>NW_023416286.1:25013312-35013312 GCF_014176215.1 Rousettus aegyptiacus
CTATTTTTCTCCATCTCACTATATTTCATTCACAGTCATTTCTTGTCCCTTAACATTCTGAGCTAATTTTCTTGTTAAGGCCTTTATACTTTCTGTTCTTTCTGTCCCAGATGCTTTGCTGTTAGATATTTGTATGGCTTAGTCTCTCAGTTTATTTAAGTCTCTGGCAAACATTGCCCATTTCAACAAATCCTCATTAGCAACTTTTTCTAAATTAACATCTCCCTCCATCATTCTTCATCCCTTTATTCTTCTTTATTGTTCTTTATAGCGTTTATTACTAATATTATATTTTTGATTCTTTGTTTCTCCTCTGACTTCTTTAGAAGAATGTAGATTCTATAAAGAGACTTTGTTTCCAGTCTTAATCACTGCATCCTCATTCTAGAATGACAGGCACACATAAAACTGTTTAAAAGAGTAATATAAAATTAATGAATAAGCTTGAACCACTTCTATCAGGTTGCATTCTTCTTTGATCCATCCACAATTAGCCTCGTTAATCTATTTCATATCAGAGGATACTAATTTGTCAACATTCTCTCTTAGTCTTAATTGTTAATAGATGAGTCATTATAGTGCAAAGGCTCTCTGACTTCAACAACTATAATTCTATTGCTCTAATTCTTTGCTTCTTAACTAATCTGGCACTAATTTATGCAATGTAGGGTTATCTGAAAATGTGGTCTGCTGATATCTTTCATAAAAGGTCTTGTGAAACTGGTGTAAATAATGTTGTATGGTCTTTCCTAACTTTAGGGAAAGAAAAAGTTACCTTGTTCTAATAGATTATTCACTATTTTAAAACAAAAATAATTTCTGGTTATTTATTCTTAGATTCCCTGGAGTGAGCAACTGGATTAAATTTCATCTGGTACCTTGAAACAAAATGCAAACTAACCATAATGTTGCAAATAATATATGTTGCTTTTACAACTACTGCATGCAGAGGTTGACTAGGTCAGTTCAGTGCAATGATATACATTAAAACATTACAGAACTTTAAACACACACACACACGACTCACTTTTAGGGATTCTGGTTTAATTAGTGTGCATGAATTCCAACATGGCCATTTTTAAGCCCCTTCCATTGATTCTAATGTGTAGCCAAGACTGTGGACCAATGGAGAGGAAGGTTTTAGCTAAGACCAGACAATAAAACAATTGCCTACATAGAGAGCACTGACACGCTAGTCAATCCCAGAATTCTTTGGGTTAGAGTCCTAAGACTCTGAGAAAACTAGTCCTCAGGTTAGCAGAAAGCTGACTATGGGTTTCTATTCTTTATGTCCTGAACACACTTTAGTTAAATGGCACATACCGCAATGACAGCCTTGGTTACTGTGAGCGTGCTGGAATTTTTCTCTTGCTTTGAAAAGCTTTCCATGGCTGTTTTGACATGGAATTTCACAGTATGCTTATGACTTCAGGGACCCAAGAGGCACACCCAAGGGTGCATCATATTGCACATATGCTTGACCTCTAGATTGCTCTGTCTCTCGAGTTGGAGCAAAAGGGTGATTCAGCCTTCAGTTCCTGGTCTCTTGATTATCTCAGCCTTAAATCATCTTGACTACAACCAAATAATTTTAAGCTACCAGTAGAAATACATTCTTGTACATTTACAACCTGTAAACTTTTTTCCCATTTTAGTTAAATATAGCATATATAAGAATATTTTAATATATATTAGATTACATATACATATTACATATTAGAATATATTAAAATATTTCTCTACAAAAATAAGGACCATATTTAATGTAATAGTGATGAAATCTAAAGTTATTAGCCATGGGTAAAAAAATTAAATGTTTGTCAATATTTATATTTTACAGACAAATTTTCTATTAGGATGCTATATGCTGATATTAATTCTCTGACACCAACTGGGTATTGTGAAATTCATTTATTTCTTTTGATTCACAAATTAATGTGTTGCATATGTTTAAGGAAGGGGAAGATATAAATCCCTTGAATTCTTATAAATTATCTGTATTTTTTAAAACTTAAGACAATTGAAAAACTAATTTTTAAAATATTTTTAATATTTTTACATTTTCTCTTAATCAGTTGAAAGTATTAATTTTGTATTCAATTTTTTCACTTTTTATTATGAAGTCTTAGGGTAGCATTTTATAATAAATAATTCTATACTACTCTTAAAAATATAAAAAATAATATTGAAAATTTGATTAAATGCATTAAACATGAATTCTCATTCTCCTATTCATTATTTTTTCTCTTAAATGTTCTTTTTTACCCTGACCTCTGTTCAAGAAAGATTTGGTACAGGTAGAAAAATAATGGAAAGCTGGAGTTTCAAAGAGACAGGTTTGTGATTCCAGTAGTGAGAGGGCAAAGCTAACAATAATCATTTCAAACGGAATGATCATAAACTGGATTTTTTTAAAAAGGGGGGCAAAAAGGAGATGATATCCCATTCTGTTAAATAAGCACACAGAAAAACTTGAAACATTGAGGAGAAATGCACACATGCACATGTATATACACACACGCATGCACAAACTTTAGAGAAGTAAATGAAAACATTTAACGAATTTGAGCTGAGGATTAGAAACATTTTGAAATAGGCTCTTTCTCAAATTACAAAATCGGGCTTTTAGAATAACAAGAGGCATCTTAGTGTGGTTTTAAAATGTGAGTTTTAAAATCAAACATTCTGAACATCTTAGCTTTAACAATCTGGGAAAGTTATTTTTCTCAACTTTATTAGTTAACCCATCTGTAATATATGGGGATACTGTGATAACTGGTGTAAAGATTGCTGATAATATGAAACACCTGTGAATGGCAGCTAATTTGGCCTGAATAAATCAAGACCTTACGGTCTGGGCTATAAATGAGGATGTGAAAAAAAAGTTTAAAGAAAAAAAAAACTAGATTTTTACGAAGATTGTTATGAACTATATATTGGATGCCCTTTCATTTTTCCAAGCATGAAAACAAAGGATAGAGGGTTTTTTTTTAAATGACTTTTTTAGATGTTAATCTTTTCTTCCTAAACTTCATTCTTCTCTGAGCCTGAACCACATAAATTCATGCTTATCCAGGGTTACACAAGAAGATACTAAAAAATGCACTCTGCTACATAATCACCATGAATAAGAGGAAGCTCCTTTCTACCGATTTTCTGGGGGAATCATGACAAACTGATATAGGAGTAGGAGGAGGAAAACTTCCATGTCTAATTTACCATTTCTCTGTACATTTTATTCCATGCAATAAAGGACATTTGAAACTATTTCATTGGGCCTGTAATAGAAACATAAAATTATTGCTACTCATTTCTGTGGTTCAGCTGTTCACCATCTATTTGTCCTTGAATTGAGCTACAAGGAATCTGGAGTCCACGAAGTAGGTATATAATGCTATTACTCTGAATAAGAGCATTTGAAAAAATATCTTCTGACATCTCTTAAACTGTCAGATAATATAACCAGTGAAAACATTCTTTAAAAATAATCAAAACCACTCATTTCTGGAGAAATGTCTAGAGGATTAATTATGGATTCTGGTTTATTTTATTTATTAAATAATTGATTGCTTCTTGACATTATTTTTCAAGACAAACAAAATGTTTGGCTTTTGCTTTAATTTTAAGTTAAATTTTTTCATAGTCTGAGTTTGTAAAACATCTAAAACTTAAACAAAATATCTCTTAGGCTGAGTCGTTTTTTTCCCAATTCTAGAAAGACTGCTAGTCTAGAAAAGCTTATGTGATTTAGCTTTCATAGCATTTGCCAAGTTAAGTGAATCTGAATGTAAAAGTCAGTTAATAACTATTCTAAGAAGCAAGCTGCGCAAATCTGGTTTCAGACTTCCTCTTAATTACTTTGCAGTTTATTCTCTTATTTGTATTCAAATAAAAATGTTATAAGCTTTGGCAGCACAAAAAATAAAATTTCCTTTTCTTGACTTAATCTTTCTTAAACTATTTTAACGACATGGTGTCACAGACAGGGTTTTTTTTGGGGCAATCTTCATGGGTGTACAAAGTATACCTTCTAGGCTGGGATAAATAACTTTTCACCTGCATTTACCTTTTAAAATTTTATAGTCGCTTTCTATCTGTAATAAATGGAAGGTGCTGTCACATTGGAAAGCAATAGCATGAAAAATATTAACAATCCAAGCTCACTATGCAATTTAAATTTCAAAGTGCACAACACTTTTGATGAGAATTTTATTTAATTTCCTCAAGAAGAGTTTTTTTTAAATCTCTTCCATGTCTCCACTTTTATTTATTTATTTATGTTTCAAAGTATGTTGACATATCTATGCTTCCATGAGTCCAATAAAATCCTCTGTTGCAAAACTAAAATAAATGGGAAACTTCTTGTATTTTTCCTTTAACTAAGAGAGATTTTTTTTCTGGTTGTATTGAAGAATATACTAGAAATGTTGAGCTAAATTGACATAAAAATCTTGCTATAACTCTTGCACACCTTTTCACCTCACTTCTGGTTTCTTTTTCTTCAATGTTTTAATTTTATGACTTTCTGTAAACATATTACTCACAATAAAACATGATGACATAAATCAGGACTACGAAATGAGACAGGAGAGGCCAAAAGAACATTAATCACATGTGGGCAGGGTGATCTAGCAGAAAGGACTTGAAAATCGATTAGATCTTGGTTCTGTCATGTATCAGCTGCAAGGCTTTAGGCTAGTGACTTGTATGCTTTTGTGGTCATCTCTTCTGCCAACATGTGGTTAAAACTATAAAATCAGATAGTTGTTCTGAAGATTAAATGTGATTTTAACAATATTAGCTATCGTTTTTTTTATTGTTCACCTAGGCACTGTTATAAATGTTTACATATATTAATTTTCACAACGTCTGTGTAAGGTGGTTTTATTATTATTCCAATTTTACAGATAATGCATTTGAGGCATAGAGACCTTAAGAAACTAGACCAACATTACATAGCAAATAAGAAACACAAGTATTATGTTTCTTAAGGAATGAAAGGAGTCTCCTTTTCTCATGAGGTCTTAGCTGCATGGAAGGGACACAGAGGGACAGAAGCACTACCTGTGCCTGTTGCAGGAAAACTACAAGACAGCTCCCTGAGCCAGGCCTGCTACTGCCTCTGCAGTTAGTTCCTCACAAGATGATAACAGCGCTTTGAAGAAATTTGTCCATACCATTTCCAATTGGTGCTTTTGGATAACTTTTGAATGCACCTCAAACCCAAGCCCAAACTGACACCCAAAATACAGAGACCTCTTCATCGAGAAACAAGAAGTTATACACGCAGTTTTAAAGAAGCAAAAATTGCAAAAAAGTACAAAGATTTCAGAGCATATTGTGGAATACTTATGAAACGTGTAATAAAAGAGTTAAACATCATGGTGAAAAAAAAGGCTTTCTGTTAGCATTAAATGCAAACCTACCATTCCTAACTCCAGACTCAGAGATTTTCAAACCTAAATCGCGATCATTATAAGTCTGGTGACAAAGGCAAGGACCCAGCATTGATTTTCAGAACGCCTATGTCTGGACAGTCAATGCTCACTTATTTCTCAAAGAATGTGAACAACAAAAAAGAAACATTTCTCTCAAATAAATTTACTTAGAGTATGTCCCAAAGGAATCCAAAGAAAGACTTGAGAAATATTTTATCTTCTCTATAAAGGATGAACTGTGAAAAAAAAAAAAAATATATATATATATATATATTTCATGCAGTTTATGAAACTAAAGTTAGTAAAAAAAATAGCTTTTATAACTTTTCTTTATTCTTTAAATACACAGAAACTAGGTCTAAGAACTATCCTTTCTTGGCATCCTTTTGTGTTTCTGGAGAAAATACCTCATTAGAATGAATAACTGAAACTTGCCTACCTCACATGGTTGTTGTGAGGATCAAAAACTTATGAATCTCCTTTAAATAGTAAAGATATATGTAGACATTGAACAAAATTAAATTTGGGCAGTCCGACTTAATTACTGACTCCTAGTCTCCACTAAGATCATCTCTCAAAACTCTGTAAATGTTCCTGGATCAAAATTGATGTGAAATTTTCTTGATTGTTTTATACCAGAATGATTATATTTGTTGCTGTCAACGCCGATATGACCAAGAAGGGAGAGTTTTGATGGTGAGACACCCATTTCGAAGAACGCACAAGGGGCCAACATGAGAATGAAACGGCAGACACCAACTTTATTGTGGGGGGTGCAGTTCTATTGCGGGGAGCATGCTTCTGCTTCTGCTCGTTTGCTCCCTTTCTTGTGCTCCCCTTTTGCTCCCCAGGGGACCAGAAGTCCCTGGGGAGTACACATGGAATACACATATATCAGAGTACAATAGTGGCATTCAGCCACACATGCATGATACAATAAGATGGATTATATTTACATATTTTAGGTGCAGGTGCTCTACTACACTAATATTCTAAATCTGGGTCCTATTCCTTACCACGAGCCTGGATCACAGCCAGACCTGGGACCAGCCAGGTCTGGGACCCACAGTTGCCATAATTAGTTCTGGGAACTTTGGATATTAATATAAGGTTACTGTGGTCTCCACAGTCCTGGACCCAGCTCAATTCTAACTCCCTTTTTTTTTTTTTTTTCCTACTAAAGTGGTTCCAAGCTGCTCTAATGTAAAGAAAGTCATTTAATCATCTAATCCTCACTAAATTGTTAAATGAGAGCACTTTGAGAAAATTTTCCAATACAGGGGGATATAGGAATAAGAAAACAATAAGCCCAAGGGAAGCAATTATGAGTGAAGCTTCAATGTCTCCCTGAATTCTTTGGGAGGAAATATGGAGCTTCTAAGCATCCCTGAAAAAAATGCATTTACCTGGTCATCCAAAGTACTCTAAGAGAGCCACCAGGTGGCTGAAATGTGGTCACAGTCTCTAGGTCTTTGTACCTTTACTGTCGATGAAGCCAAGGTTTGGTCCAAACACTAAAATGAAGTTAAAAAAGTTAAAAAACAAAAAACAAAAAAACACGAACCTACATAATTTTTTGAATAGTTTTTTTTTCTGTCTATAACACAAATATCTCAAGTTACAGGTAATATAAAACACTTATTTCTGTAAAAGCTTGACAGTTTTGAAGGCTGTAATCCTTTTTACACAGACCAGAAACCTAAGAATTTATGTAATGTGTCAGAATCATGGAATTTCTAGTATTGTTTTTGTGTCTGAGTTAAGTACAGAAGGATATGTTATCAAAGACACTGTTTCTCACATCGATGAACATTTTAAAGACTATGATATAAACACTCACGAAACTTTGTTTTTCTGTTAGCTCATTATTTATTGTTCCCCTCTCAGCCTTTTTTTTTCAAATTTTATTGTTTTACCTTGAAAAATTTCGAACAGCTTTACTGAGGTATAATTGATATATAAATAACTGCATGTTTCCTTGTACAATTTGATGAGTCCAGACTTATGCAAACATCCATACCATCGCCACATACAAGGGAATAGACACCTAACGCTACTGAAGTTTCCTGTGTTCCTTTATTTGTCGTTGTCGTTGTCGTTGTTGTGTGTGTTTGTGTGTGTGTGTTGGTAAGAACACTTAACATGAGATGTACCTCCAGTCAAAATTATTAGCCCTCAGAACTCGACTTTGTCACTTTCCACTGTTCTGAGTACATGCTCAGTACAGTGTGACTTCCACTTGCCATGTCAAACTGCCACCGTGACCTCCTTGTTGGTTAAACTGTGAATATTTCCCAATCTTAATGTGCCACCCTTAAACTTAATTTAGGGCTTAAGTTAAATACTTCCACTGTGGCAGCATCTGATGCTAACCACTCCCTCATTCTTGCTGCTCCTACTTCTAGACATAGAAGCAATTCACACCTCTGGTGTGTCTATTTTCCCAGCTTACAACCACTTCTTTCATGCTGATTTTAAAACCTCCTCTCCTCTGCCCTGTTGTTTAATGTGTTCCATAAATCTCCCTTAGCATTATTTTAAGTCACCTATTTTGGTCATGTGTGCATGTAAGAAATACTTTTTGTTTATTTCTAAAGCTTCGGTTACTACCTATATCGGAAGATCTTACTAGATTTAGAGATGGCTTTAAGAATCTAGATTTAGAGATGGCCTTTCCTCCAACAGAAAAACACATTGACACTCGATTCTGCACTCAAAATCAGAAGGTTCATAGACTTTTTGAAACCCAAGACCACTAGGATAAGAACCCCTGATCTCCATATTGATGATAGAAAAATCTATATAGCTCTGTTCAGATCTTTTTTCCTGAATTTTAACATAGTCATTTGTAGCTAGAAATTTTCCCATGAGCATTGCTTTAGCTATATCCCATGAACTTGGATAAATTGCGTATTTGTTTTAATTCATCTAATGTATATTCTTTTTCTTTTTAATTTTCATTGTGATTTCTTCCTTGAATCGTTGGTTATTTAGAAGGGTGTTATTTAATTTCCACTTATATGTGAATTTCTAAAATTTCTTCCTGTTATTGATTTCTAATTAAAATTTATTATATCCTGTTGGAGAACATACATTATATGATTTCCTTTTTTTATTTTTTATTTTTTTTTATTACTGAAGCTTGTTTCATAGCCTAACAGGTGCTCTGTCCTGGAGAATGTTCTATTCGCACTTGTTTGAGATGAATATACATTCTTCTATTGTTGAGTGGACTGTTCTATAGATATATATTAGGTCTAATCAATGTACAGTGTTGTTAAAGTCTTCTATTTCTTTATTAATCTTTTCCCTAATCATCTCACCTATTACTGAAATAGGGATTAAAATCTCTGTTTTTCCAATTCTGTCAGTTTTTGATTTATATATTCTGGGAAAAAATATATGTTTATAAGTACTCATATTTGTGTCTTCCTAATGGACTGACCTTTTATCATCACGAAATCTTCTTTTTAATCTCTAGTTATAATTTATGTGTTAATGCCTATATTGTCTAATACTAATATAGCTGTTTCAGCTCTGTTTTGATTACTGTTTATATGGTATGTATTTTTTCATCTTTCTTCTTTCAATCTATTTGAGTCTTTGATCTAAAGTATGTCTCTTATAGACAGCATGGTTGGGTTATGTTTTTTTTGTTGTTGTTATTTTGTTTTTCAATTCATCCTGTCAGTGTCTGTTTTTGGATTGTAGTTTTTAATCTGTTTATATTAATGGAATTACTGAAAAAGCAGGATTTGTATCTGACACTTTGCTACTTGTTTTCTATATGTTTTATGTCTTTCTTGAGCTTTAAATCCTATATTTTGTGGCCCATGGGTCAGATTGACTTATACATTCTACAGAAAACATAGACATGTCCAAAACTAAATCAATATTGACCTTCATTCGATTCTTCTGTGTTTTCTATCTCACAGAAGGCTAATGTTCAAGTCATTATTCAATTATATAAAAAATCTAATTGCCATCGATTACATTTCCATCTTCACTCACTCCATCCAATGACTCACAAATATCTATAACTGCTATCTCCTAAATGACTCTTGAATCCATGTACTTTCTTGATCCCTACCTCCACTCTCTCAGCTCAGGCCACCACCACAGCATGCTGATTGGTGTTCCTGACATCAGTGGCCTCTCTCCGCATTCCAGTCTTAATTCTGTAGCTAGATCGATATTTCTAAAAAGCACATATGATCATGCTAGCTTAAAAATCTCACTATTTGCCCATTACGCTAAATTTTACAGTCTTTGGCATGCTTTATAAGATCCCCCTTAGTCTCTCCTTACTTCTCTATTGCCATCTCTCACACCTTCTAGCCCCTGACAAGCCAATATGTTTTTTCATACTCTGATCATAACCTGCTTTCATCTATGACTTTCTGTTTGAAACACAGTTCTTTTCACTATCTCCTTTATCTACATAGTTCCTATCAATACTTGAGGTCTCTATCTATAATTACTCTGTGCAAAATTTTTCCTGATACCTCTATTTGAATTAGCTTCTTATAATTTGAATTATACTATTCTTTGGAAGCTCAGGTAGGTGCCGGCTTAGCCATCAATCTCTATGCAAATAAAACTATCACAGTGACAAAAATTCTCCCCTTTGATCAAACTTTAGTCAGGTTCCTCTGATCTTTATATACTATTACACCCCAAACTCAGGTTTCAGTCTCTGTACTTTTAAGGACCAGTATACTCAAGAATCCTGTTAAGTCCACTTAGAGAGACTCCCACCCTTGATATCTGATCATCCTGAGTACCTGACCAAATTCCTCTTAACCCACCATTCCCTAGGTGATATTTGATCACCTGGCCTGCCTTTAGTAAGAATCTTATTACATCAGCTTAGCAAGAATTAGTCTAGCCTCTTAGTAATTTTCTATCCTTCAATCACCTTCACTCCTCCTCTCCTTGACTATAAATCCTCGTTTTTTCTTGCTGTATTTAGAGTTGAGCATAATCACTCTCCCCTAGTGCAAAACCCCATTGTAATATTCCATTTGAATGAAGTCTTCATTACTATTATTAACAAGAATCAAAGTAATTTAATTTTTTCTTTAATAACATACAATTAGCTACTAAAAAATCAATATAGTCCATACAAATCCCTTCAGGATTAAGACAGGTGATTAATTAAGCCTTTATCAATCTAAATTTTATTAGCAACCTGATCCTTAAAATGAAATGGAGGGCAAAAAATGATTTTATTATAAGACTAAATGAGAACTTGATAAGAAAACTCTGTCTTCTAATTAAAATAAAAACACTAACAATAAATAACTTTCTTATATTGCAAGCTAATTATTAAAATATTCTCTTTTGAAAATCTGCATTGTCTATGGTGATGCCACCCTGAACGTGCCCAATCTTATCTGATCTCTGAACTTAAGCAGGGTCAGACCCTGCTTAGTACTTGGATGGGAGACCACCTAGGAATATCAGCTGATATAGACAGTAAAAACAAACAAACAAACAAACAAACAACAAAAAAAAACAAATGTATCATATGCAGCTAAAACTGTACTCAGAGATAAATTTATGGCATCAACTGCATACTTGCAAAGAAGAGATGCTGATAATTAATGAACTGAACATGCAATTTAAGACACATTAAAAATAAGAAGATAGAAGCAATGTAACAAAAATCAATTACTGGTAACATAAAATTGATTCTATGAATAGATTAAAATATTAACAAATATTTGTTGAAAGAACAAACAAAATTAGGTAGGAAAAAAGAGAAATAATCACATAAATGATAGTAATTAACATCACCAGTTTTAAATGATAAATAATATCTCTTGCCACTGATGAGTATACTAGCGAGGCATAGCAAACACTTGAGAAATAGTATATAGTGTTTAACCATTAAATAAAGTATGACAGATTGAAAGGAAAAACTAGCCTTTCCTTAAATAATATGTTTACATAGAAAAAATAAAGGAATCTATAGATAACTTGTTTAAGTAATAATAATGTTTAGAAAAGATAGTAAAAATAAATCAATATAAAATGTATTTTTGTTAAGCAAAAAACAATATATTTTAAAAGATTTCATTTATAATAACATTAAAAGATAGTGTGTATTTGAAAACATAAAATGTATTGCCTATAAAAATTTTAAACTTTTCAAGAGATACTAAGACCTAGTCTAAAGAAATTAATATATATACCAGGTTCATGTTTTGAAGGATTAAATAAACAAGTTTCAAATTTTCCAAAATATTTCTGTACAGGATAGAACCAAAATCCAATTAATTTTCAGTATAATTTGACAAGCTGAATGTGTAAAGTATATAGAAATATAAATATTCATGAATTGTCAAGATCCTGTTGAAGAATAACAACAAGGTGAAAGGAGTTGCTTTATCACATATCAATTTAGTATAAAGCAATGACAATTAAGACTGTGTGGTAATGAAAAATTAAGAGTAGAACAATGAAAGAGAATACAAAGTTAAGAAATTAATTGATGTGGGCACAATTTAGAACTGACATGGTTGTGTAGATCCATAGGCCAAGGATGAACTTTTCAATAAATACAGTGGGTTAGTGAGGCACATGATAAAAGAAGAAAAGGAAAGAAGGATATGAGAGAGGAAGGGAGAAAGTGGAACAGAAAGAAGGGAAGAAGAAAGAAAATGAGAGCAAGAACAAGGATAGGAGTGAGAAGAGGGAGGGAGGGAGGCAGGAGGAAAGAAAAAATGAGAGAGAGGAGGAGATGTGTGTATGTGTGTGTGTGTGTATGAGAGAGAGAGAGAGAGCACGTGAGAGAGAGAGAGAGAAAATAAATTGTAATAATTCATAATACTGAGTTCTACATAGCTATTATAAATATTGAAAGAAAAAGCATCTAAGAAAAATATATTTTTATTAATAATATTGTTAATTTTTGCATATCTTTACTTGATTTATAGACAGAAAGAGATTCCAGAAATATTTTTAAGACAAGACAACCCAAGTACAAAGGTGAAGTTACTGCTCAGTGCTGTAGGGCTTGTTAGGGAGTGAGCTGAGCCTGAAACACGAAGCTTCTGGCTATTAACATAATAGCAAACATTCTGGAACTTTCTTTTTAGTGGAAATTGCCAAAGAGAGCCAAATTGAAAACTGTCTATTTGTTCTATCTAAGCAGAAAAAAGAAAATACAATGGACAAGAAGAGCTACAGGTTGGTTTTATTATCAAATAAACCGTTGTTCAATTTCTACTTTTGCTACTTAGCACTTTTGTGACCTTGGTCCAATCCTATCATCTCCCTGAGACTGTTTCATTCACCTATAAAAAAATAAGATAATAATAAAATCCCCTTAAAATTTGAGGGAGAGGTAAAATTATTAACATGATATTTATAATGACCAGGCACTTAGCAGATGATTAAATTATTGCTATTTCCATTAATCTTCATCATGGGTAAATTTTAAACAGCTATTAACATTTCTCCAAGTTTCACAGCCTAATGTTGCTTAATAAATGCTGTTGACTTAGATTTCCTCAATGATTATCCTATTGAGTAATAACTGCTTACTAATAGTTGCTTAATCATAGTAATGGGAGTTTGCCTATTCTATTCAATTTGGTCTTCCTTAAGAAAAAATATGACAAAAACTTCCTCAGTATAAATTCATTTTTAGCTTTTCTATATATCTGTTATGAAGATATTATAGTTTGATATATGGCTTGAAAAGCTTTTTATGAGATTTTAGGATAAACATTCATTGGGAATTTTTGGAAAATAAAATAATTATTTTACTTTCAAAATGTAGTTGCCAACCACAAATCATAGTGTTGCTTCTGGTAACAAATAAATATGTGCTTGAAGGAAATTATACACATGATATGGCTTTTTCCCTCTTCTCCAGGATGTGGGTTTGCAAGTTGCAACAAACCTCTACAGAACTGAGATTAGACAAAGTCTATCTGCAATAAATTGAAATGATATGGAATTATATTCAGCTGGTCAAACCATTTTCAGTACACAAAACACCATTTCCAACTGGAAGAAGTAGTAAATGAGTACCTTGCAAATGTTCGTAAACACAATCAACAATTCATTATGATATCAAGTATTACAAAGGAGGCAGGATCAAAACTAGCCACAGGAGGTAATTACAGCAGTGAACATCAGTTTGTTAAGTCCAAACTTATCTTCTCTGATGCCAATCTCCTTCCTGTTGCTTTTATCAAGAAAGGCACCATTTTTTCCCTTTCTTCCTTTCCCTTCTAAATTGGATTATCAGTTACAGGATGCTGTGATGTAAAATAGAAAATGTTTGTTTATTTCTATGTTCACATTATCTACATTCATTTTGTATCTTGGTAAGAACCATAAAGGGGAAGAAATGAATTCTAATTCATCATGTGACTATAATGCTATTTCTCATTTTATTTTATAAATTCAGCTTTTTCTGTGTTGATTTTAAATACAAAATCACAATGTGCTTGTGTCTACATTGAGTTTCTCAGTTGGTTTTAGAGTTTTCTGATTGCTTTTCATGAGGATTAGGAAGGAGAGAGGCTTACATGAATTCAGATATTTAAAAAGTCATTATTCTTTCAATGATTCCTCCCTGGATTATCAGGAAGTAAGTAAAATCTTTGCTCTTGCCTCAGTGTGGTCTATTTTTCCTATCATCCCATGAATCCACATGTTGGTGACCTTGTGCCTTTGTGAGACCAAGAGCTCTCATTGCTAGTTGATCTGCTCTAGAAAGAAATAAGATATATCTACTCCAGAAAGAAATAAGACATATTTTTTCTTTTATAATATTATTTCTTTCCTTATTACAATTATCAAAATTATTTAGGGCTTGTTTAAATTTCTCTCAAATTATTTCATTTCTGATGCTATTATAAAAGATTTTTAAATTTCAATTTTAACTTTTTTTTGCTAATATATACAAATAAAATTGATTTTTATAAATTTACCTTATATTATATAATTTACCAAAGCCACTTGTTAGTTCTGGAGTTCCGAGTAGCTCTTTTTTCTTTTCTTTTTCTTTTTTTTTCAGATTCCTTAGAGTTTTTATTTTATTTTATTTTATTTTATTTTATTTTATAAACTTGATCATATAGTCTATAAACAAGAGTGGCTTTTATCTCTTCCTTTCTGACCTTTAGTATTTAATTTTTTTCTTGCTTTAATGCAGTGACTAAAATATTTAATATAATGTTGAAAGAAATAACAACAAATATACTTGTCTTGTTTCTGAACTGCAAGATTTTTGTAGTTCCCTTTATAACACTTAAAAAAATTCCTTCTGTTAATAGTTTGCAGAGAGTTTTTAACACAAAATGATGTTTGATTTTGGCGTTCCTTTTTCTGTAACTATTAAGATAGTCATATGTTTTTGTTTTAATTTGCTAACATTTTGTGTATTACCTATTGCTGCATAATAACATTACCACAAATTTAGCAGCTTAAAACAATATGTGTAACTTCTGGTTTCTGGTTCAGCATGTGAGGAGCTTAGGAAAATATTGAATAAACTCTTGACAAAATTGAATTGAACTCTTTTTAGGTCTGGCAGAATATTAAGGCCACAGGCAAACCACTACCCCCAAAATAGGAGAGACAGAGGGCAGATATAAAGAATCCCAACTTACTGAGCAGAAACCCACAAATAGGAAGTCCGAGAGAACCAATGCTGGGTAGGGAAACCTCAACTTTTTTGCTGGGAGCTCTGGGTAGACAAGTGTAAAAGTTAAAAAAGTCCAGAGTTGGGGGTGCAGTCATAATGTGGCCTCCACATTTTTGTGAGTTTTATCTCTAGAAGCTATACCAGGTTCCAACAATGAAGACAGAAGGAAAAATTTCTCATATTCCTGACAATGAGAAGGGAAAAGTAACCATTTTGAAATAAGCAAAAGCATTCTGTTATTCCTAACAAGGCCTATACTCAAAAGACACTATTTTATCAGAGCCTAACCTTTTGAGGTTTCTTCAGAACCTAAGCAACCTGGGGTAAGAGAAATACCAGATTCTAGCCTTCTCTAGCCTGTCCCACTTAAGGAAGAGAAAGCTGAGAAGCATTTGTAAAACTCATAGCCCAGGAAAATAGGTTCACTAAAATATTGAGAGCTAGTTATATGACTATAGTATGCTTCCCCTAACCCCATACATTACTGGTGTGTCACTAAAGTCTTATTTACAGCAGTTTCTTTCAACTAAAAACTATTAGTCCTACTAGAAGACAAAACAAAAACAAAAACAAATAAACAAAACATAATTAGGATAGAAAGGGCAAGCATTAGAACCAGACTCAGGTATGGCAGGGGTGTTGAAATTATCAAACTGGGAATTTGATTATTATGCTAAGGGTCTAATGAATAAAGTAAAGAACATACATAAACAAATAGGCAATGTAAGCAGAGAGATGAAAATCCTAAGAAAGAACTAAGAAGAAATGATACAGAGCAAAACACTGTAAGAAATGAAGAATATCTTTGATAGGCTTATCAGTAGACTGGAAATGGCTGAGGAAAGAACCTCTGAACTCAAGAATGTCTCAATAGAAATCTACAAAACTGAAAATAGAACAAAGACCTAAGGAAACAATAGAATATCCAAGGACTATAGGACAACTACAAAAGATATAACATATGCATAAGGGGTATATCAGAAGGAAAGGAAAGAGAACAAGGGAAAAAAGAAATATTTGAAATCATAATGACTGAGAATTTCCCCAAAACCGATATCAGACACAAACCACAGATTCATAAAGCTCAGAGAACACAAGGCAAGATAAATGTCAAAACAAATGATCAAAATTAACTAGTCTGATTTTCAAACTATAGAAAATCAGAGACCAAAAAAAATCCTGAAAAATGCCTGAGGAAAATATACTCTACCTATAGAAAAGCAAATATAACAATTATATCTGACTTCTCAGGAACTGTGCAAGCAAGAAGAGAGCAGAATAAAAAAATTAAAATGTTGGGAGAAAACAAATCACCAATCTAGAATTCCATGCCCTGAGAAAATATCCTTCAAAAGTAGATGAAAAATAACCACTTTCTTAGACAAAAACTGAGAAAATTTTTTCTCAATAGTTCTACCTTGTAAGAGTGTTAAAAAAAATTCTTCAGAGAAAAGGAAAATGACATAGATCAGAAACTCATATCTATGTGAAGAAAGGAAAAGAATCGGTGAAAGAATAAGTGAAAATAAAATAAAAGCTTTTATTTTTCTTATTCTTAATTGATCAAGGGGATAATAGTTTGTTCAAAATAATAATATCAACAATTTATTCAAATATATTTGCATTTGTGTACATAACATTCGCATATAAGTGAAATGAATAACAGCAATGGTACAGGAAACAGGAGGGAGGAATTAGAAACATTTTGTTGTTGTAAGGTACTGTAGTACTCATGAAGTGATAAAGCATTATTTGAAAGTGGACTTAGATTAGTTGTAATATACATTGCAAATTCTAAGGCAACAACTAAAATAAGTAAAAATAAAAAAGTTAAGCATTTAAGGAATTAAGAAAGGAGGAAAAATGGAATCATACGATATGCTCAAAACCATAAAATGCAAAGGAAGAGAAAAAGACAAAACTAGGAACAAAGAACAAGGGCAACAAATAGAAAACAGTAACTATGATAGATCTTTATCCAACTATATCAATAACCACTTTAAATGTCAATAGTCAAAATACACTAATTAAAAGACAGAGATGTCAAAGTGTATTAAAAAAGAAAAAAAACAAGGTTCAGCTATAAAAAAAACCACTTTAAATATAAAGACATATATAGATTAAAACTAAAGGGATGGAGAAAGAGATACTATTCTAACACTACTCAAAAGAAAGAAGAAATAGCTATATTAACTTTAGGCAGAGAAGACATCAAAACAAGGAAAGTTACCAAAGATAAAGAAGGGCATTCATTCCCTTGAGCCTCTTTGGCAAAGTAAATGCCCTGTACTTATCTGTGCCTTCGAGAGAAAGCTTTGTGTGCCAGGTCTCTAAATATAATGCAGTGTGTCTTGTGTAAGGAAGAACCTGTGTAGATTAGCACATTCTGTGGCGTCTATAAGTGTAAAAAGATATCTGCCTTTTTATTTTAATGTAAATGAATGTAATTATTCTGTAATTATGATAAAGGAGTTGATTCTCCAAGACTAGGAATTAAATATTGTGCAAGCACATAACAAAAGTGTCAAAGTACATGAGGCAAAAGCTGATGGAACTATAAGAAGAAATAAATGAATTTACTATCCTGGTTGGAGACGTCTACATCCCTCTATGATAAACGGCCAGATTCAGCAGGCAGATAATCAGGACATTCTTTTCAAGCTCACAAGAAACATTTACCCAAATAGACCACATTCTGGGCCAAAAAAAGTTACCTTAACAAATTTACAAGAATAGAAATCATACAATGTCAGTTCTCAGACTACAATGGGAATAAACTAGAAACCAATAACAGAAAGAGAGCTAGAAAATCTCAAAATACTTAGAGATTAAACAATGTACTTCTAAGTAACACATGGATCATAGAAGAAGTCTCAATGAAATTTAAAAAAATAAACTAAATAAAAAAGCACAATTAATCAAACTTGGTGGAATGGAGTGAAAACAATTGCATCTTTTTTTCCCCCAGGTTTCCAGTCACTTACACTCAGAGAGAAATTCCCATAGCTGTTAAAACTTCGTGGGCAGAGGTGGAAGTCTCCACAGTGTGTTTAGTTAATTCCAATATAATTTTATTTGTTTGTGTACATATTTTCTAATGTGTTTGATTTGTTTTCCTCTAAATTTCTGCCTAGCAGTCTTTTCAAAAGTTGGGAGTGTTTAGCAGAAAATATAGAATTTAGATTCGAAATAGTATTTGGAAACAGCTACCTATGTGAACCATTTAAATTATTAAGCTAAATTGTTTCTCACTTTTCTATTAAGGTATCCTTCTTGCAGATTTGCTGTCTGGATTAGAAATAATATTTTTAAATATCCGAGGCTCAAAAGTAAATGATATTTACTTTTAATAAATGATATTTATTATTTATAAATTTTAACCAGCATTATATATTTTTCTATTCAGTATTTAACATTGTAATGAAAATAATGCAGTTTCTGATCTCTCTCTCTCTCTCTCTCTCTGTCTCTCTCTCTCTCTCTGTATGTATGAGAGAGAGAGATAGGTAAATTATCATTTACCTATCGCATACTGAACATCGTATAAAAGCAAAATTATGTGAAACCTATAATTTGAATAAAAGAGTTGTTTCCCTCAAAAAGAATTAAAGATTAGGAAGGTAGACTTGTACAAAAATAAGACAAGAAAGCGGGTAAAAAATGAAGGATGGTCAGAGAAATATATTGAATGTTTCGTTAAAAGCAATACAGTAGGAAACAATCTGATGCAATGAGACTAAACAGTCAATCTATTGCTTTTTTAAAAGCTTAATCTAAGTGAAAATTAAAAATATATGTATTTAGTGCTTAGATATTTGATTTGAATTTAAGACATATAATCGCAAATGTAGTCTTACTACATTCACTTAGTTTTACTTTAGGGCCAAGAATTTTCTTCTGAGTATGGGTTTGCTGAAAAGGGTATTGTGTGATTTTTATTGGATAAATCATAGCCACAGTGTAGCATCCAAAATATTTCAGATTTTTAAAAAACAAAACACAGTGTGGATAAAGAAAATACTTTGTTTCCTTTTTTACGATTTTTATCTACATTAATTTCTCCACCCTGTTCACACTCATATCTAGTAACTTATATAATAATTATACAATTGTAGTAATAAATATAATGTATGAACAGGTTTAGAAAAATATCCGATTTATACTGATAATCCACTGACACATTGTGCTATTCACTTTATCATATCAACCTCAACAGGGAAAGGAGAGAAAAAAACACTAAATATTTTCTTTTTAGCAAAACCAACTGTGTTATCATGATAATTGCTAAAAAGCTTTCTAGCTTTCTTCAATGATAGAAATTGCAAGATTATAATGCCCAGTCAATTATGTGTCCTATTCTAGAGTATAAGCCCTTTAGAAATTATTTTTATAAATTAGTTTTTTGGTTATAATAATGTTGGAAATAATTACTGGCTAATCATATTTTTCTATAAGAATCTTGTGATAAAAAATGCTTTTTAAAAAATATATCAAGCTTATTAAATTTGCTCCCATTGAAGATCCTCTCTCTCTCTCTCTCTCTCTTTCTCTCTCTCTCTCTCATTCTCTCTCTCTCTCTCTGTCTCTCTCTCTCTCTCTCTGTATGTATGAGAAAATATTTAGTGTTTTTTTCTCTCCTTTCCCTGTTGAGGTTGATATGATAAAGTGAATAGCACAATGTGTCAGTGGATTATCAGTATAAATCGGATATTTTTCTAAACCTGTTCATACATTATATTTATTACTACAATTGTATAATTATTATATAAGTTACTAGATATGAGTGTGAACAGGGTGGAGAAATTAATGTAGATAAAAATCGTAAAAAAGGAAACAAAGTATTTTCTTTATCCACACTGTGTTTTTGTTTTTTAAAAATCTGAAATATTTTGGATGCTACACTGTGGCTATGATTTATCCAATAAAAATCACACAATACCTTTTTCAGCAAACCCATACTCAGAAGAAAATTCTTGGCCCTAAAGTAAAACTAAGTGAATGTAGTAAGACTACATTTGCGATTATATGTCTTAAATTCAAATCAAATATCTAAGCACTAAATACATATATTTTTAATTTTCACTTAGATTAAGCTTTTAAAAAAGCAATAGATTGACTGTTTAGTCTCATTGCATCAGATTGTTTCCTACTGTATTGCTTTTAACGAAACATTCAATATATTTCTCTGACCATCCTTCATTTTTTACCCGCTTTCTTGTCTTATTTTTGTACAAGTCTACCTTCCTAATCTTTAATTCTTTTTGAGGGAAACAACTCTTTTATTCAAATTATAGGTTTCACATAATTTTGCTTTTATATGATGTTTGGTATGCGATAGGTAAATGATAATTGCTTGTAAGACATTTGCTCTTTAGTTAAGAAGAAAATAAAACAAAACAAAACAAAAATGAGCACTTATTGTCCAATCTAAGTGAAATTTCTTGGAGTGAGAGATGTCATATTCAATGATTACCCAAGGGCTCTCAAATGACACTTTAAGCATTAAAATAAATGGTAAATGACACAACAAGTGATTCATACTCCAGAAAGGATATGAGTAAATAGATCAATAATTATATAGTACAAACTTGGGGATTAAAAAACATATAGGTTGAAATATAAGCTCATAGGCAAGACCCTTAACTAATTCTGGTGAGCATTAAGGAAGATTTCCTAGCAGAATTAACACATAATCATATTTTGGGACAAATGATTTAAAGGCATGGACTATTAGGTATGCCTAACACATTCAGGAAATGCAAATTAAAGTAACGAATTATATACCATGACACATCTATTAGAATGTCCAAACCCAGAATACTGACAATATCAGTGCTGATAAGGATGTACAGAAACAGGAGCTCTCATTCACTGCAGGTGAGAATACAACATCGCACAGCCACTTTGATGGCAGTTTGATGGTTTCTTAATAAACTAACCATACTTTTCTTATGTGGTCCAGTAGTCATGCTCCTTGGTATTTACCCGAAGGAATTCAAAACTTATTTCCACTAAATACTTGCACAGATATTTAACCCTTTTCCCATTCAGAGAAAAAGTGCAACTCACTGCCAGTGGTAATTTAACATCACATGGAAGAATGCTAAGTTTTCTAGGATTTCACATTTTCAATAATTGAGAATCACTATATTTTGTAACTGGAGATATAACTACTGACAACAGAATGCTGTGAATAGAATATCATTTGTTTCCAAATACTATCAATATACTAGAGCGATGTAAATATAATAACAAGAATGAGAGATTTTATAGCAAACTTTGGGGGTAAAGTTAGGACTGTAATCTGCAAATTGTCTCTGGGTAAATGCTGCAGCTGCAAGCACCACTGGCAAGTATTCTCGGGGAAAATGGGAAATGGGTTAAAACAACTTTATTCATAATTGCCCAAATTTGGGAGCAAAAAAAGATGTCCTTCAGTAGGAGAATGAATAAATAAACTGTGATACATCCAGACAATGAAATATCTTTCTATAATTGTAAAAGTGAGCAAAAATACACCTATGGAATTATTCCATCTAGAGTCTTATGTTTTAGCCATATACTGAAGTTAGGCATTTTCTGATTTTCCTTTCTTTCATTCAATTCAATCTTAGTATCACCTGTCTCTATTTTCCCTTGTAGGTTACTGCTCTTATTTATCCCAAATTGGTTATATTCTTTTAATAATTTACTTCTCTTTCTCTGTTTTCTAGATAATTTTAACCATGCTTAATGTATGAATGAAACATTAATCAAAACTCTCATTTAGGAGACTGGCCAAAATGACATATATGATAGAGGCTTTGTTTATCCTTCTTGTGACCACATCAAATGTATGATGGAAGCACAGAGCAAACAGCAAGCAAAGTCACCTAGGGGTCTCGATAAACAGAAGCATTATAACTGGGAAGAGAAATAAGACATCAGCCTACAATGACAGAAGGTAGGAGGAGGTAAAGACACAAGGCTGCTTAGTCCTTAGCCACTGGGTGAGACAGTGGCTACAGGGGCAGCAGCTGGCAGATGCCTCTTAAAGGGGCTGTGTCCTTTACCAGACTCTCTTGTTCTGAGCACCAGAGCCCGACAGGCTGCTTGGTGATGAGAGGTAGGGGAAGAGAGAAGGGGGTTTGGGGCACCAGGGATTTACAGGGGGACACTGAGTTGTCAGAACAAGGGCTGGGGGCATGGCTTTCTCCCAGTCAGAAGTGTTAGCATTGTTCCTCTGTTGAGCCCTCTCTACTTCCAGTGTGCAGACACAGCACTGTCATAGCTGAGATGTCATCAAACTAGATAATAGAGGTTGCCCAGAAAATTCCCTGAAACTCTACCTCTCCTAACTCCCAGACCTACCCAAGCCACATCCAGCTGTGTCCCTTGCTGAGCAGCTCCAAGACCCACACTGGTTGCAGCGACCTAGGTTTCTGGTGTGGCCTCCTGAGGCAATTATAAGCACAGCATCTGTGAATTGCTTGCTGAATCTTAACTGGTGGCCCCAGAGGGACACAGGCTTGCAACTTGGCCTGCAGGTGAACCTCTCAGGACTGCCAGTGGACACTTATTACACAAAGCCACACCAATAATACTGGAAGACTTAGGAGCTTTGTTTAATACATAGAAATAGCCACAGAAAGGCAGCCAAAATGGGAAGACAAAGAAGCAGAAACCATATGAGAGAGTAGAATGGAGATCAATGAAAAATTGAGTCAAGCAATTTAACAGATACAGATTTCAAAACACTGATTATAAAGATGCTCAACCAACTTAGGGGAAGAGTAGATGAACTCAGTGAGAACTTTAACAAAGAGATAAAAAATATAAAAATGGAAATGGAAATTGCAAAAAGGAATCAGAAATGAAGAATACATTATCTATGATGAAGAGTGTAGTAGAGGAAATTAACAAAGTGGATGAAGAAGAGGATCGAACCACTGATAAAGAGGATCAAGAAGCCAAGGACACCCAATCAGAACAGCAAGAGAGAAGATCCAAGAATATCATAATAATTTAAGGAGACTATGGGAAAAATTAAATGCAAAAATGTCTGTGTCATAGGGGTGTCCGAAGGAGAAGAGGGAGAACAAGAAGTTGAAAAACTTCTTCGCCTTAATCTGGTGAAGAGAATAGACTCTGGGAAGTTAAGAAAGTCCCCAAAGACAGAAACCCAAAAAGGTCCATGGTGGGACACATCATAATTAAAATGCCAAAGGTTAAATACAAAGAGAGAATCTTAAAAGGAGCAGCAAGAGAAAAGAAGTTAGTTACCTACAAGGCAGCACCCATAAGACTGGCAGCTGATTTCTCAAAAGAAACTTTGCAGGACAGAAGGGATTGGCAGGAAATATTCAAAGTGATGAAAACCCAGGATCTACAACCAAGAATACTTTATCCATCAAAGCTATCATTTAGAGTTGAAGGACAGATAAAGGGCTTCCCAGACAGAAATAAGATAAAGAAGTTCATCAATGCCAAGCTAGTATTCCAGGAAATGTTGGAAAGACTTCTTTAAGGAGAAAAAAATGTATCAAAAACGTGAATAAAGAATGGTAATAACAACATATCTATCGACAAGTATCTCAAATGGAAAAGAATTGAGTGCTCCAACCAAAAGGGTGGCTGAATGGATAAGAAAACAAGACTCCTACATATGCTGTCTATAAGAGACTCACTTCAGAGTTAAAGACAGACAGACTAAAAGGAAAGGGATGGACCTCAATGGACTTCGGGGATATTGTGCTGAATAAAGTAAGTTAGATAGAAAAATACAAATACTACATGATTTCACAAACATATGGAATCTAAAGAACAAAATAAACAACAACAAGAAAAATGGAGACAAACTCAGATATAGAGAATATTTCGAAGGCTATTAGATTAGAGGAGGTTGCGGGGATGGTGAAAAAGGGCAAAGGGGTTAAAAAGTACAAATTGATAGTTACAAAATAGTCATGGAGTAGCATAAGGAAAATAGTTAAAATGTTGTAATAAATATGAAAGGGGGAAGAGGAGTACTAGATTTAGTGGGGTGATCGCTTTGAGAGTTATATAGATCTCTAATCACTATGCTGTACAAGTGAAACTAACATTGTTGTATGCCAAGTATAATTGAAAAAAATTAATTGAATTGTACAATGCAAATGTGAGCAACTAATTATCTATTATATTTTAATAGAGCTGGAATTTTTTTTTTAAAAAATCTTATTTAGAATATTATATATTCATTCATTCTCAATCAGCTTAAAAAAGAAATTATAAATACCTTAGATTCTTTAGTAAATTGCCACAGGTCAGTATTTTCATTAGCCTGTAATTTCTATTTTTCCTAAGTCACAATGTTATTTTTGTATATGAGAGTGAACTGTCAATCTGGTTACACTTAGGGAATTCCCCCACTCTATGGAATTTGGATTAAGCTTTACTTTGACCCCAACTGTTATTTCAACATAATTTGAATTCAAACAACTTGATCAAATCATTAAGGCTGTGTATGCCCTATGAAAAGCAACAACAATCTTATGAAAAACAACCCAAATTAAATTTTTTTTCTTCAGTTGACATTATTGACTAAATATATTTTCTGGACTATGCAGATAACTGCTTTGACTTCTTCCTCATATGTTTCTCACTATGTGTGTGTGTGTGTATATATATGTCTGATATATGAAAATTGAAATGAATAAAAATTCTCTGGAAATGTTTTCTTGTGTCTCAGATATAGGCATTCCACAAAAAGTGGTTTCAGATATTAAGGAATAATTAACTCTTATTCATAAATAAACCTCTGGCTATATTTATGTATTCAGAAGTGAATTTGTTTATTCGTGAATATAACTTGCATCCTAAATTAAAATTAGGATGAATAAGGAAAATTGTATTTGAAATTTAAATTTTATATGTTAATACACAAACAAAGGATAAATGCAGACCAAAATAATACCATATAATAGAAGTTTTCCATCTGAACTGACCCTTCCTATCATCATCTATATGTATAGCATCATCAGGTGGTTGATAAGTGTACTTGTTCAGGAGTCTAATAAGACCCACATAAGAGATCCACGGTACAAGTGATGAAAGTTACAATTTAATCTTTAAATAAGATTCATCAGGAAATGATCACTATTTTATATCCTTTTTATTTTATTTAAAGTCTCTAAAAATAATTTCATTTGTTGTTTTGTTTGTAGAAATCAGTTTATAAACAGACTTACTTCAGTTAAAAAGAAAGAAAACCTTAAATTGTCATGTTGCATACAGCATATCAAACAACCCATGATACTGGGAGTAAACAGTGAATTATGATCAGCAATAGAATTAAATAGAATAAAATAGCAAAGAAAAGGAAATATCAAAGAATTTCCCATGTGGCATTATCTTATAA
Source organism: Rousettus aegyptiacus (assembly GCF_014176215.1). NCBI lineage: Eukaryota > Metazoa > Chordata > Mammalia > Chiroptera > Pteropodidae > Rousettus > Rousettus aegyptiacus. The sequence continues at coordinate 25,038,796 of NW_023416286.1, forward strand.
CTCTTTCACTTAAATTATATATGTTTGTTTTTATGTGTCAGGATGTAAAATGTATCTATTACTCTAGGATGTGGTCAAAAATTTAAAAGCCACTGCCTGAAACAGCAAAATGGCTGAGACTAAAATAGCAGTGTAATCATGAAAGCATCTGTTGATGGTAGGCAGACTTGACAAGCTTATGCTCTGGTGAGTGACTGTTATTATCTAAACATTTATAAGTTAAAAGTTCTTAAGCAGAAAAATTTGTGCAACCTCAATAAGCCAGATTTCAACCACTCTAATGTGTCTCAGCAGAATTCTAACCTCTCTTCGGTATTTCAACTTGTCCTCAATTTAAGAAATACAACAGTCTGGTTGAGAATTTGAGAGACACTTTTATGAGATTCTTTTTCAGCATTTTTGTAATATGGATTTCCCTTTCTCTTCTTACTGACTCAGCAAGAAAATAATAACCACTTTACTTGCTGTCTTCCTTCTTCATCCAAGCAGAGTTCAGGCCTCCGTTAATCCATTTTTCCATCATTGTCTTTTTTAACTTTTAATTTCTACTTTTACAGATCATTTGTTTTTCAATAACATGATCTCAGAAAATATAAATCAGGGAGAAGCTTGATGGAAATTTACCTTTTAGCCTATTCATTCCTTGCATCTAGTAGTGTAGCTAACTGCGTATTTGACTACAACTAAAGCTATATCTGCCTGTGATCTTTACATGTACAGCTTTCAGCAGTTTAATCATTTAATTTGTGGTCAGTGGTATTTATTACCAGTAATAATGGGCCCAATTGAAAGTCTAATGTGGGCCTTAATGTGTATGACAAAAGACTACCTTCCTTTATTCTGAAAGCTGAGAGTAGATTTGCTGATGTTTGGCTAAGGTGAGACTCATGAGAAATGGTATGGTTAGTTTCCTCGACTCCCTTGCTGCTTTGATAGGAGCATCTTGCCAAAAAATGTGACAGCACAGTCTTCATGATCCCCTTGGTCCCACAGGTGGTTCCATCAGTGCCTCATGAAACTTAATACTGAGCTCATGCCTAATTTTGTCTCTTAGATAGGACATCAAATCATGATTAGTAAGTGGTCTGCATCACCAAGTCTGTCCTGCCCTCTCGACCTCTTCCCCTTGAATTTTGTTCCACTCAATCTTCCCAACACTCCTTTTCCAGGCATGATCATCGATGGACTAACAGAGAATTGTGTTTTGATAGAAAGAATTTTCACTTTTGGCCAGGCGGCTTTTCAACCTTTTATAGCTACATGGGCCAATCATATCCGTGTGTCCCCAAAACTTTAATTTTTCTGCTGGTTGGGACCCAGAGAGTCTGAAACACAGTCTCCTAGTTTGGAGCTATTAAAATTTCTCAGGAGAGCATGTTACAACATGATCTTTTTATTATTAACCATCCAGAGTTGTCTACTCTTAGCACGAACTTCTCAAATGTATTAGTAGTTTATTAGCTCTAATAGAGGCTTGACTAATTTATGTAGTTGGTTATAATAGATCTAGGTTTAAATTTTCTCTATATGTCTCCACTTTTTAAAATAAGAAAATATTGAATAAAAAACCTACCTTTTTCCAGAAATTTTTCAATTCCATGAAAAGATTAAGGAAAGAGCCTACACACTGTAGCAGATTAAATTGAAAAAAAATAATTAAAATACACCTGTTCTCACCAGTCTGCCCAAAACTAATCACTTGAAATGCTACTCTTCCAGACCAGAGTGGACACTGTTCTTCTTTTAGAACTAAGACAAATCTAATATTTCACACATATCCATTGTTTTGGAAATCCAATAACTCACTCTGTCAAAACCATATCTAGTGAAATGTTATAATACTATTTTGAAACTGTAGAAGAAATCAGAAAAAAAAAACAATCAAATAATTTTAAAATGTTTTTTGATTTTTAGGAAATAGTCATACTACATGCAAATATATGACATATATCAAGCACACAATAATATTAGGCGTAAAGAATATTTAAAAATCTTTTGTAATATTAAAAATACAATTTTTGTTTCATCTTAAATTTTAGACAATCTCATCAGACTTATAAAACTAATCCAGTCAATTTTAAAGACAACAAAGCTTTGCATATAATTTCCAGAACACTGCTGTGTGGACCCGAGTGCCAGTTGTTTAGTGATATCCACTGAATGAATGTCAATTAACTGAGAATCAAAATAATTTGATGGAAAATGCAATCTATGAATTTGGATCTCATTCTTTTTGACAAATATTAAGACTCTTAGGGTTTATAAGCTTGCCTTGGAAAAACAGGAGAAACTACAAAGCTTACTCTAAACACACCTAAGATGGTCTGGGGAGGTGTGGATCTTTTAGATCCATCATGATCTAAAGTGTGATGACTGTGTGCCTCCTTTCCTGATATTGCCCCATATCACCTCACCACCTCTGATTATCGTCCAAATCATAATATAGAAAGATGATATTTCACCATTTAGTATTTGTGATACTATAAACTTTTTACTAGTTATAATATTTATTAGAGTCTGTTACTGGGCCATTGCTTCCCTTGTGAACTACTCTCGGAGTGCAATCTCATCTATTCTACTGTTTTAGTAATCACTTATATGCAGATTACCCTAACTTTTCTGTACTAGCCCCAGCCTCTCTCTGAGCTTCCAGTTGGACATTGCACCAGTACACCAACAGGCATCTCAAATTCAATATATTAAATCAGAACTTACTGTCTTCTTTCTAAATCTTCTCTTCTTTCAGCAATCTTTCTTGACTAGTGAAATTATAATCTACCCCATCACACATGCTAGAAAATTGACGGATTCTTGGTTCTTCCTTTTAACCTTCATATCCAATAATTCATCAGGTCTTAATATTTTTTAAATCTGGCCTTTAATCTTCATCTCTTTCATTTATTCAGCAAATGTTTAATAAGTGCCTGCACTATTGTAGGCACTCTTATAAAATTGAGTTTACTTTGAACAAAGAAATATAAAAAAAAATCCTTGCCCTTCTGGAGTTTATATTCTCATTGGATGAGGCAGAAAATAAACAATAAATATAATATATTAATTATCATAAGTTGATATGTGCTATAGACTAACACAAATAGAACAGAATAATGAGGATCGGAAATGTAGAGAGGATTAAAACTTTATATACCTCATTGATAAAGTAATATTTGAGCAAAGATTTAAAGAATGTATGAAGTCAAGAAAATATGGGAGGAGAGTGTGCCAGAGAATGATGATAGCCAAGGCGGGGTGTGTGTGGTAGTTAGAAGAGTAGCAAGATCTGTGCAGCTAGAAATCTTGGATCCCAAAATATTAGACCTATTTGTCTTTTAAAATTATGTGTATATGTATAATCATTCACTTGTTCAGCTATTTACTGGGTAACTACCATGCAAAAAGTATACAATCTTTATGCTTAAGGAGCTCATAATTTGTATATATCTGGATAGATGCTAGATGATAGATAGATGATAGATGAGTATATACCTTCCATTTATAAACAAAAACTTCTTTCTAACATAACTTCAGTATGTTGATTGATTTATAATGTCCTTGTTTTTTCCCACAAACACACTATTCTCATTATAGCCTCCAAAACTTTGCTTTAGTATTTTTTTACTCTATTTCCTAGAAGACCCGTTTTTTCCTCTATATTTTATCTATATTATAAATACAGCTGAAGCTTTGTGTCTAGACTGAATTCTCTTGACTATTCACACCCTAATGAGGTTTGCTATTTATCTTTGGCTCCAGCTTCTCTTGATTTTAGCACATGAAAATACAAGAATTATGTGTTATAATTATTTTATACTCCATAGTATATCAGAGTGAATGTTTGCTGAAGGGTTTGAGATGTCTAATATTAGAATGAACTAAAGAGGTCTAGGGGTTATTTGCATTTAGAGAGGGTTAATTAAAGCATAAACAATTATTTCTCCAAGTCAGTTTGGAATTCACCTCTGTTTAAGAAGAATACAGAGCATGATACTTCATTGAAGACAATTCTAGTTTTAGGAATTTAACCATAATCTGCAGAATTAAAGAAAATAAATGAACACATCTTAATGAGGAGGAAAATCAATGAGAAGAAAATTATCATATGATTTTGTTTGTCTCATCATGGAAGATCATTTATCTTCTATTTTTTCCCATCTGTTCAGCAATTCTAAGGTTTAACTCTCTTCTGAATAATTGCAATTGTTTAGTCTCGATTCATGGTGATGCAAACCAAGGAACTATATAGGGATTTAATCTTGATGTGAACTTTTTATATTTATATTCTCTCTTTCCTTTTTCTCCAAACCGTTTTTTCTTCTGGCAAGTAGAACATTCTATGTACCATGATGTGCCATAAATTTCTTTTAGAATTCTGGAATCTCTGCATTGTATGTAAAAAACAAAACAAAACAAAACAAAAAGCAATAAATCAGTGGGATATTGCAATACATTTTCCCCAAGAGTAATATTATTATTATAATAAACATGGAGAGAAAGACCCACCAACCTAGAACCTAATTAGCTAGGTTGCAACTATCTGTGTTTGTGAGGCTAGTTCTTCTTTCAAATATTATTAGGGATCTAATTGTTTTAGAAGAAGCGTGAGGTTAACAATGAGAAAATTTTTCCTACCAAGTAAGCATTACTAACATCTATTTCATTTTGTAGGAAGAAAACTTTGCGATCTTATATTTTTAGATATCAAATGTATAATTAATATCCTTTTACCTTTTCTAATCATTGTAGAGGAATTTATCTTAATGACTATGTGTTTTTATTAGTTAATTTACCTCGAAGTGATTTTAAGACATGATGCTTAATGTCTCTTGTGGTTCAAGATAGTTTACAATAGACCCTTCTCAATAAGTCAGCCTTATTCACTTAATCTGCTATGGATCTGAATCCATAAAATTAGCTTTAGAATTAAGCAGTCATCTACAGGGTGTGCATTTTGGAGCCAGGTCATTCTTCTACACGATATGATTGCCTTTACACAAATGCTGGATGCCTGAAAATTTACCAAAGGTTGTATGTAGTGCAGCCCAGAGATCAACATGCAGGCTCTGGCATTAGTGTTTGGGTCTTATAGTCTTAGTCTTATAGTTTACTATCTTTTTTGCCTCACTTTTCCCATCTGTAAAGGTGAATGATGATATTTACTCCTTAGGGTTAAAGATAAAATGAAACAAAACACATAGCCTACTTATGACTATACCTTGTCAAAAGTAAATGCTTTAAAATTTAGCTATTGTTACCATCATAAAATATTCATCATTCTGACTTACTGTATCTGTACCTTGTATCTAGTGAGGATGAAGCCTTAAACTAATTCACACTAAAGTGTTACTTTCTTACTCAAAGAAAGAATATATGGATTAGCTTCAAAAACCGCAAAGTACTCTGTGAAGACAGAAGTGGTATAACCAGCATTTTAAAGGGCAATGTGAAAAAAAAAAATAAAATAAAGGGCAATGTGAGAACAGAAGGGTTTGGGTCCATGGGAGGTGGCAGAAAAATAGCGAAGGAAAATTCAGTTATTTCTTACTTTTTCTCAGTGCCTTCCTTTATCATGCATTAGAGTACATTCTTTAAATTTATCGCTATGTGGTTTTTCAATGAAAGAAGACCCAGGAGGGATTACTCACCATACAGGTTGAATTGAACAAATCTAGGCCAGCGAGCCAGCCCCACACTCTGGCAGAGGGAACTGTTAGCCTTGGCACAGCCTGCGATAAGTATGTACACATCTTGTTCAGACAATGAAATATGCCTAGGGGAACATGCATGTGTGAACCAAGGAGCAGGGACATTGGAAGTTTAAACATCTGGGAATAGCTGTTTGCTATGAGCATAATAAAAGTGAGGTTGGCAACATTCACCTCTCTTTGATATGCTCCCAACCCCCAACCAAACCTAATAAACATCAGGCCTGATATTGACAATAACATTTTTAGGTGCCCAGCTCCATTATAAATATATCCAGGTAGTTTCAGAGCTATTTGCACAAGGAAAAACCTGGGGTAGGAGAAGAACTGAAGGGCTTGGATCTAATGTAATTTTAAGTCTCAATGTAAATACTACGTAATTTGTATCTCTAATGTGAAAAAAGCAGTGATTTTCATTTAGTTATTTTTTCCCCCAAATGATCTTTCTGTAGGATAATGTGAGTTCCTGAAGGACAATAATCATGTCATAATAATTTCTTTTATTCCTACTACCTTGCAAGCAATAAATAAGGCACCTAATAGCTGCCAAAGGATTAGCTTTAGTATATAAGTAAAATAAATCATGCAAAAGGTTGTTTTTGGCATTTTCTCCAGAGATACATATGACAAAGTGACTTAGAAATGTGGTCACAGCTTAGATTTTACCAGGAAAAATCCCTACCATGTGTTTATTCTACCATGGCAATATTGAAGCTGGAGACTTAGAAACAGCATGTTCATTGTGAATCATCTAACATTTCTACCTAAATCTGAGAAGATTCCAGAAGCTATCGTAAGCCAACATTATTATCTTCCTTTTCAGGAGAATCGGAATAGACTTCAAAAATTCTATAAACCTAGAATAAGAGGTAATTTTCCTGTAAAGAATTACTCAAATATTTTTATAAATGGTAACATATTTAATAAGATTCTATTTTCTAGGTAATTTCTTTTGATATGTGACTGTGAGTGCTACATATTAAATATCTTAAATAAAAGTACTGTCAAACTACATAATAAAATATATGTTATAAAATTATCTTAATCTAAAATATTCTCATGCAAAGCCTGAAACTAAGTCTTGTAATTATACATTTAGCTGTATTTTAAGTTCATTCAACAAAATGAATCATTATAACACTCATATTTATGCACAGAAAATTGCACTATGTTGACAATACATGTATATGGATAACTGATCTCTCATTAAAATTGGGTCATCTCAGGAGGAAAATTTACTATAAAGTTGATATCAGTGACACTACACCAATTGTATTGTGATGTATTATTCATAAACAATAAAGCTGAATAAAACAATTTACTTTTTATCTTGTAGAAATGTCATTTAAGTATATTTTGTTGTATGTAAAGAGACAGTATCTTGTTTATTATTTTATGAGACTATCATTCTAAGAGCTACTCAGAGAAGCTATTTATACTCTTGGATTGGGAATCATGCCAATCTTGGAACATGTGGTTATTTTATCAAAAACATTAAGAAAAGAAAATAAAGAAAGAGAGAGAGAGGGAGGGAGGGAGGGGAAGGGAGAGAGAGAGAGAGAGAGAGAGAGAGAGAGAAGCGAGAGAGAGAAAAGAGAGAGAGAGAGAGGAAAGAAAAAAGAAAAGAGAAAAGAGAAAAGAAAAGAAAAGAAGTGAAAGGAAAAGAAAAGAAAAAAAAGAAAAAAGAAAAGATAGCAGGTTTAGATTCAGCCAAGACAGTATAAGGATTTGGATACTTGATATTTGTTTTCCTAGTTTACCTCCCACTCAAACATCTCTTGAGTCTTCTAGGAAATTTGTAGAAATAAAAGATTCCATATTCTTTTCCCATTACAAAAAAAAAACCACTTTCTGACAGTGAACGACAAGAAAGAAATTGCCCAGGAATCTGTATTTTACTATAGATTTTAATCATACTTAATCTCTTCCTTGCTGTGCCTTAGATAGTGATCTCTGAATTTAGTACATAAATCCCACAAGTTTTAAACACCCCTCTCTCTTTGGAATCCTTCCTCCCTTCCTTTCCTTTGACCCTCCCTATCTCCCGCTCCCTTTCTTTCTTCAGTTCTCTCCTATTTCCTTCCTTTCTTGTTTTCACACCATATATCCTAGCACTTATTAACCAGTTTTAAACTTCAAGCTAGGATCGACAGTTTAAACACAACTTAAAGCCCTTACCGGACACATTCCTAGCCTTAAAGCAAGCATTTTATCTGAGTTGAAAGTTTTGTTTATAAGCATCTTAAGACGATGTTTTTTAAAATGCTAGGTTATAAAAATTACCTAGGGATCTAATTAATATACAGATAGCCAAGATAAAAAGAAAAAAAAAACTTTAAATAAACTCCCTAGATGACTCTTGATTAGAAAATTTTGAGAAACACTAATGTAAACCCACCTCTCAGTAAATGCTATTTCTTCTCATTGCCATTCTGACACGTGGTCATATAATACCAGCTATAGTACAGTGATAAGTACTTATTTAAGAAAAAGTCCTATTTCACTGTTTTATCATGCTAATTATAGAAAAACAGTTGTCATATATTGTTCTTAAATATATTTCCTGTTCTGTAGGTTACAGTTTTATCATGGGCACATATTGCTAAAAAAAAAAAAAAAAAAATTAAATTAAAAAAAAAACAGATGGATTGTAGAAAAAAAATCAAAAGTGCTCTAATATATATGATTTGACATGAGCAGGTTTTTGCCAGCAGGAAAGCAATGAAAATGGGATAAAGTCTTCCTAGCAAAGGAAATTAACCAACAGGAGCCTGACAATTGCAGGCTTATTTTAAAGGTGTAGTGATATGTTTTGAAGGTTATTAAGATGTAACCTCTTATTCATCTAGAAACTTAAGTGTTTCTCCTTGAGAAAAATCTTTAGGGAAGTTACAAATTGTTGTTACCAGTAAAAGATGAGGTGACAGAGAGTATTGCTTCTATCTCATGAATTTAATCAAACAACTTGGCTTTAAATTACAATTAAGACACTAATTTTGCCACCTCAGGTAGATGATTTAACCCCTGTGAGAATTAGTTTTTCATCTGTGATAAATATAATAAAGAAATACTGGCAAGATTTTAATAAAGATTGAAGGTGAAAATGATCATATAACTGTTTAGTTCTATAAATACATAAAATGTTAAGAAATTTTACTGCACTGACTAGTGAAATGTTTCTGGTAGAAGTCTGTCTCCAAATAATTGGGAAGGGTGGGGGGAGCTCAATAGTTTATTGTCATGCATCTATCTAAAAGTACATGTCTCTGGAATTCATACCCAGGGCTCTTGATATGTTATTTCACCATCAGCAGAGTTTTTTTTTTTCTTTGCTAGATTTCATATATTAATTAGGGTGAGAAAATAGAGATAAGAAAACCAGAATGAGAAGATTGTATTTTAAAAGCCAAGTCAGACATCATTTGTTTATACTGGTCATGCAAAACAATAGAGCTATAGGGAAAATTAATGATTTACGAATTTAAAAGACAATGTAGGAAACTAAACAAATTAATAAAGCACCAGAAGTCATCTTAAATAGGTCCTACTAAAGGGATTGCATTCAGGGCAACTGTTTTATTATTTTATTGTACATTTTATGTCTTTATTATACCGAACACATCTTTTTTTTTTTTTTTTTAGGAGACAAATTAAATGTTCAATTTCCTCTGTATACACAATATGTCTATGTATATATTTAGGGCCATACTTATTCAAGTTTTTAATGGAAGAAAAAATGGGTCCTAGAAAAAAAAGTCAGCACTAGTTCTGACATCAACTGTTAATTCCTGATAAAGATACAATATCATCTTTTAGCTTACCTTAAAAAGAGGATGTAGCATCCATGATTACTGAAAGATGCATCTAGTTTCAACCTTAAATAATTTGTCTATGCATTTTTATTTAAATAAAATAGTTTAAAATATAAACAATTTGAACACTAATGTAAAAACCAAAGGACACAATAAACATGGATATGTATTTTTAGTTCATTAGATTAAATATTCATCCAAAAAAGGACAGAACAAAATAGATAAGATGAAATTTCTAATTTAATATTGGAAAATAATGATATCTATTTTTTTAGAAAGTTATTTCATTACTATTGTTCCAGATAAAATATTTTCATTTTTGACATAATATCAAGATTTTGCATTTATTTTTTTTTATGGTGTTTCGAGTCGGTTTTGGCTTTTAAAATATTTTTAATATGTATTAAAAAAGTTAAACTCTATATTATATATCTATTTAGGCATGTTATTTAATACTGTTGAGGGGCTGAAAAATATGAAGACACTCAAATTAATTTTCTGAGCATTTTCTGTTGAGGTGCCATGAAAGGAAGAAGGGAAATTCAAAATATAATGTACTTATTTAACAAATACTGAATGAGTTTCTTATACATTCCAGGGAAGGATAATCCATAACAGGATGTTTGTGTAATTGTTCTAAAAGATATAACAAATTACTTCTGTAAGAAAATAAGATCAGATTCATTCCAACTGTGAATCTCTGAAAAGGTTTGTAAGGAAGTGACTTATAAATGCATTCATCAGCTAATACCTGGGTGACTCAACAAAATTATACTCAATTGAGGATATAAATGAAGAAAATTACTGAGTTCACAAAGATATAGATACTTTGGAGATCCTTAGTTAATTTCAGAATCTATGTGAATCATAAAATTAAAAATTTCCAAATTGGCTTACTAGAAATTTATTTCACAGTGATTCTGTATGTTTTAAAACTATTTTAACTTTTTAGTTAAAATGTAATATAAATGAAATTTGGCTAGGAAAGTTTTGTGGATGAGGTGGCAATTTTCTTATGAAATTAATAAATTTTTATATTATTGATTGGTTTGACTTTTCTAATCATTTTTAATTGTCCATAGATACTGTCATAAACTTAGAAACATCAATTTTACTGGGCTATATGTTGTCCAAAATAAGTGAAATGGTATATTTAACATTTAAGCAATGGTTTAATAATGCAAGTCCTTGTTATGTTAATTGAAGCCATTTTCCAACAAATTTGCCTCTATGTGAGAATGATCTGGATTGAAAGATACTAAAGATTCATACTCATAATTAATTTCTTTGTAATTCAAAATTTTAATTCCTTGAAATGACCTGAGAGTATCTTTATTTTTACTCAGTCTTTCTTTGCTCATAATAATAATTCAGCTATTATTATATACAGAATATGGACAAAGATTTTATTTCTACTTTCTTGTCACTAAACAGATATTATTTCATTTTGAATTTTCCTAAATGAACTCTAGCATTACCAACCTTTATTTAGATAATTTTGCTGACTCAATATAAAACCTGTTATAAAAACAAGATGGGGAACTTCTCATTTATATTTCAATATATTACCTTTTAAGCTGATTGTGTCAATTTCCTTTCTTAAATTTCTGAAACACTCTGTGGTGACATTTCACTGTTTAAAGCACTTAAAATCTTCATTTATTTTGTTCTTGACTTCATGCTTCATATAACTCAAGTGTGACAACCCTAGATCCAAAAGTTAATTTCTGAAAGAGGGATTTACTTTATATATTTGGTGATTTCAAAATTTAATTTCTTTATGGACATTTATTGAGCACTTACTATATGCAGTGTACTTTTAACAACTTTTATCTCATCGTACTTTTCAGAAAATGATAGTCACATTTCTTCTTAAGTGTTTTAATTATTTTACTTGTTGCTTAAAAGGCAGGCCATAAAGAATTAATGAAAAGTACCATGAGATGAAAAGGATAATGAGTACAAAGAGAAAAGTAATTTTTGACATTATCCATTTTAAAATTCCTTACAGGCAGTCTGTCAATGTGTTCAGTCATTTTCCTTCTAAAATGTCTCTCTGATGTACCTCCTCAATTCTGGCTAGTAAGACTGAAGCCTAGACTTTCATTACTTCATGCTTGAAATACTATAACAGCTCTTTAACTGGTTAGTTTGTTCCCACTCATTCCTTATCTATTTCATCCTTTCACTATAATAATCCTGAAATATCACTATTGTTATGTCACTCTTCTATTCAGGAAACCCCTATACCCTAGTGCCTTCTGTGTGAAGATGAAATTCTCCTACCTAGAATTAAAAGTCACTCATAATTTTGTGCCATTCTACTAGCAAGGCTTTATTTCCCACCTTTTCCCAGTCCACATATTCTATCTTTGTTAGAGTGGTCTACTCACTTCCTGCCAACATACTCTGCTTCTTGCCAAGTTTGCTTTATAAGTATAATCACCTTTATCAGAATGGTTCTTCTCCTCCCCTGCACCTATCCAACCAATAAGCCATCTGTAAAGCCAAAGCTGAACTCCACTTATTCTAACAGTTCTAACACATCCTGATTTTTTTTTTCATTTCCTGAATTCCAGTAACATTATTAATCAGAATTTCATGGTTTATTACTCACTTTCTCAAGAAACGGGCACTGGAATCAAATTCAGATAACCTGGGAACTTGTGCATTGTTGAGTATTGAAATCATTTCAACCTGTCCTTACTTACTCTATGTTCTACTGGTGTATAATAGTTGCCACCGTATCACAGTGATGGTTGATGTTTTTTTTTTTTTTTCCATGCTACTCTGGAGGCACCTAGAAGCACATAACTTGTTTTAGCTTCTTATCCTTGGCACACTTGGAATCATATCTGACACATAGTGGTTTCTCAATGCATGTTCGAAGTTTGAATGTCTGCCATGAAAACCTTCTTATCTAAAGATCATCTGTAAAATATAACTATTATACCTGCCTTGCTTGGTTCATAAAATCTTCTTGAATAAAGGAAAAGGTGGGAAAGTGCTTTGTAATTGCAAGCAGTGTAGAAATATTATATGACTATATGATTCTGTGTATAGTAATGCTTTCCTCACTACTCTCTTTGAATCTAGAAACTGTCGTACTTGTTTTGACACTCACATGCACATACTCAGCTACTAGCACACTTTGGCTTATGACATGCTTTTAGTAAAATTTACATAGATTTGTTGATTAATTGTAAATAAAATTATTTTAAAGTCATCTCTTTTTATATTATTAATCTATCTAAGTGGTCGTCTCCTGTAGTTCATGATGCCTATAAACTTTCACAGTGACTAGAGAAATCTTGGAAGCTGTGTGCTGAGGATGGCAGAACCACCTACCAATCCTGGACAGTTCCTCTCTGAACTTTCCGTGACAGGGAAACACATTTCCCTTATAATTTTAGCTCTCTTCCTCACTGAAATTAAGCTTCTTCTAACCAAGTTGACTCTTAAATACCAAACCCTACCTTTCCTTGAAATAAAATACTTTAGTTTGTGGAGTCAGGTAGGCAATTCACCCTAACTGTAGTCTGATAAGAATAATTAACAAACATTGTATGTTTTGGAATGTCATCCACTTTGGGAAAATATACCCAAAAACGTTGAAATAGAGGATGGGTAGTTAATGCCACTTTCTGTCTTGTTCAGCACAGCTAACAATTATACCTCCTTTATGCTTGGTGTTAAGTGACAAGTTTAATTGCACAAAATAGATTTTTTAGCATGGATTAAGATAGACTAACTTTAATTCCTGAGATGCAATCCATCTTCAATGGTAACCATAATCACGATGGCTTTTCTAAATCATCTAAGATAGTATGTGTTCGTTTAGTAAAGTTTTAATTATAGGTACTATTTACATTGTGAAAATTGACAGCCTATGACATATATATCTTTGTGTATCAAAAATATTATGTGAAAATATCATAATCATTGGAAGGAATGGAAAAAGAGAAGTCTTAAGCTTTGCATTTAGTTTACTTTTTATACATATCTAGTTTAGCCACATCCATGGGAAGAAAACCTATGGTCATTGATTATCTTATTATCTTTTTATTTTTATCTTTTTCTCCCAAGTAATGTTGTCCTCCATTGCATTGATTTGTATGGTTTATTTAACTGAGTGAATATTGAAGCAATTCATTCCTCCTTTTTTCAAGATTCTAGCAAAATCTAACATACCTGTTAGGGATTATTACATTCCTCCTTTTTTCAAGATTCTAGCAAAATCTAACATACCTGTTAGGGATTATTACAGTGCACGAAAATAGCTTTTACACATCTAGGACTATATAATCTACTCAGAAGATTTTATAGATATAGATACAGGTTTAAAATATATACATGTATAGGTAGATAAATAGATAAAAAAAGATAGATATGGGAACAGACATACTCTACTTCATGCTACTTAAACAAATCACTAATATTGGCTTGGGACTGGTGATGTCTAACATTTCAGATATTTTCATGACTGTCGGAAATAAAATAATAGTTCATCTGGCAAATCCCATGCACTTAATTATTTGTAGAAATATCTTACATAGATATTTTTTTACATATACATAATATAAATTTTAAGTCAGCATATTTACTCAGATATCTCATTCCTGAAACATTCTGGATCAATAAAAGCTTACTCTTTTGCTCACTATGTGTCTTCAATCAATATTATTGATTTTTAACTTTGAAATTTCCCTCTCTGACAGAATTGTCTTACTTTCCACCCTTTCTATAACTTCATTAAAAACAAACTTGAAATTTGTTCTCACTGTGAGGTGTAATCCCTTGAACCTTCCATATATTTCTGGTTCACCCACCTCTGACTTCAGTTTTCTCCTTAACTTAGATTGTGAGACCATATAAAGCCTTCTTAATGATCTTCTCATTACACTGTAAAATCTCTTACCTGTTTGACTTTTGCTACCTGCACCCCAATAAATCCAACTCTTGAGTAGTCTTCACAGTCATGCTTCATTGGTTTTAGACTATTTTAGCATTGCTAGAGAAAGTAGGTAAACAGTGCTAATTTCACTACAGATCCCTATTCTCCAGTCCTTCTCCTCTCTCATTACTGCTTAGAAATGGCATTTGTGTCCCGATTCAATATTACATCACCCTGAAAAGAGATTTGAACCCTCTCTTGATATTCTAATGTATTCCCTTCTCTTCAAATTAAAATCCTCATCTCCCACTTAACTATGTTTATCAACAGCACCTCAAATGATCTGTGTAGATTCTCCTCTATATAAAGATCTTACATCTATATCTGATGTCTTACTTTTTATTCCTGTCTCAAAGAAAAAAAAAAAAAGAAAACAGTCATAAATTCTCTATTTTTTAGTGCTAAACCATCTGTCTGGACTTTTGTTCCTTTCTTGAAAACTTGCTCTATTAAATCACCATTTTCTATGTTCTTCCTTTTCTTTCATTTGCTCTGCCTCCTAATATTCTTAAAATTTTCCTTCTTCTGAAAAAGTATTCCCTTACACTAACAGTCTTTCAAGGCAACATTTTGTCTTGTCCCCTTGCTGCCAAAGCTTTTGAAACAGGAGCTGCAGTATTTTTCCCACAATTTCATCATTATTTTCACTTCTTGCAGAGTAACTTTCACTACAAATGCTTAATAACCAACATATGAGTTTTTTCTTAGTCTTTATGTTCATTGACTTTAGTAATTCCCTTGTTTCTTAAACTTATCCTTGCTTCTGCATCATATTTTTAATTCTTTGATCATCCTTATTGATTGTTTCTTAGAGAAAATGAGAACTAGAGTAAATGATACTCAATTTATCATTTACGATCTATTTTGGTTTATATATTTTAATATGTTATCTAACAACCATTATTACACTTAGTCCCCAATAGCAACCATTCTCCAGTGGTTACTCTTATGCTCTTTATTACTGGAGCTACCATTAGGTGAATAGATCTTATTTCTTAATGATCCCAGTGGTCCATCTCTTAGCCTCCAAAGTCATATATTCACCTACTTGTTCATTACCTTTACTTAAATATTATAAAACAACCGGCATAACCAAAGCAAACATTATCATTTCTATTTGCTTGTATTTATAATACAATCATTCTCTATGTAATCACAACTTTAAATCTAAGAGTAATCCTTGATGCTGCTCTCTTCCTACTTTCTAACAATGGCTTTCAAATTCTTTGTTTCCTTTTGTGTATGTGTGTGACTTACTTTTAAGCTTTCCCTTTTCCCATTTCATTGCCTTTTAGTTAGATTTAGTTCTTTTATTTCTTTACTTGGACTGTGGACAAAGTTTCTAACTGATGTCCCTCCATTTAGCTATTTTCTTCTTTATGTGTAACTTAAAAGTTCTTCCGTGGATTTCCCATAGAGAACAAGCTATTGTTAAGATATATTTAATTTTCTTAAAATCTGGAAGAAAGTCACCATTTCACTTTATTTTCTGTTATCTGTCTAAAAAAAATACTTTATATCTACAGCCTAACTGTTACTCATTTTCTTTGAATGTATACCATAAATTTTTGTGGCCATGCTTTCTTTAATGTTATTTTTCTCTTTTGTCTAGAATGCCCTTCTCCAAAACATCTATCTTTCAAAATCCTATGCATCATTCAAAATATTTTTATATGCTAGCCTTTCAGTGATTCTTACTCTCAGCCTAAAGTTCTCTATTTAAAAAAAAAAAGAGAGAAAGAGAGATAATTGAGATGTAATGTGTGTAAGTTTAAGATGTACAATGTGTTGATTTAATACATTTATACATTATATTATGATTACCACTGTAGCATTACCTAACACCTCTATCCCATCACATAATTATAATTTCTCTTTTGTGGTGAGAACAATTAAGTTCTAGTTCCTTAGAAAATTTGAAGTTTATAATACAGTATTTATAGATTATAATCACATTGTGTCTTAGATCCCCAGGATTTATTTATCTGCTAGTTGCAAGTTTGTACCATTGAACAATCTCTCCCCAATTCCCCCAGCCCCAAGCCCCTGGTAGCCACCATTCTACTCTCTATTTCTATGAATTTGGCTTTTTCAGATTCCGTATGTAAGTGCAATCATACAGTATTTGTCCTTCTTTAACTTATTTCACTTAGGATAATGGTCTGAAGTTTAAATGGCAAGATTTCCTTCTGTTTCATAGCTGAATGACATTTCATTGTGTACATGTAACATCTTTTATCTATACATTCATAGATGAACACTTAGGTGATTTTCATATCTTGGCTATTATAAATAATACTGTTTATTATAATGAAGAGTGTCTATATCTTTTTGATAACTTGTTTTCATTTCCTTTGATATAAACTCAGAAGTGAAATTGCTGGATCTTATGGTAGCTCTATTTTTAATTTTGGGGGAAAACTTTACTGTTTTCCATAATGGCTGAATTTATGTTCCTATAAACAGTATACAAGGGTTCCCTTTTCACCATATCCTTGCCAACACTATTTATCCCTTTTTTTTTCTTATCATAGCCATTCTAACAGGGGTGAGTTAATATCTCTTTGTGCTTTTGATTTGCATTTCCCCAATGATTAGTGATGTTGAGCATCTTATCATGTAATCATTGGCCATTTGGATGTCTTAAATCATGTTTTAACTAGATTATTTTGTTGATATGGAAAAGCGCTCTCTTCCTTCTGTAAACATCTATGTTAGATTTTTAGTAATATTCTGCCTTTTAACAGCGCTTGTTTTGTACACATCTTGACTGTTATATCTTCAACTTTGAGTATAGAAACCTTGTCTCTTTATTATTACATCATCTGTTGCTCCAAAAATACAAGTGTAATCAGTATTTTGTCTCTACTTGTACATATATCTAGGTTAAATAAAGAAAGTGATAAATGATAAAAATAAATCTTCAAGGTTTTGAAAATTCTTTTGAACTACCTTCTCACAGTATATTCAAATGCTCCCTTGTTTCACCTTATTTGGTATTTTTTATCAAGAATAATCATCTTGCCCAAACCTCACACACCAAAAACCCATAAATACATGAGGTGATGGATGTGTTAATTAACTAGATGAGAGAAATTCTTTTATAATGTATACGCATACCAAAGCATCAGGGTGTACACTTTAAATATGTTATAACTTCTTTTGTCTGTTATACCTCAATTATGCTGAAATTAAAAAAAATAATAATTATCATAAATGTTCTGTGCTTCCATCTCATTATATTATTTTCAATTTATATTTAATTTTATAATTTTACTTGCTTCTTTTCCTAAGAGAAATATTTGTAAGGCTATGAGACTTCTAAAATTTCTTTGATTCAGTTACATTGCTTATGTGTCCTCAGGCATCCATGCAGGTTGATTCCAAAACATGTAGTGCCCTCTGGGTGAGTTATTATGAAAAATTCAAAAAGCTGCAATTCTGTTTCCTCTTTGTAATGTGACTATTTTTTAGATATTTTCCTTTTATTCAAGAGAAACTCTGTAATATAACTCTTAATTTAAATAAAAGTAATAAATATATTAAGAAAAAGGTAGAGCACATTATCATTTTCTTCCTCAGGAAAAATACAAGTGTCAACAATTAAAGATGAATCTCTGTTAGTATAAGAATAATAGACCTACTTATTCAGCTCAAGGATAAAGTGAATCCACAAGTGCTTACTGTATAAGATCTCCTAAGATGAGTTTAAATTACCTCTTGGAAATAACTACCATATATCCTCTGTTAAAACAGTGTTCCTGAGCCTCAAGCCCTGACGTGGGACTTGTTTAGTCCCTTTTACATTTCTTCTTATTATAAAGAAGTCTATTCACAAGGGATTTGGAAGCTAGAGGGTTTAGTTTCTACCTGCACAGTCCTGCACGTATGTGATGAACTGAAGCTGAGCTTCAAGTATAGCACACTCTCAATGAACTTTCTACTTCTACTCAGAGTCAAGGATTGGCTTAAAAGGTGCTCTGGGTTAATAGATTAAATTACTCTTTAAGGTCAAAGAGCTGTGATATGAGTTTATACCTGATGAAAGGAAAAAATAAATTATTAAGAGGATATGAAAGTAATAATTCTCCCTTTATGAGTAATATATGAAGTACTGTTTTATTGCTGAGAGTGAAATATTAATATCAAGCTTTCTTAAAGGAGCACCTGCACCTAACCCAGAACTCTCCATAATGCTAGAAATGTGACAGTAAATGTTCACTGGTCTAATACTACAATTTTAAATTAAATATTTCTTATGGTGCACCTCTCACATTCTTTTATCAGATACTTAATAACTTCACTAAGTATAAGAAATGTAATTGGGTATAGTCAAGAGTTTTAAAGGCTGATCTCTAAAGTCCTTAACTTCATAAAAACTGCAAGATTTTAAAATAACTCTTTTATAGAGCTTATCTTAATGTCAGAGAAGAAAATAAAGTCTATCAGATGCCCAAGAAGAAGATTTGGCTTTATCGATCATGGTATTTCTAGCCCCTTGTTGAAATATAGTGAGTATAACCAGAGATTTATTGAATAAATTAAACTAGAAAAGTCAATTCATAGTCAACTTTCAAGTATCTTTGCTAGATATTTCTGCGGTTTCCTAAACCAATTTACATGTCTAAACTCAGGTTAAGCTTTTATTAAAAGACAATGATTTGTGTTCCTTTTATAAAATTGTAAAAAAGTATTTCTTTAGATTTTTATTTTTCCAGTGAAATCACGAGAGCTATGGCTTGTTTAAGGCATTAAGAATGTTCTGTGGCATTATATTTTTAACTCTCCGTTTTATTTCATTGATGAACATACTGGTACCAAAGAGTCTGAGATGGAAACAGGTGACCAAGAGCCCGAACAGGCTTTAGAGTCTCTAAGAACAAGAGATGATATTGCTCCATATCAAATTTTGAATCAAGATAAACCACTCTAAAGCAAGTACAATATATTTAATCGGTTCTGTATTTCTGATTTTTCTCATAATGACTGTTTAAGCGATATCAAACATCAACTTACTTGTCACATCTATATCAATATCATTTATACTTGCATCTATCTGTGTGTGTGTGTGTGTGTGTATTGTTTTTATAGTACCCTTAATGTGTTTAGTTGATAATCCAGCACTGACGTAACCTCAAACACAAAAGAAAATAACTAATTCTGATCTAGATAAGTATATTATGTTCTTCCAAGAAAAATATTTGTTACCGAGAAGAAAATTAAATGTGAAATCTACTTTTAGTCAAAGTCAAATAATTTCTTAACAACAAAAAAATAAAATTAAATATAAATGCAGTCTTTCAGGGTTTCTAAACAATAAATATTGATTATTTAAAATTCTAAATCATGTATTGGAAGAGGATCCTATAATATATTTTATTATTTTTTTCTACTCATATAAGAAACTGCAATGACTTAAAAGCTATCAATTAAAATATATATTTAAATTCTCTATACTTATCTACAATTTGGAGATATTTTGACTAATATCTATAAATAATATTTTGACTAACCCTAAAAGGTCCCACTTCCTTTCTCTTATTATAAAACAAACTCATACATGAAATAAATTATAATAATTATTAAAGATCTATGTTAAATAAATAAAATCTAAAATAAATAATAGTGGAGATGAAAATTAAGTATAAATTTAACCTATTTTTAGTATATATTATTTTTTATTTCTTTTTTGATTAATTAGTTCTCCTAAAGGTAAGGTGGAAATCAGTCTGAAAAGTTCATTAATTTTACTGTCATAGGTAAAAATTTCATGTGTTTGAAGAAAAAGACTTATGAAGTCTAGTATCCTTAAAATATAATTTATTAATTTCATTATTTTCTTCATTTTTTGGTTACTTTTTTAATAAATTAATTTTGTCTTTAAAACAGTATACACTACATAGTAAGACAAATCAGAAATAACATTACGACCCTATCATTTAAAAAGCAACAGAAAAACATTAAATTGTCAATACTTTCAGACGTATTAAAATTCAAAATAATACAGTTCTGAAGAAAGTATTTATTACTACAAAGTACTATAAAATGTGTTTGTATTTATTCTTATGGTGATATTTTAAAATTTCAGAATTGATTCATACATAATATTTGAAAATTCAACTTAACTGCATTTTATTGAGTAGTTACAGTAGAGAGGTCAAACACAAATACAACTAATCAAAAGAAGGGTATAATTTTTTGAAGGCTGCAATATTAATGTGTGTGATTGAAGATTTTATGTAGAAAAAAAGCATTTGAGCTGAATGAGTGAAATTTTGACAGTTTAAATTTAGGGGAAGGGGAAACAGAGAAGTGGAAAATGCGGAGTGTGTTTTAAGACAAAGATGAGTTGTTTTATATGCCCAAAATGAATTATAGTTTGATAAGATCTTTATGTGAAAAATAAGACCAGAAAGAGAAAATCATAGATCAAGCTAAGTTTGCATTTTATTCTGTAGGCCACATTGAACCATGTGAAACGTTTAGTAAGACTATGCCATAATCAGACTTGTGCTTTAGGAAAACTTGAGAGAGAATAGGGGTCAGAAAACCAGTTTAAAATCAAATGCAGCAGTCTGCATAAGACTGCTTACAACTAATCAATTAGAATCAATCAAGAAAAACATGTTAATACCTATCAGTAAGTACTAGAAATAGAGCTGATGAGAATTTGAACTAAGACAGAGACATAATGAATGGAAAGAATAAAAACAATTTGAAAGGCATTGCAGAGATAGAGGAAAGAACGACATATTGAGAACTACCTTAACATATCTTATTTTAGCCAAAACAAAAAAGAGTCCCCATCACCTTTCTTCACCTACCTTTTTAATAATTTACTTAGAAGTTCATCTAATTAATGTGTGTAATTCAATGATTTTTAGTATACACAGAGTTGGCATAAACACAGAGTTGTGCATCCATCATCATAATCTAAATTTAGAACATTTATATCAACCCAAAAAGCAAACTAGTAGCTATTAACTCCTATCCCTTCTTTCCTTCTCCCAGACATAGGCAACCTAACCTATCCATCATCTTTCCTGCTGTATTTTCTATTGAGGTCTAAGCTATAAGGGAAAAGATTCAGTCTTTTAATTAATATATAATAACTAATGATAAACACTTGTTGTTGTAAAACATTATTTTTGAACTCACTATTTTCCCACCAACTTTCATCTCCCTCTTCTGCCCCCCACTCCACACATGTGCATTCACACACACATGCACACATGCACACAGAACACAAGTATTTCCAGGACATAACATTTTTGCCTTTTACTTCTCTTGTGTTTGTGAAAACCAGAAAAACCCAGATGCTTCTGCAGAGGCCAGTAGAAGCAAACAATCTATACTCACAGGAACTAACTGATGGCAGAATTATAAAGTTTTTCTCCTTCAGGGTTGCAACCTTAAGTTCTGTAAGGAAACAATGTAATGTTATTTGAGTATGGCCAGTGCTAGTTCTGGGGACCCTAGGCCCATACCAGACTATGAAACATACCATAATTAGGTCTAGAATTAGGTCCAGACTAAGCTACACCTGAAATAAAGTGGAAGTCTCACTTCAAGAGTGTGATGATGCTTCCAAACAAGATGGCAGAGTAGGAAAATGACTGTGCTAGCCTCCTCCCATGATCATGTCAAAATTACAACTAAACTGCAGAACAACCATCTCTGAGAATTAGCTGAAGTCTAGCTAAATGGAAGTCCTATAATTAAGGACAAACCACATAGAGACAGGTAGGAAGAACAGAGACACAGAATGGGCTGGTGCCACAGCCATGTGTGATAGTTAAAAACCAGGAGGGACGTCTTACCTGCAGAAGTCCCCCTGAGGAAAAAGGTTCCACAGCCCCACATCAGGCTCCCCAACCCAAGGTTCCAGTGGCAGGCAGAGAAGTCTTCTAGCTTTGTAAATCAGCAGAGATTATGCCTGAGTGAGACAGAGGGCAGCTGTCCTAGGAGTTTTTCTTAAAGGAACTTATTCACTGACAGACTCACTTGCTCTGAGCTCCAGTGCTGGTAAAGCAGCATGAAAGGAACTAGGAGCATATGAGGAGGAATTGAATTAACTGGCCTCAGGATAAATACCAGAGGGGCAGCTATCTCTGAGACAAAATTGCTGGCAGAAGCCACTTTTCTGAGTCTCCATAAACCTGGCAAACACCACGTGCCCTACCCTGGTGATTCCCTGAGTCTCCACCCAACCCAACTTGCAGGCCCACCCAAAACACTTCCAGTAGGTTTTCCAGACAAAGGCCTGCCTGGGCTCATGCTACAGTCTTTTCTAAAGACTGCAAAGGTTCAAAAAAGTTCACAAACCCCAAACGAGCAGCCTCTTGACTCAGCGTGCCCCATGCTAATCAGCCCCAAGCCCAGTACTAGTGGCAGCTGGTTTCAGTTCACATATTAGCTTCTTTCAGGTACCTCCAAGTGTAGAATAAATGCCAATCATCTGCAGATCACTTTGTAGCTTAAACTGAGTGGCCTGGGCGGGGCACAGGTAGTAGCTGACCATGGTCTGCAATAGAGCCCCTCCCAAGAGGCCCCAGAACCAACACATGTGGTGGCCAGCTTCATACCACACCAGAGTACTACCCAAACGCTCCACAAACGACATACTCAAAGGGTAGACTGGGTAGACACCAGAGCCCTACTAAAGCAAATCCTGCTCCATATTGTCAGCTTCTGTACAACAGCTCCTCCACTGTAGTCATGGTGAGTCCTCACAAGCAATAAGCCCAACGATCAGTTCCTCCCATTGACATGCTAATAGCAATCAAGGCTCAATTACAAAAGGAAGGAACACACAACCCACACAAAGACATGCCCGCAGCACCCAGCTCAGGAGATTAAGAAGACCATACTACTGGACCCCATAAGACACCAACCATATAAAGCCACTCAACAAAGATGAAAAGACATAGCAACTCTACCTAATACATGGACACAAATATAGGGATTAAACCAAAATGAGGAGACAAAGAAACATGGCCCAGATGAATGAACAGGGAAAAATTTAAGAGAAATAACTAAGCAAAATGGAGACAAGCAATCTACCAGATGCAGAGTTCAAAATACTGGTGATAAGAATACTACTTGAGCTCCATGGGAACTTTAACAAAGAGCTAGGAAACATGAATGTAGATAGAAAAAAAAAAAAAAGAACCAGAAATGAAGCATTTATTAGAGAAAATCAATAATAGATTAAATAAAGCAGAGAATTGAATTAACGATTTAGAAGATAAGGAAGCAAAAACACCCAATCAGAACAACAAAAAGAAAAATAAATCAAAAAAAAAAAATGAGGATAGTTTAAGCAGCCTCTGGGACATCAAACATACCAGCACTTGCATCATAGGGGTACCAGAAGGAGAAGAGAGAACAAAGAATTAAAAGCCTATTTCAAGAAATAATGACTGAAAACTTTCCTAACCTGACGAATTAAACAGACATACAAGCACAGGAAGTACAGAGTTCCAAGCAAGATGAACCCAAAAAGGTCTTCATCAAGACATACCACAATTAAAGGCTAAAGACAAAGAGAGAATCTTGAGTAGTCAGAGAAAAGCAATTAGTTACTCCAAGGGTGCTCCTGTGAGACTGTCAGCTGATTTCTCAACAGAAACTCTGCAGGACAGATAGAATTGGCATGAGAGATTCAAAGTGATGAAAAATAAGGGACCACAACCAAGATTACTGTACCTAGCAAAGCTATCATTTAGAACTGAAGGACAGATAAAATCTTCCCAGATAAGAACAAACGAAAGAGGTTTATCACTTCCAAACCAGTTTTATAATAAATGTTAAAGAAATTTCTTTAATAAGAAGAAAAAAAGAAAAAGACAAAAAATACGAATAACAAAATGGCAATACATATCTACATATCTATCAACAATTATTTTAAATATAAATGGATTAAGTGCTCCCAGCGAAAGACATAGGGTAGCTGAATGGAAAAGAAGACCCTTACATAGGCTTCCTACAAGACAGTCACTTCAGATGGAAAGGTACTCACAGACTGAAAGTAAAAAAATTTAAAAACATATTTTATGAAAATGGAAATGAAAAAAAATCTGGAGTATCAATATTTATACCTGACAAAATAGACTCAAAACAGGCTATAACAAGAATTAACGAAGAAACCAGTAATCTCACTTCTGGGTATTTTTCCAAGGAAACCCAAAAAACTAATTCAAAAAGACATATACATCCATATATTCATTGCAGCATTATTTACAATAGCCAAGATATAGAAGCAACCCAAATGTCCATCAACAGATGAACAGGATAAAGAAGAAGCAGTACATATATACTATGGATTATTAGCCATTAAAAAGGAATAAAAACTTGCCATCTGCAACAACATAGATGGACCTAGAGGAGATTATACTGAGTGAAATAATTCTGACAGAGAAAGACAAATGCCATATAATTTATTTATGTGTGGAATGAAAACAGAAACTCAGATAATGAGTACATTTTGTTGGTTGCCAGATGAGAGGGAGTTTGGGGGATGGATAAAAAGGGAAAGGGATTAATAAGTACAAATTGATAATTACAATATAGTCATGGATGTAGAGTATAGCATAGGAAAAATAGTCAAAATATTTTAATAACTATTATAGTGTCAGATGGGTACTGGAATTATTAGGTTGATTATCCTGTAAGTTACATCAATGTGTAATCACTGTGTTGTACACATGAAACTAGTATAATATTCATGTCAACTGTAAAATTCAAAATTTTTTTAAATATTAAAAACAATACAATAGATTTTTATAAGACTCTGACCAAATTTTTAGTTGAAACTGAGTATCCAAAATTTTGATGCCAATCTTCTCTTTTCAAGAAGGTGCAAGCTTCCAGGGGCTTTCTTACCTTTTATAGCTACTACTTATCCTACAATTTTCTGGAGCTCAATAAATCTGGAAACGTCATATTTTATGATCATAATTGTGAGAAAGAAAAGACAATACTATAGACACTATTTTTACAAATAAGGACTTTCTTGAGTGAGTCACACTACAAGTTAGCAATAATTCTCTACCATTTTCCATATGAATTTATCAAGTGACTTAAACTTTTCTCCATCTCCAAAGATTAGATTTCCAGATTGTTTTGAAGATTAAAATGGACAACAGATAAGAACATAGTTTGTAAATGATAAAGTGATGCATGATAGAAATGTGGTATTTTTGCATTAACTAGTGCAGATCGCCTTGGACTGGCAGAATTCCTGTTTAGTTCCTTGAATTTTCTTGGAGTCTATGAAGTTTTCTATTACATACAGCACTACACATCTGACTGGGTCATTAGGTGGTTATTAGTCTAGATGGTTCTGTGCCACACTGTCACCAAGTTATAGTCATTAAAGTCATTTGACACTTTGTTCCAGATTCTCTCCAGCTGAAGAAGGTAGATGATCCCAATGCTACTCACTTTTCTTCTTCTCTGTGTATGTATACAGCGAGTTGTCATTCTGTAAGTCCCTACATGTCATGTGAATAGTACTCTTATCTATGTTTCACAGTTGAAGAATTTTGGAGCAAATTTTATATTTCTTTGCTTTATTACCCTGTTTCTTACAGGCATCAGAAATAAAAGACTTAGTATTCACCCAGCATTTTAATTATTAGTTGGTTAAAATACCTCTTTTGGTATTTAACTTGCTTGCAAGGAGGGCACAGAGGTATGGCAACTCCTGAATTTAGCAATTTCAGGCCCCTCCAAAAATGTTTATCCAACACTTGAATTGGTTTAACTTTTTCTTAGTGTTTGAAGTTATGTTGCTGAGAAAATTTAGTCACAGTCTCAATAAACTATTTGCAGAACTCCGGATTTGTAATAAATATTAGATTTCATTTTGTAAAATAGCTTATTTTTTTTTTTAAATAAGCTGGAAGCAGTGCAAAACCTGTGGCTTTCCTTCATAGATGTAATTTATTTTATGATAATAAAATCCATTAGATACAGAGCAAGCCATAATTAAAAGTTTATATAGATTTTATATATAGAAAATTTTTAGAGCATTAATTGTACCAGAAACACAATTACTTGATTTTACGCTTACTTAAAGTCTCCAATAATGTTAGAAGTTAAACAGTTGACATACATTAATTAGTGTTTCCATAAGGTTTTCAAGGGAAATACATAAAAGGTAAATATAGCACCATAAGATTAAAGTAGCAGAGAAAACTAATTTTTATTAGTTTATTAGTTTATTGAATATACATTCAATTTGTGGTCATTATAAACTAATCATTATCGAGAGAACCAATGCACATATATTTTACAAACCCTGTCTACCTGTTATATTAAACACAGAATTCCATTGTTCAAAGTCAACACCTAGAGTTCATAAATATTAATTTTTGCCTGATTTATTGTAGTTTCTATTTTCCCCAATAGATCTATAGTCTCCCTAGTATGGATACTACAAAAATTGTGGGGTTTCGATACTGTTTCATTAAGCTTGAAAAAGCTTTTTCTCTCTTAGCATCCCAGATAGGCAAAGGTAACCCCATAAACACAAGCAAACTTACTTTGAATACACTGATTATCTCTGTGAAATTCAGACCATATGATTGAACCCTTTAATCCAAGGTAGTTACTTTGTAGAGAAATCTTCCAAGACTGATTCTCAGCAACTTTCTCTAACATCTTTAGGTAAAAGGTGGGGAGGCATGTAAACTTGAAGTAAGTTTACTGATAGTACAGGAGGCATTTTTTTCTAAAGTATTACAGACACTGGGTCTTATTTTGAGATTGTCACCTCTTTGGGAATAAGAATGTTTTCTCTCAATAGGCAATGCTATGATGCTCAAAGTCTATATTTTATAAAACAATTCATATGTCTTTGAAGTCAGGTATATTGATAATATTCTTTATTGGGTCTGCATTTTGGAAGTATATTGTCATATAATACTGTCTTGCTGTGTTTTATGTAATTCACAAATCTTTTTTCCCCTTTGTTAATCTTGTATACTTATTGTCTGTGAAACATTTCTATGAGTCCTTCTTATTTAATTGATTTTGTTTTTTTGCTTGCCTCCTCAATATGGCTTCTTCATAAGGCTATAAATGTCCTTATTTTTTTCCTATGGATTTATTTACCTATTTCTTTGATACCCGAAATTCCCTTTCCATTTATGTTGCCAGTGCAAGTATTCTGCTCTCTTCCAGGTCTATATCAAGATGTATGAGAGAAATTCCCTTCTGATTAACCATATGGCAAATTCAAAATGTCGTTTATGCTTTGAAGCTCTCCTTAAGATACTGGAATTTTTAGAGATTGAAAGATTTCAGTGTTTCTTTCTGTCATAAAATAGACCAATGCTGATATAACCGTGTGTCTCAAAACTTAAATGAGGTAAAATAGCACAGGTTTATATTTTCTAAAGTTGATTAGAGAGCAGTATTGAAAGAAATGATAGTTTACACATTTAGTTACCCATGCATATTTATATTTTAGGTAATTTTTAAAGAAGTAATGGCAAAATTTACTAATTAGAAAGAGGTAATATGTAAGCTATTAATTTCATAATAAGCAAGTAAACACACATTTATTCCAAATCTTATCTTCAGTCTTATATTACTCACAAAATAATTTTTTAAAAAAACCCTCAAACTCAGTAACACGTATTTAGGAATAAACCATTCACAGTAAATTATGAGAGAGAGAGAGAGAGAGAGAGAGAGAGAGATTAAGTATAGTGTCTTCAGCTTAAAGGGAAATTTTGCACTCTATTTCTGATCCCAGATGGTCTAGCCAACCTTCATTTCCAGGAAGAGATGGAAATAGTAACGAAAATAGGAAAAAAAAAGAAATATCCTAACACATTCATTTAAACACTGAAGTTGTCAAGATTTGGTGATGATGACTTCACAAGGACAGAGAATCTATTTGCCAATAAAGTCAGGTATTACCTAGATGACAAGTTTTCTGGCAGTCATATTTTATATTTGTTCAACAATAATTTCCAAACAACAGAACATCTGGCTTACATACTTCAAAATGCAATTATTTACTGGTTGTTGATTTGTTGTGTATCTAACTCTGATTTAAAAAAAAATTGGAGACACCTTTTAGCTTTCTATTCATCAGTCCCTCACACACACACACACACACACACACACACACACACACAGAGCAAAGCAAGGGCACCTTCAAAGGTTTACAGCTAAGTTATAATATCTATATGAATGTAAGTATGTGTTCTGCTTTGATTCACTTTGTTCAAAACTTACAGATAATTCTTAGTCGTATAATAAAATCACATTTTTTGAATACATTCTTTAAAGAATATGTTAACAATGCTTGTCTTTCTTATCTTAACATCTTAAAAATTATTATTATTAATATTTTGACTTCTAGAGCTTTGTTGGTGTCTTCTTACAATGTGTTAAACCTATTGTAACTGGTTGGACAGCCCAATTCTCAGAAATATTTATCAAAGAATCAATTTTAACCCATCAACCCAGGAAGATGTACAGAGGCTCTGTCCTTAATGCTCTCTGGTCAAATGTCTTTATTAACGGCTCAGGTAAGAATAGCAAAGGTAGGCTTAGAACATTTGCAGTTGACAGAAATATGGAAGTGTTGAGAAATATCACAGATGATAGAATCAGCATTCAAGATTCTCAGACTTAACAACATGTCATATCTAACCAGAAAGAAAATATAACAGGGTTAAATACCTGGTACTGTTCTTGGGTCCAAGACATAAAGTTCAGGGGTTCAGCATAAAGGAATTCAGACTCAGCAAAAAGCACTCTATAAAATGTTTTGGTTATATATAAGCAAAATATGAGTGAATGTTATTTTACGGCTTTCCTAACATACCGTGAGAAAGAAAAATTGAAAACATCTAATAGAATATTACTTTTTTAATGTCCACTTTAAATACCACAATTGGAGGGTGGCATCAAGAAATTTAAAAAATTTAGGGGTAGCATGATGATGAGGACTTGAAATACATTCATATAAGGAATTTATAGTATTTA
The DNA here is from genome assembly GCF_014176215.1 of Rousettus aegyptiacus. Taxonomy (NCBI): domain Eukaryota; kingdom Metazoa; phylum Chordata; class Mammalia; order Chiroptera; family Pteropodidae; genus Rousettus; species Rousettus aegyptiacus. The sequence continues at coordinate 25,068,273 of NW_023416286.1, forward strand.
GCATTAAAAAGGAACAAGTAAAGAAAAAAATGAAAATTGTCTTAAAAATATTTTATAAATCTGTCAGGCAGAATAGTAATTCCATTTGGAATTCTAGATCAAGAGGGAGAAGTCCCAGGAATATTGATTTTAATTAGAGAGAGAGGAGAGAGAGAGACAGGATTCTTAGCTATGAAATTAAGAAATGGACAACCTTGAGAGGCATAATTTCACAGAAACTGGAGGAATTCATGCAGAAACGGATGTCCCCCGAGATGGAGTGGTAAGAAAAAATTCAGGCATCATATAGTGCTGAACTAGGTAAAATGTGAAATCCAATCTAACACTGAAATTTTATGGTGTAACAAATCTACTTCATGGCTAGGCGATTTGCTTTTTCCCTTCAAAATTCTCATAAAGAGAGCTGAATTCTTATCCATTATAATAGGACAGTGAAATGTTTATAATGGATAACTGTCTAAATTACTAAATAAGAAAATAGCATTATATTGAAACTATTAGCAAACATGTTGATAAATACTAGAAAAATAAAAATGGAATTGGCTATTTTTGAGCAATAGGCATTGGGGAAGGGTGGTAGTGAAGGTGGTATAAATAACATGCATTTAGCACAATCAATTTAACTTTTTTTTACATTACCATAATCATTTTTAATAAAAGCAAAAAAATATGTTGTTGAAATGTCAGTTGAGAAAAATAAACGCTTTACTTTTAGATTTTTTTTCTAAGCCTTTCAGTTTATTTTAAAATAAATATGGTACCTGGTATTTTTTATGTTTAGTTTATTTTTTTTTTTCACTTATTCAAACTATAACCTCAAACAAATATATAGTGTTTTGTGTAGATTCAGAACTAGGCCACATAAAGTGCATTATCTTTATCTATATTTGGAACTTATAGTTCAGGGCCAGTGAAGTAGCAAATAGCAAAGGACTAAGCAGTTTGCCTGCAGATTATTTTTGAAAATCTCATGTTAAAAATTTTATTCTGATTTCTAACAGAGATTGCAAAAGTTTTGTCAAGTAACAAGAGAACTTGGAAACTGACCTCTGTGTAGTTAAAATAACAAAGTCATAAATAAGGAAAATTTACTGGCCAAATTACTTCTAGTCTATTACACTTCTGCACAGTAATAGTCTATAATTGTCTATTTTTTCTCAGTCAATGACATGACTTTTACCCCATTGTTTCCCCCATTATTTTATGCAGTAAACTATGATATTGTCTCTGCTCTGGCATTAATATTAGATCTATTTAGAATGGGTGGTGATAAAAAGATGGATGATAAATAGATAAGTATGATAGACCAAATTAGAAACATGCACATAGACACAATATACTTCAATTAGAAAATACCAGTTAGAGGTGTTTAAATTCTACCATTAGAAATTTATTCTGTAGTTTGAAAAAGTTTCCATATTTCTATCGAAATTCAAATATCTATGGGGACTGCGAGCACCTTAACCTATTATAAATTTAAACTCCAGGGAATATTAGAAGTCGGTAACATCAGTGAATCTCAGGTAACGGATAAAGCATTGGTTGTGAGAAGAGCGTGGGCTTCAAATCAAGGCACCTTGACGTATGGAAAGCCTGAGCAAGTGGAGGCTGAGGATGAGCTGAAACTGCTGTCTACAGCCAGGACTGAAGGAGATAGTGACTTTAACAGTGCAAAAGCAGAAGAACACTAATACCAATGAAACATGCATGTAGAGAAGATAATTCCAAGAATCTGGCCACAGGTAATAATCAAGATGTTTTCCATGGAAAAAAAAAATTGGCTTGGAACAACAGGACTACATGGTGCTGTGGCCAATCTCATCAGGAAAAAATGAGGCATGGGTTAATATCTGTTAGGATGGAAGAAGCATACTGAAAATAAGATTGAAGGGAGCCAAATCTAATTTGATTCACTTCTGCAAAAAGCTGTCCTTTATTATCCATAATAGTAATGGTACAAGAATCCCCTTCTTCGGACCAACTTCTAATATGGTATAACTCTGGATGAAATTCTGTGTTCCTGCTGACAGGCACATTTTAATGATGAAATTAAGGTTATAATAAGATAATAACACTGCTAAATATCTGTTCAAAGAGATGGAATTTAGACAAGCATATTGTGAAATCTTGAGGCTTTATTTTATTCATTATTTTGAAGTTTTTTCCAAAGGGGCATATTTTCCATAAATAAATATAAAACTAATACCCTCAAAATGTAATAAGATTTTTAAATAAATGAATGATAAAGGAATTTTAAAGGGGTTATGATATATAAGGAGTTTATTTTAATTATAATATTAATTATACTATAAAATTATTCATGTACTGATATGTAACTTTGAAATAGAAGAACCATATGGGAAAAAACTATACAGATTTGTAGATATACAAATTGGCATTTTGAGTGGCTACTACCATTTGAATTCATCCCATTCAAATTTATAGGATCACTGCTATATAATTAGGAAAGAGTGATAACACTATTAGAGGAAGAGAAGGTTAAAGTGGTGTATGATGGGTTATGTTTCCCTTCAGATGTTAACTGACACACCAAAGAGAACATATGCTAGGACCTGAGTATATGAAGAGCTATTTCTGGGTCTGATGGGCAAAATGCGATGTATAGGTTGAATGAAGGTTTTTCTCTAACCTGTGTGTGGATTCCTCCAGTTATCTGTATTCTAACTGTTATGAAATTTTAAGTCATCTAAAATTAATAGACTTGGACTAGACATTGATATTCTCATAATGAGCAGCATCTTAGCCTTAATTCCTTGGAAACCAGAACAAAAGCAAAGGCATAAGTGCAAACATTTTATTGAGGTGTGTGATCCAGAAGGCAAGGAACAAAACAGGGAAGAAGGGTGAGCAAAGAGAGATGCATTTTCTATGTAGCCACAGCTATGGACAACTGGTTTCTCTACTCCTTGAGATCTCCTATAAATATATAAAATGTATCTTGCTGGAGAGGAAATAGGAAAATATTTACCCATTTTCTTCCAAAATGCTTTTTCAAAATGTTTCTCTACTGGGTTATCTTCCCATACTTCCAGGAAGTACATTCTGGAGCACCCAGTCGGTCACTATGACGTTACCCTCTATGTACCAACATTAAAGTCCAGAATAGTAAATGATAGGCAAGCAGAGTAAGATTTGGTGTAGGAGTTCATGTGTCTTTAGTATAAAGGACAACAGAGCACTTTGGCGGGTCTGAGTTGTTTGCTTGCTGGGTTGACTCAAAACATCATCATAAGTGGTCTGAGTCCATAATTCTTTCTCTTGTTGGACCACGATTTCTGTAATTGCCCATTTACTGTTATCATTGGGAAGAGAAGCAACAAGAGAGGGAAATGTTATTTCTCTGTGTTCTACAATGTTTATCACTGAATTTCCTGTCTGAAAACAACTGCAATTCTTCATGGTAATCTAGGTCAATTATCTCCAGAGTATAGCATCTCCTTTCTTACCTTGTTGGTTCATAGGCATAAGAAGCACAAAGTGACCAGGTGGTAGTTCAAGCTCCAAGTTACATGGAATCTTTTCCAGATCCCCTTTGAAAGCATTTCCCTCTTAGGAGTCATTATCTCTAATCCAAAAGAACCTGATATTGTGGGAATGAGAAGCACAAAGGATTCTACAAGTGAATTACTTAGACATGATGGTGAGAGGGGTCGACCCTACTTTTGCTTTGTGGTTCTGAGACCTATATATTCTAGATATTTGAGTTTCAGCACCATATATTGGCTCCTGATTCAGTGTCTCTTCTGCATTCTGAAGGAAAGAGCCTCAAATATGTAGTGTGGTTTCCCCAAGTTTCACCTCAATATAACCTTTTATAGTTATTCTATCTTTCTACTAGTTGCTTCTTAGCCCATTGAACTTCATGGTCATCCACCCTAAAATGATCTCTTTACCCTAAAATGAGTTTTTTCTCTTAACTAATGTGCAGAAAACCATGATTTTTTTTCTTTCTCCATTAATTGATCCTAGAGTTTCTCCTTTGAAGTCTTTCCAAGCTGATGAATAAGCATCGGTACAGCAGAGGTATCTGAAGTATACCTGAGCTTCTCGTACATGTAATATACATGTGACTTTATATCCTCACAGGCCTAGACCTGGCCTGAATTTATCTGTGGAAAGCAGACTCAGTTGGCCTTCCATGATCTCCACCTCTTGGTGTTCATGCCTTGTGTAATTTCCTCCCCTTGAGTATAAAGGGGACCTCTGACTTGTTTCTAATCAAAGGATTTAGCAACATGATAGAATGCCACTCACGTAATTATGTTACATTATGTAACTCTATCTTGTAAGCTAACTTGCTATATAGATTCTTCTTGCTGGCTTAATGAAGTAGGTGCCTATGTGGCAAGGAATTGTAGGTGACTTCTAGGAAATGAGGACAGACTATAAACTGAACCTGGGGCCTTCAGCCCTACAATTTTGAGAAAATGAACTCTTTCAACAATCTGGGTCGACTTGGAAGTGGATTTTCCCCCAGTAACCTCCAGAACACAGTCCAGCCTACATCTAGATTGCAACTTGTCAAACCCTAAGCAGAGAACCCAGCTAATTATGCCCAGACTCTTGACCCAAAGAAACTATGAGATAATGAATGTGTGTTGCTTAAGCCACTAAATTTGTGGTGATTTGTCATACAGCAATATAAAAGTAACACAATATTTTTCAATTATACAATATATTGATGTCACAAATTCTCAGCATCATAAATGGGCAGATAACGCAGCTCACAATGGAAAACTCTGATTGCAAATCCACTTGATGGCCCATATAAGGTGTTCAGTCTTTACTAGAGTCCAGTTGCATGTTTCAGAGGTCATGACCTTTATCTGAGACCTAGATGTTTGTGCTGCAACTTTTATAATTGGGCTTGTCAGACACTTCATACAGCATCATTATCTATTATACACACATCTAGCACTATTGAATTTTCTGGGTTGTGTGGCATAAGAGGCAGAGTAGATTGTGCTACAGTGCCCTCTGTTTCTCTAGACCCCACTTAAAATTGGTAGCCTTCCAAGTTTCCCAATAAGTAACTTTTTTCCAAAATTTAAAGAGTCCATCATGAGCTGGGCCTCCTTCTTAGTGATAAAAGGTTCAACATGCAATTTTTACAACATGGCCTGCCCCAGTTCAGTTAATCTCTAAACCCATCACCAATGTGGCAAACCTCTGATTATCCATGAGGTTTACCAGCCACCCTCAATGATATATATATCTTACTAGGGCACTTTGGTTATTTGCACATCATCGTTTAGTGAACCAGGATGACGCCCTGACTAATATCCAGATAACCAAGGTCTCTACAGGTTATATTTGATAGAGGATATGATAGTTAACATAGCTAGGAGCAAGGCTGTGAATTTCTACTTCTGTCACTATATAAAGACAATTTTACTTTGAACTTCTTTGTTAATATGAATTTTTCCTTCACTACAATAGCTCTTGAGACTCAACCAGTCTCTCCTGTCTTTTGGGAGTTTTCTCCATCATCAGTTCCAAAGCTTTGCATCTGACCTGGTAAAATTCCTTCACTTTTTGCCACCTTCATGAGGTTCTACCTCTAAAAAAACCTTCACCCCCAAATACATTATCTTCTTCTTTTAATTTTATATTGTATGCTTGAAACTTATTAAATACAGAGTTCAAGTCATTTAAAAAAACTTGTTTTGCTCTATCCTCTTTTCTTGAGAGAAGGAAAACAATCTTAAAACACTGCAAGGATTTTTTCTAATATAGTAAAAAAATAAAGAAAAAAGATGAATTTCCATATTATGTATATTGAACATTTGTATTCTGTCACTCCAGTTTAGACATTTTTTCTTTGAGGAAGGGAAAATTTTTTACAGATTAAGAATGTTCAAGGCTTTGAACTCAACCTAGATTTGGTTTAGAGCTATTTATAAAACTTCATAATAGCAAGTTATGTTACACAATATCCCTATTGAGTTATTACAAAAACAAATGAGATATATATGGAAATTATGTATCACATGGCAATATTGGGTAAATTAAGCTTTCAATCTACTTATACATGTGTTCCCAATATATATTAGAAATAATTTTCAAAGTCATGCCATTGTGTATTTTTATAATAGAAAATACTATATTTTAGGGAGGAAAAAAAGACATTTAATTTTTAATTAATCATGCAAGCTGTAAAGTTTAGTACTTTCAATCTAAAACAGAGTCATAATCCACAATGTCTGGAAATGGCACCAAAGAAATATATGCAATGAATTTAACTCCTAAGATATCATCGTACAGAGTATATCTGTCACAATTTGGTCAAAAAAATAGTCTAAAAAAATACAAATACAGAAACCCTTTATTGTTTTTAAAACAAAGAGAATTTAATCCTGGGAATTGGATGCAAGAGTGATGTAAGAGCTAAGTCAATCAAGAGAGCATAAGGAGACCCAGAGATCAGGAGCACGAGCAAGACATTCTTTTCTCTAGGCTGGAGTATCTTAAAAAAGAGGCATTTTTCCAGAGTCTAGGGAAAGGAATCAACTGGTGGTAACTGAAAATGCAGTAAATTTTTCTGAAGGGAGTCACAAAAAAATGGAGCCACTTTCTGAGCTTCTCCTTGAGGAAGGAGGAGAGGGGGATACCTCGGCTTCTTCCTTTCATTCTGTTTCACACTGCTTGAAACCAGATTTGAAGGCAACTGTCATGATAGCCTGGGCAACATGGCCTTCAGAGAATGGCATGAGAATAAACATGCTCCCAATCATAATGAAGAAATTAAAATTAAATAGCAATTATATAGTGAGTAGTTATGTAGTTTCACTTTCGTATAATGGATTTAGGAATGTATAAGTTTGAAGACAGTGAATAAATAGACTTAAAATCAATGGATACATACTTGAGATTTAAGTTGGGGTCATAGATATAGTTGATGTTTTGGCTTATTTATGTTTATATTATGATTTATTTTCCCAGAAATAAATTCTAACATTCTTGACACTTCCTCATATCCTAAACCACAAGAGAAATTAAATCATTCATTTTTATACATGATGGTTAGTAGCCAGGGCACTAAAAACCAAACAAAAATCTTCATTAACTACTTTTTGAAATGGAGATCAAGTCTATGCTGTCATGAATGGCCACTAGAATAAATAGTATGGGTACATTTAATGTTATACAGACATATAACAAATATATCACACGTATGTACATATAATATTTGAGATCATTATTGTTGGATTATCTTGAGAGTGAAAGCTAAGACCAAGGTACATATAGGGTATTTTTAAAATCAGAGCATCTTTTTTAGCACTTCTATGGTATAGAAACATTGGTGCTTTTTCTTCCCCAGATAATGGAAGATTACAATATCTTTACATGTGTGCAAAGTATTTATAGACATTAACTCATTCCTATTAACATAATAAACTCTCGACAGGCTTTGCAGCAACAAAAACATTCTGAAGTATGCAGTAAGCATTAGCACTTTGTGATACTGTAGCTTCAATCTTTAAAAGTAGCTTACTGGAAAAAAAACTCTTGCAAGAACAATGTACAAGGTAACTTTTTAGGTATAAATCCAGAAACCAGATAACTTAGTTTGATAATCCACATTTTAAGGATTTCTCAAATGTATTCACAAATTTTGAACTATATTGATTGCTAATTATTACATAATTTTCTTAGTGGCTAGATAAATGCTTACATTAATGCTTAAAACCAGGGATATTTATTTTTCTTTTGACAGATATTTATTGAGCTCATAATAAAAACCAGAAAAAATGCTTAGGAATTCAAAAATTCCCATTCTAGACCATTTTATGGGAGAAAGAATAAGAAAAGACTACAGTACGAAGGAGAAAATAATAATAACTGGTGAGATAACATTTGTTATATTTCAAAAGAATTAATTGATATTTTACATTAAAACATTTTAGCTAAAATGCATCAAAATATTATGAATGATCATATATATGTTAATTTACTGATGAGAAGCCTGAAAGGCAAGAATTTAGTTAACTTGCATAAGGACACATAGCTGGTAAGCAGAAAAGCCCAGTAGCGCGCGCGCGCGCGCGCGCGCGCACACACACACACACAAACTGCTCTCCTTCACTATGTGTGTGGCCTCCACATTTCATAGCTAGTTTTCTTGACACCATGACATGGCGCAGATAAATTCAATGAGAATTTAAATAAGAAAATATATCTTAGATCACAAATGTATCAGATGTATTTCTAATGTAAAGAATCAAACAATAAAAGATGTTCACGCCATGAAAAATGAAAGAAGAGAGAATTTATTTTAAAACATTATCTAGAAACTTAAAGAAATACTTTATTATCAATTATGCTTTAGTTATATTGGCCTAATTTTTTTCACATTAAGTCCTCAAAATATCAATAATGACTACAAAAATTTAAAAATTTGCAAAAGCCAAAACTATAAAATAAAAAGTAGTTTGGTAAAAAATCCATTGCCTGCTCAACAAAAAAAAATGTGTGTTAAATAACAAGATAGAAAATTAAGTCTTTCCAGAGGACTTCTTTACTTGAAAATAAAGATAAAAGTTGATTTTGAGAAAACCATCAATTCCTTATTCATTCTGTTCAATGAAAAACAAAGACAATCACACAAAGGCAGAAAAAAAGTAGAAGAGAAAAATAGGAATGAAGAACAAGGGCAACAAATAGAGATAAAAAACATGACAAATATTAGTTCAACTATTTCAGCCATCACTTTGAATATCGATGGTCTGGAAGAATCAATAAGAAAAAAAAATATTTTCACAGTGGATCAAAAAATAAGACTCAGCTATATGTTGTTTGCAAAAAACCTACTTTAAATGCAAAGACACATGTAAAGAAAAAGTATAAGAAGATAGAAAGATATACACTATGCTAAAAATAGTCAAAAGGCGGGGGAAGCTATTTTAACTTCAGACTGAGCTGGCTTCAGAGCAAGAAAAGCTATTACAGATAAAGAGAAGTATTACATAATGATAAAGGAATCAATTCTTCAAGATTTAACAATCCTATCATGTATGACCCTAACATCAGAACATCCAATATCTGATCAAGAACAAAGCAAAGATGTCCCTTTTACCACTCTTTTTCAACACTATACTGGAAGTCCTACTTAATGCAAAAAGATTTTTAAAATGGAAATAAAATATATACTAGATGGAATGAAAGAAATAAAACTGTCTTTATTCACAAATGACATGATAATCCATGTAGAAAATCTAAAGAAATAGACAAAAAAAATCCTGGAATAAGCCATTAGGGCAAAGTCATAGGATTTAAAGTTCGTACACAAAAGTCAATGTCTTTTCCATATATCAGCATTGATCAAGTAGAATTTGAAATTAGAAACACAATACTATATACATTGGCACCCAAATAAATGACATACTTATGTATAAATATAACCACATATATGATTCATATCAGGAAAACTAGAAAACTAATGAATGATATCAGAAAAGAAATAAATGGAGAGATATTCCATGTTCATGGATAGAAAGACTTGATATTGTCAAAATGTTAATTCTTCCTAGTGGGATTTATCAGTGCAATGCAATCTCAACAATAAGAAAACAAAGCAAACAACCCAATTAAAAAATGTCAAAAAAGTACAGGTATTTATTGAAAAAATTCCATATTAAGTAGATATGTGCAGCTCAAACCTGTGATGTTCACAAGTCAACTGTATTTTATCTATGTACTTTGCATAACTCTGTGTTTATGATAAGTAGTATAGTACAAACTTGAAAAAAAGTAGGCACTAAATTAAAGTGAATTAAAAAAAAATAAGCCAAGGATCCTAATAGATATAGTATCAAAGAAGATATACAGATGGTGGCAAAAAAAAGCATATGAAAAAGATGCCTCACATCATATGTCATCAGGGAAATGTTAAAAGCAATAATGTGATACTACTAAATACTCATAAGAACTAAAATTTGAAACACTGACAATACCAAATGCTGGTGAGAATGTGGAGCAACAAGAGCTCTCATTCCAGGCTGCTGGAAATGAAAAATGGCACAGATGCTTTGAAAGTTTGGCAGTGTCAAACAAAACTAACCGTACTCTTACCATACAATCCAAGAGTCATGTTTCTTGGTATTTATCTAAAGGAGCTGAAAACTAATGTCCACACAAAAACTTGCACATGGATGTTTATAGCAGCTTTATTCATAATCACCAAAATTGACAGTAACTAAGATGTGATTCTTCAGTAGGCAAATAAACTGTGGCACATCCAGACAATGAATATTATTCAGTGCTGGGCGGGGGGGGGGGGGACCTACTCTAAAAAAAGTCTACGTTATAAAAGCATAGACACACAATAGGCAATGGTTGACATCACAAATCACAATTTCCTACCCTTTTAGCAATTCATTTTGTGGAATTTCTCACCACATTCCATGAAGCATCAATAGCTATACTGTTGAGGCTTTGATAATATATGTGGAAGAGAGGATCTTCTAGAGTCAAATACTGGTTTGCTGCTATAAGTTTGCACACCAATGATATTTTCTCTATTTCTATGGATTTAATGAATCTACTGAGAGTATTTTGATTGACACAAATAAAGTAAAAGTCACCAAAAATTATAAACCTAATGTGTTATTTGAAAAATAATGTTGTGTCTGGTGCTGGTTTTCAATTGTTTGTCATTGTTTTTTCTGTTCTCTACCATTTCTTAGAAATATCAGTACTTTTCATCAGTCAGGTGAAGATCAGAAATTTCAACTAAGTGTTTTTTATGTGACTGGGTTGAACAAGTGTTAACCTCCATCCTTCTCATAGTTTTGTCTTCTCAAGAGAACACAATTATTGCCTCTGTTGCATGAATGTGTATATTTTTCTCATTCCCCTATGAAAAAAAAAAGAGTAATAAAGTAAATTGCATGCTCATTTTACTGAGTACTAAATTGTTTTCTTTGGGCTCTAAAGAATAGATGATAATTAACTGTCTTTAAATTTAACAAGTGAGAAATGCTTAGGGAATTAAAAAAATAAAAAACAGATTTAAGTTTTCCAAAAAAAAATATCTCCCGCTGTACTTTCTTGTCTTCTCAGTGAACAGGCCAGGACAATTTACATTTTCAAAAGACTTCGGGCTTTAGTCTAAATAGTAAAGTTTAGACAGAGGGTTGTGACCCTTTCTGTTTGTGTGGGTGCGATCTGCCTCTATAATAGAATTATAACCTTAGAAAAAAATGTATAAAAAAAATAGCTGCAATGTAAGAAAAATAAACTGAAAAGCAGAGTAAAATCGCTTTAAATGGGCATCATTATTATAAATTACCTATTACCTATTAATAACTAGTTTAAAGAATATAATAAATTAATTTTGTTTTTTAATTCTTTTGTAATAATTTAATTTAAATAAATAATTAATAATATAAATATTTATATTATTTTTACTTACAGCAAATAATATATGTTATACATAGATTATTTATTAGCTATCTATTAGTTATGATTTATATGTGATTATTTTATTCATTGATATACTTTATTTTATACAACATAATTCAATGCAATAGAATAGAGAGCACAGAAATAAACCCACACATATATATGGTCGATTAATTTATGACAAAGGAGGTAAAAGAATACAAGGAAGAAACCACAGCCTTTCCAAGCGGTGGTAGGAAAACTGAACAGATACATGCAAAAAAAATAAATAAATAAAACTACTTTCTTACACCATATACAAAAAATAAATTCAAATTGAATTAAAGACTTAAATTTAAGATCTAAAACCATAAAATGCCTAGAAGAAAACCTAGGTAGTAAACTCATTAACATTGGTTTTACTAATATTTTTTTTTAGATATTTCTTCCTGGGGAAGGGCAACAAAAGCAAATATAAACAATTGGGATTACATCAAACTAAAAAGTGTTTTCATAACAGACGAAGCATCAACAAAATGAAAAGCCGATCTATTATGGGAGATGTTTGCAAATGATATATTTGATAAGGGATTAATATCTAAAGTATATAAAAAACAAACAATTTAATTAAAAAATGCAGATCTCTTTTTCCTACCTTGCTGCTTGAAGATTGGACTCCAACATGAACAACACAGTAGCAAGCTGGGCTAGGAAGTTCATGACCAACAGACTACTTCAGCAGAAATACATGGTCATTGATGTCTTTCATCCTAGAAAGACAATTCTACTTAAGACAGAAATATGGGAAAATTAGCCAAAATGTAGAAGACCCCATCAGATGTCATCTTTATATTTGAATTCAGAACTCATTTTGGTGGTGGCAAGACAACTGGGCTTTGGCATGAATGGATTATACAAAGAAAAATGAGCTCAAACATAGACTTGTAACACATGGCCTGTATGAGAGAAAAAGACCTCTGGAAAACCATGAAAAGAATGCAAAAAAGAGAATAAGAAAGGGGGACTGCAAAGGTTAATGTTGGTGTTGGCAAAAAGTGAGGTGGAGAACAGACAACAGGAGTTAAGATTTGTCACTGACTTTATCTGTGATTATTACGCAAATTTTTCATGAGGGTTAATAAACCAAGAACTAAAATAATAATAATAATAATAATAATAATAATAATAATAATAATAATGGGGAAGGGACCTGAATAAACATTTCTCCAGAGACATACAGATGGCCAACAGAGATGTATGATAAGATACCAAATATCACTAAGAATTAGGGAAATGCAAATCTAAATCACAATGAGATGCTACCTCACACCTGTCAGAATGGCTACAAATGTCAACAAATAACAAGTGTTGGCAAGTATATGGAGAAAAAGAAAGTCTCATGCACTGTTGGAGTGATTGTAAATTGCTGCAGGCACTATGAAAAGCTGTATGGAGGTTTCTAAAAAAAATAAAAATAAAATCACTGTATAATCTAGCAATTCTATCTCTGAGTATTTATCCGAAGTAAAAAAAAAAAACACCAAATTGAAAAGATATATGCACTCCTATGTTCACTGCAGCATTATTTACAATAGCCAGGATATGGAAGCAACCTAAGTGTCCAATGACAGATGGATAAAGATGTGGTGTGTGTGTGTGTGTGTGTGTGTGTGTGTGTGTGTGTGTGTGTGTGTTTGTCTAGAATATTACTCAGCAGTAAAAAGATAATGAAATCTTGTTATTTGTGACAACATGAATAAATCTAGAGAGTATTATGCTAAGTAAAACAAGTTAGGCAGAGAAAGACAAATACCATATGATTTCACTTATATGTGGAATCTAAAAACAAATAACAAAACAAACAAAACAAAACAGAAACAGATTTATACATACAGAGAAAAAACTTATGTCAGGAAGAGAGAGGGGGTTGGAGGCAGGGGTGAAGAAAGTGAAGGGGAATAAAATGTACAGACTTATAGTTATGAAATAAATAAGCCACAAGGATATAATATACAGCATGTGGTCAATAATACTGTAATAACTTTATCCTGTGACAGATAGTGACTAGACTTATAGTGATGAGCACATTGTAAGATATCGAACCAGTATGTTGTGCACCTGAAACATAATATAATAATGTATATCAAGTACAGTTTAATTATAAGTAAATAAATTAATTAATCAATTAATTAAGTTCTGTTAGTTTAGTCACTCAGTTTTCAGCACTTTGTTACAACAGCCCTGGGAAATAAATATAGACACATTCTTTTCAATTTTGTTAAAACATTTATTTTTAAATCCAATATTTCATATCACATTAATGTTTTATTCTTTAAAATATATTGATTAGTGGTTTAATGCTATCTAAACGTTAAGTTTAAACATACCAATATACACAAAAGTTTTCCTTTCCTTTTTTCATGATACATGTCTTTGCCTGTTACAAATCTTTCTTTCTGACCATTATTCCTTAAGTCTTCCACTGACTTCTTTACCCAATTATTGTTAAAATTTTGTTCTTGTCCATCTTCTCTTTCTCTTAGGCCATCCTGTATACACATCAACGTCTTCCATGTGTAGCTACATAGTCCAATTATTGGTAGCTCTCCTGGTGTAGGGATAGTCCAAATACTGACTCATCTAATGTGACAGAGGAACAAAAGCTAGAGATTGAATTGAACTGTGAATGTACCCATAGTACTCAGCACCAGAAGTATGTGAGAAATGGAGAAGAAATGTGCACAAGTGAAAATTCTTTTAATATTGGATAAATAAAATAGAACTAGAGAATTTGGTTCTCATGTAATGGAAGTTCTCTCTTTTTAGAAATATATAACTAAGTATATACAAAGAAAAGCACGTCATACTATTCTGATGGCAGTTATATGAAAGAATTTTTCAGAATTCCTGCATTTGTAGGGTACAAACCTGTAGCAATACTAAAATTAGTGAGCATGTAACTACTTCTATATAAAAGAAATTTGAGATTTCCCAAAAATTTTAGTATAATCTTTAAAATTTATATGAACATTTCATTATCAGTTTATAATGTTAAAACACTGTTCAAACAACTGATATTTCAAAACTATCAACATTGTTAGTAGAGAAATAGATTTATCTTTCTATTATTTTTATGAAAAATGATATTGCAAATGCACTGTCATTTGAAGAGGAAACCAGAGAGTATTTAGCCAAAAAATATACAAAAAGAAGTATTATAGAGGTGTATCAGGCATTAATAATATAAAATAATTGTTGTTTCCTGGACTTTGTGAGCTTTACGGTATTTTCTAGTTTCTTAAAATGAATAATCTGTTATTATCTCTTTTGTAAATAAATTATTTCTTTCTGTATATAATTCTGCATTTATAATTCTATATTTTGCAAATCATATAAATAAACCCTATTAAGTGTGTCTCAAGTCAACTTCTCAAGCCAGATCACAACTACGCCTATTCATCATCTGACTGAGGAGGGTGAAGGAGAGGAAGTCAGACTGGAAAATGTGCTTTTAACCAAATGTGGTTAATATATCTTTTATGAATTTTACAGAAACATCTGATTATTGCAGTCAATTGCCAGAACCTCTCCCAAAGCTTTGTAAGGACTTGCATAATTGAAACTCCCCAGTAAATCCTCTTCTGAATATTAACTCAACCTTTATCCATAATTTCATACCATAGGTTCAGTTACTTATTTAACGAACTTCGTGGTGCATTTAGTACATATCAACAACCTCTGTTCTAAAGGTAGGTGTAATAACAGTGAATAAGATAAAGTCCTTGTTTTTACTGAGCTTTTCTTTCAAGTGAGACGGGGAGAACAGCCAATTAGCAAGTAAATGTGTAAATAACTAAGACTATTTTTGATAGTCCCATAAGTAATGCAGAAAATAAAATAAGATGATAAAGATGACTAGGGTAATGGGCAGCATGCGATAGTCTAAGAAGGTGATTCTAAGATGCTATTCTGACACATAATAATAGAGGCCTAATAAATATAAACCGGCTCTACAAATTTTGAGGGAGAAATTGTTTTAAACAGAGTAGATAGTAAGTGCAAAATTACTGAGGAGAAAAAAATTACATGCTCAAGGAATGTAAAAATGGTGGTGTATGCTTAGAGTATGACAAAGGAGAATAGTAGGGAATAAAGGATTAATGACAGCATCTTACTACTTTTAAAGCAAGACTAGTAAGGTTTATGGATATTAATCAATTGCAATGGACTCTTCCATCCTAGATGTCCCAAAGGCAGTCGAATTTTACATATTTAAAACTAAATTCATCATCTTTCCTTCACAAACATGTTTATGCTTCTACATTGCCCATTTCATTTAATGAAATCACTCTCAGCTGCTCAACCTAAAGAATCTCCTACTCTAACCCATAATTCTTCCCCTATTTCCAAATCTAGTCAATTACCAAATCTTATTGATTGATTTGTCCTCTTAAATACCTCTCATCACCATACTCCTTTCCATATCACTGCCACTGCTCCAGTTCACCACCTCTCTCACTGGAATTTTACCTCACTTTTCTCTTTAAAAACTCACTGCCTCTAGTTCTATCCCCCTGAGTTAGTATTTACACAGTCATCCTCACGGTCTTTGTAAACAATGATCTGTCACCTCCCTACTATGTTAAAGACTTCTAATGCTTCACCACTGCACAAATAAGAAAGTCTATACCCTGAGGCACAGAATTCAAGAACTTTAGTTCTGGCCCACCTACAATTCCAATCTCCAACCTGTCACACAAATTAATTCTCCAACGAAACCATACTACTTGCAATTTTCTTTATGTTCTCACTGTTTCAAAGCTCTATTCTTTGCATGTGCTGTTTCTGACATTTGGAATGACTCATCCCATTACATCTCCTGCTGTGCCCTTGCAAAATTCATCTTAAAAACCTAGTTTTGGTGTCAGTATTTTTTGGTAATACTGCTCTTGAATACTCAAATTTTCTCTCCCCACCACATACTACCGCTACCACTTAACCTCTCATTGTCTCTGTGTTTCTGATGTATTTCACACGTAGAATAATTTTAGAACTATGGTTTTTCCCTATTGATATCCTTTATAATAATTTATGTCTGTGCCTCAAGCAATATTTGATGAGGAGTCTACAGAGTTTGTGGCTGAACAATACAGCTACCAATCTTTATAATAAAATGTTAGACATATAGAGAATTTAAAGATCATTAAGGTGAGCTCTTCATATTACAAATAAGGAAACTGAAAACTACAAAGTTTAAGCAGCCGGGTCACCATAGCTAGTTTTAATAGAGCCCAGAATAATCTTAAATCTCCTGATTGCAGAGTTTTAGTCTGGGGCTTTGTGTACCAGTGGGATCTGCTTCCTTCATCTCCCATATTTACTCTCATGGATGATAATTTACATGGATAGTTAATGTGTAGCTATGGAGTCATTTATTTTATTTATTTTAAGCACTCTATCAATATTTGTGAATTAACAAAACAATAGATTTGAATTTGTAATTATCTACTTGATATTGTCAACAACTGTTACTATGCATTTCATTCACATTTGCTTTCCTCCTTAATTCTTTTGTCACACACTTATTAAACACCTGCAATGTGCCAAATACCGTACTTTGTGCTGAGAATGAAAAGATAAATAGAGAATATGGTTTTTGAATTTCAGAAAGTATCTGAGAAACAAAAACCACAATCAGAATGTTAAAGCAAGGTTAGAAAAGCTGTATTGAAAAATGTGAATTAACCAAGAAAGTTCATGATTTTGCTAGGAAAGAGCCACCAAGTTTCTTAGCGAAAATTCCATTTGCCCTATTCATTCATTCATTCATTCATTCACTCATTCTTTGCCAAGCTCTAAGCCTGCTAATATCAATAAAAAAGAGGAAGACTAAAGAATAAATCATAAAATGCTTACTTAGTGTTATTTTTAGTGACAGCTTGAATTAATCTCATTGATAATACTTTGTTTATCATACTATGAAACGAGTTGTGGAAGATATCCTATGCTCATAAAATTTAGAATTATTTTAATTTTTAAAATGTTGTGGTATTAGTTTATTCTTGAGCATTTCAACTTTAAAGTTTAATTTTGCTTTTCTGCCTGTAATCCCTGAAATTGGAATAAGTCAAGAATTCGTTTCCGATTCCTCTTCTATTGATATGAACAAAATGCTGCTTTTGCTTGCTACAAGAGTGTTACTGCGATGAGGTTCTTCAAAAAAAAAAATAATAAAAACTTTCCTGCTCTTATACTAGGACTGTATCTTATTTTGCAGTTTAAAAAGTCTTAACAAACTTTATTTCATTTGGATTTTTATATTTGTTTGCTTGTCCTGTGTCCAAAGGTAGGTATGTACATGTACAAACTCCTTCTTACTGTGTATCTTATCATAAACCTTTGGATTTCTGAAAGTCTAAAAAAGAAGTGATTATTGGATGTTGCCAGCTTGATTTTCAAATGTAAAAGTTTATAGTATTTTATGTAAACATCTCAAATATCTAGCCATAGATTTTAATTTATCTTATTTATGGAGATTTTCCTATCACTTTTCGATAGTTTTCAACAGCCTTTTAAAATTTTGCACAAATTTTTCTCTTGTTACTACTCGTGGAAGGAAAGACCCTAAGATTTTTTTCTTTCTTTGATTTGAGGAGTATTTTTTAAAATCACAAAACATCAAATCTAACAACTAAATCTTTCCAAAGTACATGATTACATATGTTTCATATAAAAATAGGAAAGTATAACTATCATTATACAAAGAATTCATATCTATGCACATATATATAATTTCCTATAAATATTTCTTATACTTTTTTAAAGGTATCATGGATTCGATTTATTTTTTATAAGTATTGAGTACATGCCTCACTATACCCTCACAAATCTATTATTTATAAGAAGACACTGAAACTAAATGACTTAGTCAAGGTCACATAGCTAGATTATTTACTAAATTGAGTTGTAATAAAACAACATTTAGGCCATGTTATAGATTGTTTTTATATATGCAAATTTCCTCCTTAGGCATGATCTTTTATTTTGTGATTAAATTTCCAAAGGGCATTTTTGACATTTACATTAGCTTAGTTCAAGTTGAAATTAATTTTCTCTTGACAAGTGTTGTGAGTTTAAAAATATCCCTTATGCACACATTTGCTGAAAAGGTTATTTGTATTACAAATGTTCATGGCAGAGATACCTAAGTTTTTAGTATGCACACATATCTTTATATATATAACACTCATTATAAGCTAATGAGATCAGTTTCTTGTATTGACTTTTAGAAACTAGTTTACAACTTTGTGATCACACTGTATATTTCACATCTTATTTAAATATTATTTTGGCCTTTAACTTTTAACCTTGTAAGTTTCATTACTGTGTTATACAATCACATCTGAATAACCATAAAAAATAAAATTAGAACTATTCGACTCTAAATTCATGTAACTAAAAGTAGCTCTTCTAGTTACTATGATCAGTATTTAAAAACTCAAGCCAAGGTTTTTGTCAGGAATTGATCCTGTGAACATGAGAAGCACATAATGCCACAGCTGGAGAAAACCATCAGAAAGCAGGCGACAGCACTTCTGCAGAATTAGTTTCTGCATTCCTAAACTGTGGGCTAGACTAAAAAAACTGAAGCATCTGGCAGGATATGTGGCAGCTGGAAAATCCCCTAACCACACATTTTAAAGCCCTTAAGATGCTTGTGGTTTAACAAATATCTATCAGTAGTCTAACATTTATTAAAATAAAATGGAATTATATATTACTGAATATTATTGATTTTACTTTACATTGGGATAATTTTGATTGTTCTATTTCCTTCAAATAATTTTCTAGAACTGACATGTGTGCTATTAGAAATATAGAGAATAATTTACATTTTTCTTTTCTGTGAAGATTTGAAAAAACACTTAAAAATAACCAAGTTCATCATTAATTTTAACCTGAAATTTTCTTTCATTAAAAATTAATATTTAAGAAGTCTTTCATCCTCATGCACAAAATGGAGTTTTTATTTCTAGGGCACATTTGAATTCAGGAGAAGAGTATTTTAACTAATTAAATATGCAAATACACGTGTATATATGTATGTGCGTATACATATACATGAATGTGCTTTTCTTCAGTAAGTTGATTTATAGCTATTATTTTTTACAAAGAAGAAATGGATGTGTATGTGTTTGTGTGTTAATTCTTTCAGCAGTTCCACAGATAGAAGACTCCAGACAAACATTAGCTTTTCACTTAAGAAATCATATCCACCATTTGCCCACCAAGATAAGGAAATTTCCATTTAAAAAAAGAAAAGAAAAGAAAAGAAAAAAAACAGCCAGTCCACTGCAATGCCTTGTTTTACACAAGGTGTTATATAAATCTGTACAAATGTGTGCAGCTGTTTTTCTTCAGTAAATGGGAGTATTTATTAGGGAACCTCCTGCAATTTCATGGCTGCTGACTCCTGTTAACATAAACCATTCAGAGAGAAGATGAAGCTTCAATGAGAGAGCATCGGCACACTGAAAATGTCATTGTAAAACTGAGGTGGCATGGACAATGGTTCTAGAGTTGAACTCTTACGACCCAAACCAGCTCTGATGAATCTCTTCTTACATTTCGTTACTGAAATTTGGTGGCATTTTTATGCTAGTTGAGCCATTTAATTTTATTTTGAACTTACTGTTTTTAGTATAACATGAAATACTAGTCAGCATTGTTAATTCTGTAATATTATCTTAATCCCTTTCTCTTTTGTTGGTTATATGATGAGTATTACAGTCAGTTCTCTAAGATATCTTGTTTTGTTCATTTTTATAAGAATAAATAGGGAGATAGACTTGAGACTTCATTAACAGAAATGCTTAAAACTTCAGTATTTCAAAGTTGAAAATAAGGAAATAAAGGGTAGTAAGAAAATAAAAAGAAAGTAAAGGGATAATCATTGATACATAAACAATGTGTGTGCATAAACCCAGCCAGATAGATAGATAGATAGATGATAGATAGATAGATAGATAGATAGATAGATAGATAGATGATAGATAGATAGATAATAAATAGGTAATAGATAGATAGATAAATAGATAGATAGACAGACAGACAGATAGATAATAGATAGGTACAGATAGATAGATAGAGCCATAATATTACTAAAATATCATTTTCTAGCCAGAGATATATTGTCGCAAGAAAATAGAAACATGCACATAATTTTATTTCTATAGCAATTTTTCACTTTATAATATTAACCAAAAAGTAGTAGGGTTTTTGGTAGAGTTTTTCTTAATAGAAATACTTAAAACCAGTGTCTAGACATCTCCCGTCTTTGTAAGAGAAACTGAAATAATCATTATACTTGAGTTTTTGTAGCGAAATCATTCCATCTTCTATTTATGTATTAAATCAATACAACAGCTCACTTCTATTTTTTCTCACACAAAGCACTGGGAGAAAAGATTTTTTTCTTCTTTAGAGAATATGGGTTGGTTGTAAATAGGAAGACTTTTAGTTTTATTAAGTGATTGAGAGAATCACAAGTATTCTCTATATCTCAGTCACAAAACAGGTCTACTCAGAAGATGATTACTCTCCAAAGGTGGTGCATGGTTACAAAGTTTTTCAGGAGTGCATGGATTATACCTTTATTCTTTGTAACACTCAAATCTCCCAGTTCAAATTCTTCTATATAAAGAGATTGCAATGGAAGTGAATACAAATCCAAAATCAATCACTTGGTTTATTTCACAGGTAACACTTTTGTTGAAAAGAAGAGTATTTGAAATAAATGGTGCTGTCTCAATTATGTATGAAAAAAAATAAATCTTGACATCTACATTCTCAAAAAAACAATTCTAGCTGGATTGCAGATCTAAATTTAAAATATAAAAAAATAAAAATTTTGAAAGAAAACAGGAAAATATCTTCATGGTCATGGGCTTGAAACTATAATTTGTGTGAATGTACAAAAATAAACAGATATATGTTTTATTTAAACAAAACTTCATTCAAGTTAAACAACATCGGCGACCAGCTACAGAATGAATATATATATATATATATATATATATATATGATATATATATATCACATTTCATAGCATATTCATAGATAGGTACCATATTTTCAATCATACTTGTAGGTGGAAGAACTCTTTATGCCTATCAGAAAGGAATGATGACCAGAACAGATTTATGGGAGTAAGAGCATTTTCTGAAAAAAGTAAATAAATAAGACTTTCTTTAATAATAAAATGTAAATCTAGCAATGAAGGCATCAGTGGGGCAAATTCTAGATCAGATTTAAAAAAATTCAGATTAAAAAAATTTCAATGAGAATAAGAATGTGCTACTGTGTAGCATATGGAGAAAACTTAAAACAAAAACAAAAACAAAACAAAACAAAAAAGATGTTGTGTGCAAAAGAAGAGGCTCCCTCAGGAGAGCACTAGAGGCTCCCTCAGGAGAGCACGGAAGCTGTCAGGAAGACGCAGAGCACCGTGATTTTATCCACGACCCCAGTACATGTGTGATGTGTGATAACCTTACTATTTGAAAAATACTTTGCTAAAATGAGTTTTATACAACAGCAAGTTTTGAAAGCACGATATAATTGTCTTTGTGTTCAAAACTTAAAGGGTTATTTGGGTGCATGAAAAATGTGTTTCAAATACCTACCAAAGAAAGGAAATATCAATATTGGTATATTTAAGTGTCTTTAAAGATTGACATTTTAAAACTTAATTAAATTAAAATAAATAAATTGAACAAAATAACATTTTTTAAGTAAAATGAATTTAGGCCACAGTGGCCACTGACATAATTTTAATTTAAATTTCTGAATACATTTTAGAAACTGGCACAGTAAAATTAAAAATAATTAAAATAGATTTTATTCGATTTAAAATTTTTGTTGGTCTTATTTCTTTTAGTAGGGTTCAAAATTAGACACTAATGAGAGATTAAGATTTTTTTACACTAAACAATAAAGAAATCATTAGAAAAACAAATTAAATATAGACTTTACATGTTTTGTAGTATAAAGCATGTTTAAAACCTTATTTAGATTCAGTTTCTAGAAATACCTGAAATAGGGGGGAGATTATTCATGTCTAAAAATTACTAGATTTTTATCTTCTTGATTATTATTAGCAATAACTGCCCATTTATAATTTCAAGTTCTTCTTTACCCTTCAAGACCTCTTCTGCTCTAGTTTTATGATGTTACTTCTAAAATATTTTTGTACCTACAAACATCATTCCTGGCCTGGTAGTGAATTTATTTTCCTAATACAGTTGGTCTGTTTTGGGTAAGACATTGCTTACTGAGCGTCCAATTATATTCTGAGTCGGGAGTGATGTCTTGTTTCTCTTAGTGCCCTAGCATTGAGCACAATGCAATACTCAGAAATACACTTTTTTTTTCTCAACAAATTAAAGACAAAGGGATGAATGATGTCTAGCTTTTATTTGGTTGGAGGTTTAGCATAAAAGTAGGTTGAGTTTGTCAACTAAATAAGTCAATAGATCTGGAGACCAACGCGAATCTTTGAATGGATCTGTATGGACCATTCTTTTATGTTCTATGCTCAACTTTCACTGGACGAAAATTCCTTGAGGGTTGTGTAAGAATAAATAGAAATGTTATATTTTATCTTTATCAGTCTTAGACTAAATTTTAAGTTCATCATTCTTTTCAGTTCTTAGTTCTCCTAAATTTCAGTGATAATGAAAGTCAATTTGTTGTACTTCTTATATATTTACCAATGGAGGACAGTCCTTAGGGCCTCTTTTAAGAGTACATTAAATGGAATTATTTGATTTCAAGTAAGTAAGACCCTAATTACTTTTGAAAGAAGGTACCTGAATGATATACCTTGAACCTGCATCCAATTTGTTTTACTCAGACAACTAAAGAAAACATTCAGTGACAGAAATACAATATATATTCTAATTTGGTATGCAATGAGTATTTTCAGCAAGGCTAATCAAACCTCCTAGAGAAAAGACTAATCTTTTGTCACTGACACAGGAGGTCAATAACTATATTTACATTTCTCATGTGGTACCTGCCATGTTCTCCAAGAAATAAAAGTCACCAGTAAATATTAAATACTTATCATGCCTAATGTGGCAATATTACACTTAATTTATCTATTTCTCAAAGAAAGCACATAAGCTAAACTATTTCTGTTATTTTTATTAATTAATTAAGGCACAGAGAATTCAGGAATTCACTTAAATAAAACATAAATTACAATCTGTGCTAAGACTAAGTAAATTTTATTGCAGCAAATACTTCAATAAAATCTGCAGTTTAATGTGAAACTGATTAAATCCAAGTTTGCTATATGTTACAAAAGGACATTTATTATTATTTCTTTTTGAAATTTTTTTGGTCATCAGCAGGTTTGCAGTTCTTGTCTGATATGAAATTAAACAATTGTTATATTTCTTCTTTATCTTTGTTTGTTTCTATTGTTTATTTACTCTTTCTGACTTAGTCTTACAGGCTGATTTGGTCTTATAGCCAGCAATCGTGGTGTGTCTCCACAATAACAAATGAGTGACTTTTCTTTCCCATGGGTATTTTATTTTAGGTTTTCTTTGTCCCTTTGACAATGCGTTGAGTGCATACTCTGTCTCAGTCACCTTGAAATCTACACATTCTCTTACAAAATTACTTGTAGTTCTTTTCAGATGGACTCTTCCCTTCCCATATCTCTCAAAGATAATTTCAAAAATTCTGTTAGAAAGTCATAAACTAGCAGCCCATGAGCCAAATTCATTCAGCAAATGTATTTCTATTGCAATGACTGTTTTGGGTTGTATTATTTTGTTTTTACTTTTATTAATTTTATAAACTAATTATTATATATAAAAATAGTTTTCTTTCAAATAGCCCTACTACCACATTTAATCACTATAACTGCATATGAACATCATTTCATTTCTTAAATATAGTTTTTTTCTGATTCAAGCATGTTTTGCCCAGAAAATGACACTGTAACTCACTTGCTTTTTCTACCCTCTCTCCCTTTACTCCTGTATGCCTGTTTCTTTAATCATTAAGCCTTAGGATGTAAGATTTATTGAGCCTCAGGTTTATAATAATAAGGAAAATAAGTTTGGGTTACACTAAGTATGATATCTTAACCTTAGATGTGTTTGAGCTCAAGCCTATCTGGACAGAACAAGCCCACTGGCCCCTAGATGGTACCATGGTTGATTCCAGAACCCAAAACAATGATCAGTTACCCCAGCTCCCATCCAATCATCCAATCTGTAGCGATCATGTCCCCAATTCCTTTAGTTTTCACAACTAATTTTTCCCTATATAATCTGTACTCCAGAGACACTATGGTGGGTTGGGGAGGGGCGAGGGGTGGTCAGGTTGTTGAGAGCATTAGCTCTCCTGTGTCTCTGGGACCTAGAACTTTCTGAATAAAGCCTGCAGGTATCTCTTCTTTGACTCTAACATGCACAGACAGACCCCTTTTGCCCCGGTGACATTACCAAAATACATGTTCTTTATATATGAACATATAAAGTAAATTGTGATATATATTTAAAAAATAAGATAATTTTCCCAAAGTCACACAGAAAGGCATCCCTCTTATTTTAGACAGTCACAGTTTTTTTTTTTTTTTTTAAGTAATTATATTCACATTCAAAGTGCGATTACCTTCTTAGAGATACTATTTTTCTATTCTCTTTTTATTTCTTCCAGGCAACCTCTCCTCTTCCCTGGCTATCCACCTATTCTCTAGTCAGTATTACCAACAGCTCATTTATCTGATCCCAAAGAAAGATTAGATTTAATTGGGAAATTGAGAAGAGGCTATGGGCTGGCTGAGAAGCAAACCGTAGCACCTCCATGGTCATGGTCTAAGAAAATACTACCTAATAAGGTTCTTCTATTCTAGTAATTAACCATCTTGATGTGGATCTCAGGTAGAGTAACTATAAATCAATGCTACACTACAGTGTGTGATATTAAAGTGAAGCTCCATTGCACTTACAGTATTGAACTCTGCACTGGGTATGTGCAGAAATTATAGATGCCAATCACCCCAACTACTTTACCACCCCCCCCCCACTGCCATTCATCTGGTTTCCCCACTTCAGATGAAAAGCCCTACCACATAAATGTTATGGATAAATGATGCCATTTTGCAATTGCTCCTAAATACTCTATATTTTTTAAAAAAGATTTGATTTTATTCATTTCATTATTTAAATCTTACCTCTATTTGTAATAATAACAAATATATAAACATTTTTCTACATCTCCATTTATGTCTCTAACATTTAGAATTTGGTCTGTTCAAAGTAATTAATTTTATAAAGGAACATTTGAAATCTTGTATTTAGTTTTTCCTATGTTGCTTCATTTGGAATAAATGTTTTAATTTTCCATTTTACTTTCCACATCATTTCAGGGACATCAAGTGAAATTGAAATCTTGATTAAAAGTACATCATTTAAGTAAATCGGAGGGACTAATTACCTTCCGGGTAGAATTACACATTGTAAGTAGCTGAATACAATTAATACAGATGGACAATTTAGACAACTAAATTAAATATTTAAAATCTGATTACTTTGTTCATATATAAATTCCACTCCTTTCTTTTCTTCTATGTTGAGAATTATTGGTATGCTTTGACTTGCTCTAGAGATTCACATTAAGTCCTTAAACTTTAAATAATCATTTCATTTTTACTAACTCATCTGCCCAGAGATCTGCTCTGCAAGAAGTCTATCTCAAAAGAGTTCTCCAAACTTTCCCAAATGTTCTTCCTCTGAATTAACTACACAGATAGAGTCCCCTTAGGTGAAATGTGAGTATAGTGCACTTCTCTCCTAAAACGTAAAAAGGTATTGTCACAAAATAAAGCCATGAATCTGTAGAACACTCCTTTGAAATACTGTTGGACATTTCTCATAATACTTTCTAGATTAAATCTATGTATCATTAACATCTTATAAGAAGAGCGTGCAGATTTGTGCAGATATACCCTTATAAATCACTCACATATGCACTCACATATGCAGTTTAATATCAATAAGGACATATATAATACTTTTAAAAATATATATCATTTAATTATGAAGCTTTGAGTCCACAGATAGAAATCATCTACCAGAAAATTATATGATCTTAGTAAAAATATAAGGCCACAAATTCTTTTACACCATCTACTTTGTGACATGGCCACCAGACTAAGCATTAGAAAAGTATTTTGACAAACAAAATTCTAATTCTAAACCTACATGGATGGCTAAAGGGATGTAACCTACATCTACAACTTAACTGTAGTTGGATCCTTTAGGGTCACTATTGGATGACTTGGATACTGTCATTTTTGACTGGAAATGAGAATGAAGTATTCTTTATGTCAGAGATGTGGTTTTACCATTCAGAACCAGAAATAGCCTTATAAATAGGCCTGTTTTCTAATGCCTGTGCATTTGAATATCAACCATGTAAAAAAGTAACATGTTGAATTTCTTAGATAATTTCCAAAATTTAAATAGAAGATACTAAGCTTTCCAAAAGGACAATTCATTCATCTGCCTGATAATACATTTTAAGATAACAGACCATTAATCAATTTATAAGCTCAACTCAAAATACAATGTGACACTAAAGTTATACCTAGCCAGTTAAAGATAGCTATTGACAACTTCCCAAAAACAATTAGACAAAATTGTTTGTTTTTTAAAAAAATATTTTGGCAATGAAATTAAAAACTTATTCAAAAATATTTAGTTACTCTTTGAGAAAGTATTCAAAGGTAGATTTGTAGCCCACCTTACAGAAATTGAATTACCTTTTGACTGAGGAAGACTATGTCACGATTTTACATGTTAAATCATCAATAAATATTATAGACTTTTTGAACTTTATCACAAGTCCATATTTAATTTTTTAAATAAAATCTAAAGGAGATATTATCTTCTTATTAACAATAAGTGACTGTTCCCAGAAGAAATATGTTTATTGACACATTTTTCAATATTCATCCCTCAATTTAAATATAGGAGAAACATAAAACTTACCTATTTGGAGATATTTTTGAAATTTTAATTTTTAAAAAAGTTAATTATGCTATTTGTCATCGTTTTCATGGGTCCCATACTCTACTTAGAATTAATTGCTATGAAATAAACTTCCTTTGTCTTAAAATAATACTTATATATTTAAACATATTTCCTTCTTTGCCATAGCTCTTAGAAAGTTTGAAGTGAAATGAAATATTAAGCTACAATAACTGAATCTAAAATAATAAACCTGTTTATCTTTGGATTAAAAAGAAATTGTCTTATTTTTATTCATAAAGTATATATAATTTCATTTATATTTTAACCTACCTTAACATTTTGGGAAGTGGGAAGGAAGAATGTAATTATATTTTGGTGTAATTTAATGCCAAAACATTTTGATATATTTTGATCACAAACTTTATGTGATATTAATCCCATAAATCAATACAAACATGCATATATAAATAAATATAATCGTTTTTATGTAAGAGATATTTTTAAAAGAATAATATGTAGAAAGGTAAAAAAGTAGAGAGAGAAGAATTATGATGTAATTTTGTTAATCATGAAAATATTGTTAATGTGTGGGAATTTATTATAAAGTGATGATGGCATTTCGAGTCAGTGGGGAAAACTTGTTTATTTTATAAGATGAATTATAATAAATGAATAACCATCTAAAAAGTAAAGTGAGATACAAACCACACACTCAAATAAATTACAGATATTACATACAAAATATTGAACTAAAAGGAATTGTGAAAGAACTTCTTATAGTGTTGAGTTGGGGAAGGCTACTTTTAAATGACAAAAAGCTCAAAAATACATAAATAAATGTTTGATTACATTAAAAATTTTAAATATACATATAAAATAATTCTATAAACAAAAATAAATTAAAACTTGGCAAAAATTGTAATTTCTTTAACAATCAAGAAGTTTGTATTCTCAACATGTCCAGAATTCATGTGAGTTAGCTGGGAAAAGACCAATAGTTCAACGAACAATTAGGAAGATTAGACACTTATGGGGATACTTGCAACCTCAGTTATCCCACTTAAGACTCAGCTATGTAACATATTATACCTATCATATTAGTACACTTAAAACAATTTAATGATACAATGTGTTTTTGGAGGTGTGAGAATATTTACTCTCATGCATTGCTGGTAGAAATATAGATTTATACAACTACCACAGAGGCAATTTGGCAATATTTCTCAAAACCAAAAATGCATAATTCCTTTTACTTAATTATTCTACTTCTAGGAATTTATCCAATGGACACCCTCAAACACTGTCTAAATGATGTCTGCACAAGAAGATTCATTTGGAAATTAATGTCCATTGGTCAAATCGATTATGGTACATTCCTACAGCTATTTATCCAATGGACACCCTCAAACACTATCTAAATGATGTCTGCACAAGAAGATTCATTTGGAAATTAATGTCCATTGGTCAAATCGATTATGGTACATTCCTACAGCTATTAAAATGAGTAAGGTAGCTCTATGCTGATGTG
Source organism: Rousettus aegyptiacus (assembly GCF_014176215.1). NCBI lineage: Eukaryota > Metazoa > Chordata > Mammalia > Chiroptera > Pteropodidae > Rousettus > Rousettus aegyptiacus. The sequence continues at coordinate 25,097,259 of NW_023416286.1, forward strand.
AAATAAAGAATGAGTGTGTGTGTGTTTGTGTGTGTGTGTGTGCATGCACATACAAGCAAACTTGTGTTTGTGTGTGTGGCTAAGTAATAAAAGAAAGGTTGAAACCAATATGTGTACAATGAAATCATTTGTGTTTAAAAAAAAATAGAAGACAGGAAAACATAAAGAAATCATGCTCAAATATCCTCTCTAGGAAGATGTAATTATCTGGGATTCTTCTGCTGGAAGCAAAAGACAGATGAGAGACAACTCTTTTCAGTTTCCATCATTGTGTATCTTAAAATTTGTGCTGTGTGTGCGTTAACTTCAGTAGTATTTCTGATTTTTAAAAGATATTTACTAAAGTTGTTATTCCTACTCTCCTAAATCTATTTTGTTTTACACTAAAAGAAAATTCGAAACATGTGCATATTAACAAATCCTGCATATCGAAGGATATCAAAATGTTTTTTATGGGATCATAAAGCAGTTTTTTCCTAAGACAATAACATGATACCTAATAACCCAGTAAACCTCAAGATGTAGGGTATGTGACTGCATCCTTTAACTTAGTATATACATAAGTACGTTAGGTCATTGAAGCTCCATTTCCTCATTGTCAAATAGAAAAAAGTTTGTTCTAATGTAAGATATTGTAAGAAGTCAATGAGAAAATATATGTAAAGTTGCTTTGTGATTTAAAAAAAATACAAATGTAAATTATTATTATAGAAAATGTTAATTTTTTTTCAGAGGAAATTTTAATAAAGCATATACTAGGTTAGATCATCAGCAAAATTATTACAGATTTTTCTATTTCCTTACTTCTGCTTCTAGGCACAGATGCCTTCATGCTTGTCTTGCATCAGATGAAAGCTTAATTGTACCTGCTTCTCTCCCAGTATTTGTTCTGAGAACTCTGCTAATGAATTAATTGTGCCTTCGTGTTTCTTTCAAATCACTCTGGACTTCCTCCTTTCTATTAGGAAAAGCATAATAGGTTAATTTCTATGCCCAAGGGAAATGCATATTTACATATTAATGGCAATGAGATTAAATCCCTTAAAAAGACATTTATGGCTCTTTCTATAATTATGTCAGACTTTCAGGGGAGCTATTTCAGGGCATGGAGGTCTTAAGGATTAAAGGAAAATGTGTGATTACCTTAGATGGCTTAAGAGGAACTCTACTTGCATGAAAAAGTAGTAACTTTTAGAATTGAAACAAAGATAGGCGTTTTTGATATAAAATATCGATATGAATGTCAAAATTTCTAAATGAAAATGACCTAGCCTGATGAAATGTTGAAACAATATCATTCTTTAAATAAAACATGATTTTTAATGTCTTTCATGAAAACCTCATTTTGCTAGAAATGACACTGAAACTATGAGAAAGCCACATAGAGTTTTTAAAATAAAATATCTAAGTGATTTTGTAATGTTTATTAGGACAAGTTTTAACATAAATTATAATATTTTTAAAAATTGGAGCACATTATCAGTCCTTTTCTACTTCACCACAACTTCTGCCATTTTCAAGCATTTCCTCAGAATAACAGAACTTTCTGAGTGGAAGCAAGTTCATAATGGAAACTGCTAAAAGAGAACTTTTTTTTGGTAGACAGAAAAAGTAATAGATCTAAGAACCACTTAAATATGATTGTTTAGGCACATTAATGTTAAGAATTACTTTAAAAGGTTTTCGATTTTCAGTTTCAATGATTGGTGGCATTTATCTGATGAGTGGAATTAGATTGAACAGAATGATACTTGGGGAGGAGATAAGTAGTGATGTTCAAAGGCAGGACAATTTATCCTGTACTGGGATAGTCCAAACTGACTTTCAATAACTGAAAAGCAGGAAAGTTGGATTAGCACTCCACCTGCTTCATGACATAAGTCGTATCCTAATTATAGCCACTTCTTTCTTTCATTCTTATACAGGCAATCCAATTACTTTTTACAGTACCACATCAGAAAGTTCTAGAGAGCAGATGTATTTAATGTGATTTTTTATTTCAGCAACTTGGAGATATAACTATTGTTGCTCCTTGAAGGGAACTGGGAATTGGAGGAAAGAAAAGTTTGGTCATTATTTTTTTACTTAAAACATATGACGTTACATTGTAAGTTTGCCCAGAGGAAATAGATTGGGTCCTGTAATAATAGTTGATTATTGCAGTTTAGATGATTGATTTCTGAATCACGGATGGCTTGCTTACAAGCCATTATGTCTTATTTTCTCTTATTTTTATCTTATCAAGTGTCTCAGGTCAGTGTCTAATTAATCTCTGATAATCCATTTTCTGCATGATCCTTAGAATCATCAGCCATCTCAGCATTAATGACTTTGTTTAATGTTCTTCTCTTGAACAGAATGAAAAATCAAGTCAGATTGGTGCTCAACGGAAACTAAAGCATGGTATCTTTATTTTTTTGTTGTAGTGCAAGCTCTTGCTAGTCATGAAAGGCATGCCTTGAATTCATAAATGCCATTATTTTAGGGACCACATAGATGCTGAGTCAATAGGAGCCTAGCAAGATTCAGCAATATAATGAATTCCTCCCACAGAGAGCCCCGTGGTTCACTTATAAGTTGTGCATTTGGATATATTACTGAAGAAACTCGTACAATAATCTTATGCAGTAAATATTAATACCACCAATTTACTCTGCGTCCTAGATGTCGGTGTTGATGTAAAAAAGAGAAAAGTAATTTTAAATCCTAAAATCAAAGTGTCTATAACAGATTCAGTTGTAAATTTTTCTTATTCAGTCTAAAGTGTTTGTTGATTTTCTTTGAGTCATAAACCTTGAGGAGATGAACATTATCAGATGGTCTAGTATTTAGTGCTAATTATGTCTAAATTAAGACAGATCAGTAAATATTCCTAAATCTTGAAGGCTATTTCCATTACATTTCAGGGTCTCTAAGGGGTCTAGGTCTTTGTTCTTCCACTAAATGTCAGTGTGATTTCTAACAAAGCACTTAACTTTTACTTGTCTTCTTTCTTATCAAGAGAACTCTGCATCAAACATCCTTTTGGCTTTAAAATGCTATGATGTCATGTGCATTTCTTTGACCCAATATCCTTCTGTCAATTGCTCCTCCCACTACTACTACTATTACTATAGGGCCTACTAAGAAGTCTTCTGCTATTCACATTTAACTTATACTCTGTAATTTATAAAGATGACCCCAAAACAAGTGCTTATATATCCACATACATCACATACAGCCTTTCATACAGTGTGGTTACTTGGCTTCTTTAATTTAATGAACACATTTTTCACCCTTTGTAACCCTAAAGTTTCATAAACTTTTTTTTTCTTAACTCTTGAATACTGTTAAACTTGCACAAAATAGTCACTTAGCTACTGAATAAACCTACCTTTCACCTCAGGAGTCCTGTATTTACTCTTTAGTGTGTGCATATTCAGTACATGAACAGTAAAAAATAATTTAAAAACCAAAAACTAAACTTTTATTTAACTGTGAAAAAATATACATCAGGTGAAAAATAAAGTTTAACTCATAAAAAACTTTAAACAACTACCATATGAATATAATTGTACAGATAAAGATAAAATATTCTTTATTAACCACTTCTAATCCCTGTTCACCTTAGGTGACGAGTAACAATTTGTCATGCATACGCCAGAACTTCTTTTGTGAATGGTCTTTTATATTTTAGAATAATTAGAAATATGTGACATTATTTTCTGTGTAAATGTATGTAGGACTATGTGTTTTACATAAATGAGATAAAATCATCTGTGTTTTGCATCTAGATCTTTGCAATTATTGTCATTAATTACATTAGTATCTGCCCCACCCTACAAAGTATCCCATATTATATTTGATCACGATTTACTTGCTTTACTCCTTCAGATATAGAGCACTCTGAGTCTATGTGCAGGCATGATGCATTTTCTCTGCTGTGCATAATGACAAATGAAATCCTGAGTCATTAAGCATATGAACATTTAATTTTCCTAAATTTAATCAATTTTTATTCCAAAGGGATGTACCAATTTTCACTTTTATCCTAGGTTTAGGAATGCCCATTTCTCCATACTCCTACTTATATTAAAATTATCAGACAGATATTTGGTCATTTGATAGTAAAAAAAAAAAAAAATCCCCTCGCTGTTTTAATATGCTATTTTATAAATTTTTTCATAATTTTATGTTCCATTGTATAGATTTTTCTATGTATTTGTTATTTATATCTTTATTCACTTTCCCTTATTCAATATTTTGTCATTTCCTTGTTAATTTACTATTTTATATATGTAATATATATAGAGAGAATTCTTAGCTATGAAATTATGAAATGGACAACTTTGAGGGTATAATTTAATAGAAACTGGAGGAATTTATGTAGAAACTGATGTCCTCTGAGTCTGTTATTTGTCTTTATTTTTCTTTATGCTACCTTTCATCATGCAGAAGATTGTAAAAAAAAGTTAAAAATATAGTTAAGATATAGTATGAAGACATGCAGTGGAAACATAATTCTTTATAGAAAAGCAACATATGAAAATCCAAAAGCCTGTCGAACTTTTTTAGCATCAGTATTGATGATGTTCAAAGATTTCAGAAGGTAACTCCCATTAATATAAAAGAATACGTAAGCATATTTCTTCTAAGATTATAATCTTTACAACTATGATCTTAGGTAGATATTAACATTAGCTCTGTGCCAATTAAAAAATAAATGTGGTTTGAAGAATATTGAGTAATCCACATAAGATCACATTTTTAAAATCATGTCCTCTACCTTTCATCAGGTCTCTGATTCCCCAACACTTTTTACTAAATTGTCATTGTCATGGTCGTAGTCACATTCCATTATTTTCATCTTAAAAAATCCTAAATGTAGATGAATATATTTTGATGAAAATACTGATTTCAAGAATCAATGTTGAGAGGGAATTTAAGTCTAGGAGACTGTGGTCACAGTTGATAACTATTAGAAAAGTTCAATAAAATGCAGAAAATGACTTTGGAGTGTTAGGGTGGTGTCTAAGGCATACAGAAGGACACAATTGTCAACAGAGGAAAGTTTGGGTCAAAAGATGGAGGACAAAAATTGACAGGTGGGCCAGGAGAGAAGTGACGAGGACTTGAACTCAGATTAAAAGAGTAGATATACGAGGAGAAAACAGTTTCAGGGAACAGTTAAGTAACCAGAGGAATTCCCCTTCTGCTACCCCAGAGAGAGAATGGGAGGTAAATGAGCTTTGGACAAGAATAAGCAAGCCAAGTGCGGGAAATTTCTGTCAGCATTCCGCATATCTCTGGTACCATAGCTGTTAAAAGTTGGTTTGTGCCTTAGCAGTGGATTCCTTTCTTAATTGCAATTTGTGTTTCGAGGGCAGTAGTGGTGGTGGTGGGTGGAAACATGATTTGAAAGTAGCTGGCTGAAGAAGAGAACACTGTTCTATAAGTAATAACCCAAGGGTAGAAAAATAAATTTGCAAATTATAAAGCAGTTAAGCAAATGTTTCTCTACCTTTTTATTTGTTTAGACCCACAATCACAAAGGCATTGTCCATTACTAAATCCTCCTCAAAGAAATCTTTTTGGTTGGTCTGCACAAGATTTAACTTTTTTGAATCAACATATGATAAATTTCACATGACGATTCCTGGCTTCTCTGTAAGAACTGGAAGCTTGGAAACACTGATTCTCGTTGCACATGGCAGTGAGCTGTGGAATGAAAGAGTAGTTGCTCATTCTTGATGGAGTTTTAGCCTCTAGCTCCTCACACCCTACCACAGTGTTTTGCTTCTCTCACATGGCCACTTCACTGAGATTTCAATTTTTCTTTTCATTTTTTTTTAATCTGCCTAATCTTGATAAGCATTTGAGTTTAGGGGTTTCTGGATAAGAAAAGGACCAGTATTCATCTTTGGGATATATATTTATATATATATATATATATATATATATATATATATATATATGAACATATGCATATACATAAATAAATGTATATATTTATATTTATAATAAATGAATAAATGAGTGCAAGTAGATCTGATTCCGCAGTTACCAATGAGTAGCAGATAAAGTGTGCAACTTACCCTTAGAGTCAAAGGGACGCAGACTTGAATTGCCTTTAATACCTAACCTAGATGCTTTCGTGAAATTAGGAGTGTCAAAGTCATCTCTCCACACCACAGATATTTGGAGAGCCATGAAGGACCTAAGGTAACCCACAAAATGACTTAGTTAAAGCTTTTTCCCCACAGTTACCACCAGGGAGTCTTCTTCTAGACTGATAACTCAGACTTAGAGATATAGGTTAAAGAAGTGAGGGATTTGCGTCTGAGGTGAGTGTAGCCTAATAGTAGTCAGGAGATAGTGGCTGGCAATTCTGAAGCTGAAGTTAGAAAAAGGCACATCTGAAGGGAAGGCAAGGGATTGAGGATAGCAACTGAGTGCATTCCCTAGAAGAATATGGAAGGTGTTAATTTTGATGTGTTTTACCTTTAAACTTTGGCAAAAGTCACATATTGTGTAGTTTTGTGTGTTTTGTTTTATTTCATAAATTAGTTAGTTTTTGGTGTTTTATATGCTTGCTTATTTTTGGCAACATGGCAACACTGTATGCACATACATTTTAGTTATGTAATGATACACACACACACACATATAAATATATATATATATCATCACGCTTTCTATATCCTACACAGATATCTGCCTCAATAGTATTTATACTCTACTGTTTAAAAATGGATGTACAGTTTTTTTTTTCACTTTTTCTTCCTTACCTTTCTAAATAAACAATGTGAGAATGTGAAAAAACAAAAAACAACAAAAACTTATTTTGTTGATGCTATGACACTCCCAGAAAATGAGCATTTTTGTAGGAAGTGCTGCTTATGGCCTGTGATGATTGCCAGGGGCTCAGGCTACACCAGCCCCTGCCTCATTACTCTTAGGGCTAAGGTCTCAGCCTACGACTAAGGTCTCAGCCTCCCACCATTATTCTTCAGTAAATTCGATATCTCCAATTGTCTGCAGGGTTGTGTTATGAGAGAAAAAATCATCAAGCTAGAAAAAGACATGTAGTACACTCAGACACCCACCTCTGTTTCTGTATCACATTCAGCTACCTTTCTGGTAGATAGTCAATGATAATTTGATTCTCTGGGTTGTATCTGGTAACAGTATTGCTAGAATTAGATAACTGATCACATGTAGGAGCAAAGTGTTCTAGAACCACTCCTAGGTCCTGGGCTTGGAAGATGTGCATAACTCATGTGCGACTACAACTTCTTCCCTACATAAAGTGGATTTCAGGATTCTTCCAGTATTTCAAGTTATGGGCTAGGCAAGACCATGGTACTACACAGAGGGAGCATTGATCTTATTTACAAATTGGAAATATTCCTATAGCTACTTTCTCTATACAGAATATAGTGTGATTGGGCAAAATGTAAAAGACGACAACATTTGTTTGTGTGTTTGTTTTACCCCTCTACCTTTTCCCATGTTTACTTATTCTCTGGTGTCACCTTTTTCATTCTTCTCTGATATCTATACTTCATGTTTCCCGTTGGTTACTAAAAGCCGCCAGGCCTCTCTTTTCTGAAAAATGCCCCAGTGCTCCAAACTCATCTCCGATTTCCACCCAAAACACCACTTCTTTCTTTTTGATTAATCACAGCTAAGAAGGAAATTTTCTTTAAGTAGAAATAACTACCATATTTTCCTTAAGCTTCCTGGAAACTCTTGTACTCAATAGCCTAAGTGAATATTACCTTGGTTGAAATTTCAGGCAGTGTGACAGAGCGAAGAGTTTCAGTCAGTGGGAGCAGACATTCCCCAGGCTCCAGAAAGGTTTCCAACACTCTTTAAATTGACCCCATCTGATGATGTGTTTCTGGCCCTGCTGGCTCTCATTGCTGTCAGTGTCTTGACCCAGTAGGGAAGAGAGAAAACCAATATTGATGTTATACATAACATGCTAAACCAACTAGTCTGTTTCCAAGGGCACATTTTCCAGTTTCTGTATTATGCTGCCACTTTGTCCATTACCCCTAGTTTCCACCAAGTTTTGATCATGTTGCTTTTAATTAGCATCTTGACAAGGGATAAACAGGAATTAAAGTACAACACTGTAAATACTGCTTCTGACAGCAATTCAAGGAAATATTCATAGCAGGAGGATAAAGTGAAACATGTCTATATTTTGATTATTTGCATATTTACACCACACATGTTACCTGAACCATAATTCAAACTTATTTGCATTTGGCTGAGAATATTAAAACTAATCTTTTGTGGCCCGAATGATCTTAAGATGTATATGAGGTATTAAAGCAATGATATAATAAATTTAGGTGATTCGTATCTTCGAAAAAGCATAGAATTATCAGTGAAAATTATAATGCAATTGTGAGAATGTGTTTTCAATGTGTGAGGCCAAATTTTATTGACAGACCTAGGAAATAGTTATAATAACAATGTAAATGTATATAATAAGAACACTGACCCTGTCTGGAAAATAAGGAGCATATGTGAAGCATATGTGTATGGGAAATGCATAAGAAATATTAAGGAAATTATTTTGACTAAAAAACTTTAAAATATATAACTTTATGGATTCCTGTAGTCTATAGAAGCTTCATGGGTTCAAATAAAGTATTCATATAAAATATGTTCTTTCTGTAATCATAAAAGCCTACTATTCTAGTAATATTTTTCCCATTTAATTGGAGTAAATTTTGTTCTCCCTGCCTTTCTGTAACTCTTTAAAAAAGATCAGTCCCTATAATGAATCATTATAAAATTCCTTGCACATTTTTAAAAAACTATTCTCTAACTATTATCTCATTTTATACATTTACAAATGAGATACATAGTAGGGTGTGTTTTATATTTTACGGATATGGAAATTGATGAACAAAGAGGTTATGTGTATCTGAAGCATTGAAATCAGTATTAGAACCTCATTTTCTCTTTTCTAACTAAAAAACTTTTCTACAAGGTTATATTGGTTTCTGCAATAACAACCCCATCATATACAACAGTATGATATAATCATATTTCAGTTTAGGAAAATATATAATATGATTCATATAATGGTATTGTTATGAGTAGGCAATAGTTAGAATAGTTTAGATTTTTATTTAATAACCTTTTTCTCTTGCTGCATTTCTCATGCATGCCTCTTATACCTATACTTCACTTAAACAATCCAGTTTTTCAGATAATATGTCTGTTCTCAAAATACACATTTTAGAATTTCTTAGACTCTGTTTACCTCTCCCTTTGCTTTATCATTTTTAACAACAGCAAAATCAATTATTTAAGTCTTTGATTTTGTTTATCCTTCAGCACAAAAATATAAATGTTTACAAAAGTATGGACTATTATGTGACCTTGATTGGGGATAAATTTAGTCACATTTGGAAGATAAAGATAAATGTTTTATCAGATCAAACAACCTGGGAACTTGAGATGATATGCAGAGAATGTGTGCTTAAGTGATAAATATGATATTGAAACAAATTATAGAGGTGATCTATGCATGAATGCCCCCTCAAAATCACAGAATATTTTAAAAATAACATCTGTAAACTCTATTAAAAATAATAGTCATAACACAATAAGTTGAGATATAAAAGTTTTTTATGTGTAATTTTTTATTTTCTACCACTACCACAGTGTGGGACTATATCATTTCTTACCTGAACTGTTCTAATTTCATTATTACTTTTCTCTAAAACATTTTTATACTCTTGCCAGTTTGGTCTTTTAAAATGTAATGTGATATCACCTTCAGTTACACATCTCAACGTCAAGATGTAGTCTAAACTCCATATTACATTATATGATATGACTTTAAAACAATATTGCAGCCACCCTCATTCTATAGCTCCTTCTAACTGGAATACCCTCTTTCTTCCAAGACTTTGTGCCCAGTTAGCTCCCACTTGGAAATTAGTTAATTTTCATCACCTTCCCTGAAAAATGCAGCTGGGTAAGGTGTTTCAGAGGCATTCTGAACAAATCCCTATCTGATCCTCTATCTCACTAATTAAAATTACTTGCTTCATTTTGTTTCCACTTAGTTATAGTCTCCTCATGTGTACACAGGGATATTTGTTGATAAACATACCTTAGGATATAACCATTAAGTTCTTAATAAATATTAGATTAATAAATGAATGCCTATAGTTACATTTTATCCCATTATGCTATAAACTGAATATCTTGGCAAATACAATTACTTACTGTTCAGGATTGTGAATTATTGCATACAGTAAATGTAGATGGTCACTTCTGTCCAGTTAAATTTGTACATATTTACATGGATTAAGTTATAGATTTATTCTGATTCTGAACTTTAGATATAAGCATATACTTTTTATTTTCAGAGTTATTTCAGTTTGGTTATGACATAGAAGATACTAAAACCGCAGGAAATATTACATGAATTAATAATACAATACAGTATAATAACATAAGGCAACATATTTTGAAATAGGCATTTATGACACAATAATAGCATTTCTGATCAGTTGGGCATCAGAGCTGACATGGAGCTAGTATAATAATAGGTCCACTTTATAGAAAAGCATTAAAAAAGAATTTTCATGACTGATGATAAATTTGAGCTGGCTTTGTACAAAAGAAATTATTCAGCTAAGTACTAACTTTCTTAAAGAATACATTTGTATGATCTTCAAGTTCATTGCTGGAAAGACTCTAAACAATAATCAGGTCATAAAGCCAGAGAAAGACATTTTAGATGACCATAAAATTTGCCCCGGGGAACTTCGAGAATTACAATAGAGGCTGAGCCTTTGTAATCCTTCTTGGGTAATATTGGAAATAATTAGGAAAGCCTCCCAAAATCTGTCTCAGTAAAAGTTGAGTGTCCTAAATGTGAGACAGCAAGAACATTGAAAGTTGTTTAATGGCTCTGTTGAACAGATCTAATCAGGCAAGTTTTGGCCTTTGACACAATTGGGTCTTGACTGATGAAAATTAAAGCTACTGTTGCAAAGAACATTCAGATTTTTGAGTACTTTTTACTTGCTTGAACAAACCGTATGGAAAAGTAATGATATACCAGCCTTAACACTTGGCCTTTCAAATTTCATATTCGTTTAGAAGCTAAGTGGAAATATTTCCAAAGTGAGCAAAAGAAAACTATTTCAAATGTGTATATTAATTTTATAATTTTTTCATAAATTATTTATAGTCAAGTCAGAATTTTAATTATGTTAGAAAAACGGAAGTAATTGTATAGTCAGAGAAACTTCAAACCTAAAGCCTGAATTTCTAAGATCTACCTCCATTGAATTAGAGTAGATCTTTAGGCTATTTTAACTAAATTTGTTTACAGAATTTTCATTTTATTACTCTATTTCAAAATAATAGTTTTTGGCATTTGAAAGAACAAAATCAATTTGAGTTAATGTAGGGAAATCACCTATTCCAAAATTTGGTTATCTGCTTTTTTAAACTATTGGAAACTGTAAAGGCATGCTCTTGGATTTTGAGCACGAGAACAATAAAATCAATACCAACTAGTACTCGAATAACTCAGACCCAACGAAGAAATCTTATAGAGTAAGAGGATCAAATAAGCTGGAGCAGGGCCAGGAACGATATCTTAGCATTGTACTTATTCCGGAATCTACTCAAATGGTATTTTGAAAAGCATTAATATTTATGCTTTACTTTGCACATTTAGGAATTCAGATCTCTGAGAAGGACAAATTTTAAAGTCTTAAGAGAACTACTTACTTAAACTAACCTATGTTAAAGATTTGACTATTAAACTTTAAACTCTCTAATAAAATTGAATAATATGCAATACATTCAGATTCATTATAAATATTAAAAAGTTGACACTGTCAGCAAAAAAATAACTTAAAATGGATTAAAGACTTAAATGTAAGACCTGAAACCATAAAACTAGAACAAATAGGAAAAAAGCTCCTTAATATGGGTCTTGGCAATAATTTTTTTTTAATGATAACAAAAGCACAAGTAACAAAATTAAAAAGTAAGCAAGTGGCACTACATCCAAGTAAAAAGCTTCTGCATAGCAAATAAATAAAATCAATAAAATGAAAAGGCAACCTATGGAATGAAAGAAAATATTTGCAAATCATGTATCTGATAAGGGGGTCAGTATCTAAAATACATAGAAAATTCATAAAACTCAATTGCAAATAATAATCAAATTAAAAATGTACAAAAGACCCGAATAGCCATTTTTCAAAAAAAAAAAAAAAAGAAGATACACAAATGTCCAACAAGTACATGATTAGGAAAACGGAAATCAAAAGCATAATAAGATATCACCTCACACCTGTTAGAATGGCTATCGCAAAGATAAGAGAGAAGAAATGCTGGTGAGGGTGTGGAGAAAAGGCAACGCTTGTGCACTGTTGGTGGGAATGTAAATTAGCACGGCCGCCAAGAATGATATGGAAAGTCCTCAAAAATTAAAAATAAAACAACCGCATGATCCAGTAATCTCACTTCAGGGTATATACACAAAGGAAATGCAATCACTATGTCAAAGAGATGTCTGTACCGCTGTGTTTATTGCGTCATTCATACTAGCCAAGACATGGATACCTAAGTGTACACCAATGAATGAATGGATAAAGAAATGTGGTGTACTGCATATGCACAGTGAGGTATTAAGTCATAAAAAAGAAGGAAATCTTGCCATTTGAAACAACATAGACTTTGAGGGCATTATGCTAAGTGAAATAAGTCAGACAAAGAAAGACAAGTACTGTATGATCTCACTTATATGTGGCATCTAAGACAAAAAAACAAACAAACAAACAAACAAAAAGAACTCATAGAAAAAGAGATCGAATTTGTGGTTACGAGAGAGATAAGAGAATTGAATGAAGGTGGTCACAGATATAAACTTTTAGTTATAAGATAAATAGTACTAGGGATGTGATACACAACATGATGGCTGTAGTTAACATGGCTGTGTAGTATATTGGAAAGCGGCTAAGAGAGCAGATACTAAAAGTTCTCATCACAAAGACAAACAACACTTTTTTCTTTTGCTTTTATATCTGTATGAGATAATTGATGTTAACTAAACTTACTGTGATAATTATTTTGCAATATATAAAAGTCAGGTCATTATGCTGTACATCTTAAGCATATGCAGTGATATATGCCAATTACATCTTGATAAAACTGAAACAAAAGAAATAAGTTGTGGTAAAGGCTCTCAAAAATAAAACAAGGTAATTTTGTAGAACCACATCAGTTATTTTCAGCAAGGCACTGACTGGAAATATGCACGTTGAGAATTATCTCTATGCTTTACTGGTTAAGAATCATTCCTACTCCATAAATACATCTTTCTCTTCTTCTTTCTTCTGAAATATATAGGCCAGAAGATAAATAGTCAGTCTTTAATAAACTGTGTGTGTGTGTGTGTGTGTGTGTGTGTGTGCGCGCGTGTAAGTTTTAGTAACATCTATTGGTTTTAGTTTCTAGGAGTAAATGAACACTGGTGAAATCAGTAAGTGATACAATGGAGCAAAGGATGTCAACAGAAAGCTTTTTAGATTAGGCTACTCTTCATGGCAATACAAACACACATCATTGTAAAACTAGTGAGGGAGAGAAGAGTGCGAGTAGAAAATTTTTTTGTCGTATTCTTCACATATATTAAAGTTCTCACTTTACACTTATCATATTGCTAATGGCTTTGGGGAAGTAGGTCTTAAAATTCAAGTGAATTTTTTTTCATTTGTTATTATTTTAACAAATTTTTTCAGGCTTTACAGTGATGTTTTACTTTGCTGCCTTTCTAATATGACTTCTTCATGGCCTCTCTATAAATTTCGTACATGCTAGATATTTGGCAACTAACTTTCAAGTGATAACTAATCAAAGTCTATAAGCTTTTAGTTTTATTCCAGTACAATTCTGAAATAAGAATTGTACTTATTCCAGAACAATTAGTTGAGAGGATAAGTGACCCAAGAAATTCTAATTATTGCATTTTTCCTAAAATTATGGACCTAATTGTTTGAGATTGCCTTTTAGTCTAATTTTAGGAATTGTCAATATTTTATAAGATATTCTCTACTGTTTGTCTATTGAAACTTTCAAAGGAAGAAAGAAAAAAAATTTTTAATTTATATTTAATTCCATGTAAATTACTTCATGTAAACTCCGAAATTAAATCTTTTTATTTCTAGACTATCTGAACAATTGGGCGAATTTGGCGTTAAATCCTGACCTTTGGTCTTTAGATATACTTCAGATGCTTCAAATATGATTGATTGCTTGTTGAGTTCAATTATTCCTTCAATGCCTGTGGGATTTTTTAAAACCCTAACATTTGCAGGAAGTGACCTTTATCCTACTCCATCAAGCAACAGCTGTCAGAGATGCTTCTGCTGCCCGTTCTCTGTCGTGCAGAGAGGTTTTATCCAGTAAAACCTCTGTTGTTGGGCCAGTAAAATTGCAGAGCTTCATTTTTTAAGACTCTTACTGTGACATTGATGAAGATACCAGGTGACGATAACAAAGATAAAAGTTAATGATTACCATGTGAGATTTATAGACATTCCTTGTCTTGCAGCAACAGAGATAGTTGGAAGCTGTGTATATGTTACAAATCCTAATTTTTTGCCATGTTAAGAATAAATATTTGGATTGAAACCAGGAAAAAATTTAGTTATTAATTACTTGGCATTAAACTGAAAATTCCTCCTGGACGTAAACTCTTATAAGTCTAATGAATTGCCCCAGGAAGCTGGCACCTAGCTTAGGAGGCTGAATGGAGTTAAACTGGTAATCAGAGAATTTAAGAGTAAAGGGGTTCACTGAGTTGTTGACATCATTGTCGTTGTTGTTGTTGTTATTGTTGTTGTTGTTTTTGCCCAGATTATGAATTGTGCTTTTAGATCAAACTCCCCAGTTCAACTCAAGGTAGGAAAAAATAGCCTAGGTAAAAATGTACTGTTTCCATTTATTTATTTTTAATCTTGATGTTTCTCTTTCATACTGCCATTTTTTTTCTCAAGCATTTGTTGTTTCCTGGCTGTTTGGTCACATTTACTACAAAGCAATTAAAATGTGTAGTATATGTAACTGGCATAGTTTTCCTTGGCAACTGTATATGTTGGCTTCCTCATAGGACATTTCCAGAATGAGGCCTTGGCAGCAGCTCTTCTTAGCGAGCAGGGGTGATCATAGGGTAGGGTCTTGCCTGTAAGGGGCCTGGGTGAAGACAGACAGCCAGGATGCCAGGAGTCCATACAGTTTCTGATTTAAGGAAGATTTTCCTTTAGAGTAAAAATCTTTAGTGTACTTCATCTTTAAAGAAAGTTACCCTTCACATTTTCCTTTTCCCCCCTCACTGTCTTTTGAGGAGAAGCACCTCTTTTTCTCTAGGAGTCCAATATTCACCCTAGGAACTTTCGTCATGCAAAGGATCTGCTTTACTTAGAAGACAACTTTCCAGGCTAGATTCTGGGGAAAAGCCAATGGAGCATGGTGCAATTTTGAATCAGCACCAGTTTATTCTGTAATTTCTTTTCACAAATTGTAATTATACTGTTCTATAAATTATGAATATATCTCCATGCCATTGACTGTATTTTCTAAAGACAGGTTCTAATTGATGCATGGTATTCTGTTTAATGTAACTATCACAATTAATTTGGTCAACCACCTGTTAGTCAACATGTAATTATTTCCAATTTTATCATATATAACTTTGTAATAAACAGTTTTATATAGGTGTCTATCTATAATTATTTCCTAGAAGTGACATTGTGGTTACAAAGTAAATGCATAATTTGGAAATTATTTAATACATATTGACTAATTGTATTCTAGATAGTTTATACAGAGTTACCCTCCCACCAGCAATATATGAGACTCTCTCTTTTCCCTTCTCTTTTGTATACTTTATTTTGGTTTTGATCCTTGCCAACTTCATCTGTAAAAAAATAAAATCATTTTATCAAGACTTTTTCTTACTTACGAAGTTGAGTTTTTCTGAAATTATAGATCACATATACAATTTGTAAATTGGAAATTACATTCCTTTTTCTCAAAAGACTATCTTTTTTAATATTGACTTATAAGAGCTATTTAGCAATTAAGAATATTGACATTCTTGGTTTAGTTTATGGTAACGTTTGCCTAGTCGAATCTATCCTTCCTTTTTTGTTTAAAAAGACTAGCTTCTAATGACGTAAGCTGAATTTTATCTGGTATCATAGTTTCTTTAAAAAATATTTAACCATATAAGCCATGCAGATTTTATTTCTAATTAGTGTTATATAAAAAGGAAAATCTGATCTGTTTCTCTATTTCTATCTATCTCTGTCTCTGTCTCTGTCTCTATCTCTATCTGTTTCTATCTCTTTGGTCCAATTTCCTCTCACCCTAAATTTTCCATCATTTGTTCCTTTAATAAAATCTATAATATATATTGTATACATGACAAACATATTTAAATGTTTCCGGAATGTATCCTATATTGCACTGATCCATCTAGTCTACTTATGTCATATTTTCCTGAGTGATTTTCAGTTTAAATATATTTAGAAATGAGTTCATAGAACCAAACTTCCGTCTTCAGTTCCAATCAGCAGAGTAGCTAGACGTGCAGGTCGTTAGTGACCACTACGCTTGGCACATGTGCTTGGTTTTAACCTTACTTTTATTGTATTGGTAGAGACTGACTGTTACTTATCTGCTCTATGCCAACGATAATTCTATTATTTCTTATAAACTATAAAATGCTTAAAAAAAACATGTTAATTGTTGGAATAATAGTAAATAGCTTTTCTAATGCACATTTAAACTACATACGCACTTAATTTTTTAGAAAATGAAATAAAGTCTGAGAGAACTGGCTGTTATGACTACTCATGGTCAATTCAAAATTAATGCTTAATGAAATGTCAGCATACTGTTCAATGGCAAGTAGAATATGACACATTATACATTTATTTTCTTTTGAAGGAATGTTATTCTATTAATTAGTGGATTTTAAAGCTATTTTCTTGTTTTCAGTAGATAATTTTCATTTTTATAATGTCAGTAAAATCCACCTGATTTTCACTGTGAGGATGGTTTCACATAATTACCACTCAGGTGCTTCCAAATAAGATACTTCCATACATGTTTTAAGTTCTATATATTTGTTAGATTTGAAATTATTTGTAACTAAAGATGAACTGTCCCTATATTTTTTATTTTAATTACTAGAAAGCAAAGTAAACTTCAGTAAAGGATACATATTGTACTGGCCCTTGTTAAAGAAAAAAAGTAACATAAGTTGCTGATCCTATCCAATTAGTTGAATCTAAAATAATATCAAGTCACATCAATTATT
This sequence comes from Rousettus aegyptiacus, assembly GCF_014176215.1. Lineage (NCBI taxonomy): Eukaryota > Metazoa > Chordata > Mammalia > Chiroptera > Pteropodidae > Rousettus > Rousettus aegyptiacus. The sequence goes on from NW_023416286.1 coordinate 25,114,624, forward strand.
ACAAAAGAGTTAAAACCACTGTAGAGAAATCTAAGGAAGATTTCTGATTTTCAGAAGGCTACCCTAAGATGCTGTATATTGGGATTCACATTGTGAGAAGTGTAATTAAATTAAAAGAGTAGAGGATGACACTTCTGTTTTTCTGTCAAACCAATGTGTTCTTTATCATCATGTTGGTTAAATTAACTAGTCTTTATTATATAAAAACCTAAGTAGCTAGGAGCTACTTCTCATGGCTCCTTAAGTGCATTGAGAAATGCTTAATTAAATAGATTTAATCTGTGGAAACCCTCAACAGTAGGATTTCCCCTCCAACCATATCATGTAGCAAGAGAACGTGGAAAATAAATACACAGTTAGATTGCTGTGACTTCAAAAATAATCAACAGACATAAGAAAATATAGAAGTAATAACATGATAGGAAAAAATAATCCAGACACAGTGAGAAAACTCAGTCAAATTTCTCTTAAATGCTCCTCCCTCTTTGCTCTTCCCTCACTCCTTGCATAGAAAGAGGATCACAAGGAATTAGCTTCATGCATATTACTTACTGCAGCCCCCACAGAGATGAAGGGCAGCCCAGCTGACCTGGGCACTTTTTTTGTGAATTTTTTTGCACCTGTCCTAATTTCCATTCCAAAGAACAATCTTCAATTCCTTCACCATTCAAATGCAAAAAGAAATTTAGCTTTAATAGCAAGCTAAAGTAGCATTGAAAATGTGGTTGGTGATAAAGAAAAAAAAGAGGGTTGGGGTGGGGGTGAAAAAGAAGGGAGCAGGGGAGATTGGAAAAGAATAAAACAAAATAAGAATGTGTAAAACTTAAAAGAAGAAAAGTCAAACTATAATAACTTTAGTATTAGTCTCTCTTAACCATTCTTATGTTTTGTATTATTTTATTTATGGATGTGTTGTTGGCCTGTATTTGAATTCATTTCTAGTTTTGGCTTCTAGCTTTTTCTCAGTTACACTCAAAGGGTCTTGTGATTGGCAAACTATACACACTTACATATGCCCACAAATATGTGACACACATGTGTCTACACAAGTACCCACTCAAAGGAAGAGATAGAAGGACAAGACAAGTGATGAAAAAATACAATGAAATAGAAAACAGTAATTAGCAAAGAAGAAATAAATTTAAAACAAGAAGTCTATATGGAAGAAAGAGATGGATAGAGAGAATTATGTGGAGAATTTACAGTTCCAATTCAACTTCCAATGACTGAAACAAAGATCTGAAGTCAAATTTCTATCACTTAAGCCTAAACTCTATTAGCAGTAGTATTCTGGCTTTATAGTTAATGTTTATTTGTTTATTTAGTAACTTTTATGCATGAAATATTATTATATTCTCTGAGAAGAGTAACATTAATTGGGACCTATCCCTGCCTTCCAAGAGCTCAACTTGTAATACTCTGCAGACTAACTTTATACAAAAATGTTAAGGATATGTGAATATCACTTTGCAAACATTTATTGATTGCCTTTTGAGCACCAGGCACTTTGCAGGACTATAGAAATACAAAATAAATAGAAAGAGATAAGATAAGATACCATAAGATATAATCCCTGTCCTTAGATAATGTACAATGTGTCTGGAGAGTAGATCAGACTTCACAGTGCAGGGTGAGAACTCGTGGGAGTGAACCTAATTTAAACTGGGATGGAAGATAAAAAGGGGGATGAAGATAGGGGCATAGCTGTGGCTTTCTTTAGAAAAGCTTTTCTGAGTTGATTCTGGCAAGGTCAATAAGATGATATCAGCATTGCAGAGAGAAGGAAATGATGAAAACATATAGAGAAAATATAGTACGCCAGAGGCACTGAAAGGTATTTGGTATTGTTCAAGATAGTTCTGTAAATAATTTGAGAACTGGAATGCCTTTTGGAAATGAAGGCAGGTGTCAAATCTTAGATTCTGTTGCAAGACATGCAAAGGATTTGAGCCTTACTTAACCTCAGCTTGATTAGGGAGACACTGAAATCTTCTAAAAAGTTTAAACATATGATCAGTTTTATTAATGAAATCGACATCAAACATTACTCTGACACCAGTGAGAAAATATCTGTCAAAAGGCTAAGATCAGTTAGGAAAGCAGGAAGAAAAGTTGTAAACCTCGTCAGATACCCAGAAGCTGAGCAGAGTGATGAATAGCTAAGTGTTCATCTTCCTTCACTGTATTTAATAGCCAGACTGCAGAATCCTAAAAACAGTAGTTTCTATATCTCTCCCCAGGTCTTTGAATTGATAATTGCCTGCACTTGGTTCCCAGTTTTGTCTTCGCCCCATAGACATTATCTTTTGCATGATTTGTAGATTTATGTAATCTTAAACTAGTCCTTTCTTACACAATGTCCCAGATTAGGAAGGAAACTATATGGGTAATGGCAGGAAGACAGTATAAAATGATTTATTTAAAAATATATGTGACAGTGATAAAAGGCATAACATTAAAACATTTACCTATTCATTCATTCATTCATTCATTTAAGTAACATTCTTTGAGTAACTATCATGTACTAGACAGCATACCAACCACTTGGATCTAACAATTAACAAGTCACCTAAAAATTAATGAGAAATTAATAATGAGAAATAAAATTTTAAAATAAGAAATATTTGGTGTGATGAATACTAAAAAAAAAGTAAGAAATCAGGCTTTAAAACAATTTTAACAATGATCCAGTAATAATCAATTTCCCTTATACTTTTGCCAAAAGGAGGAAAGTCGGAGCTGAACATTTCTACCTGCACTGAAGCTCTGTGCGTCAAATTCTCAAGCACGATGCACAGTTAGATACAGAGACATCTGAAATCATAGCAGTGTCTGAAATAACTGTTGGCCAAAAACTACTTAGATGAGGGAACAGATGGGTGGCAGCATGGAGTTTCCATAAACAGTTAGGAAAAACTGTCAATGTTAGCAAACAACATCCATGGTAACAAGTCTAAAACCCCCAAGAGAGTATTTTCATTATTGGTGGGTAAAAATTTGCCAGAAGTTATGATTAGCGGAAGTTTCTTTTAACTTGGTAGTGCCCAATCTCCAGAGTGTCTTCCAGAAACATTTCACTTAGCTCATTGCTCCCCAAAAACATTTCACACAGTCAGCCTTACTTTATCAAAAAGTAAATAGTCTTTACTTTATGGGTTGTTCAATGAAGATATTTGCCCAAAATTACATACTATCATTTCCAGATTCTGAGGGAGGTAACAGAAAAAAAAAAAAAAATCATTAATGAATTTATGAAAATGAGTTGAAAAGCCCTAAAAACCAAAAAGGCTTTTGTTTAGAAGTAAATTCTGAGTACAAAAGAGGCTTCACCTCAGCTTAATACATAATTATTCTTGCATGTGTTACATAGTCCTGTATGTAACTTGATTTATGTGAATGGTCCTTGTATTGGTTTTCTACTGCTACCATAACAAATTACTGCAAACTTGGTGGGTCAACCCAACAAAATTTATCCTTACAGTTCTGCAAGTAGAAATGAAGCAAAAATCTCACTGGGCTAAAATTAGTGTGTTAGTTGGGCTGCATTCCTTCTGCAGGCAATAGGAGAGGGTCCATTTTTTCATATTTTCTAGCTACTAGAAGTCCACTACCTGGGTTCCTGGCCTCTTTCCTGCATCTTCAAAGCCAGCCACGTTGTATCTCTCTGATCATTCTCAAGTAATCACATCTTTTACTGCCTGTCTTCTGTCCTCTTATATTTTTAAGGACTCTTGTGATTACATTGGGCCCACCTAAATAATCCAGGGTAATACCCCTATCTTAAATTCCTTAGCTTTAATTACATCCGAAGGTCCTTGATGCCATGTCGAGTAGCATATTTGCTGGCTCCGGGGATTAGAATGTGAATATCTTTGGGGGACCATCATACCGCCTACCACACACCCTCTTAATAAAAGGATGATGACCGTAAAAATGCAAAAAGATAAAGATAATCCCTATAATATTGATGATTTTAATCTATTTTTTAAATTCAGATATATTTTAATAAGATGAAACTAAATTTGATGTTTCATGTGGCCCCAATACTCCACTTCTACTCTAATAACAGAAACTAAAAAAAAAAAAAAAAAACTGTAGAAAGACAGTGTAGGAAATTGTGAGACACACCAGACAAAAAATCAAACTCTTGTGAGATGATATTGGTTCATTTTTATGCTCTGTAATCTAGGAAAAGTTTTAAAGATCTTTTTCTTATTTGTAAATGGGAATTTCAGGCACTATCATTGGCATGTACATAGACATTTCATAAATATAATTTCTTACTTTGCCCAGCTCGAAACATTATTGTAAAAAAGTTATATGGAAATCTACATGTGAAAGTTCTTTGTAAATTATAAAAATCTATATAACTATGAGGAAAGAAATCATGTCATATGCTATATGTATAAACCTTGAGAATATTATGTTTAGTGAAATATACCAGTCATGGAGACAAATACTGTATGATTCCACTTACATGAGGTATTTAAAGTGGTCGTATTCATAGAAACAAGAAGTGGAATGGTGGTTGCCAGAGACTGGGTAGAGGAGGAAAAAAGGAATTTTTCAATGAGTATAGATTTTCAGTTTTGCAAGATGAAAAAGTGCTGGAGATCTGCTTCACAGCAATGTAAATATACTTAACACTATTGAACCATACATTTAAAAATGGTTGATGAACTTTATGTTAATTTTTTTATCATAATTAAAAACGAAATCTACTGAGCTGATGCAGACCAGCAAAAACCCGGGGGCACAATGAAGACATACCACTGACAATGTCAAGTGCACGGCCATGGGCTCCAGTGGCAAGTCCTTACACATCACAACAAAGGATTAAATTATAGAAACTTCAGAGTGAACCCCACTCCCCCAAAGGCACTGTGTGTATTTCAGGACCCACTCATTTTCAGACAGAGACCTTTTCATAGACACAGCTGCCACCTTGGTGAAGAAAAAGAGAGTGAGTGAAAAATGAAATTATAAGGATTTTACCTAAAACACTGCCTCAGTTACCACAAAGCAATCATTTAAGATCTAATAGTGAGCTGTATTTTAAATATACTCAATATTTAAACTGAGACTGAAAGAAACTCAATCATTAACTGGCAATTCTAAAATTACTCAGCCTCTGCTGAAACGTTGGCTCATAAGAGCATGGTCATGCTATAGAACAAAACTGTATCTTCTCTGGATATCTTAATTGTAGTGTATGTTAAAATGAGTATCCATTTGCTCAGTCTGTGCTGAGTCTTCAAGATAGTAACTGTCAATCACGCCTATATTGAAAGACAGAGTGTGATTCTACCATGGAAGAACTTGCCAAGGAGATGGTTGAGAATAATTTTTGTGACCCCTAGAAGACCACTTGCCTCTACTTTTTAAAAAATATTGCAGAGAATATCAAAAAGATTTTTTTTTTGTAGGAGAGATACTGGTGTGCTGTTGCCCCACTACTATGCCTCCAGGAATTTCCTGAGGGCTGAAGTTACATGGGAGCAATTCACACTATGCCTGTCTCAGAAGGTGAATGACTCCTTGAATCCCCCAATGTCCTGGAGCGTAGTCTTAGTTTGAGATGCTATAATAAAATACCCACAGACGGGGGTGGCTCACACAACAAACTGGAAGCTGGAAAGTCCTAGATCAAGGTGCCAACCAATGCGATCTCTGGTAAAGATTTTCTTCCTGGTTATGGACAGCACCTTCTGGCCAAATCATCATATGGCAGAAAGATAGAGAGAGAGAAAGAGAGAGAGAGAGAGAGAGAGGAGAGAGGAGAGGGAATGAGAGAGAGAGAAAGAACAAACTCAGGTCTCTTCATCTCCTTATAAGAACACTATTCCCATCGTAGGAGCTCTACCCTCATAGTCTCATTTAAACCTAATTCTCTCTCAAAGTCTCCACCTCCAAATACCATCATGTTGGGGATTAAGATCTCAGCATAAGAATTAAGGGGGCACAAACATTTAATCCATAGTAGCTGTCTACTCTGGAGGATGTCTATGGGTCATATTTAACCCTTTGTTCTGACGTGCTGACACCTGTTCCTAGAGCGCATGTCCCCATCCTTTGACATGCATTTGAAGCCCTGTTCATCCTGGCCCCAGATGTGGCAGAGAGGCAGAGAGACAGTATGCCAGTCTAAGAATCATCTTAGATTCCTCCCAAGAGGTCTACCTGGAAGGACTGGGTTACATCAGAAAAGGGGTAAATCTGCAGATTCCTAGAAAGTGAGGGAGGAGGCATAAATGTTTAGCCAAAGAGATGCTAGCAGCATTACCAGATGTCAGCATTACCTTAATTTCCTGACTGTTGGAGGGTATATGCTCTATATGACACCAGAAAAAAAGATAGTGGATGCAATGATTCCCATTCAGCAATCTCTGGAATTGAGCATCATAGATTGCTCAGTTGCAGGGGGAAGGTGTGGGTACCCTCCTGCCGTGCTCGCATTATGACGGTTAACATCTCTTGTTCTCTCTGCGAACTAAGGTAGAGCTGGAAGGAGGAGGGAAAACTGCTGTATTAAGAAAGTGAAAACATTTACTAAAGCAGAGATTTTATCATGTCTAACAAAGAAGTAATTGGTAGATTGAAAATAGCTGACAGTGTCCACCTGTGAGTTAGCGCAATTAAATAGAGGAATATTTTAATGGTTATTCCAAATATACATTTTATATCTAATGTGTCCATATGTATTTTAAGTAGTCTGTTCCCCAAAAAGCACTCAGGACTGCTTGCACAGCACTAGAAATGGCCCTGAATGCCAAAAAGTTCCTTTGAAAACCACAAAGCTAATTGATAAGCAGTTCACCTGAAAAAAAAATCCCACAAAGTATCATAAATTGACTTCCTTAAACACACTACCCACAGATGATGCAAAATTGTGGCTTAAGCCAGAGATATTTATGCATTCGTTTACATAAAATTACATCCACAAGTAGAACACTGAAAATGAAAGATTTGTATTAAAATATGCAATTGCAAGTTGAAATTTCTTTCCATTAAGTGAAAAATATGCATATATTCAGAGAGAAAAATACATAAGAAATTATCGAAATAGTGATTGATATAGCATCCTAAATTTTTAAATTGTATGTTTTATTTACCTTTGGAGACAAAAGAACTATGAAGGCAAGATGGAATGGAGAATAAGAAGGAATGAAAACCTAGAATTTTTTGGCTATGTACATGTAAGGCTTACATTTATTTTGGTGAATTGTCTTGTTTTATTTTGTTTTGTTTTCAAGTAACTTGAAAATAAATAATGGGGAAAATGTATATAACAGAATAAAATAGATAAAAAGAATTTTTTAAATGAAACTTTCATTATAAGTAGATTTCCTATTTAATAGCAGTCTATTTCATATATTTTTCATATTTCATACATGGAAAACAAGTATACTTTATCCTTAACTGGCAGAGAGAATTAATTTCCCTAATTATTATCCCTACTTATAACTGGCTTATATGTCACATAAAAGGATATAAGTAAATGCCATTCTTCAACATTAATATGAATAACTAAAGGAAAATATATTTTAATGTAAAATTATTTCCTAGTGTCATAATTTTTATATATTGACATAGTTACCTTGAGCACCAAAAAAACCCTGTTTCAAATATGACATTAAATTCCAACACAAGTGAGATGTTCCAAGATCTATTTTTGTGAATAGAATCTTTTAAAGCATATTTCTATAATCTTTTTGAAGTGATTTATGATGTTTTAGAGAAAAAACATGTTATATATATTTATTGAAAATAAACAAATAATAATTATTCATATAAAAGTTATCTTATTCAGATAATCCATGATTCTAAAAATTGGAGTTACCTTTGAGTAAAATAGAACCTGTTTTCTGGAACTACAGTTTTGTTGCATTAACTTTACATGAATACATTTTTCAAAATATTTAACAAACAAAAATCAAGACTGTCACTTTAGGAATTTAGGTTCAAAATCATCACATCTCAAATTAGTGGTGAGACTATAACTTACATTATTTATTTCTTAAAAGATAATACCAAGATATATGTTCATTATTATTAATGAACATAATGGATTGTGAGACACTGAACATTTTTATAGCACAAAGCACTAACCATGTAAAAGACCCAATTTTTTTTTCAGGTTATGTCTCTAATGAGTTACACGGAATAAGAACTTCACCTCCTCTACTCATTTTAAAGAACTTTACATCTGTTCTTCAGCAACCCGAGCCCAAAGTTGCACTTTGGATCATTTTATCACTTACCATGTTTTTGCCTTTTAACTGTTACACTCTCCTTCAGCTTTCCCATCCCCATTCGTTGTTCATAAATTTGCTTAGTCCTCCAACCTCTTGCCTCCCTCCACTATATACCAAGCTGAAAAACACTATTGGATTCACCTGTTTCTCCACCCTACTGGCCCAGGTATTATTTCATCTAGATGCACACTAGAACCTTCATGTTCTTTGTCGTCCACTGTATTTCTCTTGAAAATTTCTAGTTCTAGAACCAGCATAGTTAAGAATGGTGAAGTTTTTAGAGTCATTCAGACAAGGATTATGCCTGCTCTACTACTCGGCAAAGTATCTTACTGGCATTGATTCCCTTGCAAGAGATGTTTCAGAGATTAACTTTGATGAGACCGTACACACATTCTACAGTCTCTGACCATATTGTAGTTGCTCAATAAATAGAACTTTCTGCTGCTTTTTTTTTTTTTTTTAATTTCCAGGATACTAAACATAAGAGGAGCAGAGCACACATCCTATGGCTGACACTACTGCTACAAATGCATTGCTCTCAGCCAGAGCGCCCTTCTTCACATTGTTCAAGTTACGATATCTATTTAATTAGTTACCTTCTCTGATAAGCTTCAGATATAATGAAACTCTTCTTCCTCCCATCTCTTACCCTTCGTCAGCATTCTGTACCCTCAGCAGGTCATGTTAACACCTATTTTATAACAATTATAAGGACCACCTTCAAAGCATTGTGATCTCCTCTCCCGGCTCCCACAGAAAGCCTCAGATTAATCATATAACCTTCTGGTTCTGGTGTCTTCTGAAGTTATAGGGAAGCGGTATTGTTAAGGAATCTGTTTTTATTGGGAAATATATATTCTTTTCTAATGCTTGTCATGGTTCTTTTTTTAAATCAAAACAATTGAGTGTATACTGTATTAGGAATATGGAATCACAGCTGAAGTTTAGATGTCGTTCATATAGCTTACAGCATTTACATAATCCATGGTAGATATAAATATAGATCAACAATAAGGCTTACATTTATATTCATAAGGTTTATTTATGATTATTGAAAACACAACATAGTATACAATTTTGGTCTTTAAGTTGCCATTTTCAAAGGCACAAGTACGTTGAAACTACAGGTACAGTTTTGATTATAGCCAAAAAATTCTAGATTTTTGTTCTTTCAAGTTTAAGTTCATGCATGATTGCATACCAACTGGAAACATTATGCAGAACTAGTACTGCAGATATAGCCTGGGGCCTGCTTATGGTCTTTTGACATGTTACCTTCTGTTATTCTGCTTTATTCATGACTCTGGAAGGCTAACAGCCCTCTAAATGCACTTTTAAGGAATTAGCAATCGTAATGAAAATTGCAGCCTTTATTCTCTGCTGCATGGGTTGATATAAGCATGTTTGACCAAATTAACAGGATTGGAAGGAAAAATAATGCTTTGCTCTCAGGAATTTGACCCTCTTTGAACTTTACTCATGTTTTAGAAGTCTATGGACTTTTCCACCCTTGAAAGAGACGTAAAGAATTCTAAATGATGGTTTCAGATGAAAAAACAGAAGAGCAGGCACTGTTTGGGTTAGCACTTTGACCTAGCATCTGTTTTCTTCTTTGATTATGGAGAAGCTCAGCATGTAATAAGTTTAAAAAGCAGAAACTAGGTCATAATAATACATGAAGTGAGTATAACCGATTACTCAGCACATAGTATACATGTCTCCTGTCATGGTTTCACGCTTGACTAGTTACGCCTTTTCCTTTCCTATATCATCTAATCATTAGAAGACTAAGACTGCAATGATTAAATAAATAAATTACTAATGGCAACATTAGAAATTGAATCAACTATCCATTTATGATTATAGGTAATCATAAATCATGTGATAATTTTCTTCTAGAAATATGTACAAATCTTAATGATATATGTATGTGTGTGTACATATATATATATATATTTGCATGTATGTGTGTGTGTGTGTGTGTATCTAGATACACGCACACACAGATAGCCTCTTGGAAGAACAAAATATTGTTGTTTATATCCTCTCTCTGATAATCCCTTTGTAAGCCAAAAAGATTAACAACAGTTACAGAAATATTTTAAATAACAATCTAGGAAACACAATGAAGAATATCTTTCAAATACAAGGACATTTGGGTCAGATTAAAGAAGTACAAAGAACAAACTTTATCTTCTTCCAGACCCAGAACATAGTACCATTTCCCTGAGAATTATAGAATCTTGAGAGCCTAAAGAAATACACTTTAATTGGAAAAGTGAGGTCTAGCGGCCATTAGAATGTCATAGGGAAGTGGAATAGAACATTTTTATTGAAAATTCATGAGAGAGGCAGAGAAAGAGAGAGAGAGAGAGAGAATTAGTTTTAAGGGGAGAACTCCATAGATCAGTTTCATTATTTACTTCAACACAGAGTCCAATCCCAGAAGACAAACATAGAGAAGGAAAATTATATTCAAGTAAAACACAGAGAAAAATTTGCACCCATCTTTGCACTGATGACTGATCAGAAACAACTGAGCTGAGAAATTTTTTTAAAAGACTGAATTAAAGAGCTTCATTGAGAGCATAACTACATCTTCTCTGAGAGTGATCTGCTTGAACTAAAGAGGGACACAAAATTCTGCAGTGAGAATTATTTTGAGAAAACATACAAAAACTAAAGTACCCTGTTATACCACTTCTCACTAAAATATCTATATAATAAAAACATTAAAATATGTTTTAAAATGATAAATTGGGGAAATATGTATAACATATATAAACAACAAGACTAATTTCTTATATATAAAAATTTCGTGAAATTCAATAAGAAAAAAGTAATCATAATCTTGGTCAAAGGAAAAAATGAGGCAAGACATAAATGGAAATAGTATATTTATAAATTAAGATGTTCATTTCAAAATTGTGATGATCTTATTTAAGTGAAAAGATTAAAGACTAGCAAAAAGTCAGCATTTTGCTATATGACAATGTTAAGAAAGTTGTAGTAAAATGGGTACCTTGGTATTATCCTGTTGATGTTATCCTGCAGGAATGTAAATTGAAATAGTGCCTTTGGTAAACAATGTGGTTATATCTTTTATCCATTGAGTCACTCCTAGTTGAACCTGGAGTTATCCTTGCAAAGAGACTTATTTTTAAAAGTATGATACATTAAAAAAACAATACATATAATGTATAAATTCATGGCAACAAAACTTTTATATACTGTGAAAAATTGTCAATACCACAGTGTCACATACATACACAATGAAAGGTATATTTAAATGTAATTTTCTCAAAAAATAACTATTTCAGGAACATATTATTTCAAAAATTTACTTGTTCTTTTCTACATATTGGAAGTAACTACTGCAGTCTGTTTTAATAAAGGAAGAGTGAATACCTCTCTTGAAATGTATGTGAAATGATTCAGTGTAAATAAAGCATCCAGTGTGTATATAACACTGATTATTGAGCTAAATGTTATTAACATGATTTCCAGATGATTTTTTTTTTAATTAGATGACTGAAGTATCATTAAAGAGAAGTTTAAATGACTGTCAACCTGAAGGCCCTTCCTGTTTATATTTGATTATATTTGCTTGATGGTCTTTCAGTCTTCTCTATTTCATACCTGAATAATTTTATTAGTTGAAATACATCAAGACTCAAGTAAATCTAGATATAAAAATATCACTTAGGATATATCAGCTTAATTCTTTTCCAGATCAACTAAACCTATTTTTAGCAATTGAGTTTCTTTATTTTTAAAATGTTATGAATACATTTTTACATTTATAACTCCTAGAATTGCATATCTTAATTATTTTTTTTCCTATCTACTTTTCTAAACACACCTTTAGAATAGAGACCATTTCTCTTCCCTAAGCTGCCTCACCATCTAGCTCACAATTCCATCACAGTGTGCTTCTGTTGTCTAATTAATATAACTTATTAGACTTCCCTTTTGTTTTTTATTTTGTAAATTTTTGCAGTAAGGATTACTTTATTTGGGTTTTCTTGTTTGAAATCATTAAATATCCACTTAAAATGTTGAAAGTCAAAATATATTTTATGAATATTTGTCAGAATGTTAGAACATATTTGAAAATTTGAACTAATTTTATGGGATAGAGTCATATTTGTACATAACAATAAAAACAAAATTTCCTTTGAACTTAGCACTCTATTAAAAAATCTTCATTGGGCAAATGTAAAAGTTCAGGCAGGAAGCACTTAACTCTTTTACTCAAGGAAAGCTGGATAGGAGCAGAGCTGATCCTGGAATACAGAATGAAAAACCAGTTCTCCTGAATACTCTCCGAAATTTCTTTCCATTGTGTCATGTTGTCATAGATTCTGCAGTTGTGGTAATTACACCAGAGAAATATGTTTGTTAAATTCTTTCCCCAAAATATAATTTTCAATGTTAAATTTGAGCATTTGAATGAATTTTTATGAAAACACAGCCAGGACACAAAATTACAAATTTAAATTGCTACATAAATGATATAAACAGGTTGCATAAGGAACCAAGCCTCAAATGCAGTATATCAGATCTATAGTTTTTACATTTCAATTCAACAATTGTTTAGTGAGTGCCTAATATATCCATGGTTTTGAAATACAGGATACAAAGTAAGTCTCAAAGACAGATAAAATATAATCCCTGACTTCGAGTTACTAATCATCCAGATAAGCAAATAAGTTTCTATCATTTTCTAAAACCTTCGCAAGGTGTAGTTTTATATAGGGTTTAGATTTTTTTTTCTTTTCCAATTGTATAATGTAAATAACATTGAAATTATAGTAGGAAAATATTGAGTTGAATTATGGCAATGTGTGATCTTAAGCAAATAATGTAACCGCTTTCATTTTCAGATTATCAATTGGTAGAAGACTGCTAATAACTACTTTGAAAGATTATGAAAATAAAATATGTAAGATTCCTGTGTAGACCATCATCATATGCTATAAAAAATGTATTAGCTCATGTAAGTTATGTGATATTTGCTTTTAAATCATAGAGACCTATTTGTAGTCAATTATATCATGCTATTACCTGGGAAAAATGCAAAGGAGTAATCATTACTGCACATTTATCAAGAGCCAGGTGCTGTACCAGTGATTATAAATACATAATCTCAATTACTCTTTATCACACTCTTACAAGGTAGTCATACTGTAATATGAAAAACCCAAGTGTCTAAGTGACTAGGTGATTTTCCTGAATTAACGACACTAGAAGGTAGCAGAGTCACTTCCATCATTAGGTCTTTCTAGTTTAAAAGACTTTGTTCTTTTCATAACACCATACTGTTTTCTGTTTCTATGAATTTACCTACTCTGGGTACATCACATAAGTGTAATCATAAAATATTTCTCCTTTTCTGATGGTTTTATTTCACTTAGCATAATGTCCTCAATGCCCATCTCTGTTGTAACATGTGCCAGAATTTCCTTCCCCTTGAAGGCTGAATAATATTCCATTGTATGTGTGTGTATACCACATTTGTTTATTCATTCACCAGTCCTTGGATACTTGGATTTCTTCCTCCTTTTGGCAAGGGTGAATAATGCTCCCATTAACAGGGTTGCACAAGTATCTTTGAGGCTTGGCTTTCAATTCTCGCAGGTATATACTCAAAAGTGGAAATACTGGATCATATAGTAATTCTATTTTTAACATTTTGAGGAATAGTCATACTGTTCTCTTGCAGCTACACTTTACACTCCCACTAATAGTACACAAGGGTTCTAATTTCTCTACATCCTCACTGATGCTTGTTATTATCTGTTTTTTTTTTCTTCTAATACCCACCCTGATTGGTATAAGATGGTATCTCACTGTGGTTTTGATTTGTATGCGGTGTAAAGAGAGGGTCCACCCTCATCCTTTTACATGTGAATATCCAGCTTTCTGAACACCACTTGTTAAAAGAACTGTCCTTTTCCAATTGAAAGGTCTCTACACCCTTGTTGAAAATTATTTGACTGTATGTGAGGGTTTATTTCCAGGGTCTCTCTTCTATTTTATTGGTCTTATGTCTGTCATTGTACTAGTACTACATTGTTTTGATTACCGTACCTTCGTAATAAGTTTTGAAATCAAGAAATGTGAGACTTCTAACTTCATTTTTATTTTTCAAGAATTTACTGGTTATTTGGAGTTCTTTGAGTTTCCATATAAATTTTTGGATGAATTTATATATTTCTTCAAAAAAAACATTGGAATTTTGATAGAAATCGCATTGAATTTGTAGATCACTTCACATAGTATTAAAATTTTACCAATATTAAGTATTCCAATCCATGAACACAGAATGTCTTTCCATTTACTGGTGTCTTCTTTAATTTCTTTCAGTAACGTTTTTAGTTTCAGTGTAGAAGTCTTTGGCCACCTTGATTAGAGTTTATTTTTTTTATGTTATTGTAAATGAAATTGTTTTTTTTCAAATTGTTTACTTTTAATGTAAAGGAAATGTGACCGATTTTTGAGAGTTCATTTTGTATCCTGCAATTTTGCTTGAATTTGTTTATCATTTCCAACAGTTTTATTATTGTCGTTGGATTTTTTAGGGTTTTCTACACAGATTAAATTATCTATGAACAGAAATAAATTTACTTCTTCCTTTCAATTAAGATGACTTCTATTGCTTCTTCTTGAATTAATTGCTCTGGCTAGGACTTCCAAAACTGTGTTGAATAGAAGTGGGGAAAGTGGGATATCTGTCTTGTTCTTTAATCTTTGAGGAAAAATTTTAGTATTTCACTTTTGATTATGATGTTAGCTGTGGGTTTTTTATAGATGGCTTTTATTTGTTGAGGTAGTTCCCTTCTATTCCAATTTTGTTAGCCATTTTTATTAAAAAAGGGCGTTGAATTTTGTCAAATGTTTTGTTTGCATCAATTAAAATGAACTTTTTTTTTTGTCTTTTATTATGTTGATCTTGATTTCATATGTTGAAACATTCTTGCATTCCAGGAATAAAACCGACTTTGTCATGGTATGTAAATCTTTCAAAGTGCTGTGGAATTCTGTTTGATGGGTTTTTTTTTTTTTTTTGAGAATTTTTACAGTAATATTCATCAGGAATATAGGTCTACAGTTTCCTTTTCTTATGTGTCTTTCACTTTGATATCCAAGGGATGTGGGCCTAATAAAATGAATTCGAAACTATTCACTTCTCTTTAATTTTTTGGAAGAGTTTGAGGAGGATTGGTGTTAATTCTTTAAATGCTCAGTGGAATTCAACAGTAAAACCATCTAGTCCTGGGTTTCTTTATGTTGGAAAGTTTTTTTTTTTTTTTTTTTTAATCACAGAGTTAATCTTATCACGATTAAGTTTTGGTAAGTTCGTCCATTTCATCTAGGTTGTCCAATTTGTTGACATATAATTGTTAATACCACTCTCTTGCAGTCCTTTCTATTTCTGTACAATTATTAGAAATGCTTTTTATTTCTGATTTTAATTGAGTTTTCTCTCTCTTTTTTTAAATTCAGGTTAGCTAAAGTTTTGTCAATTTCGTTGATCTTTTCAAAAAATCAACTTGTGGTTTCAAGGGTTCATTAATAAATTGCATTAACTTTATTGTTTAATGTTTTTATTTAAATCTTTTAGCTTAAAAATACTTCCGTAAGATATAATTAAAATAAAAAGTTAGATTGATGGAATATATCTAATCACACCTCTAGTAAGTCACACGCCCAGGGACTAATACATGTTTTCTCAATTTAAATACTATTTTGTCACCCAATATGTAGTATAAATAGTTTTCTAAGCACATTTTTAGAATCTTCAATATAATATTGAATATAACTGCTGGCGTGGTAAGTTATTGGCAGTTCAAAAAGTCAAATCAAGATTTAGTGTATATGGTTATGTTTGAGACTTCTGGGGTAAAAAGGAATTATCAAATAACCTTGACATGTAGGTTCCAGAGAAGAAGAATGTCCCACGTTAGAAAAGAGGTCAGTGAAAGGCTGCTCCTGAAGAAAAACTGAAGTGTATGTAAATGCATGCATGGGAAGATGGGAGAGGGAGTTGATGAAACTAAGCTTGCCTCTGCCATTTTGGGGCTCCATCCTCAATAGCACTTTTTCTCGGTAATAATTGACTTATTCCAAGGCAATTTCTCTTCAGAATTTTATAGACAGCATTTTCCAGGATAAATAAACAGTTATAGATTATTATATGGCCAAACCTGCAAAATACCTTTTAAAAACCAGGCAAGCCTCCATCTATTTGTGTCTGTGCCAAATCTGTCATTTACACAGGTATTTGTCAAAGGATTTCCAGACTGTTAGCATAGCTGGCAATAGTTTAATTAACGCTGAAGCTTGTAAATCAAAGTGAAGACTTGCATGTATCCTGTGAGACTTACATTCCTCACCGCTAAGAATAATTATCTCTGGAGAGACTTGGAAATTGGAAACCAAGAGTGCAAATTTGGCTAATTTGACAATAGTTGTTATACCTAGTAATTATCTTTTTCTAAAATATACATAAAATATTTCATTATCTACCATCGGTTGACAGAAATTTTATAGAACTTGGAATGCTAATACTTTTAATTTCAAATCCTCCATATTTAGATCATACTCATATTACCAGCAGTTTTATTTAAAAATATAACTTTCTTTTTGCTTTTTAAAATTCTCTCATAGAATTACATAATCATTTAATTAAGAGAGAGATTAGTGGAGTGGTTCTCGTTTTGTTTTGAGATTTATTCTTTTTAATATTGTCTCATTTTAAATGCTCTTTGTAAGAATAAAAATCTAAAAAATACATATGTAAATAAAATACTTTTCAGTAACAACACATTTGTAACCTCTTGTTAAAAAAAAAAAACTGTTAAGTCACTCTAAGATTAGTTTTGTACCTTTATTATTAGACAAATATTCTTCCTTCCTATTATTTGAAAACATTTCTCTCTAGTTCTTTGAGATTTGCATAATATATCAGAGTGCACAGGCCCCATGTCAGTTCTTTGTACAACAAAGGGCACCAGTTCCTACGATCCTGGAGCATGAAGTTAAACACACTGCAGGAACATATGAAGGAAATGGGTCTGTTCAAAGATGACCGTCCTCTTTGTCCTTGCCCTTTCTTTGGGTTCAGTGGTGCAGTCGATGGTACTGCCATTCTCCCATTCACCAAACTCAAGTTCTCTCTTGGGCTCACATCTGAATCTCATTGGCTCTGATTTATTTAATATGAACTTCCTCTTTAGTGTTCATGTTGCCATTATTCTCAGTAGCCCCTGCTTGGCCTTAACAGGCCTTAACAGGCCCTTGACTGTCACAGTGTCTTCTCACCCTAAACGTGGGTTCTTTTTATCCTTCAATTGTTTGCCTTTATTGGTTTGTCTTATTTCTGTTCTTTATGGAGACACAGCATATTTACATTTTCAAATTAATTGCCAACAGTTAAAAATCAAGAGGTTTGTATGGAATTCCAGATTTTTAACTTCTCAAAATATAGATCTGGCTACTCAGTATAGACAGATCTTCCTAGGTTGCAGAAATAAGAGACGGCAATAAAAATTTTAGCTTTATTTTGAAATTCCCAGCTTTCCTAGAGATCTGAATTAAACTTACCCTAAATTTAAGGCTTTACCTCAGATACAACCTCTCAAGGGCAAGAGACCCCTGAGTAGCTTATTACATGGAGGAAGTAGAAAAAGAGAGATTACATAACCATTAGCCAGTTTGTGCCAAAGAAGAAAAACAGAGAGAGGTTAAGGCAAGATGTTATTTTCTCTATATAATCAGTAATTTAAGTCATTCTTATTCCATGAGGTAGTATAATTAGGAACTATGATAATAATAGCCAGAAGAATTACTTTAGTGGACACCTTACAGATCCATGAATTCAGGAAACAGCTTCTGCTAATAAGCACCTTCTCCAAAGGCCTTTCTTAATCACTGTGTCTAAAGTTGCCTATAGCCCTGCCCCATCATTCTCATATAACCACTATAATTATTGTACTCATTTTATGCATTTGTCTCCTTCCATAGAATATAAGAAGCATTTCTATTTTCTTAGAAAATTGCCTGACCCATAATTATTCATCAAAAAATGGTGGCAGAATGAATGAATTAGGTAAACTGGAGGAAAAAAAACGCTTTGTTTTTCTAAATACATACACAGACACACACAGATGCTCACACACACACACATACACACACTTCTCCGAATTTGTTAAATTAATACTTCTTAAGTGGAGCATAGTATGCAGAATGGTGAGCATGGTTCAACAAAAGACTACAAGAGGAATTGTAATAGAGAAGATTATTACTCACAGATCATGGAGGAACCGCAAGAGGACACACGAGAAGGACAAGGCAGAATGCAGAGAGAGAGAGAGGCAGGATTAGGATACATGCCCTTGTTACGGTCAGTAGGTAGGGTTCTTTGGGGTTCCTGGGCTATTACCAGACAAATCATTTCAAAACAGAAGAACGAGCTTTTACTAAGTTACACAGGGGATCTTTTCTAAGGGGTGCAAAAGGAAAATGAGGTCTGGGAAACAGGGGAGATTGTTAATCACAAGGGCAGCTGGGGACGACATAGCAGAAACTGACAATTTTTTGTTCCCCTGAGGGCTGCTATCTAAAGTATGTGCTTGAAGATCTAGTATCCATTTAAAGTCACTCTAGGTTGCTTGGCCAAACAAAACAAATGCTGAGGCAGCAATAACACAGAGTAGCTTAGCTAGACTTCCAACACATGCAGACACAGAAAACTTAGAATAGCTTTATCTTGCCTGTAGTATGACATTGAAAGTTCTAGCCTTATTTTCAAAGTCTTGTAGTTTTGTATGATCTGACCCAAATCTACCTCTCTAAGTCTCTTTCCAAATCCTTCTGTCTAGACATTTTGTGCTCCAGACACAAGAGAGTACTTTTATTCCCCAAACTTATTTTCTTAAAATATTAAGACAATTAACAACTCATCCTTTGCTCATGCTCTCGCTTGCTCTATCTTTATCACTTTTCTTCCATATCACCTTGCAAGATCCATCTCGAGTGGCATGTTTTTTCCTGAAGATTCTGCCATCTACCTTAGTCAGAATTAAGCTCCTTCTTTGAATTTTTAGGACATATTGCTCTGCCAGCATCATAGCATGCATTTTAATCCTTCTTTCTTACACTTACTGACTTACATTTCTCTCTCCTCTGTTTAATTGGAAACCCACTGAAGACAGAGAGATTTTGATATCCATCTTCCTTTTGATTGGCCTAAATGTCTATCATGGTTCCTTCTATATGACGGGAGCACAATAAACATTGTCTGTACTAAGGAACTGCTATCTCTCGTCAGAAGGCCTGTGTGGTCTCCTCACTGAGGGCTGATACAGCCAGGGCCTCTGAAACATGCTAAGACTTTAACTCTTCTTCCCCACTTTTCTTCATTCTGTTGCTCAAGTATTCAAGATATACAGAGTCATTTGGAGGCAACACTGTCATGTGACTTCTGTTACTCTCCCTTCTTCTGTATGCACTTTTTCCTGGGGGTGGGAGCTCAGGGTCTGATATCACAGTTCACTTTACAATTTTCATAGGTTTCAGTGGCCAAAGAATCTCCTTTTACCCACTAATTATTAACCAAGGATGCATAGAATCTCTAGGATCTGGCATCTGAACAGCTATACTTTTTCAGAGCTCCACTTCACCTGCAGTCTTCCATCTGAATGTTCAGATTTTCTTCCCAATAAACATACTGTTCATCCTCCCTCCACCAGAAACAAAACCATCTACCTCATGACACAGAGGCTCCCAATCTTTTGGTACTAGGAAGAGGAGCAGGCAGCTCTTGAGTGAGCTGCTTCACAACCCCTAGGCACTAAGGTGTGATGGTGAATGAGGTCAGAGTAGAGACATGGAGCAAGCTGGGAAATGAGGGACTTGCTGCTCTAGAATTTTACTTCTGGGGAAATAGCAAACAAGATGTGTGCGTGTGTGTGTGTGCGTGCGTGCGTGTGTGCGTGTGCATGAGCGTGTATGCTTGAGCACATGCATGTGCATGTATTTGAAATAAAAGGAAAATAGAAAAAATTAATTTATACCTTGTATCTCCAACTGATTCTGAGACTTACTAGATCAATGATTATAAACAGAATATATCTAGCATGCATCTAATTATCCAACAAACATGTACTGAATATCTGCCCTCATGCAACTCAGAGACTTAAAGGTAGGAAAGCCATATACTAAATACATATAATTTGTGTTACAAAGAAATAAAGAATTACTGTGAGAACATTCACAGGAGGACCTGACCAGTCTCTCAAAAAGGTGATATTTAAGGTGTAAGTTGAGGGGTAAGTAACTGTTAGCTCCATGACAGGGAAGGTTAGAGAAGAAAATTACAATATACATGAAATTCTTGAGACAAGGGACAGTATTAACAAGCAATATAACTTCCTTATGTGTGGAGCAGAGAATGAGTGATAAGCCAAAACATTGGGTAGAACCAGGTGTCACCAGTTCCAGAATGAATTTGGTCCGTATCCTCAGAAAGAATAACAAGAGCAGATGTGCATTCTTAAAGTTCAATTACTATGGCAAGGCAAGAAGACAAAATTGAAAATTATGGTTTGAGTATTGAATAACAATGTAATGGCAGCATATATGTGCACTTCCATACCATTCAAGTCTATTTACTCTATCATGTTATAATAATTACGTGTGTCCTTACTTATACATTAGCTTAAAAAGTACACTTATTTGACTGCAATACTAGATTCTGCTAATGCGTGCTTAGCCTGCAGACTAAATATAGTATGGAATTAATAGAACTAGATATGAATTATATTTTCCCAATTTTTTCTTTGTTTCCTCTCAAGATTATGATATAGCTTCCCTTATCTAATTTATTTGCTTCATTCATACAGAAGAGTAATTTCTATTAACTACTTTGAGCCTATACATTACTAATTATAAACTTAAGGACCTTTTCCCAGAAGCATTTCTGTTCAGTTTGAGTTTAAAAAAAAAAAACAAAAAACAAACAAAAAAAACAGCTATGGAAGCATTACTGATTGTGAAAAAACATTCTTTCCTGCTCAAGAAAAAGGGGATGGTGGCTCCAATTCAACCTCATGATATAGCTATTAAGAGAAAGTTGAACCACTTTTCTGCTCAGTAAATTTTCATTCTTTCTCAATAGCTTACTATCAATAGCTGTCTACTTTCTATGGCCAAAGTTAATTTTGTTCGAGTCTTTCAATTTGGCAGAACAGACTTTAAAACCAAAATAATGTAGTAGAAAAATCACTAATCCCTCCTTTAATGACAGGGATTATTGAACATCAACTTATAGAAAGGAACATTTTAAACATTATGTGACATATCAGGATTGAGCAATATGACTTTGTTAAGGAAGTCACTCATGCTTTATTAGTCCTTATTAATTGAAATCCGCCCTCACTTCAGATTTTGTAAATGAAATTTTAAAGAGTATAAGTTTTATAGTAAATAGAAATTTCAGAAGAAGAAAAAGAGCCTTGAGATTAGAAATAAATGTTCACTAGTCCAATACCATCTGATATCTGAATCTTCTCGAGTAGTCCAGTAAATTGGTAGTTTATCCTGTGATTAGACATTTTAAATGTCAAGGTCCCAGTAATTTCAGAAAAGCGTTCCTGAAGATGACTGTGATCTCCTCAGTTACCTTTGGAATCAAGTTAAACGAGTCTACTTCCTCTCTACTGAACAGCCCTGTAATAAATGTTCCCCATTCTCCACCTGGTCTACATTTGACATGGTCCCTGCTCTTTGCTTCATCCTGGCTGTGCTCTTTTGAGTGAAAATCTCATCTTTTCCCTTCAGCTTCTTTGATTTTGCCAAGCTTGACTTTTAATGCTTGCTGTACAAGCAATTAACAGGATTTGAAAGGTCAATGGAAAACAGATCTTAGAGTGCTCTCTAAATATCAGCACCCCATGAAGCTGCATTTGGAATGTGCAGGGTTGTCCCTGTAGACATTATGACTGCAGTCAATTATTAGGTGGCTTACAAGAGTCCAAATGGCATTAATTAAACTGACAAGAAAAAAAAATCCTGAATTTGTATATACTTATAAAACTTCATTTTAATGTAAGTTTTACTTTTGAAAATTTGAAAGCGTAAAAGTACCGATTGATTTTTTTTTTTTTTTTTTTTTTTTGCTTTGTCAGAAAATATGATGATCACTGAGGGGACACTTCTCACAAAGTTTTCCCAGGGTCCCACTTCCTTGTCCTCCTACCCTTACTTCTAAATCAATTAAGAAGATAGGTAACTAGCTCTGGGCAAATGTCACTCAGATGAAGACAAAGGGTTCAGAAAGGCAGAGAAATGGCTGGATAACATTGTTACAAGAAGATAGAAAATATAGTAGGTGCTGTCTTATACTGTGATTCTCAAGGGATATTTGATGTGTCACTTGGGGCTTAAAAGTATTAGCATCGATTAATTTCATCCTTCCTACACCATAGCACATTTAGCCTTGGGTTGTTTCAAATTACACCTAATATTTTCCAAAATTGAAAATGGGATGCATTCTATAGACATGTCTTTTTCTTTTTAACATCATGTAATAATTTAATGAGGTTCACTGGGCTACAAATGAGATAGAATATATTCTTGCATACTTTTTTTCTTTTTGATAAAATGAACTCGGGAGAATGCTGCTATCACATTTATTTTCTTTGGGAAAATACTACGTCTTTCCACTGATTAGAAAAGTTAATTTCAACTTTACTTTCTATTTACTACTTTTTAACTTTATAACTTTTCTTTTTTTAAAACTACTATTTTGGGGCATCTCCTGATATTACTTTAAGCTAGTCTAATCCATTAAAAATATGGCACCTTTAATTTACTTATTAACTGTGATAAGTTTAATAGAAACAGTGTCTAATCTAAAATATTCTTTAGCATTTTATATTCACTATATTCTACTACTTGTGAAATAAGATTTTACAAATCATTGTCAGAGACAGATAACTCATCAAATATATGATCATTGTTAAGGAGAAACAAGGGTTTTATTATTATTTTTATTTGAAAGCTTTGACTTAAGGCTCATTTGTAATAAAATAATTTCTTTATCATTGCTGAGCAGAAAAATTGCTTCTCTAATAACACTCCTTTATTTTCTAAAACTAGATAAATACAGTAGCACATAAGACACTAAGAATTTCCACTGCTACCTTAATTTTCCTTCTCCATTCTCTAAATCTGTTATTTCCCTGAAAGTTTAAAATCAGCAAGCTTGAATTGACTTTGTTAGACTTTTTTTCTGTCTTTTCTGTAATTTCCTGTGGTTACTGTATATGCACCTAAACAACAATAATTGTCTTGAATAGACTGAAGTAAAATAAATGAGATGGTTAAAATTCATTTTTGTCTCATAAGTGTTACACCTTGTCGATTAAAATAAATATTCCTTTTCCATGCCAAGAAAACACTTTCTGTTACATTCACAATCTGCTTCAACTGCCATTGGGTGCAAGAAAAACCTCCAGCAGATGGGAATCAGTAAATAGAAATTGCAAGTAGAACTGACTATCTGAATAACAAATGGAAGACATATTCCGTGAGTTACCTTGGCAGGCAAACACAGTTATGAGGGCTTTTTGAGATGTATTACTGATTTTGAGAATAAGATTGGGGCCAAAACACACACACTCACGCACGCATGCACACACACATGCACGAACACACATACACACACGAAAAAGTATATGTCTATTTTACACAGATCTTCACTCTTTACCTCACATATCACACAGAGTCGAGATTTCCTAGACCCTTCTGTTCTTATAAATATTTGAGAGTAGTGAAATACAGAAGTGAAAATGTGCCGACAGAAGAGGCGTGGAAGTTTCATCCACAGCTGAGAGGATAATACAGTCACTCTGGAGTTAAGGGTCATGATGTCCTTAATTAACCTTTAACCTCACTTTTAATGAGGTATAGGCAGAAATAGTATCCAAGTGGGTAAATATGGTGATCACTCTCTTTCTAGAAGCACAAACTGCTGTAGAATATCGTGTCTTGAGAAAAGCTGAGCTAGAGGTCAGTGGAGAGAGGAAGCTGGCTTCCACGCCTGATGCCTGAAAAGACCCGCTCAAGTAAAGTCTCTGATCTCTTCTGAGGCAGAACAAGTAAAACGGCCCTCTCTGCTCTCCACCCAAACCTGCTTCTTGTATTACTCCTTTAAAATCTCTCTTTCAAATCTGACCAGCATTTGCATAAAAATGCTGATGGCAAGAGGAGCAGATGCCACTGAGAAAGGTCATAGGTGCTGCTGAGATGGCAGAGAAAGAAGACAGAGACACAGGCAGATATGCCCTGTGGCCTTTGTTTTTTTCCCCACTCACCTATGCTTATGTGTGAGAGCCTGAAACTTTTAGGAAAAAAGCAAGCTAGTTATCCCTGCAGGGACTGGTAACAATCTGAATTCTTTCCTATCCTTTCAATTAGAGAGACAGGATCTGGGAGAAGGGACTTGGCAGGAGAAAGCAGGCGTTGAACAAAGGAGCGTGTGTAGCTTCTCTGGGCTTCTGAAATGTCCTGTTGCCCATGCCATAGCATCTCCTTCCACTCTCCCTTTGCCTCGCCTCCCACAGCGTCCTGGAACAATAGAGCAGCTCAAAACATACTACCAAGTTTATTTTTATCCTAGAACCTTTTGCTTATTTTAAAAAATAAGACTATTAACTAACATAAGACATTTGTATTCAAGTTATGCATGTTTCATTTTTCTCATTAATATTTGAAACTCATTTAATACATTCCTATGAAGAATGCAATACAATTTGGAATACAATTTTCTCCAAGTGAGATTTAAAATATTTTTATGGCTGTGAAGAATTTTAAAATTAGGTTTTATACTGATTGCTCTTCAGTCGTTCAATCAACAAAAAGTAAGCTGGGGAGTATACCGAGTTTTCTTAACTTCAAATTAATGAAGTACATCAGAGATTTTTTTTTCACAACGTAATCTTTGAATAGGTAATTATAATCATGATATGGTTGTATTCAAGATCATCAACATCATCATCAACACCAAAAAAGCACTTTTATCATCCTTTTCCATGCATACTTGTCTATGGTGAGAGTCACACAGATGAAATAAAGAGGGCCCCTGATTTTCCTCTTCAGCTCCTTTGTGTTTTTTAGTGCCCTTTCTTTCACAGGTCTCCCTTCATTCTTCCCAAGTTCCCACTAAACTCAGCGCTGTTTCCTAACTCCCCAAATGACTTCTTATCATCTCTCTGTGTCACTCAACAGGTAAAGGTAAACCACTCTGTGCCCCATATATTGTAATAAATGTGCAGCCTCGTTCGAGTGCAGTCTGCATATGGCCCAAGCAGTTTTAGGAACCTCCTTCTGTTCATATGATGTATTGCTGTCAGCCCACCTGGAAAAGATCTGTTATCCTGATATATATATATATACATATACATAAGATAGAGATAAATATATCATATCGTCCCCCACATATGGTGTATGTACACATGCTCACACACCTTGTAAACACACTTAAATCTAGTCTCCAGGAAAATCTTTAATACAGACACATCGTGAAGATCGCATGTATTGATTACATATGGACATGCACAGTCTCATGAATCAAGTTACAATTTTGTGATCTAGCAGCATTTCTTACAGTCACTTAAGCAACACAGCCCATCCGTTCCCCTTTCTTCCCTTCCCTTTTGTTTTCTGAGTTTGTGGCTCAAGACCCAGCTGGTCCTGTTCCCAGTTGCAATCTGCCCAATACTATTTTACCTGAAAATTTCTTAAGTATAAATTGATTTTTTTATAAAAATGTGTAATTTCCCCATATAAAATTCTGTTATTTTAACATGGGCTTTATTGAAATAAAAAACTTTAAATACAAAAGAGTGTTGTTAATGGCTGAGTTCTTAGGTATCATTTTAACCATATCATTCCCCTCTCTGGTGAGGCCACGTGTCTGTCCCTCTTTGTCCTGTATGACAGTTATTCCCCTGAATCTTTGCCTACAAAGTTCTCTTTCACTGGGATTACCTTGAGTCCTTTTCTTCACTGACAAAACTTGTTCTCTCCTCTCATCACCATTATATCTATTATAGATAAAATCTACCTATTGCTATATAATGTCATAATTATTTTGGTTGTTATGCTTTAATAAAAAATTTATAACGATTTTAACTAGTATATAAATATATAATACAGAAATATATCTATCTACATATATTTTTCACTAAAGAATATATACCTATTAAATCGAATTGATATTTTAGGGGTGATAGATACTTTCACATCTTCAAGTCACACCGCATAGAGAGCTACATTTTCAAATGTGTAAGTTCTACACAGAAAGAACTAGCTCTAAGAAAGCAACACAACGAGTGAGTTCTAAGATGAAAATGCATAGCTACTTAATCAGAATAGTAATATTTATATTCACTATTTATATACTCTAAGGAAATTGGCATTATATATATACATATATACACACATATATATACACCCACATGTAAATGTAAATGTATATAAATGTATATAAATGTAAATATATATTTATACTGACAGATTCCAAGGCCCCGCATACACTACACTTGGTATATTGTCACTTCCCTAAAAACAGTAGAACACGTGATAAATAATGTAAACGTTTACTGTATTATTTTTGAGTAGGACACCGGCATATCGCACGTAGCTGTGTCTACTCATATCCAGTTAAGAAAACAAAAACAATTCTAGGTATTTCAAACACACTGGATTCAAAAATTTAAAAAGTAACAAATTAAGTAACAAATTATAAAAGCACCAGAAAAGTAGCAAAAAGAAACAAAAGGGAGAGACAAAAGCAAACAAAAAAAAAAGAGAGTCTCAGAGATGGGTATCTGCAGAATTCAGTGCTATTAGTGATTGCAGGATGGCAGTGCCACTCCCGGGGCCAAAGCAACAGAAGAGAAATGGAGTGACTCCATTTGGCTGAGCTGCTGCTGATGGTGGTGTTCCTCACACCACCGTTGCTGCAGGAAGCCAGGAGCCCACATGCCCTGCACTGCAGAAGTCAGGACTCACAATACCAGTACAGGGCAGATGAAGCCACGTGAATATTCACTGCCGCTGATGTTGGAACTGTGCTGTCTCAGCAGGAACCCAGGCTTGCACTTGCTGGTGCCTTGCCGAAGGCATTGCTAGGACTAAAACAATGGCTAAACATAGTGGTTGGCCCTTCTTCCCACCTTCCGGTCTCTTGCTGGTGCCTCCCACTGTCAGCAGCTTACTAAAAGTTTTCCACAAGGAAGTCTGGAAAATGTAGTTTGCAGATATTCTCCCCACATGATACAGAAAAGAGCATAGAAGGGAAGGTCTGGGACAGAGAATCAATAGACAATTATTGAGGTGCTTTATATAGAAAATTCTATAAGATGCCTGGTCGGACATTTATTTATTTATTTATTCCTTCTCCAAAGATTTCTATTCATATCACCTGCTAGAGGCTTTCACAATTTTTGTTGTCATTCTCTCTCTCTCTCTCTCTCTCTCTCTCTCTCTCTCTCTCGTCTCCCTCCATCACTTACTCCCTCCCTCCCCAACTACCATTTTCTATCCCTGAATTCTAACGTACCACATGAATTTCAGACCTCATGTCATGAGTTGATAATCATTTGCCCTTCCTTTAAAACATATAGGAACACATCTACCAAGCAAAGAAACTTTCTTTTGCTGACAATAAATTATAATGGAATCTCAGGGCATTATCTCTCTAGTTCTTTCCTCCTCATCTTTTCAAACACCTATTTATTACCTCAGATATCTATGACTGAAGACACACACACACACACACACACACACACACAAACACACACACATGCACACACACAACAGATCATGGTGGAAGAGGAGAGGTGGGAAAGAAAATTCTGATCCTTCTTGATGCAGAACATACATACAGTTGATATCATTAAATGTAAAAGTAAGAACAATCAATTTTTAAAATTAAAGAAGGCCATAGCACAAGAACAGAAGGAAAACAAAGTAAGCAGACCTAGTTTACTGAACTTCTTGGCCTATAGCCATACATGTTTGTATACATGGTTAATTTTCCTCTTGGTAACAGTAAATGCTTTAATAAAATATATCAGTCAAATGAGTTGAGGGAAAAATGTGACTGTTAGAAAAGGGTATTAATATTTATTGGTATATTAAAAAAAGTTTTAAAACTAGTTCTCATATTTGATTTGAACAAAACCAGTTTATTTGCAAGATAGTACAGAACATTTCCAAATCTTGAGCAGGATTTGCAACATCTGTTTTTATTGTTTAGAATTAGTATTTTGGTCACTATATAAACACTTAAAAAAAAAACCTTTGTATTACCAAACATAATAAAACAAATGCTCGTTTTTTAAATGTTCAAAGGGTTTAGATATTTTTAGGAAAAATAGAAGGAAAACTATAATAAACAACAGCAATATGCTCATTTCACATATTTTGAGATCCACCTGTTTAAATGTTGTCATAGTCATTAAATGCAGCTGTTACTTTTTTTATCTGTGATAAACAAATTACATGAAAAATAAATATACATAAATAAACATTTAAAGACAATTCAGATGGGCTTTCAAATAGAAAATTAAGAAGATTAAAAAATACTTAAGATTCAATGGAAGAAATGGGCTCAGTTATGAAACCTTGGGCACTTTATATCTCTATATGCTTAATTTTCATCATCTATACAAATAGGATTTAATTATTTACATTTTATGAGTCTTGTGAGAAACTCCTTAGCCTGCGTGAAGAGCAAGGCACATAGTCATCCCTCAATTAACAACAGCTATTATCATTAGAGAAGTAAAAATAGGTGAATGTAGTTCTATTATGTATGCTTGCATCCACACATATTTCTTCTTTTGATACATTTCATCTTGTAGATTCTCAATGGGCTGCAGGTTCTCTCACTAGGATGTTCAAAAAAACATTAGACATCAGATGTCTGTCAGATATGTGGATCAGAACTGGCTACTAGCTCTAGCCTGAGGACTACAGTCTGCATCAACTTGCAAGTCAGTTATGGTTTGTCCATTTCTCGTATTTATAATTAAGAAATTATAATAAGTGGTCATGAAGTTGCCATGTAGCTTTAATATCCTGTGAATCTTTGAAACTCGATCCTAGGCATTGTTATTTTGCTTTATTACTATATAATTATTATCAGCCACCTAGCTCACAGAATATTTCAAAATCAGGAACACATCATTTCTTTTGAGGTGTAGTGTAAGACTCCTGAATGACATAATCACATCTTCAGCATTAATAAGCATCACCTTGATACTCATGGTTTTTACTTATGTGAAGAACTTACTATCACTGCTTAACCTACATGTGATTTATGCAATGGGCAACTTTTATCTTTAACCCATGACATTCCTGAGAAGTTCTCTTCATTTCACTTTATCCCTGCTCCCCAAAATAAGAACCGACTTCAATGATCATCATTGAAAAATGAATATTTTACTGAATATCTCTTGAAGAAACCTGAGCAAGGAAAGAAATACATCACAAACTGCACAGCAATTCACCTCCCTTCAAAAATAAAAATATCCATTAGCTATAATGTTAGTCTAGGTCTTCGAGAAGAAGACACTGCCACAGGGTTAAATATGCAAAGACTTTATTAGGAAAAATTTCTGTAAGAGAAAATGGTAAAGGAGCCAGAGAAGTGTGAGGGGAAGCACCTTAGACTGCTATCCTGTCTAAGGAAGAGTCAGCATGGCCTCTGAGCAGTACCCGAGCCAAAGTCAGCTCTGAGGAACTCATGTCTACCAAGGTGATGATGAGCTTCCCTCAGTCATCAGCTGGGAGCAGCCCATGAGAAGTGAGGCCACAGCACAGATCCCAGATGGAATTCAGAGCCCATCAGCCAGGCTGTAGGGCAATAATCCTCTCTGGAGTTGGAGATTTGTGAGGCATAGTCTCCTGGACACTATGGTTATCTCTTCCCGGTCTCTTTGCTCTGGTGTCTGTAGCAAAGTCCCACCCACTGGCCAGTGAACCTCACTTTGATCTACTCTTTCAAACTTCCCTCACTTCAGAATTCTCTACAGAGATTTTCCACCCCTCTGCCCTTCTCTTCTGTCTTCCACAGGCTCATCCAGATTCGCAACTTTTTTATTCTATCGACTTATCTAAATTTGCATTATTCGTCATTATTTTCAGATGTATTAAAAAAAGAAACATGACTTTGTTTGTACTTAGTAAATAAACATCCGCTAGTTACCAGGACTCACTATCCATAGAAGGCAGTGAGTAGAAAGATAACATAGAACACAGAATGTTTCCTGCCACATTACAGCAGAGCAGTGCTGTCAACAACCCCTTCTGTATTATTTATAACGCAGCACTTTATCATCTACCTTCTGTATCCTCAAGTATCTTAAAACTGCTCTCATCAAGTCATCAATGTCTTTTCAGTTTCAAAATCTATTAACTATTTTGTAGTCATTATTTCTGACTTTTATTTCCATTTGATATTATTGATCAATTCTTGAAATTCTATTTTTCTTGGACAACTGTGATACAATACTCTGCACATTCTTCTTGTATCCTTATAGCCATTCATTTTCCTTTTTTCTTATATTTTTGTTCTTCCCGTTCCTTAAATTAATGTCCCCCAGGCCTTGTGTTCATTTTAATCTACATATGTTCTACAGAAACTTTATTCTCTGCTTTGTAATAATTTCATTTATTCATGTAATGTCGTGTTGTATTCATCGAACTCCTAGTATAGGTACCATATACTATATTCTATATCCTGAGAATAAAATTATGGAGAAAAAAGTCTCTGGCTTAAAGAAACATATTGCCCAATAAGGGACATATAAAAGTAAATAGGCAATTTCAGGACAATGAGATGCTGCAGTGACAGGGGAGTGCTCGTAGTTTAGGGCACACGTAGGAGGGCATCTGACTTAGACTTGGGAAATTAGAGAAGCTTCTCTAAGAAATACAATCACCAGTGTGTGATTAGAACAATAAGAGGGGCGCTCGGGCATTCTGACCTAAGAAAGTGGCACATTGAGGAGCTATAATTATCTCAGCATATCTGCAATATTGAATGAAAGAAAAAGAGAGAGGGTGGGTCAGAAAGTTGTAAAATAAAGCTACTGAGATGAAGGGCTTTGTGTTCTATGTGTATTATGTTGTGGTCTTTGGGTCTTATGCTAAGAGCAGTGAAGAACCACTGATGAGTTTCAAATAAAGCACGACTTCATTTCTTTAAAAATTTTAGAAGCTCACACTATACAAAGAATGGATTAGATATATGATATCCTTGAAGTAAAAACAAAGCTAGGAAGTATTCCAGCTCGGTTCAACAAAATATTGTTTAAGCTTGCTTTGCATCAAGCACTTAAAATGTTAAGTCATGCTGAGAGTAATGTGTATAATACAATCCCATTAAATCAAAACCAAAATCAAAAGTTAAATAAAACAAACAAATAAACCATTAAAAGTGTGAGTGTGTGTGTGTATAATATGTACATATACATATACATACATATATATATGTATATATATGTATGTATTAAAAGTATATATATGTATATATATGTATGTATTAAAAGTATATATATGTATATGTACATATATATATGTATATGTATATATATATATAAACTGTCTGCTCTAACTTCAGAGTCTACTTTGTATAGAGTCACTCTTCCCATCGCCACTATTTCCATCCCAGTCCACATTGCCATCATCTCTTGTCTAGTTTTTGGCAATAGTTTCCTAAATTGATCCTGGGTATTCACACTTACCCCACTGTGATCTATTCTCCACAAACCAGACAGAATAACCTTTGTAATGTGAGTCGGATTATGTTATTCTGCACTTAACATCTTTTGGTGACTCCTCATTGTATTTAAAATAAAGCAAGACAGTGTCCCAAGCCCTAAAAGGCCCTCTGTAACCTGACCCTGCACATTTCTTCAATCTCCTCTCTTGCTACTCTGCCCCACACCCTCACTGTATTTAATCACACTGACTTTCTGCAGTTTGGAAAATGGACTGTGCTTTTCTCACATCTTTTATTCTGCAAGGTACATCCTACCTCTGCACTTTCCACCTCCTCCATAGTTATCATCCTGGCCCATAACATCACCATTTCTTGCCTGGCTAGTCTAATAGCTTCTTACCTGCGCTTCTTGCTTCTATTCTGCCCCATAAAACAGCCAAAGCGATCCTTTTAAAATGTAAATCAGATTGTGTTGTTCCCTCACTGAAAATCCTTCAATAGCTTCTCATCACATTTAAAATAAAATCCAACAAGCTGACCACAACTAAGGAAGCCTTACTTATACATCTGACCGACTTCCTTTTTGACCTCATCTCCCACCCACTTTCCTCTGTTCTCCTTCTACTACAGCCCCACTGGCCTCCTCCCTAGTCTTCAACTTGCCCACAATCACCTTGCTGCTCCTCCAGTCTGAGCCCTCTTTCTCCAGATATTTGCAGGATTCTTGTCTTTACCTCAATTCTCTATTCAGCAAGCATCTCCCTAGAGAGATCTTCCCTGGGCATCTCCAAATGCTTATATTTTCCCTCATCCCTTTCTCACTGCATGTATTATTTTATTATTCTTTTAAAAACTTGTCACAATCTGACATGGATAAATATATTTATAACCATGTCAGATTATGATGGTTTGAAAAAAAGTGTGTGTGTGTGTATATATGTGTGTGTGTGTGTGTGTGTGGGTATGTATGTGTGTGTGTGTGTATACACATACACACACACACACATATATATATATATATATACATATAAAACACCTATATTCTTTCTTACAATATAAGCTCTTTCAGGGTACAGATTTGAATTTTTTTACTATTGTTTCCCCAATATTCAGAACAGGCCTTGACATATAATAAGCATTTGATAAATATTTGTTGAATAAAAAAACTGAATTGGAAACTAGGAGTCTTATTAATTAACACTTCATTACTTTATTAGTTTTAATTAACACTTATTACTTAGAACATAGGCACTTATTACTTAAAATAAATTAAATAGCTATTGAGAATTGTCTTGCCCGGCATCTTTATAATACATCTAAACAATGCTCAGATGAGAGGAATCCAATGGAATAATAAATTTCTGGAAAGAGTATTAGGAGATTTACTATTTAACTAATAGTAAAAACTGAAAATATTTAAAGTATAAACCACTTAGCATTGTTATGAGTTAATAATTTTCTCAAAAAAATAATTAATGATTTTGCTAGTGATATCTTTTAAATACTGTTCATATATTCCTCACAGAGATTAACTTCATAAACACCACTAGCTGAATGTAACACAATACAGATGTGGCTTTCAACATTTAATTGTTGACAGAAAGAAAAAGATGACTCTTTGCAGTTATTTTTGTAAAAGAAGATGACTCTCTCCAGAGTTATTCTCATAAAAGAATAAATATTGGATGGATAAAATATTACAAAAATTATTAAAATAGGCTTTTTAAAATAACTTGAGACAACATTTTAGGTCCATGGATTTCAACAGATTTTTTTGTTTCTTTAGAAAATTAAAACTCAAATTTCTGTGACTTCATTTAGTTTTAACAAAAATATTTCATTTCATGGAATTACATTTTATAAGGTTATTCACAGTACATTAGTTGAAGATTGCTCCAATTATAAACCATTGCTAAATTAAGATAGATTTCAAATAAATCAGTGTTTTTAAAAAGTATAAGCCTCAATTATACATTAATTGTGTTATAAACTGAAGGTCTCATTTTGTGAAAACAAAGGTGTTTCTCCTTAGAAAAATGAAACTCCCATCATCATTTCAGGGTGGTAACTTAATCTGCAAATCAGATTCTACTAAAACACTGTAAAAATGTTATTATTTGTCATATTTAGTCAAGATAAGTCAATGGATTGAAAATATCCGTTAATCAAATCAATAAAAATGCCTAAAAATTTATTCAGTATATTCAAAAGTATCTTCCTGAGGGCTTTCTCTTCCTAAAGGGCTGTGCCAACTTAAGGATCCAAAAATGAACAGAACAGAACATGCTCTAGGAGCACTCAAGGTGCTCCTAAAAAACTGCAAGCAATGGTATTGATTACAGAACTAGAAATGCCCATGTTTAAAAGGTGTTCTTCAACCAACCATTTGAGATCAGCATACTTCCTATGATATTTTCACTAATTGTTTATTCAGCAAATGTTAATGAAGGAAAAAAAAAAAAACGAATGATTTTTCTTCAAAGTAGAAGCTAGGCTTTTGTAAAATGCCGATGGTTAAAAGTTTTTCGCTGTAGCAGCTAGTCATATAGTTCTTAATAATTAAATCTATTTCTACTCCTTAGGGTCAATCGTAAAATGATTGACTAGTCATTGGATGTGAGGGACAGAATGGCATATAGTGTGATTCTCGAATTTACAGCTTATATTTATAAATATGAGACTAAGCAAGGTAAATAGGAAAAAAAAGATGAATTATAAGTGTCAAATTTACATGAAGATGTACTGGTACATTATAAGTTTTCTGTGTTTTAACAATACATTTAAATTACAAATGTTGATTTTAATATAATCTTTTTTGATGATGATAAAATATCCCAATCCATATTGAATCTAAGTTAAATATAATTATAAAACCCAAATAGTATAATAATTCGCTTTTCCAGAAGCCAAATTTCCTTTAGTCTCAAACATCACACAGTACTTGTACTAGGAATTTTTCTACTAAGGTATCCAACGTTAGAAAAAAATCCACGTGCCTCTTCGTAGCAAGTACACAATGAAAATATAAAGAAATAAATACCTCACCTAATGCTATGTGTTTCCTTGACTTACTGAAATGAAAAATATACATGTGCTGATGGACTAGTTATATATGTAATTATGTCACTGAATTAATATAAAAAAAATTGTGAGAAGTATCAGGGAAAGCAGATACAAGTGAGGAGAAGTGATAATGACAGAAGAGAGGATTGCCATAAAATGACACAAATAAATAACAAAGTTATATTTAGCACAGCTAAAGTATTTTTTTTCAAAAATGAGAACAAAATAAAGACAAATGAAGAGAAACTGGAAGCGTTTACTTTTTAAAATGGCCCTCAATAAAATAACCTTGCTTCGAAAGGAAGGTAAATGATCCCGGAAAAAAGGTCTGAAATCCATTAAAGCGAGGAGAGTAAGGAATATAAGGATCCATCTAAATATACTCTGACTGTATAAAATACTAAACAACTTTTAATGTGTACATTATAAAAGTGAGCTATAAATTTGAAAAATAGAGCGATTGTAAATGTGCTCTGGGAGGGGTTATGGGAAATAAAGCATTTTAAGGTCTTTAGATTTGGAGAAAGAAAGTAAAGATTTTATTAACTTTAGGACTTATATATACATGTGCAAATTTTAAGGGTAACTATTAAAATAATATAATACAAGACATAACTTCTGAACAGTAAAGGAGAAGAAAATTAAAAATATTAATCACTTCCTATGGAGCCAAAAGGCCTGGGGGTGGGGGTAGGGAGCAAAAGCATAGAAAAAGCAGGACATATAGAAGGTTCAATAATTCTAGTAACCAAGCTTTATATAGTATTTTGTATTTGACAGTGTTTGATACATGTTTGAATATACCAATTCATTTAATACTAACAATAAACTATTATTATCCCATTTTACAAATACAAACCTTAGGCAGAGAGACATTAAATGATTGTCCATAGACTAGATAACATCATATTTTCTTTAAAAATATATAAGAAATAAGTAAGAATTATATACTAATTAATTTTATTTATGAAAATTCCATTCAGTGTAGCTATAGTGGAACAATATTCTTTGACTAAAATTAATGATTATAGAAACTGTTCTGTAGAAACTCTATGGAGCTATTCTTTAACAGATAAAACCTTAACTTGTATAGAAGTCCAAGCAGCTAATAACTGATAATTGCATAATTTATGGATTATCTTGCTGAAGCTAAATCACAAGAAATTATACTTTTATCTAAATGTAAAATTTTTATTAACATACTTATATATTATTGCTGTTTTTGACTTTAGATTCTGCTTAACAATATTTTTATCAAAACGATGTGATTTTATTATCAAAAATTGTACATAGCTCTGTAAAGCCAAATAAGAACTTACAATTGTACACAGAGGAACTTATGCTGGGCTTACACGGGTTCCATATTTACTCAACATACTGCTGCTGGGACCACTGGACTATTTAGAAGGGAGGAAAAAGAGATTATAAGCAATGAGTACTTTTTCTTTGTTCAATAT
Source organism: Rousettus aegyptiacus (assembly GCF_014176215.1). Lineage (NCBI taxonomy): Eukaryota > Metazoa > Chordata > Mammalia > Chiroptera > Pteropodidae > Rousettus > Rousettus aegyptiacus. Next base: position 25,151,205 of record NW_023416286.1, read on the forward strand.
CATTGATCAAATAATCTGTCTGTGCCCTTATAACAGGCCTGAAAAAATAGTGTAGTTTTATTAGTGGTAACTTTCCAGAATCAATAACTTTTCTAATGAATATAAAAGCCTGGGTGCCTTGCAGTCCAAATTCATGCAATTGGATTGCCTGTCATAATCAAGCGCTAGCATTAACGTTCTGATGTGATGAAACAAGTGTGTAGCAATTTAGTCCTCAATCGCTTCTAGCATTTCCGCTCTTTGTTGGCATATAAAGCAGAAATTCATCCTGTAATAAAAGTAATTTATTGATTTTTTTTTTTTTAATCACCTGCAATGAATAGGCTATTGGCCTCATAAGCCTCTCTATCCAAATACTGCTGGACAGAAATTGGCTCCTACCAACCCCAGCAAATTGAAATTCAATTCAGATCAATAAAGTATTTTATTCAATTTTGTCTTAAAATGAAAATAATCATCACATCTTATAATAATCATGTCTAATTTTAATTTTTATACTATGTATTTATTATGTACGGTCAAGCATAACTGTTGGCGTTGTTCCTTAGAGTTGACAAATCCATTTCATAGATGTACACTTAACAGGTAAACTATTTTGGAGGTGGTGGGGGAAGAGTGTGTTTAGAAATCATAATGAAAATGTGATAAATGCCTATCTAGAACTCGTTACGTTTTCTAGGACTTCAAAACAATTGTATTTGCTTATTGTCTACATAGATAACAAAAAACGCATGCATAATGACGTATCATTTTATTTGCATAACAACTAGTTTGCCTTTATGAACTATTTCTATGAGGAAAATAGAAAATCCTATGACTAAGATTAAGTAGTTCTTGGATAAATATCTTATGATGGGCTATCAGCCTTAAAGGGGTTAATATACAGTGTCAGTTAGCTTTTTGCTGTGTAACAAACTAACCCAACCTTACTGGCTTAATACACCAGCTATTTATTCCAGTCACTGTAGTATGAGTACACAATTTTGGCTGGACTTTGCTGGGCAGTTCCGGTGTCAGGTAGACTCATCTGAGCATCTGTGATAACCTTGCTCAGCATGCAGGTCAACTGAAAAGGCTTGGCCTCTCAGATACCTGGTGGAGGACCAGTTATCATCTGGACAGCTGAGGGGCAAATCTCTGTTATCCTCAAGAGGACTGATCTGGGTTTATTTGCTGAGTGGTTTCAGGGCTTCAAGAGCAGTAATAAACAAGCTTGAATGTGCAGACATTTTTCAAGTGTCTGTATAAACCATATTTGCTAATGTCCCATTTTTGAAGAAATCAGATATCTAATCCTAAAGTCTGAATGAGAGGGCACTACCAAGTTCATAGATCAAAGGAGGTATGAACAAGTTGGAGCCTTTGCTGTGGTCAACCTACCACATGCCTTTCCTGGCTCAGGTCCCCATTCGTTCAGCATTCCGTCCTGCTGCTTATCAATTATTGTGTGTATCACTTTTTCATTGCTATTGAGCTGAGCTGTATTTTTGAAGATTTAAACATCTTTTTGCTCAACTCTTGAACACAAGATAAAGTAGGAGCCTTTATGAAAATAAGATATTTTAGTGGCCTGGTTATAATCTAAAGGTTTCGAAATATTCCCAATATATTAATTTTAGATTTTCAGTTTCTTTCTTTATAGCTGTTTATTCTAATTCCAAATTTATGTTATTGTCCAAGATTTTCTAAAATGTCATTGACTACATTTGTAACACTCTAAAAGGTTTTTCAAAGTGACCACCCTGTTCGAGATTGCAGTCCCAAACTCTGTGACTCCTATCTTCCTGACCTTTTCCTGTATTCTTCAAATAATGCTCAACACACTCCAAAATTTTCTGTAATTCATTTTATACTGTGGTTATTATCTTACCCCACATTGGGATGTATGTTACTTATATATGCCATGGAATGAAATCTGCCATCCTACAATAAGTGCTCAATAAATGTTTTTAAAATAAATTGCATTGTTCAACTTGTAAGAACACCATACAGAAAAGAGTGGACCCAACATTCACCCTGAAGTTTGATTTGGATTGGATAGAGTCAAGCTTGACTCTGTTTGGATGGTGACTCAGGTGCCTACACAGACATCTGTCTTCCAGTATGGAAGTCTTGTTCACTATTCTCTTCCCAACGAATATAAAAATAGGTTATCATAAGAGTTCTAGAGAGAAATTCAGGGCATGTGTAGGCATGTGTGTGTGTATGTATATAGATACATGTATACAAATTTCCTCTATAAATATGTTTTCTGCATATATAAACACATGTGGGTATGTGTATATATACATGTACATCTATATACAGAAAACATTTTTAGAGAAAATTAATTCCTCCTTTATTGTTTTATAATTCTCTTCATCCTCCCATAAGGCTTCATCCATGAAACAGCATAGAAAAAATAATTAAATGCCTTATCTGGTTGAAAGTGAAATGAAATCCAATAATTTACAGAGTTCTTGTGTTAAGGTTCTGAGATAACAGTTTATTATCCAGCTACAGAACATAGTAATTAAATGAACAGTGTCTAGATCCAAAATGGCCTTGTGTATAATCCCTGTTCATTCACTGGGTAGTATAATCTGGGGCAAATCTCCTCATTTAAAAATAATTCATTCCCTAAATTCATGAAATTGTTGTGAAGAGTGAATGAGTCCTTATATATAAAGCACTTAAAGCAATGTCTATATGTATCCATGATGAAGTCTTGGAGGACAAAGTAGATACCCCCTGTCCGGCCACACAGACCCTTCCTCTTAACTCTGTGGCCCCCCTCACGTGGAGCTGAAACCCTAAAAGACAAATCTTTTTGATACAAGAGATACCTGGTGGGATTAGGAACTGCAAGGGGTCAGGCCCACTGGAACCTACGTATAAATGTGCATGATATGGGAAGTGCAGTAAGGGTAGACAGGAAGGCTGTAAAGAGTCAAGACTGATGAGTCTACTGACACAATATATAATATATAGAATGTTATTTGATTTTTATAAATTTTGACTTGTTTTTCAGGTACTTTAAGAGTAGCTAATAAGAAAGAAGAGTTCAACGTATTTACATATTTATATTTGCATGCATGTGAGTGTTTGTGTGTGTGTATGTACCTCAATTATACAGGCTAGTTTTGGGGGAGTTTAATCCTTCAAAAAAAAAAACCAATCAAAGTCAATTACAAAAAAACTCTGAGTTCAGCATGGTACAAAACATGACTTTGGTTTCTTCTCCAGAAGACTGTCTACCCATAGAGTACACCAAGAATGAGCACAAATCTTGAAATACTCAAGCTAAAAATCCATTATTGCTGTTATTTTAATCAAGTATTTGCAAGTTATATGTTGCTTACATTTTCAAATTTGTTATAAAAAAGATTGATTTTAACAAGAGCATTATGTGATTGAGAGTTGACACTTTAGTTTATTTTCTTAAAGATAATCAAACTTAATAGCAAGTTTTGTTGGAAGAAAACATTGACAAAATTGAATTAACTCTAAAAATAGCAAGCCTTCTGAAATTAATATTATAGAGACTCACAAAGTAAGAACCAAGCAAATGTACAGTGGTTATTAAACATGTATAAGTTATGACGTACAAATATGTTCAGTTACCTAATTCAAATTATGTTCAATTGCTTATTCCTTAGTTTTTCCCACTTCTGCATAGAAATAATAAAGTAAATCACATGTATAAGCTAAGTTTATTTTGCCGGTGATGTTTGGCAAACAATTGCCTTAGTGATTATCAATTAAATCAGTGAACCCCAGGCAAATGAGGTAAATTGCAATCATGAAAGTGTGAGCCTTTATCCAAGGCAAAGAGACACTGAATTTGGATGTTCATTGTTTTAGCTTTCCATGATTTAAGAGACGGCTTGTCTCTATTTAAGATACAGCATGCAGTGCCTACACATTATAAATGACATCTGAACCGTTTGCAGATTTGGCTCAAATTATTGGGTGTCTAATTCAAGCCCATTTAGAATGTTTCCTTATAGAACCCCTCAGGTATTTGCCAGCATGATTAAACTGGGATTGTACAGAGAAGTTAGAGCCTAGAAATATAACGGATAGACTCTGACTAAAACCTATCTGATATAAGCACACAATGCCAAATAGCGCCAGGGTCAATAAGTCAGATTGACTAATGGGTGTGAGCAGCTCAAACACAGTAGCAATCAAAGACAGTAACTCTGGCACCATACCCAAGGTCCAGCCAGTTCTTTTGAAGAAGACAGAGAAGCAAATATGTGGCACAATGACCACAACTATGAAAAAAAACAACTCTCCAGACTTGTCTGGACAAACAAGTCTGTGTATACTAGGTATAAGCACACAAAATATTCAAGACTCCTAAAAAAATCAGCAAAAAACATTAAAACAGAACATTGAAAACAGCAACTATTCATTTCGGTAAAGACAATTTGGTTGTCTTAAGAAAATGTATTTGTAAGTTTTAAATATATATATTTTAAAACATGGATGTAACAACGAAATAGTGTGTTAATCTGATTTCCCAAAGGGCAGAATTTTCTTTGAAAAGCTAAAAATAAAAAAAGAATATTTTTTAAAATGTATTTCTGTTTAAAAAGTGCCAAATACAGGTTATGTCCTAAAAGGAAATGAGTTAAACCTTTTCAGTTCTGAAGGAGGGAAGATTTTTTCAGGGATGAAAATCTTTTTAAAGAAACAACTTAACATCTACTGTTCAAACACACACATACACATGCACAAACACACCTACTATTTTTTTTTTTTACATTGATTTTTTTTTTTTTTTTATGCTGATTCTCCGAATGCTGTGATGATCATGATGATCCATTTGGGAAAAGATTATATTGAATCTTGTTACAATCTGAACAGGGATTTATAGATTTCACTTAGCTTCCTAACTATTGAAATCAGAAAATGCAACCTTTTAGGGGAATATGGTCCAGGTGGTAGGCCAGAACACAATATTCAGCATTAAGCTGAAACACTTTAAGATTGTATGTAAGAATTGGTGCCTGGGAATATTGGAAAACAGGAAAACAGGAAACCCTGGTTTCTGCCAAATCTCTAACCCTTTCCTCCACCCCCCACTAGACATAATGATGTAACATGTGGTTATTTGGAGCTGTAGATAAGAGGTTTGTGGGGTCTCCCTTCAAATATGAAGAATAAACAGGAAAAATAAATGAGCTAATTCTTCTTAAAAACATGTGTGTGTGTGTATTTTTTTTTTTTTTTTTTAAGCCAGAACAGCTGAAAAATATCTAAGCAGGCTCAGGCTGTTTTGAAGTCTTTTCTCAGTGTCCTAGGGAAGTTTTCTCGGCATAAATGTATGAAAGCAGTACTGAACTACAAAGCATATAATCTGAAAGTATCCTGGCAAACTTTAGCATCTACACACATGAGAAAAAGATCACTATTTATGGAATCCTTCTTATCCTCCAGGAACTCTAAGAACATTTTCTCATTTAATCCTTTCAACAACCCTTGGAGATAGGATACTTCTATCTCCTACAGATAAAGAAAAAAGCTTTCTACTTACCCAAGATTATGCAGCTAGTGAGAGGTGGGGCTCATTTTTAGGCCTAAAACAATCTAATTTCAAAAAATACACACTTTCTACAACATACTATCTCCCAAGACGTTCTCTAGACAGAAATGCTTATGGTGTGGGAAGTATGTTGTAGAAAGCAATACTTCCAACTAAAATTCTTACAGCACTTGAAATTAATATTTTAAAAAAATCAAGCCAGAGAAAAATTATTTCTGTACTTTCAGATGTATCATTCTTTTCACCTTAAAAATAATTAGGAGACAGAGGCAGTCAAACAAAAAAGAGGAGAGAAAGCTCTTTTGTTGGACTCATTGAAGTTCCTTCTGAAGGTTGCAGGGAGTGTGTTCTACTGTGACAGAGGTAGATGCCATCAGACTTAGAATAATGTCAAAGTGCCTTCCAGGATGGACTGATCACAGCAAAAAGCAGATTAAAGACTATTCAGTGAAGCAGGACTTAGAGTTTTGTGATCAAAATAATTTACATTTGAATTACACACACTGGACAAAATGCATATAAATGGAGAGAAAGGAGAAGCACGATGTGAGGTAAATAACCTTAACTTAGGATGTCTCCAAAAAGAGAAATTGAATAGATAGAATGAAGATGACAGAAGGGAGAAAAGCACAGATGACTAACACCTGAGGAAAATGGTTGTAGAATTGGATTTCATTAATTTAAAGCAAGTAAATAAGGCAGTAAAACAAAACTTTAGGAGGAGGGGATTTACTAGTAATGGGTAAATCACAAAATCCTACTGATACCAAGATACTGAGTTTATTAGGTTAGACGAAAAGTATATAAGGTAATCGAACTCTACAACTTTATATTATTTATTTTCTTTAAAGGTGTCTGTTCTGCAATATATCACCTGCAAAATCTCATGTCTACCAGTGGAAATATAAATGTTAGTTCTGTGTCGATATAGAGGGAAACAATATCCTCTAATTAAATGCAATGATATGGAAAAATAAAAATCAAAAAATACTATAAAACATATATGTGTGTATATATAAAGTTTTTTTTTTACCTCACAACAGTCTAAAGCAATAAAAGTTGCAAAATATCTTAAAAGAACTATAATATAAACTACATATAAAAATCTATATGCTATAGGTACATCTTCACTCAAGAAAGTTCATAGACTTAAATAATCATATTAACAAAAATATAAAAGAAAATGAAGAACACAGAAGGAAAAATTAAAGTAGAGCGGCTTTCCATGATCACAGGGGCTATACCTGAGATAGGAATGGGTCACGTCTGCTGGACCACGTAGTCTCAGATGAATCTGTGGGTTCAGTACATGCAAATGTCCCTATCCCATATCATCAAGGCCCCAGTTCTCAAAGCATTGAATACAGAAATTAGAAAACATAGTTAATGCAGTCACAAGCCAAGGAAGCCAAGAAACACTTGGAGCCTCCAGAAGCTGAAAGAGGCAGTAGGGGATTCACCCCTGATAGAGGTGGCCCTATCAAACCTTTAACTCAGCCAGCTCTTGGGCCTCCAGAGGTGAGAAAGAATAGATTTCTGTTCCTTTAAGCCACCCAGTATGCAGTAATTACAGCAGCACAAGGAAATAAATACACCTCCATTTCCCTGGACCATATCCTAGTTCTGCTATGCCAAAGCATTATTGACACTTTGCGCTGGTCGAGCCTTTGTTGTGGGAGGTTGTTCTGTGCACTGTAAGATATGTAGCAACATCCCTGGCCTCTATCTACTGAATGATGGTAGCATGTGCCCTCTCCCTGAGCTGTGCCAACCAAAAATGTGTCCAGACATTTTTAAATGTCTCCTGCGGTGGCAAAACAGCCCCTGGTTGATGATCACTGTGTTAGCGTATTGGTGTGTAAATTTTTAGGCAAATGAAAAAAAAAAATTAAATGTTTATGGCCTAAACTTTTAAAGAGAACACAACATTGCAAATATGTGTATCACCCTTCTAGGCAGTCATACCTTATCCTGTTCTTGGCTTTTTGTGCTGGGTTAAATGCCTATCTTTTTCTGTTGAGGGCTAGGATGTGATTAAAAAGCTCTTGCCTCCGTATTAGAAACTGGCCCTGACTGCTACAGCAGCATGTTGAAGTATTTGATAAATATTTTGAAATAATTTATAAATTATTTATAACTACCTCTTTAAATATCTATTTAAAAAGAATAAAACATTGCAAATATGTGTTCTTAAACTTAGAATACTAAATTATTTGTGAGTTCGAGAACATCAATGAGAAAATCTGCTTGAATTAGTTAGAAAATCAGCTAGTCATTAACATATGGGCATATTTGAAAAGTACCAACACGTAGACAGCATTCAATTATTTATCCATTCAACAAATATTTATTCAAAGTCACATAAATGCATGATAGTGTCTTATATATATGACAACAGACAAGGCCCTTGCCCTAGAAAAACTGATATAATTATTATATTTTATCCTCCAAGTAAATCATAGGCTGTATGTGCCCCAGGCAGCCCTGGAGCCAGAACTGTTGCTGGGGCTTCTGATAGAAGAAGGATTTTCCTGTAGGAAGCAAGCAGTCTCAGGCCCCTTGTATGGTACCAGTCCTTGAACTTCAAAGAGAGATCCAAAGAGGAGCCAATTTTAACTCTGCTCCCTGTTCCCAATCTACAACTTGCTAGGCTGAACAAAACTGCTTGCGTGCCATGCACTCCTAGGAACTCCTATTCTTTATGATAGTTTTAGCAGAAAACTATAAGTTTTCCTGTGGGCAGAGATTGTACAGAAAATAAAACGTATCTATTAATGGTTATTGGAAACAATAAGCAATAAATTCTATGATTATTGATTAATTTTATACATGTACTTTCACTCAAATGTATCTTTTAAAGTAGAGTCTAAACATAAAGCAAAGAAATAGAATGCCTAAAACTGGACTCTGCTAAGCAACAATTTTATATCTCTATCAACAAATGATCATTTCATTTGTTTCCTGGACGTGCTGTTAGAAAGTCTAAATACTACATTAATTATGGCATGGAAACACTAATAATTTAACTTGTTTTAAAGAAGAACTCTGTACATACTAGGGAATGTAAGTAATAATTTGATTATTTAGATTCATCTACATATTTGGATCAGAAAACTTCTAGATACTAGAGAGTGTTTGCTTTAAGCCTCCATTTCTTAGTCGATGGTGCAGTCACTGACACTATTTTTAAATTTAAAAATGTTATTGGTAAATTTTGACAACTGGTTTGGCACTAAAATTTCTAAACTTACAGGTTTTTGACTCAAGAAAATGGTGATAGTTTTCTCATAGGGAAGATACAGAGATTAGCATGTGCTTATTTTCTATTTATTGTTATAAAGATTTATAAAGAACTGGTAATATTTTCAGGATATTATAAAGAAAATACTAGGTAAATTTAAAGTGTCATTGCTATTACTATATAGGTTCTTGAAATTGGCAGTCAACTCTCAAGGTCTGTAAATGGTAAGTGACTCCCATTCTAAATGGAGATTCACCCTTCCAGGCAGTCAAAGCGCTATCTTGTTCTTGGCTTTTCATGCTGGGTTAAATGTCAATCTTTTTCTGTTGAGGGCAAGGGTGTGATTAAAGAGCTCTTGCCTCCATATTAGAAACTAGTCTTGACCACTGCAGCAGCATGTTGAAGTATTTTATAAATAATTTATAAATCTCAGTGGTTTGGCTTTGGAAAATATTCACCTTTTCTCTTTCTGTGCTCCATGCCTCATTCATCAAAATTGAGACCAGAACACACAGTTCTGCTTCAAGATGGGTAAAACTAGCCATAAAATAAATAAATAAGTCTACCGGTATTGCTCGGCTGCTGCCCAAAGACCACTTGCAGTAATTCTGGGGGTAATCCGTTTAGACCATAAACCTTAACTAACTATATCATAGAAAAGAAAGGTTGAAATATCTTTTTTATAAATGATAAATACTGCTATAAAAGGAAAAATTGAAGCTGGTTTTGGATGTTGGCAAAACTGCCTAAGAACTTTAATTATGACAATATAGCCCTACCGACTGCATTAAAACTAACTTTTCAGAATGCTCTTTGTAGTTTACGTGTTGCATGAGATTGGCAGTGAAATTCATCTTTGTCTCAAAGAAAATTGCTGTTGCACATACCTTGAATTTGCCTTCTAAATTACACAGAATTTAAAAGAATTTTGACTGCAGCTATATTGAGCAGAGCCAAAACTTTTAACAAAATACAGACAACAAAAAGGAACTGTTTGTTTATATTTTATTCACAAATATTTCAGGTTTCTTGTGTATATCATTTTGCTATTCATATGAAAGTTAAGTGATAACATAACTTTTAACTCTGTTCTACAATTTGAAGTGAGTGTTCTTAAGTCATGGGCTACTCCTTATATGTCTTTATTAGATCTTAGTCTTTAAAGTAATAATATCATCTTTAAACTTAATTTCACTAGCTAATGCTTTCTGCTCAAAGTCACGGTGATATTGATTAGAAATTCAAAATTTTATTTTCTCTTAAGTAATTCTATGAAAATAATGCTTGCACAATAAAAATTATAAATTCCTTAAAATATATATTAATGGTCTATATTTATGAAAACGGTTACAAAATTTCTAAAAGTACATTTAAAAATGTGAAGCTTTATTATTTTTTCCAAAGCAAGATTAACTTTTTTTTTTTTTTGCCTATTATGTGTACAAACCATTTTTTGAGTGACGATTGCAGGATAAGTAAAAATGAGTAAGATGCAATTCATATCTTGAAGGTGTTCACAATTTTTTAAGAACCAGATTATAAATTATAATATAATTTGATAAGATGACAAAATAAAAACATGAGTAAAATTCTACCCAGTAGGGACTGATTGATTCTAATTTAAGTTTAGAAAAATCTTCAGTAAAACAGATATCATTTGAAGTAGGTCTTGAAAAATAAGTCAGATTTCATACACAGAGAAATTGGAGATAGATGGAGGAACAGTAGAGATATCTAAATAAAAAAGTGTGACTACAAATATATGATTCAAATTAATGCATGCTAGAAACTGACATTGGTTATTGCAAGTAGATGACAGGATTTAGCTAAATTGTAAAAGAAATAGTACTAAAATTATTACATTTTCTCAATGGTGTTTTTTCACATTTATTTATTTCTTTGTTTATTCCTTGATGGATTTGGCAGATTTCTCTCATATCTTCTTATTATTACCACATCAATGCACACCTCTCTGACTTGCAGGTGCCAGCATATGCAATTTTTTCATGGGGGCTTTGACTGTGAGGCCATCTTGGCCACTTTTCCCCCAGACCGAAAATACTGGTGAATTTACACTCACAGGTGCAGTCTAAGCCAATGGCTGATGGAAACTGATGTATAAATATCACAACTCCTTTGAGCATTGGGTGGGATTACTCAGGTGCAATTTTACTCTCTCTCCTAGAGTTCTACAGAAAGATTAAATTCCAGTTGCCCATAGTGATAACTTGCTTGAAAATGAAGACTTTATTTCCTTCCCTATTTAACTTTTTTATTCTCTTGGGCTCACCAATAAAATAAACCACTTGCACTTGAATGGTTGTTTTGGTCTGGGTCCCAAATTGAAATGTACACTGGGATAAAAGTACGTGAAATAAAGTGAAATTACATGAGAAATAATAAGCTTTATAGTAAGCCACTACAAAACTATGAGGTCATTTGTCCCTAAAGAGTAACAGCCTGTACTGACTAAAAAACAATATATTTGAGAAAAAGAAGTCATCCATAAAATTAGAATGAAAGATGTCTATTAAATAACAAAGGCAGCACCTAGAACAGAGGATCTTATATTTCAGGACAAAGACAATGTATTCATCAAGGAACTGAGATTGGGCCAAAACATGGAGATTTGAAAAAGAAAGAAAAATGACACAGGTTGTATAGCAGAAAAAAAAAAAAAAAAAAACAAATTTGGAAGATTATGGGTAAATTGAAAGAAAACAAATCTATATAAAGATGAGTTCAATTACTTAACTCCTAAATCTGCTTAATGACTGAATTTTCTGTCTTACTAAACATCACCACTACACCAGAATGAGTGATTGAATAGGAAAATTTAATCACCTCACTCTTAAGAACCTTCAAACAACCTAAATATCCTTAAGGGGAGAGAAAAAACAATTGGGATATAGAAGAAAATATTAGAAACTTCACATATTTTTTGTTGTCCTACAAAATGAAATAAATTACTAGTATTCAATACACAGAGACAAAAGAATGTGTATGAAATTTATGAATTCATAAAGACAGAGTAGAGGTCATTGTTCCAAAAAGTAAAAAATGTCTGGAGGCAACTAGCATCAAGGAAAAAACTGAGTTCCTTAGCATGGGATATAAGGTAAGCTCCAGCTTCAATTTCCTACCACTCTACACTGTGAGCTTCACAAACTAATACCACTGGTTTGTTTTTAGGTCCTTGGTTATATATTATGGTATTTTTTTTTGTTTCTTTATATATGCTTACATTGTCTTATGTCAGAAACACTCTTCACTTGTCTTCATATATCAAACTTAATCTTCTTCAAGACTGCATTCAGTGACCATCTCCTGAACGCTCTCCCGAACTCTCAGAACAGGCTGAGATAAGTGTACTTGTGTGCTCACAGAGCACCCTTTGAATATTTCCGTCATAACACATATTCCATGCTATGAAAAATAATGTTTATGTATCATATATGTGTTTTTTTAATCTGTCTCTTCTACTCATTGGAAGCATTTTGCAGTCAAGAATCATACTTTTATCTTTGGATTTCTAGGACCTAAGAGTATCTCTGAGAAAACGAACCCAGCAAATGTTTATTGAACTATTATGCATAACAGAGAGAGTAGTTAGGAATCTATGGTAAAGGCTCACGTGTGAAATACGAGGAAGAAAAACAAAAATCTATGTGCTTTGATTCTTCAGTTTTGAGGCAGTGTCAGTTGCAAAGGGTCAAAGGTTTTACTCTATTTGCAACTTGATAAGTTACATTATTGCTGTTTTATGGATACTGGTAGAAGACATAGACTTCTGGGTCCAAGACAAAGAACTTCATTATTCATGGCATACTAGGCAGAATGAGCCTCATGTTCACACCCATTCCCCATACTTCTCGAATTCCATGTGAATAATGTGGAGCAATCCAGGGGGATGGTGTGCATGCAGGGGGATGGTATACATGCAGGAACTTCATCATTGCTAAGGAATTCCAAGTTTAGTAAACCTCAGTCTTTTAAAATAGACTGCGAGAAAATTTGCCCAAACTTCTTCCTGAAAGGTGATATTATCTTAATCTTTCTGGACAGTAGGCAAACTTGCCCTCTCTCCTGTGGAGAGAAATTATCTTTAACTGCTAAGGCTGTTGACCACACCAGTATCCTTGAAAAGATAGTCCAGAACAAAACTTTCTAGAGCCTCTGTTCATGTGACATACAGAAGTATACAAGACTCATGTGCAGGGTCATCTCACAAACACCAGTAACTAAAATGACCTAAAAGATGTGTGAGGGTCCTTGGGCAGTTGGTTTGTTTATACCTATGAGATTTTATTTAAAATGAACTGTTTTCATTCTTCATTTTTACCTAGAATTTCAATAACCCTGGTTCATTGAGTTTAAAAATGTTCCTCATCATAATCCAAATTAATTTGACATTTTAAACATGAATTAATTAATACTTAGAAAATAATTATCAATGTTTCTTCCCCCTTCAATCAAAGTTATTCAATACTCATGTTATTTGTGCATATATTTTCATCTGTGAGGCCAGAGATCTTTGTGTCTCCCAACATTTACAAACAACAGGTTTTTCTTTTCCTACTTCTTTTATTTATTTTTGGTTTGTATGTTTAATTTAAACTGTAAAATAAGATTGTATTTATTCACAATTGTATGCAGATATAACTTTTATCAGAATTATCCTATCTGCTGTCTAGTATTATGACTCTCTCACTTTTATGTGTATAAGAATCATTTGAAATGACAAAATGCAGGTCCCCAAGGTTCCAAAGATTCAGGCTTTGTTGATCTTAAATGGGGTCCATATTTTTGACAAAATCCTCACATCATTTTGAGTTGACATTGTACTTTTAAGATTACAGGTATGTTTGCTACAAATTTAAAAATTATAATTTGTCGTGTTTTAGGTGAAATAACTAATGTTTTGTTTTGTTTTGTTTTGTTTAATAGAGGAGCTTTAAGTGGTAACACAAAGGCTAGAAGACTTGGGGAGAGAGGATGGGACCAGTTAAAGTCATGTTGAAAAGAGAGCACTGCTGGTGCAAAATATCCAGGAAGAAATGTCCTGAAGGCAACAGAAAGTGCTAGTCTGGAGCAAAGGAGTGACAACGCCCTGCTGGCCTTTGTGATTTAGGAGTTCTATGCATAGATGTCACCAGGGTAGCTGTAACTACAGATAGGTGAGGAAAAGCAGACCCTTGGAGCACCATATGGAAGCAGAAATGTGAAGAGCCTAAAATTGAAGAAGTGGAGTAACAAGAGAGGCAAAAGATAAAAACGTAATAACATGGTACCACAGATGACAAGAGAGAAGCTACAATAAAGAGTAGATGACAATAAAAAAAAATTAAATTGAAAAGTTTCTTATTTAATGCTTTCTATTCCAAAATCATGCTCTTTACATTAATAAATGCATTTCAAAAACATAATTCTCTCTCTCTTACTCTGTGTGTGTGTGTATACATACATACATATATATATATACACACACACATACATACATACATACATACATACATACATACATACATAAAGAATTAGAATTTTCCTTTTTACAGTTGGAAAAAACAGAAACAAGAAAGATTAAATCAATTGCCCAAGTACACCTAGATTATAAGGGTAAGAGCCAGAATCACAATCCAAGGCAGTCACAGTCCAGGGGCCATGTTCTAAACCACCAATCTAGGATGAGGATAAAGAATATGCCATTAGTTTCGGGACAATAGGTATGAGCAAGCCAGACCACACGTTGCTCCTCTGGGACTAGATGGTGAGGAATTGGAAGCAGTGCAGACTGCTTATCAAGAAGTTTGTGGCGAGGCAGAAAAGAGATGGTTGTAACAGTTTTAGGATTTGTATTCCCGAATAAGCTTAAAAACAAAGAGAAGGCAGCCAGTAGAGAGAGGAAAAAGGTAAGATGCAAAAGAGGGAGAAGGCAATTAATTGCACAAGGTTTCTAAAGTAGTGAAAAGGGGAAGGATTGGAAGTAATAGATAAAGAATTACTTTTGGAAATATAAAATCAACAACTCTTCCTCTAAGATAGTTAATAGAATTGTCAAAGCAAGCAAATATTTTAAAGCAAAGATATTTAAAGAATGTGTAGGGTTTACCTTTTTGTTGTCCTCAGTAAGAGATAGAAGACATATAGATAGATGATGATAGATTAGATGGATGGATAGATACATAGATAGATATGATAGCGAATGATAGTAGAGATAGAGACAGAGAAAGACAGAGACAGAGACAGAGACAGAGATAGAGACAAATAGATGCAGATACATGGCAAGCAATCAAGTCACATGTTATAGTAAGGACTAAGAAAATTCAAATTACTATGCAAGAGCTTTAATTTTAAGAAATAGTACGACATTTACACCAAGTTATTAAGATAGTTCAGTTAAGTAGATTCATCCTGCCTATTCAAACTACGAAGTTATAGTCTCTTAACACCTTATTACAAAGCTATTTTTTCAATCAGGTTTAGTTCTTTTCTAGGTTAAAAGACATCCAACAACTATTGACAACAATATATGCATTTGTTACTTATGGTACAATTAATCGTTTTTTTGTTTGTTTGTTTGTTTATTTGCTTGTTTCCCTAACATATACCATCTTAGGTAATAAAACTTTAGACCAAACTTCTACTGGTACAATCTAATCATATAATTTTCCCCTAAAATATTCAGTTAAATCTAATGACTTTTCATTTCCTTACTTTTTAATGAATGTATTTTCCTTTCATGCTACTTTTCTCTTTATTTCATAAAAGTATTACTTGAAAACACTTTGAAATTCACCAAATGAATGCTTTATGTACATCCAAGCTATAAGAAAGTTCTTCCTCTCCTGTGTACTTATATATCTACTTCTTTTCTATGTGCATATCATTCAGCACCATCATGAGGCTTACTCTTTCTTCCTCTTACCAGAAAGCTATTATTTTCTACATGGTTCACTCAGTACTATAAATATTCCAAAAATGAAAGTGATGATATGGAAAATCTTTCCCAAGTTGAAGGAAAAACATTGAAAATAAGATGCCCTTTACATACTTGGTTCTCCTCTTGTGTGAACAATGGTTATGGTAGTGTGGAAAAAAAGCCTATGTTCAGTACTGCAATAAAATGCAAATGATTCCCTTTACAAAAGAAAGACAGACTTACTGTATAATTTTCTTTGTTTTGATGGTCATTGGCGCCATTAAATTGATAGTTTGACCTAAAAAAAAACACTGTTGTTTAAAAATAGAATAGCCAAAATCCTTGTCCATAACCAGTGGTCAAAGGACATTAGACAACCAAAAAACACAGGACATTTTATATTGCAAAATGAACATTTGTAGTGATTTTGTTTTACTACACAATAATATAAGAGCAGGTATTGGTAAGCATTGCTTACAAAGAATTACATTGCATAAATTTTTAGTTTTCTTGGACGCATGCAGCTGGACCAATCTTATCCCTTCTCTGACGGAGTCTGTGTAGCATCATTTAGCTAATGAACATGATCCTGGAATCCACAGTTCTAGAGAAGTGTAACACCATGCATTGCCAGACATGAAAGTAAATGCCAGACATATAAGAGAACTAGGATTTGAGACCCAGCACTGGGGCTGAGACAACTCCAAGCTGTCACAACTAGAACGCCCAGAGCAGGCCAAAATGAAAAAAGAAAGGCAGTAATGATAGAAAGGGCAGAGTAGAACTAGAGATAGAAAACTGAGACCCTGAAGGATCCAAAGAAATCTCGGACCCCACAAGAATGCTGTAGAATAGATGTCTCTGGTAACTGTAGCTAAATGCGGGAGTCTACCCTATGGGCTAAGGCACTCACCTGAGAAAAATAGTTGCACACTGAGAGGAAAACTAAACAAAAGTATCAGAACCTTTCATGTAAGACAAAAAATGTGAAACCTCTATGCAAGGCTCTCTGGTTTGAGACTTTCTCCTTTCATCAGATTTAGAGGAGTCGAATAGTAGTATCATGAAATGCAGAAAAGATGTGATGGATACCTTCTCACTGACAATGAAACCATCCTTTGTAATGAAAGAAATCATTTCTTTCCTTAAATGCTTGGGGAAGGATATTTCAGATGATATGTTTGTTTGCTAGTTTATTTGTTAACATTTTTTGAACAAGAATAATTGAAGATAGGCCATCTTACAAGGCCCTTAGCCAATATTTCTGAAAAGAAAAGTAATAGAGTGGAACACCTTGGAAATGAGTCATTTGGTAAATGTGTGCCCAGTGGGAGGCAATGTGAAGAGACAGACTATATTTTGTGGTAATTAATCTCTAGAGGATAAAAAGAGAATGTGTAAAAACAAAGCAAAACAAAAAACAACCTGCGTTTTTGTTTTATCGTTATGATTAGTCAATTCATCTCTCTCCTTCGTACTTCTGAGAGTTCCAATACTGTATAGCTAGAGTCTCTACTGTACTATATCTCTATTTTCTCCCTCTCCCTATCTTTCTCTCTCTCTCACTCTCTCTCTTTCTTTTAGTTAATGGCTTATTAACAGCTTTTAAAAATAAGATTTTTTCCCTTACTACACTCTGGGGGAATTCTTTTTTTTGGGGGGGCGGGGGGGGGAGGAGACATATTTACTATAAATGTTGAGACTTCAGGAAGTGAAGTCTTTTTGTGAGCAGTGACTCACAAAAAGCAGTTGGCCAGGAGATCATCTGTATGGAGACAGGTACAAAAAATGGTAAGAGAAACACAGCTATGTCAGATGGGAGGCAGATTGTTGTTCTGTTTAGAATCTTAGATGTTACCATCAGAGTGAATTCAACATTGTTCATTCATTCAGGTCAACATATAGGTGAGCATATTAAGCCAATACCACAAAGTAATATGTCAGCTACAGATTTGTATTTTGTGAAGATGCTTAAATTTTAAGTCCAAATAATAGCAAAATCACTATTATTTTCCAATGATTTCTGTTTATTAGAAGTGATGTGTATTTTTCATTCATTCATTCATTCATTAACTCATAAAATATTTCTTGAATGTCAACTATGTTCCAGAAATTGTCGAAGTTGGGAACAAAGCAGTAAACAAAACCAACAAAATGGGTGAATAGGCTTTAGCACATTTGATAACAAGTTACTCAAATCTAGATTGCCACCAGAGGAAATTTCTTCTGTTGCAGAATTCCCTGTGATAGTCTGAAAAATCATATCATTTCCCTGCATTATCCACATTCTAATCCTTGGAACCTGTGAATATTACCATATATGGTATAATGAGGGGTCAATTTCTCATACCTCACATCTTATCTTTAAGTAAATATTGTTGTTTCTCTCCTCAAACCAAATCTCTAACCAAATCTCATTACATCCACTACTACCACCCAAGTCTAAAGTACCCACGTTGTGGTGGGCATGGAAATGCCCCAATCAGAATGTAGTGATTGACAGCCTCCAGTTGCCACCTTTTTTTTTTTTGTCTACAAGGTCATTCTTCCCCCAGGCTCTTCTAATGACTGGCTCTGTAGTAGGGGACAGGGGACCAGGTCAGGGGAACAGGACAGGGTACTTTCTGCTGACTTTGGATTTCTCTATGAGCAACTTCTGCCAGGGGACTCCTATTATACTGGCCAATACCTTTTCAGACCCAGGCTGTAGTCTGTGGCTGTCAGGCCGTCCCTCTCCATTCATATACATATCAGCACACTATCTGAAGGCTCTCCTTGCCTATTTCTGCTCCCTGTACCTTTATGCCTCACAGTTATTTAAAAAGATATTGCAGTACATAATCCTACTTGTCATTTTCTTCTCAGAAGACACAATATGACACAAATGTTTCATGGTTAACCAATTCTAGTAGTACTTTCTTTTTCTACCCTTGATACCCTATAGCAGCAAGAGAGGTCTTTTAAAGCACTATGTCCCTCCTTTGCTTAAAGCTCTCCAGTCATCTCTCATTACTCTTAGAACCAAATATAATCATGGACCTAGAACTTTAAAAACATGGCCTTTGGTTACCTCTCCAAATTTCTCCTTTGCTCCTCTGCTCCTGTCACATTGTACTCTTTGTTACTTAAATTTACCTGGCATACACTCACTTCAGAATATTTTCATACTTTTTCATGGAGAGGTAAAGAATGCTCTTCTCCTGGATGTCCACATGGATAATCCTTTACTTCATTTGAGTTCCTGTTCACAGCCTTCCCCTCGGGAAGACTTTCTCTGACCACAACTCTATAGAAAACAGGAAGCATTTTCTCCAAATATCACTTCTCACATAGTTTAAACATTTAAATATCCAAATATGCAAGCAATTTTTTTAAATAAAAGAATTATCAAATTAAAACCAAATAAATGTCAAATAGGAGGCAAAAAAATTATAGATCTTTTCAGAATTAATTGTATCTTTGTTGAGCCTTCCCCTCTCCTGTTATGCAGACTCAGGCAGCTACCACATCTGAGTTTTCATCAACCTGGTTAACACTGATCGCCCAATCTTGGTGATTTCCTGAGACACCAGCCCACCCAACTTTCACGCCCCCCAAGCCGCTTTCAGTGGCTTTTTAATACAAATGGCCTGTCTTGGCTCATGCTGTGGACTTTCCTAAAATCTCTCAAAGGTTCACAAACCCCAAACAAGAAGCATCTGGCTTCAGTGTGACCTGTAGCTCTTGCTGAGCAGCCCCAAGCCTGGCACTAGCAGCAGCCGTCCCCAGTTCAAAGCTCAGCCTCTCAAGGAACATTCAAGCCCAGCCCAGGTAGGGGCAACCATCTGAAGATTGATTGGTAGCTCATGCCAGATGGCCCCAGGCAGGGCACAGGCTGTGGCTGAACATGGCCTGAGGTGAGACCCCTCCTAGGAGACCTTGGGACCAGAACTGGTGGCAGGCTTCAGACTGAGCCAGAGCACCACCCAGGGCTGCATCTGAGAACAACATACCCAAAGGGAAGATTGGGAAGATACCAGAATCTTACTATGTAGGCTCAGCCTCAGCAAAATAGCTCTTCCACTGTAGTCACCAGCCTGTTCTAAATACCAGTTAGCCTGAGGGTCAAACCCACATAGATATGTTAATAGCAATCAGGGCTCAACTACAACAAGAGGGCACACACAACCCATACAAGAGACATACCTGGAGCACCCAGCTCAGGTATCCAGGGAGACTGTGCCTCACAGGACACTTACTTCATAAAGCCTTTGTATTAAAACTGGGAGACATAGCAGCCCTGCCTAATACATAGAAACAAACACAGGGAGGCAGCCAAAATGATGAGGCAAAGAAACATGTCTCAAATGAAAGAACAGAACAAAACTTCAGAAAAAAATAAATAAAACTAAATAAAATGGAGAAAAGCAATCCACCAGATGCAGAGTTCAAAACACTGGTTTATATGAATGCTCAGTGAACTTAGGAAAGAGTAAATGAACTCAGTGAAAACTTTAACAAGGAGATAGAAACCATAAACATGGAGGATAGAAAACATAAAAATGGAGAATAGAAAACATAAAAAAAAAATCAGTTAGAAATAAAAAATACAATAACTGACATGAATAATACATTAGAGGAAATCAACAGTAGATTAGATTAAGCAGAGAATCAAATCAGTGATTTAGAAGAAAAGGTAGCAGAAAATCCCCAATCAGAACAACAAGAAGAAAGAATCCAAAAAAATAAGAATATTTTAAGGGACCTCTGGGACAACATCAAGTGTATCAACACTTCCATCATAGGAGTACCAGAAGGGGAAGAAAGGGAGTAAGGAATTGAAAACCTACTTGAAGAAATAATGAAAATATTTCCTTCACCTGTCAAAGGAAATAGGCATACAGGCCCAGAGAATGCGGAGTCCTAAACAACTTGAACCCAAAGAAGTCCACATCAGACACATCATAATTAAAATGCCAAGGGTTAAAAACAAAGAGAAAAATCTTCAAAGCAGCAAGAGAAAGTCACCTAGTTACCTACAAGGGAGCTCCCATAAGACTATCAGCTGGTTTCTCAGCAGAAACTTTGCAAGCCATAAGGGATTGGCATGAAATACTCAAAATGATGCAAAACAAGGACCTACAACCAAGATTATGCTACCCGGCAAAGCTATCATTTAGAATCGAGGACAAATAAAGAGCTTCCCAGACCAAAAAAAAAACTAAGAGTTCATCACCACCAAACCAGTATTACAAGAAATGTTTGACAGAAAAGGAAGAAGCAAAAAAAGGGGGAGGGAGAGGAGAAGAAAGTAGAGGAAGAGGAGGAAATATAAAAATATAAATAATAAAATGGCAATAACTACATAGTTAGCAATAATTACTTTAAATGTAATGGATTAAATGCTTCAATTAAAAGACAGCGTGGCAAAATAAATAAGAAAACAAGATCCTTACACATGCTGCCTACAAAAGACTCACTTCGGATTGAAAGGCCCACAGACTAAAAGTATAGGAATAAAAAAGATATTTCATAAAAATAGAAACAAAACAAAACAAAAAAAGCTGGAATAGCAATACTCATACCAGACAAAATAGACTTTAAAACAAAAGCAATAAGAAGAGATGAAGAAAGATCCAGTCATCCCACTTCTAAGTATTTATGCAAATAAACACAAAACACTACCTTGAAGGGACACGTGAATCCATGTGTTCATTGCAGCATCATTTACAATAGCCAAGATATGGAGGCAACTTGGGTGTTTATTAGTGGATGAATAGATAAAGAAGAGGTGGTATAAATATACAACGGAATATTGCTAAATCAAAAAAAAAATTAAAAATGAAATCTTGCCACCTGCAACAACATGGATGGACCTAAAGGGTGTTGTGCTGATTGGAGTATGTCAAATAGAGAAAAACAAATGTCATATGATTTCACTTACATGTGAAATCTAAAGAGCAAAATAAACAACAGAAACAAACTCATAGATACAGAGAACATTTTGATGGTTGCCAGGTAGAAAGGGGATTGCGGGGGTGGGTGGAAAAGGGATTAACAGTTACAAAATAGTCATGAGGATGTAAATTATAGCATAAGGAATATAGTCAATAATATTGTAATAAGTATGTATAGTGTCAGATGGGTACAAGATTTATCAGGGTGATCACTTTGTAAGTTATATAATTGTCTAGTCATTACATTGTACACCTGAAACTAATACAATATCATATGCCAACTATAACTGAAAAATAAAATAACATATTTTAAAAAATAAAATAAAATTGCAGGTCTTTTGTTAGTACAAAATGTTAGATAGTAACACTATCTGGGAAATATTTGCCTCAGAATAAAGTTACGCCTATTTTTTTTTTTTTAAAATCAGGAAAGGTTAAATATTCTTTCCTAATCTATCTACGAGTTATTTGTAAACAGAATAAATGTATTATATAAATGGGTGCAAATGAATAGCGACAATTTGTGTTCGTTTTATACTGAGTATCTTTGCCATAGTTTGAATTTTAATAGCTGGCCTGGTAGTTCTTTGAGAATGTTGTTAGAGAGTGAAGATAGAGAATGATGTCATGAAAATAGAGATTTGATAAAGTGCTGATTATTCTGGTGGCTAAGCCATAAAAATGTATGTTTAAAGTTGATTTAAAAGTATTTCTTGAAAGTGGTCAAAATGTGATTTATTTCTAAGTGCTTTCTGTTATATTCATCTAATATTAATTATTTGAAATTTAAAAATCATATTATAAGAGTATTTACTTGACATATATTATTAAGTCAAATTTCAATGGGAAAATTACCAAGAAAATATCTAAGGCACTGAATTGTTTTAGAAATGAATCATTTTATAATCTAATATGTACAAAGCAATTTCAAACATATGGAAACACAATCAAAGAAAAGAAGACAGATTTATTAGAACTTTTTATAAATAAAATTAAGTGATACTTTAACTTAGTCCTTTTTTATTTGAGCAAATTTGGATTTTGAGCTATTTTTTTTTCTGAAGTAGGCTTTATTTTTGAAAAGTAGTATAATTTTAAAAATGAAGAAACTTTGGAGATAATGTGACCATATCACTCCATCTTAAAATGAGTAAACTAGGGTCTAGAGAAGTAGGTGCTTTGCCTAAACCCATAGATTTAATTGAAGTTAATTACACAGCACTACTGAGAGGTTGAAATCTAATGTAGTAACTCTAAGTTTATGCCATTGTCGTTAAGCTATAATATTTTTATTTCATAATAGTTTTAGGTAAGAATGATTCACTCATTTTTTTTGCCTCCAAAGTTTTATAGAGCAACTATCACACAAGACAGAATTTCTGCTTCACAAAGCGTGGAATTTAATTAAAAAGATAAGAAATTTTCTGAAGCAATGAACAAAGTAATAGCATGTGACCTTGTACCAAAATTTTAACATGTAAGCTATATGATTACTATTTTTGATATTTGAAATAAAAAATTTAAAGACATATATCAATAGTAATGAGAATAATCATGAAGAAACAAACTAAAAAAAAAATTATTTTTGTAGGCTGTCATAACAAAGGTCCTAGCATAAAGGTTAAAACTTTCTCTACTTAACATGCATTGTGTCATTAAGGTGCCACACACATGCACATATGACTACAATAATTATACAAAGCAAGAAAAGTACATGATTTTCTCATGTTGCTTTCTATTGAGGTACATTTGTACCATTAGAGTGTTGAGAACTCTTTTACGTATATCATTCTATGATTTGGTGACACTTTCCAGAAATGAACAGAATGATTGAAAATGTTTACCTGAGGATGATAAATTCTTTTTAAAATCACATACCTTCAGTAAGGTGTCTCTAATCGTTTTAGTGCTTCCTTAAATGTAGCTGAAAGATGAAGAGAACTCAGCATTCTTACTTGGAGTTGATAAAGTAGTAATTGGAAAAATTTCTTTTCATTGTATTTCTTTGCTGTAGATATTATTGTTTTAATAATGATAATATGCCAAATAAGTACAATAAAAATAGTCACATGTAAAATATAAAGAACAAAGCTTGAAGCATAACACTCCCTGATTTCAAACTAAATTACAAAGCTATAGTAATTTAAAAAGCATGGTACTGGCGCAAAAATAGACATAGTCCAATGGAATACAATGGAAGATCCAGAAATAAATCGATGCATATACAGTCAGCTAATCTTCAACAAGGGTGCCAAAAATACATGAAAAGAGGATAATCTCTTCAACAAACCATGTTGGGGAAACTACACTTCCACATGCAAAAGAATAAAATTGAACCCTTCTCTTACCTTTATCATACACACACACACACACAAAAAAAAACACTCAAAATGGATTAAGACTTAAACACCTGAAACTATAAAACTTCTAGAATAAAATATAGGAAAAAAGTTTTTCAACACTGGCCTTGGCAATGATTTTTTTTTTTTTTGATATGATACCAAAATCACAGGTAACAAAGGCAAAAGTAGACAAGTGAAACTACACTGAACTTAAAAACTTCTGCTTGGCAAAGGGACAATTAACAAAATGAAAAGATAACCTTTAGAATGGGAGAGAATACTTCCAAACTATTTACCTGATAAGTGGTTAATTTCTAAAATATATATATGGAATTCATACCACTCAATAGCATGCATAAATAAATAAATAAATAACCCAATTTAAAAATGAACAATGTAGATAATATAGATAAAATTGGAAGACATGCTAATGTAAATAAGCCAGACATAGAAAGAAAAATATACACTTATATGTGTAAACTACAAAAGTTGAACTTAGAGAAACAGAGAGTAGAATGATGATTATACTGGCTAAGTAGTGGGAGAAATGTGGAGAGGTTGACTAAAGCATAGAAACTGTCAGTTTTAAGATGAATAAATTACAGAAATCTGATGGATAGTGTGATAACTATAGTTAATAATAACGTCTACTTAAAATTGCCAAAACAGTTCTCATCATATACACATACAAATGGTAACTATGTGAGATAATGAATATGTTAATTATTTGATTGTGGCAATAATTACATAAAGTATACTTATATCAAAACACCATATTGTGTACTTCATTTTTATTTGCTGATCACACCTCAATAAAGCTGGAAAAATAATTAAGAAAAGAAGACATAAAGTGTCAGAAAGAAATGTCATATAGTGATTTTTAAAGAGATAAAATATGCCAAGTACATGAGTGTGCATTCAACAATATGACTTCAAAACATGTAAAGCAGAACTAATAGAAATAACAAGAAAATGACAAAACCTCTAGCAAAGTCAGACTCTCAAAAATTAACATATGGAGTATACAGAATAAGACAGTAAAGGAACAGTATGTTCAAATGGGATACTTTCTGTGTCGTTCGCCACTGAAGCCCCAAGACAAAAACAACAAATTGTTCTCCACAGTGTGAAGTAAGATGCTAGACTGCCTACGGAGGTTCGAAGAAGACCTTATTGGCAACCTGTTTTACAGCCTTTAAATTTGAAAATACAATAAAGTTGAAGGGGCTGAGTTGAAAATTAGGTAGAGCACTTCTTTGGAAAACTTGGCAGGGTTGCTTTCTTCTCATCCTTAGCTTAGTAAAGGGGCTTCAATAAGGCTCGCTGGAGAGTGTGTGATATGTGTTCCCTATAGCATATGTGATTCTGAGAACTAGTGCCTTATTCTTGAAGAACAGTCAACAAGTGAGAGACTAACTACAGTGGCCTCTGAAAGGAAAACTTAAGGAGAAACTTTATGCTTCACGAATGCAGTTAAAGTTGTCTATCCTCCACACCTAGGTGTGTAACCTGTATAGATAAACAAGCTTGTTCAGTTAAAAGAAATTTTGCCTCAAAGAGATTCTGCAAAAGTGATGCTCTCAGCAGAAAGAAACTTGAGATGAATCTTCCATTACAGAAGCTTCAGGGTAACTATTAGCGACCAGCAGAATGGGAGGTAAAGTCTGAGTTGAGGAAGCGGTGTCGGAGGACCAAGGAGGGGCTGTGCATAAAACCCATGAAAATAACCATGGGAAAGGGCTTTAAACTTGTACACAGCTGGAATACACTCACACTAGGCCACAGAAATATTAAGCAGTAAGTTCTCTCCTTTCTCTTCCTTCTTAGCTCTCCTTTCCTCTCCTTATTCCCTCCAGCTCTGCTTGGTGAGGAGGAGGGTAGAAGGGCTCACTGGGAAAATGAAGGACATGCCCTTCTCATCCTACCGTGGGCTCCAGGCCTGAAGCAAAACAAGCTGGTACTGGTGAAAAGCTTTCGTTCGGGAAGACTTCACGGCACTGATTTTTATACTAAAGTGGATCTCATTTTTACTGAAATGAGACTTTGTATCTAAAAGTGACTGGGAGATTTTTTTGGTCATTATGAATAACGTGAATGAAAATCCAAAGGAAAAAAGAAAATAGCTGATCAAAGAAATTTAAAGAATAATTGAGTGGGAGGAAATAATAAATTTGCTTCTATGTAAATTTTTTTTTCTCTTTTCTGGGATGTTATGAACATACTCTCTCTCATACACACATATAACCATGTATTAACACTGCAAAAAAATCACAATGCTCAAACAATAGAGTCATACAAATCATATATGTATATATATTTAAGACCACATAGTTCCCTGCCAAAAACTCTAAGAGGAAAAGAAAACAATTAAAAGAATTCTTCTTTTCAAACATTCTGTTGAAAAAGACTCACTGGAAAATTTTTGTAACCAATGCTTGTGCTGGTTCTAAATGTGAAATCCATCTTTATATCCACTGACAGATTCAGGCCAAATTTTATGAGGGATAGGGTGCTGAAGTCCTCAAAACGTTGCCACTAAGACTTATACAGCTGAGAGTGATATTGTTGGATAGCAGTTAATAGAAGAAGGTGAGGGGAAGAAGATAGATGGCCCTACTAGTTAGAGAATACGACCCCAAGAAAAAGGATGGGTGGCATTTATTACTGAGCAGGAAACTAGAAGTTGAGCCATGGTTTTGAAAGTGAGAGGGAATGGCTAGGTTTAAGTTTGAGCCCTTTTGACCTCATTAAAGCTGATAATCTGAGAGGCAAAGAGCTTATCCTGGGAGGAATGTCTGTTAAGACAGAAGAGGTATCTTGGTTAATTGAGGATTTTTGCATGTGCTAATATGTAAATACATTGTACAACCAGTCAGTGTTTTTCTTTTCTAATTAATCAAATACATTCTATCAGAGTTCATTCTATGAGCAGATTCATTCCATGAAAAATGAACACTGTTTTATTATCAGTCACATTTTGTATTCTAACTTATCCTAGAAGCCATAGATTATAGAAATAGATACTATATCATCTGATCTAAAATTTTCCAATATGTTTACAGATACATCGATAAAATGTCATCAATATATACAAAAATCACACTTTATTTTTAAAAAAACGACTTAGATTTTCTTTAGATTTGAAGAATACCTCAATGTTCTGAAGTACAAATACTAAAAAATCTATTCTTCAAATTTAATACTATAATTATTTTTATGTTTTTAACTAGAGCATATATAATAACATCTATTAACTTAGAAAATAAAAGAAATAGATGGCGGGTTACAAAAAAGGCAAGCAACACTCAATCTATAATTAAATTTTCAATAGAAAGCTATTAGTGGGAGAGGCTATGTATACATGGGGAGAGGGTTTATGGGAACTCTCTGTACTTTCTGCTCAATTTTGCAATGAATCTAAAACTGCTCTAAAATATAACAGCTATTAAAAATATATTTAAAAATGTTACTGGCATTTAAAGTCAAACTTGATGTCAGATAATGAATCATGTTCTCTAATTGTTGGATGACGTTTATCATTCACTGATTACCTGGGAGAAGAAGCACGAGTTGTACATTTAAATGGTGCTCTTAGAGTAATAAGGTAAAAATATGTTACGTGTTTTGATTCAAAGGGATGCATTAAATCAGCAGACACATATAAAGGTGACAAAGAATGTTGACAGATGTAACTTCCTTCAATATAGTGAGTGCCATCTTAACAACAAATAATAAGAGCTAAAATTTACAAGGTACTTACTTTGAGAAAAGTAGAATTATTATCCCTATTTTAGGATGGAAGTAAGTCCAGGCTTAGAAAAAGGATAAGTAAATGAACCACCCAAGGCCATATAAGTAGTTAGATTTTAGAAATTGGATTCAAACCCCTTGTCTGTCTTCGGAGATGGAATCCTTAAGCACTACAGATGTGCTGCTACTCTTGACAAAGAACACATGTTGAAAAAAGAGTAAGTGACCAATTTTAAATTATACTTGACAGTTATCATCGGCTCTTCTTAATACTGAAAACTTTTGTTAATAAGAAAATATTATTGGAATACCTCATTTCAATAAATTCTCTATAAATAATTTCAAAGATAACAACATTTACAGGACATTTTCTAACAGTACCCTATGCCTTTTTTTTTTTTTTTTTTTTTGCTTTTTGTTTTGACTCACTTTGCGCAGTAGATGAAGATGAGTCATGAGCTTCCGTCCTCCTTCCCAATTCATATATAAACTTAATCAGAAGGAACTAGTGTATGTCCATCAAGAAATGGCTATTAAAATATTCCCTGAACAGTGAACTCAGCTCCACTGAGTTCAATCATTGAAAATAATTTTATTTTTATTTCAGAACTTACAAAACCTTGAATTAAGAAAACCTGTGCTCTGCAAATCAGGATTCTTTTGAAACTACTTCTTCAGCAAAGTGGTAACTACGTGGTAATAGGATATGAGAGGAAATAAAGAAAAAGTATATTTGTGAGGCTAACACTATTTTTAAAAAGGATGACTGGTCAAAATAAGCTGTGTCTGCACATATTCCACAAAGTGGACAGTAGAATCTATTACACAGATAATCCAAGCTAAAATACCACTTTTCCTTCAATTATATGGATATTTCAAAAAATACACTTTCTTAGCTTAAAAATTTCAGCAATTGCTGATCTTTAACTTTTTGTAGCCCTTTTGCAGTCTTTTATTTGAAGAAATATAAGTGCGTAAAATTAAAATCTCAAAAAATATAGTGGTATAGAATATCCACTTGTGTCTGTTGTTGCCTCATTTAAGTGATTTTACATTTAATCTTACAATAATAAGTTTTTATAACAGTAGATTAAGTAGTAGCTAGTTCCACATGGGAGTTGGAAAGTTGTAAAAGGCCCATGTGGTTGAAAAAAGTAGCTTCTAGTTTTAGAAAGTCTATTCAAAACTTCAACATTGCCTGTCGATGGGTCAGGGAAACTTCATGCATTCCCTAAGCACAGAACACAAGGCAGACAAGATTGAAAATGTTGAGTCCAATGAAAAAGATATAATAGATACAGTGGACATTAAGAAGAAAGAGAACTTTCAGTCAAAATGATCAGAATGCTTATAAATGAGAAGGCATATTATCTATTTCATACCAGATGAATAAAATGTGAATAAATGAGAATAAAAATATTTCAGAGGTGGAAGCAGAAGTAGTGTGAGCAAAGTAAAGGGTGTCCTAGAACAGTGGTCAGGCCTGTCTTATTTACATTATCTTAAGACACTTAAAATTAAACCTGCTCTATAGGAAGTTTTCACCGCACACTTGTTGCACGAATGAACATTACACACTATTCAGATTAGTTGCACTGTAGGAGGAAATTGTAGGTGAGAAGGCCAGAAACATCATCTGGAGGCAGAATATTAAGGACTTCACTTCAATATCAGGTTAAGGACTGTGAATTTTATTCAATAGGCAATGAGGAATTGTTGAAAGTTTTTGAGAATAAAAGAAACAAATTAAATTATGTTTTAAACATTACCTGGTTACCAAACATAAGATGAGTTATAGGATAAAGACAAAATTGAAGATCTACAACAGAATCCAAGAAAAACAAAATGAGTATTTAGACCAAGACAAATATAATATACAGCAGGTCCTCAGATAATGCTGTTTCTCTCAACATTGTTTTGTTATAACATTGACGA
This sequence comes from Rousettus aegyptiacus, assembly GCF_014176215.1. Lineage (NCBI taxonomy): Eukaryota > Metazoa > Chordata > Mammalia > Chiroptera > Pteropodidae > Rousettus > Rousettus aegyptiacus. The sequence goes on from NW_023416286.1 coordinate 25,180,861, forward strand.
GATGCCATAAGAACTTAACGCTTGTTTATATTAAATAGCCTACGGAAAAATTAATTTCATTATACATCATTTCACTTAAAGTCTCAGAACCTATCAATGACATTAAGCGAGGACTTACTGTACATGCAGAGGAGAAAATAGATTCAAGAGATTTGACAGATGTTGATAAACAATTAATAGTGATTCAATATAGAGAATAAGAGAAAGAAGACTGATAAGTTTTAGTGTTAAAGTTACTAATCTACATTAAAAAGTAGGTAGATAAAAAGATCTGATCATTTGCATTGCTTTGCTCTGAGGCAACCTACTGGAGATATAACAATGATAATACTAATGATAATAGTAATGATGATGGTTATAATAATAGCAATACTACTAATAATAGCCAAAGCTTTATGGCACTTAACATGTGTCAAGCCATGTATTAAATGTCTTCCATATACTAACTCAGAACATGTAACTGAGTTCAGTAGGTATGAATTTGAGTGTAATCAACACTAGAGAGAGAATTGAGGTCACAAGATTAATAGGAGAGAACTTTTTTTTCAAAATAAGAAATATCAGGCTTTCTGACGAGAAGAAAACTCTTGTAAAAGAGTTAAAGCAAACTTCAATGTCTACTCCTCCTGAAAAAAAACCTGCTATTATTATTAATGGAAAATAAGTTTTTAAAGGGAGGTTTTAAGGAAAGGAGGAGGTCATTTATTCGGTTGTAGAATGTCAACCATTGGATGTTAATATTGCGTGGAAGTAATATTCTGTAGTCAGAGGAACTTATGACCTGCATCATGGATTAAGGATCAAGATTGGAATTGTGACTCCAGAGATGTAAGTTGGAAGGTGAATACAAATTTTGGAATTTATTTCTGAATTTTCCAGCTATACATCTCTTCTTCCCAACTAGATTATAATCTGAATCGAGACACAGACACCATTTCTTTAATCTCTTCTGCAACTCTTCACATAGCGCTAGATACTCAGTGATGCTAACACATGCTTTTATGATATTATTTTAAGAACAAATGTAGATTATATTTTCACCAATTAATTAAAGCAAATATAGTGATTCAAATGCTGGTAAGGTAAATATTTAAACAAGTTAAATGTCAATTTTAGAATAAAAAACACTGCATTTAAGTTACTGTCAATCCTGTTAAAATCATGAAATTAGAAAGCAATTCATACTGATTCTTCACTGGTCCAAGAAGTAAGGCCCTGTGGTACTTTGATTCACAAACTGGATACTGATGCAACCATCTGCTATGTTATGTACAAAGAGCCGAAGTCTATGTTGGGCTATTTTTAAGCAATGGAATTATTTCTTATAATGATATATCAAGCATATTCATATTGATAATCACCTTGATTACCAGTTGCAAAGAGAACATTAGCGACAATATTTCAGTGGTATATTTGAATGCAGTAGTTCTAACATGACATACAATTTATCTATTGTTTGTAATTTTCAATTTTAAAAACATAAATAGCTAATTTGAAAAATATATGATGAGAATATGAAAAGGAAGGAGAAGGTATTTCAAAGATGTGAAAGAGAGTGCACAAGATGAATAGCCAGAGAGGGGGACAAACGTGAGAGCTACAGGGACAATTAGAATGATCCAAGAGGTCGTTGTTAATTATATATGAAAGAGGCACTGTGTTCCCTAGCAAAAACAAAAAACAAACAACAACAAAACTAGATGATCTGCATTCTATTTTAGCAGGTACTGTGACTCATTAGCTTTTATTTTACTCATTGACAAAAATCATTCAATATGAGGCAAGTGTTTCTAAAATATCTTTCCCCTCTCTTTGGCTATCTTTAAGGAGCTCCAGAAGAACCTCGCAGATAAAGCACCCATTGATAAACAATTAGGAGGCATTAGTTGAAAAATAGGCTTCGAGAATAGATTTAATTAATCAATTAGATTAATTAGAAGTATTTCACCAAAGACCGGTCAGTTCTGAATTGAAGAGTCCATTTAGCCATCTGAACAAAACATTTCCATATTTAAAAACAAATGCAGAAACATAATAAAATCAAATAAAACAGACACTTGTAGCATAAACATAGTTTAAATCACTTTCAACAATACATCAATTATTTAGTCTTTGACAAAATAAGAGTACTCGATTTAGTTGCCCTTAATCTTTTACCTCCAAAACAGATCCTAAGAATTCATTTATCCATTTATTTTTTTCATTCCTACTCATATGTATGTGTATATATTACATATACATATATATATAGAGAGAGAGAGAGTTGTCCATTTCAAATGTATTATTAAACAATTTTTGAAGAAAATTCAATAAGGACACCAATTTACACCATGATAAATTATGGCTTCCAGCTTTAAATCTATTAAATATTATTTGGCAATATTTTACAGTAAAACAACAAATATATAAACTCAGATATAAAATTATCAAAATTTAGCATTTAAAAATCTCTTATTTTGAAGTTATATTACTTTATATACTACTATTTTATAGGGGTATTAATTGACTACATGGCTACCCATAAATACAAGAGTAGTGCTTATTAAGGAATCATTTTATGAACACGGCACATACAAATAAAATATGGGGGATTGACATCAACAAAATCACTGAAAAATATGTCCCCCTCCTTAACCACGACAATTTGGCATCCATCCACAGACAAAAGTACCTTTGTAGGAACTAGGATCTAATTAGGCCATTGTGATAACCCAGTGCTGTCCAAGAACCAGAGAGCTGCATTGGGAAGGCAGGCTCACACTCAGCTGAATTGATGAATGCAGTTCCAACTATGGATTTAGAAATGGCTCTATATCCCTGAGTAGTTGGCCATGGCCCCATTTGGCTTTGGTTCTGTCATCAACACCCTAAACCAAGCGACCCTGGAGGAGCCCTGCCCACCTGTGCTTCCATTAATTGGCATACAGACCTCGGTCCCAGCTGTGGATCCTGAAGAGGCTTGTGAACTGGTCCAGCTCTTCGGCTTCAGTCAGTCAAAGAGCCCTGGAAGAACACTGAGTTAGACAATCACCCATGGACCAGACAGCCTTTGTGGAAGTCCAGGAGTCCAGCAGAGAACTTCCTTCACACAGTTGGAGGGGAAAAAAAAAAAAAAATCAGATAGAAGTTTCGGAGAAAGTAAAAAGAACAATTTGACTTTCCCACATCATCCCTACCCCAAGGCAGCACAGTTCAGTGTGGAGATCACCTCTTTGCCCATAATTTCTCCCCTGAGTAAAAGTGAGTGAGTGACCAGCTTCCCTAGCTATGCAAGATGCTGGCAAAGAGGCCCATTTCTCTCACCCCATTCCGGTAATGAGCTGCACAACTGAGGGACAGTGAGCGGCTGGAACAGTAGCCCGGGCTCTGAATGAAATGTACCAAGAGGACATGAGTCCTTCTAGCCTTGTCAGGGACTCCACGGGGAGGCTCATGAGCCACTGTGGACGCTTCGCCTGCAGATCCCCTCAGCTGACCCATGGACACCCACAGCGCTCCCCAGCACCCCCCCCACCCCCCCACACCCCTCCACACCCCCCCACACCCCCCCACACACACCCCCACACACATACACACATACGCGCACGCGTGCGCGCTCTCTGTCAGGTGGCTGACTCCCTGCCTGCGCTCCTACTGGCTACTAGAGCAAGTGCAGAGGTCTAGCAAGTATGCGCAGAGAGATAAACTGAATCTGGGGAACTGGGAGAGCCCATCCTTGGGACAGCAAAAGGGAGATTGTCGGCCCAGGACTAGGCTCTGCATGATGGAAAGAAGGCTTACAAACTTAAGAACTCTGCCACAAGAGGGAGCAAAAAGTGTGGAGCAAACATATTCGTAGAAGGGCAGAACCCTAGCAGGGTTGATGGAAGGACAGTACAGTGAGCGGCCTCCCCCATTTTATCTGCAGTGTAACTTTCTGTAGTTTTATTTACAGGTGGTCAACTGAGGGGTCTGAAAATATTAAATAGAAATTTTCAGAAATGCACAATTAATAAGTTTTAAATTGTGCACCATTCAGAGTCTCCTGGAGAAATCTCGTGGAACCACCGGGTGACGGTGAATTCTCCCTTCGTCCAGCATCTCCACGCTGCAGAAGGTTCCATCCTTTAGTCACTTGGTAGCCTTAGTGGTGATCAGACTGACTGTCCTGGTATCTCAGTGTTTGTGTTCAAGTAACATGTATTTTACCTAATAACGTCTCCAAAGCACAAGAGTAGTCATGCTGGCAATTCATTTATTACAAAGGGAAGCCCTAACATGCTTCCTTTAAGTGAGGTGAAAGTTCTGACTTTTCCTTAATTAAGTCAGTATGCTGAGTTTGACACTTCTACCTGTGAAATTATGAAAAAAGAAAAAAAAACCTGCATGCTAGTTTTGCTCTTGTACTTTGAACTACAAATGTCTTTCATTATGTAGCCATTGCATCATCTGATATCATTTCAAGAAGAAGAAGGGTGAGTATAGTACAATAGATATTTTGAGAGAGAGAAAAGACATGTAACTTATTATGGCATATTGCAGTACATTGTTATTGTTCTATTTTGTGAATTGTTAATCTTTTACTCTAATTTATAAATTAAACTTTATCATAAGTGTATATGTATAGGAAAAAACATAACATATAGAGAGTTCGGTACTATCCATGGTTTTAGGCATCCACTGGGGGGCCTTGGAATGTATGCCCCTTGGATAAGAAGGAATACTCGATTTCCCTGAAATCGATCGGTAAAGACTGGAGGAGATGACTATTACTTTAAATGTAAAGACAACAATGCAAGACTTTAAGGAACATGAAAAATCAAGGAAACATGACGCCATCAAAGGAAGATAATAATTTTCTGGTAACTGATCCCAGTAGTATATATAAAGCAGCCCACCATCACATATGTTGGTATTAATGGAAGAATTGAGACTTTAAGATTCAAAGTAATAATGTGGTACTAGCCAGGAGATCCAGGACTACCTTAATCACCTCTCACCACAAGATCTATAAAGTATATTTATGTGCAAGAAAACGTGGAATTTGCCTAATCAACTAAGGAACACAGATTATTGTTAGTTGAGCTTTGCAGGCAGACTCCATTGCAGAGAACTTTAATAAGTTGGACTGATCCTAAACTTTTACCTTAAACTCCTTAGATTTAAATTATTTTTAACTAAAACATATCAATCCAAATATGCACAGGCTCCATACTGGAAGAAGTTTGATTTTCTAACTAAAAGGAGCACATTTGAGCCCGTGGTAGTGAAAACTGGCCTGAGTCCTCACAAAGCCAAAAGCACTGTACTTCCTGCTGCAACACTAGATAAAAACATCAGATGGCTGGGCTTTTGTGATTGCAATGCAGGGATGAAAGAAAGTCATACTTAAGTATAGGCGTTTTAACACAGTTACTACCAAATGTGATCCAATCTGTGTCCTCAGATTGATCAATGATAATGAATGCTTCTCTTCTCTGGGAGCAAAAGTAAAGCGAAGAAGCCAAGTCTCTCCTACCCTACAGTTGTATGTTATACATTATCTTAGCACATTTTCATTATAGCCTTTTATGATGAACATTTACTATATTTATTGTCTAGATAAAAAATAAGTTTCTAATATACTAAATGTCACCAAGGTTTTTAAAAACAAATTAACAAAACTAGGACTCAGATCTAGTTTTGACTCCATGTAGTCTGTCTTCTACTGTCTTCTACTTGCCCTACTATTTATAGAAACTATTGATTATATCGGGAATGTGTCAATATTTTAGGCTTCTTGGGTTCTGCTGTGGTCCAACAGTTGATTGCCATATATCCTCTAAAAATGTGTTTCAGAAAGTTAACTCGGTACCTGAACATTGCTATGACTAGGGAAAGTGACCCTATATTTCTGGAATATAATTTATAGCACTGGCTTAAAAACTAATTTCACACCTTTCAACTTGACATGCATTTTGTAACTGAAATGGAATCTAACTGTGCAATAGGATAAAACCTTGAATAGTAATTTTAGAAATTTTGTTTTAATATTTTGTAAAGAGTGGCACCTACAAATTACCTATATTTAAGGTCCACTCATGTAAAAATGCCTAATATATGAATTTAAATGTAAAATGAGGATGATTAACAGGTCACTTAGAGTTTGGAGTGACTATTTGATGCTCTTCTGTGAGATGCCATGAAATTAAAGCTACTCTATGAAGCTATTTCACGAGCTTATCATATTATAAGATTTGGGTCTTTCAAGGTTATCATTTCCACTCTATAGAAGAATTTTTTCCTCCTGTGCTCTGATTGAATGGGAAATTCCTGCTCTTTCCATAGACATCTAACTAGAAGCTTATTTGGAGCATGATTTGAATGAGCTCTAGTTCATGTAGATAGTTCATAAGTTATAGATATGCATCTCAGCTTAAATTATTTAGTTTTAAAAGCCATAAATTGACATTTAAGCAACTGATTTGAAACACAAGGTTATTTTTTTATTCTGATTCTATCAGACACAAGTTCATATAAAAATGTGTTTAATAAGGTCATATTTGTTAAAAGTTTCGACCAATATAATTTGGAAGATTTTAAACGTCTTTACACTTAGACCAAGAAAAGTATTTAAGTATCTCATTGTGTCAAGTGAGATTAGAATACCAGATCAACTCATTGGCTAGGGGAAAACATTGTTTCTTCTTGATAAAGTATTGACAGCATCATTTGCAAGTTATTCAAAGGTCTTAAAAATGCTTATCTATTCTGACTTTCCCCCTAATTAGCAGACGAGTGGTAAATAAAGGTAACCAGAGGCAAATTAAGGATTCTCCATTGCTATTTCTCCTGCTTGAATACAGGGTAAAATCAAATACAAAATTCAGATTCATTTCACTTACTTACCCAATTTTTTAATGACAGGTGATTAGAAAAGTCTAAATTGATAGACATTTTTAAGACTTGAACTGGTTGATATAGAGAAGGAGGAAGAGAACTATTTGAAGTATAATATTGGATTTCATAATTTATTTAAAACAATTCTTCTTATTCTCTTCCTTTTTTTCTTACATGTGATTCCAAATCCATGGTTTTGCAATATAATACATCCTTCACATTTAGATGTAAACAGCACTCCACAATAAATCTAACAAATAGTTTTGAATTAAAAATCCTGAAATATTAACATTTTAACTTTTAAGCCTAAGATCATTCACGAAAAGGTTTTATGTTCTATTTCATGAAGCTACTGCATACCCTCTCGAGGAAAGTCAATACATTTCACAGAAATAAGAGTCACACAAGCACTGAAAAACTGTGGGGACAAGGGAAAAACCTATATATTTTCTAAGTTTTCTTTCTCCATGAACTTGAAAAGCTGGGTAACTTACTGCTTAGCAAGAGTGAAACCATGGAGATCTGAACAGTAGTAAATATTGATGGTGAAGCAAGAGAGACCTTTTCTTTGGAAGAGGGAAAGTGGGTGTCAGAAGCCTTAGGTATTAAAGCAGTGGTCCTATTTTTGGTATCTTTGAGAACCTAATGCCTGATGATTTGAGGTGGACCTGAGGCCATGATGCTGGCACTGGGGTGCAGCTGCAAATACAGGTAAAGTTTCACTTGCTTCACAGCTGCTCACTTCCTGCTGGGCAGTCTAGTTCCTAAGAGGCCACAACCTGTGCTGGTCCGTGGCCCAGCAGCTGGGGACCCCTGTGTTAAAGAATGAAACATGAGAGGTGCTATTTTTGCCTAACAAAATTTTAACATTATTCAAATCAAAATAGTCTTCTAAAATCATATTCAACTCTGAATTTGTAAATACATTTTTAACCTTGCAATGCAAAATACATTTTTAAAAATATGTATTTAATATAAATTGACATTCTCATTACCTATTGAATTTGAGTATTGCAAATACTTAAATAGCTTAGTAAAGAATATTTGCTTAGAAAGTAATTAAGGAAGTCAGTTTTTTAATGAAAGCAATTAACATATTCACAGTGCTTCCATTTAATGTAATTGCTTAATATTAATGTGCAGCATAGATGGTTTACTTAAATTAATTTTAATTTGGTATAGAGCATCAAAGCTTTCCAGTGAGATTAGATTTTACCAAATAACCTATTTTTCTAGATGCATAAAGTGTTTGGTCGAACATTTCCATATAATTGAAAATTATATTAGAAATTTCTCTCATTACCCTTTGAAGTCAAAGTTAAACTTTTGAGTCATTATGGTGCAAGTCTACCTAAATTTTAGCAATACAGTATCCACTACGGTGTTACTTTGAGATGTCAACTAGTAATGTTCCAGCTTTTCCATAGATTCTGAACTGCTTCTAACAATATTTTTGGTCCAACCAGCAGGAGTTCTTGCAGCCTACTCTTGTTAGAAAGAAGGATGACTTCCACTAGGAGAAACATGAGTTTTCAACTTTCTTTACAATTCTTTTTATTTTAAAACTGCATAGCAGGCATATAGAGGTCATGGGTCTCTTATTATTTTTTTTTTTTATTTTTACTTTTTAATTAAAGAGGAATACCTTGCTTCAAGGAAAGACTGGCAATATCTAATGACACATGCCTACAGAAAGTGCATTGGAGAGAGAGCGTACAAAGGAAGGCTAAGGGGTAGTTTTCAATCTTGTCTCACCATATCCCATGTGTTCTACTGAGCTCCCATACAGGATTCTCTCATAATTTTAGCTATTCCTTGAATTAAAGTTATTTGCATACTTGCACTACATATGTTGATTTTTTTTTTCTTAGAATAAAGTACTTATTGAGAGTGCAGGATTTGGTGCCAATTTATGTGCATATCCCAGACTTGCCACTTGCTAGTTCAGAGATTTGTGTAAGTTACTTAACATCTCTGACCCTTTACTTCCTCGCCTATAAAAATGATTAATATCAGTGCCTACCTCATAAAGTTGTTAAAATTTAAAGGCATAACTATAAGCAAGGTTCTAAAGGTATTACCTAGCATATAATGAACATTCAGTAAGTTATTATCATTATTACTAAAGTGTTAGCTATGTGAGTGCAAAAATATTTATAATCTTATCTACTACAGTGTTTAATTCAGTGTCATGTACCAAGTAAATTAAATTACCTCCCCCTCCCTGATATTTCTAACTTTGATCTATACTTCAATCTCAGAACGGCTTATCCTGATTCCATAGACATAAGAAATCCTCTCCTGTGTGTTTCAATATTATGTGGATGCTTATCCTCTTCACTTAATTAGTTTTTTCATCTTATCTGCCATTGTATAAGCATCAGGAGGACATTGATGTTTACCTATTGATTTACTGCTGTGTCATTAAGAGATTTTTTAGTGTCTGATGTATGAGGGGTACTCAATGAATATCTGTCAAATGAATTAATCGGAATAATAATTAAACAGAACTGACCTAGACACCTAGATGCTAGTTGCTCACACCGAAAATAAAATTAAAAAAGACAAAAACAAAGAACTGACACATTAGCAGAGTGTATTAAAAGAGTTAAACAATTTCCTCTGTCACCTTACTTTGGGTGGTGAACACAATGTGATATACATATGATGTTTTATTGAATTGTACACTTAAAACGTATAATTTTATTAATGAATGTCACCCTAATAAATTTAATTTTTAAAAGAATCAAACAGTAGATATTTCCATATTTGCAACTTGGCAGTATTTTCTGCTGACAAGAAAATTAGCTACTTTCATGTCACTAAGTGACCATTTCATTTGTATCAATCAGGAATGTGTAATGAAAGCAGATATAGCCATGAAACAAAAGCTCTAATCTCCATTGATTATGTCTTAAGGTCTTTCTATTCAACTCTTAAAAAGCCCTTTCACTTTTTTCCTCACCCTGATTACACTTAAAACATGACAATCAATCTTGCTCTGTGTTCTGTCTTGTACTTGCAGAAAGACTTCACTGCTCTTTGAAATCAGCCATCCTTTGAGATCACCTCTCAACAATGCTGCTCTTGCCTTGAGAATGGCCTTCAGAATCTTTATTCCTATGTTAGTGCTAATTCCTTGTAAGATGTGATTTTTCCTAATACTACGAGGGTATTGGTTTGGGTATTTTAACATTTTAAAATTAAAACTGTGGCTATGGGAGATTTATTTTCTCAACGGACATCTTTCTATATGGCAGAAACATTTTTTTCCTTTAAAAAATGAGAATATGACCTTATAAAAACTCAAAGTCAACACCAAAATTCTAATTGCATAGATATTTCTCAGAGGAAATTGATAGAGAGATCATATTTTGTTATAGTATGAGACGCAACTAAAAAGATAGGTTGGTTAGTCCAATTTTAGAGATTACTGTGAATACCATTTATTAACATAATAATAATTTCAAATGTATAATATATACTAGAATTTTACCTCTTATATTTTGTAAACAATACTGCATTTATATATATATATATATATATATATATATATATATATATATATATATATATAAAATGGCAATCTAATAAGATTCTCTCAATAGTTTTCACTTCTTGCATCTGTTTATTTTATATTGTACTGTTATCGATTTTTGTAATTGTGCCTTGATGCCATCTGGTATATTGTTATACATTCTTTATTTCTAATAACTTTTCACATATATAATTTCAATTCATCATCTTTATTTTGTTCAGATCTATTTTTTAAAGGAACTGCTTAATTTTTTTTAGAGTTAGTGGAGACTCAAGGAAATTCTTATCTAGGCAATGGAGGTCAAAGTAATAAAACTATCCAAAATAATTTTGGTGTAGAGCTTGTCTCAGTCCTTTTTGAATCATCCACTCAGATTTTGAGATAGACTATTTCAAATCTTATATTGTTTTCCTAAAAGAGACAACTCCTACGACCATATTTCTGCCACTTAACTGTCCTTCTTTACATACAATCTATAAATAATTAGATTGCCCCTAGAAAGAATTCACTTTCAATTTAATCATTCTTTAGGCCGCTTTTGTCGACAGATGGCATAACTGGGTACTAAAGGAGAATCTAGATCTCAATGCTTTCTTCCTAATTCATGGGTGCATGTGGGCATTAGACCTGCCATGCTCTGATACTGGCCACTCAAGGATGAACTGCTAAGTAGGGGCTGCTCTTCAAAGACCAACCTGGGAATGCTAAGGCCTGGAGGGAAAATCAGGCTAGAATTGACCTTCACAGTCCAGTATCTTATACTAAAGAAGAGAGAAGAAGCAGCAAGAGAGCCAGTTTTTCCAAAAGGTCTAGAAAGCCTTTCAAAAGGTCTATTGAGTATTAGTTCACCAGAAATAAATTAATATTTGGTATCTCACTGAGTAATGTTATCCTTTGTATTTACAACTCCCTCAATACGAAACCAGCAGAAGCCAGGAAAGGTGAGTGGCAGGGTTCGAGGAAACCCCCACCTCTACCTATCCTCTAAAAGGTAAAATCGGGGTGCCCAGTAGGGGATGGCTTATTTCAGTGGGGATCCTTCAGACACAATGAAGATTAATCTTATAACAACTCCACATTTTGCACTGTTAGGTCTGAAACTGTCTTAGTCCAAATTGGCTCAGAAACTGAGGAATTGCAAATACCCAGGTTATAATTTAGTGCAAAATGAGCTGAATAATAATAATGATAATAATAATGATAAAATATGTTGAACAATTTCTAGTGTAAAATTTTTCTTTCATGTAATTCTTAAAATATGTCTATGAGAAAACAAGTATTGCTTCCATTTTCTGCACTGAAAAAAACATCCTCAGGGAAATCACGTTGCTCAAAGCTAAATTTGAAATTCATGTCTTTAACTACTACACAATTTTCCCTCTCAATCAGATATTCTCTTGGAAGATGCAGACTTACTTACTTCACCAATGGTATTGATACGTGGAATTCTAACATAACATCTATTCATGTCTTCTGCCTTATCCCCCAGCCTCTAAAAAGAGAAGAAAATGTAGGAGAGAAAACAATTTATTTAGATTCTATGAAAGAGAAAGGTGAGAGAGAAAGAGCATGAAAAGACTGAGGTACTTTTGAAGTACAAAATAGATTGCAGAAAAAAAGAGGACCTGTTCCCTAGGACATAGACTAAATACTTAACAATTTTGCCTTACACAAATCTTGTCTATAGAGGCTCTTCTATGAATTAGAGTCCCTTCGCTTCAATGACTTTCAGAGAAAATGTAATCAGAGATCTGGACCATTAGCAGGAAAATAATAAAATTATTTTTCTCCAGACACTATTGAGCTCCGAATTGCTCAAAAAATAGTCTGTTTTGTCTTTATCATTTTGGTCTCTAGCCTTTCATTCTTATTTGAGTCTTCTCTTTCTCTGTCTCCTTTGTCCTCAGAGTTCCTTCTTTTGTTTCTCCTCCTTTTCCTTCTACATATTCTCTTACACATCTTATCGGTGTTCAAGCATTCTCAAACTCAACATATATCTTTTTTCATCCTCTGTCTAACTACTTTGTTGTACATTTCCTGAAATTCAACCCTCCTGTCTGATGTAGACAAAAGAGGAAAAACAGCACACCATTCTATCAATGACAGGAAAACAGAAAAATAAAAGAAAAAAAGGATGAGAATATTTGTCCCTGGGTAGGCATCAGCATATATTCTCTTCTCACCCTACTAGTAAGAAAGATGCCTCAGCTTCCTTGACATCTTGCCTCTCAGAGTCCTTGATTTCTCACCTGGGTTACTGGCAGAAATGATCCTGACAGAAGCTATTTGAATGATTTCTTAACACAGTTATGATGGCAGCTATCTTTATGGAAGAAAATGTCTTCTAGAACCTAAGATAGCATCTGTGCAGCATAGTAAATGTCTTGCTTGGAATTATAATATGCTTAATCGAAACAGTAGAATGCTCATAAACGTCCTCTTTACCCACGACATTCTTTTTTCCCCCCTCTCCTTTCCACACAGTGCCTAAGTCAGTGCAATTTTCACAGTGAACATTCAATAAATATCATATTTGAAGGTCTATGTGATCTTTGTTGAATTAAAATATCGATCAAGACCAAGTCATAAAAGATACATGCTTTACTAGTGAAAAAAGTCAAAGACATTTTCTTATAGAGTGTTCAACTAATACTTTTTATTAAACAGTATCACCAAGAATCATTTCTAGCATTTGGTTATACAGAAAATGATATCTGTTATCACCAGCATTTTACCCTTCCTTTGTTTAAAATGTTCGAACACCTGTGAACAAATACCTGAGTAAAAAGCAAACCTAAAATAATCCTTTACCATTTCTTTTATATCTGAAGATAAGGAGGACAAATGTTGTAACTTTTATCTATCTGTAGGATTCCAGGAAAACCTCTCTGATGCTAACCTTAAATACACACACAACAATAGGAGATATTTGACTGGTCTATCATTTTCAAAGTATTCTATTGTTTTTTTTTTTTATTATTATTCTTACATTTCCTTTTTGGGAAACAGAATAAGAATTATCAACACCATTTTAAAGCTAAGAAAACTAATGCTCAGACACGTTACAGGAATTGCACAAGGCCACATATCTTGCAGGTGATTGAGTTAGTATTTATCAAAGATATTCTTTACTTCTAATCCTGTCGTCCTTTCACTGCATTATGGTACCCACCTCTATAAAAGGATGATGAGTGCCATAAATCTGTACCAAGGTTGGATGGAAGAAATTATGGAACTAATGAAGTTTACCTTCAAATCACCCATTATCTTTACATATAGAACACTTCACTTTCATATGGTCCCTACCTCCTAGAATTCTGGCCTCATATTGGCCCTGGCTGAATAGATTGTCCTCTGCAAGGCTATTCCTGTGTTTTCTACTTTGTGGCCAAGAATAATTTCCTCTTAATTCTTCCTCCTTTCGTGCTATTCAGACTGAATTAGTCTCAGATATGAAACTGCAATTATCATGCCTTAGACATAATAGGCACACTTAAGTTTGAGTTGAATAGACTTGAATTAACTAACCCATTGCCTTGGAACACACTGCTGTCTCATAAAAAATCATGAAAACAAATATACACTATTTTGATTATGGCTTACTATAATGTTATACTTCTCTTCCCCACTCTCTAACATTACTAATCAATAAGGCACACTTTAAACAATGGTGACTCATTCTGACAGCATCTCTTGCCAGAATTACACTAAAAAATCCAAGGTCAAGTATAAAACTTGAAAACTTTTTCTTCAAAGAGAAAGGCTATCACCTCCTTCAACTCACTGCTTCCCCAACTCTTAGAATCACCATTGCATTTCAGCAAGGTACTTAATGCCTTCACTCAAAGATGACTTCAGGCAGAGTCCTAGGCTAATTACAGGGTAGAAGGGTGGGGTGGAAATATTTCTGCAAAGATGAGTTTTCTGTAAATATAACCATTTTAATCTCATCACTTCCAGATTTGTGACAACGGCAGCACTGGATCAGGTCTAGTCCTGGAGGTGTGTTTTAAATGATGTGGAAATTTACACAGACTGAAAAAGACTCCTCAGTGAAAGAATACAAAGACGGAAGAGGGAAGAAAGGATATTAATTTTTATCATGCACTTCCTCAATGTCAGGCTATTTATATATATTAATTCTCATAAAATCCTAGAAATCATTGTTAGTATTTTTATTATGTAGGTAAAAGAATTAAGCTTAGAGAGGTCAAATATTTTAAGTCTGCTTATTAAATAGTATATTTGTGTGTACACTTTATACTCGAACAGTGCACTTTAACAAGCTCATTAAACAGGTGCACTATATGAACCTTATAAGAGGTGGTGGCCAGACTTGAATCCCAAGCCTCTCATTCTTCCACTATACTCTTCTAAATATAAAATTGTGCTATATGTGCTACTAGTAAATAGGGACAAAATTGTGTGGCACTCTTACTATCCTGCATATTAGACCAGTGGCACCATTTTAAGAATAAGTATATTTGCTCTTTAATATCTAATCCACTGAAATGGGATGAAAGATAAAGACGCATCAAACAGTATAAATAGAGTTCTAGTCACACACCTGAATGGAAAGTAAGTGGAACCCAGAAAAATAGAGTAATTATCTAAAACTTAAAAGAACATTTAAATTATAAAAGACTATATATGGATTACTTTCATGAATTTCTAGCCCAGTATCTGAGCATCTAGTTCAAACAATGCTTATTTTCTGGACTAGGATTCTGAGGACCTAAAAGTGAAATGATTTGCCTTAATGCATGGTTGTTATCCTCTCCTCTCCTCTCCTCTACCACACACACACACGCATACACACACACACACACACACACACACACACACACACACATCTTTTCAAAGCATACTACTCTGGGATGTCAAGGTGCCTTTCAATAACTACAGGACCACCTCAGCAAGCTATCATTATGAAGATTAATGATTTGTTTAACATCGATAGGTTTGGCACTGTACCAGACATAAAGAATATGCCTCAGAATATGTGCTCAGAGCTCAAGAGACACACAATCTAAATTAGAAAGACAAATAGATGCTTTAAGAGCTCAAAGGGTGATTAGACCCATGAAATGTAAGTCACCATGTTTACATTTATATAAAAAAAAATATTATTCTCCCCTTCCGTTGCTTTAACAGCTCATAAATACCAGGGAGATGGGAAGAATGACAATAAGAGCATTCGTGAAACTGAATGCAATTGCTTGAGAATATTATTCATTTTAGTGAGTTTATTACTGGACAGATGTTTACACATTTAGGAGCAGATTGTTCCATGGGTAAATGAATTTTGGTTGAAGAAACAGAAACATGAGGGGCCTTCGAGGTCCTTGCTGATAATATTCATAATAACCGGTGTTCCATAGTTCTCCATAGGGAGCAATTGGATTTTCCATATCAGTTGATTAGTAGTAAATGTTGTCTGAATTATTCTGATAATGTACAGGTTATAAAACATATCTGTTGGGACACTGAAAACCCAGGAATCCATATGGAGTAAGAAAAAAAAGGTTTTAGATCTTAACATTTAAATGCACTATGGTTTAAAATTCCTGCAGGATATTGTCTACTTATCAAATAGGTTATATTCATTTGGTTCATCTTAATGCCAAAAGAACAGGTCACTGAAGAACTTTAAAAAAAAAATTGTTATAAGCGTAGATTTGTGATCATCAAAACTGCTTTCAATTCCTAACTCTGCCTCTTATACATATGACTTGGGCAAGTTGCTTAAACTTGAGAATCACTGTGCCATTATGGAAAATAGGATTAATAATACCAATATCTCAGAGTTATTTATAAGAAAAGATGAGGGGTTTTTTTTTTTTTTGTAAAAAAAGCCAGCATAATGCTTTGCACAACATAGGTGCTCAATAAATAGTAGATACAGTTATTATTACTGTTACTGTTTTCCCTTATATATCTTAATCAGTTTAGGTTTGCCCTCCATCCACAGAAAATTAAAGCTGTGGTTCTTCATAATATACAATAAAGAAAACAGCGTTTGCCATGTAATCTGATATAGGCAAGCCTGAATAATATATTAATTCTGTAAGAGGTTTAAATTCACTGTGCCTCGCTTTTATCATTGGACAAAAAATAAAGTAATAAGGTATAACTCAGAGAGTATTTATAAAAAAATAAAATATCATACAGAAGCAAAGGGCCTGTAAGATCATAGGTATCTCAAAAAAAAATGTTATCTCACATGTACATAGATGTGTCTTTATAAATCATATTTTATTATAATTATTTGTCTATTTCAGATATGTCACTGTAAATACTAGAAGGAATTCAACTCTTTTTTTTATCTTCATAAACCAGTAGTGTTTATTCATTTTAATGAATGAGTGAATGTGTTTCATTTACTCCTCAAAAAACTCGCCAAAAAGTCCAGTCAAATATGTGCCCCTGATAGACACTGGGATTGTCTGCATTAGAAGAGACTTCAGTCTCACTCCAAATATGGGTGCTAGGCTATAGAAAGTTGTAGCTCATTCCATACACTTGTAAGAAGAAAGCACTAGATAGCTTCTCTGGCATTCTTGAGAGTTTTAGAGCTCATACAAAGCTGTAACTAGTGACTGAGTCTTGACGGAAAATACTAAGGTGGGAGGATAAAGTAGGAATAGGAGCAAGCTGGACTGCTACCAAGAGAACAAGAGCTGTGAGTCAAGTAGATATTGTGTAAATAAGCTTGATTCATCTTGGAAAGATCTCTGTGATGGTTAATTTTATGTGTTAATTCGACTGGATCACAGGATACCCAGATATTTGGCTAATATTATTTCTGGGTATGTCTGCGAGGGTGTTTTCAGATGAGATTAGCATTTGAATCAGTAGACTGAGTAAAGTAGATGGCTGTCTCCAGTGTAGGCAGGCATCATAAAATCTGTGAAGTCCAGAATAGGACAAAGGCATTGGAAGGGAGAATTTGTTGTCTATGCCTGACTACTTGAGCTAGAACATTGGTCTTCTGCTCTTTGACTGGGACTTACGCTATTAGATTACCTGGCTCTGAGGCTTTCAGACTCAAATTGAACTAAACTACTGTCTTTTCTGAGCCCAGCTTGCAGACAGCAGATTATGGGACTTCTCGAACTCCATAATTGTGTAAGCCAATTCTGTATCTATTTATCTCTCTATATTTACCTATCATCTATCTATCTATCTATCTATCTATCTACCTATCATCTAATCATCTATCTGTCTTCTATCTGTTTATCTATTATTTCTCATCTCTCCTATTAGTTACCCTATTGGTTCTGTTTCTATCTGGAGCACTGTGACTAATAGAATCCTACTCAAGAGAGTCATCTGCCAAGATGGGGAGACCTTTAGAGTAGGAGTTGAGATGGATTATTAAGTGATCATATGGAAAGAGAATTCCTATGTCAGAGATCTAGATAGGACAGCAAAGAACTCAAAAAGAAAGAATTAGGATGTTTGTCACAGCAGAGAAGAGGGATCTTATAGAATGATTTTGAGGGCAGTGATAGAAAAATTAACAAATAAAATATGTCTTTTGCCTTAGTTGAAGTAAATAACTCACAATCTTCTCCATAGACAGTTAGTCCTCCTTTCATGAACCCAATAGTGTTTTGCTCAGTTTTATTTCTTGAAAGAGAGAGCTAGTTATCTGAGATAAAATACCTGTTAAGTAGAGAAGAGCTCCTAGTAACGCTGAAGTACAATGACAGCAGTAGTAGTTGGAGGAAGAACTGCAAATTGAGTCGGAGGAAAATGATTAATGAGTGATTTGAAAATGGGAGAGTGTGGGATGAAAAAGGGTCCAAAGTTAAAAAGAGGCAATGGATAATTGTAATAAGGAGGTCAGTTCTAAATGAATGTTTGATAGACAAAGAAATTATCCCAATTCTCCAAATTACTTTTCAAGAAAAGATGAAGAGCTGATTATTGATCCTGTTAGTGAAAATGTTCTGAATCCTATTATCCTTTAAGTTGAATAATAATTAAAAAAACTTCCCTTTTAAAATTTAACTTACATTTGCAAAGCACTTTCTCATACATTATCTAATTCACTCTTAAAATAAATATGGAACAACCAGGAAGAGCCTAGTGAATGAAACCTGAGGGCAATCTTCACTTGCTCAGAATAAAGACAGCTTCAAGAAATGTGGGTAGTGAAGATTCCTCTGAAAGGGAGAAGCCAAATGGAGTTTATTGGATAGGTCTTTTGCTGATGGCCTTGTAGTTCCTGCGTGAAAAGTATCTTTGAGGAGGCTACATTCCACTCTTGGCAGTTGTCCTACTTATAAGAATTCCCTAAGTTCCTGGCTTTCTTTTGGTACAAGAAATGGCCCTCAGGTGGTGGTCATCATGATTTCTGAGTGGCCTGTTTTCTGTCTACAGTAGCTCCTTTCAGTTCAGTACCTTGGGTGATTTCCCAGAATATGGTATTCAAATAATATTAGTTTCTTGTACCAATTTATTTATTGATTATCTCTCCCATAGGTGAGGAAATAAGAAACCATTATAGGCATATATAAACCTTGACAACTATCCTACTTAGACAGAATTTTGCATAGCAATCTGTTTTACTTCTAACATCCAGGTAGCTATAACATGTATTTCCGCCATTTATGCAGTACATCACAGTGTTCAACTGCAACTTTCTTATTAGGGAAGCTTATTATATTTTCTTTTTAACTTCACATACTGTATTTCCACACTGTACTTTTAAAAATTTTATTAAATTTATTGGAATGACATTGGTTAATAAAATCATATAGGTTTCAAGGGTACAATTTAATATGTCATGTATATTTTGCACTGTATATTCACCATCTAAAGCTAAATTTCCTTCTGTCGCCATATATTTGACCCCTTTACCCTTATCTACTTCCCTTCTCTCCCCTTTCCCTCTGGTAACCACTAAACTGTTGTACATGTCTCTGAGTCTTTGTTTCTTTGTCTTGTTCATTTGTTGCTTTCATTTTTAGAACCACATATGAGCGAAATCAACTTTTTCTGTCTGACTTATTTCGCTTACCATGATAATCTCTAGATCCATTCCTATTGTCAGAAATGGCAGTATTTCATATTTTCTTATGGCTGAGTAATATTGCATTGTGCATAGGTACCATATCTTCTTTACCCAATCATCCATCAAAGGGCACTTCGGTTGTTTCCATGTCTTAATCACTATAAATAATGCTCCATACTGTATTTTTAAGAGATGACTATCATTTTGGTTCCTCCTTGCATATTCTACATGAGTTGTGGCTTGAGAAGTCTATATCTTAAATTCGCCTTGTTATGTAAGTTCCTCAAAAAACTAAGACTTGACCTACCATAGATGATCCAGCAAGCCCTCTACTGGGCATTTACCCCCAAGACTTCAAAACTCATATTCAAAAAGATATTTTCACACTGATGTTCATAGCAGCATTATTCACAGTGGGCAGGACATGGAAGCAACCCAACTGTCTTTATGATAAATGATTGGCTAAGAAGTTGTGATACATATATACAATGGAATATTACTCAACCATAAGAAAAGATGAAACACTGCCATTTGCAACAACATAGATGGACCTTGAAATAATCATACTAAGCGAAATAAGCCAGACAGAAAAGGTTGAAAAATCACATGTATTACATATGTGGGATATAAACCTAAAAGCAACAAATGAGTAGGATAAACAGAGACTCATGGACAATGGACTAGTGGTTACCAGAAGGGAAGGGTTAGAGGGGAGGGGGAAAATAGAAAAAATAAAATGTTAAAAAAAAATTCTCCTTGAGATACCTATATCTAAAATTCTGTCCTCCTCCATTCCCCCTACAAAGTCTTTCTCTTATTCACCAATCTGTTCTCATGATCTTAGCCATCAACAGTAACTACTCCTTCCCAGGATCCATTCTATCGCTGCCAGTGTCCCTTTTAATTACTTTTACTCATTTTTTTTTGTGTGTCCTTGGTGGCCCTATGGTGTCCTCAAACTTAAACACTGCTCCTTTTTTTCCCTCCCAACTTATAAGGAAATTTGAAAGCAAAGAGTGACATGTGATTAATCACATGCAAATTCATGCGTGTCTTTTCTTTTCCCCAAAGCATTCTTTCATGGAGCAAACCCAGATTTTTAAATTGAAGACATGGTAGCATCTTTCGTTGTTCCTTTTAAATAAAAAAAAAAAAAAAGATATTGATTTTACACAGACTATGCTCAGTAAACGAATATGAGGAGACAGGGATTAAAATAATAATTACATTCAAATAACTTGCCATATGGGGTCCAGATAAGAAAAGATCACAATAAATAAAATATAAAGCACATAGGATAAACCTCAGAAGAAGTATGAAAAAGGGTTTGTGGGATATTAAGGAGAGCATATTCAATAAAGTGGATCAAGAATTCTTTAGAAACAGGATGTGTTTGAGATTGATGGAATAAATAGTAGAGAAGAGAAGGGAGAGGCTGAGAGAGGGTAGAGAAGCCAATTCTAGAAAGAAAGTAAGACCAAAGACAATAAATTAGCATACACAGGGATTCTGGGGAAGAACAAATAACCAGTTTTGGATAAATATTAAAATAATGGAGTAACAGCATACATCAGGAATGGTCATTAGAACTATGTCATGGAGAGTCAAGTGTGAGTAGACAAGAGGTTTTTTTTTTTTTAAAGTGATGGACAGGGATAGCCAATAAAAGTGTTAGAATAGAAAAGGAGCATGATCTAAATTTATCAACCAGCTTGTTCAATGAATACCACTATGAGAAAAAAAATCATGAAAGTACAAAAAAATGTTAACATTCTGTTAAAAATATTTGTTATTAGAATTCTTGGGAAATATAACATTGCATTTAGCAAAATATCCTGCTTAACAGGATATGTGTATTATCAATTTATAATGATTTTAATATAGAAACATTCACTTAACAACAAACTCATGGAAGATAGCATGACTGTTTGATAATACGGAAAGAATTTCAGAAACACAGTATATCTGAGTGGCTGTTTACAAGTTTATCAGGATTATTTCATGAAGTAGCTTAGATAAATACATATAGCAATCCTTGATAGATGATAGATAGATAGATAGATAGATAGATAGATAGATAGATAGATAGATAGATGGATTGATGGGCAGGTAGATAGGGAGACAGACAGACAGACAAATGATAGATATTAACCAGTAACTGCAATTTAATTATTTATACATAAAATATTAATTTTTCCATAATTAAACTCAACTTACTCTGGTTCCACATAGCCTAGCTTCTGTTAATGCTGAGAAGACATGAATCTTGCTACCTCAAGGTTTCTGGCTTAAATTGTATACTCTCCTAGGTAAATATTTAAACGAATTTAATATTTCAGTCTCACAACTAAAGATTCAAACTTTGTATCTGGACTGTTTTCTACTCTTAAAGACACTCCCCTTGTCCTTTTTCATAGGACTTGTCTGAAGGTAAAAGAATTATAAGAAGACACACATATTGAGGAAGGGGATCCTGGCCTTCAGTACTTGTTCACTTTGCTTCCTCTCATCCCCAAGGTGTTTAAGTTAGTTTTGAGGTTTCCTCCTCTAACATAAGTTAATTCACTGCTTGTAAGAGGTCATGATATATTGACATGCACACTGCATCACATACCATGATTGCCACTGAGAGCTTAGTCGTATCTTTCCCAAAAGGCACCTCCTTGGCATAAATATTGCTTCTTCATTCTCAGAAATAGCTCTGTGTCAAAGAAGGGTTGGGAGATTTTCTCTTCTCTGCCTAAAAACACCATACAGATGTTCCTGATGGCCAGAGCCGCTCATGTTGGTGCTGTGCCCTCAGAAAGGCAGGATACTCAGAGCACATACTCACGCTGTTGGAATCTCCATGATTTCTTCTTCCGTCCTACCACCCCCAACCAGGCAAGGGAATAGGAGAGCTCTGACTCTACTTTAGGAATCCAGGCAGCCTCTGCAATCTAGACCCACATTCACCAAATCTCTCTCTCAAGTTCCTTCTCCCATCTCAGGAAAACTTTTTATTTTCTTTACTCTGTCATAGAAATCTATCTTTACATCATATCCTGTATCCTTTCGTAGTCTCTGACATATACCGAGAACTTGATATTCTTACACTTCCTAAATGTGGCTCTTGATATTTGGAGGGAAACTTGGAATTCAGGAAATTTCATTTTTCTCAAGTGCTTTGCTCCAATGACTGATAGCCTGGCCTTCATGACTATCGCTTCTCTGTTCCTACTCAAAGTTTATCTTGAAAGTCAAAGCTGAGCAATGATGAATGTGTTCTTATAAAATTTTACTTTCTTCCAAGGAAATAATATACAGAAAACTGTTGACACTGTCTGACTAATGGGCTTAAAGACAGAGGTAAAGGTACAGAATATAATACAGCAAACTATTATGCTATGGGCATCGTGACCCATATATGGATGTATTAGTCTGCTCAAGCTGCCATGACAAAATGCCACAGACTAAGTAGATTAAAAAACAAAAAAAATTTTTTTCAAAATTCTGAAGACTAGAAGTCCAAGATCAAGGTGACTGTAGGGTTAGTTTCTGGTAAGCTCTCTTTTCTTAGCTTGTAGATGGTCACTTTCTTACTATATCCTCACATGTCCTTTCCTCTGTGCACAAAGAGAGAGGGTGTCTCTTACTCAATCTTATGAACTCATTTAATCTTACTTACATCCTTAGCGGTCTTATCTTCAAATGGAGATTAGGGTTTCACTATCTGAATTTTAAGAGGAGCACGATCCACTCCATACGATGGATAATAATTTATTTAAATTAATGTTCACGAATAATTTGTGAAGAATCAATCATAGTTATATTTCTTCTAAAGAGTAAACATTCTAACTCATCAAAGTGATTTAAGGACATCTTGAGGTATCCCTAGTATGCTCTTTAAAAAGTTTTGGCAGGTATGTTCCATGCGAGGACTCAAAGTAGTTAAGAAAAGGAGTAAGGGAGGAGATTAAGAAAAAATAATATAGTGGCTTATCTTCTCTCTGTATCCTGGCTTGAATGGAGAAAGAAGATACTGCTGAATGAATGGATAGTAAAGTAAGTGACAGTGATAGTATTAAAGTTAGAGTTAATGATAAGCTATTTTAGTAATCGAAAGCCTCAAAATAGAATGATTTAGAAAAATAGAAGGTATTTATTTCTTACAATACTGTCTAGACCAGAATCTGACAAACTACAGTTCACAGGCTAAATTTGACCTCTTGCCTGTTTTTGTATGATCCGTAAGCGAAGAATGATTTTTATATTTTAAAAACTATTTTTAAAAAATCAAAAGAAGAGTAATACTTTGTGGCATATGAAAAATTATATGAAATTTAAATTTCAGTATGCATAAATAAAGTTTTAGTGGGACAGAGCCATGCTCATCCATTTATATATCTATATCAGGGTTGAGTTAGTTGTGACAGAGACTGAAAGGCCAATAAAGCCTGAAATATTTACCCTCTGACCCTTAACAGGAAGAGTTTAACCAGTTCAAGTTGACAGAGCCACTGTACCCCCTGAAGTCAACGAGGGACCCTAACTGCTCAGAGCAGCACTAGCAACTTAAACATAGGACCTAAGCTTTCTCAGGCCACCAGGATTTCCAGCTGGCAGGGATTGTGCACATGACACAATTACTTATACTTATTCATTAAATGAACTTCTCTACATGGCCTCTCCTAGCTTTAAGGAACAGAGATGAATGTAGCTCTCATTGGGAGGCCATGTGCCCAATTTAAACGCTATTTCTAATAGGAGATAAAGTTAAGGGCAGGTCTTTATACTGGCCCTCTAGTGCATCCTTATTCTTAATTCTGACCCTGAACTTTTGTCTCCATTTGAATTCTCAGTTTCACAAGGAATGAATGAAAAGAGGCATATAATTTAAAATTATTTAAAATGTGTTTTTAATTGTTTGTTTCCAAATATTACTGCATCTCTTTAACCTACTCCTATGAGGTAAACTGAGATCAATATATCTTATAACCTGAATTCAGAAGCTTAAGAAACTAATTCTATAAACAACATTTTCTTTGTTTTGATGCCACTGACTGATATATCAAAGTTTTTCAGCAGTCCAGAGCTTTCCTCCCTCCATCAACTGCTTCCATGCAACTCTTCAATATGTGTTCACTCTATAGAGACACACAGATTATTATAAGAAAATTATTTTAACGAGTTTATGCTTCCAAAGGATTATGTATGATAAGAAGTGACTTCATTGTCTTTATTCCACCCCCAGAGCTGGCTTTAGGTTACAATGGACTGGAAATACTAACAATCTTATTTTTTCTCATAATTTTTATTAGCTATACATCACTCAAACACATGTTTCAGTTTTACTTAATAAAGACACTAAATATAAGAGTAGATCAGAGAGCTGTATTTTCTTGCTATTGCTCTGTACAAAACCAGAATAAATAAAAACCCATCTACCATTAAAATAAACTTTATAGTTATAGTCAAGTTTAAATTGTTAATTTATATTTTGTATTATCCAGATTTGCCTGGGAAAAAATCAGTCATTTTCTTCTGCACATGCATTAGCTTTAGCTACTTTGTCATTCTTGTTTCTGTCTTGTCCTGTAAGAGTCTGAGATTCTTATGCTTCAGTGTAGAAAGCTGAGTGTCCACATTGATTCTTTGTAGCAACTAAGAAATAATCCGTTTCCCCATTCGGTCGCAATGGAAAGAGCAACTATCATGTTAATTATTTTAAATGCCCTGATCTAAAAATATATGTCTCTGTGATTAAACATCTGAAAACAAAAGTTAGAAAATAGAGATAGAATGATTGAACTATTACTAGTTAATGTGGAATGAAGTCTAGAGGTCATCTAGTCCAGCATTTGACAAAATGCATCCTACAGGTGAAATTTAACCTTTTTTATTTCTTTACAGATTATCTGTGACTGCTTTTGCACTAGAATTGAGTGGTGGCAATAAAGCCAAGGGGATCACACGGTCTGTAAAGCTGAAAATATTACTACCTGGCTCTTTGCAGAAAATGTTTGCCAACCTCAGATTTAATCCAACTCCTCTCATTATGTATTTGTGGATATTAAGTCCAGGAGAGGTTAAAAGGATGAAGTAAGAAATAGATCCCACATCTCTTGCCTCATAGGCTAGAGCCTCAAAAAATAAAATTTCAAGTGAAACTCCTTTTCCTATTAATTCAGTAAGTCTAAGCTCTTGTCTGTTCAGACCAATTACTCACTGCCCCTGAAAATACGTGTCATGTACTTTTATGATTATGCCACTGCTCACACTCTTCCATCTACTTGGAATGTCATTTCTTACTGCCTTGTCTGTCTGGAAAACTCCTACTTATTCTGAAAGGCCCAAATCAGATGCCATACAACTCAGTAGCTTTCCTTAACCTCCCTAAGCAGAAATAATGTCTCTCATCTGTATTCTTTTTTAAAACATAATATATCAAACTGACACACTTAAAAAAGAATGAGTAATGCCACTCGATTGTACGTCTATAAATGGTTAAAATAGTAAGTTTTATGTTATATATTTTTTTACCACTATTAAAGAAAGGAATAATAAAAAATAAAAGGAATGAGCCTCGGTATACACCATTTTGGGATTCTGATGTGCACATTGTAGGACCCAGTTTTGTAGCAAATGTCATTAGTGTCTACCCTCTTCAGGACTTTTTCTATCACATACTTGAATGCTGAATATATTTGTCCTAATGCACTTTTCTAATGCTACGTGTCTATATCTATCTATATCTATATCTATCATCTATCTATCTAGAGAGAAATTATGTAAACCATTTTTATTGGTGGGGGGCGGGGGAGATTAGCCACCATCCCCTCCTTAGCAAGAATAAGCTATTTAAAATATCTATTTGTCAGAGTTTGCTCTAAATCTTCATCTTCCATTGTTATTCTAGTCTCTTTATCACTAAGCTTTGTTTGCATTCTGTGCTGGATGATTTCCCACTGTAAAGCCAATCTGTTGAGGCAGGATCACTGTCTTTCTAGCATGAAAGATTATATAGCAACCATAGACACCTCATTTTCTTTGTCTGCAGTTGAAAGTTCAGACTTAGGAGAAATAAATGATTGTTTTAATCATAAGATAAACAGCCCTGGTTATTTCTGTCTTCATTCGTAACCACAAATTGGAAAAAATGCAAAACTATAATTCTTCTATGTTTCTGTAAACACCTACTGCTGACCTAGATGGAGTATTTGTTTGCCTATACTGAATGTTATATAAAAAAATCTTATCACTGAGAATCCTGAACTCTGTTATTTACCGTTTTCTTTTAATATTCTCCCCTGACAGCACTAATGAGAGAAAAAGAACGGAAATAGAAGGGGCTTCTGTAAAGATTTTCTGATTAATTGTTTCACACCTGCATTCAGAAGAGCTCTTTATCTCCATAGTAGTTGTCTATTTAAAGGACCTGCCTCTTCCTGTGGCTTTAAGATGTGTTTGCTGAGACTTAAATTTATTCACCTAGTGGTCATACCTAAGAACTTGGTGAATTCAAATATTTGCAAGTTGAATCCCGAGCATCTAACCACCTGGCAAACTTGCCAAATTATGTGTTTAGGAAATATAAATAAGAAGCACATGGAACAATTCGAAAGATTAACTGAAATAAAGAAACTTGTGAAACAAATTCTTAGTGTTACTAGTGATCAAAGAAGTACAAATGAAGTGGTACCTTTAAAGTGAACACCGCTCCCAGGCTAAGGTAATATAGATGGTTTAATGTACATCTATTTAATATAAATTGGCTAAGCTTTTTAAAAAATGACTTTACTATCAAAAGCCCTAAATGTATGTATTTGTTTTAATCCAGTGATTTAATTTCTGAATAATTTATCCTAAAGAATTAATATAATGTATGAAAATTTTATGCTGAAAATGTTCAGCTTGGTGTTTTTTATAATAACAAAACTTTAGAGTCAATTAAATATGAAATTTGTCTCAATGGTTAAATAAATTATGATACATTTACTCAATAATTTTTTTATAATCTATTAAGTATATGCTTATAAAGAGTTTAAAATAAATTGGAAACATGATTAAATATGTAGTGAAGTAAAAATTTGACCATACATTGTGATCACAAATATGTAAAATAAGAAAACAAAACAAAATAATAGAATGAATGAAATAGAATGAAAAAAAATAGAAAACACTGAAAAGAATGCCCAAAAATATTGAGAGGCTTTCTTTAAATTATTTGAAAACCGTGAGTTTTCTTCTTCTTTCACTGTTTCCATCTTTGTTCTAATCATCTTTGATAACATGTATAATGGGAAACTATAATTTAGATATTTAGGCATTTAATATTTTGCTCAATCAATTATACTACTAGCTGAGAGATAGCCAAAACATTCTTAAAATTGTTTCTTCCATTTGCCAAGTTTGCTGTTCAAATTCTATTTGCTGTTATTGCTATGTACTAATTATGCTACCTTGGAAATATTACATATTCGTATAGCTTTTCTGAGCCTCAATTTCTTCATGTGTAAAATGATAACAATAATAATTACTTCACAAGGATTTTCTGAGTTATTAGAAGAAATAAAGATAATTTTGAAACCTGGTATTTATAAATGTGAGTTCTTTTTTTCCTGCAAGAATCTCTCTCTGACATCTGATAGCACAAATCACCATCATATTATTCATATGAGTATCTATAATACAGCCTCTTGCTTTAAGTTAGAAAAAACAGCAACAACACTGCATGGAATAGGTAAATTGCATGTGCTTAAAACTGAGCATCAGTAAAAATATGAAGGGCTGTTTTTTATCTAGTCTCACAGAAATTATATGCTTTTGGGAGAGGCTTTAGGTAGTCTCTGGAATGAAATCCTTACACTATTTCTAACAGGATCCAAACTATTAAATGTGTTATACTGTTTCAAGAATAATGGTACAAGTACATTTTGGGAAAAAAAATATGAGTCTTGTTAATATGCTAATTTCACTGGCATATTTCTACTTGACAACTGTGGGTATTATTTTAATTAGAGTCATACTTACATTCTAATATAAGAATTACCACTAAAAGCAGGTTTAATTTCCATCAAGAATAATTTATTGTATTCTTTTCACTTTATTCTTGAATCCACACCCGTTGCAAATTATCTCGTCTCTTGTAATTAGTAGCCTAAAGCAGTCTTCTTGTTTTGTGCTCCTCTCTGCTATTTATATCAATTACCTTCTTTTAAAATTCTTCTTCATTTACATTTTGATGTTATAAAACCAGAGTAAAATAATAATAAAATAATTTTGCTGGCTTTTAAATAGAAATTTATTCAGTATTATTTTTATTTATTTCTAAATAGTGTTAAGGTACACACCTTAGAGAAACGCAATGGGGGAAAATAAGAGATAAATGAACAAATCAGCGTGCTCTAGTAGAAAATATTTATTTTTATCTAACCACATGGGCCTTCAGAACAATAAAAAAAAATTAGTATAAATTGTTTTGTATTTTGCCATCTTCCTGTCTATTTCAATTCAGGCTAATTATGTCACAGATGTGAATTAAACCTTTGAGAAAAAATCCCCTCTTTTAAACCATTAGAGTGTCTTCATAAATAATATATGCCCACACTATATATATATACTGCTTGACAAATCTGAGTTTTTATTGTAAATTAATGGTTAAATAAGTATAATTATATGTCTCATGCAAATTTTTTATTGTGTACTTTTTCTGTAAATGTATAATATTTAAGTTAATCTATAAAATTTATTTCTGATATCGGTAACAACTTCAATAACTCAAGGCAACATTTAATGACTTAAATGTGTAATACATGTCTTGGAAACAATTTACATATGTTGGGCCAATTTCCCAGTGAAAAAACAATCTAGCAATATATTTAGATCTGAGAATTAATTTATATGTCAAATGTGTCAATTTTGCCAAAATCTCCATTCAAATATATTACTTTAGAAGAAAATGTAGCTGCAATTTTAAGAGATATGGATATTTTTGCAGTGTTGTTATAAAAAATATTTCTATCAAATAGAAATATTCAATGTCTCCCTATAATGGGAATTTATAAATTTAACAGTATTCCCCAGTATAAAACATTTCATTTTGTCATCTAATAGTAGCTGATTGTATTAGATTTTTATCTACTTCTTTATTGCAACTAAACTGACTGAAATACCTTTTTGGATTTTTTATGAAAGTATTTGTTTAGCACACAATATTTTATGCTGCCTAATCTGTCTTCTAATATTCAGGTAATTTTCTCTAATTTAATCTCTCTATATACTATGCAAATGTTTTCAGAGGTATAGATTAACTGTGAGTGGAATATACATTTTCATAATACACAGAAAATTAATTTCACTCATTTGCTTGACCAGTAATTCAATTTCCCTCAATTGAAGGTTGGTATTGGGATTGTAAATGTTCCTGTCTTACACATTTCTCTCTCAGATATCATAATTTAATGATCATCCATATCCTTAGTGTCTAGAAGATCCTTTAAAACATTGTAGCTTTAATTGTTTGGGATGTCGAAGATCCCTTGAAAATTTAATGAAAGCTATAAAATGTCTTCCCAGGAAAAGTAATATGCATATTCATTCTCTCTCTTTCATATATATATGTGTGTATGTGTGTGTGTGTATATGTATATATACGTGTGTGTATACACATATCAAACACACAAACACACACAGACACACACTTATTTATATGCCTATTCAGGAGGCTCATAAAATCTTTTGAAACTTATTGGTGGACCCCTTTGACAGAGGTACTTAGCAAAATTTTCCTGAGGAAATTTTAAAAATCTCTTTCTTAAATACCTTCCAATCATTCCAATTCTTCAAACTCAGTCTTTGGTGGTATGTCTCTGCCCTTTTGAACATCCAAAAGATCTAGCTACCAGTTTGGATATTTCCTGACTACCTCACCATGTCCTTCCATCTTTTGATAATGTCCCTATGTCCCTCTCTCCTGCCCAACTGGGTTCCAAAACATAGTTTTCCTAATATTCTTCCTGTTATCCCTGAAGTTTCTCTGTAATAAGCTTGTTTCTGCTTTCTAGAAATCATTGACCTATAATTTTTTGGTGAATTATAGTCAATGCCCCAGCATGATAACTTTTTCTTGCAAACTAATATACGCAGTTCCCCATTAAACAAATATCCCACATCTTAGCTAAAAGGAGAGACAGAGCTATGTAACTTTTTAAGAAGTATGTTCATTCGTGTGGTTAAATAATTGATTCAGCAATTTGTGCAAATAGAAGTTAGACAGCAATTCATAATGGAAATCTACATATAATCTTCAAATAATTTGACACAATTATTCCCTGCCACATTTTTTTAAATGAATGCTATACAATAAATGGGACTGCTTTATGTGTCATTTTCTCCTGTTTTTTTCTATCTGACCATTTGACATGCTTTCATGACTAAATGTATGTAAAGTAGACATCAAGGAAAATAGGAGAAAGAAAATTAAAAAGCTGTGATCACCTGTAATGGAAAAATATTTTCGAATGGAGCATTCATTGTGTGCAGTCAAAAGCTCAGTTATATGAAAGACTTTAGTTGTGCTTTTTTTACTTCATTTTTGAACAGTCTCTTAATTGTATGTTAACCAGGGCCCCTTACTATGTTTTATTTATAATTTTATTATTAAAAGATATTTCTCATAGTCTTTATTGTTAACATGCTATCTATGAAGGAAAGAACGCGTTAAATCTGAAATGGTCAATGGTAGGCTTTGCTTGGGTCATCCTTTGGGCCATTGTCAGGAATCATCATTTCATGTGATAAACATGACCCCTACCAAATGCCTCCATAGGATTTATAGATTGTTTCTATTTCTAATAAATCCCTGGATAAAATTTATTATAACATCATTTTTTCCTCTTGTGCATTAAAATCGAATATTCAAACAAAATGTCAAATGAAAAGTCCAATTTTATAATTTCTGATTAATTTAGGAATTCTTACACAGAGAAATTGATATATTTAAGTTATTGGGAAAAAAATCTAGTAAAATGGCAGAGCTTTAAACATCCTAGATAAAGTAACATTTTGCTCAATTATTTAGTTAATTAAAAAAGGAATTTATATATGACATTTGAATGTACATGAGATATTTATTATTTTTTAATAAACTTAATTAGTGAGAGTTAGATTGCCATCGGCATTCATAATAAATAATTTTAACAAAGCCTTAATGAGGAGTAGAACTTATAATTGCACAGCCTGTGAGCTGGTGTGGATGTGTGTGTGTGTGTGTGTGTGTGTGTGTGTGCACGCGTGTACTGCCTACATCCTCATGGTGGGTGTCAAGTCACCAAATATTCAATGTTATTAATAATAAAGACAGAAAACAGCAGCAGGTTAATGACATTTTCAGCCATTACCAAGTTAGAAGGTAATAAAACTCTAGTCAGAGAATAAGAGAAAAAATTAAAAAGAATTGAAGAGTTTATGATAATTGAGAGGAAATAACTAAATGAGTTTCCATGGAAAATCAGGAGCTTAAGCTACTGGGAGCATAGGGGAGAGGGAGGACGTAATCATCAGGAACCTAGCTATTAAGCAGCTGTGAAATGTGATGGTCAAATGCAAACTGAGAATTATAACAGACACCAACTGTATAGAAGTTTTTAATTATTTTGGCAGGCAACAAAGGCCAAAGCCAATTGAAGTAGAATATCGAGAGATGTGTTTACACCATGAATAAAAAAGTCAAGTCTTCATTAGGAATTCCCTTGATTTGGAATTAGAAAGATTTTCACCGGTTGAAAATTAGTAGCTAAGGGCCTGAAAGCTAAATGATTAATTTCTATTTTAACAAAATTGAAATTGATAAATTAAGTGCCAGTAATCTAAGAGTCTCCAATATGCATCTTTTCAAATATCAAGGTCTATTGATTTTGTTCACTTAATATCTCTCAAATCTATTCTTCTTTAACCATTACGTCACCATCCTAATCCAAACCACCATCATTTCTCATATGAGCAAAGCAAGAGTCCCCTAAATGTAGCTCCACATCACTTTTGCCTTCCTCCAATTTGTTCTCCAGATGTTCACCACGGAGGGGTCTTTTGCAATATAAACTGGTGTAACCAGAACCTGCTACTAGCCAGAATATATTGGCTTTCTGTGACTTTTTAAAAGTCACTTTTCTCGATGATTTGCTTACATCTGTCGAAAATTTGTAATAAGATACTTTGTTAGAAAAAAAACCCAGTTTATTATCACTGTCTATCAAAAAATCACCATAATAAATATATAAATATAGAATGTCTACAGTGTGACTAGCACTCACTTAAATGTCGTCCTCTTGTTCATTGTGTTATGCCCCAACTCGTATTTCCACGAACCACCAAGAAGCCCACACGGATGCAAGAGCAAGAGGGAGTTTATTTCAGACTCGAGTCTGGACCGCACTCCGCACACGGACGCAGCAGTGAATAGGAGGCGGTCTGGAACATGAGGCTTCAGGGGTAATTGAAGGAAAAAAACGCAAGCACAGGGCATTACAGGATTGGTACAACAGGCTTGGCCTTTAGCGGGATTGGCTGGGTGATGGCGCCAAGGAACAAGGCGGGGAATTTGGAGAGTTACTTTCCATAGTTGGTCTGATTGGCTGTGTCTAGGGTGGGGTGATTGTCTCACTATCTGTGGTTATTCCGGGAACTGGCCTGTGCCTAAGATGGGGTCTTATACCTAAGATGGAGTCACCTAGGTTGTTCGATTGCTTCATATGCACAATCACATGTACATCATGCAGCAGCCCTGCGTGTCACTCCCATTATGAAAACTTCCAATAGTGTCCATTTTTTCTTGAGTTAAAAGCTTGAAAGCCTAACATTCCGTAAGGCCCTGGATCTGTTGGTCTCTGCCTATACTTTTCTGTCTACCTGAAATGTTTCTTTCAGCCCTCAACTTACACCCTCCTTGTTTTGCTATCTCCCTCCCTATCCTTCATTTTTCTCAGTATGAATATATTTTTTTTCCCCAGGAAGTCTGTCTCTAAGACTAGGTGAGGACCCTTGAGTCCTCTTTTACCTTAGAGCATCATAGTCTTTTATTCAGTGTCTCACTTGGTAGAATAAAAGCTCCATGAGAGCAGATCATGTGTCAAAACTGTTCAGGGCCTCATGGTTCTAGACACAGTGGTGTTCATATAGTAAATGCTTAATACACCTCTGTTGGATGTGTAAATGAAGTCGAGGATATAAAATAATGCTACATAATGAATAGGCATATATTGAATTATGATCAACATATGTTTAATTAATAATGCCTTAATAAAAATTATTTTAAAGGGAATAAAAATCAGAGGGAAAAACAACATGAAATTAACATTTGGTAAATTAGAATTGAGCTATATGATATATTTTTGTCAGTCTTGTTCCTGACTATGAATTCCAAATTTATTGTCTTCCTTAAATTGAATTCTATATTATAAAATAGAAAAATTATTTCTCCCTTCTCCATGTCCATTTTAGGTGCTTCGAAAATTCAAAATAAAATTGCTATTTTATTTCTTTTGTTCTCAAATGTTTGTATTTAAAAAAAAAAACTTTATAGTATTATATGAAATATTACCTGTCGAAAGTTTTAAAGAGGCACAAATATACAGAGTTGTTTAGTCACTTCTAGAGGCCTAGTATTTAACTTTGGAAAGAAAAGTATTTCTGTGTTTCTTTTTTCCTGTAAATATTTCAAATAATTATATAATCACATATATGTGTCCATTTTATCCTCAGAGATGAATAGGTCAATAGGATTAATTGACCTATATAAATAAATACAACATTTTTAACAGTAGTTTAACAATTAATATGATTTCTTCTCCTTGCAACTTTAGAAAATACACTGTAAACAAAGCATAAAAAAAATAGACAGTTGCTTACATGTGGCACGGGGGACCAGAGGATAACCAGAACTTCACTGTGTGGCCTGAAGGAGAAAAGCCTTTTGTTTAGGTTGGAAAAAGACATAAAAAGGTACAGTTAATTGGGAGAGGTTAGAAGCATAAATCTCAAGCCCCAGAATGAATTTTTCTAGGCCCAAGCTTTGCTTACCAAACGCATATGAAAAGGGGAGAAGAGTAAGTATGTCTCCTCCAATTTTGATCAAGGCTGTCTTTGCTTCCATTCTTTGGGTCAAATGAAGTATTGAAACAAATTTGGTACATTTGGGGAAGGTTTGGCTTTTGATCTTTTCTATGCTCTTTTGCAGAGATATGGACTGTTGATAAGATTATGCTTTTCAAAGCAACAAATCAAAGTATCTCTAGTGTCTGAGACATTTCTCCTACAAAAAAAGTAACTAAATATACAACATTAACTTTTTATAGGCACTTTCAACTCTGAAAATATAGACTACCAGAGGGATTAGAAAACGCAAAGAATAATAGATTAAAGACCTCTTTGGCATCTCCATGTGTTGAACAGTGATCACCTGCCTGCCTTTATTCTGGCTAGACCATTGTACACTTTTTAGTTAACCATAAATGTGATTCTATTCATAGGTTTAAGTGTACAGTTAACTCTTCCTTGCTCAACGGTATTTGAGTGATTTTATCTACAATTTTATTTCTAATAGTTCTCAAGTCAGCTTGTAGGATGACATAGGGTAGTCAAGTTTTAAATTTTCAAGTGCTTTTATGAGGGCTATGGCTTTTTGTCCCCTTACCTTAGAATACTATCCTCCGTAATAGATAATTATATAATCTCGTTTAATAAGCTCAACTTCATCTCAGACTCCAGGACAATCTTGCCCCAAGTAGCAGACACATTAAAGCAGTTCAATGACATAATTTAGGAAAAATTTATTGAGCCTCTTCAATAGACACAATAGTTTTCCCAATCTCATGATGAACCTCTGAACTAAATGAAATATAGTTTATTTTCTTCACTGACTCTCTGCTGTGAACTGAATGTTTGCCCCCCTCCCCCAAATTCATATGCTAGAGCCCTAAATGTGATGATGTTAGGAGGTAGGTCTTTGGGAGGTGGTTGAATCATGAGAGTGGAGCCCTCATGAATAGGATTTAGTGCCTTTATAAAAAAGGCCTGAGAAAATTCCTTTGCCCCTTTTTGTCTGTCTGTCACCAGACACCTAATCAACTGGTGCCATGATCTTGAACTTCCCATTCTCTAGAATAGAATTGTGAGAAATAGATATTTGTTGTTTAAGCCACTCAGTCTATGGTATTTTTGTTATAGCAGTCTGAATGGACTAAGATGCTCTCCTATTT
Organism: Rousettus aegyptiacus; assembly: GCF_014176215.1. Taxonomy (NCBI): domain Eukaryota; kingdom Metazoa; phylum Chordata; class Mammalia; order Chiroptera; family Pteropodidae; genus Rousettus; species Rousettus aegyptiacus. Next base: position 25,216,514 of record NW_023416286.1, read on the forward strand.
ACAATAACTAGGTCCCTGTCTAAGTCTTTAGTTGTATAATTTTTACAGTACAAATTCTTACCAGCTTGAATATTGCTTTGCTTTCACTGTTCTTGCCAGAGACTAAAGACCTGTTTGTTCTTTGATCCTCGGCCTCAAAATAAAGTGCCTCAGGGAATAGGGAAATTGAGGAGATATTGTTCAAAGAGTACAAACCTGTAGTTAGAAGATGAATAAGTTCTGGGAATCGAGTGAACAGCATTGTGATTATAGCTGATAGAACTATATTATATACCTGAAAGTTGCTAAGAGACTAGATCTTAAATGTTCTCACTGCAAAAAATAAATAAATAAATAAATAAATAAAAGCAATTATATGATGCAGTGGAGATGTTAGTTAACACTATGTTGGTAATTTTATTGCACTGTATAAGTGTATCAAATCAACACATCATATATCTTAAATTTATGCAATGTTGTCAACTGTATCTCATTTTAACAAAAGAAATCTTATACATACACAAATATACACACGCACGCATGCACGCACGCGCGCGCACACATACACACACACACACACACAATGCCTCAACTGAGATCTGATTCCTTGTCATCCATCTACCTGCTTGGATTTCAATTTATTGCCTATTCTTCATTCCTCATTTCCATATAGGACCTTCTTGGAACACTTGCCAGGATTCCCACTTATAGGCTATTAGTATAGCCTCTGAATTCTGTACTTCACCTGGCTGGAAAGCCTCCTGTTACCTCCAGCTGAACTTGGGCATATCTAGATACCAGGTCTAAGCCCCTGCTATCATGAGCTATTCTAAAACCATCAAATTCCATTTGCTTCCATACGGAGAGGCCCTCTGTATTGGTTTCAAATCAAAGCTCTGGCTTCCTGATTGTTATCACTCAGGATTGCTATGGATTGGTATCACTCCTGCCTATATACCCTTCTCCTCTCTTGCACCCTTTCCTCACTGCCTCAGATCAATCTCTTTATCCTTTTATCACATAACTATAAGTTACCAATGCCTTTTATCTGCTGAATACTGCTAAGGGCCTCCCATTTATCATCTCATCTAATTCTGAGGGGGGGCATGGTGTACTTATAATTTTTATGCGTATTTTAAAGAAATGATAAAATAAGGCTTATGATATTCAATGACTTGCGCAATAATAAGGTGTATAGCTGGCACTCAAACACAAGTTTGTCTGACACCAACCCCCACATTTTTAACTACTAGACTAAAATACTCCTCTAGCTCAGTGGTGGTTGTATTATTAACTCTCTTTGGAAAGAATCCTTCTTTTAGCTGAAGGGATCCAGATTGAAGTTCATCCAGAAAAGGGTCTTGGCTATATGGTGGATCAGATATTTAATCAATGAAATCAAAAGAGAAACATACCTGAGAGAATCAGGCAACCAATTTTCTGGATGATCAACCAGAGGATCAGTCCCATTCAGAAAATTGCTCAAGCAGCAAGTGACAGTTCTCAAAATCCTAACTGTACAAAAGATAGCAATATCCCATTTTAAATACATTCACTGTAGGGTCCAAAGATGTGGTTTACTTTACTTCTTGCACTTGGGAGAGGAAGAAAGGACAGCCAGGTAGGATTTAAAGATGTGCAATAAAAGCCATAAAGAACTTGAGACACACAAGTGTCATTTAATCCCAATTAGCAAAGGGGCAGGTATGCTAGCTGTCTTAGGAAATTTTTTCAAATTCCTCTACTATTTGTGACAAAAGTTTTCCCACCTCTGCTTAAATGCGTCTTTTGAGGAGAAATTCAGTACCTGTTCTACTATTTAACAGAAAAACTTATGAGAATATTCTTTAAGTTTAGCTAGAGGTTTCATCAATTAGCATTATTTGTTTCTTCTGGAATGCATTTTATTATCATTTTCCCTTGATGTAGACATTATAATTCTTATAACATGTGCTCTATTTGCTTTAATTTAGTAATCATATCAATCTGTCAGCTTTTTTTTTTAAAGCTGTGGTTCATTGAAACCCTTGGATTTTTTTTTATTTTTTTATTATTATTTTTCAGCATAAACACATTTATTTATTAACTAAAGGGATGATCCTTATTAAACCAAATCTCAAACAGTTGCATGTAAAATGTTTGTTAATTGAACACAGTAATGAAAAAAAAAAAAAAAAGCTTAGAAGGATCTGCTCATTGAACTGAGCCCATTTAACCTCGCAGCTAATTCCTATCCAGATGATGATGGAATTTTTACTCTACTTTTTCATAGACCTGGGTACAGGTGACATTGTTCATGATGCATTCCACCACCATTTTCCCGTCTTCCAATTTTCTGGTTATTGTACTCTCCTTCCTGTCCCATTCCTGATGTTGAATCAATGAACCATTTACAAAGTTGCAGACAGTCTGAGTTCTTCTGCTGTCAACTGTAGTTTCTTCAAACTTCTCTCCCAGCTTACATGAAAACTGTGTCGTTTGCTGTAACTTTTAACTTAGATGTGAAACTATCATTATCTCTGTTATGTTAACTTTTTGTCTTGGATTTACTCATCATATCTATCTCTGATGATTGCTGTTATGCATTGAGTTTTGTCCCCTCAAAATTCATATGTTAAAGTCCCAGTTCCTAGTATTCCAGAGTGTGACTTTATATGGAAATAGAGTCATTGCAATATAATTAATTGAGTTAAAATGAAGTGAAGGTTGGACCCTATTTCAATGACTTGTGTTCTCCTAAAAAGGGGATATTTGGACCCAGAAAATGCACAGAAAAAAATTCCATGTGAAGATGAAGGCAGAGATCAGAGTGATGCTTCTATAAAACAAAGAATACCAAAATGGCCAGCAAACTAGCAAAAATTAGGGAAGGTTCACAGAACAGATTCTTCCTCATTCCCCTCAATAAGAGCCAACCTTGCCAACAGCTTGAGCTCAGATTTCCAGCCTCCAGAATTGTGAGACAATAAATTTCCAGTTTCTAAGGCACCCATTTGGTGGTACTTTTTATGTCCGTCTCGGCAAATTAACACAACTGCTTATACTTTTGAATCTATAGTTTGATCAGAAATATAAAATTTCTACTCATAATTATATTCCATAAACAGGTTAAAAGCTTAAAATGCTGAATTTGAAAGTCCCATTTTAAGTGTTTACCCATCTAGGCATCTTATCAATATGCTCTGCTCTCACTTCATCAGGTCACTTCTTGCCTGTTCTGATGTTGAAATTTCAGTAATACTTAAGAAACTAAGAAATAAAAAATAATAATAACTGATAACATGCTCTTGGAAAAAGTTTCCAGCCTGGGCTCTCAAGATTCCAGGAGTTCTTAGTTTTTATTTTTCTTGCTGGTATTTCATAAAGCTTAGTTCACATATATGCACTCATGTTAGGCATGCACAAGCTAATTCAAATGTCAAGTACTTTCCCTGGGCTAAATTTCTACTAACTTTACACCTGTAATAATGTAATCATTTTTTGAAAATTTAAAAATTTCTAGGCATGACACAAAAAAGATTGCATGAATTATCCCATTTAAACCTCATGAATGTATCTCAGGAGGTGATACTATTATTATCCCCTTTTAGAGATGAATTCACCAAAGGTTAGAAAAGTAAATGAAGTATCTTGACCAAGGTTGCATAGCTAGTAAGTGAGTAAATGAGAATTTGGATCTAAATTTGTCTAATTCCAGCATTCAAACTGTTAACTACACATATTCTTCTGCTAAGTGAAGAAGAAAAAGACTCATTGCTTCCTTCAGCCACCTAATAGTTGCACAATGTTCGGCAAATTAACCTTCATTTTTTCCTGTACAGAATGAAAAGAGAGTGACAGCTTCTAAGATTATTGTATGGATTAAATACAATATTATATAATTAACTACACAGAGTGCATGGTGAATAGAAAACTATTACATATTTTTGTTACTTAAAAATGTAGTTCATTCATTTTATCAGTAGATAAAATATTTCATTACATCAGAAAAATAGTAAAATGGATGAAATATTTTGGAAAAATACATTTTCCTGAATACATAATAGAAATCATAATTTAGCTTTCCAGACTTATCTTACCATCTATACTGAGATGAATATACTTCACCGAAAAAAAGTATGATAAATTTCTGTTACCAAATTTAATATTCAAAGAAAAATTCTATACATGCATGCATGTATATATACAAGTAAATATCTATGTACACATCTATGTATGTGTGTGTGAGTATATATATATATATAAAAATTTATGTTTAGGAAAGGTCCTTGAATTGATGGTTGAAAGAACTCACAGTGAGACAGTTAATAATATATTCTTCTTATTATTATATTTTATATAATAATTTATATTATATTATTATAGATATGAACTGATAGCATGTCTATAATGGGTTGAGTCAGTACAGCAAAGGGAACCTCACAAGACACAGGTTGGTAGCTGGAGGAGAACTAGAGTGAAGTACCAAATCCTCTTCACACATTGATATTCTGCATAAAAGATGCTACAATCACCTTTTTAAACAAATTCAAATTTCTTTTCCAATATGTATTTTTGTTTCGATAAACTAGCAACTCTGTCAAATTGAAATTGCAGAAATGCATATGTTATTTGTATTTCATACACAAACTAAAGTTGTCAGATGTGTATTTTAATCTTTACACTCATTGTCACAGTCCAGAACTTGTCATAAAATCAACTGCATTCAATTATTCTAAGAATCAAGGTGATCAGACAAACCATCTTATGGTTCAGACACTGGGGTTGGTTTAATGATTGGAAGGAATTGCTTTGTGACAGAGCAATTTATTTATCAGTAATTAACCTGGAAATAACTAACCTGGCCAAAATTGTCAAACTTTTATGATAATTTGTTTCCTTTTCTACATTTTGGTTATTTCTTTAGTTCAACTGATATTACATAAAAATATACTTCTCTCACGTTTTTACTTAATCATTTACGAAAGAGAGCAAGTAATTTAAAAACCTATCTTCTTTCGATACAACACTTCCTAAAAAAGGAAGACTATTATTTTAAACCATTGTTTGGAAATTGTCTTGGATAGTTCCTCTTGCATTTCCTTTGCACCCCCACTACTGGATGAAAATAAAAGGAGCAAACCTGTAAGACATAGTACAATTTAAAGAACAAATCTAAAGATCAAGCCTGTTTTCTTCAGGTTAGTATTCTAAATAATTGCACTTAGTAGAGGCTGAAATAGCCTAATTGTACTTTCATTTTTGCACATGTAATTTCCTTAGCTGAACTCAAATCTTGTATGTTTATAGTCCCAGCATCATCATTAAGCTAAAAATTGAATATTCTGTCTTACCCCGAAAATTTCCAATTAAGCCCATTTGGAGCTTTCCACTGAATGCCAGCACTAATTTCCTTCTGTAAAAGATCAAGGGTGCCAAGATATCACACCAGAGAGAGGCCAATAGTCAGCTCATTAACAAGATTGATGAACTATACAAGTCGCTCTTACTGATGTGAGCATCTCAACTTGGACTAAAGTTGTATCCTATGAGACCATATTGGAGATTTGGGAGGTCACCACTCATTAAAAACAGCTTTACATGGATGGTTCAAAACAGAATGATCTGAAGAACCAAACTTTAGGATAATGGCAATCTTAAGAAAAAAGCAAATGTAGTTAGGTACCATTTTGTTTAAATAATTTATCTACTGAGGTAAGCAATACAACTAAAGCTCTTCTAACCTCTCTGGTTTCACCTCAGTGGGCAATGCAATATAAAAGCTGATTGTTTTTATTTTTTTCTATCTTTATCTTTATCATTAAGATATGATTCTGTTGTTTCTAAAGCCAAAGTTAAAAATAGAATATAGATCGATCTGCTAATTTTTTCATCAGTAGTGCAGTAAACACTAAATATGTTCTGTATTTTTTTTTGTTCTTCGATGAATTTAGAATATGCGCCTTTTGAATAAATTGGCCAGTAGTGTTGTGAGTGTTTAGACGGGTTACACAAGAAAGCTATGAGGACAAGAAAGCAAAATATTGTAAAAGGGTATCGTTTAGGCCACAAGCATATCAGCCCAGCCACTGTCAATCAGCCCAGCCAGGCCCTTCCTTAGTTCATGTTATGGTAAAATTTGAAATGAAAGAAAAATAATAATAACACACCACTAAGGATACAGTTCATGTACCTTTTCCAAAAGTTCTAGGTCTACTCTGAATAGAAATTAATTAATTCTTTCTAAATCTGTGCTATAGTCTTTGCTTTTCCACTTAGCATCTCCTTGATTAAAACTTTTTTTAAAGAAATTTTTCAATAAACTTGACATAGTCACAAAATACTCTTTTGACTTTAGTCATATTTTTGTAACACACTGCTTTAGAAAACTTAATTAGAATTAGGTATTTCCAATTAGTCAAAGTTGAACAGATCTTTTTTTAAAAATATTTTTTAAATTGCAGGTGACATATGGTATATTAGTTTCAGGTATACAACACAGTGATTAGACATTTATATAACTTATGAAGTAATCACCCTGATAAATCCAGTACCCCTGTGACACCATACACAGTTATTAAAGTAAACTGACTATATTCCCCATGTTATACTCTATGTACCCATGACTATTTTGTCACTGCCAGTTTATACCTTTTCATCCTTCCTCCTTTTACCTATTTTCCCAACCTCCTTTCCAAATCTGGCAACCATCGAAATGTTCTTTGTATTTATGAACTTGTTTCTGTTTTGTTTGTTTACCCTTGAACAGATCTCTTAAAATAAGTCCTACTTCAAAAGTTAATCCCATCAACTTTGTATTGTTTCTTCCTAATTTAACCTTACATCTAAATTCTGAAGATATCTTTTATTATTTTTTTATTAAATGTATTGGGGTCACATCAGTTAATAAAATTATATAGGTTTCAAGTGTACAATTTCATCTTTACATAATGACCCAAAGGAGCATTACACATTGAACTCTTTCAGGGCATGGAGGTAGAAGAAATTTACAACCTTCCCCTTTTCCCCAAATTAATAGCATAATTACATAATTACATGTCTGAAACTTTATTAAAGGTAGAGGAGGATGTGTGAAACAGAGTTAATGATAATGCTAAAGGAGAAAGTAAGGGATGAGAAGTGCAATACTCTTGAATTAACAAAACCATTTTTATTCTAAAGATTATACAAGGAGAAAAGAGTATCTATTAGAAATGAAAATATACACATAAAGCTATTTGCTAATAAGTTGGTTTCCTTGGAGAGCTAAAATTAAAACTGCCCTAGGCAAACCCAAAAGTAAGCTGGGATTTAAGAAGATGATGGAATACTCAAATTACTTTTTCAGCTTCATTTCCTGAGATTCTTTTCCATTTGTCTTTTACTCAGCCACATTAAAACATCGTTTTATAATTTTGTTCACAGAATATAACCTATTATAGTATTAGGGCACAGGCTTTCTGTTTGTTTCTTTGTTTTTTCTTTTTATGCATTTATTTTTATAATAATGAACCTGGTGTTAAATCTCCTTCTCTTTGACTTACTAGTTTTATGACTGAAATCGGATTATTATAATTCTCTGATCTTATTTTTCTGTGTGCTTGTAAAACTGGATTAAATAATACTAATTTAGACATAACAAAATAGAAATCCCAGAAACACATCTAGCTATTTAAAAGATACTAAAAATAAATTTTAAAATAATTTAAAAAGAGGAATAAAACCTCTAGATAAAAAAAATTAGGATATGAATTCAAACAATACTCCAGAATCTATTTCAACTGGTTCTGACTCATTTTCTCCACCCTATAGGGACTGGGTGTGGGCAGATAATTGTGGAGCAAAGGAGGGGAGCTCTTCTGCCATAATTACAGAGAAGTACTGGGAAGAAGAGAACATACCAGGTCTCTGATGCCCCTGTCAATACAAATTCATCCAACACTAATTTTTAAAAATTAGTTTCAAGTATATGGTACATTGGTTAGACATTTATATAGTTAATGGAACGATCCCCTTGATTACTCTATCTTCCCTCTATCTCAACACATAGCCATTACATTACTGCTCACTGCATTCCCTATCCCATGTTCCCCATCCCTGTGACCATCTATAAACTACTAATTTGTACTTTTTTAAATCCTCACGACTTTCTCTCAGCACCCCCATCCCAAACCCCTTTCTGGCTGTCACTAGATTGTCCTCTATATTTGTGAGTTTGTTTTAGGTCAGTTTGTTCTTTTTGTTCCTTAGATTCCACATGTAAGTTATTCTGAAATAGTATGGCATTTATCTTTCTCTGTCTGCCTTATTTCACTCAGCATAATAACCTCTAGATCCATCCATATCATTGCAAATGGTAGGATTTCATTTTTTTCTGGCTGAGTAATATTCCATTGTGTATATGAACTATACCCTCTTTATCCAATCATCTGTCAATGTGCTTCCATATCGTGACTATTGTAAAAGGTGCTGCCATGAACATAGGGGTGCATAGATCTTTACAAATTATTGTTTTGATTTTCTTCGGATAAATACCCAGACATGCAATTGCTGTGTCAAAAGGTAGATCCATTTTAAAACTTTTGAGGAACCTCTAGACTGTTTTCCACAGTGGCTGTACCAATATGCAATCCAACCAATAGTTTATGAGAGTTTCCTTTGCTCTTCCTCCTCACCAACACTTGTTCTTTGATTTATTGATGACAGCCATTCTGACAGGTGTAAGTGATATCTCATCGTGTTTTTTTTGCATTTCTCTGATGATTAGTGACCTTGAGCATTTTTTATATATCTGTTGGCCATCTGTATTTCCTCTTTGGAGAAATATCTATTCAGGTCTTCTGCCCACTTTTAATTGGATTGTTTGTTTTTTTGTTGTTGTCAAGTTGTATGGATTCTTTATATATTTAATCCAATACTAAATTAATTCTACATTTCTTCTAACATCGCAAATGTCAAAAATTGATTTTAGTGATATTACTCTACTGCTATCAAATTATTCAATATTGATTATAATAATAATACATATTTTGTTAGATACTATTGAGACCATAATGCTTGTGAAAGCACCTATGAAGTACCAGGTGGACTTTGCAATAAGATGGACCTGAGTTTGAGTCTTGATTACACTGCTGTTTAGCTATGTGCGTTGGATAAGTTACATAACCATTTTAAATCTCAGTTTTTCATCTATAAAATGTATTTAATTATGATTAATCTAACTAAAAAAAATTGCTCTGTGCACTTAATGAAGTAATTACATAAAGGGCTTAGCACAGTGCTTGCCATATGTTCCATATAAACTAACAATGATTATATTAGTTGTTTACTAAAGGATATTTATTATTATTATCATCATTTCATCACCCCATGCCCTCACATGTTCCTTCTTTGCATAACATCCCCCTCCATTCCCTTTTCTATTGTGCTCCTAGTAATTCTACAATGTTTTTACCCTTCTGTGGAGGAGCTCAGTAAATTTCTGGTGGAAGAATAAATAAATGAAGAAACAAAGAATAATAAAATGATAATAAAAATGTAAAAATAAGTCATTGCTCATAAGCTAAAGAAAAATAGAAAGAGAGTTGGATTGACCTATGCTCATAATTTTCCAATCATTGAGCTAAATAGATAACATGTAATCAAAACTGGGAGAAAATTTTGGCTTATTAGCCCTTGTCTATTAGGGCCAGCATAATAATAAGAAGAGGATATCTTTGGAATGCCTTCATTTTCATTAAAATGTGAGAAGTCCTCTCTATCGATATGTTTCCCATGAGCTTAGACTTAATTTTTATAAAATTATTTTATTTTATTTTTTGAGGCAGCAATGTCTAGAAAAGAACTCAAGTTTTAGAGCTTGAGTTTTAATCTGTTCTTATAAGCTATTAGCTTTGGGAAAGCCATTCTACATCATAGTTTTATCATGTTGAAAATGAGCATAATAATTTCTATTCTTTAGTGTTGTTGTTACTATTATTAGAGTATATTTAATTCCATACCATCTAATAGATGTTCAATAAATTTTAGTGACAATTGCACCTTAATATTTAGTTTTTGAAGACTCACTTTGCAAACCAGTTCCCTTTTCTCCTGTTATTTCCAAAGCATATGGGAATTTTACTTCTCTAGCAGTTTTTTGTAGGCACAGATAACAGAATCATTTGTGGAGATAGTTATACTTTTCTTGTTATTATTGCTAGAAGAGGAAGCTGATGAAAATGAAAAGATAAATATTCACTCGACATCAACTCTTTCCAATGGCATCCCGAATACACTCAAATAATTGTATTATAATGTCTAAAATATAAACTCAGTAAGAGTAGTTATCTCATTTGCTTTGTTTCATGCCATCTCCTTAGCCCCTAAAACAGTACCTTGCACAAAACAGGAGAGGAAATCTATTTACTCAATAAGGACCTAATATAGAAATTATAAATTGCATATGAACTAAAGATATATTTTTTTGGCTCACTAATTCTCAAGTAATGATAAATTAGTTTAAAACAAAAACCATGATATTTATGTAAAAGGAGTTTGAATTTTTATAAACAATTAGGCTTTGAAAATTCATATGACAATATAATTTGAAGCTAATTGTAACTGTTTCTGATTAGAAGGGTCATGCTTATCTATAGGACTGTGATAAAAACACATCAAACCTTTGGGATTAGAGAGAGCAGAGAGGCTTGTATTTTATAAGCAGAAAACTGTGGCCCAACTCAGAGTTGAAGAGTGAGAAGATAGACAAATTGCAGTTCTCCTGCATTGAGAACTGTACCACACACACACACATCATTATGGAAGGTGGCAGGATCTTGTAGGGGAAGTCAGATGCATGCCTGAAACCTGGAACTAGTCCTAGAGTGCTCAGCCTTGATGGCAGCCATTGAATGGGTGGCAGAGTGGAAGCCTCTGAAACAGTTTTTAATAGGTAGCTGAAAACTATATTAATAAAAGCAATGCAAGCTACTCGAACAATTCCTGTATGTGTCCAAGTGTGAGTGTTTGTATGTGTATGTTATTTCTCTATTAAAAATATGTTTGAATACATTCCTATATATTCAGATTTATTTCCTAAATATCCAAATGCAATAGGAGTTTATTTCTCATTCACATCAGGTTTAAATGGCAGTTTGTGATGAAGGAAGTGGCTCTCCTTCAGGCCCTAGGTTCCCTTCTTCTTGGCCTCTACCATCCCCTATTTGATCTTGTAAATTTTTCTATGAAACAAATAAATGGATGGCAAAGAATATGCAGAATTATGTATGAGACGTGTTTTGTTTTGTTTTTTGTTTTTTGTTTTTTTTTTTTTGGTTGGATTCTCCAATGGACAGACCTAAAGATAAACATTTGCATGCAGGTGGTTTTTGAAGGAGTTTTCTCAGTAACACCTGTATGGAAAGAAGTAGGTAAAAGGTGAAAGTACTTGTAATGCCGTTGCCAAGCCACCTCAGCTGATGCCCAAGAAAGGTCAGGAGCTGGGATGGCCTATCTGAGCAATCTCATACTGACTCTGCTTTCAGCCAAAATGGAATAACAGGGTTTGAATTTATTTTCTTGAAATACTAGAAAATTAGTCAAAATATATGAAACAATAATTTTAAGACATTGGACAACAGTCATATTTTCAGTCATAATAATTTAAGACATTGGACAACGTAAAATAGTAACTTCCAAGGAATAATTTAATTTCAAATTTCAAAGCTGGGAAATGTCATCTAAAAAATATATGTCTAGAAAAAAGAAATGGATTTGATAAAAAGCTATCGTGTCTCTCCCAGAAGAAACAATATTTAACTGCCCTGACATATAGCAGGACAGAAAGGAGAGCACAGCACATTATGAAATATTGATAGAATTTCTGTTGTAAGAACAGGGATGCCTACTGCTGAGTTTTGAGTTATTCACATTGCAGTGATAAAAATATTCTTCAGTCTCACCGGAACTTCAAAAACAGCTTATAGTTGTAAACAAACAAAAAGAAAAACACAAAACTTTCGTTGTTGTTTTTATTTTGTTGCTTTGTTTTGTCTTGTGTTTTTAGTGGAAAACCAAGATTAGGAGTTTGACATGTGTGAATGGTAGGATAGAGATAAAATAACAGCAGCAAAGAATCTAACAGAACTAAGAATTAGGATCCAGAAAATTACTCTACTTATAACCACCTTTCCACACCCACATATGTGCACGTACACTCACACATGCACAGATAGACACATTCATATTCACAAAATCACAGAATTATTGGACAGGACATTGACTTTTACAAAAAAATACGAGAGTTTTAAATTCATCTTCTCTAGATATTAAGGTGAAAGGGAACTCTAAACAACATGTACTTTACAACTTCTTTTTTGCATACACTTATAACACACACCTACAAACACAAAATAAATTTTTTTTTTTTTTTTTTTTTGCATTTTCTGAATGTCTTTTGCTATGGTACTGACTTTTGAATTAGGAACATGAATTGATCCTCAAAAAAAAAAAATCACTATTGGCGATATGCCTCAACAACATAGTAAGAACTGAAATATGCTATTTCTCTAGACCTCCTGTTTTTAAGGTAATGAATGTAATTTTAACTATGTAGTATCTTCCTAGTTCCCACTAACTGAACACTATCTAATGCTGCAATTGTAGCAGTCAAACCCAGGCTTTTCTAGCTCTTGAAATACAACGAACAGCAGCTGTGCTCTGGAAGGCTAACAATAAGGAGATTAATTGTATTACATGCTTCAACATACCAATCATTCAGGGGACAGTAGCCATTTTGACGGGCAGTTGAGCAGTCACCATTTAGGGATGTTAGGGTCACAATGTGTAGTGACCCATCGGTAGCAGGGGACATATTTCTGCTATATCTGCATTAGAGAAGTCAGGTGCCAGGCCCAGAAATACTGCAGAGTGGTGATTGAAAAGAGACTATTAAAGGCAGAACCCACAGTTTTCCATTAAATGCCTGGTTTATATGATGATTTTTGTCCCAATACTTCATTCTTTTGATTGACTATCAAAACTACCTTTAGGTTAAAGTTGATTTTGATAATTCTTTTTGCTTTCAGTAAACTCATAAAATGGGAAAGTCAACTCACAAAATTTGAAGAAGGAGGAATAGATCAAGTTTTAGGGGTAGGTTCTACTCTTTTCACAGGAAGGCTTTGGATAGTAGAGGAGGGCCACTGGAAAAGATTTCTTTCTGAACATCCAAATAAATATAGCAATCTGCTTCCAGAAGTTGAAGAAGTGTTAAAGTCAGATGTTCATATTTTTAGTCTCTGCCTAATTTCCTCACCTCTTCCTCTCTAGTGCTTTCTAGGTAGATTCTCTGAGACTGTCTAGTCATAGGCTCATATCTATGCTTCCTAAATAAAGCCTGAAAGAGATAGGTAGTCATAATAGCAGTAGTCAACATTATCAACTGCTTATTATGGACCAGGCTTTGTTCTAAGTGCTTTATATGCATTTACTCATTTAAGAACAACCTTGAGAGAAAACTGAGGCTCAGAGATGTTAAGTAAATTACACAAGATTTGGTATGTCACAAAGGCAGAAAACCATTCCAAGCAACTTGGGACTAGAGCCAACATTCTCTTCTACTGTATTAAAGTTTCTTTCCCTACTTTAAATTAAACCTTTTTTCTTGACCCAGGACCTAGTGCCTCTGCCACTACTGCAAAGTTCTTTGTGCCCACGCCATTCACCAGTTATTGATAATTTCTTCCTTGTCCTCTATGGTCTATTCAAGACAATGGCCTTGGTTCTAAATCCCAGCACTCCTTCCCTTAAAGGTGGATCATATTTATAACACTGCACTTTACAAATTCAGGGACACCTGTCACATAAACTATAACATGAATGGCACCCCCAAGGTCATACAACATGGCAGCCCTGGAACTAGGCTCATCTTACAAGATCCTTTCTTTATCATGATCAAATTTCCTGCTAACTGTTCTTGTTCCCCATCCACTCTACTTTAAGGATGAAATCCTTTTCTCGAATGTTGATCTGTTATTTTGGACCCTCGCCTACTCCTAATTTTTTTCATGCCCTTTCCCCAGAAATGAATTTTTCTCCTTGTGTCTGATCAAAGCTTCCTCTTAGTAATGGTTCTTGTAAAGAAATGACCAAGGTTTCAAATCCCCGCCAGCTCCCTATCTCCCCCACAACACTGGTTCTCTAAGGAGCTGTTCCCAAAGGTCACTTTGGGCAAAAGAATACTTGTCATTACTAACTAGTCCTTCTGTTCTATTTTTTTTTATTTATGTAGCTGCTTATATCATGAGTTGGAATAAATAATATAAAAACCCTAAATACCTCATTTACTCTAAATTCCTAAACTACTTGGTCCATGTTTCTTTACCCTCCTTTCCTCCCATGCCCTGTTTAATTTTTTCACAGACTAGTACATGAAAGAAATTTATAGGCACAATTTACTGCATTCACCATACAAAATAAAAGAGAACTCCAAAAAAGGAAAACATATGATTGTGTTATAAATATATTTAAAATATTTAATATATGAATGTATGATTACTGAATTAATAACAGTTCATTATAAAACATTTAATAAATAGAAAAGCTAAAATATTTTGTCACATAGTCACATCAGCTAATCTTAGCTGCTAGTTGATAAATTTTGCCCTTAATTATCCCATAATTATATATTTGTTTTTACATCCATATCATACTTGTGTATGTAGTTTCACTTGTTTAAAGGTTTTTGAGCAAAATAGGAATGTGATTCTTGCTGCATCCCAGAAAACTTTATTTAGTAGTTGAGTATAAAACTAGATCGAAGGAAGAGAATCTGGAGTCCAGAAAAGCACACGAGAAAGAACACAGGCAAGAACAAATATCAGTACAGTAAAAATGAAAAGAAGATAACAGGTAAGAGGCAAACCTCTTCTATACAAACATTTCTCTAAGTCAATCTCACATAGAGTTCTGAGGGAAGTCAAGAGGGTAGCTGCCTCCAGATGACTGATGGTTTCAAATGTAACCATTGCATTTTCTTTTAAATTTCATACTGTTGTAAATAAACACATCATCATTTATTTGCCTTCAATTTTGCCACTCTTACTTCTGCTAACTTCCCCTAATTTTAACAACTGGGAAAAAAATCTTGAGGTAGATAATAGAATGAAATTTATAATGTCACTATTAAGACTTTTAAGGCTGCATCTTATCATTTTGACCACTGAATTTAATTTGTGTAATTTCCTAGAAACATCACTAGAGAATGTTCAAAATTTTAAGCTCTCAAACATTAGATTTTATGCTCCCTGACTTAGATTTGATATGTTCCATAGATGTGTCACATGTGCATTTTCTATTGCTTGACAAAAATCAAACATAAATCTTTCTGACTCAGTGTCGAATGGTACATCTTGTTACTTTTCTAAATTAAGGATCTAGAAAATATGACTTCCTTTCTGAGGCTAAAACAATGCAGTATCCACATTAGGAAACTACTAAATGCTTAATACATGAGTGTGTTAGGTCAGGTATCATCATAAGTAGACATTAGCAGTAACTTTTAAATGATGTGTTTAGAACCAAAAGGCCATTAATATGAAAGAAGATACATGTTTAAACCAGGTGCCATTGAGATAACTCAATAGTTTCATGAGTTGTGATATGAAATTCAGAGTAGAACTTAAGACTAATCAAATGATTATTTAGAATTCCTTGCTGCTTCCTGAGAATGATGGAAGGGCGACATCAATTCATGTCTGTAATTATCATTTTCTTTTCTCAATTGACTTATCCATGTAACTAAATTGAGCTAACTGGTTCCTGGGGAAGTGACATATCCCCCCATTTGCCCCTACCTTCTGATGTAGACAGGCAGAGACTCCTAAAATATGAACACTGAGAAAATCATGCAATCAGTGAGCTAAATCTAGGAAGCAAGGAAAAAATAGAAAATTGTCAGGACCTATGTCTGCTTCTTCTTTTCTTTTAGAAAATGAAAGAGAAAAGAACTCCAATAAACCAATCAACAAATTTCCAACCTCATTTAGAACTAGCTATTTTCAGCAGCTCTCTTTTTTATAGAACAGCATGGGTTCCAGCCTTTGTTTTTCTTGGCTTCAGCAAGTAGACTGCTTTTTTATAAAAATTAATTTCATCATTCTAAAACACTACATGTCTGAGTTAATTTAAAGCTAAACATAAATACACGGATTTTTAAAATTTTATTATAAGAAATAGTAGCCCCATATGGAATCAGTTTTATTTGGCAAGTCAGATGAGTTAAGTCATGGTTTGTCCTCTTGATCTCAGACCCTAGAATTGTTTTCACTTTCTTTTGTACTTGATGGCCTTTTTCTGTGGTTCAGAAAAGAAAAAGAAAATTAACGAATGTCTGATTAAGCTACAGTTTTGTATTTTCTGCACAATTTGATACTTCTTGTTGTGGTTCATGAATAATTTTCACAAAAGTTAATTTTTTAAATTGTTACCTTAATAAAGAAAAATATGTATTTTTGCAATCTATTTAAATTTACTAAATACTTATCTACAAACTATTAGCATAAATATTGGAGGTTGCAGAGGAGGTTGTATGAGTATATAAAGATTAACACAATGTTTATCTTACACTCAAGAGTGAAGAAAACCTACCTTGAAGTATAAGAAACTAAACCCACACAGACAGTGGAAGGACTAAATACAATTAGATCATTGGGAGGACTGCCTGGTGCATCCAGTTTCAGGTTTTCAAGTGGAAATGTTCTGCGTTTGGTAAGGAGGAACCACTTTAACGTTCTGTTATCCTGTCCTGTCCCAGAAATATAGCAATGGTAACTTATCCTCCAATACCCACATCAATCTAGGGACAAATGAGTTGAGAAAAGAAGAGGAATTGTTTATTTTTGCTTTGTTTTGTTTAATTTTAATTTTAACTTTTGTCATGGTAAGAACCCTTAACATAATATCTCTTAACATTTTTTAAATGTGTAACACCTTATTTTTACCTAAAGGCACAGTGTACAACAGAGCTCTAGAACTTGTTCATCTTGCATTACTGAAATTATACTTGTTGATTAGCAACTTTCCATTTCCCCTTCTCCCTGGCCCTCGGAAACATCCATTTTGCTTTCTGCTTCTATGAGTTTGACTATTTTTAGCTACTTCCTATAAATGGAATCATGTCCTTTTGTGACTGGCTTATTTCACTTAGCATAATGTCCTCCTCAAGATTTATTCAAGTTGTCTAATATTTCAGAATTTTCTTCTTTTTTTTTTAAGGCCAAAAATTATTCCATGTATATACTACATTTTTTAATTCATTCATTTGTCAATGGAAATCTACATTGCTTCCATATGTTGACCATTGTGACTAACATCATGGGACATGGGGGCACTCATAGCTCTTCAAGATCATGTTTTTAATTTTTTTTTTGTATAAATTCTCAAAAGTAAGATTGGTGAATCGCATAGTATTTTATTTTTATTTTTTGTCATTTATAGCTTTAAAATATATTTTGAAATTAGGAAGGAGTGATGTCTCTGTTCTTTATTCTCAAGATTAATTTGGTTATTTGAGGGTCTTTTGTGATTCTATAAATTTTGAAATTTTTTTCTATTTCTGCAAAAAAAAGCTAATGGGTTTTTAGTAGAAGTACGTTGACTCTGTAGATCACTTTGGGTAGTGTAGAAGTTTTTACAATATTAAGTCTTCCAATCCATGAACATACAGTATCTTTCCATTGGTTTGTGTCTTCTTTAATTTTCTTCATTAATGATTTTTAGTTTTGTTGAGGATTTTTGTATCTACATTCATTAGAGATGTTGGTCTGTAGTTTTTTCTTGGAAGGATTCTTCTTTCTTCAATCATTTTGGGTAAGGTTGAGAACCAGCATTAATTTTTTTGAATGTTGCCAGTATTTACCAATGAAAATGTGCTCCTTGGCTTTGACATTTATCATGTTGGGGTGGGGAGGGTGTTAATTACTAATTTAATTTTGCCTACTGATTATGGATCTATTAAGATTTCCTATTTTTTCACTGAGGTAGGTTGCAGGTTTCTAAGATTTTATTCATTTTTTCTAGGATAGCCAATCACACAGACATTTAAAAATAATATAGTTTAGGATAAACTACCGAGACTAAAAAATTACTTTTATTTATTAAACATTATTGGGATGACATTCATTAATAAAATCATATGTTTCAAGTGTACAATTCAACACTTGAAATATTCATGTATGTATTACTTTGTGTGTTCAACAACCAAAGTTAGATTTCCTTCGGTCATCAAATATTTGGTCCCCTTTACCCTAATGTACCACTCCTTTACCCTCCTTTCTTCTGGTAACCAGTAATCCAGCATCCAAGTCCACGAGTCTCTACTTGTTTGTCATGTTTGTTTGTTGCTTTCAGTTTTATATCCCACATATGAGTGACATCATGTGTGGTTTTCAACTTTTTCTGTCTGATTTATTTCACGTAGCATGATTATCTCAAGATCTATCCATGTTGTTGCAAATAGCAGTATTTCATCTTTTCTTATACCTAATGTTTCATTGTATATATGTGCCATATCTTCTTTATCCAATCATCTATATCATAGGACACTTTGGTTACTTCATATTCTGGCCACCATGAATAATGCCTCTATGAACATCAGGCATTTAAAAAATGTCTCATTTTAAGAAAAACTAAAAGATAATTTATTTAAACACCCAATATCTAAATAGTATGGTGGTCTAAATTTAAAATTCTGCATTGTATATATTTAAATGTATGTGTATTGATGTGTGTTAGCATGTGTGTTGGAATGTGTGTTTGTATGTATGTGTGTGTGTTTAGCTTCTGTTTTAGCTATTGGTGGTCTAAGTAATTTATACAGATTTACAAAATTGCTCAGAAATAGAGAAATTGAATAGGAAAAATAAAGTAACATATGGACTAATCCGCAGACTTTTTTTACTACACCCAATCTTAATGCAAATTTTTATTTTTTTGCTTTTTAATTGCCAAGTTAAAATCCACTAAAATGAGGTCAAGGGATGTCATCCAAATAAGTATAGTCATAAAGATGGCTAAAAATTAGTCACAGTGAGGTTATAAATAATCAATTGTCGAAGGATGTCTTGCAGAAAAGAAAATGCATTATGATAATAATTATGAGCCTTTATTATAAATGTAGTTTAAATTCATGAAAGCTAAGCAAGCATACAAAAATGAGATGAGAACAAAGGTACAGCTGTAGAGTATAATTCTTCGTCTAAAATATTGTAGCTGAAATAGCCCTACCTGAAGTCGCAACTATCCTTTTGCATTTACATTTAACCAAATTCCCATAATTATATGGTAATAATATGTAGCAGAAACAGAGATTTCATTTACAATAAAAAATGTCGGATGCAATCAATTAACATTTGCCTTTGAGACATTTTTCTGAAGGTTTTAAACAACTTTCCAATTAATTTGCATTTTAAGTACCTTGTCAGTCGCTGTGGTTCTATTCTAGAGCCAGTCTAAGATCTACCAGTTTCCTCAAAATGTGTAGCTAATGTATAACATTTTACTTTACATTCACAGTAACAGCTATAGAGACACATGACAGGCATTCAACATTTACTTCATCTTCATTTAAATGTAGACTTTGAGGCAGTCTGCCCATTTTTAACTTAATTCATCAGAATCGTTTGAAACCTTTTACTCTATAAATCCTGTAGCTTTGGAGCAGTCACACCTACTTTTTGTCAAATCAGATTTCAACCAACCCACATGACCAAATCGTGTCAATACTACTGGGAAATACTAGCTTTTCGTCTTTAGATTCAATTTTAAATTCACAATACACTTTTTTCTTTAACCTCTGACTCAGGAAAGAAAAGCCTGCAGGCAATGTCAATTTGATTTAATATAGTAGTTCTTTGTGTAACTACATTTTACCAAGAGGAATAAAAATCTGTATTAGAATTTCACACGCCATGATTTTTAGGCATCATTGGTTTTATAGTTTTATTGAATATTACTTAGTTTTTCTCATTAAATTATTCTAGAACTTACTATCTTTAAAACATGGTAGTATTTTCCTCTTTTAAAATTAAGTAAGAATATCCATTAAAAATAGTTTACTGCAAAAGATTTGGTCCCACCATCAGGTATCATTTTTACTACTATTGCCTTTTATTTAATTTCAGAAATGTTTCTATATTGAACTGAGTTTATTTGTTTCTTTCTAATAAATCAATTGTAATTGTGTGGGTTTCATCAGTGAATAAGTGTATGGAGCTATTAATATAAAGTACGTATCCAGCTTACATTAAACCCCCTCCTTTAAACATTTTTCTTTTATTTTAATGAAAACAAACTATGTATATTAAGAATAATTTCAAAAAGAGAAGTCACATTCAAGCTATAGAAGAATATTCACAGTTCTGATAATTTTAAAATGATTAAACATCTGAATTTGACACTTCTTTCTCCAAATGGCACTACCACATGACCATTTACATTTCACGATGCAAAAATCTAACAGTATCAGCTACTAGAATGAGAATCCTCTTTATCCTTTCTGCAACACTGCCAGCTCAGGAAAAATTATTGCCTACCCTTAAATAAATATTTTTCAAAAACTATAAGCCTGAATTAAAAAAGAATAAAAGTAGAGAGCTATAATTATTTATATATATATACTACTCTTAAATTATATCCACCTAACCCTGTTTTTATGTAGTTCCTATTAAGTTTGATATCATTAGATAGGTTTCATCTACCCTTTTTATTATCATACCATGAAATAGTGAGCACGATAGGACTGAGGATATAGGCCTGAAGCAGGTTATTCAGACATTTGCCCAAGATAATTAAAATCCCCAGTAAGCATATCTATTTATATTTATTTTTTTTATGTTTTGGGGTTTTTTAGTTAGTTATAAATCACTTAGGCAACCATCCAGTCCACATTTTACTATCTTGCCTAAAATATTCTCAAAACTATCTTTTTCAGGCATATGAAAAGATACTCGACATCATTAATCATCAGGGAAATGTGAATTAAACCACAATGAGAAATCACTTCATACCTGTGAGAACACCTGTCATCAAGAATATAAGTAATAGTCCTCAAAATATTAAAAATAGGCCTACTATATTATCCAGCACTTCCATTTCTGGGTACATATATCTAAAGGAAATAGAAACAAGATATATATAATCCCTTGTTTATCACAGCATTATTCACAAAAGCCAAAATATGGGGACAATCTAAATGTCCATCAGTGGATGAATGGATGAAAAAGATGTGGTATATATACACAATGGGATATCATTCAGCCATGAGAAAGGAGGATATCTTGTCTCTATGGATGGACCTCGAGAATATTATGGTAAGTGAGATAAGTCAGACAAGTAGTATATAATATCATTTATACATGGAATCTAAAAAAAAAAAAAAATTCAAACCCGTAATAAAGTAAAATGGTGGTTACCAGGGGATGGAGGTGAGGAGAAAAGATTGATAGGGTTTTTAGAGGTGCAAACTTGTAACAAGTAGTAAATAAGTCATAGAAATGTAATGCCCAGTATAATGAATATAGACAAAAATAATATACTTTAATTATGTAATGTGACAAATATCACTACAATAGCAATCACATTTCAATATATAAATATATCACAATAACACATTGTACAGATTAAATTTACATAGTGTTATATGTTAAGTTTATTCAATAAAAAGTCTGTTAAATTTCTATTGAATTTTAGATATACAATGCTTATAGAATTTTCTAAATCTTCCTGGACAAAAGGACAATTTTTAAAAAGTACAGAAGACATACGAACTAACAAAAACTCATGGACACAGACAATAGTTTTATGGTTACCAGATGAGAAGGATGGGTTAGGGAGTGAGAAAATGATAAAAGGAGTTGAATATATGGTGATGGGAAGAGATTTGACTTTGGATGGTGAACACACAATACAATATACAGATGATGTATCATTGAATTGTACACTTGAAAGCTATGTAATTATATTAATCAATGTCATCAAAAATAATAAAAAATAAAAATAAAATAAAATAATAAAATGAGTAAAGCGAAAGAAAATAAAATTAAAAGTATCGATAATTTGCTATCATTTTACCTTAGTTCATCTTAGTTCATTCATTCTACCTTCTAATGATTACCATTAACTTTCTGAAATCTCAAAAGTCATCTTATGAAAATTCACTCTAAAATTCTATCATGACTTTAAACCATATGAAATATTATATTTTGTAGAATATGTTACTTAAAAAAGTTATTGTTCTTTCTTATTCTATTTTTTATTTACCATAATTCTAAGCTTTTATGGCAAAAAGAAAGAAAACTATATTACAGTAGGTAAAGTTCAATGAAATCACTAAGTTTATGTCTTGGGATACAGAAATTTCCAAAATAAGAAGTAGCCTGAAGCAGACCAGAAACAGTAAGAAGAAATAGAAGGTTGTCAAATGTTTTATGGTAGACATGGTCAGCTCTGTAAGCTACCTCTTTAGACTTTAGTTGAATTAATTCAGAGAGTATCATAATGTCTACATGTCAGCATACGTATACCCTGAGAGTTTATATCAACTAGTCTATGCCACGTACACTTCATGTTTTTCCTTTGTATATCTTGGAATAATTAAGTATAAAGAGATAAAAATAGTAGGCTACTGTGAAGTGACTTAAAGAGTGGAAGAGATAGTCCATTTACAACCAATTTTTTATTGTTGCTGTTGTAATTATTGAGAATAAAACAGTTGAAAGAAAATAATAGCAGAGTTAGCATACCTAGTCTACACATGTCTTTCCGGATATCACAGTATATAGGAATTAAGAACAAATAGAAATATGGCTCATCAATATTTATTCTACATAGACTATCACAGTCTTTTCTTAAAAATAAATTTCCATCTAGAGAACTTACAATATTTTATTTTGATTATTTGGAATACTTGGACTTTTTCGGATAAAAGTTTTTCAAGGAAATGTGCATTAATACTGTATATATGTTCTTCCCATATTTTAGCAGATTTTCCTATTTGAGTATATATTTTGGAAGCCTATTTGACATTGATAGCTTATAACATATGGATTTTGAGGACAGAATATATATATATGTATTTATGTATATGTATATATATGCAATACACACATGTCAAGCATGAGTATATATATATATATATATACACATTTAACATCTGTGTTTTTTCAAATGTATTAAATTACATAAAACTGGAGAAACTGATAATCGTATTTCAATATTTATACTTTAACCTCTAAAGTATATATTTTTGTTAGCCTTTTTAAAATTTTTATTTATCTATTCTTTTATTTGCTTAAAAATTGAGTGCCTACTATGTGAAACATCTTCAGTTAGATTCTAAAGAATGTTAAGATTAAAAATAATAATAATATACGGTTTTTACCTCAATTGTTTCTAATTCTTTCAGAACTGATATCAATAGAAAAACAAATGTATAAACCACAATTATCTCACAATATGATAAAGTGAATAAATGTATGTGCCAAATATAATGAAAGCAGAAAGGAAGACATATGTATGTTTGCCAGGAGGGGATTATTAGAGAAGGGTGGGAACAACTGCTAACATTTGCTTATGGTATATCATTGCTCCTTTATGTTTATCACTCATGAACAATTGATTCTTCTACTACTACATAACCCATCATCTGCTAATTGATGTTGCAGATTTGTGTTCATTTCTTAGATGTGCGGTATGCATTGCCAATTATAGTTAATGATTCTAAAGAGTGCAGAAAATGCTTTACTTACAATAAGGGTATAACTTGAATACTTGGGAGAGTATGTATGTTCAATTACTATTAATGATAATAATGTCACTGTACTTAATGCTGTATTTTCTTCTGCAAATTAAAATGATGTAATGAGAATAAACCTGCATGTGAGATTTTTCAAAGAGTAAAGGAGTTTTCCTTTCATTCCTCTCATCAGTTGCCTGTGTTTACTTTTAAAAAGTACATTTTCATAACAGCATGAACACAATAACTACTGTCAATATTTTCTTTAAAATTTTTGGAGGGCTAGGTAAGAGGAGGAACAATTCCATCTAGGGAAGACTTATTGTGATGAATATTTATTAATGATCATAAAATGGAGAATTTGACTTAGTTTAATCAGCCTTCCTTGTAGTCATACACTTGCAGTGTCCTTGTGCATCAGCCCCAGGCCATCATGCCACAAGAGAAAATGACTTTTTGGTTGGATAAAGCATACAGCTCACAGGTATAATGTCATGCTCCTATGACTTAGGTATTTTGTTTTGCAATACATAGTAGTAAATGCTCAAACATTATGATGTAGGCATTGCAGTCCTCAGCACAAAACAGCTCAAGCAAACAAAAGACATCATAACTTACAGGTGTTATATCTTATCCATAAATTACCAGCAACTATAAATGACAGTGAGGAACTGACCTGCATCCATCTCCACATTGCCATTTGGCTCTCAGAAAGTCTATGACCAAAGAAGTAAAACATGATTGATGGTAAGTTGCAAGATACCATGCTTGTATATTGCTGTGTGTGGAGTACAGATCAATTCAGGACCTACAAATTTGTCACAGGACAGTGCATCTTCCAGTCTGCCACCTTCAAATTAAGTGTCATGATAAGAGAAAAATATGGCAATGTCTTGGGGCAAAAAATACCACATTTTGATTAGGTTACGGAAATACTGTGGGACAGTGAAAATCAGGAAACCAGAGTTCTTTTTGGTCACAATATTCAGTATAAGATCAAGGAGATTGAAACAGACAAGCAAATGCAATAAAACAGAAGAACAGTAATCCTTACAACCAAAATGAAGGTGGCATCTGAGAGCACTGAAAAAAATTGTTAATGGGCCGTCAACAAGGGAACTGTTCTTCCTCCAGCTCCTAACATTAGTCTCCAAATATTGTAAAGTAAACCAGCTTGTAGCTCTCTCATTCAAATAAATTTATGTAGACATCACTATTATGTGAATATTTATTTAAAACCTTCTTTATTTATGAACTTTCTGTCTTATTTTACGGTTTTAAAGGTGAGGTGTCTTAGGGACAGATGATCAAATGATTGACAATTTTATTTCTTTCTCTATAAACAATTGCAAATTATTCTTATTTTTAAGCTTAGACTTAAAAATCTATCTAGGACTAATGAGTAGGAAAATTACACAATTAAAACTCTATATCGACTGGTATAATAATGGCTCTGAAGATAGGTTACACAGAGAGTTTATAAAAATTTTATATCTCTGATTAAAAAAAAATAAATAAACAGTGTTAACCTGAATGCTGTGAAGTCACGCTATTAAAAATGAAACAAAACAAAAAAACTTGAAAAGGCATTAAACTAAAACTTCTGCAATTGCATTTATTCCAGTTTCTTATATCAATGCTTCAAGTAGAATCAGTAGATATGAGCTTGGCTTTCGGATTCCTCCTTCTTTAAACAAAGAGCAAAATACACTATATATATTAGTTAACTGTGGGCTTTAAGTTGACTTCAAATTAAAAGTGCTGAGCTACTCGGTGTGATAAAATCCCTTCTTAGATTTTGCCCACATTCTTAAACTTAGCATATTCACATCTCAATTCTTGATCTTTTTCTGAAAACTGCTACTTCATCCCAGTAAAAGTCATCTCCATCAGCTCAGTTGTTTACGTCATATATCTGGAGATTTCTTTGATACCTTCTTCTCTATCACTTTCTATACCCTATGCTTCCCCAAGTTCTATCAATTACACCTCCAAAATAAATTTCAAAGATATCCAGCTTTCTTTCTGCTACCACCATCCTCAGTGTAAGCCATGTGCATCTCTTTCCATCACTACAGCAACAGCTTCTCAACTGGGCTCATCATCTCCACTCTATTCCAATGACATTTCTAAAAAGGTCTAAATGTATTCCTCTCATTCTATAAAGCCCTCAATATTTGTTTTTTCATTTCGGATAAGCCAAATGCAAATCTTTAATGTGACACGTGAGATTTTTCATTGACTAGTAACTGACTACCTCTTCAGCTAAAACTCATATGGAATCTTCCTCCTCCTTGGCTATGCCCAGGCATCCAAGTTTAGATTTTTTTCAGTGCCCCATTTCTTACTCTTTACTTGTGTCATTCTCTGTGCTCAGAATCTTTTCTCCCCATCCCATGTTCCTTAGTAACTAATCTTCATCCTTTGGGTATCGATTCCTCAGGAGAGGATGTCCCTGATCCCTGACCCTGGTGGATCCTCCCTGTTATCTTCTCTTATAGCATTCTAGATTCTTATAACATATCAAAATGTGTATGTTTTTTATTTTGTATTAGTTTGTGTTCTTTCAGTTTTATCCATTCAAGCGTAGACTTCACTAAGTCACTGTGTACCCTGCATGTAACACAGCCCTTGACAAAGGATCTGTACTCCATCAACATTTATTGTATAGGGGTTATAAATCTCAATCCATAAACTTTGATGTGTGAGACATGACTGTGTCTTTATTTCCTTTAATAAAAGTGAATTTCATCCTGAGCCTCCATTTCATTGGAACCCTGAGGTGACTTCCAAAGAGGAAGAATCTATTATTCTGAAGCCTCATTGTTCACCACTGATAACTGCATGGTTCAAAATCATGAGGACCCTTCTAGTCTGATGCCTCTGTTTCTGTGCCATGTGTGGCAGATGAGAATTTTAGTGCGTTCTGCAAAGCTGCCCAGGGTTCAATCTCTTTCAGCATATTTTCTTTCTGAGGCCCTTTCAACTTCCCAGGCAGCATCAGAGAACAAGTGGTAGGTTGTCTCTGCTTATAAAACTCTCTGCCCTTCCCATTGTAGGGGAGATTATCCTCTCTGTTCTCTCTTCATCACAGGTCACCCTTCCTCTCCTCTTGTTGACATTAAAGATATTTACCAGGCATGCAGGATCTGGGCAGACTGCTCAAGAGGGAATACTGCCTTTCGTCCTTCCTACTAGCTACACGGCCTTAAACCACTCTGAATATCAATTCCCTAATCTTTAAAATGAGATGACCATGGTACCTACCTTGCAGGATTATTAGAACATTTATAAATATAAATGTCTTAACAAAGAGACTGCTTCATGGTAAACCCAGAAGAAATGTTAGTTTTTATTACAATAGTAGGTACAATCCAGGAAACTTCTGTTTTTGACTTAGGAATGAAGTCTTCACCTAGAGCAATAAGATACAAAAGGATTTGGTTTTAATCTTCCCTCTAGTACATATTCTAGAGAATAAGCCTTGTTTGTCTTTTTCACCACTCTACCTCGTCTGACACCTAGAATGATGTCAAGCCTTTAGCAGGACTCCATAAATACTTGTTGAAGAGCTCATTAAAAATCACTGCTTAGTTTCAGTAGTGCTACAGGGAAACAGGGAGCCACTCGGGATCCTGCAATAGAGAGTGCTGTCTCAGGTCCAAGTTCAGAGTGGCAGAGCCCTGCATTGACTGGCTGCTGGCTCCGGACATAGCAGCAGAGCAGCTATTTCACGAGACTCACCATAAGCAAAAAAAGTAGTTTGGCATCATGGCCAGAGGGATCCAAGGGACCTGATAGTCAGCAAATGTGAAGTGAGTTCCTGGGAAATGAAAAGAGCCAAGGCTTCTTAAAAAGCAGGCATATCTGTGCCCAGTAGTGACCAGATGGGGACTTGTGGTATTGCAGTGCCCTTCTATATCATATGCCGAGGAGAATGGTACCCACCTTGTGGAATTCCTGTGAGGATTAAACGAGTGTATTTATGTCAAAGCTCTTGAAAGAATGCCCAGTAACAGGTGTGTTAGTTCATGGTGGGATAGGTCACCAAGAGTGGATGGTGAGTTTAAGGAGTTGAGTGAACCTGTCTTATCCACAACTGGAGCCTCCTTGGCACCTTGCACATGGCCTAAAGTCTAGCAGGTGCTCCATAATTATTTGTTTAATCAGTGAGAAGGAGGGCAGTAGAATCAAGGACAGAAAACAATATGTAGGTTGGCTCTTGAGGGAAGGTTCAAGATATAAAGGCAGTAGAGGGTAAATGGGGCTTTCCAGGGATAGGGAACAATTTGAACAAAGACAGGCAAAAGTAAACAACATTGGCTGGTCCTGGGAACCTATATAATTCAGGGCAGCAAGAAAGGGTAAAAGGATGGGAGAAATGAGGCAGGTGCCAAAATATAGGGCTTTGCATGCTGTGCACATTTTTTGTTATTGTCATTGCTAAATGTGTAGTTTTCTCTATTCGATTAATATGTTAACCCTAATGAGGAAAAAGTAAACAAAAAATAAAACCCGTTAAGCAGTTAACCACGATTTTCAGCATACCTAATAATGTATCTTGTCTCCCTCTCATTTTGTCTTACTCTGATCAAACATTATCATCTACCAAACTTTTCCTAAGTATTCTAGTTTGTTTTTGTGAAGCTCAGGTAATAAGTCTGAATACTGATGCCATAATCTTAATTAGAGAGAAACTCTGACACTTTCAAGGAACAAGAAAAGCACAGTCAGATTTTAGGTTTGGCCCAGCTGTCATCTTGAAATTACATTTAAAAATTTTTAAAAATATTTCTGTATATTAAATAATAAGTAGGCAGTAATACTTTACAAAATCAATAAAACTATTTTAAGGTCTTCAAGATACAGACATAATTTTTATACTTATCAACATTAACTTTTTAAATTTTGTCTTATGCTTATAATCTAAATCTTTTTCTCAAGCAAATAAGGATTTTTACAATTTAAAAATTATTAGTTTTATCAAGAAATAGCTTTTTACCCTGCCGGCACCATTTATATGTGTTCGATTTGTTAGTAGTTGAAAATGCATTTGAATGAACTAGATAAGCCTATCTTGTCATCACTAAAGTTTCTTAACTCCCCCCAACCCCAACACTCCACTGTCCTGACTTCCAAAGTACTTTCTGTGTATCTCTTTCGTGGTAATTTTCATTTTGCTCATTGTATTTGAGTTTATGTGTATGGATTATCTTCCCATTAAAATGTAGTTTCTTTGAAAGAGATCCATGTAATATCAGACATTCTGACATATCACATGGAAAAATAACAATGACAACAATAAACAACCCTTGAATGAATTGAAAGAAAAAAATACTTAATAATCTGTTTCTAGAAATGTGTGACTTAAATTTAGAATAAATTTGGAATAATCTACCATTGTGATAGAATCCATAACAAATTATATCTTTGGTATCCAAACATAAATACATGGACTAGACGTGGAAAAATATAAAGAATTTTTTTACTGTATCCTCTGAATATCCCTTTATTCTCATGTTGTAGCAGTTTTCTTCATAATTTCAGTTTAAAAGTAGGGTTTTAGAGTGGTGCCCAAGAAGAAAATAAGATATAACTTTTCCCCTTTTTATTTTATCATTTACCTTGACTAAGGTAACTGATTTTTTTTAATAAACTATTTTCCCCATCTATGGCCATGCCATCCGGAACGTGCCCAATGCCATCTGATCTCAGAAGCTAAGCAGGGTCAGGCCTGGTTAGTACTTGAATGAGAGACCACCTAGGAATACCAGGTGCTGTAAGTGTAATAAATAAATAAATAAATAAATAAATAAATAAATAAATAAATAAATTAAAATATTTTTACCTTGTTTGTCCCCTAGATGAGAAGTTGCTGATAAACCAGGGAATACATTTCTCTGCTTTGTTGCATGTAGGTGCAGCCATGTTACTAAT
The DNA here is from genome assembly GCF_014176215.1 of Rousettus aegyptiacus. Taxonomy (NCBI): domain Eukaryota; kingdom Metazoa; phylum Chordata; class Mammalia; order Chiroptera; family Pteropodidae; genus Rousettus; species Rousettus aegyptiacus. The sequence goes on from NW_023416286.1 coordinate 25,246,182, forward strand.
ACAATAGCACGTGATAGCTGCTACACGTGTCACGGGGGTTAATGCCTGTGTGCCTTCTTCTTGGTGCCTTATTATTCTGTAGCACAATCAGACACTGTACGTGTAAGGGGACAGCGCCACAAGACAAAAGGAGTCTGGGTCCCTCTGTAAGGGCTTACCATTTGATCAGAAATACTCATATTCAACTTTAGAGCATTGGAGTGAGAAATAAGCATTTATTGTAATTACTAAGAGTTGAGGTTGTGACAACCATTAGCATCAATCGTGTAATATGGCAAGACACTTAGGATTTTATCCGGATGTTATAATGTCATAACTATCATACAAAAAGGAACTTAGTATGGCCTGGAGCAAACATTGGATGTGCTGTGTTGCAAAGTTTGGGTTTGAAACTCTGCTTTGAAATACACATGACCTCAGGTAAGTAACTTAACCCCACTTACTTCACTTCCCTAAGAAATATATACCAAAAAAGCAAAAATAAATGTGATTTCATATATATCTGAAATATATGTTTCTCAAAAATTAAAAACCACATGTATGACTTTGTTATAAACTAAAACAATTGATAAATAATAACACTTTAGCTTATAGAACAAAAGAGAGATGTTTTTGCCATTAACTGTTTCATAGAATTGTGGATATTCTCAGCCAAACAGCATGAACAAATATTTCACAGTGAAAACATGAAGTTTTTTGGATGCTATTCCTCTGGACCTATCTGTGAATGATTGACTTTTAGAACTAGATTCATTGCGAATCTAATAAAGCTTAAATATCATATTAATCTATTACATGGCATACTTCCAAAGGACAATTATAAACTCATCATGATGTTTTTTTGTTGTATGGGAATCATTTAAAAACAATTTATCTGCAGCCTTACAATTATAAAGCAAAAGTCGGTAACTCTACTGCAAACAGCAAGCATACCTGTGTGACTATATGAGCAGTCACATTTTCCACATCCCAACATTTCTGATCACAAATTAGCCAACCAATACTAGGAGACATGCAAGATTGTTCTGGACACAGAAAAAATGGTTCCGAATCTTATAGTTCTTATATCAAAGCAACGTGATAAAAAGTATTCCAAAACTTGACAATTTAAAAAATTTCATGTGACATTACCAATAAACAAATTTTAAAGCTGAAAGAAATCTTTCTAAAACTCAAATTTTGATCAACCATACAAAATGCAAGACAATTTTTTATACTATCCTTATAGAAAATATTTTTAAGTTTTATTTTGAAATATAAATAGTATGTACGCAGCCAAATACAGGAAGCAATGGTAGTCTAGAGGTGTGTCAGATAGTAATTAAATGTTATTTTTCTCTATGACCTGATGCTTATGATGTTTGCCACCTTTGAAAATGTGTATATAGTGATTCCTTTTTTTATTCAAGGTAAATATTTATTTTCATATATATTTATAATTTATAATTTTGTATTAATTTTCTTAAAGGGGTTCTCCAACATTGTATAGCTGCAAACAGCACCAAATCTATTTCTCTCCTTGATAACTATTTTCCAAACTCAAATTTAGAAACTTTCTTTTATACGGTTTCTTTTCTAGAAGATTTTTAAAATTTACTTTCTAAGGTCTGCTTTCTTGAGACAAAAGTGGTGCAGAAAAATGATTTTCTTGAAGGTATCTTTCTTTATCTGTTTTGTTTTGTTTTGTTTTGGGCTCTTCTTTGAACACAGAAAATTCCTTCTGATTCAAATAATTTGTAATTTCAAAACAGAAATATTGACTTAGAGCCATTCAATTATTCGCACATTTCTAATTCAAGTACTCACTGCTTTTCCCATTCTAAGTAATTCAGACTGTCTCAAAAATATTAAATATAATTTTATTTTAAATTCTGTTGTTAAAACAGTTGATAATTTAAAAATTATATGCTGTACCTACATTTTCTCAACACGTTATTTTAGCTTAATACAAATAAATTATAATGCATTAGCCAAACTTTTAACATAGGGCCTAGGCCTTTTGCAATGTGATTTCTGATTTTTCATAGGTGTTATCTTTCTGGCATAAACTAAAGCCATAACTCGTTACTGATGAATTCAAGTTTAGTTTCCTTTAATGGGCAGCCACTTAAGAAACAACTTGTGTGAAGAATCTATCTGAAGTTTAACATTTCCTTAATCATTTATGAATATCTCATACACCCTTAATGATTTTATTTAGCTACTTGCTTTATTACATATTTATCATACATTTTATCACATATTTTCAGTGTATTTTACTTAGTTCATATAGAAACAAATTTTTTCATGCTCCTTTTATTACTTAATAATATTGACTATTTTGTATTAAGAAATATTAACATCATAGCAACATAAATCAGTTTCGGAACTAACTTATTCTTATCAGCACACTGATCATCAGATGGGTCTAAAATGGAAGTCTTAGGAGGTGGTCTACAGGTCATACGTGCATATTATTCTATAGACTTAAGTCAGTAGATTGAGATCACTGTGTGTTACACCTCAAGGAAATAAAAGTTTTGTCTGATTCAGCAAATCAGGTAAGTGGAAGTTGAGCAAAAGAGTTTCTATGTTTATTATATTCATGTTAACATTTCTCATGGAAATAATTGATGATCTATGATTTCTGGGTTTAATTTTGCAGATCACAGGGAACTCTTCTGAGCCATTAATACTCAGTCAAATTTTCAAACTGTGCTTTGGATTCTAGACTATAGCAAATAAATCAGTAGATAAATGCCCTTTGTAGATTCTGCCACCCATGTAATTGATACAGTGCTTCCTCTGTCCCAAACGGAAACATATACTCATTTGTCTTCTGCAATGAAGTTGTACACCCTAAATTGGTCCCTCATCACTTTTCTGAAATTTTCTAGAAATAAGGAGAAAAAAGATTTACTCTCTATTGTGGTAATTGTTTTTATTTTTTGTCCTGTATTTAAAAGAGGAGAATGGAACATAAACACACAAACCACTAATTAATTACAGTAGGTAAAGAAGCTGCTGTAACTCTAAACTCCACTGTAGATAGAAATTACAATTTTGTTTGTTTGTTTGTTTACCATAATATAATACCCAGCACTTAATAGACTGCTTGGCAATTTGGCAGTTGTGGGCATCGATACATACTAATTGAATGAATAAATAAATTATATAATTTTATTAAGTTTTTATTTTGAATATCAAGAGAGAGTCTGTCTCTAACCAAAAATGCTGATCAAAAAGTCAGTGAATTGTTCAATTAGAGTGTATCATCATATATATTAATTTTTATACACAACGAATATACAAGATTTATATTTTTAGGTGATTGATAGGATTAGTTAAGTGTTTTCATATTTAACAGCATTAGAAAATAAAATTTTATACTTTTCAATTAGACAAGTGTAATGATTAAAATAACTGCTCTAAACTAGAAAGAGCTATTTGAACATTTTTATAATGTTGAATTATTTTATATTTTTAAGAAATATGATAGATGATAGATAGATGATTGATATAGATAGATAAATAGATAGATAGATAGATGACAAACTTTTAGTTCTTTTGGCTATTACTTACATTATAGATTGGTATGCTATGCTATGCGATGCTACCCTATGTTACATTATTTTATACTATGGGAGAAAGTTTATCCTTAAAGTGAATAGAATTCAACAGTGGCCATTACCTTTCAAACTGTAGTATAAATGTAATTGCTATTCTATAATGTTGGCACACTACTCCAGACTGTGGAAGATTGGTATATCTTCCTTTTTCCCTGGGGAAATTTAACCCATATGCAAATATGACCATGGCTATCTATCTTCTTTGACTTTGCTTTTCCCTGGGGATCCTACTTTAGGACCTGGAAGGACATGTCATGAGCTAGAGAAAACATACCATTGTGAACAATAGATAAAACTGTGAAACTAAAAGTTCATTCCAAATAAATTTTTATTTTAGTTTTTGAAATAATGTGTTGCAAATAAATCTCAAGAAAATGGTTGCAATTCCCTAGCCTTGAATGAGAAAGAGTGGAAAACAAAAGAAATACAACTCTGTTTTATATTTGTTTACTTGCACCTCTAAACATTAAGTTAGCCTCAGTTTTATTCTATATGTTTTATTTACTGTATAAGCACTGTCAATGCCTGTATTCAATTACACAGATGTTCTCAGATTGGTAAACTAGTATAAATCCAAAAGTGTGTTGGATATTATAAATTAACATAATTCAAATCTGTCTGGATGAATTTAATAAGATAGATTTTAAATATTTACATTGGCATTAGGACATTTTAAGTAATATTTTCATATAACAATTTATAAATTAAATACCGACATTGGTATTTACATAAGTCATACCATGCTTTTGTCTATTCATTTATTAAAGACCATGTGCTATGTTTCAATAACATCAAAACAAATAAAACAAATTAAGAAAATTTTTGACAACAAATCTGAAAAATTTTTAAAGATATATGATTGGAACTATTCAGGTGCACAAGGAGATTCAGTGATTTCTATTTGCTTTTTCATTTTGGTGATGATGCTACTCTTCTAATTTAAAGCTGGAAATAGTTATTATGCATAATCAGTTTAATTCAAAACTGGAATAAGTTGAAATAATCATTAATAGGATGGATAATTTTTATACATTTAAATAGAGCTAGAAAATTAATCGAGAATGCATACTTGGAGAAAATAATTATCTTACTTTGCCTTACGAAATTTTAATTTTACTTTTTAGGCTTCCCAGCAAATACTTCCCAGAGAGGTTCTATTTTCCATTTTCAGTGAAAAATAAAAAATATTCTTTACAGACAACACCCTAATACTGTAGCCTCACCCTGACACTCTAAGACTGAATCAATCTCCTTACCACATACAGATAGGAAATGGATATCAGGATGATTTGGGAGTCTGGGCCTTATCTAACTAGCATCAATGTCTTTGCCACAAAATGTACAACCAACAGGTTTTCATTCTGCCTTAGGAAATTAATTCAAGATATTCATCTAGTTTGTGTTATAAAACAAAGAAAACTACTTCTGGTAACTGATGACCAGACACAATATGTTAGCAGGTGTATATGTCTTGTAAAGTAACAAATAGTTTATTTCAGGAGCAATCTTTTTGCCTATGTATGTGAGTACTTCGGATAGACCAAGAATTCATTTTCAGCAATTACGAAATCTTAATATCATTTTTGATCCACTACTTAATCTCATCCTTGGTTCCTTTGTGATTGTTATTTCAATCATAGACGCTACTGTAAAACCTCCTTCAAATTCCAAAAGAATTATGTTCTCTCCCCTCCTCTTTTCTCCTCTCCCCTCCCTTCCCCCGTCTCCCCTTCCTATCCCTTCCCTTTTGGTTTGGTTTTGTTTTTGTTAGGAAGTATTATTTTGGTGTTACTAGTATAGATGAAAATAAATGGATACCAGGAACATTTCTACTTCAGTTTATGATTATGGAAGAATCTTTTACCCTAAATCCACGAACAATAATCTATTGATTATCAAGTTAGTAATTACAATCTGATTTTTCTCAAAAGTCACTTCCAATCCCAAATTGATTCTCTATCATTATGTTAAAAGGTGCATATTGTATTTCCTATTTTCCTCGGGGCTTATAAATTCACAGTTGAAGATTAATTGGCAACTGAACAATATTTGGGAATTTTATCAAAAAACATAGCCAATATCAATTCATTAGAGTTCCTAATAATAGATGGGTTTTCTTGTTAGATCTATCAATGTAATTGTTTCTATACTAGTACAGACTCATATCGCATTAATATATTAACTTTCTAATATTGTTAGAAAATAAATACATTAAAATGTGACTTAAAACTGGCTAATTAAGCTGATACTTTTCACAAATTATTTATAATGTTATATATTATTCTAACCTATCTGGCTTCTTAATTATTCTTTCATTGAAGATCATAGTATTTAAAGATGCAATGGTAATAAAATTTTATCAAATGATATGTTTTCAGAGGGCTAACAAGATAGGACAGTAGCATGAGTTTGTCTCCCAAAACCAATCATCTATAGAAAACTGTAGAAGTAGGAGTGGGAGGGGAAGGGGAGAGATGAAAGGACTTTAGGAAAATAATCTTTAATTTTTTGTGTGTTTTAGAAAATGGAATAACATTGAGATTTTGTTATTTAAACAAAAACTTGTTATATTTACAGATACAGATATTTATGGATTACATGATATTATTTCAGTCTAGGTTCAATCAGAGAAAGAGACCACTAGGAGATATAGACAATAAGGGCTTACAGAGAGCTTTGACCTTATGAAATGACGTGAGCTGGTTACGCAGTTTATGTGGAGCCATTATTTCTGCATAGGCTGCTGAGACTGAACCCTTCAGAGCAGATAGTGAGAGACAGAACATGGATGTAAACTGGGCAAAGAAGGATAACATCGAAACTTGTGAGAATGGGCCAGAACTCACACAAGGACAGACTGGAACCCATGTTGCTCTCTCATGACATTTTAAGCCTTCAGTCTCAATAACGAAGTATCCTGTAGGGAAGGTGATAACTTTATGTGGAGCTGGGCACTCATCTGGGCCAGAAATTGAAAAAACGGAGGGAGAATCTGGCAGAGCACAAGAAGGCGTAAAACCCAAGTGCTGCCCATGACCAAAAAAAAAAAAAAAAAAAAAGTGATAACGCACATGGGCATCGATAGCACATCATGCCCTGAACTGACCCTCCAAGCATAAAAAATAGCTGCAGCTTCTTTTCTACATTCTAAATTTTGAACGTGTCTCTTGTGGGCCACACTAACCTGGAACTTTGAAAGGAAGGGAGTTCTGGAAAACATAGTATCAGCTTTGCTAAACTGGCACAGTACAAATCCACCATGAATATGGCTGGAATTTCTTTCAGAATCATCAAGGAGGGAGTGAATTTAGCAGTATCGACCATGGGCTAATAGTGTTTAAGGCTGGATAGAGGGTACATGAGGGACACTACATTATTCTTGGTAGATATATCTAGAGGATGCAGGGAGAGAGGAAGAGAGAGGGAGGGAGGGAGGGAATAAGGGAGAGAGAGAAGGAGAGAGAGATTGAGAGAAAGAATAAGACCCCCAAGAAAACTGAAACTGCCTTGAAGTGTGTAGCAGGGAAGAGGCAGTAGTGGAATGCGAATGGCCATAGCCTGGGCACTGCAGCTTGATGTTGCAGTAAAGAGACTGAAGAAAATATTTTTAGACTTTTTATCCATGACCTTACATTGAATAAACATAAAGGACAAAGCAGACCACCTATGTCAACATCCTTGGTATAAATAAAGATTGCGGGAAATCCTTGCTGGGATGAAAGTTAGTGAGAATGGCAACCTGCTCTTAAACTTTTACCCTTTATCCACTTCCTCCAAGCCCAGAGCTGGTGTGTTTTAACCTAAGAAAGTAGCCTGCTCCCCACATTGCTTCAATCTAAGGGTTTCAAAACTTGTCGGATGCAGTGTCAGTAGATCGCAATGGTCCACAGTGGTTCTGGGATGCCTGTGCTCTCCTACCTGGACTTTTATCCTCCCTCTTTCTCTTAAACACACCAGAATGGGATCTGTTCTTCAGGACTTGATATGACCTGAATTTGAGTTCACAGCCTAAAATGCCGAGACAAGGACTAAAACTACCTCAAGAGAAAGAACACAAATAAAACAAACAAACAAACAAAAATTTGATCATTAAATATTTATTGAGTGCTTGCTAGGACATTGTTATTGGTATTGGAGATAGAGCAGAAAATTATACAAATAAATAGATCTATCTACCTTCATATTCTGCCTGATCTGGCAAGGAGTAGGGGAATTCAATAAATAGGACAAATAATGACACAAAGATGCATACTCGAAGCACTCTGAATTAACATCATAATAGAGGTCCTAGTTAGTTCAATAATGAAGAAAAGAAACAGAAGGCATTCAAGATGGAAAGGAAGAAATAAAACTGTTGTTATTTATAGACAATATCTTTGTCTTTGTAGAAAATCCCAAAGAAACTGCAAAACTTTCTAGAACAAATAAGTGAGTTTAGTAAGGTTGCAGAACATGAGGTCAATATACAAACATCAATCAGATTTCTATATACTAGCAATGAACAATTGGAGAGAAGAAATTTTGTCTGTGGAAGACTGTTGTCATCTATGCCCATGGGCTCAAAACTGTTCATGATCTTCACCCTCATAACTGCCTGCCCTGAATATTTTGAACTAGCTTATCCAGTCTCCACAACTGTGTGAGCCAATTCCTTACAATAAATCTCTCCTTTTCTCTCTTATTCTATGAGAGAGAGAGAAAGAGAGAGAGAGAGAGACAGAGAGAGAGACAGAGAGAGAGACAGAGAGAGAGACAGAGAGAGAGACAGAGAGAGAGAGAGAGAGAGAATACGGAGAAAGAAATATAGAGATAAACATAAAGATATAGATTTCTGCAGCTTACCTCTAATTGAATTTATAAAAGAAAATATTGATACATGAACTTTATCAAAATTAAGAACCTGTGTTATTTGACAAATACTAAGAGAATAAAAATACAAGCTATATACTGGGAACTTACGTTTACGAATTATTTCTCTGATAGAGGATTGTATCCAAAATATATAAGGAACTCTCAAAACTTAATAAGAAAAGAAAACCTCAAATTAAGAAAATGGACAGACTATCTGAACAAATGATTTACCAAGAAACAGTATCAGAATGGCAAATAAGCTCATGAAAAGATGCTTGAAATTATTAGTATGAGAGAAATGTAAATTAAAATAATGATATACCAATAATATCAATTTGAATAACAAAAAAATAAAGCCCACAGTTCCAATTGGTGCTGAAGATGCACAGCAACTGAAACTCTTAACTCTTATACATTGTTGGTAGAAATGCAAAAATGCAAAATAGCACAGCCACTTTGAGAAAGAGTCTGGTAATTTCTTATAAAGTTAAATATATAGGTAACACATGGTTAACTGAGCCTACGTCTAGATATTTCCTCTACAGTAATTAAAACCTAGTTCACATAGAAATGTGTATGCAAATGTTTACAATTTTTTTTTTTTAATAATCTCTAAGTACTGGAAAGAATTCAAATGTCCCTTAAATGAATATAAATAGATAAGCAAATTATGGCACAGCTATACAATGAAATACCACTCAGAAATAAAAAGGAATGATATACTGAAACATCCGACAGTATAATTGGATCTTACGAGTCCTATGATAAGTGAAAGAAGCCAAAAACAAAAAGTGGCATTCGGCATGATCCCATGTATATGTCATTCTGGAAAAAGTAATATTTTTGTGAAGGAGAACAGTTCAGTTGTTGCCAAGAATTGGGGATTCTAGAAGGGATAATTACAAAGGACATGGAGGAATTTTGGGGTAATGGAAATATTTTATATCTTAATTGTAATGGTAGTTCTGCTACTGTAAACATCTAACAAAACTCACAGAACTATATCCTTAAAAAAGGAGAATTTTTCTATAGGTAAACAATACCTTAATTGAAAAATGAGACAAATAAGTATATATAATATTAGGTAGTGGTGGTTACTGAGAAAAAAATAAATTAGAGAGGGAGGATATAAAATAGCTAACAAGTGAAATTTAAGTGAAGATGAATAAGGAAAAAAAGGTGCTTTTGGAATCATCTCTTACAAAAAGTGTGGTATGTTTAAGGAGGAACAAAAAGATCAATGTAGGTAGAAATGCATGAATAAGAGAGTTAGAAAATTAGATCGGAGAGCTGATTCGGGATGCAGGATGAATCGACATTGAGTAGAACCCAGTAGGTCACAGTTAGGTCTTTGATTATTACTATGACTGAGATAGGAAGCTATTAGAATATTTTGAACAGAAGATTGCCATGATACGGATTACATTCTTCTAACAGGATCATTCTGCCTGCTATGTTATAGAGAAGAGGGCAAGAGTCGATGTGAGAAAACAAGCTATTGCAATAATCCAGGCACAAGATGGTGACTTGGACCATAGATAAGGCAGCAGAGGTGGTACAACATGGTCACAGTAGGGATAGATTGTAAATTTATAAGCAGCAGATTTCTGATAAACTGGATGTGGGATGTGTAAGTAAGGAGTCAAAAATGCAATAGATAGAAATAGTTTTGGTCTAAACGACTGAGAGAATGGAACAGCTTAATTGAAATGAAGAGAATAACAGAAGGAGCTGGCATATTGAAAAAGGTATGGATATTAGTCTGTGGCATTTAAGTTGAGGTTGCCTATATATGGGCAAATGGAGATATCAAATAGGCAGATGTATATCTGATCTGGAACTCAGTGGAGAGGTTCCTACTAGATATACTCATTTGGGAGTCATCACAATAAAATGATACTTAAAGCCATGAAATAGCATGAGATCACCAGAGAAAGAGTGTAGATAGAGAGTGAAGAGGTCCCAGGGCCAAGCTGTGAGATAATATATGCATCAGAAACATGATTATGAGAACAGATGTACCAAAACTCTAGACTAAGTGTGATAAATATGCTTTGGGAGTTAGAAATGATAATAGCAATATAAAGTAAGAGCAAAGCATCGCAACACCTAAACTCAGTAAAAAATATTAAGAAAAGTATAACAGCTGAAATGAAGAACAAAATGGTTCAAATAAATAACAGTGTAGATATAGCTGATGAATAAATTAGTAAGCTAAAAGTCAAGGACAAAGAGAAGACATAATAGAAAATCTGAGGGAAATAAAGACTAAAAATAAATGTATTAATATCTAGATTATGAAAATCTCGAAAAAGAGGAAAATAAAAATGTAGCTTAAAAATGTATAGGAAATAACAGAAATACATTTTTTAGAAGAGGGATGACCTCAAAAAAAGCAGGTTACAGAGAATCAAACAATGGAACGGAAAGATAAATTCTTAGAAATTTTAATATATTTGAATATATTAATATAATAATATAATATAATATAATATGTTTACTATCATATACAATGACAAACTTCAAAAAGCTTCCAAATGGAAAGAAAAGTCACCTGGAAATGAGCAAACTGACACACTGAATGTAGAAAGATAATGGAAAAATATTTTTATGATTTTGAAGAAAAATCATTTAGCTAAGAATTTTCTATCCACCTAAATAACCCACTAATTATAAAATTATAAAAAAAAATCCTCAGTCATACAAAATTTTAAAAGGATTTGTAATACAAAGACACACATTGAAGGATATGATCAAATATTAGAGAAAATGTTTAAAATATGTTATAAGAAACAGAAAATCAAGGTTATAAGATATGACATAAGATTTTATATATCCTGCTCATGATGAATGTTCAGTGATAAATCAAGCAGACAAAAAAGAAACAAAAGCATTGAAATATATCAAAATAATTTGAGACACAGCAACTTAAGATACTGTATATAGAACACAGAAAATTTGAAGCTTCCATAAATACCAAAGAAGCTATATAATATCTCATTATAATCCAGTAACCATAATTAGGGTAATTTTATTTTTCTAAGTAAGTATTTTGAACACATATTTTGTATATTACCCAATTTTAAGGAAATTACCTGGCAACAAAGATTGAATGACTTTAAAAATAGCTATAATGTATCAAATCTTGAGAAAGATAATTACTGTTATCTTAGTCATTATAAATGAGAAACTACAAAGAGGATACAAAATTTTAAAATAAGAGAGACTTGATGTCCCCATCAACATCTATCATTTTTATGCATATCTAAATATATTTGTCATAAATAATTTAGAAATTAAATTAAATGTTAGTACTACAATTTTTTTTCTGAGAGCTGAACTAATTATAGAATCATTTTAACTTTTGACAACCATATTGAGATCTAACAATGAATTCACATTTTATCCTGTCTTTTTCTGAAATGTAATTGATCTACCAATTTTATTTCATCATGCAGTTATAAATGCTATGATAAACTAAGAGGATTAATACAGAGGGATCTTCTAAGGTATCATATATACAGTTTATGGATTTTAGTGGGTCTTCCATTTTTAAATTAAAAAAAATTCATCATATCCTTTATTTTATCTGTCATATTATCAGAGCTAATATCACCCTGACATGTGATTATTAAGTTTATTGCTTTGAGTGGCACCTTGACATTTACTGCCATTGATTATCAACTAAATAAGGTTATAAGTTCTAGTAAACAGTTTATATCATTCCTTATTTACTGCTTCCTAAAAAGCAGTTTCCAAGTGGACAAATTTTATTAGGTACATTTGCTTCTCCTATACCAAATAGTTAAAAAATAATAATTTCATTTATGTTGTATATGATCAAGTGATAAAATCAATGGAATGACAAAAAGCAAGGCAAATACATCAGACCTCACCCATCGCTTCCAATAAAAGGACAATGAGAGTAAATGCACTCAATTTTAAAACAGCCTATGTGTTAACTAAAGTCATATGCAAATATTCTGACAATAGTAGTATGCTCAATGCAATGAGTGCTTCAAAATATTACAAAAGAACTGTTATAACCTATCAAATTATTCATAACTGCTTATATATCAGCTTTAATTTGACTTTAGTATTTCCTTTTTTTTTTTTAGTATTTCTCATTTAACTAGTGAAGGCCAAACCATTTAAAGGTTATTTATTAATTAAGCAATTGATTAATGATTATAAACTAAAAAATTGTGATTTAATATTTCAAAATTCATGTGTCTCGTAAAAATGAGCATTTCTCATTCATGGGCTCTGTACTTTCCTATAGCGCCGATCATGAAACTTATTAACTAATCTGATAGTTACTGAGCTTGTGTTACAAAGCATTCTGTCAAATTTCATTTACTTAAAATAAACATAAATAGTGGAAAAATTTGTTTAATTTTACATCCTTCCCAGAAATAAGGTTTTTTCTATAATGAATCGAATGAGGAAATGTAGACCTCGTGTCATGAGATAATTCTATCCTGAGAATTTGTACCCTTCACAATCATTAATCCTGTCACTATAAGAGTTACTTAGGACTCTGCCTATTCCATGCATCAGGGACTGTTAATTTTCTGAGTAGTGAGACAAACTTCCTGAAATGTGCAAAATTCTGAAGCAGACAGTCTTAGCCCCTTCCACCTTTATGCTCATCCTCACCCTCTCACACTAGGCACACTTAGCTCTGACTTCCAGAGATGCAATCTTGGCTGCACTCATTCAAGTCGCCTGCCTTCCTGACCTACAGGAAAACTATACTCCTTGTATCCCCATCAAAACACATTCTTTCAGACTCATCCCCTCAAATCTTGGCTTCAAACATACTATTATGGCCTTCCAGACATGTACCACCACAATTTTAAAGCTATACAGTTTTGTAGCATTTTCAATTTGCTATTTTAACATCAGTCTTGTTTTTCTCACCCATTTCTTGAATATCAACCAGACTTCTCCCATATATGGTACATATAGTAAGCACTTTGAGTACCGACATCCCATTAAATAGCTATATTGACTTATTCAGCAATACTTTTGAACATGTATCTTGTGAGTACCACATTCTACCTATTGTTCCAGGTGCTGGGGATGGAGGGTGAACAGAAGAGAACAAGACAGACATGGTTCCTACACACATAGAGTGAATAATCTAGGGGAGGAGGCAGTTATTAAACACAAACTTATACAAATGGATGTAAATTTTTAGAAAATTTAGAAAATTATTTCCTAATAAACTGTTTTTTTTTTCCTGGGAATATGGAAAATAAATACAAGTTTGAAGAAAGAAATTAGCATTTCTCAAATTCCTAAAGCATATATAAACCACTTTTAATATTTCATTTAATATATGTATATATAAATATATGCAGCATATATAAGTTGTGTGTATATATTCATATAATAATATGTATTTTGTAAAATTAAAATCATCTTGATTATACTATTTTGTATACTATTTTAGAGTTAAGTAGATACACTTTTGCTAATTTAATTAAATATCGATATAAAACATTGTTTTAACAGTGACAAAATTGTACATCATTTGGATTTTTTTAACTGACTCCTTTTTTATTGGATTATTAAGTTGGTTCTTTTTTTTTGGCATTAAAATTTTTGCTATGGTAGTCTTTATATAAATTACTGTGCGTCTCTATTATCGTCTGATAAACACTTAGGCATGGCTTTGATAGGTCAAAAGATATAACAACAATATATAATATATAGTACTATGAATATTATACATAACATATAATATATAAAACTATATTCTTAACTTATAATATTTCATATTATATACTATATATAATATATACACATATACATAATATATATTAACTATATAGAAACTATATGTAATATATATTAACTATGTATATATATGGTTAAGAACATCTTGAATAACAAAGTTGAAGGAATAACACACTAGTTAGAATTTATTTTAAAGTTGAAATATTTAAGTTAGTGAGTTATTGTGAAAGCATAACAACAGACCAAGGGAAGAGAATAGAGAACCCCCAGACAAACATAAATATGGATACTTAATGCATGATAACGATGGTATTGAAGACTAGAGGGGAAAAGAGGATGTTTAAATAAATAAACATAAATTGGAAGTTTGTGTTGAAAAAAGTAATTTGACTTTTTCCTCAGCCCTAAACAAAGAATATAGGATCTCAAGGAGAATGTCCATGGAGTAGGCAAAAATGGGACATGTAAATCACTATTCATAAGAATTAGAACTGCATCAGAATTAAGAACTCTGTCAAAAATACCACTGAATGAAAGAGCAAGCCACTAAGTAGAAAAAGATACATGCAGTCAATAAAACCAATAAAAGATTCGTTTCCAGAATACATAAATGATTCCCATAAACTGTAAGAAAAAATAGACAACTTTATATAAAATTGAGCAAAAAATATTAACTGATTTCTCACAAAAAGGAATATCCAAATTGAAAATCAGCAATGCTTTCTTGGAAGTGAAAGGAGGAACTATTGATTATCTTACCCAGAGAGCTGGTATAATCTGGGGCTGCCTTGGGCAAACTGCCAATAAACATATGGGAAGATTCTTAGCTTAATTAGGAATCAGTACGATGTTAAATTTTATGTGTCACTTGACTAAATTAAGGTAATGCCAAGATAGCTGGTAAAACATTATTTTTGGATGTGTCTGTGAGAGTGTTTTTGGAATAGATTAGTATTTGAATCAATACACTCAGTAAAGATCTGCCCTCACCAGTGGGCATTTCATCCTTTGTGTTGAACTCTCTTTTCTTGAGGTGGAACATTCATCTCCTCCTGTCCTTGGACCTCAGAGCTCCTAATTCTCAGGCCTTCAGACTCAGACTAAATTATACTCCTGGCTTTCCTCAGTCTCCATCTTGCAGATAGCAGATTGTGGGACTTCTCAGCTTCTATAATCATGTGAGCCAATTTTCAAAATAAATATCCTCTTACTAATTTATATAGCTTATTGGTTTTATTTCTTTGGAAAACCCTAATACAATCAGTCAAATGTCAACCAATGCCACAATGAAATACCAATACTATAATAAGATTTTTAAACAATCATACCAAGGATTTTCCAAAATATGGTAGATCCTCATGTGCTGCTGGAGGAGAGCTAATTGTTTACAGTACTCTGAAAAACTGTTTGGCATTATTTATCAAGGTAAAATATGCATTTTTTATAGTTCACTGATTTCAGTACAAGGGCTATGTCTAACTGAGCTATGTACTAATATGAACCAAAAGACTTGCAAAAAGTTTGCTCCTAAAGGCATTATTCATACAAATCAAAAACTGGGAAAAAGCTCTATGCCTATTAACAGTAGTATTGATAAATAACTTTTTTGTATATTCAACAATAAAATATTATTTAATAATGAAAATGGACAGCTACCTAAGATAAACCTCAAAAACATAATATTAAGCAAAAGCAAACAGACTAAAAAAAACAACAACAACATATAGTTATGTTCTATTGACATAAAGCTCTGAAATAGCTAAAACTAATCTGTGGCATTAGATGTCAGTGGGGAAGACTGAGGTACAGGGATGGCAACCGAGAGGGACTTCAAAGAGGCTGTCATTGACTCACAAATATAGAGAACAATCTGGTGACGGCCAAAGGGGAAGGAGATTGGGGGACTGGGCTGGGGAACACGGTATAAGGAGTGCAGTGATCATTGATGTAATGGCTAGGTGGAGAACCTGAGGAGAGAAAGAGCAGTTAAGGGGATCGTTGTATAAACTATATAAATGTCTAGCCAATGTACTTTATACTTGAAACTAGTAAAATAAAATAAAATTTAAAAAAAGAGAGGGAAGCTGTCATTACGCTATTTCTTCATTTGATTGTTGGTTGCCTATGTGATCATTTGTAATCAGTCAGCACACTGAAAATCTTGTTTTGGCTCCTTTGTTACATATTTTATACTTCAATAAAAGACTCATTAAAAATGTTTAATTGCATTAAATTCCTCTCAGGATAACATGTAAGAAAATAATGGTTGGTGTATACACAAACACAAACAAAATTGATTAAATGTTCAACAAATTTTCACAATGTAAAGAATAATTCAAGTAGAAAAATTCCTCAGCGGCTTGAGTTCAATTTAAATTACATATAAGCTTGCTAAAAGTTTCTTTATAAAGATAGAGTCTTGGTTTTATAAGGTAAATAATCCGTAAGTATAGATATAAAATAATTCCTGAGGATATTAAATGTGCAGCTTAATAGGAGAATGCTATTACTCTAGTTGACTAAGTATATGGATAGGTAAAATATAAAACAAATGTTTAGCAAGAATATACGTTTATTAAAATATGTAAATCTCAATTATCCTCAAATTTTGTCTTTATTTGTGTGAGAAGTACAAAGGATCAGAAATAAAACCTGACCTCGTCATTGTAAATACCAGAGCTCTCTCACTTGTCAGTTTAATTTTATTTATGACTGTCAACACCACAAAGCAAATCAAGCCATATTCTTAGTCTGCTATATGTATCATCACCAAAAATAAAAAATAAAAAATGAAAACCTAAACGAATTAAAAAGTCACAATTGAAAATGAAGTGCAGGTAATAATGGTATATTGATAGTTTTCTGAGCTGGTAGTTGTAAAGAAAAAGTGACCTATGAAAACATTTTTAAGTAGGAATATTAACATGAAAATGAAAAACATTAACTATTGAATGTCATTTTTTATAGTCAGGTGTTTGACCATGTTTGATGTACAAATACTAGGTTTCAGTCCCACAGTTTTAAATGAGAAGTCACTTACTTTGGTTGAATTGACTTGTAAAATCCCAAAATATACATTGTTAATATCAGAAGATATATTAGAGTACTTCTAACCCAATCATCGATAAAAGACAGAAATCCTCAGCAGATGCCCATTCAGCCTTCCTAATGAACTCCTAATATGGTCCAGGAAATTCTTACTGGAGGTTCCTGTGTATTGGCTGTTAGTACGTGGACTAGTTGTGACAGTAGTAATCTAGAAAATTAAGAAAATATTCTAATACTTCAAACCAAAAATGGTTTTCCTTAATTAGCAATAAATTTCATTTAATAAAACTTTTTCTGATACTTTTTATTAACTTCATTTTTTTTGTAGTCAGTTTGGCAAGAAGTTTTTGCTCTCATATCTTTAAACCAAGAGTCATACACATGTACTTAATGAGAAAGCTGTATTAATTTCTGTAAAGAAAAAAAAAACTGATATTTTTTTTTTCCGATCACATGGATTATGTAAATACAATTTTGCTGTTGCTGTAAGAAGTCTAAGAAAGGTACACTGGGTATGATTAGATTGTAATATTTTTTTGAATTATTAATGTAAAGAGTATAAAATCAAATTATGTCAAGTTTGGTATTATCTTATGCAGTCCAAGCATTTACTGTCTCTCACATGGTAATAAGTTCTCATCAACCAGACTTGGGAAATACATTGATGAAGACTATTGTGCGATGGCTTGTTGCCATTAGGAAAGATGTCATCTTGTGTGTGAGGATGGGACCCATCCTCAGAACTGAGAGTGTCCCACTTGGGGAAAAGATAAGATGAGAACTTGGGAAGCAGTCCTTGGACTAAGGCCTATGAGTCTCTTCTGAACTGAGTTCCAGAATTCAAGGCACAGAAATTCCTGAAACATTTCCCATGGTAAATAGGGGCTACTCTGCCAACTGGAAATGAGGCAAGACAGGATTTAGGCCAAGAGCTGGCTTACAAAGGCATTCTGTGACTGTTCTGAGACTTTGTAATAGCTATATATTATTCTCTGTGTGTAATTGTTTTTTTGTTATCCAAAAACTTGAGAAAATTTTATTTAAATTTTCAATCTAGTCCCTATTGTGCTGTGAACAATTAAGGTAAAACACATGCCATTCTCTGGGTGGAATAGCAGAGTAGAAGGTCATCCACAGCCACTGAAGAAGCTACTCTGCCAGTGTCCCAGGAAGCTAAGTCAGCAGTCAGGGATTTGGTGAGAAGAATGGAGAACTCAAGGTAACTGGTCCCAGGCAACACAAAGTAAACTCTGGAGACCTCTTGGAAATAGCTGAAGGTCACTCTGAAAGAATATAATTTTTAAAAATCAGGCTAGTGGGACCTCATACTATCAGAAGTTGGATATTAAAAGTAAATGTGGCTTTATTTTTTTAAGTCACAAGCTGGTGAGGTCTGAGACTTCGAGATTACAGTAAATTGAAGTATTAGACCCAAAAGATAGCTAATTTATAAACATCTAGAGCCTGAATTTTGTTTGTTTTGATTCCTATTAAATTTATTTTTGTTTCTACTTTTTATGATTTAATATCTTGTTGTATATATTCTCGTTATAAAATGCTTGTGTAGACAAAGGCAAAAATGAGGCAGGAAATTGTTAAGAACAATAATAAATGAGCTCCCAAAAAGTACCATTCTAGATTTTCATTTTAAATGCATTAGCTTTTTAGCTGGCAGTGTGACTTAAGGAAATACATTTTATATTACTGTGGTTGAGTTTCTTTCTCTGAAACATGAGGGAGTTGAGTTAAATACTGTCTGAGGTCCCTTCCACCACTCAGATTCAACCATAAAATTTATGTTCATATAACTTGGTATAATATCCTGAAAATGAAGTGAATGACTTCATTCTTAGAAAATGTATAACTAAAAAATTTTGATTGAAAGTCTCAAGACAACTATAATTGAAAAATAAAAAAAAATTTTTAAACTAAAAAAGGTCTTGGGGGACTGTGCTATTCTTTTAAAACAACTAAAAATGAATACTATGAATATTTTTTGAGAGAAATGTGAAGAGTTGGAAGTTTGTAGTCATATAAATAAGAAAGATAAAAATAGGTTTCATGGTATATTTCACTTAGTTTAGGAAACACATAACAGTTCACAGAGTTTAATACATAGACCTTATGAATAAATAGCATGTGGCTATGAGGTAAGGTACATGCAAACAAAATAATTGCACCTTAAGGTGGAACTATATAAAAATAATTCTATGTCTTCATACACAGAATAATCAAATGAAGAAGTAATATAGCAAATTTAATCTAAACTGAATAACTTTTGCCTTATACTTTCAGCATATGTAGGATGTTTTATTGAGATATCTATATAATTATTTCTTTTTACCTCGTCACTTGAATTTATTCATTGTTTTTTTTTCTCATTTAATCAACAAAGATATATTGACCACTAATGTATGCGTGGAAACCAATGTAAGGAAAGAAATGTAGATAAACTTTTATTTTTCAGTTTAAGTACTGCAATACTTTTTAGTGATGTTGTTCAAAATGATACTTATATATTAGCTTAATAAGGAGGTATCAACCAATTGGATTAGATTTTGCAATTAAGCAGTAGAATTTGGAGCTATAGCTTATGAAGCTAATACTGAAAATAACCATTACTCTCCTGAACAAGGTAATACTCTAGCCTGGTTGCAGCTTGCATTTCTTAGCTATCCTGCAGACTCTCCTGGTAATAATCTTAGGATATTTCCCAGTTTTCCCTGAGTAGAGATGTGAGCCATGTATAAATTTAACCTTCAGTGTTAAACCAAGAGTTTTTATTCCTCATGGACAGGAGCTAAGTTGTTGTACAAAATGTCAAGTGGTTACAAAAAGAAAAAGCAAATCTCTGCAAAGAATCACCAAATTGAGATAACAGTCGTCTGTACAGGATACTCATTCTTTCTATTTTTTTCTCTAATAATACTTCTCCACCCTTCTTTTTACATAAGTTGAGATGCCATTTTTTTTCTCATTTCTCAAACCCACAATAGAATCATAAGAGCAGGAAATATCAAATACAAATGAAGTCCACGTTGGTCTTGATCTTTATGTCATACTATGGTGACTCCAAGCACTATGATTTCTGAAAGGAAGTCCCAATACTACTGAAAACCTAGAACTTTTACTATCACCTCTATATCTTATTACACAGGTATTCTTAGAATTAATATAAGAAAATTATAGAATGTGGCCAAATAAAGGGTCATAACGTGTCAGAATGTGGCTTTATTCGGAAATAGAGTTGTTGCAGATATAATTAGTTAAGATTGGGCCATACTTGAGAAGGGTGAGCTTTTAATTCAAACTTTTTGGTGTCCTTATGGGAAGAAGACAGAGGCACACAGGGAGAATGTCACGTGATGACAGAGGCAGAGATTGGGGTGATACAGCTGCAAGCCAAAAGCATCAAGGCTTGATGGCACCAGAAGCTAGCAGAGGCAGGGAGAATTCTACCCAGAGTCTCTGAGGCAGTGTGGCCCTGCCAACTGTGAGATAATATATTTCTGTTGTTCTTAAGTCACTCAATTTGTTGTCCCTTGTGACAGTAACCCTAGGAAACTAATACAGGGACTTATGAGGAAGATCAGCTGAGTTATAGACATTTAACTTTGTGTATCTGAGTGAAACATGAGTAGAATGAAGACTCTTCTACCATAGAAGTCAATCTAAAGCTTATCAAGCTTACAGTGGTCTGGCATTGATTTTGTATTCTATAAATGTTATTTTATTTAGGATCAAGTTTCCTCTAGCACTCTGTACATATAATAAGTTAGGCTCCCATAGTATTCCCAACTTAGGCACAAAATCTGTACTAATTCTGTTTAAATAATTATCCTTTCAAAGGATGATTTTTCAGCTCTACAGGTTCTTTCTGGAGAATAATGCAGATCTTGTACAATTTTGCATCTTCCAATGTATTAAGTACTAGAAATTTAAAATGTTTAATCTCAGTGAGAAAAATAATTGACAACTCTCTCTTTCTTCAGAGTTTGTTATATCAAAGTTAAATAAAAGGAATAATACAAATTGGTTCTCTGTTGCATTCAGGTAATGTGTTAATACTCATCAAAGATCATAAATTACTGTGGTTCAAATATTACCCTGAATATGATACATGGAGAAAAAACTTTTTAAACTATAATGTTCAAAACAAATACCTGACATAGGTGAATTGGTTATAGATAAAAAAGCAAAGCAAAACTAAACTAAAATTGTAATTAAAAAAAAAAAACTTCACAAAAATATAAACTATTCTAGATTATAATTACTTGAGGAAATATTTCAATTTTTTAATATCAATAATCACTGGATGTTTTTACTCCTGTATTTTACCTATTTTTTTACTCTTTTTGTTCATAAAGTGTTTCAAAGCAACTGTAAAATCCTGCTGACGAATAGAAGCCCTCAGAAACTTATGATGCCCATATATTAAGATGTTACATGGAAAATCAGCAAATCTCCAAAATCCTCCAGACATATGGTTTACAAGGAAGTGGTTTATTGCTGAATAATCATTAATCTCAGACAGAGGCAGTAAGTGTCATTTCTTCACCTCCAGATTTTTCTAATTTATATTCTTTGTGCTGAAAGCAAACACATCAGTTTGAATTTGCTTTATTCTTGTATATCCTCATTTCAAAATATCAAGAGCGTCCATTGTTTGACAAGCCATAAAGCCATGCAATTGATTACTGTCATTATTATTCATTATCATCAATTTGGGAAATCTATCAAAATCAGCAGGGTGGGCTTTATAATTCAACTGCTTAATGATAAATACGAAGTACCACAAGCATATATACCCTGGTTTTCACACTACAAAATTTACTGTGTATTTGCATACTATAATTCTTCTTTTGCTATAAAGCAAAATATAATACATTTATAGACTAATAAAGTTTTACAATTAATATATGGTTAAGGGGATCAAACATTACTATGCACAACCATATAATATGGTTCTAAAATCTAAATTACAAATTTGTGGGGAAAAAATTTTATAAAAACTAAAAGATGAAAAATATCTACATGTGATAAAGTTCTGCAATGATAGCCATATGCAGAACCACTTCTGTAGTAATTTGGCAGTGGCCACTGATAGCAATTGGTAAAAGACACATAAGGTCACATGGCCATCTCCTTTCAACTTTGCCAGTGTAATGGAATTACCAAGAAGCTCCCTGCCAAGCAAAAGGTGACTCCAGAAATGCACTTGTTCAGAGCTGCATAGCACAGAGAACTGGAAACTAGAGTTTTTAGACACACAGACACACACACACACACACACACACACACACAATTATTCACTTAATTAAATGATTAATTTATTTTTTTGCCAGGGATCAACTATACCAGAATTAAAAAGATACAGTTGTCAATTTTAGGAGAGACACTTTAAAATAATCAGAGTACGTAATGGCACAATTTGAAGCATGTCATAATTATCAATTGCTAAATAACAATCACCCCCAACTTAGTAGCTTAAAACAACACATATTTAGCATTTCACTTTTTCTGTGTGTCAAAAATATGGGGATGACTTAGTTGTGTGCTCTGTTTCTTGGTCTCTCACCAAAATGTTGGCCCAGGGTTTGTGGTTTCATCTGAAGGATTGACTAGTGAAGCATTTTCTTCCATGTTCACTTGCTGGTTTGGGGCAGCATTCAGTTTCTGTGGGTAGTTAAACTGAAGGCCACAGTTCCTTACTTGCTGTTGACCAGAAGCCATCCTCAGTTCCTTGCCATGTGAGTCTCTCCCACATAGCAGCTTTCTTCATTAAAACATCTAAGCCAAGAAGAGCAGATTTGTATAACCTAATTATGTAAGAGAATATTTAAGTAAGCTTCTCCAATCCAACCTGACCTAAGTTTGGACTATGTATCCATTTGCCCAAGGTAGATAATGATTTATAGAAAATAGATAGAAACATAGCTGCCTTTATTTTACATTAAAAGTTTTATTCCAGCTATTTTACCATGTTTTACTGGTTAGAACCAAGTTACTAGTTGCAATCCACTCTCCAATGGAGGGTTTATACAAGGACAGAAATACTAGCAGGTGCAGATCCCTGGAGGCTGTTAAAGAAGTCATCCTATCACAAGGCACTAAGTGGTCTTCTTTCCATAGTTGCTTTTACCACCAGTGATCCATGCTTTTTCAGATCTCGAATAGGGAAATCACTTTGGTTTTGTTAAATTATTAATTCTCTTGAGCATCAAGCTATGGAAAAAGATAAGTTTTGATGCAATGCAATAGCAAAAGAAATTGTGGAATATAAGATGGTACTGATAGAATCAGCCCAGAGAGTACCATATGTAGAGGAAGAGAGAGAGAAGGAGAGGTAGTCTTAAGCCTCCATTGACTATCTGTTAACTTCAAGATATTAAGGATAATATGGAAAATAATAAGGCTACTCTTTTTACCAGCTTAGTCATAGTCCCTAAATATTTCTTCAGTCACTCTTAACCTCTTGGCTATTACTGGTGACTAGATGAGTGGAATTCAGAATAGTAGAGAACTCTTCTCTGCAGATGCTAATGTGTATGCTTATGGAGAGAGACAAAAAGCATAATAGAGCTTTAAGAAAAGTAGAAATGCTGATTATAATTTGACCTAGGAATCATAACTTAGGACTTAACACATAGTTCTTTCCTATGTTAATATCCAGTTTTTACCAAAGAGTCAGAACATACTTGACTTAGTTGGTAAACTTAAAATTATAATAGAGCATTTCAAATATGAATAGGCCCAAGATTTAAACTTATTCCCAAGCCAAGTAAGATGTCATTTCCACCATCACTTCTATTCACATTTTGATTTGAATTCTGTTGATAAGTTTAGGCTGCGCATCTCCCCTTAGTTTTCTCTTTGTTATGAAATTTATGCTGCTACCACTACATGGGAGAGACTGAAAGTCTTAGGTGTATGTACTCATTCACCAGACCATAAACTCTTTATTCATCATTGTGTTCCCTATTTCTGATACATACATGTCACTCATTACTTCTCCAATCTAACCTTACCTAAGTTTGGACGATATGTCCATTTAACCAAGGAGAGATTGATGGATCATGGTGACATCCAGGATTGGAGAACAAATTGAACAGCTTCTAAGACTCCCAAAGTCATGTGTGGTCTTAATGTATTTGCTAAATATATAATATTTGCTTTACTGAGGCCATTGGAGACATGATTTATGAAAGAATTTGTTTGACAAAGCTATATCATAACCATCTATGACATTTGTAAAAAGAGAATAATTACATTATTGGTCTCATATTTTATTAATTAGTGGTTGTTGTGCCATTCCACATGACCTCTGTGATTCTACTTAATTTAAGAAGCTCTAGTGTAAAACAAAGACTCTGATCTCTAAGAGATTGACTATGACAAGTTCCAGTGTACTAGTGGCCAATTAATGTCATATAGCTCAGAATAATTAGAGAGCAATTAGTGTTAGGAGGCCTGTAAAAATGAGTTCTAAGCTATTTTATCAAAGATATGCATTCAATCATGGTAACTTTAATTTCAAACCAGATTCCTAGAAAAAAAAGGTTAATATTGAGCATGTTTTCAAATAAATATTTAAGGAAACCTCTTCTCTAATTCAACCTGACCTAAATTTGGGCTATGTATCCATTCATCCAAAGTAGATAATGATTTACAGAAAATAAAAACATTAAACATTTTATATTAAAAGTTTAAATAAGGGAAGATCAGTCACCTGCCTTCTCTGATCCACACAACAGGATGCTCAGGTCTGCTGACAGACAGTGTCTGCTACAGAGCAGAATCCTGTATAAAGGGGAGCAGGTGTGTGTCTCAGACAAGCGTGCTTCGTTCCAGAAATTCCTAAAGAGAAGGATGTGGAAACCTCACTGTCTTGAATGAGAACCAGGTCATGAAGTCGGAACAGTAAACCTCACTTAAAAAATAAATGTTTAAATGAAACTATGTTACTTTGTCCTCAATACTGTGAATCAGATGCACATTGTGGCAGAAGTTAATAGCTATTTTCCAAAATCTGTGTTCTTATGCTTTTGTGTTTCCTCTTGTATTAGAAACTAGACTATATTTCCCTTCCTCCCTTGCTGGTCAATGAACTTTGAGTGCAAGTGATATGTTCCGTTTCCAGGGCTGGCCTATAAAACTCTCATGCATACTCTTCCATGTTACTTTCCACTTCTTGATACCAGGAATTAAGGCAACTATGATAACCTTGGAAGCCTCGTGTTAACAATAACAGTCTTCCAAACTGGGTCCCTAAGCAATTATATAAAAGATAGCCTCTCCACTGACTGTCGCCCATCCACGACTATTTCATAGCATTCAATAAACTGCTATTGTGTGAGAATTTTTATTTTTGTGTTTTGGTTATAGGAGCAAGCATTACCCTTATCATGTATATATGCACACAATTATGTAAGGATTTGGATCAGAAATATCTAAACAAAATAATATCTCCCAGTTACTCAAAATCTGCCCCTTATTGTAGATTATATAGATAAGTAAGATTTAGTCAAAAAAGTAATTATTATTAGATTGTTACTTTCTTTAAAAAAATAGGTCTAGTACTTATGTAGTTCAGGTGTAGCTAACAATTGTATTGGTTGTTGAATATTATATAGAGATCCAAAGAAAGAAAACTTTAAAAAATCTCTCTCTTCACTTGTCTACCACAGTGTTGGGAGGTAGAGGAGATGGGGATCCTGGCAATATTCTCTAGAGTCATATGACTTTAAGGACAAAAATTGTGTGATATATTATAGCAACATAAACAACACTTAAACTGAAATTAATTTATTGGCAAATAGAATCTCTCTGGAAATAGGGTTTATATTGTCATTACTGGCAGACTTTCAACCATAATAGCGTAAATGAAAAGATTGTAGCTATTTAAAATGAGTTTTTTGTTTTGAGATCTGTCAAAATAATAAATTGGCTGTTTTTTATTTTGTTGGTTGATTGGTTTCTTTGCTAATGCTTTATTAAATATTCAAAATCTGTGTTTCAAAGTAATTTTCTATCACCTCGCTTAAGATTTTAAACATTCAGTGTTATTAATCTTTTGAAAGGGCATTTGTCATAGTAGATAAACAAGCATTAAAGAAACTTGCAAAAATGAACTTCCTACTGAGTTATTTACTTGGAATAAGTGTATTCTATAAAATGTTTGACCTAAAGTATTTAATTAGAATAACCCGAGACAATAAAACATGAGTTACACAGAGAGTTTATAAAGATTTTATATCAACGGTAAAAAAAAAAAAAAAAAGAAAGAAAGAAAGAAAGAAAGAAAAACTCAGTGTTAACCTGAAAGCCATAAAGTCACACTATTAAACACAAAACAAAAAACTTGAAAAGGTATTAAACCAAAACTTCTGCAATTGCATTTATCATTTGGAGAAATAAAGCTTAAAAATGATGTAATAGACTACTCTTTAATAGTATTTCTCAGCTTACAAAATTTACATCATTTTATTTGCACTCTGTGGGTAAAACATAAAATATTGCTACTTTACAGATAAACTATTTAATAGATTCTTTAAAATATCATTCATGCAACAAAATAATAATTATGAATGTTTCAGGTCACTTACCTTCTGATTCACTTAGGGAGTGAAAATAAGTGAAGTTTTTCATTCTAAATAGCAAACTATAATTTTATGGTTTTGAAGAGATTAAGGAATTTAATCAAACTCTCACAATTTGTTCGAGTAGAATCAAAGTCTTCCTTCCAGTTGTTAATCTATAGCTTTTACCACTAATAGTCTGCTTTGAGAAAACATTTTTGTCATTTCAGTGTACTACCTAAATTGGAATACTCATTAAAATGTATATATTAATCAAATAAATAATTGTGGTCACCTCCTACATAATGGTCAGTGAATTATAGTAGGTACTGGAGTTACAATAAAGTAGATATTGCTCTTGCCCTCATTAAGTTTAGCATCTTGTAGGGAAAGTGAACATGTCTGAAGATGTTGGTTGCATCTATGTAACTAGGTAGTAGGATGGACTTAATTTCCTCTATAGGATATTCATTTAGACTATAAGTCCATGAGATGTCCACCATCATTTTTCAAGTTTTGACTGAAAGCTTAACATTTCAGATTTAATATTTTACAGATATCACAGCTGCAACTGAGTAGTTAATACTCAAAATCTTGGCTTATGGTTGTGAGGATCAGCTAGTTTAACCCTGGATGATGCACTGAAAAGAAATATAGTACATGTACAGTAGGCAAAAACTTTCTCTCTTCAATTGACATATATTATCCTCCAACAGAGGAGTGCATTTGTCTTACCTTCTCCTTCTCCTCATCCTACCGGTTATATCCATAGTTGTGCCTCCATATGAAGACTCAGTCCAGTCATTATTCACTAATTCATGTAGTGATTTATCTAACTAATACATACTGAACATCTACTATGCTCCAGTCTACTATAGGTGCTGAGGATAACAGTGACCAACTGTATACAAAACAGATAAAAAATTCTGTCTTTGTGGAGCTTATATCCAAAGAATAAACAAGTCAAATAGGCAGAATATATGCAGCAGTATTTTGGTGATACTATTTGTACTAGTGATAGGTGTCAAGAACAAAAAGTAAAGCAGAGATAAGAAATATGAAATCCAGGAGGTAGAGGGCAGGGCAGTTGTGAATTTCCGATGAAGACTTGTGCTGGTTAATTTTTTGTCACCTTTACTAGCTGCTTAAACATTTCTGGGTCTGTCTATGAGGATGTTTCTGGAAGAGATTAGCATTTAAATTGGTGAGCTGAGTAAAACAAATGGCCCTTCCCAATGTCAGTGGGCACCATCCAATCCATTGAGAGCACAAATAGAACAAAATGTGGAGGAAGGGTGAATTGACTTTACATTTGAGCATTTGAGCTGAGATATCTATCATCTCCTGTCCTAAGATTTAGGTGCTCACGGTTCTCAAACTTTAGCTCTCAGGCCAAGACTTACACCATTGGCCTCTAAAATCTCAGGCCTTCACACTGAGATTGAATGACACTACTGGCTTTCCTGGTTCTCCAGTTTCCAGACAGCAGATCATGGGACTTCTTGGCTTTCATAACTTTATGAGCTAATTCCTGTAATAAATTTCTCTCTGTCTCTCTGTCTCTGTCTGTCTCTCTCTATCTACCTGTATACTATTTCTGTTTCTCTATTTCTCTGACTTATATACTAACTGCACCATTAACTGGGTTCTCCCATGAACTCATCCTTCACGCTTGCAGAACTCCTACCATGTTCCACAGGCCCCTTATTTCTTTTTCCTGTTCAGGGCCTTTTATTCCTATGACCAGTGTTGGTAGCTCTTTTGCCATGTGTCCCAGCTCTCCTCACCATCCTATGATAGTTAATAAGTTAACAAGCATTAATATCTTACAATATTCCAGGCACTGTTTTAACACATGCTACATATATGACATATACTTTATCTTTACAACTTCCCTCTAAAGTAGTACTATTAATATCCCCCTTTACAGAGGAAATAACTTAGATTAGATACCACATATAAGGTCACACATCAAGGAGAAGTCTCAGCTGGAACCAGGAACCAGTTGGTACACCTTTTAATTCTACTCTATTGTCTTTCCATCTAAGGATGATCTACCAAGGGCCTGAGACTCTGCCCTTTATACTTATTGCTGAATTGTTACATAGTGTTCTTTTTAGCATTCTCGTTGCTGTCTAGATCTGAATACCTGACACAAGCCAGTATCTTGGCCCTATAAATATATGGTCTAGAGAGATAGCTTGACCCTGGAGTCTAAATTGCATGCTAATTTCCCAGCTGCAAGAGTTCCCTGATGACTGAATATCTCTTTTCAATAGTTTCTGGAACAGTCACCTTTGGATGCTAGAACTGGCCTGCCTTAGTTCATCTCCAGAGCCAGGCCTTACAGCTGGAACCCATTTCTCTACCTAAAGATTATAAGGGAGTAGGGTATGGCAGGGCTCTTTAAAATAGAACTAGGTGAGCCAGGGAAATAATAAAAGCTAATGCTACTCGAGCACTGTTTCTAGAAACCATTTGAAGTGTTTTACATGTATTAATTCATTTAAAGAAAGAAGTTGACCTTCCCCAGCTGTCATTGCCGGGGCTATATCTCAGGTCATAGCTTGAGAGAGATTACTTCTCAAGGAGATTTAAAGTGGAGAAAGGAGAGGTCCAAGGCATTTTGAGCTTCTTTGAAACATATAAAGCTAGAAGAAGAGAAAAATTAAAACACAGAACAATGCTCTGTTTGCCAAGGTTTAAAAAAAAATTGAGACTCACTGTTCCTTAGTTCTGTAAAACCATTTGAATGAGTTGTTTAGTTATGCAAATGTAAAGCAGCTGATATCTGTGGCTCCTAGGAGAAAAACCGTTCAGCATAAATATAGGTGAGAAATCATCTGTGTAATAGGCTGAGTTACATTTATGCAAGTTGCTGCTACTGTTGTTCTTGCTATTATTAGGAAGAAATGTATGTTAAGTATGAGGTGAGACCACTGTGCCCCTAAAACTATTGTTTGTTCAAGAAAAGTGTTGTTGTTTTTAAGCTGATGCCAATAAGAAATCTGAAGTTAAAGATATCGCATACGATGAGAGCCAACATGGGTTCTAACCATGAGCCGTGTTGGGTGTCCACCCAGGTAACAGCATAGCACCTAACAAGGCAGAGTCTCTCCTCCTACCACACAAGAAGGATTTGGCCACAGCCCTGCAGTGAAGAAACACATGGCAGCTTTGGAAGCAGAGGGAGACCCTGGGGAAACATTGGCATGAGCCTCGGTGTCCTCATGGGATGTGACAGTGGCAATAATGTTGCTCCTTCAGACAGCTTTGTGAACAGTGGGCAATCACTTACAGACATTAGGCCTGTGACTCTAATCATGGTGATGAGACCATAAAAAGTCAAAATATTTGGAAAATGATTTTAGCACTTTCTTTTTTTTTTTACAAATGATAACAAAATAGTATAATATATATAGCTAACAAAATAACAAAAGAGCTATTATATATATATATATATATATATATATGTATAAGAGACCTAAAGTTAATATGAAAAAGACAAAAAAAAAATAGCAAAATGGACAAAAGTTGTAAATAGGAAAGTCCTAAAAAGGCAATTCTAAATGGGCAGTAGGTATTTTAAAAGGTACTCCAAACCACTAGTAGTTGAAAATGCAAATTAAATTTAATCAAAAATGAAATACTATTATCTATGGCCGTGCTACCCTGAAGAAACCCAATCCCATCTGATCTTGGAAGCTAAGCAGGGTCAGGCCTGGTTAGTACTTGAATGGGAGACCACCTAGGAAGACCAGGTGCTCTAGGCACAAAAAATATTTAAAAACAAAGGATTGTAAGCTGACAAGATCATTACAATCTGTGAGGTCAACTAAGGGTTGCCTCATCTAAAAAAATAATGAAATATTATTTTACGAACCCAAGGACATAAAAACTTAATAAGAGCTTTAAACCTACAATAGAAAGCTGAAAGGGCATTCACATATAATGCTGGTGGAAATGAGCTGTTGTCTTTATATTTGACAGCATCTATTAAAATTTAAAACATGCTCTTTCTCCTCGCAGTGCTATTTTTAGGACCTTTTGCTATAACAATTAGAGCAACAGTTGAGAAAAATATATGTGCAAGGTGTTTACTGAAGCATTGTTTATACTGACAAAAAGGAAAGGGGAAAGCAAAGTGAACAAGCGCCGATGTGGAGAATAATTGAGTAAATAATGTCACAACTTAAATACCATGTAGTCAATAAAAATAATTAATTTGTTTCTATACCCATATACTTAGAATAATTTCCATTAATATTATTGATTTAAAAACTAGTGTATAATATGTTTTAAAAAATTAACAAGATTCTCTATATGTATAAATATATGCATATACATTCATATATATGAATTTTATATATGCTAATATGAGTTTTGAAAAAAGTACAGGATAATACATATCCAGTCATTACTGTGAGTTACCCACAGAGCGGTTAGGGCTAAGGGAGGATGATACTAGTAGAGGGAGAAAGATCAAATATGGGGAGAGGGATGAACAAAGCAAAAAGACTAGCATTGATATCACATCTGTTAAAATAGTATATTATACCTGTGTTTACAGTCATTAATAATTATAAAAAATTTAACCATTTAAGGTCTGTTTAAGGTCAATGGCTCTCTTAGAGAATTTGATGAAAACAAAGTACCCAATTCCCTCCCAAATCTACATTTGCACATAGATAAAAATATTTGAATATTGTTTTAAGGGGGTTACAGATGCCCTAAAACTCATCCATAGATACCAGGGAACCTGGCCCAATCAAGTTCATTCCAACAACACAGCATTTGGAAAAATCAAATTGCATTGCTTTGGCCCAAATTTAATTTCTAGAATCAAGATAATATTCCTGTTTAAATGTAGCTTGTGTATACTCAGAGATTAGCTTCTTCGACATATTCCATTTGTTCATTAGTCCCTCACAAATTATAGTGTAGAACCCAAGCTATTTTTCATTATGGCAGGAGATCTTTGGGTTTTATTTTTTACATAAGAAAAGTTTTATATTTCTGGAAAAATCATTCTAGTGAACCAAATTAAATTCATCTATTTCTTAGAAGAATATATTTGCAAATGGTATATCTGATAAAGGGTTGGTATCCAAAACATATAAGCAACTTATACAACTCAATAACAACAACAAAAATAAACAATCTGATTGAAAAATAGGCAGAGGACAGGAAAAGACATTTCTTCAAAGAAGATATACAGATGGCCAACAGATGTATGAAAAGATACTAATAATTAGAGAAATGCAAATCAAAACAACAAAGATACTACCTCACATCCGACCGAATGACTATTATCAAAAAGTCAACAAATAACATATGTTGAGAGGGATGTAGAGATGTTGGTTGGACTGCAAACTGATAGAGACCCCATAAAAAACAGTATGGCGATGTCACAAAAAAAATTAAAAATATATACAACCCAGCAATTCCACTTCTGGGTGTTAATCCAAAGAAAGCAAAAACACTAATTCAAAAAGATATGTTCATTGAAACGTTATTTATAATAGCCAACATATGGAACAACCCAAGTGCCCATCAACAGAAGATTTCATATATATAATGAATATTAAGCAGCAATAAAAAAGAATGAAATCTTACAATTCGCGACAACACAGATGAATCCAGAGAGTATTATTCTAAGCGAAATAAGTCAGACAGAGAAAGACAAATGCCATATGATTTTATTTATATGTGGAATCTAAAAACAAAACGAACAAAACTAAACAAAACAAAAATAGACTCATAGAAACAGAGACCAAAGGGATAGTTACCAGAAGGGAGGTGGTGGTGGTGGGGGGGATAGTTAACAAGTGGGAGGGAGATACAGTTTATAAAATTGTGATAAATTTACATGGTGACCATGACCATGACTAGAATTAGTGGGGTGATCATATTATAAGGTATAAAAATGTTAAATCACTATACTGTATACCTGAAACTAATATAATCAATATAAGATTGCATATTGGCTATAACTAAATAAAAAAAGAAATCTTAACAATTAAAAATAAAAAAGAAAATAAATTAATCCATTCTTTTTGGCAACTTAAACACGAAACAAAATGTCCCAGTAGAAAAGTGAAGGCAGTTAATGGTCTTGGAAATACGGAGGCAAATCCTAAAGGTTAGAGTGGCACTACGTTTTTCAAATCCAGCTTTGCCTTTTTTTAACGTATAAGTCTTTCAGCTACAATGTGGAAGTATTTTGAAAAAGCAGAAAGTTTTTAGAAAAGATATCTTAAGAGGGTCTTGCAGTAAGACCTACTTTTAATCACAGCCTGCCAAGAGCATCAGGTATAACATGGGGTGCCAAGGCAATTGGTTATATTTTCTCCTTGCTTATTCAGTCCTGAGGCCACCTCTGATGAAAACTTGCCAAGTTACATGGTGACTTAGAAATGGGACTATTATAGACAAGGCACTAAATGAGTTCAAGAAACTCATTCATCTTATTGATTGTGCTTGTAATCTGGAGAGAATGCATTCACTTTGAGTACAATACAAATAAACTTCTATAGCACCTTTGACGCAAACATGCCCCAAGGCATTTTTCAGAAAATACAAAATACTAAAGTGCGCAGGTGTGCTGTCAGAGAAAATGAACTCATTCAAATGCAGAGAACTAAAGTTTAGATTTAAGTAAGGCTTTAAATTTAAACTTTGTCTTCCAAGTTAAATCATATGTAAGAACTGGGGAAATTGTTAAGTACACGATCACGTTTTAGAAGTTTTCAACATTCATCAGCATAAGATTGTACTGGAAAATCATAAAAATACCCTCCAGATATTTTATTGAGATTTTGAATATTCATTTCATAATAAATATGTCCATTTAGATCATGCATTGGCTAATCTGCTGTACATATTACTCTGGAAGCTATTCATTTAAACCTGTGTTACCTGGTTTGGCTCATTTCCTTGTCAGCTTAGCTAGATGAATAGCAAAGGTATCCTTCCTTTTCCTCCTGTGGACGTGACCCAGCTGACTATATTACCCAGATGATGTTCTTCACATCATCATAGCTGCTTACTAATGTGTGGTGGCAGAAGCAAAAGCCCATGTTTTCTTTTACTTCTCTGCTATGGAAACCAACTAGGAAAAACTTCAGAAAGGCACTATTTCCTGACAGTGACACTCAGTATATTTTCAACATTCTATGGCGACACTGTTGAGCTCCCTGTGGGTTCTTCAAAAATGAAATTTGGTAAAGATATACCTTTCACATTTCAGCATTCTGATAATGCCATAAATGTATGGACTGTTTAGTAAAATTTATAATTTTCCACCCGAGGCTAGTATTCTCTGCCGATCAAATAAATTGCATCTTTATCAACCTGCATTTCGTATTGCATTATGTATATATACCTAATAAAAGATGAAGAATTAGTGAAAGTTTTTAATGATTCTCCTTTACTCAGAATTATTTAATATTTTATTTGAATTTTTATAATTATTCAGGTTATCAAGAATAAGCATTAAGAATAAATGTTATAAGATGTAGTGATCTTATTTGATTTAGAATATTTGTGTTAATAAAGAAAGTATAAGATAAAGGGTTCTATGCGCAGCCACAGATCACCACATTATTGATTTTATTTGTGGTTTCAAGTAAATATTGGGCCATCTGACTGATCCTTAAGCCAGTGACTTGTTGCAGAAACCCCTCTTCAAAACCACAAGTTTTCTTTGTATCATCTGACCCTTTAAAATATGTGAACAGCATATGAGTATTAGTTTTCTCTTTCTTTCTAACAAATTGCTACTTATAGTTGCTTAAAGTACAAGTATCTTCCATCACAGTTACTATAGGTCAGAAGTCTGGGCACAATATGGCTAGATTTTCTGCTCCAGATCTCACCTGAATGAAACAAACGTGTTAGCCAGGTGGACTCACCTGGGGGTTGGGTCTTCTTCCAAATTCACTAGTATTGACAGGATTAATTTTCTTAGGGCTGCAGGACAGAGGATCCCATTTCCTTCTGGATGTCAACTGGTAATGGTTCTTAAATCCTAGAGACTGTCTGCAGTTCTTGCCCCATGATCCGTTCTGCAGGCTCTTTATATTATGAAGTCTTGCTTTCTTCCAGGCCAGTTGGAGGACATTTCTCTGACTTTCTTTCTGTGACCAGCCAGAGAAAGGGCTTTTTTAAAGGGCTTGTGTAATAGATCAGGTCTATGTAGATTATCTTCCTATCTTAAGATCCACTAATTTGGAATCTTAAATACATCTGCAAATTCCTTTTATAGTAGAACTTAGGTTAGTGTTTGAATAAATAGCTGGTAGAGGATGTGCTTATTTCAGAAGCAAGGTACCATGGGGGCCATCTTAGAATTCTGCCCTCCATGATATGTAAAATCTCTTCACAGCCACTACATCTGGAACAATAAGCAAACGGAACATGAAATTCAGCCAGAGAAAGTCTGTCACTCTGCTTCTTGAGCATCTGATTTTAATTTGAAACATGATGATAATAGCAAATGCCATGAAACTGTTGCGAGGATTATAAAATAAGTTAATGGAGGATGGCATTATTCTTGGGCATTATACTAAAGTGGCTGGAGTGGATATGGTGACTACTCTGTGTGCCTATGGTGGGATGCACAAATAAAGGACACCTGCTGATAGCTTGCAACCCCCAGGTCCTTTCAACTGGAGGCCTCAGGGAACAAAGATGGAAGCAAATGCAGGCATCCACCTATGTGGCTCATATCCAAGGGTCCACTGTGGACCATCTCCAGCCCAGAGCTCTGAACTCACCTTCCAATTGCAAGAATTGTCCATATGCATCCCAGTATACTGCTCTCCTTGTACTCTTGATTAAAAGTCTTCCCTTGACTTTTCACATGGCTAGCTCCTTCTCTTCCTTCAGATATGAAATCGAACTGTCACAAGACCCTTCCTTAACATCACAGTCACATATTATCTCATTACCTTGATTTATAGACCTTTAACTTTCTTACAACCTGAAATCCTGTTATATGTATTCATGTCTCCCAGCAGAATAATAAGCTCCATGAAAGAGAGATTTGTCTTTCTAGTTTATTACTATGGCAGAGTGCTCAATTAATATTATCGAATAATTGAATAAATGAATGAATGAGTAATCTAGAGGTCCACAACCTTCTGTGGGCAGAATCCACATCTATTTACTCTTCTTCCTTGTATATACAATTAACGTAACTTTGTAACTACTTGTATTTATAGATTTCCTGTGAAATCATCAATATCCAGGGGCCTGTCCTGGAGATATGGTAGCATCTAAACAAAAATTGGGCAAGGTTTATATCTTGACCTAAAGCTTTACTGCCCAGGAGCTCGGGACATTTTCTGAAGAGCCAGGCGATACCACAAAATCTGGGAAAGAAATACATGCTAGTGTATTAACATAGGCATTGACAATAGACAGACTTAGGGTTGAATCCCAGTTTCACAGTCTAATCTAGTTGTGTACACTTGGGCAAAATTTTTAACATCTCTGAGCCTCAATATTATCTCATAGAAAAAAAGATAAGAATGTACTAACATTGAAAGATGTTCATCATATATGTGCATGAGTATGTGTAATAAATTTTTTAAAGTTTTTGCTAGATATCAAAATGTATTTAGATTGAAGTTCCAAAGTGAACTTCAAAGTGTCATGTCAACATATGAAGATTTTCAAATGACGTTTTTAAGAACCAACTCCACAACTATCGTACTCCTCATTCAGGTCAAGGACATAAAAAATGGTCTAAGCAGTGAGAGAGAAAAATATCTGACAGTGATTTTTTGGAAAGATTCATTGCTGAGTTTCAATCCCCACTCATTCCCCTTGGAGGATAATTTTACCTTCTCCTGACATGGGCTTAGTGAGAATAGGCTGGCTTGAAGGGAGCCGAGAAGGAGCTTGCTGTATGTTCTTTTTCCTTCAGGAGGTAGTGTCTGAGGGTCTGGCTCTGGCCCAGGGAATCTGGAAGGCGAGAGAATGACTGACAATTGGTGATGGAGCAGGAGACGATTTCTGTGCTAGTAGCTCAGTTTGCCCGGTGAGACCTTGCTTCCCACTTTGCCCTCCCCTCTCTCTATGCTGCACCAGCTGAAGCTCCGGTGAGCTAACTGAGAATGGAAAAAAAAAATTACAAAATGAAGAAATGTAGAATTGACCAACCAGAGTCCCCTTTCACTGAGTATGCTTCCAGCCTGTAGCAGGCCTGGCCTGGGGAGAACAGAACATTTATTACTAGGCTGCTCCCAGAATTTTAGTTTTCTTGAGCTGAGTGTTCTAGCAATGAATAAACACCACACGGGAAGATTAGAAGAAAAGGTAAGTAAAGTTTTTAAAAATCTATACACTGCTGTGTTGTGTAATTTCTCAAGAAAAACGAACTTACTGTTTTTATAAATATCAGGAGTTGAATTTTACGAGAAATGATAGTACAGTCCAATACATACTTTATAGTAAAATGCATGTTCACTTTTCAGCAACTCTTTTGACAAAAATGGCAACTGTAATAATAATGTATATACACACACATACATACACACACACGTGTGTATGTGTGTGTGTGTGTATGAGTGTGTATACATATATACATTTTGCATTGTCTGGAATAAGCACAAGTTCCAAAGGGAGTTACTTATTTGTCAAGAAAGATGTTTACTTCCAGGAGGCAAGATGTTCTCAGTACCAATTCTACAGATATTAAAGAGACAGAAGACAGAGGATAGGTCACCTATTTGGCATTTAATAGGTTGTTAGAAACCTTTGAAAGTACATCTTCTGAAGGGTTTTGTGGAAAGAAAACAGATTGCAGAGGATTAAAAAGAAACTTGGAAGGAAGAAATGGAGACAATGCTGTTGACATGCTAGAAAAAGAAGGCAGCAAAATATGATGACTTTCGAGTAGGTCAGCAAGATAAAATGAGGGAGGATAAGGTGTGTATTACTGAAAATCAAGAAGAAGAAACCAGGGGTAAGTGAAAGATTTAAGGTGTATAAGAAAGAAAGAAATAAGAAATAGAGAAGTTTGCATTAAAACAAAACAAAGGAAAGGATATTTTATTTTCATAAGAACTATTACTTATTTTGTACCAGCTAGACATTTTATCATAGCATTTATAAAAGGCAGCTCACAACAGTCTAGTGGAGTGGGTGTCATTGTGGCCCTTTTAAAGAGGAGAAACTAAAGCTTACAAGGTTACATTCTTGGATCAAAGTCACACAAATTAGGCTCTAAAATTTCTGCTCTTCCCACTACTCAACTCTGATTTTTAGATTTTTTTTCCTAAAAGAGAACTAATTAAATAGATGTCAAAAATTATATGATAAGATTAACATGGGGATAATTTAGTAACCTCCTAATCAAACAAGTTATAGTCTTCCTAGTAAAGAAGTTAACATAATTTTTGAAGAACATGAAAGAAATATACAACTGAAAGCTAATGAGAAGTAGAGGTTTGGAATAGTCAATGTAGGGAAAATGCTAGAAAAGCCACAAAATGTTCATAAAACATTTTACATTATCCCTACTCCCTCCCCAAAAAATAAACAAAAGTGGTCTCAAACTGCATTGTACTTGAGCTCCCAGTCAACCTCATTCACTTCAGTAATCTCTACGTTTTAGTCGAATGTATTATTGATTCGACACTCAAAACTTTTTTTCTTCAGATTATGAAACAGCAATTTAGAGATTACAAAAATTAAGTGATATATGCTATTGAGTGGTACAAATCAAACCAAGTGAACTCAAGTTTTGGAGGATTTCTTTGTTCAATTAAATCAAACTACTTTCTTGTCTGGGGAAACTGATTCATTTCTAGCAGTTACTTTGCAATTGTTTGTAAGGGGCAAAAAGACTGTCAAATCATAGCTTTGCATTTTGAGAGAATAAATGGTGGAACAAAATGGGATTGTTATTAACCTTAGAGTCTTTTCATTAGCCTCATCTCTCTGAAGGGGAGAGAAATGTGATGCCAGTAAAGTGCTTTCTTTGCATTTTGCTGACCTAACCAAAGATGATTTTATTTAAATTATAGCTCATTTCATTGCCATGATGTTATATATTAGAAATTGATTACCCAATTTCTTCTGTAATAGCTTCATTATATTTGGGGGGAGCTTTTCTTTTATTTTAAAAAAAGAAATAATGAGTGTATGAAAATGAAATCTTTTTTACTGCATCTACAATTTGAAATAAAGCATACTGAATTTAATTATAGCATTAAATTGAATTTTGGGACAATATTATTTTCTAAGTAAAATGAGATTGCTTACAAGTTTTTTAATCAAATATCACTTATTGTCAACTTTTTAATACATTATAGTAAGTCGGACACCAATTTTAAGCAAATAGAAAATTAGTCAAAAGAGCAAGTTCTTCCTTATATCTTGTCAGTGATTTTAACATGCCCCCGTTAAATGTGGAGGAGCTGTCTTTCATGATTTTCAAAAATATTTTTAAAGTTTTAATTAAGTTAGATATTCAAGGTGTTTTAATATCTCGACCGATAAAATTTTGACTTGAACTTTTAAATAATAAACTTTAATAAATACTCAATGTTTGAAGGGAAGGAGTGAAGCTGGGAATAGGAAAAAGAAGACATAAATTAAATATAGAGAAATTTGTCTGAATATTGAATGTTTTGCATTGTTTTTTTGTTCCTTTTAGAATTTATTAAGCAAGGTATAAAACAATCAGAAGTTGTTGTCACTGCCCTGGAAGAATTTGCAGTCAATGGGGAAGTTCACATATAAGTGAAAATACTGAAAAAAGAACATTACAATAACATGTTAGCATACTCATCACCATGTGAAACAGCCTACTGGCTCTGTGGGTGTCAAGGATCTTCCTTTAAGTGTTTGCAAATAAGAAAAATGGCAACTAGGGGTGAGGTTAGTTATTACAGACTCCCTTAGGCAGTTCCATGAGGAGTTCTATAGGAAACGAGGATTTAAATTAGGACTAAGTTGCCAAAGCAGAATTTTTTTTTGTGATATATTCTCCATTAATTTCCCAAGTGACATTTAATATACCTAAAAATGTAATCCTTACACTGTTTTCTTAAATTGGACAATATGCTTTATTTCTTGAAGAACTTTTTTATAGAATCAACCATATGCTTTTCTTTATTCAATTATTGTTTGAGACAGGACTATGTGACTCCCATTAAAGAGAGATGCTTGATATAGAACAATGGGTGGCTGCAAGTTATAAGAGGAATTATAGACACCACTCAAAGAGCAAGAGTAAAGCCACCACTACAGAAAGGAAAAGTTTTGTTTTGTTTTGTTTTGTTTTATCCAAAGATGCCTTGAGAACTCTTTTCTTTAATGAATTTCATTCTCAAACAAATGCCTATCAGGATTCATGATATTGAGAGGCAAAAAAAGATTGCACTACTATCAGTCTTCATGTTCAGATTTTAGAAGTAATGAATTCATGGTATTCTAGTTTAATTTTAGATAATGGTAACAAAATTTTGACCAAGTTTTATGGTTCTATTAGGTTAATCCTAGTTCTTACCTCTTTGCCCTAGCTCCCCACAAAACTGTGAATCTCAGATCAGAGATAATAATCCATTAATTCCTGTGCCTGGAGTAGGCACATCATGAGTAATAATAGAAAAAAGAAGAAAAGGGAAA
Organism: Rousettus aegyptiacus; assembly: GCF_014176215.1. Classification (NCBI taxonomy): domain Eukaryota; kingdom Metazoa; phylum Chordata; class Mammalia; order Chiroptera; family Pteropodidae; genus Rousettus; species Rousettus aegyptiacus. The sequence goes on from NW_023416286.1 coordinate 25,286,653, forward strand.
AAAAAGAGGGAATAAGTGAAGGAGAGAGGGGGAGGGAGGGAGGGAGAAGAAAAAGGCAGAAAGGAAAGAAAGAAGAAAGGAAGGGAGGGAGGGAGAGAGGGAGAAAGGGAGGAAGGGAGGGAGGGAGGGAGGGAGGGAGGAAGGAAGGAAGGAAGGAAGGAAGGAAGGAAGGAAGGAAGGAAGGAAGGAAATAGGGAAGGAAGGAAGGAAGGAAAAGAGAGAGAAGATGAAAATTATTTGAGATGGGGGAACGCAGAACAAAATTTAGTCCTAGAAAAGTTCTGGACATAACTAATACAATTTTAGAAGAAAACAAAATTATTTACCCAGAAGGATAGGCAAATCTAAAGGAACCCTGTAGTTAAGTCTTTGAAACTGTCTCATAAGAATTCTATTAAATTCTTGAATAAACATCATCTTCTGGAGTCCCTGCCTTGTGGAGAAAGAAAGCCTCTATCCAACCACTTACAGTATCAAGGACGATAAACCAATATATTAAGATTAAATGAATATCATCAACACGAGTTGATACTCACTGCGTTCTATCTCTGCCATATTTCAACAGTAACAGACCTATGATGTGTTACAGACTTGAAATGGAAGAGGGAAGAATTTATTAACGTCTCTCACAGAACCACTTTCTCCAAATTCTAGACCTTTATTTTTATCACCAAAAAAATCAATCATGCACAATATGCAGAAACAGTGGTGATTTCTCTGGCACTACATCCATGGGATGATGAATTTATAAATGTTTTCCACTTGATTTTCTTTACTCTTAAGCATCCCATATGGATAATGTTCTTGCATAGAAGGGAAAAATATCTTGAATATTCGGCCCAGAAAAACTCTTCATTTTTAATTCAGTCATTTCGAAATTTATTTTGTAAATAAAGATTCACCTACATACTAAATTCTGAAAGTTTTGCAGCATGTAATGAAAGGAATTTGGGCCTTCAGGGTTGTGCTCATGAACCTGGAGATATCTTCTGTACGTTCCTCTTAGCCCAAGGAGGTGTTCAATAATATTAATATTTAAAAGCCTTCGATGTATGTACCTTTCTTGGTTGAGAAACCAGGCTGTCTGTTTATTACTATGAAGTTTGACTAATAGGACAACCTCGAGGCTGAAGGCCTTAAAGCCCTATTCAAGGAAATAATAAAAATTATGGGTTTTAAAAAACAGAAATTAAAAATATGCAATAAATTTAGAAATCAAGTCAAGAAGGAAGAAGAATGAGCAGAGAATCGTATTAGTTGGCCAAAAGGTATATATAGTGGTAGAAATGCCCAAATGTAGAAACTGCTAAACTCTTAAGTGGTCACAAATAGGGTAACTCTGCATGCTCTTTTCCCAAGAGAGTTCTAGTTTATGACTATTGTGCAGTGACCCATATGGTTTAACATTTGTCCCAGAAAATTGTGTGTGTGTGTGTGTGTGTGTGTGTGTGTGTTTAAGGAGGAATCATAACTGAAAGTTACAATAAAGTAAGCTAGAATGCTTTCGATGGACTTTCACTTTGTACTTCAATTTTCTAATATGGTCTCATTCAGACTGTATGAGACATACGTATAATAAACGAAGTTCTCCCTTTAATGGGTGGTTAAATCTGGAAGACTGAACCCTACCTCTCTTTCCCAATCTTTTCAAGGTGAACTGTAACTAATTCCTTTCTCTCAAGAATAGCTTGTGGGTTTTCTGATGAAATGGAATGTTCTCAGCAATCCTACTTTTGGGCAAATATCCAAAGGATATAAGAACAGGGTATCAAAGAGATATCCTCATTGCAATATTATTCACAATAGCCAAGATACCTAAATGTTCATTAACAGATAAATGGATGAAGAAGATGTGATATATATATATATATGTGATATATATGCATATATATATCTTGGCAATAGCCAAGATACCTAAATGTTCATTAACAGATAAATGGATGAAGAAGATGTGATATATATATATATATGTGATATATATGCATATATATCACATATGCATATATATGCATATATATCACATATGCATATATATGCATATATATCACATATATATATATATCACAGATATATATCACATATATATATCACATATATGTGATATATATGCATTAACAATAAAATGTATAAGAAGATGTTGATATCTATATATATTACTGTTTGATAATAGAAATGCCATATTATATATAGAAATTATATGTGTGATATATATGCATATATATATAGAAATATATATGTGATATATATGCATATATATCACATATATATCACATATATATATCACATATATATCACATATATATCACATATATGTGATATATATCTGTTAATGAACATTTAGGTATCTTGGCTATCTATATATATATATAGAATATCATTCAGCCATGAGGAAGAAAAAGATTCTGCCATTTGCAAAAACATGGATAGAACTTGAAGACATTATGCTAAGTGAAATAAGCCAGACAGAGAAAGATAAATACTGCATGGTATCACTTATATGTAGAATCTAAAAAATAGGAAAAAAAAACTTTTAATAACAGAAAGTAAAAAAGTGGTTGCCAGGGTCTAGGGGAGGGGGTGGGGAAAAGGAAAAGGTTGGTGAAAGGATGTCAACTTTCTGCTACAAGATGAATAAGGTCTGAGGATCTGGTGTAAAACATGACTATAGTTGATAACATTGTATTATATAATTGAATTTGCTAAAAGAGTAGAACTTAAATGTTCTTACCAATTTTTTTTAATAAAGGTAAATATGTGAGATGATGGATGTATTAATTAACTAGATGAGTAGAATCCTTTCATGATATGTACATATATCAAATCACCATGAAGTACACATAAATATCTTACAATTTTATTTCTCAGTTACACCTCACTAAAGCCAATTTTTTTAAATAAAATATTCTCCAACATCAGCAGCCACGGCCTGTCAACTCCTTCTAGTCTTAATGTTGATAAACATATTTAACATCATTGCCTCTGCAGGTCATTTAGTATACTAGACAATTTGTGAAGTAGCTCGGTCCCCAGCTTGTGAGATACAAGAGCCACCGGACTAAAAATCAGTGTGGTCAGTGAGTACATGGAAGAAATATAGGTTAAATGTATGCAGTTTATATGCAGGAAAATAGGGCTGTGTAGTTTGGTCATAAAATATAAGTAGTATTGAAGTAACTCTATTGCCACAGTTTTTGTCAGTTGTTGAATGGTGTAAATCTACAACTATTTACTTATTTATTGTTTGATAACACTTGTATTACTTGGCAGGAAGGCTAGATACCTCAAAAGCTCAAAGGAAAAAGAAGAAATAACATCCATTTTGAATGGAAAATTAATGCCAATGTCTTATCTATTTACCTATTTACTTTATGCCTTCAGTACCTGATCTTCCTAGGTGGTCTCCCATCCAAGTATTAACCAGGCCCAACCCTGCTTAGCTTCTGAGATCAGATGGGATCAGGCTTGTTTAAGGTGGCATGGCCATAGACAATTAATTCCTGCTTGTCAAAATAATTTGATGTGTTTACTTACCCAAAATACCTATTAACATTTTTCATATACCATTTGACTTGCAGTGATATCACCGACTCCATGTAAAAACAAAGGCTCAATTGTGTTGCTAAAACCTCAGTATCTACTTTAACAATTAATATTTATTTTAAAAAGGCTTTACCTAAACACAAAATTTTAACATGATCAAATGCATAAAACACATTCTAATATCATCCTTTGAATTGAGATTTTTCATTGAGATCAAAACTTTATCTGTGTTGTCCAACAAAGTTGCCACTAGCCTCACATGGTTATATAGATTTAAATTAACATTAAATTAAATTAAATTTTTGATTTGGTAACACTAGCCACATTTGAAAGATTAAGTAGAGACTCTGGCTTATGTCTGTGGCTAACATTTAGACAGTGCAAATCTATAATGTTTTTATCATTGCAAAAAGTTCTATTGGACTGGTTTAGATTGTTAATTTCACTTATTTTCGACTCCAAGTTTTCTTGTACACATGAGAAGTGAAACAATAGTTATTAATAAAATGGCTTTGGGTAGGAAGAGGGGAAAGGGGAAGGGAGATGGGGTAAAAAGGGTCAAATATGTGGGGACAGAAAGAAATCTAACTAAGGACAGTTGAACACAATGTAAATATTTATACTTTACTGTTAAAATATATAGCTGAAACTTATTGGCTTTTGTTAACCCATGTCATTATAAAAAATAAATAAATAATATTTAAAATAAATAAATAAATAAAATGGCTTCATTATTACATCATCAGATTCTTAAAAGAGAAAATAAGCTAATCACAATTAAGATTTAATTTTTAAACTCAATTTCTTGAGTCAAAATAATCTTTTAGAAATGCCATTCGTTCGAAATGTAAAATGTCAGACAGTATTGTAAATGTCATCGTAAATTCAGTTTAAAAATCCAACAATCAAAATAAAATTCTATAATTTTGTAGTGATGATATAAATACTCATTTTGATGGAACACAGGACATAATAAAAAATGTTCTTACTAAACTAAGAAACATATGATAATCGATGTAATTACTCAATGACTAAAATAATCCAAACTTTCAATTTTGAAGTTTTAGCAAATTATAATTGATAGCAAAGTTTGCAATCAGGAAGACATTGAAATTTATTCTTACAAAATAAAGAAGGAACTGGACAAATCAATAAGATTTCAGTTTATGAAATTAAACAAAATTTTATAATTTAATTTTAAAATATTTAATTGGTGGAAATGACTTTTGATGAATCTCCTTTTAATTACATAGATTTTTACTCTGCTAAAAATGAAATAAAATTGAGATCTCTGATTTTGAAAACTCTAAATTTGATGAGATATTCTAAAGAACCATAAAGAAATAACTTAAGTAATGTGTTTTGTTTTAGAAAATGGTTTGAACATGTCAAAGTCCCATAGTGTTACAAAGATATTTCTTGTAAAATACTTGACCTAAAATGTTTATAAATTTCAATTTTTTATCCTTAGATTTAGAAATCCTCAGTGACAGAATTTGTTCTACTTTATCAATAGCCCAACATTTACAGAGACAGTATTTTCTCAATTAAAAATATATTGGTTTGGAAGTAACCTAAATACCCATCAACAGATGATTAGATAAAGGAGTTATGGTTTATATATACAGTGGAATATTACTCAGCCATTAAAAAAAATGAAATCCTACCATTTGCAACAATATGGATGGACCTAGAGGTTATTATGCTGAATGAAATAAGTAAGACAGAGAAAAATAAATATCATATGATTTCACGTATATGCAGAATCTAAGGAACAAAAAGAACTAATCAAAAACAGGCTCACGAATATAGTGGACAATTTGGTGACAGAGGGGAGGTGGGTTGAGGGGCTGGGAGAATGGGGTGAAGGGTTAAAGAAGTACAAATTAGTAATTAATAGAAGGTTACAGGGATGAGGAGCACAGCATAGGGAATGCAGTTAGCATTAATATATTGGCTAGGTGAAAAACCAGAGGAGAAAAGGAGCAATTAGGGAGATCATTTTATAAACCATATAAATTTCTAACCAATGTACTATATTCTTGAAATTAATAAAATAAATAAGTAAATTTAAAAAAAAAGAGTAAGAGAAAAAATCTCTGAGGGGGGAATAATGCAGGGAGGAGGCAAGAACATTAAAATGTTAATAAAGCCACATTCAGAGACTGCATATACTGATCAGCAGTACTGCGTATACTGAGGCCAGGACAGGAGGACACCTCCAGAACAACAGATTTCTACTGGGATTGATAGCAACCCATTCTCCACACCTGTGAAGAGGAAACAGAAAATAAGAGTCATTCTCTATGGCTAACACCGCGAGAAACTTATGGATTACAGGCTGGGAACTGCCAAGAGGCCTTTCACTCTGCATATTTTTACCTTTTCAGGCTACATACTCTTCCCTTTCCTCACTGTATGTCCATATCGAAGGAGATGGGAACTAAAAAATGACATATAAACTGAATTCCCTTTCATTGCCTTTACTCTGTCTCTCACTGTCTCTCACTGTCCCTCTCACTTTCTGCCTCTAAGAGAAGACCACACCTTTTGCTGTGAGGCTAGATAGCTGATTTAAAATGTGATAACATATCAAGACAAATACTTTGCTTTGGTTAAAATTTAATGTTCTAATTATTATGATAAAGAATTTATTTTTAAAAATATTTTGTTTTTTATTTTAAAGTAAAAATAACACTTTTGGAAAAAACTATTATATAAGCTCACTACTATAATAGAACTAATTTTCATACAACAGATAAATATTTCAAATAATTCTTTTTAGTGGCTTCTTTCACTTTTGAAATTGTCTTTGGATAATTAAAATGTCATTTTATTGGTAAAGTACTAAGGGGCCAGAAAGATTAAATATATTAATGTAATATACATGTTCATAGTTTATAAGCTCAAAATAAGATCTCTCAATTTGACAAATAATTCATTTTCTGTTTGGGTGAACATGTATTTTCTTAATAGACTGTATCTACAATGTTAAAATACATATATACATTCATGTATCTCATAAGAATATATATAAAAGTAAAATGCATTCATATGATCCATTCCAATTTTAATATTTTATATCCTTAAATATGCATGTATTATACACATATAAACATACATTTATACACACACATATATAAGTGCTACATATATTCATACATATCATATATATATATTTTTTATTTTATACCAACCTTCTTTTTCAATGACTGATTAATCACTGGGGTGTTTCATCATTATAAGACTATGTTGTTGCCCATCATTATAGATTAGACATAAAAGTCATTTTTGAAGAGCATCCATGTGTTACTGGATGCTTCTTAGAGAAAATACAATGTTAATATTTTAACACTATAGAGTCTTCAAAGAAAAAAAATATATATATATTGATTTAAATTCCAGGTGTGCTACACCAGCTTAATGACCTTGGGCAGGTTTCTGTGTGTCAGTTTCTTATCTATAAAATGATAAAAACATTGTTGACAATTTTATATGAGTGGGTTAAAAGACTGATGAGTTAATATAGGTAAAGCACTTGAAAATGCACTTGACACAAGTACTATATAAGATTCAGGTATTATTTAAGCACTTATTATATGCTAGATATCTTATAGAATCTAAAGTTAAACCATGCATAGCTTTCTATTCCAATATAATTCTAATTTTTGATTACAGTATTTATAACTATTTATAAAAAAAATATGCTTTCCCCTTTTATTTTAGTGAGGGAAAGAAAAAATAATTCAAAAAGTTTCTTAAAAATTCATAGAAAAAATAAAAACAAAACATTGTACACATTAAGTATACGGTTCAACAGAGCATGCTTCTTATTTCATTGCTACAATTTCTAACAAGAATCCATTGATTATTATATGAAAATTTTATCCAGGGAGAACCTGAGAAACAGAACTAACCTATATGTAGAAGATAATGGTTTTCATTTATTATGAGTTGACTTCATGCCAGACACTGCTCTATGCACTCTGTGGACCTAATTCATCCACACGACTCCAAGAGGTCTTTCACAGGTGGAGCTAGACTCCATTTGGGAAATGATCTCTGTGGGTTCACTTCTTTCGACAATCTACAGGGCAAACCAAATGTGGATTAAAGAGCTGAAGGCAGATTCTTCCTCCAAAGGAATGTTGTTTTGTTTTTGTTATTTTTCTCTGACTAGCTGAACAGCCACAGAGAAGGGTTGCTGCTGGGGTGGCAGGGAGACAGGGAAGAGGGTGGAATTTCTGGAGTGGCAGGAGATCAGACTCCAAAAGAATAGAAAACCTCCACCCCAGGCTGTACTCACTCTTAGATTTTATTCCCTGCTAAAGGGCAGAACCTCATCTCAGGTACATGGAGACACAGAAAGAATGCAAAAACAACTCAATGAGCTTGGGAAGGACTGCCTAGACAGCTCGATGGCTATGATGGACTTCACGCCAGAGAAGATGACTAGGCATAAAGGCTTAAAATGTCAATTTACCCATCTGGATTCACTGGAAATCTTCATAGACCATTGTTCTAGATCAGCTAATTGCCATGGTCAAAATGACTGTGCAGTACACACTGACTGTGTTTGATAAACCCATCCCTGCTTCCAGCTCTCCTCACTTCACCCCAGGAGTTCTTCTGTACCCCAGACTTCCTAGGCAGAAGCAAGAGTTTGAATAGAGATTGCTTGGAGCCAACACTGGGTCATCTTCCATTTTCTATCTGTTAATTTTTTAAAGATTTAAATTATTTTCCCAAGATTCAAATTGGCATGATTTTCATGTAGTCAATCCGGCAAGGCACTGATAATTAAAAAACTGAAAAATGAAAACCACTGATTAATTTATGAATGTTAACACTGAGAGGTGACACTTGGATGCTGGATATTTATGAGACTTCTATGTTTTTTCTGGCTCTTTTGGAAATTTACCTTATCATCTTTGCAACATGTATTGTGAACTTAAATGTAATGTATGAATGTATTTAATCAAATAGAATGAGAGGCACACCAAATATATCTTCTAAAGTCTGTATTGAGTAAAAAGTGTCAAATATTGTTCTTATCATTTTGATCAATAAACTCATTAAAAGTTGTATCTGAGGAAAATAAAATATAGTATGCTAATCAACAAAGTGCATTGATATTTTTGTAAGTACTATTAAGATCAGCTAGAATGATATATGTATACTAGCCAAATATAAAAAATGGTCAACTGACATAAACGGATAGTTTAAAAACTGAGAAATGTAACATATAAACACATTTATGAAAAATTAAAGACAAATGCAAATTAAAAACATTTCCCTTTTAAATCTCTTCAATTAAGAAAAGACGATTTTAAATGATAATATCTTATGCTGGCAAGGGAATAAAGAAATGGGTACTCTCACGCATATCTGATTGCATTTTTAAATGCTCCAACAATTTAGCAAGGCAATTTGGCATTATAATAGGAGCCATAAAAAATTCATACTTTCTATGCCAGAACCTCATTTATGTAAGTGTGTCTTAAGAAAATTATCCAAAACTGAAAAAGTCATAAATTTAACTCAGCATTATTTATCATAACCCCAAATAGGAATAAGTTAAATGCCCAATGATAAAGAAATAATCAAATTATAGCATATTCATTCAGTAGAATTTATGCATCCTAATATTTATAATTATTATAAATACTTATGCAGCAATATGAAAAATGTTTATGGCATAATGGCAAATAACAACCTCATATGTTTTTTGAGTAATTGGTAAAAATAAAGACAAATATTATAATTAAAAAAATACTTATTTGTACAATTCCATAAAAACAAGCATGTGTATGGAAAAATATGACAGAGGTTTACCAAATGGAACTAAATAATTATTTTAGTATGATGGGTTTGCTTTTTTATCTTTCTGCACAATTTTTGATGTGATTATACTACTTTTTAAATATTAAATATAATTTGTACAGTTTTTAAATTAATTGTATGAATTTAAATACTTACTGAACATTATACAGTGGTTAATTTAAAAGTACTATTCTGAATAATAATTTGGTCAAGAGAAAACTGAATGCATAATATAGTTTAGAAAACTGTGAAAATCAAAACATTTTATATTAATTTCTATGGCGATTTAATGAAAACTGCTTACAGTTATAGCCCTGAATTTAAATACTATCTCTAAAAAAAAGTAAAGATAATTTGAGTAAACTATCAACTACGGAATGTTTTTAAACACAGACCAGAAGGAAAGAAAAATGGAAGAAAGGAAGAAGGGAGAGAGGATGGATGGAAGCAAGGTAGGAGGGAAGAAAAGAAGGAAGGAGGAAGGAGGAAGGAAGGAAGGAAGGAAGGAAGGAAGGAAGGAAGGAAGGAAGGAAGGAAGGAAGGAAGGAAGGAAGGAAAAAAGGAAAAAAGGAAAGAAAGGAGAGAGTGAGGGAGGAAGAAAAGATGCATTTATTATGTTTCTGGCAAAATCAATAGAAACTGGTATCTAAATCTAGGATCATATAGAAAGGAAAATATAATTTTAAAATAAAATGTTTAGCCTCTTTAGAAGCTATCCAATATTACTAACTAGTGTACAAAGAAACGTAGCAAATGTTAGTATATTTCATATCTAAAGGTGTATAATTTGGAGACTAAGATACAGAATAAAATGTAATTCATTTCATAACAGGATTTAATGAAATAGGATCCAGTTGTTTTCAGAAGGGGCACTTTAGAAAAGGAAAGAGAAAAGAATAGAACTAGGAAATGTGGTCAATAGAAAAGAATGAAAGAGAATTCAAACAGCAGCCAAATAAGTGTTATTCCAGGCAGGACTTTCTGCTTGTAAGAGGAATCAATATGTGATTGAGAAAGCAAAAAATAGGCTAAAGACTAAGTTTGTGCTTCCTTATTTGGAAACTCTGAGACAAGGCTGGGATTCGAATCATTTCTTTGGGAGTTTTTAAAATAAACTTGGAGAGAGATGTCAGGAAGTACCACACTCTCATTTTGAGAGATGTTGATGGATGAAGAGGAAAGAATTATCCCCCAAGTTGAGGGAGACTGCCACAATAGGCCAAAAGGACATGGGAAGACAAAATTAGCTGCATTCAGTTATATAATAGCGTCTGCAAGAAGCAGAGGAGCCAGAAAACAGACATACACATTGAAGCTTACTGCAGGCACACTGAATTCTAGACTTGGGGGAATAACTCTGATTTCTGACACCAGAGGTGATCCAAACCCACTCACATACCACTGCCATCAAGACATAGCCAAGTATAGACTTTGGCAGTCATAATTATCTGCAGCTGATGAGCATAAGGCAAACTGAAGATGAACACCATTATTGTAAGTTAAAAAAAGTATTATATATAAAGTTATATATGTAAATATTGTGTGTATATATACATATATGTGTATATATATGTGTATATATATAATTTTAGTTAATGTCTGGAAAATATTTAATAAAGTTTAACATTTACTCTCAAATATTTGGAAACAGAAAAAATAGTTTCTTCCTTAATAAAACAAAATTCTTTGAAACTGAAGATTAATATTAAACTCCAGTCATTTTTTAAAAAATTGGAACGAAATTAGGATGGCAACTATTGTTACCAGTGGTAGATAGTGTTTTTAAAATTTGGATGATACATTAATGTGTAACCAGAAATAATGGAAATCAATATTGGAAAAGCAAAAAAATATATATTGTTCGCTTATAACAAAATAAATAAATTACTAAAATACTATTTGGATTAGTAAAAATGACATAAGGGAAAAGCAAATAATAAAAAAGAAATAAATCCTTATAGTACTCCTTGAGTGTCAACAACACACAGCTAAAAATAATAAATTAAATATAGTGTTCATATTGTAAATGTTGAGAGAGTATGAGTAAAAATGTGTGACCTATACGGAGAAAAATTCAAAACCGTTTTTGAGAAAACTTTTTCAAAATCAAAAACTTTTAGCTTACTTCTAGATGGAGAGATGGCCAATTTTATCATAATACTAAAAATACACTTAAATCACAAGTTGACACTTTCAGACCCAAAGGTTCATATCAGATCTTATCCTAGTGGACTGCTTCTCGATATTTGTACTTGTTAACCATGCCCTGCTTTCAGGATCTTTTCCTTTCTTGAAATCTTCAAAATTCTTTCTCTTTTGCATAATTTCTACCTTTCCTCCACTCCATAATTCCTACCTCTAATTTCCTTTTCTTTACCTTCCTTCTCAATATATCTTAAATATTGAAATTCCTTGGTGATTTTTTTCTTCTTTGTTCTCATTTAACCACCAAAATACCAAACTGTGCCCTAGAATTTGACTTTTACCATGTCTAAAATATCTGCTTTACTCTCTAGACTACCAATTTTATAAGAAAAGGCACGATGTCTAATTTATTTTTGGATAACCAGTACTTTCTTAAAAGATTGAAAAGAATTTTTAAATTTTTGTCAAAATGTTTGAAACATTATTGAAAAACAAAATATTCTTGAATATAACAATATTTTTTCAAATAAGGCAATTAAGGGTATTCTATTAAACTATATTAGACATCACCAATAAAAGCTATTTGATAAACCACAGTGAGATACAACAAACTCACTAAAATGTCTAAAATTAAAACAACTGACCTACCAAGTATTGTCATCTATGTGGAGAAAATGGAACTCTTATATGCTGGTGGTAGAAACTGAAAATTGTAAAAAACTTTAGAAAACAGTTTGGCTACTTCTTTTAAAGTTAAACTTAAATTTACCATGTGACTCAGCCAAGTTTAGGTATTTATTAAAGGAAAATAAAAGCATATATCCATAAAAAATAGTTATACTCGCATAATTCTAGCAACTTTATTTGTAGAGAAGGAAGAAAAGAAGGAGGAAACCAGAAAAGTCAATGTAATAACTTTCTATATGAAGCTTTTTAAAAAATTATTATTTAGCTCTAAACCAATTAAAATTTAGGAGGCAATTATCTTATGGTTCTAGAATTTGGGGAACACATATGGGTCTAATCTAGAGTTAGTGCCTACCAAATGTTGTAAATAAAACTACACACCACATGATGCATGCATTGACATTCTGCCCTAAGCTTGACTTTGCGCTCCCGAAATGGGTTTGCTTTAGAGATTGCAAGCTGTAAGTAGGGATATTTGTCTGGGTTGATTTCAGTGAGACTGACTGGAAGGATGGAAGAATGGGCTATCAAAGTAGAAAACATCAATCTGAAATTAAATCTTCCTTGAAGCTACCTAGAGTAACTTATTCTGTCCTTTCAAGGGTGAGATGACTGATAGCAAAGTTTCAAGTACATGGATTCTTAAATAAATCTGCTCATGTGGTTAAAATGTATGCTTTTCCATGTATTCTTTCTGATACACAGAGACACAAGCCTGTAGGTTCTTGATGAAGATCCTGAAACAGAAAAAGTACAATAAATAAAAGTAGAGAAATTTGCATAAGATATGGACTTTAGTTAATAATAATATATCAAAATTGGTTTATTAATTGTAACAAATGTCCTATATTTAAACGTTAATAATAGGGGAAACTAGGTGTGATGTATATGAGAACTCTATACTATCATCTCAATTTTTCTGCACATCTAAAACTAGTCTGAAAATGAAATTTATTAATAAAAAGTACAAAGATACAATCATCTATGCAAAGGATGAAAAGAGTTCACAATCAATTATACTAAAAGATCAGAAAGATTTCAAGAGTATGATTTCTTAGTCAATATTTACAGCTGTTCACAAATATGAATCATTGGAAATCATTTATGATTTCTACAGACTTTTACTTGGGCTCGATTAGCTAACCATTACTTTTGTTTTCTTTAAATATAAGTTGTATTTATTATCTGTCTGAGTGATACAATAACACAATTCAAAAGTATAAAAAGTCTGCTTCCCATACCAAAAATTTCTACCTCTGAGACTTGGCAACCAATTGTTATCACTTTCTTGCATATCTTCTCAAAGATAGTTCACATGTCTATCAAGAAAAAATGTGTGTGCATTTTCCTTTCTTCTATTTTTAGAAAAATGCCTACATATCACATATGTTGTTCTGCATTTTACTTTTTTATTTAGTAGTAGATCTTAGAGATTTTTAACGATAAGTAGTCAAAAGCTTTCTTATTTTAAAAAAGTGCAAGAATTACTAATGATTATGCTCAAACAAGAGGTGAAAACTAGAATGTAGATGGCAAACTAGAATGTATGGCACACTAGAATGGAGAAATGAAACATTATATGCTTGCTAAGGGTAAATTTAAATTGATTGCATATATTCTGGAAGTTAGTGTAAGCAAAAATAACTATTATTAATTGTTATAATTGCATTATGTGTCCAAAATATATATATATGTAATAAATATATGCTTTAATAATAAGCTAATATAGGGCTTGAATTTATAGTCTCGTGAAAAATAAGAAGAAATAAGTTCCTGGGTAGAAGAAAGTCCCACTTCTAACCAGAAGGTACCTAAAAATAACTCTATGCAGGCAGAAATTCTCCTTAAAGTTAGCATTTTCTTTCTCCATTATACTCCCCTGCTCTAGCATAATGAGCATACTCAAGATGTTCATTTTATTTATAATTCATGAGGATAGACATTTTTACCCATTTTGTTTACTGTCCTCAGAACCTAGACTAAAGTTAGTTGCTCAAGATATATTTGTTGAATAATGAATGAATTAATGAATTGATGTGGATAGAGGTAGAATAGACAACAAATCAAGAAAGAATTAGAGTAATACAAGGCACTAAGAGATCATACTGGTAATATTGTACAGTGACTTAAAATACCAGGATCACCAGCTTGCCAGTTCACTTGGGTAGGTCACTTGATTTTACTGAACCCAAGACAGAGTTCTCATCTCTAAAACAATATTAAAATTATGCCACAGTAAAAAGTCTGTGCTATGTTAAGTTATTTTAAAGACCAAATACACATACAGACACATACGCACAAACACACAACACATATACACACATATAAATATTCAAGTATTTAAGTATTCAAGTATATCGATATGTATCTTGTATACATAATTATATGCATATATACTTGTTTAATCTTTATAGTATTGGTTATGATTATAATTAATGATAATGAGAAAGATTAAAGAATTACCTCAATAATGCCATAGAAATAAGGGAACCAGGTAGTTTCCAAGAAAAGTCAATAAAAAGAGGAAATCTAATATAGCAAAATTAAACCCAAGCAATACTATAATGATAAATGGTTAAACTCATCTATTAAAAGAAAAAAAAAATATGTCGAGACTGTTAAAAAAAAAAAGCTCTAAAGATATGTTGCTGTCTAAAGGAAGTGACTGAGCAAAATGGCATGTAAATAAATAGATAATGATACAGAGCAGACAATAAAGCACAGAAACAAATATAAGCTCAGCTATTAATATCAGACCATGTTGCATTCGAGGCAAATAAAAAGGAAAGAGAAAGGTACGTTGTAATTAATTGTAAAGAATATAATTTACAGTGGAGAATACAACTCTCATGAATCTTTATATTTTAATTTCATAAATTAAACATAAATTGCAGAAATTGATGGAAATGTCATCATAATGAGAGATTTTCACATACTCAGTTCTATAATAAAGAGACTAGAAATAATAGATACAACAGAATAAATATTATAATGAAGACTGTTTATATTTGTATGTGTCGAACTCTGTAACCTCAGAATAAGTGTCTATAAAACATTTATTTGAAAATGTATTTTATATCACAACAAAACATGACTTTAATAATTTCCCAAACATAGAAGTAATACTACATTTTTAATCATAATACAGAAAATATTAGAAATATTATTTATGTAAAGTAAAATAAAACATAATACTTTTTCCAAATACTTTAATATTTTTTTAAGCTCACTCTTAAAATTTTTATGAGTCAAAAAGAAATAAAAACTAAAATAGGAGAATATCTTTAAAGTAGCAATAACAAAATACTAAAACTATGGAAAAATAAAGCTTTACTTACAAACAAATGTACACCTTAAACACTTTGATTACTAGAATAGAAACATAAAATAGTTATGCATTCAAAGTGAAAGTTAAAAAAGAAGAAATAAAATAAGTCAGCCTGTAAGAAGAAAAGAATTTAAAAGAACAAACATTAGTAAATAATTAAAATCATAAAATCGATATTGCAAAAAATAAAACTTTTTCAAAATATATTTCTTCAATTAATCCTACCAATAAAATAGTTAAATTACTTATATGAACAACTGGCTTTCGTCTTGAAATACCTCATTTCTCTTTTTTAAACTATATTTTGAAATATCTTGAATTATATATACTTTGATGTCATTATGTATAATTTGGAATTTTTTTCTCATTATCCTAAATAAAAATGCACATGCCATACATGTACCTTTCCTTAGTGTAACTGAGTTTTTGGATGGCAAGAAAAGAAAGAAAAAATTAAAAACTAGTTCTTATGTTAAACAAGACAGACTTTGTTAGAAGTGTATCTGTAACTCTCTGGTTTAAAGCGAGGGCTTAAAAAGATTTATTTATAAAATAATGGGTTGGCAAAACAGACTCAGGGATCTGAACTAATTGAGTCTCATCAGATTGTGTAATCTGAAATAAATACCCTCTATTTTTTTTTCTTGTGTCATTATACTCAAGATGCATTAACTTAGAAGATTTTAATCTCATTCCTTAGCTAGAGCAGGGCAAAGCAATTGATTTTCAGCATATTTATAATGAACACAATGGAGAACGATGTAATTCTCCAAAAGATAATTTGGATGTTAGCTTTCGAAAGAACCAAGACTGTACGTTGGTGGTACCCACCAACTGTCATCACATTCAGTGTTCTGTTCTGCTCTCTCTCTTCTTTTTTCTTCTCTTTTCTTACCTTCTCATCCTATACATTCTCTGGAAATCTCGTTGCCTCCATGGGCCCAGTTATCATCTATATTCTGAAAATTCTCAAATTTGTGCTCCAATTTCAGACTTTTTCTTTAATTTTCAAACTTTTATACCCACCTACCTACTATATATTTTCTTCATAAATTAAATCAAGTCATCTCAAACACGCCGCATTCCATATTAAATTTACGTCTCATTCTACCACTCTACCCCGGATTATTTCTTGGAATGGTCACAGTGATTGTGAGCAGTGATTATGATACAGAAAGAACTCTATTTGGAGTTAAATTATTGGTACAGATTCTAGGAAGTTTTCAAATAAACTAGTGCTCGAGGTGAGACAGTGAAACTAAGGGGCCAACAGGAGGTGACAAACTCGTTGGAGAAATGCGTGGGAAGCAAGAGAAGAGGCATCAGGATGAACGACGTTTTCTAAACAAATGGTACATGAGCGAAAAGACTGACATCAAAATATTAAAGGAATCAGTGGGTGGTAGCTCGATATGGATGAAGCATGGAATAAGTGTGTGTGTGTGTGTGTGTGTGTGTGTGTGTGTGTGCGCGCGTGCGCGCGCGCGCGAGCGTGTGTTTGTAAATAAAAGCGATAAGGCAATGAGGTATAATCTCTAAAAATAAAGGTTGACAGAGCATAGAAGATATGTGACCTATTTAGGGAGCTACTGAAAAGTATTAGGAAAGAAATTTATCTACACGGCAATTATTTAAATCTTGAAATTAAATTGATGAGAGATCGGAAGCAAGAAGATCAATTGGGAAACTTGTATAATGATCCAGTTAAGAAATAATCGTGGCTTGAATAGAGAAGTAGCACTGCAGACAAATAGGAAGGGGATTGTTTTAAGAGCAACTTCAGAGACTAAATTTGCCAGACTTGGGAATGAATTGAATATAATGTGAGAGAAGGATTGTTGGCTTTGGAAACTGGATTGTTGGTGAGGTCATTCATTAATACTGGAAATAGAGGTGGAAAAAGAGGTTTGGAGAGGACTGTGGGAAAGACTTAAAAGTTTATATTTTGAAACATTTAGTCGGAGCTTCCTGTAGGGAAGCCTAGTGGATTGCTGGATATGTAGGTTTGTGTTTCAAGAGAGAGGGCTGAACTGGAGATAATAGATTTGAAAGTCATGAACTTAAAGCCATAGAAGTAAGTCCATAAAGGGAAGAGATGAACAATTGAAACAGAAACCTGAAGAACAGCTTTAAAGAATAGTCAGAGGAAGAAGCCTAGACAGAGGATTGGGAAGTATGGCTTGGGAGGTGGGAAAAAAAATATTAAGTGTTGTCTAGGCACTTAAAAAAATTAGTTTTTAAAGTAAAGTGAAAGCAAAGCCTTTAGGGTTGCACAGAGCAACAACTTCATTTTTGTTTTTTGGGAAAGCAGGTTTAGCAGTATAATGAAGAGCATTCATGTTGGCATAGGTTAGATAGCACACTGAAGGAGGTACAGAAAGTCAAGGATGACAGTTCCTAAGTCAGTGGAAGGAGATGGGCTCCAGAACACAGGTTAGGAAAACAAAATTAGAAAGCATAGCCTTATTTACTTGTAAGGAGAGAAAAAGGAAAGGAGGGACATGGATATAGACACTTCGGTGGTGTTGATTTTGTGGGAGTAAGAGCATTGTGGGCAATCGTTCTTTGCCTCTGCAAAGTTTTCTACAGGAAGTATAAAGGGGCAGAGGTTGGAGTGGGGGTTTCAAGAGAGGAAATGTCTAAAATATCTCCTCAAGAGAATAAGATAAAGCTGGTTAACAGAAATAGTCAGGGACTCCTGGTTATTGAGGTTGAATATCATGAATTTAAGATGGTTTCAATCTCTAAAGTTGTGGAATTTTTTTAAGTAGCTCTGATTCTCCCATGTGAAAAGACAGAAAAGATAGCCATTATAGACACTTAAATGTTGGCAGATTGGGGATTTTGACATGGCAGAGTTTTGAGATATAATAATACATAATAAGATATAATAAGTTTTCAAAGTGATATATCATAAAGAAAGTTGTTTAGATTTAAGATTTTATAATACAACAATTCCTTATGACATAATCCAGTGGGAGATAATCACTAAAATGAAATAAAAACTATGGTTTCTCAAGATAGAGAGGCCAAGGAATTTAGAAATTAAGGTGTTGACTGTGTCGATCTCATGAGCGCGGAAGTATTTTCAGATGATGTAGCAGCATGGGTCAGGGTGGAGAAAAATGAGCTTGGTTTTAAAATCTTCAGTGAATAGTAGAATGGTGAGAAGCATGATGATGACAGTAATGAATAAGGTAGAGGACGTGTAGCTGGAGGTGGTGAGCCTCAAAAAGAACAAGGTTTTGTGCACAGGTGATGCGACAATTTATGGAAGTAACCGTTCTGAAGTTTTTAGTTTGTAGAATGAACTGTCTCTGCCTAAAAGGATTGCAGTCAAAATGTGCTCAGTGGAAATTCAAGTTTCAATTAAAGGGTAGAAAAAATATTCAGTGAAGATTTCAAAGGTCTAAGGTAAATTTTGAACCAAGAAATGGATTGTCTAAGATCATAATAACAATTTTTGGAAACGATGTAAAGCTATGTTAGGAAAGATGAGCAGAGGGTATCAAAATGAAAAGAGAGAAGTGGATAGGGGACCAGAAGCACTAATATCTTCAGAGATGACCAAGAAAAGTCAGGGATTTTAAAGATGGTTAGTATATATGAACCTGATTTCTCAAACTGAATAATGCTAGAATTTTCTTACTGTAAGTTCAGAGGTCAAGAAGTGGTAACTCAGATCTCTTAAATATGAGTATATGCCTCTCTACAAAATAAATTTCCTCATCTCTCTGTTAATAGACTACTGTAAGGGAAAATCACAGATATGAAAATAAGGTATTCCGCAGAATAAGGACAGACCTGGAGTCTAAGACAGTACACTAATGAACTGAAACTCAATTTCAGCCTTTGGCAGAAAGTATCCCCAAGGTGGAGACACCTAGCCAGGTTTTCTAAATATGTACCCCCAGCAATTTCCCAGAATCTGAGATTCGCTTTATGCCCACAGCGTTCTAAGACTCAAGCAGAGTAATTCAGACATGAAACTACTGGTCTCATGATTTTGGAAACTTAACTTACTACTCTCAGTTTTAGTTACTTATCTATAAAACAGATGCGCCTTCCTCATTGACTTGTGGTGAGGATTAAAGTAAATAAATCTAAAACATCTAGCAAAGTAGTAGACTAAAATATGTATTCAATAAATGGTAGTTACTAATATTTTTTTCAGGATAATGTCTGGCAAGAAGCACACAGAGCTCTTCAGAGACTGTATTCATAGTCCCTAGATGAAATACTGTGAGGAAAGAAAGATCTAATTTTAGAATAGGTGTCTTGCTTTGTTCAGTAAATTTTCCTGGTGCTAAGCCAGTCTCCTCTCTGCCTGTTACCTACCTTTAAAAACTGCAACTCAGTGGGTTTTTGGACCTCAGTACTGGAAATTCTAATACTAAATTCCAAGGAGAGACCACACAGTACTACATTGATTAAAACTTCATAGGAGAATCTGGTGCACAGCCAGAGTTTCAGACTACAGTAAACTGTAGACTATTCTAGGAAGTCACAAACGACTTCAATGTAGACATTAGGTGGAACTGACATCGATAGAGTACAAGTAATATCTCACAGATTTTACCACTAAATAAGGGAAAATTTTGAGTAATCTCTAAATTATTAGCCTTTATTTGTAGTTTAGCATCCAATCAGTACTGTTTTATTCTTTAGTCATAGATCACTTAAGATAATAAAGATCCACTACTTTACTTCACCATTCCACTCTTTCCAAAACTACTGTATATTCTTGCCTCAATGTCTCTGCTTTGTCAAGCTAAAAACAAGTTGTTGTGTTTTTAAATATTTTTTTTGGTAGATATTACACCTACACAGCACATAATTCAAGAACTTCAAATTGCAAATAGCAGAAAGTTGTTTTCCTTCTCTTCTCTGTCTCCCAGTCACCCATCTCCCCTACTTGGAGGCAAACACTGGCACTGTTTCTGGGATATCTTTTCAGAAATATCCTTTGTAGGTTAAACATTTTTCATACACATGGAGTATATTATATATCTGCTTTGTATTTTTTTACATTACAATGGAATTGGAGAATTTTTTATATCAGTACATATAGATAGTTATCCTCCTTTAAAATCACTGCATATTTGCCAGTGTTTAAATAAAACATTTTATTTAATTGGTTCTCTTATAAAAATTACCATTTTCAAGCAATATAAAGAATCAGGTATTGGACAATTATCTTTGATTCTCCTATAGAGTGCTCTATCTTGAAGGGATTCGGCAGGCTCATTGAACTCAGGGTTCTTATTATGAAAGGATTTTAATATTTTCAGCTTACAAGCTTTAATTTATATGAAACACATTGTGTTTGTATTGATGCTAAAGAACCTGAAGTTTTAAGAAGGTCCTAATTTCCTGAATCTTATTAGACACATGGCGAGAACCAGATGATTTTCTCCCTAAAGAATGTAAGTAGAAAAAATAGGCAAAGTGACTCTGAGATTGAGACAAAGTAAATGACATGGAGTATTAGAGTGAAGGATCCTGCATCACCTCTTTTTAAAGGGCTACTAAGAATCGTGAACATCATTTCTCTCTATAAAACCTAATGAGAAAGTATTTATCTAACCTTCTAGGAACCATCCTGACAGTTTTCATGATATATAAATATCATTATTAAGAGAAAAGACCTGCTACTTCAAATCCTCTCTCTCTCTCTCTCTCTCGCTCTCTCTCTTTCTCTCTCTCTCTCTCTCTTTCTCTCTCTGTCTCTCTCTCTCTGTCTCTCTCTCTCTCTCTCTCTCTCTCTCTCTCTCTCTCTCTCTCACACACACACACACACACACACACACACTCACGTACAAGTTTTTGGTTGAGTATACAAAATTAATAAGGTTGAATCCTTTAAAGTAAACTAATTCACTTTATATTTTCAACTAGATTTTATACATTTGGGCATTTACTTCATCATTGAAAGGTATGGTATAAGTGAAGAAAGGGAAAGTTTAGATAGGGAAAAATTGAAAAAAATTAAGCATGGCTATATTGCATATGAAGTAATGGGAGTCTCAAGTGGATGTAGCTAGGAGAACTTTATGAATCAGTACCAGACCTTCTGATGAGAATCCACTAAAATTTAAAATTGAGATGACAGTTGAAATTATGACAAGGAAAACCTGCCTGAACATACACCATTTCTGCTTTTTATCCCATTTACTGAATCTCCCTGGTACAAAACATGGTTATGTCTCACCCATCTTTCAAAACAAAAAGTCTTCCACTGTAATTTTTTTTTTCTTCTCTAGCCAAGCTCATTTTAAAAGCAATAATTCTCATTATATTTATTTCCCCTTCCATTCTCTATTCCACCAAAAAGCTACATTTTCCTGCATTCACCCGATGAAACTTGCTCTAAAAAAAGACCAATAGAGTTTAATCCAATATTTCTTTATTATTGCCATTGTTATTTAATATCTCTAAAATCTTTACTTTTTTTATTCTCCTAAAAATTCTCTTCCTTTTCAATTCTGTGACACCATCTTGCCAGATTACTTTTTCTGACTTCTCTGACCATTTCTTTCAGTCTCTACCATGGATTTCTCTTTCTCCTTTTGGCTGCAGGTTATCTCTATCTCCGAGAAGCTGCCCTTGGCCTTCTCTCTCCACCCTTCCTAGTTTTAGCTTCAAATAGAGCACTTTCAGTTATAATTTCCCTACCTAAATCTTTATTCAGGCTTTGGGAGAGCCAAGGAGAATTTAAATGTAGAAAGGGGAATCTCTTAATGGTATGTAGGAAGAGAAGAGAAACAGCATGAAAAGACTAGGACAGAGAAAAGATAATGGGATGACATATCATTTGATCATTCTTAAAAATATAGAATATGTTACTTGTTAATAAATTCTTATTTCTGAACAAATTCAAGAACATATTTATGAGTGTATTTGTTAGAAAGTATATCAATATGGAGAAAAAAAATGAGAACTGCCAGACAAAATATTACAAATTTTTTGAGCAATTTTACAATTTTCTCATTCAATAAATGTTAATTTTTTAACAGTTTACTTTTAACTATTAAACAAATTGCCTGGAAATGAACATATGCAAACATACTATAGCATAAGCAAAGTCAAAAGACTAGTAACAAACTGGAATAAAAAAAACCTATAGTATAACAAATTAGAAGAAAATTTGAATAAAAAATGAGCAAGGAATATGAAAGTTAATTTACAGTAAAGAAAAACAAATGTCTTTTAAACTAAGGAAAATATGTTCAATGTATTTCAAAAAAAAATAAATGAAAACTAAAACTACACTGACATACTATTTATTAATTCTCAGCTGGGCAAATTTATAAATGTTTAGCAACATTTAAAAAACAAAATATGTCATTGGATAAATAAATTGTATATTCACAGCATAATGTTTCATGAAGCTATAGAAAAATAAGACTTAATAAGTCTATCTTATTCCTCTAAGATTGCCAACGAAATGTTAGAAAAGGGTTTTTCAAAAGATAAAATCCGACAAGAAAAAAATTCTGGAAAGAAAATGAAAAGCACCAAAATTCTGAAAGCAGAAGTGCTAGTGGTATTTAACTGAGCAAATCCAAAAGATAAATACTAAGCTAGAGATAGCACAAGGCAAAAATAAATCAATTTGCATTGTAGAAATATTAAGTCTTTGGAATTTCTGGTGCCAGATATCTCAGCACGTGGAATTAATGTGAGGTTATTTCCAAGAAGCTAAAAGTCTGTTTAACCAATAACTTCACCTTCTTAGCCAGTAGAAGAATGGAGGTCTCTTCTCTATAGAGGTAAAACAGTGAGGCCTGGGATAACCTGTTAGTTTAGAAAAGTTCTTGTCTACTTCTAATTTGCCAAGGGTTTTAGCATGAATAAATATGAATTTTGCCAAATGCTTTTTTTTTCTGTTTCTACTAAAATTATCATAAACTTTCCTTCTTTATTGTCTTAGCGTGATTCATTGCCTTAATCAATTCTCTAGTATTTAAACGTCATTCCATTACTGAAACAAACTCCACATAGTCATGACGAATAAACTCTTTTGTATTCTGCTGAGTTTGTTAATATTGTGTTTAGAATATTTATATATATGTTTATAAACAAGTTTATTCTTTTTAGATTCTGGTACTTAGAGTTTATTGGGGAGCATTGTCTCTTTTTTATTCTCTGGATGATTTTATAGGGAACAGAAATTGAGATTCTGGTCCTCTGGTTTTGTTGTGGAAAATTTTTCATTCTCAATTAAATATCTTTATTGATTATAAGACAACTTAAGTTTCTTATTTCTTCTTAAATCAGCTTTATAAGTTACATAAATCCATGTAGCCTGTTTTAAAATTTGTCTTATTTCTTTTATCTTTTGCCCCTTTTAAATTTCTGTTCAATGTTCATTTATTTATGACATTTTTCTAATCAATTTTGTCACAGGTTTGTTAATTTTTTTTTTAACTTCAAATACTTCTCTGGAATATTAAGAATGTGTTCCAGCATGTGGTTCTCCCTTTCGTATAAGAAGCTGCAAGTGTTCAGATGATAATTTGTTGACTTTCTTTCCCAAGGTTTCTTTAGAAGTATTTGGATTTGTCTTAATTGGGTAGAAATCTGGTGTTCAGTTTGGGAAAGATTGCTCCATGGTCCTCCCTGTGCTAGAAGAGCTCTATTAAGGGGAATGTCTCATCTATCTTTCAGTCCACTGGGAGATCAGTCAAATGCTTGATGATTTCATTTGGGTCAATGTTGAATAGACCTCTTAATACAAACTAGGCCCTCCTCATGGTACCACCAGGGTCTTGGAAAATTTTTGTTAAGCCTGGCAAGAATGTAGTATTCACATTTCCAAAGTCATTTGCTTATTGGTGGTTTTATTCAGGCAGGGAATATATCGCAACAGTAATAACATCACAGTTACATCATGAAATTCATTTGCTTTATAACTAAATGCATCAATTTCTGTTGGATATACAAATGTGAAATCCTAAGGATGAAAGAGAAGCAAAGAAGACCAGCAAAAATGCCCTCATGACATCATTAAGGCTTGGTTCTTTGAACTTTCCAGTGAAAACAACTGAGTGCTTGTGATGAGAAGGGAGCTGGGTGGAAGCAGGAACATCAATTCTCACATAATAAGTGAGAAAATAGAACCGAGGAAGGGTTGTGAGTAATCAAAAGAAGAGAGCACTGTTTTCTTATCTTTTTCTTGCTTCTTCTGAGTGGAGCAACTCCCTAAGGGCAAGTCAGGAAGGGTAGGCAGACATCTACATTTGCAGGAGTAGGCTCAGGTTTCATCTCATAGTGATCCTGTGGCAGGCTCGAAGTTGGATTCTGATCTCATTGATTTTCAAATCTCCTTTTTTTTCTAACATGTGGATTTGAAATGATAAATTTTCTTCTCAATGCCAACTAGAAGCATTAGTTATTTAGAAGTATGGTTTTAAAAAATAATCTAAATGCATAACATTTTTTTCATAATGTTTTGTTACTGACTTCTAATTCAATTGTACCATCAGAAATGTGGTCTCTGTGATACTTATATTTTTTAAAGTATTAATGCTTGATTTATGGCCAAATATGTTTCAATATATACAAATTACCTTTGTGTATTTGAGAGAAAAAAATGTCAGTACATTTAATTGTTATTATTGGGATCTATGCATATCCCTTACATAAATATTATTTTTTTCTTCAGTTTCTACATTCTTGCTGATTTTTTTCTGCTTAATCTATCAATTAGTAAGTGTGCTAAAGACTCTTACTCTGAAGATAGATTTGTCAATATCTTCTTGTAGTTACATCAATCTTTGTTTTATATAGTTTCAAGCTATTCTATTAGTTATGTATGCATTTAGAATTATTATATCCTTTTATAGCCTATGAGTGACTCTCTTTTTCCTCTTATAATGCTTTTATCATAAAATGCATTTTACTGATATCATAACTATACATAGTTTTGGTTAGTTTTTGCACAGCATATCTTTTATACCTCTTTTCTGTTCATCCTTTTATTATCTTTATGATTTAAGAATGTCTTGTACAGAGTTGGATTTGTTTTATTATCCTGTGTGACAACTTGGTTCTTTATTGGAAGAGATTAATTAATTTATATCAATTATTAGCACTAATATAGTTTTATCCATTTATATCATCGGATTTTTATTTTCTATTTGTCTTACTTTTTCTGTATGTCTTCTTTCTTCCTTCTTTCCTTCTTCTAAAATAATTGAGTTTTTTCTCATTCTATTGTTTTCCTCTACTGGTTTAGAAAATATGCACTTTACCTTTTTTGTGGTTACTCCTAAAATTTTTAATATAAAAACTTTATGCCTCACTCCATCTCAGGGCCAACCTGTCATACAAGTCTAGGAGCTTCACACAGCAGCAACCCAGCCCCGCTACCTAACTCTCTAACAATAAAAGAAGCTTAAAATAATTTAATCCCATTGCCCACCTCTTGATTGGCAAGCTATTTTTGGCCTATATTTGGCTTTCTCTATATTTTTAATCTTACGTGTTAGATATTTTTATTGTTGTTTTATCCAATCATATTCATTACAATTTATCCATATGTTTTCAATTTCTTTCACATTTCATTCTTGAATCTCAGACTCATTCTAGGATTCTAGGATTCTTTTCTTTCTTTCTTAAGTGTGTCCTTCAGGCAATACTTTAGTGAGTACATTTTTTTTTTGTAGTAAACATTCACTTTTTTAATGTTTGAAAAAAATAACTTTTTTCATGATTGTTCTTGACAGTTTCATGATACACACAATTTTAAATTTACAGTTATATTCTCTAATCACTTTGAAAATATAATTCTACTGCTGACCATTGTCTCCGTTAAAGCCTGCTGATTGTTGTTTTTTTGTAGTTAATCTATCTTTTTAACAGGCTGCTTTCAACCCTTTTCCCCTGTTATTAGCATTTTGCATTAGTATGGTGCATTTTTTATAATCAACGAGCCAGTAATAATACATTATTATAAACTAAAGTCCATAGTTCAGATTTGGGTTCGTTCTTTGTGTTGTACATTCTATGCAGTTTGACAAATGTATAATAATCTGCATCCACCATTACAGTTTCATACACAGTAGCTTCACTGCCCAAAACATCTCGTGCTCCCTTCTTTCCTTCTCTTAATTCTTGGCAACCACGGATCTTTTTACTACCTTGATAGTTTTAACTTTTCCAGAATGCCATGTAGTTGAAATAATATAGCATGCACTCTTTTCAAATTGGTTGCTTTCACACACATGCATTTAAGTTTTCTTCGTGCACTGTTGTTGCATAATAGCTCATTTCTTTTTAGTATTGAATTGTATAGACGTACCATAGTTTATTTATCCATTCACCTATTGAATGGCATCTTGGTTGCTTCCAAGTTTTGACAATTATAAATAAAGTTTCTACAAACATCATTATGCAGGTTTTTGTGTAAACACAAGTCTTCAACACATTCATGTACACACCAATTGCTGAATCACAGTGTAAATGTATATATATAGTTTTATAAGAAACTGCCAAACTATCCTCCAAGTGACTAGCTATGCCATCCCTTGCGCCCTCACCATCAGTGAATGAGGGTTCCTGGTGCTCCATATTCTTGTCAGAATTTTGGTGTTTTCACTGTTTTGGATTTCAGCTATTTTATTGCTTGTACTATTATCTCATTGTTCTAATTTTCTATGCCCTGATGACATATGATGTTGATCATATTTTCACATGCTGTTTTGCGATATTCTTTTGTGAAGTGTCTGTTCTTTCATGATCTCTTATTGTTTTTGGTGTTATGCTGTTGTGTTATGATATGTCATTGTCTTTATTTATCCTTCTTAAGATTTATTATAATTCCTGGTTTGAAGATTTTGTGTCTTTTGTTAATTACCAAAAAAAAAAAAATTATTAGCCATAATTTTAAAAATATTTTTTCTCACATTTTTTCTACAATCTGGCTTTCAAACTCTGGGTAGATGTATGTTGGCTCTCCCTCACCAACACCCCCCTGTCTCTTAACCTTTCCTGTTTTCTATACATTGGCTTATTTGTGTTATATTCTACACTATTTCTCAGATAAGCAAACCAGTCTACTACTTCTTTCCTCATCTCTATCTAATGTTTTAATTGTTTCACTGATTTTTTACTTCAATTACTTAAACTTTTTCCCCCAAAACTGTCTGGTAGTCTTTGGAAATCTCTTAATCCTTACTAATATTCTTTATTTCTATACTTATTCATTTAAACATATTAAGCATACCTGTTTTACATTCTGTATTCACTAATTCCAATATCTAATGTCTTTTAAGGTCTGTTTCTGTTGGCAGTTGCTCATGGTGACTCCTTTTTATGTATTTTATGACTTTTTTTTATTAGCTCAGAGCTGTTGCCACTCTCTGTGAGGTGGCTCTGAGGCCCGGTTTGAGGATTTATTCCTCCAATAAGTATTGACATGTGCTTCTCTTAATTACCTGTGGGTACTATAGAATCTGGGCCCTTTAAATTAAAATTCTCTGCCTGCAGTTTTCAGACCATCTAGGCAGTAGAAATTCAGACTCCAGATCTGGGTGAGAGGCTGCAAGAGAATATTTTTTTAAGTTCCACCCAAACCAACACTGGAACAGAAAATATTTCTTTCTGTTTTCCTCTGGCTCTATGACAGGGATTTTCAACCCAACTTCCCATCCTTTAAGTTTCAGAGACTCTGCTCTCTTCCCCTTCTGAACAATAAAGATCAGTCCCAGCATTGCTGGTGTCTTCAGACACTGCTCTGGACTTAAACTGTCTTTTTTCCCAACCTCATTTGATTTCCCTGTTTGCTGCAAAGTTTCAGGATCATTGGTTCATCGTAGTGCCTCCCCCACAAACACCGCCAAAGAAAAAAGGAGTCTGGAATGTTTACTTGTATCTTCTTATACTTAAATTTTGAATTATTCATCAACATTATATTTAAATAAGATTTAAAGTAAACATTCCGATGGGCATTGTGGTCCTATATTTAATGATAATAATTTTAAAACATATGTAGGCATATTATTTTTGCCTTTAGTTTGACCTCACAGTTTAAATGCAAAAAAAAAAAAAAAAAAAAAAAGTTCTCAAGAAAAAAAAAAAAACAAACCACTTTTATATTTAATTCACCTGAACAGAATTATGCCTCAAGATTATGCTTTATAATCTTGGGGAGGGGAGGGCAGGGGACAAGGCTCTTTCCTTGTTCTATCATATTCAGAAAGCTGAACCTAAAGACTTTTTGATGTTGACAAATGATTTCTAGAGACTAACTGAAGTCATTGTTAATCTATGGTGAACATACTATACTATTTATTTGCAAACTTATTTATAAAAATAATTATTTACTTATCTAGAAATTCTGTAAATTCAATATATATATTTCTCCAGAAATATGATTATAGTTTGCCTGGTCTGGTCTGGATCCAGCTAAGTGGCCCACACTGATCTCCCATGTTGCCTGCTAGAGTTATCTACCCCTTTCTTCAGGCCAGGACATGGAAGCAACCGAAGTGTCCTATGATAGTCGATTGGCTAAAGAAACTGTGGTACATATATACAATGGAATATTACTCAGCCATAGAAGAGATGAAATACTGCCATTTGCGACAACATGGATGGAACTTGAGATAATCATGCTAAGCGAAATAAGACAGACAGAAAAAGTTGAAAACCACATGATATCGCTTACATGTGGGATATAAACCTAAAAGCAACAAACAAACAGAGACTCACGAACATGGACAATAGATTAGTGGTTACCAAATGGTAGGGTGTTGGAGGAGAAGAAAGGTAGATGGGGTAATGTGGTGACATTAAAAAATTAAAATAAAAAAAAAGACAATCTCTAATCTCATGAATTTTAATGTTAGCTTGTACACTTACTCAGAGTCTGGTCATTCCATCATTATGATATCAGAAAATTCTCTGGAAGGTTGTGTTTCCTTACAACAGACTATGAGCCCCTGGGGAAGCTGCTGTTGCCCTCCCTTTTCTCCTCTGAACATTCTAGTCTGCAGGCTCACTGGCGGTCCTTTTCTCTGTCACCAGTACTCCTTAGAGACTTGCAACAGTGTCAGAGAGTGGAGAGGGGTTGTATA
Source organism: Rousettus aegyptiacus (assembly GCF_014176215.1). NCBI lineage: Eukaryota > Metazoa > Chordata > Mammalia > Chiroptera > Pteropodidae > Rousettus > Rousettus aegyptiacus. The sequence continues at coordinate 25,316,257 of NW_023416286.1, forward strand.
ATGTCTTTCTGCTGAAAATGATTTCCTGTAAGGAAGTCCGGCTTCTTAGCAGAGCTCCTCTGGTTTAGCTCTTTAGCGCCACCTATAGCAGTATCTCAAAAAAACTATCCGAAACCTAATTTTTGGGCCACCAAATTAAGGGTCAAAAATATTTAAAGTTTAAATATATTAATGAGATAGTTCATCATGTTTTCATTTATGAAACAATTATTATATTTAAACTCTCATAAACTTCATTATTACTCTCTAAGAAATACAGTATAGCAGGATAAAGCCCATTGTGAAATGTTGAGTTTTCAGTCTTGATTGCCCTTAGTCCATTTGTTTGTGTTGGAGTTTTGTTTTGTTTTCTGAATTATAGGGAGTATTTTCTCCTACTCTTAGAATAACAACTCTGCTCCCATCTCTTTAACTCTATTGCTGGCGATAACTGCAGCACACTTAATAGGTAAGGAACTGGTTGGTGCTCACACAGCGTTGACTCAAATGTAATTTGTGAAAGAGACTGAGGGGAAGCTTCTGACCTCTTCTCTCTTAGTACCTCCTGCTTTTGTAAAGCAAAACATAAACCAAACATGTTTTCTGAGGAGTGTACAAAGTTATTCGTGTATACATTTGGTGTATTTCAAAAAAAGCATTTCTATGTATAAATAAGTCCTATATAACCTACATTTTCTTGCACCAAACAAAGAAAGGAACCTTATAGACTTGAAAAGGAATGTGCTTCCCTGGCCTCTCCCTATTTTCCTGCTCTGTCTCTCTCCAACTCCTCTCTTTTCCTGCAATCTCCCTGTTTTAATTTTTACATTTCCATCCTCTCTTCTTATTAACAGATTATCTCCTTCTTGTGTTTTGCAAACTTAAAAGTCTTAAGCCTGTTCCAGATGCCAATAGCTGATGGCTCTTTTGTTGGGTCTGTCGCTGTCCATTTCTACTGGACTGGGAGGAAATAGGCACACGGGACTGAGTGGAAGAGCAAGAAAGAAAAAAGCTACTCCTGACAGCTATTCACTGGGAGCTGACCCACTGCTCACAGCTATACCTGCTGTTCTGTTGAACAAAAACAATTTCACAAAACACCAACATCAAACAAGGCCACCCAGTGACTACGATGGAGGGAGAAAAAAACAAGGCCATTCCATAAACATGTCTATGCACAGATTAAAAACAACAACACCGTGCAAACTACAGTAATGTTTAAACATCTCCTTCACCCAGCGAACATGAACGGCTCCTTCGTTAGCTGCTTAGGCTCCACGCCATTCTTCCTGCCTCCTGGATAAAAAAAAAAAAAAAAAAATCTACTTTATCACAGAATTGCCACCATTTTCTAAAAAGCACCAGGGAAAAGCCATGTTTCATTGATTTCTCACTCCAAATCACAGAACACAGGACCTAACCCCACAAAGCCCCTTCTAACGCTCTCTGCCTGAAGCACCCCATTATTCTACTTGCCACCAGTACCAATAATCCCACCTTGCTGACTCCAGGGTGTTCCAGGTGGCCTTTGGCTAGTGGTGTCAACTGTAATTCCTCCTCCCCCATTCAACCTCCTCATTATGAGGGCTGTGGGGCTTCCTCATGAAATCATCGGAGAAGAAGGTACACCTCTAAGAGGAGCTTCTATCTTCTTAGCGAAACCGGTCCAGTTTCATATGAGAAAGGAATATTCTTCCAGTCATTAGAACACTGATCTGCCCTTTATCAATTAATAATCAGAGTGGTACTGTACTAAGGAATACATAACTCTTTTCCGGCATGCCTTCCAGCACAATAGCTACTGCAATGGCTATAACAGCTTCTCTTAGAAATCCGAGAGTGTTAATATGTACTTCTGTTAATTCGATTCGAAAGTCTCACCTATTTCCCACCTGCTCTGTTATCTTCCAGTACATCTGACCACGTCAGAAAATTGTGCACCCTAGGGTCATTCTTATAACACAATTATTTTCAAATATTGTAGACTGATCAAAATCTCAGTATAATTTTCAGCAATCTACAGTTACTTTTATTCTAACACTGCTTTCATAATTGCTATTCAAAGCCAGTCATCCCCAAGGCACTGTTAGTGTTATTTGAGAAAAACAAATAAAGATTTCCCAGCTGAAAAATTTTCTTCCCACTAGGCTGCCACTAGGGAAAAAAAAAAAAAAAAGAAAGAAATTAACATTTATTGAGTTTCCTCTAAATCTAAAACACTCTTATAAAAATTTATCTCATTTAATCCTTACAACATGCTTGAAGATGGGTATTATTATCCAGATTTTGACACCTGAGGACACCGAAGATGTCACAGGGCTGGCTCCATCTTTTATCTGTTGTTCCTCTAGGACAGCTCAATAGTGGACTCAATGTAGGCACTAAGTGAAAGGTCAGTTGAATAAATGAGGCTTGAAAGGTTAAGAAAATTGTCTGAGGTCAAAATTTCACTAAGAAGCAAAGTAAAGATTCAAACCTCATTCTAATTCCAAATTCCTAACACATAAGAGCCTAAATTATACCAGCTGCTGAGGTTATGCTGTCTGACAATTAAATCTACACTATGGTTTTACTACAAGCACGATAAATAAGTGAAATATTTGTAAGTACCCCGAGCTTTTGTCAGTACTTAGGACATAGGAGGCATCCAGTAATATTATATCCGTTTTCCTAATTGACTAGAGATACATTAGGTTTTTCTGAAACAAATTCTCTCTTGGATCATTCTGGCCACAGGTGTCATTGATAGCTCACTTTGTGGGATTAGTTGGTGCTATGCATCTTCTTGACCTGAATTTATAACAGGATTTTTTGAGAGTGTATTCTATACTCTGATGTGTACCCATCACTATTATATGTATTATGAAAGAGAGACCAGACCAAAAGTAACCTTTGTTTTGTAGTCATTATGTTCCAGACACTGGACTTGGTCATCCAGCTTGAAAATAAAGGACTTGAAATTCAGCCTAGCTCTACCTGACTTCCATCTGTGATTTGTAAAGAGTTAAAAAGTAAGATAAAGGTGAATAGGTAGGGAGTGAAAAGATTAGCATACAAGAGAAGATAAACCTTACTTCTGATTCAATCAATGAAATAAATGCAGACTCAGGTGAGAAAGAGAGAAAGAAGAAAAAGGAGAATAGTGAAGGAGAAGAAAAACTTTCTTGTCACTCACTGATTCCATCACTGCGCAAAGATTCATAAACTCACTAAGCTCTTTCAGCTTATCCTTCCACTCAGTTTGGACAATTCAAAAATATTTTTTTGTACAAATACTCTCAACATTTCTCCCTTTTCCTAATATAATGGACTCCTTAGGATTTGCCCTCTAATCATCGAAGGATATGCTACTCAAAGTAGAATGTATAAAACTGATTCCAATTCTAATGAGCCCTAAGGAGTTTATTGAAAATCTTTTATGTTTTCAATTTTGCTTGTAAACAACATCGTTTTACTCATAGACAAAAGATATTTTGCCAATAGTAGCCAGGATGTGTCATTAGTAGAGTCAGTAGAGTGTGTCTACTTGAACTGAGTCCCCTGTACCATTGACTGTGGCACTACTGGAAGGTGTCAGCACTCCCAAGTACCTTTACTCTGGTCCACAGTAAGGTCTGCCTCAAACCCTGGAGCTAAATTGGCACTTGGTGGACAAATGTGATTGTAATCTTACTTTCAAGTAAAAATTAAAGCTCTTTCCTTTTCCTCCCCTCTTTCCTTTGCCTATATTTTTAATATGCATTAGTTTTCTTTTGCTGCTATAACAAATTGCCACAAAGTGCCTTAAAACAACACAAATTTATTATCTTAAAGTTCTGGAAGTCAGAAGCTTGAAATCATTTTTCCTAGGTTAAAATGAAGTTATGAGAAAGCCTGACTTTCTACTGGAAGTTCTAGAGGAGAATCTGTTTCCTTGCCTTTTTAAGCCTCTAGAGGCTACCTAGATACCTTGGCTTGTAGCACCTTCCTCCACCTCTACAGCCAGAAGACAACAGTCATGTCACATTTACAATGGGGATATATTCTGAAAAATGCATTATCAGGCTATCTGATCATTTCGTGAACATCATTGAGTGTACTTCCATAAACCTAGATGATATAGCCTAATAGACACTTGGGTTATATGGTGTAGCCTATTGCTCCTAGGTTACAAGACTACATAGCATATTATATAAGGTTAAATCATGAGATGTGGTAAATATATGAGGCTGCTGTAGGTATAACACTTTATACTGTTTTATGGCAAAATTTTTTGTAAGTAGAAAGAGTGTACTCTAAAGTAACAATAGAAAGTACAATATAGTGAATACATAAACCAATAACATAGTCATTTACTATCATCATCAAATATTATGTATTGTACATAGTGTATGTGCTATAGTTTCATATGACTGGCAGTGCAGGTTTGTTTAGAACCAGAATCACCACAAACACATAAGTAATGCATTAAGCTATGTTGTCGTAGGATTTTTCAGCTCCACTATAATCTTATGGAACTAGCGAAGAATATGTCATCTGTCCCTGACTGAATCACCATTACATGCCACATGACTATACACCTTTCATCCTTTCTGACTTTTTTTTTTTTTATTTTTACGTCTTGTCCCCAGCTCACCTGAACTGTCATCATCTCCATTTTTTCTCATGGCCAGTGACACCCCATCGAATAGTTATTTCAAGCTATTGTTGCAGGATATACAAAGACGAGTGTTGATCAGTATATTTCAGACTACTTCAGCCAGGTAGTAGGCTTTTTTCAGGCTTGAGGCTGACACCACTCACTGTGTAATCACAAACTCTGTGGATGCACAGTAAGCTGCCTCAGTGACCTGAAGTCCCTTCTACCAGGCATGAGGTTAGAGAAAAATAAGCTTGATCCTTCTCTCATAGAGTGGGATATGGGATTATGAGTACACAGGTTACTTTCTCCAAAGAAAGCCTCCAATTTCTAAATAGACCTACGGCTACTTCAACTTTAACACTGGTGCACCTAAAGCAAGAATAACTGAAAAACAAAACAAAACAAAACAAAACATTTTTGTCAACTTCTTTGCAAGTTTCACATAAGACAAAATGAGGAGGGTTGGCATGTAGATGATCTTGATCCTCAGTGAATTCCTAAAGAAAAGTTTTATTTTAACATCCCGTCATATATAGTCGGTTCTGCTAGAATGCTACCTTTCTGTTCCTAAAAATTGCTGCATTATGCAAAATTGCGCAATAAAAACCACAGGGCTTACAGGTTTATGAACATAGCACTTAAAATTTTTCTCAGTGATACACTAAAAAATAAGACCTAATAAATATAGGAGCACAGTTTTACGCTTGTTAAATGGTTAAGAACTACATAAATGCTACAATAAATACGACATTTTACCTTGAAAAAAAGACCTGAAGTTTACTTATGGATATAAGCATCAGAAGAATGGAAACTTGTGAATTATTGCGAACTAGTGAAAGAAGGGTAATCAGGAGAGATAGAAAAGGAGGGAAATCAGACGGAAATGAATTGAGTTAGCCGGCAGATGTTTGAGGATGGCGGGTTGGGGGGTTGGGGGGAAGGGAGTGTTCATTTTCTGGGTTGCTAGCTTCAATTGAATGCAGTTTTCTTTGTCTATCTAGCGTTTCTTGTGGATGAAAGCATGCATAAGCAAACATGAGATTCTTGTTATGCTCAAATTATTCTCTGATACATCAGTTGTGTTGGAAAATATATGAATTTGCAAAACAAGCATTATAGCAGAAGTGATTGTATTTTTATATGAATGTTCTGATCAGATCCTCCTGATAATGCCAAAGGAAAGTGGCATATCGAGCTAATAATCATAAGTTATTTTCTGTTGTCAGGCATCTTTGGATATGATTGAACAAATTGTAAATACAAGCCATTTCCCTACATTAAAGGTAAAATGAGGAAAAGAGGGCAATGATGTCTCAGAGAGATACAGGAAAAAATGTAGGAAAGGAAGCAGGCTATCAGAGCATAAAGAAAAGTTTCACTAAATTTTTGGTCCAAACAATTGCAGCTACATACTCTATGATTCCAAGTATGTGACCTTCTGGAAGAGGCAAAACTACGGAGACAGTAAAAAGACGAGTGGCGTCCAGGGTTTAGGAAGAGAGGGAGGGATGAATACATAGAGCACAGAGAACTTTTAGAGCAGTGAAACTATTCTATATGATGCAACAACAGTGTGGTAAATACTTGTCATACATTTGTCAAAACCCATAAAATGTACACCAAGAATGAACCCTATTGTAAACTCTAAACTTTGGGTGGCGATAATGTGTCAATGTAAGTTAATTAGTTATAAGGAATACACCACTCTAACAGGGGATAGTGATAGTGAAGGAGGCTGTGCATGTGTTGGCAGAAGGTGGTATATGGGAAATCTCTATACTTTCCACTGAGTTTTGCTGTGAATGTAAAATGGCTCTAAAAATGTTTATTTTTTTTAAATTAGATTCTCTTCTTTGATAAGAATTTTAACGTATACGTTACACATTAGCTGGGTGTGAGAACAAGCTCAACCCAACTACTGGTTCTCATTAGAAAAGCCTATGACTTTCTCAATAATATTGTTTCTTGCATAGAGATTTTTCAACCTTCACTTTTTAGTCATACTACTTTGAGAGTAGTTGAGAGCATATAGAGGAGGGGTACCAAATTCACATTTCTTACACTCATGAGGCACGAGCATCTGTTGCATGATGTTCTTGTGCCTGAAGTAGTTTTTCTGGAGAATAAACCAGAAGTGGTAGTTTCTGCATCTTGTGTAATGTAACTATAGAAAAGCAAATGTGCACCCCGGTGTGAGTGCAGTAAGGGAGAGTTAGCAAGCCCAGATGAAAACATATCTACTTGTGAGTTTCTTTTGCAAAAAGGAGGGGGAGAAGGGCAACACTTGGGGGCAGAGGCCTAGTTTGGTTCTAACCTAGGAATCAAACACCTTTTCCCCCCCAGAAGATGCCCATTTTATGAACATCACACTTTAACAACAGCCCCCGATATGCCATTTTGACCATTCTGCAGAATTTGGTGAAAAAAGTTGAATGAATTGTACACCCTGAGCTATCAAGTAATTATGCTTCAATAATTACTTGAATTATTAATAATTACTGAGGTCAAATTAAAGAAGACAGTCAGTTCTAGATGAGAAAGCAATGGTATTTTTAGTGCCATTTATAGACTACCTTCTCTTATGTTCTTACTGCTTCCTCTAATGTCTTTTTCTCATCATCTTAACAATCTTAATGCCAGTATATTTCCTTTTTTAAAGAAACCACTTCAGAAATTTTGCCCATAGAGTACGGAAACTTCCTCTACTTCCTGTTCCCCTTTCTCTCTGCTTCCCTGCCCTCATTTCCAACATCCCTAGCCTTGTTGCTTTGGGGTATGAAACATGTTTTAACTGTTTATTCCTAGATTTCTAAGCCATTCTGTCATTATTTTAGGTATAATTGTCACAAAAAAATAGATGTATATAGAGTTCTTGCATGATTCTGTAAAGGTAAAATTAGGTACTATTTTATCCATGGTATTTTGGGGTATCTTTTGTTACAGCACCTGGTCTTCATTCTAACTGCTTGCTACAATAGCCTAAGCCCATGAGATCACCAACTTGAAATTAGAGTGTGTTGACTTAATAAGATTTGACTGTTTCTATTAAGAAGGAAAAATTTGTCCGCAAACTTTTGAGTAGGTTTATTAGTTTAAATAAGATGCCCTTTCAGTTCATCGATTTGTTTTCCTTCTCATTGAATCTTAATTAGCGTGCAAAATAATTAGCTGGTCAGCATTGGCTTAAACTGACAAAATTATTTTTTTTCCTTTGTTTTCAGTCATTTAATAGTAAATTGCTTAACTACCAACTTTCTCAAACAGTGTTTTTTCTCTCAAATAAAGTACACGAGTAGCAGCCATCAAGCCTTCTCTCCATACAAGAAAAAAAAAAGACAAAAATCAACTTAAGTCTCTTTTTTAAAAGACATTTTTAAAGGGCACTAGATAATAAATATGTTTTTATAAACTCTGGGGATTATTCTTTATATTGATTCATTTCTTATGATGCTCCAATTCCTAATCAGTTTGTCTCAACCCATCAACCTTTATTAATATTTTAAAGGTAAACATGTGCTACCCAGTGATGTTATACGAGATTGTCAGGAATATTCTGATGGACATCTCCATCTGCCAATCAAAAAATCCTCACTCATACTGAGAAAACTGTTGGTTGTTTATTTTTGAATAAATTTAATACAATAAAATAATACAGTAGTTCTAGTATTTCATTGACTTATCTTGGTTCAAATGCTGTTTCAATAGACCTTTATCTGAAATTCTTCCTACCCTCCTGGTCTGCTGTTTCTTTAAGCTAAACCGAGGATTTCTTCTAAAGTTCGATAGTTTACTATATGTTATCTTCAGTATTTACTAGAATAAAACAAACCTGTCTTACAACTTCAGTTATTATGTATATAACAATTGCTGTAAAAATTCTTCCTCTAGCACTTATCTGTCAGAAGAACTGATTTTGTTCCTAACTGCCAAAGGATTCACTGTTCTTTGCGAATTCATGTAACAGTGTCACTTAAACCCAAATGCTTGATTAAACAACCTGGCTCCTTCAACCTAACTGATTTCTATCAAAGAATAAAATAGCCCAGTGGTTAAAAAATAGGCTCTGCAGTTAGTAGACGTCAGTCAGTATCCAGTTCTTCTTCTTGATAGGTATGTGGTATCAGATGATATTATTAAGCTTTTAATAATAGTATAAATATTATGCAGAGAACTTAACCAATAATAAATGTTTAATAAATGTGAGAAATTATTTCCCATCTGTGATATATTATCCAAAAGAGTTTAATCTTATTACAGAGAAAATACATATGCATAAAAAATACTTCAGGTCACAGGTGTTCTCTTTGCCTGGACTTCATAAACACATTAAAGAAGCTTGAGAGTGGCTCACCATATGTCAGTGGGCTTGTTTAGCTAAGCACTAAGCTGTGATAATCAGCCATTCAGGTGGAAAGCCAAGGTACAGTGCCCAGAAGGCCAAGCTTCCAGGGAAATGATAAATGATCTGAGCCCAAATGCAGATATTGTCCATAAAGTGAAAGGTAAAGGTGGTAGAGAAGAGAAAAAATACATAACATGGAATCTAATTCTAGCAGCAGCGTACTCAAGCACTATTAAGTAGTTTGCTATTTTCAAAGACCTAGTCTTAGCCTCCTCCCTAAAGCACCAATGGGAAAAAATATATATATTTCAATTATTTGTCACCTCTTGAAGAGTTAATAAATACAGCTTTGCATATTTAGTATGTGGAGAATATATTTTATCCTGCAACTAAGAAAACAGTTAAAAATCACAGACTTAGATCCAGACCACCTGGGTTCAAATACTATCCCATGACTTCTTGGCTCTGAGAACTTAGTCAAGTTACTTACACCTCTCTGTACTTAATTTTCTCACTTGGAAGTGAAAGATAATAATGGTAACTCTCTTGAATTGTTCTGAGGATAAAATGAGTAAATGTATATAAGCATTTAGAACAGTCTCAGAAAAAGAGTATTATAAGTATTGCTTTCATCATGATTCTTACTATTATCATTGTATTTAAACACATTTCTTTTCTTAAAGGAATTGTCCAGCTAATGACAGTAGAAAACAATTTACAGGTCAGTGATGGAGTCAAGAGCAACTCTCTGCTTGATGGAATTCTTTGTTAGACAAGTAAGCTTGCTCTTTTCAACTATTTATATATCAGCTGTACCATGTGTGTACAGAAAGTGAGTCCTGAAGGGCAGTCAATTTTAGGCCATAAAAGGTGGCATTCATAACCAAATTTAACTGCATTAATTTTTATTTTAAATTCTTATAATGCATAGGCTATAAAGTACTTTAAACCACATAAATTAATACCATTGACCACCTAATTTATAGCAAAGTCTTCTCCCAGGAGTTAAACATTGTTTTAATAATGGAAAAGTACAAGGCTTCCATTGGCTGAGAAGATTTTACTTTTATTATCCTTCCCTTTGTATGAATATAATATAATTTAATATAATGAATATAATATAATAAATATAATATAACAAATATAGTGTTCTATAGGCAAAACCAAATGATACCAGAGAAAGTTGCCATACGACCTTAAATAGAACCCAAAATGGCAGTCTTAGTTTGGGATATAGCACAGAGAGATAATATATACATCTGTATCTGTATTTACTCTTTGACAAAAAGTGAATTTAAATGCATAATTAAGCATCTTAAACATGTTTAGGTGGCCTTATTAAGTGCCATAAAACATATAATGCAGACTCTTTAACTCATTTTCCAAGAACTGGAGGGAGTTTTCATTCCCTCCATCTTCCATCTTTGGAGGATGATTTAATAATCCATAATATACACTCCAGGAGACACAAGTCTAAGAAGATACATGGAGAGAAGGCAGCCACCACAATAAGCTTTCTTTTCAGTTCAGAGGCTGGAAGAGTGATCTTACTCCTAAATACTCTCAAGGCTAAGGGAGATAATAAAAAAAAATGAGTAAAATAAGCTAGAGAAGGCGTTTGGGATATAGTAAATAGAAGAATCAAAGAACTTGCCAGAGGACTCTGGCTGATTTTTGCCATTTATGCTTAAAGCTCAGTATACATCAATTTGCTAAATCTGTGTGTGTTCTCTTTTCCTTTCTCTCTCTCTCTTTCTTTCCCTGTTTTACACACACACACACACACACACACACACACACACACACACACACGTGTTAGAATTAGTCTGTGAGTCACGAGGTTTGAGAGAAAGACCCAAGGGAGGATCCCAGGGAAAGGAGACCACGTAGAGCAATTCCCAGGACATCCTGGTATAAAAATAAAAACAGGCTTTGATGGAAGAAGAACATCTTTACTGCTCACAAGCCAGGCTTTGCAATCCGATATGTTACCCAGTGCTATTCAGTCTGCAGAAATTAAGAAAGAGTTGAGGGGCCAGAAACAGTTGGGGAAACACTTGGAGAAGATATATATATCTCAGATATAAATTCATGTTTAGTACAAGAAATAGAGCCACAGAAGGCAGTATTTGAAAATGCAGAGTCCAACTAATATAGATGCTAAAGCTTCATAAAGAACTATATACTTGAAGTTGTAAAATATTTGAAAAGAAGGAGAACAAATTTTTGAACTGCCTTGTATAGATTAGCTTTAAAAGAAATAAAAGATCCTGGAGATTTTTTAAGAGCAGCAAATAAGTGGTAAAAATTCAGAAATAGAAAGAGAATTGACAAAAGGTTGGTTATGATGATAAATAAAGTGAGGAAAGTAAGAAATACAATTTAAGGAAAAAATAATTTCCATTTCGGTGAAAATTTTGTAGACCAGGAGCTTGGAAGCTAGGTCCAATTTGGACAGTATTAAAGATTACAAAGCCAGAAAAGGTGTGATACCTCTATCCATGGAGTTATTTCTGCTAAAAGCCAATACCCTAAGCTTCAGTTCCTAAGGGCAATGACTTAGCTTTGCTGATGGTAATTTTCCTACTAGAGAAAACAATTTTATCCTGATGATCTTGAAGGGTCTCAAGATTTCTCTGCACTGTATTGACTTATCCAAACTGATTTAATGTTTTCTCCTCTTCCCCTTTATATTAACCTGGATACTCCCAGCAGCAGGCACCAGAGGGGGTTAAATGTGCAGAAAATTTATCAGATGAAATGCAGATGAGGTAAGTGATGTGCTGATAATTGTTCAACAATTAGGTCTATCCTGATTTGTAATGTTTATAGATTGATTGATGTAACTACTTCCACCTTAGCCCATTTCAACGTGGTGTCCCTTAACCCTGAGTTGAGAATTGATGCACACAGTCCTCTTGAGCCAGTCTCAGTCCAGTGGGCTCCCATGCACCACTCTTTGAAAGGGAAACAGAAGGAGCTGCCTAAGGCTGCAACCCCAAGTGAAGGAGAGAGGAAGAGGTTGGAAGGAAATTTGAATGACTGCTTTGGAAAACATTTCCAACTCCTCAAAAGAGACAACACATTTAACAGTTACTCTTTAAAGTGTTTAATAAAATTTTAACTAGGTGTAACAGTCCTTTAGATGTATGCAAAGGAAAGAAAGTAGAAATATTACATTATTTTCTAAAATGGTGCCCAGAGCTCATAAAAAAGGGATCTAGACTTTATATACAAAATGAAATATTGTATATGCTATAATATTGTTCTCGATATTTATATTGCTTAAAACCAACTTTTGAATGATGCTCATTGACACGAAAGGACTAGTTGTTAAATCACTAGGATGTATGTAAAAGCAGCATAAATCCTTGCAGGTTAGCCTCAAGAGCGTCTCCTGGCTTCTTCTGTAGGAAAAGAGACACGTGTCGGAATAACATTACCAAGCATCAATCTGGTCCTTCCTCTTGTGTTTTGCATAGATCTTCTCACTCATCTTCCATCCCAGAGCCATTAGAAACAGAGTCCAAGAAACCCCTGATGGACCTCAAAGTAAATTTACTGAGCCTGCTTTTCATTTCTGAACAACTAGAGAACTGGAAGACAAGGAGAACTGAGAAAAGGTGGAGGGGCAACTTGAAGGGGAGGGGCACAATTTGAAGAGTCAAGAAGGGGAGCAGAGAAGAAGAGATTCTGAGGAGGGACTAAGCTCCCCCAGGACTCTCCTGACACCAAAGCTCCCCAGCACACACACCACAAACACACTACACACACATACACGTGTGTGTATGCACATACACATACACACACACACACACATCACATGCTCACCTTCCTCACTAGGAGATAATCTGCCTCTCCTGAGCACCTGGACATTTGATTCCCATCTGGATGGAGGACAGAAGACTCAGGTACTCTGTGAAGAGAGGCTGTCCCCTACTGAAATGAAATATAACAAAATTGGTGAAGGAAGAATTTCCCTTTGAACCAAGAACTTGTGCATCCATCCTCACTGCTAAAAAAACACAACCCAGAAAGAAATACTAGCTTGGAATGTTATGATTTATAATTCAGAGGCATTTATTGTTTGAGTCATGAATTGAAAGAAAAAGGTCAATGAGTCAAATAAAAGGCAATATTCGAAATGCTCAAGAATTTTTAGAAAAAATTCCTGAGAGACAAAAAGAGAGGATTAGAATTGGGAGCTCAAAATGACCAATAATATGCTTTGAAGCCATCACAAACTGGATGGAGGACATGACAGCAGGGATGAGAGTAAGAGAGCAAAATAGGCAGTATTTTGAACTCAGAAATAAATTCATGTTCAGTATGGAAAATGGAGCCACAGAAGGCAGTATTCAAAAATGCAGAGTCCAACTAATGTAGATGCTAAAATTTCATAAGGAACTATTAAAATTATCATCTATTGAGTAGTTATAAATTAAATTACGTGGTGTCCTAAATGCAACTATTATGTCGTTTGCTACAAAAACTCATGAAGCAGATATAACAACATTTTTCAACAACATTTTTCTAATGAAAGAACTATGACACCAGGTGATTAAGTACCTTGCCCAGGGCTGCACAATGAGTAAGTGGGGGAGCCTTTGCATTTCATTTTGCATTCGGCTAACCAAGAGGCAGATATACTATGCAACTAGTTAAACTTAAGTTTCAGGTCCCTTATTTGTCTGAGACTAAGATCCTGACCTAATATTATAATTTGCAATTTTTTATTTTCTCTTAAAGAGGACTCTCCCCATTTGTACAAGCTTCAGGCCTCACAAAACCTGGTTCTGCCCTGCTAGCTGTGTGTAAGAAAGCTATAATGGGACATTTCAGGTATGTAATATATCATATATATAGATATGATATATATGATATATATGTGCGTATATATATGTGTATATATACATATATTTATATATATATATATATATATATATATATATATATATATATAAATAAAGATCTCCAATGGTGGGGGGAGGAGACAGTGCTTTGTCACCTTTCTCAGGCTGTGGCACACATTCGACATGTTTTTATAAGGCAGTAAAAAGAGCAAGAGGTTCACAGCTGGTGGTGAGCACCCACGCCCCACTCACAAGCTGACAGGATGAATATCTCAGGCCTCTTTAATCTTCTCAAGCAACAGTAACTGAGGCATAGAGATTGAATGAGGCTGTATCTCCATTCCTCTGGGTGTAATACTTCAAGTGCTAGCAGAACCGATGACTAACAGAGTTCATACCATGTTCCAAGGGCCAAGAGCAAAGGTATGAGATTGCTAAAATGAAGGAATGAAAATAACATCCTCATTTTAGAAGAGTTTTTATTTTTATTTATCTCCTATTTATTATATTAATTTATTTTTCATTAGGTAATGAGATGTTCACAAGAGTGAAGGTCAAAAGGACTACTGTGAAAGTTAAGAAAATAATCCATACAAGTTTTCTTTTTCTTCAACTGAATTTTGTGTTAACACTTTTCCCCCTAAAATAATAATACCTACCTTGGAAATATTTCAGAGATTTTGATGCCTATGTTTTCTATATTCCACCCAAACATTCTATGGCTTTTCTGTCCCCTTTGCAATGATTTGCATAATGGAGTTTCTAAAATGGGGAAGGAGAAGGAAGAAGTAACAACAATCCATCATGCACATGGACTTATTGTTTTTGTGTTCTCACGCAGTCACCAGAAGTAGATGTTTCTCACATTTTTGAGAAGAGGAAACTAAGGGTCTGGGAGTTGAAATAACTTATAAATGTTGAAACAGTTATTTTGTGGTGAAATTAAGTGTTCAAACCAAAGACTGTTTGATTTCAAAGCCAAGCATTGCTCCCCAATTCCTCGGAGGATAGATATTTTTTAAATAAATGCAGTGCTTCGGGCAAGACCATAGGGCAAAGGAAAACATGTACTTTAACTTGTCTCAGAGCTGTGCATCTGCATCTTCAGTGTGGAAATGCCAGTGAGTAAAACCTTTAGGACTACCTGCGGTGCCCATTAAACTGTTACAGGGAGATGTACAACCCACAAGCGCATGCTTGCATGATCCACAGGCAGCCTTCCTGCCCGCAGGAAATATACTTGGGGAATAATTACAAATGCACCCAAAGGTTTATGTACATGTATGTTCATCACAGTGTCATTTATAATAGCTACAAATGGAAAACAATCTAAATGTTCCACTGTAGGGGAATGATTAAATAAATTAAGGACACATAAAACATTACTCCCATTAAAAATCATATTTTCCAAGACAATTACATTTAATGCATGAGCCTATATTATTCCTAGGTGCTGAAAGACTAAAGAACATTACAAAGCTAATTGGGAAATTTCTAATATAAACATTTATTAAATGTTGTTAAGTAATACCACTTCCTAAATGGAAATTTTGATATAATAAATGTAATTTAACAAAATGCTAACTCTTAGAAGGCACTTGTTTATATATTTAGGGATTTAAAGAGTCATATTTTTAAGAAATATCCAATGATAAGAAGGAAGTTTACAATATAATTTTCAAAATATGTGCACATAGAAAAAAATACATTAGAAAGAAACATATCCAAACATATTGATTAGCTCTCAGTAGAGAGATTATGATTTTTAATTTATCCTTTGTACATTTTAGCACTTTTATTTTCCTGCTGTGGCCTACTATTATTTTGTTTTTACCCCCCAACGTTCACACATAGAGAACTTTCTGAAGTCCAAGACTATGGAAAGGTAGACTAGGCACATTCTTGAGTTAAAGTAGTGTGAGAGCCTTAAAAGTAATCCAAAATAAGATAAGGTGCTAATGCCCTGGAAATATAATTCATCAAAGTTATGTCATGTGTGGGGGGAAAAGGATAATTAGATCAGAAGGCTAGAGACCTCATCTGAAGAGTTAAGGAAATTTTATTGGTAAATCAGATTTAAGGGAAAGATATGTATAATATTTTATTTTTAAAGTACTTTAAAACAAAGACCATTTTAAAAACAAAGTAATTGAGCTGCAGTTCTGTGTGAAAGATCACTCGATGTCTTTTATTTTTGGTATTAGACATATCCCCTCTTTTCTAGCCAATTTTGTAGAGGTAGAGAAGGAAACAGCTATGTTTCTTGATTCTGTTTTGGTAATAATGTCCACTACAAGAGGCTACTTGTGACTTGCTACTTCCTAGGGAAATTATCCATTCAAGAAAAAAATGATAAAATTCTGGTCAAGATGTTGGAGTAGATAAATAATGTGTGCTTGACTCCTCTCACAACCACATCACAATTACAACTAAACAATGGAACAACCATCATTGAGAATCACCTGAAGTCTACCTGAACAGAAGTCCTGTAACTAAGGACATTCAGAAGAAGCCATGTCAAGACTGATAGGAGGGGCAATGGTAGAGAACAGGCTGGTCCCACACCCATGTGTAGGGTGGTTGAATGGATAAGAAAGCAAAACTCTTACATATACTGCCTTGAAGACACTTGCTTCAGATTGAAAGACACATAGACTGAAAATAAAAGGCTGAAAAAGAATATTTCATGAAAATGAAAAAAAAAAAAAAAAAAGACTAGGGTAGTAATACTTATACCAGACAAAATAGACTTTAAAACAAAGACTATAACAAGAAACAAAGAAGGACCCATTAATTTCATTTCCAGGATACCCTAAACATTACTTTGAAGGAATACATGCATCCATATTTTCATTACAACAATATTTATAATAGCCAAGATATGGAGGCAACGTGGGTGCCTGTCAATTGATGAATGGATAAAGAAGAGGTGATACATACCTACAACAGAATATTACTCAGACACCAAAAAAAAAAAAAAAAAGAAATCTTGCCATCTACAACAATATGGATGGACCTATAAGGTATTGTACTGAGTGAAGTAAGTCAGACAGAGAAAGACAAATGTCATATGATTACATTTATATGTGAAATCTAGAGAACAGAGTGAACAAACAAAACAGAAACAAACTCATAGATACAAAGACCATTTCAATGATTGCTTTTTGGTGAGGAACATGATGAGTAAAGCAGGAAAGGGAATTAGAAGGTACAATTGGTAGTTATAAAATAGTCATGGGTATGTATAGCATGGCATTGGGAATATAGTAAGTAATATTGTAATAACTATGTATGATGTCAAGATGGGTACTGGATTAACAGGTTAATCACTTTGTAAATTATATAAATGTCTAATCACTGTGTTGTACACCTGAAACTAATATGTGTCAGTCAACTATGTTGGAAAGTATATATAAATATATATAAATATAAATATAATATATTAATATAATAACTAGAATCATAATATAATAACTATAATAAGTATAATACACTATAATACATTATAATTTAAAATAATATATAATATAATATAATATAATATAATATATATATTATACATATAAGTATTATATATTATATAATATAATGTAATATAAAATACAATGTATAAATAGAATAAAAGTGGAGGAAGGAGAGGATGAGTTAATGGGAAGGAAGTGGCAGCTTGAGCAATGGTGGCAGATTCCATCTAAGACATCATTTGTATTTGAAAAAATAACTAACAAATGTTCAAGGTCTGAAGCAGAGAGACGCAGCCCCCCGAATAGTGCAAGGGAATGAATTTGCCAAGCAAGGAAGCACATCTCTCACTTTTTCATTCCTGTCACTATCACTCCCATCCCATTATCATATCTGCTTGGCTTGGAGTTTATCTAGAAATCTTGGGAAATTATTCTTGCAACTTTTTCATAATCGTTTATGCAAACTTAGAAGAGTACGAATAGCGTAAATTCAATCTTCCCTATATACCCAGTCATTGGCAGGTCCAGTGTAGAAAATGGTGCAGCCAGGATCCACTCAAAATGATTTTGCCGGAGGAAAAAAAAAGAAACATTTTTCTTTGACAATATCAGTCCCTTTGGAAAAGGTAAATAAAAGGAGCTATCGCCTAGATTATACTGCAATTAAATGTGATGCACACTAAATTACAATATTATTTTTTAAAATATGGGTTTTTTTGGTAATTGAAGAAGATATATTTCAAATATCTTGGTGATTGCTGTTTATGATTTGTTCTTAGCTTTTGAGGTAATAAATCAAGAAAGAACATTTAATAAAATTTGAAAAATGGGAAACCGACACAAATTATCTAAAGATTTGATTAGTTCTCCGCCTCTAGAGTTCTCTAAGTCTACATGATGCCAGGGTGAAAATACAAATATAGAAAACAAAGAGCACAAGAGGACATAATCTGGGATTCAAAGTTTAGTTCATATCTGCTCCCCTGCCTTTGAGGACACAAGAAGAATGAACACAAACCCTAAAATAAACTCACTTACTGACTCCCTATGGTTTCCTAAGCTGATTAACAGGTTCAGTTATCAATTTTCCTCCAACTTAGTCTCTAATTTACAGAAAAATACCTGTGAACTTTTTCTTAATGATTATGCAGTCAAGTATGGATTAAATCCTATCAGTTTTTCTGTCTGAGACTGAAAACTCTGATACTCAGACTTCAGTCTGAGACTGAAAACATGACTACTTTAAGTTGTAAGAGGCGGTAAAAGGGTACCCTCTGTGACTGGTGACATTCGGCAATTGAGAACAAGAAGAAAGACATAAAAAAATATAAACAAACAAACAAACAAACAAACACACCCCGAGGGACTGCATACTGAGAATGGTAGCATAAGTGCAGATCTCCACCAGAAAGTGGTCGTCGACCAACCTAAAGAAGCTCTGCTCAGACTCCCTCTGCTTCCTCACAAACCCTGGGATGCTGAGACAGCGAGTAGGCTTGAATTGGCCTTCCAGAGATTACAAGCCTTCTTCTCATAGCAAATACAAAAAAGCAGAAAATAACCTTATATAAAATTTGATAAGGTCATTTGGCACCCACAACCTTGTTATTGAGCAGAGACTTTGCTCTGTCATATTTGAATATATTAACAGAAAGTCCTAGCTTCTTGTGATTATGGCAACATGAATAATATGATGATATTCATTGCAGCGTTGTGAACACTTAAGCCTTCCTGAATACAAACGCTCCAGGCCCCGTGGGTTGAAAAGAAAAGTGACCCTTCAGAGAGGGCTCGGTCATGAGACCCTCTTCACCAGTCCTGGACAGGAGAAATCATGCATTCATCCCAGTGGAGGGATTATGATTGCCCCAGGATGCAGAGCTCTGCGCCTGGGACGAAAATACATTCAAACAGCCGATTTTTAGAGTCAAAGAAATAAACACACTTGAAAAAATGGCATATATTTATAAAACTGGCTTATGAGAGTGGTATTTGGGGCAATAAGGACTAGTTCTAACTCTACATTTTTAGTGATCAGCACATACATGGGACAGTCTATACATAAACTTGGTTAAAAACACAGGATATGATCAGCTTTCTCTTATTGGTATTAAAAGTTGATTGTCCAATTTAGCTGTTCATTGTGGGCTCAAGTTAATGGAAAGTCTTCAAGGGGGCTTTTCTTTCAGATCACCCAATGTTAATACTGACAATACATTAATCATCTTAATTAATAGTCATCTATTGTTCTTAGATCTCATCCTCAGGAGAGGCTCAGGGACATCTCCCCCAGACATGGCTATTCAATGAGCAGATGGTAAGAGGGCCTGTGTTTGTCCCTTCGTTTGGGAGGCAAGGCGAAAAGATAGGCCTGAGAGCCTCTTGGAAAGAGACTGGAGGGAAGCTGTAGATGAGGGATTCTTCTATCACATTGTAGAATGCTATATGTCCAGACTCATAGTCTAAGAACACACCAACCTTATGCACAGGCTTTCTGACATGTTGACCTTTTAAAGGTGATGAGACCCAAAGACTATAATCATCTCCAATTTTTAAGCCTATAAGTGAGAAGAGGTCCCCAGGTGGCTTTGGGAGATTTCCCTTTCTGCTCACAGAGTCCTTACAGATGCCCACTTCCCACTCAGTCTTGCTCCCCACTTCCACCTCCCAGTAGTGTCTCCCACAGGTGAAGCTCTGAGCACCCAACACGGTTGCAGACTGGTCAAATCTTTCTGGATTATCAGGTAACTGCTGTTTGAATCCTCCATATCTCACACTCTTCAGATCCTCAGATAAGACGAGATAGACATTCGCTGTGGCTGGATCCAGAGTTATATCTGCTACAAGAAAAGAAAAAATGAATCTCTCTTTGCAGTCTTGAAAACCTTCTTATATATGTCTATACATTAAATTCTTAGTATTTATTCCTATTTTAAAAATATAATTTAGGTGAGCAGAGTGGGGATGTTTGTTGTGTTCGGAAGAGCATCTCCTAGCCCTTCTCTAAATGTTTCACAAAACAGAGAGTAAATCTCTGAAAGGAAATAGAAGAGAATCATGAGTGATAGCCTGTCTGAGAGGGAGAGAGGAACTTCTGGGAATGGAAGGGAAGTCGTTCTGCTCACAAGACAGTTTTAGGACTCAAAGCTACTTATCCTCATGAGGTGTACCCTTTGTCATTTATATTCACATTGGCTGAGGTTGGTTCTGGTTCTGCAGTTTAGGTGGGAGAGAAATAGAGGGTGTTATCATTTGCCAAGTTCCTATTTAGACACCAAGCATTGCACTCTACCTTTCCCAAGTATTTTCTCCCCCATTTTTATTAAAGAGGAAAACGATGTTCATAAAAGTTAAGAAACTGGGCCAAGATTACAAAATTACTGAGTGCTCGAATAGCAATTTCTAACCAGCATTTGTCATTATGGCACACCTGCACAAGGCTTCACATGAGTTAGTGCAACCACCGGTGACCTGTTGATGAAGTGCATTTTGAATCGGTGAAACCCTCTTTCTCACCCTCCTGAAAAGAGGTCACAGAAAGAACTCCAACTTCCGTGCACTCTTCAGATAAAATTAGGTACCCCTATCATACAATTGTAGATGTTTATTTATGGATCAAATCCCAATCATCACTAATTATCTATGATTTACATCTGTCTCCCCAATTTCACTGAAATTCTATAAAAGCAAAGGCAAGTTTGTCTTATTTGTCATTGTAAGTATGCTCAGAGCCTAACAGCATAATGTCAGGCACATAGTAGGAACTTATCAAATATCTGTTGAGTCCAAAACTTATTAGACCTTCCTCTGAAGTCCGATTGTCAAGATAAAAGTTAGTAATTAATGCTGACCTACTTTGTTCTTAACCAGCTTAAATATCTGGAGTATTCTAAAAGGCCGTTCTTTGAATGCTCCTGAACTGGGACTTAAGGGTTTGTCACTTTTATCCTGATAAAAATTAAGGTAGAAATGTAGAAACCCCTGAGGAGGTGTGTGCGCATATGTGCAAGGGGGTAGAATGGACAAAGCAGAACAATGAAAACAAACAAACCAAAGAAGGACCAGGAGTCCTTAGAACACAAAGCCAGATAAACATCAATCCAACCACACTGCTTCTGTCTGCTCTATCTCAGAGACAGTCTGTGGCCCAGCCTTCCTGGTGTTTTCTGCTGGCTCAGAATGCCTTCACCGAGAGCCTGGTGCTCAGATGGTAAATATTCTGTTAGAAAAAGCTGCCTAAGGGCTCAGTTTTGCATCCCTTGATATATACTGAAGTTAACTCGGAACTGCTGGAGGTTTGACAAATCAGGCTGACTTACTGCTGAATTTCCTTAGCATCTCCCTCATTCCGGTGATGTGGCACAGACTCAGTTCTGTGGTCGTGGCCTCTGGACACCGAAGCAAGAGCGCCTCACTCCTACAAGAGGGCAGACACAGTTACACTGTCTCCTCTGCACAGACCACACGAACTGCTCCAATTTGAAAGCCCAGTCCGTCTTGGCCCAGCGGCACAGACACCCTCATCCCCACTCTGTCCCCAACCGATTTCATTAGTACCACATCCCTGTATCTGACATAACTAAACACAGAATGGAAACCTACCTTTTCAGTGTTTCTTTGATATCCTATGGGTATAAAAGAAAGAAGGTTAGTATTTGTGCCCTTTGATCACTAGTGAAGATTAATTTAGGTTGGATATAGTCCTTTGCAAAAAATATCATAGAATCTGCTTCTCATGGTTCTAGAATACCTTGAGTGGGAGAACATATGGGAGAAAATAATTCCCTGTTTCTTCTAGGGTGAGTTCTTGTGAATATAAGATGTTTTTTAAACGACTAGAGACTACTTTGCTTTTTTTTTTTTTTCTCAAAACTTTACTTTGCCCAAAGAACCTGTAACTGACAAAGGAGCCAGACTATTGGTTCATTATCCAATGTTTCAGGGATTCAGAGATAACCAAGACAGTAGCCAGTGTGAGCTGAGACTAAACCTGTGTACGGTTGAAGTGGGTTGTAGGAAAGGCACAAAGTTAAATAGTAGCATTCTGTGGAGCCAATCCAGGAAAGAGGAGCTAGAGTTGGCTTATAGAGCTTGTGTTTGAGAAGGTCTGGAGAAGGCAGTAGCAGCCTATGACAACGATAGAGCAAAGATGGTGAGGAATGTGGGCTCAGCACACAGATTCCTGGGTTATAGCACCTACAGCTATTTGACAGGCACCCAACTTCCGTAGGTCTGAGTTATTAAATGAACACTACTAAAAACCACATTTTGTAGATAACAATCCCTATAGTATATATCATAATAGTATTTAACTTCATCAGAGGTCTCTGCAAAGATGTTATTTAATGTGCCCAGCCAAGTCGATGCCCACTAAACTTAAAATGTTTGACAAAGCTGTGGTTGCAGAGAGGCAGGTACAGAGGAAATTGGAGACAACATTAGGCTTGGTTTGGATAAGCATTCCTCTTTTTTTTCCCTCCACCTTTTCAAAACTTTATTTATACTAAACAGAATATTATTTCTTTAGAAAAGCTACTTTGGGACCATCATTTAGTTTTTTAGGTAAATAAATAAAAAAACTATTTCATATAAATTGAAATATTAATATGCTACATATTTTAAATTAATTTCCCCAATATTCTTACCTCAACAGATTCTTTAATCAAGTTCTGGCACATGGACTCTATCTGTCCGATCATCTTGCTTAGGTTTCTTATTTGCTGGGTCAGCTCGATCTCACTGTCCCTTAGTTTCTTCAGGTTCTCTCTTTCCTCCTTTTCTAGTAACTGGAGCTGCACTTGCTCCTCCTCCTTCAGGAACTGGTGCATTTTTACATATTCTGATCCAACCACCTGTTTACAAGTCTTTGTCTCTTCCTGCCATTACACACACGCGCGCACACACACACACACACACACAATATAATAAAGTTAGTAACAGAAATACCTATGTAGATTTTAATATTTACAAAGTCTTAGACTTTTGTTGTGACAATTCTTGAAACCTGACACATAACATATATATTCTATTAACTGACTGGGTAGATAATTTTAGTTTTTAGGTGTGTGTCAGATAGATACAATAATAAAAAAAAAAAACTTTCTGTTCCCAGGAGGTTGTCATTCTCCTGGGAAAAAAAAAACAAAAATAAACAAAAAATATATTACAGGTCGTGATCAGTACCATTGTAAAATATAACCAAAATAAAATAAGAACAAAAATTATGGAAAAAAGTGTCTGTTCATTTATTCAACAATTTTTTTCAGTAAATGTAGGCATTGAATCACATACTAGCAAGAGCAATGCACCTTACAAATAATCCCATTTAAGACCTCAAAGTTTACTGAAAGAATCAGATACATGAATATTTTTAAAATATTTAAACATGTATGAGTTTGCTTTGCTAGACAGCTTAAATTCAAATTTGTGACTAACCTTGAGCTCTCATTCAGATATACTAATCTAAACCACTATTTTGCCTTTATTTCTTTCTCTTTATTATTTTTTTATTTGCACTCACCACCTCCCTTCACTCTCCCCTCCACACCGACCAACCCCAAAGCATTTGAGATATTCTTTTTTTATCGATTTTCATCCTATGTTTTATGTCTATAACTTGTATTTTAAATAATGATCATCACCGCCAAAATAGAGGTGCCACCAAGGTTTATAGATGCACCAAGAAGGAGAAAAATAAATCGGTCTGGGAATGGGAAAGCTGATCTAAGTCTTGGAAGTCCAAAGTGGACAAGCAGAGGTAGGCAGCCCAAAGCAAGACTACTGCATACGGTAGGACTGTGACTGAAAAAAATCTGCCTTTTTTTCTCCCATATTTTACTAAGTATCACTTTAGTACCCCTTTCATAGAATCATATACGATATGCAGAAGTAAGATAGTTACTGACCTTACACAATATCACTCTCTCCTTCTCATGGGTTAATACAACCTGAGTTTCCTTTTTCTTTTTATGCAAAAGATTTAGGATTTTCTGGAGTTTCTCCTGAAATAGAAACAGACATTCTGTGGCAAATGAGCATCAGGTTGTAAAGGGGCCTTGAGTACTAATAGCAAAAAGATGACTCTAAAAGAAGGGGTAAGGCAAGATCCATGCCAAGTGTGTGACCTGGTGCCTAGAGATCAGTACCCAAGATTGTCACTGATCAACAATATTATGGGAGTTAAGTGATGAAAACTGATTTGTGTTCTGAGATTTATATTGAGCAGCTGATCTTACTTTGTGATGCTCCTCAGCCTCACTTGAGAGATATACTCTGTTTAATCCATGACATTGGGTTGAGAAAGCCTTTACACCCTGCTCATCATCAGGGGCCACATTAGCAGCTGTCAGCATTCTCCCACAGGGGCCTTGTTTGCCCTCATTCTGTAGCACCTGGGATCTGAGTTGCTTGCCGATGCCAGCCAGCCTCCCCAAACGCTCGTTGGGCTGGAAATGAGGAGCCTCCAATGTCCTCCAGCACTCAGGACAAGATAAAGGAGTGTTATGTTTCTCCCAGCTCCTCAGGAGACACATCAGACAAAAGCTGTGCCCACAATCAGTGGTTACTGGGCTGGTGAAATAGTCCAAGCAGATGAAACACGTCAGTTCTTCCCTGAGGTTCTCCATCAGATCTGTTGTAGACATTTTCTCTAAGATGGCTATCAAGACAAGATCATGCCTTTATTCTGGAATTAATAAAATCCTCTCTAAGGTTCTACTGTTTCAAGTAACAATTGAGTGATCAATTGCTATGTTGTTAATATAAAAAACTCTTCTTACTCTCCTCTGTGCCTGATTTTACCAATTGACATATACTCTCCCAACACAAAGCCAATTATGACTTAATGTGGAACTCCTGTACACTGGTTTGGGTTCATCATCAACCCCAAACTTTTAAGGAATCTCTCACTGTGTAAGCCACATGCTGGAACATAATTGCTCTTAGCAGGGTTTTTATTTTGAATTAGTTATTGTATATTAACAGCACCACGAAACCATTAAAACACATTGGTTTTAGACTGGAAGTTGAGATAATTTGGTGCAAGCCAGTAAAGAGATTTAAATTAATCCCTAATAATGTGTGAATTGAATGTATGGTCCAAATCTTTTGGAAAACTTCGCGAAGAGAATCTAGTTGAGAAACTGAAGGAAGAAAACTGTAATATATATGCCTCTTATCACTAGATTTTCTGTGTGTGTGTTTGATCAAAGTTTAAAAGCTTTTTTTCCTTTACCAGGTACTGTGTCCTTTTAGTTACCCCGATTTATTGAAGTATTCCCTAACTTTAGATGTACAATGAATTACCAGAGTTTTATTTATTGCTCTGCCTCGAAGACCATTGTACTCACCTCTCGGCCACTACAGAAAGCATATAAAACATCATTCTTGTTGGAAGTTGCCTCAAGAGGCTATTACACTATAGAATGGGTAGAAAGAATTATATTTTAGTATAAATATAATTTTACTCACTTATTTTCACTCTTTGAAAATGTCTAGGCTAGGCCTTCTTAAACCTCTGTTTATTGTTTCCAGACAGAAATTAAATGTAGACATTATTTTAGACCCATAAAAATATAAATGTATAGCATGGAGACTGTGTACAATGACCACTGAGATTAGTGCCAAGACCTATAATTTACTACGCCATGTACTAATGAATCAGTTGTCTTGGTCCACGCTTTATTCACTGTATGCCAGAAAATGAGACCTTAAAAGCTCTTCCTCAGAGTCTAACCAGTTCTACACAACTCCCACCTCCCCAAATAAGTTCATCATACTTTATTTCTGTTTTCACCCTGTCACCTTCCAAGTTGGCAACTTTTAATGAGTCTCCATTACCCATATTATTCCATTAATTACTCTCTAATTTTAAAGTTCCAAATGATCCTTCTTTCCCACTTATCTCCAATAGGATGTTGAGTGTTTTCTTACCTTGAACTTTAGTAAAAAGTTTTCTGAACTAAAATGTTTCTTCCTCCACCTTCCTTCCTCCCAGTTAAAACATCTTTCTGAAGTAATTAATTACAAAATTTTTAATCATGTCTTTTATATAGCATTTGTGAATTACTAGGATGATAATTTATGCTAAAAAAAAAAAAAAGAAACAAGCAGATCTAAGAGTTATATTAATTTAAATAGGAAGAAAGGTAATGTCAGTTAGGGGTCACAAAACCTCAGCTGCTTTGATAGATTATAGGTTAGTAACTGGGGCAGAGTTTCAAAATATTAGAGGTTAGTCTAAGTAAAGTTCTTGTAAAAAAAAAAAAAAAAAGCTTCATTAACACTAACTGCCTTCATTGGAAAAAGGGATTTATGAACTACAAACTATATTCAGTGTGTTATTCCCACACAAACCCAGAAAGAATCTTTAACATTGACCAAGTTCATTATAATAAGCCTTACAGAGGAGCTTTGGTACATCACAGAACCTGTATTCCAATTTGGAATGGGGAAACTAGCATGTTCTAAGTTCACATCACACTGTGTTCCATTCCACTTCCTTCTTCAAAATAAACTCCTTTTATTTCTAGATTTCTGTCTTCGATATCACTGATCTTTTCCTCCATTTGTTTGACTCTATTTCCCAAGCTTGCTATTTCATTTTTCAACTCTTGCAGTTGTGTTCTTCATCTCCAGAAGTTCTTTGGTTCTTTTTGAGGGTTTCAATCTTTTTGCTCTGCTCATCTAGGTGTTTTTTCAATTCCTGAAATTGTTGATATGACTCAATTCAGAATTCTCCAAGTTTTTTCAGAAGTACCATCCTGAATTCTCTGTCATTTAAATTGCATATTTATATGTCTATAAGCTTATTTTCTGGAGATTTTTCTCCTTTCTGAGATGCCTTGTCACCTAGATGCCTTGTCACATGGTGTTTAATTGACTATTTCTCTGCTTGGGCATTAATAGAAATGTATTCTGCTTTTTTTTCCAGAAAGATTTATTATACAAAGGTCTCTCTTTGGCCTGCTGCAAAGAAGGTGCTTTTCTTTAGGTTGCCAGTAGGTGGCATCTAAGACTCTTGGATCCCTGCTTTATTTAAAGCCTTAAAAATGCCTTTTTATTTCTGATAGATATTTAATCATGCTCACTACCCTCAGTTTCAGTTCCTGTCAGAATTAGCAACAGTTTCAGTAGTGTTTGCTCAGATTCCCCTGGGGCTCTGTGGTGGTGTTCTGTCTCCAAGGGTGTGGGGGGTGGGGCCTTCTGCATTGGGAGTTGGGGGCTGCAGCTCAGCCGAGGTTTTACAACCATGGCCAGTAAAAATCAACTGTTGTTTTTCTGCCATCCCACTTCTCTGCCTTCTGTCCTGATGACTGTGCCCTGCTGCTGGACTGCCACGGGGAGCTCACAGCTTTCCCAGGCAGGGCTGTTCGGGGAACTCACTGCTCCATCTCCCCTCTCCCTCCTCCTACAGGTAGCTCTGGCATGTGTGAGAGGCAGCTTCTTTGTTTCTTCCAGTCCACCACCCAACACCTGAGGTTCTGACCTATAGCTCTTATGCGCATATCCCACACTCAGATGTGTTGGTGTGCAGTTTGGGTGTTTCTTGTTGAGTTTTAGATATTCAGCTTATTTTTGTTTCAAAGAGAGAGATCTGGGGACATCTCTCACTCCACCATGTTTCCAAAGATCTAGCTTCCTTTTATAAACTTCTTAACACAATAATCTTATTCATCGGTAATTAGAACAATTCTTTATATATAGCAAAGGCTCAACTTGCCTGTAAGTAAGGTTTAAATGAACAGAGAAACTGTTATTATAGGATCACCATCTTTCATCTAACTGGAAGCCAAGAGATCATATAGTCCAACTACTTTCCATAGATGGTGAAGAAACTTAATACTCAAATAAATTGACTTGATTGCTTGAATACTTGCTTACTACGTGTCAGGTCTGGACTAGGAATCTGGGTCTCCTACCTTTCAGTCATTCTCTTGTCAACACACTGTACTGTATCTCACTTGTTATCTGCGAGTGGGTGAAAATTTCCTGTTATATGAATGAAATAAATACTGCTCAAGTGCTTTTGGAAGGAAATTGGACAGCTGTCATCATGGTATGATATTGTGACAGGTATCTGAAATTACTGTCTACATATACTATTGGAAATACAGACTTCTTTACCATCTCTCTGAACACGTTGACTCGGCTTACTTTATAGATAAGAAATTCATAGAGCAAAACAGCCCAACCAAAATTCATTCCACCAACACTCAGGGCATTGAACTGCCAGTCATGATTTCTGAGATACACAGCTCAAATAGTTCTTCTCTGGCCTATCTCTTCCTGAGGGGGTGATAATAGGGATACTTCAAGAGGTCCACAGTTATAACTACCACCCATGTGCAATTAGGGTTGGAGCACAAAGAAAAGAAAAACCTTAAAAATACAGTGAGGGCTTATTTATTGATGAAGGCAGTGGGCTAGATGAAGACTTATTTGAGAAAATATCTTGCTTGATAAGCCTGGTTTCAAAAATATGTCTGTCTTTTTATATTGGTGTGGAAACTAGATTATCCAACAAATGGTTTAGGACAAGTGGGAGTAGTCATCTGGAAAAAAAAAGAAGTTGGATGTTTATCTAACAACTTACACACATCAATGTGTATTCCAGATGTGCGTGTGCATATGTATTTTTCTTTCCTCACTCTAGTCATGAATTTCTAGTCATTATTTTTCTTTGTATTTTTTCAACCTTATTTATTTATATTTTTTATTTTTGTGTTTTTCTTTTAGATTAACCCACATCTGTTTAGCAAGTAAGGACCATACGTGTTAAACATATGGCCAATTGTGTCCAAAAATGAAGCACATCCTAAGAAGAGCTAATTGGTAACATAGTAGAAATCTAAAATGGACTACTCACAGAAGGCTTTTTAAAGAGTGCTTCATACCTTAGACACCACTAAGAAAAATATTAATAAATTTAAACAGCTAAAAATTAAAGATTTCTATACAGTAAAGAAGATATATAATCAAATAAACTTTTAAAAAATAGCAATTTAGAAAAGAGAACTTGGAACAAATATATCAAATACCTAATCTTAAATTATGAAGAGGTCTTATATGAATGTACTATACTTTAAAATAAGAGATCAATTTATATACATGACATGATATGATATCCATTATTTAATACTGAGGGGAAATACATGTTTGCCCCCATCCTAATAGTTTAAGTATGAATAA
This sequence comes from Rousettus aegyptiacus, assembly GCF_014176215.1. NCBI lineage: Eukaryota > Metazoa > Chordata > Mammalia > Chiroptera > Pteropodidae > Rousettus > Rousettus aegyptiacus. The sequence continues at coordinate 25,345,705 of NW_023416286.1, forward strand.
TAAAAATTAGGTTATTTATGTATATATTTTCCCCATAAAAATTAATTTATGCCATAGATGTTAATAATAATGTATCTGTAAAATGAAGGCATAGAAAAAGTATGGAATTTCATAGATATGATAACCAGAGCAAAAGCAAAAATAAACAAGTGGAACTATAGCAAACTAAAAAGCTTTTGCACAGCAAAGGAAATAACCAAGAGAGTGAAAAGACAATGAAATGGGAGAAAATATTTGTGAACCTTATATCAGGTAAGTGGTTAATTTCTAAAATATATAGCAGACTCAGAACTCAACAGTGAAAAAACGAACAACCCAATTAAAATATGGGCTAAAAACTTCAATGGTCATTTCTTCACAATAAACATGGAAAAACAACAGTAATATAAAAAGATGCTCAATGTCACTAGTCATCAGGCAAATTGTAAATCTAAACCACAATGACATCTTACTTTACACCTGTTAGGATAGCTATTAAAAAAAAAAAAAGACAAGAATTGTTAAGGATGTAGGAAAATTAGAACGCAAGTACACTGTTGGTACAAATGCAAAATGTTATAGCCACTATTGAGATTCCTTTAAAAATTAAAAATAAAATTACCACATGGTCCAGGAATCTCACTTTTGGGTATTTATCCAAAAGTACTGAAACCAGGATTTCACAGAGACATTGAATTCCAATGTTTATTGCAGCATTATTCACAATAGCTAAGATGTAAAAACAACCTAAACGTTTATTGATAGATGAATGGGTAAAGAAAATGGGTAAAGAGAATGGGTAAAGAAAATAATATTCCATACACACAATGGAATATTATTTTGCCTTTAAAAAGATGGAAATCCTGGCATATGTGACAACATTGATTAACCTTGAGGATATTATGCTAAGTGAAATAAGCTAGTTACAGGACAAATACTAAACGTTCCACTTATGTGAGGTATCTAAAATAATCAAACTCAGAAAATCGAAAAGAAAAATGGAACTAGGAGGAGTGGAAAATGGGAACTCTCTAATCAAGGGGCATAAAATCTCAATTATGCAAGATGAATAAGTTCTAGATCTTTCCCATACAACACCATGTCTATAGTTAACAGTACTATACTATAAACTTAAATTTTATTAAGAGGGTAAATCTCATGTTAAGTGATCTTACCACAATAAAGTAAATTAAAAAAAAAAGAAAGAAAAAGAAAGAAAGAAAAAGCATTGTAAAATGCAAACCCAACTGGCAACTTGGTGTAGTGGGATTGGGATACTGGAATGAATCACTTCTTTATTGTATAAATTTTTGTTTAAAAATATAGGATTTTCTTACCTTTTAATGTATTTTCAGCATGTCTTAGTAAAGAAATATTGGGAAATGGGGTAAGAGCAAAGAAATGTGAGGTGTGACGTGCAGTAAACCAATCAATGAGGCAATTTTCCTTAGATTAAGGAGTAAAATTATCTCAGATAGTTGGTTTCACTTCTGATAAAATAATTTTTTATAAAAGTTTGTGATTTTAGTGGTTTTTATATATTTAACTAATATGTATTGAGCCTTTATTATTCATAGAGCAATAAGCTCAATGATGAAAACAATATAAATATGACTAAAATTATTTTTCTTCTTTGAGAGCAGAAGATACATGCGAAAAAAATTACAAAGCATTAAAAGACACATGCCTTAAGAATAGTAGAATTTAAATTTATTAATTGTTTTGGCATTTTAGTAGAGGGAATACTTTACTCTTTCAGAGAAAATTTCTTAGGAGAAATGGTATTTGGTGTGGACCTTCGAGGGACGTTTTAAATGAAGGAATAGCTACTAGTTAAAAGTGAGTAAATTAAATATTTGAAGAATGAAATACATGATCCGACAGTGGGTCAAATATTACAATAACAAAAAAATCTAGATTGTAACATACTTTTTATCTCAGAAATATTAAAATACCAATTTAGCTTGGAAATATGTATCTTTAGTATTCTTAATAGGTAGCAAGTTGATAGATCATTGGAGGAAAGGTCCAGGTGCTATAAATCGATAGTCTTGGTTAAAAGTTATAACCCAGACAGGCTGTGTTGCCAAAGTCGTGTTTGAGATTTGCCTTCCAGAGATTTAGCAACTTACACATTTTGAGACTTTAAGGTGAGTTGTTTTGTTTGTTTGGTTTTCTGGAGAATTAGCCTTTTATGGTTCATCCTTTTGCTTTAAGAAAAGCTAATTCTCGAAAATGTACTTGTTTCAGGCTTCATGTTGCATGCTTTAGGTACTTTGTCTCTAAAAGAGACTAAAAAAATAAAAGCCCAAAAGAAACTATAGGAGTTGGGGAGCCTTAACAGAAAACTTTTTAAAAGCACTTCAACAGTATTGACAAGAATAAAAAGGCATACACTAAATTTAGCATAAACTAAAAAACCAAACAAAACAAACAAAAAAACAACTTTTTTCCACCTTTTCTAATATGAAGTATGAGATTTGAGACTATTGTAAATAATTTGGACTACTATCATGTGGATAGGATTTAATGATGGTGAGGATAATGCTAGATTTAAAGAAAATACGAGTGCAAAGGTCACTTGTGTCTTCCTTCTATCATATGACACTATGAGATACCTATCACTTAATTCTGCAGAAATTATTACACATCTTTATATTCTGGGAGGTATACTACACCCAATAGATTAGAAAAATTACCATCCCACATTAGACTAGTATTTTATAGGTAAAGAAACAGATGCTTGTGTGTATACATGTTGCTTCCTCATCTTTTTTAATGGGGAGGTCCACTTTTTGTTTTCTCAAGGAAATCTTAACATTTATTCATAAGACTCATCATAAAATAGTATCATTAAGGGGGGAAAAAAATCTGTGAGACTAGGTAGCATGTAGAGAGCACTGGTTCTGAGCCAAACACCATTCTCAACACTTTTATATGTTTAATCCTCCCAACAGCTCTGAGGTAGATATTAGTTCTAGTCCCTCTTACAGATGAGAAAACAAACTCTAGTTCTGAAACTTGTGCTAGATCCACAGAGGTGGCCTAACTTCAAAGTTCATGCTATTACCTACACAGCTATGCGGACATTTCCACAGGCTTCAGTGAGTCACAAACGGTCAACTCAAGGAGTTTACGACTGTGACCAAAGACAGGTATGCTAATTGTGTAAAGATCCTGCACTGAAGGTGGATGAGCTGAGTGTTTCCCCATCCCCCAACTATCCAATGGTAATTGGTGCCAGATACTGCCAGGTGGCGCTACTCCCTTGTTTATGTATTGTTTGCAGCCACAGATGTTAAGGTCAGAAGAGAACTCTTCTAGGTAAGTTAATAGCATAATTTTTTTTTTAAAGATCCAGTGGAATCTCTTGAGGAAAAAAAAAATGGTGTCCTCCTCACTACCCAACACTTTCTTGGATATTGAGGTGCAAAGACTTAAGAAAATATCTCTTGAGCGAGGGTGCCAATACAGTTGGAGAGAACTGAAGAATAAGGGTCCTAGAAATAGATGGGAATTCATTTATTATGGAAATTCATGCCAATAATTAGGTACTGTGTAAATGTCTTGGGGAATATTGTTGCAAGTTTAAGAACTAAGAGCTAAATGCCATACGGAACAGTGACATGGGGAGCAATATTTCTGTAATCATGATTGAAACTGTAAGAAGCTAAAAAAAGAGAGAGAGAGAGAGAGAGTTTAGGGATATCTGGGGGAGAGTACTCCCAAAAGGCTGAAATCTCTGCTGGCCAAGCAGCAAGGGACACAAAGCCTAGACTAGGACATTGAGGTTTCACCTATGTTGCCTTCAACATGCCATCCTACTCCGTGTCTTCTTAAAACTCTCCCATCTCTTAGAATTGTACTTCTCAAACTTAGTTGCGTTTATATATCACCTGAAGTTAAACACCTGAAGCCTACAGGTGATTGTGATGCACACTAAAGTTTAGAAGCCGCAAGTTTAGGCATCACACTTGCTATAACTCTTCAAAGCGTTCTAATATGCAATCAAGTTTCAGAACCACAACTTTAATGAAAAAAATTATCCCACAAAGATGAGGTTTCAGGGTACCTGAAGGCTGGTCTCTAGGTCATGTTTTCACCCTGCCTCTTACCAAAACCACCTGTCTTCTTCCCCTTGTTAGAAACAAGAGTCTTCAGCATGAATGTACATGGAGAATAACATTGAGAAAGGGCTAGGGTAGAAGATCTAAAGTTCTAGACAACTTCTTGAGGTGGTAAGAATGGTAATTAAAAAGGCAGCTTTGAGTGACCAAGCAGGTGAAAGAATGTGATCTTGAGCTGATGCAGAAGACAAATTTCTAATCTTGCAAAAAGAACAAGTTAAAATAAATCATTTTTTTGTTCTTTATCCTTCTTTGCCTCCTTGAAAAGAACAATGGCTGACTCAGATCTACCAGATTTTATGGAAGAGCTGACTTGTTCTATCTGTTTACATTAACTGAACAAGCCATTAACAAATAGATGTGAACACAGGTCTTGCAATGAGCACCTCTTAAGTCATTGGAAGGAAAAGCCTAGGTTGCAGCATCTGCATTAAGTGCAAAGATAGTTGCAAGCTGAGAGATCCAGGTGTAACCTGCAGCTGAGATTGACAGCTAAGATAGCAGTGTCCTCACATAGAGGACTTAAAGACAAGTATATGTGAGATAGACCATGACAAACTAAAAAGATTCTGTGTGATAGATCAGATGCCCCTTTGTGAGATCTGTTTGCTGTCTTGGGAACACAAGTCTCACCATATTTACCATAATAAAGCAAAGGTAATCTTTAAGGTAAGATTATTTTCTCTTTCAAAATTACAGGGATTCATTCTCAATCATTCTTAATAACTTGAGTCTTCAAAGTGGTATCTTTTTAAGTCATTTTTCCATCTATGACCCACCAACAACGGAGGCTTGGGAATCCCAAAGGCCCAGATGACTGGGAGTAATTTCCCCTTTATAACTTATACCTAAGTCTGCTATAACTTCTGTTTTATAGCTCTAGCATAGCAACCTCCAAGATGAGTTAATAGTGATCCTTTCTTTTCAGAACAAGTTTTAAGAAATTCTGAGTTTTATTCGCAAGGCTTTAGTCTCATAGAGAACACCTCTTGGATTTTAATATATGAAGTTTGGAGGCAGGGGGTGGAGTGGAGTGGTGTATACAAACATTCAGACTATAGCAAAAGCTAAGACCTGGTAATTGACTGGAAATATGAAGATGATGTTCAAAGGTGTCAATATTATCAATGACTGACTGAGTGGATGTGATCGCCTTTAACATACGGAGTGAATGTGGCATGTGTATATGAGACACTAACAAATTTCCTTTTGGACATGTCAACTCAGGTGCCTACATGATCTCTGAATAGAGATTTCTGGCAATCTATGTGTACATAATCTATGAGTCTGAAGATCAGAAAGATCTAGAGATAAATGTTTAGCACATACTATAGGAGGGAATCGAAGACTTGGGAACAGATAACTATCCACAAAGAATATGTAGAATGAGAAGTGTTAGTCGGAATGATCATAGAAAGTAAGTGAAGTTCCAAGTTCAATTAGATATCTAACATCCTTGGGAATTGTGATATTAGAACTAGAACCTGACTGCGGGGCTAGAAATAGCACGCTCTATAATGCACGACAAAGTTGTGTCGAAAAATAACATTAGTTCAAACATGGACTTTTTTTTATAGAACATCGAAGTTTTGTTCCAAGTAAGAATAGTTGAAGGTAAAGTACACTCAGTGAGCCAAATGCAGCAAGCCATTGATGTGGTATCCTCCCCACTATCATGTTTACTATTCACCTCTATACTCTTTTCTCTTTAACCAGATAACATCTTAGAGATTTTTATTTTGTCGTTTGTCTGTATGTTTTACCCTCGCTACCCTAATCCATACCCTCAACACTTTCTTAAATCTATCAACTAACTCTTTGAAAAAGGTGCTACAATAGGTAATATTTTGTGTTTTGTTTTGTTTTATTTTGTTCTGTTTTGTGAGGAGTTATCATGTCTCTGACTCTACTGTATGGCTTTTTTTTTTTAATTAAGGATCGTTAATATTTTTATAAGCATCAGTTCAAGTTGTACAGTAACTGAGGGTTCTGTTCCCACTCCAATATATATGAAAGCACTATCAGTGCACGATTTGACCGAGTGTGAGGTGCCTTGTTTCTCAGGGAATACGTCACAGAAAAAAAATGCCTATATGTAGAAAAAATGCAGCATTCTATCAAGATCAACCTAGATTTAAATGAAAAATACATTTAAATATATTAGTCAAATAAAAACATCAGACAAAAATCTATCAAGTGATGTGCATATGTTGTTGAAATGGGAGGTATGCTTTCAGACTGAGGAATAGAAAACTAGAAGGGCTAAGGGTCACTAATAGTGAATAAAGTTCAGAGTCCTACCAAGGTCTCTAATAAGATACCAGTGAGCATCCTGGCAGACATACCCGGCCATTTTGCCATTTTAACCAGGCTGCAAAGGAACTTCCAAACAAACAAACAAAAAGAATCATGTAGGAAGAGATTAACAAAACTTGCTGTATGCCGGTTTGCTAGGCCTGAGGAGACACCCTGGATACATACTGCCTCAGTGTTCAAACCCAGATGAAGTTTCCAGCAAAACGTAACCTCACTTAACCAAGAAGCTAATTATTTCCAAGCAGGTTAGCACCTTTTAACTGAAGAAAGAAATATAACCGGACTCTTAATATTTTTGTATTTAGCATGTAACATCTATTCAATGTCATTCATAATGTTCAGGAGAATCCGGCTTATCATGATAGCCGTGTAACTCCAATTTAAAACATATAATTAAGTCACTGATTTAGATGTGTGCTTCTAAGTAGAGATCCAAATAGATAAAGAGAATTGTAATATTTAAGAACTTCAGTTCCACTATTTTTATGTTTATCACAAGAATTTCATGCTTAGGTTTTTTTAAACAATTGAAGTATTCAAAGATATTAACTATGTAACTATAGTCTAACTACCTGAAACAATTCAGCTTCATAAATGGGACCAAATGTAAGGCTTTTGGAGTGACAAAGTTTGCTAAAATTATATAACAAGACTACAGACATATTTGACTTTGGTTTTTATAGATATAAAATACCCAGATAGTGTAAACACCCTTGAGGTGATCCCTACCCCATATTCGTATGTTACATAGGAAGGCCCGTGCTTCAGCCATGAGAAACTCCGTGTGAAACACTAATACCTAAAAGGTTTTGAAAGATTGAGACAAAGCAAATCTAAATGATAGAGAGAAAATGAAGGATGTGTTCTGTACTTGATAATAGCTTTCCCTTTATTTTTATTTATTTATTTGTTTGTTTGTTTATTTATTTATTTATAGAAATGATTTAAATCCCCACCCCACTCCTGTCTACCTCCTCCTTCTCCCCTCCCCTCTGGTAATCACTAGTCCATTGTCCATGTCCATGAGTCTTTGTCCTGTTCATTTGTTGCTTTTAGGTTTATATCCCACATATAAGTGAAATCATGTGATTTTAAACTTTTTCTGTCTTTTATTTTGCTTAGTATGATTATTTCAAGATTCATACATGTTGTTGCTAATGGCAGTATTTCATCTCTTTTTATGGCTAAATAACATTCCACTGTACATATATACCATACCTTCTTTATCCAATTACCTATCGTAGGACACTTCAGTTGCTTCCATGTCCTGGCCACTGTGAATAATGCTGCTATGAACATCGATGTGCAAATATGTTTTTGGATATGAGTTTTCAAGGCTTTGGGGTAAGTACCCAGTAGAGGGATTGCTGGATCATATGGTAGATCAATTCTTAGATTTTTGAGGAACCTCCATACTGTTTTCCATAGAGGCTGTACCAATTTGCAGTCCCAGTAGCTTTCCCTTTAAACCACCAATCCTTTCTTAAATCAAGCTTCTACCTGTCCAACAATGGTTACTTTAGAAATGATTTATTTTTAAGATTAATGAAAGATATGTCAGGATGAAAGACATCTTTGTTTTCCCTTCACCTCCTCCACTAAGCTGCCTGCTTAGCATGAGTTTCTTCATGGAAGCATTTCTAGATTGCGAGTTCTTGAAGAACTAAGTTCCTCCTCTCACATATTAACCTCATGGTCCTACATATCTCTCCTTCATGGACTTAGCATTGCACTTTATTCCTTTGATTCTTTGTCTCTTGTGTTGGACTATCATTTCCTTCTGTCGGTGATTTTTAGACTTAACCACAACTCACTGAAAGTAAACTTTGACATAATTGGGGACACACGGTATATGAAACATAACTTTTTCATAAAAAAGGTGATGAGTCTTTATTTTTTAATTCTGGTAATGATTCACTAACTTACAGAAACTACAGGCTAGGAAAACTACACCAATACAGCTCTATTGTATTCTAACAGTTATATATGTATGAAGACAGGTCTCAAATAGTTGTTGAATAAGCAGATAGCTGGATGAGAAGTTTAACTTTTATCCGATGTTGTGATTCTTTGTAGAAGAATTCTTTGTAGATTTGAAGAAGGATTTCATTTCTTAAAATGATCACCCACTGGTGAGAATATGTATTTGTTACTAAGCTTCATAAGATTGAGAATGAGATATGCCAAAAACTTCAACCAGCATGGAATCACAACTATTAACATAAAAATTTATATAAATGAGTGAGAAGTTACAGCAAAAATCTCTCAATATCATGTACTTCTCTAACAGATACTTTTACAGAATCTGGTTACAGATAAAGTTGCCGAAGTCAATGGCAATCCATACTCACCTTACTAAACATGTTAAGACATTCAGGTCACTCTTATGAGAATAGGTAAGAGAAAAGTAGGATGAATCTTTAGAAATTAAGAAATATATTATATTATCTAATAATGCTTTTGGTTCAGGGTTGAGATATTGCTCCCTTCTAGGGGAAGTATAAATTTTATTCTTTTATTTTGTCATGAAAAATAAAATCCTGAGAATTGATTTAACAAAATAATTCTGTTGGAACAGAATTCTTGATCTATTTTCCATATCCAACATAAGAGGTATAAATTGCTTAAAAATTGATATCTAACACTATTTGTTCCTCCCCTCAGTCATCAAGTGATAGTTCACTGAAGGGTCTGTATTAGTTTTCTACTACTGTGTAACAAATTATCACAAATTTAGCAGCTTAAAAAGGACATCTATTTATGAACTCACAATTCCATAGGTCAAAAGTCCAGCATGCCATGACAGTGTTCTCTGCATGGGGTCTCATGAGGCTAAAATTAAGGTGTTGGCTGGGGTATGTTCTCACCTGAAGTTCAGGGTCTTCTTCCAAATTCATTTAGATTTTGAGGAGAATTCACTTCCTTGAGGTTGTAAGAATGAGGATCCCATTTTCTTGTTAGGGAAGGATGCTCTCAGCTTTTAGAGGTTGTTCTGAGATTCATGTCATGTATCCCCTCCATCTCTCAAGCCCTCTTTAAGCTGGCCCTCTTTAAGGGCTCACTTGATTAGGTCAGGCATGTAAAGTGTAAGCTCCTTCTCAAGGTCAACTGATTTGAGACCCTAATTACATCTATAAAATCTCCTCCCATCAGCACCCAGGTCAGTGTTTGATTAAAAAGGTGAGAGAAAGTGTGAGTGTGGGGGTGAGAATTTTAGTGGCTTTTTCATAATTCTACCACAATGTCCTTTCTATACCTTTACTTTGAGCAGGGCTTACTTATTGAAAGAATCCAAAGAGGGAAGATGAATAAGGAAAAATGCAAATTTTTTTGTCATTGCCTAAACGTTATTTTTGTCCATAAGTATCATTCCATAATTATTTACTTTCCAAAAATTGTTTTGAGAGGCTTGACTATGCCACAAAAATGGTTAGAATGGATGAGGAGGTTTTCAGGTAAAGTTCAGCAATGGGGAAATTGAGCTATCTTAACCAAGATGGGGGCCTGGACTCTGTCGTTGTGTTGTAACTGAGGTCAACCAAGTCTGGGGCTCATGCTGCCTGTGCCGCTCAGCCAATAGACCAACACAGGAGTTGGGCAATTTAGAATAGATGTTGTCAGAGCATTGGTGATCCAAGAAGGCAGCAGGTTAACACATTCAAAAACTGCCCCACTTTCTCAGTCCAGAATAGGGGATTTAAGGGGCCATTATTCCAGAGGCTGCATGATGATTGACGGGGGAGCTGTTTGCTTCACTAATCTTCCCTCTGGCAGCATAGTCCTCCAGTGGCGTTAGCAACCCAGTATCGAAGATGAGGGTAGTCTGGAAAGAATGCTAGACCATAAAGATTGTGATCAGTAAGCATAAGGGCATTAATCATAAGTTTCAGGACAACTTTCTCGGTAGAGGATGTTCTATGCTCTGGGTCAAGCCGCAGGGGACAATCTATTGTTAAACTATAGGGTAAGGAAAGGTGAGGCTGGAGACATTGTGAGGCCTCTACTATGGGGGTGCCAATTGAATCCTTCTTCACCATTACTTTCTTATGTACTTCTCCAAACTTGGAGTAGTTAATAGAAAAAAACAAAAAAACAAAAAAACAAAAAAAAAAAAAAACAAGGCTTATCCTTATAGGACTAAGATCAAATGAGTGTTCCTGGCACAGGCAGCCTAGATATAAACATTGGGTTCTTCCTATTCTCTAATTCCAGGAATTGCCAGTTTTGAGAGAATTATTTTGTTTTGCAGTTTACAGATATTAGTCATTTTTTTTTTTGTCCTTAAAGCCAAATAGTCTAGAAAGCAGAGATAATCTGAGTTCTCCACCAATTTTCCCTTGCCTGACTCTGATCTTTCTATAGCTTCATCTCCTTTCCCTCAGGCCCTAACCCTCCTCAAAAGCAAACAAAACCGGAATGATCACTGTAAATCCTACATTAAGAGGTTTATGGTTAAGTCTTTCCGTCCTTAACTTTAAGAAAATCACTGTTAGAATTCACCTCTGCTTTGAGTGATTGTAAAAACCAAAATGGTGGGTTAGGTTAGAGTAAAACTGCATGATAGAGCTCCTGCTGTTATGTTCGCACTGAAGCCCAGCTCTGGCCATGTCTATAAAGCTGCCCTTTCCTCAGAGGGTAGTTTGACCAGTGACTTACAGCTTTAATGTCAGCCTTTAATGAATGCACTTCCAGCTCCTGAAAGATGTCCTCATTATCAGATGACTTTAAAGTGGAAACGGGGTTTTTGGTTCCTTGTTTGACATAAAGGCATAAAGACACAGATCATCTAGTGAGCAGCAAGTGGATTTTAATATCTTAATAATGTAGAATTATTATTGAGCAAAATTCCCCTTTCTGAGTAAGGACATTTATGATGATAGAACCCAGTAGTCTAAGTTTTAAGACAAAAATATCACTAATAAAAGCTGAATGTCTCAGTATCAATTAGTTACCACTCGATATATCCATTATTAAACAAAGGACGTTAAAAGGGCATCAAATTTTCTTTATTTCTCATTCCCCTGTAACTCTTCTGTACTACCTCTACCACCACTTTGGTTGTACAGTCCTTTATTTAGAAAGATGATGCTCTCGACTCTATCAAAAAACATGACTGTAGATGAGCAGAGGCAAGGAATGATAGCATTTACAGAGAAATTTCTTCTTGTTACCACCTCGCTCCTATGCCTGTTTTATACAACCTCTCATTTAATGTTCACGCATGCACGAAAGAGGGCTATAGTTATTCTCCTTTTGCTGATGACTGATGATCAGTATTCAGTGGCTTGATGGAAATCAAAGTAATTAAATGGCAGAGCTATAACCAAAACCCACTTTACTCTAACTTTACCAATTTGGCATGTTGCTTTTCTCAACATGTAAATCTTTGGCAAAAATCTAAACTTTATTTGTTCAGAGTCATAACTGTTCCAAACTAAAGTTAGCCCATTGTTTTGCTGAAGATATTCTGTTTTAACAAAGATGACTTGTCTCTGTGTTGGAATATGGGAGGTAAAATTTATCTCTTACATTTCTCTTGAGTTCTTACCTAGGAGGATTATCTTCCTTAGAAAAAAGTAAAACCAAACTAATACATTGGATTTAGATAAGCATCAATCTATTATTAGAACAAAAGGGCAATTATAGGATTACTGAAGTCAACCATAAATGTTTATTCTTAAATATTAATGCTTTAAGTAAGGAAACAGTTGGACATACAGACTTTTGGACCTCTTAAAATTATAGGAAATAAGCCAAAGAAAGTTAAGCCCGTACTTCTAATAAAACTACCTTGAAGAAAATGAGCCAAAGAGGAACTGGTCCTTCCTGAAAAATAATAACAATGAGGCTGGTCATGAGCCACAACCCCACTCTACTCCTCTCTGAAATACAGATGAGGTGGTGGTCTACTAGAACAGAGTGGGTCCAGAAGTAACAAATACAACCTTATTTGACACCAGCCATCTACATTCCACCCAGAAGCTGAACTTATTCTACCATGAGGCCTGTGGTGAGGGCACCTGTGCAAAAGATCTATTAATAGCTTATGAAATAAGCTGTGAGAACCAAGGCTCATTGATAATTTTGTTCTTTGACAGTAGAGGGGCCGGGAAACTGCATTTCTTCAAGAATTTTTTAATCAAAAGCTTTTTGATGTAAGAAACGAACACTTTAAAATGATCTGTGCTCCCTATAAGAACAGATCTATAGGCCTATAAAAGTATCTCATGGTAAATTAGAATGTAAACTTAAGAAACTTTCTTTTACAAATTGGCAAAATATCTGATTAACATTTAATAGAAATAAAGATGTATCATGAAACTTGGCTGTGACTCAAATCCCAGAGCTATAATTTCCTTTTCTGAGTGTTCTGGATCAACAATTTAACTTCTAAATAATCAGCTTTATCAGTAATAAAATGTATTCTGATACCATAAGCCTCACAGGATTGTGGACAATATATAGATATATAAAGAGCTTAGCATATTGTATAATACTATTTCTAGAATTATCTTAAAATATTTCACCTTCTAGAATCAATAATATATTGTTTACTTAAAATCTAAGATGGGCTTTAAGAGACTCCAAGATATGAGAATTTTACTTGAGGTTATAAAAATTTTGCTCAATGTTTTACCCTTCAATTCAAAATTATAGTTTTTCTGGAAAACGAAATCATAGGAATTATCAAATCTAAGGATAATGAGGATTAATGACTGAGTAATTGATAAAATCTTTGTAGAAGTTGGCTATATCAAGCTTTGGAAGAGAAAGAAGGTTCGGGTAGAAAAAAATAAAGAAAAGGCTAACCTGTCTGAGGAGGGGTGGAACACACAGAAATGAATATAGTCCACTTGAAAGAGACAGGATTTAGAAGAGGGGGTAGGTATGGAGTGTTGTTTGAGATAAAGGTAAAAGATGAGCTTAAGATCCCATAGGGAAGTTTTGGAAGACCAGATAGATTAGATACCAAGTAGAAAAACTTTCTTATTGTCCTGTTAGTGAGCAACCAAAGTGACTCCATCTTAGGTATAAGACTCCATCTTAAGCACAGGCCAGTTCCCGGAAAAGCCGCAGATAGCGAGACGATCACCCTACCCTAGACTCAGCCAATCAGAGCAACTATGGAAAGTAACTCTCCAAATTCCCCGCCTTGTTCCTTGGCGCCATCACCCAGCCAATTCTGCTAAGCGACAAGCTCGTTGTACCAATCCTGTAACGCCAAGACATCGCTCCTCATGCTTACGATTTTTCCCTTCAAATACCCCTGAAGCCCCATATCCGGGGCCGCCTCCTACTCACTGCTGTGTCGGTGTGCAGACTGCAGTCCGGACTCGAGTCTGAAATAACCAACTCTTGCTTTTGCATCGGTGTCAGCTTCTTGGTGGTTCACGGAGATACGAGTCGGGGCATAACATTTGGGGGGTCGTCCAGGATCTCCACGGCCCCAAGGCACCCAACCCGGAGGGACCTCGCGGCCGGCCGGTGAGTGGTGTTATATGTTTGTCCAGTCTGTTGGTCTCTTCGGCGCCTCAGTCTCCATTTACTGGTAGCGGGTTTCTGAATTTCTGGCAGTCAAGAGTGGTTCGGGTGGACGCACCCATTAGCCACGACTGCGGGGGTCCCGGGAGATGTGACGGACGTTATGGGACAGACAACCTCTTCCCCTTTAGGACTTTTAACCAGCCATTTCAAGGATGTTCGGGAACAGGCTCACAGACTCTCCGTAGAGGTCAGGAAGGGAAAGATGGTCACTTTCTGCAACACGGAATGGCCCTCTTTCAACGTAGGATGGCCCCCAGAGGGGACCTTCGATTTGTCCATTGTTTCTGCTGTCCTCAGTAATTTCAAAGACTTCAGACAGCGGGCTCAAGGTTATGGGTCCCGGGTCACCCCCTTTGATCTCCAGAGATTCTGCCAGTTAGATTGGCCCACATTTGGAACAAGTGGCCATCAGAAGGATCACTAAACCTGAAAACAGCCTTTCAGATGAAGAAAGTGAGGTGCAGGAAGTTTAAATAATTTACCCAGTGATAGAAGTGAGTTTGTTTTTGATATTAAAAATATGAGTTGAAGAAGCTAATAGGGGCCTGTTAGGCTAATCCTTCTTTATGACTGAATGTGGATTTGATTAGAAGTTTCACAGAGTGTAGAGTCTCCTTTCTAACTGGCTCTTTGGCTTGGGTTGGAGTTTATTTTTATAGAAAGGTTGATTTATAAAAGAACTCTGCTTTGGTTAGTTTAAAAAGAAATAAGCACTCATAGATAAATTAAGTCTTCCTAAATTGTACTAAAAAATATGCCTTTAAAATTATAAAATTGGTACATTCATAAATTTGCTAATCTATTGAATGCTCATATATACAAAACAGTTTACAATTGCTTACTTTATTGTTTTCTCTGGAAGGTAAGGCTACTAAGAGTTATAAATTCTAGTATATGTAAATGAATTACTAAGAATAATACAAGTAAAGGAAAAATTCTGTATACGAAGTATGTAAGGAAAATAAGATGTGTTTTGAGATATAAAGGAGGTGTTTTTAAGAAAAAGAGTAATTTTATCCTATAATAGTTTCAGGTTATTTAAAGGTTGTTTGAGGCACAAAAGAAGGTATAAAGTATTGAGATTTATTTTGAAGAAAATTGAAGGAAAGGTGTTTGTCTTAATGTGGTTATTTCTGAGTAAATGAGAAAAGGCAAACCGAAGAAATGAGGAAAGTAGTAGGTTTGTGAAGAGAAATCCTGAGAGGAAAATAAAAGACAAGAACATAAGTAAACATGAAGTTGTAAAGGAAAAGAGAAAGAGAAAATCTTGTTTTAGACAGTCAAGTTGGCTAAAGTTAAATGTATTTATCATAAGGTTTTAAAATGAACTTTAATGTCAACAATGTATTGACACAAAACTAGAGTTTGCGTTATTGGTCTGTTCCTAATAAGAGATTTTAAAAGATTTTTCTTTACCTGTGAACAATACATTTAAGAAACAAAGGTTATGAATATGTTACCAATACAAGTGTTTCAAAAATTGTATAAAGTTCCTAAAAATTTGTCAATATCTTTACTATTCATATGTCCTTGTATAATGGTATCAGTCATAATTTCGGTTATTATAAATTATTATATGTCATGAATATCAAAAATAGCCCTAACTATTCAAAAACAAAAGGCTTGTAAAGAAGCAAAGGGCATGGCTCTGATTTGGGCCATGACAATACAACTATTACAATAATTAGATAGCTATAATTTGAGTAAATACGTGGTCTTGATATTAAAATTGAAATTTCGGATAACAGAAAAGATCTGTATAAATAAAAACATAAAAACCCTTCTTTCTCAGAAAAACCACAGGGACTAATCTCTCTTTTAGAGACTATTTTTCTTCACTCATCAGATCAGCCCACCTGGGATGACTGCCAACAGCTCTTACAGGTTTTATTCACTTCAGAAAAAAGGGAACGGATCCTGCGGAAGAGCACCAAAGCTGTGTTAGAGCCAAATGAACAGCCCACTACAGACACAGCTCATATTCAGCATGTCCTCCCGTGTACCCGTCTACCTTGAGACCCCAATGCCGAACAAGGTAAGGAGGCTCTCGATCAGTATTGCCAGCTTCTGATAAAATCTTGCTTTTATCAGTCAGTCGGCCCCAGATATTAGGGAAAAAAAGTAACAAAGGATAGGAAGGTTTAAGGATAAGAATTTGAGCAAGTTGAGGTAGCCCTGCACATCTTCAACAACCGGGATGAAGTTAATAACACCCAGCTTAAGAAAATGACTGAAGTCCTACTTAGAACAATAAGTCCCACATTCAGTTCCTGAAAACTGCTGCTCTTGACATGGCCACCCCACTACCAGATAATAATAACCCCAAACAGCCACTACATGACTGTCTCGAGTTCTTGGATAACATCACCTGCCTCAGACCAGACCTGACTGACGTCCCGTGGCCACAATCGGATGCCACCCTGTACACTGATGGAAGCAGTTTCGTATTAGAGAGAGTCAGGTATGCTGGGGTGGCAGTAGTCACTGGAGAGACTGTCATCTGGGCTCAGGCCCTGAGTCGCAGAACTCATTGCCGTGACCCAAGCGCTCCAATAGCAGGTATGCTTTTGCTACTGCACATATTCATGGGGCACTACATAAAGAGAGGGGATTACTCACCTCAGGAGAGAAGAAAATTAGGAACAGAAGAGACCCTAGCTCTCCTTGAAGCCATCTGGCTACCTAAGAAAGTAGCCATCATACACTGCCCAGGTCACCAGAGGCCTGTGTCTGAGATAGCCCGGGGCAACTCCTTTGCCGATCAGACGACAAAGGAAGCCGCCCGAAAACCAGTGGGGCCTATTGACATTCTGCCTGTCCTGCCCCCCAGAACGCTCTCAGACTTGCCTGTCTACACCCCTGCAGAACTTGAACTGAGCAGTAAGCTAAAGGGGTCAAAGGGACTCACTGGATGGATCCACCTCCCGGATGGGTGCACTCTGGTGCTCGGTGCCCTAGGTCGGGAACTAGTCTCACTCGTCCATCAGAGCACCTACCTAGGAGGGACAAAGCTAATCGAACTTTTAAAAAGAGACTATTATATCCCAGGGCTATACAAAACGGCCAAAGAGGTAACAAGATGTAATATCTGCTCCCAAGTTAACCCTGGGCCTCCTGTCGAAGTACAAATTGGATCAAGACTTAGGGGCCAATCCCTAGGAGAACATTGGGAGTTAGATTTTACAGAAGTAAGCCCTGGAACTTTTGGATTTAAGTATCTACTTGTGTTCATTGACACCTACTCAGGATGGACTGAAGCATTTCCAACTAAGAGAGAGACTGCTCAGGTAGTAGCTAAGAAATTAGTATCAGAAATAGTGCCTCGATTTGGCTTGCCCTTGACACTGGGGTCCGACAATGTCCTGGTGTTCATCGCCACAAGTCAAACTTTAGCCAGAATGTTAGGTATTGATTGGAAGCTGCACTGAGTATATAGGCTTCAGAGTTCAGGCCAGGTAGAAAGGATGAATAGGACATTAAAAGAGACCTTAACCAAGTTTAAACTTGAAGAAACTGGCGAGAACTGGGTGAGCCTCCTTCCCTCCCCTCTATTTAGGGCACGGTGCACTCCCTACTGTAGGGAGATCACACCTTGTAAATTCATGTTAGAAGACGACCTCCACTTCTCCCCAAACTAGGGAGGGCGGGCTCGCAGAGGTCTGTAAATTCTCCCTTCTTGGGTCCTTGCAGGCTTTCCACCTAGTGCGGCAAAGGGCTCACCAGTTGGTCTCCGTGGCCAGAGTCCCAGCTCGGTCTCTTGCCCAGCCGCAACCTGCCTAACCTGAGCCTCACTGAGGGGGGTACTTGCCAGTTCCTAAGAGAGAAGTGCTTTTTTTTTTTAATGCATCAGGCATTGTCCAGAACAAGGTAAAAGATCTCCGAGAGTCCATCAAGAACCACCTGGCTGAAGCAGAGACTCAAGGTGCGTTCAGTTGGTTTAGATCCTCCTGGATGACATGGGCCTTGCCGCTCCTAGGCCCCTTGACTGCTTTCTTACTGATCCTGACTGTTGGCCCCTGCGTTCTTAACTGGGTGCTTAGGCTTATCAGGGAACGGTTAGGCACCATCCAGCTTATGGTTATGCATTCACAGTACCATTACCTAAAATGGAGGAAGCTCACGATTGAGCTTCTTCATTTACTAGTAGAAGGGGGGAATAAACAACCAAAGTGACTCCATCTTAGGTATAAGACTCCATCTTAAGCACAGGCCAGTTCCAGGAAAAGCTGCAGATAGCGAGACGATCATCCCACCCTAGACTTGGCCAATCAGAGCAACTATGGAAAGTAACTCTCTAAATTACCCACCTTGTTCCTTGGCACCATTACCCAGCCAATCCTGCTAAGCGACAAGCTCGTTATACCAATCCTGTAACCCCAAGACATCGCTCCCCATGCTTACGATTTTCCCCTTCAAATACCCCTGAAGCCCCATGTTCGGGGCCGCCTCCTACTCACTGCTGGGTCGGTGTGCGGACTGCGGTCCGGACTCGAGTCTGAAATAAACTCCCTCTTCCTCTTGCATCGGTGTCGGCTTCTTGGTGGTTCGTGGAGATACGAGTCAGGGCATAACATTAGAAGTTTAAAAACAAAACAAAACATAAGTTTGATTAGCAGAGAATTGACTGATGCAATAAAAACCTTCCAGAGACAGAACTATAAAATTAGGAAGCTGTGCAGATTTCTTCTCCACTGGGATTAACTATGAACTATCTGGGATTGTCCTCTGCTGTCTCTTGACTTCTCATCTGTGACACATTCCTTAGGTAGTTATTCCTACTCTTGATTTTTTATCTGCAAAATATTGCAATGATTACTTGAATAAACATTTTGGGAACTAACAATGAAATCAAACATTGCTCTCTAGTGAAACTATTTAATAGCTTAAGATAAAATAACACGGTTAAGGAGAAAACAATAAGATTTTAGGGTAATGGCTTATAAAAGGATTTCCTCCTGTGAAATTGTTAATATGTATAAGATCCATTAGGAAAAAAAAAAAGCATTATTAAAGAACTACTATGTGGTAGGCACTATGTAAGACTTTGGAGATAAAACAACAAAATATTTGCCCATCCTAAGAGATTGACTGATGAGAGTCACTGCCATTCAGCATTTTCTAGGAGCTCATTAAAATGTTAATTAAAACTCCACCCTAGATCTGGGGGTGGAGCCCAGAACTCTGTTTAATAAACTCAGAAGATTCTTATGCTCACTTAAGTTTGATAACCACTGCGCTACATTTATTACATGGATATGATTTGAAACTTTGTAGCACTTCTACCTGATGATGAGAGGAGCAGCAGAGGTAGCAGCTGAACTGATAAAAGACCTTCAGTCTCCATTGTTCCTACTGTTTTCCCTAGGGGACATACTCAAGATTACAAAGAAAGGTGAGTTTTTCTCTGGAGATCATTTACTTAATCATGGTTTTCTTTAAATACCTAAACGTGGCTTGGTATTTATGGTAGCTTTAAACTATGTACACATGCAACACAACAGTATTAAAGAATAAGTAAGAAAAAAAAAACAAGGGTAAAGAAAAAATAGGAAAAATAAGATAAGGGTAGATATGAACTTAGTATATAAACAACCTATGAGAGAGAGAAACTATCTTCCAACATAACTTTCTCTTGCTTTCTGTAAAAATAGGAATCTGTATTCCCTGTTCTCTGATTTCTCCTCTGTACTGGTCTTATTTAAACTATATTTTAAAAAATATTTATCAAGCATCCAGTATGTCAGGTATAGATAGGATACTAAGAAACTTAGTTTCTTGCAGATGGAAAGTGACCAACAAGTAAATTTGTTCACAGATATATACAGCTAAATACAAAGAAAAGAAGATGATATAAATGGCAGGAAAGTATTTCGAATTGGATAATTATAGAAAGCCCTCTTCTGAGGAGTGACATTCAAACCGAGAACTGAAGGAAAGAAAAAAAGACACTAAAATGGCAAACACTTGAGAGAAAAGCATTGCCAGCTGAAGAAGCAGACAGGACACAGATGAATTTGTTATAATTGGAATCAACAATAGTTGGGGAAAACTATGGGGTGAGATTAGATGTAGAACTCCATTAACCATTTGGATTTTATCCTAAATGTAATACGAAGTTATTAGAAACCTGACTTTGGTTTTGAAATCATATTCTGGTTGTTGAGCTGAGAGGAGTTGGAGATAGGAATTGGGAAGGGTTGAATATAAACTAATGGAAATTATGAAAGAATGGCAGTTTAAACTATGCTTCTTAATAAATTTCAAAGTGAATTGGGGATAAGAAATATATTTTTTGAAATTCAGAACAATGTTTTAGATATGTTAATTTGCGGTGCTTATCAGGCATTTAATTGCAAATGAGTTGGAAGTTCTGTGTCTAGGTAGATTATTAAATTGGAGAGTGGTATTTAAGTTTTTGAAAATATGATTGATTCCCTAGGAAGACACAGCAGTGCTTGAATAAGGGACTAGAACTGACCCTTGAAGTACCCCAAAATTTAGATGTT
Source organism: Rousettus aegyptiacus (assembly GCF_014176215.1). Classification (NCBI taxonomy): domain Eukaryota; kingdom Metazoa; phylum Chordata; class Mammalia; order Chiroptera; family Pteropodidae; genus Rousettus; species Rousettus aegyptiacus. Next base: position 25,366,178 of record NW_023416286.1, read on the forward strand.
CGAGAGGATGTGAAGCCATAAAACAGCGCTGAGAAACAGACCAGTAAATTATAAAGGGTGTCAGATATGTGATCTTGATACCAAAAAGAAAACAGTCCCAAAGCAGGATCCTTAGTCAATTATGTTAACTACTAAGAGCTCAAGTAAAATAAAACCAGCATTGATGGCTTAATTTATAAACTTGTTCATTTTGTGACCGATCGGTTTTTTGTTTTTTGTTTTTTATTTTTGTTTTGTTTTGTTTTGTTTTGTTTTCAGTTGAGTAGTCTAGGGCATATTCAGGGAAGAAAGATAGGAAAGCTACAAGAGAGTCAGAGGACCCAGGCAGCAAAAAAAAAAAAAAAAAAAAAGTAAAGTAAATTCAGAGCCAGATTATAAGTAGCAAGAAAATATTTTCAATTTGTTTAATAACCAAGGGATAATCTTGTCAATGTATATGTATCTCTCAAAATTAAGAAAAAAAGACCAAAACTGGTAGAAGAAAACAGGTAAAAGACTTAAACATTGTTCACAAAAATAAAAATAGCATCTTAAACATTTGAAAATAATCTTTATTCATAATGAAATTAATGCAAATTGGAAATATATAAAGATTTCATTTTTTACTAGCCAAGTGAACAAAAAGTTTGACACTTTTCTGAAGAATTATTGAGAAGGATGGTATAATTTTACAGTTCTGCAATTCCCTTTAATTTCTGTTTTTTCAGAAGATGGCTGTTTTCTTGTATCTGCTACAGTATTCCATCTATAGAAATGTTATTTTAAATAAAATACATGAAGGAAATCTATCTTCACACAAATATACAGTTGGAAAAGTAGAGAGCATTCTAAAATCTTTTTTAGATAATTGTTTTTTCATTCTGAAATCATAGCAGTGAGCATTTTGTCCTTCATTACATTAAAATTCATTGGTCTGTCTTATATTTAGAATCTACTTTACCCTTGCATAATTCTATAACATTTTGCCTTGATGTGCTGAGCAGTAAATTCTTAAATTTGAACCCGAGTACTGCTCTCATTTAAGGAGGCACTCAAAGAGGCCCTTCCATTTTGGTTCCTGCAAGCCCTGGGTGAGTGAGTGGTTCCTTAAATTTGAATACTGAATACCTAACACCAGACTTTGCCTCGCCCTAGTCCCAGAAGTTCCTCCAATTGCTTATTATACAGCACTGTGGCCTTGACTGAGCACCTTTTCTTTTCTTCCCGCTCTGCTTTTTTTTCTTAATGACTTACTGGGAAATAGTGTGCTATGTTCTCACCTGTAACAAATTTTTAGCCAATTGCTAAAATTTTTCAGAAACTTAAGAAAGCCCTTCTAATCCTAGAACACGGGTATGACGCCTTAGGAATCCTTCCGCAAGCACAGGACTACCAAAGAGAAGATGTGCTAGATTTGAGGAGTCCAGGATGCGATGACCTGCTCTGATGCTTGACTGTGGATGCTGAGATTGGCAAGTGTGTCTGCCCCAGAACACCTACACTCTTTTCCTGTTCGGAGTGCAGGAAAAAGTATTCCACATCAGAAACTGCCTAATCTTCAACTACGAGTATCTGCCGGTATGTCCAGAAGGCTCAGCTTCAAGTTACAGCAAAAAATTCTAGAAGATGCCTACTGTGAGAAACACTTGGAACCACACCTGCTGTTCTGTGATGATGACCAAATCACACTTTGTGACAAGTGCCTCCAGTCCCAGGAGCATAAGAATCACATGGTATATGGAGTACAAGAGGCCGCTGAGAATTACAGGGTAAGTTTCATCCAGATTCCAGAGCACTCTAGCAGCCTCCTCCTCTTATTTATTAACTTATTTATTTAGAGGACAGATACTTTGATCCTCTAAGACCACTCCCTAGTTGATGTTTGTCAAAATACTAGACCGTATTTAGTTAACCATATTTAGAACTCCCAACTTCAAGGCTAAGAAAACATAGTCTGGGCTTTGGCCTTTCAGTTGTCTAAGTTTGTGAATTTAACTGCTCTAAAGCAATTACTTTACCTGGAATTCTGTGACCTGTTTTTCTGCAGAAGTTATTTCAAGAGCTATTGAACACATTGACAGAGAAACTTGAAGTAGCTAAAAACCTACTAGCTGATGAGAAAGAAAGAATGGTGATGGTTCAGGTCAGTGCTTATCTTGCTTCTTGGGGAAATTACCTGTAATATTGGATACCAAATAATATAAACAAATCAAAATACAAGTGACAACACAGGAAAATAGATTTGAAATCTATAGGCAAGAGAAGTGTTAATTTTTTAACATATAAAAAGTGCTTGGAATTCAATAAGCAAAAGACTAAAAACTTAATAAAAAAATGATCAAAGAAATGAGAGTTTACAGAAAAAAAAATGCAGCTATCTTTTGAACATATAGGAAGATCCTGAACTTTGCTCATGTTGAAAGAAATGCAAATTAACTGTATTAAATTTGTTAGTGAGATGACATTCACAACTCTTATTGACAGAGATAAAAAAAAAAGATTAATAGCACAGTTTATAACATTGTACCTATGCTATAGAAGAACGAACATCTCACGTATTTTTGGTGGCCATTTCAAGGGAAGTTTGAGAATTACAATCCAAGTTGAGGGCTCACCATCTATTATGCACGTTTCACTTCTGATTTCATGCCCTCTCAGGTATTTAACTTTATTTAGTTCTCTGGACACCAGATTTGGCATTTTCCCCTCTTCGATTTTTAAAGAAAATAAATGTCCAGTTGAAAATGATAGGGGAGCATAATTACCTGGCTATATAAGAATATTTCAGCTGATCCCCATTTTTTAGCCCCAACTACCATATATTCAACAGATATTGGGGTCCCACTGTTTGCCACGAATTATGCTAGGTGCCGGGGGTTCAGCAGTGGGAAAAAAATTCTACCATTGTGCAACTAAGATTTTACTAGATGTAAACAAAACAACCAAATATATGTTACATGTTAAATGCTGTACTATGCTGTACTTTTTTTTTTTTTTTTTTTTTGGAAAAGCAAAAGCTATGGCGTTCACTTTTAAACAAAGCAATCAGTATCTACTCATTCAGAAGTGGCATTTGAGAAAACTCTAGGAAGTGAGGAACTGAGCCATGTTGTCTTGAGAAGAAGGTTCTAGGCAGAGTGAAAAGCAAGTACAAAGGCTCTAGATTGGTGTTTACATGGTTGTGGTTGTGTGAAAGAAATGGAGATTAGAAGATGATGAGATTAGAAGATAAAGAGCCAAACCTTGCAGGGTAGTTGACCTTAAAGGAAATAAGAAAACCAGTGGAAAGTTTTAAACAGGAATGATGTGCTCTCACTTCCATTTTCATAGAAACACTCACTGATGAAGTGAGAATAGACTGTAGGAGGGTGAGAGCGGAGGTGGAGACTTGAAAGGGGCTGTTGGAATAATCAGGGACAGGTGGGGTAGTGGTAGAAGAGATAATGCTCAGTTTCTTGATAAATCTTGATTCCACTAAGTCTCATGAGATTAAATATCATCAATACGCTGACTACTCCCAATGTACATCTCCAGCCCCGCCTTCCAAATAATAGGGTTTTGTGTCCACCTTCCTACTAGGTATCTCTCCTTGGATGGTTAATTGATTAATCCAAAATCATCATATACAAAACTCAGCTTCACATTCCCACCTCTGGAATCTCTCTTTCATAGTTTCCCTATCAGTGTTTTGTCAGCTCCATTTTTCTAACTGCTTAAGTCTAAGAACCTTGGAATAAATAGCCCATTGACCCCTCTTTTCTCACACTCCCTATTCAGAGCATCAGCAAACAGTTGGCTCTGATTTTCAGTTTTTCTGGTTTCCTTCTCTTCAGTTACTGAAACTGTAGATTCCTCAGTTCTCTAAGTCAATTAACATTCCTTCATCTGCATTTTATGTTCAAGGTTTGTGTTAATATCCTGGTGGATATTGACTATGAAATTTCTTTTATCCTCATACTTTATATTTCCTTGCCCTTATATTGAAGTTGGAAATGGAAAGAGACATTTCTGATCAATCCGTGGTGTTCTACCTGAAGTTCATTATATCTATATGTATTATAAAGGGAGAAGAGCAGAATTTTAAAGAGATGATTGAGTCTGAATATAAAATGATGTTCTGGTTGATGACTGAAGAGAATGAGATGAACTTCCAGAGCCTACAACCAGAACTTTTCAACCAGAACTTGAGAAAAGCTAGTCAGAGGCAAATGATGGAATTTTCTGCAGAACTAGAGGAAAAATCCAAGGAAATGATACAGGTGACTTGTTGAAAATGGCATCCTTACAATATTTGTGAAATAAAAGAAAGAAGAGATGAATGTGTCAGTTCCAGAATAAGACATCCAGTGACAGTCACATATGTATTAAAAGAATTTGCATCTTCATCCAGCAATTCTACTTCTGAGAATTTGTTGCAAATATATTTACATGCATATAAAAAGCATGTGGATAAGAGAATGCTGTAAAATTATTTTAGTTTGGAGTCTGTCTTAGAGGTAGTCTTTGAAGTTGGATTTATGATGTTTCTGTCTGGGGTCTGCTTTTTATTAGTTTGTATATGGCCCTCGATTTGTTACTTAACCTATGACTTGGTTTCCTTAGCTGCAAAATGGGAATAATAGTGGCCCCTGGTTCATAATAGTGTTGTGATGGTTGAATGTGATAGTCTACATAAAGCACTTTAGTGTTTGGACATATTGGATCCTGGATAAGTATTAGGTATTATTACTACTATAAGATTTATTGATAGCAAGAGATTAGATACAACCTATATCCATCAATATAGGACTTATGAAATAAACCATTATGTACATAAAATGAAACCTTCATTTAGAAAAGATCACATGGCTCTATGTGTATGGATAAGGAACACTCTCCAAGAGCATATTATTCATTAAGGAAAAAGCAAGAAAGCAGATCAGCAATACACGTAATAAACCATTATTTGTGTTCTTTAAGAAAAAATAACGAACACATACTCATGTGCCTAGGTGGAACATATTTGCAAAGATAGAAACTGTTAGCAGTGGCTTAATTAATTATTTAATATTTATTGGTATTTATTTTCTAATTCAAATCTATAACAAAGGACATAAACTTTCTGAACAAAACTGCACAGTAAAAAATGATTTGTTTTAGGTCCAGGTTGTTATCTGAATAAGTGGACAGCATGCATATCACCAATGTTGACATAAATATATTGTTGTCAAAGAATAAAGGTTATGTTGAGGTGTCCTGCTTGACACAGAAGGATATCCTGGCCTTATCTAGTTATGTCTATTTCCAAGATGGCAAAGCAGGTTTTTAAAAAAGTGGTCAAATAGCAAATAAGAGAAATTACCTGTTGTTAAATAGTAATGAGGAGTTGCTTCTGCAGAGACTAAACAGTCTGGGGAGAGAGAACATGAATAAACTGAAGGAGAGTGAAGTCAGGCTCTCTGAACAGATCTGCAGCCTCCAAAAGATCACTGCAGAACTACAGAAGAAGTGTGGGGAATCCACTTTAGCGTTGCTCCAGGTAAGGTTCTAGAAAGAATCTTCTTTGTAGTGTTTGAGATGTGAGAAGTGGATCATGCTCATTGGCGGTCAGTTCCAGAACACAATATCCAATGGTACTCAATCATTAGTGAAGGCAATATAGCTATTTTATAATCACCAAAAGTATTATGAATCATCATGAAATCATAGTACAGAGCTACTTCATGATATGAATTCTTACCTTAAAATTATTAATAGTAAGTTCGAGTTGAGATGTCCTTGAATACATAAATAATTGGTTAGTCAAATCTTGATACAGCTATGTAACAGAATATTCTGCAACCGTACAAAAAGATGAAGATGCTCCAGGCATTAAGATTATCTTTAAGATATTTTCTTAAGTAAAAAAAAAAAAAAAAAGATGCAGAACTACCTACTTTGTGTTTGGTTTTAGAGAATATAGACATGCTCATTGACATTCAGACTGCCTCTGGAAATATAAACACGTTTTAATCGGTGATAACATTGGGAAATAAAGGTGATATTTATTTGTATAGTATTGCATATTTTTAATTTTGTATGGTAACATGCATTACCTTTTCGACAAATATCTTTTTAAGACTCTCCATTTCCCTCTGCCAGGAACATATTACCAATTTGAGTGTTCTTATTTGAGAAGCCCCTACACATAAACCCTTAGATTCTGTTCTGGAGCCAAACCCAGTTCTAGATGGTGGAAAGAGGGGTGACCAAATTATGCTTTATTTCTGATCTGCCTGGCTCCAACCACTCTCCCCAGACTAGCAGGTCCCTTCACATGTCTTAACTATTGCCACTTCTGCCATAGAAAGCAAACAGATGGACTGAATTGGAATCAAGAATGTTCTGAATAAGATGGCTGAAGTGAGGTGTAGAAAATATTTCCCTTGGGAATATAACAATGACTTCAAGCATTTTATCAACTTTTCCTATTCCATGTTAAAATTTGGTATCTGAGAATTAGCATCATGAATCTGAAGAAATTAACATAGAAAACAAGTTTTATTATTTGAAGATATTTTCACAAAAGGCTTGTGAGTATTGGTTGATCTTAACTCTGAAATTTCATTTGTCCTCATACTTTGAATTTCTTTGATAACCATTAGTAACTGTCTTGTCTGTCTGTCTGTCTGTTTGTTTGTTTTTTCCCCATAGAACGCAAGATATTGTCTGGACCGGTAAGTTTTCATTTTAGAAACATTTGGGTCAGAATCAGGGTCTGATGTGTGAGCAGTAAAGTGAATAAGATGTTGGGAAAGGGATAGGGAGGTCGTGTAATGAGATCATCCTCTGAGTCAAGGGGCTTGGGGTCTGCCCACATAACTGAGATTGTCTTTTCTTTAAAGGAGTGGTGGTTCAGTACTGCTTCAGTGTCTAGAGCCCGCCCAAATCACAGACTTGAGTTTATGCCAAATACCAGGGATGAACAAAATGCTTAAAGTGCTCCAAAGTAAGTTGACACACATCTGTGATTACATCCTACTATAAATAAAAAGTAAATTCCAGATAGCTTAAGGATATAAAAGATTGGAGAGTTTAATATGCTCACACACATAAGATAACAAGATAATAGTTGTATGATCTCATGTTGAAAGGCTGTCTTATGCAAATCGTTTACAATTTTCTCAACCCTGAAACATAATTATGGCAAATCCCACTATTTAAAAATTTTAAAGTTGTACGAAAAAAGTCAATATATGTAGTGAAGCATTTATATCTCCTACCCCCATGATTTTGCCTTTTCCAGAATCCCCTGTCAATGGAGTCACAGAGTAAGTGGCATTTTGAGTCTAGTTTCTTTCATTTAGTATAATGCATTTGAGGCACATTGTAGTTCATTGCATGCATCAGTAGTTCCTTTTTGTTGTGTGGTATTCCATTGTATGAACTTACCACAATTTTTTTTTTTAATTTTCTTGTAATTTCATGACATGAGTTGTTTTCAACTTTATGCTATAAATATTTGCTTATAGATTTTTGTGTGGCCGTGACTTTGTTTCTCCTGGTTGAATGTCTATGCCATTTTGCATTCTCACCAGTAATACATGAAAGATTCAGTTGCTCTACATCCTTGCCAGCATTTAGTGTTGTCATTTTTTTAAAACTATGTCGGAGCAAATCGCTTTGATTTTTAATTTGTATTTCTGAAATGACTAATGAGACGGAGTATATTTTCATGTGTTTACTTACACTTTACTGTTGCTCTTCTTTGAAATATACCTATGAATATTTTCCCCATTTAAAAAATTATTTTCTCATTGAATTTTGTGATTTTTTAAAATATATTCTAATTACCAGTCCTTTATCAGATATGTGTTTTGCAAATATTCTCTTTGCCTGTGATTTATATTTTTATTTATCTAATAATGTTTTTTAAAAAGTAGAAGTTTTAAATTTTGAAGTTCAATTTATCAATTTTTTTCTTTTATGATCTGTGCTTTTGCATACTAAGAAATCATTTCCTGCCCTAACAAAAAAATTCTATATTTTTCTCACCTTTCTGTACTGGCTCAGAACTCCAATACAACACTGAATAGAAGTGGTGAGAAACATTTGCCTTGTTCTTGATCTTAGAAAGAAAGAAAACATTCAGTATTTCAGTTTTAAGTTTGATATTAGCTATGTTTTTCATATTTGCCTTACCCCAAGTTGAAGAAGTTACTCTTTATTTCTGACTTGATAAAACCTTTCATCGCGAATTAATGTTGAGCTAATTAGATTTATTTTCTGTATCAATTAAAATGTGTTTTTTCTTTATGTATAAATATGGTGAATTTTATTACTTTCATATGTTGAACCAGCCTTACATTCCCAGGATAAATTCTTGGTAGTGATATTACTTATATATTGCTGAATTCAATGTACTAATATTTTTAAAGGATTTTCGTATTTATATTATTGAGGCATATTGACCTGGAGTTTTCTTTTCTTGTAATCATTCATTAACAACTTAGATAATTCATTTTATTTTCATTTCTACATAATCTTTTAGTATATGTGAGCCTAAACAAACACAATTTTTGCATAATCTTTTTGTTTTTTTGTCAAGTCTAGTTAGCCTTACTTTTCAGTTTCCTATGTCCTGTACTTTTTTTTAAGCTTTTTACCTCAAATATAGAAAAAAATTATTTTAGAGTCTGTGCCTGGTAGTTCTAATATTTGTGTCTTTTAGATTTATTTCTGCCATTCTAACTCAATAGTGCTCTCCTTCTTTGTGTGTGTTTAATGATTTTTAAATAGATAAGCATAACTTTTTTCCTTAGATATTAATTTTAGAAATTCTTCGAGGCCAAGAATGAAGGTGTGCATTCATCTTGGAAGAACTTACATTTGTTTCTGTCAGTCTTCTGGAAATACTAAGTGCCTGGGGCCACTTGAAACCTAAAATTCAAGGCATATGGCTTTTAAGACCACCCTAATAATGACATGAATTGGGCTTCAAGTCCAGAGGTTTATGTTCATTTGGCAATAAAACTTGGCGCTGGATTAGATGCTAAAGAAAGTAAGAAATAAAGAACTACTCCAGGTTTATGGCTTGATCAACTCAAGCATTAAGTGTGCTATTAACTGAAAAGTAGAAAGTGAAAAGAAATACATTTGGGGGTTAAAGTTTGGATGCAGAATGTTCGAAATGCCCCAGTTACGTCTACTGGTATTTGGCAGCTTGTTTATGGAGTAAGTCACGAACGTATAAGAGATATTTAGAACTGAGGCTAAGTGAAGTTATATAGAGGGAAAGAATACAACAAGTAAAAAGGAAGACTCTAGACCAAGCCATGAGAAATCACAGGATTTAGCAGTTAAAAAGAGAGAGAAGGAAAGTTAGAGATGTAAAGACAAGTATCACTTTCATTCAGATATAAGAAATGCCATTGAGCTTTCTTGTTCTCAGCTTGATTTTTCTGGAGGATTCTCACAGATTTTCTACCCTCTGCTAATATGTTTTCTTTTGTTTTACTCAATATCTAGTGTCTGAGGAAGCAATTTTTAGGCATCTGTGTCATACTCTGGTAATATTTAGAATGAGAAGAGTAATTCAGTCACAGAAAAGAACCATGAATGAACTACTTTATTAGGAGACTCCAATGCTTCTGGCTATTCCAGGCTTGGAGAAGATCTTTTAGAGGACTTGACTTAGGTCTCAGGTGATACTGGCTGACTGGATACTAGGTCATTTTTATAGCTTAGTAAATTCCTTTCTGGTTTGCAAGTACTTCTATACCTTGTGGTAGTCTGTTATCATTTGTTTTCTTCTTCCTCCTCAATTACATTGCATCTCCTTCCATCATCTTAATGACGTCCTTCCTCTATGATGTCCATATCTTGAAACAAAGTTTAGAGGTTCGGTTTCCACGACTCTCCTAGATTTCCTCCCATATCTGTGCCTGAGACTTGTGCCCACTCATTGGGAAGCCCCTGCATGTTAGAAAGCATCAGTCTCTGCCACTGGCTTTGATGAACCCCTTGGTTAACTAAATTTCTCTTTCTCTGCAGGAACTATAACTTTGGATCCTAAAACAGCTCATCCCTATCTTGTCTTATCTGAAGATCTGAGAAGTATAAGACTCAGAAATGTCCAGCAGGATGTACCTGGCAACCCAGGGAGATTTGACTTCAGTGCCACTGTGTTGGGTGTGGAGAGCTTCACCTCAGGAAGGCACTACTGGGAGGTAGATGTGCAAAAGGCAACAGAATGGCAATTGGGTGTATATGAAGACTCTGCTGGCAGAAAGGGTGACACACTCAAAGCTTCCAGAAATAAAGTCTTACTCACAGGCTCCATGATGGGAACCGATTATACCTTCTGGGTCTTCCCCCCTTTAAAAAGGGTCTCTTTAGGAGAACAGATGCACAAAGTTGGAGTTTTTCTAGACTGTAAGTATCAGCGGATATCATTCTATGATGTGACAAAGAGTCTCCTCATTTATAATTTCTCTCATCTTGCCTTTCAAGGAGCTCTCAGGCCTATATTTTCTCTTTGTATCCCAAGTGGAGGCACAGATTCAAATTCTCTCAGCATCTGCCTCCCTGATATTTGTTCTTGCAATGTTATTGTTAGCCCTCAGTCTCCCTTGGTGTGACATCTAAAATGACAAGATGCCAGAGGATTAAAAGTATGACTTTGTAAAATAATTTATATTAAGTAATCCAATAAAAGATTTCTAGCACTCGAGTTGCAACCCAGTTCAATACCCCCAGAACCTTTGCATTTATGTGGCTTTTCATACCTAGTTACTGGAAGAGGCGGCTACCTTTAAGCTGAGTTTTAACTGAAGGACCCCATAGTAATCAGAACAACAAGTGCATATTCAGCATAAGCTTGAAGAATAAGTCTAGGATCCTTAGGACTAGGTTAAAGATTCTAGAGATATTTTTGAAAACAAAATTAGGCATAATTAGGACTTTAGATTTGAGCTATTATCATAGCTACATGTGTAATGGTGATACTCTATTACTGATTCTATTACTCACATCTAGGCATCCTGTTAGTGACAGTGTCAAGATCTCATAACATTTAACATTTCGAGTAGAGAATGACTTAATTTCTCTACATATTTTATCTAGGAATGGAGGAGGTATTGCCAAAAAAATGCTAATATTTCAAAATTATTTTTTGAATATTCTACATTTTTACAAGAATATTAGTTTTTTCTTAAAAGAAGCCCAATAGTTCAATGCTATGAAATATTTAGGTAATATTATCTTATAGTTGTTCTCATCTCTCTCTCCATCAATTTATTGAAAAATATTTATTTCTACAACCTCAATCAGGAGTGGTCATACAATGCTGAGAAGAAGATGGCAACATGTTTATAGAGGGAATTTTATGTGAAAGGCTTATCATACTTTACATCCCTTAATATTTTTAATAACCTGTAAGTATGTATTAATTTTATTACTCAAATCTAGAAACTGAAGCTCAGAGGGAATTTAACTTTCCTAAAGTCACATAGCTTTTAAGTGTCCAGTAAGTAACAAGGATAAAGAATTACATCTGGATCATCATATCAGAAAGCAAGCTCTGTCTTCAATCCTGTTGCATGGAAACCTATTGAATCTGCCTGACTATGGGATAGTGGTCCAATTTTATTCAAATTATCTAAAAATGCAAGCCAATTTCTACAGGAAGTAGAGGAAGCATATAATTTCTACTTCTCTAGGTATACTCTGTGTATTATGGAGTCTTCGTTCTTCAAGATGGACAAAGTGAAGGGAAACAAAAGGCAAATATGAGGAAATTGCTTCTGTTGAGGCATGGAAGAGTATAGAATCTTATTGTGTTTTGGGGACAGATTTTTAATTGCCCATTTGGGATTCTCAAATTATTTTTTTAAAACATGTGAATAATTTGTGTATTTGTTTTCTAAGGCATAAGCTTAGAAAAAAAGTCTTTGTACATCTTCACACCCAACCACAAGAAGACATGGGGTGGGGTGGGGGTGGGGGCGGGGAATAGCCCTTATCTGAGAAGTGGGGTTATGTAAGATGAGTTGGAAGTAAAATAGCTATTTGAAGCACTAAGATTAAAAACTCAGAGTTTTAGGTCTCAAACTCCTTCCCAATTTCCTGAGGAAAAAGATAGTAATTTATTATGTAGAAAAATGTGAGAATGTAATAATAATTATCTATACGATTCTAACTTTTCAATGCCATCTTACATCAAATATCTCCTGCCTCTGCAATTTGACTATTAAGAACTATTTTCCCAAACTAAGAAATCAAAAGAGAATGCAGCACATTCTTTGAATGTCACTCTGGGACATTGTCTAACACACAAAGATTATTTTAATTTTCTAAGAAATTATACCTGCATTTGACTTTGGTACTTACCATCTAATGAGAACCCACACACTGTGAAGTTACATGTTAAGAATTATCTAGTAGAAAAAAAAAATTCCCAGAAGCTTTGGTTTTAGTTCCCTGTATGGTCTTAACCACTTTTGTATCTAATCTAAGCAATCTTAACATTCTTTTATATTCCTTATGATCTGTATAAATGGCTTTTCATTCCTCTTGGAACCAACTTACTCTCACACTGGTTCCCTCACTAATTACTGAGTTGAACATGAGTTGACACATGTCCATCTATATTTGTAGAGAATCATGTTAAGCCTTTGAAAATAATACTTTAACGCAGCCTGAATAATGACCTTCCGCATAAAGATATCTAATGTACCCTTCTAGTCACACAGACTTTACACATGTAGTTCCCTGTACTTCAGGCAACACTTGCCCCCCCCCTCTCTCTCCTTTTTTTTTTTTTTTTTTTTTTTTTTTTTTTTTGGCCAATTCTGGTTCATTCTTTAGATCTCAGCTTAACTGTTCCTTGGCCTTAACAGTGAATCCTGGGACAACATTGTACCAGCTATAGCTTCTTATTATGCGAAGCACAGTTACAATTTTATATTTGAGTGATTATTTGATTGCTTTTCCCACTAAACTGTAAGTTCTATGAGTAAGGACTGTGCCTATTTTTATTCTTTTATCTTCTAGTGTTAAATAGTCCCAAGCACATGGTTTCTGTCAATATGTATTCATTAAGAATTTGAGGGAAAAGTCATGTGGTAAATTATAGGACTGGGTGGGTGATGGTAGAGTGTCCAAGTCTTGAGGGATATACTTGTGTCAAAACTAAAAAGTGAGTAAAGAATATTCAGGTGAAATGGTGATTTGGTTTGCTAAGTCCACCATAATGAAGTACCACAAACTGGGTGGCTTAAGCAATAGAAATGTATTGTCATATTCTTCTGGAAGCTAGAAATCTAAAATCAAGGTATTAGCAGGGATTGTTCCGTCTGAAGACTGTTGCATGTTGCTCTTCTAACTTCTGGTGTTTTGTTGGCAATCTTTGGTGTTCTCTGGCTTATTGCTATACTATTCCTTTCTCTATCTTCACCTTTATTTGGAATTCTCCCTGTGGCTCTGTTTCTTCATGTAGCTTTTTTTCTTCTTCTTTTTTAAATAAGGGCCCCAGTCATTTTGGATTAGTGGCCTACCCTTCAGTATGGCATCATTTTAACTTAATAATGACCCTATTTCCACATACAGTAACAGTCTGAGGTTCTGGAAATTAAAACTTTGGCGAAACTTTGTAGTTATTTTAGTGTTGGTGGTAGTGGGGACAATGACAATTCAACCCACAGCAGATGAGTTGGTGTGGAAATTGTTTTCCATATTATAGTGGCAGGTTTGCAAATTCTATCTATTCAAAAATCGCCTGAGGCGATTTTTTAAAATCCCAATATTCAAGCCATTCTACCACACAGATGCTACTTACATCAAAATCTTAGGTTGGAATTCAGGCATCGTTTTCCCAAAGCTTCCTGGGTGATTGCAATAAGCAGCCAAGATTAAGAAGAAAATTAGTAGAGACAAGAAACAAAACAGCAGTTGATTTAGTCAGGTACTGCAGCCTTTTCTGTGGCTTGAGAGTTTAAGTCTCAAGATATAAAGACTGGAAAGGTGGACTGTTCATTTGAAGATTAGGGTGAGTTTTTCATGCCACCTCACTACAAGCATGTGTGGTTCATATGACTGAGACTGTTTTAGGAAGATGGCTGGTGGGGTAAGGTCTAATTGGAAGTTTCATAGTCTTGCATATCTGGGCTAAGTATGACTTAGGAAATCTTGGGCCATCAGAGGAACCTCCAGTGATTTGAAACATTTAGGATTATTCCACCACACTGGAGAGAGATATCTCAACCTTTAAAAATACTGCATGTGATAATCCCACCCCCACCCCCACCCAGGGCCCATTTAAATAAAGAATCCAGTTTCATTGTATAGTTATAATTTGGAAATAGTGCTCTACAAATATGTAGAAAGTCAAGCTGCGAGATTCTTTATAGCTAAGCTGATACATTTCTGGGTTAAGAATTAAGGGAAAGGCTCACAGCTCATATTAACCAGACCTACTCATACTTATAGATGAGAATCAGAGCATTCTGCCTGAAATAATCTATCTGGGGTGAAAAGAATGAAAGGTAAGCAACCTCCAAGCAGTTAATTTCCTTGACCTTGTATAAGGCAAGAAAAGAATAATGGGGAGATAAAGAATTTATGAGGAATGAGGAAGTGATTTGAAGCTTTAATTTCTTGGAATCCCTGATTAGATAAACACAAATGTGATAAACACCATCACTACTACATTTACATTAAAAAGCACATATTTAGGGAATGGGAAAGGATTCAGAAGGTTGCATTATAGTCCTGTCTTGACAGTTTGGAAAACATGCAAGAGAATTACCCTGAAGAGAACCAATATGAGTTTGGAAATTTACCCCATGTGAGAATTCTCTGCAGCAATAGATGAATGTGGTAGAATGACAAAAAGGCTGTTAAAATTAAATATTTAATTAAAGTTGTACATATGTTGTCTGCAAGGTAAGATTCCAAATGCTTTATATATATTTACCTCGTTATCGAATTCTTTTAACTCTTAAGAGGTATATGCTTTTTATTTTACCAAGACAAAATATGCTACAATTCACCATATAGTGATACAAAGTCTTGAAAAACAGGCTTTTTCTTCTCTCCACCCACATGGATTGTATCTCCCTAAAGGTATTCAGGCAGATAACTGAGGTTAACTGGAGGGAAAAGTGGGGGAAGTCGAGGCCTGGTACAGATGTGAAAGTAAAATTCATATTTTTCAAAAGCAGTTGACGGAGACTTAATGTAAAATTATTTTCATGAAATCTATTTATATATTTGTATAATAAAATGTTTAGTTAAAAAATAATTTAAAACTTCACGTGAACATTTTTTTCTAAGTGAATATTTTAAGAAGCTTTGTGTTCACCTTCACGAACACTCTAATCAGCCAAAGATTACCCTGTAATTGTGTTTCTTGTTTCAGACAGAAGTACTATGTGGTCATTCCAGATACTTAGAGATAACCAGTGGATTTTCTAGTTGAAAAAGAAGTGAGTCTGAGAGTCTAAGTTTACTCGTTGCAGTCTCCTTAACTCTTTCATTATTTGGCTTGTAAATTTTCTGAAGCTAAAAGCTATCAATATTGAGAGTAACAACTTTAAAAACTAGTGAATGTTAAGTTAGTCCAGAGACCATAAATGTGAATATCCTCTGATAGTAGCCTATCCTTTTATTCATTGTGAGGTTAGATTGCTTTTCCCGGAGGGCAAGGCAGAGATACTAGTTTCCTGGGTCTATAGTAATTTGAGGAACTAGAGGAGGTCTGAGACAGTATTTCACCTCTTTAAGACCAAAGCCTCTTTTAAAAAATTTATGAAAAAGATGTGAATATCCATCAAGAATGTCTTCTCCATTCCCAATCAGAGCCAACAACTTTTCTAAATGTTCCAATCTCTTAGACATTCTATGTTTTATATAAGCTTCCTGGATTCATGTTTCAATTTACTTTAGAATCACCATTAACACCTCTAGTTTACTCTATTCTATATTCATTTCATTAGCACGTACCTTTAGCTCTACCTTCAACATACAACTCAATCCAAACTTTATTTTTATTTTTACTGTCTTCCCTCTTATGACACTAGTCCAAAGCACTGTCTTTCATTTAGACTACTGTGGTAGCCTTCTCACTGGTGCTTCTACTCATCACTCTCAGTCTACTTTCCACAAAGAAAAGCCTTCTTTGGACATTCTATATGATCCTCACTTTCATTCCTTTAATGCTTACCCTACATTATTTTCTTTATAGCAAAATCATTACCTGAATTGATATTAAACTTATTATGATGGCAAGGACTTCGAATAAATGGTGGACAAGACAAACAACAAATATTTATTAAGTGGTCACTATATATATATTTTTTACATGAGAACAAAACAAAAATCTCTGACATTAGTGAGACAGCTTAGAGCTTTGGAGTACAATTTTGTCGAAGGAACTCTTAGAATTTGTTTTTTGTTTTGTTAAGATGCTGAAATAGGTGTGTCTAGTATCATTTTAACATGATCCAGTGACCATCAACTTTTGCCAAATGTCTCCTAAATATATAGTTTAAAAAATCAGAATATTTTCTGACCTAAGAGCAGACTAGCTTTCCGTCTCAGATATAAAACTGGAGAAGTACTCGCAGGAAGTGGATGTGTAGTTTAATTCACTTGCTTCAAACAAAAAGCAAGAGAGTCCACTCTGTGAGGAGGGGTTAAACCTTTTCAATCATCAAAAACAGATAATGTTTGTTTATATGTGCACATATAAAGCGTTTGGAATCTTACCTTGCAGACAGCATATGTACAACTTTATTCTAGTTGTATAGATGAAATAAAGTATTACTGTCTTTCGGAGCACAGGTCACATAAAATGTCTGCTAAAGAAAAGGCGATAGCTAGCTACTCAGAGATAAATATAGGATGTTACAGGTTAAGATTGTCTACTTATTGGAAATCTCAAGGGCTATTTTCTTATTAATTGGTGATGGCTGCTCTCAGAAATTCCTTTGTTACTAGAAAAATCCAAGAAGTTCTTGACAATCCTGTTTTGGGTAATGATTTCTCAGACTTGAAGCATGTGCAGTCCCTTTTGAGTACATTTTTCTAAGTTAGAATTCTTGCGCAAAGATTGAAACTCTTCTATCATTTAGAAAACTAGGTTCAAGAAAAGATACTTCTTAATCTCATTAGGTATGTAAAATATATGCATGTTACCACTGGCTAGTTGAGAACATGGCAGGTATTGTTCTCCCAGTGGAAGGTTAGTGGCATATTCATGTTCTTTGTGCAGCCATACTTTTGTAGTGTATACATGATAAATACATTTTCCCTTTGGAAAAATGTCTTATTTATCTCTGTCTCTCACCTTAAACACTGCGAATTTCCCACAATAACCACTCATTATTTGGTGAATGGATTTCCTAAAAATAAATGAGCCTTTTCTTAGCGTTGATTGATGGTGAGATACTATACTGAAAAGAGAAAGTAAGATAAGGCTTGCATACTGAATAGAGAAACTAAGACTTCTACCCCCATTTGTCTTCTAGAATGCTAGCAATCATATTTATCCTTTGCCCCAAGGCAAACTGTTTAACCAAGAGGAAAGTTGCTGAAGAGAAAAGACCTGGTATTTCGTGTTACACATACTTTCAAGTCACTTTTTAAGTACTCTGCTCATTGATAAAAATAAAATTTAAGAAAAATAGTAAATACAAATGACAAAGACCAATGGTAAGAAGTAGAATTTGGAGTAAAATTTCAAAACTATTTTGTTATCCTTAGAGGGAGGAAAAGATATCCTAGAAATACTGTGTATGTATAGCCAATTTAAAAAAAAAGATTGGAAGAAAAGAACTTGAAATAGCCTAGAGAAAAGAGAAAAATGAAAACTGAAAAAGTAAAGGTAAATATCTATTCACTCATCTAATCCAAGAAGTCTACCTGCAGAACATTATCAGGGCTATCTCAGAATATTGGGGATAAAGATAAGATCCTAACAACTTCTAAGAGGAGAGAATAGGTCACACATGTAAAATTTAATATCAGAATGGCTTTGTACTTCTCAATATTGAAACTAGAAAATAGAAATCAAAGGAGTGATGCCTTTCCCAATTCATGGGAGAAAATGTCAATTTACAGTCCAGAACTAGCCAAATTATGAATTTAGTGCAAGAAAAGCTCTTGCAAAGCTATAATAGAATGTGCTCCATAACACTGAGTGAGTATACCAAGAAAAAAAAATCCCAAATATGTTAGGCATGACACAGGAAAGATTTAAGGGAATTATGAAAATGATGGTGAAGGAGAAAATTACTTGAATGACAGCAATAGCTAGCTCAAATTAGAACACAAGGTAGAAAATTCACAGAAGGATATCTTGGAAAACCAATAGAACTGATTATTTGATAGGTATAAAGAAGAGCTTTATAACGCCATAGAAAGTTTAAGGAATGAATTAGTGATTGGTACATTTAAAAAATTAAAAAAATAAGGAAATAAAACTGATGGGAAGATGAGAATTGTTAACTTGATAAGAAGCAAATTTGTTGATTGACGAAAGTATGTTTACTCAGCTGAAAGATTTCTGTGGTTAAAAAGTATGCAATGAAAAAGAATTTAAGCAAATGTTATGACTATATGGGAATGATGGGGAAAGGAAGTTATCTGTAGGGAATAGGGGGTAATGATTCTTATTTCTTATGGTAGGGAGCTATTGATAATGTCTAAAAATGAAAAGAAATACGTAAATTCTATAGAAAGTACTGAATTGGACATTATAGTGTCTGGGTAGCAGGAAGAGAGGAGAAAGGCCTCTAGTTTTGTTTTAATTTTTCTTGTAATTGTAAACCTTATAGTACTTCTTGATCTTGGGAACAAAAGTACATGTATTATGTTAATAAAAGTAAATTAAATTGAAAACACTGGAGAATAAATAAATAGTAAACTATTTCCTGGAAACAACCAAGAACATTTTTAATTGTAGAGGTTACCTGGAATATCAGATTATTTCTATGACAATTATACTAGGAGAGATCTTTAAAAGTATGCTAGCTTAGGTGATATTGTTTTCTTGAGAATATCTATATAATTCCAAAGAAAAGTAAAAAACAGAAAAAAAAGCCTCACCAATTTATGGAGAAAAATGAAAAGAAACAAGCCAGAAGCCAGTAAGAGGCAAAGCAGTGAAGGCCAGGGATCTCCTCAAACAAGATTTAATCCTGGATAAATAAGGTGAAAATTGGTAAAAATCAATCAATAATAATAAAATATCAATGCTGCAGGCTTGTAGAAGTTTGCACTTATGGAAAACTTATTAAAATGAAAACAGAATAATACAGAACATTATTCTTATATACCTGAGGAAAAAAGAGAAACACACAGATTTTCCAGCGGGGATTTGGTGCAGACGTTAATGATCAGCTATTGGTTATTTTGTGAGTGATTTTATTCTTCAGCAATAACTGCGATGTTTCCTTAAACATGTGTTTAACAACAACAACAAAAAACTTGTGCTTCTTAGGCTAATGGTTTGCAAGCTTGATAGCTTCAAACAAATAGTAAGCAATGGTTTGAATTATGGATGGATGGGAATTGTTTTGCATATTTAAAACTGATGAGAAACTTATTAATTGTTATTAAATTAGCATATCGTAATATTGTTATTAATACCAATAATTAATTAATACTTAACAAATTGATCAAAGTGGGACCTGTCAGACACTCAAAATAGCAGAAGATTGAGAACAATGAATCTAATGGCTGACTGGGTTTTCTTTCCATACAGGGTAAGGATATATTCTGCTGACACTTCAGTATCAAACGGGTCCCAATGTCTGTAGAATTTCTGTTAATGGAAATATTACAAACATAAACTGTATAAATATTTTTGAACAGCAATTAAACATGGTATAGAAAGTGTCTATGGTCAGTTTAAACTGCACTTCTGGTATCCGACATGAGATAGACTTGTACGAAGCATTTCAATAGCAACTGGAAGATGCATCAAGATATCTGTTCTTGCTCTGTGTGGCTATCATACTCCAATGAAGTTTCTCTTCTATTTATACAAAGAAATGGAAGATGTCTGACCTGATTGAGGTTTACGCCTCTGTGACTTGTATATAAGCATGAACTTCTTGCCGTTGGTAGGTCACTGGAAATGCTATCCCCCTGCCATAACTGTACTGAGTGATGAAGCATCACTGAATACCCTAAAACCTAAATAAATAGTGCATGAAGAATGGAGGGAACTGAACCTGAGGCTGATTTGACAGCTCAACAATCTGAAGACTGGTCCTACTGGTTCATAATCTTTCTATTATTGCCACCCTTCCTCATTCCTTCCCTCATCAGCCTTTTGCCTCTTGTCCTCAGCAGGTCCTTCAGTGATCACAGGTGGTGGTTGCAGTTTTAGATATTACTTTCATCCAAGCAAGGGCATTTAAAGTAGGGGTAGGAAGGGAGATTTCTAATTTTGAGATTCTCTTCTGTTTAGGACATCTGCCTGCTCCCACAATAAGACTGCCAGAAAGCAAACTTATGTTTATTAGACTTATTCCAGTAAGGGATAACACACTTGACAAGCTCTAAATAGGGTCACAGATGGGAAAGTGAATGGTATGTTTATATCTATATATCCATATCTAATCTATATCTATACCTCAATTTCTGTATATCTATATCTATATGGTTTTAGGGCCTGTATCGGATAGTTTCTAAGGCATTTTTGCCGGGGAGAGACCTGATAGAGGTTGGGCTAAGTTTATGACATCATAGGATAGGATTGGCAATTACAGTGAGGAAAGGAGCCTAAGCAACTGTTGATGAGTATGCTGCTATCCTTGCTAACCAAGCTCTGTTAGGTGATTTATGGTCATATCTTTAAGGAGTAAATTGTCTAAAACAGTAACTATTTTTTTTTTGTCTTAGTATTACTTTACATAGGGGTAGGACATTATGTAGATTTTAATTCTCATTTCTTAGGCATTGGTAGGGCTGCATTCCCTCTGAAGTCTCTAGGAAAGAAGGTATTTTTGTCTCTTTCAGCTTCTGGTGGCTCCAGATGTTTCTTGACTTAAAGTTGTATCACTCTGTCTTTATCTTTACATGAACTTCTCTTTCTTCTCTGTGTGTTTCTTATAAGGACATTTTTCACTGGATTTAGTACCCAGAGGATAATTCAGGATGATCTTACCTCAAGATTCTTAACCTAACAACATCCACAGAGACCCTTTTACAAAATAAGGTTACATTCATAGGTTCTGAAAATGGCCATACCTTTTTGAGAGCTAACATTCAACCCACTAATAGGAGCTAATTTTAGAAAAATGAACTGAATTTTCACTGAGTTCACAAGAAGTTCACAATCTAGACAACAACATAACCAGACAGACAGATATGATCTTGAAGAATTATGTACAAAGTATTAGAACACAGAGGAGAAATGCCTTATCTAACTATAGTTGGGGTGAGAGTGAGTCACTGAAAAATCTTAGAGGGGTCAAGTGACTTTAAAACAGAAGTTTAAAAAGTGAGTTTAAGCTATCTAAGACAATATGGGTGACCTGGAGAAAATTAGGCAAAAAAAAGAAAGAAAGAAAGAAAGAAAGAAAGAAAGAAAGAAAGAAAGAGGAAGGAAGGAAGGAAGGAAGGAAGGAAGGAAGGAAGAAAGAAAGAAATAAAAAAAGAAAGAAAGAAAGAAAGAAGAAAGAAGAAAAGAAAGAAAGAAAGAAAGAAAGAAAGAAAGAAAGAAAGAAAGAAAGAAAGAAAGAAAGAAAGAAAGAATGAAAGGAAAAGAAAAGAAAACAACAACACACACCACAAAGCCAAAGGGAAGAAAAGTATCTTGTTTGAGCAGGAAAATTACAAGAATTCCAGTATAGGTAGAATATAAAATTATACACTGGTAAATGGTAAATAAAGATGAGACAGGTTGTGATCAGGGTCTCTCAAATGTTAATGGTTAATGTACAGTAAAATCATCATCTTTTATTGAAATGCTGACTTTGAAGCAAGTATGAAACAGACCTGAAATTCTGCATTTCTGAAGGTCCCAGGTGATGCTGATGCTGCTTATCTTCAGACCAAACAGAGTAGCACAGATTTACACCAGTGAATTAAAATCTTATAAGTGTAAGGAAGAAATGAATGAAGCAGGTCAGTGCTGACTAGTGTGAGCTAGAGAGCATTTCCATTCCAAAAAAATGTTGCCAGATAGAAACAAAGGGTACATCACTGCCAGATCCTTCCATATTTTCCAAGAGAAATAGAAGTAATTCAAATAAATTCTAACCCCCAAAATTAAAAATGTGGTTCTGCTAGCTTTAGACCCTTGAGAGGACCTTTGAGATTTTTTTAGAAAGAGCATTCTAGTGGCAGATTTGACTAAAAAACAATCTTGAGAAATATTCTTACATCTGGGAAGCTGAGATAAGGATGGCCTGAGGACAATGAGACCTACCATTAATTCTTGGGCCACCTGGGATAGTCCTACTAAAAAGGGCAGAATTTGCAAGTATCCTGAAGCAAACTCCAATGAGTAGAAATGATGACTTCATTCTGAGGAGATGGAATGACTTATGTACTTAGGACAAAGATTGAGAGGGAGAGTGGAAAGGAAGAAGAAAGGAAAACGGACCTGCAGATTTTATCATGTGACTGTGGATAAATTAAAGTGAAGTTTTATTATGGCCAGTGTTCGGTAATTGTTAGTTTCCTCAAGGCCTCCCCAAGGTGTAATTTGGCTTTGGGAGATTCTTGACAAATGGTTCTCCTTCTAGATGATTATCAGTGAAGAAAGCATCCAAGAAAGGGTTTGAATGTAAATCTTTTAAAAATCGAGAGTTGCTGTGCCAAATTTTAATTTGAATCTGAGAGTTCTCAGTGTTATAGATATGCATATCTGACAAAAGAAAGCCAAGCTTCCCTTTTTCACTTAAAGGAGGAACAAATCAGGAGCAGCTAAAGCTGCATTATTGGCCAGGTAGACACCCACTCTTTTCCCTGTCCCATTTCCATTCTCAGGAATAGAGGGCTAGTGAATCAATGCCCAAAGCTATAGAGGAATATTGGGCTAGATTGCCTGCTTGGTTCCAAAGTTTACTGCATCCTCTCCATTAACTATGAATCCTTGAACGAATTACATAACCTTTCTTGTCTCTCAATTTCCTCGTCTATAAAATAAGGAATAATAGTATCTATTTCATTGGGTTGTTCCAACATCTTAAATGAGTCAATAACTCGAAAGCTCTTTGTTCTTGGCGCATAGGAAACATGCAAAGAACAAAGGTCCCCGATGGTTCTCCTGGCCACTAATAACATTGACATCATGGACAGGGACACTCAGGCGGCGCCCGGTGTGATGGATACAGACTGCTGGTTGAGTATTGACAGGTTCCCTCCCCTTCCCAGAATAAACTCTTTCCTAGGGCCAAAACTTTATGGAGGATACTTATAGGAGATTGAGGATATTCTAGACAATCTTAATAAGGAATCTGAACACTAGGGACTTTTGAGTGAAGATTTTTCCTCAGAGGAAGGTTTATGACTGATTTCATCTTTTTCTCAGATATCCAGGTTTACACAGAAAAACTAACCACAAGTTGTATCCTTCTATACGTAGTCACATCATAAAAGGATGATCTTCTACCATTGGAATACATATTCCTAGAAGATAAAATCTGTGTCCCCAAAAATATCGCAATGCCTGGCACTTTTTCTTGAGAGGTACTCGATAAAATTGTATGGAATGAAAAATGGTCTATAGTAGTTTCTGAAAGCTCCCATACATTCAAGGTTTATTTATGTTTATTCAAAATATAGACCATTTTTACATATCTATCATAATCAATGGTTTAATGGGAGTTTTGGACCTCTACCGTTTTAGTTTATGTATTAGTATCTGGATATCATGAGAAAATCTTTTCACTTTCAGAAAGGAGTGAAAAAAGTATAGATTGCTTTGGAAGGTAAGACATTAGGAATGGTACTTGTGCCTGGAGAAATAAATGAAGAGATTATAACATAAGCAATTTAATAAAAAAATAATACTATGGACTACAATCTCACTGAAAAAAATATGATTCATAGAAAACGATGTAAAATTTCAGAGAGCTTTCCAAATTATACTTTATAAAGTTATACAAATTTATAAATATTTTTAGTTGACATCTGTGATGATTCTATAACCATAAAATAGTATAAAATATTCTCTTAGAATATTAAATATCTTTTATTTGGAATATTCAGGCTATAAACAAATAATAAAAAGACTGCAGATATCCTCCAGGAGAGAGGTGGCTTCAACAATATGCAATGAAAAATGTGGGAGTTTTAAGGGGTGATAGCAATCAAGAAAAATGATCTTTGAAATTATTTTTAAAAAAAAGTTTGAAAATTCTTTTTAAAAAATGATTTTCCATTTTTTAGGGAGGTGTGGTGGACAGTTTGCAAAGGAGACTCGTGACTCTAACCTCCAGATATTCATGGCTGTGTAATCCTCTCCCTTTGAGTGTGGGTAGGGCCTGTGATTTGCTTCACCTTCAGCAAAGGTGACATAAGATTGTAACATTTATCTTTCTGAGAAACTCTCTCCCTTGCTGACTTTAATGCAGTAAGCCACCCTTTGGGGTGGTCCACATAACAAGGAACTGTGTGCAGCCTCCGGCCAACGGTCAGCAAAAAAAAACTGAGTCCCTCAGTTCAAGAATCAGCAAGGAACCGAATGCTTCCACAACCACGAGACCTTGGATGTTATGTTATCAAAAGACCTCAACCTTAGCTGACATCTTGTTTGTAGACTCTCAGAGGACCTAGCTCAACCATTCCCAGCTCCTGATCTGTGGGAATGTGTGTTGCTTTAAGGAGCTAAGTTTATGCTAATACTGTTATATAACAATCAGTAACTAATATAGGCAAGACATTGCCATGTTGGTTCTTAAAGACTACAGTGTTAAAAACTTGTTGAAACTGGAATCATACCATATATAATTATAAAATGCACATAATTTGCTTTGATGACTAAATTACAAGGCTATGTGAAAACAATATTAAAATATTAATATTAAAATTTAATTTTCAAATAGCTAATACTCACACTTTCCTATATCTACTTCTCCATCCAAGTAAATATCCCTCTTCAGAGAGTCTGTAAATGAACAAGCATGTATTTTTAACAAAGAAATTATAGCATAGTGTTCTAGATATTTTTTCACAAAATAATATTTTATTGTATTTCTTTTTTCTATCTATCTATTATCTGTCTATCTATATATCTTTCTATTATCTCTCTGTTTTTTCTGTATTCTGTTGTTATAGCTGCATGGGTATTCAAAAGCATACTATTGTATTTTACATACTAGGCTCTCTGTTAATTTGTTTTCAGATTTTCACTGCAACACATGACAGTCCAATAAGTAGTCCTGTATAATGTAATTTTACAAAATACATGTCAATTATATATTTAGAGTGAATTTCCTATAAACATACTGGGTCACAAATTATGTGTCTTATAATTTTCGTAAGTGTCATAATTCTCTACAGAAACACCAGCATACATTTTTACTCACAATTGTCTCTTTATCTCTTTGCTGGTCCATAATGTTATCAAACCTTTTTAAATGCATTTAATTTTTTTTCTTTGGAAATACACATAAAGAATAGATACATAGGTAAATAGAGATATAGATATGTGTATATATATCACACATATACACAAACATATATATACATACACACACATACTTACGAAGTAACTAAAGAATAAAACACCTGTGAACCCATCACCTAGTTTAAAGAAAAAAAAAAATAGAATATTACTAGTATCTTAGAAGTTTGCCATGAGCTTATCTTTTCCTCCCCAAAATAATGACTACTTTTAATTTTGAATTTATATCTTGTGTATATTTTTGTTGCCTTTTTTTAAAATTTATAAAATGTATCTGTGTGTTAAGGAGGTTATTCCTTTGCGATATTTTTAGTTGCAGACTTTTCCAAATTGTCGTTTGTTTTGATGTTGCTTTTTATAGATTTTGTCGTGTAGTTGAATTTTCTATAATTTCTGGATTTTGTGCTATGTTTAGAAAAATCCTTCCCACTGTGACATTTTTTTTGTACCCTCCTTTTATTTTATTTTATTTTTGTAATTAGTTTTCTTTTCTTCTTTCAGTTGCTAACTTTGGATAGACCATTTTCTGATTTTTGAAATTGGCAATCATTCTTTAGAATATCACTCTCAACTTAGAATAACACTTGACATTGTTTGCAACCATATATGGAGTCTTTCATTTTTCTCTTTTTCGGAATTCCCATCAGTAAGGGCCCATCGTTCAATAATTTAAAAACTAACATTTGGTTTTCTGGTTTGAATGATGCTCTAACTATGAATTTTGAAGAAAATAATTACTAATTTAGAATTTAAAGAATATCTGGCCTAGAAGTATCCTAGTGATTTAAATCTGCATTTTTCAAAGACGTTCATACCAATTAATATAGAAAATTTGAACTGACTACATCAACTTCTATTACCTGGAGATATACCACTGCTGTTAAAAGTTTAATGTATTTCCTTTCAATTTATTTCTCTCTGAATATATTGTATACATATTTTTACATTAAAAATGAATTCAGATTGGGACATTTAGAATTTTACATCCTACTGATTTCATATTATAAGTTGATATAAATATCTTTATCAATACAAATCCAAATCATTTTAATAGCTATATAGCTATATTCTATAGGTTTACCATAAATGAATTATCCAAGTTTTGATTGGATTCAATTAAGCTGTTTATAATTTTTGCTTATCTGCACATATGATAGGCAGCACAATCTGGTTTCACTCACACATAGTTGTGGTATTTGGGATAGAGACTCCAATAAAATGCTTTTCAAATGGAAGTGATAAATAAGTAGATATTGAAAATCTTTTGGCACACCTGTAGAACAGAGTCGGACAACAAAAATAATCAAGCATTATTTTTTAGAAAAGCTCTGGCATTAAAAAGTGTTCCTACTCAGTTATTTGAGTAATGTTAAAAGAACAAATCTAGCTTGGAGAAGTTCATTATGCAAAATTACTTGTGTTTGATGAGAAACAACTGAACTGATATTGATTCAGAAAATACTCAGGCCTTGAGTGAATGTGTAAAATCCAGTCCCTCTGTAGAGAGACACAGCTGTGCTTCTAGAACTGTACTCTTCAACACACTAGCCACTATCCACGTGTCTACCTAAATCAATTAAAATAAAATGAAATTAAAAATTGAATTATTCAGCCAAACTGGCCAGACCTCAAGTGTCCAATACTTGTGGCTAGTGGCTACCGCATTGAATAGTGCAACTATTAGAACATTTCTGTCATTGTGGAAAGCCCTGTTCTAATAAATTAAACAGGGCATGTAGCAAAATGACCAGAGTTTGGGTGGGGAGGATTCTATTACATGGATATTTTTGCAGTCCATTTGAAGATGGTGTTAGTAAAAAGGGAAAAAGATTGATATGAGATGATGTTCAGTTGTTATCGGGTATAAAATGTGATGCTATAACTTTTAACTTAGGATATTGGGAGATAGAAATGTCATGGAGAAATATAAGACTTATCAAGGGCAGCAGGTGTCAGAGGAAAGACTCTGGGAATATGCTGCTTTGAATATTGAAGCCTTTCCAGAAAAAGTAAATCAAAGCATCAATGCTTAGAATGAGTCTTATAGTCATAAGCAGATTTTTGATACAGGCCGGACAACTACTTTCTTTTTGTTTGTCTGTTTTTGCATTTTTGTTCATTTATTTGGGGGGTTGTTTTTAATTTTGACTTTTAGTGATGATATTCACAAGTCCATTAGAAAGCTTACTTTTAAAAAATACATAGGTATAATTTATGTTGAGTAAACAAGAAATATTAAGTGTACAGCTTAATTAGCTTTTATACATTTATGAACCGGTGATATTACCACTTAGGTTTAGAGTCAGAAGATCTCATTCCACCCCAAGGTCATCTGGTTGCACCTTCCTAGACAATACACAACTTCCCACAAAGTTACTTCTATTTTGACTTTTATTATAAGATTAGTTTTATTAATTAAATTTATTTTAGTGACATTGGTCAAGAAAATTATATAGATTTCAAGTATATGATTCAATAATACATCATCTGTATATCCAATTGTGTTCGCCACCTGAAGTCAAATCTCCTTTTGTCACCATATATTTGATCCCCTTTACCCTTATTTTCCTTATTCCTGAATGCCATATGAATGGGCTGATAGAATATTGGTCATGAGATTTTTCCATGTTGTTTATTGTATCGGTAATTATTTTATTATAATTGATATTACTGTATAGTACCCCATGGTATAAATGAATAATTTATTCTCATGTTGGTGGACATTTGGATTGTTTCCAGCTTTTAGGTATTAAGAAAAAAACTGTTATAAATGTTCTCGTACATAATTTTTGATGGATACATGCATTGATTTCACTTAAATATAAGTGTAGTTGCTAGGCCATAGAGTTTGGAAACATGGGCAAATAATGCATCCAAAGTTCATGTACACCTACATCTTGGTATTTTATTATTTGTTGCATATGTGTGCACATGCATGTGTGCATGCATGCAAAGATCCATAAGCACTTTGTAGATGTAACATTAGTAATAGCTAAATAAAATAATTGAATAGCAAATGTAATCACACTTACTAAAAGAAAAAACTTCAAAATTATAAAACACCTAGAAACTATCAATAAATATAAAAGACTTGTGAAGACATTAAAAATAAAGTTTATTTAAAAGTAGGAAGGCACACTATGTTTCTAAATGGAGCATTTAGTATCATAGAAATGCCAATTCTCATTTAATTCGAAAATGATTCCAAATGTAGTCTCTTCAATACTGGAATAAAAAAAAAATGGTTGTAAAGTGTATATGGAATAATAAATGTGTGAAAAGAGCCAATAAAAAGTATCTAAAAGAAAAATAATGACACGGGGATTCATTAAATAGTTCGAAATAGTTGTCTCTGCATTTAGGAATAAGATGCCTATTCTCACCTCCATCTCAATAATAAATTTCAGATGGATTAAAGACACGAGTGCAAACAAATTTACACTATGAAAGAGACTACAGAAAAAAAATAATTTTGGAATGGGAAAATCTCCTCTAAACATGCCATAAATCCCAGAAGCCATAAAATAAAGGTTGAAATATTTAAAACTACATAAAGATACATGGCAATCTAGGGAAAATGTTCTGCAACATATATGACAAAGTATTAATGGTTTTAATATAAAGAGTTCCAACAAATCAATAAAAAGGAAAAAAGTCCAATAGAAAAATAAGTAAGAATCAATAAAAGATATTTCACAGTGGCAAAGATAAAAGTAGACAATAAATATGAATTGACCTTCATGAATAATTTATAGAATATAAATTTAGGCATTAAGAATTTTTTGCATGTGCAAATGTTTGTAGCACCTTTTTGCCAAGGTTATGAGAAACATATATGCTCATAATTGCTTGGAGATAATGTATGCAAGTATAATTTCTTTATAGGGCAGCCTGGAAAAGTCTATTTAAATATATTGGTTGGGATCCTTCGAGTCCACTGTGAGGACTCACTCCATGGAAATAATTGGACAGGTGCATAAATATGAATTACAAGACATTCATTATAACATTGTTATAGAGGGGACAATGTCAATAGAGGAACAGGTAAATGAATTATGTAACTGTTAAACAGGAGATAAAGAGATGGATGGAAAATGTTCCTGAAATGTATTTTGAGTGATAAAAGCAACTTTCAGAAAAATTTTAGTTTTACATGTATTGAGATTTCTGGGCTAAACAGTTTACATGGGTCATCTCATTTAATCATCAGAACACTTATTGTGTAGGATATCAAAACATTTATTACAAATATCTTCTTAATAAGATCCCGCTTTAAATGTACATTAAAGTAACAACTCAAGGTTTTTGTAGAATAATTTTCTGACTTTCTTCAGTGACTTTTTGATCTTTAATGTGTTGATATTCTTTTTAATTTTTTACTTTTATGGAATTTTTAAAACATCAAAAGCAGAGAGAAAAATGAAATTAATCCTCATATATCAGCAACTTAATCTTTGTAAGTAGCAGCTATTTGCTAGTCTTATTTGAGCTATATCCCCACCTATTCCTGCCCTACTGAATCATTCAGAACCAGATCCCTGGTGTCACATCTCTTTGTCCACAAACACCACAGTGAGCATCTCAAAAAGACAAGCCAGAGCCCTCTGATTATGCCACTTTGCCCTCAAGATAGTAGCGCTATCATTTTTTTCTGTCCTTTCACATCTTTGTGCATGTAACTGCTTCTTAGTGTTCTATAGTATGTATATACCACAGATTTTTTAAATAACCATTTCCCTATTAAAGTGCATTTTAATCGCTCTCAGTTTTTCACTGTAACAAATACTGCTACAATAAATATCTTCATACAATGTTTTTTATTTCCTGAATATGTTTGAACATCTCTTTCAGATAGATACCCAGATATGAACTAGCTGGACATTTAGCAAATGCCAATTTTTTTTTAAAAAGTGCATCTTATACTTCTTTGCTCTTCTATGCTTCAATATGCTCTTGATCTACTTGTGAATTTTTATCTTATTCAGACTAAAAGCCAAAGATGTTCATAGTAAGGGAAATGCAAACTAAATCTATCTTGAGATACTATTTCTTACCCATGAGATTGGCAAAACTCCAAAATTTTGACAATCCACTTTTGACAGGGCTGTGGAAACATATCATTATTTGTGCAACCCAGCCACACGGGCCTTCTTTTGTACTCTTTCTCACAACCTTCCACCTAAAGTTTCCTTTGTGTAGTGTTCAGTGAACTCCTATTATCAGGGCAAAATTTAACACCACCTCCTAAAGGAAGTCTTCTCTAACTTTATCTCCTCTAAAACTGTTCTCCTGCAATAAGGGCTCATCATACCCTTTCTTGTCACCTCTCATAAGTGATGTATATTCACCTAATATTTATTTTCCCCAATCAAACCTAAAATTTATGAGGTCAGAGATCTCAGCTATCATTTCCTCCAATACTTAGCACCTACTAGGTACAATTGCATAGCAATTAAAGAATTAATGTTTTAGTTGTGTGTGCCCTTTAATTAAACTCTCTCAGACCCTGTCTTCTTAAGAAAATACACATCTCTTTGGAAAATTGCTATTATTGGATGGATACCATAAAGTGCATAACATAATGATTGATACAGGGGAAACACTCAAAAAAAGAAAGCTATTTTAATATTTAATTATAATTATCATTACCAGTGCAGTATGTAACTGGTTGGCATCTGAATGATCTACATTTGCTAAAATTCAATCATTCCCATCTCTGTTTCACTAGTGTTGCAACAGCTATGTACTTTCTAAACTCTTATTTACTTAATATTTTTCTTTATAATGATTGACTTCTTAAAGTTAAATATCTGCTATAGTTCATTCTAAATGAATACCCACAAAAATATTTTCTGCAGTAAAGCATTATCTAATAAAAGCCATTTCTGGTGAACTAAAATCATCATGAGAAGGAGCTATTTGACTCAATCTTCAAAAAATGCTGAGATAGATAATCACTTGATGTTTATCATTTTCCTTCTTTCCATGTCTCAATTGAACATATTAAAAGTATTTATCTCTATGTTTATCTTCATCATTAACTGGAATCTCTAAAGGCAAGGATTGTGACTGTAAATTCTATTGCCAGTGATTACCAAGATACTTTTCCAGAACAGCAGTTCAATAAATGTTTGTTAAATGAATTAAACAGCTTTTCAGTACCTACATTAATTAAGGAATGTGCTAGGCATATTGACAGAATTCAAAGAATAATCAGACAGATTCTCAATCAAAAACATAAGCTTCAGAAGAGTTTTATTTTTCTATACAATTGTGTTACATATTTTTACATGTATATATGCATATAAAGTTCATCCTCATGAGGGTTAATAATAGTTAAGATAAATAACTTTCAGATCAAAATTATATTCAAGTTATACCTTAAAAGAAGAGGATGTGAATTATCAATATGTGTGTATTAATGTGTGTGTGCTTGCATTTAGGCTGCATGTAAGCTTTATATAATATTCCAAAGGACAAAAGATACATACGTGTAGAGACAGTTCCCCTGGGTAAATAGAAATGATCCTTGTTACCAGTTTCTTCACTCCACCACCACCTGGAGATATTTTGTGCATGTGGAATTAAGATTCCAATTTAAGATTTAAGAAAATGCTGGAGAAATGCATTTCAAGACGAGATCATTGCAAATGCAAAGCCAAGGAGGTGGAAAAGTGAGGAAAATATAATTATAGTGGGGTAGAAAAATAGTAAAAATACCTTGATAATGTATAGAGTTCCTGATAATTCACAGAAATTAAAATACAAATGTCTTTAAAATGTGAGATTAACAAAATATGTTTTATTTCATTTATACTTCAAGAACATGAAAGTTACAATGTGATATCATTTTTCAACTTTAAGTTATAATGATCTAAAAATCTGATAACATCATGTTGGTCAATGTAAAAGAAAAATGGTACTCTTGCTCTAATACATTGTTGATAGAAGTATAAATCAGTACAATGTCTATTGATGCGAATTTTCCAATGTCCATTAAAATTTTAAAAACATTTATTCAATCCAGCTATTCTACCTCCAGGTTGTCATCCTCCAGATACTTGCACATATGAGCAATGGTATCCATACAAGAACATGCATTACAACATTGTTTAAAATCACAAAATCCTGGTAGTCTAAATAGACCCAATAACAGACCAGCCAACTAAATTGAGGATATAGTCATTCAAGACATGCTATGCTATCTTTATACAGAAGAGTTTTCTGAAAATTAATATGAAATGACTTCCGAAGTATAATAGATGCAAATGGTAAGGTACAAGAATTGTGCAGAGATTGTTTCTATTTGAAAGGAGAAAAAAGGATGGCTATGATGTATATGTACACATACACAAACACACACATACATCTGCTTATCTATGTAAATACATACATGCTTAGCTGAGCTTGTAATATCTCTGTAAAAATACAAAAAATAAAAAATAAATGGCACAGTGGTGATTGCCCCTGGAGTAAAAATAGTATTTATCCGGAGAGATATAAGGGAAAATTACTTTATACCGTTTTATAGCAGTTGAATTTTATAATCGTTGAATCAGCAAATATTGAGTACCTACTGAATACCTATCACTTTTGTATTTTCTGGAGATAAAGCACCTACTCTCATGGAGTTTATATTGCACATGTACATTATAAAAGAAATTAAAGCTCATAGGACAAATATAATTAATATAGATTAGTATAAGATTTTATCTCCACATAAATAATAAAACAATAGTTTTAGCCTTTGCTCTCTTTCAAATCTAAAATTTTGTTTTTACAATAACGTACAAGCATTAAAAATGTATTCTTTTTACATCAATTTTAAGTGAAAGTAAAACAATTTAAAATTATATTTACTGGATATTTAAAAATATTAGACAGGTAAACCTTAAATTAAAAAGTTAGAGATTAGATAAAAGATGTTAATGTTATTTATACTTGATTTTAGAAGTTGACGAATGAAAGTCTCAAATTTGATAGATTAGTTCAAAGATTATTGCAGCGATGCTTTCAACAGGTTCTATGAAGCTAAATAAACAAAGGTGACTGTAGGTGAAGAAAGAGGAGCAAATAGAGGGAGCCCAAAAGAATGATCTAAACTTTGGATTTTAGGGTTAAATGGCAAGGTCTTCATTGTGATCCTAATGATTTGAGTCTTCTTGACTCTGAGGTTGAATGTGTCAGAATGAGAAGGAAAATCAGTTGGGATCTGTTCAGTTCCAGATGTTTTTGAGACATAGAAAGAGCTAAGCATAAGGATCAAGGGTAGAGGGAAGCAGATAGGTTGGGGTTAGAAATTTAGTTTTTAGAGTTTTACTCACACACAAACTACGAGATGACTAAGATCAGGCCCAGAGAAAGAAGTTTCGCCAAGTGGGGTAAAATTTACAAGAGGAACCATAAAAGATAGAAGGGGCAATACATAGATTAAGGAAAAACAAGGACTTGAGAGATACAGCAACCAGGGAGGTGGGTTTTATAAGAATAACGCAGTGAATGGGGCCATTGTGCAGGGGGAAGAGACTATAGACAAAAGGAAAATCAGCCCCTGGTTGTGACATCTTAGGCGTTCGCTTTAGGGAGGCAGATTTTGGAAGTCTTTAGAGTCTAGAAAGGCATTTTGTTAGAAGTTAAAATAGTAAAGCTACAAGGGAAGACAGTAAGAAAGTAAAACAGAAATATAGATTATTATGAAGTCAAAATAGAAATGACATAGGAATGTTTGTTCTGCATGTTTCTTGCAGATCAGTTAATTAAAGCCATTAAGGTATTTTAACTTGAATGTACTTTGTGGTGTATAGGGAGACGTGGCAATTGCTGGGATAATATTCCATACACTGTACACTAGTGCTGTATTTAATGTGATTGTACTCCTCGTTCACTTGATTGAATTAAATTCCTTTTTATTTTACTGAGCTACCTAATTGCTACATTATAATTTCTGTGTTTCCTCGAAGACTAGTTTTCTTATGATAGAACACAATGAAATAGCCCACAGAGATAAGCAAAGCATAGGCATATTATCCTCCTTTTAGTTGAAGTAAAAATGTATTTGTTTTTGTGTGAAAATTGGTTTGGATAGGGAAGCGAATTCTATTAAATTAAACCACAGAGAAGCTGCACAAATGTGGATGGTAGAGATGTTATGTGACTTTCCACTTGTACACTGAAATCTGAGGAGAGATGCGCAGCAAAACTTCATACGGTGAATGCCATAAGGTGGCCTGAATCATTACAGTGTCCTTTAACGTTACAGCCCTGGGAAGGCTTGGGGACACTGGGTGCAAATTTGTCTACCGCTAACTCAAGAACCATCTATAAACAAGGAAGATGGTTGTATTGGTCATATCTGGAGATGGCCAGAGATGGCTTAGTTTTTTAGTTTTTGTTTGTTTGTTTAGCTTTTAAACTGTATAAACAAATCAACAGTGTTTCAATGTACGTGCAGGTTTTGCTAAATATCTCAAGAAAAACTTCTCAAGAATAACTATAAAAAAATGCTTACTCCCATGCTCCTGACTCGGGCGAATGTTAATTTTAAAGACAGAGCCTTAAGCTAATTTGGGGATGATGACCAAAATCAAAAGGAAACAAAGAAAAAAATCTCACTTTTTTAATTGTTTCACATTCAATGTGAAAACCAAAAACGATCAGGAGTGGTGCAAACGGCTGTCAGCAGGACCGGAGGCCCCATGTATTATCTTCTCACTTCCAAGAGTGCAAGATTCATTTAGTGCTTCCCCAAGAGAAGGGGACAAACCATTGCTGAAAAAGAGGAAGAGTTAGCAGGTCCTGCAGGCTAATCCAACGTGTCATTTACAAGTATGTACAAACTGGAAAGAGAATTTTCCTGAAGTTGAATAGTTGTCTGTATATATATCTGATCTTAAATCAAGGAATCTCCAAAATAGAATAACCCAGAAAAAAAGAAAATACACACACACACACACACACACACACACACACGAATGCTCTCTATAGATGTCTTTTGAGAATGGCTAGAGGTGTGCTACTAATTTATGTTGTCAATGATGATGGTTATTCAATATTAATTATTCCTCAAGAAAATGCAATTCTTTTTGTTTTGATGTTGGCTTGTTTACTCTCCTATTTATCTTGAGAATTGTTCCCAGTATTTGTTTTGGCGGTAGTTGTGATTTTTATCTTTTCAGATCAAAGTTTCCTGATCTATGATGTTTTCTAATTTCTGAGCTTCAGTTTTTCTCTAAAAAGATCAATATCTTTGGTCGGTCTTTAATTTTAAGGTCATATTTGTGTTTGGCCAGACAATTCATTAAAGTCAGCCTGCTCGGATATAAACTTAAGACATCTCGTTTGCTTTTCTTATAGTGAATAAATAATACCGAACTCAGCAAAAGACAGTTTTTATTCTTAAAAAAAATCGAGAATTGTTAGAAAGAGAGATTTCATGCAATATGTACTTGAAAGGTAATCCAGACAAATGCGAAGAGTCAGAAGTAGGTCTTAACTCAAAAATCCTTTATTCAAATGGTTACTTTTTAAAACGAAATCCTTGTCTAACTTTGTCAAAGTTATTCTCTAACATTTTCTTGTGAAATTTTCTTGAGTTTGTTTTCAGATATTCTCTAATAAGCTATTTTATTTTAAACCTAAATGGAACTGCACTACATATAGGATTCTGAAACTGTCTTCCTCACTAAATAAATTTTGCCCAGCATTCTGTATGCATAGATAGAGATCTACTTTATTGCCTTTAATGGCTAATTTTTTTTAATATTTATTTTACAAATGTTCCACATTAAGTTGACTGAATCCCCTCTTGATGAACCCTTGGTTGTTTCTTCATTTTTGTGACTATAAATACTCCCGTCTTGAATATGCTTCTATATTATATTTATGAATTTGAATAATATCTATAGACTTTTTCTAGATGTGGAATTTCTGGTGAAAAAGGAAAAAACAAAAGTTTTAAAATTTAATTTTTAAAATGTTGATATTTTATTTTTACCTTCAATTTTCTGATATTTAAGGTGTATTTTCAAAAAGTTATTAAATATAGTTACTGAAATCAAAATCTCATTTATAATTATTAAGTATTAATATTGACTTAAAATGCATGAGTTGTATGAATGTGGTAAAATATTTTAATCTATACATAGATGATGAAATTACATTTCAATTTAATAGCAGGGTAATTATTTCATTGTAGGGCAACTAAATATTATATGCCTCTTAATTTGATATAATAGATAGTGCAACTCATAAAACGTGCTTGCCAAAAATACCCTGTAACTGATGAAATTCTACATGGATGAAATACAGGTGATAAAGAAAGTTAAATGGTATCACAGGGAAACAATTGGACAAATCTAGAAGGTGGAACATTACAGTATCTTGACTAGTCTCTTTAATATATGAATATGATTTTAAAACGAAGGGAACCTGCTATTCTAGATTAAAATATACCTAAGAGACATAACAACAAAATGTGAAAGCTTGTCATTTCTTGAATTTTATTTTATAAATGAACATCTTCTTCTGCCAGAAAACAAAGACATGCTCAAAAACTGATAGAAACTTGTCATAAGAACATAGGAGTCAACTTGAAATCACTCTTGTTTGTGAAATTTGAGACAATTTGAGCATCCAAATGAATGACAGCAATGTATTAGAAAAAGTGAATAAAATAAATTCATGAGTCCACGCTGGCAGCAAAAATAAATAATAACATAAAATAAAATATAAAATAAAATAAAAAATAAAATAAAATGAAATAGGAAGAGGAAGGGAAAGATTTTTCTTAAAGAAAAATTCCAACTAATATACTTTTTAATTACCATATTATAACCATCACCATGATAATTGATTCTAACAATAATCATCAATGAGCTAAAACCATTAAATAGAAGATTATTGGGAAACATAATTTTTACATAGTATCAAACAGTCAATGAAAAAATAGCTTATTAATTACAAAGATAAAAAAGTACTTTTCAGCGATGAAGTATGCAAGACCATTTTAACCAGTCAATTTAACATCCTCAATAACAGAACAAACTGACAAGCTTTCTGATGTGACACACCATGAAGGGTACCTCGCGTGTGCGGTATTTCTGCTGGAAATGTTTAACCTGAATATAGTTATGAAGAAACCATCAGACAAATTCAAAGTGAGAGACGTTCTACAAAACGACTGCTCTTAAAAGATTAATGTCATAAAAGACCTTAAAAAAAAGGCTGGGTAACTTTCTAGATTAAAGAGACTTGGCAACTAAATGTTATATGTGTGCCTTGACTAAGTTTTGGGTTGGAGAAAACAGTAACAATAAAATCTAGCTATAGTAAGACAAATGGGAAAATATAAATATGACAATATATTTGATAGGTCCATCCCTATTTATATTTCCTGAAAATAAAATTTGTAATGTTGTTATATGAGAAAATGTGCTGGTCCTTGGGAAGTACCCACTGAAATATTTAGTGAAAGTATCATGATGCCTGCAACTGACACTCATCCCTCCCCTCATCCTCGTCCAAAGTGTGGAGATAGATACATATAAACATCCACCAGGTGATTTTCCCTGAGGCCTCTTCACTTACAGATGGCCACCCTGTTGCTGCCTCTTCACGTGGTCATCCATGCACCCTGGTGTCTCTTTATTTTTCCAAATTTCCTCTTACAAGGACACCAGTTGGTGTAGATTAGGGCCATCTTAACAGCCTCCGTTTAACTCAATCACTGATTTAAAGGCCTTATCTTCAAAAACAGTCAAATTTTGAGGTACTAGGGGTTAAGGCTTCAACATGGGAAGTTTGAAGGGGCACAATTCAGCCCATAGAAATGGGTATGCATTGGACTGTTCTTGCAATTTTTCTGTAGGTTTGAACATTTTCAAAATAAAGTTGAGAGTTAAAATCAAGGACCCTGCTGATTTTCACATACTGCTCTAAAATAAAATTATTGTAAAAATTAGATATTTTTGTATGTGTTTGTGTCTAAATTGCTTAGACAAGCCTTATAAGGTACTACAGAAAAACGTTTTTTTTTTTTTCTTTTGAAAGAAAAAGAATCAGCAGAAGCTGGACTGTGTCAATTTCTATCTGTCAGTCTAGTCTAGGAAAGAAAAATAACTCATATCAACAATCTTCCTACACCCCTGTTCCCTACAGAAAAACATCCTAGAAAGTGAAGTGCTGGTTTAAAATGAAAACAAATGAACAAACAAACAAAATTCTCTTATAATGTTTTCTAAAAAATCATTTATTAACTTAGTAAGTTTAATGTCTCATTTACAGAGTATCCTTAATGTGACACTGGTCAACATTATGATACTGCTAATTGTCATAATCACAGTCTTGAGATTTTAACAATATTTCTAACTTTAAGTTTTTTCTTACTATGATTTAGCTATAAAATAAATGATGTAATTACATTTACCTTTGTTTCTAATTTCTCTTGATATTTTTCAGTCCTAAACTCGTTTCACCTCAAGCTGTGATTTGTCAGGTTTTATAACCTCTGAGTATTGTCAGTGTTGCCTGTGTGTGGACAGGAAACCTCTAGGGAAAACCCAAGTTCTGTAGAAAAGGCATTGGTGATTCAGGAAGCGTGGGTCACTCCTCTGAATGAGTATTGAACCAATGCACCCAGCATAAGAGGTGCTCTCTTTTTGAAAATGACATAAAACAGAGATCTTAACTTTAGTATAAGACTCTTTCATAAAAAGCATCCAGAAAACACCTCAGTTTCAGATTTCATGAGTAGTCTTAATTTTTTTTGAATGTATATACAAAAGTTAATACTTCAGAAGAGAAGAATTTTACTGAGTTACAAAGATATATTTATTATCTTATTGTTTTTTCAAAAGGAAAGTACTATTTTCTGATCATAAAGTTAAACATTTTTCATTAAAAATTTTTCCAAAGTAAAAGTATAAAGGACATGAAAATTCACACATAATCCCAT
The DNA here is from genome assembly GCF_014176215.1 of Rousettus aegyptiacus. Classification (NCBI taxonomy): domain Eukaryota; kingdom Metazoa; phylum Chordata; class Mammalia; order Chiroptera; family Pteropodidae; genus Rousettus; species Rousettus aegyptiacus. The sequence goes on from NW_023416286.1 coordinate 25,405,711, forward strand.
CATATAGAGATCAAATTATTAGTATTAATTAATATATTATTCTAAAGTTTAGTAAATAGGAAAAAATAATAAAGCATTTATTCTGCCTTTTTTTTTGCCTGAACTGTAATTCAGGATAACTAAAAATTAAATCTTAATGTAGCTATTAATCTATATTATCTCTTGATTAATATATTTAAAGTTATTTATTTCCCTCTAAATATTGCTTTAGCAAGCTGTGTTCCACAAATATTAGCATGGGATATTTTTATTGGTGTTTAATTATAAATTCTTTAAAATTATTCTCATTTTGCTCAGGAGCTGTTTAATAGCATGTTCCTAATTTTCCAAACATAATGAATCAGGCACGTGTTAATGATTTCAAATTTATTGCCTATCAGCAAACCGGTATGATATTGATCTTTAGAATGTATCGAAGTTTTCTTTCTGTCCTAGTCAATGGACAAATTTTGTTTTAATAGTCCATGTATGCTTAAAAAAATAATATTTTTTTCCTATGTAGCTAGTATAAAATTCTTTCTATATCTAATATTTCAAATATTATTTTTAAGGATTCTTTTTCAAATTTAGTTTTGCCTCAAAAATCCTACCTATTCATACCTAAAATATAACCAGTATTTTGGTTATATATTTTCATAAAAGTAGTTTTAGACAAGTTTAGAAGAAAAAAGCAACTAGCCTTTAGTAAATAACTTATAGTATGTAGAATTAATATAAAATCTATTTATACAGTCACCACCTGGGATAGAGTCAGCATCCATAACTATTCTTATCTATACCTCTTGGATTCTTACTCTCTCTACCCTAGATCAGTAGCTTCTAGAGCAATTCATATCTCCAACTTGTCACTTTCCCTAATCTCTAGTGATGCACGATAAATTCTAATCAATTTAACTCGAGTCTGGTGGGGGAAATCCCTCTCTCTTTTAGTTCAAATAACTTTTATTTTAGTTAATAAACTTACAGAAAACAAGCTCACACCAGGATGGAAATCTTTGAATAGCTAGATTTCTAAAACAAAGTGAAATTTTAAATCCTATCACCTTATTGATCCATTTAGTCTTACTTATGAACTAATAACTCAAGAATGTTTACTTGTGATTAGTTGTCCATAAATTTGGTTTGGGAATGGTGGGGACGGAGTTGGGAGAGAAGGTACATAAGCAATTATTCTGAGAGGTAGAACTACTTTCTTTAGGTTTGTTCAAGTAACACCTATTAGCATGACATGGAACATACTTTGAGTAGCTGGGTATTGACGAATAATATAGTTGACAGGAAGATTATAATTCCTGATAATTATCTTCTAAGTTTACCAGAGTGGGAGTAATTATTGTGTCTGTCTTTCTTTTTTGGGGGGGGGGGGTCGGGTTAGGGGGAGTCCATTTCTTTCTCTTGTCATTGATCTTTATAGGACTGATTTTCTCACTGCATCTTGAGTGTACTTCCTACGATAAGGTCTCCCTGTCATATGGTTTCCCGATGAAGAGCTTAACAACATTAAGTTATGCCAGTCACACTGGACTAAGCATGAGGCACATACGGGGGAGACTTTTAAACTTCATGTAGTATGTGAGTTCCCATCTACTCTGTTCACAGATTTATCACTATGCCATAAGTGCCATTTTTAATGGGGTTTGTATCCTGCACCCTCTAAAAGAGTCGTCGTTGGGCCATTTGTTGTGTCCCGATTGGGCACCCGATGATGGTTATTGAGTCATCGAATGATGTTCCTAGTCCAGAAATCGTCTGCTGCATTTTTTGCCTTCATTGTAAAGAGCTGTGTTTGCAGGACAAGTCAGCTTTATTGTTCAGAGAAAAATCACAGAATTTTTTATTGTTGTTCTAATCATAATGATCAATTATGATGCTTTCAAGGTCAGAATCACTTGTCCTCCATATGGGAATTGGCAAAAACACATTTCATCTTTGGGGAAAAGCAATCAGTTTAATTTTTCCACTGAAAAGGGGTTTTAAAGTGTGAAAGCACTCCCTGCTCAGCCCATGCACATACACAGTTGTTCGAAGATGGGAAAATAGGTAACATGAAGTGATCACCGGACTGTGAAAATCACTAGGCAGTTCTCTAAGAGAAGAGCCTTTTGGAGACAGGCTAGTGACAACTTGAGAATACATTCTTGTTTTAAACTTAAGTATATGCTGGAGTCTGCCCTCTATTAAAGAAAATCTGTTGTTGAAGTGTGGAATTGTATCTTTGTGTGAACTACGAACAGCTGACAATACATAAAAGCTGCGGCATTACTAAATGTGTGTATTATCCAGGTACTCATAAACTTTTTTTTTTTTGTACTGATGGTCCTGTGCCAGAAACATTTTATTTTACTCTTACTTGCTTTTAAACTTTGCTTAGCCACTTAAAGAAAATCTACTTATGGAACAATTTGTCCCAAATTCATTCCAAGTTGTATACAGTCATGTGCTGCACAACGATACTTTGCTCAATGTCAGACTGCATATATGATAGTGGTTTCGTAAGATTATAATGGGGATGAAAAATTCCTATCACCTAGTGACATCATGGCCGTTGTATGTTAGAGTACAACACAGTATTCATGTGTTTGTTGTGATACTGGTGTAGACAAACCTAATCCACTGTCAGTAGTATAAAAGTATATCATATATAATTATATACAGTATGTGATACTTGATAATAGTAATAAACAACTATATTACTAGTTTATATATTCATTATGCTATACTTTCTATTGTTATTTTATAATGTACTCTTTGTACTTATCAAAGAAAGTTTGCTATAAAACAATATGCTGTGTTACATCTTTTGATTGTGTCATTTTCTCTTGTGCTTCATTTAGTCTCATGTTGTTTTATGAATTTAGTGTAGCTTAGGGGTACAGCGCTTATAAAGTGTATAGCAGTGAACAGTAATGTCCTAGGCCTCCACATCCACTCAGCACTCATTCAATGACTCACCCAGGGCAACTTCCAGTCCTGCAGGTTCCATCCATGGTAAGTGTGCCATGTTTTAATCTTTTGTGTTATATTTTTACTGCACTTTTTCTGTGTTAGATATGTTTCGATACAAAAATACCATTATAATTATCTACAGTATTCAGTAAAGTAACACAGTGTCCAGGCTTGCAGCCTAGAAGTAATCAACTATATCATACAACCTAGGTGTGTAGTAAACTATACCATCTAGATTGGTATAAGTGTCCCCTATGATGTTCGCATAATGATACAATCACCTAACAGATGCATTTATCAGAACATATCCCCATTGTAAGTGGTATGACAGTATTTCTAGCAAAAAATTTACAATTAAAAAAAGAAAAAAAATGTGGTGTTATCTCTGAAACTTGGAACATGTTCTATGTTTCTGTCTCCATTGAAGATGATATATGACTGTACCAATTACATATTGGCTGCATAATAAAACATTTCAAAACTTTATGGCCTAACACAATAATTAATTAGCTTTCAATTCTTTGGATTATTAATTTGGGCTGGACTGATTAAGACTTTATTTCTACTGTTCTTGGCAGAGCTCATCCACACGTTTGTGGTCAGTTGCTGATTCTGTGGTCAGTCAGTGGACTAGCTGGGATTTGCTTATCTCAGATGGTCTCATCCACCTATACGGGAGTGGCTATCTACTGACAAGGGTACCTCCACTCCCCTCTTCTGATCTCATCCTCTAGCAGGAAAACCTGAATTTGTTCCCATGCCAATAAGATTTTAGAAGGAGTAAGAGAGCAAATCCCAATACAGAAGTTCTTTTAAAGCCTCTATATGATGTTTGCTAACTTTACATTAACAAAAGGCAAGAGACCAAGCCCAGATTTAAGGGTAGAAAATGGTCTTCACCTTTTGATGGTAGAAAATGCAAAATCACATGACAAAACGGCATGCATGAAGAATGAAAATAAAATGTAGCCATTTTGCTGACTTAGCTTAAATACTCACAAAAACCCTGAGAAAATAAAAAAAGCAAAGCTCAGGGAATTAGAGTCATTTATCTAAAATCAGACAGCAATATCTGGGGGTGGCATTGGTGTCAAATAATTTATGTCAGTCTTCAAAATCTGTGCTCTTTTTTTTTTTTTTTACATCATCCACCAAACCAGAGTTACTGTAGTAAGAAGGACTATCTATTCTCTTCCCATCTACCACTTTTTAAAAATATATATGTATACACAAAGAGTTGACATTTTTGTGGTATGTAAAGATCTACACAAATAGAGTTTAGATTACTTGGTATCTCTTTCCTTCTGAGATGTTTGCTGATCCTAAGCTCCTCATGTATAGAAGTCCCATGGGATCTTCTGTATAGATATGCATTCAGCTGGTCACCAATCATACTATAGTGTAATTGTCCATTAGACCATAAGCTACATTGTGAGCATTCAGAGTGCCATGTTGTGTTCATCAAATGCCTAAAGGAGGAGCTTGTCTAAAGATATTCAGTAAATACTGGTTGAATGAATAAACAGTTAACAGTTGTTAGCATTTACCCTCTTTGCATAAAGTTATAATGGAAATATCGCAGATAAAAATGTTTAGATGTAATTAGTATTTTCAAATAGCTATATACTGAGAGCCCTGTAATTATTTGTAACCTGAGATAGTTATTTAAATTTACATTTTTATTTTAGAATAGTTTTAGTTTGAATGTTAATAGTGGAAAAGAGACAAAAATTCCCATAGAGAGAAATTCCAAATAATTTATGTAAATACTCTCCTTCCCCCACAATGAAGCAGAGCTCAATTTTTCTCTCCCTTGAGTATGGGCTGATCAAGACTTTATTTCTACTGTACTTGGCAGAGCTACCCACACTTTTGTGGTCAGTTGGTGATTCTGTGCTTAGTGACTTGTTTTCAAAGAGTAGAGTATGAAAAAGAGGTGGAAGGAGTCATTTTACAGGGGAAAAACCAAGTAAATGCTTCTTAGGAAGGCGATCAAGGTTTAACATCATCAGTAATGTCATGTTGATAACGCGTACCTCTGATATGATATAAGAATAGTACTTCGGCTTTGTGCAGTTCTTCCCCACATGATGATAACCCAGTCTAATCACAAGAAAAGCACCAAGTTAAGATTGAGGTACTTTCTACAAAATACCTGGCCAGTACTATTCAAAACCATAAATGTCATCAACACAAGGAAAGTGATAGACCAGAGGAGGCTAAGACAATTAAACGTAATGTGGTATCCTAATAGGATGTTAAGAAAAAACTAGTTGTCTTCTCTAGCTGCTTTAACAAGTTACCATAGACGAAGTGCTTTACACAACGTTTATTTCTCATAGTTCTTGAGGCTGGAATATGATGTTAGGGTGCCAACATGGTAGAGGTTTTGGTGAAAGCCCTCTGCCTGGTTTATAGACAGCCACCTTCTTTCTTTGTTTGTACATGGCATAGAGAGACATCATCTCTCTTGCGTCTCTTATAAGGGTACTAATGCGTGAGGGCTCCACTTTCATGACCAAATTACCTCCAGGGCTCCACTTCCAAAAACCGTTACGATGTAAGATATTAGCAATAGAGAAAGCTGAATGCAGGGTATGAAGTCTCTCTGTACTATATTTTCAACTTCTCTGTAAATCTAAAACTATTCTAAAATAAAAGTTTTATTTAAATTTGAAAAACTATCTCAGTTTATAAAAAATAAAGAATATATTCACTCTAAGTTCTGAAACAGTTCATTTTCTGAAGATATGAAAGAAAGTGATTATTAAAAGGATATGTAGTGCCATCAACTTTACTTACAAAGTGAGATATAAGCCTATCTTAAGTTAATAAAAATCATAGAAATATTAGAGAACACGACCTATTTATGACAACGGATCAGAATTGAAAATACTGCCACATTTTTCAGTTTTATGATTTTTCCAAGACGTTACAAAACAATAAAGAATTACAAACCAATCTTTATCTACCAAAGTTATGTAAAACTTGGTGAGACTGAGTGGCTGGGGGATTGGGATAAAAGGGAGACTTACTTTTCATTGTAAGTCATTTTGTATATTTCAAATTTTATGTTGTGTGCGCACATGTATTACCTCCTTAAAAAAAATTAATTAACAGTTGGCTTTATTTAAAAATAACAAATATAGCTAAAACCCTATATGTAGGTGAAAATCTGCCTCTCTCAGCCAAAAATGACAAGATTGAGGCTGATAAGCTATACAGTCGGTGGCCAAGTAAATTAGGCCAGAGAGCAAAATGCCTTTTTATACTTGGCAGAATTTCAAAACTGACACTACCTCAAAATCTAACTCATGCCAAATAATACAGCCGGGGCTTTAAAAACAAAACAAAACAAAAAAATCTACAGTCTGGAAACTTTCTACCATGAAAATTAAATATTAGCAGTGGAAAAAAAAAAAAAAAGAGAAAGGCGATTTGATGGTATTAGCTGACCCTTTAGCAATGAAGTAAAATTTTTAAAATGTATTTTTATAGTCTCAAGACAGAACTTATCCAAAAATATCACCCTAATGATGGTGGTCTTTGAATAGAAGGTTAATGCACATTTAGGCTTCACGTGTTTTATGATCATAGGGTTTGGCAACTTTGATTAGTTTTTAAATTAACCAGGAAAGTTATAGATTGGAAGATTTTCCACATTACTCCAGGTGTAATCTTATTTACACAAAGGTTTCTCAGGACCCTGCAGAAAACCTAATAATATGTAAAATTTCAGTTCTATTCTTGAGCAGTTGCTAACCATATGGCTACTGCATCTCCATAGTTTTTCATGTTCTTATGATGCTGGTGACAAGGAAAATTTTAATCTCTCATGAGCAAATGAAGAGAATCTTGTAGAAATCTGACTCCCCTCCAAAAGCTAAAACTTTCAAGAACTCAGGGTTTTAGAATGGGAACAGATTTTAGAAATAAATTTAGTCAAACCTCTATTTCATTGATGAAGAATGTAAGGGTCATAAACATTAGATAACCTGTTCAGTCACCCAGCAAATATTTGGTGAGTAGAACTAAAATCCAAGTTTCTTCCTAGGTTGCCTTGTGAGAAACACACACACACACACACACACAGTATTTATATAAGACATTTAAAATAACTCCATCTTCAATGAGTTTACGACATAGTTGGAAAACATTCACACACGTAAAGTTTTTAAGACAATTTATAATAAAGAGCTAAGTTGTATTACAGAGACCAGAAATGATATTAATTCATATTATATATATATGTGTATATATATATATACATACACATATATATAATATTAGAGAGTGGCATATGTGTATTTATATATAGTTAAATACACATGTACCACTCACTGATATTCCCAGCACACACCTTTACATAAAAATACTGAGGTAGAGAAGAGCTAGGCAGAAAGCAAACCAATTCAATACAAATGAAGTCATGGACGAAATTTTGAGTCTTAAGAGAAAAGAAAAGGAATTAAGCAAGGCAAATAAAATACGCTTATTTAATATCTCAGCAGAGAAGTCTCTACTGCTTGATTCCATGAAAAATTATTTCCCACTAGTACATTCTAAATTTGGGTCTTCAATCCCAGTGAAGAATCTCTACTTGAAAATTTACCTGGACTACACCTTTTTGAGACATTTCCCGATTCAAACTAATTTTATTCATGCTTTTCACTTATATCAACACTGGATGGGGAAGTCAAGTATGAAATCAGGGAAAGGGTCATGAAGCTGGGACTGAGAACATCAATGGTCAATTATAGGGATGATAACAATAAGAGAAGCTCTAGTAAGAACCCAGGAAATATCAAATAATGTACACAACATTTTAATAATTCTTAAAAGTCTTATTTAAGGACATCTCTTCACCAAATCCTAATTTTTCTGGTGTACTTGTTATACCTATAATCACATTTTTATTAGCTTTAGTTAAAACAATTCTTTACTATCTGTAAGTATTAATAGTGTATAAACCACTTCTCTCCAAGGAAATTTTACCAGTCATCCCTAATTATATAGCTTTTATTTCTATCCATTATACGGAAGTATCCTTGGACTTTGTTTTCAAAAATGTAAATCTTGCATTCTACTAATTCTACTAATTAGATACACATATAAATAGTAGATTCTGAATAGAAGTTGTTTATGAAGGGCATCTGGCATTTTTATTTGGGAGTCATTTTTCTTTTTAAGGAAAAAGTTATCTCCAGATTTTCTTGTTGTTGTAGCTCTTTACTTCAACAAGAGTAAGAAAAACGCAACCAACAATCTCTCATTAATTTGCTACTATAGTACCCTGCAGTGGGTATTCGATATTTTGATGTAGAAGTCTTGATGTCACATTTCTTTTACTTCCATTTCAACTCTGACTGAAAAACAAACATTAAACTTTTCCTTCAAATGAAAAAGCTTTATTTTTTCCTGATTATAAAAATAAACAGAAATCTTGCAGTTAAAAATGAAGACTTAATTTCATCTTTTTAAATTTCATGTGTCCTGATGAAAACATAGTTATGAATAAAGAAGATAAGAGTGTTCAAGGAATTTTTTTTTTTTTTAAAGAGGGTAACAGTGATTGATAGCTTGAGTCTGGCATCAGGTACAATAAGGCATTTAAAATAACTCTATCTTCAATGAGTTTACCGCATAGTTGGGAAACAAATTCACACACATGAAGTATTTAAAACAATTCATAAGTAAGAACTAAATTACATTGGAGGGACCAAGAATGATGCAAATTCAAAGCACTGAAGGCTAGAGTAAAAAAGGAATGCTTTCTGGTGAAGTATCTTTTATGCTTTCCTCTCCCCATTTGCTTGTTCCATAGGATTATAGCTCCAGGAAAATTACCAATTTGTTCTCTCACCAAGAATATGTGAGAGTGATACAAAGAACAAAATATATTATTTAATGATAAAAAATAAAACAAAGATCATTTGCTAATAACTTTGTTGGATGCAATGATGATGTGATTGCATTCAAAATTTTTCCTTATCTATTGAAGATGCATATTAAAATGTTTATAGATGATATGATATTTCTGAGATTAAAAAATTCAAAATACATATTTTTGGTGCAATAGATGAAATAAAAGGGCCAAATGTTAATCATTAATGAAACTAGATAATAGATATGGAGAAGGTTGCTGTTTTATTTTTCTATGTTTTAATTTCTCCATAGTAAAAAAAAAAAAAGAAAACAAAAACATAACCTAGAGCAAACATAACACTGAATGCAAGATTAAAGTTGGCAATAAAAATAAAATATCTTCTGTCATTATTTCTCTAAACTTTAGCTGTGAAAGGATACCAGTGGCCTGTGACAATTCTCTATTTTCCTATATATTGTTTATGCACACGTATGTACAAAGCAATAACATAAAATATACAACATGAGAGGAATTGTGGAGATTGCTAATTGACAATCAAAAGTGATTTTCTCTCTCTTCTGTAGTGAGAGAGACATTGTCTTACTGTTAGGTATGGCCAGGTAACTAAGTACTTATAAATGGAATGAGAGAGGAACTAATTTGTGACACAAGTGGGACTGAGTTTTAGTCTCACTTCCCCCTACCCACCGGCTGCAACAAAGAAATGGTGGCAACTCTGCCTTATCCAAGTAGATGTAAACAGGGGGGATGGAAAAACTAAAGAATGAAAGAATCTTGCATTCCTAAATGACCATATGGAGCAGAGATGCCACAATAATTTGGACCACTCACATTGAAACTACAGACAAGAGAAATAGAGTTTTACATTTTATTTAAACCAGAGTGGAGGGGTGAGAATGAATATTATTTTTTATTATCACTTTTTTGTATATCTGTCCCTAAATAAAAATGTGTATATAAACATATTTCTAAACAAACAAACAAAAAATTGCATCATTAATGTACAGGGAATTATAGTTATTTTCATGCATACATACCTAGATATTTGAATACTCATATATAAGAACCTAAATATTAATATTTAAAGTCAATACAGTACAGAGATTATATGTATGCCTTCATTTTCACACCTGCTCCCAAAGACATTTTAATGTACAGAATTTTTTAAATTTCTCTTTTTAATAATGTTTTGGTGATATTACTTTGATGTTCATTGCATACAGTGGACTTTTTTTTTAACAAATAAATGAGTTTAAGAATGGAGTCACACATACTTTGTCTTAATAAATCTCTTTTGAAATTACAAAGAAAGGTGTTTTATTTAATAAAAACTATTTTAATTTTGTGAAGTCTAAAGAAACATATACAAAGTTTATTCTTAGTAGACAATTACACTAAACTGACAATTGTTTGACATGTTTTTTTGCTACACTGAGTAAAAAGGATGATATTTTTAGCTAAAAATTTTTGAATCATTGAATCTTTTTCTTGTGATCTCTGAATAAAATAATGTGAGAAGTCAGAAGTAAATATTTTGTGGTTATGGGAAATAATGTCTAAACCCAAATGTCCATTGTTAGGGATCTAACATATATATAATATGTAACATGTCCATAAAACTATACAGGGGGCAGCTGAAAGGGAATGAAGATGATCTCAAGGAACTAACTAGGAAGAACTCCAAGACACATCATTAAGTGAAAAAGTTAGGTGCAGAACAGGGTACAGTCGGCCCTCCTTATCTGTGGGTTTCACATACTTGGTTTCAACCAACTGCGGGTGGAAAATATTTTTTAAAAATGTTGCTTGGTTGCTAATGTGTACTGTGTAGTAAGGCCTATGATACTTGCATCTGTACTGAGCATGTACAGACTTTTTCCTTATTATTCCCTTAACAATAGAGTATAACAACTATTTACATAATAGTGACATTATATTAGATATCTAATCTATTAGTAATCTAGATATGATTTAAAGTATGCTATAGGATGCTCATAGATTATATGTAAGTACTCCATCATTTTATATAAGAGACTTGAGAATCCTTGGATTTTGGTGTCTGTGGGGGACCTGGAACCAATCCCCCAGGAAGTCCGAATGAAGGACAGCTACATAAAAAATGCTACATTTGCATAAAAAAGAACAGGAAAGATAATTTGGGGGCTTTTAAACTCCATGAATAAATTATTAAATAGTTTTGTAAATATATTACATTTTTTTAAAAGTTGTGATAAGACAGAACTGTAAGAAGAGGCATTTAAAAAATAGAACTCATTTCATTTCAGAAAAGGTTACTAAATTATTTTATCTGTAAGTAATCTTTTAAATAAAAAATAAATATTGAACCTTTAAAAAAATGAAAGATGGAGTGAGACAAGAAGAAACTTGACTTCATAGTATCCTGGTAACCCTTTTTAAAAAGAATACTTCAGAAATATTTTTAGAGTACTCACTTTCACTATTATATCACTGTCTCCTCGATCCACTCAGGCTTTCACATTTGTTTATTACAGATGAATTTGCCATCTAGCACTTTTTATACTCTTCACAATTTCTGTTTTTACCATTCCTCTCTATTTGCTCATTATTCAGCAGGGTCTGAAACGAACAAGATTTTTTTTATGACACAAGGCCCACCTATTAGGATATTTTTTAAGTCAAAGCAATTCTCCTTCCTGTCCTTCCTAGAGGAGACTGTGCAGGAAGCTTAAATCTATCTATACGACTTCCTAGTTTTTAGTCGCATCTTCCATCTTCCTAGAGAGACTTGTTCTTTAAATTGGAGTGTCCTTCTGACTTCTCAGATTATTAGACATGAGCATATTCAATTTAGAATCAAAGACACTTGAGAAAACTGTTTTTCTTTTTTTATCTTTACAAATATATCCTATCCATTTTCATGCACCTCAGCTCATGCAAGGAAATAAGGTTGTTATAGCACATATTTTGAAACTGTTTTAATATTTTCTGTGACCATAGATTTTCTTCCAGGAAGTTTTTGTAATTTTTTTTTTCAAAAGAATTTGATTACCCAAACGAGAGCTCACTTGATATTTTTCAAATATTGTTACTTGGGTTTTGCTTCTAGATATTAACATGTTTATAATTTGCCTTAATAAAAATAATGCTTATTTCTAGCCAGTCACAGTAAAAAAAAGAAGCCAATTTTCTTTCAGCAATCTACACTTGGCTTAGTTAAGGTGATTGATTTGTACAGAAGAATCCCATATTAGCTGAGTAATAACGTTTTCAAAAATTTTTTCAACAAAACTCAAGAATGAAGATCCCACTGTCCAGACAGTCTTCAATATCAAAACACAAATTTTAAAATTTTACAGTGTCTAATTAGAACTAAGTCATATTGATTTTTATCTAAACATCTCCAATTTGAACCACTATAATAGCCTTGCAACTGGTTTTATTGCCTCCAGCCTCCAATTCAGTCTTATCAAATTCATCTTTCTAAAATTCTGCTTTCATCATGTTATTGTCTGACTCTCTAAACCTTTCAATAAACCTTCAAGGTGATTTTAATAACAGTTATTTTAAAAGATTGAACTGGTAAAACATCAATTTATCAATAAGCAAGGGTTGGTTAAATAAATGAGAGTAAAGGCTTTTATAGAACTAAAGTCTAGTTTTTTTTTTCCTTTTCTTGCCTGCCATTTGAACTGAGTTTGTTGACAGAATTAACTATTTGCTCAATTTCCTTTCAATGATTTTAAAACATGTCTTCATTTTTTTTTTTTTTTTTTTTGGTTACTCATCCTTTCAAAAGCTAGAACTTAAATCCCTCTGCTTGAACGTGGGCTGGAATTAGTGGCTCCCCTATAATTGGTAGAATATAGGATAAGGGATGCTGTGTGACTTTCAAGTGTAGGTCATGAAAAGAGAACTTCCACTTGGCTCTTTCTCTTGGATTGCTGTGAGAGAACATAGCCGCCTGGTCATGAAAATAGTCAACCCTGCGGTGAGGTCTCCATGTGGAAAGGACTCAACTTGCCAGCTTGCATAAACCAACTTGGAAGTATATCCTCTAGCCTCAGTGAAGCTTTCAGATGATTTTAACTCTCCAATCTTGAGTCTTTCAGCTGAGGACCTAGATGTGGAGCAAAGTCAAGCTACCACCACTATGCCCTGTTTGAACTCCTGACCTGCCATATCTATGAAATAACAAGTTATTATTATTATTTTAGGCCAGTAAAGTTTGGGTGAAATTTGTTATACAAAAATAGATAACTAATACATTCCTTAAAACTTAGTCTGTAACAGTGCTAGACAATAAGGACCCCAAAATAATTAAGGAAATTTTTGCCTTCAATAGTGTCTCATCCTTTTCATAATCTACTTATCAATTTTTTTTTTTTCCTGCTGAAGGGCTTCTGGCTTTGGGCTTTGTTACCCTAGATAGCTAATTTAAAGCTCCTAGTTTTATAATTTTATTTTATAGCATACCCTTATATTTTATATATGTTTATATCTTACTATATATGTGTGTATGTGTCTGTATGTGTGTGTGTGTATGTATTATGGTAAAAACTTATTTTTAGAAAAAATAGAATATTTCAAATATTTTAAATCTTTATAAAATATTATATTTTTTAAGAATAGTCACTTTTATAAAGCTACACATGCTTATTCTAAGATATATAAGTGTGAGAAGATAAATTTTAAAAGAGTATATAATCAAGACTCATACAAATATAAAATAAAATGAGGGAAGATTTTTTAACCTACTAATTTATGAAAGAATCAATAAGATATTACAACTGGTTCAAGGAGAATTCAATGTTCTACACATATAAGTCAAATAAGCAATGTTATAATGAATTTAAAAATAAATGCAAGAACTAGCAGAATTGGTCAATATTTACACTGAAGTATTCAATTACATATCACCAGACACAATTTGTATTCCTATGGACAAGATTAATTTACATAGCTATCATTCTTTTTTGCATGATATTGCCATGTTTTAGAGTCAAGGCCAACTGACTTGCAAGATATTCCCAAGTGTGCATTTGTCTAATTGTTTCCTCAGGATTAGATTCATAATGAACATTTTAATAACATTATTTCCTCGGTGGTGTTGAGACTAGTATGATATAAATATCTGTCTTTGTTGGACAGGTGCCTGATATCCAATTTTACACTTTTAGAGACATTGCTCCAATGACTAACTTTTCATATTTGTGCGATCATATCTTTGGGACAATAGTTCCAAACTTAAAGAAGCGTAAGTATCAACTGAGAGGCTTATTGAAATTGCAGATTATCATAAATTACACAGGTATTTTAATTTAATGAATACTAAGTAGAGCTTAGGACTCTACATTTTTTATTACCCTCCAAGATTTTTGAGTTCATGCTGAAGGGAAGAGCACATTTGAAAAACCACTAACATAGAGAAAATTACCACAACTAGGCTTATGGAGCAAAGCCTGCGTGCATTGTACATTTTAACACACGTTTCCAACCTATTTACCACAAGGCTCCAATTTCCCTAAACCACAACTAGCAATGCCTTTTGTTATATTTCTGCATTTATTTCTAATTTACAAACTGTTTTACCTTTGGAGTAACATTTTCAAATATCAATTATTTTTTTTCTGATTAAAAACTAATGTAATTACGTAGATTTATAAAATGTCTATACTTTCATTTGTACTTAAATAAATTAATTAATTAATTAAATGGATTGAAATGGTCTCACTAGAAGATTAAAATACAATTTTATTTTTATAATACAGCTTATTTTTATATATTTATATATATTTATGTTTATATTTTATATTTTTAAATTTATAATATATTTTTATTTTTTATAATATAGCTTCTCCCTCAAAAGAAAGATTTTAAAACTCCCATTCATTATTTGTCACATAGAGTGCTGCCTGAGTACTAGGTACCAGGCTAAGTGCTTTACAAAAATTTATTTATTTAATCATCAAAAAAACCTTATAAGGTCAATACTATGATCATCCTTGTTTCCAGATAATGAAACTGAAGTATAGAATAGTCAAGTAATTTTCTCAAAAACTTGCAAGTAATAAAGAGTGGAGTCAGGACTCAAATTTATTGGGGGGCAAGAAGGCAGAGAGTCTTTCTTGTGTATTCAATAGTTTCGAACTTGTCCATGTCTGGTGACATGAATGAGTTGTCTGAATCTCACCCACAATGTTTGCCTGAATTTATTAGCATAGATGTCCACCTCCCCCTCAAGATGCAGGGGAGTGTTTTGAGCTCTCAGAAAAGGTGAAGAATGGAAAAGAGACTTTTGGAACAGGAATACATTCATTTCTTTAAGAAATCAGTGTGGTTCCAACACTGAGGGTCAAAGGGAGCCAAGAACAATTTTAATATTGCAATGGTTTTACACTTTTAGGGGTCTCAGCCTGGGTGGGAAAGTATTTTCTCTGAGATGCAGCACTGGGGGAAAGATAGGTGCCCAGAAGAGGTAGAGAGGAAGAAAGCATGGATTTGTGAGTAATTTTTGAACACAAAGGAAATATTCCATGAGGATTTTCTGTTCATTTAGAAAAGCTTAGGCATATACTTTTTATTTTTTCCTAAATTAAGTGATCCTTATTATGTTATGATAGGACATCATACATACGGTTCAACTTATGTATGATTTAATATACTCGTGTTATCCATAAATATTTTATATCATGACTTTAAAATTTTAAGTATTCGAATGTGTCAGATTTTTTTTTTTAATCATCTAGTTACGGAATCACTTGGAGAAGAATCTATACAGGTCAGGTCCTAGAGAACAGGTCGAGGAGGCTGAGTAAGATGAGCTCACAAATTGTAGCTATAAAAAGCTAATGACCCTCATTTTACCCACAGCAGGTAGGCTCCAGGGTCTGTGTGGCTGTGCATTTTCCACTACTCAGTGACCGCCAGAGATGCTGAAATCATGGTGACCAAAAATGTATCTGACAAATGGAGTTGGGACAAAGGTGATTGGTGAAAATTTTAAAGACAGCATGGGAACAAGTAGCAAAGTCAGTTTAGGAGCAGATAATTGTATCAGCAGCTCTTACATTCAGTGTAGCAATATTGGAATTTGTCTTGTTCTACTGTGAGATAGTTACTTTGCTACTAACGATAAACTACTAAAATTGTAAATTACGTTATATATAAATTAGAGCAGTTATCCCTGCAGTACCTTATTGTCCTGAATTTCTTTAATGGGATGTAAGAGGCTCTCGGCTCATACATATGCTTGTGAAAAAGATAATTTTCTGATTTATATGATGTTATTTCAAGGGTTCAGGGAACTCCTTTTGATCCCCAAACCCTCACTCCCCAACACACTCCTACCTCTTTAAAACCTCCTGTATATTGATATCTTATTTTCTCTTTCACTTAAGATTATACATTTAAAAGTTAAGATGTGTTAAGTCAGGTAAGAACTACACTGAAAACACTAAAAACTCAAAATTTCTACAAAATGAGTTGTAGTTTAATAGTTACAAGCTAAGTTTAATTAATTAAATAACAAAATATTACTAGGAGAGGATAAGCCTTGGTAAGGTATGGCACTGGGTAATTAGAGAGCAGCAGGATTATTCTTGGGATTTGGGGAGTGACAGGAGTTGGAAGAATACCAGTGAATGAAGGGTATCAAAGACCACTAACTTGCTTGGCATCCAGAGTCATGGAGCAGAACACACAGCACTAAAATGAATTCAAATGTTGGCTTTAGAATGTGGCTTTGGAAAGCTTCAAAACTTATCATTTTGTTTCCTGGTTAGTAAAATAAGGTTTTCAAAGGAAAAAAATACATACTATTAATATTCTTAAGATAAGCAACTCCTTTACTGCTGGTGGAAGCATAAATTGACAAGTGTTTCTGGAGCTCAGTTGGCCAATATATAGATTTTTAAAATTAATATCCATGCCAGGATGCTAATTTTCCAGGAGGATATGCCATTTTTACCTTTGCTACTAATTATTAAGTGTTCAATCTCTGCAGAGTTTAATGTTAACATAGATTTGTTTGTGGTTGAGATGCATATATTTTTTTTATCTACTAAAAAAGATAATCCAAACATTATGGTTTATTGCTCTGTAAGACATTAACCAGATTTTGCAAAAATTTAACCTACCAATCTTATTCTATCCCCCCCACCCCCTAAAATGCCTATAAGTACCAAGTTTTCTAAATCCTCTTGGAACTAGCTCAATGACCTTATTGATTTCCTCATGAATGAGTTTAATAAATTTTGACAAATATTCAATTCATATTTTTATGAGGGGTATGTTTTTAACTTTTGACAATAGGTTTATTAATATTTTGACATTCGGTTTATTATAAATATTGTTTAATAAATGAATAACAACAAAAAAAGAACACTAACCTAAGGTAGTATCATTTCTTCCAAATAAAAGAGAAAAAAACTAGCAAACTGTTATCTTTTTTCAAAAAATATTCACTCATAAATTTTGCATTTTTTTCTATCCCTGAGTTAATGCTATCCATATGTCCACGGGGCCCAGAGCAATGAATTATCTAAACTTTCATGAATTACTAATTTTGTTCTATCTGAATTTCTTTGAATATTTATCCTTCAATTTTCCTCAATCTTTAAGAAATGTTTTTCATAAGAGATCACGATTCATTTTCATTGCATATAGCATAAAATAACAAAGAATATGGTCTCTTTATATCCTTGGGGATAAAAATTACAATGTGAACTGCTCTATTAAGAAGTTACAAATATTTTAGCCACCAAAACAAAGTGTCTTATAAGACACAAATATACATTCTTGAATCCTTTAGATATAAAATAGCATACACAGAATTTTGTGCATCGATGTACACTATGTTTCCTCTAAGAGCTATATATTAATTTACAGAGAGTAAACAAATATAGATCTCAAATAACATTAGTCTGTTTGGGCTACCATAACAAAATACCATTTACAGGGTGGCTTAAACAACAAAATTTATTTTATCACAGTTGTGGAAACTGGAAGTCCAAGATCAAGGTCCTGGCAAATTCAGTTTTTGGTGATAGCTTTCTTCCTGCTTGTAGACAGGCATCTTTTCAGTATGTCTTCAGATGGCTTTACTGGATGCATGTATGGAAAAGAGAGCTCTGGTGTCCTTTTTCATAAGGACACTAATCCTATCAGATCAAGGCTCCACCCTTGCGACATCATTTACCCTTAATTATTTTCTTTTGAGTCCCCTTTTCCAAATACAGCCACACTGTGGGGGCGGGGAGCAAGGGAGGTTAGGGCTTTGACATATGAATTTGGGGAGATACAAACATTCAGTCCATAATACATATATTTAAATAGGTTTTAAAATACCTGAAGTCATTCTTTTTTTTTTTTTTAGTGGGGAGGAGGTAATGGAGAAGTAAACACTAAAAACTAATTTTGAAACTCAGTAAGGTTTTACTAATTGTAGAAAGTACTAGGCTAAGGCAAGAGTATACTTTTACATCATTTGTTCTCCATCATCGAAATTAATGACATCACATTTATATCAGTGTTTAGCAAATGCTGGTTTATTTTTCTGCATTTGTAAGTTTTGAAACAAATAGAAGAAAATACTTCATAAATACAGAGAGAATGATCTAGAATTTCTCATCTACTTTATTAGGGGTGAAAAGAAGTAGTTCAAGCATATTTTGTTTTCTCAATAAATTAAACATTTTCCAATGATCAATAAATATTTTCCTCGAATCATTAAACACTCTCATAGTATAAATATGTACCTATCTTTCTTTTTACCTCAAATAACAGGTACTTAGCTTTGTCCTTAGCTTTGATATGGAGCAAAGCATTGTCAAACAAAACAAAACCCGGGTAATATACATACTTGCAGTGAAACAATATTAAAACTAGCACAATAAACATAAAGCAATGTGTATGACATTTTATTTCCTCTTTATAATAAGACAAACCTTTTTTTTGTTCTCTTTCGGTGTTGGTATAAACAAACAAGCTTGACCTAAGGTACAGATGTGACTTGAAAGTATAAATGGATAATATGAAAATCTAAATGATTCGTCCATTTTTTTTAATTTTTAAAAGTTTAATAAACAAAAACAAAATAATGGACATTAAAGCATTTCTTTACATCATGATAAGTTTTTAATTTTAATAAAATTCAGTTTATCATTTTTTATTTCATGGATCGTGCCTTTGGTTTTATATCTAAAATGTCGTTTGCACACCCAGAGTAATCTCACATTTTTTTTTCCTATGTTACTGTTTTGGAGGTTTATAGTTTTGTGTTTTACATTTAGGTCTGTAATCCATTTTGAGTTAACTTTTGTTAAGAGTATAGGATCTATGTCTAGATTTAGTGTTTTTAAAAGTAGATGGTTAGTTGTTCCAGTACCATTTGTTAAAAAGACTGTTTTTGGTTCATTGTATTGCTCTGATCTTTTGTAAACTATCAATTAATTATATTGTCAAGGTGTATTTTTGGTTCTCTGTTCTGTTTTATTGACCTATTGTCTATTCTTTCTTCGATATCGCTATGTCTTGATTATTATAGCTTTATATTAAGTATCGAAATTGGGAAGTGTCAATCCTCCAACTTTGTTCTTCTCCTTCAATATTATGTTGCCTGTACTGAGTCTTTCTTATCTGTATACACTTTAGAATCAGTTTGTCGATACCCACAAAATAACTTACTGGGAGTTTGATCGGCATTGCATTGAATCTATAGATCGAGTTCAAGTTGGGAAGAACTGATATCTTGACCATATTGATTCCTTCTATCCATGAACATGAAATAGCTCTCAATTTATTTGGTTCTTCTCTGATTTCATTTATCAGAGTATTATAGTTTTCTTCACATAGCTCTTGTACTTATTTTGTATGCCTAACTATTTTTTTCAGGGTGGAGCGGGGGGCACTAATGTAAGTGATTTTATGTTCTTAATGTCAAATTCCACTTGTTTATTGTTGGTATACAAAAAAAATTGACTTATTTATTAACTTTATATTCCAAAACCTTGCTATAACTGTATATTTACCTGTATATATTAAATAAACATATACATGTATAAAAAGGTGCTGTCTTAGCCATAACAGAAACAAATGCTTGAATTTTTAATGAATCCTAGCTTAGGACTTAAGCTACATTGTGAAATGTATTTCGTTATTTAAAATGGAGACTAGTATTACCTTATTTGTATCATGACCAGGTAGTCATGTATAAAGAAATCTGATCAAATGAAAAAATGTCTTTTGTTCTTTATATTATTATTAGACTAATTTGTTCCCCTTTGGATTTTGAACCAAACCATAGAATTTCAGAACAGTGGCATATATATGTAGGAAAAAGCATATTTAAAATACTGACGGGAGATTTAGGTTGTATTCCCACATTGGCATCTATCTGTGTGCCTATAAACTAATAAATCCCTTTACCCTTCTATGCTTGGTGGAGTAAAGATGTACAAAAATAGCCAAGACAAGGTCCTTTATTGTAGGTGCCAAAGATTATAATAATCTTTGCTAAAGATTATTATGACACCATGCTAAAGATTATAATAAAGCTAGCCATCACTGGAATTACAAATGCCCCGTCTATATCTGAACAGGAAGGCAAGAATTTATTTCCCTACAGGGTAGTCAAAAAATCTTTGTGAAAGGTTCACGATGTGAACTTAATCTTTAAAAATGTGAATTTTGATAACTAATTTGCAATTTTAAATATTAATAGTAGGCTAGTGTATCATAATTGATATGAAAGACCAAGGAAGGCCTTTGGTGTCAATTAAAATGAAAATGTGGATTGTGTAGCTAGTTGTCTAACTAAATTTTTCATTACAGGAAAATCTTTCCAATTTCATGGTTCAGACTTTCCTATAATTAATAAACAAAAGAAATTGAGGTCAAGTGCTGCCTTTTGGTAATCCAGTTAATTCTCTTTCTATCAAATATCCATTTTCTATCTGGTACTTAGCCTAAGAGGCTTAAGGAAGTAGATATAGGTGTTTTTACTTCAAATTTGCCATTTTGATTAAATACAAATAATTTTCAATTATTACATAAATAGAGACCAAGTATTTGACAGTGAAACATTTCAGTGGTTTTATTTTGTTTGTTTTCTTTAAAGATTAATCTCATTGGTTTCCATAAATTCTTAATCCTCTCTAACTGACAATAATAAAACAATAACAAGCATATGTAGTACTGTTTTTAAAAATTTTATAAGTGAACTATAATCACTCATAAATAACGTGCAATGTAGGTACTGTTATTATCCTCGTTTTACTGATAAGAAGACTGATAGTTGAAAAACTTGCCCAAATCATCTAGCCATTAAGAAGCAGAACCAGGATTTAAAACCAGTCTGGGGTCAAAAGCTATTTATAGCTTTCCAGCTTCTCTGATGAAATGGCTATTGACCTCCATTTTGAAAATGTCAATGTTAAATTTGCAGAAATGTCATATTGTTTGCAGAATTTTTAATGCAAAAATAACTAAAATTTTACTAAATATGAATACTCCTAGAGTTTATAAAAATTATTTTAGGTTTTAAGTGTGTAGAGTTTTGCATACTGTATATCTTGGCCTGTTTCATTATGTAGTGGAAGATCAGAGATGCTTTGCTTCTTTAATCTAGTTTCTTTAACTAAGATATGGGCATACACTAATTATGACATAAAAAATTTAAAATTAAACTTTTTGTTCCCATAAGTATATTTGTAAATAAATTGTCTGTTTTAGGAAAAAAAAAAAAAAAACTTCACATCTATGTAGCAATTTTAATTCTCAGATCCTCACACAGTATCCCATTTTATCCTGAATCCAAACAAAATGAAATAACACAGTGTTATTGTTTGTATTTTACAGATTTAAAAATACCGAAACAGAAAAATTAAGTGTATTGCCCAAGGTCACATGACTAGTTAAAGGGAGACCAGTCAGGAACTCCGGTCTTTGAATTCCCAGCCTTAGACTCATTTTCTGAGGAAACTGCTGTCCTTGTTGAATCTTTTCCACTGCTTCCGTTTCTTTTTTTCTTTTCCTTCCTTTCCTTCTCTTTTTAAGGCACATTTTTAAAAGAATCCTTGACAATAGCCTTGATTGGCTAATTTTAGGAGTTGGAGACTAACTTAAAGTGCATTCTTAGTAGTTTATACACTTATTTGTATGTATTTGGAACTTTTTTTTTTTCCGGTGAGGAGGAGTAAGCAATACTGAGCTGTGTGCTGTGTTTGAATTTCTGCCTGGGCAATGAATAATAATTATGTGGTTGCCTGTTAGTTCCTCCAGTAGGAATGGTAAGCAGAGAGATGAGGGCAAGGAAGCGTTCCCCCAACTCTGACAGGAAACTAATGATGAAAACATTTAACTGGGACAAAATATAGCTCCGGAGTCAGTAAAGAAGTAAAGAGGCCTTTAGTTCAGAATAATTATCATTAATAAGTGATTAGAGTCGAACTTTTTAAAATGAGCTGATGGACTATTTGCATCTGAATCACCTAGGGGCATTTATTCAATTCCTGGGCTCCTCTCCCAATTTTTTTGAA
The DNA here is from genome assembly GCF_014176215.1 of Rousettus aegyptiacus. NCBI lineage: Eukaryota > Metazoa > Chordata > Mammalia > Chiroptera > Pteropodidae > Rousettus > Rousettus aegyptiacus. The sequence goes on from NW_023416286.1 coordinate 25,428,061, forward strand.
TCAGTATCTCTGGGCTGAGACCAGGAATTTATAACATTGCCGTACTTCAAGAACCAATGAAAAACAAAAAAAAAGAGTAGAATATTTAGTTGTTTTCAGACACCTAAAATTTTCACTTTTAAAAATACTGTGGATGCCAAGGGAGCACAACTCCCAATTTCTTAAATATAGGCTGCACACAGTGACTTTACCCCAGCTTAATTATGAGAAAAAAACAGTAGAGAAATTCAAATAGAGGGATTTCCTACAAGACCAGTACTCTGAACAGAGAGCTGTTTCCCCAAGACAAAAGAGCTTTAGACCAACTAATTGTTCATTTTAGGTGGGGATGAAGAGGAGGAAATGAAAGCTGCTTTAAGTCCATGTTTCTTGAATGTGATTTTGCGAAAGAAGAGTTGAAATCGATTAAGGACTTACCATGTATCAACTTCTGTTCTAAACATTTCCTATGTGTTAATTCATTTCGTACTCCCAAAAGCCTCATGAGAAAGGCATTGGATTAACCCCAAATGAGTCTCTGTTCGTTTGTCCTGGACCTTGAAATAATCATGCTAAGTGAAATAAGCCAGACAGAAAAAGGTGAAAACCACATGATATCACTTATGTGTGGGATTTAAATCAAAAAGCACAATTGATTTTTAACCAAAGTGCCAATGTAAAGTGAAAAGACAATCTTTTTAACAGGTAGTGCTGCACAATTAGATATCTATAGATTAAAAAAATATATAAAAGAAAAAATAGAAACTCAATTCTTATCTAATAACACATAGAGAAATTACTTCGAAATGGATCATAGACCCAAATATAAAAATAAAATTGTAAAACTTCTGGAAGAAAACATAGAGCGAGGAATCTTTGTGTTCATAACTTAGACCAAAGCAGAGGCTGACAAACTATAGCCAGTAGGCAAAATGTGACCCACTGGCTTTTTCTGTAGATAAAGTTTATGTGAACACAGTCATGCTCATTCATTTACATATAGCCTTTGGCTTTCATGCTGTAGGAGCTGAGTTTAGTAGTTGCAATAGAGATTATTTGGACCATAAAATTTCAAACATTTACAATCTGACCCTTCATAGAAAACATTTGCTTACCCCTGGGCCAGAATATTTTAAATGGAAGCACAAAGTTCACAACATTCAAATAGACCATCTGAGTGCCTGTAATATCTTAAATGATTCTCTGTGACCCTTCACCACTCCCCCATCTCTATCCATCTACTCTACCCCTCTTCACCACCCACCCCTAGCCCAACCCACCACCATTTCAGGGCTCCAGGATTGCCTAGGGGTTTTTCCAACCTAGTTAGCAGCTCTTGCCTTAGGAACTTTGCCTTGGATGCTTCTTGCTTGAAATACTCTTTCTACAAATATCCATTTGGCCCATATCTACTTCAAGTCTCAGATCAAATGTCAATTTTTTCACGAAACCTGTATTTACCACTCTTTTACCTTTGTAACTCTTGCCTATTCACTTCTCCCTGATCTTTTTCAAGCTAGGTCTACTTTTTTCTTTTTCATTCATTGCACATATCATCTTTTAATGTTTGTTTGAATTTACTTGTTTAAAAGTTATTCCCCAATTCCCGCCCTTTCAGAAAGTAAGCTCCAAAATTACAGAGATTGTCATCTGATATAGCAGTAAAGGGAATTTTTGATGTCAGGCGTGCTTCTTCTACATTTTAACAAAATTAGCCTTTATGAAGATACTTATCAAGTCCTTATTGTCTGCTTTGATAGAAAAGTATTAGCACCGTGTATAAATATTTGGCTTAATAATAGCTGCCATTTACTACATGTTTACTAAGGGATCAAGTGTAGGTGACTCAATGGATAGCACATTAGTCAGGAGTAAAGACTTATTTTATAGTTTCTTCCTCAGTCACCTAGTGTCATAAATTATCAAAATATTACAGAAAATAAAATTAGGGCTTCAGATGCTTGATAATTTTTTCAGGGCCACATAATTCATTAAATTGCAGACAGAAGATTCTAACTGGATTTCCGGTTCGGTCTGTCTTTGACAGTGACAAGTTCAGTTCAGTGCTTCATATTCCAAGTACATTAACCTTTAGACCACAGTCCATATACATGGCTGGCATTGGAAGGCAGCCACCTGGATTTCAGGCAGTCTGATAGGAGCAACACAATTCTCTCTAAAACATGTGCTAATTGAATCTTATTTGAGATTCTGCAATTTCTTCCGAGGGTACCTAAAAAATTTAAATATTAATGGGTATACTAAATTAATTATGTTACTATATTAATTAATTAGTATTGTTATATTTATTATACAGATTCAAAATCTCCTTCCAAAACGCGTGAGGCCAGTCGTGTTTCAGTATAACAAATCTCTTTTTCTGAACAAAAAGAGTACGTATACCACTTGTCAGTTCTTCTAAGGACAATTTAGGGCAGCATTTTATAATTATAAAAATGCCAATAGTAAAGTAAATAATGTCTAAACTTAATGGGATAAATAAAGATTGTAGAAAGCTTTCCCTGTTTTGCCACCAAATGAGGTCAGAGAAGTATTAATCCGAGTTCCTTGGCCTGCCAGCTGTGTTTCCTCAGCAAATTATTAAATAATTTTGTGCCTCAATTGCCCTCTCTGTACAAGTAAAGTTAATATGGTACTTACATCCTAGCATCATAAAGATGTTTGACTTAGTATATGTATAGATGTAAAAAAATTAGAATTTAGAAACTATGCATAGAAAGTGTTTAATAAATGTGACTAATACTATGTTTTCTATGGTAGGAAGCGAGAACAATCACCTGGTTTTTCTTAAGTAAAATGTTGTAGCACTGAATTTTCTGTCAGAATTATAAAATAAATTTAGCTCTTTGTAATATAGAGCTCCTGTCTTGTTTATCTTAATTTATTATTTATGGAATAAAAGAAGAACTAAAAGAGTGATTTTACAACCAGTTTTTCTTTTAGAACAACTTCCTGAGTTTATTTTGATTCACAAACTGCTCAATATACTACAGAACTAAGAATCCTCTTTCTCATTATCTAATCCCTGTTCTTATTAACATAATCTATTATTTACTCTCAGACTAAATTACCATCGTATTTGATATTTCATCTTAGTCTACTGACTTCTGGCCAGGACCAAAATAGACTGATAAAAGTGATTTCAGCATGTTAATGATTATACCATTCTGGATGCAGCAGAAACGTTTCTACCTTTTGATCCTGAAATGAACAAACTAAAATCAATGTAAGCATTGTCAAAACCTTCTCAAAGGGATAGGAACGATCTTTGAGCAGTGTCAATCAAGCTGTGGGTGGAAAGAGTGCATCCTTCAATGCACTCTTCCTTCAATCATCCACTTTACCTCTGCCAGCCTCATTGCTATCCATTTTCCTGGTTCTCAATGTTTCAATTTTAATAAAAATGCCTGCATAGCCTTAAGACATCTAAAAATGTTCTTTAGACTATTCGGTCCTCCCTCTACCACCACTACTCCCCATCTCTACACCTAGCTCCCACTCATCTTTTATTTCTTAGTCTAATTCTAAGTGCCATCTGTTGCCTCCCCTAACAGCCCAAGTCTTGTTTACATGCGTTTCTTAGAACACCGCACAGACTCAGTCATAATATTTATTGACTATTGGGCACAGCATGTTATAATAGGATATTTACTTATCTGTCTTGCCTAAATTGTAAGAGAAATCATATCTGTCTTGCTCCATATTATATTCCCAGTGCTTAATGCAGTACCTGGCACATGTTAATAATTATTCGTTAGCTAGATAAACCACTTAAAGAATATCTTAAGTGAAAAAAAGGTGTAATATAACTATTCTATAGAATTATAATAATAAATGCTTAGCAGGTAATGGACATTCAATAAATGTTAGCTGAAATCTGCATTTTTGGTGAGTCACAATATCACAGCCTTTTAATTTTGTTGTAGATTCAATTCAAACCATGTCTATTATATGTATTAACATTGCTTTCACTTTTTATACGGTCAGTTCTTTTCCTTTTCCTTTTCCTTTTTCTTTTCTTTTTCTTTTTTTTGTAAGGTGTTATTAAAGGGATTGGAAATATGCTAAAATTAAATGCTCTTTTTAGTAGGTTGGATAACTCTGATCTTTTAATTTTTGAATATATGAAACTATTTTTTTTGCAAATACATTTCACTCAATAAAACCTCAAAACTCATTCTGTGAAGCATATTTCCATGACATTCTAAGTAAATGTATTTTACAGATAACTCAAGCCATATATTTCTGATGTGTTTCCATTTAAAATACAATTTACATTCTTCCTCAAGAACCATCTTAATTGTTTTTATTATACGTATTTACAAAATACTAAAGCTACTAGGAGAAAGTTTGCCGATGAACAAGATATATACATAATCTCCAAGTACATCCCCCCAAATTACTTATAAATGACAAAGGAACAGTATGAATGATAAAGAAAACACAACAACTTTGCAGTTGAGAAATATAGCAGTCACTGCCTTAACTAAGCACTCAAAAACAACTATGGCTTAGAACAAACCAACATTGTGTACCTTCTGATATAATGCACAGCGAAGGCCGTACCATCACTGTGGTTATATTTCTGCCAATCATAAGGAAACAACACACAAACCCAATTCGAGAGACATTTTACAAAATAAGTGGCCTGTACTCTTCAAAAATGTCAAGATCAAGAATCATGAAGAAAGGTTAAGAAACTTTTCTATAGTACGGGAGACTAAAAGGTCATGACAATTGTCATGTAATGTAATACACAATCCTGGACTGGATCTTCAACCCAGAGGAGAAGGAAGGTGGTAGCTAAAAAGGACATTACTAGGAAAATGAATAGAATTTGAAATAGTAACTATGGATAATAGTTTTATCAAAGTTAAATTTGATAATTGTACTGTGTTTACATAAGTATCTTTGTTCTTTAAAGTACCCACTGAAATATTCAGGGATAAGGGAAATAATTTTTCTAACATTTTCAAATGGCAAGAGAAAAATGACAGAGAAGGAATAGAGATAGAGAGATAATAGAGCAAAAATGAGCAAATGTAAAGAGAATATAGGAGTTCCTTTTTTTGCAACTTTGCTGTGAGTTTATAATTATATCAAAATAAAACATCTCCCTAAAATGCTCTCCTCTGAAATAAACTTTATGCAGTTTCCTGTTAGATATTCAAATGTAATGGTTAAATGGTAAATTATTCTTCTGTTACCTTGAAAAAGTTAAAGTCTCTAGTCTGTGGCTGAGAAATTTAAAAATCCAAATTTAGTGACCTACAATAATTTGTGTGTGTGTGTGGCGGGGGGGGGGGGCAGGGAGGGCTGTTCGTTTGTTTGTTTAACAATTCTGAGGGTAGGCTGAGTTCAGGTGGGCAATTTTTCTGCTCCACAATGCATAGGCTGAGGGCATTCATTCTGCTGCCTTCAGCTGGAAATACTCATTCCCCTGGACTTTTCTTCATTCAGTAGTTTAGCCTGAGATTCATTATAATGAGAATCTGGCTCAGAAGACCTAAATGTCTCTTCCATAGTATTCTGTTTTTGGAAGCAAATGGCAGTATATTCAGCAGAGAGGAAATAGAATCTGCTCTTGATGCAAGAGTGGCATTTGCTTAAAGAGGTAGGAGGAATTGTTGGCAGTCATATTGGAAGGCTATCAACCACAGAGCCAAAATAAACTCATTTAGATAACTTTGAATGTACTTATCTATGAGTATAATTTAAAAATATTAGCATATAAAATAAATGTCAAAAAATTAAATTTGAATGGAAGTTAACATAATACATTGTACGTATAAATGGAGAACTATCATTTATAATTGTGGATTAGATACAATCTATGATAAATTATTTTTTTATTATAAAGTTGTCAGATAGGGTGTTCTAACTTGAGCCTCTGTTAGGATTTAAACTAGTTTAGTTCTTAACAAGAAGGAAGCCATTTGTGTAATGGACTTTGAATGAAAGAGTGTTTCTCTGGGCTCAGGGGAGAAAAATAGTATGGAACATATGATATTATCTCATGGCTTGGCCCCATAGACTTGTGTTGAAGAATTCATTCACTTTTCATTCATTTAATTTTTCCTTAGAATCAGTATGATAGAATTATCCATATAGTGTGTGCCTGTCACTGCTCTCATCCTAGTTAATGCTACAACCGATAAGCAATGTCCTGCCAAACTTTAATCATCCTGTCACAAGATCTGTTGAAACCTGTAATTGTTTATAATGTTCTGCTCTCTAAACTCAGAATCATTGTATATAAGCCAATTAGAGCATCTTTCAAATATCTTTGAGTTCCATGCAATGAGAGTACTGTAATCTTATGTCATTTAAATTTTCTATTAATAATAAGTATTACAGAATGCTCACAAATGCCAAAGATGTGAGTGGCATTTCCCTTTTTATCATAGGAGTCTTAATTTCTTTTGTCTTTTAATATTTCTTTATTATTGAAAACTTAAAACATACGCCAAAGTAGAAAAAATAATATAACATTCCATATGTACCTGCATTAATATGTATCAACATATGACAAATAGAATTTTATCTCTAGTCTGCTTTCACCCAGATACCTGTTTGATTTTCTTTGTAAAGAAATTCCAGACACCATAATTTTATTTATAAACACATCACTATGTATTACTAAGAAACGAGGACTTTTAAAACATCACATTGCAATATTATTTTTGTACCTGAAACGGTTAATAATTTTTTAATATCATGTAATATCTAGTTAGTGTTCAAATTTCTCTAAAATTTTCAGAATTATCTTTTTCTGAAGATATTGTGTTTTGATTCTCTCTCTTTCTAACCCCCATGATTGATGGTTTGGCTGGTTGTCCTTTGTAGTGTCCTTTAATGTATCCCCCTGGGTCCAAGTTTTCTTTTCTTTTCTTTTCTTTTCTTTTCTTTTCTTTTCTTTTCTTTTCTTTTCTTTTCTTTTTTTTTGAGAGAGAGATTTAGGGACAATAATTAAACTAAAAGGTTGTGAATCACTACATAAAATAAGAACTCTGGCGTAGCGATAAGGGTACCAGAGGAATAAAGCAAGGCAATATATAATTGTTTTGTGTGTGCATTTATGATAATAAGTGAGAATGATAACCTAAAATTATTAGTCAAAAAGCCTTGTATCAGTATGTATTACACTAACATATGGGCTTCTAACTTCAAAAAGTTTAATGGTTAAAGTGAGATATTAGAGGTTTTCTCGTAATTTTTTATTATTATTGGTTCTGTCATTCCCATATTTCCATCATTTCTGTATACTCATCTGTTCTATTCTACTTTCAATTACAGTCCTTCAACTGTACCTAGAATTCTAGCAGACAGTGCTAAAGATTTGTGACAAATCAGACAGAAAACTTTATCATGGCACTTTTGCAATAAATAATTGGCTAGGCTTTTAAAATTGTCATATATTTATTTATACCACATTTGAATCTGAGTGAAATTTTGTTTCTGAATGAACTGATCAAAGTAAGAATTCTTATTTTTAAAATATGTTAGACAAATCTAAAGTATAGATTTTGACCTTGGAGACTCTGGAATGATTACTTAATGTGTCTTCTCTTTTTAGAAGAAAAGTGTCACTTAACAGGATTTACAGAGGATAGATTCTCATATCTGCTGCATTCAATCTGTTTGATATGCTTATTTGAGTGAAGTATATGAAGAAAATCCAGTCTCACTCAGATATGTGTCAAAAAAGGGATGAGAATTTTAACAATTATTTTAGATAATTGTGACTATTCTTTGAATCTACACCAAAACGCTTTGAGCATAGTTTTTTAAAGATTATTTATATTATGGAATCTGAAACTGTGGCAATAAATTTTGTGCATTGTTACATTAAATAATTCATCTGATTGAATAATGTGCACTTTTTCTCATGTATAATTTTATAATATGATGCACCAGTAATTTAAAAAGTATTGGTTCACTGAGTTATGCAGATCTTTCAAATATTGACACATTTCATTAGACAATATAAAAAAATCAACATTTACAAATTGCATCATTAATTTCATCAGAAAATCTTGAAATATAGGCAAACTGTCAAGTCCACAGTGGTGAATACAAGTTTTCCAAAATTCTGATTTCCTTGTAAAACCTCAAATTTTATCATTGACAAAAGATATTCAGCTTTTTCCTTGAGATGACAGGCTCACTTCATTTATACTTGAGAATATGTCCACAATATATCCAACTCTAAATAATCATAGCTTGTTTCTCAGTTGTTTTTATCAAGTAAAATTTATGTTCCACAAGAAAACCAGCTAATTTAGCTCTCGATTTTACTAATTCTATAAATGTTTTTTTTCAAGGCAACCATTGTACTTAGGTATGCAACAACAGTGCTTTATGCCTATTTCCATTTCATAAGACAGAATATTAAAATAATGTGCATTTGAGGGTTGAGATTTAATAGTATTATTTTTACTGTTTCATCAAGACTTTTTTAAATGAAACAGACTCTTGTTTTCTTTTCATGGCAGAGAAAAATATAATGACTACTAGTACAGTTTGATTCCACTGCTTTGATTTGTTCTTAAATGTAAATCAGTTTATTCATTATTGCCTTTGCATTGTAAGTGTAAATGCTGACATCATGATAAAGGCAAATAACACAATGGGGTCCTCAGACCCACACTCCAAGAACCCATGACTTAGAGAAATGTTTACAATTTATGCACAAATTATATGCCAGGCATTCACTGTAATATTTCTGATGATAATAAAAAGCTGTGAACAATTGAAAATTAAATCTTTCAATAAGAAATAATTAAATAAAATACAATGCATTCCTATTAAGGGATACTAAGCAACCATTAAAAACTGTGTGTAGACCTTTATGCGCAAAGAAGACTATCTAGAATATAGTGCTACTAGAAAAAAAATGTTTGTATATCATATTGAAAGTATTTATATGAAATTGTCTTTTAAAATCCCACTACATATACATAGACATGTATAACAATTTTATGAAAAATAAGATCACACCGTCCATGCTGTATTTACTGCAGACTTAGATACACACGCATACACACACATACAAATGCATAGAAGGAGAGGAAACATACTACATACTTGATAGTGATGACATACAAAGAAAGAAGGGTGACAGTGATGAAGCTAATGCTTCGCTCATGTTCTGTTATTTTTATGGATCTTGATCATATATTCCATTCAGTATTAAAATTTCCAATAAGTGAAAAGTAAATGCTTAAAGATTTTTATCCAATCTATAAATTAAATTAGTCTGCTGGAAAGGATTTTATGAGTGAGGTCCTCTGACCAGTCACTTTTTTCTTTTATACAAGGGTAGAAGACAGAGGAACTAGAGGAATTAGAATTTAGGCACTCAGACAGGCCTTCATCACCCATGCAGATATCCCTTTACCCATACTTCATTATTTTGTTTTGCGATGAAAAAAATACTTAAAACATTTTTTTCTTTACATTTAAAAATTTTTTAGGACGCAGAAATTGGATTCCATATCTCATACTAACTAGAGTTTACTAAATTATGCAGAGAATTTGTTCGATCTTTGTATAGTGTATAAAGTTCAGTGTCTATTTTGACTCAAGGAAGATACTGAGAAAAGTTGTAGTATGTAAAACCCCCAAAATAATAAAAGTCTATAAACAAAACCAATATTTGAAGCTATTTTGTGGAATCTATGAAAAGCTATCACATTATATCGACAAATAATTATCATTTCTTTCTTGTGGGTTACTTGTAAGACTATATTTGTAGTATTATATTTTAATTTCAAGCTATTCATTAACAGATTGCCAAACAAAATGTCAGTAAGTTTATTTTTTCACTAGGTATATATTTTTTGTGTGCCTACTGTGAGCCAGGCTCTCTTCTTGGTGCTTGGGATACACAAAAAAAAAAAAAAAAAAAAAAAAAGTTACTGAATTCATGGGATATACAAAAGTGAAAAAACATTTCTACCCTCATCGGGTTTACATTTCAGAGGAAAGAGATGGATAATAAACGAAATAAATAAGTAAAATATATTGTCTGTTAGGTAATGATGAGTGTTTTGGAGAAAAATAAAGCAGAAAGGAAGATAAGGACTTCTGGTGGGGGCAAGGATGGGGAGAGTCCATTTTAAACTGAGTAATCAGATAAGATGTTGATGTGAAGATTCCACTAGAGCAAAGGCTCGAAGGTTATGGGGCGAGGCAGCCAGCGAATATCTGGAGGAGTCTTCCAGGTAGGACAGACAACAGCGAGTGAAAAGCCCCTGAAGTGGGAACATACCTGTAAGTTCCATAAGGAGGTCAGTGTGGCCAAGAGGAGTCTGGATGTACAACAGTAACGCGAGATAGGGAGATGGTGGGAAGAAGAGGACTCTAGGGTGATGAGATAGGAACATGTTGAGTTTGAGAAACATATAAGGCATTAAGTAGAGATGACGAGTTGGCAGTATAAATATGAGGACTTATGTCATCTACATAAGACATTTAAAGGCCTCAAACAGGATGTGATCACTGGAGGAGAGTAGACCAAGAAGAGAATGTGCAAAGACTGAGTCCCAGGGCACGGAATTGAGCGAAGCAGACTGAGGAAGATTGGCTTGTGTGTTGTGATACGCATAAAATAAAAAAATTAAAAAAATAAAAAAGGTACCTGTCCATCTCTTTAGAAAGTTCTAGAGGAATTTTCTCTCTCACTTTGGAAAATTGAACTATCTTTAAAGTTCGTCATATATATATCCAAAAAATGAGCAATCCACTTCTAATTATATACAGAAAAAAAGGGCATATTTTTCTCCAAAAGACCTAACAAGAATCTTTGCAGCAGTCCTATTCATAGCTTCAAACTGGACACTTCCCAGATGCCATCAACAGTAAAAATAGTGTTAGAGGTCAGCAGAGTGGTTACCTATTGGGTGAGGATGGGTAATATCTGGCACCAGTTAAGTGGGATGTGAGTGTCTTTATCTTTTATACATTTTTCTGTATTTAATACTTCAATAAAGATTTGCATTTAAAAATGTGATGAATAAATGAATAGTTCTTACTCTAAGAATGCTGTTACTTCTTGTCAACAGATGTCCTAGAATTGACCTTTGCAAAGTTTATTCTTTTAACATATAGATCCTGCCTACCTACTACATGCTAGATACTGCAGTAAGTACAGGAGATACAGAGGTAAACAAACAGAATTAGTTTCTCTTCCTCTATGCAGTTTCAGTTAGTTTATTTGCTTTGAGCAATAGAATATTATTGTCCCCATTTTCATACAAGCCTGAACCAGAATTTATTGAAATTCTCTGTGACCTGTTTTTTGTTTTTGTTTTTTTCCTTCAACTATTTCCTTGATCAGGAAGCTTTTGTATCCAGGTAAAACTTTGTATGTTAGAACTTCCTCCTGGTATCTAGAGGAAGGATGTCAAATTTACTGGTTTCTAAGATAAGATATTGAAATCTGATTCTAAGTTCTGTGAAAGGATAACATTTTCTTGAGACCTCATTTCTTCTGAGATTTTTCCTTAATGAGTGAGTAATTTACAAAAATGCATGCTCTACATTTTCTTTCTTTAAGACTTATGTGAGACATTACCGATTCTCTTTATTTCCTTCAGAAGGACACAAAAGGGACATAATTATCTACTCCCCTATCTTTAAATGTGAGAAGCATATGTCCAATTAAATCTAGTGCTTCCTCTTTATTGTTCGGTATGAATAATTAACCTTTCTAAGTGCTACATCACGAAAGTTTCGAATGCCCCTCTCCTCCAAGGGAAAAATAAGATGAAAAGCAGAACTGATGCTTCTTTAGAGTTTTCTTTTTTAAATCACTTTGAAAGATAGTTCATAAAACATGAGTGTTAAAACCAAAAATGTTGATTCTAAAAATTATTATTTTGTTTATTCTTTGGTGATAATGATTTTATTATTAACATGAGCTTCTCTAAAGTAATAATGTTCTCTAACAATCATTTAGAACAATATGGTCACCAATCTACTTTCATTAGTCACATGGGAACATTATAAATCAATTTATATGATCTTCACAATTAAAATTTACTGGATGCCAGCTGTGGTAATTTCTGTTAATTATCATTCCTTTAAATCTCATTCTTTTTGTAAGATATTCACTGTATGACTTTTTTATAGTTTAAATTGTTCTGCTCATCCTTGTATAGGTTTCCTACAAGACTTTTGCCCCTCTAAGTTGATTTATAATGTACCCTTGAAACAAGGAGAAGCATTAGTCGACTGCTGTTTCAATAAATGGCGTGTCAGCTATTTTACAGCTATGGTTATTTCTTTGACTAGAGAAATTTCTAGATAGCAAGGCTTTGAAGTCTTAATTATTTTAAAGGTTTGGCTGAACATTCTTGATCATATCTATCTTCTATGCAAAAAAATATTTGAATGCTGAGAGGAACTAGCTTTTCTGATCTGTTTTGATTTTGATTTCAGTTTTAAATATTTTGATTTTGTCATAGACTTGCTAGTCAACTAGGAGAGTTGAAAATGTAGTTAAATCATTTTACATTAAACCTGTTAAAATACTATTTATTTCTGTTTTGTTTACTTATTTAGCAAAACAAAGTTAAATTATCTTAAGAAAACAAAAACATTTTGGAAAGTGAATTCTGTAATACTTGTAGCTTCCACAGTCACATTTGATTAAGCTACCTTTTCACAGTGATTTTTCCCCCAAATATGCACAATTGCCACTTCGAAATAATTCTCCTCTTAAACAGAACTCACCATGTGGTCTCTCCTTGCTTCTCTTCTTCATTTCCAGTTTCCTCCCACTTAACGGCATTGCGATTGAGCCACTCTACCAAGTTGAAAACCTGAGGACTGTTCTAGATGTTGCCTCCTCCCACGCCTCATCATGGCTGAACATTTTACCTCAATATTTCCTTATTCATCTCTCTCTTCTTCTATCTTACATTTCAGCCCTTTTCGGGCTTTTAATATTTCTTACTTTCAACTGTCATTCTCCGGTCATCTTCCCCTATACTCACATCTGTAGGTCATATTATAGCATTCAATATAATGTACAGATTCTGAATTTATTGCTATTCTGATTAAACTGACTTTTTTTTTTAAGAATATATTCACTGAACTGGTTCCTTCCAGCTGTTGAAATGTTTAGTGTATTTTTCTTTCATTTACACTTTATACTTTGCCATATTTCTTGGAAATGAACTCAGTTCTTATAACAAAAACAACAAGCAATTAAAAAAACTAGAATTCTTTCTTCGATGGCTTTACATTCTGTATATAAGAAATTAAAACTTCTAAGGATGTTATAAAAGTTTGGTTAGCACCAGGCTCCAGCCACCTCTCCAGTTGATCCTCTTTCAGTTCTTGTCAAACATTTTATTCCCTGACTGTGCAATGCCATTTCAGGCCTCCATGTGTACTTTCCTCTGACTGGAATTCCACAAAGTTCCCCGTATAGTGTGCTCAGTCTGCCATAACAAAATACCATAGACTGGGTGGCTTAAACAGTAGAAATTTGTTTTCTCACATTCTGGAGACCGGAAGCACAATATCCAGGTGTTGGCAGGTTTGGTTTCTTCTGAGACTTCTCTCTCTCTTGTTTTTTCAATGGCTGTCTTCTCACTGTGTCTTCACATGGCCTTTCTTCTGCAGGCTCACACCCCTGGTTTCTCTTCCTGTGTCCGCATTTCCTCTTCTTATAAAGATACCAGTCAGATTAAATTTGAGTTCACCTAATCATGTCATTTTAACTTGATTATCTCTTTAAAGACTATGTCTTATATTCTGAGGTACTAGGAGTTAGGTTTTCAAAATATAAATTTTGGCAGAGACACATTCAGTACCTAACATGAATTTTATGCTCCCACGGCACTTCCTGTTTTCAAAGCACTTTGCAAATGTGAACATGCATTTTTATTATCTAAGTCAAAGCTAAAATAACCTTGCATAATTTTTTAAAAGCCAAGATCACAGTTTTAGCAATAGCGTCCTCAGTGATTAGTAATAGTAATGATAATAGCAATAATAACAAATCTATGATAAGCTTTCCTTCTCTTACTTTTTATTATATTATCTTAAAATTGATCCTTTTATCACATGTCAACAATGTTAAATTGGAAGAGACTTTTGGAACTAAAACAGTTCTTAGAATTACATTCTAATGAGGGAGACTTTTAAATTTGCATCTTGCTATCTTGCCATTTGAGATGTCTTTAGTTGTAGTACTCAGAATATTTTGTATCTCAGATCTCATAATGGATATATCTAGAGTCCTAAAGTGTCACCTAGTCTTGAGATCTTCAAAGAGAGAAAATATTTTCCTAATACCAGAAAACACATACCATTGGACCTGAATTATATCTACGGACTGGACAGAGGACCATCTTAAGGGCCTCACTACTGCAGATCAAGACAAAGGGAACATTCACTGAGTCCCACCCTCACTCTCTCAGAAGAGACCTAAAAATCAAGAACTTGGTAAAAATTCTTAAAATTTATGAATACTCTTTATACAATATTTTTACTTTGTCCAAAAAGATCCTGCAATAAAAAATTTTTAAATTTGTAAGGAAAATTTTATCTAGAGAAAACCTAGCCCCAGAGGGACACCATCAGATCTTTCCCATGATGGAATCCTAGGACACCACTGTGGCTCTGCCTGGGGAATTAGGGGGAAGCCGTGATGCTGAAAGAAAGATCTCAAATCACCTTGTTCATGAATAACAGAAAATGTCCACGGAAGCTGGCTAATGTAAGGAAGGGAAGGTGATCTAGGCTTTGTAAATATCAAATTTACCCATTCTGAATTCCTCAAATGTATAAGCTGCAGAGTTTTTTTTTGTTTTGTTTTTATGTGTGTTTTAATTTTAGCAAACAAACAAAACTACAAGTGACTGACTTAAAGTATTTTCATCTTCAACGCACTTTTCAAAAGCTTATAATATATGTTCATTAAGGAAGTACAAATATAATGGTTTATATCGACCACCTATATTGTGCTATAAGACTTTAAGAACCTCAAGGGTCAGGGCCATGGCTTTGACATGGTCTACCCACCAGAGGTAATAATAATATTGAACATTTATTTCTTAGGCACTCTAGTGTAGGATTTGTTTCTCCATTGTCTCATTTATCTTCGAAACATCTCTGATAGATCTTATTATTTTACAGATGACTAAAATGTCGAGAGAAGTTATGTGATTTGTCCAAGGTCACACAGCTTCTATGTGATGGAACTAAGTTTCCATTCAGTTTGCCTGATTCTAAGTCTAAGTCTAAGTTCTTAACACCAGCTATCTAACCTTCTGAGTGTTTAATGTATTACATTATTACTTTTGACTAAAGTGACTGTAACATAGTAAGACTATCTGAGTTATGACAGCTTCATTGAGATACAATTCATGTATCATAAAAGTCACCCTTTTAAAATACACAATTTCATGTTTTATAGTACATTCACAGAATTCCACAACGATCGGCACTATCTAATTTTAAAATATTTTTATTACCCCCAAAAGAAGCTATGCACAAGTCACTGCCTATTCTCTCCATGCCCTAGTCCTTGGTAATCACTAATCTGCTTTCAGTTTCTATGCATTTGTCTCTACTGGATGTTTCAAATGGAATGTTGCAATATAGGGAAGTTTGTATCTGGCTTCTTTAACTTAGCATGTCTTCAGGGTTCATCCATGTTATAACATGTATTAGTGCTTCATTCTTTTTTATGGCTGACATAATATTCCATCGTATGGCTATATTGGGTTTTGTTTATCCATTCATCGGTCGGAGGACATTTTTGAACTATAATGAATGAATCGTGCTGTAACGAGCATTCGTATACAAATTTTGTGTGAACATATTTTTACATCTCTTTTGGGTATATACCTAGGAGTAAAATTGATGGGTCATATGATAACTTCTTACCTTTTTGAGGATCTGCTAAACTGTTTTTCAAAATGGATTCGCCATTTTACATTGCCACTGACAGCGGATTTACATTTACCTACTTTCCAGCTACCTTTTTTTTTTTTCTATAGCCATTCAAGTGAGTGTGTAGTAGTATGATAGTGGTTTTGACCTGCATCTCCCTAACGACTAATAATGTTGAGCCTCCTTTCATATTCTTATTGGCCATTTACATATCTCCTTTGGAAAAACGTCTATTTAAAACCTAAGCTCATTTTTTAATTGGGTTATTTGAATTTTGATTGTCGTGTCAGTAATGCTAAGTTAAGTACATCTGTTACTTTTTTATTTGTACTACTGCTTGGAAGTCATTTTAATTATGTCTAGGCAAGCCACCATTAGTTTTATTTATTCAAACAACCATTACTCATTGTGTTTTATGCTTATGGTAGAAATGTAAAGTCCAATAAGACTGTTTTAATAAGACATGTCATCTCAACAGCTGCCCGTTTTCCTACTTCCAGTCCATCTTTTACTCTGCATTCTAAATGACTTTTCTAAAAAGTGAATTTGATCATGTCACTTATTTGTTTAACCTGCTCCCTTTATTGACTACGAGACATTTTAACTCTTTAAAATGGCTTATAAAGCCTCCAGAATTCGTCCCTCACCAAATTCTATAAGGTTCTCTCTCATATTTCACATATTTATTTATATATGTAAATATATATATCACCTCACATGTTTGTTTATATGTATTCATATATAAACTCACATATATTATATATAGAATATAGTGAGAACATTTAAGTTCTACTCTCTTAGCAAATTTAAATTTCTCAATAGCGTTATCAACTATAGTCACCATGTAAAAAAAAATTAGTTTGTTCATTATTTTGTGGGTCAGAAACTTAGGGGAAGGGGCCATCCAGGTCTTAAAGTTCATTTGACATCACTTGGGAGTGTCTAGGGCTGGATGACTTCCAAGATGGCTCCTTCACTCAAGTCTGACACCTCACTATGCCTTCCTTGCTCTCTCTCTTCACATCTTATCTTGCTCAGGATGGTGGTATTAGGGTAATCATACTTATTAAATGGCAGTTGGTTTCTAAGATAGTAACGCAGTTGCTGCCAAGCCTCTTAGATGCTGGGCCTGGAATTCGCATAGCTATTATAGCATCGATTACTTTATATTTTATTAATCAAAGCATTCACAAACCAGCCGAGACTCAAGGGGAAGGGAAATATACCCTAACTCTCAATAGCAGGAGTTGTAAAGAATTTGCAGCCATCTTTAATCTGCCATAAGTATAACATCTATTAGGCCTATATACCTCATAAACACAAAGATTTCTATCCACCTCCCTTCCCACACAAATATCATCAAAGTGCATGCTGAGTCCTCGGCAGTTTACCAATGTATTGGCTGCTTTAAACAAAGATGAGGTGTCATTACACATATTGTGTGTAACTTTCACAACTTTTTATTTAATGGTCAGAATAATCAAAGTTCTCTAGTTTTATTACTTTTTTTTTTTTTTTGATCGGTACATGTGTATTTTATGACCTATATTGTGAGTTACAGGAAACATGTACTATGCTTTTTATGACACATACCTGAGATCTTAGGAGTATTAAAAATAATTTATTAATGCCTAGGGTATCATTTTAGCCTACCTAATACCTTTGATTTACTAAAGTCACAAAAGTTATGTTGGCTTTTTTATGGATATAACTTTAGCTGCCTGGTGAAACATGGCTTTGTACAAGTGTTTTCACATGTCTGGTCCACTGACATCTAAGAAATTCAACCCTGGGGTCATAGAGAGAAGAAGCAAAAGACCTAATAAAAACCACATGTTAACCATTAATGTTCATTTACTAAATTCTACTTAAACTCTTGTACTCTCAAAGCTAATTTCATCCAATTGCCTTTTAATTATAGTCTTTTGCTCAGA
Organism: Rousettus aegyptiacus; assembly: GCF_014176215.1. Classification (NCBI taxonomy): domain Eukaryota; kingdom Metazoa; phylum Chordata; class Mammalia; order Chiroptera; family Pteropodidae; genus Rousettus; species Rousettus aegyptiacus. The sequence continues at coordinate 25,445,907 of NW_023416286.1, forward strand.
GTTGCAAATATAATGGCTTTTTAATATAACTTGCACTGTTCTGTGTCCAATGTAGGATGTAATCATGCAATTTATTCAGCCGGAGCTAGTGCATTAGGTAATTAAAACATAAGCACATATGAATTTCGACACATGCATATTCGGTAGGAAAGTAATGTATTACAAATGTGCTTTCAGATAGAATTCTTTTGGGATGGAATAGGGTAGAAATTCCATGTCCACTGATGTATGTTATAGCTAAGGTAAAATACAGAAATTAAATTTGGGTGTTTGAGAGACCTGTGCTCATATCACAAAGAATAAAATAAAAGACCCTAATGTAAAGTAAGAATATAAATGGTTTGACATATCTTTAACTACTCAATCACAGTCTCGTTAGATAAAAATTTCAATGCAGGTTAGTAATCTATTATCCAAGATATTAGTAGGTGAACAGATCCTCAGTCTCTTGTTACTTTTAAAGGATGAAGAAATTTTTTTAAAAGAGAGTAATAAAATTTAAGACAATTTTCTTTATTAATAAAAATAACCAAATGATGTAGCAATTTTTAAAAGTCTTTTAAGAGTAATGATTACTTTTGATAAGAGTTAATGTATGCATGGGTAATAAACACATACTTTTTTTCTTTCAGTGAGCATGTGCTACTTTAATAAAGTTATTTAGCTTTATTTCACAGTAACCAGATTTTGTGTATAAACAAGTAATATTTTATGTTTTTGAATTATATATATAATTTTGATAGCTATTATGTTTCAAAAAACATATTAAGCTGTATTTTCTCCATTTATTCATTCCATAATTTATTAACTGCCAATTAACTATGCCTTATATATTAGTAATATCAAGAAAGGATAGGTTCTGCCTCAAGATTTTGAATCTTTTGTACAAAGCATTTATCTAATCTTACCTTTTGACAACGTTATGGCTATTGTAAAAAAGGAAAATGGACCATGAATCCAAATTCCAGCATGAAAACAAAAGTATTTATTCACTCATTAGGATTTGGGGTTTGTAAAATGCCAGTATCTGGAGACTGTAAAATCTAGATGGAACAATTTCCTTTTTCAGCTTTCTCTGGATATGTTCACACATCTTGTGTTTATTCTTCTTTCTTAAAATATGTATGTGGAAAACATATGTCCATCTCTTCTCCAAAACATTAGGAAAGATTTCAGTTGACATATCATCATTATCTAATCTCCTTTCCCTTTATTTTGTCCATTACAGCCACAAGCCTTCTTTCTCTTACATTCTGAACAGTTTTAGGATTCTTCTTTGGAAAAAAACCAAACAAACCAAACCAAAACAAAACAAAACAGCCCTAGGAATCTAGCCAAGTAGCATCCTATTCCTAAGTCAGAATTTAACTAAGCCTTGAAATCCAGATATACAAGCACTTTATCAGATTGATGTTCTTTTCCTTGTACGTTTAAACTTTGGGGTTGTAAATACTGAGCTTTTGGCTTTTCAGCTCCAGAAGGAGTGCTATTCAAAATAAAGCAGCTTCCACACAAGGGAAGGCAAGCTTGATCCTTCTTGATGCTCTGAGTCCCAGGTCTCAAGAGTGTGTAGCCTAAACCCTGCCATTGATTTTACCTAGTCTTGATAGCTTTCTATTTAATCCCACCTTTTCCTTAGTCTTCAGAGGTGCTATGTCCTGATTCAACTCTGAAGTAGAAAGCTATAGAGGACTAAAGCAAACACTGCTGTCAAAGCAAAAACCACACAAACATATACTCCCTTATCTTAATCAAACACCACATTCCCATCCTAAATTCTATACTTGAGTATTTGATTTAGAGGAAATTCCACACTTATGAATGGATTATTTATCAAACATTCCTTTTAATAGAGATGCAAGACCCACATTCTTATAGAAATGATGGCATAAATGCCATACCAAATATATTATCAATTAAAAAATTAAAATTCCACAATAGTCTATAGTAACAATTACCTCATCCTGGGGTCAAAATGTAAGCCCTTGATTTTTTCTTTGTTTTTAAGCCATACATGTATTTACATTTTGGCATTTCTAAAATCAAGATTAATCTTAAAGTTTATTTGTTTATAGTGTGACTTTTTTTTTTTCTGGAAGCTGGTCAATTCACATTACATATTACCATTATCTCCAATGGCATCTTAAATTTTAAAGTGAAAGAAATATGGCATTCTAACAATATCTAGTTATTTATAATATAGACTATGGGGAAAAATGCATTCAAAGTTAAATAGCTGCACATTTTCTGTCTATTATAAGTTGATTACAATGAAGAATTCAGTTTATAATCATAAAAATAAGTTAATCCCTATATTAGACCTACTGTTTTATTTTACTAGGTATTTCTGTACAATCAATTTCCTTCCTTATCCAGAATAGCTAACCACTTTCTCTAAATTTGCTTCCACAACATATAAATACATAAGATTCTGATTCATCTATTAAAAACAACTTCTTCTATTTTATGGCTTTCCTCTAACTATGGTCCTCTTTCCTTCTCTCTATAGCCAAGCTTCCATTGAGGATATTTGCACATTTCTATTGAATAGAGGTATCATTATTTACGTAATTTGTTCCCTTTTAATAGACATTTAAGTTATGAATTTATTACTGTTAAAATATGTTTCAATTAACATGTTTGAACACATATCTTTGTACATTGGTATAAATATTTCTATAGGATTGAATTTTAGAAATAAAATTATTGAGTCTAACAAAAATGCACATTATAGATTGAACTGTGTACTGCCAGAAATTCATGTTGAAATCCTAACTCATTACCTCAGAATGTGACCTTATTCGGAGATGGAGTCTTTACAGAGGTAATCAAATTTAAAAAGAGGTCTTTAGGGTGGATCCTAATGCAGTGATTAATGTTCTTGTAAGAGCAAATCTGCACGTGAACATGCACAGAGGGAAAATGACGTGAAGTGAAAGAACATCACGCAGACATGAGGACAGCCATCTACAAGACGAGAGGAGCCTGGAACAAATCCTCCTTCACAACCCTCAGAGTTTTGGCCTTCTTGCCTCCAGAATTATGAGACGATAAATTTCTGTTGTTTAAACCAACTACATGGCGGCTTAAATACTCCAAAAATGATCGTGGCAACTTATACCTTGACCAAAAATAGAAGGGTAGCTTTTCCTTCACACTTTACCATTACCGAACCATCAATCTTTGCATTTTTTTGCTATTTTCAAAGTCAAAAAAATGGTATCTCTCTTTAATGCACATTTTGATTTTTCAATCTAGAAATAGCATATTATGAGATTTTATTTCCTTTTATTTGAAAATATCGAATGATTCAGATGGATTGATACTATCAAATTACCACTCACATAGAGCTATATGATTTCAATAGTTTGATACAGTAATTTAAAAAATGATTAAAAATACATATTTAATTTTTAAAAGGTTTAACTACTCATTCACTTATTGATGATGTATTGTAGAATTTTCATTCTTAGGATTATCATATGCAGCAGAAAGCGTATTCCTAAAAGGCAAAAGTTAAACAATTGAAAATGACGAACTTAAAAACCAAAGTTAATTTCATATGTATAATATGTGAAAATAAGCCCCATATCCAATAATCCAATTTGTAATGTATTAAAGACTATGCTTTTGAAGTGAATTCATTATTGATCTTCCTGTTGGAAGCATGCTATAATTCTGTACACGATGTTCTTAAAAGCTATCACGACCTACGTGAGTATCTTAGTAACGTTAAAAAAATATGCCTTGTAGGGTTGCAATATGGATTCAAAAATTATTCGCTAGAAACAATAATTAATGAGGTATATTTGTCCCCAATCACACTTTTGTTAATATGCTTAGCCATCTAAGGATTATTTTCCATCTTCTTTTTCATTGATTTTTTTTTCATTTTGTGTGAGTTAAGATGTGAGCTTTCAGATTATTTGATTGAACAAACCTCTTGTGACAGCCTTCAAAAGAACACAAAATGTTTCTCCCCAGTTAGATGCGTACACGTGTATGCAAGTTGAAGTCCAGGGAAAAGCGTTTTCCGCACCCTTCAAAAATGCACTGAAAGGGCTTCTCTCCAGTATGAATCAGAAAATGTCTTTTTAGTTTTGAGCTCTCTTTGAATACTTTCCCACATTCTGCACACACGTGATCTCAGGGACATGAACAAGGAAATGCTTCCTCAGAGAAGCTCTATTCTTCAACTGCCTGTGCATTTACTCTGAGGACAATTTTTTTCTGCAGCATCATATTCTTTATTTTTTTCTTGGCTTCTTTCCAGCAAATTCTGCAGCCTGTTTAGGATCTGATAAGTTAGTGCTGGGTATTCCTCCAGGAGGAAGCTGCTTGTCTGTCAGGTATTCAGAATATTCAACAAGTGAATTCTCTCCAACAGTCTGTTGAGGAAGCTCTTTTTGTGTGTGTGTTTTGCAAGGAACATTCACAAAGTGAGCTTGCTGTAAAAATATATTGAGAAAGTTCATGTTCTGATCCTTCTTTCAGGTAGTTTACGGACGTAAGAAGTATGTCTTTGTCCAGGATGGGTTCAGAAAACTTACCTCTTATTAGGTAACAGTCAGAAAAGGAATCCTTTTTATCAGCCTGATAGCTAGTCTCATGGTAACCACTTTCATCACACAAGGCCCACATCGTGTCCAGAGGTTTCTACTGCGTTGGCGCTGTTGTAACTGGAGTTGGCTTATCCCCACTGAGAGCTGTTCCACCCAGGCCTTTTCATCCATGTGTCTTTACTCTTGGGTTCAGTTGCTGTTCCATGCCATCCCGCCTCTTTTCTTCTTGAAGGTTTGCATCTGGATATATCAATCACTTCCAGGTGCAGTGATCTGGGTAAATCTTCAGCAAGCACCTGCTTTGACATGGTAATCATCAGGTAAAATATATCTCAACATTAGAGGGTCAAAAATGACCTTAAAAAAAGGCCTAGAATTTATTTTTCAATAATGGAATGGCTATGTTTACATCTTTGAAAAACTCGTCAAGAGAGTAAGAGAATGAGCTCTGATGTACAACATGGGGCTATAGCCAGACCTTACCTGGGTATCCTCACAATTTATCTGACCTACCTGGATCACTTAATGTTCACTGGGCATTCACTATACACTAACCTCAATCTAGGCTACTCGTGGGCTGAGATACATCAGTAAGTAAACATAGAAACATACTCATAAAGTAGACATTATTACGAGCATATAAAATAAGTACTGTGTGTGATATGGTATACGGTGAAGTGCTATAGAATGAACAAAGGGGCTGGTAGAAAGCAGGAGTCTGTAGTTTTAAATAGGGTGTTCAGGCAAACCTTGACTGAGGTAGTGCCAGCTGACTAAAAACTTGAAGGAGGTAAGGAAGCAAGATACACCTAATTTCTTATATAATACTGTTGTGAACTTCAAATTAAATAAAATGCATATAAAGTGTTTAGCACGGTTCATGGCAGAGAGCAAATAAATGCTGAACACTTATGTGAGCTAGTGTTATTTTATTACCTTTATATTCATGCTGTAAGTATAGGTGGGATCCTGCTATGTGCCAGGCACTATTCTAGACTAAGGTTGGCATATTTCTTTCTGTAAAGAAACAGATTTAAGCTTTGTGGGCCCTACGGTCTGTCACAACTATTTAACTCTGCCATGGAAGCAAGGAAGCAGCCATAGATACTACATGAACGACAAGCATGACTGTGTCCTAGTAAAACAGGCAGAGGCTGGATTTGGACCAAGGACCATATTTTACCCATCTCTGTTCCCAAAGATGGGGATCTAGAGATAAGACACATAAAATACATGCACTCCCATCTCTTATGAGTGTAAGTCAAAATAAAGGTACATGTGGTCTAGGCCTGAATATTTTCCTGTCATTTCCCTAAAAATGTAAAAGCAACATTATAAAAGTTGTAGTATGGATTTATTATACTTTTTCTAAGAGACTTTGCTTGATATTATAGTTGCGTGCCTCATCTCTTAATTTTATTGTCCTAATATCTTGCTGTAGGAACAAAAATTAAATGCTTTTATTAAAAAAGCATATGTGAAAATAGTAGAGTGAAAATTAACAGCTTGAAAATATTTTTAAATTGCCTCATTTAAAAATACAAACTAAATAGATTCAAGCCATTTACTTTTGATAAAAAAAATACACAATAAAAACAAACATTCATTTCGATTGCTAAGGAAAAAGTTTTAAATATCTTCTTAAACATTTAAACATATATTATATAAACTATATAATGTTCTGTGTTTTATATAAAGACATTATAAATAAAATAAATTATATATTTATATATAATGTATAAATGTTATTATATATAAATTGCTAAGAATGGAGTAGATATACAGATGGAATATTTGTAGATATACACAAATGTTTAAGAAAAAATATAAAACTTTTCCCTTAGCATTTGAAAAGTATTTTTTTTTTTTTGATTCTATGTTTTCATTTGTTTGTTTGTTCATTTGTTTTGCCAGAGGAAAATGATATTATTCTTTTAAGATAGTACTTTTTTTTAATTTAAAAAATTTTTCAATTATAGTTGACATACACTATTATATTAGTTTCAGGTGTACACTATAGTGATTATATACACCTTATAAAGTTTAGTACTCATCTGACATTGAAGTGGTTTATTTATTTATTTACTTTATTTATTTTCGAGGTGGTATTTTAAAATGTGGCTATTTAAAATGATTGCAAACTTTTATGTATAATGTTTCTATATAATGTTATACACATATATATGTATACATATAAAATGTGTAATGGTACAAGCGTTGTTACTTATTCTGTCTTTTAAAAAGGTCAAGTAAACCAGGGAGATTGTTTTCATGAATATTTCTTTAACAAAATCTTGTTCTTGTAGATAAAAATAATTTTTAAATCATTTTGTATTATTGAATATAGCACCTTCAGAGCAAAATCACTAGCAATTGATCTAAAGTTTGAGTAGAGCACGAAATTCATCCCCCATTAGTCTATTGAAAATAATTGCAATTTGGTTTGAATTCGGTTTTTCTCTCCATACTTTTTTTTTTGCCATCTCCAGCTCTCCTATTTCATTTTCAGGAATAATAAGCTCTCCCTTCAGTAAAGCTCCAGGCTCTTCCCTCTCAATAAAATACTAGCCACTCTCACTTTCCCTTTCCATACAGCATGTGCCCTGCTCCCCCCGCCCACCAACATGCACGCACGCACACACATGTACACACACACATCCACACATCAGATCTCCACTTAAATATCACTTCCTCGGACAAGTTTCCTTTGATTCTCGGTCTCAGTTGGGTCCCCAAACTAAATGTTCCCACTTGCTCTCAGTTTAACACTGATCAGAGGCTCTGGGTATTGATTTTTTAAGGTCTGACTTACTACCAGACTGTTGGTCTATGAGAGAAAGGTTCTCTTCTGCCTTAGTCACATGTCCCACCACTCAGTACAGTTGCTTAATTATATGAATTGATGAATATGCATCAGGGACCATACTGGTGATTTCTGATATAGCGACTCTATAAAATTAATTTACTAAAAAAATATTTAGAACTTTATATGCACTTAATGTATCAGTTTCAAAATGTTGGTCAGCAATGATGCTAAGGTATCACCTAGAATGAATACCTATGAGATCAGGATTGAAAGAGAACTATTTTCTTGATGATTTTACCAAGATCCAAGGATAACTCTTACCTTTCTAAGCTACATTCTTAATCATCAGATCTCTGAGCATTATACCATTTCCCATATAACATGCAAGCTTATGAGAATGACACATAAAACCGAAGTGCTAATTTATTATTTTATTATTGGAAAACTCCTGTTTATATGACAACGACATTCTCTGTTGGTAGGAATATAAGGAAAATTCACTCAGTAAACATGGTATGAAGACAAAATATGGATGTTAATGGCATGAGATTAACCTAATTTTATATTTCTCAAACTAGGATAGAAGTACTTCCAGTAGTGCATCATTTACTTACTCATTCATCTGAAAATATTTACGACTAAACCTTGCTCTATGTGCCTACCCCAAACCAGTGAAAAGCACACAGCTTTTCGTGGAGCTTTTATCAATGTGAGATATAAATGTAAATAAACAAAGTGTTTGTAAATGGTAAACAAACAAACTCATTTCAGATTGAGAAAAAATGCAGTTAAATGAAACCAATATGAGGGAGAGTTGGGGAGACCATCTTTAGAAAAAAAGTCTAGAAAGGCCTCCAGGGAGCGGGCACTAAACTGAAACCTGGAAAAAGAAGGGGACCAGCCAGTAAAAAGAGATGACAGAAGAAATGATATTTACAGCATTAAGTACAAAAGAATTAGCATGCTGGAAGATAAAGAAAGCCACGGCCACCCTCCCTTTGATGGACAATTCTAATAAGGCTACACCTACATTTCAACTCAGCACAAATTAGGGTTGAATTTCTAGGGTAAGAAGGCTCTATGAACCTCTCAAGGTAAAGCGGCCAGTCAGCTGTGGGAGGGGCGGTGGGCGTGGTTCTGCTTCTGGCTCAGGTTGAGTTCGAGCCCTGGACCAGGCCGTTGCACGCTCACCTTCAACTAAGAGCTGAGCAGGGCAGAGGGGACACCCCCGCAGTCACTGAGACTCTAGCACGCGGACAAACCTGTTTGAATCCCAATCGCCTAGCTTACACATGTTGAAGGCACTTATTATATGTCTGTTGAACAAATGAAGGAAGGCGTAATTAAATTTAAGTAGTTATCTATCAGTGAAATGAAAATAACGCGGTGGAGACAGTTTTTACCTTTTGGAAATAGAGGTTTACTGGAACACACACCACATCTTCCCCTGCAGGCTCTCTTACCCTCCCCCAACCTGCAATCCCCTTCCCCGCCCTAAGCCAGTGGCAGAGAAACTCCCATTGTTACTTTTTTTTTCCTTTTCAGACATTAAGGTGACTGTTCACATCCCTAAAAGTAACACAACCCACTTTGAAAGTGGTCAATCAACTCTCACCATTGGCTATGCTGTAGTGAAGTTTAATAGTTTGTTTAAGTACACAGACCATTAAAACGAAAACCAAATCAATGTTTAAAAACCTCTTAAATTTTGACCTGATGTTTGCTTGCAATTCATGGTATATATCTGGAAGCAATTTTCTCCATTCTTCTTTCTTTTTGGTCTGTATTAGAATAAACACCAGTTGTGAGACTGGAAAATTAAAAAAATAATTTCCAATAGAGGAGATATTTAACTACCTTTTAATTCATTGTTCCCTGATCTCCCCTGTAGGCATACCAAGTCCTCATTCATTTGAAACTGAAGCTAGATAAAGCTTTCTTTGTGCCTTACTTTAAAACATAGTAGGTGCAGGTGATTTTCTAAAGGCAGAAATTGCAAGAAATGACCACTCCTGCTCACTGTGGTGCACTGCTGTGGTCTCTGGAGAGCAGGTTTGTACCAGCCAATTGTGTGTGTGTGTGTGTGTGTGTGTGTGTGTGTGTGTGTGTGTGTGTGTGTGTGTGATAAAAATGTTAATGTTTTGGTTTTCAATAAGAAATAGGACTTCAGTGATCCAGACTATCCAGAGTTGATCATTCTTTCACCTAATTCACCAGACCACGCCCTGTAGTTATCATCACTCAACCCTGAAACAATACAAACAATCAACTAGATAATTTAAAATGGTTTTTTCCCACTAATTTAGTCAGGTCACTTGGTTTGTATTAGTGTGACTCTGTCTGGATGGAAACGGGAGATAACATATTTAGAAAATCTAAATTTGCATTTCACACTCCAGGTCTTACATAAATTATTTTTCTCCCTTTTTGTTTTAGCTTTCCTTTCCATGGCCCTGGAAAAGTAAACGAAAAGGAAGGAACTCATCTGTTGTCATATGAACCAAGCTCACGGGAAATTGAATTTCTCCAAAACGATCTAGGGAACCAATTAAACCATGAAATAAAAGCAGGCTGCCTTTTGGAGTTGACACAGAGTAATTTTTCGGATTGCTGGAATTTTAGTCACAGTAATTCTTTTACCAATATCATCATAGCCAGCTTTTAAAAATTGCATTTTGACAATTTATTTTAGTGTTACAAACTAATGTTTTCCTTAAAGGCTTAGAATGTGAAAACTATAAATATACTTTAATTCGCTCTACATGTATTTGGCTGCTGTTCTAGGCCCTGAGTCTATGTTACCGGGGTCCCCTGAAATTTGCAGGCTGACGTTGCCAGGCTGGAACTAGGGCAAGTCCAGAAACAAGCTGGTACCCCACAACAAAATTTAAGGAGCACCAAAAACTCAGTAAATAAGATTAATATTTTCATACCATGGTTTAAACTAATAAAAGTAGTGCAAAAATTCATGATAAACAAAGTGTCAAAAAGTTAAATAAAGACAGACAACTAAACAATTACACTTTTTAAATGTCAAAATGCAGCTATTATTAGAACAGTGAGGAAGACATATTGGGTGTTATGAGAACTCATAATAAGAGACTGTGACCGAATCCAGAAGTTCAAGGAAGGTTTTCCTAGAGCTGCTGCGATCTAAGACAGAGTCAGCTCTGAGGGCAGATCTCCCTGACCGTGGTGGGGACAGCTATGAGAGAAGGGAGAGCAGGAGAGGGTGTGCAGCACCAGACCCCTCAGTCCTGTAGGTCACGGTAAGAGTTTAGATCTTCATCTCAAAAGCAATGGGAATGGGATATTATAGGAAAGTATGCTTCGTATATAAATGTGTATTAACCTTAAACTTGTAAACCATTGTTTCATTGTTGGAGCTTCTGTCTGTCTCTATTTGATTTAGTTAATGTTAATTGACTGCTTTACATGCATTTGACTCATTTTATTTTGAAATCAAATTTATAAAATGATTATACTATTATTATTATGATTTTGCTTGTATTTTAAAATGATAACTTTGAGGCACAATGAAAGTTTACAAACCGTTAAGCAGCTCAATTCAGGTTAGAACTCGAGTGTGCTTCATTCTTAGAGATAGAGCATTTTACATGGCATTTTTCAAACTCCATGGTTATATCTTTCATAAAAGCATCTTGCATTATTATTTTTTTGTAATTTATAATGCCTGTGCATATACTTATTTAATCTTGATAGCAACCTTATGAATTATTATTACCCATTTTATGGATAAGAAAATGGAAAGTCAATAACGAAAAACGCCATGTTCAAAGCCATACAGGTTTTAGTTTACGGGCCCAGGACCAAATTTCAATTGCCCACTTAGAAGTGCAATCTGTGAACAGCAAAGGGCATAACAGAAGGTAAGCAGATTTTCCATAGGGTACTCATAGTGCTTCTTCACTTCTGCTGGGCTTGTGGCATGGATGAATACAGAGACTAATGGCAGACGTTTCTGAGTGTACCTTCACTTCTTTCTCCAGAAAAAGCCAAGAAACCACCGCCATGGTAGGATACTAAAAATGTTTCTTACTACCCTAATTCAGGAGTTCTTTGGGCCTGGAATTGGGACTCAGACATGCCTTTCTGGGTAAAGATCATATATAACTTCAAGGATGGGGATTCTTCTTTCTCTGGTTCCTAGAATTTCACCTCAAAAGGTCAGTCATTAAATTCAAGAAAGTAGTTTAAGAAATTGTCAGAGAAAGAAAAAAATTCTCAAACCCTAAGGGAAAATAATTTTGGCTCTGGTACCCTCTGGGGTCATACTTTTAGATCCCCTTTTCTGAACTCTTGCCCTATGTGAACCCCACCCTGCCCCCCATTTCTTTACCAGCATCATATTCTTACCCTCTGAGTCCTGAATGTTAACTCTCTAATGTTCCTAAATGTTCCTGTTCTTTCTGTCTCTGTGCCTTACACGTGTTTCCTCTGTATGGATTCCATTTCACAGTTCCATTTCAGGATATTAGACTGCTTTTTTTGTTCATTTGAAACTTTCTCCTTAAAGTATATTCAGAGCAAAATTAAATTGTATATTTAAGATCCTTTCAGTGTTATCACTTTATTTCCAATGTCATCGAAAGGTTCATAGTTACTCAAACAAAGGGGTCTCTGGGCATTTATGTTTCCTCTACATAAGTGCCAAGGCTTTTAAACTGATACTCTGCAAGCAATTTCTTGTCATACCAATCTATTATTACTACTACAACCACTTATTTTCATGAAACACTGATAAGATGATAACTTTCTCCTCCATGACAATTTTGAGTAGGTTCTGAAGCATATTTTAAAAAGTAGTCTCTAGCATGCTTTTCGAAGTCTTCCCTAATGTGGTTTTAACCTCTTCTTCCCTCTTGCCTACATATTAACCTGTTCCAGAGGTCACTCACCTATGGTGCCTTGTCCAAATCTGGCCTGCTTCCTGCTGCGAGCTAAGAAAAGTTTTTAAATTATTGATTACAAAATCAAAAGAAAAATAACATTGCCTGACATTGAAGATCATATGAAATTAAAAGTTCCATAACCATTAATAAAATGTTATTGGAACAAAATCATGCCCACTCATTTGCCTACTGGATGTGGCTGTTTTTGGTACTACAATGGCAGAATTGGATACGTATGACACAAAACCTAAAATATTAATCATCTAGCTCTTTACTGAAAGTTTACTGATCCCCAACTATTCCATTTTAGTTGAATAGGGCTTGTTCATTTGCAAAGTTCTACTGTTGTTTCTGTGGCTCCTTAGTACTGAGCCAATAATTCCTGTTTACCTCAGTTATTATAAGTGGCAAACACTTCTAGATCGTCTTTCTGCACTGGACCCTCATCGCCACATGGCTCTGTACATCCCCTTAAATGAGCCAGTATCACACCCTTCCCAAATCCCCCAAATTCTTTCTCTGTGTCCTCAGATAGCAATGACCATTATCAGCAAAATATTTTGTATGTTCAGCCTCTTCGTTTTGTAGATTAATAAACCTGAGGACCTGGTTTACCCTGAAGCTCTCTCAGATTGAGGCTGCTTTCTCTTCACACGCAGCAGTACACACCCTGTATAGGAGTTCTTTTTCCTTACTGTTCCTTCCAGAACTTCCTCTCTTCCTGTGGTCACACCACCCAGCTCTTTTGAAACTTAGAATATCAGACTATACTACCCAGCACTAGTCTTTGATGCAGTTAAATTTAAATACTCATTTCTAATCTTAGTGATTTCAATATCCCCATGGATGATTCTCCCTCAACTCAGCTACTTCATGGTCCAAACTCATCATTTCCTGTAACTGTACTAGATTCATAAACTCAGTTAAAAGCATCTCATTCTGTGACCATCACTTCCAGTCTCCCTGGCTCACTTCTACTTCTAATCTAATAATCTGTCATCCAGTGACTCTCCATCTTGTCACTGTCCCTTAATGGCTCTTGTTTCTAGATGGTCTTAGATTAAGCTTATTTTACTAATTTCTTATGTATACCCATCCTATCATTTATCTGAAGTGGATGTACTTTCAAATTCAGATTTTTTTTTTAATTTTAGAAAGATGGTACAGTTTCTATACCTTATTAGATAATATTATCTGCAGTGAAACTGATAATTACTCCCAAATAAGCGAGATCTATAAAGGCTCTAAATAGCTATGTGTCTATCCAGTTTAAATTTCACTGCCAAATGAGTTGTGAATAACCTTATTTAAAACAAAAACAAACAAACAAAACTTTTTTTTTTCCTTTTTTGGATTATGGAATTGCAGATAAGGACTGTAGACCTAGATCTTAAATTTCCTTACTCCGTTCTCAGTCCATTTATTTCCTCAGTAAAGCTGTCACACCGGTTAAATGCACCTTGGCCTACTCTGGGCTTCATCCATGAAGCTGATCAGAATTCACAACTGTGCTGATGGGTCTCTCCTGAAATCACAACCATTAATGTGGAATGAACATTTAGTCATGTCAAGCAATAGAATGATTCTCATCAAGGGTTAATATCACCCCCTAGGGGCTGTGAGTACTTTTGTGGAAATGCTTTGGTCTCCCAGTATACTCAGGCTTGAACACTCACATATGGAAATGCATGTTGTTTTACTATGAATTATTTTTCTTTTATTTCTTTATATTGTGATGAGCACATTATATGGATTTTAAAAATGTGTGTAGGTAGGTTAAAGTAATTACTATTTTATTTTTACAATAGTAGCAAGAGTGTTAAAAATGTGTTATAAAATGGGTCATTGGTCTAACAACTGTCCTAGTCAGTTTACTTTCTCATGATTATGTATTCATTTGTTTAATTACTTATGTAGTAGACTTTGCTTTCTAAAACAGTTTCAGGTTCACAGCAAAATTGAGTGAAGGTACAGGGATTTCCCATGTGCCATCTGCCCCTCATCACGTGTAGCCTCCCCCATTATCAGCATCCCCTATCAGAGTCGTACATTTGTTTTAACTGATGACTCTATAATGGCACATTATCACCACTCAGGGTCTAGTTTGCATTAAGGTTCTCTCTTGGTGTTGTGCATTCTATAAGTTTGGACAAATGTATAATGGCATGTATCCTCTATTACAGTATCTTATAATGTAGTTTCTCCGCCTTAAAAACTTCTGTGCTCTGTCTATTCATCCCTCACTTCCCCCAGCTCATAATTATCACATAATGTCCTCTCTTCCCTTAAACCTCTAACATCTTTTGCCTAGTCCTATTAGCTAAGTATCTTATTGCACTGAGAAATAAAAACGATTGGAGAAGAACCTCTATGTATCCCACCATCCCCCTATCTGCATCTATGCCTAGAGATTTTGCATCCACCTTGGTGATGTGGGTGACTGTCTGTGCTTCCACACAGGGCTTCCCCTCCATTTATCAGTGGGTGCCATTTTCTCTCAACTACTGAAGGACATTGTTCAAATAATTATCCCCTCTATCCTCTATCTTCAATTTTTTTTTTTTCTCTTAACTCTGGATCTTTCCCATTGACAATCAAGCACACTTCCTGTAATAAGGAGAATTCTCAAAATAATTCCCTCGATCCCACATTCTTTCCAGGTACTTTGCTTACCCACCCCATTTCACTGCTGCCTTTTATGGAAAACTCCTGAAAGATCCTCTTCTTTTGCTACTCAAATCGTGATCCACCAACAACATCAGTATCACCTAGGAATTTGAAAGAAATACAAACTCATATGTTTCACTCATACCTATTGAATCAGAAATTCTACTTTAGCAGTATCTCTAGGATTTACAATAACATTAAAATTGGGGCAGCACTAGTCTGTAGTGATGATTTTTAATTCGCCTTATATTTTTCTCTTGAATCCACTTCGATAAATTGTTCTTTTCTGCTCTCCACTGAAACAGCTCTTTTCGAGGTCACTAATTACCTCCAAAATGCTAAATCCTAGGGTCAATTTTCACTGATCATCTTACTGAATCTCTGCAGCATCTTACCTAGCTGAAATCTCCGTTTATTTTGTTTCCTCATCTTCCAGGCCATTAACGTTGTGCAGGCCGCTCAATCCTTAGACCTTTTTCTTCCCTTCACTTTTTCATAACTGATCTCATCTAGTTCCATGGCTTTTAATACTCAATATTGAAATGGTGCCTCATATTCATATTTTAAGGCTTAAATCAAATACTAACTTCTCATGGAACATTTACAGATTCTTCAGCAGAAATTAATCACCTCTTCTTAAAAAGTGATAATTCCCATCCCTTTGTACTTACAGTTTCTGACTTTTTCTATTTTACTTTCTAGTTTATTTATAAATTTCATTAAGGCAGGATTTACATTGTATTTATCTCTATATACCCACATTTCATTTTTTATTCTCATGTAACAAATGCCCAATAAGTATTTATCAATTTTTTCTTCTCTTCCAGGACTGTAGGATGAGCTTAAAAGTTCTATGTATAGCTCGTTCATGGATCATGGAAATCTGCGCCCACACTCCGCCCTTTATCTTCAAGTCAATCCTCAAGCAAGGCAGTCTTACATCAATCTTTACTTGTTAAGAGATAAAAATGTAGGCAAGAAAAGAGATAATTGAGCACCAACCAAATGGATTTGCAAATTTGCCTTTTCAGACACACTCAGTACAACCCACGGAATACTGCACACATAACTACTACTTGGAGAGACACAGTCTACAGAATAAATCATGGAAATTAGGTCATTAATATGCCCTTCTTTCATATTCCATGGTTGGCTCCTTCTCATCATTTACATCTTAGCTCTAGTGGGATCACCAGAGAAAGGCTTTTTCTAATCATCCATTCTGAAGCAGTACTTTTTAGTCACACTCTATCCTATTATGTTGTTTTACTTTAGTCATTTACTTATGACTATTTAAAAAATTTTCTGTTTTTATATTTTATTGCCTATTTCTTACCCCTATGGAATGTGTGCTTCATAACTGCAGAAACTTTTCTTTTCTGTGTTCTATGGTTATCAGTAAGCAGTACACAGAACAGTGCCTGAAACATAGTGTGTGCACAATAAATGTTTGTTGAGTGAATGAATAAATACATCCAGAGGACACTGAAAAGTCTCTTTGATCTTAAACCCCATAAACACAGAATTGAATTATAAAACATATTAATATAACTTGCTGTTGAGGAGATGAGGAGAAAGAAGAAAGATATTAACTATTTTGATGGGCTGCTGACAGACTTTGAAAGACTTAGACAAAAGGTTTTCAAACTTTGAAACAGCAAAGGCTTTAGAAAATTGGCAGAAATTATACATAAATAACACATATATAGCATATATATAGCACATATAATTTATCCTCTAGAGCCAGTGTTTGAAATTCAAAATCCCATAAAGGGTTGCAATAGAACATTTAAACCAATGTGTGATCTCAGATCAGCAGCATTGAATTCACCTGGAAGCTTGTCAGGAATGAAAATTTTCAGGTCTCACTTCAGACCTACTGCAAGAGAATTTAGGTTTTAACCAAATACCAGATTATTCATATACACATTTAAAGTTAAAGACCAGTGCAATAGAAACCATATCTAAGAATGCTTAAGCTGGATCCGATGAAGAAGTAGCTAACAGCTGTTATAAAAAATAGATAAGAAGCATGAATGTAGGGCAGAGATTGAAGCTGAACAGTGAGTTAAAGAAAGCAAGTTATCTAAATAAGGCTTAAGTGGTATTCATTTTCACCTCATGATCAAAATAAGCAACTTGGGTAAACACACACGTCACTGAGTCTAATGACTAGTTTAAGATAGCACAGGTGTTTGGCATTACATAGAGAATGGAGGACAAATCTATTTTCTGACTTGATTGTAATGAAACACTTTTTTCTTCTACTTAGAATTTTAATTCAGTGCTTAATGATGCTTTGTGAATTTCTTAAGTCTTTTCAATACTTTGAGGGAGAAGGTGAGTCAGAAGATGATGGAGTTGGTTCTATGCAATAGCTCAACTTTAGCCACAAAGGAGACAGAGGAAGCAAACAGGTAAAAAATAGAGAAAAAAGTTTGCCTGTGTTGAGATTACACGGAATAAGGGTTGCTGAAGTTATCAGATTCCTATACGCATTTATATATAAGAAGGAATTTGCTTTTCCCTTGGTGAGGAAGAACATGAATCACTTTGTAGATCTTATTTGGGAAAGAAGAAAAGAACTGAAGCTGTGTTCAGATAGACCTTTGAAGTGAGCAGGGGACTCATGTCCTAAAATAAAAATTCAAGAAGTAGATATGTGCTTATTCGCTTAGGTCTGGAAAATTATGGTGATTTAGTAATGCATTATATTGCCATGACATCTTTATGGAGTCACTTAAGCTTTCCTATATTTTTAATTAGAAATCATTAGCCAATGCCTCTGCTCCTTGGCAGCAATGACTATAGAATAAAAAATGAATAATGAGTGTCACCCTCCCCTCTAAACATTCCAGATTGACCAAGAAGAGATAATTACTTTCTACATGTCAAAGATGTTTCTGAAGCAGAGTTTGAAGACATGGAGCTTCTCACTCTATTTCTCAATATTCTCTCTGTTTTAATAGTCTACCTGACACAGGACTCAGTATTGAGCTTTGTACTCAGTAAAACATGTCTTTAATGTTCAGGTCCCTATAGTCGATGAATCCTGATGACTTTACATCAAAAGATAGAGAATCACAAGTCAGGAGAGCAACCTTCAAGAGTCCATGTCTGTTGGAGACTTTTCACTCCAATCCAACGCTGTCTTAATCTTTGTGCCCTTTGGCTCGAAGGGGAGAGGCACTGGGAGAATAGAGAGGACTCTTTGTGGGTATATTAATCATGGTGCATTTTTTCTCTAGAATCTCAACAAACTTTTACCTCTGACTTAAGGTATATATTAATTCAAAGGTTTAATTTTGTTTATTTAGTAATGGATGTTCTTTTTGTTAATTTGAATAATTCTATAATAAATATAAATAAATTGAAAAACAAATTATAGTTGGTTTCCACTTATTAGGTGCAATCCAGTGCAATGAATATAACATGGATCACTGTAGGTCTTAGACATCTGTAGTTTCAAAAGATTATTTATCCAGAAATGAATAAATACATATATTTTTTCTTTATTTATTTAATGAGTGGAAGCATATTCAATTTTTGAATACCTTTAGCCTATCTTTCACATTTTCATGTCTCTCTCTTGTTTCAACTTCAAGGACTAACTGTGCAGCTCGATTGTGAAGTGGGGTCAGGCATAGAGCTTTATTTAGTGTGATTTTGAGCTTCTCCAGAGCTGTTTGGATGAGACCCCCTTAAAGCTAAAATGATGATAAATGAAGCAAAAAGCCACTGGCTGCTTTTGTGTTGTCTTAAAATTATTTATTAAAAATAATTACAAATTTATTTTCTAAGACAAAATACATTTACATGATACAAAAAGTAAAAAGAAACGAGAACCAGTAAACAAAGCCTCTTTCCTATTCCTAACCCCTAGCCACTTAGTTCTCATCCCAAAGAAACCTAATTTTACTTTGTCTTCTGCGGCTTTTGTCCAGACATTTCTTGTTTTGGCTTCCAAGATGCAACTTATCCTAAAGAGCAATGAGCTGCATTAAATGGCTACTTTTTTCACAATTGGTGTTTTCACACTTCCTAATAATTCCTGCAGTTTGGTTTTTTAGGACTAAAGGAGACTCCAGAGATCCTTGAGGGCACTGGTTGCTTCCATATAAAATTACTATCACGGTGTGTTGACTCAGCAAATATTCACTTCTAAAATTCCTCTGTTTGTTATTGAGATAGTCGTTCTGAAACAGAATTAGGAAAAATGAAGCTCATGAACTTGGTAACTCCATTTTCTTTTCCTTTACATAGTCCTTTTAAGCTATTAGGGAAAAAAAAAGGGTCACGAAACATTTCTCACTCATCACAATGGCGCCTAAATTTGTTTTTAGCTGGATCTGCTAAATTTGATTCCAGATTAGACTGGATGCACAGAGGGAAACTAGAATTTTGTGAAACTACATGATTAATGTGATTTAAGAGATGAGAGTTTTAAATATTATCAATTATATAACAATTAACAGTGATAAATTGTGTATTTAAACACAAAAATTATATGGAGTTTTAAGATAAAATAGAAGCCTTCAAAGAAAAATTAAGCCTGTGGTGCATTTTTCTTTACCACTGAAGGAAATCTTTTGAAAAATTTGAAAACCATTATAAATAGATAAATCTTCATGGAAGTTGCATGATGAACTAAACTTGGCACATACAGAATGAAGAACAAAGAGCAGGTGTTAAAATTGGAATGTGGGAGGTAAATGTTCTTCAATGGCTCAGTCAAATGAATACAATTTAATGATGTAACTGTCCATGATTAAAATAAGAAAACATCGATAGGACTCAATTGCAACTAGGAATATGTTCTATGTTAATAGATTTTTTTTTTTTACATGTGGTGCAATGAGAATATTTTTCCTACAGTCGTAAAAGTAAAACAATTAAATTCTACTATCAAACGAATGTTGATTTTAAATAGTTATTACTCTTACAAACAACATTTTAATAGATGCTGAAAGAAGGTAAGTCCTGTTACTTATAGACAGCCAATTTGTTCTTTGTTCTCAGGAGAACTAGAGTGGTAGTTACAGAACAGTTATTAAAAGATGGTGGGGAAAAAAATGTCAAAACGCAGTTCATTTTTTTTCTGCAATGTCGGTCACCTAAAATCCCATAATTCCCTGTTGGTGTTACTGCTGTTAGCCTCCGACCCCCAATTCTATTATCAGACTTTTTTGTTAATTTTATTTAAAATGTTTTAGCATGTTTTTAGTATATAGGTTATATATTGTTGGATTATAAAACTAAATATATTTATAATTAATGTAGAGTGTGATATATAAGTAAGTATAAACTAACCTTAAAGTACACATTGGGGGTAGCCAATTAGCTTTTGAACGGCCTCGATCAGTAATCTATGCTTGCGAGATGGACATGGCAAGTTTCAAATATTAATATACAAATCAAACCAGAGGGATAATTCGTTAACACAAATAACTTATGGAAAATTATTTCATTGGTGAAATGAGCAGTTTTTAAGATGTTTGGTAGGCAAGAATGATTTTGCAGACTCTACTGCCTTTGAATAAAGTATAATTATCTTGTTAAGCCCGGAATCCCAATCTTGTCAGAGTAGTTCCTTAGGCCTAGGGTTCCCCTTTGATCCTGTGATCTCATCCTCATGCATAATGATTGTGTAACCTGATATAACACACAAAATATTGTATCTGCTTTGGAATGAACCTTTTGTACAATATGCTTGAGTGCAACCAAGAACTGAGAGTGGCATGAGGTTGTATGGCTGTTTTTCTGCATATTTGCTATTAGTTATAGGGTTGACAGAACGAAGTTTAGGATTTACTGTCCTATTATACACCATTTGGAAGCTAGTTAGTAATAAGCAAAATGGATAGAACCACTGGAATTCAGCTATTTTCATTACCAGATGCTGCCAATTATCTAATGCACCAATACTTTTTTACCAGTATAAAACAATTCAGGTTTAAATACCCAACAAAAGTTGGAGAGAATCTCCTGTTCTATCTTGGTGAATGTTCCATGAGCATTTGAAAAGAATAGGTATTTTGCTGTTGGATGGAGTCTTACTTAAATTCCAGTTAAGACACGTTGGTATATGCTGCTTTTCAAGTCCCCTACAACGTCACTCATTTTCTGTCTGCTCTGTCAGTGACTGAGATAAATGTTGAAGTATCTAATAGTAGCTACACATTTGTCAGTTCTTTTTCCATTTTTATCAGCTCTTTCTTTCTGTGCTTTGAAACTCAAAATTAGTCAACACACATTTAGGGTTGTTACCTTGTCTTGATGAATTGACCTCTTTATAATTATATAATGTCCTTTTTTTAGCTTTGGTAATATTCCTTGTGCTAAAATCTACTTCGTCTGGTATTAATATAGTTCCTTTATTTTGTTATGATTAATGCGTATATGAAATATTTGGATTTTCCTCTCATAAAAGCCCTATAAATTTTTAGATTTTCTATAACAAATGAACATCATCTAATGGTAGAAGATAGGAAGTGTTTTGGAAGAATCTCAATCCCTGATGCTTTCCTGTGACTAAATTGCATGTGACTAAATTAGATGACTTAACAGACCTGTTGTCAGAACTGTTTCAGAATCCAATTCTGAGATGTATTTTGTGAGTCTGAATGTGACCCCTCTCTTCTCTGAATGTAATGACTAAATATTAGAGCCCTATGAAAAACAATACCTTTAAAATGCATTTGTTAAAAGTAAATAATATATTTATTTTGAGAATTTAAAAGATAAATCTTAATATATAAAATATAGCATTTTTTAATGCAAACCTACAAAATACAGTATTGATCCTCTTTGCTAAAACTATTGAATATCCTTTGATATTCTTTTATGTGTTCAATAATGTATCTCTCTAGTCTAATAAAATATTGTGCCTCCATTTGTTCAGGGATAATGGTACAATAAAATGTAGGCTTAAGCATGAAAACCTTGTCAATACGATTTATTATGGGTTTTTTTGTAGGTTTACAGTGCTGCAAAAAATCATGACATATTATAAAGCTGTACACATAAAGCATCTAGCACATAACTCTTCTCCTTTCTATAGTAAGCAGGTTAGTAAAGAAAAATAACTAACATTAATTATGGGAAAATAATAATGTTTTATTTTTAGAATAATTGCTATCCCCTTGTTAATTAAAACATCTTTGCTTTCATTTTTGATGAAAGCAAGATTTTGTTTTGCTTTACAAATGCCAAAGTAAAATAAATATAATTATTGCCTTTTTCTTCCAAGTCCTTAAAGAGATTACTATCACTCTCCACTTGGTAAATCTAGACGTCTTATAAGTAAACAGCTGTTAATTTCTTTCTTCTTCTTTGAGGAATTTTGATCTCAGTGCTTATAATTTTTCGATCTACTAGTAGAAGGCAACACAAGGAGATTAAAAACACGAAATGGAAAACTATGTTTTAACAACTGTGTTTAAGATGAGATTCTTGAGGTGGATATCACAAGTCTTTGGAAAGGGTATGATGCATATCTTTGATCTCTTTATTTCAAGCAGAGACTCACTAAGAAACAAAAACAAACAAAAAATCAATTGCTTTATAGGTTTGTCAGCTTAGCTCTGTTAGGAAAGCTACCAGGTGATAGAATGGCAAAGACAAACTGTAGGGGACTAGAAGCTGGTAGTGGACTATAGATCCATAATGCTAATGAGGCATTGCAAGTCAAACCTCTTGTAAGGCAGTTGAGAATCAACAGGCCCAAAGAGCAGGGAAGAATTGAGAACTGCACTGAAAGAGGTCATTTCAGGCATTCCTAGATAGATTAAAACAGCGCAGGATGCTATAGCTGAAAGGAAGAAGGAGTCAGTATCTTAGCACAAAAGATCAGCACGTTATTCATGAATTCAGAGGAGAGGTTGTCTCATAAGATCATTGCACTTTGTATCACTGTATTAATTGAGATGAGAATTTGAAAACACCAAGCAAATAACCATGAAAGAGATTTTACATTCAATCTCACTATTGCCCATAAGGTATTGGACATGAAGCATTTAAACATTAAAATCCTGAATTACTATTGCTGGAAGAATATGTGCGCTACACATCATGGTGTTAGACACGACGTGCAGCATGATAAGAAGATTCGTTTTCAGTTCCAATTAATAGCAGAAAGTGACAATGAGTTGTAATATCCCTCACGCAGCATTTCAAGTTTCCAAAGATAATCGTTTTTACGAAAAGAATGCAGTCAACTGCATTCATTTTGAGGAGACAGAAAATTGCAATAATCTACAACCAGTGGCAGGCATGTTAAAGAATATATTGCAGGAAAGATATCTTCAGAAGCCAGTGTATCGAATCTCTGTAAACAAAGATTGTATTTTGAGCAAGTATTACAGGCCCAAAATGATAGCTTCTAAACTACCACAATGTATTGTTTCTAATTTGCCTGTAGAATATGCATCCTTTCCCAGTCCTACCCCCAGAAGATATTGCCCTCTGACAACAAAATAACTTAGTCAAAAATAGTATTGTGTCTTACTGATCTTAGTAATCGACATCAGGGGTGAGCTAACTGGTATTTTTCAAAATGAAGGTTTGGCATCTCTCCAAGTTTTTAATGATTACTCTTTATTTCTCACATGATTATATCTTCTCATAGCATCCTATACATATTTCCTTTATACTGTTTATTACACAGTCATGCAATTATGTGTTTATATGTTGGTCTTCAACTTATCATTAGATCTGTAAGAATCTTAAATAAAAAGGATTGTACCTAATTTGTCTATTATCTCTAGTACCTACTGCAAGCCTGACATTAAATAATCATTTAATAAATATTTGTTGAATGAACCCTTTTCTTTTCAACACTTCTAGAAAATTGTCATCCCTAGTTTGAATTCTTCTCATTCTAATTCTTCAGCTAAAATACCACTTTGGCAATAATGAACTTAACTATTGAAAAAACAAATCCCATTTGAATTCAATATCTTTTTAAGAATTATTGCTTTTACAGTATTTTTTCTCCATTTGCCTAATTTTATAGGTAAGTGTTTTAATTCAGATGTTCATGTTTATAAGTATTATTATTACAAAAGATAAATGGATTTGTACTTTGATGCTGGAAAAAAATTAATAGAAATGATAATATAAAAGAATCCATTTCATTTAAATTTCAAGGGGAAAAAACAAAATATTTCCTATTTTGGAATTGTTATTGCATTGATTAAGGTAATAATTCATAGTAAATTAGGGAACAAAGTGACATTTAGTGAACTGAAGCAGTCAAGCAGTTCCCATGCTGGATAATTGCAGGGCTCACCTTGAGGGAGTAGGGGTAATGTAAAGGAAGTATAATATATTGAGCATTTTTTGCCTTCGATGTTACTTCACTGATTTAAACTACGGAATCGGGTTATTCAGAGTATGAAATATTTTAAAAAGATAAATAATGAACATTGTACTCTAGTAAGAGGGCTACCTATTTTATGTTCTTGTAGTAAATTTTAAAGTGATTTGGAGCAAGCACCTTTTAGTTCTAAAATTTCATGCAAAGATAAATATATTTTGGAAATGTTTTTACCATTTTATATATGTGATTTGCTATATATTTTTGTTACTGTTTTGTGTTTTGCGGATGGAGTGGATTTCAATTCTGACTTATGACTGAAATTGCTAGTAATTTTTTTTAAACTTTTCTTTTTTGGCTTTGCTGTAGAATATATTAACTTTGTGATGGTCAGTTTTGTGTGTCAGTTTGGTTAGCCAATAGTCCTCAATTATTTAATCAAACACTAAACTTAATGTTACTGCAAAGGTATTCTGTAGATGTGATTAAAATCCATGATTAGTTGCTTTTAAGGAGAACATTTTAAAATATTTATTGAATGATTATCTTAGGTTATCTTGGGTAAACCTGATTTTAATCAATTGAAAGTCCTTAAGAGCAGAATTTAGACTTTCCTCAGAAAGTATAAATTCCATCGGTAGACAGCAATTTCAGCTCACACCCATGAGTTTCAGCCACCTTTTCCTGATGTCTTGCCTTATGAATTTCAGACATGCCTTGCCAGTCCCCACAATCACCTAAGTCAATTAATTCCTTGCAATAAATCTCTCTCTATATATCTTCTACTGGTTCTATTTCTCTAGTTGAACTCTGATTGATATAACCTTTATAAAATGAGTTTCAGAATAATCTTTTTTCTATTCTCTGAAATCATTTGTTTAAAATTGGAATGTTCCAATGTAAAAGTTAGCATTTGCCTTTAAAACTTTTGGGCCCTGCAGATTTTATATCTGATGAGATTAATATCCAGAATATGTAAAGAACTACTGCAACTCAATAGTAAAAAGCCACACAGCTCGTAAAAGATGGGGAAAGGACTTGAATAGACATTTCTCTACAGAATATATATAGATGTTTAATAAGCATATGAAAAGGAAATGCAAATCAAAAGAAAGAAAGAAAGAAAGAAAGAAAGAAAGAAAGAAAGAAAGAAGGAAGGAAGGAAGGAAGGAAGGAAGGAAGGAAGGAAGGAAGGAAGGAAGGAAGGAAGGAAGGAAAGAAAGAAAGAAAGAAGAAAGAAAGAAAGAAAGAAAGAAAGAAGAAAGAAAGAAAGAAGAAAGAAAGAAGAAAGAAGAAAGGAAAAGAAAGAAAACAGAAATAACAAGTGTTGGCAAGTAAAAAATAGGAGCTCTTGTGTTTCGTTAGAGTGCAGCTGCTGTGGAAAACAGCATGGCATGGTGATTCCTCAAAAGATTAAACAGATTAAATAGATTGAATATTATTTTTGAAAATGAGAAAATATGCATAGTTATTTTGTTGTTGTCGTTGTTTTGTTTTCCCTCCAGAGATAGTAAATCCATGTTGCCCAAATTAACTTACCTGATATCTGACACCACAGGCAACAGGGTAAAATTAAAACAAAATTCTCTCTCTCTCTCTTTTCTTAATCCTTTCATCTTTAGATTACTATGCCAGTTATCTTCCCTTTGCACCTCCATTGCTTCTGAGCCCTCTGGCTTCTGGCTGTTTCAGTCATTTGAAAGCAACATCAGGAAACTTTTCCTATTCAGTTCTTCTTTTCACAAAAGGCTACTCTAGAGAGTCTTCTTGTTTGGTTTCCCCAAATTAGGATAAAAGTAACACCCACTAACAGGTCAAGACAAAATTTGCGTTTCCTGAAAATATGGTTTCTTTCTGGTCCATATAATTGATGTAATGCTATAAACAACACAGCGTTTTGAATAGTGCAGACAAGGCAAAAATACTGACAAAAACAGAAAAAATTTAATGTTCTAGAGGATGAAACCAGCATCCACAATGTCTTACTGTAGAGGTCATGCATCTGTGAAACCTATGGGACTCTCCATTCAAGAGAATCAAATAAGCTCCCTCTGAAATCTCATAGTCTTTTTTTTTTTTTTTTTTTAGCAATTGAGTCAAAGTCCACTATTCCTAAATTTTACTATCAATGACTTAAAAAGTGAAACAATACCTAATAATTCAAAATGATTAAAATGAGTTTTAATTATTATCAATATTTTTCCTTGAAAAGGCACAGAAATGTTATATTTTAGAAAAAAATCATAAAAAGATAAAAGCTTTAGCTTTTAAATTTTTTAACTCTTAGCCATCTATTACATAATTATTTCTTCAGTCTGATTTGTCTACAAAGTGTATTAGATGCAAAGGTTTTATTGAATAGGACACTATTGACAAAAACTGTTTTTATAGTGAGAAATACATTAAGAATAAAATCTAAGATAGCAAAAGTTACTATTCATTTGTTTTAGGGCCTTCTAGTTGTCAGACATATAATTTTGCTCTCAAGCCAATTCAGGTCTCTATTTACACCATGCTGAATAGTGGGTGATTTCTTAGAGGCTCCCATGGGAAGCTCAAAGTATCTCTGTATCTTGAGAAGGAATAAGATGGACATGAGATCTGAACCAAAAATTCTGTTGGAGCTATAGTGGAACTTTTAGTGTAACCAACCAAGAGGGTCAGGGCTTTTGCTTATGTTTGTAGGGCTTCCTGTTTTGGAATATCTCCCATTTCCTGTTCTTTTCTATTTACTGAACTTCCTGTGCGTGATGTCCTGTAAAAACCTGGATATCCTCATGCTTAGTTGCGCATCTCCTATCCTCTTCGAAGGCCAAGTGGAAACCCAGATGTGACTTGAAAGAAAAGAAGAAGGAGGTAGAATTGCGAAGCCCTATGCTTAGCTGAGAAAGGGTGTTGTCCCTTGTTTACTCAAGGCTTTGTAAGCTCACTGCACGTAGGAGTTTCTTCCTTGGGTTTAACTGTGTTTATATTCCTCAGGGACCTATGGGTGTCGGTGTATAGGTAGATGGCTTCCCTGGAGCTGACACTAACATTATTTCTTATTGCTCATGAAACAATATAGTTTTTACTGGACTATTCTAGAAAAGAAAAAAAAAAAACAGTTAATCTTTGCATAAGAAAGATTCTTTAAGGAGGCAAATAAAAATTCAACCTTAGATAATTTTTAGTTAATTTCTTTGTTAATTTACATGCAAGTTCCCTCATCAATATGTCACAGGGATTTTTCAGTGCCAGTGGCATAGGACTATAGTTACTGTGCTTGAGACCTAAAATTGTAGCCCAGAAGCCTAGAGAATTTGAAATAGTAGTGCCTGAGATTCACGTAAGCAGGCAGATTTTTGTGTAAAAGTGA
Organism: Rousettus aegyptiacus; assembly: GCF_014176215.1. Lineage (NCBI taxonomy): Eukaryota > Metazoa > Chordata > Mammalia > Chiroptera > Pteropodidae > Rousettus > Rousettus aegyptiacus. The sequence goes on from NW_023416286.1 coordinate 25,473,526, forward strand.
TAAGGTTTTAGGACAAGTTTAGAAGAAGAGCAGAAAATTCTTTGAAGATCTAGGTGAGGGTTTAACAGGCAAAGAGGACAACTATGTAGAAGATCTCAGCGGTACTTTGTTAATAAATCTACTGACAAACATTTATAAAAGCAAAAGGCTTGAATAATACTTATCAAGAGTTGAGTGTGGCAGATGCACCAAAGACATGAGCAAAAACTTTGGTGTTAGAAAGGCCTGGGCGAGAGTATGGGCACTGGTGCCCCTTTCTGCATTGGTAAAGAGATGTCGACCTAGCATAATTGTGGCAATTAAGTGACATTTGTTTGTCTTTCCTCTTTAAGATGTGATAAACCAATATTAATATTATATAAATTTGGTACCTTTTCTTAATGTGAACAAATCCCATGAAAGCATGTGGTAAATGTTATACTTATAGGATGGTATATGCATCATCTAAAAATAAAGAAAATATTAGTTGTTGAAATGCATTTTAACCAAAGGAAAAGAGCTATAAGTAATTAAGTTTGGAATATGTATGGAAAAGGGATTATTTTTAAAAGGAATTGTATTCATTTTTTCTTTTCTTTAATTCTTCTTCTCTCCCTTTTTTCTTTCTTTATTCTTCTTCTTCTTCTTCTTCTTCTTCTTCTTCTTCTTCTTCTTCTTCTTCTTCTTCTTCTTCTTCTTCTCTCTCTCTCTCTCTCTCTTTCCCCTCTTCCTCACCTCAACTAAAGTTATTTAGTTTTCTTTTTTTTTTTTACATGTTACTGTAGAGCTACTGTATGCCCATAGACAGACAGTACTGAAATGAAACAATACTGACTATATATAGAATGAATATCACAGATGAGACTTCTCTAAATCTTTTTTTTTGTTGTTTAGTATTTGGGTTATATTTGAAACAAACAGTTATTCATCAAGTATTAGTTCATCATTTTAGCAATCTGTGAGCTAAACGATATTTTCAATTTTCCTTATTTAATAATTAGAAAAATGAGACCTTTCTAGTTAAGTGATTTCCTTAAGGACTCTAGTTGGTATATGATAAATTTGAAACTCAAACCAAATTTTATTAGCTCTGTACTCTTAAGAGCAAATAATGACAAGCATTCATCAATCAAGATTTGTTAATCTCATGGCTTTTACCTAAATTAGTAAGATATGTTTCTTGTCCTCAAGATACTCAGAATCTAGAAGGAGAGATACAATTAACTCTATGGTGTAAAGTAGAATAAAATTAAATTTATAATCTGGAGATACAATTAACTCTATGGTGTAAAGTAGAATAAAATTAAATTTATAATCTGGTGTAAAGTAGAATAAAATTAAATTTATAATCTGGAGGAAAGTAAAAACTTATGGAAGCATAGGGGTTAATTTTGAAAAAAAAAACTGGAGACAACATAAAGTAATTTTTTAAAAATTTAACTTGTGCACCATATGGTTGTATAAATGATGTAAGGTAAAACACATGACTAAAAGACATACTTCGAGATAACATAAATTAGACTTGGGACCAACAATTAATGAAAATATGAGTTAGAAATATAAAACAAAGAGAAATAATAAGAAAACATGGCATATAATGACTGCATCTTCCATGAGTAGGTCAGAAATTGGCTTTAAACTTTCTAGTAGCAAACTAGCAAAGGCAAAATCAATCACTTCCATGCATCCTCCTAGTGTGCACAGGATACAAAGAATCTCTATTGCTCATTAGAAGTGTTATTCCTTTTTTTTTCTTATTGTTTATTTGAAATTACTTCAAGTGCTTTATTTTATTTTTATTGTTCTTTTTAATTAAAGTGTAGTCAAGATACAATATTACATTAGTTTCAGGTGTACGACATAGTGATTTGACATTTATATAGATTACAAAGTGATCACCATAAGTCTGGTAACCATCAATCACTGTACAAAGTTATTATGATATTATTGACTATATTCTCCATGCTGTATAATACATCCTGTGACTTTTTTTTCATATAACTGGAAGTTTGTACCTCTTAAGTGTCACTGCTTTGATATCTATTTTACATCCTTGAAAACACTTTCAAAATTAATGAAAGAACCAGCAAAAGGATGAATTTGATGGAGTTATTTCTTTTGAGAACAAATAGGCTGATGGTGACAGGTCAAAACCTGGATGGTGACATGTCACAGACAGTTCTGCAGAAGGCTCGTTCGATTGCGTTTAGGTTCCCAGTTGTCAGCTGACTTAGCTAAATCTAAGAGTGAGTTTTAGGAAAAGCTGGAAGAATGTAAGAATTGCTTATGAAAGTGGCATTTGAAACTTTATAAAAGCAGATCAAGGAAGTAATATAAGCAAAGGAGCAGGGGGAGTTTCTTTGGGGAAAGCTAAACAGTTCAGTGTGGCGAGAGCAGTAGTCCTCATCCCAGGCTACATATCAGAATCACCTGGGAGGCTCCATTCCTAGAGATTCTAATTTCATCAGTCTGAATTGGGTCCTGGTCATGATTTTTAAAAGATTTCCTGGTGATCATAAGGTTCAGCCAGGACTGGAAACACTGAACTAATACCTTGCTCCTCAAGTGTGGATCATGAACTGGCACTGGTTGCTTGGCCTGACATTGTAGGTAATGAGCCGTGAAACGTAAGTTGGGCCAAGTATGGAAGGTCTTGACTATTGTTCCCAGAAAATTAGCTCAAGTCTTCTCAAAGGCAAGGATGGGACATTTAGCCTAGCACCACAGCCTAATGATTTTGTTAATTACATTTATAAATTATAATGTTTGGCCCTTAGTGCTGATACAGTGCCTCAAAATTTTATGACTTGCTTTTTTAGTAACAATCTTTTTTTTTTTTAAGGTAAGTCAAATTATTCTTTTAAAATGTACACTTTCTCCTCTATCGTTACCTTCACAGGAACTAATGCTACTTATGGGTCTTACTATTTGTTTCCTTCCCCTCCAGCTACACAAAGCCGTCAAGAAACTAGTCAGCAACTTTATTGCACAGATGATAAAATTACAAAATATTTCAGGTAAAACAATCACATGATTTTCCTGAGTTCTTTTAACCATGTTTTGAAAAGAAACATGATGTCTAATAATAAATCATCTAGACACAGCAAGAGCAGTCTTGGCAATTTTAGTGATATTCGTGTCTCCTGAGTTTACTAATGAAAATGAATGGGGCAGCTTCTATCTTTCCACAAACTCTCCTAAACCTTTGCTACTTCTCAATAGGCAGCAGCTATAATTGAATAGAATGCTGAGATTGATGTTAGGATTAAAGGTTATGAGCTATGAAGACAGCTGAAGACTTAGAACCATGATATTTATGAAAGGCAAGCTATTGAAATGGAATTGTATGAGCTTTTTTATTTGTTGCTTTTGTTTATTGTGTGTCCAAGGCTCATTATACTAATTAGATCAGAAGGCATGAATGGAAAGTAAAGAAAAAGCCATTGAGAAAAATAATAGAGCACCAGGAATTGCTTCATTGGCTGATAACTAAGGAGAAGGACTTGAAGAGTCGCTTCATCCTTCACCAAGACCTGTAAATATGTTGTGTGGAAATAGAATTCTGAGCAGAGGTCATCCTCAGTGCTCATGCCATGACATTATTTTGGTCCTTGAATCATTGAATTTGAGGACTAAAGATAAAGCAAATAAGCTCATAAAAAAAAAAATTTAGTATACAAAGAATCAGAAAATCCATAAAGTAGGATAAAAATCACCCCTGAGTTCAATATTTTTTGAAAATTTCTGTGAGAGGTCAGTAATCCTACAAAAGTAAGAAACTTATTTGCTAAAGCACCATGTATATCAATGATAAAAACATCTAGTTGCATAACAAATGTGTGTATATTTTGAGAATTATTCAAAGAAGAATTATCGTACCATTGTCACACAATGACATTTTAGCCCAGTTACACGGCACAACAAAAAAAAAGTGTTGAGGAAAGATAAATTGCAAGTCAGATGCACTGTCTTCTTTTGGAGGGATTCATTTATTTGTTTAATGAAGGTTTGTTTAGTACCTCTTATGTCTCAAGTCTATGCTAGGTACCTATTTGGAGAGCAAAGTGCTAGGATGGGGCCAATGGAAGAAGTCATGAGAATCCAGAGAATCCTTATCCAGACCTTAGATTAAAGTTTTTCAGGAGAAAGTGAAGTAAAAACTTAGAATATGATCAAATGGTTGAGTAGGCATTAGTGGAGTAAAATGATTTAGCAAAAAAAGTAGCATATTTAAAAACCTAAAGGTAGGGAAAAGAATGACAAATTCAGGTATAGTTTAAGCATTTATTGAAAGGAAATAGTGTTAAAAGAAGAGTCTAGATAAGCAGAAATGTACTTATGAAGGACTTTGTTAGTTACTGTGAGTATTGGCAGAAAGTTACCAAGAGAGGTGTTAAGTTTCCAAAAGTGCATGTCATATTCAAAGGCTGCCCTTGGAAGGCTACACTGACTGCAGTGGAGAAAACAAATTGGAGATTAAAAGAATCTGTTCTTTAATCTAATGAGATTTTCTAGAATTATTGTAAAATATACAATTAATTTAAACATATAATCTGTCAAACTGCAATATACTAGCAATAATATGAACTTGTTGTTGTCCATGTTTTATAGAAACTAACTTGTGTGTGAGGCGGACAGTAACATACTACCTTAAAAATTGCAAACACTGCCTCTGATAAGGGGCTAATATCCAAAATATATAAAGAACTCATACAATTTAACAACCAAAAGTACAATCTAATTAAAAATGAGCAGAGGACCTGAACAGATACTTCTCCCAAGAAGATATACAAATGATCAACAGACATATGAAAAGTTGCTCAACTTCACTAGCGATTATGGAAATGTGATTCAAAACTACAAAGCGATACCGCTTCACACCTATAAGAATGACTATTACCAAGACAAGTAATAAGAAATGTTGAGGAAGCTGTGGGGGAAAAGGAACCCTGTACACTGCTGGTAGGAATATCAATTGGTACAGCCACTATGGAAAATGGTATGGAGATTCCTCAAAAAATTAAGAATAGAATTACCATATGACCCAGCAATCTCTCTTCTGGGTATCTACCCAACAAATTTGAAAACTTTTATCAGTAAAGATATATACACCCTGATGTTCATAGTAGCATTATTCATGGTGAGCAAGACATGGAAACAACCAAATTGTCTTTTGATAGGTGATTGGATAAAAAAGATGTGGTACATATGTACAATGGAATATTACTCAGCCATAAGAAAAGATGAAACACTGCCATTTGTGACAACATGAATGGACCTTGAGATTATCATGCTAAGTGAAATAAATCAGACAGAAAAAGTTGAGAACCATATGACTTTACTCATATGTGGGAAATAAAACTGAAAGTAGCAAATGAACAAGACAAATAAAAACTCATATACACAGACAACAATTTTAGTGGTTACCAGAGGGAAAGGGGGGAGAAGGGGATGTAGAGAAGGTTAAAGAAGGTCAAATATATGGTGACAGAAGAGATTTGACTTTGGGTGGTAAACATACAATGTAATATATGGATGATATATTATTGAATTGTATACTTGAAACCTATGTGATTTTATTAATCAATGATTTTATTAATTTTAAAAATTATGTTAGCAGTGGTGTTATTTGAGAGAAGGAAAATCCATATATTCCTGGAATATTATTCATGTGATAATATGTGATATTGTCATAAATTTTGTGTGATTTTACTAAAAATCATAAGCCAACACTAATAAGTACTTCTCAAGGGGCCACTATGTCTCAGTCACTGTTCTAAGCACTTAGGATACATCAGTAAATACCCCTGCCCTCATTTGGAACTTACATTCTAACAGGGGGGTATTTATTTCCAATAAATAAAAATGACACATGTTATAAACAAGTATATAGTAAAATTTGAGATGATAAATTTTATGGGAGAAGAAAAAAATAGAATACAGTAAGAAATTGGGAGTTTAGGATGAGTTGCGATTTTAAAGAGCAGTCAGGTTGAATTTCATTGAGATGTTGATTGAGAGCAAAAATCTGAAGGAAGTGAAAGAATTTTTCAAGTGGATACTGGGGAAAGGGAGTTTTAGGTAAGGCAAAAGTCTTGAAGGGGAGGATGTGATGACCATTGAGAGACTGAGTGGTGGAAGATTAAGTCAACTAGGTAATGGGGGAGAGAGAATTTGTGGAGCTTTGTGTGGACTTTGGCTTTTATTCTGAGTGAAATAGATGATCTGATTTAGGTCTTAACTGGATTTTCTTTGCTGCTGCTAAGAAAAGGTTGTAGGGGAATAAGGAAAGAAGCAGTAATGGAGGCAGAAGTAATGGCGGTAGAAGTAAATGAGGTCAGACAGGAAATACATTTTCAACTACAGGTAAACAAAATTTCCTGATGGATCGAATGTGGGGATTGAAAGAAATAGAGGAATCATGGATAATTTCAAGGAATTTTAGTCTGAGCTCCTAAGAGAAATGCTTACCAGCTAAAATGAGAAAAGCTGAAGGTGGAATAGGTTTTTTGGGGGAAAAGCTAGAACTAATTTTTGGACACTTTACATTTGAGATTGTTTTTAGACATCCTAATGGAAATGACAATAGGCAGGTAAATATATTAAACTTTAGACAAAAATTATATACAAAGATATGCATTTGTGAGTTGTTGGCATATAGATGATATTGAAAGCCAGGAATCTAAATCAATTATGCATTACACATTATAAATGGAAGTAAATAGGCTTTCATTCTAACTGGCCAAATGATCTTAGATGTTAAAATTACGTAAAATATCAAATATATAGAAATTCTTTTTAATACAAAATATTAATATCTTGGCTTTGATTCTCTTAAATCTTTTAATCTAGTTCTTAATCTTTTTCACATGGAACAATATTTTTCTGAGGAAGATTCATCATTTCAGCAAAATGAGGTTGTCTAGAATACAGGTTAGATAAATTTGAACCTGATGAGATCCTAAGATATGTCAATACCTTTTCCATTTAATTTAAAATAAAATTTTAACTTGCTTCATTCTTTCATGTATGGGACCAAATTTTTATGGACATTTAAAACAACACATAGAAAATGCGGGAGAAAGTCAGGACTTCTCCTGAATATGATAGATTTCAAGATGCTTATATTTCAAAAAAGCAGTTGTATTTCAAGGAGTCTGGAAATTTGAAGAGTATTCCAGGGCTAGATCAAAAATTTGATCAACATTCATAGCATATAGAAGGTATTTAAAATGATGGGACCGAGGGACTGAAGGAGGTTATCTGAGGACAGACTAGAGAGAAAGCAGGGCACACATTTCATAATTTCTACAAAGTAAGGGTATTTCAAGATTCAGAAAAAGAAACCATATTTATGTTTCTGTGAACTGAATCTTAGAAGAGCTGATTGGCTTGGTTGTCGTAACTAGTTCATTTATCTATTTTAGAGGTGAAGGGAGCCTCAGGAAATCATTTCGTGTCATTCACCTCTTAGTGGTTTGGTGTTGTCAGCACCTCCTTTGGGGCTAGAGATTAGGAGAACATGAGAAGAAATTAAATGAAAAGCTTGTATTCCTTTGTTGTTGTTATACAGCTATTGTTATTATCATTGTTGCTGTTATTATTAATCACAAAATACCTGTTATAAGATAGTCTTTCATTACAGAAATAAAAAAAGGAAAGAAAAACTTTTTATTAATCCCTCCCTTCACCTATGACCACATGTACTAGTCACCTTTTACTGTAGCAGAAATTCCCCATTGCTTTCTTATTCACATCACACGAGGGTGCTGGGCTGCTGAGGTTCTACTGAGTTCTGTGTGTTTCCTCATTTCAGGGTTAAGACTGTGACAGGGGTAGAGGACAGAGACAGAGAGAAGGAGGGAGCATTGAACTTACAATCACATTTATAGCAAACAGGAAAAATCGTTCAATGTATAACACTGTCGTTAGCTGTTTGGTAATATAGCCCTCAGACATTTTCCACATGTCAAAACATTTAATTTAAAATACAAAATTATACTAAATGTTTTTCTCTGCGCTTTTGCTATTTCACAATATATCTTGGGAATACTTACCAATTAAAACGATCATCTCTTCTGTTTTTCTGTGTTTCCTGAAAAATTCAAATTTTACTTAAAAATATTTTGGTTTTCTTGTACTTTAACTTTAGTCTCAATACATTTACTGTTCCATGTATTTTGAGGGTCTGAGTGAAGGGGGAACAGATCCTGTTTCAGATGATCAAAGCTGCTGACTCACTCTTTGTCTTCATCTCTGCCTATCTCTGACACACCCACACTCAATCACATCCTACATTTTATAGCTCAGATTGTCTAAACCTTTGTTCTCACCTATCATAATGTAAGATTAAAATATTAGCCCGATAACTTTCTCTCTTCTCAGGTATCTTTTCTGGCTGTCACCTTTAGTGACTTAATGTGGAAGCAAGTTTCATGCTTAAGTACTTTTGAGATGATTTTGACAAAAGCAATCGAAATCACTCTAAATAGGACAGTGTTTTGAGTAAAAGGCAGTAGAGGTGAGACCAATTATTAATCGTTTAACTGGACTGTCCCTGAGCAAACCAAATTAGTTAGATACTTCAGTTCTAAAGTATCTTCAGTTCTATTTTTTTCCCCCAAAATTTCTGTCCTACATTCCTCCATAGTATTTTGTTACCTTTAAAAAATTACCAAAAAAGAAGATTTTTAAAAAAATTTTTGTTTTTTTAAGTGACCCTCAATATATATATATATGATTAGAATCATGAAGATTATCAGTCAGCTCTCCTATCTTCCATTTCTTCAGATTGATCTGCTCTGATTTATGTCATGCTATACACTTTTCGGTTCATTTAGTATCTATACCTCATTACACACTTGAATAGCTATTTAATCTTACACAAACACCAAATGGTAAGGTGTGATAGCAGGTACAAGAGATAAAGGCAAGCAATTACCATCCACATTTAACATTTTATCTTTTTGCCATTTAAAAGCTTTTTATGGAAGAACTGATAATCTGAGTGATTAAATGGCTAAGTTCTCCATTCTTCTGATATATTTTTATGGCCTGTACTCAACAAAAATTCAGGTTTTAAAAAGTTACAGTTGTAATCTTATCTAAAACCTGAAGATAGTTTATCATACTTGCAAAAAAATGAACTTACATAAAATGACAAATGTGAAGTAACATCGTAGATTGAGCACTTTATTTTATTAAATATAGATTCTGCTCACAAAATGGGTATGCTAAGATGAAACAGAAACTATTTTTTTAAATGGCAAATATGTCATAATAGTGCCTTGTTACTTTCTTCCTTTAATAAAATTATTATGCTAAAAATATGTTTAAAATATCCTCTTTAACAGTCATTTTGAAATACTCTTAATGTATATCAGTGTAACATTAGAATAAAAACTGGACTAAATATGGAATAGAGTATCATGTAACAGTCCTGATTCTGACCTTGATTTTCTCTATGATCTTGAAAATAAAAACACAAACATAATCACTTTCTTGAACATCTCTTGCTTGTCTCTTTGTACATGCTATTAATCTTGAAAACAGTCACATCAGGTAGGAACTAATCATAATGAAGGGGCTTTGGTTCCTGACAAGCTAGCCCACTAACATGCACTTCTCCTCCCACATCTAAGTCCTCAAGTCCAGAAGCCAGAAGGAGGGAGATTAATACGTCCGATTTACAACAATTATGAAAACCCCATGAATAAAAGAAGTTTTTTTTCGGCTCTTGGTAAACTGTAGTTCCAAATGAAAGATAGCAGACTAAGGAGAGTGGAGAAAGGTTTCCAGGATGTCTGTCGTTCCTGTTGCTACTGTAGGGCAGGAAAACAGCAGCAAACTGTGATGGCCGCCGACTGTGTCAGTGGGGCTGTTCTGGGGACCAGCTGGCCTGGGGAGAGGAGAGAGGTGCTTGCTGCCACCTTAACTTCCCCTACTCCCCATCACAAATTCCTTCCTGTTCCTCCAACCACTTTGCACCCAGAGAACTGGGAGGTTACAAGTGTGAGCAGCCTCTCTTGAAGAAGACTACAGCTAAACTAAAGTGCTTTTCACATTTGGTTGTGGATGCTATGTGTATGCCATTGGTGTAGAAAGCGATCAACTTTACTAAGGAAGAGGGTTTATAAATATATTGATAAGAAATTAGAAATATTATTTTGCAAGTTTCAGGAAATATTAGTAATATGTTTAATGTTTCTTAAAAAATAAGATTGCACAGTGCATAAACAGTAAACACCTATGCATACACATAACATGGGAGAAGCAAAGTAAAAGACTGGAAGTCACATTCTAAACTGCTAAATTTCATAACCTCATGGAAAAGGGTTTAGTGAACTTCCCTTACTTTTCCTTTAGAAACTTCTGAATTAGTTGCCTTTGTTGAACTGAGTATGTATTACTATAGATTTTTTTTAAAAAAGCAAAAATTTAAAAATTTTATTCTCTTGTAGTAGCTTTAAGATATAATTCACATATGACATAAGTCATCCACTTAAAGTATAGAAAATCAATGATTTTTAGTATGTTTAGAGATGTAAACTCCCATCACAACCAATTTTAGAAGATTTTCATCATCCCCCCCAAAACTCTCTATCCTTCAGCTGTCATCTCATTATCCTTCCATTCGCCGCCAATCCTAGGCAAATAGTCATCTATTTTTGTCTTTATAGATTTGCCTATTCTGGACAGTTCACATAAATGGAATTATATATCATGGGGTCCTTTGTGACTGACTTCTTTTACTTATCATTATATTTTGAAGGTTTCATTCATGTTGTGGTATATAATGATATTTCATTTCTTTTTATGGCTGAATAATATTCTATTGCTCAGCTATACCCCATTTTCTTTATCGGCCAGTACAACATTGCTATGAACATTTGTGTACAAGTTTTTTCTGTGAACATATGTTTTCAGTTCTCTTGGGTAGATATCTAGAAATGAAATTTCTCGGTCATGTGATAACTCTATATTTAACTATTTGAGGAACTGCTAGACTGTTTTCCTAAATGGCTGCAGAATTTTACATTCCCATTTGCAATGTATGAAGATTCAAATTTCTCCACACTTTCTCTAACACTCGTTATTATCTGTATTTTTTGTTATGACTGACTAGTCTAGTGGATATAAAGTAGCCTGTCATTGTGGTTTTGATTTGTATAACGAGTATCTGATACCTGATAACTGATGATCCCATTTTTATTTTCGTAAAACTTGGATGTAATATTCAGTGTTATAGAAAATTCACATGAATTTTTATATTAAAAAGTTATATATTTGAGATAGGATGTTTTGGGCCATCATTCACATTCTCACTGTTCTTCATCACTGAGGTGACTGTAGCGGAAAAGTATGAGAAACAGTAAGTATATAAATTCAAATGGCAACATACCATGTATCCCTAGGTTCCACCGCAATATTTATTTCCTAATCCAAAGTATTTATTTTCCAGTTTGGGTTAAAGAAATACTTTGCTCACATTCTTTCTTCACATTGGAATGTCTTTTCCCACATTTCCGCAGACCTGGAGATCCTTTCATCAGTCCCTGAAGCTGAAGTGCAAAGGCTAGCATCTTCTAAGCTCCGAGCTGCATTTTTTTCTCAGAACTCCGACACTAGTTTACCTCTGCTTCTTTAAATGACAATCATTTCTTATCCTAAACTACAGTTTGGTTTTGTTTCTGTCTTGTGTTTCTGATCATGCTTAATCACCCACTAGGAAGTTTAGCTCTTAGAGCCTGACAGCAGACAGGTCCCGCATTTTTGTCGATTTGTGTGTATTCATTTTTGTATCCTCCACCGCATGAGTTAGACATACTAGGTGGACAAATGAATAAAATTTAAAGTGGTCTATTTTCAGTTTTCTGATAAATGTCACTTGTGACAGTGGATAATTCTAACATATACGTTAAAATACATCATGATGTAATGAAACTTTCTTCTCAAAATTGACCTGTGCAAAGTGTTCACACTGATACACCAACACTGAATTTTTCATTCATCAGAAACTTAAAATTTATGTATGTAGCTTTAATAAATACCAGCATGAAGACAAATGGGGGAGGATGTTTTTATCTACTACTAGCAAGAAGCAGAAAGGCACATATTTATGTAGTATATCCAGGATATCCTTACTATTTGTGTTGTTCCTATAAGGAAGAGGCCACAGGGTCATCCAGTGTTACTTTTTTCTCTTTTGATGCCAACCAGGTTTCTTCCCCTGTGCTAGAAACTGCTTTCTACATTTAACGGCAAAGAAGGCAGTCTCATGTTTGTTTTTTTTTTTTTCCTTCGCAAACGTGTTTATTTTTGTGTGTGTATTTTCCAATTCTCCTTTTTCTCTTCTTTTAGTGTTTCCTGATGCAACTCCACACAGGCTTCCTTGTCTCCATGAGTCTGTGATGCTTTGGCAGTATTAGCAGAGGGATTACTGATCTTCGCATTCTCTTCATACTTAGAGTGTGCAATGGTCCACATGTGTTCTTTAATGAAGGCGCCATGTCTTAAACACATTGCATATTTAGAAGGTACTTTTGACAGTCACATGTCTCTAGGATACTTTACCCTTTCCTTGGTATGTCCTTTTATCGAGTTAAACAATGTATTCATTTCTTAGTGTGAAATGAACTTTAGACTTCTTCTTTTAAGGAAAACAACGTTTTTGCCATTAAAATGGGAGCTATCACGATTCAAACAAAATTCCTCTAGCACGTCATTTCCTATAGATTTATTCCAACAGTAATGCAAGAGTTCTCCCTGTTATTATTGTTTGGAATCATTCTGACCAAATTTAGATCTAACTTGGGCAATTAATTAAATCCTAGCCATTAAATCTTACAATTCAGGAAAGTAATTTTATCTCTTGAGTCAAAATTCTGTTCAGGCCTTTTCAACACCATTCTCGAATTTACCTAGTTTCCCATCTTCCCTATTGTTGGCCCTTTTCCTACTGAAAACTTCTTTTTCCTGTCTCACCCTTTGGGGTGGGGGGAGTAATTTACATTCTCTATTAATTTTCCTAAGGCTAATTCATCTTGGGGCTTCTGGGCTTTCCATCTGTCAGATCCATTTTTGCATGTTCTTTTGCAGTCTTCGTGAATTTATCTAAATTTGAGCCCTTCCATCATTCCACTTTCTATCACAAACATCAAATGAGAGTAGACACATTCATCTGCTCTTATATTAATGCCAGGAAATTTTGCTATAACTTGTTTAACACTCTCAAAATAATTTTTCATTTCTGTGTCACACCTTAAAATTTTCATGAATTCCTTCATCTAGTAAATAGAAACTAACATACTTTCTTGGTTGTAATCTCTGTTGCTTTAAAATTAGTATTTCTACTGTATTAAGAACAAAGGACTCGTGATGACACCAGGATAATTTTTTTTTCACCTTCTAATTTCAAGGGGGCATTAGCCACCCATTTCACAGAAATCGTCCAGTAATCATTTTGTTTCTCCGATTCTTTCAGTTGTCTTTTTTGATTTTTCCAAACCCATGTCACTGTACCTGACAGAGAGTTAGCATTTATTGACTCCATTTTACCTGGCCAACTCCTATTAAGCATTAGCCTTTAGGAAGACAGTGAAAACATCTGCCTCTCTTTACCCTGACCCCAGGGAATGTATACTTCTTATTGATCTCCTTCTTAGAGTAACCAGATTCAGCAAATAAAAACACAGGATGACCTACATTTAAATTTCACATGAATGGTAATTTTTTTTAGTATAATATTTTCCAAATACAATGATCTGAAATTCAAATTTAACAGAAAATCCTGTATTTTATATGGTAATGCTGCACCTTCATCTTCCTTCTCTATGACTTGAGTTCCAACATAATGAATGTCACAATAATGTCCTTGAGGTAGGATTAGGACTGATCTGTACAATTTCTGCCCAGATAATTTGGGAAATTTAGCTTGGAATTCTCTGTGATTGTGTATTAATTTCTTAGGGCTATAACAAAATACATAAACTGTGTGGCTTAGAACAACAGAAATTTATTATTTCATAGTTCTAGAAGCTAGAAATCTAAGAACAAACTATCTGTGGGGCCATGCTTCCTCTGATGATGTGAAAGAAAGATCCGTTCTGGACTCTCTTCTAGTCTCTGGTAGTATCATGTATCAAGTTAACGTGACTCCAGTCCTCACATGGAATTCTCACCGTACATGTCTGTCTCTTCCCATGGCATTCTTTTTTATAAGGACACTAATTATATTGGATACGGGGCCCACTCTCCTCTAGCATGTTCATCTTAGCTAATTACATTTATAATAATTCTATTTCCAAAAAAGGTCACATTCTGAGGAACTGGGGGTTAGAACTTCAATATATCTTTTGGGGGCACATAATTCAACCCATAAAGAGATTAGGAGAGATTTTTTTAAATTCAATTTTAATATTATTTTAATATTATTTACACTGGGACAAGACAGGAGCCTAAATATGTTCACGTAAGTTAAAGATTTAAACAAACAGGAATATTTTTGCATAAAATAAAAACATGTTCTTGGAACTTGGAACAGCCTAGCTAATGATAGAATGTTGCAATTATACAAAAAATATAGAGCAGAGAAGTTTTAATGGCATGGGCAATATTTACATTGTGTTAAATGAGTAAAGGTTACATAGTTATTTTAATTTATTGAGTGAAAGTATTTTCTGGCTCCTTAGCTATGTGGCAAAGGTCCAGCTACCCAATCTGCACACATGAGTTTAGGGTCCACAAAAAAAGAGGTAAATTGATAGCTATTCAAAGTATTAATTTGTTACAACTATAGCTATGATTGATGTGATAATGAAAAATAAAGTATTATAAAAATATATGTACTTGTGAGAATTACAGATTAAAGTATCTGTAATTTTGTGTAAAAAGCATTTTTACACAAAAATAAAATATGAGCTATTTTAATTTTGTAAAAATACATTAGAGCATGAATCTATGTATGTAAGAAATGAATGGTGTTTTTAAAAGATATGACTCCTTGCTTTTCAAGCTCTGAGAATAATATATTCATTTTTAAAATTCCCACTTAATTACTTAAACATCTTTTACATTCAATGGTTTCTCACAGCACTTAGCATAAAAGCTAAATTCTTTGCTAGGCTTTTAAGTTTGCTCTTTGTAGTTCTTATCTCCATTTTTAACCTAGTCTCCTGTCATAGTCCCTTAATTCCCTCATAGCTTGCTCTTCTCCGGCAACACTGGTTTTCTTTCTATTCCTCAAATATGCCAAGCTTGTTCTGGCCTCAGAATCTTTGTACTTGCCGTTTCTTCTATGTACAAAGCCATTCACTCAGATCTGGGGCAGGACAACTTGTGTTCATCATTTAGGTGGACATTTTGAACAACTAAGATAGTTCTCTATGCCAAACCCACTCCTATTGTATTGCATTTGTACTGGTGTTGCAACAGTTTCAGTTTCTGAAATCATCTAGTTTTAAAAATCAGTTTATCTACTCTCTCTCCACCAACAAAGTAATAGTTCCATGACAGCTAACATTGGGAAATATATTTAAATGGAGAAATACATTTTCCAAGAATTGAACTTATTCAACAAATTTAAGGTATTATGCTGACACGGTGTTTAAGATTTTGATGAAAGATAAGAAGAAGAGTGTGAAAATAAGACCAGAAATAAGTTAAGAAAATAGAAGAGTGGTCCCTCACCAATAATGACCCAGGCTTGCTCAGGTTAGAATCTAGTTGTGCTCTGCTTCAATTTTGTTGAATTAATTAATGAGGGAAGGAAGGATGAAGTAAGGATGGAAAGAAGGAAGGAAGGAAGGAAGGAAGGAAGGAAGGAAGGAAGGAAGGAAGGAAGGAAGGAAGGAAGGAAAGAAATGCTTATATTCTCTAGGGGTAATAAATTCTGCATTTTTTTTTAATCATTTCCACCCCATTCCCAATAATTCTAGAACTCTTCATGCTTCTTCTGTCTATATGAGCTAGGCCTGCTTCTAACATCATGAGAATATGCAGAGATCTGCCAACATTCTTCTATACAAAACGAGCCACTGTCCTGTTGTAAGAATTTATCCTAAAAATAATATTTCGGTTTAAGAGTTAAGACAGCATTTATTTTGAGTCATTGTTTTGGCCTAATTCATAAACTCTTTGCTCAAAAGTTGTTTTGTCAATCAAAGACAGGAAAAGTTTTATAGGGGTTAGAAGAGGACTTTGTCAACATGTTATGTTTACAGTCTGACAAATGCTCCATGCACATATCCTCAGAATCTGTTTGGTTTCCCTCCTTTTCCTTATTCATTGAAACCTAAATGTTTAATGTGTGAGTTTCTGTTCAGATAAAAGTGGCTCAGTGCCAGCTCTGGGTTAGTTCCTTGCCTAAAGAAAAAAAAAAAAAACAATTACAAACTATGGAGAGTTATGTATATCCAATGTTGTCTGTATCGGTTATAATAATCAATGTTTTTTTTTCCTGTTTTATTCTCACGCTTAAACCAGCATCTGCTCTGTCTTCATAATAAAAATGAATGGGTTTTTCCAATTGTATTTTATTATCTATTCAGCTTTGTGTTTGAAGATCAATATTGTTGCACACTTGATTGCATCTCTTCATCACCAATCAGTTTTCCCCATAGGCTTTTTTTGAATTTGCCGAAATTAACTGCAATCAGAGCTCCTTATTTTTGTCTATAAAGCCTGTATTTAAATTAAAAATGAGTTGTCCTCCAAAAATAGTTTATTGCTTTTGGCTATGTTCTACTCATTATCAAAACACATACACAGAAAAAAAGAAAAAAGAAAAACTGGCAAACAAACAATTAGAATGAGAAAAATAGATCACAGTGCATTTTATAGATATAAACATTTCATAAACTTATGGATATTTTACATTACTATGTGTGAAAGCCGGGTAAATGTAGATTGACAATAGCTTAATATAATTGCATTATGATATTGCCGTATGAGAAATTTCTATAAGTTATTAGCATCAGCTTATCATACCTTTTTTTAACTTTAAAAAGAAGTGAAAAGAAGGAAATGTTTAGTATCTATCTGTAGTCTTTCCATTTTGGTGCACATCTCATTTAGATAGATAAAATATGTTTCTTCCCATTTGAGTTTAACAGTAGGAAGTTTTACTAAGACACTTCTTTATTTTAGAAGGTTTTGATTTCTAAATTTAAAATATTCTTTACACTTTTGTAGCATAGACTCTTCCTCCTGCTGCTAATTAAGTCTTTCAGTCTGGTCAGTGTCTAACCAATTATATACACACACACACACACACACACACACACACACACACACACACACACAGAGATAATTTTACATTGAGCTATTTTAACATAAAATTTATCTGAAAGTATTTATTTGACAATATGCCTTGCCTATGGCTACCCATTATTCATTTCCAAATGCTAATTTGAAACAAACAAATTTCTTTTTTACTTAAATTTGATTCTAGGAGAAAATGTGTAAATTTTATCTACGTTTCAGCACAGAACCTTTGTTTATAAATCTAAGAGAAAATGATAATCAAATGATAATCTTTTATAAGCAAAACAGAAATTAGAAGAGAAAAATCACAAGTAAGCTTAGCTAGGTGATTCGCTACCATAAACCATATGATGAGAATAAATTGTATTTACTACTATTTTTGTTTCTTTTACCTTTATCTTTTCAATCTTAATTATAAGAATAAATCACAATCGTTAAAAGATTTTGTCAAAAGCATGGTGTTAACCATCTCAGAAAAGGTCCTTGAAAAAAATCAATGAGAATACCAATGGGACTGATGTTCATAGAATAGGTGACATGCCCTTCAACTAGAATTTATTCTAAAAATGTCTTTTGCTGTTGACAATTATTTAGCCAACATTGTAGAGTAGCTTTTTGGGTCATAAACACTTTCTAGCTAGTCACATATACTTACCCTTATCACAGATGCTACTCCTATTCCTTAATTTATCATCAATTTTGAAACTCTTATTTCTGTACATGTTAATATAATCACATCAAGATGCCAGGAACCTATATACAAATTTAAGATATTTTCATAACAATAGTTGTTGGTGACATCTTTGAGCACTTACTATGAGATAGGCACTACATAATTATATTTACTTCTCTTAATCACTCTATGTAATACATTCTGATGTTGCCTTTGATGACCACAGAAAGGTTAAATCAACTTTGCTCTAGGTTGTGTGTATGAAGAGATGTTGAAATTTGAAATCGAACAGTCTCACTATAAAATGAATGGGTTTAAGCATTAGGCTATACCTGCTTTAAGTGATAACTAAATGAAATACACTATTTCCTTAGCCTAAAATCACAGTGTTCATGATAGTTGTTACATATATATTTGTCGAATGAGGATGGAAAAAAGTTAACATTTTACATAAGGAAAAAGCCACTGAGATTTGCTTTGCATCCAATTTTGAATTTATCACTTGTCAGCTTTATAACATGGCAAATGTGAAGTAATCCACTAGAGCTTTGGCTTATTTATATATAAATTGGTAATTCATATTTGATAATGGCCAGATTTAATCATTTTGTACCTTTCTTTTTCAAACTTTTACAAATATTTATTTTTACATTTTTTTTCCTAGAAGGTGATGAGTTTTTGTAGGATGTAGACCATCTTATTTATCTATATAATTTAGAATCTAAGCAGTGTTTGACACATGGCAGTCTTTTCATGTCAATACTAATCAAATTAAAAGTTTAACTAAGTTTAGTTATTTTTAATTTGCATTTCTTATCATAATTATTTTTCTAAATGTGTTTTTCTTTTCACTGACCCATGAAGCAAAGCTATACTATAAATTGTGTAAAATATCTTATTCGGTATACCTGGCGCAACATAGTCTGTGCTATTAAAATTTTTATGTTACTAGTCTGTAGATTGAAAGAGCATAGTCCGTTACCCAACATAAATTTTCTATATAAAAGTTGTAAAAGAATAACAGTAAATTTTATGAAAGCTTTCAGTGATCATCTTTCTTGTCACCTCAATCTTCACCCCATTATAACCAATAGATATCTGTTTCCATGCCTTTAAGTTTTGCACCATCAGACATTGTCAATATTTAATGGTGGTTATAAAAGAGGTTACAAGGAGTAAGAGAACAAATGTCGGAAAGCTGAAGTTTGATAAAAAGCTGATTTTTTTTTCTATGTAAAAAAAACAATAAGCAAGTCATTCAATCATTCAACTATAATGTTAGGCAGTGTGATTGGTTTTATGTTGGAATTTTAAGAAAATTCTTTGGCCAAGAACAGGTATATCGATGAATCTGAAGTTGTATCACTTTTTAAAAATGACAACCACCGTATGATATGTAAAATAAACTTAATACGTGGTGGGTTTGGGTCCTTAAAAACAAAAACACTTGAACACCTTCTTCTGTCATCCTCTCTACCCCATCAGCATCCTAGTTGAATCTTTTCTCTTCTCTTTGGAAAATTCTTACATCTTCTGGCTTGTAGCATTACTTCCAATATTACCTCCAATTCAGGTTTATTTTTCTAGAAACATATCTCTGTGTGATTGTGCGTTATTATTACTCCGATTTCATCTCGCACTATACTCCCCTTTGCTCACTGTCCTATCCCCATAGGCTCCTCCTTGAGCACACCTAGCAAGCTCCCACCTCAAGGCCTTAACACTCACTATTCCCTCTCCAGAGAAAACTCTGCCTCAGGATAAACACCTGACTTTCTATCTCAATTCATTTGGTGTTCTATGCAGTTACTTCATTAGGGAGACCTTCTCTGACTACCTTATACATGAGGGATTGCAAACTATGGCCCACAGGCCAAATTTGCCTGCAGTCTGTTTTTGAATGGCTTGTAAGCTAAGAATAGTGACTATATTTTTAAATAATCAGAAAAAAATCAAAAGCAGAATAATAGTTTGTGAAAAATAAAAATTATATGAAATTTAAATTTCAGTGCTCAGAAATAGCATTTTATTGGCACCAATCAGTCATTCATTTACGTACTGTCTGTGGTAGCTTTTGTACTACAATAGCAGAGTTGAGTAGTCATAATACAGATCATATGGCCTGCAAAGCCTAATGTATTTTCTATCCTCTCCTTTATAGAAAACTCTTTTTGACCTCTGTTATACAATGCAGAATATCATATCTCCCAAACCAACCCATTCCTCTCTAACTCTTGTTCTCTGTTTTACTTTTCTTCATAGATTTTATCACCACACTATTAAGTAAATGTTTTTATTCAAATATAGTATACAGAAAAATTAAAAGATTATATATGTTACTAGATATGCTACCGAGATAAAAAAAAAATAGAATATTACAGCCTTGAGAAGGCTTACAGAAACCCCTCATTCCCCCCAATTTAACAACTGGTCTGACTTATGTTACCATAGGTTAAATTCCCCTTCATGTGATCTTTATATAAATGAAATCATACCATATATAATTTTTGTGTCTGACATCTTTCACTCATCATTACATTTGTTAGATTTATCTATATATTTTTTATAGCAGTAGTCCATTCAATTTAGTTGTTTATATTATTTCATTGTATAACATAAACCCTAGTTTTTGAAATTCACTTTACTCTTGATGAATATTTTTATTGTATCTATTTTGGACTATTACACATAGTGCTACTATGAACATTCTTATGCATGTCTTTTGGTGCCCATATGTATGCATTTCTGTTAAGTGTATACCTAGAGGTGAGAGTGTTAAATTACACGGTATGCAAATCAGCTTCGATAGATACTGTCCACCAATTTTCCAAAGTGATTTTACTGATTTCCACTCACTAGAAATGTTTGTGTGTTCCAGTGGACCCACAAGCTTATCGACACTTAATATTTTCTATTTTTTGTACGTTAGCCATTCGTCTGATCTTTCTCATTTGAATATGTTGCCCTTCATAAGAGCAAAGACTTTATTTAACTAATTTCTGTTTTCACAAGTGCTTGAAACTGCAAGTATTTAACTAGTGTTGAATGAATGAATACTTGAGTGGTAAAGCCATAGGAAAAAGGACAAATTGCATTCCAGAGTCTAAGGTCCTTTATCAACTGGTGCTAATTTACTCTACTCTGAATTGCTATAACATTTATCTGTGCTTTTGTAATAACATTTAAATATATATTCCATGAATTATATATATTTTAACATTTCTTATTCCTCCTGTTAGAATCAGGGCTCCTCAACCTTGACACTATTGACCTTTTGGGCTGGAGAATTCCTGGTTGTGAAGGTCATCCTGCGCATTGTAAAATGTTTAGTGGAATCCCTTGTCTCTGGCCTCTGCCCACTAGATGCCAGGAGCACTGCCTCTCTAAAGTCCCCTTGCTCCTCCTTCAGAATAGTGACAACCAAAAATGTCTCTAGACATAGACAAATGTCCCCTGGGAGGCAAGTTTATTCCCAATTGAGAACCATTGTGCTAGATAATGAACTACATAAAAATAAATGCCGTATCTACTTGCCCTCCTCCTGTTTAGCAGTTTTACTCACACTAACTGCTTCAACTACGAAAGCTTTACTCAAATTTCTTACTAAAATATATCACAATCACCTGGAAAGCTTTAAAGAAATACAGGGTCCCAGAATCAACCTATACTCTATTGAATCCAAGCCTCTGGATTAGGGTCAAGGAATGTAAAAGGCTTTCAGGCCATTTCTATGAGCAACTTATTCTGAGAAAGATTTTTCTCATGTGTTATATTTATAAATGAATACATAATTCAAACTGAATGTCAGATCATGCTGCACATCTATTCCCAGATACAAAGTTTTTCCCCTGTGAAACATACAGATAACATTTTCATCCAATTCATTTATTATCTGAAAAACATTCAATTTTTGAATATTGTATTGATCTAGGCAATTTACAGTATATACATTCAAGAGTTCTTATTCTTAATAAGGTCTTTACTTTGTTTTGAAGCATCTCTGTTATTGCAATTATTTTTTATTCTTCCCACTTACTGTGAGAAATATAATGAAAGAAGAATTTTCTTAATTATACCATCTTTACATCTCTATATTCCCATTTGGGGGTAAACATCATAATAGTAATCAGAGCAGGTAGCAATGGAAAAGAAACAGAGACTTCTCAAGAGATAAAAGAAGGAACCAATTTATATGTGCCTCTCCCTCTTGACTTTGAATTGTAAAATTCAACAATATTAAACACAAAAGAGATTGTATTTTGCAACTACATTCTTTCAAGTGATATATACATCGGGCTGGTGAGATTACATTTTTATGCAATGGAAAGACAATTTTTAAATTTAATTTTTAGTTTTTATTGATTCTGGGATAGTTTATTGTCAGGCTTCTATATATTTGTTTAGATTTACCAAAATAGAAAGAAATACATTTTGACTTACTGTCAGAAACTACAATATTGATAATATAATGCAAATGTTCTTATATAAAATTTCTGGAGCATCTGAAAGCAGCTACCTGAAAGATCTTGCTCATTTTCTATTTTTCTATCAATTCCGATTTCCTTTGTTTGGTTTCCTTCTTTAGAGGTAATTGTCACGCACCCACAAAACATCCGAGAATGGTTACAAAATTATGGGCCACCTTTACAGAGTACATTTGATTATTGTCAACTAACTAAATTTTAAGCCTATTATTTAAACATTTAAACTTCTAAAAAAATCATCCATGCTTTATGCTGCTAGTTCCCTACCCAACATTCTCCCTTTCTTTCTTACATTCAGAATTTAAATTTTTTTGAGACAAGTATTATAGAGCTTAAAATAAACAAACCCATAACTTACATATCCCTTGGATCTATAAGTGGCCATGTGATACAATTGTGACCAATACTATAGAAGCAAAAAGTTACCAAATCAGGTTTCTAGGTGAGCTCTTAAAAGTGGTAATTTCACTGTCATGTATTTTGTTTTGTTTTGTTTTTTTCCTCTTTGCCCTTCCTCTTCTTCCTATTCAGAGCTTAAAGGTAAATGGTCATCTTTCGACAATGAAGTAAAAAATCATGAAGACCAAAGGCATGTGATAATTCTAACTCAACAGAAAAAGAGAAGATGTGGGTTTCTGAAAACATCATGATTCCTTTGAACTAGCCGGCTTTATTACATGAGAAAATGAAACTATTAGCTGAGCCATTCTATTTTTTTTTTTTGGGGGGGGGGTGTTTTTTAAGCAAGCCAACCCTTGGTTGACCACACAGATTGCAAGGACCTTGTCAGCTTACAAGCCCTTATATTTTTATTTTTTACACCTACAGCACCTGGTCTTCCTAGGTGATCTCCCATCCAAGTACTAATCAGGACCGACCCGGCTTCTGAGATCAGATGGAATCGGGCTTGTTCAGGGTAGCCTGGCCATAGGCAGCTGAGCCACTCTAAATTGTACTTTCTGTTATGTTCCACTGAACCAGTCTCTAAGTGATAAACCATCCTTGTACCATAACCTTGTGACATGACTCATTCTTGTGTCTCCTGTTCTTTTCAAAATCTTCCTTTCTCCTTATTCTTGAACTTCAAGCAATTTTTATATTCACTCTATTCTTAGCATGGTTGCCAAAGGTGCTAATTCTACTGATCTGTAATCTTCACACTTTTCCATTTTGGGTTCCATTTTATTCTACATCCTCTGTTTCAGAAAGTTGGTTATATTTTAGAATATTTCCATTACTTACTCGTGCTTAACCATACAAAAGTTTATTGATCCTTCACTGTATGTCTATATGAAAGCAGTCCTACGATACTGATTAGAAATTTTAGGAACAAGCTTCACACAAACTTGGGTTTCACCCTAGTTTAAAATAAGCTAGGTTCTTTTTTTTTGGAGATCACCTAATGTCAATATTTTTATATCCTTTTTATTTATTTATTTTTTCAAATTCCCCAGAAATAATCCTCCTATGTCCTTCGTGGAAAATATAAATCTACTGCCAGCATTTTAGCATTCAGAGCAGAAAGTCTGAATAATCTCTCAATATTCACTTTGTAAACTTGACTTCTTTTTTTTCTGATTCATTGCTCACATTTTCTTGATGTCTCCCCTTGCAGAGGCTCTCAGTTTCCCCCATTCCACAAATAAACTGCAGTCTTCTTCCAGGGTGGATAAAAGATTGTTGCCTGCCTGACTGGCTGGGTGGTAAGGGAGTGAGTACTGTGAGAGAGGAGTGTCTACCTGCTTATTAAACAGCCTTTCATTTTATTACCACCAATTCCCAAAACTTTGTGGGTTTTCAGGTATAAACCATGTTGCTTCTCGTTCTCCCCATTGCCAGCCTTGATTTGAGCTTTCACAGTTCTCTAGTCTGTTATCACTCATTCATTTGCTTTCTACTTCCAATATTTTGTTGTTATTGCCTCTTTTCTTATTATTTTTGCCCCTGTGGGTTTATACCTTAAAACAAAACAAAACGAAACAGAACAACAAAATCCTTTATACTGCTTTTGTGCACACTTGAGAGGAAGCAACGGTTAATACATATTTCCAATCTCTTATCTTTAACCAAGAAATTATACTTTCATTCCAAATGTTTATTATTAATATAACAAACAGAAATATGCATTGTATTAAATACTGAAATATTTAAAAACCGATAGTTAACATTAGTATATTTCTTTTGAATCTATTTTCCCTATGTATTTATTCAAAGCCACTTTAAATATATTTTATATTTACATTTATGATGTATAACATATATTATATGAATACAAATATATAAAATAACATATAAACATGCTTAATACATCAGTTTTATAGCCTGCTTTTTAAAATTTCCCATTATATCATAAGCATTGATTTATAAAATAAAATTTCAATCGGAACATAATTTTTAATGGCTACACAATATTCAGTCTTATGAATGATTTTATTTAAAGTACTGTTAGACGCTAAGATTGTTTTCTGGAATTTAGTTTGCTTTTGATGGGTATCCCGCTCCCGCCTCTTCCTCTCCACAAGTAGTGTGCTTACTGTCATCAAACTCCCACGACGAAGAAGAGTTCCTTGATCTCTGTTTGCTGACAGAGGAATATTGCTAAATCAGCTCTGGAAGATCCTTCAAAACTCCTCAAGAAATATTTCTTGAGGGGCAGAACAAAAATTGCTAGAAAGTTTCAGCGTGTTGAGTTGTTGCTGGTGTTGCTAGTTGTGTGTTATATGCGTGTGTGTGTGTGTGTG
The DNA here is from genome assembly GCF_014176215.1 of Rousettus aegyptiacus. Classification (NCBI taxonomy): domain Eukaryota; kingdom Metazoa; phylum Chordata; class Mammalia; order Chiroptera; family Pteropodidae; genus Rousettus; species Rousettus aegyptiacus. The sequence continues at coordinate 25,498,665 of NW_023416286.1, forward strand.
TGTATGTGCGTGTGTGTGTATGTGTGTGTGTGTTTAGTGCAGTGGGGAGAGGGCAGTAAAAATTCTTTTATTATTTTTTTTTAATCCCACATGGGCCACCCAGCACACATGGTTTTTTACATTCTCTACGGGGTATGCGGGCAAGCTAACTGCTATATAAATACCAGTTTATCTGACATTCCCATAGCATACATATTGAGATTAATCTTCCTACATCAACTATAGGGTTAGAGACTGGACTGTCCATGAATGTAAACCATTTACATGTATATTGACTTATTTACTTTGTTTCACTAGTTTTGATTGACTCCTAAATGTACACTTGTTGACATCTTGTTTTCTAAAAATATCGTGATTTCATTTTTCAAAACACTTGTCTGGTACGAAAAAGTTTATTTCCAATAAGACCTCATACTTCGTTTCCATGACTGCAAAGACCAAACAAACGACACTGTACAATGGAGAGCGCTTCTTGAGTCTGAAGACCAGTTTTGCTGCATAGGCATTGTTTAAATTGTGGGTCAAAGGGTAAGTCCTTTAACCAGAATAATATTGTTTATCTTTCCTAAGCCTCACTTTCTTCATATAAAAAATAAATCTCTCTCCTCTTTATCATCAGAGGATTAATAACAAGGTCAAATGAGATCATTTCAAGTTATCCGTTAAGTATTTAGGGGAATTGCAGAAGTCCAGAGTCATGAAAACAGGAATTAGAGCTCCTCATTCCTCTAGCTTGAATGACAATTCCTCTGTAACAAACTCCTCTCTTCTATGCTTCCACAGCATTTTCTTCAGTCATGGACAAGATTATCTGATGGTTGCCTTTTCCTCTAGAGTCTAGATTGTGTGCTCCTTGAGGGTGGGGATTTTGTTTTAGGTCCCTGGCCTCTAGCAGAATCCCTGACAGACCACAGTCTCGGTTGATGGCTTAATTATTTTGAGAGGGGAGTGCTTTGAAAGGAGCTTTATAAATATAGGGACTTTGTAATGATGCCTTCTGTGCAGGGCTCTGCATCTTACAAAGTTCTTTCACACGTATTACTCATTCTCTCTTATTATCTCCCTGCAATACTCATTCCCTCTTATTACCTCCCTGCAATCCTATGAAGCAATATTAATATCTTCATTTTGCAGAGAGGACTAAGAGTGAGATAGGTTTTAGGGTAAGAAATGAAAACACTATTAAGTACCCCTGGCAGTTTATGCAAACTTATGAAAAGTGGTCCCTTGGTTATTGAGTGTAGGAATGTGCCTCTCCCAGACTGTCAGTTTGACAAACTGAGGCACGTTCTGGATTTATTTCTTCAGCACCACTGAATGTTTAATAATTATCCCATATCTACTAAACTTGAAACATCTGAGTGAACTAATCAGAGATATAAATTAAATGATTTAGTACTGTTCTTTGAAAAAAATGAAAGCCTTATTTTTTTATTATAAAAAAGTTTTGATGTTTGGTTCTTGTTTTATAACTTGCTCTCTTTACTTTGGAGGTTTCATGTTAATTTTGTGTCTCTTACCCATAATCTCTTTACCTTTAAATGATCTTTTATCTTTCCTGGAAACAGCTGACAATGCTGATTTTCAGTTCAGGACATTTTCATAATTAAATTTTAGCCCTGAGGGAAAAATTGTACACCTCATCAAATCTTCTGCCTCTGTAGCGGAATAACTTTAACTGTCCTGAATACCACTTGCTGCTATTATAACTTAATTGTGAATTAGGAAAAACAAAACTGCTGTGTGACTTCTGACAATGTTAAATTCTGTTTAAATTGAAGCATTTCACATAGTGTTTTGATGTTGCCATTAAATCAGTAATATGGATTCTTATAAGAGTTCATCTTCAATGAGAGGCCTTGATCCACTGGACAATCAACACAGAGTTAATCGCTTTACATTATCTGGTGCAAAACCATTCCTCAAAATAATAACACATTGCTGGGGGTTTTTGTTTTATTTTGTTTCATTTTACCACAGTCTTTTGTTTGTAAATTGAAGACTTTTCAGTTATGTATTTTAGCTCGGCTTTTTTCTCACACTTTGCATGCCAGTTGTATTTTATGAAGCAATGTAATTGGGGCTAGCTTAGATAGACCTGCCAAGTAGCTGCAATGATTCTTCCTTCTGGCAAATAAACTACCACATGGATACATATGAAAAAGTCACTGTTAATTTTGGTATTCATCAAGCTTCCTTCTCTTTCACAATAGTTATAATGTGTATTGGACCAATCGTTGCACTAGTTTTGGCCATTTTTCCTTCATGGAGGCAAAGGAAGATATTATTGAGTTTGTTAACAAAAGGAATTCTGACTTGCACATTTACTTTTATAAAAACTTAAAGCATACGAGGCCTCTTATTATCTGAATTGTGCCCAAATTTATGTTCTCGGTTCCTATTTCTCTATAAATCATGTGCTTTGGGCAAACTGGAGTACTAGCTATTCTGTCAACAACGTTTCAGGTACGAGCACACCCCTGTCTCTCCTCAGGTCCCATGCTCTGCAGAAATTCCTCACCTAGTTTATTTGTCAATTTCCAATTCAAATATCAACTTATCTCCATAACTTGTACTACTCTGTGCCCCTACACATACCATTTCCTCCTGCCATTTCCAAATAAAATAAGTTTAAATGTTTCCTCTATAATGGTAAATATTGTTTTAATATATTATGAATATTTGTTTTCACAATGTCTATTATAACCATATAGACATCAAACTTCCCTCAACCATTTAGGGATTTTATAGTTATCTTTTTATTATTGATTTGTAATTAATCCATTTGCACTGAGAGAACCTATTCTGTCATAATTTCAATTTTTAAAAATTTCTTAACACTTATTTCATGGCCCAGCACATGATCTGTCTTTGTGAATATTCCATGCGTCTTGAAAAAAGTGTGTAACATGCTTTTGTTGTGTGCTACATTCAATTAGGTTGATGTGACTAATAGAGTTGCTCATATCTTCTATATCCCTTCTGATTTTCTTCCTGCTTCTATCAGTTGCAGACAGAGGAGTATCAAAATATCTAATCATAAATCTTAATTTTTATTTATTTTTAAATTTTGTTTGTTTTAGTCATGTATTTTGAAGTTCTGTTATTAGATGCATACACCTTTTATTTTCTTGATAAACTGACTTCTTCATTATTCTGAAATGTTCCTCTCCACCTCATATTACCCTTTCTCTTTTTGCCACATTACCTTAAACCAGACTCTTACCTTCTCACTAAGATTATAGGACAACAATCTCCTATTAGTCCTGTTTCTTATTTTGAAAATTCTAAGCACTGCTGCTAGAATGAATCCAGATGTTTAAATTATAGGTTTATAAAAATGCTAGTGAGCAAAGTCATTTACCATTGAGAATGCTTTTATTTTAATACATTATTATTTTATTACAAAGAGAGTAAATTTCTTTTAATTTAAATATAGAGAGTTTAGGAAGCTTTGAATTTCTATTCTTCATATTACTGAGAACAAATTTGCATTTGATTTTTTTCCACAAAATTGAGCAATTATGCTAAAATAACTAATATATGAAGGTTTTCCAGAGAATTATTTAGTTTAATTCTTAAATAAAGAAATTTTTTTGTACTTAAGCTATGTTTAGTGTATTTCTTTTAACTATAAAATATAATTAGTCTAATGTGTTTCCTACAAGAAAATAATACATTTCTTTCAAGAAGCTTTCTTTGGGAACATGAATAAAATAATTAAAATAACGAATTCCGGGAAACTGAGCCCAGAAAGCAAAGCTTCTTTTTGTTTCCCTAAGAATATTCCTTATACTTAATATGCAAATTTGCAAAGTTTTATTTTCCTTATCTTTAGATGTCTTATTTCTATTTTTAAAAAGTAAATAAAGATAGAGAAGCTCCAATTATCCCAGTAAACAATGAAAAAATTATTTTTAAAAATTGGTTTTGGTATCCAGAAAAGGCAAATCCATAGACAAAGTTAATGAGTGACTGCCAGGGGTAATTTTAAAAGGTTAATTTCATGGTGTGTAAATTACATCTCAATTTAAAAAATTGGTTTTGGTATCAGAATAGTTAGATTACATTGAATTCTAAAAGCACCTTGGGATCTTAACAGATTGATAATCCATTCAGCAATGGAGAACTGCTTCTCTAAGAGCTTTGAGTGGATTTAACTCCTACAAGGCAGCAAGTGTGCTTATTTATTTACTGATAGTTTTGTAAATATCAGCGCAAAGTCACTGAATGTGTTTAACAATCATATAAGGGAGTAAGAACGCAAATTTATGTACTGATGTTTTTGACCCAGAACATATATATTCAATTTCTTTTTTCTTTTTTTTTTATCAACTTGGGATAAGCATAAACAGTAAAATAATTAGAATTATGAGTTGTTAATAAAAATGTGTATAATAGCGATTGAAATTGAGCTATTTATATCCTGGATGAAGCTATTAACATTTAATCAGTCTCTAGAAAATCCTCTAATAGCTTAGGCTCTGAAGAATGTTATAATATGGCATATCTGGTCATTTTGAAGAAATATCACGAGTAATTTTTAACGATGTCTATACCTTTTTTGTAGAGATCTTGGTTCTATAAACCATATTTTGTTTGTTTGTTTGTTTAAATGTCATCCTGTGAGATTTTGCTTTATATAAAAATTATAATTTATAAAAGAACATATTAAGGGAGATGAGTATTTATTTTTCAAATGAGTTCTTTGTAGTTTTCTTTCTAATCAGTTTCTCCAGGACGCTTTAAACTCTGTGTCCTATCTCTCTCCACAAGACTGATTCTTCGGAAACATACCTAATGCACTCAGAGGTGAAATGTCTACACTGGGGAGTCTGAGTCATGTTAATAAGAGCTGTTTTAAAATGCCATGGCCCATTTTACCGCCCAAGGCAGACATAGTAACACTTCAAATGAAAGATGTCAGACTTCATATTTTTCCCTGAAATCTTACACTTTTATTTGACAAATTAAGAGATCTCGTAGTATACTAAAGTTTGTTTCATAGCCCTCCGGCCCTTCTTGTACACCTCTGAATTAAAAGGAAACAGCCTTTGAAAATACAATATCATCCTTGCAGACATGGAAAAAAATCAACCACTATTTCTATTTTATGGTTGATGAGTTAAAGTATTAATCATTGAGCTATTTGCTACTAATACTTGTGAGGCAAAAAGAGCCCAATGTAAATTTTTGATTCAGAGATAAATTTGCTATGCACACCTATAGTTTAAATAAAGACAAAGGGAGGGATTTGATATAAAAATTGAGCAACTTTGACATCTTACCATACTTATTTCTTTCAATTAAAAAAAGTTTACATATAGAAGATATTTAATTTTAATGTGAAATATTAAAAATGTACAGGGCAAACTTTTAGCAATTGTACCTATTTAGAACAAAAACATAAGCCTGGATGTAAATTGAAGAGGATTTTAAAAAATAAGTAAAAAATATTTTTTCCTACAATAATAAATTATTTATTATTTTATAATCAGTTAAATTTGATTGCCAATGATGTGGTAGGTCTTGGGTACTTTTAGAGAAATCTTGAAATTTCCCACAGGTTCTAGGAAAAAAGGCCATCGATTTTGAATTTTTTTAAAAAGTCCAAGTATTGATTTAACAACATGATTTCCCTAGCCCTTTTTCGTTCTTTGTAGGCTACAGTGAAAGGTAAATTATAGGTAGATTACTATGAATGGACAACTGCTATAAACTGGCATACAAAAAATCCAGTAGTCTGAGGACACTTAATACAGGAACAATATTTCTTTAGCCATTAAGTTATTATAATTGCATATTTTAGAGAAATATGTTTGTTGTTATATCACATAAGAACAAAGATCTAATACAAAACAAAGCATAAAATATTTTGAGAATGTTATCGCTGCATATTTTATTTTTATTATGCAAATTCCAAATTTGATGACATTTGTAATTTTAGATTTAGATAAAAAATTATCAAGAAATTTCTTGCTTCTCTGCTTTAAAATGTTTCATGAATCTTTAGATTTTTATTTCCCTTTTTACCTTTTCTCAATGCTATTATATTAATTTTTAGATGAAAGTCTATACTATGAAATTTATATAATGTTTTTATTTGTTTAACCATAAATTATATTGTTTTATAGATCATTATGTTCTTTTACATGCAGTATCTGTTTTTCATACATTTGTAAATGTCAAGGTTATTATATTTGCTATTTCCGGATTTTAAGTTGAATTCTTTGTATACAATTATTTTTATCTCTTCTCCAGATTTCTTACTATTGAGCTCAGAATCCAAATGACTCAACAAATTATTGTCTGCCACGTGCAAGTTAATCAAGAGTAGGCCTTTTGAAAGTGAAATAAATGTTCCGCAAAAAGAAACGCATAGATGCTGAGTACAGAGGAAATCTCTGAATTGTGAAAATGTGACACAGCAGGTGGTTTTTACCTTTTGACCTTCAATGATTCTAGTCACTGGCATTAACAGGTTGGTGTTTTGCTGAGCACAAAGCAATTTCTGTGGCAACTTTTTATATAGGGCCAAAGAGCAAACTAAAAAGCAGAAAGTGACTTTGTATGATTTCTGAGCAGCACAAAGACATCATTGAATTGTTTCTCTTTGTACAGTATAGGAAATGTTTAGCTCCATTGTGAGTCTTAGAATAGGCTTTTTAATTGTTTAGTCAGCAATAGAGAGTATTTGTCACACTTTTTAATAGAAAATACTTGAGCATCTAGCAACACTTTTGGCTTCAAAATTCAGAATAGATTATTTCAATTTTTGAGGATGCAAATATAGTTTCCCTGTACCCTTTGGGTATTAAAATTTACAGTGACTAAGTGAAAATAAATGTATTTATTTAGACTTATTACTTCAATCTACAGGTTTAAATTTTATATTAGTTAATATTTAATTCAGTGTTAGCTTTTGTGACATAGAAAGAGTGAAAATTAGTGAGGGAGAAAAGGTTCATACACAAAAGAATTATTATAACATGCGGGAGGATGCAATTAGACACCTGATTTATGTGAATGCATCAAACTCTCAAATAAGAAGACCCTGCACAAGGCATGGAGTAGTCAGTAAAGTTTCCAACGAGTGGTGAGACTTGAAATAAATGTTAATAGACAGACATAGCTGAATAGACAAAGGTGAGAGAGAGGGAAATGATTTGTCCAGGCATGCGGAGTGGAGTTTGGTTTGGAGGAGGTCTTGGAGGTTCAACCTTCCAAAAGGTACGTGAACTTCCTTTACGTTCATGTTAATTTCTGCAGTTGTTTTAGTTTAAAAATTAACATTAGAGCCTCTTTTCAAATCTAATCAGTCTAAAAATTCCATTGATTTCTCTTTTGAAATATCGCTCTTATCCATTCTTTCTTTTCCAGCTCTGTGCTGACACTGGTTGTGGCTTTTCTCTCATGCTTGGTTTATTCCAAGAGCTTCCTCACACATTTTGCCTCTAGTGCATCCCACCTCAAATTTAACCTGCACACCAGCAATCCATCAGATAAATGATCTTAAAATGACTCTTTTCATCATATCATGAACTGGTTTATAGAATTACCTTAAAAACTTAGGCTGTTATTTGAAGTTCTCAACATGCTGCGAAACTGTAATTTCCCTATCACGTTCCCCAGCTTGATAGGAATAGTCTCCTTTAGCAAGGGTTATCTATATTCTTCTTTAAACATATGCCCATTTCAAACTCGGTTATTTTCCTAATTCTATGACTGCATTCCTGAGATACTTTCTAATCTCTCCATTATGCTAAATCATAACCATTTTTGAAGCTACAATCATTATTCTCCATTAAATCATCCAAGACTATGCCGCTTTTAGTGAATTTCACTTCCTTGAAGTCCTACAACGTTCTTTCCTTTACTTATATGGTACTTATATGCTTTACATGGTCTTGCTAATAACTTTAATATTTGCCTATCCTGTCTTTGTATAATATCCTTCAAGAAGTACTGAATATTAATAACACTTATTTAACTACTGCACAATGTCTAACTAAACTCTATATATCATAAAGTATTTAATTACGTGGGGTTAATCAAGTGGAAAATAAGTTTAGCCCTTCCAAAGTAGGACCAAATTAGGAGAACTTTGGATATATATATTTTTTAGTATTGATACATGAACGAAGAGAAATGAGTGCTTTCTAAGTTTTGACTTTAGAATTCACAAAATAAATCTAAACCTGAAATCTCCAATCTACAAAAAAGTCTAATCTTTCATCTCAAATTATATAGTGCAAATTTAGTCAGCCAAAAGTGAGAGAAAGAGCTTTAATCCTTAACATTAAAAACAAAGAAACAAAATTCTGTTTTCTTACTATAGTCCTTTCTACCCCTACACATTTCATATGATCCCTCATAAAAGGAAAGAATATTAATGAAAATAGTGCTTATTTTTTTCTATGCAGTTATTTTTGAGTAAAAGGTATACAATTTGGGGCTTTTCTTATAGTTTGAAGCTGTTTCTGTAATAAATTCATTTATTTACTCATTCAACATTTATAGAGTATTTGTTATAAGTCATAGTTATATTATAAGTCAAGGTCCATGAAGATATAGGAAGAAAGTAACATGAACACGATTTTTGCTTTTGTGGTTTATCTTATGATTAGTGATATTTAATTAATAAGTGGTTGGTTATTATGATATCTAATTCATTTATTCTTTTACATATAAAATTGACTGATGATATTATTTATAATATCTTGTCTAGAGTAGACCTGAAATTACTAGAAATTACAATGTCGGAAAAAGTTACCAAAGAATAAAATAACGTAATGGTCACTTTCAGTCAGAGTCAATTTGAATTTTTAACTTTCTTCTTAAACTCTACCAGCGTGTAATAAAATATTGAAGTACATGAAAGGCTCTAAGATGTTAAAGACTGGACCATATGGCTATTGCTATCTACTTTAGGCAAAGTCCTGTTCTTAACCTATTAAACTAATTTTAAATATTTAAGTCTGTGTATATTATATCTCCAAATAGGTTATGCTTTTCTATATTAAGACCATTCTTTCACATCTTTATGTTCAGATCTATATCAGTTTCTCAGTTTCTCTTTTTTACCTATCCATCTTTTATGAAACCTGTTAGGCCCAATTCAAGTTTTAGATGATCTATGAAACCTCTCTGATGCTTCTGGTACAAAAAATTGCAATAGAGCATATTTCTATGTGCTCTTTTGTTCATTAATTGTTTCATGGTTATACCTTTTACCTAACCGACTTAAAGGAGTTTTGTGAAAAGAGATGTTTATTCCCATTGGTTAAAAAAAAAAAAAAAAATTCCTCTTTGCCTAATACAGTTCTATTTACATAATATGAAGTTAATATTTTATGTTAACTTTATACATATATTATTCATATGTTAAACATGAATAATATTTTAATCATAACTGATAGGAATAGTTTGATGCAAGTTGGCTTATGATTATGTTATTTTAGGTATACTACAGAGAAAGAAACAAACAAAACAAGCAAATGAATGAGGATTGGAATGAATTTCTAATACTAATAATTACTTTTAATGAAGAGATTCTTAATGGAAAACTGATAACTCAGGGTTTCAGTGAAAGGAGATAAAAAAATTAATTGTTTTGCTTTGATAAAATCAGAGCCAAGTGCCAAAGGCAAAGTTTTTAGAAAACCAATTTGGTTTAGAGATTATTTAAGTATTATTTTTTGCCTTCATAAATCTATGTAATCTCAAAAGGCACTTCCTTAATTATTTGGCTTCAATACAGAAATGTACTGAAAGTCTTTTGTTAAAAGCTCCAGACCTTTTGTTACACAGCACATCAATAATAGCACGTACCAAGGATGGAGGTTTCCTAACAAAGGCTGGCTTTGAGATTTAACAGCTCACATTCAGACTTACTTGCCATAAACATACTCAACTGTGCCACATATAACAAATTAAGTATTAATTTAATAAGCTTTATAGAAGTTTAAAGTAAAGTCAATTGAAATAAAAATAAAAAATTAATAATAAAGACAATAGGCTGGAGCTTACAGTTTTTTTTGTTTTGTTTTGTTTTGTTTGTTTTTTTTTTTTTTTCATAGCTCGTTTTTGAATCTTGGAAGACAGTTTAAAGATATTCATTACTTCTGTTTTTTTCCATTCTTTCCTATTTTACTTTCCTCAAAATGACAAGTACATATACAATAACTTTAGTGTGAAAAACATATAAAAATAATTTACTGGGTTTTCAGAAGTATAAACTACCCATTCTCATCAAGGTAATTAAAAGATCTTATTGAGGAAATATTTTTATGGCTTTAGTCACTAAAAATATTGGATCTGTTTTAGTTCTAAATGTAATGTACACTGTCTTCAGAATCTACACATGCCCTGTCTGCAAACCATACAACAGGCTTCTGGTTTGTGATTATTTTACATCATCTTAATTAGTATGATCTGTTGAAAGCCGAGTCTTGGTTAATATTTATACAGATGTCTATGCTTAGCAGCCACCCAGTTGTGAACAAACTTAAATGAACCTTTCGTAAACTGTATGTAATATGGTCATTCATTTTGCATGTGCTCAAACCATTTTGTAGCATCACTACATGCATCATTTATATCTCTCTCTTATGCCTTGCTGATTTGAAATGAGTGTAGAGTCAACTGTTTACAGCCTAAATCACTTAATATATGTTATTGTGATAGAAAGAATAAAACAAGGCTGACAAGGTATTACTAAACAATAATGATTGATAAACTTCAGTGGTGACATATTTAAGCACAGCTTTCCTTTACTGCTGGTCATCTGCTCTTATCATGGTCATCTCTTAAGTCATTGATGCAGTACTGAGGTTTATTTCCAAGACAAACTTGCATTTGCAGTTGGTGGGGTATGCCTATTTGGGGACCAAAAAGTTTTTATATCCACATGAACATTTCTGCTTAGCAGTCTATACCTGAGGCTTTGTCATAGCTGAACCATGTTAATGATGTAACCTGTAGCCACCAGGTGCTCTGGTTCTGAGTCCAGTATTTTTTTTTCTCAGTTGCCTGAGGTTAATCTTCGTTCTTCATTTAACAAAGAATGATTGTAAAATACATAAAGCCTTTTTGGTTAATATTTTGTTCTCAGTCTCTGCTGAAATAAATAAATTCTATTACATGTGTTTGTATGTACATAAGTGTCTATGGGTACATAGGTTCATTTGTTTTGAAATTTGAAATCTGAAACTATTAGTGTTCACCTCAGTATGAAAGCTCTGTGTGCGTGTGTGTGTGTGTGTGCGCGCGCGCACGCGCGCTTTCTTGCTTGCTAGTGACAGTACTTTTTTAAGAAATGACCTGTTCTGGGTCAGTTGAATACATCTCTTTGTCCTTTGTAAGGAGGGTATTCTTTTCCTCTCTCATTGTGCTCTTTCACCCTATCACGGACATTTGAGAAAGTGAACATGAATTAAAAGCATAGAGAAGACAAGGGCAATGTCAGCAGGGGCTATTATCAATAAAAGGCTGAACAACAGCTGTTCAAAGTATTTTGCATTTAATTGTAACTTGACATAGAAGTTAAAAAATTAAGTAGAAATGTAGACCTTAATAGGAGGTGTCTTCCAACTGTGTGACTGTGTGTGTTTGTGTGTGTGTGTGTGTATACTTGTCTCTTAGGGTTCAGTCATTAAGATTTTAATTAGTATCTTTTCCTTTAAAATAATTTCTAATTATGAGAATTTGAATAGTGGCTTTCTTATATTCCCTATGTTCATTCTGAGATTTTGTAGGCTGGCTTTTAAATGCAAGTAGCTGTAATGTAGAATGTACTATCCTTACATCTCAGTATCTGAATCGTAATTATAATAATATATAAATTATGGATGGAATAATATGGTATATATACTTAATCTCCATATGTATGGTGGGGACAAAATTAGACTATTCCATAGATTTCTTTTTAAGACATAAGAAAAAAATGACCTTAAAAAAAATTTAGAAATTATTTTACACTGTCAGCTTTTGAAAACAAGTTCAGTGGCTCATATCCCTTGATATTCTCGTATGTCTCTCGGCATTCTCGTTAGCACAGAGCCTAATGCCTTGCTCAAAAATAGTCAGTGTTTATAGTATGAATGAATAAATGATTAAATGGATAGGTAAATGAATCCATGGCTTTTGATCTTAGAAAAGGAAGGGCTTATGGCCTATAAACAGAATGGTAGTGATTTTCCTAGGATCAATTACTTTAATAAGCACAATATGACAGAATGGTCATTCATTTTTCCCACTGTATATCCTAGATTAATATTTCTTTATTAGAGCTCTTTGGTTTCTACTCAGTGAATTTCTGTTTTAACTTTCCTTCCCCTCATTGAATAAAAAAAGTCTTATGTGACATCCAGCTGCTCTTTGCCTAGGTTTGAGCACAGAAACAAATTACATGCTTAAAATGGATTAGAATGTTTCACCACACGTTGGTCTGGGATGAATTCCCTGCTAGGAGCAGACGGCTGTAATTAGAATGTGCTTCTATGGCAAGAAAGTTGATTAGAGATGAGAAAGTTATAAATTCTTCATGGGAAGAAATTGTCTGATAAAATTAAAAATGACCTGTGTTTTATGGATATTCTCTTTGCTTCTTATCCTACACAGTTGCTACTGCAAAACCCCTGCCAGAAAAGTACATTAATAAACATGTAAAACTATATTGGTTAGTAGAAAATTAATTTAAAATATTGTAAAATTTTAGATTCAAAAGAAAGACAATGCTTAGATTCAAAAGAAAGACTGTTTAAACATAGTATTGAGAAGCAGCCATTTCTTCTGCGTAAAATCCTTTTATGGCACACACATATATAAAAGCACATCCTTTTTAAACTTTTTTTAAAAAAAATTATGTGAGTGGGAACAACAAGTGACAAGAGCAGTAGTAGAGCTGAGTGGAGCACTTGATGATGGAGAGTTATTTAAAAATATTCCAACTTATGAGAGGAAAAAAAAATACCATACCTGTAAAAGACAAAGAGATGTATTCTCTTTTAAAGATATATATTCTTTATACGTGTCTCTGATCCTCCCTCTGCCTCAATTGTAGGTTTTCCCATCTCCAGCTTTTGTATATACCGAAGAACTCAAGAGTTGGGGAATTCCCCATAATTTCCATATTGTAGCTTCCCTTGCAATTGAAGAGATTATAAGTGGAGGAAGTGTCTCTATTACTTAAATAGATACTCAAAACATTTAAAGCATATCAGGAAATCCTTTAAGAACACTGGCACTTCAAGAATTTGGAGGGAAAAAAAACTACAGTAAAACTAGAATTTACAGGTCTTCTGTGGAATTTAAGAATCCTGATTTTCATGAAGAACTATAGAGAAATCGACACCTTACAGAAACCTATAAACAATGAATCTTATAAACAAAGAGCATGATTAGACTCTACAGACCTTGTAATGCATTAAAGGAAAAATACCCATTGACCACTAATTCCAAATGGTAGAATCCCGACGCTTAATTGCTAATCCAGTGGTAGGGGTGTAGTAAGGATGAGGTGGCGGCGAGGTGTCAGACATTCATTTTCTGTGCTCTATTATCTAATTCACTATCAGTCTCCAGACTGCTACTGTCTGGATAACACCAACTTTCTTCTACTGTTTTTTTTTTTTATTTTCCTATTACCCTTTATGAGAAAATTAGCTCTAGGGCAGTGGCTCTTCAGTGGAAGATTTTTGCCACCCAGGGGACATTTGGCTATTTCTGGAGACAATTTTGTCACACAGTGTTTGGGTGTTTGTGTTTGTGTGTGTGTGCTACTGGCATCTAGTGGTAGAGGCCAGAGATGCTACTCGACATCCTATAATGCACAGGACTGCCTCCAAGGAGAAATAATTATCTGATCCATAATATCAATAGTGCTGATGGTTTGGGAAAAATGAACAAATAAACTAAACTAAACTAAACCTTCTCTTGGCAGAAACCAAAAAAAAAAAAAAGAATTTTATTTTATTGTTGAAATTCTATCTTCTACTAAGAGCATGTTTGGGTTTGTTGCAAGCCAGTTCTTTTGATGCAGACTCTGAGATGGAAATTAGCAAGCAATTTATTTATTAGAGAATAATTTAAAGATTAACATCTGTGGAAGGAGAGGAAGGAAGCAGGACTGGGCAGAAGAAACTGAGCTGAAATGAAGTACTAATGAAGGACTTAGCCAAACCCATCAAGAGCTATGAATCTGGGTTAAACTTTTAGAGATGCTCCAAGTGAAGGAAATGTAGGTTTTTCAGATCCCCTGATGCTCAGTTGTTAGATGTGGGATGCCCTGGACGGAGGCATGACTCTAGTGAAGCAATATTCTTTAGCTGAAGCAATCCCCAAAGAGGGTTGACAGTTGAGGACCACCTTTCAACAGAACTCTCAACTGGAGAAATAAGTTCTTCCTGAAGTAGGAACCCAGTTGGGGCATTCCAGTGTCTTCCACAGTTTCCTAGAGCATGACAGCAAAGCTTGCAGCTTTAATGTTTCTGTAAAGAGAACATCAAGGGATTGGATGATCAGAGAGTGCTTCAAAAAGTTCCAATACAAACAGAAATTTGACAGACGAAAATGGATGACATATGAGGTTATCTCAGGCAGAAGAAAGAGCATAAATATGTGATACTAATATGTATTTTTTTTGGAATGATGTTGGATCAATAGAGAAATATCTTGTTTTTCACTTGACCTATCTAATAAAATGTATTTATGATTCTGATTCTAAGGTTCAGGCTGTGGTGTTTTAAGACATTCAAGTTATTTCAAATGGTATTATACCTTTAATTAATATATCTATATACAAAATACAACACTTTTTTTTTAAGGATGCAGATATATCAAAATGAAACTGATAGGTTAATAAGAAATAAAATAGATACGAAAGCAAAGAAAAAATTATTTATTTATCATCTACTACATGTAAAACTCTGGTAGATAGTCTTGAAAATAAATTTGATGGTTTATTTCCAATATTAAGTAGTAAATATTACCAATATTATCATATTTTTAACTTACAAAGTCATCATTAATTAAATTTGTGTTGTCAGTTACCAACTCTGCTTCTTGGAAGCAAATATCATGTATTCACAAAAAATCTTTGACTATTAAAACATTGCTTGTATAAATATTAAATTGAGACTCTTCATTAACAAAGAAAACATAATACAATATGTTGCAATGCAATGTAGTAAATATTTATTGAAAAACTAAAATACTCAAGGACGAATTGAATATATCTCAATGAGTAAAAGAGTAAGAAGGATATTGCTTTTGGTATAGGGACTTAACAACCAGCAGCATCATAAAAGGAATACACAAAAAGTAGTAAATACAATACATGCAAGAACAGTGTGAGCGTTGTCTCTGGAGGTTTAGAGAGAGGATTTACTATTTGTTGAGTTTGGGTGGTCAGAGAGTACACAATTTGCTCAAGTATAGAGAAAATTTCGACAGATAAAACTGGATGGTACATGAGGTTATCTCAGGCAGAGGAAAGAGCATAAATATGTGATTTTAAACTAAGATGTATTTTTTGGAATAATGTTGGATCAATAGAGAACTATCATTTTTTCCACTTGACATATTCATTAAATAAAATGAAATCTCTAGAACAGAGGTCCCCAACCCCTGGGCCATGGATTAGTATCTGTCTAGCCTTTTATGAACCAGGCCACACAGCAGGGGTGAGTGATAGGTGAATGAGCGAAACTTCATCCGTATCTGAAGCCACTCTCCAGCACTAGCATCATCACCTCAGCTCCACTTCAGATTATCGGGCATTAGATTCTCATAAGAGCACCATAGACTGCTGCCCTAGAATAGGTGGGTGGCCTTGTTAACTATCTACTATGAAAAATAAATATTTCTTTGAATTAAAATCCTCTTTTCTTTATCATTTTAGTGTTGTCCTTCAATGACAGAGTATTTGTATATTCTTAAATCCTTGTGAATATTTATGATTAGATATGGAACTTCAATTAGGGAGGAATTTATGAGAGATTATTATTATCATTATTTTTTTCTGGCACATAAACACCTATCAGAATAGGGGCTCAGACACTTTCAGGATGGACCATATCAGAACAGATTACAGTCCGGAAACCAGGCAGACCTAATGGGTCAAGAGAATGGAAAGTGTTGCACAGCATTAAGACTTGAAGCTGGTTATTTAGGAATCAGTACTAAGAATATGTTCCAAACAATAAATCTGGAAAGCAGACATTAATCTATGTGGTAAATACAGATGTGGTAAAAGAATTGTCAGTCAAAGATACGAACCGATTCTCAATTCCAGAATAACCGTCTAACCAGTTGTTGAAGGCTAGTAGATGGAGATTCAGCAGCAAGAAGTCAGTAAGTATATATGAAGAGCATTCATATTGAGAACCTGTCATTTCATTCAGGAGAGGAAAAAGTAGAACATTCGGTTAGGAGGGATGAAAGATGTATGTGTGTAGGAAATAAAGGGCCAAATTAGCAGGTAAGTATTC
The DNA here is from genome assembly GCF_014176215.1 of Rousettus aegyptiacus. Taxonomy (NCBI): domain Eukaryota; kingdom Metazoa; phylum Chordata; class Mammalia; order Chiroptera; family Pteropodidae; genus Rousettus; species Rousettus aegyptiacus. The sequence goes on from NW_023416286.1 coordinate 25,515,155, forward strand.
AATATCAAGAACAAGACTAGAACACTGTGCTCAAGAAACCAAGATATCGAACAACAACAAAAAAATAGACAATAAACTGGTTTATCAGCAAAATGAGGTTCTAAGCATCTACCTAATTGAAGGCTGAGATAATGGATGATTGATTTGGGGTCAGCATTGTGGTAGGTAGGCTCTACAAGGCCCCCAATCTCTGCCTTCTGGTATTAATACCCTGCTGTGATTCTCCCCCCATAAGTGTGAGTGGGGACCTGTGACTTGCTTCTAACTAACAGAATACAGCAATATGTCACTTCCATAGTTATATTACATAAGATTTTGACTTCTGTCTTACTGTTGTACTCACTCTATTAACTATCTTTCTTGCTGGTTCTGATAAAGTAAGCTGCCATATGAAGAGGCCCATGTTGCAAGGAACCTTGGGTGGGGCTGAATCCCACCCAAACCCATGCAAACTTAGAAATGAATCTTTCGCAGCCAGAGCCTCAGATGAGCGCCCCCCTTCCTGGTCAACACTGTGATTATAGCCCTGAAAGAGATGCTGAAGCGGAGGACTTAGTTGAGTGGCATCCAGATTTCTGAACATAGAAACCATGGGATAATAACTGTGCATTGCTTTAAGCCACTAAGTCATGTAATTTATCATACACCAATAGATAGGCATGAGTTGGTGGTGAAGCTGAGTGAATATGGGGTTGAATGGCTTTGAAGGCAGAAGTTGGTGAGGGGACAAACAGAAACAGAGAGCCAAGTGCCCTCCTATATGATTAGTCACTGTCAGCAGTTGCAAAGACAGGACACGACAATACACTTTCTCCTCTCTCCTATTTTTTCTTGCTGGGATGGCAACATTTTGTTGTACATACTTTCTGATTTCAAGGCTACAAACCAATGAATGGGTAATATACAAAGATCTAGCTGTCTTTTAAACAAATATTAGGTCCAATTCCACTGCTATTACGTGGAAATAGAGTTTTGGATTAAATCCAGTTGTGTGGAATCCAATTTTAAAAGCAGGAACGAAAATAGATTTTGAAAGCGATGTTCAAAAGCATGTTCCGTGTTCTTAGTGAATTTAAAAGTAAACCTTTTGTATAATGTTTAAAAATCCTCAATCTTTTTTTCACAGCCTACCTTTTCCATTTTTTTAAAATTAAATTTATTGGGGTGATATTTGTTAATAAAATTATATAGGTTTCAAGTGTACAATTTAATAACACATTATATGTATATTGTATTGTGTGTTCAATCAGCTAAAGTTAAATTTCCTTTAGTCACCATATATTTGACCCCCTTTACCCTTATCTACCTCCCTCTCTGCTTTTTCTCTGGTAAGCGCTGAACTATTGTCTCTGTCTATAAGTTTTTGTTTGTTTTTCTTATTAGTTTGTTGCTTTCAGTTTTATAGCTCTCATATAATGAAATCATATGAGTCTCAACTTTTTCTTTCTGACTTATTTCGTTTTGTATGATAATCTCGAGGCCAATCCATGTTGTTGCAAATGTAGAATTTCATCTTTTCTTATGGGTAATATTCCATAGTATATATGTGCAACATTTTTATCCAATCATCTATCAAAGGCACTTCAGTTTTTTCCATGTCTTGGCCACCATGAATAATGCTGCAATGAACATCAGGATGTATATATATTTATGGGTAAAAGTTTTCGAATTTTGGGGGATAGATACCCAGAAGAAAGACTGCTGATTCATATGGTAATTTATTCTTAATTTTTTGAGGAACCTCCATACTGTTTTTCACCGTGGGTTTAGTCTTCATATTCTTATTCCAGTTTTCTTTTTCCTCCTATAATCTTTAATGGAATCAATGATTTTTAAGGTAAACACTTAGAAAGACAATGTGAAAAATCCGTCTCCAAGAATATTACATTCCTGTGGCTTATGGGGAGAAAAAATGTAAAATGCTTTTGCTTTCTCTGTAAAAAAATATAACATTTTAGGAAATGAGTTGTTTATTAGATGTAACCATAAGGTATTAAATCTAAATTATGTTCTTTGTTCTATCACTAATTAATTTTGTAACCTTGGTAAACCTCTCTATCTTTTGGAGGCGTGTGTGTGTGTGTGTGTGTGTGTGTGCGTGTGTGTGTGTGTGTGTGTGTGTGTTTTCCACAGTGCTCTCAGAAATAAAATGTTATATAAATAGAAAAGGTTTTTGAAAATTTTTTCAGGGTGCTCTGCCATGTTTGAACAGTTAAAAAATCAGATCATAAGATCTAACATAAGATCAACAACAATCGTATATATACTTATTAGTTCCTTATTATAGATATTTGTTTATAATTTTCTATTTTAATAACTATTTCCAGATATCCACAATAAAAAGCTAATTTCTTTGTTAAAATTTTGTAAGAAGAGTGGAACATGTCTTGCAAATATAGGTGATTAAAGTCATACAATATATAATTGTGAATACTTAGAAAGGCCTAATAATTAGATTTTTCCATTTTGTCTATTTTTATAAGGATTTTTCCAATTTCAAAATAAGAATTCTAAATACACATTTTAGTACATTTGTAACTTTTTACTTTATTATAGCCTGCTTTTGTTTATGTCAAACAGGCACATTTTGTAGTACTGGTATATTTTTATATGGTTAGAGAAGAGGAAAAAGAAAATGAAACTAGAAAATCTAAATTAAAAATTGCCACTAAATCAAATCAGAAGTCATTTTTCACATAAAATAAAAGTTCTTTCCTCTTCAACAAACTAAATCTGATAAGAAATCTATAGTGACAAATAGCTTTTTTTCAAAGTATAGTACAATTGGCATTCAATGTTTTTGGAAGCTGGTTATAAACAACTTTAAATAAAATGTTCCTATGACCTAAGCTCTAGTAAAGACTATAAATGGAGCTTTGCAGAGAAAAATTCTCATAGGCTGACAACTAAAGAAGCATAATTTTAAAACTGTGTTTTTCTTTAGAAATCAAACTAATTTGCACACATATAAGGTTTTGATGGAGGAAAAGAAAAAGAAGAAATAGTTAAATTTATAAAAGTTATCAGCAAAAAACAAAAAGCAAAAATTTCTTTGATTTTTAATGTGAAAAAGCATTGTTTAAAAATGACAGCCTTATTTTGGGGAATAATTTTGCATAGGATAAAGTTATCACATTTTATCAGTCGTATTTATACATAGAAAATTTATAACATAAAATAAAGATGATTATGTATAACATATATTAATCTAAAAATAAAAAGGCCTTTCAAAGTGAGAGGCAAGCAAGCTTTTTTTTTGATATCAGTAAGTATAGCTATTTGGGAATCATTAATTCAGGCAGAAGCCCAATCAGTGTTCCAATTTGGAGACAAAGGCAATGGCTATTTATGCAAAAGGCATTTACTTTGGTGCAGATAATATAACACAGCCACGTTAATTCTAAACAATATTTTTAATTTTCAGTCCAGTATTCATCAGCTCAGTAGTCTCAGTAATTGTCTTCTTATTATTTTTGTAAACAGTTCTTTTGGCAGTCACAAGGTTGCTTAGGAGCAGTACAAAGGTTATATTGTCCTATTTCTAACATTCCAAGTTTTGAAGTACAAGACATTTAATGCAGTTCCTCTGGCATAGCAGCACCAGCTCCATTTTAAAGTGGCTCCGATTATATTATTTTTTGTGTTTATAAGCAATCATATGTAGTATGTAAACAAAATAAAATATAACAGAGATGACTATATATTTAAATACAGTGGATTTTTGTTATTAGTGGCAGCTATGTTGCATAAAGTTGTCGCCGACACTGAGGAAATCTGAATCATTGCTGCTAGGGGTAGTATGTACAAATGCATCTATACATAGATTATTAGCGTTAAACCCTCATACGGCTCATCTTGGTATATTCTATTTTCTTTTTCTAATTTCTAAATTTTTTTTCTATTCTATTTTACAAAAGAGAAAGAGAGATCTAGAAGTGTTAAGTGACTTGCCTGAAGCTGCTCCAGTTACAGGTGCCCGAGTAGGAATTCAAATCCCAGTGCAAGTGGCTCCCAAACTATGGTTTCTTGCACTAAGCCGTGCAGCACTGCCCCCTACCGTCTCTATCCTCTGGTCATGTCTGTGACTTCTGAAACAAGGCAGAGGTAGCATAGATTCATTGATCACATCTAGGAACACGTGAGACAGGGCACTCAAATATTTTTCTGCTGTGTGCATGACCATGAATGACCAATTAAGAACCACAAGCATTGAATTTGGAGTTCCAAATAAATTTTAGCAAGCTGACGAATTTGTAAATATGGAATCTACAAATAATGAGGACGGACTGTAATTAATTAATTCAAGGTGCTAGGTACTCGCAAATTTTACCAACTAGTCCAGCTCAGACATAGACTAGTCGGAATGGATGTCAGCTGTAAATTAGCGGCATGGCTAAATCGGTCCATACTATCATCCTGAGTTACTCCAAACTCAACGTTTTTGTTTCTTTTAAGAACAGTTTTTGTTCCATTAAACATTTTCCCATAATGCATTAAAGTGTTTCCCATAGCCAAGAAGTTTTTTTCTAAAATTCTTCCAGTAGCATCCCCATAACTCCTATATGTCACTATCACATTATTCTTGCCATCCTGACTTAGCTAGTTTTAATTCTCCTGAACCTTCGTTAGTGTTTTACCACATATGCATTCATTCCTACACACTATAATTTAGTTTTGCTTGTGTTCTTGATATTTTTAACAAATGGTTTTTAATAAATTAATTCATAATATGGTATCTTGTATGCCTGGCTTTTTTACTCAAAATTATGTTTGTGAGATTTATTTATATTATTGTATATATTAATTTTCTTTTCTGGATAGTATTCTAATGTAAGGATGTATCATTTTATATCTTTGTACTCTCAATGGGTATTTGGGTTGTCTTTAGCTACTACCAATAAAGCTGCTATAAACATTCCAGTAGATGTACTAGAATAAATTTTCATTTAGTATTTACCTAAAACTGAAATTTTGTGGCTGTAAGATATGTGGATTATATATCTTCCTCAATTTCAGTATACAATGTCAAGTTCTTATTCAAAATGATTATGTCAATCTGCAAACTCAACCTCAGTGAATGAAAGTTCCTGTTGCTCTATATTCTTACCAACATTTGCTACTGTCTGTTTTTAATTTAGGAAGTCTGAAGGGTATATCAGTGGTATCACCTGCGGTTTAAATTTTCTGATTCTGAGGTTAAACACTTTAAAATTATATTTATTGTCAATTATACTCTTCTACAAAACTTTGCTTGGGTTTTTGGCTTACTTTTTTCTAACAGTTTGTCAGTCATTTATTTATTGCTTTGTATAAGTTCTTTTTGTTGCTTGTAAGTGTTGTAAATATTTCTCCCTATTTCTCCCACCTTTGGCTACTTTTATCATTCTTTCAATTTTTTTTTTTTTTTTAAACAGAGTTCTTAAGGTTAGTATAGTTCAACTGAGCAATGCTTTGTATCAAGGTTTGTGTTTTTGGGGTCTCATTGAAGAAATATGTTCCTACTCCAAAGTTATGACATCTCCTATTATATTATCTTCTAGAAGCTTCATAAATTAGTTTCATTTTTAGCTTTATAATATACTTGCAATTAATTATCATGTATATTATGAAGTAGGAGTCAAGCTTACTATATTTTTCTATATAAATATTTAATTGATCCAGTACCATTTATTGAACAGACCGTCTTTTTCATATTTCTACTTTTGTCATAAATCAGTGCACATATAATAATGGGTTTGTTTATTAACTTTCTAGTATTTCTATTTAATTGATCTTTGTCTTTTTTTAAATCCTAGTGCCAATATAATACGAGATTACTGTGGCTTTCTTTTGAGTCTCGAGATTAGGGAGAGTAAGTTCTTGTATCTCATTGTTTGTATTTAAGAGCGCCTTGACTATTTGTGTCTCCTTGCATTCATATATAAATTTTAGTATCTATCAATTTAAAAAAGTAACCGAGGTATTTATCAGGTTCCACTGACTCTATAGATCAGTTTGGATAGACATCTTTACTACACTGATTCTTTTACTCTGTAAATATTTTACATCCTTCTATTTATTTAGGTTTTTCTAATTTGTCTCAATAATATTTTATAGTTGACCATGAAGAGCTCTTGCATGTAGTTTGTTAAATTTATTTCTAATTTTTATTCCTCTATAAATAGCAAATTTTCACTTTATTTGCCTTAGAAAATGTTCTCCATTTTTAGTAGTTATTTTTTGACATAATGTCTTTTAGTTATGGATGTAAATAGTCTTTTTAAACAAATTTTCTCTTTGTTGCTAATATTGATTTTGTATCTACTAATATTGTAATATTTACTACTACTAATTTATTAAATATAAAATAAATTCAGATATGTTTTAAAAAGGAAGCTCAAAATTTATCATAATTAATACAATTTATGCTTATTTTTCCTTAAGTTGACTGTTCCCATTTATTTAGTTTCTTGCAGTTATATGCATTTTATGAGCTCTATATTTAGACATCTACACTAAGATAAGACAGTTTTATACATAACTGGCTCCTCCTCAAACGAGCAAAGGTTAGTAATGCCAAATAAAAGTAATGAACCCTTTTTTACTCTTTTTATCTGATTTCTCCATCAGACAATTGAACATACCGATAATAAATTGGAATATAGGCATATCAATATATTTTGTAATTCCTCAATAAAATATGGACCTTAGTGATGGATATGTGCAGGTTTAAGAAGAAATCTGACATGATTTAAAAAAAAAATTATAAGAGAATAAGCATAACAGAATACTCAAATCTTAAGTATGCAACTTAATAATTTTCAATATATAATATTTAATGTATATTTAAAATACATTACATATATATTCATGTAGCTGCAACATAGATTAAAATAAAGAACATTTACAAGACTACAGAAGCTTTTTTTTGTTTTGTCTTGTTTTGTTTTGTTTTGTCTCTTTAGAGTTAATGCCAATCATATCCTCCAAAGAAAATCACTGTTCTGAATTCTATCTTCACAAATTTATTATCACTGTACTTGAACTTTATATAAGTGGAATTACATAGTATGCAATATTTTATGCTGGTTTCCTTAGTTTTTCATTACATTTGCAAAATCCATCCTTGTTCTTGCATATATAAGTGGTATTTTTAATGCTCTATAGTAGTCTATTTTCTGAAAACATCACAGTCTATCCCTTTTACTATTAATAAACTCTTGTATTGTTTCTAGATTTTGACTACTAGTAACAATGCTGCTATAAGAATTCATGTATTTTTGTGGACATATCTACTCATTTCTCCTATGTATATTTCTAGGAGTGCTGGTTCATAAGTTTGCTATATGCTTTGCTTTTATAGATATGGAAATAATATTTTAAATTAATACAGTAAATTTTTTTTTAATTTTGAGAACAAAGAGTTGTTTTTTTATTAAAACAAGGATAAAAATAAAGTCATTAAAGAAGGGATTGTAGATAAAGAATTGATTCAACGTTTTGGCAAAAATCAGAAGGCAATAAACAGGCTTCTAAATATTCTGATTGCAAAAAGTTCTGCCTAGTTCTTCTACTTACTTTTAGGTGTTTTATCTGATAAATAATATGAGAAGATGGTAATTTAATCTTATAGGGTTAAATGCTATTAAAGGTATATAGCATCATATGATTTTCACGAAATGATGAGTCTGTTATTTTCTTATTATTTTCATGTATCATTGCTTTGGATGCTTTAGTCAAAGTTAAATAGCAGCATAAAATAGTCACTTTCAATGAGAGAGCTTAACAAATAATGTGAACTCTGTAATGTAAAGCTTAATGAGCTGCCTTTTAGAAATGTATAAAGTTAAGAATGTCTTCTTATTTCCTAAGCTATTTAAAAATATGGTCCACAAGAAAATAGTACACCTCCTCCAAATTGTCTTTATATAAGACATCACCAATAAATTTATCAAGTGATAAGAAGAGTAGCTAAAACTAAGAAGGTTCTGATTTAAGTTCTACTACTGACCAGCTATATATAACCTTGGACAAATTATTCAACTAAGTCTTAAATGATGTCAAATGATGATGATAATAATAAGTAATAATATTATTCTAAGAATTAGATAAAGTAATCTTAGCAAAGCACTTATCAGAATATTTAATAAATGTTAGAAAACAATCCTGGCATTGTATTTATGTATGGTAATATCTCAGCTATAGAATTAATTATATTGAAAGCTGGTTTCAATTTGGCAGTTGAGTCTTTGACATTAAAAATATAAAATTAGGCTTCTTATATCATTTTATAAAGATTTTAAAATAAAATAGTATAAAAATTATTTCTGTTGTGTTTTTTTTTTTCTGAAAATAACTAAGATTAAAGAAACGATCTACCCTAAATCTATTCTGAATATATATTTTTCTTTTATCTATTCGAGTACAAGAAGATATAAATATAGTGTTTAGAATTTTTTCTTATAAAAATATATTATTATAAAATAAAACAATAAATAAAACTAACGTCTTTCCATTTAGAATGCAATTTTTAGGTGAAAAATGAAACCATTATGTAGTATGTTACAAGAAAATTATCTTGGTTTGGAAGTAACTTCATGTATTTTATTTTTATTGATTTATTTTTTAAATGGGCCAAATTTGATTTATTTATTTATGTGTTTATTTATTAATTATTTATTTTTATGGTGACATTAGTTAACAAAATCCAGTAAGTTTCAGGTATATAATTTAATAGTAAAGCATGTATATATTGCATTGTGTGTTCACTTCCCATATTTATATTTCTTTCTGTCACCACATATTTGTAACTTCATGCATTTTAGAGTTACATGGATTTATAGAGCTCATTGAGAGTTCTGAGCCAAGCCAAATTATCTTTAGTTCACCTGAGCTAACATATACTTGACAATTCCAGGGTGAGGGAGGACAAAATTTGCTTACAAAGAGGTAAAATTTACTAAGAGTTAATAAGCTAGAATATTTATATTAAATTTTGACTGGAAAACTTTGAGTTGGACTCTGCTATCACAAAATCATGGAACTGTGTCATTGGCAAGAATGAGGTCTGAAGAAATAGTATCATATTAAGTGCTTGGATAAGGAAGGAATATATAGATTGATGAGGCAATGTTTTTTCTTGAATGAGACTTTCAAATGAGATAAACTGAAAGATTAGTTTTGGAATATAGTAAATAGACTAAATCAATACACAACACATTGAATACACTGCTGGTCCTGTTTACATTGACACTGACATTTGCATGTCTCAACTTCTAGAGCTAAGTTTTTAAGAGCTGGATTTTCATCATCTCTTTATCCTTATTATCTAACAAAAGACTTGACACATAAAGACCCTGAAGGATGATTTATATCAGTGGTTTTTAACCACAGGCAACCTTGCACTGAGGAAACATTTGGCAATTTTTGTTGGTCACAACTGGTGGAAAGATAGTGGCCAGGGATGCTACACAGGGCAGCCTGAACAACAAAAAGTTATCTAGCCCCAAATGTAAATAGTACTGAGGTTGAGAAATCCCATTTTAGATGAATACGTAAACTCACTATTTATAAATTAGTCCTTAAATATGACATAACCTGAAATTTATATCACACATTTTTACTGTTAAAATTTAATCCTAATGATCAGCTAGGAAATATTTGACTTTTATACTCACATGTTTTTGAAAAGGCATATAACATTGTACTTCAGACTTATTTGCATAATTTTGTTATAGAAATTAAAGTACAATTAAACTGTTATATATTTTAACTTATATAGCATAGTAAAAGATTTACTTTTACTTTCATTGAATGCTGAGTCCTGGTGTTGAATCAAGTAAAACAAAAATTTTACAGAACTTGTCTGTCAGAGCATAAGTGGATCTGTAGTATAGCAATTTCTTTATTTATTAAACTAAAATATGATGTAAAAGAGAACAAAGAAAAGCTCATGACTTGTGATAGAACCTCATAGCCTTAGACATCATTCATACATAATGGGCTATAGGAAATGATAATAGCTGCCATTTAAACTTCAAAAATAAAAGCAGCCTTGAACTTACTTTTTATCTTTTCTATTTTCATCTATTATATAAACCTGACAAGTTGATTGTTGCCAGTGATGTCTAAATTAGAAGGAAGATACTAGAGCACACGTGATTAGAAAACTTAATAGTAATGTTCATCCTCCCTGGAAAACGTGCCTAGCAAGATTTTAACATCAACTATCTTCTCTATTATCATCCAAATGAGTAGAAGATGAAGTGCTCAAGATAAAGATGATGATGTTTAATTTTTTCATTATTTCTGGCCAATGAAAATTAAAGTATGTACTGGTTTTTGTCATGGTATATATAGATTGTCAGTTATCCAGAACATGTTTTGGCCTCCAGATTAGAAGACCACAGGACCAAGAAGGATGAACTTTTCCACATGTTGAGCAGAAGACCATGCGCCAGTAACTAATGCTAGGGAAGGACTCTAACTCTGTGGAGGAGAGCAAAGATGATCAGAGGGTCAGCCAGTTGGGATAGAAGTCCAAACACTTCTACCTACTGCACCTTCATATTGGAGTCACCAAGGAAAACACAACGTATTCAAGCACTAGATGCAACCACAGTTTTACTCACACAGAGAAGAGGCAGACCAAGATTAGCTCCAATAATGTGTGTAGCTTCCTCATAGCTAGCTACACAGCTGGTGCCCCGGATAGCAGATGCAATGCAGCTGGCCTGTGTGAGCTCCTCTCTGCCATAGCAGAAGGACTCTGACTCCTCCCCTGTGAAATCTGAAATACTGAAAGGTGGGAGCGTGCCTTCGGGCCATTGACACAGACCAAAGGAACAATTACTGAGCATGAAACAGGAAAAGATACTGCCATACAAGGCGATAGCCTGACACAGGCCATGTGGCTCTTTATCTCCTGGTAAGATAATGTGCCAGGCCCAATACCCATTTGCATGTGACCAAGTGGAGGTTGAAAGACTGTGCATGAAATTGCCTTTCTCGATAACAAGTATACAGTCTAAGCCCCCCTCAGAAGATCAGAAACTTCTTTTAAATAAAATAAATGATGCAACCCTTGAGAAAAGCTGTATTACCTCAGCAATCTTTTCAATGTATTGTACTGAATTTACTTTTTTCACAAAATTGGTGTCATAGACAAACATGCATACAAGAAAATCTGGAATCTGATGGTAGACTTAACTCAATTTTTAAGCATTGATGGTACAGACTGCTAAAATATATGTATACTCTCATTACCTGTAGAGCAAAGGGAGGCACTTCCTATGACTTCTAAAATAATTATCATTAAATCTTCAAGTAGCGAGATGGCAACAGTTACTCTATTTCCCAATGTCCACCACTGGCAGGAGTCCTTGAGTGCAACACATGACTGAATTGCACTGTAGGGCTCGAGGTCATGCAGAATTACACTTTGAAAATCTTATAACGTAGTAAAGAAGTTCTGAAAATGATGTCATATTTTCTATATTATATACACTGCATTTGGGAAAAAAAGGCATTTGACATCATAACTCTCTGTGATCTGGTATGTACATAATGCCACATAAATCTGGACATCTCTGGAAGCTTTTTAAATCCACCAAACCTCTCTTAATCCCTAAAGAGAAGAAGCAGGTCTGCTCATTTTTTTTTTAATTATTATTTTCTTCTGATAATTCAGGTTGAGATATAAGAAGAAAGTTGAACACAAATTTTAGAAGGTGCTTCGGTTCCTTGAAGCAGCTCTTTCAGTTCCATAATCTGTAGAAATATTCTAAGTCCTTGAGACATTTACCCTTAAATGACTATAAGCCCAAGATTTCACTTCAGAGCAACATAAGATAATATGATGCATTAAAGTCTGATTAGGAAAGTGAAACTTCCCCTATACACATTATGTAACCAAGATGAAACGGAAATGACATCTTAGCTTATGTCAAGGAAATGTATGTGAAGACACAATTAAAAAAAAAAGTCTTTATTAAAGATCACTGGCTAAAGCTTAATACTTTTTACCCTCGGAAAAGCATAGTGACAAACACATTAGGTTCCAGACAAAAGTTAAGACCTATGAATCTTCGTAGATTTGTATATTGTGTCCAACAATTCCTTTTTCTGTACCAAAAGATGAAGAATCTACAGAAATACTGAGAAGCTTCATCTGAGTCACCGACAATGTGGTCCTAGATAACATGTCACTTGTGTTGCTGCTACATGGTCTCCAGACTGGTCTAGCTCCCAAACTCTTCCCACATAATACATTGCCTCTGAGTTTTTCAGAAAAGATGTATAACTCTCCCAGCCAGGAGCTATTAGTCAAATTACAAATCACTGGAACAAAAATAAATAGAAGACGCCTACATAATATTTTATTAAACCTCTTCATTTGCATGCAAAACATTTCCCCCACATTTCCTTTGTATATAAAACCAGAACAATGTGCTGGATCTGCAACTTTACAGTATAATTCTTTCCCTGTGTAGCTCACAGTATCTCTGAAGTACTGTAACCACACTGTAAACACACATAAACTTTATTCCTTTAATATAGTTTTTTCTGATTCAAGCTGGTTTAGTCCAGATAATGGCATCGTAACTCACTTCCTTTTTCCACCATCCTTCTCTTTACCTTTGTATGCCTGCTCCTTTAATCATTAAGCCTTAGTACATAAGATTTAGCAAGCCTCAGGTTTATAACTATAGTTTACAATAAGTTTCAGTTACACTAAGGGGAACGTCTTAGCCTTAGATGGTTTCAGCCCATCAAGGCAGAACAACCCCATGGGTCATGGGACCAGATAGGATGGCACCATGGTTGATTCCAGAACCCAACACAATGATCAGTTACCCCAGCTGCATCCAATCATCCAATCAGTAGCACCCATGCCCCCAACTCCTGTAGTTTCCATGACTACTGATTTTTCCTTCCAGAATCTGTACTCCTGAGAGACGTGGGGGCCAGGTTGTTGTGAGCATTAACTCGCTTGTGTCTCTAAGACTTGCAGCTCCCTAAAATAAATCCTTACTTTCTTTGCTGCAAAACCCGCATGTGTCTTCTTACACTCGGACATGCTCAGGTAGATGGACCCCTTTTTCTCCCCATAACAGTACCACAGTGGAATCTAAAGAAACATTAGACCAAAGGATCAGCTTTTCTAAAGTTAGGCATTCAAAATGTGAGATTTAAGTTTAGAAGTACTCTATGAAGTATATAATTGTTTACATAGGAAAAGTTTGCTGATCATGCCCATGAGCAGGAAAGACTGAAATAGCAATTATATGTGGCACTACTTTTTTACATTTTCCTCAGTGGTCTGTGCAGCTAGATAAAAAGCAATTGCTAAGCAAAGAGATGCTATTTCCACATAATCAACTGAATGACCAGCTTTGTAAATTCTAAATATGTGATAATACACCAAGCTTTCATATAAGGTGTTTTTTTTAAATGTATTTTTTTGATACTCTTTTTTAATCCAAATAAAATATAAAAGGTAGATCAATGTGATCTTTTAAAAACGGTTATTGTAATTCTATTTTTAGACATAAAAGAGAATGCCATGCTAATTACAAAACAACAACAACAACCGCACACAGACACACATTAGCTAAATGGAGAGGAATTTTTTTCTCCCATGTATCACTGCAAAGGTATTCTGCAGGAACATGTTTCCTTTAATGTACCATTTTCTTTTTGGTAAGTACAATGGATATTATCATTTGATCATGATGTGTTATGACCCATGAAAATTTCAAGATAAATAATTAGAGATTTTGACTACGTTGCTGCAATCACTATTAAAGTCCTTTTCTTATCTGTGAAGAAATGGATACATTGGTTGGGAGATGTGGAGTCAATAAAACTGAACTGGAATATGTGCTCCTCCACTTACTGTATAATGAGGTTCTTAATGGGGTTGGAAAAAGTGAACGCAAAGTACTTAGCACAGCAGTTGCTCAGTAAATGGTAGCTTTATTATGAACTCACTTTCTGCATCAATCTATTCTTTTCCAGCACATAAGATATTTCATAAGAAGTAAGGAAGTGATGTTTTGGATTAGACTTTTGTTTGATCTGTTGTCATAGCTGGTCTTTAATTGAGACCTCAGAAGTACAATTTATGAAGATACGTATTTGGATTCCATGCCATAAAGAAAAATATGAAGGCAAGTTCTTCCTACATCCTCTATTTCTTGTTATAAATCACTATAAATCTATTATCCACCAATTTAATGTAATCCTCTCAAATATAATTATAATGGAACCAGTGTCATTATTTGTGCAATTAGTTATATGTATTCTTACCTATAAAAATAGAAATGCTTTTATTTCTTCAAACATTACTTATTTTTAAGTTACAAAGGTAGCTAGAAATTAGTCCAAGTTAAACCTGTGTAATCCTCACGATATTTAGTCAACGAACAGCTGTTTCTACCTATATTTGTACAGGATATTTTGCTAATTGTTTCTGGGAGATATAAAAGGAATGATGCATTCATATTATCTGGGGTCTTACAATCTACCAGAAAGATAAGGGATGTAAATAAACAACTTTAATAAATGTGTGATTCAGAAAAGGGCATAATATATGAGTGTGTGTGTATGATGTGAAAACTTAAATGTATAGGTACTTTGACTCACGGAGATCTATTTAATTGTGCACCAAAGAACTTTATGTAAAGGGATTTTTATCCAATGGAAACTGTTACTGAACTCAAGGGGTTTGTTTTGCCTATACCTATCAAAGCTAAAGGAGACACATATAGAGGTTTGCAGCAAAGAAAGTAGAGGTTTATTTAAAGAAATGGCACCAAGCCCAGAGACACAAGTGTGCTAGTTCTCTTAAGACCTGGCTCCCTGATGATATGTAGGTTACAGATAATATAGGGCAAAATCAGAAGACACCGTGGGTTAAGCGTTCTGGGTCACTTTGGGAGCTAATTGGTCAGAGGTGAGATAAGGGTAATGAATCATTTCTACAGATCTTGGGTGCAGTTTTGAGGTCTTTTTCAAAAAGTCCCTCTGTTCTGTCTCAAGGGCAAGTAGCCAAGGGGTGTTCCACCTCAGAGGTCAGGAACTGAGCTATAATTTAGGTTAAGATGTTATTGTTAATCTGCTAGAGGTCCTGACCACCCACCCATTAGTCAGGTCCTGCTACTGTCTTCTACTGCCTTGGGTGTTGCTGTTTGTAGACGGAAAGGCTGGGTCTCTGAGGGCCATAGAAAGAGAGAGATGATTCCTAGAGCTAGGCTTTAAAACTAAATTTAATCATAGTTATAAGGACCCTTGGCTTCAAAACATACACATGCTTGACTCCATGAGGGACTTCAGTTGCCAAAGGAGAGGGGTGATTTGGGGTACATCACAGTAGATACTACCGAAAGGGAACAGATTTTGCTACCCCAAAATATGTTTTGTAGCATAGGATGATTTTGAACAAAGGATAGTCAAAACCTAGAGATTTAGGCAAAGCCCTATCTCCTCCTCAGCTGCCTAAATTTACACTGGAAAGGGGCCTATATAGGAAGGGAGCTATTACCAGAATTACTCTTTACCTAAGAAACTTATCTTCATAACAAGGCAAACTTTGTTTTCCAAACATCTCCTCTGGCCTTCTTGTGAAAGGCCTTCTTCCCCTTTGTGTCCTCGGACTCCTTTCCTTAGCTGCATTTGGGGTCTCATTTTTATGGGGCTCCTTACATAATTATATTTCTTTTTCTCTCGTTAAACTGTTTGATGCCAATTTGATTATTAGGCCAGCCAAAGGACCTGGAAAGGGTAGAAAGAAAAATTTTCCACCTATTCACTGCTCACCTTTTTCTCATGTGTAACATTTGTATCCTTAGGCTTATCCTAAGGGAAGAGCATCAAAATAAAAGAATACATTAAAAAGAAAGCATGTGCTAGTCTCCTAAAATGCTTGTATATGACAGATAGTTCTGAATTATTTACCTCCCAGTTTTCTCTGTGGAATAAAAGTTAGTTACTATGATAAAAGTATAGCTGTTACAAGTTTTGAGGTTATACTGGGAACAATGGTGGCAGAAAAATATACATGCGGAGGCAAAGTAATGGACTGTGTTTCTGTTTATCCGGATAAAAAATTTTGTCTTAAAGTATCTAGTTGTTCCAGAATTTAAAACCTGAAAAAGACAGTGAAAGACAAACCCTGCATTGATACTAAAAGGTATAGAAAGTTTGCAAAAATATGTAATTTTATTTCTCTTGCTTTTTAAGAACTGAGTCCGAAAGGAAGCAATACAATGTGCTAAATTTTTTATGAAAAAAAAGAAAGCATGAATCAATCAAATATTTTGCAAGAACAGAAAGTTCTGCAAGTATGCCATACTTAAAATTTTAAAAATGATTTACGTTAGTAGATGAGTAATACCTACTACAAAATTAAGAAAGCATAGAAATATGTAAATAAAAAAAACAAAATTTTATTGTTCCAGTCCTCAGAAGTAATTATCTTTCAGATAATTTTTAAGGCATTTGAATTCGTATCTACTACTTTTTAAAATTAAAAAAATAGATTATGTTTTTATAACATTTGCAAATTTTTTCTGTTAACGCTTTCCTTTCACTTAAATTGACTACATGGGTCTTCACATACATTTTTTGTTTTCTTTAGGATAAGAGAAGGAGGCATATTTAACATTCAGCCAATCTAAAATGTTGTACCAACTTATACTCCACTAAGTTTGAAAAATATGTTTGACAGTTCTTATTTCCATAGTGTATGGAGAATTGAGCACTTGCATACAGATTGTAGATTTTTTAAAGAATTTTAATTTATTTCCATTTTGATGGAAATAATATGACATTTTATTAATTTAAAATTAGTTTTAAATTCCTAATGTATTTGAAAAAATTTAAATACATTTTGATTTTTTTTAAAAAATTGATATTTGTTTTTCTAACTTCAGAAATAGTTTTTCATGAATTTAGTTCATTTGGTTTAATATATTGATTAATTTTAAAGGCTCTTTATAAATGAGGTAATAATCTTTTGTTATTTTTTGCAATTCTATTTTTTTAATAGATTTTTTTTGTCTTACAGAAAATTTTAATTTTGTTTATTTTTCCATATGGAAATCCAATAGTTCCACAAGTATTCAGTTGAGAGGACATCCTTTTCACACTCATTTGTAAAATATAAGTTTATAAAATTACTGATATACATCAGGTTTACAAAATTACCGTGTCTATTTCTGGGTTCTTTATTCAGTTACATTGTTATATTTGTTCACCCTGACACCAATATCAGCTATTTAACTTATTGATTTGTTTTTTGGTAGTGCAAATTCAACTACCTTTTTCTTCAAGATGGTTTCAGCTATTTTTGACCACTTTCTGTTCCTAATAAATTTTAAGATTCTCTGTTGGAAATCAATTAAAATTATACCAAAATTATAGATTAATTTGGGGTGAATCAACATCAACAATATTGATTCTTCCAAACCACTGATATAAAATATTTTCTGAAGTATTCAGATTTTTATTGAAAACATTTGAAAAATAATCTCTGCATGCCATTGCACATTTTGTTATATTTCCTTTTGTAGATCTTATATGTTTGGTAGCTTTTGTAAATGCAATTTTTTTTTTCTATATAATTTTCTAATTGATTTGCAGTGCTATACAGGAACCAACATCACCTTCCAAGGGCTGTGTGCCTCTCCCCTCAATCCTGCTTCAGTGAAAGACAGCATGTTGGTAGCTTAAAAACAGCCGTGGTGAGAGTAGTCACATCACAGAAATCAGCAAACACTGTACATCAAGTTACTCTTTCTTTTTTCCCTTTTTTCTCTGTCCTCTTCCCAACTCATTCTCCTTTCCCTCTTTCCTTTCTTTCCTTGTTCTTCCTTAAATACTGGCACATAACTGGCAATAAGTACTCAATAGGAAAAAATTATAATTTTTGTATGCTAATCTTAAACCTAACGAATGTTTAAATCTCTCATTAGTTCACATTTTTCCATAGATTATTTTAGATTTTATATGTAGGCATCATATAAATTGCAATTAACAATTTTTATCTCTTTTGTTTTGTTTTGTTTTGTGTTGTTGTTTAGAACCTCTGGTACAATTCTGAATAAAAGTGATGAAAGAAGGTGTCTTTGTCATGCCTCAAAAGTTCAATGAAACTGCTTCTAAAGTTGTACCATTAACTATGATGTTTGTCATAAACTTTTGCTAGTCATTCTTACCTACAATCTCCACATTGCTGAAACCATTGGCTAATGCTCATTTTTTATTTTACATGGTCAATCATGCCTAATGAGCACAGCTGACCTTTTTATGAAGCCCTTTCTTTGACATCAGAACACCAGACTTTCTTGTCCATCTTTCTCCCTCTTTAGCTGTCCTCACTCTCCTTGCTGATTCGTCTTCATCTCTCTTTGAAATGTTGGATTTCTAAAAACCAGTTATTGGATTTCTTTTCTCTTCTCTTTACACTTACCCCTGTCTTTGGATACTATTTTTTTTTTAATGTGGTTAAATTTATATCTCTAGTTTTTCAGCTCTTCTGCAGTTTTAATTTATATATCTATGTCTACTGATCATTTCTACCTAAGTGTCTAATGTGTATTTTAAACTGAATATCTGATATGTGCCACCCCTACTCAACCGGACTTACCTTACCTGCATCTATCAGTTACCAAGGCCAAAACCTTTGACAGCCTCTCTCTAACACTCTAAAATTAGCTTGTCAATGAATCATGGCAGTTCTACCTACTTTATATCAGTATTTATAAAATAACTTTTCACTACTTTCACTGCTACCCTCATGGCCTAAGGCGCCATTTCCTTTTTCTCCTTATAGCTTTTCACTGACCTCTGAATTGGCCTAACTGCTTTCAACCTTCCCCTCATTCAAACAATTTTCTTAACAGCAGCCAGAACAATCTTTGTTATACAGAACAAAGATGTGTTGTATCTCACTTCTCCTTTGTTTAAAACTCTCCAAAGTGTTCCCGTTTCTTTTATCTCACCGTAACTTTAGGGACCTTTGTGATTTGTTGCCATCTTTACCTCTCTGACCTCATCTCCTAGGCCTTTCCCAGAGATCTCTTGATGCCAGCCCCACAGGTCTTCTTGATCATTTGACAGGCCTTGCGAGCTCATCCCTCTGGACTTGGCCCTGGCTATTTTCTGTGGCTGGGCTGCTCTTCCTCTAGAGATA
Source organism: Rousettus aegyptiacus (assembly GCF_014176215.1). Lineage (NCBI taxonomy): Eukaryota > Metazoa > Chordata > Mammalia > Chiroptera > Pteropodidae > Rousettus > Rousettus aegyptiacus. Next base: position 25,534,329 of record NW_023416286.1, read on the forward strand.
TACAAGGCCCTACTCCCTTATGTCTTCTGACGTTTATTCAAATGACATTTTTTCAGTGAGTCCAACTCCCCCAATTTCAAAATTTGACTTATCCCTCTATTGTGACACTTTTTATCTCTTCTCCCTGCATTATATTTCTTTTTGGAAAGGATCACTATTTAACAACTTTTTTTATTTTACATGTTGATTAATATATTTTCCTAATTTCCACGAGAATACAAATTCTAATGGGATGCAGTTTTTAAAACTGTTTTTATTTATTTTGATATTTCCAATGTCTAGTAAAGAACTTAACCACATAATGGATACATGATAAGTATTTGAGTAAATGAGTAGATCATTTAATGTGTATTAGTTTTCAATGGTGAAAAACTAAAAACCTTCCAAGATCAAGAACAAGGCAAGGCTGTCCACTATCACCACTGTTATTCAATATAACATTGGAGGTCTTAGCAAGTGCAATCGGGCAAGAGAAATATATAAAAGGCATCCAAATAGAAAACGAAGAAGTCAAACTGTCACTATTTGTGGATGACATGATTCTCTATATAGAAAACCCTAAAGACTTCACAAGAACACTACTAGAAACAATAAGCAAATACAGTAAAATTTCTGGATACAAAAATCAATGTTCAAAAATCCATAGCATTCCTATTCTCTAATAATTAAGTGTTAGAAAAAGAAGTGGAAAAATAATTTATTTTGTATTTGTAACAAAAATAAAATACCTAGGAATAAAGCTATTGAAACATGTGAAGGACCTATATAGTGAAAACTATAAGACCCTAGTAAAAGAAATCAAAGAAGATACAAAGAAATGGAAAGATATTCTGTGTTCTTGGTTAAATGCAACCCCCATCAAAATCCCATCAACATTTTTTAAGAAATAGAACAAAAAAATCACCAGATTTGTATGGAAGCACAAAAGACCCTGAATTGCCAAAGCCGTTCTGAGAAAAAGAACGAAGCTGGAGGCATCACTCTGCCTGACTTCAAATTAAACTACAAAGTGACAATAATCAAAAGGCATGGTATTGGCAGCAAAATAGACACACAGAACAGTGGAACAGATTCGAGAGTACAGAAGTAACTCATACTTATATGGGGAAATAATTTTCGACAAAAGAGCCAAAAATGTACAGTAGAGAAAGGAAAGCCTCTTCAATAAATGGTGCTGAGAAAACTGGAAGGCTACCTGTAAAAGAATAAAACTACCCTCACACACTAAAATTAGCTCAAAATGGATTAAGGACCTGAATATAAAATCTGAAACAATAAAATGCATAGAAGAGAACATAGGAACGAAACTCAAGGACCTTGGACTTAAAGAGGATTTTATAAATTTGACCTCAAAGGCAAAGGAACTAAAAGCAAAAATAAATGAATGGGACTATATTGAACTAAAAAGCTTCTGCACAGCTAAAGAAATCATCAACAAAGTTAAGGGATAACCATCCAAATGGGAAAATATATTTGCAAGCAATGCATCCAATAAGGGCCTAATATCCAAAAAAACAAAGAACTCAAACTACTCAATAACAAAAAACCAAACGATCCAATCAAAAATTGGACAGAGGACCTGAACAGACACGTCTCCATAGAGGATATACAAACGGCCAACAAATATATGAAAAGATGCTCAACATCGCTAGCTATTAGGGAAATGCAAATCAAAACCACAATGAGATACCATCTCAGATCTGTTAAAATAGCTATAATCAACAGGACAAGTAATAACAAATGTTGGAGAGGATGCGGGGAAAAAAGGGAACCCTCATACACTGCTGGTGAGACTGCAAATTGGTGTAGTCACTGTGGAAAACAGTATGGAGTTTCCTCAAAAAAACTAAGACTTGATCTACCATATGACCCAGCAATCCCTCTACTGGGTATTTACCCCAAAGATTTGAAAACCCATATCCGAAAAAGATATTTGTACACCAATGTTCATAGCAGCATTATTCACAGTGGCTAGGACATGGAAGCAACCAAAGTGTCCTATGATAGATGATTGTCTAATGAAGCTGTGGTACATATATGCAATGGAATATTACTCAGGAATAAGAAGAGATGAAATATTGCTACTTGCAGCAACATGGATGGACCTCAAGATAATCATGCCAAGTGAAACAAGTCAGACAGAAAAAGTTGAAAATCACATAATATCACTTATATATGGGAAATAAACCTGAAAGCGACAAAGGAACAGGACAAACAAATAGAGACTCATGGACATGGACAATTGACTAGTGGTTACCAGAGGGTAGGGGGTGAGGGGAGGTGGGAAGTAGATGAGGTGAAGGGGGTCAAATATGTGATGACATAAAGAAATCTATGGGAGGAGAACACACAATGTAAATACATATGATTTACTGTTAAAATGTACAGCTGAAACTTATTGAATTTCGTTAAGCAATGTCACTATAAAAATAAATAAATTTAAGAAAATGAAAAAATAAAAATAAATAAATAAATGAATAAATAAATAAATATAAAAAGGCACTGGAGATTCAGTGTATGGTGAGGACCTTCTTCCTAGTTCATAGACAGCCCTTCTCACCGTGTTCTCAAATGGCAGATGGGCTTGGGATATTTCTAGGTAGGACAGGTCAAGAAAGAAAGGGTGTAGTTATGTTAAATCTCAGCTTTCGTATGAATCCGCAGGGTATCTTCGATTTGTCTTGGAGGCAAGAGAGATGGGCATTAGATATTTCTCAAACTATTGAGTTATTTTTTTCAAACCTAGGTTCTCTGTGCATGTTGTTCCTTTGACAGAGACTTATTTTAAGTGTGAGCATTAAATTTTAGAGATGAGTCTGAGGAACAGAAGCATATAGAAACAAGGAGATGGGCCCCTAAAAATGGTTGAATGCAAGGGAATCTGAGAGAAGTATAGACTCTCATAATTCCTATATGTTTCTATTTTTAGGCTACGTACAACCTCTTGTTTAAAATATTTATCGCCTTCATATTCTTTCTCCCTATTAAAAGTTTGACCTATTCTAAAAATCCACCCTGCTGCAACCATAGTAATCTTTCAGAAGCAAAGATCTGATTTTATCACCTTCAATTTGATACTTTTCAGAAATTTCCCACCATATTTATTACAAATTGTATTCATTTATTGTGACACAGAGAAATTTGTATGACTTGGCTTCTACTTGCAGTCTCACCTCTTCCTTTTTACAGTATCCATGTTAATATCTATGGTGATTTGCTATGGTGACTTTCTATTTTTCACTAAAACTTTACAAATATCTTCTTTAACTAGAATGTCTTCCCTGTATTGCTGTTCCTTATCTTTTGGAATTAACTTGTTATTGCATATATTAAGGAGGGTCTCCTGACCTCTGTCCACCTTAGAACTCTTGCCAAAAGATTACTTATGTGTCCTGCTTTTGTATTTCTATAATAATCCCTGTAATGGCCCTAAGAATATTATAGAATATACATTCAATTGTTCATTTATCAGTATCCACAGAGATTATGACTGCATGGATTCTAGGGTTGTTTCATATTTATCAATGTATCCTCTGTGTAAGAACACTGTTTGATGCATTATAATCATTTAATCACTACTATATGCTATTCAATATTGAGAATTAAATGTTGATATGAAAATGAAAAAAAAAAAGTGTACTTAGTTTACTCCTGCTGTTGTAACAAATTACTACAAACTTAGTGGCTTAAAACAACACAAATTTCTTTTCTTACAGTTATGGAGGCCAGATTCTAAAATCAGTTCCACAGGGCTACATGAAAGGCTAGTAGTGCTGGTTTCTTCTGGAGGGTTTGAAGGGAGAATCTGTTTTCTTGCCTTTTTCGCCTATTTTCCTTGGCATATGGTCTCTTTATATCCAAAGCTCAGTATCCCAATATCCGTCTCCATCACACGTCACATATCTCTTTCTACTCTCTGACTCCTCCTGCCTCCCTCTTCTTATTTCAACATCTTTAACTTAACCATATCGGCAAAGTCCTTTTTGCCATATTAGTTAATACTCAGGGTTTCCAGGGATTAGAATGTGGACATTTATGAGAGACCATTATTTAGCTTATTAGAATAGGAGATCTGCCTTATATATCAAGTATGTTAGTTTATTTTTTTTAATAATGAATAAATGTTGATTTTCTTTACCACTACTGCATCTATCGAGATAATTTATATATTTGTTCTTATGTATTTTCTTTAGAACTTTTTTATTGTGGCAAAAAAGTCATAGTTCAAGATTTATCATGTTAAACATTTCTATGTGTACAGTTCGATGTTAAGTGTATTCATATTATTGTGCAACCAATCTCCAGAATGTGTTTTATCTTGCAAAACTGAAACTCAATACCTGTAAACAACAATGCCCCCATTTTTCATCCCCTCAGTCTCTGGTAACCGCCATTGTAATTTCTTAATGTGGAATATGTCATTGAGAGGTTTTTTTCTTGAACCAGCTTTTCATTTCTGAGGAAAATATGCCACTTGAGTATCATATATTATTATTTTTTAAAATACACTGCTGAATTTAATTTGCAAAAATTATTTAGAATTTTTTCATTTCTGTTTTAGCTGGTTAAAATTTTCTCTTGTCCTTTTTTTACCTGTTAAATCTTTTTTCAGCTTTATTGAGGTATAATTGACAAATAAAATTGTAATAGATTTAAAGTATACAATGTGATGATTTGATAGACATATGTATTGTGAAAGGAGTCCCACAGTCAAATTAATATATTCATCACCTCATATATTTATCTTTTTTCTTTTACTGTTCATGTCAGAGTTACACTATTCTTTAAAACCAAGGTTACTTTTGCCTCATACAATGAGACAGGTGATTTTTTCCTTTTCTTCTCTGAAAATGTTTGTATAAAATAGAAATTAATTATATCTTTATAAGACTAAATAGTTTTATTGTTATTCATATTTTCTTTCTTGAATCAAATTTAATAGAGTTTTTATTTGAAAATTATTAATTTAATTTAATTTTGAAATATTAGTTTAAAGTTTTTAAGTAATTTAATGAGTTTTTCAATCTTAAAGTATATCTCCTTTTAAAAATTCCTAATGTTGTGTATTGTCTTATTTTGTTTTACTCTATTCTCTTAGCATGTTATCTAATATATACATGTATATATATGTAAACATTTGCCTTTAAATTAACTTAAAAAATTATATATATATATATAATCTCCATATCTTATTTCTTCTGTTTCTCTATAAACTCTAACTCTTCCTAGTCTATAATTTTATTTCCAGAGCCACTAGATTCAACATAATGGAGGTTACACATTTTTACTGCCTTAGGAAATGTACAACTATATGAAAGAAAAAGCAGTGCACAGTGATTTAAGATAAAATAGTCCACAATTCTCCCCTAACACAGTGTTACTTTGATTAATTGTTATATCAAAATCAGTATGCCAAATGTACATTATATGTTGACAAAATTGCCAGCTGCTTTTCATAAGAGAAATGGAAATTCAAGTAAAGCTAATGGAAAAATCTGGAATATTATTAATTTTTTTTAAAAAAAGAAGTCTAAAAGGAAGAAAGGTGGCGGTAGAAGGGGACTACTTAATTATACATTAAAAAAGACATAAGAGTGATGAAATATGGTCAGAGTTACAGCACTGGAGTTGGAATCATACTAACAGATACATTGTTCAGAGGAAGAGAGGAATAAGTATTAATACTCTAAAGAAACAGCTAAAATAAAAGAGAAGAGGCATAAAGAATCCTATGTGAACAGATAAGGAGATGAGAGAGCCCAGAGCTCAGAGGCTGGGGGCCTCTGGGTAAGCCACAATTTGGGGGCAATCAAGTAAGAGTACTTAGGATGTTATTGGCTACAGACAAAGTCTCTGCCTTGAGAAGTGAGACAAAAATGAGAAGAGCTGAAAGACACTTGGGAGTCTTCTCTGGGTTTGCTTGATTCCCCTGGGAGTGCCAGCCTTCTGTTTTAGCTCCAGGGATATTTTCATATTTACACTGAATGCACCATCTGTTATTTTCCTGCCTGACTCATTATGAAATCCTCCTACATACCGGAATAACTGAAATCTCTGTATCTTTCTCTCATTGGGAATGAAAATTGTGGATGAACAAGAAGTTAGAGATGTAGGCAATTATTCTCTCCATGCAACCTGTCTGATGTCCGGGGTCACCCTGGGTGATTATGACACCTCCATCTCCAGCTGCTGGTTATTGGAGGCTGCTGCTGTCTTCTGATTGTCCTGGTGAATGAGGGCTGCTTTGGAGTGGTTTATAAACAAATGCAGCAGGGGAAACTAGAGGAATGTAACTAGCATCCTGCTCTGAGGAATAAGTAAGTGGGCACTTTCATTCCAATTACATATAAAGGGTTTACTGTATATTGAAGACCCTCACATCCCAAATTATTTAACTGTAGGGAAAAAGACTGGGAAATTAAACTTGAGCTCCACTTTCTAAATAAAGCAACTCTTAAAGTCTCTGAACTATTTTTTTTAAGTTAGTTTAAAGCCAAATGTTTACATTCAGATGATAAACGAATGTAGGAGGAAGCAAGGGAGGGGAAGACATTAAAACATTAATGGCGACAATCTTCAAATTAGAGTGTAAATGAAGCTTCCTTATGTAACTTTTTAGGTTAAAAGTTTTATTTTTTTTTTGTAGGGCTGGGAAAAGGACATACAAATTATAATAAACTATGGGTTCCTACTCTTAGACATTTGCTTTAATTCAAAGAACCTGCAGCAAAGCCAGAATGCGTTGTGTGTAGCATAAAGGCTTTCTCTTGGCTCCACATCTGTCAACATGGTACCCCTTGTTCCAAGGCTTCCATTGCAGTTCCTGTCAAAATGGCAACACTGCTTTCTCTGATAAGGATGGAGGAGGCAAGATGCTCCAAGCCCTTAGGCAAAAATACTTGGTCCTCATCTTGAGAAAACATTTAGATTTGACTCAGTGACTCAATGCATGCCACTCCACTCTACTACTGGAAGACAAGTAGAAAGGGTTTATGCAGACAGCAACAAGGAGAACATATTTACATATATCTGTAATATATTGTATATACATTTTACATAAATATATATTATTGTATAGTCTATATAAATACATACATATATACTATATATTATATGTATAAATGTATATGTAAAAATGTCAAAAGGCTACTTTTGATATTTTCGAACTGTCTCTGACAGAGAGCACAGTTCTGAGACAACCACAACTAGAGGATAAACGTTTTATTTCTGAAAGGTGAGACAAACTCTAGGGCATAGCACAAACGGGACAGAATAAGGAGAAGGCTGGCTCCACTCCCTTAACCGCCAGATCCAGCGCCACTCTGTTCAGCAACTTTCGGAGGCCCCGATGCACAGCTTTCCAACTGCAAACCATCCCCCAGGAAGTTGACTTTCACACCTGCGTGCGCACACAACCCTGAGCTGACCCTATACGACCTTCCAGGGATGACAGACAGTATTGAGCAGCACCGCCACCTTGGGCACACCAAGCATGCGCCAGGACCTCGGCATCGGTAGTGTCTACGCAAGCACCATAATCAGGAATAAAGAAGAGGATCAGCCCAGTAGATGTCAAACTTTCTCTCACTCTGCACTGTATACTGTCCCAAACTGCCTCCTTCTCTCACCGCGCTGCCTGCTTTGTGCTGGAGGAAAGCCCGAGTTAACCTGTCTGAGTTTCTGGTTTGGCCTGTTGTCAATTTCTGTCGCACAGAGAGCCTAAGAACCCGAAGTCAGTAACACAAAGAGATGACATCGTCACAAAATTCTCACAGATTATCATATTCCACCATAAACTGTCTTCGGTTTATTGAATTTTCTGGTTTTAATTTGAGGTAAATTTCTCTTAAATGGCAGAACGAAATATTAGCTCTGAAGACATACAGAGTTCTTTAAGACCCAGAGGTGCCATTTGATCAGTTTTCTCTGTACAAATTAATATGTAAGTATTTTCTTATTCTAGCATTCTATGGTACTTTTGGATACTGGAGACTTTCGAAAACTCCAAAAAAGCAGCACATTTCTTTGAAAAGAAAATTAGTTCTCATTACTTTTCCTTCTGTTTAATTTCTTACTTTCAAGTCAACAGAGAGCAATAGAAAATAACTAGCAAACTAAGCAAAATGTATAATATATCTCAGTGTCTAATGAATTAGAATACATTTTCGACAGAAAGATGGCATTTTGAATTCTAATATTTGCTAGGTTGCCTTCTGTGTGCTATTCTAAAAAGTAAAAAATTAAAAGAAGTATTTCTACATTTTCTAGCAGCGTTAGCAGGAGTGTGAAATAATTCTTCCTTTCTGACTGCTCAATGTGTATTTAGTTAGTCTATTATGCTATATAAAGGCTACAAAAAAAAAAATAAATAAAAGCATACTTCAAGTGTGGTGTCTGTCACATCCCAGGCTGGAAAAGAGTACTAGACTGTTTACTTAAGGATATAATTTTGCTCTTCGTCTTAATTAGCAGTTGGAAGATTGCAAGGCATAAAAATGGAGTGACATAGAAAAATAAATGCATGTTCACCTGCATCCAGCAGTATCCTAAATTAAGTTATTTTCTCTCCCTCTGAAACTAACATAGTCATACTAGGGAAATAATGATCTGGTTTAAAAAATGTGAGAAAGAATATATGAACCAGAATTATAGTACTTAATATAAGTATGAAGATCTTTCTATAACTACCTAAACATTCTTCACACTCTACATTTTCTTTTTATTAACGATCTCAGTTTAACTATGTGATTACTTGGAATTTATTTTAAAAAGAGCAAGTACTGACTCTGACCTTTGAAAATCATAAGGCACTGCAGAAATATAGATAACATCGTTATTTTGGTTTTAATTATTATGGGTGTTGAGATTTATGTCTAGAGTCAGATTAGAGTCTGATGACACCCAAAAGGTTAGTGGAACCACAACACCACCCCATTAGGTGGAACTGCAAAAAGCGCCCTGCAATAGTCAAATGGCATTTATCGAACATCTCTTTTATGGCAGGACTGTGTTTGTCCTTTATATCTAAGTATAGTTACCAGATTTATCAAAAAACAAAGCAAAATGAAAGAAAGAAAGAAGCAGAATGGGACACTCAGTTAAATTTAAATTTCAGATTAAATTTACTCCTTTTTTTTAAATGATCATTTTCTTATTCCAATATTATCCAAATATTACCTGGACATACTTATATTAAAATGGTTTGTTGTTTATCTGAAATTAATATTTGATAGAGCATCCTAAGTTTATCTGGCATCTCTATTTCAAGGATAAAAGGTCATAATCTCTGATCTTGAGAAACTTCTTGTCATAAGGGGGTTGACTATAAATATTACTGGTTGGAGCTGCAGTGGGAGTGGAACACCGTGCTTTCTGAATACAGAGAGAGGTGTAAGCTAACTTGATTACCCGACCTTTTTTCCTCCTTATTAGGAAAGTACCTGCAGGCTGCTCAAAAATATTTTGTATGCCGAGGTCCTCCGATCCTAGAGGCTGATTTTTCTCCCCAAATTTACTCTTACTGAAGTCGGGTTCTCAAAAATAACACAGAATTGAAAGTGAATAAATTCTTTCATCTAATTTGGACAAGCGTGTGAAAAATCTTCTTTCCTTAGGTATATGTAACTGGGAAGTTTCTGAAGTCATACGATAACAAATACTGATTTTAGGCAACATATAGTTCAAAAGCAAAAGTTCTAATTGATATGGAAGTTATAACTGGTCACATATTTTATGTTTTGCCTCTAAGAAATAGATGGCACCATTATAATTACATGTCTCTATTTTCTATCATCATGCTCTAGCTGAGTTCCTATCCAAATGATGAATTTCTGTCATGAGCTCATAACTGCCAGATTGTTACCCTCAGACAGCAAGGTGGAAGTAGCGTGGAACTAGATTAAGAATTCCTGTACTCTAGCCCTTGTTCTGCCTAAATTGCTATGTGGCTTGATTCTAAATTAGATGAAATAGATGTTTTCTAAAGATTTACACTCTAGAAATTTATAGCTTTACAGTTAAGAAATATAGATTTAACCCTCTATTTACACACATTTTAAAGCTGGGGCTTCAAACTTAAATGTTTACAGGGATCGGTTTGGTAATTAAATGAGTGACAAGCCAGATAGAGTCCACTCTGACTTGGAAAGCGCATGTAATTTCAGGCTGGTGGGAGATCTTCAGCCCTAGACAATGCTAGCAATGAGGGATTGAGGGCTATTGTGGCAAAATTCTGAAAAATCAGCAAAATATTCACAGAAGGTGGAAATGTTTATTTTTACATTTAATTTCCTAATTATTAGATGGCAGTAATTAATCAATAGTTTTTAAAAATGAAGAAAAAGTATTCTACCATATGAATGTGGTCTTTAGTCCTCTAGTCTGTTCCTGACTAAAATCATTATTATATCCATAAGTTTTTCCAGGTTTCAAATTACTAGAGTTTTTGTCCTTATTTGTCTTTTCTTATATCTGAATGTGCAGATTTGGAACAAATACAGTTGACTCTTGAACAACACAGGTTCCAACAGAGTGTATCAACTTATATGCAGACTTTTTCAATAACATGTACAGTACCGTAAGTGTATTTTCCTCCTCTTTGATTTTTAATAATTTTCTTTTCTATAGTTTACTTTATTATAAAATACAGTATATAATATATATATGAAATAGGTGTTAATTGACACTATGTTTTGGTAAAGCTTCTGGTTAACAGTAGGCCAATAATAGTTAAGTTTTGGGGGAGTCAAAAGTTATGCGCGGAGTTTTGATTACACAGGTGTGAGAGGGGTGTAGGTGCTCACGACTCTCATGCTGTTCACGGGTCAACTGTATTCCAGAGTTTGCATGTGTTTATTAGTGTTGTCCTCTTTCAGCGAGTTATCCTGTAATAATTATTATTGACATCCATTGATCATTTAGAGTCTCAAAATTGTTATAAGCATATATGTATATTTTCATTTCATCTTCAACAAAAGCCCTGTTAGATAAATGTTATTATCCCATTACAAAGTGCTTCAGTTAATCTTTGCCCTTTAGCAAACTACCCCAAAATATAATGGCTTTAAACAACAACAATTTATCATTTGTAGTAATTCTGTGAGTTGTCAATTTGGATGGTTCTTCTGCTGGTGCCACTTGGGATAACCATGTGACCACTGTCATCTGATAGCTCAACTGAGTCTTGAGGGTCACATATCTGGCTATTGGCTGTCAGCTGGTAACCACATAACTTCTCCACATGAATTTTCATCCTTCAATATGCTAGGCAGAACATCTTCATAGCGTGGTGGTCTTATTTAAAGAGAGTGCAAATAAATGCTGCAAAGCCTTGTAATACCTAGGCCCAGAACTTGCATAATGTCACATGTATTATGTCCTATTAGTTTAAGCAATTAATAAGGCTAGCACAAATTCAAAGTGGGAAGGGAGTGCACATTGCATTTAGTGAGGCATATTTTATCCAAGGTTGTTTTGTAACAATCTACCATGTACATATACCTAAACTGAAGCATAGAATGTTAAACAAATTGCTTTAGATCATACTATTTGTAAGTAGCAAGAAGAACCAGGTTTTGAGTCCATATAGGCCTCTCATTGTCAGATCAAATGTTATTATTCTAATATCATTGCTATTTATTTAACATAACATCCTTAAGGATAACATTTATCCAGAGACATAAATTTCTGTATGTTTGTTTTTAGAATCACCTTATAACTATTCTTGGAATGCCCATTTGTTTAAAAAGCTGCCTATGGAGAGTTTTAAACAACTACAATTGATACTTAATGTTCTGCACTTTGGTTTAAATGCCAAAAAAAGTAGTAAAACATACATTCACATTTAGATCTTTATTTTTGTCTTTATAGATAGAAAAGATAAGTTAAATGACGTGAAATCAATTGCATCCATTTATTCCATCTAGAATAAAGTAAAGGAAGGGGGAAAGGCTGGTAGCTAATATATCTTCTACTCATAAATTTTAAAAAAAGTATAAAAAAATGAATTCATAACTGTAGCTAATTCTGAGACATACATTACAAAAATATTCTTAAGCTTGTCTTTAATGGGGTTAGGTGTGCATTTTGAGACTTGAATGCATTATTGGAAATGATTTTTCCAAGCAAATAAAGATTTCATATCCTAGAAAATTAAGTTGCTGACCAGCACGTCAAATTAGAGAGATGCAATATCATTTCTTAACAGTCTAGGAACAATATCGGGATACTTATGTAAACCAAAAGAACTGTGCATTGGTCAGGCTGACTGAGTGTTATACTTTAAGATATGGATCAACCGACAAAATTTAATTTACAATACTTTATTAAGTGCTCAAAAGGTGACCTAACTTTTCTTTATCAATTGTTAAAAAAAAAAAAAACTAGTTTCATTTTTATTGGTCATCAATTATATATGAATTGCCTACATTCTCCAAATGGTGCTGCATATTTATTTTTCGTGATCTTATTTAGATTCATATATGAGGAAACACCGAAGTGTCACACCAAAATATGTTTAATAAAAATAAGAAAAGTGGAAAACTTCTGGGGCTATGTGAAAATTTTCAAAATTTGTGAGATATCAGAATTTTGCAATTTGAGTCAAAGACACAATATTTACGCACTTCTTGGAGATAAGAAAGTTTGAGCTTCAAGGATAAAATATAAGAAAACTCAGAGATTATGTGTTTTCATCCCAGCATTATTATTGACAGCTTTGAGCTTGTCAGATAACCTTCCCTTTGCCCCAGTTTCTACCCTTTGTAACTACTATAAATACACGAGCGTGCCATAGGGACACAGCAGGATATTTTTGTTTTTCTTAAGATTTAAAACAACCTCGAGGGACTGGAAGATGATAGGACTCATCATAACATTGCTCTGTTCTCACCTTCGTGTCAAGTCTGCACTGGACAGTAATGGGTGGAGGTCAGATGGGAGTAGGGGGTATGGTTCTGGCAAATCTGAAACCGAAAGGCTGAGCTGGGTTTCCACTATGAACAGAATAGGGTGACTAGGCCATTTCCCTCTCTACTTCCTTGTAAATTCACTCCCTCATGGAAAAGCCCAGATGCTTCTAACACATGAACACAACTTATGACAGGTATATGTGTTTTCTTATAATAATACAAGGTAAACAAACTCTATTTTTTTCTTCTGGGGAACCATGATCTATCTTGATCTCAGAAAACTTAATCAAATGTACAAGTACTTATACTCAATTTAAGAGACATGCTCCAAGATTTTGAGAGAAAATCTTTGAGAAAATTTTGAGAGAAAAAGGTATAATGTAGATGTTTCTGTATTTAAAGAATATCTTGAAAACATTAGGAATCCTTAAACTATATATTAATTATTCATTTATTCAACAAATACTTACTAAACAATTATTAAGATTAATTTGGGGTACTATATTTGACATTGGAGATACATACAGTCTTAAACAAAATAAGACATGGTCTCTATGTTCATGGGGCTTGCAAATGAGATGGTGCTAGCTTCAAAAGGAGAAATATAATCCTTGCCAACATTAGTTGAATAAAAACCATCACCAGGGTCCAAAGAACACTAGTCTTCACATAATGTGATTCTAAACTACATAGTAATAAATTCAGCAGGAGAAATAGAATGAATGTTTTGTTTTATGGAGCAGGGACATGTGCTACAGTTTATTAGAGCTTCCTTGCAAATAATTTTTGTAGAAATATTTCAAAGTGCCAGATTCGGGAATAAAATAGAAAAAAAACAGCTGTGTTTATTTATATAAACACTGAACAGTCTTCATTGGAAATTAAAATTATTTAAAGTTACCTCAAAAATTTAATTTTAAAGTTTTTTTTCTCAATACCTTCTTATAAACCTATTTCTGGTTTCTCATGTATCCATATCGGAGGTTTGGAATACATATTTAAAAACTTTTCCTTGTTAATAATATTAAAAAGATACAGCATCTACCTTTTATAAATATCATAGATGTACAACCCTGAGGAAATCTGAGCCAGAGAAATGGATGTCAAAGTAATTACAGAGTGTCTATTTCTGGGAAATGATGAAAGACAAAATTAGTGAGTTGCACATGGCATCCTTCTAAATCAGTGTCGAAGGTGTAGTTCCACTTGGAAGCCTCCTCATGTCAAGAAAGAATAATAAGCTTTCAATATATTTTTTGATAGTTCAAGTTTTCTCTGAAGTTTTATTTCTGTTTCTGTTTTTCAGTGCTGGTGGTTGTAGTAGTTAACAACATCAATAACAGTAACAGCTATCACATGTTACTTTCTTGATGTATGCCAGTGACTTCGCTAAATGCCTTTATCATTTTATTTGATAAGAAAAATTCTATGAGGTAAGAAGTATAATTGTATTTATTTTCAAATAATAAAAAAAAAACATGAAATTCACAGAAGTGACCTGAACAAAGACACAGAGTTCTTAAGATTCCAAGATTCCAACTAGATTTGTCTAATTCCAGATATTGAGATGTTCACCTCTACTTACCTTGCTAAGAAAAGCAACAATCCAATAATTAAAATAGAACAAATCATGTGTATAAGAAATACTAACCCAAACCATTTAAATAAGAACAAAATGGAGTCAATACATATATGTAATGTGTCTATGTGAAAATATAATTATACATTCTTTATATATACCAAATGTGTACAAAAATATTGAGAGTAAATTAAATTTGTTTATCCTCACCCTCTCATTAAAAGCAGCAGCAAAATCTAAACGATGAGCCAAGAAGTACTGGCTAAATGGAACTGTCTGGAGTGCTAAATCAGCCTGCTAGCTCCTTTCGCACTGGTTGTTCAATATCATGATAAGCATGCCTGCCACTTGAACTGAGAGTGTCAAAACGTACTGGTACCAATCTGAGAAATTTTAAAGAAATCATAAAATCCACACAATATATAAAAGAGAATTAAAACGAAAATTGCAATCTCTAGAATGTTACATCTTAATTTTCAGCCCTTTAAATCATTTTGCTTAGAAAGAAAATGACAATTTTCATAATTTAGGAACTGGTTGATTTGGTTACACAGTATGCTCAGACTTATCAAAAAAATGTCTCTGTTTAAGTTCTTAAAAAATGTAACAGAAATCATCAGGCTGAGAAGAAGTATGATTGTCCTTAAAAAAGTGGTTTTTTTCATCTTCTTCCAGTGCTCTGAAAACTATAATTATCTTCTTTATTAATTCAGAACTTTGGTTCTAAGTTCCTTTACAGTCCAACTTCAATTTACATGTCTCACCTTCTTTCTTTGCTATCCAACCAGCGTTTTAACTGCCACTATGTCTATATAAAAATACAATTCTTGCCTCACATTTTGCTTATGTTATAACACATGTTTATGTATATATACCATTTCTTTTCTCCTTTTTTTTTACCCACTGAAGATTTAGTTTAAGTTTTATCTGCTCCAAAAGACAGATTCTAAAGCATTACATTTATAATCTATTACATTTATAATCACTAGCATAAGTTTATCACATTGTGTGTGTGTGTGTGTGTGCACGCACCTGCTTCTGTTTGGAGAGCACTTTGGCAATACAAAAGTAAAAATGTGCAATTCCTTTAATCTATTTACATATATAATATATATATGTATACACACACATATATATGCACACATGTATATACAAACTTGGAAAAGAATGTAAAGAGAAGATCAGATAAATTTTACTTTCATATAGGAGATATTTTGATAAAATTTGAAAATATTAATAACTGATATTTACTAAAGCACATTAACTACTTTATTCTTTTAATCGTCTTCACAAAAAATTTTGTTACAGTAAATGCTTTATTAATTCTCATTTACATAAATGTGGATATATGTTTATATCTGAATACATGAATTATGAAAGATATAAAAGTCCTTGACAGTGGTTGCCTATGGGGAATATAATTGATATTGGGGGAGACACGATTTTCATTATGTGCCCTTCTAGACTGTTTTTAATAAATTATTTATATGAATTTAAATACATAATAATAACAGAAAAATGTCTGCTGTTTTTTTTTCCCCTCTAGTTGGACTATGAACCCTTTTAGGAAGAAGCAGAGTTCTATCAAACTATATTGATACATTCAGTAGATCTGCTGCTGGTGCATTTATTTTCATTGGAGACAAAATAAGAACACAAATGCAGTTTTCACAAATATAAATTCTTACAAAAATAAAACTCTGCTCTTTTATTTAGGAATGTAATATTTTACTTATTTCATATTTGTGGTATAAATACAACTGCTTTTTAACAACCATAAGAGAATTTCCAAGGATTCCATTCAAAGTAGGCGCTTTGTGAGAATACAAGTTCCTCTTAAGTGATTCAGCCATTGTTCAAAAATTTTTTTAAGAATTTGTAAAACATTATAAAATATATTTATATATTTAAATTTTTAGAAGTTTGTATCTACTTATACCTGTGTATGAAATATCAGACTGTTACTTGTATTATAGTCATTCATGAAACAAAAATTCATGTAAAATAATTCAATACAAGGAATTTAATATGGAAAATTATTTTCAAAGGTGTTAGAAGGCCTAAGGAGTTCCCAAGGGAAGATGGAATTGTGAGCAGTGATAAGATTATCTTCTGTTGGAAGTTGTCAGCATCCCTAGGTTCCAGGTTCTAAGGAAGAGCCCAGGAACTAGCGCTGCTAAGCTAAAGTTAGACCCTTGAAAGCCTGGCCATCTGGAGAGAACTTGAGCAATGGAGGAGACTATCTGTGTCTATGATAAGCATCAACACACAGAGAAGGATAGAAAACCCTTGGCGTCTTTCTTCTGCCTGGCAAACTTTCTGCCCGACCCTCTGATTGGCTGATAGGGGCCCAGGAGTCAATATGCAAGGTATCTTGAGAAATACAGTTTTCAGAGGTCAGCTCTCCGCCTCCATTTCATACAGAACTGAGCAAGGAGAAAAAAAGAATGATTTGGAGAGAAAATACTTAAATAAACTTCATTGTATTGAGAACTTACAATGATACACAGTAGCACCCTGCACTTCTTTCTTCCTAGTGTCTTTCACGCAGAAGCAGTTTCAACTCTTTTAGCTGTTTCTTCTGCAGTTTTATTTATATTTCTAAATAAAATTCTATATAATTTTCAAGTTAAAATATTATATATTGATTTTGTATTATGATAGACATAGATTTAGTTCTCTTATTTGTCTCTCCTTCATTCTTGCAATAAAATTATTGCAATTGAATATTTTTAAGTGTAAATTAACAAGCATTGTTTACATCACCAAGTGATATTAGTACAGTAAGTCTTCACTTATTACTGTTGATGGCTTCTGGGACTTCCCATAACAAAACCAATTTTACCACAGGCTAATGGATATAAATAAGAGTTAAGTTTCTATGACATGTTGTCAATATTATAACAAAATGACATTGAAAAAATGTTATTTGAGGACCTGCTATATTGCTCACAGCCGAAGAATAATCACCTGTTATTTTAATTGCATAATTTCTCATTCCTATATCCTTAATTCTACTCCATGACTCAAAGTATCACCTAGCTTTGTACTGAGAGTTTTTTGTTTTTTGTTTTTTAATTAGGAAAACATCTTTTTGGAGACTTCTTTCTCTTACTCTGATCTGGACTGTCTGCTCTTTAGTTTAACTATATGCTGTCATTTGGGCATTGTATTACTATGTTCTCCTGTGGCATATTTTACAGGAACTTTCTTTAAAATTTTAAAAGAAGCAGTGCACCTGCAAATAAATTTAGAAATAGACCTCAAGGGTGAAAATTATCTTTTCTTCCAAATTTGGAAGGCATTGTTCCATTATCTTTTAGCAAAAAGTTTTGCTATTAGTTCAATATTCTTCAGATTCCTGTACTTTTGTATATTAGCTGTTCTTTCTGAAAAAAAAAATTAAGATTTTCTCTTTATTGCTTATGTAGGGATTGTTGCTTTCTGAAACTTATTCTAAGGAATTCAGAAGGAAATCAGCTTTTTCTCTGAGTGACCCCAAAAGCATTTTATCAGTTATTCAAAGGTAGTTTTTGGAGATCTTTTCTCTGGATATTTTTAGGGTCTTTGGAAAAGAATTTTTTGATATCTTTTGATATCTTGAGATTAGATCTATACCAAAATCTGAATATCCTCAATGATGGCAAATCCTTATCTTCATGGAGTATATTTGTCTTTTGAAAACACCCAGAGGGTTATTTAATCGATTTAATAAATCAGGGAGATAATAGTTAAACAAATAAAAAATAAGGTATAATTATATAAAATAATTAAACTTAATGTCTTGTGTAGCTCAAATCTACCTTTCTAAAATCTGCCCTATGGTGCTGAGGTGGAAATATGGAAACTATATTAATGTCTGGCCATCTGGATTCTGCCAACAGAAGATGCCAGAGGGAGACAGCAAAGCAGGAGGAGGAAAAAAGGGAAGAGTTCCTTCCTGTCAGCATTGTACACTGGCAGAATTTCGTTTAGCTGTGGTCGTTATGACCTTTGTTCTACACTCCCAGAACCATACTCATCATGCCCAGTTGAAAGACCAGCCCCAGCCAGGCAGGAGAGCCCATTCCAATCCCCTTCACCTCTCCAACAAAATCTGACTCCCAGCTCTCTGGGGTCTCTTCTCAGATTTCTGGGGTACTCCATCAACAGTAGCTGCCCTCTGGTCAGGGTCTAGGTCACAGCTCTGCTGGATCTATTTTCCCAGATTCTAGCTTAAGATATGCTCATTTTCTCCCTCTTGTCCCAGCCCTAGTCATGTTACTGAAATATCCTCTTATCCCCTTTTTGTCTTTTCAGGCTTCCAATAATTCTTTGTGTTAAAATGTTGGAGTGGTTATTCATTTCACACCAAGGCAGCGACTGAAACACTCCTGAACTGACCTTGAAGCAAGTGAAAAAGGCATTAAAAAACTGTGAGTAATGATAGCACCACTTGAATATTATACAGAAGAAAAAAGAGTGTAGTGTTTTAAATTGCAGGCTTTGAAGTCTGACACATCAAGTTTACATTTTGGCTCAGTTACTCACTATGGTATGAGCCTAATATTTTGAACATCTGTTTCCACACAGCTAAAATAAGAATGATCTTTATTTTCTTGGGTAGATATCAGCAGTAAATGAGATAATAGATGAGAAACACTTAGAACCGTGCTTGGCACATAATAAATGTTCAATAAATTGTATTTAACACATTAGAAATAAAGAAAAGTTGGCTAAAATAGATACGTGTATTTACATTGATTAAAAAGTGATCAATTTCTGTTCTGTGTGTGTGTGTACTTCTCTTTAAGGACTTAGAGTGTTGTATTGCTACTAGATATTAAAAATATTAGTTTATTGATCTTTTGAAAATTTAGCATTAAAATTGAATTCTAAAAGATTCTGTCTAGTGATGGCTCATTCACATATGTGATAGGTTCTCTTTTACTATTTATTTACTTCTCACTATCTTCTTTTATTTCCATTTCAATAAATCCCCTTTCTCTTTATTTTTGTTCTCTGTGTCAAACATTTGTATCTCTTAAGTACTTTATCTGTGTCCAGCATTGATTTAGAAAGTATAAACCATGCTATTTATGGGTTACTTTATAACACACTAAATTTATGTCAATTAATTCTTTGGTGCAATTCACTGAAGTAAACCAGTGCTCCAAATCTCTTTTGCATTTGATCTAATCATCCTTGACAGTCCCTACTGCACAGGAATGGATAAATTACATTATTCAGATAATAGTTTAATAGTTTGATTTTGGAGAATTTAAAAAATTGTAAAGCTTTAAAAATATATATTATGAACTTCAGTTCTTACAACAAACATAGCCTTCTCAAGGTCAAATGTATTCACTGGGAAAGTAAGGAAACAAACTGAAGTCTCCTTTTTCACAACATAATGTCACTTGACAGTCTGCTCCATGGACTATTTTAAGCCTACACAAATGTGAGGTACCCCTTTTTGGCTATCACAACCATCGAAGAAATGATTGAATCAATGTTTTATTTATGTCCAGTTTCTTTCCATTTATAAAGTAAGTTTTCAAAGTAACATAGTACATCTCTTTTATGTCTTGTTCTTAGTCTAAAGGTTGAAATTGGCAAAACATAGCATGTGTGAACCATCTGGGAGACTTTCTATTCAGATGACTTTGAAGGAATGTGTGTGTGCACAGAAGTGTGTGTGTGTGTGTGTGTGCGCGCGCGCGCGCGTGTGTGTGTGTGTTATGGTGTGGGCTGAGGGGCAAGGATGGCGAGGGTAGAGAACCTCTGTGTTAGAGTGTTGCTGAATGAACCCGTGGAATTTCCTTACCTAATAATATTTTCAAACTAAAATATTTCTCCACCTGAGTTAAAGTATTCCTGATCATAGGTAGAAAAGCTGGCTCGTATTGTAATAATTTTAGGTACATGCACCCATCCTAATGCTTGATCTGCTTTAGTATTGCTGTCATATAGAGGCTTTGGAATAAACTTTTAGGATCACATGTTTATTAATGATTTATTTTATTAGTTAACTTTTATCAGTTATTCAAAGAGCTAAATTAACAAAAAATGATAGGATATAACACAATGCCATTCATAAAGCAATGTGGTATGTTAAAAATATCACTTAACTGAAGATTAAGCAATTTAAGTTCTAGTATCATCTCTGTTGTTCATTAGATTTTTGGCCCTCAAAAGACACTTACTTTTCAGTATCTTATTTATCACATTTCTAAAATGAGGTTAGTGAGTGAAAATAGAGTCTCAAGATTCCCCAACACTAATTCTCTAATTTTGGATTTTAAAAAAATCCAGGTTTTTAACTGCTAGATCAGTTCAAAGATATTCAAGGACATAACTGTCAAAACCCCATTAACACACACACATCAGGGATTTTACAGTTTCATGTAAGTAAAAAGTATATTTTTATCATATCATATATGATATGACTAGCCAAACAAATTAGCCAAAGTACAACCCTTTGAATTCCAACAAACATATGAGGGATTTAATTTGCTTCCTTCCTAACTTGCCCTCAGAAAATGGATTCTAAGTACGGAGCTGTATTCTGAGCTTTTGCTTACAAAGGAAAAGAATTTATTTCATTATCCTGAGTTAAACGAATGTTGGATAAATGTACACCTAGCTCCCCGTGTGTATATATCACTATATGTTAGATAAACTGAGGACTTTCCAACATATGGAAAAATTTCTCATTATCATATTTAACTAGAAATTTCTCTTTTACTTTTCCTGTGTACATGGTTAGATACACATTATATAACTACATATAGAAACCAGTTATATATTTAAATATTTAATATAAAATTTATTTGTACTTAAAAAATTATTCCATTGAAAGTTAAGTATTTATTGCCTTTGTCAAAGTTATACTTTGTTACACTATGCCAAATATCATCTTTCATGATAGAACTAACGGAGTAGAGCCACATAAAAAAATAAAACAAGAACATTTAGTTAATATAATCATCTGCATGATATGAAATCAGAATTCACTTTTGAATTATTCATATTTTTTATTCGAGTTTTATTTTGACACAAACATTTTTTTTAACACTCTCACAAGCAAGAATTGAAGACTCAGAAAGCGTTCAGAAGGACATAAATTAGGATCAGTGGCCCCAATTTGGTCTACTCCCAGTGGTTCATGTGGAATAATCAGAGGTGATAAACAATAGAATTCGGCAGAGAGCTGCGACCTCCTATGTACAGAACAAGATAAGACTTGCTGTAGATCCCTGTATTAGTTTATCTTTCAGGCTCATAAATTGTTTTTGATAAAGCTGCTTGACTTCAATATTGAGTCAGATGCATTTATGAACATTGTTCAGTTTGCTTCCAATCTGTTTCCTATTATATCTTTACTGACCTTAAGTATACACAATTAAGAGTTTTGAGCAATGATGAAATGAATTGTTATACTTTTAAAATGCATTATTTATCTGCATTTGGAGATCTTAAAACTAGACATGCTTCTTGGTATAGTTTTTTAATGATAAACAAGATATAGTTGAAGTAATTTGCTGTTAAATACTCAAAAATTACAATAATTTTCTTTAAGAATATTAGTTCTGCATGATACTTTAGAAGTATTCTCTAGTTTTTTTCCTTTTGTGCTATTTTGTCATGATCTTGTCTTATATAATATGGATGAAAAGTGACTGTCTTAAAATATGAAAGTGAATTTCACAGAAAATAACTTTTTGAGAAAAATCTATGCCCAGTATAATGATATGTATATGCCTAAAAAAAATAACATCTTAATAATTTATTTCTAGTCATAACATCTCAATGGTCTACTACTTTAAGATAGTTTTGGTAATTATTTTGTACTTAGATTAAAAACTTGACCTTTGCCAATACATTCAGGCTAAAGGTCATAATCCTGAAGGTATTAGGAAGCAGAGAATTGAGCCAAATAGAAATTTTAATTCCATCATCAGGACTTAGGCTTTGTGTTGTTCTGTTCTTGTACTAAAGATCAAAGTTGCCTAAGAAAGCAAGAAAAATAAACTGATTTCTTACTCGGTAGTATTAAAAATCATTCGTATGCAGTATTTTTGTACCCAAATATTTCAAAGGAAGAAGGAGGAGAAGAAATAAAATCATGGAAAAATAACTTACAAAATTTCATTTAAAAAAAAAAAAGATTTACTCAGAGAAAAATGTGGATGAAGAAGAGACAATAGAATTTTAAAAAATGAAACAAAGGAAGGAGGTGACTGAAGATGTTCAGGGAACATTTTCAAACTCTGGGTCTGAGAAATTGTTAATAAAATACAGTAAGAAATGTATCAGGAAGAACAATAAACATTACTCTATGTAAAGCAAGTTTCATATTCATTTGAACAATTGTGGAGGGATACGTGCTTCACCCTGCAGACCTCGGAGACACTCCTGAGCCCAAGAGCTCTGATGCTACACACACCATCTCCACTCGAGACTTGCTTTTATTACCATATATTTCATCCTTGCCTCCCAAGTTATTACCATGGTAATTGTTGAATTTCTCATTATGGAAAGCCAGCCTTTCATAAATATTATATGTGGCTATTATTGGCAGACACGGTGTCAGTTTTTTAAGAAATATGGAAATTCCATAATTTCAGGTGATTCATTATTTATCTTTTTTTATAATTTTAATGAATACAAGGTCTCTTATTCATTAAAAATAAAACAACAAAAATATCCATCTAGCCATTATTTTCTTGATTGATCTATCCCATTAAGCTAAAGATCTAAGCAGAGCACCTGAAAGCACTTTAATTCTTCTTCAAAGAACATCATTACACTAAAATTATTTGCTTCTGGATATCATTAATTTTATTTTACAGATATGAGGATTTTTTTTCTGGATATAGGTAGATTAACATTCCTTTTCATTTACCCCATCCAAGGAATTCTTAGTAATAAAGTAGAACTAAATGGTTTATATTAAACATCATTCATTTATTTGGAGGGAAGTAGTTGCAAGGACGGTTTGGCAAGTAAGTTCAGAGCAGCTACTTGATCCTATTGTGGGACAGACACCCAGAATATGCTGTTTTATTTGCTAGTAAATGTATAGCTGTATGTTATTTGTGCATATGAAGAGCTATGAAATGACCACATAATTATTCTTGGGATTGACACCTGTGCCCCTTTCAAACTCTTCAGGGAGCTTCCTGGCCTCTGTGATGTTGCTACTTAGTGGTCCTTAGAATGACTAGTCACTCTCATTTCAATCCAAATCACTCTCCATGGACTGTTATTTTGATAATTAGGGAAGTAAAACTTCTAAAAGTGATTTGGTGATGGGAAAACATGTTATGTGATCGTAAAGACAATACATAATTTTTAAAGATGTAATCTTCAGTTCTCACTTCTGTCATTCTTT
Source organism: Rousettus aegyptiacus (assembly GCF_014176215.1). Taxonomy (NCBI): domain Eukaryota; kingdom Metazoa; phylum Chordata; class Mammalia; order Chiroptera; family Pteropodidae; genus Rousettus; species Rousettus aegyptiacus. Next base: position 25,558,192 of record NW_023416286.1, read on the forward strand.
TTAGTTACCATATGTACCAAATACAAGACAATTGTGTTTCCTCAAAATTATCCTATAGAAGAGAGGACTGTCTGTGTCCTTAAGAAATCTCTCTAATAACATCTATCTCTCAATCATTTCATTTTTAACAACAATAAAGTTCAGATTTGTCTAAAATGATTTTAAACTGTGCTAGATTTTGATGTTTATAAAAATCACCTTACCTAATGGTAAAAAAGCAAGGAAAGAAATTTAAAACTGATTTTGTAATTATTCCTAAGGTTATGGTATCACAAATGCACTTTTTGAATACAGTTGTCAAAGAATCTTTTAAGTTACTTGAAAATAATTTGCAGAACCTAAGGCTTTGTTATTCCCATACAGATGCTTTGGTCCCTGAGAACCTAGAAGGCCAAAATGCTAAAGTCCAACACAGGAACAGGAATGTTTTAGAAATAATGCTTCCTCAATTTCTTATTGTGTGTCTCTGCTCCTCAATCTCATTTTAGACACAAGCATCAGGGACATGCTTTTCTTGGACTATATTCCTATCTTTACACATATCATTTTTTTTTCTAAATCTTTACATTTTAAAGCAACACAGAAGTAAAAAAAAATATGCTGCAGAAAAGATGAAGCAATACATCTGATATCACTGTAGTGTTGATGGTGAAGATCATGTTAAAGATGCATATGAAAAGTCTGAATAAAAGTGGAAAATAAATGTTTCTAAAAGAATCTTTAATTTTCCAGAGCCATGTTGTCCAATTTGGTAACCACTAGCCACATGAGACAATTTAAATTTAAATTAAAGAAAATTAAAAATTTAGTTCCTCTCTCAATAGTCACATTTCAAGTGCCCAATTGCCACATGTGGCTAGTAGCTGCCATATTAGAGTAGATATAGAACATTTCCATCATTGCAGAAAGTTCTACTGGATTACACTGTACCAAGGTATATAATTTTATATGTCTGGGTAATTAAAATAATATTATAAATAGGTATGTGCCTATATTTCAGTTTGATCAAAAACACTTTGGGAAAAAAATGGATAATTATCTTACATCTGAGTTCATTTTTTTATTTGGTCACACATAGTAATATGTTTAAGTTATAGACTGATAATGTCTTATTTTATTAAAAGTCAATACCTTCAACATTCGGCACAGTTTGTTAATGTGGGGACATAACTGATATTGACACCAACTTTTGAAAAGCAAGTATTAAAGCCACCGATTCTCAGGTAGTAAATATAGGATTTCATTTCATCATGGCATTTAGTACCAAGGCTTCTGGGCACCAAATAACATGTTAGGAAAAGTAATATAGAATAGTAAAACTTCTATTTAAGAAAGACTGAGAATTGCATTGTCTTTAAAATAATTTTTTCTGGACCTGATGAGCAATCTATATAAGATTAGTGATTTCTCCTATATGTTGAGACAGAAGACAGCTTCTATAATTGAGTCTTAATGGAATTTAGAAAAAAAGTGTATAAGACTGGTTTCTAAATTTAAAAATATAAACCTGCCAAGTGTTCTTTCTAATCAGAAGTCCAGGAGGTTTTTTTTTTTTTTTTTTTTGCAAGTAAATTTCTTGTTATATGGATATTTTGAAGGAATATTAGCAAAAGCTTTTTTGCTGGCATTGCATGTTGCTTTGATATTTCTGTGAAGTAAAATGATTAACTTGTCAGGGTTCTCACTGTCTCCCTCTGCATCTGGATCACTCACTTCAGTTCTCTACCCTGTTTTCTACATTGAGAAAGGACAGAACTTGTTCAATGGAAGTCGTCAAAGATGAAAAGTTGTCACTTTGGATGTCCTACGCACCCTTTCCCAGGGTGCTGCTCAGAGATGTAGAGGATCAAGTGACAAATCAAGAAACGTGCCAGGTGCCAGGAGGATATTTTGAAGGAGGGGCATCCATACATCAAATTCTAATTGAGCCCTAACCATCTCACTGTGCGCTATGCAAGGGCTCTGCCTAAAACCATCAACGAACAGATCAGTTTCCATGTCCCCGTGGAGTTAACTGTCAAGTTAACAGAATTTTTTCAATGATTCTGAGTGTCAGCCTATTGTTCTAGATTTTGGGATATAGAAATAAACAAGCCAGAAAAGGTTCTGCCCTTAGTGAACATGTATTCCAGTGAAAAGAAACCAAGAAACACATGCAAACAACTAAACAAAGAAATGAACAAATATGATGTAAAGCTTGGAGAAGGGTTATGAGAGACCGATCTACAGACTGAAGAGAGGATGTAACAGAGGTTTCTGACTTGTTCTGAGGGTTTAGGATAGTCTCCCATAAGGACATCATATTTGAGCAGCACTCTGAATGCTAACTATGAATCAGCTGAAATGAGGGAATTGGAAGGGAAGAAGGGAAATCATGAGGAAAATAACATCCTAGATAAAGCGTATACATGTGGAAGGGTAGAACATGGCACATTGGAGGAAATAAGAGAAATCCAGTGTGACAAGAGAAGATAAGAAATAAGAAGAGTGAGTGAAATGACACAAGAGAGATAGAGGATGGATCACATGGGGTCAGGAAGGCCTCTTTAAGAAGTTGGGGTTTAGATTTTATTTTATGTGCAGTGAAGGTTTAAAGCAGTTCAGCGTGGGGAATTGATTGAGACAAGGATGGAGCATGAGTGGAGATGAGGGGAGATGAGTTAGAAGGCTTTGTGGCACCAATGAGAAATAAATTCTAACTCTTAAGAAAAGAGAAACTAAAATCCATTCTTGGTGTATCTAAAAGGTGAAAGTAACAAAAAGTGGGCCAGATAAACCAATCACCTAAATCCGGAGGAAAACGAACAAGAGTAAGTTTTGGAATGATTCTGGAGATGTGAGCTGGGGAAAGCTAGGTGTTATGTTTAGGATCTGTTAACTATTTCCCTTCTTTTATGCACAGCTTTTCCTTCTGTGTCTTTTTTCTTCCTTCATCTTCAGCATTTCCTACCCAGTAGATATATTGACCTCTTGGGCCTCTTTTTAATTTAAAATATATTGCTGGGTGATATCAACTATATGCAAATTATCTCTAAATTTATGACTTTGAGTTCTGCCATTTAATTAAATGTTCCACACATTGCTTCTGAGATAATTTTTGTAAGGTTCCCACAGACAATTAAAATGTAGTATTTTCAAAGTGAAGTTCATTATTTTTTACCATTCTTCAACAGTTTCTTCTTCTATAGTCCTTTTCTTAATAACTTCAACATCCGCACAATGACTTAAGCCAGAAACATTGCATTTTCCCTAATTTCCTTTTGTTTCATACATCAAATGCACATGTTCACACCCCAAGTTAAAGTGAGTTTTGCTCTGAAATGTGTTTCAGTTCAATCTTATAGGAGCTACCATTTCAATGAGCTCTTTTAAAGTATTGCCTGGAGGATCACAACAAGTTCCTGTTTCACTCATCTTTATCTTTTTCAACTTCGATCCATTCTCCTTTCTACTGGGTATATTCTTTTCTAAAATACGCATTTACTATTGATTAATGTCACTATTTTGTCTACTATATAAAATCCAAGATGTGGCTTCTACCTTTTCAATTTTTCGTTGACTTTAAACTGGAGCCATGCCAGGCTATTTTCTTTCTCTAAATACGTTATGAAGTGTCAGTCTCCATAACTATATGATTAGTTCAAATAGACTCATCAAAGTAGAATTAATCCTTTATTCTCTCAAAGCACATTCTTTTATATTCCATAACACTCAGAGTTTTAAAATAGTGTTTGTCTTTGAAGCTACAGAAACATATACTAATTGAAGACAGAGCCAATATGATCTCTCCATCCTTATACCCTCAGCTTCCTTCTGTAAAATTTATTACAGCAGTTTGCACACAGGAGGTGTACAGTGAATATGCTTTATTGAAATAAATGTTGCCTTCTCTTTATCTAAAATATTCCACCTGGAGCCTTGGTTCTTGCCTATTTTCCTCTACTGGGCTGACACTTCAAAACCCATGTGTATATACATAGAAAATAACTTCAACAATTTACAAGAAAATTGTTAACTGTGGTTAATGCTGAAGAGGAAGATTGGGAGGAGGGGTGCAGAGGGAAACAAACTTCACTCTATGACCTTCTGTACAGTTAAAGCAAATGAAATTCCTCAGCTACCAACACAAACCCAGTCATGCTTGCTTAAAGACTTGAATGTACTTCAAGCCAAAACAATGTTGATTCAAGAGTATGTTTCAAGAGTGTAGAATTATGCAATATATATTGTAATCAAAAAATTTCATCATATCAAATTCTAAAAGAATAGCTGACATGAGAAAAGTTTAAAATTTCTCCTTGAATGTTTACATTAAAAAAAATATTATTTCGACTTTAAAAGGGAAAAGGAGATAAAATTGAATGCATACAGCTTAACAATTGTAATTTTAAAATATTTTAAAAAGTAAATGTTTATTTTTTATAATTACATTATTTGCAAAACTTGTTTATTTATTTTTTATATCATAGGTCTCAGAAAGGCTGAGAAGAAACTACTTGTAGTCAGTATATTTACTCCAAGATGTTGTGACATCTGTCATAATTTAAAAAATGATTATTTAGAAATACATATAATTGATTTATCTATAATTTAAAATGTCTGAACAATACTATACTATGAAAGAGATGTTATACACAACAGAGTGAGCCATAAACTTACTCTAAATGAAAGTGCTGACTTTGGATGGGTCTTATACATCACTTGTAACTTCAATTATATGATCTTCCTTCTTCTTTTGTGCCATTAATAATTAGAGATGTACGAAATATAAATTATTCTATATAGCATTACATGCCATTAAGCCCCTTGATGTATTACTATTTTATAAAAGCACCTCAAGCTCCTTTTCTTAAATCGACACAAATCTCTTGAGAGCAAATATAGAAGGAAAGAAGCTGGCAAATTAAGAAATTACCAATAAAGCTTTAGTCTTCCCACTAAACATGCAATGTGCAGCCTAACTAAGCAAATGTTATTTTCTTCTCCAGGAGACTATTTTAGAAACATAAAGAACATCAATTCTAGGATTTTTGTAAGGCTAAAAATTATTGGTAAATCTGATTTCTTTGACATTCTAATTAAAGCAAAGTTCAGATTCTTCAAAGAAAATAGTTTCTTTTAACTCCAAACTGGGAAAAATATACTCTAGGCCCATTCTTCTTCTTGTTTTCTTTTTAAATTTATTCTACTGTACTTTCATGTTTCTACATTTTTGCATTTGTGCACAGAATTTGTTTTAGCAAGTACTTTTTGAACTGAAATTATCTGTGCTAAACTAGAATCATCAGTGTAACAATTTCAGATGATTGCATAATACTGGGTGTCAACAATGTTTTGGTAACCTGTTTTTGCGTCTGACTTAAACCACATCTATCAAAATTTTTATCACTATAAAATATAAAATAAGGTCTTTTTTTAATTAAACCAATAATAATAAGAAAGATTTGATCTGACAGGAAAATCTGTGCTTTATCTTATCGATGACTGTTCCTTCTTGTGATTTGTCATGTATAAGCTCGATCTCAGCACAAAAACATGACTTAAGTGATTGGCTTATATTCACTTTTTCTTTCTTGTTAAAAGAGTATTAATTTCATAATTTATGCTTTTATTTTTCTTTAAATTGAACCATAATTTATATACGATCGCCACAATCAAGACAATGAACATATTCATCTCATATTTTTGAAGTAAAAAGACATGTAACATTTCAAACAGTGCTGTACCACCCCGTTTTATTAAGAAATAATTAGCTCACACCATTGGATATGTTTAAGGCACACATGGTTTGATTTACATATGTTGTGAAATGATTGCACAATAGGTTCAGTTAGCGTCCATCATTACATACAGAGAAAGAAATCTTATGATAAGAACTCTTAGAATTTACTCTTGTAGCAACTTTAACTATGGTCACTGCGTTGTGCATTATATCCCTAGTACTTCTTATCTTATAAAGGGAAATTTTGATCCTTTCTCCAATTTCTCCAATTTCTCTCTCTCTATCTTCTGCCTCTGGTAAACAAGTTTGATCTTTTTTCCTATGAGTTTTTTTTCCCCCCTAACTTATTTCACTCAGCATAATGTCTTTAAGGCCCATCCATGTTGTCACAAATGATAGGATTTCTTCGTTTTTAATTCCTGAATTATACTCGTGTGTGTGTGTGTGTGTGTGTGTGTGTGTGTGTGTGGCAAACTTCTTAAACCATTCATTCATTGATGAACTTTGGTTATTTCATGTCTTGGTTGTTGTAAATAATGCTGATATAAACGTATGCAGGCAGATATCTTTTTGAACTAGTGTTTTCACTTTCTTTAGATATATTCCCAGAAGGATATTTGCTAGGTCATATGATAGTTCTATTGTTAACTTTATGAGGATTCTCTGTATTCTTTTCCACAGTGGCTATACCAATTTACAGTCCTACCAACAGTGTGCTTTAATTATCGTGTGTGTGTGTGTGTGTGTGTGTGTATGGTGTGGGGTAAAATACTGTTGTAAATTTAATCCAAGGTAACCTACATGCCACTCTCTCAAATATTTGAGATACAGACCTTCAGTCTATTTCCTGAAGATACAGACAGGCATTGTACTTAATGGTATTCTCACACAGAGTACCACTTGGATATCAGTAGTGGGCAAAAATTTGGAGTTCATTAGGGAAAAATAAAAATTTGATTGACAATGGAAATGCAATAACATGTATCATCTGTTCCTATCACATTGTTTTCCTTATGTAGAAACACAATTTAAAGACACAAAGATGTGGGTGTCATTTTGGCTACCTGTCTTTTAAAACTTCCCCTTAATTTCAAGGGAAAATAATTAGGTGCATAAAGGAGTGCAACTACCTACCTGTATGGACAACTCTCCTTATAAGTGATTATTTCATCATCATCATAATAGGGAATTTCAAACATATTATTTTATATCACAAGTGCCAGGATGGTGTAATAAGAACTTTACTGAGTCTAGAAACACAAGACCTGCATCTATGTAACCATGACAAGCTGTTTTTCTGACAGCGGTTCAGCTACTTCATTGTAATATTAGATCGATGGACTAGATTTGGGCGGACATCTTTTTTTGTGATTACTAGATAATATAGCTTTTCCTTTGTGGTCCCTGTGGTCTCAGTTACAACTATTCAACTTTGCCATTGTAGTGAAAATGCAGCCATACACAATATTTAAACAAAGGAATGAATGAGCATGAGAGTGGCTGTGTTATAATAAAATTTGATTCACAAAACTAGGAACTGGACAGAAGTTTGCTGACCTCTGAACTAGATGATTTATAAAAATTCTTTTTGTTATAAATGCTAATTATTGCATTAAGAATGTGCTTACTCAGCAAGTATTGGAAGATGTCATAGAATTGTATTACTGAAGGATGCCTCCAGAGATGACTTAGTTTCTGTTTACTCCAGGCAAGATTATACTCAGCCACCAATGAGGACAGCTATCCAACTACTTAGTCTAGTAAAAGATAAATTTCCCTTTACATTTCTTTCTTCTTTTTTTGTAAAGTCACTATAAAATAGGTAATATACATGGGGCTAGTATAAAATCATGGGAATATCTTTAATGCTTTTAGATTTAATATCTTGTCATTTTTTAAATTGACTTTACACATGGTAGAAGATAGACGAATGATATATCTCTTTTTCATTATTCTTTAAGTTTCAAACCTTAGAAAATCATTTTTATCTTAACGGATCTAAACATTATAAAATTTTTCTTCCATACAAAGAAATTGTCATAAATTATATTTTTAGGTATGGAATATAAATTTAATAGATTAAGAATCATAGTTCCTCTGTCAGCCCTTCTAGCTTTTTATTCTCTTTATCATTTTCATTTAAGTTACTTTATTAGCTTTATAAACAAAACATAAAAAATGTCCAAGACATTGCAGTAATCAGAGATTTCATATAGTAAAAGCTACTGGAATAATCTAATCTTAAAAAATAACATTTACGATTATTGTTGCTTCATAGTGTAAAAAATTGATTTAAGTATCTTAATCCAAAATAGACAGGAAAAAATGCAATTCAGTTATATGGAGTAAAATTTAAATGTAGCATTAAATTTTACTTTTCCATTTTCTGCCTTGATATACAAATAATTATTTAGCTACTTTTGAAAATGAATTGATTTCCATAATTTATATTTAGTATTTATTATGTATTTAACTCTCATACTAATTGAATAAATGCAAAGAGACACATTAAAACTCAAAGGGCAAGCCCTTGAAGATTAGTTTAAATTTACTCCAAGGTTCACAATTATTTGCTTAAGCTATACAGAGACTGTGATAAAAAAAAAAAAAGTTATCGAAAGTCATTTGTATTTTCATCTTTAAAATCTTTCTTTAAATGTGCTTTTTCTAATAAAGTCCAACTCAAAAATCACTAGTTTTTATTACCTAATCATATGAAGCTCTACTCAAGTTAACATAACAATAAATTCTGTCAGGGTGGGAAAGATGTTTATTTTCTATACTCTCATATTGCGAGCACCCAGCAAAGTATATAGTCCATATAGGTGCTTTATAAAGTAGGTTGGCTTGGTATATATATATAGCATTGTCTTCATCACCATCATCATCATTATCCTGCTTAGTACACAATATGCTGTGCCAATCACTTCAATCATTTACAATAACAAAATAAAACTACAAATTTTTTTTCCAACTTCTAACTTTGTTTAAGTTGTTAAAATCTGCAGTAAAGTAATTATCAGAACCAGAATTTGAGCCTAGGTTGTCTACCACCTCTCTATACTATTGTGTTTCTCTGATATGTTCAAAATATAACTGACATCACACTGTAAACCCAGAGATATCTTACTTAGCCCAATGGAAAATACCTCTAACTTAGTTACTCAATTTTAAAATCTCACAGTAGTCAATTTCTACTATTGTTAAAGATTACTCAGTCAAGAAATTTTCTTCCCTCCTCACCTATGAACCTCCTCTATCTTGACCAACTGACCCAGAACCATTTATTTAAAAGGAATATCCTTTACCCATTGTTTTTTGTTGTTGTTGTTATATATTCAATTATTCTGCTCTGCTCTATTGGTCTATTTAACCATTAGCCTATACCACACAATTATAACTGCTATAGCTTTACAATTAACATTTATATCCAGTATCGTAAATCTCTAGCTATATTTCTTTTATTTGATTTCTTTGACTGTTTTGACCCTTTGCATTTCCATGTAAATTGGGGAGAATTGACAAAACTGGGCAAAGATTTAACAGGCATTTAACAAAAGAGAATATTCAAATGACTAATAAATGTATCAACACTTCATTACTTATCAGAAAATTTCACATTAAAACCACAGTGAGATTTCACTATATATTCACCAGAATATCTAAAATGAAAAGCGCAAACAATATCAAATGTTGATAAGAATGTGAAACAACCAGAATTCTTAGAAAATGTCACTTAGAATAACCATCCAACGATGTCTATTAAAAATGACCATATGTATATCCCACAACCCATTTAAATTTCATATTTAAAAAATATTCAACCAAAAATATATTCGCCTAATATGTGTGTATATGTATATGTGTGCATATATTTATATATACAAATGTTCACTGTAGCACTATATGTAATAGGCCAAAAGCGGAAACTTCTAGAATAGGAATATGACCTGGGAAAGACCCTTACCTCTCTGTACCTTCTGTTCTTTATCTGCAAAAGCAGGAATCATGTTAGTGCTTATTATTATCATTATTATTATTAGAGTGACTGCAAGGATTAAATAAGTTACCATGCATGTATTATTTAGAATATGTAAATATATACCATTAAGGTGAAACTCATAGCAATGAAGATTCTAATGTCAGTGTCTTAAGTTCTTTCTGTGGCTGAAACACATTTTTCTTTTGTTCATAATTGTTTGGGGAATACCAACAAAGAAGAAAAATCCATGTTTGTACTGCTTGTCTCATCATCAGTCAAAGAACATTCATTAATTGTCTCTCCACTGTGCTAGGCATCATCATTATCAAGTCAGACAACAGCAGTTATTACCTGTTCCCTGTGTGTAGGTGCAGGAAAGAGTATTTATTAAATGTCCATTTTCTCATTGTTCCAGGTTCTTTCCAAAGCTAGACAAGAATCAGAGTCCCTCTTCTAAAATAAAATCATGATTTACAGTTGTTGAGAATGTAGTTATTATGGCTTTGAATAGCACCCTGCAGTGTAAATTCCAGCTCATAATTGATGACAAATGTATTCTTTCTATTATTTAACCTTTAGAATAGTGCTTCTGTAGACCAGTCAGCAGCATTATATTGTCCAGGTGTAATGCACTTGAAACTATGATATTGATCAGCTCAGTTAGTCTTCCGTTTTCTACAAACAGAAGTATACATTGTCAAAGACCTTCTTATTATTAGCTGGTGTTCTACTTTGCCATTTTAAGAACCATTTAGTTAAAACAGATACAGTGCCAGCTAAAGTGCAGACAAATGTGGAATAAGACATACATAGCAGGGCAAAGGAGATTTCTGAAAGGCTCTTTACAAGCAGTTCTGAATCTTAGGATTTGTTTCGGGGACTTTGGTCAGTACTAAGGTGGAGACTATAGCAGGAGGTCAAACAATGGTTCTCCATGACTTCGAGTTGAACTCATTCGCTATAGATCTTTTACAAACATTGCAGTAAGTAGGATCTTGATGAAGTTTCTGTACACAAGAGACTTTGATTTTAGTTAGGACTAATAGGTAGATAGAAGAGTCCTTCCTACCTATGTTTTTTTGTTTTTGTTTTTGTTTTTGTTTTGTGAGCAAGTTATGAAACCAATGAGAGTGGTAACTGCTTCCTTGATAATAAGGAGACATAAACTTTTAGCTGAGATTCTGTCTTTCAAACCAAGATATTTAATTTCTTATTTTTAATTTTTAAAATATGTTGATTTTTTATAACTATAACTGAATATGTCTTTTGAAATTATTAGTTCTATCTTTTATAAATGATATACAAACTAATTAGGTCTAAAACTGAAATATTATATTAGAATTCCAGAAGAAATATTAATTCTTTGATTCAAGTACTTTATATATATAATTCCTCTTCCATGTGTCTTAACTTGCATGTTAAGAACCTCTCTAAATAGAGAGTACATTTTCAAAATAGCCATTAAATCTATTCATTTACTTTTTCCTTTATTCAACAAATATTTGATGTTTACCTAGTATGTACCAGGGACTGTTGTAGGGATTAGGAGTAGAACAGTGAGAAAGACATTCCAAATCCCCACTATCATACAGTTTATATAGCAACGAGGATAGAGAGGCAATAAACAAGTAACCAAATATATGAACAATATTCCAAGTATTGGTTAATACCATGAAAATGTTTTCTATAGCATCACTGAGGAGGAACATTTTCACTGAGGCCCGAATAATAAGGATCCAGCTATAATGAGGTCTGGAGGATAAATATCATTGTTAGAGTGTCCGTCATTCAAGAAATATTTGTTAAAGGTCACAATTGGGGACAAAATTGTATAACTCTATCCTGGACTTACAGAATTTTGTGAATTGATAAAAAAAAAAGTATATACATACTCTTGTGTTTATATATATTTGACACAAAATTCAGTAGCTCTTTAAAGACCTCTGCTTTAATAAGCAATGTAAATTTTATAGATACTTGTCACTGAAGGGAGAAGAACACATCCCTAAATAATTTTCATAGGTCATGTCTTTCCACCCAAATGGCTCCAGCATTTATTGTTTTAGTCTTGTTCTAGCTTTTATGTCTGCAGTTGTTTCTCTATACCTATGATAGGTGCTAACTAAAGGGCCTCATAAAGACAATAAGATATTATAGAAAGCATTGCTTATTTTTCTATTATTTATTCAACTCATTATGTTCATAATCTCATCGGAAAAGATTATCATTGCTGTTCCATGAGATATCCCTTATTGAATCTCTCGGAATTCTCTCCTGGGTTTGGGAATGGAGAGAAAATCCTTAGCACAATCCCATCACAGGCCAATGACTCATGACTCCAGTGATTCTCCCCTCTTTCATTCTTGATAATTTCTTTGTATACATTGAGAAGTGTGTGTGTGTGTACATGTGGGCTCACATGCGAGTATGTTGTGCATGGATAGATGCTAGAAGAGAAGTGAGTTGAAACAACACCCAGAGGTGACTAGGCCAGTTAAGAGACTTCTTTATAAATACGGAGACTTGCATTAATTTACTTTGGTATGTTAAATCATCCTTGCATTCCTGAGATAAACTCCACTTGAACGTGATGCATTATCTTTTTGCTTGCATTCTTGAATTTTACTTGCTAATATTTTATTGAGGATTTTGGCCTTCATATTCATGAGAGATAATGGTCTTGAGTTTTCTTTCTTGAAATATTTCTTTTCTGGGAGCTGGAAATACACTTTTTATTTTTTATTTTTATTTTTTAGGAGTGTTTCTTTTTTATTTTTAATTTTCAATTAAGGTTGACATTCAATATATTACTTTCAGGTATACAGCATAGACATTAAAATATCATTACCTCATTTTGGTATCAGGATAGTGTTGGCCCATAAAACAGGTTGGGAAACATTTCCTCATCCTTTCTCTTCTGAAAGAGTTTCACGTAAGACTGGTTGTATGTTCTTCAAAAACAGTTTGAAGAATTTACAAGTAAAGCCACCTGCGCCTGAAGTTTTTATTGTATGAAGATTTTAATTGTAGACTAAATTCCTTTAACAAATATCAGGCTATTTTTTTTTTAAACTTTGTTCTTATATAGTTCTGGTCAGTGAAATTGTTTGAAGAATATGTCCATTTCAAGTTTTCAAGATTATTATCATTACATTATTCATAATAATTATAATTATTTAAATTCTATAGGATCTACCATGGTAGCCCCTCTTTTTTTTTTATTTCTGGTATTGGTAATTTGGGTCTACTTGCTTTCTGGAGTTTTATAATTAGACATTTACTTATTTTATTGCTTATTTCAAAGAATTAGCTTTTGGTTTTATTGATTTTTATTTTTTGTTTGTCCATCTTTCATTTATCTGACCTCCAATTTTATCTTTATTTCCTTTCTTCTACTTACTTTGGGTATAATTTTTCTTGTTATTCTACTTTTTAAGATGGAAACTTTTTACATGGACGCTTAGGTTATTGATTTTAGACCTTTCTTCTTTCATATTGACATTGTTATAATAATATACAACAATGCAACATTAATTATATTACATGTAAGAATATAGTATATATTATTTATAACAATATAATATAAAAGGTTCTATACACTTTTTGTTATTTCATTATCATTCAGTTAAAAATGTTTTCTATTTTTTTGTGTGTCCCCTACTTTGTTCATGAGTTATTTAAAAGAGTATTATTCAATATACAAATATTTAGAATTTCTGGTTGGAGAAAATGATGCTCTGTAATATTTCAAAGCTTTTAAATTAATTGAGGCTTGCTTTACTGATTTAGCACTACCTTGGTACTGGGCATCTGTCCTATAAATATTAATAAGATCAACTTGGTTGATAATGTAACTCAAATTTCTGTAGTCTTTCTAAATATAGCTCCATTTTTCTATTAGTGTTGAGAAATGCTAAAATCTCTTACTAAAATTGTGAATTTTTAAATTTGTCATTCCAATTTGTCCATTTTACTTCTATTTTTAACTGAGTTATTCATTGTATACATATTTAGGATTTTAATATGTTCTTGATGAATTCAAGAACATCAAGAAATATCTCCCTGTATTCCTGGTAATAGCTCTTGCTTTGATGTGTATTATTATGAATAGAATCAATTCAACTTTCTTACTAATAATATTAGTACATAAACACTTTTTCATTCTTTTACTTTTAATATTTAAAGTGTATTTCCTATAGACAACTATACATTTGGTATTTATTTATTTTTCCCCAATCTGAAAAGCTATGCCTTTATATTGGTGTTCTAGATGATTTTCAGCAATTATCAATAAGTTATATTTAAGTCTATCATTTACTTTTTTTTCTATTTGTAACCATTTTTTGTTCATTTTTCTTGTCCTTTTGTTGTTGTTGTTCTTTTATTTATCTTCTTTTGGATTTATTGATTATATCTTAGTATTCTGTTTTATTTTAGCAATTAGATTTTTAGTTTATGTCTTTTTTTTTTTAAGCTAGTGGTCTGGGGTTTACAATATGCATTTTAACTTATCACAGTATACTTTAAAAGTATTATTCCCTTTCAAGTATATTTTAAGAAGCTTGCTATCATATATTTACTTTTATCTCTTCTATTCTTGATTAACTCAATTTTTACTTCTACCTATATTACTGTGATGGTTACCTTTATGCGTTAACTCGACTAAGCCACAAGATGCCCAGATACTTGGTCAAGACATACTTGAGTGTGTCTATGAGGGCATTTTTGGATGAGATTAACTTTTACATTGGTTAACTGAATAAAAGTAGGTTTACCTCTCTAATGTGGGGGTCCTCATACAATCAGTTTAAAGCCTGACTAGAACAAAAAGGCTAACCCTCCCCCTGAATAAGAGAGAAGTCTTCCAGTCTGATGGCCAAGCAGTGTAGCCGTGGTGATGGGGGTTGCTGCAAAGCTGGGATTACAGACTTATGCAATGGCTAGGCCATAAAGGGTAATTATAGCCATGTTAAAAACATATATTTTATCCAGAGGACATGGGAGCTTATTGAATGACTTTAAAAAAGAGAATGATATAATCAGATTTATAGTATAAAAAAATTACTCTGACTCCAATGTAGTGAATGGATTGGGAAAAAGTCAAGGTCAGGGAGATATATAAAGAGGCAATAGCATTGCTCCAAGTCAAATATATGACAGTCAGAAATATAATAATGGCAGTGAGAACAGAAGAAGTGGATGTGAATTAGAAAGATATTTAGAAAGAAAGAAGGAGAAAATTGTATAATTTAATGTTGGAGACTAGTTTTAAAAAAGAGGAACTAGTCGAAGATCATTTCTAGAACTTTCGCCTGAACATGTAGGTGACACTCATGAAACAGAATGTGTAAAGATGGTCAAGTTTCATTGTTTCTGTTATTTGTTTTTGTTTTGGTTTGTTTTGGGGAATAAGGATGATTGAACCAAATTTTACTGTAATTTCTTTATATTTGTGATTATTTAGGCATTTAGCAAATAAATGCATATCTATTATATGCCAGGCACCATGAAAATCACTAAGGATATATATAATCATGAAATGATGGACAAGTTCTTGTTCCTATGGAGCTTACTTATTAGTCAGGGAAAGAGAGACAACAAGGCAACAAATGAAAAAAAGGTCTTTAGAAAATATTAAGGTGACATGCTGAGTTTGAGGTGCCTGAAGGATATTTGCAGTAGTTTCTCCTTATTCATGCAGATAGTACAAAACCATATTTATACTATGTTTTTTCCTACATATACATACCTATGATAAAATTTAAACTAGTCTTGTGCTTTGGGCCATTATTAAATAAAATAAGGGTTACTTGAACACAAGCTTTGTGATACTGTGACAGTCAACTTGATAATCAAGAAGCTATTAAGGGACAAATGGACAGACAGAGTATACAACATGGATTTTCTGGACAAAGGGAGGATTTATGTCCAAAACAGGATTGAGTGGGATGGTGAGAGATTTTGTCACATTATAGAGAATAACATACAATTTAAAACTTACGAATTATTTATTTCTGAAATTTTCTATTTAATATTTTTGGACCGCAGTTGATCATGAGTAACTAAAACAGCAGAAAGAGAAATTATGAATACGGGAGGAACTACTGTATATGGAAAATATGTCCCAAAGTTTAAAAATTTATTTCCAATTTCATTTTTTGTTGTTGTTCAAAGCTTTTACCCTTCTAAAAGTAACTTTTTTTCTGGTTTATAGGGCCTAATTTCATGCCTCTTTTATCTTTGAAATCTTTCTCAGCTACTTCAATTCAAAATAACTTCTCCCTTTTTTCCGTACTTCTATCATACTAATTATGTATACAATGTATTAGGTGCCTAATGTTTGCCATTTTATGACTTGTTATAACAGGAGAGACAGTAGAATGTAGGCAATAAGAGCATAGGCCTAGTTGGGCTCAAGTTCCATCTCTACCATTTCTTTCGTTTGTCCTCAATTTTTTTATTTGTAAAATGGAAATACTGATAACAATCGTACCTATTTTGTAGGGTTGTTGTAAGTATTAAATGAATGAATATATGTAAAGTTCTTAGACAAATGATTGATATATAGTAATTACTATGTATATACTAGACTATATTATAAGCATTGTTATATATAATTTATTATTATTATTAATCACCATATAACTACTCACATTAATTGAATGACAAGTTTCAGGGACCTGGACATAGGCTTGACGTCTTTCTATGTTCAGTTCCTAAAACTCAATAAATCTTTGATGAATATTTTGGATTGTGATGTCTTCATTTTAAGAGCTGTTTCAATTGAAAACACACATAATCACTATATTTTTAGTGGACATATGTACTTTTGTCTTGATTCAATAAAAACTTTCTAAAGTTTATATTTTTAATTAAGAAATCGTGAAGGAATTTATCATATCAAAAATACTTTATATATATAAATAAATATATATATAAATATATATATATATATATATATATATATATATATATAATAAGTTAAATGGGAGAAGAAGGGCCAGCGCTTGTATAAATAGAGATATGCGGCAGGGTTAAATTTTAGAATAAGACATTATTTCAATTTACGTTTAACTTATTAAGGATATGGAGAAAATTCATTGTGTCTAGTAATGATTAACCCACCAAACAAGTTATAAGAAAAAGTTACGTTATAGTCCTCCTCTGTCAATGCATAAACAGAATTTAACAAATGACAAACGGTTGTAGTTCCTGCATCATTTATAAATGTATAGTTTATGACTATATAAGTATTCTTTTCCCATGTGGTTTTGTATAAAAGCCAAAGTTAGTTCAACCAGTAGTATTTGAGACAATTTTTTCAGTAGATGGAAATACATTATGCACTCTAAAAAGGACATAAATGGAGAAAAGTAGAAGACTATGGAAAATGTTCAGTAGCATGTAAATGATTTGTTTTAGCCCAGATTGAAAAAATGAACCTTCAAGCAGAGACTATCTCTACTCACAGATGTAGATAGAGCTTTCAATTTCAATTGGTGCTGGTATTCGGGGGACTTAGGTTTACATTTAAAACATTGTATTTTATTCTTTCTAATGAAATCTTTCTTAAAATTAGAAACATGTTTAAAACTTTATAGAGTCATTTTTATTCTTTTCTCTCAAGACATGATATTTAATATATTTCTGCCCAATGGATTTCAAATTTTATTCTATTTTGTAAAAGTTAATTTTCAAAATTTAGCCATACATCACATACCATAAACAGCTCTGCAGAGCCATTATTTTATCACATTTTAAATAGAAACCTCATGAATGGTAATACTGTACCTCCTAAAACTAAACCCTGAGACTTTTCTGTAATATGTTAAATAAAACACAGTGGCTTGAATTTTGATCTTCAAAATGATTTCAGAAAGTATAATCATTTTACTTATATAATTCTATGCAATGTGCATGCCTATTATATTTAGCTATTTACCCTTCCAAAGTGAGATTAAGTCAATTTATGTAGGATATTATATTGTGGGATTAAAAGTGAAGTCTGACTAGACACTTAACCTTTCCTCTAAGTCTATCAAATCGATAATTTTTTTTTTTCTTATTTCTCATGACCTGGTGAAACTAAGTTACCTACAAAGTTACTAGGAATATATTCTTTTTAGATAGTACCAAAGTTCCTGAAAGAGTCATCATCAGCATTATTAGCATCATCATCATCTTCATAAAGTATGTAACTATATAAAGTTCTTCAGGTTGTTAACGGATTACATTAATTGATTTTCAAATATTGAACCAGCCTTGCATACCTGGAATATTATTGTGTATAACTATTTTTATACATTGTCGAACTCAATTTCTAATATTTTATTGAGAATTTTACATGTATATTCATGGGAAATATTGGTTCATACTATTTCTTTCTTGTATCTGTCTGTTTTTTGTATTAGAATAATGCTGGCCTCATAGCTTGAGTTAAAAAGTGTTCTCTCTGTGGAGAATTAATATAATTTATTCCTTAAATGTTTCATAGAAGTCATTTGTGAAATTATCTGACCTAATATTTTCTGTGTTATAAGGTTATTAATTATTGATTTAATTTCTTTAAAAGATATAGATCTATTAAGATTATTTCTTTTTGTGTGAGCTTTGGTAGATTGTGTCTTTCAAAAACCGAGTCATTTCGGTCATCAAATTTGTGGATATAGACTTGTTAATTATTATGTTATAGTTGTTCTTTCATAATATCTGTGGTGATGATTCCTCCTTCATTGCTGATATTAGTAATTCATGTCTTTCATCTATAACTTCTAATGCTCCCTCTTTTCAAGGCCATTGTAATGCATCATATATCTAAATCCAGGTAGAAACACAAAGAAATTAATCTCATATGATCCTGTTGGCAGCAGATGAACACCATTTATCTCATTTTATGGAGACATTGATGCCCAGAGAGGACTAGTGAGCAGCCCAAGTCTGGTAGCTGGTTAGTAAAGAGCCCACATGAGACCCCAACATGTGACACTCCAAGTCTTACTCATTTCTTCTCTACAAGTTTTCTTTTTCCCTCTTCTAATGTTTTTATTTTAATGATTCCCATTCACATAATGTTGTTTCCATACTTGTTATTGGAAAACCCTGAAGTACTGGACAACTGAGAGAATCGTTTTCTACAACTAATTTTAAAGTTTCTAGTTGTCAGAGTATGTCACAGTCCTTGTCAGACTCGAAGAAAGTTTTTTGAATACACGATTTGGAGGGCATATATTATTTTCCCCATATTTAACCAATAACCCATGTTTATGCTTATTATGAAATCTATTCCATCCTTGTTTAAGAAATGAAAGCAGGAAAAGATGTTAAGCTGTCTCAAAATAAAAATTTTCAGGTTCATTACTTAATTCTACC
Source organism: Rousettus aegyptiacus (assembly GCF_014176215.1). NCBI lineage: Eukaryota > Metazoa > Chordata > Mammalia > Chiroptera > Pteropodidae > Rousettus > Rousettus aegyptiacus. Next base: position 25,577,265 of record NW_023416286.1, read on the forward strand.
ATTTTACAGATCAGTCACTCCACTCATCATCACGAAACTAAGACTATTTTAAAAATCTAAACCCATAACTTCATTTATAAAGTATTCTAGAATGCAAATAAATACTCTTTATGGCACAAAATACTTTATTCTTTATTTCTCTCATTTTTCATTTCTGTGTACCAGTCATGTAAAGAGGAGTGTGTGTGTGTGTGTGTGTGTGTGTGTGTGTGTGTTGTCATTGTTGTTGTTGTCGTTGTTGTTGTTGTTGGCTGTGGGCTTTATAGTTAAAAGAACTGTAAGAAATTATGAAGGGACAAATAAGTAAACTTGAAGTGACTAAAAAAAATGAATATTGATGCTTGATTACTTCTCTCAAGAAAGAGAATGTCACAGAAATTCTTACACACTTATTTCTAAATCAAGGAACAGTTATTTTATAGAAATATCAGTGTCACCAAATACCTAAGTAGAAATAAATAGAAGTGATGTGTTGACCAGTGGGAAACAAGCGGAAGTCATATGGCAGTTGAGGCATTTCTGAAAAAAATGGAAGTTATGAATGTAAAGGCAACCATATTGGCAGAACATGAACATGGACAAAGAGGCTGAAAAGAGAACTGTGAAGGATGGGAGTAAAACAAAATCCAAAACTGAATCAGCAAATACATGTCAAGAAGTCAGGCAGAGGGTCATGGGCCAGGGAGATAATAGCATGCAAGAACTGATTCTAGTTATACAGATTTCTGTGGTGGTAGGAACCTGGTATTATAGCAGAGGACAGTAGACTTATTATTTGGTCCTCTAAAATATAATTGAATAAAATACTTACATTTTGATTTTATTTTACATGAGTTAAGGAATTTGTTTATATTTCCATATATCCCAGGTCTTTTCTAATTTATCTACCCCATTTATCACAGTTTCACTACTCGTTCATAGTTAATTGCCTTTTATTATCATTTATTTTAATTTTATTATCAAGACATATAAAGCTTGAGAAACATCTCTGGAAATTAGTATTCAACAGATCATTCGTTAGTGACCTATGCTAGGGGTATTTCAGTGGAGTTGGAGTAGAAGCCATACTAGACTAGATTAATGAGGGAATAGGAGACTTAATAAAAAAAAAAAGCAAACAGTGAGTTCAACTTAGTAAAAGTTTGTCTGTTAAGGAAAAGAGACTGCAAGATCAGTATTTGACAGTGTGTGTTTGGAGGCTTGTATCTTAGGGTCATGGGAAAAACTTGAGCATGCTTAAATACTGAGTCTTGTCTTGTATTATTTAAGATTATTAAAAATAACTGAAATCAGACAAAAAAGTATAAGTGTTTTTAAAAAAGGTTATTTTTTTTCAGACAAGTGTATAAGGTTCTGCTTATGCATCCTGAAGGAGTACCTTATATATTAAGCTTGAATGAGATTTCTTTTAGTAAGTGATAAAGAAAAAAACATTTTGAGACTGAAATTATTAATGAAAAATACATTTTTAATCTTATTTAATCAGCAGGCAGATTTTAAAGTCATATAGAGTGAACTTATACTATTTTTCCAAATTTCCTTCACTCGGTGGGAATATTCTCACTTGAACAAACATATAATAATGATGGGTAGCATTTACTAAGTAAGCCCTTACTATGTAATAGAGACTGAGGAAATGCTTCATTTATTGTTTCACTTTCACCATAATCAACAGACAGGAAAGCCAAGGCTTAGTAAAGTCCAGTGACGTGCCCAAGTTCCGCACCTGGGAATAATAAAATGGGGTTCAAACTCAGGCTGTTGGATTCTAAAGCTTGCTTAATTAACCATTATTTCATAATGCTTAATTTGATTGTTGGAAACCTATCATATGAGAAAAAGTATATGAAAAGTAAATTCGATGAACTGGAAATATATGTTCTAAGAAATATATAACATATATTAAGTTAAATGGCCAATATGACTTCTCATTTTCACCAAGAAGACGTTACAATTCACAGAAATAGGGTGTGTTTTTGCTATTAGCCTTTTACTGAGATTGTTAAAATATTTTCCCAGATATCTTTTAAGTATATAAAAAAAAATGTCTTTTTGTACCGCAGAGGCAAAAAATTAAATTAGGTATATTTCTTAAGAGAAAGGTGTTTGTTTATTTTGTAATTATAACTTCATATACTCTAATTTCTCAAAAAGTAGAATTTCACTAATTCAGTGATTTAAGATAACATTAGGATTTTATAAGATAGTTGTATATTATAAATATTACATAAAATTTCTTTAGATTATTTTATTTATTTGGTTAATTCTTTTCATCAACTTGACTTAAACTCCTATGCCATGTTAGAAGACCTAGAGAAGAATTACAATCTAGCTTTTGCATTTAAGGTCCCTCATATTTAATATATTAATGGAGATAACTAGTTAATTATTTCCTTCATTAGATACAAAAGAAAACAATTTCTCCAAATGTTTCATGTGCAAATAATGCTTTTTAGGAAATTGCTAAATACACCTAATCTCCATTACATGGTTGTAATTTAAAGATGTCCTTGTAAAATAGTTACCAATACAACAATACTTACAAAAACACATAACTATCAAAAATATTCTTATGAGATGAAGAAAATAATGTAAGAGACAAAGACAAAATATTACAGTGTATTTTTTGCTGAATTAGAAGTTCTTTGTTCACTCTTCCTTTCCCAGTGCCTACTGTAAATGGTATAGGAGACATCAGTAAATATAGCATTGAAAAACAGGGATAAAAAGAGAATAAGAATTTTAAATGACTGAAAGTACAGATAAGTAGATAGTTATAATACAATGTGACGAATGCTGATATATTAAGAAAAGGACTGAAATCATCACAGAAAAATTTCAGGAGATAATGCTTGAGATAAACACCTAAGGTTATGTAAGTAAGAGGGGCCAATCCTTTCTCTAGGAGCATGTGTGTAAAGATGCAGAATTACTACCGACTTTTTCACAGGCAATGTCCCACGCAGTGTCACCTGGTCCATGACATCAGCTGAAATCCAGTTGTATCCATATGGAATTTGAATGTCACTGTCTCATACCTCTGGTCCTCTACCATATAATTTCTTTCCCCTCCCACCCCATGCTCATTTCATGCCTAATTTCATTTTATTTTTTTATCTTTTCTTATTTATCTACTTATTCTTTTTAAATATTTATTAAAATTTGTATTTTATACTATACCTATGTACTCTCTGTGCTGGAAGAAGTGTTTATACCTTTAGTTTGTATATTATGATTTGAATATGAGCAGTTCCGTGAGTAGCAGCATCGTCTGACATCACAACAGCTGCCAGAGGCTTGTCATCACTTTCTCATCATCCGTAAAACTTGCCTCAGCCTTATTTTGTCCATATTCCCCAAAATTTATCTCATCGCGCCCTTCTCCCTCTGTATATTAATAGCAGCATCTGAGAATTGCTGGTACAGAAGGTGGATATTGGAAGGGCACTGAGAATCTGAAAATATTCCTGCCAGTAATAACCTATTGACTATATTAGAATGAGTCCTAATATTTAATAACTTTTGTTGCTTTCTTACTATGTTCAAATTTCTATGTTAGGGATTGAAGACATAAAGATAAGTACAGTATAGTTCTTCCTTTAAGAAATTTGAAGTAGAGTGAGGGTAAAATGTGTTTAACTGCATTTCCTAAATTTAACCACCAGATTTTTTTTAAAAATTAAGTACTCCAGAAAATATTCAGCTTGATATATATTGTTAACTTTATGATTCAAAGAAAATTTTAAGATTATTTTTAAAAATAGGTTTAACTGAAAAAGTAAATGCCTGTTAAAAGCAAAGTCCCATTTCTCTCCTGAATTGTAGTTTAACAATGTGGTCATATTTATTTATTAGGGACTCTAATAGTATAAATTCATATTAATAACATTTGTGTAAATTTACTTTCAAGTAATTTCAATTGTCTTTAAATATATAGTTTTTTCCCCTACAAATATCTTTAGTTTTTACTATTTTTAAAAATAAAAGCATTACATTTATGAGGTTTACTTCATTCTAAAGATTCCTACAATCGTCTGTGGCAACACAACTTGAGTAGAAGCGGAGACATCTCTTTCTAAGGTGCAGAATTCCTTGAGGGCAAGGATTCCATTCAATCTGCATCTTTGGAAGGACCTAGCACTTTCCTTTGTCATAGAAGACGTTCAGAATGTATTTGGTGAGTGAACCTCTATTCTATGTAATGAACATATATGAACATATGTACTCTATACATTCAAATCGTCATTTATGAGATCAGCGCACCTTCTTCATGTATTTCCGGTCAAGGGATAGACCGCATAGTTCAAAGTGAGGTTGTTTATTGTTGTCTCCATCAGCTAAAAAAGCTGAGGAAAATACGAAGACCAAAGGGTCACCACGGTAATGTAGAACTATAGCATTAGGAAAAACAAGATGTTCTGTTTTGTTTTCTAGCTTTTCTGAGATAAAGATTTCATTTTAAATCTATGAAGTATTAAATTCTCTTTGAAAATATCTGTGAATAATATTCCTTTTAAACAGTGGCAAAATGTGTATATAATATATACACACATATTATATATATTATGTATGTACACACATACAGTCTACTTAATGGTAGAATTAGGTAAAATATAAAAATATAACCAATAAGTTATGTTAAACACATATTTCTCTTGCTCAGTTATCTTTTAGGTCATGTTACTGATTTATTTATTTACCATTTAAAGTTGGTCACTAAAGCAATTTTAACTTTAACTCAGTAAAACAGATGTAATGCCACAAAAGTTAAGGATACGAGTATTTACTGAAGCATTATCTATTGGGAATACACTTTGCTTTGTATCTGTAAGAATAGGCTCATAATAATGAAAATATTTAATCTAAATTATATGTGAAACTTAACCTACACACACTTCAGAATTTCATGGAACATGTACAAATCTGATAGGATCATGTGATGGAACAATAAATACAACACCCCCCAAAAGGATTCTGAAATTATATTTAAAATAAAAGTCCTGTTTAAGCCAGTAAACGAATAGCTAAAGGAGCAGTTAATATTTCACATGGTTGCACATCATAATTTCCACCTTCTACCAAAAACAAACAAACAAACAAAAAAACCCGTAAACATTGAATTTTATATCATCTGGCAATTAACAAAACATTTAATTTTTATAAGTAAAACAGACTCCATATATTATCAAAAGTTCTGAGAATTAAAACCAATGCTAAAGGCACAAACATAATTATTAATTTTTTTCTCACATTGATAAAAATAAAAATAATATTTCCTATAATGCAGTCCTAGAGATTTTATATTTATCTCTAGGTCTTGGAGGTCTTTAGGATTTTCAGCAGGCTACTGGGTGAGACAAATTCTGTGTTAAGAGACCTTGGTGACCTGTATAACTCAGTGCTTTGACTTTTTCCACCAGATGCCTGTGGCCTAGGGAGGTGAGAATTAAACCAGCAGCCTAGAGAAAGGATTCTGCCTGTTCCGACTCTGGATCTTTGCCTTCTTGCCTCATTCAGGACCTTAGTGTTATCTCAATGATCAGGTTTCTCCCTATCACCTCCAACCTCTTTTCACCAGCTTTCGTTCTCTTTTTCAAGCATGTATACAGATGAAGTTTTTACTAGAGTGTTTGCTTCAACTTACTCTCTTTTCTCAAATCTATTTTAATATTTCTTAAACAACTCTTCTCTAATTTGTAACCAGCATCTGCTTTTTCATTCCCACATTGGCTGTCCTGTTCGGTGTTTTGTTCTAATCCTGTCATGCTTGGATTATAAGAATAATTTGCTTTTATCGATATGACTATAAGAGCCAATCCTGTTGTTTACCAAATTTTAAAAGCAATGACTCCTTTCCTCAGTTTGCTACTTTGCTTGTATTTGCCAATAAACAAAGTTCATTAAAACTTCCCAGGCCCTGCTCCCTAGTGAGGATAAGGACTCCTGAGGAAAACAGCTGAAGAAGCACATTTATCTGGGGACCAAGGAGCAAGTGCTGAATAGCGCATTAATTGAGGCATTGCCGTGAAAAGAAATTATAAAGAGATAAAGCTCAGTTTATATTTTTCAATGGTTTTGTCATCTAAAAATATTAATGTTTGCCGCATGTGGTTATTTAAGCATGAGTTTTTCTTAAACAATGTTGATGTCTTAGCAGTTTGACATCTATTCATTATTTTCACCGCTCTTCCCTTGGCGCAAGCATCATCTCACAGTCCTAGAATCATGGAGACGTGTGGTTGGTGCGAGGCTCATGTCCTTGCATTGATGTGACAGTATAAATTATTAACTTCCACTCAGTCACTCATATGTCCCTCTCATTTTCCTGCACACTTTCATTAATAAAAACTTATAGACATCAAAACAGAGTTAGCATGTAACCTTAGAAGTGACTTTTGTCTTTTATAGACATGTGTATGGAACCAGAGGTCCCTATCATATATTGCATGGAAGAATTAAGAAAGACTTCTTTCATGCATTCTCCTTTCCTGGCTGAAAGTTTATTAATATGCCTGAAAAAAATAATAAATCTTTCTAATTAGAAGATGTTGCCTGAAGCGCTGTGAGAGTGATATTTTGACCCATTTTTTTGTTGCATTTAGTATTTATTTCTGAGACTCATTTCTAAATGTATATGCTTTGATGTTTTCATTTCTTATCCCGAGAGCATCAAAACTCTGAAATAACATTTTTTAAAAATAGAATGGCAATGGAAGGTTCTAGCAAGTAGATTCTTCTCGAATGTTCTTACAACATTTTGAGGTGAACATATCTCAAAAGTTGATTTTTATTTGGATTTTAGTACATCTTTCACATAAAATAAATGGTCCTTCCTTCTCTGAAGTGTGGATATCTTGACTTGAACCACAGCATTCTGCTGTTAACACAGAGGTCGCTTTGCATTTTAGGTGGGATGGTCGGTAACCAACCTGCTGTTAGAATTCTGGGCTTAAATAAATGAATAGAAAGAAAACAAAAATTTCTTGTAATTTGGCTTTCATATTTGCCAACACATTATAAAATTGTTACTAAGGGCCGTTAAACTAGAAAATATTTCAAAGGTCATCAAAAAGGCAAATATTTGCAAACTGTGCTACGTTAAATGACAAGCTACTCAGTATGAACTACCATTTAGTTATCTTGTTAGTGAATCGAAAATTTCTTATAGAGCTGCTAAGTTAGATCTGATATTTTCTTTAAAAAAGAATTAGTTTAAAGCACCAAAAGAGCATTCAAAGTCTCTTAAAAATAAAAGTACCCTGCCTGTTACATAATGACTTGAAATGCCATCTGTGATGTTAGAACCTTCTTTTTATTATAGTCTCTTATTCTTCTGGCAACAGAACTGTCCAGGGCTGTAGTCCTGCTAAGTCATCACTGACAACCACTCTTGCATTGCAGGCCAGTTCTTCAAGAAAAAGCTTTCACATTAGCAGTCACCAAAAAAACAAAAACAAAAACAAAAACAAAAACAAAACGAAAACTCTAAATAACTAGTCACATAATGTTAAATGACTCATAATTTCTCCATCAAAAAAAAGGCTATTTTACTTCTTTACTGCAATAATGGTAAAACTCCTTACTTCCTAAAGGACCAGACACCTAGTTGTTACAGGTCATAAACTGTTAGTTCTGTGTGTGGGTTTGAGAATAGATGCTGGTCCTGACTCAGGTAATAATTACCCTCCTGTACACTAACCTGAGATGCACATGGTCCAGCTTTTGATAAAATCTATTACTGTCATCCTGTAAAGAAACTTAACGTGTAGACAGAAAAATGTAGTTTATTCTACTAGATTGCCGTTCTGACCGCTGAAATAATTATTTATGAGCCAGCTTTAGAGCTAGTTGTGTTATTTTAAACAGTCACACTGATAACTGTTTTATAATTTGCTGAGTTTTAATATTTTATTGGTGTATAAAAACTATTCTCACTTATTAAGTTTATCACTGCCTCACAGAGGCATGAATACATTTCAATTAGATGTATATAAAATGCTGAATTGCAAATTCTTTTCAAATATTATGAAATGGTCTATCATCTTAGTTCAACCCACTCAGATAATTTGATCCATTTGACTTAATACACATGTAAAGCAAATCTCTTTAGTAAATTTGCATATAAAATAGCACCAGTCCTAAAGGCTCTAATATGAACAATTAGTTTCATGTTTTTATCTCACAGAAACACTGGTTTCTAACACAACAAAAAACAACCTTGTAAAGTTTATTTTTCAAAATTATGTTAGGGAGGAAATGGTACATGACAGAAATAGTCCTCCTTTTCTGCTCAGCGGTTCAATAATAAAAAGTTCCCTAGACCATTTCAAATATATTCTGAAGATGTTTTCTTGCACTTATTAAAATCAGTAACACTATAAGAAGTTGCTATAATTCTGAGCTCACCTCATTATTCAGATTGAGCAAAAATTGTTTTGGTAATACCATTTAATCTTGGAAGGGTAGGCTTATCTCAATATGCAGGTCTGAACAAGCTGTCTTTAAAAACCATAAAGTTTATGTATCTCTTATTGAAACAAACATTAGGGGTGGCTCCATAGTGTAGTGGTTAGCACGTCTGCTTTACATGCAGAATGTCCTGAGTTTGCACCCCAGGTAGAGCCACAGACCATAACCTGGGTGCCTGTCATGAGTGCGTGGGAAGATATGCCCCACCTTCAGAGGCCAGTTCTTAAGGGGAGCTGGCAACACCTGTTGGTCAGGGGTGGAAGTGAGAAGGGTGAGAATAAAAGAGGAGGAAAAAAAAAAAAAAAAAGAAACAAACATTAGAATTGGCTCTTCAGGGGCACAGAAAATCAAAGCTTAAATAAAGTTCGTTTTAAAAACCTGTTAGTATAGTAGTTTTTTCTTGACTAAAACATGTTCACAATATCTCAGTCACAGAAAAAAAGAATATCATGTTTGGTTCTCTCCATGTGGCGATAACACAACCTCATATCTGTGAAGCTGATTATAGAAACCGCAGTGAAATTCTGTTATATCAAATAAATGATTACTTTTTCTAACCTGGAATACAGTATGGCATATGTGTGGCATGATTTTTTTTTTAACCATTATTTATGTGACTGTGGACAGCTCTGACATGCTTCAGAAATTACTATTAGTAAATCTTTTTAACATTTAATATGTCCCCTAAGAACATTTCCTTGTTCTCCACTCATCTTAGCACAGCAAAGTCAATAACACATAGTCAGAACAAATAAACATTTAATGGTCTATTTATATTAACCCAATAGGGCATTGGTATCATAGAGATGATACCAAAATAATCTGGAGGATTCAAACATTTTTTAGATGCTGGGCAAAACTGGTCCAGCAAAATTGCACTGGAATCTTATTTATCATGTTTGGATTAAAATATATGTGGAGTTTCACTTTTCGTGTGTGTGTGTGTGTGTGTGTGTGTGTGTGTGTGTAGGACAAAAAGATAATCTGAAATAGATAATCTAAAAATTTGTACAATAACTATAGGATGATATTTATTTCTCTTGTCCATTGAGTAAATTAATAAGTACCATAATAGTTTGTACATCTTTTCTATTATATATATCAGCTTCAAGATGCTTTATATACTGTTCAAAAATAATTTTTTTGACAATTTATTTATTTTGCAAATATTGTGTTAAAAAGATAAAACTCAAATGAATGTATCTTAACCAAGATATTTATCACAGTGACACATTTAGCAAATAAACTGACAATATCTTTGTGATATGTGGGCACCGGACAAGATAACTAAATTTTTATTTAGTTCATTTTAAAATATCAATGAATCTCTCTATCTTAAAAACTTAGTTACATTTTACAGAAGTTAAGCCTTAAAAGCTATCATTATGCATATATGTACATTTTATTGTGGTAAGAACACTTAACATGAGATCTACCCTCAACAATTTTTTAAGAGCACAGTAGTGTTGTTAACCTTATACAGCAGCTCTCTAGAACTTATAATGATTAAGTTTTCAAAGATGTTTTAATTTCTTTAACGAGTACTTTTTAATATTTTTTAATGTGGTTGCTTTCTATCTTCAAGATACAATTGTTCTTTATATGAATCATTGTTATCATTGTTTAGAAGTAACAAGTAGTGTGTGTCTTCCCATTGGATGGATTCTGATGAGCTGTACAATTTCCAGAGCTCTGTATTTTATAAACTGGTTAGTCCTAATGTTTTGCAATACACACTTGTTATGAAAGTAAAGGCTCATGGCATGCAAGTTATCCATTTTATCATGTGCTTTCAATAAGCCTAGTGAAATTGAATATTTGCTGCTGTGAAAAATGCTTATTAAAAATTTCCAACCCAAATTTGTTTTCACAGCTAAAAAATTTCTTGATAAGAAACAGTTTTGAGCCAGGTAGCAGTGTCTGGCATTTGACAGCATCTTTGTGGTTTGTTTATGATTAACCAAGGTTTAACAAGTTATACAATGTGTTATAATCTAAAGTAAATAATTTTTTAGTTCTCCTTCAATATTTTGTCAAATATGGGGACTAGGCATGAATCATCATTTGGTGCTGCTCTTACTGGTAGAAATTCTGTGTTTTTGGTAAAATACAGTGCTCGTCACAGGGTGCAGTCAGCAAATGCCTGCTGTGGTGATGTCTTGTCATAGGTTTGTAACTTCAGAGAAAAACCAGTTAGGCTTTTCCATAGCAAATGCTTTTATTTGCCAAATTAATCTAAAAACCCATGATAGTCTTCACTGATCAATCTCTTGTTAGACTGTATATGTTTTGGGGACAGAACTTTAAGAGAAGCTTAAATATTCCTTAATGATAACAGTCGACAATGATCTTCACATACTTTAACTCATTTGATTTTCTTTTCCCTCAGGTAACACATAATTATATAATAATATCAGAAAGTGAGGTAAAGAATAATTTATGTTATTTTGCACTATTTTTGTGACCAAATTCATAGATCCACTTGGATTTTCACCTGGTCTAGCAGGCAAATGACATATGTTAGGACATAGATTAATTCCAGAGAGAACTAGGTGGGCCTGTGGTCAAAACTTTGGTTTACCAAACCAACAACTTTTTCTAAGTTGTTTTTCAACAAATACTAGGGCATTTTCTTGCTTAAATAAGTACGGAAAACATTAGAATAAGTAAAATTTAACAAATTTTGTTGCTGGACTTCTCAGAGCCTTTAATACATGCATATGAATGGCAAATCTCTAAGAATGGCATATGGTGTTTATCTGCTGGTGCCGCCCTCAATAGTCTTTTCAGAATGCCAGTTTTCTTCCTAACCACTTTGTCATGTAGGATTCCTTATGAGTGAAATTTTTCAAAGGGTGGCATTCTAATATACTAACTCCTAAGTTTTAGCCACTGCTTGCCCCTATGAGTTTGCCAGTTTGCTGAGACAAATTTTTTTTTAAATTTTTCATAACATTGACATAGAATGACCTACTTTCCATTTAGAATTGATAACGTGTAATCTAACTTGATTTTACTTTTGTTAGTTCTCGTATTAGGCTGTTCTCTTCAATGTCTCATTACTAAATTTCACGAAAAGACAACCCCCTGAATTTTGTTTAAAAGGAAGTGCTGATATATGCTGAATCTGATGATGACACAATTTACTGGATTTGGTTAGCATTTCTAAAAATTGTATTGTCTTTTAATATTTCTTTAGCTTAACATCAGAATTAGCATGCCTAACAAATTCTTAGATGATAATGCAAGGAAACTATAATCACACATGTCACTTTTTTTAGTCTATTTCTAAGCAAAATGAACATTTTAGGAAATAAGCAAATACAGTTGATCTAGGGTGAGGAAATGAGGGCCCTTCTTTTTTAAGTCACAGTGAGCTGAAAGCCAATACTTTCTTAACTTGAGAAAAAAAGCTGGAACAGAAAGCTTCTGGAATGGACCTTGATGTTTCAGGAAATTAGTGAGGTGGGTAAAAGAGAGCAGTCTTTACATCGTTATTTTTTATGGTAATTATATTGATGTTATCTAAAAAAATACAAGTTGTTCATATTTAGAAGATATTAGTGAAAGAAAATTTTACTAAATACTCTTTTTACATTTGCCTATAATTCTTAATAGCTTCAAATATAGGCTCATGACTTGAGCCTATTTCTTTCTTTCTTTTTATTTATTTATTTATTTATTTATTTATTTATTTATTTATTTATTTATTGTGGATATCTTCAACACTGACACATTCAGGAGACATACCTGAGTCAGATAATGGACTCTGACCTTGGTGCCCATGCTCATTGCCTCATTGCTCATTAGAATTACCAGTGTAAATCGAATACTCAGGGGAAAAATAAAATTTCTTATAGTGCCACTTAAAAATTCCATTTTCTCCTCTAACCAGGTTGCACTTGAGAAATCAGTCTCACCTTGCCTGTGATTTCTAATACATGTGCAGTAAGAGCAATACTAAATGTAATTTTTTTAACATTTGCTGTTTCCCAGTGCATTGTCACATCTCCTTCTGATTGCGATAGGTAGACTGTCCATGCTCTGAATATACATGACTCCGGATTTACTATCCAAATAGTGTTAGTGAAACCCCAATATGTATTTTGTTTTGTTTTGTTTTGTTTTGTTTTTTGTTTTGTGAATCCATCTGTTTGCACACCCTGGCTCCAAAAATCCACAAGCAATAGTTAACAGTATAGAAAGAAAAACAGTTTAATATTGAATTGGCCAACATGGGGACAGGGAGCTTATATCATAAGTGGGGTTAGGATGTTCAGGTTTGTGCTGGGAGCTGATTGGTTGAAGTGAGATAAGGATAATAAATCATTTCTTCAGGTCTTGAAGACAGTTCTGAAGTCTGCTCCTGCATTGCTCCATCCGGTCTCATGGGAAAGTAGTCAGGGGTCGGTCCACATTATGGCTCAGGAGCTGAAATATAACTTAGGTGAAGATGTTATCTTTAGCCTGCCAGAGGTCAGGATCCTGTGACCTGATCTGGGTTACTGTCTTCTGTTGCTTTGGGAGTTGCTGATTATCCAGAGGAGGAAGAGAGATTTCTAGAGCTAAGATTTAAAACTGAATTTCATCAAAGTCACAGGGCCCCTTGGTTCGATGGTAAGAAATTTTCCAGGATTCCTAAAGATGAAGTAATATGCTCAAGTTAAAAGCAAACCTCTGATTAAAGTCATGAGTTCAGTTATTTACTATTGTTTTATCATGGAACAGCAAAAGGACATTTGCTGCATGAAAGAGTAGTGGAGGTAGAAAGAAGGAAATCAAATTGATTAATTTAGGAATACTTATTATCTGAAATCAAAGAAGTCATTGCAACCAGGCCTGGGAACTTCAGAAAAGAATGAACGTAATCATCTGTCTCAAAGTCTAATCTAAATGAACCTACCAGAATAGGAGTCAGAGATGTGATCTTGACATCAGCATGTGGAACACCAGCACTGTGGTGTGCTCAGAGTGACCTCCCCCAGGAATTCTCAGGCAGCCTATTGTGATCAATACCATCTTCTCTAGTCTAGAGTGTGAATCCTTTGTTTCCAGGATGGCTTAGGTGGATGCTTTGATGAGTTTTCTTTGTTTTGACTCCAATAACAGTGAGTTTCTTATTTTCTTCCTTGTTAAGAAGAAAACAAACCCATCATTAACTTTTTAAAATGCAAGTCTGCTATTGTTTCTATTCCACTGAACCAATAAAATGAATGGTGATGGAAAATTTTCTGATGGATACCTTCTAAATGATTACTATTTTTCAATGTCTTTAAACTTAAGTTAAATGGGGATGGCATGCTATCAAACAAACTCTTTCACCATTTTCAGTGTTTATGGTTAGATAACCTCAACAAAGAAAAAGAAAGTTGATTTTTTTTTCTTTGTCATTTATAATAAAACCAAATTGTTTTGGCAGTTTTACTATGCCTCCTTTTTTTAATGTTGTCTAAAAACAAAATGAAACAGAACAAAACAAAAGCCTTCTTTTATATCTACATATCAAGGATTCATCTTTACAGAATTTCAGACTAGTTTCTTTTATCAGTTCCAAAATTTGTTGTCAATGTATATCATTTTTTTTGACAGAGGGAAATTTACTAATATGTTTTTTCTAACATACTTCTTTTAATAATATTTACCCTCAAATTAACTATCAGAAATTTAATTTTTCAACAACAAAATAATGCAGACAAAACTAATATCAAAGTAACCTTTGTTTAGCTAGTCACATTTTAATTGGTAACTTTGAAGATGTCTTAAATAGTCATTGAGTGTAATTTGTAGCTTGGCAATAGGTTTGCAAAAGGATTAACCAGCTTTCAAACAGACATGAAAATATCCGAAAGTAACATTGTTTTTACCAAATCACAAACACTACAAATTAATTTTTCTGAGGCACAGAATTAATAAAAAGGAATAAGTGCTCCTGGTGTAGGTTATCAGCAAAGTCTGTTAACTCCACCCAGAAATCACATCCCAAATCTATTTGACTCCACATTCCTATAACATTCTCTTTAGTTCAAGGCATTCCATCTCTTTCTTCCACTTCAGTTGGTCCCCTCTTCTCAAATATGCTGAGCTTCTTTCCTCCTTAGGTCAATGGCACTAGCTCTGTCATCTGCCTAGAGCTTTCTTCCTGCAGAGTTTTCCATGGCTCACTCTTTTTCTGTCAATTCATTTCAGCTCATTGTGATAATTTGGGAGCCTTTTCTAATCATCCAACCTAAAATTATAGCCCTCACAATTTTTTCTCATCATTCCTTATCACATCAATTATCTTTATTTTTCTTATACCATTTCTCATTACAATATCTGAATTTTCAGTTTGCTATTTGTTTTCTATGTGTCTCCTGGGGAATGAATTTCAGATAACTGACAATGTTGTATCCTCAGTGTTTAGAACAATGCCTTGTGCCAGGGTATCTTGATTTTGGTCAGGGAAATTTATTAGATTAAATTATTGTAACACAATAGATTAGATTAAATTATTATATTAGACTAGATTATTATTGGATTAGAATAGATTAGATTAAATTATTTTAACACAGTAGATTACTTCCTCCTCTTTGAATCCTTTTTTGAGAATACTCTACATTTTCGTTGTTCTTATTGAGGGGGGAAGTTCTATTTTACTATTATTCTTTTTAGTCCTCTTTGATAGTTGGTTCTCTTTTCTCCAAAGTTTTATCCTGGAATGTGCCTAGGTTCAGTGGTTGATATTCTTTATTTCTCCTCTCATTCCCTCTCTGGCTGAAGTCATCCAGCCTCTTGGCTTTATAGACTGTCTGTGGTAGGCTGAATAATGGCTTCTTACAGATGTCTGCATCCTAACCTTCAATATATTTGAAAATATTTCAACTCATTGTGATAATTTGAGAGCCTTTTCTAATCATCAACCTAAAATTATAGCTTTCACAATTTTTTCTCATCATTCCTTATCACATCAATTATCTTTATTTTTCTTATACCATTTATCATTACAATATCTGAATTTTCAGTTTGCTTTTTGGAAAAATACCTTACATGGAAAATGGGACTTTGCTGATGTGATTAAGGATCTTGAGATGGATGGGAAAGAGTATCTTGGATTATCCAGGTGAGCCCAATATAATCACAAAGATCCTTATAAGAGGGAGACGAGAGGGTTCCGACCAAAAGACAAGAGGGAACCACAAACGGAGGCTGGAGTAAAACACATCGAAGATGAATGAAAGGGCCGTGAGCTGGGCTCTTCCAACATAGAAATAGATTCTTGTGAAGATCCAGAAGGAAAACAATCTTGCTACCTTGATGTTAGTCACATAAGATTCATCTCAGATTTTTGACCTCTGGTTTAAGTCACAGTTTGTGGTAACTCTTTACAGTGGTGATGGAAAACATATACTGTTTATATACAGATTTGTCTTACATTTATATTTTGAGCCTAAACCTCACTCCTGACATATAGACTCATCTATCTAACACTTACGCAACTTCTTCACTCAGATTTCTAAAAGAATCTTCAAACTGAATATATTCAAACTAAGCTATTGACCTTTCTCTCCAAATCTGCTCCAAATGAGTTTTGTCTAATTTTTTTTTTTAAGAAAATCTTGTATGCTCTACCATCCCAATATATTCAGGGACCAAATAATTTTCAGTACTCCCACTGTTACACGATGATTTATCCACCCTCCCATCTTGCGTAAATTAATTCAGTAGCCTCTTGACAGTTTTTCAGTGTGTCTAGTCTTGCCTTACCTAAAGTTTCAATATGACAGTCATAACAATCCTTTAAAAATGCAACACATCATGTCACTCTTCAGCTTTAACTTTCAGTGGTTCTCTATTTCTCTTCAACTAAAAGTCCAAGACATAAAACGGTTTGCAAGATCCTTGGTAATCAGCCCTGTCCCATTTCTCCTAATTAATCTCTTCCTTCTCTCTTTCACATCCCATCGCTTCAACACACTGTTTTTGTTTGTTTGGTTGTTCCTTGAACAGTCATATTACTCCCTCCACGGGGTCTTTGCACTGGTCTTGCCTCTGCTTACAACTCTTCTTCCCTTCATATTACCCATGACAAATTCTTTCATTCTCTCTCTCTCTCTCTCTCTCTCTCTCTCTCTCTCTCTCTCTCTCTCATTCTTTTAGTGTTGCTTTCTCAATGAAGTCCACCCCACCCACACCATTGAGCTTCAACTCAGACCATCCCTTCCCTGTTCCCAGTACTACCTACCATTTCCCCTTATTCAACTCATTGTTTTGCCTTCATTCTCAGAGTATTCATTACTTGAAAATATTTTTATTATGTATATTATTTGCTGTCCTTTCCCTACTTGTGAGTAGAACAGTGCAATTTACAAATATTTGTGAATAAAGGAAATCTACTTTTTTTCTCTCTATTGAGTTCTGTTTTACTATTAGTATAAAAACATATCTATTATCTTTCAGTCGCAATTCTCAGCTCTGAATACGTGTGTGTGTGTGTGTGTGTGTGTGTGTGTGTGTGTATCACTCTCAAATGACCTGAGTCTCTGAAGACTTTTTCACATTTTTTAGAAAAGTTTTCCAAGTGATTTCAGCAAATAAAGTTTTTGGTTAAAAAAAAATGAGATAAATTAAACCAGCATGTAGTGCACTCTTGGGGAAGAAGTCTCCCAGGAATGCAAGGTGCTCCAATAGTTCAGAATGACAGCATCTCTATCATAAAGGTGCATTCATTAGAGCATGTATTGATATTATACTGAATGTACATCATTCCCTGAAATAGTATATTTTATTTTCTCAATACTCATTTTGATAAGAAACTTTCAAGCCAATGCCATTAGCTATGTAAGAGTAAATAGTCCGCCATAATAATAACATGTTCTCAACATCCTCTAAAAAATCAGGTGGATTTCAGTAGTTTACTTAATAGGGACAGAAACAGGGAGCCCACAGTTCTAAAACTTGTGAGAAATACTGAACAGCAACTAGAAATATAAAGAGCGTGCATTTGGAACATATGTTTCTTGCTGAAGTAAAGAGCGTAATTAGACCAGAGGATGCTTAGAAAGAATGTTCACCTAAACTCCTTTCCAGATGATGACTATCCTGGTGTGGTGTAGGCATGAGAGTATAAGAAATCCAAATATCTGCAATAAGAATTTAACATAATCGTGAGACTTAAGAGAAATCACTTAACACTTACAAGTATAAACATCTTTAGTTGTTGAACTACAATTCAAGAGAATTATTTGTACTTTAAAGAGTTGTGAGATTCAAATAAGAAATACCTATAACATAGCTAGCACATAATACTAATACAATAGATGTTAGTGTCCTGTCCCGCCCTATTATTCATCAATATTTACGGTAACCTATGGAGGCTATGTAATATAATGTATATCAGGTTCTGGGGTCTACATAACAAAACAAACATACCCAAACAAACATAAATAATGAAAGAAACAAACTGGTTTAAATCTAGAATCCAACATCAGTTTTGCCATTTTGGTCGTTTCATTTCTCTAAGGCACAATTTCTTCATGTATAAAATAGTGATAGTAAGAGTGTCAATGTTCTCCAGCTTAGAGCACCAAGAAATCTGTAGTTACAAAGCTGCTTTATTGATAAGTTACAATTAGGGAGGACACACACCATGGGAACTGTGAAACACATCAGTAAGAGAATGTTAGAAAGAACTTAATATAGAATTTGGGCTTTTTTCAAGTGAATTTGGAGAGGACTCCAAGAAGGAATGTTTTGTTCTGAATTGAATGCTTTGGGGAAGCAGACATGTGATTTGTTACTTAATAATTCTCATCTAGAAGACAGAATGAATGGAAGATGTTAATGCTGTAATTAGAAAGAAGCGGCAGTCATTCTTTTTAGCCATGCTAAGAGGACTTTTGGTTATTTAAGTGGTTTGGAAAATGTTCTTGTGTTTGTCTGAGTTCAGACTTGATTATGGACTGGCGATATTTTCATCCTAATTCATTCTGGTCAGAGAGTGGCCCTACCTAATGATTCTCTGTGAAATAGTTTTTATTCACCAGGAGAACATCAAGGTCTAGCTCGCAGGTCCAGGCTAGTTCCCAGCTTTCGGGAGCTGCTTTTTCTCTCTCAATAGTCATAACTGGAGTATGTTTTAATTAAAAAGAAATCTATTTCAACAGCCTAAGATTGAGACTATCACCTGAGAATATCTATTATTATTTTTATATGTACTCCAGGTTTTTTACCAAGATAGTCCTGTCTTAAGATACTCTGCCTTGTTATATTTAGACTTGATTTCTGATTAGGGAAATAGAGACACATTGCCTACATTTTAAAGAAGTACTCAAATGGGACAATGACTTTTACTATAGTTATTTCTCTGCTTCCTGGTTTATAGCTCAATTTAAAATAAGTTGGGAAGATGATAATATCAGGAGGTAATATAGTGCTTTTAAATATTGATTTTAAATATTATTCTTATAAATAATAAGAGTTATGGGTAATCTGAATATATTATTAGGTAGACTAGTATTTAAGAGAGGTTAAGAGCATGGTCTCTGTCTAAAGGGAGTTGTCCTGGGTTGGAACCCTACCTCAATTTTGTGCTGACTAAATAACTTTGGTGTAAAGAAAAAAAACACACTTCTGTGTTCCTCTATTACTCATGTACTCTATACTTCTCATGATGAGGTTTCCCACACATTGAGTGATTCTCTGACACCAGCTGGATGTCCTACAATTTAACTATCATCTGACACTAAGTACCTTGTATTAAGGTCAGATCCCACAGGTTAAGGGCTCAGTCCCTCAACACTGCTCTCTATCTTCAGTTTAGATGCCAATTGCAAGTCTCAGGTTGTCACCTATACTTCTGATGGACCAATTATAAATTGGCTTTCTCATGACTCCTTCCTTGGGCTTGATAATTTTCTAGAATGGCCCACAGAACTCAAAAATACTTAAATTTATTGGTTCATTATAAAAGGATATGATAAAAGATGCAGATAAACATTGAGATGGAAGAGACGTGTAGGCAAAGACAGGGGCTTGGAGAATCCATACCCTCTCAGGGTGCATCATTCTCCCGTCACCTCCGCTTGTTCAACAACCAGAAGTTCTCTCAACTCCATTCTTTTGGTACTTTTATAAAAGCTTCATCACATGGACATAATTCATCATTAAATCAATCTCGAGCCTCTCCCGCTTCCGGAATAAGATGAGGGTGGGGGCTAAAAGTTCCAAGTTTCTAATCATCGCATGGTCTCTCTAGTGACCAACCCCTATTCCGAAGCTATCCAGAAGCCCAAGCAAAGTTGAACAAAAGACAGTTCTATCACCCAGGAAATTCCTAGGGATTTAGGAGCTCTTTCTGAGGAGGAAATGGAATTAAAGACACAATTAGAACTAAGAAGTTCCTAGTGTTCTTATTACATAAGAAATAGTATTAGAGTTGTAGAAATAGGTACAGTGCCTGCTTTCAAGGAGCTTATTATGTAGCTGAGAAATTCAAGACAAAATAAATACTTAAGCCTGTAAGAATTAAATTCAAATGTCTGTCACTGACACTAACAATTGTAATGCTTTTGAGGAAAAAGAATTATCTTCTAGTTAGAGTAGACTGTCAAAAGGTAGTTGCATAGAAGGTAGATGACCTCGGTTTGGGAGGATTTATAGAATGTGACCATTCAGAGAGATGGTGAAAGAACGCTCTAGGCAGATGAAACTTCAGGGACAAATATATGAGAAATTAAATCATAAACATTACAACAACAATAATACAGCAACAAAAACAAAGTAAAGCAATTACTGAACATAAAACCAAGGACCTTAAGTTCATTATCTCATTTAATCTTCTTTATACTCTTATAGAAAAGGTAAAACCATTATCTCATTTAGTGAGAAGACTAAAACTTAAGACAGTTTAATTAATTTGCTTATGGTTACTAAGTGCACAGGTGCTGGGTTACCATTTTTTCCAGATCTAATGGACTCTCAGTTTCAAGCTCTTAACCTCTACTGTTCTGTTTCCCCTTAAATGATCTTTGTGTACATGATACCATTTAAGGTCCTCAATTACTGACTCAAAGTAATGTGACTATGGTCAGATTATGCAAGACATTTAATGTAATGTCAGGGAATTTTTATTTTCTCTTAGATAGAATGGTGAATATGTTGCTATTTGGAGCAGTGATGTGGTGTAATTTTTAAAAAAGATATTTTAATAATTTTATTTTTTGTTTGCACAAGTGTTAAGATCCTCTACCATCACATTCTCTATTACTTCACATAGACAGACTAAATTGTTATTTCTTATAAAGATAAGAGCTTAACAAAATGAGGAAAAGATTGCATTGGAAAATTTTTCTTTCATTTGTGTTTATAGTAAAACGTTTCACTAAGTTAGTTTCAGTATCATATATACATACTTTTCTCAGGAAACTATAAAGCATATTTTTTCTCAGGTTTTAAGTCTCACGTGTAGAGGCTCAGCCCAAATATCTGCACTATTGAAAAAAAAAAAAAAAACTTTAAATCATTAGCTTTAGCTATGGCTATCAAAGAACAATATATCAAGAATTATGCTCTTCGGTTAATTGTTCCCAAAGCAACAAAAAGGGCCAAAATTGCTAGTTTAAAAAAAAATAGACAAGATGAAATTTATTTCAACCAATAAATCCATCTGTTTCAAGCAACCAGCTGCTCCCTTTCCATTTGTTACTTATCGAAATGTCCATAATTTATTCATCTCAGGATACACTTATACATCTGTGGAATCATTTATTTTGGCTTATCTAATTGTCTTTGAAATTAAATAAACCAATAAACAAGAGAAAAGATAAAACTCAAGAGAAAACTATGACTGTAGGAAAAGTTGTTGAGTAGAAAATAAATTCCAAAACTAAAGGACTTTTGTCATATGCTCAGTAATTACCACTGCATGCCTTGTCAATTGGTCATAAATTTAAATCCTCTAAATTTACATATGTAGCTTTTGGATTATATTGCATTCACCTCCTGATAGATCCCTTCCTATTTCAATTATCTTCTAAAATGTCACAGAAACAAAGTTCTTGAAAAATAATATTATTCTCAAACTGCAATTCTTAGCTACCCAGGACTGTCTCTGAGATTTTGAAGCTGAATTCCTTCAAAAGCTATTCTAAATATGGTTCAAATCTGCATTCTATGCAATATATGTGTGGCTTGGCATTTGCTCTTTTAAATTTTAATTAGTATTTCTTTAATTAACTTTTTGACTTCCTTCTTTCTGGAACATTTACCTCTATGAAACCCTTTCCAGGCTCCTCAGCAACCGATGATAGAATGAGCTGCTGTGAATGAGCTGAGTGGCCATATCTGGCAGGCAGAGGTGGGGGACACAGCTGTTGTCATTCATGCTGGTGAGTCTATCACCCCAGGGAAAGGCTCAGGCCTTAGGTAGAAAAGTTGTGTCCTTAGGATGAATTGCTGCTTCGTCACTAACAGTGGGATCTTGGACAAGTTATTTACTTTGTGTTTTAATTTTTTCATGTGAAAAAAATTCTGCCTCATAAAATTGTTATATAAAACAATTGAATATATATTTTCAAAATGATTTGCACAGTGCCTGGCACAATAATACACATTTAATAAGTGTAAATTCTTGCTCCTAAAGTGAATTCAAGCATCAATAAATTATTGGACTAGAAGACTTTTAAGGTTCTGGAGTTATATACTATTTTTATTTCTCCTAAATTACTTCTCTAAATGTAAGATTCTGTACCCAATTTCAATGTGTGGGGGTTTTCCCATACCACAAAGCAACTTTCCAACACCAGCTTGGTGTTCTACCATTTCACTTGATTCTGACACTATTTACCTAGAAACAGCATCAGACTCTCGCATTTAAATGTTCAGTCCCATGAGACTACCCTCTACTTCTGATGTTGATCACAAGATTAAGTTGTCACCTGTGTTTCTGACCAAATGGTTATAAATCAGAAGTGCCTACAACTACCTCCTTGATTTGGTTAACTTGTTAGAGTGGTTCACAGAATTCAGGAAACCAGTTTGCTCACTAGATTCTCAGTTTATTACAAAGAATATTAAAGGATATGGATCAATAACAAGACAAAGAGATACATAGAACAAGATCCTGAACCAAGGCACTTCCATCCTCATGGAGTTTGGAGCCTGGCACGGCGGCATTAGGAAGTTCTGGTTCACCAAGTTGGAAACTTTCTGAACCCCATCCTTTTGGGTTTTTATGGAGGTTTCATTACATAGGCATGGTTGATTAAATCGTTGACTTTCAGCAATCAATTCAGCCCCTTTTCGCTCCCACGGAAATCAGTGGGTGGGACTGAAAGTTCTAGCCCTCTGTTCCAGGTTGGTTCCCCTGGTAATCAGCCCTCATCTTTAGGTGCTTTCCAAAAGTCATTTCATTCATAAAACAAAAGACACCTTTATATCTCAACAGTTAGGAAATTGTATAGGGTTTATGAGCTCCATGCCAGAAACAGGATGAAGACCAAATATATATATATTATAAATCACGGTATCACAGTACCTTACATTTTGCATGTAACTTATACAGCTTTCTTTTTGTTATTTCTCTTTTCAGATGTTTCTTACCTTCACCTAGATAATAAGTAGGTACTGCGTAGTGTTATTGTTATTTTTCTTCCAGTATTTTGGATCCTGATTTTCTGTACAGAGCAGATTTTCTACATCTTGTTTCTGTTGATGGTGGTGATAAATGTTTTTGAAAGACTTCCTGTTCAACTTATCAGTATTAACCGATTCAGATTATGTAGATTATTTTTTTGTTATTCCTGTAGCAGAGCCCTTTGTGATTTTAATGTCCATTGTATTTTTGGCAGCTAGAATTCAAGAATTTAACTCTTAATTAGGCCTTTGTTCATATGTTAATGGTTTTTCTTGCTCAACTCCTTTTGTTGTCAAAATATAATTTTGTGTTGCTGAAATGTTGTTTCTCTGTCAAACAGTAAGACACAACTTTAGGGCTTTGAGGAGAATTTATAAGTTTGTTTTGCAAAAGAAGGGGACATCTCCAAGATATCTGTGACCAGCTGATGGCACCCAGGAGTCTGATGTGAAAGGTGTTATCCACCACTAAAGAAACACAGATTTCTCTCTCTGTCTCCTGGAGTTCCCCCTCCCTGTCCTCCATCCTCCCCTTCTACACTCTTCTGCTTGGTCCGGAACTTCGGAGATGGTCTTTGGAAATTAGTTCACCATCTTCCCAATTTTTCTTTTCCACCTAACTCTTGTCTCTCAAGTATTAGCATTTGAGCAGACAGCAGCTAAACTTGTTTTTTTTTTTTTTTTCAGTGACATTCCTACAGAGTAAGATGGGTGCTTTGGAATATGCAGAAAGATGCTAAATGTCCTAAAGATTCTTTTTATTTCCAAGGAATAATTTAGACATCAGAAACATCTGGATCACTAAATGGCTACTTACACATTTTCTGCATGAATTTGCTTACAGATTCATAGTGTGACAACTTTGCACCAAATTATGCTTTAGTGGCTTCCAGCATCTTTGACTCTAGGGAAAAATCACTGTTTTTCTTTTTTTTTTTTTTAATTTTAAAGTATTCTCAAAGGGTAATCTCAGTACTGATATTACCAATATGAGAAGAGAAACAGGACCAACTGTAGAGTACAGGTGGACCCAAACAAATGTGCAAACATTGCCAGGATAGACTAAGTTCCAAACATCCCAATAATCGTCTTTTACAGAGATAGCTAGAGGCAGAAATTTGCTCTTGAGAAATCTTTCTGAGCATATGTTTTCACGGGGAAAGGAAAAAAAAAAAAACTTCATGCTTGAAGGATCCTATAAGGAGAAATGACCCCTTCTTTTTTTTCCCCCATATCCTCCAATGTTTCAAACAATGACAAGGACAAAAAATATCCAACTTGCTGGCAAGAAGATCATCCATTCTGCACGTTGAACCATATCTGCAGAGATTGCTTGAGATAATTCTACTTTGTGAAATTTTAAAAAGAAAACTGCACTAAGATTGCTACATTCAGGAATTAGAAGATAGTTTTCTGCCTGGCCTTCAGAGATTTATTTCCCCCTACAAAACTGCCATCACATATCTTAAAAGCAAAAAAACTGGGGGCAGACGGGAAAGGAAATTTTCCCTTTCTGCAGATTTCCCCCTAGAATTAGTGGTCCATTTCAAAACACAGCTGCTTTCCTCTATTATGTGGTCGAATAGATATATGTACTCAATGCAACCATCAAACGAGAAGAAATCACTAGAACAGTGTCACCAAGGCTGTTTTTACATACTTACTATTGCCCAATCTTTTTGTTCAATATTCATCTTTGAATTTGCTCTCCAGTGCTATCTACCTTTCAGCACTGACTCCGTTCAGAGTCTGCCCTTTCAGACACTCTAATTTTCCTGCATTTAACCTTTAAAAAGTTGACAATTTTTTCCCCTTTTTACAATTTTATGACTTTTGAGTCCATAGAAAGAGGAAATTAAAATGCTAGTTTTTTTCCTCCAAATTAAAAATAAGAGAAATCTGAAAAGGAAACAGGCAATGAATGTTGAGCTGCCAAGATCCTCCAAGTTAAAACACTGGATGACAAAATCAAAACAGATCAAGTATAGGTCAACTTATATTTGCATTCAAATATTTCTTTAAAATATGCAGCATTTTCTGCAAACCGCAAATACTTCTTATTTTAAAATCATCTTCCGAAACATATTTGTATTTAGTCATTGTTTAATTAATATTGACTTGCAGAAGAATATTAAGAAATGGAAGAGTAGCAAGGTTATAACCTTTAAGGCATAAATTATTAGTATTCATTATATTTGTTTAGAAGTAATGTAAAAGGTTTTCACACAATTTATCAATCTGTGAATATTGGGTTTAGACATGCAACGGCAGGCTCTATCTCAAGTAATAAGAACACATACAGTATAGAGTAGCTGTGTTTGAACACATGCTCAGATATAATCTGAGAATGGAAAATGTATTTGAAATTGAAACTGTTGGAAAATTCTAGCCTTTCTAAAACATTCATTACCCCAAAAGGTTCTATGTGTGTGCAGCTCTGTTTTACAACTCATTCATCTTAACAGAAAGTCCTGTTCCAATGCTGGACGGCCAGTCAGCTATAAGGATGAGGCTTTGCTTAGTAATACGGTGCTCATATAGGCCTTGCTGGAAACTAGTCCACTGTTTTCATCCTATTTTAATGATCGTAAATTGCAGATTACTGCTTCTCTTCTCTTTTATCATAATTTCAAAAATCATTATGAAAAAAGATAAACATATACTATTTAGAACTATTACTATTAACTGTTAAAAATTAGCAATACCTATGAGCATGTTATATAGATCAAAAGGTTGATAAACCAAAGTCCAGCTATAGAAGAAACTAAGTTTGCAGTTATAGTATTTATGCTCATCAAGTTTTCCAATTATCTGCGGATATGTATGAAATTATAGAAGATCAGTGTTTGGTGGATAATTGGAGACTATTCATGAGCACACATGTACTCACTGACATGCATACATATACATGTTGTATTAGCCCACCCAAGGCAGAACTATGTTAAGCATCATCTTTTCCAATGCTACTTTAACTCTACTCTTCTCAAAAATTTCTCTGGGAAAAATAATGTACTGGAGCAGGAAAACCTGAGACTTAAGAGCCTAGAAATCTAAAAAGACTTAAGTTATGGATGGAAAATCAATTTGTTATGATATGTTTTTGAGGAAGGATTTGAGATCAATTTAAGCTAATGTTATATTGCTCCTGCCACTATTTTTGTTCTAAGGATGATGTTCTGCCAAGAAAGAGACAAATATCTAAAATCTTTAATTATTCATGAATAAAAGATCTCTTATTAGGCAGCATTATCTAATCTCCTTTAGTGTCAATTCCTATTTTGTTTGTCTCTAGATGATATTTTTAATGAAATACCTGATTATGATATTATTCTTACTAAAAAGCCAGCTCCTTAATGCTCCAAAGAGTTGAAGAAACTTTTTTCTTTTAGCTAGGCTATATAAATGGTCTAGTAGTGGGCTTTTCATGACTGTAGAAGATGATGAGTGGGTCTATTTAAAGGCAATTTCCCTGATCTCTCTTAGCAGAATATGGAAGGGAGTGATGTCCTAGAAAAATATGCTGGCTTGGCAGAGGAACTGCTATTAAAATAAATTGGTTACCAAGTGTTTATTACATTTTATGTTTGCCTCTCATTGTAATCCTTCATAATGTGTTTAAGCAATTAATTGCCACACTATCTGACTTTCTGAGTCTTGGAAGGGGACTATGAGTAGATTGAAAGAGCTATAAATTCCTATTTGAGAAAGAGGGAGAAGAGATTTCTTTGTGTTGTTGTTAATTAATCACATATTAATTTTGCATTTACTGAGTGTTCACACTTAACGTCATAATTAAATGTACTTAGAGAGACATATTAGACCATTATGGTCTTTTTATATACTGCACTTTCAAGAATTGAGGGCTGTTTCTTACAGCGGGCTGTTTCTTGTAGGAGGCAGTGACTCTTGGGAACTTTCCTGGGTGGGGAAAGTGTAAGTAAACATTCTTTTGTCAATAAAGAACTTTTATGCATTCTAACACTAAGTTCGTGTGTAATATTCAAAATATGTGACCGTCTCCATAGTCTTGTTCTGCTTATATTCTCAGTAATTCAACTAAGCTGAATTACTCAAGCATACCCTACCCTGTTTTTGTCAATTATAATGAAAACATTTATTGAGTGCGTATTTTGCGTAGAACACTTTATTTCATGGAATCATCACCTTGATTAAGTAGAAATTATTATTATACCTATGTCACATATGAGGAAAATTAAGACTTAAAGATTTAAGTGGCCTGCTCAAGATCGCTCAGTTAGCAAAGAGCAGAGGCTGTATTGTCTGGCACTTCCTATTGGTATCACAGGAGGAGAGATCCTTCTATCTCTTCTTCATTGATATATTCACAATCTACAATATTAGAAACTTAATGTTTACTGAATGAACGAATCAGAGAATTCTCCTTTATAAAGGATATTGTCTCTCAAACTTTTTTTAAAAACTCATGAATGAATATATTGTCTCAAAAAAAAAAAAAAAAGTGCAGAGGCTGTGTTCCAAACTGACAATCTGGCTCCAGAATTCTTCTGTCTGGCTGTCTGTCTGGCTGTCTGTCTGTCTCTGTCTATCATTTATCTTATCTATCATCCATCTATCTATCTATCTATCTATCTATCTATCTATCTATCTATCTATCATCTATCTATCTATCTATCTATCTATCTATCTATCTATCATCTACCTATATTTCTATCATCTATCTATTTATCTAATCATCATCATCTATCTGTCATCTTGCTACCTATCTAGATATCAAAATGTGAGGAGGTTTACTTTCCATCTTATGTATTAGAGGCTATTCTTGAAAGTCTGGTAATTCTTGTTTTTTGGGTCACTAATCAAATTTAAGAAAGAGATGATAAAGACTCTCTGCATCTGGATGGGCTTATTTATTAATAGGCCTTATCATAGGTTAATTAGGAAATCAGTAGTTTTGTTGGTAGATATCCAAATTCAATATCCATAGTTTAGGCCTCTTGTTCCATTCTTTTGCCTTACCAGTGTCAGGGCACAAGTGCAGGGGACAGGGCAGTCACTCTTCAGAATCCAGATATTAAAAAAATACCTCTGTTTTTAGGATAGCACCTTACATCTTGTACCCACATGCAGCTTCTCCAAATTAGAATCTTCAGAAAGTAAACCTCACATCTGCTGAGGTAAAGGGAGGCAATTTCCTGACTGTTTAGAGTTGGGAAGGGTATCTGGAAACCTTAACAGCTCCTAACACAACCTT
This sequence comes from Rousettus aegyptiacus, assembly GCF_014176215.1. Lineage (NCBI taxonomy): Eukaryota > Metazoa > Chordata > Mammalia > Chiroptera > Pteropodidae > Rousettus > Rousettus aegyptiacus. The sequence goes on from NW_023416286.1 coordinate 25,605,577, forward strand.
TGATGCAACCCTGCTGCTATCAGCATATCCTCATCTAGTATTCGATGTGAGTAGTCCTCTAGTCCTAAGCTGTTAACAGTATTCCAGCTTTGGTCATTCCATTCTCTTAAAAATATCCTTCACCAACTCCTACCATTTGGACATGCAATTATTGCATGTCCAAATATCTTCTTCCTTCTAATCTAGAACAAATGCTACAACCTGCATGAAACCTTTGTTGATTTCCACAGTCTCCCTTCGCATTTTGTGTGAAATGTTATATTCACATTTTAGTATGCCTGAGAAACTTCATTTGTTTTCAGAACTGAACCTGAAAACTCTTCCTCATCCTATTTCTTTCAATATCTAGGACAGTACATTCAGCACATTTTGGGTAACAACAAAAATCATCAGATTATTAAATGTTTCTGATGGTTATTATTATCTCCTTTTTATATGATTATTATGGCATAAAATGAAAAATCTTTCCTAGTAATTATATATTTTCATAGCTTTGCTTCATATTTAATTCATAATTATGAATAAGCTAAATGCATTAGATGAGTTTTACAATTTTTGGTGCCTACTTTGGGTTAAACGTACATCAACACTAATTTTCACAACAATCCAATGAGGCTTGGAGAAGTTAAATAACTTGTTAAACCTTGAAGTTTGCATTTATATAACACATACTCAATAAAACACTTTTACCTCATATGATGTTTTTTTATTTTGATTCTCCCAACAAATCTTTGCAATTATCTTTTTTGAAAAGTGAGAAAAGCAGAAATTGGAACCGTTTCTTTGACTGAATATGGTGTGTGAACCATGGTTGCTCTTAAGATCTTTCTAGGAATCTCCGAGCTCTTTGTGAAGTCAAACAATTTTAATAATAAGATATTGTTTGTTGTTCTCATTCCCCGACAAGTGTACAGTGGAGTTTCCAGAATTTGCCTGATGAGAGATTATGTCAGTTAATGAAATGAGTGCTTGTGTATTCTAGTGTTTTAAAAATTTGGCAGTTTAAAATTGTAATAGGACAAATACTGGTAGAGATAGGCACATATATAAAAGCACTTTGAAGTTCCTGAGTAATTTTTAAAAGCATAAAGGGTCCTGAGACCAAAAAGTTTGAGAATGACTGCCTTAAAAGAATACACTTCTTGTGTTCTACGAGGAGTACAACTCATGTCCAGTAGAAATAAATTGGCAATACAGACATTCTGTGATCTTCTAAGAATATTGTGCCTCTCTGACATGGAATGTTTTTTGGGATATGAGAATCTTCTCTGTTTTAGTATAGAAATTCAACTTTTCCAGAGGGTCGGTCACCTTTTCTGGAGGGTTGCCTTCAGCAGAACAATGTGTCCCTCAGAACAGCCCCAGTTATATTCATCTTAATTAGTAAACAAATTTTTTAATGAAGACTACAAATCTTTCTTTCATTTTTTTTGCATTCAATATTATCACTAAAATCCACCTGGAATTCAACTGACTTTGGAACACTGGGTACAATCATAATTTCACTGTGTGTCCAATAATGATGCCTGTGCACGTATCTTTCCCTGACGCCTGTTGTTTGCAGTTTACTTTTACTAAAAAAAAGTGGCTTCATAGAAGTTAATCTCTTTGATATTTACAAAATTGAAAAAAATCCAAATTTCTTACAAGACAGTCTTTGAGAAGTCCAGATGTAAGAATTATTGAACCATCTTAGGTTTCTGTCTGCCCCTGATTATTGAAAGACTATTTAGAAAAGCTGCCAAATTTGATACATTGCATGTGATATGTACTAAAGAAAATGTTAGAGATTTTTTTTCTAAGATACTAGACTTGGACTTCAGTTTCTCTGAACAAAACAATGTAATTTTAGACATTTATGCTTTATTCTCTTGCAAATTATGATGAAATTCTTTCTCCTACTTTTAAATATAGATCTACCATGATAAGAATCACAATAGCTTATTGATAATATTTTAGAGAAATTAGCAATAATTAGATTTTGAAGAGATTATATTAAACTTTAAATTCTATAGGCTCAAACTTTTGACTCAAAATAGATTAAATTGTAAGGTGTTAAAAAATAGAATAAGTAAAAGTTGATGACTTTTAATGTCTCAAAGTTTATTAAATCAAATATCTGACTAGTGTGAGCACTTGCCAGCATCCCAGCCATTTCATTTGCACTGAAGTTCCTGGAGTTGGTGAGTAATACTGATGGCTGCAGTGGAATCGATTTGCAACAATCCACATTGATCATTAAGACAGCTGAAATAAGCAGATCGGCCACAGGGCAGTTTGTTTATTTTATGTGTATAGACATAGCTTTAATTCCCAGCGCAAAAGTCTCAGAGAAATATTAGTAATACAAATATGTTTTCGACTGAATACACGTTAAAGGGTCATTTTCTCCCATGCTGTAGGGAACAAAAGAGCTCAGGAACATGGTCTTAGTGTGTTGACACTGCATTTAAGGTTTGTAACGAAATGCCTTATTCTTCACCCTGTGGGTTAGAAACTGGGATCTGGTGAATCTGCATCAGAAAATCATCTGCAGGAGTTTTTTTGTAGTGAGGACCCCATGAGCCTCTGTCCCTGAATGGGAATCGAATGTCCCTGAGCATTGTGATTATAACACTTTCTGATTTTTGCGATTTGCTCTCTCCACATCTGGTTTGCAAGCAAGCCTGGATTATATGAGAGATGGATGCCTCTAAAGAGAGTCTCAGCTAAAAACTCTGACTCTCCCGTAGGAGCTTCTTGGATGGGTACAGAGTCTGAAAGCTAGTGGCAGCACAAATTAGGTGTTAATTTTGAGAAAGTATTTTGGGAAAAGGTAAACAACATTTGCTGTCTGCATTCAAAATTTCTAAACTGTGACACAGGTAAAATATGAAAGAATACACACAAAGTATCTATATGAGAAATCCTATGAAATACAATGACTAAATCCCAAATTGCAGCCTTAATCCATTAAACAATATTTAAAGATCACTATAGAATCCAGTAATATCAAGGAACTTGGACAGGAGGGTTGGAGTTTATGAAAATAAAAACTTAACTTTAATTTTGGTGAGCAGCTAGTATGAAATAATCTAATACTTTTTATTTGACCTTGATGTGCCACTATTTCTATGAAACCAATAGGTTAGGCGGTCATCTTTTATCTATAGACTTTTGGAACAAAATATCTTTATTCTAGATTGTAAGCTACTACTTATTTTCTTCCAACTTGTTTGGCCAAATGTTCTTTGGTTGTTTTTTTTTTTATTTCTTTTGCCTCTAATTGATACATAAGGGTTACCTGCTATTTTATATATGTACACACACACACACACATACATATATATGTGTATATACTAAAATATGTAACATATATATGTAATCTTAGCAAAGAGGGAAACACTGGGAAGACTAATGAACACAAATATATGATCATTTTTCACTTTTTCCATGACTTTAAAAATAGAACATTGAGTCATATTAGAAAAAATATCTTTGTTGGAAAACTTTTGCCTTCTATGCATGAATGTTCCCTCTATTCTGGACCAGTCAGGAGGTCTTTGAAGTCCTTTTGGAGCAACCAGTCATCTCCAAGAAGATTTGACTGAAGACTTAGGGTCATTAAATGGTTTTCTTATTTGGAGCTTTATTTCAATACAAGTTCACTCTTACACGTTGATATGATGTGTGAAAGTATTTCACTTAAGCGCCAAGGCTTCAGAGGGAGTTTTTTTGAAGAATGAAACGAAAGCTTCTCTGACAAATAATTCAATATTTGTTCTTCACAATAGCCAAAGAATGCAGCTGGCCCTTGAACAAGGTGGGGGTTAAGAGCGCCAAACCCCTGTACAGTTGAATATTCGAGTATAACTTCTGACTTTCCCGAAAACTTGACTACTAATAGCCGGCTGTTGACCAGAAGCCTTACTGATAACATAAACAGTTGATTATCACTTATTTTGTAAATGTCTCACATACTGTATTCTTACAATAAAGTAAGTTAGAGGAAAGGAAATGCTTTTTAAAAATCATAATTAAAATACATTTACGATACTTATTGAAAAATTGTGTATAAGTGGACCTGTGCACCTCAAACCTGTGTTGTTCAAGGGTTAATTGATTTTTACATTATATATATATTCATCTTATTTCATATCTATCATATTAACACAATATTAGTTATAGAGCAAGCAGTGCATGAAATTAGTTAGCCATTATTAAATTGAATTTGTTTTAAATATTCCAAACATATTCAGGTACAGATAATGCACACACACATAAACACACTTCTTGATCTGGAGACGTCTCTTTTCACTCTAATGGTTTGTATCCCATTCAGTGTAAGTGATCCATCACTTATATACATTATTTCCAATGAAATGTACTTTATGCAGCTAAATTCCTTTATTCAAAGCATGTTTACTTACTTTAATTCAACCAATCACACAGAGGTGCTAGGTGGGGAGTAAGTTCAGATATTGGTGTGTGTGTGTGTGTGTGTGTACGTGTGCACATGTGTGTTTCATTTGGTTTTGTTTTCCCCTCCTGTGTTTTCACCTACCTCTTTCTTCTATTCATGAAGATACTACAATGTCGCAGGTCGGGCCATGATGAAAAGTCTAACTTCTTAGGAGAAATTAGAATCTTCAGATTGAATAGAAGAAAGGTGAAATAGAATTAGTGGATTAAAAAAAAGTATCTTGGAACAGCAAGTAGAAAAGAAGTGTGGTTCCTCCATCACAAGTCAAAGGGGAAAGTATGCAGCGGTAGGGGAAAAAGAGGAGAGAAATATGTATTTTAAAGTCCCTCCGTCAGAAGAGATCTTGCTTTGAGTCGACACAGGCGAGTACACAGACGGAACAGCCGGTCAGATAGAAGTAGCAGCAGTGTCAAAAAGATCTCCTTGTCCCCAAAGTGTCAGAGAATCCACAGAAACTGTGGTCCAGGGTAGGGCCCTGTGGAATGAGTCGACAGCAACCTCAGCTGTCGCCCAGGTATTGATGATTTGGAAACAGCTTCTTCCCTCACCACCTCCACTCCCGGGACTACGTTAGCACTAAAACTGTGGTGCAATACCACAATTCCATGGGCAGGAACCCTGCACATGACAGAGGTTAAGTGTTCCATCAGCCCTGCGAAATAGCGTTTAACATCAGAAATGTGTCCAGATTTTTTTTTTTTTAAAAAATACACTTAAATAATAAACACATTTATATTCTTACACTTTGAAAACTGTGATTCTTATCTGGGCAAATATGTTCTTCCTGCATTAGAGAAGAGTAACCTGAAGTTCAGAGAATTTAAATAACTTACTTAAGATCATTAAACTGGTAAAGAGCAGAACCAGCATATGTACTCCCTAGTCTGTCTGATTTTGAGGATCGACAATCCATTTACCATATTTTCCTGTAATCCAGGATTAGAGCAATAGTCTCAGATCATTAAAAGGAAGCCACATGCATAGGCAGTTCATGGACAGTTTTGGTTGTGACTGACAGAGTGAATCTATTTTAAAGAGAGGAGTGAGCAGCCTGTTAACTAAAATTGAGTTCTCTAATTCAGTTACAGGTAATAAAACTGATGTTCTAAAGTCTGCTTGATTTCCTAGCTATTTCTCGACTGGATCAAAGTTTTTAGGACAAAGTGATATGATTCATATACCAGTACCCACCCATTCACTAACCAGCACATACAAGACCACTGTTGGAAATGGAATTAAAGACAGATTCATGGCTATAAAGTTTATTCTTACTATCATATCTCAGCCAGATAGTTCAGAAAAATGTATATAAAATTATATAACATTGACATATGTATTAAAGATCAAGCAAATTTAATGCCTTCACAAAGCTTTTAAGATAAAGTTTTCATGTTACCTTCAATGCAGTTCCAAAAACATGACCTTTTTCTTGTTTTGCTTTATTGCAAGCTCATTTTGTACTTCCATCTCTGAATTTTTCGAAGCATATTTCTAGTTTATATTTTAGCACTTTTTTCCCAGTGGAATGTTGTTCGCATTAAAAAAAAATAATTATTGTGGTTGATATTTATTTCTTAACTTAGCAATATTTCTTTATGTTAATTTGATCTTTGCATTTGTCTTTATTTCATCTTTAACTTGAATAGTCCCTATTTTGTAAATTTGTTGAGGTCAATAAGTTTTTAACCTATGTTTATGGGAATTTGTTGGTTATGATTTCAAATCCCATTTCAGTTTCTGTTGGAGACTTCAAATAAGGAAGGATCATTTTTTTGGGAAGAGGTGATTATACAGAGAATGGAGCATTATATATTGCAGTCTAGACCAATTCAAATAAAAGGAGAATATTTTTCTCAGTATTTATTATAAAACATCACAACATATATTCTAAAATAATAATTACCATTATATTATTTAACATTAATTGTACCAAGAAACTAAAAGGTTTATTTGTATAAAGTTGTGTACAATCTCCAGAATAATTCTAAATATCAAGTACTTTTATTAGGCCTTAATTTACAGATAAGAAAACTGAAACAGGGGTCACATACCTAGGAAGTGACAGCAGCAGGTGTTTCTAGCCTGTATGTGTATGTGAGACAAGGAGGGAGCTGGTTAAAATATATTTTTAGTGAAATTCTTTGCCAAATATTAATAAAAATGTTATATGAGTAAGATAAAAAGACCAAGATTTATTGATGATTAAAGGTATGCAGTCATTTTTCTCATCTCCAGACAAATTGCCCCATCATTCATGGGTAAGTATAAGTGCCCTTCCTATTTTTACACTCTCCTTGGATGATAGCTCACTCACCTTAAGTGAGACCAGAATGAATGGGCTGACTCAAAGGCCATCATCTCTGTGACCCAGGTTTTCAGTTTTATTAGAAATTCATTCATCTCAGTTTAAGGCATGAAATATAAATGGCTCCCTTTTGAATCTAATTGACTCCCAGAGACTCAACCTAACGTTGGGCAGAACTAGTTAGCTCAAATGACTGTGAGATCTACTTGAAAGTTTGGCAGCTTTAGAATTTGAGAATTTAGGAAGCAAATCTTAGCTCACCACTATCCAGCTGAATGGCCCTGGATAAATATCTTCCTCTCTGATGTTCAGTATCTTCATTAGTCATATAGGAATGTTTACTTTCAAAGTTTTGTAAGTGGTTAGGAACAGGATGTGTAAACACCCAAGTATATAGATTCTCGATAAATTTTAACATAATTTTATCTAAAGAAAAAAATTCCCACGAAAAAGAAGGAATCATTTATTGATACTTTATCCTAAACAACATTGTTCTCCAACAATGATGAAATATTTAGAAGACTGCCCTCCCCCCCACCACCGAGACTACAAAATAACTTATTTGTGGTGACCAAAACTTTAATTAACTAGAATGGTCCAAGCTAATTTTTTGTGACTGAAAGCCACATATAATTCACACATCATGGTCAGTGTTAAAGAGTTAAAACACAGAGTTGCTTCGGAAGTCTTGCTCTGATGAAGCGGTTTCACCTTGGGATTTCTTGGGTGGGTGCAAGAAGGTAGCAATGGGGTTGAGCGAACTTGTTAGTCAGCTTGGGCTGCTATAACAAAATACCATGACTGAATGTTTTAAATAACAGACATTTATTTTCTCACAAGTCTGGAGGCTGAAAGTCAGAGATCAAGGTGCCAGCATAGTTAGATTCTGGGTTCATATGGCTTTTCTTTGATGCATGCTCATGAAGAGAGACAGAGAGAGATCTCTCTTTCTCTTCTGCTCAGAGTATTCTTTCTATCTATTCTAATCTTATTTTTAATTCCATTATGAAAATCTCACTGTCCTGACCTAACCTAAACCTAATCGCTTTTCCCAAACTCTGCCTCTAATATCATTGCACTGGTGGTTAAGGTTCCAACATATGAATTTGGGAGTAAGGGGACATGAACATTCAGTTCATAGCAGCTTTTTGAAACATTTCCAAACAGTAAAATGGAATTTATATATTTAGCCTCTATAGAGCAACTCAGGCTAATACAATCACAAAATTCATTGGTGTAATTTTATTAACTCTGTGTAGCAACAAATACTTGTCTCACACTGATCATGAATTTAGATTGACATGTCTAATTAATAAAACAGAAAAATATTACTTAATAAAATGCAGCTGAATGAATAAAAACATTCAAAATATAGCATCTTTGGTGCTAAAAAAAAAATAATTTCAGGTCTAATTGATAAAAAGAATGGTAGGATGAGTTTAAAGAAAAGAAATCAGCACATGTCTAAGACACAGTGATTGTTTAACAGCTTGCAAAGGTGATCTTCCTGGCAGTAATTAAGCAGATAACAAGAAATTTTCTAATAAATAAAGAATTTCTGGAACAATTAAATACATGACCTACAAAGTTAATGTTTTAAATACCAGGTAGCCATGGTAGGACATTTTTATCCTCTGAGACTTATAATCAAAATGTGACTACTCCCAGGACATCCTGTTTTGTTGTGAAAGTAGGCAATAGAAAGAGAAAGGAGAATGAATATAGGGCATGAAACCACACCAGGACTGATGCAGAGAGCCACTTGGTGCACAGTGGCACACAGTCATTAATTAGTACATATTTCACTAAATGAATGAGCAAAGGCATGTCAGAGGAGACAGTGATGATCGCAGCATAGTAAGGTGCTATAGCCTGGCCTAATGAAAAAAGCATACTTTTGCAAGAGACTGGAGTTAAAAAAGAAAAGAAAGTCAGGAAAAAAGACAACTGTCCCTAGAACACTTTTATCCTAGAAAATCAAAGCATTCACAATAGAATATCTTGTTGTTGAGTAAATGCATGAGTCTCTAAGTTCTTAGCTACATATTCAAGTAAAATAATATCCTCTCATGACAAAATATTTACAGTGTGTTGATCTAATCTGCCTTGCCAATGTTGCTGAAGACTGAATTTAACCTCCCCAGAATAATAAGACTCTGATCAACTTCTAAAGATTTTTAGAAAAAATGGATTTCTGCCACCAATTCCCACATTCAATAACAGCTTCATTTGTTTAGGTCTTACAGTTTACAAAGTGCTTTTCGTACATTTTCTCATTTGGATTTTCACAACCAGTGAAGCAGGAAGCACACCCAGTTTATTCTTGTTACAGATAAGCAAGGGAAGACTCATCCAAAAACGTGTCCAAGATCAAGTTGCTGCTTAAGGGGTAGAGCTGGGTCATTAACACAGGTCTTTCAACTCCAAGTTCTTTCAGCTAAATCATGTTGATTCTGGATAAATACTGCCAGAAAGTATTTTTTTGCTCCTAAGCAAGCTCTCTTATTCAATAAGAAAGATTCCATTTTTCTTGATCCGTAAAAATTAAGATGGAGAATATTACTGTCAGAAATTTGAAATAATTGTTAAATCAACTCGTGCTTTTTAAAAAAATAAAATAAAATTATCTAGTATAATTGTGTCAACTTTTCTACCTAGGTCATATTTTCTAACTCTTTAATCATCTTAGGTGAGTCTCATTTTGCTGTTTAATTATTAAAATTTGTGGTAAGCAGTGAGATAAAGTTACTGTACTGTTTCTTACAAATATAATCTTTCACAATAAGATAATTATGTGTAGAAAAAATGCACAGTTAAGAACATAATAGCACCTATCTTTTACAAATAAATGAATAAAAGAACTGCTGACAGTAAAGAGATTAGTAAAATTATTCTTTTGTAAAACAGTGCCGTAAATTAGAAGTAAACAGGAAAAAAATGCTTTTAAATATAAATGAACACCAACTGTCTTTAAAAAGATGTCATTATTCTTATAATACTATGGTTTTAAGTAATAGTTCTTGTTTTCAAATGTTAACATTTGAAACTTTGTATTCTAGAATCACATCTTTAAATATCATATACTATTTTGTGGTTGTATGAAAGAATGCGTATAAAAGCATTTCAGGTATTACACTGTGGAGATATGAGTTAAGATCAATAATTACAAAGTGAAATCTTTACATTTTACTTATAAGCCTTGCACATATGATATTTGTTTGCTTGCCCTATAAAGCAGTTATTATTATCCATAATTCTTAGCCCAATAAACTGGAGTGCTAAGAAGTTAGGACTCTCTTCCTCCAAAAATCACGCATTTTTTTTTTTCTGAACTCAGGAACAAACCCAATTTTCTTATTACAAATTTAGAATTTGTCCCATTTTTTTGCTTTTCCTTTTCATTTATTCTACATGATTCATGCAACAATTTCTATCATCCATTCAAACTAAGATGACATTCAGTTTTAAAAGCTTTAGTCCCTTTTGTCTCCTCTGTACTGACAGAATGTATAGAATGCTTTAATAATAAAAAATCACCTTTTATACACATTCAGAATATTAATATTTATCAACTCACTACATGTTTCTATATGTGAGCTAACATCATCTATGTCTGACCATGTATGTGTTGGACTTTATTCTTTTCTTAGGGAATGTAGTTCACTGGTTGTATTCAATGCTGTAGTCATCTGTGCCCAAAACACTGATTTTTTTTCTGACAGCATGTGAGGACAGAATGCCTTACCCATTAGAAATTTAGACGGGATTCAAGCATGTCATCCATGCCCCATTTTTATGAGCTGCAGTAATTTACAACCACTAGTTACATCCCCAAGGGCTTGCCAGTTTTGTAAACCCATAGTCATGGAGGATTGTTTTAAGAAGGTATCTTAGTTTTGGTTGCTATACCAAAGTACTGTAGACTGGGTGGCTTATAAATAGCAGAATTTATTTTTCATAGTTTTGGAGGCTAGAAGTCTGAAATCAGAGTAGTAGCAGGATCTAGTAGCAAATGACCACTAGTTTATGTCATCACATGAGCAAGCAGAATGAGAAAACAAATTCTCTCATGACTCCTATGAAAGCACTAATCATATTCAGGAAGACTACATTTTCATGACCTCATCTAATTCTGATTACTTCCCAAAGGGACCCCTTCTTAATACCGTCACACTGGAGGATAGAGTTTGTTCAACATATGAGGTTTTTATTTGGGGGCAGGGGGCAAAAATCCAGTTTATAACAGACAAGGTAGTGTAAATAGATTGGATTTTGGGATTGGTCAGACATAGATTGAAATCTCAGCTCTATCCTAGATTTAATAAGGGGCTAATAATTATTTAACAAAACTCATATAAAATTAAATTATAAATATTCCACATATAATATATAATATATCCCCATATGTAATATATATTATACATTACATATATAATATGTTATATGCCTCATATATATGTTATATCCTATATATAATATGTAATATATTTTACATATCCCATATGTAATATATTTCATATATAACATGTTATATATATGGAAACTACTTCATACTATGCCTAACATATGATATGTGTTTAGTAAATGTTACTATTATTACTATTATTACTTTTAAGAATTTTATGTTAAGTTTAATATGGTAGAACATTTACGTCTTTGGAGAACAGATCACACAGAAGGTACACACATTCAAACTCTTAATGTGATAATGCTGAGGTTTATAGGTGACAAGGCACACACATACGCATATGCATACACACACACACACACACACACACACCCCAAGCTTTCTGAAACATGGAGAGAGTGGGAGTAAACTCACAGAGATAAAAACCGTAGTAGGTATGCGAATCCTGTTTCTACTGCATTTGAACAACACACAAAGGTCTAACAGGACCAACTTTCAGGCCCTGGAGGAGGAAACTCAGTCTTTAGGCTGAGGGGCTTTCATGTTACACGACTGAAAGAGTTGAGCCCCTCACATGGTATGATCAAGGGCTAGGTTGCTGGAAACCTTGTTGTCCCTGCAACATGATGTGGCAGATCCTTGGTTCCATTCCTGTCACCACTTCAGGACTCATCACTCGGCAAAATCGGAAGACTATAGCCAAACCTGGGAGTTGCAGCTGTATAATACGGCAGAACCTCAGCCTGCTGCCCAGATCAGCTACCTTGGTGTTCTTGGTTTGAAGAGCACCAGTCCAATTAAACTGCCACTTTAGATTTCTATCTTCTACCATGTTTGTTTGATTGTCTCAAACTCTCCGCTTTGGCTGGCTTTTATGGAGTTTTTCAGAGGTCAGCCTGTGCGAAATCAATTTGGCCTAAGTTAGCCCTTACTTCGCAGTAGAATAGTAATAAAGAATCCTTTATTTTTCTCCATTAGAGTTCTGAACTTTTTGAGACACAAAAAAGCCAGTTGAAGATAAAAATAGGAGCCTTATTGCTGGTAAAAGCTATGGTGGAATTGTAGATTAGGTGTGCAGCAAAAATATGCTTCCCAGTTCTGTGCTCCGGAATCAGGCAGACCAGCTAGCAGGTCACGGGCCTCTTGCGTAAACCACAGGCCTTTCCCGGGAGCAGTGAAATGTTTTCTAATAAAATTATCGAGTGGCCAATTTCTCTGCAAAGACAAGTCCAAATAAGAAACCCAGTAAGTGACAAGTCCTCCCCAATTCAACCATCATAAGCAAAATATGGAGGATACATGCACCCCAGGGGAGGGAGGAGTCAGGTTAGTGACTGAAGTTAAAACCATTAAAATAAATGGCCCATAAGGAATAATGCTGTGAGATCGAGTAAATCCACTTAACCAGTTCTTAGGAATTCAGTAAATGGCATGTCTCAAGTTTTTCATTAAAAGGAAGTCCCCAGTTCACCCCCGTGGGTGTTTAGCATTATTATAATTTAACAGCTATCCCAAGGCCAAAGCCATTTCCTGAACAACATAGCATTCAATCTTAAAACAAACCTGTGAGATAATAATCACAGTGTCTAGTACTCATTTTGCAGGTGAGCTACATGACTTGTCTAGGATCAAACGGTTGGTAAACATAAGATCTAGCACTGAGATTTATATATTATTTCGTTGAAAGTACAGGAGTTTCAGAGGACCTGATCAGATTTTCACAACACACAAGAAAAATATTGGAAAGCTTTAAATCACTGCATTTCAGTGCAGTTATTTAAGGGGTTGCAGTGGCACAAATAACTTCAAAATCATATGTTGAATATGAGTCATCTTTTGGTTGCTCAATTTTAATCAAAGATGTGTCTGACAGACTGAAATTTCAATATGTAAAACAAAACTGTCACACTGTAAATAATCAAAAAGAAAGTGGAGTATTTTTTATTTTCCCATTATTCCTTAGTTCAACAATATTTAACAAGTTCCTTTTTATCCCAAATATTTAACCACACACATAAAAATAAAAACAGAAAAAAAATATTCAATGTATTTATATCTCTAATTGTAACCTCCTTTTAATTGAGAATGAGTTTTTCTTTATATATACTTACTCCTTTAAAAACTAAGATTATTTGGGTTCTGAGCCTAGATTTAGAATCCTGACTTAGATTGACATCCTGGTTGTATAATTTTGGGGAAGTGCACACAATAAACTTGAATTCTTGTGTCCTCTGCCTCCTAAATTCACATGTTAAAACCCTAACTCTCCCAAGATCTAATACAATGGCATTAGGAGGTGCGCCTTTGAAAAATGATTAGATCCTGAGAGTGAAACTCTCTTTATAGGATTCAGGCCCTTTTAAAAGGGGCCTGAGAAAGCTTCTTTGCCCTTTGTGCCATATAAGGACAGAGAGAAGACAGTGTCCATCTATGAATCAAGAAGTGGGCCCTCACCAGACATTGAATCTGATGGTGCTTTGTATTTGAACTTTCCAGCCTCCAGAACTGTGAAAAATAAATTTCTGCTGGTATTTTGTTATACCAGCCTGAATGGACTAAGGCAGTGACTTAATCTCTCTGTGCTTCAGTTTTATCACCTGTAACATTAAGATAACAATAATAATCCCTGCTTCATTAAGGTTGTTGTAATGGTTACAGTAATAACATAAGTGAAGTGTGTAGAACAACGCCTAATGAAGCAAGTATTACATAATAAGTAGTGATTAATGTCATTAACATACAATGTTTTTTATAATTTCTGCCATCCTTTCTTTATAAAGATCATCCTTACCTCATGCTCCTTAACTTCTTTTACACCACCAGACTCATATTTTGCATATTTGTAACATAGATCATTTTTTATTTACAGAACAACTCTTTACCCTCTCTGTTGTAAATTATGGTCCCTATAATATATAAAGCTCAACAGTTGTGTCTTCTCTCACATCCCACTCAATCTAATAGTCGGTCTTCTCCCCGACCTTGAAGATTCTACATTCCATTTGCTGAGTCTCTGATCATCTGGACCCTTTGCATTTTCAGACTTTTTCCAGCAGCTTAACTGAAATAATAATTTTTAAAAATCTCAAATCTCTGCTTACAGCTACCTTACAGATTTTAAGAGCGTTCTCTCATAACATTGTAATGCAAGATAGTATATGTAATACAATCATATGTAACACAAGGCATCTAAGCAGCAGATGAGCTGCACACACAGTAGGGCTATAGAAGTTTAGGGACTGGGAAGGTCAGTGTGATCTGAGGTAAGTGGGAAAAATGGCATAGAAGAAGGAAGTAAAGCACCTTCACTCTTAAGGGCAGGAATTCATTCCAGTTGTACAGAAATGCACAAAAGAGACATGGATCAGGCTTGTATGTTTAGAGGTAAATCTCTACTTAAATGTCCTATAGGCACTTCCAAATCTGAGTTTAAACCTTGTTGTTGTCTCAGCTTCCCTGTCTCAAACAAATTCTTATTCAATCTTGCCACATGTACATACCCACACCCAGTTCTTCCCATCTTCCTTCACCTCACCACTGCGCATCAGTTTTCAATCCTCAGACTGGTAAATTATTCGTACCTTTGTCCTCTTCTAAGCCTGGGACTCAAACTGATCACAAAGCTCAGGTGAGTCTCCTTCTAAATATCTCTCAAATCCCTCCACTTTTCTCCATCACAAGGACCACCATCTAATTTAACACTATAATTTTGTGCCTGGATTAAGGCAACAAGTTCCTAATTGTTCTTCCTACATCCAGTACCCACCCAACAGCCAGAATAACACTTCTGAAATATACATCAGATTTCTCTTTCTGCACCCAAACAAAGGTGCCTCCTCTTTCAGGAAATGCCTCACTGTAGTGGAATAATCACAAACTTTGAATCCAGCAGTGTCGGGTCCACAGTGGCACTGACAATGGGCTCTGCAGTTAGGGCCACTTAAGGTGAGCAGGAGCGCATGTCCTTGGGAAACTGGAACAGCAGAACGTGAGTGGATTTCTCTGAGTACCTTGGATATTTTCCTAGAAGTTCCTGGATTCAGAGCAGGAGATAGAAAACATCCCCCAAACCAACATTGGGGGGCTGGCCGACGCCCTTCAGTTTGGCTAGTAAGGGCCACAGTGGTTTGGGTATTAAAACATTCTTATTCGTACTCGCCAGCTAGACAAATGGGTTATACACAAATATATAATTAGCAATTCAGCACTCCTCTATGATTTATTTCTTCTGCATGGAATATTCTCTCATATTTGCCCCTCATTAAAGCCCTTGTTTTTCTACAATACAATTTAAAAGATTTAAAAGGACACTTTCTCTGAAAAATCTTTCTAAACACGTCCTCCCTGCCCCCATGCCCCATAGGCAAATTTAGAAACTCCTCTTTTCACACAGTGCTCAGCTCCAACCTCTGTGACAAGGTCTTATCACAAAACTCTAATCCGAATGTGTGTTCTCCATATATTTCCACATCTGCTCACTCACTGATATCCCAAGGGCCACGTTCCTGCACACAGTAGCCACTGGTGAGCTGAAACAAAGACTTTGAGATAATAGCCTAGGTGAGAGAGAGAAGGATTTGTGTGGAAACTTAAGGAATGAGATTGTCTGCTCGCCAAACTTGGTAAGTGTGCATCTGTGGAAAAGAGTGAAGAGGAGACAGACTGAAGAGAAAATTGCCTGTCCCAAGGACTCAGAGCAGAATGTGAAGGACTTTTAGAAGCTGGTTGGTGGCATAGATATGAGAGGACAGCTTTCATTTATCCCCTACTCCACCAAACAGGATGTGAACCACTTTAAGATCTTTTTTCTTTTTTTTTTAACGGGGTGAACAAGAGGCATATTTTACACTTTACATATACGATAATACCAAAGCAATAGTTTGGTTGCTACAGTGTTTCAAATATTATACTAGCTTTCATTTAACATAATTTGCACAAAAAAAAAAAAAAAAAAAAAAAGCTTCCTGATACAGGCATTTTATCCATAGTTTAGGGATAAAGAACTGAAACTCATGGAGGTCAAATAACCTACTCAAATGACATAAATGACAAATGAGAATTCTGAAACTCCCACCAAGTCCAGATATGATCATGATGCTATCTGCCCCTTTGTATTTATCTTTTTATATTTATTTTTAATTTTCTGTTTACATATATGTCTCTGCGTTTATGTGAGAAACAGTCATGGCGTATTTATTCGTATCCCCAAAACTTAATAAAGTGTACAGCATGTTGTTGGGAGTACAGCATGATTAAAATATAGATAAGTGAATGAAAGGACAGTTGAGAGCGGGCAGTACCAAGGGGGCAGTAATGAAGGGAGGTGTTCGCCTGGGATTAGGGCTGTCCTTGGTGTTCCGATTGAAAATTGGAAAGTGAAAATTATCTTAATTAAAAATTAGTGTTGATTTTGTCCTATTTGAATTATTTTATATTTAATATTTCAAACAGGGATGAATAAGCACAGTGGTCACCCACCTGCGCCACTCACACTAGCATCTGTCAAGGCTGAGCTGTGCACCTGCTTAGTGACCCCCCCTGCCCCCAATCTCTGTTTTACTGGCTAAAATGCTAGTGTTCAAAGAGTTGTTGGCTCATTTTGCAGATTTTCAGTGAATGTTGGGTAAACTGAATTAAAATACTGCATGTCCATTAAAATAATAGACAGAACATTAGGAGTTTTAAAACATCAGTGAAAGGAATTAGGTTATAAGATGTATTTGCTAGATGAATATGTTCTAGAGATCTGTTGTGCAACGCGGTACCTGTAGTTAACAATACAATATTGTGCACTTTGAAATTTGTTAAGAAGATAGATCTTATGTTAAGTGCTCTTAGTAAAATAAAAATAGATAGATGATAGATAGATAGATAGATAGATAGATAGATAGATAGATAGATAGATTAGATAGATAGATGATAGATGGGTGGGTGGATGGATGGATGGATGGATGGATGAATGGGCGGGCAGGTGGACGGACGGACAGATAGATAGATAGATAGATAGATAGATAGATAGATAGATAGATAAAACTAAGGGGCTGAGGAAATTCTGAAAGGTCTTTGATATATATATATATATATATATATATATATATATATATATATAACCTTGATTGTGATGATGGTATCTCTAGGGTTTGCATATGTCCAGATTCATCAAATTGTGTATATTAAATATATACAGTTCTTTGTATATCAGTAGTCCTTCAATAAAGCTGTTTATTAAGATACATTTGCAATAATTATGTAAAAATTGAATAGAAATATGAAAGTAAAAGAAAATTACTGACAACTCTCTGCCTAATGGCAACTTACAGCATGCCGAATTAGTTTAAAATTTTTTATACAGAAGCTTTAGGTCCAATCCTTGCACTTAAGACAGGTACCAGCTACTGTTGCTTCTCTTTGTTCACTGGCACCAAATCGACCTCTGTCTCTCCTTGTTTATTTTGACCTGAATTTTTTCTTGTGAAAGCAGCTACTTTTCTTTTCTATCAACATTTAAAAATTAATTAATGAATACATCTCAATTCATAGCTCATTCATATCATGGGTTCATAAAAGGACTTTCTCTTTTTCAATAACTTATACATTACCTTTTCCACATGGTCATGATTGTCAGTCTTAATTCAAAGGAAATTTATTTTTTAAAGGAAGACTTTAAAAAGTTAAGATATATACATTAATTTATTTATACAAATTTAGAAACTCAGATAAGTAAAAAGGAAGAAAATAGAAAATACTGATTAACCATTTGCTCTAATAAATATCATTAAGATTTTGAAAAACATATTTAACTTTTTGTCATTTATGTCTTCGTGTACATTTACAAAATGAAATCATAGTATATATATATTTTAAAAATCTACTTCTATGAAGAAATATTTCATTAGTTTTATACAGCATCATTTTTAATGATGTTTGTTCTCTAGATGCACTATAATTAACTAATCCTTTGTTACTGAATTTGGAAAGGGTTTCCAATTTTTTTGCTATTATAAGCAACATTTGATCATAATCTTTATAGCTAAATCTTTGCCTACTCTATGATTGTTTTCTTTGGATTTGTTGTATAATTTTACACTTATATTTTAAGGTTTTCAACACAGATTGCCCAATTGTCTTTAAGAAATGCTTTACTAATTGGTATTATTACCAGCAATGTATAGAATGTTTTTCTCCCTTCTTTGTCTCCTATTCTTCAGATAGCAGTCCTTGAGTTTGGCAAAAATCAAGATATATATCTCAGGAAAAACTATGTGTTCCATATAACTGATTGTTATGTTATCGAATACATGTAAATCACATATCCATCAAATTATTATTTTTTTTTTTTACTCCGGACATTTAAAAGAGGTTATAACTTTCACTGATAAACCTCAGTGCTTTTTTAAAAAATAATTTTTAAAATATATACTTTATTTATTTTTTAAATCTTAAGATCTTCCTGATATAAGAACAGATGGATAAATGATCAAAGAAAGAAAACACTGTTAACATTTGTTTCCTTTTCATTTGTTAATTAAAGAGAGATATGCATAGAAATATGCATTTATGAAGCATAAATATGCATATAAAAACTCTAAAGTATAGAAAGTTACATGGAAAAATATAACGATGAGTCAAGACTTATAAATGGAATCCATGGAAATGAAGGTGACTTACATAGAGAGAGTGGGTATAATACACAGTGATGACACACGATGCAGGGCCCACTGAGAAAGAAACTAGATACTAAATGAGCTTACAGCATGAATAACATTTGAAAAATCTACAGAGACAAGAGAAGAGAGAAAAGAAAGATAATGTGCTATTCAGTATGTTTGTGTGTGTGTGTGTATGTGTGTGCACGCGCGTATGTGTGTCTGTGTGTGTGTTTTGGACCGAGTGATTAGTGGAAAAAAGTGTAAAACAAGTTCAGTGAAGCATTTATTTTAAAATTTCAGGATTCTCTTCTTTTCCAAAGGATCAGATCTTTGAAAAAAAGTTCAACTATAGAAGTGTTTCTGACAAAGAACTGGTGGAACTGGGGTGAAGGATGCTATTACAAACATAAACTGTATCTAATGCAAATGAAGGTGAAAGAACAGATATATCACCACTAGTTAGCAGGAGGAGATCTCCTTGTGTTATAGTAGAACTGACCAATATCTTTCATATAATATATTTCTATATTTAAAATAGAAATATATTATATGAAAGATATTGAACTCTTGTATTAGAGTTCACTATCGATAAAATCTTCAAGGATCTTATAATATTTTCAGAATGAAAAAAATCAGTGAGTATATGATAAGCGCTCTTTTATCTTTCATATAATATATTTCTATATTTAAAATAGAAATATATTATATGAAAGATATTGAACTCTTGTATTAGAGTTCACTATCGATAAAATCTTCAAGGATCTTATAATATTTTCAGAATGAAAAAAATCTGAAATTTTAAATCTGTAGTCTCTTTATAAAGGTCTAGAATGGGTGCTCTTGAAGACTAATTCTAAATTCTAAAACTCTATATCCTCAGAGAAAATAACAGTGCATAATTCTAATTTAAAAATCAGTGAGTATATGATAAGCGCTCTTTTATACAATATAATCAATGTTTAATAGTCTTAATTCTTACATATATGAATACAGTGAAGGTAGAATTAATGCACACAAAAATATTATCGGCATTAAGCATTTCCTGAAATAATCTTTTTAAAGAAGAAATTGAGCAAAAAAAATGACTTATGGTTAAAATCTGTTATTTTATTCTAACAGTAAAAATTGGAATTGTAGCAATATTTTGCTATCAGGACTCTGGTTCATCAGGTCTCCTCATTTCTCTCTCTCTCTCTCTCTCTCTCTCTCTCTCTCTCTCTCTCTCTCTCTCTCTCTCTCTCTCTCTCTGTCTCTCTCGCTCATGTTTGCTCATTAATGACTATGTGGAGGCATTGTGTAGTCCAAAGAGACCTTGGTCATCAGATTAACCATACATTATGGCAGACTCAGAGCTATTTTTGTTGGTGATTTCGGCCTTACTTTGCATAGGTATGACCTGAGTTTCCCCATCTGCGTAGGGCACATTTGTAGCCATGCTGGCTGTAGCTGCTCAGCTCCACTGCACACCATTTACACTGAGCTGTGAAACATGGCTTTTCTATCTGTCCAGAGGTTTGAAAGGACATCTATTTGGGTATGTTTCTTGATTAAGCTCATTAATTCTCAGGAGAGAGTACCATATCTCTTATCTGGTTCATCTCCAAATGGTAACATAGATATGTGCAATGCAGATTTGAGCTTGAGATGAAAACTGCTGTTCAGGGTTTTCATCTGTTCTTCTTCTTGGCATAGAAGAGAAAAGAGCTCCAAAGAGCCAACAGAATCAACCTGTACTATTTAAAAAATATGAAGGAAAACTTGGATGAATGAAATACTCTAGAATTGTAAGGAAGATGATGCTTTATTGATTTTGAGACACTTTGAAGCATGATGAGAAAATTACCTTGGTCATAGGAAGTTAAGAAGAGAATAGGTGTGAGAAAAATATACCTAATGCCCATAAATCACTTATTTATGATATTAAACAATAATAGGAAAGTTTAAAAGACTAAAAGGTACAGTAGGATCTTGGCATGGTGTTTTTAAATTTGAGAAGAACTTTCGAGTGTTTTTCACAGAAAGAAAGGAGAAAGAAAAACTGAAGATATTTGAAAAGGAAACGAAAATGTTGGCCAGGTGAACGGGTTGCAAGGTACTCAGGAGTTGAGAGGGAGTGTTACTCTGAACCTAAGCGGCATGGTGAGCCATGGAAAAGCATTTCTACCTCCTTTGTGGGAGGGCCATTTTGGGGAGGTGTCCAGAAGCCCCTCAGTCTTCTCTAGCCCAAAATACATGTTATTAATAATAGATGGGCCTAATATTAGGGTGTTGAAATCCAGGACTATTTTCCTGGGGCCTTCTGTTTTAAGGGAGTGCACATAACTACAAATTGAATAGTGTCTCATGTCAGGTAAGTTAATCATATTGTACTAGTTTTAGTACAATATGTATACATATGTATACACACAATTTGTTCCTAACACACCATTTGTTCCTAACACTTCCATCTCTCGAAAACACCCCAAGAACTACACCTACCCACTTTTACACGCATCTCAGACTATTCTCTAGGACTGTCCTTTCCCCTTCGGGCCTGCCTTTTGTGCTCCCTGTGTTTGTCCTGGTTGTGGCTGTAGAAAACATTCCGGGAAGAAGGCAGAAGCACACGCTGAGGTTTGCAGCAGGGCCTGCCCGGCCAGTGGTGCTCCCAGCTACAGCTCATGCACCACATTGTGAGAAAAAGCAATGCTTGTTTTCCCATGATAAAAAGTTTCTTTTCTAAGTAAATTTTATATAGCCAAATAGAGGCTGGACACAGCTAATCATGTCTGGTCTTTTTCTCAGGCATAAGTCTTCTCGGCACTTTGAATGTTTGAATCCTATAAAGTGAATTTTCTTTAAAAAATAAAGTGACAGATAAGTGACAATAAGGTGAATGGGCCTACTATAAAATAAAATTGCTTTTAATCTGGTAAGACAACTAATTTTAATTGTATGGGCAGACTGAGCTTTATAGGAAATGGATTCTTATTTGTATTTAAAAGAAGCAAAGCTTATTCTGAACTTGGAATTTCACAAATAAATATATTATTATGTATAAACCCAAAGGAACTTCTGTGCTATCATCATTAACATGGCAGAAGCAGAGTCCAGAAAAAAATAAATATGGTCACATCAAATTAAGCCTTTGATGTCTTGGCAGAACAGAACCATTGTCTAGGAATAAAAAAATAGCCTTTGCCCCCCAAACTATTACTAGAAACTTAGTTTATGAAGTATAATAAGTCAAAAGATAGAACTGTAAAGTTAAAAAGAACAATGAGTTATAGACAGTGAAATCTCCCATCCCAAAGATTCAAAATATGATATTTTTCTCTCTTTTTTTTCTTCTTTCATTTTTTTCTTTATATGATTGTTTTTAGAGTTGGTATTACTTCAGATAAAAAAAAAGTCCACACATATAGTAGCCATTATTGTCAACTGCTTTACAAAGTTATAGAAGTAAATCTGACAAAGTTTTAAAAGTAACACTTTGCTATATTAGGATAGTAACAGCTACCATTAAGTGTTTGTGATGGGCTGGACATTGTGCCAAGCACTTGACTTTTGTTAGCTCTAATTTTCACAATAACTTTAAGAGTTAGAAATTTTTGACCCATTTCAAATATGAGGAACTGGGGAGAGAAACCATGGTCCGATGCTTCATATGTGGAAGTGTCTGGAGCCTAAAGATCACCATGTACCCCCTGTCTCTTGATGCCTTCTTTGATTGTAGGGTATTGCTGTTTAATGAAAGGTTAAAGTGTGACAATAACCAAAGCAAAGTAAGCCAAGTAAGTAGAAAATATCCCTTCCTATAACAACTAAATTAATATATATAATATATATATATTATATATATATATACACACACACACACATATATAAACAAAAGATGTACTTTGAGATTAAGTCAAATGTTGAAAATGGTATTGGTGACCCTATAAAAGCACTACACAGAGATGGCGGAGGTGGAGGGGAGGGTAGCAGGCAGAACCTTGAACAGAGAGAGGTTAGCAGAACAAAATAACTCTGCACCCCTTTCTTTTTGGCTGTCCCTCAGCTCATCTTTGAGAATTCTTCTCTAGCAACAGATGTTATTATTGTTATTTTATTATTATTATTATTATTATTATATTAATATTTCCATCCATTAGGGTTCTGCTCTGTATCTGATCTTAAGACTTACAAAATATATCCCCCAAGCAGAGCATGTGAAGGTAAATCCCCAAAAAGACAACAGTACTAGAACATTCTGCTGCCATGTCCACGGTCTTTCTTAGGCAAATAATCTCCTCGAAATTTCCTTTCCACTTTGTTCTTAAATATAAATGAATAAGACCTTTCATGTTAAAGATTTTTCTTCCAATTATGAAATTTAGTTTAAATATGACCAGGATTGCGACAGAAAAACTTTGTAAATCCCTGCTCTAGATAGATTAGGTGATTTTAGATTGGATCATTCTTTTTATGTTGAATAATCTTAACATAAGATATAACTAATTTGGAAAGGTAGTTTTTCCAGTATCCACAGGTATGGGCCAAAGACAATGAATGAGTTTATGTCTGGTACCTGTTTTCCATGGTGGAATCCCAATAAATACATTGGCTGGCATTTCTGATAACACATGTAATTGTTTACTAGAAGAAAATTAATGCTGACCAAGTTTCCAAGCTCTTAATTCTGATCTTCATGTTCCAAACATGAGATCATCTGATAAATTATTCTTTACAGAATCAGACTGGCAGACTAACCCATCTATTTTCTTCCTCAGAAAAACAGGAAACGAAAACCTACTTGCTTCTTTCATTATTTGTAAGTGAAACCTCATCACCTACTTTATCAGATCCCTATGCTGAAAGTCCCAACTCTAAACTAAAATTCAGCATCAGGCCTGTGTGAACAAGCTTCAAAGGCAGCTTCTAACTTTACTGTCTTTTTTAGGATTACAGCCTAGAACGCCTCAAGGGACGTGATGGCTTCTCTTGAGAAGAGTCGAGCTTTGCTCTAAGTGTGAATGATGTACACAGAAACACTAAAAAACACTAATGTTTGATGTTGCAACTGAGTCTGCTCAAGCACTCTTCTGACAGCCTGCAAGATTTTCCATCTTGTTTAATGCTTCCAACAGGTCATTTCACAATAAGGCACAGGTTGGACTCATGGTCTGTTACTTCCAACTACTTGTTCAGTTGCTAAAACACAAGTAGGAACTTCACAAATAGAATTTTCCGAGAACAAGCTAACATGCACTGAAGGCAGCATGATGAGCTAAGTAAGACAGACCATAGGTACTGGGATCCAAACGACCCAGGTTTCAACTCAGCTTCTGCCATTTTCTCATCAATAAGGCAAGAGACACCTAACTATTCTGAGTCTCAGTGTCTCACCGGAAAATGGGGTGTTTCTCCTAGGGTTATTTGAGAATTTAATGCAATAATATAGGAAACATAACTAGTTGCATAACTAACAGGTGTACAACAGACATTATTATTGTTATTTTATTATTATTATTATATTAATATTTCCATCCATTAGGATTCTAAACCTCTTTCATGTTTTGACACTCATGACACAACAGGCCCATAGAAACACTATAATCTTCAAAAAGTTCAGAGAATACATACACATATACAGGCAAACACATGCTAGTTGCTTGTATGTAACTTAAACATAACCTTGACAGAACTTAATGGGGAAAAAGCACCCAGCACTTATTAGCAAAGTGAGAAGGTGAACCAAATGCATTTGTAGGGCCATATCAATTGTCTATTTCTGTGATATTCAGATTTTGATTCCTTTACAAGAATGTTTGTATATAGCTCACTGGTCTCAATGTTCCATTCTCCTTATACCTTATTAGAAGTGGTACACTGCCCAAGATGCATTTATGTTTGGCTTGGGAAAGATATTTTGTGTTTTAACATTTGTATGAAATGACATTTTGGAAATGTGCTTTAAACAAAAAAAGTGAAGTCTCATCCTCAGGCTTTTCCTCCTGCCTTCTGCTAAAAGCCGCCCCTGGCTTCCTACCCCATGTGGAATGGTTAAATCACATCACATCTCTTCCTGATGACAAGGATCAGATTAAGCCAGGCTTCTCACTGTCTTGCTTTCTTCCTCAGTGGGTTTTCTCATCTCTATTTTCCTCATTTGAAGAAAGTAATGAAGTACTTGACTTAAACATATCCTCCTGGTTTGTAGGCTACATGTGGGAACGAAAGCCAGAGTTACTAAACAATAAAAGCAATTAGCTATTCTGTTCAATTATATCAGTGTGAACCATGAAAGATAACTGAAACTTGATCAAGTTTTTTTCCAGAATACCATTATTATTTACATTTTGTTTTTTGTCTTCTTACGGCTGATTTCCTGCACAGAACTAAAGTGGTGTCTCTGTTCTGCTGAAACTGCATGCTTTACTCTCTCTTTTTTATATTTTCCTGCAAGCTATTATTATGAGTGCAGTAATGAACAAAATAAATCCTCTTACTGTAGACAGATAATCTCTACTCCACAAGATAATTATCAGATCTCATGGGAATTTGTTTTTAAACTCACTTGGTAATGATGGCTCTCTTCTCTGAAGATGCTTCATCACATCTAATAGAATGTAATCACAAACCACGGTGGGATGCACAGTACTTGTTTAAAATCCATCTCCTATGAGGAAAGGAATGGGGAAAGTTAATTATATCTAATGGCCCTTGATCTCCCAAGAGGATAGTCTTTCCTACCTGACAGAAAACAGTGGTTTGAGAAGCCAGGAAATCTGATAAGTAGCTTAACTTTTTTTTTTTTTTTTTTTGTAAATAGTGAGTGGTCCACTTGTATTATATGTCAAGGGTATTGTCTAAATGGCAAGCACTCAGAATTACATATTCCTTAAAGAAAAACTGACAAGCAGACTAAGGGTCAAGGCTAACACTGTAAAGATAAAAAAGGAAGAAATTCTTTTGAATCTCAAATTATATAACAGGCTGCAAATATAGGTTTTTCATTTAATCACAGAAACTTTCTTAAAGGTTTTACATATTGGCAAATATAGCAGGTAATGAATTATTGATTCAAAAGAAGTTCTGGAAATGCAGAGCTTAACTAAATTGTCTATTTTTCATTGGAAGGGACATAGATATAGTAAGAGAAGAGGAGGCAATCTATTGATCTACCTGCCCCTGCCCCAAAGCTCTCTGACCCACACTAATAAAATAAAGGGGAAAAAACTGAATATACTTTCTCTACACACAGTTTGCAACTAATAAATAATCTTGTAGTGATAGAAGTACTTGGCCTCCTCAAATCTGATGTCATTGTCATGGTTTTCTGCCTTGTGGTCCATTCTGAGTTTTATCAGCACCACATGTAAAAAATAGCAGTTGAATCTTTCACCTAGAAGCAGACACTTACCATATGGTGCTAAATGAAATGCAGGGGATTTTATCTTGCTGATAAGAGATGAGAATACAGATAATATTTTCTAAGATATTTTCCTTTTTACCCATTTCTGGGGACAGGTTGTAGTGGGATTTTTGCTTCTGAGGAGAGGTGGATAACTTTATCCATAATGCCCCCACCAATTTTAAAATTCTGAGTTGGATCCTATCAGAGTCAGATATAAAAAAAGCATCACAGTGATCTGAGAAAGAAGTTCATTATCTCCATAACTCATATTTTATTTAACATATTTACTCACTCAACAAATACTCATTGCATACCTATCATGTGCCAGGCAATGGCTATAATTGTGGGGTCAAAAGAAGAATTGGTCATAGTTTAACTACTGGGGAGAAATAAACAAGCAAATCACATCCACATCAAATGTAATAAGCCCTACAATGAACATACAGCCACAATGCTAAGAAATAATACAGGAAAGTCTAAATTTTCAAAGTAGTCTCCCTAAGATCAGAGTAAGCATTAACTTGATAAATTAGGACAGCAGACCATGCCTTATAAAACCAGGTGGAATCTATGGAGGCTTGATCTGCATGACTAATTGAAGGGACTCAAAGGAGTTGGTTCTCTCAGTAGCAGAAATTGCAAACGTTCAGAGTATCAGAAATGAGGTTAGAGGATCTGAGGGCACCCAGCCCAATCAGTGAAGGAACGTGTATGCTAACCAAGGAGTTTGCACTTTATCAAGAAAGGCTTGGGAAGTTATTGAAGGACTTGAACCAGGAGATTGACATGACCACACATGTAATTTAAATATAGCTCCTGACAGCTGTGTGGAAGGTACATGAGGAGGAACCAAAACCAGAGAAGGAAGAACACTTCAGAAAATATGAAATCCATGCAAAAAGTGATCACAGCTTGAAAAATAATTATTAACCTTAAGCCAGTAGTATGCAAAGTATTTTATAAACTTTCTCTCATTTAATCTCATTAAATGAGAGAAATGTTAGTTACTTATTTCAAAGCAAAGGAGTTGAGATCTAGAGAATTTTTTTTACCTTGATTGAGACTGCCTAGGTATTGGGAAACCATAATATGGATCCAGGACTGCTTGGCTTCAGAATGCATGCATCCAGGGATATCAGATACCACCAAGATCAATGGTTAGAGTAACTTAATGAACGATTCACAATTCCAGTATTTTCTCAAAATAATTTAGTTGTAGACACAACTTGGGGGAAAGATACTGAAATATTTTGTGAATATGTTGACTTTGAGCTATCAGTTAGATATCTATCTCAGGGGAGATGTCCACTGAGTAATGACATACTTATCTATATCTAAAATTTAAGACAGTCTGGGCTAGAAACCAATCCACAGACCAGTCACAGAAAGCCACATTAATGAGCAGCCACCCACAGAGAGGTATAAATGAAAAGAATAGTGTGTCAAAACAAAACACTTGGAAAAAGTACTAAGTAGAAGAGAAACCTAAGTATGAAATTAGAATAGTATCCAGGATGAGCCCAGTGCGAAGTCAATCCATCAGTATTAATTACGCATTTAATATATATAGTTTTATATTGGGCCCTATAGCTAATGTAAGAAAGTAGTACGACATGAGGGTTTTCCCTAAGGAGTATAAAAATGACATTAGGAAGAAAGTCTCATTCTCTCTCTCTCTCTCTCTCTCTCTCTCTCTCTCGCTCACACACACACACACACACACACAGTTAAAATTAATACAAAAATTCACAAAATCATTGCTTAAAGTAAGAAATGTCACCAAGCAGAACACCATACATTTCCTATGAGTGGTTTAGGAAGTATGGGCTCTAAGGAGGATTTAAAAAATCACTGTAGGAACTGGATGAATAAGAACAGAACAGCTTCATGGAAAATATAAAACAACTAATTTCAAATTTAACTGTATCAGACTCCACAAGACATCTTGTTTAAATGTAGATTTCTGGGTAGGCCTTGCCCTCATTTGATTTGATGCAAGAGGTTGAAATTGTGCTCTGATATCTACATTGTTAACAAGCACCCCAGGTGATTCTGAAGTAGATGATCTATCAAATTCCAACATGAGAGTTATTATTTCAGAGAATGTTAAAATGTAGACAGAGGCGTAGAGTGGTGTGTCTATGTATGCTGTGGGAAGGGAGGGTATTTAAGGTGAAGAAAGGTGAGAATAAAATCAAGAAGACATAAGAAGTGAAAGACTGTTTTCACAGATGGTCCAATAACGTCCAGGTTAAAAAACACTAAGACTGTAAGTGAAAGATAGAGGCGTTGCTAAGAGAACTTTAAATACCTAAGGACTGGTTCTCAAATGAAAAGATTCACCTGGTACTTCACCGTTTAGTCTCACTCAGTGGAATTCTGCATTCTTGAATAGATATATATATATATATATATATATATATATATATATATATATATATCACATCGCTCATATTGTTGAAATCGAAAGTTGTTTTTGGATATACTAAGTTTGTGCTCCCTTGAAAAAAACTAAGACATGAGGGGGATGAGGTGGAAGTAGTTTAGTCAAAATCACAAAACGCTCCACAGCAAGCAAAATACATAGATTTAAGTTATTTAAGTTGCCCCATAACAATCTGTCAACTCTGCAATCATAGTACTTTTTAACTTAGGTCCTTACTCTTTTGAAAATTATGACAGTTTTAGCACAAAGCGGTGCTTAAAATTGTTGCTTAAACCATACTAACAGACATTAATTACTATTTTAATAGCTTGTGAAGTCACTCCTCCAAACTATAGATGTAAAAATATAGACAAAAAGTGAATTTTTTTAATTTGTATTTTTCAGTTAGAGTTGACATTCAATATTATTTTATATTAGTTTCAGGTGTATAGCATAGTGTTTAGACATTTATATAATTTACAAAGTGATCCCTCCATTAGTCTAATACTCACCTGGCACTATACATAGTTATTATAATAGTTATTGACTATATATATTCCCTATACTTCACTTCCTTAGGGAAAACCTTCATGTCATACATCCTATACTATTTTGTAACTACCAATTTGTACTTCTTAATCCCTTCCACTTTTTATCCAATCCCCAGCCTTCCTCCCGTCTGGTAATCACCAGTTTGTTCTCTGTATCTATGAGTCTGTTTTTATTTTGTTTGTTCATTTGTTTAGATCCCACATGTAAGTGAAATTAGATGGTATTTGTCTTTGTCTGAGTTATTTCACTTAGCATAATACCCTCTAGGTCTATCTGTATCATTGCAAATGGTAAGATTTTTTTTTAATGGCTGAATAATATTCCATTGTATATATGTACCACAACCTCTTTATCCATCATCTATTGATAGGTAAAAGAGTGAGAATTTAATCCTAGACTCTGACGATAAATTGACATGCCTTTGCTTGGTCTTTTTTTTTTTTAATTTACTTTAAAATATTTGTCAATAGCCCATAAACTTCTATTTGTTTCAAAAAAAGAATTTTATTTTGAATTGAAAGAGAAAAAAAAGAAAGCAAAAAGATTTACGTTTGAATATTGTGATTTGTTTAACTTCCACATGTGAACCACAGCCCCCTTAAAGCTTCATTTTTCTGGAGTACCCAACAAAGTGACAAACACATTCCATATTTCAGAACATACTGGATCATCCACCTCCACTTGCATATAGGTTGTCACTTTCTTCTGAAAGTCATCACTGAATATTGTGAAAGTTTTGCTCAGACTGTACTTTTGGAGCCAGTGATGCTGGACATGCAAGGGTATAGGCAGAGAGATACAACTAATATAGAAGCAAATACATATACATACTTTATCAGATGACCATACTAGTATGGAGAAAAATAATCTGGGGCAAGAAATAAGAAAAGTAGTTATCTGAAGGTTGGAGTCACCATTTTATATGGCTATCATGAAAGACCTCACAAATAAGGTGACATTTGAGTTGGAAGGGTGAGACAGCACCATTCAAGTGTCTGAAAGAAGAGAGTTCAAAGTGATGGCTTTACTGTAACTTTGGATTGCAATGTCAGCTTTGTTGTGAGGCTGCACTAGAGGGATATTTTTACTGATAACTGTAGCAGTTATACATGTTTTTATAAGTAATTGATATTATACCAAATGAGATAATATATTTGTCTTGAATACAATAACCATCTGCCAACCACCATTTTTCCCAGAACAGCTTTATCCCACACATTAGATTTAGAAAAAATTTGTCGATGTGGAAGAGAAGAGCAGGGTATAACTTCCAAGATAGTGAGCAAAATTGACATTCATCTGTCAAGTTATGTTTTATAAACCTAGTTTTTCAGAATCCCGACACTAAACAACACAAGGTAAAAGCGAATTTGGTGTTCTCTGGGCAAGGCATCATAATGGTTCTTTTCAAGTTTCTCTACCCTTGCTTAACCAAACCATTTCCACAAATTGATTGTTTGTGAAGAAATTTAATGATATCAATCCCAACCTGTATCTTGAGGAAAAATAACTCAATAACAAATTTTTTTTTTACTGGATTTCCATGGGTACTGTATTTTGAACTATTTGTCCTCTATTTGTACTCATAAGGAAGAGATAGATAAGATTTTGACAACTCTTTCTACTTTCAAGTTCAGGCAATTCAGTCCAATGTTCATTTTCCTGGTATTTTCCAAGTGTCTTAAATCCATCCCAATTCATTATTTTTCAAATATTTGTTAATTTCCTGGGGTATTTGTCTTTAGTCTCTTTTACATTTTAGGTGAGGTTATTTTTGTTTGTTCACTTGTTTGTTTGTTTAGCAAAATTTCTCTGTCTCATAAGCCACAAGTCTCTCTGGAAGCACATCTCCTAAAACAAAACCCTTCATTTTCTATCTTTTGCCTCCTACTCAGTGTCTTTTCCTCTCAAATTCACCAATGCTTTTTAGATAATATTCTGTTAAACTGAAAAATGATTATCATCTCATAAAATTTTATGTATTCATCATAGATAATAAATTTAAGCTATTAACAAAAAGCTAATTTTTTTATCTTAATGTTGATAGTCTCTAGTTGCAAACATGTATATCTGTGCATTTCAATATCTTGATTTCAAATATTTCATTAGTAAACATGATAAATATACATTGTATGAGTCAATCTTCTAAAGACCAGCAAAGAAATAATTATAATTCCATATCACTAGCAGTAAACACTTTCTTGTGTCCTTATTCAAATGCCGGCACTTCATTTTAATAATAACTGGAGCTCTGCTATTTATTGTAAAATCCCTGAGTGTACTTAATAACCTTCTTAGAGTATATTGAGTTTATGGGGATGACCAAATGAAGCCTGAAAATTTATTGTAAGTAAATTGTTCAGATTATATGACAGATATGCATTCTAATTCAGGGTTGAGTAGTAGCATACAAAATATAATGATTTAAATAGAACAGTATTTAAGCAGGTACACTCAAGCCTGTTATCACTCTTCATCATTGTCAAATGTCTCCCCTATTTAATATATTTCCCTTAATTCTTGATTAGCAGCTGTCAGAGATCTTCCTAGAATATGAAAATCTTAATGTGGTAACTCAGAATTTTTCAGTTTGCAGAGCAATTTTCACAGGTATCATCTTTTTAAATGCTCCCAACAATGCCAAGAAAAAGGCATTATTATGGTTACTTCATTTACGGGAGGCGGGGGGGCGGGGGAGGAGGCTTAATTAAATTGACCCAAGATGCTAGTTGAGTAAAGATGGTCTTCTTCCTCTCAATAAATTCATATTTGTTTGCATTTTGTTTTGTTTGACTATCTAACATGCACTTCTCATTCCTAATTGGTGGAGATAATAGTAGGCTATCACCATTGTATGTGGCCCTGTGGGTCAGCAGGACCCTGCTTCCCACTGCAGAAACTGTAAAGATTTCCTTCTTCTCAATGCTTGGCAGCAAGTGTGCAGCTCATTACCTGGGCTCAGTCAATTTAATTTCTAGGACTTTGAGTCTTGAGAAAAACATGCAAAGATAAAGAAATGATAAGATGCTTTTTAGGTGTGTCTGACAATGCCAGTATTTGCAAGGCCCTATGGTACACATGGAGGCCCACATACTATAAAACTAAATATTTAGAAGTTATAAGTCATCTAACAAACTGTTTAATAACATACATAATATATTTATATTCTTATACCTTGACAAATATAATTTTATAGCAACCCAAGTGGCCAGGTTTGAATCTAGAATTCTCAGATCCTTTGGGGTTTAATGCTAGATTCTGAAAGCTTGAGGAGAATAGACTTCTGGCTCTTGGTCCTGGCATGCTAGCCCTTTTTCTTTGTCTTTCTGTTCCTATTTTTGTCCTGCTGTTCAAAGAATTTCATGCCTCTACCTGTGGACTTCTTGACCTGCAGACTCAAGCTTCATTCACATCTCCAAAGAGAAAGCTATACCTTGGCTACCCCTGTACATGAGTCATTCTTGAGTGGGAAGAGCTTGTGAAGAGGCCTGCATGGGCTCTGGGAGTGAATTCAGGACTATTTGAACAAGGAATCCTGGCTCTTATATATCCAGATCATGCTAAAGAAGGCAGGGCTTCAGCTCTAGCTAAGCATGTTCCCTTAGCTTTATACACTTTTGCTTTATGGAGGAGGTCATAGTCAGTAGAGGGCCAAAGTATGCCATTTAAAACCAAGAGCTTAGGGCATGAGTCTTCTTGCCTGGACATAAGGTGGTGTGTTGGGTGGTATATCTCAACCAGGAATTTGTTGCTACTTGGCTTCTATAGCCCCTTTGGTTCTTACTGGTTTTCTAAGTAGGTCCTCTTAACCTCATATTCAATTCTCTCTGAGCCCTCTACATATTTCCAGTTCAATCTTTTGATGTAAAATAGCCCAACTCATTTTATGTTGCACACAGCTGGGAACCTTGTTTATTACACACTATAATGTTTTTTTCCACAGGATGAGATGGTAGGGGGTTGGCAGTGACTGGACAATGATGGATGAAAACAGCCTGAGCAATGTTAAGTATCGTCAGTTCGTGAAGAATGTTCCCCCTTCCTCTTAGAAAAACAGATAGGTAGAACGGCACCTCTCCCTTTCTATGTATTCTATTAGGGTCATAATTTCTTACTGTTTGCTTTTCAGGGTAACCTGAGTTAATCCCTCTGTGAAATACTGAGGGAGTGACATGGTGCCTTGTTCTGGTTGCAGTAAACACTAAAATGCTATTTAGTTATTTAAAAACAAAAGTATCTTACAGATTACAAAATCAGCAGATATATATTATAGAAATGAATTGTAATGAAAGATAGGCAAAAGGAAAGACACACACCTATAATAATAAGGTTGTACTTCTCAGAGATAATTACTATTTTTAACAGATCATTTTCTGTGCATATCTTTAAGAAAAAAAAAAAAATCATGCTATACATGCTCATTTAAACTGTTTGATACACCAAACTCTGTATTATAATCATTTTTATTTCAATAGTTATTTCCACAATGTTTTTTAAAATTACATTTTTGGGGGTGACAGTGATTAATAAAATTATATAGGTTGCAAGTATACAACAAAATAATACTATATATATTGCATTGTGTGCTCACCACCCAAAGTTAAATTTCCTTCTATATTTGACCCCTTTGACCCTTCTCTACCTAGTCTTCTCTACCCTTTTTTTCTCTGGTAACCATTAAACTGTTGTTTGTGTCCATGAGTCTCTGTTTGTCTTGTTTGTTGCTTTCAGCTTTATATCCCACATATGAGTGAAATCATATAGTTCTCAACTTTTTCTGTCTGACTTATTTTGCTTAGCTTGATAATCTCAAGATCCATTCATGTTGTTGCAAATGGTAGTATTTCATCTTTCCTTATGGCTAACTAATATTACACTGTATATATGTACCACAGCTTCTTTATCCAATATCTATTGAAGAGTACTTTGGTTGTTTCCAATTTGTACGCTGTGAATAATGCTGCTATGAACATCAGGGTGCATATATCTTTATGAATAAATACTTTCAAATTTTGAGGGTAAATATTCAGAAGAGAGAGTACTGGGTCACATGGTAATTCTATTCTTAATTTTTTGAGATATATCCATACTGTTTTCCTTAGTGGTTGTACCAATTTACATTCTCACCAGCAGTGTATGAAGGTTCCTTTTTCTCCCAACATCTCCAAAACTTGTTATTACTTGTCTCGTTTATGATAGCCATTCCAAGGTGAGGTGGTATCTAATTGTAGTTTTGATTTGTATATCCCAAATAGCTAGTGAAGTTGAGCATCTTTTTATATGTCTATAAGCCATTTATGTCTTCTTGGGAGAAATGCCTGTTCAGGTCCTCTGCCCATTTTTTTAATTGGATTTTTTAAATTAAGTTATATAAGTTCTTTGTATATTTTGGACATTAGCCCCTTATTGGAGGTGTTGTTTGTAAATATCTTCTCCCATTCAGTTGGTTGCCTCTTTGTCTTATTAATGGTTTCTTTTGCTGAGCAGAAGCTTTTTAGTGTGATGTAGTCCCATTCATTTATTTTTGCTTTTACTTCCCTTGCCTTTGAGGTCAAATTCATAAAATCTTCTCTAATCCAAGGTCCACAACTTTTTAAAATAGGAAAATATTGTATCATTGAATAATTTGAAATTGTTTAACCTAATACTTAATGCTAGACATTATGATAGTCTTAAAGTTTTACTATTAGAAACATATTAATGAACATTCATGAAGTGAAATAACTATATACATATGCTTAATTATTTCCAAAGGATGTATCTCAATAAGTGAAATTGTACTTCAAACACTTTTTACAACTACAATATTTCAATATCATTTAAAAACATTGTAACCCATGCAAATAGTAATTGTATATTGAACAGCATTCATCTAGCATACATTTTCATTAAGAATTAGTAAAGTATGGTTAAAACTCAGCATTATTTATATCCCTTATATTAATCTAATATGTTACATACAATACACTTTGGCAAGATATTTAAATCTGAAAGAAATTGCTATTTCTCTCTCAAAAATAAAACAGCTCTGTTGTGATATAATTCATATACCATATAATTCACCCATTTAAGGAGTACAATTTAATTACTCTTAGTATATTCAGAGTTTTGTAACCATCACAACAATCAACTTTAGAAAAATATCATTACCCTTAAAAGAAACTCTGCACCCTTTAGCCTTCATCCCCAACCCCCCATCCTCTCCAGTCCTAGGCAACTGCTTATCTACTTTCTGATTCAAAAGGTTACCTATTTGCAAGCTTGATATAAATGGAATCATACAATATGTGGTCTTTTGTGATTTACTTCTTTTACTTTGCATCGATCTTTAAGGTTTATTTATGTTGTAACATGTATCATTAGTTTTTATTGCTGAATAATATTTCATAGTATGAATACACCTCATTGATTTGTCCATTCATCATATGAACATCTGGGCTGTTTCCACTTTGGGCTATTATAAATAATACTTCTATAAACATTTGTGTACAAATATTTGTGTGTGTATGTTTTCATTTATCTTGGGTGTATATCTAAGAGCAAAATTGCTTGATCATATGATAACTCTATGTTTAATCCTGTAAAGAACTGTCAGACTCACATACCAGCAGTATGTGAGAGTTCTGATTTTTCTACACTCTTATCAGTATATGATATAATGTATCTTTTTCATTATAACTATCCTAGTGTGTGAAGAGGTATCTTGGTGTGATTTTTATTTGCATTTCCTGATAGATAATACGGTTTCTCTGTATTTTAAAAAGAATATTACCTCTTAAAAAGAAGTCCAGAAACATTACAAATGAGATATTATCTCCATTTTACAATGTTTTATGTTGATAATTAAATTGATTTTCTTTTAAAATTATTTTTTAAATAAAATAACCCAACTTTATTATGAACCTATAGTTGTTGTGGTTTTAGAATAAATATTATATAAAAAAGAAAAAAAAAGAAATATTATGTTTCTAATAGATTATGATACAACTAAACATCATTCTACTTTCTTGTACATGTAGATATCAATCACTATCTGTCAATGGATTTCGAGAATTTATCATGTATGGTTTTATCAAAGCACTAAGCTTTGGTGGTTTTCTACTAATGAAAAAGCACTAGTTATCCTTCGATTCATAATAATGTATTCTCTGATAGGGAAATTCATGAAATGTATCTTTGAAAAACAGATTTTAGCAGATCAGGAATTTAAATTTATCATAGATTTTACAGTTTGTGTGTTTTAAATTTTTTTATTAAAAAATGGATTTTTACTGTTAATATTTGGCTCAGCTCATAGGAGGACGTCTGATGTAAAGCAATGGTGATTTAATCTTAAATATATACAATGTGAAGAACCATCTAATTAAATGTTGAAAGTTAAATTTTGCTGCAGGGAAAATAACTCTATAACAATACTTTGAAAACTATATGTGTAGTTTTTATGACATAAAAATGGAATCAACCACTGAGATAACAAAGTTTGATACCCTGAAGACTTTGAGGAAAGGCTAAGGGGCAGAGTGGTGAATTTACTTTCAGTACAAGATCCACATGCATATACTGTAGATCTCAGATGGATTTGAAGAAAATCATGCTTTCAAATGTATAAAGGCATGAAAACTCTTTTGAATCGAGAAAAAAAAATTGGACAGCAGTATCTAAAATGTAAACTAGAACAGGTAATTCATCAGCAAACTCAGAGATGGCTCACAAGCCTTCTAGAAGAATCAAGTTTTATATTTATATATATTCTGAGAAAGGATTTCAGTTCCCTATTGAATCAAGGACAAGATGGACCGAGATTCAGATCTAACCTTATGACTTCTGGACAATGAACTAAATAGATGAAATAGCCACACTGAAAGATTTATCATAAATTTGAGAAAAGAAAAGCTATGAAAACATGTTAAGATAGCTACAGGAGTATTTTCCTTAGCTTTGACCTTTGCTTCCTTAACTTGACTACCATCTGGCATTGTGACCTTGAACAAATTGCTCTGAGCAAAAGAGAGGCAACTACATCCCAGGATTATTGTGTAGGTTAAATGGGATACTGTGTGTACAAGCAATTATCCAAGTGCAACCTTCTCGTTGTCTCTAATATATAATAGATATTCAAAAACAGTAATAAACCAAGTACTTACTCTGGGTCAAATACTTTTCAAATGTGCCGAACACCTATTAACTCATATAATCATCACTTCAACCCTTAGTGAAAGATATAGTATTGTTTTTTCACAAATGAGGCCCCAAAACCCAAGCACAAAAAGGTTCAGTAACTTGCCTAAGGTCACATAACTACTAGCCTAGGATATGAATCCAGGTAGTATTTTAAACATAATACTATTACTACTTTATATATAACTTCAGAGTCATGATACAAAATATAACTTTAGAATCATAACACAAAACCTAGTATATTTTAATGGATAATTATTATGTTTATAGCAAAAAATAAAATTAGTGTCTTAAAAATTAGTTTGTGAATAGTAATAAATCTAGAAAAGATAAATTTAGAAACAGGGTTATTTCATGAGTTTTGTAGTCATCCTTAATAAAATGACTTCATGAAATGACATAATTTGTTTTCCGACAGGGTATTTGATATCTATCCCCATAGGTCACTTAAAATGATTAGTGTAGTGTTTGAGTCAATTAAATTATCCTGGACTTAACTCAGGGATTCTAAAGACAGGTAGCTTCATGACTCCAGCAAATACATCATCTAAAAGCCGAGAAGAGTCAACACACTGCTATGTTATAATTAAAGATGTTCGTCATGACACAATCACAAGATCTTTCACCCTCCTCTTAAGTGTATTAATCACCACGATACTGCAGGTCAAGCCCACACCCTACAATTTAAGCCCTCAAAGTGTACACCTAATCAAATTCTAGACCCACAGCTAGAGTGAGTTCCCTGATAGAAGAGAAGATTATCATTTTAAAGCAAGCACTGACACTCTGAATCTGATTTAGGACTCTGACTCTATAATCCTGTATATCAATAGCAAGTTCTTTCTTCCTCAGAGATCAGTGATTGAGTCAGCTAAGGCCCTGAAAAATGTACTGTCTAATATGGCAGCTGATAGTCACATGTGACTATCGAGCACTGATACATGACTACCCAGAATTAAAGTGTGCTATAAGAGTAAAATACATATCAGATATAGAAAAATTAGTACCAAAAAGTGTGTAAAATATTTTTTCTCTAAGTGAGCACATGTTGAAGTGATACTATTTTAAATTTATTTGACTAAATAGAATATATTATTAAAATTAATTTTATGTTCCATTTAAGTTCATTAATATGACTACTAGAAAATCATAAATTATGTAGTGGCTTGCACTACATTTCTGCTGGGCAGTGCTGCTGTAAGAAAAATGATAGATTCTGATGCTTTCTTGGAAAATAGAGAACTGAAGCTCTTCAAGTTAGTGGTCTGGGGAGTCCACAGCAGGCCAGTGAAAACTTATGGTGAGAAGGAAGAGCCATTCAGAGTAGGTCCATGATCTCAGTAGAACCTTGACCCCACAAAGAAGGACAGATTACTATTTGTATAGAGTCAGGAAATTTGAGTCAACTGAAGAATGTTCCAGATTTGAGACTTTGTATTCCTGACTGCACAGTAGTCTAGTATCCAAAGTCAGTGTTGTAGGTCGGTTCTTAGGAAACAGACTTTGAGGCAGAGATTAGCATGCAGAAAGTTTATTGCCAAATGCTACTAAAATTAACATCAGAAAGTATGAAAATTAAAAAAAAAAAGATTATGAAAAGAAAGATATTCAGCTTCCTCAGCTCACCCCTGAGGATCTCTGAAGTTGGGATGGCCCTTCAGAGTTGTTGCAAGTTCAAACAAAGATATTGAATTCCACATACCTGCATTAGACAGTCATTGGCACTTGATGCCCCTTGGAAAGAAGTGTGATCTTGAATGAGAGGCTTTTTTCAGCCAAGGGCTGAGTGGAAGGGAGAGCGGGAATAGGTTCTTCAGTCCTGAAGGAGAAACTGGGCAGTACAGCAGTGTCTACTACAATTTACTCCTTGCTATGCTTGTTCGGCTTCTTTATATAAGCTTGGGACAGTACTTCCAGAGACTCCAGTGGGCTTCTTGAGGAAAATTATAGACCTTCCCACTGTACCTGGTCTCAGGGCTGCACCTGATACTCAGTTCCTATCTTCTATCCATTCCAGATTTCCCTCATCCTGAAATATCACCTCCACCCTTCTAAACGGATCATCTAGTGATGTGAGATCCTGGGTATTACATTTTCATCAGTCCGTGGCTGCTGCATATGTCCTTTTACTAACACAATTGTGTTATGATTTTCCAAAAGTGGCTTACTCGAGTGCTCAACATATGCCTCTGTCTTAGTTTGCTCAGGGGACTGTAGCAAAAATACCATGGACTTGGTAGACTAAATGTCAAACATGAATTTCTCACAGTTGTGGAGCTTGGGAAATCCAAGATCAAGGTGCCAGTGGATTTAGTATATGGCGAAAATCTGCTTCCTCTTTCATAGAGGGATGTTGTCTTCTCACTGTTTTCATGTGGCAGAGGGGTGAGGGAGCTCTCTTGAGTTCATTTTATAAGGATACTAATCCCATTTCTACTAATTACTTCCCAAAAGCCCCACTTCTAAATGCTGTCACATTGGGAAGTTAAGGTTTTAAGATGTGAATTTTGAGGGGACAAAGACGTTCAGTCCATTGCAGCTTCTCTGTAGTGGCAGCTCTACCTCTTAAGATGAAGGATCAAGGACAATCAAGGTTCACTATCTCTATCAGGGTGGTAAATCTTTTTCTTGTCTTCTCATCCTTTGTCACAAGAATTCCAAGTGCCCAGGCAGCTACCATAGCTTAAAGTTCATTGAGACTGATGGCATGCCCATGCAGAAAAGTTCTTCCTCAGGGAACCAAGAATTTTAAACCCACAGACCACAGGGATAAGAGGCAAAATTTTTTGCATGAGTCATTGGAAATGTTGGTAGCAGGGACCACTTCTGCTTCTACTCTTTGGTTCCTCACTTACGTGAGTAGAGACTTGGATTATATAATGCTCATTGATTTAGGATATATGTTGTGTCCTGGAAGATGTTATCCCATTCTGACAAGGGAGCATTCCTGAGCTTACACCTCCATTATGTTTTAAACAGGTTGTTTCATCACTCGGTCAGGTTGGGATGTTCTGAGTGGGGTGGCATGTGATAGGACCAGTGGACCCCATCATTATGTATCTACTCATGAATCTGCTTTACTTTAAAGTGGGCCCCTTAAACTGACATAACAACACATGAAGAAACTATTATTTAATGTCACACTCTCTAAGCTCACAGAAAGTGGTGTTAGCTGAGACTTTGTGGGCAGGAAAACCAAATTCATGTTCAGAATATATGTCTGTTATTATTAAGATAAACCATTGTCCCTTCCAAAGTAAAAGGAGTAGACTGTGGACCACTTATCACCAAGTGGCTAGCTGGTCTCCTGAAAGAATAATGTAATACTGGGGTCTAAGCTTTAGTATTTTTTTATGGTAGTTTGTTATTTGGCAACACCAGGAGCTAGACCAGTTTTAACACTCTACATCTCTAATACCAAAGCTACTTTCTTTATGTGTCAATTATATTATCACTGGCATAACCAATGAGAGAAGGTAGCTGACATCAACTGACTGAGTCATTCTATTTGGTTTTCTAGTACTTCTTTCAGGGTAGATGCTTTCCGATAAGTGTCAAAATTCAGTTCAAAGATCTTCACACTTTCACACTCCCATGCCATTACTTCAGATATCCTTGTCTGTGGTTTTCTCTCTCTTTCTAGGCCTCTGACTCTCTCTCCAGGCTATTCATCACCACCCATGAGTCGGTATATATTGCCAACTGTGGTTAATCTCTATAAAAATTAGATGACCAAGTGTATTGCCTGAACTCTGCTCATTAAGATAATTTCCCCTCAGAGCAGTCTCTGAAAACCACCCTGAATGGAAGAAGAGGCCAAGCTTCATCAACCAATCATTGGAGAAAAACTGAACCTAGAAAAGGATTGTAGCATTGACAGAAGCAGCTCTCCTCACCAACAGCTAATTCTAAGAGAGAGTTGACCATTGAGGATGACATCAGCAGCATTCTAGGCATCTGAGGCGATATGTCCTTCAAACCGATAGGGCATCTGGGCAGCAATTGCTATAATCTATTTTACTTTTGGATAATCTAAGGATATGAGCTAGTATTGCAATATTAAAAGCTCAAGTTGAGGATGATTGTGGAAATCTACTATAGAGGAAAACTGGGAGATGGAAGAATGTTCAGCACCCTCAAAAATTATCTACATTTCTACTCATTTCCTTGTCATTTTTATTTGATTATGTGTCAATATATTTTTGGTAGAAGTGACCTTCTAGCACAAAATTATGGAGAAAAGCATAAAGAGTTGTGGCTAAAAGCAGGTATGGGATAAAGCAGGCAAGTCTAGCATGGAAGTCTCAGAGAGGGACATTGTGGCATGTTTGGGGGCTACAGAGTGATTGGACCATTGCAACTGAATCATTATGCTAATGTGGACACAGTAGTAGATCTTTAGATCATCTGCGTTCAGGCTCCAGGAGAGCGTGATAGCCTGATGTAGATCTATGAGATCTTTTGGATTCCTGAGTTGCCATTTAGTAAGTTCCGCCTGCAGTGAGCTGAATAGTTCTGCAACAGCCTGGATGAGTTATTGCAGCTGCAGAAATACTTCCATTAACTCCCCGTGAGTAATTTATACAGTGAATGAATCTGGCTGGCTTTTATCAGAGTAGAATAGAAATCAAAATAGAAATCATAACTGTTGTCTTACAAACGAAGAGCTCTAGAGTTTGAGAAACTGACATTATTTTACATGCATTTATATTAATTTCTTGAGTTTTATTGCTCATTTTAAAGAATAGAATTATTACTGTAACATCTTTTAGCAAAATAGCTTAGCAGACAAAGTTACTGAAGCTGAATATTATTTCAGCAGAGTCATTAAATTTCTTTTGATACCACGATGAGCTCAAAAGATACCACTATCCTTTCAGGAATTCTTTGTTCAGTAGGTTCTTTATATGAATAACACTAATGATTTTTCAAAGTTCCTTTAGTCTAAACTATTCAATATCTGTTTTACTCTAAACCAAAAGTTTTGGTACAGTATGAAGCAAACCCTAACTAGTATATTTATAATAAAATTATTAGCCTTTCTTTTTTATGATGGGCATTTCAAGTTTAGTAACAATGACAGTACCATTTTTAAGAAATAAGAAAAGTACTTTTTATGCATTAAAATGTAGCAATTTTATATATTATTAAGAACTACCGTCATGCAAATTCTAGTTAGAAAAACAATTTGAGTTAAAAGTATATTTTACTCTACTAGCAAAGCCACAGATGGTCTTTTTAATCTAGTTAATGCTGCATCCCGTTACCCATGAAGGACACTGTCCTTCAGGAAATATTCACAACTTACATTAAATTAGGAAAAGATTAAAACTTCCGTGAGATAGCATGTAACTGTTCCCTTTTGTTTTCTTGGAAATATCTTTTGTTGATAATAGGCAATTGTGTGGTCCTTCTGGGAAAAAAGCTGAGTTTGTGGAAAAGCAATGAATAAAGAAGACCTCAGTAAGAATTCAAGCTAATGCTCCTCTATGACTCCCACATTCTTACTATTTATAAGCATTTTATGGCACTTGAGCTACACTTTTATAGTAAAAAAAAAAAAAATACCAAGAACGAAATTGCAAAGAGAATATAAAAATTTATTTTATCCCAGGATGATGAAAACTATGAATAAGAGTGAACATATTAGTGAATACTCTATTTAATATGGTATATTAAATATATTAATATGTATTAATATATTAAGTATATTAAACATATGTTAAATACATAACTATATTAAATACATATTAAATATATAACTATAAATTTAATAAATGAAATTATATGTATATTGTTTGGTAATATTTGTTGACTATCCTGTTACATGTAAAGTGCCTTATAGGTACTGAGAATAACACAGTAAATAATATATATAAAGAGTTCCCCTCATCATAGAGCTTATATTCTAACATGGAACATAAAAAAAATAAATGAGAATTGCAATACATAGTGTTTCTCAATGTACAGGCGAGGATATTGCCTCGAAGGCACATCAGAATCAAGTCATTCCAAATCTAATATACACCTTTAAAGAAAGTACGGAATGCCAGTTAAGAATCTCAGTAACAATAAGATACTTAGGGAGAGGAGGGTGTTTTGAGTGTAGTAGAGAAGAACAGATGTCTAACGTCTCTCAAATATAGTATAAAAATTGGTATGACAGAGATCTTAAGAAAATACATAAGAGGCTCCTAGATCAGCTTTGAGCACCAAAAGAATGCATTTCAGAAAAAATGCTAGTTCGGAAATTTATAAAAGATAAAGATAAGTAGAATCAGTTGAAAGTGGGCATGAGAGAGGAAAGGAGGGATGCCCAGAGTATTCCAGGCAGAATCAACGGTGCTGAAAGTAAGAAATAACTTATTACATAAATTTTAAATAACTAGAATTGTAGGACTATTGTGAGCAAAGATATTTTAGTGAGAGAGAAATAAAGTTCAAAATGTGAAAAAGAGATAGAGAC
Organism: Rousettus aegyptiacus; assembly: GCF_014176215.1. NCBI lineage: Eukaryota > Metazoa > Chordata > Mammalia > Chiroptera > Pteropodidae > Rousettus > Rousettus aegyptiacus. Next base: position 25,649,403 of record NW_023416286.1, read on the forward strand.
ATGAAGGGATTATAAATTGTTTTAACTAGCTATTACTTTAGAGCCACAGGAAATCATTAATCGGTATCAAGCAAGAGAGTGATATGATTGGATTAGAATTTTACAAGGATCACTTGGACTACATTGTGGAAAAGAGATGAGAGTAGGGTCAAGTTAGAAGCAGGGAGGTAAATTACAATGAGGCTACAAGAAATAACAACAGCTTGACATGTGGTGATGTCAATGAGAAGAAGGGGCTGGGGCTGGTTTATCTAGTGAGGAAATTGACACGACTTTGTAGTTGTTGGGATGGGACCTGTAAGATGAGAAAAAGCAAAGGACGGGCCCTAGAAATCTGGTTCGAATAACTAAGAAACTGGGGTGACATTCATTAGAATAGGTAATATTTGCAGAGAGGCAAGTGTAGAGGGGGAGGCAGTGAATGATGTACTTGATTTGGACACATGGAGCTTGAGGTACCTGTGAGATAACTCATGCAGTGCTTGAGCAAGTAGATGAGTCTGAAGCTTAAGAAAAAATAAATAGTTGGAAATAAAGATTGATGTTGGAGTTAATACACAAAGTAATCAAAGCCAACTGAGTGCATAATTACTGAGAGAGAATGTAAAGAATGGGAAAAGAATAGAGTTTAGTTTAGGACTCCCAAAGATACCAGTATAGAAAGGATACAGCAAAGAAATGTGAAATGGAGCAACCAAAAAAAAAAAAAGAAAAGAAAAAGAAAAAAAAAAGAGAATGCAGGTCAAATAAATTAAGGCAGGGATGTTATCATGCCCATCTGATAATGCTTGTAGATAAGATCAGAAATTTCTATAAATTTATTTTTTAAGTTAGTTGGTCTATCGAACAGTTAAAACTTAAGAAGCAAAGTTTGTTCATTTCTTAACTATAATTAACTCTTTTTACAGTGTAAAGAACAGTCTCTAACTAATAAAATTAAGAGCAATTTATGAAACATTTATTATCTTTGACAAACTTGGCCAAAAGAGGAATATATAAACTAGTGGGAAGTAGCTAATTAGATCCAAATCAGGCTCTCAGTAAACAAGTTCAGTGAGCAAGTTTCATGAGAGGAAAATGACCTGAGTCATAAACAATAAAGAAGCTGAGTCAAGAATAGTAAATCAGCTTGGCATATGGGTAACTTGTGAATTTAAGAAAAGTTTGAGTGTAGATTCTCTGTATAAATATTGCAACATTTCTGCTTGGTATTTCTGTGTCACAAAAAAAGTACTAGAGTAATTTTATTCAAATGTTATATGATGTTGTTTGGAAGCATTTGACTTAAAATATAAACTGCATGGCAGAGAGCAAGTTCAGGTGAGGAAGGAGGCCCTGAGCAAGACTGGCAGTCAGCCCCGACTTAGATGCCGCTATGGATTGTTGACCCAGCTGCATCAAGCCAGCCATGCCCAACTCAGACAGCAGAGCATGGGTGGAAAGAGCAGGAGGATTGGCTAATCTACTTATTAGTGGTTAATGAATTTCCTGAACAATGCAGAACTGAACAATGAAGATTGATAATTCAAAGTTATACTAGGCTGAAATTATTATACTATGTGAATAGTGCAGTAAAAATGAAAAAGATGGGTGGTATTAATGATTAACTTTTGGTGTGCTATCCATTATTGCCCCTTAAACAGAGCTAGAGAAAGATTTTCTCTTCTTCACACACTGACTGAAGATTTTTAGCATCCAAAGTTAATTTTAATCAACTTTTAATTCAAATTTCTGGTTTTCTTCTCTTTAGGAGACCTTTTCATTTACTGTTGCTTTGTCTATTGTGAAAATCCATTCAAGGAATCTAAGTTGAGTTTTATTCAGCAGCATAAATCCCATGCCCGATCTTTTATAATCTTATCTATTCTTTCTCTTTTATTTTTGCTTTTTTTCTCCCTTTTTCTGAGAAGTCATTGATTTTTTCCATCATAAGTTTTAAAGAAACAGAACCAGGTGTACGTCTATCTTGACAATTTGTTCAAATTAGTGAAATATTCTTTTTTGCCACATAATCTCTTAAACAAGAACATAAAATTAAACAAATAATTCAATAGTTTTGTTATGTATATGATAGTCATAGTTCATTAATATAGTAGGATATCCATGCTTCAGCACACAAAGCTATGTTTAAATTTGGCTTTGTTCAACCTAAACCATGCTTGGTATGTTCTGTTAGAACCTTTGATTTGATGTTCTCCCTTTTTATAACATCTACTCATATAACTTTGGGGTTTTTCAAAGTTGTTTTGTATATTCTAGGTTCTTTAATTTTCATAAATTTTAGAATCAGTTTGTCAATTTCTTTTTTCTTTTTCTTAAAAAGCCTTCTGAGAATTTGATTGGAATTGAACTGAATCTATAGATCTATTTAGTGTCAACTGACATTTAAATATTATTGAGCGTCTGGTCCATGAAGACAGGATAGCTCTTCACTTTTTCAGTTTTTTGATATCTTTCATCAATATTTTGTAGTTTTTGGCATGTAAATGTTACACATATTTTGTTAGACTGATGTTTTTCGATGCTATTATTAAAGGTATTCGTTTAAAATTTAATTTTAAATTGTTCATTCTAGCATATAGAAATGCAATTGATGTTAGAATCCTTGCAGCCTGTGGTCTTGTGAAATTCCCATATTAATTCTAATAGCTTCTTTTGTAGCTACTTTGTCATTTTTTTAAAAGATAGTTATGCTGTCTGAGAATAAAGATTGTTTGATACCTTCTTTTCCAATCTTTGTACCTTTTAGTTTTCTTTCTTGCCTAATGTATATTAGCAATGTGTTGACCAGGAGTAGTGAGAACATATGTCTTTTGTTCTCAATTTAGGGGAGAAGGCATTCAATCTTTCAACATTAAGTATGACGCTAGCTGAACTCTTTCTTTCTCTCTTTTCTTTTTTTAAATCAGGATTGGATATTGAATTTTTGTCAAATACTTTTCTTGCAACTCTTGAGATACTATGATCTTTCTTGTATAGCTGTTAATATGCTGAATTATATTAATTAATTTTTAAATGTTTAAATGTTCACACAATCTTGAAATAAACCTCACTTGGCTGTGATGGACTGTCATTTTATATGTGTTTGGTTCATTTTCTAGTAGTTCGTTGAGGATATTTCTGTCTATGTTTCTGAAAGATACTGGTCTATACTTTTCTCATAGTGTTTTTATATGTTTTGTGAATCAAAGAATAAATTGAAAAGAATTGTTTTCCTGTTCTATTTTCTGAAATAATTTGTGCAGAATTGATTTCATATCCTCTTTAAATGTATCACTTTGCTTTAAATCTTTTTAACACATATTCCCAATGAAGCGACCCTGGCCAGGTGTTTTATTTCTTTTAAATCCAACTTATTTAATAGAAATATGGCTATTCAGGTTATCTAGTTCTTCTAAATAAGTTGTGGTAGTTTGAGACTTTCAAGAAATTCACTCATCATATCTAAATCAGCACTGTCCCGTAAAAACATAATATAATTCAAATACATAATTTAAAATTGTGTTATAAACATACAATAAAAACAAAAATAAATAGGTGAATTTTATTTAGAATATATTTTATTTAACCCAATATATCAAAATATATTAATTTGATCATATTGATATAAAATTATTATTGAGATATTTTACATTTTTATTCACTCTCTTTACATTAGATGTGTATGCTTGCTCTTAAAACACATTGCAGTTTATTTTAGCAGTATTTTATGTGTTCAATAGCTATTTGTGACTAGTAGCTATCACACTGGACAGCACAGACAAATTGTTGAAAGTTTTATATAAACTTGCTCATGATATACCTTTGTTATTCTATTAATGACTACAGGAGTTATACTGATGTCCCTTATCCTCAACCATAGTATTGCTAATTTATGTCTTCATTTCTTTTTTATGATAAACTTGGGTAGAAATTTTCCAATTTTATTTATCTTTTTAAAGAAACAACTTTTGGTTTCATTGATTTTCTTCATTGCTTTAATGGTTGTGCATTTCATTATTTTTTTTCTCATTTTCACTATTTCTTTCATTCTACTAACTTTAGGCTTAATTTACTTTACTCTCTTTAGTTCGTTACTTTTTAAATTTTTTAAAAAAATTTATTGAGGTGACATTGGTTAATAAAATTATAGGGGTTTTAAGTGTACAATTCAATAATACATAGCCTGCATATTGTATTGTGTGTTTAACATCCAAAGTCAAATCTCCTTTTGTCACAATATATTTGACCCCCTTTATCCTTATTTACCTCTCCCTCTTTCCCTCTGTTAACCACTAAACTTGTCTGTGTCAATGAGTTTGTTTGTCTTGGTTGTTTGTTGCTTTCAGTTTTATATCCCACATATTTTTGTTCCTATTACGAAAGCATAACTTATTGATTTAACATTTTTTCTTTTTTATAAAAGTGTTTTATTTTTTTCTAAGCATTGCTTTAGTTTTAGTTCTCAAATTTTGATATGTTGTATACCATTGGAATGATATGATTGATGTCATTCAGTCCAAAATATTTTGTTTCTCTAATGATTTTCTCTTTGACCCATGGGTTATTTAGAAGTATATTATTTGGATTGCAAATATGTGTGAATATTTAAATATTGATTTCTAATTTAATTCATTTTCAGAAATAGATCAGTCTTTGTATAGTTTTAATTATTTTACACTTTATTTATCTTGGTGAATGTCCCATGTTCATATAAAAAGAATATATAGTCTACTATTATTGGATAGAGTGTTATATAAATGTGAATTAAATCAGGTTGCTTGATAATGGTGTTCAGTTCTTCTATATTCTTACTGTCTAATTGGCTTATCAATAATTGAGAAAGAGATAAACTTTCCAAATACAACTGTGGTTATGTATAAATGTCAATTTAGTTCTACTAGTGCTTGTTCTGTGTATATCGAAGCTTGTTCACCAGGTGGACACACACTGACAATTGTTATATTCTCTCAATGATTTAACTCCTTTACTCTTATCGGTTCAACCTCTTCATCCCTGGTAATATCTTTTGCTCTGAAATCTGCTTTATCTGATATTAATGTAGCTATTCCAGTTCTTTTTTGGCTAGTTTTAGCATGTGATATAAGATATGTATTTTTTATCATTGGTTTTACTGTATCTATGTTTTTATAACTAAAATAGCTTTCTTGTTGACTGCATTTAGTTGGGTCTTTTTTTTTTTTTTTTTTTTGCCTAACCATTACATCTGTGCTTTTTAATTGGAATATTTAGATCATTTACATATAATGTGGTTACAATATGACTAGATTTAAACCTACCATCTTTAGGTTTTAACTCTTAATTAGGAAAAAATGTGTTTCAACTTGTCTCATTTGTTCCTTGCTTCTTTTTTTCTTTTCTTAGCCTACTTTCAATTACATTTTATAATTCTTTTTTGTCTCCAATTGTTTATTTGTTATAGCTTTTTTTACAGCATTACTGGTTGCTCCACAGTTTATCATATACATCTTTAACTTTGTATTCTATTTTGAGATGATATTATATCACATATTATCATTAAATATAAAGAAATACAATACTTAATATTACTTTAAATATTATGGGCTATATACTAGGAAATATTAAGTTTTTTATAAACAGTTTGAGCCTTTTGAGGATTGCTTTTAAGCTTTGATACAGTAGTATCAGAAAGAACAGCTTTTAATTTATAGTTAATTTACCCCCATTACTGATGAAATTCCCTCTGACGTCTTTTCAATTAGCAAGTTTTTGCACTTTGGCTTTGTGAGTTCTCAGAATTGTTGTCACTAATTTTGAGTGGTTGTTTTTTCGTCTTGAGTAATTTCTATGCATATATCTATAGAAATTAAGTATATATGTATGCATGTCTCAAGGAGGCCCTTCTGCAGAATTCTAGAGTTCTCTCTCTTTGTAGCTCAGTACTGTCACCTGAACACTAGCTTCTGCTCCTCAACACAGCAAAACCACTGGATTTTGCTTTGTCCCCACTCCTTACATTGTGCTTTGATACTCTCTCCAGGCATTTATCCAAGGCTCTTAAAAAGTTGCCTTGTTTGTGTTTCTTTTCTCAGAGATCATTGTTTTGTGCTATCTATTGTCCAAAGTCCAAAAATTTTTTTTAGAAACACACATTTTTATTGTTTTCCAGGCACTTAGGAGGACAACTTTTTTATGTAGTATCATAATACAGTTGCTATATTATTATATAATAATATAGCAACTGTATTAAATCTTTGTATATGTTTTAATAGTTTATATAATCTCTTGGGTTATCTATTCAAAAATTAGACTGAGTGTAAATATTGTCGGTTTTGTCTTTTTATTTCCATTTTTTTTACTAATTTTTTTATTTATCCTTAATATAAATTAGACAACTTTTACTAAATGAAAAAGCTATGTTTAAAATGTGCTTTAAAATAGCATGAATTAGAAGAAAGACATGTTATTTTAAAGAAAATTTTATTTTTGTGTTTTTTTCTTACATTGTGCTAAAAATCAAATATATATTGCAGTAATACAGTATATGAGTTAATAAAATGTAAGTTAAAAGGATTCTCAATTTAACATCTTCAAAAATGATATTAAGGTAGAAAGTTTTACATCTACGATAGCATATATAGAAGAATATTATAAATCTTATGTTCATTCCTGTGAAGCTACAAAATTGACGTTGTTCGCTAGAGCTTTAGACTCATATCCAATAGTGTCACATCTAAAGAATCACAAATCTGTCTTATAATTTCTCCTTGTGAAATCTTTTTGCTTATAAATTTCTCTAGTATAACATTAAATGTAAAAAATATAACAAATATCCTGGTTCTTATTCATATGTTTGAGAAAGATACTATTCTAAGTTTTCCACATTATATATAATTTATGTTAAAGTTTCTAGTAGAAACTTAACTCTTAATTAGAAAGAAAATATTCTTTCTATTCCTGTATTTAAAATGATTTTTTTAGTATATTTTTCATGATAAATCGGTATTGACTTAAAATTAACTTGTCTTTATAAGAATAATAATTTATTTATTTTAATATATAAATGTGTTGCATTATATTATTACATTTTGTGATGTTATATAGTGTTTGAATTTCTAAAATGAACACTTTTACCATGTTTTTTATTATGATAATTTTAATTTACTGATAGCTCATGTAAAGATTTCGTATTAACATTGCATATATGAGAGAGTTATTTAATTTTTTGCCTTACAATAGACTAGTTTCAGTATAGTTTACATTCTCTTTAAGGATGTGGGTAGTTTTCTACCCTTTGCTATCCTTTGGTAAATATACATTTATAATAGTTTTGTCTTCTGATATACTGAAATTTTACCATTATAAAATGTTCCTCTTTATCCTTGTTTACTTGATCTGATGTTGCTGTAGACACTCAGCCTTCTGTGTATGGTTTGCCTCCAAAACTTATCTATTTCTTTATTATTCATATATGTTTCTTGTAGATGGCATATAACTGGGTCTTGCATTTTTATTAATTCTAATAATTTTTACATTTTAATTGAAGTTATTGATAATCTAATATAACTGTCATAGTTGGATTTATGGCTACCATTTTTCTAGTATGTGATGGATTTCCCTGTTTTTTTCTTCTATACCTCCTTTTTTTTGCCTTCTTTTAGAATACTTGAATGTTTTTGATGATTTATTTTTGTTTGTCTTATTTTTTTTAAGGTATATGTCTTTCTAAGGGTGGAATTACAAAATTAAATTTTAACTTCTCGAATTTTACATAGTTAATATTGTACCACTCTACATCCAATATATAAATTTTGCAAGTGTATAATCATTTTTTCACCCCCTATGGTTGTCATATGTATTGCATTTATATGTGTTATAATCTCATATATATATAATATATATTACATATATATATTATATATATCCATCTTCAAAAATACATCACAAACTAAAGATGTTATTGTATAAAGCTAATATGGTAGTACTAGTTATCTCATGTATTAGAAAAAATATTTTTAAACCATAGATATAGATGAAAGAGATATGAAGTAATAAAATAAATTTTTGGTGTAAAATTTAAAGCTATTAACCTATATTATTCATATAATCGACCTTATTATGACATGAAAAACATAATTTTTATCAAAATCTTCCAGTTGCCTATGTACAATATTATTCCATTGCTTTCATAAGAGCCTAAAAATTAAGGAACATTCAGTACTACAAGGAGTCCATGCTGGCTTCATATTCACAAGTCATTAATGAAAACTGACTTAAATTGAATATAAGCCATGTCTAATAATAATTTAATGATGTATATCACCATGACATAACACTTGGGGTTTGTTTTTTTTTTACATATAAGCAGTAATCATGTCACTAGACAACTAAAAAAATGATGCTTCAAAGAATAAACATTCTTTTGAAAATAAGTTCAGTTTTGTTTTAATCTGGAGAGAGAAGATGCTGTCTAATAGGAATAATAAAAATTGTGTATACTTTGAATAATTTCACTTCTAGGTATTAACATTCTAAATAGTTCGATAATATCATAATTGTCTTTAAAATTGCAAATTTACTTATAAACCTATAATCAAGTATTTATAATTATTTTTCTCTTAATGTTCCAGCTTTCTTATAGCTGATAATTCATACATAAAGTGTTCATGTAATTTATTTAAATTGCTCTTTATATAACATTACATCTATGTTATCTATCATAGCTTTTGTCTTCTTAAAAGATAAAAATATTAAATAATTTTATAGTTAAATAATTAGCATTATATTATTTTGTTAATACAAGGCTATAGAAATTATTGATGGAATTTAAACTTTAAAAAATTATTTCTAAGATGATGGTGATTAACATTCTTTACTGTTAATAAAGAATGTTTAAACAGAAACTTAGAAAATTTAAATCAACGAAGAGGGAGAGAAGTTTGATATTAAATTTCATCCGTGTCTCACAGATATATGTTAACAGGTTAAGTATTTACATAGCTTAGATGAGTATCCAAATTTAAGTTTATATGAGCAAAAGTAACACATTTAAATTTGCATGAGTAATTATATAAACATGAAAATTTAAATTTAAAACTTATCCAAGCTCGTCGAAATCTTTAAGAATCGTTTTTAAATTCTAGAATTAAGATAAACCTCAGAGATTATCTACGAACTAAAATATAGAAAGTTAGAACTCCTAAAAGCATCCAAAACACAAAACCATCAGGTTTAGATTTAAAAAGAAAAAAATTGAAGTTCAGAGACTCTAAAATTTGTACTAGGTGATTTATCTGGTTTCAAGCAAAACTTGCATTAGAATTGTACATTGCAGTTTCTATTATTATTCTATATATGATGAGAAGAGTGAACCCACATAAATTTTTAGCTTTCAACTCCTCACTTTCGTAAATATGCTCTCGTTCATTGAATTCCAATTGAGCAACACACTTCTAGGTGTTATTATGCCCTTAGTCCAGATCCCATTGTTAGTTCTGTCCTTTTAAACATTCAGATTCTTGATACATTTGTGTGATTTAGAATGAGAGTCTATTTCTGAGGACCAACTTCAGTCTGAATTTAATCTTAGGGAATTGATGGAATAAATCTATGGAATACTTTGGACATTCAAATGTTAGGGTTAGAAAACACTATTTCCAGTGCCAAGTGGGATCATTAAGACAGAAATCACAGTTTGCTCAAAACTTTTTGTTTGACTTGATTTTAATTTTAATCTTAATTTTTTTTTTTTTTTTTTTTTTTTTTTTTTTTTTTTTTTAGTATTCTTTCCGGGAAAGAAAGATATGTGGCATAATTTTCTTCAAGAAAGACAGGATTCAAACCTTATGGAAATACTAATGGTGAAGAAGGAAGACGATCTGAATTGACTTGAAGGGACCGTCTGCTGATGTTAATTGTATTTAAATAAGCGATATACTGGGTTAAACGGAAGGCTGATGGTAGTTTTAGCTTCCATGTGAAGCCTTTATCAGTCACAAGCAAGTTGTTTAATCTGACAGTGGTTGGGCAATCTGTGGTTCTTGGCTCCACAGACAAGAGAAGTTGTAATTTTCTGGTCTTCATTACTGAGATCAATGGCAAATTGTAAAAGGGGGCAGTAAATATCCAAAAGAATGAAACCGAGTTGCCAGAACCTAGTTTCTGTATTCCTTCTCTTTACTTCACAAAGGATCCCAAGGAAGCTAGGATTTAAAAATAAATAAATGAAAACGAATCAGCCCGACTAGCTATTTATTTTGGGGGAAGCATACTACTGTACACGACTTGAGATGTGTGTGGGGGGGAAAAGTACATAATAAGAAGCCACTATTTTTCTAAGGTCAAAAGCAATGAAAAATGAAAGCAATATAGAAAATATATAAGATGTGATAGTAAGTGTATCTGTGTAGGAGGTCGGATGCTGAGAATGGGAAGGGGAGGAGGGAAGACATATTTTATTCAAATATGGCATAAACTAGAGGCAGAATTATTATGCTTAAAAATTTTTTAAAGTCACCATATATTCCACTTTTTTCTCTCATAAGTTATGTAACATAAAAGCTTTGCACATAAGTCATATTTTGTTAAACTCAATTCCAAGTGGATACATGTAACTTATTTTAATTTCAATCTTAACTGGTTTTTCCTCCTCAGAATTAATTCTTTATTTTCATCACTATTTCTTAGTGCTTTAATTTCAGATTAGAGTTACCAGTTACCTAACATGTATGTTTTCATGAACAATTCTTAAGGAAATAAGAATTAATCTTCATTGAGTTTCTATTAAGCACATTGACTCTCAAATAATAAAACATATTGATGGTGGATTATATTTCTTTCAAACTATTTCATAAATATGGATTTAAAAGCAATTATTAACACCATTTATTTTAATCACAATGTTTTGTCTAACATTATCTGTTCATACGGCAAAATATGATTTTGTCAAAACGAACATCTGTGGGAGTCGGTGGTACAAATCTAGTATAAAAGTGTGGAGAACATAGTTGTGTGATATACATACACTTTCTGAAGAGGAAAGCATGCGGCCCAATCAGGCCCCTATTTTATTTATTTATTTATTTTTTACTTCAAAGAATCGATGAGCACAAAATGGGTACATTGTAAACAAGGCAGCAATATGCATCAAATTTGGGTTTCAAATCAGAAAAAATGTTTGGCATGACCTTGTCTGACTATGTTTTCTTATTGTTGAAGAAACAAAGGACTAGAGAAATAAAATGATTAATTTCAGGTCACAAAGCTGCTCTAGAACTCAGGTCTCCTAATTTTCTCCTTTTAATGGGTAGAACAGAGCTGAATTTGAATGTTAGCTGTGAGAACTTAGATACAAGTTGCCTAACTTCTCTGGGCCAAAGTTGCCTCATCAGTGATAAAATATGGAGATAGTGGTTCCTATATTTTAAATTTGATGCAAGAATTAGAAATGTACATAAAATACCTCACGTAGGGCCCAGTGAATGTCACATGCTTCAGAAGTGGCAGCTATGACAGCACATAGGTTTGATGTAAACTTGATTAAAGAAAATAAATTTCTACATATCAGTCTGCCTTTTTTCTTAGCTACTTAATTTAAAATCAATAATTAAGTCTGTCCATTTTCCAGCCTCATTTGACAGATAAGCATACTAAGTAAAATTACAATTCACTTTCTAATCTTTGTTTCCGTGACATTGATTTCACCTGAATAATTTTGTCAGAGAATACAGAACAAAACAAGAAACTGAGTTTAATAAACAGAGGCAGATTTTCTGACTAAGAGTGGCCCAAAATTACTTTAAATTAGTAGAAAAACTAATAATAAAATACTCACGCTCTCAAAATTGTGCTCTGTTATATTTCTCTCAGGTGTAATTGTGACGTATGGATAAAGTACCTTGGATTGAAACTACAGAACTCAGGCAATTTCTAAATTTAACATGAAAATTTATTTTTCATCATTTTAGTTTATTGTAATAACATATAATTAATAGGAAACATAAGTTATTCTACCATAGTTAGTGTTCTAGGCACAAGAATCTAATTTGAGGAAAAAGAATGAATGAGGTCTTGGCTCTACAGATTTATCAAACTTCAAAATTCTATCTAGGAGATCTTTAAAAATAGCAGTAGTCATGGAAATAGCTTAATAAATATTCCATAGTTTAATGATCAACTAAATTGAGGTCTCTAGGACATTTAGAGCAAATCTACTAATCAATTTCCACACAAATTTTGTCAAAACTGTCATTATCAGCTTTAGAGGCCACCATATGTGTCCTTAGAAGTATGTTCTCAGGTGGAAAATTTATGATAATTTTTTCTTTATCTTCCTATTAAATTCAACTTTACTTAAAACAATGCCATTTTTCCTCAAATTTCTATCATATATTATATTTATGCTAAAAAAATTTCTCATAGCAGTAAAATATTGAAAATGATAGCGAAAGGTGATTCTTCTATAAGGTAACATTCCAAAATTACCAAGGTCTTTCCCGTCAATGTTTATATTCATTTTGTCTATTTATTTAGATGTTAGATTCCTTTTAATATATATTTTTTTAATTATATATATTTTCACTAATAAATCTCCTTTGGCATTTCCCCAATATTTCCAACAGTAAACTATTATTATTGTTCAGTTACAATGCTTTAAAAAGTTAAAAATATAATTCATGCAAATATTAAATTAATATGTTAAAGATTTATGCACTTGAGAATGTGCAAACTAGTGAAATATAAAGTATTTCCAATATAATGTCTATCTATATGCAGTGTCTTAAGTCATTATAAAACAAAGACTCTTGGCATAAAGTTCCTAGATTAATACAAAACTAGTTTCAGGGCAATGAAACTATAACCTTCAGAGATATCTTTTCTACCAAACAGAAATAAAGCGAAGTAACATGTCACTTCACAGAATCTGGAATCTTCATTAAATAAAATTAATGAAATCAGGACAGGTGCATTCTTCTAGAAAATTCAATAATCTTTGTTTAAAACTGGGTACTATCTATCTGTTTACCTTTTCCCCCTAGTTTTAAATAATTTTTTTTAATATGAGGCACATAAATTCTTTTATATTTTCTTCTGTTGTGCATTACTTTGCTATTATTCCCTTAACAAAATTACCACAAACTCAGGGGCTTAAGAGAATACAAAATTATTATTTTACAGTTTGTAGGAGAAAAGTCTTTGGTATGGGTCTCACCAAACTGAAATTAAAATGTCTCCAAGCTCCACTTTTTTCTGGAGGCTTTCGGGGACAATCTCATTGAGTTTCTTGACAGAACTGAATTCATTATGGTTGTAGAAATAAGGCTCTCATTTTCTTACTGTCAGCGAGGGCCATTCCCAACTTTTGGAGGCTGTCACAGTCCATGACTTGAGTGTCCTCTTCATCCTCAAAGCCAGGAATGGAGGATAAAATTATTTTTATGTTGCTTCTGTCTAACTCACTCTTCTATCTTCCTTTTTCACTTTTGAGGACTCATGTAATTATATTGAGCCCACCAAGATAATCTAGGATAATCTCATTTTAAAGTCTGTACCCTAAATCCCATCTACCCATAATTATTTTTTATATTTTATATTTTTATATAAGCATGCATGGAATTGTTTCCTTAATTTAATTTTTGTATTTTCCATTGCTAGACATAGAAATATAATAGATGTATATACATTGATCTTGTAGTCCAAGGTCTTCTTAAACTCACTGATTAGCTTTACTGGTTCCTTGGGATTCTCTACATATAGTATAATTTACTCTTTAAATAACAGTTTTACTTTATTTTCAATAAAGATGTATTTAATTAATTGATTGATTAGTTGGTTACTTGGTTATTTGATTTTTCTTTCTTTCTTTTTTTTTTTTTGCCTTCTTAAACTTGCTAAAAAAAGCCAGCATAATTATGAATACAAGAACATGACATTCTTGCCTTGCTACTACTGATCTTAGAATAACATATTAAATCTTAATGTCATAAGTATGATGTTGTCTGTACTTTTCATAAATTCCCTCTGTTGGTTTAAAGAAGTCTCCTTCTATTTATAGTTTTTTGAGAGTTTATTTTTTTTTAATCATTAGTAAGTATTAAGTTTTATCAAATTCTTTTCCTATATCTATCGAGGGACTCATGTAGATTTTTTTTTCTTTATGACTTTAATATGATTATTTCCTTTAGTTTTAAGAAGGCTTTCCTCCTCTGCTAGTGTATCTGTGTGTGGGTGAAAAAGCACATTCAGAGTTCAAGTCATTTTCAAGTCTATACTGGCTTTCACTGTTTTTAATACCTTTTCACATCTTTTATGTCATGTTTTTTCAACCTTAGTATCAGCTAGATATGTTTGGCTAGTTTGAATCCTCTTTAGTGTCCATTGTGTCTGCAGGCAGCTTTGCACATTGCTTGTGCCAACCTCAGGGTAATAGAGTAGCAAAAGCAAACCTAGTCCATGCTCCAAATCCAACTCTTGGCTTGTTTCTATACAACCTGTGTACTAAAAACTGTTCTCATGTATTTAAAGTGATAAGAAGAGGAGGAGGAGAAGGAGCAGAAGGAGGAGGAGGAAGAGGAGGAGGAAGAGGAACAAATACTACTCGCAGCCCACAAAACAAAATCCTTACCATCTGTCCCTTTCAGGCAAAGACTGCCTATCCCCAGTTTGGAACTGTTGGTCCTTCCAAATCTGTCAACAGCATGACTGCATGTGGGTGTCATCCCATGCTCCAAATCTAGGAAATCCCCATTAACCACAGCAGAAAATCTGCCAGCCCCCATAGCTTGCCCTACCATGAGAGAGATGGGAGCAGTCCCAGGCCAAATGGTTTAGGTTTCCCATAGGTTCTGACCAGAAGTTAAACAGTTTTAAAGCATCGATACCTGTCAAATTATTGGAGGTTTTTTTCAGTTTTGTCCAGCTTTCTAGTTGCTTCTTCTGGAGAGGGTTTCCTGATCTCACTTAGCTATGCTCCAAATGCCCACATCTATCTATCTATCTATCTATCTATCTATCTATCTATCTATCTATCTATCTATCATCTATCTATCTATTAAAGAAAACTAAATACGATACTAAAAAAAAAATCAAATACCAATTCATCACGACAATAACTCTTTTACTAAATATTTATTAGCCAGAAAATAAAATCGTATATAGCAGTAGTCCCAACCTTTTTGGCACCAGGTACCAGTGCTCCTATGAGATTTTAATGCCTGATTATCTCAGCTCAGGCGGTGATGCTAGCGCTGGGGAGCGGCTGCAGATACAGGTGATGAAGCTTCGCTTACCCGCCACTCACCTCCTGCTGTGCGGCCTGGTTCATAACAGACCATGAACCAATACAGGTCCACAGCCCAAGGATGGGGGACCCTGGTATATAGAAATTTAGCTATTTAAGAGCTAACGAAGCAAAAACATTGCAACTTTATTTATTTTCAGAATTTAAGGGGACACAAGATTGCAAAACTGCCAAGTGCTGACTAGAGTAGCAGTACATTATTACCAGTATAGATAGATTGTTCAGTTGATAGATTGAAATTGGAGACTAAGTAATTGGTGGCAAATTTTCCAAGGGATCATGTTTCTTCTAAATGTGAAATCTGCAGCCAAAGCATCTTTCTGGTAGGACATAAATAAGTCAACCACAAGTACTGAATCCTCCTTTAGCACCATAGTTACAAAGATGAATAAACCCCCAATATGGTCTATTTATCTATCCTGTCACCATAAGTAAATTTCCCTAGTGAGAATATTACTGTCAGTCTCCTCTGGCATCTTACATAGGAGCCAAGAAGCCTACAAAGAGAAGATCTATGAGTTTTGAAAGTGTGCAAAGTGTGGGCTTGATCTCTGGAGTTATAGCACTCTATTTTTTCACAACACATTTTATAAACCAGTTTTAAATCACATTACATTTTTTGTGATTCTGCTACAGTGATCTTCCAATGTATTTCTTTAGAAAAAAAAAGTTGAATTATCTGCTTAAATTAGCCTCTTCTGTTTTCACAAAATAATCCTTTTTCTTGCTTCTCCCGATTACATATTTCTTCACGCATCCTCGAATAATCTTTTCCTTTAGAATCTAAAATATTAATATTCTTTTATAAGGAAATTGAACCAGATGCAGTGTGAATATACCAAAACTACATCTTAGATCATTGTTTCAGATTTAGTTGAGAGAATGTATATAGAGGGTGTCTGGACAGGGTTCTGGAAAATGAAAACCGAAAATGAATAACTGAGAAATAAAGTCATCTGTTTTCTGATGGAGAATTACCGACAGTCATCCACTCATGTTACACAGCAAAGAAGTTAAAAAATCTGAAAGACAAGATCACCTCAGCTATGATTTTGTGTCATCAATTTTTCTTATGAATTTACACTCTGCTTCATGTCGTTTAAGTTTTAAAACTTTAAAAGGTATGATTTATGTTCAGTAGATTTTTTTTCCCCCAATCCTTCTGTGCTGATTCTCTTTTATCAATAAAATTCTTAGGTATTTGATATTCTCTGCATCAAAGACATAACCTAATTATTTCTGCATACTTTTCTTCAGCTTCTGATTTTTCACTGTTCTTTACCTAAGAATATCTTTAAGAGAGCTCATAGGGAAAAGGACTCCCCCACCTCCACCCGTAGGACCCAATCAAGTTTTCATATAAATTAAGAAATTTGACAGTAGTTTTAACAGGTTTCCTATGAATAGAAGTACTTTGTTAGAAAAACTCCCTTCTGCTTTCCTCAACCCTTTAGAAATTCTTCCCCAGGGTTATATTCAATAGAAAATGAGCAAACAATTCAACCATTGCCCACACAGAAATCTTTCTTTTGTAACGAGTTAAACTAGACATTTTAAGAAAAATAACTTATTTTCCCACCTAAAACAATAGATATAAAGCATTCAATGAAAACTTTTATAGCAAATAGTATTAAAAAAATAATATATTGTTGGAGTTTGAAAGTTTTTTATTTGCACAAGTGACTTCTTAATACGCTTAGCACTAAATTTCTGCTTATTCCAGCTCACAAAAATAATTCCTGCTTCCTGCCGAAATACATACCGCATTTGTTTTTGCTAAACTCCTAATATAAAATCAGAAAAAAACTATCATAAAGCAAACTTAAAATAAAATGTGGGGTGCATTTTTACGTGATTTTCCAAACTTATAAAGCAAAGAAATTACAAATCTAAATTTTCTAGAATTTTAATCTATTGTAAATTTGCAACAAAAATAATATATATGCAGTGTTCAGTTTCCTACATTTTATTAATTTTAAATTTTAATATGATCATCATCATTTACATGGTTTGGTAACTTTGAATGACTTGTTAAAAATAATTTTATAATTGAGAAAGATTAATACATATTTTTAACCAAAATTCTCTAAAAATTTTTATTAACATTTAATAGTAATAAATAATTAAACTTCTTCAGTTTTTATGAAGCTTTTGTTTTAAAAATGAAATTTATTTTAAAAGTCGTCTTCTAAACCAGGCATAAATAAACTTTTATGATAAACTCTCAAATACAATTTTTTAAATATCTATTTTGTTTAGGATGACATCAGCATAACTATGATAGTATTGTCTTCTTTTTTTACTTAAATAAACTGTTTTCGGCATTAATGGTTATCAGCAAGTCTTGATTTTTATTACTTTTCTAAGGCAATATAGAAACATGATACTTTAAAAATTCTTTTCAATTTTCTATGAATTATTTCATAGAAAAAATTATGTGGTTCTCAGTATTCTTGTGGTCACATTTTAAAAGTAATTTTAACCTCAACTGAATTTAGTAGTTCAAGATTTTTTTAAAAAAATAATATTTAAATAATAAATATAATTTTAATCACTAAGTTCTTTCTCATCACTGAAATATGTGCTTTACTTTATCCTTGGGTATTGTGAATCATCTTATGTCGAGGGGCCGCCTGAATGGAGTTGCCATTTTTTTTTTGTTCTTCAAATTTGGCTCGTTGGTAAACTATGTCCTAACTGAGGCTGTCAAGAGCAAGATCTTCCCCTCATCTTCCCTTTCTTCTACTTCCAGTTCAAAATTTTCTTCTTTTCTTTTTGTCTTTCTTCCTCGTAGGCTCAGATTCTCCAAGCGTATTTTTGGAACAGGCATAACTTAAGTGTCCACTTTCCCCACATTTTTAACATAAATTTATCAAAATAGTTTTGTCTTTGGGTGAACTCAGCTGTTCTTCCATTGTCAGTAGCAATGCTTTCTTTTATCACTCTATCAAATAACTATTTGCTGTTTATCGCCCTAGTACAGTTTTGTACAGAGTCTTTATCTGAAAATAAAATAAACACAATGCCTTTACTCTTCCTAGTATTTTTTGTTATAGTAACCTTTACAACTTTGCCATATTTGGAAAATATACTCTGCTTTTACTTACGGTCAATCCACCACTCATTTCTTTAGACAGGGCAGGCCTGCAAGATCAGAAGTGAGTGACTCCTCCACTCAGCTGAGGATTAAACCTGACTATTTCTCACCCCTCACAGTGGTCTTGACATCATGAGTACTGAAGAAGACTAATGTTTTATAATCAAACGTTTGAAGGAACGCATGAGTAAAATATAAAAATATTAGAAAATTCTCAGAAAATGACTTCTTTCAAGTACAATGAAAGCTTAAATGTAGATCATACAGTATTTATCAAAGAGATTTGTAGAGAGAGAAATTTATTTAAGACAAAATTAAAGTATATACACATTTTAAAAGCATACAGAGTCACATATTTATTTTCGGGAGAAACTTTATTTACCTTATTTTTCAGATGATATATACTGCCTAGTCTCTAACTTTGACACTTGTTCCTCATTGCACCTGCGGCCATTTGTTTAAGGCTCTTTCCAGCCAAGAGGGAAGGTGACAAGCTACCTTTACAGCAGAACTGGGTGCTGCAGCCAAAAGAAGTGTTAAAACCAAAAGTAAGAGCTATTCTCCCAATCTTTCATCTGTCATTCCTACTTTCTTTGTACTAGGTGCTTCTTGCCACCAGCCCAATTGAAAATCCATTTAACTCTAAGTTAACACTTATCCTCTTAGGTGGCCATTGACTATCTTGGTGTCAACTAATTTACCATAAATATATGCTAACTGCTAACAGAACTCTTTCCTTCATTTGAACTTAGTCTGAATTATTATAAATATTTCATTTGCTTTACAGGATTCCAAGATCTTTATATAATATCAGATTTTCACTTTTTTTTTTTTCACTGTGAGCTGTTAGAATAGAAATGTTACCATACTAAATTAGACTTCCAAGAAAGTATCATTCAAGTTAATACACTGTAGCAACCCAGATTTGTTAAGCAACTTTTCTGGCTTTGCTAAAGGCCTAACTGGGTATCCTTGGGTGAGATATTTAAACATTCTCTCAACATTCTTCGACTGAAAAATGGGATACTATAAAATATAAACTTAAAACATATGGCTATTAGATATCCCACTAAAAAATAAAATAAAAATGAGAGTTGATTACTTAATATAATAGAAACTGTTCTTTAGGATCTGACTTACTTTATAACTCTTGGAACGCATAATTTATTAGAATTTATGTTACTGATTTCTGTCTTTTAATTTTAGAATTTATATCCATTTTGTGAAATTTCCATAGAATTTTTAAGTTGAATAAATTTTCTCCCAGTCTCTAGAGCAGTCACTACTTAATCATTTAATATATTTTCTGTTTATTTTATGTTCATTTAAAATATTAAAATGTATTCAAATGGGAAAGAAAAGGGTGAGTTCCTTTAGTAAGACAAGCAAGCTCCTTTAGGATAGAAATGGCATTTGGCATAAAACCAATCCTCCAGGAGCAAGGACTCTAATGTATTCTTAGTCAAGTGGCCCTTGATTAAGAACTGTATGCTGCCACAAGCTCGTAACAAGCACAGGAGGTACAGTTAGAGACATCTTGGGGCTATATTTGTAAAAAAAAAAAAAAAAAAAAAAAAGTTAAGAATTATATAATTAACATAGTTTCATGTTGGAGTAAATTCATAAAGGTAATTAAGAAGAGAAAAGCAAATATTGCCGAATCATTGCTGATCTTTTTATCATTTTGACCACATCAAAGAAAGAGAATGTTACCAAACTAACGTGGCAGCAGACTACCTTGAAGGGGAATGAGCTTCTGGGGTCTCCTGGAGAAACTGAAAACCAGCTGCTTCTCTGTCTGTTGTTCAAATCTCTTTAGGGTGCGGGGAGGCTGTCTTCTCTGGAATTTGTGAGGTAGGAGGGGGACTACTAAGCAAGGGAGTAGTGATTGTTGAGCCTCTGTGATGAGACTTTAAATCTAATTTTACTTTGTCTTTAATGAAACCTCTCTTCAATAAGAATCATAAATTCAATGGTTTTATGAGAAATTTTAAGAGTTTATGTTCAAGTTTCTGAACATTTAAACCTTAGGTATCTACTGCAGAGCTCCGCCAAGCCTAAACTTGGGATTTTAAGGCAAATTCAGTCCATAAAATGAAATAACAATTTAAATTCACACTTATAAAAGATAGGAGAGGAAAATAGAACTTTAAAGAAGGATTTTTCTCTTTTAATAGTGTCTTTTGGTTTCCAAGTATAGTTATCTCATGTTTACTCTATTGGCCTTTTTCCTTTGTGTTAACAAACAGGATGCCAGTCCAGACCCATTCTCAAGTCCTCTGTAATCAATGGCATACCACCGTGGGAAAAGTGCTGTACAACAGGTTGGCATGAGAACAGCACTGCCTCCTACCGGATTTATCTCAAACTGCAGCTCAGATTAGCACACAAAGTAAGACCATTCCAGAATGCATGGGAACTTTGGAGATTTTCAGTCATTGATTTGGCCTCCTAAATTTACTGCAGATGCACAGAGGGAGAAGAAAGTTTTGCATTAGTAAGATACACACTACACATTTATTACAGAAAGTATACACCACTTATCCAGAATTACACTCTTTATTAACTTAATTTAAAAAAAAAAGTTTGTATTCAAGACATTAAACTCTGTGCTGTGAAAGGACTTTAAAAATATTTTGATCCTATTTTTTAGTAAATCATAATTATAGAAAACGAATCATATTCAGGCAGACATGTTTGATAAATTCACATCTTGAGTAACCCTAAAAAGAAATAGTATTCCATTTTAAGGTTCAGTTATTATTATTTTTTTTAATTCCACTCTCAAAGAAGACTTTACAAAAGAATCTCCACTCCTACACCAGGGCAGGGATTTGCATCGGACTCCCAAATCAGGTAGAAATGACTTAGTAAATTCACAGAAAAAAGCAACATAAGTAGCAGAATTGTTTAACAGATAGAACTTCATAGGAATAAATACTATAAACAGCAGAAACTCTAGGGAAAGACCAGCTCCATCTTATTTGGCCTTGGCTTACCAAACAGTACAGTGGTTGATCTTTAAAGAAGTAGGAACACTAATTCAAATATTATATATTTTTTTTTTTACTCAAAATCTATAAGTTTTTTTTCACATCATTTCATACCCAGATAGTAAAAACCATCTTTGGGGTGGGTGAGTAAATTTTCATCAGTTTAATAATACAATTCTAGAAATTTCATTTCCAGATTCCCTTATAGAGCTTGCCTCTGATTACCAAGAAAGCATTATACTTTAATTTGATTTATTAAAGTGTTAGGCTCTGTCACCATATTGAATATACTGCTCTATCTTACCTTATATCTGAAAAAGTACATTTTTAATACTTGATTAGCAAATTACATAAATAGAGTGAGGAATACATATACTCTCATTTATAGATTTTTGGAGGCCAAATTAACAGATTATAGCTCTGTAATAAAATTCCTTGATATCCATGCTTGCTTTAAAATACAGTTACATGATTATTTGTGATTCCAGCAGGAAATTTAATCATTGAGCAAAAAGGCTTAAAAAATTATTTTCAATCTATTCTGTGTTTGTACCACAGAGAAACAAGAATGGAACTTTTGCTCATGAATTACGTATTAACTCATTAAATACCCTTGCATTTGGTCCACTCTACATTCTGATACAAGATTAGGAAAACACTGGTGATTCACTGTGGGTACACTGAAATATGAATATTTCTAGAGACTATACAGTTGGACCAACTGATAAAAATTTTAGTTACTACCATTTTTTTTGCTGAAGTGAAAACAGGTCAAATTACTTTCTATAAAGCAGACCTGTAAACTTTTCTAGTAAAGGACCAGACTGTCAATTGCACTGCTATGGTGTCAAAGCAGCATTGGACAATATGTTCATGAATGGGTGCGTCTGGATGTGACCCATGGATCTAGTTCACCAATCCCTGCTTTAGAGTATCTATACTCTATTATGGAACAATATCTAGTGTTTCATCACGATGCTAGCTGTATTGTCTATGTATCTGCATATCTTTCTATCTATTTATACATCCCGTGTCTGTCTGTCTATCTATCTATCTATCTATCTATCTATCTATCTATTATTTATCATCTATTTATCTAATCTATCATTGATAATCCTCTTGAAAATGCCACCAAAGTAACCTAGTACTCACACAAAGCTATGTTTACTACTTACGGCAATAAAGAATATCACAAATTTGACAGAATCTTAGTTATTTCTTGGTAGGGGAATAGCAAAGATAAGATATAAGGATTTTGAAATAATTAGTTTAAGGTATATCTTTCAATGCAGAAGCATTATTAAGACTGTGTAGAGTTTACAACATAATAATTTAGGATGGTGGACACAGTGAGGTTTTTTGGAGTTTTTTTGGTTTCACTGCTCTTGGAAAATGAATGCTTTTATGAAGCTATTTAATGGAAATTTAGTAGTTTAATGTTTTTAAATGGATATTGGAGAACGAATGAACAATACAAATATTTACCCTTTTTTGGGCAATGATTTCTTGAGAAGTAAAATCATGTTGATGAAGACAGTTGAATAGTAAAGTCATATTTATATAGATAATAATTTATTTGAATGTGTTATGTGTCATCTGTGTAATGTTATGGAATAAAAGCCATATATTTTTAGGAAAATTGTATTATCTTTGCTTTTTGCCTTTGTTTGAAAATATATTTTTGGAGCAAAGAGTAATACTTTTGAATAACGACCCTGAATTAGTTGTAGTGCCTTAAATTATTGTTATATAGTTTACAGTAAAGTATAATGATAGCACATACTATAAAATTATACTGTAATAAGAAGGAAACTATTTGGATAAATTGACAAAGTGGTATTAAAATATGCACAAAATTTTAAAAAGTTAAAATTTTCTGTTTGTTTTCTAGAATAACTAAGTTAATTTACACTCCATGAATAAAAAGTGAATAGAAACCAAGAATTCTGAAAATACTTATTATGAGTGATATAGATTAATAAAATAAAATAATAAGTCAAATTTAGAAACTTCTCTAATTTTGAAGGAAGAATCCTAAAATAGATAGCTGTAGTTTTTGTTGTTGCTATACAATAAGTGACTGCTATCTTAAAAATACTTTAGGATCTATGAAAAATTGACTATTTCTTCACACAAACTAAAATCCAGCAAATTATTCTTTTAAAAAAATCAGACTAGTTAATTTGAATATCAGATGGGAGCATTTTATATATATATATATTTTACATATATCTATGTATATATATGTATAATAGATAACTTAAGAATGGCTAGCGATCATTTGCTATGAGGGGCAAGATGACAAGGAATGTTACCACATAAACTGCAAAATAAATAAGAAAGCACAGGCATTCAAAGGACTCTGCCCAGTCATTGCTATGTAAAGAAATAAAATACAATTCTCAAAATAGCAAGTAAAAATTTGAGAGTAAAGGAATACTATATTAGGCAAAACTGTCATAACCTCAAAAAAGTGAAATTAATTTTTTTAGTAAAAAGAGTTATGTTTATCATAATGATAATTTCTTCTTTGAAAGAAAAGGGGGAAAAACTTTCTTTGATGATTGTGGGTGTTTTTTTCTCTCTCTCTCTCTTGAAAACAACATATCAGCTATCCAATGTCTTTAACCAAAAACCTTAAATTGTACACTGTATGGTCTATAAGAAAGAAGTCATGCAACATATATATTGAAAATTAACCCTGTGGGGAAGTTTTACAATATCATATTACAAGAAATAACTTAAAAATAATAGGCTCTGGGATTTCAAACTACAGAAAATATAATACAGAATGAGCAGTTGCACTTGCTATAGATTCTTTTATATTTTATGAATCACATGTGCAATGTCACTTCTAATGGTTGCTGAGATCATTTTCTGGCAGAACTGTCTTACATTGTGCCTCTTAGATACACTTTGATCCTACAAGCGAGACCTCCTTTCTGTTGCCCAAATAATAAACTGCAAAACTCTGATTGCTATATGATCTGTACGCTAAAATTTACAATACTAAAAGCTGACATTATCTAGTTACCTGAAATAAAGCATTTACTTTTAACATTTGTTTTGTGACCAAGCAAAAGAGCTTGATATATCCAATGTCACATATGTAAAGCACTCATTTTCAAGCTAGCAAGTTATTACTAAGTATATATTTATATATCTCACTCTACCAGCAATTTAAGTAGAAGGTTACCACAAATATAGATCACATCAGGGCATTTTAAGAAAGTATTTGGGGCTGCCATTTAAAGTCAATGGGATACCACAGAATTATGTGAATTTCTGTGGAAATCCACTTTTCACCAGGAAAGTTTATGGGGTTTGCAAATGATGGAAATAAATGGATGACGTTGTTGGCAGTTTTAGACATTTATATTAGATGAAGCAAGAGCAACTGAAATATCACTTAATTGGGAAGAAGAATCAGAAACAACCAATGCTTTTTTTTCCCCACCAGAATCGTCTAGAAAAAACAAATTCTTTTCTGTCTTTGAACTTGTAACTCATTAAAATCATATAATTAGAGTTGCTCCTCAATTGAAGAGAAGACAAATTTCAAATGGTTGTTTTGCCAAAATAAATGTTCAATGCTGAGTGTAACATCAAGAGCTTCAAAGTCTCCTTTTTCATCCTCGAATATTTTACGAAGTTTAGCTACAAGCAACCCAGAAGCCTCAGGCATGGTTTGCTGGCATGTTAATTTTGTGGAAGAAACTGCTCTATGACAGAAGAGCAGAAATGCTATTTAGCCGAAAGGGTAGCAGGTAGGAGCAGGACACTCCAGGAATGCAGTCTCTTAATTGGCAGGGAATCAAGTTCTCAAGTCTAGAGAGATAGGTTAAGAGGCAAGGTGGAAAAGAGGCATGTGCATTAGCTTGAATCTTAGGATGTGTTCAACACGGGTGCATAGCATTCTCAGGGAATGACAAACAATATCCTCATATCTTTTTTTCTCTGTGTCAGAAGTACCTCTTCTTTAAAAGCGAATACTGATGTGTTCGCATTTGAAAACTGGGCAACACTTTACAAGCAGCAAATTATTACTGCTTCCTTTAGTGCTCATTACACTAACATTATTCATTATAAACACTTTTGGTGTGACATTATTTCCTCTTCTTTGATCTCACAAGAAAACTTCAGGCAATCTGTCATTTGCCAAATAAACCAGTGAAGAGGATTGATTTATTTTTTCCTCTTTCTGGTCGATAGTGATTTTAGTTGAAGACTCATCATCTATGAAGAAAAAAAATAGGCATGATTAAAGTTTGACTGAACAGTATTAAACCTTGAGTTATGCCCTAATGTTAGCCAAATCAAACCATCATTTGCATTCAAATTTAAGTTCTGTCAAGTGACAATAGCATATACACAAATAATTTAGGATTTCTTTCAGTAATTGATATATAAAAATATTTCTTGTGTTTATTAGTGTTTATAACCTTGCTTAGATGATCATTATATCACTTTTCATATTATGTTTTCTATTAAGTTCAACCATTTTCTCCTTCTTTTACTCCATATCCTGTTCTCATAGTGATAGGACAAGTTCAAGGCATTAATTAAAATAGCTCACAATGTTAAAATGTTTAAAAAATACTAGTTCGAGAGTTAAAGAACTAACACTGAGTCCTTCAAATGATAATTTCATGTCATAGTCCATTTATGTAAATTAGCTAAATTTTAAACAAAAAGGAATGTTGAAGTTTAAGCTACCTTATTCTTGCAAAAGAGATTGCCTTTATTCTTTCTTCCACAGATATTAGAAATTTCATGATACTTTCATAATAAGAGGTACTTTTATCACAATTTATTATTATTTTCTGCCTTTAAGAACTGCCTGCTACTAATTGCTATACATGCAGAATAAAGTTTTCTTGTTATAATCTAGCTGTAATGTTAATTAAGATATTTGTTTATTCACTCTATCTCTCTGTTAATGCCACGTAAACATATATTGATCCATTTTATTTTGGATTTGTTGTTTTCATTTAATAGCATATCACTAACCAGTATGCTATTTCAATAGCCCTCACTTTTTCTTTCTTTTTCTTTTTTAGTTTTAAAGCTTTTGGTTGCTTTTTCAAAATTGAGAGATTTTACACTGCTTCTATACAGTACTTATGCAATAGCAATATAAAATTAGGATCAAAATATTGTACATTCATGGAGATTAAACTAGTAGACATGTATGCCTGTATATACTTGATTCAAGTGTTAAGACATAGACAAAGTTAAAATTTCTTTTATACCACATGGTTATCAAGAAATCAATACTTATTTTTATTATTAACATAAATTAAAGTTATTATTCTTTGTATATGCAAACCCATATACATCTCAATAATGTATTTAAAAATTATTTTATTTATCTAAGAATATCACTCCTGTTTATTTAACAATGTCTGAAATATTATTTTATTATGTAATATTATTTATTTTAAATAGTGTAATAAAATTTTTTTCTATTGAGAAAAAATAAAACTAATAGAACATAACATAGCATTAAAATATTTATAAAAAACTTAAACAAGTATGAAACATAAGTACCTACTTGATTCGCAAGTCACTTCTCTAGAAAAAGAACTTAATTCCAATTTAAAATGCATCAGACCTACATAGTTTTGATCTTAAATGGACCACACAATACTGTTTTAAAATGTTGTAATTTATGCCAAAGCCATCCTGAGAAAAAAAGAATGAGGCTGGAGGCATCACTCTGCCTGATTTCAAATTATACTACAAAGCGACTATAATCAAAATGGCATGGTATTGGCAGCAAAACAAACATATGGATCAGTGGAACAGAATCAAGAATCCAAAAGTAAACCCACATTTATATGGGTAAATAATTTTTGACAAAAAAGCCAAAAACATTTTGTGGAAAAAGGAAAGCCTCTTCAACAAATGGTGCTGGGAAAATTGGAAGGCCATCTGCAAAAGAATAAAACTAGACTGTTGTCTATCACCACACACCAAAATTAACTTAAAATGGATTAAGAACCTGAATGTAAGACCAGAATCAATAAAATGTGTAGAAGAAAACATAGTAACTAAACTCAGGGAACTTGGACTTAAAGAGAATTTTATGAATTTGACCTCAAAGGCAAGGGAAGTAAAAGCAAAAATAAATAAATGGGACTACATCAAACTAAAATGCTTCTGTTTAGTAAAAGAAATTGTCGACAAGGTAAAGAGACAGCCATCCAAATGGGAAAATATATTTGCAAGTAACGCCTCCGATAAGGGTCTAATATCCAAAATATACAAAGAACTCATATGACTCAATAACAACAACAACAAAAACAAATAATCCAATCAAAAAATGGGCAGAAGACCTGAACAGACACTTCTCCCTAGAGGACATACAAATCGCCAACAAATATATGAAAAGATGCTCAACATTGCTAGCTATCAGGGAAATGCAGACCAAAATCACAGTGAGATACCATCTCACACCTGTTAGAATAGCTATTATCAACAGGACAAGTAATAACAGATGTTGGAGAAGATGCAGAGGAAAAAGAAGACTCATACAATGCTGGTGGGACTGCAAATTGTTAGTCACAATAGAAAACAGTATGAAGGTTCTTCAAAAAACTAAGAATTGATCTACCATATGATCCAGCAATCCCTCTACTGGGTATTTACCTCCCAAAGACTTGAAAATCCTTATCTGAAAAGATATTTGCACACTGATGTTCATAGCAGCATTATTCACAGTGGCCAGGACATGGAAGCAACTAAAGTGTCCTACAATAGATGACTGGATAGAGAAAATGTAGTACATATATACAATGGAATATTACTCAGCTGTAAGAAGAGATGAAATGCTGCCATTTGTGACAACCTGGATGGACCTCGATATAATCATGCTAAGCAAAATAAGCCAGACAGAAAAATCACATGATATCACTTATACGTAGAATATAAACATAAAAGCTACAAATGAACAGGACAACAAGCAGAGACTCATAGACATGGACAATGAACTAGTGGTTAACAGAGGATAGGGGCTGGGGAAGGAAGGGATAGGTAGACAGGGTAAAGGGAATGAAATATAGGGGAGAGGGGGAGGGTGAAGTGGGTCAAGGAGATCAAATATATAGTAGCTACAGGAAACTGGCCTTTGGGTGGTAATCACACAAGAGAATATATTGATTATAATCTATTATATGTCAAATGATAATGTAATCCTGAAAATTATATAATTGTATTAACCACTGTTACCCCCAATAAACTTAATGAAAAATAAGATTAAAAAACATTGTAATTTAATTGCTGTGTATATGTCAAAAACATAGCAAGGATTTAGTAGTTGATGATAAAAGTGGAAATCTCTTGCCATTTAAATTAAATATTTCTTTTCTGAAGGGCATCCTAATTTTACAAAGACAATTGAATTGGCATATTCTACTTACATATGCAGAAATGTCTTACCAAGATTTTACCACAAATCTTAACCTTCTTTACATTTTTTTATATCACTCTCTCTCCCCTCGATAGATAAGATGGTTTGTTTCTCAAGCTTCTTTGAACAAGTTCTAATGTTTAAATAATAATCAGAATCAGAACTGTAGAAAATAATTATTTTTTAGATATCTTAAATAATTTTACATTTAAAAGACATCTTTGAAGTCATCTAGGTCCATTAATTTCTTTGCGTTATCCTTCCTTTGTGGTTCCTGATATGTAGCCATCCAGCCTTGACGAGGATGTGTTTAGTGGCTGGGATCTCACAAGTCATTTACTCCATAAATACTTATTCATTCTTTCACTATTCATTCATTTCACCAGTATTCATTGAATATTTGTTGTACACCTACCAATAAACTTGACACTGAATACACAAAGATAAATAAACCTGGAGAAACATGGACAGTATTGGATTGTTTTGGTTTGTTTTGTTTGATTAAACTCATATATCTCTTGCCACTTCTGTCTTTTCTCAATTATAATAATGGTAGATGTGAAGAAAAATTCTAATAGTTCTTTGTTAAACTTCTATTTTAAAAAAAAAGAAGTAAAAAGTTATAAAAGTAAAAATAAAATTATTTTCCAAGAGAACAATTGTATAGTCACGGCATTCCTTTACTTTCCAAAAAGCACAAACACAAACACAAATGCAAACACCTTACATTTCTAGATTTTAAAAATTTGCAATTTTCTTCATGTGAAACAGTTCCCAATAGAGTTATATTTAAAATCACCTTTTGTCTACAAATATCTCTAATATGTTTTTAAATATGGTAACCAGGACTAAAAAAGATAACCACTATCTTTTAACCATAGTAACCAGAACTCAACATAGATTTCTGGATGTAGATTAACCAAATGTGTGCCTCTATATCCTTGTATGTTATGAACTTTAGTAGCTTAGTTTAAATTGCAGTAAGTAGACAGTCATGCTGCTAACCATATTGAACTTGTTCTGGACTAATAAAGTACCATATCTTATTTATAGAGACTATTGACAGGCTAAGACTTTTTTTTTTTCTTTCTTTTTCTTTTTTACTGTTGGGCAAGATTAGGTAAGAAAGGGATAAATTGGGTACAAACATTACATTAAGTATAGTATACCAAAATGTTGACCTTACATCTGTTATTGGAGGACAAAGCAAAAAAAAAAAAAAAAAAAAAATTGAGATTTCTGTGATATGAGCTGAAAGCAGACCCAATGTTACTGATATTCCTGTGATATAAACTTGTTATAGAAAATTTGATATTTTATCTAGATAAATGTAAATTTTGCAGAGCCTGTTTTCAGAACTTTCAAATAAGCATTAACTACATCACATTTTTAACAATCAAAATTAAAGAACTGTGGCAATTTATTTTGCCTTACTCAAATAAGTTACTTTTATGTCAGCTATACAGACAAAGCATATTAATATAATCCATTAAAAATATAATACAGCAAGAATAAATAAAACAAATAAAAACATAACCCTTAAATGTGAATTATCTTCTTGTTATTTATATCTGAAAGTGTTCATCCCTTTGCAAATACTGAGCTCTGTGTTAGACCAGGTCTGCTGAAGTAAAGCAGAGAATTGAGGCTTTTCTCTCATTTCCAATCAATGCAGACAGCTATTTCTGGTCATTTGGAAACTACACAAGCTTTCATTTTGCTTTGGTTGTATGAAAATAGTTTGAAAAATTGTAATTTGTTTAGATCCGAGAGCAGCATTCTTGTTGTCAGAAAAATAGACTCGTGGTGCCTTGATATCAAGAGATTAGTGCACGATATCAGGATTATTACATTCATATCTACAATAACAGCAATTATTTATTGTTTCCTACATGCCAGGTATCATTACTTTTACTAAATTTCAAAATTTCACAATCAATAAGTGAATTCATTCTCATTATAAATGATTCAGTCAATACACATAAAGTAAAATTCAACCTCTATAAATTCTCTTCTTAGAAACCCCCTACCTATATACCTGTCTCTCAGAATTTATAGGTCATTCGTATTTTTTCTTCAATAAATTGTCTGTCTTTATACTTTACTCACTTATAAATTGTATTATTTATACTTTTAAAAATTAATTTTAGTTCGTTACATATTCAAATATTTTTCTTGTTATATTTTTGTTGTTCATAATAATAACTAATGCTTATCGAGTCCTGGCATGGTTCTAAGGACTTTGTATAAGTTAACTCATTTAATCCTTTCAGTACAATGAGCCTGGTAAGGTTGACCCATTTTATAGACGAAGGAACTGAGATCCAGAGAGCTGAAAGACCGTGTCCAAGGTCATAGAAGGTGGTAGAGCTGGCCACAAACTCAGATAATTAGACAAGCCCAGAGTCAACTTTCTATGTAGTCAACCAAGGTACTATATCAGATGAGACATCTAATATATACATTTCATATGGTGAACAATTTTCTCCCAGACTGTTTCCTGTTTCTGCTTACGGTATTTTTAAAAAATATTATACAGAAGTTTATATTTTATATAACCAAATTTGTCAGTCTTTTCCTTATTTTTTTCCCTTTATTGCTTATAAGGCCTTTCATATTCTAAAAATTTATTCTGTAATTTTTCTGATGTTATTTTTATTCAATTTGGAGTATATTTGGGCTATAAATTTATTTTATAGTCTGTAAGATAATAACCAAGTGTTCAAACCCTATTTATGGAATTTCCCATTTGTCCTTTTCCTACTATTTTGAAAGATTACCCTTATCATCCTCTAAGTGAGCTTGTAAGCATAGATCTTTTTCTATATTTTCTGTTGTCACAGTAATTGTTTTTACTTTATTGTAACAAAATCCCATTTAAAAGAGCAATTAAGTATTATCAAAATCACTATCACAATTTTATTACATACTTTTTCATATCTTTAAGGGCCAGTTCCTTATCTGTACTTCTCAGCCTTGTTCTTGCTCAAAATGTATATGTTTGTCTATATTCTTTTGTCTATGTTTTCTAAACTCATTCTTTCAGATGAAGCTTGGAAACTGCTTGTCAAATTTCTTGGAAGACATGCTAAATTTATATTTTAATTCAACTGAATTGATTAGTTTATGGAGAATAGACATTTCTATTATACTAAACTCTTTTAACCTGATATAAGGCATGGGTTCATTTGTTATATCTTCCTTTATGCTCTTAAATACAATTTTATGGTTTTCTTTACATAAGACTCACACTTTTCTCACAAGCTTTATTTCTAATTTAATACATGTGTTACCGGTATAACTGGAAATTTTTACTTATATTTTCTAATGACTGTTTCTGGTGTTTTTTTGTTTTTTGTTTTTTTTTTTCGTCTGCTTTTATTTTATATGATGAGCTGGCTGAAATTGTTCATTAGTTTGTCAATTGATTTTTTTGGCTTTTCTAGGGATAATGTCTTTTTTCTTCCCAATAATTCTATCAATTATATATTTATCTTGTATTTTAGTTTGCAGGAATTTCTATACACTGTTGAATAGTGGCACTGGTGAAAATAGTATTTATGTCTTGCTGTTTGAATTACTAGAATATTTAATAAGGGCTTCTAATGTTTCCTGCCAAGTACAATGCAGATTAAATATTACTGTATTTACCCTTTGTCAAGAAGTTGTCCTCTACATTTTGTTTGCTAAGTAATTGTTTTATTTGTTTGCTGGTTGTTTTATTAGTTTATATTCAAGAAAGAGAATGAATCTCCCCTCCCAGCTTTATCATGATATAATTGACATGTAACATTGTATTGATTTAAGATGTATAACATAATGATTTGATATATGTTTATACTGCAAACCAGTTAGCACAATAAGTTCAGTTAACACCTATCACCTCACATAGTCACAATTTGTGTGTGTAGAAACTTTCAAATCTGAAATATAGTATTGTTAACTATAGTCACCATGCTCTACATTATATCCTCAGGACTTATTGACATTATAACTGAGAGTTTTATATTTTAACCCCTTTCACCCATTTCTCTGACTCTCCACCCCTTGCCTCTAGCAACCACCAATCTGTTCTCTGTATCTATGAGTTTGTATTTTTTTAGATTCCACATATGTGAAATCTTACAGTATTTGTCTTTCTCTCCCTGAATTGCAAGGTCCATTCATATTGTCATAAATGGTAGAATTTCCTTCTTTTTTTATGGCTGAATAATAGTCCATTATCTATATCTGTATCTATCTATACAACTCACATTTTTTTTTTATCCATTCATCTGCAATAGACACTAAGGTTGTTTCTGTGTCTTGGCTATTGTAAACACTGCTGCAACTAACACGGGGTATAGATGTCTCGTCAAGATAGTGATTTTGTTTCCTTTGGATATATACTCAAAAGTGGAATTTCTGTATCATATGATAGTTCTTTTTGAATTTTTTGAGGAACCTCTATACTGTTTTTCATAGTGACTGCACCCATTTACATTCCCACCAACGGTGCACAAAGGTTCAAGAGGGTGGAATTTTTAAAATAAGTTTCTAATATTCTTCTCTCTAAGACTCACAATGACTATGCTAAGTCAGAGTGTGAATTGAGTTTTAAAGAGAGTAGGTAAAGAGGCAGAAATAGCAAACAAAATACTAGAGAAAATGAAGAAGCTCATAGGAACCAAAAAATAGCCAAGGAGAGAAAACTGCACTTTTCCTTATTTCTGACCTTTCTCTGCTGCTCCTGAGAAAAATATCAGAAGTCAACTGTAAGGGGACTGGCGTCTTACAACCCAAACTTCATATCAGTTAAAGTCAAAGCCTCCATGATTGTATCCTAGCCCAAAGTTACAGACCCATGAAGCAGCTCTGAGGAGAAGAAAATATGAATCAGTCTAAATCACTTTTTGCAATCATATGTACTGAATCTGTTATTTCTGGTTCTTGCTATTTGCTTAAACTAAATGGATAAACTGCTATAAATCACATCCGCCAAATTTCCTTCCTGGCCAATTTGGCAGCTGTCATATAGATATAATTGTAGGCTTCATTTAGATAAAAATATATCATTATCTAAAATTCAAATGTTTGGTAAATATCATTGATTTTGATAATATATTTTCTACTGCAAAATTTCTACAACTAAATATCTATACTGTTTGGGTATTGTTGTGAAATATCTTTCTAAACATTTTTTTGTGGTTATCATTATCCATGTTTTCTGCAACTTTTTCATTTTTCTATGAGGCTCATGTTTTTAATATTTTCAACGTTTCAATATTTGAGTGTATCCTTAAAAGTGCCTTTTTTAAATATAAAATATATTTTTACTTTTGGAAAAATGGCAAGTTATGTTTAATAATCAGACCCAAAACTATCTTTAGGAAAACAGAATTTCTAAACACTATAGATAAATTTTGTTGTTGTATTTTAGTGTTTTTTTCACAGTAAAATTTCACTTTGGTTTCAGTAAGAAGTTATTCAATGTCCACTGTGAAAAGAAGCCAATAATCCTAAGATGTCTGAAGTTTATCAGAAACACTTTACAGGAAAGGTGGAAAATTCCTTTTTTTTTTTTTGATCTAAATTATATCCATAAATACTATCTATTTTAGAAAAGAAAGAAAATTATTTTTTTCTGAAGCAAAAGGTCTTTCTAAGAATTTCATTGTCTTTCACTTTGTTAAATGCTAATGCCCTGGGGAAGAGAGAACCTGGACAGTGACATTTCTACAGATATATATGACTTTATCTTACCCCTTACAATACTCCTTTCCTTCCTTCTGATAGAAATGTATCCAGAGAGCCTGGTGTGACACATGAAAATCCTATAATCCAAAAATACCATTTGGATAAATAGGCAAAAATGTAAACTATTCTACAGAAGAGAAATTAGAAATGGTAAATGTGTGGAAGAATATTTTGTAGTAATTAGAGATTTAACTTTAAAAGATGAGTATTATTTTATTATCTATTAATTCTGCACTTAAATGAATAATGTCTAATTCTGGTGAAACAGAAATGCTCATACACCACTGGCAGTAACAAATGTGGTTCAATCTTTTTATGGAGCAATTTGTTAATACAGGCCTACCTCAGAGATACTGGTGGTTCAGTTCCAGACTACCAGAATAAAGTGACAGAAAGTGACCAAATGCTGTTGGAAAAATAGTGCTAATAGACTTGCTCCACTCAAGATTGCCACAAACTTCCAATTTGTAAACATTATATCTGCAAAGTGCAATAAAGCAAAGCACAATAAGATAAGGTATGCTTGTACATGTCAAGAGCAAAAATAATGCATACTCATTGGCCCATAAACCTCATTTATGGGTAATTATTTTCAGTAAGCAATTCAAAATATGAAAAATGTGTTATATAAAATTACATTATTTCAGTATCATTGATCATAATAAGACAATGAAGAAAAACAGAATGTTCACAAAAGGGTTTAATTAAGTAAATTATGGCATCCACATAAAATCTTCAGCAATCTTATTTGTGAGAATTTACCCAAAGGAGACACACTAAAAGAATACAAATCTAATTGCAAAATAATCTTTATTACAGTCTAACTGCTAAATAGGAAAGGCAAGAGTCATGGGATATAGTCAGGTATCAACTTAATGTCTGTTCCATGTTAAAATGATTCTCTGGGACTAATTCTCTCCAACTTCTTGGGTGATAATTAGTTCAAGTCCCATGATTCTCCAATCATTCTTAGATAATAAAAAGTCCTACCAACACTTAACAAAAACAAGCAAATATAAATGATTTTTAAATTACATTTAAAAAATTTGTTTATTCTAGTAGAGTAATTACAGCTTCATATCTATCCAAAAATTTTATCCCTCTTTTCTGCCATCTCAGTTCTGCAATGGGAAAGAGGAGGCATGGTAGACGTCTTCCCTCCTTCACACATCTAGTTTTCCTTTCTAATCTTTACTCACCACCTTTTCACTTCATAAGGGGTACACACATCTTACTTGACTGATACTGTTATAAGAAGGCATAGCCACAACTTGGACTTGGTAGGTATTCAAACTGACCCGAGATCCTTTTACTTCTAGAGTTCTCTTCCCGGATATTGGTGAAGCATCTTTAATGGTAGACTGCTGGCAATTTTGCTAACCTCTGAGGCTTCTGGCAGTCTTTCTCTTCCTGAGATTTATTTAAGATACTCCTCACATATCCTTTGTCCAACAATAGAGTAATCTCTCCTTACCAGACTATAGACTCTTATAATTTAGATTTTTCATGTCTTAACCAGACCAGTTTGCTGGATCCCAAAGTCCAGCTCTCATGGATTGAGGTGAAGAGAAAACATTCTCATTCTCATTCATGGAGTGTGGGGAGATGCTATAGTTCATGTCAGCTCTTTCTAAAAAATCTTATTCTCTTCTCTTAATCTCCCAAACCCTTCGGACCTTTTGCTTACAAATCCTTCATAGTTTCCTGAACTATTTTGGAATATAATATCTATTATTTTGGGACTTCAGGGAAATCGAGTCTAAAGTAGTTCCATTTCAAAACTCTGTACAAATTACATTGTTTATTATAATCAAAAAGCAGAAGCACTCTGAATATTCAACAATAAGGAAATGGTCAAATAATCATTACTTAATTAGAATACAGTGTAACCATTAAAAACAAATAAACAAAAAACAATGAATTACCACGTGGGGATGTGTTTGATTTAAAAACAGGTCTTTATGACTCCCAAGGTCCAGGAGTCAATAGAATTGATTTGGTTCTCACTTTGTG
Source organism: Rousettus aegyptiacus (assembly GCF_014176215.1). Classification (NCBI taxonomy): domain Eukaryota; kingdom Metazoa; phylum Chordata; class Mammalia; order Chiroptera; family Pteropodidae; genus Rousettus; species Rousettus aegyptiacus. The sequence continues at coordinate 25,685,912 of NW_023416286.1, forward strand.
CAGGTATAGGAATGGGCACGGCCATTTACCTCTCTACATGTTACATTCCTTATCCATAAAATAACAACGATTAGATTAGGGGATCCATCAACTTCCCTTCAACTTTATTCATTTTGAAACATTATTTTTAGAAGCTTTAAACATCAGGAGTTACAAGTAATTCACCAACTTTTAGAACGATTAGTTATATACTATAGCATGTACTATTAAGAGAAGTACACACCACCATGCTTAGAAAAGATGCTTCCTGAAGGGTTAGTGAACTCATGGCGCTGAAATAAACACAATAATGAGTGCCAATAGCAAGCCTATGTTGCAGTGGTCCTCAACTTTTTTGGCCCCAGGGACTGGTGCTCCTATGAGAATGCCTGATGATCTGAGGTGGAGCTGAGGTGGTGATGCTAGCGCTGGGGAGCAACTGAAAATTCAGATGAAGGTTTGCTCACTCACCTATGGCTCACCTCCTGCTGTGCAGCCCGGACCCAACAGGCCATGGACCAGTACTGTCTATGGCCCAGGGAGTGGGGACCGCTGCTATATTTGGAATTCGAGAATATTGGCTCTTAACCTTTTCCAAGATGCTTTTTTCAAGTACATGGAGATGAATGAAGTAGAATGATCAAAGCGCTGTCCTTAAAACTCTTTGTAGTATGATTGCTGCAAACCATTCTAGTGGGAGCATTCAGAGCCAGGTTTCTGTCATCTATATTTTATAATATCCATGGATTGAGAATTCTTTCTAATACTCACTTTTATGTATATTACAAGTAGCTACAATGGGAGTAATATAAGCCTATTACAGTTTGGGAAAAGACCTTTAAAGAGTTTTGTTTTTTTTGTTTGTTTTTTGTTTTTTGTTGTTTTTTTTTTTTAATCCAAGGCACTGCTGCATTAGGTACAGAAATACCAATATAATTAGAATAAATCAAAACGTTCTTGCATTGGTTTCATTTTTAGGAAATGTTAATTGCATGTTGCTTTCTGCTCTGTCTATATGATGGACTTTCTTAATTAGATTATGAGTTTTGGTGTGAGAGTTCAACCTCAGGGTAATTAAAACACTGGGTAATTAACCATATTTCTTAAAACTTACACTCTGAAAATATCGTTGTAACTATATCACTATGTTTTACTTCTTTCAATGAACACATATATGATTTTTACCTTTTTTTCTTCCTTATGAAAGAACAGTGCAGATCAGTCATTGATGGGCTTTCATGTTCTTGGTATATTGGTTGAGCATCATTCATCAAGAGAGTGGCAAGAGTCTTTAAAACCCTGCCTCTGTCTTCCAGACTGAGCTCAGTAGTTCCTACTTGCGCCAAGAAATAAAGTGTCATTTAATTGTAGGCATATTTCTAATAAATTCTTGGGAACTTGTAAATTTTTAAAGTAATGCCCTAGATTTATATTTGCATATCATCTCTTATAAGTAGCAGCAAAGGCTTATTTATTTGGAGAAAGAAGAAAAAGAAGGAGGAAGAAAGAGAGTGAACATGAAGCAAATGCTTATAAAATAAAACTAAAGACAAAGATACTTAGATTTCGACAGAAAATAACAAAAGAGGAAAACAAGCAAGATTATAGATAGTTGTGTAATCAAATGAAGGAGGAAAAACTGGGCAATGCAATCTATAAAAGGGCAGTTGACAGGAGTGAATTTGTCTGAGAGGAAAAGACAATCAAGATGATCAATGAATTACAGAAAATGGGACTTTCTGATAACTTATCAAACCCTCAGACATGCTCTGTTCTCACACATTTGGCTTTACTTTCCTCCAGATCCAGTAGAAACAGGGGCAGCCACATCTGGTGCCTCCTGATATCCATTAAATGGCGAACATGGATCTTTCCCCCTCAGGCCCAATACATCCTCTTCCTAGAGGGAGTGATGGAGCAATGGGACACCCATTCTTACTTCACAATTTACTCTGATTCGAGAGAGGCTAGCTCACCCCATGCAATCAGTTCCATCACTGATAAAATGAAGATAATAATAAATACTTAATAGCCAGAATTAAATAAGTGAATATATGTAACACCCCTCCCCCTACCTTGCCCATGCTAGAAGATCAATATATTCTTCTTCATATGTTTCTTCTTTTAATTAATAACAGTACTTCTGTTTACTTTCAAGGTGACATTAATGTTTCCTTCTTTCAGGCATTGGTTTTTTACCAGCTTTACCTGTTCCTCAACTCAATTATGATAATGACGGCCATTCTAGAATATAAACAAGTCCTGGCTTCTCCGCACTAATTTTTGCAAGGACCATAAAATATTTTAGCTGCTTTTATCCCTTCGTGACTTATATGCTGCCCTCATTTACTTTAATTTTTCTCTGTGTATTTTCAAGTCCACAAGACATAATTATAGTTTTATGTAGTTAATGTGTAACTACCATTTCTATTTATTTGTCACTCTCTTATTTTTTATTTATTTCTATATTACAAGTTTCCAACTAAGATCATTTTTCTTCTACCAGGAAAATTTTCTTTAGTGACATGCTGTCTGTTTTGTTATCTGAAAAGTCTGTATTTTGCCTTCATTCCCGTTGAAGGATTTTTGCTGGATATAGATTTCTGAGTTTTCTCTTAGCACTTTGAGAATAGGATTCTATTTTTCAGATTCTATTGTTTCTATTGAGAAATCTATTTCCAGTTTATGCAGCACTTTATATGTGGTTTGTCTATTATCTCTGGGTATTTTAAATATTTCTTCATAGTTGAAATTCTACAGTTTCAGTAAAATGCATTGAAGTATAGATTTCTTATCCTGTTTGAAATTTCTTGGGATTCTATATCTATAAATTGATGCCTTTCATCGAATTCTGGAAAATTCTCAGCAATTTGCTTTTTGAATGTTGCCTTTTTCTCCTTCAATTTTCTTAAACCATAATTCTGTTGTTTCCCTTTATTTCTTCTTAAATAACATAAATAACATATTTTCAGGCTCTATTTTCTTTTTTACCAAATATCACAGTTTATTGCTGTATATCCTAAATTTTTTCTATCACACAAAAACTGATTTCTTCACTTTTCCCTGTTTATGTTTACTAAATCCAAATGATTTCCTTTGCTTTTTATTCTCCTTAATTTCTTTCTAAAATTCAGCAATACTTATCTATCATCTTTTCTTTTCTCTTAAAATTTATTTTTCTTGACTTTAATAAAAAGTCACATTTTTGAATCACATTGCTTTCTTTTAAAAATCTCCTTCTCAATCTCACAACAAATTTGTAAAGTACGAGTGGTCCTTAATAGAGTTTCCTAAATTTTTAAATTTTTCTCTGTCATCTCTCCCTCAGAGATCCCATTGCTTATCCATCCCCTCCTTTTATGGCTGTCATACCTGAATCCAGGGCTGATATTTAACTGGTAGGCAATGGGCTGACAGTACCATGTGCTTATGGCCTCTATGCATTCAGGCTTGTCTGCACAATGATCCACAGGTTGTTAAATACTTTGAATACCCACCCTAGTTATTATCTTTAACTTTTACCACTCTTAAAACTTCCAGCCCCATATTTTCAGCTGCCTTGAGGACATTTCCGTTTGATTTACTGCAAGCATCGTAAGCTCAGCATGCCCAAAGCTAAAATTATTATCTCTGCCCCACTCTTACCCCACTCTCTCTCCAATTTCTTTACTGATATCCACATATCTTTTAATAATAGCACTTAATTAGTCTCAGTCCCTCAGGCATGAAATATCAGGAAAATTTTAGGTTTTATCCTTTCTTTTATTCTAAATTCATTCTAAATTCTGTATTTTGACAATTTCTAATTGTTTTCTCTTGTACATTTTTCTGATTTATTTTCCTTTTCTTTCTTTACCATCGGCATACCTGAATTCATATATGCCATGGCATGTAGACTTCTAACTGGTCCTCACTTTTATCCATCCAATGTGCCAGAGCCATATTAATATGAAAACAACACCACTTTTACAATATTATGTTCTATTCACAAAAGCCACTGTAGCTTAGACCGATACTTCTTAAATAACCAGCGTTGAAGGCCCAGTTTTGTTTTTGTTTTCAGTTTACAATTCACAAGAAACAATACCTTTGTAAAATACAATAAAGTGAATTATACGAGCATCAAAAGAGATACCAAATACAGTACCATTGTTTAAGTTATGTGTTTCAACAGATATAAAATCACTTCATCGATGAAATCTTGCCATTAGCGACAAGATAGGTGGACCTAGAGGGTAATATGCTGAATGAAATTAGTCAGTCAGAGAAAGACAAATGCCATATAATTTCACTTATATATGGAATTTAAAAAATGAAACAAATGAACAAACAAAACAAAATTGACTTATAGAAACAGAGTACAAATCGATTGTTGCCAGAAAGGAAGTGGGCAAGTGAATGGATAGAAAGGGGATTAAGAGGTACAAACTTCCAGTTATAAAATAAATAAGTCACAAGGATATAATATGACACATAGGGAACATAGTCAATAGTTTTACAGTAACTCTATATGGCAGTAGATGATTACTAGACATTGTGATGATCATTTTGTAAGGTATATAAATGTTAAATCACTATGATGTACACCTGAAACTAATATAATATTGTTTATCAACTATATTTCAATAAAAAATTACTCCATCAAATTGCTATACAGGTTACATATTTTTCCCTCTCAATTTATCATCGTGGATGGTAACAGTTCAAAGACTAGCACAGTCCGCAGACCGCACATTGAGTGGACTACAATTTAATCACCATGACACTGATTCTCTGCTTTGCCTATAGAGTGGAATCAATAGAGGAGTTTTAAAATATGCAGATGTCCTTGCCCTTAAGAGGTAATGAACAGACTCTCTGGGAGGATTGCCAGGGCACGGGCGTTTCAAAAAATCCGTTAAATTGATTCTACTGCTTAGCTACGGCTAAAAACTATTGGTTTATGGAGAAAAGTATAAATTTTAAATTCTGTATAATCAGGCTCCAATCTACCCTTTAAATATTATCAAAATCACTTTTTTTTTCTTATATCCATATTTGAGGCAGCCGGGACATTTGGCCTTTCCAAAAACTGGTCTTCTTTTCCCCACCTCTGCTGTCTAGTCTCTGCCTTTACTTCGGTCTGGAACGTCCCCTCCTCTATCTCTACCTACCAATGTCAATCCACCCATAAGTGCCCCTAAAATGAAAAATAACCCTCATTTATGAAACCATTACTAGTTAATTATAAAGCTTAGTTTTGCCTCATCCTAATGTCTTTCCTACTTTGATACTTATGATACGTACCATAGTTTTATATTCTGGTTGTAGAGGCATTGTGATACACAGGGGAAAAAAAGGTCATATTCAGGAGAGCTGCATCTGAGTCCAGATTTCAATTCTTTATAACCATGTGTCCTTAGGTAAACCCAGTAACTTCACTTCTTCAAACCTGCATATTGGGATTAAACACCCCAACCTTTATCACAAAATAAGTGTGAAGAAAGAAAGAAAGGAAAAAAGGAAGAAAGGCAAAAGAAAGACAAGAAATCCTAGGAGACTGAAAGCTACCTTGAATTGATGTGGGCTGGGAAAGTAAGTAGCAGAATCCTGGGATGGTGGATAACTGAAAGTTTTAGCAAGAGAACAAAAGAATGGGCTGTAGGAAAACTTTTAAAATATTTTTCCTTAATTTTCTCATGGAGTAGCAGAAATTAGCAATAGCCCAGATTCTTATACATGTATCCTGAAGTTATATCAAGGCAGATCAAAAGTCCTGTTGGAGTGAGAAAAAAAAAATTTAAGTTACTGACTTAGTCCCCCTTTCTCTAGCCTCCCACTTACTACCCTCAGGGCTGGTAAACTAGATCCAAGGGAGACTATCCTCCACCAATGGAGTTTCATCTCAAGGTTTAAAGCGTCAACCTGATCAGAGGGACTGTCTAGTGGAGTCATTGATGTAAATGATGTGATGCTTCGGCTCTCTGCACTTAATCTTATTACCAACTTTTCCCTTAAATTTTCCTAGGACTGGCACAATATATGCCCTAGCTTCAGACCGTTCTATACACATTACCTGAGATTATAAGCCAAAATAAAGAAACACAAAGAAATTGACACTGTAAGAATTATTAGAGCAAGAATGCCAAGAATTTTAAATGAGTGATAAATATAGTTAAAACAATAAGCTAAGATATTAGCAATGTGAAAAAAGAATAAGGAACCATTAGAGTTTAGAGAAATATTAGATAAGAAGATATAATGGCCGATATAAAGAACACAATAGATGGAATAAATAGTTTGATAGGTACAGCTGAAGAGCAAATAAGTGAGCTTAAAGATCAGATTAAGAAACTCTCTGAAGGTAAGAATAAAAAGATGGAAAATATATAAAAGGAAAACTAAAAGATGTAGATAATAGAAAAAAACCCAAAACCTGGAAGAAATACCAATACCCAAAAGGAGAGGAACATGAGAAGAAATAATAAATGTTTTTCAAAATTAAAAAAATTTGAAAGACTTCAGATTGATAGATCAATAACACTTGTAAAGAGTAAAATAAAGAGATAAGAAAACATTCACACACAGATATTATAATGAGAGTGAAAAATTCAAAGCAAAGGAAAATTGAAAGAATTTCAGCAAATAAAAATTGCAGATTAGCAAACTGAAAATAAGACAATGTAATGTTATTTTTAAATCATTAAAGAAAAGAACCAAGAACCTAAAAGATAACTGGAGAAGCTGATGTCTAAAGATGAAAGCTTGATAAAAGTATTCTCACATATAAAAGGTCTCAGAATTTTTACCATAAAATGGTGTTCATTTAAAACACCCTTTGAAAGAAAAAAAATACTAGGAGATGCTGAAAGAAAAATGGAAAGTAAAGATGAACAAACATCTTACCTGAACTTATTTTTATGGTAGGTAAATAAAAGTAAGAATGAAAAAAATATATAAAAGTATATTGACTATAATCCAAAACTAAAATTCTAGATAATAATAGGATAGTGAAAGGCAAGACAAAAGAAATCATGAAAAATTATTCAGTTTGTACTGTGTTAGAAAGCACATAGAAATACTTACAAAGTTAGGAAACCTATAAAGGCAAAAAAAAGAGAGTATGAATCTTAATATAAAGATGACAATCAAAATAATAAAAATAGAATATGTAAATTTTAAAACAGAAGAAGAAATTTCTAAATAAAGATGGAAAGGAGGGGGAAAAGTATAAAGAAAGAATACATGAAAAGTACAAATGACAGAAATTAGTCTTAATTCATTAATAATTATGATTCACATTTAAATTAAAAAATGTGAATTAAAATGGTAGAAATAAGGTCTAATTTCATAGTAATTATACCAATTAAAACTCAGAGTAAATTTGCTAATTAAAAAAATCAAGTCCCCATAAATGGATAAAGAAATATGTTGTCTATAAGAGACAAACTGAAAACAAAAATACTCAGAAAGACTGAAAGTAAAAGGATGGAAAATATATACCAAGCAAATATGAATCAAAGAAACCTCAGCATTTTCATATACAACACACACAGGGTTATCAGAAGTCAACACTACAACGCAGCTCCATCAAGAATCAGAAGAGGAGAATCGGCAGGGGGAGAATTGCAGTTTACGTGCGAGCCGTTGGATTTGACAAGACTTGCTAACAGGAACCAGGTAGATTTGATGGAGCACCTCTAAGAAGTAAATAGTGAGATCTATTTCGTGGTGGGACTATTATAGGGTATATGGGACTCAGAAATGCTCTGAAATGATCTGCTGCAGAATATCTACCACCTACTATAACCTAGGAGAAGGATTTAAAAATATATGGCATGTCTTAAATAAAAAAAGAAAAAGAAAAAGAGGTGAAAAGTATAAATGTTAAATAGGCAAAAGAAGAAAGAGAGAGAAGGAAGAAGGAGGGGGAAGGAAGGAAATAAAGAAAAGAATAGATTATAATCAAGAATAAAATATGGCAAAATAAATAAAAGACAAAAATCCAAGGTTCTTCTAACCGGTACAATTATGTGTTTTCTTTTCCTATAAAATAGCAGTCTCTCTGCTTCAGAGGACAACCAGATTGTCTTGCTTATAGTCCTGAATATTTGAATTTTTATTATTTTGTTTATAGGTATATCTGAGATAATAAGAAACTCCATTGTAAACAAAACAAAAAGAGAATGTATTTGTTTGTTTGTTTGTTTGTTTGTTTTTTATGATTAGATAACCAAACCTGCCAACACTAGGCTTCTCCCCTGGGGTCAGCTGTGGGACAGACACACATACCTTTACGCAGTATAACCTTGCTCCTACTGTCAGAAATTTCCAAAGTACATGTTTTGGATGACTAGTCATTTCTCTCAACCAAAATTGGTATGGGCCTCATTTTGTGATGGCATCTTTAGCTGATAGTCTAGCAAGGAGAAAATTCATTAGATTTTTAGTTTCTGAGGTAGAACAGAGGGAAACAGAGGTCAAGATTGACTCTACAAAAGTTTCCTTCTAAGAAGAGGATTTATAGGGTGCAGATTAACTTTCTTTATAAAAAATTCACATTTGAATGCTGAAGGCAGAAGCTCATTCCTAAATGAAACTTGAAAGATTGAACAGGAAGTTTACACACATAAGGTAGAGATAATATTCTCTATTATTTTTGTTATTATTTTAGCATTAATTTTTAATAAACTTTTCACTTAGTATGTGAAAAAGATGCAAATATCTATCTCATGTTGTCTTTCTGCAACCAACATCAACAAAACTAGAAAGGACCCTACCTTGAGCTGCCTATTTTTTCACCATTGCTCTATTAATTAAATGGTTGTCTTTTAAGATTCAATGAATGTTTTCAAACTAGCAACACCAAACTCATTATTTTTATTACTGGAAATTGTTAAAACTTAGTTTACTATTTAAAATTGCATAAGAGAATTAAGTTGCTCTTTCAAAGTAAAGACCTGAAAGTAAATTTAATTTCTGATGATTTTAATTTTTTTCATGGGGAGTTGCTTCAGAAGGCTATCTCATGCATGGAGGTAGATATTAAATGTGATATTTAATAAAGACAAATGGACACAAGGAAGGAGCTTTGTCGGTAATGCTTTGTTGGGCTCTGCCCTTTTTAAAATGAGTTAATGACTTTTGTTTCATGACCCATTTCTAATGATAGCTTGGTCTTTTCTAAAAGGACACCATTGTCATAGTTCGGAGGCATTAGGCAGTCATGCCATTGTGGCACATTAAAAGCAAGTTGATAAGATTTAAATGTTAAATACCTTACAGAATTAAAGGACACCAACTATCTAAATAAAGAAATTATTTGCGGGCAATGGATTATAAAGATGGTACTTGGTAAGAAAATGTCTTGATGGTCAAATTCTGTTTTAAAACATAGTTACAATAACTGGACTAAGCATTATAAAGTACATGGCTTTTCTGATTCAAATACTCTCTCGTTGTAGATTATATGTTTTAATGCAGATGGTATTTTTTAAAATTCGGCAGTACTTTGTCTCTCTTTACTCTGAAGCAACCATTTTGCTTCATCTGATTTTACTTCACTTGAGTTTGGGGAAAAACTATGATTATTTCTTGTTTGTGATTATAATCCTATATAATCTAGGCTATAAGTCAAGTAAATAAAGTCATTTATTTCACTTTAAAGTTATCTTGTGGAGCTAGTAGGCAAAGCACAGGTATAAGAACCAAAATCCCATGTTATCTATCCTTATCAGTGAACTGAATTCATGAGTTATTTAATGCCTCTAACTAAAGATTTTCTCTTCAGAACCAAAAATATTTTAATTCCCCATCAATTATAAGATAGTTAATTCACTCAAGCATATTTATTTCTTATTTTCTTTAATGCACTGATACAATACGGGTTGTTATAGAAAAGTATAGAATTTTTCAAGTAGGTGAAATAGACAAAATCTGCCCATGTGAAGAGAGAAAAGTAAGAACAGAGCAAATGTGATTACTCATCATAGAACATTTATAGCAAGAGAATAATTTTATAGGTGAATGTTAGGGAGGGCTTTCTGCAGAAAGTGTTTTTGGATGCTGGAAAATATTATTTACTTCTCAAGTCTTATGTTCATTCATAGTGGCTGATCATAGTAATCCCAAGTTGTGTTGAGTTTCTATAAAACTATTTCAAGTATGATGCTATGTATAGAGGTAGAAATGATATACAGGCCAGCAACAGTTGAAATATAACCTGAACGCAGACCATATCTATTATGTCTTATCCAGAGTCACCTGCGTTCCTCTAATCTGTCTTTTGATCTTAGTATATACCTCTTTTAAGTAGGAAAATTAGAAGCAACATGTAGAAGACAATAGCAGAAGGAAGGAACTGGAGACAAAGAGCAATGTTGAGAGCTTTACAAAACCCTAGGTAAGGAATTAAGAGTACCTGAATTCAAATGTGGGAGTAAAGACAAGAACAACCCAATAAGTATTAAGAAGAACACTACCCAAATTCAGTGAATAATCAGATGTGAAATGAGAACATATGTTTATCACACAAGCCTAATGTGGGTGAGTACCAGAGTTCCGAAGTCATCAGGAACCTCAAACTCTTGCTCCTTGGCTGCTGGAAAAACACAGCTTCCACCTTGTAGTACAGGGAGGAAGCTGCTCCACTCTGCCGTTGCATGCGTAGTCCTACCAACTGGAAAGAGAAAGAGAAAAAGGGGGCATGCTCCTAAAAACAAACAAACAAACAAACAAAACTGGTTCTGGCATTGTACACATTACTGCTATTGACTTTGAGGGGAGAAAATATAGATACATTCTTTACTCTGAGTGGTCACATGTCCATCTGAAATTCAAGATTTTATTAATGAGAAAGAAGTAGAGAACAGATATTGAAAATAATTTCCACTTACAAAAACAGAGGGGGATCTTCTCACCCCTAGCCACCCGGGATAGTAGAAAAATAAAATAAAATCTGGATGTCTTCTTAGTATTGTTGGCACGAACATAGAAAGATTGATATAGACAGAGATACACATTTATACCTAGGTCCCATGTAGTAGCACATGAGAGGGGCAATAATATCTAGGAAAACGGTCTTACACCCCACAAATATACTGACCTTAATTACACTCTTATAGAAAACTAAAAATGAAACAAAACATTTAGGCCCAGTTCTAAGTACCCCAATGGAAGGCTAATTCTCAAACCAAACGGTGTTTTAAATTCCCTTTGATTTAAGATATGGATTTTCCTTTAAGTTAGAGCAGAAATGGTGAGATTTGGGGTGGAAAACAGAGCTACTGGGGCATTATGACAAACATGAAGTGCTCATAAAACATGTAAATATAAGTAATATCATTTTAGTCATTACATTATAATTTTTGTTTCCTGATGTATCTTAAAATTTGTTTGATATATGATTTATATCATTTTATGGTTTCTATGTTGCTCTGATTATTTGAAAATGCATGATTTCATTTTTAAGTCCATAATTAGTATACCAAACACTCCAGAAATAAAATAATCTGACAATTTACTCTGCAAAAATCAATTTCAGACATATCAAAACACTGAAATAAACCAGGACCTTTTCTCCATAGCTATATCCTGTTGTATATCCTACTGAGTGTCACAGTTCTAAACTTTTATGTCTTAGTTGTTTTCTTTCTTTCTTTTTTTTAAAAAAAAAAAATACGGTTATTGCTTTGGGACATATCCTGCATGAGGAATCATGAAGTGTGAAAAAAAAAAAAAAAGATTATGTGGCTCTCTAACATGAGAACCTAGCACATTTAGGGAAGGAGCTAAGGCATGTAAGCCTTCAATATTTCAAGGTAGACGTAATTGGAAAACATAGTCAAACTTTTAAGTCCTAGGTGGCAGAGATAATAACCAGACAGGTTTCTTACATTTTTCAAGGGAGATAAGAATGTTAATGAGGTCAAAAAACATTCAATAATGGCACAATAAGTCATGCAGATATTGCACTGAAGAAAAGATGAAAAGGAGTTTAAGAAAGGAAATAAGATTTTAATGTTTGGGTTTGAAAGGACTTCACCATGGTTCACATGAGGGTTATTCATTTTAGGCTAAAAACAGAACCAATGGTGTTTGATTTTGGAGCTTATTTTCCATGACTGCTTATATTAAATAACTGAATTTCAAACTTCCAAAATTGCATGTAAATATATGTTCTGGGTCACTTAGGTATAAAAGGCCTCAGAAAATGTATGACATGTTAAGGAGAATAAAAGAGAAGACATGTTTTGGCTTAATGATTCACGTCTAACACCTCTAAAGCAGGAACACTTTGTCAGCACAGAAATGCTTCTTCATTGTCATCAAGACTGCTGTAGGTTTTACAGCTGCTATTTTTAGGGATGGTAAGAATGGAAAGCCACAGTATTTGGAATTTACTAAGTAGTTAATAAGAATGAGCAGGCATCTACATTTGCCATTTCTAAAGACTATCTGGGGGGAGTCTTTTTAGGATATGTCCAATTTTTACCTGAAAATTTCGATTAGAAATTATACTTCATGTTTCAAGTATTTAGTTCTCTCATATCTATTTTGTAAAAATGGTTTTATATGCAGATTATGAGTTCATGTATATGAAAGCATTTTACAAACTAAGGGCTTTGAAAGTGAGTTACTACCAATTTAGAGTAGATGTTGAGGAAGCCAGTCCTGTATAGTAAGAAAACAGAGCCTGGACCCATGTCTTCTCATGCACAGGTAAAAAAGTGTAACACTAGACATTCAAGCAGTCCAGATTTCTCTATTGTTAAGATTAAAGGTGGTGGAATTAATGATCTCCAAGGACTCTTCTCAGCTTAAATAGTCAAAGATTAGAATGGGTAAATCCAGTGAGAGTTGAAACAGAAATGAGGTAGAAACTTCAAAAAATATGGTAAATTCATATGTAAAAAATAATGAAGTACTGATACATCCTACAACATGGGGAACCTCGATAACATTTTACTGAGTAAAAGAACAAACACAAAATACTACATTATTGTACAATTTTACTGATGTAAAATGTCCAGAATAGGCAAATCTATGTTTTATTATCTGGAAAGATTTTATTTCCAAACAGTGATTATACATTTGTAAGTACATATATGATGTATTTTATGTACATGGATTAGGTAGCTATTTAAGGACAAGTGCTTACAGAAAAATTATTTTCTGCAAGAGTAAAGTGTGAAAAATATGTATCAGTTGAGGAGACTAAAATTACATGTGGATATCAAGAATGGATATAAGTTTTCATAATCAAAAACAGAATCCTAATCCTCTACTCCCTCTTATGTGGTCACCACTGAGTAGGAAACTAATCAAAGACAAAGCTTCTGGCTTCTGGTTTCCAGACTGTGAAAGAGAGAAGGGACGCGCAACAGACAAACTGGCACTTTCATAGTTGGCCACAGCCTTACTACACACCACAGCACTGTGGCACCCGGAGTGGAAGCCTGGAATAGAAATGTCCTGGTCCCTGAAAATATGATGAGCCCCCCGCTGCTGACTTCTCCCAAGTGAACAAACCCCTTGCCTGAGAGAAGCGTCGAAAAAATCCTCTGTCTCTTCCAACATTTGGTTTTTTTCATTGGCTAGATGTAGGACAGGGGTCTCCAACCCCTGGGCGGCGAACTGGTACCCATCCATGGCCTATTAGGAACCCGGGGACATAGCAGAGGTGAGAGGCAAGAGAGTTAGTGAAGCTTCATCTGTGTTTGCAGCTGCTTGGCAGCGCTAGCATCACCGTCTCAGCTCCACCTCGGATTATCAGGCATTAGATTCTCATAGGAGCACTGGTCCCTGGAGCCAGAGAGGTTGAGGACCTATGATGTAGGAGACAGGTGCAGGTCAGAGTTATAGAGAGGTTCTGAGCCATGTGGGAGGTAAGCTCTCTGCTGTCGTTTGTGAGCTCACTGAGAATATTCTCCTCAGCCACCTCCATTGGGTCTCCTTCTTTTCTAGTTTTACTGTGGCTTATATCTATATCTGCAAACTCCACATGCTTCGCTTCAACTTCTTTGTGTCTGTCTTTTTTGCAGTCTTGCTATAACGAATTTCAATATTTTTACCTTTTGAGATTCAGCTACCACATTTGATTTCCCGTAAGTGGAGATATCTAATCCTTGGACTTCAGACACATTATCATTCTCTTGTGTTGTCTTAGATGAAGGCAAGGATAAGGTGTAAGGTCAAAGGTCCCAACTAGTCCCACAGATAAGTCCCTAAGCTCTTCATAATCACTATCAGCAACCTGTAATCCAGAGTAAAAGTTGGAGGTGTCATGAGGGTGCTTTTAAACAGTCTTCAATTCCTTCATAATGCTTGGTCCCTACCTCTAAGTGAAAGAATCTAGACACACAACACTGCATTATTGTATAATTCCATTTACATGAAATGTCCAAAATAGGCAAATCTATAGAGACAAAAAGTAAGTTAGTGTCTGGGAGAATCGGGCTGGTGGGGAGCAGGGGGAGAGTTACCTAGGGAGTAATGGCTAAAGGATGCAGGGTTTATTTGGAGGATAATGAAAAGATTCTAAAATTGATTGTAGCAATAAACGCACAACTCTGTGTATGCTAAAAGCTACCCATTGAACTATGCATCTAAATGTGTGAATTTTGTGGTGTTATTTATATGTCAGAAAAACTGTCTTAAAAAATCATGTGGATTTAGTGGTGCCCAGGATAGACATGGGAAGTGTTGCAATGTTCTCTTCCCCTGTGATGCCAATCTCCAGTTAAAAATGACTTGATTGTCCTAATTAATGAAAATGATCATTACCTTAGGAAATACAAAATAGGAATACGTTTTTCTCAGATGCTCTCTTCCTGCTTTCTATAAACCTTTTGCAATGCGTTATCTGCTCTCAATATTGTTTTCACTAGTTCTCATTTGACAAGGTAGTCTTCGTTGCCATGGCCTCTGCATTCCAACCTACACTTCATCTGCAGCCCCTCCCACCAAGCACAACTCAGGGACTGGACTTTGTCCCTAGGAAAAGCTGGAGAAAGGGCGATTCACAGCTCAACAATAACAGCACATGTATTTGCATAGCATATGCGTCATCGAGTTTTGCTCTTACAGTTCTCTGAAGTGATCAGAGGAGATATTATTCCCAATTTACAGATGAAGGAACCAAAGACCAGAGAAATTAAATGTTTTGTCTAGAGCCAAACAGCTATTAAGTTGCAAATCCTGGATCAGAATATAGTCTAATCTGATATCAAAAGCCATGCTCTTTCTTTCACATTGTGCTGACTATTTTACCAAAATGAAAAACAGCTATCTTTTTGGAATGTTCTATACTTTAAAAATTGAATTGTTATATAAAACCTCCTATCAATAAAATTTTCTGGAAAACTGGAGATAAACTTAAATCTAAAATCTACCTAACAAAGATTTAAGAAAAATCTAAGGAATTAAAGTATTTTTAGCTTTGCAATGAGATTCATCATTACAGTGTCTTTAGAAAGATAGTTCTTGTACTCATTTAAAATATAATTCAATTTACAGAAATCAGAAGCAGTTTCTATATTGAAATATGAATCAGAGAACCTAAATCTAAGTTCAAGTTCTTCCATTAACTACCCAAATAAATTGTGAAGCCTACAGGAGTTTCAGTTTCCTCAATAATAAAATATGAGTTTAGAAATGATTTTTTATTCATGCATTCATCCATTCAATCACTCATATATATGTCAAATGTATGCCCCAGTATTCTTCTAAGTGATAGAAATTCCATAGTGATGAAAACAAAACAAAACCTAGCTGTGAGGGTCAACTGCTGATTTGCTCTCAGCTCTGTTTCCAGCCTTCTCCTCCTCTGCCGTTTGTGTCCTGAATCAACTTACCCTTATGCTCTCTTGTTTTCTGACTTCTGGGTAAGTTTAACCTATAGAGGGTACTGGTAGAAGATTAGGGAATAGGAGGTGTAAAAAAATCAGAGTATTTCTCCCACCGTTACCCTTCTTTAGTGAATCCTGCTCCTGCCAGGAAGTCCCACCATGATTTTAATTTTACTTCTAAAAATACTAACGCCTTCCACCATCTCTACAGCTTCCTACTATTGCTAATATCTTGATGCCTCATGATCCCTATAAAGTGAAAAATGACCTATAGATCCAAGTAACTCTATAAACCCCAAGCAAGATAAACACTAAGAAAAAAACACATTAACGTGCATTACAATCAAACTGTAGAAAACTTATTATAAAGAGAAATTCTTAGAAGCAAACAAATATGAGAAATACTACTGATTTTTAGCAGGAACAATAACAGCAAGATAACAAGATATCTTTAAAGTGCTGAAAAACAAGAGCGAAAGTCCCTCTTACCTAGAATTCTACATCGAGCAAAAATAGCCTTCAAACCTGGGGGTGAGACAAACACATTTTTTAGAGAGAGCTGAGAGAATCAGCTACCAGCTGACCAACATTCAAGAAGTGTTAAAGAAAGTTCTTCAGGTTAAAGAAAAATTATGCTGGATGGAAACTTGAATCTTTACAAAGAAATGAACAACAATGGAAATTATATTTGTGGGGGCAAATACAAAATATTCTCTTGTTTTTTAAAATTTCTTTATAATGGATTTTTAAAGTAAAATAATAACAACATATTGTGGCCTTTATAAAATACAAAGAAAGTAAAGTAAAAGGTATGAAATGTAGCCTGAATGATGGGGTTAGGGGACAGGGATGGATGAAAGTATAATGTGGTAAGTTTCTTTTATTGTATGCAAAGTGCTATAATATTATTTGAAGTTAGAGCATGAGAAGCTAAGGATGCATGTTATAAATATTAGAGCAACCACCAAGAATAAACAAACAAATAAAACAGTTATAGCTAATAAATAACAGTAACATTTTGAAAACTTATGATTCTTCAAGCCATATTCCAGCAACAAATTTATTCTATTTGCTAAAATACACCTACTTAGTTTTAATTTTAAAATTTGATAACTTTTTGATTCTTTAATTTAAATGTAAAATTGTAAAGAGCATACACGTTTCTAAGTTCAACTCGGAAAGCAAAACTAGAAGAAACATAGTAAAAAATTGGAGCAACTTCAATACCCTTTAGGTAATTTACTCCCACCTCCCCGAAGAATCCTGGTCATTTGACGATTTCAACTCTCTTTATGAAAATGCTTCTTCAGTTACATCATATCCTTGGGATTCCCATAGTCCTTATGTGATACTAAGCTGTCAACACTAGATCTACTAGCTCTTTGAGGGTCTTTGATATTTCTATGGCTGTGTAGTTACAATATCTAGCTGTTCTTTGATTAGATAGGTTTGATTAAGTTTGTTTCAGTGTTCTCTGTATAGTGCACAGTACAATTTTGACTGTCATCTGGTATATTGTTACAGGGTTGGAAAATCGTTATGTTTTCAAAAAGAACTTAAGACCAAAAAAACGAAAGGAATATTCTCTAAGCCTTCTCAGAAAAACAAGTAAAAATATCAAAATTACAAATTGCTTAGCTGATATTAAAAAGAAAAAAATTCTGTTAGAATTCATATGAAATTTTTCTGTTGCTCTTATAAAGTTGAGCAATACACAGTCATACATTGTGATTTTTTTTAAATGAAAATTGTAACATTTCTATTAATCTTGACATGTTTTATTCTCAAATTTCACTAATATTTTAAGAAATATAGACTACAGTTTTAGATACAACATCTTAAAATATTTGAGTATTCGACACTAATCATGTTTGCAAGAAGTTTGTGAATAGAGAAGGATTAACCTTGGTAACAGAAAGACTTTTCAAGATGAATCTTAGATCAATTATCATACGAAGACAACATTCATTCATAATAATAGAGCAAGCACTTATTAACAATCAAATTCATGTTAAGTGCTATAAGGGGCACCTTCATGCTCTAAAGACTCATATCTACATATGTACCTAAGAGTTCATAAGCTAGTATATTTGAAAAAGAATACTCAAGGTAAAAAAAAAAAAATGAGATATAGTGGGGAATAACAGAGAGAGAAAGAGATAGAAATAGAGAAAAAAAGAGATTAAGTACAAAGTGGTTAACAATATTAAAAAATAATTTTGCTTTTTTTTCCCACTTTCTAATCTGCCGTTTAAATACTTAAATCAAATGAATATGGACTAGTACATTGTAACAAATTTATTTTACCCTTTTGATATCTCCTCAAAGGACTAAGATATTCAACATGCTTGTTACCCTTGGCTCACAAATTTGGTTAAAGAGATATCAAGATGAAAAGAAAGGAAAGGACATTGAAAGAAATAAAAATAAACGAGAAACACATACATTTGTCTCACCTATCAAACAAAGGACACATTTACATTGTTTACTTAAGAGCAAAAATAATCAACGGATACTTTTAAAATTCTTGATAATTTTCAAATTGTTGTGGTTGATATTTCAAATATGAAATAAAAATTATGTGCTTGTTAACATACATGAAAAAGTCCTGAAGATATTGAATGGAAAAATGTGTTTAATTTCAAGTATATATTCTCAAAGGAAATAATTCAATGAGCAGAATAAATATAAATATACATTGATGTAAATTTAAGTAAATGTATCATTTGCAAAATCATAACAATTATATTGTTCTGGAGAGGTTTTATACACACACACACACACACACACACATATATATCTTTAGAATGAAACAGAAAACTAAAAATTTTCTAATCTGCATTTGATTAATCAATTCATCAGTTACATTTGTACTATATCTTGAGATTGAACATGATTTATGTACATACTTTTGAAAACAAAAATCCCGCATGTAGTATACATGCTAAAAGCATGAATTTTTCTAAAGAAGCCTTAGAAATAAGAAAGACCACAATTTTGAAATAGCTACTTTTATGTTACCTATTATCACACACACATACACACACACACACACACACACACACACACACAATGCTGTGTAACAAGCACCCAAACTCAATGACTTCAATAAACAAGCATTTATTATTTCTCACAAGTTTGTAGTGTTGATAGATCTAGACAAGACAATGAAGGAAAGTTTTAGCCCAACTCACAAATTACAGCCAACCAAGCGTTGGCTATTTGGATAGGATGGGAACCCTGGGTGGCACTCGGTTCTACGTGTCCTTTGCCTTCCTTCTGGGACTCAAAGGCTAGCTGGGACAGAAGCAGAAAGAAGCAAGCAGAAACGTGCAAAGCTTCTAGAAGCCCGGGCACACTGTCAGTCCCATCTCATTTTAGTGGCTAGAGTAGGTTGTATTGCTAAACTCAGAATCATCTATTGTGGAAGGATCTGCAAAGTCACAGGGCAAAGAGGGTGGATACAAGGAAGGGTGAATAATCGAAGTAATTAATGAAATCTATCTGGTTTATGCTACAAATAGAAAGACCCATAAGACACATTGAGAGTGTGTTAACCATGAATAGTCCATTGATAGTAAAAAATTTACTTCTCAAGTCTCTGTAACTAAATTCCAATATTCATGGCTTTCACTGGACAAGTCTTTGCTTTTTGGCTACTATTGTCATGCTGCCTTTGTAAATAGTGTCATGCCCTATAAGTGAGCTGGTCACAGTATTGGATAGGACTGCAGTAAACATGGTATTGAGGATGCTATGTGGGAATGGCGTTTTGCCACCATATCACTAATCCATGCCTCTTGTGTTCCAGTGTTTGCACTAACTTCATTATTTTAATATTTTACTAAGTCTTCCTCTCTACCAATTCTGTTATAAATAGAAAGTATGAAAATAATCCTATCTAAAGAAAAAAAAATTGTGGCCACCCATACCTTTCCCTCCAATTATTCTAGGAAACTATCAAAAAAAAAAAATGAAGGTTTGGGAATTAAAAAGCAACAATATTTTTTCTTTAATTGCATTGGTAAATGAAAGAATAAAGATATGGCAAAGGAAGGGAGGTTCTCAAAAGAATTACATTTTGAATTGTACACCTGAAACTTACTGGATTTCGTTAACCAATGTCACCATAAAAAAAAATAATAATTAATTTAAATAAATAAATAAATAAAAATTTAGAAAATAAACATTTTTTTAAAAAATTACATTTTTATTCACATATTTTCCCCCACATTTATCTCATAATACATACCATCTATACTTGCTCTTTTGCCTATGGCAAGTTCAGATCTGTTACTTCATATGCTCAAAGAATAAATAGCAGTTGTTAAAAATAAAGTCTAACGGCAAAGCCATCAGTGTACTCTAGTTTTTTAATTCAAAAGCCTCTGTTCTAATTGTGCCAATAAAATGTATGATAAATCATCTTATAAAATACATTCTCCTTTTTTCTGTATGCTTTATTTTCTTCAATAAATGAAATCTAAAACTGCAGATAAACAAAATAACAGCTTTGGTGTTCACTACTGCTTTCTAGACTTTTAAATTAAAAATTCTCTACTGTAATAGTTTTTGGGAGATGAAAATATTATCTTCTATGATAGCTAAACTGTTTTTGTATTTGTTTGTTTTTTAAATTAGTTTTCAAGCATCCAAAAATGAGTGTTAAGGTTATTTTTTCATGAGACAATAACATTTTTCAATTAATTTAGCAACATTCTTCCAATCGTTTTTTACTTTTTTTCTTTTTCTTTTTGATCATACATATAGCAAAACAGGTGAATTAAAATGTTTCATAAAAGTGTCAAGAAAATTTAACATTAAAATATATATTTGTAATGCTCTCAAACTGCAGTTCAGAGCTACAGGAGGCCATCTCTGAATAATAACTAATATTTGAGCAGTCTTACACTTTGCAAAGCACTTCTAGCTCTATTTAGCTGTGATTCGGTGGGAAGACTTGTTCAAAGTCACCTAACAAATAAGATGCTGAGCCCATCCACACATTTTCTGATTTTTAAACTTTGTATCTCTAAAAGCAGTCTGCAATAGGGGGAAAGGGAGCCAAGTATTTGGTTACAGGAAGGAAATTTAACTTCAACTGGTGAGCACACAATGCAATAGACATATGACATATTGTTGAATTGTACACTTGAAACTTATTGGAGTTTATTAACCAGTGTCACTCCGACAATTTTAATTAAAAATAAATGAATAAATAATAAAACTTAAAAAGCAGGCTGCAGTTTCCATAACCTTGCAAAATCTCTCTATTCTTTATCATTTTTCTCAAATTAATATAAACTCAGTTTATACTACATGCATTGACAGGGTTGCCCTCAATGGTTATTTAGTTGATATACTCTGTCTTTATAATTAAATTGGGAAGGTTATTTCAGGTAGAAATCTCTTGTGCTGGCTACTTCTTCAATATCTTTCTCCTGGACCCCAAAGTCCTTAACCTCTCCAGGTTTATCATATCCTCTTTAACATTTAGTGACTGAATATAAAGAAAAGTTTAGTCATTCATGTAATTTATAGCATTTTCTAATTCAAACTAATTCAAAGTTTCTTTGGTTTAGCATACAGGACTTAAGTTCATGTGTGCATGTTCTTAAACCAAGGATTCTGCAGCAATAAATGGCATTGAGTTTCCAGAATAATGGAAGGAGTCTGATTTAATCAAAATCTGCAGAATTTTGTTGATCCAAACTATCTTTCCTGAATCTTAAATTAATTTTCTCACTTTCCATTCAGTAAAGTTCTTAAATTTCCTTCTTAAAAAATAAATTTGTGTTTTTTTCTACTCCAAATGTTGAAAAGCTTCCAACAGGTCCTGAAAACACAGTATTTCATCTCCTGGCATTTCAATGGACTTTTTTTTTTTTTTTTTAATAGCTTAGTGAAACTGGAGAATAATTCCTTTTTCAGTTAATGTTAAACTGATGGCATTTTTAAACAAAAAGCTGGCAGCAAATGTTATGTCAAGCTATAGTGCATTGAAGAGTGGTTTGGCCACTTTGCAACTCACCTCTGAGACATCAGATTCCCTTTGTCCTGCCAAGTGCACCATTAAGAAATAACACAATGGAGGTGGAGGGGGATACTGGGGTGTCTTCGCTCTGAGCATAGAGTTCTGTATTTCCACAAGCTGCTTCATGAGCCCGACTTTCCAACCCTTTTCATAACCAGACAGTAATTTGCAAAGACCCCAAAGTTTCATTTTCTCACAACCTAAAAAATATGTGGATACAAAAAGGTTAACAGTAATAAGCCATTTAAATGCTTTACCATTTATATACCTTGTTTAAAGCTCAGGACAAATTCATTCTTTTGTCACACCTTTTGAAATGCCATAAGAAGACAAAAAAGTAATTAAATCAGGAATAAGCCAATCACCTGTATATACCATACTGAAAACAGAAATGAATTATTGCAGAGCTAGTCAATTCATATAATCATAACAGATATTTTGGATACTGTGGAGAACCTCTAGTAAAGATGAAACAATTAGGATTTTGACAACTACATAAGTAACTATACTTAATACATGGTAGAAAATATTAATTTTAAAAGTAGATATAGAGATAAAGTGCTTATATATGGAAAAGAAGAAGAGGCAATCTCTTCCTTTGAAAAGGCTGAGGGACAGTGAGAGGAGAGCGGGGACAGAGCCAGAAGACTGAAGTCTGAATTGAATGTGATGTGACCCGAGCTGTGGATTTGTACCGGAGACCAACACACGGGAGACAAGCTATTCAAAACACCAGAGATCGATTCTAAGCCATACGCACAGGGTCAGGAATCAAGATTGGGGTCACAGAATTGGGAGTTCAGTGTTGGGAAGATCAGAATGAGAACTAAGAGGATTAGAATGAGAACAGTTTGGGAACATGTAAAGGTGGATATGAAAGAACCACAAACCCTGAGCAAGGTTCATGGGAAACCGGATTTGAGGAGCTTGGCTTAGGCTGGCTCCTTTATGGGAAGAAAAATCATGTGGGGGAAATACTATGTGAGCAGGAGAAGGTTATACCCAATGTTGCTGGCACTTAACAGTTTTTAATCTGTGTGTGTGTGTGTGTGTGTGTGTGTGTGTGTGTGTGTGTGTTTGAAGAAGAGCTGGCAAGTTGGTGCTACACATCACCATTATCACCATGTTTATGTGTGGAATAAAGCTTTACGTGACTTAAAAAAAAAAAAAAGTTAATAAATGAATACATCATTCAGAATCTAAAAATCACCTTAAGCCTAAATGATACATAATGGTTAAATAGAGGTAATCAACTGGCTAATACAATTTTTTTCTTCTTAACTTAAACTGAGTAAATGCAGTAATAGTGAACATAAGTTCTCTAAAAATATAGAAGAGGCAATGAGAAAATTGGCCTCGGTTCTCTTATCGTTTTTTTAAAAGAACTTTATTGTGGCATATTTTGTATATCATAAAGTTCTCCCATTTCAGGTGTACATATAATGATCTTTTGGTCACTTTGTAATTGGTGCTAATATCACCTTAGGTCAGTTTTAGGACAATTTTATGCCCCATCTAGGATCCTATTTACAATTGCCTATTAAAAATTAATCTTTTTTCCCACCCTCAGTCCCAGGCTATCACTAATCTATCTTTGTAAATTTTCTATCTGGACATTTTATGTAAATGAAATCATAAGTTTGTGGTCTCTTATGTCTGGCTTCTTTCACATAGCATAATTTTTTGAAGTGCGTGTATGATATAGCATGTGTCCACAGTTCATTCTTTCTTATTAACTAATAGTATTCCATCATATAGATATACTACATTTTGTTTATAAATTTACCAATTGATAAACACTTAGGTTGTTTTCATGTTTTAGCTATCATGAATATATTAACATGCAAGTCTTTGTGTGGACACATGTTTCATTTCTCCTGGGAAGATACTTAGTAGTGGAATTGCTGGGTAACGTGGTGATTTTATGTTTACCATTTTGAGAAAATGTCAGATTCTTTTTCGAAATGACTGCAGTGGTCCTGTTTTCTTGATGTTGATGATGAAGTCAATGTCTGCTATTACTACTTTTACCTAATGTATATTTTATCTTTGAGCCATAGTTCTGTCAAATTATATATATTCATTTTTCCATTTAATTCACACAAAAATCTCATGTGGTAGGCACCAATATTATTCACATATATACCTTGGGTGCTTTCATTCTGGTTCGTCGCTTTATTGTTCCGACATTAGTAGTCTGGTATTTAACAAGTATACATAATACACCAAGGGAGAAAAATCCCTGAGGTCCAAGAGAGTGCAGGGAAGTATCAATATTTGCTGATTTTAGGAGTCTGAGTAATTTATGAACAATATTAAAATTATATATGGCTGAATTGAGTGAGATGAGTGAAGAGGAACATTTCTTTCTTCCGTGGCCCATTTATGCAAAAAATATAGTGCATTTCAGAAGATAAAGAATCGGACTGGTAGCTGATAGTATCCCATGATGGCTACTGCCCCAAATTCATTGTAACTCAAGCTTAGATCATGTCAGCCCTATAGAGTAAGTAGTTAAATGTCTCCATGGCATAGACTAGTCCTTTTTATTATCGCTCCCCTGATGACTAGATCATAATAGGAGCACAATCTAAATTTGGTTGAGTAAATGTGGCAACAAATAAATATACCTTTTTCAGAGATATCTCAGAAGTATGGAAGTATTAGAGTTAAATGATGGTGAACATACCAAATAGAAGCAATGGCCAAGGATATCTAAACCACAGTGCCAAAACTCTAAATCCATTCTGGAAAGTAACTTCCCCACTGTGCTTTAAGTTAGCCATTATGAATCTCCTCCCAAGCTCAAACTAAATTTCTGGGGGCACTTTTAATGCATGCAGTTACATGTACTTGGTCCCAGAGAAAACCTAAGTTAAAGATGATCCAATGATGTAAAACTTAACGTACAGCAAGCTTATGTCAAAAGGGAAAAAAGGTACATCCCCACCTGTGTGTATTGTATTAAATGAAACAAAATCGTTTTTAGAGAGTCATCATTTTTCATGCCAGTTAAATCAGGCTTTGATCCTAATATCTTCTCTATTTACTTTTTAACTTGATGAATACTTAATTTTCTCTTTTTCTAATTGACTTTGAATTAAGGCACATGAATAAAAGCAGGTGAATTATTAGGGCAAAGATGTTGATTGATTATGATATTGACATACTTTTTGGTTAAAGCTAGAATGAACACAGTTTTGGAAAGGGTGCACTGCTGATATTTCCATACACTGCTCCAACACTTAGAAAGCAATTTGGCAACAACCATCAAAAGTCCTAAAAATCCTTGTGCCTATTGATAAGGTTTTCCTATGGGACCAAGTACATTTTTTAAAAAAAATTTACCCAAAGAATATAAAGATTAATATAAGAAATATGGAAATATTAAAGGAAAAGCTGTCTGCAGAAAAATATTAATCACGGGCTCTTCTTTTTATTTTTAGGCACTGGAAATAACTTATTTAGACAACAATAAGGTACATACATACCAAATGACCCACTTACTGGCAGGTAAGATCAACATTGATAATGTTGGTGATGCAATTATGTAGCACAAAGGAAAATGTTCATGATAAAGTTGTTCATGAAATTGGTACAAAGTATTGTATATATTTTGATATATTTATTAAGAAAATACATGGAGAAAAAGTCCTGGAAAAATTTATACTAAAATACTAACAGAATTAAAGTCCTACAATTAGAGACACATTTTCTTTTTTATTTCGTAGTTTCTGTATGTTGTTATCAAAGAAAACAAAAAAGTAACAATAAAATTCACCATTAAACTTTTAGTTAAAAATAAATCTTTTGTTATTTTTTTTTGTCTTAAGCATAAGTAACATTAATTGTTAATCATATGCCACCTAGTAGGCTTCCATACATCAGATTACTGAATTTTATTACTATTTCACAGCATAGATACTACTCTTTCTTATTGAGTAAGAAACTATGACTTGGAAAGTTGTGGTTAAGTAAGGAGATAAGTACAGCATCAAGAAAATCCCAGCTGTGAGCAATTCCCACCAGAGCATAACCTATGAACAAATATACTTGTTCACCTTAAACCTGAAACTGGGGATTGGGCAATAACTTGAGATTTTTTCAAATTAAGTGTCTGGGAGAAAAAGAAATATTTGTTCTTTTTAGATTTGGGTTTTGCATAAATGTAATTTTCATATGTCTGGCTGCATTTTTCACTTGTGGTGGAGACATTGGTCAACATGAGGTCACATGTATGGGACTGGAAGTCGGAGCAAGCAAAAGCTTTTGGCATGTTTCTTCTTGACTAGTGTTACTTTTCTACCCCCGCTCTGATCGTCAATCTCATTTTTGCCTGATGATCACAGGGATGGGTTTCTTGGGGACAGGAGTAGCTGGCCATATTTGGTATTCCTGGACAACTTTTCTTCTTAATAGGTGAGTGTTTCCTGTACACAAGGAAAAAGGAATAGCATGTCCTGCTCAGTGACCCAGAAAGGCAAAGTACTACTGTAGCTCCGACCTTGATTCTAAGGCCAGTAAGAACCAGATAGTGCGCAACCTTTCTAATGGGACTTTCAAGGAGCCTGTGGGTGGTATTTCCTTTCTCTTTTCTTAAAATCATCTTACTCATCCTGTCTGATCCGCTGAGGCAACGCTGTAAGGACAACTCTGAATGAGAATTACAGTGACAGCCTTTGTCTGACAGCAAAGAGATTTCTCTGAGCCAATGGGTTTAGCCTGGAGATAAGCTCCAAACAGTTTTACACTAGAGCAGTTGAATTTGTCTCAAAAAATATTTGTTTGTACTAACTGTTTAGAATTTGAATGGAGAGTAGGAGATCCAGCTGGTGGTTGCGAAGTGTGACAGTGTTTATTTTAATGAGATTGTTAAAAATGGAGTATCTATTCAGGAATAGCGGCTCTTTTCATTTGAAATGTCCACACTTTCGATCTCTGTGTGATTCTCTCACTCTCAATTTTAGAATAGATCTGACTTTTGTTTTGGTTTAAAAACAAAAACAGACCAAAAGATGAGGACTCTATAATATCTCCCACCATCTATTACATAGCACAGTAGCTAAGAGCGCCTTATGGAATTACAGAAAGAGAACAGTGCAGTGTCCATGCTGTTTGGAACAGTTTATAATATAGCTCAAAGGCACCTTGTCATGTTTAGAATTGTCTAATTCAGAAAAAAAACGAAGAACTGAGTAGATTTGGTGGAATAATGTCCAGAATTGATAACAGCAGATCATAGTATAGGACTCTGTGGTGAGTAAAAATGCAGCTCTCCTTTCTAACATGTGCTATATTCAACTGTCTCCTTGAATAGCTAGAATTTCACCCAGTAAAGAAGTTTTTGGCCTCAATCTTCAAATTCATATATTCTGTGCTTCTACTGAAGCAATTTGTAACAATTTACCCAGTAATAAATAAATGATGCTATTGTGATGAAACAAATGGCCTTTAATCACAAAATTTTTGTTGTACCCTTAATGAACATTGATTACCGTCATGATTATAATGATGTGATCTATTACAATAAAATTTTAAATAAACACTGCTACACCTGCATGCAACCAGAGGAAGATTTGGAATCAATCCAGCATCAAAAGTTTTCTTTCTAACCCTCCACATTCTCAACTACCATTTGCTTTGAAAGGTATTTTAAACAAACATTAAACATATCACAAAACTTGCATTCTGTGCTCAATAATTTATTTCTTGTTAGAACAGTTTTCTAAGCTAATTAAGATGAATTGTTTGTAGTGAACAGAAACCTGGCATTCATAGATTTGTGTGAAGTCGAAATTCTAAATGACTAAAAGAACAGAATGCTTGAAATTAGAAAATGATTACTTATTCTGTAATTTGCTGGTCAAAGAGAATACATAGTCATGATTCAGATTACCACACAACCTAAGGTTGTTTTCTAAAGCAATGCCAATATTTAAGAAAAAATCTTGCTTGCTAATTAAGGGTTAATTTTTTTTTTGAAAGCTCAGAGGTTCAATTCAAGTGCATCTTGAAAGTTTAGACTTTTTCTCTGAAATTTATTGGTTGACTCCTTGGTTCAATAACATATTTTTCTCTTATGTAAAGGTATAGGGTTGAACTAGGTGCTCTTTTAAAAGCCTTTCAGCTCTAAAATTTCATAATTCCAACTAGTTTTTCTTCGTTTTCATTTATTCTCATTGCACTCTGAGTGACTCTTTTGTACCCAAGTTTGCTGCTGTTTATGAAGATTCAGCTCAGTGATTCTCATACCACATTGTGAAGAAGAAGGCGGGGGAAAGGTGTTAATATTCAGATTCCTTGGCCCTGACCCTGGTACTCAGGTTTAATAGACCCAGGATGGTTTTAGGATCAGTGGGTTAAGAGGCTACCTATGTTGATTCTGTGGCAGGGTACCCATCCCTATGGACCAAATGGTGTGGTTGCTTATTTACCCATTTTATTTAATAATATACCATTAAATTGCTGATTGTGCAGAAAACCAGCTGAATTTATACAAATCATGGTCTATTATAAGCAGATGAAACAGTTAATAGCAAGAAAGCTAATTTTTAAAGAATTATGTTTAATTAGAATGTCTCTTTTGCTTGAAATAGCTTTTTATAGGAATATAAAAGGGAGAGAGTATTAAGGCAAGGAATAAAACTTCAGTTCCAACTACCAGAAAATCATTTCTCCATCTCTGTCTGGAGAAAAATATGGTTTAAGATCTAAGATTCCAAGTAGTTTGGCCAGGTTTTAAATTAAGACGGCTGTTGAATTGAATGCCTAGTTACTTTGAGCCATCAAAAATAAGCTGGATCATCTTGTTTACATCGCTTCACATTACATTCTAAAGCAGTTTAAGATTTATGGAATTGAGCTCCTTCAGTTTACTGCATGTTGGCACAATCCTCGCTTCTTGCTGCCCCACAGAGAACTTAGTGATTTCGACAGCTCAGATTCTTCTACGCCTTGTCTATGTATGTTGTCTCTATGGCCACTTGCAAGCTGGTCTTTTAGTGTGTTTTCTATAGGAAATTCACTACTTTCATCACTTTCCTGATTTTATAGACTTTTACCAAAGATTTGAAGGGGTCAGGGAAGGGCTATGTCTCCTGCAGTCTTCTGACTTCTTTACCTACCTCTCCACTGTTCTTTGTCAGCTTTTTAAAATCTGTAAAGTAGTAGAAATTCCTCCCTTGTTATAGAAAGGACAAGTTTCCTGATACGCAGTTTCTTTTTATTAAGATATGCTCTTTTTAGAAAACTATGGTGCCTTCTCCACCTTACCCTTTTATATGAAATACTGTTACATAGAATAGATATTCTATATAAAAAGTTTAGAATGCTAGTTTATTTATTTATTTTTTTTATTTTAAAACTTTTCATACCCTTTAGTAGGCTATTGAATTGTGTGCATTTCTATGGGTCCAGAGAGCAATATAATAATAATCCACTTTGACCGAATGTATGAAATCTTTTTGTCACAGAACCTTTACAAACATCTTGCAGTACATCGGTGTCTCAGGGAGCAGTTTTCGGAAACTTCTCTGGAAAGATGTGCTGATTTTCTGTTATTCACTGATGGAGAGTGTGAGCCAGGGAGGAAACAGGAGTCGCAGCCTGGCCCCTCGGGCTGCAGCTGAGTTTCAGGCAAAGGAACGGGGAGTGGCCAGAGGTTAAAAGGGACATTATTACACACGAACTTCAAAACTTAGAATTTTCTCATAGCGATCCTGTGATTCAGTAATCCCCAACTTTTGTAAATATAAGGGTTCCATTTTCACATCAAACATTTTTTCACACGTGATTACATTATTAGCCTTTTTTTTTTTTACTAGGTATCGAGAAAATATATGGTGATAAAAAATACTATCATAAAATAACAATGAGATACCACTACACACCTATTAGAATGGCTGAAATCCCAAACACTGACAACACCAAATGCCAGTGAGAATATGCAGCAACAGGAACCCATGATTGCTGGTGGGAATGCAAAATGGTACACCCACTTTGGAAGATAGTTTGGCAGTTTCTTACAAAATCAAACAGACTTTACCATATGATCAAGTAATCGCCCTCCTTGTATTTGCTCAAGACAATTCAAAACTTATATCCACGCAAAAAACCTGCACATGGATGTTTATATCAGCTTTATGCATAATTACCAAAACTTAATAGGAACCAAGATGTTCGTCAGTAGGTAAATGGATAACTATCTGTGGTGTATGAAACTGAGAAACATTACTAAATGAGAGAAGCCAATCTGAAAAGTTACATAATATTTGAGTCCATTTACATGATATTCTGGAAAAGACACTAAAAAGATCAGTGGTTATGACTGAAGGAGGAATGAATAGAGAGAACACAGATCGTTAGGGCAATGAAACTATTCTGTTTGATACTATAATGATGGATATATGTCGTTACGTGCTTATGCAAAACCATAGAATGTATAACACCAAGAGTGAACCTTAATGTCAATTATGGAATTTGGGTGATGATGATGTGTCAGCATAGTTTTACCAATTGTAAAGCCAGGATGTCGATAACGGAGGAGGCTGTGAGTGTGTGGAGGCAGAGGGTACATGGAAACTCTGTTCACTTGCCATGAACCTAAAAATGCTCAAAAAATTGCCTATTAAAAATTAAATCATTAAAAATATACTTACAGTATGATTCAACGATCACATTCCTGGGCATTTATCCCAGAGACATAAAAACTTGTATACATGACACACACGCACATACCCGAGCTTCTATGACTTCAGCAACCCATTAAGTTGATCTGCAGTTTATTAAATGGAACAGTTGCTTATGATTAGCTTAAAAATAGTGCTTGATGCAGGTGTAGAATGGGGGACCCTTTAGGGATCATTGGGGACTGATAGATCAGGAACCATTGCTTATGGTAAAGTGGCCTCCAATTTGGTGATTTTGAAATTCTAATACAGTCCTTGTCTTGCACAGGTTATTTGGACTCCACATAAGCATCACCATGAGATGCCGCACACCTCTGCTACTTACCTACTGACATTTCCGGCTAAACACTTCAGTGTGGGAGAATGAAGACCAAAACTCAGCATAACTGTCAGCACCAAACACATATAGAACATCTTTCAAAACTGAAGGTATAAAGTTAGGACGTAGGCCTCCCCTTAGGACCTCAGTTGTTACTTAGCCAGCCCTACGTGCTCTTCAGCAGCAACCCACTTTGTCTAAGAAGCTCTTTCTGATTACCTAACATATTGTTTGAAATACTTTATTGAAATATTTGCTAGTCTGGTATTTACATCATTTATTTGCAGTTACACATGTATCCACTCAAACATTTGGTAAACATTTAATTTAATGTATATTAGCATGTATTTATTGTTCCTATTATTATCTTTGTAATAAGATATTCTTTGTTGAGTATCACTATGTGCCAGGAAGCGGTGTAGGTGGTTTATTAATGTTATTAACATATATTATTAACAATCTCATGATAATCCTAAAAATAGGTATTATAACGTTTTACAGATTAAGAGATTATAAAACTCAAAAAGGTCAAAAATTTATATGACAGTGGTATAGCTTGTAAGTAGCAGAACTATGATTTGAACCCCAGTCTACCCATTATTTAAATGATGGCAGTGATGTTGATGTGTAGATTAGTTTTTGTAGTTTTAAACAAGGACTAATTCTTTCACAACAGGTTTATCATAATAGCTGGTAGTTAAGAGCTTCAGCCCTCAGCCCTAGATTAAACTGCCAGAATTGAAACCCTAATTACACAATTTATATGCCATGTGATCCTGAGCAAGCTACTCATATCTCTGTGCTTGCATTACCCATTTTAAGATGGAATAATAGTATACATATATTATAAAATTGCTGTGAGAATCAAATTAAAATGTGTAGATGTAATTAAGATGCTTAGAACAGTGAACTGAACCTAGAGAACACTCAATCCATATTAGTTATTATTAGTAAAAATATAAAAATAACCATTTTAGATATTAGTACATTTTTATTATAAAATGTTTACAAGTACTCAGTGCCAATGACCACTGCTAGAAATTCTGATTACTCAATATTCTCCATTCAGCATGGAATTCACTGGAACAGAAGAGGCCTCTGCCCATAACTGGTATGATTACCTTCATCCCCGAACACCTCAATCAGCAGCCTCAGATTGCTAGCCAGCCACCATTTCCCTGATTGTAGAAATGACACACATTTGGAAAATGCTTAAAATGAAGGCTGTGGAGTCAAATATGTCTATTTTTGAAACTCCTATGAAGCATAAACTGCACAGCATCCTGTTATTACAGAGTATATGAGATTATTCTTACCTGTTTATTTACAATATTGGTACCTGAGATCACTTAGTGTCAGTGTTGATAAGGACTCAAGGTATTATAAAGTAGGTTCAGAAATGTATTTGTGAGTCCTGATATTCTGTAAGAAAAACGTCTTAAAACCTCAAGGTTGTGCAATGTTATGTTACATAGTTTGAAATTGCATTAGTTGTAGAAATATCAACTTTGCTGACATTGGATACATTTCTTTCTGAAAGAAGGACTAAAAACAGCATTAGGAGACAGTTAACCAGAGAGAGATGCTGTATTTTGACACAACCTGATGTTTGCTCACTAGGGCTAATACGATTACATTCAGCTTCTCACATAAAAAAATATACTTATTTATACAAGTAAAAATATATGACTAGTTTGTGGCAGAATCTAGTACATGAACACTTTCCTTCATTGAGCTTTTAAAATCAAGATTTACGTTTTTAAAACTATATTTTTAAACCATGACTGTTTATCCTGGGTTCGTACTTTTCTTAAAAGATTTTTTTTTTTTTACAATGACAAGAAAACACACAGCTACAATTGAACTCCAACTCTATATTCAAAGAAGATGACTTTTAGATAGCTACATCTCATAATATAACTGGAGTAATTTTATGTCAAGTCATTAGTAGCAATATGATTGAGAGAAATTAAGGCCTTAGAAATTATGATCCAGAATACCATTTTATAATTAACTTATATTTTATTTTTAAAAGTAAAAGTTTACAGGTAATTTGAAGAAAACATTCCAGATACTTTAGTAAACAATTTATATGAACAAGCTTAGTAAATTCATCTCCTATGTACGGGACAAAATAAATATACCATGTAAGTTGTGTTTAATGACGAAAACAATAAAAGAAGATAAAAAATTCTTAAACTGAAAAACACTCCACTTGTCAGGAAAGAAACTTGTCAGGTGAGGGCTTGCTAAAGATGCAAACAGAAAGCTTCTTTTTCTTTTTTTGTTATTTTGTTTCATTTTGTTTTGTTTTGTTTTGTTTTCAGATCCCCTGAGGCTAAGCTTACATCGGAAAAGAAATGTACATCCCATGAAAAATAGTAGTCTTGGATACTCTGTAAATCTTTCATTTCCAACTCAAGAATGTAATCCTCCTGCAGCCTAATAGACAAAAAAAGGAAAAGAAGCTTTTTCTCTTAAGTAGTTAGAGTCTGTTGTTTCTTTAAAGTGTTTTATAGTCTTACAGAGAAAGAAAATGATGAAAAGTGTGCTTAAAATGTAATAGATGCTTCTTCAAATAAATTAACATTATACATTTGGGAATAGGATCACTGCAAAATAAAATTTTTAACTATTGAATTTTAAACTCATAAGGCAGATTAGCATGGCTGGAGAATGTGAATTTAAATAAATATTTTGTTCATATTTGCAGCATTTGTAAAAACTTCTGCATACAATAACTCAGTCATTTAGATAGAGTATGAATTACAGTATTTCTATTCTATTGGATTCTGAGTTAGTTAAATATGAAATGAAGAGTCGTGTTAAAAACAAAATTAACTATAATTAGTAAGTGTATGTCATCAGTAATAAATGCATTTTATAACCACAAAATACTTCAAGACAATTACTATAAAATATTGAGTAATGAATTCAGGAAATTATGGTTTGTTTTTATGAAGAGTCAATGGGCTCATTTGGTTATTAGTGCTTATTGTAAGGGTGCCCACCAAATGAAAAAATTCACAAAGGAGACACACCAAAGGCTTCAAAAAGAGAGTAATCCATTCATTTGCCTACTTTTTCTCACTCCCTCTGGAATATCTGTAAAAGTCTTGCCAATTAAGTTTGCAAAGGAAACAGAAACACACGTGGCCCAGTTGGAGGAGTGAGAAACACTGATGACATAGAAAAGCAATTCCAACTTTTTCCTATGCCATATATGTTAATAATTATAGGACAATCCACTTGGAACATATATTTAAAAAAAAAAAAATCCAGAATAGTGAATGCACTATTCAGTACAGTCCAAAAACCCTTTAGTAACATTTTGACACCAGATAAATATAGAAATTGAAAAATAAATGTGGAGAGACTTTTAGAGCAATTTAACAGAATAATTAATGTTCATTGATTCTAATAATTAAAAAAAATTATTTTGTATGTGTTTGTTTTTCGGATTTCATTTTTCTAGTAGCCCAATAAGACTCAGTTCCAGGACTTTTGTTTACTATTTAAAAAGAGATTTTGAATTGTCACAGACCTCTCCTTCGAACTTCTTTAGCCCTTCTTTATTAGACCATTTGGATCTAGCTGTCATTTCTCTTGCTTTTTCTTTCATATTATTTCTTCATCATTTTATTCTATATTCTGAGAAATTTTCTGTACTTTTTTTTCAACTGACTAACATGATCTTTAGCTTAGTTTTTAGCTACCTAAAAACTTTATTTTTAATTTCTAAGAACTTTTTCTTATTCTCTGATGGCTCCTTCCTCATAGCAAACTCTTCTTATTTTATGACTATATGTGTTCTCAAATTCCTTAAGAAATTACAAAGGTTTAATTTCTTTCCTTTTTTTTTGCATTATTATTTTTGTTTCTCTCAGGGTCAGTTGTCCTCATTGTTCGTGTTAATGTTTCTCATTTGTAATCCTGGTATTCCACAAATCCTGGAGTGTCTTTGAAGCCTGGACTGGTGGTACCTCCTATGATGATTTCTACCATTTTCCTGGTCAATGGAACATCATAAGTAAGATTTACAGATCCGAAGCAAAGGCAATGTGGAACAATGGGATATTTCTTTTCCCACAAAGTGAAGATTCCTTGAAAGCATCCACAAGTCAGAGGGCATTTCTGATACAATGGAAACAAAGAAATTTCTGACTTCACACAGATAGTAGTCTCCATTTGGATGCATTCCAGCAAGAAGAAGATGTGGGGAAAATACAAAAAGATATGATGAACATCCTACTTGCTTGACACATAATGACAACCCAGACAGACTGACTTTCTAGATATACTTACTATTCTGAATAGACTGGAATCGCTGAAAGCCACAGGTTATCTTTATGTACTGATAGCATAGGGACATGAATTACTCCAAATAGGCTGATCCAAACTTACTGAACCCTTGTTAAAAATGACACTTCTCAACACAAAAGAAAGATAGACCACTCTGGATATACTGTGCACACTCCAGAATCCTTGGACTTCCCCTTCAGTACTGCCCTGGCCATCCATACTGGGGAAAAGATTGAACTGAGAAAATTAGTGGATCACCCTTTATTTCTTCTATTTTAAAAATATTTAGAGACATTTCCCTAAGTTTCAGCTTGGCAAGGATTTCACGTGTTCATTCAAGCCAATGTACATTTAAGCTTTCAGTAATCATGAGAAAGCCAAGCCAATTTAGAAATGCTGGCAATGACAGACAAAAGGTCAATAATAGTTCCAAAGAATGATGTGTATTTATGGGGTGTACTTAATCTTTTTGAAATTAATTTAACAATTTCTACCACCATGTAAGTTTTTAACATCTTTCATGATTTTGACCTTAATAAGGCATGTAATAACAATTTCATACCCTTTATTCTTCTTAGTTTGCAATCAATCTGACTTCAGCAGAATTTGCTAATTCCTTCCAAAACTTGTTTTAGTCTTAGGCATTGACTTACCATTACTCATCAAATACTGTGTTGAAAGAATAAAAAGGTTAATTATATTACCAATAAATATATTACTATTATATAAATAACCATTAAGAAATGATAGATAAAAAATAATGGCCACGAAGGTGTAATAACTGATCAGATTAAGGTGGTTGTAATCACTCTCATACATCAAACAAGAAGCTATGTTAAAGTTGATTAATTTTTGTGAATAAGATATTATTAATCTCAATTCACACTGTTAAAAACTTATTTATTAAAACCAATATTGAAAAGAAACAATATGTTTAAAGCAATGTGCACACTATTTAAAATGAAGTTAAAAAGGATGAGTTGAATGGACCATTAATTGTGTCCACTGTTATTTCTTATTTCATATTTAAAAAGATAAGTCTTTTAGTTGAAGTCTTAACTACTTATTGTATTGGATACCCTTGTCATCAAATGACTTTTGGTTTGCAAAAGATGGATAGCTATACAGCTTAACAAAAATGCATTTTATACTTCTTACTTGATATGTAAAACCTAATACACATATTGATTTGCCATTTCTTTCTATATCCCTAGCAACTGTACCAATTCCAAAATGACTTTTATTTTATCGTTTTTATAATGTCTTAAAATCTTTATAATTAATTAAAACTATTTTTACTAATCTAAGTATTGTTATATACTACTTACCCCACAAATTAGACTAAATCACCGCCTATTATTTGAAATTATGCATGCATATTGTTTTCTGGGATTAAATAACTTACTTTCATGACATTAAAATTATTATAATATAAGTTTTAAAAGAGAGGGAATATTTTAGTGACTATTTTTATTTATTTTGACAGATTGTCAGGTTATTAGGGGTCATATAATGATTCTACGTATATAGCAAGCAAAATCTGTACAAATGTTGTTATTTTAAACATAGAATTTATTTGATTTTTGCTATAAAATATATCTAGACAACTAAATAAAAAAATAAAATCAATACATTTTCTGAATTTATAAGACTTATAGTTTAAATTGAATGAATATGTTTACTCTGTAATGACATAATCAAATAAAATATAAAAATAATATGCTCATTATGTGACATGACCTTAAGTTGTATGATGATATTACACAAATCATATCATTTTAATGAGGATTTTAAAACAATAAATATTTTAAAAACATTTAGTAGGTTGGACATTTATCTCCAAAGAAATAAAAACTATTAATAAATAACTATTGTTTAATTAGATTTCAGTTCAATATGAAACTAAGGAGATACCCAGTAATATTTATGACATAATTTTACTTTATAAGTCAATATTTTTGTTACATTTTCAAAGTCTAAGTTGTGACTTCTTTAAACGTTTATGAACAACACAAGGTTGTTTGGGAATAGTATATTTTCATAACCTGAAAGAATTATACTAAGCTAAAGTGAAATGTAAAATGTCATAAATAATCACCTTATTTTTTCACAAGTCACTTGTAATAGATGTAAAACTTTTAAAAAGAGCTAAGCTCTGAATCAAAGTGCAGAGGACACAGTACTAATGAAGACTAGTGTACTTAGTTAGGTATGCTTACCGAATTAGAACTGTCACATGGTAGGGGGAAGTACTTGCTAAAAACTAAACAGTATGTTACTAAAAGAGCTGAGATTGTAAAGAGCAAACCCTAAATTTCCAGTGGTTATTTAGAGCCTGCATCATTCTGTTTCCATACATCTCGAAGTAGCTCTATTGCTCAGCAGGCAACAAAAACTGATTGAATTAAGCAGGAAATAAGAGAGTGGAAGGATATTGAAGAACTCACAGAATCAAGGTGCAGTCCGGAAATTCAGCCCTACACCAAATAAGAACCAAAGGAGTTTCAAACTCAGCAGAGGTCAAACCGCAGAAGCATTGAAGTTAAGATGGTTCTAAAGGACACTTGCCAGATTCCAGGGTTAATGATGGAATTTAAAGATAAATCGAATTCATTAAAATTTAATTATATAGATTTTAATGTACTTTTAATGTACAGTTAAATAAGTTTTTATGTTTGTACACCTCTGTAACCACCAACCTGATCAAGACACAGAACATGTTCATGTCCCGGAGCCCTCCCTTCACGGTCTATCTCCATTTCCATACCCCAAGTATAATTGGTCTGTATCTATCACTTTTGATTAATTTTACCTGTTTTAGACAGTCAGAGAAATGGAAGTATCTACTATGTAATCTTTTGAGTCTGGCTAGTTTCACTTAGCATAATATATTGAAATTCATTCGAATTGTTTTTTATATAGTTAGTTGTTCCTTTTTAGTTCTAGATAGTATTCCATTATATGAATATACTACAGTCAGTTTATATACTCATCAGTTGATGAACCAGTCTTCAGGTTGGTTCTACTTTTGAAATATTATGAATAATGCCACTATCAACATTCTTGTATAGGCCCTTATATGGTCATATGTTTTTGTTTATCTTGGGTAGATATGTAAAAGTGAAATTACTGCATCATGTTTTAACTACATGTTTGACTTTGTATGAAACTGGTAAACAGATTTCAAAAGATCTTACATCATTTCACAGTTCTGCTGGCATTCTCCAGTTCTAGTTTTCACCAATATTTCATATTGTCGGTCTTTTTAATGTTGTCCATTCTTGTGGATGTTAAGTAGTATATTATTGTGGTTTTATCTTTTCACTGATAACTAGTTATATTGATCATATTTTCATGTGTTTCTTTTATGTGTTCATGTGTCTGGCCTTTGTCCATCTTTCTTTTTAGTGTGTCTGTTTAAGTCTCTTGACTTTTATTTGTTTTTTTTAATATATATATTTATTGAGTTGTAAACATTTTTATATATACTGGATACTAGCGTGTTGTCAGATATATGTTTGAATATATTTCTCTGATTAGATTTTTCATTTTCTTTATGGTGATTTTTAAAGAGCAGAATTAATTCGAAGTCCATTTTATTATTGAATAAAAATTGTTTCAGTGCTTTTTGTGAACTCTCAAAATCTTTGCCTATATCAAGGTCATGACAATTTTCTTCTAAGTTTTCTTTTTAAAACTTTGCTGTTTTTTATTTACATTTAGATCTATTATCCATTTTGAATTAATTTCTGAGTTGGTGTGAGGTAGAGTCACGGTCACCCTCTCCATTTAGGTGTCTAGTATTAACACTTCGTTGAAACTAGTCTATTCCTATTATATTAAATTACTATGAGACTTATATCAAAAAATAAATTTCCCATATGCGTGGACCTACTTTGGACTCTTTGGTGTATTTCGCTGATCCTTATGTCAACACCAAACTCTCTTGCTTAGTGCAGCCCTATAATAAGTTTTGAAATCAGATAAAAAGTTAGTTTTAAAACTTTGCTATTCTTTTTTTTAAATGTTTTCTTTTTAGGTCCTTTTATTTCAGATAAAATTTATAATCAGTTAATTTTGAAATACATACATACATACATACATACATAAATACATACCTACATACATAACTTGAAGCCTCCTGGGATTTTGATTGGAGTTGCACTGAATGTATAAATTTTGGGAGAATGAACATCTTATTAATATTGTATTTCTCCAGTACTTTTTGCAGATGCTAGTCCCGTCAGCAGCCTCAAACTCTAATTCCCACTTTTCATCTCAGTGGAATCATCATTGTGGGCTCCAACTCCTTGTTTGCAGTCAGAAAACTGCTACAGCCTGAAAGATGGCATGGGAAAAGGGGTGGGTTATGGTGCTCATCTCTTAGATTCTTCTTCCCTCAGAGATTACATTTTTTTGTTGTCTCTTGTCCAATGACTAAAAACTACTTCCTCATGTATTTTGTCCAGTTGGAGTTGTTCCTAGAGACAGTTACTTCAGCACGGCTGGAAGCAGAGTGTGTACTCATATTTGAGTTTAATGCCCATCTTGTCAGTGGATTTTCAAAGCTGATTGCCATTAATACTATATCAACGGGGACTTCATCTTTGGGCTTTGACTTCTGCATCTGTAAAGATGTAGAAAATAAGAGTCTCTACCTCATAATGTTGTTGTAAAGATTAAATAAGTAAAACATTTAAAAGATGATCTGAAACATAAATAGTATAAGAAATTAGCTCTCATTATTTTTTAATCACTCCCTTAGGATTCAAAAATATGGAACAAAACCATGCAATTGGCAGAGCCCAGTTCATGTGCTCTGTTGATTCCCTTGATGCCAAGAAGAGGGATGTCTAGTCCTTTTCACCTCATCATCAGAGGATCTCTTGAGAAAGGAAGGACTTGGGATGTTGGATACCAGAAAATTGAAAAATGTGCTCTAGTACATTAAAGGGTTTTGGACACAGAACCATGGAAAGGCAAAATCAATTAAGGTCCCTATGAAGCTTTCTATTCAGTATTGTTTGCTATCTAACCATAGAAAATAATAAAACATATACAGTATACAGTATAATGTAAAATTTAAAAACTCAAAGGGATTTTGCTACAGTCTACCAACTTATCTTTTATGTTTTTCAAATTCCTTTTAAAATTATATATAGTTATATATGCTAAAATAGAGCAGAGTTCTAGTATTTTGTAAATGAGAATATCATCAGAGAATAAATAGTCATAATAATGTTTTTAGCAAATGAATAAGACATCTTTCTAGGATCCATTTAATAATTCAAAGTACTTTTTAAAAAATAAATATATCCCACACTAAAGCATATATTTATTTGTTAATTTTCTCTACTCTGAAATGTTTAGATACTACTTTGAAACAATCATGAAATATACAATTTTTAAAACTCTGCAAACTATTAGAAGGTGTAAAAGAATAAAAACATGATTAAAAACTAGAAAAAGCAGATGAGAAAGAAAAGAACAAGAATATCAAAGCAGTCGAGTCCATTCAGAGAAACCACAGCAACGTATTCCTATACTTTTAGTTTGTGCATCTATTATTTATAGGTGTGTATGTGCTGAGAGTGAGAGTCGAGTAGGAAGGAAAAGAAAGAAATTATGAAAGAGAGGAAAATGAACTTAGATTTAAAGATATTGGATTCC
This sequence comes from Rousettus aegyptiacus, assembly GCF_014176215.1. Taxonomy (NCBI): domain Eukaryota; kingdom Metazoa; phylum Chordata; class Mammalia; order Chiroptera; family Pteropodidae; genus Rousettus; species Rousettus aegyptiacus. The sequence continues at coordinate 25,726,730 of NW_023416286.1, forward strand.
TTCACCATAAGTATATGAGTTCACCATTCTCTCTTAACTTAAGGAAAGGAGCTTGCTCTGAAAGAACTCAGTAACAGAATTTTCCTTGTTCTAAGCGAGTTCCCAGGGTTAGTAGCAAAAGCCAGGATAGTCTGCTGCAAAAACGAAAACCTCCCACGAGTAGATATTTGCCAAATTGGATTGCTCAGAACTCCTTCATCTTGCATCTTGTTAACTTCCCATCTGTGAAGCACAGGTACTTTGTGGAAGCTACTGCCTTGCTCCCTGCCCCTACTTTGGAATAGAAACACTTTGGGCAAATGTAAATTGTAGAGACATTTTCTCCAGACTTCTTGGAAAGAAGTTTTGAATTGTTTTTCAAAGATGCATAGGGAAGAAACAATCTTTCTTTCTACTGAATGTAATTGAGTAAGCGTGTCTCTCCTGCTAGCAGCTGGACTCCATCTTTTGTCCAGAAGGAGAGGTTTAGATTAAAGCTAAAGCCAGTTTTGGATTAAAATAATAGTGTAGAAGACAGAGAGAGAACAGATGGAAGAAATATGTCTCTGGTAATATCATCATGCCACTTGACCAAGTCTTCCAAGACAGTGATTTCTCTTCGTTGTTTAAGACAAATTGAGTTTATTATTACATGTAAGAGATTCCTAAATGATACACTCTCATAGAATGACACCTTCTATTCACTTTGTATCTGAAAACATTTCTTAAACAATTCCTATTTCCTTTTTCCCACTGTTTAAAAGAAAAAATAACATAATTTGAAATCACAGCTCTTTGTCTACCTAAGTTCAAGTACATCTATCTTCTCACAATATAATGTAATTTCGGTTTGTTTAACTAGATCCCGTGTCTACTTTAAAACTTTAATTGTTCTCTTTATTTTAGATATTCCTCTCACATAACTAGGCATTTCTTAATTAACACTGGTCATTTTATCTCCTACTATCTCATTAAAAATGGACCTCCCATACTATATTTCTCATTTAAACAAAGGTTCAATATAAAATATAGACTACTTAAGAGTGAATCAGATAGTTTACTAAAATTGTCATTTATCTTAAAAAGATAAGGGACCTAAGGTCAAATGAAAGTAAATTTACATGATAGAAGAGATTAACATTAGAAAATAAAAATTAAGAGCCTCTGATAATAGAAAATGAAAGCCAGTTTTTATAGCTGTTACTATGGCGATTAGAAGTACTATTGCCTGTTGGTTACAAATAAAATAAAATATATGCATTTACCAATTGACTCTATAATTTACTTTCTCAAAGTCTTTTTTAATTTCTCAGTTTCTCAATACATATATAAAATGCGAATGTCTAATTAGAATATGAAATTTATTAGTTTGTGCATTTTCATTAAAAATATGTTATGAAAAGTTTTGATAGATGAGTAGCTCTAGAAATTTTACCCCTAGACAAAGGCATAAACAATAACAATTAATAGGAAACAAAATTATTAACAATAGCTTCCCTAAAGCAATGATTATATTTAATTTGTAAAATTTGGAAAAAAATAAGCTTCCTTATATTTCATCACAGATAATTTTGTTTCTTATTAAAGATATGTCCATTCTTTACCTAATTTACCTGTTTTCTTTTCCCAATAGAAGCATGTATAGGTGGGAATAAGTGGTCTATAGATTTGTCTATTCCAATAAAATAAAACACTAGTGGAAAAAAGTTGAAGGTCCTTTGCATTAGAGGTAGCTAATGCCTGTCTAAGCGAATGTAATTCCAGAAGAAAATTAGGACTGAGGCTGCAGCGTGCTTCAATGATTCTGAGTCTATGTGCTTGTGTGTGCGGTCTTTGCATAACGTAAGGCAGAGAAAAGAACCATTTTATAAATGCACAAGAAGAGCTTATATACCAGAAGAAAGGGAAGAAAATATTTGCTTTTTATGTATCTATAGTTTATGACTTTATCTTATTATTAAATCTCGTCAGTACATACAAAAATATTAAAAAGTGAGATGTACTGACCTCAAATTATAAAGCATACTTTATATATGGCATTAACACATGTGATAACAACAAAGACTATCACAGATGGGAAAAGCTCAAATTCAATAGAAAATATATGCTAAATGCTTTTTACAGTTATATGGATAAATTTGTGTTAAATGACTATAGTTTCTGACTTCTTGGTTCCTGATATATTAAATATATTTGAGAGTAGACGGTCAAAAGGGAGGCAGCCTCTAGGAACATGTGACCTAAAGACCAACAGAATTAGCTTGGTGAACTGAAGTAAATAAAACACATGGGCATCTCTTTTGGATGCAGTAAGAGAGAAATATATGCAAATATAATCAGGCGTTTCTTAGCAAAGAAATCTAATATAGAAAAGCATTGTTTTTGTCCAATATAGGATAATAGGTTCCCTTATTCATTTCTTTCTGCAATTTCTGTATTTTGCAATTCAAATAAAAGGGTTAACTATGACAGATAGGAGTTCATGTCAATAATAGTAAGATATGTTATTATAAAATCATGCTGGCAGATTAAAAGAAAATAAACAGCACCTTTTCAGTCGAGTTAAAATACTTCTTAAAATAAGTTTATGATGGATGCCTTCTTCTATCTTTATATGTGCATCCAATCCTAGTTGACTTTATATTTACTTCTAGTATTGAAACTTTATACATACTCTTGAGGAATTCCTAATGCAGGCAGAGCTTTACAAAAGAATGCATTAATGTTTGAAAAGGACAGTAGAGCTGACCTTGAGGGCAAATGAAAAATATTACTAAGTCAAAGAGGAGCCTTAAAAAATGAATAAAGAATATTGCTTGAGTGATGAGAAAATCAGGAGGAAAAGTGAGATGAAAACAGGGAAGAGTTTGTGAGAAAGCTTATTTGGAGAAACAAATTAAAATAAATCATTAGGCACCCAATGTGATTACGGGGTAATGAGATAAATGTTTATATGTGGCCTATGGAAATATCTTTTTAGCATCACACCATGCTCTTAAATCTGATCACATTTGTCTCGTGCTGATCTCCATGACAACAAATTTCCCATTAAGCAAACTTGGAGAATATGGGAGTCTTAAGTTATGAACTTCTCGAGGGCAAAAATAGTGTCATTCATAATTGTATATCCAGTCCTTAAAACAGTGTGTGACATGCAGGGGATATTCAATATGTATGTAGTGAATAAATAATTAATAAAAAGAATTGTATTTGAAATAGAAATTTTAACATAATTAAAATTATAATTTCAATTAAAATTTAATATCTACAAGTTCTCTCAACTTTCCATTTTGCCCTGAGTTTTAACTAATTTATCTTACATGGTTAATTTATCTTACTCTGAAGCTATTTATTAAAAATAAGCATAATTTTAATTAGTTTTTCAGAAAATATAAATAACATCTATATTAAATAAAACTTTTATAATAATAAAACTTTTTCAATAATTACTGAGCTCTATTCTTTCTTCCAACATTAACTATTATAGCAACAAAGCCTTGCCTTTTGATTCATATTTCCGTGTTTAAATCTCTGATTCTGGTCATTCTGGGCAAGTTACTTAACATTTCTGAGCCTTTAAATGGGTACAGAATAACCTACAATTATTGTTAGGATTAAATGAGATAACAGATAAGATGATAGATAAATATTGATTTGTCACTTTCTTCCCTTCTGATTTTTGAGAGAATTGACTGATAGGCAAGAACAGGCCTCATTATATTCTGAACTGAAATTTGTTTATATTTAGTAGGAAGTTACCATATTTTTCTAATCCTTTTTTTTGAGGATATATCAGAAATGTGCTCTTATAATTATCTTTATTGATAAAAATTCTATAACTACTTTTTCCTTTTAGAATTCAAATGTCTTTTTATTTACTGAAAATATTTTTATCTAAATATCTAGCATTTGAGGTTTATATTCTTGTGGAATTATATTTAAGTAGTTTTCTAGAAGCAAAAGCAAAAGTCTTTAAAACAAAATGTTATTGTTTTTTCTTGTCATTACCTATTCGCCAACCCAACTCAAGTTTATTATTTTCCACAAAGAAGCCTTCATCAACCCAATCAAAAGATCTTTGTTTCTTAACTCCTCAAGTTTCTATTCAGTTTATTTTCAGCCTTATATAGTGATATTTTTATTTAATTAATATATATATACTTAATTTAAAATGCTTAATTATGCAAATACTGTACTACCTTTATTCAATACTGCTTTCTAATTTATTTTTTAAATATGCATTTTTAGCCCATTATGCTCAAAGTTATTAGTAGAAAATAAGTGACTATTAAACCTTCCTTTTGTGTGAGTTGTCTTTTAATTCTCTTCTTATTTTTTATAATTAAAAAAATGGTAATGTCACTATTAAATGATACAATTAAAATAAAGACACTCAGGGATATTATAAACAAAACTGAAATAACATTAAGGAGTACAACTGACAGTGTTGCAACAGTTTTTCTGAGACTTATTATAATGATAAAAGAAACATGTTCAAATAACACCATCATAGACAAAGTCTAATTGAAAATTTATTGTAATCAGTTACCTTGCAAAGGAATAAGTGGCAATCTGATTTATGTATTTATGGATTACTTAAATACACACCTTAATTTTTTGTCACTGGCTGTTAAGTGAAGTTTATATATTAAGTTGCAAACATTCTAGGTTATTAGAGGATATTGATTATTGACTTCCTCAAGAAGGTTTGTGGGCAAATTTGCAATATTTCTATTAATCTGTATCAATACTAGAAAAGAACAAAAATAGATACATTATAATTTTCTTTTCTCTACAAAGTTAAAGATAAATAGTCATTGAAGGGTCACTTTCAATACATATTATAGGCAAAAAATGATTTAAAATATTGTCAATTAAAAAGAAAAAGAAATGATCCTTTAAGAAAGTTGCATGTGGTTATATCTATGTTATCATAATAACAATTTTACTTTTTAATAGATTAGCAAAGATCTTCTGGCACTTTTAAATTCATATCCTCCAAAATAATAAAAAGCATAATTTTTGTTTTATTTAAATATGTAATTATTATTATAAATGCAATATTGATTGTTACAGGCAAAATCAAAAAACGTTTTCATTAACAATGTAATCATGTACATGTAAGTGTATGTGAATTATTTTAATGCATTAGTATTAACCTCCATAGACTCCGTGAAATTCCTATAACAGTGGTTGCTCTATTACAATAGGTTAAGAAAGAAAGAAAATAAGCCTCTGCACTGTGAAATACAGTTAGAGAAAAATTTAAGTGGAAACTAACTGTAACATAAGGGATTCTTCAACTGCCTTTCAAAGTAGTATACATGCAGAATCTTACTGGCATTTCCATCCGCCATGAGTAATTAAATCTTTCCTCTTCCAGCAGAAATTGGAAGAGAAAAAGGTCTCAACCAGGATGCTTATTTGCCTCTCTGTCCCAAGAAAGGTCTAAGCCAGAAATTTAGAGAGAGGAATTTCTGCTCCAAGATTCTGTTTCTCATCAATATTGTAAGTGATGCATTCCATTTTCAGAGATGAATGGAAAAGAAAGTTAAAATACTGAGGAGAAGGAGACAGCTCTGACCAAAGCATTGTTCCTGCTCCTGCTGACAGACTTTACAAATGTTGCTTTCAACAATTAGATCGAATAGCTAAACATCGATTATGCCTATATTCAAAGGTAAATATTAAAGCATATTCCAAAGTAAAAAATAAAATGGATTTTAGTCTATTTGGTGACTTAAATTATCTACTCAATTGCTTCCAGCTATTAGTGTGGATAATAGAGAATTGAATGAACATCTTTTCTGTGCAGGAACAATCAAATCAGGTTTTTCATCTAAAAAAATAACTATTGCAATTACTGAACATGGTTAACGCCCACCATAAATGCTTGCTGAAAGTAGATAGAAATAAATAAGAATTCCTTGAGGTATTTGATGGCTGGGGAAAAGAAAATTAAATAGCACAATTATTCAAAATTATAAGAAAAAAGAAGAAAACAATTTGTGAGCTATCTAAACTCTAAGAGCCACAGGCTTGCTTTATTAAATAAACATAGGTTAGAGTTTTCTAAACAATAGTCTAGCTATCACACCAGACCTTAGCTCCTCAATATTTATGAAAAATTTTCTGAGAAAGCAAGATAGATATAGTCTACACACACAAAAAAAGTCTTTAAAAAGATTCTCCTCCGAAAAACATTCATAGAATATTCTCAGAAGACTATCTTTTTAGTAGGAGCTGTAAAGGGAGTTTCTATAAACGAATAAAGACATAGCAATCTCATACTCCTTTAGAGACCTTCTAGTTGTATCATGAAAGACGGTACTTTATCAAAACCTAGTTGTACCTGAAGACTGCCCTACTGGCAAAAAAAAAAAAAAAAAAAAAAAAAGTTGAATAAAATTAAAAATTAACCTTTTCTCTGTGTCTCTCTGTCTCGTCTCTCTTCCTCTCTCATCTATCTGAGATTGTATTTAGTATCTGTATCAAAAATACTGAAAAGACTAAGACATGGAGATAATTAAAGTATTTTTCATATCTCTATATTAATATTTTAAAGGCAAGCAAGTTATGTATTAAATTAAAGATATCATGGGGAAAATCTCCAAGAGCTTGACTTGTGCAATTTTATAGCAGTAGGTGTTAATAGAGCATAGCCCTCACTCTTCGTTTTACAAGTGAGAACACAGTGCTCATAGAGAATAATCAGTCTGAATTGTTCAGTGTCACGCAGATACATGGTAGAGCTCAGCCTAGAACATAATCTGAGCTCTGCCAATAAAGTGATTTTGAGGAGGATCTAAAACACTAGGGAAAGAAATGTCTTGATCAAAAGACTACTTACTCTATTTGGTGGTTTCATATGTCTGTTGACAAGGCTTTTTTTTTTTTTTTTGATATCTTGAGTCTTAATTTATGCATATATAAATTTACTTTTCTGCTCTGACTTTCAACTATATTTTTAGTTTGTTGAACTCATGTATGATGAGGAGCATTATACTTGCCAACTCAATAAACCTCTAACTATCTAGTGCAGAATGTTATCAGTACAAATGTTGTGGAATGTGATATTTCAAAGGCCAGGGTTGTATTTGTTCATGTTTGTATTCTAGCCATGTGCAGCTATAAAAATATAAATTTAAATTAATTAAAAGTAAAGAGTTAAAATTCACTTTTTCAGTTGCGCTATCTGCATTTCAAGTGCCCAATAACTTGAAATAGCTCAATGGCTCAAATGTGGCTAGTGATTACTGAATTGGATAGAGCAAATAGGGAACATTGCCAGTATCACAGAAAATTCTACTGAGTAGTGAGGGTACAGATGAGTAACAGAAAGGGAAACAATGTATTAGGGAGAGATAGGAGGGAGGGAGATCTAGAGGGAGACAAATGATAAGTATATCAGATAGATGATAGATAATACATAGGTAGATGATGTATGTATGTATGTACATATGTATGTATGTATGGATGGATGGATGGATGGATGGATGGATGGATGATAGGTAGGTAAGTAGAAGATAGGTAGGTAGATAGATAGATAGATAGATAGATAGATAGATAGATGATAAATGGATAGATGGATGGATGGATGGATGGATGGATGATAGATAGATAGATAGATAAAGATAAGAAAGGAGAGAGGAAAAAAGGTAAAGTTAAGTAGGAAGAAGGAAGAAAAGAAAAAAGGAAGAAGGGATAAAAGAACAATAAAAAGAGAAAGAGAACTAGGTGATAGTCTGAAGTATTCTAGATATGTTTCTGCTGCTGAGTAATTTTGTAAGAAATTGGCTCAACAACAATTTTCTAAAATGAGAATCTGATCCCCAGTGCAGGGCAGAGGAGCCATAACTTATTACAGGCTCCCCCTACACACCTCAGTTAATACAACATACCCACCATGAGGTAGGAGCTTTGATGCAAAGTAAAATATAGTGGCTTTCAAATTCTTCAGACAAAAATAGCAGTAATGATAATTTAAGACATGGAGCTTCTGACATTTATGTTAGAGGCACAGGGATACAAAAAATGAATTAAAATGTCTGTATATATGTGGTTTAAATTCTTATTTATAAATTTTACCTTGAAGCTTGTATACTGCATCTTCATTGTTCTCATCTTTCTGTCATTGCCTACCTGTTTTAAAAATCGTATTATTATATTACCCATAGAATTAATTTTAACATCTTATGAGCCATTTACCAGGGCTAGTATGCATCTGTTATTAACAATTAAATATTACCAATAAGGATTATGATCCTTATCTAATGACTACACACAAGAATATTTTTAACTTCTTAGAAATATATAAAGTGTAATTTAAAAAATGAACCCATTAGGTTACATAATCCTTTTTGGATCTGAATATTTCTTAGAATAGTTTCAATGTTTTGTTTTTGTTTTTGTCAACCCAGTTGGAAATGACCCATATAATGGTATGGCTGCCTGTTCCCTCAGGAAGCTAAAGTGTCTAAAATTCAAACTGAATCATCATAGATTTCTGTGGTAGCAGAGCAGGGTTTTCCCATGATACAATATAAAAGAACATAAACTACCTATAAGCACTAACACACAAAAAGCTTTTATTAAATATTCTACTATATATATACATGTGTATTGATTTTTTTGCTTTGATCTTTTAAAATTTTTTGTTATTCAAAACAGTAAGTCATTCTAATGGGGAGGCATCTTACCATTTCTTCAAGAATGATGGAAATCACAAGAAAATATAGCCAATTTTAGAATCAAAGTTTCCATTTGGAAACGTCAGTATAGTGAAGTATTTTAAAAAGCTGACAATATGACCCACAAGGCAAATTGCACCAATATTAGTGGGATGTTATTCAGACTCAAGATCTCTTTCTCCAGCTAGCAAAGGATGTTCTTATTCCAAGGAAAACTTCCACTGATCTCTTTTTGTAAGCAGACAAATTCGTTTTACTTTCCATAACACATGTTCTTTTCTATGTGGCTTATATGTTAGAATATTTGATCCAATTTTTCAATTAACAAATATTTTGTTATGTCAATTGTATGCTAATTCTGGAGATGTGTAAAGAAATAAGAAAGCTATAGTTTTTGATTTTATGAAGCTTAGAGTTTACTTTTAAACATACACAGCCAACATAATCTTACATAAATATTTATTTCATCAAAATTATCATCGATAATATACATCTACTATATATAATACACACATACTACATATATGTGATATTATATCTACATATATTTTATATTACATATATGATATATGAGATACGTATAATATACATATACATATAATATCATATATATGTGTATACACACACACACACACATACACATAAGCACAATTATTGGCTGCAAGAAGAATGCATACTATGCTGAGAGGTCAGAGAAGCCCTCCTAAAAAGTACCATTTAAGCTGTGTAGGTATTTCCACATGAAAGACTAGGGAAAAGCATTCTTAGAAGAGGAAAAAGCATTTGGAAAAGAAAGTCATATTCTATGAACTCAAAGGGTATGTGTCTATAGCAAAAAAAAAAAAAAAAAGGTTGCTGAGCCACAATGCTGGAGAGGGAAGCAGAGTCTGGGTAGAAGTAACTAAGAAGGAGGAAGAAGCATGATGTGTTGCTATGGCACATGGAGTAAACATTCTGGAGAGGTTCAGAGAGATGAGGACTCAAAGACACCTGTGGAAGAGGGAGAGTGACCGCAGCAAATGAAGTTTTGCTGTAGAGTGGGTGAGTGTGGTAAGCCATAATGAAGTGGGTTGGGAGAAGAGGTGATGAAAACTCTAAATAATGCTTTTGAAATTTTGGCTTTGAAAGTGGAGATAAAACAACAGTTTCACTTTTATTTTTAGGGATGGTAAATGCAAAGTTAGACTTAAATGAGGATGGGACAGGTCCAGTAAAGTGGGGGGAAAAATGAAGATAAAAATACTGAATAGGAAATAATGGATAATCAATAGCATAAGGAGACTACAGAAAGGATTAAATTTTGAATAGTTATGTTTCTTTCAAATATTATACATACAAACAAAAAATAGTCTGTGCCATTTTATGGAAATTCTCTCCGTGATTCTTTCTTTTAATATATCATTTGGCATTAAATTATTTATTATATATTGTCCTGAAACTGTTCATAACACTCTTTACTAATAAGTGCTTGTATGAACATAGTATTGCTCAATTACTGGAAAATTTATGGATCAGATCATTGTTCATGCATCTAAGGAAATTTTGGTTTAATTGGGCATTTTTGGTCATATGTATCTATTCTTAGGCGAAACCTTGTTCTCAGGTCTAAAAACACTTATGCAGCCAAGTGAATCTCTTGTTTGTCTGACTAGATAGAGAGGAGAATTTTGAGTAAAGGAAGGATGTGTAGAAAAGGAGGCAGCTCAATCCAACCACCAGCTTTGGTTGCCGGAACCAGTAGGGAGGCAGGGTTGGGATAGGCAAGCAAATAAAGCCAAAGGCTCCTCACAAACTCTGGGTACAGAGTTAGAGCAGGCTAGTATCCTCTGCATGCTAAAGGAAAGCCAAAGAAGCCACCCTGTCTAAGAGATCAGGGTAACAACCCAAAAGAAAGCTCAGCGAAGAGCTTTTCTGTCTCATGAAAATGAAGATGGTGTCTTTATCATTTGAATGACTCAAGAAAGTCATGTTAGCCTTCCAGAAATGTAAAGAAGTTACAAATAGACACCTGGACTATACCCCTGACATCAGAAGGTGTTAGCCTTTGAATCTAGGCTATTAAAGCCAAAAAAAAAAGAAGAAAAGAAAAATAAAAAAGAAAAAAATGGAATTTTCATATATAAGCAATCAATATGTAGACTGTATAATTTAAAAGTATTTTATTGGCAAAGGCAAAAATAAAAAGAAGAAAAAGAAGAAGAGGAGGAGTAAGAAGAGAGGAAAGGATGAAAGGAGAAAAAGAAGAAAAGCTTAGTAACCTATGTGAAAATATAATAAAACTTTATTGAAAGGTGTTAAAGAAGATCCAAACAGAAAATAAAACATATTTGATAGGAAAAATCTGAAGAATGTTTTGGAAATAAAGTTGAATTTATACCAATCCTGTGACCCGGCAGTTCTATTTCTAGATATATAGGCCAGAGAAACTCTGATACACATATACACATAGAGACATCTTCATTATCAACATCATTACTGTCATCACAGTTAATATATATATATATAATTATGAACATATACGTTAACTCATTTATTAGGTTGTATTACATAAAAATACTCATATTTGACTATTTTGACCTGCAAGAATTATAATTATATATGTTACAAACTCTTCTCAATATTTCTATGAAGTAGATAATATCTCCATTTTAAAATGGGAAACTGAAGCACAGAGAAATTAAATAACTTTACCAAGTTTGCTTAGCTACTAAGTGGACTGCTATATGTCAAATTCATGAAACTTGACACTGGAATTCATGCTCAAAGCTTCTATGCTATACTGCCTCTCAGCTTGAAAAGAATGTTCATGGGATAGCAAAAAGCTGAAAACAATAAAAATGTCCCTTAACAGGGGAATAAATAAATAATTTAACGTACATTCACAGAATACAAAATAGCAAAAAATGAATAGACTTACTCATATCCACATTAAGTGAAAAAAAAGAGCCTTCAGGAAAATAAAGTATGACTATTTGTATGAAGATAAAAACATATAAAACAGTGTTAATATTGTTGAAGAACAAAGGCATAGAGGACGTGCAATTAAAGATATTTGTGTGAATAACAAACACCAAATTAGGATGACGATCTATAGATGTGTAGAGGGATGCCACTGGGGGAAGGATGAGGAGGAGAATAGGCTGTGTTGGTAAGGTGGGGAGGTGATAGGTACATGGTCTTAGTCTCAAGGTGATTCTGCAGTCAGAGAAAGAGGAAGATATCTTCATAATAAGCAACTCTCAGTGAACAGTATGAGGAATAAAAAATTTTGTGGGGACAGCAAAAAGTCATTAAAAATTTCCAAGATGTAGAGAGAAAGTATATGATCCCATTCATGTAAAATGAGTTTATGTGTTTGTAGGAGAAACATGAAATCGAGATGCCAAAATCTTAACAGTGGTTGTCTGAGTGTGATAAGCTTTCAAAGTGATGTATATATTATTTCTATGTTTTTATCCAATTTTCAAGTACTTTACAATAAATTCATATGTAGTCAGGAAAATATGCAACATTGTATATAAATAAAAGGAAGAATTGTGATAGCTAGAGGGAAAGGTAAGTGTGGACTAGACCTTGAAGTAAAACAAATGCAAATTTCTTTCTCATTTAGGGTGATAAACAAGCAGTCATTATCTCCCAATGAGTATACTTACCAAGTTCAAATTCAGATCTGGCAAGTCAATCTAACAACTTATTTAACTTGGCCTCTAGGAGTGGTTGGGCTGGAACCCTAACTTCTTCCAGGATGTTCATATATCTTTGACAGACATGAAAGTCATCGTTTTTAAATAGAAAGGTTAGGGGTGGGGAAGAGAGGAACAGCACTGGGGTCAGAGTGGAAGGGAAAATTTTACATTCTAAGTTGGGAATAGATTATAAGAGGCTAAATATGTGGGAGATAAATTACAGGATAACATCGGAGGAGTGATTGAAAGTTCTATATGGGGTAAGTTCTAATATGAGGCTCTATCCCCCGTCATGAGAAAGGGTCTGTTGCACACATGGTCTTGAACGTGAGGGAGCCTTGGGTTACCCCAGAGAGGACCAGATCTTGGCAATGCTCTTTTTCATGAAGAATTAAATGAGCATAGAAGCAGACGTACCTTGTTGCCCAGATAATGAAGTTTGGGATGTATTACAGACAGAGGAAGCCATTCTCTCAACCTCTACCCGGACTCTAGATTCTTTGTTATCACAAAGATGAGATTTCATCAGCATCTGGAATCAGCATTTTGCTGGGTCAGTGACCTTCTCAAGAAGGGCAGATCAGGGATCAAGCTGCCCCAGATGGTTTCCTGGGGAGCCAGAGCAGAAGAATCAAGTTTTGAGCTTTGAGAACTCCTAAAAATTATTGGAAGACTAGGGGAAGCTAATTTCTGATAATAGGAAGATTGAACATTTGTTTATTACAAGCAAATCTTATTGTGTAAGACCTTGATTAAAAACAGGATTATGGGTCACACTTACTTTGTTAAATTTGTAATTATAATGTTGGAAGTACATTTTTATGTTGTGGAAAATTACTTTTTAGAAAGTTAGTAGAAGTTTCCAAGTTGGCTTAATTTTTTTTTTAATTACGGAATTATTGAGAGAGCAATACAGTGTGAGGGATAACAAGAGATGGAGTGCAAAAAGGCAAGATAAACTGAAAATAAAAAGACATAAAGAAAGAAACGGAAAGAGAAAGAACTTCAGTTAGACACAAGGAGAGGGCATGGGGAAAGAGACAGAGACCAATAATAGCTCTTCAGTCTGTTTTTATAGAAGTAAACAATTCCTAATAGTAAAAACACAGAGCTGAAACTTTAGAGCTAATGGGAGCCTTAGATTTCATAAATTCAAAAAGGTTCATTAAATTGATTAGGAAAAACGATCTAAAGATTTCTTTAGAAGAACAGTATAAAAATGAATAGATTTCTATTGAATGGTGTGTATTCATTTAAGTCTTAATATATTGTTAACATTTTCTGAATTGAGTTTTCGGCAAATTAGTAGCAAGTGAGTCGTCCATAATTACCCATGTTGGATTAAAAGAGAGTGTTTTCCTACTTAAAAGGTACTCTGGGGTCAATTTTTATGGCAACATTATTTATGTTTATGCATAGAGACATCTGGTGGCCTGAAATTTCCATTTTTATTTCCATTCCTTTTATGCTTTCACAAGTTTGTACAAGTTGAACAGAAATGTCTGCTTCCTGCTAAATCCATTAGAAACTGATATAAGGGTGAGAAGAAAGGAAGTAATGGAAAAGTTAATGCATTAGAGTTTAAAAGAATGTAAAATAACAAACCAGATTGTGGAAAACATGCGCGAAAAGAATTATCATAATCTTCAGAATAGAAAAGCTAAGGCAGGAAAACTTAAATCAGATATGTGTTCCACTATTTAGGAATGTATACCTCTCAGGTGGATGTGAAATGCTATTTCATTGTAGTTTTAATTTGCATTTCTCTTATTGCTGATGAGGTTGAACATGATACATATGTTATGCATCAGTCATGCTTTCTTTACTGAGAAATTCCTATTCATTTATTGTGCCAATTGCTACATTATTTGTCATTTTTAAATTCGTTTGTAAGAACTCTTTGGTACACTTCACTTTTCATACCAAACCTTTGTGAGTTGTATTTTGCAAACCTAGTCTTCCTATTTGAGGCCATTCACTTTTTTATTTTATTTTTTTCTGATCAGAAGTTCTTTAATGTAATGTTATTAATCTTTCTTTTATGGTTATTTTATTTTGTAAATGTCCTATCTTGAGATAATTAAGATAGTCTTCATATTTTCTTTCAAGAGCTTGTAGTTTTCCCTGAAATATTTAATTCTTTAATCTACTTTAAAGTTATATGTGTCAAGAATGTAAGGTGGAAATGTAATTTCCATTATTTTGTTCTGTAACTAAATCTGCTAGCACCATTTATTAGGAGTCCTTCCTTTACCATTGAGCTTCAAGCCCCACTGCATTATCAAATACATATGTATAGGTCTGTTCCTGGAGTTTCTATTCTGTTTCCTTGGACTACTTGTCTATCTCCAGACAAATCTGTGCTATCTTAATCACTTATGCTTTATGACAAGATTTGAGATATCCAATAAGAAGTCCCTTTCTTGTAAGTCCCTTTACCATGTAAATTTCAGAATCAGCTTGTCAAATTGTGTCAAAAATGCTTTTTTTTTTAATTGAAATTACACTAAATCTGTAGATAAGTTTGGGGAGATTGACATTTTATGACGTTGAGTTCATAAAGTCTGGTCCTAGTGTTTGATGGGAAAGACACTTTTCTTAGGCCAATAGGCATAATTTTTTATATAGTAGAAGTAGTTTATATTTGAAGCAGATCTTAATAAACTTGAAGTTAAAACAGGGTTAGTATTTATAATAATTCGAAGCTCTTCTCCAACATTGGAGGACAAGGGGCAGTTTACAAAACTGAGACAAATTCTATAGAGCAGGTATTACCTGAGACAATTGTTCTTTGTAAAATTTACTGAGTGATAAGAAGAGAAAGTCTGTAATTTTAAGGAACTTAATTCATCTGCTTTGAGTTTACTGATACTAAACAATATAAAAACATTTTCATAGGCCACTAGAAGTTTAAGGTCATTTGTGTTTAATTTTAATTCCAGTATGAAATTACTTTTTTTATTTTAAAACTACATTTTTTTACAGATAAAGCTATTTTTAGTAACAATCTCTTCAAGAGATTCTCTTATTTATGCACTCCTGAGTTTACATATTCCTTCTTACAGTGAGATTAACAAGCAACTGACCTTAAAATTGTCAAAACTGTAGAAGCCTTTTTGTCTTGAAATGTGGGGCTCAAAATCACTTACAGATTCAAAACTGGTCCAAAGTTCTCATTTTTAATTGGTTTGTATGTTTACATAAGTGAAGCTTCCTACTCTCTTGTGGATAGAAAGCAGCTCTTTTAGCCTGGGACAGTGTTTGGGTGACCATGGGGTATGTCAACCAGACTTCCTGCTCAGGTGTAGGTGATGTGGCGTGTGAGCAGCTTGGCTGATATGGCTTCACTGAAGGGGGGGCCTGCTCAGGTGAATGCAGGAAAGGACAAAGGGAAGAAAATTGGGTCTCCTTTCACACAGTGGACAAAGGCCTGAGCTATCTTACACATGTGAAGGGCAGAGAACAAAATAGCCCACAGCACAAGCATTCAGGATTTGAAAGAGTATCAGAGCCTTTTAAGCTTGTTTTGAAGGGAAAGTACCCACTCCTGTTAGTAAAATAAAGCCCAGTAAAACTCTGGTCCTCTGACTCTTAGTGGGGAAAGATTAAGAACCAGGCAGAATTCTCATCCCCCAAAACTGTCTAGAACCCTGTGTCTTAGATCACACTAAACATTTCTTTCTTGTGAACACCTGAGATTAACTGTCATATCTACCTCAGGAGCATAATAATATTTACTAGTCTGTATTTGTGTCAATTCTTTCATGAATACTTGTATAGCAGACATTACTTTTAATTTGTGTCATAATCAATTTACCTCATGTCTTATCTTCTCTAGTAGACAACATTCTCCAAGGACATGATTCATGCCTCATACACACGTTTCTTTCCCTGCACATAAAACACTGATATATCTTGTGAGGAATCATGGTCAAAAGCCACACTGGTCTCAAGCCCATACGGATCTGCAGGTTAATGAATCCTAATGGAAGAGAGGTAACGGCAACAAAAATATAGTTCAAAATAATACCACCATTCTAATAGAGAAAGGGTAGTTTCAAGGGTTTACTTCTCAGATCATCCTCTAACAGTGCATGTGGAATCTACAGACAGAGTAGGGCTGCAGGTACAAATAAATAAAAATAAATAAAATAAAACAAAGCAAACAAAACTGAGGTGCACATAAGCATATCTTCGTGGTGTCGAGGGTATAAGACATTTCTGACTGTGATGGAGCACCAAGTGCTTCAGTGAATTGAGGGTTTCTGAGGAGGCAGTACAATTTCATCCAGCACATCTGGAGCCTTGGTTCTCCACTGTTGGAGACACACTGATCATCAGGGAGACTACCATCACCCGAGTCTGTACCTTGAGAATGCTGGATGTCCTTATTCTTGGCACTGATGTCAGACCCATCTCCAGTTTTAGACACTAACTAACTAAAATATGAGATGCTTCATATTTTCTGGCACAGAAATTGCCCTAGTCATTGGAAGGAACTAAAACAAATTACTCATGGGCTTATTTGAAACATTTGTACTTCGATGTGGGAAAGTTTGAAGAGTATAGAGATCCCAGGGCCAAAGATCATCAGTGGTAAAAGAAGACAAAGAGGAGACACTGTCAATGGGATCCTAATATGTGGATGTAACCAGAGAAAAAACCACTTGTGCGTATTAGAGGCACAAAAAGTATTCGTTGACTAATAGACATCTTCAGAAATTTATTTCCACAGGAAATCAACTCAGAAATCTCAGAAAACTATTGAAAAACATAGATATAGAGAAATAGAGAGTTTTATTTCTTCCAGCATTTTTTCTCTACTTCTTTGATTGCCCCCATCAATGTTAATTTGCATTTTAAGAATAATGAAGGCTTATATTTTCCTTCTTGATTCTATGGCTACTATTTCTCCAGTAAGTATGAATCTTGGCTTATGACTACAGGGATCCACCAACTAGTTCTCCCCTGGCTAGAATAGCTAGATCTGAGAAACTTTATCTTGCATTATATTCGGTTAAGCTTTTTCTAGAAAATATCATTATTTACTAAAGTATTAAATATAAAATGCTGGCCAATCTTAAATTATTTGCCATAAACAAATAGGTAGAACATAGAATAAAATTAAACAAATATTTATATTAAATTCATTATATATTTTGCAGTGAATATGATAGAATTTCTATCACTATTTCATCCAACCCTCTCTTTCCTTAGTGATGAAAGAAAAACAATTAACTTTCTCATTCTTCAGGCATCAACAATCCCAGAGACCTGGTTTATCATAAAACTTCTTAAGTGCTCATAAATTTTGCCTACTTCAAATAAGTGAGATTTCACAGCAATTTAATGATGCTTCATGGCCTTCTTAGACTTATTTGAAAGATGATTTTGTTTTGCCCAACTGACACTCCCACTTAGCACAGGTATATTCTATTTATATCATCTCAGCAAAATGACCAGTCCCTGCCCATCCCCCTTTGCAGATTATTGCATTAGTTGTCTGTTTCCCTTTGTTTTAGAACAAAACTGGACAATCTAAATAACAATAATAATAATAATATAAAATAAAACATTTCCTGACTCTGTTTTTTGTTTTTATCAGAATCAGTAGATTTTTCTTTTTGGTGGCCAAACTACCATTATCACTTATTCTAACTAAGGGCTTTGGCCTTTCATATGCAGTACTTCAGTAATTAAGATTATAAAACAACCAGCCTAGAAGGTTCATAACACATATGTAAACATACTTCTTTGCATTTTTCCATCTATGGCTATTATAAAAGTCAACCGAACAGAACTAGTTATAAACTTATATACGAGTAATATCTTTTGTTCTCTCACTCTACTTTAGGACTTCATCTGATATATCTACTTTTCTTATTTCTTTCATTGACTAGAAAGAGTAGGCAACTTCTTTGTAGCTCAGTAAATATTAGTAGTGCTTTTAAAAGGTTAAATGATAGCTGTATAGAATTATAAATTATAGACAAGTATGTACGATGTGACTAAGCAGATTATTTCAAGGAATGACCCAAGCTTTAAAATTCTATCAGTTGCTAAAATAAAAAAAAATAACAATTTGGGGCTCTTTAGTTATAGAAAAACAATTACACAGAAACCACTATTAGTTCTTAAAAAAGCATTTTCTATCACAAATCAAAGGCACAAAAACAACATATTGCAGCATAATCAGTATTTTAGCAAAATGTACATTTCAAAGTAAAAAATTTGTGTTTCTTTTTTTTTTTTTTGTAATGATAATAAGGTGGCTCTTAAGCCCAGCATGAAACCCTCTTTAGATGGCCTAGAACTTTAGAAATGCTTTAAAACGTCAGTATTCTCTGCAGAAGTCTTGTCTTTAAAAAACACAAATCAGAAAGGCATAACAAACATCTCAATGTCAAACTTCAGGGCAAATTAAAATTTTAGGGTAAGCATATTATAGTACAAAGCCAGCAATGGATACTATTAATCCTTATGTTCTATACACACACCTCCTTTTAAAAGCTAAAAGATACAACTTTTTAACTTAAAAAAAAAAATGTTATAAGGTAGATCTTTCCCACAGGCAGAGGTTGCAAAAATAAGAAATAAAAATATTGATGAGCTCAGTCTAGCACTGAGCTAAACCTACCACTTGGTCTCAAAAAACTCAAGAAACATTTAACATTACAGTCTTGTTGTTGTTTATTTTCTCCTCATTTATTGCATAATTCTCTTCTTAAAAAATGAAATAATCTGAGTCCAGAATCAATTCCCTAACTCTTTAGAACTCCAACACATATGTCCATTTCAGCAATTTATGAATGCAAGAGCCATTATTTATCTTCATATGACCTAGGGTAACTCTGGGCAAAATTGAGGTAATGTTGTCTTTGGTATTTTAAGTTTCATCCACTAATTAGCTTTAGCCTGGATTTCTGGAAACTATTGTGCTGCTCCCTCACCATTGTTCCTCTGACTTCCCAGGGAGCCCCACCTCGCTCACTCCCAGCATGCCCAGTGCTGATGGAGACTAGGCTATTTTGCTGTCCTTGAAATACTAGGCTCTTCATTTTACTATTATTCAAAATAAACTTTGGGTGCCCCTACCATTACTGAGTAGATATTTGCTTGTTCTGGGACTTGGTACATTCTTAACTTTCTGGAGATCGAACATTCTAATTTGTCTAAAACTGTACCGATGTAATTAAGCACCAACATAATTATTCTTTGTACCACTTCCACATTCAGAAATGTCCTGATTTGTACAATGTATGTGGCCACCTTAGTTATGGGTCTTCATTTATCTTCAACTTTTACAAAAGAGTAAGTGGGTTAAGACATGAGAAAAGAACACTTGTTTCAGTGATTGGAATATCCTACTGGTCTTTGTCAAGCAGATTAGTTAGAGATTCAGGGGATTGACCTGAGATAAAATAAGTCGAAGAGTGAATGAGATGTGAGGAAAGGACCATAGATGGAGGGGAAGGCAGAATATTCCACAACTAATTGGAGCATTTCAAACTCAACATTTCCAAAATAAACATCATTTTCTCCTCATCATATCTTACCAGTGGCTCAAAATAACTTTTCTTTGTTGAATCTCTTCTCTCGCTTTGTCCATCTCCTCAGTTTCTAAACTCTACAGCATCCTATTTTGTTTTCCTCCACATACAATTAGTCTTCCATTTCTGTCTGTTTTAACTCTGTCATAAACTCTGAATCAAAGATACTCATTGGTTTTGCCACTGCTTTGATTATTGTCACAACCTTCTAACCAATTATTTCTCCTCTCTTTTAATTCATCTTCCACATAATTGACATACTATTATTTCCTGAAAATTTTTTTTTATCATGCCTTGGCCTGCGTTTAAACTTCTGTCTGATTTCAATTGCTAATAAGATAAAGAACAAACTGCTTATCAAGGCTTATCATTCAAAATGTTGTCTTAATGGAGATTTTCAGCTTCTTGCCCTCTCTTCATTAAACTGGTACCCCAGTCACACTAATGCCTGTTAGTTCCTAAAAACAGAGGTCTTTTTCTCCCCTCGGTTTCATTGCTATTTTTTTTTTTACTAGAATGTCTTCTTATTCATTCTTACCACCAACTGACACTCCCACATTCCCACTTAGCACATATAGCCTTTAACGCTCAACTCAAATGCCATCTTCTCTCTGTAGCTTTTTCTAACTCTTTTTTAAGATGAAGCTTATGTTACTTTCCTTTCATCCCATTGCACTTTTTAAGTCCCTCCATTCCATTCCTGGCCAGAGTAGGCCTTACTTGGTAGTGACTATCTTCCTTTTGATTGTCAAAACTTTGAGGTCAATGACTTTTTTTTGTCTCTGTATTGACAACTTCACAGATCCTAACATGTAGTTAGCACTCAGTATTCATTTGTTGATGAAGATAGAGATTCTTACAAATTTCACTGTTGAGAGTTCTCTGTACCTATTTTCTACCTTCCATTGGGGGAAAAAATATTTTACATGAACTCTGGTTCTCTTCAGTCTTATTCTTTTATCACTTTGTTTCTCAAACATAAGAATTCGCAGAGTCCCAAGATAATGTTAAGGGATATACTTATCCTAGTTTCAGAAATATAACATTATAAATTAATTTTGATATTTTAGCACTATAATGTTAATATTAAACAACATCTATTACGAGTAGTGAAATGCTATGGCATCACACAATTAAAAGATAATCATCTAGATGATTCAGAAAATGTTCATAGTAATTTTTAAAATATTTTATCAAAATTAAAACACAACATAAGAGTCTTGCAGACAGCCCTCAGGCTTCTGTGCCATTTTGAGAACCGCTGCACTACGGAAAATTCGCTCCTACTTGTCTGCATTTCAAGTTAATTATCCAGAGGACACATCCAGGGTCACAAAATGAATACTGGGGATATTTGCCCGCAGAAGAAATTTACACCATTCTTGCAGTCAGATCTCACCAAAGATGAGCTTGACTATGGATTAAGACTATACTGAGCAAGAAACTGAATAAAAAGGAGGAAAGGACAGATGAGAGAAGGGAAGTCATAGCAGCAAGGCAGAGAAGGCTGTGGACAGGGGCTGAGCATATGTATGTTCTCATACATTTATCAGAGACATAATACACTATAAGCTCTAAAAGTCTGCCTAGAGCAACCTGCCATGGTATTTTCTGTAGCTTTCTGCTCATTCAGAAGTTTTTATGATCAATGTAAAAGTCTATTTCTTGTTTTAAATAGGAACAATGTTTCTAAAAATTCTCCGAAAATATCCATGTGTTACAGAGGGGAAAAAACAGACCATGCATTGTGTTTAATTTACTATAGTAATTTGTTAGTATAGATTAACACCTCCTTTTAACTGACTGTAATCTTCTGATAAGTTAAAATAAGCTAGGTGCTATTATAACTCATTTTAGAGCGGGGAAAACTGCAACACATCACATTATTGATTTTGACATCATGTTCATCCAGTCTTCTTTTTAATAAAACCTTTAGCTATGAATAGAATTAAAGATGAAAATAGTTTGATTCAAAAAAAAAAAACCACACCCACAAATTAGAAGTAAATTCTGAACATATTTCTGAGTATACTTTCTAAGTATTTTTAGTCAATTCAACCAAAATAAACATTCGTGCAATGCACATTTTTTAAGCTCAAACTTGTAGGCACTGGGCTAAGGGGCTGAGAATAGACAGATGTAGTATAAATACTAATTGAAAAATATGTGTGAAAACACATTGTATATGGAAAGCAATCAATCATCAAGGAGCAATATTTTATGCATAAGACTTTAAGAAGTACTACGCCATTCCTCAATCTTCTAGTCTATTTGTTCAAGCTCCACAGAAAATTTTTCTAAGCAAAAGCATTTTCCCTTCAAAAATAGGGGTTTTTTTTCTATTCTTTGTTTCTAAAGACTGAAACTCTATTTATTGCCTGCCTTTTGATAAAATTGATTTTTAACATTTGTCCACTCACAAAAATTTGTTGAGCACCTACTCTCTGCCAGGCAGCATTAGGCACTATTTAGATAACATTGAGAGAAATGGTTTAGTCTCATGGAGTTTATTGCCTAATGTGTGCTTTTTGGTGGGCTACAACTAAGTGAAAAAACATCTGCTATAAATCAACGAAATTATTTATTCGAATTTCGAGCAATAGGGTGGCATACTTCCAGTGATTTATTGTGTAGAAACCCTCCTTGCTGTGTATGTTCCTGCAAAGTCTCATTAGAACCTTTAAACTAAAAATATCTGATCCGGCTAAATTTTGGAAAAGGAAACTCGATTATGTGAGGAATCCATTTTCAGCAGCTGAGTGACTCAGGAAGTTAGTAATGCCCTATGGAGCTTTATGCCTCTGGTCCTCTCATTTGAAACCAGCAGAGGTTGGAACATTTCTTTGTTATTAACATCTAATGGTTGTTTGGGGATTTCTCAAGTGCTTTGGACTCCTCCTTCAAAGTCCTAGGAAATGGAAAGATACTTATTTGAATTTAATTAACTCAGAGGAGATTCGGCCTAAAGGATAACGATTAAATATACTTAGTACTAAATGTTCTTACATCTTTCTTAAAATCTTATGGAAGATTTCTGGGAATATGTGGAACAGAAGCCTCACGGGAAAAAAAAAAAAAAAGCCAAAGGCAGGAAGTGTCTGTTACCATCGCTCCCCCTCTGTGCCTAGGTTATGTTCTCCCCTTTACCTGTAACTGTCTTACTGAAGTACTCCCCTTACAGAAGGAACCCCTGTGGTCCAGGAAAAAAAGCTTCATAAAGCACAGAGAAGAGAATGGCTACAAATGAGACCTTTAATCTTCGCTTTTTTTTTTTTTTTTTGAGGCAACCTCTCAGTCTACCTTTTTCTCCTAAATGTATGTGCAGAAATGTCCCTTTGCTAATTTAAAAAGTATTTCTATTTTGATGAGACTTCGATAACCTCTTTTTCTCTACTCAAATTCATATCGAGACTGAAGAGATGCTATTTGTACACACAATATGGTTTTGCAGATACTATGAAAATTTGTAAATTTATTTACGTATTCATTCATTCTCAACCATTCTCCGATATTTATTGCAGACATGCTATGTGTCAGGCATTGTTAGATATCATAGACATAACAGTCAGCAAGACAGTTATAATGATTGCTCTTTTGGAATTTACAAACTTTATTTACTTGCGTGTTTAGCTAGTATGTATCATGTGCTAGGCACTATACAAGAGATCATGGAAGATTCCAAAATGAATAAGAAATAGTTCTTCTTAAAAAAAAAGTCTAGGGTGCCTGGACTAGGACAATGGCAATGGGACCACAGAAGGGAAGAAAAGTTTTCAAAAGTAGTTTGGAGGTAGATTCAACACTGGATGATTTACAGGGGGTAGTGTAGGGTGGGATCGGCACTGACGTAAGGGAGGAATTACATTTATTTTAAAATTTCACCTAGGTGTTTGGGAGTACTGTTGGTATCATTAAAACGAGTTACAGGATGAAGGAGAACCAGGTGGAAGGCAGGTGTAGGGGACAGAAAACAGTAATAATAGTGGGAGGATAGGGAAAGCTCTGAGTTTGGCTTGAGATATACTGAATTTGAAAAGACACACCCATCTGTGTCCTTTGAAATTCAAATGGGAGACTGTGAGTTTCTCAGCTCTCAAGAGAGAACAGAACTGCGGCTATCTTTATTAAATGTACATGTCAGGCATTATTTATTTTTTATTCTGGATCTTGCTCCCATAGGATTTGTGGTAACTTAAAAAGCCATGAACAATAAAGTAGGATAAAATGGAAATGAAGACATCAGGGCTGTGCTGGACATTTCTCACCTATGAAATCAATCTCTCCCCTAAGTAAAAGCCATCAGTTTCTGCTGCTTATATTCTTAGAGCTTCCTGGATCTCATCCTATCCAAAGTCTGGTTGTTTGACTTTTTCATCATTTCTGTGAGCTAATCTAGACCTTTTAAAATTTTTTATTTATTTTTTCTTAAATCAGCCAGAGTAGGTTTTTCTGGTTTTCAACCAAGGAACCCTAACCTAATTTTTGAAAGGTTCCTAGAAGTGAGATATTACGAATCGCAGAACCTCAGCTGTGTCTCAGGCTGAGCTGAAGTAACTTGAAACACAATTGAAAACCCTCTCCCCAGCTGGACAGTTTGAAATCTTGTGACATGGTAGCAGAGTGGTTGGTTAGCTTCCATCACTTGTGCCTTGGCAGTCAATCCACATACTTTCTAGGCTGGAGATTAGTAGAAAAATAACAGGATTTTGGAACATATTGACTAATTCTCCAAGGTTCTATAAAAAGATACAAGCTTTACTTTAGTTAAAACTCAATCATGTAAAAGCATGAGGCAAAGGAAAAAAAAGCAAAACTATTTTGTTTTTGTTTCCTATTGTCTCTAGAAAAATCCTTTTCTGGCCTATGGCTGGAAATTTGTGAGAGCTAAGAGACCGGAGTCTTGGAGGAAATAAAGCTAGGCAGGATGGGCTGAGCTAGTTCAGTAAGATAAGAAATAGAAGATAAAATGGGACTTCAGGGAAGGTAGATATGTCAGACTCACTTAAGCACCTCCTCCTGGAGGCCAGGATGAATCCATTACTAGTTAAGGGGAGACAGCCCCAGATGGAGAATCCTATCCAGTGGCATCTCAGATATGACAATGGAGGTAAATAAATATAGTACATCTTCACAGAGAGAAGAACTGGAAAAAGATAGGTTGGCTAACCAAGACGCTCGTTCTGCTGCAAGGGCTTAGATTCTTATCTGCTATGGAGCCATTACCATCCTGCTGTTTCCTTTGGCTCCGTTTCAAAAGAGGAGGAGGAATTTGTGTTTTGTTTGTAATTATTTTATTTCCACTGTTGTATGTTATATGTATTTGGGATGGTTAAACATATCATTAAACTATATTTAAAAATATTATTTAACGATTGGCTGCTTCTCCAGTAAAGGCTAATCTGAACTTGACTTGGAGAAATTCCTGTCACCCAAGGATCCTGACCTTGTGTTCAAAGGCAGTAATTGGATGGATTTTCTGTCCCTTCCATGGGGAGGAAGTGAGTGGGTTTTAGATGTATAATTATCATGTGCATTAAATTTGGTATGGGCATTTTTGAAATTGTATGTTTGAAAAGAAGAATTGATTTGCTTGTTGGAATAAGATGAGTGCATTATTGTGAACATTTGTTGTTTTTGCCTATTTTATCAGTCAGTTTAAGCTAGAATTACTTTGGTAACAAACCCAATATTCAGTGGCTTACAACAATAAAGGCTTATTTCTTACTCACATTACATGTCTGTATATGTTGATTCTCAGCCTGCCTTCTGTCCTCTTCACTCCAGGACCCAGACTGATGGAGCTGCCCTCATCTGGGACATTGCAGAGGGACGAGCAGGCATGGCAAATTAGGCCCAGCTTCTTAAAATTTTCACTTAGAAATGACACATGTCATTTCTGTTCATGTGTCATTTGCCAAAGCAAATCATAAGCGGATGCTGACAACAATAAGGCAGGGATGAATAATCTTTCTGAGAGGAAAATCATCCTAAGGAGGGACTCTGAATATTCTTTCTTTTTTTTCTGGTAATAGCCACCAATTTTCTCTGGAAGAATAATTCCTAGCCAACTCTGGGCTAACATGGCTTTGTCAGTGTTGACCCAGATCCAGGGAGGCCTTGAGAGCTAGGGTTAGCTAACCAGAGCTTTCCACTACTCTAGCCAAAGCAAGCCCAATAAATTCTACTTTTGTATGAAGAAATTCATTTTATGTTGGAGTTGCTAAGCAGATAGTCTGTAATCCTAGAGCTACAAGGAACCATCAAGGTGGAGAGAGAGACTGCTTAAATAAGGATAAAATTATAATAGAAGCAAACAAAACTGAGAGATTGAACAGATAAACTGAGTCCAAAAGTCACAGTTCGAGCTTACCAGTGCCAGAGGGAAAAGATCTAAACCTAGAATTCCCAAACATGTAAGTCTATAATTTTTATTATTAAGCCAATTTAGATTTCTGTTACTTGTAACTTAAAAATGTCTTACTTATAAAGGGGGGAGGTTAATGTCTAAAATACATGCCATGTAAGTGGTTCTTTATACTTTTGCTATAGGTGGGCCTCAATTTCGGCTACAAGATTCTAACTATTAACTCAAAGAGAAAAAATCTAATTGGTATCCTGTACCATTACCATGCTATGTTATGAGAAATTGCTCAATATGTATTAAAAATGATCAAACATTTGTAATTTCATATGGCCCAACTCAATGAAATTCATAGCTACATTACAGAAATGAACCATTTGCCCAATAATCACAGTTTTTCTCAGAGCAAATTTCTACGTGGACTTTGAAAACTTGTTACTCAAACTGTGGTCCACAGACCAGCAACATTAACATTACTGGGAATTTGCTATAAATTCAAAATCTATGAATTTATAAATCTATAAATCCAGACCTTCTGGATTAGAACATGAACTTTAACAAAGTCTCCGGACAATTTCTTTTCCTTTTTTTTTTTTTGCCCATTAAGATCTGAGAAGTATCTGCATAGAGGACTCTACATGATATGGTAAATATCTTAAAGAGTATCCATATTATAAATGTATTAAAATATTTATAAAATTGTAAATTTCTTATTATAACTTTATAACTTAATGGCATAATGTTAAGCAATTCTAGGAGGGGTGGAAAAATATCACAGTAGAGGATAGAAATTCAGAGTATATGACCCAGGAATATATTATTAATGTGTTTCCAAAGACCAAAACAATTGATATAATCGATCAACTAGTAACTCCCCCATTCTTCTTGATACTATAATATTTTTTTTTCTTTTCTGTTGTTGCTTCTTCTGAGTTTTCTTAGAGAAACTAATTTCACTAATTCCAGTAAAAAAAAAAAAGGTCACCTTATGGCATGGCCCACTTCCCAGTCTAAATCTATTCCAATCTGGGCTACCGTTGTAAATGGTGATTGTCCACTTGTGTTTAAATACAGATGGATAACCCCAGTCTAATGGCTGATTCCAAAGGTAGCAGTAATTATGGTAACTGGTGGCTCCAATTCATCAGTCTGTCAACCTATCTGGGAAGATTTGGCCTGGACGATACTGGGAATTGGGGACTCTCTCTCATCCTTCATGCTTCCCAAGATCAGGCGTATCATAGCTTATGCATATCACAGCCAAGTTTTTGCCCTTATTGCTGATTCATTTTTTCCCCTCCCACCATCACAAGTTAAAAACTTTCACCTTCCAGGTTAAAGAACCATCTAAACAAAAGACAGAGCCAGCCTCACATGTTCAAATTCAGTTATCACCAGGATGAACTATATTATTATTTCAAAGTAGAGAGAATGATTTTACTAAGAAGAAAATTAATCAGAGAGAGGCAGTTGACTGTATTAAGGCTGAGTTCTCAAAGCACCAGTTTGTCAGATTATGCATTGTAAATACTTTGCCTTTCCATTAATCAGAGAGAGGAATACACTGCTAACCCATGGAGAATGGTATATGAGCACAGCTAACCTAGCTTCATATGCAGTTCCCAGGTATTAGGGATCAAACAGAAGCATAAAACATGTGGTGAACATCATTTTTAAAATAATTAAAATTTATAAATCTCCTTGCTTTAGGTTCTGGAGTAAATTTAGAGTTAGGGAGATCTTTAAATACAGACTTAAGCTTCTGAATAGTGAAGGTAATGTTTGAGTATATTTTATCTAGCATAAGTAAACATTCTGAGCTGTTTCATTTGGAAGCAACAGAATAACTTTTTTTTTTTCTTCTGTTGTTGCTTCTTCTGACTTTTGTTAGGGAATCAAAGAGATGATGGCCCTAGAAAACCTTATTTTTCTGAATTAGAATTTATTTCTCTATTTTATTGGGACTAAATTGGAGAATAAAAAATTGATAGTGCAGATCTATTTTCCTCACCATTAATATGCATGAGTATTTTAGACACGTGCTTAGACCCTTGAACCAATACAACTCAAAAGTAGAAGGTGTATGCCAAGAGCTTGACCCTTGTGTATCTAGTCGATTTGTTTCTTTTTGTATCTCCTCTGCATTCTTGGATGCTCAATCAGGTGGTGTGGTGGTATTGATACAAAAGTGTGCCAGGAGCAAATATGGATGAGTGTGCTAGTCAAAGGCAGACAATATTTGGTGATATTGGCTAACTATTCTTAAAACTCATAACAAATTACTTTTTCTTTACTTATATAATTAGATACTTTTTTCTGTATGATAGTTTTAGCCAACATTTCTTCCAAAAAATTGTAAATTCCATGACCGAAAGATTGATCTGAGAAACCTCTATGCATATTCTGAACTAATTAATATAGCCATTTGATGAGTTCATTTGAAGAAACAAGATACTTGAGGAATTTAAAGAAGAGAAGGAATATACAAAATAAGAACAGGAGCATGTGCGAAATGTTTTATAATTTTTTGAAATATAAATATAGTAAGCTTTTATTTTGGAAATCAAATTATTTTATTCAAAAAACATATTGAAAAAAACAAATGAATCATTATGTATTCAGAAAAGTACCTGTGCTCATCTCCTATTAAAATGTTATCTTTTTTTTTAGAATAAAAGATAGTATATTAATATTCTGCATGTGTTTTATTGAGCATTTACTGTGTACCATCGTTCTACTACTTGTATTTCTTCTATTGCCTCAGTTAAAGTTTATACCATCCTTTAGGCATCACTTTTTCTTTGAAGAAAGAAGGTGTTGGGGAAAGTTTTCACTGGGCAGGCAACCATAATAATGTTATATGATTTTCTAGATGGAGAAAGTAAAAAATGGCTCTCACAGCAACAGATTAGAAAAAGTGAAACACACACAGAGATTCCAAGTGGAAAAGTAGAAATTTGAATGGAAAACTCTGATGTTGGAGCCTTTTATCTCTACAAAGAATCTCTTAGTTTTATGAAAGCGAAAGATTGTGCATATTCACCTTTGCTTGTTTAATGCTAGTACAACACCTGGTAAGTGTTCGAAAAATCCTATTAATTTTCTCTTTTAAAAGCATTTTCTCATGATTCCCTCTGCTTCTATCAAACCTCACATCTGGCATATTAGGTCATTCTCTCAGGTGGGAAATTGTAATAATCTCAATAGTAGTTTTCCAGTCTTATTTTTTACCTTCAGTAAATCTTGCATATGATTCACCCCTTGTCTGTTTCTTCAATACCTCCTTAGATTACCACTCTTTACAATGGACCCATGAACCTATTTACTGTTCTCTGTACAATCAATATAAATTCTATAACAATACTTGAAAATACCCCTTGTTCTTTTTGCAAAAAATGACCTTGTCTAACTGGAAAAAAATCTGACTTACCCTTCAAGACTCATTTCAAAGTTTTCTCTAGAGAATTATGAATCTACCCGAAATTGGTGGTTCTTTTTTTTTTTTATTTTTTTCTTTCTTGTATTCAGTCATAAACAAACATGGTTATAGAGGATGTTACATTGTGTTTTAATGATTCGGCCTTATGTCTGTTTCCTTTAATAAGCTGGAAGTTCCTAGAGGCAGGGACTTCTTATTTGGAACTATATCCTGAGAGCACATGCACTTGGGCTCAATAAATATTATTAAATAAATTCTTGTTGAGCAAATGGATAGTTCTATGCTTGAGCAATAATAAGATACTAACAAGTGCCAAAAGGACATTATTTTCCTTATTAGAAGTTATAGTCTCTGACAAAGAAACATATATAGATAGAGGATAAATTCATAGAACCCTGAGTCTCTTGACATGCTTGGGATTGCAATGTGACACCAAGTATCTTGGGAAATTGTGAGCAGGATGACGTATCAAGCTGTTCTTACACTATCTAGAAATCTAGACAGAATACCACTACATTGTCTAAAGACAACATCAAAACCTTGAATGAGAATATTGCTCAGTGGAATGGTATGGTTAGGTCAAGAGATCAGAGTTTACATGGAAAAAAATCTAAAAATAATGTCCTGAGAAGTGACAGCGCTTCTCTCTAAGATATGATTGTTTCAGAAGGCTATTTATTATTACTAACAAGTTGAATAATCTTAGAATTAACAGATCAATGTTGGGACCTGTTGATTCCAATTTCCCTTTTCTGGAAACATGTTGATCCATATTCAGCCTGAATGCTCCCAGTGACGGGAATATCATTGTTTTTGATGCAACCATTCAATTTTGGATTATTCATGTTGAACTGACATCTGTCCTTCTATAATTATATCTAGTGACCCTGGTTCCTTTCCCTGAAGCTACAGGGAAAGCTATATGGAAATTTTCACATATTTGAACACAGCTATCATTTTTCATTAAACTTTCTTTCCCCCAAATTAGAAACACTCTATTTTATGTGATAATTCCTTGTGCGATGTAGGTTTAAAGGCCTGTGGTCATATTCCAATGGACATGTTCCATACACAAACATGAATACAGCACTATAGATGTAATATAAGCACTAGAGTCTACAAAGAAACATTCCTCATTTTATGTGTATAACATACAACAGTACTCTAATCAAATATTGTATGAGTTAATGGATATATAAGTCAAAATGCTATATGCCAGGAATTGTTCTTGGGGCTAGAACAGAAAGGTGAGTAAAACAGAGTCTTTGTTTGAAGAAGCCTACAATCTAATGTATACTAAAAATATCCTCTTAACAAATTGTGATATTATATAGGTACTATTTTTTAGGTATAAGCAAAGTATGATCATCGAATAACTCATACATTAGGTTTTTAGACAATTAAAGATCTGTGTTTATTTCAGGTGACTTGATATACATCAAGATCACCCTAATTCCAAACTCATGCTGTTGATTTTTAAAAACCTGTGTTGCATTTTATGCATATCTTCCCTCATTTTATCTTATTTATTTTGTTATAAAGCCAGCATATCAAGGCCTTTTAAATCTTTATTCTGTCACCAAGTATGTTAGTTTTCCTTTCTAAGCTTTGTGTCACCTCTGATTCTGAGAGAAACAGAAAAATTGGCTACTCTTTACATGAGCAAAATGGTTTGTATTCTGTTTTCCCAGCAGAAATATGTGTTTGGGAATTTGGTTAATGGGAAGTGGTAAGACATATATTTAGAAACGACAGTTTATTCCACCCTAGACAAATATAGACTCTTGGAATTTTATCCACAATGACTCATAGAAAGTGCAGAGGTTTCTCATCCTCTAACTGCCACATGGTGTTAGCTGTTGGCATATGGTGAAGTCAGGGCCTGAGAAACAGACAAAAAGATAGCAACAGCTGATTTTTTTTTAACACCAATTTCTTACCACCAAATCCATATCACAATTTGAAAGGTCATCGTAATTAGAGCCACATATTGTGACTTATAATGTGCTTATAATAATGAAACTTTCTTTATGCCTCTGCTCGAACTACATCTTGCTAGAGAGGTCTCCCCTGACTACCCTTTATAAAAAGCAGTGATTCTACTTCCACTCTCCCCCTGTCCCTTACCTTGCTTCATTGTTTCCCATGGCTCTTATCACTATTTGACATATCACATGTGTCTTGTTCCTTTATTTTCAGTCTCTCTCCTCTCCCATCCACATGCACTAGACTGTAAGCTTTATGAAAGCGTGGGCTTTGGTGTATATACTGCAGTGTCTCTATTGTTTTGGACGGTACCTGGCACTAGCACATGTTCTATTGGTATGTACTCAATAAATGTTTGTTGAATAAATGAATGAATCTGAGGCAAAAATGGTATATATTATTCATGTATTTGCCTGAAAAAAAGATTTAAAAAATAATAACTAATAGAAATGAAAGAGTCATATTTACTTTATCCTTCCTACAAAAATAAGATTGATTATACAAAGAATTTTAAGCTTCTCTAAATAAAAGAACTTCATATGTACTTTTAGCATATGCTGGTGATATTTACCAATGTGTAGAAGAGAATTTATGAAAGAATAATAATTGATACCTATTATGAAATACCAATGAATGAGCTAACTTCTTAACGTGCATCTTCCCATCAAGCATCACAATAGTCCCATAAAGTAGCTATCATTGTGTATCTCATTTATACAGAGACAGAGACTCAAAGGACCTCAGTCACTTGTCAACGATCCACTGCAAAAGTACCAGAGCCCAAAATCATGTCCGTTAAAACTCCTCCCACCTTGCAACTCTTACTCACAGATAAGTGAAGGAACAAATGTCTCTTCCTTCTATGAAACTTCCTAGTACAGTCATGACACAAGCTGGGGAATTTTATATGCAGGAGTGGCTTCTGTGATACACCTGATCAGAGTTCAGTAGTGAGTATAACTACATAATCAAGGTGGCTATGATTAGAAAAGCAACCACCAAAATGACACCTGGATATTTTCTATTCCCTGCTCTCCCTGCCAAGAAAATAAGGTGAAAGCCATGTTTTTGAAGCTGTCAGCATTCTTAACATCTGTAACAGTTGTATGTTTTCTATCACATTTATCACCCCTCAACAAAGATTTTATAATACAAAAGGGAAAACTATGTGAAGAAAAGTTTGTAGTTCTCTCTTGCTGGCAATTTTTTTTAGGTAAGATAAACTACAAAGCTTGCTCTTCAGACCCTGTCTGAAATCTGAAACTCTCACAGAAGCAATTTTCTCCCAGAGGTTACCAGGAAGAAGTAAAAGGATTGCCCATAAAGCAGATAAGTATTACTGGGAAGGGACAGAAAACAAGAAAGTACTTCGACATGAGCGCATTGCAAAGCTATTCTTTCAGCTTCACCCATGCCAAATTTCCTAAAGTCAGCAATTACTTTGAATAACTGAACTTTTAGAAATCGTTAGCGATCCTCCAGGTTTTGTACATCTAGTGCATGGGATAATTATTGATCCCACCGTCACACACTGTGTTGAAATGTGTGTGGCCTGCCCTCATTCAGGTCATATCTTTCTTATTTGGAAAACACTCTTTCCTTACATGTCCAAGCATCATGTGTTTCTTGTCAATACCACTTACGCAGAGAGAAAATGGATGAGAAGGAAGTAGGAAAAATTTGACACTCAGCAAAGATCTCACCTAAGTACAATTCATAACACAATCAGCGTTGCCCTTGGAGGTCACTTCCCTAACACTTTTGTGAAGGATGAGTGGATTCTCAGAGCAGCTGCTATGTCTTCTTATCATTTTTCAAAGATGAGATTTAAAAGTACCTGATTTAAGAAGGCTTGGGTTACCTATCAACAGGCATTTCAAGCCCTGATCTTAGTTATGACAGGACAGGAAATAGAGGCTACTATCCAAGGTAAGACCTTGTCTAGGCTAGCTCATTTTAAGAGTTTTATAACAAAAGATGTGGAGTTGATTGACATATAGACAGAGCAGACAGAAAAATAAGACCAATTCCCTTATAAGACTTCGTTCTCAGATCTCATCTGGTTTGGAGGCAGCCCATTCAGAAAAAGTGTGGTTACCCATTGCAGGCCCATTCAGTTTCTCCTCATCTAAGCAGAGGATGTACAAAAAGGTGCCCAGAAATCCTGCTTCCTAATCAGAAGTGTCATGTCTGAAGCTGTGTAGCAGGACACAGTCTTGCATCAGGATATCAAAGCCTTAATTGCCAGACAGAGCCACCCCAGAGCACCAGATTCCTCCAGTGCAAGGTCACTGGGAGACATAACCACAGCTCCCTTTCACTGGACATGCTTTTCCTTCTTTCACTGCAAGATTAAAAAATCATAACAACAACAAATCTAAGGAATGGACTGTTTAAACATAATAACATTAAAACTCTTATTTACAAAATAAAAATACTATTAAGTATCCACTCTGTGTGGGACATTGTATAAATTTCTAGGAGTGATAAAAATGTGGAATAAACGCGACATCTCCTTCAAAACCTTGAATCTGTTTTTGCGCAGAAGGCAGTTGTAGAAACCAGAATTGCCAAGTGATCGCTCATCAATCATTTAGCTGAAGAGTGGGGAAGATTCAGGAAGGGAGGAGAAGTTTGTAGGATAAAGAATCAACATGAAAGAAAGCAGAAATGTCTGAAACATTCAACTGAATACAGGTCTACAAAATAAGACAGGAAAAACAAAGTGAGGTTGTTTATGGAGAGGTGATTCTATCATGAAAAGATTGATCTTTAGAAGGCAACTGGGAGCTGTTGATGGTTCATGAGAAAGAGAATTGCAGAGTATAAAACTTGCTTTAAAAATATAATTATGGCAGAAATGTGCGGGATGTTTTAAAATTCAGTGTCCTAGAAAGACAGGAAAGAAAATATTTCAAGAATGTTGCCACTGTGAAAAACTGGATGAGAACTGAGAAAAAATACTTATAGACATAGGAAAAATAGGAGGGTAAAGAGGAGGCATAAAAATATTACCGGGGAAAAGTAGAAGAGACCGAAGGGATTGAAATTGCAAGCAATGTGGGAGGATTAATTTAGGAAGTCAGTATACAGAGAAGTATACGGTATACGAAAAGAAGGAGAAAGTAATGGAAAATTCATGACTCTCTGAGGAAAAGCAGAGTAGAGAAGATTTAATATTGGCAATTCAATATCAAATTAGGATAGCTTCTACATTTTCATTTAGG
Source organism: Rousettus aegyptiacus (assembly GCF_014176215.1). Lineage (NCBI taxonomy): Eukaryota > Metazoa > Chordata > Mammalia > Chiroptera > Pteropodidae > Rousettus > Rousettus aegyptiacus. The sequence goes on from NW_023416286.1 coordinate 25,761,648, forward strand.
GAAACGCAAGATCTTGTGATGGTTGTAAGAAGAGCAAGGGAAGTGGTGAGTTTGAATAGAGTGGGAAAGGTTCAGAATAGTGCTGTGGGAAATAAGAGAAAGAGTTAGTCGGTGAGCAGTAAAGAACTGACCAGACATTGAGTTCTTGCCTGAAATAACATAGCATGAGTTTTTGTGGAGACAACCACTATGGTTCCAGTTATCTACTGCTGGCTAACCATCCTAAATTCAATAGCCTAAATCAACAGTCAGTATTATGTTCATGATCTCTGGGTCACAAATTGGGGCCAAGCATGCCAGGTAGTCTTTTTGCTCCACATGGTGTTGGTTGGAGTCACTCAGTTTACTCGCTTGGTGCCTGGGGCCGGAGGGGTGTGTGTGTGTCTGGAGGGTCCAAGAAGGTTTTACTCTCATGTCTGGTACCTTGGCAGGGATGGCTATAAACCTCACACACCTAGACCCCGCTCCATATACTCTTGGGACATTTAACATGGGCTCTCCAGCAGGTTATCCTGACTTCTAACCTGGTGGCTTGGGAAAGGAAACAGCCAGTCCCTGTAGGTCTGAGACTGGAAATCGACCCAGAGCCACTTCCAAAACTGTCTATTAGTCAAAGCATACAGAGAGTCTGCCCAATTTCAATGGGAGGAGTTCTATAACCCACTTCTTGCTGGAGGGAGTGTCAGAACATTTTTTGGCTAACATTTTTTTCATAGTGTTAATCATTCTCTAATATGTTTATTTTATGTTTTCTGTCATTCCTCACGGGAATATAAGTCACATGGAGCAGAAAGTTTTATCTGTTTTGTCCCATATGTCTGATATGTAGTAAACACTTAATAAATATTTGTCACATGAATGATGGAAGCATGCAGACAGAGGGGTGGATGACACGGACATGAAGTACCCAGGGTGTGGTCTTCCAGGAAAATAGGGAAGAATGAAAAGAGAATAGAAGGTGATTGTTCTTTCTATGTTCACGAGTGTTACAGCATTTCCCATCAGCAAAGTGGTTCAATATGGCTCTGACTTTCACTTCCAAGGAGAAAACATATCATCATTTTCAAGACATGTGCTCCAAAGTGCCAGAGGATATATTTGTGTTGATTCCAATTGGAAGCCCTCACTCAATTAAAATTCTTGGGTTAATGAATTACCAATTAACCATGGAGTTTAGAAGAGTGTTCATCCATATTTCATAGAGTGGCTTTGGAGGTTGACGAATCTATCCGAAACTGTGGAAAATGCATCGTCTTTGGAGAGGCTCTCTGGTTTCATCAGTTTCTCAAAGGGAGATCTGACCCAAAAATATTAAAAAAGCACTGTCGGAATAAACTATATTTGGACTTTGCCTTTTAAATATGAAAGGTAAATCTCTCAAATACTATGCAGAGAAAAAAATCACCTGGAACAGGAAAAAAGGCATTTCTAACATTAACTAAGGCAACATATATAGCAAGCAAATTGATGCAATAATCTTAATGATTCCCCAGGAGCTATTAAATTTGATTAAGTTAGCAATGTGAACCTGCAGGGATTTACAGGTAAAGTAATTCTAGCTACAAAGAGAAGCCACGGCATCATGTCAGTTACTTAAAAAAAAAAAAGTATTTTCAGAGACTTGGGCTATAAAAAGATAGGTTTCCCAATTAGTGCTTAAAAGCCTCTGATTATAATGTGGTATTTCTTTAAAAAATCCCCTAAGTATATGTTAACAATTGAACTTGAACTAAAATTGTAACTCCATTATTTGAAAATACTTTCATATAATTTTCTTTCCTCCTCTATTACATTACTTACTAAAAATAAGAAGTTTTTTTTGAAAGTTTACCATTGCCAATCTTTAACAACATACCGACATCAAGTGAATATATATGATCAAGTATTTAAAAATTGAATAGTTCATAAATTGAAGAGACTACAAAGATCAGGTAGATTATATCTAGAAACAAAACCTATAGACAATATCAATTTAAAATTGTTCAATAATATTAAAATTAAGAGGACTTTTAAAAGTTTTATTTGTTTTCTGAAGGATAGCAACACTAGAATTGCTTGCCGTGGTCTAAATTTCAAGTGGCCTAAAGCTAATGGTTAACCTGAGCCCTGGCCAGATTCCCTACTTGATCAAAGGAATTTATGTCAAATGAATGACCATTGCACGGGATCACCTTCGACTTCCTCCCAGTCACATAGACCTGGTATCCTCATCTTCTTAGCATGAACCTCTGATTTTAGAGCCTTCTGGGTCATATAGTGCAGGTGGGAAATGCACACGTATTGTACAAACACAGGTCTGAAATAAACGCAGTTGGCCCACTCTATATTCTGATTCATTCCTTGTTCCCAATCTACACCTCAAATCCTATCATTTCCCCCTCTCCACTCGCAAGTCCACTACCTGAATCTAGATCCTCACGATTTTTCTCCAAGGTAATACCTTTACCTCAACTTCACAATGACAAACCACTTTATATTTTCTTTCAAATGCTGCTGAAGGACAAAACTCTGCAGAACATTCCATTTTCTCTTCAAGTACCAATAACGGCTTCTCTGCTCAATGATCAACTATGCTTCTTTTGTCTCTCATACCAGTGTGTAGGTTAGATTGGTTAGGCAAGGGTTAGTGAGAATTAGGTTGCAGTTTATGCAATTTATGTTAGATTCGTTTATAATTAAAGATCCAACAAAAATATACAGGGAAACTTTTTTTTTGGTTTGGTTCAGTATCCAGGATCCAAGGGCCAGCCATGTTAGTATATAGCCTTAGCAAAATGTTTATGGACTCAAGTCTGAGGCTGATACATGACACTGATATTAAAAAATGTATTGTACTTACTGGGTCACAGGAACTGTGTCCAGGTACAGGTTGCTCTGGATCTAAACATATGTGCTGTGTTTGTACAAAGTGGCAGAGAGACATGGAGGTAAAGAAGAATCCTGGTCCTTGCTGGATATTTGTACAAACATAAGAATTGCAAGAAGTAAGTTTGGAAACTCCATGGTTGACCTTGTTTTTAGTGGTCACCAACATATGCTTTCTCACCTAACAGGGACAAACTTTTTCCTTGACACCCAAAATATTAAGTTTACCTTTGTAATCTGTTATATCTGTTAATGCTGTAATCAACCTTCCTTTGAGATATTCCTCCATATCTTCTCCACCAATGCAAATTATTTTATTCTACTTTGCATTTTATTTCAAATGTTGCTGAGATGGAATTGAATTTAATTCCAAATTATTCATGAAGCCATTTCTAACTTCTTCATGTTATACTGAGTTGTCTCCTCTCAGACCTTCTCTCCTAACAGTGAATAATAACCATATCATATAATCTGAGTTTTGTAAATGGAGATTAGAGAGCATGCCTTTAACTTGTTTTCTGTCTTTTATATAACTTAGCATAGTGCTAAAAACAGTAAATAATCTTTTTTGATGAATGTCTTAATCAAAACTTAATTTTTCCAAGAAATTATTAAGCTTTAATAATTTTTTTCTAAACAAGAATGATAAACATTACAGTCAAGAAACCACAGAATTTACAATCTGAGAGCAATGTTTAATATCATCACAGTTCATAGGGGAGAAAATGATATGCAGAATAATTAGGTAATTTACACAAAGCTAAGCAGTAAACTGGTGACAGATGCAAATCTTGAATAAGGATTCTAGCTCCATTCTAATGTTTTTTGATAAAACAGACTGTAGTAGATAGTACCTTCATAAAATGCAAAATTGAATAACAATATTTTAATTAGGTGTGTCTTTTGAAATTGAATGCCTGAATATAATTTATTAGCTACAAAATAAATAGTTTGACTATGACTGTGACTGACACTGTTAATTGGCTTTTCAATATCCATTCCCTCTTCTTCCTTTACTACTTTAATGTATATATACACTCACAGAGATGGATACAGAGGGATGGCTATGTGCCCAGTTAAAATCTAAAACCTCTCAGCCCTCTTTGTGTTAATGGCCATGTGGTATGTTTCTTCTCACTAATGATATATAATTGAAAGTCAGTCGAGAAGTGATTACCTTTCCAAATTAAAAAAAATAAAATCCTTATGTAGAGAAGGTTTTAAGATTTTAATTCTTCTGCCTTTTTCGTGTCTGGAATGCACAAAAAAGTATAACGGCATCACTTCTTGGCCTCTTGGCTAAGATCAAATGCAGAAGTATAGTAACCATCTTGTGATCATAAGGGTAAAAGCCACAGTCAAAGGTTAGGAACAGCATGACAGAAGGAATCTGGGTCCTTGGTAACGTTCATGAGAAGCTGACTCTGTCCTGGGTTGACTCCAGACTTCTAAATTATAACTATAAAAACCTTACTTAGCTAATCCACTAGTTATTAAGTTTTCTGTTACTTCTGTCTAAATAATACGCATCTCCCCCAAAACAGGATCACAAATATGTTAAAATGCAGTGAATATATTGACCAATTTGGTCATATTATTTGACTAACCACTTTTGTAGGGACTTTGCCACAGTGAAACTTTTCAATCCATAAAAACATAACTATTTATTTTAATGGCCTAAATATGCTAAACACTATTCTAAGCCTTTTATATTATTTAATCATCAAAATAATTGTATGGGGATGATATCTTTATTTATACAGATAAAGAAGAAAGCTTAGAGAAGTTAATTATCTTGCCCATGGTCACATCGTAAGTGGTAGGTGTCCCTGTGATGCAGACCATGTGAAGTGTTGCTCTATGAGTCAATGGATTATTCTAAAATATAAAATAATGGATCGACGTCCTTGCTTTCCTCTTGCTTTCTTCTCCAGAAATGAAACACTAAGGCTGTCACAAAAACACATAAGCTGGGCAATCTACACGTAACCCAGACAGAGAGTAAAGATGTGCAATTCTGAAACTGCGAACTTAATAATTGCATAAAGAATTCATTATAGAAGTGACTGTATTTGCTTTGCTCTTGAACTTGGCGTTACAATGTGGTGGTAGTGATCCCAGGTATAGCGGCCTGAAACAAAGTGTTACATTCCACAGCTTTCAACAGTTACACCAGCTCCACTTAAGTGGCATAACTTCTAGACTTGCTTTTCTCTTACAAAAATATCATTTAAGTTTATATTCTAAATGGTATAAACCCCTAAATCTTTCAGGTAATTTTTGATTTCTGATCCTTTATTCTCTAGGGATTTTCTTCATTATTCCCTCAGAAAACAAAAGCGAGCATGAGAAAAGAAATGAGGTGTTCCTGAATAAAGGATTAAATATATTTGATAATAAAAGAACATAATTGAATATACACATCCTTTAAATTGCTACTAATTAGAACAACCTTTAAAAAAGTAATTATAAATCTACTTATATCTGCTCAACTGAGAAAAGTGGTATTTTGAAGTCAATTGTAAATCTACTTAGAGGTAAAAAAAAAAAAAATCTTTCACTCTCATTAACACTAGATAAGTGAGACAAAATATTTTTTCTGATTTGAACTTTTTTTGTATATTTGCCACAGTAAAATGAAGAAATTTTATCACAGCTAGATAGAGATGTAGATTTTTTATCTAATGTGCAGTGTTTTGGATGCAAGTCAAAATAAAAGTCCCCCAAATTTGTAGTGTCAGAAGAAAACTTCTGGAAAACTTAAAAGATTATGAACCAAATCTAGTACCAATCAGACCAGCTGAGGATGCACTTGTTTCTGATGTGCTATAAAGATCTCCACTGAGATCCCTTCAGCAGGTACTCATCACCTTCACTGAATTTTCATATGTCCCCCATAATATGATTCAATTTGGCTGACCACATACATGTTTTAGGGAGGCTCCATAACCTCCAGTGAAATTGCTGTGGAGGTAATTCCTGCAAAGAAGACAATCCTGTCACTAAGAAGCCCCATCCTTTTAGCAATCTGTTCTTCTATTAGACAGATGTGAGCTGTTAAGACCTCAAGAGTTAACAGCTCTGTGAAGAGACAATATTTAAAAACAAGAAAAAATAAGAGAAAAATATGTAACAGACTATATCCACAAGTTAAACTGAGTGACGCAAATAAGAAGTATGGTCAAACATTAATGGGAAAGAAAAGTTATTACAGTCACAAATCCTGGAGACTATTCATACTGTTCTTTGAGTTCATTCACTCACCCATTCAATACTTACTGTACTGCGTGAATACTGTGTGCTGGGCACACTGCTAGACTCTGAGGATACAGCACAGACTGTCAAGAGGTTTACAATCTAGTGGATATCAGAGGAGAAACAATGTAAATGAGTAGTTGTGATGCATGTGATGAAAGCTATACTAGAGCAATATACAGCTTCTGTGTGTTAGAGAGAAGAGAGCTTCTAATGCCTTGACAGTATGGTGAAGAGAGTGCTGGGAATACAGATAAGTAATTCATTTAATTACGAAAATATTAACTTTGGATATACACACTGAAGTGAGCTTGCTGGACCATATGGTCACTCTATTTTTTAGTTTTTTGAGGAAACTTCATACTGTTTTCCACAGTGGCTGTACCAGTTTACATCGACACCAACACTGCACAGGGTAGCCTTTTCTCTATGTCCACACCTAAACCGGTTGTTTCCTATCTTTTGAAGGTGGTTATTCTAACAAGTGTAAGGTGATATCTCATTGTGGCTTTAATTTGCATTTCCCTGAAGATAAGGGAGGAGCACCTTTTCATGTACTATTGGCCACTTGCATGTCTTCTTTGGAAAAATGTATATTCAAGTACTCTGGCTAATTTTTGATTGGAATGTTTGTTTATTTTTTACTATCGAAGTTGTATAAGAAAATAAAAACATGATCTTGAGGCAATATCTATACTCCCATTGCAGCATTATTCATAATAACCAAGATACGGGAAAAAAAAACCCTGTGTCTCTCAATGGATGAACAAATAAAGAAAGCAAGGTATATATATATATATACACAATGGATTCAATGATGAGAAAGAAGAAAACCCTGCCATTTGAGACGACATGGATGTACCTAAAAGACATTAGGCTAAGTGAAATAAGCCAGGCAGAGAAAAACAAATGCCGCATGATATCACTTATATGTAGTATGCAAAAAATCCAAACTTATAGAAACAGAGAGAAGAATGGTGGTTACTAGGGTTTAAGGGTGAGAGAAATGGAAAGATGCTGGTCAAAGAGTACAAACTTTCAGTTATAAGATAAATAAATTCTGGAGCTCTAATATCCATCGCGGTGATTATAGTAATATTGTACTTATTATACACTTGAAAATTACTAAGAGAGAAGATATTAAATGTTCTCACTGCAAAAAAAAAAAAAAAAGATAATTATGTGACATGAAGGCAGTGTTAGCTAACACTATAATGGTAATCATCCTGCAATATGTTTATCAAATCAACATCTTGTGCAACTTAAATTGACACATGTTATGTGTCAATTATACCTCAATAAACCTGGAAAAAATATTGAGTATCTACAGTATAAATTCTTGTATAGTTTTAATGAAGTATGTTAAATGCTAGAATAAAGGTAAAGTGCTTTGAGAATTTTCTTTTCTTTAAAGGAACTTACTTTACCTTTAGGATAGAAGGTTTCAAGTGAAGCCTCCATGAGGGAGAAAACCACAAAGCGAGAGTATTTTTTTATTGAGAAATTAAAGAAGAGCTTTCGAATAACAAGCACAGCAATGTGAAAGAACATCAGTGCTTGGGGAATGGAGAGCCACTGAGCCAAGGCCAAAGGAGGTAGAACTGAAGGAGGAGGGAGGGAGACAAAGCAGACAAGGCTGGAAAATTAAATTGGAGTCAAGTAATGTCGGCCTTGTAAGCCAGCTAATGAAAAGAGCTAAAAGTCGGCCTCCAAGAAGTTGATATGAAATCCATAAAAATGAATGCTGTCGTCAAGAAAGAAAAATAGAAGAGCTAAGAGTAGAGAAAGACTAATCACTTTCTTTCATAAATTTACTTAAGAAAGTCAGGAAGAATTACCTACATTAAGTGCTAGTTTTACTAGTCTTCACTTATGACACAAGGATTATTGATGCACCATTAGTAGGTGCCAGGTTTAGTGGTTTTTCCAGCAGTGGAGATGAATTTGCACTAAATGTCAAGGCTGCCTTGTTATCACCTTTTCAAGTAGGCTGGGAGTTATTAAGAGTTTTGTGGGGCTGGGTTTAAATAAAGAAAAAATTCAGAAACAGGCAAAGCTCTTTTTTAATTCTCATCAGATTTGCAAATGGAGAGAGAGAGGGAGAGAGAGAGAGAGAGAGAGAGAGAGAGAGAGAGAGAGAGAGAGAGAGAAAGAAAGAAAGATTGAGAAGTTAATGGAGAGAATATTGAAAAGAGAGAGGGCGCAAAACAACTTTCCCTTTGGATTACAAATCTGTACATATTTCAAGGAAAATATAACCTATTTCTAATAAAATAGTTCCAATTAAGTAAAATTTGATTTGGCAAGAAATATTAGAACACTAATAATTCCTTACAACTTATTTGCTAAACTTCCTTAAATCTCTTGTTTGAAGGAGAAATTCATCGCTTGCCAGCCTTGAATCTTGAGAGACTTGAGTTTTGTTTCTGGCTTTGGAATGACAAACTACATTCTACTATGCTTAATTGTTCAGAGAGAAAGAGATTCTTGTCAGAACATTCTGAATATAAGAAAATTATGTGTGAACAGTGATTTCTGAAAACACAAATACACAACTGTGACCGATTTTATTCTTCTGAGATTTGCGTCAGTGGGAAACACCGAACATGGAAAGGATTTGCTAAAATAATAATGAGCAAAGCTCTGCAAACAGCTACTTAGATTCTTTTAGACTGCCTGGTTGCCTAGGGGGTGACCTTGGGCAGTTGCAGAAGCAAAGAAAAAGATATTTGATCCAAAAGGTGGTGAATGGAATGGAAAGAGAGAAGTAGTTACTCATTTCTCAGGCAAAGCTGAACACTCATCAGCGAGCACAAACTGGTTGCATATATTTATATTTAAATTTTTACACGCAGGAGTGAAACCATTCTCTATCATAATATATGTTACATTTCAATTTAATTTTTATTTTCCATTGATGATCATTGCAATGTAATGTTATTTTACCCACACTAATGAAAGTGACAATTTTTCAGTTCTAAGAATGGGAATAAAAATATGTTGGCCCATATTCATCTATAAATGAATTTATTGAAAAGCTCTTGATATTCCCTAGATATTCATGTCAGGGACAACTGATTTTAATTTGTCTTTTTAAAGTCTTCTCACAACATTCATTAAGAAAGGCAGGCACTACAAGAATTCATACATCGAGGATTTTATGCCCGACAAGTTACGTGAAAAAGACTTAAGTACTGCATGATTCTTGAAAGCATTTACCACCAGATGATTGCAATTTGCTTACATTTGAAAAAAAATATGCATTTGATTCAAATTTAAAATAATGCTGAGATCTTCAACTTGCCGAAACATAAAGTCAGAAATGTAGTCGGAAGAAGAAAAAAAAAATCACTTTAAAATGCAATGCGTATCATTTTGGGGGAGCATATTCAATATAATATAAATAAAAAGATCTGTGCTGTGATAATTCTGATTATTTCCATTATCTGGTCAGTAACAGAAAGAAAATCAAAGTTATTTGTAGTTTACAGCAAATTTATAGTTCTACCTCATCTCAGCAGATGAACTTTAAATGAGAAGTTGTATTGCTTATCTTAAGGTTTTAAAAAATAGATTCATTAGCTATATTGCTATGGCATGTAGACCCCATATTGTACCTAGAGCTTTTCCCCATTTCGCTGCCAGGACCCTAATTTAGGCTCTTGCTATTTCTTAAAGGGCACTGAAAATCCCTTCTTCTGCCAAGCCATGTCTTCCTACAATATTAAACATTATTGATTGCCTACTTTCTCACCTCAAGTCTGTTATAGATGGACTCGTGTCCTCCCAAAAGATGCTGAAGTCCTAACCACCAGTACCTGTGTTGTGGCCTTCTTTGAAAATAGAATGTTTACAGATTATCAAATTAAGAGAAGGTCATCAGGGTGAGCCCTAACTTAATATAATTGTGTTTTTAAAAAGAGGAAGTTTTGGACACAGAAACAGAGGCAGATACACAGATAGGATGGTACATGAAGATTGGAGTTTGGCTGTCACGAACCAAGGAACTAGAAAGTTAAGAGAAAGGCCTGAAACAGGTTCTTCCTTATCACTTTCAGAGAGAGCATGACCCCGCCAACACCCTGATTTCAGACTTCCAGCCTCCAGAACTGTGACAATAAATTTCTGTTGTTTAAGCCGCTGAGATTATAGTACTTCATTATGGCAACCCTAGCAAACTAGTACATGGTACCTCATTTATTTTGTTTTGCTGCCAATGTTTACTTTCTATAGCTCTATGTGTTTTTATCACTTCTCCAGTGATGACAGGACTAAATTATCTCTTGTGTCTAGAGTGTCAGACAAGGATTAGGTACTCATAATTTGTTGAAAAATGATAAATGACCATATTAATTACCTATAATGTTAAGAAAAATTACCTCATTCAAAAACATCGAGAAAATAAACCATCTGTCTTTAATCTGTTTTCCAGTCTTATTAATTCTCATTCTTTTACATGTATCATATACTAAAATAAAACTTGGCTCTTAGCTACACTTTCAAAACACTGAGTTTATGCATTTAACCGGAATGTTTTTATGTACTGTGGGTCAGGTTCTGTGATGTTCATTTTGTACTATTTTCTGATGCTCTGCTGGCCTCTCCACCAAAGTTCATCTGGTCACAAACCTATATATCATTAGAAGCCTATTATCCCGCCTACTTTATGAATCCCTTTATGACTCTGGAGATTGGAATCTAAAGTTTTGTCTCTTCTCTCTGAACCCCTAAGAACTTTTGCAACTGGTTTTATGTCATTTATATGATATTCTTCCTCAAAATGTGGATATCTAGGAAATACTTTTATACACGCAGTTAAATGCTCAATTATTTGAGGGCTGGGGCCATATTTTACTCCAATGGGCACCTCACATAACGTGAGTGAAATTCATGCACAGAGTAGATACTCAATACATATTTCGAATTAAATAAAATTATTAAAAATTAATGAGACATATTTAAATGTTATGCTAGCATAATCTTTGCCAATTTTCAGAAAAAGGGAGATATGATGACAGAGGCAGAAGTTGAAGTGATGAGAGCCAGATAATGAGGAAGCCTCTCGAAACCAGAAAAGGCAAGGAAATGTGTTTTCCCCTGGAGACCCCAGAAGGAATGCAGGCCCACACCCAACTTTGATTTTAGTCCCATAAAGCTTATTGAAGAATTATGGCTTCCAGAATTATCTCTAAATTAATTCGTATTGTTTTAAGCCACTAGTTTTGTGGTAATTTGTTAGAGTAGCAGTAGGAAATTTATACAGAACTAGAAGTTTTACAATTGGATAAACCAGTATTTTCTGTAGCAGTGTGAAACGCTATGAGAAAAAGGGTATTGTAGTCAAATACATTGACAAATGTGTCACATTCCTCTTGGATAGTCACACATGCCCCACTTGGAGATTCAAGATTCAAATCATCATGTTAGGCTTGGAGGAAATTTAAAGTAAAAAATCTATTTAAGCTAGCATGAAAAAAAAAAAAAAAAGACTATATAATCACAGTTCCCCAACACACACACACAAACACACAGAGACCATATATGACTTATTAACACCCTAAAAGAATGCATTTGGGAAATTCTAAAATGCAAGCTCTTTAGATCGTCAGGTGAATTTTGTTCACTGCTGCAGTATCGCAGAAGTATTTTTTCAGGATACACTCAAATATTACAATCTAAAAAATGAAATTTCTAGTTCTGAAATTTGAACTTATCTGGATTTATGTCACATTCATTGTGAACATACCTACCAAAAGGTAATAAATAGGATGTGAGGCTACATTCTAAATAATAAATGTATTTTGAGATTCAAAGCCTCAGCGGTTTAGACACTTAGGAATTTTAAGTAGTCAAATTTTAAATTGTTGCATTCTAGTGTCAGCATCAAGAATTTCTTCTTTGATTCAGTCACTTACTTAGGAAGTTTCATAGGTACTCATAAAATTATTTCCTACAAATGTTCTCCTTTTAATTTTCTAGTAAGTAGTGGGCAAAGACAAATGAAGATTAGCTGGAAGGAAACATGTCCCAAGGTGAGGAAAATTAAATGCTCTAGACTTTATATTTAGCCTCATGAGGTCCTTTTGGCTACTTGCGATAGATTCTCTCATTTTTTCCAAAGCCTGGTTTTCTGATTTTAAACCACCACGAACCATATCATGAAGGCAGAATTCTTTGTATCATCTAGTGAACTTATCTTATTTTTCTTAAGACCTATTAGCAAGAGATATATTATCTGAAATTCATGGATACTATAGTATATGATTGCAGATTAATTAATATTTTATTCAACTGATATTTACTAATTGCTTATTATCTGCAAGTTGCCAGGACTGTAGTGACGAGAAAAAAAAAAAAAAAGAAGAAAAAAAAGAACTCCCAACAAACCACTATGCTTGCCTTAATAAATTTTAAAGTCTAGTTGGGGGAAAGGGGCAAACATTAATCTAAAATAACTACTAGGCAAGCCATAGAATAAACTGCTATTGCTAATGCAACTATAGCAGCTTTCATTCAAGTATAAGCTTGTCTCCAGAAGTCAGATTATACTCAGGAACAAAAGCAAGCAGCTTTCTGTCAGAAAAAGTTTATTAATACACATAAATAACCTTGCTTATTTCAAAATAGAGGTACTCCACAGATTTCCTATCAAAATTGATCCAGTCTGCTTACATTTTTTTTCAAAATTCATGTTTTAAAACAATTATTCACAGTAGATTTATAAAAGGAACAAATGTAATAAGACATACCCTAAACTTCCAGGTAATTACCAAAAAGCAAAATGCAGAATGTTGATTATAATTACCTGAGTTGAATGAAATTGGGATAGGAGAGCTAGGTAACAGCTTGGACGCAAAATTTAAGGAGTCACCAAAAAACTCAATACTCAAGGTAAATAACACTGTAATGTGATATTTTAAAAATCAAAATTAATGTTAAAACACATGATGAATAAAATATAAACATTTTAAGTAAAGATGGAAACATTATCACAGACATTTCTTTTTGCCTCCAGTAGGGCTTCGCACAGCACCCTTTAGCTGGCCTGCTGTCCTGGGTATTATCTTTTCATCCATCCAAATTCAGTCTCCACCTTTCTCCAACCCATTTTATACCTTAGAAAGCTAGCCTTCAGAGACTTGCATCAATAGTTTCTCTTCCTCTCTGTTTTCAGAAGAGCCTTTGTCAATGGGAAGTTGGGCAGATTATCAGAGGACAGGAAAATAATAGGACTGAGATGATATCCTAATTCTTTTCTTACTGAGTAGTGGCAGTTGCTACACTCCTCTACCAGAAGCCACAGCTCCTCTTCAGCAGCCCACCCCTATAGCTACTATTCCTTAGCTTTGCTCCTTGAACCAGGAGTGGTGATGGCTTTCTGCTGTTGCCAGGAGGCTTCCACATCCCTCCTTGGTTCTCACAGTCTTGCTCACATTTCTGTAGAAAGACTTTATTATGTCCTCCAATCCTCTGTTTAAATAGGCTAAGTATTTGCTGCTGGGACTTAATAGGCTTGGACTGAGCCAGGTCTTATGCAATGCCAAAATACAAATTATGACAAAGCAATGTCTTAATCTACATTCTGCAATAAGAACTAACTATGATTAGACCTTGTCTCCAAAGCAATGCCTCCTCATGATCTCTCAAGTATTGACCTGACCGCTTTGCCCTCACAGAACACGCTCCGGTCCAAACTGGGCAACTTCTTTGTTTCATAGATGACGAACAATTTTTGATGTTTGTTAAGACTAGACAAAATACTTCTATAATTAATAAAATTGAGAAAGTTTTGCAAATATATATTGAATTTAGATGATAAAGCATTTATTTCAAAAGTTAGTTATCAATCAAAATTTCTCTTAATTTCTAGGCTTACTTGAACAAAAACCATTTTCTTTAAAACTAATGAGTTGAGATAATTAGAGCTATGATACAATTTTAGAATAGACTCTGGGCTGATCTGAACTCGAAGGAATGATTCATATAACTGCATCCGTTCTCATCTTTCGAACCATGTGTTTGTCATATTAAGACCAACAAAAACAATGTTCAAAACAGCTAGGAGGACTATCATGAAATATTTGTCTTACAGCAAAATTCTTTCTCATGAGAATCATACAATTGAGTTAATAATTTTTTTATATATCAGTTATGTGGTATTATAATTCAGATAGTATTACATTAATTTTTCTTGTTTCCTAAATTTGAGTGAATGTTTCAACTTTTAGTTTTTTAAGTATGCATTTACAATTGTAATTTTTTATGATAAGAAAATATGCTATTTTATAATAGACTAGAAATACCAAAAGGAGTAATAGAAGGCAGACATTTAGACATATTTATCTAAAATATTAATTTTCATCAAGATATGAGAAAATTGATGAGTAAAGCTTACTTTTATATTTTTATAATAAAATTTAATATAAAAGTTAGTTAATATATACTTATTAGCTTGTTTTAAGACAGGGCATATTGTAACAACGTAAGGTCTACTTATAATAGAATGAATTAGCTAATGAAATAATATAAAGTTCTTTGAGATCTTCAGAAGAACAATGCTATATAAACAGAAATTAGTAAAAAAATTGACATCCTGATTGTAAAATATATTATATTCTACTTATTGATATCCGACCATACTCCCTTCCCTCCCTTCTCATCTAATATGGGTCATAATATCTTTGTGTTCATATTAAGGAGGAGGGAGTTACATAATTTACATATTAAGATTTTTCTTATATTCTTCATCTCTTTTAAATATTGGAAATTTCAGAGCTTCATAAAAGACACTAATGCCAACACTAATTTCTGTGTATTATGCAAACATCCTTTATAAAATCAAATACACTGGGTCTTCTAATTTGGTCAAGATTTTATCAACTCGCATTTGTATGATTGCTTTAGTTTTGCAGATTTATAATATAAATTCACACTAAATTCGAGTGCTGAGCTTTCAAAAGTATTCAAACAACTCAAATTCCAAATTCTTCTCCAATAAAATCAGTTAGAGGGCACAGGCAAAAATCAAGCAAATTAGATTTTTTTTTTCTGTTGAGATAAGTCAGTCAGGACACAATGAAATCAATCCAGTTTCAGCAGCCACAGAAGTATTGCACTAAAAACTCAAACACTCTTTTGGTGTGTTTCTGAGCTTTCATTTGAAAAAGTAAAAGGAGTTTAATTAAATGTGGATTGAGACTTCCATCCACCAAATCAAACCCGTGTGATGATAGATGTAAGTAGCTTTCTAGCTCTAAGACTACACACTTAATCCACCTTTATTTTTCAGCTGCCAGAAGTTAAATAAATAAGTAAGTTCCGGCACTTAACATTTACTTGATGCTTTGCTTTTTTAAAGATTGAGATGGCAAGTCAGATGAAGGAAAGCATAGCCAAATACATCATGGTCGAGAGGCCTCCACCTACGCAGGTCCTCTCTCTCACCTTTCCTTAGGAGATTAGCAAAGACAATGTGCACATGTTCATACTCACCAGTATCCGTGTAACGAAGAGTCTCTCAGGCTATTACTTCACTGCCCATATATTTTAAATGTAAATTAGAACACCTACTGAAATGAATTGAGAAGAAAATTCATAAGATCAATTTCACAGGCCAAAGGAGAGCAAACTAATAATATGGATATTCAAACAACAGAGCACATAAAATAGCAAGGATGTCAGGCAATTTGCCCCTAAATTACATATTCTAGGTGACTTGAAGTCCATTTGCATATGCTACTGTGCGGCTGTTGTAGTGTTTTCTTTTTTCCTTCAGTGACTTTAGGGCTCTGCTAATATGCAGACCTGTGAAGTTTATGGAAAGACTTCTATTATGTGCCTTCATCTAAATTTTTATTAGCATAACATCAAGTGTTACAAGTAATCACCACAATATCATGCAGTCATTGCAATCACTGTCAAACTCAGTGTATCAGAGTCCCCACGCTCTGCTGCAGGAATTCCTGGGTATGCCTCAGGAAGGAGCAGAAAGATGCCTAATGAGAATTGCCAGGGTACAAGTGCCTTGCTTGTTTGTTATTTATTCCCTCTGATCACGTTCCCAGTAGCACCCACTTTTTAATATTATATATAAGGCATAGATTTATGATTCTATGCATATACTTTGGAGCTATATGCATCTGGGTTTGAATCCTGATTTCCTGATTGTTATCATTTACCCACGTCATGTTAGGGCAAGTGACTTAACATGACTAAATAGAAAATGATGATGATGGTATCTAACCCACAGTGCTGTTGTGAGGATCAAATAAAATGATACATGTAGATAGTCCAGTGTTATAGAAAGTAGCTGTTTTCATAAGTAGCTTCAAAATTTGTTTTTTCTTTCTGCATCTCTCCTTTGCTTCCAATCAACCCTTCACACTGTCCATTTTTCTCTCCTGCTTTCCCAACTACATCCTGAGGCCCACAGGACAAAGGAGCGCAAGGTCCACCACATCTAGACTCAGCCTTCCTTTCCAGCACTGGCTCCCATCAGTGTCCCCACAGACTCTACTGTCCAGACCCACTAAACTTTTCACAGTCTATACTGTCAAGTGCCTTGCCTGGACCCATACCTTTGCACATGCTGCTCTCTCCACTGCATGAACGAATTCCAGTTCACTTGTTAGAACTAAACTCAAGTGTTGCCCCCTCTTCTCTTCTTTCTTTATATTCCTATCGACCCCCACCACTATGATCTCCTTATAGTTCAATTATTGCCTGAGTGTTCATGTATTCAACCAGATAACACCAATCAGAGACCAAGCAAAAGCATCTCTGAATTTTTGATCTTTAATTTTTTCTGTTCTTGTCTTGATGCACTCACAATCACACCACAGGAATTCAACACATTTGTTGAAGAGTGGCCTGCACATCCATAAAACAGCAATGAAAAACAGCCATCTCATTCTTATGGTCAACAACATTGTATTGTATATTTGAAAGTTGCAAGAGGGAAGGTCTAACAAGTTCTTATTGCAAGAAAAAAAATAATAACTATGTGTGGTGATGAACATTAACTAGACTTATAATGATCATTTTGCAATATATATGTATATTGAATCCTATTGAAAGTCCTGAAAATAATAGGTTATATGTCAATTATATTTCAAAAAAATAAAAATAAACAAAATGAAAACCTTGTCTGCCACCCTTACCTCCAAAAATCAATGTATTTTCACATAACTTGCATGAGTAAGATAGCCCCTGCCCTCTAGACACTAAATGTCTTAGAAAAGAAATGAACATGTAAACAGACAATTGCAATAAATGCAAAGTGAAAAAGGTTGTTATGGGAACTCATGGGAAGGTCACTCCTTTCACTATAAAAAAGTAGATAAAGGTATTCTGAAAGAGTTGAAACCAACGCTTCAAAAGAGCATCTTTAGAGCATTATTATTATTGTTTATGTTTAAATTTATAAGTATAACAATTGCCAAACATATTATCAATGAGGTCTATAAAATTTTCTAGTTAATGTAAGCAACTATTATTATTAGTCATGATAAGAAATTTAAATAATTCTTATTAACATAGTCTTAGCATTAAAATTAAATTGACAATAACTGCCTCTTTGATAATACAGAAGGCACTTTAGAAAGCTGCAGTGACTGAAGGTCAGTGTAAAAGTAACTCCTAATACATAAAGAAAATGGCTATTTGAACATTTTTTGAATTATGTTCAAGTAAGCATTTGCTGAAACATCTACAATTTTGCCGCCCAACATATAGGACTACATAATTGATACTCAAAAGGCCAGTTGCTTTATAAGTAGCATAGTAAAATACTTACACTCGTTTACTCTCTTCCTTCTTTGTCTTCAAATTTAAGATTACAACTCTAGGACTAAATGTATGGGCATGAAGAATTTCTGTCAAATTAGAGATGACCATTTTGTTAACTTTTTTCAAAACCTTTTAAAATTTTTATTTAGTTGACACAGAATTAGTAGGCTGGAAGGTTTCAAATTAAGCACTCAGGTGGTGAATAAGCTAGAATAAAGAGCCTTTAAGAATTGCACTTTCATCTTTGTTCACGCAACTTGCAACATTAGTAATTTTGTGAGAACTCTTTCAAAATGAAAGGTCATCATATACCAAGAAGAGTTAATTTCTAACCATTTTTCTTCGCATTTCTTTTCTGTCTACCAAATACATTAAACAAATTTTCACAGTTAATCTTACCTTGGAAATTATAATTTTTTTTCCTAAAAATTTCGAAGTAGATTACATAAAAAATCTTAGTCTATAAATCTATTACTAATATCTGTGGAACATTTAGAGTCCACTAGTTGTGGAACATAAAGTCAAAACAGTAGTAACAATATCTTTTATATTTTGAGATGTATGTATTATGGATTATCCATATTGTAGTTTTAAATATATGTATTATGGATAAATTACTCACCAAAATGAAAATGAGGTGTGTGAAAATTAAACTAAGGAAATTACTGATCACTGTGAAGAGTTAACACATAAAAACTTGTTTTTTTTCACTTGCCTTTTGGAGGACTGACATTGCTATGTCTTCCTGCTGTACCGTAAATGTGGACATCCTCACGAGCGCGCTTCAGTATTTATCAGGAATGGGAATTATATACATGATTGCCAGCAAATGAAAGCATTCAGTGTCACACAAAATGGATTTATTCCACCGCATTACTGTCATCCCTTCCAAAAACCACAGCTGCCAGAACGAAGCAGGAACACAAACAAGCAGAGGGCATGCGCTTCTGCGGCTTTGTTCTGGGGGCTCCTGGCAGACAGGCAGGGCCTCTGCCGAACTCCGATTATAGCTACAGCGACCAGAAGCAGCTGTGGACAGAAATAAGTTTTAATTCTGAGTGAATACCAAAAGGACTCTGCTAAAAACAGGCATTTGACGATACATAGCAGCCTGGCTAAAATAGTAACACTCTTTTTATACTCTCTCATTTCATAAAAGTGAAGGCAATTATTGAAAAATACACAGTAACAGGCTTTGATTCTCCTATTCAATCTCAATCTGCTTTCAGGAAAAGGAGATGAAATAAAGTTTTTCTTTTCGTGTGTGTATATTTTTGTTTGTTTGTTTTTAACCAATGACATAAAAATAATTTAAGTTGTGTAAAAACTGTTATATAAGCAATGTACTCCCATAGTTTAAAAATCAGAATGACATATAAAAGATGTTTTAGAGAAATAATCACACTTTTAAATTTCTGTTGTATTTGTATTTTATTTGTTGTAGTTTGTGTATGCACTTCTGTAAATGGACAACTGCTTATACATCAATTACTTCAAATGTTAGGTAAATGCAAGCTGTAAGTTTCATGCCTATCTTTAAAAATAAAAGCTTTTAAATGAGATGAGACTATTTAGACCTAAGGTGAAAAGAGTTTATATCATTACTCTAAGATCTTCAATGTATATTAAAGCCATAAATCAAATGATGATAGTATAATATTCATATTGCAAAATATTATTGGTTCTGTGCATAAATGGTAAGCACACACATACAGTTTATAACTCGGTATAACAGCCGCTATCTCTAAATACAAAGGTCATTCAAAAACCAGCCACTGAACTACTAGTTCGCTCTGTGTAGTAAGTAAATTAAAACCAAGAATATCCATATAATTCTCAAAGAAACTCAATGATATCTATACATAAACAGAGAAATGCAAATGAGAAAAGGACCATATAGAATCCTTATTATTTTACTGGTAATTCAACGAAGTGCAATGAAGTTAAGCAAAGTTGTCCAGACTGTGCAGCTGAGCCAAGATTCAATATCAGACATGTTATTTCTGATTGGTCCTCCGGGTCCTAAGAGACACTGTTTTATCAATAAACGAACCTGTGTACGTGCAACTGTATTATGCACAGAAGGAAATGAAGAAAATATCTTTTTGTAAGGATAGTAAATATAAACTGAAAATGTCAAACTTAACAGAAGTTGACTTTAATACAAAGTAATGTTTACATTTTCAAAGCATTTTAAAAGTGAATTATGAAGTTTCTGGCAGTAGTTGTTACAATGACAGTGTTATGTTTAGCATATTACTAGGATGAGGTCATATCCTGTGTGTTTTCTGGGTGGTTTCAGAGTAGGTAGAGCCATAGGGAAGAGTAAAGCAGTCAAGTCAGTCACATTTGGACCCTGGGTCTGGTAACTGAAAGGCTACTTATTTACGCCCTGAGAAAATCATTTCTGGAGAAAGAAGACACAATGAATTTGGATGGGTAAATTTATTCAATTAATAATTATTGAGTACCTACTATGTGCCATGGACTGTTCTATATTCTGGGAAGGAGAACAGTTTTTATAGTATATTAGAAGGTGATAAGTACTATAAAAGGATGATAAGGAGTGGATGGGGTTAAATAAAAATAAATAATTCAATAAATTTAAGATAGTCAGGGAAGGTGTTATGGTTGAACTGTGTCTTTTTCCAAATCTATACATTAAAATCTCAACTCCGTGAACTTAAATGCGACCTTATTCGGAGACAAGTTCTTTACAAAGGTAATTAAGTAAAACTAAGTTTGTTAGGATGGACCCTAACTAATATGACATAGAAGGAGAAATTTGGACACAGATATACACAGAGAGAAGAAGATGTGAAGATACAGGGAAACACCATGTGTGTATAAGGATGTCTATCTCCAAGCCAAGGAGAATGACCTGGGACAGATTTTGCCCTCACAGTTCTCAGAAGGAACCAACCCTGCTGACACCCTGATTTCAGACTTCTAGCCCCTAGAACTGTGAGACAATACATTTCTGTTGTTTAAACCATGCATTTCGTGATACTTTATTACAGTACCCCTAGCAAGCTAATACAAAAAGTTTCATTGTAAAGGCAGCACCTGAGTGAAGACTTGAAAGTAATGAGAAAGTTGGCTGTGGAGTGTATAAGGGAACAGTGCTCTAGGCAGAGAACATGGCCAGTGTAAAGAACTCAGACCAGAAGCATGTTTGGTCTATTGGAGCAATAGCAGGAAGGCTAGAGTGGCTGGAGGGAGTGAGCAAATTGGGAGGTGATGAGGTCAGAGGAATAGTGTACCGGGGGCAGCACAGATCCTATAGAGCTGGTAGAGCTTTGTAGTGTTAGGATTTTAGCTTTTACTACAAATGAGGTAGGAAGCTACTGGATGGTTTTGAGCAGAGGAGGGATATGGTTTTTACTTAACAAGATCATTTTGCTATAGTGTTGAGAACAAACTCTGTAAGGACTAGGGCATTTGGAAGCAGGCAGACCACTTAGCAGGCTGTTGCCATAACCTAGGCAAGAGATGTTGGCAGCAAGCCTGAGATTAGCAAGCCTGAGAAATGGTTATATTGCAGAAATATTTTGAAGGTAGAACAAATAAGACTGTCTGATGGTTTGGATATAAAGTGTGAGAAGAAAGAAGTCAAAAATAACCTTAATTTTTGTCCTGGGAAGTGAGAAGAATGGAACTGTTGTTTAACATTGGTGGGCATCTCTGATCGAAACAAAGGTATATAAGAAAAATTAGTTCAGTTGATTTATTATCATCATAATCACATTTTGTAACAATACATTCTAAAACTGAATGGATTTAAAGAACAATCATATATTTCTGCTCACTTGACTAAATTGTGTTGATATCAGCTGATAGGAACTGAGCATGCCTGGGTATGGCTACAGGCTATTGGTTAGGTCATAGTTGCTTCACTATGTCATTATCTTTGGACCAGTAGGATAGTTGAGGCATGTGTTTTTGGGGGTGGGAGGAACAGAGTACCCTCAACTTTTCTTAAACCTAAGCCCAGACCTTGGGTATTACCACTCTCTACCACAGTCCACTGGTCAAAGCAAGTCATCAAGTTAAGTTCAAAATCAAGGGTTTCCTAGCTATGTGGTCAAAAACAAAGGATATTATGAGTTTGGAGTTCACAGGAACAGACTGGGTTCTCCTGACAGAGATAAAAATTGAGACATCACCATAATACAAATGATAATTAATGCTAAGAGATTAGATAAGATTATCAAATGAGTGACTATGGCAGAGAAAAGGTTCAAGAACTGAATATCTTGAAGCTTAAAATTTAGGTAGTCAGAATAATAGGAAAAAACTTGAAACTGCATTGAAAAATTGTTGCAAAAGAGATCAGATGAAAACTCAGAAAACCCTGTGTCCTGAAAGCCAAGTGAAGAAAGTATATGATGGGGGAGAAAGTGACCGACTATGTCAAATGTTGCATATCAGACCACTAAGATAAGAGCTGAGCATTGACTATTGGACTTAACGATGTGGGGGCACTGGTGACATTGATGAGAGTAGCAAGGCAAAGCTCTGACTGGAATGATTTTAAGAGAGAATAGGAATCTAAGAGAGATTCATATGTGTGAATATGCACGTATACATATAAATATACAGTATTATATATTTGCATAGTATATATAAAAGATATTGTCCTACATATGTGTTAAGTTTAGTGTGTGTATGTGCGTGCACACATGCGCATACAGATATATTCAATTGATTCTGATTCTCTGGAAAACCCTGAATAATATCCACTTATTATTTTTTTCCAGACAAATAGGAAACAAAATCATCAGATAAGAGTGAGCATAATGGGGAAGCACTGAAGGTTTAAGGAGAGAAGAATGAATGGACAAAGGATGGCCTAGCTCTGTTAAATGCCATCTTCGGGCAAATGATTGTACATTTTAAATTGTTCAGTTGGTTTTAATGTGTGCTTTAATGTGGTCTTATTTGGCCTCAAGAGGACAAATGCAAATTGTTCACATGCATCTGTGCTGGGCAGGGTGAATAGAAAAATGGATATAGCCAATGTTGGTTTTGTTAGGGAAGTAAGATTGAAAAAAATAGGAAGAGAGTTGAAGGCGTAGGAAAGGGAGTGATTATAAATGATTGGCCATGTTATTTCAGCTGGGTATAAAGGGAAATCTGTACAAGAAGGGGTTAGAGACAGTGAAAAGGTGAGTCTTTGAATGAAATTCAGGTCCTGGTGGGGTGAAAAAATTGTGTTTTAGACAGAGTATTCTAGAGAAATAAGAGGTAATGGAGGGAGCATGTGATGCATGAAATTAAGATTATGAAGAGTTTGCAGTTACAAGGACAAAGTCTAGGATATAACAATGGAAGGAAAGAGCTTAGGGAGGAAGACAAGAGTATTTGAGAAAAAGTCAAAGTACCAAGGGGCTATTTTGGGAGAACTATCTATGTGAGTATTGCAGTCACTAAGAAAAGTGAACATATAGTGTTAGAAAGACGGTTAGTAAACCAGGAGTAAAACCTTCCAGGAATGAGAGGATTGAGTTGAAGGTCAGTAGCTGCCAACAATGAAGAGTGGTAATAGGTGGTCTGACGATGTTAGCCTCCAAACCAGGAGGTTCTATGGAGGAAAGAGGGAAAATTATCTGGAAAGAGTAAGGAGGAGCAGATAGGAAGGCCTTTCAGTATGATATTTGAAGGAGAAAAACAGCCATAACTCAGAAGGCTGTAGGAGGAGCACAGAGCCAAAACTAACCATAGAGCAAATAAATGTTTCTGCCGGCTCCACTTAGAAAAGCTTCAAAAAGAATTTTAAATTGGTCTACCCTTGGTCACATGTTCATCTCTAGCCAATTATTGAGTCCTGGAGGGTAAGATATTAAAATTGAAAATATTCACCAGCACCACATTTTTCTTGAAAGAGTTAAACATTAAAACCATTAAAAAGAAAAGAGAGTATAATTAAAGCAGGCCAAAGTCACAAGGCATAAAAGAGCTTTTTTTTTTTTCCAATAAAAGATTTAAAATTATATAACATGGTCTATAGTAGCACAACAAATGCAAAAATATCGATTACATCAAATTGGTAATAATACATCATTACATTGCTTGAGAGTTTAGAGAAAGGAAAGAAAGAAGTGAGCCAACATACAAAGAATATTAAAAACTGTGAATCAAAATCCATTGATTCTAAGTGTTTTTTGAATTTCTCTTATTTTTCTTTTCTGATAGACTATCTTACTCTTAAACCAGTAGAGTTCACCACTGTAGACATATTTTGAAAGGTTTTTTTTTTTTCCTATGGAAGTTGTAAGTTCAGAGAAAGTATTTTTATAAAATAGGCAATTTGCCTTGTTCCAAATCTATATCACTTAAGTGAAGCAGATTTTAGAATGGCTCAGTGGATATTTGAGGAACAAATTGGTTGTTCAAGCTAGGTTATTATAGACCTCCCTAAAGAACTTAGGTTCTATTTTCACTGTGTAATTATTCAACACCCCAGTTTACTTGACTATACACGCTTAGATTTTAATGATCAGATTCCAAATAGGAGAGGGGCAAATTGAAAGAGAGAGAAAATCAAAATCAAAGTGGCTGTCTATTAATGCAATTTACAATTCAAACCTAGATTGAACAGGACAGAGAAGAGAAAGAAGAAAGGTTAATAAAAGATGTCAGCTCCTTGACCTGGAACAGAAATCTCACTGTTCATCAAAGGCCAAGAATTATACCATAGCAATCCTTTGACATATTTTTTAATGCTTTTTCACAGAAGCCTTAAATTCGAGTCTTAATTCTAAGTTAACTAGTTAACTTGGAACAAGTCACTTACCATTTTCAAGTTTTGTGTATACACTTCAAAAATTATAAACTGAGATAAAACATTAATTATTATTATTATGCCACTATTTGGTGATATATATGTACATATTACATGTGCATATATACATGTATATACATATATATTATACACATCCATATCTGTGATACCAGCTGGAATAATGTATTTTATTCATTTCATTCATTTATGCATTGCTTACAACCGTATAGCCTTAGGCAACATGTTTGGCTTCTCTGAACTCGCGTTTCCTCATTTGTACCTTTGCAGAGTTGTTTTGAAGGTTACACACAATTTTATATAGTTTCTGTCATGTGTAGACACTTAAAGCTAGAAATTATTAGTATATTTATTCTCATCTAGTTTCATATCCTTTGGCATAAAATGTTATTACACATTTTGAAGATTTGTAATTACCTAAACCTTCTGTTCTTCATTTTTAGTTCTGAAACCAAAAGAGCAATGATACCATATACATTTCTGCTATTGGCTCTGAATCATTACTCCTATACTGTGAGCGCTGAATGCAATAGAGAGTTTGAACTTACTGGGGAAAATTGTGACTCAGAAGTAGATATGACTCAAATCAAGTACTTCTCAGAAAAGTATGCTATGAGAATGAATGGTTATATTTTTTCAGTGATATATCACTTGGCTTGAGGGAGCATGCTCTTATAACATTGGTGATTTTTCTAGGCAGATCTGGATCATCTGACACCTGTGAAAGGAACCATCTTGAATTCTATCACAATTTCTGACAGAAAAATGTGGAAAGACCCTGTGATCTCATATTAGGTTCTTTTAAAAATTAAAAGATATTGGCAGAAATACAGAAATTGGATTGGTAAACAACTGCCAAGTTCATGATTGTACATTTAAATAAATGATGATAGACTTAAAGCAAATATAAATATTATTATATAATTAAAATATTTTATTCTGATGTAACTTTAATATATCAGTGTTTATGCTTTAGTCTAATTTCCATTGCATTTTGTGTAACTTTTTAAAGCATCTTTAGTGTTACATAATTGACTACCATAAATTAACCATTTGAAGTTTACAATTCAGTGCTTTTTAGTATATTCACAGTGGTATAGACATCACCCAATCTAAATTTGAAACATTTTTATCAACTCAGAAATAAACCTGTATTCATTAACATTCACTTGATAATCTTTTTTCTCAAGCTTCCCCAGATCCAGACACTAGGCTAATGATATACTGTCTGTCTTCATAGATTTGCCTATTCTAAACATTTTATGTAAATGGATTCATTCTACATGTGGTTCTCAGTAACTAGCTTTTTTCACTTAACATAATATTTTCAATGTTCATTCATACTGCAGCATGTATCAGTACTTTGTTATTTTATTATTAAATAAATATATGTGATTTATTGTTTTTATTGTTAAATAATTATATGAATACATCACATTTTATTTATCAATTCATTAGTTTAAGGACATTTGCACTGCTTCACTTTTTGCTATTTTGGGTAATACTACTATGAACATTTATGTACAGATTTTTGTCTTGACATGTATTTTCAATTTTTTTTGAGTATACATCTTCTCCATATCCTGGTCAACATTATTGTCTGTCTCTGATTGTAGCCATCTTAGAGGGGGTGAATTAGTATCTTCATTATGTTTTTGAGTTATATTTCCTTAATAACTAATGATGTTGAGCATCTTTTTATTTATTTATTACCCATTTTCATATCTTCTTTGGAGGAATCTCCTACTTGAGTTTTTTGCCCATTTGTAAAATGTCTTTTTATTATTGATTTGTAAAAGTTCTTTATGTGTTGTAGATGTATACGAGTCCATTATCAGATAAATGATTTCCACTTTCTTTTGGGTACCATCTGCAGCATAAACTTTTTATTTTTAAGTCTAATTTATCTTTTTTGTTCTTTTTCTGTGCATTTTTGGTGTTATACATAAGAAACCATTGCTTTAACCAAGGTACAGAGATTTACACCTATGTTTTCATCTAAGAGTTTTATACTAGCAGAAAAAATGTGTAAAAGCTCTCTAATGCTACTTTTTAAAAATATACAATATTTTGGTTTTAAAAATATTGCTGCTTGTCAATGGAAAGGATCATATAATTGAATGCCAAGAGAAAAAAACTGACAATAGAAACGGACCTATAAAAAACTCAAATGTTAGAATCAGCAAATGAGAACAATATAACTATGATTAATATACAATTGAAAATTTCACACTCTTGGATATTAAATCTTGTATTTCTAAAAATTCCATGGGTAAAAAGAAGAAATAAATATAGGAAGTAAACAATATTTATACTGACTACTATTGAATACATAACTCATTAAACTTGAGAGATGTAGCCAATGCAGAGTTTAGAAATTTACTGTTTAAGCATGTATTAGAAAATAAACACTGAAAAAAAGTCAATGATTTAAACTTGATCTCAAAAACTAGGAAAAAAATCAAACCTATATAATATAGAATGAAACTATAAGTAAGCATATAATTTAATAAAATAGAAAATAAATATACAATAGAGAAAAATTACCAAGCCACAATTTGTTTCACTGAAAAAATTTAATAAAAGTGATAAACTGCTATCAAAGCAAATCCATAGGAAAAGAGAAACACAAGTTGCCAATGTCAAGAAAGGAAAAGAGGACTTTAATATAGAAATTAGATTCAATAAATGAGAACAAGAGCATGTTTTGAAAGAAATAGTGAACAGTCTAATTAGAATATAAATTGGGTCTTGTCATTTTTCCTTTCAAAAATCTTTCAAATTTTTCCCATTGTCCTGAGGATAAATGAAGGCAAGTATGATTTGCTCCTTATCTGTATACTCAGCCCATTTGCTGGGGCAGAACATTCTCTTCCTTCTTTAAGCTGCAGCCATACTGGCTACTGGCTTCTTTCAGGTCTTCAGAACTCTTACCAAAAATCAAGGTCTTCACAAATACCATTGCCTCTGCCTGTGACCGGTTAGACAAAGAATCTATAACTAGTACTTCTTACTTTTGAGAGCCCTTGAGAATATATTTTGCTATCTTGGTTTAGCATGATATATTCTTTTTGCAATGAACTCTGTAATTTACTTTTTTGAATTACAAAACTATTATAGTGATTAAAAGATAGTTAATAAACACATAAAAGCAGAAAAAGAGAAAAAAGCAATCCATAATCCAATATCCTAAATGAAAAGTATTATTAACATTAATAAGTAGAGTTTTATATTGCATTTTTATATAATGCAATTTTAAGTAATTTTCCACACTACTATACTTTTATGAGTTCACAATATTCCATCATATAGATATGTCAAAAGTAATTATTTTCTCTCTGATGGAAAATTAAGTTTCGATTCTGTTCTATTATAAATAATGCTTTGATAAATGTCTTTTTCCATAAAGCAATTTCTGAATTTAGAAAGATTTCATTAGGCACTCATACATTGCGGGTGGGAATGCTCATTGGTACAACCACTGTGGAAAACCGTATGGGGGTTCCTCAAAAAACTAAGAATTGAATAACTACATGACCCATAAATTCCTTTTCTGGGTACTTACACCCCCAAGGAAACATGAAAACATTTGTCCACAAAGATATATGCATCTCAATGTTCATAGCAACATTATTCACAGTGGCCAGGACATGGAAGTAACAGAAATGTCCTATGATAGAGAATTGGATAAAGAAATGTGATACAAAAATACAATGGAATATTATTCAGCCATAAGGAAAAGATGAAAGAAGAAAAGATGAAAGACAGCCATTTGTGACAACATGGAAAGAACTGGAGATAATCATGCTAAGCAAAATAAGTCAGAAAAAGTTGAAAACCACATGATATCACTCATACATGGGATATAAAACTAAAAACAACAAACAAACATGACAAACAGCAACTTATGGACAAAGATAGTGAATTAGTGGTTAAAGGGGGTGGGGAAGGGGGAGGTAAATAGGAGTAAAACAGATCAAATATCTGCTGATGAAAAGAAGTCTGGGAAGTAAACACAGTGAGATATATATATGACTTACTGTTGAATGATGCACTTGCAACTTATTTGACTTTGTTAATCAATGTCACCTTAATAATTTTTAATAAAAAATATGCACAATTTTGAAGCAATTACTACATAATGCAAAATTACTATCTAAAGGATAATGTTACTTCCCACTTCATTGGAAGAATAGGACAGTGCTCATTCCTTTGAGCTCTTCTTAAGACTGGATTTTTTCAATCTTTCAAATATTTCCTAACTGGATATTAGAAACCATGTTTTATTTTACATAAAAACAATTTGTTTTACTGCAAATACTTTCCATAGAGGTTTATGGTTGAGTCGTGTGTGTGTGTGTGTGTGTGTGTGCGCGTGTGTGTGCATGTACATATTTTTATTCATTTTTCTATTGCAAAAAAAAAAAGATCTTTATAGTTGATAACTTTCAGACCACTGGAAATTATCAGCAGTTAAGTTACATAGCCCATATGCATAGAATAGAAACAAAAGAAATAAATGCCTTTAAGAATAGATAGGGGTATTAGTTTTCTATGAAAAGTATTTGAATTGACCTTCAAAACATTTATCAAGTAGTTTACAGAAACTCACAATTCCTTAATTTTTGTTCTTTACTATCCCTTGTAAAGCACTATATTAGACATACTTAAAAGCACTTAGTTCCTAAGGCATATCTGCTCTATATTGAGAAGAGGTTGCCAATAAAATCGTTAATTAGCGGCTTATCAAAATATCCATGTCATTATGTATTGTAAAATGCCCATAGGCCAAATGTAAATTATTCATAAATTAACATAGAAAAAGCAAAAGCTAGATCAGCAAGTCGAAGGTCATATATACCTGACAGACTAAAATGCTAACCAACCCATAATTATTAAAAATGAATATAAATATATAAGCATTTCTGAACAAAAAATACATATTATACTGTGCCTTAATTAGCTTAATAAAAGTTCCAAATTAAATTTGTGAAAGGTCAGTCACAATTCTTTTTGGATAATCAAACATTTTTTTAGAGAAATCTAAACAATGAAGCTTAAGTAAAAATAATTTCAATTAGTTGTGAAAAATATCATAGGGAAAATAAAAAAAAACAAGTATCATTTTTTTAAACCCCTAATTCCTATGAAATCTTTCTAAATTCTGTTCTCATTGAATCACTTCAAAATATAATTATAATATTTTTAAAAAGTATGTCATACACATAGAGTACAATGGCATTGGAGAAATCTCACATAATTAATTTTTCATCAATAACAAACAAAACAAAGATGTCATTCAGATTCATAAATGCTAACTTATGCCTACTTGGCAAACAACTGTGTATGTCTGTAAAACAATGTAGATAGTCTGTTATTTGTTATCAAGTATATTAGATCATTTCAAGTTATTAAATATTCTTTGAACCCTTTTATATATATGCTTTAGCCCTTACAACAATAAGGAAGCTATTTTTCTGAAACTCACTGTACAGATGCGGAAACTGGGGCTTAGAGGGGTTGATAATTTCACAAAGATCCCATAGCAAGTAACAAGGGTTGCAGGACCAGGCTTCGATTCCAAAGCCTTTTCAACATCATATTACATCTATAGTGTTCAAGAGCATGGTCTTCTTCAAGTCCAATCCTTTTACTCAGGTGCTACTTTTTACCCTTACAACAAGATTCAACATGTTGTTTAAAGTTGCTCTCTTTATAAAGAGGGTAAAGAAATAATCTGGTCTCCTTTTACAAAGCAGTAGAGATCTTTCTAGTGCTTTGAACTCTGATTAATACTTTCTTTCTATTGTGCAATCAACTGTGATCTGGTATCCATTAGAACAAATAGGGAAAAGCTCTGTGTTAAATTTTTTAAAAAATAGTTTTAATGAAATAAGAAGGAATATGATGAAAACTGTGGGAAAGTGAAATACAAGGTATCTATATCAATATAACATTTCTGCATGTAGCAGACAATGGTCAGAGATTTCAATAACCAGTTCATAAAATCATATTTCTAAGGGAAGAATCCAGGGCTCTGAGTATTTTTCAGAGTTTTAATGAGCTTCACAATGTTAAAGCAATTTGTTTATTCCTCTTCACTTGTATCGAATAGAGCTTATCTGGCCACTAGGAAATGCACTCAACCTTATGATAGCTAAGACATAGAGAAGTTTATGAACACTTTTGAGAAAAAGAAGAGTATATGGAGAAAAAGCAGAAGAGGAAGAAATCATGGCCTTTAAGAATATTCCAAGGTAAGCAAGTCAGGTTACCAAGAAACATGGAGAGAAAGAGGTCATTGAGAGAAACCAGACTTTCCAGAGAGAAACTTGGCCCAGAATCTTTAGAAGGGACAGATGGGAAGAATGTATCTTAGGTCTCTGTACAAAAGTCCTCTGGTCCAAGAGCACTGATCCATGCATTTATAATCACTTCAAATAGCCCAACATTAGCTGGATACTTTACAGGCAAGTCAGCAAGCCTTACGTTCAATTGTACATCTTTAGTTATGTGCTGCCAAGCAAGTAACTGCTTCCTGGCAAAGCTTGGGCAAGTCTAGAACTCATTGCCTCCTCCCTCCATGTCGATCATCAGACCACAGTGAGTGTTATAAAGGTGAAAGATGAGAAATTATATTTTTAATGTTTTGTAAAAATGTACCAATTCTACTCTATCCTTTTCAAAGTTTTATAAGTACGTAAACAAATATTCTAAAATGCTGCTATTTAAGTTCATGTCTATAAAAGAAAAAATTCTGTCTTACTCCCAGACCACCAAATGCACTGCATTATAAATGCAATCGATGTCTTTGAAAAGCACTCTTTTGCTTTTTGGTAAAATTTTCTGTAATATTTTTCAATTCTTAAAATATTTGCTGTTTTGATAAGTTCCATAGTTAATTTTTATTGAAAAATTAAAATGGAGAAGATTCACTGATATCTTTGCTGGTAAATGGCCACTGAGAAGTTCAAGGAAGATAGTAAAAACTGCTTTAAAAACTGTAACACACTATGCAAAATTAAGGTACTATTTTGATTTGGTAATAATAAAGAATAGCAACAAATAAATTTTTGTATTTGGGTCCTGTCGAAAGAAATGAACAGCTGCATTGGGTTATATTGAAAATGAAAACTAAAGAAACACCCTAGTCTATCCCTCAAATGAGGAAAAATGTAAAGCCAAGTTTAATCTTCTTTCGACACCTAGTATATGTCATGTTCTCTCTTGCTTCCAGGTGTTTCCACATGTTGTTTCCCCTGCTTGGACACCCCGACCCCCAACCTCTTTGCTTGATTAACTTCTTTAACCTCAGCTTAGGCATCACTTGGGAATATGAGTTGATGAGATTCTTATGGAACTTGAGAAGGAAACTGTAATTCATGTTTTGTTTGTCACGTGTACAGCATAAAGACAGGCCATGTGGGAAACTCTTTACAGGATAAACTAATTCAAATCATATACTAGCCCAAGACAGAAGTGACCATGAAGATATCATTCTTGTCTCCTTACTGAAATTCCCTTTTCTACCCTCAAATTTACATAACTTTTATGGAGGCCTGGTCACCTCCAGTGTTTGTGATAGGGCTTGAACTGATCTTATGTAGATTCCCGGGGACTGGGAAACCTTAATGGTTATCTGGAAGGCATGAGCATACCAGCAGAGTGTCATCTGCTGTCAGGAAATTACTTGGCAGATATGTAAGGGGAAGAGAAGAGAAGGAATGATCACTTTCATTTAGGATATGTCTCAGTACATACAGAGATGCTTGCATGCTGTTAGGGAATTCACTTGTCTGTCCAATCTATTCAAGTCTCTGGATCATAGTTGTCAGATCTGCTGGACTCCTAACACAGCCTTTTTTTATGGATGAAAGACAGATTTATAAACAAAAAGACAAATAGCATGTCTGGAGATAGCACCTGATAGCCCTAGCAATGTTTCTGGAAAATTCAAATCTAAGTATCCATTAACAGATGATTGAATAAAGAAGTTATAGTTCATATATACAATGGAATATTACTCAGCCATTTAAAAAAATGAAATCCTGCCATTCTCAACGACATGGATGGACCTAGAGGTTATTATGTTGAGTGAAATAAGTCAGAGAAATATGAATACCGTATCATTTTACTTATATGCTGAATCTAAGAAACAAAAAGAACCAATCAAAAACAGACTCACAAATATAGAGGAAAATCTGGTGATGGCCAGAGGTACGGGATGTTTGGAGGCTGGGAGAAAGCGGTAACGAGTTAAAGAAGTAAAAATTAGTAGTTGATAGATGGTCACAGGGAGAGGGAACATGGTATAGGGAATGCAGTTCGTATTAATATAATGGCTAGGTAGAGAGCCAGAGGAGAGAAAGAGCAATTAGGGGGATCATTTTACAAACTATATAAATACTAATGTACTGTATACTTGAAAGTAATAAAAAAAAATCTTTCACTATGTACCAACAAATACAGAACCAACAATATTACATCTAAGTTGTTATAAGACTCACATAGTAAAACTGTGACACATATAATTCAGTAAAGTGTTTGGACCTGTCTTGTCCTTATTACTTTTTGTTTTAGAAGTGATTCAACTAGTGTTTTTTTTTTTTTTTTAAGTCAGTAAATACATGAATTTGGTAGTTTTTTAAAGTCAGTAAATAAACGCATTTGTAGAAACTGTCTCTCTAATAACTTTCCAAGTGATTTATTGGTCCATAAAAGCCTTTTTAATTTTTTTTTGCTAATTTTAAGAAATGTAATTTATTTAAACCACAACATTTATCATAAAAGTTTGAATAAGAAAACTTGAAGACAAAATATCATGATGTGTAGAAACGTATATGAAATCATTCAGAAAGGCACATTTTGCAAAATCTATTGAACTATCTGGTGGCAGATCCTTGTGGGAAATTCCTCCCTCGGAGGGCATTAGAAAAGAGTGTGGGGAAAGGACTGAGATGAAAACTTAATGAGGATCGTGCCCATGACTATTTAGGCATTATTGAGTCTTCAGTTGACGAAATGAACAAGTACTATAGATCTTTATGGAATTTGAGACAGTTACCAGAATTTAAGAAACTACATTAGAAGAAAAGCTGGCTAAGGATCTTACTCAACAAGTAGGAAGTGATCATGGTCTGGACCTTGGCATTTGTTCCTTAAATCTTATAACTAAGGGAGTTTTTTTTATAACAGAATAAAATGAATACATGCTGCACTTAACATTAACAGCATTTAATTAGAGCCCTGAGAAATACCATTTGTATCCACAGTATTGACCTTTGCAAATAATCCTCACGATAATCATTTTGCGTATGAGCTCTGAAGCCACAAAAGCAGAGTTTCAATTCTGGCTCCACTCCTCAGTAATTGAGTGACTCTGGACATCAATTAACCTCTCTGTGCCTCTGTTACTTCACTTATAATGTGGAATAATTATAGTATCTACTGCATCTTATGTGCAGGGATAAAAATAGTATCTACTTCACAGAATTATTGTGAGACTTAAGATAATAAGTGTAAAGCATTTCGAATAATATCTACTTAGCAAGGTCTGAGTAATATTAGCTATTAATATCTTTTCAATATCTTAAATTACCAATAAGCATGCCGAAGCTCAGCGAGCCTACGCGCATGCTACAAATCAAGTCTCCAAAAAGTGACAGGGCAGGGAATAAAATCCAGATCTACCTGATTACAAAAAACATATTTTTTCCACATTATCATACTATAGGTCTGTAAGTAGGTCAAAGTAAAAAAAGAAAAACAAACAGGTCATTGGTTTGGTTAGGTACATGAGAAGGGGATAAAGGGCGCTGATAAGGTGAGTTTAAAACCCTGAAATAAGGTTACTTGAGTTGGTGACTTTGTCTAAGCTATGATTGCAGAAATGACTTAAGGGAATGAAATACAGGTGGTTACATTTGGAAACTCTCCATAATTTTATCATATCTGGTAGTACGCGATATAGAATTATAAATGCATTTCTTAATATTCTGTATTTTAATTTTATAATTTTTAAAATAAAAAGAACAGCCAAAAATAATCTTTTAACGCCTTTTCACATTAAATCTTGGCTAAGTTATATACAATTAGCATTAGATTTTTGTCTAATCGAAACTTCTGTTTTTCACATTTTAAATGAACACTTGCCATTTTATTTATTAATAATTATTTATTGAGTTGTTACTAAGCATATAAACCCTGACAACTATTACAAGAGTTAAAGAGGTAAATTAGTGGTAATCCTGCTCTCAAAACAACCACATTCCTGCAGGAAGACTAGGTATATGCATGAAACATTCACTGCTAGATAGAAAACAATGATTCTTTTTGAACATACAAGTAAAATACTATTGAAATTCAAACCTTGGAAGATGTGGGGTTTCGGCAGGTTCTAGAATAGGAATGCACAGACAGAAATGGAGAACAGATATTTTGATAAAGTTTAGGGAACATGAAACATGTGAATCAAAACAGCTTTGCTGGAGTGTAGGGGATGTGAATGGAGAAGTAGAAGATGAAGTTTGATTTCTCAGTACATAAATGCTAAATAATCAGGGGTTGGAGGCTGGGGTAAGTACTTGACAGTAGTCTGGAGACAATAGGTAGCCATTGAAGTTTACACAGAAGATGACCAGATTAGAGTTGTATTTTAGAAGAATCTGACACCAGATGGTATGGAAGGGAAGAAGAAAAAAAAACTGCATAAAGAACAGTCGGTAAGGAATTGGCATCATTTTTAATCTGTCATTGAATGCACAAATATGTATCTTTGCTTGGTGGACCTGGTTCAACACTTTGCTAGCCCATTAATGTGCTGACTGAATGAATGACTAACGGTTTAACATTAGAAAAAAATAAGAAAATAATCTGTTAACTCATAATGAAATCCAATAGACTTGATCTGACAAGGATTAAGGTAATCCTGACAAAAATATAATAGCATTATAGAAAGCAGATTAAAGAACAGGAGGGATTTTGTCCACACAACCAAAAGTACAATCTAATACATCAAAATGTCCACATTATTTGCAGAATGGTCCTGTTTAATATTTTATTTCCACTCATACCCATATGTACAATCAAACTCAAATGTACTTTACATCTAAACTGTGAAATATGATAGCATGGTTAAAAAATATTATAATTACACAGCCTCAAAAAATTTACACAAATCTTTTAAAGAAAAAGCTTTCTCCACAATCTGTTTGTTGTGTAATCAATTTGTGAGTCCTTATATACAATTTCTCTTCTGCTTCAGTTCAGTTTGGGAAGTGTACATGGAATGTCCAAATTAAATAAAATTGAATAAATTGAATCATATAAGCATTAATTAGCACAAATCTTCATTGATGGCTTATAGGAGCCTGATAAATATAAAAACTGTATTTAATAAATCTCTTCTCCTTAAACAGTTTATCTGGTATTATTTACATGAGTACAACATATTCTTTTCTATTTACCCTGTGAGACTTGGCAAATAATTTGTGAATTTACACTAGAGTTTACAAAATTATCAGCTCTTATAAAGTTGATTGCTATTACAATTTTTTCTCCGTCTAGGTGTCTTAGTAGCTTTTATATCTTTTGTTACATGACCAACTTTCTTGCAAAGAGGGAGAGATATGTGTCCCGGCCTCTCCCTCAGAACCAAAGGCAACATTGCCTTCCTTAGAGAAATGCCTTCCCTATGCCATCTTTACCTCCCCTCTTTACCTGAGCCACAGCTCTTAACCAAAGAAAGGGAAGGTCACTTAAGTGGTTGCTATAGGGTATCTTATACAGTTAGGGTCCAGGAGGAAATGCTTCTGGTATTGAAGAACTTGCCGGTTTTGCTTCTCCATGGCTCATATAGAGAGAGACCTGTAAGGATCCCAATAAAAAAGAGAGGAAGGCTACATCTTACCTGATTCAATTAATTCTTGCTAAACTAGTTATTTGGAAAAAGTTATTAAATGGGACTCATAAAATACAACATTTATATATCTTGATAGTTTATTCATCTGTATATTTAATGAGTAATTTTTGATAGGAAACTAGACCTAGTTTTGAATATGGGTTCACAGTTTTTATAAATCCAAAAAACAATTTTTTTACAAAGATATATTTAATCTCTATTAATTCGTTGAAAAGAAAACAGTTAACTATAAAAGTCCTTTACAAATCATTGTAAAACACATTAATTGTTTTAACTCTAGCCTTAACTTTTATAAAATACTCACTAAATGAATTAGTTCAGATTGCATTTAAAATTTCATTTAATACAATCAAAAACAAAAAAATCCCTGAAAAAGCAAACTTCCAGGTATTTCAAGTAAAAATCTGTAGAACCAGTTTTTTTTTCACGCTTGTGAGGAGGAGCACCCAACATCATTTAAACTAAAATTTATAAGAACAATACTTTCAAGAATATACTCAACAAATTTACAAGCATGGCTTTTATTTCAAAGAATGATGCTCTAGCAACAGCTCATATATACAAGGTGGTCAGCCCTACATTTTGGCAGGTAAAGTGGTTCGACTGGAGCAATACTTGTGAAAACATTTACCTCCACAGCATAATACATCAGACACCCTCACACACTGCTATGTGAGGGTTTTCCACACCCTAAAAATAGGTCAGAGTTTTAGGCAAGCCTATGAAAAAACTGAGAAAAGAAAACTGGCATAGTGAAAAAAAAATTAAATTGTATTTAACTGGGCCCCATGAATTCTTTTTTTTTTAAATATAAAATTATACTTGTTTTGAAAATTAGGGGAAAACACTTCATATTCCAAAATTTCAAAATAATGAAGAACTCATCTACACACCTATTTCTCCTAAAATCATCACTGATGATGGCACGAAATTAAGCAATTATTTAAACACCTTGCTTTTGGATAATGCCTCAGAGGCTGAGCTCAATATGGCAGTAATGCCCCTTTCACATTTTTTTCATAACACATCTTTATGATTTTAAAATTAATGTTGCTTTAGAATAAATTAGAAACAGTGACAACCATGCAGCAAAATCAGTGCAGGATCCTATTGAACTTTGTCCTCCACACGCCTGTTTCACTTCTCTTGCCCACGTACAACCAACAACATGTTTTAACAGTGTATGTTTGATAAGCCTTCAAACAAATTTTTATTAGTTTTTATAAAAACAACTATTGCTTTTTAAATAAGTAAACCTAGCATAAACAGGTGTGGAAAAAAACCCAAGTTGTATATATACTATACAAAACAGTACTCAACCAATGGGAACGGAATTGCCCTGAGAATTTAGTTAGTTAATTGGAGGTTGATTAAATATGCTTATTCTTCCCTAGCTTTGTCAGCGCTTGTGTTCTTACTGAATTTCTAAGGCAGTTCATTATTTTGAGCACATATAATATATGTGAGTTATCTTGATCCTGTGTAATTTCCAGAAACAAAGTTTCTTTTGCCTTTAAATAATTGGTACATTTTATAACTAAGTAGTAGCTGAGAACTACTAATTATTAGCAATCACTCAAAACTTAACAGGTACTATGCTCGGTATTTCTAATCAATTATTTTATTTAATCTTTTCCACAACCCTATTAATTTGATACTAGTGTTATAAGAATTAGAAGATGAGGAAACTGAGGTTCAAAGATGTAAAGGAACTTGAGAGTCTCACAGGTAATAGGCAAGTGCTACAGATTAAAAATCATATTCCTCTGACCATAAAGCCTAGGCTTTTAACCATTATGCCATCATTTACTATTGTCTCATTTGTTTATTCATTCTTTAAATTAGCATATTTTGGATCCATCCAATGGACGATGTAGGTTTCTCAACCTCGATTGCTTTGCTATTTGTCCCCAAAGAAATTAATCTTTAACTTCTCTTTCTAGTCTCATTAATAATTTCTAAATTTTAATAATCAAAATTCATTCAAAGTTTTTATGACCACTTTCACATTATAATTACTTTTTAATGATTTGAGGTTTCTGTAGTGTTTACTCTTCCATCCTTCCTTCTTTCCATCTTTTCCTACCTCCCTCCTAAAACTAGTGAATATTACGACATTCATTAGTGCCCTAACTGTTCTTCCTACTTCCACTCTTATTCCCCAACTGTCTATTAGTACAGCAATCAGAGTAATTCTTACTAAGACATGTCAGACAGCATCACTCTGCTCTGACCTGCCAGTGCCTTTCTTACTTACCAAGAGAAAATCCAAAGTCCTTAAGGACATTCAAGGCCATGAAGGATTTCCTCCTCCAGCTCCTCAACTTCTTGACTTTGTCTTCCTCTGTTCCTCCCTCCCTTTGTTCTACCCACCAACTCCTTGCTCTTTTTGAACATATAGGGTATGCTCTTGTCTCAGGATTTCTGAATTTTTTGGTCTTTCCTAGAACTTACTTCTCTCAGATATCTAATCCCTCACTGCGTTTATTTTCATGTGTCCAGATGTTACTCTTTTGTTGAGATCTTTAGTTTACCATCCTACTTAATATTATATACTCCGAAGTCTTCTGTCCCCCTTTTCCACTTATTATACTTTCTCCGTAGTACTCATTACCTTCAATAGCATATGTGTGTGTGTGTGTGTGTGTGTGTGTGTGTGTAAATTCATTTATGTTGGATTAAGATGCTTAGTGTCTATCTGAGTAAAATGTCTGCTTTGTTCCACTGCTGAATTTTCAAAGCCTAGACCAATGCTCAACATTAAGTAATACTCTACATATTGTTGGATAAATGACTGAAATAATGAATTAAGATTTCAATAAAAATATTTTATAAAGTCATAACGTATGTATGTAGGAATGTCAACATGTTTAAAGCATGTATCAAACTGTAGGCAGTTAAAAGATCAGATATTTAGATTTAATAATTAAGAGGAAAAAGAAATTCACAAGAGATACAGTATTTTACTTTGACAATTTAA
Source organism: Rousettus aegyptiacus (assembly GCF_014176215.1). Classification (NCBI taxonomy): domain Eukaryota; kingdom Metazoa; phylum Chordata; class Mammalia; order Chiroptera; family Pteropodidae; genus Rousettus; species Rousettus aegyptiacus. Next base: position 25,801,257 of record NW_023416286.1, read on the forward strand.
AATTGTTATTTAATCATAGGGAAGAATTTAAAATGCTGGAATTTTGTTACCTACTGTGAGCATAAAGGAAAATATGTCTGTGTGTATATGCATATATGTGTGTGTGTGTGTGTGTGTGTGTGACGTATATAGATTTATATACATTTTACACACACGTATGCCTATACATACCTTTCTATATGAGGATGTCGGAAAGTATATCCTCAGGTTTTGTTTAGCAAAAACACCACAATACTCTGTCCCTGTAGTAGTTTTATAATCTACCAAACCAACTTCAACTAAGTCAGTTACAATTAAGGGACAAAGATAGCTACAAAAGAACTGTATCAAGTAGTTCTTCAACTTAAAAGGTTGACTGGGAGAGAATTACATCAACCTGTTCTTAAAGCCTTGAGAGACTTAAGAATTCAGGTTGATTGGATTACACAACTGAGAAAAACATTTTCAAGTCATGCTTGCTATATGAGTTTCCATGAGAAATGTAGAGATAAAAAATAAATAACCAAGGTCTTAGCGTGGCCCAGAACAATGTCACATGCCTACTAGGTTAGTAGACATGGAAAAATTACACCCATTGTGGCTATTTGTAAGAAATATTCTGCTTTTCTGTTCTACATTTTTTCCAAAATGACTCCTACTCACTTGATGGGACAGATGAATTAAGTGTAATTCTATAAATTAAGGAGAGGACTTTTCAGTTACAAAACAATTCAACTGTGTTTACATCTCTCATATTAATACATTATGAGAGTCTGAAGTAGAAAATCTACATGTTTCTTTCCATTTCTATTGTGGCATAATGCTAACAAATCTAAAAAATTCACAGTTTATCTAATGTCATAAGTTTTTCCAAGGCCCAAATCATGTCCTCTAACTCTAGCCACACTGTAGCTTTGTTCATAATTTTCCATGATCTCTAATTGTTCTATACCATGATCATTAGAAAACTACTAAACTAATAGGTAATTATTAGCTATGGCACACTCCTAGTTTATTGATTATATTTGGTAATGTGTCCAGAGGCTCTCCTTAAAAATTATTTCTCTAGACGTGTGAACGAAAGAAGCTGCAAAATAAATCTCCAGCAGGTTTAACACAAAAGAAAACTGCATTCAATTGAAAACACCACTTTTTGCATGCTCAGTTCTGATTTGCTTCTGAATTGGCAGAGAAAATAACAATGTCTATTTAATTGGATATTAAAAAGAGAGTTCAGCTCACTCAAACTTTCAGTTAGTGGCAATAATGGCATAGGATTATATTGAATTGAGCATATTTCAATTAGTTTGTGTCAGTTTCTAAAGCCTTATGAGCAATTATTGAAGAAAAAAAGTCTTAAAAATGAGTCAACAAATTTAACTTTTTTGGGGAAAGATGCAATAGATTTTTAAAAATGAGTTCTACTACTAGGCTAGAACTGTTTTTGTTCCTGGAGTTAGCCACATGAAGGGTTGCCCCAAGATGCTCCTGAAGGTGAAATTAAATCACATGCTTTTCTCTCTCCCCTTTTTGACCAGGAGAGGATGTCTATTATCCAGGCTGAGCCAGTTATGTCCTTGGCTACCATTCCTCACAGCCGTACCTAGCTCCTTATTAAATAAATACATTAATACATAAAGGAATGAATTTCAAGTGAGTTTTAACTCAAGTAATCTTTTATGTCTCAATTATACAGAGTTGAGTTTGGGGGTGAAAAAAGTTAATATCCCTCCCTCTGTGGTCTCTTGCCTCCCAGCATCATTAAAAAGCATAGAGCTTTAAAATTTAGATGCTTAGTTGTTCCCCTGGCCTTCATACAGACCTCCTTTCTTTTTCATCACCACCTTTTCCTCTTCATTTATTTATTTTTTTTGAAATTCCAATTTTCCCCTATGTACTGGACACATCATTGCAGTTTTCAGTGTTCATGGAGTCAGAAATCTACCCTTATATTTTGTAAATTGTCATTTCTTCTATCATCGATTATGTCAAAAGTATCTACTTTCTCATTCGACCTGTAAGTGGTTTCATTTCTGATTGTGAAAGGGACAAGAACATTCTAGTACTCCTTCTATCTCAACTCAAAATTTATTTAAATTTACTCTAGTTTCCATTCATCACATCCTTCATGATAAGCTAAAGATTTACCTTATTTAAAAACACTTTTTACCATCCCTCACAAATTACTTCAGGTTCTATTAATACTTCTCTGGACTACTTAAATATTTGCCCATGTTTTCAGTATTTTTACATACAAACATTGCATTTCCCCATTCATAAGTTTAAATCAAGGAAAGAGACTGTATTCTCTCATTTAGAAATTTTCATTTAGAATTATAGAGTATTAGACCTGCAATTCACCTTAGAAATCATCTACTTCAGTGGCCTCATTGTACTGATGAGCAAATGGAATTATTTTACAGCCTCCCATTAACATATAACACAATGTACACAATAAATGTGCAACAAGTGCTTATCGAATAAAAAAATTAGCTGCTCATTTCTCTGGTCTCATTACGTACACACATTTGGCAGTATTTTTTAAGGTACCACTTCCATGTGAAACAGTGATAGATGTTAAACAAATGGAATTGAAATGAAATAATCACAGTATGAGACAGATAATGCTGAAGAAGGTAACTCTATTAAGGCTACAAATGTGACAGAGAAATTGGGGTTGGTGTGATATGTAATAATGAGGTAGTTACTAGAAAAAAAAGATTATAGTGGGGCGTGAAGGTTGCAAGGAATCTACCAGTGCTTGGCAAATTAGGAAAGAATAAGATTTAATTGAAAGAGTAAGATTCTAGAAGTTGAGTGATAGCCCTAAAGTGTCCAGGAAGATGGAGTACCCATTTATTTTGCTGTATGCTCTGTTAATAACTGGTTAAGTGTAGAATCAATTCTCTTGAGAAAATGTACTCTGTTATATTTACGTTCTTAATTAGTTCTATTCTTTCCTATAACATGATTCTTTCAAGGACAGTTATAATTGTTGAATCTTTAACATGCATTCATGGTTGTTAGAAAAATCATTTTTATTTAAAGTTATGGGCCTCATGTTGGAAGCCTTTAATTTAAATATCCAAGTGAAAAATGCAGTTAATTGGTCTCTGGCTTAAGCGGAAATATTCTTTAAGCCATGCTCAGGAGATGGAAATAATTGCCTAAATCTATTTAATCAGTTTCTTTTCTGGGAATGGTAAACATTAAAGTTCAAAAAAGAGAAGAAATGCAAAATCAAAGTAGGAAGCTATTTTAGACAAAGGGCAATGAAATCGTATAGTAATATGTCTAAGTCAGAGAATAAATAACTAAGTAAATACAGATATCTAGAAAATGAAGTAAGCATTTGGGATATAAAGTAAATGCTATACACTATAGAAACATAATTTTTTAAAATTATAATACACAGTAATGAAGAAATTCAGATACCATGTAAAGTTGGTTAAGGAAAGGAAAAGACTTATTTCCCACATTTCATTTCAATTTCCCAGAAATAACATTTGTTAGTAGAATTTATTGATTCCTTCTTTAAAATTCCCAAACTCAAAACCATATACTTCCATCTCTATTTTCATATCAATCTATTTCTCTCTCTCTCTACCTACCTAACTGCTTATCTACCTATCTTTTAATTTATAACTATAATATCAATCTATTTATCTTTATATTTCTCTGTCTATGGGTATATGGAGTTTTTACATAAATGAAATTATTACCCACTCCATTTTGCAATTTTTCCTTTTGTTCTAAAAGTTGACAACATACTTGACATCTTTTCAAACTAACAACTGTATTCTCCTATTTTTTCCCATTACAAAATATTCCATTATATGAGTGCAGATTTGGATTATTTCAAGTTTTGTTGCAACGAACTTCCCTGGACATATATCTCTATGATAGATTCAGAGCACTTTAAAGGCTCCTAAGAGGAGGCGTGAGCAAAGTTCTTGAGAAGGGTATATAGAGAAGAAATGAGTATACATGATTTTAATCAGATGGAATATTGAATGCAATTAGAGTCAGAACTACACTGCATAGTAATAAACACATATGAAAATCCTCACATGTTCAAATTATTTTTAAAGCTAAGAAATTAGTAAAATTTTCTATATTTTAAAATCCACTTAACACTGATTATATAATTCAAATCATCATTCTGGTTATAACTAGTTGTTATATTTAAGTTTGAACGAGAGGCATTGATATAGAATAGTAGTACCATTTTTGTCTTGGCAACATTTTTCTTTTTTAAATCAGAGTCAGCAATGAGTCTGTCTAGGAACTGAGCTTATACTAAATCATTCATTACTTTTAATTGTTTGCCAGAGCTTCCCAAAGTACCAGTGATTCTTTTCCTCAAGCTTTACAATTCCTGCAGATTTTAAGATAGGAAAAGCTAATTTTTGATACATTCAATATCCATTTAGAGTCTATTCCAATTCTGTAAGCCAGGATAAAGTTAACGATTTCTCTCACGAGGATAATATAAAGACAATGGCTAAATATTTGTGAAAAACTTTATATTAAACATATTTTATAGTGAATTTCGGCTATTTTAGTTATGTGCAAAATATGATGAGGGTCAAAATAGAAAAAAAGAAAAAAATCTATGTTACACACACACACACACACACACACTTTTTAGATCTTAAGAGAATTTTTAAAAATCTGAATTCTGGTGAGTGTGGTGGCCTTACTGTAGGCACATGGTACTGTGGTGAGTGTCCCTCCAGGGTTATGTACCTGTAATTGTACCTCTTTGCCCTACTCAGATGAGGGAGGGGTTTGAGCAGGGGAAAAGAACTAAGAAAATCTGAAAGAGATCATTTACAGAGGGTCAGACAAGAGCTTTACCAGCACTAAAAGGAGAGCTATGGATTGGGAAGAACATTGCTTTATTATTTAGGATGGTGGATGCATCTAGGTCAGTGGTTCCCAATCTGCCACTTGCACATAACTCACCTACAGAGTTTATTAAAATGCAGATTCTTATTTTCTAACAAACTCTCAGGCAATGCTAACACTACCATACTTTGAGTTGTAAGGCAGTCTAGGTATTAATGGAAAGATTAATTGTGGAAATGGGTGGCAAAGCTGATTGAAACTGGCAGTAGATAGTAGGGATAAACAATTTAATTTCTTTAGTTCTAAGAATGTGATTAAATATTTAGCAAATTTTGTTATTATTGGAATGTCAATTTCAGTTGCCGAAAACCTTTTTTGGCAAACAGTGTTAGAAAATGAATTATGGATGGGTATCGAGTTCTCAGAAACTTATTTTGGTCCAAAGTTTTGATTCATTTTATTAGACTCTGGAAGATGGGTAGGAAGTGAATTGAAGAGAACCAAGAGGAAAGAGGATAAAGGAATGGAGGGAACTGAAAGAAAGTGACCCCAACATCAACAATTCACTGATTAATCATAACAGAACTCTTAGTAGCTCTTTATGGCTAAAGATTTGTAACTTGTCAGCAAACATGTATCTGCTACATTTGCATACACAAATTAATTTCATTGAATTAAAAAGATTTTAGTTATTTAACTATTCTCAAGAATAATGCCAAATTACTGATTTAATGCAATCTTTCATTTTTAAAGCAATTTTTCTCCTCATTTTGGTAAAGATATGCTTTTTTATATAGATTGCTTCAAACAAGGAGTGTGACAGAAATCCTATCACATAGAGATACAATGCCTTCATATACTGTCATGTCTCCTACTAATGCTATAGCTAAATATGTCATGCAAACAATGTATAAACATTCGTTAATTTGACCATTTAAACTTAAATTAAAATGATCAATTTATTTCAAATCTTTATACCACTTATTTAAAAAAGTAACTTATTTGCTATAGTCATATTAAAGCAAATTATACAGAAGAATGAAAATCATCAGAAAGTATAGGGAATCTCTTATGTTCTGAAGACAAGGAAAAATCAAACTTTTTAAAAACGTAATATAAACATATTTCCTGATTATTTGTAGTTTTAAATGTGAATAAGAAAAAAATATATAGGGAAAGATGGAAAAATATTTAATTAAAGGATCAAGAGTCATATAATTTACTTTTTTTTTTATCAGTACTTTCATTTCCCAGAAACATGACCAAAGCCTGGAGTTTATAATTGTTCAGAAAATTTATTTTTTTAAACCTGAATAATACTCAAGAAGTTTCAAAAATGATTGTATTTATTGGAGAGAACAAAAATAAATGTATTAACTTCAAAATGTCTTGTTTTAAAACTTTCTCATTTTATATTTCTTTTTTATCCATGTACATTTTATAATTAATTTTCATGTTTTGACCAAAAGAATGGTATGTCCTTCAGCCTAACCTTTGCTATCCTCATGCATGATTATACTCAGTGCTTTCCATATGTAATCACATTAAAAAAAAAAAATTAGATTTAATGCCTTAAACTTGAGTCAAAGTGTTGAGAGAGGAAATCAGATAATTTGATTTTAAAGCAATGCTGCTTTTCTTACATTCTGCCCTATCTCTAAATCAGTTTTATTGTTCTCAGACACTTTTGGTAACATAACCAAAGTGGCTTCCACCATTCCTAACCACATTTAGGTTTTCCAAATGTTGAAATGTTGAAGCTGGAAAATGTACAGAATCAATTTAATTTTCCCCCTGTTTCCTAACCGGATAGGAAGCAACCAATCAACAACATTTATTGGTTTCTCACTGAGTGCTTCAAGCAATGAAGTTGATTGTATGCAAAAGTGTTGAAAGACATTTGGAAAAGTATCCAGTCTAGAAAAATTTGTGTCTCCAGTTTACTAATGCTCGTATGAAGGAGAGTCCTTTTGAGCTTAGTAAAAATTCAGATGAGATGATAGGTAAGAAACTGACCCAGAGTCATAATAAAGTTTAAATAGATGATTCTAAACACTCAGTAATAATAAGGTTAAATAGTAAAAAAATAAAAGTAAAAAAATAATAAATCAAATTTGCTCTATCTGAAAATATTTGTCAAAAAAAAACCCCATAACAATTATGTCAATTTATGCAAATTTTTTCTGAGAGTTTTGTCTGTCTATCATCTATCGTCTGTCTATCTATTTATCATCTATCTATCTATCTATCTACCCACCCACCTATCTACCTACCTATTATTTAACTTTGATTCAGAATCAGAACTTAAATAAAATGTCAATTTCCTCCCAATCTGATAACTGTTTTGTGGTTTATCTCACTCAATATGATAACAATATGATAATAAAGAAAATATTCTATTGTGCAATGGCAGAGAAGAAACAGGAAAAAGTTATCAGGCTGTATCATCACCACATTCAGATGTTGGTTATTTGTTTGATTCATCATATGGTTTAACAAAAAAAAGAGAATGTTTATTTTCTTTTTTTGCATTATTCAAATAAAAATTTTCACAGTTGTATTTAATTCAACTTATTACACTCATTTAAAAGCCAATAAATAAAAATTAAATAATGCAATATTTCTTGATTTAAAATATCATGTAAAAATTTGTTTATACTATACCAAACCATACCAGAAATGCACATTCAAATAACGCTTTATTAATATTGTACATATCCTTTACAATTGGCTTTTTGGCTTCTTTGACTTCATAAATCATACCATTGTAACATTAGAGAACAACTGTCATAATTCGTTACCTTCCATCTTTCAAGTCTATAGTTATTTCTAAATTTGTCACCACATTAACATTCCAAATGGTATCATTAGTAGATGATTAAAACAACAATAATAACAAATAAAGTTCATGGTGGTGGTGTTGACTATATTGTGATTTTCTACATTTTCAGACTGACATAAAAAGTAATATTACCAATAACCATTTTAAAGAGGTAATAGTATCTTCGTAGGTCCCATGTCTATACAATTAGTCAGAAATATCACTTCCTTTCTTTGAAGCAATAAATACTCATAATAGGCGATATTTATTGCTAAAACCACTGGGAGGGAAAAACATTAGACAAAAAAATACAGACAATTTCAAGCTCTGCTGTATTGTTTTGTAGGTTTGTCTTTATTTACTTAAAACATAATATACAAAGACTTAGAGTATTTGAAGAATTTTTAAATTTGTACCCTGGTATCTGTGAAAGTAACAACACATAATTTAAATGTATCTTTCTTAATTTAATATCTGACTTGAAGAATTCTACTCCCAGCGTCATGTTATACTGTCCATGTCATTCCTCTTTCTCACTGTCTCTGTTCTTATTTTGTTCTTTATGAATATGTAGTAGAAAGAAATTTCCCTTTTCCTGTTTAGAGATAAGCAAGGATTAAAACGAAGAGTTACAATGAAATTCTTCTTTATTTACCTGCTTTTTCAAGAAATGAGGGAAGACCTCGAAGTAGATTTTTCTTTTAAAAATATGATGAACAAAGCCATTTTGACTTATTATTTTTCTTCAAAGGACAGGTGACATTTCCTGCAACGATGACTTTAGTTCATAATCCTCTTTTTGGCAAGCCAAGGAGAATTACAATTGGAAAGATTGTCACGGTCAGATGCTTCACTAGAATGAAATGCTGTACAGTGCTTCATTTCAGCCAAACCAGCAAAATTCTTCCATTGCCAAATTTTTCTTTTATATTTTGAAGTTAGCCTCTCAGCACAGATTTGATTCACACCATTTAAAAATAAATCTAGCATCTGAAAAGCAAAAATATTGGGCTGTGTTGTCATAGTATCAGTATTTTCATTTTTATTCCTGAGACTACTTAGATTTCTATTTTATATTTACTAAAGAAAGAAGTTCCATATTTATATAGCACATTAAACATTTTTAGGAGCGATTTAATTCCATTAAAAAATAAATATTTGTGTCAAGAGGTGATACACAATGGCGAAAATTGATTTTGAGATATGTAGCTTAAATAAGAATTTTAATTTAATAAAAATATACCATTTGTTCTCACTTTACCATAACAATTCCATCATTACTTGCTTAAAACCAACTAAACAATCTATGAGATTTTCCTGGGAGACATGTAGTGTCTCACCTCTGAAGATCACTCTTCATAATTCTGTCTATGCTTCATCAAGAAGTGAAACTTTTGCTCCCTCCCTTGAGCTCCGTGACTGCTTTGACCAAGAGGTTAAAGAGGAAGTGATGTTTTGAGACTTCTGAGCCCTCAGAGTTTGATAACTCTCATTCCCTCTGTCTCAGAACCCTGAGCCACTATGTATAAAATCCAAACTACCTTCTGTGTGTGTATGTGTGTATGTGTGCATATGTGTGTGCATGGGGGAAGGAAAGGGGTGTGGCAGAGAGAGACACTTTGTGGAGAGGGTCGTGGAGGACAAGACGCTGCCAAAAAAATCAAGGCCACAAGTGTCCCTGCCAAGAGGAGTCAAAGGAGACGTGACAACTATATGTAGTGTAGGACCCTTGATGAGATCCTAGAACAGAAAAGGATATTAGGTACAAACTAAGGAAATCTGAAAAATAACAAAACAAACAAACAAAAAGTCCTATAAACTTCAGTTAATAATTTTGCATCAGTATCGGTGCATTATTAGTAACAAATGTATCACACTAATATAATAGTAATAGAGAAAACTTAAGTGTGAGCCGTGTGAAAATTCTGTACTACCTTCTTATGTTTTCGCAGTTTTAAATATAAAACTGTTTAAAAAATAAAACTCTATATTAAAAAACAAACAAACAACAACAACAACAAAAATGAAGCCACTGGGAGAACATTAGGGAGCTAGATATGGAGCCACAGCTGCTCCCAGCCACCATTTATCTGCAATTGCAGGAGAAACTCCAGGCGAGGCAGCAGAGGGAGCACCATCAGAGCCCCGCCAATCCACAGAATCAAAAGCCAATGAAACAACTGTTTAAGCCTCTGTGTTGTGGGGTTGTTTATTAAGCTGCAATAGAAAAAAAAAAAAATGCTACTTTGGTTTGGCTATATCAATGACTTATGCCCATTTTACTATATTTAACTTTTAATAAAGGAATTATTAAGAATTTCATTTCATTGAGAGGAATAGAGATGTCTGGAAAAGGGGTTTCTTTCTGGGAAAGATGATAGTTTGCTTTTGAAATATTTTTTCCCCCTATCAAATAGGTTGCCATGCTTATGTCATAGCATTAATGTGATTATAAGAGGTAATACATTCAGGTTCTAATAATCCCAGGCACAAAAACCATATGCATTAAATGTTGCCCATTAACAGGTTCCCTAAACAGGCCACACCGTCAAGCTGTGTCTCCTCACCATGTTCAGGAGGCCCTCTGTACCACTTAAGTAGCTTCAGATCTAGGTCTAGTCCTGTTAAAACTATGTCTGATCAAATATTAAATTCTGCTATTGAGTAATTAGTGTATGTCAAGTATTTGACATATTATCTCATTTCATCTTCACAACTACTGTCCAAGATGGAATTACTATGTTCTTTTATATGATAAGAAGCTCGTTCCTTATACTATTTAATTTAGGCTGTCCAAATTTAAGTAGAGAATAAATAGTACAGCTAGGATCCAAACCCATGCTGTCCGATTTCAGAGCCTATGCACCAGAACATACTGAGTTTCCTTATATACCTTCTACTTGAATGAGTTAGTCCTTCTTTGTTCTTAGTAAATACTGCTCTGAAATGTACTATTTTCCCTTGAGATAGGAAATCTTGGGTTTAGTTTATGCTAGAGCAAGTACTTCGTGTCTTTAGGTTAATGGGTTAACACTTCACAAACTGTTAAAATTATTATACTCATATGAAACAAGCTAGATATTAACCAGACTAATCTAGGTCAGAATTTTTAAAAATGCTTTACTGTGAAACTCTATTACAAAGAAAAATTTGGAAATACACACACACACACACACACACACACACACACACATCTGTATGTGTTCGTGTTAAATTGAGACGACCTAGAAGTAGAATACTCAAATAGCAGAAGGAAATATTTTTATACTTCAAGAAAGAAAAATTCAGTACAGCTAGATAAAGGTCAAGAAAAAATCTCCTACAATTCAGCACTGGTGGAGCTGAAGAATAGAATCAGGTTGCAATGAAGGGCAACAAATGATAATAATAGAGATATAAGATGGAAAAGAAACAAACAAGATAGGAGACATACAATATGTTCTAATATTGGCAGTGTTCCCAAGAATTCAGCTGCAGGAGGGAGAATCAAAGTCACATATCTAATCTCTGATCACAGTCTCCTAAAGTGAAATAAAAAAGGGACAGGAGAATTTCTATACAAATATTCCACAAAATAACATTGTTTAAAAAGCCGTAAAGTTGATTATCTGCAAAATACTCAGTTAGTCTAAGTCCACAGTTTAGGAGATGTATTTCTTAATGGAAAATGATTTGCCTCCTGATAAAAACGGCAAACTATTTTCTTTTTATGCTTCTGTAAATGTTGCAGGAATAAGAACAGAAGAGGGAAAAGAGGATCAGGATAACCCAAAATGGCCTCCTATAAAGGAGAAAAAAAAAATCCTTTTTTTTTAAAAAAGCTTTTTGTTCATGAGAAAAGAATAACATATTATTTACTTCTAATTAGATACTAAACATTGAATATCATATTTGTAGTTTCCTGTAACAAGATGCACATTCTGCCTTATGTGGCTGTTGCTTATAAACTTGACTTATTAGCTATATTTTTTTTTTTTGAAAAAAAGTGTGAGGTTTGTGATAGATAGAAAAATGCCTCTCCTAAAGATGTCTATGCCCTAATTCTTGGAACCTGTGAATATGTTATGTCGGGGCAAAGGAGACTTTGCAGCCATGGTTAAGGACACAGCCCTTCAAATGCTGATATTATCCTGGATTATCCAGCTGAGTCGAATTTAATCACATGTGTCTTTAAAAACTGAAAACCTTCTTTGGTGGATCAGAGATAGAATATGAGAGAGAATCAGCCCACAGCTGCTGGTTTTGAAGATGGAGGAAGGAGCCAAGAGGCAAGGAAAATGTGGTGGCCTCGCTAGAAATTGGGAATAGCCTTCGGTTTACAACCAACAACAACAACAAAAAAGTGTTGTTTGGGACCTGAGTCCTATGACTTCAGGGAAATGAATTCTGCCAACAACACGAATGAGCAAGAAAACATAGCCTCCAGAAAGGAGCTCCCCTGCAAAAACCTTGATTTTAGCCCCGTGGGGTGAGTAACAGACTTTGATCTATAAAAATGTAAGATAATAAATGTGTGGTGTTTTAAAATTCTAATTTGTTGTAATTTTGTTACAGCAGCAATAGAAACTTATACCAAGTTATTACATCTTGTCCATCTTTATAGTTTTATAGAGTGTAGCACAGTGCCTTAATTATATATAATATGGAAATGTTATATAACTATATTATATATAAATATTATAGAATTAATGATATATAATATGCATAATTATATAATTATTATTAATTGCTAAAATGTATTGATTATTTATTTTCTTGTCCTAAAATCATACACAAAGAAGCTTACCATTGGGATTCCCATGTTACAGAAAAGGAAACTAGACTTAAAGAGAACAGAGCATAATACTTAGGCATTTCTATTTCTTTTTAGATTTTCAAAGATGTAGAAATAACTTGTGAAGGTATCCATTATGATGGACCTAATTTAAAGATCCTTTGAATCATAGGTCATCTAACCACCCACATGTTGATTATATAGACATTAGTTATAAATATGGGCTTGATATTTTTCACCCATGCTAAATTTAAATGATAATTGATACAAGTTATTTTAAAAGCTAAAAATATTAATGTGGATAATTAAGACATCAAGCTTAAAGAATCAATCTAATTTTATTGTTCACTCGGAACAGAACTTATTACCCCCAAACACTCTCAACTCAATTAACATTTCCTTTCAAACTATAAAATAATATCTACTCCTGAAAAATGGACTTAATAATCTCCTAGCCTTTACTTCTTGTGCTTTATATCTCCCTGAACACAAAGTATGTTATAAATATATTGTTTAAGTAAATAACCAAACACAGATTAATTATTTAGCGAAGAAGCTATAGGATTTCTTAAAGATGTTATCTGTATGTCAGGACTGTTGTTTACCCAAGGCTAACAGGTAGTTAGAATAAAAAGGAAATGAATGCAATTTCATCTAGTGAATGACTCTAATTTGCTTGTCTGGAACAAGCAGAGCAACATCAGCCCAGAGCTTCGTAGGATAATAACAATAATGAGAAGGAGCAGGAAGAACACTGTAACCTCTAGGGGCTGCATTTCACACTCAGATTCTCACTGGATCCCCTACTAAATGTGAGAGGCATCTTTGCAACATTTTATAGGATGGAAATCCAGGCTATGCAAGGTTGGGTATCTCATATAAGGGCATAGATAAAGCACAATCTCTAGATATGAAGGTGTCCAAAATTAGCAAGTTCTCTGTTTTATACATTGCCACTTTTCATGATTTCTCTCATTTCAAAAGATTCTATCCTGAAGCTATTTCAGGTCTCTATCAAGAAGAAAAATTCATTAGTAAATGTGCAAATAATATTGTTTATCTTGTTTAGAAATAAGTAGCTATAATTGCTATAATCCATAAGTAAATTTTGACCTTCGAACTGTTTCCATTAATTCTTTCCCTTTACTTGAGTCTTATAAATACTTTTGCAAAATATCTAATGTGTCAAAAAATAAAAACACCTGATCCTTTATTTCTAATATTTTTAAATTAAGATAATAAATGGGATAAAATCAGGGCTATCTGTATGTGTGTGTGTGTATATAAATGTGTGTGTATATATATATATATAAAATATGTATATATACATGAAATACATATCTGAATAATATATATCTGATAAATGAAAATGATATATCTGAAATATCTATCTACCTAAGGGTTATATAGACATATTTCAAATGTATATCAAAGTTATATACATTTCAGATGTGTGTGTGTATATATATACATATGTATATGTATATATACACACACACATATATGTATATATATACACACACACACACTTATATAAAATTAATGGATTGTTGTATGAAATATTTGAATTTCAAAAGTTAAATTCTCACTCGATTTATATTTTCAAGGTAATTTTTAGTTCACCTTTAAGAGGTAGGCTCTGAAATAATGGGAGAAAGTATATATTTAGATATATATAGTTCCCGGATGTTTGACCTAGGAAAGATATTTTTAATATTTTCACTTAGGACCCAGGATGTCTACTAATCTATAATTTAATCACTGTGTTTGCTCATTTTTTCCCCATTAATTCTTATAATTATTTAAAAGATTTCTTTTGAAAAGCATGTTTTTTCCAGCTTTATTGAAATTTAGTAGACAATTAGTTGCTTATATTTACATTACACAATTCAATTCAATGAGTTTTTTTAAAATTATAGTTGGTGTACAATAATATATTAGTTTCGGTTGTACAGCATAGTGATTAGAGATCTATATAACTCTCAAAATGGTCATCCCACTAAATCTAGTACCCTTCCTCTTCCTTACATATATATTACAACATTGCTAACTATTTTCCCAATGTTACACTTTATAGCTCCATGTTTATTTTATAACTATTCATTCGTACTTCTTTGAAAAGCATGTTTTGATGGAGTGTTAGTATGCTACTCCAGAAGGAATAGCCACATGGGAACCAAAGTGCATTTATAAAAACTATATTCAGCTCAACTTTACCTCTGAATCCGTGACTTGTTTGAGAAAATAATAATACTCTCTTTAACAAATATAAATCCAAATTCCGTTAAATAAAAATTTGAATTTTGAGATTCCAGGAATAATTTTACTTCTAAATAGTTAAGATTTAAAACAATTCTTTATACTTCTTTGTTTATAAAAGAGCTAAAATTCTTTGTAAATGAAATCACAACCGCCAAGATATCTACGAGTCTCTATATTTTGAACAGGTGTGAAAATATTCTAAAATTTTTGATAAAATAAATTCATCCAGATGATGTTTAAAAATTTATATACTTAAAAAAGTGAAGTAAAATGTTTTATTTAGTACTTTTACACATATAAAATTTAAGAAAACAGAATTTCTGCACATTTATAGTGTAGTAAAAAACAATGTTCATCTTTCATTTTTTTATTCATTATAAAAATCACATACTGACCACTAAAATTTACTGATAAGATATACTCTATAAAGATAAGAAAATTTTGTCTTCGGGTAACATTTTATTAAGGTAAATTTTACTAAGAGAGCTCCACTGCTCTACAGAGTTTTATTATCCTACATCATATTCCAGCCCACAGGAATTCTCTCTCTGCCCTAACAAGTTACCACAAATTTGATGGCTTAAAACAACAGAAATGTATTCTCTCACAGTTCAGGAGGACAGAAGTCCAAAATCAAGGTGTTGGCAGGCTTGGTTCCATTGGATGCCCTGTTGGAGAACATGTTCTATACCGCCCTCCTAGCTTCTGGTGGTGGCTGGCAATCTTCGGCGTTCACTTACAGATGCATTACTCAAATCTCTGCCTCCATCTTCACATCACTTTTTCTGTATTTCTTTGTGTTATGCTCTTCTTATAAAGCTATTTATTATTGAATTTGGAGTTCATCTTAAGTCCAGAATGATCTTAAGATACTTAATTATATCTATAAAGGCCCTACTTCCAAATAATGCCATTTTCACAGGTTCTGGGGGTTAGAACTTGGCATATCTTTTGGGAGGCAACTATTCAATCCACCACACTTGTATGGCTCTTTGTTCTATTGGTTTTACAACCAATCATTGACCATCAATGTTATATATGTTCTGCCTTAAGGACGCAACAGAAGATAGCGGTTAAAAGCATGGACTCCTTACCCGAACTGCTTTTAAGTCTTGTGCAATTCCTGGCTCAGCTATTTTCCTAACAGTTTAACATTAGATGAATTACTTAACTCTTCCTGCCTTGGTTTCCTAGACTGTAAAATGTGCATAATAGTAGTGCTTAACCTATATTATTTTTTTATATTAAATAAGTTAATATGTATAAGCACATACACAACAAATTATCACCAATAACCATGAAAGAACATTTTTTTTTCTTTAGTAGAAGATGTTATTTTGAAGTATAGTCTTATTCACAAATTCTACAGAATGTCATTTAGGTGGGAGAGATGAAATTCAAGATCTTAGGTCAATAACTTGATAAAATGGCAGGGATGGTTTAAGTACATTCACGCCCCACTTAATGATGGGGATATGTTATGAGAAATGTGTCATTAAGTGATTTCATGTGAACATCATAGAGTGGACTTACACAAACTGAGACGGTCTTGCCTCTACACACCTAGGTTGTATGGCAGAGCACCGATAGATATGCAGTCTGTCATTGACCATAACATTGTTATGTAGTGCATGGCTTGATAAAACAGGCTTAGGAAAAGGTTTCTTATGTCAGCTCTTCTCCTAGATAGAATCTTCTGTCCTTTGGGGGCCATAAAGCAGGAGGAGCTAAGTAATGAGAGAGGAAAATAATTATTTCTGTTTGTGTACATTGTGTTTAAAGTAATAGCAGACATGCTAAGGCAGTGACTACAAAGTAGAATCAAAACTTTGGAGTGGAAATTTATTAGTTATTCATAGAGGAGTGTGTGAGAGAACCAAGAGAGAAAACTTAGAAAGAGAAAAATAACCTCAGAATACAAAAGAACATTAAAAGATATTCAATTGAGTAGGCCGGAAGAGAAAGGGTTCCCACTAAGAAAGATAAGAATGGGTATTTAAGAATAAAGGTGAAAAGGCAGTATTTGCAACCTCAGAAAGGTTGGGGAAGAAATTTGTGTGGAGAGAAGAAGGAGCTGACTAGAATTATGTGGAAATAGAAGAGTAGAAGAGGCCATAAGAACAATGAACAGCAGATTCTGTATGAATAACAGGCTAAGAAAGAGAGTTGAAATTATAGAAGGATATTAAATTGTTTTATACAATGAAAAGTACTCTACAAAATAACACTTTTGTTAAGTTTGAGAAATGAGGAAAAATAAGGCAAATTAAACAAAGAATTTTAGCTATTTCACATGAATGTTTTCAAACACATGCAATACTTCAAAGATAAGCAGTTTATAAAGCTTCAACTTTTTTAGTTTTTTTTTTTTTTCCCCTGAAAACTTCCTAATGCTTTCAATGTTCAGCATAATCGTGATGAAAAACAGATTTGGTAAAAAATCAGACTAGAGAGTTTGAATAGTGGCCTAAAATTATGTGTTCCTTTTGTGTCCTGAAAATTTAGAAATGGTCTGGACATTTCTGGTTTATTTTAATGTGTTTAAATGTATATAAAGAGTGGCTATACTTGGGCCTGAAAATCCCATGTTCTTCCCACCCTTGCAGTCTATGTGGACTAAAAAATAACACTTTTCCAAAAAGATCTTAATGCCCAGCTCTTGCTTGACTTTTATAGTCAATGTCTAAACTCCAGATAATGTAGGTTTATGATGAGAATGCTGACAGGCTCTTAGGTCTACTTTCTGGCTCAGACTCGCCACCCTGCATGATGTGACACTGTTAAAGGTTATTCAGTATGATCTTCAAAAAAGAGGATTCTGAGAAGGTAGGTCTGGGTGAATTCATACCATCAAAAACACATTGGTTTGCCATTTAAATTAGTTTAATACAGTACCCTCTTGGTCTTAATTCTAGGTGGATGTCAGAGTGTTTCTATTTTAAGTAAGTCACCTTCTCCTAATACTTGTATAAAAACAATTAGAAAACTTTTTTAAAAATGTGTGTGAAATATTGCAACTATTCCTTTTGGCTAAATCCACCTTCAAATACCTACACATTCCCATTCCCAATGCTCCACTGGAGTTATGATTGTCTTATTGTTCTCCTGATGTGTTCTTATTTATATTTCATGTGTAGAGAAGAAGCTTCATCCTGGTTTTAGGTTCATACCTGTTTATGTGTAATTACCTTGAAAAGACCTCCACGTGTTAACAAAACTATCAGAATGGCAAAAACAAGAACACATAACTTCCTAAGTGTATTAGAAAAACACTTTATTACTTTCTTTTCTAGAGTTTTTTTTTAGCATATAAAAACTAGTTTTAAGTACATACTGAAGCTTAACAAATACATTTAATAAATTCTCAATTTCACACCATTTTCATTAATATAAAAATGTATTTGTTATTTGAACTTTGGAGCTGGCACCAAACTACAGTGGTTACCAATTTTTAATCTTTCAGAGCTCTGCTTGCATGGCAGAAATGAGCATTAGAAGATAATAAATCAATATAGAATGCCTTGTAACATAATTTCCCAAACCACTTAAGATCTTTTTTATAAAATATAAAGGACATAATTTCTATATATCCACAAATGGTACTATAATCATTCTTCTAGTCTGTCTTTTTTGCCTATAAAATTGTAAAGGAATCCACTTAGTTTTCTATGAAATGACAGCAAAATCTTTATTACCATAAAAGATTTTACTGAAAAGATGCATATTAAAATGAACAAGTAACACTGAAACTATTTTTTTCAGCTAAATCATATTCTTCTCCTTTTGAAAATTGTCACGTGGAGAAAGATATTGAATATCCTCGGTATGATAGTTTCACTATTCAGAAGACACATCTTTCACGTACTAAATTTCTTATCAAATAAAATTTGCTATCGCCTCAATACAGAGGTTTCTTTCAATTATTTTTTGAAGTCCTTATAGTAAGATTTTGGAATTCTGAACACAAAAACCTTTTTATAGACTCTACTCCTTTTTAAAACCTGCTGTATTAGTCCGAGCATTGCATATATTGCCATCATTTGTCTGCATACTTTCTGGGCTTTTTCCCCAGTACTATACAAATTAGATCCCAAGAGTTTTCTACTGAATACCTCATTCATTACTGTTTCTTCTATGTATTTCTAAAAACATGTTAATATTGGATAGTACAGAAAGATTGAGCATACTCCATGATGACATTCCATGAATACATTAAAAAAAAAAAGATTCACTGTAATTTTTAAGCCAACTGTATGCAAGCCAGGGTTGGGGATGCAGTGAGAGACTATATCATGGCTTTGATTTCTATGGAAATTCTATAATTGTTTTTTATGTTGTGCTTTGTTCATTTGAGTGCACAGTCATACAGTTGCCAACCTTACTTGAAAACGATCTGCTCTATTTTAAACTACCGTCTCTATTAGTGAGTTCCAGGACCATTTTGAGTGTGTGTGTGTGTGTATGTGTGACAGAAAGAAAGAGAGAGAGAGAGAGAGAGAGAGAGAGAGAGAGAGAGAGAGAGAGAGAGAGAGAAGTGGGGGTAAAGTGAGCTCAGAGGTAAGACAACAGGACTCTCTTTTATACAATCTTTTTCTACAACTTTTGTTAATTGTCACTTTATTGCAATTGTTGTCATCCTTCTCTACAAGAACTCTGTTATTTTTATCACCAAAACTTCCAACATTTTAAGACGTTGCTGTTCGTAATCTAAAACTTACATCTTTAATATAATTTAACTCTATCACTAAAATCCAACACTATGAATCAGTTTAAGTTCATCATTATCATTAACATTAACAAGTCAAAGCCTGGTTAAATACTACATTGTATGTTCCGACCTCTTTATGTATTACATTGCTCCTAAAAATTTGACACTTATATAGCTTTTCAATAATTCTGACCCAACTCCTCTTCAAATTGCTTTTGATTAAAAACTGTAATTTTTCCACTTGCATACTTGTCTCCATTATCCCATGATTGAATTTAGTCTCTCATTTTACTCATATTTTCTCTCCCTTAATTGATTCAATATCCTTCCTATTATTTTCAGCATTCATATTTAATCCTCATTTATGCCTTCAATGAATCATTTAAAGTTATTTTAGTGGGAAGTGACAGAAATTTAAGTTAAAATAACTCATGCAGAAAAAGGACCTGATTGGCTCCTGCAGCTAACATACCCTGCAATGAAACTGACTTCACGTAAGAATGTAAACAGTGACTTTTAACTAACATGCTAAGCAGGTGGCGGGGCACGGATGCAGGTAAAGAGTGAGGTCTCCTTATGAGAGAGGAGTAGTTTATTGCTTGCATTGTTTAGAAACGTTGACACATGATAACAAAAAATCACAAATTGTTTTTTTTTTTTCATTTTTTAAGATTCTTTTTTTTTAAATAATTCTCTTTCATTAATTATGTAAATATTTATATGGATTTAAAGTAAAGTATAAAGCAAGATACATTCAGAAAAGTGGAGCTTTCTTCCTTGTCCTGAATACCCTGCTTCATCTGCCCACCTTTAGGTAACCATGGATTCTTTTTAAAAATAGCAGTGGGTCTATATAGTTAATACACTCACACTCATGCACACAAACAGATCCATCCATGTGTATGATATCTATATATGATAAATATGCTATATAACATATATAAATAAATTTATATTTATATAAAGTTTTCGTCTTTCCTGAAATGAATAGAGAAAAACAATTGTCCTTTTTGACGATTACATTACACGGTACTTTATTGTGCAATGGTAATATATCAGATCATTTAAAAAATTAATAACTGCAAAAATAATAAAAATAAGTTCCAGTTATAAAGTAACTTTAAATTTAGAGTACTATATAAAAATATATTCCCTTGGCCCTACAACAATGCCCTCTATGTGAGTTCATATTTGGAGAATAATTTCTACTCAACTACACTCAGTATTAAGATTTTTTAAAAGTAATTCCCTTTTATGGAATTTCCAATCTGGACCCAGAAAATTTGGGAAGGTTTTTCCTTTCTCCACCAGCAAAGATTTCCTTTATTAATTGATGTTGATGTCTCAGTTCAAAAGAAATTAAACCGTTTTCCTTTTTCAATATCAAAACTTTGCTGAAGAGTGTACAGCAAGTCCTCAAATAATGTTATTTGGTTCAACATTGTTTCATTACATGGTTGATGTGATATTATAGGAACTTAAATTTTGTTTATGTCAATTAGCATATGGTAAAATTGGTTCTGTTATTTGTCCTTTTGCTTAAAGTTGCAGAACCTATCATGGACATTATGAGAAGACTTACTGAATGTAGTCACTTGACAACTTAGTTTTTAAGACTCCTGATGAATTAGTGTCCAACATCATGGTTCTTTCTTAACATATAAAATCATCTCGGGTTCTCTGAACATGCTGATACCGTCTGCCTAGGGTTTTCTCCTCCCACTTGTTAGTTCACCTTTTCATATTTACCTATGATCCCTTCCCCTGAATAACTTATTTTGATACACCCTCCTCACAGACAAAGTCAGTGGTTTTTCTTTTACACTCTAAAAACTGTGCATATATCAACCTTCCCACTTATCATCTCGAGTTACTTATTTGCCTTTTCCCCTCCTCTCTGATTGGAGTTCCTTTAGGACAGGACTGTCACTCTTTTCAATACCTTCAACACTTAACAGAATACCTGACAAAGTAGGCACATTAGAAAGTTATTATGTGTATGGGTTGTTAATTGTGTCACAATCATTTTATACTGATATGCCTAACACAGTGCCTAAATATAGATCGAATGTAAAACATATTTCTTGAGCTGCAAAGTTTAAACGCTAAAAGAGACATTACCATCACTTAGGTTCACTTAGCAATAATACTTTTATTTTTGTTTAATGTTATAAAAAAAGAACTCACCAAAATTGTTCGGTTATAGAGGATATGGAATAGAGTCTATGGGTTTGAAAATAGTCACAATAATAACAGCACATTACCCAGAGATAATGAGATTTTGTTTATCTCTTTTTCTTAGCCTGCAGTTATGGTATTCTTTCTAGGTCATTCTGTCATGCATTCTGAAAATAGAATGCAGAACTTTCACTCTGATTATAGGAACAAAAATTTTTCTAAAAAAAAAAGTTAACAGATAATAGGAGGGTGACCATGTCCTCAGAAATTTATAAAATAAATAACATTGAAAAAATAAATACAAATTATTCTTGGTAGAGTGAATACTTCTGGATTTTGAACATTTTTTTGTGTGATTTGCTTTCATCATTTTAACAAGATTTTTTTTTTTGCCTAAATACTATATTACACACTCCAAAATGCCCTCATAAAGTTTATAAAATTCTTGCATTTAATTACTTGTCTTCACAAAATAATGTTTGGTCTGTAAACAATGAATAGTAGAAACATATTTTCAGGGGCAGAATGTAGACTTTTTAATTTTAAAATTGGATTGAATACGAATATCCAGGGTAGGAAAATATAATACTCTACATAATAACTTCATGATGGAAGTGAGCTATGTATTTTCTTCTAGAAGGACTGAGGTAAAATCATTTGCCAAAATATAACAGACAACATTTTCCCCCCAAAGAACCCCTTTTTCATTTTTGTCTAAATCTATACACTCATTACAAATTCTTTATCAAAAATGACTAATGAAAATAATAGTTCTTTGATATTGGGAAAAGTTGATCAGTCTGCTGAGTCTGGTGTTTTCTTAGACTTTATATGAAGTGAAAAAATAATCCTAACTTTTCATCTTGAATTAATAATTAGCATCAATAAAATGTTTTGTTGTTACCTTCTTTCAGAGATTGTTTCTAAATTTTAGAGATAATTTCAGGAAATCCAAAAAAGAGGATACACCATTATAATTATATTAGCTACATATTTATAAGAACATTGAATAACGTTATTCAAATTACTACATATATTTTAATACACTGCTCTTTTGCTGAGGCTGGTTCAAATTTTCTTATAAATATGCTGGATATCTTCCCATTCATATCTATCCTCCACCCAGCTCTACCTGCTTTCTGCCCCTAAGGGTCCAAGTAATACACACTAAATCAGTGGCTTAATTTCCAATTTCCAGGTGAGTTTTTATTATGATAGACGTCATCAGTAGGTAATTATGGCTGAAGAAAAGTGTAGCCAGGATCTTTATTCTTCTGGCTTTCTTGTTGCTAGATATTCTGAGCTAACTTTTATGTCCAGGAAAGACCACAGCTCCTCTCAGGCAGCCCTCTCTGTACAAGAGTCTCCAGATGTTGTTAACAACTTCCCCTCTTTGTCCCTTTAGGCTTAGCCCTGGAAACAAGTTTCTGTTATTAGCCCCAGTTATTACATGATCCTTTTTTGCTTTCACTAAATCCTTCCTACAACTTTATAAATAGTCCTTATTAAACTCTCCTCAAAATACCCACTTTGAGTGAACTATCTAATACCAGACAGGATTCAGACTGATACATACACTATTTTTACATATCTCCATTGATATTCAGTCCTTTAATTTCTGTGGATATTTGTAGTTTCATACACATAATATCTGAATAGATACATAAGAGCAAATTTGTAGACATTCATGGCACAGGTAAAAATGAAAAGTAGCCATGCAAGATGAACTATCTGTTCATAGACTTTATAGTCTATAAACTTTATCCAGAAGCAGAGTATCTTATTCAGAGTCACATTTCTCATTTTTAGAATATAATTATTATTAGCACGTCTCTCTGTTCTGACTAGAACATTTTATAAACTACAAATTGGATTGCAAGAGCACACTAACAGCAAAATTTAATGACAGATGACAATCAAACAGCAAGAAAGGTGACAGAAAATATAAATAGAAGACAAAAGACTTTAAAAAAAAAAAGCTGTGTAGAGCAAAAGGAAAAGTCAACATTTCTAAACACCTTGACAGACCGTGGAAACATTATTGCACTTGAACCCAAGGGAAAAACTCATGTCCATATTAGTGATCTCAGGCTGCAT
This sequence comes from Rousettus aegyptiacus, assembly GCF_014176215.1. Taxonomy (NCBI): domain Eukaryota; kingdom Metazoa; phylum Chordata; class Mammalia; order Chiroptera; family Pteropodidae; genus Rousettus; species Rousettus aegyptiacus. The sequence continues at coordinate 25,824,927 of NW_023416286.1, forward strand.
CGTACTGTGCTTAAGAACACTAATTGGCATAAAATATGCTAGAAATATTCTGTCAATGATAACTGAATTTGTTCAACTTTTTTTAACTTTAAGTGGTATTATTTAATTATGTGGGGAATAGATGTGTGTACATCAGAATTTCGCACACACACATGCATATATCTTAGAAAGACTGTACAGCATGAATTTAACTCTATGCTAATTTCATTTATTTTAATGTACTATTTCTATATATTTATTCACTCTACCACTATCTTAATTTTTAACCATTTCAGTATATCTAAACATGATCTGTTCAACTGTTTGGTTTCTCAATTTCTTGACTTCTTCTTCTCCAGTAAACTTGTCCTTCGCTCTAAGTCAGCCATGTGCTAGACCTTGCAATTACAATAGGTACAAATGTGTCATTATTTCTACTTCATAAATTAACATTCTATGCCCTTTACTTCCTATCTTTCTAGCTCACTCAATCTATGACAACAATTCTAACAAAGCTAAATCCCATGATCAATCATTATAATCTTTCCCTTGAACATATGTTCGACTCCCTTTTCATTTTCTCACTGTGGTGGGCTGAATAATGGCTCCAAAAAGATGTCCACACCCTAACTGCTGGACTTGTGGATGTTACTTCAAATAGGAGGGGGAAAAATGGTAGTTGGAGATGTGGTTAAATTATGAATCCTGAGATGGAGAGATTTTCTTGGCTTTTCAGTGTGGACTCTAAATGCAATAACATGTATCTTCATAAGAGGGAAGAAAAGTGATATTTGACACACAGAAAAAGAGAAGGTAATATGACCATAATGGAAGAGCTTGGAGTGATACAACCATATCAAGCCAAAGAATGTTAGCAGCCCCCTGAAGCTGGAAAAGGCAAGAAACGGATTCATTTCTAGAGGGAATGCGTCCCTTCTGACACACTGATTTCAGTGGTATTGATTTGGACTTCTGGCCTCCAGAACTGTGAGAGAATAAATTCCTATTGTTTTATATCACCTTGTTGATGGTAATTTGTAACAGTAGTCATAGGAAACTAATAATTCAGTTTTTAATACTTAAGATGAAACCACAGTCTTGGTTAAACCTAACCTCCATTTACCCCGCATCTGAAAACATGCAACTGAATGCGGTTAGGTAGAAATCACAACCATGTTGGCCAGTCACACTTTACATTCACACACATTCAATTTATGACCACAATTATCACGTGGGTCTTTGATGTTTCCAACAATCACACTATATCTGCTAGTCTATCCAAAGATCTAGATGACTATTGCGCACTTTCTCCTTCCTCCTCTTCACTAATACTGCCTCCATCATCTGCACTCTCAGCTGATGATCTTACTTCTTAACTGCATTGGGAAAATTTAAGCAACTAGAGGAAAGTTTCTGCAAAATTTCATTATGACATCTACTCTCTTTAATTAACTCTCACCCTAATTCGTCACACTCTTGAAATGGTTTTACTTAAAATCCTTCTCAATAAGACCTACCGTGAACATCTCATAAAAATTGCACCATCACGAAACTCTTAGTTTTCCTTGCTCTGTGTATGTTTTTCTTTCTGTTCCCCAAAGAACTCACCACCTCCAAACATACTACATAATTTGCTTATTTTTATGCATATAATTTATTCTCTGCCTCCTTCCTCTGGAATGTAAATGTTTCAAAGATAATATCTTTGTTTTATTCACTGATGTATTTTAAGCACTTAAAAATTGCCTGGCACATAGTAGGTGCTAAAATATTTATTACATTTGTAAGAGGTAATTAAGAGTGCTTAAGAGGTATGAAAATTTTATCATTAGATAGATATAATGAATGTAAATCGATATTATAATTTTAATAATTCATGCCAAACTCTGAAGCTAATATTAAGAATTCTCACTTTTTCAAACATTTCAATTGTAAACAAAAGTACCATTTTTATCACAATCTGATATGTTAGTATATTGGCCTGGAAAATCACTGTTTTTATTTTGGAGTTTCTGTCTTAGAATTACACTGAAAAAAAAAATGGATCATTCTCTCCTCTTCATCATAAAACATATAATTGCCATACTCAAAAAGTTATATAATATTAATCAATTTGGTGCTGTATATACTTAAATTTATACAAATAAGGTACATGATCTATAGCATTAGAATGTTAAAGAAGCAGAATAAAGAAGTAATATATGTGGAGTCCATAGCTCCTATATTTAAAATGTGCATATTTAGTTCCACTATTAAAATTGGTTTGTGTTTCTCGGCATTCTGCTAAGTAATTTACATATGCTGCTGAATAAATCTCAATGAATTAATCTCAACAACTCTACCAAGCAGATAAAATGATACACATTTTGTATGTGAGGAAACGAAGATGAAAAGAACTGAAGTCAGGTGCTTGGTGACACTCACAGATGTCAGAAGAGAGAATTAGACTTACGGGTTCATGATCTCGAAGTCCATGTGATATCACCCATATTGCGAAAGTCAACTATTGTAATTTATGTGGGACGCTAGATTCAAATACCATTTTTAACTTAAGGACACTCTTTTCTAAAAATAAAAGTTCTCATAATGAAAGGAATGCAGTTCCATAGTTATATACATAGTAGCTGGTTATGATATCCATTCCAGCAACTCATGCATTCTAAACATTACTTGTTCTCAGCTTTTAAGATACCTTTTAAGATGCTCTTCATCTTGAACTTTGGCTTAATTTTTATCACATGACATCATGAAGTCCAGATGTAAAAGACATGTTCTTCATCAGTGGACATGAAGAAAGCAACCACTCATGTTGACTCTTCCAAGAGGATACAATACACACACACACACACAAAAACTTACTCAAAAGGAGAGAAAAAATTGTCATCTCTATGAATATAAGGCTGAAATAAAAAGTAATGAGAAAGAAGAAATCTGGCCATATCACAAAGTCGTTAGTCTTACCCTTAGGATTAAAACATTGAAATGATAGAAATCTATAATTTACTCTCACCATTGTGAAATGTCACTGAGGAGGTATCCAAACACACTTTGTTGTGGGAGAATTGTTATGTAAAATATCAGGGGAATTCTTCCATTTTAAAATGCCGAGAGCAGCAGATATGAAACCACGAGCTTCATTTTCAAAGCCTTGGAAGACCTACAGTATGGCCGTGTGACTCTGCTCAAATATAGCTCCTGGGTTTTATCTGCAGTTATTTAAACATGAGTAATTCCTGATGCATATTTACTCTGAAGTTAACAATGAAGGATTACATTGCAAAATAAAACACTATTTTTTTCCCCCCAGTATATCTGGTAAGCATAAAATAACTCTTTAAAATTATTGTTCGCAATAAATTTTAGCAATCCTCAGCAATAAGCGAAGGAATGAATTAAAATTGAACAAGAAAGAGAATTAAAAAGCTAACTAATAAAAAATGAGATATAAAAGGTCGTATTGGAGGTATACTTATATTATTTAAAACTAGCCTGACAGGCCTCAAACTTTTTGAAATATGTGTGATTTTTTAGGATTTATATCTTCTAATTAATTTTTAAAAATCTGATAATCTATGAATTTCCACATTTTTGAGGTTTCTTTTGAGAGAAATTTTTCCAAGTATTGTTTTGATCTGTTTAAAAAAAAAAAACTTTATTGAGATGTAGTTCACATACAATAAAATAATGCCATTTCGAGTGTAAAATTAATGGTTTTAATATATTCACAGAGTTGGACATCCATCACCACTATCAATTTTAGAGCATTTTAATCATCCATAAAAGAAACCCCATAGCTTTTAGCTATTGCAACGCCCCCTAGAGGTCACATCGTCTGCAGTTTAAAACAACCACTAATTTATTTTTTTTCTGTGTAGATTTACCATTTCTGGACATTTTGTATAAATAGAATCATATATTATGTGGTCTATTATGAATGGCTTATCATTTACCATAGTGTTTTCAAAGTCTATCTACATCATAACATGTAACAGAATTCATTCTTTTTTATTGCAAGTAATATTCCATTGAATGGATTTACTACATTTTACCAATTGATCGGTTAAAGAAAATTTAGATCTTTCTTACTTTTTTGCTATGATGGATAATGCTATTGTAAATATCATGTACACGTTTTTGTATGAACATGTTTTTATTTCTCTTGAGTATAGACCTAATAGTGGTATTATTGGGTCATATTATTGGGTCAGTAATTATATTTAGCCTTTTGTGGAATGGACTCTTTCCTAAATGGCTGCACAATTTTACATTCCACAATGTATGAGTGTTCCAATACCTCCACATCTTGTCCACCTTTTCCTATGATAGTCATTGTAGTGAGTAAAAATAACATTTTTATTATGATTTTGACTTGAATTTTCCTACTAACCAAGACTGCTGAGCATCTTTTCATTTGCTTATTGGCCATTTGTGCATCCTCTTTAGGGAAATTTCTATTCAAATTCTTTACCCATATTTTAATTGCATAAGTTGCTTTTTTGTTCCTGAGTTGTAAAATTTTTTTACATAGTCTAGACATAACTGCTTTAGATATATAATTTGCAAATATTTTCTCCCATTATGTGGTTTGTCTTTTTACTTTGTTCAATCGTGTCCATTAAAGTCCAAAAGTATTTAATTTTGATGAGGTTTGATTTATTTTTTCTTTTGTCATTTGTGCTTTAAGAAGGCTTTGTTTAACCTAAGGCCATGAAATTCACTTCCATGCCTTTTTTTAGAAGTTTTATAGTTTTAGCTTTTACATTGATGTCTATGATCCATTTGAAGTTAATTTTTGAGTACGATATGAGAAAGAAATCCAACTTTATTATTTTTAAATGGGTATCTAAATGTCCCAGCACTATTTGTTGAAAAGACAGTTCTACCAGTTGTCTTGGTATCCCTAAAGAAAGCATTTGATTATAAATGTAAGAGTTTATTTCTGGATTCTCAGTTCTACTCCATTGAATTATAGATCTGTCTTTCTGCCAATACCACGTTATCTTGATCACTGTGGTTTTGTAGTAAATTTTGAAATAAGTAAACATAAGTTCTCCAGTTTTGCTATTCTGTGTACTTGTATTTTCATATGAACTTTAGGATCAACTTGTCATTGATTGTACTGAATATGTAGATCAGTTTGGGGATGTGGTTATGCTAATAATATTAAGCCTTTCAATCCATGAACATGGGATGTCTTTTCATTTATTTAGGTATACTTTCATTTCTTTCATCTATTTTTTTGTGATTTCAGAGTATAAGTTTGTACTTGTTTTTGTTAAATTTATTTCTAAGTATTTTTTTTCTTTTTGATCCCATTATAAGTGAAATTATTTTCTTAGCTTCATTTCAAAATGTTTATTTCTAATATACAGAAATACAATTATTTGTCTAATTTATCTTGTATATCCAAACTTGCTGGACTTAATTGTTTTTTAATTTTTTTTTAATTTTTCAATTGATATACAATATTATATTAGTTTCAGGTGTACACAAGTGATTATTCATTTTATAGTTTCCAAAGTGATTACCCTGATAAATCTAGTACCCACCTGACACCATATATAGTTGTATTATTGACTCTACTCCTTATGCTATATTTTACATCCCCTTGACTATTTTATAACTATCAGTTTGTACTTTTTAATCTCTACTCCCTCTTCATCCACCTCCCAACCCTCTTCCCATTGGGTGACCATCAAAATGTTTTCTGTATCCACGAGTTTCTCTATTTTGTTCGTTCATTTATTTTGTTCTTTAAATTCTGCAAATCAGTAAAATCATATAGCATTTGTCTTTCTCTGCCTGATATCCTCTAGGTCCATTCATGTTGTTGCAGATGGGAAGATTTCATTTATTTTATGGCTGAGATTAATTAGTTTTAATAGCTTTTTTTTTTTAGTTGATGCTTTCAGATTTTTTATGCGCAAGATAATTTCATCAACAAATAGAAATAGTTTTATTTTTTTCCTTGACAATTTGGACATTTTTTTTTCCTTTTACTTCCTTGCCTAATTCCCTTGGATAGAATCTCCAGGAAAATATTTAATAGAAGGGACAAGAGGAGATATCTTCATCTTGTTCCTGCTTAGAGGGAACATATTCCGTCTTTCACTATTTAGTAGAGTACCAACTGTTATATAATTATATTTTGTGACATTATGATTTTAAGTTACTTCATTTTATAGATTTTGTTTAGGAATTGTTACTTGAATTAAGTTACTCAGCCAGTCTTTTAAGAATAGTTTATTTATCTCAGTATGCATATATATAGATAGAGAAGCCTATTCAAATAGTTGGACAGAAAATGAAAGGAAAAATATGCATAGTTTTTAAATTACCTTAGTTCTCTCTTCCTCCCTGGATCTAGGTCCCTTCATGAGGATGGGCTGTCCTTTGGGACAACTTTGGGCTGTCTTTTCACCCAGAGGCTCAGCCTTGTGACTTGCTTTAGTCAATTAAATGTGAGCAAACATGACAGAAGAAAGGCTTGAAAAGTGTTTACTTAATTGGGCTTGCTTGCTTTTGCTTTTCTGCAATCATCCCAAGAGCAGGGTGTGATGAGCTAATGGAGAATGAGACACATGGAATAGAATAATGTCGCCCCAGTCATACCAGCTGAAACCATTCTATTTCAACAACAGTAAACCAGTTCCCCAACACGTGAAACTCAGCCAAAATCAGCAGAGCTCTTAGCCAACCCACAACCAGCTACAGAGTGAGCCACTGAGATCAGCTGAGTTCAGCTAAACCCACAAATTCCTAAGCTAAGTAAATATACTTTTTGTATGCCACCGAGGATTTTTAGTTGTTTGTTACAGAGAATTATTATTGCAAGAATAATCGTTAGAATACTCTACTATACATGCTATTTTCAATAGACTTCCTTTAAAAGTCTTAATATTATTCTACCAGAATGACTACATGACTAAATTTCAATATAGGTAAAATACTTAAATAAACATTCATAATTATAATCAATATAACATTAAAAATTCTTCAAAGTTTTTACATCAGCTTGTGAAATATATTAAGAATAAAGTCACTTAAAATATTTTTTAATTTTATTCACTACTGACATTTTGTCATAAAAAAAATTAGGAAATTGCTTTTTCCAGTTGTTCTATTTTGTTAATTATGTTACTATTTTAAATGTGTTTTATTTTGTTCTGCATCCGAAATATTCTTAGTTATTTAGTCCTACTTCTGTTTTCTTTCTTTTCTTTTTTTTTTTTTAATGAAAGCATTGCTACCTTACCAGTCTCTTATGATAATGTCTGTTTAATTATTTTCATTCATCTTTTGGTCTCCTAAGTTCTTTCATGTTTGAGAATGTATGATATTGTCTTTATGTCTGAAATATAATTTAGCTAGGTATAATATTTGTAGTTATACACCCTTTCACTCAAGACATGACCTATTGTTCCCTTATCTGTTGACTTTGAATATTTTTTCATATAGGTCAGTGAGAAAAATATCTACCTGTAAGTTGTTTACTATTTCTACCTGAGTTTCTGTAAAGTTCTTTCTTTATTATTTAATTTCAATTAACTGGTCAGAAAGTATGTCAGTTTCTGTATCATTTTTTTCTAAAACAGTATGTAATTTTTTGTTCCTTCAATTATTCAATTATTTCATTTCAATTATTTCAAATCAATTTATTCATATGTATTTTTGAATATTTTTTATTTTTATATGTTATGGTCTTCATATTAAGGTAACCAATTAAACTTGCATTTTGCTGTCTCTGCTTCTGCCCTAGATATCCATCAAGTACCCTCTAACTAATTTAATGTCTTTGTGTTTTTCTTCCATATTTCCTATAATTCCTTTTATTTGATAATTTAGTCTTATCCATTTTGCTTTTTTCATCCTGTTTATTAAGAAATGGTTTTGTTCTTCCTTGTTTTATTATGATAACTTTCCAAGATTCCTTTTAATTTCATTGTGATTTTACCTTTGGGACTGTATTCGATTAAACTTGTATTTCTACTATGTCTCTAAATCATTACACACTCTTCTCTTTCTTGGTTATTTATTCTGCAGACAGGAGTATTCATTGTATTACATGCTCCATTCTTATCTCTTCTTTGGAAATTTTTGCTATAATATATTTAGAAATTGTCAAGTAAGAGTTCTTTGTTTATTTTGTTTTGTTTTTAACCTTCCCAATACTTGAGGCTAGCAGCTTCGCCCAGATATTCTATTTGTACTTTTATAGTTTGGTGGATTCTTATTAATACCTTTATACTCTTTTCTACTTTTATCTTGGTTATCCTTGGTAAAGGTTTTTGAATTTTATGGATTGTTTCAAAGATGTAGCTTTGGGGTGATTTTCTGTATCATTTTCTTGTCTTAAATTTTATGGTTTCTGCTCTAATTTGTATTAATTCTGCTTACTTTAGACTTATATTCTTCTATGTTCCCTAGTTTGCTAATGCGGAATGTTAGATCCTTTTCCTAATACACACATTTTCCTAATACTATAAATTTTCCTTGAGGCACTGCTTTTCCTGCATCTCACATATTTTGACAAATTGTATTTTTATTCTTATTTACTTAAAAATATTTTAAATTTCTCTTGAAGTTCTTTATTTGATCCATGGGTAATTCAAAGTATTTTTGTTTGTTTTTTTGTTTGTTTGTTTTTTTAATATCCAAATATTTGGGGGAGGGGTATACCTTAGCTATTTTCTGTCATTTCTTTCTAATGTAATTTTCATTATGGTCTGAGAACATACTTTGCATAGTTCTAGCCTTGTTATAATGTGCTCTTTGGCACAGAATATAGTCCATTTTGATAAATGTTCTATGTGAACTTGAGAAGAATGGCTATTCTGAGGCTGTTGGATAGGGTACTCTATAAATGTCAATTAGAAACAGTTGATTAATAGTGCTGTTTATTTCAGCTACACCCTTACTAACTTTTTGCTTGCTGGATCTATCTATTACTGGTAGAGGAATGTTGAACTCTCCAAATATAATGGTGGATTTGTCTATATTACCTTGAAATTCTATCAGTTCTGACCTCATGTATTTTGACACTATGGTTAGGTGCATACATGGTAAAGATTGTTGTGCTTTCCTGAAGAACTGATATTTTTATTGTTATGTAGTGTCTCTCTTTATCCTTCATATTTTTTCTTGCTCTGAAGTCTGCTTTTTTTTGAAATTAATAGAGTTGCTTCAACTTTTTCCGATAAATGTTAAGTAAGAATATCTTTTCCATTCCTCTACTTTAAATCTGTCTTTGTCTTTATATTTAAAGTAGGATTCTTCTGGACAACATACAGTTGAGTCTTGTTATTTTATTTACTCTGATGGCATCTGTATATTTAGACCATTCACACTGAAAGTTATTATTGATTTAGTTAGTTTAATATCTATTATATTTGTAACTATTTTCTATTTCTTGTCCTTGTTCTTTATTTTTTCTTCCCTCTTTTTCTGCCTTCATTGATTTTAGTTATTTTTTTATAATTCCATTTTCCTTCTTATAGCAAACCTATTATACTTATTTTTAAAATATTTTTAGCATCTGTCCTAAAGATTGCTATATACATTTACAACAAATCTAAGAATCTAATCTAAATTATAAGTAGCACTATACTACTTCATGGTAGTGCAGGTACTTTATTACAGAGTATTTACAATTACTCCTTTCCATTACTTATAATATTGCTGTCACTCATTTCAGTTATCCATAAGCTATAATCATGAAATACATCTTCGCTATTGTTATTTTGAACAAACTGTTGTCCTCCAGAACAGTTAAATATAAAAAATTAAAAAATTAAAGATTTCCTGTTACCTTCATTTACCTTCATTTCTGTTACCTTCATTTTCTGTTACCTTTCTCTAACACTCTTCTTTATGTTGCTGATCTATATAATTTTCCTTCTCTCTGTAGAACTTCTTTTAATACTTCCTGCAAGGCAAGCTTACTAGTGACAAGCTTCCTCAATTTTTGTTTGTCTAAGCAAATCTTTTTTTTTTCTTCACTTTTGAAGGATAATTTACTGGATACAGAACTCTAGACAGAATTAGAAAGGGAAAAGCTAAGAGCAGAATTTTTGTGAACCAGAGTTTTGTCTTTCCTGAGATACTGTTAAATATACTCTACCAGGAATTACTCTATTCCCTAGATATAATTTGTCTCCAACTTGAAAACCACTAAGTGTAAAGCCTTCAGTGTTTTTGTTTGTTTGTTTGTCTTCCCTTAACTCTATAAATATCTCTAGTACCACCTATCCAAGAGTGGAGACAAGCTTAGGAGATAAGCCACAATTTTATACCTGTTTGTTTTTCCTTTCTTTAAGTTTATTTTTCCTTTTATTTTCTCTTTCTCCCATTCTGTCCCTGAAATTAACAGCCTAGAGTAATTATATTTTGTTTGTTTAATTTCTGCTAGTTTTTTATCCTGATTTTAAAAAGTGTTGTTACTTATTTATTGGAATTGGGAAATCCTATATCCACTATTACAGTGATTTCTACCTGAAAGTTTAAATAAAAGTTTTAAAAAGTTTTAACTAGTATTTGAAAAAAAATGTTTAGAATTTTTTTCAACATGGGAAGCAAAATAGAATTTTTTTTTTTTTTTTACTCTAAGTAAAAGAGTACCTGTAAGGTAGAATCTAGTGGCAAAATCCTTAACCAGTAGTCAGCAGATATAGGACTTTTCCTGGTTGTGCCACTGACCCTACCTTTATGTGACTTTGAACAGAAGCATCTACATTCTTCAAATTCTGTTTAAGCATCTATTATATTCTCAAGGTTGTATCACTGAGGATTTATTGATGAGTAAAAGAAATTCCTACCCTCAAGGAGCTTACACTCCAAAAACATACATGCCTATGAAACAGAAACTAAAATATAAAGTTTTACTGTTTCTTAATCTGTTCAGAGCTCACTTTCCCATACTAAGACAAAAGGCTTACCTAAATTACTAAATGGAATATACCTTTAGTCCTAACATTCTTTGATTATCAAAAATAAGAATCATAAATTCCATCATGGGGAATTTATCTAAAGAAAACTAGGTTTGCAACTAAAACATTTTTAAAAAATAGGAAACCCATAAGCATATTATATGTACATACTTTCCAAAAATGTTAAGTTCTTGAGGTACTAAAAAGGACAGTGGAAAATCTGATGTTTTGTAGCTTTATACTGTGTAGTTTCTTGGCCACTTAGATGAAACAGCTTTTCATTGCTTTGTCTATGTAATAAATTTTTCATTTTAAAATTTACCCACTCCAATACTGTTTCATAATTATCATTTCTGTAATCATTGAGAGAAAATATTATATATAGTTGATTAATCTGACAGGTACAAAAATGGCGAAAGGGACTTTATTAAATATCCTCCTGATTCTGAGACAAAAGAGCACATTACAAATCATCGTTTCTATTCCCCAATTTTCTTGTGTTTGAATCACTGAGCAATAACTTCAAGAGGTGAAGGGCTAGAGAATTTTATTGGGGCCCCTCTTCTTCCCTGTGCAAAAGACGCAGTTAGAAAAACAAAGGATATATTAAGAATATTTAACATTCAGCAAGAATAGCAGTAACCTGTTCAAACCTCGTTTCTGATGTGTCTTTACTTTAGAAGGATTTGCTTATTCCACATACAGTATATTAAAATGTCACTTAAATATTAAGAAAAATAGCAGATAACAGCACCTTTCATTTATAAGGAGAAAATTTCGAGTCTTTGAAAAGGTATTGCAAAAAGAATTAAGTATTAGCTACATAGGCCTTGCTAGCCTATGCCGCAAGTCCTACTCATATAAGTTAAACCCATGATGCTTTTCTACAAAAGCTAATAACCAACTCATTCTTTTTTACAAGAAAAATATTGTTCTTGTAGAACAAGAACAAAAATTGTTCATATATACAATTTTTTTTTCACTATAATATTGCTAGCAAAAGACTGGTAATAACTCAGCTGTCTACCAAAAGAGACATTGTTAAATTATGATATAACCATACAGTGAAATCTATGCAACTGATTAAAAAGTAAGGTTGAACTCTGTTATTTGTGTGTGTGTATATGCGTGTGTGTGTGTGTGTGTGTGTGTGTGTGTGTGTGTGCATGCACACACTCAAAGCAAGTTTTCAGTTCGGATTTAAAGAATATCTAAGACATTTGTTATTATGTGAGCAATGAACATGTTTTATAACTATCCTACAGTAAAATAAATAACGCCTCACTATGACCACTGAATTTTGAACCAATATCTAAGTTTTTCATAAGAATGCTCATCTCTTGGACACCAGAGAGGACTTTCTTCCAAACTTGTCTTTAGAGCTATCTGGAGCAACATGGTAACCAGAGAAGTGATGTTCATAGCTCCATAAAACAGCCTTAAATCTAAATACAGTTTCTGAAAATAAAATGAATTTTGATTTAATCCATTGTTGGGGTTCCCAAGTAGGCCCAGCTGACTCTTAAACCCCTGAGACTGGCCCATATTTGCTTCAAATGTCTGCCAAACCACAAGCACCATCATAACTGCTGATATTGATTGGGTTTTTACTCTGTACCAGTTGTTTTATATTTATGAATTTATTTATTTCTCATAGTAACTTCATCAAGTAGATGCTATTATTGTCCTCATTTTAAAGATAAGATTCAGGGAAAGTAGGTGACTTACTTAGGACTTACAGTCCATAAGAGATTGAGCCAGACTTGAAGTATAGGCAGTCTGACTCTAGGGACTTGCTCTTGTTCACTATCCTAAGGCTCTCTTTGAGGCTCCATTTCAGCCCAGGGTACTACAAACACTATTCAAAGGAATCATGGTTAAAAAAAAACAAACAAACTGTTCCTTGGTCCAGGTCCTCATCCCAGCAGAGTGTGGTGATGCAACAAACTGGCACAATAATTTGACTCAGAAATTCCTCTCACATTAGATAGGATATTCTGGTTTACATTGAATGCTTCGTGCTGGGCTACTTCATGCTGTTCTATGAAAGCGTCATTAAATGATGCCACAAGGTCACATACTCTGGGCATCTAACAGCAACAAACACACCTACCTGCAAATATTCTAAAAGGCTTCATGATTACTTTTCCTGCATCCTACCCACTAGCCAAATAATTCCTGCTCTCCTTGACTTTCTACTAAGACTCATACCTATGCCTGTCTAAAGGTTATCCATCAACATAGCTCAAAAGACAGGCAAGTTTTCTTAATTTTCCTAAGTGGAAGTAACAGTTCTTTCTGTATTTTCATTGTGACATTTCTCATTCACTATCCACTTCATCTAAGAGCTATTTTATTTCTTCCTTACTTCTTTCCTTTAGCCATAAAAGCATGTTTTTTATTCCAAATTTGGTCTGTGCTCCATAGTGCCTTGCCTATAGTAGAAATTGAGCAAACTTTTTATTTTTAAATAAATGAATGAAAAAATGGGGTGTGTCGAGGTATCATAATACAGGGCAACATCAGCAAAGTTTGAGGGAGAGATTAGAAAAAGGAAAAATTCATTGAGCAATTGGATAATTTGGCGAGGAGAATGTGATGTTCTTCTTGAGCAGCATCGCCAAATGCATAAGCGACTCCTCTAACAGATCTTTGTGGAGATCCAGCTATCACATTCCATTCCGATGGTGGTTATGGAGACATGACTAAAAAGACAAAAATAAAATAAAATCAGCATGGAGTATTTAGAATAAAAGAGCTGTCTTCACATGTGGATGTGTTTGGGGAGTTGCACAAGGAACCTAGCACTGAGAGATGAGATTCCGCCATTCACTTCCTATTTCAATAGACAGTTTCCAGGCATTCTTTCTGATCAAAGGCATAGGTAAATCTTACATAGATAGAGCAGAGGGTAGAATAATTTGTCTAATTCTGATTTAAGAGGTTTCACAACACCTTTCCATTTTCCTTGAATCCCTTCACAGTTGTAGGAGGTGCATATTGGGTTGTTATTTAGGATGCCAAGCTCTCAGTGTTCATTCATCTCTCTCCAGTACCTGAATCTCAGCCTCCTTTTTCTGAAGTCTCGACCACTATGATAGATAACAGCACCTTTGGCGTTGACATCATGTAAAGGTATGTACAAGTCAGAGTGTAAATGTGTGTATTTATAATAAGGGATATCCTTTTCTAACTCCTATCCAGAGTATATGCTTTCTGAGATCAGGTACCAGAAAGTTACTTTTTATTTTTTATTTTTAAATTAAAGACTATATAGTGGCTTTCAAATCAGAGCAAGTGAAAATGAAGATGAGTGATGTGTATGAATTTCATCAGTGTTGGGAAAGTTGACTACATTTCTGCTGCCCTGAGAGAACATTTCTCCAGTGACTTCCCTGGATTCACTTCTGCTTACACAATGCTAGTCTCACAATGACAAACTTATCTCTGCTTTTCTTGGCTGACCAGTGCTTTCTAGCTGATACATTCTTTCAATAAGTGGTACTGACACTGTTTCTATACCCCCGTTCCCATGGACCTGAAAGATATTTTGTGTGGGGAGATGGCCACATGGAACACTTTAAGTAATCTGTCATAGACAAGAAACTGACTCCTGCATACTATGAAATTCACTCACCATGGAATGCCGAATTGCCTTCTCTTCTTTTGCCTTTTTAAGTAACAATATCGCCGTCACATGATGTCTTTCATTTTTTATTCTGAATTTCATATCCTTTTCTTCCTTCATGTTTCTCCAAAATGATTTATTAGTCTTTGTTTGCTAAGAAGCCTTTTCTCCCTCCTTCAGAGAGCTCTTATTGTATCCTTTCTTAATCTTTCCCAATTAACTATAAGATAGCAATTTCTGTTTTTCATTGTCCGAGCAACCAATTCCCATATTGCAAATATATCACTCAAGTCTGATATGTATGTAAAACTTTTCTATTCTAATTTGTGCCCTTGCTGGGGTGTCCATGTTTCTATATTAACTGGAAAAGAGGTAATAAAAGATTTCAAATATATAAAGTTTTACATAAAATTCTTAATACCACTTTGGCTGGACTCTCTGTGTCAGTTCACTCAAATGCCCTTATACTTTTTTTTTTTTTTGAGGGAAAATTAGAAAGCTAAAAGTTAACTTTCCAGAGTTCTCTGATGCTAAGATTCTAGATTGACATATTCATGAGAAATTTGAAAAGTAGGGGTGAGCAGAGTCTATGTTCCTGAAAGTGTGAAATGGTACTGCTAGAAAGTTCATAGAAATATGAGGTTTCTCCAACAGCTGGCCAGTGTCCATTATGTGGACTCTTGGACATTAAAAGGCGGTGGTGGCAGAGGAGCCAGTTTTAGCTTGTTTCCTGCAAAGCTCCAGTGTGGTGGCCTCAGAGATAGTTCCATTACCTGTTTTGAGTTGCTTTGCCTAATTCTAAAAGAGTAAACTCAAACCTATTCCTTAGGCCATCTACAAAACTTGCAAATATCTAACTTACTGTATTAAATGTCTTTCTGCTTAAAATA
Source organism: Rousettus aegyptiacus (assembly GCF_014176215.1). NCBI lineage: Eukaryota > Metazoa > Chordata > Mammalia > Chiroptera > Pteropodidae > Rousettus > Rousettus aegyptiacus. Next base: position 25,840,349 of record NW_023416286.1, read on the forward strand.
CCCAGAATTATGTCTGATTCCTGCACTAGACTCTGACTGATACAGTCCCACACTTATGTAGAAAAAGGTGATGCCCAGGGACCTCCAAAACAATCGCACCTGTAAGGCCTCCACCAGTCTTGGCAATCTCAGCTCTCAACACTCTTACCGGCCAGTGTATTCTCATCACACCATCCAGAATCTATCTCACTCTTCCACATTTCTGTGCTTTGGACATGCCACTTACTCTTAATCATATCCACCTCCTTCTTCTTACCTGCTCCCTGACTCCCTTGCTAGTACCCCAAGGTTAAATGTCCTCTTTAGCTTCCTTAAGCCATTAGAGCAAAGCTATGTTATTCTAATGCATCTAGTGTACAGTTCTGTCACTGAACCTATCACACCACAATTCAGGTCTGCGTTTAGACTTCTGTCTCCTCTTCCAGACTGTTAGTGCCTTGAGCTCAAGTCCCTTGTATACCATTTGTTCTCATACATCTAAAAAGTTAATAACAATTAATAAAATTTTGTACGAGTAAAAGGAAATTATTTATAGCAGCTCACTGACTTTGAATAAAAATTCCAAGTAATTAAATAATAATTCCTGTCTCTTCTATACTTGAAACACTTTGCAAAGGCGTGTAAATAATAGTGACCTACTGGATGACAGTGTTGTCCAGCAACAAACGAAGAAAGCATTAAAATGTTCCATCCTCACAAACAGTATTTACATGTTTATGATTGTTTTCATGCTGATTTATCCTACTCCAAGCATGTACATTTGACTATGGTCTGATTTATAACATAAATTCTCAGAGGGGAGACATTTAATCAATTTACCTTGTTTGATAAAAATACTGTGCAGGAGTCCTTTAAAAATGTAATTGGAAGATAATTTAAATACTCATGCGAAGTGGGACATTCTCATCAGAGTCTTTTCCATTCTGTACTTAAATAGAGACGTTTTTATATTTGTTGCTTCATGTGTATGAAAAACAGGCAGTTGAAGCTGTCTGACACTGCAAAGGGCAAAATGATAGCAGATGGCTATTTCACTGTTTCTGAAAATGGGTATTCATTTTTATTGAAATTAATATTTGAATGCACCATGGGAATTTTATTACAGGACTTCTATTAATAATGAAATGTGCAACAAAATTTCTATATAAAATTTTACTTTCTACTAACTTTCTTATTCTATCTGATCATTTTTTCTTAAAACATCAAATATGCATTAATGAGAATGAAAAAACAAGGACTGTATAAAAGTTTATTTGTCTCTGGTTAATAAAATTTGAGAGACAGTATGTACTTTACATTAAAAAAATGAACTTCTTGATGATTTCTTTATTAGGAAACATGTTATTCAGAAGAAACATTAAAGCAATTTTCAACGGAAAATTGTAACCACCATTTCATGCTTTTACAGTTTCTTTATATCATACTCAAAGTCAAAAGTTAGTAATGAATGCAATATATTTATTAGAAATGAAAGTGTAAAATAGAGCCATGATAGAATACTGACAGATTTTATATCATTTTCATAACCATTGCTAAACTCCCTAAAGAAATATATATTCCTCCAAGGAAAAAAAAACATACACCAAATGTGTTTTTGTCAATGTGTTGTTTTCAGATAAAGTGCATTCCAAACTGCTTTTATGAACTAGTATCTTTGCATCTGTGAAAATAAAATTGAAAATTTCCCAGTTATTGGACAATATGAACAATGTTAGCATCTACATGTACAAGAAATTTTGGTTCATTTATGTTGGTTAAATATCTATTAACTGTAGGCTCTATTTTAGAGAAAAGTTATAGTCTATGGTTTTAATATTAAATAAATCGAGAATACTCTTTTAAAAATATATTTATTGGTATTTAAATATTTAAGTGATTCATCATTATTGTAGCTACTCTGAAGGAATAAAATGAATGCCCACACAAAATGCAGTTTGGATATCAAGACAGATGATACCACACATACACCAAGAGGGAAAAAAAAGTTTATTTCTCATATAACGACTTGGGGAGAAGAGAGAGAATACCTTAAGTGATCTGAAAATGGCTTGAAAAAGGAAGAAAGCCTGGCCTGGGGTACGTATGGCGGTTAGAGGGCAAGGTGAGAGTTGTTCCATGTGGCGTGAGCTTCTTGTTATACCAAAGGAGAGAACACTCAGACATCCTTAACAGCTTTGCTTACATGAGAGACACAAGGGGAGGAGGCTGAGGGTAGGCTTAAAAGCTATCAGCAGCCAGATATGAAAATTCAATCAGAATCTTTAATATAACCATGCTTGAATTTTATTTATTTAATATTCTGTTCCCTTGGGAAGTTAACAATGGTTTGTATCATACAACCTGACCAGCACAGCAGAATAAACAAGAGCCTTGGCTATAAATATACTGAGGTCACATTCTAACGTTGTTGCTTGTTTGTTTTCTTTTCACAGGGCTATAATAGGGAATGAATGAGAAATACAAAATGTCTGATGCACAATAGATGGTTAATAACAGTAACTCCTATATTTTGCTTGAAGTTTTCTTAAACATTGGATTCTTTGACATTTATTGAAAATGTGGTACATGAACTACAGGACAAATAAAAATAAAATTTAACTGTTGCAAAAGATAAAGCTGGACACTGGTTAAGATGATAAGGGCAGATTTTAATCAGTACTAACTATTAGTACTGATTAACTATTAGTATTAATAAGGAAGAATCCAATGTGAACTGAACTCAACTTTGATTTGTACGGAAGTCAGTGGGAGTTTTAAAAGGAAAATGAGGGCCTAAGGAAAGGAATGATCAGGACCTTGAGTAGAGTCAGGCAAGTGAAAAATCACGAAAAGCAGGAAGGCGGCTTAGTCCATGTGAAACCCATCTAGGTTTGCTAAACCCATTTGAGTTGGCTTTTGTGAAGTTAGCCTACTCTCCATTGAAGACTGGGAGTGAGGAGTCCTGTCTCAGGTGTTGGCTGAAACAGTTAATTCTTTAGGCAGCTTTAACTTTTCTCAGGTAGGCACTTTTAAGGAGGGCTTATGGTCATCCTAAGGATATGGCCTTGAGCTCTTAGAAACTACATTTGTGTTTTGTTCAAATTGTTATAGGACAAGTTTGACAGCTGGTCGAGAAAGAGGATTTAGAAGAGAGTGGCTAGAATTTGGCCAAAGAGAATATCTTTGTCACTTTAAAAAGGAATATTAGGAAAATCATTATTGGCAATTTTATATTCAATTTAAAAACTGCTAAAATTGTTAGCTAACATAAATTTGAAAATTCTTAGTCCTGGTTAGAGGTAAAAATCTTAGCATATAGAGTCATTCACATAAATAGAAGATTGAAAACAACATATGTTTTATTCTATTTTTTTTTGAAGAAGGATTTATGAAGGCAATATAAAAAAAACCACTTTATTTTAAATAATTATAGATTCACAGGAAATTGCAATGAAATGTTCAGGAGGTCCCACATATTCTTTACTCAGCCTCCCCCAATGGTAGCAGCTAACATAATTGTATGTCATATTGATATGACATTTTCAATACCAGGAAATCAACATTGGTATAATCCACAGAGTTTATTCTGATTTTATGAGATTTATTCTTATGTTGGATTCTGATCAAGATTCTAATTCCACAGTGATATGCTGCATCTAAAGTGCAGAAAAGAAAGACCCATTGGTTATGCCAAGTTGGGCAAATACCCATGACATGAATTGTACTCTTTCCAGTGCCTTTAATTTAGCCATTACTGTATCCCAGGATCAACTCTTTGTCTCATTCTTTTGTCTTATTTTGTTTTAATTTTTATTTTGACATAATTTTAGACTCATATAAAAGTTGCAAGAATTGTACAAAGAATTCTCATATATCATTCACCCAGATTCCTCAACTATTAGTATTTTACTACATTCGCTTTCTCCAGGAAACACATACACACACGCGCGTACACACACACACACACACACACACACACATTTATTTGTTTTCTCCTAAATACTTCGGTATTTATTTCAAAGCAAGGACATTTTTATTTTTACCACAGTATAATTATCCAAATCAAAATTAACATTGACACAATACTCTTATATACCCTCATACATAATTCAGATTTTTGCCAATTGTCCCAATAATGTTTTATATAGCAAATGCATTCAGTCGTCATGTTCCTTTAGTCTCTAATCTGGAACAGTTCCTTAGTATTTCTTTGTCTTCCACCACACTGACATTTTTGAAGAGTGAAGGCTTGTTATTTTGTAGAATATGTGTCGATTTAGGTTTGTCTCTTATTTCCCTACAATTAGATGTAAGTTATGCATTTTTAGCAGGAGCTACTGCATAAGCAATATTATGTTCTTCTCAATGCTTCATATTAGGAATATTAGGAAGTGGAAGAATTTTATTTGTCTATTATTTGTTGTGTTAACTATAATCCCTTGGTTAAAGTTGTTTAGACAGGTTTTTCTAATGTAAACTTTTTTTCTGTTTGTATTTATTAAGTTTGTGAGAATGTAACCTTGCTTCTCCTTCTCTTCCCCCAAACCTTTAAGATTCAACTCAGATATTGCTTCTTCTATCGTATGTAGTATCTACTGTCTATACTTATATCACTAAGAACTTAGCTTCACTGTAATGTTCATTGTATTGTAAGTTTTTTTTTTTTTTTTTTTTGGTAACTAGTAGATTAGAAATGTTTGACATCAGGGACTTGATCTTACTTTTCATTTTAGAAAAATATTAGCATCTTAATAACTATCAATCGAATAAGCAAGCACATGAACAAATAAATCCCAAGAGGCAGAGTTGAGGTATTGTCATCTCCATTTTATAAAGAAGAATACTGAGGGGAACTAGCTAAGATGGCATAGAAGGTAGATGCTGTGCATATCTCTTCTCGAAACCATACCAAAATTATAATGAAACTACAGAGCAACCATTACTGGGAGTTTCCTGAGGTCTGGCTGAACAGTAGTCACACAACTGGGGACATACATAAGAGATCACCTTAAGGCAGGTAGGAGGAGTGGAGATGAAATGGCCTAGATTCTAGACCCATGTGAGCTCCCAAGCTCAGGGTTTCATTGACAGAAAGAGAAGTCCCCACAACTTCTGGCTCAGAAAAACCAGTAGAGATTGTGGCTGAGTGAGGCAGAGGGCTGCAGAAGTGGGAAGCATGCCTCTTAAAGAGCCCACACATGGACTTGTCTCGCTGACGAACTCGCTTGCTCTGGGTTCCAGCACTAGGGCAGCTGCTCGAGGGTTGCCAGGGACATATGTGGAGACATTGAGTTGTCAGGCTTCAGGACAAGGGCAGCTTTCTTCCAGATAGAAGTGCTGGTAGTATACATTGTTCTTTGGTTGAGCCCTCCCTCTTTCCAGCATGAGGACACAGGCAGCTGCCATATCTGAGTCTCCATCAACCTGGTTAACACAGATTGCTCCACCGCAGCTATTCCCTGAAATTCTGTCTCTCCCAACTTGTGGGCCCACCTAAGCTGCCTCCAGTGGTTTATTCCACACAAAAGATCTGTCTTGGCTCATGCTGCAGACTTTCCCAAAATTTCTCAAAGTCTCACAAAGCCCCAAAAAAGCAGCATCTGGCCTCAGCATTCCTTGTACCTCTAGCTGAGCGGCACCAAGCCTGGCACTAGTATTAGCTGGACTCAGTTTCTGTCTTGGCATCTCCAGGCAACTATAAGCCCAACGTGGGTGGCAGATTGCCTGGTGTTTCAGCACAGGTTGGGGCTGAACTTGACCTGCAGCTGGGCCCCTCCCAGCAAGCCCTTGGGCTTGCATACCCAGTGGCCTGCTTCAACCAGTGACAGAGCCAGAGCACCACCAGGGCTACATTTGAGGAGGACACACCCAAAGGGTGGACTGGGCAGGCACCGGAGCCCTGCTAAAGAGAATCCTTCTCCATAAGGTCAGCCCCTCACTGGCCAATCTTCACAACCAATCAGCCCGAGGGTCAATCCCTCCCATCGAATTGCAAACATCAACCAGGGCTCAACTACATCAGAGTACACACAACCCACTCAAGGGACATGCCTTGAGTACCTCACTCATGTGACCAGGGAAGACTGCCACTGGGGCCTACAGGACACCTACTTCCTAAACCCACTCTACTAAGACCAGGAGACATAACAGCCCTACCTAATACATAGAAACAAACATGGGAAGGAAGCCAAAATGGGATGAAAAAGAAACATGTCCCAAATGAAAGAACAGAACAAAGCGCTAGAAAAAAAACCTAAACAGTGGAGACAAGCAAGCTACCAGATGCAGAGGTAAAAATCACTGATTATATGAAAGCTAATGAACTTGGGGGAAGATAAGATGAACTCAGGGAGAACTTAAACAAAGATAAAAATCATAAAAATGGAGATGGAAAATATAAAAGAGAAACAGTCAGAAATGAAGGATACAATATCTGAGACTAAGAGTATGTTAGAGGGAATCAGTGGATTGGATGAAGTGAGAATCAAATCAGTGATTTAGAGGATGGAGTAGTGGAGGCCACTCAATCAGAACAGCAACATGAAAAAAGAATTCAAACAAACAAGAATAGTTTAAGGGGCCTCTGAACTCAAGATTATCATCATAGGGGTACCAGAAGGAGAAGAGAGAGAGCAAGGAATTGAAAACCTATTTCAAGAAATAATGACTGACAACTTCCCTAACCTATTGAAGAAAATAGACACAAGCCCCAGAAGCACAGAGACTCCCCAAAAAAGATGAACCCAAAGAGGCCTACACCAAGACACATCATAATTAAAATGCCAAAGGTTAAAAACAAAGAAAAAAATCTTAAAAGCAGAAAGAGGAAAACAATTAGTTAGTTACAAAAGAACTCCCATAAGACTGTCAGCCCATAAGACTGTCAGCCTATTTCTCAACAGAAATTTTGCATGCCAGAAGGGCTTGGCACAACATTTTCAAAGTGATGAAAAGCCAGGGCTTACAACCAAGATTATTCTACCTGGAAAAGCTATCATTTAGAATTGAAGGACAGATAAAGAACTTCCCAAACAAGAAAAAGCTAAAGGAGTTCATTGCCACCAAGCCAGTATTATAGGAAATGTTGGAGGAACTTCTGTAAGAAGAAAAAATATGTATCAAAAATATGAATAAAGAATGGCAATAACTACATATCTATCAGTGAGTACTTCAAATGAAAAATAAGTAAATACTCCAATCAAAAGACAGAGTGGCTGATTGGATAAGAAAATAAGGCCATTACATAGGCTGCCTACAAGAGACTCACTTCAGATTAAAAGACACACAGACTAAAAGGATAGAAAAAGAATTTTATGATGGACCTAGAAGGTATTGTGCTGAGGGAAGTAAGTCATATAAAGATAAATGCCATATGATTTCACATACATGTGAAAGGTCAGAACAGTATGATTAAATTACAACAGCAAGATCTTAACATAGCTCTTCATTATGTAACAATAAATATTATTGAGCTCATTTTCTTTGATTCTAAGAGGCTACTTTAATGTACTGCATCCCAAGAACGAAGAAAGCAAAAAACTTTTTTATATCTAAGTGTACATTCCTAGGTGAGTTAGAAAATGTGTTTCATGACTGCTGATAATACATAGGATGTTAGTTAGCTAGTGCGATAATAATGCTGCAAAACAAATCACCCATAACTTAGTGGCCTAAAACAATAATCAGATTCTCTCATATATATATGAGCGGGTTATCTGGGAATTAACTGGTCTACACTGAGCTCATCTGGGCTGGCTCCAAGCTTCAAGTTGCATCCAGTTATGCTCCATTTATCTTTCATTCTACTTGGACCAGCAGGTTACCCAAGACCAGAAGAGCAATAGGGGCTGTCCACAATATGTAACATGCAATTCTTCCTTATGCTGATCAGCAGAAGCAGCACACTGTAACCAAATTCCATCTACTGACATTTACCAAAGCAAATCACATGGCCAACCTCGGCCTCTTTAGGGCAAGCAAATACACTCTGTCTATAGTCAAATGGCAAAAGGTATGTATTCGAAAGGGGCAAAGAATTAAGGAGAGTAGTGAGAATAATAATTCACTTATTACAAACATACAAATATAGGAAATGATATATATGAACTTCAAGCTGAGGAGGGGCACAAGATTGAAAATTACATGAGATATTCTGAGTGCCCGTGCACAAGTATGTGTGTTTGCTTGGCATGTATTAGCTTTTCTGCTATTTTCCTTGTGTTCTAGCCAAGTCTGTATTCTCATTTAGATCCAAAAGTCCTGTCTTCTCTAGTGACTGTGTATGTATGCAGTCTAAGGCACTTAAACATTTTGATGCTCACCATATGTCCAACCTAAGTCACACAGTTGTAGTGAGACTAAAAAGTCACACAAGAGAAAAGAAAAATATTAAACTAATGTCTTGTTGCGATTACTGCTCTTTGGCTATTAAGTCCAGATTATAAATTGCTCCCCAGGGAGCATGATGATGCCCATCCCAGAGCAATAGAGCTCATTTCCTGAGGAGAGTCACATGAACGTTTATATTAGCTTGTATTGGACAGAAGTAAATTAATTCTTCCATCTTTGTAATGCCTAGAAGGAACGCTAGAAAATGTTCTTTCCTATAGTTCCAATTTTCAACATATATTTAGAGCTGAATTTTAAAAATATATTTGCTGAGTGCTATTTGAAAAACTAATTATATCTCCAAACATAATAGAATCAAGTAAAAAGCATAATAAATATACTTAAAATTCACTTGAGTTCTCTACCTTGCAAAGAGCAGATGAAATCTTTTCCTCAGTTATGTTCACCCTCCTTCCATTATTCAAGACAACAACAAAAGTCATGATCTGCTTTTATAAGTGTATGGGTCTTTTGGGAAACAGAAAGCAAATGTTTAAATCTTTAATATGAGAATGTGAACTAACTGTAAGTCTTTACATCAAAACAAAAATACAACCAATCATTTGCCAGGTTTCTTTTATCAGGAGAAACAAACAAATAATAACAACAAAACATCTTTCTTAGTTTTACACAGAGAAATGTGGAAAGAAACTTATTTACTGCAATAGATTTTTTTTTTAAGTACAAAAGAGCTAAAGAGATGCTTCTAGAGATCATAAACTCTAAAAGGGCATTTACTATTTCCATAAAGCTCATTTACTCCAAAAATAAAGAAAAACACCCATTCATAGACTTTAAATTAAAAATTTGCTTTCTGTAGAGCCAACATTCCCTTCTGTTTATTACCGTTTTCCTTGCTATCTTTCTCAGTGGAATGACTATGTAAAGGATAATGATTTCAGAGTTTCTAGGCAGCTTCTAGGAATAGATTGGTCACTGGTAGAACTAAATGTGCCCAAATTTGAAATTCACAGATGCTATTTTTGGAGTAGCTTTCTTAATTCTCCTTTCATTCTCAAACTTAAATGTTTTCAACAAGTACCATAGCATATGTTCCAGATTGGCTTGAAACATTTTCCCAGATTATAGTTTGGAGATTTGCATTCTTGAACAAACATATCCCAGACAAATATAATAGCAAATGTAATGCCTGCATGTGTGAAGGATGACAGTCTTCCCCTATTACACCTCAAAGTTTTTCCCTGTCTGAAAGTAAATATTAATACCAATCATTTTAAGTATATAGTACGGCTCTCCTCCAGGGCCAAATAAATCTCTGGGGAAATGCAGAATGAATAAAATTTCTGGTTCTCATTTATAGAGAATAAAATACTTGAGCTTCTAGAACTATACCTTAGATCTCAGAAAGTTGTCTCTTTCTTAATCCCTGTAAATTCCATGTCATTTGCAATGTGAGTTTTTCAGATGACAGGCTCTGCAGGAGTAACAGGAATATCATAAGGCTTCGAGAACTAAATTTTGCCTTAAGGCTTTATTTCTTTCATTCCTTTCTTCCTTCCCTTCTTTTTTCTTCCTTCCTTCCTTCTCTCCCCCTTTTCTTTATTTTTTCCCCTTTTCCTTCCAAATTTAATTATAAGATCTATTTGCCAGACAACAGATTGTTACATTCCTCAATTAATTTATATTTTGCTTATAAAGCGATTTCAAATTTGTTATCATAGAATAAGTGAGCGCAAGAGAGGGAATCTTGAGTTCATCTAAATCATTTTCTGGGTCAATATTACATGATTATATTGAGTCTGCTCTCATTGCCTTTTCTGTGTCTTTGTCTTACTACTGCTTGTTCACTGGTTTAATTCTCACAAAGTAAATCTACATATATTGTGGATTTCACTAGTCAAGAGTTCTGATATTTTAATGATGCTTTAAAATGTAAAAATAGTAGATTGACTATTTTTTTATTGTGGTAAAAAAACCATAATGAAATTTACCATCTTTATCATTTGTAAGTCTACACAGTTCAGCAGTGTTGTGTTTGCATTGTCATGGAACAGATTGCAAGTGTATTTCACATCTTGCAAATGTGAAACTCTATACTCATTAATAAATTCTCTTTTCCTTCTCCCATTTCCCCTTGTAACCACCATTCTATTTTCTATTTCTGTAAATTTGACAACTTTAGATACCTCACATAAGTGGAGTTATACAGTATTTGTCTTTTGTGACTGTCTTATTTCACTTAATGTAATGTCCTTAAGGTTTAGCCATGTTCTAGCATATATCAGAATTTTCTTCCTCTTAAAGGCTGAAAAATATTTCATTGTATGTATATATAACATTTTGTTTATCTATTCCTCTATTGATGGGCATTTGAATTACTTCCACTTCTCAAGTATGAATAACACCTCTATGAACATGAATGTACTTAGAATGACTATCTCTTACAAAGAACAGAACTGTCTGATAGGAACTTCAAAATATTGAGTCTGAATTAAATCTAGGGTGTATCTTCTCAGTTTCTGCAATATACACCTGACAGGTACTTTGCATTGAGTACCCTGCCCCACAACTTAAAACGGGGAGTAACAGATATGATTAGATTAAAACTTTACCAATTAAAAAGTAAAAGCTAATCTTCACTGTCTGGACTAATTCCACTCAGAGGAGGGTCTGTTTATTCTTGGTGGCTTCCTGAAAACAACTGTTAATTGATCCTCATGCTTTTTTAGATCACAGGAGTGTCAAGAGTCATTTTTGGAGTCTAGTTCTTTGTTCTGGTTCTTGAATTATAAGTAAAGACTCTTCTTCTGATGATATCTGTGACTGGTAACTAAACTTAAGGAGTTCACAATAAAATGACAAAGTATTGACCTAAATGTTATCAAAGTGATGCTCACATCTGCTTTGGCAATATTATGGTAAGTGTTCATATAGTGATTACACTACTTGCCTCACTATATTACAGTGATCTGCTTTCTTGTTGGTTTCCCCTTTAGACCAATGAGCTCTTTGGGAACATTTTATGTTCCCAAGCATAAAGCATAAAACATAAAACATAAAGATTCTATGCTTTATTCAGCTGTGTATCTCACATGTAATGTCACCACTATTTGCCCATAAGTTATACTAATAACCACAAGAGACAAGATGTGAAATAAATTATAAATTCACTGAAGTTTTTAAAGGGAGGGCCTGTACCATATTTATTTATTGGTAGAAAATCACTTATGAGGAGGTTCTGGTATACAACCTAATCAGAAAATAGCAACAAATTCCACTGTAAATGAATTTGTCTTTGTAAGACCAAGGAAGCAAATTCTTGACATTGATGAAGTAAAAAGCATGCACCGTTAGCAAAAACAAACATCCCTTGGGCTCCTCAAATATTATTTGACCCAACACATATACCTATTTACAACAAAGCATATAGCTTGTAAGGGAGACTAGATGTTATAGAAAATATTATCAGAAAGCATGTCTTTTGATGTCTCATGATTTGCTTTTTGTATCTACTGAACTGTAAATCATATAAATTAACTTATTAATTGAGAATGTTCATTGGTATACATTTTTTAATAGAAACAATATCTATTTCCTTGGCTCTGCCTTTGGTAATCATCCAGAACTATTAGAATCTCATTTACTCGCCCACAGTAGCACCACCAGGGAGCCACTCTATCTGACAGGAGAAAATCCTGTTTTTACTGGGAATGCTACCACTACTGTATCATAAATCAAGAAGTTTTAATGGGTTGGGAGAAGGAAAACTGCAGTAAGGAGGCATAATTAAACCACTTTTTGAAGGTAGTGTGTGAAGGTAACTAAATCCATTTATCTCTTTCATGAACTTCACTCTTATGTGTATTTGCTAAGGCTGCATCCGAAAACCAATTACAGATGTAGCTCCTACAGTGGCTTGCTATCACTGGGAGCAGCTAATGTCCTGTAAACACTCCTCTGTTATCTCATTAATTGAGGAAACACAACTCAGAAGGGAAGTGTGTTTACTTTCAAGGTAATTAAAAGAAATATCTAAAAGACTGGGGACTCCATATCAACCCGCCTGCCTTTCAGAAAAGTGAATGACCTCTAATTTCCATTTAACACTCAACTAGATAAATTCTCACCAGAAGCCCTGAAGGGATGGAGTTAAATATACTAGATATAAGGTTTGTTTTGTAAGATTTATAATTTAAGGGAAGATTATAAAAGAACTACATACATCCTTAGACAAAGGAACTTCAAACTAGTAACCAAGATACATACAAGCAGTCTAGCAACTGTTTTGAAGGTAGAAATGAAGACTCAAAATAGATGGGAGGAAAGGATCTAATTGTCACCTACAGTTAGCTGGAAAAGGCTTTGTGAGCAGGTGCAATTTCAAGAGATTTTGGGGTGATGAGGGTACTTAAATCAGTGGCTTCAATGCAATATCAGCAGTCCCCCACCTTTTTTGGCCCCTGAAAGTAGTGCTCCTATGAGAATATAATTCCTGGTAATCTGAGGTGGAGCTAAAGTGGTGATGCTAGCACTGGGGAGCTGCTGCAAATACAAATGAAACTTCACTCCCTGGCAGGCTGCTCACCTCTTGCTGTGTGGTCCAGTTCCTGACAGGCCACAGACTGGTACCATTGTGCAGCTCGGGGGTTGGAGACTCATGCAATACATCATTTATTTTAGAAAAATCCAAAGATACTAAAATTTTAGACTGTATGCAGAGAGATTCTTAGGAAACAAAGATTCAAAAACACAACCAAATTTTCTCTAAGAAGAAATTATTCCTTGATGCACTGTAATAATAATTTACTCGAATGGTCTCAAATAGTGAATGAGCTTCCCACAGTTAAACTATGTGTGAAAAAAAATTCGATTATTTATACATCAAAGTACTTCTAGCATAAATTACCAACAGTCAAATGTTGAGTAAATCACCAGCATCCAAAATATAGTATCTCATCACAGCTTAATTTAACAGTCTTTTTACGATCCGCATTAGAATCCCAACTATCTCCACATAAAGGACCTTCCAGGTCAATTTAAAGTCCGAGTTCCATTAAGGACTATTTAAATGTGAGGTCAATTTTAATATTTTCAAATCATTTTTAATGAATTATTTACGAAAGCAAAGAATGTGTTTACCTGCTCCTACTTCTCATACAACATATACAAGCAGAATGTCTCTAGAAGCAATCAAATATGGATAATTCTTAAATGGATAATTTTTGGTGGATATTCAACCTATGTTTAACGCTAACAGAGAATATCTTTAATATTTTCTTCAAATACTTAAAAAGAATTTAAAGTATCATTCTTAGGCAATCAAAGTCCAAGTAACCAGCAAGAATTTAAACACGAAGTCGCAAAAATGGTCATAAAAATGGTCAAGTAATATTCCTATAAATTTGGTAAATGAATATTATCAAGAATAAAACTTGGCAGTAGTCTCTTTGCTAGCAAGATTATGTTTTAGAATGTCATGACATCACTGAACAGTAACAAGAACCACTTGAATAATTCTTTTCTACGATACAATAACTTTAGTCAACTCAGGGGATTATGTAAAAATTAAGAAGGCAGCATATGTGATCTGCCTAATTTTCTCCATGATTTAGTCTTTCTTTCTTGGCTCCTTTGCCTTCTCTCAGAAAAATTTCATAGAGAATGAATATTGGATTCTTTTCAATTAAGACAGATTTTAGACCCACTTTAGTAGAAAATATCCCAACAAATCATGAACTGTATATTTGTATTTTTATAACTACTATGTCTAGCTATATAAGAAAAAATAATTTAGAGAGAAATCAAATGCTTAACTGTGGAAGAAGACAGGGATCTAGCTGGGTTTCTGGAACAAAATCTTACTCTTTGATTTACTCCCCTATTGTGAATGCTTTGGTCTGTCTCAGATTCCCTTTCTAAAATACAAATTTTCCTTGGATTGGGATATATTTTACAACAAAAAACACTTTTAGTCTGCACAGTATTTCTATGAAGAAGGCCTTACTCATTTCACAGTTTCAAACAGGGTGACCTAAACCCCGATTGACTACTGAGATTTAAACTCTATTTTGTGATTCCCAAAACTGCATTTTTACCACAATACCCAACTTATTGCCTTACTAGGAATTATTTAAGGAAAGGGGAATTTAAAAGGAAGGATTGACGTGCTGGATTTGAAATTTTTACTATCCTCATCTCTCATCAAAGCAAAAACTATAGCCCTATTCAATACAATTAAAATCTACAGACCATATATTATGCTCAGAGCAGTGTTCTCAGTGCTCACAGTTACAGACAGATGAGAAGATTCAGTCTCTGACATCGAATAATTTATATCAGTATCAAAAAAGAAAACAAGATCAACCAATCTTTGATAATCCAATATGTGTTAAGGTAAATACTGTATCTTGTCATATACATATATCGTTATAGAAACATGAAATCCTGTGGGGCTGAGAAAAAGGAAGAATTCATATCCCAGTAAGAGGGACCAGCTAAGAAGGAGTCTGATGGAGATATGACTGAGAGAGATGAGAAATATAAAAGAGAAGGTAAAAGGGAGTCATAAACAAATTTTCTTTGCTTCCACAAGATTGCTGAAAAGAAATAAAATTCTTCTTTTGGTATATCTGTTTCCCGTGTCTGTAGATTCTGTGTAGTAAAGTCCTCTCTATCCACAGACAACGTTGGCATCTATGACAAAGGAAAGATTGGGGAGAGTGTGGGACAGCTGAACTAGCCCAGCTAATTAGTCAGAACAGAAGAAGCAAGAGCTCACTGATATTTAATGTACACTGGGAGCTGAGAAGCTGTGATCTGTTGACCCTTCCTCCTCCTGCCTTCAAACCCTATGTGCTTCTGAAACCTCCCTGGCAAATCTCCCTTTTCCCCTGCCTCTTCTAGCAATGCTTGAAAACCTGAATTTCAACATATTTTAGAACTGACTATATGGATAGAGGATGGAGTTCATGAAAAACAAAAGAGAGTATTGTTCTTGGACTACCTGGCCCTTATGAGTTGTGTTGAAAGAATTCCCTGAGGCACCAGAAGAAATAAGACAGAACAAGAAAATAACCTAAGGGAAAAAGTGAGAGAGATAAGTTTAGAATGACATACATGCCCTAGGGAAAAAAGAGTACAGAAGGAACTGATTCAGGAGGAGAAAAGAGAAAGTTGGCAACCTAGCGGCAGTAGAAGGAGTTTGCACCTGTAAGAAAAAAATTTTCCTAGTCTATAGTACTCTTCACAATATATAGAAAATAACCATCAATTTTTAAATCTGCCCTTAGCCTTCCTTCTTTTTAACAGTTTTTATATAGAACTTTTCTCATTTGAAAATTTGCTTATCTTGGTAACATTTACCACTTGCTAACTTTATTTTCTTATGTTCGTTGAATTTTGAGAAAAATTGGAGCCACTGATATTTAATGAAATCACATGAAATCACATTTGCAGCATCACACTGTGTCTTTGAAATGTTGTTTGTAGAGCTTGGAGATCATCCTCTTACAAGCATGGAATGTAGGATGTTTTAGTTTATTCAGGCTGATAGAACGGATTACGTACGACAGACTGGGTAACATAAATTTATTTCTCACAGTTCCGAAGGCTGGATGTCTGAGATCAGGATGCCAGCATGGTTGAGTGAGAACTCTCTCCTGGGTCGCACACCTCTCTCTGTGTCCTCACGTACCTGAAAGAGTGAGCTAGCCCTCTGGGGCCTCTCATAAGGGCATCGATCTCATTTATGAGAATTCTGCCCTCATGACCTAATTACCTCCCAAAGGTCACACTTCCTAATACCATTACCTTGGATATTAGATTTTCAATATATGAATGTTAGACAAACATAAACATGCAAATCATAACATAGAAGAACTCACAAAAGATTATTCACCTCATAGATGATTTTCCATGCTTTAAAATAACTTATATAACTTCATTAAAAAGAAAAGAATAAGGGATATAAAAAAAGAAAGAAGAGGAAATTTGTGGTTGAGAAGAGAAAATAAGAAATGGGCTACTTGAAAATATTAAGGATTCTAACTAAATTCAGTTCAACACAGAATTTATTAATGATTATATTTAGTACCTTTTTTGAGTACTAAGTGATAATCATCTTTCACTGTTTTGTGATTTTTATTAAGTCCTCTCAAAATCTATATAAGTTGAAAAATATTATTCTCACATGACAGCTGAAGAAATGAGTCTCTGAGAGGTTACGCAGTTAGTAATTAAAAGTGTCAAGCTTTGAATCTAGCATTGCCTGATTCCTGTCTCTGCATTTTTATATTCTCAAGGTTTCTAACTCAAAGGTCTACAGGACTCAGAAAGTGTGAGGGGAAGTTAGACTTGAGAATACTCAAGTTGGGAGGGAGTGGGGCTTAACAGTGTTTTGCCAACCTAATAATAGTATAAAAAATTTTTAAACATTAAATGTGCCCCCCAAAAAAGGACTGTAGGGAACAGATTTGATCTGAATTTTACCAGCTTGTGACTGTATTATAACATACTACTTCATTCATTTAATTGCTTTAACATAGACATGGCCTTGAAGTAATTTTCACTTAGATCTAAAATTTGTTTCTCAAATAAAAGTATGTGTTTACCTTCTCTTTATAATAAAAAATAAATGCCTTTATCCTTGGCAGAAAAGCGGCTTTACAAATAGGCAAATATACCAATGGTGTTCAGATTATTTCTCCCACTAATATCCTTTTTAATACATTATAAGAAACAGTGGCTGCATTTGAGATTGGCAGAATGCCACAAGGAAACACAATATCAAATGCCTGAAGTTTAAAATTTCTACATGGAACTTTTGCTATAACCACCACACTGTATTAAAAATCGTGACAGACGTGTACCAGATGCGTAAATTTGAAACCTTATATGTGTGCTGCTTATCATGGCCCTGGGACATTCTGTGAATTTCAGATAGCGAATAAAGAATTGTTCCTGCATTAGAAATTCACAAATGTTAGTTCAAAGACAGGGGAAAAAGAGACATGAATGAGAAGACAAATGGGTGATAAGAATGTATATAATGTATATAGCCTCTCTGCACATCAAATGAGCTTTAGAGAACAGTTGTTCTTTCTATAAAACGTACCTCTTAAAGTAAGACTAAGACTTTATTTACACACTTGGCAAGATTATTAAATTTCCATAAAATACCTAATTTGATGAACACTGAATTAGTCAGAAATGTCCACTTGAATCAAATATGCGCTTTTGTTCAGATCTTCCACCTAGAATCAAATATAATTTCAGTTGTCTAAAGCAAGATAATACAGAAATATGACAAACAAACATTCCACACAAATTACTATTTTAATTACATGAAGAAGAAGACAATAAGATTTGTCTGCCAATGATAGTCTCAGAATGAAAAGAAAAAGTACATTGAGAAAAATATGCTATGTTCTTCATTATTGTGATCACTAAAACATTTCTTCCTTGGGTTTTTTTTTTTAAATTTTTCTTTTTATAAATAATAAAAAATCATGTGAAGGTTTAATATCCAAAAAATATAAGGAATCTATATAACTCGACAGCAAAAAGACAAATAATCCCATTAAAAAATAGACAGAGGATTTGAATAGACATTTCTCAAAAGAAGACACAAATGGCTAACAAATACATAGAAAGGTGCTTAACCTCACTCATCATCAGGGACACTCAAATCAAAACCACAATGAGACATCACCTCACACCTGTTAGAATAGCTATTGTCAGAAAGATAAGACGTTAGAAGGATTGGCTGAGGATGTGGAAAAAAAAGAATTCTGGTATACTGTTGCTTGGAATAAATTGATGTAGTCAATATGAAACAATATGAAATTTCCAAAAAAAATTAAAAATAGAACTGCCATATGATCCAGTAATTGCACTTCTGGGTATATATCCAAAGAAAATGCTATCATTATCTTGAAAGGATATCCACACCCTCATATACATTGTAAGACATGGAAATAATTTAAATGTCCATCAATAGATGACTAGATAAAGAAAATGTGATATATATATACATTTATACACTTATATGCATTTGTGTATTATATATACACACACACACATATACGTGTGTGTGTGTATATATAATACACATGTGTGTGTGTGTATATATAATACACATGTGTGTGTGTGTGTGTGTGTGTGTATGTGAGTATATATGACTATTTTGGTACCAAAAAAAAAAAAAAAGAAAGAAAATCCCTTCATTAGTGACAACATGGATGGACCCTTATGGGCATTATGTAAATGTACTTATGTATACAGTAACTATATTACATAATGATCAGATTTATCTATGTTACATTACTGATTGTCAATTTTCACACCATTATCAGCAGAGGAGCTGTATGAAACAGTGGATCTCACTGCATACATGATGAAACCCCCAGAGGTATATGCAAACCATTCCAGGGTTAAGACTACCATTTCAGAAAAACTTCGTCCCACACACTTAGTTTACAAATGGGGAAGTAATGTCAAGAGAGGTTTATTTTATTTGTTCATCTTCATACAACTGGCTAAAGGCATAGCCAGAATTTTAATTCAGGTCATTGACTTTTAAGCTGACATGTTTAATAGTATATAAATTTTGGTGTGTGTGTGTGTGTGTGTGTGTGTGTGTGTGTGTGTGTGTGTGTGTTGGTTATAGAGAAGATTAGAATGCTATTCAGAAATTATTAAAAACTAAAGAACAAAAGAAGAAATATTTTAAACTTGAGGGATCTAATTAGCAGCCCAGTCATAAACTGGGTGCCCACATAGGGGTTATCACTACTTAAATGATAGGCAAGTTACAGACTCAAACCCGAAACTCATATAAGGGTAATTGAATATGGATTTTTCCAGATTTTTTTTTTGGGGGGGGGTACATGTGGTTTTTTATACATTCTGTTTTTTATCCATTACTGTTTTATTTTATAAAGTAATTTTGAACTCACGTAGCAAAATAACTTTCTGTATTGTTTCCTTTTTTCTGATTTCATATTTATAATTTTTCAAAGTAGATTACCAATAAACAATTTGATCAAATTACCTTTGATAATAGTAAAGCTTAGAAGAATAGTTTCAATATATAAATGATTTTACTTTACTTGATCATTCTTTCTGACTGGATGTCTCTAACAAAAGAAATTTTGGAAGTCCATTTCAGCTAATTTATATGATCATTTAAAACTCTTAGATGAGTATGTTTTTCCTATATCATATTTTGGGCAAAATATCTCCTCAAAAATTTTCCCTGATTTTTCAGGAAGGTCAAAATATTTCTTATAATTTAGGTTAAATATGCCTCACAGTTTAAAATTTAAATTTAATGTCACTCAAGTAACATTCACAGTTCACGCTAATAGATAACCAAATTCCAAACATTCACAGTCACTTGTCTTATGTAAAATTTTTGTAACAATTGTCTTAGTGTGATTAATTTCAAAATGCAAGAGGCAAAGTTCCAGAATAAAGAAAAATACCTTTAAGTTCTTGTTGAGGGCAGGACCATACCACATTTATCTCTTCAGCACTTAGCACAATGCTATGTACAAATAAAATGTCAACAAATGTGAATTAAGTTGAATTAAATAAGAAAAAGATTCAAAACCAAAATGATCTCAGCTCTCCTGAAGAATTCATATTTTTTCAAAATGTCTTTCAGTTTATGTCCCATATCACTATATGTTAATGAATATTTTTGTAACATTTATGTTAGAAATGTATATCTATTTATTAGCTTATTAGATTATTTAAAATTAAATTAAAAACAAGTGATTTTATGAAAATGAAAATAAAGTTTTGTTTTTAATACAGAAACAATTTCAGAATCTTATTCCAATTACTGTTTATTGACTCCAAAAATATTTTTGTACTATAGAAAAGTTTCAGGGCCCAAAATGTTCCAGGAAAATAAATTAGGTATAATCACCAATTGATTATGAGTCCCTAATTGTGAATGACAAAACACATGTGTACCACTGTCTAATATCAAGAAACAGGGAGGCTTGGTGGAATTCTGATTTAATTTACGTCTTCCTTTATGAGAATCTTGTGAAATAAGATCATTTATATATTGAAACTACTTTTCTAACCTTTACTATTATCAAGTGGCCACCATGAACAACATGTATTTATTTAAATGGATTGTGAATTGTTTCTATAACTAAAGATTAGTGATTTAAAAAATAAAAAATAAGTATTGAAGAGAATAAAAATAAAATCATACAAAAAGTTTTAGTTTATTAGTGAAATAAAATAACATTTTATCAAATACAATGAATTGTTAACATTTAAATTCTAGAAAAGATTGAGATTTTATATAATTGTATTAAATTATCATTCTTTACTAATTATGTAGTTTAATTCTGCAATCAACATCTTCAGTGATAATGAACATCTTAAAACTTGACTCTAGAAATCTTCATAAAAAATGCTTTGAATATCCAATTATACAAATATGATATATACTCTTAATTATATTTATTTCTTAATTTTCCTTTATTGTTTCATTAGATGCACTGCCATATTTAATATTACTTTTGGATATATTTTCAAGTTTCAAATTTTCAGATATAGATGTATACTGATTTCCAGATAATAATGAATATTTAATTCCCAGATATTTAGATGCATTATAATATCATGTAATTTACATTGTAATAAGATAATAAAATGCAATTAAATTGAAAATAAGATCAAGTGCCTAGCTCTATTCCAAACAAATCATAATTATTTAAATGCTTATAAAGATGAGAATTTTAAATGCAATATCATTAAAAAATTTCTTACAGGAGTGTTATAAATACCCAAGCAACAATTTATTTCACTATCTAAATAAGAACGACTACCTGTAAACTGATATACCTGCATCTGATAAGACTTATATACAAATAAGTTGATAGATAGGTGGTAGATAGATAGATAGATAATTTTGTTGGTCTTATTTTGCCAAATCAGAGGTAGAAATCTAGAAATTCATCTACTTTGTTTCTTACGAAGTTTTTATTTTCTTATGATTTGTATGTATATTAATCTTGCATGATAAAAATATTTGTAAATTGTGTATGCAATAATGCTTTGGATAAATGATAATTCCATATTCAATAAATATTTATTGAGCCCCAACCATACTCAAGCACTAAACCAGACTTTGGGATACAACCATGAACAAAATAGCTAAAAATTTCTGCCTTTATAAAATTATATGTATGTATTGGGGGCAAGGTTGGGAGGAAGGAAATCAGATAATAAACAAAATAACTGACATGTATAATATTTTATATTATCTATTATTATGATTAATGCTGCAGGGAATGAAGAAAAAGAAGTGTTGGGAGTGTGGGTGGAAGTTTTAATTTGTGTGGTCGAGAAGTTGAGGTATGGATATTAACATAAGGGTGCTGAGTCTTATGGATGTGAATATATTGAAAAAGACTGTGATAGGTGAAGGGTATGTCAGTCAAGGCTCTGAGGAATGTACCCAGCATAATTTAAGAGGGGCTCCATTATGACTGATATTGAGAAAATGAGTAGCAGTGCAGTAGAGAATACCATCAAAAAAGTAATATAAGTTCAGACCGTGGTTAGCTTTTACCCTGAGATTCAAAATAATTTGAGGAGTGTGAAGAGTGATACAGTCTGTTCTTTTTAGCAATCATTGTAGCTGTTGACGATAAGAATATCACAGGTGAATAGAAGTAGGAGAATATTAAAATAATCCAGTGAAAGGATCATAGAGGTGGTAAAAATGGTTAGATTTTGGATATATTTTGAAGAAAGAGCCAGCAGTTTTGCCAATGGACTAAATGTGTGAGAAATAGAGGATTCAAAGAAAACTATAATTTTGGACCCAGATAACTAGAAAGATGGAATTGCTATCAACTGAGATAGGGAAAATTGTAGGTAAATCATTTTTTGTTTGTTTAGTGTGGGGTGAGTAGCATCAAAACTCATTTTCCATTCATTGAACCTGAGTTATGCAAGGGATCAAGGAGAATGAAAAGAACAGTGAGTGAGTTAATCTCCTTAATTATTCATAACACATAAGAAGAATATATTTTTAGAAACTAAAGTGACATATACCAGGAATGGATAATTTTAATAACAATTTGCATAATATTTTCTACAGAATGTTTATCTTTTATTTCATGTTGAAATCACTTATGATTATCAATTATTAAATTCGATTATAACTCCTATTTATAAACTCTGTAAATTTTCTGTCTGTAATTTATGTCAACTTTGTTCACACAGACCTTGTGATTCATTTCTATTTAACCTAAAGATGGAGCGAAAATGTTTACTGTATCCTTACAGACAGTGAATGGATTTAAAATTATTGTAGGACAGGTTGTAGAGTGGTGTTATCTGTGGATTTCACAATATGAAGGTTTTCATTCCATTCATAAAGTATTAAGCTGCTTGAGGGGGCAGTGTCAGATCCCTGATACCAGATATTAGAGTTAGTGTAACTGAGGAATCAGAGTCCATATTTTGAGAGTATAATTCTTAGTCTCAAATTGTGCCCAGGAATAAAACAGAAGCTCTTCCTGAAACTTAAGTTATAGCCAGACTTCTCAAATGCCAGCCATTAGTTGCCCCACCAACTGGCAAATTGTTTCTGCTACTTTATTTTCCTAAGGTTTTGCAGGTCCAATTCTTCAGCATTGATTTTCCTGACTCAGCTCAAAGATCTCCACAGCATCTCCCTCTGACAGGATAAAAGGACAGGGACATCTTTCCCAGGGAGATGGAAAAACCAAAGATGATTCAAAATGCCCTAGATCTCAACCTCCAGGCTATTTGTCATTGCTTCTATAAGACTGAACAGTCACAGACAACCTAAGCACAGAAATAATGAAAAGAACTTTCACAATGATAAGGATAAAATAAAAATATCTTCCCACAAGGGACAGTCAACAGCACAGCAAAGTGTTTCACTTTTGGCATAAAATTATTGCTATCTTATAATGTTATTTTACCCAACTCATCCTGAAATCTCTTTGGGTAGCCACAAATCTGACAACTCTTTTTCTATGCTTGCACTGATTTTTTCTGAAGGTTGAGCTTTTCTTGTGGTGGCAGTGGAGATAAAGGGAAGCTATAGATGGAATATTGAAAATAGTAAAGATAGAGTTGTGTACATATTACTAAACCAAAATCAGGACAGATGATTCAATGAAAAATTGGGAGGCCTTTTTAAGTACAAATAAAGTTTTAGCGGATGAGCTCGAATAACAAAAAATTGGGATTTCTGGGATAATGTTAAGGTTTAGGATATCTTTAATATAAGAAAGTGCTTCAGAAAACCCAGGGTCATCTGAGATCATTTTGGATCACATGGTTGTTATGGAATAGTAAATAGTGTCAGTTTATTAGAAAATGGGATTTGTTCTTAGCTTACAAAACAAACAAACAAACAAAAAAACAGGGTGTCAGACTACTAAGACTCTCCTGTGATTGTTACAAAGGACAAGGCCCAGATTCTTTTATACTTATTGTGGCAATATGAAACCACCCAGTGTGGCTTGCTCAAGAAATTATTGGTTCAAAACCAAAAAAAAAAGCAAAGATTCTTTTATATTATAATCTATGAAAATAAAATAAACAAAATAGAGAAAATCATAGTGTACATTTGATTTGTGTTTTCTCTGTCCACTCAGTGTTATTCTCAGATTGTGGGTTTTAAATGGCATGGAAAAGAAAAACTCAATAGAGTTCCACAAGCTAAAACAACAAGCTCAAGAGCCTGAAGGATTCCTAAGTGATTGGAGTGCTCACTTCTCATCATATCCAGGATGCCAAATTATATACCTCTTAGGTAATAAATTTCAGCTTTTGATTTTAAGGTAATATGGGGCAGGATAACTCTCTTTGTATGGTTCTTGGAACAGCAAGCACTATGCACATCTGAACATTTAATCAGTGCTACTTGATAATGAATATAGGATTTTACAGCAGAGAATGAAATTGGTCCTGGGAGAAAAATATCTAACTCTCGTAGCTAAGTGCTTTCTTCTTAGTTGCTGAGTGCCATCTCCCCTAGCTCATCAGTGTGAAACATTCTCAGGTAAAGAGCCCCTTTCACTTACCTTGAACCTTCCTAAGGTCAAGCCAAGAAATAACTAAAAATAGAACACAGATTATATGATCCACTTCACTTAAAAACCTAGAAAACTAACAGTGATTTCTGAAGGGTCACCCTTACTTCAGGCCATTTTACAGGAAAGTCATGCTGCTCCCAAACTGCCGCAAATTGAGAAGCACTCAACGCCCAGAGGTCCTTAAAACGTCTTGAGAGACTATTGAAAAGATAATTCACCTCTAATATCTAGGACATAATTCCATTTACTGCGGGAGAGAATGCAATAAGTGACTACATATCCACTCATTAGATTCACATTTCCAAGTGCAGTCAGGAGTCCTGACAAAGCTGTCAGGGTCCAAGGGCAGCAACATAGTGCCAGGAGCAAGGGAGTATCCACAAGTCCTGAGGCTGATTCCAACCTACTCTTCACCTTCCTCAGTTCCTGCCTAGATCGATTTGCAAATTTGACTCCTTTTACGCACTATTTAATATCCTTTTAATAGTTTTTCTTTTCTCTTTAAATCAAATAAAGTCGGTTTCTGTTTGTTAATTTTTTTAAATTTATTTTTACCTGACTGACTAGGTAAAAATGGGTGTTTTGAGAATGTCTTTATTAACAAGGTATATTATTGAACAAAGGAGAAAAATTGGAACTGTATTTATTATAGAATACCACTTTTGCTTAAAATACATTAATTAAAATGTATACCGAACATTTAGTAGAGTACGGTACCTTTGGGAAGTAGATTTACAGTTATCTTTAATTTATCTTCTTATACATATCTATGGTATTTTTCATTTTTAACCAAAATCTATTACTATAAAATAAAATACAAACATGCTCATTACTAGAAAAGTTCATCAAAGAACTACCATTTTGACAATGCTCTTAATCCACAGATTTTCACACTTCCAATTATTAAATATAGTTACAGCTACATGAGGAATGGTAATGTATTAAATACTATGTCAATGGTGGAGGGGGAGGAACAAGGGCGACAGTTGTTCCAATGAGGGGGTCACAGATCACCATGTAAGTTGTGCATGGCTAAGTTATTAAAGAGAATTAGAATAACATCTTTTATTTTGCGTATGTGTGTGTGTGTGCGTGTGTGTGTGTGTGTTTTTGAGAGACAGAGGATGGCTAATAGATAAGTTGCCTCTAAAATTCAGAGAAAAAAGGACAGAATGAATAAAATCCCATCAATGAAGTTTAAATACAAACATTCCACCAATAATTCCAAGACAACTGAAGTATCCTTGACTAGCACAAAGGCCCTGATCCAGTTAGAGTATGCAGTATAAGACGGGTGACGACACCGTAGCTATTCTGTAATCCAAAGCCTATATGATCTTCACAAAAGGAAGGAAATTGTTAAATCTATCGAGACTTAAATATATAAAAGCCTAGAATAGTATCAGTAAAAGTTATGCTGCAGGAACAACCTCAAATGCTCAGCAGCTTATAGTAGCAGTGGTTTATTTCTAGTTCACGTTCCATGTCCACTGTGGCTCAGCTATGGTTCCTCCCCAGGTCTTCTTTACTCCCAGGCTCAGAATGACAGAACTATCTTTATCAGAAAAAATATATGGCCTTTTGGCAGAGAATGAAAAACTGGCAAAACATTCATTGGATCTTAAAGCTTCCTCTTAGAAGCGGCATGTATCACTTCTGACTCATTTCCATCAGCCAAAATGAGTTATATGGCCAAACCTAATTTTAATTACAAACCTGGAAGAGGCAGCAAGTATTTTAAGACAATAATACCTTTAATCAGAAGGTATAATTGTGAAATTCACAAGGAAAGAGAAACAGTGAGGTAAACTAATAGATTATTCCTGTTATTATGCAATGCAAATTATTAAAACAATTTGCACGCAGAAAAGTCTAGGCATTTAATGTAATCATATCTTTAAAAATGAAAGCATAATTAATGCTGGAAACACATTATCTAGCTTTTGGAACTGTTTTAATTTTTATGATCTTAAATCTTGATGTATAAATTTTAAGTCTAGACTTGACTTAACATTCTAAAGCAGTCAAGTGTAGTAAATAACTTTGATAGGGGGTGTGAAAATAAAGCCTGGCCAAAAAAAAAAAAAAAAGTTCTATGACTGAGGATTCAAATCCATCTAAAAACTAACTAGCAAACTCTGATCTATAATAGATGCCAGATACTGCAACAAGTAGTTTTACCTACATATTTTTCATTAACTTTTCCTTAAAAATTCTTTGGCTGGGTAATTTATTTTTATTTTTATTTTTGTCAATGAGAAAACATCTTGAATTCACCAGCTGTTACATGACAGAACTGAGACTTAAATCCATGATAAGTGACTCCAAGTCCATTGCTTTTATTCTATCAATCTATACATTTAAGGATCTCAATGAAATTTATAAGACATCACCAAGGCTTGGGATCGAACAAAGAGAAATTCTCTAACATCTGGGCTGCAGCACCCAGGAGAGATTTTGGCAGTAGATAATTTGGCAGCTGCCAGAGGGATGCCATCTTCAACTCAATAAATTCATAGCCTCTTGTTCAATGCTACCTGGCCTGTCCAGCCTTATGAGGTTTCATGTTCTCCTATAACAGATAAACAAGTTCTCTCATTACTCAAAAGCTCCAGGAGAGTGGGGCTTACCATTTGATTGAAAGAAGAAGCTCACACAGGCCTTCTAATACATTCATGGAATTCAGGCTCTGGGCTCTAAAATTCTTCCATTTTGTTGTTTCTTCCACAATAAGGAGAAAGAAGCCTTGGTATAAGGTGCATGACAATGGGTAGAGTTATTGGTGGTTGATTAAATAGTCATATTATTAGTAGGGCATGTGATTTGGGAATTTTGTTTGATGTTTTGTCTTCAAGTTCAATGATAAATGGACATTTCCATTCCTGTCTAGTCCCATTTATGACCACCAGAACCCATTTGAAAGATGACTAGCTGAAACTGGAGCCATTTCTGCACCAATGTTAACTGGTGCCTGTGGAGTGATTTCACTACATGAGTTGAGCATATATATCCTGCATAATTATAATTCCTTAGATGACCAGTGGTGATATTTATTTTTCACATTTTCCTTAGAATAAAAGGAGTGACCTTATGTTTGGTACCTGACTAGGCCTCCCATGCTACTATAAGTCCTGTGCTCCAGATTGGTTTTTTTTAGAAACATACTTGGTTGGAGTTTAGGATGCAGGTTGTCTATTTGTGTCTTTGGCATCAACATCAATGGAAAGGAAAAAGGGAAAGGCAGTAAGTTGGAGCTGGTGGCAAGGATAAAGTGAGCTTTGAAGCTAAAGTGACCTATCAGAATCCTCCCATGTTGGGGCAAAATGGCCAGGCCTTTATACAACCATCTTCATTAGTCATTAGATGTGGGCCACCTTCGGAGGGACATGACCTTGGGTGAGGTGGTTCTCTGGAGCTGAAGCAGTTTCTGAGAGAGTATACGCGTGGAGGCTGTCTCTGACAGCACTCTTGGCATTGGGAACGACAAGTCCTGCCTTAAATATCTGTGCAGTGGATCTCCTTGTCCATCACAATCTATCCCTCAGAACCCTATCTTTATATATATTTAACGAATAGCAACTAAGATTATTGATGGGCCTCATCGCCTTAAGGTAACTTAATAGAGCATGCGTAGTGTCCTTGCCTCTATAACTGATGCTGGCTCTCCACTACCAAAGAAAGCTTTTACTAAAACAGTAGTGGCACTCAATACCTGTTCAGGTAACTCCTGTGGACCTGTGTCTTTGTACAGGATCTTAGGTCCTCAACAAAGAATTTACAATGATGTACCCTGAAGACCATCCGACTAGGTCTCAGAGGGCTGTAGCACCCTCCAAATATGTAGCACTTGAGGGACAGGCTGAAATAGGCCAGTGGCTGACTGATCGGGATATGATCTGTGCACTCAAAATTAAGGTGCTGTGGGTGAGGGGGAATCTATTGCCAAGTCCCACAGATATTGCTCCCATCAGAGAAAAAATAATTCTTCCTTAACAACATATCTTTCCATTTCTTATAGGAAATTCAGCTTCATTATAATCTTACAAGAATATCATCATATATACAGTCTCTCAATGACCAAAACATCGTTTTGAGCGGTATGACTGTGCCATGGTCATGTGCTCTGTCTATATCAGCACTCAGTAATATGCCAGGAGTTGTTTTTCAAAAGGTATATAATTCTCCACTGCAGAAAGCTTGGCTGTGCTCCAGACCCTCCAGAGACCTGTGCTATGATTCTCTCACTGGGGCTTGCCATAAATTCCACATGGCATCTTTCGCTACCACAGAAACCTCTACTATTATAGGACCTGCTGAATTGTGTGGCCCAAGTGGCAGAGCTGCTTTCTCTAGAGTCTGAACATAATGTAGAATTATTTCTTGTTCTGGGCCTCACTCTAAACTGGTAGCCCTATTTGTCACTAAGTACATGAGCCAAATCAGTACTTCCAGGTGTGAAACATATAGCCTCCAAACCCAAAGAAGCTCTGCATTTTCTAAATTTGTGGTGGGAGGTGCAAGATGCCATAATTTATCTTTTACTCTGGCTGATATGTCTGGGCATACCCATGATCACTGACTGCCCCAAAATTTTAGTGATGTGGAAAAATGCTGAATATTCATAAGATTTCTCTCTCACCCTCTGGAGCCCATATAGTAGTCCTCCCTTAACCACTTTCCAAGGTTTTAGTGATTTGAGGTCAACTGCAATCCAAAACATATTAAATGGAAAACTCCAGAAATAAACAATCCAAAAGTTTTCAATTTTGTGCAATTATGAGTAAGTAGTGTGTTGAAATTTTGCTCTATCCCACTCTGTCCTGCCTGGGATGTGACTTATCTCTTTGTCTAGCATCTCCATGCTCACTCCATTAGTCACATAATAGCCATCTTGGTGATCAGATCGACTGTTGAAGTATTAGAGGACTTGTGTTCAAGTCAACTTTATTTTTCTTAATAATGGTCCCAAAGAGCAAGAGTGGTGATGCAGACCATTTGGATGTACCAAAGAGAAGTGAAAAGGTTAAAGTTCTTAACTTCAAGAAAAGAGAGGAAAAAATCATATGCTGAGGTTGCTAAGATCTACAGTAAGAATGAATCTTCTATCTGTGAAAGTATAAAAAAGGAAAAAGAAATTTGTGCTAGCTTTACTGTCACACCTCAGACTGCAAAAGTTATAGTCACTGTATAAGTGTTGAATTAAGATGGAAAAGGAATTAAATTTGTGGGCAGAAGACATGAACAGAAAATGTGTTCCTACTGAAAGCAATGCATTGTGCTAGAAAGCATTAAGCCTATATGAAGACTTCAGCAAGGGATTCCCTGAAACACATGACACGAAGCTGTTTACTGCAGGTAAAGGATGGCGACACAGATCCAGGAATGTTTTAACCGAAAAATATAAAAATTATTGGAGTGGCTGTGTCTGCTAATGAAGAAGCTGCTGCCACATTTCCAGTAAAGTAGAAATTGATCAGGGTTTGGTACTATCCATGGTTACAGGAATCCACTGGGGGTCTTGGAACATTTCTCTCAAAGATAATGGGGGGGGGGAGGGGGTAGGAATACTGTATATCTAAATAAAGCTGGTCACCTCTTGCACATCCTATTTGGTTAGCATGACATAGTAGATCAGTGTGATATTCTGTAGGATATCTAGACAGTTCAGAACACTCTCTGAATTATATTATAACATAGGGAGGGGGAGTTAACATAGCCCTAAGGCAGAACTGTGAATGTATACTTTCGTACATCACAAATGTACTTTTGTATATCACATGTGAATGTAAACTATTTCTGACTCTCTTTTCAGATAGGGATAAGAAAAAGCTCACTTGCCAGATCAAAGGCCACATATCATGTACTTAGGACATATTAATCAAAAATAGAATATCTGGCATGGACCTACAACTGGGGCTACTACTTATAGTCTACTGTCATCCTCAGGATTCTTCTGGTTTCTAGAAGAGTAGAACCAGTAAATTAAATGGAGACATGGTTTAAGAATTATCCTTTAGATCTTAGGAGAGATGCTATTTTCTGCCATCTCCCCCTTCACCCTGGGGTGCAAGAGTAACTTTAATTTACTGTTCTGGCAGGGTAGGAAACAACTTTCATGAGCTTTCATCTGGTCTTCTCACAATCAAGCTCACACTCTATAGGCAAAGGACCCAATATGGGACTGCACCAAATACCAAGTATGTCTATCCCAATTATACATTTGGAGGCCAGGAAAATGATCCCTGAGTAGCTTAGAAGGCATTGTGAACCCACTCTGAGCTGATCTTGGACAAAACATTATTTATTACCTACCTTACATATTCCTCACACTAACAGAGGGACTATAATCACACTTCAGGTCTCCAGATAGCAATATCAACTTGGCTCTTGTTTCTAGCATTCTGCAGGATCAATAGTTCCCTTTCTCCAGTGTGAAGTGACCTGAGTAAATGACCATAAATCCTTCTTAGGAAGGACTGGATCATTACTACAAATAGTTGTCATGCTGTGGCAGGGTCCTTTCTCCTGGAAACCCAGTTCCTTTTTAATCAAGAGGTTCTAAGTCCAAAAACTCACTGAGGTCCAGAAATTAGTCACAGGAAGCTGAGTGTATCCATGAAGATGGGAGAGAGCCAAAGACTCTCTGGTATCAGCATCCCAGGAGGGAAGATATCAAGGCCCACTTTAAAGGGTAACCTGGATGAGAGATTGTCATATCATTATAGCTCTCTCAGTTATTTCTATTAATAATAAAATTCTTTTTGAGGAAAACACATGAGCCTAAAGCAATCTCAATCAATACTACTTTTAGATAATTGTAGGTGGCATCCAGTAGATGTAGTGAAAAAGGAGGCAGGGATTGAACACAAACTTAGAGATTATTTCTAAGAGTGTGCTATCACAATTACAAGTCTGAGATATCATTTTCAAAAGTCTTTTAAAGATCACCATTAAAAGCAATAGAGGAAATGATTACTCATAAGACAAAAGTGTATCACACAAAAATAAAGAAAAAAACTAAAATAGTTTTCAAGTTCTAAGTATTGATAATCAAGGATTGTGACTAAAGTATCTCAAGCAACTTAAACAAAAATGATGATTTCGGGCTGTAGAAAAGTGTGAGATGATTCAATTATTAGATGACACTAGAGCAAGACCCTGATATTAAAGATGAACAATGAAGAAAATGACTAGATGGCTTTTCCATCCCTCTATACTGTCTAAGTCCTATGGTATGGTTTTCTCCTGATCACATGATGCATGGACAGGTTCTGTGAAGTTTTTCATGAGACTCTTTTGCATCCCTAAGTTCAGAACCATATCATTGTTTTCTTCGAAATAGTCAATGCAATCCTTCACAGAACTACTATAATCTATAAAGAATAAAATTTTAACTCTCATAGGGCAAAGAGTAATGATGGAGAAAGTTTCATATAGGGAAAATACTCAGACACATAAAGAAAACAAAGAGGAAAAATGAAAGAGGAGAAAACTTGAACTCAGAATAAAAGAGTAAAAATTCAGTACATATGTAAATACATATGTAATATTACTCAGATATGAATTCATTTTATTATTTTTAACATTTCATTTTATTTTGTACTTTGGACTTTTGTAGACACTTTCAGGAAATCTCATTTGGTGGACAGTTGGCCTATATCCTAAAGTTTATCAGAATCCCATTATGCTTTAATCCTCTCCTAAAGCATTTATTCTTGGCTCTGGATTGTCCACAAATCCAATTAGCACACTCTCAACTCAATTTCCGAGTAGTTAATAGCAAGACTGAGTAGAATAAGATTGAAAAGGAATTGCTATAACACACAGTTGTCATTAAGCTACTAAGAATAACCGCAATTCATATACTAAAATTTTCCCCTTAAGTTTGGGATGAAACCAAAACTGTTACTGTAATAGTGATAACAATAAACGACATCGGTATATTACACATACTTTTACATAACTGGTTCACAACATCATTTTAGTTATTCTTTTCAATAACCCTTGGAGAGCAGCAAAGCATTGATCTGACAAAATGTAAAAATTGTCATTTATCTATGTAATACGAATAAGAAAACCTAAAATGGCTTAGGCAGTTTGAAATTCATAAAGTTTAAAATTTTGCTCACTATCTTAGTATTGCCAATTAACCCTGTCCTATAACAACAAACCATGTTTTTCTTGTCTCAAAATATTTGTATCTGTCACCCAACAAACAATTGGCTACTCATTTAACAAATATGAAGATAAAAAAGTAACTGTCATTTAAATATTGATAGTAAACATCCATCCATGTATGCAACAAAACTACAGTAGATCACCATGTTCAGCACATGCTGGTTTTGGCCAGAGCTTTAGAAAGTTTTTATGTCTAATCATCCTATAAGACGTTTTCTTCCCCCTTCCACTTTTCTGAGGCAAGCTTACTGCAGTGGACCACTGCTGATCATGCGCTGAATGAAGAGGCTACATGGTAATTTTCATTTGAGCTTTCTTTGGACCTCTAGAAATCTGAGCCAGAAACAGTTGTCTTTGGAAAATACAGACCATCACTGTAAAAACTAGTTTACTCGAAACATTTAGCGCATTTACATGTACTCCCAGGGAGCAAAGAGTTGCAAGGAATGTCTTAGAAGAAATTATCCCCAAGATTTTCTAACCCAAATCAGGCGTTTTAAAGTTAACGTGATGCCAACACAAACTAATACTGTTTTGCCTGGAAGGAACACTGACCAACATTAGTATACAACACATATTTTTATAAAATTCGTTCATAAGCATCATTTTAATGCCCGTCTGTCTAAAGACATTGTTAGGGTCTTTTAAACTCTAGCCATTGTTTATTGAAAATTCACTGCAGATGCAATGATGTCTTTTGTAACAGACATGGCACATGTCGATGGAGCACATGACGTGTAGGCTGCCTGGTAGAAAAAGCTACTCCTGGGTTCATAGTGCTCTTCTTGACTTACTGATCCCTCTCTTCTTTTAACATAAGCCTGTTGACTGGGGACGGTGAAAGGTGTCACCTTTCACAAATTCCTGAGACAACTCTGGATATATATGAAGCTTTTTCCAGAACTCCAAAGCAGTATACACAGGTAAGGGTTACTCTTCTGCATCAGAATTCCCACCTGTACCCTAAAGAGGCTGCAGGTTCTAGAGGAGTCTATTTGAAGTCTGTGGCAATGAGTTTATATTTTTAAAAATCTTTCTTAAAATCCTCGATATTTTTAATGATACTGAGTTTATATGAGAATATTACTTCTCAATCAATCCCTTCTCTTCTCTTTAAAAATTTTCTGTTATCTTCTTTAACTCTCCAAGGTGATTTGCAATTAAGATTGAGCAAGCTGCCAGGCAAATGTTATAAATGTCCCCATCTATATGAGAAGATATATTCAGTTTTCACATGACCCAGATAAGAAAATTTTCAATATGAAAGAGAAAAGTTTAATCACTCTACCAAGCATACTATGCAAAATTTGGCTATGCTTACTTATTTTTATTCACTCTGCTATGGACCTAAGATATATATATATATTTTTTTTTTGAAAACTACAAAGGTCAAAATAAATTTCATGATCATTGTCTTAACTTGGGTCCCCATAAAATGACGGCTATGGTGGCATATGCTATTCTTTTATTAGAGAGTATAATTCCAGGGGCAAAGGAGTGCATGAAAAAGGGTAGTGAGTAGGAACAGAGGAAGAGTCACCCCTCATTGCACAGCCTCCTATACAGGCCTGTTTCCATAACAATCTATAATCACCTTAGGATGACTATCAGTGAAAGATATATATAAATATATATACTGCAAACTATAAATTCATAACATTTTATAAATTATATTATTAAATAGACTTAATATTCAAGCAATGCAGTCATAATTTTGGTAATAATATATCATACTTTTTCAATTTATTGAGAGCTGCAAAATGATTAGATTTTTCAAGCTTGATGAAATCAATAGACTTGAATTAACACAAGATTTAAGTCCAAAAAGATAACCTCTCCTTTCCTTCTCCCTTAGGATACAAACATCCATATGTATTAGAAAAAACATCCTAGAAAATAGAAGGTATCCATAGTTATAAAAAGAAAAATTAGAACAGGAAGGGCACATGCCATATTTTTTAAAGGAGATATAGGATCTCTTGTTTGCAATGACTCCTACAAACTCTTAAAGAGTAAAAGAGACATATTCTAATGTCTTGAGTGCACACAACAAAAAACTGACTTCACTGATGTGTTTAATACATTTTTAAATATAATACTTGAATTAAAATTGGGTAAATGGTTGCAACAAAATTTTACGGTAATCCAGGACTTTTCTTACATTGTGTTTATTTCAGTTTAGAAGTTCTGACTTGCCATTTTATTATTCACATATAATGTATAATCTAGTTATCCTATATATAAACTCAGTAGTTACCATTTGACCTCTTTGCCATGTTTGTTTTTCAAATAATAAAGTATCTGTGAGCCATAGATCATCACTATTTTTCCTGATTTGCAAAAATGACTTTACTGTTTTTAAGAGGTACCCTCAGGCTAGATCAAATTTAATGAGATGACCTTGCTTGCATAATTTCTTTAAAAGATGTAGAGAGATACCCTTTTACCACATTTATAATTATAGACCAATTTTATGGACTCCTCAGGAACACGTCTAGAAGAAAACTCACACAGACTGATATCTGTGGTGAGAAATTATTCCCACAGTTTTGTATTTTCTCACTCATACTACTTATGACAAAGGAAAGCATTAATATCTAGCATTATCTTGTAGCAACCGTAGCAATCCAGTAGCAACTGGTTGAATGGATCATTTGCCTGAAATACAATAAAACAGTAAGATTTGTGGTTCCCCATAGCATCTGCAGGCGTGATGTGTCAAGTAATCTGATCCCAGGCTAGGGGAGCTGCATGTCTCCCTCAGACCCATCCCTGGGTTTATTCATGTGTGTCTTTCACACTAGCCTCTGTTGCATTCATGTTGGTCTCTCCTCTATTCACTGTTGCATGGTAAGAGGAGAGGAGCGAGTGGTGTTAAATGAGGGAAGATGGCTATGTAGATGAGGACAGGGAACATAACAGCAATATGGCAAAGTTCAAGGGCAACTACTTTGAAGGTAAATGGGACTCACAATATGGTCTTCATGATGAAATAATTGGCTTCCCTATGTTCTGTAATACGGACTTTTTGGTTGACAGCCTAAAGGAATGATCTTTGGAATTTCTGACTCTCAGCATAAAAAAATTCTGGAAGGTGAGAAGGGAGGAATCAAAAGAACAAAATCAATGGGTGAATCATTTCAAAGAGGAGAAGTTAAAAGGTAATAAGCAGAATGCTTTATGAAGATGGAGCAGAGTTGGCTCTTAAAAGACTGCTATAATCTTGTCCCATCCTATTTCAGTGAAATCCTTATTTAAAGGAATAGATAAAAGTAAGTCGAATGCAGTTTTGAATATGGTAAAGACTTTATATTTGATAGCATTAGCATGTTACGACCCCATATACTTCCCATATATCTGCATGGTTGTGGAGATTTTTTTGAAGACTATCAGAAGTAAAAAGTGAGCACTTGGTTTTATATTAATATAGAATGAGTTACTAAATTCTATTAGACATGCTTTGAGAAAAGTATCTTCTCAACTTCTACAATGATCTAAAATGCGTTAGAGAGTTGATGCCTTTGAAGATTATATTTTAATTCTGTACTAGTCAGTCAATTCCCTCCCCCCAGAGGAACTCGATATGTAACTAATTTTAGAATTTAAAGGTGATTAAATACCTAATTAAATTGAACAATGAAAGTATAATGTAACAGAAATTAACAATGTGTGAAGTATAATATTTTGGAGGTTTTTGATGTTTGACATTTTTTTTTTTTTGCTTATTTTTAACACATAAAGCACTTTTCCATACTTTAAATACAGAATAATTTCTCAACTTCACTTATACCCTCTGAATAACACTGTAATGCCAAAGATAATTTCTATGGGTTAAACTCCCCTAATCAGAATACCAAACAGATTAAATGCATATAAGTATTACAATGTATAATATAATATAATATAATTAATACAATATAATACATATGATTGATTATATACTCATTGCCTACGTTCATGTAAGCTATATACCTAAGGAGATTAAAAATATTCCCATAAATAACTATGAATCAACATTTTCTATGTGGTACTTATATCTTGAGTGTTTGTAACAGAAGATAAAAAGGCTGATGTAACCAAGACTATCTCCTTCAGAGAATGGCAAAAAAATAACTCGTCCTAATTTGTTATGTTATGGCTCTTATCCCTCATCATTCAGGAGTTTCACTCTTGTTTCAGGTATTGACCTTGTATTTTCCTTGATCACAGGTTAGTCCCTGGCTTCCCTGAATTTACAAGACCTACAAAACTTCAGCGAAGTTGTGTTTCCACCTGGTCATCTCCTCTCTTAAGAGCTCTAACACAAGTCTCTGGTGTGGGTAAGGCAGGGGGAAAGTGGAGAAAGAAAACCACACGACAAGATCTCTCACACTGACTCATCGTCCTGGGACCTAACTTGTGTACCTAGAAACTCTCTCTAATACAATTAACTTCTTTTTCAATTGCTCGTTCATGACAAAACACATCTGAGTTTTCTGGGGAACCAAGTTTAAAATCAAAATTTGAGATAATCTCCCTTGTTACTTATTTTTTAATGTATTTCTTTAATATATGATAATGAGAGAGATATGTCTGCAAAAATTCAATTTTATAAACCAGACAATAGTCCATTTGAGATCCGCATATAAACCACAAGGGCAAATGTCGAACCTGGCTGATTAAGAAAGTTAATGAACGTAATGCAAAACAATTCTTTATTTCTCCACAGTCATGCAGTCAAAAGAAGTGATTGTACTCCTTTGCAAATATCCTCCATTTCTTTAGAAAGGTATTATCATCAATTCGTGCCTGTATATACATCTACTTATATCAAAATATCTCCTGTTTTAGCTTTCTTATGTTATGTTTTAACATCCTGGCACTCATTCAGTGCGGTCTTTATTTCCTCCTACATCTGTTTATAGAGCTTTCTTTTTTTTTACATGCCTACTATGAAGTAGGCACTTCTTTGTGCTAAGCTAGTTTCTCCAGGAATACAAATGATTACTATACATTATCTTTAACTACCAAAATTTAATTTGTCAATTTATAATCCCCTCACAGAAAAAGTGGTCCTACAGCAAGGAGTAAGTTTTGATGAGATAGTTGGAAATAGGGCTATTACTAGACACAGACTGCTTCCTAAGTAGGATGCCACATTGAAGGATTTGGGTTCAAAAAGAATACCAAAAGCATATGAGAGGTGGTGTGTGTTAGAGAGAAGGTAGCAAGCAGTAGTAAGAAAAGAGAAGAAAAAGTATCTGTAAGATAAACTTGCCCAGTGATACTCAATCAGTACAAAGAAATTACACGATATTACAAAACAAAATATGAATTTTCTTTCTTTCTTATTAGGACAATCAAAGAAGTTATTTAGCTCTTAGAACTCTTGTACTACTTGAAAATAATTTATCACCTAAATTCATTTAATGCTTCTAAAAATTATTTTTTAAGGAAAAATATCATGGCTCATTAACTCACAAAATTAGTTGAAAGGGCCCTAGACAAAAGGCCCTTATAGTACAGGGAAATTTAATTTTTTCTATTATTCAAATGTTGCCTTTTAGTTCAAATAGATAAAACTTTGTATATTATTGTGGTTTATCAAAAAGTATTCACATTGAAGTATTAAAATGGAATAAAATATATTCTAAGATCATTCATTTAATTTTACTCACTTATCACTCCCAGCCTTAATAAATGTAATTAACATTTATGCAGTGCCAGGCAGTTTAAAATAAATTGAGATATTTCATTTGATACATATATCAAAAATTTATTTTATTTTTTCAGGAAAAACTTAATATCATCCAAATAAATCTCAATATGTCTTTACCAAATAATTCACATTCAGCTTAAATGTATTGTCCATATGTGGACTGGAGATAGCTTCATGTATATACAAAAACTACCATTTTCTAAATATGAAGTATCACAATTCATAAATTAATTAATTTGAGTAAGGTCATTTAGTGAATTAAATATTCCTAGGTATTGATATTATTGATTTTTTAAAAGATATCAGACAAATATAAGCAATGCAGTTTGGGAAACAGAGAAATGAGTTCTTATGCAACAGCATAGTCATTATATAATAGGAGTGAAGATAAATGCTTCCCTGGAACATTCAGCTGATAAGATTATACCTAAAACATGAAATCTTCTCATTTTTAGTATCTCTGCTCTTCCATGCTCATTATCATGGAATGCTTCCATAATTCAGCAATGGAATGTAAATTCTTATAGGAACTTCCTATGGTGATGAATGGTTCATACTGGTTCGAAAACATGAGATTTATTTTTAAAAACATATCTTTAAAATTTTATCATTAACAATTATAATTACCCAATTTCTGCATAAATCAATGTTACTAAATAGAAAAGCAAACTAATGCACTAAATCTGAAAGAAAATTTATCCAACCTTCCAAACTTATTTTCATGTTTTTGTTTGTACTTTTTATGATTCAAGAAACTATTTATTTATTTATTTATTTATTTAGGTGTAGCTATTTGACCAAGTTATTGAGTAAATTGGTCCAAAGAAAGGCTGAGTTATCCGGTCAAAGGAAAGGACAAAATAGAAAGGAAGATTCACTCTGACATCTCTGTTACTGTACATAGTCAAACTGAAGTTTTACTGATCACTGGAAGTCAAAACACGTTTAACAAACAAAAAAAGAAAAATGTGGAAGAACTCTCTGGACTAGCAAAAGACAGTTACCTCTCTGTGTCTACTACTAAATAATGTCAGAACTTTGATTAATTATTGATAATACCTATCCATAAGCCATACTGTAAGATTGTGAAAAATGCATTTACTAGTCCAGTATTACTCCCACAGTAAGTTTTTGTTTTGATTAGTGAACTTTTCTTCAAGAAAGAGAAAACAGAAATGTAATGTAATATATGTTCTCAAAAACTTTGGCTATCCATCGCATGATCTTTCTTGCTCTGTTTTGTCACTTTCATTCTTTTGTGAGGAATATTCATTTTAATAGTCTCATTTTGAGCAGATTAGATGAGCCTAGCTGCAGCCTCACAAATTTTAGGAATCCAATTATGAAGCAGGAAAACCTGAGAAAGTTAAAGACAGGGGGTGTGTTTACTCAATCATCAATTTAATGTGTTTATTGGGCACTTATCACATACCAAGCACTGCTAAGTGTCTGGAGATATAGTGAGGTAAACAAAAAGAATAAGGTCCTTGACCTCAAGATGCTTACATTTTAGTAGCTGTATGGGCAATAAACTTTAAAGCAATAAACTAAGAGCTTCAGTTTGTGATAAGTGTTAATGAAGAAAATAAATCAGATGGATAAAAAGTGGTAGGTACCTC
Source organism: Rousettus aegyptiacus (assembly GCF_014176215.1). Classification (NCBI taxonomy): domain Eukaryota; kingdom Metazoa; phylum Chordata; class Mammalia; order Chiroptera; family Pteropodidae; genus Rousettus; species Rousettus aegyptiacus. The sequence continues at coordinate 25,880,278 of NW_023416286.1, forward strand.
ATACCTAGAGTTGTCAGATTCATAGAAATAGAAAGAAGAATGGTGCTTGCCATTGGCTAGGCAGACAAGGAATGAGGAGTCGGGGTGTTTAATGGGTATAGAGTTTCAGTTGGGGAAGATGAGGCAGTTCTCGAGATAGATGGTGGTGATGGCTACACAACAGTGGAAATGTATGTAATGCCCCTGAGATGTATACTTAAAAATGATTAAGATGGTAAATTTTATACATATATTTTACCAACAAAAAGAAGTAGAAAAAAATAAAGTGGTAGAAAAAAAGTAAATTTAAATAAAGTGCTATGGAAAGATAATACAGAGAAAACAATACCTTGGGTGGGGGGGGGGGCGGGAAATGACACAAATATACAAAGAAAGAGTGGAGACCACCCTTCTTCCTAAGGCAGTCAGAGCTAGGGGCATGGAAAAGGCTGGTGTGGATTGAGCAGAATGAGCCGGAAGTGGGGTTGGTAATGATGAAATTGGAAGAGCATTCCAATAGGCCACAGCCAGTAACAGAGACAACTTTTTTCAGGTTGGGATAAGCCAAAAAGTCATGTTTTTCTGCCTAAACAACCAAGGCTGTCTGTAAAGTCACTCCTGGTGACACTGAAGAGCACAATGCTCTGAGTGGAGAACTGAGTGTGGAACTCTTTCCAGGTTAAAGAGAGAAAGACACCTCTTTCAGGGTAACCAGGAACTGTGGCCCGTATTTGCAAATGCACATCAAAGAAAGACTTCTTTTTGCTACTTTATAAGTTGGACCAATTGTGGTTACCAGAAACAATAACAGAGACATAGTTGAAGCATCTCTGTGCTTAACTTTGAGTTGCTACAGATGAGGAAGCTGAAAATGCCAAATAGGCATGATAAATGCCCTGAAATAAGTGTGCTGTAAGGTCATCAATGTGGATGACCCCTTTCCTTTAATACAAATAAATACAAAACACCACCCTACATAGTAGCAGAATCTTTCTTTCACTTCTTCTTGGTGGATCACCATCCTCTAGGGTTTGGAAATAGGATTGGTTTTCTCTCACCCACTTGAGAGTCAGTTCACCTTCAGCCTGGCTCTCCATGTTCACCTGGACCATGACTGCTATTCAAAGCTCAGCCTTGGGCTCTGCTGGCTTTGCTGTTGATCAGTCTGCACTCAGGGAGTCCAGCCTCCTTCCTGCATTCCTCAAAGTGCCATCAACACAGGACGTTTCTTCATTTGATTTACTGTAAATGTTTAGAAAAAAATAACAGAAAGTTGCTTTTCCTAGAAATTGATTAATCATTCTTTGCTAAATAAAATGTCATTTCTGGTGTCCCTCCAATGGTCCAGGCATCCTGCCATCCTGCCAAGTCCTTTTCTCCTTTCTTCTATTTACTGTCCCAAAGTCCTCCATCCCACCATTCATTCACATCTCCAGGCATTATTAGCAAACTCCAAAGTTCTTATTACTTTATTTGGCAGCACAAAATAATTCTTTATCTAAAATATTCCCACTTATCTTCCTAGGAGTTATTACACACAAGAAAGTATTGTTATGACTGTGTTAAAGAGAAAACCACAGACCCAAAATGAAGTCACTTGTGCTGAAGCCCATGACACCAAGCCCAGTCTTATTATCTGACTTAATTTGTTTCAACTTGCTCGAGAATGGTCAATCTGAAAACTTCTGGTCAATACCAACAAAGTAATCTGTCGAATCTCCACAGCACCCCCTCAAAAAAGGAAGGTGAGGAAATTCAGCTGATAAAACCCTTGCCTTCTCCTAAAGGAAGGTGAACTTACTTGAAATGATCTTTTATTTTGCTAGTTACTTTCTTGTCTTACCCAGTTTCTGACTTTAAAAGCCTTCCAAATTGCACAGCTTTTTGGAGATCTTCTCGGCTTGCTAGATGGGATCCTGACAGATTCATGAATTGCTCAATAAAGCCAATTAGATCTTCAAATTTGCTTTTTGTTCTTTCATAAGCCATTTATGCCATGTAGAGAGTAAAGAGTGTATCTGTGAATTTTCTAATTTTAAGAAATAGACCATATGTGATGATCTATTGCAAAGTTCTTATTCTTAGGCCCCAAATTTAATGGAATAAAAAAAAAATGAATAGCATTTCAATTTGTTTGCTTGCTTGTTTTCAAAAGGTCTTTAACCACATCTCACATCAACTTCGGGAAGCATACAGAGATTGCTGTTTAGTGCTTGAAGACACTGAAGAACTGAGAAGTTTGTAAAACAGCTGGAATTCCCCCCCCCCCCCCCATGGAGTTAAAGACTAAGAGAAATGAATAGGCTAGGGCACATATCTACATTCCAAGATCAGCTAGTTCAATGAGCAGCATCCCCATTCCCCCAAAATATCCTAGTCCCCAAGTAACCAGACCTTTAGGACTATGTTCTGGGAAAAGGGAATGATGTGAAGTCTATTCATCAGCTGACCCTCATCACCTCCGAGAAGAGCTCAAAGATACATGAATGGGGCTTTGTGATACTGTGATGTATATATTTGGTCCTCACCCGTTTCTGGCACAAAGCTGCTGAAACCCTTGGAATTTCCTAAGTAATGAGAGCAATAAAGGTGTCTAATGAGGTGACTTTTGGTCACACCTAAGGAATGGGGGCTAGTTGCCAGAAGGACAAGCCAAGTGGTTAGAGGGTTGGAATTTTCAGTCCCACTCCCACACTCTGACCTCCGGGGTGGAAAGAGGTGTGGAGGTTGGATCAGTTGCCAGTGGCTAGAGATTTAATCAATTATGCCTATGTAATAAAGCCTCTTAAGAAGGACCTTACCTTATGCTTCTCTTCAATCTGACTGTTCCTGAGTTAAGTTTTTTATAACGAACTGGCAATCTAATGAGTAAACTGTTTCTCTGAGCTCTGTGAGCCATTCTAGCAATTGAACTCAAAGAGGGGGTTGTTAGAACCTCCATCTATCGGCAGTGGGTCAGAAGCACAGATGACGACCTGAATTTGCAACTGGCCTCTAGAGGAGAGTGTGGCAGTCTTGTAGGACTAAGCCCTTAACGTTTGGTATCTAACACTATCCCAGATAGAGAGTGTCAAAACTAAGTTGAATTGTAGAACCTAGCTAGTGTTGAGAAACTATGGGGGAAAACCCACAAATTGAAATTAGGTGCAAAATCTTAGGCTTCTTTCTTGGCTATCATTATTACAACTGCTTTCAAGGAGCTTTTCATCTTCAGTCAAAAATAAGCTGAAAGATAAAGCTCGTTTCTGTCTGGGAGGCAAAGTAAAACAGTAATTACAAGTTTTAGCTTTGGAGTCAGAATGTTCAGGTGTGAATTCTGAATGTGTCAAAATTCTATGACATTAGGTAATTTAAACCATTTAAACTTTAGTATTCTCATCAGAAAATGGTGGTGATAATTTTATTTATTAATTTCTGTGAAGATCAAATGAGATGATGCGTGTGAAAAATTTGGCACAGTGCAGAATAAAGAAGAAGCACAAATAAATATTAGAAATTATGTATGAGGACCTTATCTACTACTTTTTAATTTTCTTAGGGAAGTCTGAGTTGATTTTGTTTCACTTGGTTTAAAAAAAAAATTTCGATTTAACAAACTGAATTAATAACTTTGAGCAGAAAAACACAACTCAGTTTTAACTAAAAATTTCCAACAGTTGTAACATATTCTATCTTCAGAGTATAAATTGTATAAACATAACTGGAGATGTTTTAACTGCAGAATTTTGAGTAAGTTCTCATTTTCCCAAACACTATTGTCCTTTAAGATTTTTAAAGATTCTGTAGCCAAAGTTATGTCATCTTAAAAAGATAAAAATCTCTTCTCTTAATCTTTTAATTTTTACATAAAATAAATGGTTTTAAAAGTGAACTCTCATCATCATGAAAGTAGAATTATTAGTGGACTCTTGAAGGTACATATAAGGAAAAATATCCCATGTTCATATTTCTCATCTGACCTCAAAGAGAGATCATTTGCTCACAGCTTGGAGTCAGCCATCAGCTCCACCATGGAAAGAAATGACCTATTTCACTTCAGTATTTCTCACTGGAGATTAAAATATACAAAAGTTTAAAGGGTGTTATCTGTCTAGATAGATATAGGCAAAGAAATCTGTATAAATATAGATATATTTAGTTTGCTTAACTCTACAAAACTGTATAAAAATTATAATAAATATTTTACAAATGTGTGCATTTTGCTTATAATTCAATATATTAAAATTTTATTATATTTTATTATAGCTTTTATTATAGCTTTTGCTCTGCCATTTCCAGAAAGAAAATACAATTTTAGAAAAGTCATCTTAGATTTATATTTCATGAATGTTTCAATCCCCACCCCCCCCCCCCAAATTGGATTGAAAATAAGTGTTGCATTTAAATCCATGTAAGTGTATTTAAAAAGAACTTCTTAATGAGATTATAACAATGGAAAGTCCTAAAGTGATTGTAGACTGTTGTTCCTCTTTTTGCTTCCTTAGCCCTGGTATCTCAGGACCCAGTCAGGACAGCAAGATCATAGCAGCAGAAGCTACCCATTGGTAGGTTGGGGGCTTGAATATCAGTAGGATGAGATGACTATGAAGAACAGATTTATTTTTGTTGGAAATCAGCTGGTTCTGTAAGTTATTCTGACCCATTTAGCATCTGACCCAGGAAATGGCATTGTTACCACTTTGATTGTTTCTGAACTTTCTACTTAGCTCTTCATTATTGAGTTGTTGAGTGTTCCAGAATGGTCGAGGGAAGTAGAATGACAATTAAAGAATAGTATTATACTAGAAATTGATGTGATGTATATCTAAGAACCAAATTAAGCACTAAATTACAGAGCTGAATGTGTAAGGATGGAGGTACTAAGAGGATGTTTCATTTCTGATGAAATGGAGAGTTGCCTGAAGGTTGGTTGAGGTGAGCATAGGCGGAGAGGAAGTGGGCTTCATTAGAGTGTACACATTGGGAATTCAAATATATTGTTTAATGGATAAGGTGGAGTCAGATTGGAGAGCGGTTTGACAACTAGACAGAGGGGTCTGGGATTGATAATATAAAAAACAAGGAAAACAAATGTTTTTGAGTAAGGGAAAAGCATGATGAAAAGCCACATGCTGACATTAACATTAGAACCTCGATTTTCCAATGTGTAACCATTGAAGTGTTTGCACATTCATATATTACAAATATATTATGTAAGGAAAACTTCAGGAGAGAGAAAAATCAACAAATGCTCTATTGACATTCTTAAGTGAGAAACTCATAATCTCTCAATTTGCATTAACATTAACAGTATAGATAGACACTTTTTCAAAGTTTGCTTAAAATTCTTCTAGTTGCTTGTTAATTCTGGCAATGACTATGACAGCTCCATCTACAACACTAAAATGGCAAGGTAAACAGTGAAGCAGCTACTTCATCTGTGGATATTTAAGTAAGATTACCATTGGTACTACTTTATTTTTGTCTTAAAATTGTATTTTTATCTCTGAGGTCCTTAGACATCTAATCAAAAGAAATCTAAAGGAGACTACAAAGTAATGGAATCCAACAGGAAACTTAGGAAAACTTGCCAATAACGCAAGCTGTGATGGGTGCTGGCTTCCAACAGGGGATGCTGAACAGAGGACTCGTGTGGATGCTGGACCAAAATCAGGGCTGTGACAAGCTGAGGAATATGAGTCACCACATTTTGTGAGCCAGGAACAAAAAGCATCATTCTATATTGCAGAAAGAGGACTCTGGCCAAAAATACAAAGGGAAGTGACTTTCTGGAAATCCTGTTTTATATTCATATTACTAAATTTCTCAGGGTTTCTAAAATGTTTAATAGCTTAATTTTTTATGAATGAATACTATTATAAAAACATACACTATATATATTTTTAATTAATTTTTTAATGCAGTTGTCAAAATTCTAATTTCGTAGTGTAGTTGCTATTTCACCTAAGATTAATATTTCTTTAAACAGGGCAAATACTAACAGGCATCCTCTACTTAGAACGTAGAATACTTTGTTATTCCTCTATCGGAGCGAACAACTGGAATTAATATTCTCAATCAAGGCAAAAATATCTTTGAGATATTAATGATTATTATGTAGGTTCTCCTTTTTAGTGCTCTTTTTCAAAAGCACTGCAGTTCATCTTTAAAAATTAAAGGCTACTGACATGCAGAATGATAATAAAGTAGACATTTCATTGTTAGTTTGAAAAGTTTCTATAATTGAGTTTTAATTAAGTTATTTTAAATGGATATTTCAAAACCTGAGTGGGTGTTCTAATAATGTACTAATATGTGCAGCTAATAATGTCTTTTCTCTTATTGAATTGTCAGCGAATTTAAACTGTCATTGGGATTTGCCCCTCATTTCTTCAACAGACTTTTTGTTCCCTGCATAGGCATTCTGGTGGCAACCTTGAAAATACTAATCACCAGGAAACAAAACTATGAAGCCACATTACATGGCCTCAACTCAAAACTTCCACAGTACATCTTTACGTTTTATGTCCACATTACCTAAAAAGACAAATAGCATTTAAGGAAGCCTATGCTATGTCATCTGAAGGTCAGGTGCAAGAGAAATTGCTATGAATACAGCTCTCCTTGTTCAAGATACTCTAGCCTGTCTGAAATACTGGAGAAGAATGAGTGTGTGGACACAGAAGAGTCAGCTACCTAGCAAAAATTCCAGTCCCTCGGTAGTTTCATTCCATTTTTATTACCAGAAACTTTGGGTTCTAACTGGTATCATACAAACTCTTAGTGGAATCTACCCCAGATCTCTGAGGATAAGCTATGGACTGACAAAGACTCCCTTATTACTGTGCAGGCTGATTTGATAATATGGCCCTCTCCTGAGAGGCCCCCCATAGCTAGCCCCCAAACCAGAACTTCTGACCCTATGTTTTTAGTTCATATAATAGGCACGAGGGACTTCAGTTTGAACCATTACCTTCTTGTAATCTCTAATAGCTGCAGTGAGCTGCCATTCTAGATGTCCACTGTGACTCTAAACTTCTCGTTTGTGGTGTACATCTCACATACATGTCAGCCTTCTCACACTTCCAGCTCTTTTTTCTTTATGTTTTGCCCACAGTATCACTCTGGTTAAACATATTCTAGCCAAGGTTGAGGCATTGGTGAGTATTCAAAAGAAGGTGAGACATCTCTGAACTGGATATATGTAAACACTGGTATCTTCTGATACCTTAAAGTACTGTGCTAGAGTATCAAAAGGAACAGAAGAAATAGCCATACTACTCTTTAACCCACTGGCCAAATTTGGGAGGCTCAAGGTAATACACCCAGTTTTCATGCCTAGATGATACATTGAAATTGTGAGAGAAATACACTGATCTATAAAGATCAATTAGATGATTAAAACTTCAGAATTTAAGAAAAAGTACATGTGATATTCCTAATTTAAGTTGCAAACTTTAGAATATCATGTATTGTTTCAATAAAACAATGTTCGATGCTATTAGATTTGATAAAGCGGTCAAAAGGAGACCTGGAGCTGGGAAACCCAGGTTGACATCTTGGTTCTACTATTGACTTTTCGGGTGCATTGGACAAGTTCCTCAACTTCTCTAAACCTCAGCATCCCCAGGGGTGAAATGGTGATGTTCTCTCTCATATCCTATGATTGCTGTGAGGATTTAGTGAATTGTGATGTGATTAGAAAAGCACTCAAGAAGTCCTACCTATTACTGTTATTGAATCAAGCAATAACTTTTGAATGGATCACTTCTAGAAAAATAATTTTGACTCCATTAAAGGCAAATAAAATGCGTACTTGAAAAAAAAAAGCACATCGACTCTATCTTCATAACAGGTAATATCTTCAATGTACAAATCACAAATGGAAAAAGCAAATTCAATACATTTCAAATAAATTTATTCAATAAGTTGTGTTCTTTCCAGCTTCTAGTATTAGAATGCTTTAAACATTCCTTTCTAAGCTCTTTCATTGCTAAACCTCTAAAGCTGGTTTTGCAAACTTGTTCTTGCATCCCTAGTCTCAAACTTTCCACAGGTATCAAGTCTGCAATGCTTCTCCATGCTTCCTTAATCTTCCAGTGCTGTCCCATTTTCTTCCTATGTCTTTACTAAGAGAGGGGTTGGGATACTAACATTAAAAAAAAAAAAATCAAAATTGATGTTTCATTCTCCTCAGAAAAAATGTCTACATTACCTTATTAAAATGGCACTCATTTGGCCCCAGAACAGAACCCAAAATGAACAAAGATATTGAAAAGTTTATTATTTAAGATGGGCTTATAATTCAGCTGGAAGAAACCACACATAAACAAGTTCCAAATTTACTTAGCCAAAGATGTAGACATGGTTCACGCCAAGTGAGATCTTGCTAGAACAGAGCATCTCAGTTTCTTCTCACTGTTTCACAACCTTTTTAAACTGATTCAGGAAAAACATGCCAAAAATTTACACATAAATGGGTAGACATCAGTGCTCTTCTTCATTCTTAATGGAAACCAATGGTAAACAAGGAGAATAAAGAGTTGTTAGCAATGATATTCCTGACCTGTATCTCCAATCTTACTGTATCCCTATCTTCCACTCTCTAGACTTTCTCTGCCATTATAATGGCAGTTTGGTTCTGAATTTTGTTTGGTTGAAAACCCAATTACCTAGAGAATGGTACAACCATCAAAAAAAATTATGGTTGATGATGTCTTTGCTCCAAATATGAGTATTATGTCAGGGTAATTTCATAGCAAAAAGAAAAAAAATACATAAACCTATGTTGTACATGTCTACAATTATGATTATACTATGGTTATTTGTATTAGACTTCTTGCACTGCTATAACAAAATACCATAGAATGAGTGTCATAAAATACAGAAATTTTCTTTCTCATAGTTCTGGCGGCTGGAAGTATCAGATCAAGGTCCCACAGGATTGATTTCTGGTGAGGAATTCCTGGTTTACAAATGGTCATCATGTTCTCACATGACCTTTTCTTGGTAAGTATGCATGGAGACAGAGAGAGAGGGGCGAATTGGTGTGTGGGAGGTTGGGAATTGAGAGAGAGAGAGAGAGAAAGAGAGAGAGAGATCTTTCTCTTTTTATACAGACAGGAATTCTCTCACATTAGGACTTCTCCACCCTTCTGACCTCATTTAACCTTAATTACTTCCTAAAAGCCCTATCTCCAAATACAGTTAGGGCTTTAACATATGAATGCCCCCCCCCCCCCCGCAATTCAGTCCATACTATATAACAACCATATTAACACCAGTCTGATATATGTTTATTCAAGAAATTAATATTATCTATTATAATTGTCAGGTTATCTTACCTAATTCTATAGTCCTTCCCAGACACTCTCTTTTACTTCTAGGCCTATCTCAATAACAAAATATCTTTTATTATCACATTTCTCTCCTGGTGAGTTCAGTGAACACACACAGCATTATTTCGGCAGTTGTATGAAATCAGCAACCCTGCTTTTCCCATGCCAGCCAGTTTCTTACACTGTACATACAAGTTCTATTTTATGAGATTTGAACATGGCACTTTTCCTATGCAGGCTTGCCCAATCAATCATTTCACACTAAGATTCTTAAAGTTGTTTATCCTCCCATCCGTCTGAGATCTGGAAGCTGGCTACCTCACATCCATATGTGTGTTCACATTTCATGTCTGAAATCCAAGCTTCACATACTTGAAACCTCACCGACTTGTCAAAAGAAAGAGCTTATTTCATTTAATTATGGTCATCATATTTTACTCTGTCTCCCTGAGATTTTTTGGTTTCCAACCTGTATATCACACCAATTTTCCTCTCTTACCATTAAGTTTTCTGAGTATTCTTTTTTCTTTCATGCCAGTTAATCCACATACCACCCTCAATACCTCTTCGCCTCCAACATCTTAGATATCTTCCTTCTCAGGGTATGACCCTCTACTGCTGCCATGTAATGATCTCTTTTCAAAAGAAAGAGATCACATCTCATAGACCCTGTAGACCACCTTCAGAATATATATCCAGAAAGTTCCACATAACTCAAAGGAGCCTTTAGACCAAAGCCTGTGTGCTATCCCAATTGCCTGTAATACAACTTGGAGTTTTCATAAGGATTTTCAAGGAAAGTCACTTCGACCTACCTTGATAGTGCTCCTAGGTCCTTATGTTGTGGTGTGATCAAATCCAAAACCCACGGAGCCAATTGAGATGAATAGTGAGCCTTTATTAGCTGTTCAGCAACTGACTCTCTACCACGCAGGGTTAGAAGAGATCAGCCCCGAGCTCCCAGAAGAGGCAGTTTATATAACCACCAGGACATCTGGTTAACAGCATCTCTTTGATCAGATTACCACACCCTGGTTAACGGAATCAGAAGTAAATATTTAATACTGGCTTACTGGAAAATTGTCCACCCATAACACTTATTTTAATAGTAGGACAGTAAAACCGGTTGTTGAATTATTATCTAGTTCATAGATATCTGGTAAATCTAAATCTAGATGTCATTTTAGATGGCTTCAAGTTATTTGGGGAAGAACTTTAAAAAACTTAAATGGCTTCAGGATCAACATTGGAAAGTGTATTAAAACCTCTTACTTATCATTAATCTTCAGGTTATTGTGATTTCATTTAATGCCATTCCCTTCTAGGGCCTCACTTACCTAACTACTCCCCCAGCTACAGCTGAAGGGAGTCATGATAGAGGCTTGATCTAAACTGGCCCATGAGGTTATTATTTTTTAAGACTTTAGAATTGAGACTGAGAGAGGTTAGTCACTCTCTGTGGGCCTCTTAAACTAAAGGCATATAAGTCTGAGATCTACAGGGTCCTATTCTGGCACAAGGAGAGCCACTTACAGAGAAAAAGGTTGAAGCCAATGTGCAAAGAGAGGCAGGATAAAGATGTAGGTAGCTCTACAGGGAGAGAGGATGACTGAGAGAATGAGCTCGGTTTCTAAGGGGCTCTTCCCAGTTGCTATGTCTGGTGCCTTCTGAGGCTCAGTTGTTATTTCTGTACTTGAGTTCCATGACCTTCCCTCATATGTAGGTTGAATGATATTATGAACTGTTTGTGACCTTCTTCTCCCCCACATACACACGAATTCATATGTTGAAAATCTAATTCACAGTGTGATGGTATTTGGAGACTTTATAAATTGGTGAGCCCATAAGAAGAGATGCTAGAGACCTTGTTTCCTATTTGCTCTCCACCAGGTGAGGATACAGCAAGCAAATGACCTTTTACAAATCAGGAAGCAGGCTCTCACCAGACACTGGATCTGGTGGCACCTTGATCTTGAACTTCTCATTCTCAAGAACTGTAAGAAATAAACGTTTGTTGTTTAAGCCACCCAGTCTATGGTAATTTACTATAGCAGCCCAAACTGACTAAGATAAGTGGAAACTCCCAAAATATGTCCACAGAGAACCTCAAATGTGACCTCATTTTAATAAGTCTTTGTAGATGTAAGGTAAAGATCTTGAGATGAGATCATCCTGAATTAGGGTGATCCAATGATAGGTGTTCTTTTAAGAGACAGAAAAGAAGACAGAGAGAGACACAGAGAAGACACAGAGAAGACATGGCAGAGATTGGAGTCAGGCTTAAATAAGCCAAAGAATGGCAAGGATCTAGATAGATAAGAGTCAAGCAAGGATTCTCCTCCAGAGTCTTCAGAGGCTGATGCTTGATTTTCAACTTTTAGCCTCCATAACTATAAGACAATAATGTTTATGGTTTTAAGCCACCTGGTGTGTGGTAATTACAGTAGACCTAGGAGACTAAGACATCCCATAAGTCTTATAATTCTTTCTGCTGACACTAATGTGAATAATATTTAGTTTTGCTAATAAACAAAAGTTCTTTCGCTAAGACAGAGGTTATTTATAAATCACAGTTATTTTACAAGCACATTTTAAAAATTATTGTTAGTGTAAGACAATTAAAATATTATTAAAAATACTGTTAATAATACATAATTAGAAGATAACATGTAACTAGGACAATAACCTCTCCATAACTGTGTATTTGGCCATTTGACATAAGCTAAATATCCAATATGAATATTTCCCTAATATTCTAAAATGTGAAGATTCTTGCATGGATTTGCTTTTCCAAACTTTTGTTTTCAATCATCCATGGGAATGGTAATTGCTTTTTCTTTATATACCAAAGTGCAGTAGAACTCTATAGAATACTAAACTGAAAACAGAAAAAAGTCATCTAATAGGAGAGGAGTAGAGACATTATGTTCTCAGGACTTTAGATTAAAATTACCACCCACAATCTCTTTCACGATAGATGGAAATCTCTTTGGCTGCACCCCATTAATTAGCTGATTCTTTAGTATTTGGGGCTATATGGTAAGAGATTCCACCTCCCCACAGGGGGACATCTAAACAGCAAACCCACATAGACCTGTAAAATAGACCCAAACACTGGAACGAGTGAATTAATAGAACTTTCTCAGTTAACAGAGAAAAATTAAGACTCAAGAGAGGTGATGTGTTTTCTCTATAGCCAAAGAGCCACTTAACGCAACCTTACTGCCATTGATAGCCGGACTAGGGAGGCAACAGGGCTGGGCTACTTAGAAATGTACGAGTTTGCCAAGGAAATGAAAATACAAATACATTAAAATGGCGACAACACCAAAATACTACAAGATTTTAAAATGCTATTTTGTGGTCACTGGAGTAACTCTGAATCCCACTTTCAATTCAATCTTTCTCTCCCTGAAGTGAATAAGAAAGAAAAGTTAATGTTGTTTTCAAAAACTGTGTTGTTTGTTCAATAAAGTTTAAATAGTAAGAAAATTAGGTTCTGCCCTGCCCTTGTCTGTATTTTTTAGTTTGGTCTATATTCCCAAGCTATGCCATACATCTGCAAGTGAATTAATCCAAAAGAAAAAAAAATAGTGTGTATTTAAAGTTCAAGGCATTTCTCAAACATAAGCATTTGGTTCAATGGGTCACTGATTCCATTTTCAGCTTACTGATAACAAAATCTATATATATAAACATTAAAAAAAATAATAAGGAAAACCTTTTACTTGTTTTTTGCTTCTTCTCTGTGACATTTCTTTAGGGTTTAGGCATTTGGCCCCTAATTTTATTTTCACTTCACTGCTCTGACAGCCGAGCTTCATACTTGGCATTAAACAAAAATCAGTCTGAGCAGATGAAATATGTAATTTTCTTGGTTTGGGAAGGCCTCCAATGTCTGGCCACTTACTTCCCAGCCATCTTTGTAAGCTTCACTGACAGAATGGGTCATGCAGCTTTGTGATGAAAGAGAAATTGGAAAGAAAAGATGGAATCTAGTTATCCGATCTTAGACTCTGGCAGAGGGGAGAAATACTGGATAGTTTATCACTACCTCGAATCCTCATCTTCTTCCCTACACCCCTCTTCCCCATACCAGGACATGAATGCCCTGAATTTAACATTATTGACATTATTCAGACAGCAAAGTAGTTTAAAAACAAAATAAAGCAAAAACAAACAAACAAGACGAAAAACATTGCCACTGTGTTTTCTGTAATCTTTATAATCATTTACTTCTAATCTCCTCTGTAAATCCTGAAAATTTGTCTTTGGGTTTACCTAGAACAGATCCGCCCGTATCAATGATTCTCTTAGGCTTTCTTGAACGCTTCTACTTTGGGATTTGCTTCCTCAAGCCATTGGCAAGTCAATCCTCTCTTTGGTCCCAGCCCTTTTGTAAAAGAACTTTCAGGTGAGATTTTTAGATCCTATAGAAATAAGAACACCACCACCCCTTCCTTTAGCTGAATCTATGTTTGCTATTATTTCTCACAGGGAAATGCCAATTTGTGCAGAAATCACTCACTTCTTGGCATCGGCTAGTGAATATTCTCAAAATCTTTAGTTATACTGTTTAGGGACAGAAGAAAAACTGCTGCTCCTAAAACTGGAACAGAAACTATACAGGGCCATTTTCTGAACCAGATTTGAAAACAAAAGACCAGGCAATGCTCAACAGTGCTGACATTTGCCCAAATTTATGAATTGTGACTGAATTGTGTATGTTTTGCATTGTCATGGAAAAGGAAAATCTGGAGTTTAAATATCTGCTCCTCAAAAATAAGCAAGAGAAAGAATGCTCAAGACAAAATAAAAGAAATTTGAAATAAGTTTTATTTTTTCCTACAAGGTCTAATGAAGGTCTCTACATGTAGCTGTTCAGACTGTGAGCATTAAGGCACAGGTCATAGAGGCAGGGGTGAAGATGTGAGTTGTTCCTGGAGTTACTCAATTCAGTGGCCCCACCTTTGGGGCAGGGCTTGGGCGAGAGCTTCCAGGGAGTAGGCAGGCAGGGGACAGATACCTTCTCACCTTAAACTTGCCTGAATGACAATTAATGTCAGGGCCCTGCTAAAAACACCCTGAAAGCAGTGTGGGAACTGGGAAAGACTTGCCTTGCTATTGCTTTGGAGGACCGGAAGCTGACTGTTGTGGTGCAATCAAATCTAAGACCCACAGAGCCAATTGAGATGAATTATGAGCTGACTGACTCTCTACCACGCAGGGTTGAAAGAGATCAGTCCCCAGCTCCCAAAAGAGGCAGTTTATAAAACCTAGAACAACACCCTGGTTAACAAGGAAACAGATTACCACACCCTGGTTAACAGAATCAGAAGTAAATCCTTAATGCCACCTTACTGGAAAATTTTCCACCCTTAACACTGACATGTATTTTTCTCCAGTCACTCTCTGTGTTCTGATTGGAACTGGGTTTACCCAACATTCAATACCTCCTTGCCCTTTTAATGGAAGAACATATTTATATTATTTATTTCTTTTCTCTATGCTTGTATATTCTAGTCTTTCCAGCTTATTGCCATTATTTATGAGTCCACTAAAATGTAAAACTGACTTCAGAAATGTCAAACAGAATAATGGGAATGGAGAAATCAGATACAGAAGTCAGCTATTACCAGTCCTGTAGCTTCTACTCCTACACGGCAAGTGTGAATTATTTTTTTATATTAACTGCTTTCGTGCCTATGAAAAAATACTATTCTTTAAAATGTATGCACACATGTGTGCATGCGCACACACACACACCAACTTGTCCACAGAGGTAAAAAGACCTTTTGCAGAGTTTACTGAATTAAGCCTATGTTTAGTACCATCTCAATTTCATATTAAAAAGACTTACATGCTCTTTTTGGAGATAATATCCAGCACAATCCTATGTAAGCTCGTTTTGATGGGTTATATTGAAATCAAAGGGGGGAAATAGAAATGAAAAAGAAAAAGCACTGAATTATCCAAAATGAAAAGATTGGAATAATTTTTGCAAAGCCACAAATACTAGTAGATAGGGATTATGTGTCAAAAATAATTTGACCAAATCTCTATTACCCCTAGAAATTAGAAAGTACTTGTCAAATATTGGAAAACTGGAAAGCCCTAGGTTCTAGTTGTGCATCTTTTTCTAACTAATCATGGAACAATACATCAATTCTTCAATATTATAGTACCTCCATTTCTTCATATGGGAGAAAGAGAACTAGAATAGATAATATCTAAAGTCTTTTGAGACTCTAAATTTATTTAGTTTTAAGCCATTTGTACAAATTCAGATTGTAAAAAAAATCATACGGGGTTAAAGAGAATGTGATTATAAAATTTACTGATTATTTTAACAATGATATTTTACTCTTAAAATATGATTATGCCTATATATGATAATTTATTTCTAATCTATAAATTTATTTTTATGCATTTAATCTTATTTGGAACTTCATTAGAAATCTATGGGGTAGATGTCATTAAATGGACTTTTAAATGTAAACATTGAGGCACAGAAAAGTTAAAAGACTAAAAAGTACAAGGCCAGGACTAAAAATTCAAGTTTTCAGACTCCTAGTATTATGCTTATTCTTTTAAGCCAAGCTACTTCTTCAAGATACAAGAAACATAAATAACTTTTTAAAGAAACATTGAATGCATCCCTAAAATACTGAGATTAGTTCTAGTAAGTTTGAAGGAGATAGTAGAAAACAGAAAAGAAACAGCTCCAAAAGACTCAAAAAAAAAAAAAAAAAAAAAAGAGCAAACCCAAAAATCACACATACAAATTTCTCCCCTATGTAGGAGCAAGAGTGAGAACAGGCTGTTATTAATGCCTGTGGTAAATGTATGTTGTCTTAGCTTGGTTCCTTGGAAACAGATTCTAAATTGGAGATTTGTGCACTCGAGATTTATTGAAGATTGGTCTTGGGAATTATACATGTGAGGGAGCGAAAGAAACAGGGCCTAGTACAGGACAGGGCTGAATCATAATGTAGTGGCAACGCAGACCTCAAATGATTCCTGAGGGAGCTCTGGAGCTACGATCCCCTACAGAGCTGTCCCTTATTGAGGCGAGTAGGACAGTCTTTTCTATCACCACACTGATCACCACTGGATATGTTTCCCATGAGACGGGAAAGTAATATCATATGGAGTGATTCTCTTCTGCCAAGGAAGATTTTCACATAAGGACTCAGTCACGAGATGTCAGTACCCAATAGCCCCAGTTGCTAAGGTAATCAGTTCTCTCCATCCCAAAGGGTGACACACCATAGCATCTACTACACAATCCATCTCATGGTTAGGTGGGCTCCGCTTTTTACCTAGACAAGAGGAGTTCAATCTAATTTTTAAAATATGATTTGGAAAAACTGAAAGGAGGAAGAAAGAGACATCTCCTAAAAGTCTAATATTTATCTATGATTGCCAAACCACTAAATCCTCAAATAAGATTCTCTTTATGTATATCTCATATATTTCTTCTGTTTGTAAAACACTGGGAACTGACCAGAAAAATCTCTTCCTTTAAAAGCATTTGAGAAAAAAAAAAAAAAAAAAAAAGGAATCTGCTGACATTACTCTCTTTGTGGAAGTTGAAGGCAGATTTAATCTAATTCTATTAACTTCTCTGATCATGTTTAGTTCTCCCCCTCATCAAAGACATTTTGTATGTTAATCATCTTATTAACCAAGAAACATTTATTGATAACCTGCTATCTATAATATGGCACTTGCCTGGGCAATATGAGAGACATAGAAACATAAAATCCAATCTTGACCTTGTTTTGTATAAAAGAAGGAAATGTATGTCACTGAGTAGATGACACAAAGGAGTCATCACAATGTGTAGCTAGAAATACACAGAAAATAATTTAAAATTAGAATTATATGAGATACATAAAGAACCATGGCTAAATTAAGCATATTAGAGGATAGAGATTATATTGGTATGGTGGATAATAGGAAAAATAGATTCAAGGTTAGAAATAGCAAAATTGTAGAAGGCCCCAAATGCTGAACAAATAAATGAAGCCTATTAAATAGGTTTTAAGAAAGGGATATAAGCAACTTGGCCTTCTAAGAGGCATGTAAGAAGCGTGCGAAATGAATTGGATTAATAGGACAACTCAAGGGTCTGAAAATAGTCTTTGACATTCAAGGGCAAGTTGACTTTCCTGACCATCAGCTTGACAGGCGTGGATAATCAGGTTGTTATGGAAATGAAATAGGAGATAAAGATCATCAAATCAAAATGTCTGTATACCTTTTACCTCTATATGATATTACTATATATTGCTAATCAAAAATTTTGTTACACGCTTTCTAAAAAACTTAGCAATTATTTTGTCTAGTTCTGCAATAATCATTAATTTTCCCAAAAGAGTAACCTTTCATTCTCGAGAGTTTTAGTTCAAAATAAAACACTGAATAAATTTGCCTAGACTATTTGAAAGTTTGCCTAATATTTTCCAAAATGTGTTATCTTTGTTTCTCTATATGTTTAACTTCTAATCTCTCTGACAATTTTACATCTAGCTGGAAATCTAAACATCTATTTCCCCTCAAGAAATATATTAAACTGCAAAAACATGATATTCAGGGTTTGAATAAGACAAAACAAACAAACCTCAAGATATTCATGAACTTCAAATCATTCAAAATTTATAAATCTGTATACATTAGGCTTCAGGAATTCTAGCAATATGTGTAATATGACATGCTGCCTGCTTTACATCTAGACAAAATAAACAAAAATTGAAATAGTTTTGTAGAAATCTTAATACACATGAACAATACACGTCAGGTAGGAAGTCTGTTATGAACATTAAAGAAGCATCTTACATATGACTTTTGCAATAAAGAACTTGACCCAAATATTTGGTGGCTACACGTGATTATTATATCCCCTCAATTTTCTCAAGCCCCACAATTTAGACAGTTCCTCATAAAGAGAAATATTTGATGGATTTTAATACATTTTTTTTTTCGGTTACTGCCATTTGGATATAGACTCTATGCATCAGTCTCTATCTCTGCTTACCTTTTAAATAGTGAAGTTCCTCAAAACCAGGTTTTAAATACCTCCTTTCATGTGTACTCTTTCCCGGTTGATCTCAGCCATTCCATGAACGTAGATACCATGTACAATTTGATAAATGCTAATTATATCTTTAACTCAAATTTTCCTCCTAGATCCAGGCTTATATCCAACCATCCACTTGAAAGCTACATTGAATTCCTCTTAGGCATCTCAGATAGCTCTATCGTCCCATATATGTTGTCTGACTTTCCCTGACTTTGCTTGGCATAGTCATCCACATTTCAGTAATGGTGCCATCATGCACTCAGTTACCAGCCAAGAACCTAAGAGTCACCTTTGACCCCTCCCTTCTCTCATCTCCCTCATCCACCCATCAGCCTTGGTGCTTCCTTATAGATCTTCACATACTTTTCCTTCACTTCCACTCTTATCAACCCTGATTCAACTCACAGTTATGACTCGCCTTGATTATCCATTAACTGCTCTCCCAATTTCTACTTTATCCTTTCAAGCTATTCTTCTATGGAGCCACAAAAATGATCTTTTTAAAAACATAAATCCTATCATAGGACCAAAGTACTTACCACTTACAATCCTGGGCTTCCCATGACTGAGAGGGTCCCACAGCTTGACCCTTGTTTTATTTTTCCAGTCCTTCATTTCCCCAGCCACCGGACTCACTGTTCCAGTCATACACCAAACTCTTCCTTATCTCAAGGCCTTCAAATTTTCTCTTTTCTTGTCCTTGCATGTAACTGGATTCATTGTGTCTCAATTTAAACTTCACCTCAATACAAACGCTTTACTCTTCAAGTCATCTAAGTAAGTTCTCTAGATTTTTCTTTATTTTAAAGACCCAGTTATTATATAAAGACTCAGAAACTCCATTTGTGATCTTTACAACACTTTTCATAGTCTGGATTTTATATTTATCTGATTATTTATTTATCTCCTTCACAAAAACATAAATCAAGAGTCAGGATCTGTTCAAGTTAGATTTCTAATACTAAACACAGTGCCTGTTACTTAGAAGATAAGCTAAAAATACTCTGGAGTGAATGAGTAATTACATGGATGAATGAATTTGGAACTTAAATTTAAAATGTCAATAGTAGTACTAAAATGACGAATTCCCTTCTAGACATGATTTTCTGAGAGCTTAGTAGGTAAGTGTAATGGCAGAACTGTCAAAGAGCAGCCATCTTGGGACAAAGTTCTTCTCAAAGTCATAGTATGGAAAAATATAAGCAGTTAAGTATTTCCACAGGGGAAAAAAAATAGACCATTTGTAATAAGATTGGAATAAATTTCTGGCTGTTTCAGAAGGAAATGGCAGCCTCCAGTTGAAGCTGAGCCAGGGACAGTAAATAGGGTGTGGTAATATACCTCAGAAATCGTGTACATTGGCAAAGTTGGAGGAAAACAATTTTTCAACTGCTGCTTCTACCATATTTGGGCATGAGACAGTATCATTAGTCTTTTTCTTCCTTTCAAAAGTGACACAATTTTTAATTTTAAAAAAACTGGTTATCGATTCCTAAAAATGAGCTCTAATTTCATAATCTTCACATTTAATAAGATGTGAATTAATAGTATCTAAAATTGATGTCATAATATAGAAATTTATGAAACACTCTGGCTTTATTTAAATTTCCTACAAAATCACTATTATAATTAAAGCACTTGAGCTTAGCTTACCCTGGCATTGCAAAAGAGGTCAAACTAGTAAGACATATTTCTAATGTTAAAATAAATTAGTAATCTTCAGTAGCTCATTTTATAATTTTGGAATCAAGACAGGTTTCTTCTAAATGAGAGGATTTTTCTTCTGATCTCTGACATTATTTCTTTCTGTTCACTAGGGTTTCAACTTCACTGCCAAAATGCCAGTCTCCACTTGAGATTTAAAAAATGATGTGTTTTGCTTGCTGGGGCAGAGACAATATATGTGCACGACTCTGTTTTCCTCCTGGGCACACAAGAAGACTGTATCCCAGCCTTGCTTACAAATTAGGGTGGGACTCTATGACTGAATTCTGGTCAACGTAAGTGGAAGTGACTTATGTTACTTTCGGGTTTAACTCCTGCAACATCTTAGAAGATCTTCCGTAATTCCTCTCTTTTCTTTTCTACTGGATAAAGGTGAAACCTTCTGGTGGAAGAGTCCAAAGATTTCTGCTCCACTGCATAGATGAAACTTAGGTCCATGAGAAGTTTCATAAACCACCTTTTATTTTGACCCTGCCGATCACCATTGGATTATAAAGGGCATAAGGTTTAAACTTTTATTTTGTTAAATAACTGCCATTTTGGACTTTTTATAGTAATTAGCCTTTTCTGACTAATATATTTGTAAAACCCAGCTTTTCTAAGTATTCAATTAAAAGTGACTTCTCTTTGTATTAACTATATGATTATGTTAGATACTATACTGAGTACTTTATGAAAATTACTTTATTTAAATAAGATAATTATTTAGGTATCTTTTTCTTTGCCAGGTATTTGTATCATTTTATTATTAATGACTTTATCAGTGAGAATACAGTTTTGAAGTTAGGACAACATAGATTTAAATTTTGATTCAATTACTATTTCTGATTTTGTGGCGATGCAGATAGTTGAAATGCCTCTCTGAGACTTTGTTTCTTTATCAGTAATATAGACCTGTTAATACCTAATAGAGTTGGTTCTTGTAAAAATTAATAGAATATTCTATGCAAAACAGTATAGGAACTAGAATATAGAGGAACTCAATAATAAGTGACTTACAAATGTGTGGTAGCATGTATATGATAATTATTTTTATTTCTTAAAATATAATGTGAAAAAAGTGTGAATAAACAAAATATGTCACATGAATCTTTTTAAAGATGATTTTAATCAGTTCAACACTATAAAACCCTCATATGTAAACAAGTGTGTTGATGTTTAGATCCTGCTATAGTCTATAGTTGTGTAAAGAATGTATCAGAACAAATAGAAACCTTCTGGGTCCTTTTGATTTTAGGGAGAATACCCTCTTAATTATGATTATATAGCCTAAAGGAGGATCTCAATATTTAAAGACAATTAAAGAGAGAACAAACAAGATTACCAGTCAAACCACAAGAATGAAATAAAGTTAAATGTCAACATGCACTGGAAAAAAATAGTTTCTGCTATTAATTAGAAATAGATATAATTTTTGTGTTTATAAAATCTCATGATATAAAAATCAAATATTCTCCCACAATAGAGAAATTATTCACACTATAAATGTATGCAAAGCACTGAATTTGCTTTTTAAGTATCAGAATACCTTTAAGAACTCTTGAGAAGCATGCCATTGTATATATTTTATTTTACCCACTTAGTTGAAAGCATTCATCTTATGTATTTTCTCTGAATTCTTCTTTGAGAAACTTATCTGATAGGTGATTAAGTTTTCCTTTCATCTTATAATAAAGCGCATATAGATTTTAAAATTAAATTTTAATACAATCATTAGTTTTATAATAATTAGGACCCTCTCTCTTGCTCTCTCTCCCTTCTATCTCTCTTTTTCCTCTTTCCTCTCCTTCTCTTGAGACATTTAAGGTCATCTTGAGAGCATCTTATTAGATACTTCCCTATAGATTTATTCTATTAGATAGTATCATATTAGATAATATCAAGATGGTCCTAATTGTATATATAATCGAGAATAATCGCTTTTCATTAGGTCCTCACTGGATACTTTATGAATTCTTAATCCAACAGAGTAGTCATCCCTATCATTAATTGTATTTGTGAACTAGATCTAATATTTCTCATTGGCAAAAAGAGGGATGGCTTGGAGGGGATGGCAAAAAGTCTCTTAACAACAGCACCAACAAGGGCAGTTTGCCTATACAGTCAGCATTAGTTTTTCACTCTGAAGCAGGGAGTGACCCTCCCTCCACCATAATTACTGTAAACATCCACTCCCGGACTCCAGGGAAGCAATCACAGTGCACTATTTAGGAGTTATGTTGTGGATAGTAAAAGTTCTTCTATCTTATGATAGAGTCTCAAAGAACCTTTTATCAACCCTTGTCTCTGCAGGGCCTTATGAAATATCCTTTCTACTATCTGAAAATTCTTCGCAAAATAGAACTATGCCTTTAAAAATCAGACACTTTATTCAGTCACTTTATGCCACCAATCCTTCCACATGATGAGATTTCCATTAAAAACTTTCCCAAGCAGCATTACTGCTTCATGTGTTTTACATAATCCTTCAGATTTTTTTTTTTCATTTTGTACTTGTGATGTACCTAGAACAAAGTTAGCAACCATACAATCAATCTGTTTCAGATTATTTATAAGAAATTCTTGGAGACAGATACTACATGAATAGTTAAACAGTTATCAAAACAAGTAACCCCAACAAAGTTTCTATATGTCAAAATTATTTTTCTACCATGGCTCTCAATTAAAAATTGAGAGAGAAAATTTTTAGTACAATCAAAAGATTTTTATAATCTCTTCAGTAAAAGAATTAAAGATAATTAATTTGTGTTAAGAAATATAATGTGTAATACAGGTGTTAGTTCATTTGAGCTGCTGTAACAAAAGTATAATTTGATGGTTTAGAAACAACAAACATTCATTTTTCACTGTTTTGGAGGCTGGTAGATTTAGTGTCTGGTAAGGGTTTATTTATTTATTCATTAAACAGGGATTTATGAATGTCTTCTGAGTGCCCTACCTTAGGGTAGGTACAATGGTGAACCAATCAGACCCAGGCTCTGTACTCATTGAGCTTATGTTTTGGTGGGGAAGACAGATATAATCACACGATAGATGTGTAAAACTCCAAGTATAATGAGGGGAAAAACAGAAAAGTAAAGGTGCTCTGAGAGTATGTGTTAGGAGAGCTGATATAGTCAGGATGGGCAAGGAAAAGTTCTTGGAGAAAAAGATAACTCAGCTCAGAGCTGAAGAATGAGCAGAAGCTAACTAGGTGACAGAAAGAGTAGTGTCATCCACGTAGATAAAATATGTGCAAAGAGCCAACAGCAGGTCTTTGTCATAGAGAGCCTGGGTAGCTAGAGTGAGGAGTGAGAGCAAGTGTGGTCAGGATGAAGCTACAATGGTAAACCCATGGACTACGTTTTTATCCTGTCATCAGTACAAACTCACAAAAAATTTTAAAGGGAGAGTAGATAATCAAATGCACACATTAAGAAATTATTACACTAGATGGTAACTAGAGACTGCATAAAAGCTAAGATAAATATTACCTAGCAAACATTGATAGATATATAATTTGAAAGGCAAGATGTAATGACTAGGCAATTCATATTCTAAATTCTAAATTCAACTGCTTTGGCCTAGAAGAATCAGATTTTACTTCTTAATGCTAGTATGCCAGAAACTCTAAGGGTTTATTCTAGTTATTCTTAGTGATGAAATACAACAGTTAATAAGATTACATTCATAATATTTAAAAATAAAAGATATCAACTCTACTTATATAAAAAATAAATTTTTTAAAGTAAAAGATTTCAGAAAGTGTATACGTACCATTATCAGAAGTGGCATTCATTGTTTTAACTTCTAGAATTTAGGTTTTGAAGAAACCAAGCATACAATTTACATGACCAAAATTAATATTTTATGGCTAAATTCAAGACCTATCAACTATATTACCTTTCGCTCATAAATATTTGTAACTCCTTAAGGACATAGAATTAGGCTAATATTGACAGTTTCCTTAAGTGACCAACTCTGCACTTATCAGGTGGTAAAAGCTCAGTGAGTACTTTCTAATTTAATGAGTTTTCTACCTCATTTTACTTTAGAAGAACATTTTGATTTAATAGTTAGAGTAATGACCATGAACTAGATGTTTTATGTTTTAGGGAATGAAAATTTCTGAACTATTACGTTCCAACTTCAGTAAAATGAAAAAGAAAAAAATTCCTGTCCAGTGAAAAATACTTTTTCCCTATAAAATAATTGACTCTCATTGAAATTCATATTCAAAGAACTAGGTAGTAGAGAAGTCACCAGACTGGAATGATTAAGAAGAGGCTATTGAAAGCACAATTGATTTATAGTGTTTGCACCCGAGGTGGAAGTTAACGGACAAGACATTTTTGTCATGTATTTTCTCAGTGACAGGGTATTCAGAGACTAACCAAGTGTCACTGAGTTGATGAATTTATTAGACCAACCTGATATCCCAGGGAATTTTGGCGTGGGGGGCGCCAAACAGCCTGGCGATGAGATCTTTCGGAGCATTCCCCTGCTTTGCTGGAAGCAAAAGCAAATTCTGAGACAGGTAGCAGTTTTTATTTTGGTCTAGAAATCCCTAGGTTGGGAGGACGGATCCCAAACACGAGCCAACCTGGAGGACCTTTATGAGGAACGCCCCCCACCCTCACTCCGCCCCCGCTCCCGCAAGGCTGGGAGAGAGTGCTGCATTCAGCGCTGCATTCATTGGTCACCATCTCTTTTAAATGACACTCAGAGAATTTCTAAGGCCAAGAATCCTCCAGGACACTTTAAACTCCTAAAGTTGCAAGTTGAAGCAATTATACACTACCTGATTTACAAGTGTCCATTCCAGTGTTTTCAATAACGGAGTTGCCTTCAGAACTACTGTTTTGCCCAAGTTAAATTTTCATCTCATTGAATTTCCACCATAGAAGTAGACTATTTGAATCTCTAAAGCAAAGGCTTTGAGAGAATGGAGCTAATGCATTTTTTATTGTACCTTCTGGGGCTTTATGACTACACACGTTTTTTTTTTTTTTCCTCAAAAAAAAAAAATATTCCAACAATTTTAAAACATACAGAAATAAAGACTATCACAAAAAAAGACTTATAGGCTGGTCATCTACATTCAACAGTTGTTAATAGTTTGCCTTTTATGCAAATCTAGATTTCTATATGTAAATAGATACTTATATCGATATGTATGTCTATCTTTTTGGCTATATTATTTAAAATAATTTAAAGATATGACAATTTCCCCTAAATTCTTCAGTATGAAAAGAAATATTCTCCTACAGTCACAATAGCATTATCACACCTAAAAAAAATCAACAATAAATCCTTACTTAATAACATCAGATACTCTGTCTATATTCAAATTTCCCCCAAATGTGTGTTATGACTAAATTTTCTTCTAAATGAGGATTCACTCAAAATGCCTTCAGTATATGGTTTGCGTCTCTTAAGTCTTTTGAAATCAAGTATAGTTTTCTGCCTTCTTTTCCTTTTTTTCTCTCCAAGTTATTAACTTTTTAAAGACATCAGACCAGATATCATTTACAATATCATGTTCTGCAATTGTCTGTTTTCATGATGTAATACATGTGTTTCTCTATGCCCCGCATTTTCTATAAACTAAAAGCTAAAACTAACATCATGATTAGATACAAGGTAAACACTTTTTGCAAAAATAGTTCATGGAGAAATTGGTATTTGTTGTTGCATCTCATTTACAGAATGCCTGAGTCATTAACTATTAAATGGTGCTGGATTAATTTTGTTACAGTCGGACATTTCTATCATAAGTGTATATTTCCGCCTTTGCAATTAACAAGTGATCTGTGGAGAGGTACTCAGCATTATGTGACTATCGTTTCCCAACAACATTTCACCAAAAACTGTTAGATCCATTGAAGTTTCTTTCCTCAGTTGTTTATAAGTAAGATTAGCAAAATGGTGCTTTCCAATTCTACTATTGTTTTTACGTTTATTATGCTTCTGTAAATAAATAAAAGCTTTTTCTTATCAATGAGGCTCACTTTTTTAAAACTCGAATCTACAGTTCTTATTGGAAAAACAGGATATTTTGTTCTTATCTTTTAATTACCAATTTCCAAAGTAAGGAACTGTATATTATTCATTTCCAATGGTGCCAAGTGAGTTTGTTTGATTTATAGTCTGTCCTTAGTATTACTATTGACTCACTGCTATGTATTTATGTAATGGATTTCAAAGAATTATAGTTGTTGTTATGTTGTTTTTGATGCTTGAACTATCCCAATTTAGACTAGGAGGAGACACTTCAGACCTTTTGATATAATCCCATTAGACCTTGAATACTTTCTTTTGCAAAATATATAAGGCACTGATGATATAAAAGGCTCAGCTGACAAGGTCCCTGCCCCTTCTGCCTCTAAGCTTTCAGCTCTGTAATCAGCTACTTCCAAAGGGTCCTGATTCCTTCGGTGTGAATTATAATTGAAAAATAAAATGTGGGTGTGAGTAGTTTTGATTTCTACAAGGAGCATGATTACTTCGGAACTTTTACAATGGAGAGAGCCAGAAAAAATTATCTTTTAAAATTATAACTTCATTTGGTATTTTCAACTTAACATTACTTAGTTTAACCTTTAAAAAAAAATTGTGATTATACCTCTTTTTTATTCATTGGAACTCTTGGTTCTTAAGCAAAACAGCTATTACTACTAAAATGAAACCAAAATAATTTTAAGATTCTTCTACCTTTTAAAAAAAATTTAGAACATATCTCTAAGAATAAACACAGTACTATGTTCTAAAGTTACTCTGATGTGAACATTTATACTTTGTTGGGCTTGTAAGTGTAAGGTTCAGCCGCTCAACAGACAAAGTCTGACTCATGATTAACAGGCGTCCTTTATTGAAAGACAAGCAAGCGGTCCCTGGGAGGTTCTCTGGTCCCAAGGAAAGTGGCCAGAGAAGTCGCACCCGGGCGGGATCAGGGTGGGGTTTTAAGGGTCGCCCCCAGGAAGGGGAAGATTCAAAAAAGGCAGAAGCATAGCATGGGGCTCTTTCATTGGTGCAGCAGTTTGACCATGTGTAGTCCTGGCACCCGCGCATTGGTCCATGGGCATCAGGTGGCTAGCAGGGGGAGCTAGGGGCGGGACCTGGCCCTGGGGCCTTTTCCGGGAGCGCTGGCCTTACAGTAAGTGCTACAAATTTTTTGTCTCATAAAAATCATCTCTTTATATTCTTTTTCTGTTCTTTTAGTATAGACCTTCCAGTAGCTTCCAGTTATCTTTAGTACAAAATTTAATTGAATTTGGTTCATCTGCCCTTTTATTCTACATTTTTATAATCTCTCATGTTACTCTTAAACCAAGACTTCTTCCTCCAAATGAAGAAAAAATTAATGCTCTGACACTCCAATCCCAGTGCCAATGCCCTTGACTGTTTCCTCACTTTCAGAACTAATATAAAATCTTCCCCCAATATTAACAAGGTCTCCAATAAAACCAACAATTATAATATTTTGAAAGACACTTGATTGTATATTTATGCTATTTAACATAGTTGTGAATAGAAAGGAAGAAGTCATTTTAAGTCATTCATAACATGATACTTTGATACTCGAGAAGTTAGAGTTAGGTACTGGAAATTTTCCACTGTTGAGCTAGAGAAGGGAAAGTCTTGAATCGAAATAATTATTCTGACAACTCAGCAGAGAAACAGAACTTAACTAAAGAACAGTACCACTGTGGAAAAAGTGAGATATTTGGCTAAAGTTAGTCCAATGGAGTGTCTAGTTTGATCAAATTCTCAAAGTAATTGCTGGGCCTTTATTTTTTACCCCTACTGACACCCTGGGCTTTTCTGGAGTCTTTGGAGAATTGTGGAAAATAATTGCATAATAAATTCTTGCCCACTATCAAAGCTGTGGCATTTTTCACACTGGTTTTCAGTGTTTTATTTTGTGTAATGACTTTAACTTTCCCCTTAATAGTTAGCATTTGCTTAACAGACAATGCATTTCTCAAACAAAAAATCTGAGGAGAAATTTTATGAAGCAGCAACTTTGTGAAATTCTATATGAAATTCTGCCATTTCCATAAACCTCACTAATAATCTGCCTCTATTCTCGTGACAAATCTGAATATCATTTTATCTCTTTTTAAGAGTCAATAATGAGATAAATGATGTTAAAAATGATTTTAATTTACTTGAGAATGTTATCAAAGTAGTCTAGATAGCTGCGTCACATTTAAAAAATGAGAACAGAGTTGATTACACATATTAGACAAGAGTACTTAATGAAATTTGTGTTTGTATAGATTCTTCTAGATTTTGAATACATAATAAAATATTTAATGTCTTCTATGTGATATTTTGACATCATTCTCTTTTATTTAATCTCAGAATGTTCACTTTAGGTAACAAGAATTCTTAGACGGAATTAACTGAGGGGAAAAATGAACTATCAGTCTTTTTAAAGGAAATATAGGCATACAGAATTTAATTACATACAAAGTTTTTAATCTTATGAGTTTTCAAATGAATACATCTGTATTTTTTTATGCAATATTTCACATTGTATATGCATTTTGAAGACAGCAAATTTTGAAGAAAGCAAACTAAAAAACATGGAGAAGAATCTGTGGAAATGTTTGCTTTGGGAGCCCAAACAATGACCTTGAAGATTTATAAAGAATAAAAAGTATAGACATTTTTGTGGGTTCACATTAGGAATACTGAAATCTAATGAGTAAATTATAAAGCTCAAATTCATCTCTTAAAATCTAAAATTAAAATTTTTCTTTTGGATGTATATTAATAGTAGAGAGAAGAACAGGAGAGACTAAAGATCATCTTTTTTGGTATTTTTGAGAAATAGTTTGACATTAAAAAGATACTGAAGCAAAAGAGAAGAAATGAATTAACTTCACAAAATAATATGATAATGTTCTTCAGTCACTGAAGGACATAAGCAATCTTATTTCCAGCCATAGACATCTTAAATAAGAGCATTTGGATATGTGACAGCTGTGGCAGTCAGATAAGAAAAGCATTGTGAAACAGTAGAAAAATAATTTTCCTGAAACTTATTTATAGTCATCAGGGCTATAAAGGTAGAGGAAGAGGGGCGTGGGAGGCATAAAAAAAATTAACCCCAACATTCGAGAGAAAAAAATTCAATACTTATTTTGTAAACATTATACATTGAAATAGTGATACTGTTCTTTCACTTTTTTCCCCCCACAATTTTTAGAAATAAATCGACCCAGTGAAGAATTCTCGTTGGTGCCAATGTATGTCTCTTGGTCATTGTCAAATGTTGTACAACAGCTGTAAAGCTACTAAGAGTAATTCAATTTTAGCAGATTCTAATGATGTTTGTGCTGACAGAATAATATTCATGGCATGTAGTTGGATGGAGCCTCATGGCCTAATATAAATGTCTATTATATCTCCCTAAAGAAGCCAAGGAGAATTATTTAATACAACATACTGAGACACATGGTCCTTTCTTTCTCAAATTCCTACTGGACATTAAGCCAAGATACCAGTTCATTTACAAAGTACTACACACTTTAAATGGCGGGAAAAATTGTCGGAGCATCTTTTAAACTCTTTTCTCTCTCCAAGACCTCTGAGTTAATTACAAGGACAAAAAGAAGGGGAGACAAAGAGAAACATTTGTTCTTTCCTTCTATGATGGAAAGGCTAAGAAATGATGTGGAAAATATGTTCTGACAAAATATAGAATATAATCTCTAAAAAATACCCTGTATGCTCCTTTACCCAGAGTATTTCAACTGTGAAAATTACATTCTTTAACAACTGTAAAATGTATCTTTTAAAAATTAGACTTTTAAAATAGGTTAGTTCTAACACTGTGGCCATTATTCTCACAGCATCCAAGAGGATTTGCTTTCTCACAGAAAAAGCAATACTGTGTGTTATAACTCCTAGAAAGAACTTAGCCTGTTCTTGAAATAGCCATGTAGTGTTCCAAAAATAAGAACTGTATGACTATGGGAATCCCGGGGTCAAAAATTCAAGCATGAGGGATCATGATCCCATGCCAGCTTGCACCTTCTCCTTTGAGAGAAGCCGATGACTTTGATGCTGCTCTAAACACCATTCTTTTTCAGGGGTGACCCAGAGGCCGTGTAGATAAGATGGAACTATGGCGCTGTTTGCATAGGTCAGCAGGAATAGAAAGACTAGAGAATACAATCAAAATCAAAGTCAAAAGAAAACTCATTTTTTTCTAGAGCACATGGGGTCAAATGCAGAAAAACTGGGAAAGCCTAGTTTCTCCATATAGTGATTGTTATGAAACCAAAATAAAATTTTTGCTAATATTTTTAAAGGGTTCATTAAATCATGTGGTCTTCTAAATAAATCTTCCTTGATCTACCCCACCCTCAGTATACAGGTATACTGCTTGAGATGTTACTCAAATAAAAATAAATTTAGTAAGACTCGGTCTCCTTTGCCTATGGCATATACTTCATTTGCTTCTTTCACAGGGCAGTTGTCATGCATTGCTTTACTTTCTAACTTTATAAATTTATCTGTATCTGTCTTATTTCCCTTAATAAGGTATAAAATTCTTGAGCAAAAAGACCTTGCCTTATTCATCTTGTCTCCTTCGACGTGTTGTAGATCCTCAAGAAAGACCAAAGTTGGTGAAATAAACTAGATCTACAAAAGCACGGCTGGCATGAAACAAAACTGCCTCACAGAGAAGCTCCCTTCTTTTTCTGCTTCTCAGACACTAATGACAATATATATAAAGAGAACATGAATAACATGACAAAAAATAATAATAAATGGAAGTGGCAATAAAAATGGATTCCATTTTTAGAAAAAAGCACATTTAAACATTTTGATATAATTTTGCTCTACTTTCTCAAAATATACTGTACATTTAATCTAAGAGTAGCAGGGCGACAGCCACAATTATGCATATTTGAAAGTAAAATGTTTTTCTATTTTCTATAATAGGTGTAATCTTTTTTCCACACCAACCAACAAGGAAGTAAAAATAAAGAATATTCTCAGTTGTCTATTGACAGTGTCTGTCATTGTTTTTTTAGTATTTAAACAGCAATTGTCCATTAACTCCACCTATTTCACATAAAGGTTCAAGTTTTGGGATTGTAGCTCATGCCATTCTCCCACTTATATATACATAGCACATGTATATGCACACACATATGAACAATAAATACACATAAATTCACACAACACCTTCACAAGATGGTATCCAGGTGAATGAAGAAATCAGATGCCTTAATAGCATATAGGAAAGAGAGACCTAAGTCAATGGACTTTTATTTGCATTTTCATTTGTCTTTGCTTCAAAGCACCAGATAACATTGTTGCTTGTTCTAATTTCTCTGTTAAAAACTGTGGTCATTCTTTGGTGACTGCTAATCTTTATCCCTATTAGTCTAATTTTCATTCACAGTGTGGCACCTCACAAGGCCACCCACCTATCAGTGGATCTCTCAGCATGGTGATTCTGTGGCAGACTTGTTGGCCCTTAGCCTAGGGACCCTCTACTTCTGTTTCCTTTCCATGACACGCAGAAGCTTGAAAATAATAATTCAGATCCACTTTCTGCCTAATCACACCATGCCACTTTTAAGAGCCCCACGACTCTGGCTGTGTTTTTTATTACCGTGATGGAAGTTCCCCTGCTATCCTCCTTGTTACTATGGGACCCTCCTGTGAGCAGAAGCATAAGCTCCCTTTGATTTCAGTTTTTCCCTCAAATAATCTAACATCATCTCACCTTCCCTGGGTTTTCATCTCAGAAGAGTAAACTGAAAGATAAACATGTCTGTCTACCTTTCTTTTCTTATCCTTTCTTTCTGCTTTTCATATTACCATCATGTAAGGGGAAGGTTTGCCCCAACTCTTTTTCTTGTAGTCTAGAAGTTCGCACTCTATGACATCCTATTCTTTCTCAAGATACATTCGTTTTGCTTCCTTCCAGAGATTCTGAGGTACAGAAAGAGGCTGGATAACTAATAAAGAAGGTTTTGCAAAGACAAAAATTAAAAAAAAAATGCTTTTTTATTACATAGCAAAATGAGTAGCTTTACAATGGAGTCCAAAAAAAGAAAAACACTTAGTGAAATTGAATTATCCTTTTAACCACAGGAGACATCAGAAACCACAGCAGAATCTAAAGCAGACGATGCCAGTTGTTCTCTACAGGATTCACACCATTGCAAAACTTTTCTTCCGTAGATTGATTGAACATAGCTGCAAAGTCTAATCTTAAAGACATGATGTATTCAACCACAAACATTCTTTCTTCGAAATATCATGCTAATTATATCAGAACAAATCATTTAACACCACCTTAAATGCTCAAGAATAAACCTGAAAAATAACACTGCAATATTGACTAATAATGACAACAAAATAATTTTAGAAATACCAAAGAATTTAGTTGGGTTGTGTCCAATTACATTATCAACTGAAAAAATATTTTTGTACAAGAATAATAAGAAAACGTGATTCTAGTCCAGAAAATCTACTACCTAATAAACTTAAATAATGTGCCTTTTAAAAGTTTTTAAAATAACCTTGGTGTAAGACCGAGCTCTGTGGCAGAGTGGGAAGAGGTGATTCTAATTCTAGAATCAGTACTAATTTTCTCACTTCAGTTCCATTCAGCCAGTGCCATCTGCATGAACTACATTCTCTCTGGGCATATCTCTCAGTTTAGCTAAACACTAACTTATTTCTTGTTGCATGTCAGGCCTTATAATAGTACCAAAGATTCAGCAGTTCTTGCTCACGGAGTGCTTATAATCTAGTATGGGAGAGAGAAATGTATATTAATAATAATTCAAAGTATGTAAGGTCACATGCCACAAAAACAATATGAAGCAGAGATCTCCATCTCCCAGACTATGGACCAGCACCGATCCGTGGCCTGTTAAGAACCAGACCGCACAGCAGAAGGTGAGTGGGCTAAAAAGCAAAGCTTCATCTGTATTTGCAGCTGCTCCCTAGTGCATCACTACCTCAGCTCCACCTCAGATCATTAAGCATTAGATTTTCATAGGATCACTGGTCCCTGGTGCCAAAAAGGTTGGAAACCACTAGTATAAAGTATAGCTAAAAGATCATTATTGATTTTTTTTCTAGTTCTATTATAAAAATTTCACACAGTTAGTGTTGTTAATAGTGTTTATCTAAAATACAAATTGAAGGTAATACAGTAAAATTTTATTTATTAACAGGAAGTCTCTTAGAATAATTGCTGGTTAGGGAGAGGATGTGGAGCCACTGACTGGTAGGATGAGGGACTGATAAAAATAATATCCTTAAACCTCCGTATATTATGACAAAGGACAAATTAGAGAAACGGTTTCATTTTCTTCCATAAATATCCATCAAGACACACTTTACCTGCCTATAAAACCTCATATCCATCAAATAAACCCTTGTAATTTATTTATCCTATTTTTATCTATATTGTTTCAGAGAGAATATACTGTCTCTAAATTATACATCCACATAAGACTTTTGCGGCAATAATTATAATCTGTTCATATTGACCTATGCAGACCTAGAAGGAAGATATACAACTGTACTCTGCAGTATCAAAATATATGTAAGAAGAAAAAAGAAAAAAAAATTTTCAATGTCATTGTGTTAAAGTTAGCAGAAGGAAGAAAATCATAAAGATTAAAGTAGAGACAAATGAAATAGGAAAATAATAGAAAAGGTTAACAAACCTAAGAGCTGATTCTTTAAAAAGATAAATAAAATTGACAAGCTTTTAGCTAGAATAACAAAAAAAAAAAAAGAAAGCCAACCCAAATAAATAAAATTATAAATGAAAAAGGAGACATTAAAACTGATACCACAGAAATACTAAGAATCATAAGATTACTATGAACAATTATATAAAGCAAATTGGATGACTTAGAAGAAATGGGTAAATTCCCCAAAACATACATCCTACCAAGACTAAATCATGATACAATGGAAAATCTGAACAGATCAATAATAAGCAAGGAGATCGAAGCAATAATCATAAACCTGCCAATAAAAAAAATAGCTCAGGACCAGATAGCTTCACTATAGAATTCTACCAAATATTTAAAGAAGAATTAATGCAATCCTTCTCAAACTTTTTTTTTAATTGAAGAGGAGGGAATACTTCCAAACTCATTTTTATGAGGCCAGCATTACCCTGATAGCAAAATCAGATAAAGATACTAGAGAAAAGAGATTGTAGGCCAATGTGTTCGATGACTATAGATGCGAAAATTCTCAGAAAAATTCTCCCAAACTGAATTCAACAATGTATTAAAAGGATCATATACCATAATGAAGTGGGATTTATCTGTGAGATGTGATGATTCAGCATATACAAATCAATTAATATGATGTACCATATTAATAGAGTAAAATATAATAATCATATGACCATTTCAATAAAAGTAGGAAAAGCATTTGACAATTTTCAACATCTATTCATGATAAAAGCTCTCAACAATTTAGGTATAGAAAGAACGTTCCTCAACAAAATAAGGGCTATTTATGCTAAGCTCACAGATAACATAATTTTCAATGGTAAAAGAAATGATCTTTTATTTAAGATCAGGACAAAACAAGGATGCCCACTCTAACCGATTCCTATAACACAGTGGTGGAAGTCCTAGCCAGAGTAATCATGCATCAAAAAGAAATGAAAGGCATCCCAATAAAAAAGAAGTAAGTCAAAGTGTCTCTGTTTGCATGTGACATGATTATATATACAGAAAATCCTAAAAGTCTACCAAAAACTGTTAAAATATAAGAACTCAGTTAAATTGCAGAATACAAAATCAACATACAGAAATCAGTTGCATTTCTGTACACTAACAACAACAAAAAAAAATAAAGAAAAGAAAAGAAATAAAGAAAAGAAAGAAATAAAGTAAAGAAATAAAGAAATAAAGAAAATATCTCTTTTACAATAGCATCAACGACAGTAAGATACTTAGAAATAAGTTTAACAAAGGTAGTAAAATATCTGTACACAGAGAACTATAAAACATTGATAAAAGAAGTTTAAAAAGGCACAAATAAATGAAAAGATATTTAGCGTTCTTGGATTAATATTGTTAAAATGTCCATGCTACCCAAAGCTATCTATAGATTCAGTGCAATCTCTATCAAGATTCTAATGGTATTTTTACAAAAATAGATCAAACAATCCTAAAATTCATTCGGAACCACAAAAGACCTTGTATAGCTTAAGATATCTTGAGAAAGAACAAAGCCAGAGACATTGCACTTTATAATTTCAAATTGTTTTACAAAGCTATGGATACTGACATAAAAACAGACACATAGACCAATGGAACAGAGTTGAGAACCCAGAAATAAATTCATGCCTATATGGTTAATTAATATTTGGCAAGGGAGCCAAGAATGTTCAGTGGGGGAAAAGACAGTTTCTTTAATAAACTGTGCTGAGAACACTATATCTTCACATGCAAACAAATGAAATTGGACCTCTATCTTACATCAATCATAAAAATTAACTCAAAATAGGTCAAAGACTTCAGTGTAAGACCCGAAACTATAGCACTCCGAGAAGAAACAATAGGAAAAAAGCTCCTTGACAGAAGTCTTAGCAGAAATTTCATAAATGTCGCAACAGAAAGCAAAGATAACAAAAGCAAAAATAAATAAATGGGATTACATCATACTAAAAAACTTCTTCACATCAAAAGAAACAATCAACTAAATAAAAAGGTAACCTAAAGAATGGGAGAAAATATTTGCAAACTGTATATCCAGTAATAGGTTAACATTCACAATATAAAAGGAAATAATATCCCTGAATATCTAAAAAAAAAAAAGTTAGATTAAAAAATGTGCCAAAGACCTTAATAGATATTTTTACAAAGAAGATATTCAAATGGCCCATGGGTACATGGGAAGGTTCTCAACATTACCAATTATCAGGAAATTCAAATCAAAACTACACTGCTATATCACCTTACATCTGTTAGAATAGCTATTATCAACGTGATGAAGTAGAAAGTGCTGGTGAGGGTGTGGAGAAAAGGGAACCTTGACACACTGTTGGTGGGAATGTAAATTGGTACAGCCACAATAAAAAATAGTGTGAAGTTTCCTCAAAATATTAAATATAGAATTATATACAATCCAGCAATTTCACTACTAGGTATGTATCAGAAGAAATAAAATCACCATCTTAAAGAGATATCTGCACCTCCATGTTCATTGCAACATTATTTACAGTAGCCAACATATAAAAACAACATAAGTGTCCATTGATGGACAAATGGACAAAGAAGATGTGTATACATATAATGTAATATTATTCAGCCATAAACAAGAAGGAAATTTTGCCATTTGTGACAACGTGGATGAACCTTGAGAACATAATGATAAATGAATTAAGTCAGAGAAAGAAAAAAACTGCATTATCTCACTTATATGTAGAATAAAAACAAAAACTCATAGAAATAGTAAACAGATGAGTTGCCAGAGGCAGTAGGCAGGTGGGAGAAATGGTCAAAAGGTACAAATTTCCAGTTATTAGATAAAATCTAGAAATATAATGTACAGCATGGCGACCACAGTTAACAATACTGTATTGTATATTTGAAAGATATTGATAGAGTAAGTCTTAAAATTTCTCACTAGAAAAAAATTGTAACTATGTGAGGTGATAAAAGTTTTAACCAACCTTATTGTGGTAATCATTTTTCAATATACACACATCATTAGATTGTACACCTGAAACGTATACAATGTTATATGTTGATTATATGTCAATAATATTGAAAAGTAAAAACTCATTGAATTGCTTACATTAAATATGTGTAGTTCATTATGTGACAATTATACCTCAATAATGCTGTTAAAAATGAAAAAAAAAAGTTAAAAAAAAGAGAGAGAGAAGACTACCTCAAGAAGAAAGAAAAGAATGTGCAAAGCCATAGAAGCTTGAGAGCAGAATTCTGGGTCTCTTGAGCAGCATAAATTTCAGTATGACATCAGTATGGGTTTGGGAGAAAGGGACATTGGAAGGAGAAAAAAAGCAGAGTGCAGAGATAAGTCCCACAACCTCGTAGGTGAAAATGCTTGATGTGTGCGTGCATTTCTATTCCGCTTTGCTCTAGAAAAGAATTCTGGCAACTGAATAGTTTGCAATAACATAATTCTGTAGATCTTTCATAAGTCTGTTAGTTGAACTCCCTAACAGTAGAGCTAGCTATATGCAGATTTTTTTGTGTGTGTGGAGTTTTGTGAACCTGGAAGCTGAAAGGCAAACAAAGTTATTAGATGTAATTTTAATAGAATCTAATTGGGAAAAATGTGTGATAAGAAACAAAAAGTTAAAAATAGTCATGTCTTAACTAGAGAATTTTGGATAAACATGAGAATTGAAAAGGAAAGAGATGTCGTATGCATTATTATTGTAATAAAACCTGGGCAAACAATAAGAAAGCTGTAGACAGTGATTTGGCATGAGTCAGAGGAAATCTCCACTACCCAGGAAGATTTTTCCAGCTCTAATTTACTTAAGTCTGTGAATATTGACAGATTTGTTTAAAGAAACACAACAATACAGGAAAGAAGCTAGAGAGAATGTGCCAATAAACAAAGTATGTCAAGTTCTGTGCCAAGTTCTGTTGCCAATGTTCTTTAAAAATATGACCCAGAATTACTATTAAGTGATAATTATAAGGAAAACGTATGCTCAGTATGGGTTTGTTTTACTGGGGGATGATAAATTTTGAAATCTTTGTACCTTACAAGTTTGTAATTTCTGTTATATATTGGACTAACACAGGCTAATATATATGCTTTAATTGATTAAAAATGCCAGCATATGCATGATCAATTTGCTATTTCTTTTGCCATAAATTTAATCATTAATTCATCATGAGTTATATAATAAAAACATTAATTTTTTAATTTATTATAAATCCATATTTTGAGAGAAACTAAATCCAGTAATATTCTAGCAAACAAAAGAAAAGAAATAAGTAGACCCTTAAGAATGACTTCTTGGAAAAGTTTAAACCAGATTGTAATAATTGTGGAGACTTCTTTATCTAAAATCAGTGCCAATCTGCACAAAAATAAGTTCTCTCATACACTAACATGGCTTGTTCATTTATGATAAACCCACCAAATAATGGGAAAGCTACGAAATTAGATCAGTCTCTGGAAATAGTTGACTCCTACAATACTTTGTCTACTTATGAACACTTACAACCAACCTATCAGTCATCTTGCCATCTGCCATTTTCATACCTTCATTCCTAGAGTTATTCGAACTCTGTTTCAAGGCCTACTTCAATATACCATGAGGCCAGCGCACAGGAGCCAATAGAAAAAAAAAAAAAGAGAGAGCTCTAATTTCTTCCCTTTAATTCTCAGAACACATTAGAGTAACACCCTGACCCAGTGTCACAGAATAAAATGAAATGTTACTTTTGTTTCAGATGGGCGCTTGGACACAATTATGGAAAATCTTCACCACAGAGGGAAAAGTTGGAAGGTTATGATCTGGATGTTCTGCACACTCCACAAGTCTGATTTACATTTTGTTTTATGAGCGAAAGTTTATTTCACGATAGATAAGCAGTGCAACTCTACTTGGGCTTGTTAAAGGACTGTACATTTTGCAGTGGCTAAAGAAATGTTGATGTAGAAACCAGAGCCCTGGGGTTGCTTGCCTGATCTGGATCTAGAGAAATACAAAACTGCTTTCATAGAAGTCTTTCCAGAGATCAAACTGCTGTGATTAGGATGTGAAAACTGAGGAGTTTGCTTTCTAATATTTCCTTTCCACGCTCCCCTCCGGGCCACAACAGTTAATTGGCCTACTTGAGGCTGAATGCAGCTAGCTCTGCGAGAATTGCTAAAAAGGTATCTTGGAGTTAAAATTACTTCTTGGGAATTTCACTTTTGGTCAATGAGAGACTCCAGAACAAACACTTAATATAATCTGTTTGCTACATTCTTCCTAGTTACCTTTACTGAATTACTAAAAGATCTACACCTTAGCAGTTGCTTTTACAAAGCTCACATATGAAAGTTACATTATTAAACATTAGATTGGCACAACTCTTTTAGAGCTACGGTATTGAGTATTGCTGACTTTTATCTAGTTTGCCTGTGACT
The DNA here is from genome assembly GCF_014176215.1 of Rousettus aegyptiacus. Lineage (NCBI taxonomy): Eukaryota > Metazoa > Chordata > Mammalia > Chiroptera > Pteropodidae > Rousettus > Rousettus aegyptiacus. The sequence goes on from NW_023416286.1 coordinate 25,919,509, forward strand.
AAAGTGATCCACGTGGATTAAGGCAATAATTCAATTCTAAAGATTTTCTTTGTATTTTAAAAACAAATGTTGAACAGTTGTCAGGTGTTAGCTTGATCTTTATTATAACTCTTTGCTAAGATTATAAGGGTTACACTGAGCACTTGAAGTAAGATTTGAACAGTGACAAATACCAGGTTACCATTATCTCATTTCAGCATCAAAGAAGTATTAAATAATCAGATAATGTCTCCAAGCTCTCAAAATACTAAATCCCTTTATGCTAGCCCACACATGCTACTGATCATGAGGCAACCACAGGAACTACACAAAAAACAGCATAGATTCTGGGTCCTGTGGAAATTAAGAACTAAGATATTCTGTTGTGATTCATTTATGTCATGTACCTTTAAGCAAGACAAAATATGTGTTGCAGGATCTCTTCTGGCTTGTGAAGCTCGTTGTAGAATCTCTATGCTTGCTTCTGGTGATTCCTTTATATTTTTTACCTATCTTTGGATCCACCTTCAGAATGGAAGTATAATAGAATCTTGGCATGTTAGGTCTGAATGAAACCTTCAAAACAGCTTAATCTAATTAATTCACATTATAGGTTAAGAAATAAACCTATGAAGTTATAGTTTGTTTGTAGTGGAACTCAAATCTTCTGACCTAGAGCTCAATTCTGTTTTTATTACACCAAATGACTGTTTACTGGAATTTTATTGTCTGCCTGCTCTTTAAATTATCATTATTTATGAAGAAGAAAATACTTAGAATTTTTTTTTTTTAACATAACTCAAACATTGCTTTCCATTTTCACTTGATGATGTGGGTGTTTTCCAGTGAGAATCAAGGATTCTAAGTCTACCAAAAAGTTAGCACGTTTTCTTTGGCACACCCATGTTTAGTAATAATTGACTTTGCTTCCTCTCTCTTCTACTGTCTCATTTCTCTTTCACATATGGTGTCTGTTCTTTGAACAGATGGTTTATTTCCACTCACCATCCACTTTTCTTGGCAATTTGGTTTTCCTCATCCCTAAATTTATTGAAACCTGTGATTTTTCCTAGATGTAAATCAACAGTTTTTCTCCTGACAAATATACACCTCACTAAACAGAAATAAATGACTCTCTTCACTCCTTAATCCAGTCTTACTTAGCAATTTCTCCTTTAACTTCTGTGTCTGTGGGTATTTTCTAAGGCTAAACACTTCCTCTTAAATTTGTTAGTAAAAATTAAAGAGTTTGAAAGAATAATTTCTGAAACACCAAGAAGTCTCAGTATAATAGGCTCTAAAAAGGAATTTATACTTCTAAGGGCAATATTAGGTCAACTGACCCTGTGGCTTTCATTATCTTCATACATTTTAAGGTTGGTAGAGTAACTCTTTCGAAAGCTATCAAACTTGAATGATAGAACTATTTTTCTACTTGGTTACTATTCTATTCTATTTAGTAAATGTTTAACATTGGATTGTATGTAAATCTCCCACTTTAAAAATTAGAGATTCCTGCTTTAAATCCTGCTCCAGCTACTACCTCGTTGATCTGCTTCCTTTCCAAATAAATGGATCAAAATTCTTGTCTATACCTTCTACCAATTGTCTCTACTCTCAGTCTCCACTTAGTTGGGGTGAGGTCTGTCCTTTCTCCCCTTCCTCATGGAAATGGCTCATGTCAGGGTCACCAAAGATTTTCATGTTGCCAAATTCAACAGTCACTTCTCTGCCCTGATTTCAACTGTTCAGCAGCATTTGATACAGTGTTATTTATTTCCTTTTTAGACATTTTCTCCTCTTGGGTTCTCAGACATAACCCTCTTCCATTGAGAGCTCAGCCCTAGGCTTTTTTATTTTTCCTACTTTCTGTTCTTAAGCCTATTTCACCTAACGTATGATTTTTAAAGCCCACATATCTATTTGTTGGTGATTTTCTAGCCTTAACCTCTTCCCTGATTTTCAGATTCATATACTTCTTATCTAATGACATCTCTTCTTGGTCTAAATTCAAACTTAAAAAGACCGCTCATCTACCTTCCTTACTTTTCATCATCTCACTGAATTGCACCACTATCCATCTTATGGCTCAAACTCAGATTATAGCTGCATCATAGATTATTTCCTTTTTCTCGCCATCTACTTCAGTCCATCGGCAAATCTGAAATATATCCAGAATCTGAACAGTTCTTTCTTTTCTGCTAAATGTTGAATTCAGGCCACCATTATTTCTGTCAGTGGCAATCTAATTTGTCTTTAGTTGTGTAGAAAATGTACTGAAGGAGGCCAAGACAAAATGAAAGTTGGGAGACCAAAAGAAGGCTGATACCTTAGTACAGTAAGAGAGAATTGGTCAATAAACATATGCGAAGATACTCGACATCATCACTCATCAGGGAAAAGCAAATTAAAATCATCATGATACCAACATTCACCTGCCAGATGGCTAGAGTTATAAAGACCAACACCAAGTACTGGCAAGGGTATAAATCTCATATTTCTGGGGGGAGACCAAATTGGTACAAGCATTTTGAAAACTGTGTGACAGATTCTGATAACAGTTAACATATGCTTACTCTATCCCTTAGCAATTCTACTCCTAAGTATACACTGGAAACAATTTCAATGTTTATTAACAGAAGAATGAATACATAAAATATAGTAAATTCACACAATGTAATACCACACAGCAATATAAAACAATGAACCACTGATATATGCAACAAGATGTATGAATTACAGATTCCATGTTGAGTAAAAGTTTCCAGACACAAAGAATATGTTTTATATGATTCCATTTATATGAAGTCCAAGAACAGACAAAACCATGTTATGGTGATAGAAATTAAAACAGCAGTTATTGCTTTATGTATGGGAGGTGAGTAGTAGAGGAGGTGAAGAAGGGAGAGATTTTGATCAACTAAGGACATGAGGGAGTCATTTTGATTTCTAAAAATAGCCTATATTTTATAATTGGGGGTTCTTGCATACATGTAAAAATTCATCGAGCTATATATTTTAGGTGTGTATATTCCATGAATTTTAAAATAAAATTGCACATATTTATAATTTTTTAATTTAAAACTTTAATCAAAATTTCTAAATGTTGAAATAAAATTTAAATTTATTTTCTAAAAATTAGATTAATATGATTAATAAAATAATTAATAAGATTAAGATTATCTTGGTAATGTTTAGCCTTTTACATTTCCACATACATTTTAGAATAGGTTTTTCAAATTCCACAAATTCTGCCATGATTTGACAAGAATTACATTCAATGCATTAAATCAATTTGGGCAAACATTGCCATCTTTATAATCTTCGACCCAGGAATATTGTGTTTAGGGTCATCCTTAAGTTCTTCACTATTTTATAATTTTCAGTGTAGAAACTTTAAATATCCACTGGTCAACTAATTCCTAAGTATGTAATTTTTTTACATGTTTTCATTATATACTCAAAAGAACTTATTTTGTAGGAGGTAAGGTAGGTTTTATTATCAATACTAAAGTAAGATTGATTAAATTACTCTTTTAAGTTCACGCGGTAGTTTAAGAACAATGCCAAAATTAGATTCTAAGTATGTGACATGCAGTCAAGTGTATAAATTATCAGTGGTCACAAAGAATGTGATCAAGTAAATGGGGGATGGGGAAAATCACATAAGCCATTATTAATAAAGCTAGATTAGAATGCAACCTTTCTAAAATTAAATGTATTGGGGTAACATTGGTTAATAACATCATATAAGTTTCAGGTATACAATTCTGTAATACATCATCTGCATTGTGTGTTCACCACCCAAAGTCTAGCCTCCTTCTGTCATCATATATTTGATCCCTTTTACCCTCTTCACCTTTCTCCTTTGCCCCTTCTCCTCTGCTAACCCCCATCCTATTTCTGTGTCTATGAGCTTGTTTGTTTGTTTCATTTATTCATTTGTTGCTTTTTGTTTATATTTTACATATGAGTAAAATCATATGGTTCTTTTCCTTTTCTGTCGGACTTATTTCACTTAGTATGATAGTCTCCAAATCCATCCACATTGTTGCAAATGGCAATATTTCATCTTTATGGGTGAGTAGCATTCCACTGTATATATGTATCGTATCTTCTTTATCCAATTATCTGTAAAAGGATACTTAGGTTGTTTCTATGTCTTGGCTATTGTGTGTAATGCTGCAGTGAACATAGGAATACATATATCTTTACGAATATGGTATATAAAGAGATATAGAAAAATACATAGATTGTTTTTATTTCTTGGCTATTATGAGTAATGAAGCAATGAACATAGGGGTTCATATATCTTTATGAATAAGATATATGAAGAGATATATGAAAAGATGCTCAACTTCACTAATTAGAAGGGGAACGCAAACCAAAACTACAAAGTGATACTACCTGACACCTGTTAAAATGGTTATTATCGCTAAGACAAGAAATAACAACTGTTCGAAAGGACGTGGAGAAAAAAGAATACTTTTACACTGCTGGTGGGAAGGTAAATTAATTGGTGCAACCACTATTGAAAACAGTATAGACATTCCTTAAGAAATTAAGAATAGAATTACCATATGACCCAGCAATCCCTCTTCTGAGTATCTACCCCTAAAATTTGAAAACATTTATTTGTAAAGAATGCAACCTTTTTACCTCTCTATATAGATTATGGTCACAGGAAATATCTATACTTCCTAGTTTCATACATATTAATATTAGGGATAAATTATGTCTGTTTTAAAATTCTTAACTATGGCCCAGTACAAAAATATCCATATGAAGACAGAAAAGGTTAGCTCAAAAAAACAGTTTTGGAGCATCTGTTGATACTACTATTTATTGATATTTATTAGGTGCAAAACATCATTTCAGGTTCTTTCACAAATTAATTAATTTTTACTATTATCTATGTTTTGTTATTTCCATTTCACACAAGAGGAAATAGGTACTTAGAAAGGTTAATTAAATTTCTCAATGAGAATTAATTTAAATTAATAATAATTAACTACAGTATAATACAACTGTAAAGTATGCACAGATTCTTCAAAAGCAAGGATGTCCAATTCTCTACCTATTATTTTAATCAATAACCTATAATGTCTCTATTTTTAATTAATGAGAATATAGCATATGTTAAATACATACTTTTTTTGAAATAGATACAGTAAACTCTCACTTGACATTGTCAATATATTCTTGGCAGCTGCAACTTTAAGTGAAATAATGTACAGTATAACAAAGCTAATTTTATACTAGGCTAATTGATATAAACTGGAGTTAAGTCTCAAAGGCACTTAAACATTTATTTATCATCACGAAACATGATCAAACTACTAAAGACCTAAAAACACTTCTAATACTAAACACTGAAATAAATGTGAGCTATACATATATTTAAGAAAAATGAATAAAAACAAGTAAGATACTTCTTTTCCACCCTGCTTATCCTAACTCAGGTCAGGGAGGTCAGACCCACTCCCAGCTGCTCAGGGCACAAGGTGGGCACCAACCTCGGACAGGATGCCCTTCCATTTCAGGATACACTCACACCCACATCTACACTCACTCAGACTTGGACAATGCAGACACACCAGTCCACCTCACGTGCACATCTTTGGGATGTGGGAAGAAACTGGAGCATTCGGAGAAAACCCACACAGACATGGAGAGAATATGCAAACTCCACAGAAGACATCAGCCCTGCTAAAAATCAATTTTTTTTTCTTACCAACGTTGTAATGAAATGATGATGAATAGAAGGATGTTGTTCGAGGACCCGCTGTACATACGTTGAGTGGGAGTGAGACTCAAAATTCTAAATGTCGGCAAGTTCCGAATCCAAATTAGTTTTCATAACATGGTTTCAATGTCTGAAGTCATTACAATTTCAAATCTCCCTATCATATTTTCATACAAATTATCTCTTAGAATAAATAAATTCCTTAGCATACTAACATTAATATTATTACAGAACTATTCAACAACAATTTAAATGCCCAGTGAATGCCTAACAAAGTTAGCTTAACTATGCTGCAAATAAGTATGTAAGTTACCAAATGTTAAGTACACTTAAGTACTTACAATAAGACAACTGCTTTCTAAAGCTTGGCTTCCCATTTTTAGCTGTATTCTGCCTTTTATTCTCATGCTCTCAAGTAATTAGGTGTTATGTGTATTTGCGTGAATGTGAATGTGTGCTCACGTATACATGTATGTGTGTGGACACAAGCGTGTGCATGTGTGTCCTGCAGGTAATGCTGGACAGCACTACAGTGCTCCAGTAGCCAAGACATTTCTAGGTCTAGGGAATTGGAAATTTAGTGCCTGGATGTCCCTGGTAAAACTACTTTGGATTACAGGAATTTATCCAACAGGCTTTTGGGCTAACGCCCAACTCAATGGGAAGTCTGATTTTTCAAATATGAGTTTTTAGTTTTGTGTATTCATTTATTTATTTTGTAACACCACTGGGTTTTAAACTCTTACTACTTTTTAAATACGTCCTGGTAAGGATATTTAGTTGTTTTCTCTCATGTACAGCTTCAAATTGGATTCAGAAATCCAAGGCAAGGGTATTCTTTGTGTCCTCTTAAAGTTAATGACTTCTAATTAGCCCAGCAAGAAGCTAATGACTTGTAATCACTTGCCAATTGATTCTGAGTATATTCTTTGTAAAATTATCCTGGATGAAACAGGAAGGCTCTGGCTGGTGGGGAAAAAGCAGAGGTGGATCAGGATTTAAGAAGTTACAAGGTGAGTTCTGGAAGATATTCAAGGTGATGGGAACCATATTTGTGGTCTTTTACCAATTATTATAAGGCCTATAATGGTGTAAATACAGCTGCATGTTTTAGAGACTATATAACTGAAACACTGAGAAAATCATTGTTTACTATTATTTAAGTGACCTCAGTGTTTATCATTTGCATCAATTCAACTACAAAAAGCGGAATATGCACACAAAATTATACATTAGATTATTGATTTTATGAGATGCTTCACTTACAAAGATACAGTTACTTTGATTAACATTGTTCCATAAGAAGAGAGATAGAATGTGTATGATTATGAATCATATAAATATTTATTGGGAATCTGTACTTGGCTCAGGCTCTGGGCTGTGTATTGAACATGAAAGATGAATAATCCGTAGGCCCTTTCTCCAGGAGTTCATGGTTTACAGATTAGATGCATTGTCCCAAGTTAATAAATAATCACCTAGAGTAAGGCACTCTATGAGCAAGAAAAACTCCACAGGATATCAAATTTGAAAATGCATGTATGGTTTTCTCAGGTCCTTTGCACAATCATATGTATTTTTATATCTCAATATTTATCAGTTATTAGCCACATTGAAGTTCAGGAGGTTGACAAAGGAATCTTAATATAAAAAGAATTTGATGCAACAATGGCATTGGTTAGACTTATTCGAATTGCAAGAAATGTTTCAGAGACTATTAAGAAACAGTCTACAGCTACAGCTATGGGAAAAATATCTAGTTTAAAAGACTAACACTATTCAAAGCATTACACATTAAAAAAGAGTAGCTTGTGATTAAGTATAATAGGTTATAGTAGTGTGATAAGCAATTGGAAAAAATTGTCATTATTACTCGCTATTCATACACACACACATACACACACACACATATATAAATAGTACAGAAAAGCCTGATGTTATGAAAAAATTTTCACAGCCATGATGTAAAGAGTTGTAACAATAAGGAAAATTTTAAAAGTAAAATAAAGGAAAAAAAGTTCAATGTTTCAAACAGTATCTTTTTTCCTCTTAGAAAATGGTTAAAGAGCAATTCAGCCCTGTAATTTTTTTCCAACAGAGAAACAAGGAGATCAGAGTTATCAGCAACACTGGGAACTCGTTAAGCCTTGGCCCTTTTGCCTTCAGACATCATCAATGCTTAAGTTCTCAATCCAGAAGCAGAATCACCTACCAACCCATTCATTCATTTTTACTTGGCACCATTATTTTTAACTGCCTACCAAAACATCCTGTTTACTATAAAAATAATAATAATCAAATTAGGAGAGTAACGAAAGAATAAGGCCATTGTGTGTGCAGGTACTTCTAAACTGGCCTGCCATTTTCCCTGGGAAGGAGCTCTGAACTGAATGGGCAACCCAAAATCTTAGGTTCTATTCTCAGACCAACTGCTATGATTCTTCATGGCCTTAGCCAAAATCTTTGATCTCACCAGTCTCCTCTCTGCAGCACAAGTGTGCATGAGCAGTTGTGTTTGAACATGTATGTGAAAGTATCTGGGTATGGCTAATCAGATACCTGATATCTTAGATTTTATTTTTGGGGGGAGTACCACTTCAATGTTTTTTGTTTCATTTGGTGGTGTTAGTTGATTTCAGTAATTCTTATATAAATAAGTATGTAATACAAATGTATATATATTAGGTAGCCTTATAATAAGCACATTGGCTTTTGTACATTTAGCTAGTACCAAGGTCAATTAGAGAATCCTTGGAACAGTAGTCAGAAATCTCTATTTTTAAAGGAATCATGAATCTGTGTGCCCCTAAAGGATAGAAATGAAAATGACAATTCAGCATAATACACTGACATATCAGAAAATAAAATAAGGCCATTGATTTTCCTTATAAAACAAAATCTGAAACATGACAGAGTTTGTTGTTGTTTTAGACCAAAGGCTGGCTTTTCTTCTGGTTTCTCTTCTCATCCCCAAAAGCCTCATTCCCCTACTGCTCTCTACATGAATACTCTCAGCACCGCTAATCCCAAGAGAAGACTTAGTTTTGAAAACACAGGAAAGTTCAACCCTAACTGCTAATTGCACCAGTAAGACACAGTATGTTATCCTTGCAGATAAAACATAGAGAAGGCTCATCAATTGATTGTTCCTCCAAACTACAGAACCCTCTGAGTAAGATTAGTAAGAACAGACACTATTATGCCCTATTAGCCCTGGTAAATGTTTATGTAAAAAATTCCTTAGTAAATGCAAATAGTGGTAAATCACAGGCACAGAATCTTTGCCTTCCTGTTTCCTTGGTCTGTAAGGAAATTTTTAAGATCTTTGTGTGGTTTCTTGCTTCTCATTATTGAGGGTTAGCTCAAATGTCTTCTATGAAGAATGATCAGTCTTAACTTTCCCATCTTGTGAAACCCTCCAAACCCCTTTTTCCACATTACCTCGTTTAGTTGTTATACTACTTTGATTATTACTATTTTGCTCATTGGCTGCCTGTCTCTCTCATTAGACTAGAAGTTACATGAGAGCTGAGAGCTTGCCTCCCTGATTCACCATATTTCCAAGGCTTCTATTAATGCTTGGCTTATAGTAGGCTCTGATGAATATCTGATCAGTGAATGAATGAATGAATGAATTAAATGCTTATTTTCCATTGTAAAGAAAAGAATTATATAGAAATGAAAGGGTTACCAATTCAAGCCAAACTCAGACTAATTTTACATGAAAGTACTCAGTGCTTACTAGATAATACTCATTCTACACTTGAATTTTCAGACCTCGCCATATTAACCTTTCTGAAATTTTATGTAGAATAGCCATCTTATATAAGTGTAGGGAATATGCAAGAAAGAATGCACAAATAATAATGACAAATGAAAAGTATTATAGTGAGGCAAAATCAACAAATTCAATCTTCTTCATGTGACAACTGGCTCAAAGCTGAATTCCTAAGTAACTGAATTAGCATTGTTACCTTTTTTCATGAATTTACAAATTGAGATACACTAATTCAATCTACATTATAACCTCATGAAACACAGTTATTACAAATTGATCGAAGTCGATTGCAGGAATAAAAATTCATAATCCAGTTTTTTTAGGGGTGACCTATGGACAACCAATCAAGCAATACGATACAAAACAATAGGAATTATTCATTTTGGTATATGTTCTAATTGTGTTAAGTGCTGTTTCACAGTTTAATTTTGAATTCTCATTAAAAAAAACTTTTAAAAATGCTATTTTTAAAACCACAAAATTAAAATAAGGTGATTCGTAGTACTTTTTTTGGATAATCTTATTTTTGCTATATAAAATATGATAAATTGATATATGATTCAAACCCATAATTAAAGAAAATGACTATTTGAAAAGATTTTGATCAAATCATGTTTTAAAAATACTTGTCTAAAACACTTTCTTTTTCTCCTAATTTTAAGTGTTAAATCTACTATAAGGCAGAATTTAGGTAGTAGTTGCAAACTGGAAAAATTCAGTGGCAGACAACTCACAATAGGTGTTCTCACTATATTTAGGAAAGAAAAAAGTCTGCATTCATTATGTATTATATTAATAGGAAAAGACACATATAAATTGTTTTTTAACTTACACGCCTTTCCTTGGTCTCACGCATGTCAGACCTCCAAGAACAACTGATTCTGAAAATCTGACATGTCTGCGCCAGAATTCCAGATGATTACGCTGAAGATTTACTTTCAAGAGCATGTTCTTACATAGTTAATGGTTTGGGGAAACAGTAAATCTGTAAAATTAAATGTCAATTTGTTAAAATTAATGGCACAAATCATAAACTCGTTAGAAGAATTAATTCATTGTGAATCAACAAGGAGACTTCTTGGTGTATATCCAGTGCAAGCTTACTGGAAGCTTCCAATGAATATGCAGTAATCACAATGTAAAAAAGCATTCTGAAATATTTTTAAAATCCAAATTCGTCAGCCAGAATAATTTCAGAGCCTCATTTTCACTATCAAGGAAAATTTTAGTTGTTTACCTAAAGATTCTTGCAGAGTACCGATACTCTGGGAGGTGATCGGTAAAAGCTGACGACTGACTGATGTCTTGGTCGTGGACAGATCTAAGTCACACACACTTTCCTGCAAAATAAAGACTGAGGTGTGGAATCGTTCATTTATAAAGTCACTCCTCTGAATTTGTTGGTAATTCATGCCATCTATGTAAATTCTGAAAACTTTTTCTAAACAGATAAGGCCATGGTTAAATTCAACTTAAATTGTTCGAGATAACATTATTTAATAGATTTTAATTGAGAAAAATCTCATTAATTTTACAGTTTTATTTATGGTTTAAAAGATTTTGAGCTTAAGCTATTTAGGTTTTCTAGGCTCTCCCATGTTTCTTTTTCACAATCATTGAAGAATGTAAATTTCCCCTTCCCTTAACAGATTCATTTTTGAAAATATAGTCATTCAAATATTTTACTTTTTAAAAAGTCAAGTCCAGAAATGGTATTGCAACAATATATTCTCATGGCACCTTATTTATAAACCTGAGAAAATATCGATCAAGTTATTATCTTTTAGATATTGAGTACTGGTCATAAAACTTCTGAAAATCAGGCTATTTCGCACATTAAACACACCCCATTAAGAATGTGAAGAAAAATTAGTTTGAGGAAGACAACCAAATATCTTAGATTAATTTTTATTTATCAAATTACATCCAAACTCAGTCTTCCTTCTCTCCTCTACTTTTATATATATTTTAGAGAATCCTGATGATATAAAAATATATGAAAACCAGATCATAATAGAGCTCAGTCTTCAGTCTATTGGAGGAGAAATGTGTAACTAATTAAGATACAAGCTAAGTTGTAAAGAAATTGTAACCTTCATGCATTGTCAATGGGAATAGAAATGATGTAGCCAGTTTCGAAAAGATTTTGGCAGTTCCTCAAAATGTGAAACAGAATTACCACATTATCCAGCAATTCCACTCCTAGGTATTTACTCAAGAGAAATAAAAGTGTAGGTCCACACACACACACACACAAATTGTATACAAATATTCATAGAGCTTCGTTCATAATAGTTAAAAAGTGGAAGTAATCCAAATGTCCATCCACTAAGTGGATAAACAAAATGTGTTATATCCACACAATGAAATATTATTCAGCAAAAAAAAAAAAAAGAGTAAAATTTTCATACATGCTTCAACATGGATGAAACAAGTACATTAAGTGACATGAAACAAGCCAGTCACAAAAAACCACATGTATTTAGATTTGCCAGAATAAGCAAATTTATAAAGAAAGAAAGATCAATGGCTGCCTTGAGCTGAGAAGAAAGAGGTAGATAAGGTGATAAGGGGAGATAAAGAGTCATTGTTAATGAATACAAGGGAATAGAAGTAATAAAATGTCCTCAAACTAGATGATATGGCTGTACACTTCTGCAAATATACAAAAATGATTGAATTGCATATTTAAATAAGTAAATGTTATGGTATTAGATTATGTATCAATAAAGTTATTAAAATACAAGATGATGTTTTATAACATAAAAATAGAATGGAAAGTGTTCTTGAAAGATGGAAAAGAGAACAAATAATTCCTTGTGTGGTAGGGTGAACGAAGAAATAAAATGAGTTTTCCTAGAAAATTTTAAAGTTGGATTTTGAAGAATATGTTGAAATTCTCTAAGTTGAGAGTGTATATCATCTTAAACAGAGGGGCAAAAGCAGGAACACAGGGAAGACCATAACTCGTTTGATGAATGATTGAGTAGTGAGAAGACAGGCTGATAGGCAGAAGTAATAGAAAATGCTTGTAAATAAGACTGAAAAGAAAGGTAAAAAAGCAAGACTGGGAAGAACCTTTTAGGTCATGCTAAGAATCCATTTCCTTATAGTTGAAGAACTTTATTAAAGTTTTTTTTTTTAAGAAAATTAACATAAACTGTTTTGTTTCACAGAAATAAAATACATCCCTTTCAGATAAGATTTCCATCTCTCATCAAAATTATCAATGAAATTTAGAATTAATAGGACACTTACTGGTTTTGACTGTCTAGCATCCAAATCAGTGGAACAGTCTTCTATTTTCTAGGAAAGATTATTCTTAACATTGTGGAAAGAGAGAACTGACATATTCTTACAGACTCACCTCCCCAGACACAGGTATCACCAGGAACATCCTTGAGACAAGTAAGTTCAATCATAGTATGCTATGATACTGTCCAAAGTCTTTGGCCCTTTGTCATCATTAATTTTGTTCTCTAATTGAGACTAAGAAATGAAAGCCCCATTCTGTTTAATGGTAAAACCAAAAAGATAAATTAAACCAGAAGCTTCTGGTGCCCTGGTGCCAGCATCATAGAGAATGTTAATGTTTGTCTACAAAACTTAAGGAAAGAAGTAAAAACATGCAGGAGTAAGAAACCAAGGGTATCCTGTTGGTATTCAAATCCACAGTTCTAGCAGCCTTCGAGGTCTTCTTCTAATCTGGTAACACGTCATTAATTTCCTCTTCTGGCTTAAGCTGGTCAAAGTTGAGTTTCTGTCACTTGTGGTAAAATATTTCTCGCAGTGGTAGAGTTAGCTAGTTTAACTAGTCACTAGTAGGTTCTCACTGGCTCATTAGATGCACCAGAATTTATTAGGTATCTGATAATAAATAACCTTCTGCTTTAGCTTGGACTTGGATACTCAACTCTGAAGCAAGAACAATGTGCATGTGCTATAAAAGGGAGACTTGAAAGGAAATAAATGAAGTACCACCATCAATTTTGAACACCAGTTCCTGGTCTGTAGACATTATTATATCCTATAGACACACTTCCTTATAGAAAGACTTTTGCAGCTAATAATGTATGCCAGAGATACCAAATACCTAGCCTGTGTGTATCAACTTTCCCTCAATGCTTTCGGCAGCCAGAGCTAACTGACAAGAGAACTGTTTCACTAAAGTTGGATATGCCCAGGAATTCATGAACAGCCCTTTAAGAAGCCGTCAACAATTAAGTAGAGTCTGCATGCAAAATAAAATCTACTTTCCGGCCCTGGATTACGTTAGCGATAAGTACCTTAAATAACAAAATCACGATGACCCCTTTTCTCTTTTATATAAAATTATACTCTAGTACCAGTTTAACACTGAAAGGCTGCTCTCAAGAAATCTATTATTCATGTGTGCTAGAGTGTCTGTTTAAGCAAGAAGTCACCTTTCCCAACGAATGTGCATTTTAATCTTTTACTACAAATATTGGATGAAAGGATTTCCTTTTGGTGATAAAGAATTCAAGGCATTTGAGAGCAGATGGAAGAGTTATTTCAGGAAGACTTTTTTTCCCTGAGTTCCCAGAAACTCATCATGTGTTTGGGGCTAACCCGCCTTTTTCAGAAGACACACCTGCTATATTCCACTTACTAGGCCCACTTGAGACAAAGAAAATTTGAGAGAAAGTCTGACCTGTTCATTAAAGTATAATACATAAAGGCCAAGACTGTACTCAATTCATTTTACAGATTAGTTCAGAAGTCCATCAAATCTTATTTTCAATATCTCTCAATATTCTATAGACCTAAGGTTAAAAGGCAATATATACTTTTTCTTTTAGAAGATTCTTTTATTTCTCTTAGCCAAGGTAATGGTGGGGAAAAATCAACCAGCTATTTCTAAAATCTAAGCTCCTGAATTCTTGCAACAACTGTCAGGAGGCTGTTCTCTTATAAATACACCCATGACCACACACACATGCACACGCACATACACATAAATTAAGGAGATTATGACAAACTAAGGAAATCATATTAATTTAATTTAATGCACAACACATATTTATGCCAAGGTAGAAATTTAGAAAGTGTACACGGAGGGAAAACCTTGTCTCCTCTTTCTTCTTTTAAATTAGTCCCATAGTTCCTTGTCTTTTCTCATGATGTTGTCAAGAATAATAAAGGGTCTGAGATTTTATCCTAATTAGAGGCTAATAAATTAGCCCGCTGCAAATTCATGGATTCTGTCAAAAATCATGAGACTCATAGATCAGAACAAGGGACTTTATTATTTAAGAAATAGTAGTAGTCAAAATATCAGTATTTTCTTGTTCTACTTCCATAAGCCTAATTCCCAAAAGGCACCTCAAAGAGGGTAAAGTGATACTTGTAGATGCAAAGAGTTTTATCACAGGAGAGGAACCCTGAGATTAGGGAACTCAAGTTTTTTTTTTTTTTTTTAATGGGTAGTAGTCCTGCCTACTCATTTGTTTTAAAGGAATTTATTTTGTATTTTATATAATATAATATAATATAATATAATATAATATAATATAATATAATATAATATTATATTATATGTAATATTTTGTATTTTATATAATATTTATTATATTATATTACATTAATAATTATTATATTAAGCAAACCTGCCTTTGCTATAGAGATACTATCTCTTATCTTTCAAAGATGTTTGATATGAAAAAAATCTTTGAAAAAATAACACAGAACAATAGCAGTCAGTACCTAAGCTCACAAGACAGATGTGTATGACAAATTCTTATTTGTTAGTCAATATGGTTTGGTTCTTATTAAAAGCAATGTAAGTCCAATTATACTAAAAGAATGATCAATAGATTTAATAATAAGTGTCCTCACTGAGAATTTTTTGAATGTAATATTAATTGATTACTGATATATAACTGGGAGAAATACTGCCAGCATGTAAATTCCGAAAAATATCAAAATTTAAAAGGAAATAGTTGCCATTTTATCCCTATCTTATTTTGAGAATGATCTACACATTGAAAAAAGTTAGGGGAGACATTTATAATTAGAGAAACAACTTCATTTATCTCAAATCGATCATCTAAAGATGGTTTAGTACATATAAAACATTGGTTTGCCTTTGTAACAAATGTGTAAAAAATATGAAAATTAATTGTATGTGACCTAGAAAACCTTTATTTTAGATAAAATATATAATTGACTAAAAGAAACATCATATATCAATACCCTCAATTACAACTCACTTCAGATTTTATAATCTAAATCTGTAATCAAGCACAAACTGCTAACTGGAAATAAAATTTGACACACATTACCCTGTTACATATTTAAAGAAGTGATTGAAGTGACTCATATTTTGAATGTAAATTTGTTGAATTTGTAAATGCCGTTACCTATGCACATGACTCACATAGAAGCTTTGCTCAAGGTTCTAATACAAGCAAATGACCCCCTTCCAAGCTTATTTGTGCTTAGAAAGGATCCTCACTTCTCACTTTGGGCACAAATTGAGCTCTCTGATAGCCGTAAGGTTGTATCCTTTCTAGGTTAAAGCCTCATGTAAGGAACCCTAAACAAGAGAGGTATTTTTAGGAGTCACCACAGAATTAATATAAATCATTTGAGTTATAGACCCATACTAATCAAGCATGAAGTTGACCTATAAAGTCACACTTGGTGGGCTTCAAACTAGACTGAACCCCTTGGGCCTCTTAAGCTCCATGCTGTTATGTATGGCAGTACTCATGGTTTCAAGGCTCTAAATACTCAAGTTCTAGTAGTTTCCTTTGGCTCCTGTACTCTCGACTTATCTATTATTTTCCAAAAATAAGTGTAAGGGACCATATACCAGGTTATTATAGTTCAATCGAAGGCCTTCATAGAGGCAAAGTTATATGCCCCATTAGTGTAAGCCTATATAAATACATGTTCAAATAATTCCTTCTTTATCATGCTCTTATTTGTATATTGTATCATATGCCTGAATTTTAGCTCACATTAATGTTTCATTTGTCATCAGACTGGCCTGTGCCTTGTTCTAACAATTTCTTGAATCTTCTCTCAACCACACATAAATCTTCATCCTATTCACATTTCCCAATTTCAAGTTATTTTCCTTGAATGTGGCTTCCTGATCAGCATGTTGCTGTCAGTTTCCAACGTGGAAGAAAACCAGCCTACTTTCCAGCCTTTAGTGAGGGCTGCTTCAGTGATCTCATTCATACTTTAAGAACAATGTTACAGCATGCACTAAAATGGCCACTTTTGCTATTTCTTCAATTTCTGGCTATCTTGGGAGCAGAGTGTGTAAGATTGAATGAACCTGGTAAATATGGTACTGATCTGTATTTTTCTTTAATGTAAAGTCATAATTAGTTTGTTTCTTTTATACCGTGTAAAAGGAACAAGATGAATTAGAGTGGTTTCTTCAAGTAATTATGTAATTAAGATGTGTGTGCATGGCTAAGTGCATTCATAATCTTCAGGAAATTCTTTTTAACTATGACTAGTGCATAGTAAGCAATGTTTTAACTTTTAAAATCCCCACAAATGTTTATTTTTTTCCTTAACATGCCAAATTAGACTTTATTGACATATTGGCCTATAAATTTTCCTGTTTCTGTTTAAAACTTAGTTGGCAGAGAAATGCTCTAGAAAGGTTTATGATCAAGTTTGAAAATCTGAATTACTTAAAGAACACTCATTAAAAATTGCCTCAATGCACTTACTAAAACTAATAGTCAACAGCTTGGATTTTATGTACTTCTCACTTCTAAGAGCTTGCTATAAATTAAGTCTGTATGGCCTGACAATTACATAATCTGAAAATTCAAGATTAATAACTTGTTGTGACTATTCTGTAGAAAGCCAAATCCATATGAAATTCAAAAGTATACAACAGACTTGTTTGCTTCATGATATACTTACTTAATGTTTTAAAATTATAGTATTGTGATTTTTGAGGTTAGCCATTATTCCATCCTAATTTGTCCTACATTACTACCTAAAGATAATTATAAATGAACAGAGAATTTGTTCATTCAACATTTATAACTATCGTAATAATTAATATCTAATGAACCAGAAAATATTATAACATGTGCTATAATTATTTTTGTACATGTTTTATATCATCCCTAGACTATATCTTATTTGTTTGTCATCAGCCAAAGCGCTCGGCATAGTACACTGAAAATGAATGTACACATATTTGCTGAAGGAAGGGATAGAGGGGAAGAGGGAGAAATGGAGGAAGTGAGGAAGGAGGGAGAGAAGAAGGGAGAGAGGGAGGAAAGCAAAAAAAGCTTTTGGAATTTTTTATTATTTTATACATTTTTAAAAGTTAAAAATAAGCTTAATTGTAATGAGATAAGGCTATCATGAAAAGATTTCAATGACCACGTACTTTAATTTTTGCAGTGAGATCATTAAAATTATTTCAAACTTTCTGAATAAAATTTACTTTTAGAAGTTGAGTCTATGATGGTAAATACTTTAATCTCAGGGATAAATTAATAAAAATATTTTCTGGTTTTAACTTTTTAATATTTTGCAAAGGTATTTAACATTCTCTAAATTAAACACATTTATATATGTTTATATTTTATAAACAAAATAGCTAAACCTGTTTTCCGCAAATATGAAAGCCACGCATCATTATTTGCAAATACTTTTCTTAGCTTTGATTTATAAAGAGGCAATAGAAAGACCAATATTTTTACTAATGATGATTTTTCTTTAATAATTATTAATTTTCACAAGAAAATATATTTTTATTCTTGACTCCTAAGACTTCAAATCATAAAAATAAGGAACATTTTATTTCTCCTCTTAACCTTGAGGATCTCTGTATTTTTCTTGTACTTTTAACTCTGGCATTGGGATTGGCATCTTGCAGTTAGCCACAAAGTGAGCATCTTTCTCATAGCTTCAGTTTGAGTTTCCTTTTTGTTTACCACTTCTAAAAATTTCAAACAACGATATCTCCTCAAAGCTCCAAATATCTCCAACTGCCTAATCAACATTATAATTCAAAAACAGTGTCATTTTCACCTAAAATTGAACTCAAACATCACTATACTTTCTTCCTCATTTTTTTTTTTCGTTGTTGTTGTTGGTTAAGTCGTATCTATACCCCCAGCGGCACATGCTTGAAAACCTTCTTGACCCTCCTTATCCTCTTTGTGTGATGACAAACACTTTGTTCTTTAACCTCTTCTGACATTAAAGTTTTCTTAGGAAAGAATTGTAATCATGCATTAGAAGACTTATAATGCTTAAAAGCAGCAGTCCTCAAATTTTTTTGCCACCACGGACGAGAATCTAATGCCTGATGATCCGAAGTAGAGCTGAGGCAGTGATGCTAGCACTGGGGAGTAGCTGCAAACACAGATGAAGCTTCTCTGGCTCACCTGCCATTCTCCTCGTGCTGTGTGTCCCAGTTCCTCACAGGCCACAGACTAGAACCAATCCATGGTCCAGGAGTTGGGGACCCTTGCTTTAAAGTATGAAAGTATTCACCCGAACATTGCTTCCCATTTTAAGGATATTATATGCAGGCTCAGCAAAAAGAAGCATGCTATTTAAAAGCAAAGCTCAAGAATTGTAATATGAGCTATGAACGTGTATCAAGCGATCTTGACTGTTCAGGTAAAAACAATATTGAGATATTGTATCATATTCAAGAGTCAGTAGCTAGATGCCACAAAGTCCTTTTATAGCTCTATCAGGATTTACAAATGTTCTTGACAAATAATGAAACTTAACACCATTTGAGGTATACCAGAAATTAGTAATGTCAGCCATAATGTTACACTTTTTTAAAACTCTCTTTCAAGCTCTTTTCTCAGTTGCTGATTATTGATCAATGATTTAAAAGTGATCAGATATTTATCCCTGAGCATGAACTATTCTGAATAATTTGGGTTTTCTATACTTTTCCAGCATTTCATGGAGAGCTTACATTTATAGTATTCTGAGTGTGGCCAAAGAACAAACCTGATGTGTAGGATGCTTATCACAAAGCAAACTTATTTGAATTGTTATTTTCATTAACTTTGAAAGAGTCTATTTTTACCTTACTCTTAGGTTAAAGAAAAGAAGAAGAAGGCAGTTCCATTATTTTCTGAGCATTCTTAGGTAATACAGAGTCCAATGGTGACTTTTAAAACACAAAAGACACAGCAAAAATTTTTTTTTTAAATGTTTAGTTCCAATGAAATAATCAGCATTTTGGTTGTCATTCAAAGAAAATTCTTTTCTGTCACACAGTTAAGAGAGAGATAAACAGTTTCTCTCTTTCTCCCTTACTCTCTTCCTTTCCCAATGGCTGCTACTTCAACTCTTCCTAATTTGAGGCAGGAGGAATCAAAGGCAGATAAAAAGATCAAGAAAATACTTATTGAACTGGTCCAGTGGCAAGTAGGATTTATTCTATGAGTCTGCAAGTTGTTTGAAGAAAACTCTCTCCTTTTTGCATGTTGCTGGATTTTCTAAGGCCTTCCTCCCCATTTTCTACCCCTCCTTCCATTCATCAGTAAGGATCTCTGACTTGTAGTTCTTATTTATTCTGGCCACTTAGTTTTTCTGCAGCTTTTCAGAGCTCAGAGGTCAAGTTCCAGAAATTCTCTCCATGAGTAGCTACATAGGGCTTTCAGGAGTGGGGACAGGGCAGGAGGAAAGTATTAAAACCATCCACAATCCAATCATTTTTTTTTCTACCTTGTCCTAGTCATTAGCCAACTCAGCCTTGGGTAAGGAGAGAAGAATTGTAAAAGACATCCTGAGAGGAAACATTGAAGAAGCAAGAAGTATAAAGGAAAATTAGATTGGCCTTATAGAAGAGTTACTTCCACTCAGTGAATAAAAAAGGAAATAATGTACTTAAAGATTTACAAATTAAACATTCACAAATTAAACATTCTAAAGACTCTGAGGGCCTATGGGGCTATTTAAAAATTTCTAGAATAACTTTCCCTCTATCAATAAGAAAACAAGCTGCCTTAGAATGTAAGAGCAAAGTAAAAAGCCCAAATGTTTTAGTTTTGTCCATATTGACCCATGACTGTGTAGATCTGACCTAACTTGCTCACTGGTAGAATTCAGTCTCACTTCATTGTATCTGATACATGGCATTCTTTAAGCTGAAATTGCCTAAAACCTTTAATTTGACTTCGAAGCAATAGTTTGGAAAATCCCACAATGGCAAAAAATATTGGCAGCAACAATGGAAAAGTGAGCTTAGTCAGGACAAAAGGACAAACCCCTGCCAGTAATCAAACACTCTTCAGAGACTTTTTTAAAAGTCAAAGCATGTACTGACTGGATGGAAACTCCATACCAACCACTTCCCTTAGAAGGTTAAAATTACACCAATTCAATTTCAGAGCTTTTAGTGCAGTGTTGATACTGAAGTGTGATATTTAATTCAATGGGATAGAATTTTCCATCATAATTTAATCCAAGCTATGGCTAACATGTAAGATAAAAAGGATATTTAGTTATCCAATTATTGTGACTCAGAGAATATATTTGTTCATTTAGAGTGTTCAAGATATTAAGACAAGCAAGCTACCAGATGTGACGTTTAAAACATTGGTTATAAGGATTCTCAATGAACTTAGGGAAAGAGTAGATGAACTCAGTGAGAACTTTAACAAAGAGATAGAAAATATAAAAATTGAGATAGAATACATGAAAAGAACCAGTCAGAAATGAAGAATATACTAACTGAAATAAAAAATACAATACATCAAATGAAAAATACATTATAGAGAATCAACAGTAGATTCAATGAAGCAGAAAACTGAATTAGTGACTTAGGTAAGGTAGCATAAAACACTCAATCAGAACAACAATAAGAAAAAAGAATCCAATAAAATTAGGATAGTTTAAGGGGCCTCTGGGACAACATATAGCATACCAATATTCACTTCATATGGATACCAGAAGGAGAAGAGAACAAGTCATTGAAAACCTATTTGAGGAAATAATGATGGAAAATTTCCCTAATTTGGTGAAGAAAATAGATATACAAGCCCAGGAAGTGCATAGAGTCCTAAATAAGATGAACCCAAAGAGGCCCAAACCAAGACACGTCAATTAGTTACCTGCAAGGGAACTCCCAGGAGACTATCAGTTGATTCCTCAAGAGAAACTTTGCAGGCCAGAAGGGATTGGCATGGAATACTCAAAGTGATGAAAAGCAAGAACCCATAACCAAGATTATCGAGCAAAACTATCATTTAGAATCAAAGGACAGATAAAGAGCTTTCCAGACAAGAAAAAACTAGAGTTCGTTACCACCAAACCAGTATCGTAAGAAATGATAGAGAAGTTTCTTTAAAAAAAAAAGGAAAAGAAAGATTTAAAAAATATATATAAATAATAAAATGGCAACAACTACACATATATCAATAATTACTTCAAACATAAAAGAATTAAATGCTTCAATCAAAAAAATAAGGTGGTCAAATGAACAAGAAAACAAGACCCTTACATATGTTATATACAAGAGACTCACTTCAGATTGAAAGACACACACAAAATAAAAGTAAAGGGATGAAAAAAAGATATTTCATGAAAATAAAAATTAAAATATATATATATGGGGTAGCAATACTTTTATCAGACAAAAAGACTTTAAAACAAGAGATAAAGAGGAGTCCAGTAATCCCACTTCTGGATGTTTATCTGAAGAAACCCAAAACACTACTCTGAAGAGACATGTGTATCCATTGTTCATTGTAACATTATTTACAATAGCCAAAATATGAAGACACTTGGGTATCTGTTAATGAGTGAATGGATAAAGGTTGAATAATATTACTCTGGATTTATAAATAAAATTTATATATATATAATTTATATATAAATATATATAAATTTTATATATATGTATCCAGATTAATATTATTCAACCTTTAAGAAAATTTTTTTAAGGAATGCAATCTTGTCATCTGCAACAACATAGAAGGACTTAGAAGGTATTGTGCTGAGCAAAGTAAGTCAGATAGAGAAAGACAAATGGCATATAATTTCACTTATAGGTGGAATGTAAAGAACAAAACAGAAACAAACTCATAGATACAGAGAACATTTTGAGGGGGATTGGGGATGTGAAAAAAGGAAGGGATTAAAAAGTACAAATTTGTGGTTACTAAATAGTCATGGAGATCTAAAGCATAGTATGAGGAATAATATCGTAATAACTATGTATGGTGTCAGATGGGTACTAAATATATTAGGACGATCACTTTGTAGTTATATAAATCTCTAGTCACTATGTTGTACAGCTAAAACAAATATAATATTGTATGCCAACTGTAATGAAAAAAATTTTAATTATTAAATAAAATGTTCAAGATAAAAAAGTCTGAAAATGTGCTTATTTGTGGTTCTAATAGAAACAAATATGTTAAAGAAAAACAAAAGCCAAATTGATTTTATATATTGAAAATTAAAGATCAACTTTTAGAAGAAAAACAAATATTGTCAAGCACTAAAACTAGCATGTGTGGCCTCTGTGTCTTGTGAAGCTGCAACAAAGCCCAAGGCAGCTGATCACTCATTAACCAGGGCTAAGACGTCACCAATCAAGGTCATTAAGCAGTACGAAACAGGTCTAGAAACTTCAGGTCTGGACACGAACTGCTTATGCTTATATGGGGGTAGAAATTATTTGACCACTGCTGTGAAATGAGAATTTATGTGTCCTTTTCTGTCTTCACATTATCAATTTATATATATTCATGCCCTTTATATGGTCTGCCTATTACAGCCTATTCTCACGCAAAGTCAGCTATGTTATTAGCAGATTTACTAATTATTTAACAATAATAATTGCAAATTATTTATTTCATAATGCTCACAACAAAAACTAAAGTTCCTATTTTTCATAGGGAAAAACAGGAGGCTTAACTTGGTCAATTAACTTGCCTAAAGCCATGTAGACAGCTAAAAATGTTAAAGTCAGTCATTAAATATAGGTCTTACTTAATTCAGGGCCCATGGTCAAAACACTATTGTTCTTTATTTTTTACCCCTACGAGGTTGACTTCTCATTCTCAGTTCACACTCTCCAGCACTGACTGTCAAAGGAAGTGCTCTCTTAAATTAGTACTCGCTATAGTATTTCCTCCTGAATAAATTTGCCAACTTCCATTGCCTACCCAGTGAATTGCATTTTTAAAGAAGCTATCTAAATCTAGAAGAGCCAGGGCTAATTCTATCAAATAGATTTCTATCTGGATCCACTGAGAGTAGATGGGCAGGTGAAATATTGGGAACTAGATTTTCTTTCATATTACATTATGCAAACAATTGTTAACCTCATCAAAGTGGAAAAAAATATTTGCTTCTCTTATAATTTCTTTCCTGTCTTTAGACTGTGACTTTCACAAAAATATATACCATGAAAGGATGATGATGACAAAAATAGAAAATAAGATTGAATCAAAAACTCTTCCTGAACAATTATTGAACTTTTTAAAAAATACCTATTAATATGCAAAATCCAAGTCAAATCCTTTTTTTTTTAATTGTATAGTGAATAACATATGTGTCTCAGACCTGGCAATATCTCCTATTAACAAATTTAATTTCCAGGAACCAAATAAGCCATCTTTTCAAAACATCATTAAAAAAAAAAAAACAGTTGTCTTGCCTTAGTCATTTTATTAGCTGATGTCCACAAATAAACTAATATCTTTAGAATTTTTATAAATTTATTTGCAATATATATTTAAATCATATACTTTTTTCCCCCTCATGGACAAAACTAACATAGGGCTTGACTATCCTTCTTCATATGATACCGACTGTGCTCTGTCAAATTCAGAAGTCCTTTTACTCCATGGTATGCTGCCATCTAGCCCTTGTTACCAAAATCCCCAGGTTTCTAAAACATCAATGGGACTTCGACTTGAAGTCGTCCTTTGACATAATGGATACTTTTGAGTCATCTGTCTTTAAATTCTCCCCTTTGCTTTTCTCCCACTCTAGTTTCAGTTAAATATCACCTGGCATTCATATGCTATTACCAAGGTTGTACTGTTATGAAAGCTGTCTAAAGAGTTTCTATGTTTCGTAATTCCCCTGCAGATTAGTTCCTATCTCTAGGAAATACAGTGGCCTTCTAGTTCTAGTTCCCTATGTTATTATTGGTTGGCACTCGTCATAACTGAGGGAGTCAAGGCTGCCAGTAGAAACCCATTCCACCCAGGGAGGAATAAAGTAATAATAATGACATGTGATGTTGATAATTATACCTAACACTTATTACATACTTACTACTCTCCAAACAATGCATTAAGTTCATTTGTCCCTCACAGTAACCTTATGAGAATATATTATTTTCCTTAGGAATGTTCAGAAGTGAGGAAAATAAGTCATTTGCTTACTGTTACAATGAGCAGACAGCAGAGTGGAAACTTTAACCAGGCAACCTTACTCCAGAGCTTGCCTCCCCAGTAATATTGCAAACTACCCATGGTAGTGTCAGTGGACAATACTGAGAAGGCAGAGTGGTGGGCAGCAAAGCAAGTGAGGGTGGATGGGCTTTCTGGATAGACAGTGTACAGTGCATCCCAGACTCCACAGTTTTTTGAAAAGAATAAAAATCAGTGTGAAGGAGATATCAAGGACGAATGCTTTCAAGACTGTAAATTAACTTTACTCAATCTAGGTGCATAAGAATACAAATGGCTGGCTGTAGAATTTAAGCTGGCCTATGTAAATGATTGGCAAAATAACTAAAACCCTTTGGCCTTTGAGAAAATTGCCAGTGTGGTTCCAGATGCTTAGAAGATGTGCTCCCTAATTGAGCCAGGCAGGGTCCCTTAGTGAACCAGTACCATTCTGTGAATCACACCCCAAATATGTACGCTATGTACTGTATTTTTATTTATTAAGCAACCATGAAAGACAAAGCTGCAGAGAATTCCCAAAGTACCAATAGACAATGGAAGAAACCCCAACTGTTGTTTTGTTCACATTTCAGTTTTCCCACATGCCAGTCTTCTTCTTAAAATTGCTATTCGTCCCCATGTTGACTTTAACAAAATGTGATAATCTGTAGAGATCGTTTTCTTTTAGGCGCAAATAGCAATAAAGCTTGCTATTTAAATCTTCTTTCCATTGAGGCACTTGAGTATTTAAATTGCACAGTTAAAAGTAATGAGCACTTAGTACCATTTTCTGATTGCATCAAACTGCTCTCTTCCATTATCTAGGAGACGGTATTTCATTCTGAGCTTCTCAAATGAAATAGAGAGACTTTTTACCTGTTTTTCTTTTTTATCCTCATAATTCCTTGGCTCTCCCAAGTTTTACCCAATCGCTTTCTGATGTTTGCATGCGTTCTTTAAATGATAAATGGCTCCTTGAAACTATCTCAGCAATAATACCTTCTGCCTGCTTTTAGAAGAGCTGTCAAAATTAGTAAATCTACAACATAAGTATTTTCCCTATCATACTTTCTCCAAATCAGTAATATTCATTTCTCTTGCTCTGAGATTCTTTATAAAACAGTAAAGATATTATTAGCATATTTCACTTGTAGCTCAATGTATAACTTGCTATTGTCCAAAGACAATGGTTTCCAGTCAAAGGTGTTAGAGTAAAAAAATAATGATTTAAAAATAAACTTGCCGATGACCCATGCTCTGGAGTGTAGGTTTCACCCAACCATTAATTGTCAACAATAGCAAGTATTTACCCTCAGAAATCTCAATTTAGATACAGTGTCTGTTCTTTGATATGATTATACTTTTTCCTCTCTTTTGGGCTGGATTAATTGAAACACAAGGCAGTCAAATGCCTGTGCACAGTCATTCACTTTGTCAGTGCTTACTTCGTACTGTCAGTCTGCTTGCTGTTCTGCTCCCCACCACACGGGCCTTCCTCAGCTGATCTTCTGTTTCAAGGAGCCATGGGGAGGCAACATACTTCATACACTTCCTGTTTGAAGAACAGTATCTCTACCTATTGTACGCTAGATCTGCTCATACCCAATGGGGTCCGGCCATTCAGATACCACCCACTTCTCATCTGTCTCTAATGACTTAATATTATATTACTGTATTTTTTAAATAAGAAAATATTTATGAAAAAGGAAAACTAATTATAAATCTAACAATAACTCAAGCTTTTAGGGCATTAACTGATTTATAGACATTGTAATGACATAACAAAAATAGGTATTCGTGAGCTTTTTTTTTTAACAACTAGCAATCAGGAAAGCGTGAAATCTTGTTGAAAACAATGTTTAAGTAATTTAACCAAAACTGCATGAATCTATATTTAACTTTTAGAAATAGAGAAAAGAAAAATCTCTCAACTCTCTTCGTAATTTGCCCAGAAAGGAATTCATGTTGTAGTTTCATCAGTCTTTTTCATCACATTATTTCATACTATTTAAAAATATATGCCAAAAGTGTATATAGTGTTTAAAGAACAATAATAAGACAAATATTTATTCAGTCACCATTGTATATTATCAATACATTTGCTATTCCATTATGTTGAATTTACTTATAGTTACATAAAAATATTAATCTTCCTAACCAATATGTTATTTAATTTTCCAAGTTTACTTTTCTAATGATGGAATCATACCACAAGATAGATATATTTATGTGCATGTAATTTTCTTTTATTGTTTAATATTAACTTTTTGACACTCATGCTCATTTCAATATGTGGCTCTCATTTGTTTATTCTGGTCTTGGAAAGCAGTGAGTTCATTCTAGGCTTTTGCTTTTCTACAAACACAGCTTTAAACATATTGTACATGTCCCCTGGTGTATATAGGCAAGAGTTCTTCAGAGTATACGCCAAGAAATGGAATTGCTGTGTTTTAGGTAATGTGCATGTTTACCTTGACTAGGTAAAGCTGAATTTTTTCCCAAAGAACCACTGCATAATGAGAATCCCAATCTTCTGAGCACTTATAGTCTTAGATTAAAATTTTTTTCCCAGTAAGTTGGGTGTCAAATGGCCACTAATTATAATTTTACCTTTATTCCTCTGATTTCTAATTGAGGTTTAACATTTTGTTTTATACATGTAGCCACTTATGATTCCTCTTTTGTGAACTGTTGTTCACACTTTTGCACATTTTTTATTGAGTTGTTTGTTAATTTCTTTATATATTCAATTTTATATGTTCTGAACACTAACTTTTATCGGTTATAAATGTAAAGTGTGACTGATATCATGTCTTACTTCACTTATTTTCTCACTTTTTATTGTTTTATGAAGAACAGAAGTTCTTAATTTTATGGGTCTGTTTCTGGATTCTTTATTCATTTCATTCATCTATATCAATATCAATATCTACTACATTAATAACTATATCTTTTTAATAAGAATTATAGTTGGTAGGGCAAGTTTTCCTAACCTAATCTTCTTCAGATGTGACTAGCCACTTAATGGCCCTTTGCTCATTATATATATTTTAATCTGCTTATCCAGTTTTATGAAAAACTATTTTGAAAATTTTATTTGAAATACCAAAAATATCTGGATCAATTTGGGGAGAAAATGACAAATTTACAATATTGGTTTCTCTCTGTCAATGCACATAGTCTAATCTTTCATTTATTTAGGTCTTCTTTGATATCTTTCAGCTAATATCTTACACTATTTTTCATAAAAGACTTATGTATTGTTTTTAGATTATTCCTATGCCATATTTTTGCTGCCATTGTATATAGCATTCTTTATTTTACAAATTGTATTATTTGCTAGTGTATAAAAATAAAATTGACTTTAGTACCTTGAACCTTTTATCCAGCAACCTCATTAAACCACCTTATTAACCACATAATCAACAGATTACTTTAGATTTTCTCTTTACTGTAAGATAAGGATGGTGTAATTGTTCACCCTAGAAAAGGCTGAGAGAAAGGCACAATCACTTTACATGTGAGATGTGCATGATAAGCTGAATAATGCTGATACAGAAAAGAAAGAGAAAAATACATACGCAACTGAGGCACCCTCAAAGTGGAATGTCTCTGAAGGTGCTTATATAGAAAATGTTGGGTGAGTTTCTTTTAAAGTGTCCATTCAATGCTCAAATTTGAATCAGACTGTTCAAGTGCTTCTTCCACAGGTTTTTTTTCCTCTCTGATATCTTGTAGTTCAAAAATTAATGTTACATAATAATTCATTAAAAACATATTTTTACCTTTTAAAGAGTAAATAAAATATAATAGAACATTAAACAAATGTTATAAAGGAGACAACATGCTATGGTTTTAGACAAATACAAAATGTTTTAGAAGCATTCCTACAGTAAGTTCAAATTTTTGCAACAAATCTTCATTGAGGGTTTTGTATATGCCTTACACTGACCCATTAAGAAAATTATTTGTTTGGTCATCCTTATGTGAAAAAAAAAAAAGGAGATAGTAAGTTTAACTAATTTAAATCATTAATCTTAGAAATAGA
This sequence comes from Rousettus aegyptiacus, assembly GCF_014176215.1. Lineage (NCBI taxonomy): Eukaryota > Metazoa > Chordata > Mammalia > Chiroptera > Pteropodidae > Rousettus > Rousettus aegyptiacus. Next base: position 25,948,452 of record NW_023416286.1, read on the forward strand.
AATGACCCTCACCTCTATCTTTGCTCTGTAATAGGTTTTTCACTCTGATTTATTGAATAATTGACTAATCCATCTTGCATATGTAGACAAGAATTCATCAACCTGAGGCATTTAAATGTATTCATTTTTTAAAGAAAACTCCAACTAGCTAACCATTATATCCTAATTCATTAGCTGTGGTCATCATTCAACACTTTGTAGGGAAAAGTTATACAAAGGAAATACTTCTAAGAATTCTTTATCTTACTCAATGAAAATTCTAATGTTTCAATTCTTCAATAATTGTTATCTTTACACTTTCTCTTTCCTTTCTTCCTTGTGGTGGGGGAAGTTGAGGTGGTGGCAGAGACAATATCTTTCAAAACAGAAAACAGTTTAAAGACTCATTTAGATGTTGGGTATTTAAAAGAATAGCAAATGTTCTATTTAGTTCGTTATTTGAACTATTCAAGTCTTTTGTACTTGTTACATCTGCTAGAACATAAATATATTTATATATAATAAATGCAAAGAATATTGAAATATATTTGGTAGAAGTGCAAATACCCCACTTTGCCACCCAATGTCATTTTCCTCCCCAGAGGGAATGAAGGCAATGTAATTCGTAAACTTCAGAACATTTTTCCATGTATTTACATAGATACATGTATAAATAGATAAAAAATTAGAATATAGAGAATATATAGTTTTGTTGTTTTAATATAAATGGAGTAATATAAATATTTCTGCAGAATTATTTTCTCAAAATAATACGTCTTAAAAATGTTTCCATGTTTATATTTTGATCTTTATCATTTAACTGCCATAGAGTAGTTCTTTATAGTTTGAGACATTATATAGCCATTCACTTACATATGAAAATTTATAATTTTTTTGTCTTACAAAGAAAGTTTTTATTTGACATTTTATTTTTCTAACAGAAAATTTATAATATTTATGTATATATATATATATTTATAATATCTATGTATATATTCTAGATCATCCTGGAGTGAATATCTTTACATGTGACTTTTTTTACAAGTGTGAACAAGGAAGATACTTAGAAATTCTATTTTTGTGAAAGGTAAAATAATCTTAGCAAGACCTCCTCACTTACACATTCTTATCTTAGCAGAATCAAATTCATGTTCCCGGAAATTGCTAGCCTCCTCCCTTAGTATACAGCACACATTCAGAAGATCCCTTGAAATCCATTTATGTGTTTCCCAATCAATTCTCGTGTCCAGGATCTCTATCTTTTCCCATATTCAATCATCTATCTCTGTCAGATTCTGCAAAATTCTTTCTCTAGATTGGTTATGATTTCTAGTGGCCCTGGGTTGCTTAATGTGTGATAAATTCAAACATGCATGTGGTAAAAAAAAAATTGCTTAGATTTGGCTAAATGCAGGTTAGCTGAAATCTAATGCTTCAACTCAACAATTTGTTCAAAAATTAATATGTGTAAGAATTTTGTTAAAAATGAATATATAGGAAATGATTTTTCAAGTATTAATATTTTGTTGCATATTGTATAATCAACCATTAACCATTTTAATATTTGTACAGATCCTTTTCTAAAATGTAGAGTGTATTGTATATTATATAAATATTTATGTATTGTCTGTTGAAATAAGATCATAGCATTATTTTGATACCTACCATAATTTGTTTAGAGTATTTTATTGCATGTTGTAGAGAGTTTGATTTTTGCCACATATTAGAATTTTTTAGATAGATACAATCTTTCTCTATTTTTTCAATAGCAATTATCAGCCAATTATGCCTATATTACTTGTTTATTTACATATGTTTTACCTATATTTTATATTCATTCTTAAACAATTATGATCAATCTTTTGTTTTTGATAGAGAAATGTTAGACAAAATTAGATGAAGACTTAACATTTCAAAAAGTCAAATGTCAAACAAAATGGGCTTACTTTAAAAAAACAGAAAAAAACTGTTTTTTTTTTTTCCTTGCACAAAAATAAAAACACAGCCAGATAAGCAAATAGGTATAATTGTCTTTAAATTGACATTTTTAAATTTAAAAAACTGCATCTTTCAGATTTAAGTTATTTGTTATTAATGATTATTTATTTTTTCTATTTATATTACAAAAGAAATGTGTTTTATTTTTAAAATAGCGTAATACAATTAAGAAAAAAAGAGCACCAATAACTAGAATTTTACTTACCAAACCAACCATTAACTTTTTAATTATCTGTATAGATACTTTTCTAAAATATAAAGTATGTTTATTATGTATTATATAAATATTTGTGTCTTATTTGTCAACAAATGGGACCATACTATTATTTTGTAATCTATATCTTATTTAGGTAATTTACCAAATGTTAGATATGTGTTTTATTTTAACATCTTTAAAAAAAAGTACAAAAATAATTCAATATGAATTAGAAACATAAAAACGAAAAGGTAGAGAATAAGGAGAAATGATAGGTTAAACATGAAAGAATATGACTAAAATGATGTAAGATATCAAAAAAAAAGTAGAAAAATATTTATAAATTGGGAAAAAATATGTAATGATGAATGAAGGTCTGCAAAATGTCCCAAGGTGAACCAAAGACGACTAATACTAGAAAAACCAGTGTTTAGGAATTTTCATGTAAGCCATGTCATCATTTCAGCCAAAATGACCTGTTGACCAACTTGCTTTTAAGTAAATTGCTTTCAGCAAAATTATGTTCTATAAAATTTCATTTATACAAATTGCTTTTCTGTTTTTTTTTTTTTTTAATGATCAAATCAAATGCCACTATCAAGGACAGAACTAGAAATCTAGAAGTCATTTATGTCTCATGCTTAGTTCTTTTCTCTATCTTTATCTTTTACTCTGTCTGGATTTCTCTCTCTCTCTCTGTCTGATCATCTTTATTCTGACATTTCATCATGGAACAACATCCATCCCAGGAACATGAGATTTTCAGTGAATGTGAACACCCTTTGGAAGATGACTCTTTTCATACTATACCTTCAGAAGTATCTTGGAGTAATGGCTTTTGACAATAAAATGTTTAACTCCAAATCTCAGTTTATCTTCTAGTTTGGAGACATATCCTTCAGTCATTTTCTAAACTAAATTTTATGTATTATCTTTTTATCTCTCCTTTTAAGATGAAGACTAAACATTTCAAGTTAACTCTTAATAAAATAAGAGTTTATAAATAAGTAAGGTTTCTGGCACTACATTAGCAATGAACAAATCAGCTAGGCTACTCCACTACCTGTTGAAAAATCATATGATAGCATACGTTTTCCATATATGCCAAGAGCACTCTGTTTCTCCCTTCTTATTGCTTCATCTTTTAATTCCCAATATCTGCACAATGCTATTCTAACACAACAATGTAATAGAAAAACAAAACAAATTATTAATATATCAGCATTCATAGCCTTTCTCCCCCGAATTCCAAAATTCTTGTTTGAAAGATCATCTATTGGCGTCTTCACTGCAGCCTCAAATCCAAAAAACAGGCTACCTGTGAGACGACACTTTCCCAGTCGCTGCACCTACAGCAAGGGGATGGTGTAGTATGATAGGGTAGAGGTTTGGGGAAGAGGGAGACAGTGCATGAGAGTTAAGAGAGAGATAGGAGCAAGTTAAACAGAGGAGCAGGATGGCATGAAGAAAAAGGAAAGTTTTTATTTTATTTTGTGTCTGTGTGGCTTTCATGAAAGTATATTTATGGAAAGAAGAAATGGTGTCTAGAAAACATTTATGGTAAACTTCCTATGTTATGAACAGAGTAAAATGCTTGGGCTGGACTTAAGAAGGTGAAAAACAAAGATATTACTTCAAAGCTTTTGGAGTCAGGTTTGTGCTTCTTTTTAATGTGATTCTACAGAGACTAGGTCATGTGGAAAAGTAATATATATATATAATCAGCTGGTCAAGAAATGAATAATCTGTCCTGACCATTTTTGCGCAAGTAAAATTGGAATAAAAACCATCCTCACCTCAAGACAAGCTCCCAGGGATCACTGTAATACCAGAAGGCAAGTCTGGCTCCCTTGCCATAATTTTTGCTTCATCTACCTAATAGAAATTTGTACAACGATCACCAATTACATTCCATCTCAAATTCCTCTCAACTATACAATGAACCCATATACTATTTTTCATTAATCCTTTTCAGCCTAACCACATCACATTCAGTATCTCACTTGACTATGAAACACAAATCTGTCTGTCATTTGAGCAGTATTAAAGGCTTTCCAGAACATGACTGGTTGTAGTATTTATGAAACTGCCTGGTTCTGAAGAGTAAGCCTGAAAATACATGATTCATGTATAAATTATTCTATGCCTCATGGCATCCTTTTACCACCACCATCCCAGAAGACCAGAACTCACACGGGCAGTAGAATGAAGGGAGTAACACTGAAAATGTTACCACAATGGTAAGATTTTGCACATAATTTCAAAAGGAACTCCACCGTATATAAGGCTATCTTCAAGAATTCATCTGGGCCTGCTGTGTAATCTTCCTGTGTCTCTCACTGTCCTTGCCAATTTTGTCTATTGTCACCAAAGAGTATATCCTCCTGTTGGTCATTAAAATTGTCCTGATCCCTAACTTTGTGTTTCCCCTAAATCTACCTATTTTGTTCACTGTTGCATTCCTTGGCACTTAAAACAATGTTTGGTAAGTAGAACATGTGCCCATTTGACCTTGACTGTTTTTTGACTCTTTTCTCAGTCTCAGCAACTCAAACTATGCATTCTAAAGTAGCTTAAAGCAGCGGTCCCCAACCTTTTTGGCACAAGGGAACAGTGCTCCTATGAGAATCTAATGCCTAATGATCTGAGGTGGAGCTGAGGCAGTGATGCTAGCGTTGGGGAGCAGCTGCAAATATAGATGAAGCTTTCCTGGCTTGTCTGCTGCTCACCTCCTGCTATGAGGCCTGGGTCCTAATAGGCCACAGACTGGTACCAGTCCACAGACCAGGGGTTGGAGACTTTGGCTTAAAGGATCTATGCCAACTTCAATCATCAAAGGAAAAATAAATTGTTCATAACAGTGAAATTAAAGATAGGAAAAATAACACTTTTGGAAAAAGCAGAAAAATTAAATTCTTTGTTAAGTGAAAAGACTAAGGGTCAAATGATATTTTGCAATTGTTTACAATGCTCTAGAAGCTGCAGTTCATGAAGAATCCAATTTTTAAATAAATATTTTATTTATTCATTTGACAATTCTAATTATGTACCTGTTCATATTCTAAGCATTGGATACAGAGGTGAAATTAAAGTGATTAAGTATCTTTCATGTAGCACATATTTAAAAAGAAGGAGACAGAAAATAGATATTTAAACAAACCATTTCTCAAGTGAGTAATGCTATAATGTAATTAAAGCTGGGTAACTGGATGAAGAGTTTCTAAGAAGGGTGGTACCTTCCCTTGAGTGGTCAGAAAAAGCCTCCCGGAGGATATTTTAGTAGAGAACCAAATAATGAAATGCAGAGAGCCATGTACAAACCTGAGAGATCATTCCAGGCACAGAAAAGAGCAAGTTCAAAGGCCCTGAGGCAGAAGTAAGCTCAGCATGTCCTAGGGACAGGACCAGTAAATAAGGTGACAGCAGAATCTAAGGGCATCAAGTTGTAAATGCCGTGTAGGAAAATGTATGCTCTTGGAAAGAATATTTTTATTCAAACTTAAAGGATCTGCAGCAACTTTAATCATCAAAGGAAAAAAGTGTCATGCTCTGATGTATGCTTTTAAAGATTAGGAGAGTTTTCCCTGAAAAGATTCAGTGGACCCTCTCCATTTGCAACACCAAGTAGAGGCCCCATTTTATGAAATTTATTTATAAAAAAATAAGACAAAGGGTCTATGGCCATGCCACCCTGAACAAGCTCGATCCTGTCTGATCTCGGAAGTTATGCAGTACTCGGATGGAAGACCACCTAGGAAGATCAGGTGCTGGTCACAGTAGGAAACTAAGTAGGAAAATTGGTTAGTAGGCTTGAATAGGCATTTCATATAAGTGTATATCCAAATGGCCCATAAATATGTGAAAAGACACTATACATCATTAATTGTTGGAGAAATACAAATTAAAACCATAATAAATATCAGTACATACCCACCAGAAATTGCTAAAAATAAACAAACCACTACCCCAACAGTAAAAGTCTCTGGCAAGTATATGGAGTAAGTAGAATTCTCATGCACTGCTGGTAGGGCTGGTAGAGCTAAACCTCTCTGGAAAACTGTTTGGCCATATGATCATGTGCTAGAGCTGATTCAGCTGGCTTGTGAGATCCACCATCGGGTGTTTGAAATTGACAAGAGTAGGAATAGTTACACCATGAAAATTCACAAATGCTACAAATCACTGTTGCCCTCCTTCCCCAAGAGACCTGGTTGTTAAATATGATCATCATCATTAACTAAAGTTAACCATACTCATATTCTTGGCTGGGACATCTATGACCCAGGTATTTCTATCTATGGCAAAGTGTGAAACAGTCATAAGATGGAATACTATGTAGCAAGAAGAATAAAGTAGAAAGAGGTGACAACATGAATCAATTTTACAGAAATAATATTGAAAACAAGCCATAAAGAGAAAAGCATATAATATATAAATACGTATAATGTATGAATATATATTATATTATATATATTAATATATATGTATATTATAATGTACATAATTTAACCTACCTAAATTAATCTGTAGTATACAAGTGAGAAAAGCAGAGACAACCCTGGGAAGATGTGGTGACTGGTAGTGAAGAGAAAGGGTTCCAACTGTGTTCTCTTTCTTGATATGCATGCTGATTACATGGGTGTGTTCATTTTGTGAAAATTTATCAAGCATTGGGTACTTCCATGGATGTATGCTATCCTTTAATCAAATTTATTAAAAATAGCAAATTAAGGAAACTGACATAACACATATTAATAAATGTTCCCTTGTATATTATTACAGGTAAAGGAGCTAATTCTCTTTATTTCAAATATCTGGGCAGCATATTTAACAATTTCCAGATTACTTATGTGGAAAAATAATATGTATCTCATCCTTAAATATTGATTATTTGTTTGAAGTGTTCTCTGGTTTAGGTAATACATCTCTCATTATATTTCACTTTACTCATATTAGACTAGAAAAGGAAACCCTCTAGAACTTTGATTTTCACACATTAGTGTATATAAGAATGACCCGAGGAAATTGTTATGAATTCAGATACCTGAAGTTCCACCGCAGAAAGTAATTCAGTAGGTTTATTGAGATCTAGTGATGTGCATTTTAATAATCTTCTCTTATGATCTGGAGAGAGCATGGGTAAAAAATTTGAAAAACCTAATCTAGATGATAAAACTTACCCAAGACTGTCTAGAGAGAGACAAAGACAGAGAGAGATGGAGTCAGAGAAGATATATTGTTCTAGTGAATAGTTCCCAGTGAAATAGCGATCCCAGTTAGGACAGTATATTGTCACTGTATAAATTTAGTTCATACTTGGAATCAAAGAATTAGAAATTTGAGGACTTCAAAAGTTGTGCATTTAAACGTTCATGCAGTTAAAATTATCCTGGTATAAAACTAATTATTAAAATAATACATTTTACGTAAATTTTTAAACATATAATAGAAGCAAAAATAAGAGTGGCCAAGTATAGATGCAAATAAAAATATATAAGTTGTAAGGGATATCTATGTATAAATTTTGGTTAAAAAAACTTACTTTAACTCATTTTCACTTGGCAAATGCTCCTTAGAAAATGGTAAATTAAGGCTAGAGAGTTCAAAATTTTCTGTAATTATGGAGAGAAAATCAATTACTTTAGTTTATTTGTACTATATTGACTACTTTCTTATGTCACTATGGAACTACAGGGAATTCTGTTTTAATAAAGCCCAGTGTGAGAAAAATATAAATGCAATATTATTAACAAAATATAAAATATTATCAAAGGAAATGCAGCCAATTAATACTTAAGTATGTAAAAATAAAAACAATTCTTATAAATTGTAATAATGACACAAATAAATGACAAGGTATATGACAATACAACTGATAAAAGTTTAAGTTCTCTCTCACACACAAATATATCAAGTAACCAGTCACGATCTGCTGACTAGTCATTATAACTAAAAAAAAAATTATGGATGAAAAAATAGAAATCACAAATCATACAAAAAAAACGAACAGAGACATAAATAAAAACAATTTTGTTACCATTGCATATTGAAAATAAATTTCGGTAACATAAAATACTGGCTACTCTTATGGTACTGTGGACTGATTCATTCCTATTTCAGAGAAACCTGGGTAGGTGCAACAATCTTGTTGAGAATCAGACTGCATGAATAACATTATAATAATATAATATTTGTATTAAAATGCTCTATAGGGTTGTTAGGACATGGAAGTATAAATATTCCAGATATTGCAGAAGTCAAGAGTACGCGGTTCAACAAGTTATATGCGTAAAATATATACACAAATATTAACAAAAATTGAAACAGAAATTAATAAGATGCAGATATTTTTGCTTTTCATTTTCACAAATGTTTTGTTTTTCCATAAAGTTTCTGAAGCATCTCGGGCAACAGATAATTACAATTCCCTGACACATTCTTTATCAATAGAAAAAGGCTTAAGAGAGGGTAATTGTTGTTTTTCTCTATTAATGAGCCAAGAATCAGTTTCTATGACAGTTATCTATTAATTTCTCTGTAAATGACATGATCTCTCAAAATAACATTTACCTCCTGTCTTCCTCGCATCTCAATGTAAAATCTAAGGAAATAAGATCACATTTCAGCATTTCCCAAACTATTTTGTTCACTAGTCGGGGCAATTGCTCTTCTTAAGAAAAACTAATGACAAGATATATGCACCCCAGAGTTCATAGCGGCATTATTCACTGTGGCCAGAACATGGAAGCAACCGAGGTGTCCTACGATAGATGACTGGTTAAAGAAGACATGGTACATATATAGGATGGAATATTTCTTAGCCATAAGAAAAGATGAAACACTGCCATTGGCAACAAGAATAGATCTTGGGATAATCACGCTAAGCAAAATAAGTTAGAGAGAAAAAGTTGAAAACCATATGATATCATTCATATGTGGTATATAAGACCAAAAACAACAAACATGACAAACATACAGAGACCCATGGACACAGACACTGGATTAGTGGTTACCGGACCAAAGGTGGTGGGGAAAGGAGGGAAGGGGGATATTATTAAGGGTAACAGGGGTCAAATACTTGGTGACGAAAGGCAATCTAACTCTGAGTGGTGAACACACAATACAATATATATGACTTACTGTTGAATGATAAACTTGAAACTTACTCGATTTTGTTAATCAATGTCACCCCAATAATTTTAAATAATAAACAAACAAACAAACAAACAAACTAATGACACTCAATATGGAAAACTGCACATCATTTCTCAGATTTTGGAATCACATTCTGCTGGCTTCACCTTGCCTCTGCAAGCTGAAGCCAGTGAGAATTACATTCACAGTTGCTTGTCTCTCTTGGGATTACAGTAATTTACATCCACTACCTGTAGATTACGCTTATGTTTCCAAAGTGTGTAATATAGTTGACCCTTGGACTCGGGAATTAGGGGCTCCAACCCCTGCAAGTCAAAAATCCACATGTAACTTTTGACTCTACAGTCAGATCCTCATTTCTCAGAATTCAGGTCCTTCCTCCTCACACCACCCATCCTACCCCTGTGGATAGAAAAATGCATTTTTTTTCTTTCTTGACTGTGGATTCCTACCAGCAGGTGGAGAATGCTGTTTTAAAAAATACATTTGGTTGAATCCGCAGATGGAAACCTGAGGAGATTATTGAAAAAAATCTCCGTGTAAGTGGTCGTGGACAGTTCAAAATTGGTTGTTCAAGGGTCAACTATTGTCAGGTGCAGTTCAAACTCAGTGTGTCCCAATAAATATGACTATTTGTTCCTGGTTGGGCTTCTGCCCCAAATTCGATCTGCTCACTAAATGTTCCTTCAACTGGCCAACTGTAGAAGCCTCAACCACTGCATTTGTCCTTTTCCTTGAGGCCTAAACCAGGACTGAAGAATCTAGACCTTTGCTTCCTAGTACTTGAGCCCCCTCCTGACTTTTTTCTAAGTTCTCCATACTATAAGGGGCCCCAAAAGCAAAGGAAAAGAAAAAAAGAAAAGTATGATCTCAGACATTCTTTCGATTTTTTTTTTTTTTTTTTTTTTTTTTGCCGCCTGAAGACCTGGTGCTCTCAGAGGGCAGGGCTGAAATAGGACATTGCTGAGTGACCGACCAGACTGTGTCAATGGAACATTTCAGAATTCTCTCTGAAGATAGATCTGTGGAGAGAGAAAGTAAGGTCAACATTTTCCAGTCTGAAAATTATTTTCCCAATATTTGCATAGCAAAGCCTACGACTAGTGGCATCTCTAAGGTTCCTTTTTTGTTTGTTTGTTTTAATTACCTTACCTTCTTTCTTTCTTTGAGAAAAAAAATTAAAGAGATTTTCATAGTTTCTTAACATACTGTAATTTATTGAAAATTTTTGTACTTTAGTAAGGAGGGCGGTATAAACAATTTGTGAAACATCTGATTGGGGAGGATACTTAGAGAAAAAGCATAATGTACATGTGCAAATAACATTTATGTGAAAATTTAGAAAATTATTATGACTTTTTCCAAACTATTATATTGCTCAGTTATATTTTTGTTGGAACATATGAAAGTGGACAAGGAGAGGGAAAGCTTGGAACTTGAAAGGTAAGTTAGGACTTTTCACTGACATTTTCTAAGAGGAAATTAGTTATATTTCTCTTAACATAGGGATAATAAGGGGAAATGAACAACTATAGAAGATAGGGAAAAAGCTTTAAAAAATTTGATACACGAATAGATATTTTAAGTCCTAGATTAGGAGTCAGCCACAAGTACCATAAAATCAGGATGACCCAATAAAAAGTTGGGATGGGCTAATTTTACTCAAGAATGAGAGAAAACCAGAATGAATAATAATTGAAGGGGACAACGTATTTAATCACACATATCTTTAAAAAAAAAAAAACTAACCTAAATTATATATTATTTAAATGCATTACATAGTAATTCTAGTAGACACTAAGTATAACTCTTTAAAGCACTCTTTGTATTTTAAAATAATTGTAAAGGAGGATTGGTTTAAATCTCTACTAATCATACTTAGAGGAAGTCTAGAGGTTAATATGAAGACTTAGCCCGGCTATTTCCATATATCTGACAAATAAATATGAAAAGTTGAACTATAATGCCCAGAAGATATAATTTTGAAAAATCTTTCACTTGTACTCAACAAACTACATAAATATATTATTTTTAAATATCATTATAAATATATACAAACTTTTTTTAGATTTTTCAGTTAGCTAGTAACTTTAGAAAACTTAAGGAAGCCCACCCCAAATTTGCTTTTACAATTATGATTTGTTATCTTTGAAACACACTGTCAGTAAATAATATTCTAAGCTCTATACAGGTTGGGAGAAAAAAGCTAATTGCATTCTTGAACATTCCTGGATGAAATCAGATGCTACAATGTATTTTTTTTCTTTATTAAGGAAGAGAGAAAGTCAGAAATATGTTCACCGTGACCAGGAAGGAGATCTAATCTCTCCATTTTATATTTTTACTATTGTTTATTATTTTATTGGTCTTCCAATTGACTTCCCCATATGGACATGTGCTATTTCCCCATTGGGTAGCCATTCTCACCTACAGTGTCTATGTTTCTGTCAACAGTGGTGTTTCTACAGGGCACATCTGGAGTTCTGGCGTTAAAAGTCTTTTTTTTTTCTTTCTTGTTTTTTCAGTAAAAAGATAACCAGCAATAGCTTAATTTGCTTTGTGATGCTCCATTTTCTTATAGAAGAATCCATCTTACCCAAGAAAGCATATTCTTTACAAAAAAAACAAACAAACAAAAAACCACTAAACATGTGCTAATTTTAGAGAACAGAATCTCCTACTTAGATAATCAGTATATTTACTCCTAAATCTCATTTTGATTCTTATACTCAGATAATCCTAAGTGCTTTCATATTTTCTAACTGTTTGGTTTATAAAATTGTAATTTCTGCCCTGAAAATACACTTTGCACTACATTTAGAGTGTTAGGACACTCGTTGTGGCTGAATTGTGACAATATTATTTGTAGGTTTATATTGAACTTTGAGTTTTGTAGACTCTTAGCAATCAAAATGTTTTACCCCCATGGACTGATCAGAGAATTCAGTGGGTATCATTTTATTTTAAAATTTTAGATCTACTTTATTTGACTACTATTTTATTTTAAAGTACGCATTTATTAGTTTCCATCAATAATACTGATTGAGCATATTTGGTATCTTTCTTCTAGATTTTTTTTTTAGCATTATTTTCATCTAGCTATAAAACCAGAAACAAATTTTTAACTCAATCCCATTTGTTTTATTTTATTAAAAACTTTAATCATTTTACAATAATATCCTTTATAGAAAAGGGTCCAATTCTATTTAGTTGGCTTATCTGTTTAGTTCTATTCATGTTGGATCTATTTTTCTATCTTTACTTGACCTGCGTGACTTGGCAGTTTTAAAATTACAGGCCAGTTCTTTTGTTATATGTCTTTCAAATTAGGTTTGTCTGATTTTGCTTTATGACTAGATTCAAATTAAGTATCTTTGGCAGAAATATCAGAAAAGTGGTACCATATATTCTCATTGCATCCTATCGAGTTATAAAAAAATTTAATTTGTGCCATTGACTAGTGATATTAAACATAAGAGTATGTTTAGGTAGATTCCTCCAGGTTTCTGTTTTGTACAGATTCTCTTTTTCACTTTTGTAATTGATAGCATTTTGTGCATAAATTCTTTGAATCTGTGTAAATATGTTGTGCATCATTAACTTTCACCCAAATGCTTTACAAGTACTGATATTTTGGGCTGAGTTACTTATTACCATGACAGTGGCCAAATGATTTTCTTTAATTCTAAATTTCTTTCTATATTTATTAGCTGGTATTCCACTGTTACAAAAATCTTTCATCTCTCATTTATTCATGCATTCATATCTGCATGGACTTATGGATTTCTGTTTTATTCAATTGAGTATAATCTGTTACTATTATTATTTGTTTTGGTGCTCAGATTGTCCCAGATTTGACCAGTGGGAGTCTGAAGCTGGCGTACGTATCTTTTTAATGTGGTTCCACCATGTTGGAAGCATTTCCTTTTTATCTGATGCAGGAAGATGTACCTGGCTCATCTGTTTCTTTCTTTCTCCAGTCCAGGAATCAGAAATTTCTCCAAGGAGCCCTGGTCCCTTTTAGTGGAGAATGGTATTTATAAAGCGATATCTAAGTGAAAGATATGCTCAGTGCTATTGGGGTATCTCTGCTCCCAGGCTCTCTCAGGCTAGAGCTAGGTTATATATATATATATATAATTTATATTATATATAATTATATTATGTATCCATACATCTATTTTCCTTTCCTTTTATCGCTATCTACTGAAAACTGTGAATTCACATTGATATTTCTGTTCCCAGTCCAACATTACAGAGTTCATTTTAGTTTTCTTTTTTCATATTTGTATCTCCCTTCTCTAGTAGCAATAAATCTGACTCAGATAATCTCAATATATGTAATTATTTGATCACTTCCCTTCCTATATATTCACCTCCTATCAAAGCCATCATCACCCTCCTCTCCATCCTTCCCATCCTCCCACTACCAGTATAGATAAACTCCTCAATTTGCTTAGTTTCTTAGTACCCTACCCAGCAGGCCCACTGTCACTCCCCATCATGGATGTCATCCTCACTTCACTCGATCTTCAGTATTTCACTCTAGACCCCTAGACTACCAACTTCCCCTGTCAGACATCTTCCCCAGCTTGCTGGTGCTCTTAATAAGCAGTGCCAGGTTGCCAGCAGTGCACTCAACTCCCCTAGATGGCCTCCTTACCACATGCAGTTTCTGAAAATCCCCACCAGGCTAGCTGCTGCCCCTACCATTATGTACATGACAGTTTTTCACATCTTTACCTAATGTTTTTTGACTAAGTTAGGAAGAAAGGAAGGAAGGAAAAAAAGGAAGGAAGGAAGGAAGGAAGGAAGGAAGGAAGGAAGGAAGGAAGGAAGGAAGGAAGGGAAGGAAGGAAGGAAGGAAGGAAGGAAGGAAGGAAGGAAGGAAGGAAGGATTTTATTGTTTTAAACCAAGGAATTTATGGACCTTTATCTTACACCCTACACAAAAGTCAAGTCAAATAAACTAAAAACTTAAAAATAAGACCCCAAACCATAAAACTCCTAGAAGAAAACATAGGAAAAAACCTCTCTGACGTTGGCCTTAGCAATGGTTTTTTGAATATGACACCAAAAACTCAGGTGACAAAAACATAAATAAACAAGTGGGACTATATCAAACTAAAAAGCCACTGCACAGCAAAGGAAACCATCAATAGAATGAAAATGGGAGAAAATATGAAATGGGAGAAAATATTTGAAAATCATATATCTAATAAGGTTTTACTATCCAAAATATATAAGAAATTTATACAACTCAATAGCAAAACAAATACTTGCTTAAAATACAGGCAAAGGACCATTTTCCCAGAGAAGATATACATATTGCCAACAGGTTTACGAAAAAGTGTTCAACATCACTAATTATGAGAGAATTTCAAATCAGAACTACAGTGAGAAACCACCTCACACCTGTTAAAATGGCTATTATCAAAACGTCCAAAGATAACAAGTATTGGTGAGGGTGAGAAGAAAGGGAATTCTTATATACTGTTGATGGAATTGTAAATTGATTCAGTCATTAAGGAAAAAAACAGAATGGAAGTTATTTTAAAAAATTAAAAGTAGAACTACGTGTGATCGAGCAATCCCTCTTCTTAGTATGGGCCCAAAGAAAATGAAATTAGTGCAGTAGTCCCTCCTTATCTGCAGGGGATATGTTTCTTGACCCTTTGTGGATGTCTGAAACCATGGATGGTAACAAACCTTGTATATACTATGTTTTTTCCTATACATCTATATCTAAAATTTAACTTATAAGTTAGGCACAGTAAGAGATTAACAATAACCAATAATAATAAAATAGAAAAATTATAACAATATATTGTAATAAAAGTCATGTGACTGTGGTCTCTTTCTCTCAAAATATTTGATAACCAAGATGGCTACTAAGTGACTAATGGGCAGGTAACATATACAGAGTGGACACACTGGACTAAGGGATGGTTCATGTTCTGAGCAGGAAGGAATAGGATGGCAGAAGGTTTCATCAGGCTATTCAGAACATTGCACAATTTAAAATTTATGAATTGTTTATTTTTGGAATTTTCCATTTAATATCTTTGGACCACAGTTAACTGTGAATAGCTAAAACTGCAAGAAGGGAAATCTCACATAAAGAAAAGACTACTGTGCCACGAAAAGATATGTCTGCTTCTATATTCATTGTTCACAATAGCTGAGAGAAAGAAACGATCCCAATCCCATTAATGGATGAGTGGATAAAGACTATTTGGTATATACATACAATAGATTATTCAAGTTTTAAAAAGGAGATCTTGCTATTTGTGACAACATGGATGAAAAAATGGAGAAAATTATGCTAAGTGAAATAAGCCAGACACAGAAAGAAAAATACTACATGGTCTCATTTATATGTGGGATCTGAAAAAAGTCAAATACATAAAAGCAGAGAGCTGAACAGCAGTTACCAGGGGCATGGAGGTGGAAGAAATGAGCAGATGTAGGTCAAAAGATATAGTTTCAGTTACGTAGGATGAATAAGTTCTAGATATCTGACGTACAGCATAACTAGAGTTAATTGTACTATATTGTATACCAGAAATTCGTTCAGAGAGTAAATTTAAGGTGATCTCACAACAATAACAACAAAAGAATGGTAACCATGTAAGAAGATGGATATATTATGTAACGAGTGTAGTAATCATTTTACTACACATGTATATCAAAACATCATTTTGTACATCATAAATATATACAATTAATTTTATGCAAAAATGAAATAAAAATACAATTATCATGTGATTCAGCAATCCCACTTTTAGATATTTATGCAAAAGAATTGAAATCAGTATCTTGAAGGGATATTAGTATTCCCATGTTCACTGCAGCACTATTTACAGTGGCCAAGTTGTAGAAACTACTTAAAAGTCTATCAACAGATGAATGGAGAAAGAAACTGTGGTATATACATACAATAGAAATCTATTCGGCTTTCAAAAGACGAGAATTCTGCAACTGTGCCAGTGTGGAGGAACCTTAATTACACTATGTTAAGTAAAATAAGCCAATCATAGAAGGCAAATACTGCATAATTCTACTTACATGAAGTATCTAAAATAGTCACATTTATAGAATTGAACAATTAAATGGTGGTTGCCAGGAGATGGGTGTGCGGATTAATTGGGAGTTTCTAATCAACTAGCATAAAATTTCAGTTAAGCAAGATGAATAAGCTCTAGACATACACTATACAACATTGAATTGATAGTCAACAATAATATATTGTACACTTAAAAAATTAATGGATAGTTCTCACATAGGTGTTATTTTCCAAAATAAAATTTTAAAATTAAATTAAATTTTTAAAAGTAAGTCCATTCTAATCTCAGTGTCTAGCACAGATCCTGCATAAATTGAAGACGAGGTAATAAATATTTGATAAATAAACATATTAAAATAAACCAAGGACTTTTATTTATCACCCTTCCCAATAGAAATATGACATTAATATTTTTCCTTTTTAACTGTCAGTATACCTGTGTCAGAAAGAAAATGTAGAAAAAGAAAAAGTTTATTTAGAATACTTAAATGAGACTAAAAGTTGTCCCCTGAAAAATTTACAGAGTTGTCAAATGTGGCTTTGGTTTCCACGCTCTCCCCATTTTGTGTTTTTCTGCTTTCTCACATATTTTAAACATACAGAATTATCATAGACTCTCCCCACCTTGCACTCAGCACTTAAGCAAGGATTTGAAACTCATTCACATATTACAAATAAGCAGAAGTCAGTTTCTTCTTAGATGATCAGTACCCAGACACTGAGTGCTAAATATTTTTTATTTACTTCAGATTTTTTTCTAAACAAATGGTATCTCTAAGTATCCTATAAGTCAACCTTGCCTTGCTTCTTGATCATGCTTAATTAAAGCCTACATCATGACTCGATCCTTGACCTGTTTATGCCATATCTCATCACTCCCTGTCACAACCTGACCAAGATCTTGCTCTAGATAGTATCCATTACTAGTTCTTGCTTCTTTACAAATACAAAAATAGAAAGAAATGGCTCCTCAGTTGCTCAGTGGAAAAATTGATTGTAGGCTAGATGGGCGAAGTACAAAAAACCAGATCAAAAAGTTGTTGCTTTTGTCTTCTTTATTTCTGACATTAAGGAGATGGGCAGACTATAGAAAACAAACACAGTAGAACAGTTTGTCTGGCAGCAGATCAGAGGTGCGGAAGGGCAGGAAAGTTTATAAAGAGACCACGGGGAGACCCCAGAGGAGTGGTTCTCAGATGCTTGAACGTATACTCCTTGCCTTTGCTGATCTTTGTGGTGATCAGATGCTCAGGATTTCAGTCAGACTTTCTTTAGATTTTCCTTTCCTTATGGTTTCTACATGGTGAGGTGTTTTATTGAACGTCTGGAGTAGCAGCATAGGAAAATGTCATAAAACTGGAGGAAATTAAATGAAACATGCCCAGTAGGAGCCAAGCACAAATGCTCTAGTTCTTGTTCTTTGTTGCTGTTTTTTCCAGATGTGTAGAATTTTCATGAAATGGAAGATATTAAAAAAAAAAAAAAGAATCGTTAGCGGTATCTGAAAAATATGTAATTGGATTCAATGACTATTGTGCTGGAAAGGTATTTTTCAGAAGCACTTCCTGGAGAAAAAGTTGTAGGAGAAAGTTTATTGCAACTGTTTTATCTGGCTATCATACTCTGTGCTTTGCTGAGTATTAACCCTCAGAACATATATTAAGAATCCAGTGCCAAGGTAGCTGTTCAATGTCTCCGCCTCAGCTTCTAGTTGGATGGCAGTTGCTGCATATTAAAAAAAAAAAAAAAAAAAAAAAAAAAAGATATATTGCTGTGGAATATGTGGAATACAGGGGAATATATTTTTCTAGCAAATAAAATGTAAATGAAACTGGGGAAAAATCACTAGTATTTTACAAAGCTTTGTTTCTGCTTTTCTAAAAAAAACTGAAGTGTAGTTGACATACAATATTTTATTAGTTTCAGGTGTATACCATAATGATTCGCTATTTTTATACCATATGAAGTGATCACCATAATAATATTTAAGTGGCTTGAAATCTCTCCTTCCTCACACTCACTGTTATTGACTGAGGTTTACCTCCTGTGGTAGACAAGGTTTATCTTCTGAAGGAAAGCTATTTTCTCAACAACTTTCTCAATGGTTTTTAATACCTTCCATGATGAATGATAAAACATCACTTGCTTTTTTTTTCCCGTTTCTAACTCCACTCACTCTCTTTTCCTTATCTGAAAGGGAGAAAGAAACAACTTGATCTTCAAAACTGATATTTCACAAATTTGCATATTCCCCCGATAAACTTCCCAACTTTCAAACCCACATATTTTCTAGGTCCTGTCATTTTCCAGTCCAAAGTCTATAAAAAATAATAACACATAGGTGAGTGCTAAGGACAGGAGAGTGATGTCCTGAGCAGCAGCAAGGCAACTTAGCCATTTTCCCTCTATCCCAAATGTTCTATACATTTAACATCTATCTATTGAGATTGCCCAGCTTTACACATTTTAGGTGATATAAGGATCTATTAGAAACAATCTCTGCCCTCAAAATTTTAGATTTTAGTAGGTAAGAAAAGATATTTTTTAGAATAACAGTAGTAGGTAATAGGTAATAAAGTAATCTAAGGACTACAAGAAAAGCACCTGTTAAGTGCTAAAACAATAAATAAAAAGACAGACGTTTGGAAACCATGAATGAGGAAATTAGTATATTTACTTTATTTTATTAATCAAAGAATTGTTTTATGGTGAAAGTTCCATTTGATTTGAGATAGGAAAACTGGTTGAATTTCCATGGGTGGAAATAGGGTCAGAGGAAAGAAATTCAAATGAGGAAGAACAGTATAAATACAATTGCTGACAAGGAACTGACAAGTATTCTTGTTTACTTGTGCCATGTGTTTTTCATATAGGGAAGCCTGCAAAAGTTTTCTACACCCATAATGCTCACCACAACATTTATCCCCTTCGTTTCTCATATCATTCCTCCTAGCTCTGCCCTGGACTCCTTGCCAGGGCCCTGTGGAGCCAAGGAAAATATGAAAGCCTTCGTCTATTCCCTCCAATGTTGTCTGATGATAGTGAAGTTTAAGCCAAATCCATTGACTCTCAAGGCCTGAAAATGACACATAAATGATGAAGATGTAGATATACAACTATAACCCTCAAATGAATTTTCAGAAATATAGGCTCTCGGAAAGGCACTCGGGCCCTCTAAATGTTTTTATAGTTTTTTACAATTACTCAACTTCTGCTTAAAACCTCTAATCACATGAAACTCGCTACTGCTGGAGAGTCCATTCTTCCTGTCAAAAACCCTTACTGTTAGAAATTTATTTTTCCCATATTAAATGGAAACTATCTTCTGCTCTCCAGCTCTTCTGTCCAAGAGGGCTGCTCTCAAGAACAGCCAGACAATGAGAAAATCCTCTTCTTCTAGAGACAAACTCTACTCTCCTTGTATAAATTAATCACAGGCTTCTCTCTCTAAAGTGACACCCATACATAATACTTTCTATGTTCTGACAAATGATTTGGAATATTGGATGAATTATTTTGTGTATTTACTACTAACTTCCAAAGACCTCAAAAATACTTTTCTAAAAATACAATTCTTAGCATTAAGAATGAATCATGAATAGAGAAAAGCATACATTCAATTCTCTTGGCAAAAATGACTGCCTTTATAAACCTCTTTTATACGACCTGTTCTCTTATGGAACCAAATGGCTTGGGTTTATAGAGCCTTCATCCCAGAATGTTTACAACATGAGCTTAGAAGATGGTGATGCAGTAATTGAGAAGGCAAGAGTAGCTTTGGTTATTACCCTTTCAGGAATCATTCGCCACAGCCTGGCTATAAGAGTCTGCTTTTTGAAGGAAGATAATGTTAGTTAGGACTCTGGGGAAAACCCCCGGTCATCAAAAGTGCTGTTAACTCTTTTATTAAACAAAAGAGTAAAACTAAGCTCAGAGACCAAAGTATAAAATGGTTCCAAATTTTACTTTGACTACAGGAGAATGTCTTCATCTCTAAGTAAAATAAAAAGTAAGCATAACAGTTTTGTATTTCTCAATGTCTTGGCAAGAAACACATTTGATTGCTGCCTAGTTTTTAATCAAACTGAGTCCACCCATAGAATGTGCAAAATGCTTTGGATGCTTTTAAGACTGTGCCTCAGCTGACTAGTGAGAAACTCCTTTCTCTAAAGTTTCAAACAAGTTACTGAATACCAAATCTAATGGCCTCTTCTAAACCTATTCTTTCTATATTCAGAGGGTCGGAAATCTTATTTTTGAAATTCTATTTTCCTCTGGGATATAAATATACCGAAAAGAGTTAGAATAACACAGAACTGCAATTCAGAGCTAGGGTATTTGTGAAACTAGTTGGCCAATGACTCTTTCAGAAATCTCTCTACAAAAATTGATAGATATGAATGCATATCTCTCATTAGGATTGTAGAATTACTTTTAACATTTAGCTCTACAGACTGAGGTTTACTTTGTAATATGATATGAGATAGGCTCAAAGTCATCTTTCTCTACAAAGTGAGTCCATTTTTCTACTGTGATTTAACAAATGTTCTATCTTTTATCATTGATTTTTTATGCCAGCTCAACAGTATACCAAATTCTCATGTGTGAAAGGATTTGCTGAATACACTCTTCTATTTAATTGGCCCATTTATCTGTTTCTGTGCTAATGCTATACTCTTTTAATTAACATACCTTTGTAATGTCTTGCTACAATAATATGGGTTTCGTTTTTTTAAAAAATTGTCTTAGCTAACTGTGAGCCATTGATCTTCAATGCAGTTTTTAGAATCAATTATTTAAATTCCCCAGTAACATCTTGCTAGAATTTTTATTGAGAATATTGAATAGTCAATATATATGTTAATCTAGAGAGAATTGACTCGAAAAGGTGTTTTATTCCACTTGTCTTGGTCTTTTTTAAAGTTTTTAAATAAAGCTTTAAAAGCATGTGCATGTGTGTGTATTTATGAAAGTCTTATGCATTTTCTGTTAAACTAAATTTGAGATATTTGGATAAATGGTGTTTAATTTTCCTATCACATTTTAATTTGTTATTACTTATGTAAAGAGATACCATGGATTTATATGTTTATTTAATTCTTGGAAACTTGCTGAATTCTTATTTTCTGTGTAGATATTCTCGAGTTTTCTATGTAAGTGATGAGAGCATCTCCTAACAATAGTTTTCATCTTTTCACTTCTATCCACATCTCTTCTGGTAATTGTTTTAAAGTTTGCCTTGGCCAGACCCTCCAGCTTGATCTTACCTCTTTCATGCAGTTCAAATATTATCTTCTGATTCATTTCTTTAAGGTTGTTGACACCTGGAACTCTCTTTCCCATTCTTGTTTTATTTTTCTCCTTGGCACATTACTTACAATATGCTAAAATATACACAATTATTCTATTTATTTTCTACTTCTGTTAGAACATAAGTTCTGTAAGGATAGAATTTTTTTTTTTTTTTGGTCTATTTTCTTCACCACTAGGCATCCCAGTGCCTAGGAGAGAATGCTTGGAACATAATGGGTGAGAAACAAATATTTGTTCAGTAAATAAATGCTGGAAATACTCTTTCTTATTCCTTAAAGAAAATGTATCTAAAATATAAAAAATTTTAGGGAACATAGACTTTTTTATGTTAAAAATATTTTTTTCTGGTCTTAAGTTCTGCTATGTTTTGATAAATAAAGATTTAACATTATCAAGTGGTTTTTTTTGTATATATTAAAAAAAGAAACGGCATAAAATAGTGGGTAAAAACCTGGACCCTGGAGACTTATTGCCTGTATTTGAATGATAAGCTTGCTGCTTATTAGCTGAATGACCTTAACTGACCTAATTAATTAATCCCCCAAGTTTCCTCACCTTAAAATGTGGATGGTCATACTACTTACCTATTGAGTATATATATATGCTCAATAAAGAAAAGAAAAATATAAATAAAGCAAACTCTTGCAATATTCCCTATTAATTAATATCAATAAACCAGTAATTGTATTTTTTTCTTTTTGAATTTGACTTTTGTCTTATTCCTTACCCCTTTCCACAGGGATTCATTGATATGACTTTTATGCATGTGTTCTAGTTTAGCAATGATCTCCCCTACTGAGTAGTAGAAGTAACATTCATCTTAGCCAACGGGATTCCTCTTAATGCATGGGAACATTTTATTGGTATTCTTGCTTTAGATCTAAGACAATTCAGGATAAATATAAAATTCAGAATACTCTTAGTAGGGTTTTATCTCAGGTTAACTTATTAGCTAACCATTTGTTCATCCTAATGGCTGCATACATTATTTACTTGTTACTTTAAGGTAAATTGAATGGAGTCCACAAACTTGTTTTATATTTGAAAGATATTATCAACAGCTAAGAAACTGAAATAGTTAATCTCGATGATTCCTGTAAAATGTTCATTTGCATTCCCTTTGGTTTAGGATTATTTGAAATTTATTTTAAAAAGTGGCATTCTGCAGTTTTAGATCACTGCTAAACATATCCAAAGTCTTCAAGGACTTTAAGTAGGACAGAGAATTAAAAAGTTAGTATAATAGAATCTAAGAATTTTGAAAATCCAAATAAGATACATTCCTCATTTTTAGTGAACTGTATATAATTGTTGCAAATATCCAAAACTGATGTAACTGGGAATTAATCCATTTTACATAGCATTGGACTTCAAATTTCAGTCATATATTTTTATCTTTGATGGTGGGAGATTGCTAACAGTCAGTGTCTAATGTAATCCCTAACAATATCTACCTACTGGTAGTCATACCTTCATGTAATCCCTCTCTTTGAGTCTGGGTAGGATCTGTGACTTGCTTCTTGTAAGACTCTGTTTTTACAGACTAGCCTAAATTGAGTTCATCTTTGTGGGCTTGATGAAATCAGTGGCTCTGTTGGAGAAGTTTTCATGGCAAGGGACTGTAGGCGGCACCTAGGACCTGATGGCAACCTCCAGGTGACAGCCAGTGAAAAACCAAGGGAAGTCAATCAGTCATACAGCCTCAAGAAAATGAATTATGCCAACAATCTAAATGACTTTGGATAAAAGCTACTTAAAGTATATCTATATAAAAGAGATTGACATTACAGTAAACAATGGGGGGTTGGGTAGGTAAACGCATTACTTAGATTTTTTCTGTAAAGTTTGGCAAAGTATAAATTATAAAATAAATTTATTTCATTTTTAATAAAAATAAGGTTATAATTATATTAGTTCTAAGAATAAAAATTAATCAAATATTAGCTGATAGATTGGATTTATTTTTTCTCATAATATTATATTATAGAGGTATAGGATTTCCTACTTCATGTTTGAATTAAAAGCAAAATTAAAACATTTATTATGTTTTCAAAGAATTCTTGGGTTTCATCAGTTTTCTCCATGATCTTTCTTAATTCTTTTATGGTTAAGTTATTCTATTTTACTTACTTATATTTATCAACTTTGTTTCTTTCCCTTTTCCTCAGTTCTTAGCTAGTCTAGCTAATAGACTTTCATTTGTCATTGAGTTTGTTGTGATCTGAGCAGTTCTTTCATATCACTTTTATTAACTACATGAAATATCGAATCTTTTACAATATTCACCCTTCCACTTAGCAAAAGTTTTATTTTATTTTTCCATCGCAGTGTTGAATAAGCAACAATTTACAAAACTACTCCTTATCTCATGGAAAAGACATAATGTAATATTAAACCTCAAATGTGAAATCTGCACTAGCAAGAATTTTTTCATTTTGTCTATTACAGTCCCTATTACAGTCTCTTAATGCTAAAACCTCAATCTCACTGTGAAATCTGCTATACTTTCTATTTCTAAACTCATTCATCCCACAATTTTCTCTTCCTAAAAACCTCTAATGATAATTCCAGTCCTCTGTGAAATTATACAGATGTAAGTTTGTGAACTAGACTCTTTTGTTAGGAGTTTTCATAATGGAGAAGGATTACTTGGTACCTTCTTGTAGTTTCAATCCCATCTCATCGAGTGGCCTTTATGAACCAAGAGAAGGAAAAGCTTTAATACTTTATTTTCAAATGTTAACTAGTAAAACCAACAAATGTATGTATCTATTTGTTGTTTCCTGATAGATATTGTTAAGATTTATTATATTTATAACTCCATAAATGAGTTAAATCAATATGATGTATGCATTGAATATAAAGTTATTCTGTTTCTTCTGCAATCTTTCTCTGTCTCATTTCCACATATGCTTTCTTCTAGTGTCTGACGCAGTGCCTGACATTAAATAACTTCTTAATAAATAGTTGTTGAGTAGAAGAGGCAAATATTCCCAAGCAAGAAATCTCATAATAATTTTCATAATTTTCATCTTTTAAAATACAGAATGATGTGTAAATGTTAGTAGTAATAAACTTCATTATGCTACCTTAAATAACTGCAAATTTAAGTGTAAAAAAAGTCACTGAAGAGGACTCCAGAAAAAGCTGTGCACTTAATACTGTGTGTTTGAAGGAGGTCAATGTGACCCAACAATGTGGGGTACATTTGCATTTAGCAGGCAAGTGACAGGCACACACATGGAATCAAAGATTTTTTTTCAAAAACTACAGACATGAATAGATGTGATTTCCTAATGATCAAATCTGAGCAAAGGCAAGGCAAACTTGATTACCACTTAAAATATTTGGTTCTGGCTCTGGAAAAAATCCAAGGCTTCCTAGTAGATAGACTTACAATGTATACAGTTCATTCGTTTCGCTGATCAGAACACAGCAAGGCCCAAATCAGAATCTGAATTCCTGTGGAGACCAAATTATCTTTACTTTATACCATGGCCAATTCTTAACACCAAACAACAATTCTAAGTTGGTTTCAAAATGATCTGAGTGAGAAGAGGGTGAAGCTTTAAATTAAACCTGTCATTACAACAGGAGAAACAATCACAGCTGTAACAGTTGTCATCCTGGGCCGTGAAGACTTTAGCTGCAATTACAGCTAATCAAAAGAACAAAATAAAACATTAATAATCTTTTAAGTAATGTACTAGGATAGTTTTTTTATTTTTTGTTTTTTTTTTTTGGGGTGTGTGTGTGTGTGTGTGTGTTTGTTGTTGTTACAGTTGAACTGAAAATACATCCAAGAGAGCAAAGTGACATCTTTATTGAAATCTAATTCTAACTCATTACATTGGCTGTTAGGATAAGTAAAATAGATTCAGTTGTCATATGCAAAATGAAAATACCAGCTACATTATTGACTATAAGACAAAATAAAGAACTACAGAACTGGATCCCAACAAGCCCACATTATACAGAAAATTTCAGTCCAAGAACATAGTTACAGTATAATGAGTCTTATTATCTTTTGCCTCCATGTAACATCGTAATAACTATGGAATTTTTTTTGTTTTTCTTCTCATCGTTGTTGCTGTTGTTTCTTTTTTTTTGTTTTTTAGTTCAACTGCAAATGCGTTTTTCTTAGCAAGTAATCTGAAATGATAAATTCTGGTTGTTTTATCAAGAAAGAAGAACATTCCTTGTTGCCATTGTAAATTTAATATATTACAAATTTAGTATCCCTAAGCCAAGAGAAAAGCAATAGTCTGACCCAGTATTTGTCATTGTTAGACTACTAACATTCCATCTTTCTCCAGAATATTGACAAAACAAACATAAATACTGACAAATATAAAGCAACATAGATCAACTTAACTCATTTAAAATTTTGATTATGAAATATAAAGACAAATAAAAAATACAATAAAATTATTAGATAAAATTTAAAACTTTACATTAAAAATAGTCAATAAAATAGTCATGGAAGTGCAAAGCTTACTTTGATATTACCAACAATTATACATTATATTTCGATACTAAATTTTCACTATTAAATAAAATATCTAGTTATTTATTGAATTACTTTCTAAATGAATGTTTCATTGTAAGTGGGCATTATAAAAGTTCAATCATTTCTGTTAATAAATGAATTGTCTTTAAGTTATCAAATGTGTACCGGGCCCGATAGGTTCTATTTTAATATTTTCTGGTCCAGGATCACACACTGTTTTTAGTTTTTGACATTTTTTTAGTCTTTTTAATCTAGAATGGGCATCATTCTTTCTTTGTCTTTCATGGATTTGATATTTTTGAAGAGTATATGGCAGTTGTTTTGTAGACTGGCCCTCATTGGGTGAGTCCGATGTTTTCTCATGGTTAGATTTAGTTTATGCATCTTTAGCGCGGATCTCAACATAGGTGGTGTTGTGTTCTTCTCAGCGCATCATATTAGAAGGTGCACAAAGGGAAACGTTTCAAAGAAAAAAATCATTCTGCCATTTTGATGAGTAAGTTTTTCTATGAACATGTTTACATTATTTTTTCATACTTATAATCACAGAATTATATAATTTTTATTTTGCTTTCTTTTCTACCATTGCAGCATTTTTACGCCTCTGTATAATTTCATAATTTTAATTGATTAATTGCATAATATTCAGCTAAGTTGAGAATTTATTTAACCGATTGTCTTTATTATTGGGCATTCAGGTTGTTTCAGATGTTTCACTATACTTTTTATTAAGTGAATAAAAGTCATGTATTGTACACTGTTGATGGAACTTTTAGGTTCGAGTGGACAAAAAATTATGACAAAACATTATGTTAACATAAGTGAAGTTCTCTATTCTCAAGTCTCCAGCAATAGTCCTACTATTCTCAACCAACAGATTTATAAATGGAAGTTTTGCAGAAAGCAGGATCTGGCAGAGAAGAATGGTGGGACCAAAATATATTCATTCTCAATCTTAGAAAATAATTTTAAATGTAGGTTTTGCTGACAGTGACTCAGTTATGTCATTTTTGTTAATGGACTATAAAATGTTTTTGTATGTAAATGTGCTTGGGGGAAATGCAATTTCTAGTGGCTTAAATGTGCTTAAAATTACTTTTTAAAAAAGGAAACGTATGGGAAGTTTAGATATATATCTAGGAATTTTACTCATGCTTTTGCCAACTTTTACACTAGAAAAGAAAATATCTAAGAGACCTTCCTGTATACTTACACAGATGGAGAGGGAACAGTGTTTTACATAAAGCAACTATTGTGTATGCAACCAAAATACTGTCAAGTGATCAGAATTAGAATGTCAGTGTGCTGTAGTGAGGCCTTACAGATCCTGCATACATTGTGAGATGTTCCATTAGAGCCAGGAGTGGGCTGCTTGAAATACCTCAGACACTGAATCCTGAATCATAATGCCAAGCAGCCTTACACAATGCCAGACTCCCAGGACAGAAAGATGGAGAAATGGAGGAAGAAAAAAGGAAGAAAGGAGGCAGAGGTGGAAGAGGACTTCGATGATCTCTTCTTAGGCTATGTAGTTACCTAGGTTCATGGTGATTAATTATGATGGCATTTCTAAAATTTGTCCAGCTACCAACCTAATAAAGAGCCTATCAGAGAATCAACTGCTGAGTGAGAAGAAAAGAATTAATGTGGCTCTTTCTGGTTACATCATTGCTTAATTTGACTCTTCCCCATATCTAGTCAAATCATAATTATCTGCTCTAATGGGCCTCAGAGGAATGGGTGGGAATGGGTAGCTATGACACAGATAATACTAAATAGCAAAGAGTGAACAATATTTTCTATCAGGCTTTTGCATATATTATATGCTTAAGAAGGAAGTATGTTTATCTTTTTAATTATGTTTTGCTTGGACTAACTTTTTTTAAATTCCCATGCCAATGAAAAGCTATTTTGTATTATACAGATAGCAGAGGAAAGCAGCCTAGGTTTTAAAATCTTCAAGATAAAATTTATGAATTTGGTTAACTATAAACCTGAAACATATTTTTCTGAAAATGTGTTCTCTCCAGTGTTCCTGTGCCTCGGTTCAGGTCTTCACTACCTCTTAACCAGACCCCCATTTTTTTTTCTATTTTCCAGTCATCCTCCTCTTCAACAATGTAGCCAGAGAGCACAGTAGTTGTGGGGGGTTGAGAGAGTTGAGTTTCCACCATTATCCTGACTTACCCATAGTCTAGGATCTGGAGAGGGGGTGTTCCCTTCAAGGATTTTATACTCTGTATTAAAATACTATATGAGTATTTTAATCCACTGAAAGAATAAGTCCAGCTAGTACAATCCAGATGGCAAATTTTTGCTCTAATGGTCTACGGATAGATATATCCAAGTAATGACCATGCCAATGGATGGCTTTCTAAACAGCAGTAAGAACAGACAACATGGCTGTGCAGCGTAGGTGAATTGTAGTGCTCAGTCAATCTTGAGTCGATGTTCTGAGGCCTGGTCTTAACTTCTTGGAGTGGAAAAGCAGCTGTATTTGATTCTCTACACTAACTCCATTAGTCTGCATGTGGCCAACCACCCACCCAGCATTCCTACGCCTATCACTACAATCATCCCATTCCTGTGATCAGGCACCTCTATACCCACCCTTACAGCCACCTCATTTCTTCAGTCAGGTACCTCCTCTGTCCCTGATGTCCCCCAAAATAACAATTTATCCAAGCCTCCTCTCCTATAATAACTCATCTCAGCTAAAGTGAATATTACTGTGTTTCTGCTCTTTTTCTCAATTTAAAGTTTTAGAATAAATTTTATTCCTTGCTTCATTCAGGTTCTGCTGTCGATTCTCAAGAATCTTATCTTCTTTCAATAAAATAACTTTTTGCAAAAGCAATTGTTTTGACTATCAAAAGTATTGATGAGGCAGGGAAGTGCGCTTCAAAAACCTATTTGGGAAGAAAAAGAAACACCAACCTTTCTTTTCCCTCTTCCTGTTTTTGGTATAACCATCTAAATTCTCATCTGGTAGACAAAGGCTAGCTCTGTTCATCGAGGAGACAAGAAAGTTTAGAAAAGAAAAGCATGGATGAAAATGTTTAATCTGTTGTGTCAGTAGAGGGATTGTTCTAACACAGATCTCTTCGTGTTATTCTCCTGCTCAAAACCCTCGAGCGACCTGCCAGCATTGGTAACATTAAGACTATATGCTTTATAGTTCCGTAATTTCCAAATGACCTTTTTAGTTCAGTTTGTGTCACTCCCTCCACTAGGCCAAAAACAACAACTATTTTCCATTCTCCATAGGTGTAATAGGTTCAAGATAATATGCTTTTAGGATAATATTAGTGTTGAAAGAATATGGACTCATAAGGCCCCTGGCCCACATGAACCAATGTAATACCTTGGTTTAATATTCAAAACTTTATTATCCTCAAAAAAGATAGAACTGGGCACTCACTCTACCCTTTCAGTCTGTTTCTTTATGTATTCAAAAAAACACTGTGTGTTGTCCCTGAAAATTGCATAATAATAAAGTGCCGTGCAAAAGTGTCTATGTATATGTTTTCTGAGTCTGTGGTTATAATTACTGTGGATCAAGAGGATTATTACATTTCCCTTCCCCATGCCCCTTCTCTACACCAAAGGGAAGATGATTTTTTATTACCTATAAATTCATATTTTTCCTTTTATTTTCATTTTAATTGAATATAACTATTGGATCACCTATAGTGTGCTATATTCTAGAATGCGTAGCAAGTCAGGTGCTTTCAAATTTTTGTGACCTAAATCCATGGTAAGAATAATTTTTAATTCTAACTTATACATATGCAAACATAGTTTCCTTTTTATATGTGCATATATATTTAAACACAAATATATGTATATTGTCTTTATTATGTGTGATATTCTGATAATTTTCATTCTATTTCTTTTATATTCTTTTTCTTTCTTTCTTTCTTTTTTTTTAATTTTGAACACCGGTTGCAAACCATTATCTAGATTTCATGACCCGGCCTATCTGCCTCCAAGGGACCTCTGGCAGCGGTCCTAAATTGTTCTGGACCCCAGCTACTCTGGCTAGTTCCAAACGGCTGGTTTATCTGGTGCAGATGAAGAGATTCAGTCCCAACACTATCATGGTACAATTTGGGGGCAAAACTAAGTTAGACTTTTTTCTTCTTTTCAATCCAACCCTGTTGGTTTCTCTACAGATTATATTTCAAAATGACCACCTCTCATCATCTCCACCACTGCCTCTCCAGCCCAGCTACAATCTTTTCTCACCTGGACCCCAGCAAAAACCCCTGAGTGCTCTCCTTTTTATGGAGTTGCTCACAAAAGGGCCAGAGTGATCTGGTTACAAGGTAAGTTATATTTCTTCACTTGCCACTAAGTTTCTTATTATTACATGTAAATCAAATCAAACCAAATTCCATGCCATACGTCGGCGCGCAGTGTGACACTTGATCTGTCCTGCCACCTCTTTAATCTCATCTTTTAGTTCCCTTCCTGCCGCTCCCCTGTGCTTCAGCCTCAGACCAGCCACTTTATATTTCTTCAGTTAATCAAATCCTGCCACAGGGCATTTTCAATTATGCAGAATCTTCCTCCAAAATTTCTCATACAAAACTTCTCACAAGTGATTTACTTATGCATCATGCTCATGGCTTATTGTTTATTTCCTTTCTGTTGAATATAAGCCCCCCAAGGGTAGAGATCTTTGTTTTGTTCACTGGTGTATCTTAAGTAGCTAGGAACAGTGCTTGACACATTTTGGGTGTTTTTTACATATTCGTTGTTAAATAAAAATATGTTGGCTCTCATTGCTAATACTATCAAGAACGCCAGCTACTTTTGCCTCTACACACATACACAACAATCACAGCTCCATTTTTCAGCATCGAAGTACACCAGTCAACTTTATAATATAATAGTAGGAGGAAAAAAATAATAATGTTAATTACCTTTGTACTGGGTTAGTCAGTAGGACTTTGGTAATAAATGTTTCTCAAAAAAAATTCTTCTTATAAATAATAAAGTTTAATATCTATGTTTCAGACTCTGTTTCCACTATAATTCAACTGAACTTTTATAATAGATATTCAATGTATGTTTTACAGAAAAGGAATAAAAAGTGCCTGCTTAGACATTTTAGAAAGCTATTTCTGTACCACTAAAATTATACCCTCAGTGGTCCAAGGAGGGCCAGTTTGCTAAGTGAGGTCTTTTCATGACCTCCTGAAGTATTCTGTTTTGGCAGTTTAGATTCAGAATATTCAGATGAATTCATTCAAGGCCGTGTAAGTGACAGTTTTGATTATAACACTGCAGACCAAGAGTTAACAACATGGGGACTCTAACAATAATTCTCTGCCAGTATTAACAACATTTTCCCATCAGTGCAATAATCTTCAACTGTGTAATCAGTTAGAATTTAATTTAGTACAGGATTAATCTGGAAGTCCGAGGCTAAGCATTTCTCTAGTGTAACATCACTGAGCATTAGCCAAGGTTGAGTTCAAGGTTCAAAGGTCAGGAACAAAAGAGGAGAGAAGAGAGGGTAAGAAAGGACGGCCGAAATAAAGATTGGTTCATATGAGTTTGTCTGCTTTATCTCATCTCATCTATAAAATTCTGGAAGACTAGTTTATTTTGGAAAATTAATCCTTCTTTTAGTACACATCATATTTTGCAAAAAAAAAAATAGTTTATATAAAAATATCTATACAAAAATTGCCATGATATACATTACAAGTTCACATATATTATATAAGGCATAAAGAGAGAAATAAAATCTGTTTGTATTTCTTCCCTTGGGCAGAGTCCAACATCCACCCTGCTAAGAAATAAGCCATGCTTTGGAAGCAGTGAAATTAGTAAGACTGAAATTTAGAGAAGTCCTCAGATGGTCATGTGCTAAAGCATTATTATTCTACATTAGTTAGTTCTTTCTGTGAATTTTGTTTAATTCAGCGGAAAGCTATTCTTAATATACAGTGGGGAGGGACATCATTGTAACATGCTCTCCTTGATTGAAAGACATCGTGTTATCGGTTAAGAACATAAACCCTGGGTTAGGTTATCTGGGTTCAAATTCCTACCCTGCCACTTGCTGACTAGACAAAATTGGTATGTTACTTAACCTTTCTCTCCCACTGGATTTCCCTTCTAAGGATAATAATAACATCTTCTTTATAAGGATATTTTAGGATTTAACTTAAATAGTACTACATTAGTCTGCTCAGGTTGCCGTAACAGAATACTACCATGTGTGTGGCTTAAACAACAGATATTTATTTCCTCACAGTTCTGAGGGCTGAAAGTCCAAGATTAACGTGCCATCATAGTTGGTTTCTGATGAAGTTTTTCTTCCTGGGTTGCCGACAGCAACCCTCTTGCTGTGATCTCATACAGCCATTTCTTTGTGCACACACATGCCTGATGTGCTTTCCTCTTCCTAGAAGTATTGAGTTAAGTCTCCACCCTTATGACCTCATTTAAGCTTAATTCCTTCTTTTAAGGCACTATATCCAAATACAGTAACATTAGGACTTAGGGCTTCAACATATGATTTTGGGAGAAACTCCATTCAGTTTGTAGCAAGTACATACATAGCATACAGCACATAGTAACTCCACAATAAATACTAGTTCTTATTTTGAAGTTGTTTACTTTTCTCCCAGATAAGAATATGAGTCTTAGTTTCAACATTTAGCATTTTAGCTGGTTAAAATTCCAGTTCATAAGTAGAGGCAAATTTACATGAGCAAACCCCAATGAATGCATTTATTTAAATGACAGTGAGTGTCATTTTATCTCTAGTGGGATGACTTAAATACAGACATACACACCTTACCCATTAATTTGTATAATGCCTTTAAAAAGGCACTTGACTGTAATCTTGTACAATCTGTCACTGCTCAGTGTCAGGAAACCACAACCTGTGGGCCAGACCTTCTCTGTGGCTGCCTTTTGTACAGCGTATGGGCTAAGAATGTTTTTTCAT
This sequence comes from Rousettus aegyptiacus, assembly GCF_014176215.1. NCBI lineage: Eukaryota > Metazoa > Chordata > Mammalia > Chiroptera > Pteropodidae > Rousettus > Rousettus aegyptiacus. Next base: position 25,981,639 of record NW_023416286.1, read on the forward strand.
GTTTTTAAAGTGTGGCAAAACAAACATACACACACAAAAGACGAATATGTGGCTGCTACCTTACGTGGCTCACAAAGCCGAAAATATCTACTATCTGCTCATTTACTGAGTCTGCTAAACTCTATTTCATAGAAGGAATTTAACATGAGCCCCTCAAGTATGTTCATTTTTGTAATGCGAACAGCTCCGTTTTCCTCCACCCTGAGCAGTATTACTTGTTACCCTCAGCATTTTCTTTTCTTTTTATCTTATTCTGGGAAGAAGTAGTTCTACAGTGTCTAGAATGTCTCACCAACTTCTGGGAAATGTACTGAGTATAATTTCAATTTCTCTTGGTTACTGTGACCTAGTGGTGGCCTAAGAAGGGAGTCAAGATCGTGGTTACTTTTTCTATTTGATACCTCTTACGATCAGGCTGGATATGTTATTTTTTGCTATTAGTCTGTCCAGCTTTAAAACACCCCTCGTCTGCTCCTAATCTTCCATGGGCTTGGAAAAGTAGAAAAAAGAAATCACTGTTAAATAATATTTTCTATCTATCAAGTTATATTAGATTCTTTTAACACATTAGCTTCTTTAATTCTAATAACATAACTTCATAGTTAAATGTTCTTATTTCTGCTTTACGGTTTAAGAAAAGGAGCCTCAGAAAGGTTAATTTATTTGAATTTAATCCCAAGTCTTTCTGGGTCCAAAATTGAAAGCATTTCACCAAAAAAATCTGGCTGGCTTCAATTGTAAGTAACATAAAGGTAAACAGACTAAAATGATGCTTTTGTAAATAAAGTGCCCAGAGTCAAAATGTTCTGAGACATCTGTTCTATTTTCCTATCATTTCTTAGCTGTGTTCCAGGTAGTTCATTTGTCTGACAAACAACTTCCAAGTTAGTGAGGTGCTGTGATAACACTTTCCTTGTGCAAATATATCCTTGGACACCTTTCATTTCATTTAATATATTCATTCAAAGGTAAATATTGATAAAGAATGCATGCTTATGTTTCTACAGAAGGTCTGAAAATGAGTATGGTCATGAAATTATGATGTGCATGTACATATATAGTGTTATGAACATACATATTTATATATAGTGACATAACACCATATGAATATAACACTATATATATTCAAATACATGGATACCTATATACAGTGTTATATACATACCTATATGTATATAGTGTTATGTTTGTAACACTATATGTTACGTTCATAACACTATATATACGTCGGAATGTATGTATAGGAATACACATACATACGCACAGTTCAATCAGGTACATTGGATACTCAGCTAGAGCATTTCGGTTGCCCCTGTTTTACTTGTCCAGTCTTTCCCCTGAGGCGGGTTTTAAGTTAAACTCTTAGAATACATTTAACATCCATGCCTCTCTAGCCATCTAAATAACACAAGACCTTATGCATAATTCTGTCTGTCTGAAACAAACAAGAGAAACTGAATCATTCTGAAGACACATGTTCACTAGAAAGTAGGCACTCAAAGCTTAGAATTTAATAAACAAATTATTTTGAAGATTTTTAAAAAATTACCTAATACCAAGCTACATAATTGGCTAAATATATTAATTTCTATTTCATTACTACATAGATTCTGTATATGAATGTTTTTTCACAATAATAAATATCTGAAATAAAAAATCAAAGAGCAACCTCAACACCATACCAAATTAGTTAGACGTTCAGCTTCAGGCAAAGTCTGACAGTCTCACCAGAGCTGGAGCAAACTCGGGGCTTGATGGGATTGAGACATATGAGGAACAACAATGGGGCATTACATTTTCCTCCCCAGTGTTTTTCAAAATCAGCTTACCACTGAAAGTATGTAAAATGATATTTATTGAGATAGAAATTTACTTTTGCTCTCTTTGCATATATGTCTGTCCTTCCAAGGAGCAGGTGGGATGCTTTGTTCTCTCTTTTCTTAGGGGAAGGTTGGGTTACAGATGGAAAGCAGAAGGTAGTTAAACACATTTCTTTCCTGGAATTTGGGTTCCAAAAGCCAGAGCATCTTAAGAGTGTTTTGCTAGGGTGAATCAGTAGGGTGGGCTGAGGAATCATCTGAGCTGCTAAAAAGAAAGAAGATCCTCTTAGAAAGAGAGGCAGAAATTGATGGATACCCCAAAGAGCAGTGACCTCTGCCTCACCCAAGGGAAGGCCCCCACAGAAGTGGAAAGGCTCCAAGGGAAAGACTGGCTGTACCCTAAAGGAGGATGTACTCTAAGGACCCTGTCTCTCAACCCCAAGAACGTTCCCAAACCAGCTGCACACATGGTCGCACTATTAGGGACTAAGAGGATAGTGGCTATTATCATAACAACCTAAAGATAAGAGAGTCCTTGCCCCACTTTCTAGATATTACAAGAAAGTCTCATATTCTTGTACAATCCAGAGAAGGAGAGAGCTCTCCAGTAATAATTGAGATGGTGTTTCTAAAACAAAGTATTTTGATTTAATAACAATAATAATGGTCTATTTTCTAATGCCGGTTCTGTGGACTAGTTGCATACAAGTACATCGCTAGGGAGAGTCCTCTCCACACATTCAAATCAAAGGGCTCTTCCAACCTCTGATGGAGCTGGTGCTGCTGTGAGCCAGGGCCATTGTGACTAATGCCAGAGAAGGCCACTACTGCCTGAGTGCTGCAGTTTACATCTCACAGTGGCCCCCAGGCTGCACCCACGTCCTCCGCCTGGAGAACGAAATATCACCGTCTCCTTTGAGTCTCCCATTTCTCCGGTTACAACATTAATATGACTGCAAAGGGGATTTTTTAGTAGCATCATCAGCCCTAGACTCTAAATTCACAAAAAAATTTCTAGCCTTTCCAGATCTTTTAAGTAATATTTGCAAACATTCGTTCCAATGTCCTGCTCAGTAGACCCCCAGAACTGTTCCCAGGTTCCCATACAGATACTTATACTGTGATCTGCAACTTTTCTTCCTTCTCCTAAATAATAGTTCCGTGTATTCACAGCGATTTTTCATGCTCTTATAGGACCTCTTCATTACATCCAATGATCCAAACTGATCCACTGATCCAAACTGGCCAGTCATAATTCATTTTCTTCTGGTCTCAATTGATTAACTTACGAATGGATGTGTGACCCAAACCAAGCCAAGTAGAATCTTTCCTGGGTTTTTTATTTGGGGTTTTGGTTTTGTTTTTGGTTTTGAGTGTGTGTGCGTGTGTGTGTGTGTGCGTGCGTGCGTGTGTGTGTGTGTGTGTGTGTGTGTGTGTTATTGGTACTAAAAAATCCAATCCCACTTTGGTTAGGAAAGCTATGATATGTACAACTTGTGAGCTGTTAGTGGCTGTAGGGCCATGTCTCTGCCACTAGGAAGAAGCTGCTTTCTGTAAAAGAGGCGGAAGAGAAGGCAAGATGTGGGGAGGCACCCCAGTTGTTCTCAGGCCTTGATTTTATCCTTTCCCTTCTTCTAATTTTTAGGAAACCTAATCCTTGGACTCTAGGAGCCTATGAGGTATCTCAATTTGCATTTTTGCATTTAGAACCTTAGGATTCTTGATTTTCCCCTGTTTTTTTTTCTTCTCAGCTTCTTTCCTGTCCTAGAATAAAGCCCTAAACAGACTCAGCGAAGTAAGTTTTCCTGAAAAGTGAAGAGCAGAGGAAATTTGGGGGTGGGTGCAGTGAAGAAAAGTAGCCCAACAGGGCGTTAAGGCTCCCATGGGGCTGGGCAACAAGAGGAAAGGGGGGCCCTGAAAGCAGCGTCAAAGACAGAACAAATAGTCTTCTGCTTTGAGTTCTGCCTAGGGCGCCGCTGCTGTGCTGCAGGAAAGTGACTCAGTAGCCTTTTTGTTTGTACGTGTTATTTAAAAGATCTGGAAAAGCTAGACATGTTTTTGTGAATTTAGAGTCTAGGGCTGGTGATGGTACTAAAAAGTCTCCTTTGCAGTCATATTGATGTTGTAACTGGAGAAGTGGAAGACTCAGGAGACGGTGATATTTCCTTACTCCAGGTGGAGGACATGGGTGCAGCCTGGGGGCCACTGTGAGACGTGAACTGCAGCACTCAGGCAACAGTGGCCTTCTCTGGCATAAGTCACAATGGCCCTGGCTCACAGCAGCACCAGCTCCATCAGAGGTTGGAAGAGCCCTTTGATTTGAATGTGTGGAGAGGACTCTCCCTAGTGATGTACTTGTATGTAACTGGTCCACAGGACCAGTATTAGAAAGTAGATTGTAGTCCTTTCCTGTTATTAAATCAAAATACTTTGTTTTATAAACACCATCTCAATTATTACTGGAGGGCTCTCTCCTTCTCTGGATTGTACAAAAATATGAGACTTTTTTGTAGTATCTAAAAAGTGGGGCAAGGACTCTCTTATCTTTAGGTTGTCATGGTGATATCTACTATCTCCTAGTCCAGCTCAGCGGGGCATGCATGCAGCCAGCTTAGGAACTTTCTGTTGCTTAGAAGGACAAAGACACTTTTCTAAATAAGTATCAGGATTTAAGAACTCAGACAGAATCATAATCACAAAATTACTTCTGAAAGTATTATTGTCGATATTTAGTTTTCCCATTTACAAACATATACTTGATCAAAGCAGATGAGTGGAAAATCCAAAACCATGAAGAGAAAATAAACATCAATACTCGTGATATGTATTCTTCCAAAAATTTCTTTTCTCCTGAGATTTCTTGTGTGTGTGTGTGTGTGTGTGTGTGTGTGTGTGTGTGTGTACAGAGAGAGAGAGAGAGAGAGATAGTATTCAAAACATTAAACCACCTGCACAGCTCATGCATCAACCAATCAGAACAAATACTGGCTGATGGTGGAGAAGGATCTTGAACTCCACTTCTCAAACCCCCATTCCAGGCTCTACCTCGTAGTTGCTTTTGTGGAGGTTCAGGGTTGCCAAATTTGAAGGAAGCTTGTATACGTTGTAGTGATGGTGCTCTTGGTGCAGTGGCTATTTACCAACTGGTGTAGAGGTCCTTTTATAGTTTCAAGACTGCTATGACTGTATGACTTTCTGTACCAATATGTTCTGATGGAGCTACTAGCTTGGGAGATATAATTCCTTATGGTTTGGTTTCTTTAACCTAGCAAAATCTTATGAACATTTTCCTATGGCAAATTATAGTCCCACACACAAGAACTTTCTAACTGGTCTTTGGTGATGAGCTACAGGCATTCCAAGATGTCTATCACCTCCCCTCTTGCAGTGGCTCGGTGGGTATGTGCCACCACCATCCAGAACCAGTCACCTCAGGCCAATTTGACTGTTTCCCATAGTATGTGATAAAAATGCCATCATTTTTTTCATGTGTCATGATGTGAAAAGGTTTGGGAAAAATGATTTTATAACATGGTTTCTATGGGAACCATCAGAAGCCATTTCTAATGGGTTTGTAATGGTCCCATTTTATCTCTATAATGTGGTTAACTTAACTAGGCCCTTATTAGTGGTATTTCATATTTTTCTCATTTTTAAAAATATTTCATTATATTCTAGTGGACATACATATATTTGGTTATTTTTTAAGACAAGTTTCAGAAGGAGGAATTTTGACATATTGGGTCCTATTTAAGACTATGGACACAGAGAATCAAATTTCGCTACCTTCTAGGACTACCTAAGAACACAGGCTCTAGACCTAGTCTACTAGTATGTGCATCTCTGTTCCATTGCCTTATTAGATGTGTAACTCAGTCTGTGACTCAGTGCCTCTGTGCCTGGCTGAAAATGGGATGATCATAATATTTATCGCTCTTGATTGTCATGAGGATCAAATGGAATGCATGCTTAGAACAATTTCTAGTTCATTGTTACCACTCATTAAATATCAGATATTTTCTTTGGTAGTAGTAGTTTTTGTTTTTCTAAAGTTTGTCAATTTTTAATCCCCAGCTATATATAAAAATATATTTTTCCACAGTCCCAAAGGCATTGAGAATTACATTTTTTATAATCATTACTATAATACAATAGGTGGATAAAGATTTTCCTTTTAAAAAAGTTTAATTACTTTGAGACTGAATTTATGAGATTACAAATCTTTGACAGACATATGTTTTTCTCTTTTGTTTGTTTTCTATTATATGTTTGTCTAATTCAGATATATTTGAAAAAAACTGGGAGGAGCCCTAGGTAGCCTATTACTCTATTCTGGGTAAAATAAAAAATAGAAAGGCCAAAGTAATTTGAATGTGATGGATATGGTCTCAGTAGGGAATTGTGGTTTCACATCTTTGGCTGTCCAGTATAATCACCTGGGAAACTTTAAAAGCCACTGATGACTGGGCCACACCCCCAGACTGGTAATTTAACCAGTCTGATTTAATTATCTGACATAGGGATTGTTGAAAGCTCCCCAGGTGATTCTAATGTGAAACCAAGACTGGGAACTGTGGTGTAGGTGGGTACTGATTAATGTGGGGTCAATTAGGTGTGTCTGTGAATCCAGGTACTACAGAGAATGACTTGCATAATCAGCTGACTCTTAACCCAGGCCAGCTGAGTTAATTGCCACAGTGAAAATTGGCTACAAAGCCTTCTAAGACTGAAATCAAAACATCCAATCCTTCTTACACTTTGCAGTATCTCAAAATTTTTGTTCTGGATTGAAGGTGAAGGGAGGGGAGGGAGGGGGGTTGGCAGGGAAGGGAGGTGGATTTTGGAGTGGCGGGCGGGAGGGAGGGGCAGGGGGGCGGGAGGGGGGAGGGAGGGCGGGAGAGGTAGCGGGGCGGAGGAGGGAGTGAAGGGAGGGGGGCGTGAGGGAGGGAGGAAGGGAGGGAGGGAGTGGAAGGCGCCTTCCTTCCTTCAGTACTGCAGTACAGTTCCTTATTCCTTCCTTCCTTCCTTCCTTCCTCTCTCTCTCGCTCTCTCTCTCTCTCTCTCTCTCTCTCTTTCTTTCTTTCTTTCTTTCTTTCTTTTGAAAATTAACCTAAATGTTACACTTGCATTTGGTCATAGAAAAGATCACAACGTGGCAGAAATTTTATGTTCTTGATTTTATCTCTTCTGTGTTTTACTGATATTGAGAAAGCAAACAAGCACCAAAGGATGAAATACATACAAAACAGCTTGGATAGCATGCAGTCTGCATGTAATAATTTTGATCTTTTGTCTACTTGGAGTGTGTCTTGATATTTTAAGGAAAAACTACTTCACTTAAACTAAAGATCATAAACTGGCATTATCCTGAAACTAAAAATATTCAACTACAATGTGTTTTCAAGGGAAAGATTTAAGAGCACCTTCAAAGAAGTCAGAAACTTAAGAGAAAAACAAGATGCTGATGCGTTAGGAAAGTCTACGATATTTGCTTCTGTGGTTTTGAAAATGTAAATAGAAACAGCTATGCAAAGAAGTTCTATAATTAGTTTTCATCCTGATTCCAAAAGTTGCTTATTATAGAGTTTTTAGTAGTATATATAAAAACCACCATTTAAAACTCTTGCTTTGAATTTGGGCACTTTAATGAAAAAAAAAAAAAGTATTTTTAAGCTTTGTGGTGTCCCTAAAGTCATGTGCTGAATAAGTAGAAGTCCTCTGTTGCGCAAAGGTTTTTGGAAATGGTGAATGCTATGGTAACTTCCTTCTCCCCAGGCATAATTTTCTCTTTAAGAGTCAGAGCACCAGTTTAAATCAGAAATTAAACGAATTACTGATCTAAACTGTGGGTTTTGTTATGGACAGACACTAGTATTTAGACCAAACAAATAAGCTCTTTAAACATAGTGACTTTAACCAGTTGTTCTTCCAAAGCCACAACAGAGAACAATCTTGCTCAGTTAACCATACCTCCCTGAAGAAACCACTGCCTAGAAGGGTGTCTTTCAAAATATGTCCAGCAGCATAATGGAGCAACCACATCCTACCCTGAAAAGTGAATCCTCATAATTTCCCCTCAATCGAAACTGCCAGTCAGCATCAAGTCCCTCTCCGGAGCTCACCAAATGTGCTGTTTCATTACTTGTTGATCCACTTTGGCGAATTCTTTGTAGATCTAAATTGTGTGGATAACAACCAAATGTGGAGAAAGATGTGGAATAAGCCTCCACCACCCCAACCAAATTTTATCCAGGTCAAAGTAGACCACCTGGAAATAAGAGAAACTAAATCACATCTGTAATTGAAAGAACAGATTATTATTGATGAATAGCAAAGAACATTGATGGAATTTTTGAGTCTCATTTATGATTCTGCTTAGAAGTTTCAGAAAAAATTTTTTTTATTTATTTAGTTTATACAGATGACATTTGTTAATAACTTTTTATAAGTTTCAAGTATACAATTACATAATACATCATCTGTATATTGCATTGTGTGCTCAATACCCAAAGTCTAGTCTCCGTCGATCACCATAAATTTGACCTCCTTTACCCTCTTCATCCTCCCCTGCTCCCTTTCCCCTCTGGTAACCACCGTTCCTGTTGTCTATGTCTATGAGTATGTTTGTTTTGTTTGTTCATTTGTTGCTTTCTGTTTTATATCCCACATATGAGTGGAATCTTATGGTTCCTGTCATTTTCAGTCTGACTTATTTTACTTAGCATAATACTCTCAAGATCCATCCATATTGTCACAAATGGTAGTAAGGGAAAAAAATTTAATAGTAATGGTGACTGATAAACCAAATAAGTGAATCAGATCCAACTACAATTATGTTACTCTTTACATATTGGGAAAAAAAGTTCTGAATTAGCATCTTGGATACTAGATAGGAAACCTCTAACTTGGTGCACCCCCTAATTTGAAGAAATGGTAATAAGCTTTGGAGTACGCCAAATAACATTAGTTTTGGTCTCCTCCTTCAGAATGCTGCCTTGTGATCACTGTCCCCTAAACTAATTTGAACCTATTCAATAGAAACAGAAAATCTCCCACCAGTGGTTCTTAACCTTTATTATTTCTCAGAATTATTATCTGTAAAGAATTTTTAAAAGTACCCATTCACAGGACTGATCGCAGAATGTCTGAATCAGAATCTCTGGTTCTTTATGTTTTGGGAAAATATTCATAAATATTTCTGATTTACAGCAAAGTTGAGCATCTCTAAATTTAGGCAATTAGAGAAGATCAATTGTCCCACAAGAACAAGCCCATCTAAGGTTAGGGGACTAGAGGTTTTTATCAGGAAGGTCCAGACTACCTCAGCAGTCCCTTCGGGGGACCTCAAATCATTCAAAATGTTCTAATAAACAGGATTGGTTATAGCAAGGACACTCTAATTGTAAAGGGTACTTGAACATCAAAGTTCTGTGCAATTGAAACCTTTATTCTAACCAACTTTTTCCTGCAAGAGTTAAGTTCGGAGTTGAATTTCATTTTTATTTTTCACAAATTTTACAAAAAAGTATGGTAACTTTTTTAATTAACTTAGAAAAAATTCTATTTTTTATAATATACTCTACATGTAAATATCTCCCTATTTTTATATTTTTCATGTTAGAAATCATTTCCAACAATGTTTTTATTAGAATTTTTTTGTCAAAACATAATCATACAGTTCACAAATTTTGCATAATTTATTTAGTTAAAAAGAGTGTATCGGGAAGGAAAAGTTATATTGTTGGACTAATATTTATTGAGCTCTTCATATACATCATTTTAATAATGAATTGATTGTTGATTATTATTCTTTGCATTTTGCTGTTGCAAAGAAATAAAGTTCAGAAAAACAGAAATCTCCAACATCATACAGTTGGTAAATAATGAAGTCAGGATTTGAACTCAAGTCTGGCTGATTCTGTAGCTTAAGTGTGTTAAATTGCATTATACTAAGCCAATTAGAAGAGAAGAAAATATTCTTTCTTAGTTCTTAAAAACATATCATTTAATAATTTTTATCCTGGAGAATTATTCTGTGTTCACAGCATGGTCATAAAATGACACAATTGGATATCTAATAAGACTTTTTCATTTCTCCTCTTTTCTTATTTTTCAAGAAGGGATATACAGACACTTTAAGGAATCTTCAAGGGAGTCAAATTTTAAAAAATTAACGATCTTCTTAAACAACTAAGAAATGAGACAAAAGAAAGTAAGGTATTTGGATATCAAATTATTACCTTTACTGTGGACAAAGTTTAGGCTGAATGATAATAAAGGAAAGAGGGTCTCTTAAAATTAAGTCCCAATTTTAAACAGGCTAATCCATCTAGGTACCGGCAGCCTCCACAACACTTGCATTTAGAAGGAACAGAGATAAATGTATGCCTTCTGTATCTAAGGTTTCTTATAAGAGAAAATGAAGAGGAAAGGTGAGGTCTCTCCAAACTCATTCAGATAAGTTACTTCACCAAGAGTTTGAGAAAGTCCAGTATTGCTACAGCTATGATCTGGAAAAAAAATCAGAAGTAGAATAAGTTCTGTGCCAAGAACTTTTTCATATGCTTAATAAAAAATGTGTAAGGAATCATGTAAAGTTACACTTTATTCACCGAGTTTAATAAAGAAACAGAAGCCTGGCTAAAGAGCAACCATATATATTTATATTTACAATCCACTTTACTAAAGAGGAAAAATTAAAAGCCTCATGTAGAAAATCATTTAACAGTACTAAATTTGAGGATTAAAGGGGACATGAAATACTATGATATAGTATCGGAGAAGTTAATTGGGACATTTCTGCCACACTTATAAAAATCCTATGCTTAATTTTTATTTTCTTCATCCCTCTTTGTACGTTTTGCTTTGAATTAAAGTCTTTGAAGAAACATTCTTCACAACAGAAATCAGAATTTCTTTTCGCCACAAATCCTCAATTCCATAGTAAGATTTAAGACACTGCAGGAAAGACAGCACCTTTGTCTTAGTTTTAAGTATTCTTTTTATCTTCTTTAGTACATTTGAAGAAATATTTTCACCATTTATAATAGCAAACACATGCAGTATTTGTTCAGCTTATAGTCAATTTATGCCAGTACACAACAAAATTATTCCAAATATGAATTTAATTTCTTAAATAACATCTAATGATTTTTTACTCTTTATGATTTTTTAGTTTACACTTTAAAAAATGATGTATAATGTTAAGACAGATTTCTGAATAATACGTGCCAAATTTCTTACCTCATTTTTCTAAAAAGTTTTTATATCAGGTTCCCTAAATTTGAGCCAATATTTGTTTGATTTAACAATTAAAAAATGAGAGACATACTAGAGCTGGAAGCCACTGGGTCTCATGCCCTCATTTTGTAGATAAAGAATCTTGGACTTTAAAAGAGTAAGTGATATTACAAAGATCACAAAATAACTTATTAGGTAGAGATAGAACTAGAGCTAAATTCTCCTAATCCCCGAAAGGACTTCCAACATCAGTTGCCTTATTTTTCAGTTTATTTTTATACTTCTAACTACTAGTTTACAAATTTTACCTCTTAAGGTAATATTTCTCAATCCTAGTAGCTTTGTTTTTCAGTTTAATTTGATGCTATGTTTTTTTTTATTTGTTTTGTTTTGTTTTTTTTTTTTTAAATCCGGTGCAATTCTACAAAAGGAGGAAAATGGATGTTATTGTTTGTATTGTTTTATACCATAAAAAGAAAAAAAATCACATGATATCTAAAATCTTACAAAGCGTTTGCTTTTTACCCTTTCAGCTCTAATTTTAATATGCAGTTTCAACTTTGTGAAGGAGAAACACAGGCACTTTCTATTCCCTGTTTTCTGTTTGGGTGTGTTTTCCCTGTCTTGCTATTTCATTTGGATTTGATTCTCATCACCCACATTTCGCAGGGGTCCCTTCACCACTTCCAATGGGACCTGTCAGACTGGGAGAATCAGCTCAGGTTACAGAGTTGGATACAATTATGTTTATTTACTGTTCTTTGGAAAAAAGCTAAAATGTCCTTGCCTGTTTATTACATTAGAAGATGTTTAAGTGCATTTTTTACTAAGAAGCCCTTGTTTACAATTTGGCTTCAAGTAACTGCAAAATCTCTGGGGATGATCATGTCTGTTCTCGGAGGTTCTCTTTGCAATTTGATTATGTAAAATAAATCTGCTTCTTCTCTGGATGCACTTGCAAATCTCTCCTCTTTCTTTTGTTCCCACTTTATTTAAAAACCTGCTCAACTGTTCCAGATAGAAATAAATGTTACTTTCTCAGTCAAAAATTTTTGCATTTACAAGGGCTAATTAGATGGTCAAATTTATCTTTTAAAATTGGAGATTGGGTTTCGTCCCTGTCAGCAATGATTTCCATCAATATGATGCAGCCATTATATATTTCCAACAGATAAAAATGTAAATAAGGGCATAGGTGTTTTTAAACATTTTGATGTGAAATAAACTGTAAAATGCAATATAACATAGCATATGTCAACGCAGTGGGAAACAGCTTCCAAAAGAAGTGAGCCTAATTTTCTGACCCACTGGTGTGAAAGTGACTAGACTTGGATGAAGCACAAAGGAAGCCATCTGAGGATCCAGCAAGCCAGAGGGAAGGAACATTTTGATAATCCTGCCTTTCTCAGGAGCACATCCACTTTGATATGGGACCCACCGAGTGGAGACAACAGAGGAATGCTGGAAATAGATCTGCTTTTCTCTCAGATTCTTCTCACTCCATTCATGCCTTCAGTGACAATGTCCCACGCACTTGAGCAGAGGCTGAACCGACATGTTACAGGGTCTCAGGACAAGGAAAGTTGGAGTCATCACCTATATGCAAGATCCAACCTGCCTAAAATAGTCAAATGACTGAAGCAGGATTATATTTTTTGAATTGAATTATTGATTCACACCTCCATTCCTTCTACATGGGTGGACCCAGCCTAGCAATTTGAATTAGCAATCTAAAACATTCTTTCTAAGTGTCTCCCCTCATCTTATTTTTTCACAACCTTCAGCCAAAAAAGAAAAATAAAATAAAAAGGAATTTCTCAGGAACTGTTAGGGAGCCAAAATGTGTGCTAGATGCATTAGATTTATGTCAGATATAGATTATAAGGGAAATAAGAAATCCAAGAACCGTTTAAAAATCAGATCGGGTCTAAGAGGAAGCAGTCTTTGGCTTGACACCTTAATGGACAGCAGGAATGATGCGGCAAGGATTATAAGTCACTTATTCCCCAATTAGATCTCATTTACCCTGACAGCACAATAAAGCCATGTCTCCACACGGCAGTAAAATTCATATTCCACTGATTAGTCAGGTTCTTTATTGCTGATTAGGTTTCCTGAATAAAGAAAGTTCAGTAGTAGCCCTAATGAAAAAGCTTCTAATGTGATGGATAGAGAGTTTGAGCCCTGTTTAATAGAATTGTTTCAGTTTATGTCTTCCAGACTTGCCAAATTGAACTTGAAAAAGAGTTTCAGCATATCTAACCTGGCTGTTTTCAGGACAGACAAGTTATTGGGCCTGAATCTCCACCAACATAGCAGAGTCATATGTGGAGGATCAATAGCAGTGTGAGATATGGGAAAGGTCAGCAAGTCTGGACTATGGCCCTGACCTGTCCAGAACCATTTACTTTGTTTCATGATGAAGAGAATTTCCTTCTCTTTAAAATGGGAAGTTGGCCTAGAGATGTCCTCCAAGTGAAACCATTGTGGTTCTAGAAATAGGGCAAATGAAATGTCCTAATCACATTGCATCTGGCTTCCCTCCTGAGGTACACTTCAGCCAAAACAACCACAACACAAATAGTGCATGAGAAATGAGTACTTCGGGTGCTACCTGTTATCAGGTATCCCTCCCCTTCCCACTGCCAACAGGTTCCTAGGATTTGCTATTCCCATGGCCGCAATGTTGCAGAGGTGATGTGAGAGAGAAAGACATGTGGACAGAGACAAATAGCAGTTACCTCCTCTTTAGACCCATGATAGCACTTTTGAAAAAAAGAAATGAGCTAAAGAATGATTTTTGTAGGCAAGTTTTCTAATTTTGAGTGTGCATTTATATTATGTGAGTAAACCAAAGTCTGTGAAAATCAAATCACTTGGTGAAAAAAAGTGAATTCCATTAGATAAAATCTTGGTGTGACAACTAGACAATAATTAGAGATATTTCTTTGTGTTACTTAAACTCCATAGGTAATATTACAAGAGAGTTTTGAGGAAGGCAATGGTGAAATAATAACCAATGATTTCAGAAGTATATCATCTAATGGGTATATTTGAAATGAAGTTTTACTTTCAAGTCCTAAATGTTGTGTGCAGAGTAAACACCTGTGTCCACAGGACTAAGAGGACCGTTCTCAGTCAATCAAGAAGCTTCCTGAAGAAGTGGGTCTTAGCCATAGCTTAAAAAGTTAAAAGCAGGTGAAGAACTTTTGGGAAAAGCAGAATGGAGAAATAAGAGACTGACTAAAGAGGCAACTCCAAATTACTATGATTCTGAGGCTGAGAAGGGATGGACTGAATTATCATGGGAGAAGAGGAAATACATATGTCTAAGTAGGGCTTTCCAGGCTATGGAGTGGAAAACCATTTTACTGTTCTGCTAATAAGTTAAAATTCTCATCCCTTATAAATTCCTTTGGATAGCCTTTAACTTCTTTCTGTGTGTATGTGACAAATCATTCCCTCATTTCTACTTTTATCAATAATTACTTTGTCTCTTACATTAACTTCAGATAAATCTCTAGTCACGCTGATGTTTTGATATTTAAAAAGAAATTTTGCCTTTTAAAAAGTTCAAAAAGTAGTTATATTTATTTAATACACTCATTCTACGTATCTCAACACTACACAAAATTACTCAGTAATTTGTATAACAATAATGAGTATATATGTTAAAGTACATTATAATCCTTTTTTAATAATATATTCTTTATAAGGTCCATGATGCTCTGCTTTGGTCGAATATTTATTTTGATTGAAAGTAATTAATATGCACTCTGCACTAGATTTCTTGAGAAAAAGAATAAGCCATACATTTATGCCTCCTTCCTCTTCACCTGGTTTGGTCTTGCTTTGGAAACAGGTAAAGAACATGAGTTCTTCAGTAGCCCTGATTATATTCTTTTATAATTACTTTTTTTTTCATTTGGAAAATATAAATTTAAGTGGTATGTGAAATCTCTTTTGGAAATGGCCGAAAGACTATTACTTAACACAATTTAACATTATCTTCAGTGTTTGATCTTTAGTGTACAGTTCATACCTCATAACAGAAATGTCTTATCTGTAGGTGCAACAACTAATCATATATCTATATGTGTGTGTGTGTGTGTGTGTGTGTGTGTGTGTGTGTATATAGATGCTTTAATAATAAAAGTGATATTTGATGCAGTATATATCTTCTCCAAATGATTTTTAAAGTAATGTATTTGAATTATACTCACTTTACTAAAAGATTTTACCAGTGCTTTGAGTGAAACCCTTTAAAGGACAGCTTTTACTAAAATAAAATAATATAGTTATGGAATTAAAATTATAGCATATGCTATTACAGGTTTATAATACAAATATAAAAATAAGAAAAAAACAATAATTTATTTTAGGAGGATAACAAACATATTTTAGTTTCCTCATTTACTATATATATTAGAATATATTAATCCAATATCATTTTTATTCAAACGGTATTTAAATGGTCAATACTCTAAATTTAAAAAAACTCTTCGACTAGTATTTTGTTTAGGAAATTGTTCTAGTTGTGTTCAATAAGCTCTATACGTACTATACCTTTTAAATAGTATTGGAAAGAAGAAAAATATGCCACCTTCAAAATGATTATTTTGAACTGAAGGCAATCAAAATCCAGCCAACCAAGGAAATTTTTTACTTCCCTTCACCTACCTAAAAGAATTTAGATAGGGGACCTGGTTCAGAGGAAGAACATTTTCTGAATGACCTCTCTGTATCGCAGTGCAAACATCTAATTACCAAACATCTGTTTTCACCATCCTTATGAATCACCCCTCCCCCTTTGATGACCCAAGCCCCTAACTCATCCCTTAGCTCAGAATGGCATATAAGCCTCAACTGCCCCACTTGCCACTCGGTCTCATATTTTTATGGAGCTCTTACATGTGTGAAATTAAATTTTTTGTTTTTCTCATGTTAATCTGTCATGTCAATTTAGTTGAGTTTCTTAGGATAAGAAAGGTAAAATGGCCACAAGAATATCTTGTCTTATTTCCTTAATGCTCTTCTTCTGCTTATTTTCATAAAAAACAAACAAACAAACAAACAAAAAACTGCTCCACATAGAAGCAATGATATTACTTGCTAACAAACTCCAAAGCTTCAGTTATTTGTTTATAGTTTGTTTACCAAGGGAAGAATCAGGTCACCCTGTTTCATCCTAACCTACGTGCATAGTAGGATGGGGGGGACTCTCAACAGTTCAGCAAGAAAGCTCCACGTAAAAAAAAAAAAAAAAAAAAAAAAAAAAAAAAAAAACTTAAAATTGAATTCTTATAAGACAGTCCAACTGTCAGATAAACACTACCTTCACACAAAGACTATTGAGCTGAGAAGATCACATCAGGAAATTTTTAGCAAATTATCTGCTATTTTTTACAACATAAAACTGCAACGTGGATGTATATTATTTACACTTTTCTTCTTTTGTAGGAGAAGAGAAATCCACATGGTCTTACGTGCAGTCAGGGAGCGAGACTGGGCATGGGAGGCAGGTGTTCTGGAGGAAGCCCACCTGGGACAGCAGGAGATTATTTCTAGTTTTCTCCAGGAATGAGTGCTAGTGTGAACTCTCCTCTCTGTCACTCCTTTTTCTTCCTTTCTTCCTCTAACTGATACAGGAAAAGAGAGGAGACAGGAAAACACTGACTGAAGTGAAGAGTGTGGACAGCAGGCCTCTGAACCAGTTTGTGGCCAGGACATGATTGAGAGAGAGCAGCCCCCTTCCATGAAGTCTGCCATTCCAGTCAGGTGCTACTACTGTATGAAGGGAGCACCACGGGCAGCATGCCACAGGTCTGAGTGGTTCAGTTCACCACCCAAGCCCTAGACAAATGCAATGTAGGCAAGCTCTTTCCTGGCATTGTCCAGCTTCCTCTGTGAAATCTTCTCTCTCTCACTCAGCATAAAACAGCCTAATGGCAGTTCCAAGAAAATCTACTTTCCTCATCACCAGGACCCTAGGCTCCCAATTGCCCTCTTCCCCTTTTTCAGTATAAAAATTCCATTCAGAGATCTTATGTCAGTTACATGTTCATGCAATAACAATAATGAGATTATGAAAAATAATCTTTAACCTTTTAGTCAATGGATGCTTGTATCCTGAAAGACATTTGGTGTTCAACTCAAGATATATTCTCATTTATAATGTGTGGGGGAGTGGTACCACTGAGCAGCGGCTTTTATGGCACCAGAGTGTCCCATTTGTCCAAAATCTTGTAGGGAATCAAACACAATAAAATAAACCAACTTTATCTTATTTAATCATCACAAAACTGTAATAAAATAGGCTTTATTCCATTTTTTTTTAAATAATAAACTGAAACTCAGAAAGGCTAAGTGACTTGATCAAAGTTCAGTAAATTCATGTTCCAAATACTATGTATGTTTTTATGCTTCATCACATCATAATTTTAATGTAAATATCCAGAAGTATTAATTTTGAAAGCAAGTGAAGTCTTTTCTATATATGATGTTAGAACATAGGCTTCTATACCTAAAATAAAAGGTTCATTTAGGCTAGAAAGACCTGAGTTTGAATCTCAGCTAATTAGTTCCGAAACTGAGGGAAGGGACTCAAATGTCCTAAGGATCATTCTCACCTGTCCAGTGAAGGGTAATGGATGCTTAAATGAATAGGTGTATTTAAAAACTTCAGACCGGTAGATGTAATCCTTGTTTCATGTTTCATATTTCTGAGAAGTGGGAAAAAAATATCCTATCTTTGGAAAGTTATACTCAGATTTCTAAAAATTGGAATCTGGGTCTGCCATCGCAAGCTGTGTGACTTTACACAAGTTACTTAACCTCTTCATACGGCAGTTTCTGCATCTGTACGAAATGAATAAGAGTACGGCCTACTTCCTAGGATTGTTATGAGAATTAAACAAAACGATCCAGCCAAACTGCTTCGAATAGTGCCTGCAGCATTGTAAGCCTTCAATTAATATTTTCTATTATTATGGTTACATTAATGGCGAAATTAGAACAGAGAGAGCTACAGCTCAGAAAATGCTGGAGAAAGCTAAATGCAGAAAGGAGCTGTTTTCACAAGACAGCCCTCAAGTGTGAGTAGGTCCACAGAACTGGAATGTGAAAAGGGAATAGACTGAAGAAAAATCTGCAGAGTAGCTTAGTGGTTGGTTATACAAAATAAGTTACCTATGTGCCCAACTCCATTCACATAGCACTGGTTTTGTCTGCCAACTAAACCAAGCTTTTTGTCTGGGAGTTTGGAATTTCCAGAGTGATAATCAGCACACTGGAATATTCTTTATATTGAGAGGTATAGCCTGTCTGCATCACTCAGGGAAACTTGGCAGGACACAGGTCCAGTAAGAATGCACAGATATACTGGCCAGCCTCTCACTTGGGGAAGAGGCCAGAAGAGTAGAGGAAAACAATCTGTATTAATCTGGACACTAATCCATTTAAACATCTATTACTCCTTACTGGACAGATGAGAATGATTTCCAAAATATTTGAAGGCCTTGAACTTGGCCTTAGAGATATGAAGAGACAACCAAAAGACAGCAGATGTTTAGGAGACAGCAGTAAAACAAAGGGAAAGAACCAAGACAGATGGATAGAACAACTCACACGGCAAGAAATGAAGCTAACTGAGGGGAAAGAAGAGAGGATTAAAATAATGTAATTAGTAACCTCACAGAGATTCAAGAAGAAAAAAAAGGAGATTCTGGCAAAGAGATAAGATATTAATTGGCTTCTGTGGGAAAGGAGCAAATAAATAAGAAAACATTTATGAAAATGAAAACCTAAAAGTTAAAGTTTAAAAAGAATGGTATAGAGGTCCGTAAAAATCAAAGTAAAGAAAATGCGCCAGAAAAAAAAGAAAAAAAACATGAAGACATTTTAGAACTTAAAATATCATCTAATAAAAGACTCATCTAATAGAAATTATGGAGAAAAAATAAAAATAGAGGAAAAAATAATCAAAGTGACAATTAAAAAAGATATATATCTTCAGATGAAATGGGCTCACTAACTCCTGAATAAGATAGAAATTAATTCAACCTAGAGATAAAAAAAAAAGTAAATTAGTTTTATAGAACAGAGTGTAAATGTCATTAATCTTCAAAATGTTAAAATAATAAGAGCAGAAGGTGGACTACAAAGAGAAGAAGCTGAGTTGGAGGGAGACACAGGAGCACAAAGTCCTCTTTTTATGGAGCAAGATGACCAGACACATTCCTACCTCATAGGTCACAAAATAAAGGGTTAAGTATATTATGTGATGCTATAAATACAACTAATTAATATATTTAAAATTTAAAAATATTCTGTAAGAGATTGTAAGAAAGAAAGAAGAGGAGGTAGCTTAAATGAACTAAGTTCCCTATCTTTATACCAAGTAGTTGGTATTTACTATTGATCAATCAGGAAACAGAAGAACCTGAATTAGGGTCATAACCTCCAAAAGAAATAAAATTTTTAACACATGGTTAAAATGATTATATCTAGAAAGGAGTTTAGGATGGGAATGTAAAGGCAATTTAACATTTCAATTTATAACTTTCTCCATTAGTGAGATATTTGATACTCTCTGTGGGGACTAGATTTAGAATAAATAAACAAACATGTGTAAAAACAAATACTTGCAAAATTAATTTTAAAAGTTAGTGTTCTAAATTCTACTACCATTGCAATGCTGTAACACAGAAGCCAGAAACTTTTTCTATAGAAGAATATTTATTATAGTAAATATTTTAAGCTTTTCAAGTCACACTGTCTCTGTCACAACCACTCACCTCTGTCCTTGTAGCATGAAAGCAACCATAGAGAACACATAATGAGTGGACTCGACCATGTTGCAATAAAATCTTACTTATGTATATTGAAATGTAAACTTCATATAATTTTCTCATGCTGAGAAACATTCTTCTTTTGATTTTTTTCCCAATTATTTAAAATATAAATCCTAACCTTAGCTCATGGACTACACACAAAAAAATAGACAGTGCGTTAGATTGACTTAGATGCCACATTTTGCACTAGAAGGAAGTGTTCTTCCAAGCATGCTTTCCCAAGTCCCTCAGGTGGAACTAGGCCCTTTTCAATGAGGTAAACATTTCCCACATCATGATAGTGCTGACTGATCACTCCACTCTAAAGCAACAGTGGAGAAGTGATGACTTTCTACTTAGGCAGTAAACTTCAGTCCCTGGCTCGAGTTCTTAATTCAGACACATGAGCCAAATCAACCCAGGATCTGTGATAAACAATCTGTAAAGAAGAATTCCCTTTCTCTGGAATTGCTAAACTACAAGGACAATGTAGGCCTAGAGCTACCAGTCACCACCTCTATGATTATAAAGGATGACATGGTGGTTAATTTTATGTCAACTTGGCTAGGCCATGGTACCCAGTTTTTGGTCAAGAACCAGTCTAGGTGTTGTTGTGAAGGTATTTTTAGGATGTGGTTAACAATTAACTCACTAGATTTTAAATAGATTACCCTCTGTAATGTGAGTGGGCCTCACCCAATAAGTTGAAGGCCTTAAAATTAAAAGACTAACATCCCCCAAGGAAGAAGGAATTTTGTCTCCATACTGCCTCCAGGCTTAAACTGCAACATCATCTCTTCCTTGGGTTTCCAGCTGGCTGGTCTATCTTGTAGAATTCTCAGTGTATCCAAATGTCATCTGTCTGTCTGTCGTCTGTCTATCTATCTATCTATCTATCTATCTATCTATCTATCTATCTATCTATCTATCATCTATCTATCTATCTATCATCTCTCTCTCTCTCTCTCTCTCTCTCTCTCTCTCTCTCTCTCTCTCTCTCTCTCTCTCTCTCTCTCTCTCTCTCTCTCTCCCCATCTCTTATTGATTCTCTTCCTCAGAGTAGAATCAAGAATAGAGGGGAGGAAAGCACGTTTTTTCTTCAGTTTTATTGAGGTATAATTGACAAATAAAATGGTAAGATATTTAAAGTTTGCATTGTGATTATTCAATATATGTATACATTGTGAAAAGTTCCCCCCATAGCATTAACAGATTCATCATCTCATTACATGAGTTCATTTAAGTTTGACTTAATTAGCAAATTTTAATCATACAATACAGTGTTAGAACTCTAGTCACCATTTCATACATTAGATCCTTAGACCTTAGTCATCCTATAACTGCAAGTTTATACCCTTTTAACAACCTCACCCTATTTTCCCCACCACCTAACCCCTAGAAAACACTGTTTTATTAACTGTTTATATAAGTTTGACTTTATTTTTAGATTCCACATATAAGTAATACCATTCAGTATTTGTCTTTCTCTGTGTGACTTATTTCTCTTAGCATAATGCTCTCAAGGTCCATCCGTGCTGTCGCAAATGGCAGAATTTCGTCTTTCTCAGGACTGAAGAATGTTCCATTGTATATACCAAATCTTCATCCACTCATCTATTGATGGACATTTAGGTTGCTTCCATCATGGCTTTGTAAATAATGCTGCAGTGAACATGGGTGTGCAGACTTCTCTTCAAGATCCTGTTTTATTTCCTTTAGATATAGACACCCAGAAGTGAGATTACTAGATCATACGGCAGTTACATTTTTTATTTTTTGAAGAAATTTTATACTTTTTTCCATAGTAGCTGTACCAATTTATATTCCTGCCAGCAGTGTACAAAGGTTCCCTGGAGAAAGGCATTCTTGATGATAATTTTGAATCAGATCATATGTCACCTGAAGCTTGAATATCCCGTGAATGTCCCAGTTGAAGAACCTATACATTTCTTTTCTAAGAAAAATAACATTAATTTGATTTCTGTTACTTAAAACTGAAGGGTTCTTGATTAATATATAAGTAATCCAAGCCAAGAAAATTACTAATGGCGTTTTGTTCTTTTGTAAGTATTCTTAAAAGTACTGAAGGTATTTAAGTCAGAAAACCATTCGTAAGAGCAAGAATAACATTCATATACATATATAGCTACATAAACACTACTTCTATATTTGAAGCTGCCAAAAATTCTAACCAAATATAACAGGTACCCCTAGGCTTTAATGCATGAGAATTGTTTCAATTCGTTGCTTTTCATAACAAAGATTTTATTTCCCCAGTTGATCAGAGAGCACACTTGGAGAAAAATCTGTTGATATTCCCTTTGCTGAGTTTTAAATAGCCTGAGTATGTGTGATATATCTTTTGTAGTGAGTAGTTTAGAGAAAAAGCATTGCTTTTAAATCTCATGTATGCCTCAAATGTAATGTGAAATAAATTTCACCGTGAATGAGCTCCTGCCATGTAAAAAACTGAATTGTAATATGCAAGATTTCCCCAAGACAGACCATTTTTTTTATGTGTGTGCTCTTAAAAGCAGCAAAGCTAAAAGGATTGATAAATTTTAAATCTCTCTAGCAGATTTCATGCAAAGCAGTAAGTTTATATCTTTATGCAGTTCTAGTAGCAAAAACAAAAGTAACTCAATCTTATGTTTCCCAGGAACTCAATTCCATTCAATTAGCTGGGTGTATTTGACTAGACATAGGAGTGTTGTGGAGAAAGAATAAATGATAAAACAACCTTGGGTCTACCCTCCAGGAATTTGTATTTAATTCCTGAGACTAACCCATTTTCAGAGGGTGATATCTGAATTTTTCCATCTTGTTTTTGGCATATTTCAAAATAATCAGATTGTAATTAAATACAATTAAATTTCAAGTCAATGAAATCTCTGTTCTGTTGCTCACTGCAACAAGAAGAGCCCAAGTGTGTGTGTGTGTGTGTGTGGTTCTCTCATCTCTAAAAGGTGAAGAGTCTTTTATGAACTCTAAAAGAATGTCTTGTCTTCCCTAGAGATCCTTCTGGATCTCAATAGGAATAAAATTGAAACAACAGCATCAGTTGTCATTTACTGAGCACACACTACATGTCAAGCACTTCGCCAGCTTTTCATACATCATCTCTTTTAATTTATACCATAATCTCAGAAGTAGAGGTCTTGTTATTTCCAACTTAAAAATAAAGAACTTGAAGGTCAGCGAGGTTAATTAACTGAACTAGGGTCACAAAGTTCTGAAACAAAAAAGGCAAACTCAAACCCCAAGCTGTCTGTCATCAAAGCCCCTGTTCTTTCTATTAGGCTACCCTTGTCTGAAAAAGTTTCCCCAGGGTCTCATATTGAAGCTGTGAAATAGTACTTTAGCATAAATACAGTCGTAGAGGCTCTGGTTTGCTTTCTTCTACCATATCTCAGATCATTCCCCAAAATACTAACGCTTACTCTGTAACCTAAGAAAAGTCTTCCCAGAGGCACTTCACCTGCAATCAGCTGAGGAAACTAAAGCATTCCATACCCCATGCCACTCTTAAGACCTCAGAGGCTGCCCCTTCATCATCCCCAGGGTTTCATGGCTGAGTAGAATCGTAACCAGTGGACCAAAGGGACAATCATGTTTACAGATAAGATTTCCAAATATCAGCACCTGAATAACAGTCCCAGGACTAGGCTGCTTTGCATGCCAAATATGAATTGCAATATACAATATAAAGAGCATACAAAATGTTTTTTAAGTCATTTGCAAGTGCAAATGTAAGTTAAGGTTATAGACATATGAACTGTACAAATAAAGCATTAGGACATTCACATTTTGTCTCTTCAGTTTCAAAAATTTTACAACTGTTCTTAATGTGTGCATGAATATTTTACATTTGTGTTTTGAAGGAGGTAGAGTATTATCTTTCTTAAAATTCTCTGAATGGCAGATTATAGCAGTAATTTTTTTTCTCAAATGCATAAACTCTCCTGAAACATTAAACCTTATTCTCAGAACCCAGTGTTTTAGGAATGAGATAACCCAGTGTCATTTCTTAAGTTTATTTTTCTCTTTAAAATAACTTTATTGGGTCCAGAAAACATTTACATAAAACATTAGATTTTATGAACTTTTCTGGTTTTTTTTTTTCCCATGCTTTTATCAGTTACATGCCACTGAAACTAATTGGGTGGTATTATTAGTTAAAATGACAGGAGAAGATTACATTATACTGTTAAATTCCACTATATTAAGCCATACATTTTTTTAAATTGTGGCAAAATACACATAACATAAAATTTTCCATCTTAACCATTGGCAAGTGTACAGTTAAATAGTATTAAGTACAATCATATTTTACTTATACTATATATCTCCAGAACTCTTTCTCCCTTGTAAAACTAAAACTCTGTACCCATTATACAATAACTCTCAGTTTCTCCCTCCCTCCAACCCCTGGAAACCACCATTTTACCTTCTGTCTCTGAATTTGACTATTCTAGGGACTTCATATAAGTGAAATCACATAATATTTGTGTTTTTTGTGACTAGTTTATTTCATTTAGCATATTATCTTCAATTCATCCATGTTGTAGCATGTGTCAGAATTTTCCTTCTCTTTAAGGTAGAATAATATTCCATTGTATTTTATGCCACATTTTATCCATTTATCCATTGATAGACATTTGGATTATTTCCACCCTTTGTCCATTATGCATAATGCTGCTATGAACAGGGGTGTACTGGCATGTCTTTGAAATCTTTCTTTCAGTTCTTTTGGACCTATACCCAGAAGTACAGATGTGGAAGTGCTGGGTCATATGGTAATTATGTTTAATTTTTTTAAGAAATCACCGTACTGTTTTCCACAGCAGCTAAACCATTTTACATTCTCACCAGCAGTGCACAAGTGTCCAAATTTCTCTGTACTCTTACGCATACTTATTTTGTTTGTTTATTTGTTTATTTGCTTGTTTTTTGATAGTAGCCTTCATGCTCTAATGAGTGTGCAATGGTACATCATTGTGCTTTTAAATTCCAGTCTTCTAAGGGTTAGTGATCTTGAGCATCTTTTCATGTGTTTTTTGGTCATTTGTATATCTTCTTTGGAAAAAACGTCTGAGTTCTTTGCCCATTTTTAATCAGACTGTTTATTTTCAGTCGTTGAGTCTTAAGAGTTCTTTATACGTTCTGAATATAATCCCTTATTACATACACATTTTGCCAATATATTCTCTCCATCATTGGGTTGCCTTTATACTCTGATTATTGTGTCCTTTGATGCACAAAAGTGTTAAATTTTGATGCCCAATTTTTTTTTTTTATTGTCTGTGCTTTCAGTGTCACATTCAACTAAATTTTCTTCCAACTGTTTTCACAGTTTTAGATCTTCTGTTTAGGTTTTTGATGCATTTTGATTAATTTCTGTATATTGTGTGAGAAAAGTATCTAACTTTATTCTTTTGTATGTGGATATATATCTCCTTGATTGTCATTATTCATGGTCATTACATTTTATACAGTCACTGTGAACACTAAATTAAGGTATACTGGACCATCACTCTAAGGAAAAGATAAGCTTTGTCTTCTGGGAGCTTCTGTTCACATTTTTGTCAACTGATCAATATATAACTTTGTTTTATGTGTGTTCCTTTTTGAAGGCTCCCTAATTAATGTGTATTGTCAGTTTATTTACATTGAGCCCACAGCCATCAAAACAGTACTGTAAGTCATACCTGAAGGAAATTTATCTAACAAGGATTTTCTCTATAAGATAACACAAACTTGCACTTAAAAATACTAGACAATACTTCAGCAATATGCTTGTGGGCCATTTTAAATTGCAAAATTGCCAACAAAAAGAATAAAATGTAAAAAAAAAAGGCACTAGATAGACCACAAAAATGGTACTTATTTACAGTATAAAAGCAGAAACGAGAAGGCAGTGTCGCCTTGTTACACAAATGACCGTAAAAGCACCACAGGATTGATTTCAGAGTCACAAATGCATGTTAGCAAGTAGGTGAATTCACAAAAATTAAATCCACTAATAATGAGAATTGTCCAAATACACACACATATACACACACGCACGTGCGCGCATGTCTTATTCTACTTTGCTTCAGGGGTCCTTGTCTCCAGCAACCATTGAGAGGAAAAATTACATGTGCATAAGCTATGGAGAATAAAGGTAGATGTGCTAAGATCTCTGTCTTCCTGTCGATGAGTTCAATATAATTCCTTTTTCCTGCCCCCAAAACCAACTTGCTTTATCTCAACCATAGACATAATTTCAGAAAATATTGAGAAAACATGGTTTAATTCAGAAATTATATTCCATGTGTTTATTTTGTCCAAACCATTGAATTTTTTAAACATAGGCCATGTTGACACAAGTATCTAGACCACTTAACAAACACCTACTTACTGTGGAGATAGATGCACCCGACTGGCAAAATCTTATGTCCTTAAATGTTTACAACATATGACTCTAATATTTTACCTGGCTGCCATGTAGCTTACTGTAAGGTGAGATTATCTGAACAACTACTATGAGTTCTGGTCTGCTTGGCTGTGAGGTATATCACTGCGAACGTGCTGTACTGCTACGTTCAATTCTGAACTACACTCACCTGAGAGTGTACATGTGAGGCCTAGCAATTCTGAAATACTAAGCTCCCAGTCTCTGTGAATTCAAGGCTGAGGGCGGACAAGGGCTTGTGGGGAATACAAGGTAAAGGTCACCTTCTGGAGGCTCTCAGCTTCTTCGGGCTGCTCTCTCCTGTCGAGATCTCCATCATGCCTTTCCAGGCAAGTGAGTTGATTTTATTTTAAAGTTGAGTTTTCTTTTTGGTTTACTTCATCTTTCTAGCATACACAATGATATTAGTGAATGTCTATGTATGTATCAAGAAGGCACAAAATATGTTCACAATGTGTTTTCATTTTTCTTTCTTCTCTGTCTAGATATCAGGACTATAGCATTACTTTATTTGGGATTTCTGACTCTTTCAGTAGAAATAGAGTGTGTCTTTAGGTGTTGTTGTGGGTTAAATTGTATTCCTCCAAAAAAAAAAAAAAAAGATATTTTCAAATCTTAACCCCTAATAAACCTGTGAATACAATCTCATTTGCAAATAGAGTCTTTGCAGATATAATCAAGTTGAGGTCATACTGATTAAGGTGGTATCCTTATAAGAAGAGGGAAATTTGATATTATTGGTGTTATAAAAAGAGAAATTGGACACAGAGACCTATCATAATGTCTTGGATTTTGCTCATTATTATAATAATATCTGCAACTAGATTTAGACCTGCATAATTAACTCATGATTCTAGCAATTAAAAATTTCGACCTTCCTTTTCCCAAATGCACCCCTCATACATGTACACACAGAGCCATGTTTTAATCTTGATCGAGGTATTAGGCATGTGTGAAAAATCCATTCATTAATATATTTGCCACTGAATAAGGTCTACTTTTCCCAAAATTAATATGTCTTTAAGGTATAAGTATTAATAAAGGAATGGTAGGCATTCGAGATGACATGTGGGAAGGACACGGTGCTCCTACTGAGAGTGGGAAGCACCACACACATTCACAGCAGAGACGGGAATTTTAGAGCTAATTGGTTATTTTACTTTCTTAAAACTAAACAATAAATCTAATTTCAAGAAAGCTGATCAGAGATAAAATTTGTGTTATTCAACATTTTAAATTAAAATATGTAACTACCATAATTAAAAGTCATAGTTATTACTCAGTCTATTAATAGGTACATAATAATAATGAATGATATATTTTCTTTTCTGAATGCCAGAGCATGACATTGAATTTTCTTCAAAATCACTATTTAATGTATACTTACTGCTGCTTTTTGGTAGATTATCTTGATGAATTATGATTACCTTAAGAAGGACCCAATGAAATTTACTTTCTATCACCTTACTTTTTAGTTACCAAGATTTATTGAAATGTGGTACCACCTGTGCTTTTTGGTATTGCATGTATGGTAGGACTTATTTTAAAATTAAATGTTTCATTTCATTGCTAAATATGTTTCCGTATTCACTGAAAACATGTTTTTTAGCTGTGTTACTTTATAGCAACATTTTTAGTTTTTGTATAATAACATTATATAACCAAGTCTTATGAACTCTTTCTGATATATATATATAATTTATATATATATATTATATATGCTTTTCTACTTCAAAAGTACTTTAAAATTAATTCAATCCATGTATGATAAAAAGTACTTAGTACTTTTTTCAAAAATCATCCTTGCATAATTAAGAAATATCTTATACTTCAGCTAATCCTAAAAACTGTCAAATTGATATACTGAATGGTCTAAAGTTCCACTAATATGGTGGCCATTAACCGCATATGACTATTAAACTTAAATGAATGAAAACTAAATAAAAATGAAAATTCAGTTTCTTAGTCACACTAGCTGTATTTCTGGTGTTCAATAACCTCATGTAACTAATCGTTACCTAATTAGTCAGTGCAGATACAGAGGATGGCTATCATTGTAGAAAATTCTACTGGACAGTGCTGGTCTATAACATTAAATGTTAGAACTTAAAGTTAAAAAATAGATCTCTAAGAAGAATATGGTGGTGTCTCATTTATGTATTCAAGTGAATAGAGTTTAGGGCTCACTACAACAAAGGCCAAAATAAACGGGAAAATAAAAGATCTAAATGTTTTTGCATGAAATACTATCTAATGTCTTACACCAAATTGCTTTTATTTCTTCAGTTCTAGTTTACTAAATTCTCATTTCAGTATATGTACCAATGGCTTTTCTGCTTATTTCAATCATTCACATGCTTTTTATCACATACCCAGCCTGTGTGACATAGTGAGATAATCCTTAGTTACATTACTGAGAATGTTCATCTCAATTAGGAATTTAGCTAGCTTTCTGCAAACATTCAGACATAATTTTAAATTTCATGGTACAGAAAATAGTAACATGTGAACATTACATAAAGTCTGTTTTCATTCATTTTATAAGTAAATGCTAGATGGATATTGAGATAAAATATCCATAATTTGTACAGTAGCATTACATGATTCAAAAATTATATATAAAAATTTATAATGAATGCTTTATCATTAGGGCATGTTAATTCAAGGTATACATTAATTTTTATATAAAGTTTGAACCTACACTCTGGAGAGAGGAAGAGAAGACTAAAAAATTTCATGAAATATAACACCTCTGTTAGTGAAAAGTAAATTATTAAAACAGAGGGAAAAGAGGTAAATATTGGCCCTATTTAAATTTCCCTTTGCTGTCATTCATAATTTGTAGATTTTAGTTTCAATATGAACATTTGATAAGAAAAAATGATCAAAGTACACCTTTAATGATTCTTAGATGGCATGTCACATTAATTGCTCAGGGTCAGTGCTCAAACACCATAGGAGAAAACTGCTAGCTGTCCAGGGAGCTTCTGACTAACAAAATAATAGTTTCAACAATGGAGTGCCTTCAGCCAAAAGCAGGAAGAAGGATTTCCTAGAGATTATTGTAGTGCTGTCTGCTCTTGGGATAGAGTTTGACTTTAATAACGTAGCAAGTCTGTTAAAAACCCACAGCAATGTCCTAGGATGACTGGCCAGAAAAATATTCTCTGATAGTGGACATACGGTTCCCATCTCTTTTCCCAGTGATCAGAATGAAAAGAGTTTTACTTCATTATTTTTCAGCAGACTGTTTTTTGTTATAAAAACAAACAAACAAACATAAGTCCAAACTGTAAATTAAACTTATGTTATTTAAGAGAACGAGCTATGAGAGATTGCCTAAATATTGTAAGAATGCTCATTTAACTATCTGTCACTAACCTACTCATAGAAGAATGCCAATGCTCATTGAAGCACAAGTAAAAATAAGCACAGTTCATGAAAATAATAAAGAATAGAAGAGAGACTAGCTGGGTATCAATTATCAATATCTTTTCAAACTCTACTTTTTAAAAATCTCTTCTGGTTTTTTGGACTTCTCCAGCTATTTCCTCTGGAAGATTCAAAAAAACAAAACAAAACGAAAGATGAGCAAGATAATTTAAAAGAAAATATATGTAAAAAAGAGAGATGAGTTAGTTACAGTGTAAATTTTATATAATCAATAAATTATATATGTGTGTGTATTGATATTTTATCGTAATTCCAGCACCATGCTATGCCCTAAAGAGACACTAGTTTTAGCAGATTAAACCTAATTACAGTGAAGATGTGACATTGCTTAAATAATATCTGGAATCAAATAGAGCATTAGTTCATTAATTAGACCATATGAATAATTAGATAATAAAATGTGTATTTAATGCCACTTTTTTTGTCTTTATCATGTAATAATAGTTCAATTATAGTTTAAAGAAGGGAGAAAGCCACAATTAGCTGGATTTACCTTGATGAAGGAAATAATTCATTTGTCCTTGATGGATTATTCATATACACAGATAAAGACAGGGGAAGAAGGGTTCTCCAGAGCTAAAAAGAAACTGAGTCTGAAATGAACATCTCAGCTCAGAAGACAGTTCAAGCTCGGTTCGAGAAACAGGATTTTGTGCCTGCATCGTATAGTTGTGGAAAATCAAGTTATGAAGATCAGATTGAGGCCCATATCAAGGACCTAAATATACCTTCCAAAGCAGGCAAACTTTCTAAGTTAAATGGCAGTTTAGACATTTGCATTTGTTCTCTGTCACCCTAGGGCATCAATGAAATAAAAACCCAGAAGTACAATAAGGAATATACCTTAATTATGAAAAATAATGACGGCAGATGAGGGTCAGCAATGATCAATGATCTCAGCATATTTCCGAAGGGGCAGGTGCATGCCCAGCCTGCTCTGCCGCGGTGCGGCTTAGAGGCTCGGGGGCAGGTAAGGGCCTGTCCACCTGCGAGGCCCAGAAAGAGTGCCGGGCTCTGGTCAGCAGCTACTGTTGATGTACAGCTGAACAGACAAAGAGGTTAATCAAATCAGCCTTTATACACTTTAATCCTTATTCAACATGAAAAACAAATAAAGGCTGATGTTACCTCAGCGTCAACCCCCACAAGTTCTTTCCTAAATAAATTAAAGTGAGTGCCTGGGAAAGCTGAGGTCCACAACACGAATGTTGACATTCCAGAATACATCTTTCTTTGTTCTGCAATTTGGGGGATTTGCAGTCTAACATCCAACTCCTTGTCCACTCGCTAGAAAGAAAGAGGACCTGCTGATCAGCACGCCATGCCTCCCTTCATATACCTCCACATCCTATTTTTTAGCCAAATGGGAGACCAAGTCAGAAAAAAAAGTTATAGAGCAGCAAATGATGAAATGCCCACCTTTTCAAATGTAAATTAATTAGCGGAATTGCCTGTTAGTGTCTCAGCAATGTTTCTACTCCTTTTCATGCCTAGACTAGAAACCTGGAAGATACATTTCATAGACTGACTCTGTGGGAGGCACTTAAACAAGATTTAGAGGGCTTAAGAGAACAAGAAATCATTCTCACTCTTGCATTAGCAGGAGGCAGGAGTTTCGGCAGAAAGTGAAGGACATTCGTGAACACCAAGCAAGAGTCTTCTTGTGAGTCACACTGGTCTGGTCTCTGCATTAGCTGATTTCCTGAAGACCAGGAACAACTTCCTGGACCAAAAATGCAGCCTCAGCTTCCGAAGATTTTGTAAACTTCTGATTCCCTGTGCTCATTTACTTCCTGTAAAAAAATACACAAAGTTGCTTATTTTTTTTAAATGAAATTTGACCTATTCAGAGCTGTATGAATAGACTCGATAAACAAAGTAAAACAATTTTTAAAAATCAGCATGAAAGAAAAGCTGGCACCAGGGTGAAGAGAACTAATTTAGAGAAAAAAGAAGATAATGAAAAAAATAACTAAAAAATTTGAATTAGCATTCAAAGACAAATTTTAAAACATAATACATTCATAAAATAAAATTATAGATAAGAAATGAAGAATAAAGGATATTTAAATATGATCTCTGAAGTAAATGAATTAATTGAAAGTTAAAAAGCAAATGTGAAGAAATCTAAAACAAAAGTTTAAAGCATCAGGAATGGCGAACATAAAAGAAAGCAGAAAAAATATAAAGAAATGAAATTATCAAAGAAATGATAAAAGAGAACATCCAAGAACTAAAATGCACAAGTATTCAGGCTGAAAGAGAAAACTGATTTCCCAACACAATAAACAAAGAAAAAATTAACATTTGATTTTTTTTTTTTTAAATCAGGAAGGCAACTTAATTTCTTTTCTGATGATTTCACCCATTTCTCCCACCTACCATTCCCCTGTCTCTGGCAAATCACCAATCTGTTCTCTGTATCTATGAGTTTGTTGCTGTTGTGTTATCTTTAGATTCCACATGTAAGAGAGCTCTTACAGCATTTTTCTTTCTCTATCTGCCTTATTTCACGTCATAATGCCCTCCAGATTCACCTGCGTTGTCCCAATGGCAAGAATTCATTCTTTTTTTTGTGACTGAATAATATTCCATTATGTATCTACACCTATATATATCACATATCACATCATGTTTTCTTTATCCATTCATCCATCAATGGACACACTTATGTTGTTTTTATATCTTGGCTGTTATAAATAATTCTACAGTGAACATGGGGGTGCATATATTTTCTCAAGTTAGTGTTTTCATTTTCTTTAGATAAATACCCAAATGTGGAATAAAACCTGATAGTTTTATTTTTAATTTTTTGAGGACCTTTCATACAATTTACCATAGTGGAAAACATTCTCACCAACAGTGCACAAGGAACCCCTTTTCACCACATCCTCTCTAACACTTACTTATCTTTTGGATAATAGACATTCTAACAAATGTGTGGTTTCGATTTGCATTTACCTCCTGATTAGAGATATTGAGCAATTTTTCATGTACCTTTTGGCCATCTGTATGGCATTTATCTATCTATCTATCTATCTATCTATCTATCTATCTATCTATCTATCTATCTATCTATCTATCTATCATCTATCTATCTATCTATTTATGATAAGTTTCTATTTACATCTTCCACTCATTTTTTAATTGGATTGTTTGAGTTCTTCATATATTTTGGATATTAGTCCCTTACTAGATATATGATTCACAAATATTTTCTTCCATTCAGTAGGTTGTCTTTTCATTTAATTGATGCTTTGCTTTGTTATAAATAATCTTTTTATTATGATGTAGCCGCACTTATTTATTTTGCTTTTGTTGCTTGTGCTTTTGGTGTCAGATTCAAAATATCATCCCCAAACCTATATCTACAAGCTTACTGCACATATTTCTTTCTAGGAGTTTTATTTAGATTTTACATTTAAGCCTTTAATTCATTTTCAGTTAATTTTTTGTACGGTGTAAGATAGTGGTCAAGTTTTCATTCTTTTACATGTGGCTAACCAATTTTCCCCATATCATTTGTTGAAGAGACTGTCCTTTACCCATTGCATATTCTTGGCTCCTTTATCATAAATTAATTGAGTGTATATATATATATGTGTATATATATATATATATTCAGTTCCATTGATTTATATGTCTTTTTTTTATGTCAATATTTTACGGTTTTAAATACTGTTTTTAGTATGTTTAAAATCAGGAATCATGATATCTCCAACTTTGTTGTTCTGTCTCATGATTACTTTGGCAACTCAGGTTATTTATGGTTCCATATAAATTTTAGGATTATTTGTTCTATTTCTCTGAAAAATGCTATTGGAATTTTCATAAGGATTGTATTTAGTCTGTAGATTGCTTTGGATAATATGGACATTTTAACAATATTGATTCTTTCAATCCATGGGCATGGAATATCTGTTCATTTATTTATGCCTTTAATTTCTTTTATCAGTGTCCTAGTTTTCAATATACAGGTCTTTCATCTCCTTGACTAAATTTGTTTGTAAATATTTCATTTTTTGATACAATTATAAATGGAATTTTTAACATTTCTCTTTCTGACAGTTTGTCATTAGTGTATAGAAATAAAACTGGTTTTTGTGCATGGATTTTTTTTTCTATCCTGCAACTTTACCGAATTTGTTTATTAGTTCTAACATTTCTTTAATGAAGTCTTTAGAGTTTTCTATATATAATACAATTTCAACTGTAAGTAGTGACAGTTTTATTTCTTTTCTAACATAATAAATTTTTTCTTATTAGTCTAAGACTAGATAATAAAAGATATACGCCTATCGTTATTTTTGTATTTCTAGTGTGATTAGTGTATTCTAGGGTTATAGGATTAGTGGTATTCTTAGTATTAGTTATATTTATTTATTCTATTATTAATGTTATGATTCTTGCGGATTGATATGTTATTCTAGCTTAGTGTCTGTTCTTCTTGTGGTATTCTGGTTGTTGAGGGGTATTTTTTATTTTATTGTCTTCTTATTATGCGTTCTTCTTTTTTTCTTCTCTTCTTCTTTTATTCTTGTTTTGTTCTTCTTCTTCTTCTTCTTCTTCTTCTTCTTCTTCTTCTTCTTCTTCTTCTTCTTCTTTTTCTTCTTCTTTTTCTTCTACTTCTTCTTCTTCTTTTGTCTAATTGCCCTGGCTAGGACTTCCAATATTACGTTGAATAAAAGTGACATGAGTGGGCAACCCTACTTGTTTTTAATCTCTGTGGAAATACTTTCAGCTTTGCACCATTGAGTATGTTAGCTGAGGATTTGTCATACAGGGTCTCTATTATATTGAGGTAAGTTCCCTTTATATACATTTTGTTGAGAGCCTTTATCATAAATGAATGTTAAAATTTGTCAAATGGTTGTTCTGCATCCATCAAGATAATCACATGATTTTTACTCTTCATTTTACATAGACTGATTTGCAGATATTGAACAATCCTTGCATCCTTGGAATAAATCCCACTTGATCATGGTGTATGATTCCTTCAATATATTTTTGAATTTGGTTTGCTAATATTTTGAGGATTTTCACATCTATTTTCATCAGGGATATTAGCCTATAATTTTATTTTCTTGTCTGTCTTTGGTTTTCGGTATCAAGGTAATGCAGGCCTCATAAAATGAGTTTGAAAGAATTTTCTTCTCTTTCTGTTTTTTGGAAGGGTTTAACAAAGATTGGTATTTATTCTTCTTTGAATATTTGGTAGATTTTACCAATGAATTTGGTTCTAAAATTTTGTTTTTTGGGAGGTTTTTGGTTCAATCTTCTTACTAGTAATAGGTCAATTCAGATTTTCTATTTAACCATGACCACTTGTATAAAAAAAATTAAAAATAATAATTAATTTAAAAACATTTATCTTCTCTTAGTTATTGACCATCTAGACACAAAGAACTATTACGTGATAACAGGACATGAAATATAATATTTATTTTATAATAGATAGACTGTTTAAAATCCAGTGATAAACTGTATTACAAAATGAACCACGGTAATATTTAAGCAAAATCAAGTAACTCAAGTTTTAGAACTCCTTCCTGTATTTTTTATTAAGACATGGAACAGTTTTAATGCCTCCAAAAAATCAAAAAATATTCCTAAGGAAAGACAAAATTATTTATAATTGAAGCTTGAGCACAAATTCAATCTGTTCCTTTTTACTTGTTTGTGAAATGGATCATATTCATTAGAACAATGTTAGTGAACCAAAGGCAAAAGAGATGGAGTTCTTTACCATGAGGGCCAGCATACTGTGAAGAGGAACATTCATTTGAAGATGGCAGACAAGTTTCATCCCACATACCAACTCCAGACTATTACCGTGATAGTTTGTAAAGCTTTGCTGAAAGAGATTTTGAAGTTTACTCTTGGCTCGGTAGAAAAGTGTCATTTTCAGTTAGAAATTCTCCCTGGTATTATAGAATAAAAAATAGCTGCATGTGTCGCCTACCTTGCCCTTGGCCATATTGATATACTTTGCCCTTAAAATTCCTTCTATAGTCTCATGTTAAGCTTATTGTTAGTATAATTAGAGGGTAACATTGGAAGCATGTATATTGTCTATCTATCTTTTTTCCAGAATGATTTGGGTCTTTCAATGGTAGCTATAGGCAACCTGGACTTCATCCATTAAATAAAACAAAACAAAACAGAAAAGATATTGAATGTATGTATCTGGCACTAAGTAATGGGATATCAGGATACATAAAACACAGTTCTTGTCCTCAAGGAGGTGGCAGTCTAATACTAAAGAGAAATAAATGCATAAAAAGTAGAATGCAATGTGAGAAATATTGCTAATTATGTTGCACAGATTGTTTATACTATAGCAATGAAGAGCAACTAACCCTGATAGAAAGGAAAAATTTCTTAAAAAAGAAAGGAGGCAAGAAGAGTAAGTCAATATTTGCCAGGCGGCAAAAGATTGTAAGTGGTGAAAGAAAGGCATTCTGCATATAAACCAGAAGGAGATTGCATGTGTAAGAGTGTAGAGGTGCTAAAGAATACAGAATGTGCCTATCTGGAAGCTGTGAGAGTAGATAGTAGCAGAAAGTTTGATGGAGGAGGAAAGAGAGAAGAATCAGACAGAAAAAAAAAAAAAAAAAAAAAAAACAGGTTTTTTTCAGACTATAGGAGGCCCATTCTCTGCTAGGGAGTTTGAGCTTTCTTGGATAAGTGTGAGCCCGTACATTCCCTCAGAGTCCTAGTCCATGGGCCATGGCTATCATAGCAATCAAGGAGATAGCAACCTGTAAGCCTCTTGGGTATAAAACACAAAGCTGTGCATTCCATTCACATTTCTCTCATCCTCAAGTGTTCATTACTCTAGCACATAAAATAAACTGTCTAATAATGTTGCTTTTACTAGGTGGCAATATCACTAGGAAACTTGAAGGGTTTTTTTCTTACTTGATCTTGATCACCTAAAAAATCTTTCATTCCTTAAAGAAGGAATCTTCCCCACCCTCACAAGCATCCTGGTTAATATTCTTTATTCCCAGTACATTTGTTCTTCAGTTTCCTCAAGACCTAATCTCTCCTCGCCTCTGAGATCTCTATCCAGTCTAGATCCCATGTGATCACATCACATCAAACACTCCCCCGAGCAATGTTCTTGTCTTTCTTGTCTCTTTTTCTTTTTTTTACCACTCATCAAGGCCCAGTTTTCCATCCTGCTTGATGTTACTAATGCCACTCACAAAATGTTAAGGTTGCAATGTGAACACATGTTACAGGTCATATCCAGTTCATCTTATAGCAGATATCCTCTTAGATAACAATGAACACAGAATCATTAATGGGTCAGGCATTATGTGCCATCCCTAAGGGTTCAGATTATATGAGCTACATCATACTTTCATCATATTCTTATAAGAATGGGAATGTCGAGGATGAGAATGTCTCCAAAATATTTTCACCAATCTACATTTCCTAAACAATACTAATTTCAATAATGCAAGCTTATTTCTAACATCCACTATATCCACCCATCAAAACACATTTCTAAGGTCAATAATGCTAAGTAACAAGACCCTCTGGTGTCGATGTGGGATAACAAAGCTGAAATACTTATAGGAGTTGCTTCTGCAGAATTATCTTCTTCATTACACATAGCTGAATATTTCTGAGGTGTGTGTTTCTCATTAGAGCAACTGACCACTCCAATCTAACAAAGATAATATCATACTGTCTCCAGTGAGGTTTTGTAGAGTAAATTACAGGCATCATAACAGGTCTTGCCATATCTCTCTCCAAAGTAAGCCATTCTTCTTTTTGCCTTTCCTTCAGCCCCTCTTCTCCCTGAGAACTCCCATAAGAGTGTCAGATGTCGATTTAGATGTGACTTCCTCTCTAATGCTTTCTCATCTCCAAAAAAGTCCAGTAAATGACTTGACTGTGACTTCTGCAGCACTCTGCCTCAATGTCGTTGCATTTTATTGAAATTGTTTATATGCTTATTTTTGTCTCCTT
Source organism: Rousettus aegyptiacus (assembly GCF_014176215.1). NCBI lineage: Eukaryota > Metazoa > Chordata > Mammalia > Chiroptera > Pteropodidae > Rousettus > Rousettus aegyptiacus. Next base: position 26,019,420 of record NW_023416286.1, read on the forward strand.
ATAAGACTTTAAGTTCCTTAAGAACAGGGAGTGGGTCATTGTCCACCTCGTTACTACCAGAGACTGCTGTGCACCTGGTATAAAGTCGATGCTAAGTGACTGATTCTGGGATTGATGAAAGGGAACAAGCTTAACAGCAGCTTATATTGGAAAGCTGCTATTTTGCTCACATTGAACAAACATTTTGAGTGCCTGTGATGTGAAAGAAAATGTGCTATGATCTGGAAATGTGGAAAAAAATAAATCAGAGGTCCTGATCTTACGAATTCAGATTCTAGTTCATTACATAAATACACAAAATATGCAGTTGTAATAGAACAGTGATAAAGCTATGCATGCCCACTTCCAGGGGTAAAAACTGCTGATCAGTCAATCAGGATAACACCAACCTCTTGCTCTTAAAATCAATTCTGTTACCCAGGCCCAAGTCAATCAGTTTTGACATTATCCTGGTAAGATATTATTTTTTTAAAAAAAGGGAACATGACACATTTTAGGTCCAAGGAGATAGAAGGAAAGTTTTTCTGAGATTTCTGGAAAACAAACTTTCTTACTCTTCTAAAGCTCAAAAACTTTAGGAAAAATCTAACACAAAGGCAAAGAGATAGAATCAGTTCCTTCATATATAGGGATGAGCTGCTGAATCAAACCAATCCCATTTTCCATGATTTATAGCTGAAAGCAATTAATTATAAGTGTGAAAATAGGACATGGAATCCAGATTCCAAGATGTATATTTCATTTATTCTTCTGTATGCACTGATCAATAAAGCTGCTGTTTTGACCAAATGGTCAGTAACTTAAGTTAGGTTAATTGCAATAAATACACTCAGATACTAAAGTTCTTTAGTAGAATTAACCAAAGAGCAGTAGTTTTTGCATCAGGTAAACTGAGATATTCTGTTGTAGAAGAAGAATCAATAGGAAAGAAAAATGATATCACATGAATCTTAAGGAGGAGATTGTAATGGAATAACTTACCCTCAGTGGCAGAATGTTGCCTTCTGTAAAATAGAAATTCTATACAATTCATAGAATGGGGCACAAAAAATTCAAGAATAACTGTAAAATCACTGCAAGGTGATTAGGAACCAAATCATTTTGACAAGATTCAAACATATCTTCTATAGAGTAACTTATCCTTAAGTGCATGAGGTTTAGTTAAACCTCTTACATGACTTGAGTTTAAATAAAATATATTTACACGTGCTTTGAGAAGTTTGAACACATATTCTCAGGCTTGTTTATAAAATTTAACATAGCTGTAGCATTTAGAAGTAAATCCCAGCCCTACAAACTGCATAGAAAAGAATGAACTGTATCTCATTACATCTGCTATTTCTGTTTGCTACATCATCCAGGGTAACTGAAAAGAAATAAAGTAATTTAAACTTTAAGAATAATCAATTTATTTCAATAAATTTCCAGAACATTTTGTATGTGATTACTTTAGAATATTAGATAGAGCTTAGCAATTACTTCATCCATAATAAATAGCTGATTCTGCAGCCTCAGTTCAAAGTTTTGAAAAGATTATTCTTATCTACTAAATCCCATTGCCAACCACACTTGATATGTTAACCTAGCAATGAGGGAGTAGGTGCATTTGAAATAAGGACAGTGCATGCTACAAAGAGCTGAGCTATGGCCAGGAAAAATTGATAGGCTCACATAAAAAGACTGAGAACAGTCTTAAAGCAGAGTTTCTCATTCTCAACAATATTAACATCTTGGGTCAGAAAATTTTTCTTGTGGTCAAGTTGTCTTCTGCATTGTAGGATATTTAGTGAGTGGCCTTCACTCACTAGATGCTAGTAACCTCTGATTATACAATCAAAAATGTCTCCAGGCATGGCCAAATGTCCCATGTCCTGGTTGAGAACCACTGACCTAAAGTAAACTAATTTTCCCATGAAACAATGATAAATCACTGCTCAAAGAACATTGACTAATTTTTATAGGGCTTTGCAAAGTAGATATTACTTTATCTTAAAGGAAAACAGAATTAGTGTAAAAAGAAGACAAGAATGAACCAAGGCCCAACAATAATTCTAAATTCAGATGCTAAATGTACCTGCACTGTGCTAGGTTACAAACGTTCAACAGTGATCAAGATGTAATTTTTGTCTTCAAGAAGCTTCTAGCCTTTTGGTATCTGGCAGAGGGGTAATATGGACAGAGTGCTGTGGGAAGGCATCAGAAATTTTTCCTGCAGCCTTGGAGTTGGGATGAGAAGTGATCAAAGAAAACCATCCAGGAAAAGATCTGATGGGTGAATTAGAACTAGCCAAACTAAGGGAGGTCGAGATGGGATTTGGAGGTGAGAGAAGAGATGAAGAGGATTCCAAGGAGTAGAAACAGGATTTACAGATGCCAGGGGTTAAAAGTGAACATGGCACAGTTCAGTATATCTGGAGAAGAGGTCGGGGAAGAACTGATCGCACTTTTAAATGTATCTTAGATCAAAAACAATGAACTGAAAATAGTTCATTTGTTTTCTAGAATCTTTATCATGTGTTGGGAAAAGCTATAGCCTGCCTCCAAAGAGTTGGCTGTGTTCTACATTACCTGTGCTTCCAAGAAAATCCTAGTCTACATTCCTAGACCAGCCATGGTATTTGTTTGATAATAAGATTTATGCTGTGTTCTTGATTAAGCATTAAAAATAGCATAATAAGATTGTCTCAAACTGTTGAAAATTGGAAATAGTAGGTTAATATTATTTATTTACTTTTATTCATGTTATTTACTTACCTTCTTATAGCTCAGTTTTTTTTTTTTCTTGAGAATATTCCCACAAACATACACACAAATCTAGTGGAATAAATATATAATTTTATGAAACCACAAAGGCCTTCTAAACTCTGTGTTACTTATATTAATAAACAAGATGCACAAGGAGGCTAAGAGGTTCAGAGCCTGAGGGGATTGGCTCACCAGTAGCTTCTGTCTCCCAGGCTTGTTTTACATGAACTGTGTTAAGAAGGCAGACCTTAGAAAAAAATACAAAAGTAGACAGTTATTTACAATATGCTTCAATTCATGTGGAAAACATTGTATGTATGTTTCATGAACATATTTGTGTATATGTATTTTAAGTAATTTCCTTCAGTTGAAAGCAAAGAAAATATTTAACTGGATCTCAAGATGTCACCAACCAAAACTTCTTCTCCGGTGTTTCCTTCACTATCTTCAACTTGTATTTCCAATCTACAAACTTTGTAATTGTACTTAATTAATTTGAGAGACTAGAGAGATGTAGTGAGGTTCAAAAAAGAAAGGCACTACATGACAGTCAACAGATGTGGCTCTCTTGATAACTTTATAAATAGCAAGATTGACATTTTGTTGCCATAGATAAGTCACGTGAATGATTGGAGTATGTCCTGGCAGCCTCACCAGGCTGTTGTGGAGATAAAAATTATAAATTCATATAAAAGTGCTTTAAAAAGAGAGATGAGTAATGAAAATATTTTTAGGTATGGTGTTTGCACTTCGTGGCTCCCATTTCCCAAGCATCTACATTTTTAAACATTTTAAATGTTCTCTTTGTTTCCTTGAAAGAAAGAAGGGCTACAAAAGTAGGATTTTCAATAGGACCTTAATTTAAAGAAAGTTCAGCCTCTTCTAGATTTCTGTGGACTCTTTCCCCAACCTCCTTCTTAGACACAGGGCCACTTTTTTCCTAATGCCCCCAACTTTTGGCCAACCTCTTTCTCTATAGAGATCAAAATCATTATAATGTCAACAGCTATAGTTTCTCTCACTAAAAAAAAAAAAAAAAAAAAAAAAAGTCATCCAAAATCCTTCTTTGGCTTCACTCTTCTCTTCAGCTACCAACCTATTATTTTTTCTTTCTCTTTTACAATTAAATACCTTTTAAAATGTAATTATATATGTGGTCTCTGTTTCCTCTGCCTTTTCCATTAACTTGTCAATCCACTCCAATCAGTAAAGGTTGTCTGTCTGTTTATTAATACCCTTTCACTAAACACCAAGGGTAATTTTCACTTCTCAACTCACCTGACCTCTCAACTTCGTTCAACACTGGTGCCCTCTCATCATCTGGAAATCTTTATTTCTGTCATCCATAGGCTTTCTTCCCCTCAGTGAACCATGCAGTGCAGTCATTCTCCCCTTCAGTATGATGGGATCTGGCGACTCACTGCGAGAGGACAAAATATGGCAAAAGTAATATAGATGTCCTTCTGAGAACTGGTTACAAAGAGACTGTAGCTTCTGTCTTACACACCCAGTCTTACTCTCTTGCTTCCTCCAAAGGAAGCCAGCTTCCATGTTCTGAGCTATCCTAGGAAGAAGCTCAGGTGCCAAGGATCTGAAGGATGCATCCAGCCAACAGCCAGCAAGAAACTGAATTCTCACAACATGAATGATCTTGGAAATGAGTTCTCCCCCATCAGGCCATCAGATGAAACCACAGCCTTGGCCCACATTGAATTGCAGTCTTGTGAGAGACCTGAGGACAGTGGCAGTTGGCTCAGCCATGACCAGATGCCTGACCCACAGCAACGGTGAGATAGTAAATGTTTGTTAATTTAAAATGACTCTGCATTTTGGAGTAAGTTATTATTAATAACTTACTTTTTATTAATTAGGCAGTTTCAAATCTCAGAGTAGATTGTTCTAAAACATAGCACTTTTCTTTCCCATGGTTTTTTTTGAAAAAGCGATAAAACAAGACTGAGAAATAAGAAGTCAATATATCACTTTTACTGATAAAAGCTAAGCTCTCATGAGTGGCTTAGTATGATAGCCAAATGATCATTCTAACTGAATCTCAGAAGTAGACAGACTTTGACCTTATCTTGGGCAGTGCTGGATGGAACAGGCATTCTCATGTGGCTGGAAAGAACATGCCTCTAGAAAAAGAGTTAATCTCTGGGGAAAAACACGAAGCAGAAGCTCCCTGCAAACAGCTAACATTCCCAAAGGAAAAAAAAAAAAAAAAGGACAGAGCAATCAAGTCAAGTTTTCCATTTCAAATTTACCAGTCATGCCAAGGACGGTATGAGTAATGGAGCAGAGAGTAAGCTTGAGAGGCCACATATGTGAAGGTCTCTGCACCTAACGTAAACTAAATCACTAGTGGTTAAGTAGTACTCCCTGTCTAATTTGAATCATTACACACTACCTATGAATATCACCGTAATGGTTATACCATATCCATCATGTGGTTGTACTCTAATTTATTAAACTAATCACCCCATATTAGAAATTTAGATTATTTCAAATTTTAGTGTTATAAATATTGCTGCCATAAATGTCTTTTTATTTCCTTAGCATAACTCCCCCAAAACAGAGTTACTAACTCGAAGATCATAAACATGTAAATATTTTCTCTGTATATTGCTAAATTGCTTTCAAAACGTTTGACTAATTTCCGCTCCCATCAGCAATGTATAAAAATGTGCTTTTGACCCTTGAAGTCTTGGATGTCAGGCTTTATTTGATAATCTTCACTAATTTGATAAGTGAATCATAAATTACCCTTATTTTATTTTCAATCCCTTGATTATAAATAAGGTTGAAAACTTTTCACTGCTAATTGGCTATTTGCATTTCCTTTTCTCTAAATTATCTGTGAGTGAAGGTGCTCACGGAAGCATCATCCGTCTCTGTCCATAGCATAAGCGCTCAATTGCCCGCTAGCCTGGAACAGTGCAATCTCTCACACAGAGAAGGGCCAAGGGAAAGTGGCGCTGGATGTTTTTAGTTATTTTTAGTATTTTTATTATAATTCTTTTTATTTAAACGTAATTTTTCTAGAGCGTCCTCTACTAAGTGACTCATAATAACAACTAATTAGAGTGCTTACAGTGTATCAGGCATTGTTCTAAGGGCTTTGTATGGATTAATGCATCGAACCCTCATATCAAACCTATAAGGTAGCTACTATTTTTATAACCATTTATAGAAGAGGAAGCTGAGGGAGAAAAGGTGTGGAGTATCTCTTTTGTCCATGGTAAAAGAGATAAAAAGCAGCAGACATAGGACCTAAACTCCAGCATTCACATACCAGGTCCTCTGATCTTATCCGTAACCCATACAGCATCATACTGGGGTTAATCCCAGAGATTGATGGACTTAATTTTCCCTAACAAGTCATTCTCAATGAATAATGTGTTTACACATTAAAAAGGGTAAAGATTCTCCCTCATTCTGAAGTTTTAATAATAAAATAATTGTTTCCTAAATTAAAAAGCTTTATTTTTTCCTGATTATAAGTGATGTGTATATTTTAATGTTTAAAAAGTTCATGGAGTGAGAAAAAAAAAACAGAGAAGAGAAACATAATCTTGGGAAAGGCACAGTGTAAAAAAGAGTAATCTGAAATTCTAGTTTCACATTATTATAAATCTGATGAGGGTGAGGAAAGAAATTAAATCATAAAATTCTGCTTTTTCTAAAAGACTTTCATATCACCTCCTAACTGTGTATATTATAAGGTAACATTTATTTATTACCAACAAAACATATATACTGAGAGAAATTAATTTAATTATTCCGGTAGAGCCATTTTTATTGTTTCACTTAATTAAAGAGAAGAAACAAAACATTTAAAAACAGCCCTGATACCTAGGATATCTGTGTTTCTTCCTCTAATTCCATTTCTTTTTCTATTTAGAACTAATTTGTTCCATTTATATTAACAAGAAAGAATTTACTACTCATTTAAGTTAACAAACTTATGTAGTAAATCATGGGTGGATACAAGTTAGGTGTACACCGCATCACCAAAGCAATGCCGTTAAAAACTGATGACTTCCATTTTATAGAAAGCTCTTAAATTTATGGCAAATATTTGAGATCAATTAAAATCGATTTTTGATTAACGATGGCATACAAATATAACACAATTTAAAACTAAAAGGAAAAATGGCAGTTTTTAAAATGTCCTATTCATCTAATTTTTAAAAATTTAAATGGTAATTTTTAAAGCCTAAAATAGTCTTGATTTGAAATTCCTCTTAAATCAAACATTGATTATTCTTCTAAAGTCATTAATTATCTCATGCCTTAAGAGTCAGTGTTACAAAGTGAAAATTGATCTCAAAGATATATTTTCTGGTCTTAAATTAATACCTATTTCACCTATTTTGAAACATTGTGAAAAATTATACTTTACAACATAGAGGCGTAATAAATTCAAGTGAAGGCAAGCACTACATCTTTGTCCTCATGTGTAACAATGAGCTTGGATCACAGCAGATGTGCAACAGAGAAGCATTGCATGTATTTTCTGTTTAAAAGTAAATATATTAGATTGGGAAGATTTTCTGTTTTCATGCCAGTGTATTGTTAAACTTCTCTTTTACTAAATGTTTAAAATGCATAGTCTTAAGAAAAACAAACGAACAAAAATCCACTATTTTTAGAACAATCAAATGATTCCTCTGTACTTCATCTTTTTATGACTCCCTTTGATTAAAAATCAGATATGTGTTTAAATTTAAGCTGTAGACCTTTTTTTTTTCTTTCTCTGCTCTTAAGGTCTCTACCCTCACCCAATGTAGTGAACACTGAGCTACGGTAGAGTTGCATGATAAATAGAAAATGGCAGAACTAAGTTATATCTTAACTTTACCTCTTTTAACATGTAACTCTGAGCAAATTACTCATTTGCAAAAGAGCATGACATATATTATCACCTCATAACACCATCTAACAAAATCATAATACTACATAACATAATATTTAATAACTGCCACAGTCTTATCTATTCTTAAGTAGTCTGTAATTTCTTTTCAACATTATTTTTATTTCTAATTATTCAAGGTAATCAAAGACATGTTGTTCAAAAATAGACTTCCATGAAAAATAGGAACATTCTAAAAATATTCATTGGAAAAACCTACAAATGTAAACATTTTTTAAAAGGTTGGAAAAGACTTGAAATGTTCTAAAATAGATGACATGATGATGAGATACTATGTGACAGTGAACAAATCCCATTTTTCTATTTCTGGTTTTGTTCAGATCCAGCCGGAGAATATAAGAAAATCAAAAGCTAACATGATTATACACTATAGCTCTGTTGCTAGGTCTGAAGACCCTTTGATATGTCTCTTGTTACTTAGAGAAAATAGATATGCCCTAGTCAATTTTAGGCTAGCCTGTAACATGATGTGGGGAGGAGCTCATTCTGGCACCGACGTGCTCTGGCTTATAATGGCAGCCTATCAGCCATGGAAGACACTCTGTGCCAGAGCCTGGGCCAGGATGTATGACAGCAGCCATGCCCGGCCTATGCTGTGGTATAATCAGAGACGGGAGTGTGCACATCCCATTTCTTCTTTGCACACTTCCCTCTGTTACATTTACACCATGTGCTGCTTAGTGATGGTATCGAAATCAAGTTGTGTAAGCCCTAAGAATCATGAATTTTTTAAAGCTGGATGTATACGTTGGCACAAGCCACAATGCTCTAAATACCATGACTGACAAAAAATAAGCCCTAACAAATATATGTGTTTTATCAATTTAGCAGAAGCAAAACTACATATGTTCTAAAACTATTAAAATTAGTTATCAAAATTGTTCATAAAAAAGCCAAACTAAAAAAAATAAATTTAAAAAAATAAAAAGTAAAGCTAAACTAAACCTATGCTTTCATTTAAGTCCCTAGATAAACCAATGATAATATACTTGGAGGAGTTTTGGGAGAGAAGGCAAGCCTGCAGTCTCGAGCTTGCATGAGAAACTCCAAATGTTCACACATCTCCTTCTTTCTTCTCTTAGTTAGGTGAAGGTTTAAAGTATCACTAGCACCTGCAGGGAAGACTCTGCTACCCCTAAATGGAATTCTGCTCAAGGGTTGAAAACCTATCAGAGTCCAATGAGATTAATCTCTCTTCCATGAAGTCTCTTAAGATTTTCTTAATTAGAATTCTCTATTTCATGTGGGAACTTATCAAAACATATTATCGGTACCTTTTGTGACATATTTTATACCACATTAAAACAATATTAACCATGCATGATGCATTAACAATTCGTGAATCCCTACCAGGTGCGGGGTTGAGCTGAAAATACCAGAACCTTCTAAACGAGAGGGGCTTCCCCTCACCAGATTTAATTCTGGCAGTAAGCAGTTGCTGAGAACTCTCCTGACCTTGCCTTCTCAGTCACTAGATGTGCAGGTGGAAGTGAACTTAAGCACCATGTTCTCATGCAATAATGTGCAAAAGCAGGAAGCAGGTGACAGCATGGGGAAAAAAAAGTCTCCTTGTCCCCTTCCCTCCTTGTCAGGAAGCCCTAGCAGTCTTCCCCTTATGGCTTCTTGTCCAGTGGAAGTCATACCTACCTCTAGAACATACCTTTAGTACAGGCTCTGGGTCCACTTACCCTAAGATCAAAGTATCTGGACCAAATTAGAAGTTTAGTGGAAGGTCAGGGGTAAGATTCTTTGAGTAGGCAATGTATTGTACCTTATTTAGATGGACATACATAATACAACATTCTTATGAAGTAGGCAATGATTTTAACTTTTTGACAAAGAAAAAACTGAGGTTCAAGTGCATTAAGTAACTTGCCCTAGACCATACAATTAGAGAGGAGTAGAATGAGATTGAAATTCAAGTTTCTCTCACTCTATAATGTTTCACTCTTTATATTAAGTTCACGTATTATTTCCCCTTTCGACTGCTGAATAATTAAACTGAAGTGGATATATTTATATATCCACTTCATATATATACATATTTATTGTATAAATTAAGAAAATAACTCCCTCAACTCTATTCAGTAGGATATAAATTTTCATAAAGTTATTGAAAAGACATAGAATTTACAATGGAAAGAGGAATAGAACATCAAAAAATAGTAGAATCGTATATAGAGTAGATAGGGAGCAGTGGGACTTATTGTATTTTAAAATACAAGGCTATATACTAGTTATATGGCAAGAAAATTATTACTATTAATAACGAATGACAATAATACACTAGCAGTTATTGCAATTCTCACAAATAGCCTTTTTTTTCCTGTTAGCCTAATGATGTAGGAAACAAAATATTATTTATTCTAGTTTTGCTATTGACTTCTCCATTTCACTGGTAATGTGTCTGACAGGTTTTATGATCACTCGTGATAATTCAAAGACACCAACATATACCTAAAGCAGTGGATAATTCAGAGATATTTTACAGTAGATTGTTTTTTGAGGTAGAATTGTTTTGCTTTTGCTAATGTCGAAACACAGGAAAGAGTCCCTGAAGGAAGCCATTATTAAATTGATTTTCCTTTGTATAATTTTAAATTCTCATATTAATTGTTTGATTTTGCCATTTTTCTTACTGCACGGTGAGGGCAAGTAATGTTGTACATTAAATATTATGTTCAAAATTGTCGCTGCTATTAATAACTGAAAGCATTTACCTAACCATTACTCGTGCAATTATTTATATTTTTTAAAACAAGATGTCTCTCTGTTGAATGAACACTTATGACATCATTTTTTATCATTAGAATTATTAAACATCAAAAAATAAAAAGCCCATATCTTGTTTTACTTCCATAAAGTCTCAGATTCAAAGCAAGGATTTATGTAGAATTTCATTTAGAAATATATCTATAATCACTGTTTTTCTACCTTCAAACTGAGCATAAGGCTTCAGACTGCAATATTTTACACCCACACATTACAGCTGCCTTATTTCCCCTATCTCTTTTTTTTATTCTCATCTTACCTTTAATTAAAATGCATTAAAGAAAGAAAAAAAAAAAAAGAAACAAATGGTGGTGGAAAGTAGCATTTAAATAGAAACGATTGCTCTAAATGTTCTGTTCGGGAAATATATGGCATGGTGTGCAGCTTTGCAAGGCGTCAAAGACTATGCACAAGATAAGTATTATTTATTATGATGTTAAATGGAGTGAAAAGGACTGTGCCTGTGATCTGACTTCAAGACACAACTTCCCAGACTATGAGCTAAAGTGTCTCCTGAATTTTTCATTTTGAAATTATGTTATTATAAAATTTAAAAATACATATAATATTGCATTGGTTTTCTATTGCTGCTGTAAACAATTACCACAAACTTAGTGCTTTATACAATACTAATTTATTAACTTCTAGAGATCAGAAGTCCGAAATGGATCTCTGGGCTAAAGTAAAGGTATCAGAATTTTTTCTTTCCTGGAGGTTTTAGGGAGAAATCTTCTTTTTTTCCTTTTCTAGCTTCCAGAAGCTGCCCTTATTCCTTGGCTCATAGCTGCCTTCCATCTTCAAAGACAGCATTGGCCAGACAAATCTTCTTCAAATCCTATCACTCTGACGCTGATTCTTCTGTCTTGGTCTTCTGCATTTAAGGAACTTGGTGATCACATTAGACCCGCCTGGATAATCCAAAATAGTCTTTCAATCTTAAAATCAGTAAATTCAAATTTAATTTTATCTGTAAACTTAGTCCCCATTTTCTATGCAATTTCACATATGCAAAAGTTGCAGAGATTAGAACAGTGGACAATTTTTAGAGGCCATTGTTCTGACAACCACAGACTCATACTGATATACCCCATTCTAATACAATTAGAAATGCAACTATTTAGTAGTTAAACATTTTTGCTCACTCATAGATGTAGACATCTTTAACGGTCTTTAATGATGCATATTTGAGTGCATATGGTATACAAATGAATCTTACTTTTATAATTAATGTATGAAGATATAAACAGCTTTTACAAAGCAAGTCATGACTAAGTACAAGAAGAAACAAAACCTTTTCAACCCAAGTGCCCTGCTTTTTGCCTTACATCAACTTATTTTTTTCTAATGAGGGGTGGCCAGCAACCTCTCCTCCAAAAAACAAAGATGTACTCTTACATTCGTGCAAACACAAACCCACTTACAGGCACATACCCGCACATCTTATCAAGTTCCTGAATTCATCTTGTCTGAGGGAAGGAAAGCTTTTTCATCCTGATTTCCAGGGGTGCCACTTTTAGTTGTTGCTAAATCCGCTCCCACTTTGTTCCCTGGATTGGAGCCATTCTAATGCCAATGCCTAATTCTGATAAGCAGGTGTGGTTAAACTTGCATTTCAAAGTCTGAGTACCCTATCTCCCTCTAAATGTGGGCATACCCCATGCATGCTGGTTCGTATCCAACTGCATGTTTACATTCTGAGGATCTCATCCCTCCATCGGCCTCTGTACAGTCGGAAATGATGGACTCTTCTGGGCTTGAAGTTTTCTTACTTCTCTCTCTGGGAACTAAACTAATGCACTCCTGACCCTGAACTCAGAAACTGGGTCTCTATTCCCCATGAATACAAAGACTGGTTAGAACTATAAAATATCACCAAGGAGACACTTGATCACTTTTCCTGGCCTCCTTTCTGAGGACTGTAGGTCCAAATTTCTGCCTAGAAGGGGCTTAGAAATGGCAGACTGATAGGAAATGGGATGTAGGAACATACTTTGATGCTGAATTTGTCTAGTAAACACATTATTTTTATTCATATTATTTGGAGTGGCTTTGAAAAGAGGCCAAAGACCTCAGAAATCTTCTGTTCCCATTCCTATCTGTCTTGTTACACCGTCATAAACCCCTAGTGCTAACAATTGGACTTAAAGTGTCCTTCGTATCTTTCTGTCCATTAAAAATTCATGCGAGTACTTTATCTCTCAGATTTCATAGTATTCTAACAATATTGGGAATAGTTTTTAATTGAGATATAATTGACATATAACACTATATTAGTTTCAGATAAACAGCATAATAATTCAATATTTGTATATATTCTGAAATGCTCACCACAATAAGTATAGTTAATATCTATTTTGTTAATCTTATTCATATTGAGAATCTTGATTATGACAATAATAATTTATAATACAATGAGTTTTATGTGTACTAAGAAGCTATCTTAACACTTGACCTATAATGTCTTGTTTAATCCTTACAAACCCCATGTGTGCTATTTTTATCTGTATATTGCAGATAAATAAACAGAGATTTAGAAAGATTATGTAATTTACTCAAATTCTCCAGTTAATTTTTCCTGGCCAATGATAGAGTATTAAGACCTGATCATTAAATTCTGGAACCCAAGTTCTAAATTACTATGCAATATTGCCTTCTGTGCTACCTAAATTACAGTCCCAGGGGGATTAACCAGAAAACTCCCATGAGTCATAATATGTGACACTATCTCGACTATTCAGAGAAACACAAGAAAGATCCTTAAAAGTGTTTATCTCAAGCCCGGGCATGAGCACTACTTCATGCAAGTATGGCTGGAGACAGTCATTTCACCTCACTGAGCGTCGCTTTGGGGGCATGGGGATTGAACTCTGATATTTGAAGTTATCTTGAGTATTACTATTTTATAATGTGTTAAATCTCTTTGCTGAACAAATAATCAGTGCTTAATTTCTTCCTTTTATAAATGCAGATTTTCTTTATTTTGAGAATATAAGATGCCTTCAGAGTAGCTGTGATCATGAAGTAATAAGCCTCTAATTTTCTCAATATTGCATTGGATGTGTTCTTTTTATAGCTACCATATATCCTTGGTAGAACTAACCAGACTAAGGATATCTGTATTTATGTATGTGTGGCTGACAAGGCTGATTTCTTCTTTGGCTCATGGACATCTGTTTCTAAATCTTATAATGTTACCTCATATATTGATTCTAGGAAGGTTCTAGGAATCGTACTGCATATCTAGTACATTAGTTTTAAAATGTAATATCTTATATATTCAAATTAATTTCTAGCATGGCTATTGAGAAAATATATTTATTACACAGTGAGTTTCGTCCTATTGGTAATGGAAAAGGAGTTACACTGGCAGAATTCACTCTGTCTTAAATAATATAGTCACCCTAAAACAGCTGAAGAATGTTGAATTTTTTAGGCAGCTAAATTCACTAAAAATTCCAAGGTTCTGAGAATGTAAGTTACTGCAATAAATATTCACTGAACACATATTATGTACCAGACTTAGTTAGCTCTAGGCACATTAGACATCTGAATGTATAAAAGAGAAAAATAATCTTTGTCCAACATGTTTTATGTTTTGGGGCAGAGTCATGCATTCAGGCAATTTCAGGTGAAAGACTTCATTAAAGAACGCATTGCACAGGAAAGAGACAATAGCAAGCTGTCTTTCCCATGGTCTTGCTCTTTCTTACACCTGCTTCTTTCTCAACTTCTATTATATTTTATAATTTACCGTGTGTGTGTGTGTGTGTGTGTGTGTGTGTGTGTGTTAAGTATTTAGATGATCAATCATCCATCACTAGCATGTAAGCTCCAAGAAGGCAGGAAATTTTATCTATGTTGGTCACCACTGCATCCTCATGGCTTAGAAGTGGCTGGAACATAGCAGATTCTCTAAAATTATTTGTTGAGTGAATGAACAAATGAACACTGCCACTTCAGCCACTACTGACTGCTTTCTTCCTGGGGTCCTATGTCATGCATTAGCCAATTTCTCAGTCTAAATCTTTATTGTCAGCTGCTCAATAAAGGGAAGTATTAGTATTTTGTCCCTTTGGCTCTCATAGCTTTAATTTCTTCATCTGTAAAACAAGGATAATAAGAACTTTATTACTTATCTACTTCTGTGTAATAAGTTATGCCAAAATTTAGTGGCTTAAATAATAAAAAATAAAACAGTAAAAATGTATTATTTTACATACTTTTTCTAGGTCAGAAATCTAGGAGTGGTTTAGCTGGGTTACTAGAACCAGGGTCTACTAGCCAAGGTTTCTCATGAGGTTTCAGCCAGGAAATGGTTAGACCTGCTGTCATTTGAAGGCTTAATTGGAGCTGAAAGATTGCCTCCTAGGTGACTCATTCACCTGCTTAGCACATTAGTGCAGGTTGTTGACAAGAGGCCTCAGTTCTTCCATATGTGGTTCTCTTCATAGAACTGCCTGAGTGTCCTAATAAACATGGCACCTAGCTTCTCTCAGAGAGTGATTCAAGACTAAGTGAAGCAGAAGTCATGTGGCTTCTACGATCTAGACTTGGAAGTCACACTCATCGTTTCTATAATATCTACTAGTTACACGGGTCAGTCCTATTCACTGTGAGAGGAGGCACAAAGGCACAAATACCAGGAGGTGAGAATCACCGGGATTGTTATCTTCAATTGGCTGCAAGAAGATATTTAGTAAGATGGTTGTTGGTATTTAAATAAATCTATATGCAAAATACCTGGGATGGTGCCAAGTAATGAGGACACGTCAGCTCACTTGGTTGCTCAGCTTTGCTGAGCTTTCTTCGTAATGATAGAATATCATCTCTCAGTGCTCTCTGTAGAAGTCTGTGTTTATCTATGGAGCTCGTGTCTCTTTCTCATTTATTCATTCATTTATGTCTGCTGCTCTCAGATACTGTGGAACTATGATAGCCTATCCACCTAAAAACGTAACTTCTTGACACTAAACACATGCTAAAATGATGACTCCCAGATTCTGTCCTACCCTGTGGTGTCAGAATGAGTTATTTCTTGGCATCTGTGCAATGATACTAGCTTCTGGATTTACAGAGTACATCTAGTGTCTGTCAGTGGTAAGTTGTCCACCTTCTCCAACCCACTCTGACAAGATTGACCCTTTCGATGTTATCTTCTATGCCTCCAACCTTCCTTCTCACAGAGAGAAAACTATCATCCCTCATCTTGGGTGTAGCAGAAGCAGTGTGCTACAGACCACATGGGTGGCACACAGTGAAAACACCTTGAGTGTGACTAATACCGAGGTGTGTGCGAATAAAAGAGATAAGGAAGCAGATGAGAATAAGTCTTTGACATCAGACTAAAAACCAAGCTGGGATCATAGAAAAAAATATAAAAAGGAATTTTATCAAACCTCGTTCCTCTTGAATCTTTTTAAATTATAAGCTTTTATTGAAGTGCTTTCCTATAAGCATTATTTTGCACACTTGAAGAAACCAATTATAAGCTTCCCCTGAAGATGGCACCTGTTCAATTCTGTACCACTAGCACAGATGTCACAGGAGTAAAGGCCTCACTCCAGGGAGTTAGCAGGAGATTAAATTTCAGCCAGAATGTTAGGAGAAGCTGGTATAATGAGTCAATATCAACCACCATGTTTAATTTGATGGTTTCCACACACGATCAAAATTGTGTTTTTTTCTAACTGTAGAGCTATTGCCTCCTCTGCTTTCTTTTATGGGTTCCCTGTAGAATGTATGTTATGCTCCGATATTTTGAATTGATCTTGCAGGTGCTATTTCAAGGGTGACAATAAACGTAATGAAAAGCTGAGGCTAGCGAAAGTGACTATTAACCTTTCTTCTAATACAAACGATTTATTTTGTCTTGTGGCACAAACTGATTCCCATCATGATCCACTGATAACTATGATTTAAATATCACCTATACACAAAGAATGTAGAAATGAAAGAGAAGTTGTCTGAATGTTTGCAGGGAAAGCTAAAAGGAGTTATTCCTCCTTATGTCCAGATACTCATTACAAATTTTGCCATTAAGTAATTCATAGGTAAGTAAATAAAGTCTTTTCATTATCTGCCATGTAGAAGTTAACACATACAGACTATCATATTTCTCATTTATTTAAAAAAATAAAGATTAATATGGTAAAAAATCTGAAGCAATTTTAAGATCAAAATGATTCTTGCCAATGTGTGGTGAAAAAACTTAAGTTTTAGAATTAGATAAATCACATTTACTGTCCTGTCTTGGGCTAGTAACTTAATTTCAGCCTCAGTTACTCTGTCTACGAAAAGAACTAGAAATCCCTACACTTTTGTCCTGTGAAGTTTAACATCTGCAGCACCTAGACTATTAGATAGATATTGAATACAATGTACATTCTCTTCTCTCTTTATCTGAATTGTTCTTATAACAAACTTATAGTTTGTCTATTTGTTTTTTTTTTTTCATTTCCAGGTCTAAAGAATCCCAGGTTTTAGTTGTCATTTGCTACAACAGATTTCTTTTGAATAATGCATTGGCAAGGTGGCAAATGAGTTACTTAAGGTCTGGTTGGAAACTGTATCTCAAACTTCTTATTGTCATCTTAAAATATAGATATAAATTATATTACAACTAGTTTAACATTAATGAAAACATATACAACATTTATAGCTATTCTTTATATGGTAGCCTTTTCTGGGTGCCTTGTGAACTATTTATATCTCAAATAGGAGTCCAGGTAAATTTTATTTTGTAGTAAAAAAAGTCTTTATTGCCAAAATGATTGGTTAGCCAGAAATAACTATAAACCACCTAACACAAGACTTCAGTAAGAAAATGACTGGATACTTCTTTTAAATTCCCAATTGCAAACAAAATCAACATTTATGTAATATAAGAATCATGTCTTGGTGTTAGCCATTATCTGTCATTATATACAAAGTTTTAAGTTTCAAAAATTAAGATAAAAAAAAACTACCCAACAAGGACCAACAGGAACATGACACACGAAGTTAGCTTGTATTCGGAGTTATTTACAAGTCAAAGGGAACTTCGATTTTCATGGGTTGAGAATAAGTAGACATCTAGACAGCTTAGAGTAACATTGCAAAAGTGTATATATGCAGTGTTAGTATACTTTTTTCTCCAAGTAAAAAAACAAACCTCAAATTTCTTCCTATTAGGCTTTTTGGGAGATGAGAGAAGGAGAAGCAATTTGTTTAAGAATTTAAAAAATAATGTTGAAAAAACTCAAAGCTCCAGAAAGCTCAAGAATGTGGTAATAACAACCTCTCTAAGGGAAAAACGGTTGAATATTTTACTGAAAACTATTAAGATGGATAATAGTTGTAAAAAGACTCAAGTCTTTTTACACTTAATTAGCTTAAAAATATGAAAGACAGACCCATAGATGTTTTTATCCAAAAAAAAAAAAAAAATCTCTCACATGTTAAAAGAAAATGATCCATATTCAAGGCCATGGCATACATATGTTAAATTTGAAAATATCCTGATGTGTTTAATGCAAATTCTTAAAGTAAAAGATATTCAAAGCATTATATATATCTCGTTTATGGCATATGTTTGAATTAAGCAGTAACACAGAAGGCCTGCTTTGTTCATTATATGAAACATAATTTTAATAATAAATGAATAAAAACTACTAATGGACCCAACTCAGTAAAATTTCTTTTACACCAATCTTTAGTGGTCAGTCTTCCTGAATCTGGGGTGTCTGTGAGTGCCGGGAAGGGAGTAGAAGACCATGGCCTTCCTTATGGATACATAGATAATCCTGACACGGCGAGCTGGCATGTGTTTGATTTCCCACTAGATTTGCTTGCTCAGCTGATTCCATATATTCTTTTCTCCCTAGATTTTCTGTCTTTTATGATCTGAAACACTTTTTCTCTTTATCTATAAAATTTTATGGCTAAAAAATAACTTTAAATGCAAAGATAGTATGGTTTTTGAAGGAATGGCTTGGGAGGTGTAACAGGCCGACTTAGCAAAATGTTTACATAAACTAAAAAAAATTTTCGTTTTTGAAAGTGGATTGATAATTAAAAGTCTGGGTGCATGTAGGCAGATTTTACAAACTTGGCATTGGGACTGCTAGAGAGGCCCATTTTGTTGCCCTTGGCCTTGGTTACAGTAAGAATATACTTAGGTTTTTTCTTGCTTGAAAATTTTCAGTTTTCTAAGAATTATGAACATAGAGTCATTGATTTTATATGACCCAGGTTTGACTCCGCCGCTTTCTGTGTGACCTCTGACACCTTCCCCTCTAAGCCCGAGTCTCCTTATCTGGAAAACAAAGTTGTACTTGTACCTGTTCCTCATGTTGCAAGAATTAGGTTAGATTCGTCCAGTACGAAGTACCATAATGGGTGCATATTCAATGCACAAATATTTTTTGTTTGTTTTTTTTACTATTATTCTCAGTCGATATTGGTTTTATTCAGTTTCTTGAAGAACTCTGAGGAGTATTCTTGCCTTCTCATCAACGCCTTTACTCTGTGCAAACTGCTCTTCCAGATACTTGTGAAAACCCAACAAATGAGATCTATGATTCCTAGAGCTTCCTCTCTAGTGGAGGTAGATATGCATAAAAAAAAAATATCTTTAAAATAGCAGTGTGGATGATAAGTGTTAGAGTGGAAATATGAAATTGTTAACTTTAGGAGGAACACTGAGCTGTATACTTTGCAGGTCCAGTGCAGAATGAGAATGCAGAGCTTCCTGTTCAAACTTCGAGATGGCAACAATAGAACAGAAAACCAAGCACAGGTCATTTCTGATCATGGGGCCTGCTATGACTTCATAGGTCACACGCTCATGCAGCTGGTCCTAACCGGATGGGCATATTAATTTCATGCAAGAAAATTGGAAAAGTTTTACTATTGGAAGATCTAGGAGCTGAATTAGATCTTAAAGGATGAAAAGAACTTTGAAAAGAATGGTTAGAACAGTTCAAACAAAAGAGAGCCCACTTAAAGAAATTCTAAAATTGTTTTTAAGTGAAACATTGGAGCAAAGTGACTTGGCAATCAAGGAAAGAGTAGGACTGATTTTGAATTTTTTTATTAAAAAGAAGTATAAAAGGATTTTGAGCATAGAAACAAGATCAGATCAATTTAGGAAGGTATCTCTGGTGGTAGAAAAAGAGAAGGATTGATTTTATGAGGAAGACTCAGGCAGCAGAATCTTTGTGGGTAAAAGCAACTTATTTCTTAACTAGAGAGTGGCAATATTCTTTTTCTCTGTTTCTCTGCAGTCTGATGTATACCTTTTCTCCCCACACAAAGCAATGGTCTGTTTTCATTTTGAAGACATTTTCAATTATCCAATGCGGGCTAAAGAAAAACATAATGGAATTTTAACCAGATTGCTTTTTTCTTTATATACAGCTTTTCAAAAACACCTCCATTCTCATTGTAGAAGAGCTCAAAGATGCTCAAATATGCATTAAAAACTTATCATTTTTTCTTGGCTTTTCAAACAGAATTGTATTCCAGAAACACCATGTCATTCTGTATTCCAGGCAATGTTTTGAAGACAACATGGGAGAAACATTTACCCTACTCATCACTGAATAGAAGTGCGAGTCTGTGCACATTCTGTGTGTCTGTCTCTTGTCCTGACAAACTGTCTTCAACAGTGGAAAGTTAAAACCTTCCTTCCTTCCTTGTTTTTCTCGTAATAACAGCCTTGAGTCAGAGATACATGTTCAGCCTCCCAAAAGTGCTGCTGTCATGCAGAGGGAGTTCCTTTTGTTCCCTAATTTGTCATTTCTTGAAGAAAGCTAAAAAGTTAAGAATGACAAAGATAGAACCAGCCATACCCTGAAAGTGGAGAATGCACACTCTATTTTAGTATCTACAAGATACAGGAGAGAGAATTTTATACATGTTGCAGACTCCAACAAACAAGAGGAAAGGATGACTATATTCTAATGCCAACAAAGTAAGAAAACGAATTAAAATTTTTAAGAAATAACCCTCTTAAGGTAAAAATTGAGAACTCTTTTTTTTTTTACTCCTCCACTAAATTTTTACTCTCTCTGTTAAACTAAGCAAATGACTTCAGCCTCTTCAAGCCTCAGATTTCTTACCTGTGAAAGACTTGATGCTCAATAATGTTCCTTCAGCATTGGAGCATCAGCAGTAACATTGGCTGGTTAGGTGATTCTGTTTCAGGTGCCTTCCTGATGGAGTAAGATGGGAGGGTCTACATCCTGCACAATTTGTGCCCATGGAACGCCCATACCCTTGAGTATGGCACTTACATCTCTAAATATCTATCTTTCTCAGATGAAAGCTGTTACCCTTGTTATTTTCTCCAGGATACTGTGCAAATTACAGGCAATAATTAACACTCCTCTACCCATGAGTAACCAGTGTAAGGTTGAGTCAGCAGCTACCCGTCAAGCTCAATCAGATGGGCAGAGTAGCACATTCAGAAGCATTATTTCCAGGGCTCTAAGGTGGGGCAGGTAGCCCGTTAAATTAGAATTCCCTCTATAGGTCTAGTTCATGACGTTAACCAGTTGTTAATATTGTTTTCTTGTTTTAGTTTTTTTTTTTTAAATTACCACCATTAATATCTTGCATTTCTAATATCTCTCTCTCTTGCACGCGCGCGCGCACACACACACACACACACACACACACACTACCAGAAGGTCTAATATTTGCACTGAAATTATATTGTCATTTAGAATATGCACTGCAGTAGGAGCTAAGCTCAGTGCCCCCAGGGAAATCTCTAGCTAGAGTCTGGACTGTGGAAAAGGAGCTATTATTATACCAGACAGTGAAGTAAATAATGTGGCGGAGAATCTCAGATGGCCCAGGAGGCAAAGCCTTTTCCAGTGACCACACAGGTGAAGTAGGTGTGGGTGGTGAGAATGTGAGTATGGCAGAGCTGTAGGCATCTGCTGTTTTGCTGACAAAAGGCTGTGGGGTAAAGGTGAGCCGTTTCCTTAGAGCACTTTCCACTCAGTGACTTTTGGGTAACCCCTCCAAGGAGGTGCCAAGAATAACTCTCAACTTCTTCCTCTGAGCTATAAGAATGAAGCAAGAACTTGCACCATCATGGGGCAAGAATGCTGTAACTAGTTTAAAAATGCTACTAACCATGACACTGCTGATTTACTTTCTTTAGATTTTTCTGATTATTATAATATGGGACTTCAAATATCTACTGATAAGCAATAATCGTAGAACTACACATAAGTCATACCTTAGTCTATACGCTCACATATAGTATTTTCCCCTTTTTAACGTATATTGTGAACGAGGCTCAAAGAAATATATGACTTGCTCCAAGCCATTTAGAAAGAGACAGAGCTAACAGATCCTGTGGCTTAGATCATAAGTTTTGCTGCTTGCATTATAACATTTACCTCTCAAGTGTGGTTTTCCTAGAGAACAAGTTCATTTTTAACCATTCACATTGGTGTTTCTGTATTATTCTTCTTAGAAATACTATATGTCAGTTTTAATAAGTTTAATTAGAATATTATGCGCACATGCGAACGTAGTGGAAATTTCTCTGTTGCTTCTACTCTTTGGAATTTCTCTGGAAGATACATTTGTACTTGTAATTATTTTCATTTTCTTTCATGTTGTCTCTTACTATTTCTAACATGGCTACATAGTAACAACAACAACAAAAAAAACAGAAATGCAAAAATTTTTCTAATTCTAGAATTTGAGACAGAGGGATAAATGGTTCAACCCAGAAAGTCACTGATGTTTGGTGTACTAAAAATGCACAAAACACAAGTAATGACTTTTAATTTCAACTCCATTACCAATTCGACATGGCAATGAGTAGTAGGTAAATTTGAATTGAATTTAAGGATTCTTAAGTTTTGTTTTGTATTGTGTTATATACCCGTACACTCCAATTTTTAAAGAAGTTACTACATGTGAGCACCTTCTTTCTCATATGAAAATCATGAGCTGCCTAGAGTACTTCCCTCCTTTTACCTTTACCATCTTGTTGTAGAGGGTCATATTTCTTACAGTTCATGTCTCTCTCTTACAGTTTGCTTCCAACTGAGGAGCAAGGCTGAGCCAAATGTGAGGCTGCAGACGCTGGCAGAGTCAGACAAGGACTGGATCCCTTTTCAAAAAGCAGCTAATAAATGCTTTTTGGATTTCTTGCTCCCTTTCTGATACAACACTTTAGAGTTCTTTCAATTTCATGAGTTTCTTGGGGCTCATTCAGTTTTAGTGTGAAGATAGCGCAGAGTTCATGCTCAAGTCCAAGCAGAAAGTCTTAGAAGAAACCAGTCTGAGTCCATCGTTTTTGTTTGTTTGTGGTCACCGTGGCAATGTTACATCAAAGAAAAAAAAAGAACAGTTTAATTTATCAATAACTTCCAATCATACAAAAGCGCCTTAGTGATAGGAATAGAAGCTCCCCAGTCCTACTATTTACTAACACTGTGATCAGGACCAAATGCTGAAACATCTCTGAGCTAGTTTTTTCTCATGTAAAATGAGGAGTGTATAAAATAACACATGTAAAATATGGGGGACATATGAAAATTTGGAGATTTTATTGAAGTATCAGAATATTATTAAGCTTTTTAGAAAAGTGGCTATGTTAAAAAAATTTACATATAAATATGGCAGCTTTGACCGAATGATTTCAAAATAATGCCATAAGAAGATACACGTTCTGCAAAAATAAAGTTAATAGCAGATAGTCTTTATAAATGGCATTTCTTTCCCTTTAAATTTTTTTTCTGTTGCTTAATTTTTTTTTTTTTACTCTTTTGATGACATACATGGAATAGAGGTAAATTTTTCTTTTAGTCTAAAAAATTTGCAAAATACCTATGCATTTTTTTCAGTCAGGTGTGTTTAACTGAACAGTCTAATTTTTTTTTTTTTTAGATCCCTGCTCTTACCAGAAAACTCAAAACAGAAATATAGCCCCAGGGGGTAGATATTCAAATTGATATATTTGTTGTAGTTCTCATTACTGATCTGAGGTATATAAAATGTATTAAAAGGTTTCCCTATGCTCCATTCACCCTTTCACGACCTTTGTTCAACCAGTGTGCAACAGCTGGCTGCCCTCAGGGCCAAGCAGTTAAGCTACATAAAGAAAGCATTTTTTGAGGCGGGTAAAACAAGGTGTAGAACTCAGGCTCTTGGTAACCTGTGGACTTATTCCAAGACCGTATTGCTTAGGAGGCAGATAAAATGCAGGTTTCTTTCTCCTCTCTTAACTCTGTAGGCATCACTGATAAGAACCTAATGAAAACTGTCTTTTATTACTCGAGAATGCTAGCATGGATCCAAAGAAGTGAGAAGTCAGAGAGATCAGACTGGGTACCTGAATGGCTCTCTCTGATACAGGAACAATTCTGTATGTTTCGATCCAGTGTTGGCTGTGTTTTATTCTTCATGTTGATGGGATCTGAGGGAGAGCTGCAAATGGGGCAGATTCAGATGAGGGAGACAAAAGATTTATTTGTCTGTTGTGGCCTGTTACTGATAGGTGCAAAAAAGCTATTGAAACCACCCCCCCCAATGTGCAAGAAAACACACACACACACAAACACATAAAAAAACAGCAAATAGTCTTATATTGGATACTAAAATGACATTTTTCAGGCACACACACACACACACACACACCTGAATAGAATTAATTAGCACTCTTCATTTTCACACATGCTAAATGGTCAAACTAAACCTCATTTAACCCTTAAAAGTTCAATTTATTTCCCCCAAGCACATTTGAAAATTTGAATTCCTTATACAGTAAGAGTATGTGTTTTCCACTCCTGTGAACATTAAAATAACTAAAGAGAGAGGGGACAGGGGAAGGAAGGAATTCTTTGAACCAAATAAAATCTTTAATGTCAATTTACTATACTTTAGAGAGGTCCCAGGTTGAGGGAAAATGGAAGGTTGCAGGAAACAGGAAGAAAAGCAGAGACCATAAAAATGCTAGAGTGTAATTTCTCAATCATAGTAAAACATAATATTTAAAAACTAAAATATGTTATCATATCTACAAAATCTTTGTAGACCCCTGCACATACCTCTGTTCCAAAACACGTGAAACTTTAATGTATATAGAAAAATAATGTAGAAAAAGGAAGTTGCTACCTAAGAACTACCTTTCTTTTTAAAAATCCCACTTTTAGAGAGGACTAAATGACAGCAAATATACAAACATCTGGAATCCAGTGATTAAACAAATATTTCTTATTTTAATCCTTATACACAACATCGTGTAGTCATCTAAAAGTGTACACTGACAAAAACTCTACAGCATACACAGCATATTTCCTCTTTGGAAGATATGTTATCTTGTTCTCTATTTTTAGAGACACAGGCTGCAGAACTGGTTTATGATCATGGCTTGGAAAAGCTTATCAAGATACAGCCTTGTTACTACACCCAGGTTTGGCACAAAGTACAATGTTGAGGCTATACCTTAAGATGAATAAGATTGTCTCAGCGTTGCAGGGCAAAAAACTAGAGAGACCATATTGCTAGGTGTATCATGTTCATGAGACATGGCAGCATGACAACTCCTCAAGTTGAGTCAACAGATGCAGGATGTCTGGAGAGGATCTGGAGCAAAACAGAGCGATGAGGGATCTCTGAGGGTTTGCTTCGGATGTCCACCATGTAAAACATTCCCAACATAAGGCATGAGATTCTTTCAGGGATTTTAAACAATGTGTGTATCTTCTTAAGTGCCTAGTTTACTACTGAAGAACGATTTGGCTTCTGGAAGTAATTTAGTGAGTAAATAGAGGATGATGATCAGGATAAAGACAGTCTACAATTTGGGGGTTTGACTTCATGACCCAAAATAGCAATTTCTTGGTAGCTTATAATTTTTGCTTCTAATCTTGAATTGGATAGAGTACAAGTATAAAAACGTAAACAGCCACTTTTTTCAACATTCGAAATATTTCATCTGAATTTGGGTAAATTTTTTTTATGTTAGGAAAGATAATATCTTAAATCAATTGTCTGTATGCCTACTCATCAGACTGGCACAAAGAATCCCCATATTTTTCATTTCATTTTATAAATTTATAACTTTATCACATGTATACATATATATGCATGCAAATGAATTATTTATATTTACATATCAGTCATAATTGTTATAATATAATATTTTAAGTTTAAAACTTTATATTTAGGCAATATCACATTAAGTATGAAAAGTTATATACTCTAATGTTTCATTTTTTGCTAAAGAGAATATAGAAAAAATCAAGTCAATCTTTGATAGGTACAATAGTGTTTTATTTATGTACATAAAAGGATTTCATTAAAATCAACAGAAGCTCATAGGGCAAAAGGTTATGTTAATGCTACTTATATTCTTATCTAACATTGCAAATGTTTTATCATGATATTAAGTACCCACAGAGTTGTAAAGCAGCAAGTCTTTGGAAAATGCTGTTTCTAAATAATAATAACCCAAGAAATTACATATTATTTGAGGTTTGGAATTGAAATGGAATGTACAATTTGTAACAACCACCTGCAAATTTGCAAAGCTACTACACAGTCATAAAATGTGTTAACTATCTGAAAAGAAGTACCTCAAAGATTAAAGGATAAACTAAGGCAGGTATGTTCTTTTCCAAGAAAACAAAGATAAAACTGAAGTTTGTTTTATATAGTTGTATTGTAGACTTGAACTGATCTTTTATTTTTTGAAACAATGAAATAACTTGTGGAAGTTAGTGACTATCATCTTCCTGTCCCCTCAAACTCATGTGCGCACTCTCTCTCTGTCTCTCTCTCTCTGTCTCTCTCTCGCTCTCTCTCTCTCTCTCTCTCCTTCTCACACACACACACATACACACACACACATACCTTTTTCAGAAAATGTATAGAGCTGTGAGGACTTTTCTTAATTTATTTAAAGAAATTAAAACATCTCGAATCCATAGTCTCTAGTCTCTATCCATTTATATGTAAACCTTTACATTTTATGAAGTTAGCAGTTTTGCTAATCAAGACATCACATAATGAAACAGTTGGTTTACTGAGCACTTCGGGGAATGGAGCCATCGTTAACTGTACTGAGGAAAGAGTACATGGATTACAGATTTCCATTACTGTATATATTTGAGAAAAACAGGTTTTTTAGATTATATTTTTTTCAACAGAAAATATAGTTTTGAATATAGTCATAAAAGTAATAATATGGCATAGTAATTTACTATTGAAAGGAAACACAGAATTTCATAAAGCGATGCTGTTTATTTCAGAAAGAACTCTAAGATAATTTGTACAAGTCTTTAGTGACAGAAGCTTAACATTTCCCTTGATAATTATCCCTAAAGTCTAACAATAGCTCTTCAAGAGCTTTTGTTTTATGTGATAAAATAGTTACTCCAGTTTTTACTAGTTTTTCTCAGAAGAGAAAAATTGATTCCTATTTTTCGAATGCCTTAAAAAGCTTTCAGGTAAGTATTTTTGTTTTATGATGAGTATGAGAATAATCTATGACTATGGCCTGGTTTCCATGCAGTTCAAATGGACTGTGTTTTTTATTGTCTGTTGCAGTGGGAAGGGGAGAAGAATCCTGTATAAATTGCTAATTGTGATCAAATCAGTCACATGTAACATTAGACGATTTGACAGATGAAAAATGGACTGTTTATTTTCTAGTTACACCAATACCAATATAATTACACCAATGTACATAGAACTATAACCAAATATCTTTTTATTGCTCAGTATTGACAGGGGGCATGTAAAGCTTTAAAGAGAGCATTTAAAGCTTTCGAGGGCAATAAGATTTTATTTTGCTCAGAGTTCCAATGGACACCTGAATCTTGTCATGGCCCTGCTATTTCTTCTCAGATGGGACACCTAAGTGGTACAAATGAAAGGGAAGTCAAGATGCCATTTTATTATTAACTACGCTAAACCACAAAGCCCAGTTTACTTGGTAAAGTGAACTGAGCAGGTGGCTTAAACTAAATTCAAGTAGATTCTATTCTTCTCTCACCAGATGGCCACAAGAAACTAAAGCAGCCAGTGTTCACATGTGAAGAAAAAAAAAAAGAAAAAAGATAGCTGTGTGCTTTCTTATCCAGCAAGCTCCACCGAGTAGGAACCTAATGAGACACACTTATTTAATAAGTAAATGTGGCCAATCAGGTGTGTCCTAAATCTGATCCAATCAGGCTAATGTTCTATCCACTTGTTGAACAAAGAAATTAGTGAATAGAAGGGCAGAAACCTCACTTCCTCTCTTGCAGGACTATAAGGTGTCGTTGGACAGATGGAAGCACCAGCTCCCCTTCCGGGTATCCTGGCACAGCCCAAGTTTCCCATGTCTTCTTTGCAACAACTAAAGGGGAAATCAGAAAACTCCAGACAAGGATTCCCACCCACCTGAGTAATCTCTCCAACAAAGAAATTCCAGGGCAACAATATAGAGCTGAAATCCTTTGCTCTGAAGGCAGAAATTCTAATAAATTAAACAACTTAAACATTATTTCTTAGTGTTGTCCACTGGACATCATGCTTCTTAAAAAAAGGTCTGTTTTTTCAGATCTTTTTTTCAGCTTTATTGAAGTATAATTGACAAATAAAATTATAAGATATTTAAAGAGTACACCATGTATATGTATATATTGAAAAAGGATTCCCTCATCTAGTTAATTATCTTATCCATCACCTCACATATTTATCTTTTTTTTTTTTGGTCACAACATTTAAGTCCCATTCTCTTAGCAAATGTTAATTATATTATGTTATAATTATAGTCATTATGTAGCCATCAACACATACATGGAGAAAGATGTGGTACATCTATATAATGGAATATTATTCAGCCATGAAAAAGAATGAAATCTTGACATCTGTGACAACATGGATGGACCATGAGAGCATTATGTTAAGTAAAATTAATAAGCCAGATAAAGACAAATACTACATAATTAATATCATTTTTACATGGAATCTCAAAATCAAAAAACAAAAACTCAAAGTCATAGAAACAGAAAGTAGAAAACTGGTTTCCAAGGGCAAGAGAGTAGGGAAAATAATGAGAGGCTGGAAAAGGGTATAAACTTTTAGCTATAAAATGAATGAAGTCTGAAGATCTAATGTATGACAAGGAAGGTCTATTTTTACTGATACCTGTATCCCTGTCAATAAATATTTGATAAGTGAACAGAACAGTGAGATATACAATTAATTTTTGAAGTAAAAGTCATTTGAAGAAAGATATACAACAAAACACATTAAACACAATAATCATTCTGATTTATTGCTGAAATATAATGACACAACTATTTGCATATTTCATTAATTACCCATACATGCCTGTTACTCAACTCAATATCATGAAGTAATCTGAGAAGATGCAAAAGAAGAGTATCTGTGGAGTAGTATCCCAAAGGGATCTGAATATTAAGATTTTTAAAAAAGTTTTCAAGCTATGAGATAATTCTAAACAGTTAGAAGAATAATTTTAAGAGGAGACATCAAGGTTTCCGCTGTTAACATGGATGCTGCAGAAATTCACTTAGTCATTCAACAAAATGTAGAGCACTATGTTTAAGGTATGGTACTATACACAAAAGTTGAAAGATAAAGAAAGTATGCTTCTTGGCCTCAAGAAAATTTCTAGTAAGGTGTATAAACATCAGAGAGAACAGTTTACAAGTCTATGAGAATGTAGGAAAGGACATACAGTTTTCATATGCATCTAGATGAGCAATTTGAGGGAGCATTTTTATAATATCTGAAGGATGGTCAGGATATTTCTCCATGTGACTTTTGGTTGCGAGAGGGATGGATATTAGGCAAAGCTAGGTAAGTGTATAAATTAATTGTAGGAGCAGTTAAGGGGAAACAAGATAAAGAACATAGCATAATGAAAGCAGAGACGTAAATGGTGTTTTCTAAAGACTTCGTTCTCTAGTGGTTAAAGCAGATTGTGCAGATAAGGAAAGAGGCAAAAATCTGCAGAGAACAGTGGTGGAAAGTGAAACCTTAAGGTAGACTTGGGGGAGCGTGAATGTTAGCTGCCATGTTGAGGAGTTTGGACTGCTGACTCTTCAGTGCTACTCTGATTAATTTCTACTTCCAGATCAATGTTCTTTGTCATTCTCCCCAAGAATCTTGTTCCCAACCTTTCGCTTCTTCTCTTGAATCATGCTTAATGAGTTATCTCCTTTATCATTAATCTTTCTTTTTTTCTTGTGTTTTCTCATTAGTGTTTAAACAGCCAATATCTTGTAAAGTTAAAAAAAAATTAAAACATTTGGGAGACCCTCACCAATCATCATAACTTCTCTTTCCTATCCTTCACTTCATGAAGATTAATCTATGTTTAATATAATTGCTTTTTCTCCTCTCTTTATTCCTAAATTCACTGCAATTGAGATTTTGTTCCATCATTACACCTTCTCTGCTCAGACACACATCATCACTGAACTTGTTGTTGCAAATTCTAAGGGACACTTTTATATTCTTATCTCAGTGAGGTCTTGTGTTGTGTTTGTTAGTGTCACAAATGTCCTTTATACTTTCTACTACTTTAGTATCATTCAAATTTACTTATCTTTTTTACTATTTATTCTCAGTTTCAAAAGTAGAATACTCCTGTATCTACTATTTAATGTTGACATTCTTCAGGAGTCAATCCTCGTTCCACTTATCTTCTTATTCTTTACACTTCTTATAAGTAATTTGACATTCACTCATGGTTTGAAGAAATAGTAGATAGATGATGAATAGGTAGGTAGATAGATAGATAGATAGATAGATAGATAGATAGATAGATAGATGATAGAAGGTAGATGGATAGATAGATATAGAGATAGATAGAAGATAATAGAAAAATAAATAAATGATAGATGATAGATAGATGATAGATAGATAGATAGATAGATAGATAGATAGATAGATACTCAGACAGACAGACACAAGCAGACAGGCAGATTGACAGACAGACGACTCTGAAATCTGTCTTTCTGACTTGGTTTTCTCTGAGTTTTAGATTTCTCCACCAAACTTCCATTTACACACATCCACTTGGATATAACAATATTTCAAACTCCAAAAATTCAAAAAATAATATGATTTCCTCCAGCCCTTTTTTTTTTTTACACATATTCTCTAATATCAGCTCATGGCAGTACTATTTATCATTGTCATAACAAAACCTGTCATTATGCTAGGCTACTTTATCTTCCTTATTAAGCTCTCTCTCAGAAAATTAATGAAAAAAATCCTGGTGATTTTAGCCCTAAAATTTTTTTAATTTTATTCTTTACACTATACAAATACCAGCCTCATCGCACGTTGCTTGCTAACTGCAATATCCTTCCAATTAATATCTTTGCCCCAAGTCTTATTTCACATTGTTCTTTGCTCTTCATCCAACCACTAGAGCAGCGGCCCCCAATCTTTTCACACCAGGCCCAGTGCTCCTATGAGAATCTAATCTCTGATGATCTGAGGTGGAGCCGAGGTGGTGCTTTTAGTGCTGGGTATTGGCTGCAAATATAGATGAACCTTTGCTCGGTTGCCTGCCCACCTCCGACTATATGGCCCAGTTCCTAATAGGCCATAGACCAGTACCAGTCCATGGCCTGAGGGTTAGGGACCCCTACACTAGAGTGAACTATCTTACATACGGCTATACATTTCTGATTAAAACCTATTATTGGTTTCCAATTACTCAAGAGATACCATCAAACTCCATGTTGTGGTGTATGCTTGCTTAATACAATCCAAAGGTTTTTCATTGGACTTAAAATCCATATAATGCACCTAGACCTACAAGACCTTGCAAGGGAGGTTCCTCCTTATCTCATCAATCTCACTTTTAGCTACTCTGCCACCCTTGCTTGCTTGCTTTCAGTTCTTCAAAGAAGTCAAGCTCTTTCCTACCTCAGGGCCTTTGCAATGGAACTCTTTTCTAACTTTGCGTGCATTAGTTTCTTCTCATATTTAAATGAGATCTACTCAGAAAGGAGAGCACATCTCAAGTATATCCATTCTCTCACTTTCTATATCAGCCATTTGTGTTTTCCTTCATAGCACTCAGGACTTACACAGATTTTATGTATCTGATTCTTACCTTGTAGATCATGAGCTCCAAGAGAGCTGGGAGAGCTCTTTTTTTATAGTTTCTCTCTGTATCCCCAGCAGAGTGCATGGAATAAATTAAGCCTTCAAACAATAGTTGTTAAATGACTATGTGGTATATGTGATCTTCATATGTCATCTCTATTTCTTCTCCATCTTTCTGAAACTTTACTTCCTACCTCATATTTTGTGTCTTTATAATACTGAATTGTTTGCAGCAGTTGAGAAACTATGCTGTACTCTTTAATACTTTTTTTTACTGTTCCTATACCTGCCTGGATAATCATCTTTGCTTCCCTTCCTTCTGAGCCTGGATGACTCATTAGACCTCATCTAAGGTATCGCCCCTCCAAGAAAGCTTCCTGAAAATCTAGGCTAGGCAAAATCTGCTCCCATTGAGCTGCATTATACTCTGGGTTCCTTATGAAATTACACTTTTCATGTTATATTGGAATGATCTGTTTATAAGTGACTTTCCACCTCCTGAGTTA
The DNA here is from genome assembly GCF_014176215.1 of Rousettus aegyptiacus. Lineage (NCBI taxonomy): Eukaryota > Metazoa > Chordata > Mammalia > Chiroptera > Pteropodidae > Rousettus > Rousettus aegyptiacus. The sequence goes on from NW_023416286.1 coordinate 26,051,469, forward strand.
CACATCCATATTCACGTTCTTTTAAGGGAAGGCTCATATCTTATTCCACATTGTATCTCATCTCTAAGTAAGGTGGCTAACAAATAGATACTTATTGAATGACCTGATTTTTGAACTTTATCTTTCAGGTAATAGGGATTTCAAGAGCATTAAACATGAAAGTGACATTGTCAATTCCATGTTTTTAAACAATCACATATCATCTGGATTAATAAGTAGAGCTTACTAAAGACTAATAAAAAGATGAGACTACCATGGAGCAAGCAAGAGATGCTGAACTAGGGTAGTGACCAGTAGGGAGTGGGGAAAATATGGACAAGTTGGTAAAAAGATACAAACTTTCAGTTGAATAAAGTCTGCGTATCTAATATATAATATGAAAACTTTGGTTGATAGCATATATGGTATAATTGAAATTTGCTGAGAGAGAATCTAAATGTTCTCACCACAAAATAAAGAGGAGGAGGTACGCATGTGAGGTAATGAATATGTTAAATAATTCAATAGGGGAAATCCTTTCACAATATATATGTTTATCAAATCATTACATAGTACATTTTTAAAAGTTTACAAAATTGTCAATTATACTTCAAAAGAGCTAAAAAAAAAAAAATCAATAAGACAGGAGAGCCAAGTTGAAATTGTAATGAAAGAGAAAGTGAACCAAAAAGGAAGGATTCTAAGATGGCCATGTTTTCTGATTTGATTAACTAAGCAGACAGTATATTCATTTATAAAAAGCAAAATGAAATATTATGGAGCTCCTAATGTGGTGAAATTCAGTATTTATAACCTTTGTATTTTAGCAAACTTTCCTATAAGTCAAAGAATATTTTAGTCTGTGCATTCTCATTCCTGCACTAGCTAATGTTGATTTTGCTTATTTGTGCATTCTGGAATAATTATCAATCTCGTGAAATGAGAATTTAAGTACCTTTCATTTTTTCTACCTATAAGTCTTTCATGTTTATTCTATGTAATTTGGAATGCAACCAATAAAAGAGAGGATAATCTTTTACATTTGCTTTACCTAAAAATAGTACACTTTTTTAGAAAAGTAATCAATTTTGCACATTTACTTCAATTGTGAGTATTGATTTTCCAATTTTATGAACCCTACTCTTGACATTCATATAATTCTACATAATTTCCAATTGCTTTAAATTCTATCATTTAGTTGAGCTTCATTCCGGTGATTAAACAATGGATTTTGAGAAAATGAGAATAACAAACAAATATAAAATTTTAAAAATTATGTTAATGTAATATATTTTTTTCCTGTGTGGAAACTTGGATATACACCAAAGGAAAAAAAAATCTAGTAAAACACTTTATTTAAAGTGGATAATATCTCAAAATTCATCAAAACAATTAAAATGCTAGTTCCTACCTCAATGATTCTATTTACCATTAGAATCAAATTTTCCAAAAAGTATTTCATGAAGATGAAATTTCAGAGTGTGATTACATTGATTAATGAAGATTTCCTGGGTATGTTGATATATTGAAATATAGCATAATAAGTAAGAGCACAGGACCTGAAGTTAGAAAGGCTTATTCAGATATTTCCTTTCTGGAAAGTTTCTTAATTTTTTTGAGCTTCATTTTCTCAAATTGTAAAACGAGAAAAATAATTGAATTGGTTACATTATATGATACAAGTTTCAGAAATGCAATTCAAATTAGTATAAATACAAAAAGGAATTTATTATTTTGAGTTGTTGAAAAGTGCGAAAGATGTAAGTGCTAACTAACTTATTCAAGCAGTATCCATGTGTTCAAACAATGGCTCTTTCTCTTTCTCTTTTCATCACTTATGACTGTGTTCTCAGGTTGGCTTCATTCCAAGCCAGAGGTCAGGGCTTAAACACATGGTGAGAAAGTTGCTCATTTATTTATTTTTTCTTCTTTTTTGGGCAGTGGGGGGAGGATACTATGAGTTGTAGTGTTCTATATAATTTTGGACCAGAGAAAAATAGAAAATATGGCATTTCTTACTTGAGATGAATGATTAATCATGCTTCAATCATGTTATCAGCCCTGAACTAATCAATGCTGGTTTCCAAAAAGAAAGAGAACTCTGATGTTCAGGTCATGGGCCCATCTTTTGATCCAGGAAGGCAAGATCAATTCCACCTGACCACAAGGTTACAGCAGAATTACTGCAGAATAAGGAAGGAGTGCTCCCTTAAGGAGAGGATAACAGGCAAAAACAAAAAGTTTTCCATTATAATAAAATATATTCCAAGATCGTTGGAAGGGCAAATTAGATGATACACAAAGAAAATAAAAAAACATCAAAAAACTCCATAAAAGTGGCTTTATGTTAATTATTAGAATAAAATATTAATATACTCATGGACTATTCCTACACTCTGCCTGCAGTGGAGAAGTCTGTTTCTGCCAGACCAATTCCTGGGCCTTTATTGTGCAGGTTAAAGACAAAGACAAGAGATTCAGCTTTGGAGAATCAGAGGGAGTAATAGAGATCATAAATTGAACAAATAGTTTTTGAGTCCCTACTTTGTGCTAGGTACTGAGATACAATGGTGAAACTAAATAGATGAGGTACCACTCTTGTGCACGTGTATAAACAGACATGATCGAAGGTTACTAGAAAAGCAACAAAGAGTAATACTGTTAAAAATTACCTAGAAATAAACTATTTTAGATTGAGTTATCTGAAGATCATTGTCTTATCACCATACTTGCCAAAACAAGAAGGTGAGAAACACAGTGATATGAAACAGTCAATGCCTATTAGCTAGAATATAGTGGGGGAGAGGGAGAGCAATAGAGATGAGGCTTTGTAGGTTATGATGAAGGATTTCATTTGAATCTAAGGGTAATAGAAGCCATTGAAAGACTTTGAGCAGAAATAAAATGTGATCTGCTTTAGAGTACTAAAAAGTCATGCTATATTATTTTTTTAAATGACTATTGAGGCAAAATTGGAAACAGGAATACCAACTAGAAAGTCTTGCATTCCATGCTGTGATGGTGGTGATGTGGAATAGAGCACTAAGTCAGACTCCCAAATATTAAGGTGTCAAGCACAGAAAGAAAAGGCAACAATTTAGATATGGAAGAACACAGGTGTCAGAGAAACAAGTAAAGGAAACCATAAAAATCTGATGTCATAGAGAACCTTTCAAGAAGAGAGTGATGAATGATGTCAAATGCTTCTTAGAGAGAATGTTTGACAATGTCAGAGAAGTGACCGTTGGATTGCATAATGTGAAGGTCATTGGTGACTTGGACAAGAATAGTTTCTGTCGATTGATGTTAATGAAATCCAAAATGAAATGGTTATAAATAAATGTGGAATGGACAATGAAAGAAATAGAACAGTAGCCGAGTGAGCTATGGGTCAGTGGGCCCAAAGGAGAGTTTTCTTAAGCCATGAAATACTAAAGCAAGCTGATGATAATAATTCAGAAGAGAATATGAAAATGAAATGCAAAAGGTTGGGAGCATTATTTGCTGTTTAAAATTCTAAGAAGGATGAGATCCAGAACACCAGTGAAGGAATTGCCTTTGATGGGAGCTGGAGCCTTTTATCTACTATCAGAAGAGGGAAGGGAAGTAGAGCATGTGGACAGAGATAGAAGTGTTTAGGTGGATTTCCTAGTGAGGGAAAAAAACAAACAAACAAATAAAAAAAAAACCCCAGAAAGTTCCCTTCTGAGAACTTCTATTTTCTCAATAAAATATGTGATAATGTCATTAGATGAAATGTTAAACTGTGAGTGGATATCAGGTATCAGAGATATGAAAAGACATACAATTGTTGTTTCAAAGTATGAACAGCAAACTGTACAGGGAAAGGTGCTAGGATTAGGGACATGAAGGCTGTCAGGTAAGATTTGTGAGCATGGATTTAGACTGAGCTCAAGAAACCAATATGTGTAGCATTCTCTAGCAACTTTTAGTACACAAATAGCTGGGTTTAACCATGTTTGGGGTTTTGCTGGTATTAAAAATGTTGGCAAAAAGTGGCAAGAAATTTAAGGTTGTTTGCAAGGGACTAATAGATTTATAGTCAATATAAATTAGACATGTTGAGGATTACGGATAAATTAAAAAATAGTAGAGTCAATGAACACTGTTGGCATAAAAGGAAGCAATAGATTCTGAAGAATTAGTGAGAGAAAAGATCAGTTAGTGTGGGCTAGATTTGGTGAGTCTGAATAAGCTTGGGGAGAAAAAGAAACATATAGGTGACAGCTCTGTATGTGAGATATGTGAAAAACAATGATAAACAAGGATTTTAGGAGGGTTCATTTATTATGAGTGGAATTCTTTCTTGGCATTTTTTGAGGCACCTCTGCAAAGATTCACAAGTATGTTTTGAAGTGGAATTGGCATTTCTACGAACATAATCCCATACTGAGAATATGCCTGCCTGAACATAGGGGATTCTGATTCTTTTTAAATTATCGGATCTTTATCAAACCTACACAGCAGTCAGGGTTATCTTTTAGAAGAGGGGTCAGTATACTACTTTGTGCATAAAGTTTCACTGGAACACAGCCATTCCCATCTGCATAGATATTGCCTGTGGCTGCACTTGTACCACAGCTGCAGAGCTGAGTAGCAACGATGAAGTCTGCAGAACAGAATTCACAAAGCCTAAAATGTCTACTCTGTAGCCCTTTACAGAAAATGTTTGCCTATCTCTGTTTTAGAAATAAATCAAGTCACATCGATTCCTACTTCAAACCCTCCAGTGACTTTCAATCAAATAAAATCCGAATTTGTTGGCCCAGGCTACTTTGCCATCCTCATTCCCCTAATTCTCCTTCCCCCCAGCTAGGCCATTTATCCACAGTTACATAGTTCTGTTTCCTGTTCCTTGATGTAACAAGTGCTTTTCTGCCACTGTTCCTCTGTCATAGCTGTTTCATGGGCCAAGAACACTTCTGTCCTAGATCTGCACATGACTGGCTTGTCTCACCGTTCAAGCTTCAGCCTCTGTGTCTCCTCCCAAAGAAGAGATCCCTGGCGCTGCATACCACACTTTCCATCAGAGCACTTTTAACTATTGTATACTTATTTGTCTGTTCATATTTTTATTTTCTGTTTCTCTCCACAAGAATGTAGGTTCTGTTGGAATGAGTTCTGAGTTTATTCTTTATTCATTTCTTGTAGCCCCTGATCCTAGAGTCTGGGACAGAGGAGGTGTTTGTGAATATTGCCTAAATGAATGAAAGCAAAGAAAAAATAATAAAGTACTAAGCATATCAGAAAATTACATATTTTTTCTCAATACTGCTTTGGGGCTTGTCCTCTAATGGGCTTATACTGTGACTGCACTAACTTAGTGCTTTCATGCAGTACACAAACTCTGGAGCCACAGTGAATTACATTCAGCTCTGCCCTTTACTTGATGTGTGTTCTTAGATAAAGTACTTAACCTCTCTATTTCAGTCTTTCCATTTGGAAAATGTAGATAATATAGCAGCTGTACTAAAGCATTGTGAGAATTAAAGAAATTTATGCATTTTAGGGGTTTCAAAAAGTGTGCGGTTTGTGGTAAGCACTAAACAAGTGATGGCTATTTTTGTCATCATCGTGAGCATCATTATCATTGTCAGTACCCCTACACCAACTGATTACTGCCAGGAAAACATCATCACATAAGAACATGGAAGATTCTGCCATGCCAAACTTCAGATCATAAAGTTGGCATGGCATTTGCTCAAAGAAGTCATGACAGTGCATGATTATGATTTTAAATCTTATTTCAATGCTAAAGAGGATAAATTCAGAAAGACAAAAAACTTTTATAGAGTAAATTTTAATTATCCATATGAATTCAAGCATGACATTTTATTTATTTTGATTTTAATTTCCTCATTTGTAAAGTAGATTATTTCTAAGGCATTTCCAGCCATAAAAGTTTATGATTCTTTTGTAATCACAAATTCCCATGTAACACAAACAAAAGGGAGGAAGCTAAAAAATTAATTTTCTCCTTAGTTTTCAACAAAGTCTAACATTTTAAGGTGTAAGTTTCTATTTTCATCCCAATTTATATTATTAGTAATTTTAGGTCTCACAAAATTCTTGTGCTGCATAGAAATGTCTAACCACTGTGCTGTACACCTGAAACTATTATAAAGTAATATTGAATGTCAACTCTAATTGAAAAATAAAAATTACAAAAAACAAAACAATTCTTGTGCTGTAAGTTAAGTACAGTCTTACTCTATTTCATAAATGGGGAAGGATGTTAAATGATTTTTCCAAGGTTGTTCTAAAAATTATTTAAGAAGACCTGAGATAAAAATAATGTCACTTATTCCAAGTTTCTTCTCACTTCACTGAGTTAGCTTTCAGTCTCTCTCTCTGGCACTTGTAGAACAGTTAACTTGGTAATAATTTCCCTTTAAAAAGTGTAGTCCTGGATGAAATAACCACACATCACTCCAAAGAGGTTTCAAAGCACCAAGAATATTTTCTGGATTTATAAACTCCTGAGAGAATTTACTTCATATAGACCACAAGATATTCGAGTTAGCTAATAAAGGGGCAAAAGTTACTTCACACTAGGAATTAGGTGTCAAAGGGGAATTATAAAATAGAACTATTGCAGAAACCTGTTAATTTACATTCAGTGGCTGCTGCTCCCTTCTGTGCAATTCATCATGTAGATAATGATTTAAAGGGCTGTAAATACTTGTCTTAAGATAACTATTCTCAATTTTTTCATTTATTTTCTCATTTAAATTTTAATTAGCATCAAGAGAAAGACATTTTAAAACAGCTAGCAAAAGATGATTTTCATATACTATAAACCACATATATAAAAGTAATATTAAAAAGTTGTATTAAAAAACTATATTTAAAAACAAAAGGTGACTATTGTGGTTTCTTTTAGACTATTAAAAAATAAGGAAAAATAACAAATATAGACATAGAGAGATATAGAGATGATAGATAATTAGATAGTTGATAGATAGATGATAGATGTTAGAAAGACAAATCCATTTGCTTTAAAAAATGGCTATGTGATAATTATGATGAGATGAAAAAGTGCCTAGTGTCAACATGTGAATTATTTTCATGAGCTTTATTTTCATCTAAGAAAAATGAGAATAGTTATCTTAAAAATGTAATGTTTTTTATTGCAAATCCTGTCACTTGGTAATTTTTGTCCCTCTGAAACTTCAAGGTAAGAAAAGAGAAAATCTTCCTTGGAATGTTTATATCACTCACGTCAGAGATGTCAATAGTCTTAAGGCCCAGATAACTTGTAGAAATGTCACAACTGGCGTGATAACTATCCATCCCCAGTGGAATCCATGAATTATTTCTCCGTTGGGAAAATCAAATCAATTCAGAACAAAACAAAACAAGCTGCATTTTCCAATTTTGCTGCCATAATGTATCAAAGGGACATCTTCTTAGGAAAAAAAAAAGAAAGAAAGAAAAATCAATAGGCATACATTCTGCTTTACATAAATCACAAAACCTTGTATTTCTACATATTTCCATGATCTCTCAAAGTCTTGCAAGGGATATTTGTCATTGTCATAGTTACGAGGCCCTTCAAATAGAGACATGTTCCAGAATCCTCCAGGAGATAGATATCAATAGCACTTTAGGCAGTGCTATTGGATGCAACCAATGTCCCCACTCAGCTGGGAACAGGCCACCAGCTCATTGAGGGTTGTTGTGAAAGGGAAGGGGGCTTCCCGGGTCTTTGGTAGTCTAACTGGCTTCCACTTTGCCCTGCTCAAGAGTCCTCACTCCTCACAATGTCCTCGTCTGTTCTTATTTCTCTCTCTTTCTCTGTTCTTTTCCTCTTATTTTTGTAGTTTCCTTTCTTCCTGTATTTATCTCTCCTCTTTTATCCTGGCAGTAGAAGATAAAAGAAGATGATTTAGAAGTAGTAAATTGGCAAACGAATGCCATTCAAATGCTTCCCCTTCACCACCCCCCCCCCCCGGCCCCACAACTTCTGACTAGATCAACTTTGAAGAAGGAACAATACACATTCAACGGAAGTTGTATGAATGTTGAATAGTATTAATAAGAACATTTTTGCTCCAACCAAGTTTATATTACAAGTTGGGGAATTTGTAAAACAAGAGACTTATATTTGCTTGTTACCTTCTCAGAGAAAACCCACAATTTACCTAACATGGTAAGATTGGGACTAAAAATAGCAAGTTATAGCTTTTACGTTTAAGCTGTATAAACGAATTTGTTAGATTAAACAATGGTTTCCATATTGGAATTGAAAAATTCAAGGGGAGAGAGGTCTTAAAACAATCTATTAGGAGTGCAGGAAGATTATATTTTACTTCATAATTTTGACTTCCTATTTTTGTTTATGTTTAATAATGTAATATACAGGGATGATAAAACATATAAATATATGTATATATTAGCTTTGGGCAATTGGAGTATTAGAGTACCACCAGATAAGAGTATCTTTTGTACCTAAAATAGTATTTATAGCCATATTAAATAAGTCCTCTGGTGATTTTTTTTCAAGATTTTTGAATGCTAATTGGCAATTTGGGGCAAACTTAAGTTATTTACAGACTTACCGTCATTAATACTTGGGCTTAATCAGAGTCTTCCTCTGAAAGCTATAGATAGATCTTCATATATGACTGTTGATAATAGCGAAATTAATAGTATAAACACAAAGTAGATTGCATTTTCATTGGTTTTATGCTAAGTTCATGTTATTCTCCTCATTACTGGTTATCCACATGAGTGTCACCACCATACATTTTAGTCTGTGGGATTTGTGGAGGACATAACAGTACTCAGAAAAGCATTTTTTGAACAATACTTGTCTGAGAATCCAGAAATAACTCTTTCAAGGTTTATAGTGGAAACCACATGGGAAAAATACATTATAAAACATTAGGGTCTGTTTTCCCATTGTGTGAATAGCAAGACTGAGAATTGTTGCTAATTTAAAAATCATTTTAGCAGTCACCATTATAATGCTTGGTAAACAATCTTAACAATAAATACAATACTATTTATAAAATACTAATACCAAGAAAATAGAAAATGTTAACCAATGATAAGCAAGTATAAAAATATTAGTTTAACACTGCTACCTGCTAGTTGTAGGGGGTGAATTTCTTAACCATGCTATACCACATTTTTCTTATTTGAAAAACTTAGATAATCATAACCTACCCAGAAATGCTCCTGTGTGAATGAAATCCCAGAATATACTTCACAATCAACAAAATATAGTTTTCATTATTACCGTCAGCATTGTTATTATGTTGGCAATGTAGATTTTGACTAAAATGACAAGTCTTTACCTAGCTTGTTAGAATCATTTGTATTGCAAATACACACTGTATGAACAGTTTTAACTCAAACTTCAGATATTCAATTTAGGCTGAAATATGCTCATTGATATGAACATAGGAAGAATTTTGATTACTACAGAACTAGTTTTCATAGACTCCAGGGGAGATAGAAGCATATGAGCTTGAATATCCTTGCTCTTCCATGACAAGGTAAAGGGAATAAAACTATTAAGCATCACATTCCAAGTGGTAGCTGAGAGGAAATGCTGATGGGATGGCCAAATCTAAGCCAAGTCAAGATAAATAAAAGAATGTTCTACTTTATCACAATGACTGCGGACTCTAGAACTAGACCCAAGTTTGAATCTCAGTTTGCCCACCTAGATATGAGATGCTGAGGAAGTAGCATTAACAAGCCTGTTTTCTCTTAACAAAACACATTCCCTCATATTCCGTTTTGAAGGGCTATTGGGAGGATCAAATGAGACAGCATCATTCAAGATGCCCAGTGAAATGCTTAATAACCTCAGCTGCTATTTAATATGGATTAGTTTTTCCTTTCTTCCATAGAAATGCTTGTGAACTGCTGTGCAAGTTTATAAATAACACATTTCAAAAAAAAAAAAAAAAAAAACCTGAGGTGGAAATAAATAGAGAGAAAATAAGCAATTGTGCCTGGGAGATATGCCCATTTAGCAAAGACTCCTAGATAATTAGGGAGGAAATAAAATTCCATATTTAGCTAACAGATATTAAAGAAAGATGAAAGTAGTACTGAGCAGCCCTCAAAGTGTATCGTCTTTTCCTCATTTCCTACTCAAATTAATTACTAAGGACAACAGAACCATTTTGTTAATTCATACTAATGATGAGCAGCCCCACTGTAAATTACTGAACATCCCGGATTAGTCACTAAATAAATAAGTCCCATAAAAAAAAAGAAACATAACAGTTTGAGATATAGGAGGCAATATGTTCGTTCTGTAATTGCAGCTGAATTTTAATTATTTTGGATAATCCTTTATTACACATATGTGAATGTTCTTCAACACATTTTAAGTAGTATCAGATGGCCTCACCATTTCCATATCTGACTGGAATCATTACCTAAATATTGAACAAGTCAACTAAGGAATTTGGATGACTGGTTTATATTAACATATGCCACATTCATATTTTAAAATAGTTTTCATTATCTTTTCTTTTTGTTTTTCAGTTTTGATTATTCCTTGAACATCGGAGTGCCACAGTTACCACTGGATAAATCCACGTGTGTTCAGTAAGTCACAGGGCACCAAAGTATTACTAATTGGTTCTCATAGACTATATTTTCAATCAATAATGATCACAATAGCTGAGGCAATCAAGTGATAATCCACCATGCCTGTTAAAATGGCTGCAATAATAGTTCCGTTATCTTCAGACTATTCCGTTTTATATAAAAAATCATTTACTATCCAGTAGACCAAAGATGTTCAAATGAGTTAGTCAGAAATGAAAGCCAAGTTTGTACAAGAAAGCAAACCATTATTCTAGAACTTAGAGCACTCTAACATACCTAACAAGATTGTAATTGGAACACCTTATCCATGTCTGATTCGCTAACTTGAACTTATTTGATAACAAACAACTTCTTCTTGAAGAGAAGGCCCTAAATTCAATTTATATCTCACAGTCCTAGTAAATAAGAAAAGACTGACAAGTCTCCTTTCATAAATCCCCACGATTTCATGTTCCGTTTGGTCATATTAGGGGAAGGCAAAGCAGAAAATGAGGTTTTGCTCTGCTAATAGGCTACATAAACGGAAAGTTTGCTTTTGAAGTATTCCAGATTACATATATCAAGGAGATATGTATGACAGAAAAAAAATAATATTTGCAGAAAATTAAAGGGGATTAAAAGGAAAAGAGAGTTGACTTACTATAACTTTTTAATTGAAAAATATCGCCTTGTAATTAATAGCACATGAACTAAGTGTTCCTGCTTTAAGGTTATTTCGATTTAAAGAAAGCAGAAATTATCCTTCTGAGGATCCATATGTGCGCTACTAGTGGGTAGAGGTAAACAGATGCTATTTATTTTTTAACGCATTGCATAGATATCTTTTAGTTCAAGGCGAAATGAGCAGCTGCAACAGAAACCATGCAAGGGTCAGTTGTAGTCACTGACAAGATGGTACGTCATAACTAGCTGTTACCATTGGCTGGAACAACAGCTGCAAGACGAAACAACCCACCTTTTCCCCACTTTCAAAAATTACTTTTTAATATGGTTGATGCTCTATGTTGGTACTACTAAAGCATCAAATATTTTAGTAAAAGGACATCGATTCTATCCTCTGCTCTATTGATTTTTTTTTTTTTAACTTTATGGACCTCTTTTTACATTGTAACACAAAATATCTTAACTTTTTGGTTCTTGCCATTGATTGTGAACTTGAAGTTTATACTCTTTCCATTCTTATTAAAGATGGAGCTAGAATTCATCCATATATCTGCATATTATAAATTTCATCCTAAGGTCAAAACTGACAATCAGAATAATGTGTTTACACTGTTTTCATAGCCTTTTGTAAAAACACGAATAAAGCATTGGCACTCTGCCATTGATGTACACTGAGAGATGTTGTAAATTGAGAGTGAGCCCATGGATCACACTATTTATTCATTGAGATAGGGATATTAAAGACATCACTTGGTCCACTTTAAGAGAAATAATGGGAAACACCTCTTGTCTGGACATTATGTTTCTTGTAAATGAAGGGATCTCTCTTTGCTTTGGCCCTCCATTAACTTAGAGACAAGATCTTGGCTTCCTTTTAGATTTTGCATATTTACTTTATTCCTGAATGTTTTAGTTTTCTATTGTTGAATAACAAATTACCCAAACATTGAGGCTAAAAGCAACAAACACTCATGATCTCAGTCTCTGAGAGTGCACTTTAGCTGGGTGCCTCTCCCCCAAGATCTCTCATAAGTTTGTGATCAAATTTTGGTGAGGTCTGTATTCTCAAGAAAAGGCTTGACAAAAGGGGGATCTGTTTCCAACCTTAGTCATAGCTGCTGACAGGATCTGGTACTTCACGTCACTGGACTGAAGTCCTCAGCTTTGAGTTGTTGGTTAGAGGCCTCCCTCAGTTCCTTGCCCAGGAGGTCTTTCTATAGGGCAGCTCACAGCACAGTAGATTGAATAAGCAAGTTAGAAAGCGGAAGAGAGGGAACAAGATGTGAGTCTCTGTCATTTTGTAACTTAACTTTAGAATCTACGTCCCATCACTATGGTATATTCTGTTCAGTAGAAGGAGATCGCTAGGTCCAGCTTACCAAGAGGTGAGGGCATTGGGGCCATTTTAAAGACTATAAGTTTTTAAATTTTCATATACATACTTCCCTTTTTCCCATCTCCTCAATTGTTTTCATCCCTGGTATTATATACATTCACATGTTTTACTTAAAATGCATACCTATGTCATATAATAACACTTTGTGTGTGTTTAATAAATGCTTGTTATGTTAGATTGGTCATGCACTTTCACAACTGCAATAATTACTTTATTAATCCGTCCACTAGGGCATAGATCTGTTTTTAAACACTAGAGACACCACAATTTTTTTTTTTTAAAAGAAAAAATGTCCTGGTTCAAGAGTGGGTGGGGGTAGTTAGTACTGAATGTAAGATTCTAATCATCACCCATTCAATCTTTTAAAAGTCACCAATTCAGTGTCCACTATTTGTCAGGTATTCTTCTGGCCATAAGGTATTTTGATTTTATAGAATAGAGTGTCTCTCAGGGAGGGGTTGTAGCTGTGGTTCCCGAGAGTCAGAAATTGGTGATATCTTTTAATGAAAAGTTTAAAGATGTGTTATTTTTGACTGTGAAATCAGTGTGAATATCAAATTATGTACTCTATCAGAAAATGCACTGTCCAAACAACCCTCGGGTGAGCATAGCCATGTCAGCGTAGGCATGACAGAATGACCACACCAAAGTGCCACATGCTCAGAATGGAGTGCCTCAAGCTTCCTTTTGGGCTCTGGATCATGGTTGTTAGAAGCTTAAATTGTTAGAAATGTTTTTTGTTAAAGAATTGACATCACACAATTTACTAAAATGGTAGAAAACTTTTTGTTTTGCATATTTTGTTAAAGTACAACAAATACACAAGTGCATATTTTTTTAATTATAAAAAATATATATATTTTTCTAATCCAAAAAACTTAAAACTCTAAGGAGGTGAAATTAATTATAAAGATTATATAATCCAACCTCTCCTTTTTATATTTGAGAAAGGTACGATGCAAATAAGTCTAAAGGTAACTTAGCTCATTAGCAGCAATGTAAGGTTTATAATTCCCATCTTATGGGCTCTTGTCTAGGGCCACTTCCAATATATCATAACGCATTTTTCCAAAAGGTAAATTATATTTGTAGAATCTATCTTAAGAGACCCTTAAACATTTTGTTTGTGCTGTTTATTTTTTAAATGTTTGATATCAAATATTTAAGATTTTGCTCATGATAACTTTAACAATAATTCAATGTTCAAGTAAATTTTGGAAAAATCCAAGTTGAACAGGTCTAAATAGATATTTCTATAGGAAGAGTTCTCTACGCTTCTAATATGTTAATGTTCAATGTTAATTGTACTCACCATCTAAATGTTTATTAATGTGAATTACATTTTTTAAATATAAATCCTCTTTGCATACTTAGGACAAACCCAATCTTGTTTTGGTATAATCACTTTTTTAATACATTTGGGTCTGATTTTCAGTATATATCTTTTTTTAAGGATTTTTGAATTAATGTTAATGTCTAAAACTAATAATTTTTTCTTTTACATGTCTTTTCTGCTTTTGATATAAGGGTTATACTTCTGTAGAATGAGTTGGATATTTTCTCTTTTCTAACTATTAGGAAGAGTGTTAAATTAAAAAGAAAAATGATACTCTACATTTGAACATTTGGTAGAATTCATCTCTAAAATCGACTGGTTATACTGTTTTATTTGAAGATTTATTTCACTTTTTATTTTTATTTATCTGTTCTATTTAAAGATTTGAAGACTAATTTAATTTCTTGAATGCTCACAGGATGATTTGAGCTTTTAACCCTCTTTATATCATTTCACCAGTTTATATTTTTTCAGGAATTTGTCCATTTCATTTCAGATTTCAGAATTGTAAGAATATAGTTTTTCATAATATTCTTATTATCTTTTAAATTTCTCTTTGTAGTATAAGCTCCTTTTCATTTATAATATTATGTGTTTGTATCCTCCTCGTGATGAAAATTACCAGAGATTCATCTATTTTGTGGGATTTTTATTTTCTCGTATTCCAGTTCCAGACTCTTGGATCCCTCATCTAACTTTCGTGTCTCTGCAATGTATTCTATAGGTCTAGTCTCTCCTCCGGATTGTGAAATCCAGCATCCTGACCTTCAGTCTCATCTCCTCCCTGGGTTTTAATATCCTCAACTAGGTTTGGATGAGATACTTCCCACTATTGTAGTACTGTGCTTTACAAATAATCCTAATTTGCCTTACACTGAAGAGTAGATTTGGATATTATATGATTAATTATAGACAATCTTTAGTCTACTTTACTTCTGACTCTTATGCCAATCTTGTCTCAATCAGAAAACATACACTCAAGGTGGAACAAAGCAAGTCTCTGAGTCCCAAAAGCTACTTCCCATATCATCCTGACTCCTCTGCATCTTGGACCCTATCCCTGCCTCTGGAGCTTTGGGCTCTGTGTGATGTTGCCTCTTGCACCTGGCCAGTGTTCAGACCTTTTTCCGCTTCCCTATGATCTTTATACACTTAGCCAGGATCCAGGCCTGGCCATCCATGACACTATCTATCTTGAAAATGACCCACTGCATGTGTTTCTTCTGTTTTGGGTGTCTGAGCCACCGAGAGAGAGAGGACAGTTCAAGAAATAAGCTGAGGTAGAGGTAGGGGTGGGGGGACGGGCAGAGTCTCTTTCCCATCTTGTAAGATGGTGGGTAAAAAAGCTGAGAAGTCAGATACTTAGGAGAAGAAACCTGAAGCCAAGAAGGCTGATGCTGGTGGCAAGGTTAAGAAGAGTAACCTCAAGGCCAAAACCCCTAAGAAGGAGAAGCCCCACAACCCAAATCCTTCCCTGCTCAGAGGAATTGTTAGATATTCCCTATCAGTTATGTATTCTCCCAAAGGCCATGTACAAGAAGTATTCAACAGCTAAATCCAGGATTGAAAAGAAAAAAAGAGAAGCTTCCTGCTACTGTCACAAAACTAGTTGGTAGTGACAAGAAGAGTGGCGGCTGAGTTGAACTTCACAAAATGCCTAGATACTATCTCTCTGAAGATGTGCGTAGGAAGTTGTTGAGCCACTCAAGAAACCCTTCAGTCATCATGCAAGAAACCTTCAGGCTAGCATCACTCTCAAGACCATCCATCCTGATCATCCTCACTAAGTGCCACAGAGGGAAGAGGGTGGTTTTCCTGAAGTAGCTGATTAGTGGTTTGCTACCTGTAACTGGACCTCTGTCTCTCAATAAAGTTCCTCTGTGTAGAACACACCAGAAATTTATCCTTGCTCCTCCAACAGAATTGACATCAGTGGTGTTAAAAACCCCAAACATCTCACTGATACTTACTTTAAGAAGATGTCGTGCAAACTCAGACACTGGTAGGGTGACACTTTGACACAGAGAAAGAGAAATATAAGATTACACAATAGCACTTGCAAGGCTAATCAGAAAGCCCTGGACTCACAAATTCTGCCAAAAATCAAAGTTGTTCCTCAGCTTCAGGGCTACCTCTGCTCTGTGTCTGTTCTCGCTAATGGGGTTTATCCTCATAAACTACTGTTCTAAATTCTTTAAGAATAACCCAATTAAATGTCTAATCTTTAAAATAAAAGAAAAGCAATGGAAGAAGGAAGGAAGGAAGGAAGGAAGGAAGGAAGGAAGGAAGGAAGGAAGGAAGGAAGGAAGGGAGGGAGGGAGGGAAGGGGGAAGGAAGGGAGGAAAGAGGGAAAAAGGGAGACAGGAAGGAGGAAAGAAAGAAAGAGAAATAGACACTGGAAATGGATGCCTGGAGAGAGCTCTCCTAACTGAAAATCAAAATCTGAAGCAGAGGCTTGGAGATTGACTACACTTTATCCCTCATGTTCATTACTCTTTGGAAGATTTAACAGCTATCATGTATCCACCTGAAACTAGGTTGAATAACTTCAATACAAAAAATACACCTCTTTATCTTTTGAATTTTTATTAAATATATTTTAAGCTGATTTTTCTTTCTGCATCATGTACTTTCTGTGACATGTCTCTCACTCACATGTGAGAAATATGTGACACTATACAGGCTAGTGAGTGGATAAATTGCTCTGGGTATCTCTTTGCCCAACATTCCCTTATAATTTTCTAATGCCTGCACTTCATCTCACAATGGCTTAGTACCCTCATGACAACAAAAATCAGGCTGTTGGTTTCCTTGCCCTTCACTTTATTTTGTCAAATGTTAGTAGTGGACCTAAACATGAAAATTCCCTAACAAATGTGAAGATGATAGTTTATTCTATTATTTTTCCACTTTTCTCCTTTCATAAATTGGAAAGAATCTCATCAGTCAAAGCCTAGTAAAGAAAATTTTCCAATTCTTTTAAACGTTTTAACAAAGTCTGTGTCATTTTTAATCTCACACTTAGGGATCAATACTGGAAGGAATAAACAGACACTTTCCCTGAAGGAAATTGATATCAAATGAACCTAAAAAGTCATCTTTGGTTTGGTATCAATCATTTGCTTAATTATCCCCATCTTCAATGCTCTTTGAATTTTTCAGAGACAAGACAACAACGCCAGAAAATATAGAAGGCGTCCTTTGTTCCTTGAATTAAGGGCTCTTCCGCCGTCTGTCTCCCACCTCATTTGTTACATCTAACAATCTGGAAGTGAATGTGTTTAATAGGCTTTGTCTGCAAAGAGCTTCGTTTCTTTTTTTCCGAAGGAAGCTATATAGCCTTGGAATTGTCTCCTCATGCACTCTACCTTATGGCAGCACTGAGCCTTTAAATAGGAAAGAAGTTTAATTAATGCTCTTGGATAAACTGTTAACCTTTGAAATGGTTTCCTGATGCATGGAGTCCCTTTCTCCTCTGCCAGGGATTGATTTTGGAAACGGCTTATGATTCAGGGAGAGGAAGAAACCAGGCGAAGTGTAACAGGGCGGGGGTGAGAGCCCTTGTGAAGTGTAGTGATGAAGGGTTTGCATCACTATCTGGAAAATATAAGTCATTGAAAATGTATGGAATCAACTTCAAAGAAAGATGATGGTTTTACGAAGAGATGATAATACCATTCTATTGAAACAGAACAATAACACTGAAAATATAAGTCAGTTTTTACATTAACTGAAGCAAGACTCTCAAATTTCTGATAAAATAAAGATTTGGGGGAAAAAAAAACAGCATAGACAATAGATACACAGAGAGAAGGAAGGACACAACTTCTAAGCTAGTAAACTTTATTGTATTTTCCTGGCATGGCTCCCAGAGACCTTTTCAAAGAAAACAAAGCCGAAGAGTTATTCTTTAGAGGCTTTACTCTTATTAACGTACTTATTGTTCAATGTACAGTTGTTTAATGGGACAGATTTTTTTTAATTAAGTTATTTTAGGAAAGTGATTTTTCCATAACAGAAGCAATGTTGTGGGGAAAGTGTATAAGGATAAATATTGAAGAAGTTTCCTCATGTTTGTTACCTCTTCCAACAGTAACTCTTGGTAAAATTGAGTTATTGTGGCCCCCAATCTGTTTCTGTGATAGTACAGTTAGTGAAGACTCCATAATATTGGCCTTCAGAAGAAGAGCATATTGATTTGTTGGCACAGAAGCAACAGAAAGTACAATCTGCCACTGAGAAAAATAAATAAAGTTATGTTCTCAGTTATTTTATTACCACTTCAGTTTTTATATCTTCACTTATAAAACCTATTTGTCTTCTGTACTGGTGATATAGACTGCTTATTAAATTAACAAGGGCCAAGTAATAAAGATCTGAGTAGAATAACAATTTGGAGCTCGTTGGACTCTGAAATAGTTCCACTTTTGTCAATCAAATTATGAATGTAAAGAGACTATAGCTTAATGAGAAATACCACCATACTGCGTTTCCCCTCTTCACCCCTGGGGTTTTCAAATTAAGAGATAGAAATGTCCTTGGGGCCACGCCGACTGTCCTCATAGTTGTAGCCAGCATCGCGGTCAGTTTAAAAGTTCTTTCTATAAAGAATGCTGGGGCTTGGCTAGAAGTGGAAAAACATTCTTTTGGACAGTCAGCATCTCCCAGCTGCACCCCCTCCTCACTAACTGGGAGCCGCACTGGAGCCCTTCTGGTAACCTGCTCGCTTCTCTACTGCTGGGAACCAGCCAGCCAATAGCTGTACTGGCATGTGTTCTATTGGCAACACCTGTTCAGATAAGTGCTGCCCAAGAGATGTTACCTAACTGTGAAAGAAGAAAGGAACAACAGGACAAGTCGCAGGGTCCTCCAAAGTGCGATGGGATGGAGAATGTTGCAAGCTCTGGAGTTTCTCTGATTCGAGTAGGGATAGAATTATATTCAGGATCTTAGATTCTGGAGGATCATACGATCCAATCTCTTTTTTGCCTCTGAGAAAAATATATGAGGACCAGGGAGCAATAATTTTCCCAATGGTGCACAGCTTCTTAAGAAACGGCACAGTCTCTAAAGCATTTGATTCTCCAAATTCGTAGTCTGAAGTCTTTACTAGTATATAAAAGGAAATATAATTTTGATATACAACTAGAACAGAAATAACTAGAAATGTAATTTTAACCTATCAACGATAAAAGATAGTGATGGAAAGTGTTTGCATCTGTCCAGCACTTACAAAGCACTGAAAAGAGGTATATCATTGTGATGCCTCTGCTACTGAGGTTTCCCAAGAGTTTTCAGGAGGGTGGGAGGGAACGAGGAGTCTAAGTATTTTCTCTTCCCTGAAACCTACAATAAGACCAGATTAAACTGTCTTCAGTTTGGCATTTAACTTTATTCATTGACTTGTAATGAAAAAAATTCACTTTTCAGATTTTCCAGGAGATGGCAAACATCATATTCTGTCATCTGTAAGCATTGTCTAACACTCTACTCTTTTAGAATTACAGTCAAGAATTGGAGTTTATCATAGGCACTTGGAAACAAAAATAATGATTCCGGTCATCACTTTTATTATTGCTTATTAAGCACCTGCATAAATTATTGATATCTAATATGCATTCATGTGATCACAACCTCTATTGCTCCTAATTTCCTTCCCTGTACTTTAGTTTATAATATAAATATAAAATATCAATTTTCATAATATATATTCACCATCTTTTCTGTGAACACTCAAGGTCAGTGGTTCTTAAACTTCAGAGTACATCAGATTGCTGATTCTCCACTCCCTAAATTTCAGATTTAGTAGTAGATATGGGATAGAGTCCAAAAATGTGCATTTCTAACAACCTTCCAAGTGATGCTCACACTGCTGATCATGGGACCCCACTTGGAGAACCATCACACTAAAGAAACATGACTCATAAGTTATTAAAAAATTATTAAGAATCAAATTTTTTATATGGATTCCATAAATTATGGAAAAAGACATTACATTAGTAATGCTTAATTATTATTAAGAAGAAAGAGGGTGATTGATTTGATGGAAGTAGAAAATGATTTTATTTGTATTGCTCAAACTCGGTCAAAAGAGAATAGATTTTTTAATATTTGTATAATTAAAAATAAATTATGTAGAAAATGATTTTATTTGTATTGCTCAAACCTGGTCAAAAGAGAATAGATTTTTTAATATTTGTATAATTAAGAATAAATTACGTCCAAAAAGTAAAAGTAAATAAATTACATCTAGTTTAAGGTAAATGGACTGTTAAAATTTTCTATTTTTTGTGAGATCAATATCTTAATTTATGTTCTGCTATAAAACCATCCATTCCATCCACTTTTACATTTATTTGTATATGTCGACTTATATTTATATCTCATTATTTCTTCCGATGTCATTGATACAAATGATAGGAATTTAGCTATTTTTTTTCTTATGGTTATTGATTTTATTCATTTATATTATGATCAGAAAAGCGGTTTATGCTATTTCTATTTTGTAGTAAATTATTTCAATTTCCTTTGTGTTCCAATGTATGACAAAATTTTATAAATATATCATGGCTACTTGGACATCTATGTAATTATAGGGTCTTGCATATATGTATTTGAATTCTTACATTAATATGTCATTAAAATCTATATTGTTACAAATGGCTTTATCTAAAGTGATGATCCATAATAAAGGGTGTATTAAAGTTTTCTAACCAAATAACTAAATAAATAATAAATATATTACACTTCTGTAAAAAGTAATTTCTTAAAGAGTATCTGTTCTCTCACACATGATTCTCCTCTCCATCCTCAAACTCCTTTAAATGAAAATGGAATAAAAACATTTTTAACATCCAGAATAAAGACGAGAAAACGAAAAATAATAGATGAGAAGTTCATACAAATACTTGCAAGATAGAGAACAGTAAAGGATTGAGAAATGACGAAGCAGAGTAGAGTTAGCTCCACTCTAATCACCCGGAATGGGGAACCCAATGAAGCATGAGATGTGGTGTTCATAGAACCCCCAAAACGCCCAGGAGCTACGGATGCTGGGCACAGCAGAAAACTGAGTTTGGGATGCAGAACTTCAGCCACAGGGCTTACTTAAAAGTCTGTATTGAGAATGGTTAATCCCTGAGCTCCTCACTTGCAAATCTAATGATTTTCCTCTTTAGCTACATCACCTTTGACCCTCAGGAGGATGAAGATTATTTTGTGGATAAGTAAAACAGATGCTCTAAACTTGGAGAAACAAAACACAGTAGAGAACTGGGGTGATCAATGGCTAAGGTATAGGAGATTAACTGAAATGCAAATAGAGAATTGTGGGATTCTCAACTCTTTCCTTTTGTCCTACTTCAGAATATTAGCAGCCAAACTTGTCTCTCTTCTCATGTATCCCCTACACACTGTCCCATCCCATGGCAGGAGATAGATACTTCTCAGAAGATTATTCTCAGAAAGACCCCTAGATACTGATGTTTGGAGGTACCCAATGAAAAGCTGAACTGAATCTATTTGTGCTATAGGAATTCTACCAACTGACAAGTCCTCTCCTCATAAACAGAGCTTCGCAATGGTTTTTTCACGCCTTGCTCTTAAAAAATAAATTTATAGCCAAAACTCACAAGATATTAAAAGAAATTGTGGAATTCGAGAGATACAAACGCGAAACAAGTAAATATACGTACAAAGAGATATACGTTCACACACGAAAGAGGAATAAAGTCTACAACCAATATCCTCAGAGAGACTAGAAAAGATACTGTTGTCATTAAAGTACAAAATCAGGTACTTTTAAACAGGCAGAATTAGAGATAAAGAAATAGTACTTGAAAATTGATATAAACTTGAAAGGCAAAGAAAGGATAATTCTAAGAATATAAAATTAAAAATATAAAATAATTTTTAAAAATTTAAGCAACAATTTAAGAAATTAGAGATTTAATCTGCAAAATAGGCATTACAGAAACAGAGAAAATTTTATATTAAAAAACATACAAAAGTATTTGTTAACTTTATAGAACACTAATTCATCAGGGACCAATATTATATTATGTTGACCTGCCCAAAATTGTGAAATAATTATATTCGTATCATGCTTCTTATAATAGGATGGAAATAAATAATGTCAGCAGTTAAAAGGTCAAGTACTAGCCTAATAAGCATATAGTTGAGAGATTTGGAGGCCACCAGTGGAATGAGCTAAAGGAATTGAATGTCTTTTATTCTAGACATTAATACTAGAGAATGGAAAAAGATGGAGCAGAGAGAAAATAGACATTTTTTATGACATATCCTTTGGTTTTTACTATTTAAGTTTTTACTACATACATGTATCAATTAAATAAAAATAAGTGAATTAGTAACACACAGAACATCTGACTTTTGAGAAACACACAGAACATCTGACTAACGTTCGGATATTTGTAGTTAATAATAGGAAACTTTGAAAGTTTGTCTCTATCATTTCTCACATAATCGATGACTGCCTTTCTTTCCAACCCTTCCCCCCATCCCCCACAGGAGGCCAGAGAATTCTCCACAGAAGCTGAGGATATGAGGGAACCAGGCACAAGAGAACTGTGGAAAGCAAAACAACTCTCATTCAGGCTCACATAAACGAGGAGTGGTTTCTTTTATTTAGGCAATAAAATTTACAGAACACATTGGTAATTTCTATTATAGCAAAAATTCATTTCATGAACTGACTTTAATCCTAAATCTGCAAACATTCCTATGAAAGGTATATAAAAAATACTGCATCCTATTCATTAGCAGACAGATGTTACATACTAAGAAAGCACAATTTTGAAGTGAAAAAGCCATGTTTGAAGTTAAAAACCAACTATCAGTGATGAGACTCTGGAAATGTTTTTAACCTCCATATCTCAGCTATTAAATGAAGATAACAATGGTTACCTGATAGGCTTGTCAAGGGAAATATGTAGTTCAGCAGGTGAAATTCTTAGTTCAGTGCTTGGTGCTATGTAGGAAGTAAAAAAAATTAAATTATAGAATTAACAGCAATCATGATAATACTCATTATTAGTAAAGAATGTAGGCTAGTAATAATGTGAAGAAAGTGTATGGTTATAAGTGAAATAGTCCCCAAACCTAATTTTAGACTTCATTACAGTTTTTGCCTCCCTAAAAAATGTTTGTTCTATGAATGATAATTAGAATTGACTGATCTGGTTTTAAGATCTTTATTTTTAGTATTGTCCGTTAGAGTGGTAATATTAGATGAAAGATAAGAAAAGGAACAAAATGGTCAGATACTTTAAAAAATTAGATACTATAAGTCTAATTAACAGGAGTTTATGTATATCACTTCATTCTATATGAAGAAATGGCTACAGGAGAAGAACTGTTGTTCTGCAGATTCGGGGTACCAGAGCTTGGGGTAGCGGTTCTGGTAGCTGGAAGAATATGCTTTATTCAGGCGTAGCAGGGCACAGCAAGGCGTGGGCACAGTTCCAGCTTCCCCGCAGCCTGCACAGGCGGGGCTGTTCTTATTTCAAGGTGCATAATAGTGGCTTAAGGTCAGGTACTATACTCAGTCACAATATACAGGTTGTATAGGATGCTGTATCTGAGGTTACATAGGACACTGTAATCTAGGGTCGCCTGGGCCACTGTATCTGCAGTTGCCTGGAAACCGCAGGGCTTGCTGGGAAGGAGCCCGATTGCATCCATTTTGTTTGTCAGTCCCCTCACCCAACAACTGGTCTCTGGAGTTGTTCACAGTGGCGAAGGCTATGGTTTTCAGAAGACTCGAGAACCAGGTAAATTACACCTGAACTTGTATTTCTCTGTTGTGACTACTGAATAATAGCGTCCTAGAAAGCAAACATTATGAATAAAATTTTAGATCTTCATAAAAATAAGATTTTGTTCTTCTCTAAGTATTCGTTGGTTTTATTCCTACTAAAGACTAGAGAAGAGGCATTTTTTTCCTCCTTTATTGAAATATAATAGACAATTAGTTGCTTATACTTGCATTGTACAAGTCTCTGAGGTTTTTTTTTTTTTCAATTATAGTTGGTATACAATAATATACCACTTTCACTTGTACAGCATAGTGATCAGAGATCCACATAACTCGCAATATGCTGCCTACAAGAGAAGAGGCGTTTTAAAGAGGTCAATTGAAATTCTAAAACTTAATCCTTTTAGGCTTAATCAGCAAATCCTTTGTGTACTGACCTTTAGGCAGCAGTGCAGAGCTCATCTATTTGCAAGGATACGAAGCAAGCTGAATGTTAGGAGATGGAGCTGTCCCTTGGGCTGACCCCAAAGGAAGGGACTTTTTTCACTGTGACTGAATCATTTGTTAATAATACAGGCTTGCTTTAATATGAACAAAGTGTTCATTAAAATCAAAAAGTGAGTGACTTACAGGACACTGTGGATATAAATATTATGCCCTTTTTAACTGACAAGTGAAATGAAACAAAGAAAGATGAAGTACAGTTTCACAGGCCACACAGTAAGTGGCAGAAACATACTTCAAAAGTTCTGATCTGAAGTTTCTGTCAGTGTTCACGTTTCACATCCAGCACCACTTGTGCTTCAACGTTGAGCCAATTTGACTCTTCTTAGAAGGAATTTCTGTAAAGATGGCAGAATTAGTGAGTCCTCAGAGGTCTCTTTCAAAAATCATTTAATCTAAAAATAAGAGAAACTGCTCTATGCAAGCCAGAGAGAAAATAAACATGATTAATTAAAGATGTAAACTAACCAGAGATGCATAGCAATGTTGATATTGTAATAACTGTTATAGACTTGAGAAACTTCAGAATTTATGTCACAAAACTACAAATGAGGCAACAAGAATTACCTTTGAAGTGATTGTGGTGTTTTTAAGACAGGTACATTTCAAAGACACTAGAATATAATTTAGATTTTCGTCTAACATCCTGCACATTGAAAAAGTCTACAAAGTGTTTTCTGAATGAATAATTTAAGTAGACATGAAAAACGAATACTTCCTCTGCAAAGAATAATGTTTATATATTCCAAAAATATTTTCAGTCATATTGGAACATTGTTCAGATGACAAGTTTATTTGTGTGTGTATGTATGAAGAAATTTCTGTCTCAATGCACTGAAATTAGAGACAGAACTGAATCTCCAGAAAAATTGGCCACTTTTCTATGTAAAACTGGCAAATTTCTAGGGGTAGTTTCTTAATGGTGAGATGTTTGATTCCATCTAACAGAATTCTACCTAAAGAAATTTCCTGGAACATCCAACTCCCTGACCTGCTAAGATCCACATTAATGGCCTTTAACTCTATGACTAATTTCACATTTCCTTTGCCTCAATATTGTATAGAATAAGAACTGTTGACAATAACATACTAAAAGAAGGTGTTTTAGGGTCAGGTGAGGAAGAGATATTGAACCATTATGATATACTTTGCCTAAAAACTATTTAGAAGTTGCTTAATAATGTTTGTACAGCTTTCATTAATAAACTATTAGAAAATATCTCATAGAGAAATAAGGCATAAAGATCCAGGTGACAGGGCATAGAAGAACATATTTTCTTCCATCATTAAGAAAATGACAATAACGACTGAGATCCACAGATAGTCTTTCAGAAAGTGATTTTAGAAATCTCTGTATTAGTATAAAAATTGACACGTGCACAAAAGCTATGTATAGACCATCTCTCAAAAGATTTTCTCCATTGGTCCATAGGCCCTAAATATAGTCAAGTCCAAGAAGTACTACAAAAACTCCTAAAAAATAGAACTCAAGAACAACTTTGAAATAGAATGTCTAAAAAGAGTTATGATTCTTATAATTTATGAACTGGACTCTATAATCTCTCCTATGGCCACTCTTACACGTCACTTTTTTCTCTGTCTGTATCTCTGTCCCCTGCATGGACATACAGTTAGTTCTCTTTCGGATTCCCTGGTTTTATGTTATTTGTCCTAGGGGGAAATAAATAAATAAATAAATAAATGAAAAATGGAAAGTACGCAGGGCAAAGATATGACAATATGCAGTAAAGTGACTGCATCTAATTTAATGCTATTTATATTGAAATATTCACCCACAGACGTAACTGCAAACTTTCATTTTACTTATGCTCTGTGGATAGAGAATCATTTTGACCTTCAAAAGGTTTGTGGATGATGATCATTTTAATCACTATGGGCTCACACCATCCAAAAACCTCTTAACTTTACTCATAAAACAAGTAACATGTATTGTATAAAATGTTTATATTGAGATGAGGCCAAATTCTGCATATATTATATATTTTTAAAACTCTTGGCCCGATAACAAATAGGTTTCTATTGTCCTGAATGCTCCAGCTTTGAGCATATAGCTTCCCTTCACTGCATAAGTCTCTTCTATGGTAGCAGGCTGACATAGTCTTTTTTCCCGAAATATGTTTCGATGTGTACGATTCTCAGAATTTCAGCTCCAACTGGAAAACAAAGGGAATTTTGTGTGAATACACACTTTGAAATTAGGCATTGTACTATTTTAATATCTCCAGAGAATTATTTGTACATAACTGTTAGGTATGAAGTAAGGTTAGAAAAATAAGTTCAATTGTTGGAGAAAGAAAGATTTATTATTTTGTTAGTTTATCTCCAGTTATATATTTTCTAAAAGTCTAGACTACTCTTGTGACTTCAAAAACTACTGAGTGGTAAATAATAAATTCAGAGCATTTGAGAAATTGAAATAATTCAAGTAGAGAATAATTCTTCAAAAGTTCAATTTAATGCCTCTAAAGCATTTACTGTTAGATTAATCAGACAGTTTTAATCAATATATTTAATATATGTTGTTATTAACACATATTTCTTGAGGATTAACATCCACACTTTACACATACATGAGCATTTACAATCTTTTTTCTTCCTCGCTATTCCTTATAATCTCTCTTCTCATGTCGAAGTGTTCACTGTTATTAATAGGTATTAGCAGAGATTAAAATTTTTTTTAATAGGTAATAATCAGAATGTGTTTTTACTACAGTTCTTAACACATTGCATTGAAATTACAAATTTATATCCTATGATTATAAAGTGTACAATACAAATTTATGTATCTCCTTTCTCACCACACGTTAGATGGTAAGTTCATCAGATGTAGGTACTACATTTTAACTGACATAGAAATTAGTACTACATCCGCATAATAAGAAAGTAGGAATGTTTTTTTTTGTTGTTGTTGAACTAACTCAAACTGAGAGTAAGAGGTTATTTATCACTATTCTCAAGTAAAAGTAGTCAAATATAAAATAAATACTGTTCAACCAAACTGATTTTTAATCATGGTTAAATTACATTAACTAAAGCATTGACAAGGTCCTACTTTACTCATAAAAACTAAAACTTAAAAATGTCAAATGATAGTATAAAGAACATCGATATGATGTTTAATGAAGCTTATGGAATTGAAATTAGGCGACAGCTACAATGTTATGAGTAGAAAATTGGCATATTTTTTATAAAAGGTTTTTTAGTAAGTAAATAACAGTGGATTTAAAGCATTATATACTTTATAAATTCATTATTTAAATACAAAATAATAATTATTTTAATGTTTTATTAAAAGTATTAATTTTCCTTCTGCTAAATGACCAAAATTCTTCAACTTTAAAATTTGAACTTCATTAGTATTACATTTGTTCCACCATACATAAATTAACATAAAAGAATTATATAACAAATTTTTCAGATCGACAGCTAGCTACACAGTAAAGAGATTTTGCACAGTAGCAGAGCATTCAATATAAACATTTTTCTCTTCTCACCATAAGTCAAAGCAATCTTTTTTCCAGTTCTATACTAGTAGAACCCATAAATCAGGGTGTCTAGTGTGTACTGGGAAAGGGGACAGGTGAGGTAAGAATAGATGAGTGTTCAGAGTAAATCACCAGCCCAGTACCTGACTATATTGCATATAATACAAATCTTGTTCATTCATCCCTGCTGGCAAACAAAAAATTGTCACCAGAGTCTCAATTTCTTCTCCATGGTCTCGTATACTAAAGAGCAGGAAAATGACCCATTTTTATGTAACAGATCATGCAGAAACAATTTTAAACAGAAACTTGTAGCATTGCAAAAAAAACGACTAAAAAACAAATTAACCCGAGTCGTATATATAATTGAAGAAAGCAGTTGAACTTTACAGAAGCAAACTAGAAAAGTTTGTAATCAATTTAGTAACCATGGTACGAGAATATGACAGTTTGAAGACTAGTATAGAACATAAGAGGACAACCTCACATATAATCAAGTCAACAGAAAGGACCAGAATCACATCTCCCTTAGCTATACTAGATTTTCATCAAAACTTTAAAGAAGTAATAAAAAATAAATAGAATGTCTGGGTAACTTAGTCTATCTATCATCTATCATTTATCCATTTATGTGTGCTATGTTCATACATCTCCAGGGCATTGAACATACACTTCCTAAGTATAAAACTCTGGGAGGCAGGAGATTTTTTAATATATTGCCTTCACTGACATATATACAGTACCTAGAACAGTGCCTGGTACATAGTAGGTATTCAATAAATAGATGATGGATGGACGAATGAATGAATGAATGAGTGATAGAAACAGTTTTGTTTTGGTTTCTCACTGTCCTATTAAACCCGTTCAGCACTTGTAGTTCACCTCCTGCTCTTGAGTATTAATAAAGACTTTTCTACAATTTTTTTGTCATTCTTAGATCATAGAAAGGCCTATGATAACTTTAACAAATATGATCTCAAGTAATGTAAATTTCCTTTCTCACATAAAATTAAGTCAAGTTCTAACTTACATCTCAGTACCTCTCTCAACTGAAGCCTGTAACAAGCAGTGGGAAGAATATTCCTTTCTATTTGCATCAGCTAGGAGGCGGGGAGGTTGGAAATAAGAATGGCAAGAGTATTTGTACTTCTTACATGACCATCCCTGTCATAAGTAAGTGTCGCTTTTCTAGACCTTGCAGATGATTTAAAGCTTACTGTCTTCTGCTAGTGTTTTTGTGAGTTCTTAGAAGTTTCCTCTGCTTGGTCCCACCAATTACAACTCCTGCAACCCCAGCCGTATTTCTCCTTGAGTCTGTAGCTTGCAATCCCACTGTAGGTTCTGTCCCTAGTGATATACCTTTTATCCTGTTACTACTTGGGTCCTCTTACTATGGAAGAAAAATCCCTTAGGCAAGATTTATTTTAAAATAGCATCAGTCTCATGCTCTCTGACCTTGTATTTGCACCTCTATTGAATTGTGTTAGTAGGGAATGGATTTTCTTCCCAGTGGCAAAGATCTCTACCACACAAGCCACTTCAGCTTTCAAGCATGATTTTAGTACCAGTGCTCTTGGCCCTTTAACTGAAAACTCACCAAGTCATCTATGAAAGAACCCCTCAATATCCTTAGATGAATGGGATATCACTCTGAGAGGGAAGGGTGGCTCTTAATGCCATCTCTACATATAAATTGTGCTCACAAAATTGTTTCCTAACTTTGCTCAATTTTTTTTATTTTTGATCCCTGGAAAGAGATCCAAAATCATGTAACCAGTCTTAAATACAAAGCTCAAGCATGAATTAATAAATTTTATCTTGGTGGTCTATGTCAAACTTCACTTTGATTCTTGTTATTTATTGTGCCTGGGTCTCTAGGTTGAAACATCCAATTAAATAGCCTGCTACAAATATATGTAAATATATAGCCGAGGATGGCAAATAGGTTTTAATTCTCATTCCAGTTCTGAGCCAGTCATAGTACTTGCCAAAGAGCCCTGAGTTGAGGACATCTAAACTCATGGGCAAGACTGTCTCTGTTGATTAGTGAAGCCAGCCAAGGGAGAGAGAGGGGGAAATTAAGGACACTCCTTGCACTGGGAAGAATCTTTGAGGGCAGTTGCCATGTTTGTCTTGCTCATGCTGTATTTCCTTTCCTGGCAACATGCCTGGAATTGAGCGAGTTCGCAATAAATATGTGTGGAATATATGAGCAAGAATGTATATATGCAAATAAGTGGCTATATATATATAGTTATATTAATCACATATGTATTTATAATTAATTTTATGTACATGAATTAACCTTTTAATTAGCTGAATATTATTTAGTATGCTGTAGTATAAGTTCAGTTATTTTCTACTAATTGTTTTTTTATCTTATAAGAGTAATTTATAAAACCTTAAGGCAATGTTTCTTGAGGCATTATTAAGGATATAAACTTGAATTCAATTTGAATGACAATTATGACAATTCTAATATCCCTTTCAAAGAGGTGCCTAAACAAGATCAATTACTGACTATATTGCCACACAAAATATGATTTTAAATAAAGTTAACCTGAGTTTTCATATATTTGAGTATGTTAATGCGATATCATCTAAAAAGAAAAATGACAGGTAAGCAGAGATATATAAATTGATGATAACTGTGGGGCCCTAGGCACATAGTAATTGATAATGCTTGATAATTGTTCACATTCTATTTTGTGGTATTAAATTAATAATAGGTTTAATGACTATGTTAAGTAACTGACGATACAGACATGAAGATATTATTGAGAACACATTGCTAATATAAATGTAAATGTAGTTATATTGTAAGAAGTGAGGTAATGAGAAAGATCAGTTTAAAAACATAAATTAAATCAGTATGTCCAGGGAGGCAGCATTAGTCTTTCAGTTTCTTATGCAGAATACATTGAAATGACTTTAGGAAGTATCTATGTGGAAGGAGCCTTCATATAAAGGTTAAAAACCTTAGGCATTGATTTGATGAGTTTTTCCACAAGGTGCATAAATGTGGAAAGTAGAAGACATTTGGATATTTGGCCGATTTAAATTTTGTATTTGAATATTTAATTTCATAAAAATATGGTGCTACGGGTTGATATGTAGAAAACCTTGTTAGAGAGTATTTCAGATATCTAGATTTGGTGTATATAGGTTTAATATAATTTCAAATCAACTTGTTTATGACTTGTTTTATCTACTTATTAATGACAATGACAAAGTAAAAAATGTTGTGGGTTTTTTTTTTTTTTTTTTGAAAAGTAAAGTTGTTTTGATATAAAAATGAAGAGCTCCTATGCAGGACAAAAGGAAAAGAACGAAAGTAATATAATGAAAAAGTTTATATGTTTGATTATAATAAATTGCCAATTGCAGTGGGCAAGTGGAAAGAACCATACTATCCCTTAATGACAAAACTGCCAACATCAAGTCTACCCAACATTCATGAGGGAATGTGAATAACATGAGACAATCTCCCCTGTTAATATCCCAAGGGCACTTCTGCCACCAGCGTTGAGTAGCATCATTTATATTTATGAAAAATACCTCATTGTAATAAGAGAGCAGTATCTTCACTCTTAATATGGTAGATACATATTCTCAGTAATACTGATTCTTCAGTGTGGCAAACCTGACCACAGTTGTTTCTTTAATAACCAAGCCACAGGTGCAGAGAAATGAGTATGTGGTTTAATTTCATTTTAAAGAAGATTGATATTATTTTTCAAGTATAGCAAATGGAACACTGAAAGGAAATATTATAATGGCCACTTACAAAGTTAAAAGGAGAAATTAGGTCTTTAGTCTGAATTTATCCCAAAACTATCCTATGTAGACAAGATGGGCACCCTAGATAGGGATTTGCACTATTTTCTTACGTGTACGATTCACAATATCAACTCAATACCTCTTCTGAGCATCTGTCTTATATTAATGCTGTTCTAGGCTCTAAGAGTAGAGACAGAAATAGGCACATTTATCCCTGCAATCTTATAATCAATAGTTTCATGCCTGCTGAAGTGCTACCCAGTACCAATGATACTTTATCTGAAAATTTAGCCTCACCAAACACCTGAATGAAACCTGGCTGACAATGAAATCCAGGACTATCAGCAAAGGAGAATGATTTTATTTTTCTGTCCCAAACCAGTTTTCATAATCCAGTGTCCACTTGGCTTGGGATAAGGCCTGGTCACACTCTCTGTCCTGAAGACTGGCCTTTTGCTTATTGAAAGAATCTAGTATTCCTTCCACTAGGGCTGGAATTCTGCCAAGAAATCCAGCCCTTTTGGCTGGACTATGAACCCATAAAGCTGTTATCAACCCTCCAGCCTCAAGTGCTAAACAAACTCCCTCCACCTTTATATTGTTGTCTGGGGCCTTCCTTAAACTTAGAACTCCCAGAAATTAAGGTGATAGCATTGCCCTAACTGCATCCTTACTCCTGTTCATGACTTCCTGTTTGATGTCCTGTTCAATAGATTAGACTTCTGGGGCAGGAACCCTACCCTGGTTGTCACCAGGGTCACCAGGATTCCCCAGGCACTATTATATTAAACACCAGCCTTTCTCATATGGAAACCAGCTCTCCACAAGGACAATCCCATTAGCCTGGATTCTCTCTATACCGTTCTTTCCTCCCTATCTTTTGAGACCCCAGCATGTCTCACAACTGAGGAGAAACAATATTTGCATACGTAAAACAATTGGAAAGCAAAACAAATGTTATTAAATAAATGATCAATTAACTACAACCAAGGGTTAAATCATATTATAGCCTATGTATGTCACAGGAGAGTGTCAAAAGAAACATATGACATATAAAGAATTAATTGCAAAACTCTGCATTATGTACAGATTGGAATGATGCTCAATGGGCCCTCTTCTGCATGTATAAATTACTTTATACATGTAGAAATTATTACTTCTGAGAAGGAATTTCTTTGGATTACCATTTAAATCATTTAGATTCTGGAAAATTTTCACATTATCATTCCTCCTCTCAAAATGTAAAATATCTTCCAATAGGCTTTGTGACGAACATAATAATTAAAATAAAAATAAAAAAAACCTAAAAGTCACATTATCCAAAACTCCAAGCTGAAGTTATTTGTGAGATGCACTTCTGTATGGCTCATTTGAGTTCTCCGCTGCCATTTGGTTGAGATGAATGAACATGGAGAGCAGAAGTGAGCTCATAGATTTATTGCTATTATTCAACTGAAGACAGTTTTCCAGAGGCTAGATTAACATAGCACAACCTGTCAAATGCTGCTTTGAAGGTTGAATATTCACAGAGAAAAGAAACAAGCATTAGAGGAATAAAATGCAAGACCATTTTACCCCAAATTGCAGAATCCAAAGATCGCTATTACTTTAAAGTCTAACCTCTCTCCTCCTTTGCTATTTCTTCTTTCCTCCAATAGGAAAGCACTCTTTTAGGGGATTTTTCTAAAGGTACTATAGTATTAACAATTTTCTCCCCAAAATAGCTTTACGTAAGTGACTATGCCTTCTCTTTCTTTTTTCTTTCTTTCTTTCTTTTTTTTTTGAACCTTAAAATTTTCAAAGATGCATTTGAGATACCACTAAAGCTCCCATCTTCCTGGCAGATGCCATCTCAATCAATAACACTTTTCTTACTCTAAACTCTGATATTTTGAGTTTTGGCCTTTCAAAGCGTTGGACACAGACTTTGGACTGGTAACAACACTGTGGTAGCACAAAACTAATAGCCCCTCACCTAAAAATGTCCATGTCCTAATCCTTAAAACCTGTGAATATGTTAAGTTACATGACAGAAAAAATTAAGGTTGCCGATCAAATGACCTTGAGATGGGGAGGTTATCTTGAATTATCCAGATGAGCCCAGTATAATCACAAGGGTCCTTGTAAGTAAAAGAGAGAGGCAAGAGAGTCAGTGTCAGAGTGATACTATATGAGAAAGACTGACCGCCCACTGCTGGCCCTGTAAAATTGAGGAGGAACCACTAGTCAAGGAATGAGGGCAGCCTCTAAAAGCAGGAAAAGGCAAGGAAAAAGCCTACAGAAGATAATGCAGCTCTACCGACACCTTGATTTTAGCCCAGTAAGACTCACTTCAAACTTCTGACCTCCAGAACTATAGGATAATAAATTTATATTGCTTTAAGCCACTAAAATTGTGGTAATTTGTTATAGCATCAATAGGAAACTAATATACACATAAATTTTTGGTTCATTTTAAACATTACAAATAGAAATTTATGCACTCTAAAAAATTTCTTTTCATAATTATATTCCTGAATATCTTCTAAAATACTTACATTCCTCTAAACTCAAAATGAGCAATCTTGTCTTGCCTCAGGTCAATCTAGTATCTTTCTAGTGACATTGTCCCATGAAAAGAGCAACTTGGGTGAGGGCTTGGAGAAGGTTTGCTCAATATCACTCTTTTCATATTTTAATCTCAGTCTAACTTATCACAAATGGAATGGTTATTGTTTCCTTTAAGTATATGTTTTAAAACATATAATATTTTTAAAGATCCAAGTTTCAGCATAGCATATCTAATTGTTCTTAAAATCTTCAGTATCAATTACCAGATAAATCATGTATAATCACTTTCAATCACTATAACAGAACAAACCACGATAATTAGGGCTGTGGAAGTAATCAGATCAGCAAAGTTTTAATTTGAATGATTTGCTAATAATCAAGCACCCATAATTTGGGATCCTTTGGAAATTTTCATTCCAAACTAAATTTGAAAAAGCAGACAAATATAAATAAATAAAACAGTCTCGCATGAAACATCTAAACTGATTTTAGTACAATATTCCTAGAGGTAGACTAGAGGGGGGATGAGGTGGAAAGTCGCTTGGCAAAAAGTGCGATTTTTGACTCCATGACTCTGTTCCCTACTGTGTGACCTTAAGCAAGTTACTTAATCACTCTGTGCCTCAGAATAATCCTTTTTCTATGAGCTGGAAGAAGCTGAGGAGCTAAACATGATCTTGGCATCTCTCACCTGGTCCTGGGCAGGTGTATGACTAATGCTGCTCTTCAGAATCATTGGGCTCTTCACACCAATGTCTCATCTTTGGGGTCTCAGACTTACAAAAGGAGATAATTTAACATCCTGTTTCATTGGACTAGTTACTATAATTATCTTGAATGTAATTATTTTGCATTCCTGTAGCAGTGTGTCATATTTTTTCTATTTTGATTTGAAAAATTTTAAAACTTGAAAAAGCTGTAAAAATCATAAAGTAGTACTCATATAATACTTTTACCAATTGTAAACATTTTGCCACATTTGCGTTCTCTCTCTTTTTATCATATATATGTCTATTTGTGTATATTTGCATTTGCTGAATTACTTGAGACTAAGTTACCCCCCAAAATTCAGCATGTCTCCTAAGAACAAGAATATTCTCTTAATCACAATAACAATTATCACATTCTGGAAATTTAACATTAATTCAATACAATTTTCCAACCACATTCATTATAGTAATATTTTTTTTTTTCTGATTCGGTATCAAATCTAGGATCTTGAATTATATTTAGTTACATTATGTTACTTTTAAAATTTTATCATCAGTCTCCCAGTATTAGTTTAGATTATCAACCCCTGATAACAAATGCTATATTTTATTAATTGCTGTACTTTTGGAATAAGCATATCTACTAGAAAAAAAAAAGGACTATTTGATGAAAATCTACTTGGAAGTTAGCTGTCAGTTTTTCCCATATTAACTTAAACACCAAGCAAGAAATTTGACATAGTAATATTTATATTTAAAAACACTGGAAGGGATTCAGAAATTATTGTGTCCTTATCCTTACTTGTTAGACGAGATACCAAAGAATAACTGCAAATATCACAAAGCCCAGAGCGTCATATCAAGACCAGAACCACGTTCCGAACTCCTAGCTTATCGTACACTCTGTCATGTCATACTTTCTCAGCCTCTCTCAGAATTCATTACAAATATGCAAAATGTAATTTCCTTGCTCAGCATCTATTAATCTGGACAACTTCACCAATAAAAAGAATAAGCATAATTTAACACCTTGCACTATCCTTCTCTGGTTCAAGCCATTCACATTTAGAAAAACAATCGTGGCACTGAAAGAAACCTTCATAATTGAGATAGATGTAGACCTGCTATCGCCAAGCATCAAACAACAAGCGCTTTTCCATCATCACATGGGACATTGTGCAGTGTTCAACTGGAGCGTCGCAACATGAATATCACAATCAATTTAACAATTAGCATTTTCCAAGACAATAGACACATTATTGGTAGAAACAGCAGCACACACTTCAAACAGAGAGCCATTGAACCACTACTTAATGGCTGCTTCAGTCCGTTTTATGTAAGCTTAATGAACAAGGGTGAACATTAGAAAAAATTTTATTTGGAAATTCATTTAAAAAGAAACTTTTATTCAAGCAATGTAATTTTCCTTGTCTCTTCCAAAACTACTCATGGAAAAAAAATATGAATTTTAAGGATTTACTGATTTTAACTGGCATACATATAAATTACTTATCATTATAACATAATGTCATAATATAATAATACATCAATATTATATTTGTTAATACGCATTATCATTTTATCAGCTTAACTTGGTTTACCTCCTTAAGAAAAATCCAAACTTTTTTATTTTGCAGTTTTATATTGTATTTCACAGTTTTGTACTAGTATAAATATGCATTTTCAATATAAACTGTTAAATTGCAGTTTTCCTGTGATAGGAAAGGAAAAGCAGAGTTTCTTTGAGATTTAAGAATCAAAGAGATAAATTCCATTTTATTCCGAGAGTCATTAGGCAGATAAAGTCTCTAGAGTATTGCTCACTTGACTAAGGCATTTCCTTTCCCCGATAAAATTTATAGCTATCAATGGAAAAAAGGAGCACAGGTCACCTAGTCTATAAAAAGAATCAAATGGAGAGGAAGGAATACATAGATTGATGGGAAAAGGCTGTTTCGACTCTGAACATCAGAGTGACAGAAGTATGATATAGTTTAAGTAGACGTTCTTTATTTTATTATTTTTGTTCGTTTTGTTTTCTTTTATTTTTGTCTATGTGCTTCCTCTTCTGCTAAATTGTAAGCACTTTGAGGGCAAAAGCTATCTTTTTTGGCTTTCTCCTCACAGTGTTTCACTCAGTACTTGTTTACTAAATGAAGGAAGGAAGGGAAGGAGAGAGGGAGGGAGGGAGAGAAGGAGGGAGGGAGGGAGAGAGGGAGGGAGGGAGGGAGGAGGATAGGAGGGAGGGCAGTGGAATCAAGAAACCTGCCAATGAAAAATAAATCTTGTCTATTTCCGTTGTGTAATATTGTTTGCTTGAAGCATTTTCCCTCCTCAATTCCTTCATCCTCTGCCTGGCACCACAGGGAATCTCAATTCTCACAAAACACAACCACAGAGCTTGTTACCACTTACCCCATTCTTGCCCAACCCCCAAATACAATGTTATTGAATAATATCAGAACCTCAAGGTAGATATACAGGGGGATTTAAGATAAATTATTCCACTCCCTCACCTAAGAGATGAAGAAATGGAAACACAAAGGGATGAAGTGATTTGTCCTCTCTCAAATAGCCAGGTCACAGCACAGGAAGTCCTGAAAAATAGATTGCTTTAGATTCATGATTTTTTTTCTTTTTTTCTTCTGAAATGATTTCAAACTTTCAAAACAGTTTTGCTGCCTTGATGCCCATTGCCTCTTAAGATTTTATAATGTATTTCTTACAAATAATATCTTTTTTCTACAAACCCCCAATATAATAATCAACACAAATAACTTAGTATTAATGTATTACTGCTAATGTAATTCACATACAAATTTCACCAACTGGCCAAGAATATGTGTTTCAACAAAATTGTCCATTCTAGGACCCTATTTGGTGACCATATCTCTTTAATCTCCTTCAGTCTCAAGCAGTTATTCAAAGTTTTCTTAACTTTCATGATATTGACACTTTTGAAGGTTACAGGTCAATTTTTTAGAAGAATGTCCTTCATTCTGGCTGTCTGAGATTCCCTCATGATTACATTCAGGTTATCTATTTTTGGAAGAAAAATCACAAATGTGATGCTGTGTTCTCAGTGCACCCTGTCAGGTGCTATTCGGTTTTGCTTTGCCGCCTTGTTAATGTTAACCTTTTGATTACTTGGATAAGTTGTTGCCTGCCAAGTTTCTTCACTGTAGTAACTCTCTGTCCCTTTGTGAAGGTACATTAAGACATCCCATCCTGAACAAACTTTCTATGAATTTTAGTACCCACTGATGTTTCTTGCCTAAATTATTATGATGGCTGCCAAATGATTTTCTTCTTCCTTATACATTAATCAGTTGGTAGTCTACTGTAAGGAAAAGGTTTAGCATCATTTATATTGATGCTAAAATTGTCCCTTATTTGGCGACCTGGTTCCTGACTTTTTGAAGTGTCCCAATCATTGTTTGAGTACTTCTTATTTTCTAACACTATGAGATGTCTCACATTTATTTTCTAACTTCTCAGGCCCTCTCACTAGACATAGCTAGTAAATATATGCATGCATATGCATGCACACCCTATACATATATATGTACGCACACAGGCATCCCTATCAACATTTATTTACATATGTACATATCTATCTTTACCTATGTGTTGAAAACCGTGAGTTCAGACCAATACCTCAGTTCCAAACTAACACCATCAAGTTTGTACTAGTTTTCTCTTTTTCCCAATTTCCTGCAATGAGAAATCCGTTTCTCCTGTTCTTCATTATATATACTTATTCACTCAGCTCCCCCAGAGAGTAGCCAGTTCCCCACTAAACCGCCCTCATCGCCAAGCTTCATGTAGATGCTCTCTCTTCACCACTCCTCGCCCCTGCTGCTATGCTCCCTGCACAGGTGCACTTCGCACATGGCTTGGGCTCCCATATCCATGCACAGGTACTGTCGCCATCATCTCTGTTTCCTACCAGGATACCCTCTTCACCCGTTATCAGACTTCATGACCGATGATGTGTCATTCCACTAGTGCTGGGACACAGGTAACCTTCTCCTTCCTCTTGGGCTCTGATACCCCTTCACAGGTTGTGTTCATGCCCTTTGCACCCACTGGAGTTCTAACTTCCCAAGCTAGGATACAGTCATTCTCCATGTCCCACATGTAGACTTTTTCCTCCTCCTCCATTTGGCCTTCTGCACCCATCACTGGGCCGCCAAAACCCTGCCTCCTTGCAAGGAGGCACTGTTCACCTTCTCTGACTCCAATACCTCTCCCTGGGGCTCCAACGGCTTCCCACCTGCCCCTAGCTGTGTAGAAACCCTGCTAGTCTGAATGGGCTTCCCTAATCCACTTTAGTCAACACAAACACCATCTTCAACCTGCTCAAGCAAAAACACCTGTACTGTGTCATTGCCCTCCCGACTTACAGGTGCCTATTTTGCTCAGCCCCCACCTAACTAATGCATCTTCTGGGGTGCTCAAGAAATCTTTATTGGCTGAGAAAAAAATATTTTCGTTACCAAATGCATAGCAGTTCAATTGAAATTGACCTTTACATTATATTTCGTGATAGCCATAAATTATGCATTATGCATTCTAATTATGAATTAGATGAATATAAATAATTGAATTAATAAATTAATTCAAGTATATTTCAGTAATTTTTCACTCCACCTTTTTGTATTCTAGCCATAAGCACCAAAGAAAATTCTTTTCTCTTAGATATTTTTAATGAAAAATCTATAGTGAGTAACATTGTTTTATTTTGAACTAAATCATTTTAATAGGCAGAGTGGCACAATTGTGGCTGAAATCTATGCCATTGAATTGACAATAAAACGTCTATTTTTTTTTTAATGATTTGATTTGAGATGGTCATAACCTTCTGTCATAATAGTGGCCACTTAAAATGAATTTCTTTTTATGTCTCGGTTATTTGCAAAACTGGAGGAAAATCGATTCTTATAATAAGCCCATACTAAAGGAATAAAAATTTAAAATAGACAATGGCAAATATTGGAAGATTAGGTCAATATAAATTATACCATTTTTATTTAATTTATAGCTGGGTATCTTCTAAAAACCTTGGTTATGATTTATTTTAGTAGTGAGGTTTTGTTTCTGGTTTCTGTAGGCTTATGACCTATCTAAATATTATGAAAGCCTCATAAACAATGCACTGCACATGCATATAGAAAATAATAGAGATAGATTACCTGTTTTAGCCTTCAGCCTTTGAGGTGATTGAAACTTTTAAAAACCAGAAAAGGAGAGGAGGACCAGGAACTGGTGGAAAGAAAATGGACAGTTTCCATTTATCTACACTCATAAACTATAATTAGTTCAATGCTAAGTTAGACCAAGGAACTAAAAATTGGAGAGGATTTATACGATAATTTATTGGTATGATTTGTACTGCTTCGAATTGAACAAAACAGCATTTCTCTCAATACACAAGATATTTGAATATCTTTTGTCCAAATGTCTCAAATGCACCCTGCTTTCATTGTGTGGATCTGAAGAAAGAAAGTATGGACATCTTGCGGTCTTTCAACACAGACTTTCCATAAATTTAAAGCATTGAGAGGATGGGCCAATACTGGCTAAAATCTTGCTCAGCTAGTGAAAGCACTGAAGTTAGTTTTAACTCCCTTCACTGCAGACAATCATGTATTTTAAAGTCTTTCTCCTAGAAAGAAGGCTTTTATCAATTCTGTGATGCCTATGATTTTCATCAGGCATAATGCTCCCAAAGACTTGGCCAACCAACAGCAGCTACAGGCTGGGATGCCATCTGCAGTCATCTCCTTCAAACAGGTCTCTGTATCTTCCCAGCCTTAGTCTCTATTATCAAGAAGCCTATAACAATACATATTGTGATTCTAATCATATTAGCATGCTTTAATTACTATCTTTAATTCTGTGGCTTATTTTACACTAATTAAAGCTAGTAAAATTTCCACTGCTAATTTAATTAACAAAGCCACTCATCTTTGTCAGGCATCATCTTTCTTGCTTCATCCACATATTTAAACAGGGCTTGAAGGCTGCAGGTGATTCAATTAAATTATCATTCTAGAAGGCAGAAACTATGCTTATATCTGACCAAGGAAAAACCTCACAAGCTTCTTTATATAATGACACCTACGACCAACACTAAGAAAGTGGTCTCTTTCAGAACCTAAAGTGATCTGGACTTGGAATAAATTTGTTGAGTCAAATTCCATATCCACAATAACAACATAATATACTAAAATAATCATCTTAACCAATAATTTGTCAGATGAGGAGAAAATAAAGGAGGCTTCTTTGCATTGCCTGCATGGAATTGAATTAATTGATTAGTTTAGCTAAAAAGTCTATCCAAATTCTCATATAAATCCAGCTTTTTTCAATATATTCTGAAATAAGCATAACTCAGAATAACTTCAATTTACAAATAGATTGTATTTGTAAAACTATTTGCTTAATTATTTCTTTCTAATATAATATCTTTGGTAGTTGGTTTTCTTGGTTGGCTCAAAAAGTATATATAATCCATAACTAACATTAAAACTACTCACCAAACCCTACAGCTTAGGAGCAGGTCAGCCTTACTCATGAGGCTGTGCTCATAGTATTTTCATAATGACAGTGGCAGCAGGGACTCTAGTGCAGATGGTGACTGACAGCACATGGAGAAAAAGACACTAATGAGTCAATTTTGCCTGTTATGAATTTGGAAATAAAGCTTTGTCTCCTGCTAAAAACATTGTAACTGCTTGTATTTTTTTTCCCCTAGAAAAATACTGGAGAGCACTGTGTGACTTGGTTATTAATGCAAGAGTAGTATATCCTAATGTCGGGATGCTCCGATGCATGAAATTTGTTGTGTGAAGAGCACCATACCGCCAACATAGCTCTAAGGTAGGACCTGCAGATTTAATCTACATGATGACTGAGATATTTAAGATTACCCTGTTCTAACAGTAAATCATGTTAAGAGGGAATGGAACTCAGGTTCCTAAGTTTTCTTATTGAGGAAATATTTTGGTTTCCCCAAAGTTTTGTGATCCTAAGGAAAATCTTAAGGAGTCATTTCATTTCTTGTTATCCTTAGTCTCTAGTGTTAGCTATTGGATGAAATGTGGACTTCTATGGATTGGAGTAAGTCCCAATGACCAAAAACTGTTGCTATGAAGTAATCGGTTTGCTAAACTGTGGTTTGGCTCATATCCAGAAACTTGATTTTCTTCACCTTCAAATCAGCTAATTCCTCCAGGTTGCTAAAAACTGGTGGATTGACCTCAGTAATGTCTTCGATTAGTTCATACATCCCTGAATTTACCTTTGGTAGAGCTGTTTCAAGTTAACTCTGATCTTGGCATTGTCACTTGTGTTGAACAAAGGAACATTAGCAAAGGAGACATGGAAAAGACTTGAAAAGTCTTCTCTGTTGATGTTGTTGGTACCCTGCTGCCATGGGAACAAGCTAAAGCTAATCAAATGGATAATGAGAAACACATTGCCCAGTTACTGACCACTGCCCCAGCTGACATTCAGTTAACCCCCAGGAGCACAACTGCCAAGGCGACTGGCAGCTGACCACAGACATATCACCGAGACCAGGAGAAAAAAATTGCTCAGCTAAGTATACCCCAAATTGCTGGCTCATAGAATCATGAGATAAATAAATGGATATTCTTTCTAGCCACAGTTTTTAGGTGGTCTATTATATTGCAAAAGTTAATTTATACAAGTGTCAATAAAAAGAGTCTAAGACATTTGCAGAAATATAGAAGTAAAAGTGATTCTCTTTTTTATTATTTTTTTTAGTAGTGGATATTAATCCATTGCTATAGTGGAAGAAGTCATACTTGGCTAATGATTTTACTTCATTTATGAAAGAAGAATAAAGCATGAGGACTTTCACTACCCAGCTTCAAAACTTGCTATAAAGCCACAATAATTAAGGCAGTGCGATTAGCATAAATATAAATCAGTGGAAAGGAATAGAAAGTTCAGAAATAAACCCTTATATTTATGGCCAATCGATTTCCGACAAAGGGCCAAAGAAGTTCAGTGGGGAAAGAATGAGTTTTTCAACTAATGGTGCCAGAATAATAGGATATCAACATGCACAAAAAAATAATAGCAATAATAATAAGCTTAAATCTTCATAGCACACCATACATAAAAGTCAACTCAAAATAGATCAGAGAACTAAGTGTAAAAGATAAAACTATAAAAATTCTAGTAGAAACATGTGAAAAAACA
Organism: Rousettus aegyptiacus; assembly: GCF_014176215.1. Taxonomy (NCBI): domain Eukaryota; kingdom Metazoa; phylum Chordata; class Mammalia; order Chiroptera; family Pteropodidae; genus Rousettus; species Rousettus aegyptiacus. The sequence goes on from NW_023416286.1 coordinate 26,094,499, forward strand.
TTTTTGAAATTGTGTTAGGCAAACATTTCTTTGATGTGACACTAAAGTCATGATCTATAAAACAAATTTAATAAATTTGTCAAAATTTTAAAATTTTTGTTTTTCAATAAACACCATTAAAATAAAAAGACAAGCCACAGATGATGGAAAATGTTTTTGAAACATATATATCATAAAGAACTTATATCCAGAATATATAAAGAGCTCCTATAACGCAATAAAAAAAAATTAACCTAACGTAAAAATGAGTAAAGGACTTGAATAAACATTCATCCAAAAAAAGATATACACATGTTCAATATGTACATGAAAAGATGTTCATCATAAATCATTAGGTAAATGCAAGTCAAAACCACAGTGAGATAACACTTCACACCCTGCAGGATGGCTATAATCAAAATCTAGACAATAACAAGCATTGACAAGGAAAAATTGGAATGCTCATACATTGCTAAAGTGAAAGTAAAATGATACAATCACTTTGGAAAACTATTTCTGTTTCTTAGAAAAAGTTAAATATATGATACAGAGAATTTATTCTTAGCTATGTACCCAAGAGAAATGAAAATTGACATTTACACAAAGAGCTATACCTGAATATTCACAGCGGCATATTTATGATAGCCAAATATTGGAAACAACCCAAATATCTGTCAACTGATGAATTAATAATAAAAAAAGACAATATAGTTTACCATACATTGTAATAATATTTATTCAGCAAAAAAAAAAAGACACAAACTACCAATACATGCTATAGCACAGATGAACCTCAACAACATTATGCTAAGTGAAAGGAGTATTCAAAAAATACTCTATGTTGTATTATTTGATTTATATAAAACTGTTAGAAAAAGCAAATCTATATAGAGGAAAGCAGTTGGTTCTTGCTTGGGGCTGGTGAAGGGAGAGAGAATTGACTGCAAATGGGCACAGAGAACATATTGGGATGGTGGAAATTTTCTAAAGCTAGGTTGCTGTGATGATTACAGAGTTCTATTAATTCATTAAAAAACATTGATTTCCACGCATAGCTGCATTTTCGGGTAAATAAATAATACCTCAATGAAGCTTGGCTGTTAAAAAACAATCTCTGGCTCTTCTCTTGAAAGAGAGAGGGAAAAAAAGGAATTGGTAAATGCTTGAATAAATATGATTTGGAATTTGACTATAAATAAAATACAGTTTTAAAACACTGACTCACCATTATGCCTCTATGTGTGTGTATGTACTAATGATTGATGTATAGAAGTGATAATATCATTCTTCTCTTCTGGCATTTCTTAGGAAAATGAAAACTTTTATAACACAATTACTCCAAGTTGGGGGTGGAGGGAATGATGGGGAGGACTGAACAACAGAGAATTCGTGGCTTCCACCATGTGTGTGAGAGGCCAAGAGGAGGGTAGATTAAAAAGAAAGAGAGCCTGGGCTGACGTGGGTTGTGACCATATCTGTAAAATCTCTATTTCCGCCCTTCCTCCAGTGCCATTCTGTCAGTGTTCGTTAGCACACCTTAGCATGGTTAGTCTCCTGTCTGTCCAGAAGTCCAGTTTTAGATTCACGTGAGGAACGTAAAAGTGGTCCTGATAGAGCTTATGGCTTGGTTTTGCTGATTCGGTCCAGTTGTTTGGAAATATATTGTCTTAAGTAGCATATTATTTATAATTCTTCACTATCTTTCAGTAGAAAGTTCAAGAGGGGGAAAAACATCAGATATTTTCCTGATTTAATCTTACTTTCTCAAATTTGAAAAATAAAATGTTTTATAATTTTACAATGGAAAAGAAGATTGCACCTCATTTTTGTTTTACTACATCCATGAATTGTACTAAATTAAATCTGGCAAGGATTAAGGGAAAACTCTTTCCCTAAGTAATCACTCAGCTTAAAGCGACATCAACAGGCCAACTAAGCTATGTCTCTGCCAAAGACAGACTGTGCTTAAACCACACCCAGACAAATGGGAGCTTATTCTATTTTTAGAGATTTCCAGGAGAGAGGAGCATATAAATTTTTGTCCCTTAAGGCATTTAGTCTGTCTGAGAAAATCATTTTACATAAGAACGTGATAGAAACAAAGGGAACACAATTCTCTGGCTGCCAAAATCCAAAGATTTATTATTATTATTATTATCATCATCATCATCATCATCATCATCATCATCACCATTGTGAAATACAAACGACAAAGTAGAAGATAAAATTCATGTACTGTGTATGGTGTGTTTCAGATTAATGAAACAGACCTTATATTTTATTAAGATTAAGTAAGCAAGCCCAGCCAAGAAGCTAAGTTTTGCATTTTAATTTGGGGAATTTTGACAATAATAAGGCTGCTGAACATAAAGAAGTTGAAGCCAAGAACTGTTTTCTCTAGAATGCTACTATGCTTTTCCCCAGCTATTACACAGAGAATATTGTAGTTTAGCTAGTGAGAGATAGTCTCATAAATTTAAAGTATTTATGGGACATTCTCAATTATTATTCAGAGATATAGACCATCCTCCAGCATAAATGGAAAAGTCAGCTCACAAGTGGTTTAAAATGAGAAAAGCTGAATAACAAAAAAGTTATTTGAATATATATAAAATATAAATAAGCTTCTGGGCATATTTTAATTTAAAAGAAATCAATACTTTTCTAAAATAATTTTAATTACTTAAATTGCCCATTGTCATTATGAGCTAAGCCTTATTCTTTTTAATTAAATGTGATAATTCGCTCAAATTGTCCTCAGTGGGTAATGGGCACAAACTGACCTTGAAAAAAAAAAAACTAATTTCCAAAAAATGAATATTTCCTTCACTTCAGTTTATGATTAAAAAACAAACAAACAAATGAGAGAGGAGGCATGGAGAAATGGAGAATGAGCCAGTTTACTAAATGCCCATGGCAGCAAAAGAAAAAGCTTACTTCACGCTTATCTTATGTAAGGGCAAAGGAAACCTGTCTGAATGAAGAAAGAGCTAGCTTGTTGCCCAGCTCAGGCCCCATCAGGGCCCCTGGGCTCCAGCAGAAGGAAGCATTGCAGGACTCCCTGGTTCAATTCTCTTTGCCACCACCTCTTCCTTTCTTTCCCTCACCCTCTCTCACACAGATAATAGCAAATCTGTAAATGAATGCATCACAACTCCAAAGTTGAGTTCTGTCTAAGGTAAATATGAAACCTTACCTGTCCTACATTCATCATGTCACCATAAAGATATTAGCACACCTATCACTCATTTCATTTCCTTATAAGTCACATATATGGTACCTTTAAAGAAGAAGAAAAGCATGCTGGGAATGGGAGACATCAGCCAGTTTACAGCTCCAGGCAGGGAGAAAGCAGAGGACTTCCAGCATATGATTTGAGACACTGCCAATGTCTTCTGCTTCCTAACACTCAAAGGAAGCAACCCTCTACCTTTGAGAGGGAATGGGGAAATCTGGGGATGTTGCCCTAGGGAGAGAGGTGACTGGTGAGAAAGACTGTGACTGCAACCCCTCATGCCCCAGAGCAAAGAGAAAACAAGGCTGGATTTAGAGAACAAGGGCGGGGCTGTGTAACCTGCCCAGTGTGCTGGACAGCAGTCATCTTAAAATGATAGGCATCTGAGCACTGGTGTCTGAGCTTGGTGAACAAGCCAGTCTTCAGATACCACAAAGAAAACTTTGGAGTTCTATGAAAAGTGTCGATATTAACTGTTTTGGAAATCTTTGATTGCCTTAGAAGTAACAGAACATTCAGGGCAGAGGAATACCAGAGATAAATAATTGGTTTTCATGAGTTCTATCATAAAGCATTTTTTTTTTCTAAAGGAAAAGAAACCACTGAACAGAGATGAAAATATTCTCTTTGGAGTTTAGTTAATTCATTGAGGATTTAAATAAAGCTTCACAATTCTAAGTTAAAGGAAATGTTCAATGAGCTAGAAGAACATTCATGTAAAAAATGGACAAAGTGGAAAAGGATAGAGATTTTTCATTACCTGTAGAGTACAGCTGTCTATTAATTAAGTTACAAAAATCTAACTAATTTGAGATGAGGATTACTAAACCTACCCCACAAAGACTTTAAACAAAGCCAGGAGTTACAATTTCTTAATTAAAAAATCCTGTGTGTTCTTATGTGTCAGGCATTGTAATATATGCTTTGAGTAAACTTTCTGTCTTAAGCATTACAAAACTTATTTGAGATGGCTTTTAATATTATTATTTACAGATTGAAGACCGTAAAATTAGAATGATGAAATAAGTAATCTAGTATTATTGATCCCATGATTACAAAAGTGAGGATTTAAACCCAAGTTTCCCTGATGTTAATTTTTTTTTTTTTTTATGTATTGTGATTTCCAATGATGTAGATTTTTATGAATGCTTTATAGACCTCACCTCAGGGCATTTCCTGTCTGTGATCATGACTAAATGACCTCAGCCTATGAGAGGGTGGGACTTAGGCTACCATTGAAATGAGTGTTCTCGCACTAAAGGGTGAGAGAGTCAGTGCCCCAGGCAGAACATGTGCCTGCAGAACTAGTTGTCATGAGGTTAGATGGTATCAACTTTATTCCTTTCTCCCTCCCTTATTCCCTAAATCCACCATTGAGTCTCAATATGCAAGAAGGTTCAAATTGTTCTCTGTCTTAAGTGGACTCCTCTGGAAAACAGGTCTGAGATGGAAATTTATAGGCATGAAGTTTATTGGGAGGTTCCCTCAAAATCAATACCCATGGAGAATTGAAGTAAGTAGGAGTGGGCAGATGGAAGAGTTGAATTGTGAGGCAGTTACAACAAAGGCTTGCCAATCCTTTAGCTGGCAACACTCCTAGAAGCTGGTGGAATAAATTCTTCTGTCCTAAAGGGAATGGGTGGGTAAGTGGCATTCACGACTTTCACAGCTGTGTCTTCTGGGTATGTGCTTAAACCAGCTTGACACAGCAAAGCAGAGAGGTGACTGATTCAGAGAGCAGAGACTATCTGTGTGGTCAGCCTGCTAGCAGTGGCAAGGAGCAACGTTAATTGATTCAGAGTTGCTATCTCCAAGAATGCCACATGTATGAAGTGCTACATTTCTTAAAAAGCCAGAGGCGAAAAATGAGGTAGAGAAAGTCACTAGCAAAGGTTAAACTGTACACATTAATGGAATTAATAGGAGCTGAGGGTCTACATTCAAATTAGAGATGCTCCGTGCAAGTTCAACACAGCACTCAACTCTCTCTTTGTCCCTGTGCTTATGACAGGAGCTCTATAGAACATCTGAGAAGGGGATACATGGAAGAAAATGGTTTGGTATCAGCCCAGAATAAGCTAGGACATCACATCCTGGCAGTACATTGTTAAAAAGGAAGTGACTCTCTGGGTTGAACATACGCCTATAAGTCACACTAAAGTTTTTCACATTTTATTTTATTAAAGAGGCTTGAGTATTGTACTCCCTTACTGTTGGGAATGCTTTTGCTATTTTCCAAAAGATCAGATGTTAAATATAATTACATCCTAAGATTCTTTGTCTACAAGCAATGACCTTGGGCTGAAGAGCTTTCATTTATTTGATAAAAATGTATTAAACACCTACTGTGCACCAAACACTATTCTAGTCACTGGGGACAAAAAAAAAATTATTGAAATAGTGTTCCCATATAAAAACCTATTTTTTCAAGCAATTTGATAAATTCTACAATAGAGTTATGTATAAATTTCTGTAGAAGCCCAGCTAAAGGAGTATTCAGAGAGACATGACAATAACATATTTTAAAATAACAGCAGGTACTGAATTGGATACAGGGAGCATAGTTGGGCCCTATAGTCTAGCAACCTTGCTTTATTTGCTTAAACTAATAAGCTAATAAGAATGTACGGTGTCATCCTTGCAGGGGCAACAGGGTTAATTCTAAGGTATTGGCAACAGAAAAAGTAGAGAGGGAGAAATATTCAAGCAAACTAAGTCTTCTAAAATTATGTTCGAAAAAACCTGAAAATAACTTGGCATTTTTCCTTCAAAAAGCACAGTTATAAAAAAAAAAAGAAAAGAAAAGAATATAAGGACAATTAAACCACCAAATCCTTTATACTCTTTTTCTGTTGTAATCTCAGCCTTTCTGACTCACACAAATTTTATTATCAAAGAAAATTGACCTTGATTTCAAAACCACAATTTAATGACTCACCCAAGCATACTCCATCCCACCTCCCCAAAAATGTCTATCTTTTTCTTGCATGTATCAACAGCTTGATATTTTTTTTTTGGAGGGGTGGGGTAAGGTGGGGGTTCAATGGCAGTTAAAAAACAAGAAAGACCTCACCTCTTTGAAAACAGTGTAACATCTTCTGTGTGTTTATTTTGCCACCTGAGAAAGTTATTTCAGATTGTCTGTTGTGGATTGCTCAGACTTTCTCAATTCCCTTCCATCAAGCAAAACATTCTTTCTCTGGAGCAGTAAGTCTAAGAGAACAGTGACATGTAAGGTTAGAGACAGTGAGCACTTGTCCTCCAAGGCTTTTAGCAGATTCCTTCATCACTAGTAGCCTAGAAGAAGGAGTAGAGAGTTATCCTTTTTCTATCAAGGACAAGATCAAACCTGAGAATTTTAAAATGGGAAAAAGTAGTATATGAATATTTAAACCTCATAAATCTTGACAAGGAAAAGAAAAGAGAAGGGAAATGGGGAAATATTTCTAATAGTTTAAAACTTTTCATGAGGCTTTCAAAGTGCACTGAAGACAACTTCCCAACAGAATTCTAAATAAATTGTAAGTAACAGATTAAATAAATAATATTTATGTAAGAACCCCTTGTTTTCATTTTGTACTGTTTTATTATTTAATTCTTATGAAACAAAGTTTTCAAAGAGTGAAAATTTACTAGGACAATGATTAACAAAACTCTATGGAAATGTGCTCACGTAGAGTAACATCTAGCCCTATCAGGCTCTCCACGGTAACGATGCCAAGTTTCCGGGAAGCATCGAACAGCCCTCCTCTTGCCCTACTGAGTGAGGTTGGAATGGCCTTGGCTACAGTGCAAAGCCTAAAAGGAGAACAAGGTGTGCACAGAAACAAAAACTGGAGGGAACAAACTTGAATTCCAAAGCAATTTAGTAGGACAAGCAAAATTGCCCAGTGTACTGTCTGCCACACTATATAATGCAGCTGTCTGCCTCTTAATTACAGGTACGATTGCTTTAGCTCAGCCACACCAGATGAAAAACACTCTCTTATGAGTTGATAGACCATTGACAAAATAACTTTATTAGAATCCTGTGAGAATAATAATTATGCTAATATTAATATTTTCATTTGCTAGGATTCTAAAACATGTCAAGATTGGGATGACACTTGAAAGACATTACCTCCGATTACTATTCTGTAAACTAAGTAATCCTTTCCTTAGAAAATTAAATATTAGAAAGTTAAATGACTGAATTGTGTTCAGAAGTTGCAAAGATTATGTTTGAACCTAATATTTCTGATGCACTCCCCAAAGTTCACAACTTCACTATGGATTCTTTAAATAATAATGCAGCCAGGTCTCATTTTTTTGAGCACCTACTGTGAACCTGGTATTCTACAGTGCACTTTGCATGTCATCATATTTAATCTCCTAATATGATCTTTGATGTTACGTTACAGTATTTCCATTTAAAAAGTGTCCCATAAAAATAAAATGTTTGATAACCAAGGACAGTTTGAGGATAGTTATCATTTTCTGTGTTACAGTAAGCATGATGGATCTTTGCTTCCTCACTTTGTTCAGGGAATAAATTGGACTTAATGTTGTCTGCATCTTGACAGTTCAATAAGGCTCCCTACAAATATTAGCCAAGATTGTGCTATTTGTGCATCTTTTACCCACAGGGAATAATGACTATATTAAACTGATGATAGTGACTAAAAGAACAAGTTTGAGAATCTTAGAGTCACCCTAACCTGGTGTAGATTCTAGGCTCTGTCATTTATGAGCTACATGACCCTGGACATCCTATTTAATCTCGCTCAGCTTCCATTTCCTCATTTGTAAATTATAGAAAATAATGCTTAATTCATAAGTATTCTTATTGTACAAAACAAATTAAACAATGTCCGTAGAACACTTAGCACAGTATCTGTCATCTACTAATTGCAACATAATTGGTAGCTGTAGTTATTTTAAAACAATAAGTAATCACATTTTATCAACCACATCAGTTAAGCTTTGATATAGCTGCCCTTAACAGAAAAAAAAAAAAAACAGCAGTGTCTAAAGAAGATAGATATGAACTTTTCTCCATGTGAAAGCAGCACAAAGCAGGCCTCCAAGACATATATGGTGACTCTGAGTTATCATCAGGGAGACCCAAGATGTTATCTTTGTTCCATCATCTGGACAATGGCTTGTATCTTCAAGGTCAGCTCGCGGTAGAAGGTGGCTTCTATAGCTTAAACTAGCATCTGAGTCTTGGCCTAAAAAATAGCACAAAAAAAGGGGAGGTCCCCTTGAAGCTGAGTCAGCTCCCTTTAAGCTACCTTCTCAAAACCCCTGTCAGTCATCTGCTTCCACTCCACTTACCTGATTTTTCATGATTGTACTATGTATGTTGCGAGAAACTGAGAAGTATAATCTTTTCTTCGAGGAAAAATTATGCCCAGATTAAAATATCAGGATTTGTTTCTAAGGAAGAAAGACACATGAATGTCAAAGAAGGCAACTGATAGTCTGCCACACTGAATAAGAATCGTTCCCTGATTAGAGCACATCAAGGCCGATGAAATATTAGTGATCTCTTAGTTCCATTATTTTATTTTAAAGATGAGTAAACTCTCATCCTGGGAGATAATAGGATTTATAAAGGATTGCATGAGTCAGTGGCAGTGCCCAAATAGAACTCACATCTTCTGACTTCCAGCTGATTCTGTATACTTTCCATCAAATTCACTGTCTTTTCTAATAAGTGACCTTGGATTTTTTTTTTTCAAATTCCCTTTTAAAGATATTACTTAAGTGTTTATTTTAAGATTTTCAGTTCTTGTTTTGTCCACCACATTGGTTAACAGCTGGTCACTCAACATAAACATATTTGCCATTGTAAACACTGTTTATAATCACCAACAGTTGCTTTACCAAAGGCAATACATACAATTCTGTCATTTGCTGTATAGATATTATTTTCTAAGCCTTTATTTTGTTACTTTTCTCTGAGTCCATTTCACTGTCCTTTCAGTCTAAAATTTATCCTATGAATATGTAGTTTGCTCTTCCTGAGGCTATTGCCCATGGAAACAGAGTTTATAATTTTCAAGCCTGTGTTTTTATTAAAGAAAATTTGGTTCACACAGTTCTATCTCATTTAAACTAAAATTTGTGAAACACTAGAGTGCTATTTGATATCTATGCACTCCTTAAGGCTTTTTAAATAGACTTTTAAGGAATCTTCTATTTTTAGAACTGGGAATTGATATATTCTTAAAAACATCTTAATACATGGAAACAAGCAGTGAATGATTAGAATTTTAAGTCCAAGCCAGTGATTTTTAAATGAATCCTAAATTAGAGTGAATTTTCTAGCTCCTAACTAAAGAGTTTTTAATCACAGACCAAGAATAAAAAGCATAAAAAAGCACATGGCATAAGGAAAGAAATCATAATTATTTTTGTTAGAAGGAAGCTGTGTTAGGAAAAAATCTATGTAGTCACATTAACCTGTCATACCTGTCAGGCATGATTTCAAAGGCAAACATAAGAATTCCCTTCTGCTCTTGAGAAACCTGAATTTACCTCAATCACATATTTTTCTGAAAATAATTTAGTAGGGAATTCCAAATTTTAACATGTCTTCTCAAGGAAGGACATTTATCCTAAATTGGTAAATGAAAGTAACAACAGCAGGCTCTAAAAAGAGCTTAAAAATATATCTTTTTAAAAATTATATTTATGAACATGTATATTTTAAAAAGTCTAGGAGGATATATGCACAGATATTAATAGTAAATATCTTGGGTGATAAAATTGTGATGATTCCCTCCTTTTCTAGATATATATATATCTAGATATATATATATTTTTATATAGATATATATATATATATTTTTAAATATGTACAGTTTTCTAGATATATATATATTTTTATATAGATATATATATATCTATATAAAAATATCTAGATATATATATATTTTTAAATATGTACAGTTTTCCTAAGAGAAAAATTATATAACTTTTTAAATTATATTTTAATTTTAAATGACACATTTACCTGATGACTGACAAATGATTTTAAAAGAAATGACATAGGCTAATACTAAACGCACACTTTCACGACTAAACAAAATCCATCCAATAACAAGTGTATATTGTGTGGACAGAAAATCTATTGTGTTTGGGAAAGTTATGGCTCCATTTACTCAACAAAACATTTAGTCCTTCTAAGGTATCATAATTTGCCCACTTCTATTTTTACAAGATTTACAGAGAAAAAACTTTTGTTTTCCAGCTGTCCACATGATGATACCATTACTTTTACTATGGTAAACTGAGGAACAAATAAAAAACGGCACAGTAATAAGTTCATAGGAATTCATTAGTATTTAAAAATAAATTTATATTTTGTTATATTTAAAAATTAGTAGCACAAGTAAATGACATATATTATTTATTTAATCTACAAAGAAACAATGTTTTTAGCATATATTGATTGACAATTATTGGCAGTACTTTCAAATGTCCAGGTACCTGAGATCTACAGATCAGGAACATCTGGTATATCCATTTGGGTTCTTGCCTTCTTCACAGCGCGTACCACCCGAATTATCTGCACCTTAGTTAATAAAAGACAATATGTCCAATAAGGCAGGAGGGTGGTAAACAGTGTGAGGCGTTACAGTGGCATAGAGATTATAATGTATTGATTCTCTGTTCTACTCCCTCAATAGATTAGTTTGACCCTTTTTGTCAGCTCTATATGACTGACAGAACAGTAGGTTTGTTTACACCAGCATCATCACAAGCATGTGAGCAAATGTGTGTCATTGTTACAAAGTTATTAGGCAATAGGAACTTTTCAGCTTTTTTATAATCTCATGAGACCACTGTCATTTGTGTGATATATTGTTGACCAAAATGCCATTTTGCAATGCACTATCCTATAAGACTACACCCACTGAGCTGAGAATTTTCTTGGAAAATAATTATGCAAGATTCAAACACTTTGTCTCAGATATGGGAGATGCCCAGAACTGTTGAGAATCTTCTTGGAAAATAACTCAACTATGAAAGATTCAAACACTTTGTCTCTGATATGGGAGATGCCCAGAACTGTTGAGAAACTTCTTGGAAAACAACTCAACTACGAAAGATTCAAATACTTTGTGTCGGGTATGGGAGATGCTCAGAACTGCCTCTTGAGATAATTTGAATAAAGATCCAAGGAGCCTTCCAAGAAAGAACTCACCTACAGCCTTATAAGCTGACTGGTCACAGTTCTTAGAAGATTAAAAAATGAGTAATAATTGAGTGCTATGTTAGTTAAATTTGTTCTCTGCCCATTTTCAAAGGCAAAAGAAGGCTGTGAAAACTCTGCATCCTGAAATCTCTTAAGGTGACTCTGGGGCACAATGGAGCCATCTCAAGAGCCCCTCAAGTAGATTATGACTTAAAGGGAATCAAGGCAGAGCAGCAGGTGAGTCAAATCAAGATCAGAGTACCCAGGCGTAAACAGATTATATCCAGAAATGAGGACTCTGTGCTTGTGATTGAGATATATTGGTTCATGAAACAATTCACCAAGTCTTAAGACACTAGAAAAGAAGTGAGAGTTGATATTTCTACCCTGGTATAATTGAGCCTCCTTCTGGCCAGTTTGCTTGCCAAGAGAGCAGCCGGCTCCAGATCACCATTCTCTTGTCAGTTCTGATTTGTGAAAAGCCTAAGGATTCCGTACAGTATAAATAAAGTATAGGTGCCCGAACTTTAGACTTCAGATGTTGTACCAACGTTTTGTTGTTGTTGTTGTCGTTTTTTTTGTTTGTTTGTTTTGTTTTTTGCTTTGTTTTGTTTTTTTGTTTTTTGTTTTGTTTTGTTTTGTTTTTTACCTCTTGTCTTTTAAAATCAAACCCAAAAGCTCATTCTTAAATTTTGTTAAATTCCCTCCCTGTGCAATTTTGGGGCTTCATCATTCTGGATGTCTAGGTCCTCTGATGAAATGATTCTAGGAATTTACTGCAATTTGTAGGGATATTTTACCAGAGAATGTGGCTTCTCCTCTTGGTTTATTCATCATCTGCTCATGTATACCTATGCATGAATGAGCAGGAGACCAGCTACCAAGACCCAGGCTGTATCATCCCCTCCTAAGGACTGGCCACTGACTGACCACTGTGTACTGACAAGACCACCACATCCAGCTCATACAGACAGACTTGCCTAAAACCCAGTCAGATACACAGATTGTTGATTCTTACTGCCCCCCGCCTTCCCACCCCCCACCAGAAAATTTGCAGAAGTTTTGAGTGAGACTTTCATCAAATTTCAGGACCTTTATATACCTGACCCTATCGACATGACTTCCTGTAAGGGATGGCCTCTCAGAATTATGGAATTAGGATGTCCAGAAGCAAACACCTCATGTGAAACCCCTAAGAGGCACAGAGTATAGGAATTTTATCATGAGAGAGAGAACTAAGTCCAGAATAGGCTCCACCACTGTATTAGTTTCCTACTGCTGCTCTGTGTAACAAATGGCCACAAACTTAGTAGCTTAAAGTAATACAACTTTGTTCTGTTACAGGTCTGGAAGTCAGAAATCCAAAATCAGTTTCACTGGACTGAAGGCAAGATGTCAACAGGGCTGGTTCCTTCTAGAAACTCTAAAGTAAAATCTGCTTCTTTGCCTTCCCCACTTCTAGAAACCATCTGTATTCCCTGGCAGTTAGCCCCTCCTCCATCTTCAAAGGCAACAGCATAGCATCTTTTTGGGTCATCCCAATACCTTCTTCTACAATAAAATTTCCTATCTCCTCTCTTATAAGGACTCTTGTGATTACATATAGATCCCACCAGGATAATACTGGATAATCTCTACATATGGAGATTCTTAATTTTGTCATACTAGCAAAGTATTTTTTGCCAAATAAGGTCATTCACAGGTTTCTGGTATTAAAATGTAAATGTTTTTGGAGGGATCATTATTTATGCCAGCACAATCACCAAGTAAGTATATTTATGGTTGTGTTAGGCAGGATTCCCAAGAAACAGAACTAATAGAATATGTATAATATATTAATTAAATACCTTAGTTTTTTATGTTAAATCTCTATATAGAGAGAGATGATGGATAAATGGATGATAGATAGATAGATAGATAGATAGATAGATAGATAGATAGATAGATAGATGATAGGTAGATAGCAATGATATTGGCTCATACAATTATGAAGGCTGAGAAATCCCACAATCTTCCATTTGAGAGCTGAAGGTCCGGGAAAGCCAGTGGTGTGGTTTGATGGCCTGAAAGTTGGAGAACCAATTATGTAGTTGCCAATCTGAGTCTGAAGGCCTGAGACCCAGGAGTGCTAAGGGCAGTAGAAGACTGATGTCTGGGCTGATGTCCAAGCTGTGAGGCAGAGCTCAAATTCAACCTTCCTTCACCTTTTTGTTCTATTCAAGCCCTCAAAGGAATGGAGGGACCCATTCACATTGGGGAGAGCAATCTGTGTTACTGTGCCCACCAATTCAAATGCTAATCTCTTCTAGAAACACCCTCACAGACACAATAATGAAATAATGTTTAACCAGCTTTGGAGATTTCCCTTGGCTCGGTCAAGTTGACACAAAATTAAGAATCAAAATGATACAAGACATTTTATATTCTGATAAATATTTTATATATTCTATAGATATACAGCATATGAGTTTTTGGAATGCAAAAGAGCCTATAGCTTACTATTAATGAAAATAAAATAAACAAATCTCTGTCATTTGTGCCTGATTTTTTTTCTCTTGGAAATACAGTGTTTATATTGATCAATGGAATTGGTAGATTTTAATTTCCACCTTTACTAAAAATATTCCTGAGTAAACCAAATTAAACCTATTTGTCTACCTTTTTCTTCTTTGTCATATATGCTGAATTTGTCCTACTCTAATTGTAGCAGATTAGTCCTGAATTATTAAAGTCCAAATGGACATGTGGCCATTGACTTCTGTTATGCAAAAATCTATAATTCATAAGGCATCTGCTTCTGTAGGTTGGAGGGTGGTAGCAGTTGTTGGATGCATGGCACAAAACCCAATGGACTATTGAAAACGTAGAGAAATTTGTATCACATCGCATAATTCAAATTTTTTAATAAAAATGGGTGTAAAATAAGAGAATTAAAATGTATTAATATATTTTCATCAATGGAAACAATGAAGCAATAGCACAGAGCCTAACTAACAAACACTTATACAATTCAGAGTTTTTATTCTGAAAGGCGAAGGCTTTTAGAGTATTAAAAATTGAAAAAGCCTTTAAAACATTTTCTTTTAAAACTAAACTAACTATAATAGTTTGTAGTCAATACTAAACACTTTTAAAAATCAAACTCATAAAGTAGTAGAATGTAGTAGAAAGAAAAGTATCTATACAACAACAAAATAATAATTTTGGCTCTGATTATGCTACTAATGAGCTGTGTATGTTAAAGCAAATAGTTTGATTTCTATGAGCCTCCATTGTCTTATTTATAAAATATGAACTACATCGCCCCAAAAGATTGTTGCCATAAATAAATGAATTATTGTACACTAAGTGCTTTGTGAATTGATATACAAAAAGTAAGATACTATTATGAAGAGCCCACCATGAATCATAACGTATCTACAAATACATACTTTGTTAATTATATTTATTTAAGTAGTTTATAATTTTTAGGTGTTCTTAACATGAAAAGCTATTATAACAAAACTCTTTTGTTGCCCCAGAGAACATCTCTAAACTCAACAGGCTGGTAAAGTTATTATTGGTACTTTACCATCTAAAGAAATACCAACTTCTAGAAATAAAATCAACTCTACAAAAAAGAATGTGATTACAGTGTCAAAATGGCTAAAGCAAATGACATCTAACTTGACCATTTTATTTGGTCTGAAGAGTTGTTACAAAGATATTTATTTATTTGACTGGGAATTAGAGTGGCAGAGAAACCTAAGAGGAAAAATAGTAATTTAAACTAATGAAACATACTAAAGTGTTCATGTAATACATGCACAGTGTTTAATTCAACAGTTCTCCTTTCCTTTTATTCAAATGTCTGTTTCCAGGATTTGACACAAGATATAATCATAGTCAGATATGTTTAATTTTCTATAATTAAAAAGGAACTAATGAGATTTAAGTGCACAAATGTTCATCAAAGAATGATTCATAATAACAAAAAAGGAAGCTACATAAATACCCAGTTATATAGAGAGAAATAAATTATATTTTTATATATAATTAATACTCTACACAGTTAAATATATTATATAAAAATGTTAAATTATACAACAGTATATTCTGTTTAACTCTAATTTTATACTAATAAATGGAAAAAAGTTAATAAAATTAAATAAGTAAAAATAAATATTAAAAATAAAAATATGTAAAAATAAATATATATTATTTAAAAGTATTTATGCCAAAATAAAAGTAGTCGTTATTTTTCAGAGCTGAGTTAATTTTTTAAATTATTTTTTCTTATATTTTCTTTAATATTTTCTAATTTTCTACAATGAACATATATTAATTTCATAATAAAAAAAACCTCTAAAAATTGAAATAACACACTGAGGCAAATAAATAAATGTATAATGTGCCCAAAATGAATTTCATCTTACTATAATAAATTTTCTGTTAGTCAATGCTTTTTTTATGTACTAGACTCTGTGGATTGAACAAGGTCATTACCTACATGCTATTCATCAAAATGAATGTTTAAAATATCTTTCTATTTAATACTCTCTCAATGGGATTTGGCGAAATGCTTGAATGCATTATTAAATATGCCCAGGAAGATACTGGTTTGATTTTATTAGGCAACTTTAGAAGACAATGAACATAGGCACAACATTCTCAAGTGAATTATAACCAATTTGCTTCTAGTCTATGATACCTTGATGGCCCCTATATAAACGATGTCAATACAATCACTCTAGTGCATCTCCATCATCTAAATTTAACTCATTGGAAAAATATTGTATAAATATTTTCAATTTATATGACCATTTTTTTATTTGTTTTGATAAATATTTTTCAACCCTTGAGAAAAGAGCTCTTACCATCATGAGCTCTCAAGAGATCCCGAACGCTTCTATCATCATTTTAAAGGTTTTAATTAATTAGAAAAAATTTGTGTGCTAACTTCAGCTAAATTAGCCTGATAGCAGACCTTTGACAGAGAAGATACTTTGAAAAAAATAAACTTAATAACTATGTGTTAGGTGGTGCAGATTTCCAGGGATGTATTAGGTGCAGTCCTTTCTAAAGAGGAACTCACACCTAAATGTTTGTGTCAGATCCAGTGGAAACTTAAATACAGCAGATGGCTCTTAGGAGGGACAAGGAATTAGAAATTAACTGGGAAGCCATGAAGATCCAAGGCTGGCTTAAGGTGATACAAGAGAACATGGCAATCAGTTGAGCTGGAAATAAATTTGAACACTCTGATAGAATTTTAAGAAATTTAAATATTATTGTATTTATCTATAAAAACATAAAGTAAATTTTCTTATCTTTGATCCCCTCTTCCTCCTCCATTCAAGATATTTGTTCAGCCTTCGACTAATTTATCAACGCTCTAAGAATCCCACTATTTTAGGACCCGCTTTATCTACTTAATCTTATTTTATTGCAGTATATTCCCTTACTATGCAAGTATTTTGTGAAACTTTTACTAAAATGTGAATTATTTTTGAGGTTTTCAATAATTTCATGGATAGAGTCTAAAATGCATCTAGAATTGTTATGAGTCGAAGGTGGGAATTACCACTACAGATACTAATGTAATGGTTAAATGAAATAGAAATATGATGATCAGATAAAGAGTCTCTGCAAGCAATAGTGCCTTATTTGATTGTATGTTTTCATTTTATAGAAGAATATTGTAAGCTTCTAAATTGGATATAAAATGACAAGGTATCACATGACTACTTTTATCTATAAGACAAGGGAGTTGAACAAAATCATTTCTAAGTTCCCTTCCATTTTTAAAATACTATGATTCTACCTTTTTCACTCACAGCATGACAGTAATGGCTGCCCAATGCTACAGCAGCATTCCAGGAATGTTTTTTAATGGCTATCAACTGCCAACTATCATTTTCCATGTCAACGGCTCAGAAAAAGGCTTGAGATCCATTCGGGACTTATAGAAAGTGAGGTAATAGAAGCACAGACTAAAAGTTATCCTTTCAAACTGCTTCAGAGTTGGGATTTTGAATAACTATAGGAAGAATTTCTTATTCACAAATGCAAGTGATTAGAGGAATGATGACTGATCTTTCATGCCAGTTCTCAGAAAGTAAAATGTGTTTCAAATCTCAAAATATTCCCAAAAAGTTATCTTGGACAAGATGGAACATGAATTCTTCTGCAAAAGTGGCAAATGAACACTATCTTCCTCTGCCTTATAATATTTTCCATAAAAGGGAAGGCTTTGGGGGGGCTAAAGGGGTATGGAGGGAGGAAATAGAAAATGGAAGGTATTAGATGGCATCTGAGGACTGAATCTCAAGGATTCATTACTGTGCATGGTGTCATCAGGCTCTGATCACAAGAAGCACTGCCCAGGGGCTGAGTGGCCACACAAGGAGTAGCCACAGAGAGCATCTCTATTTCTACGTGAACACAACAGCAGCATCTTAAAGCAACAGCTTCAGACTTAGAGATAGCAGACTTCCAAGAAGAATCCGAGATAAAAGAACGTTAAGAGCCACGTTCCTGAGTAAGTCATTGCCACTTTGAGGCTTCCTGATATTGTTTGGGAGGAGTTTGGCCCTGAGGATTTTCCTGGGTAGATGGGCATTTATTTGAAGCTAACTGGGTTTAGGTATCAATGTTAATATGATCATATATTTTACTTGCAAGATAATAGAAGTCAGAACATTTACGATATCTAGCAAACGAATTTTGAAAGCAATTTTAATGAACTTTTTATTCTGCATAATGATGAAGATGTCCTCGATATTAGTAACAAAAATTAAATTTGAGGCCCAAATAATTTTTTTTTTTAGAGTGAGTTAAGTTTAAGTTTTAAAGTAAGACAGAAAGGTCATCATTTATATGCAAGTGTCATAATTACACTTTAAGGAAACATTACCCCTGGCCATTAACCATGGACACTGGAAACTTACTTCAACTCTCTGGCCTCAGTTTTTCTTATTACAAAATAAATGATAAATAATGTGTTAATGTGATTCTTAAAATCTCCTATAAATCATAGTATTTCAAATATTCTATGATTCTGTCAATTGCTTCTAAGAATATATATATTCAAAAATACATATGAATTCAAATATGTAAAACTATAGAGAAGCATGTAATTATATATTAAAATATATGAGTATATATATTCAAACACATATGATTACACATATATGAATACTCAAAGAGAGGGTTGGTAATTTGGGAGTTCAGTCCTTTGATTTCTTGGTTACTTTTACTTTTGATCTTTTACATCAACAGTTCTATTTATCAACAGCTCTGAAGAACAAGTCAATTTCTATTACAGTTTGTCAGACTTCCTGATCTTCTAAAGAGATATAAATCAACATCGCTAGCTACAAGCATTTTAAAAATCAATACCTTCACTTTCTGATTTTAGTCTTTAATTTCAAATATTACCTCCATATAAACCCATAGAAGTCTGAGTTTTCTATTTAACCTATTTTAATTTTTCAGTCACAGCCTCTGTAGCACAGTCACAAATTAGACTAAAGAAAGCCTTCACCTCCTCTATATGTCTGCCAACTAATAAAAGAGAAAAGGAACCCAGACAATGGGCTCTTCCGCAAGGCAAATGCCCAAGCGGACAAGACGATCTTTTTCCGTTTAGTCACTCATTCAACACAAATCACATCAATAGAGTTATTGTTTCTAGCCTATGCTAGTTCATTCATGTAACATTTGAACATATTGGGTTTCACTGAAAATGAAATTTTAATTTGCTTCACTAATGGAACTCATTTTATTTCTTTTAAACTCTGCCTTTGATGATTACATTGTGACAGAGGAAAAACATTGATAAAGCACTTTAATTGATGACATTTCCATGATATTTGTGATACTTGCTATAAAGTAATTATTTATTCAACTGTAATAACTTCTTATTAAAATGAAACATGACAAATATTAGAAAGTATGTAAGTCAATTTAGCTACTTAGAAAAGCTATGGTTTTTTAAAGAGCAAATATCTATCTGTGTAATGCGTGATTTGCAATGTTTTCCAATGTTATCATAACTGTGCTGTGGTCCCTTTAGCACAATTATTAGCAAACAGGTTTCCTCATTACACAAAAAGTGTAAATGGCCATAAACAACTCCCTCAGGAGTCGTCCCATCATTGGGATGACCGTTCAGCTCCAGCCTCAGTGGAAAGGTCTGCTCTGCGGCACGAAATGCCTGCCTAGGGAATAGACTCGACTTTGGAGACTAACAAAAGCAATAAAGATCAATTCTGTCCAGAAGGACTAATTCTAAGGCTCACACTAGAAGCATCCTCTGGCTGCTTATGCCGAGTAACTTTGCTGGCTGCAGGCAAGGAGTACAATAAATACAGAAGATGATGCTAGCCTCAGCTATGATGCAAGTGAAGGAAAACAATGAATTTTAATAAACAAACAATAGAGCAGACATTTTGTCTCTGTGTTTCAAAGGAAATTGGTCTCTATAAAAGGAAAAGGAAAGTTTACTTTCGAACTTTTTTTTGGACAGTCTAAAAAGAGATTATATAATCAAAACAAGAGAAAGCATAAAAGGGGTTCAAGAAAACAGACTTGTTTTTTGTTGATCTTTTTTTTCTGAAGTCATGTCACCTGCCTAGCTCACTTACTCTGGATCACATACTTTCTAGTTGCTTTGTGTTTATTAATGATAATAATTGCCTCACAAGAGAAGGTATAAGTTCTACTAGGAGAGCATGATGACTTTGAAGAAAAAAAGTTTACACACACACACACACACACACACACACACACACACAACTGCTAATCCATATTCTTAGCCTAAATATCAGTTCATTTATATTTTAACAAAATCCATACAATGTCTATGCATCACTAGCCATTCAGATACATAGTAGGCCTTTTACATATTATCTTGGATTTCAACTGCAAGCCATATGTTGCTTTGTAAACATTCTGAGGTGGAGTTTTATAACTTGTCTTTATGGAATATACTAGCTACTAACATACATAGTAAAGTTTCCTGAAATTCTTTATGGAGAGACTCACTGTGGATAAATCGCTGGGTACGATGAGTGCTAGCCACTGATATCCCACACATTACCCCTTTTGTTTTGTTTCTTTCATTAATAAAACCTCTTTATTATATACTACAAAAGATGAACTTATGAGGGGCCTTCCTTGATTTACTTTGTTCAGTGAATACAGATTTTCCCTGTTCATCAGCTCAAAAATAAGAACCAAAGTTTAAAGTAAATAACTGGGATTAAAATGTATTTTTAATCAACTTGGCTTTCTAGAATTGATATGCATAAACTCATGACTTTTCACTTATTGTCGCAATGAGAAAATTGAGGTTTCCAAGCCCCTAACTTTTTAACAATTACCTTGATGCCCTTTAGAGCAAGCATCCTTAACCAGCCATCCCTGCTAATTCCCTATCCTAAAGCCCCCAAAGCTACTGATAACACTAGATTAATCAAGGAAGGCAGAGTTCATATGCGGACTTAAGGGGATTCATTAAAACAGTGATATTATAGGCTAATTTTTTTTTTCTTACCTCTATATGTATTAGGGTTCTTGATGGCAAATAACAAAAACCAATTCTGATGAACTTAAGAAGAAAAATTTACTGAAAGGATATTGAATAGTTTGCTGATTTTAGAGCCTAGAAAATAGCTATAAAACCAAGGAAAACTAGGCATCCAAAACAGTAGTGAAAATCACAGTACAAGAAGAGCCTGCTTAGGATCCACTGCTGACAGACACATTATTTCATCATGTGAAAACACAACTCTTTCTGGTCTGGAACATTGAATACTGTTCCTACTTGTGCCCAGAACAAATGCAAAGTGATCCCTGTTTCTTTGCAACACTAGCTATAGATCGGAAGTCCTAGGACTAGACAGAATGATTTTGTGGGGGAACTTAGGCTATGAACCAGTATCATATCTGTGCAAGCTCAGAGAGAGCTATGGGTCTTTGCAAATTCTAGATTCCATGCTGGTGGGGGGCTTGATTGCCATAAAAACTTATGCAATGTCTGCTTACCCAATAGAAGTCACTAGGCAGCTTAATATATTTCTATTTATGTATGTGTGTATATATATATATATATGTATATATATGTATGTATATGTGTGTGTGTATAATAGAATAATATAATTCTATACATTTTATTGGGAAGACAATTTATATCTTTTATCAGATTCTTATAAATATTGTATAGAATCATAAAGTTTTACCTTCAGAAGGAACCAGAGACCCAAAGAAAATAAGTGGTCACACATTGCCTCCCATTAGCAAAATTAACATAAAAGCTAAAGAAAGTAGAGGGACTCAGAAAAGTGAAGCTATTTTTGGTCAAACAAACCTAATCATATATTTATAGGCCTTCCATTTGAAATGTATATGTCCCAATAACTTTTCAGTTTATGAAATTTGTGAAATTCCTTCGCAAATCACATATTAAAAAAAAACAAACAACAACAACAACAACAACAAATCTTGCTGACAAACACAGAAATGATCATCTTGGGAAAAACAACATTTAAAAAAACTGGATGTCATTACTTGGCTGCAGGTTGCTCTTTTTCTTAAGACCACACTAAAGGACAGATATCACTGTATTCGCTCACTTTCACTACTAAAGATGCATTAGGTTTCTGAGTCATACATGTTTCTATTACAAATTATTCTATTTTTAAATCAAAGTTTGAGTAAATGAACTTCATGAAATCTTGCTAGTAAATTTTTAATCATTTGCTTTCTAGAATTTTTTTTCCTTTTTTACCTTTTCTTGTTTTATTTATTATTTCTTCTGTTTTTCCTTCCTTCTTTCCTTTCTTCCTTCCTTCTTTACTATACTTAAGAAATGCATATAAACACTCATGTGGGTAAGAATTTCATATCATGCATAGTTTCTTCTACTCCATCTACATTACAATGGCCACTGGTCACAATTTTTATTGTCATTATTATTATGGTGACATTGGTTAATGAAATCCAGTAAGTTTCAAGTATGCAATTCAACAGTAAGTCATATGTATTTTACATTGTATGTTCATCGCCCATAGTTAAATTTCTTTCTGTCACCACATATTTGACCCTTTTTATCCCATCTACCTCCCTTCTCCCCCCACCCACTGGTAACCACTAGTCTATTGTCCATGTCCATGAGTGTTTGTTGGTCTGTCATGTTTGTTTATTGCTTTTAAGCTTATATCCTATATACAAGTGATATCATGTGGTTTTTAACTTTTTCTGTCTGGCTTATTTCACTTAGTACGATTATCTCAAGGTCTATTCATGTTGTCACAAATGGCAATATTTCATCTGTTCTAATGGCTGAATAATATTCCATCGTATATATGTACCACAGTTTCTTTATCCAATCATCAGTTGTAGGACACTTTGGTTTCTTCCATGTCCTGGCCACCATGAATAATACTGCTATGAACATTGTGTAATGTTCATACCAGTATTTTCAAGTATTTAAGAGTTTATACCCAGTATAGGGATTACTGGATCATATGGTAGAGCAACTCTTTGTTTTTTGAGGAACCTCTATACTGTTTTCCATAGTAGCTGTACCAATTTGCAGTCCCACCAGCAGTGTATGAGGGTTCCTTTTTCTCTGCATCCTCTACAACACTTGTTATTACTTGTGCTATTGATAATAGCTGTTCTAACAGGTGCAAGATAGTATCTTTATGGGGTTTCGATTTACATTTCCCTAATATCTAGTGATATTGAGCATCCTTTTATCTTCATTGGCCATTTGCATGTCTTCTTTTATATGGCCAGTTTATTGAAGAGGTTTTCCTTTCTCCACTATATGTTTTTGGTTCTTTTGTTGAAAATTACATGCCCATATAAACATGGGTTTACTTCTGGACTCTCAATTTTATTCCACTGGTTCATGTGTTTGTTTTGCTGCCAATACCAAGCTGTTTTGATTATTGTTGCTTTGTAGCATAATTTGAAGTCAGGCAGAGTGATATTTCCAGTCTTGTTCTTTTTTCTCAGGATAGCTTTGGCATTCAGGGTCTTTTCTGTTTCCATACAAATCTAATGATTTTTTGGTTCTATTTTAAGAACGCTGATGGGATTTTGTCGTGGATTGCATTAAATCCGTATAATGCTTTAGGTAATAAGGTCATTTTAACTATGTTGATTCTTCCAATCCAAGAATATGGATATCTTTCCATTTCATTGTATCTTCTTCGATTTATTTTAATAGAGTCTTATAGTTTTCATTATATAGGTCCTTCACATGTTTCGTTAGATTTATTCCTACATATTTTATGTTTTCTTTTTTTTGCAATTGCAAAAGGAGTTTTTTTTTTTTTTCCACTTCTTTTTCTGACAATTCATTATTAGAGTATAGGAATGCTATGGATTTTTGAATATTGATTTTGTATCCAGAAACTTTACTTTATTTGCTTATTGCTTATAGTAGTGTTCTTGTGGAGTCTTTAGGGTTTTCTATAAAGAGTATCATGTCATCTGCAAATAGTGACAGTTTGACTTCTTCATTTCCTAATTGGACGCTTTTTATATCTTTCTCTTGCCTCATTTCACTTCCCATGTTATATTGAATAACAGTGGCAATAGTAGATAGCCTTGTTTTGTTCCTGATCTTACAGGAAAGGTTTTTAGTTTTTCACCGTAAAGTATATAGGGTTTGTCATATATAGCTTTTATTAAGTTAAGTTACTTTTTTTCTATACCAATTTTGTTAAGTATTTTGATCATAAGTGGAAGCTGTATCTTGTCAAAGGCTTTTATGCATCTATTGATATAATCATAAAATTCTTATTTTTTAATTCGTTTATATGGTTTATCACATTAATCAATTTGCAAATATTAAACAATCCCTGTGCCCCTGTAATGAAGCCCACTTGATCATAGCGTATAATCTTTTTAATATGTTGTATTCAGTTCGCTAGTATCTTATTTAGAATTTTTGCATCTGTGTCCATGGGAGATACTGATCTATAATTTTCTTTTTGTGTGTTATCTTTACCAGGTTTTGCTATCAGGGGTAACATTGGCCTCATAAAATAAGTTAGGAAGTATTGCCTCCTCTTTGATTTTTTTGAAAGAATATGAAAAGAGTAGGTATTAAATCTTCTTGAATGTTTGGTAGAATTCGCTGGTGAAGCCATCTGGTCCTGAACTTTACTTTTTGGTAGGTTTTTCATGATTGTTTTAATATCCATACTTCTGATTGGTCTACTTAGATTTTCCAGACCTTCTTGATTCAGTCTAGTAGGTTGTATTTTTCTAAGTACTTGTCCATTTCTTCTAGGTTATTAAATTTGGTGTTATATACTCTTTCATAGTATTTTTATATGATCCTTTATATTTCTGTGGTGTTTGTCATAATTTCTCCTCTTTCATCCTGATTTTGTTTGTGTTCTTTCCCTTTTTTCTTTAGTGAGTCTAGCCAAGAATTTGTCAATTTTATTAACCTTCTCAAAGAATAAGCTCTTTGTTGCATTTAATTTTTCTATTGAATTTTTTTCAATTTCATTTAATTCTGCTTTAATCTTAATTTTTTCATTCTTTCTACTGACTTTAGGCTTCATTTGTTCTTCCTTTTCTAGTTTTTATTGATTTATTTATTTAGGAAGAAGGCTTAGGTTGTTTATTTGGGCTCATTCTTGTTTTTGGAGATAGGCCTGTAATGATATGAACTTTTCTCTTATTATCATTTTTGCCATGTCCCAAAAGATTAATATGTTGTACTATCATTATCATTCGTTTCTATGTATCTCTTGATCTCTCTCTTTATTGCTTCTCTGAACCAGTCATTCTTCAGTAGCATGCTGTTTAATCTCCAAGTATTTGTGGTTCTTCCTGCTTTCTTTTTTCATTTGATGTCCAGCTTCAAAGCATTATGATCAGAGAATATGGTTGGTATGATTTCAACCCTCTTATATTTGTTGAAGCTATCTCTGTGTCCCAGTATGTGGTCAATCCTTGAGAAATCTCTTATCCATGTGCACGAGAGAAGAATGTATAAGCATCTGTTTTGGGATGAAAGGCTCTGTAAATGTCAATTATGTCCAGTCGGTCTAATGTGTCATTTAAGGATGTCATTTCCTTTTTGATTTTCTGTTTGGATGATCTGCCCATATCCAACAGTAAGGTATTTAGGTCCCCTACTATGATTGTGTTTTGGTCTGTTTCTCCCTTTAGTTCTGTTAGTAATTGCTTTACATATTTTGGGGCTTTCTGATTGGGAGCATAGATATTAATAAGTGTTATGTCTTCTTGGTGCCTGATTCCCTTTATCATTATGAAGTGTCCCTCAGCATCTTTCTTTACCTTTTTTATTTCAAAATTCATTTCATTTGATATTAATGCTGCTACTCCTGCTTTTATCTGAATGCTATTTTCTTGAAATTTCATTTTCCACCCTTTTACTTTATCTATATTTGTCTTTGGAACTGAGATGTGTCTCTTGGAGGCAGCATATGGTTGGTTTTGTTTTTTGATTTAGTCTGTAACTCTGTGCCTTTTTATTGGTGAGTTCAGTCCATTTACATTTAGGGTCATTATTGAAATATAAAGTTTTCTTATAGCTCTTTTTTCTTTCGTTTTCTGGTAGTTTGATGTTTCCATTGCATCCTTGACCTTGTGTTTCTGTTTTTTGGTTTTTGTTTTTTGGGTTTTTTTTTTATTGTGTTTTGTGAATTTTCCCTCTGGTCCTTCTTGTTTTGTGTTATGTACTTCAGAGCTGAACCTTTGGTGTGTGGTTACCATTATGAATATGTATAGTATAGTTTTGTATATATATTATATTTCATTTTCTTCTGCATGCGTCCGATCTCATTTCCCTTTTCTGTTTTTGTTGTTTCAATTTATCCCTATGTATGCTGAACATCCCTATGTATGCAATAGCAAATCTCTTCCTATAGTTTAAGCTTATAATGTCCCATTCTTAATAAGGGTTGTACTACTCTGCTTCTACCTGCCTGATAGTTGCCTTACTCATAGTTATGTATTTTTTTGTCATTTTGTTTTAGGTGGGCTGACTCCTTTCAGTAGTTCCTATAATGCAGGCCTCATAGTAGAGAATTCCATCATTATTATATGTCTGGAAAGGTCTTTATTTCTTCTTCATATCTAAAGGATAGCTTTGCTGGATACATTATTTTTGGCTAGTAGTTTCTTTCATTTAACAATTTGAATATTTGATTTTACTCCTTTCTTATTTATAAGTTTTGTGCTGAGAAGTCCAATGATAACCTAATGGGTTTTCCTTTATAGGTTACTGTCTTCTCTTATCTTTTTGCCCTGAGAATTCTTTATTTTGTCATTAATTTTTGATAATTTTAATATAATATGTCTTGGAGAAGGCCTTTTCTTTCCTTTTTGGGTTGAGATAATTGGATGTTCTGTTGACTTCTTGAATTCCAAGCTCTAGTCCATTCCTTAGATTTTGGAAATTCTCATCAACTATTTGTCTGAAAATGCTTTCTAATCCCTGCTCTTTTTCCTTCCCTTCGAGAATATCCAGTCTTATATTTCCTCTCCTGATGATATCAGCTACTTCTCATATTTCTTTTTTATTATTTTTCTCTCTCTTCTTCCTTCTGATTTATTTCTAGATTTCTTTATTCAATATCACTGATCCTTTTCTACATTTTGTTGACTCTATTTCTCAAGCTTGCTATTTCATTCTTCATCTCTTTTTCATTGGTCACGACTTGACCTTTCACTTAAGATTACTTTTTTAGGCTGAGAAAAAAGTAAATTACTCAAAAACAGCTGATATAAATAATAATAACAAACAGAAAAAGAAAATCTTTTTTTAAAAAGCTTTTCAGAATGCTTTTATTAACTTATAAAATCTCATGAAGCTCTATGAAGAGAAAATAAAATGTTTCTCATTTTATATATCAGAAAATCAAGGCAAAGAAAAGAAGCCATTTTTAAGCATAAACTTTTTTAAAGCATTAACCAAGGGGCTACAAAAAATTAATGTAATAATAATAAAATTCAGGCATCTAGACCATTAACAAGGTAAAATGCTAGGTAGTATGATTGCTCCAGTTAGGTATTAAATGAAGTTAACATATTAATGTTCAGAAAAATCAAGGTAAAATGGGACTTGAATAATAGATTGGATCAAGAAAGGAAGAGAGAAGGGTAGTGGTGGTGTGACTGGAAAGTCATCGTGGTCTTTTATTGAGTTAAAGAGATAAGGTCTGGTGAGAGCAGAGAATTTAGAGAAAAACGAAGATCTGAATAAATATAAGGTCGTTCTTAAGCATTACACCGAGGAGTTCACTTTGGGCAAGTGCTTTATCAAAGCAGTATTTTACAAAGACAAGTCTGGTATTTCTATGAAAAAATGACCTAGAGCACTGATAAGGTGAATAAAAAGGAAGAAAAAAATTGCAAAAATACTATGATAACACATATCATACTGGTAATATTATTCACATTTCAATGACTTATACCACAGAAGTTGTAAGAAGTTGAGCCAAGTCTCGAGCTCAAGAGTTCTG
This sequence comes from Rousettus aegyptiacus, assembly GCF_014176215.1. Lineage (NCBI taxonomy): Eukaryota > Metazoa > Chordata > Mammalia > Chiroptera > Pteropodidae > Rousettus > Rousettus aegyptiacus. The sequence goes on from NW_023416286.1 coordinate 26,122,400, forward strand.
ATTTCAAATTATGGGCTCCTTCTACCTATATATTGTATTATATACTTTGTGTTAAAAAGGGAGATAAATGTGAATTTATACATGAGTTTGAGCGTGAAGTGATAACAGAGTATCAACAGAGCATCATTTATTTAGTAGCAGGGATAAAACTCAGAATAAAGCTAAAACCTAGAGATATAGATTACAAAACAAGTTAGGAAAATAGAGTTTCCAGGGAGGATATCAGGCTTTTTGGTGAAGTAGGGTTACAAATTATTTATTGACAGAAGTCAAAGGTGATGGCAAGAATTATATTGTCTGATTAAAGAGGCAGAGCTTAGAAGGAAGCCCTAAGAAGCCTCATGGAGTGAGGCAAATGGAGAGAGGCAAGCATCTAGAAGGGTAAGTGTGTGGAGAATGTGCAGGGTGCACTGCCCTAACACATTACACCCCACCAAGGTTAGTGGGGAGAGGATTAGACTGAGAGAGACCTAGCTAAATGCAAGGCCTTCAATGAATGGCTTAGCCAAATGCTGAAGTAAAGAAATGAGCTACATGTTATCAGAAGTGCATCCATAGCATCACTTGATCCTGGAAGAGGAATTCTCCGGCACCATCACTGAGCTTCAGGAGACATAGTCAAACTCCCAGCCATCTAGTGCTACCTTCTTTGCATCCTGTGGGGCCAGCAGCTGTTCACTGACATTCAATTTTGAAAGTTGTACTTCCTAGCACTTAGTTACCTAAGGCTTCAAATGAATCTATATGCACTACAGAATCCAAACAGTCCAAAACATCAAATGATTTTATATCAAAAGTTTTAGCCTCAGGGGCATAAGGTTAACTGAAAGTCAGGTTTGCAAAATCCATAAAACAGAATGAATAAAATAAAATGAGAAGCTTGAAAATAGCAGCCACTGGAAAGGGAGTTTATGTTCTCTATTATACATGATCCAGACACTTAGAAAAGATAACGTAAGACTAGACAAAAAAAAAAAAAAAAAAAAAAAATTGAAAACAGAGTTTTAAGAGATTATTTTAAGTACATAGTGCTCTTTATCTATAAAGGGCATTATCAGATATGTCATGAAAAATGGCTACTAATTTGGTCAAGATTATCCTCCTCTATTTTATCGGTGACCGATACACTAGTAAAGGATACTAAGAAAATATGTCTGCTTTGAAGCCAGTACATAAAAGGAGACTTGGAATTTAGTAGCCACAATCCTTTGTCTTAGTTCCAAGTATAGCAATATTGCAAAGAAGCAAACATTTTCCAGTGAGGCCATAGAAAAAATGATGGGGAGGTTCAAAACAGCACTTTTGATGTAATTGTTAAGGCCCAGTGGTGGTGGTGAGCTTTAAAAGAGAAAGAAATGAAAGAAAGAAATCACATTTGCCAAGACTATACTTGAGAGTTCTTTCAGCAATAGTCATTTGAAATATGATCTGAGAAATTAAAGCAATGCACTTAGTCACAGTTGGTTACTACTGAGACCTAACATCGGTGTCTGTCCAATTAACTTAATATTTCCTTTAATTATAGCCATGCCATTAAAAGGTATTCATTTTATGGACTAAGGGATGATAACAAGGATTATTTTGGCAATATCTGTACTGTTGGCTGAAAAACTGCAGCACTTAAGTTCCTCACATGCACAGTTCATAAACTCAAGAACAAACTCTCTCCCTCACATCCAGACATCCAACCCTGAGGCATTCACCAAGGAAGTGCTTAGACCAGGAGAAAAAAGAAACTCACCAACTGGAAGGGCGGTGAGAACTCTAGTCTACTCTCTATAACACAGAACAGAGTCTTCAAAAGAAAAGACCTGCAATAACAGCATGTGGACAGCCTTGCTAGTTCTTTCACTTCCACTTTTGTCAAACAGATGTCAGTTGAGCTACCATCAGGGAGCACACAGTGAACTCAATCTGATCAAGGAAGGAGTGTTTTTAGTTTCTGATAGGCTGAATATACACATGCAGCACACACAAACAGTGTTTTTTGTTTGTTTGCTTTATTTTTTAACATAAGAAAAGAAATACATTGAAAGAAAAGTGAACCTACCCCTGGGGAAATGTTCACAAGCTTGAAAGAAAGAGCAAGTGAACAAATGGCCAAAAACTGTTTTGTTTTGCTTTGTTTTTTTGTGTGTGGAATGTCTGATGGCTTTTACAGCATGAAGCAAGATATATAGTAACGGTTTTAGTTTTTTTGATTTTTCTTCATGTAGTTTACAAATATTTACTGATGCTCAATGGACATACAGTTGTTGGCTAGGGATATGATCACAGCCAAGAAATAGTTTTTCTCGTTAAGTTTACACTTTGGAAGAGAACTCTACTCAAGTTAAATTTCAGGTTCTCACGAATCCAGTGAAATTATTTTATTCTGCTTTTCATATATTTGCAGAGAAAATAGAATAAAATAATTTCACTGGATTCGTGAGAACCTGAAATTATTTTATTCTATTTTCTCTGCAAATATATGAAAAGCAGAATAGTGTTGAACAGTTCAGCCATGTTGCCTGCTAATGAGTTTGCTAATTATAAAAGACAAAGTTTAGTCCCACAAATAAACTTACGCTATGGTCTGGAAATAGACATAAAAAATGCGGTATGATAATGCCATAACAGAAATATGTGGCATGTATAGAGCAAACCAGAAAATGAAATGAAAAATTCTGTCTGCAGGGACATCAGGTTAGGCTTGCCTGACAGAGACGCTAAAGTTGACTGTGTGATGGAGGAAGAGGATGGAGAATTCCAGGCAAGGGAAGAACATTTGTGCAGCATGTTACAGTAGTGAGCCCAGACGTACTGCTTACTAAAGGTGTTTACATCTAGAAAGGGGACATTGGCAAGATATAGATATTCTCTGTTTCAATACCGCAGAAGACAGAAAAGAATATGAAAAGTTATAGACACCAGAGAAAAATTATTACTACTTATTTTGACTCTAGAAAATAGCAGCCATCATCTTCATACATGGCAGAAGAAAAATATTTTGTTGCCATTACGGTCTGATTTTCAAAAGAAAATGTAGATGAATTTCCTCTAAAAAGTGTAATATGAGAAGTTCAAATTTAATTTGCTGACGGAGAAGCAACAGTGCTATGAATACAGAGAGAGAGGTGCATTTTTAAAAAAATTTTCTACAGCAGGAGTGCAATAAAAACAAGACTAAAATCATGTTCCCATCCATTAGATTCAGAAAAAGAAATATGCAATATGTGTGACATATTTTTAAATCTGTATTCTAGTGTTATATAATTTAATGGGTATTCAGTGAAAATTCAAGATTTTCACTCTAGCGGTGTCAGAAAATCTTCCTTGTATCAAACCTAATTACCTTGTATCTAATATCATATCAAACCAATTCAGTGTATAGTATTTTACAGATTTTTAGCAAACTCCCAAATTCTAGAAATGTGTCTGAGCTGCTTAAGTGTAGCCCTCTTCTTAAAGTCTTTTCTAGACCAATGGATAAATAAAAACTGGCCCCATAATCACTTTGTGTAGAATTGCTTTGACCATATGTTCAATATCACCATATCACAATTAAATACAGTATAAAAGTATTGCTACTGTTTGTATTTGGGGAGAAGTATCAATTTCCTTTTCTTCAAAACTAATTCAAGTTGTTCTCTAATACAAATATTTGCTTTTATTGAACTCAGCTGAGCCATGAGATATAGGTGTGTTTAAGGTTCTTTTAGAATTGGAAATATATAGCACTTGAGACAATATGACTATGTTTTTTATTAAAAAATCTTATTTTGTTTTTTAACTCTTGCCTAAGTTACACTCTTTTGAATAATAAAATTTTTTCCTGCCCTATCCCTCAATAGAGATGTTTTCTGATTTTTTTTTTAGTTTTATAATATATGTATGAAGTAAGTGAAAACAATAGATCATTTACTTCTTTTAGACATATCTTAAAGAAACCATATCTTAAAGACTGTGATGCATAACAAATGCCATCAACCCAAACTGAGGAGCCAAATAGTATGAGTTTTGTGACTGAAGAATATATCAAGTAGCCAGTGGAGAGGCAATAAATTTGCAAAAATTATAATAAAGGGACTATATATAAGGTGGGGACAAGATTATAAAAAACTTCTTTTCTACACTTTGCATAAGAGTCAGAGCAATATTCCGGAGAGAGGAATGGTGAAGTACAGTTACTACTTCTTGGCTTGTAGAGGTACAGGGAAGGAGCAGAACCCTGAGAGCAGAGCAACATCATCCTTCCAGTCTTTCTGTAGGTTGGGCACAACACAAAGCCTGAGCACGAGAGAGACCCATTGATGTGAAACCTACAGGTCACCCTCCAGAGTAAGGTAGAGAGTTGTCGGAGGAGAAAAGGAAGATATACTATATAGCAATAGACCTATAATTTAAAATTTGAAGTTTCACCTCCTATTCCTGAATATGCCAACAATGCATTTTGAACTCAAACTTTCTTTTTAATGGTTGGAATCATTAAGTTCTAGTCTTTTAACAAGTTAATGACTATAATACAATATTGTCTATAATTACTACTCTGTGCATTAGATCTCTTAGGCTTATTTCCTATTCTTTGCAAGTTTATGCCCTTAAACAACATCTGTTCTTTCTCCCCATCCCCTGTCTCCTGGTAAACACTATTTTACCTTTGTTTTTATGAGTTTGTTTTTTTTGGATTCCACATATAAGTGAGATCATACAGTACTTGTCCATAATCATAAAAATAACCCTTTATACTTTCATCTGAAGCTGTTGAAGAATTTTGAAAACATCAATTCAGTAATCTTCACAAAAGCCCTTAAATTTAGGTTAAGATAAATCTACACCAAAGTGAATCCTCTTTCTACATTGCACATTTTCCCTCATAAGAGAAAAGAGGCTGGCATTTTTCGCTAAATTGCAAACAATGACAGCCTGGACCTTTCAGTTTTTATGAGGTAATAGGCCAAAGATCTTTAGGAAAGATGTTTGTGATTTTCGGATGCAGGAGATGCACTAGAAATAAGGGGGGAAAGATGATAATAAGTTTTCTAAAGCCACCATTTGTTTTGTTTCTTAAGAAAGCACTAAATCTGATGCTCTAATAAGAGATGCTGAACACACACACACACACACACACACACACACACACACACACACAATGGCATGTCTCTCAATCCCAGCAGGTTCTTTCTCTGGATTAATAGTCTTGCTGGGATGTAAGAGTTTTGCTTTGGTAGGTAAGTGAGCTTTCAGAAAATCAGCCCTCGCTGACATCACAGTGGCTGTTTTCTCACTTGGTTTTCCATAGCAGATGTCCCAGTGAAAGCTTCAGTTGCTCCGACTTTAGAGAATTATATCAAGCAGCTGGTAAATCTGATGTATTCATTAATTTAAAAATACTCTGATATCAGTGCCATGAGAGAATTCAAGGGATTACAGAAGCTTGATTGTGTTTAACCTGTGGGACTAAAATTCATAAAAGCCAACATCAATCTACTATGAGGTACATCCAAAGTGACTCTTCATTTGATATTCCCAAATTGAGAACCTAGTTCAGATTAACCATTTCTGAAACGTTGTGACCTTAAGCGGATTGGCCTAGTTGTATATTACAAAGCTATAGTAATCAAAACAATATGGAACTGGAGTAAAAATAGGCATATAGAACAATGGAGCAGAATCAAGAACCCAAGAACTCACACATATATGGCTAACTAACAGTTGACAAGAAAGCCAAGAACACATGAAGGGGGAAGTATTCAATAAACAGTGCTGGGAAAACTGGATATACACATGCACAAGTATGAAATTGGACCCTTATTTTTTACAGCTTACTATAATTAACTTGAAATGGATTAAGGATTTAAACATAAGACTTGAAACCACAAAACTTCTACAAGAAAACATAGAGGAAAATCCCCTTGACATCAGTTTTGGCAATGATTTTTTTTTTTTTTTTAATATAGACATGAAACCAAAAACACAAGAAACAAAAATGAAACTCAAGTGGCCTTGGGGATAAGGGAATGGTAGATTAGGATTGCTGTGGCCTTGGACCTTGGTGGATGTAGAATTAGAGACCCAGGGTTCTGAGCCAGGAGCCTGAGTGCTTTGTTACCAGGGCCTTCCGGTTCCTGTAAGGCTGTGGATAGCCACCCATTCAAAAATTATTCTTTGTTCTGACCTCAAGTAGATCCTTCCTCCTTTTGGTGCCAGAGCCATCTCCTCACATCTAGCCCGCCCTTTGGGGAGAGATGTCTTTGCACTGTGACTCTGAGAGGTGAGGAGGTAAGGTATCGACAAGAATTAGTGTTTGTGTGACGGATAGTGGTGTGCGTCAGACTCTTTACAAATGAGTCTAGAGTAAGGGGCCTCTGGCTTCCAGGGCACCCAGGTGTTTCTCATCCCAGGGCTTCCCTGTCCACTCATAGAACCTTGCAAATCCTGAGAAATGAACTTCCTCTAAGAAGAATAGTTGCAGCTGCAGTGCCTCAGGCCTGATTCAGCAGTTCTCTGGGCAATCTCTGATGCTCAACACGCCCCAATCCATCCTCCCTCTACCTCTCCATCAGGATCTATGTTTACCAACCCAAGAAAAATATACAAAACAAAAGACCTTTCTCTGATTGTCTCCCACTTAATTGTATAATGCTACCTGTAGGAGGAGGGTGATCCTACCCCATCTTCCACGCAGAGTGCCGCTTGAGGTACCACCATCTCATTTCACGATGCCATTATTATTATGACATATTACTACGTCTTAGTGCTTTTGCATTGACAGTTCCCTTTTGCCCCAGACATTCTGAGAGCTTGCTCCTTCACTTCACTCAAGTCTCTACTCAAATAACTCCCCTTCCTAAGAGAAGCCAATCCAAATCACCTTCTCTAGCATGCTGACCCCCCTACTCTACTTTTCTTCTCCAGCACTCATTAATCATTCGAGATATTTCTATGTTGTTTATTGTCTGTGGCTCCTCATTAGAATTTAAACTTCCTGAAGATAGAAACTTCTTTTTTATTTTGTTGTATTTTTGTTCACTGTTGTCCCTCTGCTGCCCCTAGCAGAGAATGGAGGCTCGGTAAAGATTTATTCAGTGTCTGAATGTGCCGGCTCCACATGTATTCACCATTGCTGTACTGTCTTAGTTCATTTAGGCTGTTACAACAAAAACACCATTGGCTGGGTGGCTTAAACAACAAACATTTATTTCTCACAGTTCTGGAGACTAGGAAGTCCAAGATCAAGGTGACCACAGACCTGGTGTTTGATGTGGGTTTACCTCCTGGTTTTGCAGATGGCCATTTTCTCCTCGTATCCTCAAATGGCAGATAGCAGAGAGAGGAAGCAAACTCTCTCAAGTGTCTTCTTAAAAGAGCACTAATCTTCAACCCTCATTTCCTAATTTCATCTCAAAGGACTTATTGCCTAATGCCATCACATTAGGGGTTAGAATTTTAACATGTAAATTTTGGGGGGATACAGTTTCAATCTATTAACATGTGCCCACTATACTCTTGTCGAGAGGTAGTTTCATATACACTAGTTCCAATATAGTGTTGCCCTTTTCACTTAATCCCCCATAGCACAAAAGACAAAGGGCTGTTATTTGTAAAGGGATCTGATAAATTTTCTATAATAATAAGGGAAAGCAACTCAAAGGATAACTCACAAAGACTGCACAGTCCCATACCACCCTTCCACTTTTCCCAGACTGCTTCCAAACACCTCCATGGGGTAGAGCATTTCCTTGGCTCTCTGTCTCCAGGGAACAATGACTTAAAACATTACCTAAATGGAAAAGCCCCACACAGACCTTCCAAGAACAAGCAATAATGAAAATACATCTGGAGCATCTAAATCTAGATTTTGAAGACAAAGAGTTCTCAAACAGAAGCAAAATCTGTGGAGACGAACTTTAACAATAAGATTCAGAGTATATTACATCTTTGGAGGCGTAATTTCAGACCTCTCCAATCTAGACCAGAATTTTCTCTAGATATAACTGTCAAATGGTTTGCCAGGAAAAGATCCCTCAATGAGAATACTCCCTGTGTTGGTTCATTATGTGTCAATTTGGCTGGGCCACAGTGCCCAGATATTTGGTCAAACATTATTCTGAATGTTTTTGTGAGGGTGCTTTTGGAAGAGATTTACTTTTACATCAATGGACTTTGAGCAAAATAGATTGCTTCCATAATGTAAGAGGGCCTCATCCAATCAGTTGAAGACATAAATAGAGCAAAAGACTAACTCTTCTAAGCAAGAGGGAATTCTTCAGCAGACTGCCTTTGAATTCACACTTCAACTCCTTTCTGAGCCTCCAGTTACTGCCAGTCACCTCTCATATCTTGGACTGGCCAAGTCTCTATAATCACATAAGCCAATAACTTAAAATCAATCTCTTTCTGTATATACAAACACATCCTATTAGTTCTGTTTCTCTGGAGATCTCTGACTAATACACTTCTCTTAGAAAGTGAAATCGTTTCTTCTTTTTTTTTTTTAATGAACAGTTAGTTTTCTAGTCTCTCCTAATCTCGGGTTCAAAATAATTTCTGAGTCCAGACCAAACCAAGGTTAACTTGTTACCTTACTTACAGCTACTATCTAAATTGGATGCTCCAATAAGCATTAATGGTTTGAGGCCAGAGACAGTGAAGAAACAGGCTTATTTATAAAGGGGTCTAAGGACAATGAAGGAGGATGGGGGAAAAAAAGTAACCGGAGGGGTTTTTGTAAATGGTTTTAAGTCACCCGCTTCATACTACGGGGAGATTAGTTGCCTTCTCTAGAGAAAAGACTGTTATATTGGTCATGAAACAAAAATACAATGTACTGAAGGAAGTAATGCCAAACAAGTAATATAATGAAATATTTTTGATAAATATATGTCTATTAGCACTTTCACATTGTGAAATGAGATTGAAATACACAAGAAATGAGATTATTAATAACTCTGCTTGAAATGTGGCATCTTGAAAGATAGCCGAATGACCATATCAAGTGTGACTACAATTTTTAATAAGCTGTTTTCTGTAGAAAACATTTGTAATTTGTTATTAACAATGGTTATTAAACGGCCTCGGGCCCTTTTATTGTTGTCATTGTTATTGTCATTTACATTTTATTACCAAATATTACGGATTGGAAGAACTACTTAGGAATCTCAGATGCATGATATTCTATGACTGTGCGTGTAACTACATAACCTTTATGAGCCCACTCTTAAAAACACCTAGGTAATAAACTAAAATAAGTGTCTTGCTAGACTGACATAAATTGCTTTCCCTTAACTTCAAGCTCCTTAAGAGGCTCTATTTTCTCATCTGTAAAAAATAAAGATAATATCTGTCACAAAGTAATAGTGAAAATTAAACCACATAATATATATGAGGCACCCAGTATCATGCATTTAACAAATGGTAGTTGTTATTATAATGACTACTTACCTACAAGCTCCGCCAGTGTTGATGATTAAAGGACTATGCAGGTTTTTCTAATGTTGGAGCTATCGCTTGGGACTGTCCTTGACGTAGAAAGCAGCCATTCATTCAACTCTGTGAATGGCTGTGTTGTATTTTATTCATAAATCTGTGTTTGCTCATCTCACTTTCTACCAGCCTCTTCTATGAACTTTAACTCTCACTGTTCCCCTGTATTCCAATGAGCCTGGACTTCTCACTAACCATCAAACCACACTCCAAGCTCTTCCACTGCAGTTAACCTTTGTGCGCCTGTCTTACACTCTACCTTATTGTCTGTCAAACCCCTTTCTTTTCTTCATAGCCCAAAGTAGAAGCTACCTCCCCCATGAAGCAGCTTCATTTATTAGTGATTTTTTTCTATTTGTTATCCCTGTGACACCATTTTACCCTTCTTCTGGTGCTGTCTTTCTTTGCTATATTTTATTACTGTTGTAGATTATGAACTTCTTGAAGACAGCAATTTTGTCCCACACATCTCTAATCTCCAACACTGGGCATAATATTTTGTTTGTACAAAATATTCAAATATTGATTGAATTGAAAGGCCAACTCCAGAAATAAGATAATATTTTAATATATTCTGTAACGATAATGATGTTCATTATATCAATGAAAAACTTAAATTCAAATGCACAATTTGTGATTATTAGTGTTAAATAAGCATAACAACTAATCTAAGTAAGAGGTCTTGCTCATGAGGGGCTAGTAAGTGAATTTGAAATATTTTATTTCTGACTTACTAGTGGAAATATATTTATCCTTAAACAAAATTAAAATATTTAAATTATATTTTTTAAATCCCAAATTTCTATCACTACTGTGAACTCCAAATACTATAAATCACATGCAATTCCTATTTATTGACTTATTTCTGTTATTGTTATAAAGTAAACAATAAAGTCAATAGATTTTATCATTGGAAAAATCCATCACAGATGACAAGAGAAAAAGAAAAAAATTTTAAATGATATATTTTTCAGTTTCACTCAGCTTTATGTAGAGAATCCACTATAATTATAGTAAATAACTTAGGAAATCTGACTGTTAGTGAGCCTAATACTTATATTCAGTCTGTGAATTATTTAACCTACAAAATATTTAAGTTTAACATCTGACAAAAGTCATAGAAAGACTATTAACAATGCTCCCTACAGTCTCCCCATTATATATACCATGATGTCTTCCTTTCAGAAGAAATAGACATAAACAAAGCCACCTATTTGTAAGATGATAGCTATAGAATTATTCTCTTTCCACTTATTTTCCAACTCTTTTCACATTTCTAAATTCTAAATTCTTCAAGAAGGAAGTCTTCATTTTTTAATAAACTGTCTAAGTTTTTGCTAAGTTTCCATTTAAAAAAAAAAAAAAAAAAAAAAAAAAAAAAAAAAAAAAAAAAACAAGAACAGTTCCAGGTACGGAAAGAAAGCAACAGTACACAGAAAGAATTTAATAAAACTGTTTTTACTTTATTGGACTTATTTTTATAATTCCAATCCATATGTGATTTGGTTTCTATTCAAATTTCTTCTAAAATATATTTGTTTAAGTAAAAATAGTAAATCAATTGAAGGAAAAACATAAAGTACATAAGGAAATATATAGGAAAACATTAAGCACGTAGAGAAAAAATGTATAACACAAAAAATCATGGATAAGACTCAATATGACTATAAGTAGCAAAATCTGAGCCAGCCTGCCCTAGAGGCTGTCGTACATTTTATCTGGAGAAAGATTAGATTGGAAAAGTAACGGTTTAGAAAGGATTCAGAGTATAGTGGGTATGTCCTTTAAATAAAAGTTTCCTTTCTCCTTTTCACATAGGTTTTATTTTATTTCATCTAAAGCTTTTGCTATTTTCTTCTTCATGGCTGCATATACTTACTTCAAGTTTCAACTAAATCTATACAATTCATAACAAAAGAAATTATAAAGCATTGTCTATCTCTCCCTAAATTTCCTTGTGTTAGTTCTATCATTTGTATATATTTATTTTTTTCTATACTAGATTAGAAGCTTCTTGAGAGTGGAAACCATGTATTATACTTAGAAAATGTCTAATTAGTACCTATAGGTGATGACTAATTTTAACTACATTTATAGCAATTAAATGAAGAAAAAAAATCCAACTGGTATAATAAGACTACTCAATGACTCACTTCATACAAAATTGATGTAAGACATTGAGGAATGAGTTCAGTAGAAAAGGTGTTCACAAATCCAGTCTTAAACCTTTATCATAACATCTAGGAGCTAAAAAGGATTTAAAAATAGGCTATCTCAACTCTTTAATTCAATAAAACTGAAGCTTAGGTAAGTTAAGATTGCAAATCTAAATGGGCATAGTTTATAGTAATGGTCTCCAACCTTTTTGGCACCAGGGATGAGTGCTCATGTGAGGATCTAATACCTGATGATCTGAGGTGGAGCTGAGGCAATGATGCTACTGCTGGGGAACAGCTGCAAATACAAATGAAGACTAAATCTTTTGCCTGCCTCTCACTTCCTGCTGTGCAGCCTGGTTCCCACCAGGCAACAACTGGTACCGGTCTGTAGCCTAGGGGTGGGGGACCTCTGTTTTATAACATAACCCTTAGTTTTAAGAACTAGAAGACAGCATGCTTTACAGCTTATGCTGCTTCTTCACTATAAGATTATTCATTCAATAAGTATTTATTAAACACTTGCTGTCTATGTGCTATGTATTCAAAATAATATGTGAACTTAGTCTATAAGTAACTTAAAATCCAGGGTCTGGCGTATGTAACTATTAGGTAACATCCAGAAAAAACATTTACAGTGTTGTAATGAAAGAAAACCTCATAAAATGTCAGAGTGAGTCAAGCTTTCTGATAGAAATTCCTGGTCTTAAGAAAAGCTGGTATAATTCACCCAGAGTTATCTATAAACTTTGTTCTCTGAAAGGTCTGCCAATAACCCAAACATTATGCCAATTCAGGGTTTTTATGTTTCTGAAATTTCAAGCTGGCATATGTGCTTTTCATATGGTATACTTATTACGAGAGGTAGCAAAATTATCAACTCCCTGCCTCTAACAGTCAGCCTGTGTTGATTAATCTCTTTAATGCTGACAGGAACATTAATATCATTTCCACTCACTCAAAAACAAATTGATATTCAATTCTGTTATTCTCATGGCTGTCCATCATCATCACTCAAAAACCTGAAAGACATTATTTTCCATGTATCTTCTCAAACTCATTCTCTGACCTACACCTTCAGAAACTAATATTCATGATGATAATATCAATGTCAATATCTAGGAGATTTTTATGTGACATAAACCATGGCTTTTTGTATTTTCAAATCTAGCTAGTTGTATATTTGAATGACTATATATATATATATATATATATATATATATAACTAATATATAAGTTCTGGAAAGTTTTTTTTTTAAAAAATTAACTTGACATCTCAGAAAAATGAGTCTAAGAGAGAAAATAAAATTGTAAAATTATTTGGAGATACTAACTCTTTTTAGTTTAAACAAATTTCCAATTAAGAGTAACTCTGATTATTTGTGGGTTGGTAGGTAAGTGAAATGGAGACTCAAGGTAAAAGTCTGTATAACTATAACACTTATTCATTTCTCAATCATATTTCCATTTATTTTGGATAATTGTCTAATATCTTCAAAATATTTTATATGCATAGAGTTTGTATAATAGAAGTTAACTTTTGTCCATATCTTTAATATGGTATAAAATTATTTTATCCCCCTTACCTATATTCCTAAATATATAATTTTGAAAGTGATAAGAGTCATTGCTTTGGCAAACATGTTAAATATTTTTTATTGCCAAATTCAAAACATTTTCATCTAAATTTTGATACTTTCAATTTCGTTGTCAGTATTTACTCATTTTTAAAAGCAGAGTTCTGAAGATGACTTTACTGATGAATGCTACTAAACATTTAAAGAAAAATTAACACCAATTCTTCTCAAATTTTTCCAAAAAGTAGAAAGGAAAAAATACCTTTTAAATCAATTTCTCAGGTCACAATTACCCTCATACCAAGCCAGAAAATGGCATCTCAAAGAAAGAAAACTACAGACCAATATGCCTCATGAAAATAAATGCAAATTCCACAGCAAAATACTAGTAAATCAAATCCAGAAGTATATTAAGAGGGTTATGTACCATGTCCAAGTGGAATTTATCCCCTAAATGCAATAGTGCTTCAACATACAAAAAGCAATCAATGTAATACACCACATTAAGAGAATGCGGGAGGGGATCACACAATGATTTCAAGTGATTGAAAATAGCATTTGAAAAAAAAACCAACACCTTTTCATGAAAAAAAAAGAAGAAGAAAGAAAGAAAGAAAGAAAGAAAAGAAAGAAAGAAAGAAGAAAGAAAGAAAGAAAGAAAGAAAGAAAGAAAGAAAGAAAGAAAGAAAGAAAGAAAGAAAGAAAGAAAGAAAGATTCAACAGGGAATAGAAGTAAACTTCTCAGTCTGATAAAGGATATTTATTAACAACTCACAGTTAACATCATATTCAATGGTGAAAAACTGAAACCTAGTTCTAACCCTAAGATCAATAACAGACAGATGATGCTTTTATGAATTCTATTCAGCACTGTATTGGACGTCTCAGCCAGGGTAATTAGATTAAAAAAAAAAAAAAAAACAAATACAATAGTATCCAAATTAGAAAGGAAGAAGTAAAACTACTTCTCTCCACAAATGACATGATTGTCTATATAGAAAATCCTAAAGAAGTCACAAAAAATCTATTAGAACTAATAAATTCAGCAAAATTATAAGATACAAGATCAACAGGCAAAAAAAAAAGTTGTGTTTCCATAGACTAGCAATGAACAATTCAAAAATTAGAAAATAACATAGAGATATTGATGATCTTGAATTTGGCAATGAAGTCTTATATATGACACCCAAAGCAATCAATAACAAAAAAAAATAGACAAATTGGACTTTATCAAAATTAAAATATTTGTGCATTAAAGAACAATATGAAAAGTGAAAATACAATATATAGAATAGAAGAAAATATTTGCAAATCATCTGTTTGTTAAGGGTCTAGTATCCAGAATATATATTAAAAAAACAAAAACAACTTTTACATCTCAACAAAATAACAAACAATTGAAATTAAAAATTAAAAAAGGACTTAAATAGGCATTTCTCTAAAAATACACAGGTGACCAGTAAGCATATGAAAAGATGTTCAAAATCATTAGTCATTATGGAAAAGCAAGTCAGAACACACTTCATACCCACTGGGGTAGCTATAATAATAATTTTAAAAAACTAAAAATAACAAGTGTTGGTGAGGATGTTGAAAATTGAAGCTGTTGTACATTACTGATATGTTAAATGGTACTGCCACTGTAAAAAATAATTTGGTTTTTCCCCCTAAAATTAAACAGAATTACCAGGTTACCCAAATATTCTACTCTGAGGTAATCTAAGCAAATATCTGTACATGAAAGTTCATAGCACCATTATTCACAATAACTAAAAAGTGGAAAAAAGTCAAATGTGTGGAATAAATGAATGGATAAACAAAATGTGGTTTGCTCATACAACAAACTGTTATTCACCCATGAAAGAGAATGGGGTATAAATAAATGCTCTAACATGGGTAAATCTTGAAAACATGCTAAGTGAAGGTAGCCAGATACAAAAAGTCACATATGTATGATTCCATTTATATCAAATGTCTGGACTAACAAAAGCTATACATAGAGAAAGCAATTAGTTGTTGACAGGGCTATAAAAAAGGATAGAATGGAGAGAGGCTGCTTAATGGGTAAAGGTTCTCATTTGGAGCTCATAAAAATGTTTTAGAACTAGATAAACTTGATGGTTGCACAACATTGTGAATGTACTAAATGCCACTGAATGGTACACATATAAATAGTTAATTTTATGTCATGTGAATTTAACCTCATTAAAAAAACCTGTCCATTGAGATTATTTTGCCTATTTTTTAATGAAGTTAAATTTAATTACATGTCCACAAACTTTCACTTTTTAAAAATGTTCCATGATTATTTGTCTGAGCACGTTGTTGTTGTTGTTGTTGTTGTTGTTGTTTTCCTTTTTTAGCCAAGAGGCAGTGGGACTTGTTGACTATTTTTTTTTAATTTTATTTATTTTTGCCTAATGTTTAAGTCAAACCAAAGATACAATAAGATAGTTAATTAACCAAATATGAAATGATCTTCTTGCTTCCCAGAGGACCTATAGAAAAATAGAATATCTGAGATATATTTTTCAAAACTTTAACTACCATTTGACTATTTCCTCATCTATTTCTCTATTGGTTTTGTATACTCATCTAATTTTACCAATTAAATTACAAGTTATTTGAGTGAAATCAGTCAAATTGCTTCTCTTCAGTTCTCTTATTGTCATTCTGGAAATATAGTGGGTGTTTTAAAAACCATCTTTGATTGATAACCTAATCTTCTTCTATTTTGGGAAAAAATTAATTTAAATTAGAATCTTTTATATCAATGGATAATGTTTTGAAAGATTTTCAGACTTTTGTTTAGAAAACTAAAGAATAAGGATTGATCTACATTACTGAGTCCTTAGTTGATCAGAATTCTTAACTTAGACAAAGGAAATTATTAAGGTCACTTCTTATATATGTTGTTATTAAAAGAAAACTCTGACTTAGATATTTAACCTTTAAATTATACTCCTTCAGAAGCTCTAAAATCACTTAAGCAAAACGAGAAATAATTTCTATGCAATCAGCACACTTATTTACACACCCACTCTTATTTCTTCATGTCTTTGAAACACTAGACAGTTTTTGAAAAGGTGCCTTGTTTCAACATAAAACTATGAGAACACCCATAACGTGGCTGTTTCCTTTCAAAAGAAGGAATGCAAGAATTTTTTTTTCTGTTTAAACAAATGCTATTGTTTTATTGCCAATTTTTCTTTAAAAGTACCCATTAGTAAATCTAGCAACCTTATTAAGTATTTTTAATCAGTTAACAACATTGTTAGAACTTGTTATAAATTCTTATATACTCTATGAAAGTTCCTCAGTCTTTAGTCATTCTTTGATCCTGTAACTACATACCTGACAATTTAGTTCCAAAATGCTGGTTTAATATTGTGTAGTTCAATATGTTATGGTAGGATTTCCTTAAAATAAAACAAAAATTATTTTCTTCAATTTCACTTCATGAAATTGATAAATTCATATTACTTTGGTTCACTATTTTTTCAACTTCTAAATCCGTACGTGCCTGTTAAATGGCACATGAAATATTAATTCCACTCAGTTGCGACCACATGGAAATACTAGGAAATGCTCTGTCACCCTGCATAGAAAAGGGTATTCTCCCCCAAACCAAATCAATCTAAAGTTATTTAAAGGTCAGCAAATAATATTTCATTTATTTATGTCACTTTATTTGTACTTATTTGCTTACAAAAGTCTAAGCTTCATTGCTTAAAATGCTATATTATCTAAAAATGTATGTTTTTAATGTTCCATTAATTTGTTATTGTAAGACATAAAACTAAAATATGACCTGAAAATGAATGATAAAGAAATTCAAAGTACTGTATTAGCAAACTAGATTCCAATAGAACTGTTATTCGCAACACTGATCTCATGAAAAGATGGTGTTTTACTTCTGTTGCAGAAATGTTTCAAAAATCTGACTGGTGAGAAACCAAGCAACGCTTGGAGAGTTGGAGAACTCAGGTTTATTACACAGGCAATCCCAGAGAAGCTCGCACCCTGAAGATCTGGGTTGGGAGCTCAGTTGCAACTTTGCTTAAATAGGGCTTATTTGGCATGGGCTGATTGGTTAATTTGTCTTCAGATGGTTACAAAATGTGGGAGTTGCTATGGGTTGCAGGCAGTTACATTTGCTGTTTAGACAGAACAAGCAAAAGGGAGGAGTCTTTAGTTAGTTTTGAGTATGGCTATATGGCAAGCATATCTACAGAAGCAGAATAAAGAACTAATTAGCCTTTTGAGTGAAAATTCCTCTTCACTTCCACCTGCATACAATTATTTTCTATTTTTCCCTTCTTTGAGTCATAAACATCTGTCTGTCATCTATGGTATAACCATGGTATAACCAAAAACAAGCAATTTATGAAGTTAAAACCAGAGTCTGAAAATTATATTTTAGCAAAATGTTTGCAAATGTCTTTTCTCATTTTTTTGAAACCGAAAAATAAAGTGGGATTGACAAATTAGAATTTAGATCATTCATTGTCAATTCACTTAGTCACAAAACATTTAGGTATTGTGTTCTTATCATGTAACCAATATTATATTAGGTACTCTGAGAACATAAATGAAATAGAAGATGTGTTCTCTGACTCTGCGGTGCAAGCTACAAATTTACCTACCCCTACACAAACCCTAGGTATGTGCTGATGCACAACAATATTGCCAAAACAGGGAAAGAAAAGGAAGAATCTAGTTCCTGAATACAAATTACATGGAGATAATTTCAGCAAAAAGACCATTAAAAGTCTATCATTCCAAATTCCCCTTCAAAAAAGAGGGAAGGCAATTAAAGATGAAAATCTACTAACTTAATCATCAAAAGGATATTAAAATTACCCCACAAATAGATGTTGGCTTCAGAAGTTATAAACCATTTCCAGCATGCATATATCCTTGATAGGCCATTAATCTGCCCAAGTAGAAGGAAATCACCTTACATATTATTTCAAATGCTTTACTTTGAATGTTAGAAACTAGTAGCCCTTCAATGTCTGGTAAATAATATAACATCATTCAACACGAGTGATGAAAGTTATGTATGAAAATGCACTAAAACATGCTGCATTTATAAGTTGAGCAACCATCTATCATTTGCCTTCGACATGTAGCAGCTACACCAAATTGGGGCTTCAAGGGAAGAAAAAGAAGAACTATGAAATAAGTAATATCCAAATCAACAACCTGCTGGGGAAAAAAATAAATGTAAAACAATAACTAGAAAAGGAAGCCATGCTTTTGACTTTTACATAGTAAAGTTTATTGCTTACTAAATGTGATGGAAGACAAAAGAATGTACGATATGCTAAAGACTGAGTCCCTGCCTCGGATGTTCTTAGCTAATCATCAATGTGAAATATACTTTATTTCTAATACAGCTTGTCAACAATTTCGATAATGACATACTGTTTGAGTTATAAAATTTTTTCTGATCTCAGCGATCTCATTCTAACTCTAGCAAACCCTGTAATTTATATATTACTAGACAAACCGTAGTTAGAAGCATGACCATTATAGGTAAACTTTGTGTCGCTGATGAATATTTTAAATAATAACAGGAAATGTAATGATCTATAATCCAGTTTTATACCATTTCTGAATTGTGAACTAGAAAGTGCTACAAAAACCCATTATATTTAGAGATTTAGGGGTGAAATATTCAATTGCCAACATTTCAAGCTGTAAATCTGTGTTGTTGTTCTTGTTGTTCAAAAAAAAAAAAAAAAAAGACATTTCAAAGCATCAAAATAGACCATGACTCCATTGGTATTTATTGTGTTCATTTACCAGATTTGCTAAAAGTACATATCTGAGAAATTTCTTGTAATTTCTGCAGAAGAAAAAAATACGACCACCATTCAATTCTTAGAGTATGTTTCTATTCAAAATGCCTGGAACATATTCATGCTTTATCCATTACCCAAACCTTTTCAGTATGTATTCCACAGTAAACCAGAGAAAGTGAAAATGTGCTTCTTTAAGAACAGGATCAAAGGAATTTATGGGCCAGTTCTACTTTCAGTGAGAATATTTGGCTTAAGACCAGACACCGAGAGTTCTTACCTGCAAAGACAGGATACATCACAGAAGTAGATGCTAAAGGAGATGCTTGAACTTGGGCCAGGAGAGATAATAGAGAGAACAAAAGACAAACTCTTGAGCCAAAAGGACCATTGCCAATTAACCTTTTATTGTCAAAGTGAGACAGTTCATATATAAACACATTCATGAATAAGAAAACCAAAGGAATTTTTGCTTCCAGATTTGGGAATAGAATGGAGTAAAGACAAATAATTAGAAGTAGAAAATCTTTTATAGAAAAACAAACAAAAAAAAATCCTTCTTTTCAAAGAATCTGAAAATACCTTGAGACTAAAGGATAGCATGTGGTGGACCTACAACTACGACACAAACAAGTTAGAGGAACAAGAATATCTGGACGCAACCAGTAGCCCCACTAACACCTATAAGAAATGAAAAGTCCGTGATTTCCACGATGAATACATGGTACTCAACAGGAGCCATTCAAGATCAAAGGCAAAGGCTAATTAATTAATGCTTTATTATTTAAAAATTAAATGCATCATAACACTTCAAAGTATCAGTTTTTACTTAAACCAGAACAGAAAGGTCTCTACAGCAAATTATCTCATGAACTACTTATAAGCACAGTGGCTTTGTGCTATAAGTACAAATACACTCTGCTGAGAATGGCCCCATAAAATTCTGAGAACACAAGCTGTTGCCTTTTCAACATTTTCTCCAGTGCTGTGTCTTAAATAAAAACATGGGGATATGGAAAGAGTACTTGTTTAAAGTTTTTGGTCTAGTCATTTCAGTCAAATTAATTTGACATAAACCAGAACTCTGAAACTAAAAAACAGAATTTCTGCTTTCACTACTTTTGCCAATTTCAGGGGCATGGAGGGGTTGAGGAGAGGAGGGGGTGATGAAATTGATTCTTTTCTTTCATCAGTTTCCATAAGCTGTATAAAGAAAAAGAGAAAAATAAAACAGACATAATTGTATCTTCTCCTAAGAAGGACAGATATCATAAAGTAAGTCTATTTCTGTAGTTTGAATTACCAAATAGTTTTTGTGGAAAGACCTTACTCAATTAATGAACACTGTATTGGGGTTTTTTATTAAATTTTCAATCAGGTTTCTCAGCTTCCGCACTATTAACAATATGGACCAGATAATTCTTCATTTGGCAAGGGTGGGGGGAGTCTGTTCTGAGCATGCAGGATGTTTAGTGGAATCCCTGCCTCTATCCAATAAAGCCAGTAGTACCCTACCTCCATTCATGACAACTAAAAATCGCCAGATGTCTTCTGTTGTAAAAAATCATTCCAGTTGAGAACCATTATTTGCCTTTTTCACTAATATTTATACTAATGATGCAAAAGTAGTGATAGGCAAAACTGCTAGCACCTTAGCACCAATCGAATAGTGACACTTTATTTTTATAATGAATCCCTTATGCTCATCATCTGAATGAAGAGAAATTTCAGTTATAAAATTATAGTTGTAATTAAGGAGATAAAATAAAAGAACAGTGGTTGTAATGGGCATGTCCTCGCTCCACTGATTTCAACTAAGAAACCCAAAATGCCCCATCTGCTCTCCCTACTCCCTCACCCCAAAGAACAAATGAGATTGTGTCTAAAGTGGGATGTCTAAGGTGGGATATCTAAGACAAAGAATTCTTGTCTCACCCTCTGAAGGATTATTATTGATCGACTGATCCCAGGAGGAATCTGAAGGGAAGTGAAAGAAACCATAGAGAAGGAAAAAGAGCCAGGAAGGAAGTGGTTTCCAGAATGAACCTAGAAAAGCTCTGGAACATAAGAGTTATACCACAGAGTAGGTCCTGCCTATGGTACATCCTGCTTTGAGGCAAGGGGCTGGCCCTTTATACCTCATGGGCAAGCAGCTTCAGGAAGTAAAGGGAAATCCTTCAAAAAGGCTAAAGCTGTGGACCCTTAGCAGTCAACATCAATGCAGATGGAGAGTGGAAGCTCCTCTGGGGCATCGATACTGACACTACAAGTGGCTTTCTCTAACAAGAGAACAATCAAACCAACAAAAACTACTTTGAAAGACAATATGTTTAGTCTATTGATTATAACATTTTTCTCATTATAATTTACATAATTATATATTATCGTTCAGGGTGGTAATTATAGAAATCTTTTGGAATGAAACAAAAAAGTAAATATCTTCATTTGTGTGACATGTAACAGAAAATTTGGTTTATGAGAAAACCAATGAAAATGCTACAAAATTATTTTATTAGACTTGATAACATCGTAAAATATTAAAATTAGAGCATTTTTTCTTTAACTTGAGCTAGAAGTTTTTTCTAAAATATTTACAGTAGCAGTTCTTAAATTTAGAGTTTCAGGACAGCTTTACATTCTTAAAAACGTATTGAAGATCAAAAAAGCTTTTGCTTTTTAGGATTGTATCTAGCAATTTTACTGTTAGAAATTAATACTGAGAAAATTTTAAATATTTTTTGTTATTTACTTAAAGATAACGATAATAACTGATTGCATATTAACATATACATTACATTCTCAATGCAAAATAATCACGTTTTAAGTGGCATTGTTTTACATTTTTCAACCTCTGTAGTGATTGACTTAGTAGAAGAACTGAAAAAGCTGGTTTGATTAAAGTGTATCAACAAAATCATCTTCACAGATATGTGTGAGGAAAAGGAATGAGTATTTTAATTGCCTTTTCAGATAATCATGAATGGTATTCTTTACTACTATACCAAAACCTGACAATTAGTAGTTTTTAAAGGGTAGTTGTAATGTGAAATCTGAAACCATATTAACAAACTCTGTATACTCTATTATATTAACATTCCATGTTCTATATTACAACTTGAATGGATTTTTTTTTAACCTATGCATGATTTTGTAATATCATGCATTGTCATGTGAAAAATATTAGTTTATTGAGATACATAAATCTTCCAAATGTTGACACATCCCAATGGTCAATATAAAAAAAAAATCACATATTTAATATTACCACAGATATTATCAGAAAAGTTTTTAAGTTTTAGGAAGAAACAAAGTTCACAGGGACAGACACGAATTTTCCAAAATTCTAATTTTCACTGGCAGCAAATATTAGTTCTTTTCCTTGAGGTGACATATCATTTAAAAAATAAAGTGTATCAAATATACAACTCTGATTAATTATAGTCCATCTCTCAGTCATTCTTTCAAGCAAAAATAGTGTTTCAGGAAAAAAAGTGGCTAATTCAACCTGCAGCGCAATTGCTTGAGGAATTTTCCTCAGGTCAATCATAAATCAGTAAGTAGTAGAGGTGCTTTATGTGTACTTCCCGTTTCTTCCCACAGAAATATTTAAAAGACATGTACTTAGAAATTTAGATTAATAAAGTTAACAATTTTTACTGCTTCATCAAGAATATTCTCAAGAGAAAATAGGTGTGTGTGTGTGTGTGTGTGCGCGCGCGCACGTTTAATGCAAGTATATAGTAATGAAGAATACGGTAAATATCACTCTAGCTTGCTGCTACTACCTTGTTCTGTGCTAAATTGCCAGCTGTTTTACACATCATTGCTTTTGTATCACTAGGATAAATGTTAGTAGGAAAAGCAAATTATGTCTTAGTATTACTATTAAAATAGTTTTGACTCTCAGATCTCCTGAAAGCTACTCTCAGAAACCCACAAGGATCATAGATCACACTTTTAGAACCACTATGCTAGATAAACGAAACTGCAGAGACATTTTTCTACGATTCTCACTGTGTTTTTGTATATAAGCTTTTTAAATAAAGGCCTCTCCACCAAGGAATTGGACATAGAGTTGAGAAAAATTCACATTGGTGAGCAGTTATATCTCAGTCCAACCATCAGGACAACAATCTCAAGGAATCCCCACTTTCTTGTCTTTTCCTTTCAATCTCAGATGTGTTTAGGTAAACCTGATTTTAAATGGTGCAAATCTGGACCTTGGATAGGAAGAGAAAGAATGAGAAACAGAATATCTATAAGGGATATGTAGAGGGGCTGAAGATAGTGAAGTTAGGAGTTACTATGCAAAGCTTTTTATTTACTGTCTCAAATACTTGATTAAGTGAAAAGTCAGCCGATCAATCAAATTATTTCTATGGTCACTTCCCATTCTATTTTTTGATTATAAGAAATGTATACATTTATTGTAGTCCAGTTCATATGCAATTCCCTTTCTCAATATTGGAATTCATTACTGGTTAAAATTTGAATAGTGCTTAAGAAAGAGCTGACTATGGAAAAGTCATTTTGCAATCTTGTAATTGAGCATAGCACATATTATAAGTATCTTTAGAAAACAGAAGGAACTCTAAGGAAATTTCTTCATATCACATTTAGAAACAATTAATTCCCAATAGACTATTTGATACTCTATACATGGCCAATACAATCATTCCAGAGATTTTCATTAAAGTTTTATTATATATGGAGGGGGTGGAAACTGTCTGTGTGGAATTTTTCTGTGCTCTATTGAAACATTGTGAGCTCCTATTTGATCAAGTCTAAAGCTTTGGGTTGATTTTGATGCCAAATTCATCTACTGTATAGTATTTCAGTTATCTTTGCTTCACTGCACACTGGAAAAATGTTTGCAGAATCCTGGGTAAACTGCTATGATGGGATTTGTAACATTTGTGATGTAGATTACATTGTAAAGTGGTTTTGCAGGCAAAACATATTGGGAAATTATGTGAAGCCAAACAACAAGAAAGACTCAAGAATCTACAATCAATAAACTCTATGTAAAATTAATTCAAAGAATACTGTTATAGTAATAATTATGTGCCAAATTGTTTCTTAATTATATATAGAAAATATTACAGTATAAGTGCAGAAGAATATTTTGCATACCCGAATTTAAGCAAAAGTCTTGAGATTTAAGGGTATGCTTTCTGATATTAAAAAATCCTCTGTGATCTATACAATAACTTATTGAAGATTTTAAGAAAAAAATTTCCTTAACAAATGATGTTTAATACTACTCAAATTTATCCCCAGAAAAATTTTTTTAACAGATAATGCTTAATAATACTCAACTTTTATCCCCAGAATTTCTTATGTTTATTTAACTCATATCTAAGGAAAGCTCATTGTAGTTTAAGAAAATTTTTACCTTTCAACCTTTTTACATATACAATAAAAGTAGGGGAGTGGTATCAGTTTTCAATAGATTCAATTAAAAATTAGTTCTTTTTAAATTACTTATCTATTTCAGAAAAAATTGAAACTGGAATTATTCATTTTCCCATTTCTTCATTTCCATGGGCAAGTGCACATACGAATGAAGCCTAAATGTCATTTTTCTTCTATGCAATATAATTTAAAGATGAAAACCACCTATAGAACATCATATATGTCTAGCATGTTAAATATATATATAGCAGATTAAGCAGAACCTCATGTATATTATATATATAAAACATTAAGTACAGTTCCATTTTTTCCTTATACTTGACACTTATTTCAATTCTAAATTAGATGCAAACTGTTTTACTTGAATCTTTTGGTATTGTGGTTCTTTGTCATCTCACTTTTGGAATTAAATCTTTATCCTAACAGAATATTTCTCCAACTATTCTCTAAAGGTCTCACATTGAAATTGATTCAACAAGGACTATCACAAATTTGTAGGTGGCCGATTACAATGTCTTCTAGTGCTTTTCAAAAGGAAACTTACAGACAGTTCCCAAAAGCTTCTTATTTTCCCAAGAGAGTGAAATCTATCTTAATGATTCCCTGTGAATATAATTTAAAGGTGAAACATCTTCTGAGTTAAACATTATGTTACTAAAATGACTGAGTTAGCGGTTAAATAAATATGAAAATTTTAGTGAAGGATACATGTGTTTTTTATTATATTTTTTGACTCTGTATTGTTTAGTAAAGTTGATAAAATAGTATTTCCCCTAGTAGGTCAATAGTTCCATGGTTATATCTTGTCACAAACAGGAAATGTAGAATATGACTACCCATCTCTGTTCTTCCATGCTATCAAAATCCAATACATTATTTCTATGGTATCCCAACATTCAACTGGTTTTGACACACCAAATTAGCAATTTCACCTTAATAATTTCTAAATGAAATGTGACCTAATTCCAATCAATTTTTGCCTCATTGAGATCATTTCATGCTATCATTAATATGTGATCCAAAGGGCTCACCTAAAATGACAGCAGATTAAAGGTATATTTTATCTACCCTGAGGCTCATTAAAGTGAACTCCCCAAAATAACGTGTAAACCACATTTGTTCCTGTATTAAAAATATGGCAAACAGCCGTATTTATACTTTTAATTTTGTTTTACAGATACCAATTAGAAATGCTAAAGTGACTTAACTTTTTTCACTATCCTTGTATTTTTGGTTCTTTTAAAATATTTTTTTCAATTATAGTTAGCATACAATATTATACTAATTCAGGTGTACAGCATACTGATTAGACATTTATATGACTTATAAAATGATCATCCCAATAAATCTAGTACCCATCTGATACCATATATTATTATTATTATATTATCGACTATATTTCTTATGCTGTACTTTACAACCCCATGACTGTTTTGTAACTACAAATTTGTGCTTCTTAATTCCTTCCCCTTTTTTATCCACCCCCAAACACATCTCCCATCTAGCAACCCTCAAAATGTTCTTTGTACCTATGAGTTTATTTCTGTTCTGTTTGTTTGTTTTGTTCTTCAAATTCCACATAAGTAAAATTACATGACATTTGTCTTTCTCTGCTCCACCTGCTCCACACAGCACAATACCCTCTAAGTCCATCCATGTTGTTGCAAGTGGCAAGATTCCATCCTTTCTTTATGGCTAGGTAATAGTCCATTGTATATATGTACCACCTCTTTTTGTCCACTTATCCATTGATAGACACCCAGATTGCCCTCATATCTTGGCTATTGTAAATAATGCTTCAGTGAAAATATGGGTTCATATGTCACTTCAAAGTATTACTTTGAGTTACTCTGAAGTAGGAGTACTGGGTCCTTCTTTGTCTCTTATTATAACCTTTGTTTTAAAGTCTGTTTTGCCTAGAATAAGTATTTCTACCTCAGGTGTTTTTCATTTCCATTTTCATAAAATATCTTTTCCCATTCCTTTACTTTCAGTCTGTATGTGTCTTTCAATCTGAAGTGAATCTCTTGCAGGAGGCATATGTAAGGGTTTGTTTTTTTTATCCATTCAGCCACCCTATCTTTTGATTGAAGCATTTGATCCTTTTACAATTGAAGTAATTATTTATAGACATGTAGTTATTGCCATTTTATTAGTAGTATGTTTTTTTCTTTTTTCCTCTTCTTAAAGAAGTTTCTTTAATGTTTCTTGTAATACTGGTTTGGTGGTGAAGAACTCCTTTAGCATTTTCTTGTTTGGGAAGCTCTTTATCTGTCCTTTGATTCTAAATGACAGCTTTGCTGGGTAGAGTAATCTTAGTTGTAGGTCCTTACTTTTCATCACTTTGAGTATTTCTTGCCAATCTCTTCTGGCCTGAAAAGTTTCTGTTGAGGACTCAGCTGACAGTCTTATGTGAGCTCCCTTGTAGGTAACTAACTGCTTTTCTCATGTGGCTGTTTTTAAGATTCTCTGTCTTTAACCTTTGGTATTTTGATTACTATGTGTCTTGGTGTGAGTCTCTGTGATTTTATCTTGTTTGGGACTCTGCACTTCCTTGACTGTATGTCTAATTCCTTTACCAGGTTAAGAAAGTTTTTTGTCATTCTTTCTTCAAATAGGTTTTCAATTCCTTGCTCTCTCTTCTCCTTGTACCTCTATGACATGAATGTTAAAATGCTGCTGTTGTCCCAGAGGCCCCTTAAACTACCCTCATTGGGGGGAGGGGGAGATTCTTTTTTCTTTTCGCTATTCTGATTGAGTGTTTTCTGTTACCTTATCTTCTAAATTGTTGATTTGATCCTCTGCTTCATTAAATCTATGGTTGATATCTTCTAATGTATTCTTCATTTCAGTTATTGTCTTCCTTATTTCTGACTGGTTCTTTTTTATATTTTCTATCTCCTTTCTTATGTTTTTTTTTTTATCTCTTTGTTAAAGTTCTCACTGCATTTATCTATTCTTCTTCTAAGTTAATTGAGCACCATTATAACCAGTGTTTTAGAACTCTGTATCTGATAGATTACTTGCCTCTATTTTATGTAGTTCTTTTATTTGAGGTATATTTCTTTGTCTTCTCATTTCAGCTGTCTTCCTGTGTGTGTGTGTGTGTGTGTGTGTGTGTGTGTGTGTGTGTGTTTCTGTGTATGAGGCTGCTATGTCTCCTGGTCTTAGTAAAGTGGACTTACATAGTAGATGTCATGTGGAGCCCAGTGGCACAGTCTTCCCTGGTTACTGAAGCTGAGTGCTCTAGGTGTGCCTTGCATGGGTTATGTGTGCCCTCCTGTTGTATTTGAGCCTTGGTTGTTGTTTGCACATCAGTGGGAAGTAGCAACCCTAGAGCTGATTGATTGTGAGAACTGGCAGGTGAGTTGTTGACCCTAAAAAGCAGGATTCACTTTATCAGGGCCCTGCTACCTGCTCAGTCTGCCCTTTAAGTGTATTATTCTCCAGATGCAGCCCCACGTGGTGCTCCAGCTTGTGTCTAAGCTGGCCGCCACTGAACATGCCTGCCCAAGGGCCTCCTGGGAGGGGCCCTGCCACAGGCCAAGTTCAGCTGCAGGTTGTACCCTGCCCAGGACCACCTGGCAAGAGTCATCAAGTAATCTACAGATGGCCACTGCCCACACCAAGCTTGGAGGTGCCTTAAGAGGCTAAGGTGCAAACAGAGACCAGCTGCTGCTAGTGCTGGGCTTGAGGCTGCTCAGCAAAAGGTACAGGGCACACTGATGCCAGATGCTTCTTGTTTGAGTCGTGTGAACCTTTGAGAGATTTTAGGAAAGTCAGCACTATGAGCCAAAACAGAACATTTGCATGGAAAAGCCACTAGAAGTGGCTTAGGTGGGCCTACAAGTTGGGGGAGGCAGATTCTCAAGGAATCAATAAGGCAGGGTGACATGTGTTAGCTGGTTGATGAACTCAGATATTGTGGCCCCCATATCTGCACACCAGGGAGGGGGAAGGGTTCAACAAAGAAACAATGGAGTCTGCCAGCAAATCTATCTGGGGAAACGCTGCCCCTTCAACCTTCTCCCTGAAGTCAGACAATTCATTTTTTTCCCATATATCCCTGGTGATTTTTGAACTGCTTCCACAGCACTGGTGCTCAAGCAAGTGAGTCTGTTAGTATGTCCACATGCAGACCCTTTAAGAGGAACATCTGTAACTCCCGCATTCTTCCATCTAGTTCACCGGCAACCTCTGCTGCTTTTCACAGCCAGTTGTGGGGACTTCTATTCCTGGCACTGGAACCCTGAATTGGGGAGCCTGATGTGGAGCTTGAACTCCTCACTTTTTCAGAGGGATCTCTGCAGCCGAGATATCCCTCTGAATTCTCAACCGCAACACTCAGTTATGAGACTAGCACATTTTGTGTCTCCACCCCTGCTACCAGTCTCAAAATGGCCTCTGATGTATGTCCCCAGCTGTAGGACTTCTTTTTAGCCAGACCTTCGGCAATGCCCAAGTATGATTGTTTTGTCTACCTACTATGCCATTTTGAGCAGTAGTTGGTTCTATTTGTAACATATTTTTTTCTCAGATTGTCAAGTCTAATTTTATATAAGGAACATGAAATACATACACACACACACACATACACACACACACACACACACACACCCCCCAATACTAATGTATTCTATAGGAGCAATATAAGAAGAAAAGTATAAATATATAAATATTACAAAGAGAGATGAAATTTTCATTGTGTGTGTGCATATATGTATATATATATGCATGCCATCACTAATGTATTCTGTAGGAGCAATATAAGAAGTAAGGTATAAATATATAAATATTGTAAAAGAGATAAAAGTTTCATTGTTTGTAGACATTATTTTACTATCTGCATTATTTTATTTTTTGTCTAGATGCTCAATCCAAGAAAATTATTTTTATAAAAAGGATTATAAATATAATGTTGCTATATAATACTTTAAAAATATTTCACTGCTATTATCAGTGATAATAATCACTCAACCAAACTTTATAGGATATATGCAAAAGTTATCATCCTTATTGCACAATAAATATATTAATGAATATCTTCATATTCCTGCCGTGAAAGATCGGGTAATCCCAGAGCAACCATAAGAGAGAAGTTTGCTTTAGCTTCAGACATATTGTCTCAGGTCTAGTGCATTCTGGTTATACATAACATCTATATAATATATAAATATGTTAGAACCAATTACATCTAATTATATATTATATATGTATTATATGTACACTATGTTAGAACACATATATGTATTCTATATATATTGTGTATACACACACACACACACACATATGTTAGAAACAATTCTAGGTTTAACATCTGCTCAAGATAACTCTAGATTCCAGTCAATTACATTTATATCAAGCTCATCTTAAAATTTTGCAGCTCAGACTTCCAGATCAGTCAACAATAAACAATGCCTAAATAATAAATATTTATAAAGAGTCTATTGGACACAAGGCTCAGTCCTTTTCAAGGACTTGCAGTAGACAATTACAAACCAAATGTAGAATCTCAGAAGTGAGTCAAATTTAGCAAGAGCCTTGAGGAGTCAAGAAATAAGACTGATTAACTAGAATAATTATGTTACTCTGCCTTCTACTCTCAGTGACAATCATCAGGATGAAATTTTCTAAATATAATTTATTTGCCCCCATGCTTTTATTTGCCAATCAACAAATAATGCAGAATTTATCAAGTCTCAAGCACGTATTTGCTAGGTGACAGCAACACAGAGGGAACAAAGTAGACCCAGTTCCTGCCTTCTGAACCTTACAAACTTAGTAGGGGAAGACAGACAATAAAGAAATTGTATATGTGGTTAACATTATGAAGGAATACTGTGAGAACATATATTGATGGGACCTATTCTAGTCATTTGGAAAAAGAAGGAATCTTGGTTTTAGTCAAACTAAATTCTTCAAAACATTTAATAGTTATTAACACATATAATGATTACACCACAGTTAGTTCATTGTGTAAAATTCTCATAAATTGGCCATTTTCAATTTTTCTCCGAATTTCATCATTTTGCATAAAAATGCTTGAGGGTGAGCATTTTTTCAAATTGTCTTGTAGGCTCTCCAAGTCAAGAATGAAAGTCTGAAAATTCCTAGGGTGCTGTTTTGATACCCAGTTCTGCAAATATCTCTTCTTGACCGATTAGGGTTCAGATCTGACACCAAAAATCTTCCAAGCCATCTGTCTTCCTCGGTTCCACAGAAAGACCTTTAAACCAATTCTTGGTTTTCTTTCTCTCCAACTTTAAACATTTGTGAATTTGCTTTATACATGAATAATGCAAACTTGGTAAAGTCTCTGGTAAGAACTTCTGTAACTCTCCAGCAAAAACAAAATTAAACCACCCAGATGACAGAATAGTAAGTTATTTCACAGAACACCATGGGAACTCAGTAAAATGAGGTGATAGAAACTAAAAGAAATAGATTTAGTTAACAAAAAGGGAAGGCAACAATGTCTTGAGGAAGTGAAATTAAAAACATAATTTTCCAAAGACACTGAACTATATAAAATGACCATGCAAAGGTATTGGGTATAAGGGGAACACGGGTTTCTAAATCATTTAATCTAATTGTATATTTAAAAAAATACGGTCTAGATGCCCAGTCACCGTGGGATTTTTAGAGGCTCATGTGATTGAGTTGCCTGAAACATGGTGGAGAAGAAAGTTAAGATAGTTGTTTATTTTATTTTTTCTGTGTCAGCACTACATTCAGAGCCAAGTTACTCCAACAGATGCACCGATCTCAATTTAGGTTCTTACTATATACATGTAAAACACTAAAGTCTTTGGTATTCTTTGATTATTTAATTTAATTATTCAATGACCAATCATTTTCATAATTTTTAAAATTATTTTGTTTGCCTCATTCTTACACCGTCCCTCATTTAATAAATTAATCTGGAGATAAAGGAATAAGTTAAGAATCATTTGGAACATAGTAACTACTAAGTTTTGTCCACTTTTCATTTCTTTAAATTTTTATTTAATCTTATTGCTAGGTTCAGAAAGTCAGACTCTGAAGCCCATGAGTTTAGAGCAAGTGAGCAAAGAAGCTGGGACAGAAAAGAATTTGGTTCCAGAGACTGTGATAACACTTTTCTCTTTCCAGAGCCAGACATGATCCCCAGGGCTTGTGCTTGTGGCACTATCCAGAATCAGTATTGTCCTTCAATGTTCCTCCACAATAAGAGAAATGTCTTGCCAGACTGTCCCAGATGGAAATTCGACTACGGTTGTCATCTGCCACCTTTCTTGGTGCCTGCCCATTTCCCATATCTCCAGCTAGTTTGGCAATTCTATGAATTATTTCACATCCTTTTAACAAAATCCTTACTGTTTAAACCAGGCAGATTTGGTTTCTATTTCTAGCCACAAAGTACCCTAAGTAAAACAGGGAGATTTACTTTATGCTCAGACAATTTTCTGGATGGTGCTGGATGGTGCCCTAAATTTATAACTTACATTTATTTTTCAGAGACCAAAAGTAACAGGTAAAATAGAATTGGACTCATCGTAGTAGATAGATTGGTCTCATTCTAACACCAGATTTCAGGTAATCATAGGAATTCCATTTAATAAGCCTGAAGTTAAGCACAGTAATTTTTAAAAAGGCCTTTTTTGAGTTATTATATATACCTAGATTGAAATTTCTGGGATTAGGTACAGTTCAGCTCAGGTTCATTGGATCTTATGTATTCCTTGACTAATTTTTCTGTTATATTTCTGCTAAAGCGAAAATGGTATCTGGAATGAATATTATGAAATTCTCCTCATTTCTCCAGTTGTTGGCTGGCATAACCTGAAGGAAATTATTCCTCCTCCCAAGTATTTAGTTTAACTTTACATGGCATAGGAAATTTTGATACAAAAATATATTATTCTCCAGTTCGAGTTAAGAATACACTTAGTTGTGAATAGCAAAAAACCTTACCACAGTGGCTTAAACAATAAGTGGAATATTTAATAATTTAACAAAGGAGTGTAGACTAATCCTTCACTTTAACAATGCCATCAGGAATCCAAGAACCTTCCAGTTTCCTGCTTCGCCATTCTTTGCGTATGGTTTTTCCTCTCAATGGTCATGGTTGCAAAAATTTCTGCACTTCTAAGTGTCATGTTCGTGTGCAAAGCAGAAAGAACAGCAGGGGGTAAGGCAAAAGCTTTATCCTGGAAATAATTTTTTTTTAATTAGAAAAAATAAAACTCTCCTTGGAAACTTCTGCCTTTTATTATTATTCAGAACTATGCTCATGATCACTTCCTATTCTGTTTCGAAGAGATCTCTTATACCTGGGACAGCATCAGAGCCATACTGTTCCATGGTAGATTTGAAATGTAAATCCACATCATGTCCCTGCATGTCCATCCCATATCCTGAGCTGAAAAAAAAAAAAATCCCTTGGAACATTTGTCAACCTGAATAAAGAAAGCTGGAAATTCAATATTTGCTTTCCAGTTCCATGATTCAAAAAGGCAAGGAATTAAGGAGTTCAAATTGAGTATTAAATGAGTCAGTCTATAGTATCGGCTGTGCCTCATGACCCAATACACAGTTCTGATCAAGTAGACCCAATGATTCCAAGGCCTTAATGGAAATGTGATCATATTTTTGGTTTCTGTTTGTCGTTATTTATTTGGTCCATAGGACACTAAGTAAATTATAGTTCTCATATAAAGGACACAATCATTGACATTCAATCTAGCTTTTGTGTATTTTATTTTAATTATCTGCATTAGATATCTATTGCTACATAACAAATTACACTAAAAGTTAGCAGCTTAAAACAACTAATGTTATTATCACATCATTTCTGGGAGTCAGGATTTCAGATGTGGCTTACTTGAATATCTCTGTCTCAAGGTTTTTCTCACAAGGCTGCAGCCAATATTTGTCAGCAGGGGCTGCAGTCTCATCTAAAGGCTCAGTTGGGGGAGGACTGACTTGTACACCCATGCATGATTATTGGCAGGGTTGTTTCCCTATGGCTGTCACCAAAGGCCTCTTTTAGGTAACTTGCCCCGTTGGCCTTTCCATAGCACTGCTCACAGCATGACATCCGGCTTCTTCTAGAGAAAGCTAGCAAGAGAATGAGAGAGAAGGAAAGCAAAGTGAAAATGATAGCTTCTTTGTAACCTCATCTCAGAAGTGATATTTCATAACCTTTACCATATTCTATTTATTATAAGATGAGTACTAGGTATGACTCACATTCAAAGTGAGTAAATTACACAAAAGTATGAATAAGAGACAATAATTCATTTTTCAGCTATTTTAGAGGTTGCCTATCACATTGTCTATGTATTGGCAATCAATTGGGTATCTCATTTCCTCTACCTGAGAGTCTCTGTGATTTAATGTGTTTAATCTATTTACTTACACTTTTATTGTCATGTGATGTTATTCCTGTCATTTTATTTTATATAGTCTACATACTATCCTTACTTTTTGTTAATTTTTTTCTTCCTTTCAGCCCTTCATTGATAGATTTTTTTTCATTCTGCTTTGAAAATTGAAGTTCAATGTCTAATTTTTATTGTTTTTTGCTAATGTATTAAATCTTGTACTTAATTTTTTTAGAGCTCATTAATATCTATTTATTACAAAACAAGGACTTCAGACAGCTACCAAAATTTTCTGATCACTACTTGTTCCCTACCCCTGAACGTATACTGGTATATCTAGAACTTTCTATTTACATTATTATGGTGTTATGTTATACAATGTAATTACCACTTACTACACATAGGTATTCAAATGTAAATTCATTAAAATTAAATTAAAAACTCAGTTTCTTGGTCACATCAGTCATAATTCATGTCTTAATAGCTGCATATACTAGAGACTATCATACTGGAGAGCACAAATAAAACATTTCCGTCACAACAGAAAGGTTTATTGGATAGAACTACTATAGATATATATACAAATAATCACACAAAGTTTTTTAGGCATTGCTTACTCTTTCTGAAATAATTTATTTTCTCTGTAGTGTACCTTCTTTAGAAAGTTTTTTATAAATATTTGTGTGTCTTTGCTTTGTATGTGTATCTCAGATGACTTTATTTTATTCAGCTTAGCATTTAAATAATAGTTTACTTGCATATAGAATTCTAGTTTTCAGATTACTGTTCTTTAATATTTTTAAATCGTTATTTAATGTTCTATTGTTACCATTGAGAATTTTGATGTCAATTAATGTATAGTAATATTTTATTTGTTTCTAGACTCTTTCAAAATTTTGTCTTTGATATTTTAAATTAAATATAATGTATCAAGATTGAAGTTTTTCCTAATCAATGTTGTCTGTTGCTCTATGGGCCCTTTCTATCTAATTTTTCCATCTTTCTTTAATTCTCAGTCATTCTTTCAACAACAACAAAAAACTGTTCCATTTAGCTTTATCTAATATATCTAAGTTGACCTTACTATTTCTCTTTTTTATATATTTTTGTTCTTCTTAGATTTTTTTGTTTTTTTTTTTTTTACCTCTCTATTCCTTTATTGTACCTTCTAGAAAAAATCCATAGCTAGATCCTTGAACTCGCTGATTTGTTTGTTGGCTATATCCTTTCTGCTATTATATGTTTTATTCCTATCTCTATTTGCTGCTTCTTCACTGATTGTTTCTGCTTTGTATTTGGATATCTTCCCCTCCTCTCTGCAGATATTTATTTAT
This sequence comes from Rousettus aegyptiacus, assembly GCF_014176215.1. NCBI lineage: Eukaryota > Metazoa > Chordata > Mammalia > Chiroptera > Pteropodidae > Rousettus > Rousettus aegyptiacus. The sequence continues at coordinate 26,157,519 of NW_023416286.1, forward strand.
TTAAAATTTTTGTTTTATCTGAGTCGTAATTCATCTCCCTCTTGTAAGGTCCATCAGTCCGTACTTTTCTTTTAAAGGGCCAGTACTCCTCTTCAGATGTTAATTGTGTTAGAACTATTGATTACATTAGCTGGTAGCACTTATTTCGGAGTAGAAATAAAAGCTTAGACCTAACATGTGTGCTCCTCCTGGTACTTTTAGGAGGTATGAAAATTACTTAGAGAAAATTACTCTATTATTGCAAATCTGGAAGCTTCTATTTTTATCCCAAATCACAACCCCGCCCCTCACTGAACTCTCCATTACTTCTGCCCAGGTACTACTCTTTCTGGGGTCTGCTTCTCTCTGTTGTAATTACCTTGTTCATTAAGCAAGGGGAGGGAACTACTACACCCTCCCCCCCAACTTGAGATGCTAACAATAGTGCTCCTGTCCAGCACACTTGTGTTACCTGCCACAGCCGCTGGTGCTGGCAGAGGGCTGCCGTGTCCCCTCACTACAGGACATAAGGAGAAACAGCGATCCTTCCAGGGCGATGTAGGATGAAGAAATGCAGACCTTTAGAAAGCTTCTAATCACAGCAGTCCTGTCAGTGACATCTGGTTCTCTCCCAATTTAGACTGCTGTTCACCTCCCGGAAAATGACCTTAACACCCGTTGTTACCACTGGAGTTGTTGTACAGGTTCTGTTTTCATGCCTCCTCTCAGCTGCTTGTGTAGTATTTCTAGGTTGAGCTGAGGGAAGGGAGCCAGCCTCCTGTGCTATTTGCAGTCTTGTCCAGAAGTCTCAGCATGTTGGTCAAAGTTTATACTCTAGTGTGATTCAGACATGGCCATAGGCCCAAGTAAGTAAAGAACAAGGGGTGCCTTAATGTGAAAAGTTTCTGGGAAATAAAGCACTCCACAACTTGGAAGCAAATTTTCATGTGCCCATCTTCATTGAAAACTGGACCTAGGAAAAACCTCACATGGAAAAAGCCTGAAATGGGTTATACATTACTGATTTTCATTATTTCAGATTTTGAAAGCAAAACTATTTATACTTTTCCCAAATTATAAATATAGAATACTGTTTCAGCCCCTCAAAAAATGCTATACCCTTATTATCTAAATGGTAGAAATTAATTATCAACAACCAAAGATACAACTAATAACTACTAAGTTATCAGCAAAGTTTTATATTTTTCCAATCAATTGCAACTGATATTTACATGCCAGGCATTTCCAAGTATATTATCTCATGTGTTTTTAGCAGTCACCTTGAGAAATATCCTTAGAGATAAAGAAAGTTGAAAAGAAGTTGTGATTTGTCCAGGGTCACCCAGGTAATAAATGTTAGCGCAGAGGTTGAAATGTAAGTAGAATTCTCTTTGATATTGTCTTAGTTGCATTTATGTTGTTTAAATGACCTTAAGGATACACATCAGAAGATAAAGGTAATTACTCAGGAAATATTTACATTTGTCAAAATCTGTCCTGGATATACACCTGGAAATCATGCAGTTTGGCTTAATATTTTATTCATTTTTTTTCTTTAAGGCTTTGTTTTAATTTACATAGTATTTCAGAAACATATTGCTACCTCTCTGGGGGTAAACATGTGGTGTTTTCAAGATGAAGTCATACAAATGAGCAGCTGGGCTCTGTGGTTTCCCCATGCGAGCATTATTCATGGAGTTTTCATTTAAGCAATAAGAAAAGACTTTTCTCCACTTCAGGAATTGGAACAGGGGCTAAGATGAACCTCCGTTATAGTAAGGTAATGAGTAACTCAGAGTAGAGAGCAGTAGAAGTCTCATAATAACACCTAATGAACCAAATTAGATAAATACACATTTACATGTTTTGTATGTCCAAATATTCAGGTCAGAGATTTTTCCTCTAAAAAAAAATAATTGTACCTTAGAAAAGAAGAAATCACCTTGTATTTTAGATCTTACAGAATTAGTTAGCTTAGAGGATGCCATCTCAGTTACTTTATTATGAATGACAAAAAAAAAAATGTTTTAAGGCAGACAAATCCTACAAAAATGACTTGTATCACTGCTACTTTTGGATGCTTATGGAAGTACCCTTCAGAATTTGTTTGAAAATTATTTTAACAGATATAATCATTATTTCTGGAGATATATGGCCAATTACGAGTGAACACTATACATATACATTTCAAGTGAATGGAAAGAAAAGACTACTTTTTAAAAATAGATGCAATATAAAATGACATATGTGGTAGGAAAGAGCTTCAAAAAAGTACAAAAATACTGCTCGATTATTAGATTATGGAATAATTAGATTTTAAATGTGTAGATACAATTAAACTGATTAAAAATTTTTAATTAGATAGTTGGCTATTTTATCTGCATGCCCAAATGTTCAAGATGGACAAAAAAATAATTTCAGGATACCTTTAATAAGAGTGTTTTTTACTCAAGGACAACTAATATTTGGGCATCTGCACTAAAGCTCCAAATCTCTGCCATATACAAAGTGATGGAGTTCAGCCCAGTGAGAAGAGTCATTGTGCCATCTGCCCTAGAAGCAGTAGTCACACTGAGAGAAAATGAAAGAAGAGTAAATACATTCAGGTGTAGGACAATTCTGCAAGTTTCAAGTAAAATCTTTTGTTTGACTCACTTTACTGAACCAATGTATTGGTAATGTTATTAATTGAGTTTAAATAAAAATTATTTTAATTAAATTGAAATAAGTTAAAAGAAAATAAATATCGAAACAACAGCCATCCAAATATGTTGTTGATTCTCATTGAGGATATAATGTCTTCAGGACCAAAAAATATCATTATTAGATAGGGAGATTCTTCCCACTTACCCAAAATAAGAGAATCTAGATTAGAGGGCTAGGTAGGAAATCTCATTTTGCCTCATAGTCAACAATTGACAGAACCAAGATGACCATCACAATGCAATCTGCAACATTCCTAAACAAACAAACAAACAAACAAACAAAACCCTGATGATCATGTCAATAGAAAAATATTGGCAACAAAAACAAAAACTGCCTACTAATATATAACAGCCAGTGAAATAAAGCCTATTCCAACTCGATAAAATTAGGTCCACCAGCACAATTTCATCCAACTCTACTCAAACTTTCCAAACTTTTGTCTGCAAAAATCAAATCCTAACCTAGACCAGGATTCTCAACCTTAGCACTATTGATATTTGGACCTAGTAATTCTTAATTACGGGGGCTATTCTGTGCACTGTATGCTTTTTAGCTGCATTGTTGGCCACAACCTACTACATGCCGGTAGCAACCCCTCCCCAGTTGTGACAACCCAAAATGTCTCCAGATATTGCCAATGTCCCCCTGGAAGCTAAAATAGCCATCAGTTGAGGACGACTGACCTAGACATTGTATTTTCATTACTAGAATGTCAGAATAGCTGTTACTATATTTTCTGACTAATCAATCCTGAATAAGAAAAAATACGAGAGGAGGGGAGCGTTTGTTGGCATTAATAAGGTCAGGACAGGAATGAAGATGTCAGAGGCTGTTATAGGCTGCCTCTCTCTCTCTCTCTTCACCCCTAGGGTCAGCAAAAAGAGAAGCTGAGTCAGCTTTAGTTCTAAGCAACAAATCAGTTCACCCCCAACTTGTGTACACCTGGACCTTGGCAAGATTCCTGCCACTGGCTATGTTCCGGATGGCTGCATTCTAAATGTTACTCAAGAGTGCTGGAGTCAATTGCGGAAGCAGGGCTGGAGCTGCCCTTTAGTCCATCTGTTCTACTAACCATGAAACCATGTCCTCTCCCTCAAAGGTGCTCCGTCAAACATCCCTAAATAGCAAATATTACAGCTAAGTCTACTCTCTCTTCAGATACATTCCAACAGGCACTAAAGTTTCCTTCTATGATTCTGTGCATCTCAAATACTTCATAGTTGGTCTTAGCAATATGAACACAATCCTCCCTAGGAAAAGGAACCAAAATGTATTTTCCATGGTTGGCACTAATAGATTTTGATCTTGTTTTTTATTTAGGTGTTAAAGAAATAGACTCAATGTCACATAGACTTTATCAGTTCTGTTTGCCTTTTCTTTTCCAAATTCACAAAATTGAAAGCTGTTTAATTAAAATCAAGTGGTCTGAGCTAACCTCCCACTTCTCTCTCCATCTGTGGAGTATTTGCTTCCAGATATACACAGGCTGTTCCAATTTTTCTGGGCTGACATTGGTCCACTTCACCCCACAGCAGTGTCAAACACACAGAAGCTAGCAACACTTTTCCAAAGACATTTATCTCTTTGGTGTAAGAGGCCTGACTCTTCTCCAGTTCTATGTGTTCAGAGAGGTGGTCTATTCTACATCTTTTCTCTCTTTCACTAAAATACATCTAAGAAAGTACCAATTCTTTTATTTCTGCTGCCCATCCTTTTCTGAAAATCACTGGTGTTAAGTTTGTAGATTATAATTCTGTAGGCAAGGAGGATAAAGGCTTATTTTAGGTGGACGACAGATGTGACTTCTTTTTCTTCTTGTTTCTCTTCCCTTTTTAAGCAAAGAACATCTCTGATTGCAAAATCCTTGAAGCAAGCACCCTGACTTCCTTCTTTTCCGTCTCCCCTACAACACCCACTTCACTGCTGTGAATATAATGGAAATGCAATAGAAATTTCTTGCATTAAACTGGGTTTTATTTCTAAAGGGAAGTTTGGTTACTTCTGTTCTGCCTCCCAGAGATGCCTTCCAACAATCGACTCAAATGCTGACTACTCAGTCTCTGATTGCCTTTGTCAGGAGTTCTGCTGAGTGCATTGCTGGTTTTCTGAAGTAGACACCTGTCTCTCAAAGACAGAGCTGAGTACCACATAATTTCACAGACTGCTGCTGGCCCCGGAGATGGTAACTCAGAGTCACAATAGCTTGAGCAGACTTCGTTCTAAAAATTTAGTAGCAAAGAGGATAAATTCTACATTTTTCTTCCTAGTGTTGCAATGCCCCTTGGGCTTTGCAAGTTCTCCATACCCTTCTATGACTCCTTGAAGGCTTATTTGCTTTCCTGCAGAACAATGTTGCATAATTTCTCAGATGATTAGGAGGTGACAGGAATAGCAAGACCTGCCTCTCCCAGTGACCTTAATTTGCCACCACCATAGAGACTGGCTGAGGACCCCACACCTGCTAAGCTAGGAAGACACAGCTGTTCTGCATCCTGGCTCACCCTAAATAATTGCGTATCTGGAATTTTACTATGCTTAAAGGCATGCAAAGATTTTTTGTGTGTTTGTCTTTTCTTGTAAACTTGGTCTCTGAGCATCCCTCCACTTTTATTTTGATGTGCCAACCTCATTATTTATATGAGCATTACATATGCTTTTCAGCCATTATTATAAAGCCACACAAAAATTATACATGATAGATTGTGAAATTATGCCTATTTCAGAGCAGATGTAATATACGTAAGCCCTTTAAGAATTTTTAAATACTCAAAGCAGGTAGAAAGGTAGTTCAGGGTTAGAATTTTACAACCAAGTGAATATGAATATGTTTAATTTATAAGTGCCAACACTCTGCAAAGCATTTATACAAAAATAAATAAATAAACACGATAAAATAAACCGAGTTCTTTCCTCAAATTCCCTAATGCTGATTCGGCACAGATTCTATAATGTTGCATTTATTCAACTCTCCTGTCACGTCCCAAATTGACTAGCAAGGAATTGTTTTATTCATCAGAAGCCACACAAAACGGAGTGTTGCAGGACTGTACAGCAGCAGGTCTTATACACTACTGTGGGAGTGAAAAGTAGCACAAACTCTTTGGGAAACAATTTAGCTTTACCTAATAAACTAGAAGATGTGCATATACTGTGACACGCTACTGAGTATATTTCCTTGAAAAAGTTCCCCATATATACCGGGACACATGTTCAAAATGTTCACACAGCATTTTTTTTTAAAGTAAAAAAAAAAAAAAAACTGGAAACGACACAAATGTATATTGACAAGAAAATAGATAACTTAATTCTGCGCTAAAAGAAACCACTGCCCAGTCTCATGTATGCACAAATGGACTTGACTGACACTGGACCCTAAGCCTGCTTGAACTTTCCATGACTCATTCTAGACCCTGCAGAGAACTGGACCAGGTTTAATGCCCACTCAAAAGCCATCAGGCTATGATAATGACTCATGCCAAGAGGCACTTCTCAAGTCCCTTCTGTATTCAGTCAAAAAGTTCCTTTCAGAATACTACCTTATTTAAAAGGAGCTTTCAGAAAGACTCACTAACTTACGCCAGAATAATGCCACTCTAAATATTAAATTCAGACTCAATATATGCTATTCTTAGTCCTTGGTTATTCTTCAACATGTATTATACTCATTCAATTGAGTGTTATATAGCAGGGTAAATAAATAAACTACAGAATATATACCAATAGGAATTGATCTTACAAAAATTATGCTATACAGTTTAGGGAACCATACATATATGTATACTTATATATATGCATTTGTGTGTACATGTTTGTGTACATATGTATACAAAAAATGATTGATGCAAAATGAAGAATAATCAATAGTAAGCTTTCAGATTTTCCGGTGGTCTCGGCCTAAATGACAAACATATGAGTGAGGGAGCTATCTGGGATACTCCAGCTTCGGTTTCTTCAAAATAAAACCGGGACGCTATTTATTGTACCATAAGACTATTGTTAAGATAAAATGACATAATGTGTGTAAAGATCTTGGCAGAATGCTTTGAACGTAGTTGGCTACCTGATAAGTGATAGCTAAGTAGTGGCATCATGAGATGCCAAAGCTCAGGCAAATACAGGGCATTTCATACACGGAGGCTTGTTTCTCAAACCGTGGTCAGTCTGATCACCTGGGTCAAAAAAATATGGATGCCTTTCACAATGCAATTCTGGGCCTTATCACAAACCTACAGAATTAGAACCTCTATAGGTGGGGTCAGGGGATTTGTTAAAATCTGCATTTTGACAAATTTTCCAGGTGGTTCTTCAGCAGTAAAAGTTTAAAGACCATAAGCTTAGAGATTCTGATTCAGTGGTCTCTGAGGTAGCCTGAGAGAAAATATAAAAATGTTGTGAACTAGGACAATGCAAGCTGTATCTATAATGCTTACCAGGAGTATAAAGTACAGGATACCTGAGATTTTAATTAATTATACATACTACTTGCTTATTGAATACCTGCTGCTACATATTAGGTACAATAAGCACAATATGTTATTTCTAAAAAAAAAAAAAAAAGAATCCTGAATGGTGTTACTACCCATGTTTTTACACAGAGGGACACTGAGGCTCAGAGCTGTTAATTGACTGCCCAAGGACATATAAGTAGGAGAGACAATATGCCAAATCAGGCTGGCCGACTCTTTCTATAAAGATATAAACCATCAGATAATACTGTTAAGGATTGCTGTTAGGGATGAAACAAGGTTATGTTTACACTCATGTAAGTCCTATGGGGCCATAAGGTAATATTAATACATGTGAGCCAAGAGAATTCTTCCTTACTACAACTGTTCTCCTTTAAACTTAATAACTGAACAAGCCATACTCGGATTTTCTGTAGGGTACAACTACAGGGGACCAAAAACAAATGAATGTGATGTTTTTATTAAAGTCGACACTAGCATTTAATATACTCCATAGCTTTCCCCAAAATTACTTCAAATGGAATTTCCAGTTGTCTGATTAGCAGTGGAGGTGGTCCGGCTTCCATAACTAGAACGCACTGGATGTCTGATTCTGTTTGTCCCAGCATCAGCAGCAGCAAGATTTTTAGACCCCTTCAACACCCTATGCTAAAAGCCAGAAGGAGCCTCGATTCCTATCACAGGTCCAGTCTGCTGAGTACCCTGCGTGAGAAAGGAAGCAAATGTAGTTATGGATGCGGAGTCCTGAGGCTAAAGCTGCTGTCACTCACCCATCCCATCACTTCCTACTTAATGCTAGGCTCCCCTGCCAACTTGTGGTCTGAGATGGGAGGACAGGGAGGCTAAAACAAGCCCTTCCCTGTTCTGAGTTCACCATCCCTTCCGGCTACAGGCTTGACTTCAATCTCTGGGGGCAGCGACTGCTTCTAGATGTCATAGGGAAGGATGATGTCAGTGTAGAGGGGAACAGCTACGGAAACACGGCGACAATTCCCTAAGAGCAATTAACCTTAAAATAATTTCCAAGTGGACACTTCCCATTCTAGGATATACAAGACAGGCAATTCCAGGGATTAATGGGAGACAGGAAAAGGAGAAAGTACATTCTAAAGTCTTTCCAACTGCTCAAATCACCCACAAGACACACTCCAGTTGATTAACACTAATTCCTGCAGCTGTTGGTTTTCTCTCTGGCCTCCCTTAACCTCACTCAGTCAGGCCTCACCGCCAGGCATTGAAAGGCTAATAAAGTTCCTAATCTGATTTCTCCACAAATTGAGCCCTGACTTTGCTGAGAGGAGACTGCTGTCTTTATCGCCGCTAACGCAGCAAGTAGACTGTATTTCCTTTCCGAGTGTATAGTGTACAAACATGCTTTTATCATCTGTAAGCATTCCCAAAATAAGTGCCTCTGGGGAAGGAATGAGAATCAATCTGATGTCTCATTCCAGTCCCTAATGTACTCGGAAATTTTCTTATCACAGAAAGCAAGTCACAAGGCTCTCATTTTCCCATGTTCACAATGTCTTTTTAGTGACTTCACATTCTATGAGCTATTTTTAGTAGTTAAACACTCATTTCTTAAGAGCAAAGCTCTTTCTCTCCATTTATGACCTGGAAATGAAAAGAATCTCAATATATTGATAAAATGTTCAGCTCTATTCTATTGATCTACTCTGGCTACAAACTACCTAAATATTTTATCAGAGCAGAAAATATACCTGGTACCCTAAAATATTGTTTTTCTTTAAAGGCATGTTAAAATCAATTCATGTTCAAAAAAAAAAATCTTAAAATATTTCCAAACTGGATATGATCAATGATCATTATTTTTAAAATTCAAAACCCTAAAATTTAAGAATTAAAAACAAAAATGTTTCCAAGACTAATTAAACAATGGATTGGTTTAGGTTTTTTTAATAGAGGAGGTGAAGAAGGATAACATTATAAACAGGAGAGAATCAATTTTGGATTTTTACTTCAATGACATATTTCATTGGAATTACGTTTTTTAAACTCGTATCTCTTTTTTACTATAATATATTTTCCTCTGATGTCTCTAATCTCAGATGTAAAAACAGGTTCACAAGACAGTAAAATTTGTATTTAATTTGTCATATCAGTTTTTACAACAGGAAAGATACCAAATTATGTTTTAGGAAAAGAAGATGTTTTATAGACAGGATTATATGTCGCCCAAGTTACAACGGGATATCGAATCATATCTGAGATTTTTCTTAACCAATTTCTAAAAGATCAGTTTGGACTCTTAGCCGGAAGCAAGAATTTCATAGGCATCCTCCTAGTTCCTGGCTCACTGCAAAGCAGTCACCCTCCACTGAAAAACGGTCACATCCTCTGCTTTGCTCACTCACATCACTGGCCAAATGGGAACATTTGGGCAGTGTTTTCAAACGAAGTACCCACTGCTTCAAGTTGAATGTGATACTTCATTTCTTCTATTTAACTTCAGTTGGTCTCTGGAAAATACAGAAGCAAACTCAATGCTTTTTCTGTTAAAGTAGCCGTTTATCTGTGATTTAAAAATATGAACTGCAATGAACGGGGGCCAGCGGGCTGAGCCCTCAGGAACGCAGCCAAGAGGAGAGGTGGATGCAGCTGGAGAGAAACTGTGGGAAATTCATTCATCCTGCTGGTTCAATGCTGAGGTTCCAGAGCAATGCGGCACTCAGGCTTAACTCAGGTCTGGTTCATGTCAATGTCAGGGTCCATGGAGTTCTAATCAGATAGCAAAGGAAGGCAGTAAAGAGTACAGGTGGCAAGTGAAATTGAAGTCTAAATAGGAAGAGAGCAAAATCTACTGAGGACAGACACTAAGAGATGTGAGAATCAGAAAAACAAAGGCCCCGCCTGCAGGAGGCTGAGATTCAGAGTGCTCAAGGCTCACCCCACAGCCATACAGATCCCTGAATCTAAGGCCACAAAGCCCACTTAGCAGGTCACCTAGGGGAGTCTAATCAGAACAGAATAGACTAGAGGTACAGCTGCAGTGACTTCAGCTGCAAGGGGTAAATAAACATTATGTAAAATTATTTATTTGCATTATGACTCTTCCAGATTCTTTAAATTATCTTACTTAGCCATTACATTATTTTGGTTAGACGGTAATCTCACTCTCTCACTAGCAAAGTGGGAGGTTTGTCCTTTTGCATTTTATGACCCTGGGAAAAATGAAGTTCTTAAATACTCTTAGATGGTTCTGTTGTTAAAATACAGAATAAAGGAAGCTATTGTTTAAAAATGTTAAATCCTCGAACTTGTGAGTTTGTGTAGTGCTCAAGAAATCCTTAACAGCTTTTCCTGGACATGAAGCCTCATCCAACACAGACCTTTGGACACCTGCTCACCTCTGCAGGTAAACCTCTGCCCAGTGGCTCCCCAAACCAGTCTTTGCCCAGCCCATTGGTCTGTTTCTTAGATCTCAGCATGCCTTGAGATGAAATCCACCTTGAAATATCAAAACCCAAGTTTTATATTCATTGACTTTGCTGCAACATTTGAAACTTTTTTAAAACCATTGATTTATTTTTTCTCTGACCATTGTTCTCCTGGCTGTTCTTCTATCTTCTACCTCTTAGTCATTCCTTTCCAGTCTCTCTCTCTCTCCCTCTCTCTCTCTCTGTCCCTTGAGTACTGCTGTTTTCCCTAGTTTTATATTAGACCTCTATACTCATTTCACTTACTTCCCCTTGGCCATAACTCTCATACCTATTGTTCCATTGCTACCTGTCTGTGGAAACCCAGAACTTTCTTCAGAGCCTACAACTCCACGGGAATGTCCTACACATACCTCAATATCTCTAAAACTAATTTTTTTTCACTTGCAAATCTATCTCCCTCTAAAGTCCTATCATGATAACCATTTGCTATTCACTCAAGCTAATTTATCACCCATTATTCTTGACATTGTTTCTTCCCCTGTGTCCTTTCCTTAGTTCAGGAATTCCTCAGCCATTGTCCAGATTAAATCCATGGTTTCCTAGTATTTTTCTCTCCTTCTCATCTGTATCCTCTCTGAACCATTCTCTATGTTGCAGACAAGTTATTTAATGACAACAGAACAAATCTGATTATGTTACCCCTTGCTTGAGACTTTTCATGGTGTCTCTAAAGCTACAAGATAAAGTCCAAACTCTTTAGAGCAGCATGCATGTAAGTGTTACTCATTTGCAAAAAAATAAATTGAATCCCCCTTACAAAAAGTTACATGTATTCAAAGTTACAGTGGAATCTCACGGCACACAAAGGCAGAAAGTGCACCTGAAGAACCTCTCTCATGAGTCAGGTGATCTCATGTCAGCTTCCTCAGAGTGCCTGTGCTATTTTTTTGTTTCTCTCTGTAGAACCGTGAGCTCTATGTTAAGAGGCTACCTGGAAGACAGGAGCTGCCTCAGTCCAGCTCTAAGAAACCTCTGCTCATATATCCATCAAACACTGATCTGGTCCTTAGTTCATATCTTTGAAGGGAAGTCACTTGATAAGTTCAACCAAGTCTGTGGGGTGATTTAACCACATTTTGTCCAATCAGTTGTGGCCAGGGATAACCAGAGACATGTCAACTTGATTCACACCTTTAGCAAGTGTGAGAACGATGGGCAGGTCCCATAGAAAAGCACGATCTGGGGAGATGTCCCCAAACTGAGATACACTGCAACAAACAAAGCCTTTCCTTATCTACCCCATGCATCCTTGTAAGCTTTAGTCCTATTTCTAGCTCATCTTTCCTATGCAATAGTCCTATAGCACCTTAAATTTCTTATACATTTTTATTCTTTTTCATATTTTGGTGGTCTGTATCTACCTATATCTTTTCCTCTTTCCAAATGGCTCTCCAAACCCCTACAACCATGTACTTAGTAAATTAATAGTTGTCCTTTAAAATTCTGCATAAATGTCACCCTTCTTCAAATGGTCCCTTAAAATTCCTCCCCTAGAGTTACAGATTCCATCGTCAGGGTCCTGTCATACTCTGAGCATGCCTCCATTAGCACTTAAATGCCCTGCGTCGTCATCTTTTATTCCCATCTCTCTACTTAACAAAAGATGAACCTCTTAATGGTAAAGTCCAAATTTGTAACTGCTCTGGCAGAAAACGCAGTTCCTGAGATGTAATGAACTTCAAATATTAGTGAGCAGCAAGGGATGAGAAAAGAATTGAGAGGATTAAGGATAGGAGTGGTAAAGTTGTACTTTGTCTCTTGATTTTCAGGAGCCAACTTACGTGTGTTTGCATACAGAATGTACCCTTTTTGAAGGGTGGGTACGTCTATTGAAAGCTAACATGGGCGGATAATGATCTGCATGTCTGGTTCTTCCTTTGCCATGGTTCCTGCCCTCTCTACTCTAGCCAGGTCAGCCCACCCTCCCTGTCATTCTATGTCCTCCCTGCTCCTTTCTACAAGACTTTGGTATGTTTCATCTGTTGGGAGATTTCTGACCTCTGCATGGAAGAGGACTTCTTGGCTGAAAAGGAAATAGGTTTTCTTTTCAAGATGTCTATAGTAAAGCATTTGTTGCTTGTTTTTCTAACATTTTGTCTTGTCCCATCTGGCATCATAAAGCACTGGGTTTTACCTTCAGTGCCTGTGAATTCCCTGGCTTCTGGCTGATTTCCATCAGACTATAAGCTTGAGGGCAGAGACTAATTTCAACTTGACTAAATTCTCCACATCCTGGCATTAAGCCTGGCTGATAGCTCTCCATCCATAATGATCTCTGCTGTATTATTACTTGCCCAGTTTCAACCAGACCTCAGGGTCTATGCTTTCTTTCTGCTCTCCCAGCCATTGCTTCCTACCACATCACTGTGTTTCTTCCCTACACAGGTGTCCAACAGTGTCCAACAGGTACATGTGCTCAAGAAAGATAATTGCGTGATCCCAAAGTCCTTTCAATCTAAGAAAAATGTAACAGTGATATCTACTTGGAACAGATACATTGTGACACCAGCAGTCAGGAGGTCCTTCTGGTTCAAAAAGCCACAGGTGCTACTGGGTATGGTATCTCACGACAGCCATTTTCCCCAATTCACTGCACAATGGCAGCATTTGAATTAAGCTTTGTTCTTTCCTGAAGCTTTTCCTCTGCTTATATTCCGACTCTTTCAGTTCCCTCTATCAGCACGCTCTGCTCTTTATCCTGGCACAGCCGGCCCAGCAGAAAGCATCCCCCTGATATTTGTCACTGTGGCTGAATGCCAGGTGCTCTTGGCGAGTAATATCTATGATTTTGAAAAGAGCACAATAGCACTGGTTAAAAAGTCTAGAGTTTTGTTAAGTAGGTCTTATTTTTCATTTTTATGTCAACATTGTCGTTGGCTTGGTGGTGTGACAGATTTGACTTTGTGAACCAGTGTTCCTTTCAATGATCACCTCACACAGTTAGCCTGGACAGTGTAGTTAATCTTAAAAAGAGAAAGAGTAGTCTAGATGATAAAGATTCCTACCTGGAAACCAAAATCTCCTAACATTAAGTATAACTTTTCCCACAGAACTATTAATTTCTCTAAAGCCATTTCCTTATCATTCTGGTAGCAATACTCTGCCTCTGGAAACAATTAAAAATATGAAGTGGTAAAAATAGGCATTCAAAAACTATTGTACATAGAAAAGCAAAGGAAATAAATAATAGGAAGTAAATTTTAAGGGAGCAAAGTAATATAAAAATGAACATGTATCTAAACAGTCAGTATTTAGGAAGAGGTTAAAGTGGTCATAGAAAAAAAATAATCATGTTGAATGCTGGAAAAAAAGTGAATATTGGTATGTATATTCTTTCTACTGAATCCTTTCCTTATTCTTTCTGGCTATATTGACTTATGTTATATTCCAAACCACTATAGTATTTCAAGTTACCGGACACTACTGGAACACTCAAAAGTTTAATAATATATTTAGTATTCCCCTCGTAAAATGCAATTGTATTTTGAACTGAACTAAACCAAAGACAAGAACTGCAAACATAAATTTAAGAGAACACAACAGGAAGTTAAATTAATATTACTGTTCCAAGTGTGAAGTCAGAAGTCGAACATTTTGAATTTTATTTCATGTCCTGCCTTCCTTGCTGAGCAAGCATCTCATCTTCATATGTGACTTATTTACCTGTGGCTCAGAATTGAAACCCTCCCCATAATGACTTACTGAGTAAAATTAAATATACAGTAGGATATGTACCTATCCATGTAGATAAAATATATTAGATGTCTTTGAAGCTGTTAGAAAAATATAACAACTGCATAATGATTAGCAAGTATTGTACTCAAATTTCACCTATAAGTGAAAGCATTGCATGGGCACTCTAAACCTTTTATCCTGCTTTGAAGAGATTCATTACACCTAGGACTGCATCAGACTCATACAGTTTCATGGTAGCTTTGCAATGGAATCCACATCATGTCCCTACATGTCCACCCCATATCCTGAACTGAAACAAATTTCTTGGAACATTTGTCGACCTGGGCATGCCCTAGACCCTAATGGGCTCCAGCTGAACCATAGGTAATATAGGGAAGGCCTGAGATGAGCTAGAGTCCAGGTAATAAAGCCAAGGATACCTGCACAGGGTCATCCTAGGGAGGGCAACGGTGGCTGCTGCCCAATAGAGCCACCAATTCCCTGGAGATTGTGATTCCTAAAGGATCAATCAAACTGATAAACCCTGAAATCAGTGTTCTAACTGGCTTACAGCTTCTATTAGGACACTCTCATCCTTATCTCCTCTTTAAATGTGCATGGCAAATTCATTTATTCAGTCTTTAATACAGCACAGCTTCAATGTGTTTAAAGATTATTCCATATTTTCTACTAATGTGTTCTATGGAAATTCTACCACAGTGCTGATCTATGTACATCTAACTACAGTTTAAAACTTTTATTTAAAAAATTTCAATATATCATCCAGTCTCCAATGTGAATCATAATAGGAGAGACTTGTTTACACTTTCATTGCCTATGTGAAAGATTTGTTGATATTAAATTTTATATATCAATAAGCATGCTATAAATTTAAAATTTTAAAAAAGTTTTAAGTCATTAGGTACTGATGTTACTATAAAATATTTTGTCATCATAGAAATTCATTTGGATTTTATTTTGACCATTTCTTGCACAATGAAAGAATATTTCAAAATTAGTTGTTGGAAGAGAATTCTCCATAGATCTCCTACATTTCCGCATGTCTTGCAAACAGAGGCACTGGCTGTCTTTGTACAGGACTGCTTTTTCAGTGATGTTTTACATAACAGACATTATTGGAAGATAGAGGTAGAGTCTCTCTCTGGAGGAAAGGATAGGTTTGCTTATAGCCTTGGATGATAAAGATAGTGTCTCCTTCCATAACAGGGAACAGACACGCTTACTGTACAGC
This sequence comes from Rousettus aegyptiacus, assembly GCF_014176215.1. Classification (NCBI taxonomy): domain Eukaryota; kingdom Metazoa; phylum Chordata; class Mammalia; order Chiroptera; family Pteropodidae; genus Rousettus; species Rousettus aegyptiacus. Next base: position 26,173,058 of record NW_023416286.1, read on the forward strand.
ATAATAAAAATGATACTTCCCTCTGAAAAAGAATAAGCATGCCTACTGCCCATTATTCAAAAATTCGAATTTCCCAAGGTCAGACTTCTCTCCTCTAACACGGCTCACTGTGTCGCCCTACTTTTTTCCCTTCACTATGAGGCTTGGGGATAAGAGAAGCAGCCCGAGGGAATATGAATGTTCTGGATACTGCTACTGCAGTAAGTAAGGAAGTTCTGACACATGAGCCTGTGGCCTCTACCAGCACCCAAGAAACTGCAGTAGGCTAACTTATTAGTTTGCAATTACAAAAAAATCTCAGACCCTTCACAGTTCTTAACATTCTTTTTACTAAAATCACATTGAAACATGCATTTTAAAAACACTTCACTCCAAAAAAAGAAAATTTCTGTTAAAAACCCAGTTCTTATCATTGTTGCATCCCCTAACATCAGCTTGATTTCAGAATTCCAAAGTGGTTTAATTTATATTTTATAAGAAACTGAAATTACTCTCTGATTCATAGAAATGCCGACATCACTGCTTCTCCTTTAAGAGATGAGCTGCTTTCAGCGTGTGCTAAGTGAAGCTGTTCAACCTGAACTACCCCAAATGCCCTCCTCACTTCAAAATGTTATCTTCACAAATACTTCCTCATTTTCTTTTGTCTTAGAAGCAATGTGGTAAATTACTATAAGATGGCCCCAGTGTATTGTGCTTCTCTGTATTTATGCCCTTGGGTTGACCTCTCCCACGTTGAATCTCAGCTGCCCTGTGACATATAGAATTCTTTACTTTGACCTACAGAATATGAAAGCAGCAGTGCTATGTGAATTTTAGTGCCTAGGCCTTTAGAGGCCTTGCAGCTTTCTCTTCCCTAAGCCACAACATAAAAAAGTCCAGCTATCCTGATGGAAACGCCAAATGGAAAAAGAAGCCTGAGAAGCTTTAGCCTCTCAGCCATCCAAGCTATGAGGTGATACCAATGTGTCTGATATTTTGGACCCTTCAATGCCAATTGAAACCCCTTCAGACCAACCCAATGGAGATGACGTGGAAGAGAGAGGACACATCTTGGATGGAAAGGATTAAAATAGAGTTACCTTATGGCTGTACGTGTTCGGGTGGTTTGTTATATAGCAACGCATAACTGAAACGGATATAAATGTCTACCTTCTTTTCCAAAGCTAACTTCTGTACTGTTGAGACTTCTCTTTCTCTTTCTTGGAAGTCATCACCTTGCTTCTCTACTGCTCCTCTCACTTGTCTTATAATGTATTACAGTCTTCTTATCCAAAAAAAAATAATAATAATTAATAATAATAAAAGCCAGTTTTGAAACAATACTCTCAAGAAACTGTATGTGTGTGCTGCTGTAGCAATTGTCTAAAAATAATACAATCTACGCCCATTTTTGCTTTATCTGTACCTTTTATTCAATTCCATCATCCAATCTATTCCCTTACCTTTTCTACAGAAAGCAATGTCTTAAAGTTTGCTGAGCCCCAGTCCTAATCTCAATCCTCATGCAATTAGAACCATGTAGCATTTGACTCTGGTAACCACAATATTCTGCAAACTTTACAACTGGCTTCCATGACTACAACTGTCCCTTGTTTTCTTAAAACATCTTTGGCTATCCTTTCCTAATATTCTCACTGGCTCCCCCTTCTCATCTGACCCTCTCGTGTAGTCACGTCTGCCGATGCGGTCCACCTCCCATTTCTCTTTTGATTCTATATTCTATAATGTCAATTCCTCCTGGTCCCATAACTTAAATTATGGCCTCCAAATCTCCCTAAACTAATTTCTTTCCCAGACTCTAGATTTGCAGGAGAATTGTCATCTCCTGGAAGTTAACAGGAAAAACAAAATTTCAGACTCCACCCAAACCCACTGAATCAGAATCTGCATTTTAACAAGGCCCACAGATGACCTATGTGTCTCAGAAGCAGTGCTCTAAATATGTATTTTCATCTACCTTGGCCCAAACAAAAATAATTATTTCCCCATCTCTTCCCCACAACTACCACAAAACATTCTTTCTTTTCCAGCAAGCCATGAATTCATTATTATTTTGCTAACTACTGTGTCACAAAATCCAAAGTCTTCAGAATAGTCCTCTACTACCTCCACTGCCGGTCCATCAGTTGCTAAGTCTAGTTTATCTGACTGCCAAGGTCACTTCTTCCCTTGCTTTACTTCCTACTAACAATATTGAGTTTCCTTTTCCTGCAGACTATGCTGATCACAACCAAAGCAGACACCTTTCCTCTAGTCTCTCTCTCTTCTAACATATTACCACTTACCGCTAACTAGTTCCTATTTATCATCCTACAACTAACAAAAACTAAAGTCAAAATAGCACAAAAAATAGCAAAATTCAAAATTAAAAAGATAAAAAATAAACCAAACTTGATTTTAAAAAGCTAGAAACAAAACCGAAATAACAAGAATATGTCATATCCTTGTTTAGAGTCATAATGAACGCTTCTTTTCGATAGAACATAAAATGCAAATTCTATGCCACAATATTCAAGGCCATTCAAAATCAAGCTCCAACCTGCCTTTTTTGACACTCTCTCTACGCTCTCAAGTCAAATTGCAAAACCAACACTTATTCATCTGCTCATGAAACCTGGAATTTTCTTCATTTTTCCTATCCCAAAGGTTATGTTAAATCCTACCTCTCCTTTAGGACTCCCCCTTCCTTATCATATGCTCTACAAATACTCCACTCTACAGATACACACTCTTCATTTCCCCGAGCCCATTTGACCTTAATGTAACTTATTCCAGATCTTAATGCATATTGACTCACATTCTACTATCCATGCATTTATCTACTCCAGAGGACTCAACTCCTTGAATTGAAGATTACATTCTATTTATCTCTGTAATCTTCAAAATGTCTAACATAATAGGAACTCAAAATATGTTTGTCAAACTAATTATTAAGTGGAATCAGATTGTCCATTAGTTCGATCCTATTTCTATTTTTAAACACTAAATTAAAGTATGTTTTAAAAAAATAGATCTTTCTCCATCAGTTCGTTTCATTTTGTGCTGTGATGGCTGATAAATTTTCTAGCTCAGAACAGATTTCTTTGGAAATACTGATATACCCTGGACCACATCACCACCAGTGGACATAATTACAATTGCAACCTAAATGTACTTTGTGTGCCCGGGCAAGCCAAAGTCCATGTTTCTTCTTCAGTTTACTTATAAATAAAACAACTGTTGCTATGGATGTGTCATCCAAAATATGCTACCAGGAAGTAGAGGAGCAACCATAAAAAATGCAACGCAGTGAAAAATTAGCAGCTCCATTCTCGAAGTATATAATCATGTTTAAAACAAGATTTCCTGCAGGAAAGTGGAATGGACCATAAAATTAAATTATATGATAGTTAAGACAAGTTAAATTTATTGAGAGAGAAAAAAATAGGAGTTTAGAAGCTATCTAGCTCTTACACTGTAAAATTTTATTGCAGAAGAATGTTTGAGTACATGAGAGACTATAAATATTTTAAACTAGAATGATCAAACTTACATGGGAAGCTTTTCACTACATCAAGGAACAGGAAGGAAAGATATTGTCAGCTTTTGAAATTCCAGTGTAAACAAAACATAGAAAACTCTTTTAGAGGCCATGGCGTATGTCCTTTGCTTTTCCTCTTTAAAAAGTATGTTATTTTCCTTACATTAATGGTTAACAAAACATGGAATATTTATGACTGATTATGCTGAAAGGATTTTACTCTGTGATCCTTAAATGTTAGAATTTATCACGGGACAACTAGAAACAGGGAAAGATAAATAACAAGGGGAAAAAATAACTCGCTACATTATCTTTGCTCCCAGAAAAGAATCCAAAGTGTGCATCAGAATTAAGGGGCAGGCTTTCTCGCTACCTGAAAAGAAAATCTAGGATGTCCAATAACAATAACCACAGTGACAACACTCAGAGATTCTGGGCTCAGAATTGAAGATTTTTGGTTTTTACCAACTTAAGAAATCAAACTTGTGAGTGACATTATTACTTCCATTATTACCTTGAGTACCAAAGGGCTAATTATGTATTTTTCAGGCACAATTTTTCCCCACTTCTTCTTTTGCTTGTTCACCTATTAGACAAATTTCTGTTTATTAGTCTTTTATCAGAGGTTGATGGCTACAGAAAAGAGATAAAATAAAACAATTTATTTTGTAACTCAGAATTATAAAACATTTTGCTTGGAAATGCCTTAAGTTCCACAGGTTCAAAGACTTACTTTTACATTATCTCCCTAGCTCTCAGAATAGTTATTGACATATAACAGGTACTCAATAAATGTTTCTTAAATTAAGGGGAAAAGTGAGTAAAACTAGACATAAGAAATATAAAATTCATAAATTATTCAAGATATTCTTTTCTTATGAATAATTGAGAATTAGCACTGGTAAAAACCACATGACACAGTGAGTTTGTGCCAAGCAGTGTTTCAGTTTAGCTGTTTGGTACTACAAAGTGGTTGTGATTCCTTGATCAATATCCAAACCCCAGGTTGCTTCAGAGTTTCTAAGACAGTGGCTTTCATTCTAGTTTTACTGCAAACCAAAGTAAGAAATGAATTTTATATCAAGATCCAGCATACACATCATACTACACACCACTCCAAGAGGTATAATTTAAAAAAAAAAAAAAGTTTAATGAAATAATACTTATTCTTGCTCTATAAAAAATACTGGTGTGTTCTATTCATTTTAAAATTTATTTCATGGTCAACTAATGGGTTAGGACTGATAGTTTAAAAGCCAAGCCCTTTAGGACCACCTTAGGTAAGCATGAGGGCTGTGAAATTGTCAAGGAAAGTGACCTAGATCTTAAGTCACATCCTTCGTGCAAAGAATCTTTGAGGGCAGTGTTTCAAGCTGCTCTCAGTATTGACTAAATTCTATATTTCCCATTTCTGGATTTAAAAAAAAATGCTAGACTGTCTTCATATGGGTTCAGAATTCAAATAATGGCTCCGAAGCAAGGCAAAATATAGTTCTTCGCAGTAGGGTATCTGCTGAGCTATAATCTATATCTTGGTCATATGTATCAATCATTCACAATTGGTTACTTGTAACTTTCATAGGGCACACACAGTTGAGTTTTGAAGGTTGCGTACGAGTCTCTCAACATGCCGTACACTGGGGAGAATACTGCGGAGATATCATTAGCAATGAAGATTGGAGAAGAAAGACACTCTGACATTGGCACTTGACAGAGTTCATGCAAAACACAATAAGTCACTCTAAAGATTGGAAAATTACTCTAAGGATCTGAAGCAACCACCTGAATAAGAGTAAGGAAAAGTGAGTTTTCATTTTAATTTATCCAGGTACTGTTACTCCTTTGTTTTCACACATTCATTCACCAAATACTGTGTCTCCTCTAGTCCAGGCATTGATCTAACAACAACAACAACAACAAGCTCTGTCATTGTCGACCTACTTTGTGCTATGATATTCAATGTCTAATATAGGAAATAGAATATGCAGTTTTCCTGCATAGAGCACTGGTGTATAGCTTTCATAGAGAAAGATAAAACTCACCCATATATATAAACTATTTCCAGGATACTCAAATTTGCTAGATGTGACTGACTATAAGGAGAATTGAAATATGGAGTCAACAGCCCACTACAGTAAAAGTGAAACTAATAGACCCAAAACTTTCAACCCACCTTACTTTCCTGTTATTTCTCTAGACACATTCATTCCTTTACCAAGTTTCTACTGAATGCCCACCACTTACCAGGTACCATATGAGGTGCTGGCAGAAAGGTCAGATGCAGGCCTTGCCTTCAATGCTCATAGGGGTTTGTGGAAGTAAATATATGAGTGATTTCCAGCACAACAGGATGAACGCTATAATGAAATATGAGTGAGATGCAATATAAGCATAAATGGAGAATCATCTAAAGCAGCAAAAAGGAATTTGAGGCTCTTACAGAGGACATGGTGCACGAGCATTGAAGAATAAGTAGAAATCTTCCAGATAAACAAGAATTGGGGCATCAAAAATAGAGAGAGCACCATGTGCAAAGTCATGGGTATGAAAATAACATGCAAGTTAGAGAAAAGGAAGAGGAGCTAAAGATTAGGCTGATAGTGGCCTATAGGTCTTGCTCTGAGAGAGGCCTAGAGAAAGGACTTGATTTAAGAATTGTCAATTAATAGGTGTCACCTAAAGCCAGGGATATAGATGAGAATTCCTATGAAGATTAAAAAATGTGGATGGCTTCATAGTGTAGTGGTTAACATGTCTGCTTTACACGCAGAAAGTCCTGGATTCACACCCTAGGTGGAGCCGAGGACCAGGCCTTGGGTGTGCCAGGCCCTCCGTGTGCTCCAGGGGTGCCAGGCCCCGGAGACACACCGTGAACATTTGGGAGGAGGCGCCCCGACTTCAGAGATCCAGTTCTTAAGGGGAAACAGCAACATCCATAGGTCAGGAATGAAAGTGTTGGGGAAGGGGGAATTAAAGAGAGGGAAAAAACATGTGAGGAACTCACAGCTCCCAGTGTATGATTGCTTCCTTATTACACTACTTCCAGGTCCTATACGTCATCATCATCATTATCATCATCATTGTCATCATCATTGCCACCATCACAGTTTATTGAATGTCTACCAGGCACTTCACTTGTTTCACCTTATTTAATCCTCACATCATCCCAGTGAGATAGGTTCTATTATAATCCACATTTTCTCACCATTACAGGCCCAGCAATGGACGATGTCATGTTTTGAATCAAGGAGTCTGATTCCAGGGCCCCTGGGCACTTAGCCACTATTCCATTACAACCCTCCAGCCCTTTCAGCCTGAATAATAAACACTGTCTACAGAGCACTGAATCTCAGCACCCCGGAAGAAGAGGCTTAGCCTTCTACCTCAGCTCTCTTCACATGAACGTCAATTACTGAAACTCTTCTGTTTCTGGACATATTTCTCACTACCCCTTTCTAGGCTATGTCTGAAACTACTTTAAAGCTTTTAGCCACATAGATCAGCTGTTGCTATTTGGCATGCTCATCGTTGCATAATTTGCAAGTTACAAAATGAATACTTGGCAGGGTGATTTCAAAACCTACTAGACAGAATCACTTCAAATAAATTAGGTAGTGGGAACTACCACAGCAGTACTGTGCTTGTATGAGGCTTTAAATTTTCTGAGAAACAGAGGCCAGGTTATACTTACAACAACTGTTGAGCATAAATCAAGCTATAGCTTCCGGAGCAAGATGCTTCATTTGTTATTTTAATATGCATTTTCTTTTCTAAAAGATTGAAGGATCCTTGTTATCTTTTTTACTCAGAAACTGAGTGGTTAAAATAATGTCTGTGTCTTTGAGAGTAGAAGCCTTCATGTCAATCAACACTCACCTGTCTTGTGAATTTAAATTCTTCAGTGATTTTACTGGTGACTGGATTTAAAAGTTCTACCTAGTTAGCTTTGTGAGAGTGACAATTTAAATAGCTCCCACAGAAGTTACAAAAATGCTAGGCCAATTGGGTAATAAAGTAGTCCCTTTAAAGTTAAATGAGTCATAATTTAGCATGAAGTAGATCGATTAGAGAAACACTTGTGAGTTGGCAGTCAGGATCCTGGAGCCATCTCTGTAATTAGAACTGTTATGATGGCTATTGGCACTACATATACAGCAAAGATGGGTCATGTCAAGAGTGCATTCAAACACTTGTGGGTTCAGAGATTCAAACCCAAGTTGAACCTTTTGGTGTTTGAGTTTGTTAACTGTTGGCTAAATGCCACTTCCTGCTCCTAAGAAAAGAGGCTTGAAAAAGTCTCATAAAAAATGACTTAAAAGGCTTCCTTGACTTCAAAGGGCTCTTACAAAACAACATTTTGATGAGTTAAGTGTAAAGGAATCAGAAACATAAGGATTAAATTTCCTTTAATAGAGTCATGTGTCTAAAAATGGAGGGAGGAAAAAGTAGCAACTTCATCTAGCTTAACATGCTTCAAAAAATGTCTAGAGTAGCTACGGATTTCCAAAGTAATCAAATTTTTCCATTCCAATATAATGCTAACATAGTAACATCTAGAAAGGAACGTCAAAAAGTCCAACCGAATAAAGACCAAGGCATTCATGTAGGTCAGGTTATACCAGGTCATCTTCTCTCTAGTTCATTATGCCAGCCTCCATTTTCAAGAAAATAGCAGAGTGTCACAAGACAGAGCCACAAAAAACAAAGAGAATTTCTAAAACAGACCACTTGCTCAGGTCAGGCAATGTCATCAGCTCACCACACTGATGCATTAAAACTGATTTTACTGCCTGAATGAAGAGAATACAAACAAACACTCCTTAGCCATGAAGTGTCATGCCAAAGACAGCATTACCTGTTATACGGATTTAATCTCCACATCTTTAATCATAATTTTGTGGGTCTCTAATCCTTAAAAGAAAATGAACTAATGATTTTTTCCCAAGGGAGGAAAATGTCTTTGGGCAAGAATATATTGCAGAATACAGAAAGACATAAAAATCATTTGAACCAGTGATGAACAACTGCAAATTCTGGTCAAGAATTACTCCTCATTAGTTTTGCCAGTAAATAATCTGACAGACAGCTAATACTTGATTTATTCTGTGTTTGAAAATCTTATAAAAAACAAAGAATTTAACCTTTTGAGGCAAATTAAAGGAGACTATGCATGTTTACCAAAGAAACATTAGATAAATGGATATAAGTTTACTATTAGACACTCAGTATAACCCAATTAATTTTTTTGCATCTGGCTAAATTTAATGGTATGAATTTTTATAGCAATGTTTCACTAGATTGTGGGTATGGTAGTTTCAGACCAGAAAAGAGAAATTTCTAAAAGTAGACATTTATTATTTTAATTTGCTTGTGATATCAACTGTTATAGCAACACATAAATAGCCGCATTCTCAAAATAAAATTAGGGAGAGAAAAAGATCCTACTTAACTGAATTCATAAGTTCCTTTGTAAATAGTAGAGTTTTATTTATGTCAATATATTTCATAGATAAGGAAATAAAAGCGTTCAATATTGGCTAAAGGAGTCTATTAATATTTATACATAATTTCAATGAATGTGAATGGGTAAATACATTTATAAAAGTCAATAAATATTACTGTTATTATTATTTTTTTAACATAGCTTTATATTTGATTCAAGTAGACATGTACTATTTTAGTGATTAGCAAGTGATCAAAAAACCAAATGTAAATTTTTATTTCTCCTTCATAGGCCAAAATCACCATGTTCCTAAACATATTTTGTTACCCAAAGACCTCAGAAGACAAAGAACCAACCTGACCATGCTCTATACCTCAGTGGAGTTTGGGACTTCTGAGCTATGTTGTCAACAACCTCATCTAATCTTAGCCTTAGTTACTAGAACAGAATTTTGAATGATCCTTAAGGGAAGAGTTTTAGAAGACCTGCTGAACCAACTGCTAAAGAAAAACATAATATTAAAAGGACCAGTAAGTCCTAATATTTTAGGAGTGTTCAAAGAAGTGATTTCACTTAATTGTTTACTAAATTCCTGGAGAGAAATATTTGCTTTGATGATTTCTGATCATCACTAAATTTACTTCCTCATTCTTCAGTAGAGGTAAGAGGCATAGGATAATCACATAGCAGACATAGCTATACTTTCTTTCAATAATGATGATTTGCAATATCCTGTTCCCCATTCTCCTCTAAATCTTGAGATTACCTATTCGATTTCCTTTCCAAAGATCTTGAATATTTTTCAAGGTGGCTTTACACATATTGAGTAGTTATGTTCTATTATAATGTAAATGTAGTCCAGGAAGCCTTTAGTTTAGCATATACCTCTCCTCCCAGAAATGCAACTCTTGAAATTCTGCTATTGGAGAACTTCTCGGTTGGGTTAAATATTGTCGCCTGAGGTTCTCCTTACAAAATGTTTGCCCTTCCAGGTGGCTGGTAATTAAGCCACAAAACCTCTGTGTTAATTAATCCATCAAGAAGCAATCTGTATAATTTAGAAATATACACCATCGGTGAGTATGAGGAGAAGGAGAAAGAGCATAAGAAAAAAAGGGGCAAGCTAATTCAAAGATAAGTTTTACAAATATACCAATTTGTTTAAAGCTAGCTCCACTTCCCATCCCCCAAGCTATGAACTCTACCACCAAAATTATATTTTTCTTTCATACGTTAGAACAATTTTTATGTGCGTCATTGAAAGTTACCTGATTATCAAATTCAAATATTGTTATGTCACCTGGAAACACCTTTAAAAATGACGACAGCAACAGTACCTCTCCCCAGGGTTTAATAACCCTTTCTCAGACTGTGTTTATCACTGCTGCATTTCCTTTACTGAGAGACTGTTTCCTAGTTTCTCAAAACCCTAACTGGATAGGGAGTAGGATTGTAAATGAAACCTTAGGGATCTGGTTTTAAGATGAGCTTGTGTAATATTTGGGATTAAAGCAGCAGGCAACATTGATAATATATTTGAATGCACAGAACAAGGATTTTCCATACTTCATAAGGATTTTCCTACTAGCAGTGGTGAAAAAAATTTTTTCCTGACAAAGGAAGCCCAGCTTCATTTATAAAAATAAGAATTCTAGGAGCTCTAGTACCCACCAACTAGTTGAGTGGGAAGTAACATAGTCTTTCATAAATTACTTTTGTTTCAACATGTTAGGTAGTATCTTAGTATGTTCGGGCCGGTATAATAAAATACCATTGTGTGAGTAGCATGTAAACCACAGAGATTGATTATTAACCATCTGGAGGCTAGAAGTTCAGGATCAGGATGCCATTGTGGTTAGGGCCCTCTTCAGCTTGTATTCTTCTCATTGCACCCTCACATCGTGCAAGGTTTGGCTAAGGATCTCTCTGCAGTCTCTTACAAGGCACTAATCCCACTCATGAGAGTTCCGCCTTCATGACTTAAGTACTTCCCAGATGTCCCACCTCCTAATATCATCACATTTGGGGACTTATGATTTCAACATGTGAATTTGGGAAGGACAAAATATTCAGATCATAGGAGTACTAGAATACAAGCCTCACATTTTGTCTTTAGAGTGGCTCTGGCACACTAACTTGGATATCCACTATAGTTACAACTTAGTAAAAACAATGCGTGTATATGAGTGAAAACCAAAAAAGAGAATGGAAAAATGAATAAAGTCATTCCATTAGGATAGTGGGATACTGGGAGATATTTTTCTAGCTATAATTATTACAATTTTATTTGTAGAGTGTTAGGTGTTAAGTTCTAAGAGGGCAATCACTATTTCAAGCATTATCTTCATTATGCAGAATTGCTGAAACTTTTAAACTATTCTAGGAGGATACGACTCAACAAGTTCCACATTTCTTTTTTGTATCTGGGTGAAAGTACCCGCAATGTTCAGCCAAAATCTTGTGGTTATCATGTGTGCTTATAAAACAGATATCTAAAGGCCAAAAAACTGGAGACACTGAGGCTCAGCTCACAGCCCCAGAAGACAAGGTAGGGCTTAGGTAAGGAGCAAAAGGACAGAGCCCTGGGAATAACAGAGACACAGTTATTCCATAGCAGTCGTAAGCTAGAAACTCTGTGAGACAGAATAAGGAAATATTGGAATCAGCAGCAAAAAGGCCTCGCAACTGCTTTGTTTTGGCCAAATGCTAATTAAATTTCCTCAATTCTGGGAACAAGAATGATTTCAGAATCTAGATTGGGCTAAGCCTCTCAGGTTCAGCTGGGAAGACACTAAACTATCCAGCTTGGGAGTCGAGTGTGGGTCAAATAAACAAACCAGTCTTCCATACCAGTTAATCCTACCTCCTTCTCCTCCTCCTTCAGACGCCTAATACTCTCACTTCTAGCCCTTCACTCAGTTTCCCCTCACTGGAATGTTCTCTCTCTCCTGTTTATGCCCTTATTTTTTACTCTATTTTAAAGGCCCAAAGCCACCTCCATTTACTGCACAAAGTGATTCAAACCCTTCTGACCAATGTCAACTCTCCACACTCTACATAACTCATTCACCACTGTTCTTGGAAAATACTAGTTATCTATATTAACCACACTAATAATAATAGCGTGGATTATAATTAATCCCGACTAACCCTCATTTTAAGGCAGTTGGTCATTCTGGCAGAGAACAGTTTAGGGGCAAGATCACCTTCCAAACTTTCAGATGGCTTTGTCTCATCCGTCTGCTTCTATCACATTTAGGCCTTTGGCACAGTCATGACTTTAGTGCTGAACCTCCCTCCTGACTCATTTTATTCTTCCTTTCTATTCTGTTTCAAGTCATCTTAGCCTCTGACCTCATGAATCATATCTCTCTTTAGTTTTTCCATCAAGCTTTGCTACGGTCTCAAACTCTTATTTCCCTTCTCAACCATGATTCCTTTTCTTCTCATTAACTATGTAACAATTAAGTAAAGATATCTGTCCACGAGAGCACCCAAGACCCTCTACACCAGCACAAACTCAGACTGTAACAATCCCTCCTGGTAGAACCAAAAGTAAGTGATATTATTCAGAACATATCCTATTCTACTAGGTGTAATCTAACTCCTAGAAAAAGTAATAATAACAGTAATAGTAATAATTCAAGAGACCTCTGAAGAGAGGAATATGGAAAGTAAAATTAAACTTAGAATAGGCTAAAAAAACTCAGCACTTTTATTAAAATGCATGATAAAAGGGAAGTTTTCATATTGTCTTTGGATTTTATTCTTAATTTGTAATTTTTATTTTAATAAAATAACAATGTTTTGACTCAATAAAGTTTTGTTTTTATTGTGCTTTTTCTGTGATCTTAATTTCTGGTAACTTTCTCTAAACTTCACTTTGCTTATTCCACTATTCAATAAATAGTAAATGATTTCTTGCGGAGAATTGAGAAGGCAATTCAATTATGATCAGAGGACACTGACTACAATCACTTGCCTTTAACTACTAAAATACTGTTAAATAAAACTCCTTTCTACAACTACGTAATGTGGAAAGAACTAAACTTCAAAACTGGTTTATTATGCCAGACATGATCTTCTCCCAAAACTAAAACCTTAGTGTTGTTACTCTTTATAGCACTGAGAAAAAACAGAAATCTATTGTATGTTTTAAAATAAACATAATTTATAAATGCATGCATTGGTGTGCGCTATATAACATACTTCTGAAGATGAACAATTTTATCTATCATTATTAAAAAACACACGAGATTCCGTTGCCTGTATTTTCTTTTCAGTCTTGAATCATAGATTTAGGTATATCCAAAAATTTCATTTTCAAAAGTACATACTATTTTCTTTTAAAAAAAAATACTAGAATCATATTCTACCTTTATAAGTAGAGACTAAATCACTTATCTAGAATAGAGAAAGTAAATTTTCCAGTTCTGAAGGCTAGAAGTGTATAAAGAAAGACATGTCAGAGACATGTCAGAGACATGTCAGTACACACTCTCTCTCTCTTTCTCTCTCTCTCTCTCTCTCTCTCTCTCACACACACACACACACACACACACACACACATAAATTTTTTTCAATAGTGGGTCTGCCAGAACCAATCTTATTTTCTGTTTAAATGAGAAGTTGAAAAGAGTATATATGATTCAGCTAAAAGTCTTTTAGAGTGTTAAAAATCCCATTCTAAATCATTCCGATGAAAAATTCAGACCAAAAATTTAAATTCACTCTAACTACCAGTTTGGCTCTCTTTCAATAAAAGTTATGTTCTTAAAATCAATAATTTGAAAAAAAAATTAAAATGATTCATAATGATGACATTGTACTTGTTTTACTTTTATCAGAAGTTTCATCAAAATGAAACAGGCATTTATGACAAAACCTGATGAAACATTTGTAGACTGAAATAAAAGATGTTCGGTTTGAATCTATTGCCTAATCTATCTCCTGGCTTAACTATCTGTCAAGTCACAAACTTAGCAAAAGGTAATGTGAAATATAAAGACAGATGAGAAGTACAAAATGAAGTACTCTACTCATAAGACCATTTTGCCTTTTTGCAATTTTTGCCAGATAAATTGCACTAACATTGTATCCATATGGTTGAAGATAACCCCGGGTTCTTCTCACACACAGAAAAATTAACTAATTGGATTCTCATTGCATGTCATAAGCATAAGATTAAAAATACAAACTGGAAATAAACACTTTCAATTAAAAAATGGTATAAATCATTTTTGAAAGTGATTATATAAGAAGCAATATTTGGCTTCTTGGCCTGTAAGCTTAAATTTTTACATATAATTAGAATAACAGTTACAGTAAAAAGTTTGATTTACTCCAGTAATTTATAAGAAAAAATTAATTTGAACTCAAGTTGTTAAAATTATTTATAATTTTAAGTGAATAATTGAAACAATTATCTGAAAAGTAGAATTTTGCCAAAAATATCCATATATTAAAGATATTCAAATTATTTCCATTCTTCATTTTCATCCTCATCTTTATTTTCATCATCTTTTTCTTTGGTACAGTAAACTTAGTACACTTCCGACTCAATCATGCAAAATTTTTATAGCATCTTGTGTCTAGTAACATATCAATATAAAAAGTAGTCCTAATGGGAACCAAAGGATAATCTTAAGAGTTTTCTTCATTATAGACTATTAGTTAATTGGCTATATTTTTTACATTTTCTATATATCCTTTAGTGTATTTAAGATAGGTAATAATTACATTATCTGCACAGATCATATGCTAGCAATGCTAAAAAATACACAAAAACTACAATACCTCTAGGATGTTTCTATAAAGAACTTTAAATTTTCTTCTTCACAAAGCCAATATCTTGCCTCCAAAAAAATTATTTCTTAGTACCTGAAAAGCAAAGTTAAACAAAGAATTCTTGAAATGCATAAAATGGTCTCATCAAGTCTAGAGATATAATATAGGATAAAATATTAAGTAATTGATTTTTAAAACTGATTTTTTTTTTTCATTCTGAAGTCCAGATTCATACTAGCAGGGAGTAATAGGACATCATTTTCAAATATGTGGCTCCTTTTATTATGCTCCTGAGATTTCATACTCTAAATGAAATGATATGCTTTATTTTGGTGAATCATGTTCTTACGTTTAACACTGCCAAAATCCGAGAATAGAAAAGTTTTCCTTGAGCACTTTAGAATAAGCATTGGGGTAGTTTAGAATTGTTTTCCTCTGCTCTTGAGATTAGTGAATGGGGGTTAATATCAGTGAGGACTAAAATAGATGTGAAAAGATGCCATTTTGATGAGTCCTTTCATCCCTACTTTGTACTTCACCCTAAGACTTGGCATCTGGAATATCATTTCATCCTGAAGCTTCTCAGTGGTTGAATGATGTTTGAGGTATAGCCTTCTCGGTACAGGAAAGCTGTGTCATATCTGCTGTAGAAACTAGCAGTAAGACCATGAGGAGTTGTAATGCTTGCTGAGGCTGTGTACAGAATGCAAACTATGACAATAGGCAAAGTAGTTAAAGGACTTGGAAATTTCATTACAGTTTGCAGCCTCTCTTCTTAGTCCAAACTGAACTATGAAATATATTTGAAAACTAAACTCTTGAAATAAAAAAAGTGTTTTAGTCAGCAAGAATTAAATTTAGTGTCTTCAAATTAAAGGGTTTTCCTAAAAACCATTTTGTAAAAATAAAGAAAAACTAGCAGTGTGACTTGAAATCATTATGATACTAAAGCATGAACAAATATGCAAGGAAAATTCATATTGACCAGAAACTCACAGGATAGTCTATTGCTTTTCTGCAGTTAGAAGTACTAACAGAAAAAATAACAAATTTGCTTACAAGTATATAAAAATCCGGCAAGATAAATTTTTCATATTAATGATCAGTCTTGTTTACCTATAAATGTACTTTGGAAGTAAATCATATATATTGTTTTATTAATTAAAAAAAAAAAAGAACCCTTCACAAGCTACAGAACAATGAAAAAATGTTTGGTTTTCCAAAAGTTATTTACTCCATGTAACCCCAAAATGGTTCTCTTGTTGGCAATATTAGTGATGCATGCCATTTTTTTCCTGATTTTATAACAAAAGAAAATAAACATCATTAATCTTCTTAACAGATCAATCCTCATGTTTACATTGACATTGACATTTTATGATTTCTTCCAGCATAGGAAATCCATGGCTTGGGAGACTCGAGGATGTTCTTATCAAGTTTCTAGCAGCAGTAAGATATATAACCTGCTTGATCTTTGTTCCATGTGCACACAGCTGGATACTTTGAACCAACACGAAGCAGATTAGCCTTTTAAAAGTGCTGGAATAGTAGTTTATGTGACTTTAATTATGCAATTTTACTTGAATTCATCAGGAAAAAAATCAATGGCTTATATAAAACACCTAATCTTGTTTCCTGTTAGTTGCTCAAACAGTATGAAGTACTTAACGGAAAAACAATTGCTGGATAGGTTGATATTTCAAGATATTGACTTTTATGAAGGTGAGTTATATTGAACAATAAAAAAGAATATGTGATTTTGTCTATTTCTAATTTTCTGTTTCAAAATATAAATAATCTCTGTGAATGCTTGAAGGGATAAAGTAAATCCATCTAAATCTGGGTTAATTTTACTATCAGATTTCTATTATATCTCAAAGGAAAAGCATTTAAATCTTCAAGGTTTTGAAACATTACAATGAACAGCCCTATGAAATGGTTTATTTTTCTTTCTGTTCTTTTAAAAATATTTATTTTTTTAATTTTTATTTTTATTATGGTGACATTGGTTAACAAAATCTAGTAAGTTTCAGGTGTACGATTCAACAGTAAGGCATACACACACACACACACACACACACACACACACATGCGCATATTGCATTGTGTATTCACTGCTCACAGTTAGATATCTTTCTGTCACCACATATTTGACCCACCCCTTTACCCCATCTACCTCTCCCCTTCCCCTCTCTCCCTACCTTGTGGTAACCACTAGTCTATTGTCCATGTCCATGAGTCTCTGCTTGTTTGTCCTATTTGTTTGTTGCTTTTAGGTTTATATCCCACGTATAAGTGATATCATGTGATTTTCAACTTTTTTTGTCTGGCTTATTTTTTGCTGAGCATGATTATCTCAAGGTTTCATTCATGTTGTTGTAAATGGCAGTATTTCATCTCTCCTTATGGCTGAGTAATATTCCATTGTATATATGCACCGCAGTTTCTTGATTGAGCACAAGAAAGAATTCAAGCACAAATCAGAGTTAGAGACAAAGGAAAGTTTATTAGAGAAGGAGTAATGCCCCATAGACAGAGTGTGGTCCCTTCTCGGAGATTAAGAATGAGAGACTGAGAGAGACACACAGTGTTCAAGAAATTCAGTTTAAATTTGTTTTCCTTTCCAGGGATGGGTATGCAGTGTTAAGGGCATGGGGAAGAAGCTCTTGGTTATCTCAACAAGAATTTTCCTGTAGGCTCCCCATTGAATACGACTTGATTTAATATTTAATTCTCAGGCCTCTTCCCTATGTCACAAATAAAACCAGACAGTTGCCTTTTAGGATCTCATGATATCTCTTTCTGTGCGAATTGCAAAAGAAGTGGTTGTTTGCCCAGGCATGTCTTCTGGGCAATCTTCCTCCAGTTCAGATCATTAAATTATTAAACATTAATGAGTCCACATTTTCTCAGTGATAAGTAGTACTTTATTCTTGTTGTCACTATTTTTTATTCTCAGATTTGAATTTCTTCTATGGATATAATTTCTCATTATGCTAGCCAGGGCTGTATATTGAGCTACATCCAAGATGGCATTTAATTGGACCCAGTTCCCTAAAACCAACTCAGAGAATAGATTCTAAGAAAATAAACTTACTGAACTGAAAAAGGAGAGAAATTAACTACATTCCATTTTAGAATCTGACAGGCAATGTGAAAAGAATTCTCCCCTGACAAATGTATATTTTCCTTATCTGTTCTGTACTTGTTATATCCCTAATGCTAATAAACAGAAATAATGTGATTATAAATCTATTATCTACAGTATATTTTTATTGTGAATGAATCCTCAATGTAACCAGTCAGAGTCTGATAAAATCAGATTTGACTATATATACAGAGTGCAGTTGTTAGAAATCTTTAAACATTTCTGAGTATTTTTAAGTAAATTTATTAGAACCCTTGGGAATATTATTTGCTTTTAAAGTTAAAGAAAAATAACTTGATGATTGCTTTCTAAAATTCCAATAAAGGAAGGGTATTGTTAATATGCTATGATAGTTCATTTTTCTCTCTGAGCAATTTCTGCCCCTTCCTGCTCTTTTTCCATTTGAACTGTGGTGAAAAGTGATTTTAACATTTAACATCCTGGTATGTTTTCTTCTTCTAAATAGTAAAAATCATGTAAATTGTTCTGTTTAACCCTTTTGTTTGGACCACCAAAATCTGAGAAAAAGTTACGGCTCATATTTGATAATATTTAAGGTCATCATGGCAGGCATATCTGTATCATTATTTTGTGTGGTCTACGTAGCTGTACTCTCACTAAATGATTCTTGGGGTCTGGACTTTCTCTTTTGTATTTGCAAGCCCCTCTCTTCCTCCTCCCACCATCTCCATGATCCCCTGTCAGATGCCAAAAGACCTATTATGATTTCTATACGTGGTCTCTTTTGGGAAAGAAAGTATTCGCTATTCATGACCAATTGCTATGTTGCTTCTACTCCTTACCGCACCCCAATTCACTCTAAATTAAATGTAGTAAAGAGATAAACCCAGACAGAGCATTCCTCACTGTCACCTCCTCTCATTGACATTCTGGAGATTTTGAATCTCTAAAGCTGCGTAACATGTTCCCACAAAGGCTTGTTCACACTCTGACCTAAATTAATATGTGATACCCCCCAAACCTGCATCTTGAATGATAATTAAACTTCCCAACTGATAAATAAACTTCCTAAATTTACAGGAAATACCTTTTGAACTAATAAAATACATCATTAAGTGAGTCTTCCTGACATGGGAAGAGACAGCATCCCCAAATTCCAAATCCTTTGGCTACCTCTTTGTTATTCTCTCCTGGAGAGAACAAACCATTCATCTCCCATTCATTACTTTTCCAGGAATAATAATTTTTATTGTTCTACATACGGCTACCCACAGCATTCCATATATTGACAAATCTTAGATGTGTGGTTTGAGGAGAATGTTCTTATTAATATATATTACTTACCATGGAAAAATATACAGAGTAAAATATGACCTAGAAAGAGAATAACAAAGAGATCTAGACATGATTGGAAGAATAATTGGTTTTTAGAATAAAATGGTTAAAAAAAAGGAGAAAGAGACTAGCAATGCCTCTCAAAGATGGCAATGCATGGACTTGTGCATGCATTTCCTTTTAATTCCTCCAAGCATCCTTATCACAGATGATAATTACTATCACTCTCAATCCAGAATAGTTTTCTACTAAGCATATATCACTATAAACTCTGGTGCTTTTATTTTCTCTGACCAAAATCTTAAAGGTAGAACAACTTGGTTTATTTTGACCTCACCATATTATTTTATGACAACTTCAACCAGGTCTGCCTTGAAACGACATGTCCAAATTCTGCTATGAAAAGTTGATTGTTGTTATTGTTTTATTTGGGGTTGTGTGTGTGTGTTTTCTGTGCATCATGATTTGCCTCCCTATACCATTTATATAACTACAAAAATTCTGCATCTGCCACTTATGAGGTCATCTTAAACATTTTAGTAGGAAAGGCAGTTTGCATGGTTGTTTAGCCTTTAACACTCTGGTGAGAGACAGACTGGGTTCAAATACTCTATCTACCTCTTTGTAAATATATATTCTTGGATAAATTACTTAATTTTTCTGATCCTCAATTATCTTTCAATAAAGTAGATGTAATAGTTATGCCTATAAGATGAGCAGTACTTATTAAAAGACAGGGAGGAGTCAATGAGATAATAAAGTGCTTACACAGTATCTGCTACATAATTAGTGTTCAATAAATAATAGTCATTAGTACCATTCAATAAGAAAAGGCTTTTTTGTTTGTTTCTGTTGTGACCAATCATTAGTCACCTTTTTCTTTACTTTGGTTCTTTCTGCTTATCTCCCTAAACGTGTTTTTTTTTTACTTCTTCTGTATATCATTACAGGCCAAAACTTATATTTGATTGAAATGAGATATTTTACTTATTTTTTGAAATCTTGATCTCCTCTTTTTCCCCCGAATTATTTTTTTAAAATGTATTCTATGCTTCCAAGTTTATTTGTATCTCTTTTTATGGTCTTATCTCTCTTATAGAGCAAAAGAGGGAAAAAACAACTATTGTGCCATTTTGAGTTCCTTGGACACATCATAAACTTTCAAAACTTCATGCTTTTGCATATGTTCTACTTGGGTGAAATCTCCCCATTTGCGTTATTTGTTTGTTTGCTAAATTCTTATTTACCCCAGAACACTAGGCAAATTGCAATAACCACTGTTAAGCCTTGTTTGATATCCCAAGGCACAATGAGTAGTAAGTAGTACACTTGATGCTGCCATAATAATGTAGTCGGAGCTCTTAGTTGCCACATAAAGCATCATATGTAATGGATCTGTTCGTGTTTCTATCTCCCTCGTAATACACTGAGTTTCTTGAAGACAAGGACGATGTACTATGGATTCTTTACTTGAAGTGTCTAGCCTCTAACATATGAATGTCATATAATAGATAACAAAAATATCTTGAGTACATGAGAGTCTTCTGTCTTCTACAGAAAGAAGCTAAATTATTCATAAATGTACTAAAATATGGCACTTATGGACAGAAAAATCCATAAAAAGATTGAAGGAAGAAAAGGAAAACTAGGCAAAGCAAAGTAAATGATTGAGGAAAGTGTATTACACAGAGGGACCCTTCAACTTTTTTGTGTTAGTTGATTTATTTTGACAAAAAGTGTTAGAGCCAGAATCCCATAAAAGCCTTCCCTTTGAGCTCTCCCATGCTTTATCAACAAATATAACTGGTTATGACATAAAGTTACTTTCTTCTTCCCGGGCAACTCTTCACCATCACTTGGAATCTTAATCATGGGCAAGATTATGATTCGAAGATTAAAACAAAGAACTACAGTCTGACCAAATCATAAGAAGCTACTACAATACAGTTCTCAATTTTTCATATCAACAAAGCTTTTAAGAATTTCACTATGACATAAAGTAAAAGGTTATTTTTTATAAAAAAATGTATGTGTTCACAGACATATGTATATTTTATTTACTATAAAACAGAAGGCCATAAAAATTGTCATGTAAATATGTAATACTATTTAATTACATTAAAATTACTCTATTGGGCATAAAAAGCTTCTGGAGTAACTATTATATGCAATAACAATAAAATTTACAATAGTGTTATTGGGAGTAAGTTTGATAGCTGTGGCTAAATTGTAGACAGACCTAATTCAAGCTTTGCTATCAACAAGGTATTATACTATGATGAAAAGCCACAGGTCAGTGTCTCTGATCATTGGCTATTTCAGGAGGTAAGAAGATCTCTGACAGGCTTCTTTCTAGTTCACAGTTGCTAGGAAACAGATCTTAGTCTGAGGTCAGATATCTGATTTATTCCTAAATGTCTGAGCTTAATCCTCTAAATCCCTCTTCCAAAGAATATGAGCTATCCTCTTATTCTTTTGCCATTGTCAAAGTTTTTATTTTAAGAAAGAAAGTAATTTAATAACACAGAAATGATTCAAAGCAATAAAGATATGACATATATAAAAGGAAAATTTCCAAATGTCTAGCTATATTAAGATCACAAAATTAGGTAAGGAACAGAAGGGTACCCTTAAATATCTGGCTTGTTCCTATCTTTGGCACAAGCAGTGGCTCTCAAGCTTAGATAGTGTGCAGGAACTTCTAAAATAATTTCTCAAGATTAATGTAAATTTTATTTTTAAAAAGATGAGATCATGGTGGAATTATTGAAATCTGCATGAAATACAAGCCCAATTCAATTATCGTTGAAATCTATCAGGAAAATAATAATCTGAAATTAGTTTTCAATTCTTACAGATATTATAAACGATTTTTAGTTTTAACACAAACTTTACCACAAAACCACTGAAAGAAAAGAATAAATGTTAAGTATTATTCATTCGTATTAGTCCAAAAATAACTGAAGTGAGAGTCAAGTTTTTCTACCATCATTTATACTTTGTCTTCTACCTGGAAAACATCATGTACTATAATATCTATTTGGCTTTCTTTGGCATGATAACATCTTTTACATATTAGGTTGACTTTTATATTTTCTTGCTGGCCCATTAAGAATTAAAGTACTTTTAGTTACCAATTTTAATCTCAAAAGAGACGTTACTTTTGTCTATTTTACTAGAAAAATAATTCCCCATAAGCACAGTAGTGGACCCACATGCTAGTTGTCATTTTGCGCTGCCTCAAAAGCAACCAGCACGCATGCCAACACAACAAATGTTAAATGCTCTCCTTTTAGGTGCCAATCTGGTTCTAAACACAAGCCCAGAAGCAGGCATGGAAATAGGGTTCAATTATAAAGGAGTCATCAGGATAATGCAGAATATACTTCTGTTAATGTTTTCATGTTGTCATAAAACAAACAAACAAAAACGCTATTTAAAAATGCTTATAGAGAACTCACAGATCCCAAAAAACACATTTGAGAAAGATCTAAAAATTCCATTTTGAGAACCGCCGAATTAGAGGATTGAACATTTCAGTTACTAGAGACTTACTTAAAGCAAGTTTCTAGACCCCTTTTAAATCAGGAGGCAGTTGTTCTCAACAGGGTCATTGCCATAAGTACATGATCTAAATAAAATGCCATATTTTCCTAAGTGAATACAGTGAACAAGACATGTCAATGTCATCTGCAACAACAGCTCATGAAACAATGAAGATGACCTGACGTGAGCACAAATTGGAAACATGGAGTAATTCTTGGCTGGTAAGGTCCAGAGCAAAAGACTCTTCCAATGCTCAACAAAACAATGAATTAGGGTAAAAACCAGTTTCTACTAGCAGAATTAAAGGCAGCAAATAGATAATCTGTGGCAGGTAGGCTCAGCATTTGCCAGAGAAAATCCTGGTAACATGCCCCACCTACCAGGAAGACTTCAGATCTACCTCAGATTGATGGTGTGAATGTAACTGACTGCAAAACACTACCCTTTAAATCTCTTAACACTGGGTGTCTAACTTTTGAACAACCTCCCAAATACTTCCAATGTCAGAGAAATCTGCCTGATAAGTCAATTTAATTTATTTACAGGGCTTAATAGTTAGAAATATTTGTTTTTATAATAGTTGTCATTTATAAAGTATAAACTATCACTGCTTTATTAGATGTTTATGTTTGGTATCTCATTAATTTCTCAAAATGATCCTTTGAGGTCACTGTTGTTATTCCCAAATTGTTGATGAATAAATTGAGAGGCGAAGTCTTAGAGAGAGTCTGTCAACCATGTCAATTTCCTCTATGGATACTAGCAGGTACTAAGTATATGGTATACTATCCACTATAGAGCAGGCATCTTCTTAATTTATAACCATAAGTTCTATCTTGTGTCCATTAAATTCAAACCATTAGGTCAACCCTTCTTCCACTTTATAGCATTTGACATATAATTTATGCATTACAGACTCCCTGTCAACTTCTACTTTCGTCCAATTATTGTTCTGTACCCACAGGTCTTCCTCCACTTACTAGAGAAAAAAGCTCCAGTGTCTCCAGTTTATGAAAAGACATGCAAACATATTTAAGATATGCATTAAAGGAAAGATTATTTAACAAAAACTTTTAAGGGACTAACTCACAAGGACTTTTACAAAAAGTAAAAATGTATTTCTCAGAAAGCACTTGTGAAAACACAGTACTATCGTTTGAAAACTATCACCTGATTAAAGCAATAAACAAGAAAAAAAACAGTAAAAAGTAGGCAGTGGGACATGTGAGAGTCCTCCTGTGGCCATAACATACATGTCACCTCACATCAAACACCGGGTCTCTTTTTTTCCATGTGATGCTCTTTGTATAAGTTCTTATGCAGAGCACATAGACTTGATAACTGATAGAGTTTTCCAGGATATTTCTTAAAGAAAGAAAATACTTAGCTTATGAATATTTCTTGTAAAAAGTAGTTTTTGAGGTCTGAATTCCAGATAATCACTTTAGTTCTCCCATCCAGATAATAGTTTTAATTTTCCCATCTTTTTTCCATAGATAAGCATAAACCATTTTATAGTTTATTTGTATTAAATTTAGAAGAAACTATCAGATAATAATTTAGTGCTATTTTGATTTAGATATTTTGTTCGATCAATTCTAACTGTTAATTACACAGTACTCCAAGCATTGTAGCGTATGAAATCTTTTTTTTTTTTAATGAATTTATATTTTGTCCTTGATTTCCTTAATCTTAAATGAGAGCTTTACAGACATTTGGTAGCACTGCTATTTCTAATCTTCTCCCAGGTATCTGTTCCTGAAGCCATACCCCATTTAAGTTATAAGCACTGAGTAATTCATTTCAAATGTACCTTGACCTTTCTCTGGGTTAGGCACTATACAGAAAATTACTTGCAAATTACTTTTAGTCATGCTGACTATGCTATAAACTGTGCAGAAATCAGCATCGAGACCATACTTCTGGTTTTACTTACTAACTCAAGAAGAAAGGACTTAATATTTTCATTCTTATAGTGAATATATTTATTGTCTCCAAACTTCTTACTAATGTGACATGCTGTACTTTTTCTACAACATTTCAGTTGTCATGTCAACAATTCAGTAAAGACAGTTAAAATAAAAAGGCCACCGACTTTTTTTTTTAGCAAAGCGTTTTTATAACTTTGTACATTTCCCTGTAAACTCCTTAATCATCAGGATCTAGGTAATAAAAGCTTTCGTAATCACACATCAAAAAGAAAATACCTACGGCATTGTTTTCCTTCTGCTTACCTCCCACATTTATTAGCCCAAGTTACCACCCATGTAAATATGAGTCACTTCTCTTTGGACACATATTTTATTATTCACCTCAGGATATATTCAGCTTAGATAAGGCCATAGTGCTTTAGAAATTCCAGCTACCACCCATTATCAGTTGTCAAACAAAAATATCATGTCATAGAATAAAGAAAATATAGGGTAGTATTTTTTTAAAGCACAAAAGAATAATTTAAAATATTTTGTGCATTTACGGTTATAACTTGAGCCAAAAAAAGTGAATTAAGTCATGATAAAGGAATAAAATAAGCAAAATCCTAAATATATGGTTTTATTCTTTTTTACAAAATCTTATCCAATTCCTGATGGAAATATTTAAATAATAATCACATGCTTAATAAACATTTAAAGAGTAAATAAATAATTGTCTCACATTGCCTTCTTAAGTTAAAAAAATTATGATCGCCTGTCAATTTATTTGTTTATTTATTTATTTATTTGATGTTCATTCAAAAAAATGATGTTCAGCTCCTACTAGTCATGAACGCCATACTGGACTATAGAGATAAAGTGAAGAAGGCAGACACAGACACTATATGGGGTACACAGACAAGAAAAGAGACAAGTACGCCATAATGTAATAGGCCTTGTTTGAAGAGAGCATTTAGGAAGGGATGCAACCCAGTGACCCAGATATGAAGTACCAGGGAACTCTCTCCAGAGGTACAGACTTTTAAACGTAGTCTAAATGAAGACTAGTAGCTAATGGAATGAAATGAGGAAGGGGTGAGTCAGGTGGGTAGAGAAGAGTGGAGAAAACAAGAAGCAGGAAAGGAAGAAAAGGAGGGAGGGAGGGAAGAAGGAAGGAAGAAGGAAAAGAGGAGAGAAAGGAGGAGTGTGAGCAGGAGGAAGAACACTACCATGGGACCACTTAGTGATAAAGCAGTAAAAAGGAATTCATGTTTTCATTGTTTTATTTTCCTGCAACCACAGATTTGAATCAATTCCATGAGGTCCTCATAAATCTACAAAACATATACTTACGATGCCTTGGCTTTCTCATTTATTCTCCCTTAATTAATCAAGGTTTACTTGTAACATTTATTACCATTCTAAAATTTATTTAAAGATGAATTGTAATTCTTTAAAAGAATCAAAGTTTTCTCTTAAATAATATAGTGAAAGCTTTTAAATCTTAGTTCTTCACTTTGCTGAAACATCTATAAAATGAGTTAACAACCAAAATAACCTGGAGGAAACAGCTTTGCCTTATGTTAGAATAATTTTATACTTGAATAATACTTTTAGATACCTCTAGCTTTTATATAATCATCGTATGATGTTTAGAGAATTTGTAATTACCTAAACAACTTTACTTCTTAATACTGAAATCAACTTTCCAATAAAATTAATTGTATTGTAGGTATTATTTAGATTGTTAGATTGTATTCATTATGCTCTATGTATGGATTTTGATCATTTTTTACATGTCTTTATTGTTAAAATAATTTTTAACAATCAATGACCATATTATCTGGTATTGGTATTAGTATGTAATCTCAAAAATACTAAATCATTTCAAAATATATAAAATTTCACCTAGTATTTTATGTTATTAGTGCCTACATAAGTTTTACAGAAAAAAAAAATCCAAAAACGTTTATTGTAAAACCAATAAAATATTACACAAAGTTTGAAAAGTATAGAAGATCACTCAAAAACCTACCAATTTACTGGAAGAGCTACTGATATTTTACCCATTGTAAGATATTCACAAAGCAAGTGGAAATGAAGTGTGTGGTGCAATCAGGCAAACATATTGCCCAATATCTTTTTTCTGCCTGTAGCTCTGACACCTTAATCTCGTTCTATAACCCTCTCTCTGGCTTCTGTCCAGGGCTTGATGCCAGGACAGGCACATTTCTACATGAAACAATTTACAAAATAAGCTCCAGAGTCTCTCACATCCCTTTTGTTTGCTGGAAGTGCCATCCTAATATCATGGACATCTGGATTAAGGTCCTGTGGAGACAGCACACATTATAACAGTTTCCCCTTCACCAGCACCACCAAAAAGAAAAATATAAAATGAAATCTGTTATGACTACATGCAACATTGAATGACTAAGTCTTAATTCATATATTTCCAGCAAATAGCATCACAATGTTGAATGGCCATTGGCTCATCAAAAATATATTTTTAAAAAAATCTGAAGTAATCATTAATTTATATAACAATATAAGATTTTACTCTGTGAAATCTAGTATTTCCTTATGCTGAACACTATTTTTATTCTCTCTATTATATTGTGTTTCTCTTTGATATTGAGAGAAGTGGTCATTTTTTACTTTGGTATATTTATCACAATTATTCTAATTTCTACTATTTTTTTAATACTAAAATTCCCACAGTTATGGGTTGAAATCTAAAGGTTCATATCAGACTGTTATTATGTGAATGTTTTTAGAACATTCTTCCTCAGTAAATACTGTAACTATTTTCTCTATACTCACTGAATAATTCCAAAAAGGGGGTACAAAGGAGAGACACAGTTAAATTCATGATTTTTCCCCTTACCTAACCTACCTTAATTCCCAATGCCATCTTTTCTTTTATATTTAATCTGTGAGAAAGCTACAGCTGTCAACCAATCTCCTTCTCAGCTCTGCTCTTACTCTTTATATCTTCCTGACCCAATTTTTGCATCCCTCTGTTCCCTAAAAATTTCCAGGACATAAATGAGGTCCTGTCACTTCTTTACCAAATGAGAATTAACTTTTTGGAGGACAATTTGGAAATATCTGTCACAATTTAAAATTTTACCACACCACCTTATTTCTAGGAAATTATCTGACAGAATACAGCATATAAAGATTATGTGTGTGTGTGAGTGTGTGTGTGTAAAGGCTCTCTCTCTCTCTCTCTCTACACACACACACACACATACAATCTGAGTGTTGTTGGTAATAGTAAGAAGTTAGAAAAAAATCGTAAATGTATTTCATAAGAAATTGTATAAGTAATGATGGCATAGCCATACAATGACATATTCAGATAAAAACATATTGTGTATCCCACTGTGTTGAGTTGAAAAATACCCATGATAGATTGTTTAGTGAAAAAAAGTTACAGACCAAAATATAATATTTTTTCATTTATATTATACATACTGTATGAAAAACTTCCAAGGGAATATGCACCAAACTATGAGCAGTGTTGATATTCAGGACGTAAGATTATATGGAAGAATTCTATTTTCGGCTTTATTCACTTTTATATCGTCTTTTTTACAAGTCAGCAAATATTTCTTGATATTAAAAACTACTATTAAACTGTAGTAATTATAAAATTTGATACTAGCTTGGTAATAGAAAGATAAATTTCAAAGTTATGCCTGATCATATATGGAATTTTGTATATGATAATGCTGGCATTGTAAAATAAAAAAAAATATTGGTTATTCAGCAAATAGTATATTTGATTATTCATTGAAAAAGCAATTAAATTTAATAACTATTTCTTTTCTTATTTCAAAGCATCAAGTCATTTCCAGATTCATCAGAATTTTAAACTTAAAAAACTAAAATAAAAAAGTTCTCGATTAAAAAATAGGTAACCTTTGACATTAAAAGTATGTCAAAAAATCCAGAAACACTGAAATGTTAGTATTCATTTTCTGAATGGGCAAAAATCAGAGGGCTTTACATTTATAAATAAAATATTATAAATATAAAATATACATTATGTATCTCATTTCACTTTAACAATCAATAGTTTATTAATAATCCACGGTGCAATATTCTAAGTTCATGTTTCCATTTTTTTTTTTTTTTTTTTTTTTTTTACTAAATTCAGTTCAATTCATTTGAAAACAAAAGATCCTTAATATTCCCATCAGGAAGTCTTAGAGATTTGTAAACATATTGTCACATTCTATTTATCTCTAGCAACCAAAAAAAAAAAAAAATTTAAACTAACACTTTCTAGACAACTTTATTTTTCTTCACTGCTTCCGTCAGTACCAGTATTGACCTCCTTTCTAAAAAACTTTACTCAATGAGTTAAATAAATGTATACTATATGCTGTGTAATTGTAAAGTTGCAAAGAACCAAAAGCTTGAATGAGATATGGAATTTGGGTTGGTTCCTTTCACTGGTGAAGTGATTCATCTCCACCCATCAAATTTAAAGTCTTTGAAAATTCAGATTCTTAACTCCCGAAAAGTTTTCAAGAGACAATTTGGCAATACCTATAAAAAATTATAAGTGCACATACATTTTATATTTATTTAAAGAGACAGTATGCTTGTGTTTGAAATTTTGTCAAAGGAAATTCATGAAACCCTTAATGTTGGTAAAATTAAATTTAAGTGAGTTTGGAAGATGAGATCGTTTGGGAGACTTTTATTTTCAAGAGCTTAGCTAACTTTTATAATTAGAAAAGTCCTGCTTCAATAAAATTACAATTGTTTACAAGTCACATACTATCGGGTTGCTTATAAATAGGAAAATCCAAATTTTCTTTATATCAATTGAACACCTCTTAACCATTAGACTAAAAATATATGACCACATGCCTACCCTCTGGGAGTTTATTATTTTGTTGGGAATGCAAGGCTTCCTGTTCGGTTGCTCACAGGTACCATTACGCCAGCGGGAAGGTGGCTCGATACCTAAGATGGCCGACGGCTCACGATCAGGGTTGCAGCAGAGACTTCCCAGGCGGCGAGATCAGCCAAACAGAGAAGTCCCTGCCCTGTAACCCCACCAACATCCTGGGCCAAAACCTTTAAAAACCGTGCCTATACCCCAGACACATGCAACTTCTCTGGCCCCTTTCCCCGGGACCAGTGAACCTCGCCCGCAGATCCTAATAAAGCCTGTTTTATACTTCGCTTTGGCTCAATCTCACCCTCATTTTCGTCTCCTCTGGCCGATCACTTCCAAATAAATCAATTTGAGGAAAAAACTGAGACAATCTACTGTAACTTTCTAAATTGACTATCACCAAATGCATATGGGTAAAATACAAAAAGTGGTAGTTGCAGTTGTCTGAAAGGAAATATTAATATTTGGGAAGCAGGAGGTGACATGGTAACATATGATTAATAGGTCCAAAGGAGAGAAAAAATTTTCTAGAGGGAAGATGTCAAAAGAGCAGAACCCTGGAAGTGGCAGTAATCAGGGCACATGCGAAGGCTGGGGTACTTAGATGGAGAAAGGAGTTTGGCAGGAGCAGAACATGGGCCTTCAGAAATGATATTTAAGGATATTTCTAGAAGAGTCTTTTCTTGCAGAAGTTTTCAGAGTGTAGCCTCATGATTCTAAAATCGCCGAGATAATTCCTATAGAAAATTGTTCACGATAATTAAATAATATTATATTAGAAAACAATATCACTACCAATATCACTACCAATTTATCAGCACTGACAAATCTACAGCTGTTTGGCTTGGGAGAAAGGTATGAATTGAAGTTTGAGGAGGGGAGAGAGTATAATAAACATTTTGAGATAGCAGCATGGTAAAATGAAAGGAAGCAGGACCAAGATTTGAAACTCCAAAGTGCCAGCTCTGATCTGTGTTCATGAATACTCACTTGTCCACACTGATTCTCAACGTAGACATCTATAAAATGCAAAAGGGATGATTTCGAGGATTCATTTGATATGTAGGTTATAGAAACTCTCTTAAGGATTTTCACATGCAAAAGAATATATATATATATCAGCTTCGGTGGAAGAATTCAGATATTTAGGTAAACAAAAGAGAGAGAGACATTTTTAGCTTCGTATGAGTATATTAGTCAGGGTTCTTGGCTGTAAACAACACACAATAGCTCCGGTAATATAAGTGAAAAATATAGTGTATTGAAAAGAAGACCTCATAGCATCTATGGGAAGATCAGAAAACCAAGCTCAGGTAGGAAAACAAAGAGGAAAGTCCTGGACAAAATTCCTCTTTCAGGCATAGGTCTTAGAACACTGCCAAAGGCAGCGTTGTCATTGGACTTTCTGACAAGGACCACACTGGAAACATACAACAGCGGCCACAAATAATCTCCAACTTTGAATTGTGCTGCAGTCCTTCGAAAGTTCCTGGCTAGTGGAGGCATCTGACTGGCTCTGCTTTACACCATGTGTTCATGCCTAGAGTTCAGGATCTAAAAAGAGAAGAACCTTTGCATGCAGCTCAATAGCAGGAGACAGAGCTTTACCTCTCAACTAGCTTGGAATTACTTTCAGATAATAAGGATATATAGATACTGTTCGAAATGGTCTAATAAAATCTATCTAAAATGAGTGGATTGTTTTTGGAGGTTATAGCAGGCTGAATGATGGTCCCCCAAAAGACGTGCCCATGCCCTAATCCCCAGAACCTGTAAATGTTACCTTATGTGGAAAAAGGTCTTTGAAGATGTCACTAAGTTAAAGATCTTGAGAAGAGGACTTAATTCTGGATACACTGGTTGATTCTGAATCTAATGACAAGTGTCCTTTTAAGAAACACAGAAAGAGAGAGAGTTCTGGTCAAAATGGCAAAATAGATTAACCCTGTGCGTGCCTCCTCCCATAACCACGTTAAAACTACAACTAAATTATAGAATGATCAACCCGGAGAACCATCTGAACACTAGCTGAACATAACTCCTTTAACTAAGAATTCAAAGAAGAGGCCACATTGAGGCTGGAAAAAATAAATAAATAAATCACACCTGCATACAAACAAACAAACAAAAAAACAAAACAAAAACAAACAAAAAACACACACAGAAGATGATGTGAAGACAGAGGCAGAAATTGAGGTGATATGGCCACAAGCCAAGGAAACCAACCACAACCAGAGACTGGAAGAGGCAAGAGACAGATTCTTCCCTGGAGTCTCTGCAGAGAGTGCAGTTCTGCTGAACACCTTCAAGTTTCTGGGGTCCAGAACTGTGAGGTAACAAATCACTGTTTGTTTTAAGCTACTAAATTTGAGGCGATTTGTTACATAAGCCTCAGGAAATTAAGGTTGTGTTAGTGAGACTTGCATTGTATTTAACAGGCTGGATTCTACTTCTGAGATCAATACTTTAGAGACAACTCTTGCTCAAGGTGAGAGGCTGAATTTAGTAATAACTTATGTTCTTTTCAACTCTAGGGTTCTGCACTTCTAACTTCCACATAGCTATCTCACTAAGATTATAGCCTCCTCCTGTTGTTTATTGTACCATTTCTGTGCAATTAAAACTAATGACTAGAACATTAATCTTTGACTATTGATAGAATATTGGAGATTTTGTTTCCAAAGTTGTTTATACATAAACTTGATCTATTACTTACACTCTCTTTTCCTTTTTCTTTGGTTGCTTGGTTTCTCTGACACAAAAGTTTGAATCAACTGATATGAAAAAAAATTAAGGGTTCAGATTATGCAGCTGTCATTTTTTCATGCTCTTTGGGAATATTTTCTGGAAAAATAAATGGAGTTGGGCTGCTACGGTTGTTACCAAATCATGAAAATCCCCTTATTGCACTTTGAATCATCCTGAGACACACTTATTTTTATCCATTTTCTTGATGTTGTCATAAATCAGGCTTCATCTCTGCATCTTTGTGACTCATGTCTCATCTGCATAAATAAATATTGAGAAACAGTGAGTACAAATTTCTCTGTGATTTTAAACAAGAAACTTAAGCAGGTGACAAGGCAGTCTGCTTAACTGGAAGATAAAGTCCATTGCACTAAATCTAATCTGACTTGACGCTTTTTTTCACTCTTTCTCCAGATATTAAAAGTTAGTGATTACATAAAACCCTTTGGAAAATTTTCTGGGTATTTTTAACAGATTAAAATTTTTACATCTCTATTTAGAATATCTGATGATATTTTATGGAAGTACCCTACTTACAGCTGAGCATTACATAATTATACATGTTAGTTTTAGTAATTACAGATCAAATGTTAGTTTTAGTAAACAAGCCTTACAAATATCGGATTTTATATATAAAATAATTTGTAATCACCACTAGATGCCAAAGTGGTGCCATGTGAGAGATCTCTGCTTTGTTGTAATCTTGCCCACTCCTACTCTTAATCCTGTCACCTTCCATTATCCCTGACCTATTCAAGGGGATATACACAGCAACCACAACAAGGAAAGTTCTGTAGTAAAGTTATTAACATAGTGCCGTGGGGGACCAGGAGAGGAAGAGGCTTTCCTTATGGAAAAGACTAGAGTGAAGAAAGTCATAAGCAGTCATAAGCAGGACTTCCAACAAACAATGTAGAGGGCAAGTGGGTTTCATAACATAAAAGAAGAGCCCCGCCAAGAGAGTATATTGAGACAAGATTTGAAGATACGAAGATACGGAGAGAAGGAGGTAACGGGCAATGGGGGCAGGAATTGGATGCCGGGTCAGATTTGGATTTTATTATACAAGGAAAGGAGAGTCATTCAAGCATTTGAGTACAGAAAGAATTTCTCTCTAGAAAGCTCAAATGATTACATATGTAAAGTTAAATTGAAGGAAAAAGAGCCGGACCAGGTTATTCTTTTCAGGTAGAAGATTGGGGAAATGGTATTCTGGAACAATGATAGAAAAGGAGAAAATAAATGGGAATTACCATGAGGAAAACCAGTGGTCCTTCATTAAAGCTAGGAGGTCAGAGAAGAAAAGACAGCAGGTAAAGCATATGTCGCCTTAGAGTCTGTCCGACTTCACAATTTCAGACATGATCATTCCAAAGAGCTGAAGAGCTGTCTATTCTTATGCTAAAATAAGGGGGAGTGAAAGTCTAGTAATATACTTTCAAATGCATCGTACAACTTGAAACACCATTTGAATTAATCCAAGTTGTTCAAAACCAAATCAAATGACAATTTTGCTGCCTTACTTCTTGGGGTTTGTAAGCAGGATAAGCAAACTTTCAATCATCTGTTGTTTTCCTAGCTTGCTAGAAAAAACTGTAGAACTTACCGTACTATGCAATCACTTATTGCTTTATTAATTTTTAGCCCAAAGTAAAGACACTTTATATTGTGTTTATGTGCGTGTGTTTGTATATGGATTAGTGAATATGTGTTGGGAGTGGGAGAAGTGTTTAGCGTGAGGTTTAAATTCTACTTTTCCCAATAATGGCATAAAATGCAGCTGCCGCCTTCCAACCCAGCCCCGCCTACCTTCCCACTCTACAGTTGTCTTTTATTTGCAGCACTTGACTGAGCCAGTCCTAAGTGCCTTTTATCCCAAATGTAGTCTGACCAATTAGCTTTCAGTCTACTCTCTTCCTCCTTCCCCTCTCAAAGGGATGTGCTCTTCCCGGCACATTTCTGTGCAGTTATACGCCCCTTGCTTCCTTTCTATGGAGAGATGAAGGCTGAGCAGCCTATAATCCCCAGTCATATTTGCCACTCCCATTGCTGGATTCTGAAAATGTTTGAGTGAGGTTTCTGTTTGGTTTAGTTAGTTAGTTTATTTATTTATTTATTTAGGTAGCCAGAAACTTTGTGAGGCAGTATTTTTTATTTATTTTATTTTATTACTTTTTTTATTACTTGGGAAAGTGTTTGAAAAAAAATGAAGCAAGAGGTACAGCTGGTATACTTAGAAAGCTTTAGGCCTGTTCTCTGCCAAAAAGAAAAAAAAAAGCTCAAGATGCTTCCTTTGGGAGGAAGACTACCGTGTGGCAAAATTCTGCTCACAGTGCAAGTAATCCCTTCTTTCCCACAAGGGTATCTGTGCCTTCCAGAGCAATGCAGCCATTCTGCCTGGCAATGTCAGGTCTCGGATTTATAGTTATATTCTCTATTGCCTGGTGGCAAACAGTGATTTGCAGGCCTAGAATTCTCTTAGTTGGCAGGAAGGGCCACTCAGCTAATTCTCAAACCACATTTGAACAAACAGAACTGTAAATTCTTTTGAAGATGGATTTGCCCCTCCTTTTAAGACCTCCTAGATTTGAAGATATAATAGAAAAATAATAATTCCTTCTCTACCCCCATGCTTTCATGTCTATTTAATAGAATTCTAGTTTGGAGACATCATTCTTTAGAGGTTTCACCAGCTGTTTGCTGTCCTGGTAGCCTTTTGGAAACAGAGTGAGGATACCAGATGCAGAATGACATCTCCAGGAGAATGATGTCGTGATAATCCTGAGAACTGCTAAGTGGTCTTAAGAGTCAGGCTAAGGATTCCTCGAGAGTCTTTAGAACTAGAAATGATTTTTGAGAGTAGATCAGGAAAATAGTACATGCAGTACAAGTGCTTTGCCAATAGCAGGAGACAAAGGCTATTGTGTTGGCTTTGCCATCAACAAGCTCTATGACCCAGGACAAGTCTCTGAAACTTGAACCTTCTGAGTGTCAGTTTCCTTGAATATAAAAGCTACACTAAATCAATAGTTCTCCCCTCAGAGGGTGCAGAATATTATGGTCACCCAGAAGTGTGTGTTTAACACTCATGCCTGGCACCAAACTTACAAGGATGTCAGAGTTCAACAAAGAGGAAATTAAGAAGCCAGAGATAAATGTTTGAGTTTCTGAGATGTTTTGACACAGATTATTCCCATCTGCATCCTCACTACTTCCTGATAGCGAATCTCTGGGTTAGATGATTTCTAAGATTATTTTTGTCTCTAACATTATATGACTCTACCTGAGTAAAAAAAAAAAAAAAAAAGAGAGAGAGAGAGAGAGAGAGAAATGCATATTAAGACAACAGTGAAATACCAGTAGACACCTATTAGAATAACCAAAATCTGGAACACCAACAATACCAAATACTGGCAAGAATGCAGAGCAACAGAAACTCTCATTCATTGCTGGTGGGAATGCAAAATAGTATAACCACTTTGGAAGACAGTTGGACGGTTCCTTATAAAACTAAACATACTTCTACTGTACTATCCAGCAATCACACTTCTTGATATTTACTCAGGTGAATTTAAAATTTATGTCCACACAAACACCTGCACATGAATAATTATAGTCTCCTTATTCATAAACGCCAAAACGTGGAAGAGGCCAAGATGCCCTTCAGTAGGTAAATGAATTAATAAACTGCGGTACATCTAAACATTGGAATATTATTCAGTGCTAAAAGGAAATGAGTTATCAAACCATGAAAAAAAAATAGAGGAAACTAAAAAGCAGATTATTAAGCAAAAGAAGCCAATTCGGAAGGCTACGTACCATGCGATTCCAACTATATGGTGTTCTGAAAAAGCCATAACTATGGAAACAGTAAAAACATCAGTGGTTGCAAGGACTAGGAAGACAGGGGTGAATAGGTGGAACATAGGATTATTAGGTCAGTAAAAATACTTCATATGATGCCATAATGATGAATACGTGTCATCATACATTTGTTCAAACCCACTGAATGTACAACACCAAGAGTGAACCCTAACATGAACTATGAACCTTGGATGATAATGATGTGTTGATGTAGGTTCATTGATGTAGGTACCACTCAGCTGGAGGATGTTGATAATGGGGGAAGCATGTGTGGGAATAGGGTGCATATGAGAAACCTCTGTATCTTTCTCTCACTTTTTCTGTGAATCTAAAACAGCCTTAAAATTTTGTATCATGACTTGGATCCATTGAATTACTCAAGAACACATGTGATGACTTGTTCCTAAAGCCGTGTAACCTTCATCTTGAAGTAATGCAATTGAGGAAATTAGAGGTCTCAATGCGAAGTGCTTTATTATATAAATGAATTAAAAGAGAAACCACAGGAAGGAAAAGAATGAGTCTTAATAATGGAAATGCCTTATGTATAAACACAGAGAGAAAACTTTTACAAGGAAAATTAATGCAGCTCAACTATTAGTAGAGCAACTTGTATGTGATTTTTAGTATTCAATATTTTTAAGTGTGTAATTTTAAATGATAGGGTTGTTTTATTGTCATACTTATAATCTGTCAAGAAAATGCACAAACACAAACAATTATCTATTAAAGTTCTTTAATGATAGTACTCTGAAATGATTTCCCTTTGAAAATATAACATGCATTGCATTAGACTTTCAAATGAGTTAACTTCCCATTTCTTCCTACTTGCACATTTGGGTTGAGTTCTAGCTACTCTAAAGAGAGGAAAGTGAACCCCATAAGGATAATTTGGAATAATATTTTGTGATAATCTATGTGAACTTTTATATTCCTTCTTCTCTTTCCTCACACCCAATCTCTTTTCTCCTAAAGGAATTGGAAAGAAAAAAAAGGGCTGCCCTTAGAAACAAAACATCCATATAATTATCAAAATGGTAATGATTCCTTTAATAAACATCGAGAGTCTATTTTTCATCAAGTACTGAAATAGGCATTAGAAATATAAAGTCAAATAATCCATAGCCTTGACTCTGAAGATGTATATATTTTAGTAGCAGCAGCAGCAAAGTAAATTATTATTTCAGTGATAGGATAGCTGTCTTCAGAGGATAATATGGAAGCACCTAGGAGAAGCTTCTAAATTAGATTTGGAGATAAAGCAGGGCTTTTTTGAAGAAGTGATGCTCATCCTTTTGAAGAATGTGTAGAAGTCAGCTAGACAAGAAGGATGAAAAGAGAAGAGAATGAGAAAAGTTTTAAAAGAAGGAAACAGCATTACCCATTGTTTCTGTACTAAAGAGACTTGGGATCATGAAATAAATTAACTAAGGAAAGAGGCAAGACGCTTAAAGATACACTAAAGCCATGGGTCTTAGGCTAAGATATTTGAACTTTATTCGTCAGGCTATGGAGAGATGTTGAGGATTTTCAAATAAGTTAATGACATGTTTGGGCAAGTACTTTATAGCAATTGTTCTCTCGGCATTATAAATAATAGTTTAAAAGAGAGGCAAGGATTTTAATTAGGTGGTGAATGCAATAAGTCAGGCGTAAAGGGTGAAATCCTAACCTACCTAAAGTGATGATGCTAAGATAAAAGAGGTAAGTAACTAAATTAGAAGTGTTAAAGAGGGAGAATTTAAAGGCAAGAGGTATGGGGAAGATATAAGCGTGGCATTGGTTTCTGGCTTCACCAATTGGTTAAGTAGTGATACTATTCATTGGTTGATATAGAAAAGTGAAAAGTAACCAATTTTATGGAAAATTGTTTGAAAGTATTAAGTTTGAGGCTTCTGTAAGACACACAAGTAGAGAGAAACAAAACCATAAAGATGAGATTTACATTTTCTTTCATATATTTTTTCTATTTTCCAAGTTGCATGTAATGAATAAGTATTATTTTTATTGTAAATAAACTTCTTTCTAAAAATAAAATAAAAACTAATAAGAAAAAAAAGAAAAGTTAGTATGGTCAAGAATATAGAGCAGTAAAGCAAACTTAAGAAAGTGTCCACTTGTTTGGAAATGTGGAAGTCATCTGGGGATTTTGCCAGAAGTCCCTTTCTTTGATGAGTAGTGTTGTAAATGGG
The DNA here is from genome assembly GCF_014176215.1 of Rousettus aegyptiacus. Lineage (NCBI taxonomy): Eukaryota > Metazoa > Chordata > Mammalia > Chiroptera > Pteropodidae > Rousettus > Rousettus aegyptiacus. Next base: position 26,211,436 of record NW_023416286.1, read on the forward strand.
CTCAGAAAAAGTAGAGATAGTAAGTACAGGGAATGCTTTCAAAAAGCCTAACTGTAAAAGGAAGCAGAAATATGGACAGGAGCATGAAGAAGATAATAGTTCAAAAGAATGTCTAAAAATAGAACTATCTCAGCATGTTTATAGCTGACAGGAAAGAGCCAATATAGGTTCCAAAGTATAAGACAGGGCAGGAATAACTATTGGAGTGATACCTCTGAAGAGACAGTAAGATGTTGAATTTGAATATTAGGTGAAATAATAGCCTTAGACTAGAAAAGACTTTACCTAAAGTAAGAGGAAATGAGAAAGGGATGAGCAGAAAATAAAGAGACAAAAATTAAACACTTGCAATAGCCTCAAGTCTTTCTCAAATTCCATTCAGATAACAGTGAAACTTTTAACATAAAAAGTATAAAAATCCAAAAGGCAGGTAAACATCAGAAATATATTTTGGAAATTGAAAAGTAGATGGGTGAGTGGTGAATGATTTAGCAAACCTGAGAAATTTGGCAGTGAAGAAAACTAAAAAGTAACCCAATGTAAATCCCCCCCACCCTCACCACCTCCCAATCCCCACCCCCCCACCACCACCACCACCCTGCCTACGGAAGACTCAGGAATTAGAGGAATACACTTGCAGAATGCTAGCAATATGGGATATTCCTCCAGGCAAGAGTTTGAAAGAGTCTTCCCCAGGGAATCTGGCCCACCTACAAGGGAAAAAAAAAAAAAAATACTGACATTGAGGATTCCGCAAGAAAATGGCCAGCCAACTCACTCTACAATGAAACCTCTATTAATAAAATTTCACCAAGAGCACAGAGATACCCAAAAAAGAAAACTGGAAAACAATCTTGAAATTTAAAATAAAATAATAGAAATGGAAAACTCAATAGAAAGATTGAAAGATAAGGTGAAGAAAGCTAGAAATCAGAAGAAATCCAGACAAATGGAGAAAATAGAAAAGAAAAGAAAAAAATGATAAGAAAATTAGAGAACTAGTCAAGAGAGTCAATGTTCATAAAAGAATTCTGGAAAGAGAGATGAGGATAGGAAAATGACATGGAGAAAATCAAGTGAATAAGACAAGAAAAATGTCCCCAGAGCTGAAAAATATGAGTTTCCAGATTAGAAAGATTCAGTAAGTGCCAAGTTCAAGGAATGAAAATAGAACCCACTGGTACATTTCATAGGTAACTCAAAAGGAGGAGGTGGAGGGAGGAGAAAATGAGGAAAAGGAGAGATTTTTTTTTTTTTTTTTTTTTTTTTTTTTTTTTTTTTTTTTTTTTTACACAGAGCAAAGGAAAAACAGGTTACATATAAACGATTAGAGATTTAAATGGTTTTGGACTTCTCAGCAGCAATGTTGGAAACTGAAAGACATGGAAAATGACTTCAAAATTCTAAGGAAAAATAATTTGCAGCCAAGAATTCTAAACCTGGCCAAACTATCAAGTATGAGAATAACAGCGTTTTCAGATGTGCTAGGTCTCGGCAAAGCTGACAGCTGCAGAGCAGGCATAGCAATCAAACAAGCCAGACTGGAACTGGTCGGATGCTCCAAGAATGACTTATCCAAAAAGAGGAAATTAACATTAGGGTCAGAAGGGATTGAAAGGAGATTTACACAACTGGGAAGAGGATAGGGAAAACCAAGCAGATTATTATCAGTTCTAGAAACACAGAAGACATGTGTTTTAATTGCCACATACCCATTGGTGAGGGAGAAATGCCCATCCTGGGGTTATGGGATAACTAAACACACAACACCCGACACTGGGCAGATGTGATCAATAGCAGTTTGTATAGCAAACACAGCCTGGGGGAGGAGGAAGGACATCACGTGCCATGCAGGCCACACAGAGGTTGTGCACAGGAGCAGAGGGAACCACCAAAGGCTGTGTGTGGGAGGCAGTCTTTATATTATCAAGCGGGTAAGGTGACCCCTGGGTCCATGGGAAGATGTGATTAGCTTGTTTAAATAATTCCAAGTGCTAGCAGGGAACTGAAATTCATTACTGAAGAGTAAGCAGAAACTACACCTGGTCCCCTAGATAAGGAGGGTTGTTTGACCATGGAACAGTGTCCGTGAGGACAACATGGGGAAGGTAAAGGACGTCAGACCAGATGAGGTGCTCCCGGTTTCACCAGATGTTAAGGCTGCACATAATACTAGGCCTTTTTCTTAGGCCTTACTCCACAGTGCTCAGGAAAGGAAAAGTAATTATAATATACCTGTGGCTTAGTCATGATTGGCATTTACGTTTTAGAAAATACAGATGAATGTAAACCTGTAGGAGAATGAAGAAAATGTGCTGTATGTGTTGAGGGGGAAAGGGTTTTGCTATGTGCTATAGCTAAACCTCATATTTTATTGTTGGAATTCAATAGAAAGTAGCTAAAATGGACATATCGGTAAGTAGCAATATGTGTATGATGTCTAGGAATAGAGATATATGTGCCCAAAGAATCAGTTGCTTCTGGGGAAGAGGAAATTAGGGATCAGGTCAGGGGTTCCTATGTTTTCATACCTGTTTGTCTCTTTAAATTATGTGATTGAGTAACTCTGAGTAAAATTTTTAAATTTCATTTATTCAAATTAAAGAAGATAAGTTTGTAACTTAAGGGAGAGAATGTTGAAGAATTTATTGTTTGGTGCTGAAAGATGAGCTCTGGAGATCGTCCACAAGGATGTGAACCTTGGCTGTCAATCCCCAGCTGTTCCGCCTTGGGTAAATTCTCCAACCTCTCTTAGCTTCCACTGCTTCGGTCCTCAGATGGAGCAATACAAACCATGTCTACCTGAGAAGCTCTGGTGAAGATTAGATGAGCTGATGTAAATAAAAAACTTGGCACAATGCCTGGCATACAGTAAGCACTCAGCTGATACTAGCAATTATTCAGAAGGACCAGTTTGATTTTCTCAGCAGAGTGGAAAGCAAAGTCTTTTGCAGAATGGGGTAGGTGAGGTGGTGAGGTCGGGAGTTTGAGGAATGAGATGAAAACTTTAAAGAGCTGCTGAGTGAAATGGGACTAGAACTGAAAACAATTGTGGGAAATTGAGAGTCCAGCTGAGGTGAGACCAAAAATGTGTAGCCACTCAGAATACACCACCACCACCTGAGGCAGCGGTGCTGGTGTACAGGCGGGAAAAACCACCGCCTCCTGAGGCAGCAGTGTCGGTGTATAGGCAGGAAAATTGAGTGCATGGATTGATTGTGGACTGAGTTTTGTTGAGCAGAGAGGGCAAAAGACTTAAAAAATAGTGGCAAGAGAGTGATTGAAATGATAGACTGTGGAGTTTAGGCTGAAAATGGATCCTGGCAAAGGTAAAAGTCACCTGATTGATGGAGACGGGAGGTTTTCCTGCAGTCATAGAGGATTCTAAGGAGTATTAAGGGTGCAAACTAGAGGAAAAGATCTCCTGGTTCAGAAAGGAGATCAGAGAGGAGTGTATGGGGGTTTCGGTTTCATGGCTCTGTGGTATGAGATAAAATACATGACATGGAAAAAAATATTTATCTTATGGCATTCTCACAACAAACTTAGAAGAGAAGACAGAGGAAAGAGTAAAGAAAGCTGACATCTGTCGAACGCTTAACAGGTAACTGGGTTGTGTTATGCCTGTTACATATTAATTTCATTTATTTTTCACAACCGTCTTAGGTAAATAATAATATCCCCACCTATAAATGAGTAAACTGTAGCTCAGAAAAATGGAATAATTGACTCCAAAGTCAATGTAACTTCCACAGCACCCAGCTGACAATGAATTCAAAGATGGGCTAGCTGTCGGAACTAGGGAAAGATATGAATCTTTCTGAGGCTCAGTTTCCTCAAAACAAGTGGGCTGAACTAGATATTTTTTAATATATTTCCAGTATTGATGCCCTATACTTCTGAATAACAATGATGATAAACATTGTTTTTTTTTTTTTCATTTGTCAAGTAGAAGTAACAAAATCGACCTTACCTACCTCAGAGAGTTGCTATGGCAATCAAAGAAGATAATGTATGTGAAAGGGGTTTATAAATTAAGACACACTGTATGACTGAGAGTTTAAAATATTTAGAAATGCGGGGGAAAAATGAAAGTCACAAGGAAAAAAATATGGAGACTGAGATTCAAATAATATCTAGCGAACCTCTGCTCTCTCATTTAGGGTCCAGAGACTTTAGGCAATTAACTCCGTGCTTCAGTTTCCTTATGTGGAAAATGGGGATTAAAAGTTAGACTGTCTCACAGATATGTAGTGAAAATTAATAAATTGATTTATAAAAGGTATATTTTAAGAGTTCCTGGCACAGTGGAAGTACTAAAAATATTAATGATTCTCATTAGTGTTGCTATTACTGTTTTCCAGGTATGTTTTTTGTATAAATATATGTAATATATATACTAAGAAGTATATTTTATTTAAAAATTATACCTGGAAAACATATAATAAGTAAGTTACATGATATATTATATTATGTGTATAACATGTAATATATAATAATATATGTATATATACATACAGAAAGAGAGACAGAGAAACAGAGAGGCAGAGAGAGACAAAGAGAGGCTCCTAGAGGATTAAGAAAAAATTCAAAGGGAAAGTATCAAGAGCCTGAAGTGGGGATAAAGATTGAAATTGGAGAAAAAAATGACAAATAGGGATGCTCAGTCTGCTGCCAACACCAGACTAATAAGTGGAAATAATAGGCAGTCACCTGTATGTATGATCTGTGGCGTTCCATAGAGCCTGCTCTGCTGCCTGAAATAGTTCAGTCCTACAGAGGTATCGCAGTGCTCGTGCGTTCTAGAGCCTACCATGTGCTAATGATGGCATCAGGTGCTAGAGAATAAGAGATAAATAAGATAGATCCTTGCCCAAATAGTGTAATGCACCAAATTGTAAAAGAATCAGCTATTTAAACAAATTGCTCCAGTACAACATGGAAACTATAATTTTTTTAAGGAGAGATATTAATTGCTAACATATATTGAATGCTTACTGTGACCCAGGTACTGTGCAAGTGCTTATACACATTGTCTTATTTAATCTACCCAGAAAAGCCAGGATCCCAACTCTAGAATTGGCATCGTTAACACATTTCCCTGACTTGACTAAAAGGACACAGTCAGGAGGTGGTTGCAACAACTGAACTGGGAAGGGTGAGGGCCTGAACTATTGAGATGGTGGCAGAAATGAAGAGGAAATGGGTTCAAGTTATGTTCAGGGAACTAAAATTGGCGGGTCTTGGAAACTGATTAAATATAGTGGATCAGGAGATACTGGAATCAAAGAAGACTTCCAGGTGACTCTGGAGAGGCTTGGACCAGTGATATGAATATAGAGTACACGAACATTTAAATTTTGTTTTCAAAGCTCAATCTTATTTTTAGAATCCCTCATAGATCAGAGACTGCTAGTTTCTGACCTAATATTCATTAAGCCATCTTTTTAACTAACAGAATCTGTACATTATTAGGTGCAGGAAAAGATCTCCAGCCTCCCTTCTCAATAGGAATAGCCAATGAGATGCCAGCAAAATGTATTTGATGCAGCTGCTAGAAAGTTTCTTTGTTCCTCTTACATCTTTCCTAAACAAAATGTGGGTGTGATAGCTGGAGCTTCAGCAAGCTTCTTCTGGGGACCCGAGGTGACCTTGAGGATGAGCACGAAAAGCTAAGGTTAGAAGAGCTGAAGATGGAACAAGAGCTCTGTGCTGTATATACAGTACTTGGCAATTCCTGAGAGGAAATAAGCCTCTTTTGTATCTAAGATATGTATATATAAGATTTTTATTACCAGTAACTAGTTAGTCTTAACTGATATGACTCCCTCACATTCTCTCTACCAGTCCAGGTCGCTAGTCATCGTAGGTCGCTACTCGGACTCGGGGCCATCATTCCAGACAGTCAAACAGAATGTGAAACCAGAACCCAAACTCAAAAGGGCTCTCCCTACTTTCTTTTTGCCTCTCCCAGGTCTCACTTTGCCTAAGGGCTCTTTCATTGAAAAATTTAAGCCTGCCCTCGATCAGTTTTCTCTCCTGTGTGACCACTTTAGATGTCACCAACTGATACAGAAGCAGGTAGAGTTGTGCAGAAGCTGAAGAATTCAATTGGAGAAAGTCGAGTTTAAGATGATTTGAGGAGAGCCGAAGTGTCTTAGTCTCTTCAGGATGTTAAAGTACCATAAGCTGGGTGGCTTGCAAACAAGAAAAAATTATTTTTCACAGTTCGGGAGGTTTGGAAGTTCAAAATAAAGGCGTCGACAGATTCAGTGTCTGGTGAGAACCCACTTCCTGATTCACAGACAGGGCCTTTTCACTGGAACTTCATGTAGCAGAGGGGAGGGATCTCTCTAGGTTCTCTTTTATACAGGCACTAATCCTGAGCACCGCCCCGCCCCTCCTCCACTGGCCCTTATAACTTAATCACCTCCCAAAGGCCTCACCTCTTTAATATCTTGGGGGTTAGGATTTTAACATTTGAATTTTAAGGTGACATAAACATTCAGTCCACTGCATGAAGATTTACAGAACAGAGTTGAATATAAATCTGAAGCTCCAGAGAAAGGTGTTGGCTAGAGGTTAGGTGGGTATTTGGAACTGTGAACATGGGTGAGGTTACCAGAGAAAATGCTAGAAGGAGAAGAGCAGTAAGAGGTGAAAGAACCCTAGAGACACCAACTATGACATGTGGGTGCAAGAGCCCTAACTGGTGACAGAGAAAACCCAATTCAGTCAGTGAATGAGAATGAGTGAAGAAATGTGTTATGAAGGCCTAGGGAGTAAAAACTGTCAAGAAAGATAGATTCCTTTGGTGAAGCCTTCCTTAGAAGTTACGCTCATTTAAATGCAAGCTCTCCTCTGTGAGGGCCATGTCTATGCTAACTCAAGGTTGCTCTGACTGGTAGGTTTTAGTCAAGTCCAGGGAAGGGAAGTGGGAAGCAATGGAACTCTAAATATGAGATAATGGGAAAGAAGTGACAGGGAAGTAAGGAGGAGGCAGTGGCAAGGTAACAAACAGTTTTAGGACTTTCAACTTAACACCATAATTCTTCGAGGCCTCATGAATCCCACTCTCTCACCAGGTCACTGTTTTCACTAATGTTCTATGAGCACAGTGTGCCCTTGTTTGCCACCTTCCAGGAGCCTGTTGTATGAACCAGCAAGCCACAGTCTTGGCACCTGGAGAGCCAAGGCTTCTTTCACCAGAGTTGTTTAAATAAAAAGGTAAGAAAAAGCAGGTTAAAGCACAAGACAAGAGTCTCTGAAGCCATAGATGACCATTTACAAAGTCGTATCTGATTCTTTTTTAAAATTTGTAACAGAATGAATGTTTAACTTAAATGGAAATTGGTAAAAACATTATCCATTTTGATATAGTTATAAGCAATTAGTCTTATAATTTGGTTTTAATGTAGGAAAGAGGCAAAAGAATCAAAATGTTATTCAAGCTACCTTCAGAGACTGTGATATGTGGATCGGCCCTGCAGCCAGGCCAGGAGGACCCCTGCAGAACAAAGGGAGATTTCTGCTGAGATTGCTAACAACCCATTCCCCACTCTGTGGAAGGGGAAATGGGAACAATAAATAGAGTCTTTAAGCGGCACCCTACATAACAAAATTATTCTTTCCCTAGGCTAACACCTTGGGAAACCCATTGATTAAAGGCTGGAAACTGTCAGCAGGCCTTTCAGACTATATACTTTTCCCCTTCCTCCTCACTGTATGTCCATATCAAAGGAAACGGGAACTAAAGGATGATATATCAACTGAATTCCCTAAATGCTCCAGGTCCCTCTCCCCCTCTGAGAGGAGACTACACTCTATTTGTGGAGCGTTCATTCCCCTTTTCAAATAAACTTTCCTCTTGACTCTAACTTTAGGGTGTGTGTTGAATTCTTTCTACATTCTCCTCCAAAGGACCCTCTGCTGTCAGTGCAGGGCCTGGTCTTCCTGCACTCAGGGAAATTAGCCCTGTCCCCCGACAGTTTCAGAAGTCTGTTTCAGTAAATAATTTGGACACTTTGAAACATAATCTTTTAAATTGACTAAGAATATTTTCATGTTCTTTACTAAAACCACCTTAATTGTTACAAGGAAGCATACCCATGTGTAAAACATATGACTGCCCATTTTTCCTAAATAATATACATTATAAACAATAACTCTGTCAGGTGTTTGCTATTTAATGCAGCCTCAAGGTATTTGTTTTGTTGATGATTGTTTTGATTGCCGAAATCCTTTGTTTTGAATCAGATGGAATATTTGTTCATTGCCCCAGAGTTTTATTTGTTTGTGTGTGTTTTCCATTTCTTTCCCTGAGAGAGCTGAAGCTATTTCTGTGAGAACTCAACACTGAATGACTTTAATATAAAAAATCAGATAAACTATCCATCTGATAACTGTCATTTTGGCCTTTTTAAATACATAGCATTGTGTGCAAAGAGTTCTCTGTAAATTCTACTACTCCAAATGTGTGGAATGTTTATAGAAGGGCTTGCAATTATGTTCTAACAATTGAGTCTCGTTTTAAAGATTCATTTTCAGACACTCAGATGCTTGATCATTATAATTGTATTCCACATCTCTGAAGAGTGCCAGATTCATAATAAAACAGGGGAAGTGTGGCTAGAGGCATGCTCTAAAAAACAAAGAAGTATGCCCAGAAACAATGTCCTTTTCGCCGCCTACTAAGCCTGACTGCTGTGTAATCAGGACCACAACACACTTGAAAGAGAAATTGAAAAATTGACCAGATACCTAGAAACTAAAAAGGCTGTTAAAGAAGGTGGGCTCATCAAACAGGATTTTTCTTTTCCACCCAGAGAACATTTATAATTTTTCCTTGTCCAGATAACACAAAGGCTCTTGGTTCTTTTTCATACCTATATTCTACATTTAGAAGAAAATTACTTCACCCTTTAGAATTTCACTCTTTATGTTGTAAATCACAGTGACTAAAGAGGAGTCAGATCCTCTTTGCATGCCTAGACTAGATTTTATCAGGAAATGTTTCATCACATTCTTTTCCTGTCATTAGAGTCAATTATCATGTATATTTATGCATTCCTTTGTATGAAAGTGCAATTTGGGTCTGAAAAGAACTTTACAAAAGGGCATTTTTAATTAGACAGACTATGAGTCTCTGGACTCATAAATGGCTAAATAAAATTATATATACCTATACTGGACAAGCTCACAAAATCGAGTTTCTACTGCTTAGCAGTGCTTAGCTAATAGAGCTGGTGAGCAGTCAGCCACATTCCATTCGACCTCACACATCACCAGCTAAATATCCAGCTGAGCTCAGATCCCACAGGTTATTATTGGTAATGATGTTTAAAGCAAAAATTGTTTGAGCATAGCACTCTGAGTTTCTAATTTGACAGAGCAATCTTGTTGTGACTCGTAAACTTTGCACTTAATATGCTAGGTAGTTAATACATCAATTATGTATAGGGCTGAATGCCATGTTGCTGATTTAATGCCTGACTTGTGTCCGGTCTATGATCAGAAATAAGCATTCCTGAATTTCCAGTGAAAAGAAAAAAAAATTTGCTCTTCCCTCGAATCCAGTCTTTGGCAGATTTCATCACCTCTGTAGTGTTTTTAGAAGATTGTTTTATTCTCTGAGGTGAAAACAAAAACAAACAAACAAAACGAAACAAAACTCTTTCTTTAAAAAGTATCAGAACTTTTTGAGAGAGAGCCTGCCTACTACTGATGAAACTGAAAATGCCTGCTCAACTCTTTCCCTGACAGCTGGGGTGTAGACACCCCGGGGTCCATCCACACAATGTGGACTCCACCAAACCGACCTGCTCCCATTGAACCAGCAGCTGATGACATGAAGGAACAGGGGCCATGCAGAGGAGAGGGAGGTGTGAAGGGGCAAGCAGTTGCTGCAGCTACATCTGGTTTTGAGGACTGTGGTTGTGTGCAGTATTCTGTAACAAAGATATCAGCAGTACAAGCCACAGTGTCCATACCCAGCAGTGGCAGTTGTGAGATTTTCATTATTAGGCTGAAAAACTCTACCAATGTAGGTCCCACCGGTTGTGGGGAAGTGAAGTGAGTGGAGGAAGGCCTGTGAATTAACTGACAGTATACAGATTAACAGGAGGAAATGTACTGTGCATGCATGTGGGAGTGCCCACAGGGATAGTAGCCCTAGGAACAGCTGGGGGCAAAAGTGTATATACACGCTTAATAAAGGAGAAGAGAGCATAGGGTCTCAATTATAAATTTTATAGATATGTTGGACTATCTAGAATAATAAGTACTAAGTATCTTATTCATGATTATTATTTTATAATTATTTACTATATTGTAATACTTACTAATTATTAATGAGAAGGATACTTTAGAGTAGTCTCTACTGATTCACATAAAGGCCAAATTTTATGTAAATTTATAAGTAAAAACAACCTGTTACTAACTTAATTTTCTGTCTCAGGAATTACTTGACAATTCTTTGTCCAAATTTTTTATCGTCATGCAGCCTTGGTTCCTCTGCTACTATTTCTTTGCATTTCACAAACTATACTCACAGGATGCTGCACGGGAATGTATTTAATTTCCTACCTGAGTGTCAGACTGCACCCCCCACCTCCTCACTAAAGCTGCTTAGAAAATTTTCTTTCTTTCATCTTCCTATCTTCCAGAACCAAGAGACTTGAACCACAGGAATCTAATTTCTATATTGGTGACTCACCTCAATCTAGGATCTCATTATTGGTTAGTTTGTCTTTCTATTTTAGCTCGTGAACGGCCTGTTGGTTATTTAATAAGATGGTTCTGAATTTTTGAATTCTCTTTTGTAGTGAATTTGACTTCTTAATATCAGTTTTAGGTCAAATATTTGTCAATTGTTTGGCAGACTTAGTTGTGAGTTGCCTGATTGTGTTGCTATTCAATGTCTGAGAGAATTTTGAATGTTGTGTTGGGTTATTATCTGTAATATTACTGTAATTATTTTAGTGGACTATCTGAGAGTTTCTTAGGTAGCAGAATTGAGACAGCTCTATTAGAAATAAAACCCTTAAATGTGGTTCTTCTATTTCATAACAGAAGAAAGTGTTTCTTCTTAATTGCAATTCTTTTATTTTCATGATTTTCATGTCTCAATGCTGTGTTGACCTTGCAAAATGGCATTTTCTCTCACATATTTTCTAAACGTGTTTCCATAGTGTCTAAATGTGATCCATAGTGCCAAATGAATGACTATATTGAGAATGAGAATGCTGTTTTGAGTGAGAGCTTCTTGCAGGAGTAGTAGAAGTAAGCATAGCCTGAAATCATCTACCAGGTTTCTGATTGCATGATTCAGGCTGAATAAACTGAAAAAGCTTTGGAAATGTTTCTTAAATATATAAAACATCACTAACGTTCAGACCAATAGAATTCGTGCTCAGTCTCGCAGCCATTCTCTTTTGAAATGTGCCTAGGACCATCCTTTCAGGCCTTGAGTGGTCCGCCTTCCTGTGTGTGCTAGGAGCACAGAAGTCAGTCTGAGTCCATTTGACTATCATGCCATCATCAGCTTGTTGACCAAATCAGCAAACTGCCTAGAATTCCAGCAGAAACTGGAAATGTATGTCTAACATTAGCTTGAGCAAAGAGACTTCTTAGTATAATGCCTGGAATTGTTGGTGCCATGATATTTGCCTTTTTCTGTTGAAAGCAGATGTTCACCAGAGCACCCTTCACAGCGATCTGCTGAGCCGGCTTGCCTGACACTATTTTATAGCATAGTCTTTGTGGTTTCACTCTCTGCACATTTGTCCTGATTCTATAACCAACAACTTTCCCCATCTACTCATTATTATTCCTTCGTCTCTTCCAGGGAAATACATTTATCTTTTTTTTTTTCCTTTCCAGATAGGATGCCTTTTTCTGCACCTGCATTTTCTCAGTCACATAACCTATATAATTGATTGTGATCATTATTGTGAGCCTAATTTATACTCTCTTTTATATTTTCCTGGACTTTCTACTATAATTTCAAAGAGTCACTTCTCACATAAAAATGAAAGATTCTTCAATGCTTTGTTTGATTTATAGTTGAATATATCATACATGCGAATATCAAAAAACTGCTGAATGTTATATTTGAGAAATCACAATGGCTAATTTTTAAGCAAAATATTTTGGGCAATGTTAGATTTATGTTAACTCTATGTAAGTACCTGAGTGTCTTCTTTAACAAACCAAGCATTTGTAAAATAATAGACACTTAGGGATGGATTTTGAAAATTTCTCCAAATAATAATTTTCAAATTTAAGTCGTAAAAACACAAGGAATTCTGCAGAGGATTCACAAGGGGAACAGGACTTATAAATCCAGGGCTCAGATCCTCTACCATTCTACAACACACACACACACACACACACACACACACACTCACTCACTCACTCATTCACTCCAAATAGAAAAGATCTGCTGTTATTGGACTTCTGCCTATAACATCAATATAAACGGTTCACCTGCTGTAAACATCAGCATAAAAGTTCACATTATTGGGGCACAATCTCCTCATTGTCCTGTAAAGATTAAAAAAATAAGACCCAAATGGCTTAAATGGTTAACAAGACATTAGTTTCCTGTCTTCTGGTCAAGTAATTTCTCCAATCTCCTTACTTTCTTTTTATATTCCTCTTATGTGTTTATAAAATACATGATCTTTAAGGTTTTTTAAATTTATAATTATTTTAATTTCTAAATTTAAATTTTATATTTTAGTAATATAAGTATTTATTTAATTTACAATGATAGCATAAATAAAGGCAGTTTTAGTTTTATGACATAACCAGAAAGCTCTTGTCACTTCCCTCAAGCACCTAAAACTATCAACATGAAGTATGCTAAAAAAGCATATTAATGTATTCTGGCCTCATCAAAATTACATGCATTTTTCTCATTTTATGTACAGGTCAGAGAACTATAAAATACAGAACAGAGAAAAATTATATGCAAAAATAGCAGGGTTTTATTCTACTCTTCAAAACAATTTACTATGCTTCCTCAGTCATTTTGCAGAGTTTATCCATATGCTCCTCAAGTCTGTTAATAAAATATATTTGACAGTCCTAAAAAAGGTTAAGTATTCCAGAAGTATTTATGGTATGCACTTAAGAAGGTTTTTTGGGAGCTGTTAAGGATAGCACCAAAAAAGGATTAGAAATCCACCGTTCTAGCTAAAAGGATAGGGTTACCTTGCATTAATAATTTAAAAACTGACTTTTCCTTGACGATTTCGTTTAAAATATTTGCAGTAAAAAATAAAGATGGCTCTGAAGTTCCTCAAGGATATGATATGATTAGGACCTTGGGACTATCATTTTAGCCAGGTCTAACTATTGTGACTTCAGACAGACTATTCTACTCTCCTTTCTTCATTTAGAGAGCAATATTGACTAATCTCATAAGATTTCTATGAAAAAATATTATATAGAGAGTAGAAATATTTATAAAATTAGATGCAAAGGAGTCTTATTTAACTATGAAATTTGAATTATAATCACCATAATGACAACTATATTCATGGGTGGTTATGACCAAATAAAGAAAAAGATAGTATTTAAATTAAAAAAAGTGAGAAAGAAGCATACATCCTCTACATTTTGAGAATATTTTTTTAAAAAAAGCAATATGTATATGTATACACTCACACATATATATGCACATGTATGCATATGTATGCATACGTAGTTATGTATACATATGTACATACATAAAAGCTTTGTAACCAGACATGTTTCAAACTTAGTTCCACACATACAAGCTACAGTACCCTATTCAAGTTATTGAACTTCTCTCAGCTTCGTTTTTAAAAATGAAGTTCATAAAAATCACTCAGTTACTGCAAAGGTTAATAAAACCGGATAAGTAATTTTATATATATTTATACATCTGGCAAGTAGTAAACACTGCTTTTCTAAACACACCCCAAAAATGTAACATTATATGTTAGTAAGTTTACAGATCTTGCAGAAGAGTTTGTTCTATAATTGCAACAAACTCCACAGGTCTTACCTAGCTTAGCTCTTAGAGACATGGGATATTTTGATACAAATCTTGACTTTAGTATACTTGTTTTTCAGGTATGTGTTTTGGCTTAGTACAGACTCATAAAAATGGGCTGAATGAAAATCAGGCATAACTATTTACCTGCAGGCAGGTCTGCTCCAAGAAGACCATGATTGAACAAACTGCGATTCTTAATACCTAAGTGTTGGATGATTAATAAATGAATCTGATGGCATGAATCGTTTCCTATGAACCAGTTAAATAGAGAAACATCACGGTTATGACATATTAAATGTTATTATTGTTTCTCTTGTCTCTTAAAATAACATAGTTCTTCATCTAAAAATCTCTACCTCACTCCTTTTGATCACTCCTTTGTTCCATCTTCACTTGAAGTATGGTCTCCCTTGTAAGGCAGTGTCTTCTCTCTTCTCTTGCTGGGTTTTTCTGCTCTCATTTCTGTGTGTTTACATTATTTTAACATTAAAAACCTATACTTGTAAAAGGCCACTAAATCAACCGCCAAAAAATTTAGGGCTGAGTATATTGGATAAACTTAACTGGGAATAATGAAAGCATTCATTTGATTTGGACAAATGTTAAAGATTTGGACCCCTTCTGTTGTTAAAATTCTGGATGCAGACCACATTGAAAAATGCTAGGTAAAGTTGGGCTGAAGGGCCTGGAATCTTATCTCTGTTCCCATATCATTCATCCTCTTCACTGTCAACATCATGATTGTCACCATGAAAGTGGCCCAGAGGACTCCACAGAGCACTGTTCAAAATTGTAAAGCACTGTGAAAATGGTCTCTTTGCAATCTGTCTGGAGAAAGAATAATTTCTGCTTTTGGCAGCAAGAAAAATTCTGCATGAAGGATAATTAATCACTGAGATAACATGAAGTAAGAGAAACTTCCAGAAGAGCCCAAGCCTCCCACAGTGAAAAAAAACTGGAGTAATCAGTTGTGGACAAAGAAAAGGGCCATGGTAATCTGAGGGCAATTGCCAGTTTCGTCTCTGTGGTCAGGAAGCTGAGCCTCGGGCTTGTAGCCAGGTAGGAAAGCTGAACCCTAGACAGATGAAACCATGGAACTTAGAAAAAGAAAGAGAAACATATATCTGGTACATTCTGAGAATGTTTTCTAGAAAAGTCAGAATGTATAGTGCCCACTGAACCTTAGCAAAAGCAAACAGAAATCCCCTCTGGAGAAGAGCATCCTCAATATAGACTCTTAGGTTACCCTGGATTAAATTCAACCAACATGAGTTTGCAATCAAAATCAAAAGGTCAACACACACACACACACATGCTGGGGGGTGGGGGGAGGGGGTGGAGGAGCAGAAATCATCCTGAAATCAGAGATAGAATTTTTTAAAATTGACGATTAGAGGTAGAATTTTTGAAAATTATTTTGAATTCTAAGAATAAGCAAGACCGAAATTACTAGGCATAATGGAAAAGGACTCCAAAAGAAATTTTAGAAATTAAAAAAAAAAAATAGCTTTTAAAATAGTAACCTTTAAGTCTAAGTGGAATCAGTCCCTGCAGCTGTGGCCAGAAAAAGAGGCGAGGCTGAGAGAATTTGGAATAGTGAATAAGAAGTATCCAACAGAGAGATATATACCATGGTCATGGACAGGAAGACTCCATATTGTAAATGCTTCAATTCTCTCTACATTCAACTCCAATCAAGATATGAAAATGTTTTTTTATAAGCCTTGCAAGTCATTCTAAAATAATATGGAAGACCAAAGGATCAGTAATAGACCAGACATTTCTAAAGAAGAATAACATAGGGGTACTTGCCTTACTAGGTTTTCAGACTTACAAAGCTGATATTATAAAGATAATGTGTCACCAGGACATGCAGACAAATTGACCAATGGAAGGGAAAACAGATCCCAGAATCATATCACAGATGTAGAAATGTAATATTTGACAGAAAAAGATATTTGTAAGCTAAAAGCATTCAAATTCACACATACTGCTTTTTAACCCACTGCCAATTACCCATTGCTATAAAGAGTAAAGGCCTTCATCAATCTTCTGTGTCATATAATTGGATTTTTCAGACATCTATTTATCTGCATTAAGCCACATTCATTCACTCATGCATCTATTCATTCAATAAACACTAACTCTGTGCCTACTGTTTTCCGTCTGGCCCTAGATTGGCAAATGGGTCCCCTCTGGTCATAAAGCTGGCAAGCATTACTAGGTCCTAAGCAGGGCATTTGGACACTAAAATTTCTACACACTGTGGACTTTGCACCCTCTACTTAGGTTCTCCCAGCATCTCTTTGTCCCTCTCCAAAACATCAAAACAAATGTAAGCCACACATGTCCCCTTAGGCTTGGAGACAAGGACCTCTTTCAATCACTAGGCATTATGCCCCTTACACTGTGCTCAGGTGGCCCGGTGATCACCAGCTGCACCCTCTCCCCTGTCATGCCTATTGTCATTGCCCTGTATCTTTCATTTTGCTGCGTCATACTTCAGGTCAAAAGGGAAATACTTCTCATTCCTCTCTGTCTGAGTTCCGATTACCCTTTGCATATAATAATCAAACAAATTTTTATATTGATGGAAGCTAAAGCAATTTAAAAAGGGCATTTTCTTCCCACCAAAGTCAAGCTTTCAAAATGATTGTCTCACTGCACACTCAAGAAATTCAGCTTTGTGACTAAAGTTAAGTCGTCCTATCTGTGTTCCAGGCAGGATTCTGTGGGGGCAATGCCCCTAAAGATCCAGCCATAGAGTTGGGAGGCTAGAAGGGAACATGATGTTAAAGGTAAAATTAAAGTGCATTTGTTTAATATCTTTAAAATACTCCCACCAGATATGTACCTAAAAACCTTCCTTAGGATTATAGACAAGGATAAGTAAACTCTCCTTTTTCCTCTCTCCGTGAGGCCGTTCTTTCTTTTCGTGTGAAAAATGAGTCCTGTATTTGGTCACAGATTTGCCTTCTATCAATTTATTATAGCCTTTTTTAATTTTTGCAGCTAAAGCGGGAGAGACTCAAGCTTGCTAATATTTTACATTTTGATATAAAAAACTTTATTGTAACAAGTTTTTTTTTTTTTTTTTTTTTTTAATTTAAGACCGGAGTTGAGTTAGATGCCTACTCTTTAATGAGTCATACACAAATGAGAAATTTAATACTACATAAGCAAATATTTTCATTACATAAAAAAGACATATTTTCCTTATAGAAGTTTAGCTTACAGATTTAGAGAGTAATAAAAGAACTACTGGTATTATTTACATCAGTAACACAGATATTCTAGCTTTAAAAGGTGGCATTCATAATTATTATCAGCCTGACTTCTCTATCTGTTTTAATGAATGCTTGCATGAGTTATATGTATCTGTGTGCAGGAAGCCATCAACCAACATATCTTATTGCTTGTTTTTTTTAATGTAAGTTAGAAAATCATCCATAGGCTCATGCAAATTAATATGTGAAGCAATAAAACTCTAATAGATTAGCATATAAGAAACATGATCGGATATTTTATACAAAAGAAAAAACAACTAATAAATATACAGGTAAATAGCTTTTTCCTACTGAAAGAGCAAACAAAAAGCCTCATGATACACTATTAGCGATCATTAAATTAAGAAAAAAGGTGATAAAACCCAATTATTATGAAGTTGAATGAAAGTAGCGCATGTATATGTTGTTGGTAGCATTCTAAATCAATATAACAACTTTAGAAACCAATTAGAAAGACCCTCTGAGACCATAGTATATATATTCATACACTTGGGCCAAGTAATTCCAAACCTAGAATTTTATCTTAATGAAATTTTTCAAAATAAGGAAAACAATTTCGCTACTACAATAATAGTTTAGAGTTGGCTAACTTTTTCTGTAAAGGGCCAGATAATAAATATTTTAGGTTTTGTGGGCCACATGGCTCTTACTCAACTCTAATATTATAATATAAAAACAACAATAGATGACATAGAAATGAGTACGTGTGGTTGCATTCCAATAAAATTTCATTTACAAAAGTAAGTAGTGGACGGGATTTGGCCCATGGACAATACCTAGCTTCAGAGTATTGTTTATGAAAAATAAATGAGAAAATCTAAACAATAATCTCAATAATTAGAACATAGTTTCATAAAATATAATAATCTACCTAATGGTTTATTGTGTAACCATTAAGATAAGAACAATTACAAAAATCGTAGCAGCATGGGAAATGTTCATTTAAAAAAGGACCCAAAATTATATATACAAGATTGTAAACACAAAATTCTACCTATAGAAGGACAAAGGCTGAAAGGGAACACATAGAAAATGCAAATAATTGTTTGCCATAGTCGATGAGACTTTAAGGTTATTATTTTCATTATTGATATTAAAATTTTTACTCTAGAGGTAATATAAACTTTGAATACTCAGTACTTTGCATTGCTGTCATCACATAGCATCCGCCCTTTGATTAGAAAAAATGCTAGGAAAATAGAGGAAAGTAGTACTGGAGTGATCGTGTATAGTTTCATAACCATAGAATTCCTAACCCTGGTTCATCTTGTTGCAGTGCAAACTGGATATACTGGCCACAGATAATTACATGAAAAATTTGCATGATTTAAACATAACCATATGCGTACTTGTGAAACCAACTCAAAGGGCCTATCAAGCTAATGATAGATTAACAACATTGTCATCATAGAGGCTGCTGGCTCACATATTTTAGATATAGTCCTTGTTGCAGCATGCCAGAGGGCTTTCTTAAACCAAATCTTATATTTGTCAGCAATTGAGCATGGTTTAAAATCATATCATAAAACCTTATACTGCTATATACTACTTAATGCTAATTACTGTGTCTATGCTATCTCCTTTGCTCTAGAGACTCGCTGTAAATGGATATTGAAAAATTTAATATAATTCTTGATTTATTATGTATGACACATTAAAATTTATGCATAACTACCCTACAGTCTGATGGCTAAGACCATGGATCTGTACCCAGATTGCCTGGACTCAAATTTCAACTCCTTGACTTACTAAATAAATGTATGAACTAAGGCAAACTTATTAACTTCCCTATGCCTCAGTTTTCTCACATTTAAATGGGTATAATAGCAAATCCTACCTCCCAGGGTTATTCTAAAGATTAAATAAATTACTGTGTGTAAATTGCTTAGAATATAGTGTGGTATACTTGCTAATACT
Organism: Rousettus aegyptiacus; assembly: GCF_014176215.1. Taxonomy (NCBI): domain Eukaryota; kingdom Metazoa; phylum Chordata; class Mammalia; order Chiroptera; family Pteropodidae; genus Rousettus; species Rousettus aegyptiacus. Next base: position 26,230,666 of record NW_023416286.1, read on the forward strand.
GAGGATGCGGTAATTGTGAATACTCAGTATCTATTATTGCTTCGAGGGATAATATTTCATTAATATTTTATTTCAAATCACTGTTATTTTTAAATTTTATCTCAACATTCTGTTTACATTATTTTCTCCTCAGATTCAACTTCCTTAGCAGACAATGGCTTAGTACCACATCTCACAAAAGCTATACAATTGTAAAAAACAGAATGGAAAAAAACATCAGATTTACTCTGATAAAAATCTAAATTTCACTGTTCCTCCACAAACACTGCTTGGTACCTAAAAATAACATTGGCAATCACCCCCCAATCAGTCCAAGAAACACCGCTAATAAGGTAAAAAAGAGTCATCCTGGATATTCAGTGAACTACATGGGTGATAGCAAGTTCTCTCTAGATTCTTTCTAGGAAGCAGATGTAAAATTTATCTTGGGATTTGTGTTGTCAGATAAAAACAAGGATCCAACAAAGCAACATGATGAATGTTATAGTTTTTCTTATAAGTCACAATGAAAATTCATATGATTTTCAATAGCTCCTGTTCACACCCTAGTTTTACTATCCAAGTCTTACAGATTGAGCAAGTTCTCAAGCTATTATTAATATGTTGAAGACAATTTAGAACAGTTCTAAAAGTAAACAATATACATAGGGGGGTAATGACATGTTTTACTTGCGGCCATTGTCATAGTAAATATATTTATGATTTTATAATTGACATATATTCTGAGAATAGTTCTTTACTGGCCCATGTAAAATGGGGTGTGATTTACCATCCTAAGCCATAAAACACTAAGGGCAACCCAATTATTGAATTTCTATATCAAACTTAACCAAAGGAAGAGTTTGATCTAAGTTAAGGGTCATATCATGATTTGAGTAAGATGAAAAGAAGGAACTTCAGCAGAAATTGGTCCAGTGAACTGGATATCACAATAGATCTTAAGGTAGTAAAAATGGTCATTTTAAGGGAAGGAAATAAGTTAATGGACAATATAGCAAAGAATTCTAGGATATGTAAATTTATTTTTTCCAATTCCAAAATATATTTGTCATTTCAGTTCAGTTCAACCAAATTCATTATTATCTAAGATATAGAACACTTGTAACTTATTTTATTATATTCTATCTTCAGATTGTGTTCCATGAAATATAGGTTTAACAAAATATATTGAGAATAATTAAAAATATTAAAAATAATAGTGTTATTGTTTTTCAAATTAATGTATTATTACATGTTTATAATATATTACGGCCATTTCTTTTGAATTAATAGGAATTACAAGCACTCAGCTTTAGAATCATCATTATAAAAGAATCTGTCAAATAATATGAAGAGACAGAGGCAGGCATGTAGCTAGATCTTATAAAACTTACATTTTTCACCTCTGTAAATCATAATTTCAGTGTTTGCAACATTTTGAGTGCAGACACCACAGGCAGTAATAACTGGCTTAAATGCCTTCATGGTACAGCTGTTTGCAACAATATCTCCATTCATAACTCTGAAAAAATAAAATGACAGCTACAAGTGCCTTGAAAGAATATATGCTCCTCTTTACATTGTCCCACAGGTTAACTCCCAGGGTACTCTCAGCATCACATAACAGTAACTGTAAATGAAAGCATTACACCCAAAGCTATTATACAAGGCCACAGGCAACTACAAATATCTTTGTGTTTTGTCTCTAGGGAATCTGTATTTGAATTGCATTGCGAAATCATTCTTTGTGATATGGTGAACTTGTTCATATTAGCATAAAAACCTTAAACTATCTTATCTGGTTGATGGTCACACTATAAAAAAAGAGAGAAAGGGAGAGAGCCTCTCTACTTCTTCACCTTTTTCATCTTTGCTGATCTCCACCTGTTGTATCATAGGCAGGTTTTTTTCTGTGTGTGTGAGTGTGTGTGTGTGTGTGTGTGTGTGGAACAAGAGAATGTCCATCAGCCCCAGATGCACATTTGCCCTGCTTAGCAATTGCCATGGAATTAGATGTCCCCCTTCCAGCAAAGCCCTCTATCAATCTCAGAAAAGATACTAATTTATCTTCCTAGAGTCACATGCACATTCCTGAATCAATCTTTGGCACTCCAATAGTAAGGCTTGGTCACATGCTCACCCATGAAGTGGGTCAGGCCATTCTGACTGGCATCACCATCCGGACCACTATGAGTGGGGAAGAGTAGAATAGGATGGAAAATAACATGCAGACAAAAACTACAACTCCCACCAAGCCCTGCAGACCTTCTATTTTCCCAATGAAACAACAGGCCCTAGAGAAAAGATTTCTACACTGTGGGAAAGATCATCCTAATAAAGGGGACAAATGCTACAGTTCTTTATAAGTTTTCATTTGTGAAAACCTTTAAGCCAATCAGTCAGCACTGAAAGATCATTTACCCCTAAACCAATGCATGAGTGGTCGTTTGTACATCATATTTCCTGTGTGGATGGGTGACATTTGACATTTTCTGAAAATTCTTAAATCATGTGACTAAAGTCATGAATTTGGAGAATATAATGCTTAAATAGAAAATAAATCAGGTGTATTTTGATGCCTTGCATCCAAGGCTTGGGGAGGGAAACCTCTTTAATTAGATTTTATAATGTGAGAAATAAACTATCACCCAATAAAACTTCACCACTTGCATGAATGAATGAATGAATGAATTAGGAATCTCACATTATTTTACAACATTAATTTAAAAGTCTTTCCATTTAATTTTGAAATTTATAGGACATGTTTTTTCAGTATCAGTATTAGCCCTTGCTTTCCCTCTTAAAATAGCATACATCTTTAGGTTCAAAACTATCATAGTTTAAAGCTTCTTTGCATAAAAAATTATTTCTTCTTGTGCTTTCCAAATTTATGTAAAAATGCTCAGTGAGAAACCGGCGTGATAATATTATTGAAACTAACTCAATTCTAACTAACTGAGTGGAAATGAGAAAAAAAAATGGTTTTTCTTTTAGCTCTTTCTCTAAATTTTGACCAAATTGTACCATTAGAATTTACTCATTTCTACATTCATACCGAATTCTGGTGCTCAGGAAAAGAGCACTTCTAGCTGGCAAAACAGGATTTCTTATTTTTGAGGTGAGGAGGAAAAGAAATCCCTGAACCTAAGAACAGTAATTTCCTGCTTATGAAGAAAAGATAGGAATCTATATATTCTTCCTGCTGTGTAGCCTTTTCGTCATTGTGGAAAACTTAAGAGAGTAAAAAATGGTTAGAAACCATGAAAATAACTATAGAAACCTTGAAAAACAAAGCACTTGACTATAAATTTAAAGCTATTATTACATATGCTGTATGAAGGAGAAAACAATAGCTGGGTTAAAAATTAAGGAGAGTATAATTTAGTAAATGTACTGAACTTAACAGTTTCAGAAATAGGTAAGAGCTTTTGCTAAACTTGCAGTATGGCTAGAATCACCAATTTATTATGAAAGGCATTTCTTCAGCAAGGGTCCCAACCACTAAGGTATATTCCACAGTCTTTTAAATTAATTTTATGAAATCCTTACAGTATTTTTTATCATTTCTGAGATATGATAGAAAAATCTTTCTAAGAATATTAGTTCTGTCTTCACTACACAAGGTAAGAGGACTCACACAATTATTTTCAGCCCTTTGTTTTTTTTATTAAAGCTGACCTGAAATTGAAGGCAGTTATTTATTTTCTGACTCTTACTTCATAAATCTCTTCTTGATAATTGGTATTATCATTTCACTGAAATTCTCTTACTTTGTCATATAAAATTTGTCTTCTTCTCAACTACCCCAAGTATAGAAGCTTTAAATAACCATGTGTTTACTGCTAAGATTCACTTAGTATTGCCTGTAAATAGATATTAAATTAATATTTCCACATAATTTTATTTAAATTGAAACAGAAATCTAGGATTCCATTTGCCATATGAGCTCTTCAGTATTCTAGCAAACAAGTCTACTAACCAAGTATCATTCAAAACTCTCAAAATTTTAATGCAATTAATAATTGTTAACTCTTTAATCTCAGCGGTCTATCTAAACAAGTATTCTTTCATTTTTATATGCTGTATTTACCAGAAAACTAAATTAAAGTATAACTAGAGCAAGATATAAAGTTTATAATGGTTAGTGATTACAGAAGGTATTGTTTAATTGTAAAATCTTTTGATCTTTGATTTTAGCTTATCCAGAGATGTGATTTCAGAGTGGATGGACAATGCCATAAAGAGGGTGTACAAAATGCTATGACTCAGTTTTACTACGTGATAGTAGACCCATCCCATCCATGTCATTTAGAGGTCAATTAGCTAAGTAAAAAATTATCTTCTATGCCTGGGCTGTAAAAGATTCCAATCTGTCTGAGCATGTATAAGAAGCTGAAAATAGAGATATGATAATTCTGAAGCCTCTTGCTAAAGCTACATTACTTTGAGATCCACCTTACTGAAAGAGTAATTTGCCCTCCTGGATCTTCTTCACTACCAAACACCATCAAGATGTGGCACCCTAATGGAAATCATTCTGAAGCCTGGTGGAACAGCTGCCTGGACAGACTGTGCCTTCTAAGCAACAGGAAAGACTATGGTGCCTGCTGGAAAGGCTGCTGAGTAAAATCTCAGTCTGTTCTCAGTGCCAAAAATTGGTGCGTCTCTTCAAAGCAACTGGGAATTGTTTTTCTCCTGGTCCCTGTGACCATGTAATTGATTAGATTCCTCCTCTTCTCATTGGCTTCTAGAACCAACTTCTTTTTCTAGCACTATTATAGACCAGATATTCTAAAAGGTGCTGCCAATAAAAATGACTAAAATATTGAACTAAGATGAAAACAGATATTTAATTGCATTGTAAGCTGGCACAAAAGAAAGGAATCCATGGAGGCCAAAATTAAAGTTAAAGCAGAAACCCAGAAGTTAAGCAAGCACCAACGCCAGCTTTCCTTCTCAAGGCTTGTGCTAAGCCCTGAAGGCCTTGAGTTTCCACCATAACAGCTGTATGGGGTGTGAAGGACTGAAGGTAAACATATATCCAAGGTTGGAAAAAGTTATGCACCCTCAGCCTTAGGACAAATGAAAAATAAACCCACCAAACAAAAATGAACAGCACAGAAATTTTCCTTTCTCAAACTTGATATAAAGTATGGAAACAAAAGAAAATATCTTGATAATTTACACCATAGAAGTTCAAATTCACTTACCTATGTGATTCAGAAAACTTAGCTGAGCGCCTAAAATGTCTGGAAAAAAGTTAATGCAAACTCTCTTTGGATGATCACATTTTAATATACATTAATGAATTTTCATACTTAGAAACAATATGAGTTCTCAGTAAAAATAGTCACGAAACACCCATGGAAACAATAAAACACAAGGTAGAGTCAACTAAAACAACAGACAGCAGAAAAGAACCACAAAAACTTCAGATACTGGAGTTTTTAGACCCGGAATAAATATAATTATGTTTATAATCTTAAAGAAATAAGAGAGGAACTTGAAAATAGGAGCCAGGAATGTGAGACTATAAAAAAAAAAACAAAGTATATTTTTTAAAGAATCCAATAGAAGTTTTAGAAATTAAAAACTCAATAGAGTACTTAGAATAGATACAGCAGAAGAGAGAATTGGTCAACTGGAAGTTAGATCCAAAGAAACTATCCAGAATTCAGCTAATGGAGTAAATATATATATATATATATATATATATGAGTTTAAAAGACATGAAGAATAAAGAGAGAAGGTCTACTGTATTTTCAACCAGAGTTCCAAAAGAATAGAAACTAGCTGAAGAGTCAATATTAAAAAGATAATGACAGAGTACCTTATAAATGGTAAACCCCATAGGCAGAGTGCACTGTGACATTTTAGCCCTTGAATCTTTTAGATGGCACCAGGATGATAAAGGCCAGACCCATTAGAAGTTACCTATAATATAGGAAGGATACTTAAACAGTGGCTGGACTGGCTTCAAAGGTCTTTCGAAAAACCCAGCAAGAAAAAGGTATAAATGCAATGAGGCAGAAAATGTGAAGCCTAGAGGCTTCAGAGGTCACACCTATGCCATATAGCAGACCCAGAAAAACCCTGGAGTAAGTCTGCCAAGACCTCAGAAAGGATGTGATGAGACTGAATGTCTGCAATTTTACTGCTAAGGGCTTAGAAGTCAAATTATAGATATAGCAATCCAAAGTCCCTTGATTATACCTCCCAAGAGGTTAGAAAAATAGAAAGTGGAGAAATGTTTTACTCCCTCTCTCTCACTTCTTTGTCTTCTCTTTGCTATTCCCTAGGCCTAAAACTCTCCTTTTGTCCTGAAAAACCTAGTTTCCCCTAATACCACTTCTTTCTAAATTCCCCTTCCATTTTTTCCCAGAGCATCATATATTCATCACGGCACTTAGTGTATATGCAGAATTTTAATCTCAAAATCTGTTTAACTGTCTGTACCTGTCACTCCAACCTTCAAATTGTATGTTCCTACAAAATACAGACCTTATATTTTATATTAGTCTTTGTGTCTTTAGAATCCATTAGGACTTAGTTCAATGCTTTGTATATAGTTCAATATGTTTGACAAATGTTTTTATATATAATATATATGAATATACTGTGTGTGTGTGTGTGTGTGTGTGTGTGTGTGTGTGTGTGTGTGTATTCCTAGCTATTATACCCTAATGTGTCAAAAAGACTGAAATTTGCTCTTTGGATCATAAATGAAATATAAAGAAAATCACATTTAATTGAAAGTAAAAGACAGGGCATAAAAGACTGAAGCTAAGAGAATTAAATAAGTTTTAACATTTCTTATATTTCTCTTTCTATTACTAAGAATTTTATTTAAATTGGTTTTACTAAGAATTAAATTCACTTTCAAATGTTGAAAAGTAATTATCATTCCTTACTTTCCAGACTGCATGACTTTTATAAAACTTCTTTTCAAACTTTTCTCCTTCTTAACCTCCCAGGCCTCCACAGCTGGATATGTTTTGCCTGCATGGAATCAAACAGTATTAATGCTTCCCCGTCAGCTGGAGCTATCATTCAACCTACATCTTTTTTTTTTTTTTTTCAAAATTAACACTATACCAGATTCCTTATTAATTATAGCGTAAGGTTTTGGAAAAGCAGGTGCTCTTCTGAGATGTGATGTGAACCCCAAGAAAAGAGTTAGAAAACAAAATAAGAACATAGAGATTATTATTCCCCAAAAGAGTAAGCCCTAAAAAAGATGAATAATATAATAAAATAAGAAGTGTATTTATTATTTATTTTAGTAGGTTTTCATTTTAATATAATTTCAAACTTACACAAGTTGCAAGAAAATATGGAGTCCAGTATACACTTTATACAGACTTACTATTTGTCAACATGTGCTCTTCTCTCTTTCTCTCTCTCTCATATATATATATATATACATATATATATATATATTCTTCAGCATAAGAATGATATATATGTATCTATATATCTCTATATGTCTATATCTATGTCTATATACGTAGATATAGATAGATAGATAGACAGATCGATAGATATCAGTTATGCCATGCCCCTTTCCCCTTAAATATTTCAGCATATGTTTCTGAAAACAAAGACTTTCTTGTATATAACCACAGTATAATTATTGAAATCAGGAAATTTAACATTGACATTATAATCCAACCTATGGTCCATATTCAAATTTTGCTAACTGTTTCAATAATATCTTTTACAGCATTTTATTCTTCCCAAACTCAGGATCAAAGCCGAGATCACATACTGTATATAATGGTCATGTTTCTTTAATCTGGAATAGTTTTTCTTTGTGTTTAAAATGTGCCTGAAATTGGGTTTGTCTGTTGTTCACGATTAAATTCAGAATATGCACTTTTGGCAGAAATGCCACAAAGTGGATGCACGTCATATCAGAAGGTACATAGTAATTTGTCCCATTGTTAACAACATTGGTCAATCAAGAAGTAAATAATACGAACATAGATTTTTATGATAGCTTACAAAAAAGTGAACCGAATATAGGAAATGTTTAACATTCAGAGAGACAGCGTATGCTCATACCAGACCCTTTTGACAAATAGGCAGGAAAATAACTGAGGTGTTAGAAACAGAACAGAAGAGACATGGTTGTGGGGAAGTCTTGGAAACAGGGACATTTGCATAATAAGGGAAAGCAAGCCACTAATAGTTTCAGAGAATATACAATAAATTGGAGGCTATTTTTTAAAAACTAATTTGAATTACCCTAGATTCCCTTTCCAGGACCTCACTGGTAATTACGTTTACAAATCATAACTGTTTTGTGACAATGGAAAATTTGGTCTGTCTCTGGTGAAAAAAAAAAGTAAGTTTTTAAAGTTCCTTTTGACTCAAAGCTTTTAATTTTAAAGGGTTATAGAAATATGTCTTTATGACATAGATGACACAGCTTTTAGTAACAAAAATATGTGTGAGCAAACTTATCAAAACAATATATAGATTAATATGTATATGTGTAATAGTATAAATACGCATGCTGTAATATACAAAAAATAGAAAATTTGTTCCTTTCTGTTAATAAGAGTGATAATTCACAAAGCATTAACTCAGCTAATGTCACCTTGGTTTGCTACCTTTTCCCATCATGAAGTTTCCATGTGTAACAGGCAGCATTTCAGCATAAGAATGATACTCAGAAATCTCCTGTGGCAATTTTATTCCAGCCTCGCAATTGGATATAGTACAATGCTATTTAGAGTGAAGTAGAAGGGAATTTCATTGCATTACAATGTGCAAGCTGTAATTTCAGTCCCAATCTTCACAAATTGTTCTGTTAGAAAAAATAACTTCACTGGAAGCTTCAGCACATACTATTTTTATGCAACCCTCTAGGCATGTAAACTTAAAGACCTGGATTGCCCAAAGAAGTCATTTGTTTTGTTAAGACTCAGTTAATTTGGCACTTAAGCAAAAAATGAAGAGATTTTTTTTTTTTTTAAGATGATGATGTGCTGGTAAGAAGTAGGACAAAGAGTTACTCATTTTTGTTCTTCATCTTTATCATTCTCCAAAACTTAAAAACATTAATTTTAATGAGGCTAACTCATCTGCAAAGCACCATTCGAAACTACGGTGTAGGATTTTAAGAGGACATCCTATCTCTTGAGCTATTTAATACCACTTAAGGACTTTGAAATATAACATCCAAATAATTTTGGGGTGATGTCGCCATATAATATTACAATAATTAACAAATGACCCTGTGAGAAAAGTCATCTAAAAAAGATTAGTGGAGGAGCTGGAGTGGGATATAGTTGACTGAACTTTGTGTATGTCTCAAGCTGAGAATCTCCCAGACTTTTAATCCCCAGAAAAAGGGATATAAAAAAATAGTTCTTTCTTAGACATAATGGACAATCTTCCTAACCATTTATTTATTTATTTACTTACTTACTTATTTATTTTTATTTATTTTTTCTTCCTACTCTTTTATAAAAAACTTCCACCATGAGTTCTAAAACATGAAGTTGTTCAAGGGTAAGGGACGCTCATGACCAAATGAAGAAAACTTCTAGCACATTCCCGTTCTTTTCTAACCAGGTCTTCTTGTGTTAACTCCCTTTGCCCCATCCACTTTGCTGTCTACATAATTATGCACTTTCTCTTTGGGTCATCTTTAACAGCTGAATCCTCATAAATGTTCCCTCACAAAGAGTTTATAGAGAAACAGTTGAAAGTAGATTTGGCCGCAGCCCTGTCTTTATAGCTTCTGACTCCCCTGTCTTTATAGCTTATGGCTCCTGAGAAGATAAGAAAACTTGGCCAATTCTTCATGTCAAATCGCTTTATCAGATGGAAGAAATGAGTGAATTAATCAGTCACTAAGCGAATCATTGGCAGAGAAAGCAATAATTGACTCTTGGACTCTGCTTACCCTTCCTGTGTGGCCTTTCATGTCACATTCATGAGAGAACCTGCATGGAATGCACAGCAAAATCATTAACCAGGGAGCCGATGATCCCAGCACCAGATCCTCACAGCCTAAGCTACTTAAAGAAGTTTCTACAGGAGCCCTGAAAAATAATCCTGTTTATATTTGAGGCCTTACAAGAGAGCTGGTCATTTTTGCTCTTTTATTTTTTATCTCTACGGAAAAAGCTAGAAGCTGTTTATGTGAAGATTGCTGCTTGTTGCCATGGGCAAAATGTAGCAAGAAATGATGTAAATGGGTTGAGGCGTAACGACAAATATACGTTCTAAAAAAATGTTGCAACTCCTATAGGTGGAAAGCAAAGGTTTTTAAAACAGTCATTTTTTCTTTCAAAGCAGTTCCCTTAGTTATGAACTTTGATCCATTTTTACGCAGGTAGCAGAGACTGATTGGAAAGAAAATTACATTCCGTGCTGCTTGAAGTGAGATGGAAGAGATAAATCCACATAGTTTAAGAATTGAAAAGTGCTAGACTTGGGGTTAGTCATGTTCTTGCAAAGTGGAAATCATTACATAGTATTTTCCTTGTGATAGCCTACTCTTTGGGGTCATGAAAATAACACTGACCTTAAATGAACAGTGTGAGCATCCCTACACGGTCAATAGCAACACTGTGTGTGCTTGTGAATCACATGTTCTCCTTATAACCGAAGGGTATTATGTACCACCTCACTGTTCTAATCCAAAAAGAAAATAGACATAGAGAATAGCAAAATACGTCAGCTGACTGAAATCCTGAACTGAACTCACCTTAGAGAATGAGGGGTTAGCTTTGAAGTGGTTGTTGTTTTTATTAACCGAAAGGAATCTCTAGCATATTTTAACTAATCCAGGTTCTTAAAAAAGTTTTGGAAGCATTTCAGATATGGCAAGCCCCCTAAGCCAGCATTTCCACAGCTGACATGATTTGCTGGCTGGCAAGCTAGAAATTAAAAGTGTCTACTGTCTGAAGTCCATGATGGCGTGGTGCACAAAATGGTCACTCTTCTCTTCCCCTTCCACACTCCTGGGTGCTACAGTGGAGAGAGAACTGGGATGTGCAAGAAAATGATTAAAACTCCCACTGTAAATTTAACTTCCAAGTCAGAAATTTGAGCAAAAGTGAGGCAAGCAAAACTAATAGTGCACAGCAGAGTCCGGCCCTTTGTGTAGTTTCTCTTTCAGAAACCCTCTCCTAGCAGGATTATTTATAACTAAGGAAAAAATTAAAGACAATAAAATTATCCACCTTGAAGAGCTGGTTAAATATGATCTATTAAGCCAATCAAAGACTATTCAAAAGTTAAAAACAATGAGGTAGGTTATATGTATCGATATAGAAAAATAACCAAGATGTTGTTAAGTGGGAAAAAAGCAAGTTGCAAATTAGTAGAAATACAGTTCAGTTGTGTAAAAAAAAATTTGTGAAAAAAATATATTTTAAATTTTCTGGAAGAATATGCAAAGCATAGCTAGTAGTTGTCACTCCAGGCCAGGGTCTCTCAACAGAGGCACAAAGGACACTTTGGGCTGAATAATTCCTTGTCATGGGGGCCATCCTGTGCATTGCACAATGTTTTGCAGCAACTCTGGAACTTTCTGCTAAATACTTGCAGCAACAGCCTCCTTCCCCCAGCTGTGACATCCAAAATGTCTTCAGACATTGGCAATGTCCCCTGAGAGTCAAAATTGTCCCCAGGATAGGACCACCGCTCTGGGGAGTGAGGCCAGATGGGGAGATTTTACTTTTCATCGCTCTTTCTCCGAACCATTTATTTTTGTTTCTTTGTTTGAGTTTACCATGAACATGTATTACTTTTATAAGAAAAAAGCTAGTTATTATTTTTTTAAAAAAAGGAATAAAGTTTCCAAATTCACCTCAGAATTCATATATAAGCTGTGAAAAAAAAACTAATAAAGGTTATATAACTAATAAAAATACTACATAAAGTTGTGTTGCCATTTTAAGTGATTTGGTAGCTTCGCATAGTACATTTACTCCAAAGAGCTTAAGGCTTTGTAAAAAATAAACAAACAAACAAACAAACAAACAAAAACATTCTGAAAATTTTATAGCCAAAGTATGACAGCAGCAAAAACAGTAGAGAAATTGGCAGCCAAAATCAAGCTACTTAACAAATGTATTTGGCATTGGTATCCAGGGTTAAGAATTTATTTCTGCCTAGGAAAGCCAACTCTCAGCAAGACTTCGAGGAATGTGAAAACTGTCTTCAATATCCTTTCATACTCTCATGCCCCTGGCCTTGATCATCTTCATTTATTTACTCAAATATGCAGAAGAACTATATTAGACACTGAATTCTTTGGGATTTGAGAAGCATCAACAGCTTTGGTATAAATTAATTTATGGTTTTATCCTTATCAGTGACCTATGCACTTTAACACACTACTCAGAGCCAGGAAAGTTCTCATGGGGCAATTTACAAACCAATGTCTCCAGCCAGGAGCTACGAGGAAAACAGGGCCCCCTGCCAAATTATACCACAAAGGCAGCTGCCTGATGAGTTCAGGGACAGGGCCAGGCTGCTCCTTAAAAAAGGATAAGTGAAATCCATGAGAGGAGAGGACAGCCATGTTGTTTTACTCACTAAAGAGAAATTCCAACGGAAGACATGGAACCTAAAATCTCATGAAAGAGAAAAGTCCAAGTGTTTGGCCAAACTGAGAGGAAAGCAAGCAACAGATTGAGTAAGGGTATGATGGGTAAAGGAAAGAGCAGGGACGGGGGAGGGATGACAACAATGCTGAGGAGAGCAATGTGAAGAGAAAGAGTCCCAGGAAAATAAGGAGTGGAAGTAAAGTGCCTGCCTGGTAGTGGAGCGAAGAGTGGAAAGTTTGGAAAGTAATCTTGGGTCTGGATCAACAGGAACAGCGCTCAGAGGCCAAGGGTGTTTGCTTAAAGCACAGAACCAGTGGTGACTTTTGACAGGGTCGATGGAGTGGCATTCCTGAAAGTCAGAGACACGAATAAATAGGTTCTACTTTAAAAAAAAAAAAAAAATTGTATTAGTCTCTTCAAGTAGCCCTATTTTAACTTCATTGTGTTTATCCATCATTCAGCTTTTACTTTCATCAGTCTGCTGAGACTTGAACTGCCATTTCCTGGTTCTGTGGGTGGTTAGGATAATGAGGGGTATTCTATGGCTTTGCTTCATTTCCGGCTCCCTCCCTTCTTGAGGGTGTGTGCTCCCTTTGCTCTGCTCCATAAAAGATACTGTCACATATGAACATTGTCTGTGTGTGGCCCTCGAGCCCCTCCAGCCTGAGCCTTAATAACAGCAGCAGCCAGAAAAGGCAGAAAATGGATTATAAACCTCAATGTTAATGTTAGGACAGGCAGTGGCCATGGTGCTGCCACTCTTTTTTTCTGAAACAGAAACAATGAATAAATGTCCTAGGCTGTCTATGAAATGAGTCATCTCTGCAAAATATTTTCTTTGTTCTATCTCAAGGCGGTTGTGCTGTCGACTTTTGAAAACATCAGTGTTCTTACCATTTAGAAAATCATAAAATCAAGAATTCTCCATTAAAGAATAAATCAGACTTTTTTTCCCTCCCTCATAATCTTATTTATGACAATACTTAAATGATTTACCTACAATTTAAGTGTTAAGAATTATGAAATACCAAACTGGAAGCTCCCTTTACATAAACTGTTTATATCAGTGGTTCTTAACCTGAAAGAAATAGGGTTTCTTAAGCCATGTTCAATATTTCTAAGCATTAAAGGAAATCATAATTTCACTTTCAATAAATTCAGAAGGCTAACTGAAATATCAAGCACCTTTAATTCCGCAGGGAATTATATTACTGTTAAGTGGCAGCGCTGGTTATGTCTTGCAGGTCAGAAAGGGAAGCGATAAAGAAGGGAGGGAAGGAGAAAGAGCAGAAAGGAGGGAGAAAGGGGGGAGGGAGAGAGACAGAGGAAAACATGATTTAGCTCTAGACTTGAACAGGTCTTTGTTAAATTGGGTGATTTATTTTCTATCTCAACACGCCTCAAGCTCTCACCTGTAACCTGAGCATCATGCAGTGTCGTGCCCCAATGAGCACTGGGAATAATCTGTGTAAGCATTCAGGTTGCACAATGTGGAATCACCAACATTTCTTGAGTGCTTACGATGTCCTAGACACTGTTCTAGGTGCTTTTCATGAACTCATTCAAAACAACATGATGAAGTTGACAAAATTATTATCCCCCCTTTTAAGATAAGGAAATGGAGACAAAAATAAAATAGTTTTCAAAAACATATCTCAGGCCTCACAGCCAATGAAGTGGGATTTTAATCAAATGGCTCTTCATTACAAGTCCATGCTCTTAATTGCTCTATTGCCTTAATATGTAATGTGAACCTAACGTGTGATCACTGATGTCAATACCGTTTTGGCATTGTTATTAAAAATGAGAAAAAGAAATTGCTTACCAAATAATTTTATCATGCTTAATAGACAAAATTCTTCAAACTTCAAGATCCATCGTGGTAAAATGGTTGGCAATCATTGCTCTGTAATGGGAAATTTGACATTTTATGTTCGATCATTAATTTAGTCACTAGGATAACTCTGATATAATGTGAACTTCCCATTATTCACTTTTCCCCAATCATTAATTCACCAACTGCATGCCAAGCATTATTTTAACAGATTCAAATATAGTGTTATTTTGAAACCACATTGTATTTATAATATATATATTTTTATACTCATTAAATATAAAATATGCTCTTAGATTTCTAAGTGTATACTCTGAAAACACGATTCCTGTACTTGATTCACTTCCAACTTTGTTCTGTGTTACAAATTTATAATTTATTTATGTTTAGCTACACACAAAACTGAATTTTCTGAAATATATAAAAGGTCTCGTGTATTCTCTGAGAAGATTTAATCCAAATTGAATTAATAAGCATAAAACAAAGAGGAGGAAAAATAACCCCCAAATAATTGTTACTTACTATGGATTTTAGTGCAAAAATTATGTAAGATACATAATAATCCTCCCATATCCTGATATACAATTCTTATAAATCCAATTAGTAAAATTTAAAAAATAAAAGGGTTCTTCTAACTCTATCTAATTAGAATACAATTAGCTACAATGGATGGTCCATTCCTATTTGTTTAACAGAGGATTATTCAGTTTATAGATTAACCATCTACTACTATTTTTTTATTTCATGCTTTCTTCCTTTAGACTTGTACCTGTTTATTAATATATGAAGATAAGAAGCTCAAAGAATGAGATTATGAGGTAGAATTTATTGAGGTATTTTGATTCGTTAGAGGTTCTCATGGGGTTGTAAACAGAGGAGGAAAAAAAACAGTACACTGAGTTATATTAGGTTTCAGATATCAAAGTGACATGTCCTCCTTTCAATAGTTTGTTTGACTGTATGTGACACCTCTCCAGCTGGAAATATTCTTAGAGATTGTGAATTCCTACCTCCAAACTTTACAGGTAATGAAGCTAGAGACCAAACAAGGAAGATTATCTGCCCCAGATTACCCAGTTAGAATGAGAAACTAGGCTTTCCTAATGTCTCAACCAGTTCTTTTCAATCCTCCATACTAATTTTTATCTAGACACATATTTCCCCAGTACATTTTATTTCTACAATAGTTCATAGTAGTGAGGAATAGTTAATTAAAATAAAACAATTATATTAATAATTACAATAAAATTAGTTTATTCGAATAACATTTTTGAGTATTTCTTTCTTATTGGTATAGAGTGTATGCATTAAAATTTTTTTTTTATTTTTTGTGTTTGTCTTTGTTTATGTTTCCCTGCACCCATACTAATATTAGGTGTCTTCCCTATTTTCATCTTTACCGGTCATTAAAATCTCTCACACTCTCTCCCCTCCCCTCACATCTCTCCCTCTCTCAATTTTCTTTTGCGCTTATCTATGTTAATTTGTAATCACTTCTTGTAAGTTAGGTGAAACAGTCCATTCTCTTTCTAATACTTTACATGTAGGTAATCAAACTACTCTACACTAAAATAAAGAATTAGAAATCAGAAGAATAAGTGGGAGGAGAGGAAGGCCACACATTATCGGAAGAACACAGACCTGGCATATAAAGACTAACAAGGGACTTCTAAGCAAATGTCTACCATAGGATTTTTACTTTTTATAACTGTAATAGTATTTCCAAACTTCAGTAAGATCTTCTGCACACAAACATTGTAAAAAAGATTTTTGTTGTAAAATTTTTTTAAATGCTCAGCTTAATGTTTTGGCCAATAGGAGACCCAAGACCAAAAGGTATAATGGCGAAATAATCCTGAATAAAGTTACTCAGTGGAGATATGAGCCAGAGAGGAACAAGAGTATAAATCAAAAAGAATCTTAAGAAATCTTAAGTACAGCCTTGCCTTTTCCATTTTCTCTAGAAAAAAAAGAGTTTAAATAAATCGTATCTAGATTTGAAGGGCAAAATGTCTTTAGCATACTTCAGTGTCACCATTTCTTTCAAGAATATCTCATCCTTTAAAAAATTGATTACTGAGTCTTTAGAAAAGGGCAAAATTGAACACTAAAAGTTTTTTGTTTTGAGCATCAAATATTGTCAAATAATATCAAAAAATACAACAGGAGCTGTTCTAAACATACAAGTTCTCTGTCAAACAAATTTAACACCTAACAAAACAAATAAAATAATTACTAAGAGCATTATATCTTTGGAAAACCATTTCTGTCTGTTTGTTCTTGCTAATATTTTAGAGTTGACAAAAACCAAAAACTGTTTCGGCAACTTTTTTTTTTTTAATTTAATATATTTTAAAGCAAAGATTGTTCTATGACCTGGCTTATCATCCTGAATTTTTTACATAGATAAGAAAACTTTGTTCTTTTTAAAAAAAATTTTAATTAATTAATTAATTAATTAATTTTTTTAGTTCATTGGGGTACTATTGGTTAATACAATTATATAATTTTCAGGTGAGAAAATTTCATTCTTAATGATGGCTATTCATGTCTTCATTCTATCTCTCCAGCCACTTATTGATCATATTCTTAACGTGCGTGCGTGCATGCGTGTGTGTGCGCGTGCGCGCGCGCGCACACACACACACACACACACCCCTAATGTTTCATCAGGAACTACTCCAGGATCCAGAACATGGCTGAGACAAAGAGTTATCAGAATCTTTCCTTACATAAAGCTGGATGCTGCAGAAATGACTGGAGTTAAATATGGTCCAAGAGAATGTGAGGTGGGGCACAAAAGAATCAAATACAACTCACCTCATATGTCGTTCAGATCCACTGAGGCTTTCCATGAAAATTAATCCATCACAGACTTTTTAAAGTCTGAGCTGATCACCATCACTCCTGCAGACCTAATACAGTAAGAATACAGGAGGGGTAGTAAAACAAGCTTCAGTGGCCACTACTCTAGCTGCTTCCTCCAGCATCCATTGTAAATTTCCATCACTTTTGGTCATCAGTTCAACAGTTCTCAAATGCTTGCCTGGCGTTGTGACCCAGATCTTTGTCCTTATGGGAGCCGAGTCCTTAGTGGCCTCACTCTTGTTGGACATTTATAGTTATTGCTGGACAAGGAAACATCAAGACATCCCACTGAATTTCCTGGGTTCTGGACATACTGCTTTGTACTTCTGTTGTGTAGCAGCAACAATAACTCCTCATGGTAACAAATACATAACTCATTTCTTTGCCTGATGATCCACTATCATGAAATATCCAAAGTGACCAGGCAACCATCACAGTGTGAAGTTCTGTGACATTCTTATTGTATCACCCTGCACAAGAGCGACCCCATCCCCACTCTTGGGAACCAGGATCTATAACCCAATAAAGCTATAAATTGACAATGACAGGAGACTAATTCTGCAAATGGGTCACTGGGAGTGATAGTGACAGAGCCAGTCTCTCATCCCGTTTCCTTCACCTGTATATTCCATTAGAGACAAAATACCACATATTGGTCATTGCTTCAAATGAGATATCATTCCAAAGACAGCGCCCAAGACCTATAGAGCGTGTTCTCGTACTGGTGCCTTAGATAGCTCTTTAATTAAAGTTATTTCTTCCCTCTAGTCCAGCTGCCCCTGGATTAGGTTTGCACGTGATCCAGGAGAATCTCAAGGTCATATACATGTTGTTGCATTTCCTTGCCCCCAAAATGGGTCATTTGATCTGAGGCACTGTAGTAAAAAAAAACAATGCCGATAAATCTGGCATTCTGAAAGCCCTCAGATGGTGATTCTGAAAGAGGCATTTCAGGCAAAGAAAGCAAACCCAGATCTAGAGTTTACTTCAATTCTGGTAAAGAACTATTTCCCCAGCCAAAGTAGAGAGTTCAATGTAATCAAACTACAACCAAGTGGCTGGCCGGACTCCTCACGATAGTAGTCTAAGCCTTGGTCTCTGCTGCAGGCAGGTCGGGCATTGAATGGTGGCAGCATTGATGCCAGCAGGAGCCCACGTGTACCCTCTATTTCTGCCACTATTGCCGTGTCATTTATAGGATAGCCAAGGACAGAGGCTATGTTACCTATACTGGATGAGTCATGCTAATCAACTGGTTGTTCAAGAGCCTTTTGTTTGTGCCCTCTTGTGAACATCACCTTAAGACACAAAAAATCTACACAAAAAATCTACAAATTTTGTGCCTGCTCCCACTTATTCATTAATGTACCTCTTCACCAATTTCCTTGTCTCCAGTTTTCCAGTTCTGCTACTTTCAGGTTCCTAACCAACTAGCTATTCACTACTACCCAAGAGTCCATATATATTTTATATCTCCATAAAATACGAACAATCCAGTGCACTGCCTGCGGTTCTGTCATCTTGTTAGATCTCCCTCTATCACCGTCTTTAAGTCCATCCCTAAGTAATGCTGGTGTATGGCAGCACTCCATTTATGACAAGGACCAAGATATGAAGCCAACCTATCTGGAAACCAAGCCTAAGTTTTTCTTCCTTTTCCTGTTGGTCATAGGAAACCTCCATGAGACCATAGCTATGAACTGAGGCACCACATAGAGGTAGATAACAATGGATTCTGAGTCAAGTATTAAATGTAATTTAAATGTGGTTTCTGGGCCTGCTTGAGGCTCATTGCGAATGTACCGTTTTCATCATAAGAGAAATCACTGCTGTACCCTCTTAACCTGGTAATATTCAAAACACGATGGACATCATCAGAGACATGATGTCCCACAATCAAGTGCTTGGGCTCTCCTAGGGTCCAGTAACACTGTAATAGCCACGTTTCTAACAGCTAGTGTTTTTATTTTGTAGAATACATGATCTTGCTCCAGAGCCTTAGGAGTCTGTATCGTGACATTACTCTAGGGATTCATCACAGATTTCTCTAACATCACTGAATGTGAAATCTCTATAAACTCTGCCCTGGAGACTTTTGACTTTTACAACATTCTCTGATTTGACAGTTTGCCAGCTGGAGCCTGTCATATTTTTCAAGGCTTCTGAAGCAATGAATAAAATCCAGCTTACTTCTCAAGCATTATAGTTACTATTGCTTCTCTACCTTTCAAACTAACACATAAATTAATGTCCCTCCATCAACTGTACCTTACCTTATTCTACCATCGTTAAGAGTAATTGTGCTGCTCCTGCACGCCAGTGTTCACCCCTCGCTTACTGCCAATAGCAATGCTCTTACCACCATCTGACCTATGAATGATCCAGTTCCTAAGCATCTGCCTGAATTCTAAGGCCATTTCTCAGACCAACCAAAAAGCTTATATACAGGTGGCCCATTTTAGGAATTGATCCTAGAAAACAGGCGAAGAGGACTAGAGAAAGTAAATCAAGAAAAAGGAAAAAAGCTAATCTAGGGTTACAATATCCAGCTGGTTACAACTCATGACAGTTGGGCCTCAACAGCTGAGATTTTTTGAAGAAAGCCGTGAATCCTGCACCTGTGAGACAGAAAGCTGACCTGTAACCACTGACTCCCATATCCCACAGGTTGTGGGTTGACCCCGTGGGGTGCTAGCTACCTTCTACTTCCTTGTTGGGCGTACATGATTGCAAACAGCCCAGGGTCTGGTATCAGAAGAGCACCAGAGAAGAAAGTGAGATATACACAGTGCGGTGAGGCCACATACAAGCAGAAAATTCACGCAAAGCTGGTTGCATGAACACTGGCTAAAGCAAAAGGTGGATTAAAAGGCTAGGACACCAAGCACAAGAGATTTCCTATGCAGACAATTCCAAAGTTATGTTGTCCTTCATAAAGACTGAGTTACAATTTACTGAGATGGAAAAGAAACGTTTCGACAGACAAGCCTGAACTTCAGAGTGGAGGTCAAGATTGGCAAATTAAATTTGGGAGTTGGCCATATAGATGGTATTTAAAGACTAGATAAGAACATCAAAGGAATGAGTGTAGATAAGGAAGAGATCTAAGAACTAAGTCTGGTGACAATATAATGTTAAGAACCCAAGAAAATGAAAAAAGATCAAATAAGGAAATTGAGAAGTGATGAGTTAAGAAGAAAGTCAAATTGTGTGTTTCTAGAAGATGAATGTAAAGGTGTTTCAAAGAAGAGGGAGAAATCAATTATGTCAAATGCTGGATATGCGTCAAGTAAGACAAGAATTGAGAATTTAACATTTAGATTTAGCAATATGGAGGTCATTGGTGACTCTTTGGAGTAAATTTTAAGTTTACCACTGTGCGGTGGTGAAGGGCAAATGCTTGATTATAATGGGAAGAGAAAAATAGAAAAAGGGAAAGTGAAGACATAAGTACTAAAAACTCTTAAGAGTTGTAACTGAAGGGGAGGTAGGGAATATAAATAAGAATAGAGAGTACAGGGGAATAAAGCAGTAGCTGGAGGAGAAAGTAGAGTCGAAAGAGATTCATTTGTTTTAAGATGGAACAAATAATGTCATTTTATATGCTGAGGAGAATGATCCAGCAAAGAGGAAAAGCCGACAATGCCAAAGAGGGAGGGGAGAATTACTGAGATTCGACATCACAGAGTAAGTAAACAGAAATGACATCTGTATTAACATTCTGTAATAACAAATTGCCATGAGCTTGCAGCTTGAAACAACACAAATTAGTTATCTCAAGGTTTGTGTAGGTCAGTGTTTGAGGATTTGGCTGATTCCTCTACTCAGGGTATCGCAAAGCCAAAATTAAGGCATCGGCCAGCCTGGACTTTTGTATGGAGGCTGTGGGGGAGAATCCACTTTCCAGCTCATTCGGGAAGTTGGCAGAACTAAGTTCTTTGTGGTTGTAAGGCCGAGGTCCCCATTTCATTACTGGCTGACTGCCAGGAGACTCTAAGCTCCATAAGGTCACCTGCTTTCCTTGTCAAGTTGCACCCTCCAGGTTAATTAACAACCACACACAGACTCCTTCTCAGGCATCCAGTATCACTGACTTTTCCTCCACCAAATCTCTCCTGCTTTCCAGTAGAGAAAGTTCTCTGCTTGTAAGATCTCATGTATCTAGATTGAGCCCACCTGGGTGGTCCAAGATAAGCTCCCTATTTTAAGGTCTATAACCTTAATTATATCTGTAAAATCATTTCTTGCCACATAACAAAATAGTCGCCGGTTCCAGGGACTAGGGAATAAATATCTTTTGAGGATGGGGTGCGACTGTTTTCTGCTCTAGTAAAATATGCAGGTATACTGTACAGATGGTAGGTGGAGGTATATAGACTGGAAGCTGTAAGTTGGTGACTGCTCCTGTTTTCTCAGTTATGTGAGAAGCAAGGTTATCAGGTAAGTGTAAAGCTTGGGGTGGAGCTGCTAGAGTTTGGAGAACAGAGAAAGTATGAAATAAGTGGGGGAAGCGAATGGACTAGATGTAGTATCACTTCCAGGCAAAATAAAGGATTTAGTTGATGTTCATCCAAGAATTTAAAGAGAGAGTAGTCAGTCCAGTGGTTATTAAGCCTGAGAACAGTAGAAATTGAAAAGAGAGGATCAAAATAGAAAGAGATATTGCAAACTTTGATGACTGAATGAATAGGTAAGGAAAAGGAGAGGAAGAAATCCTATCTAGGGGATAGGTATAATGTCATAAAAATAAGGAACATTTTATAGAAATAATGAAGTTGGATGCACGGAAGAACTCTCATAGGAATAACAAATACTTTAACAACTAAATAATAGAATACAAGCCGCTAGAATTATGAGTAGAATATCTGTGTTTATAACAGAGGTAGTTGATGAGTTGCGAAAAATTGAGTTAATAAACTCCTTTAATCTGGATCTTCCAGCAAATGCCATTTACACACTTAGTAGTAAAAAGTAGCAAAAAACAACAAAAAAGTTATTTTACTTAAATTCCTAATTGCTCTATGATTATGTTACTGTAGTACTTGTTTATTATTCATGTATTAACTTGAAAAAAACAGGTACACACACGAACACACACACTGAAAAAGTGTATAAAAATTTGTACATGAGGAGTATAAATATGTTAGTATAAACAAAGTATACCGCCAATACAACCCATGCCAAAGTGATATTCAATTTCAATTCAAGTCATATCACCACCATTTCAGAAAGACAAGAACAATATATTTTTATAGACACTGCAAGGTAATCGCTTTAAATAAAATGTTAACTCATAGTAATAAACTATATCATTTCACATGAATAAAAAGGAGGCATTATAACTTTTAAAATAAATAATTTAAGTTATTCATTCAAACAACAAATGAAGGAGATAAAATTCAATGGAATTCTAAGATCATTTTAATGTTTTTTTTTTAAATTTTACACATTAAAAACAAACTTAGAAACTAGCTTGTCTGTCCTCATTCCTATTTTGCAGAGGAAATAACTGACCAGTAGAACACAAGTCAAGACGTTTTACCAGTTTCAAAATTTACCATCTTTTCTGAACTAAATTCCTGTCTTCTAGCTTCTTGCATTATCAACCCCTACCGCTTGTACTGATTGAATAGATAGTATTGACCAAAACTGAGTGCTTAGACTTTTTCACTCCCACCCGACCATCAGGCCCTGTCAGTTCCCTCTTTGCCCTAAAGACATAGGAAAAAAGAACATCGGGAGATTTCTATATCTCAAAACATAGCACAAAGAGATTCAAACACTCCATTATGAAACACATAAGAGTGTTAGATGAAACAGTTATACCACCCTCAACAAATGGTCAAGCTTAGAAAAAAATAAGAAAATTCCTGTAAGAGCAGAAATGAAGTTAGAGAAAGATTCCTAGGAGGTAAACAAGTAACTAAGCCAAAGTTGACCTGGGCATATCTACTATCTTCTGGTGGCCTGAAACTTTGGTTGCATTTCTACAAAGGGTCTGAGATCCCTCCCTAAAAGCAGGATCCAGTAGAATTAATGATAGGATAAAAGAAGGGGCGGACAGAAAGCCACTATGCTGAGGCAGCAAAAATCAATCTATAAAACAAATTGGGAAGAACCATAATACAAACTACATTTTCTAACCATAATTTAATAAAGATAGAAAATAGTAACAATAACATAAAAATTATTGAAATTCAACAAGCATTTGGAATTCGAGACTTGATATAGTTTCTTCTGAGTGACTGCTCCAATCTTCATGAGAACGAAACTTGCTAAATTCCACACCTAAAATTTATATGCACTGATTAGGCTGTAAATCTGTTATGAATTTACTGGCTCTGCTGGCTCTGCTTGCACTTCTGAATGTCCTTATGATTCTTTATTTGGGGACTCATTTGTTCAATACTATAAATATTTTTCGAAAAAAAAGAGAATTAATATTTTGAGCTAGGAGTCTTGATATTTTTAGAAAAGAGAGAGAGCAAGAAGAAAAGTATGTAGAATTAAATAAAGTCTTATTTACTCAAATACACTTATTCTGGCTTATTTACTCAAATACACTTTCTCTTCCATCAACCTCCTAAGTAATTTCTGCCAGTTATTCATAGAAGTTTCTCTGATGTTCTCTATAAATTGTCTTACCACCGTATAGACCTTGAAAGCTCTGCTCAACAGAGAAACCCCCCACCTGTAAACACAATAAAAAAAATTATTTTCTGTAAACACGTTCATGTTTTTTCATCTCAGCAGTTATTCAGTCACCTTAACCCAAGGGGCCAATTATATTCATTTATTGCACAGATATTGAATGATATAAATTATGTGTTGGTACCACTAGCCATTAAGGATACAGTAATGAAAAAGACACACATATTCCTAGTTAGAGCTTGCTTTGCAGCAAAGACACATTATACATAATATGTGTTAAATATTTATTCAATTACATAAATGTAATAAATCTGTTCATAAAATTGACTTCATTTCAAGAAAAATTACAATATAGAAAAATGGTACATGTATTTTATTAAAGCTTGCTCGAAATCTGTTTTTACAAAAAGCTAACAAATTGCTTTTGTAGAGATATAACAGATAGTCTTTTGATTTCATAGTATATAATTACATAGAATAAAGCTGGAAACCTTTACTTGCTTACCACGAATGGGGAAAAGGCTTCCTTTAAAGAACACACTCACTCTACAACAGGCTTTTGAAATATGATCAGTTAAGTTTATAACTAAAAATGAAGTACCCAGAAAAACAAATGACCCATTCTACTCAAAAATGTATTGTACACTTGTGACAGTTGTTATATCGTAGTTTAATCCCCCTAGAGAAAACTGTGAGGATTTCCCACCCTCCCCCAACAAAGAAAAAAGTTAATTTGCACATACTAGTTATTCAACTGTGACCTATTTGTATAGCATAATTCTCAAGATATTCAACCCACAAATGTGCCCACTTGTTGGACCTCCTGGTTGAAGCCACTCTTTTCAGACTTAAAGAGGAAAATCCTCTGAGGAGAGAGGGAGACAGAATCTAATCCTTCACAGCACACTGGCTGCTTGCCAAAGTACTCCAGAGGAATTCAGGAGCCCAGAGCCCGGAACGCAGCTCCATCTGGAGAGATTGTCTGACGAGGGAGAGAGAGAGAGAAAAGAGAGAGAGAGAGAGAGAGAGAGAGAGAGAGAGAGAGAGAGAGAGAGAGATTGAGAGAGAGAGAGAGAGAGAGAGAAAGAGAGAGAGAGAGGGAGAGAGAAATGAATCATGGAAGCTGCCACTGCTGCTCCATTCAGTGCTCCCGAGAGATGTGGAAATACAGCGTGAACGGCAAGTACCAATTCTCCATCTTGACTGCAGCACCCCTGGCTTAGACACTATAAGAGAGGAAGATGAAAAATGGTTTGTCTTTTCCACAGCAATATAAGAAAATAATTTGTCTTAATTATTTTTAGATTGCAATATGTTGCCTCATATGTCAAATGTACATTAAAGAGCAATTAGCTTAAATGTCAGCATTAAACGATTCACTACTTAGCATTTCAGAAACAAAAGCAAAAATAATGAAACCAAATGTCAGTGTACCCAATCTGAAAAGTACATAACAATATACTCTTCTTTCTGCTTTAAATTTGGAATAAAGCTTTCTGTCTTAACTCCTATCCAGGAGATAGTAACTACAAAAAGAAACAAAACAAAATTCAAAAGACAGTCACAGGAGTCAGTAAACTAAGGCCCTTAAGCCAAATCTGGCCTGCCACCTGCTTTTGTGTATGTTTTATTGGAACATAGCCACACCTATTTATCTATACGCTGTAAATGCTTTCAGGCTATAATGGCAAAGTTGAATAGTTGCAACAGAGACCATAAGACTAAAATATTTACCATCTGGACCTTTACAGAAAAAAGTTGCTGACCCCTGTTTTATATGAGGTGTATAATTCTACAAGGAGCATCCTTTGTGCAGATGCCCAAGTATTGCACAGAGAGGAGTATGAAGACCTGTGGAGAAGCCCTCGAGTATTTGGCAGAGTACTGATTAGTGACCAAACCACCCAAAATGAGGGGGAAAAAAAAACATTAGCAAGATTAGAAAGAAGAGTGTCAGGCTCTCACACGGAGTGAGGAATAGTTTCTGTTCCTGCCAGCCATATTGGAAAGCATAATAATTCTATCTAAGGCATCTATTAGAATATTTAGAAAGGCATCGCCTTAGAGAAGTCGAGGGGATATTTTTAAGTTCTTTTTGCAAAAGATAATATTAGTGAACTTGAAGACAAATAAGCAGAAATTGTTAAAAATTAAACCCCAAATGAAAAACAAAATTAAGTGAAAAACTATGGGCAAACTGTGGAACAATATCAAAAAGCCTAATGTATGTTTTACTGGAGCCTTAAAGGAAAAGAGTGAAAAGTAGAGAAGTATTTTAAGAAACAATGGCCAAATATTTCGAAATTCAATTAAAACTATAAAACCACAGATTTTAGAAGTTCAATAAAACCAGGCTCAAGAAACACAAAGAAAACTATTCCAAGGTTATCTATTCTCACCATTTCTATTCAGCATTGTACTGGAGGTTCTAGCCAGTGCAAGAAACAGAAATAAAATGCATTCGAATTGGAAAGGAAGAAGTAAAACCCTTTATTCACAAATGACAAAATTGTCTATGTGGAAAATTCAATGAAAACCACAAAAAAGCTACTAGAATTAATAAATTATCTTAGCAATGTTGCAGGATACAAGATCAATATAGAAAAATCAACTTTATTTCTATTGACTAGCAACGAACAATGAAACTGAAATTTAACAAGCAATGCCATTAACACTAGCACCAGAAATATGAAATACCTAGTTATAAACACCTGTACACTGAAAACTACAAAACACTTCTGAGAAATTTTTTTTAGAAACCTAAATAATGGGAAAAATTGTATTGTTTTATGGGTCAAAAGAATCAATAACTAGATTTAAATTATCTCCAAATAGAGCTATATATTCAATATATCTGAAAAAAATTCCGGTAGGCTTTTTTTGTAGAAATTTATAAGCTGATGCAAAAGTTGATATTGAAATTCAAAGTACCTAGAATAATCAAAATAACTTTGAAAAAGAACAAAACTGAATGATTTACACTAATTTCAAGGCATCCTTAAAGCTATTTTCAGGCATCAAAATAGATAAATATATCAATGGAACAAAATAAAATTTAGAAATAGACTTCAACATAGACAATAAATTTTAGAAAAAGCGCAAAGACAATACAGTGGTAAAAGATAGTCCTTTCAATAAATGGTGCCAAAAAAATTGATATATTATATATATACATATATACATATATGTGTGTGTGTGTGTGTGTGTGTGTATGTAAACTCAAAATGGATCATAAGCCTACATGTAAACCTAAAATTACAAACTCCTAGAAGAAACATAAGAGAAGATCTTTGAGACCTTAGATAAGGTAAAAATTTTTTAGACACAACACCACAAAAAGAAAAAACAAAACAAAATTGACAAATTTGGCCACATCAAAATTAAAAACTGCTCTTTGCATGGTATCAATTAGAGAATTAAAAAACAAGCCACAAACTAGAAAAAATATTTTGTGAAGCCTATATCTAATAAAGTACATGTATTTAATTATATTATTATTTCTCAAAACTCAGCAGAAAAACAACTAAATTAAAAAATGGGCAAAAGTTTTAATAGCCAATTCACTAAAGAAGGTCTACAAATGACAAATAAGTATATGAATAAAACCCCAACATCATTAGTCATTAGGGAAGTGCACATTAAAACCACAATGAGATACTAAATCACACCAATTAGAATGGATAAAATTTTAAAGACCATACCGAATGATGGTGAGGATGCGGAGGAACTGGAAATTATTCGTGACTAGTGGAAGTATAAAACAAGTGGTACAACTACTTTGGATAACATTTTCGCAGTTTTTTAAAAGAAGTTAAACATATATACACTATATGATCCAGTCATTTCATTCCTTGGTATTTACCCCAGAGAAATGAAAACATACAATCATACAAAAACTTGTGCATAGATGTTCATAGCAACTTTTTTTAACAGACTCAATATTTTTAAAGCAATTTTAGGTTCAGAGCAGTATCGAAGAGAAGGTACCGAGATTTCCCATATACCTTGTGCCCCCACACATGCATAGCCACCCCCATTATCAACTTTCTCATCAAGAGTGATATATTTGTTACAATTTGATGACCTTTCATTGACATATGATTATCACCCAAAGTTCATTGTCAGAATTAGGGTTCATTCTTAGTATTATACATTCTATGTGTTTGTAATGACAGGTATCCAAGATTATAGAATCATACAGAGTAGTTTCATTGCCCTAAAATCCCTCTATGCTTCACCTATTATCCCTCCTTTCTGCATTTTAATTTTTAATACTCATAAAATGCAAACAAACCAAGTATCCATCAATAGGTCAATGGATAAACAAACTGTGGTATATCTATACAATAGAATACAAATAGCAACAAAAATTAGTGTGCCGATATACTCAACAATAAGTACTAACTTAACATCTGTATATTTAGTGAAAGAGTCCACATAAATAAGAGTACATACCTTGCAATTACATTATATAAAACGCTAGAAAACACAAACTAATCTTTTGTGACAGATCCAAGATCAATGCTTGCCTGGGGAAGAAAGAACCAAGAAGTGCAGGAAAGAGTGACTACAAAGAAATGGAAGACTTTTTTTGTGTATAATGCATATGTACAGATCTTGATTGTGATGGTGCTTCTGTGGATATATACATACGTCATAATGTATCATTGTACACTTTAAATATGTCCAATTTAATGTCAATATGTGCACTTATAATAGCAATTGTACCTCATTAAAGCTTCCCTAAAAGAGAATATGTAAAGATCTACATCACAAAATAAATTTGTTTTGGAGCCATGTCAATCCTAATAAATTAATATTCATTGAGCTCTTACTTTTTTCTGGGAAGTTTACAAACATCATTATATTTAATCATTGTAACACAGCATATGAGATAGGTACTGTTGTCCTCGTCTGATAAGAAAACGAGGCTCAGGATGGTTAAATTCCTTATTGTCATGCAACTGTGTGGTAGCAATTTGATTGTGAACTCAAAAGCCAAATATATTCTCTCAATATACTTTGCCTCACAAATAATTCTCCTTTAATAAACAATTATTAAGTAATATTAATACATCCTGAAATGTGCTAATGTCTCAAATGATAGAAAGTAAGTTCAAATTTCAACATTTATAATTCAAGCAAACCTCTTAGAAATTTATCATGATATAGAAGTCTTCCATGTATCAGGGTGCTGGAAAGAAATTTGCTAATAAGTATGACTATTTAAAAAAGAAATGGCTGTCTTAAAGGGCAACAAATTAGTTTTTTTTTTTTTGTTCTGGAAGACTTTAGCATAATGCAACAAAATATTCATATGCAAAAAATGAAGTTGGACCCCTACTTCACACCATATGCAAAAATTAACTCAAACTGAGTCAAACCTAAATGTAAGAACAAACAAAACTATAAAACTCTTCAAAGAAAACATGGGGTAAATATTCATGACCTTAGAGTTGGCATTGGATCCTTAGATACAACACCAACTCGAGCTTACGTCATAGAAATATTTATCACAATCGAAGGTCCTATGTGTAGCAAGATGCTAGGAAAAACTGTGATGATATTTATAGCTATTTGGAAAAGGAATAGGCTGCCTTGTGAGGCAAGAAGGTTATTTGCTTTCCCTATTAAAAATTAGTAAAATTATTGAAAATTTTGTATTATATTCCATGACCTCTGAGTTCTAAAGGTTTCAAACTAGAGAATTAGCACCATCTCTTTCTACTTTTTCTTTCTCTGCTCCAATCTGCCGTATCAGTTGTAGGAAAATAAACAATTGAAATTTTCAGCCAAGTAAGTATTATCTTCCGAATTATAGGAAATTTGCAAAACACCCATGTGTTTGTTCATTTTATTTAAAAAATAAAATTTTCTAGAAACTCAGTATTGTCACATCATCTAGCCTAATAAAACTCCAAACATTTCCTTAGTTGAGAATTTTACGAGAGAACAAAAATTGTTTTGTTTTTCTACTTCACAAGGAAAAAGAGAGAGAGAATAAAAACAAAATATTTAATTGCCACTCTTTAGTGTTCTTTACTTAAGTAGACATAAAATCTCTTGAAAGAAAGCTTTTTTCCTCATTCAATTCTATGGTTATAATCGCTGTTTAGACCTAGCAATATTTGTTTACATTGTCACAACCTCCTGGAATACAAGGCCACTGATTACTTTGGCTAGAGATCTAAATCCTAGAAAAGATTCCATGAGAATGTCTCATTAACTCACAGATTAAATCAAAGATGTCTAATAGGATCTTCAAGAAGGAAATTTAGAGATCTCAAAGTCAGCCTTTCATCGAATGTAAGAATTCCTTTTTCAGTATCGCCAACTTTGGCTTGAACACTTTCAAAGACAGAACAAGTATTATTTCAAAACCACTGTTCTTTTCTATGACAACTGAAATTTATAAAAAGTTAATCATTATAGTGAGGTTGAAATCTGCTTCATATTTTCTACCCATTGGCCTTAGATCAATCATCTGTAGCTAAAATGTCCATTCTTTTATGAGTGGGGGAAGGAAGTGACAGTCTAGTGGAAGAAAAGCATTTAAAAAAAAAAAAAAAACATGTTGTGCAATGAAATAACCTTTGGATAACCATTGGATTAATAGGTTATGAACTAATTTGAGGAGGTGCTTTCTGAGAATAATGACATTAAGGTGCATGAGCCACTTTCTGAGCTCAGCACCTCATCTACAAAATAAAATGACTTAAACAGTTCAAGGGTTATAGGCTAAGATGCTTTCAAGAGGCAGAGAGGAAACGTCAGTGAATGAAAGATAATAGGGTAAACTGGAGACTGAGTTGAAATGAAAACTACTACACTTCTAATAACATTCATA
The DNA here is from genome assembly GCF_014176215.1 of Rousettus aegyptiacus. Classification (NCBI taxonomy): domain Eukaryota; kingdom Metazoa; phylum Chordata; class Mammalia; order Chiroptera; family Pteropodidae; genus Rousettus; species Rousettus aegyptiacus. The sequence goes on from NW_023416286.1 coordinate 26,261,417, forward strand.
TTCAATTTAAAAATCATCCTCCTGAGAGCTCAAATAGACACATCCATACCATCTAGCTCTCAGGCTGCTAGTTTCTTCCCTTGAACTAGATAACTTCCACCTATCTGTCAGGTTGCTTCCACCTATAAAAACTACAGTTTTAGAGTTAACTGATCCCTCACAGCATTGGTCTTCTCTGAGCATCCTACTATTTGCAGTCTACTTGCACTTGTGTTAGCTTTCTGAAACATGGTAAAATTTGTATGTTATCTATTCTTTTTGTTTTTGTGCACTTCACCACTCTGGCTCACTTCTTATGGCATGCGGTTCCTACACTCAGAAATTTTATTTCTATGATGAAATTAAAAAGCAGCTTCTGTTTTTTTCAGGAATATCTGTGTTTTGACAAGGAGCTTCAGAAAGACTCCACGTAACCCAAAGGTACAAAGTCAAAACGATGACAAACCAGGCACGACCCATGACAGTAGAGTAGGATGAATATTGTGGGGAAGGGTTGTAGTTTTTGGTGTCTTGTAAACCCTATCATGTATGTGACTTTCTAGATTTTGTTTTGTTTTTTATTAATATGAAATTGAAAAACAAGACATAAAATTGCCCTGTTGATCTCAAGCCTGTCAACGATATGTAAATTAAATGTTTGTAACTATGTTTGTTTTTATTTGTTAAAAATAGTTGTGGTATACAGCAAATAACACTGGATTTAGGGAATTAAAAAATACAAGGTCCTTCTCTGTTCCTTAGCAGATTGATCTTTTGCAAGAGATTTAATTTATTGGGCCTTAGTTTTCTAATCTATAAAATAGAAAGGTTGATGTACATCTTGCTTAATTCATAGAACTGCTGTAAGAATACAAATTAAGATACTGTACTTATTTTGTATAATATAAAGAATTATGCAAAGCAACATACAATTAAAATTAACTTACTTGACCTCTGTTTCTGAGATGTAATAGATTGTGAAAGGCCACTGCTCCTATTGTAAAAGCAGAAAGAGAGAGATACGTTTAAAAATATTACATTCATACAGACATCAGAAAGCTATGTAAACAGAATACACTAATTAAAATTCCAGGGAGGTAGAAATATATAAGGGTATCTGATGATAGTCTAGCATGTGCCAGTTCTAGGCTCAGCCTCAGTATAGAATAGGGCCCAATCGGAGATAATTATCATGGAAAAAAGAAACTGGAAAAGCACTTAGCAGTTGTATAGTGCCAGAGGACAAATTGGAAACTTGAGGAGCCACAAATACACTTTCTTTTATTTTTTTTTTACCTGATGGGCTATTTGTTGAGTTCTGAGGTTTTGCAGAAGGTTGTAAAGCTAGGCTTAAGCATCTAGAAGGAGAAATGATATTTCCTGCAATTTCACAAGGCTTAGAAGACATACATGCCAGGGGAGAGGACTGCTTCAAGCACGTGATCGATACCTAGAAGGTAAATGGCAACATAAAGATGAATTTTTCTCCAAAGTATTTTAACTCAGTCATTTTGCCTGGCACTGTAATCCTCAACTAAAAGTCTCTAACTGAGAATCATCCATTCGTAACATTATGAAAGGCTTTTGTTATCCTCCTTGTAGTTGGCTTGCTCTGGATCTGTAAGAATTTGTTGACATCATGTCAAAAATTCTTCATATCAGGGATAGATATCCCTTTACAGGGTCAAAATTCACTTATTCATTTGTATATAACATGATAGTTAAACCTGAATTGCTTGCAAACTACAGCAACTTAATTATATGTTAGATATAGATGGCTGTAGCTAAAAAAAATTTCACACACACAAAAAAAAGCATAGTAGAGTGATAGCTGTCCTATGTCCATGTACTTGTTTTTTCAGGAAAAAAAAAATGTCATACATTTCAAAAAATGCACTGTATCTTTAATTAAAAATATATCTGTGCTTCCACAAAAACAGATACACAGGAATATCCTCAAACTTAATGAGTATATGAGCCATTTTTCGTTACACTGCTCCTAAAGCCTTGCTGCTTCAGTTGGTAACATGCTAGGGTAGAACAAAATATAAATAAGTGTAAGGATGACTAGACTGCATCATGTACTGTGGAATCTGTATTCTATTAGCAGGGTCATTGCCAGGATTTTTGTAATTAAAATTCTATTGACCCATCTCTTTTTCTTCCAAAGCTGAGGAAGATTATTTACTGGGTCATACATTTAAAGGTCATCAACTCTAAGACTGCACAAATAAGCAGAGAGCAGCCAAAAATCCCCTCAAAAAAAGCATTGTCACGATGAAGTCAGAAGCACACAAGCAAGAATGAGTTCTGAGGACGTGTTCCATATTTATAGTTTTATCATAACATAAAAATACTTTTTTGCTGAAATAATTTAAAGGCCATCTCTACGAATATGTAAATATAATGAACAAACACGCTGCTGTCCATCACTGTGCAACCTGTTGCTTTTTTCCCCCCATTACAAAAACTGTAGCTTAGGAACTGAATGCCAAATTCCTAGTTCTTCACTGTAGCCCATACAGGGATAAATCCATGGGAAATCCATTTCTTAATCTGTCTCTCACCAGCAGGCTCATTGGCAGATTTTATAAACAGCAGTTGTAAACTTGTTTACCTATTCCTTGTTTTCCTTTGTAAATAAAAGAATCATTTCTCTATGTCCTCAAATTTTAAAGTTTTCAAATGTCAAGCCTAAAAGTCAAGCCTCATTTTAAAGAAAAGATTTGTAAAATCTTTCCTTGTATTTCAAGTTTAATTGTTCCTTAAGCTGGAATGCAACATCTATGGACTATAGAGAAGGCTTCAATACATGACACTTCATAAAACTGGGGAAAGTGCAAATTGTAAGGGTTAGATAATTTGTCGAATGTTTATGACTTATTTTTCAATATTAGAAAAACAAGTTAGAGAACCTTTCAGAAAATTTCCTTTATCCTAAAAGGAAAGAGTTTCATGCAGCTCTCTAGGTCTCAATTCATTACAACTAATCACAATTTAATATGCATTTTTCTTGCATGTCCGCCATTCAGTTTGCATTAAAATGCAAGAAAAAACAATCTTGATTTAGATTCTGCCTGATTCATCTGATGACAAAAAATTAATCTCAGAGAAATATAAGATAAATTATAGATAACATATTATTTAAAATTTCAGACTGAAATAAGGTAACTTTTTCTTCTTGGAACATATTCATTTGGACTTACAAGTTACATTAAAATGTAGTATTTTAAAATTCTTAAGAACGAAGGGCCATCTTTGCAAAGAATGATTATTTTACACAATTGAATGATCTTGTGTTGTAACACAAGGTAATTGCAAACAAATGTAAGCTATATCAAACATATTTATTTTTAATTTCAGACAATAGAATAATTTATCCAGCTTCTTTAAAGTGAATTGCCAGCTTTAAATGAATTGTGAGGCTTTTGCTGAAATTGTTGTTGTTTGAAGTAACAGGAATACAAAGTTCATGTTTAATGTTACAGTTAATGATTGATTTCTTACCCTGACAAATAAAATCCTTCTCTTTCTCTTCTCTCTGGTATCCAAGTTTTCTTTGGTCTTTAGCTATGAAGTGGTTGCTTTATAAAACCAAGTAAAAATGTACAAGGCCTCCTTGAAGTATTGAACTTCCTTCTGGCAGATTTCTTTTGTTCTACATAGGACAATCCATTCTTATTTCTCATTAATTCTAATAAACTCAGACAGGTGGCTGGCCTTCTTAAAGGATTTGGTTTTAAAATATAACAAAACCTGTTTCTACACATATCAAATGAAGTGGTATAATAAGCTTTCTTTTGTTGAACTCAATTAGTGAGGGGTGGGGGCCAACCTCAACTATTTAGGGGAAGAAAAAAATATTTTCTTCAGTAGGCAATAAGAGATGGCTTTAAAAAATAAAATTAAAATTAGAATTAAACAAAACAAAACAAAACAAAACAAAAACCATTGGCTTGAATTATCCAGACCAGGGTCAATAAACTAGAACTCACCAAATAAGCCCTACTCCACTGCCTGATTTGATAAATAAAGTTTTATTGGAACACAGGCATGTTTATTCATTTACATACTGTCTAAGGCTGCTTTCATGCTATAATAGCATAGTCGAGTAGTTGTAACAGCAACCACATGACCATCAAAGCCTAAAATAATACTATCTGGACTTTTACAGAAAACATTTGCCAACTTATGGTCCAAATAAATACCTCAAATTTTTACTTCATTCTTGCCGCCATAGAAGTAGCCAAAAACATGGAACAATGACTGTTTTGGCAGCCCAAACTAGCATTATATCTTTTTGTTGAATTTCTATGAATCTTTATTTTAAAGAAGATACAGAAGCAAATTATTTCAATCAGAACATATTTTAATGTTCAGGTAAATCCATTTGACTCATTTTGTGATAGCCTTAAAGGGCATATGAAAACACTCTCCCTGTAAATTGCATTTTATTCAGTTAAAGTCATTTGTTGGCTGATATGTATGGTTTTTTCTTTAATTGCTGCAAGGGTATAAATTGCAGGTGAATTAAAATTTAAAATTCTGATCATTTTGCAGACTTGTCATTATGAATGCTATAGGCAAGTTAGATTTAGTTATGCCAATGATAGCAAAAAGATACATTATTGCTGCATTATAATGCATAAACAGGTTTTATGTTCTTCTGCATGATATTAGAAACTCAAATTTATGTAGTCACAGAGCTATGATCATCATCCGGTTTTTAAATAAGAAAGGGTTTGGTGATTTATATCACACATAAAGAAGTTTCCTTGTCAAGGTGCTTGCTGATCTATGGCATATAATTTGGATAAACAATACAAACCTTTGATAGAGTCATTAGCAATTATCTGTATTCACAGTTTTTTAAAAAGTGTTTTTTTATTTTTATTTTTTGTCATTATGTATCTCAGATGGCACTTATTTATTCCCTCTCAACAAATTTTGGTTGTTCACAAAATCTATTTCAAGAGTTTTTACATCAAAACTTTTAAAATTAAAATATGCATGTGAAGATCTAGACATTGTGCGCCAACAGCTGTTAACAGTATAATAAGACAACACAGCATAAGTTACAAGTCTCCTAATTAAAAAAACACAATCTCATCTACGCAGAAGTCTCGCACCCCTAAAAAAAAAATTTAATCTGAATCTGATCTACCATCTAGATTCAATTACCAATTTACAGAAATACAAAGAACAAAGGAACATATTAAATTACACTATGGGGCTTCAACTCCCAAAACCCAGACTGAGAAAAACTCTATAAGATAATGACCCAGCATCCTAACCAAATAAATTTTAAGGACAAATAGTGAGGTGAAGTGGAACCTACAGAATGATAGACAGTAGTAGGCAATTGCAATATGTTTGCTTTATTTGGTCCCAGACTCAAACAAATAGTTAAGAATCTACAGATTCTCCTTGATTTATGATGGGGTTATGTCCCAATAAACTCATCATAAGTTGAAAATATCATAGGTCAAAAATTCATTTAATATACCTAACTTACAGAACATCTTACCCGAGCCTACCTTAAATGTGCTCACTTACTATTAGCCTTGAGTAAAATCATCTAACACAGAGCCTATTTTATAAGCCTTATAAGTGTTGAATATTTTATGTAATTTATTATGCATATTGCTTTTACACATCATAAAGTAGAAAAATCATGTTGAACCATCATAAGTCAGGAACTTCCTATATTTATGACACTTAAGAGATAAAGAGAAATTTAAGCCTGGCTAGATATATAACAAAAGGATTATTGTTAATTTTTAAGAACTATGAAAGTATTATGGTTTTTAAAAATAGAATTCTCATCTTCAGAGACACATTTTGCAATTTTGTGGATGAAATAATATGTTTAGGATTTGCTTCAAAATAATAAAGAGAAAAATTAATTTAAAAATAAAAGAAAAACACTAAAAGAAGGAGAAAACAAAATTGTGATAAGAACATAAATATTAACATTGAATAATGGGTATATTGAAATTTATTATTTTGTCTCTGCTTTTGTACACATTTGAATTTTTAATAATAAAAAGTTAAAAACATATGTGGAATACAATATAAAATAACATGCCTCTTATGACTAATTTTACTGATTACTAGTGACTAATAAAACAAATAGTTGTAAATAATTTATTTAGGTACAGGATTAATTCTGTTTTTAGCTTCAAGAAAAAATGATTTACTATCTGCTTAGCAGTAATCAACAGAGATTTAAAAAAACAAACAACCTCAGTAAGTTTAATGAAGTTTAAGAAATATAGAATTTGTGTTATCTCCTCGTTTCCAATATGGTTTATATTTTGTTCTTAAAACTCAAAATCCTTGAGCCTGGTCAAGACAGTAGAGAAGGTAAACAATGTGCTTGCCTCCTCTCACAACCACATCAAAATTAAAACTACACAGTTGAATAAACATTATTGAGAATCACTGAAATCTAACTGAACAGAAGTCCTACAATTAAGGAAATACAGAAGCTGGTCTCACACTCACGGGTAATAGTTGAAAATCAGGAGGGACCATTAACGAGACAGAGGCAACCATTTGAATGGGAAAAGACATTTGTGAACAGCCTCTGTCTGACAAGAGCCTAATATTCAAAATATGTAAATAACTCATACAACTCAACAAGAAAAAAACACACACACACAATTAAAAAATGATCAGAAGACTTGAACAGACACCTCCCCCGAGAAGTCATACAAATGGCCAACAAACATAGGAAAAGATGTTCAACTTCACTAGCTATTAGAGAAATGCACATCAAAACCACAATGAGATACTACCTCACACCTGTTGGAATGGCTATCATCAACAGGACAAGTACTAACAAGCGTTGGAGATGTTGTGGGGAAAAAGGAATCCTCATGCACTGCTAATGAAAATGTAAATTTGTGCAATCATTATGGAAAACAGGATGGCGGTTCCTCAAAAAACTAAAAATAGATTACTGTATGACCCACCAATCCCCTCTTCTGGATATTTTGGGTATTTATTCCCCCTCAAAAAGTGAAAACATTTATCTAAAAAGATATATGCACCCTGATGTTCCTAGCAGCATTATTCATGGTGGCCAGGACATGGAGGCAAACAAAGTGTTCTAAGATAGATAATTGGATAAAGATATGGTACAGATATACAATGAAATATTACTCAGCCATAACAAAAGACAAAATGCTGCCATTTTCAACAACATGGATGGATCTTGAAATAATCATGCTAAGCAAAATAAGTCTGACAGAAAAAGTTGAAAAATATGATTTCACTCATATGTGGGATATATAAAACTAAAAGTAACAAATAAGCATGACAAACAAACAGAGATTCATGAGCAGAAACAGTAGTTACCGAAGGGAATGGGGGAGGTAGATAGGGGTAAAAGGGGTGACGAAAGGAAATTTAACTTTGCAATATATATATATAATACATTATATATATCTATAATACATTATATATACAATATATTATATATAATGTATTATTGAATTGTACACTTGAAATTTTTTTTATTAATGGATATTTTTTAAAAAAAGAAAAAAAATCAGGATGGATAGCAAGGCTGAAGAGATCCTCCCTGAGTAACAAGGGGTCCCAGCTCCATACCAGGCTCTTCAGCCCAGAGTTCTAGTGCTGGGAAGAGAAGTCCCCACAACTTCTGGCTGTGAAAACCAGCGTCAATTCTGGCTGACTGAGATGACAGGCCACTGAAGTCCCAAGTATTCCACTTAAAGGGTCCATGCATGGACTTACTCACTGATAGACTCAGTTATTCTGAGCTCCAGTTCTAGGGCACCAGCTCAAAAAGTGCCAGGAACAGACAGGGAGGAACTGAATTGTCTGGCTTCCGTGTGAGGGCTGGAGGGGCAGCTTCCTTCATGACAGAAGTGCTGGTAGAATGCGTTGTTTCTTTCTTGAGCCCTCCCCTCCCCCAGCATGCAGACATAGGCATCAGCTATATCTGAGTCTCCATCATCCTGACTAACACAGGTTGCCCTGCCCTGCCGATTCCGAGAGCATGCCTCACCCAACTTGTAGGCCCATTCGAGCCACTCCCAGTGGCTTTTCCACACAAACAGCCTGCCTTGGCTTATGCTGCGACATTCCCTAAATCTCTCAGAGGTTCACACAACTCAAGCAAGCAGCAGCCAGCCATAGTTCACTATTTGGTTCCTGAGGCACCTCTGAGCCCAGTGTGGATGACAACCATCTGTGGATTGCTTGGTGGCTTATACCAGATGGCCCTAGCAGGGCACAGGGTGAGGCTGAACTTGGCCTTTGGCAGGGCCCCTCCCAGAATTCCCCAGGGCCAGCATGCCTGCTGGCCAGTCTTGGACCAAACTGGAGCACCACACAGGGCCAAATGCAAGGATGACACACCCAAAGGGCAGACCGTGCAGGCACCTGAGCCCTGCTAAAGTAAATTCTCTCTGTAGGATCAGCCCCTGCACAACAGCTCCTCCACTGTAGCCGCCAGCCAGTCTTCACATCCCACCAGCCTAATGCTCAATCTCTCCCATTGACACGAAAATGACCGAGGCGCAACTAAAATAGGAGGTCACACACAACCCATTCAAGGGACACACCTGGAGCACCTGGCCTAAATGACCAGGAAGATTATGCCACAGGACACCCTCTACGTAAGGCCACTCTATTAAGACCGTGAGATACAACAACCCTACTTAATACATAGAAACAAACACAAAAGGCAACCAAAATGGGGAGACAAAGGAATATGTCCCAAAGATAGAATAAAACAAAGTCCCAGAAAAAGAGCTAAACAAAATGAAGACAAGCAATCTACCAGGTGCAGATGCAAAACACTGGTTATAAGGATGCTCAATGAACTTAGGAGAAGAGTAGATGAACTCAGAAAACTTTAACAAAGAGATAGAAAACATAAAAATGAAGATAGAAAACATAAAAAAGAACCAGTCAGAAACAAAGAATACAATAATTGAAATGAAGAACACATTAGAGGGAATCAACCATAGATTAGATGAAGCAGAGGATCAAATCAATAATTTAGAAGATAAGGTAGCAGAAAACACCCAATCAAAACAGCAAAAAGAAAAATAAAAAGAAAAAAAAGAAAAAGAAAAAAATTTTAAAAATGAGGATAGTTTAAGGGCCTCTGGGACAACATCAAGCATACCAACATTTGCATCATGGAGGTACCAGAAGGAGGAGGGAGAGAGCAAGGAATTGAAAACCTATTTGAAGAAATAATGACAAAAAACTTTCCTAACTTATGAAGGAAATAGACATATAAGTCAAGAAAGTGCAGAGAGTCCCAAATAAGATAATCTCAAAGAAGCCCACACCAGTACACATAATTAAAATGCCAAAACTTAAAGAAAAAGAGATCCTCTTAAAAGCAGCAAGAGAAAAGCAGTTAATACCTATAAAGGAGCTCACATAAGACTGTTAGCCGATTTCTTAACAGAAACTGCAGACCAAAAGGGATTGGCAGGAAATATTCAAATTGACAAAAAGCAAGGACCTAGAATCAAGATTACTCTACCCTGCAAAGCTATTATTCAGAATCTAAGGACAGATAAAAGAGCTTCCCAGACAAGAAAAAGCTAAAAGAGTTCATCAACACCAAACCAGTATTACAAGAAATGTCGGACTTCTTTAAGAAGGAGAAAAAAAAGATAAAAAATATGAATAATAAAATGGCAGTAACTACATATCTATCAACAATTACTATAAATGTCAATGTAGTAAATGCTCCAATCAAAATATAGGGTGGCCGAATGGATAAGAAAACAAAAACCCTTACATAGACTGCTTACGAGAGACTCATTTCGGATGGAAAGACACACACTCACACACACACACACACACACACACACACACACACACACACACACAGGCAGCCAGCACACAGGGTCTGCTTCACAAATACATAGTAATACTTTAATACCCAGAACAGAAGTAACATTTTCTAGTCCAGGTATCTTAGATATCTTTACTATCATCCACATACCATCACTTCCTATGCTGTTGATATATCACATTACATGGTAATTTATTTGTTAAATGTCAGCCTGCTGATTCTTGTGTCTCTTTAATTTCAGCAACTGTACTTATCTTTATATTTCTAGTCTCCAGTCCAGCATGTGGTACACAGTAAACTGTAGCAAGTATTTGTTGAATGAATAAACGAATAATCTCAATGCTGTTGTGTATCTGGTAAACCCTTGGCTAATGCCTTCTGAAATAGCTCAATCAATTATTTAATAAATGTTTATTTAGCATTTTGTGTAAGACTGCTCCAGACACTGATGTGGGTTACAAAACTGAACAAAGTGTGGTAAAGTAGCAATGCTTTGAGAGAGAAGATAATGAAGATACACATGCCACTGTGGTAATAATACAAAGCACAAAACCCTATAGTTCTCATAAAAACATGTAAGCAAATTTTTGTACAAATTAGAGAAGAAATAGGGAGGAGGTACCAGACTTTTTAGTGGGATGGAAAAGATTTAATCAAACAAATTGTTCAAAAGCTATGAAATAAGATTGGTATTTTTGAATGAACCTTTTACTTTTTACTACTCTGTCAGCTAATGTTCAAAAATGACTTTTTTTTATAGCTTAGGAATATAAATCTGAAGAAAAACTAAAGATCTTGTAGTCAACTGCATTATTTCAGAAAGAAAAAAACAGAACTAGATCTCAGAGCTTCGGTCTACCAGTCTATAACTCTTTCCATAATGAAAAACTGTCTCACATTTAGAAAATTAATTCTATATATTTCTATTTAATTTGGTAACTCTAGACACAGACACTAAAATATAGATAGAAAAAAGTTGAAAGACAAAATTTTGCCTGTATCTAGGACTACATAAAATTATTGTAAACACATTTTAAAGTTTGTTTCTCTGTATTGGTATCTTTTAAGTACTATTCATGGGTGAAAATTAAGATAAATATCAAATTATATATGACTTAACACTGATAATAAAATAACTTTAAAGTTATTTGAATGATAATATGTAATATTTCATTTGTTTCTCTATGGATTTTTAAGCATTTGACAAATTATAGATTCCAGCTGACAAAAGATAATGTATGATTTTATAGAATACAATTTTGTATAGTTAGTATTGGCAAATAAAATGGATATAAACAGAATTCATTTGATCATTCAAAGATATTACTTAGTACCTTCCATGTATAAAATATATTGGCATGTAAACAAAATAGTCTTCTTATATTTTTAATGCCTATGTAAGCACTGAGATTAGATAACACCTTCTGCCTGTTATATTTAGGAGCTATATTTTATATTTTAAAATAACGCTATTTACCCAGACTTTATAAATTGATTCTACTTTCTTCATATCAAAGTCTTCTTCCAAAACTAGCATTTGGCAAAACTGTGCATTTTATCTGTTTCATTGCACATTACATTAAACAGCTAGGTGGAGAAAAGATCTGATATCACTTTAATGGAACTTTTGGGAATAAAAATCCCCATTTATCTTTCTGCAGATGGTTAGATTTTCCAAGTGATCTTCTTCTGATGAAAACTGTAGAGAAAAATATATTACCCACTCATCATAAACCACAACTCAAAATTAAACTTTGTGATGCAATCCTCCAACTCTTGCTTTATTCTCATTTAGATGATTATTTAGAAATTGGAAGGGGGGAAGGTGTTAAAAACATGTCTGAAGTTGGTGGCTTGAGTTACATCCAGGCTCAAGCAACATCATTTGTACATCACACCTTAAGGTGAGATGACATGAGAACCACAAGATAAAACACATCTGATAGTAGCCTTATTTCCTGGAGTTTGACCCAGTGGTCACCATCTTCAGCATAAATATGAAAGTACTAAAGGCATAATATATTATTACCGAGAACATAGAGAGTAAATGTTAGATAAAAGATAATAAATAGTCAAGTAGAAACTTGACAGGTGGTGACTTGTCACCTACTTGATGTGAAAAATCATCTGTCATATCCTTGAAAGTATTTCTAATCTCTGTTGCCAAATATATTCCCTTTTGGAGAAATCTAGAAGTAAATATTACAACTCAATTATAGGTTTTGTCTGTAGTCATTGTTGCCAAGCTTTGAATTTCAGAGATCAATAAAGTTTCAAATATACATTTGGGGATTAATGTAGAGTTACCTTAAAAGCTTTTGTCAGTTCAAAATGGTTTTTTTTTTAGTAATTATTTTAAAAAATAATTATAATGATAATATTTCAAAATAATTATAATGATAATATTTCAAAAGTAGAAAGTTCTAAGCAAAGTTGTAGGAAAGGCATAATATCATAATAAAGAACAATCTTTCAAGATCAAAAAATAATAACTTTACTTAAAATCCACCATATTATACTAGCATTTGTCACTTCAACACAGACCAATGAAGTCTTCAACTCATTATTTAATTAGGAACCACTGGAGGAAGAGAGGGATGAACAAAAGGACTCAAGGAAATTTTCATATAGTATGAATGTGCGCAAAAAAAAAAAAAGTGAACAAAGACTATCTCATTTTTGAAAAAGCTTATTCAGTAGCATTAAGATTTAGTTTCTTATTTACATGTCTCCCTCTTGGTAAAGAGCTAGAAAACTAGCACAACCAACTCATTGGTCTAATGAAATCCTTCTGGTTAGCTTAAAGTTTTAAAGGAACTTCAAAAATTTCTGAGCATATTGTATTATTTATTCTAAACTGTTGCTCATTTTCTGGGCAAATAATAAAACAAGGCCTAAGATACTTGGGGCTTAATAATGTTGTAGCTTTCTTTGAAAGACTTCAGAACAAATTTTAAAATGACCATCCTAAAATATATTCAAGAAGAAAATTGTTGGCTCTACGTATTACTTGACTCCTGAGCATCAGTAATCTTGTCCTTAGGTGAACATAGGTCTATGCAGTTGATATTCTTTCAGCACCCACAATGTCACATGAGAGGCAAGTGCCAGGTTCTAGGTTCTGTTGATACCAAGATAAGTTCTGAGTTACAGGTGACTCAAAGCCAGTTATGCACACTGAAGTAACAGAAATTCAGAATCAATTTTTAGAAACGAGAAGAAAAAAAACATGACTATGAATATTCCTTAACAATACTATAAAACTTCAGAAACTTACCCTTAGAATTTAAGTTCAAAAACTACTTTAATGTTGGTTTTCACTGTAATGTCCCTAAGCTAACATATTAGTTGATAATAAGAATAATAAAAAATGTTATTCTATATAAAAAACAATATGCCAAAAGAAAAAATGATAGTATAGCATGATTTAAAAACATTTCAAACATATAAACAAGATTCTCCTTGCATTGTGTTTTTCTAAGTTTTGAAAGTTTTCCTCTCTCATTAGACCAGTATTTAGTAATGTACAGGGTCAGAGGTATAGTACGGTCTGCATGGCGCCTTTCAAGATGTCAGAATAAGGACAGTGAACACAGCCAAATGTAATCAAAGAATAACACAACTAAAGTAACACTAAAAATTTATAGGCTATATACACATAGTTATATATTGCTTAAGAAAGGGCAAATCTTATTTACTTTATTAGTAAATTGATGTTAGTTAATTCAATAAATAATTCTTAAATTTTGGAGAACTATGTTAAATATGTGTTAGTGAGATGTCTCCTTCACATCAAAGCACTTCCGAGTTAATGATAGTAGCTATTACATTCCATATATAGTGTGAATGTCTCAAGAATACTCTGGCAGAAATAGTACCATTTGATACAGCACACTTTTTTGTCCTTCACACATCCTCTGTTAAAAAAATAAATTATTGTGCTAAAGAAATGAATTTGTGATATTAAGTTAACAAATATAGGCTAAGCATTTCAGTTAGAAATGCCATCATTGGAGGTATATCTTTCATAAATTGTTATCGGATGTTCTGAAAAATCTATTTTAAACTTGAACAAGAACTAAAAGCAAAATAATCATGAAATGCGTCAAGACAGAAAAGAACCATAAGCCAAAGATTAGAAAATTTAGATTTAGAGGGTAAAAACAATAAATCCTAGATACATTGGTCCAACTTCTATAGTAAACCAGCTTTTGACTATTTTATACTCTATAAACTTGTCTACCGTTATTAATGCAATAAATAACATCCAAGAAAAGAAGCAAAATTTGTGCCTAAAATATTCCAATTTTATTAAAAGGAAATAAAATTTTATTATTTTGGAAATTCACACAAGTATTTGGCCCCAAAGAACATACAGTGTTTGATGCTTAAAACTTCTAATTCACTTAATTCACAAAGAAAAATTTAGTTGTTTTATAAAAGAAATTAAAGTTTCACTGATTCTCCCTTATTTTTCTGTGGATAGACACATGTTGAAGTCAAGTCACAAGCTGAAGGCTGAATTTAATCAGGCAAATATGGACTCACGTCTTTGAAAGTCAGGTTTTTTTCCCCCACATAATTAGAACAATGGTCTACACCTCATACAGGTAGATTAAATGAGATATAGTGTATTTGAGTGCTATTACATAGTAAGCATTTAAAAGAATCTATAGTGGTAGCAGCAGTAGAAAAAGTTGAAATAACAAAGAACATGAATCAGAACAAGGGGAAGCAACTGAATAATATTTCATGACATTAGGCATGAAATTCTGACTCATCATTCTCACAGATAGAATAGTTTTGCTGATAGTACTCAAATAATCTATACAGAAAGACATTCTGCAACTCATTCTCATTAGAGATGTCCTTACAAATAGGACAGGAATAGGTAAAGTCTGTTGACCAAAGCCTTTTCTTTTTCTGAGAGTTATTGGCTGGTTCTGCTATCATTGCCTTCTTTGACTTCCATTTTTCTTCCAATATTGCCCAACTTCTTTTTTGATCAATATCCTTGCTATTTGTCCTTTAGATATATTAACACCTTCAAAGCTGCTATAGTCTCATAGACCCAAAAATCATTCTCCTTTTCCTCTGTGTTATGAGATGATCAATCTAGGAATTGACTTGAAAGTTTAACTTTATAGAAGGCAATGTTTTTCTCCATTTCAAATTGAAGGGGGCATCACCAAGAATTGTAAAACAAGAATATCTGCAAAATACAATAATTTTTACTTTTCATTGTTTCATATTCGTGTAATATGAATCTCAGTTTGAACCTAAATCATGTTAAACCTAGGATTCAGCCTGTCTGCGCATATCTGGAAGACTAGTCAAGTCAACATAGCATGGCTTTATTTAAATGACAGGTGGGAAGGTTTGTTGAAATACACTCATCAAAATACATATGTTTAGTATAAAGATAGCAGAATGGGTTGTAGAGGTGATTCTGAACACAAGATAGTTGCTGTCCCTTACCTGTCCCTCAGTACAAGTCCTCCCATGCTAAAATTCCAGGAAAAGAAGCTGTAACATAGCAGTGAATAAAACTCAAAAGCCATTTATTACAATTCCATTAGGAACAAAAGCACTATTAGATACTACTACTTTATCACTTCTGCAAAAGTATAGCTCAATTTAGAATGTCAGAATTATGAACTTGGTGCACTGAGGAAGGCAACTGCCAGAAGTCCAGGAGAGGCCTTTTAGACAAGGACCCCTCAGGCGGGGCCCAGACAGAATTAATCACAACAAAGGAATAACCATCCAGAAAAAAAATTACAACGGCCCATGATATTTCCCTATAGAACATTCCCAGAGGACTCTCAAAACTCTCTGCAAATAGAATTTAAGCTGTTTGGGATTTCCAAAGAGGAAGCCTAGGGAGTCAGTGAAACTGTTTTGTTTCTGCTGTAGTAACCTTGTTTTAATCTCCAGGTTGTTGTCAAACAGGTAAATATGGATTATATTAACATATTATTCCAAATAATTTCATCGATTAAACTCAGCTTTTAAAAAATAGTCTTTCCTCATAAAAAAAATGAAAAATAAAAACATATTTTGGATATAGAGAAGGAATCTTATTTGTTCTGTCAAAGACGAATATTTTACAGTTCAATGAACACACCAAGTTAAAAGATTAGAACACCTTTCTCCATTCTTTCATACTGCCATTTTTGTATATGTTATTAAACTAAGCAGTAGTTATTAAAACATGGACACTGGAAATAAAATGCATGAACTCAAATGTCAGGGAAAACACAGCTGTGTAACCTTGAACAAATTCTCTAACTTCCTATGTTGCTCTGTCCTTGTTTGTAAAATAAAGATAATAATTGTAACTACTTCATGGTGGTGTTGTGAAGATTAAATGGTTAATATGTTTAAAATACTTAAAACAATTCTGGGTGCCTGCCTAAGCTTAGCTTAGTAAAAATTAGTTAATAAATGACTAAATATTCATTCCACATATGTTTATTGAGTGAACATCTGAACATAACAAGCACTTCTGATACTGGGAATATGGAAAGAACAAAATACACATTACCTTCCTCAACGAACTTGGATTTTAAGTGCTCTCTAAACCATAATCAAAAGCTAAATACTCCAGGGTACCATCATAAATAAATATTTTTATAATATCAGACATTCAGCATTCAGTTTCTCATGTTACATAGATCAACATTTTTGCCCAAATTTTGAATACTTTCCTAGAATGAATATATAAAATTCAAAATATTAGGTTAAATTTTTTCTTATATTTTAAGGAATATATGCATGGTTTTTCAAGATAATTTAATGAGCATCTATAAAACATAAATATATATACATGTGTCTCAAGACGCAGTTAAATAAAGGTTAGTGAAAACATGGTTAAAAATTGAATAAAGCAATGAGTGCTACTATATTAATAATAAATTTAAGCTTTGGAAAAATATAAATAATCTTAGACCTATGTTAAGATAGTATAATTTGGTTATATTATATCCAAAGACTAGTTCTGCATGGAGAAATCTTTTCTGGAAGGTAGATTTTACACAAAAGTTAGGAACTTGTGATTAGAGAAAAATCTATGAATTTTCACCATTCCGATGTAATTAAGAACTTCCAAAAATGTTTTGAAGCAAGAATGGCCCATAGTAAGATAATTTTTAGTGTCTTACTCAATAACCACCAACACCTTAGATTGTGGAATACCATACATTTATGGATCCAGAAATTGATAGTATTAAATTATCTAGAAAGATCTATTAGGGCAATTATTTTCTACTCAGAGTATGTTATCGCCTCGTTTTCTTAAACTTTTATAAAAATATAGTTTTTTAAAAAAGTATATCTATTTAGTATCAAATATGAAAAATACTCATTTGAAAACTATTCAATTTGCAAAATTGTAACCTGAAGGCATCATCCATTATTTTATCTGTATACATAATTTTAGAGCCAGAAAATTTACTCTCAAGAAGAACTTGTGTGCTTCCATTTGGGTAGGACAATGGAAGCTATAGAACTCTTTGTGTTTCCTTTGTCAAAAACTCAGAGCTAAATTTAGGACTTAGCTGCAATAATATACAAACTCTACAGCTTATGTATCTATTTCTTCTATTTAGCTAAAATTCATGGGGGTTTTTTGTTTGTTTTCTTTTTAATCGCTGTGCTTATTATGCCTTTAAATATTCAAAGCAGTATCAAATCCATGTTGAATGAAATTGAGCTTGGAAGTCATACATAATAGAGGATAGTACAGCCAATTAAAATTCTTACCCCAAATCACATAATCAGTGACAGGTAATTTCAACATCACTCTCTGTACTGCCTCGGCACCTAGTTCAACTAAACATGGCAGTAGATAGTGTCTGAGAGCCATTTTACCACAAAGTATACAAAGACTGTAATCTAATCTCTCTGTGCAACTACACGGTAGAAAACCTTTAGGCAAAGAATTGGTCTCTATGGTGTATGGGTATAACTTGAATTCAAGAACTAGTTCATGCCTTAAACCAATAATTGTTTCCACTAAAATGATAAAAAGAAACCTTAAATGGAAAGTAATATCCAGGGTTGACTGGGTTCTGGGAAACAGAAATTCTCATATACATCTGGTGAGGGTTTCAATTAGTACAGCCTTTCGAAAAGCAGCATAGTAGAGTAATTAGCAACCAGGGTCTAATACCCAGAGTCAGAAAGACCTAAGACCCGGTTCTGCTTTTCCTACGTACTGGTTGTGTGATCTTGGCCAATTTTTTGTCTTTAAGCCTCATTTTTTTACCACCTTTAGAATGGGTGTAATGATAAAATTAACTTCGAAAAGTCATAGTGATGATTGAGATACGGTGTCTAGCACACTGTAAACATTCACATGTTTAATTTTATTATGATTATTCTTAAAATTGTGATTTGGCAATGCGTACAAAGCCTTTACGTTAAACATTAGCTTCTGATCCAGAAATTCCAGTTTTAGGAATTTAGCCTAAGGAAATAATTAAAGACACCCACAATGCTTTAGCTGCCAGGACGCTGAAGAATTCCAGAGTCAGTGTTTGTTGAACATCACTTGTATATATTGAGTCTTGGAGATGAAGTGAGAAGGTGCAAACGAAGTATAGAGTGACTCCAGGTTTTCCTGCTGCTAATTAAGCATTCTGTGATTCTTTCAAAGTGAAATACAGAATTTAAAATTTTGATTATTGTATGAGAATGTTACTACCTGGAATAGCAGTGTTAAAATTTAGGGGAGAAAAAACATTTGGAAAATAATCTTCAGTGTGAAAGTTTCCCTGAAGCTTTAAGTTTGTTTTTTTTTGTTTTGTTTTGTTTTATTTTTAAGAAATGCTTTGAGGTGACAATAACTAATTAATAATAAGATTAGTCCTCTGGCAGTGTTTACTTAGCATGATTTCCTAAATCCCTGATTTAAAATCCACTGATTTGTTTGTTAAACAAATATATTCTCGTGTTCATCCCAGGCCTGCTAAGTCAGAATCCTGGACAGGAGATTGGAAAGCTGCATGTCTTAAAGGCACCCAGAGGTTAAATTGGCTTTCATTCCACTCTCCTTGGAGACCGGGAGCAGCGGTCCATCTGGGGAAACATTCATAATTCTCAGGTGGGAAGATTCAAAGTCATGGCCTTTCAAAACATTTTTAAGAAGACAAACATATAAATAAATGACTTTTTAAAGGAAAATGGAAGAATACATATTGCATTTTTCTGACTTGCAAGAACATATTAGATTATTTTAAATATTGCCCTTTACGCCTGCCTCTGTTTCTGTATATGTGTATTTATAAGATTCTATCGGTGGATTTTTCTTCACGTTTTATCTGCAAAGAATGTACATGTAAGCATTCCATTCTTTGAGGGGCACTTTCCTATAAAGTCTCATATCCCTAGCAAAAAATAACAGCTGTCCAGCCGAGCT
The DNA here is from genome assembly GCF_014176215.1 of Rousettus aegyptiacus. Lineage (NCBI taxonomy): Eukaryota > Metazoa > Chordata > Mammalia > Chiroptera > Pteropodidae > Rousettus > Rousettus aegyptiacus. Next base: position 26,280,670 of record NW_023416286.1, read on the forward strand.
CTGGCAAGGGGTTTTATTTTTCTCTTTCTACTCGCTTTGCCGATATAAGCCTTAAATTTATTGTCACAGATGAATGTGGTTGAAAGATTGGCTTTCAAAAGGCAAATATGGGCCCCTCGATGGCAACCATTCTGTAGAACACAAGGAATTCCCTCTGCATTCTTTCTTATTTAAGCAAATTGTTTCTTATTTAAGCAAAGATCTCAATAAGAATTGAAAAATTTATTTTTAAATATTATACCACTTTTTCAAACAATTCATTTTCAAAAAAAGTGAGAGCAATGTCCTAGTAACTCAAACTCTATGATTATGGACCTATGGTCCTATCCACAGGAAGTGGGCTTTTGCTTCGGTGTCTTCCATAAATGGTGTCATGGAAAGCAGGTATTTAAAGATGACAATGGCTTAAGAGCCTGTCTTATTTTAATTGAGAGATTCTGAAGCTAAATATAAAAATAGGAGCTGAAATAGGAACAAGGAAGCTGCTGGAGGTGAGGAAGTAAAGAAGGTAGACCAAAGGCATCTGATACAATCTTCACTCAACTGCTTCATAGTTTTCAGAGGACCTGCCTATCTCCTTATTGATGGAACTGAAGATATGCAGATGCACTTTCGGTACTTAATATTCTACATGGCTGGGAACGAAGTGTGTTGGCCTGAATTCTGCCTGACTTTGCCTAGGCGTGGCTGATTTCTCTACCCTGCTAGGTCAGTACAGCCTACTAATTCATGAAATCTTCTGCAATTAACACTTAACCTTTCTTCACATAGAACAAGACACTATTATGTTATTCATTTGGAAACCCTCACATCTCTGTCCTCCTTTTAGAGTTGCCTTCTCATCTTATCTCTGTTCTTTCAGCCAAGTACTTTAACATTTCCTTAGTCCAAAAACAGGAATTCCGTCTTGGACTTCTCACTCTACCTACACTTGCGGGACATTCTCATCTATTCCCATGGCTATAGTTATGATCTTTATATTCATACACATGAAAATCTAAACTGAGTCTTCTTGAAGCTCATCCTTGAGGCCTAGATCCTAATATTAGACTGTACACAAGGTAGATCCTCTTGAATACCCAGCAGACACCTCAAACACCAGTATCTAAGATGTAACTTATCATCGTTTACCCTCCTTCAAAGGCTGTGTCCTTCATCTCAGCAATGACACCATCATTATTTCTCTGGGTCACAAACTCAGTCACCATGCTGAGATTTTCATTCTCATTCTCACAAGTAGCCCTCTCTCCCAAATACCCCATCAAACCAATTGCTTAGTCTTTCATCCTGAAGAATTCTATCTCTCCATTCCTTGTTTTTAAAATACTCCAGGCTAACATCACTTCTTTCTTCTGTTAAGGAAAAATGATATTTTTGTATGCCCTTCTGTTCTCTTTAGCCCCAATTGGAAAAATCCAGAATACAGATGCCCTTTCATAAGCCAATTCTCCATAAAAGAATACCATATCTGACAATGCTCATGGATTCAAATCTGCACATCTTAAGGCTGCATGAGAATCTTTGTTGATCCTCCTAATCTTAACAGAGAGTTAGGCTCCTCTATTTCCACCAGCATTAATTTCAGCTTATTCTCCTTATACTCTTTAAGGTACCAAGCTCAACTCATCTCAGTGCTTATCTTTATACCATGTTTTTTTTTTTTTCATCTTGTACTCAACTTTACCCCAACCCTTGCTTTAGCCGGGCCACTTCTTCTTAGTATTAGTGATAAATATGACTTAAAAAAAAATTTTATGTAAATTTAATGAGGTAACATTGCTTAATGACATTGTTAGTTTCAAGTGTACAAATGTGTAATGCATCTTCTGTATATTCCATTGTGTGCTTACCACTCAAATTCCAGTCTTCTTCTATCACCATACATTTGACCCCCTTTACCATCTTTATCCTTCCCCTCCCCCTTCCCTTCCAGTAAACACACACACATGCACACAAAAGGTGAAATATTGCCTTTTGCAACAATATGGGTGGATCTTGAGAGTATTATACTATGTGTAATATTGCTTCTTAAGATTGACCATCCCCAGCTTTCAAACTAGTTAAATCTTCATGGCAGACATGGCTAGTTACCTATGCCAAATTCATTCTACCCATCTTTCATAATAACAAAACGTAGATTGTGTTCTGTGCAGAAACATGACCAACTAAAATACTTACCTTCTAGTGGTCATGTGACTCAGTTCTAGCCAAAAAGAGTTAATCAGAAGTCTCCTGTGGGACTTACAAAAAAAGATTTTTTAAAGAGAAAGATTAAATTGGCATGTGTCTTTTCCTTTTGCACTTTGTCTTTGTCTTTCCCTCTCCTTTCTTCTTGGACTTGTGATGGATGTCTGGATATAGGGTAAAACCAACATCTCATGACTATGAAGAAAAAACTCAAATTATGATTGTGGAACAGAAAAGTAAAGGTACTTGAATTTTTGATAATTAGTCTCTGTACTCTCATGCACTGAGGTGGAAAATTTCTTAGTTTTTAACGCTTTCAGTCTTGTTTATTACTACATGTCTCATATGGTGCTAGACGCAAGAAAGAAACATTGATTATGGAATGAATAAGTAAATGGAAGGGAAAGAAAATGTGGCAGTCCCTAAGAGCAGTGGACATGAGCTTCCTCCAAGGCTAAATTTCTTTATTCCTTTTAAAGGTTGATAATTATAAAGGTTCTATAGATATTTAAGTATAAATATCTAGATATGAGAATCTAATATTTCCTCACTGATATTCATTTGATTTGAAACTCTAAACCATGGTTAAAATGCAGACATTCTATAGGTAAGGAAACAAATTGAGTCATTAATGTTAATGCTCAGATCAGTTTGTTATGAGGAAAAGGAAGCAAGTGAAAGATAATGAGAAGAGGGTATCAAAATACAGCCTGAAATTTAGGAAGTGCTCCTGTACCAATCTCTGTGTTGGCCATAAATAGATATGATTCCTTATTGCACATAGGACAACTCTTCAAGGATCTTTGGGTATACTTTTTTAAATCTCTTTTACATTTGAAACATTTGCTCTATTGGCACAGCCACCAGAGGAGTGATATCATTTTTACTAACTGAAATATAGCTTTATAACTACATTAAAAACTGCTATAGGACAGTGATTCAGAGTAGTGGCTGGAAATGTTGGTGGAAATGAAAATACTATTTTTGTTGCAATTGTTAACCTAGCATACCATTCTCAGAAATAGTAAAGACTGAATCCCATATAGCAGCTTCACATTTTACCATTTTTAATATGTATAATATTAAGTATGGGGGGAAAGGTAAAAATAGTATCTTCTGAGGAATATTTCTTAGTATGTGACTTTAATTAAGAAAAGAAAAGACTGAAATTATCACAAATTTAATTCTTAGCATCTTAGAAAATAATTAAATACTTATTGTACTTCTTTTCAAACATGTCACTGAAAAGATAGATGAGTAACAGAATTCAGAGAGAAAAAAAAAAGTATAAAGTTTACTAGTCCTTGGATGCTCAGCCAATTTTTTTTTTTAATTTAAAATACACAAAGAGTAAAGAATATTTTGATCTAAGGGGTATAAAGTACAACATAATGAAACACAATCCAAAAGTTGACAGTTGACACATTATCACTTTAGGTTTAATATGTGAGCCAAAGTAAATAAAATATAGGTTAATCGGGATTACGGTTTTTGAAAATATTCCTGTTTGGCTTATTTTAATAAATGAAGAATCTCTATTGTGATAATTAAATTAAAATAATATATTCTTTTTATTTGCTCTTTTTCATAAAAGGAATTTCACTAATGCTCTTCATTTCCTGAATAGCTACAGCAGTTATCTTCTCATGTTAAACACTATGGTCTGTGACTCAAAAAAGTCATGTAAAAACACAGACCTCTCTTAACAATGGAAGTACTGTTAGTGGGAAAAGCAACAGGCTTAGACAAGAAAAGCTAGGTATGGCATTTCCCTGTTTTTTTGTAGGAAAATAAACAATTTGGATTGATTGAGAAAAGAGATTGAAAACTTATTGAAAGACAAATGTAAGACCAAATAAGAATGCGATAAACACTTGTCCTTTGTTTGAGATTACAAACCTTATATCTTCCATAGGGAAAATGCCACTCACAGTCCAGACCCAGGGAGCTGAAATAGGTGTTAAAGATTGCTGAGAAGCAAACTCTAGAAGGCTTTCCTGTGCTTTGCTCCTGAAAACACTTGAAGAGAGTGAGGAAAAAGCTCTGAGGCCTGGCTAGCAGATGTGTGACCACATTCTCATCACAAGAAAGACAAGAAAAGAAAGAGTCTTTCTAAAAATTGTTCACAAAACAATATTTCTATCTTACTACCCTAAATATGTATGGTTTATAATGACTTCAAAGGGTGATCACTACAGCTAAAGGTAATACTGATTGATTGAGTCATCCACTATTTAGCAATTGACAAATTGCCTTCATATGCATTGTCATATCTTGGACCCAGTATAAGACTTATCTGGATGGGCGCAATATTTTGAAAGGCCTAATTCAGGGAACATCATAACCTAAGAAATGCTTTTTTTTTTTTTTTTTTTAACAGAAACTCCAGTAAAAGATTGATGATGTATGTATTGCACGTTTCTAATTCCAGCAAGAGAGTACAGAACCTGTTGTCACTCTGGGTCAGTCACCTCAGATGGGCATCGGACACACATCCAGGCACCAGGGGAGTAAAAAGGGTTGACTAGATGAGTGCTCTCTGCCTTCAAGGAAACATACTGCCTTCTCTACTTCCTCAAATTTTCCCCAGGTCTATAGCTGGCACAAAGGGAGGGACCAGGGTCCCCTTGCTGGGAACTAGGCCTCATCTCCATTTGCCACCTCAGGCATAAACTTTCTCTTCTGCTGTAAATGTGGTCGGAAGTTAACAAAAGTAAGGTGGTGTAGCAGTCCAGGGGCAGAAGCATGGCTAAAGTAACTTCTACTTCCTTTTCCTCATCGTCTTCTCCAAGGAGAGCCATGAGCAAATAAAAAGCTTAGGTCATACGGTTTTAGACCGGGCATAAAACTTAAACAGTGGTGCAAGTACAGCAGAAGCATCATCATTATTAGGCTAGTCTGTGAGGCATTTTCAGCTTCCTTGAGCCACTATTGGTCATTCCCTGGTAATTACTGACTCAGGACTTCATATCTACTTTTATTGCAACACTTGAGTTGAAGTAAAATTATTTATTTATATGTCCATCTCTTTGTCCTCTTGCGGACTGTAATTATGAGTCCTCCACAGCACAGCTAATGTCTTATATATAATGTGTCTTTTCTTTCCCAGCCCATCCCCCTTATCCCTGAATTTGCAAATGCCTAGCACTTACTAGGCTGTAGAAAAGCATTCGCTTGGTGAACAAATAAATGAATGACTTGCAGCTCTGAGCCAATACATTCAACGGAGGGAAGTTTCCAAATAGAACATCAAAATTACCGTGTCACATTTTTGTCCCCAAGCATTGGAATATATTAACTTCAAAGTCAGAAAATAAAAGAACTTGTATTAAAAATATATGGAATATTTCAAGGACATGTGTGTACATATGCATGTACTTCCTCCCAATATAAAGTTATTTTGAGTCTAAGCATGCCAATAGCATCCTTCTGATCAAAATGAAATACTATATTTCTGCTTGTGAAATAGTTTCCAATGACTATTTGAACAGATCAATATAGTGCAAAATGTGTATGTAACGGGAGGTCCAAATCAAGAGCAAGTGCTGGATCTGAGATCCAGAATACAGTAAGCGCCACAGGATCCTCAAACAAATCTAAAAAGGGAAAGAAGAAGGGCCAAGAAAAGAGAGGAAAGTGAGTGCCTGGGTGTTTTGGTCTTTCATTTTGCTGGGAATATGGGAGGGTTCCTCTCAGCAGTGCTTAAGGAAAAGGCTGCTCCTCACCTCAGCCCTTCCAAAAATAAGATCAGCCACACATCAGGGGCCCTGGGGCTTTGAGAAATGTGATAGAAAGATGGTGTTGCTCAGAGAGGTGAGCCTGGGCTGGGCTAGGCTGGGGAGCCTGAGGAGAGCTGAGTTCCGCGTGCCCAGGGAGCAGTGGGTGTGACGCACCCATACTAACAGTCTATGGGAAAGTTAACATAGAAACAGACAACACCCAAAAACTCCCTTCTGGGTGGATTTCTGACTCTTGTGCTCACTTTACTTCCTCCAAGCTCCCTTCAATTTAATTTAACAACTGTATGTCAACATATGTCCACAATTTTACCTTAAAAAAATCTGTTGTAAAGGCATCTCCTTTGAAACCACTGGGGAAGGCAAGGAACCATCATCACCTGCTCCTTCCTGGCTGTTTTTGGTGCTGCTAATCTGAATGGTAAATTAGAGACCAGCAGAGGGGAATCGTGGAAGAGTCTACCTCAGAGCAATTCACAGAGAGAGGTTCCAGAAAATTCCAAGCCCCGTACAGGAAACTAGAAGAATGTTTATGTAGTAGAGGTGGGCCAGAACATGGGGCAACATCAGTCAGGCCCAAGGAGCACATGGGGTTTTTTCACAAGTGACAGTCTTGATGAGTGCATGAAGGAGAGTCTATGGGCATCTCCTTCACCTGCCTTTATGTCTATATAAGGTGGTGGGAACAAGCAAGGAGTGTGGGAGAATCCTGTTCCTATTGCCATTTGAGAGGTTTAACTATAGATGAATAGTCACTTATCTAGCCTGAGTTCAAGTGTTAAATATAGTTTATTTTGTTAGAAAAGTAAAATAGTTAAAATTCTAAGTTTTTTATAATAATATATGCTCATGGGGACAAAAATGCATTTTTTTTTCCTCATTGGGGAATATATGAATTTATAACTTGTTTTGTTTGAAATAAACCTACTAGTAAAGCCATAGTAAAGCACTCAGTCTTCAATAAGATGATTCTGGCATTTAATTTTTAAACTCCTTAGCAGAAATCAGAATGCTTTGTTTCTTCTAGTTTGTCTAACTCTTATTCATCTCTAGAGAATGCTGATGGCTGTATTTTTATATGTTATTTGCTTCTTTCTGGAAATTGTCTTCTAATCCTCTTTCAAAAAATTCTCTTATTCTAATCAACTTCTACAGAAATTTATTGTCTGAACAGAGGTGTTCTTGTTTTGATTTATACAAATCACTGTGCAATATCAACAAATGCTAGCTGATGATTTCACTTGCACAAATTTTCCTGGAGATAATGAATATCATTCACCTAATGTTCCAAAGGAATCGACATGTTCTGCTTTGGCATTACACTTGCATTTGATCTTTGTTCTTTTTTAAAGATGAGGAAAATCACTTCATTTTCTATGTGTCTATCTACAAAGTATTTTAGTACTCTAATATTTGAGAGAGAGCACAGTTTTGTTCACTTTCCCCCTTATCCTGCAGACTAATGTATAGTCATTTTGAATCTTAAGCAATATAAATAACATGGACTATGAAATAAAAAATAAACTTTTTTACAATTCTGCTTCATTACAATCGGGTGTTTAGTGTTATATAGGCAGACCATTTTAATGTTTTACCTGAATTTCCAGATATCACTTTAATTCTAGATTTGTTTTCGTTGGTGGTGTTGTTTAACAAATACTTATTAAGCAAGTTCTATGCACAAATTCACTCTAGCTCTTATTTCAGGAGAGAAGAAAAAAGCCTAACACATTACTTATGATTCTAAAAGCTTTCAATATACTTGGAAAAATAAAATTCCAATAGTAAATCATAATAATAATAACAAATAATGTAGGTAAAGTGTTTAATAATTTACCAAACTCTATCACATATAGACTAATAATATGCTCCTCTGAGAAATCCTGAGTTAAAATAGATATTATTATCTCCATTTTGTAGATTAAAAAATGAAGGCTTGTAGGTGAAATAATCTGCTCACTTAGTGGTAGAGCCAAGACTAAAACAAGTGCTAGATTTCAAATATTGTCTTATTTCCACTGCAGCAAATAACAACAACTCAGGAAGTGATGGAGAATGACATAAGAGTGACTCAGATAATTTGCTGCAGTATTTAGACAGGAGTGCCATCCCTTCTGATTAAAGAGCTGGCAGTACAGCTAAGCCTAAAGATGGAGTAAGAATTTATACAATAGCATTCCAGGAAATAAAAATCATATAAGGAAAGGCACAGAGGTGAGAAAGGGCAGGACATATTGGAAAGAGATCAAGGGATCAAATTTGGCTGGATTACAATTTATGTCTTGTGCAAAATACATTCAGAAGGCATCTTGAGATCAGAATACAAAGAGCCTTGTAAGTCTTCACTTTATTTAGTAAGCATTGGGAAACTACTAAAGATTTCTTTTTTGGGGGGGTGTAGTGAATGGCATGCTGAGATTTCTTTGCACAATAGGAAAATTACTATTATGCTGGTAGATGAATGGAATCAAAGGGAGGATTAGCAGGTGAGAAGAATATTGCAAAATTTGGACCTACATTAGCGTAGTAGTGGGGGGATGTAAACATAGAAATGGACAGGATGATTATTTCAAAAGTAGAAACAAAAAGACATAGAAAAAAGCTAAATGTTGAGAAGAAAAAGTGAGCGACTTGTTAAAAATTTATTTTGCAATTTCAAGTCTGAGTGTGGGAAAAACAATGTTATCATGAACCAAAATATAGAAATCAGGAGTAAGAGGTAATTTGGGTAAAGAAAAGTAATTTCCATCTTGGGAATATTGAGCTTGAGCTGCTGTCAAGGCATTCATGTGAACAGGGAGTAAATATGTCATCGATGACGATGCACCCCCATAAGAGACTCCATGGTGGTAGAACAGTCAAGGGAGAGAATAGAGAGAGAAACGAAGTTAATGACAGAATTTAGGGGTGACATAAATTTGTTGAGCCAGGGAGTAACGAGACAGAGTAGAGATTTTGGAAAGAATGGTCAAATGAAAAGATAATAACCATCAGTATTGTACAATTCTTTAGAAAGGATGACATTCACAAATATAATTGGAATTATAGTAAGTAAAGAAAGTTTTATATGAGGAAAACAAATTGTATAAAACTAGAGCAGGAAAGGTTGAATACTCTTTCAAGAATTTTGAGAAAGATAAAGTAGGATTAAAGGAGTAAAAAGAAAATAAAAGAAAAAGATAAGGTGGTAGCTTGAAATCGAGGTACGACTAAAAGAAAATGCTTTATAGTATAAGGAAGATGCAAGTATACTTCAACACAAATAGGAAAAGCCTGAAGAAGAGAATATGATATCCCTGAGAGAGGGAAGAAAACCAAAGGATCCAGTGGCTAAAGGGTATAAAGTAAAGAACTTAAGTGAAAAAAATATTTTGGAAAGAAGTGATATATATTATGGGGACATTGGTTAACAAAATCTAGTAAATTTCAGGTGTACAATTTAATAGTAAGACATATATATATATTGCATTGTACGTTCACCGCCCATAGATTTCTTTCTGCCACCACACATTTGACCCCTTCTACCCTGTCTACCTCCCCGCTCCTACCTCCCTGTTACCCTCTGGTAACCACTAGTCTATTGTCCATGTCCATGAGTCTCTGCTTGTTTGTCCTGTTCCTTTGTTGCTTTTAGGTTTATATCCCCCATATAAGTGATATCATATGGTTCTCAACTTATTCTGTCTGGCTTACTTCACTTAGCATGATTATCTCAAGGTCCATCCATGTTGTAGCAAATGACAGTATTTCATCTCTTCTTATGGCTGAGTAACATTTCATTATATATATGTACTGCTTCTTTATCCAATCATCTGTTGTAGGACATTTTGGTTGCTTAAGAGGAGATATATTAAGAGAGAAATTTCGAGGTGCAGTGAATATGAGTATGTTCAGAAAGAATGGCTCCAATTTGTATTGATCTCACCCCCAACACAATCTACACTGAACAGAGTGGTAACTCACCCAAATCCAATTCTCTAGGTAGATCTCATCTAATTCACAGAAGCAGAATTAGATTGATTAGGTTTTATGAAGTAATACTAAGGATCAGAAAGAATTTGAACCCCCCGTTTGATACAATTTGATTTCTTCAGCGATGTAACTAGCAAGCCAAACTGTTGTAGCAGAACCCCTGAATATTATGTGACTTAAGGGACAAAGAAGTTTATTTCTCTTTTGTTTTAGTCTGAGGTAAGAGTTCATTGTCAGAGGGAGGGTCTATTCAACACGGTCTTTCAGGAGCCCAAGGTGACAACAGCTCTGCTATCATTGACACATGCTTTTCAAGGTGCTGTGGGCACCACCAGTCGTCCAGGTGCAAAATCACCTCTTAAGAAAGTTAGGTAGTAGTAATGACTTCGTTCCATTCACATTCCTTTGATGTGTCCTGTAGACACACTTCTTGCTAGGGGCTTGGACAATGTAATCCCTTGTTGGGCAGTTACATCCCAGCTACAATGCTATTTCTAAGGAAAAAGAGGAGAACAGATGTTGGTGGCAAACCAAAAATTTTTGCCACAAGTATCTCAAAAAAGAAACTCTTACTTGTGGCTTGTGCTCTAGAACACACTCTTCTAAATAAAGTTATAAAAATAGTTTTGCTCTTGAGGAAAGCTCTCCACGTTATATAGAAATAAGCTTAGAAAAGAGACTTAAATAAGCTTATTTCTTACTGGTTTAGCTTCCCCTTCTTTGGAAGAACAGATAAAAGTCCAATACATCATAGATGCTTATTAATTATTTACATAAGTAACACTTACTATCCCTCACTTATGTAATCTGATAATTCTCTGGATGCAATTAATTAGAAATGAGATCAAAGCTACATACTCCTTTTGATGTCCTATTTATATAATTTATTTCTGTCAGAAGAAAATAATCATAATATCATGTGTCATGTGAATATATGCAAGTTCTTTCCGACATTGTTATTTTGAATTTCTTAGCTTTTTCTCACGAAGGATATGTCCTGTGATGTGACATCTTGTCTATTCTTACTGCTTCTTTTTATATACACTCTTGGTGGTCTTTCTAACTATTTAAGTCTTCTGGATTATTTTTACTTTATTGACGTAACTTTTCTGAACTTCACATTGTTCACTTTAGGCTCCTGAATCTTGAGTCTTTTCTTCAGTAAATAGCACAGTTATGGTAGTAATATGTGTTACTGTACTTAAATTGTAATCCTAATGATTATTACCTATATTCTCTCCCTATATCATGTCTTGGAAGTTTGATAGGATGAGGTTACACATTTAAAAAGCTATCTAGACATATTATTGGATGTTTGGAAACCAGTTATTTCTAATTCAAACACTTACCAGTAAATAATCTACCAAATGTTCTGAAAGTAACCAAGTGAGTGTTGTCAAAAAAACTATGTTCTTGTAGCACATCTGCATAAAAACCTCATCTGTGGTTTTTGGGTTGACCCTGGCATGAGATAGTTCTATCTTTTGAGCCAAGTCTCTTAGTTTTTCTGAATTTCTTGTATAGCCACACTGGTCAAACAGAAATAACGCCTTCCCGACCTGCCTTGTCAGTTGGTTAGAAATTATATTTTTAAAAAAATCAGAGTACTTTCAAAGACAAAGTAATAAGCATCATTATTTTAATTCCTCAAAATTTCAATTTGCTGATAGATCCAAAGAGTAGCAAGAGATCACACCAATAATCGGTAGTAAAAATTCTCATTTCAACCTAGGAATTAGAAAACAGAATTTAATAGGAAAAAGGTAAATTTTTCTAAAATGGTCTCTAATCTTACTTGACCTTTTTTTCATTAAATATCAGATGAGACTTTAAAATCTTCATCAAATCAATTAAAACTGATTTTAAAATGGGATTCTACACTTAGAAGAGAATACATGGATAACATTTGTTATTTCCATTAGTTAGGTACAGGCTGGATTGCTGTAACAAAAAGACCCCAAATGCAGCAGTTTAAGTAAGATCATTTCTCACATAAATAACAGTCCAAAGAAGGACAGACAGTCCAGTGTGGTATTGTGCCTGCCCATACAACCTACAATATCTCTGAGTCTCAAGATTCTTAACTTAATCTGCAAAGTCCCTTTGACCATTTAAAGTAACACATTTACAGGTTCTAGAGATTTAGATGTAGGTATCTTGGAAGATGGTGGGGGACATATGATTCAGCCTACTACAAACAATAAAAATAGATTTTCATGAAAAATAACTGTATTTCCACAACTCAAACTTAAGTTTAGTGAGAAGAGTGACATTGTTTCACATTTTGCAAATCTCTTCATCGACTTGATAAATAGAAGACAGCTGGATTCTCACATTTGCTTCTATACTCAGTCTGTTGTGACGCATTTTGATTAAGTATATGGAAAAAATCCATCTTCATACAGTCCGATATTTATGAAAAGATTTCTCAGATAATTGTGCATGTGCTTATTTAATGCTACACCACAACTTGACAAGTGGTAGCATTTAAAGGTTGGTTGCAATGTGGAATCTGAAACAATATTAATGAAATTTTTATATTCACTCACATGAAAATCCACTGGTCTAGTTTGCACTTTAAATGATTTTGTGATATCATAGATTCATCATTTGGAAAATATCGATTCACTAAATTCTGCATATCTTTTGAAAATTACAACTTTTTATTAAATGACATTTTAAAAAAATTATTAATATCACAACCAACCTTATCAGAAAAAGCCTTTAAACACTGGTAAACTGGTAAGCTCACAGGGACAGATACAAGTTTCTTAATTCTAATTTATCTCTTTAAATCTTGAATTTTAACTCTGGTAACAAACACTGTCAATTGTTTTCCTGGAAGCAACAAGTTTCTTTTTTTAATTTTCAAGAATATGTTTGTCAAGTACTAATGTCTGAATAACTATGGTTTGTCTGTCAGTTGTTTTCTCAAATAAAAATAAATTGACGTTAAAAAATAATAATAATAACTGAGTTCCATTCTCAACTCAAACATTTACACAAGTGATTCCCTTCAAGACCATCGTACTCCAGCATGCATATGTGTTTTATGCATATTTCTTATTTCTTTACATAAACTATTAAAAAACTGTGTACGTAACGTTTCAGGTAGATCCAAATTGAACAATATTGACCATGCTACTGCTTCAATGTATTCCTCAGAGTATTTTTATATTTTTAAGTGAAACTGACATTTTCCCTCTGTGAGTGCGTGGCAGTGAAGGATACACAGTGACTGCTTGTTTTACCACTACTTTAATTCACACTAAGGCACTAACAGTTCTACCCACCATTGCTTTAGCTTTGTCAGAGAGAATATCAGAAAACATTAGTATTATTATTGAAATAGTTTTGACAATGCAGACCCACTGTAAGTGTCTCTGGGGTCCCTAGGGACATGGGGACAACAAATTGAGAACAACTGCCTTAGGGCTTGTCTTTCCCTACCCTCTTTGAATCAGTGCTATACGCACAATCCAGCTTTCAAGAAGAAAGAGCAGAAGTGGAAAGCAAGTGATTTATTTTTAAAGAAGTGATAGAGCAGTTATGGACATTACTTCCATTCACCTTCCATTAGAGATAACTTAGTCATATGACCAAAGCGAGATGCTGAGAATGATGGGAAATGTGGCCTCCAGCTAAGTAACACTGTGCTTATCAAAAATTGAGTTACTGTTAAGGAGAACAATTTTTAGGGAACAAGGAGCTTTCTGCCACATGAATCCCATCAAATAACATTGTTGAAGTTGCCATGTAATTAGCTTCCTGCCTGTTTATTCTAGCACATGTATATCTTTAAAGGGACTATAAGTTTTCCATGTAATTCATTTTAGAAGTAGAGTTCTACTGACCAAGATCCATTAAAATGGTGGAAATATAAGGTTTAAAATAGTATTAATACAACTGAGATGTTCTTAGAGCTGGGACTAGCTCTGAGCAATGGTTCCGGGATGCGGAAAAGATAATGGGAGTTGTGGAGCACACTGCTGAAATAAATGCTGAAATAATTTTAAAGAAAAAATAATTTGTTTCTTGTCGTTCCCCTCATTCACGATAGAAGCCTTCACAGTAATGAAAGAAGCATGGGCTTTTGCATAAGAGACAGTCTAAGTCCTTTTCTCGGGTTCTGCAATAGTATTGTGATAGATTAAATGAGATCACCTGTGTGATACACTTACCACAGGCTACTTAACTAACACAACAAAACTATGATGCAAATCACTAGGCAAATAAGTAATTTTCCCTGTTAGTAGCTAAAGCTAAAAAAAGTATTGAATTATTTCTAGGTTTCTAGTTTTGTCACTATCATTCGATGATTAATGTAAATGCACAATAGGAGTCAACCTCTCAAACATCTCGAAATAATTCAATGAAAAATAAGAGACTTTCCAAAATTAAAGTTTTCTCTACCACTGGGTAGACTACATCCCAATTTGTCTGAATCCAGTGCTTTCGTAGACTTGTTTCAATAGCCTCTTTCCATTTAGGTTAACAGATTCATCAGTTAACCCACTCAGCAATCTCTCCCCACAGGAGTGAGAGTAGGGGTGAAAATCAAGACAGTGGCCGTTTAAGAACAGATAAGATCGCCAAGTGCTCCCTAACGCAATCTGGCTTCTTCGAGAAGGTAAATGCCAGTGTTCCTCCTCATTTATTTGTCAGGGAGCTGTGTGCTTTTCTGCTTCTCTGCAGCTAGAGAGATGGTTGGGGTGGCCTTAGTTCACAGATCCTTATCAACTCCTTGCAGGCACTCTGCCTTTCATTAGTGTAAACAGGGAAAATATCTACTGCCTGTTCAGCAATTCTGAAACACAGAGAACCTTTTGGGACAAAGATGAGTTTCTTCTCAACCGCTTGATTAGTTTGTGAATTGATCAATGAGAGACTGAATGCTTTGATTAGGTAAGAGAAACAGGACTTTTAATGAACTTGGATGTGGAGATTTGAGGCTATTTCCCAAGAGCGCTCCTGGCAGGGGCAGAGTGCAAAGGCACGCAGAGGGCACAGACGAAGGCCGCTCATTCTGCTGGGCTCAGGGATGCAGAAGGCAGGGAAGAGAGGTAGCAACGGTGGAGCCCCACAGCCTGCTACGATCATGCCTTAGCACACGAAAAGGTAGATGGGACTAGAGGGAAACAAAGGCCTAACCAGACCATGATTCTGCAGAAAACAAACATGATTAATCCATGTTACCCCCGACAGTCTTCGAGATGAATAAAAAGGCCATGGAATTCTTTCAATCATGTAGTGATTCACGCTAATCATTACTAACAGAATAAAATGGCTGCATCTACTGTGCTACGTTAAAAAAAAAAAAAAAAAAAAGACTGCACCAGCTACAAAGACACTCAAAAATATTTTCTCTTTTAAGAGGAAAAAAAACAAACTTACAAGAAAGTGAAAAATGGCCATCCCTCTCGACTTTCGTGTGATGACATGGAACGGACACAGACTACTCGTAAACAGCAATGACCACAGCTCTTCTTTGCAGTGTCCCTTTCTGGAGGCCCTCACCCCACTTTTCTTGCATGATTAGAGGTTTGAGGCAGAGCTGTGGCCAGTCCAACCACACACGTAGTCACAGAGTTTGCAGACGCAACTCCTACCAACCACTGCTAAGAATCTCTCGGGAATCCACATGTGCTGGCAGCTGGGCATACTCAAGATTCTTGAAGTACTAGCTCATAACAGGACATTTAGCACCTAAAACTTTATCCACTGAGGCTTTCTAAAAAATGCTGAAATGTGCCACTATAACCAAAGGATAGCTTATGATAGTCCAGGTCACTTGGGCAAATAATGATTTATTCATTATTCTATAAGTCAGTAAATAAAAATAAACAGATTATAAAATCAAGGTTTATAAATGCAGAAATCGGAAGTCAGAACATCTTAGGAAAGCCTAAATAATTTAGAAGTGTGTACTACTTCTCGTATTTTTCTGCAAAGTTTTAAGAGAGTCATATTTTGTAATAATTAGAGATCTCAAGGTTGATTTATCTTTTTCTAATATCACCCTTTCTCTACTTTATTTAGAGAATACATCTAGTCTGTTATAAAACATTGCAACGAAATGAAAGACACTTCTCCTCCACCTGGGTTGAAATTTTTAAAACCTTTTTTCACTGTTTGCTTTAAAAAAAATATTCATTCAAGTAGAAAACTAACGAGTAAGATCATAAAACAATTCTGAACCTAACAGACAGTGATTTGTAGGAATTATCTTTGTTTTTTTGTTTTTTTTTTCCTAAACGGTTATATTCTCTGGAAATGTGTATCCTACAATTTCTTTCATGCTCCTTCTCACAGGTGTTCATTTTTCTGATTAGAGATCAAAATGCTTATTTTATTCAGCCCATTGCTGTCAAATTATTGGTACTCAGAAGCTTATTATTTACAAGTCATGTAGAGAGAGTACTTCATTTTTACTATACCTGAAATGAAAATCATGCAATTTAAATGAAATTTTCATCAAGATTAGTGATTAAGTCAACATGCAATTATTTTGGACTTCAAAACTTTTTCCTTTTCTTTAGAAACACACTACAATCTTGTAAGCACCCTATAAAAATTTGTGGAGCAGTTGAAATCACAATCAGATATCTCACTTTCTGTAGACACCCCTAGGAGTTCATACTATTTCCGTGTCTCCCAAACTCCTTGTAGAAAGGCTCCCCCAAGTCCAGATCCATAGACATTCCTGCTGCTTCATCCTCATTTGCAATATAGTAAGCACCCAATTAGTGTTTTCTATTGCTATTATAATTATAACTGTTAGGATTAAAATATGAACACTATCCCATTTTTTTAAGGCCCAAAGCTGGTTATCTTAGTCAGCTTGGACTGCTATAACAAAATGCTATATACTTGGTGGCTTGAAAAACAGATGTTTATTTCTCACAGATCTGGAGGACTGGGAAGATAAAGATCAAAGTGCTAACAGACTTTGTTTCTTATGAGGGCCTTCTTCCTCTGTCCTCACATGGTGAGGAGAGAAAGCTAGAGGAAACAAGCTCTCTTGTGTCTCTATTTATTATGGTTTCACCCTCAGGATCTAATCTAAACCTGATTACTTTCCAAAGGCCCCATCATCAAATACCATCACATTGAGAGATAGGGTTTCAATATATGAATTTGGTGGGGGGGACACAATTCAATCCACAGCATTTGATTCCAACCCCCACAAATTGATGTCCAACTCACATGCAAAATATATTCATTCCATCCTAACAGCCCCCAAAGCTTTAACTCATTCCAAGTCTAGGGTCTGCAGGCCCATTTAAATATTATCTGAATCATATATGAGCAAGACTTGAGATATGATTTATTCTTAGGCAAAATTCCTCTCCAGCTGACAACCTGTGAAACCAGACGAATTATGTGCTTCTAAAATACAATGGTGGAGCAGGCCCAGGGTAGATATTTCTATTTTAAAGATAGAAATGGGAGAAAAAGGAGTAATGGATCCCAAGCAAATGTAAAATTTACCAGGGCAAATTCTATTAGATATTAAGGGTCAAGGACAGTCTTCTCTGATTCAATGCTGTGCCCTCTAGGACCACTAAGGTGGTAGCATCACCCCCACAGTGACACTGAGGTGGCTTAGGGTGAGGTGCCCCACCCTCTGTGCTCCACAGGGCCTGCTCCTACCTCTCTCTGAAGGCCTCTCCCCTGAGGCATTGGGTAGAGATCCTGACTGATAAAGGCTGACTATCAACTGATGCTATCAGGATTAGTACTTTGCACCATATTTCTTTTTATTTTTTCTTTTCCTTTTTTTTTTTTTTTTTTAAGTAGGCACTGTTCTATCTAATGCACTAAATTTAAACGGTGGGAATTTCAAGTTCAAGTAGAAGCTGCACCTTGGCAAATGTCCCAAATGTAAGGGAATAATCAGAAAAGGCAAATGTTAGTAATCTACTCTGATTTCTAGGTTTCAAGCACCATTTGGTAGTTCAGTGTTTGATAGAGACATGCAAATGCCTGTCTCAAAGCATCGTTCAGTTCATAAGAGACAACAATGACATCCTTTGCTTTTCAGGGCCTGGAACATAAGACTGCTGCATGTTTTATATTCTCTATCTGATGAAAAATATACCTCAGAATAAAATTTGTCTCTCAGGCAGAATAAATCAAACATTTTTAACCCCTTTCTTTGACATACACCATAGACCTCATGAATAATTAAGTAATGATTCACAATTGGCCAGTTTTTCTTCTCTTTTTTAATTTGCAGACTTCAAATTTCTTTTGTCTAGTAGAAGGCAAGGCTGGTGGTAAAGATCAACTTAAATTATCTTATCACTCAATATATGTTTTTGCTACAGAAAATTTCATCCTTTGCCATGATTAGAAAAAGCCAAATCTTCATCTTCAAAGCCTTAGAGTTTTTAACAAATCCTTGCTCACTTCAACTCGTAATTCTGAATTCCACCTGTACCTGCTCACTCATCTGAGTCAGTCTGTGCGCAGTTACTTAAACCCTCACTAACCAAGGCTTAATCCTCCTGCTGAGCGACTTCATGCAAGTAGAGACCAGATTTTCCAAGGTCAAAACACACAATTTTTATAGCAGTTGTAAAGCAGACAAGTGGATAAGGAAATCGAGTCCAGTTTATGATAAAATCTGTAGTTCACACTCTTGACTAAATATTTTATTTAATGACTTGGTTTTTAAGAGCAAAAAGCTAAGCAAAAACAATCATTAGAACACACATCAGTTCCTCAGCACATTAATTCTCTTCTTTAAAAAGAAAGCAAAGTACTGAATTGAATCCGATATGGTGGATGCTAAAACAAAGCATACTTCAGAAATGTGCTACAGACATTTCATTAATATCAGTTATAATGTATTTGGCCTTCAGTACATCATGTTCAGTAATTATCTTATGAGACTTTTGGATCTGATTTAATTTCACTTGTTTAGTTGTTTTAATCCACTGTTCTTAAGAGAAAAGATGTGTTCAGAGCCCAGGAATAGGATTAAGTTAACTTTTCTGCAAATCCAAGTTGGCCGCGGGCCCCTGAATCACACTTTGGTAGGGATCCCCACAGGCACTTGTTTGCCAGTGAACTGTTCCTGGACTAGGCCAAAGGCACAACACATTATCTGACACCTTCTTAGGCAAGTTTAAGATTGGCACAGGCCTCAGTGCACATATCCTTAGGAGGAGAGGATTAGTATCTTCCCTATAGGATAGTCATGCAGATTAAATGTCATGCCGATTAAATGAGTCAGGTCATAGAAAATGCTTAGAACAGTGCTTGGCACCTGGGAAGTATTCTGCAAATGAGAGTTATATTTGGTTACCATTGTTGCTGCTGTTATTGTCTCAAACCATGAAAGGACAAGTAGGTAAGCAAATCTTTATTATCTTTGGTACTTGCTGAAACTGATGAGATTCTGTATGGCATGGGTGCACCCATGGGAAATGCATTTAAATAGAACCCTTGACATCCTTACAAAAGGTTTCATGTAGAGATCACGAAGAAAGGCTTTCTATAACATACAATCTATGACCAAATAAAGGTAGCACATATAGAGGTCACTAAGTCAAATTCAAAACAAACTTATTTTTTACAACCAAGAAAAATTATTTCAGTTCTGGTGTTGAGTTCTGGATGAGTGTGTAGCTAGGGCTGAAATGCAAGGTTGTAGAGAAGGAAAGATGGAGAGAGAAAAAAGAGATATAAATTTAGAGAAAGAGGAATTTACATAATTTGTGGTGGTATCTTTTCGATAGGACAAAGCTAGGCATATCATATTCCATTCACTCACCATTCATTCTAAATTTTCCATGAAAATCATTCATAAATTCTAAATCCTATTCCAGTGTCCTCTCGAAATAATTCAGTTCATCAAACCATGCATTCCAATGTTTACTAAATCTATGTTCAGTCACTTCATTCGTTGAGCGACCCTATTTCTCCACCCAATTCTTCCCACCACTCCAGCATATTTTTTATACCAGCTTGTCAGTGCCTAACATCCCATCTCACAATTAGGCCTCATACATGATCCTTAAGTACTTCTGATCCCCTTTTAAAATTCAAATTAAATTATACACTGTTGAGTTCAGAGTGTTTCCAAAAACCAAGAGTTAATAGCAACTGAGAGAAGACAAGACACACTGGGGTTAAGAGGTAAGAGGGTGGGGTGATGCACTACAGAGAACATTATGGGCAAATAAAAAATAATAAGCAAGGCTAAGGGCCCAAAGACAAGTTTGCAGTCTCCAAGAGTGTTCAAACATTAGACCTGGACAGGAGTGTTGGTTGAATAGAAGTGAGAAGGTGTTGACATATAAAACCATGATTAGATTTTCATGTGATATACAGTTTTGTTCAGTCATCTTTTCTCTAGGAACAAATGGATAGAAGAGGGATTAATTCCACTAACTCCACAGGGAGAGAGCAATGGTGTTCAGAGAGCAGATCTTGCTGGTAATCAGTCCACAAAAGTGAATGGAAATGAGGGCTTCTCATACAACTCAATTAGGAAAAGGTGGCCAAGAACTACAAACTGCCAGTTATAAGATAAACAAGTACTAAGGATATAACATACAACAGGATGACTATAGGTAATACAGTTATATTTTATATATATAATATTTATGTGTGTTTGTGTGTATACATATATGTGTGTGTACATATACATACATATGGGTGTGTGTGAAAGTTAAGACAGTAAATCCGAAGAATTCTCATCACAAGGAAAACTTTTCTTTTCTTTTCTTTTCTTTTTTTTTTTACTTTTCTTCTTATTGTATCCATATGAGATTATGGATGCAACTAAACTTATTGCAATAATCATTTTACAATACATGTAAGTCTAACCATTATGCTGTATATCTTACACTTATATAGTGATATGTGTCAATTATAGTTCAATAAACGAGGGGAAAATAAAGAAATGAGGTCTTTTGAACCCTTTTCTTAAAGCTCTGCAGGCTTATCCCACAACTTCCTCTGGGTATATGACTAATAGAAATTGAGGATGCAATTCTCTTTCTGCTCTAGTAAAGTATAAACCCAGGCTTGGAAAGGACAGGTAGGGTTTGCTATAGCTTGTTCTTTTAGAATTAGTAAAAACAAAGAATTTACCTAAATGTCTTTTCCCCCTTCATTGTACTCAATTCTTCATCGCTAAAGCAAACTGCATTTAGCCCCTCACGAATGTTGGAACAAATGACTTGGCAGATAGTCCAGCATTACTATGAATGTCATGAGTAAGTTCTTTTGTCAATATGTTTTAGAGTCCCAATTAACATCCATAAACTCATCAATTAATATTTTGATACAAATGCCAAAAATATCTTTGCTTTCTTGTATCTTCAGACTTTCTTCAAAGCTAGTTTTTTCATCCCTATAAAAATTGAATGTCAGTGTATTGGGTAAGGAAATTTACCTACATATAAATAATTGAAGTTCAAACCTGAGTTATTTGTAACTCAGAAGCAGAAAGTGAAAACAAATGGTACACATTTAAAACACCCATATAGTGGAGAAGAGCATATCCCAACCTACAGAATCGGAGATGAAGCAGAACTGGAAAATGACTGCTACTTCAGGTCCAGTCCTGCAAAAGAGAGATGTGATTCAAGAGGCTTGGTATGGCCTGAGGGCAGTGGGTAAGACTGCGAGATAAGGCGTGAACCTTTGATGAACAATTAAATCTACATTAGGGAAAGGTACCAGTTAACGAGCAATAATACCTTAAACTTGAATTTCTAAGCTCAAAATCTGTCAGGTGGCTATTATTTCTTGTTTTACATTTGAATACACTGGAATCAGGAGATGGAGTGATTTACTTGAAGTCCTATGTCTGGGAAGTCCTGGAAACAAGATCTGAGCTTAGGCCTAACTGGATGAAAAGTTATGCTTTTTCCAACATACCAAGTTACTGAAGATAAGACTGGGCTCCTCTGGTGATTACATTCCATTTCCTTTAAGTCTCTGACATTCCATTCATATATTCACCATCCTGTATTTTATGATATTCATCAAGCTTTGCAAACTTGCACCTGGATTGCAAGGAACTGTTTCTTTTAAAAAGCTGTTGTAAATAAAAGAGTCTATAGTACTTACCTTGTTTGTTGACAGACTATAGATAAATCCTCATTGATTCACAAATTTAATGCCTTGTTCTAGAAACACTATGAAAATAAGATCTTTATTATCTTTTTCCTCTGTGTTGTCTTTATCTTTATTCCTAAGTGTTCTTCTGGAATAGCATCAAGTGTAGGTTAGGGTCATGAGAACAAGCCAACCATAGGAATATCTTCTGTGACACATTAATTAAGTTGGCTGTGGCTTCTTAACACTCTTCTCTCTGTGGCTCCAAGTACAGAGCTGGGCTGGGATGGGAAAGGGCACCAAAGTACCAACAGGTTCTTCAATTGAGAAAGCAGCCAGCCTTGTTTCCCTGCGGTGAGCTTTCAGAGAAACTCGGTGGTTAGATTAGAGAATTTAAATCTTTAGCGATGCAGCTTTTAAAAATAAAAAATAAAAAAACACTATGCCCATCTGTTGGCCTCATGTACAGACAGCTGTGCTAGGGCCCGAGTATCAACATTCTGAATGTCAAGGGGTTGTGAAATTTTGCTTTTGTGACAAGAGGTCTTCAGGGCCATAATTAACAGAGTAGGGAATTTCAACTCAAATATTACAACTTCTTTAAAACTATGCCCATCTGCTAGCCTTATGTCCTCAACTGAGCTTGAGTCCTGAAAGCAGTAGGAAAAAGAAATACAAAACTTAATTTTCATTTCCATAAGTTTTGTTGTTGTTGTTGTTGTTGTTTTGAGGGTGGTGGGTTGCTTAGGAAGCGGGTATGGCCATTGTTCACAATTTACAAAAGAAGAAAGTGAAACTATTATATTTGGACTTCTTTCTGCTTTCTAAAAATTTCCCACTACAAGTAAAGTTATAGGTTTGGAGAGCACTGATTTAAGGCTATACAATTAGCAAAGCTTATGTCTTTGTCGTCCCCTTCTTTCTTTTCTCCTCCGCTTTACCTTTCCTTTCTCCTCACTTTCCAGCTTTCTCAACATTTTCAAAGTAACTTTATTTTTCATAGTAACGTGGATCAGCTTCACACCAATACCTCTTATGGTCAAAGCGGGAGATGTCGATAAAATGTCAAATGTATGGAATCTAGAGATGTTACTTGGGTATCTTAGAGGTTTCTTTTTCTTTCTTTCTTTCTTTCTTTCTTTCTTTCTTTCTTTCTTTCTTTCTTTCTTTCTTTCTTTCTTTCTTTTTTCAGATGTATATTTAGTTTATTTTTTTTTCAGAATTAAGACCAGACCAGAAACATTTATTAAACCCCTATACCAGGGACTAAGGATATAAAGATAAATAAAACAGTTGCAGCCCTAACGATAAATTGTTTAATATTTAATCAGATCATTTCAACCTAGGGTGACAATGCTACAATTAAAAAGTCCCATAATGAAAGCACCATAAATAAAAGAGCTACTGAGCCAAGGATAAGCAATTCAGGGAAGATTTCCTAGAAGAGCTGTCACCTGACCTGAAGGATAAGGAGTTGGTTAGGTAACAGAGTCAAGAGGGTATTTTGGGGGGACATAAAAAATTGATCATTGGGTAACAGTGAACTGACAAGTGTTCAGAATTGCTAGAGCAGAAAATGTCATGTCAGAGGCTCCAAGACTGAGAGAGGCTGGCTTAGAAAGGGCCAAAAAAGCTGTGCTAAAGAGCTTAGATTTTATCCTTCAGAAAACTGAAGCATTTTAACCTAGCAGTACATTACCATTTAGATAGATGATACCAGAAGCAGTGTGAAGTCTGGATTTGAAAGAGAACACACCAGAGTCCAAAGGACCAGTAAGAAGATTGGAATTATTTCAGTAGAGCAGCAGACAAAGAGAAAAGAGTGAAATTCAAACCGCTTGGTGGTTAGGGTAACATTGCAAGAGAACGTGTTATTTCTATAGATTACCACCGTGAATAAGGTGATCATGATCTAATTAATTTAGACAGAATAGGACATGGAGTTTGTCTTGATGCAATGAGGTGAGGCAAAAGCTGAGTTCAGTTCGTATTTAAGGTATAAAATATACACGGCCAGAAGAAACGAAGCTTGAGTTCTGGAGGCAGTTTAAGGATGAAGATACAAATATAGAATTTATCTGCATATAAATGAAAACCATTAGAATGGAGGAAATGATCCTAAGAAAGTATACAAAGTGAGAAAAGTTGCAGACAGTGAATGACCCCTAGGCCTCAGGCTTCAGCAGCCCCCACAGTGTCAAATATTGTGGTCAACATGGTGAAGGATCTCACTAAACATCTGTTTAGTCATAAATCAAGATGTACTCACATTCAAAGCGTAATACATAACTTATGAATCAACTTTTTGTAAAAGGTTATTCCCAGTGAATGAAATAAATCATTTATTTATTCAACAAATCTTTATTAAGCACTACAAGGCAGGTAACAGTTCAAGACATGGTGAGCAATGGTAGAAATATAATGATTGTTAAAATATGTAAATATTTCTGTACCAGATAGCCCATAACTGTGGCTCTTAGTTAGGGTGATTTTGCTTCCCAGGAAACATTTGACAATATCTGGAAACTTATCTGGTTGTCACAACTGAGGGAGAAGTGATCATGGAAACTAATGGGTAGAAGGCAGAAAACAGCTAAGCCTCCTAAAGTTTATAGGGCAGCTACCAACAACAAAGGATTATTGGTCCCAAAATGTCTGCAGTGCCAAGGTTGAGGAACTCTGGTAGAAAGTCACTGTTAAGAGCCCCTGGGAGCTTCCTCATTTCTACCCTGAAAGGGGCCTGCAGAACTTTGTTCAGCTTTATGGCTCATTTCTCTTCCCATTGGTCAGTGCTCCAGACTTATTAGTTGTTGAGTATTTGGAATATTTTATAAACATTTATAAAATATGGTCTCTCCTCAGTAAGTTCAACTGAATCATCTCAATGATGATATTAATTGAAATTCCTTCCTTTAAGAAAGATAATACCTTTTACTAAATAATATGTATCACCAGAAAAATTAAGATTTGGTACACCAAGCTCTTTGTGAGGAGTTTGGAAAATATAAATTAGCGGTACATGATGGTACAAAACAAAAACAACAATACGATTATTGTTTACATGCAAAGAAATCTAGAATAAATCTAAGAAGCTTAAAATGAAATGACTTGGATTTAAATAGTTTTTTTCCAAAGTATATTAAGGTATAAAAATTTTAAAAATGTTTAAAAAGATATTTTTAATAGAGCAGGTGATAATAGGAAAAAAATTTTTTCTTTAACAGTTGTTGAGCCAATAATTTTCCACTCTTAAACTCTTACATAAATTGCATTAAATGTGAGGTACAAATAATATCTGTATAAGCAGTACAACTTTTTATAGGTTTTAATACAAACACTTTAAAAAACAAAATATCTTAAGGAAATTACATAGCAAAGGAAATCTGTTTTGAATATGTCGTTTCTTTCAGAACATCTTTACATATTGACATGGTTAGTTACTAAAGATAAACATAAAATATTAATCAACCACCTACAGTGTTGCTTTCTGTTCTATGCTACTGAGAATTAAACAACTGTATTATGCTTATTAAAATGCACTGTAAATTAAAAACAATTTTGTAAAGACGTAATTTTCATGGTCATACGACTTAAAACAGGGGAACATTCCTTTTAATTTAACAGCCCTCAAAGTGCCCCTCCATTTTACCAGAGCATTCAGACCTAATTAAGCGGCATCAGAAAGAAGTTGTCCCCAAAGGATATTTTAGCCATCGAGTTCCGCATTATAACTATGGATCACTCAAATAATGTGTTGATGAGTGATGCCTTTGAAATACACTTCCATTTCTTTTGTTACTACATTATTTTTAGCAGAAAGGCACTACACTAAAAAATGAGGTTTATCCATCTTTTACATACAATTTAAGCCAATATTTACAGGAAAAAGTTATTCAAGAATCAACATTAAAAATCTAATGCAATAGCATAATTAGAGTGTTTTAAAAAGTATAAAATAAAAAATAAAAAGTGTTTTCTTATTGTTATTAAGTAATAACAGTCCTTATTGTTTTTCATCCACATGACACTTGATGCCAGCTACATGGTGACTTCCTCACAGAGACTCTACCTTATGTTTCTTTTATTCCTCACGCCACTGAGAACAGCACCTGGTCATAGGTGCTCAGTGAATACTTGAAAGCCGCCTCAAAAATAATCATCTTGGGTCATCTTTGATTGCTTTGGATTAACTCAATTCATTTGATTGGTCAATTAGAACTTTTTAAAATGGTAACTTTGAGGCTCACCTGTCAATGTTAACACAAACCAAAAAATAATAGTAATAAAGTGAAAAAGAAGAATCTTTATTTTCATTGTCACTCAGGAAAAATCAAGTCTTTAGAACACAGATTTATTTTAGCACAAGAAACACCACAAGAACCAGATATATACTGCCCTTGTAAAGTTAGCATGATTTTATTGCCATCTGAAATACCACTGGCTGAAATGGCCTTAAACTTGGCAACTTTTTCCTAAAGGAGCACATGTTCACATTAGCTTTAATTCAATGTCTACTTGCAGAGTACTTGTATTATATGCAGTGTTCTGTTATGATCCACAAATGGTTTGGCATTTTGAACTTTCTCCTGGGTGTCAGGGTGTTGATGACAGGGCCAAAATGCATTTTGTGTGGTTTAACAGGGCAATGACCCTGAAAACCAGGTAGGTAATAGGGTCTATCTTAGAGCACTTAGACTGGAGTTTGCCCTAATGCCATCTAGGTAGTTCTTGAACTACACTAAAACTTCACATTCACTTGGAACAAAAGGGGCCATAGTAAATGCTCACTAAATACTTGCTAAATGAATGAATTTGAACTTTTTAAATTTAGAGATCTTTCATTTATTTTACAAGACATCTTAGACATAATATATATTATTCATTCATTTAATTCCCTTGACATTTTAGGAAGCTTAATTTTACATGCACATATGCACACACAAATTTAGTTAGAAAGGAATCTATTTTGTAGAAATGGTCTTATTATATTTTATAAATGATACTATGTATTGAGACGCAAAATTTTCACAATGGTTAGAGAAATCAAACTTTTCTAATGTTTCAGAACTTTAAAAGACTTCAAATGTCTAAATTCTTTGAGCCTCAACTACTAACAATAACACATACATGAAAAATCATTGACCAAATATTTCTATGAAAATAAAAATTGGGGCACACTAAACTTTCATTGTTCAACATCTATTGAGAATCTATTTCATCAGATTATTTATTCTAATTCTCAATTTCTATATATGTCAAGTATGAATAATACCTACATCATAAGTTTGTCATTAGGAGTAAATGAAAGGGCATAAAAAGGAATAAGTACATTTTTATGTGTGGACAAATCGAATTTTACAGTTGGAAGAACCCAGCTTTCTTCTGTTTAGAAATGACAAAATGAAGCTTCAGAGTGGGTAACTTGAACAAAGTCACACAGCTTGTCCATGGAAGATCCAAATCAAAACCTGGGTCACAGGACATCTAGCATGGTGCTATTTCCACAGCATGTCACTGGAGTATGAGCCAAACTAACTTTGAAATAATTAATAGTAAATTTTGTGTCATAACCCACACCATAAGTTTCTACCCTCCAGCTAATCATTCATCGAAAAAATATCTTATTTTAGATTGTAATGCAGTCTCTCAACAGTGACTAATTTGATTTATTTTCTGGATTAGTTAACATAGATGCTTTTCAAACTGTTTTCCATAGGGTTTCTCATGGAAATAGAAGCTAAATATTAACATTCATTAATTTTTTTCCTGTATCTAAGAAGGGATTTTAATAAAACTACTAGCTACATCAAGCAGTTTCATCTATACCCTGATTTTTCTGCATCTTCTGTGCATTGCTGAGATTGTGAGCCCTTGAGAATAATCCAATGACCAACCCTGAGAGCGCTACCATGGAGAGTGAAAAAGTAACTGGGAACAGTGTAGGGAGAGATGGGAGGAAGGGGAGGATAGAGAGTTTGTTTCAGCTTCTCTTCACTTGTTTCATCTTTATTCCAAAGTTCTTGCTACCTACATGATTCCCAAAGCTCTATCAGAACCAACAGGGAAGCTTGCATGTTTGTTTAAGAAGAACCTGTTCATGTATTTTAACCTTTTATTTTGTGATGCATAATTTTATTTATTTATTTTAAATAAATTTTATTTTTTAAATATTTTATTTATTTTTAAATAAATAATTTAAAATTATAAACTTTTAGTATAGACATTTTCAAACATACACAAAAGTAGAGAAAATGGCATAATGCATGACATATGTTCCCAACCAGCTTCGACGAGCTAGCAACATTTTCTTCATATTTTCTGATCTACTCCTCTCCCCCTCTTTTTTTATTACCTTCTTCTGGCTTTTAAAAAGCAAATTTTAGTCATCATATCACTTCGTCCATAGATACTTCAGTATTTCTATCTAATAGATAAGAGCGTTTAAAAAAATCATCTCAATGTTATCACACCTGACGAAATTAGCAACAAACCTTTAACATCATCTAACACCCAGACTGAGTTTGATTTTCTTTAAAATGTATTTTGAAGTTGGTTTATTTGAATCAAAATCCAAACAAGATCCTAAAATATATTTGGTTGACATGTTTTCTAAGTTTCATTAAATATTTACTGTTTTCCTCTGCCCACTCTCATTTTTTCTATGCCAATTTTTTGTTGTTGTTGAAAAATGGGTTATTTTGTCTTTTAGGACTTCCCTTATTCTGAATTTGGCAGATTGCATCCTGAACATATCAATCGATATGTTCTTCTTTCCCTCATATCTTTTATAAACTGGGCAAACAAGATGCTTTGATTCAGATTCAATTTTCAAGGCACGAATATTGCATAGGACAGACTTAATGTCTGGTTGTTTGTTCTACTTTTACTGATAAGATGGATCAGTGGTTCAGGTGTTACCAGGCTGTTCTTCCCTTACAAAGTTTCCTCTTAACCTTTCACCTAATGGTTTCAAGAACTTTTGTTTATTACCGTCTAGATTCATTATTTTATTAAAACTTGCAACATAAACAGTCTCATATTCTAGCATTCCTTCTGCATTTTTTTGAGATGCAATTGACATCCAACACTGTATAAGTTTAAAACATACAATATAATAATGACATATGTATATTGCAAAATGATTACCACATAAGTTTAGTTAACATTCATTACCTCATATAGTAACAAAAATATATATTTCTTTTTCCTATGATAAGAACTTTTAGGATCTACTCTCTAATCCACTTTCAAATATACCATACAGTACTGTTAAGTATAGTTATCATATATTACATCCCCAGTACTTATTGAAAGTTTTACCATTTGACCACCTTCACCCAATCGTTTAATGCCCCCCCTCCCCTGCTGCCCCGACCACCACCATCCACTCTGCCTCTGCAAACCACAATAAGTTTGGGAGTAGCATTACTAGTACGTGAATTTTTAAAAATGTATTCAATGTGTTGCAATCCCTTGTACTCATTCTTCTCTTTTTTGTTCCTGAAATTATCATATTTTTGGCCAAGATGTGTTCCCAAGTTGGCACCTGTGTCTTTTTGACAAGACCCAAGTTTGGCAGCCTCCTTCCTTTCTGGCAAAGATGCTCTAGAATCCTGTCCTCTGTTGCCTGCCCTGTCAATTAGGTGTAGCAGACTCAGTTTATATACCTCTCTAGATTTGCCTCGCCACAGTTTTTTGCTCAGCGCTGTTGAAGACCCTCAGAGAAAGCCTAACCAGTGATAAATACCGCTTCTTTAAAACACACAGATTATTCTGATGTACTGTAGGGCTTTGAAAGTGAGTTATACCCTTGCCTTACTCTTGAAGGTAAGGAAAGGAAGTAGGTAAACCTTGGAAATAATCACACCCACCCTCATAATTCTCTTTTTATGTCTTCATTTAAAATTTTAAAAAATGAGAGGCAATTTGGCTTCAAGTGTAAGCTCTTAAAGCCTATGCAAACATTTCTCTTGAATTCAAATCAAACCAAATTTTCCAACCAAGTAAGCGAATTGGCATTTAAGAAAAAGAAAATAACTGGGACAACATGATTATCGATACTACATGGCTTGATATCTGTGTCCATGGTTCACAAAGAAGGTAAATCTGCAATTATTTCAATCACTTATTTCTATTGTTTTGTTTATTTAATGTATGAGAATCTAAAAATCTCAGCCTCTCTCATCGGCCACACACCTAAAGCTGCTGGACCTATTATCACTAAAACATTACTAATAGAAAGTCTTTTCTTTAAAAGATTTGTTTTATTGTGCTATGAACAACCATAACTACAAAATATACAGAATAGTATATCCATGTTCCCATCATCTAGCTTTGTCAAATCTCAACATGTATTCATTTGTTTAAGAAACAAAACGTTATAGGTGCACTGGAGCTCTCTGTTCTTCACTCATGAACGATCTCATTCTTTTCACTCGTCTCTGAGATTTAACCACTTTTGAGATTAGAATTTATTATACTATTCACATTAATAGTTTCACCATGTATATATCCATAAGCAATATAGAATAGTATTTGGCATTTTCTAAACTTATATTACATAATCGTGTTATATAAATTGTATGATACTGTATGTAGCCTTCTGCAGTAAGGTTTTGTTTTATTTACATCTTCATTGGTTTTAAGATATAGCCTTTGTTTACTCACTTTAACTATATTTTATTCTACTCTGTGTGAATAAATATTCCACAATTTATTTATTTATTCGTTCTTTTTAAGGCATATTTAGATCGTTTCCAAATGTCACTAAACAACATTAAGATGAACCAGCAAGCATTAGTGAGTTTTTGTTGGAATAACAAATAACCCCCAAATCTCAGAGGTTTACAACACAAAACATTAATTTTTTATTTTAGTGGGACAGTGGTTTTGGTAAAGCTCTAAGACTGAAGTATAGGAGAGCCGAGAAAAGGAAGAGAAAAACAATGGCGGGGATCTCTATATTCCCTCTGAACGTTATCCATTCCCTTTCCTGCTCTTCATGGGGTGGGAGGTAAACTCCTTAGAAATACAAATTCTCAGGCCACAACCCCGACCTAGTGAATCAGAAACTATGAGGGTGGAGTCCAGCAAGCTCTTAGTGGTTCTGATGCCTGATAAGTCTGAGAACCCTCAGCACAGAAGAATAAACGATTAACAGTGCTTAATATCTTAAGATAAGGAAAGTGAAGACACATGTGCTCTTTAATGTGCTTAGGTGAGTGGTATTTACTACACAATGGAATTCTTTTTATATTGAAAAAGGTAATAAAGCATCTGCAAATTGCATAAACTATAAGACACGGAGAGAAACCAAGAGATGCTACACTACTGACATATTTGTAAATAATCTTGATTGATGTAATAACTGAACGTATTGCTGTTGATTTATAGGAAGATTCTACTTGATTTATGTTTTTGTTTTATTACTACTGACCTTTGTGTGATCCCATTTTGTGAGTCAGTTTTTTGGATCATAGTCATACAATATTGGTCTCTAAATGAATACTACTGAAGTTCATTTTCTGGCTAATTTACATGCAAATGGCCCTATCTGAAACACTGATAACAGGGATAAAGATAGTTTAAAGACCCAAACCTTTGGAAGAAAGCTTATTAGAGTTCAGCTTGAAGAGTTGTATTATGCTAGGAGATCAAATTTCCTATATAACAATTTTCTAATCTATGCCTTTTAAAGATATAAAAGTCTTTTAGGTTATTGCTTGAATAAATAGAATTTGTATAGATTTCATAATAGTTATTAGATAACAAATATATTTTTAAAAAGGAGAAAGTTGAAACCTATATTCAAAGACTTGCTATGTTTCAGATTTTGTTAGGTACTCACATACATTATTTCAATAATTTATTGAGTAAATATTATGTACATTTTTAGATAAGAAAATTAAGGCTCACAGCTGGCAAGTAAATTCTCCCACATCATAAGTACCACCCTAATGTAGGTCTGTCTGACTGCAAACCCCATATGCTTTCCACGTATCATTTGTGTACTTAGGCAAAATAGACTTTCTATATTAAGTTTCTACAAATAGTTACTGGGTAAATGCATCAGAAAAAAAAAAAAAAGTCTTTGCACAGGAAAGTGCAGTATAAACTTAGCCAAGCAAGGGTCAGATCTAAGCCTGAAATAAAGTTAATACTTAGGTAATTTTATAGAAGGCATAAGAACATTCACCATGTTTTAAAGTGGATATTTCAAAGTAGCTTTCTACATGCAGCTATATGATCCTGTCCAAAAAAATGAGTTCGTGCAGTATGCCATAATAACAACCAGTGTCACAATTAGTTATGAAAAAGCTGCTTAATGAATATATCAAGTTTCTGTGGCCACACTCCCAGATGCTGTGTCTGCCTTATTCATTCTCAAGAAGCATCAGGATCAGAGTCACCATGTCCCATGTACACAGCCCGCGTGAGGCAACACAAGTAAAAATAATGCTCATTGGTCTAAATGCTTGATGTTAATAATGAGACCCTTGCTTCTCTTTGAAACTTTCCCACATAACTAGTTGTGAAAATGCTCAAGTTTTACAGAATAAAGTTTTAAAATAAAATGCAATACCAAATAGAAGTTGCCTACAAGGTAGAGTTCAGAAACTAATTCTTTATCTATTTCAGAACATTAAACTTAACAAAGAAAGAATTTAGTGCTTCCTAAAGATTTTCAGAAGTGGGTTTACTTGAATTGCTAGACTAAAGTCTACCAAAATGTTAGCCTTCTTAGCAGAATCATTTACTATATTTAAAACATGCACAAAAATAAAACTGCCATTCCAAAATAACTATTCAACAGGAAGTATTTGGACAGAAAGAGAATCTAGAACATATTCCCATTGCTAAACCTGTTCAAAATACACACATGCCAGTCTAAAGGCAAATTATACATATTTATACATAAATAGGACATCTCAGAACTAGAACATTTCTGGGAAAATGGATATATATATATATATATATATATATATATATATATATATATATATTTATATATTCCCCCTTAATTTCAGACAAACTTGAGAGCCTTATCTCTTCATTGCCTTTTCACAGTGAAAATAAACAGACCAAGAATGACAAATGTACACGTTCAAAAAAGAAAAACCAAAAAACAAACAGAGGTAAGCCAGTTATCTATAGTCAAAGTACTCAGCTCATTTCCAGACGCTTTCATTTTATATCCAAGCAATATAATATCAGGGAGTCAATGCCAAATGAAGTACATGGGAATGCATTGTATGGATGACTATATAATCAGAACGCACTTTACCTCAAAGAGGTAAAGAAATGATTAAGGAGGCTTTCAAAACAAAAAAACAAAAAACGAAAACAAACAAAAAAAACACAAGAAATAGTAAAAGTGAAGAAATAGTAACTTGCACTAAACGAAAGATTAAACAATGAGGTTTTGATGGGTTCTTGGCATAGATACTGTGCCCTGTACAGTAAACATTAAATATGAAACCCAAGAAGACCTTAATTCTTAGGAGCTGATTAGGTGATAATGGTGATAGCAATCTTGGAATATTATGCTATAAATAATTTGAGGTCGCAACAAAACTGTAGCTTTTCAAAAGATCGTTTTTAGCCATTATTTGAGACGTATAGGACTTTAGAGAATGGTCCCTTGAGTTCTTATAACATTCTTCCAAACACAATGATATCATCCACTTACAATGTTGACATCACTTCTCAACAAAGCACAGAAAGGTGGTGGGAGTAGCTGAGATACCCCCAAGATCCCCTCAAATGGTATATTCTGCTGGAAGATAAAAAGCATCTCTCTCCACTGTCACAGCATTCCACAAAGTAACTTTATCTCCCCAATAAGCTACCAAGTTCTTTCTTGAACTTGAACTACTAGACCTTTGGTTTACATTTGCCCTGTTACTGTAACTAGAATAATTCACATGCTGAAATTTTTTTCTCTCACTACCAAATTTAGGGAGGGTATGGGCTGTAGAATTAGATGATAATCCCATTAATACAAATCTATTTAATAAACTCCCTCAGTTCATTAATCTCCAACAAAGTCATCTATGTAGGACATTGTCGAAATAGCCTTGAGTCACTTACTTAACATGGTGGTAATAATGATCCCCTGAGACTCGCCCCACATTAAATTCATCTAGACAAAACTATCCCCCCCCTAGTTTTTAAGCTGCCCTATCATCCACTTGTACAGTACAAGAGAATTTCATGTATCTCAGTCATGCAGACTCAGATTGTGCTATTTCCTAACATGATTTTAGAAAATGGAACAAGAACTCAGAATTTGTGTTACTTGTCTGGTACCATCGCCTCACCTTCAACTTTTATTTGTAGTCAGGCTACTAAATAAAAGACATAAATTGGCAGGTACCTAATACCTTTACTTGCCCCCTACCTTCTACCCTTCTGCACTTTGCTCTGTGCCTTAGAAATATATTTTACATATATATGCAACACAAATACATGAATATATATATATATGTATATTTATTGATGGACTATTATTTGCCCTTTAAAAAGAAGGAGAGCCTATCATTTGTAACAACATGGATGAGTCTGGAGGACATTATTTTAAGTGAAATAAGCCAGGCACAGAAAGAAAAGTACTGCATGATCTGACTTACATGTGGAATCTAGGAAAGTCAAAATCATAGAAGCGGAAAATAGAACAGCAGTTACCAGGGGTGGAGAGATAGTGGTATTTAACAAAGGGTGCAAAGTTTCAGTTACGCATGATGAATACATTCTAAAGATTTGATGTCCACTCTGACTACAGTTACTAGTACTGTACTGCATACTAGAAATTTGCTAAGAGAATAGTTCTCAGGAGGTGCTCTCACCACACACACACACACACACACACACGCACACATATTCATAATTATGTAAGGAGATGGATATATTAATTAGCTTGGCTATAGTAATCATTTTACTGTGCATATGTATAACAAAGCATCATGTTGTATGCCTTAAAGAGAAAGTTTTTTAAAAAGTAAATAAATAAATAAAAAGTTTAGCTGCTATTAGCTTCAAGATGCTGGACTATCCATTGTGATTCTGCTATGCTAATGATTCTCATGCTTTAACACATATCAGAATATTCTGGAGGGTTTATTAGAGCAGATTGCTCAGCTCATCCACAGAGTTTTGGATTCAGGAGGTCTTGGGTGAAACCCAAACTTTGCATTTCTGACAAGTTCCCAGGAAATGCTGGTGCTGCTGGTATGAGACCACATTTTGAGAATCACTGCTCTATGCTGACACCTTTGTTTACAAGGCTATCGGCAAATAGTATGCTAATAGCTGTCAAGAAACCACGCCCAAGATTGCAACAGCTGGTTTGAGAGGTAATTAATAGGCCTGCTTGTACCAGTTGGGGTCCCAACTGGAAACAGATGGCATTCTTCAAATAGGATTAATTCCCTGCAGCCAACAAGTGAATATACGAATCTTGTTAGGCCTTGGAGTTTTGTGCTCAAGACCTAAGCACACAGGTAGAAAATTGAACTCTGCTCATCTCTACATGCACTCCTTTAAAACAGCTGACACAAGCTCAAGTTCCCAGGTTATATCCATCTGTATACTAGCTAAAAGGCCCAAGTAGGTATCCTTGCTGTACATTCTGAAACTTTTAAGTTTTTTTTTCCTAAGGGCACCTAGTTTCCTTGCCCACTTCATCCCACTAATTCATCTTTACTCAAATCATGACTCATATTTTGAGTATCTAGGAGAACTTTTTGTGATGGATCAGACTTTTATCTAGGCACTTCTATTGCCCTTTTTCTGATCTATGGCTCATTTTTCTACTACCTACTGTAACAGCTATTCTCACCTCAACACATGTGCAGAGGGTTATTATTCCCTTTCATTTCTATATTTGAGGTTATATCCATTCTTGCTACCCTCCATTTCTTCAAATACCTGTCAAAAGGGTATTCAACGGACACAGTGATTAACTTTAGGTTACAGGTGATCGCTATATGGCCTTAATTATTACAGTTCTTTTGCCTTAGTATTAAATATTTTTAATACTAATATATAAATAAAAGAACTTATATAAAATATTTTTAAATTAATAAGCGCAAGTGCAATCAACTAGGAAACCATTCCCTATCTCAGAACCAGAATATTCCTGTACCTGAATTTATCTCCCTGTCTCATCCACCACCCTTCTCTCAAGTAACTGCTATCCTTTTTAAAAATGAATATGCTAAATATTCTATGTATTTCCCTAAGCAACATATTGTTTAATTTTGCTGGGTTTTGAGTAAATTTCTATAATGTCTATTTCTCATTTCACATTGTATTTTTAAAAATCACCCATATTATTACATGTAACAATAGTACATTCATTTCCTTGTGTAAATTTCATAGCATAAAGATGCTACAATTTGTTCATTCTCCTGTTGCTTGGCATTTGTGTGTTTTCCAGTGTTTTGTTATGAACAAAGCTGCTATACATTTTCTTCTGGATATCTTCTGGTGCACATGTTTTAGAGTTCCTCTTGGGTATACTAAACCTAGTGGCAGAATTGCTAGATTATAGGATACGTGCAAATTCATCTTCACAAGGTAGTACCCAACTGTTCTCCACAGTAGTCACACCAATTTATAATCTTGCCACTACAATGTAAGAGTTCCTGTTGAATCATCTTTTTACCATCTCTCATATGACCAAACATTTTAATTTTGCCAATACAGTATGTGTTCAAGGGTAATACATTGAGGATTTAACATCTGTTTCTCTAATAATTAACAAGTAATCTCTTCTTATGCATTGTATTCATTTCTTAGGGCTGCCGCAACAAATTACCACTCACTAGGTGGCATGAAACAACAAAAATGTATTCTCTCATGGTTCTGGAAACCAGAAGTCCAAATGCAAAGTGTTGGCAGAGCTATGATCTTTCCAAAAGCTCCCAGCATCTTTCTTTGCACCTCCCAATTTCCGGCAATGCCAGGCATTCCTTGGCTTGTGGCTGCGTAACTCTAATCTCTGCCTTTGCCTTCCTTTGGTCCTTTTAGCTCTGTGTGTCTCTCATATGAATGACTCTCATAAGAACATTTGTCATTGGATTTAGGCCCCACACAGATAATCCAGGATGATCTCATGTTAATAATCTTAATTTAATTACACCTGCAAAGACCCTTTTCCCCAAAAGCTCATATTCATAGTTCTGGGGATTAGAACATGGACATATAATTTTGGGGGCCACAATTTTAGCCCACTACGTGTATAATTATCTTTCATATTTCCTCTTTCAAAATACAGGTTTATGATTTACCTCATTTTTCTATTGAATCTTTCCTATTTTTCTATTAAATCTTTTTTTTATTGATTGGTAGAGTTTTTCCTATTAAAGATATTAAATTTCTCAATTATATTAGTTAAATGAGTATTTTATGAATCTGGGACTTGCATTTTCACTTTTCATAATGGTGTCTTTCAATAAACAGATGTTCTTAATTTTTATGTAATTAAATTTGTCAATCTTTCTTTCATGGTTAGAACATTTTATGTCTTAAACAGTAAATCCTTCCATAGCCCCAAATAAATTATTTTCTCCTAAAAATCTTGACCAATGGCCTTATAGCTTTATATGTTTAATTCATAAATAGAAAATTTTGTTATAGTATAAGGTAAGGACCCATTTTTTTTCCCCACACATGGGGATAACCACCCCCTTCTGCCTTGATCAATGTCTGAAACAGCAATAGTTATTTCACAATAAATGTGACCACAACTTGAGGATAAAAGGTGTGATCTGACATGATGAAGGGACTTATTTTAGGGACACAATCAACATTTAAGACAAAGGGACTTATTTTAGGGACACAGTCAACATTTAAGACAATCAGCTTTATTACAGAGCACAGTTAAACATATTTCATTCAGAAAGAATAAGAAAATCCAGGAGGACGTCCCTACTCTACTAAGGGCATGACAGACATGACATCCTACAAGCCTTAACTGATATAATTTTGTATACACTGAAGTCTACTTCTAGTCAGGTTTAACTATTGTCACAAGTAACTTAAATAGTTGTTTTTGCATTTGGAGTTGCATTTTTCCAAGTGACATCACTGACTAAAGTTGTGCCAAGAAACATTCAGGTTATTAACTCTTTCTCACCCACCAGATAGATGAATCAGCAGTGCCCTATGTAGTTAGGATAACAGTTGGTTCATTATGTGCCTCTTGAATCAATGATGTAAATTAGCCATTTGTTTGACAGTCAATTGAATCCATAATTTCATGTCCAATAAATTTCACACACACACACCAAAGAAAATCTATT
This sequence comes from Rousettus aegyptiacus, assembly GCF_014176215.1. NCBI lineage: Eukaryota > Metazoa > Chordata > Mammalia > Chiroptera > Pteropodidae > Rousettus > Rousettus aegyptiacus. The sequence continues at coordinate 26,318,948 of NW_023416286.1, forward strand.
GGAGGTCTCAGAAAACCTAGTTTTACAAAATGTACTGCCTTTTTTTTTATACAAGGAAGGAAATAATTGCTTAACTCAATCCATAACTTCCGAACTTCATAAATAACATGTCTTCCTTTTAAAAAGTCACAGTTAGAGAAGAAAACATGCTCACGATTTTTTAAGTACTGTGTTCTTTTTTGACTCTGTTTTGGAATAGTCATTTGTTGGTTTAGAAACCTCTAAATTTGTCCTGTCCAAAATGGTAGCCATTAGCTACCTACAACTATTTAAGTTTAACTGAATTAAAGTTAAGTAAAATAAAAAAATTTCGTTTCTCATTTTATACTAGCCACATGTCAAGTACTTAATTGTACCATACAGGACAGCACAGATAGAACATTTCCATCTTCATATAAAGTTCTTTCGGATAGTGCTATTCCAGACTTTTTCTTTCACTCTATTCATATGCTTCTATTCATGTAATCCTTTATGGTTTGCCAAGAGTTTTCTCATCCATGTTTTTACTGAGCTCTTACTATATTATTGGAAGAAAGCCGTCAGCCCAAATTTCTTTATTTATTGCTGAGTAACAAATTCTCCTAAAACTTAGCAGCTGAAAATAATGAACATTTATTATCTCATGTAGTTTCTGAGAGTCAGGAATCTGGGAGCAGCTTAGCTGGGTGATCTGGTTGAGGATCCCTCACAAAGCTGCAATTAAGGTACCTGCTGGGCTATAGTCATCTGAAGGCTTGACTGGGACTGAAAGATCCACTTTACCATGTAAGCATTGGACTTGCCTCAGAGCAAATGATGACAGAAATAAGGAGAAAGAGAGAGAGAGAGGAAGAAAGAGATATTATTGTTTTTTATAACCTAATCTCAGACGTGATATGCCAAAATTTCTGGCTTATTCTACTGTTATACGGATCCTGGTTGTTAAGGTATGAGAGGAGATTACACAAGGGTATAACTATCAGGAATTGGGAATCATTGGGGCCCATCTTAGAGTTCAGCCAATAACATTGTTATTTAAGAAGCTTAGTGACCTGCCAAGCCCACACAAAGAGTAAATGTGTGAGGCAGAAGTCACCTAAACCCTCTGACTCTCAGCTCCTTTATTCCACAGCATTTTGCTGTCACTCACCTAGGTGCTCCCTCAATCTCCTTAAACAATTTGGCTTTTTTTTTGTATAACGATGATGCAAATTAATAACGTTAACATGGATATATTGTAGCTGAGATTCAAAGGATCTCAGACAATTAATAACAATAGTTGCTCTCCTTTTCTGGGCTTTTCTGGGGGGGGGGGCAATTATAGGAGAATAGAAAGAAAAGGAGTGTGTTACTGGAAACACTCTCCTTGATCAAACTCTAGACAGGTGTTCATCCTTGTTGGGCCTGTATCACCCAATCACAGCAAGTCAGTTTAGCAAGAGTCACCCACCCCAGATAGCTAATCATATTTTCTCCTCTCCAGCCATCCCCCAGATAATACCTGATCACCCTGGCTTGTCATCAGCAAGAATCCGGTCATATCAGAATCCCCTCTTAACCCCTGATGTTTTCTTCCTAGTAATTTTTTATCCACCAACACTTACTCTGCTCCTTGGGTCTAAATCCTTATTTTCTTTGTTTTAGAATTGAGCCAAATCTCTCTTTCCTGCTGCAAAAGCCACTGCAGTAGCCTCTACATCTATCGTGATAGTCTCAAATAAAGTCTGCCTTATTGTGTTAACAAGAGTCATAAATGATTTTTTAACACCACTACAGAACAAACATCAAATGGAATGAAAGAGATAAAATGAAGATTACTTTGTTCTTTGTCTCATATACCTACCCAGACAGAAGTGACTTTTTATAAATTGTTGCCTAGAAAAGGGGCAGGGACAAAACATCTTCTTTCCTAAACATACAAAACAACAAAGTTAACTTATCTTCAACTATAACACATATTAATTTTTCATTCTTTAAATGCTTTATTTCAAATAAAGGGCAAAGTGTGGACAAAGTGAGCCATATGAATATAAAATGCTTTCACTTTTTGGCTTGTCATTTGATATTGGCAATCAGAGATACAAATAGATTTAAACTCAAAATGTAATGGATTTACTGACAGTGAGCACTCCAGCTGACTGTTTTACCCTGTGGCAATTATTTGAAATCAGTGTTGGTTAATATTCACTATGGATTCTAAGAAATTATTTCTGGGATGTCTTTACAAAGATAATGGGAAGTATACTAGAAAGGCTTGGACACAAGAAAAAAGAACACTAGAAATGAAAAAAAATCTCTTAGTTGAACAAATAAAATGTCATTTTCTTATTTCTATCTTCATTATGGTAGAAACATGGGCCATGTGCAAGACTGAATCATTTTGTATCTAAAAACTTCCTTCTTGCCGGTAAGAGAAAGCTCCAAGGGTGCTTCTGCATTGTCAGTAGAGTCAGTCTCAATTCCTATTGACCAATGAGTTGAGGTGGTACTTCTATTTATTTTTTTTATTTCAAATAATTCCTAGTACAATTTTTAAAAAATTATCTAGATGTGGGAGATGATGACAGGTAAAAGTAACTCAAATCCTGACACAATCCAGCTTAAATAAGATGAAAACTTATGCTCTCCCACAGGAAAAAAAAAAAAGAAGAAGAAGAAGAAGTCTTAAGATTGCCTTCAGAGAGAGTTGGTTCAAAGTCTTTGAGAACTCTTATCTGCCTTCCCAAGTTCAGGCCTGATCCTCAGCAAGTAACATGGCTGTAATCGTCCCAGGCATGGCATCCCAACTTGACAATGTGCATAGAGAGACATGACGTCTTTCATGGATCTCCCTTAAGAGGGAGATAATTTTTTTTCCAGAAGCTTCCAGCAAATTTCTCACTATCACAATTCTCATTTCCCAAATGGGATCCTCTTAATTTCTATATCAGATTAGCTCTTAGGGACAAAAATTTCTACCAAAAGTATAGATAAAGGGAATGTTCTGTATTATCATATGGGAAAGCATAAATGAAAGAGAGAAAAGTAAACTGGTGAGATCAAGAAACAGTAGTCATTCCAGATCAAGAAAGGAAAAAGGAAAGAAGAGATTGAAATGCTGATCATGAAATCCTATGAGATAATCTTTGTCAGAATTCATTGAGAATCATTGGTGTGTATTTTTCTGCTGTTTGCTAAACAAGGTAAAAGCCAGACAACAATTTTAAATTGAAAAGAAATATGTTTAAGAGCATGTATATCTACCTAGGCCAAACAAATAGGCCAAACAAATAATGGATGTATTACCTGTATATTCCTAAATACAATGAATGATGATCTCACTATGTGATTTAAAGGACCCACTTTTCAACATATTTACTATTGTTATTATTCATACTCAGTGTAGTTGTTAGAAAGGAGAACTTTCCTCCACCTACCATTTGATAGTTTTTTGTTATCCTCTTAGGTTGCTTCTTAAACCACAACATTGTGGACAACAACAGCCTTGCTTCATAAAGGATATAAATGAGGTTTGGAGTACAAGCAGCTAGTGTATTGCATTGACAAGAGTGTTGGCCATGGAGACAGCCAGCCTTGGATTTCGGTCCAAAAGGTGACTCAGCATGAGTTATCTAATCTACCTAACCTCAGTTTCTCTGTTACCTGGCAATTGAGTATGAATTGCTAATATCTCACCGGATTTATAAGGATTACATGAGATAATGCATATAAAGAAGTTGGAACAGAGACTGAAGCGTAATTTGCATTAAATCAATTTTATTTATTGCTATTGGTTCTACAAAGCCTCATAGCTGAGATGGGAGTGGTAGGGTGAGAAATAGTGGGTAAATCTGGGGGAGAATAATGACATTGTAGTTGTTATCTTTAATCTTTACTGGTATCTCTTGTAACCAGTGAGGAGGATTTTTAAAGATCATTTTAGAGATACACCTTTTAGAGGAAAGTGAGACTTCCAAAACTCAGTAAATACCAACTACATTAGATTTTACATGGTAAAAACAAGACTCGAACTGGTAATGTTCTTTCTACTACCTCTATTGAGAAAGAATTTTAACAGTTTCTGCCTGATTCATTATTTACTGTTCAAAAAGGTAGATTTGGAATTCTTCAATTACTGAACTGGAAAAGCAATATAAGCATTACATTTATCCAGCAAGAATAGTTCTCAAACCACTTGGGGATGTTGATTTTACATTTGTAGAGACAGTAAGTCCACAACCAGCCTTTTCCACTATGTATTTATCCCTAAAATGAAGATATACTTTGTTAGCTATCCAGTAGCATAATTGTAATGCCTCCAAATATTTTCTCGACTGGCTATGGCATCTGAAATTTCACTATTAAAATAAAATTTTATCATTAAGGTGTAGCGTTAAGAAAGTCTTCGTTCTAACAGACTTGGAAGGGACCAGAAATATTAACATATTCATACCACCACTATTCCTCTGAGATTAACTAGTTGCCTCTTCTGATGGTCCCCCTTGAAGAGTACAAACAGATCCCAGAGGGGAGCTGTATTTGAATGAAAAGGGTAAAATAATTCCAAAACCTGGGGAGGTGGAGAGGGCTGAATTGTATGTCACTTTCAGGAAGTGTAGGAAGAAAGGGGGTGATGGCAGATGAGAAAGTTGTGAAAAGAAACAAAAAGGGTAGGACACAGGAAGTCAATCAGCCAATTTATAATTATTTAGTCCTAGGACCTCTCCTAGAAGTGCCTTAGAATCCTTTCTTGCTTTAAATTTAGTGTTTCCTGGCTTTCATACTCAGTAATGATTGAAAACAACTAAAAGGCCATGCTAAGCCACGTTAATATTTCTTAATCACTAAACACACCTGACTCATTACATTTTCAGTCCTTTCAAATTTCACTTAACATATTGTTGGTACTTGATAAATATTTGTGGAATGAGTGAATCCTTCTGTGTATCTATTTCGTTTCTGCTTTTTTACTTTGGAAGTGACTCAATATTGGATGCATCAAAATTATACTTGATGCAGCCTTCCAAAATCCATAGCAAAGTCTTTAACAGTGCTTGCTGTTCAATAGAACTCTCCATTATGATGAAAATGTTCTTTAATCAGCCCAGAACAATATGGGCACTGGCCACAAGTGGATATTGAGTACTTGAAATGTAGCTAGTGAAACTAAAAACCTGAATTTTGATTTAATTTAAATAGCCATGTGTGGTTAGTGGCTATGTATGGTATTGGTCTGGGTAGATCTAGAGGTTTTATTAAATGTTTTCTACCCACTCATTGTTTTTAAAAGTAGCTATTTTGATTAAATGAATCAATTATTATGTATAAGTTCCTCCAGCTTGTAGCTTTCTTTTTTTTAATAAATATAATTAGATTTACCTATGATGACTCCACAGATTAGTATAGCAAACCAAATTGACTTGCACAGCAGTGTCTGGGGGGGAGGGGTGGGGGATTAATGTGTGTCATTTATAGGACCTTGTAATACATTGTCAATTTCTAATTTCAGCTATTGACATAAAAGGAGTGAGTCTGTGTAGTTGAAATAGTGAAGCATGAGGAGTCTGTCCTCTGCACTAACAGGCTAGCCTTACAGGACAGTCTTTCTTTTGATATAGTCTCCTCCTTCCTCAGGAATCTGGCACCTTCCAGCTGCCCCTGGGTCGGCGGGGGCCTCTAAGGTCCTTTCCCATAGTTTTCTATTTTTCTAGCCGCTCCGCCTGTCCCCTCCCTAACTTGAATTATTTGTGATGACCTACCTCTGCTTAACTCTTCCTAATTTTAGAGATGAGAAAATAGAGACATTGCAATGAAGGAGGGTGGGTAAGAAAACTAGTATTAACTGTGATGTGCTTGCTAGACAGTTTATATGATACCCAGTAAAAGCGCTGCCTGCGTGAATGAACGTTATCTCCCTAACAAATAAATGGCATTCAATAAATATTTTAATGAATAAATACAAGAATACATTTTACCATGGGGAACATTATTATTATTCCCTTATCACAGATGAGGAAACCGAAATTTAGAGAAGTTATACACCTCCTGAAGGCTAAGCACATAAAATACTCCAATATTTATTTATTTTTTTCGTAACCATTTAACTCCTTGACTTGTTTCCTGTGTCCTCCAGGTTTTGCCCTTTACCTTCCGAAGACAGGGATCGGCTAAAATGACCACTAGACTTACATTGACGGCTGCAAATGCGGTGATAGAAGCCGCTTAGAGTCCCCTCGTCCTTTTCCACAGATCTTCGAATTTTAATGCCGACTTTCTGGGGACAGTGTCAATCAACTCACAGATGGCTCCCTGGGAATTTCATGCTGTGCAGGAGAGATTTAATTTTGGTATTTGAGTATTAAAAAAATTCTACAGCAGATATTTTCCTGGAGTCTAGACGCTTATATAAAAACAACACATTCATTTATAAATTAAACTTCAACAGTGTTTACATTTATCTTAGTTTACATTACGAGGAAAAGACAATTGATTTGTGTATTGGCCCTATCACTATGGGTGACTTGTAAGGCACATTGGAAATTGGCTCCTCCTCCACCTCTTCCCCCACCCCATGGAACCTTCTATGCTTCAGTGTAAGGTCTAAAAATGTACGCGCTTTTGGAAAGGATTTGAAAATGAAAATATGGTTTTGTGATTTTCAACACAAAGACCACAAACAGCGCTAGAGTACAAGAAGTATTTAAAATATATCATCTCCAGAAGTTGGAGGGCTACAAAGTACAAGTCTTCCAGGCCCGTCTGCAGAGACTGTGCCTCCGCCCTGCAAAAACCCGGCAGGCGACACGTCGCGACGAATTTCAGCTGCAGAAGAGGAAGAGCATCACCTGCAGTTCGAGGCGTGGGAATCGCTGCGGGAGGGGGCTTGAAAGAAAGAAAGCCTGAGAGGGAAGCACAGCAGGGCTTGGGGGCCGCTCAGGTGCAGAGTGCGAGGGACGCCAGCGCTCGGAAGTGCGGAGGAGACGCGGCAGAACAGAGAACGGCAGACGCTGCACCGGAGGGACAGCAACTGATGCAGGAGAGCCTGCTATAGCCTCCCAGCTGGCTGCCGCTACTGTCCCGGAGGCGCACCCCACGAGAGAATCCCTTCCGCGCCGCGGGGCGAGGGGCGAGGCGGGGCGCTGACGTCACCTCCCCTCCCCCAGCTTCTCCAAGAGGGAGGGAGGGGGGAAAGAGGCAGTGATCCGCCGCGCTCCCAGCCGCAACTCCCAAACTCCGCGGCGTGCTGCTTGGGCATGTCCTGACAAACTTGGCTTCTCTTTGGCTAGCTCTCTAGCCCTGCGCACTCTAATCTCGCTCTCTTTTGGGGCTCAAGTTTCACCCAGGACGGAAGCCTTCGGAGATGTGGCCACCTGGGTCTGGGCAGCACAGGCGGATCGTACTCTCGTTGGGGACATGCTGAAGATCGGAGGAAGGCAAAGTTGGTACTTCAGGCACGGCTTTTAACAAATATCCAAATCGCGTGAGGATTACGGAGCTGCCAAGGACTTTAAAGCGGAGCACCGAGGACTCGGGTGGACTGGTGAGTTCTTTGTTTAGTATAAGCTTATGTATTTAAGTTTTGAAGTAAATGAAATTACGTGGGGTATTTGGCTCTAAGCTAGTGCAGTGAAGCGTGTGCATCCTACAGGCTCTCCGCTCTGCGAGCTGCACACCCATGTGGCTGTGCATGGCTCAGAAATGAAAGATCGGTATGCACAGGTTTTTGAATTCATAAAATACATAGCACGGTTCAAAAGAACTTGAAAAGCTATGCTGTTTGTGCATTATTTTGAACGTAACTTATTATAGAAACGGTGCCCAGGGAGGGCTCATCCCGGGCCGCGTGATTCGCAGTGGCACAGCGCCCTCTAGTCAGGACACCTGGCAAGGCGCGCGCTCCCTGCCGGGTTCCTCGCAGACCACGAACTTGGACCTGCTCCTGGGACGTGGGCGTGAGCTCCGTCGCCGCTACCCCAGTCCTCACTTACCATACACTCAGGGGGTCTTTCCGTATGTAATTTACAAATACTCGCTGGAGTGGACTGGATGCAGAGGCGGTGCCGAAGGAAAGCGCCGTTTTCGGGAACCGTCCCCTAGTCCTCTAATTTCCAAGAGCCTTTGGGGACACGGTTAGGGAGAGTTGACTATTAAAAGGACAAACGTGGAGCTTGAACTACATTTCTCTGTCACGTTAAGGAATTCGATGGTAGCAAAAATACACTTCTATTTCGTTTCGTTGGGGCTTAAGGATCAGTAAAAAACGTGGCAGCACCATAGTAGGAAATCTCCATCTCTGGCTCTCGGCTGTTCCTATGGCGAATAAGTGCAACTTCTTCCAAGCAATTTAGGTTTCTCAGTGAGACTAGAAAATCGGGATTCCCAAACACATGTTTTAACTCGAGTAAGCATTACATGTTAATGAATGGTAATTTTCTCCAAGAATTCTTTTGTGCCGTTTAAAAAATCATGTGATTTTATGTTGCGGGATGGTGTCTTTACTCCCTCCCTCCCTTCCCGGTTGCTGTGTCTTGTGAGATTGTGTTTTGTTAACAGAATTCGGCAAGGGGTGTAAACTGGTTGATCTTGGAGATCGGGTCACCTGTTTTCGAGGTGTTCCAAGTATGAAATTGACCTATGCTTCCAGGAGCACTTGGCGCAGTATGGCTGTGGCCAAGTGTTTGGATGATAGTGTTTATTGGGTGTGCGAGTTTGTGTGTATTCTCAATAATGCGCAGGGAATACACTACGTACTCTTAGGGCTAGGAATCAGCACATTCATTCTGCAGGCATTATTTTTCTTTCCCAGCCATACCTGCTAGACACTTTTATTTTTTCCATCACCTTCTTTAAGAGGAGACTGCAATAACTTTGAACCAAGGAAATATTCTCGCCCCTATCTGCCTGGTAGTTCTCCCTGCAGCCCCCTCTACCAGTTCCAGGGAAATCAGATCCCTTTGTCCTCACAATGTTAAAATGTTTGAGCCCCATAAACTTTCAGAGATCATGTCCGCCCTCTTCTCCTGGCTGTTTTCCAAAGCCCGGGAGCATTCCAGGTTTCGGTTGCATCTAGGGTGCGCAGAGTCCGCTATTGGAGCTTTGCTGGCGCTGAGGATGGGCTCACAGTCGGGAACGCAGGACTGCGCGCTCTGGCGTTGGGAGAGTTCACGGAGGGGGCATCTGGACACTGGGGCTTCCCTCTCTCCCTAGGGAACTTGTAGTTTCAGGTTAGACTGAGTTCACAGCTTGCGGGGTGTGACTTACCGGCCGGGAAAGCGCACGAGGCGGCACAGCTGCCTTTTGTCCCGCAGATGTAGCAGTCGGGGATGTCCGCTGGGGGAGGCCGACGTTGGGGTTCCTAACCAGGGTCGGCGAGGTTATAGGGTCTTACTAACTCTGCAAAAGAGGTCGCGGAGGGAGCGCTTTCATTTTCCCCAAGATATTAATGTAGATTTAAGAAGGTAGTCGATTCCGTTCTAACTGCATTCCTTTTCAGACCTTTTGAAAGCTTTAAACTCAACGCGCCCCCCTCCCCCCACACCAGCTATTACAGCCCAGGAAGCGAGGCACTCGAATGCAGATTTAGGAATTCTCTGAAGGTTCTAGAGATTCTAAAGGTAGGCGTGGGAAGCTTTTCATTTGCCTTAGCTGACTTTTTTTTTTTTTTTTTTTTTTTTTTTGAGCGAAACTAATGTTTCGCTTTTCCTAGCAAGAAACATTCCATACTCTGCACAAATCTGTGCTGGCCGTAACCTGATATCGGCACTCGAGCAAGCCCCACTCTGGTCTTCGGAGTGTCGCTAGATCACCCTGGGCATTCACTTGCTCATCTCTTCGCCGGGAGTTGGCTGCTTACGCAGCAGGGGATCTCTGCCCCGTGGCTGGGCGTCCCTGCTCCGGACCCGCGGGCTCAGAGTCCCGCCGCCAGGGAAAGTCAGCTCGAGTTTCCGCACTGGAGAAACGAGCGCCGGCGCTCGCGGGCGTGGCTGCGGGCGGAGGGATCTACCCCGCGCCGGCCGGCCTGGGAGCGGGCGCGTGGGTGGCGAGCTGCTGCCGGGGAGAGGGGCGCGCCGGCGGCCAGAGCGTGCTGGCCGTACCATGCGGACTTGCCAGCCGGGTGAGACCCCCAGCAAACCCGATCCCTGCTCGGGGGCACGCTGAGGCGACAAGGTGTGCGCCTCTCGAGAGCAGTGCCTCCACCGCCACTTGAGGCCAACTTTGCTGTAAGTTTGATAGAAATGAAGTTGGGGCTTGAGGGTGGGTGGGCGAAGTTGCTAGCGCCTGGGGGCATGCAACTTGTGCATCGGGGTGGCGGCCTTTGGGCTGCAAGGGTGCTTTACCCAGACTGCCAAACTGCATAGCCTGCTCTTTCCAGAGCTCTGGAAAAGGGGTTGAAAGAAAGAGCCCGGCTAGAGGGTGGCAGTGCGGTGGCGCCTGCCCACTGGAAAGTTCAGTGCTGGCCCTGGATTCGGTGGCTTGGCGTGGAGGCGGGGGCGGAACGGAGGGGCGGGAGGGGGGATGATTCGCGACGTGAACAGAATGGGAATCAGCGAGCTGGGCGCTGCTGCGAGCTGGCTGCAGGCTGCAGGCGGCGGCGGCGACGGCGGCGGCCCCAGCCGCACCGGTCTGGTCTTGGAGCCATTGCTGGAAATCAAAGCGGCGCCGCCGCGCGGGGCTACCGGGCGGCCCCGGGGCGAGGACTTCCGCTGCGCGCTGGACCTGGGAAACGTCCCCAACTCGCTTCACGCTCTTCTCTCTGGTAACACTCGAGCCTGCTAAGGACTTAACTGATTTTTAATCGATCTCGCTGCTAGGTTAATTCTTCCAATTTATGAAATAGTATCCACAGCGGAGGTGAGGTGAAAAGAGGCCAGTAGTCAAGAGATGGCATCTTTGAAATGGAGTCGCAGAGTTCTCCCAGATGTTTTGCGCCCCGAAGGAGTGCTGCTCTGAGGTTTAATTACTAACTGGTTGAATGCAGATAGAATAGGTGCGATTGATAAATTGCAGGGCTACATATTTGCACGATGTGCTGTTTATCAGTTTGTTTTTATGTTTCCTGAAAGAAACTCGTGAGATGTTTTTAAAGAGATTCTAGTTCTTCAGTGCTCTTACTCTAAGTGCTTTCTTCTAGGAAGCTAACTCTCCGTCGTCTCTAAGATTTTTTGTTCCCAGTGATGTGAATTGCAGGGCTTTGAAAACAAGGACGCAATTGTATGCATTAGGAAAGTAAACTCATAAATATTTTCTATACAAAGTTTTTTTTTTTTTTTCATGTGGCTGAGCTATGATTTCATTAAGTGGCTTTTGTTAAGCAACTCCCTGGTGCTTGGTAGATTTTTTTTTTTAATGGATATTTACAATGACTGTTATAATTGGAGAAGTTTTAAAAAGCAAATTATCTTATTTATATATTTTTATAAAATCAGATTCTTAAGTCTTCATATATTCAGAGACAGGTTTCAGTAGTTTTAGATATATGCACGTGTTAAAACTAGGTAATGGTGATGTTTTTCTATCTTACTCATAGAGTTGTGATTGTTTTTCAGCTCATCCAGTTATTAGTTACTCATGAAAATTTGTTTCTTCAATTAGATAGGTTAATTCCGATATTTGAGTTTGTCTTTGTGTCTTAGAAGGACAGCTCTGGTTCCACAATTATAATTCTTATTCACTTTTTCTTGTTATATATTTAAGCTTTAAAATGGATGTGAAAATACTTAAAAGGTAACATAATTTTAAAAACAGTTGATATAACTGTTATGCCAGATGTGACATTTGACAAGTTTGAAGTTTGATTTGAATAAAGTGTGCATTTGTGTACCCATTTCTTGAAAAACTGAACATCTTAAATGAGCCAAATTTTTTGTCACTCTGAAAGGAAGTGAGATTGTTAGAGAACTAAATAAAATCATGCAGGCCAATTGTATTTTCATTTGAATCTTTTAATTAATCATTAAAAGTACCCCCTGTGGGTCCTCATGTTAATAGATCATTTAAATCCATGTTATGGGCAGGTGCCAAAAGAGGAATCTAAAAATTCTGTGCAAACTAACACTTTTCATTCCTTTGATCCCTACCTTTTTAGTGTATGTGTTTAGACTTTGCTCTTGAGCCACCTTTGAGCAGTTGTGTCTTTGAATGTTCTAGGTGAAAAGGGATCTTGCGGAGTATCTGTTTTATCTCCCTTATCAAGTTCACTGCCACTTTTTTTTCCACCCAGGTTTGACTGATTTCTCATAAAGTCAGAAACTGAATCAAATTAGTGCATTGTTGTGCATTAAATGTCTTGGGGGGCCTAATTTGTGGCCTTAAGGACCTAATACAATAGCTGGAAACCATAAAGCTTAGGTGTGTGTTTAATCTTTATGAGTGGGAAATTGCAGTAGGTTAGTTCTCTTTTGACCAACTTATATAGATGATGAAGCCAAACTGCATCTTTTTGCCCTACTTGTTGAATTTGCAAGTATTAGTTTATCCTTAGGCACTGGAAAGGAGTGTTTGAAATGAGTGATGCTTGTAACTCATTTAACTAAGATGAGAAAATTGCCATTTTCTCTTATATCTAAGAGGAACTTTTTATTTCAAAAATATATTTAATCAGATAAACAGTATATTTCACATTTTAAGTATTTTAAAATTATCTTTTAAGTCCCAGATTTAAGTGTATCACCAACATTTTTGTTTAATTCCAAACTTTATTATATACGTGGAGATAAATCTTTAATTAAATGTCTTTTATAAACCACTTAGGAAAATCAGTCATTATTTAATCCTCATCCTTGATGGAATATTCAAGCAGAGAGTTTCATAATAAGCCCTACAGTACAGACACTGATCTGGCATTGCCTCTAGCCAGTTTGGAAGCATTTTGAGATGGGTGGTGACCTCTTTCTGAGCTGCTGGAAATTAGAACCATCTCTAGAGCAGCCATCTGCAGTGTTGTTACTGGCCTGGTGGTTGCACCTGGATTTTCTGTTAATTTTGGAGGAATGGATGTATTATTATCCCACATTATCCCTTCTTTTCTTCTCTCCCCTCCTTCAGTCCTGCCTACCATTCTTAATCCTCGTCCATCTGTTCATTATGAACCCAGCGATGGCGGATCTCCCCTGCGCCAAACATTGACTGGGCCAGACACAGTTGACTGTGAACAAATCACGTTTCCTGCCCTCAAGGAGCTCACAGAGCAGTAGAAGAGAAGAACAAATAAACATTCAGCTATATCCAGTGCGATGAGAGATCCATCAGGGTCAGAGTAGTTCATCACGGCACCTTAGTGAGCAGGGGATCTGGGGTAGGTAGATATTAGGATAGGGTGAGAGCTGAGGGAAGGGTGAAACAGGAGGGACTAATTCAAGGAGAGGAAATGACATGCGTAAAGCCAGTTGTAGAGACCTTAATTACTTGTCACGTCTTAAGGATTAAGCTTTAGTTGTGACTTGATTGTGGTGTGATGGATGGTGAGAAAAGAGACCTGAGATCTAACTAAGCATGCTCTGTTGTCTTTAGGAAAAGGATTGGTTGGTTTATCATCAATATTGCTTTAATTCTGTTTTCATTTGATTATGAATTGTCTTTTTCCTTTGTGTGGGGAGAACATAGATAAACTATGACTAAGGCTTACATTGGTTTACAGAGACAGGGAGGATAATTTTATGGGACAAGAGTTAAGAAGAGAAGGAAATAAATGTCCAAGAAAATGGTGAAAATAACTAAAGTGTATGTGAGGAATGGAGGACAGGAAAAAATAAAATAGTAATGTTTGCATTAACTTTTAAAAGGGAACGAGGGAAGATGTTAGTTTAGAGCCCGAACCACTAGGTTTCATCAGCTCAGGACAGTGGGGTCGTTTCAACCCTGTGGAAAATATACTTTTTTTGTTTTAAAATAGGAAGTAAGATTGGGAGATTGAATTAGGAAAGTAGGTAGAAGTCGGAATATCAAAGGTCTTTAATACAAGGCTAAGAAGAACATACTTTAATCAGCAAGCTAAGGAGAAAATCGAATATTTGCAAACTGGGGAACGATGTTACAAAGAAGTTATAACGAGGTTAACTCGATTGCAGTGTATAGGTTAAATAGTATGAGGACCAGAAAGCAGGAATACCGAAAGGTTATTCAGATGCTGTGCCTGAACAAAGACAAATGTGAGCTAGGTGGCAGCAGGAGGAATGGAAAGGGAACAATTTTGAGAAATTGAGAGAGAAAAAAAAATGTCAACTCTGCCTAACTTGGTAGATATGAAGATTTGGCAGTTAAGACTAAAAGATCATAGAAATTCTGAATTTTGAGAGATGGAGGTAGGGAAGGAGTAAGAATTTAGGGGGGGGGGGAGAGAGACAGAGACAGGAGGAAGGGCAGAAGGGAGAGAATGAGAATATGAATGCGTTATCTCTGGAGGGAAGGAGGCTCTCAAGATTTTAGTCCAGTCTCTCGTTTTTCAAATAAGGAAATGGAATCCAAAGGTTAAGCAACTTTCTTGAATTCACACCGTTGATCAGTGACAAATTCGAGGCTAGATCACAAGTTTTATGTCTCCCAACCTTCCCCTCTGCCCCCACCACCTTTTTAAATTTAACTTCTTAGATTGCAAATATGGAAGGTAAACTTCACTGGAATGGGAAAATACAGTGGAATCCCTGTTATAGGCATATCTCATTTTATTGCGCTTCGCAGATGCTGCATTTTTTACAAATTGAAGGGTCGCAGCAACCCTGCATCGAGCAAGTCTATCAGTGACATTTGTTCACTTCTCCCTGTCACATTTTGGTAACTCTCATAGTATTTTATACTTTTACATTATTATATTTGTTATGATGATTCGTGGTCAGTGGTCTCTGATGTTACTGTTGTAATTGTTTGGGGGTGCTGTTACTATGCCCATATAAGACAGTGAACTTAATAAATAAATAAATATTGTGTATGTTCTGACTACTCCATCGACCAGCCATTCCCCTATTTCTCCCTTCCTCGGGCCTCCTTATTCCTTGAGATACAACAATATTGAAATTAGGCCAATTAATAACCCTACAAAGACCTCTAAGTGTTTGAGTGAAAGAACAGGTTGCATGCCTCTCACTTTAAATCAAAAGCTAGAAATGATTAAGCTTAGTGAGGAAGACATGTCAATAGCCAACAGAAGCCAAAAGCTAGGCCTCTTGTGCCAGGTTAACTGAGTTATGAATGCAAAGGCAAAGTTCTTGAAGGAAATTAAAAATGCTACTCCAGTGAACACATGAATGATATGAAAGCCTTATTGCTAATAGGGAGAAAGTTTTGATGGTCTGAATAGAAGATCAGATCAGCCCCAACATTCCCTTAAGCCAGAGCTTAATCCAGAACAAGGCCCCTACTCTCTTCAGTTCTATGAAGGCTGAAGAAGAAAAGTTTAAAGTTAGCAGAGAGAGATTGGTTCTTGGGGTTTAAAGAGATGCTGTCTCCATAACATGAAAGTGCTGATATAGAAACTGTGGCAAGTTATCCAGAAGATCAAGCTAATTATTGAAGGTGGCTACAGTAAACAGCTGATTTTTAATGTAGACAAATCAGCCTTAGGTTGGAAGAAGCTGCCATCTAGACTTTCACAGCTAGAGAAGTAAATGCTTGGCTTCAAAAGACAGGCTGACTCTCTTGTTAGGGGCTAATACAGCTGGTGGCTTTAAGTTGAAGCCAGTGCTTATTTACCATTCTGAAAATTCTGGGCCCTTGAATAATTATGCTAAATCTATTCTGCCTGTGCACTGTAAATGAAACAACAAAGCCTGGATGACACCACATGTATTTACAACATGGTTTACTGAGTATTTTGAGCCCATTGTTGAGACCTAGAGCTCAGAAAAAAAAGATTTTTTTCCCAGATATTACTGCTCACTTACTGTGCACCTGGTCATCCAAGAGCTCTGATGGCGATGTACAAATGAGATTAATGTTGTTTTTATGCCTGGATCAAGGAGTATTTTGACTTTCAAGTCTTATTATTTAAGAAATGCATTTTGTAAGGCAATAGCTGCCATAGATCTGGGCAAAGTAAGTTGAAAATTTTTTGGAAAGAATTCATCATTGCAGGTGCATTCATAATTCATAAAAGAGGTCAAAATATCAACATCAACAAGAGTTTGGAGTTGATTCCAGTGCTCATGGATGACTGTGAGTAGTTTAAGAATTGAGTGGATGAAGTAATTGTAGATATGGTGGAAATAGCAAGAGAACTAGAATTAGAAGTGGAGCCTGAAGATGTGACTGAATCGTTTCAATCTTGTGATAAAACTTGAACAAATGAGGAGTTGCTTGTTACGGGTGACCACAAAGTGGTTTCTTGAGGTGGAATCTACTCCTGGTGGACATTCTGTGAAGATTGTTGAAATGACAACAGAGGGTTTAGAATATTATGTAAACTTATTTCATAAAGCAGTGGCAGGGTTTTGAGAGGATTGACACCAATTTGGAAAGCAATTCTACTGTGGGTAAAGTGCTATCAAACAGCATTGCATACTGCAGAGAAATCGTTTGTGAAAGGAAGAATCAATCGGTGTGGCAAACTTGATCGTTGTCTTGTTTTAAGAAATTGTCATAGCCACAGCCACCCAACCTTTTGCAGCCACCACCCTCATCAGTCAACAACTATAGACAAGACCGTCTTGAGGCACAAGACCGTCCATCAGCAAAAATTATGATTTGCTGAAGGATCAGATGATGGTTAGCATTTTTTAGCAATAAAGTATTTTTTACTTAAGGTATACACATTGCTTATTTAGCTGTAATGTTATTATACGTTTAAAGGACTACAATATAGTGTAAATATAACTTTTATGTGCACGGGGAAAGCAAAAAATTTGTGCGACTTGCTCTATTAAAGCATTCTCTTTATTGAGGTGTCCTGGAACCATACCCACAATATCTTCTCATTACGCCTGTATTTTGCAATGGAGAGTGGGTGAAAAGGCTGTATAACAGATCTGATGGTATCGTAGGAGGAGTGTGTGTTGTGTGGAACTTGAGGGAGTTTAGGGTTGGAATGTGGGATTCTGCGGTGGTCCTTTTGAAAGCATAGTGGAAAAGATCTTAAAGGGTGATAACATGTACATTTATACAAAGAGTTGGAAGACAGAAGCTTGCAGTGCCAGACTTCAAGGTGAAAGAGTCAGTATAGAATATAAAAGAGTATTGAAGATAATCAGGAAAATTGTGTTATTTCTTATTTATATGTTATGGATTGCCTCTTTATTTTAGGCAAGTCTGTGGCAATATAAGGGACACAAGGGTATTGAGAAGAGAGATGAGTAGTGTCATATGTGACACTAATTTTAGGAGGATGAATAGTGAGAAAAAGGACATTTGATTCGATACTAGCTTGCAGTGTCAGAGTGGATCTGAGGTTTTGTAGAGCAGTTGAGGGCAGAAACCATGCTTTTAGAGGTGAGGGATTTCTAAGGAAGTCAGGGTACCACTATGAAACTACTTTTTTTGGAACTCTTTGCAGCATTAGAAAGAAACAGGGTGTTAGTTTGAAAGAAAGGTTTGGTTTGAAGGAAGTTTATTTTTAAGTAGGGATGAACCTATGTATATTTGTAGACTGCAAAAGATGGCGGTAGAGAAGGGGTCTTTGAGTGTGATATTTGAGTGGGAGAGAAAATTTAGGAAAGGGCCGCAGAAGAGGCAGGATTTTATGGTATCAGGAGTGTCTTTATTAGAAGGTAGGGTGGGTCCCATCTCCTTTGAGATGTGGGAAGAAGAGAGGAAGGGAACTTTTGAAGGGAAGGAAGAGGAACAGACTTCCTACCTGATGACTTTTGTTTTCTTACTGTACATGAGACATTCACATTTCTTATCTGTTATTTACCAAAATGCCTATATGTGTACCTAAATACACAGGAGCATCATAATTTGACCTGTAATAAAGTCTTATTAATTCGGGGGTGGAAGAAGTGGCCAGTATTATTCACCAGCTACCCTACCAAAACATCGTTTGAATGATTTCTCTTTGCAGAGAAAAATACATTAGATGAGATGGTCTTAAATCACAAGAGATAAACAGTTTGTTTATTGAGCTTCTCCATGGATAAAGTTTGCCCTGGAATGTGGATGAGGAGAAAGTCGTTGGAGGCTGAGTAATAGTGGATGTTTCTGTGTGTAAGGAGAGAAAAGGATGCCTGGCCCAGCCAGAAATGTACACATAGCTCTTGTTTGCCTGTCTCATGTTTTATGTCACAAAAGCACAGAACAGCTAGAAACAGTCATCTTCGTAATGCTCCCAGGCCTGTTTAATAGGTTCATGTAGTAGGTAAATTACATAGTAGATTTTGAATGGAGGCTATTTAAAAATTAGGAAGTCTGTTTAACTTTCTTAAGGGCGAGAAAACTTTTTAAAAATTATTTTGGATTCACTAAATCATGTAAATGTGGACATTTTTAAGTTCTGAAAAAGTTATAATGTGTTGAGAGAGATTTTGTAATTCCTCACTGTCAGTATCAGTAGTTTGAAGACTGTTTTCAGTTAAATTGGAATCAATTGTTGATCATTGAAAGCAACATTTGAAATAAATTATTGCCAGAGTAATCAGACTTACTGCAGCTCCAATCAAAACTAACAAGAAGAGTTACCAGAAGTAATAAATGATACATATTAAGCCTAAGGCTGCTATTTCAATTCTAGAGTCATAGCTGGGCGCCCACCCAGTTTTACTGAAAAACGTATTAAGATGGCTTAAAAAGATTTAGTATGTACCCAGAATATAAAGAAGATGTACCCATTAATTTATCAGTGTAAGAACAAAAGCTTTTAGAAGTATTGTCAATGACTGTTAAAATGTAAATAGAAAATTATGTATTTTTTTTTGTTTTACTGTTATCTGGAAGCTGTGAATTGGTTATAACTAAGTACAGGCTTTCTTAGTAAGACACAATGCTTGTATTTGACTCCTATTAAGTGATTTTAGAGATCATTAAACATTTATTAAATATACAATGTTTTTAAAAAATGAACCATTTTCATATTTTGTTTTTGACAACTTCATAACATTTTTCTTTGACAATATTATTTTCTTTGCAAACTAGACTTCTTTAAAAATACTCTAAAAATGTGACACTATTCAAACTGAACATTGTTCTAAATTTCAGTAGTAAGTTAAATTCTAGTGATGCTTTCATAGATATCCATGTAAAACGGAAGTATATGAAAGAACATGGTGAGGGAGAATGCAAAGTTCTTGGATATTTTTGTGTAATTTTATTATTGTATATGGAATGAGAAGTTTAATACTGTTTACCAGTTTCACAGAGGGCTAGAATGACTAATGACATGTGTAGGAATCGTGACCTCTAAATAATTAATATGCAACACTGAATAGAATTTATGCTTTGTGTGATGCTGTAGCCCACCTAATGCCCTGTTTCCAAGCATGTGAAACCCTTGCAAGTCTTTCACTTTAGACCTAAATATTTGAATTTATGCAGTCATGTTCTCGGCACAGGGGCTGTGTTCTGCTTTGTGAAGAATATGCAGTCATAGTAATTGACTGTAACACTTTACATGAAGGCCTCCCTGATGAAGAAATATGAGCATATTAATATCTGAGCCCTACTAGGAAAATTATTTTTCTCTCTTATTTATGGATTTTTAGAGATCTATACTAAAGAAATTTAAGCTTTGGACCTGAGGCCCTTTTCCCTAAAGGCCGAACTAAGTAAATATTCTTTGTTTTCACTTTGGAGAATGTGTGGAAGAAATACTAAATTATTGTGAGTTCAAGTAGTGTGATTACCTTCTAAATATTAAAGTGTAGCCTCTGGCTAAAATGGTTTTTGGAGCTTAATTTTCATAAGCATGAACTTTAGGTAATAACATACTTTTTAGGTGAAATGGTATTAGTACCATTTTTTTTTTGTTTTTTTCCCCTTCAGCTTTATCATTTGTTTTGTACAGAATAACAGCCATAGTTTTATGTTTATTTATGTTTATTTTTTGATCATGGCATTTTGTAGTGAAACCTGAGTTTACAGTTCTTGGTTACATTACTATAAGGTTAACAATATCCTAAAAAGTAGACCCTTTTTCTGATCAAAAGAACTGTATTTAATAATTTATTTGAATCATAATGGCATTCTGTTAGCCAACTTTGCACAAGTACATTTAAGGTTTTTAAAGTTCTTGGTTATGTATGTGGTGCAGAAAGTTTATTCCAGCTGCAGTGTGTCCCATGAGCACCGTGGCAGGTGAGTTGTGAAAGGTGATGGAGGTGCGTGTTTGGGATTCCAGTTGTGAGAAGGAAGTGGGTGGTGGCAGAGGCTGTGGTTGGACTGCATGAGTGAGATGCAATGGCCGAGGAACAGCTGCAGTCACTTGACATGTTGGATGTTTTCCTGGGAGTGATGGGGGTGTCCAGGGCCTTTCAGTGGTGCTGGTAGGGACAGGGTGACACCAGCCAGTTATTTATGGGTCATTTATTTACAAGTTCTAATGTTAGGCTTCAAACGTTCAAAAAGATTTGCTTATCATGTCTTTATCACACCATTAACTATTCTTGCTTCTCCTTCTTCAAAGGCTGCTGTAGCTCCTTCACTGGTTCCTCTTCTCTGCTGTCCTCTAAATCTAGGGGAGCAACAGGGCTCTGTCCTTGGTGTCTTTTCTTCTATTGGTGCTCTGTCCATTGGTAATCTCAGTTTTGTGGTTGTAAATGCCATCTTATATATTCTCACCACTCTCAAATTTATATCACCAGGCCGGACCTCTTCCACATGTCTAACTGCCCACTCAATCGTTACAACTTGTCCAAAACTGAACTCATCTTACTCCTGAAAACCTGTTCCTCTCTGTCTTCCCTCTTCAGTATCTGACAGCTTAGTTCTTGCTCAGCACACAATCCTTGGAATCTTCTTTGATACCTCTTCTTTTCTCATCCTGCCTCAGCCCCTCAATCCAATTCATCAGCAAATCCTGAAATAGATCCAGAATTTGACCACCTCTTCCTACCTTCACCATAATCATTTTTGGGTCAAGCCACTGTAGTCTCTCACCTCTACTGTTGCAGTGGCAGCTTTTGCCTTGGTCATTCTGCATTTCCTTCTCAACACAGATCCCAGAGCCACTCTTCACTTTAAGTTAGAGCATGCCACTCCCTGTTCGACATCCCCAAGTAGTTTCTCATTTTATTTGTAGTAAAATTCAGTCTTAAAAATCACCCTTCCTCAATGGGTCCGTATTGATCTAAAGGAATGATTGGATATAAATACATAAATGGAAGAGAATAGACAAATCTCTCTTGTAGAAGAATTCTAAATAATTCATGTAGCATAATTCTCCATCCCTTAAGTATGGGCTGCACCTAGTGACTTCCTTCTAAAGAGTACAGTACAGGAAGGAAGGAAAACGTAAGTTTACTGTGGAAAAACCTAACTGAGCACTACTTTAAGTGAACAAGGTCAACATCAGTATCAGTAAGTCATGGTGATGTGATGCCATAAAAATGGCACTTCACCTCTGTGATCTCCCCTCCTTCCCCCGCCCCACCCCCAACACATAGCCCCAACATAATCACAAGGAAAACATCAGGCAGATTCCAATTGAGGGATGTTTTACAAAATACCTGACTAGTACTTCTCAAAGCTGTCAAGGTCATTAAAAACCAAGAAAATTAGAGAAACTCTTACATTCCAGAAGAATCAGAGATAATGATGATTCAGTGTAATATGGTGGTCTTGTTTGGGATCCAGGAACAGAAAAAGGGTATTGGACTTAAATAGTTAATAACAGTGTATCAATATTACTTCATTAGTTGTGACAAATGTACCATAATAATGTGAGATGTTAACAATAGAGGAAACTATCTCCCAAACTTTTCTGTAAATCTGAAACTATTCTAAAATTAAAACTTTATTTTAAAAAATACCCATTACTGCCCTCCCCTTACCCGTGTGCTCCAGCCACAATGGTTCCTTTGTTGTTTTTCTAATTAGACTTCTCTCCTGGAGGTGATTTTGAGCCTCAGGGGACATATGGCAATGTCTGGAGAGATTTTTAGTTGGGTGAGGCTGGAGCAGGGTTGGATCAGTAGCTGCAGGCTTCTAGTGGGTGGAGACCAAGAATAATATGAAACATCTTACAGTGCCTGGGACAACTCTTACTCTACCCCCACCCTCAAAAAAAGAATTCCAAAATATCAGTAGTGCTGAGGCTGAGAAACCCTGGTCTTTTCGAAGTGAGGTTTCTCTCTTCCCTTTCAGGTTCTTGACCACATTCTCTCTGCTCTGTTTATGTTTCTCCTTAGCACCAAATCATCAGTGTCTTTTTGTTTACTTGTTTGTCACAAGGAAATGTATCTACCATGAGGATTTGTTGGTAGTTTGCTTGGTTCACTTTTGAATCCCCAGCATCTATAACTGTTCCTTACACATAGTAGGTGCTCATTAAATATTCATTAAACAAATCAGATAATTGATGAAGTGAGTGAGTGAATGATAAGAATAACTAACATATGCCAAAAAATTCACATAGAAAAATGAAAATGTAAACAGTCTTCCAGCTACTTATTCTCCACAAGTTACCACTATTAACATTTTCTTTTTAATCTTTTGAGAATTTTTCTGTATTTTTTTTTTTACAGCACCTTTATATACACTACGCACAATTTATCTCCCCTCCCCCGCTTTTTACAAACATAAATGGGATCAGTTTAGTTTTTCCAGTTAGTATGTTGGACATCTTTACGTATCAACATATAGAGTGTTTATTCTTTTTAATGCATAATGTTTTTTATGTAAAATTAAGCAAAAAATATTTTAGTTGCTTGCAGTAGTATCCTGGTATAATACTTTGTTGTAAACTGGATGATAGTAATAATGTTTCCTAAAACAAAAGATAATGGTTGTTTAACATCATCTTTTTAAGTGTTCTTTAAAGCATTTCTTTGTATGTGTGTTCCTAGTTGGTAAATGCCTTGAGATGGGGATCTCTGTCTTTTAAAATAGTTTTTAATTCTATGTACCTTTCATGGTTTGTTTCATAGCAGTTTCTCAATATCTGTAGGAGGAATTGAATTGAAGTTTTCACTTGTTTTACTAAAAATTACTGGCTCATTACATAATATTCAAATTTCCCTGGATATTAGGACTATTGACCAAATCAAGAAATAGTTTTTGGGGCAAATTGTTTATTTTGTTTAATGTTATTTTCCTATGTTCTTAATTGTTCTTCTGGAGGCCAAAAATCTATCTAATTTCTTGACTTTCTCTGCTGATCTGAAAAAAAAAACAAGAGAGCTAAAGAACAAGTAGGATGCCCAGCTTGAACATGATTTAATATCAGTTAACCTTCTAATTGCTTTCAGCATATCAGGTCATTTTTTTTTCCCCCTAATGAAACAAGTAATGGGGCAAAGTTGGCAGTAGCTAGTTGAGGCGAGATACTTTACATTAATGTCGCCGTACTAATTTCAGCCTGGCTGTTCAACCAGCCCTCCAGTCTGCTGTTTCGTTCACTTTTGGTAGCGTTCACACTTTGCGGATATTCGTTTGAGAGTCACTTTGCCAAGGGTACAGTGCTGTCCTCTACTCTTGGTGCTGCGATATTTTGTGAAGATACATTGATTTATGAGGTGATTCTGTTGGCATTTAGGGGAACAGTTGGTCTGAACATCACTGTCCTGCTCCTGTGCCAGACCTCAACCCCGTGGACTGCTTCCCTTCATGCTTGTTAAAGGCAAACCTTTCGCATATGTCCTTTCCTTCCTCTTCTCCCTCTGCTTCTCCCACAGTGCCTGCCACCTTGCTGCATTGATTAGGCCCTTGACGTGTGTTAGGTTAGATGATTTGGCTCTTGTGTGTGTGTGTGCCTTGTGCTCGGGTGACAGGTTATTCAGTTACCCCGAGACAGTAGGCACTGGTTGATGGCAGTGGTGATAAAACATTGATGAGGTTGGTGAGGTGTGCTTTGCTGACTTGGAGAGAAGTTCTGTTCGTCCTCAAGCTCCTGGTTTTCCTTTTGTAAATGGACATTTTTGGCGGGGGAGGGAGGAGGCTTGGGATAGTTCAGAAATGACCTCAGCATCACCCTTGAGTGATATAATTATTTTAATACACTTAAATAGTTATACCATGCTAAGTGAGCCAGTAAACCCTTACATTATGTAGGGAGTG
Source organism: Rousettus aegyptiacus (assembly GCF_014176215.1). NCBI lineage: Eukaryota > Metazoa > Chordata > Mammalia > Chiroptera > Pteropodidae > Rousettus > Rousettus aegyptiacus. The sequence goes on from NW_023416286.1 coordinate 26,343,035, forward strand.
AACTTAATCATTCATATAAAGAAATAATTTCAGGATAAATTTTGAACTGAGATTACAAGCTGTCATTACAGAATGTCATATAAAACCACTGTTGAGAGTTTTGTGTTGTTTAAATTAGTCGTTTTCCAAGCTTCTCATGCTCAGGATACTGTGGTGGCATTGTTGTGAGCTTTTGAGTATTTATTGTATATAAGTGAACACGAACAGGGTATTTATCTGCCTTTTTAACTTTTTTTAAATATTTGCCTTGAAGATTTAAATATAAGGATTCAATTTAGTCACTACAGTTGGCAGTCTTTCATCTGATGCTCATTAGGATTCTTTGAGTCACTAAAATATGAAAAAAAGGTTCTTAAACTTAATAACTAGAGAAATAACAGCATTGAAACTTATATCGGAAAAAGAAAAAAACTACAACCATTGCTTTTATTCATAGTCCACATTGGTAGAAAATACTTTAAATACTTTATTAAAATGTAAGATCTAAAACAAGCTGTAAGAAATAAATTTGCATTTTTTTTTTATTTCCCCAAAATAATGATTTTTATTTCTCCTATTTTAGGTTCCTGAGAGTTAAGCGATGGGGAGACCTTTGGCGGTGCTTCTGCTTCTGCTCCTCCTCCAACATTTTGGAGACAGTGGTGGGAGCCAGTCACGTGAACAGACTCCTGTGCAGTTTACACAGTTCCAGTACAATGTCACTGTGCATGAAAACTCTGCAGCTAAAACCTATGTCGGGCATCCTGTAAAGATGGGCATTTACATTACAGATCCATCGTGGGAATTAAGGTACAAAATTGTCTCGGGAGACAATGAAAATCTATTCAAAGCTGAAGAGTACATTCTTGGAGACTTTTGCTTTCTAAGAATAAGGACCAAAGGAGGAAATACAGCTATTCTTAATAGAGAAGTGAAAGATCATTACATGTTGGTGGTCAAAGCAGTTGAAAAAAATACTAATGCTGAAGCGCGGACAGTGGTCAGAGTACAAGTGCTGGATACAAATGACTTGAGACCGTTATTCTCACCCACCTCATACAGTGTTTCTTTACCTGAAAACACAGCCATAAGGACCAGTATTGCAAGAGTCAGTGCCACAGATGCAGACATAGGAACCAATGGAGAATTTTACTACAGTTTTAAGGACCGAACAGACATGTTTGCTATTCACCCAACCAGTGGTGCAGTAGTTTTGACTGGTAGACTTGATTATGCGGAGACCCAGATCTATGAGATGGAAATTCTTGCTGTGGACCGTGGAATGAAATTGTATGGTAGCAGTGGTATCAGCAGCATGGCCAAGCTAACAGTGCATGTAGAACAGGCCAATGAATGTGCTCCTGTGATAACAGCAGTGACGTTATCACCGTCAGAACTGGAGAAGGACCCGACGTATGCAGTCATAACAGTAGATGACTGTGATCAGGGTGCCAATGGGGAAATAGCTTCTTTAAACATTGTGGCAGGCGACCTCCTTCAACAGTTTAGAACAGTGAGGTCCTCTCCAGGGAGTAAAGAATATAAAGTCAAAGCAATTGGTGACATCGATTGGGTCAGTTCTCCTTTTGGCTACAATCTGACACTTCAGGCTAAAGATAAAGGAACTCCTCCCCAGTTCTCTTCTGTGAAAGTAATTCATGTGACTTCTCCACAGTTTAAAGCTGGGCCAGTCAGGTTTGAAAAAGATGTTTACAGAGCAGAAATAAGTGCATTTGCTCCTGCCAACACACCTCTGGTCATTGTAAAAGCCATGCCTAGTTATTCTCATTTGAGATATGTTTTCAAAAGTGCACCTGGAAAAGCTAAATTCAGTTTAAATCACAACACTGGTCTCATTTCCATTGCAGAACCAATTAAAACACATCAGACATCCTATTTTGAACTTGAAGTAACAACAAGTGACAAAAGAGCCTCAACCTGGGTCGTGGTTAAAGTCGTAAGCGCTAATAGCAATCCCCCTGAATTTACCCAGACAGCATACAAAGCATCTTTTGATGAGAATGTGCCCATTGGCACCACTGTCATGAGTGTGAGTGCTGTAGACCCCGATGAGGGTGAGAATGGGTATGTGACTTACAGTATTGCAAATTTAAATCCTGTGCCATTTGTGATTAATCATTTCACTGGTGCTGTGAGTACTTCAGAAAACTTGGACTATGAGCTGATGCCTCGGGTTTATACCCTAAGGATTCGAGCATCAGACTGGGGCTTGCCATACCGCCGGGAAGTTGAAGTCCTTGCTACAATCACTCTCAATAACTTGAATGATAATACACCCTTGTTTGAGAAAATAAATTGTGAAGGAACAATTCCCAGGGATCTAGGCGTGGGAGAGCAAATAACTACTGTTTCTGCAATTGATGCTGATGAACTTCAGTTGGTCCGCTATCAGATTGAAGCTGGAAATGAACTAGATTTGTTTAGCTTAAATCCCAACTCTGGGGTACTGTCATTAAAGCAGTCGCTGATGGATGGTTTAGGTGCAAAGGTGTCATTTCATAGTCTGAGAATTACAGCTACAGATGGAGACAATTTTGCCACACCATTGTATATCAACATAACTGTGGCTGTCAGTCGCAAGCCAGTAAACTTGCAGTGTGAAGAGACTGGTGTTGCCAAAATGCTGGCAGAGAAACTCCTGCAGGCGAATAGATTGCACAGTCAGGGAGAGGTCGAGGACGTTTTCTTTGATTCTCACTCTGTCAATGCTCACACACCACAGTTTAGAAGTTCTCTCCCAACTGGTATTGAGTTGAAGGAAAACTGGCCCGTGGGTTCCAACATAATTTTCATGAATGCTACCGACCTTGATACTGGCTTCAATGGAAAATTGGTCTACGCGATTTCTAGAGGAAATGAGGATAGTTGCTTCATTATTGACATGGAAACTGGAATGCTAAAAATTTTATCTCCACTTGATCGTGAAAGAACAGACAAATATACCCTGAATATTACAGTATCTGACCTTGGAATACCGCAGAAGGCCACTTGGCAGCTTCTAGATATCAGAGTTCTGGATGCCAATGATAATCCACCCGAGTTTTTACAGGAGAGCTATTTTGTTGAAGTGAGTGAAGACAAGGAGGTGAATAGTGAAATCATCCAGGTTGAAGCCACAGATAAAGATCTCGGATCAAATGGACACGTGACTTATTCTATTCTCACAGACACAGATAAATTTGCAATTGACAGCAAGACTGGTGTTGTCAGGGTTGTGTACCCTTTGGATCTTGAAGCGCAGCCCATCCATTACTTGAAGATCGAAGCCCGGGATCAAGCCACAGAAGAACCTCAGTTGTTTTCCACTGTACTTTTGAAGGTCTCATTAGAGGATGTTAATGACAACCCCCCTCACTTCATTCCACCTAATTACCGTGTGAAAGTTCGAGAAGACCTTCCAGAAGGAACCATAATCATGTGGTTAGAGGCCTATGATCCCGACCTTGGTCAGTCTGGTCAAGTGAGATACAGTCTCATGGACCATGGAGAAGGAAGCTTTGATGTGGACAAACTCAGCGGAGCAGTTAGGATTGTACAGCAGTTGGACTTCGAGAAGAAGCAAGTATACAATCTCACAGTGAGGGCCAAAGACAAAGGGAAGCCGGTTTCTCTGTCATCCACTTGCTATGTTGAAGTTGAGGTGATTGATGTAAATGAGAACTTAAACTCACCAGTGTTTTCCAGCTTTGTGGAAAAGGGTATAGTGAAAGAAGATGTCCCTATCGGTTCATCAGTAATGACAGTATCCGCTCATGATGAGGACACAGGAAGAGATGGGGAGATCCGCTATTCCATTAGAGATGGTTCTGGTGTTGGTGTTTTCAAAATAGATGAAGAAACAGGTAAATATGTTCTTATTTCTCTTTTGATCTCCCCTCTCATTTTTTTTTCTAAAGTAAATATCTCCTTCACAATTCCCCACTGGCCTCTGTTTAGGCTCAGTATTGAAGTGCATGTGCATGCTTTTTTATCCTGCTGCAGGTGTCATGTGTAGTAAGCCTTGAAGATGGGACCAAAGGAACCTGAGTGAACTGGCATACAATGAGTGAAAAACAGGGAAAAATTGAAATCATGATCACTGATAACTGAAATCTAAGTTTGTACTCTATCAGAAGCATCTTGTGGTTTTGCTGTAACTTTGAGAAGCCCTTCCAAAACTTTTCAAGATGGTACATGTGCAGACTTCAAATAGTTACTACCACCACCTAGCGTGCCATTTAGAGGTGATCGCACGCCCGCAAAATTATGCAGTGCACACAGAGAAAACTGTACTGACACATCCATTGTATGATCTACTTTTCTTAGTACCTCCTCCAGGTTTTGTTTGAGAGGCAGATGTAGGGTAGTTGAATGTTGAATCGAGAAGACCTAGCATGGAATCTCGGCTCTTTCAGTTTTCAGTTGCGTGATCTTTGGATAAGTTACTTATCTTCTTAAAACTGACTTTCTTCAACTAAGATAGGGCCACTCAAAATTACTGTAAGATTTGAAATAACATGGGGAAGCTTCCTAGCATGTATTAGAGGCTATTAATATCTTTTGGAAATGGTAGCAATGCTTTGTTAATGATATTCTTTTACCTAGAATAAAGTCCCCAAACCAGAACTTCCAAGACAGCCATTTATGCTAGAGTATGTATTGTTTTGCACTTTGTGCGTAGATCTAATTTAGCTGCTTTTCCTAGATACTATAGTTATTTGTCATTCTCCTGTGATGAGTGCGAGCCTTTGTATTGGTTTGCTAGGGCTGCCATAAGAAAGTGCCATAACGAAGACTGGATGGCTTAAACAACAGAAATTTATTTTCTCACAGTTCTGGAGGCCAGAAGTTAAAAATCAAGGTATTGACGTGGTAGATTTCCTCTCAGACCTCTCTCCTTGGCTTGTAGATGGATGTCTTCTCCCTGTGTCTTCACATGACTTTCCCTCTGTATGTCTGTCTTGTCTTATGGCACCAGTCATATTGGATTAGGGACCACCCTAATGATCTCATTTTAACTTACTTATCTCTTTTAAGACCCTGTCTCCAAGTTCAGTCATGTTCTGAGGTACTGGGGATTAAGACTTCCAACACATGAATTTACCGCCAAACTACCTTTAAGGGCAGGCTTTTAGCTTATGCATGTTTTATCCTCAGTATCTAGCAAAAGTGTCTGGCATGTAGAAGCTGTTCATTGAATGTTCAAAGAATGGAAGAGTAAATTATTGATTATTTTGACTTTAAATATTCTACCTTCTGAGAATGGTAAAGGGAAAAGATGGAAACTGGATAATTGCAACACTAATCAGCAATAGATGGAGTTCAATTTGTTTATTAATTTCACCGATGTTTCTTCTTTCTCAGATTTTTTTATTACATTAAAATTTTGTTTATATTCAGTAATACCACAAATAAATTCTTAAGGCAACACCTATGCCATTTATTTGCTCCCACATCTAATAGGCATATAGCACATGAAAAATATAATTATTGTCCTATAAATAAGTTATTTTAGATGCTGTAATGTTTATAATGTACTCTTATTTATTCAAGGGATTCTTTTTCTAATGAGTTAAACAGCATGTGTTTTATATGTGTATGTATATATACACATGTGTATATGTATATTACACACATATGTAGATTTTTACCACTCATCTAAAATACCCATTCAAGAGAAAATAGCATACCCAACAGAAGTTAATAATTACTCATCTAAAGAGGAGTAGAGTAGATCTTTTTTTTGGCAGGAAGGGGGTGGGGTGGGGGTGTCATACTCTTCAACATGAATTAGAATTTTCACATACAGTGTCAACATAGAAAAATACCCAAGACTGAAGCTGAAACTATGAAGTGTTTTGTGAATTTCTACATTTTTGTTTTCCAAAGTGGATTTTGAAAGCCTGTAAAGAACTGTTCTAAGTTAAAGTTCAGACAGAAAATAGAACCAAAATCTTAATTTACATTTTGTTGATCACTTAAATTGTATGAGCACTACTTTCTGTTTTTTTTTTCTTTCAAGTGAAGAGCATGTTTGTTGCTTTTTAAAGACTCGTTTAGAAACTAGTATTTTTTACCTATAAACTTAAGAGATTGGGAAATTTTTACTACCAAGAAAAGAAAAAAAGGGAGCACGCTGCCCAACAAGGCAGCATCCTGAAATAGATCTATAGTAGTTTTTAAGCTGAATGGCAGTGCCAGACTTTCCTAGTGGTACTTAGTGGTACTTAGTGGGAGGCCAGGCCATTAGTGGAGGGCAGTGAGGTTGGTAAGTATATATGAAACTGTTCTGCATTTGTATAAATATTGAGATTTAAAGGTGAGAGCAAAGTCTACAATTTCTAGATCATTTATTCTGTAGCACTTGCTTTACAGAGGAAAATATCTAATGTACATATTTCTGTTTATATGCTTTTTGAAATTGAAAATGATATCATAGTACTTACACACAGGCATGGTATATATTACAAGATATATTTTTGGCAGTAGAATTGTCAGCCGAAGTTATTTTAGAGATTCCTGGCAAGACAATTGGTGTCATAATGTAGAATTCCTTCAGGAAAAGTCAGTGTGTTTGGAGCACTGGAAATACCTAAATTAGATCTGCTAATTTTTCATTTGGGGTTTGACTAATTTCTAGGGCAGGTTGGAAGTGTAGAGAGGTGCCTGTCAGAGGAAGAAAAGTAGGGGCAGTTCGAACACCAGTGAGGACCCCCACGGGACATTAGCACTTTCCTAGAACGTTGCTGCTCCTTGCCCATTATTGCTGTGCTCCTGCCTTCTCTTCTAGTCATGCATCGAATACTGGGCTAACTGATCTGACCCTGGAGACCGAAAACCTGCCCAATAAACTGCGTTTTATCTTTGACTTAATTATAGTGTTGGTTGAGTGATATAACAAAATTTTTATGGTGTTATACCTATTTCAGTATCGTCAAATATGTATATCATTTGTATGCTTTTTATAGACCATAGAATGTATTCAGAAATCTGAATTTAGTTCTTAACCATTTTTAAAATTCTTTTTCTTTCAAAAAAAATCTGCTTACATTTGAAACGTCCCCTAAAAAATACTTTATTTTTTTTTAGAAGTAGAAATTCTATGGACCATGTAAAGTATGTACAGTCCTGTCAGCTCCGAATTTTGTACATATTTTGCTAATTGGCTTTTCAGGGAGGGAACTTGTAATTGCAGTGTGGGGGTGACAGTCAGTTGACTCATTTGATAATCTCTCACCGTATCATATGCTTTTCCTGGAGAGGTCTCTGGGTGTTAGCGAATTGTTCTGACAAATCATGCCCACATGATTGCTCGTCCATGCGAGGTTTGAAAGGGGTAGTGTTATGTGAAAAATTATTTGGAAAGTCAGTCTTGTTAGAGGGCCCATCTCTAGTGCTATCATTAAGATTTACCTCCTTTTTTTTTTATTATTAATTATAAAGTAGATTTAACAGAAATTTCACATTTAGGTTTTGATTGGTCTGACTCTGTACTTCTCATCATTCTCCATCTTGCTTTGTTGTAAGCTTCAAAGTTGAGCACAGAATAGAATCCCGAGCATCCCTCTGTAGATTTGTGGAATCCATTCAACTTTGTGTTCTTGGCCGATGGTACCCATCCAAGTTAATTATTAGTTGGGCACCAATAAAAAGTTAACAGCTATTTGCTAATTTTTAAAACTATGGATATGTCTAGAAAAATGATTGGCCAAAGATTTTTAAATTGTTAGGAGAAACTTGTGTTGAGGCAGTGCTTAGTTGAGGTCTGTTTCGCTGATGTATGTATGGTAATGGGATGCCCATAAGTATGTTTTCCCTTTAGTCTGAGTATTTTGGTTCAGTTTTTGGCTGTTAGTATAATGCATCCCAAAAAGAGGGTTTCTCCCTCTGACTACTTATTTGGGGAGACCACGTTTTTCATTAAGATAAGAGCAAATTCTAAACTTATTAGTGCTGTGCTATTTTTAGAATCCCAAGCCTGTTTTCAGGGTTAAAATTGACATTTTGATGAAAAGACTCGGAATGAATTAATATGGAAGTACAGCTGTTGCAACAAGATAAATAACCATTCATGAGCTATGGGAGGGGAAATTAGAACTTCATTTTTCTTAAGAGACTCTGGCTACATTCTCATTATGGGGGTGTTTACCCATTTGGAGACCAGCCCCTGGCCTTCCTTAGGTAGAGACATAGAATGAGTGTATTCGTAAAATGGGAACAAAAGGGAATTCTAATCCAGTCTAATGTATTGTTGACCTCAATGAGAGGAGAATGTTTTTCCGGGACTTCTGCCTGGTTGCAGAACTCTAAATTATTATTCACTCAGGCCTTCCCAGCAGAGAGTAGGGTATTCTGCATACAACCAGCGACTTATGTTTTTTTTTTGTAGGGCCTGTTCTCTCATGACAGGAAATAGAATATAGTGGATATTAATGAGCTCAAGTGCCATGACTGAAAAGTTTGTTAAGAGTGGCCGTTAGAAGTGTCGTCTACTGTGGTGAGACCAATTACCTCTTTTGGAGCTGGGTCTAGAATTCCTGGCAGCAGGAGCTTAAATAGATACTGGTGGGAGGCCTGGTTAGGGAGTGAAGAAATTTGCTGGTGAAAGGGCTTTTGTATTGCTGTCTCCTCCCTTAAGTGGCAGCAGCTGCTGTCCTGTTCTTAAGTTTTGTTCTTCTAGAAAGGTTGGAGAGAAAAGAAACAAAATTCCTAGCCACACTGAGACTTAAAATTAGTCTTTGGCCGAAATTATGTTATGATAATATGCTGTTGCTGTGTTTGGGAGTAAAAATCTGCTCTTGTGTGTGTGTGAGTGATTCTGAGTTGAGGCAGGGCATGGTAGTAATTTCTTCTAGGGAAAGGATCCTCCTTTGAAGCAGGAGGATTTTAAGGTGAGAAAATAGGATCTAATCAGAAATCCTTCGGAAATTCCATTTTGTTTTCAGAGACAACAGAGGATCAGCTTTTCTTCAGTTCTTTGCATTGCATTTAACAAGTGATGCTTTAAGTACTGATAGAATACGGGTTGGGGGGAAGTTGGGTTATGAAGCTCTGTGAACTCTGATTGGGGGTGGTAATATGTTGTGAAGCAGAATGTCGTGAGGCTGTGCAATGTCCTTATATATATAAATCCTGAATGATACATAAAGGCCAGAACTTAGAAATAAACACAGCTTCCAGTCTGGGCTCTTTGGCTTCTTGGTTTCAATGCTAATGAAAGTAATGATAATGGACATCAGTAATAATAAACCACAGACACTGAGTGTTACAACCAGGTGCTGTTCTAACCACTTATTTAATTCTCACACTGACCAGAGAGATACTGTTATCCCTGTTACTAGTAAGGAAACATTTACAGAGAGGTTAAATAACTTTCCTAAGACACTTGGGTACTAAGTGGCAGAACAAGTGAGCCTTGCATGCAAGCACTACCTGGTACTGCCTTTCACTCTTTAAAGAATAAGGAAGCCATTTGAAAGCTACTATTTGTGTGGGACTGGGCTGAACTGGGTTGGGCTGGGCTGGAGACTTGCATCCTAGATTTGAGATTTGGTCTTGAAGGAGTATTAAGTCTAAGAACGCTCCGCCATCACATTTTTCTCTGGATGACATATTGCTCTTTTGCACATTTAGGAAAATAGGATTATAGAGTTAAGAAGTGGTGGCATTTAAACAATTGCCACCAAAGAAGTGTTTAGTGAGGGGTGAATCACGCAGTGTATAGGTAGTGAGCTTCACTGTCTAGATGAAATGAATGGGTGTCTTACCTGTGTTTGCAGTTGTAAAAGCATGATCTCATAAATTAAAATATGAGTCTGAATTGTATAGATGTTAATTGGAGCCTTTTCTTCATCGATACACATTTTTAGATGGTTGTTAGGGTCCTGGCTAACCTTTAAAACAAATTTAACCCACAGAGGAGCTGAAGTTAACTTAATCTGCACTTCCTCTTTGAAGCAAGTTACTTGGAGTCATTGTTCTCTTGCATTGTCTTCCTTGATGTCTTGGCTTTGTCAGTGTGCTGCTCCTCAGCCATCTGGTATGTGGCACGAAAGTGAGTGAACAGTGTTCTCCTCAGTCCTCTTGGCAGGGGACCATTTTTATGTTCTAAGAGTGTTTTGAGAGTTGAGTGTTCATAAATTGATGAATATGGCCTGTGTGTAGATTTCTGAGATACAATGCTCAATATCTGGTATATATTTTACATATTATCTACCTTGCACAATATGAAAGTGGAATAGATTTTAAAACTTAGGTGTTTGTTCATATTGGTTTTTTTTTTTCCCTTAACCATTTAGTTCTGTTGTTTTTTGACTTTGTGGATTACTTTAGTTCATAAGGCTGGACTTGTCAAGTTTTTATTATCTATTAGTTTGTATTTTGCATTTTGTGTTACTTTGCAGCTGGATTTATGGCACTTCTTTAAAAAATCAAACCATGTTGGTTATAAATAGTGCAGCTCACCGTACAAGACAATGCCATGAGGAACAATCCTTCATGTCTTCGTTGCCAGGAATAAGTGGACTTAGAAAGACTGCCATTCAAGGGCACATAATCTTACTAATTGGCATTTATCCAGTTTAACAGCAGTGATAGTAAGTTAGTCTAGGAAACTATTCACATACACACTTTAAGAGCCAGTCTTATCAATTAACTTGCCTTGCCAGTTAAACTATGTCGTTTCCCCTGAGAATATCTGCCACTGTATTGAATTTCTTTCATTGCTAGGTCTTCAAGTGGCTGAGTGAACTGACCTGTTGAAAGAGATTCATTAGATTTGTCTATTTATTTTATGCCTAGGAAAGTCTATCAAATGTAATCTTTTTAGTTTTAGCCTAATCGACTTTTTTAAAAAAAATAAGTTACCCAGCTATTTCTGTAATTTCTTAAGACTTCTTTCTAGTTTTTGCTAATGTAACCATGTTATCTTCTTATCATTTGTGAACCTTTTCATCTTTTTTGTGGTCAGTGTATAATTATAGCTAACATTTATTGAATGCTTACTGTGTACCAGCATTATTTAAAGCTGTTCATATAGCACCTATATTAAATTATAAAGACATGACAATCAATGGGCATGAAGATACACAATGACCTTGTTTGATTTTGAAAAAAAATTTAAATTATGTAATAGAAATTGATGTAGTTTAAAGTTGTGACACATGTGAAGCCATTCCGGTAATACAGAGATGATTCCTGAGCAGCACTGGTCTCTCTCTCATGGAATCCTTAAACCTTTCAGTGTTTCCCACTGCATAGTGTCCAGGCTCTCTGGCACAGCTGATGATACCCCGATAAACTCACTTCTCTCTCCTAGTTTACTTTGTGCTTCACCTTAGCCAAACGGAGGCATTCCCTTCCCCACACAGCCTCAGACACTCTGGGCCCCATTGTTTCTTATCTCCTTGCCTTTGAGGAATAAGTTGATGACCCTTGATCAGCCTTTATTGTCTCTAACTCGACTTAATAAATCTTTCTTCTGTTTCATATGGACCTAATTCTTCTTTTTATGTATTTTATTTTATTTTATTTTAAGCATCACTAGTGTAATTGTTTATTTACATGTTTATTTTCTCTAAATTGTCAGCTCCTTATGTAGATAGATCCTAAATCTTTTACTGCTGGATTCATGTAACAGGCACTCAATAAATATTTGGTAGGTTGGCCTAATATTTGGTAAGTATTTTGTTGCCTCTCCTGAGAAGCCTTTCCTGAGACACAGGTACTTAGTCTTTGCATCTCTTTGTTTCAGTAGTACTTTCCATATGTTTTTCTTTATTGTATGACTCAGGGTTATTGATCTGTCTCCTAGAACTCAAGGGTAGAGCACAGTCGTACTCATTTTCCTGCCCTCTCCTTAGCACAGTGGCTGACACAATAGTACTTCACCATTTATTCAAGAAACGAACCGATTATAACATATACTAATGGTAATTATGAAGGTTGAATAAAGCCTTTCTTCTATAGCCTGGATGCCTATTTCCGGACCTCTGAAACAGTGATTCTTAATGTTTATGGCATCAAATAAACTTTTGAGAATCTGTTGAAAATTGTGTATTTTGTCTTCAGTGATAAAGTAATTTGATTACAATACCAGGGGCTCATGAAATGCCGAACCTGTTCATGGACCTTAGTTTTAAGTTCCTCCATTCTGGGGGTTCCAGGGCTGCCAGTCCTCACAAGTTCTCATAAAGGAGGACAGGAGGTGAGAAGAATGGTTGTGATGACAATGATGGCAGTGGTGACAGTGATAATGACAAGCGTTTGTATAATGCTCCATAGCCTGCCAGTTTTTCTACATATACTATCTGACACTTAGTCTAATATGTGCTTATTATAAAGAGGGTTTTATTTCTGTTTTATGGGTGAGATAGATAATACAAATAACAAGTAGAAATCACTTTTCTATATATTTGTACATGTGTTTAAAATGATTCAAGATAAACTCATTCAGGGTTTTCAAGTAAGATAACCTATAGTTCTTTACAGACCTATATCATTGGACAGCCCTATCTTTCCATTTAGGTGTATAAGACAAACAGTTATAATAAACAATATATCTTTTTTTAAGCAGCCCTCTGGGCCAGGATTTGATCTTTAGTGTTGCCAACTTACCATGGAAACTCTACTTTGCTCAACTACTAGTAAAGTTAAAGCAATAGGTCAAAAAACTCAGACTTCTGATAACGAAGTTAACTTTCTTGACTGACCGGATTTTTATTTAAATGGACTTAAAAATTAGAGCACTTGGGATTTATTAATACATTTTAGCATTCTAAATAATCTCCTTACTTGGTACAAAAGAAAAAGTTGGTAAAATAATGCCTATTTTTCTAGGTTACTGTTCATTGTAAAAGGAGCATTAAACTTTATAGTGAAAGATGGACTGTGTGGCAGAATTTTCTGACCTGTGATTTCCAAGCATTGATTTCTTATTACTTCTATTTAATATGTTTTTTTGACCTCTGTAGAGGTCATTTTTTGTATACAGTGATTTTGGAATCTTCTATACAGTGATATGTTTTCTTCACAAGTTGAAGACATTTCATTAGTTGAAAACAGCTTTTCGGAAAATTACCTTAAAGCCGTTCCACCATAAATTTTTACTTAAAAGATAGTCTAAACTCTATTTGCTTTCAGTTCTTTATTAAAGTTTTTTATTTGCCTATTTACTCTTAAACCCGCTCAATATCAGGTTGTCTTAAACATCTTTATATCTCTTATCCCAGGGTTTGGTTCACAGTTGGTATTTAGCAAGTACTTGTTCAGTGATAGTCATCTTTTGATAAACCCAGTAATGTTTGTCACGTGATCACTTTTGATTTGTTACTCAGCTGAAGGTTTTTACATTTTTAAATGAATAAAAAATGAGTTTGTCATCTAAACACCAAACCTTTCCCTTGGTTAAGGCATCAGAATGGAAATCAGTACTTTTAAAAGATAGATCTAAAAAAAAAATTTAAAGAAATATATTTTTTTTAAATAGAGTGATAACCTCATGTAGAAGAGGAAAGCTGATTAGGAAAGCATGAACATGAAGAATAGTCATGTTTGGTTTTAATTAGCTCGATACTGGTTTTAGAAAGAAGTCAAAGTATCATATCCATATGAATATACAGTTTTATAATTTAAGGCCTCTGATTTCAAAAGTGAGTTTTATATATAGTACATATTAAGAATTATCCTAACATAGTTTAAAAAATATGCTTTTCTCATTTTACTTTCACCACAATAAAATCTTTATGAAGTTGAAGACTTTGCTTTGTATGGCTGTCTATTGCTGGTGCCTAGAACTGTGCCTGGCACACTGTAGGTGCCCAGCCAGCACTTGATAGATGAGTGCATTTTGAAATTGAAATAGATTATTGCAAAGTTATAAAAGGAAACATCAAGTAACTTATTGGGAAAAACCTTTTAAATTTGTTTTTTTGGGAACACAGGAAACTCTCATTGGGGGTAGAAGACTGTCAAGTGTGTCATAGGTCTGCCTGTTCTTTTAATGCAAGTAAAGCTGCTCTTTCACTTAAAACCTTTCTTTCCTGTGCCTCTGAAACGGGCAGAAACAAAGTAGAACAAAGGCCACAACAAAAACTTCAGTAGCAGTGCAGATTCCTTTTGTTTATATTTTGCCTTCATAGAAGCTACTTCATTTGTCATATTGAATAACAAAGTCTAGAATTAGAAACCCTAAATTTTGTGGCATTCCAGGTGAATATACTGGATTAGGTGCTGTTGTTTTCTTGGGCTGGGGAAAGGCGATATTGCCTGTATCATCTTCTGGATGAAAAATTATTTCTTCTATTTTAAGTATAATAGATGAATATACATTTAGATTGTTCATTTTTGGCAAAAACTTGAACTCTTGAAAGACTTTCAGGTTAGTAGGGTTTATTTCTATTTGCTAGTATCATTATTGATGAATTTCTTAAAGAATCAATTCTAGAGTTTAACTGAGTATTTTTTTTTTAAATTGTCAGTTTCCTGGATTAAATTGAGCGCATGTAGTTGTGCTCTTAAAAAACCATTTGTTGTGTGTTGTAGGTCTCTTGGTTATTTCTCTTGATGGGATGCTCTTTACTTATGAATAAACCCTTCTTTTAAAGCATAGTTGAATTAAGGGAAATTCAATGACTAGACTATTTTAAAAATATTTTCCTCAGTTAGGAAAATATGCATCTAAATTAAAGATATTAAACTTATGCTTTGTCTACTTTTCCTGCTCCCTAGGGCATCTGATTCTATACTTTTCAAACATCCAAATCATGGGTTAGCAGTTCAGTTAACTTTATCTTTCTAAATTATAAGTAACTTCTTAGGATGATTAAAAGAAGGGCAAAAACCTTTATGGAAGTTTTTTTTTTTTTTATCTCTGGTTTGGGTAGAGATCTGTTCACAAGAGGCACATTTAGTGCCTGAGAACAGTTAAAAGAGTTGTAAGAAATGAGATGATGGCCAGGTTAAATTAGGTTCCATGAAGGAGATTAGGAGTCTCACCGGAGTAAGTGCAGACACATCCAAAGCTGAATTGACATTTTTATTATCTTTGGGCTGATATTAAATACTGTGAAGGGATTAACAGACACTTGTGTTATTTAGCCTTTGGTTGGACACTAACCCTCCCTTCCCCCAACTTAGTGGCTTCAACCAACCACCATTGATTTAAGTCATAATTCAATGGGTTAGCAATTTGGGCTGGACTCAGCTGGGTATTTCCTTTGCTAGTTTCACTCATGTGTCATGGGGTCAGTTGCTGATTTGCTTGGTGGCTCTGCTTCTGGGAGTTGGCTGGGGGCAGGGGCTACTAGGCCCTATGTCTTTCATCATCATCCAGCAGCCTTGGCTGGCCTTTCATGATAGTCTCAAAGTTCCAAGGTTCCCCCCCCCCCCCCCCCCCCCCCCAGAGCTGGAGAAAAGCAGCAGCAAGATCTCTTGAGGCCTGCCCTCAGGCTCATAACATCGTTACTTTTCCCACATTCTGTTTGGCTGAGTAAGGTGATTCAACAAGTATGTTTCACCTCTTGATGGGAGGAGTTGTAAAGTTTGTGTTCATTTTTCAGTGTACCACAGAGATACTTAATCTGATTTTTCCCTTTGAGAAAATTTCTTTTGGATATTAAATGTGCATAAGAATTTAAAGACTTTCGAAAATCATTTGTGAAAACATCTATCTATGGTATTTTAAAACATTTTATCTTAAGTAGTCAGCTGTACGTTAAGGTTTTTAATACCGTTAAAACATTTCATGGTATTAAAGTACTTCTTTATTTTTGATGTATTTCTATTTAAGGTGGAATTTAACCAGAGATACCAGGAGTATGCATGAAGTCTAACGATACCAAAGTAATAGTTCCTTCTCTATTTCAATTTCTATCATGAAGATTTCTGTTTTCCTGCCCTCAAGGGAATTTGAGAATACAAATTTTTGAACAGCGTTTTAATGCCAAAGGAAAGAGATATTGAGTGGTAAAAGGCATCAAGGAGTTCTTTACTGTAGTTTAGCTTACAGATATTATTTTTGCTCATTAGCACCACTTTTCTTGCTAAGAAATGTGTTACAAATTTCTTCATTCATATATTGCTTTCCCTTAGAGAATGAAAGACTTCGGGGAAATGGAATAGGAAGTAGGTGAAAGATTTGGAGAACATAAAGATAGAAACCAAAATCGGATATAGAAGTGTTGCTTTGATAGCTTTAGGTTCATACACATCCCTGAGATCTCTGCTTGGGTTTCAGTCTAGATGCAAAGGTATTAAAAATGACTTAAAGATGTATTTTAATACCACTTGGTATTACACTAAATTTAGCTTGTATTAGAGTTGTGGGACTATATATGCAACAGAATAATTAGGAAAATGCCCTATGATGAGTTGAAACAGAAATCTCAGGATTTGGAACAAATTCATAACTGCGCTCATTCACTAAGTAGTATCTTGATGTTTCTGTCTGGAAAATGTGGGAGTTAGTGTCTTTGAACTCTTTGATATACACATGGAAAGGGAACTTGGGGCAATCTTTAAAGGGATTTTTAGAGATGAGAAAAATAAAATCCAGTTAGTATTCTTTCCCTCAAAGAGGTTGGAAAAACAAAAAAGTAAAATAATCATTATTAGAGATGAAATAAATGACCTCAGTAAAGCATAAATGTACACCGCTTATTGCTTGAGAAGAGTTCAGCGCTCATTAAATACCAAAATGAATGGTCTTGTTTCTAATAAAGTTCTTTTGCTGGATGAAATTAAGGTTCTATAACTGAAGTTTAGGTTTCATTAGAAATTTAACCCAGAGATGCTAACTTAAAATTTGATATTTTAATATATAGTGAGTCTCGATTTGGTATATAGAAAATTATTTTATCTAAGAGAATAACAGTCTTAAATTCTCTGTTTTGGGATTAGAGGTGACCCTGCACGTGGGCACCCCATCAGCACCACTGTATAAACTAAAACACAACAAAACGATCCACATCTCAGAATACACTGTGAAACAATTTATTAGAAATATTCTGTTTAGATTCTATTATTTAGGTACACATATCCATATGAGTAAAGTGAGCTGCTTTCACAGTTAATATTAGCACAATTGTGTAAACTCTGCCAGTATTTACTTTTGTTTTTCAAAACTTCGGTGGAGTTAGCTTAACAGTTTAAGGAAGCACTGCTCTATAGTACTGTCTGCTTAATATAGTTTTCAATGTTCTAGTTGCCACAGTAAAAAAAAGTAAACATTAAAAATTAATTTTAATAATATAATCCAACATATCAAAAAATTTTTTCAGCATGTAATCAATATAAATAGTATTAATGAGATCTTTTACTTCCTTATGTTCATTCAAAGTCTTTAAATCAATATATATTTATGTAAATCAATGTATTATTAGTGCCATTGGACTAGCCCTATTCACACATGCCCATCATGACCGTGCAGCTTTAGAGATCTGTGTAAAGTTCAACTTCTTTAAAGCGGGGCTCAGGCGACCGCCCCACGGTCTAGTGTTCTATGATTGGTTGGCCACTCTGTGGGAAGGGGAAGTGGAAAGAGTTAAGTTGTGCATGTTGGGTTTAGCATTGTGTGGAAGACAGATACCTTCTTGTAATGGCATTCAGTGAGGAAGATAAAAACCCATTAGGCTGGTGTTGCAGAACATTTCAAATGTCAAGGATGCTGATGACATAGATCCTGGCATGGCTTTTAAAGTACAACACTGAAGCTATTCTTGTGATGTTTTCTGGTGATGTTTAACTAGCGTCAAAGCTGGATGGAAACTCATTTTGCAGTCATTTAACTTGGGCGCTCTCTTGCTTTTTATTAATGGATATACAAAAAGAACCTGCCAGTTAATTTCAAATTAGAACTTTGTTTTCAATTAAATATTGTCCACTGATGGCTTTTATAAAATTCTGATTGAATCAAGTGTCTTTTTTTTTTTTTTTTTTTCAAGGTGAGCATCTATTATTACACTTGTCCCATTCACATTGCTTTTGGGGGCATATTTGGGGTTGGTGGCATAATCCTAATCCAGAGATTAGAAGTCAACTTGACCTATGAGACATAAATCTTTTTTTTTATGTGAAAGTAGGTGATGTCTTAAGACAATATTTTACAGAGTAATTTTAGAAAAGATTAGATTTGTTTAGGCCCACCATATCCAAGTGAAGCAAAACTTGCAGTAATTAACAAACAAGTTCCTGTGGGGCTTGCAAAGTTGTTAATCTGTGTAATTCGTTCAAACCCATATTTTTCATACATCTCTTTGGAATTAAGGGCGATATTGAAAAGTAGTCCCTTTTTAAAGTAGTCTCTTTTCTGTAAACTTGTCCTTTGTGTTGTTTCAGTGTTCTACTTATTAATTTCAGAGTTAACGTAAAGGTCACATTTCAGATATTGGGATTTTTTTTGTACTGGGATGATTTTTTTTTCTGTCATGTTTAGTCTAGTCATGCTACTTTTCATGACATTTAAATGAACACAGTCCATTAAATTCTACCGTGGTGTATGTACTGCCACTGTTAGACAAATCTACCTGTTTCCATTTGGGCTTCAACAGTTTCACATCAAAAGTTGTGAATGAAGCCTTAGTAAAACATGTTTGTTCTGTGCTGGCTGCTGGCTGGGAATCTGCTGAAGCAGCTGGAGACTTTTTTTAAGCCTCTGCGGGACAAATCATCACTGTGACAGGTAAATAGCATTCCTCAGTAAAGCTTGCACTCTCCCCCTCCATCCCCTTCATTTCTTGGGACTGTAGAATGTAGGGATTGTCTTGCTTGGAACACAGTTGATTAGGTCACAGCCTGGTCTGCTGAAAACAGCTGCCCTGGGGCTACCTCACTGTAGGGGATTTTGGAAAAGCGCTGTGAATGGGCCACATGGGGTCTCACTATTACCTTATGAAGGGCAATCGGTTCAGGTAGCAGAGTACATATTTAGGGCCTATTAACTTCTTCAGGCTTGTGGTTGAATTGAAAAGCACTGAGGAGTGAAGGAATAATAAGAGGAAATTGTTGCTAAAGCCACTGAAGATGAATCTTGCCCCATCTCTGTGGGTGCATCCGTTCAGTTGCAAATTTATTTCCTGCTGGGGCATCTGTTAGCTTTAGAAGTGGCCTTTAAGGCCCTGAAGGGGAGTTTGAAAATGATTGCATAATGTTGATTCTTTTCTTTGAAGAGTTGACTTTTCATTGTATTTGGGCAAAATTAGCAAACAAGTACCCTTGTTTTAAAAATGAGCTTTATTTTCCAATGAAAAAAGCAACATATAACCATAATAGGAGTCTGAGTAAATGGAGACTTACAAGGAAGGAAAAAAGCTTCTTAAAATTCTCTTACCTAGAGCACCATTGAAATTTTTTCCCAATTTGTGTACAAACACACCCACATACTTGCACACACCCAACCTCTACAGCTCTAGGTTGCTGTGTTAAAAAAAATAAATAAACATATTGCACATATTTTGTCGACTGTCTTATAATATATCCAGAACCTTTTATGATTCTTAAGTTTTTTTCAGAGAACATGATTGTTGGTAATATGGTCTGCCATAACAGAGATAAACTGTAGTTAAGTATAATAAACTCTATTTTTGAACATTTAAATTGTTTCCTTGTTGGTGTATTCCTCTGTCACCATAGCATACATTTCAGGAGGTGGAATAACTGGATAAAAGGAAATAAAACTTTAAAAAGCTTTTTAGTACAAAACAAATTGCCACATTTTTACCCAGAAAGAGGCTCACCAGCAGTTCGAGAGTACCCACCTTTGTATTCTTTGCTGCAACTGAATATTCAAATTTAAAAACAAAAACGTTTCAGTATTGTTAGTAAAAAAAAATTACACCATTCAGGGAACTGTCATAATCAAAATGGTGATTGTTAATTTTGTGCCTGTAGTTCTGGTTCTGTGTTTAGAAAAATTCTTATTTTTATAAACCAACTTTTTTTGAGATATTACTCGTTGATTTAACAGCTTTTTTAGAGCTTAAAAAATAGCATCTTAAGGCTTGCTTCTTTATTTTTTTTTTTAAAAAATGAGTGTGTCATGTGCCAGATAAAAGGCCCGTGGGAAAAAAAAAATAAATGGGGGGTTATTTTTTATTTCATTTAATTAGCTACTGCTTACTTTATAAAAGCATATGTTTGGTTTGAAATTCTAATTTTAGATGCTCCGAGGGTTTTCAAATAAAGAATATGTTTTTACTGTTAAAGCCAAGACTACAAGTTCTTCTCTCTTTCTTCCCTAAGTGGTCCTTGTAAATTAATTCACCATGTCCATATACTCAGCAGCAGAGTATGAATGAATTAAAACAAATTATCTTATTCATGGGATAATTTGATAAGAAATTATCAGAGATCTGTTATCAGGCAATAAGCAGTTCCTTAGCAACTATTAACTCTAGTTATATACTTGGTAAAGACTGAAGCAAATAAAAGACATAGGTTTCTGTTCAAAACAATTGAACAAAGAACAGTTTTTTAAAAAAAAGAATGATAAAGTTTTAAGTTAATGACTTAGGCAGTAGATCTAAGAATTAAATATTAAAATTAGATTTATATTGACCCAGAGTTCTGCATTTAAGCAGAATAGGCCCAGACATTGGAGATTAGTACATTGATTTAAATATGCTAAGTTGATTTGATTGAACCCTTGGAATAAAGAAATTGATGAATATTGTCATCTTTATTAACTTCATATTGCATGCCTTTAATCATGGTAACTCAAAAACTGCATTTTAGAGTCTGATTCACCAATAAATTTGGGTGAAGAAAATTCACAAGTAATTATGGAAAAGCAAACTTTTGCCTTACATGCCATGGGGACTAATTCTAAGTGCACAGTACTGAATGGATGTATCTTTAATCATGTGGAAGTAAGAAATCCATTATTTTTCTAAACCAGACAGTAGTTGTCTGTTTCATTGGAACAGTTGGTTGATTACAGTTCTTCGGGGCTTTATTTTTTCCAGTGCTTACTTCCTGTCTGTTTTTGAATTCTAGCTTTAGAGATTGTTAGAAGTGAGTCAGAGAGTCAAAGAATTTAGAGTAGCGATCTGAGCTTGATTATTTTAGTAGTTTTTGTGGCATTGCAGTCAGACTGTTTAACTAATTAAGGAAGTAGATTTCCTATAGCAGGTTCCCACCTCGTGGGTGCTTAGAAATTGACTACAAAATACACAAGCAAAACTTTGATGTGTTAAGGTGCAGCCTACCAAATAGAGCAGAGAATGCAGGGTCTGCCAGTGTTTTCTTTTTAGTAGAATTATGCTTCTTACCTATGTCGAAGGAAATAAAATAGTCTGTTGTAGAAGTTAACAAAAAATCTTTACTGCTTTTTACAGTAACCAAATGTATGCTGGCTTTATAGAAAGCAGAGCTCTGTTTTAATTGCAGCCTTCCATATATAGAAAGTATTATACAGGTAGAAAATTACTGGCTAAATGCTTCAGAAAGTTAAAGAAAGGAACCTCTGAGATGTATTCAAAGGAAAAGTTAACTTGGAGTAAAAAAAAAAAAGTTGAATACATCCTTATATGAGGAATAACTAGAAGCACTAAAGCAATCCCAGGCTACTATTGGTTGTAAAATCTGCTGTGATTTTAAGAAAATCTTAAGATTTTTCATTTGAAGTCGGAATATTTAAGCCTTCGTGTAATTTATGTTCTTAGCAAAAACTAAAGAAGTCTGTAACCCTATTAACTTTCTCATTGTAGTCATTTAATGCTCTGAGTGCAGTCTCATATACTATCAACTATTTGAAATTTTATTTAAAGACATAGACAGAAATGCTTCATTACAGCTTATCCATTCATGAAATGTAAGGCTTGTTCTCTTTCTCACTGTGAGAAGAAATTCATGTGAATGCCTCTGCCTTTTTGGAATGCTTTGTTTGATCTAAGGGTAATGCCCTTGGAGTCCCCTTCCTGTAACAAAAGAAAGGTGAGGTGAATCAGTCATGCCAGATAAGACAGGAATGCACGTCTTGGTTACTTCTCTATCATTTTTGGCTTTGAGACTATGGCTCTCTCTATATATTTTACCTTTTTCTTTCTTTTTTTTTTTTTTTTTTTTTTTTTTTTGCCTAAGGGTATAGGGCATTGGTTGACTTCCTTTTAGATACAGTGTTTCATGTACAAATGGGACTTGCCTGCTGAATTCCTGAAATTCATGACTTGATTTGGGACATAAAAGAAGTTGCCAAAAATAATAAGAGTTTGACATTTTTTGTTAGTTGAAACTGAACACAGAATAGTAGATGAAAACTATACTTCTTTTGTTTAATATGTTACCCTATTCAAAGGTTACTCTTTTTGTTTGGATTTCTTAAATTTTTATTTAGTTGTGTTACCCTGTTCAAGTTATTTGTCTAAAAATGTTTCACTGTGCTGCCTTTAATACTGGTGGGGTAAAGTGATGTGTGATTTTTTTTTTCTTTTGCCCCCAAAGTTAATGATCAACATGTGGTTATTCACTTGTGAAAGGAATGTTGATTGCTTTGGAAAATACATGGTAATTATTTAAAGTTTCCTGAAGAAGTTTGCTAGTTATTTTGTGGTGTTGAAAATGGGCCAAATGTCAGTTTCCTTTTCAGTGCATTGGAATGTTCAGGTGTGCAAGGCGGGCACATTCTCGGCTGGAAGCATGGTTAACAGTAGCGAGTGAGTCTTGTGTGAGAGCCAGCAGGGAATTTACGAAAGCACTTTCTCCCTCTAAATAGCTATAGGCCTGGCCTTTCTAAAGCAATCATTCCATAGTGTCGAAGCACGTAAGTGCAGCAGAACCGCTGGTCTGGGATTGGGTGCCGTGTAATTGGAGGGGAGGGTCAGTCTAGATCACGCACTTAAAAATAACTGTGTAATTTATTTATT
Source organism: Rousettus aegyptiacus (assembly GCF_014176215.1). Classification (NCBI taxonomy): domain Eukaryota; kingdom Metazoa; phylum Chordata; class Mammalia; order Chiroptera; family Pteropodidae; genus Rousettus; species Rousettus aegyptiacus. The sequence continues at coordinate 26,365,870 of NW_023416286.1, forward strand.
TTTAAAAATTTATTTCTAATTCTTTAATGTCACCACGTATTTGACCCCTTTTGCCCCATATACCTCCCTCCTCTCCACTCCTCCCCACCCTCTGATAACCACTAGACTATTGAAAATAGATCTTTAAAAACTTGTTTTTTTTTAAAAAAAAAAAGGAAGATAATGTGGTTTATTATTGTCAAAAATGCATAGTTTCGAATGACCTAATCGGGTGGGTGGATAAGGCTCCTATGAAGTAAACAATTTTTAATAAACTTAATTCATTCTTAAATAGAACAAACAGGATAAATTCTAGCTTATTTTCTTAAATAGATAAGCATATATCTGCACTTCTATCTAAAGTATTAATTTGCTTATTCAAATATTTGTGTAAGTGAATTATATAATCCCTATCTGTGTTGGCTTATTGGAATTAAATAGCTATCTTACTGTACCATTAACTCTTGAAAACAACTGGAAAATTCAGTTTTATTAAATTTTATGTGAAATGTCTTGTGATTTTTGTTTTTAATTTTCTGTGAAGATTTTGGGGGTTACTGTGGGATCTCTGATCCCTGAAAGGATTAATGACTCCAGAAGATGACTATAGAAAGTATGAAGAACCATACAATAAGCCCTCATGATCCTTGATGGATCTGACTTTAGGGAGAAGAACCAGTTTATTAGACCGTCTTAGAACCCTGGGAGGAGGTTGTGGGGGAATGAGAATGTGGGAAAGTTTAGGTGGCCAGAATCTGAACCAACTGCTTGGGTCCCTGAAAGAAGAGGACTTTGGAGAAATCACCTTTGAAAGTGAAGCTTGAGGAGGATTTCACTGAGGCAAGATTTGAGGGGACGAAAAAAGGCCTCGAAGAGTTCATTCATTCATTCACTCATTCACTAATTACTGTTTATTGACTGCCTCCTACATGTCAGAACCTGTTCTAGATGCCAAGGATTCTGCATCGTATAAGGTATACAATGCTGTCATCTTCATGGAGCTCTCTTTCTGGAGAGAGGAGACAGCTAATGCAAATCCACAAGAAGATGAAAACCCTGCTTTCAGCTTACAAGTGCTGTGGAGAAGATAAACAGGGCACTGTGGTAGTGGTTGTCTGCAGGGCCTTCTTTAGATTGAGTGACTTTTAGGGAGGAAATGTGAACTGGAACTTGAATGACAAGAATAGAGAGGCAGCCATTTGAAGACAATTTTTGATCAAAGGGAATCAGAGCCCCAAAATACAAGCAAGCTGTCATGGCTGGAAGTCAGCAATGAGGGAGTGAGAAAGGCGGGGGCCAGGTCGTATGGAGACTTGTAGTCTGTGACTGAAGGTGGGTGGTGAGAATATAGGGCACTCAGCCCCGGAGAAGGGAGCAGCCCTGTCCTTACCCAGAGAGGACTAGCAGCTTGTCTGCCCTCCCAGTTTTGTGACAGGTGCTTCTTTTTTCCAGCTACTGTCTTATTGTCCTGGAAGTCCTCTTGTGATTTTTATCCAGTCTAAGCTTTACGTCTGGTTCCTTGGGGACCTCTGCGATAGCTGGTAATCACTGGTGACAAGGAGAAGAGAAGGAAAATGCTCCTCTATTCATCTGCCTACTCCTTTCAATTTTGATGGTCTGCCAAAGCAGTGTTTCTCTTTGGTAATAGATTTTCTTTTGAATAAAACCCCTTGAAATAAGATGGTTGTTTTTTGTTTTTTGTTTTTTTGTTTTTGTTTTGTTTTGTTTTGTTTTCCTTTTTAAGGCCTACAGCACCTAGGCTTCCTACGTGGTCTCTCATTCAAGTACTAATCAGGCCTGACCCTTCTTAGCTTCTGAGATCAGAAGAGATTGAGCGTGTTCAGAGTGGCATGGCCATAAGCATAAGATGACTGTTTTAACTAGTTTTTTAAAAAATCATTAAAAGCAAGTTCTCTCAGAAGCATTTCTTTTTTAATTTCAAAAGTCTTTATGCATATATGTCATGAAAAATCTCGAGTTAGAGGCATGTATAGTTTTTAGCAGTTTAAAAGAAGGTAAGTTAATGTTGAGAAGAATCACAGGAGATGTATAATTCATATTTTTGCACCTTGATGGAGGTCCTAGGTTTTCTTCCTAGGTCTTAGATAAGGAGGTCCTTGAATGCTTCTTACCTCTATATAATAATTCTGCACATTTGGTGACTAAGGATTAACGATTACACAGGTATAAAGTTTATGCTTTAAATTATTTTGGTAATGGTTTATTCTAGGAATGCCTTCTATTGAACTTGGTTAGTTTTAACTTGTAAAACTGACAACTTCTGGAGATTTGATGAAAATAACAGGTGACAGAGATAGCAATTGGGGCAAAGATGGATATAATCTTTGAATCCTTAATTTGATTCTTCCTAGTTTTGATTATCGTGTTATATTTGGCATGAGACTTGATAGTGTTTTATAAAAGTAGCTCTGTACTTTACTAGGGCTTAGGGGAGAGTTTATGACATACCTCAGAGGCCACTTTAACAGTATTGATGCATGCTGTGCACATTTTAACATTTTATACTGTCAATTGAAATAACTTATTTGTATGTCTCCATTGAAAATGTTACCACAGCAATATACATTCCTTTTGCTTTGCAATATTCAATTCAGAGCACTAGGAGTATTTTAGTCACCTGATCTTTAAGCAATTCCAATAGTTCTGTTTCAAACACTTTTATAATAATGTGTATTCTGTTAGCCAGTTTTCTCTCTGAAGCAATAGTAACATCTTTTTAAGTACAGAGTTTGGGGATTAAGATATCATACCTCTTTAAATTGATTTTCTAAATCTTGGCTTTGTTTTAATGTCTCAAGCATCAAAATAGACTTAGTAGTAGTAAGTACCTTTATTTTTATACTAATAATTTAATCCTTATACTAACATCAATTTCTCCCCACCCGTTTTGTATGTGAGGAAACTGAGATACAGACAGTAATAAATTGCTAAAGGTCACACATTTATTAAAATGCAGAGTTGGCACAATTAACAAGAATGCTGTAGGAATAATTGATTATATTGCTCAAAGACTAGTACTTTTAAGTAACATACTTGGAGAACAAAACCTACATTCCCTGAGAATTCTGTTTCCCTCTCCATTTCTGAAATACTCTTGGGTTGTGTGATTAGTATGTGTGATTAAGTCAAAGTCATCAATACCACAGGGAGGTAGGGCCAGGAGTACTTTTTAAGCTTTCTTAGAATTTTGTTGCACGTCACTCTGAGATTGCATCACTGAAGCTCGCTCTTCCTGCTGTCAGCCATTTCTCTCACAAATTGGAAACCGTATTTCACTCCTACTGGAATTTGGATTAAGGCAGCATCTCACTTCTCTACTAGGTGCCACTCTTGAATCTTGAAGGTAGGTTGGAGTTTCAGGAGACTGGGGTTCCAGTTCTGGCTTTGATTCATGCTCTGAAGCTTAATGACAAGTCGTTTACTGTCTAGACCTTTGCTTCCTCATCTGTAAAATTAGAGGGTAGGAACGGATAATTGTTATTGCTCTCTCTTAATTATTAATTTTATCTGCTTTAAGATTTGATTTTTTTAAGACAACTAGATACTTTAGAATTTTTCTTGCTTTTGTTACTTAATAAAATGCTGTTTCCATAGGAGGTCAGCTGCCTGCATAAGCCTTTGTAAAGGTATTTGGGAGTATGAATCCAGTTCCATTTTCTTCCAGAGGGGCGAGTAAAGAAAAGAACATTAGGAGTATAAATTATAAATTAACTTCCGTTCTTACTTTGCCTGTTATTACTACTGATCACCTGCAAGTTTCTTGATAGTGTTTTATAAAAGTAGCTCTGTACTTTGGATTAGATTACTCTGTTGTATTTATTTTTAAAGACAGTAATTAAAGCCATGGATATACCAAAATTATTTCAAAATATGCTGATAAAGTGAACACTTTTAAAGTTTCTTCAATATTTGACTAAATTCAGACTAAATTTATAAATATAATTAAAAAAAATTATGTCCTGAGATCATTTGGGAAATATTTATGTGTTTTTTTCTGTTAATGGGTGAAATTAGCACCAGATGGATAAGTATACTGGATCTGTTGAGTCATGGTTGATTGAGAATTTACTAAATTATAAAGTGATCATTTGAATGACACTTTTTGTTTGTTTTAGATCTTGACAAATAGCCTGTTACAGCAAACCAAAGTAGTAAAATAACTAGAAAAAAATATGTTTGCTTTACTACACCTTTCATTAAATGGTTGGATGGAGAGGCAGATCTATCAAGGAGTTCAGGATCGAATCATTTTTTTTAAAAGTCATTTTAAAAATGACAGTCAAACTTGATAACAGAACATCTGGCTTTCCTTTGAACCTATATATCTAATATCCTTTCATGAGCTAGAAATATTTGAACATTTTTGAAATGCCAGTAATGTTAAATATTAAATACCATATTTTGTTTTGTTCTGTTTTTTTGCATTTTGGGTTTTTGGAAAAAGAATTTGGAAAATGCAGATGATTTTCTATACAAATTGTGAGGTACTTCCATTTTATTAAATTGCCATTTACTATTAATAAAGGAGATATAAACTATTAATAAAGGAGATATGTTTTTAGTGTTTTATACTCAACCAATTATACCTTTAATCAAAAAGGTTTTATTTATATTTTTATATTATTTCTGATACATTTTAGTAACTTTTACTAGTTAATTACAACTAATATGCTGTAATTAACTGTTGCATACTTTTGAATATATTTCTTCTAATGGATAACTTGATTATATACATTTTTCTAATAGGTTAGGGTATATGATGTCCCTGTGTTTATTTTCATATTGTATATCTTCTATTATCACCACATTCTACTATTGGTTAGTATTAGAGAAGAAAATATTTCACTTTTTAATGAAATATTTATTGTTAAAGAACAATTTTATCAATAAAGAACAACTTTGGTCTCAATAGAGGGAATAATTTATATAAGAATTACTGTAGTTATTCTGTATCTTAAATTTTTTTCCAAATTAAGTTCTTTTTTTATCTTTTTAACGTAGACACATGACAGTTTAGATCCACTAATTTGTTCTTACATAGCGTCCTATTTTCTCAAGTAAGAATTATGTCTCCATAATCTCTAAGATGATGAATTAGCCAAGAACCTTTCTTCATGTGCCTTAACTCAGTGTTTCAAAGTGTGGGCTCCATGAACTGTGCTTCTTGTTTGGTTAAAATAATGCAGATTATATAATTCCTATGTGCGCATCACTGTTACACTGAGAAATCTTGGTTATAATTGTTCTGTATGTGAGTGTGTACTGTATATTCTAAATTTGTTGTCTCGATGGTTTCCCTCAATTTTTAGAATCCACTGATAAATAGAGGTGTGCCTATTTTTTGTGATTTAAAAAATATATCAAATTAGAAAACTTCTGATACATTAAAATTTGTCACTCACACTTATTTCTTCATTAAAAAAAATTTGAATTTAGAAAACAGGTAAATTAAGGGATTATATGTATTTACAAATCGGTATTTCGCTTTAACAAAGATTCCTAGTAAAGTTTGCATAATCAAACCTTGCGATGCATTTAGATCATTATATATTTAGATCATTATATACTTGAAATGTTTGTTAGCATAAAACATGGTATACCGGAATTTTCTCCTAGTTTATCAGTGTTAGTGAATCAATTTATAATTATGTTAGCTTCACCTAACTTAAGTTTCTGAGTTCTCAGCAGGTTTGGCAGCAAATTGGCTTTTAAAGTAACTGAATATTGCCTCTAAATTATACCTTTTTAATTTGTGAGATAATTTGGATTTTTAAAATTTAAAAACTGCTTTATGGTTAAAATAGAATTTAATAGAGAAACAGGTTTGTTTGTTTGTTTTTTCTTTTGATCAGAAGTAAAGAAAAATGCCACTGGGGAGTGGATAGGAAAGGAAAAGGGGGATTTATACAGTTTCATTACCACAGAAGCCAAAAAAGTAAATGGGATTTTTATTTGCTTCAACTGGTATTCAGTTCATGTAAAATCCCCCCTTTTGCATAACTGAACTGCATGTGAGCCTTAGGTGTTATTTTAAGAAAAATAACTACTAGTTGCAGTCTTCTGTATTTAGAATCTGTTTCATAGAAGCCTAAACAAGCCGTAGAAAAAGGAAAACTTGCTTTTCTACCAGGCTTGTGCGTTCTAGGACTCTGGAGACGACTGTCTCTTATGGAAAAAGCTGTGTTTATACAGTAACCAGTGTAATACTTGACTGTAGCAGGAGGAATCTCATTCCATTCCTTCTTTAGCAAGGGAGTGTTTTAAGGAGTTTGGCATGAGGCTTAGTCATTTCAACTGACATTTTAATCATTGAATAGTGCCTTGTCTTCATGCTAGAATATACTTTGCAATACAAATGTTTCAGGCAGTTGTTACCCAGCTTATGGAAACCTGTAAGTCACCCTTAACCTTCAAAGATGGCTTTTGCATTTCTGAAATTTCTCAAGTTCTGTTGATACACTTTGGATTAATCCTTATACACATGGTTTTAAAAATATTTAATGCAATGCATATATATTTCTTTTAGAAAAATAGAAAATATTGATACAAGGAAGAAAACACTCATGCATCTCTATAACTAACCATTTTTTAGTGTACATAAACATCTCACTGTCTTTTCTTACAAAATAGAATTATAATTTATTTTTCAAATCACAAAATTGTTGGCATTATACAATTCAGGCAGGGATCGATAACCTAAGAAAGGATTTATTTGACTTTTGTGTGCAAGACATTCATAAAATAATGAAAAATAAGTATTAAAGTAACTGGGTGTAAAATTACTCTGTTGCCCTTCTCAATCATGTGTACTTTAACAGTTTTTCTCATAAGACCTTTTTCACTTTGCTTGGATTCTTTAGCACCTTGTACCATGCCTGGCAGGTAGTGAAACCATGTATGTGTTGAATGAATTACAGAAAGGTACAAGTCAATAATGCCAGGTTCCAGATTAATTTTTAGCAAGATCTGGGCCATTATATACAACATTAAATCCCTTTTGATGAAAAGGGTCTTATAGTGTACAGTTTTGAAAAATCTTTTAAGTATTGGGAACTAGATTAAAAAAATCACCAAGATTTCTTTTCCAAAGATGGGTATTCCTTAAAACATCAGTTTTTATATGACACAAAACTTTTACAACCGGCTTAAGATTTAGAACTCTGGACCTGACACACACACTCAGTATTTGAAAATTATTAACAATACTTGTATCACTACCCAGTTATGATAATCTCACAGTGATTTCAGTATTTTCTCATGCTGCAAACCTATTATGTTTCATTGAACGTAAATTTAGTCTGCATTTTCACATAATGATATGGTATGATAAATACACTAACTTCCTAAATATAGAACAGTGCTGGATTCTTTTTTGACTCGATATCCTTTTCCCTTTTTTATCTTAAAATGGATTAATCACCTAGATTCTTGGACCTTTTTTTCAGGGGTCCTTTTGGCATACATAAAGTCGGGTTTATACTTTTAAGTCATGTTATTCCTCCCACCATGGGAAAGTATTGGTAAATTTGTGTTGGTGTGTTTTTTCCATTAACAGTGGTGGATTTTTGAAGATCGCCTACTTCGGCTTACAAGGAAAGAGCCAGGGCTTGATAGACAGACAGGACTTGTTGAATTATAGCCCTGCCACCCCATAGAACAGGAAAAGCAGAAGAGAGCACGCTGGGCTGGTCGTTATGAGTTTGGTCTGTGGAGCTAGTCAGATAGATTTTGGATTCTTTCTTCTCGGTAACTGGTTGAGTATCTTAAGGGAACTTGTGTAATTCTTGAGTCTTAAATGAATTGTTAAATGTAAAACACTTAGATGGCTAAATAGTAATAGAATTCATTAATTCACTGATTAACTTATTGTTATTATAATTAAGAGTTAATGACTTTAGACAGTGACTTTTCAGCTCTAAACCTCAGTATTCTTATATGGAAAATGGGGAAAGACCACCAAGCTTACAGGATAATCATGAGGGAGGATTAAACAATATGGCATCTATAAAGCATTTGCTGAGTGTACATCCAGTAAATAGAAGGTAGGAAAAGTAATTAGCGTTGAAATTTTATAGTTTCTAAAATATGAAACAAACTGCTAGAGGCATAGCCATTGGCATGTTAAATGTGTCCTTTGAATTTTAATGTCTCTAAAGGCTGTCTTGTTTTTGCAGTTTTATCCAGTTAATAAGTGTTCAAATGATACTTTTGATACCCAATGATGATCCTCTTTAAAAGAGCTTATCTGTGAAAGCCCTCATTAACAATATTAATGATTCTGACATGGAAATCAGAACTTAAAATCATTTCTCAACAAAGCATGAAAAACATGGTTTAGCAGAGTTTGCCATGGGAATGACTCTTTGCAAAACTAAAGAAATCCCTGGACTTGAAATATGATGCTTAAAATCTGATTATGAACTTAATAAGTTCTAGCAAGTTTGTAAGTCAGAAAACTTCCTCAGCTAATTTTCAAGTTATTGCAACAATTCTAATTGAAAGAATTGACAGGTCTACATTTTAATTAAAATGATTTAAATGGGCAGTCTAAATGAAAAAAACAGATTGACAGTTGCTATATAAAAAGTTCTCCTTTTAATCATTAATTTATGACCTAACTGGGCAGCGCGATTATAGCATTTCCTCCTAGACCTAAAACTTTATAAGTAGTTTTGTATATAAATATTTGTGGAATATTAAATTGTCAAAGCTGTCAGAATATCTATTGTTATACATCTACTCAGATTAAATGAAACAAATACTTGGAAATGAAAGTGTATCTGAGGCGTAAAGGGAAAATAAAACAGGAAGGTTATGCTAACAAAACTTTTGAAGGACTGCTAATACTTATGTTGTATTTGGCTTTTTATTGTATACATTTTAAATATGGTTTAAACGTCATAGTTATAGAAATATACAGATTAAAAAAGTTTTTAGTTCCTTGGGTTGATTTTTTTTTTTATTGTCCCTTCATCACCTTGATTATTTTAGACTTTTTTTTCCAGCAAGTATAATTGTGTGTGTGTGTGTGTGTGTGTGTGTGAGAGAGAGAGAGTGGTTTTTATTTTTGAAACAGAACTAAACAGAACCAAGGTCATACTTTATGCACTTTTATAAAGATTTATATTTTTCATTCAATTTGTATATCACTGACATTCTTCCATGTAATTAATATACATATCTTTTTTTAAAAGCTGTGTCATATATACCATATACGTTAAGCTAGTTCCTTTTTGTCCCTATACTATGGGATGTGCTTAGTGTCTTAATGGCACTGAACAACAAGGTGTTTGCAGCATTGCATACTTTACCCAGATACTCAAATATTGGGGACACAGCAAAACTAGTTTTTTCTGTGTGGTCACCTACATTTTTACATTCCACTGAAGCCGGGATTTTTTTTCTCAGAAACTGCATGTTGTGTTCATTTGCTCTCATGCTTCACTCCAGTTACAGGACACAGCCGGAGACTGAGAGGTGCTACAGCATGTTTATCTGGAGCCGTCTCTTTGGATTGAATCCCAGTTCCACCACGAATGAACTATGTGATTGTGGGCAAGTTGCTGACACTGTTTCCCACCTGTGAAACAGGGATGATCATATTGCTCACTTAGAGTTTCTGTCAAGATTAATGAGTTAATTAATATGTGTCAGGTACTTAAAATAATGTCAGCCAGGTCATGAACTCCATATATGTATGTGCTGTTTTATATTAGCATCACCATCACCATCATTTTGCTAAATACGCTGTGTTCCTGATCACAAATTCTTCTCACAAAATGACACTCATGGCAAGTCACTGGTTTTGAAAGATTGGCTCTTGGTAATAATCGGTACTATGTCTTTGGTAAACTGGAGAGATGATTTTATAATACAATGTATTCAGTTTTTAGCTATAAGAGGATAGGGAGGTGCCTGTTGAACTGTGCAGTGTTAGGCTCATGAAGGATGCGTCTTAGTTGACTTAATTTTACTTATTTTGACCTTTTTAAAAATTATCAAAAGCATAGGATATTTATTTACCTCATTCATGGTCTCAAACATGTAAAAAGTATATATCAGGCATTTAAAAATTAATTGAATATAGCATTCTGTTTTTGAAAGTACTAGAATTTTTTTTGCAGAAACATTTTCTCTGCAGGATAAACCATTAAACATGACTCTTTACATTTTCTTTACGTTTTATGGTTACCAACACCAGTAATGGAAATAATACAGCCTTGTATATTTGAGGTGAAAGGAAGTATAAAATTTTATTTGAGTACCAAAAGTGTTGTTTTTGTGTCATTTTCCTAAGTAGACTGAATAGCCATTTTAGAATCTTAAATGCCTTCAGCTTAACAGACTCTTATTATCTATTTGTTCCTCTATTTTAGTCAATATAACATTATTTTTCCAACTAATGGCAGAAACAGGCAAGAATATTAAGTATATATTTATACTTGCTCTATTATTGAAGGGTTTTGCTTTATTAGATATTACATGTCAAATTGGTATAGTCATTTTAAAGAGTGGTTAAATTTCAGAAATCTCACTTTTTATATCAAGGAACTTAAACCAAGAAACTTGTTTTTACTACTTTCCACACATTATCAAGGCAAAACAAATAAGAACCTTTTTTAAATTTACAGTAAATTTAGAAGTTTAAATATAAACATATATACAATTACAATTTAAATCTTTCATCCTAACATTTAAAATTTTCTGTGTACATATTAGGATCTCTCAGGGTATATTCAAGATGTTGAAATATTAACAGCACTGTCAAATCTAACATTTAATGAAAACGAGATAAAAAATTTGAAGAAGTTTAATCACTTAAAGATGGACACAGATTAATCTGCATATGAGCTCTGGAGGACATCTTTTTTGAAACAAAAATTTAAGTAGATTTACAGAAAAATTGTGCAGCTAGTACAGCATTCCTATATAACTCCCACTCCCACATACGGTTTCTCCTTTTATTAACATCTTGCATTAATGTCTGTGTTAAAATTAATGAACCAATATTGATACATTCTTATTAACTAAGGCCCTTAGTGAACTCATATTCCTTAGATTTTACATAATGTACTTTTTCTGGTCCAGGATCCCATCCACGATTCTGTGTTCCACTTAGTTGTCATGCTTCTTATACTTACCTTATTTTTTGATGGACATCCTTTTTTCAGCACATACGTAATAAGCACCTGTTATTTACCAGGCCCTGGTCAAAACACAGCAAATCCATTCCCTCACAGGGTTTGCATTTTAGTAGGGAGCTTATAGTCTATTTTTTAAATTTAATTTTAAGGAAGAAAGAATATCTTGTGGTAGATTAATATTTAACATAACAGTTGTGGGACTCATAATTATCAAAAAAATTGAGTAACCATTTATGGGTTAATTGCAGAAACGTAGATATATCTCTAGTATATAGGAGATAACTAAAAAGAATACTCATTCTTTTTATATTTGGGAAAACACTTATTTCCAAAAGAGTTACTCTGTTTATGATGATGGTATGAAATTGGAGAAAAGAGTAATCAGTCCCTCGTTGCCTGCAGAGAAAGTATTGAAAATTATATTTCATGGTTAAGTTTATGTTGTGATAGACCAAAGAAGCTTTTGATATAATTGCTGACATAAGCTTGGTTCCAAAAAAATGAAAAACAAAAATTGTACATAAGATGGTATATTAAAAGGAGGGTAAGGTTTATGGCAAATTTATGTTGCTAGGTCGTTGCTGACATAGTATTTTTGAATTAGAGCAGCTCTGAAATAGCAACATTGTGTTGAACTCTTTGGCACTAGGAGTTGATATGGGGCCAAGGCCTTTTAAACAAAGAAAATAGGAAAATTCCAGGAAGAAAGGTGTTCTGTGGCCATGGAAATTCGAGTCGGTTAAATTATTTTTGGCAGTGAAATGGCTATGTACAACTTTATTTTTGTCCTAAAAATTAGTATGTTGAAAGCATCTTGCTCCACCAAGTGTCAGTGGAGATAATGCTGACTCTTCCTATTCAAGGACAGTTAGAGTTAACAGCACCGTCAGCCATCAGTGATGGGAAGTAGAAATTATTCGTTGAAACCTTTATTTACTTTTGGACCATTTACTTGAGCACCGAGTGCTGTACCCTGTAATGTTGGAATAATCCAGCTACAAGAAGACAACATCAATACCTGTTTAAATATATGAACATTAATGAATCCTTCTAGAAAGAAATTTTATTGTGAGCTGTATTTTCAGCTACATTGGCCAAGCTCTTTTAACAATTACATTGTTTTTTTTTTGTTCTTTTTTTTTTCCCTTTAGTTTTTCCACTGTATTCACATTTAAAATCAGTTTCCATAGTGACATCTGGTGGTGGTTTTGGAATCCTGGAGAGTATGTTTGGAATGATAAATATTTTTTACTTAATAGCTTCGAATTTCCAGCTTCTTTCAAATTTTTCGTCTTATTAACTTTTCCTGAGAATGTCTTCATTGTATTCTTGAGATTAGTAGGCTAGACATTTTCTTCTGTAATGTTTCCTCAAAGCAAAGACATGATTTCTTATAACATTGCTGAGGAGTGCACATAACAAGCTCGTGTACACTTCTGTGCTCAAAATATATAATCTACAGTTCACGCAGCAGCCTCCCTATCTTGTCTACTGCTTGTGCATAGCAAACTTGTGATAAGAAAGGTGTCGTGTCCACGTTCTCCTTCTCGCTGGCTTTTCCTTTTAGAGCATTGGTGCTCTTCTCGTTTGACTTGAGAGCACTCTCTGGACGGCCTGGGCTGCCACTTCTCTTTCTTTCATAGCCTGAGCTTACATGCCATCTGGTTGCATCCTATTGTTTCAGAAAGTGAAAGTGGAAATAAAAAAATTAGGTGACAAAGAAAGAAGGGAACTGAGAGAAGGGAAGATATTTGAAGACAGGAGAGAGACCACAGAGAGTTTGTTGGGTGTGTGTGTGTGTGTGTGTGTGTGTGTGTGTGTATGCGTGCTGAAAAAGATGTGGTGGTATGGGTGTTTATTAAAGAGAAATATCTTTAAAGCTTAAATATTTATAGTTTGAGTTCTTTGAGAATTGTTTTAGGAAAAGTGAATTAATAACCTGATGTACAAAAAAGTAGTTACTGAAAGTTGATTGGTAGATGATCATGGATTGAGAAAATAGGATGAGGTAGAGTTCTGAGAATGAACACAGTAGGTTGATTTACTTTCAGTAATGGCTTGGAGCTTAGTTATTGTTTTCCTGTATTTAAAGATACTGATTAGAAGTCTTCATAATGAAATTTTGAAGACTTTTTTCTTCTATGAATTACGGTCACTGCTGAAGTTACAGAAGAAATCTATCTATAAACACTAGTTGTGGCTTTATGAAGGATTAGGAACAGAAGGCCAACCAAGTGTGGGAATGAGGACTTGTCGTGACAGATTCTGGTCAGACGTGTAGATAGTTGGTATATTGGTCGTCTCAGAAACCAGAATCCCTGTAAAGCATGATTGGGATTCTGATGAGTTTGGGTTAAAGAGGTGCCTCACGCTGGAGTCTAAACTCTGCTGCTTTCACTTCCTGAGTTAGGTGAATCATTTCAACTTTCTTTAAGAACGAGAGAGTTGCAGTTGAGGACGTCTAAGGGATTGCCAGTCTGCAATGCTTGATTGAGATGCTAAGGCTAGGTCTACGGGTCTTTCTTCACAGATTATTTAGATGATTTCTATCCTTTCCCGGACTTTTCTGCTCTTCCTAGGTTCCAGATGGAAGCTCAGTGTAGTGCTTTATGCCTGGGAACCATGGGAGGATGTATCCTGTGATAAAGCAGACAGATTAAAAAACAACCTTCATATGTATGTTCTCTCCTTACCTACTTTATGCTTTTAGAATGGTGCTTAGAATTAGAATTGCAGTCAGAATAGTGCTCAGTCACCAGCCCCTGAACCTCTGTTACCAAGCAGAAACCTTAGATCTTCTCTCCTTTATTGTCCTTTAAGTGTGGAGAGTATCCCTATTTCAGCAGTTGAAAACTCCTTGTAGCCTCTCATCAGGGCAGTAAGCCCTCTGCCCGCCCCCCCCCCATGTCCCCAGCATCCTCGATGTGACAGTGATGCTGTGGCTAATGATGACAGTTTAGCCTGATGGTGAAGAGCCTGAGTTCTGGAATCAGACTGTTTGACTCAGATCCCAATTCCATCAAGTAACTGTGGACCCTGTGGCTTTGTTTCTTAATCACTAAAGCTTGGGCAAGTTGATTACTTTCTCTGAGTTTCTGCTTCCTCATTTGTGAAGATGGATGAAAATCAAACAGTTCCGTGTTCTTTAAATGGTTTAATGCTTATAAAGCACTAAGTGAAGCCCTTGCCATACAGTAAATACTTGTATTAGTAAATATGATATAAATATTGTAAATTTACTTGTATTAATATAAATTTGAGCATTCGAGTTAGAAGAGGTTATTCAGTATGCCCTCCTTCCCCTTTGGCTCTCCTTATAAATTCACTTTATTTTATAAAAGCTATATTAAATAATTTTGTTTGTTTTTTTTACAAGGGTATAACAATTAAAATACATCAAAACAAACACCTTAGCAATCACTATGTGATATAAATATATAGTCCATGAGTGAAATGAAATATGAACATCTGAGCATCTCACTTATAAATATTTAATATTTAAATTGATAATTAATACAGTCTTCATTTTCTTCTATATTTGAGTAGAGCCACTTTGCTGTTTCACTTTTAACCTTTATTAATATCCGGAGATTACCTGAGATTCAGGAACTTCTCCTCCGAACATGCCTCAGGGGGCAGGGGGCGGGGAGGGTCATGCAAAGAAGGCTGTGGCTGTTCCCCAGCCGCCAGGTTGACAGGGAGAAACAGGCAGTTTCCAGCAGAAGGCATCCCGTACACTGCATTCCAGACACCTACATACCAGGCTCGAAGTGGAGCTCGATGGGAAATAAATAGCTGTTTTGTCTATGACTTAAACCTTGTAATATATTTGTATTTTATATTTTTCCCTTCTACCGTGACACTAGAAAAAGCTATTATGTATGAATGAACATTTAATACACTCCCGAATACTAAGGTAAAAATATGGACATAATACGAGGTTTTACTTGGCTTTTGAGTTTCCACATTAAATTTTGTATGCTTCACTTTTGTCATACTAACAATAAGACTGACAGGACTTTGCTGACACTGAAGTCACAGGATTCTTGATGTCTGAACTCCAACTCTGCCCCTTACTGTGAACCTGGGGAAGTTTCTTGTCTCTTAATCTGAGTTTTGTATCCGTGATATAGGTATAATAATCAGATGTAGACAGGTTGGATAAAAAGATTAAATTAGGTAATGAATGTAAGACAGACAGTTCTTATAGTGCCTGGCATGCAGTAAACTGAACAAATTTGTTTTTCGTAATTACTGTTGTCATTAAATGCCTACAAATCACAGTGAGGGGGACATAATTTTAAAAAGTGAATAGCAGCATGAAGTGTTTGAGGATTAGAACTCAAAAGAGGTGAAGACAAGTACCATGTACCTGTCTTCTTGACATTTTCTAATAATACTTTACCTGTCAGTTGAATTATGTTACATTTTAATGAAATGGCAGAACACAAGAGGAGAATATGTACATTCATTTGTTAATATGTAATCCTAGGAGAGAGAACATTCCGTATTTCCTCACTGCCTTTGTATCTATTAGTTAATGCGATTGATGAAAAAGAGAAACTGGAAAGGTTATTTTCCCTTGGTTAGTAAAGTCTCTTCTTTCAGGCTAAAAATGTATTATTTTACTAATTTAGTGGATAGATTGAGGGCATAGCCTGTGTTTGGACTGGGGAAAAAAAGGAAAACATGTTTGAGTTTATCTGAGTTGTCTCTGCTGCATAGAAAGATCAGTTAGCTCCTTTTTATTTATGAGGTCTAAGGCTATATTCTGTATTTCTATGAGTAGTATTATGAACCCATTTATGATTTTAAATCTTTGCGTACTTAAGGTAGTTAATATGAGAAAATCTCATTTGTTTGGAATGTTAGATAATTATCTAAGACTCCCAAAAAGGTTTACGACTTATAAACAGGAAACTTAACTAAATATTAAAATGTGAAATAGATTATTATAAAATGAATGTGGCTATTCAGAAGCATTGTAATTATTTACTGTTGCTTCATTAATTCTTAGCAATTCTTCAAAATAGAATTGTATTAAATGGGAAACTTCGGTGATTCAAGAGTTGTAGGATTTCCAGAATTCAACCTGGACCATGATGTTGAACCCTAAAAATAGCACTTGTTTGGAATGATTAATTTATAATTTATATTTTGGGAAAGCCAAAGAACAAGATTAAACCTCTGAATAAAATGGTGGGGTTTGCCTAAAAGAAACAGCCATTTCCACTGTTCATCCTGGGAAGAGGCTAATCCTGGGAGTAAGTAAAGTTCGACCGATTTCAATGGTAGGGTCAAAATGTTACACTCTAACCCTCTTTTTCGTAATTATATAACTCCATCTTTTATTAGTTGACATAAGAAGAAATGTGTCCTACTTTGAGTCCCAATTGAGGACTCTTCTGTACCAACCCCTAGTTAAGATATCTATTCATTTTTGTTTATTCACTTATTAATTATTAGGCTTTGGGTAAAGTGCTGGGCACACTGATATTCAAGAAGGATATGCCCTTATGGAACTTGTAGTATAAGAGAGAATTCGTATTTTTAGCACACTGGTTGTATTGCTGTTTCCTTAAGGTGGTTGAAAGAAACTGAAAGTTCAGTACACAAGAGACCCAAGCAGTCTTTTATTGTGGACTTTGAAAGGCTGTACTCTGTGTTTCATAGCCACTGTAAGGGGTGTGTATGCGAAACTAAGATGTCAGAGGAATGTCGTCCAGACCCCTTTGTCTGAACCATAGCAGGGGTCAGATGAATGCATTGTGGGAGGCAGGGGGTGCTAGACTGGGGGGACTCAGAGCTGGACCGTAGCTCCTATTCGTCCCTGGTTCCCTGATTGACATCTAGGGAAGTCAACAAATCTCAACCTACCATAAATTTCATCTTTGGAGAAACACAGCATGGGGCCATTAGATAATCTCTTAGTTCCTATATATCTCATTGAGTTACTTTGAGATTTAAATGAGATAATATTTGCAAAGGGCTTCACATAGTACCTGGCTCCTAACACTAATCATCATAGATACTTTAATAGCCAATATCATGTACCTAGACCTGTTCTAATCATTGCGTGTGTAGTTCATTTAATCAACCTATGAGGAACATACGGTCGTTCTCTTCATTTTATAGGAAAGAAAACTGAGACAGATTAGATAACTTTCTCAAGATCATGTAGCTCTAAGTGACACATAAGCCCTCAATCAGTTATTTAGGTTAACACCGTCTCAAAGTGGCATTTTGTTGTTGTTGCTGCTGTCACCATGCTACTTCATGTTTTTCTTCTTTCTCTCTAGGTGTCATAGAGACTTCAGATCGACTGGACCGCGAGTCAACCTCCCATTACTGGCTAACAGTCTATGCCACCGACCAGGGTGTTGTCCCTCTGTCCTCATTTACAGAGATCTACATTGAGGTTGAGGATGTCAATGACAACGCACCACAGACATCAGAGCCCGTTTATTATCCGGAAGTAATGGAAAATTCTCCCAAGGATGTATCTGTGGTCCAGATTGAGGCATTTGATCCAGACTCTAGCTCGAATGACAAGCTTACATACAAAATCACAAGTGGAAATCCGCAAGGATTCTTTTCAATACATCCTAAAACCGGTATGTATTTGTACTGCTCTCAGAAATGTTGTTGTTTATATACTCTCCAGATACAGAGAAATTTAAGAATTAATTTTCATCATTTGCTGCTTTTCTTTAGTTTTTAATAAATTGTTTCTTTTTGAGTTATTCAAAATAAGCCTTTATTACCAGATGAAAATTTAAACCAAACGTTTTTTTCTCTTTGAATTTGCTTTTATAAAGCTATTTTATGATTTTGCTCATTAGTAGAATTCCACTTGCAGGTTAAAAAGCAAATCGTTGTTTCAGTAATAGCTACTAAATTAGTGATATATCTTAAACTTGCTGCAGATTCTACTGCTGCTAAGTACTCCAATTTTCTTAGCTACTTTTTATGAAGAATAGCAAAAGAATTTATTTTACAATTCATAGTAGTTTATTATTATTTTTTTAATGTTGTTTAGAATTTTTCCATAGAGCAATGCTGTGTCTGCAGGCAGTAGGGGATCAAGAGTAAACAGTTTTCAGATTCAGAGCAGTTATTTTCTTGAACTGATAACTTAAGTTTCCCTTTTAACTGTTTTCACCTCTCCATCTCTGATCCCCTGTTTCTAAGCAGTTAGCTTCTTGGCTCCAAAGTCCTCCTCTGGAATCCTTATAAACCTCTCCTAATCTTTGTTCCTTTACATTGGATGATGCATCTACTTTCTTCTTTTGCTTTTTTTTCCTTTTGCTTTTTTTTCTTTTTTCTTTTTTTTTTCTTTCTTTCCTTATTTTTACTGTTTTTGTTTTGGTTTTGTTTTTGTTTTTTATTTTTTATTACTTTTTCTTAATCCTTGGTTTGTTTTCTAATTATTTCACAAAAAAAAAGAGGTTCAGTTGAGCTATTCACTATCAGTAGTGAAAAGTTAGCTATCATTTATGCACTGAAAACTTCCTATGTGAATTGTTTTGCTCTTCAGTTTCTTGATTGGAGTTAAAACAAAGAATCACCTTATAACATTGAGAAGACAGTTTATTTATATGAAGATAAAACTTCTCATCAAATAGATCATTGGTCTTTGAATCCAGGCATTTCCATGATTCAATACTTTTCTGTAGAATCTAATTATGAATTCTGAAGAGGGAGATTTACTATAGTTTACATACCCCTATCATGTCTTTGCTTATTATGTCTTTCCTTGGTCTAGGGGAGCTTGCCTGTTTAGTTACTGGGTTGTCTATTTGATATATGTCAAGGAAATAATATACAAAAATCAAAATTAAGGTGGCATTCTCCACTTCCCTATCATTCTTTGTTAACCCTTTTTTATACTATGTTTATTTCCTAATTTCCTTTGTTAAACTTAAAATGCAGCAATTCTTAAGGTGGGAAGAGGCTTGAGTTCAGTATTTGTGTACCATAACGCCTGTAGAAAGATACCTGATAGAGATCATGGGTGGGTATAATACTTTGTCTCTTAGAAAGCATGTTAAAATGTTAGTTTTAAACTTCTTGTCAGTATATTTCAACCTGACATTCACAGAGAGTCTATCTGTCTTGATATTTAAAAGTAAATGTAAGTTCAAGATTGATTTTGAATGTATTAGGATTTTCTTTTGCTTTGAGATAATTATGCTCTAGCTCTTTGGCCAAAACTGATATGCTCCTTTGAAGTCTTAGAAAACCAGCAATTGATTATTAAGAATGATTGAGCCAATAACAGTTTAATTATATAGGAGAGAAACAGTATCTGTGCGTTTTTTTTTTTTTTTTCTTTTGGAAGCACTGGGGGCAGGATATAGGACCCTGGCCTATGAAAAAGGGCTGGAATTAAGAAATTATACAAGAACTTGAAGACTTGAAGCAGCATCTATAAATGATTAAGAAAACCCTTATTCAAGCAGTATAGTAGTGTACTCTTTATTGCACAAATATTAATGAAATTCAGCCTTCTTTATTGTGAAATAAAATGAAGAGAAAAGCAAGAGCTAAAAAGTTAGACACCATCAAATATAAAAGAAGAAAGATTAGAAGTTTATTAAAATTTCAAAGGAAGATTTCAGAGTCAGGTAACTATTTGCATGAAAGTGGGGCAGGGGACCAGTGTCACAGACCTTGAGAAACACCTAGAAATTAAAGCCTTGAGGTGGTAATTCAAGAACATAACTAACCCCCCTTTTAAAAATTGTTTGATCAATTAGACTTTAAAATATTTTCATTTTTCTTATGTCGACTCTCTTTTAAATTATGTTAAGTCCTCTGTAAAGAGACAGGTAAGCAAGCAATAAATGGCCTTTCGAATATCTGAACAAATACTACTAGACATAAAGTCAAAGAGGAGGAGAAAGAGACTTAGAAAATTATGTACGTTAGAGCTATTGTGGGGAGCCTTGGAACCTACACTGTCTCTGGGGCCTCTGAAATCATATTCCTGCCATGTTGTTATATTTTGTGGGAACATGATTAATGTGGCATTGCCACTCCCTTTACATCTCCCTATTCTGACAACTCTTAGGAAGCAACATCTGCAGAGACTTCCTTATCATCTGAGAGAATAAATTCCCCCCAGTAGTCCACAGCCAGCTCCCAAACCCTAGCGTGGGAAGCACATGCATCCTGCTGACAGAACAGCAGAAGAAAATGCATAAGGATGTATAAAGAAGTTTTATTTTCTTATGAGTAGAAGACAGATAACAGTGGAGAATAGCTACAATTAATACACAGGCATATGTATTGCGAAGTATATTATAGATTATGATTAGTAAAGAAGTCTGATCACGCTATGAGTCAAGAAATAACCATATTTCTTGGTTACGATCAAGAAATAACCATATTTTAGCATGGGCAGTATTAAAGAATATAGTAAATACATCTTTACAAGGTCTATCTCTAGACAATTCCTTTCCCCCAACTCAGCACAAAATTTCAAAATTTGGGCATGATCCTCAGTGTCCAGAGTATAACACTTCAAAGTTTACATCTTCCTCAAAACCTTTAAAGCAGACTTATTTTTAATAGGTAGGTCAGTATTATTGGAGGCCAGATTGTGAAAGCTGATGAAAGGCAGTCTGGTAAAAGAAAGTTCCCGTGATTTGCTGACCCATAATACTACCTGGAGACCCTAAATCATGTTACTTGGTAATTAATGGCTGAGTGAGAAAATCACTGTGCTGGAAATGAAGATATCTGGGCAATACTGAGGCTTTATCTCTGTGATCTTGGAGAAAACGGACTTCTAGGTCCTTACGTTTTTGTTATTAGTGATGTTTTTGCACTCCTATTAAGGGAAAGTCATTTATGGGAAAGATGTCACAGCCTTTTCCAATTGTATATGTGACATTTGTTCTATAAACTATACAGAAGATATTTAGGGTTTTAGGAGATTAATTGATGTGTGCATCTCTCTTGGATAAACAAATTAGATGAAGTAAAGTGAGGCTAACTTGCTCCTTAGTGGTGGAGAAAAACTAAGGACCCTGATGATTATCAAAATGTCCAACAGGCTGGAGAAAACCTGAATTCATTGCCATTCAGATCATTTGTTTATGCATCAAGTATTTACTGAACTTCTGTACTGTATACAGTACGTTAAGAGGTGCTTCGGAAGTTTGTAGTCTACATGAGTGAAAGAGGAAAGAGAAACGGGTGGGTACGCGATAGTATAGGACAGGCTGTAATACACAACCCCAGAGGAAGTGAGCAACAGACTGATGTGTGATGGGTGTAATGAGGAGGATGAGGTCTTAGAAAAGCGACTGGGCTGATTTTGAAGGTAGTAAAAGGGAAGGGATGGAGAAGAGGTCAGAGATTTTGGAGGACATTTTGAAGGAATGGTGAGTTAGTGGCCGAGAGATAAAGTTAGATGAGTGTATGGGAGAATGGCCACACTTGATGGAAAACGTTAAATACCAGAATAAGGGTTAAAGGATAATATTTATGCAATTTTTATAAATAATGATCTATTTTCAAGTCTCCATGCAATCCCTTGGACCATTTTGTGTACACATAAATCAGATGACCTCACTAAGCCATTTTGGAGAGTAGGAAAACATCTTCACAGTAGTTCTTTCTTCTTTTATCATAGTATGCCAAAATAGTTAAAAAATAAAACAAAACCTTCCTAGGACTGAGTTTGATGATCTGAATTTTGGGTATCAAATGACAAGTTTATATGAACATTTTTGAATGTTTTTTTTATCTTCTAGTCAAAGTTTTTGTGCTTGATTAAGGTGCCAGGAACTGTCTTTTGCATCTTAAATGGTTCTTAAGTTTATAAGTAGAGTGATGGAGTGTTTTCCTTTTTCAGAGTATATGGGCAAAAAGAGACTTGATCTCTTTTTCTTTTCTGGTACACTTTTGTGGACACAAGAATTTTTTATAAAATATTTTTTGTTTATGTCCAATATCGGTTAGGATAAATCTGCTTCTTTTAACATAAACGATGCAGTTGTTCAAGGTGGGAGACAGATAAGAGTATAGAATGTTAGATTGTCTGAACCTTGACAGCTCCAGCCCCTGCAGTCAAATGCGTCACATCTTGGTTTGTGGTATGTCAAGGACAGAGAAGAAGAGGAGTCACAAACAATGGGGACCAGTGTGTGCTTCACAGATTTCATTATCCACGAGTAACCTCAGGAAACTGAAACCTTAGCGAAGTGGTTTTTTTTAGTTAAGGTTATCAGTTTGAGCTTTTGAGGGGTGATATGCAACTTATAATAGGCAAATAATTTTGAAGTGTTACTTTTTAGGTATGTGCATGCTTTAGAAAAGACCACAGTTTTATTTCCTTATCTGTATGCTTGGTACTTTCCATGTTTGGGGCACAAAGCAAGTATTGCTTATTTTTAAAGTTTTATTGAAATATAATTGCATACAGTAAATTGCACATTTAAATTCTACCGTTTCATAAGTTTCAGCATAGCTACACAACTGTGAAACCATCACCACAAGGAAGCAGTGAACATACCTAATATTCTCAAAATTTCCCCTTCCTTCTCTGTATGCCATCCCTCTCGTTCCTCTCTGCCCCCATCCCCAGGCGGCCATTCATCTGTCAGTCCGCATCCATTAGTTTGCATTTTCTGAAATCTTAGATAAATGGACACACAGGGTGTGTACTCTTCTTTTGGTAAAGCTCCTTACACTTAGCTTATTTACTTCTGAGATTCGTGCATGTTGTAGTGAGTGGTAATACTAGTGCATTCCTTTTTCTTTTTCTTTTCCTTGTTGTATATCCCTTGTACAGATACACTACAATGTGTTTATCCAAATACCTGTTGATGGACATTTGTGTTCTGGCCACTTTTGGCTGTTTCATTGAGAATAAGTTTCTGTAGACATAAACTTCCATTTGAGAATGTATGAACATTTGAGAATAAGTTTCTGTAGACATAAACTTCCATTTCTCTTGGATTTTACCTAGGAATGAGTAACTGGAAACTATCTCAAGGCAGTAGGTCTTACCTGCTTTGTTTCTCTCCTCTCAGTGATCACCATCTTCCCTTGCTTGGTATCTAGTGTCCCATAAACCATTATTTTATTTATTATTTATTTTGTCTGGGTTTTTTGTTCATTTCATGTTGGAGGGTGAATCTGACCCCCTCACTAGAAATAGAAGTTAAATTATTGCTTTTTAAGCTGAAAAAAAAAAATGCTTATGTAACTTTAGAACTTCCATAAATATATATATATATATACTATTAAGACCTCATTTAATATATAGCATGAATCTTCTTTTTTTGTGTTTTTTAAGGAGTAAAAATTAATTTCTAGATATTTTAAACAGAAGTTTAGCACCGACCTGGGTATGTTTCTAGAGTATATAGACCATCATATTCTTTTATCTGCAAAATTGTGTCACTTTATTGTACATAAAGCCCAGAATGAGGATCAAGTTCTGGCTGGTCCTCCTTCCTCAGAACACCATTATCAAGACTGGAAAGTAGATGTGTGCATGTGAGCCTGTGTGTGTGTGTGTGTGTGTGTGCGCGTGCGCACGTGCATGTGCGCATGTGCACGTGTATGGTAATGCATTAACAGTACACAATTCAACGGTTACAAGAAGATAGCCGGTGAAAATTTTGATCCTGTTCAGTTAGTTCCCTAGACATTCAGCTTTCTTCCTTAATGTATTAACTATATTTTATTTTCTGTTTTCTTGCTGCTCTGGGGCTGGGGCCTCCCTAACTGAGCAGAGATTACCCCACTCAGAGCTAGGTGATTCTTAGAGATAACAAATGACTCACCTTTTGTATGAACACTGGCCGGTCTAGACCTCATACTTGGAACCATGCCCTTAATTAGGCCACTGCCCCCTGCCCTAACCATCTCAGGGCCAGGTGTAGGAAAACTAGAGACAGCCCAGCCCCTGTGTACCAGAGCCCACGGAAATATTTCTGGCTGGTGCTAAGCCTGCTGTGCTGCTTCGCCTTGGCCTTCTGTAGACACCACAGCAAAGGCTCTTGCCCACGCTTTCTCTTTGCCTTCTCTGCCTCCTGACTGACCCTGGTGCAGCCTCACATGGCCCTGTGTGGTATGACATGGCATGCCTCTCCTCAGGAACCGTGAGTAACAAACTGTCTTTTCAGTGACACTTGTCTCCTGATATGTTGGCCTCTCCATAGCTGAATAATAATAAAACCTACATTTTAAAACACTTTGAAGCAACTAGTATTTACAGTTTCTTCCACTCATGTATAAGTAAGTAAAACTGTATTTTTTTCCTCATCATTTTTACATAGGTGGTAGCATAATATAAACAATGATGCGCATCCCGGGTTTTTTCCTTAACAGTATTAGATGCTGTGCTACAGATCATTATTGTATCTGCAGCACGTGGCATTTCAAATCTCGCAAGTCCTCCCAGCTTTCTTGTGGGCTGATTTCCATCCAGCTGTCTCTTGCCAGTTACCTTTCAGAGTTAGTTTGAAGGAAAGTGCCAAGGAGAAACCAGCAGACCTTGGCTTTCCTTCGTTTGCTACCCTTCTGTCTTATTCTCTGATCTTTCCTATACCACTCTAGCACCCTTCTACCATCTCTTGACCTAACTTTTAGATCAGGTTGGAGCAAAACTTTCATTAGGAGTCAGAAGGGCAGCGACAGGTATAGCTATCTATTGTGTTTTACGTGACAAGCAACCTCACATACTTAATCGTTACAAGAAACTCTGTGAGATGCGTAGAGGTTACAAATAGCAAGAGTGTGCTATCTTCCCATTTGTGTATTTTCCGTTTTACAAATAATAACATGACTTCAGAGAGGTCAAGACCACCTGGAGATGGTGCCGGAAAGACATGAATTTCCTAGCTGCTGCTTCTGGGGGCCTTGTCCCTCATTCACTCTCTGTGCCTCTGGGTTTGGGATGTAAATGTGGTTTGGGAGCCATTCTTCTGTTCTTTGTATTAAGGAATTCCTGAATTATATAATAGTTGCTTTTTAAGCTAATCTTATTTTTATGATATTTTCAGACCAAAAAGCACGAAACATCTAAATCACACTAGATGTTTTAGTTTTATTAACCATGTACTGCAAAGATCATTGAACTCTTTCTGTAAAAGGCCAGATAATAAATATTTTAGGTTTCGCAGGTCATACAGCCTTTGTCATAGCCACTCTGCTCTGTTCCTATAGCAGTCGTTGACAATATGGAAATGAATGAGCATAGCTATGTTCCAATAAAACTTTATTTATGAACATTTAAATTTAAATTTCACGTCCTTTTCATGTGTCACAATATTTTATTTTTCTTTTGTTTTTTTCCAATCATTTAAGAATGTAAAAGCCATTCTTAGCTTGCAAGCCATACAAAACAGGTTGGGAGTAGTTTCCTGATCCCTGATAAGCTCATATAGTTACTATTTGGACTAAATCGTTGATTGATTTCTGAGGGGATAGCCTATTTGATATTCCTGAAGCAAACATTGAAATTTTTTTCATTGTTCTTAGCAGTGAATACTTAGAAAAAATGATCTGGATTTTGCTTCTTCAGGTTATTAAAATTATTCCTTAAAAAAAGTGTAGTTAGAATATTAGTTATCAAGGTTAAAATCTCAGAAGATTTAGCAAGTTGATGATAAACTATTAGATCTCTTCAACTTTGAGAAATAATTATTTCTTGTAAGAAGTTAAACTATTTCCAAGTTTTGAGATTTTCACACTTCTTCGTGCTCATGTATGCGATTGAAAATATTTCGGAGCTTGAAATTCCATCTCTTACAGTTGGCTATATGTGTACTTATCAAATCTTCACCATTTTCTCATGTTTTTCATTCTCATTCTGAGTTGAGATAGTAATGCTGAAATTACTAAGTTTTAGCTTCTTAGGCTTTGTAGAGGACAACTTTATACAGTGGCCTGTTTTTCATTTGTTTATATGTAGGGCAGAATATTTAATACAGAATTATTTTATGTTCAATGTAGGAAATGTTATTTGATTACAGATAGAGTTGATGATATCTATGTCTATATGTAGTAATGTTTATATGTAGTAATTCCTAAAGCATAGTAAAGCTATAAAATGCTATAGCTAATAAGTATACTGGATACTCACCCATGCTCTTGTCCAGTATCACATTACAATTATTTCTTTCTCAATCAAAGTAAATGCCATTTTATTGTGGCTGGAACGGAGGCTGAACAAAGTGCAATAGGAAATAGCTACAGCTGCAAACAACTTCCAAGGGTTTCCGGTAACATTTGATAGCTGCAGAGGAAGGAAATGAAGGGCCAGTCACTTTACAATGGCAGGAATTCATTTAAAAAAAAAAAATAAGTTTACCTATTTGTAGTCTTTTTTTTCCCAAAGATATGCAAATCCATTATTAGGAAGAATGTATATATTTTTCTTACCTGTTTCTCCTGCTTATTTTTCACTTTATAGTGAAGTATGTTATCCTAAAAGTCTGAAAGAAGTCAGATTTTGTTCAGTGCCTTTTCTATGAATGTCAAAATGATGATATGCTTTCTTCCTAAAATCTTCCCTGAGTCCTTTTGATAATTTTTTAGAGGTATTCTATTTTATTAACATGTTGTTGAATATAATTTGCTAAAGTTATTTTAAGGGCCAGTATTTAAAGATTTTGCATCTGAGTGCCTAAGTGCGATTAGCCTTTTTTTGTCAGCATGATGTTAATCTTACAAAACAGGTTGAGTCTCTTCCCATCTCTGTCTCTGCCGTATCTGACATTTATAGGAATGATAAAGGCAATTCCCGATAGATTGCATTTGGCTTTTGATCTTGTGTTTATCTTCAGTTTTAATACCATCAGTTTTCAACAAGAAACCGTAAGGTAGAATTAAAACCAGAAGCGAAGACTAGAGATTTCAGGGCGCAAGTCCCTGCTCAGCCACTACTTGTGTGACTTTAGACTCGTCATTTGATCCATTTTATTAGGGTTTTCTGTGGGACTCTGAAAGTATGAACTAAATGAGCTCTGAGCTCTTTTCCAGCCTAGACACTCTATGAATAGAATTCCATTTTTGGCTCCAAGCCTAATCCTGCCGGCACCAGCATTTCAGTGACAAACAATAGCTGCTCAGATGGCCACAGCTGCCAGAAGAGCTCTAGACAGGCTGTAGTTAAATGCAGTCTTAGAACTGCACCTAAATAAAGGCAGCGCAATATTGCCATGTTGCCGAGTATCTCTGAGCTCATGACCTAAAGCTCCAAGGGAGTGGATGTCGAGTGATAACTGTAGGAAAAATTGAACGTTTGCACTTGGTTTATAAAGCAGCCTGTGTTTTTAGAACGAGGCCCTGGAGGTAGCAGTGCCCAGCTTCCCTACCTATCTTTGCAAGTCTGCTTTGCTGTTTCAGTGTGGGTGGGTGCTGGTCTTGCCTATGTTGGGGTGGGGATCCAGCCCTGGCTCAGGTTCTTGAGGGCCGGGACCACCCCACATTCATTTATTGTAGCCACCATACAACCAAGCACCATCCTGAGTATGTAGTTGCTGCTCAGTACTCACTTTCTGGTTAACTGATACACATTTTAAAAATAAGTGAAATTGATACAATTTCCATTTCACCTGTTTGTAACAGAAGATTTAGAAAGTTGGAACAGGAAAAAGCCATCCCTGGTTTAGTTTCTGTCCCTCTTCCTACCTGCCATGTCCTCTATCCACCCATTGTATAGCCCTCAGGACTTTAGCTGTGATCTCTGTAAATTGCAGCAAACAGCCTTGTTCTGAGAACATTTTCACTTGTTATTAAAGCTGGTTGCGTACAGATCCTGTAGACCAGAGCATCCCATGGAAACGTGTTGACAGAGTGACAATCCTGTGCTGCGTGGAATTCTACAGTTACTGTCTCCTGCTTCCCCATCTCGCTGTGCTTTGCATGCTTTAATATTTTATTTTAAAACATAGAATGATTACCAATTGTATTGTTTCCTTTATTTTCCACAGATTTGTTTAATCTCTGTAGTTTTTGTTAGCTTAACTAAAAGCGTGCTATATTTCAGTTATGTACCATGGAAATGAAAAAAAAAAATTCAGGCACTAAAGGTTTAAAATACATATCTCATAAATTCTAAAACACTTAACTTTTAACCCCTCATATCTTTTACACTTATTTTGTAGAGTTTATGGTAATTTTTTCTGATAGTAGGCGTATTTTACTTTTCTTTCTTAGCCTATCTATAAGAGGAATGAGGGGGCATTATGACCAAATAGAAAGGATAGTTTAGTTTAGCAAATGTAAGGCAAGCACAGGTAAAGTTTTTTTGGCTAAAAATTTTTTTTTGGGGGGTAAAGTATTTTCTTAAACTTTTTTTTTTTTTTTTTTTTTTTAATCTCATCGTATCCTGAGGCCTGTGTTGCTTGTTAAATGAACTCTTTAAAAAACAGAAATGGTTTTGGTTTATTCAGAATAAAAGGGCCTTTTCTAGCTTGGTCCTTAATTAAACCACTTTGTAATGGGGGCTTTGTATTTTATGGGTATTAAGCTAGTATTTATAATTATTGTTAACGAGGTTACTGAAAAATATTTAGGCAATTCTTATTTCATTATTATGGAGGATTAAAGACTGTATGACATAACATATTCAATGATATAATTGATGTACAATTTGTGGCATAATTTATATATTAATTAAAAAAAAAGAATAAGACAGCTCATTTGTGATTCTCATCAGGGGTGTTCAGGTAGTCCCCCCAAAACTGAGGCAGCCTGCTTCACCTTCCTTTTGAGTTAAATTATACAATTAATTTGAATTATTTGGAGCATTTGGTACTTTCTTACCTAAAATTATCTTTGTGCCTGAGGCTTTTTTAAAAATCTTCTGCCTTCTAATTCTGTATAGAATGATACCCTTTAAAGTCATAAAACATTTCAAATGAAGACAGTAATAAAATATAGAAAACAATATAAGTGATTATCTTTGGATTATGGAATTGTTTGCCATTCTTACCTAATTTTTTTTTGTAGTCTTTTAGTACTTTTGTTTGATATTCAAATAAAAAGGTATATTAAATTTCTAAGGCTACAGTAACAAACTGCCATAAACCAGGTGGCTTAAAACAACAGAAATTTATTCTTTCATACTTCTAGAGTCCAGAAATCTGAAATCAAGGTGTTGGCAGGGCCAGGTTCCCTCTGAAGTCTCCAGGGGAGGATCCTCCCTGGCCTCTTCCAGCTCCTGGTCGCTCGTGGCATTTTCTGACTGTGGCAGCATCACTCCTGTCTCTTTCCCCATCTTCACTTGGCCCTCTTTCCTGTATCTGTGTATTTCAAATCTTTTCCTGCTATTCTCATAATCGGACACTCACTGAATTTAGGACTCACTGTAAATTCAACCTGCAATAGTTAATTACATCTTTTAAGACAGTTTTTTCTAAATAATATCATAGTCAACAGGTTTTAGGTTGGACCAATCTTTTGGGGTGAGACCACATTAAGCATAGTACAAAAGATATTTCCCAAAAGGAAAATATGCTGTTAAGTTATAAATCAATACGGCCATTTAAATGGTTATTTCTTTTTATGTTGAAAAGACTATGTTTCATTTAACTTATATTTTAACAGGATCTAATCACTTGGGTCAGTAGTTGCAGATTTGTCAGGAAGATTCTAGAAGCCGTTTTAGGCTTTAATAAGTAACATAAGAGCAGTTGGAATTTTGACGTAGGCTATCTGGCCATTTCTTTAAAGTAATTTCTGCAGAGTTAGTTATGTTCCTTAAACACTGCTTATCTCTTAAGTCCATAGTCCTATTATATTATGTTATTTGGAGATACTTTGCTCCTAAATATGACCAGTAATGATAATTACAGTGACTAAAAAGAATTCTGTGTTTAGGAAACTATTTGAATAAGAGGGCATGGATTTTTTTTTTTTCTTCCAAATTTATTGGCCCAAGGTGGTTAGCATGGATCACCAACTCTATGAGACTGTATAAGGTGGGACCTCACGAATGGAAATTCTGATTTAGGGGAGGAAAAGAAGTGGGATCGGCCCATCATTTCTTATGCTTCTATGTATACTTTTGGTTGCAATGGGCTAGAGCAAAAACGAGACTTATAAACATTTTCTTTGGGAAGAACACAACTATCATTCTAACTTTACTGCTAACTCTGACATTGAGGAATTAATTTAATATTCCTGAATCTCATTTACTTGTTCTTAAAGTGCAGGATTTGGGCAAGAAGATTTTAAAAGACTCTCTGGCTCTAGCAAACTTAGTTTTTATAGTAAGAGGACATTTTAGAAGGTATGATACATTTCATTCAAATTTTGCTTCAGAAGCAGAAAAAAATGTAAAAGATATGCCACTGTAATATTTTTAAGAAATTTTAACTATTCATATACGTGGCCAAATATTTGAGGGTTTAAAGAATCATTCGTTTGAGACTTTCCAACCTGAGATTAGTTTCCAACCAATAAATGTTCCTATATCCTTTTACTCTGACCTTTAAAATATTTTAATGTTGAAATTTCTTTAAATAATATACTTGTCAAAAGTAAAACATTACTACAATAAAGGTATGTATAAAGTAAAACGTAAAAGTGCCCTCTTCTCTCTTACCTTCATCCTTTGCCCCATTTTCCAAGAGTAGACATGGCTAATAATTTGGGGTTTAGCCATTTATGAAAGTGTGAGCACATTCTACATATATGTTGCCATTTTGGTTTTTATAATAACTCTTTGTGTAAAAGTCACTTGAGCAGTGTTAAATTTTACAATCTCCTTACTGGGATATTACAGTTGTTTTATTGTAATTGTTGCTGGTTCTTAAAGCATATTAAATGTCCTAGTAGCACCACCTGCTAAAGTAGGAGTTGACAGTAGAAAAGTAGAAATCAAATTTCCAGATCATGGTAGTAATAACACTGAAGAAATTTCCCTGTCCACTCTGAAGATGTCTGAGATTATAAATATTTCTTGTCACTAAATGGGCTAAAATTAATGTTCTTCTACTCAACAAAGAGCAGAATATATTAAAGTGTTCCCAAAAAATCAGTGGGGAAAACAGTTGAAAATAGAAAATAGTATAGCAAGAGTACATACCTGTAGTCAAGGGTTAGGCAGAATAGTGCTGTGATTAATAAAACATCATGAAAAAGATGGAGAGTCCTGAGGCGACACCTGCAAAAGAAATCATGATTGATGGAGAGAACATTCTAGTCCCAAAGTAATGTGAGAAGTTCATAACTCACCAAACAATTCTGTTGCGTAATTGTACATATTAAATATATAACTATGATCTATACATTTATAGTTATTTATGTGAGTTCTCTGGGATCAGACAGACTTAGGGTCAGATCTCAACTTTGCCATTTCCTGGAATTGTGACCTCTCAAAGCCTCAAATATATTTAAAATGAAGTTAGTATATTAGTAGCTGCAATTTGACGTTGCTGTGGTTATTCATTGAGAATGGTGGACATAAAATGCTTAGCCCAGAGCCAGGTCTTTGGAAGCACACAATTAGTGTTGCCTAAAAAGTGAACTATGAGAGAGTAGTTTAATACTCATCTCTTGCTTTTTGGTATAAGGGCTGTTTCCTTAAATAAATTGTATATCTTTGAGGACAAGGGCCTTGTCTTACTTAGGCTTTTATATGTGTGGCTCGGATTGAACTATTTGGGGGAGATAATCTGAAGATAAGTTGAATAATACAGACTGAACAAAGTGGGCAACTTTGAGATAGTAAGCTTATCACATCATTACTCCTTACGAACTATACATTTCATCAGTTAATTTTTCGGCATTAGCAAGAGATCATCAGAGGCAAAAAATATAAATTGGTAGATAATATTTTTCAAAAGTCATAAACACAAAGACTTTGATTTCTAGGTGTTCAGATGAAGCTGTAAGCTAACAACAAACCAAATTTCTTTATCGCCAGGTGAGCCTGGTGAGGCAGAGGCAAGAAAGAGGGAACCTAATGGAGCAGTGTCAGCACGGTCAAGATCCAAGAACTTTTTTCTTTTTTCACTATTTAGATTTAAGACATGTACAGATATTGGATTTTGATAAATAAATTTGACATTACCTCTTCAAATTTTAACCACAGAAAAAGATTTTGAATATTGTAAATGTTCAAGTTCTTTGATATGAGTCATTTGAAAGTGGAGACCACAAAGGAGCACAGATGATTTGTGACTAAAGTTTTGAATTTTAAAAATCCAGTCTTTAGTCACACATGCCACATTTTAAGTGCTTAGTGACCACATGCTGGGGACCGTCATATTGGACAGCGCGACTGTAGATCATTTCCATCATCACAGAAAGGTCTGCCGAATGGCGCTTGTTTAGAACACATGTTGCTGTGGTTCACGCATTATCACAAATAAGCAAAAGGATAAAAGAGCCAAAGTAGTTGTAGAGGTTAGAGGATTTTGGCACCTTCCTCTACTTATTCTCAAGTAGGATAATTGGAAAATAGTTCAAAGTAAATTTCCTGCCAAGCAAAATGAATGTATGACCATCAGTGTTTTTCTTCTAGAACCAGGACTTTTTCCTTTTCAGTTTGGTTCTTAGAAAACTCCTACTATCGATCACAGGTACTTCTCTGACTGTAGTTGGAATTTCATCAAATTCAAAAATTCTTTTTTCCCCACCCCCCTTCTCTAGCTGTCATCTAGTTGCGTCTGCAATGCTGGTGTTTCAGACCCATTTTTACAGACCCAAACCTTCGGTCCTTCCCAGCTTCTGTTATTCATTACGTGGCCTTCAGACTGTGATGCTCTAGGTTTATTGAACTCTCAGCTCACAACCTTGCTAAATGATGTTGAGTAAGCAACTTAATCTCTCTGAGCCTTAAAAAATATTAATTAATTTCTTATGGTATAGATATTGTCCTATATATACATATGGATTAAGTGAGATAATGTATTCAAAGCTCATAGCATAAGAACTTGGCATTTAGCAAGCCAGTGACCATTAGAGATGAAGTTATTTGATTTATTAGTTAGCTTTTGCTTTGTAGCAAACCATTCCAAAACTCAGTGGTTTAAAACAACCACCATAACTTATTTAGGGATTTTGCTGAGTAGTTCTAGTCTTGTCCAGGCTTTCCTGATCTCTCATGCAGTGGTGGTCCCTTGGCTGGTGGGCTTGAGGCTGGCTGGTCCTGGACGGCTTCATTTGCATATTGGGTGGTTGGTTGGCTGACTGCTGGAATAACAGGGTTGACTGGACTACTTGTGTCTACCAAGTTCTAACTTGCTTGGAATGTAAAGCCCTCAGCAACAGCACTTGCTTTCCCTCTGTATTCTGTATGTACCCTATACTCTGTCTTTCTTGAATGTAGTCTTTGCTTTCTACCCTTCATCCTTCCCTTTTAAAGACTCTAAAATCAAGTCTCAGTCTTAATCATCTCTACATTGAGTGGACAGCACAAAATAGTTGAATAAATACATAAAGGTAGCTCTACCTATGCGGACTATCTTACTATTATCTTTGCCTACTAATACTCTAATACTCACTTTTATGTGCATTCTACTCTTTGAAATCTGTTTGATCCCTTGAATTTTGAGAAGTTTGGAGTTGGTTTTTAGTGTTGCTTATGAAAAATGTCAGAGTAAAATTTTCTATTGAATCATTATAGTTAATCTGCCATTCTCTCTTAAGTGAACTCTTCTCTAAATGTCTAAAGTGGCATAGAAAAGCTGAATAGTTTTTTTTAATGATATAAAACACAGGAAAGTTTTGTTTCTTAGTTTTATATACATTTATGTGGTAAATTTGGACTGCTCATTGGTGAGAAGATACGGTATCTGCTCTCTCAGAGCACTTACATTTATAATAGTATTGGTCTACAGAATAGGGTATTTTCTAGGCCAAGTAAAGAAAGTTTTGTCTTTTATTTCTATTTGTAATTTAATGGTGCGCTGCAGAAAGATAAAACACACAGTTACAAAAGGCAGTACTTAGTATGCATTTTCTTGCTTTCACCCACTCTAATTTTCTAAATTGCTTTTTTGGACCTGTTAAATGAATAATGATTAACTATTGCTCATTTTTTTTCTTTGAATTTTATATAAGTCACAGTTCAGAATTTATGGAGCATTTAAATGCCATAATGCAATAAATTATGTAATATGGTATGATAGGGAGGGGAAAATAAGTAATAGAGAAGCTCTCTTTTGGGCTGTAGGAAAACTCAATTCTAATCCTGGCTCTGGTGATGACTGACTGGTAGCCTTGGAACAATTGAACTTTTCTTTGGCTCAGATACCTGAGCATCTTCCTCCCCAGTTTGGAAATATTGTACTGTTCCTATTAAATGTATATCCTTCTCAGATTCATTAATAAACGTTACATATGGGCACAGTGTTTAAATGGATATTTAATATCTACAAAGTTAATGACATGTATCAGATATATAGAAAAGGCATACTCTGGATTCAATTTTGAAATAGGTGTTTTATACCATAGATAAGAGTGGAGGATTAGTAGGATAACAGTTGAAAATAAATGTGAAATGCATAATGAATTCTACAGCTAAATTGGTGTGGCTAGAGTGTGGGAGATTCAAATAGCGTTTCCATGATGTTGAGCTTCCATTGTGATTGATAGCTGTAAAGTAAAGTGTACCCCCAAAGAACACCCACAGTTTGCCTAGTATTTTCCTGCTTCATTCGGAAATTTTGTTTGCAGGGTTCATTTGGTATAAAAATTCCACCAGAAGCACTAACTTCTCCCTTCTTTTAGTTTGTCTCCCCCCAGAGGACGCACACGCACAGCCTCTCCCAGGTGATGGCCTTAGGGAAAGGCAAGCACTGTGACACTGATAGGATTCCGTTAAGTAGGAGTGCCGTGAATCGAGAGAAAGAAAGGGCTCTTCGTCAGTCTGAAATATCTTACATGTTTATGAAGTATCTTACATGTGATTTAACTGTCAGTAGCTACATGAGGCTGATGGCTGCTATATGGGTGAGCTCAGGTCTAGATCTTTGTCTTCCCTTGTGTATACGGTCACTCATTATATCTGCTCTTTGTTATGTTAGCATGCTACCCAGTCTCCTCTTCACAAAAGATATACCTTTCCTAGTCTACTTCCCGCCTCCCTGGCTCCCACTTTTCTGCAGTGCTTGGAGGAGGGACTTCCTCTTTAACATCTCTGCCCCTGGCTTCCGGGATACACGATTCTCTTCCAGCTGTTGCTTTCATAAGCTGCTTCATGGCTTTCTAAACATTCATGTCCCTTACTTTAATAAGATTGGCCCACCATTTTCTTTATTTTTTTGTTGGCCCACCATTCTTTTTGTTCTTCCTGTTCTCTTCTATGCTTGTGGTATAACTCAAATCTGTCTGCCTCAGACGACTTCCCTGCACTGCCCATCTGCGCCTCTGTGTATCTGCTGGACACCACCATCACCTAGCTCAAATGCTATAAATTTCTCTCGTTATTTCTAAGTTTAGTGTACTTTATGCGTGTCTCTAATTGAATACATATTTTAAATTTTGCTCTTTATATTTTTAAGAAATTCATGTGTTCATACAAGTGGTTTTTGAGAGGCATAGCAGTGTATCTAAGAGATACATGAAAGACAAAGTCTCTGTCCTCATAGGCCTTGCAGTATACAAAAGAAGACTTTTAAATGAGTGACCGTAATATATATATAAATGAGTAAGTGAGTGAGTGAACGAGTGACCGACCGTAGTACCACTGGGTGATGTTAGGATGGAGGAAATAGAAGAGCTTGGAGAACCCATCTGTGGGACCCCAGGCAGGCCTGTCAGGGAAGACTTTAGTAGTGATGTTTGCATTGAGAGGTGAAAGAGTGGACAGGAGTAGCTAGGCTAGAATGAATAAGAAAGGAGTATTAGAATTCACTGCATTTGAATGGAATTAAGCTTCCATTTGAGTTAACAGAGGAGAATTAATTTGGAACGTATGGAAAATGCAAGTAATTCCAAGGAGAGGTCAGGACTGCTGTCTTCGTATTGAATTGGTAGCATGGATGTGGGTACATCTGGATTGGAAGTCTGGCGTGCTGTAAGTAAATTGCGAAGTGGGGAACTTTCATTGCTCATGGATATTTGTGTATTTGTTATGGAAAGTTATTTGCTAATGGATGTTTTTGCAGTGAATGATTATGCTCTACAGAAGCAGAATACTAGTTTGCTGTGAACATGGCAAGCTGTTGTCCCTTGTGAAGTTACCGTTGATAACAACTTTTCGATGGGCACATTAGGACAATTAGATGGGCCTAAACACAGTGATTTTCTGTCATTCTTGAACTACGTAAAACCATAATCAGAAGGGCATGGTAAACTTTTGATAGGAAAAAAATAAATTAACTTTAAAAAGGTTCTTAAGTAATGAAAATTGAGCTCGTGTGCTAAAGCAACATTTTCTCACTATTAAACATTGTGAAGCATTTTCCTTTTACCTCTTTTAATATATAAGTATGGTTTGGTAAAAACCGTAGATTACAGCTTACAATAATAGTCTTTTGTTGTTGTTATTAAAGAGAGCATCGTTGCATTAAAGTGTGGGGAAGATAATGTTGATTTAAATTCTTAATGACTAAGAAAAACACTTCAAATTAAATGAGAACAAACCTTTCATTTACAAATTTAGAGAAACATTTTGGATAGCCTTTAATTGGTAGTTGTGTGAAATTGGTTAGGAGAATAAGAGAAAATCCATCAGACTGACTGATAAAAGCTTTTCCTAAATATAAATTTTCTGAAGCATTTCTCTGTTGAAAAACCACAGAGAGCCAGGCAAGAGGAAGGTCTTGCCACGTGAGGCTTTACCTGAGCCACTCAGCATGCACCTGTCTGTTATTAACACAGGTCGTAGAATATATTTTAGTGGTTGGTGTATTTTTTGTAAAGTACAAGCATATATTTAATATATTTTAATGGTCTTCTAGGTTCCAGCATATGTTAATATTTTAGCAGACAGTTATTAAAGTTCTAGAGATAGAAACTAGATATTCTAGTTTGATAGAAAAATCAAAGAAATAAGGGACTTCTTTGAGGATCATTTATTTTTTTCTTTTATTGAAAATTAAATGATTGTTATTTGATCAGCAGTACCTGGAAAATTACATTACTTGTAACAATTCTTAATTTTTAAGAGTAGATGATTCAAAGGTAATAAAGCATAGTTAACATTATATTTTCCAATAGTCCTTTTTAATAGTTATAGAAGTTATTTACATCAATTTTTAATCATCTCTGCAGTAGTTAAAGGAGATATGGATGAGATTGAAATTGTGAATAACTTCACTTTCGAAATATTTTTTCTGACAAAATGGAGAAACTATTAAACAAAAATTGTAACTGATTTGAGTTTTTCACTTTCTTAATACTTCTGTCATTTATCTAATGTGTTTAAGAATTATTAAAATAAGAAAGTATAAAGTATATTGTTTGTAAATAAAATAATTAACTGTCCTTATATTAATCATTTATTTTTCCTTGGGAATAAATTAGAGATTTGCTTAGACTTTTATACTCAGTGTGGTAATGTGAGGTTATGGTTTATGTTGTGAGAATTAACAAATTGTTATCATTTTATAGGTCTTATCACAACTACATCAAGGAAACTTGACCGAGAGCAACAAGACGAACACATATTAGAGGTAAGCATTTCTTTATTTTTAATTATTTTAAAAATAATATAATTATAAATATTATAATTAGAGAGAAATAGCAATCTCGTTCACATTAACCAGTATTCATAGCTGTTACTATTTTCTTATATTAGCTTTTGGTCATTAATAAAAAGGAAAATAAAGGAAACATTCCGAGTATACTTTGTGTCTCTTTACAC
The DNA here is from genome assembly GCF_014176215.1 of Rousettus aegyptiacus. Lineage (NCBI taxonomy): Eukaryota > Metazoa > Chordata > Mammalia > Chiroptera > Pteropodidae > Rousettus > Rousettus aegyptiacus. Next base: position 26,403,802 of record NW_023416286.1, read on the forward strand.
CCCTTTTTATCTCTAGAATACAAGACCCCTGCCTTAAGTTCCATTTTGATTTTTGTACTTTATACGTGCACACACACACATAAGCAAACGAAACTGAAAACAGTTATTTGAATTTCATTTTCATTTGCAGAAGTAATGTTTTTCTTTATGCCTTATACCTATTTTTCCTCAGTATTGTATTTTTGAGATATATTTATGTTAATAAATCTAATTCAGCTTTCACACTATAGTTAGCTCGTCTCTAGTTTTTTTTGCTCTTAAACCAGTTGTATTGTGTATGCATTTTAAACTGAATTAAATAAAGTTTGTGCTTTATAAAAATTTCTAAAATAAAAGGAGATTGAAGTCTGATGCACTCTTCTCTTTTGATAAGGGGTCTCACAATCACAATGTAGGTAAGGTGCCTTCTAGCTCTTGACAGAAGAAACACGGCCATTGTTTACTGCTTGCCTCAAGGAAGGAAAGGGATAGGAGTAACTTGGGTGAGGAAGGCAGAGTGTAACGTGGGCTTCGGGCCTGACAGATTGCTGGTACCATTCATTGCCTGCATACGAGGAAGCAGCCGGAAGAGAAGGAGAAGGGAACTAAGCAGGAAAAGCTGATGTTTCTCTGTCACACATTAAAAGCCAGTGTTGAGTATTAGCTGGACTTGGAAAAGACCAGGTACTTTTCTTTAATTGCAAATTAATCCGTATAATTCTTCCAAACTCTTCAGTATGGGTATTTGAAAAAATTCAAACTGCGATTTCCCACCCCCCACCCCTCAACCCCCCAGTGGAAGACAGGGGTTTTTATTTAAATCGTTCTGCACTGCTCTTTTAAGGGTTTTTCAATAAACCGTGATTTTTGTTAAAGTCTTCTCATATTTTTGCTGTTCATAATGGTGCCTGCTTAATTTCATTTCACCTTAGTTAAAATTTTCTAACTTTGTCAGTATTTTGTTTTTATAGCTATATACATGCACAGACACAAATACTCTGTCTAGAAAGGGGGTTTCATAGCCACAATTACAATTAGTCATTTCTTCATGTGTTACATCTGTTTTGTCATTGGTGATAGAATTCCCTTGAATTTAATTTTTTTATCATGGAGCAGAGTTTTCAATTTTCCTTCAATCACTACTGTGATTGACAGAAGGGAGAATATGGTTCCTGAAAAAAATAAACAGATGGCAAAGTATCCAGAGCGACAGATTGCACACTGGCGTCTTGCTTCAGACTCCTCTTTCTAGTTAGAATTGCACATACACCCAATTAATTGTGTGCCACTTCAGAGCCCGCCTTTCTCAATAAATGTCCAATGCTAGTTGGGAGCAGGTATGAGATACCTTGAAGATAATATTAAGAGGTGAGACATAAGATATCATAACAAGTTTGTTTATATATCATATACTTTTTTTGTAATCTTTTAGTGATGTGGTGTATTTTGAGGGCCAGTCGCCAGCATTGATTTGTCTACCTTTAAAAAATAGTTTTGTTAAATCACATATTAAAACTCTGTTACTGGCTACTGCTTATTGAATCCAAGCTTAAACATGAAGGTGAACACTATAAAGCATATAGAACTTGGTGGTATTTCTCTTTAATTTTTCTTTTTTTCCAAATATATGAAAACTGATCAAAAGATTTTAACTTCGAGAGGTTAGAATTAAAATAGTAATTTTTATTTTGTTTCATTTTGAGAGTTTGGGAAGGTAAATCATGTGCTTTAAGTAAAGCAGCTACTTTACTTAAATACTCTGTACAGGTGCCATCAGGATACATTCACGCTGGCAAGCTTCGAAAAGAAAATAGTTTCATGGAAAACTTCAATCTACTTTAGTTTTTAGTGGTTCAGTAATTAATTTAAGAGGATGTGGGTGAGGGAGAATAACAGTTTCTAAGGTCGTTACTTTTAATGTACACACTGAAGTAAAATTAACATTTGATTTAATGGAGGGTAAAACTGTTTCCTATGCATTAGAATAGAATCGTGCACCAGCGCATCCTCAAATATCCCTGATTTTTATTTCTCAACTGATTACATGAATAATTTACTTGGAATAACAGTTATTTTACATTTCTTTTACTGAAAATATTATTTCATAAATTAGTCTTAAATGTCAGTGTCTACATCTGCGTAAGAGCCAAACAAAATAAAATGATTACTAGTATTAAAAGACATGCTACTTAATGTATATTTTAAATTGATGATTTAGTTTATTTTATTGATAAAGCTTAAAATTGAGTTTTCTAGTGTATTAGGTGGAGTTTTTATTTTTAAGTATGTGTAGTGTATATGACTTTTAAGAGGACTCCAGATATTTAAATTTTCATGTATCTCTTTCTTGGCTTAAAAACATTAAGTTTTTTATAGCTTAATGCTTTGGTGACATTCCCATTACAGTAATAGTAATGAGAGGAAGAGAGATCCTGGTAAGGAGTGATCAGGGGCTCACAGTCAGTTCTGTCTTAGCCCTTGTCCTCTCCCTGAGTTTCTGTCTGAAAATCGGAGAGGTTGTCTTGCCTCTTCACAGGGCTGTTCAGGGGGGAAGAGATGGTATGTGTCATGGTGCCGTGAGAACTGAAGAGATTAGGAAGAAGGCATTCACTTTTTCTATTTCACATTTAAAAAACATTTGTTGATCTGTTATCTTTTAAAAACAGGTTACCGTTACAGACAATGGTAGTCCTCCCAAATCAACTGTTGCGAGAATAATTGTTAACATCCTTGATGAAAATGACAACAAACCTCAGTTTCTGCAAAAGTTCTACAAAATCAGACTTCCGGAGCGAGAAAAACCAGAACGAGAAAGAAATGTCAAGCGTGAACCTATATATCGGGTTATAGCTACAGACAAAGATGAAGGTCCTAACGCAGAAATCTCCTACAGCATTGAAGATGGAAATGAGCATGGCAAATTTTTTATTGAGCCAAAAACGGGACTGGTTTCATCCAAGAAGTTTTCTGGAGCTGGAGAATATGATATTCTTTCAGTGAGTTAAGATCTAATCTTTGAATTTCTTATATACTTTGATGATTATTGTATTCTGATCTCTCTTCTCTTATAACTTCATCTCTTTTCAGTAAATGGCCTCGTGACCCAACAGCGGGGGAGTATAGGTTTATTTTTCTCTTTTCACCTGTCACTTCAGTCATTTACGCTGAGTATAGCATGAGGCGGTTGCTCTTTTTATCAAGCATTAAACACATGGAATATACAAATATAGATGTTAAATGTTTTAAATTGCCTCAATTTAGGACCAAACCAGTCCATGCTTCAGTTATGGGATGTAACTTATAATTTTCCGTCTTCTCCTCTCTGCCCATGTTTTATAGATTAAGGCAGTTGATAATGGTCGTCCCCAAAAGTCATCAACCACTCGACTCCATATTGAATGGATCTCCAAACCCAAACCATCCCTGGAGCCAATTGCCTTTGAAGAATCATTTTTTACCTTTACTGTCATGGAAAGTGATCCAGTTGCTCACATGATTGGTGTGATATCTGTTGAGCCTCCTGGCACACTTCTTTGGTTTGATATCATTGGTAAGTGTGGCTCGTAGTTTTCATTGGCCTTGTATATGTCGCACTGATGACCTGTTTGTGGTTATGATGTTCGTGCACATCTCAGAATTTAAAATTGGGAGTAAGACCTATAAGTGGAGAATTTGTTTTAAATTGCAGTAGTTTGATTGCAAAATTTATCACATTATCCAATATATATTACACTTGTTTAAAATAGGTACTTTATATGTACCTTCTCATTAATTTAAAAGTAATGGTTTTAAAAGTACACTAGGGAGTTATAGAGAATTCTAAACATTTTGGTACAAAAGTACAGCTTCTTAATTTTGCCTTTTTGTTACATAACGTATGGCACCTTACTATTGTTAGTGAGTATGAATTGAATGTTTAAAATAACTATACCTATGTGATTGTCACACATCAGTATTTTAAAGGGAATAAATAAGTTTATAAATTTTAATTTTCTAACTTAAAAATGATAGTGCCAGCCATGGCTTTTAAAGTTTTATTTGCCTCATTTTCAGTAAGAAGCAGGGTTCACTAGATTAAATCACTCTGTGATAAAAATTACATGCCTAAGCCAGTTTTTTAAATCATTTAATTTGGCTTAGACATAAAAAGTAATACCATATTCCAATATACTTTAAAAAATTCACATTAGACTTTGACATTTTAGGTTTTTTTTTCGATTCTATTTATTTACATTACTTGTAAGGATATTGAAGATCAAATGTTATGTATTGCGATTCACGTCTAGTTGGAACTTCATATCCCTTTTCTATTGTTCACCCCTTAACCTCCCTCCCCCCAAATGCTGTCTCAGCAGGTTGACTCTGATAGGACATCAGCTGCAGGGACTATAGGGTGCAGGCGGTTTATGCAGAACAGGCTTTTCCTCTTGAACTTTCATACTAGACAGGCTATTTTCATAATTTTGGTCAATGTATAAAATTGTGGATGTCATCAACACCTGTGAAACCATAATAGATTAGTTTTAAAGAAAAAAAAAGATTATTTTAATAATTAACTATAACCAGAATTGTTTGTTGTCTGCTAACTCCTGTCACATTTCGGCACAAGCAGGCCGCTGCCGTGTGGCATCTAACTTCACTGTTTATGACCGGCTGCTTTTGGAACTGGTCTGATTGATGGCTCTTCCTTGTTCTGTGCTTCCTTCCATGCTTGCTTGCTTCTTTTTGGCTGTGCCAGGAGACACACTTGCTAGAGAAGTGTTTTACATCTTTCAGATGACTTGTGACCCGAACTGTACAGCAGAAGGTATCTGCTGAGATCACATAATTTGCCTCAGATTATGAGATCTAAAATAAAAGCATCAATTTTTAAAGTTTATTTCCGGTGATTATCTTTCATTGCATTTTCTTTTCATAGTGTGTACATGGTCACCCATTCCAATGGCAAATGTAATGATTTCTCATCCATCCTCAGGTTTTAGGTTTGACTGAAGACTTCATTTTGTGTGTGTGTTGTTTTGCTTTTTGGCAAAATTTAATAATAGAACTTCATTATTACATTAAGACTTTGTTTTCATTCTATTTCATTTCATTGGTATAAGTATATCATGCTCAGTGGATTTGAAAAGAGAGTTTTATCTAGAATATAATTGGAACTGCCTTTGGATAATGTAAGTAGCACAGAAACTTTTGCTTCATGAATAAGCTTTGTGCTTGACAACAATGGGAAAAATTTTCAAATAATTTTTAAGAGTCAGGACTAACTGTTGTTAACTGCCGCTGTTTTTTTCCAAGTTAACACTTGTTTTTAATAGGTATTGTATTAGGGCAGTATGCCCAAAATGTCGCAGTTTTTTTTTTTTTTTAATCAATTAAACTTTTAAATTGCCAACCTTGGTTACTAAATGATTTCTTATATAGCTACTGAGATATAAATTAGAGAGCTATTGAGAACCCCGAAGAAGCAAGTTGAGGCAGTTCACTGGCAGTGTTAGCAAGGCTATTCTGTTTTCGGAGTCGCTTTCCTGCCTCCTTTCACTTAGTTGCTTCCTTGATAATTAAATCTCAACTTTGTGCTACTAAGCAGTCTTTTTTTTTTTTTTTTTTGCCATGGATTACACAGGTTTGGATTGCACTGATGAAATAATCCAAAAACTTTATTGACCTATACCTGATTAGAATATGCCAGATGAGAATCGATATTGTATAAGAGTTGTACATAATTTTTTGCATAGTAAACTTTACATTTATACCACATGCATTTTATCCATCTGAAAAGATTTTCTACACCCATAGTTAATATCGAATGCTGGACAGTCTTGTCATTTTGTTAACCTGTCAGAGCATAATTCACAGTATGAATATACTTCTAGGAAATCTAACCTCCCCAAACCATGCCAGATTTATTTTAATATATTCAACATTAAATTCTGTACATAGAGAAAAATCTACATCAAGCCCCACCACCCAAAAGAAAAGAAAGTGACAGCAATCTAGGTTCCTTTTGCAGTGATTCAAGTTTTGGTCCTTGAAAGATTATCCTATTTTAATGGTTCATATTTAAAAGCCCCAAGAGAAGTATATTACAGGTAATTATGTCAGTAGGGATATTTTCTATCCTTTTTTGTTGTCGATTATGAGAAGTGTCAGCCACAATAGCTTCTGGCCATGTTAAACCTTCAAAATTACCAACAACCCGCCCCACGAAAAAAGGGGGGCACTTGTCTTTCTTATTGGCCCTTATCTTTTCAAATGAAAGCTTCTCAGAATCACCTTGATCAATATATCAGGTTTTGTTTTTTTTTTAAACTGTCATTAAGAATTAGAAAGCCACAAAATAAATGATGGATTTTCATCCTATGACCTATTTTTACTCTTCTGTTTGTCCCAACTTAAACTAGGTGGCAACTATGACAGTCACTTTGATGTGGACAAGGGCACCGGAACCATCATTGTTGCCAAACCTCTTGATGCGGAACAGAAATCAAACTATAACCTCACAGTGGAGGCTACGGATGGAACCAGCACTATACTTACTCAGGTGAGTGAATCACCGCTGATGTGTTCATCAGAGGAGGACTGAAGCAACATTCTGATTTCAGGGCCCACAGGCAATATAAACAGTTGATTCTGCCCACTCAGATTCTCAAATCAGAAGTTACCCACTTTGATATAGTTAATGCATATGCACATCAGGGATTTTTATTTAGAGAAAGAAATTAACTGCGAATCCTGATTAAGGTTTTGCACATAATCAGTTTTGAAAATTTTGAAAAAAGACTTAAAAAAAAATCCACATCCGTTGTTATGTCATCAAATCTTGTCATTTTATACTCCCTTCGAACTATATCAGTATAAAGTATATCACTGTCAAGGATGAATTATCCAAGTCATTTTCATTAAATCTGATTAAAGCCTTGGCTGCTCTGACTAGGGCTGTGTAAAATGATTGATAACATTGTTCTAATAATTCTTTTAACCTCTTTCTTTTTTCTTGATGATTAAGAGATGGCCAGATACTGAATTTTCAAATTTAAATGTTAAAACCTGCTAAATTAAAATTATCTTCTTTCTTTTTAATTCTCTTTGATTTTCAGTGTGGGCTATTTGGGGGAATTTATTGAACACCTGCTGCGTGCCCGGTGGTGTTCTAGAAGCTGAATAGTGGGAAACAAAATTGTGTCTTCTTAGAGCTTGCATTAGGATAGTAGAAACTAAAGGCTTGTATGTAATCTGTATCTGAAAAGCAGAGGAAGTTCAATTGTTAGAGTATAAAATGCTTCTGAATTCCATCTTTCTAGCTTAGATTATATATACTATTTTAAATCTTACATCATCTGCTAAGTCATTTAATTGCATTGAAGAATAAAAATTATGGTCAATGATGTTTTTTCAGTTAAAAAATAATAGATAACTTAAAGCCAGTTGTAAAAAGATTTTATTCCTTTTTCCAAACCCTTGTGATTTTTAGTGTATTTAAAATTGATACATGTACCGTGCTTTGGGGTCATTTTGAAATTGTCATGTAAAAGTTCTAGTACAGTATTAAAAATTCAATTTTGTTGGTAATTGTTCCAATCGTAGAAGTTAGACTTTAGAGCATGAAAATGAGAACAAACCATCAAGAATTATAATAAATTTAACAGGATAATTCTGAAAGGTTTAAAGACTTTAACTATATCTTGACTAATTCAACAATTGATAATCAGAAATCCAGCAAAGGGAACCAAATAAGCAGTAGAAATGACCCTCTGTGCCAACCATTCTTATTACTAAAGATGGTGTATCTACCTGTAACATTTATCATTTATTACATAAGTGTAATGTAATGTAAGCAATGCCTCCTTTCCCAATAATTGTAGTTTTAGTACAGTTAAAAGTTCAGTATGAAATATCGTGTAGATTGACAAAAATTTCTATAAAACCCATAACTCAAGGATAGAGAATATCTTAAATTCAGTGCTTCATTTATATTTCCGTATCTGATTTTGAGTGATTTTTAGAGGGTCTCGGCTCTATTCTAATGAATTTCTGGCAGGGAGAGGTGGTCAGAATATTAGAGGATGGTTACAGAGCCCAGGCTGAACCGTTAAGGTGTAGAGAGCAGTGGGAACAGTCAGTAAATGGGTTTGGCTGTCCAGTCTGGGGCTGAAAACAGAGAGTTAGAAATCAGAGAGCAGAGTAGCACATACCATCTGAAAAGAGACACAGAGATGGGAATGGATTAATAAGGCACTGGAACGCAGCAATGTAGATTCCGGTTTGTAGGTACAACTCAAGAACAATAGAGTAGGTTTGCTGTATCAAGTCAGTAGCAGCAGATGTCAGATTGGAGGTTTGGAGAGCACTGTCTTGCTTAAGCCAAGGTGCTGTCAGCAGAAGTGAGTTGTGGGCGGGTCAGAGTGTAACCACCAGTGCTCTGCTGTAACAGCTCTTCCTGCTTTTCTATCCTACTGTTTTCTGCTTAGGATGCTGACTTAATTCAAGTCAGTTTGCTTTATCTGATACCTCAAGGTAACTTATCAAATTCAGTTAACGTTGTTTTATTCTTTCTTTGAAACGGCTTTGCTTTCATGTTTTCTTTCAGTTTCTCTCGAGCATCAGCATTGTGTACTCTGGAGCAGGCCATTTGGTTTGAATCTTGGCCCTACCTCTTGGGCCGTTGGCTTTAACCATCTCTCTACTTCATTTTCTTATCTGAAAAATGGGCATAGTGATTTCACCCTCATAGGACGTTTGAGAGGGTTAAGTGAGGTAACACAAGATAACGCTGGTATGGGCTCTTGTCCCCTCCCTTGACACTTGAATCAACTTCTGTCACTATTCTCTGTCCCTACAATTCATCCTGTACTACCTGCTACCAGAATGGTCTGCCTGACTGGGAGGAACACCAAAGGTAAATTTTGTCTCATCAGAACGTTCAGAGCACACAGGATATGTAATTCCCCAGCCTCTGCTCAGGAGTCGGGCTCTGCATCTTCGATCCCACCTTCTCCTTACCCCTTCACCGTGTTAGCCCCAGTTTCGAGTCTTTCTCTCTAGTCTCTAAGAGACAGCATGGTCCCTTCCACCTCTTGCCTTCATGTCTGTGACCAAGCTCGTCCACCCCAACACACCTTCATCTACAAACCCAAGACCTACACAAGCAAAGCCGTACCACTTCCTTAAAGCTTTCTGAATGTCCCATGGCCATCTCGGGGCTCCTAAAAGACTTACTTGACAGTGTAGGAAACCTCCTTAGTCTTTGCATGTGCAGAGTGTCGCCCATGAGCTTAAAAGCTTCATGAGGGCAGGGGCTGTCACACACTTGTTCTACACCCTTGGTAAACGGGGTCAGGTGCTGAGTGTGTGAGTGCCCAGTAAATACATTTCAGTTGAATTACGGCTGTTTTTACTTTAGCTGGTCCTATTTACTTGTGATTAATTGTACTTGGAGAGGATTAAACTGTCCAACACTTAATGAGAAAAAAAATTTTAAATTTATAATGGAAATAAATATATAATGATTGAATTTATAGCAATTACCTTTATAGCTGTGTCTTTTGGATCATCATTGACATTTAAGAGTGAGGTATCTTTAGTTTTAAGTACTTATATAACTTTCACATAAAACCTTTCTGTTGTTTGGTGCATTCATATTCATATAAAGTTTAATGTCACACTCCATCACTGATATCTTGGTGTTCTCTGAGAACACTGGTATAGTCTTCACGGAAGGGCTTTTAATTCATCTGCCTTCACCAGTGTGGTTAATAGCTTTACCTATGCATTCCTGGGACTTTGGCCTCCTGTGCCATTTGAACTAGCGAGCGAACGAAGTTCCATATGCACCAATGGAGCTCAGATTTCTTGTTCATAATTGTAAACCATCATTTATACTCAGTAGTGATTTCCACTATGCCTTACCCACATACGTCTTTTCAATCTGAGACTTAATCCTCTTATTGTCGAGTAAAAAAGTTTACTTGGAACTAAGTTTTTAAACATCTGGTTTTTTTTCCTCTCTAAGGTTTTTCATCTATATTGACATATTTAAGAGCATTTATCTTTTCAAATACTTATATTGCTTTTAGGAAATAAACGTGTTTACTAATTATATGTAGGTTTAATGATCACAAAAATATAAGAATTTTTAAAGTACATTTCTAATTTCTCTTTATATGTATATAAAAAAATCTATTGGTAGGAATTTGAAGTCTCAGTAGAACAAGAAATTTACTCACCCTAGTAGCTTGATAGTTACAGATTCAAATCTGATACAGGAAATTAGTCTTCTTTAAATCCTAGTAAAGTAAATTCTTTGTTACTTCTACATGAGTAATCTAGAAATATTTCTTCTGTGAAAACTTAAGAGAAGTCTGCATTTCAGAAAAATATGTGAAAGGCATTACATTTTCTCTCCAAAGTTAGTCTCAAGAATTCATTGTCTTACTCATATTTATACAAGGTAATATTTCAACGAAAATTTTTAAAGACTTTTTGATTCTAGATTTTGGTGCTTTTCTCATATTTGTATTTCATTTTGCTGTGAAAAAATCAGGTTTTTTTCAATGTGCATCTGATTTTTCCCTGATTCTTTAAATATTAAAATATCATAATTAGGAATATTATGTGAATCATTTTGTTATTATAGGTATTCATCAAAGTAATAGACACAAATGACCATCGACCTCAATTTTCTACATCAAAATATGAAGTCATCATTCCTGAAGACACAGTGCCAGAAACAGAAATTTTGCAAATTAGTGCCGTGGATAAGGATGAGAAGAACAAACTAATCTACACTCTGCAGAGTAGTATCGATCCATTGAGTCTCAAGAAATTTCGTCTTGACCCTGCAACTGGCTCTCTCTACACTTCTGAAACACTCGATCATGAAGCCATTCACCAGCACGTTCTTACCGTCATGGTATGGCTTCCTGTTCATTCTTCTGCCACCATTTGGTTCTCCAAAAGGTTCTACGTGTTTGAGAGTGATTTTTAATCAGTTATAAGAAAAACCTCAACACAATTGATAATGTGTTGATTCTTTTAGGTACGAGATCAAGATGTTCCTGTAAAGCGCAACTTTGCAAGGATCATTGTCAACGTCAGTGACACGAATGACCACGCCCCCTGGTTCACGAGTTCCTCCTATGAAGGACGGGTTTATGAATCGGCAGCTGTCGGCTCAGTTGTGCTGCAGGTTACAGCTCTGGACAAGGACAGAGGGAAAAACGCTGAGGTGGTGTACTCCATCGAATCAGGTATTTTTTGGAGCATTCAGTAGGCTTATAGCTTTGCACTTGTTACAAAGTATATTTTTCCTCTTTTAAAATTAGTTCTGGATGTTAAACATTTCTGTGTATCACTGTAAAAATTGATCTTTGGCTACCATTTTACATGTAGGGAAAAATTATTATTATTATTATTTTTTTTTAGCTTTTAACTAAAAAGCTAAGATAGTCCTAAGTTTGGGTAAATTCTTGGAGATTCATGATATTAGTGTAATTCAGGGCAAAGACATCCTGCAGTAAAGAAAACTTTATTTGAGCAATCCAATATTTCTAAAATTATTTTAACCACACAGTCATTTTCCTTCATAAACTGTGAAACACTGAGGAAAATTCTGATCTGTTATTAAAATGTTTTACTTTTCGTCAGAGAGTGTGTTCTCTTGGGCAGAGTAGGAAATTTCATGAATAAGTGCTGACTCATCCACTTCTTACTGAGTCAGATCTTACGAAGACGGTATTATGCCCCTGCTACCCTTTCTCATTTTAGTTTTGCTACTACTTTCATTCCCATGCAGCACTAACAGTTGCACTTCATTCATGGGTTGTTCCAGTAGACCCCAGGGCTGGGATTTGGGCTTAAGGAAATGTTAAAAGTCAAAGGGGCCAGAGTTGGACAAGAAGCATCAAGGGCAAGGAAGACCAACTGGAAGTACAGACGGTTCTTCTAGGAATGATAAGGCAAGAGGTCAAAGACTCACTGGTGATTACAGAAGGAGGATCCCCAGAAGCAATGGGCAAAGAGAAATGTTTTTGTTGTCTGTTCTATTTTATGCTGCTATTCAGTCATTCATTTATTCATCTTATGGACTAATTAAGCTCATTCATACTTGTGCTTGGCACATAGAGGGCTTACCACTGGTCCACAGATATATGTTCTTGCAAAAGAATTCTGCCCCTGATTGAAACAGAGTCTGCTTTAGAGCATATGACTTAGACAGTCAGAAATGACCTGGCTTGGGGACTTTTCCTACTCATGCCAAATAATTTGAGTAAGTGATTAAACGTCAAGAAGGCAGCTTTCTTTCATTTTTCCATTTTTCTCAGCGTCATTGTTAGTACAAAGTCTCTTTCATTCTTCTGTCTTTATAATGATTTTAGAGTATTGAGATCATCCACTTAACTTGACTTTTTTGGTAAGCCCGTACTTCTGAATATTTAGAAATTTTGTCTTAATTGGGCATTAGAATTGGAAGAGGTATAAATTAACTGTAGATCATATAATCAAAAGTTGAGCAAATGGGGAGTAATTTTAAAAACAACACTTAGTTGGTGTATTTTATGTGGTTGAACTATTTTTATTCCTTAATATATTTGAAGTTTCATTTATTTCCCTGAAAATGACCAAATTTAGTCCATTACTCACAAATAAGACCTCATATACTGACCATGGTTGCAGTGTTAAAATGTATTATAGTGCAGTTAGTGCCTTGCATAACGATGGAAGTTTTTCCACTGGTTCAGAAATTTAGCCATTAAAAAAACAGTACATTCCATTTGTGCATGCCTGAGCACTGCAGTAAAATAATTTTCTCAAGGACAAACTGGCTGGGTTTGTGTAGGAGAAAATGTTAAACTTTCCCTTAGCTTTCACATAATTTTCAACAACTGGGTGGTTAAAATATGATTCTTGGTGTCTGACTAAGGGCATGTGCATTCTTTAAATGCTTGTAATGACTGATGGAATTAGTGATTTGGTATTCCAAGAATGACACTAGATAATACCAAGGGCCTATTCTGATATAGAATTTGGACTTTTAAGAAGATATGTTTTTAGATTTGGTAATATAAAAATTGTGCTAAACAATTACTTTATAGGAAATGACTACCTTTAAATGCTATAGAATTGTATGTGTGTGTGTGTGTGTGTGTGTGTGTGTGTGTGAGAATCTGGTGGAATAGCAAAAACCATAAAATGGTCATACAGCCTTTCATTTAACAGTTTATTCATAATTACCTACTTCTAATTCCTGTCAGATTACATTTAATAAAGTTCAAAAGACTAGTTATAAATTCGGGCTATAACACTGCATGTTTAATTAGTAGTGTTTATTGAGCAAACGGTTTGGTCTGATAGGGAGTCTTTAGGGGAAAAGGAATTAATTAAAGGATATTTTCAGTAACAATTTAGTTATGTGCTTTGAGATACATCAGCACCATACTCTGGGCTGTGTGCTGTTTTCTTCTCTTTATTTTTTAAAGTAGATTATTGTAACTTCGAAACTATTGCAACACCTGGAAATAGAAGGCACTCAGTAAATATACTTATTGACTAGAGTTGGTTTTCTTCCCTAAACTTAGGTTAAGTATTATTGCAATTGAAGCTTCGTTGAGATTGCCATGCTGTGAGGAAGTCAGCATCCACAGCGTGTCCACAGTAAGACAGCACAGACTCCTGGGCACAGCTCTCTGATATGCCCTGTGGGGTCTATGTGTAATACAGTCGTAGCTAATGAGCACAGACGTGCAAGTTTGTCTAGATAATTGTTCCAATAGAGAAAACAATGTAAAGCTATTGAGAAATCACCAGTATGTCCAGCTAAAGTGAATCACCAAGCCCCCAACCTTGTACAGACTTCTGCCACTGCCCGATGAATTTATTCACAAAGGCCATACGAGTATTTCAATATTAGTGAGTGTGCTTATTACAGATCAGACAGGGGCATGTTCCCACCAGTCAGCAACCTTCAGTGTTTTTCTACATAAACGTGATGTTACTCTCCCATATGTAAATCTGATGATTTCTGCCATAGTGTATGGTTGGTGAGATCCACATATTCATTGACTTGCTGGGTTTCTGTTTAATCTCCTTGTTATCAGAGACAGGCTCCAGGCTGTCTTTATCAAAGTCAGGATGCTCTAAGTAATAAAGAATGTTCCTGAATTTCTCATGGCTGATAGGAAATTTTTATCAAGAATTCCTAATTAATAAATACATGTTCTTTTCCTCATACTTTAAAATGAAGTACTTAATCTAATAAATGGTTGTTGGTAGTGATAGAAGTATAAAGTCAGGAAAACAAAACCTAATAAGAGTACAAATAGAGTACTTTAATGAATGTATTAATTTTTTTCAGGCTGCTGGTCATGCTGCTTGGTATTTAATTTGTTGTCTTTCCATATGTGTGTAAAAGTTGTTTCACTCAATAAATATTTACTGAGTGTCTCTAATGTGTCAGGCATTTTCTAGGCACAGGTGATAAAATAATGAATAAAACGAGTCAGGCTTAAACGGGAGTTTACTGTTCTAGTGGAAGAACAGATAAGAACATGGTTGCAATAAGTTCTATAAAAAACAGGGTAAGAGGACAGGAACAGTCTCCTGAATGGACAGGTCAAGGAAGGCTTTGCCATTATACTCTGTAAGCATAGGTATTTGCATAAAACATGAAGGAAGGAAGGGAGGGAGGGAGGAAAGGAAGGAAGGAAGGAAGCAAGCAAGCAAGCAAGCAGTGAGATGAGCATGTCCTTGCCTGATTGAGGAGCAAAGAGGAGGCAAGTGTGGCTGGAGGGCAGGGAGTAAGTTGTGCAGAAGCACCAGACTGCTTTAATATAGATAAAATCTATTCATTCCTTCATGTGAGGCCTTGCGTATTTCGAAATATTCAAAGCAGTAAGATATCACTATATAAGGTAAGAGAGAAATGCGTATTGATGAATGTATATAAAATATGGTAATTCAGCTGCTTTTTTTAGCACGGACAGAGGAAAGTCCAAGGGGTGGGGATGAAGACAGTCATCCAAAAGTTTGCACAGTCTCCTCTGAGTCCAGGCAGCCAGTCACAGCTTTGGAATGTAGAGTGATACACAGGTAGGATGAGAAAGGACCTTGAGATTCTGATGACTGACTAAAACACAGTGAGAGAGCATTGGAAATCCTTGACTTATAGGTACAGACAGACCGGAAGTTAGTGCCTGTAAGGCCTACAAGGCCTGCAGAGGCAGCATGACCCCATTCATTGGCCAGGGTGTAGCTCAGAGCTGCAGGGCCTGGAGAAAGCCTGGGTCTCTGCCCTGGTGCTGACTGAGGGACAGCTGTGGGGCCTGGATGCAGAGCCAGGCAAACTTAATGAAAACCAGACTGAGTCTGGCCTCAGAAATAGGTATCATGGTTTTTTGGAAAATGTATTAAAAGAAGGAAATGAAGGCTATAGGGGAAGTGTTTACTAGTAATGATGTGGAGAAAGAAGTGCTTGATTAATCCCCCTGGTTTGCAAATCACGCTAAGTAATTCTGTTCTCTGAAGTGCCACACTCCATTGCAAACCTAGAGGAAAACAGAATTTGAGAAAGCAGTTACGTGTGGCAAGTCAGCTTTGTTTTAGTTAAGTGTAATAGTTCATTTGGGGAAAATAAGTTCAGTTCTATGACTAGGATAATGCATCTGGTCTCTCCTTTATAAAACGGAAAGGTAATGAAGGGTTCGTGGATGGGTCAAATCCAAGTACCCTCACAGTGTCTTGATCTATCTGAAGAGATAGTACACCATCAAACTGTAGCAAGCTGCTGGCCTCTTCAGAAAGATTTCAGCTGATGATACGAAACAATAGAATATTGTGGAGTTGCATTTGCAGCTAAGTATGTGTATATAATATAGCTGAAAAGGGTTCAAAGAAAAGCAAATAAAACAGTCTATCTTACAGGAGTTTCTCAGACTCGACACTACCGCTATCTTGAACCAAAAGATCCTATGTCGTGGGGGCCGTCCTGTGTATTGCAGAATGTTTAGCAGCATCCCTGGTCTCTACCCACTAGATGCCAGTAGTACCCTCTCCCCACATGTAATGACGGCCAAAAATGTCTCCAGATATTGTTGAATGTCTCTTTCTGGGCAGAATAACCCCCAGATGAGAACCACTGACATAGGGAATAAATTAACCTGAAAAAATTAGGAAGAGACTATTACTGAAATCTTCAAAACCTGTAAAGTGGGGCAGGTTCTCCACAAGCTTGCTCACAATTCCCTGAATATTTAAAATAAGGGACTATTCTCTTGAAGTTTATTCAATTTTCTTAGTAAATCAAAGTCTTCCCTTTTGTAAGGAATAAGAATCTTGAGCATTTTCAAGTGATAAATCCCAAAAATAAAAATACATTCCAATAGGCTTTTGAGGGACTCTTGGAAAATTATGAACTTAATTACCTTTTGGAAAGATAACCACACCCTTCTGCAGCACATTCCCATTTCAACCAACAGAGCAACGTTTGGTGTTTGGTACAGTGATTTGTCTTCTCTTTCTTGCTTTTTATAACTTATGGACAATCTGAAAAATCTGCTTTATTTTAGGTGGGTAAAAATGAAACAAGTTCTATTCAGATGTTGATAACCCCCAAGTTTCTGCTTAATTTCATAATATAATTTTTAAAGCTACCTCTTTATTTCTGTATTTTCAACTACTACTTCCGTTGATCCCTATGTTTTCTCTAACATGCTTTTTTTTTCCCCTCCCAGGAAATATTGGAAATTCTTTTACAATTGACCCCATTTTGGGCTCTATAAAAACTGCCAAAGAATTAGATCGAAGTAACCAAGTGGAATATGATTTAATGGTGAAAGCTACAGATAAAGGCAATCCACCAATGAGTGAAATGACTTCTGTCCATATCTTTGTCACAATTGCTGACAATGCCTCTCCTAAGTTTACATCTAAAGAATATTCTTTTGAAATTAGTGAAACTGTCAGACCTGGGAGTTTTGTTGGAATGGTGACAGCCTATAGTCAATCATCAGTGGTATATGAAATAAAAGATGGAAATATAGCTGATGCTTTTGATATTAATCCACATTCTGGAAGTATCATCACTCAGAAGGCCCTCGATTTTGAGACTTTGCCCATTTATACATTGACAATACAAGGAACTAACATGGCTGGTTTGTCTACTAATACAACTGTTCTAGTGCATCTGCAGGATGAAAATGACAACTTGCCAATTTTTATGCAGGCAGAATATACCGGACTCATCAGCGAATCAGCTTCAATTAACAGCGTGGTCCTAACAGACAAGAATGTCCCATTAGTGATTCGAGCAGCTGATGCTGATAAAGAATCAAATGCTTTGCTTGTTTATCACATTGTCGAACCATCTATACACAAATATTTTGCTATTGATTCTAGCACTGGTGCTATTCATACAGTACTAAGTTTGGACTATGAAGAAACAAGTACTTTTCACTTTACTGTGCAAGTGCATGACATGGGAACACCACGCTTATTTGCTGAATATGCAGCTAATGTGACTATACATGTAATTGACATTAATGACTGCCCTCCCGTGTTCTCCAAATCATTATATGAAACGTCCCTTCTATTGCCAACATACAAAGGAGTAAAAGTTATCACAGTAAATGCTACAGATGCCGATTCAAGCGCATTCTCACAGTTAATGTATTCCATTACCGAAGGCAACATTGGGGAAAAGTTTTTTATGGACTACAAGACTGGTTCTATAACTGTGCAAAACACAACTCAGTTAAGAAGCCGCTATGAGTTAACCATTAGGGCTTCTGATGGCAGATTTGCAAGCTTTTCCTCTGTGAAAATTAATGTGAAAGAAAGCAAAGAAAGTCAACTAAAGTTTACCCAAGATTTCTACTCTGCAGTAGTAAAAGAGAATTCTACCGAAGCCAGAACATTAGCTGTCATCACAGCTATTGGGAATCCAATCAATGAGCCTCTGTTTTATCATATTCTCAACCCAGATCACAGGTTTAAAATAAGTCGCACTTCGGGAGTTCTATCAACCACTGGTATACCATTCGATCGTGAACAGCAAGAAGCGTTTGATGTGGTAGTGGAAGTGACACAAGAACATAAGCCTTCAGCAGTGGCCCATGTCGTCGTGAAGGTCACCATAGAAGACCAAAATGACAACGCGCCAGTGTTTGTCAACCTTCCCTACTATGCCGTTGTTAAGGTGGATACTGCCGTGGGCCATACTATTCGCTACGTTACTGCTGTGGACAGAGATAGTGGCAGAAACGGGGAAGTGCATTACTACCTTAAGGAACATCATGAACACTTTCAAATCGGACCCTCGGGTGAACTTTCACTGAAAAAGCAATTTGAACCTGACACCTTAAATAAAGAATATCTTGTCACAGTGGTTGCAAAAGATGGAGGAAACCCAGCTTTTTCAGCTGAAGTTATAGTTCCAGTGACTGTCATGAATAGAGCCATGCCTGTGTTTGAAAAACCTTTCTACAGTGCAGAGATTCCAGAGAATATCCAGATGCACAGTCCAGTTGTCCACGTGCAGGCCAACAGCCCAGAAGGGTTGAAAGTGCTCTACAGCATCCCAGATGGAGATCCTTTTAGCCAGTTTTCCATTAACTTCAACACTGGAGTTATAAGTGTCATAGCTCCTCTGGATTTTGAGTCCCACCCGGCATATAAACTGAGCGTACGAGCAACTGACTCCTTGACTGGTGCTCACGCTGAAGTATTTGTCGACATAATAGTAGAAGACGTCAATGATAACCCTCCTGTGTTTGTTCAGCAGTCTTATGTTGCAACGCTGTCTGAGGCATCTGTGATCGGGACGTCTGTTGTTCAGGTTAGAGCAACAGATTCGGATTCAGAACCAAATAGAGGAATTTCATACCATATGTTTGAGAATCACAGCAAGAGTCATGATCATTTCCACATAGATGGCAGCACGGGCGTCATTTCACTAGTCAGAACTTTGGACTATGAGCAGTTCCAGCAGCACAGGATTTTCGTGAGGGCCGTTGATGGTGGCATGCCGCCACTGAGCAGTGATGTGATTGTCACCGTGGACGTCACTGACCTCAATGACAATCCACCACTATTTGACCAACAGCTCTATGAGGCTAAGATCAGCGAGCATGCCACTCATGGGCATTTTGTGACCTGTGTAAAAGCCCATGATGCAGACAGTTCAGACATAGACAAGTTGGAATATTCCATTCTGTCTGGCAATGATCATAAGAATTTTGCCATTGACAGTGAAACTGGGATTATCACACTCTCAAACCTCCGCCGGCACACCTTGAAGCCATTGTACAGTCTTAACATTTCTGTTTCTGATGGAGTTTTCAGAAGTTCAGCTCAGGTTCATGTAACTGTAATTGGAGGCAATTTGCACAGTCCTGTTTTTCTTCAGAATGAATATGAAGCGGAGCTCGCTGAAAATGCTCCCTTGCACACCCTGGTGATCGAGGTTAAAGCCACTGATGGGGATTCTGGTATTTATGGCCACATTACTTACCATATTGTAAATGACTTTGCCAAAGACAGATTTTACACAAATGAGAAAGGACAGATATTTACTTTGGAAAAACTTGATCGAGAAACCCCAGCGGAAAAAGTAATCGCAGTTCGTTTAATGGCCAAAGATGCTGGAGGAAAAGTTGCTTTCTGCACCATTAATGTCATCCTTACCGATGACAATGATAATGCACCACAGTTTCGAGCAACCAAGTATGAAGTGAACATCGGATCCAGTGCTCCCAAAGGGACATCCGTCATTAAAGTTCTTGCAAGTGATGCTGATGAGGGATCCAATGCTGATGTCACCTATGCCATTGAAGCAGATTCTGAAAGTGTTAAAGAGAATTTGGAAATTAACAAACTGTCTGGCATAATTACTACAAAGGAAAGCTTAATTGGCTTAGAAAATGAGTTCTTCACTTTCTTTGTTAGAGCTGTGGATAACGGATCTCCATCAAAAGAGTCTGTTGTTCCTGTCTATGTTAAAATACTTCCATCAGAAATGCAGCTTCCAAAATTTTCAGAACCATTTTATACCTATACCGTTTCGGAAGACATGCCTATTGGAACAGAAATAGATCTCATCCGAGCAGAACATAGTGGGACTGTCCTTTACAGCCTCGTCAAAGGGAATACTCCCGAAAGTAACAGGGATGAGTTCTTTGTGATTGACAAACAGAGTGGGAGATTGAAACTGGAGAAGAGCCTGGATCATGAGACAACTAAGTGGTACCAGTTTTCCATACTTGCCAGGTGCACTCACGATGACTATGAGGTGGTGGCTTCTGTAGATGTTAGTATCCAAGTGAAAGATGCAAATGATAATAGCCCTGTCTTGGAGTCTAACCCCTATGAAGCATTTATTGTTGAAAACCAGCCAGGGGGAAGTAGAGTCATCCAGATCAGGGCATCTGATCTAGATTCAGGAACCAATGGCCAAGTTATGTATAGTCTAGATCAGTCGCAAAGTGTGGAAGTCATCGAATCTTTTGCCATTAACATGGAAACAGGCTGGATTACAACTCTAAAGGAGCTTGACCATGAAAGAAGAGACAATTACCAGATCAAAGTGGTTGCATCAGATCATGGCGAGAAGGTTCAGCTGTCCTCCACGGCCATCGTGGCTGTTACCGTCACCGATGTCAATGATAGTCCCCCACGATTCACAGCAGAGATCTATAAAGGGACCGTGAGTGAAGATGATCCACCCGGTGGTGTAATTGCCATCCTAAGTACCACAGATGCTGATTCTGAAGAAATTAACAGACAAGTTACATATTACATAACAGGTAAAAAAAGTAAACGGTTTAATGTAAAATTAAATATATTGGAAATATAACTCTGAGATATGTATTTTATGGAAATTGGAAGGTAAAGAAATGATTTTAGTCAATTATATCTAAAATAAGTAGAAATGGCATCTTTTAAGCTATATTTCAAGTTCTCTGAGCAAAGTTAATTGTTGTTTCATTAGACCGTTTTTGATTTTTATGACTCATTCTGTTGAACTTGATACTTAGCATACAATAAATATATTGTAATTAAAAAAGAAATAACTGATTTCAGACTAAATATTACTTATTAGTCTTTATATTTTATTTGGCTTATTGCTGTGCTTAAATACACATTTTAATGCTGCTTTTTTTTTTTTTTGGTAAACGGGAAAGCTAATGTATCAAGTTTACATGGGATTTTTTACTTTAAAAATCGTGATCCTTTCAAAACAAAGCATTATATATCCATTGTGTAATTTATTCTGTTATTACTTTTCTTATTTCAATAATTTGACTGTCATCTTTATTGATTTAACAGGAGGGGATCCCTTAGGGCAGTTTGCTATTGAAAATATACAGAATGAATGGAAGGTCTATGTGAAGAAACCTCTAGATAGGGAAAAAAGAGACAATTATCTTCTGACTATCACAGCAACTGATGGGACCTTCTCATCAAAAGCTATAGTTGAAGTGAAAGTTCTTGATGCAAATGACAACAGTCCAGTCTGTGAAAAGGTAGGCTGCTCTTTTTTTTAATTTATAGATTATGAATTCAGATTAAACTTTTCAGTAAGACCGTCATGTGCTGTGGTGTCATTCAGTTGTGTTTAATATTACAATCTCTTGCTGTTTAAGCAAAGGTGAGCATTAATGGGGCAAGAATTGGATTCACATCAGAACTATTCTAGGGAATGTTAAATAGCTTAAAAGCCTTGTCTAAAAATACTGTAAATTATGGACAGGATTACAGTTGTGTTTAACTCTGAAAACACTCCGTAAAATTTTCATGAAAGGATTCGCTTCATTTGGGGATGAGGCGATTTGGGGGAAGTACCTGGCCAGCAGTGCTTTGTACAGAACCCTGTTTTGCTTTAACAGACTGTTTTGGGAGCACTTGGTTTTGACACACTAGAAAAACTGCGAGGTTAATGATGTGGCTCCTGCACCTGTGGAGCCACCGTTTCTTGTGAGAACAAATATGTCAAAGAAGAGCTGCCCCTGAAGGTGCAGGGCGAGGGCCTGAACAGGAGTGATCAGTGGTGCCAGAGGGTGAGGGGAGCTCAGCCTTCGGGTTTTAGTGATTAGGTAACAGTGGAAGTGGCAAGGCAGTGGGGTTAAGGACGAATTAGATTATAGAGGCCGTGAAGGTCCTTCACAGAATTGGGATTTGATCCTAGAGAAAACAGGGCTCTTTGAATTCTTTGTTCTTTGAACCAAGAGTTTCCTAAAGAGGATGCGTTTAGTAGTGTCGTGTTCATTCATATGAAGAAGGCTGACAGCAAGGAAATAGTAGAGAGTAGGTAGAGGTGGCAGAAGGAATGAAAGGACAAGAGAGAGATACCCCAAAGGAAAAACTGGTAGCTCTTGGTCCCGCCTGGTTGTGGCAGCATGGAAGCATGGCAAGTCAAGATAGACTTTAATATTTCCTACGGGAGTGATGGGGAGAAAGACTAAAGATAAGCCTGGAGTGGAAATTGCTTTTAGAGGAAGCATGTTGTGTAGGTAATGGGACATTGAGTTGAATGTGTCTTTTTAGACATTTGGAGATGGTGAGATTGAGGGTGGATGTTAGGCAAGGATATGTAAATTCGTCAGTTTCTGTGGATAACTGGTAATTGAATTCATTTGAGAGGATAATAACAAAAAGGGAAAAAGAGCAGAGATAATGTATTTCTTAAGGGAGAAGGAAGGAAGAAAATGCAGATATCAGGATAGTATTACTGAGAGCCAAATAAGAGAGCATTTTTAGGAGGTGGGTTGGCGAGCAAAGGTGTGATTGAGATTGAAACAGACCATTTAGATTCTATGACTGGCTCTGAGATGGATGCCAGATTGATGGAGATAGAGGAGTGTGCACTAATGAGGAAATAGATTTGGAAAGTTGAAAGTCAAAGGAAGAAAAGTGTGGCGTGTTGAGGGAAGCCTGGGTGGAGGGGAAAGTGAATTGGAGAATGCTGCAGTAAGCATGAGATGTGTTGTGGAAAGGAACAGAGAACTGTTCTCAGGGGAATGGATACTTCCCTGTAATTCAGTCTGGAGAGGAAGTGGAACTTCTGAGGGATGAGGTATTCGTTCTAGTCCGTTTGTGCTTTTTGGTGATAATATTTTCTGGGGAGGAGGATTTTATTTTTACATACACACACACACACACACACACACACACACACACACACATCTTATAGAAACTAAATGTGTATTTTGTTTTTGACATTTTTATATTATTTCAATGCAATACCTTGTCATCTTTGGTAATAATAAAATTAGGACATTAGATCATTTGAAGTCATCAGTATTGCAAGATACTCTGTTTCATGAGTCATATAAAAATGTAGTTCACTGAAAATTGAGCTTAAGAAAATAAATCCAACAAAATCTTATCTGTCTTATGTTTTGGTTTATTGCATGGATTTTTAAATAGTTGGAACTAGAAACAGCCATGCATTATATTGGAGAATTCAGTCAGATATGAAGAGCCCGGGCCGGATCATCCCTTAGCCCGCAGTGTGGCCTTGGGGGATCTTGTTTTCTCCCATGACGTGAGGACCACTTCTTTCTCAACTGCAGTTATTTGGTTATGTGTTAAGAACGATTGCAAACAGTGTATTTGTGTATTGGAAATTAGTAGATAGGATGCCACAGACATCTGTTCTTTCCAATCTTAGGTAAAGAAGGAGCACCACTTATGTTTTCTCATAAAATTTTAAACTAAATATGAAACCTACTCAAAGACATAAAGCACTGTAATCAGAACTCTGTAGGTAAAATGTCAGGCCAGACCTTTTTAGCAATATGAAGTTGTTAACTGTTAGAGTTCCTCTTTTTATATTGTTTTATAAGAAAAATAGTTTTGAAAGCTCCTTGAATTTGTAACTAGTTATTTTCTGAATTTTCTGTGGAAGTTAAATGATTTATTTTCCGTTATTCCCTTGGCAGCCATGTTGACTTTCAATGTTTATGTTAACAATATTGTTTAAAACCTTTATAGACCTTATATTCAGACACAATTCCAGAAGATTCATTTCCTGGGAAATTGATCATGCAGATCTCTGCTACAGATGCAGATATCCGTTCCAACGCTGAAATTACTTATACATTATCTGGTCCAGGTGCAGAAAAATTCAAACTAAATCCAGACACAGGTAATGATGGAGTTTGGGGCAAAATTACTCATATATGTGGGTGGTTTTAGATCACACACAAAATCTGAAATTACATTTTATTCTTGTAAAATGTACTCTGATGATACAAAATTGGCATCTTTTAGAAATCTAAACAGCAATTTAATGTATAAAATTTGGGGTGAGATTTAAAAAAAAGAACAGCAATAATACCACCTGCTTAAACCAAGGATTTAAAATTGTTTATGTCACCTTTATAAAAAACTAAGAAGTTAAAGTATACTTCAAACTTTCTGCTTTATCCATTTTATATATAGCTCATTTTCATGAATTCATGACTAGAAATTTATGATTTAGCATATTCATTAAAGTAATTTTTGGTATTTTATTTATCTTTAAGTTGCTAGGATTTTTTCCTCTTATAATTTGTATTGTCTTAAAGTTGGGGTCAAATAATAGTATTCTGTTATGCTCACTCCACTTCCCACCCCAGAACTATTCTGTACATATGAATCTAATATTGTTAGTCAGTTGAAAAAATTTTTTAATTTGGCAAATCAGGGACTTGTTTTGCTTTTGTGACATAATGCAAGAGGTCCCTAGCCTCAAGTTATTTATGACTTAAAGAGCTAGCACCTGGCACAGTTTGGAAACATGGAACTCAACAGTACTCGCACAGCTGCTGACTCTGTTATTGATAGAGCTATTCTCCAAAGGAAGGCTGTTAATCCGGTTTTGTAATTGTAAAAGGAAAGGGGAAGAAATAAGATGTGCTATTGCAGTTCACATCTTAAATTTCAAGTGAGTTCATTTACTTTTGTTTGTTTGTTTTTAGGTGAACTGAAAACATTAGCCCCCCTTGATCGAGAGGACCAAGCAATTTATAACCTTCTAGTCAAGGCCACAGACGGAGGGGGAAGATTCTGCCAAGCTAGCATTGTGCTTACATTAGAAGATGTAAATGATAATGCCCCCGAATTCTCTGCTGATCCTTACACCATTACTGTGTTTGAAAACACAGAGCCTGGAACACCGTTGACAAGAGTGCAGGCCACAGATGCAGATGCAGGTATTGTTTAGATCAGGGGTCCCCAACTTCCCGGCTGCGGACCAGTACCAGTCTGTGGTCCTTTAGGACCTGGGCTACACAGCAGGAGGTGAGCGGTGGGTGAGCCAGCAAAGCTTCATCTGTATGTGCAGCTGCTCCCCAGCGCTAGCTTCACCGCCCCAGCTCCACCTCAGTCCCTGGTCCCTGGTGCCAAAAAGTTTGGGACCACTGTGTACTAAGATTCTAGGAACTTCTGTTTTAAAACACACCCTAAAATCAGTCTGTTTAACTTACCTTACCTCATGCATGTTGACTAGTTCATCGTTTTGTTATGGAATTCTTTAGCATTCAGAAGGGAATGAAATTTTTAGGATAATTCATTTTTAATGAATATTTGAAGTCTCACAATTGTGCCCAGTGAACTCAATGTTGTAAGGTATCTGTGGTATCCCTTAAATATTCTGTTTAGTGACTAGATTAGCTGATCTTCATATGCCATTGAATTAATTTGTGATGTGTTGTTTCATAAATAAGCCATTAGTGACATAAAGAGTCTTTAGTATTATAGGAAGGTAACAGAAGCAAATGCTATGTTAAAGGTTTACAAACTTTTAAAGTTTTTTATGCAGAAAATAAAACTCTAGGATATTCATTTATAGCATTTTGCTAGCAGAGAATAAAAATAACTTCAGTCATTCTAATACTGAAGAATTAGAAGAATAGCAACAATGTTACTTTTCAAATCTTTGTCACTAAAGTTAAATAATAGACTTTAAAAGATCTGCTGAGTGTTTATAGCAGGAGTTTGTTTAGAATGTAATCTTAAAAAGCCAGATAACTATGAAATTTTACTTTAACTCAGTAAATTGCTAATCTAAAAGTTTACTTTTTTAAGGTCATAGTCATAGAATTTTTAAATAATTGCCTGTTAGCATTTTTATTTTTTAATATGTATGCTATATTTTGTTTTAAAGTAATTTGATTAAACTTCTTGAAATAAAACATTCTAACATGATGTCATGTCTTGACAGGATTGAATCGAAAGATATCCTACTCACTGATCAATTCTGCTGATGGGCAGTTCTCCATTAATGAATTATCTGGAATCATTCAGTTGGAAAAGCCTTTGGATAGAGAACTACAGGCAGTATACACCCTTACTCTGAAGGCCGTGGATCATGGTTTGCCAAGGAGATTGACAGCTACTGGCACTGTTATCGTGTCAGTTTTGGATATAAATGACAACCCACCTGTGTTCGAATACCGGGAATATGGTACCACAGTGTCTGAGGACATTCTTACTGGAACAGAAATTCTTCAAGTGTATGCAGCAAGTCGGGACATAGAAGCAAATGCAGAAATCACCTACTCAATAATAAGTGGAAATGAACATGGAAAATTCAGCATAGATTCCAAAACAGGTAACCTACCATTCAAATGAGAAGAAGCCCTTTTTTCTGCCAGAAAAGGCTGGATTACCCAGCACTCGATCTGATACAACGTGACAGATCACAAATCGTTGGTAGATACTCTAAAAAGAAAAAACTCAAGTTTTCTTTGTGTTGTTATTTTAAGTGGGATTCAAAGTGGTCTTGAAGACTTTCTAGTTCTATATAATATGTTTCTGATATATCCGTTGTAACTGTAAGCAAATTAACTGAGATAGAAATTAAAGCATCACACTAGTAATTTAGTAGAGATATGAGATGCAGTAAGTTAATAAAGAGTGGAAGACAGTAGAGGATCTTACGTAATGCTCCTTTTTATCCCCCGTATGGCCTTCATGTGAAGTGGCTTCCCAGGTGGAATGGCAGTTTCGACCTCTTTGATCTTAGTTTCTGTGGGGGCATCTGATAATTTGTAAGGTTGACATCTTTATTATGCTAGTTATATACAAAGGTCACAGTACTTTGAATCACACTGAATGACTGTTAATAAGGTCAAAAGTCAGAGGAGTTTAGGTTTGTGCTGTATAAATACTTTTGCAGTCTTGTTAACCTTTGGACGAAAATAGCTGTAAGTCTTAGGACATTGTGAGAAGTTGCTTCATTCGAACTGTATTTAATTGTGTTTGACTATTTCTGATGAAGAGTAGGTGTATGAAGTTGCAATTTTAAAACGTATTTTTAACACATACCACAAAACTTATTTTTAGGGCTCTAAGTAGTATGGACAATAGAAAGTGGAAAAGAAAGATGTTGAAAGAGTTGTTAAGATATTTTTTAATGATAGAATATAAATCAAGAGTTAATCAAGAGTTTATTTTTTTTTAAAAGATGCACATTTCTATAAAGTATGAGAAGGAAAAGGAAATTAAAAGCCAAAGAAGAGAATTATTCATGTTTTATATTTTCTTTTTATTAAATGAAAGTGAAGTCTGTATTAAACTGGTTTAGAAGAGATAAGAAATACAACCATTTCATAATGTGTATGTAGGTAGTACTGATTGGGAAAGCAATTTAAATATCACAAAGAATATTAGGAAAATAAGAGAAATAAAAATCCAGGTATGGGCAAATTCAGACATTGTAATTGTTAAGAAATTTAAAAATATGCATAAATAGTAAGTAAACCTTTGAAGTGTATCAGTCATAGTAGGAGAGAGTGGTGACATTTTAAAGTACTGGAAGTAATTTTGATTTTCCATGCAGGGGCCATATTTATCATTGAGAATTTGGATTACGAAAGCTCTCATGAATATTACCTGACTGTCGAAGCCACTGATGGAGGTACACCTTCATTAAGCGATGTTGCAGCTGTGAACATCAATGTAACCGATATCAACGACAACACCCCGGTGTTCAGCCAGGACACCTACACGGCGGTGGTCAGTGAGGATGCTGTACTCGAGCAGTCTGTCATTACGGTGTGTATTTTTCCCTTATGGTTTTTTTTTTTTTTCTGGATCTCTGTAAGAGTTTGGGTTTTTGGTCGGTTTGTTTGTTTGTTTGTTTGTTTGTTTGTGTAAGATTGATCCAGTTTTTGTAGTGGACTTACTTGAACACAGTTTGACGATATGAAAATGTCTTTAGTTATTCCAGTCAGTTACTGACTCCATTATAAGTAATTGCCTCACAGCAGTTTACTATAAATAGCAGAAATTTGCTTGAAGACATCTGTTCCTTCCTTAGCTGTCTCCTCAACAAGAGCATGATGTTTTCTAGGTTATGGCCGATGATGCTGATGGACCTTCAAACAGCCACATTCACTATTCAATTATAGATGGCAATCAAGGGAGTCCATTCACAATCGACCCGGCCAGGGGAGAAGTGAGAGTGACCAAACTTCTAGACCGGGAAACAGTAAGTAAAAAAGTTTGGCTTAAATTATTTACAGATCACCGGATCAGCAAATAGTAGTACCTTATATTCGTATCGGCTGGACATGATGGAAGTACCAAAGGGTAGAACCAGCCTTGTTTTCAGGAACTGACAAGCATGGTATAAATACTTGAAAAGCAATTGCAGTATGAAATTCTCAAGAATATAATGGATATGTTTCATAGTAATAGGAAGTTTGGATAACAGTTTTTAATCAGGAAGAAATTACTGTTGACTCGTGCTTTGAGATACTTCATGGAGCTGGAAGCTAGGTTTTAAGTAATAGCAGATACTTGGAAAAACACAGGTGTTGAGGGAATTACTCATAAGGAATTACATGAACAAAGGCATGGAGAAAGGAAGATGCGAGATACATTTAGATCATTTTATTCACTTGTTTTGGAGTAGAATACAAGAAAATGAGGTAGATAAAATAGAAAGGTTTGTTTTAGAAACGGATTATGGTCCACATACAAAACCAAGATCAAAGGTTCAGACTCGATGCTTTGAGCATGAGGGAGTAACTGAATATTTGTGAGCCCCAGTATAATATTACAAGGAGACATAATGTGCAGATGAGTTCTACAGTAGGTCCAAGTGTTATTTAGAGACAAGGAGGTAGGAAGACCAGTGACAGTGGTAAGGCCACAAGAGCCTGAACTGGAAAGTAGCACTGACAATTGAGTGAAAAGACAAATGCAGAAACTTTGTAAAGAGAGAATTAGAGTCTGTGGACCTTAGACATGGCGCTCCATAGAATGCAGTGGTGTCAGATGACTTTTTTGTGTCTTGCCATGACTGGGTACTGCTATTAAAGAAGAACAGGGAGAGGTTGTTGAAGGCAGTTTGTGATACACTAATTTTGAGAAGAAAATGGCATAGTCAAGTAAAATTAGACAGTGTTTGGAGATTTTTGTCAAACTTGAGACTTGAGAGCTGAAAATACAGATGCCTCTGGAGATTATTTATAGAAGTGATCTTAGGTGTTGAGATAAATGTGAGCAAATGAGGAGAGGCAAGCTAGGCTGAACATTTATTTATCTATCTCTTTATCTGTCTGTCCATTTGTCCCTCTCATCCCCGGGAATGAAAGCTGACAGGTAAGAAGCTACCTCAGAGAGGTGAAGA
Organism: Rousettus aegyptiacus; assembly: GCF_014176215.1. Lineage (NCBI taxonomy): Eukaryota > Metazoa > Chordata > Mammalia > Chiroptera > Pteropodidae > Rousettus > Rousettus aegyptiacus. The sequence continues at coordinate 26,433,392 of NW_023416286.1, forward strand.
AGTGAAGGAGAAGTGAAGGAAACCATGGTTTTGAGAGTTAGAAAGACAATGGTGATAATAAAGAATGTAATTTTGGAGAAATACAGATAAATCTAAGATTAGAGAAATTGGGGGCAATAGTGATGAGATATCTCATTAAAGTCTCAATTCTTTAGGTCCTTTTCTGACCTGATTTTTTTGAGCAGGGACTTTCTAAGAGTTTAGGAAGCGTCGTTGTTATGTTTAGGATTACAGACTACTGGGCAGAACAAAATTTAGTATTTTTCACTGAAGAACTTTTGAGGTCCTTTAATATATTAATATCCACTGTGAGGTAGCAGAGGAGATGGCTGGTGGCGATTCCCAAATTAGTTTGTCATCACAACCATCTTTGTTGGCATATATCGCTGGGTTCATACTCTACAGAACATACTCTGAGATTTAACTAGTGTTTCGGCTGCTGCTTCCACTCATTCTGGAAGAGATGGCTTAGCAAGGAACTGTTCTGGAAAAGAAGCACCCCATTTTTTTTGTAGGAAGTCATGAAGAGATAACCTTGGGAGATTTAGACAGTCGACTATAATCCAAGTGTAAAATTAATGGGAGAAGGTGCTCTGGAATGTCCTTAAGTACTGAAAATCAGTAAGCACTCAAGGTGGGAAATGGCCTAAAAGCTGTTCCTGGCTGAGAGTAACATTTGAGCTTTAGGTTGCCTTTCCTGTTATTGCTAAAGCAACAGGCTTTGTGATATGTTAACATTTTTTCTCATCATTGGTATTACTGTCCTGTCTCATTTTCCATTAATAAATCTGTAAGTTTTTAAAGTCAGAATGCTTTAATGAAATGAATGCATGTTTGAGAGGCATCAGAGAATCTAATTAGATTCTGGATTAGATTATGGATAACTTTCTCTGTTGAGTGAATACGGTCCATATTGTAGATACATCATTGGCCATGTACTTGTTATAGGTTAGGGAAATTGCGCACATACAAGCCGCAGCAAATGATGACAGGTATTCAAATCCGCCCTTCCAAGTTGTCAGGAGTATGCTCCTGACTAGATCCTGTCCTTTGGCCTTGTGAAAGTGGACATGCCATCTCTTTGTCTTGTCCCCAAAAAGATTTCAGGTTACACGCTCACTGTTCAGGCGTCTGATAACGGCAGTCCACCCAGAGTCAACACAACTACGGTAAACATCGATGTGTCTGATGTCAACGACAATGCTCCAGTCTTCTCCAGAGGAAATTACAGCGTAATTATCCAGGTAATCTTGGGATATGGATGGATTCACTGAACACAGTCCCTTTGGGGTGAGCTCTTTCATTGGCCTCAGCTGTCCATTTGAAATATTTTTTCCAAAGACTACGTTTTAGAAAAATGAGAAGAGTAAAATTAGAGGGGTGTCCATCAATACCAAAAGGTGGGCATTTTCCAGATGCAACCAAGCTTTTACCTCTCTTCATGTCATGCTTTGGTTTTTAAGATACTCTCACTAGCTTGAGTCTTCATCTTGTCTTCTTTTCCTCCTTGCCTCGCTCCTTCCCCATCCTGACCTTTCTCCTCCCTCCCTCGTCTCCTCCAAACACCACTTCCGTCCCCTCTCCTCCTCTGCTGCACGTCTTCATCCCTCCCTTCTCCCACCCCTTTCCTCACACTTCCCTTCTTCTCACTCATGCCCCTTCCCTCCGGCCCCTCCTTCCTCCTTTCCCCTGTCCCCTTCTTCCTTACCTCCTCCTCATCAAAACCCTTCTCCTGCCCACTTCTCTTCTCTCTCTTTCTTTCAAGTAGAGCAGCAACAAGGCTTTATTTTCCATATTCTTTGTGTTATAAGAAAACTTGCATGTATCTATCATAAAGATTTGCTTTTGTTGAAAGTTGTTATTTTATTTTATTCTGTGCAGGAAAATAAGCCTGTGGGTTTCAGTGTGTTACAGCTGGTAGTAACAGACAAGGATTCTTCTCATAATGGTCCACCCTTCTTCTTTGCTATTGTAAATGGAAATGATGACAACGCGTTTGAAGTTAATCAGCAAGGAGTCCTCCTGACGTCAGCTGCCGTAAGGAGGAAAGTGAAGGATCACTACTTACTGCATGTTAAGGTATTAAAGTCTTTCCTTGTGATTTTATTGCGAATTCATTGAGCCACTTTGGTGGTTATCTTCTTGTATTTAAACAGCTTGCGTTTCATGAGAAAACAAAACACTGTATAGAATTGTATTTTTGGTTTTTTTTTCTCCATGTCTTCATTTTCATTGCACTGCACTTTCAGGGGGCTCATTGATTCCTTTGGTTACTTTATCGCAGACAATGATGGAGCTAAACTTCAATATGAATTAGTGAAAGGGCTGTAGAGGAGTATATATCATTTTCCTTGAAACGCTTTTCATGTAGAGAAATAGGTATCTAATAACTGGTAATCTTTAAGAGTTTGAATAATGTAAACGTATTTTTATTAAGAAGTTGTGAACAACAACACAAACAATGGTAATTTTTTTTTTTTTTCTCCTAGGTGGCCGATAACGGAAAGCCTCAGTTGTCATCTTTGACCTATATTGACATCAGGGTTATCGAAGAGAGCATCTATCCTCCTGCAATTTTGCCATTAGAGATTTTCATCACTGCTTTTGGAGAGGAATACTCAGGTGGTGTCATTGGGAAGATTCATGCAACAGACCAAGACGTGTATGACACTTTAACCTACAGTCTTGATCCCCAAATGGACAATCTCTTCTCTGTTTCCAGCACAGGGGGTAAGCTGATAGCACACAAAAAGCTAGATATAGGGCAATACCTTCTCAATGTCAGCGTAACAGATGGAAAATTCACAACGGTTGCCGACATCACAGTGCACATCAGACAGGTAACTCAGGAGATGTTGAACCACACCATCACTCTCCGCTTTGCCAATCTCACGCCGGAAGAATTCGTTGGCGACTACTGGCGCAACTTCCAGCGAGCATTACGGAACATCTTGGGTGTGAGGAGAAACGACATACAGATTGTTAGCTTGCAGCCCTCGGAACCGCACCCCCATCTGGATGTCTTACTCTTTGTAGAGAAATCAGGTAGTGCCCAGGTGTCAACAAAACAGCTTCTGCAGAAGATTAATTCTTCCGTGACTGATGTGGAGGAAATCATTGGCGTTAGGGTTTTGGATGTGTTCCAGAAGCTCTGTGCAGGACTGGATTGCCCGTGGAAATTCTGTGATGAAAAGGTGACTGTGGACGAAAATGTTATGTCAACACACAGCACAGCCAGACTGAGTTTTGTGACTCCCCGCCACCATAGAACAGCCGTGTGTCTCTGCAAAGGTAACATCCATAAGTATATGAAAACGGGGGATACAGATGATTTCAGTAATAGCCTTTGAAGCCTACACATTAAAGATCATTTTCTTGTAATTCCTATTAATTAGCTTTCCCTCTTTTTTTTTTAAACAAAGAGGGGAAATGCCCACTTATTCATCATGGATGCGAAGACAATGCATGCCCTGAAGGATCAGAATGTATCACTGATCCCAGAGAGGAGAAGTATACCTGTGTCTGTCCAGGTGGTGACTTTGGTCAGTGCCCAGGTGAGAGTTCAATGAATAAGCATATTTTTATTTTCGTTGTTTTGTTTGTTCGTTTGTTTGTTTGTATCATTTTCTTCTTTATAACAAGTCAAACACAGAGATGAGTAAAGCATAAGAGTAGTAATTTTCCCTTCCGGTCATATAACAACTCACCCTTGAGTTAATAGTTTAATTTGCTTTCTTCTTTATCATCAGTGCTCATTAAACATATATCCCCATATGTACAGATTTATTGTCCTTTTTCTAGCACATCCTCTCTCGCTTTAGAAAAGAAACTAAGAAGTTATATCACACAACCCTCTACTGCTTGCTTTTTTCTCTTCTTAACAGTATGTTATGGGCATCTTTCCCAGTTAATACATGTGAACCTAATGCTTTTTCATCGCTGTATAGTATTTTCTATCATAGCTGTACCATTTATTCAACATTGCCCTGTGTATAGAGATTCAGGTTGTTAAAATCTTTCTTTCTGATGAAGAATCCTTATATATGTGTCCTTATGTATTGGTGCTTACATTTCTAAAACTACGGTTTACTAGCAAAGATAACTACATTTTCAACTTTTAAATATACCATTACGATAGTTTCCCCAAAAGTTAAACCAGTTTCTGTTTCTTCCAGTCATGTGTGAAGGTCTCATTCCCCATTGTCTTGCTAATATTGAAGGTTTTAAATTAAAACAATAAATCCTCCCATCTAATGGGCATGAAATAATATCTAATTATTTTACTTTGCACTTCTCTGGCTACTTGTGAAAGGTGTCTTTTAACTTGTTTGTTGCCTATTAGCATTTCTTCTGTGATTGGCTTGTTTATATTCTCTGCTTGATTATCTGAGTTATTTGTCTTATTTTCTTGTGTAGAGCTCTTTATGTATTATGAGTTTTAATATTTTCTGCATTCCATTGTCTGTACATTATTGATTTTTTTATTTGCTTAATAGTATCTTTTGTCATTTTGAAATTTAATTTTTATATTGGCAGTTGCATATATTTTACATAACAATTTCCATCTCTGGAGACTGATATTATTTTCATTATTTTTGGAGAATTGAGATTGTTTTACAGCTTATTTGAGAAGGTTTCCCAAACCACCTCAAGGATATCTAAATACTTTCCTAAATCATCATCTAATAATTTCATATCGAACATTTTTATATTTAGTTTTTTTCATTATTTTAGAATTCATTTTTTTGTGATGCAGTAGTCTAGTTTATTCTCTTCCAAAAAGAGATTCAGTTATGCTGTGCTGTTTATTAAGCAAGTAGACATTTCCCGTTGAAATGAATCTTAAATAAAAACTTGGGTCAGTCTCTGGGGGAATAAAATTACACTTTTAAAAATATGCTTAACTTGGTTCTGATTTATTTTTTCCTCTTCGTGATTCACAGGGGGTTCATCTGTAACATTTACTGGAAACAGCTTTGTGAAATATCGTCTGAAGGAAAATGAAAACAAATTAGAGATGAAACTGACCATGAGGCTCAGAACGTATTCGGCTCATGCCGTTGTAATGTACGCTCGAGGAACTGACTATAGCATCTTGGAGGTACGTGTTTGTACCTTAGATTATGGAAGACTTTAAAAATATTAATCCCATTTTAGGTTCAGATTGTCCATTTTTGAAAAAGTAAGCAAAATGGTTGAATTCCACTTTTAAATAGTTCATTGATACTTAGAGAAGCTTTAGACTGTGAGGTGAAAAGCTCTTTTTGCTCTGCAGTAACTTAGAGATTTACTTCTGTTTTTTACGAATGTTTTTAGGTACCTGTGATACTTAACATTTAAACTCTAAGTGATATTACGTCTTATTACATTTTTAGAGCGATCCTACATATGCTTGAAGGATCTCTGGCCTATCCTTTTTTTTTTTTTTTTTAAGTATGACTAACTTTTGATTTTTGATATTACTCAATGCTATTTTTGGTGGTTTTTCAGTTAACGGTTAATTATTAGTCATTCCCGTGATGCTTTTTGGATGTGCATTTGGCAGTAGAACTTTATAATCACAAGAGGTCCATTTTTATTCCTTGTACAGTGAATAAATGAGCATGTGTTCTATAGTACTTAAATGGAAGGCCTTATTACAGCAATCACCAAACATACCTATCCTTTAGATTTTATTAGAGACTAATTGAAGATTCTCTGAGAGTAATGAGAACAGTGTCTGTTTTTATTATAGATTCATAATGGAAGACTACAGTACAAATTTGACTGTGGAAGTGGCCCTGGAATTGTCTCTGTTCAAAGCATTCAAGTCAATGACGGGCTGTGGCATGCAGTGTCCCTTGAAGTTAATGGCAACTACGCTAGATTGGTTCTAGACCAAGTCCACACCGCATCAGGCACAGCCCCAGGGACTCTGAAAACCCTTAACCTGGATAACCACGTATTTTTTGGTGGCCACATCCGTCAACAAGGCACAAGGCATGGGAGAAGCCCCCAAGTTGGCAATGGGTTCAGGGGTTGTATGGACTCCATTTATTTAAATGGCCAGGAACTCCCTTTAAATAACAAACCAAGAAGCTATGCCCACATCGAAGAATCCGTAGATGTGTCTCCTGGGTGCTTACTAACAGCTACAGAAGACTGCGCAAGTAACCCTTGCCAGAATGGAGGCATTTGCAATCTGTCACCTACTGGAGGTAAGCTTCATAATGTTATCATATTTCAGTGTTACACATGAATGCACCTGAGGGGAAGTGGCCCATGTATTTTTGTTTTTCTTCTTTTTATTCAAATAATATTGTCGGATACCGTGTCGGTGTCGGAACTGAGTGGTATGTGTTACATGAGAGCAGAGTAGGGCTTAGAATTTTCCCCAGCAGCTGGGCTGAAGGGAACAGTTTCTCTCCCTGCTGAGCCTCCTTCGTCCCCTTGATTGTATTTCTGGACACGTCTCATTCTGCACCAGTCACCACAGGCAAACCACAGCTAATTCTGAACTCTTCTTCCAATTACATAGATGTTGACCCAGAGGGATTTAGAATTGGTACCACTTAGTTCTTCCTGAGTGCCCCCTTCTATCCGATGACCCAGTACAGAGGGATTGCTACTTGTTAGATGGGAACACTGATTTTTCAGAAGACCTTCAACCTCTCTTGGAGTGTTACCATACCTGTCTTGATGCCCTAGCACAATGGAATGCCCTATGGCTTCTGTAGCCTCAGCCCATTTGTACACTTATCAATAATAGATCACAGTTATGAAAATGGCACCATGCCTGACAAATAGACTTTATGTAATAAATAGAGCAAAAGTCAAAATAACCTTTTAATTAAGTGGGATTTCAAAAGACTTGGTTTTCTTTTGTTTTCTTTGAAACGGGTCTGTGCATTCTATATGCAAAGAGTAGGCAAGGTTATCCCCACAGTAATACTCTGAACAAAAGCTTTTATGGTGCTCCTATTCCATGTCCAAATCGGTCAGGAAGGAGGGTGTCCACATTGTGTTGTCATGGATGACACCAAGAGAGACATTTTCTTGACATGTGCTGCCATGATCACCATAGCAGCAGGAGGAAGGGAACCTGGCGATTCCACACGGGCTCTTAAGGCTCCTAACCCAAAGTGCCACGTTGACCAAAGCACATTCCACAGCCATGACCAGCTTCAGAGGTGGGGAAGTGCAGTCTTACCATCTTCTCCAAAGACAGATCGTTAGAAAGAGTCTCCACAATACCTGCAATACCTGTCATAGTCTCCACAGCACCTGGCACAGTCTCCACAAAATAAAGCACCTGATGTTCTTTTTGTTCCTTTATACAGATTTGAAGATCACCTTTCTTAAAATGGTAGTTTTTCGTTTTCAAAGTGCTTTTCCATTTATTATCTCATTTAACAAAAGCTTGTGAGCTACAAACATTGAGATTTTAAGTAATAAGTGTCCTCAGTCTAATAATGGTCACTCAAATAAAGGACTGCTTTTTCCCTGCTCTGTATTCTCGGCCTAATAATCTTACATAAATTATGATTAACTAAAGCTAATTATGAGTTCTATTTTCAGTTCTTGTGTTTTAGTTATACCAGCATTAGCTCGTTGATACAGGTGATTTTTTACCCAGAGGAAATGGGAATGGTCACTGGCTTTTACAGATTTTGGAGAACTACATCTTCACTTAAATGTAAAAACCAATATACTAAGACTTATTTTTTGAGTTATTGAATGGTAGGACTTTTTTTCTCCCTTTCGCTAATTTAGGTTATTACTGCAAATGCAATGCCTTATACATAGGGACATACTGTGAGGTGAGCGTCAATCCGTGTTCCTCCAACCCCTGCCTGTATGGTGGTACATGCATTGTGGACAATGGAGACTTCGTTTGCCAGTGTAGAGGATTATATACTGGTCAGAGGTATGTAGGCTTTTCTTAATTTTCACAATTAATTATAGTATTAAACTTTTAAAGGTCGTCATGTATGTAAAACAGCTACATTCATTTGCTAAATGTTTTCTGCTCTGCTGTATTTATCTGCAGTAGAAGTTTTAGGTTTATGCATATTTTTTCCTTATTCTTCAGGTGCCAGCTTAGTCCATACTGCAAAGATGAGCCCTGTAAAAATGGTGGAACATGTTTTGACAGTTTGGATGGTGCTGTCTGTCAGTGTGATTCAGGTTTTAGGGGAGAAAGGTAACCAGCTTCTTTCAAGATTCATATTTGCACCTCTCTATAGTGTCACGTGGATTAACAGATACAACAAAAAACTTCATTAATTTAGACTACTTTGCTTCAGAATTCAATAATCCTCATAATAGCTCCCTATGTAGTTTATCTTTTCACCCTTAAAAAAAAATTAAGGAGCTGACGAATATAATAATGCTTGAAAAACCTTACCTTCCATACTTTAGAGATACTATTTATAAACAAAGACTGTATGGGTTCTTGTAGGAAGTAAATGTTTGTAGAATGAGATTATATTTTTTAAAGTAAATACCTATGGAGTTGTCACCTATCTTTGAGACCGATGATAGTTTTTTTCTTAATATATGTAAATAACATTTAATAGCATCTAGAAACCTCTTTCAGCTTTCTCATTATCTTTTATCATTCTTACCATAATCCTAAGGTGATCATTATTTTTCAGGGGAGGTAAAAGAAGCACAGAGGCACCTGTTGTATACTTCGAAAGGGGTAGAGTTTAGTTCTTAGACTTCACCAATTCAGTTTTAAAAATTATTCCATGCATATTATTCGTGAGTGCCTAGTGCTATACATTTGGATGAGCCTTCACCATTCATCTTGTTCGGAGGCCTTAAGCGTGACCTGCTTACAGGTGGTTTTGCCCAAGTAATGGTTATAGTCTTGAATTTTGCCATCAGTCACATGGTCTTGGTTCATAAATTGATTTTTTCCTAATTCTAGTCAATTGATACTTAATGAATAAAAAAATGTCTCAGTAATTGAATTTTAAATGCCAGGTAAGTATGGAGGATAGTAAGTAGATACATTTTATTAAAGGAGGAAGGGTTTGAAAAGTGCCAGGTCGATCTTCACAGGTGCATAATATGCCCATTTGGAAAGACAGAGGGGGGGGGGGGACTTGTATGGGAACTGTTCTGTGAGGATGAGCCCCTGTGGGAGGTTTTCACCAGGGAGAAACATTTTTAAATGGAAAACAGTTTTCTAGCCTTTCACATGTTTCATGGAGCTGTCATATTCCCAAATAGGAAGATTTTCTTAGAAATTTACTCTAGCCTATTAAAATAGTTTACAGTATAATACCATTTATCAAAATGTACATTGTATTTCTAGATCAGAATTAGAAACAAACTGATGTTTAAACTATGAGTTTAATTTAGTAATCTGTTGAATGCTAGACAAATGGTTAAATATTGGCTTGACAATCATGTTTATCTCCCAAATGTCCAAAGTATGGAATGAAATGATTAATTCCTCCACAAAAGGTTTTTTGTTGTAGTTATCATTGTTGATGGTATGTTTTTGGTTTTTATCTATTTGGTTTTGTTTTGAACATGTTATTAAGGAGACATTAGTCTTTTACCTCAAAGAATGACAGGCCTGACATCTGCTGACTTGTACTGCAGTGGTATCTCCTCATTCTTGGCTTTGTTGGCAGGTGTCAGAGCGACATCGACGAATGTACTGGAAACCCCTGCCGGAACGGGGCCCTTTGTGAGAACACACATGGCTCCTATCACTGTAACTGCAGCCATGAGTACAGAGGAAGACACTGTGAGGATGCCGTTCCCAATCAATACGTGTCAACTCCTTGGAATATCGGGTTGGCCGAAGGAATAGGAATTGTCGTTTTCATCATAGGGATATTCTTACTAGTGGTGGTGTTCGTCCTCTGCCGCAAGATGATTAATCGGAAAAAGAAACACCAGGCCCAGCCTGAGGACAAGCATTTGGGACCAACCACAGCTTTTTTGCAAAGACCGTATTTCGACTCAAAACTCAATAAGAACATTTACTCAGACATACCACCCCAGGTGCCTGTCCGTCCTATTTCCTACACTCCAAGCATTCCAAGTGACTCTAGAAACAATCTGGACCGAAATTCCTTTGAAGGATCTGCTATCCCAGAGCATCCTGAGTTCAGCACCTTTAACCCTGAGTCTGTGCACGGACACCGGAAAGCAGTGGCTGTCTGCAGCGTAGCCCCAAACTTGCCTCCCCCACCTCCTTCCAACTCCCCTTCTGACAGCGACTCAATCCAGAAGCCTAACTGGGACTTCGACTATGATAGTAAGAACCACTCTTTTCACCTCAATTAAATGTCATTGAGATGAACAGTGAGATTACAAGTTCTGCCAGAGCTTCTGGTGTCGAGTCAAAATGTGAAATCTCTGTTAGGGATAAACATGCTCAGACTTCAAAGACATGGTCTGGTTTAAAATACTTTTCCAGTGCCTTGGCCCTGGCCGAGCATTGTGGATGATATGTTATTTTAATTAAGGAATTGAGTATGGTCAACGTTCCAATTAATCTGGAAGAATCATTTTATTTTTGTTTTTTTTTTGTGGGTTCTCAACTATAATTTTGGGGGCTTTTATGATTAAAAGAAAAAAACTGGGGCGGCATTTGTATGATAGCATTTAAAAAAAAAACATGGCCAGAAGAAGTGACAGTGTTTAATATTAGTGGCCTAACATATATTTGATGCTTTAAAAAGCTATGTACCATTTTGAAACAAAATTTTTATTCCCCATATTGTCTAATATCTATGGGCAGGTTTTTTGAAAATTTCTATTCTGTGAGTCTGCAAGAATATTTTGTAGGTTTTTTGTTGAGGTTTTTGTTTTGTTTTTCAGATGTTGTTCTTTTTCTTTCAATTTTTTATTAAATCTCAGTCTTCAATACTTGCTTTGTGTTGGGACACAGCAGCAGTGAACAAAACAGAGGCCTTGGCCGTGCAGAGCTTACTGTTTGTCCTCTCTTCCTTTTAGCTAAAGTCGTTGATCTCGATCCCTGTCTGTCCAAGAAACCTCTGGAGGAAAAGACCTCTCATCCTCACAGTGCCCGGGAAAGCCTGTCTGAAGTACAGTCCCTGAGCTCCTTTCAGTCTGAGTCCTGTGATGACAATGGTGAGTAAACAGAATTGTGAAATGCCGTGGTCACTTGCTTATTGCGCATAACACTGGTCATGTGATGTTTTATAATAGCATGGATGCGCCCAGTGCCCCCGTGAAATCTCAGAATGTTTCCATATTTCATTTTGGCCCACTGTTGTACAATGCCCTGTACATACTTGCATGAATACCTGCTGGGGAAAATATTTAAAATGTTTCTGATGGATAGATGCTTGTACCGTAGCAACTTACCAGGAATAGGGAAGGAAATATAATTAATTGATAGGTAAATTTTACCTTATTGGCTAATCTTGTATTGACTTTTTTTTCCACAACAGAAAGCATTATAGAAGTTCTATGGGTTTAAAAAAAAAAAAACCCTTATAACAACTTTCTTGACCATGCAAAACACAACACTCTCTCTCTCACTCTCACACACTCCTGAGAGGAGACACAGTTGTCTGCAGTGTTCAAGTTCAGTAGTGCCTGTGGTATTACAAGGTTTCATTTGTTTCTTCTCCCACTCCCCTGCGGCCTCAGCTCCCATTTGGATCAGAGCATACTGACTGAGAGCACAGTTTAAGAGATTCCCAGTAAGTTTGATTATCTTTCTAACGAAGAAAGTTTAACAGTGGAATCTTTGATGCTGGTTATGTTTATCTGATTTACTAGGGTAAACTACATTGATAACTTGCTTAGCTATGATAACGCATACCCATAGAGAAAATGGCAATATTCAGTAACACAATAGAGTGAGTTTTGGGTGGAAAGTTTCAAATCTCAGACTTAGTAAGGTTGATGGTAATTTTTTATTTTTACATAAAGACATACTGTTTAAATGTTTTGAATATTTTATTGGCAAGAAACAACCTGCTAATAATTGTTTCTAAATCTGGAGTAATGTAGCTCATAATATATTGCAGAGTTCTTTTCCAGACTAAGGATGGCCATAAGTATGTTCCATTAATTTCCGATTTCACGCATGCTATTATGTATGACATCAGAGTATACCTGTGTGTATTATTTAGTGATGGAATATGTGAACATAACTGTGCTTATTAAGCTAACAAAATAGAATTATTTTTTTCTTTAGGTTTAATTCTAAAATGTTATTGTCCATTTATGTAATAATTTATATTTTGGTCTCTAAGTACTCTTTATAAATACATTTCAGAATTTCGTTCATAATTTTTTTCTAGTTCTTTTCCTTGAAATATTCTTTTTAATGTTCCTAAATACTTTTAATAAATTATGTCCAAATTAGTTATGAAAATTAATCACTTGATAATACAACATGAGAAAAAACATTTATCCAGGAGTTTGTATTTTAATCTTTATCATAATATTTATCATTATCAATTGTAAAATTAAAGTCTGTATTAAGAGTCTGTATTTAAACTAGATTTTTAGTTTTCTAAGGCCATTGTAACAGATTGTCGCAAACACTCTGGCTTTAAAACAAGATAAATTGATTATTTTATTGTTCTGAGGTTTGGAAATCCAACACTTGTATCAGTGGGCTGGAATTAAGGTGTCAGTGGGGCAGTTTCCTGTCTGGAAACTCTAGGGGAGAATTGGTTTCCTTACCATTTCGAGCTTCCTGAGGCTGCCCGAATTCTTGGCTCATGGCTGCTTCTTCCTTCTTTCAAAAAAAGCAACATTACATCTCACTGGCCATTCACAGCTCCCACCAACCACAGCTGGGAAAGGTTCTCCCCTCTTAAGGACCCTGGTGATTACATTGGGCCCACACAGATAATTCAGGAAAATCTCCCTATCTCAAGGTCTTTAATATGATCACCTCAGCAGAGTCTATTTTGCCAGGAATGGTAACGGATTCACAGGTTCCCAGGATCAGGATGTGGAAGTCTTTGAGAACCACTCTTCCGCCTACCACATGCATACTTATTTATCTTGGCATAAAAGCTTTAAACAATCTGATATACAAATGATGAGGGAATTTACACAGGAAACAGCCAGGCAGACAGTCTGCATTTTTCTGCTTCGTATGTTAGCTTACCAGCTGTTAACTCATCTACAAAAAGACAAGAAATTTGGGAGTACATAGAGCAGAGACAAAGCCAATTTTTTGGATTTATGTTGCATATTTTACCTTATTGTGTAGCTCCCTAAATTTCTTTTTCCTGGAACAATGTATGAGTTTATTAAATGGACCGAGAAAATTATCTTAGCAGTTTTTACTCTTTGAATGTGAAGTGTTTTGCCCATGAGACATTAAAATAAGGATTGTTTTGTCATAATTTGATCTATAATTGCAATTGTGACAAAATTTGTAGTTAAAATTTTTTCCCCTAAATTACAATATAATATGGTTACTCTGTTCCTTTAACTAACAATAACAAATATATAACTCAATTAGAAAAATCTAATTGAAAGAGTGCAGGAGTCATGCATTATTTTATTGTGTAAATATTCACTTCACATTTTTAAATTATGAGGTAGAAATTATATAAAATCATACTTAATGCACTATGTTCTAACTGAAGATTTTCCTAATTTACTCCTTTTGTACCTTTTTACAAGCTTCCATAGTGACCGTAATACACCTTGTCAATGCTGTAGTTGACACGGTGACTAATGAAGGTATAGTCGCAATGTGTACGCTTTGTGTTTGTGTTACAGTGACTGTCACTAGTGTGCTTTTGCCCATTGTAGTGTTATAAACAGTCGTGTGTGGTTTTCGAGGGCATGAGTACTTTTATTCTGTGAAGGTATGTACGTTCGTAATCCAGATCCATTGCAAAAATATTTTTATGTTATTATGTCTTTTTGTTACTTGTCGCCATTCATAGGGAATTTACGCAGACATCGGAAGTAACCCATAGGATCCTGACAACTTGCCTTTGCGTAGCATGGTATTAGGAAGTTTAGAAGTAATTCTGATTACCTAAAAAAAAAAAGGTCTTATATAATAATCCTCTTCATATGAATATGAATAAGACTAAATAACACAGCTTTTATAATTGCCTGTAGCTGACTCTTCACTTTTAGATTTTTCCCATGTATGATCAAGGAAAATGGTAGAACATGACAGAGGGTAGATTTTTATATTTGGTTCAGTGAAATCATTTGAAGTTTTATGTATCTGTTCAAAATTATAAGGGCATTTGGCCACCTTCCTTAAATTATTTTCAATTAAATTAGCCCTTTATTAGTGTACTGGAGTTTGAGTAGTCACCTGCAAATTGCACAGACTGGTGTTTTTTAAACTACATCAATCTAATTGCCAGGAAGACTTGTTAAAAGTCAGCCTAATAGCTAGGTCCCAGCACCAGAGTCTCGGATTTAGTAGGTCTGGGTTGGGCCCTGAGAATTTCCATTTCTAACAAGGTCCCAGTTAATTCTGATGTTACTGGTCTAGGGATCATACTTTGAGAACCAGGGGCATTGGCCATTAAGCACACAGAAAGCTTAGGGGACCCCTTTACTGGGACATACATGTCCGTTAGAATTGAGGTGAGAAGGATGGTTTCCTGCCACATTTGATAGGGTGGCACAGGGGTGAGGTTTCAGTGTTACTGATCACAGTTACTGATGAGACTGACACTATTTCCCTGAGAAGTTCCATGTTCTGTTTGCTGAATCAGAAAGTAATGTTTATTTTGTCCAGTGAATTCTAGTTTCTAATAATTTAAATACTGATGGAGTTTAAAGAAGCAGAATTCAAATGGTTCTTTTTTTGCAATCTCCTTCATTGAAAAAATATTTTTTTGCACATTAAAAAATTCGAATTCATTTTGAAAGCTAAGAATTATTGAGTGCCTATTTGGTAACAGAAATTGTCAGTCCTCTTTTTAAAAAAGAATTACTGTATTTTCAGTAGACTTTTTTAAAAAAAGAATTCTACATATACATGTTACCTAAATCCTGGCTTATTCATTTTTTAGAGCCACCACAGTCTTTTCAGTTTTTAATTTAAATTCCCAGAAGAAGATATCAGTCAAATCTGATTTGTTCCAAATTACCTTATTACATGGGTTTCCAGGAACATTGTAGAATACATAGAAAGCATCTTGGAAAACCACTAAAGTAGCCATACATGTGCATGATTATAACTTTTGCAGTAATAAGAGTCATGATGATAGGTAACAGAGCTTAACCTACATTATCTGACTTAATACTCATAATAACTTGAAGGGATTTCTGCCTCCATTTCAAAGGTAAGAACCAGAAGCTTAGCCAGAGGAAGCAACCTGCCCAGGGCTGTGTCATTGAAATGTCCTTTCTCTCACTCCATGCTGGGGTTCTGTGTGTAAAATGAGAGTTCTGAATAGACCTGCATAGGTACAGAGTTGGGATGGGTCAAGGAATAAATGCAGCTAGTAGTCTCTCCGAAGAAAGGTGAACAGTGTAAACACCAAATCATATGCAAAATGGGCAATGTTTAAGAGAGATTTTCTTTTAGTTGTTTACTAAAAGTATCTGAGTTCACTCACGAATGTCTATGAGTTTAATATACATCTGAAGGGCATATAATGTGCTGTAAAGTGCGTATGTATGATGTAGCTTTAGATGTATTTGGATTATCACCTAAGTGACCTAATGCTGCTGAGTCTTAGAAAAAAATGATTGCAGAATGTTTCTCAGTAACATGAAGGTGTAATTTAAATTTCTTATCAACTTACATTTTTTAGGGCTTTTTTATTTTGTTTTAATTATTCCTAACAACAATCTGTGTTTTCAGGTTTAAATTGCTGAAAACAAGGAAAAGAAAGTAAAATAATGTCTGCGTTTTCCAGTTGAGTCTCTAGTTGATTATCAGTCACCTTTATCCTCCACTTTAATGTCCCATTGTATTTGTGCTACATAAATTTCTCAGCCATTTGGAATTTTCATAGCTAATGGCTTAAAGGCAAGGTACATGGCTGATTAGGCCTTTATAAACAGTTTGCATTGTATTACGTACTTATCTTAATTGCCTTTTCAGCCATCTTTCTGTTTTAATTATAAATGTTTTCTTTTCTCTTTACTTCGCCACCAAAAGAGTCTTTGGCTGCTCCTGACCTCAGCAAATCAAGAGGTGACTTATGCATGCCAGTTGTTCATTGATATTCACTAAAAATATTTGGTAAAGATTTGACCCCAGCGCTGACTTGCTTCACTTGTTTGCTCAGTGGATGCCTCAGTAACCAAGCGTATCCCTGTCTGTGCACTGCATTCTAAACGTGGATTGCCTCACCTTTTTCTGTCTGTCAAAGGATTTCAGAAATCCTAAGGGAGAAAAAAAAAAACTATCCCTAAATTGGGAGGTTTTTTTTTTTTTTTAAATAATTACACTTTCATATTGTCTAAAATGATCTGCAGTCCTTTTAAAAGTTACAAAAATTGATTGATGTAGTCTATCAAAAGCGTGTTGTGTTTTTCAGTGTTTGATTGCATTTTGCTTGATTTGAGGCATGCTTTGATACACACCTGTATTAACGTAGTTCATTGTTTTTCTTAGGATTCATGAAAAATAGTATAAGTTTTAATATTAAGCTTGCAACATTATTATGAAGGAAAGGTAGTGTTTAAATTTTAACATGTTAAGGATTACTTTTACTGTTTTAAAGAGTTGCATTAATTTAGTACTTTTTTATGACAAGTAGTGCAGATCAAGTGATATTTGATATTTTACTGTATAGAGACGTCTTCCTGAAAGGAGAGAACTCGTCCTAAGACTGAGCTGATACTCTTCTTTATATGGAGCAATGGGTTCTAATTGACAGAAGGAAAGATGAAAGGATGATTGGAATAATTTAGAGAAAAGTGCATGTAATTTAAATGCTAGCTGCTGCTTCTGTTAAAACTTTCGTTTCCTCGAACGTTCGGTACTTACATAAAAATATAAGAAATCTACATTTCAGAAATTGAGCCTAGTTCATAGAGGTTCTCAAAATTGAGTTGGAGGATGTCTTCAGAGCAAAGACCAGGAGTTTCTAAACGGCGAACCTACACATGTCGTGAATCCTTTGCACCTTTGTGTGTTTAACGCACTGAGCTCTTTCTCTCTCCACGTCACAGATGCTTGGGAGTAAACACATTAAAATCTGTTGCCTTCTCTTCTGCCCAGGGTACCACTGGGATACATCAGATTGGATGCCAAGTGTTCCTCTGCCAGATATACAGGAATTCCCCAATTATGAGGTTATTGATGAGCAGACACCCCTGTATTCAGCAGATCCAAATTCCATCGATACAGACTACTATCCTGGAGGTTACGACATCGAAAGTGATTTTCCACCACCACCAGAAGACTTCCCGCCACCTGACGAGCTCCCACCATTGCCTCCAGAATTCAGTGATCAGTTTGAATCCATACACCCTCCTAGAGACATGCCTGCTGCAGGTAGTTTGGGTTCTTCATCAAGAAACCGGCAGAGGTTCAACTTGAATCAGTATCTGCCCAATTTCTATCCTGTCGATATGTCTGAACCTCAGAAAACAGGCACTGGTGAGAACATCACTTGTAGAGAACCCTATGCTCCTTACCCACCAGGGTATCCCAGAAACTTTGACACCCCCTCTGTAGAAAACATGCCCCTGTCTGTGTACACGTCCGCAGCTTCCTGCTCTGATGTGTCAGCATGCTGTGAAGTGGAGTCTGAGGTCATGATGAGTGACTATGAGAGTGGAGACGACAGCCACTTTGAAGAGGTGACAATTCCTCCGCTAGATCCGCAACAGCACACGGAAGTCTGACACTCAAACTCCCCCCAAAGTGCCTGGACCTTAATGAACCTAGAGATTATATAAATGATCTGCATTGTTCTTTGCAGCAGTGCTTAAGCGCTTTTTTCTGGATTCCTGGGCATGGCCGCACTGAATCCTTCACCTCTTGACATGTTAGCCATTTCCAGTGTCCTACTGTAATTGGAACAGGATTTACATTGGCTGTGCCATTTCTGAACATTTTTTTGTATTTACATTTGTCTGTGCTAAAATAATGAAACGAAAATCAGTCCTACCATCTTGTTAGCATGATTCATGTATTTATATAGATTTGATTATTTTAAATTTCTTGTCCCTTTTTTTTTGTAAATTTTATGTACAGATTTGATTTTTCATAGTTTTAACTCAATTTTCAAGATATTTTGTGCATTTGTTTTTGACCGAATTTTGGTGGTGTTAGTGTCATTACCTAGCACCCTGATCTTTTGCTATAACCAGGGTTTCATTATATGACCTTTTTCACTGAAGTTTGACATTTCATTAATACATTTCAATGTAGTCATTCATTTCTAGCTGTACATAGGATGAAGAAAGATCTGATCCATGACATGTCTTAAATGGGTTGCTGTATTTTAGAATTATAAACATTTTTCATTATTGGAAAGTGTAATGGGGACCTTATGCATACTTGTTTAGAACCAAAACCATCATGACACAGTTTTTATAGTGTCTGTATATTTGTGATGCAATGGTCTTGTAAAGGTTTTTACTGAAAACTACCATTAGCCAGTTTTTCTTACTGACAATAAATTATTAATAAAACATTTTAAGTTTACTGCCTATTTCTCTTTCCTATTTATACTCCTATTCTGGATTCAGTTAATTAATTGAGAAGAAGGGTGGATGGATGAATGGAAGGGTAAATATAGAAACAGCTTATTGTGGTTTAAATGTGAAGTCTCTTTTTAGTTACCAAAGCCAGGTGATACTTACAGATGTAGCCACTAGGTGGCAGTATATGGCCACATGATACCACTCAGAACTCCAGGTATAAAGGTAAACACATAATAAATATTTTCTAACTAAAAAGTCAAGGAAGTTTTCTTTTATATATTTTTTATTTTATTACCACTTATTGGCCATAATTTAAATGCTTTTATGGTTTTCACCCATGATTTATATCAAAAACACAGTCTTTATGAAAAAGTATTTTATCTTTTTGTTGTCAAAGAACACATCCTGCTTTTATATGACTTAATGTGAAATCCAGAAGCTATTTTCCATGGGTATTTATATAGTCAAATCCATCCATTCATCTATCAAATATTTATTCATTATCTACTGTGTGCCAGCCACTGTGATATAAATCACAACGAATCAAGCCTTAGAACTTTGGAAAGATACTTTTCCCCTTTAAAAAGATACCTTCTTTATTTTAATACACTTACACACAATTTAAACATCAAAGAGAGATAAAATACATGTAACGAAAAACAGCAAATTCATGCACTGCTATTATCACAGCTCTTCAGTTTTTTTCATTTTTCCTTTTATATTTTTAAGGATATCTATTGTTTATTTCTTGAGCCACTAATTTTAGGAATTGCCTCTTCATGCAATGTTGGAGGAAGACCCCATAACCTCACAGACCTCCATTACTCTTGTTATCTTCCCATTAGTTATAACATAACTTCTTGATTAATGTTTTCCTCATTTTGATGATGTAAATATTCACTGGTGAGCTCCAAGTAGCATGTGATGTTTATTTAATTTACTTTGCACCCTTTCCTTTTTTCTTAAACAATTGCCTTAAGTTTTCTACTTATTTTTGAAACTTGTGACTCTTACATTGATATATTTTTTAAAAAATTTTCTCACGTACTATAAATCAGTACATGTACAGACAAATTCCCTACCTTGGATTTTACATGGTAGGAGCAGATGTCTAATAAATAAAAGATGTATGGAGTGATGACTGCTAAAGAGAAAATGTGATATTTGGGAAGAAATGTGTGTGATTGGCAGGGAATGGGAGGTTGAATTTTTGATAAAAGAGACTACTGTATGACTACGTGCAAAATGAGCCTTACGGGAAGAATAATTGCTAGAAAGTCCCCAAGATTGGAAAGTCAAAAAGTGAGGAAACAAGTGTGGCCTCTCATGGATTTGTAAAATGCCTCTCAGCGTATGGTCAAACCAATAGAAAATCTTTGCTGATATCTTTGTCTTTCCTCTGAAGAATCTTGGTTTCTCCAGAGGACAGACCCACTTCTTACTTGGGAATATTGTTGCTCTTATTTTAAAGTTGGCTAGATGAGAAGACCAGCCATTTTATCGTATACTTGGTCCTCTAGCTCTTGGTTATGGGGATGTTTCTGCTCCCCCTTCCTTGCCTCTTGTTCACTGAGTCTGCCCCGGACAGAGCTGAGTCTGGGGGGGCTGACAACTTACATACAACTGAAACAGGCAGCAGGCCTGGTGTTCACCCCATCTGTCACTCGCTTGCCAGAGTGCACCACAAATTGCTGCTATTGCCCTCTCCAGGCCCTGAGCTCTGATTCCTTCTCTGCTGCTGTGTGTTTTACCACATCATTGACCACCTGCCGTCCATCCTCAGATGCCGTTTGTAGTGTGGTGCTTTAGGGTGAACGATACCTCTTGTGCTGAACATGGAGTTGCTTTTTAACATTCTCCCCCTTTCCCTGTTCTGGATTTTCAAAAGAAGAAATTGGGTAGAAACATAATACTCTGTCCTCTTGTACTGGAAGTCTGGAATATGCCCTTAACCATCGATTTTTCAGGGCTTGGGAGAACATTGGCATATTAGTTTTCTATTGCTCCATAGCAAATTACCATAAATGTCGTGGCTTAGAATAACCTCCATTAGCTCCAGTTCTGTAGGTCAGAAGTCCAGGCATGGCGCAGCTGTGCTCAGTCTCACTAGGTCAAAATCAAGTCAGCTGTGCTGTGGTTTTATCTGAAACTCGGGGACTTCGTCCAGGCTCACGTGACTGTTGGCAGGAGTCAGTTGTTTGGGGTTATCGAATTGAGGTCCCTGTTTTCTTGCAAGCCGTATGACAGGTTCCTGCTTTCTCACCGGCTGTGCCTGCATTCTTGACAGCTTCTGACTCATATTCGAACTGCATGACCCTCTCACAACACAGTAGCTGACAGCTTCAAAGCCAGAGGAAGAATTTCCTTTTTGCTTCCAATTTCTGACCTCAAGAAGGACCCAGTCAGTCTCTCATTTAAGGGCTCACTGATTAGGCCACGCCAACCCGGGATAAAAACTCTTTTGTTTAAAAGTTAAATCTTCAGGAAGTTAATCATGGGAATTCCCATTATATTCACGAGTCCTGTTCACACTAAGGTAGGTATTATACCATGTATCCCTGGGTGGGTTCTTGGGCATCTTAGAAGCCCACCTACCATCATTGGTACTATAAGGTGCTCTCTTTTCATAATAATTTGACCTAAATTATGCAGATCACATTTTAAACTGAAGACTATTTGCATTTTATGTTTTGGAAATATACCATCATCATGACCTAATTTAGAACTGAGTAAACAAACAGTTTACCTGAAGTCTCCAACGAAAATGATTCCTTTGACATAAGCCAAGCCATAGGAATTAGTGCTGAACACAAGCAACCACATAGGACTAGTGTATGCTTGTCAGGTTTCCCAACACTCCCCCAACCTCCTAAAAAAAAAAAAAAAAAAATCTTTTAATCTTCATATCTCTTCTTCACAGGAAGAAGTCAGGATCTGTTCATTTCCCCTAACTAGGATTTCATTTTGACTGTTTGTCACCCAGTTAAAATTCTCTTAGGAAACTCAGGAGCCTTAGAAAATTCCAGTGCTTCTTCAGTATTTTTGGACACTGCTAAATGTCATTTTCACCTGGTTTCTGTATTTTATACTTTTTTGGTAGTATATTTGATTCAAAGTCTACTTGTTACTTGTCACATTTTCTATCTTCTACTCTTGAATATTATGGTTCCATTTAAAAGGAAAGAGATTTACAGGTTAATTATCCCTCAGGGGAAAAAATGCTCGTAAGAAATACATAAACTTTTAACTTGAAAACCCATATTTGAAAAGATATTTGCACACCAATGTTCATAGCAGCATTATTCACAGTGGCCAGGACATGGAAGCAACCAAAGTGTCCTACGATACATGATTAGATAAAGAAGCTGTCGTACATATATATG
The DNA here is from genome assembly GCF_014176215.1 of Rousettus aegyptiacus. Lineage (NCBI taxonomy): Eukaryota > Metazoa > Chordata > Mammalia > Chiroptera > Pteropodidae > Rousettus > Rousettus aegyptiacus. Next base: position 26,455,366 of record NW_023416286.1, read on the forward strand.
ATGGAATATTATATTACTCAGCTATAAGAAGAGATGAAATACTGCCATTTGTGACAAAATGGGTGGACCCCAAGATACTCCAGACAGAAAAAGTTGAAAATCACATGGTATCACTTATATGTGGGATATAAACCTAAAAGCGACAAATGAACAGGACAAACAGACTCATGGACATGAACTATAGGCTAGTGGTTACCAGAGGGGAGGGAGTGGGGGAGGAGCGGGGAGGTAGACAGAGTAAAGGGAGTCAAATATAGGGGGTTAGGGGTAGGGCAAAGTGGGTAAAGGGGATCAAATATATGGTAGCTGAAGGAAACTACTTCGGGTGGTAAACGATAGAATATACAGATGTCAAATGATAATGTACACCTGAAAATTATATAATTGTATTGACCAATGTTACCCCACTAAACTTAATTTAAAAAAATAGTCGGGTATTTAAAAAAAAAAAGAAATATATAAACTTTTAAATTTCGATTTTTGGCTTAATTCATTTTTCTTAATTCTAGCTCTAAAATTTAGATTTGTGTGCATGTATGTGCGATGGAAAGAGTACATTTATTCATTCTTATCAGAATGTGCAGAACTATCATGCTCATCTGCTGAAAACTGAGGGAGATGCTTTTCTAGTGTCCAAAGACAGCAGGTGCCTTTCAAGAAGCTGCGTTATCTTTTTGTAGTGGCTTTTAATTTATGAAAGCAAGAAATTGGCCGCGTTTTCAAGTACCTTCCCAAAGAAACTAATCATTATCCTAGGAAATAGATGAATTCTAAAAATGTGTGAAGTTGTAGGAAAACAGTGCTTCAAATTGCTAAAATGACCTGTCATAGAATTTTGCCTACTCTTATTTACTGGTACTTGGTAGCCAGGTTCCTTTCCTGGTGACGGCTGAGAGCGTATGGAAACATGGCCCTGAGGAGGAGGATGACAGGGTCAGGGGCCGAGATGGGCACCCAGCGGAGGCTGTCTGCTGGTACCATCATCCCAATAAACATCCAGACCTGTACAGAATTTCAATGAGTTTATTTGAGCCAAACGGGCAACAATTACCAGGAAGCAAAATCTCAATGGGTTGAGAAAATGTTCCAGAGAATGGCAGTTTCGTAGCTTATTTTATATATTAGAATCAAGGGAGGAGACCAAAGGAGGGTTATGTGGAACCCACTGGTGGTAGATTAAGGGGGTGGGAGAAAACAAAGAGGAGAAATCTCTGGGATTGGATGAAAAGTGAAATCGAGGGACACACACTTTTACAATGGTGAGCACAGGATGGTTAATAATGTTTACAGCACAAAGAGATGGTACTTGGGGAATAAGATACCAAAGAGAGGTTATGTGGTCTTATGCTCTGGAGTGGTCGGACGTGTCCTGAGGGGTCTGGAAAAGGGGATTTCTCTCACGTACCAAAGGTGTATTATCTTAGATGCAAAAAGACAAGAGACAGGCTCACTTAAGGTATAAGATTGATCTTTGTCAAGGAAGCTGCAGGCCCAGGACATGACTACCCACCATGACACACTTTCGGTTAGGAATTTTTATGTTCAAATATGGATACTTTCGGTCTCTGAGTTTGTAGGGTCCGCCACACTAGCCTCTCCTGAGCTCGTCAGGTTTAGTGTGTGGCCTTTTTTTCTGTCCACAGCACAGAGAGCCCCTAGTTCAAGTGTTGAACATGAGCAGCTTGAAGCCCGAAACATTATTGTTAGAATGCAGAGCTGCTTGTTAAAATTGGCAGCAAACTAAGACAAAAATACACCAAAAGGCATATTTCCTACGTGTCAAACACTGCCAGGCTCTAAAGACACTCTCCGATATTTTACTTCTTGGTTTTCTCTAATAGTGCTAGGATAATTCCCTTATTAAGCAGAATAGTCTAAACATTTTTAATGATTTAAAACACCCGACTATGAGCATCATAAGAGGTTTGAAATGTGCTTGTTGCACTTAATGATTAATAAACTCCAAGAGAGAGGGAAAACACCTGCTTCCCTCCATGGCAGCCTTTGAGTTTCTCTGCTTCGAGGGGGTGAGGCAGAACCAACACAAGGAGCACTCCATCCAAACAACATATATATTCAGGATGGGGCCCTTTTAGAGTTCTCGGGATGATGCTCCCAGTTGTTAAAGGTTTATTTCTGCTCAAATCATCGCCAGAAGATGTTGGAACGCAGTTAGTCTCTTTATTTTGCCATTCGTTTGCATAAGAAGAAGGCTTTTTACATGTTTTACATATTTTAATTAAAAAAAGTAAAACAAAAACATCTATACTGCATTCTCAAACATGTAATTTACAGGCATACAGAGTAGAAACTAATCAGACACGTTTTCTTACGATTTCTGGAACACAATCAAGCCAACAGTTTAAAATTGCTATTTTATAAATTACATTTTTTATTTGGTTTAAAAAAGTAGAAGTTTTTGGAAGTTTAAGATTATAATTACATCACCTTGAAACACACACAGTATTATTTTGTGTGTATAATCTGATTTTACTACTAAGTTTGGTTCACAAACTAGGTATCTTACATCCAATTTTGTACCCTGCTTTCTCCACTTAACAGTATAAGTGATCCTTCTTAGAAAATGCCTTTTTCAAGAGCTACATAATATTTCATAGTATGGATTAATAACAATTATTGATCTATTTTGCTACTTTTAAGATGTTTTTAATTTTTCACAGCAATCCCAGCATTCATATCTTCAGATATTTGTTTTTATTCCTCTTCAGCACAGATTTCTAGATATGTGGATTATTTGTTTTTGAATATTGCATATAATTTAACAAAATTCTAAAACTGCAACAACATAAAAGATGGAATTGTGCTTATACTTCCTTAACACCGATGTGGTTGGTGTACTGCTGTGATGTTTCTACGACAATGTTTTTCCCTTGCGTTTCCCATGTCACAGCATATGTAGAGAACGATAATGTTTTTATGGCACAGTGACATGAAGGGACACAGCTGCTTTAAACCAGAGGTCCAGCTTGATGCCACGGGCTCCTCCCAACTGCCCAGAGAGCTGGAGAGTCTACACTTCTGTGCTGGGCAGCTCTGGTATAGAGATTGCTGGATAGCCTACTCTCTTCCTATGAATTTATTCTATGAAAAATAAAGTCTAGACAAGACCTGGATCATCTTCGTAAAATTAGGTTTAATTTTGGTTCAGTTTTCAGTGACTTCATGTAAATGTAACAGTTAAGTTGATAATCTATCAGACCCAGAAAACTATCCCATCCCTCCATCCATCGCCCCCAGTCTTTTTTTGTTGATGGTTCCCTTTTAGCACAAGTCCACTTTCTTTCCCCAGCCTACTGAATCTGGCCAGTAACTTTTGAAGGTCAGTGTCGGCTGCTTTTTCTCTTTTGCAGACTGGCTTTCTGTGTACTTTCTGATTGCTCTTCATCGAGGCGTTAGGTTCAGTTTCAATTAGTGTGGCAGCTGAGAGAGAGAGAGTTGTTTGTCAGAATTTAATTTCCTCGCTAGCAGTTATTGCCTCTACTGCAAACAGAATGAGCCACTTGAAAAGAATTACAAGTATTTCTTTTTCCAAGAAAAATCTCTGCTTGTGTGAATACTTAGGTAATTAATGCACTTGTCATTGGGCTGTTAAAGAGTGTGGCCATATAAGCGGCTACATTTTCAAATTACATTAGACCTAGAGGAGAAAGAAAATGTGTTACGCATTTGAATGAAAATGTCATTGGACCAAATATATCTTGTAAAGAGCACTCATGCAACGTCTACATGGAAGGATGATAAATATGAGCTCAGTGATTCTAGATCAGAGCCGTTACACAATCATCTCGAGGGATAGAATGAAATTCTCAAAATGCCTGATGACTATTGCTTCAATTCATTTTAATCTTTATGGACACTACCTAACAGTTTTAGGGTAAGGAAAGAATAAGAAAAATCTATCCAGAGAGTGTGTCAAGCCCCTCATACTTGTCTCAAAGACTGAAACATAGTTCAATTTTGCCAGATTTGCAGTGTAAGCCCACCTGCAAATTAGGATTACAAACAGACATTTTTGAATGATGCTCCTGTAGTTCGTGTTTTTAAATTTTTACCTTAAATGAATATTTTTTCTCTTCTTTTAAAAGCAATTATACTTTAAATATATTAATATAGAAAGGACAAAATGAAATTTTATGCATAAACCTTATTGAAAACACAGATTCCTCTAATTAATTGAATGTTCAAAATGCAAAAAGTTTCTCCAACTAAAAGTTCTTATTGGATTGTTTTAAATGATAACAAAATCTCTAAAATGCTGAGTTTTTACTTCTAAGGGGAAATTTCACACAATTTAAATATATCTTTGGGTCATTGACAACTGTGGTTCTTACATTTCATTTCCGTGCCATGGTCTGGCATCGTATCGTGCTTCTGGAGCTGTCCTTGCACTGAGTGGCAAAGCCAGGCTTGTTCTTCATTGGAACTACAACGACCTTGTTGAGTCTGTGTACGATGCTGTATTCTAGGAGCTTCGACTGCATGATCCTGACAATCATCCTGTGGGGAGTATCTATTATCATCACCATTCCCATTTTATATAAGGGAAACTGAGACACGTGTCCGTGACGACAAAGCTGGCAAGTGGTGAAGGCCCATTCCACCTTAGGGTCTGACGTCAGAGCCCACTCTCTGCACCCAACCCTCTCCTGCACCTGGAAGAAGCCCCGCTTCACTCACGTGGACAATCTGTGCCTCGACTGACAGGAGTCCACCCCCTGCTTTGGTAACTGCAGCCTTCAGGGTTAGCTGGTTTCATGGATCGAAGGTCAGTCCATTCTAATTGTCGGCAGGAGGGCTGCTTTTTAAAATCTGGGACCCTCAGGGTGTACTCTCAAACTCCCAAGCCAGGCCTCACTGGCAAGTAAAGGCTGTGGCTTTTGAGTCACAGGCCTGAGTTCAAAATTGTGTCGCTTATTAGCTATATACTATTGAGCCAACTCTTTAACGTCTCCTCCTCGCCTTGGTTTCCTCAGCTGGAAAGGAGGTGAACTTGTCCCCTGCAGAAGTTGCAAGGAATCAATGCAAACAACCTGAATGAGGGCGGCTCTTACTGAGAGCTCATTCACTCCAAGCGTTCGGCATCTATCCAGCACCCCCATTGTTATCCCCATTTTCCAGAACAGGAGACTGAGGCACGGAGAACATAACTTTCTGAAGGTCACACCGAAGATCAACGCTGAGACTGAAATTCAAAGCCCTGGCTCCTCCCTCAGAGCTTCTCCCTACAGATCAAAACAACAGTTTGGGCACAAAATAGTTCAACTGATGCTTTGTGGTAGTTGCAGTTTTCTTCCTTCTTCCCATCCCAATGTTCAAGTATGCATTTTAGTAGTCTATTATTTAAAAAATGTAGCCTAAGAACGTTTAGTTTTCTAAGTGCCCCTATAGAACATGCTATAATTCATGGAAGTTTCCTATACTACTAGTTTAGATCATTTAACAAATTGACTCTAATCCAGAGGGGTTTTGATTGTTTAATTCTTCTCGTTTTCTACCTATTCAGTACATTTAACACTGGAGATTTTACGTGCTGTGGGCACAATGAAGTCTGAAGTTGCTACTTTTGCTGTTCACTTATCCAAAAATTATTTCTGAGTATCTATTGTAGTCAGCAAATGCCAGAAGCATTTTGTTTGCCATTAGGTAAAGGATGAAGATCAAGTCCCTACTCTTCAGGAAGGATAACATGAGAGCACCCAAGGTCAAGTTCACAGCTCATGCCCTCTCATTCTCCCACCCTGCTTCATTTAACAAAATAAAAACAGTATTCTCAATTTCACCTTGGCTCCAAGTACGTGCTCCTAGGCTCAGATGCCCCTCAGATCATTCATATATTCATTCTTTCTCTTCCTCCCTTCCTTCCTCCCTCCCTCCCTTCCTTCCTTCCTTCCTTCCTTCCTTCCTTCCTTCCTTCCTTCCTTCCTTCCTTCCTTTTTTCCTCTCTCTCCCTCCGTCCCCACCCTTCCTCTCTTTCTTTCTTTCTTTCTTTCTTTCTTTCTTTCTTTCTTTCTTTCTTTCTTTCTTTCTTTCTTTCTTTCTTTCGTCATTCAGTTCAATTTATATTGTTGGTTGCATTAACAAATATTTGTATCGTTTCTACTATTTGCTACACCCTGTGCACATAAAAGTAAATAAAACTTGCTTATGAGCAGTCATGGCCTTTGAGAGAAGATTTATCAATATGATCAAGGGTTATATACTATGAAGGAATACATTTGATAAAAACTGAACCATGATGTTTATTTAGCATTCTTTTCTCCCAGCCCCTAAAAAGCTCTAGTGTGTGTTACTGCAAACAAAACAAAACAAAACAAAACAACAACAACAACAACAACAACAACAAAACAGTTACATGTTTGGAGTAACAGAGAATAAATCAAAATCAGTAAGTTCTTCTAATTACTTATGAGTTAACTCAAAACTAAAGCAGTGTATTCTGATTCAGTCCTGTGTATCTGTAGAACCTCAAGAGTGACAATAATTGGGGGGAAGGGGATTATTTGTAAGTAATTTACAGTTAAAGACGTAATAACAAACACAACTCTCCCTTTGTGGATTGCTGATACTTTCATCCCTTCACAAAAGAAAATAGGAACACAGAGTGAAATCTCTTATCTCCCAGTCAACACATAAAATGAATGGAGGCAGTAGATGTGTCCTCCATTGACGCAGTCAAAGAGGTGGAAAGGGAAATGACTAACTTCAGGAACTCTGCCTGTGTCATGTTAATCATCTGCAACCATTAAATCATTGGCATTTGGTGAGCTCCATTTAACAAGTGTCCTTCCCAGTGCTCGTGTGCTCAGGTGCAAGTGAGCATACACACAGACATGCATGCGCACACACACACACTGCCATTTTGATGCCTGTGTGTGTTAAGACCTCTCATTTACACAATCATACTTTCTGGGTTACCCCTGTTCTGACTTACTGAAGTTTCTCAGAAGTGCTCAGTGAATATTTGCTATGCAATCGCTCATGGAATGCAGGCCCGGGCCCTGATACAAACTGCTGGAGGTCCCCAGGAACGATCTGATTCCTGTCTAGATCAAGTGGACTGAAGTCCCTCACTGAGGGTTTATGATGAGGCTTAGCTCAGTCAGAAAGGAACTCCTGGCTCATATTCAGTTTTACACTGAGGAAGAACCACGCTGATCAAATCCCTGACAGTAGAAAAATTTGTAATGACTGGGGATTTTTACTCGTGTGTGTATTTGTTTGCACTCCACATTATCACCATTTTATTTGAGTATAGTAGGCAATATTAAAATTTATTTTATTTTTTAAATATTTTTTTATTTTTCAGTTACAGTTGGCATATAATATTATAATGTTTCAGGTATACAACATAATGATTAGAAATTTATGTAACTTATGAAGTGATCACCCCAATAAGTCTAGTACCCTTTTGACACCATACATAGTTATTAAAATATCATTGACTGTATTCCTTAAGCTACACTTTACATCCTCATGACTATTTTGTAACTACCAATTTGTACTTCTTAATCTCTTCCCTTTTTCACTCACTCCTAAACCCCCTGCCATCTAGTAACCCTCGAAATGTTCCCTCTGTCTATGAGTTTGTTTCTGCTTTGTTTATTTTGGTTTTCAGATTCTACATGTAAGTGAAATCACATGTGTTCTACAGGCTCGGGGTACCGAAGCTTGGGTTGCACGGTTCTGGCAGCTGGAAGACTATGCGAGGGCCGTGGGCAGATGCGGCAAAGCTTTATTCAGGCGTAGCAGGGCACAGCAAGGCACGGGCACAGTTCCAGCTCCCCGCAGCCTGCACAGGCGGGGCCATTCTTGTAACAAGGTGCATAACAGTGGCTTAAGGCCAGATACTATAATCAGTCACAATCTACAGGGTGTATAGGATGCTGTATCTAAGATCACCTGGGACGCTGTAGCTAAGGCTGCCCAAAACCGCACGGCTTGCTGGGAGGGAGCCTGACTGCATGCATTTCGTTTGTCAGTCCCCTCACCCAACAGTATGGCATTCGTCTGTGTCCGACTTACTCTAATCAGCATAATACCCTCTAGGTCCATCTATGTTGTTGCAGATGACAAGATTTTACCTTTAAAAAAGATTATTTTTTATGGCTGAATATTCCATTGAATATATGTATCACCTCTTCTTTATCCACTCATCCGCTGATGGACACCAAGGCTGCCTCCATATCTTAGCTATTGTAAATAATGCTGCAGTGGACATCTGGATGTACATGTCTCTTCAAAGTAGTATTCTGGATTTCTTTAAATAAATACCCAGAACTGGGATTACTGGGTCCTTCTTTTCTCTTCTTATAGCTTTTGTTATGTCTATTTTGTCTGGTATAGGTATTGCTACCCCAGATTTTTTTTTTAATTTAATTTTCACGAAATATCATCCTTTTACTTTTAGTCTGTGTGTGTCTTTTGATCTGAAGCAAGTCTCTTGAAGGTAGAATATGTAAAGGTTTTGTTTTCTTATCCATTCAGGTACCCTATCTTTTGATTGAAGCATTTAATCCTTTTACATTTTGAAGTAATTGTTTATAGATATATGGTTTTTGCCATTTTATTACTTTTGTTTTTATCTCTTTGTTAAAGTTCTCACTGAGTTCACCTACTCTTCCTGTAAGTTCATTGAGCTTCTTTATAATCGGTGTTCTGAACTCTGCATCTGGTAGACTGCTTGTCTCTATTCTGTTTAGATTTTTCTGGAGCTTTGCTCTGTTCTTTCATGAGGGACATGTTTCTTTACCTCAGGGAATCACCTGAACTGAGCGACCTGTGTTAGCCAGGCTGATGGAGCTCAGAAATTCCTGTATCTCCTTGCTAGGAGTGAGGAGAGCTCAACAAAAAGACAATGAATTCTGCTGGCACTTATATCTGGGAGAAAGCTGACCCTCCAGCTCCCGCCCTGAAGCAAGAGAACTCAGTTCCTCCTTATATGTTCCTAATGCTTTTTAAACAGCTGCCCCAGTGCTGGAGCTCAGAGTAAGTGAATCCATCAGTGAGTAAGTCCATACACAGGCCCTTTAAGACAAAAGTCTGCGATTCCTACAGTTGTCTGTCTCACTTAGCCACAATCTCCACTGGTTTTCACAGCCAGAAGTTGTGGGACTTCTCTTAATGGCACTGGTACCCTGGGCTAGGGAGCCCAGTGTGAGGCCGGAACCCTCGCTCCTCTGGAGGGGCCTCTGCAGCTGAGACATTTCTCCTGATTCTCAACTGCCGCATGTGGTTGTAGACCAGCCTATTTCATGTCTCTGACCTTCTTGACAATCTCAAGGTAGCCTCTTATGTATGTCCCCACTTGTAGGACTTCTGTTCAACCCAACCTCAGGCAGTTCCCTATGATGGTTGTTCTGTAATTTAGTTGTAATTTTGATGTGGTCATGAGAGGAGGTGAACATAGCATCTATCTACTACACCATCTTGAACAAGAATCCACAAATTTATTTCCTTGATTGTAGCATCTTATCTCCTAGATGACAAAAATATATAACACGTATTTTAATGTATTTAGCTCTCGTGTTTGGTAATTTTTTTTGAGGAGCAGCAAGTTAATTTATAAAGAAATGAGGCAATTTCTCACCTTTGTTTGCAAAACTAATCCCTCTCTACCTCTCTGCACAGAGAGTCAAACTCCCTTTCATTCTGTGTCAACCTTCCTTTCCTTGTACTTTTGATAATGGCATTTCCCTTTTTTTAAAATGACCCCACATCTATCTTTTCTGTTTATCCAAATCTTTATATATTCCTACAATTTGAAGAAAGTTTCCTCAGTTTTTTTTCAGTTTTATATAGCTTTTTCACTTCATCCTTGCTATTAAAAATATTATAATTCATACTTTAGAACTTAATCATGAATTCACTGGCATTTTTTTTTTCTGTCTTCAACTTGCCTCCCAAAGACCCCCAAGTGACATAAATATAACATGGTGCCTTGAACTGTAGCTATCCTCTGGGGGTCAGCTGGGGAGGTCGCTCTGATTCAGAAGACAAAACTCAGGATTTCCTGGTCAAACCAGCTCCTCACTTGCCAAATCCAATCCAGGTAGTCTGTTTTTATACAAGGGCCTACCTTTCCCTCTATTCCCCTGATTTCCAGTGGAATCATGGGATACATTTATTTTATAACCTCCACAAAACTGCTTTCACAAGTATTTTCATGTATATCAACAAGAAATTTTAACTATTCTTTATATTCCTTGAACTATTTTCTTTGGAAGCAATATTTTACTTGAAACCTCATGAACAACATTAAAGAATAGTAAAATATTATTTATTTTATAGTATATTTAGCTCTTGAAATAAGGATCTGTAAATATTTATTAAAAATACATACACTATAAATAAACTTTAAATTTTTGAATTGCATTTTTTACGTCTTCTGGAGTTATGTAGTGTCTTCTAACAGCATACAAATAAATAAAATACATATTAACTAACCTAATAATGCTATATAAAAATTCTATGAATGAAAAATAAATTTACTTTTTTCGCTATTAACTAGAGAAATAAATATAGAAAAAAAAGTCTCATTGTCTTAAGGATGGCAGATGCATTAAAAATTCAATAGTCTGACAAATAGCATTTTTCTGATGAATTACAAGTTTCTAAAGATGATAAAAGACATAATTTCACAGAAATTATGTTATCTTAAAGCCACCAGACAATAATGGATTTCCTTATTCTCTCATTCTATTCAATAAATAATTGTTGGGGTCTACTGTATACCAGACACAATGATGTCTGTTGTATACTCAATACTGGAGTGCTTCACAGTCTTGTAGTGGGACTCCAACAAGAAAATGAAGAGGTACAGTATGAGATTGGTAGGTATTAGGATAAAGAATACAGTGAATTGGAGGAGCATGAGAAAGGAAAGCATAACTATGATTTTTGGAATAAACTCATGGTGAGATCAGAGCAATTCCGGAGAAGCAGATGGGAAGGCATGTTTCACACAGAAGGAACATGTTGAAAACTTAGAGGAAGGTACAATACGATGTTAGAGGAACTAGAGAAAGTTCATGAGGTTGGACAATAGAGCAGGTGCCTTGGGTGAGGGAAAGAATGGTTAGGAAGGTCAAGGCTGGAAAGGCCAAGTTATGGAAGGCCTTGAAAAACTTATAAATTTGGCTTGATTTCAAGGAAGGGTTGTATGCATGTGTATATATATTTGTTTATTTTCTTTTAATACAAAGGAGTTTTATAGTTAAGTTGAGAAAAAAAATTCTTGACTTTTGAATACATTGAAAGGGAATAAGATAGGACCAGAGGGATTAATTAGGACACTATGATGGTAATTTATATAAATGTATCCATTAATTAACATTCTACAGCCTAAACGATTGATAAATACTTGACTAGAACTTAGATTGGAGACCCTAGTCACATAAACTAAAGAGTTTTAGCAAATGCTGGTTAGGATGATGCCATCATTGAAGAGCAAGGGTAGAAATAATGTTTGTGTCATTTTACTTTCACCTCAAATCATAAATAGGAAAATAAAATATTTTAAAGAAATGCCAGGAGGCTAATGTAATAGTATAATATATTGTTAATTTTCTACTTTGGTGCATGCATTTTCTAAATAAACATCGGTAATGTATTAATAGTTATAGACTCATTAACAAAATTTAGAGAGAGGGAATCTATGTAATGATAGAAAAGAATTTGAAAAAATAGTGTTGTATTATTGAATAAAAATTTATACTTTTAGATTATTGCAGATTAGACAATATGATCATCAAAACTTCAAACTTTATATGTAAAAATAGGTACTTAAGGAGTAGTGAGTTTATAATAAATTAGAAAATGTTTATGATTATACAGCTTTAGAATTGAAAGTTAGATTTTATAATCTTCCCATAAATTATCAAAACAAATTTAAAAATCATTTCAGTTCTATTTATAGAATATCTTTGGATCATCTAAACCCCAAATCCTCTTCTTATAGCATTGTTAGAAATACTGAGTAGAATTTAAGGAATGGGTACCTGAGTACACAAGAAAGTGAAAATATTTTCCAGAAGTCTAAAATACAGGCCAAATTGAAATCCATATGCTGAGACTATGATAGACCCAAAAGCTTTGTCAGTCAAAGAAACCAAGGGACTTGAGTTGTTGTACCTATGTGATACCATGAGATGGAATATTAGTCTGCAGTGAAAGAGGCATTTTGAACTAAGTCCTCTCTCTCTGTCACATATATAAACCCAATACTCTCAAATAACCATGCACACAGTAAAAAAAAAAAATTAAAAATAAATAAATTAATTAATTAAAAAAAAAGTATTCGCTAAAGGCATAGAGACACTATAAGAAAACTTGTCTCAGTCATGAATTGAGTCAATACAAAAACTCAGAAATGTCTTCTCTGAATTTCTGAGTGATCTGAGTTTGACATTTCCATTATTTGCACATTGGGGAACCACCAAGTCAATAAAAAATGGTCCCTATCAGGTGATACTGTGAGATGTTTAATAGAAGCTGATTCAAGAAATATGTAAATAAAATACAAAATCTATACCCAGAGTATCATCAAACAATACAACACTAAAGATTAAGAAAAAAAATCTTGCAAGTAGTAAGAGAGAAAATCAGATTATCTTTGAAGGCATGGCAATTACATTGACAGCTGGCTCTCCATATAACAGTAGAAACCAGAAGAAAGTACTAGAATACTATCTGAAAAATAAATAATAAAATTTCTAAGAAATAAATGCTGAAAAAATTGGTTACCGTTGTCCTAAAATTCTATACTTAGCTAAACTGTCATTCAAAAGTGAGGAAGTAAAAATATATCCATTCCAAAAGAAACTAAAATAGTTTTACTAGTCCTTTCACTGCTGATGCTTTAGGTAGAAAGAAAAAATTAAACATACAGAGAAATAGTAAATTAAGATATCAGTAAGCAAGCCCTAACATAAAAAATAGTAATGACTAACTGAGGGAATGAGAATGTTGTGAACAATAATAACAAGTAAGATGAGAGAAGGATAATTATTGTCAAAACATTCTCAGATCCTTAGATAGTTTGGAAGGAGGAAGAATTGTTATTTCAAAGATGCTTGTTAAAATTTTGAAGAACAAACTGAAAACCAATGAAAATAGCTTCTGAAACTGGGAAGGAGAAAATAAAAACAGGAAAAAGATGAAGAAGAACACCAAAGGGTATGAGATATTAGAAAATGTATATATTGGCCTCTATCCCGGTTACTGGCACAGAGCTCCTAAAAACCTTGTAATTTCCTGGGTAATAAGACTGTCTTTTGTTCTAATAAGGTGATGTGTTTTACATAACCTAAGACCATTTTATGAGGTAAAAGTCTTCTGGTAATTTTAAACTCATATCATTTTGTAGCATCCCTCTTTATTCTTAATAAGACTTCTTGTATTAAAGTCTGTCTTAGTCATTTGGGCTGCTATAACAAAAATGCCATAAACTGATGGCTTATGAACAACAGATATGAATTTCTCACAGTTCTAGAGACAAGAAGCCCAACATTGAGGCTCTGGCAGATTTGGTTTCTGGTGAGGGCCTACTTCCCGGTTCATGGATGGTCATTTTCTTGCTGTGTCCTCACATAGTAGAAAGGGTGAAGGAATTCTGTGGGACCTCTTTTATAAGGATACTAATCCCATTTTTGAGAGTACCACCCTTGTGATCTCATCACCTCCCAAAGGCCCTCATCCTCATCCCTCCAAATATTATCACATTGGGGATTAGGTTTCAACATATGAATCTGACAGGGACACCAGCATTTCATCTATAGCAATGTCTGTTTTGTCAGATGTCAATATAGGCTACATCAGTCTTCGCTTTCCTTTATATTCATCTGATACATACCTTTCATCATTTTTATTCTCAAATATTCTGTTCCTCATGTTTTAGTGAGTCTCACATTAAATTGCATAAAGCTTCTTAATTTTTATTTAATCTGAATGTCTTTTAACTAGAGAGTTTAGCTCATTTACCTTTCAGTTTAACAGGTCATTTAGCACTTTAAAGATGTTGTTCCAACTTTCTTTTATCTATCATTATTTCAGTATTATTTAGAATAATTGACCCTCCAAATATGCAATGCTCTAATCCCTCAAACCTGTGAAAATATTACATTACATAGCAAAAGAGGTTCTTCAAACTGGAGATGGGAAATAAGGCAAAAGTTAAAGTTAAAGAGATATGCAACATGAGTGGGACTTGACCCACCATTGCTGGCTTTGAAGATGAATAGAAGGGACCCTGAGTCAGGGAATGCAACCAACTTCTAGGAGTTTAGGATAACCTTAGTCCTACAACCACAAGGAACTGGATTGTGCCAATAGCTTGAGTAAGCTTGGCAGCAGATTTATCACCAGAACCTTCAGAAAGGAATACAGCCTTACAGACCACTTGATTTTGTCCTTGTAAGGTTCTAACAGAGGGCCCAGCTGAGCCACTCTTTACCTGGACTTTGAACTATATAACTAAAGTAATTTGTTATGACAGCAATACAAAGCTAGTATAGTTTCTGATGAGAATTCAGCTGTTAGTTGGATTAATTGTCCCCTAGTATGTTAAATATTGTTTTTATTTTAGCATTTTTTATCTTTGGCTTTTAGCTGCCAATGATGTGGAGCAACAGGAATTCTCATTCATTGATGTTGGGGATGCAAAGTTATGCAGCCACTTCGAAAGACAGTTTGGTGGTTTCTTATAAAACTAAATAAACTCTTACACACACTCCAGCAATCATTCTCCCTGGTATTTACTCAAAGGATTTGAAAACTTATGTCCTCATAAAAAACTGCACATGAGTGTTTACAGCAGCTTTATTCATAATCCCCCCAACTTGGAAGCAACAAAGATGCTCTTCAGTAGGTGAATGGATAACTAAACTGTGGTGCATCTAGACAATAACATTATTCAGTGCTAAAAAAAAAAAAAAAAAAAAAAAAAAAAGTGCTTTATCAAGCCATGAAAAGGCATAGAGAAAACTTAGAAGCAAATTACTAAATGAAAGAAGACAATCTGGAAGGCTACACACTATATGATTCCAACCGATGACAATCTGGAAAAGACAAAACTATGCAGACTAAAAAGATCAGTAGTTGCCAAGGATTGAGGAGAAAGAGGGGTTAATGAGCAGAATGCAAAGAATTTTTAAGGCTATGAAAATATTATGCATGATAGTGTAATGATACATATATATATATCATTATATAATTGTTCGAATCATTGAAAGTACAACACCAGGAGTGAATCCTAATGTAAACTATGACTTTGGATGATAATGATGTCTCCATGTAAGTTTGTAGATTTCAATAAAGGTACCACTGTGGTGTGAAATGTAGGTAGTGGGGGAGGCTGTGCATGTGGGAAATCTCTGTACTTTCCTTCTTTTTCTGTGAGCTTAAAAATGCTGTAAAAACTTATTAACTAAAAAACTCTATTATTCAACTCATTTAATGTATCTATGATTTCTTTCCTCAATGCTTCCATTCTTTGTGGACTGTCCCTTTTGACCTCTGTATCTCTTCTATACATCCACAGTATATGCCCCTTTCTCAAGGTAAGGACTGTTTGGAGGATAGTGCCAAATATGTAAAATATTTACTGAAGAACTACATCAATAAAAATTCATTTTAATCTAGGACTTTAGCTTTAAGGAATGGACACAGGAAAGCTATACAAAAGAAGGTGGAAACTAGTCGTCTGGGACATAGGTGGATTTATTTATTTTTCTTGAAAAATACCATTCTTTGGCTGATTTGTTGAAAAATTCCAGGCCAGCCTTGCTACATAGCAAACTCTTTTGAAATGACTGCTAAAGCCTGGTGGATGGTAGTTGCACATTACCAGCAGAATTCGTGGACACTTTAAAAGATCAAGTAAAAATATTTTTAAAAGTTATAGGGTGAATATGGGACAAACATTGGCTCGGGTGTCTGCAGGGAGATTCTGGTACATTCGCTGGCAGAAGGTGTTAAGGATGTGTACTGCTCTGCGAAAAAACTGCCTGATTGTGGCTGTAGAAGCAAGCCTGTGGCAACTTTGAAACTATTCAGTCCCTGGCATTTGAAAAGAACATGAAAAGTTTATAGTCGCTCTGAGTTGGCAGTCCCAGTGCAATCTTCTGTCATTTCAAGACGGCATCTTCCATTCTCGTTCTGATTACCTGGGGAAGCCAGCAAAGGTTATACAGAAGTTATGGACAAGAACTTGGAATTTTAAAGACAGCAGTCAAGAAATCTCAAAATAAAAGTAGCTGTTGAGAAAGATGATCAAAATTATGGAAGATCTTTGCAATGTGTGGGGTGGAGGTGGGGAAAGCTGTTTCATGAATGGTGTGATACCCGATGAGAAGGTGCCGTGATTTTATTTTATTTTTTTCACCTCTTACTATTTATGAGGTAAATAAATTAGATACTCTTTGACCTCCCGATTCGCAGATAAGGACACTGGGGCACATGGTGGCTAACTGATGAGCCTCAGTCCGAGGGTTGGAACCCATGCAACCTTGATTGGTGAGATGTTCCAAAGAAACACGATGAACCGGAGCGTCACCCTCTCTACGAATGTTTCTCTGGGCTCATTGCCCCCCTAGGGGGCAGGGTCTGGGCCGAGATAACCGCACGGGGGCGCTGTCGGCACATGCTGCGGGGTTTGGGCCTCGAGCCTCGCAATCCAAAGAGGCTGGAGGCGGATTCCAGGTGTCTCTAGGTTGGGGCTGCAGATGCAGAGTCCGGCCGCTGGGTGGCAGTGGAGCCAGCAGGGCGGCTGCGAAGGAGCACAAGGGATGGGGAGTAGACGCGAGAGGGTCGCGGGGAGCCAGACAAGTGGCTACTCGCAGGGACGGCCGGGCCGGAGTCGCCTGCCGGGTCGCGCCATGGCTGGGCGGCCGTGGGGCGCGCCGGGCAGGACCTTGAAAGGCAACTGCAGCGCGCTGCTCAACGCCTCTCAGCAGGCGTCGGGTGGCAGCGGGGACGCGCGCCCACGACCCTCGTGGCTGGCCTCCACGCTCGCCTTCATCCTCATCTTCACTATCGTGGTGGACATCCTGGGCAACGTCCTGGTCATCCTGTCTGTGTATCGGAACAAGAAGCTGAGGAATGCAGGTAGGGGCTCCCGGGGCCGGGCAGTCCCCAACTTTCATCCAGTCTCAGTCTCTCCCCTTTCCGGCCACCGTTCCAGAACGCAGCATCCTCAGCTGTCAATTGGCTTTTCCTAAGAAAAGTTCAATTCTTTTTCCTAAAAATCAGGGTCTTCGTGTCATTTTTCCTAATAGAGATTGAAGCCCATCGATTTACTTATGTTCAACCTGCACGTCAAAGACATTTTTGTTTGTTTGTTTGTTTGTTTTTCCCCACAAATAAATAAATAAGATCTCTTCAGTCCCTAAGGGGTAGAAAACTTGGGCAGAGTCAGGTTCTCTTTATGTAAGGGGGAAATCCCACTGTATAGATTTCAATTTCTGAGGTTTATTAAATTGAGAGACACGATGCTTGTTGCAAAAAGTTGCTCAAGAAGCCCTTTCAAATCAGATCAGCCAAGTTACCAGTTGCTTGGTTCTACATATAATTTACTTGCTCAACTTTGTTAAAATATGAGAAAATAAATAAGCTCCAAAATGATACTGCACTTATTTTAGTTTGGAGTTTTCAGTTTTTAGTATACAATTTAAATAATAAAAAAAAAAGACCTTAGGCTTCTAAACATGCTTCGGAGAGTGACTATTATTCCTCTAGGTTAAACAATTTTACATTTTAAAAATAGAAATTGTTGTAATAAAGAGTGTATTGACATATAATATACTATTAAAGCTAATTTTGTGCTTCAGTTAAACTTGATTTTTCCTCCAGGCAATAGACTGAAATTGGTTTATCCTGAGTGGGAGCCTGAGGACTATTTGTCCATAGGACACTGTAATTTCAGACCTTTAAATGATCCTTAGAGGCCTAGTTCTTTCATTGAGACAAACTTTGTAAAAGTGGGGATGGGGAGAGGAAGCAACCGTGCACCCACATATTTCTCAAAAGCAATATTTTTGTTCTAACCAGGTAGCTGATCAACACTAATTTCTGGAAGCCCCCCCCCCTTTTTTCCTAAATTGCTTGTGTCAGTGCATAGTTTAATAGGCACCTGAAAATATGAATTGAATTTGAGTCAGTCCATTGAATAACCTCACTTCCTAGATGATT
The DNA here is from genome assembly GCF_014176215.1 of Rousettus aegyptiacus. Lineage (NCBI taxonomy): Eukaryota > Metazoa > Chordata > Mammalia > Chiroptera > Pteropodidae > Rousettus > Rousettus aegyptiacus. The sequence goes on from NW_023416286.1 coordinate 26,473,570, forward strand.
GACTTAAACGAGAGGAATTCTGCCACAAGAAGAGGCTCCCATAGGAAAACACAGGTGTTAAGCTCCTTAACACAGGTCTTGGTGATGATTTTTTTAAGTCAGACACCGAAAGCAAAAGCAACAAGAGCAAAAATAAACTGGAACTACATCAAACTAAACATCTGCACAGCAAAGGAAATCATTGACAAATGAAAAGGAAACCGAATGGGAGAAAATATTTGCAAGTTATATACCTGATAATGGGCTAGTACCCAAATATATATAAAGAATTCATACAACTCAATGGCAAAAAAAAAAAAATGCAATTAAAAAATGGGCAGAAGATCTGAATAGACATTTTCCAAAAGATGACATACAGATGGCCAATGGGTACATAAAAAGATGTTCAATATCATTAATCATCAGTCAAAACCACAATGAGATATCGCTTCACACCTGTTAAGAATGGTTATTACCAAAAAGACAAGAAATAACAAGTGTTGGTGAGAATGTATAGAAAAGAGTATCCTGTGCCCTGTTGGTGGTAATGTAAATTGGTGCAGCCACTACGGACTAGTATGAAGATTCCTTAGAAAATTAAATATGGAACTATTATACAGCCCAGCAATTTCACTTCTGGGTACTTATCCAAAGGAAATGAAAACACTAACTTGAAAAAAATATCTGCACCTCCATGTTCATTGTAGCATTATTTAAAAGAGCCAAGATATGAAAACAGGTAACCTAAATGTTTATTGATGGATGAATGAATTAAGAAATGATGGTATATATACAATGGAATATTATTCAGCCATAAAAAAGAACTAAATCTTGCCATTTGTGACTACATGGATGAAACTCAAGGATGTTATACAAAGTGAAAGCAGTCAGATAGGGAAAGACAAATATCATACAATCTCTTTTATATGTGGAAACTACAAATAAATAAATACCAGGCTCATAGATATAGAGAACAGATTGGTGGTTGCCAGATGTGTGGGGCGGGGTAGGGGGGCGTGGAATATGTGAACTGATTTTTGTGAGTTTTTTTCCCAGTTTAAATTAATTGAATTGAGAATGAGAGAGAATGAGAAGACCCAGTGCTATGAGCATATTATGAGAATTATCCATCTCATCCCCAGGAATGAAGCTATGGGAGAAGCCTGTTTTCTCACCATGGCTGATTTTCTGACTATATCCACTGCCCCCTGTATCTCTGGGTTCTGGAAGTGCTGGATCTGATTCTATATTTATCTGCCTTGCAATCTCTTCATTGCATTACTGATTATTTTAATTTCCTTGGATTAGGGTTCAATAATAGGACTTTTGCATTGACCTGTCCAGTGCATTTTTCCCCACCTCCACCCCTGCCCCCAAAAGACTTTCATTCTCTCCTAGCAGCCCTGGAGTGGGCCACCACTGTGACTCTCTTTACAGAGGAGGACCGAGGACACACATTGGTTGGACAGACCGGAAGTGCTGGAGCAGGGTTCAATCTACAGAGCATGGCCCTAGACCTAGAGCTCACCTTTCTTTGTTGATATCAGTAATTGAAGCACTTGGGAAGTTCAAGTCCTGCCAACCTTCTTTTGGAAAACAACAACAACAACAACAAATTTCACATGCTTGAACAACTCTACTTGTTTTATGAAAAAACTTTTTTTTAATGAAAATTATTCCTTCTGCACTACTTTTTATTTTATGTGCTAAGAAAATTTTTGACATGGTAGTCTAAAAAATACTAATTCTTGTAGTTAACTGGGAGACCTGTAGTGAGCTTTAATTTGTAAAACTTTTGAACTTCCATATTTTTGTATTTGAGACTTTTTATTCATATGTACCACTTATAATTCAAACTATTTGAGGCTTGAAGAGATGGTAATTTGAAACAGTAGATAGCTAATTCAAATACTGTATGAGTTTTGGGATGCTTTTTAAAAGTTCTATGATTGTTTAGCCCTTCCATTTCAGTCAAATTCATTTTATTAAGGAGGAAAAGAGAAAGAAGAGAATGGAAGAAATTAAATAATAAGAATGCGAAAGCATCCTAAGCTTTGAACTAGTACTTTCTTTTGTAAATCTGGTATAATTACAGGGGTATTTATGTCCCCTTCTCTCCTCAAGGGAGCATTGTTGACATTTGACTTCCCAGGGAAGAAATTTAAATGTTTAACAGCCGCAGTCAGGGACACTGGTTGGTCAGAGCAGCATAAGCTCCAGACAATCAGGGTCTTAAGAGCTGGCAGGATGTCTGTTCTGCTGTTTAAAATTTGATGCTAGAATCAACACATTCGTATTTGTATCTTCTGAGTGAATTTTATAGTATGATGGCGGGACTCCTGCACTCGAACACTAGAATTAATATCCTTGCTATCCACCTCGTGATCTCAGAAATCAGTGAAGTTACCCATGGCTCATTTTCGACATTTGTTAAATACAGAAAACATCTAATCTTTTAGCCTCACACAATTGTTGCAATTACCTAGTGATGAAGGTGATGCATATGGAAAAGGATACTTTGCATAGTTTGCTTATGAAAATGGATGCATATTTTGAAAAGGATAAAGCAAGTCATGTTATGTATTCTTTCGTTCTAGGTACGCCTAACAAAGGTGTATTCCATTGTTAAAAATACTTGAACTGTAGACTTGTGATTTGTGTTCTTTTCTATATATATATTATACTTCAAAACTTTTGCTGAAAAAAATAGAGCAAGAGAACAATAATACCACCGCTATTCAAAGCTCAATTACCTGACAACCTAACTTATCTAGAATATAGTCAATAAATGGAAGTAAGCAAAAATAACAGGCTCTCATGCACAGCTGATTAGTTCTGCTTTAGAGTTCTACAAAACTGTGAGGCTAGTGTCTGGGTCCCCATAGATGACAGGTGGTAAATTAGGCGGAAGATTGACACAGTTAAAGAAATAGCACAGGTGCCAGTCAGCATGGGTTGAAATAGACTCATTAAAAGCAGGTCCGAAAAATTGAACAAGCACAACGTTTTGTGGGCATGTTGTAAAGAAGCAAATAACTCTCTTCACCATTCATGGCTCCTGAAAACCACACAGTACAATGATGTGTTTATTAATTATGATGCTGAGCCACCAAGAAATGATCCAATCTCACACAGTGTGTTCTGCTTAAGAAGAGAAGACAGAGACATCATATTTTAGAACAAAACTTACCTAAAATGGATTAATATTATTTTTTAATTTGGTGCACAGTGAAGTAAACCGTCAGTGTTGTTTTAAAACAATGTTCCCCAGTATGACTTTAAGATGGGGCCATTGACACTGCGTCACGTGACTCTTGCACTTCCAGGTCTGCATTGCACATTATCTGTATCCATCCTGTGTTACCACTCAGAAGGGTTGTGCAGAGTATGAAGAGAACATGGAATTTGGGTTTCAGAGATCTGAATTTAAATTCTGGATGCACCGAGTTTGTTTTTAATATGCTTATAGGTCTTAGGCATGCCTACTTAAAAAATATTATTTTTGAATTGAGTCATAATGTACATACAGTAAAGTGCATAAAACATAAGTGTACAGACATGTAATTTTACATATGTATATGCTTACGTGATCATCACTTTTGAGAAATGATTTGAAATAAGGCTGTTATTATAAAGTCATAATATTATCACGATTTGAAGGAGAACTTATGCCAAATCCAAATACTGAAAACTACCAACCTGAATTTCTTCTCTTTTACTATCCACGAGCAGATTGTTGCCTCGTTGAACTTGACTCTTTGCTTGTATCCATTGCTCAGGTAATGCATGCTGAGGCTCACTGCCTTTCCTAGTACTCTTGGCCACAGTGACCATCAGTTTATCAATACTCCAATGTAGGTCCCATTGAACGTGTTCATAACTATCTTTATTGAGCCCTTCGCCATTCTGTTTACTGAACCCTGATTTTTATTTTCTCTTTCCCCTTCTTTCTCTTCCCTTCTCTGCTCTTGCCTTCTCTTTTCTTCTCCCCCATGTCTGTTTCTTACTCCTTGCCTTCTAATATTCTTCAATCACCATAATTCTTCTACTCAGTCTCTCAGTAGAGGTCATACTTGTAGCTCTGTTTTCTGATCGTGCCTGTTGCGCATCAACAAAAAAGACAGACCCAAACTTATAAGCATGTTATATTCTAGAAGTTCACTTATGGATTTCTTAAAAGAATATTTTATATGATATTTTAGCTCCTACATTATCTCACAGAATCATTCAAACCAACAACATGACTGAAATAATACTCAGAATATTTGGGTCATCTGAGACTAGTGAGACCCTGAAAGCAACCAGCTTGCTCTGAGTACTGAGTCTTTTGGGATCCTAGAAGAATGGGCAAGAGGAGGAGGGAGCAGTGGAAGCTTTGCTTATTAATTCAGAAATGTCAGGAGAGGACTCAGGGATAAGACATGATGATAGAGGGTGAATTTAACATCAGGGATGGGGTGGAAACTAATGCAAGTCTATGCAGCGGCTCATTAGTCGAGTGTTCCTGTGTTGCGGACAAACATATCAGATCCTGCGGGCAAGTATGGACGGAGCTTATACAAAGAATAAATCCACAACTTGGACTCCAGAGCTTCTTTACTAAATGGATCTGTGGTTCTATATGAGTCATCATTACTCTGGACTATTTTCACATCAGCAAAATGATGGGGTTGGAAAGATCTGTGAGTCCCTTCCAATTTTAGTGTCTTTTGAATTAATTACATGATTATTAAACTCATTCTGAATGTGGAGGTTATAATGCTATGAAATTAATCAGCAATAAATAGAATTGTGGATATAATGACATGTAGGTATTTAATGATAGTAAACATCATAGATCTAGAAAAGTGTGTTCTTATTACAGTGTGCCTCACTTGTCCTAAACTGTCCGGTTTACTTGTCAGGTATCTGTTAGGAAAAAATATCTCTTAATGACATCTGTTTTTTCTGTTTTATTTCCTAAGGAACATTTACAAGTTTCAGAAATGTCTCATATAATCTTCTTTCCTTGGGAGAAAGTAAAATAACCAACTACACAGCATAATTCAAGCTTCTTTTGGTGGGCCCCTATCTGGTTGAGAAACAATTAATTGGTTCTCTGGGACTTATGCAGCTTCTCGTGAGTTTGAGTAGGATAAGCTGGGTGTGCTTATGATGAGCTGGCCAGCAGTGTATGTGAGTGAGCAATCAGCCTGTGTGGGCTAACTTTTATGCCACTGGATGGGCCATGGGAGAGATAGGCTCTTCTAGGCCTGTAGAGACCCTTATAAATGTTACCACGCATTTAGCTCATAGGAGAAACAACCTAAACAGGAGGCCAGTCTGGCCATTCAACCTGCAACAACACAAATCTGAAGAGTAGCAGGGTTCACAGGAGTGAGAGCATCACTCTCACTTAAGTGTTCAAAGGCAGGTGGAAGATAAACACTTCACCACGTTGTGTTTCTAAAATAAAGAATCAGGCAATCTCTTCTGCAATGTCAACTCACAATATCTGTATTGAGGTCATAAATGTGGCTAGTTACATGGTTTACTGGTGATTTAAAAACCACCGCTTTGTGGAATCTTTGAAGTCCAAAACATAAAATAAAATATCCGTATATGAACCAATTACCCAAATCCCAAAAGAAAAAGAAAAACAATGCATTTTGGACCATATTTTCGAGACATTTCATCCTTTCAGGAATTCTTTTTTCATAGATTCATTTTGCATCATCTATTCTTTTCTCACTATAAATTATACTTTTCTGTGATGTACTTAATATCCACTGACATCAGGTATTAGGTAAACAGAGTTGTAACAAAGATCTGACTTCTGTGATATGGGCGATTGGAACAGATAGAATTCCTCGGCAATCTGTTCTGGTGTCTTAATTGTTAATCTAAACTGTGATAAAACTTGAGCCTGCTTTTACTGTTCTAGTCCATAATTGATTTTGCAAAAACTGGTGGCCATCTTTTGGTGAACATTTCCATTTAAAATATGAATATTTTATTTTATCGGAGCACCCATATCGAAGCAATCCTAATGATTAAAGAGATCTAGTTTTTTAGTCTTACAATTTTATTATTTTAAATGTGTTTCTTAATTTGTTTGAAACATTTTTCAATCTTGAGAAAATTAAAGTAGAAAATTGGTAGAATTGCATTTTTTATACACAGCTAATTTGATCAATTTCTGTGGACAAAAGAGGAAAATAACTTCTTTTCTTGTTTAGAATGTCTAGTGCTTTATACTGTTGCACACAGAGTAATAAAGAGTTTCAAAGCAGTTTCTCATATTTTATTTGTCCTTGTAACAACCTCCTCAGGTAGATAAGAAAACTGAAATCCAAAATTCACAAATAAGTGATCAGTATTTCCTATCCCAGCACAAAACCCAATAGGATACAGTGGAAGAAGCACAGAGATTAGAATCAGAAGATCCAGGCTGAGTCACACATCTGCAGTACCTTTATTTGTTGTATGTTTTGTGTCCAGTTACTCAATCTCTCTGAGCTTCAGTTTCTCCGTCTGTCCAATGGGTGTACTTGTCTCACAGGGATGCTATGGAGATAACTTAGATTCTTCCCATCCATCCATCCATCCATCCATCTACTTAACACTTTGAAGTAACACTATACAAATAATGGTGTTATTATGCTATTATTAGTAGGCACTTTTTGATTAGTTCTTTTAGGTTGTTTTTGTTCTTAAAAATGTTAATTTCTTTCCAAGTGTATTTTTTAAAGTAAGTGGACAATATGAATGGTAAGAAGTGAAACTGGTCAGAAATCGAACATTTAGGATCTAAGTGGACAATATGAATGGTAAGAAGTGAAACTGGTCAGAAATTGAAGATTTAGGATCTAAGTGTTTTGTGATATTATATAAATTACACAAATTCTCTGATGTCTCAATTTTCTCTTGTGTAATAAATACTATCTCCTCACTGCAAGTAAGGCTGAGATTCTAATTGTTTTAATATCCAGCCTATGAGAGAGTATTTCAACATCCAAGATGTTCTCTAATTTAAAATGAATCGACTCTGGAAGCAATAGTAACTTTCTCAGACAAGTATTTTACCATTCAAAAAATTATGACCTAACTTGTATGTACAGACTCGGACAATCATTTCAAGCTAACAAAGCCAATGCTTAAAATCTCCAATCTGATAGTATTTTGTTGGCACTATTTACATTTTCCTCCTGTAGCTCTCCATATTTGAAATTATTGATTCTAAGTATTTTTTTTTTACTTTTTAAGATAATTTATTGAATTTTGAAAAATTGCATGCTTAGCTATTATTTAAAGTTTTGTGATTTTTTTTTTCCTGGCTTGTGTAGCATGTTATTATGCAGCTCAATTTTTTTTCCAAATTTGCAAATTTAATCCCAAATTACCCTCGAAATGGTAGGACTGTGGCTTCAGAGTCCTAAATACATGATTGAATTTGGGTCTAATTTTTGGCACCTCCAGCTATTCATCTCCTAAGAAAGTAGCAATTTTCAGCATTAAATTAATCATGGATAAGATAGAACTTAGTTTTGCTAACTTTCAGAATCATTTTTCTCTTGGTAATTTTGAAAGTTAACCAAAGATAAAATAGTCCTAAATTAAACCTCCTGCTTTTAGTTCTTACTAACATTCGATGGTTCTGTTTTTTAAAAATACCTGCTTTGAAAAATATATCTGCCTTAGAAGTCATTTTAAATCTTCATAGAATCTCTCATTCTTTATTAGCACCTTTTAAGAATAATATCTAGAATATTGAGGTGAATATTAAGATCTTTACAAGGTGCCTTGACTTTCCTCCTTTTTTTCCCTAAGTATTTTTAAGTTGCCTAGCTGACAGAAATGCCTTATCTCCTATAAAAGACATATACGAGCTGTCAGGATATTCTAGGTTACCAAAGAGGCAATTAAGGGATGTTTTCAAAGATGCATTTGTGTGGATCAGAACTCTGTGTGATTTCAGCAGTATCATCTACTCCCCTTCATGAAGATGTTCTCACTTCTCAAATAGGTTTGCTAATCAAGTTGACTTGAAATCTGAGGGCTCTCTGTGACAGCTCAAGAAATTTTAATGAAATTTCATAATGCTGCAAATGAGGAATAAGCTTCTGGATTTTCTGGTTGAGGTGCTCTAAGAGTTATTTTTCTACAGAACTTTTGGCAATCACATTTAAGAAATTAGTCTTAGAAAAAGGGACAAGAAAGAAAAAAATCTGGGTGCTGAATATTATTCAGGCTATTGAGGGTTTTTTTTTTTTTTTTTGAATTGTTGCGCTTATGACTTAAAAGGATGCTCACCTGCTTTGATATTGAGCATTTTGGTGCTTATTGAATCAAATATTCATTTAAATAAATGTTTATTGCATACCTACAGTGTAAGACAGAATATAAAAGGACATCAAATTCTTGTCAGTCTATCAAAATGCAAGACACTCTGTCAAGCTTGTGTAAAACATGATGGGCTCCTACTTTCAAAGAGTGTTTTCTATTATGGCACTTCTAAAATTTTTATTCTTTAATTTTCAAATAAAAATAAAACACATAGTACAAAGATAGCAGACTAGAAACATGTTTATATAGCTGAAAAACTTTTCAAAAAAATTTGAAAGTTAGTTCTTAGATATTAGCTGGAGCCAAAAGTACGTAGTCATGAGAATTTTTAGATGTTACCTCAGGATGAAAGAAATATAGGTAATAAATAGGAAATGTGAAAGCTACTGTACAAATGAAGCACAATTAATGAAAAAACTTGGAAGAAATTAGTCAGTAATAGAGATAAAATGTGGCTATTTGAGAATAAAACATTGGCCTCATGTCTTTTGAAGAATGTAATCCAGCCCGAAAAAGCACTTTTTGGACAAGCGCTGAGAATAAGCCTGTTAAATAAAACTTTAAAAATTGTCACATAGCTATTAAATGTCAAATACTAAAACATTATAATCATAATTAGTATTTGCTCTTTTATAATTTTCTTGACATGTTTAGTAATACAATTCTCTCTTCTTTTGTGATCTTGAAGAGAATAATGTGCTTTTATCTTTCATGTATTCATCGCTTTTTTCTTTATTTAAATACCTGTCGGGTGCCTCCTATGTGTAGTAGAGGATAATGTTGGAGCTTGGGACACAATTTTATGGCAAGACAAACACTTTTTCAATTAATTCATTTTCATTTTAAGATTTGCTTTAAATTTTAATTTTTACTTTTAAAAGTTTTCCATTAAAAAAAGGTTTTAATTTATTTGTACCTTTTGTTACTTTACTTATACTATTAGCTTACTATTAATATCTTTTTTTCTATTTGAGTTTGGAACGCTTTCAGATATTCTTATTTTGGGGGAGGTAGATAGGTATGATATTCTTTTACCAAATTCGTTTTTTTTTTAAAGGTCGTGTTTTATATAATCATATACAGAGAAAATTTAGATGTATAAAGTTGTTTTGTATATGTCATTCTATATATGAAACATTCCTTATCTATGGAAAATGAGTCCTATTATAGACTTTGTGTGTGTGTTTGTGTGTGTTGTGTTTCCTCTGAAGAACGTGACCTCTTGAATCAGGATGCCCTGAGTAAAGCTCTGGCTCTGCCATCCAATGGGTGTGACCTTGGCAAGTTACTTAACTTGTTTAATTTTCTCACTTGTTAATTTAGGAGAATACTAGAGTCATAAGGATTATATGGATTACTGTATTGCACTTAAAATTTATTGTGCTTTACCTATAACATTCTGGGAAGCCGAATAAATTATTTATTATTTAGTACACTTGGCATACAATTACGACAGATGAATATATATTTATTTTTAAGTCAGAAGATAATATTTAATACTTCAAGGTTTTTAAATACTCTCTAAGTATATCAAAAACAGTCAAATTTTGAATTTTTATAAATTACCTTTATGAGAATTTTATTTTATACTTTTTATTGTGTTAACCTTTTTAAATTTCTCCTCTGATTTATTTAATTTAGTATACAAATAGAACATTACTATAATTGCACCATTTTTAATAATGACAGGAATTCTCTTCTGGAATTTAGCAATTTAGAGCGCTTCTCTAATTAAATAGAGATATTATTAAGTGCCATTAATTTGTTTATTTAAGCTGGTTTTCATTGAGTCCTTCAAGACTGAGAAATGTGTCTAAGAAAATAAAGACTACTCTCCTAAATAGTTTTTTGATGTGGCTGAAGTATTAGGTTTTTGTTTTTAAAGTTTCACCCTTCATTCTATAAAATAAATAATAGCGCAGACATCAGTAATTTGTATTTGGCTTAAAGATGAAAGTCCTTTGAAATTTAAGAATGTAAGACGTGTGTTCTGATGTACAAAATAAAATCCCTCACATTCTCTCATACTGCCAGAGAATATTCCTTTAGCCACCTACAGCATCTCAGTATTCCCTTGTCATACCATTAACATTTAATATGCATGTACAATTTTTCATAGTAACCAGGTTTATAATAAATTCTTTATTAAACTAGGCTTCTTAGATCTGCTTAGATTCACTGTGTAAAACGAATGAAAAATGTTTTCAATAGTAGCTGAAGTACATCTTTTTTCCTATTTAAACTGACCTTTACCACTTTAGTTAAAGTTTAGGCACAGTCAGGGTTTTATGTTTTAAGCTTTATAAAGGATTATTTAGTGGGTCTCTAATCTTGCTTCCCACACAGTTGAAGACCAGGCTAAGATGAAAGAAGGAATGAATTTTGGCCTATTGAGAACACCAACATTCTGGCAAATAAGAGCAAAAAAGCAACTAATTTCTACATTTTTATGGGTATAGTTTAGAGGCAAAGGGTAAATTAGTTCATTCAGCAAACCACTCCCGAGAACTTATTATATGCCAGGCACTGTGCCTGTCGGTGAGAATTTAAAGATTCACAGTCCTGGGGCTCAGGTAGTTCACAGTCTCTTAGAGGGAGACAGACTTCTAGGCTCATGTATGGCGTCATATGTTGGTTTGATGTTGAAAGCATGTCTCCATATAGTGAGGAGGAAAAGATTGAAGAGCAACATGAAGAAATAGTTAGAGGCTGTAACTTCTACCCAGTAAGGTTTGTTTGCTTGTTTCTGTGAGATAGCATGGTAAGCAGTTCCTCTTTTAATACTAAGAAGCTGGTGACCTCTTTAGAAAACCATCCAAGCTCATCACAAAGCTGAAGGTTTATCTTGGGTTGCTTAGAAATGGAACCTGAGAGCAAGGCTGGAGGTTGGGTATCTTTATTGAGGAAGAGCTCTCAGGAGGAACCTGAAGGAAGTAAGGGGAATAGCCTAGGGCCGAAGAGAGTCAATTGGCCTGACCTGTGAAGCTGAGGCATCTGGGCATAAATCTGCCCACAAGTTGCCACCACTTGAGGCAGGAGGGCTATGATTTTTGTACTCCAGTGTCAGTTAGTCATTCTTATCTGTTCAAAGAAAGGCAATTCTTTAGAGAAGGAGCAGCTGCAACCAATTGGATTCACCCAACACTTATTCAAATTTCAGAGATAAATGCTCCAACCTGGCAAATGGGACCCGGGAAGGGAATTAGCAGCAGCAACTATAAGGCCTGTGAAACAGAGAGAATGTACAGAAGCAGCCTAGAGACCAGACTTGCCATAGTAATGTGTTTCCATAGCCAACATTTTGAAGAGATTACACAGAAGGAAATTAATTCTTCTCAAGTTAAATCATTGTGCAGATTTGACTTTTACCAAATCATATGTAGAAACATCATAGATGAAAACCTTAAAGGCCCCGAATTTGCACAACGTTAGGTAGGGAGGTAGATTTTTATGTAATTCATATAGCAGCAAATTAATGCATGACTTTGCATGACTTTCATTATTCTTGCAGTTGAATTATATTCCTTATTTGATATCCTGTAACTGAAATACTGAGATGTAAGGTTGACTACTAATACATCCTAGATGACAGGGGAAATAGAAGAGGAAAAGAGACAAACAAAAAAGCTCCCTACACAACACACACACACACACACACATGCACGCACGCACACACACACGCACACACACACACAGCAGATGTGATAAAGCTTCTAATTAAGCTCCCTGATAGCCATATCTGCGTAGTCGATGGCCTATTTTTTTCCTCCAAACACTCATAAAATGAGATTAGTTCAAAGAAAATTAAACAAATGATTTAATTAATGTAATTACTTGAACAGAAAAGCATAATTACTACAAAATAAGTAAAGTAGAGGATTAAATCCATGAAACTTATTATATCATTTGTGATCTTAATTTTAAGCTCTTTTAAAAATAACTTTATATTAGGCAGTTTGTTATGACATTCTGGGTAAAAATGTACTGTTTTGATGTCTACTTAATTTGTAGCTGAAATTCATATACTTATTTTTAAAGTATTAAACATATTGAGTTAAAAATTTATTAAAATATACCCACTTTGGAATTTAAGTATTTCAGTGGTAATGGAAATTTATCTGTAGGAAAAATAAATTTTCTTTTATTGCTTTAATTTAGCCTAGTATAACCACTTTTTAGAGAAGTTGTTTTTATGACAATTTGTTCAAAATTCTGAACTAAATGGCAAAAATCTTGCTTTTTTAGTCACAGCTATATTTGACTTCACTGCTTTACAATGTTTCTTTTGGTGGGGAAGGAAATAAAAGTTATCAGATAGGTACTTCAAATACAAAAGTTATTTTATTTCAGATGTTGAGAGATAACCATTTAATTTACTTCATCAGGCATTTGAGCAAAAGTCTCAGCTAGTTGCTATTCAGGATACAAACATGAGGAAGACAATCTTACAAATAAATATAGTAAAAGACAAAACATATGGTAACTCCACCTGGAATGTCCCTCCCTACCTACGTCTAGTTCACTTCCTTCCTTGTTGTCTCTCCTCTGTCCATGCGTTTGTTGTACTTCTTTTTATTTTAATTTGGTTGTTTGGATTTTTTATATCAAGGATCATAGGATCCCTGTCTATTCATTCCTGTTTCCTCAGCACCTATCATATGTATTTCATAAGTTTTTATTGAATGAAATTTATTATAATTTAATCCAAATTAAAAATGATATAAATAAAATGATTTAGGAGCCTTCAAATGAGGAAGCTCTTCCATGTGGTTGGGCAAATAAATAAAAGGAATTTCTATTTAAGGTGGATTTGGGAAAATGGGTAGTATTTTAAAAGTTAGGGAAAGGAGTCATTCGAGGCACAAGGAATAAGAAGAAAGGCAAATGAGACACTAAAGTAAAGAATGTACTTGCCAGACATCTCATAAAATTTGACTAGAGTCCTTTTTTTCTACTTTAAAATATATAGTTATTATACTAATATAAAAATTTGTCACTTAATCTAAATATTTAGTGTTTAATTATTGGACCCTAAGTTCTTTATAAATCAGAATAAATAACTATCTTTTCCTTTGAAGTGAGGTGAGAGTTGTAGAATTCTAGCCACATTTATTGAGCACTTATCATGTAAGAGATACTACTCAGTACTTGACATAGATTACTTCATTCGGCCCTTATCTTACCCCTGCAAAGAAGATACTATCATTATTTCCATCCTACAGGAGAGGAAACTGAAATTTGGTGGGATAATGTCTCTTGCCCCTGTTAAATAGCTAGTAAGCGATAAAGCTAATATTCTAATGCAGACAGACAATGACAGAACCCTTTTTCTCTAAACTATTATGTGATGGACAAAGATTCATTGTTTCCCAAAATAAAAATTAGAGGTCCATCTGAAAATAATTGAAGAACTAGAGAAGAGTAGAAGGCCTAAAACTTCTAAATAAGTCATGGCTGGCTTAAGAAATGACATAACATGAGGTTTCTCAGGTAATGTAGAAGATTCCAGAACAAAAGCTGTGAATTACACTGAACTTGAGATTTTTTAAAGCACAAGAGAAACCAAATATTTTGAAAGATGACAATTTGAAGATGTCAATGCCTTGTTCTGTCAATTTGGGAATTTGCAAAGACTAGAACTGATTTGACAAGGACAGCAAATGGGCTCCCTTCCTGGTAAAAATAGCCTCTATTTCATTTATAACATGATAATAGTTGCGATGTCAGGTCATCCAAGTTGCAGAAACAGCTTTTTTAAAACTAACTGTGAAAGAAAACCAAGGCAATCTATGAAAAATTGGTACTAACCTGTATTTTCTAAACCCTTCTCTTTTAGGAAACATATTCGTGGTGAGCCTAGCAGTCGCGGACCTGGTGGTAGCTGTTTACCCCTACCCCTTGGTGCTGACATCTATATTTAACAATGGATGGAATCTAGGATATCTACACTGCCAAATTAGTGGTTTCCTGATGGGCCTGAGTGTCATTGGCTCAATATTCAATATCACGGGAATTGCCATTAACCGCTACTGCTACATCTGCCACAGTCTCAAGTATGATAAGCTGTATAGTAACAAGAATTCCCTCTGCTGTGTGTTCCTCATATGGATGTTGACATTTGTGGCACTCATGCCCAACTTGCGTGTCGGAACCCTGCAGTATGACCCACGGATCTATTCCTGTACATTCACACAGTCTGTCAGTTCTGCTTACACGATAGCCGTGGTGGTTTTCCATTTCATAGTTCCAATGATCATAGTCATCTTCTGTTACCTAAGAATATGGATCCTGGTTCTTCAGGTAAGGCGGAGGGTGAAACCAGACACCAAACCCAAACTGAAATCACAGGATTTCAGGAACTTTGTCACCATGTTTGTGGTTTTTGTACTTTTTGCCATTTGCTGGGCTCCCCTAAACTTTATTGGTCTCGCCGTGGCCTCAGACCCTGCCAGCATGGTACCCAGGATCCCAGACTGGCTGTTTGTGGCCAGTTACTATATGGCGTATTTCAATAGCTGTCTCAATGCAATTATATATGGACTACTGAACCAAAATTTCAGGAAGGAATACAGAAGAATTATAGTCTCTCTGTGTACAGCCAAGATGTTCTTTGTGGACAGCTCTAATAATGTAGCAGATAGGGTTAAATGCAAACCCTCTCAATTAATGACCAATAATAACCTAGTAAAGGTGGACTCCGTTTAAAAAGCAAAGTATTGCTGGCAAGATATGCACACTGCTTAAAGTCTTACTGATTTTCATGTTTGCTTCTCTCTAGACAGACTTCTAGAAAAACAGTGTGGTTGGAACAAAACATGTGCTCTTAAAAGGTTGCCTCTATACTTTCTGAGCAAATATGCTATCAGCCTTTTGAACAAGTCTATAATTATTCTTATCAAGAGAAATACAGAACACATAGAGACATTATATGTTAGTTAAAGAATATGGGTCAGGAACAGAAGAGGCTAATTTTAAATAAAAATGCTGAATGTATTCAAGTAGAACAAGAGTAAGCAAACTTTTTTAAAAATTGCAAATAGGTATCACAAATGTAGTAATTACATTTTTCCCTCCACTTCTTAATGATTTCTAGTAAGAAAACAAATGATGTGTTTTATTTATAATGAGTAAATAAAACCAAATGGGCTAAGTAGGATGAGTGACTCATTACATAGTAAAAGGCTGAAAATAAATCACTGAATAATGGCAGCAGCAACAACCACTACGAAGTTTTCAATTGGCACTGTTAGCTTTGGGTAGCTTTGGTCATGATCGTATATGTTTGTCACTCTATTAAAAGTTGCACATTCAACTAGATGAAAAGCTAACTATGTGACAGAGCCCCTTTTCAGCTGTCAATAACCATAGTATTTTAAAGCAATAGCTACATATAAATAAAACTCTGTTCAACTTTATTAGACATTTGGCTTCTTATTATTTTGTCACTGGATATCATTATTATTTATGTCACCGAGCAGCTGTTTTTAATTGATCTCTGTTAATTTATTAAGTCATCTAATCAGTTCAGTTAAACATGACAAAGGGCTATAGATTCTAAGATATAGTGTTGAATGTGTTCTAGATTGATAATTTATTTGGGTAAGTAAATATCTCACAGTTTTTTTCCATTATAGATCTCTCTGTATAATATTTTTAATAATTCATTTTAGTATTCGATTGTCCTAATAATATTGAAAGTCTAGGAGAAGAAAGAAATGCATGGGTAAACTGTGGTTTTATAAATTGTGGCTCTAGTTTATCCCAAATAACTATTTGGAACTGCTATGAGGTTTATTGCATAGAGTGCTTTGCAGGAAATTAGAGCCATATTTTCTTGTACTTTAAAGTTCTGCAACCAAACTATCATATACTAGAATGAGTTGGTGATTTGCAAGTCTACGCATAAGACAAAAAGTGATATGGATGTATTTCCTAATATCTATATATATAAAAATAATCAGAATCTCCTTGGAAAGTTCTGGGATTCATTATTTTAATTCTTTTCATTAAACATCTATTTGGGAAACACTAAGTTATGATTTGTGGTGGTGATGGAGATGGGATATGTGTGTGCTTGTGTGTGTGGGTGTAAATTATTTCTAAAACTTTCCCCCATCAAGTCGTTTTTGTGTTAAAGTACTAGTCAGAACCAACATTAAACAATAGAGATAATTTTTAATCTAATATTACAAATTTTAGGTAACTGAACCTTAAAACAAAGTTAACTGTGTTAACTAAACACATTTTGAAATGTATTTCACTTTTTTCTTGATGCTAAGATTGAATTACTGGGTTGCTAACTATATAGAATGATTGTACTTTAGATAATTTTATTTCTTAATTTATACAACAGCAAAAATAATGAATAGAAACTGTGAACTTTACAAATTGTCTGCCCAATAAAGCACCTTACCTGAAAATCAGGTACGTAACTAAAGTCGAGATGTTTTCTTTCACTATCATCAGAATATTGACAGTGAAAAAGTAACTCTTAAAGATCAAAGTAAAAGACCTAGATTTCCTCGAATGGGATCTCATTGTAGAAGACTAGCAAGCGTTCAAGATATTATCACTGGTTTCTTCACTGTAATGTAATGTAAGTATATTAATAAGGAAAAAGTCCTTAGCTAATTATGTTTTTATTCTCCTGAAAAACTCAAATATAAAATCAGTCGTGCCTGATTTTCCAAGGTACAAATTACTTTGTAGGCTGTTTGGAAGATTAACTCTTTCAAGATTACTGGTCACCAAATGACTGTTTCACAGTTCAAATTGGTACATGAGTAGCATCACGGGACATGCGCTGCCCTGGTCAAGAAAGCAAACATTTTAATAGAATCCTCTAAGTCATGTTGATCAGCTATAAGATAAACCTCTTCAATTTATCAGAATTACTTACTTATCATTATAGTAATTTTTGCCAGTCTTCCCTCTGTCTTTTGAAGTATTAATGGTGATGTGAGGATGGGCGATGAAAAGAAATAACATTTTAAGTGGCACATTGACATATTAAATGGATATTTGTACTTGTCTATAGCTTAGGTTTTACTGCTTACTTAGGTTGGAAGATTTGTGAGGCTGAAAACAGTATCTTTCGTGTAAGGCGGGGGGGATGCTTTTTTTCTAAAGCACTTGGCCTCTGAGATTTTGGACAAGCAAAGTCTATATAAGATCATTTGAACTGGAATAAGAATAGTAAAACATCTATCGTTTCCTTTCCTGAAATCAATTGTTAGCATTACATAATTTAAGTACCTAAACTAATATTCACTTGGAGTGGATAGACCAAAGAATTTGACCATTCTAATATTCATAAATCATTTGAATATTATTACTGGAAGGTTTGTCTCAATTGTTATGGAAAATTTAAATCACATAGGATTCTTCTTTTGCCCTCAATGAATGCCACTTTTATAAATATGTCATTGTTTTTCTTATACCTTTTGCAATGGATTAATTTGGGACATATTGTTAATACCTCATATAAGCTTCAAAATCACACAAAATATTATTTTGTTTAAAACTAAAGAATTAATAGATACTATAGATTAGGGAGGGGAAAATTAATAATTTTAGTTTATCTATTGCATGTTTCATTACCAATATATTTGTGTGTAACTCATTTACATGCATAAACATGCCATTTTTTTTTTCTGACAAAGCAGTAGAACTACTTGATTTTAAATATTATGGGAATTAATATGAGAGATAGCCAATCTTGGATATTAAATTTATAATTAATTACTTATTGGGTAGACACATTCAACCTGAGTGTTATGAAATGAATAATAATTTTAACCATTTTTTTGACCTCTTCTGATGCATCATCAAATATCCACAGTGAATAAGCAAAAACAGTTGAAATATGATAGATACATTTCAAATCAGTTTAAATGACTAAATTATTATATTTGAGAATTACCTAAGCACAATCTTCTTTAAGCAGGCTTTTCTTTTTTAAAAAATCATTCCCACAATTTCTTTTTCACCCTTCCTTTTACTTTTCTCTACTTTTATACTTGAAGATAATCTCTATTTAAAAAAAAATTATTTTGTATGGTACAAAAAATGCTATATTCTCTACAATGGTAACACCAGCTTTAATGTATTGATTACAACTTTTGTAAATCCAAAATTGTGTGTTAGTGGAAATATAGAGAAGAACTGAAAGTGATTTCAGTTGTGTTCAATATTTATGTTGCCGATAAGTGAGGAATTTAGCAAAGGTCATTTGTAAAATATAGGAAAAAGCCAAAATGGAGAGATAGTTAATCAAGATCTTAGTGTACATATAATGTAACAATAATGAACAGGGTAAAAATTCAGTAACAAACATGTACCAGGAGATCGTTTGTAATGTTTAGAAGGCTGTGATGTAAGCTGTTGTGCCGCTTTCCTGATATGCTGGGATTTATCCTAGTTGGGTTCAGTTTACGCTTGTCTAAGACCAGAAGGACAATGGAGTCAAGTGTACAATCACTTTGCTTTAAAGCGGCAAAGGGAAATGCAAATTCAACAGTGGGACAACAATCATAAAGGCATACATAATGATGTTAGAATCATAAACCTTCGTCATATTTTGTAGTATTTACCATCTCTCGAGCAGAAACATTTTAAATCAATAAAAGCAATTAAGCAGAAATGTTTTTTACTATCAAAGAGTTTTAGCCAGTCGGCCCCTTTTTTTTTCATCTTTATTGTTGATGATCACAGGGAACAGCTTTGAAGAGTAAAAAGAGTATTTAGATGTTCTTCTGTGCTATTAGTATTAATGAAATAATGCTTTGCCCTAGGAAACAGCACCTTTATTACAAAGACACATTTCTGTGTTCCGATTACAAGAAGTCTATTATTAACAAGTCCATTTCAAAACCAATTGATTATCATTGCTTTTAGATATTAGATGCTGACTCTGTCTTTTCTTGTGGTAAAATGTGGTGATCTAATTTCTGGTTGTACTGTTACTTTGCAGTGAGTGACGCAAGCATATTTGATTTATCAATATAGAGTGGAGAAAATAAGGTTTTTTGGAATAAAAAATAAGTTGTACCTTCTATTTCTATGATGTGTTCAATAAATCTCTATGAACTCTTGAGTATGGGTGCCTAGAGAACTATAATATCTTCAATGACTCTGCAACCATGAAGCTAGAGAATAAATCTTTGTTTAGACAATTTAAAATCATTAAATATGAGATAGTAACCTGAGTTGTGACATTGTTTTATACTTGTATCTATTTTCTTCAGTTTGGGTATAAATTTAAATAAAAACCTGAGAAGAATTTTTTAAAAAGACAGTTTATTTTTATATTTTTGTAAATACAGCCCATGATGTAATATATTTGCATGTTTTTTACTTTGGTTTTTTCATGTCTATAGCTTGCTACTGTTGAGGATAAACTTCAATGAAATCTTTGTTTATATTAGTTCTAATAAATGATATATTAAATATGAAGGTATATATCTATATGTAAGAATAAATATTTCTTATAATTACTTTCAAGGTGGTCAGTTTGTTTTTCCTGTTGTTTGTAGGGAATTAAATAAAATAAAAATTGGTTAAGGATGGAGAGTGGTTTGATGATTACTTAAGATATGTATCTGTTAATGGAAAATAGGCTTCTCTTTCCTTTTTAGGCATTTTTTTTTAGTAGAATTTAAACGACTCAGTTACTCATGTGTTCATATACCACATACTTATATATTCTTATCTATCATGAAAGGTAACTGAATTTAATTGAACATTTTTTGCTCCAATTTGATATATGTAGCTAACAATATAAATTCTATTCCAAATTCAAATTTGTTGTACTATTTAACAAACATGTTTCTGTAAAAAAAAAAAAAAAAGAAAAGAAAAGAAAAAGAAAAAAGAAAAAACATTTATTAGTCAGAATACATGTATGGGATGGATCCCTTTATTTCTTCTTGTAACCGCTTGGCATGGAGTGGTAGGAAAGACAGCTTAGATTCTGGATCTTTGCATGATCATTTCATAGAATCATTGAAGGAATTTTAGAGACCATGTTCTAGTCAAACTCCTCATTTTACAGATGATGATGTCTCACCAATGATCAACGAAGAGTTAGTGAGAAAGCTGAGACTGAACCACGAGCTCCTGAATTCACTAAAAATTTAGGAAACATTGGGCACCTGTTATTTTCTAGAAACTATGCCAGGTACTAGGGATAAAGTGAGGATACAGTGTTTGCTCTTCAGAGAGCTTGCCATGTTGTAGGAAGGGCAAGCTAGCACATAATAAAAATTCAGCACACCTGCTAACATCACAAGAAGAGACAACTGGAAGAAAGTAAACAACACATCTATGAGGTAGTCTTTCTTTTCAAAAGCTCAAAACTGAATCTGATTTGACTAAAAATTACCAGGGAATACAGGAAACAGGTACACATACTAACATCACTGGAGGCACTTGACAAAATTCCAACTATACCCAAATCTATAGGACAAAAAAATGCTTTCTCTAACAAATATTTGAAAGAAAAACAGATGTGCAGGGAGGGAGGGGGTAGACCTAAAGATTAAAAGAGACTTAAGAGATATATCAACCACTTGTAATAAATGGATTTGTTTGAGACAAACTTATTTTAAAAATTTATACAATACAAAGTTAAAATGCAAAAACTACTTATATTGACGATATTGATAATATTAAAGTATTATTAGTTTTTTAAGGGTGTGATAAGAGTTTTGATTATGTTCAAGCAAAAAACGCTATCTTTTAGAGATACATGATGAAGACTTTACACACAAAATGGTGTGACGTCTAGGATTTGCTTTAGAATATTTAGAGTGCAGAGGTGAGGAGGTGCGTGGGCTTATAAAGGAAACAAAATTAACCCTGACTTGTTTATTTTGTAAAGTGGTTATGAGTACCTGGGTGTATATTACATCTATTCCTCACTTAATGATTTGTTAATTGTATCCGGAAACCCTACTACCTGAGAAGTAGTTAAGTGAGGAAAATTTTCCAGTAGTTTTAATGTATTCCACCCAACTCAAAACAACAAGATTTTTCAAGGGTTCATATTAAATAAGATGATTAAGTGACTCTAGATCCAAATATAATTATTTATTTAGCAATCTTGAATATGTTTCTGATGTATTAGTGAATTGTTTATTATTGTAATTTTATGACTAATGGCTGCACTTATTTATGTCTCATCTCACGGTGATAAAATTGTTACAAAATCCGTTGTTTTAATAGTGCTCTTTTAGCACTACAACTTTGAAAAGTGTCTTATTTTGGAAACTAGACCAGATCTGAGCACCCTGCCCCACTGTTATCAAAACTGTTTATAGATTGTATTTATGAAGGATTTATGAAGATGCATGAAGAGAGGAATAATTCTAATAAACAACAACAGTAGCAACAAAATACCCCTGCAATGGACCTCTGTCAATATTTAAAAAGAACTCAGTATTTCTAAATTTAAATCAGGCTAAGTGCATATTCTCAAGGAGAGAAAATACTTGACCTTAATCCTCATTTTACAAAATTCCACTATCTGCATGCCATCACCAAACTGGTCTCTCTGCTCACAGTGTTCTTTCCAATAAATGTTGCAACTGAAAGAAAATAAAAGGCTACGATAAATAGTAATCACACTAAAGCCATCATTCCCCAAAAGGTCATCAGATCTCAGCATAGGCGTTACTCCTTCTGAGTCTTTGATTTCCATAGTAGCCTGTCTGCTTCATGTTGCTCACGAAATTGTAATTATAATTTTTTATTCTATTTCTGTCCTCTTACTAAACTCCTGTTAACTTCAGGAAGAGAAAGAGAATGTCTTAGTTGCTTCTGTAGATACAGAATTATCTAGCTCAATTTCATTAGAAATAATTAACATTTTAAGATTTTATTAATTTGTGGTTTTAAACTCAATATGATTATTATGTTTATTTTTAAAAGTCAGCTTAAAAACATTAAATGATATAAAAGTTCCAAGTACATACATCTCTGAAAATATTCAGATAGACTCCATTAGTTGCAAAAATGAAGTTTACAAAGAATAAAATTTTCTTTTTCTAAACCAGATCACGCCTTTTTTTTTCATTTCCTAACATAAAAATGAAGATGCTCGTACACATATTTATTGCCGATAATTCTTAGAAAGGAATGCATTTATTATCTTGTATTATTGTTAGCTTATTCATCTATTTTTATCCAATCAATATGAGCACACATGGTTTTTAAATTCTTTTATAATCTGACAAGGCTGAATTGAGATAAAAACAATAGAAAAAAGTTCTCCTGAAACACAGACAGCCCATTAGGCATTCTTACTTTGTAACTTTAACAACCACTGATCATACTGGCAACAACATTCTTTAACGATCTTCTAAATTCCATCAACACTTTTGGAGTAGGATAGATGCTTCTGATATGATTCTCACAAGAAAGCCTGAGGATAATCAAGGTGCTGGGAGGAAAATTTCCAACTGGAGGCACTTCTTTCAAGAGCTTCTATTCTTGTGTGAGTCATTAGGGTACTTATATATTGAGATTTTAGATTCGCACCTTTGAAGGGAGTGATATCTTTATTGAGATTCTTATTTATCTTACTCCATTTTTGTCTTCTCACTTGCAATAAGGTTTACTGGAAAAAATACTGAATCAGGAGTGAGAGGATCTGAGATATAATTCTATGTGAACTTTAACTAGGGTTGTCTCATCTGCCAGTTGTCAAGAGTAATGACTGCCTTGTTGGTGTTAATTCAGGTAATGTATGAAAAAGCATTTGAAGCTATAAAGGGTTCAAATGTAAAGGAGCATTATTATTGTTTTTAACTTTTAAAATATGCTTTTTTCCCCTGCCAAACTAAAAATATTTAAACTTTCTTTTCTCCTAAGAAATGTTATATCAATTTTTTCTATTTAGAGAAACTATTTCTTAAAAAAACTTTTTTAATCTGAATGAATTTACACTGTATGATACTTTGCTCCTAAAAAAGTAGATCATTACTTTAATTAAACAGGCAAACGAAATACTTTAAAGAGACACTGGCCATCCCTTGGCACTGAGGCGTACTTCTATGCTTCTATCTCTGTTGCCCATTCCTCATCCCTCTTTCTTCCTAGAATGTCCTAGCAGCCTTCCCAAGCTTCATAAAAAGACAACCATGGAAACAAGAAATAATGGAAGCAGGTTTAGAAACAAAGGTGATGAGTGAGGAGATAAGAACTTGTAGAGTGAGTGTCTAACCTCATTTGTGGTCTTAGAAGCTGATCCTGAGGAAGAAAGTGGGTAGGAATTTCCTTAGGTATGGAACAAGGAGCAACTGATGCCTGAAGCCTAAAGTTTTGGGATGTACAAAGATTAGCATCCAAGTGAAAGGTCAATGACAAAAATAGACAATTGATCAAAATAACAAGTACAACTTGTCAAATGCCAGGTATTTTTAATAAGCACCTTATAAATAAAGTAGTAACTTTTATACATCTACCGTTGATTAATTCTCACAGCAACCTGTACATGTAAGGAAACTGAGACCCAGAAAGGTTAAGTAACTTGCTCAGGGTCACACAATTTGCTCAGGGTCACATAACTAGGATGCTATAGGAGCAGGAATTGAAACCAAGCAGTTAGACTCCCAAGTCCCTGCCTTATTCTTCTATTCTGCAGAGAAAGAAGAGCCTCGGACTCTTCTTGAAATCCACAGGATACTCAGGAAGGTATTCTATGATGTCTGATGAGAAAACGACCCCTACATGACAAGGTGGCTTATAAGGGCATTGAGCTTTTAGACAATTGATCAAATAGTTAGTGGTATAAGTAGCAAATATAATATGAAGTCAAAAGGGAGATGCATTATTGGATATAGCGGAGCTTCGATCTGAGTAAGATGATTCTATAAATACTATGTCCAACAAAGGAAAGTTTCTAAATTTTAAATGATAACTAAATAACTGATTAAATGAATTAAGTAGAGTTACTCCGCTGCAGTAAGCTTAATCAATTACTTATAACTTTACTGACCCGTTGAGCACGTTCGATGGCCCATCATTCCATTCATTTGACCATGAATAAGAAAGACTCCATTCTTACCCTTACAATCTCATCACTTATTAGGGGGTGCAGGATTTTAAATAAACTACAATTCATAGAGATTTGAACTAAAGGTTGTGAATTACTAAAGAATGGATAAGAATTTGACAGATAAAAAAAAAATGGAGCCAAGGGTAGTGGTAGGAAAAACCTACGATCAAAGTTGTCTTAGCCGTTCACCTATCTAAGCAGGCCTCCCATTACCCACACCCTACCATATAAATAACAACACATTATTAATACTTTACTTGAGCCTCCTGGCCTTAATTTTCAATAGAAATATACAACTCTTAGGACAATAACAAAAAGAATAATTTGAAGCTTTACCTTAAAAAATACATCATGTAGATCTTGCAATCCCATTTTAAGAGATCAACATGGCTGGATTTTTTTTTTCTTTGTTTGTTACATTCTTTAGAAATTTTTAGGAACATGATTGCATAAAATAAATCCAGAAAATAATTACTAGTAAGTCTTACTGCATTGCAAAATAATCCATCCTGATGTGTACATCATTACTGTATGAGTACATCCTCCTCTTTGATTCCTGCTTTCTCCAGATGAAGTTCCAGCAGCCACCCCACTCACCATTCTATGATTTCTAACCCAGACAGGGAGCAATATTAATATAGAAGAGGTTATCACCAGAGAGGACAATGATTTAAAGGAGTAATTTGGAGCTAGTGGAGATTAACCATTCATTCGAAAGAAACACTGATGTCCATTTCTTACTGTTACATGTTTCCAAGAGTAAAAAGAAACACCATATATGATCCCAATGCTCGAAGATTTTTACTTTAATTTTTTTTTTTTTTATGCCTATAGCACCTAGTCTTCCTAAATGGTCTCCCATCCAAGTGCTTAGCTTCTGAGATCAAATGAGATTGGGCATGTTCAGGGTAGCATGGCTGTAGACTAAGATTTTTACCTTTTTAAGGGTTATACAGATGATAAACACTTAGGAACCATATGAAACAGCAAAATGAAATGTTAAAGTGTAGTTTTGTGTTATAGGCTGAATCGTGTCCCATTTCGTTGAAGCCCTAATTCCTAGTACCTCAGAATGTGCTTGTTCGAAGATAGGGACTTTAATGAGGTAATTAAGTTAATACGAGGTTGTTAGGGAGGCCCTAATCCAATATAATTAGTGTCCTTAAGAAGAGCAGATTAAAAGAGACTCACAGGCAGAGAAAAACATATGAACACACAGAGAGGAGGCAGCCATCTGCAAGCCAAGGGGCTAGTCCTCAGACCGAAATCAACCCTGCTGACACTTTGACCTTGAGATGCCAGCCTCCAGACTTGTGAGAAAATAAGTTTCTTGAATGTAAGCCATCCAGTCTGTGTTGTTACAGCAGCCCTAGGAAAAGAACATAGCATCGAAAGAAAGAGTGCTCCAGTTAAGAAACATTCTTAATGTTGGAAGAGAGATTATTGCAAGCCTGAGTGGTCAGGAAAAGCTCACACAGCAGGTGTGCCTTGGACTAGTCCTTACAGAATAAGCTGGAGTGGGAGAGAGTTCAGGAGGGAAAAACCATCTAGGTTTCGTGTGGATGGGTGAGTGAGTCAGCAGAAAGCCTGACATCGTTTACACAGGGGAGGTGGGAAAAAAGACTAGGTGGATGGTTTGAAAGTTAATAGAGGCCTGCACGTATTTCTCAGAAGGGAACGTTAGAAGTGTATCAACTCATAGTCAAATATTCTTCCTTTCTTTATGTGGAAGTCAGTTTATGCCATTCTCTAGAACACAATACGTCAATGTCAGCCTGACTTTCTCTGGGATATATATCAAACAGTACATTTCTCACAAATAATCAACAAAGTTTACTTACCAGATGCTTTCAGAATAATTTTATCATACTACCCAGCTGCAGTTATTTCTATAGCTAAAATTTCAGGAAGCAGTCCTCTGCACCATTTATGAAATATAAACTCATCGAGCCCTTTATGAAATAGAGTATACTGATTGTAAATAATCTAACTTAAAGAAGAAAGTTAGCTTAAAAAAAAAAAAAGAAAGAAACCTTCTTAAATGGTATGTATATATTTTTCTTGTTGAGCTATAAACACGAAGCCGAGGAGACAGGTAAGGTACTTTAGGGTAATAATGTTGAAGTTACTGGTGCTCTGGCATCTGAGCTAGTTTCACCATGCCTTTGAATTACCCCATGTCTTATCTTCCCTATTCTTATGCATTTTTATTATGTTCCTACTCTAACTTGTTCCTTATGTGAATTAGAGAGTAGGCAAAAAGAAAAACAACTTCTATAATTTTATAATTCAGAGATTGTAAGAATGGCTACTAAAATTAATGACTACACTTCTAATCATTTGTGTTCCTTATATGCTCCAAGTCTTTTTAAAAGATTATTTGATTTAGTTCTAATAATCTTTGGAGATTGTTTTATTTGTTTTTTCTTTACATGTACATGTAATCCAGTTTTCAGGGGTGGCATTTCTTCTCAAAATCCAAATAATGATAAGACAAAATTCCAAGGCAGTAGGCAGTAAGAAGGCCATTTCCCTGCCAGCCGGGACACCTTGCCAAATGTAATGCCCATGAATTTTGAAGACTATTTATATGGTGTAAAAATACAACCTATGACTTTCCTGTTAGCACCTCTGCTTCAAAGCATACTTCTGTCAGTCCCCTAATGTCTTATCTGTTAGCCACTGTGCCTTGTCCTATAGTATCCAGAGAGGCAAGAATGTTTCTGTTTCCCTTTCCCATCGTGGGTGGCTTCCAAGGGCTGGAGGAAGGAAAGGGGCAGAATCTGCTCAGGCTCATGGAGTTTCCTTTTAAAGTGATGAAAATATTCTGGATTAAATAGTGGTGATAGTTGCCTAACATTGTGGATACATTTAAAAATACTGAATTGTACACTTTTGGGGTTCACATAGTGAATTTTATGTTATGTGAATCTTACCTCAATAAAAAACTGTGTACGCCCTGAGGATTGGATAGAATTTGCTCATTTCTGGATAAGGTACTGGATGCTGATATTTGCACTGTGGAGTTTGTCTCAGTTTGGGCTGCCATAATGAACCACCATAGACCGGGGGGCTGAAACAAGTAATTTGTTTCTCACGGTTCTAGAGGCTGGGAAGCTGAGGGTCAAAGAGCAGGCAGTTCCTGGTGAGGCCTGCTTCCTTGTTTGCAGATGGCTGCCCTGATATGGCAAAGAGCAGAGAGAAAAGGCCCCTTTTTATAAGATCACTAATCCCACCTGTGAGGGCTCCACCCATGACCTAATTACCTCCCAAAAGCCCCACCTCCTAACACCAACACATCATGTGGTTAGGATTGTAACACAGGGATTTCCAGGAGGACACAAATATTCAGTCAATGGTAAGACTCTTAAAGAAATTTTCTAATTGATTCCTTCTATTAATTCTATTTCCCAGAAACTTGGACCAGTTGCTATATATACCTCCGTTTCAGAAAACACAAATTTTGTAGCTTTTCAAGGTGGTCTGTTTCTGACAGAGTGAACTGAGGTATGATGTACCTGGCTTGGAATTTTCTTAATTCAGCCTCATCATTCTTATGATTATTGTTAACATATTGACAATTTGAGATTAGATTGCCTGTTTTGTGTTGTGACCTTTAACCTCCCCTCTCCCCATCAAGTTTCTTGACATTTTAGTTAAAAGTTAAAAAACATAATTTCTGCTAGCCGAATGCCATTCTGAACCAGAACTATATTAAGAAAGCAGCTGATTCCAATTATAGATTTTGATCTGTGATGATTTTATTGAAATTATTTAAAAGGATGAGAAGATATATTGATAAAATGTGAAAATAAAGATTGTTATCGTATTTGGGTGCTAAATCTTTAGAGCACACAGATAGATGTTCCAGTGTCTTGATAAGAATTCGCAGGGTAGGAAAATCCAGAGTGATAGATAAGAATAATGAGCAAGTGTTGAAAAACTGAATTATTCAATTTGGAAGACAAAGTACCTGACTGGGGTGGTAATAGAGTTCTTTTGAAAAAAATTGAATCTAAGTGGTAAGACCTACCATGTGATTTCATGATGCTGGCGAATGAGATGTTATGAGGAGCAGATTTAAGCCTTTGACATAATTGCGCTCAAAAAGATTAAAAATTTATGCTGTGATATTTAATTTTATGTGTCGATCATTATACCCAGATATGTGGTCAAACATTATTCTCTATTTTAAAAATGAGGCTAACATTTAAATGAGTAGACTGAATTAAGTTGATACCCTCCATCATGTGGGTAGGCCTTATCTGATCAGTTGAAGCCATTAATAGAAAAGTGACCAACCCCACCGCCCCTAGAAGAGTGAATTCTGCCAGCAGAACTCTGTCTTTGTACTTGAACTACAGAAGAATTCTTCCCTGGGTCTCCGGTTTACTAGTTTACCCTTCATATTTTGTGCTTGCCGACCCCACAATTGCGTGGGTCAGTTCTTTAAAGTCAATCTATCTCTCTGTCTCTTTCTCCCCCACCTCTCTCTCTCATTGTAATTAATAGAGTTCACCAAAGGAACAGACAATAGGAGATATATCTATACATCTATATATTTGTATCTACACATCTTACTGCTCTCCACTTTCAGTTGTTTTCGTGTGTATGCACACACACACACATATGTGAGAGACATTTATTTTAAGGAATTGCCTCATGTTATTATAGAGGCTTGGCAAACCCCAAATCTGCAGGGCAGAAACCAGGGAAGAGCTGATGTTGCAGTTCAAATGTGAAAACTATTTGCAGTAAAGCTGAAGAATTCCTTCTTCAGGAAACCTCAGTCTTCTTAAGGTCTTCATCTGACTGAATGAGTCCCAGCCACACTATGAGGGTAATTAGCTTTATTTAAAGTCCACCGATTTAAATGAACAAACAAAACAAACTCATAAATATAGAGAATAAATTGATGGTTGCCAGATGGGAGGGGTGTTGGGGGAATGGCTGAAAAAAGTAAAAAGGAATAAGAAGTACAAATCAGCAGTTTTAAAAATAGTCATAGGGATATGAAGTACAGCATAGGAAATATAGTCAATAATATTGTAATAACTATGTACAGTGTCAGATGGGTATTAGACTTATTGAGATAATCACTTAGTAAGTTATATAAATGTCTAATCACTACGTTGTACACCTGAAACTAATATAATATTGTATGCCAACTGTAATTGAAAAAATGATTTAAAAAATAAAATAAATGTTAATTTTCTGCAAATACATCCTCACAAAAACATCCAGACCAGCTATCTGCTCACCTTGGTCCAGTCAAGTTGAAATAAAACTAATCATCACATACATCTTATTGGTCTGGGTTCTCCGTAGACCCCCGGCTCACACACTGACAGCTTTGATTCCTGCCATTGTGCTTGAAAGGTTGAATAACAAAATTATTCATCAAGATGTGGTTAATAAGTTTATAAATTTACAGTAGGGTTAATTAATATAATATTTTGAGGGCAGAAATAGATTATATTCTCTTTGTCTTTCAATATATAAGGACATTGGGCATGTAGGCTCCAATTCTGTCTGCACCATTAACCGTATCACTTCCTTAACTAATTACGGACCATTTAACATGTGTTAGGCACTGGGAGTGCAGCAGAAAACAAAGCAAGCCCCCGCCTTCATGGAGTTTACATTCTTATTTCTGTTGTGATTTTACACATCAAAACAGATGTCTATTCTTTCTTTCTTTCTTTCTTTCTTTCTTTCTTTCTTTCTTTCTTTCTTTCTTTCTTTCTTTCTTTCAAATGTGATATGATTTATTAGTATTTTAGCCTCTTTGAAAAAGTTGTTCTCAGCATACAAAAAAACAAAAACAAAAACAAAAACCAAAAAACCACTATTAGTTGACCAGCTGATCGTGTCATCGGAATGAATTGTTTTATTGGAAAATCTGTGGGTTGTGGACAAAAGATAAGCTACTTTTACTTTCTAATGGCCGAAAAGGTTTCTAGATATTTACTCTGAATATATTACTTTTCTGAATGTAGTTCAGTGACATGTCCCTGCAAAATGTCGGAGACAGCAAGTACATGGCTAACATAGAGAAAGGGATTACTCACAGAAAAGATGTGCCTAAGAGGTATCTTTGCTCTCTGTACTTAAGAGTGTAAGAATATATTTTCTCTATTAGATGAGAACTTACTTTCTTTCCTTGTTCGATGTTTCTTTTTTTTTCTCTCCTTTGACAAATTTTGAGAAAACCTATATTTCTAAATATGTAAAATAAATAAATTGGTGCCCTATATTAGAGATGAAAGTTATTTTTCATATTATAATTGCGTTATTTACCCATTGCTACTTAACTGTTTAGCCCTAGATTTAATGTCTTAAAACAACGAACACTTATTAATTCACAGTCTCTATGGGTCAGGAACATGGGCGTGGCTTAGCATCATGCTGTGGCCCAGGTCTCTCATGAGGCTACAGGGTTACAGTCATCCCAAGCCCGGGATGGTGAAGAAGGAGGACTGCTTCGAAGTACACTAGTGAAACTGCTAACAGGCCTCAGGCCATCACTGGCTGGTCTCCAGGGACATCATTTCCTCCTTCTGTGGGTCTCAAAATAGGGCTACACACAACAGGGCGGCTGGCTTGTCCCAGAGCGGGAGCTCTGTGAATGCGTGTGAGAGGGGATGCCCAAGATGGAAGCCACGCTCTATTTGTAATCTCATCTCAAAAGTGCCATCCATTCTTTTTGCCCTACTCTATTCATTGGAATTGGATTCTTAGGTCTAGCCCACACTGCAGTAGAGAAGACACAAGAGTGTGACTACCAGGAGAAAAGGATCTTTGGAAGCCGTCTTAGGAGCTGCCTACCACGTTTGTTTTTATTTTCAATGTTTAATAAGCCATTGATTCCCGTCAATTCTTCCATTTAAAATCTCTTCCTTAATAATCCCTCTCTTTCTATTTCACAGCTAGTACCTTGGCTTCTTTCTTCATTACCACATAAACAGATTACTTAACAACTCTCTTAATTCTGCATGAACCCCCTTAGATCCCGCATTCATCTCTACTGGTTAATATTCCTGAAACACCACTGAGTTCCTTCATTTTCTTGTTCACAAAACTTCAGTTGTCTTCTTTTGTTTGTGTTTCTTATTCCTTCCATTCCAGCTGGGCCAGGGCCTTCGTTATGTTCTGAATATCACATGCTTCCTGGATATCTGTTTGTCTCTGTTTTAACCTTTCTCTCCCAATTCCACCTACTGCCCTTCTCAGTGAAACTTACCACTGCCCTCATTGAACCTCTTGTTCTTAATTCCTACAGTAAAAGTGGTTCGTGCAGCATAATTTAATACACAGACCTATGCTGACAGCTTTGTCAGTTCTAATTTCTCTATTTCTGCTCTTTTCAACTAGGCTGAAATGTGTGTAACTTGTTATGTTTCTGTGTTCCCATTGCATCTAATAATATTGAGCACATTATATATTCTTGAATACTAGTGGCTTAAGGTAAAAACTAGAGAGCTCTTTTTCTAGCTGTGTAAGCCAAACAGGAATTTAGAAAAAAGCTAGTAAAAACCAAATAAAGGAAAATATTGAGCTATTTCCTAGTAAGTCTATCTCAGAAGGTAAGGAAACATAGTAAGATTATTTTTAGTAATCTTATATATTTTTTTATTATCATTTTCTCTTTTCAGTCACTCTGTTTCCATGATAGAAATAGGGGATGATTTTTGAACAAGGGACGATTTTGCCCCACAGGGGACATTTGGCAATGTCTGAAGTCATTTTTGGTTTTTACAACTGGGAGTGGGAAGGACGCTATAGATACCTAGTACACAGAGATCAGGGGTACTGCAGTGCACAAAACAGTCCCCTGCAACAAATAATTATCTGGCCCCAAATGTCAGTAGAGCTGAGGTTGAGAAATCTGCTTTATCCTAATCATAGGAGCAGCATATCTGTCATTACGAACCTTGGTTCTAAAATCGTAGTGCCTGAGCTCGGATCCCATCTCTGCCATTGGCTAGCTGTGTGATGTTGGTTAAATTACTGATCATCTAGGCTTCTTTATGTTTAAGTCATCAGAATAACAGAACTTATCAGTGAGTTTTGTTGGGAGGATTAAATGAGTTAATAATTGTAGAGTACTTAAAACAGTGTCTGGAATATAATATGACTTATTATAAGTGTTTGTTAAGTATAACACTCCTTTTAGGAGTTTCATATCACATAAGTTGGATACACTGTCCATCCTGAGGTGTTTACCAGTCTTATTATCAAATAGAAAACTTGAGCAAGATTTTGTGGGCAGAGTTTAGCTCAATTGGCTGCATCAATCTCAGTGGCTGGATGACAGATTTCTCTATAAAACAAAACAAAACAACTACTCTAAAACTTAGAAAAACAGATGACTGTTTTCACATTTAGTACATCCAACCATCTGAAAGTTAGAAATCATGGCTTGTTCAATTCAGCTTTCATTTGTCAACTGAACATTTTGGTGTTTCTCTGAGAGGATCTAATTTTACTAGATAAAGCAGGCAGTAACCAGCTCTTTCAAATAAGAGCTCATAAGCTGGCGACTTTAAAGTCCTCATTAGATTCCATACGGGGAGAGCCATCCATTGTCAGTCACACAGGTGGTCAGGCCTAGGACAATGGAGAGGACACTTAGAGGTGCCCCAAACCATTAGGGTTATTCACAGGAAACATGTAGAACAAACACACTCCTTTCTGAAAGGGATCATGTTCTGTGGATTTTCCCAGATTTTCAATTTGCAAAGTAAACTGTAATGTGTGTGCATTTAAATTACTTATGTAAACTTGACATCTGATTTGCAAAAACACAGCAGTTAGCTACAAGTAGGTGAATTTCCCCTGCACATAACAGAATTTTCTGTCATAGGTTTTTCATTCTGCTTTTCTTGGGAGTGAATCATAGAATTCGTAGGATGGGATCTAAAACACACCATAGTCAATTTTCATCACTTGACAATAAAGACATCTGGGGACATCTTAGTCTTTCCTAATTTATCTTAAGTAGAAAACTTCTAACAGTAAATGGCAACTGACTTCCATTTGCTTTACATTTAAGTCTCCATGTTGGAAGAGAAGATAGGTAAATAAATTGCAAATAGTTCATTTGCTTCTGGGTCATCGATATCAATTTTCCAATGCCCTGTAGAAATATACATAGACTCTTGGAGCAGCCGAAAGCTTTATTTTTAAGGTTACATTGTTTCATGATTATGTTAACGAGAGTCATACTGTGTTAAGAATAATCACTAATTGGACTCTCACATAACAAAATATAACTTAAAGAAAAACAATATTTCTATACTAAAAAACTGTGTTTGTATTGCTTTTAAGAAGTGACATTTGGTCTACAGCCATGCTACCCTAAACAAGCCTGGTCCTGTCTGATCTCAGAAGCTAAGCAAGGTTGTGCCTGGTTAGGGTTGGGCCTGGTTAGTACTTAGATGGGAGACCACCTAAGAAGACCAGGTGCTGTAGGCATAAAAATTAAAACTAAGGGATTGTGAGCTGACAAGTTCCTTGCAATCTGTAAGGTCAACCAAGTGTTGCCTTGCCTAAAAAAAAAGAAATAAATAAAAAGAAAAAGAAAAGAAAAAAAAGAAGTGACATTTGTTGACCATGAAAGTTCAGATTTGAGACTTGGCAGTTCTTAGTATTAATTTAAAATCCTAGGTCCCTTTAATGTCTAAGATAAAAAGAAGGACTCCTCCATAGGCCTTGACTGCAGGTTCTACAAAAAGGAAATATTCTGTTTGCAGCAGTGTAGCAAAAAGAATGTTATACATGTAATTTTAATAATACTTCAGATTTAAATTATAGTTACTATATATTTTAGTCATACTTTTTATGTAAACAAAGTAAAATAAATCTGTACTAGTTCCAATATAATTGTATATTTTCTTAGTGCCAGTAAGAGTAATTGCCCATGTTTGAGAATGAACTCATAGCTATGTTAAACCACAAGAAAATAAATCTCTCTGGATAGTCTGTTTTTCTAGGTAAGATTTTTCCCCCATAAAAACAAACAAACAAACAAACAAAACAAAACAAAACAAAACAAAAAAACAAAAAAACCCTAATTTAAAAAACAATTCAACACTTTTAATGGAAAACTCCTAAGTTCTTACTTATATCATTAAAAAAAAAGAAGCAATAATAGGTATGTGATTTAAAATTTGGAAAGTAACAGAAGAATATAAAATAAAATATCTCTTTTACTCCCAAATGCTCAGTCTCAGTCAGCTGTAATTACGATTGGCAGTTTATCGTGGATTTTAAATTTATTTTTATATGCATCTAAGCTCTATCCTATTAAAAAGCATATGAATTCATAGTATAACTATCATTTAATGCCTTGCTTGTCACTTAATTCATCTTAAAGGTCTTTCCCTATCAACATATATAGAACTATTTTATTTTTTAAAGAATAACTACCTTTTTTCTTATGTAGATATTCCATACTTGTAAAACAGTAGTTTACAAGCAAAAATTTAGATTTTTTTCTGGTTTTTACATTACTAAAAATGGTGTAATAATCTTATTTGTACATATATCTCCCCTAGATGTGACTGTATGTGTAGGATAAATGCCTCATAATGAAGATTTATAAGAATAAAGTGGTATTTGTATCTTAAAATTATAGTTTAATCAATGTTACATGTAAGATGCTTATTTTATACCTTATCAATACTACATTTTATTAAGTTTTTCAATTTTTATCAATATTATCTGTGAAAATCAGTAAGGCATTTTTCGGGCTCTCATTTCACTAACTTTATACAGAATCCTTCATACTACTAGATAGCCATTTTTATGCCTTTCAACTTTCTGTTGAGTTTTGCTTCCTTCTCATCTGTAGGAGTACTTAGTACTGCTGTAAAATTTTCTGTCATGGGTCTCAAACTTGAGAAAAAGATCGTGTTTTACTTTACTTGTAGGAGCTGGGCACCATGTCTGCCATCCACACTTTTTGCCTTCAATTGCTTTAATCTTCGCCTTTTCCCTCTGTAGCAGTATTTCAAGTCCTTTCTCACTGTCACCAATTTGCTTTGCAGCTGTGAGAATTCTGTTTTTCACTGTTTCTAATTTGTTAGCTTTCTAATGGTATTTTGCCATTAATTTGTTTTCTGAACTCTCCAATCTCCTTTTTGATCTATTTTATCTTTGATTTTTGTTTACTTGTTTCCATGTTTGTTTTCCAGGGTACAAAACATGTGTTAACTATATCATTCTTTACTTTTTTGTGTGTTTCCTCTTGAATGTATTTCTAAGTTGTATTTTGTATATGATATTCCCTCCAACAATGCTTTTACATATTTACTGCAGACAGTGAGTGCCCAGTCCTGCTAGTGCCTTAAACCCACAGCACCACAGGATCTCCTGGGAAGTTTTGAAAATCCCAGTGGCAGGGGCACTTCCAGACCTCAGTCCTCAAGCCTGGCCGATGGCTGAGTTCCTCGTGAGGACTGCAGTCTGGGGAAGATTGGGAAGCTTGCCTCCACACCGTGGCTTGCCAGACCCATGCCGCCACAACCCTGTGTAGGAAAAGCCTGTGTCATTCATTTGCAGTTTGCCAGGTTTTTTCCTGTTGTAAGTGTGGGAGTGATATTTTTTCAAGTTCTCTACATCAATAAACTGAAACATTGAAGAAGGGGACATCCAAACCTGAGGCATTAACACTTCTTGCACTGTTTTTATGGCATTTTTTAATAAAAGCTTTTCTTGCTTTCTTCACTGTTAATGACATGCATAGCTGTGCTTGGCCTTTAAAAAAATTTTTTTTTTCTCTTTAAATTTTGTTTATGCTGAAAATAAAAAGTGAGACCCTGGCACTCCTCGGGGGACCCTGTGCACACATCACCTGTGAATCCTGAAGATGCTCTTTTTGTTCTGGACACCAAGCTCACATTCAATCAATTTCGGACCCCATGCTCTTTTCAATCAATTTATCTTAAGCAAATTTTCTTGCAGGAAAGCAGTGATGGGCATAGTACTTCTCTTTAGTCTGAGTTACAGGAAGTTTGTTTATGCTTTTGGCAAAAACAACACACTATGGCTCATCATTCACTTTCTTTCTAGTCAGGCCCGACCTCCCCCAAATGCTAAAATGTCTTAACAGTTTTCTTACTTCTGGTATATATTTTTTAAATTTGAAACCAGGGAGGGGGTGCAAAATGAATGTAATCCTGAACTTTTTTCTCCTGTTTACGAAATTGGTTGAAAATCAAGAACTCCTGATTGCTTGCTTTTTTACCTAAAAAGGACGTGAGCCTCTGCTTTCTTCACGTCCCACATCAGGATGGAAAGCTCTCCTGTCCACTGCCATTTTGTGTTTAGGTCCCAGGCTACTTCGATTCATGCTGTGCCCTCACTACATTTTACCAGGTTGAGAGAAACCCCAGGTCCAGAGCAGGGATTGGAGTTTTGCTTTTCCCACTGTGGGGTGCAGAGGACAAAAGGGCCACCGTGAATGGGCCACCTGCTGGTCATGCCGCTCACACCACCTGCAAAGGCAGCCATTGATCTTCAAGGCTGAGGGTTTCAAAATGTGACTGTTTGTTCCTGTGTAAAGCCAGCCTCCTAGTGACTTGTCTCTATATGGTATCACATTCAAAGAAGCAGCTCTGATACCAGGAGCCTTGAGGAATAATAACAACCTACATGGAGAAGCGTGCGGTTTCTTACAGAGCAACACAGAAAAGCTTTGCTAATAGGCTCCATAAACCACTTTGGCATTCCTCAAGACTTCCTGCTTGACAAAGTTGCCACAATTCTGTCACCTTCTTTTCTTTAGTCTCCTCTCTAACAAGGCTGATTTTTCAGACAGGTTAACACTGATATTTTAATCCCAAATTCAAGTTGCTTCCTTAGATGCTTTCTGGAGCTTTAAGGTAGCCTTAGAGCTGGCAGGAAAGTCATGAAAACCAGTATGGGAAGTAGAGGCAGTGACAGTGATGTCAGCTTGCCTTAGGTGCCTCCTCAGCTCGCGTACCTCCAGGAACTGGAAGAGACAATTTTGCAAAGAGAAAAAATTTAAAGAAAGTCCACTGCCTCCCAAGGTACTCTCTCCTATTGGATTATTTCTCTCTTCCCAGCTCTGCTGCCCTGAGTCCCTTCGGGAAAGTTCTTGCTGGCTGGATGCTTTTGTCAGTTATCAGTAAGATTGTTTATAGAATCCCTGGTGTTAGTAATAGTACTGTGGGGAGACAGAAGGGTGATAATAGGAATAATTATAATCTCATGACACAGGGTACTGCTTCTCTTTCTCCAAAATGTAGGAGAAGTGTGCACAGACTGTATTCCTAGCTGGTCCTGAGAGCATATCTCAGCTCAACTTCAGCTGGGGAAGGAAAAGCTGCTCAGGGAGTCTGTGGGGATGCTTACGATGTCTCTGCTCTTCTCCCTGTCCCCATCCCAAGCCCTTGCCTTTCTTTGCCAATCCTAGTGAAAGAACAGTGTAGCACAAGCTGGGGAATGGCAGAGGAAGAAGCAGCTGTTCGGTATTTTACCCTCATCATAAGGGCGACTCTTTCGTGTGTGCTCGCCAGAAATCTTTGGTTTTGTTTTGAGACTCTTTTAACCCCTTTTGGAAATACATTTTTAGGCCAAGCTACAGCCACTCCTGCCCAGCGTGCCAAGTCTGTAAAAAGGTGGTGCTTCCCAAAAGCTCTGATTATAAAAGCCACTTGGAGTGCTGGGTAAATACCAATACTCTAGCTTGCATCCCAGACCTCCTGAGTCAGAATCTGAAGTAAAGATTTCTGAGAAGGAAAGCTGGGAGAAGCCGGCCTAGAAAATTGTCAAGCAGCTGCATACATAATCTGCACTCTCCTGGACTACCATAAAAAACAATCTTAATTAGCATAGCTATTGTATTAAAACCCTGAGTTGATGGCTGAATATGAAAATTTGGCTTATTCTATTAAAATCTGAATGAAAGAAGAATGCTAGCAGAAGTATACATTCAAAAAGCCTCCCTACCAAACCATTAACTTTACTTTGGTGGACTCAATTTCATAGAAAAGGAGAACAACAATTCTTTATTATACAACACCCATAATCCTTCATGTAAGCAGCAAAATAGGTTATTGGTAACCCATACCTACAGCCTTATAACTGACAGTTTACTTTCAAAATAGTATTCAACTAATAAAAAAAGCAATAGAAAAAGCTTGCTTTGATATGACTCTTACAGGGTTTAAATTAAAGTTTGGCAAATAAAAGTCATTCAATATGACTATGTTTTCAGCAACTGATATTTTTGCCTTCTCGAACAAGTTATAAAATGCTTTTTCAATTTTGTCTTTATAGTCTCAGGAAAAATTGAAATCGAACTATGTGATTCAATTTTTAAAAATATATATACCCAGTTGAGCCTTGGGCCCAGAATTGTCTGGTGTTAAAAGGAACTATTTGTGTATATGATTTTGTCTTCTTGGAACTATAGATGAATTACTTTATAGTTATTTACAATTTCTCAGCTAGCGAAGGGATTATTACTCTTAACAGGGCTTGACAAAGACTCTCTCCCTGACCAAAATTTAATTAGGCTCCCCTGAGTCTTCTTCTCAACTAGACCTTGACTTTGAGAATCCACGTCCATCCTTGCAGAGACCAGTTTTAGTATGAATTCTGTTAAGTTGGTTTAAAGAGAATCCCCAACCCTTGACATTTGATCACCCTTGATATCTGATCAAATTCCTCATCTCCAGCCCTTGATATCTGATCTGATCACCATGGCCTGCTGAAGAATCCTGTTATGTTGGTTTAGTAAGAATCTTCCTACTCTTACTAACTTTGCATCCATCGACCTGCTCACTCTGCTCTTTAGTTATAAATTCCTACTTGTTGTACTCAGAATTGAGCTCTGTTGTTCATTAAAGTCTCTTTTCCCCTATTACACTAGTTTCCAAATAAAAATCTTTCTTTATCACTATAACTAGTACCCAGCTCTGGTTCTTTTTCACAGGCAGGGATGGTAAATGGGTTTTACCTTGAGTGTGAAATCTCATTTGTTGGTGGTGGCTGCCTGTAGTACTATGTCGAGAAAGATCCCGAGGCTACATCCAAACATAGCAGGAACAAGAACTGCGATCTATGAGAGATGTCTGCCATGGGTGCAGATGAGTGTGTGTGTTGTAGCATCTTCTCTGAAAAGTGTTCAGGTCTGCTTCCTCCTCCCCGTATCCTGCCCTCTCCAGTGCCATTCTTAAGAAATAAAATAGCTGAAGACCAAAAGACCTGAGAATGGAGGTGGTAGTTGTAGAAACAAAGAAATTACAGAATTTGTCTAGATAAGTTTTTTTCTTGTCTCTTCATAACATATGGATGGTGTAATAAGGGACAAAGGAGACAAGAGTCTTTGGCCTTGAAAAGCAAAAAGAGACAAGGCTGGGTGCTGGAATGAGCCCAACTGATGTCTCAAACTAAAGGATAAAGGTAACCTTGGAGATTCTCAATTTGGTCCAACTCTATTGACTCTTAGAACTAGATGTGGCTATTATGTGGCTATTGTTGGTGCCAGTGGGGGCTGTTGGGTTCCATGAGCTCAGATTCACTGTAGGCTTACAGTTCAACATTATCCTTGCTTCTCTTTGTCTTTCTAACCAAGAGAACAATGTCTATGGAAAGATTAGCAGAATGAGAATTTAAGTATAATTTATTCACAGCTGAGCCGATACCTAATAACTACCAAACCTCTCTATAATAAATGTCTGGATTAAGATACCCAGCATTGAGGCAAAGCAATCTTGAGAAAGCAGAACAAAGCTGGTATTATGCTCCCTGATTTCAAATTACATTACAAAGCTAATGAAGTGAATTTAATATTTAATATTTAAATGGAGAAACATTTTCAAATAGTCTTACATGATTTCTAAAAAAAAAGTCTCAATACAAAACAAAGTGCATGATTGCAATAAATGTCTACCTGTTTGTTTTACCATTAATAATTATCTGGGTGATCTGAATTTGTTCTACAATAATTTTCTTTCAATTTGCACATGTAAACAGAAACACAAATATTGGCATAATAGTATATTGTAAATGTAGGAAAGGTAAAGCATTATCTACTTTTAACAAATTCTGTAGCACTGTCTTTGCTGATCATTGTGTAAGTAGATTACACCAGCTTTAGTGATAATTAAAATTAGCTCCATCTTGGAAGCCAGGAGATTCAAATTGTTCACCTCATCCCACCATTAGCCAGCCCTGTACCTGCAATCTCAGATTCTTAATTTATAAAATTACAGAATTTAAAATCCTATTTAATCCTATTTCATTCTCTGAATTTCCTTTTGAGATTTAGATTGTTATAAGTGAAGAATTATACTCCCTCTGCTGGTGGATGAAAGTAAAACAATAATAAAAAGCATACTACAAGAAAATTTTATTCTGTAATTCAAATGCATTACTTTGGAGATCTATGCAATTTCAGATTTTTGGACTTTATACAGAGTTTGATTAAGCCAAATCATTTTCTATCATAAGAAAAGTCTTAGAGTGATGATCAAAGTACAAGATCTGGAGTCAGAGTCCAGAGCTCAAATCCATCACAGGTCTTCTGGGACCTGGTGCATTAGTTCACTCCTTTGACTTGCAGGTTTCTCAGCCTGAGAGGAAACGGATATTAATATCTCTACTCTGCTAATGTCTTGTGCTTAGCAACCCTTAGTCTTATATTTGCAAAGTGTTCCATAATTGTTAGCTCTTATTGCTGGTACTTTGCTGGATTGATATTACTGGAAGAGTTTCTTTAGTACTCAGAACCCATTTTAGCATCTAGAATAGATTTCATTTTCACAATACCTATAATGCTATATAACAAATTTACCTCAAAAATGAATAAAAATGTAAGACTATCTTCCACAACTCTGACCAAGTCTCACAACGTAGATTGAAAACCCCTCATGTGAACGCTTGTCTAAAGTGGCTCATATTGGCTTCAGGCATATTTACATTGTTACTTTCTTTTACATTCTCTTTACAATATATAATTAAGATGAACTAAATTTTTTCAAATAATTTCCTTTATGGTAATAATTTAGGTTTGTACTAAATAGCATCTTAGCTTGGAAAAGATCATAATTTAAACTTTATGTTCAATTTCTAAATTTCTATAAATTTTGTTCAAATGCATAGTTTCTAAAAACGCTATTGTGTTTTTACGTGGACCTTCAATTATTTAATTCACTGTAACTGTAAAATTTTCAATTTAATTTCAATTACAGAGAGATTTTCAAAAACTTTCCATTGTGGAATTTTCAAACAGTACAGAAGAGAGACTGTCTTGTAAACTCCCACACATCCATCTTCAACAGTTATCATCTGCTTACTCTTCTTTCATCTATTTCCCCGCTCGCTCGTCCTCCTACCCTCTAAATTATTATAAAGCAGATTCCAAATATTATATTCTCGCATTAAGAAATATGTCAGCTTACATTTCTAAAACATGAACTATTTTTTAAATACAAACACAATAGTATTAGCATACCTAAAATAAATAATAATGTTAATATAATCAAATATCTGATTAGTGTTCAAATTTCCTCAGTTCTCATAATATTTGCTTTACAGCTGGTTTGTTTGCATCAGGGTCTAAACAAGATCCACAGCCAAGGAATGGTGGTGGCAGCTATTAGAAACTATAATGGGCAAGTAATGGAAGGATCAAATCTTCAATTGTATAAAGGATTTATTTTTTCAATTATGTAGAAAATTTCACTACTAGAGATAAAAGTAAGAATAATTTAGCAGGAAATTTTTTTTTTTAGCTTTGAAGTTGTTTCCAGTTATCAGAATAATTATATCAACTCTTAACTTTCCCTTGTAATTACAGGGTGAAGTGTTTGCTTCACATGTATATTATAGAGAATTATTAAAGGTTAAAAATGAAAAATCTGAAGGCATATCATCATCATAAAGAAACCATGAACCATGTATTAATATCATTAATTATTTAAACTTGCACAATTCTACTTTGCATTACTTCTAAGTATAATATTAGTACAGAAGATATTCATTGAATCTTTTGTGGTATACAGATATTTAATATAGTGTGACATAATTTAAAGCATTATTAAATGCAAGGCTTAGTGGAATAAGTCACAGTTAAAAATATAGATAATACATGCAGTATAGATATAATTAGTGTGATGTCAGAAATATTAGCTTGTTTAATTAAAAATAATAATACTGAATTATTGAGTTAGGATTATTGGAATCTGTGTTTTATTCTTAATTTTGCTGCTAGCTATCTCTGTGACCTCAGACAATGAAATCCTGGGTTCTAGTTTAAGTTTTACTGTTTTTTGTTAGATGGGAACAGGTAGAAGGAGATAGACTTTAATATAAATTATACTTCTGAGACTTTGTAATTCTTTCACATGCAATTAGACCATATCGAAATGCGCTTAACAAAGTAAGATGTGATCCAAGTTTTCACAGAGCTCATACTCTTGGCATGAGAGGGACACATGAAAAAATAAATTATCATACTATGTCATAAGTGCAACAATGGAAGACTGTCTAGTAGTCAGAGGTGTCAGGTTAAGTACTGAGGGGCATGTTGGTGGTAATTAGGGCAATCCTCCTGGAAGAGGTGATGCTTGAGGTGAGTCTTACATTTTTTACTCATGGTTATTTAATCTTTTCATTACCTGGATCTCTCTCTGTTCAAGCTCTCTAGCTTAGTACTCAATAAGCTCCAATTCTGGCTTGGAAGGTTTAATTATTTATTGACTCATTTGTCCCTAAAATCTAATTAGAGGGACTAAGTTTTAAAGTCTATAATATTGGTTATTTATAATTTTTTATTTAGAGTTCCTGAGCTGGATTAATCTTGGAAATTTCAAAAAAAAATGTATCTGGCAGGTTATACTGACCAGTTTGCCCAATGATATCTTGTACTTTTGTAAAATGGGGGGAAAAAACCCTTAAGATTAACTCAAACGGTATGAGATTTTTTTCCAATAGCAGACAAAGATATTTTATAGAAAATATTTATGCATTTTAATGTTGCGTAATATTTCCTTGTTCATGGAAAATTTAATAGTCTTAACTCCTTCTGCAGGTGAGATAATCACAAGCACTTCTCTCCAAAACAAATTTGTTGTCAGTTGTCGGGAGGTTCTCCTGTCCTAGAGATTTTGATGCTTCCTACTGGAGAAATTGTGGCCTTTTTAGAAAATGTTGGACTGCTAAATCCATCTATAACAAACTCCAAAACCAGGTAATGAGTCACTGGAGCCTCTTACTTTTAATACATGTAATTCATACCTCTAAAACTGTCCCGATGAAAAAGTGTCCTAAAGCTTTAGGAGGCCCAAAAGCTGATATCTTGGATGTTGCTTCAAGCCCCTGGAGCTCCTTAGACTGTGAGGTTCTGTGGGCAGAGTCCTTCACCCCATCCTTCCAAGCAGCTGTCTGATGGCAAAACTGACATATATGACTGATTGTCAAGATATCTATATTTTATCTTTTCATATCTCTGGTAGTCCAGAAGTAGTTTTCAGGCTGAAATATTTTATTTCCTTCTTTTTATAAGTGGTGAGTTGGTAGAAGTTATATAGGGATGATACAAGGGTGTCTAGAGTTTATATGAATTTTAGCTATTCTGATTTTATATTGTGGCCTTTAAACATATAATCTTGGGCCAATATTAGCTATTGGGTCAATCTTTCTTGACCAATAGGTATATATCAAAAAAAACCCACATATAAAAGGTTAATAAAATGCATTAAAAAGGAAGCTTTTAAAAAAGAGGAAGAAATATACTGACCAAGAGGGTTAAAAGTTTTTAATTGAGGATCATACTTGGCTTTGAGCTTCTTGACAATCAAATTATCCAGTAAATTATCAAAAATCTGGTTCTTTTTAGTTTAACAAATTGGGGAATGGGTAAAAATGGACATTCTTTTAACTATATATCAACCATAGCCCCAAACCAAATTCTCATGCAAAAAAAAAAAAAAAAAAACAACTAGAACTGGATTTACCTCCTGGAAGAATCTCTTTTGTTGCATAGTTAAAGATAGAGAATATTTAGTGTATAATTTGTGTGTCATTTGTTTTCATGTAAATTACATTTGGAATG
Organism: Rousettus aegyptiacus; assembly: GCF_014176215.1. Lineage (NCBI taxonomy): Eukaryota > Metazoa > Chordata > Mammalia > Chiroptera > Pteropodidae > Rousettus > Rousettus aegyptiacus. The sequence continues at coordinate 26,518,020 of NW_023416286.1, forward strand.
TTTAAACATACTTGAAAACACGTCGTCCTTCTGGCTATACCGTCTATTTACTTGACATTTCTTTGTCAGAAGAATCCAAAGAGAACAGCAGCTTTGCTTTGAACCTAAGTGACCAATAATTACAAAATAATAATACTAAATCATAAATGACACCTTAGTGGTTTGAATATGACTGATAATTTGGGACCAATCTGCACTTGTCTCTCTAAAATATATAAAAAGGTCTATTAAGTTCCCCTGTGATTTTATCTGCAAATGTCCAGAGAGTTCATCCAATTTTCTTCTTCACTAAGTTTAGTTTTGTTTGTTTGTTTGTTTGTTTGTTTTGCTTATTAACCTAATTGTTTCAGCATTTCACAAGTAATGTTGGATTAATTACACTACTGACATGCTTATCCAGAATATGAGTTTAAAGAGTTCACGGCAGGACAGAGAATCACGTGTGCTTTATTATGATGACTTTTTAGTGTAACTAAATGTAATTAGAACTGGATAAAAACATAAGAAAAAAATTAGAGAAAATTATGTGACAACTGTTCTATTAATTTCAAGGCCATTTTCATCTATTAAATTGTCTGGAATTGAAATAGGAGATTATAACAGGTTGTCTGATTGATTGGGGGTGTGGGGTCAAGCAGGTCAAAAGACTCAAGAAAAACATCTTCCTTTAGAATGGGGAAAAGGAAATAAAAGGATATGATACCTAAGTTCAGTTACCTGATTTGCCTTTTCTACAGTAATATATCACTCGGTAGGTCTCAAACTTTACTGTATGTAAAAATCAGCTACAGAACTTATGTAATGCAGATGACAGTGTCCTATTTTCAGGCACTTTGGTTCAGGAGGCATGGGAAAAATTCAGAAATCTGAATTTTTAAAGCACCTCAATTCTCATGCAAGCAATTGTTAGACCGCATTTAGAGAAGTACTGACTATAATGCCAATCACTTATCATTATGCTTTTCTACTCTTTCAGAAAACACTATTATACAAAGTTGATATTTGGTTGTATTAAGATATGACTGAGCTAAATTCATGGGAAAATGTTGAGAAAAATTTAGACTCTTATAAACATATTTTCATTTATTCTACTAAATTATGATAGAAGAACTTCCTCAATTGTATGCAATTATGAATGTTCTATAAGTGCCTCACACCATCTTTAGAGTGGCATATTGGGTTTCTTAACTAGATTTTATGTACATGAACATCCAAACAAATATAACATTAATTATTGTTAATATTAATTGTTTGTTTTCTATTGCTTCCAACTGCATCTTTCTGCTCTCAGGGAATGCTATAACAATATTCAGCCATCAATACCGAAAAAAACAACCAGTAGACCACTGGAAAAAATAAAATTATTCAGGGAAGGAGGATTATCCTTTGTCATTATGTATATGATTCATTCTTGACTGCTGAGGTCTATGTCATATCCTGATGTAAAATGTGTATTGAAAATAACTTCTTGTCTTGGATTTAGGATTGGCCCTGAGTGCCAATGCTATAACTTCAGTTTCCTAACTAGAGATATGAAAAGGTTACCCTTGTTTCAAAAATGTAAGTTTTACACAATCTTTGAGCAGTGTGAGCCATCCTTGACACACTCAGAAAATTTTCTGTATGCCTGTCTTACCAGGATCTAGTGCCCATCTAGCAAGTTATGCTTGGTAGCACTGGTAATACAGTTCTCTGCCCTTGTCACCTTCTATTAGTCAGGCTCTGGAGCCGTGGCCTTGTCTTTCTTAGTACATTGCTTGCCAGATTCAGAGAAAGCCCATACTGTATCTATATTGGAGAATGCTCATGTTCCTTCCCTCTTCACGCTACTCAACCCAGTTGAGCATGCATGACAGCCAGACATTAAACTCCATAAAAGAAGTGGCATAGGAAAAAACAAACCCATGTCTTTTCCCATTCGCAATCCCAGGTGGTTGTGGAGGTACAGCTTCTCTGTGTGGGGCCCTGGATTAATCCTCACATATAGAGTCAAGGATGGTTAGATTGAGAGGGACAAAGCTGGATCCCCAGGCAGAAATAGAAGACTGCAAAGTGCCATGGCCCAGAGTACAGTAAAGGCCCCTGTTTTCATAGTTCTGTGCTCCCATATTTCCCTTTAGAACAAACAGCCTATGGTTGACTAGAACTGTAAAAGTTACTTAATTCAATGTATGGATAATTCTGAATTAGTTTATTACTCCAGAGCTTTACCCATTGGAAGTCTGGTTGATGCTGATTTAGTGCTAAAGAAAGCACTAAATCTGATTTTCTTTTTTGGGAGGCCCATTCATATCTCTTGAAAAAGATAAACATCTCTTATACTATATATAATATAATATATAACTGTAACACAAATTAAAATTTTTCTTATCCCAAGGGGAGAAAATCATAATAATATTATTTAGAAAATTCCCCATTCCCTTCTTTTCTTTTTTCTTTTTTGGCCGTCCTTTCAGTTTTCTTGGAGATCGTGCCTCAGGGTCTGCTCTCACAAATGTGTCCTGGTGGAGTGACAATGAGTTCCATCTGTGGCAGGACTTGGCTGCCAAAGAGCTGACCCTCTGGACCGACGTGGTAGGCTGCAGACATGCAGCCTATGGGAGGAAGGCTGAATTCTGCCTGCTTGGGTTGGTCATTTTCTCTCTGACTTGTAATGGCATCAGAGTTTGGGGATGCTTGGGCAGATGTTTCCTATAAAATGTTTATGCTGAAATATCAATGACATATGAGTACTCTTATTTTTATGTCAAAGTGAAAACATACACAAAAGAAATATTAATTCTTCAGGGAGACCACAAAATTAGAAGCCAAGGCCCTTCCCCATCTCCCACAGACAGTTGGCTTTTGAACAAATTATATCCACTCTTTTGAACAAATTATAACATTGCATTTTACATGGGAAATTTTGAAACCCATTGCTTTCTCTTTTTCAATTTCTTGTAGTTTCTATTATGAGTTATCACCTGGTAAAATTAGTTGAATGTCTAACATCTGTTCCTCAATCTGTCCTGTTGCCCATTGAGAAAGACTTTTGGGGTACTCTCTTCTGTCTTTTTAAGCAGAGCCATTTCAGATAGTTAAGAATTTTTCAGTGTATAGTCTCATTGAAAAGGAGAATGAACTGCAGAGAAGAGAAGGAAGAAAATGAACGGCCTGTTTTAGCACTCACTTTTATACCTGGTTCTGTGAAGCCAAGTGTTTTGAAAAGAGAGGTGTGACTCTAGGGCTAGAGCCATTTCTAGCCTAACACTCGACTGTATTGGACAAAGTGACTTCCTAAAGACTCAGATAGCAGGTACTTCAAAAGCTGAAAAGGTCCCAGTCCAGTACCCTCAACCACCTTTATCTGCCCCTCACAAGCATGAAAATCACATTGCAGTTCTGCCAGATGTATCAACCATTACATCTACATGCAGAACTTTATTCAAAGGTAGCATCCTACCTCAAAAGCAAAGCACTACAAATTAAACCAATAATAAATAATAAACATGTTTAAATAAATTAATTAATGTTACTGTAACTTTTTTCAAAATATGCTTCATTTAATGTCAGCATTTAAATGTGCTAGAAGATTATTATTGTGCAAACACTGGTATTATTAAAATATTTCATATCAGAAAGAATTTTCTAAAATTCCTGTATTAAAATGATTATGTAATTATTTGAAAAGGTTATCTCCTACGAACTTCTAGTTCTACATTTTTACTATGTTTAATATTTTAAATAATGTTTCTAATGTTCAGCTTATTTTAAAACTCTTATCTATGTCACTAGGCTGCTATGTTTATGATGACAAGAAAGTGGAATGGAAAAAAGATTGGAAAAAAATCTAGGTTGAAAAATCTTTCTGCTGCATATTTTTGTGGTCCAGCATTAACTCCTGCTTTTCATTTTCTATCATACTCTGTCTGCATGTGGGCATTTGACTATGAAAACAGCTAGATAATTCAACCTCCTCAGACAAAACAAGGACAAAACAAAAGTTTTTTTTTTTTAATTTTAGTCAGATAGAAATTCTGAATGTCTATAAAAATATATCAATTTAGCTATAGTTCAAGAGAAAATTAAATTTCTATTCTGGGATATTTAACTAAACAACATGAGCAAATATATTTTAAAAGAAATACTCATACGACATTCTATAATCTGAGTTTAATAAAGTAACTAATAATTCATAAATAATCTGAACTTTTACTCAAACAAGTGATTTGACAGAGTAAAGGACAATTCATCAAGACACCCAACCATAACGCCAGAAGTCTTATCTGAAATCAAGAAGAATAAACTCCATCCTCAATAAACCACCAATAACTCTTAACGATCTGCCACAACACAAAACACCTAGACACAAAAGGGACTTATATTAAAAAACATGGATTGTTTTTGTAATAAAAGAATAAAATATCTTGGAAAGAAGTGGGTGGAACCTGGATTGAGTTATCTTTAAGAATCAAATCTTTCCCTACCTATTTTTTCTTCCTCATCCTCATTCTGTCCATTATAGACTACCCTCCAGTTGAACTAAACTAACTTATCACTGTTCTCCATCTACCCATCCAAAGCCCCTTCAAGCAGCTAAGGCTTTGCACAATAGTTCAGAAATCTCTTTCATCATTGATGCTCCCTCCACCATCATCATGCCTTGCTGGCAAACTTCTCAAATTACAAAACCCAGCTCAAAGTGTCACCTTTTTTGATGAAGCCTTTCTTGATTACCTATAGAGTTAATTATTCCCTCCTACATTTAGCTTCTAACTTTGGTATATATATATTTATTTATTTATTTATTAAATATATATATATTTATATAAAGTAATTATATAAAGTAGGTTCTAACAGAATACAGAGAACAATGAAGTTTATGGTATTTAATATAAATATATATAAATATATTTCTCTAACAACATATAATATTGTTACCATCTTTTACATGTAGGTATTTCTATATGCTACAGCCTACTCAAGGTTATTATTCGTCTTTGCAACTTCAGTAATTAGCATATTTTCTGGACTAGAACGATACTTAAATGCATATTAAATGAAGGGATACATGAGCATTTTTGCACTAGTATATTGAAAAAGCATAAATTATAGTGTTTTCAAATTTCAGCTTTATTATTATTTCTTTATTCTTCTGTTCTGTTAAACTTTAACCATAATGAGAAAAAATTCCTCTGCCACTGGATGAAAACTCATGGAAGGCCTGATGAATTCTGTATTCTAAAGCAATAAACAGTCTCAGTTTAGTAATTTGCATATCTAAAGGTTCTATATCTGCTATTTGGGACTAAGGACAGGTAAAAGAAAACTTTAATACTTGAAGAAAATTAGAAAGTGTTCTCATGTCTTTTTAAACTATCACAAATTTACAGAATTATTACAAATGCAGCACAAAAAAATTTTTGCCTGAACTATTTAATAGCACATTGCTGACTTAATGCATCAACACCCTATTTCAGTTTTTATTTCCTACAAGGATATTCTCCTAAGAATAATTCTTTAACACTCTACCTTCACTCTTTCATTCATGCCATGATTATACACACATATGAATGTATATATAAATATACATCTATATATGTATGTTATATACTTTTTTCTATATATACGTGCAATTTTGCATTGGGTTATAAGTGCTTTCAGAGAAGCAACTCTTTATATAGACCTATTTAGGCAGGAATAGGAAGTAACAACTAAACTACAGGTAAAAATAACACTACTACTTTTAATTCCTTTATTAGAAAAATGATCCAATGTAAATTTTAACTGGGGTCTACAGCCCGTGAATATAAAGTTCTAACAGAATACAGAGAATAATGAAGTTTATCGTATTCTGCTGAATTTAGGATTTGTGTATTGACAAGGGAAATCATTCAAATAAGCATATTTCTAAATACATATTTCCAGTTGCTGACTTATAAGAGACATAGTAATCAATTTCGGTAATTACCACATATACTTTTTTCTAAGTTACACTGACAATGAAAAAAAGACAAAGCTTCCAGAAAAAAAGGTTATCCATAAGGGGATTTTAGAAGAATTATTTGGCTTTAAATTGGGGCAAGGGTAGTGGGGATCGGGGGGCAGGGTGTGTGTCACACACTGGGTAGAGTCACAACACACAAAGGTGGAGAGGCATGAAAAATATGTTGGAAAGTGCAAGTGATTGGTACAAGCGGTAATAATGGTGTCTGTGTGTGGCCAGGGTCAGGGGAATAAACTCATAGAAATAGATGGAGGCCTGACTAGGAAGATATTGAGGCTATGCCAAGGAGTTTGAATGTCATTCTGAAGACAATTCAGGAAGGATTTAAGCAGGAGAGAAACAGCAGATTTGAGTATGAGAAATATAATACTGTACCATGTAAATAAAAAAGTGAAAGGAGCTTATTAAATTGGCAATTTAAACCCAAACATTCTGAAGCTATGTTTCCAATAACTACTACATACTCAAAATGGGAATCATAAAGTATTTTCTTCCTTACCTTAAATCTCTTGGGTACATAAAATAAGATACTTGGACCATATTATTTTCCACTAGAGTTATGAAAAATGGATAACAAAAAGATATAAAAGAAAATGTGATAAAAGAGCAAAAGTTGGCTTTGCAATTAGATCTTGTTTATAATAACTCGGTTCCTGTTATTGAGAAAGACCATCTGTCAGGGATAACCACTCAATCTAAGTAAGTAAAAACAGTCTTGAGAGATATAGATCAAATCAACTACAGAAAACATCTCTTAAGGAAATTGCATTTTTCAGTAATGTGTGCTGTTTAGACATGTGCAGTGTTGAATCATTATATAAATGTCAAAGGAGAAAAGTTTGTATAGATAATTAATATCTTGATAGAGTTGTAAGAAGTTTGACTCAGGGAAATAAAAATTGAAAAAAAAATGAAGTGAATGGTACAAAACACCAGCATGAGGAGTGTATGCATAAAGGAAACTGATGTCATTCATTCAAATGTTTATTGATCACCCAATGTAGGCCTATATTGACTTTATTTCTCTGGAGAACCCTGATTAATGTATTGACTGAGAGGAGAGTACATTGTGGGGGGCAGCTGAAGACAGGAGCGCACAGCGGGCAGAGGGGCGGCGCGGCCTTTCAGAAGAGCTGGTCAAAAGTGTGGCCAGTGGCCGATGCTTCAAGACCTGCAAGACAGGGGTTTAATAATTTGTCAGAAGCTTTTTTTTTAACTTTAGTAAAGTCTTTTCTCATTTACCTTGTTTCCCACTATTCAGTTCAGATATCTCAATTTATTACCAGTTTTTAAAAAAAGCAACCCTAAATTCCTCCTGGGATGGAAGCCTTGTCAATACCACTACCCAAAGCTTTTCGACAGAGCATTTCAATCAGTAAGAACATTTGTGCCTATACTTTTGATATATTCACATTTGTTTACTTGTAACATTTTTGCAATATTACTCTATGAAAGCACTATTTATTATATAAAGCATGCGAAAAAATTAAAAAATTTAAAGTGTGAGATGAAGATGAAATAGTATTTAAAAATGTCACCATTAAATGATAGGTAGCACTTTTTGCTTTCAAAGAAATATTATTCATAATTTAAGCATGATATGGTAGAAAACACCTCATTATTTTTTAGAAATCTTGCCTTAATATTCTGTGCACAGTAATTCAAAGAATTGAACCAAAGTTCAGTTTATTTGCTGAAACCATTACTCACTTTTAATGGCTTTCAGAGCAGAGAGAGATATTTTATGAAGAGCTCTAACCAGAAGAAATCAAAACTGGCTGTCTTTACAAAATCCTAACATTCATTTTTTAATTCTATCCAATAATTGGAAAAAGATTTTAGTTGAACCACATCTAGAAACTTTCGATCTTCCTTGGTGTTTATCAATTGTCCTTGCAGACTATTAGGAAGCTCATGCATTTTACATTTTTAAAAATCCACTTAACGATTTTTATTTGAAAACTTTTAAAACAAACTTATAAATAATGTTTTCAATTTTTAAGAGAACAGATATTGCTATAGGTGATATTACTATAGCTTTTAACATTCAAATCACATCATAATATCCACGTAGAGAATATTCTCTATGTAGCACATGCTTAAAAAATAATGAAATATTACTTGGCTGTAACATGGAGCAAAATTCTGTTACATGCTACTGTATGGACAAATCGTGAAAACATGGTAGGTAAAATAAGCCAAAAACAAAAGCACAAATATTATCATTCCACTTACATGGGATGTGTAGAGTAGTCACATTCATAGTGAAAGAATGTAGAAAGTGGATTATCAGGGGCTGAAGGAAAGGAGGAATGATAAGTTATTATTACTGTATAATTAAGATACATATACTTCCCTATATGCATGTTATAATATAATTTAAAAAATTAAGCTGCATTAGTACATTCTATTTTTTTTCCTTGTAGGATATAATGGGTGCCATTGAAATCATGCAATGCCGTACTTGGTTGTGATTCTCAATTTTTTAAAATTATGTCAGCTATATGCCCTTATAGTCATATTAGTAATACTCTCTAGATTAAAACCATCTATTGAAGCTTGTATCTGTAACTTATCACTCATAATTGTCTTTTAAAACAGAATTAACTTGAAAAAGCTTATTGTGGTCAATCAAGGATTTGAAAGCACACAAGAAGAAGGCAAGAGAAGTGATCTAGGAAGTGATAAATCTAAACGAAGGAGAAGTAATGCATCTGAAAAAGTCTTCAGCACGCTCATTCTTTTCACAATAATGAAGCGGAAAAAGCACCTTGTCAATAGTGCAATTTATAAAGTCAAGGTCTGATATCGTTTGATTTTTTTATAATTAAAAACTCGCTTCTAGGAACACAATAAATATTAGATATTTTGAAAATGTCTCTTGCAATCGACTTTTTTCTAAGTCTTATCTGATTAGCAATATGATAGTGTGAGGCTGCCAATTTAATACATGTTTAAAGGAACTGATTACTTCTTTAAGATTACCAAATTCATTTAGCATTATTAGATTTTATTTTCCACTTACGCAAATGAAATATGGCCTTAAATGGAGATAAATACAATAAGTACAAATGAAATATGACCTTAAATGGAAATTAACATGATTACAATAGTATAACTTAAGGATCGGAGTAAATTCCTCTATTGAGATTTTAAATATGACAGTTGCAATGGGGAAGCTTCTGAAGCCTCTGATCCACCTGCTCTTGATACTGCGCAAGTAACAACTGCAGCTGTATTGTTCTGGGTCACTTTTATGCTGCTGTTGTTCCTGTTGATGATGATGATAATGATGATGCTGCTGGTCAGGACTGCCAAGGCTCATCTTCCTTCTGCAACATCTCTTCTGGGTTAGGGCCCCACGTCCATTGCTTTGATCCACCCCACCAGGGCTACAGTTCTACTAGGTTCATTTCCAAGTTTTGCATATACTGCTGACACAGTCGGGTCGGGGTAAGTTCACAACAGCCATGATCACTGCTGTCCTTCCTGCAGCATGGGGACTGCCACAGTCATTGTCACACTTGTTCTTCTACTGGGGTAAAGACTCTTCCAGAACTATACAGGTCTTCCTTATCATTTGCCTTTTATATCTTTACTCCTAGCCTTTCTATATAAGACTTGCCTGAACATCTAAACTGCAATCTTGTACCTATTCTGAAATTTTTCCTGGAAAACTTCGGATTTGAATAAATATTAGGACAGGAGCGGATAGTTTTAGTATTAACTCTTTCCTGGTGGAACTCCAGCTTCCACCCGGAAAGAATTCCTGTTGCTCCAGTAGTTTTCTTTTAATTTTTAAAAATTTTCAGTCACAGTAATACAATATTATATTAGTTTCAGATATACAACATAGTGATTAGACATTTACATACTTTAAGAAGTGATCACCACCATAATTCTAGTACCCATCCAACACTGTACAGAGTTATTATGATATTATTTACTATATCCTTTATGCTGTAGTTTACATCCCTGTGGCTGTTTTCATAAATGGCAATTTTAGTTTTTGTTTTTTAAATTAGAATAGCCAACCATATAATTTGGAGTCATAAGGGAAAGTATATAAACTGCAGTGTTCTTGAAGTGATTAGAATCACATAACGTAAAAATGTCACAACCACAAACACATTAGACATCAATCTGTCTCTTCAGGTTGAAGTTGCATTTTAATGGAACTATAACTTTTACAAAGATAAAGTGACACTTTATTGATTTATTTAATAAAATGTTCTGCTTCCAAATAATGACAACAGCAGGTGAATACGCTATATTCCTTCTTTCTCCATTAAACTATATTCTTTTATTCTCTGACATGATAGAAAATAATAAGATAAATGAACATATGTATCTGTTATTACTCTTAAGATTTAAAAAGCCTTAGATTAGTTTATAAAATCTGGCCCTAGCTTATCTCCCAAGCTTGATTTTCTTCCTCTTGTTATGAGTACTAAACCAGACTGACTTCTTTCAGCTCCTGAAATACTCCATGATTTTGCTTAATTCCCAGCCTTTGCTTATCCTCTTTCCTTTGCCCAAGATGTTTTCATGCATCCTCAACTTTATGTGGCAAAGTCTTGCTCCTTTTTCACAACTCAGCTTAAATGTCACATTATAAAGGACTCCCTCCTTCAGACCAACATCGGACTTGACCGCTGCCACTGCCCAGCAGTTAACACAGTCTCTGGCACATGGTAGGTGCTCAACGAGTAATTATTGAGCTGTAATTAACATTTCTGTAGACAAAATATTAATAGACTAAAAATGTAAGGCATATTTATTTCCAAATTTCAATTATATAGCACAAAAGATTTTTGAGTTCAAATCTCTCCTTCAGTCAAAAACCTCATAGTTTAAAAACTATGCCCATGATGATTATCTTATGTGTCAATGTGGCTGGGTTACAGTGCCCAGTTGTTTGGTCAAATACTAGCTCAGATGTCACCATACAGGTATTTTGTAAATATTTTGTAAACGTGGTCAACATTTACAATCATTCGATGTAAAGTCAAAGGGATTACCCTCAATAATGTAGATAAGTTTCCTTCAATAAGTTGAATACCTTAAGAACAAACACCTATGTTCTAGAGACCAAGGAATTCTGCAAGACTCACACAGAAACCCTGGCTGTGTTTCCAGTCTAGCGGCCTGCCTTACAGGCTTCAGACTCAAGACCGCAACATCAGCTCTTCCTGAATTTCCAGTTTTCCAGCCTGCCGAAACACATAAATGCATAAATGAATAAATGAATAAGTGAATAAATACTAAACCCAAGTGAAAATCTGTCCATCTTTTCTAAAATAATAGTAGCCCAATTATTAAGCAATATAAATCGATGTTACATATTTTCCTGAGATATCATAGAAAGTAAAAGAGTAAAGGATATTTACTTTTTAATCTATGTAAAGATAGAAATGTATATATGATCTTTTAGGGTAATCTATAACATTGACCAAAGAAGATTCATTAACTCAGAATGGTTCCCAAATCTGGAAATATATTTTTAATTATAACCCTCTGTAGCCATTATACAATAAATTTTCAAGCTTTTCTATATTAATATCATTTTATTGTCATCTTTCTTCATACTAGGTTAGATTATGTAAGTATCTGGCAAAAATTATAGTTTTCATTTACGTTAACAAATTTTTGTTGACTTACCACCTTAGAAAACTCATAAAAACAACTTCATCATCATATTATGTATGGAATTTTTGAACACTGTTATTAACGTTTTTTGAAGCTTTTAAAATTCAGTGGTTCTAAATGTAACACGATTATATTTCAATCTTAATATCCAGTTTCTTGAGGTTATGAAACAAATCTGACAACTACAAAATGAAATCTGCCCTGTTCACACAGCACAGCATGGGATGGGGATATTCCACCTCGAGCCAGGTAGTCTATGAGAAGTAAAGCCTAAAAATTCCCAAATTGCTGCTATTATTATAGAGTTTTAAACTTTTTATTATAAAAATTTAATATCTGTTTTTAATATCCATTATGGAAATAGCCATTTCAAACATATTTAAAATTCGACTTACTGGTATAATGATCCCCATGTTCTCATCATCCCTTTGCTAAAAATAAACTGTTCGAATCAAGATCCAGATGAGGCCACCTAGTGCGACGGGAAGTAGAGATGTCTCTTAAATTTTTTTAATCTGTACACTCTCTTCCTTTTCTCTTTATAATTTACTTCTTAAAGAAAGTGGATAATCTTATCTGTAGAACTTCTAACAGTCTGGGTTTTGCAGATTATACTCCAGTCTGTTCTTTTATAATCTTCTGTCCTTGATATTTTTTTGTAAATTGGTAGTTGAATATAAAGGCTCAATATGATTTGCTTGACTTATTTATTTATTTTTTCTGGGAGGCAAAACTATTTCAGAAGTTGTGTTATACCCTTCATTAGAAATTACATATTTCTGATTGTCTCTTTTAATGATGTTAACAGTCATTTTAAGTATCAGTGATATTCATTAATTCATGAGAAGTTGCTGAATGGCCATTTTGTAATTCTATCATTTCTTTTCATTTACTAGCTAGGTTATTTCTATAATGAGTAACTTTTCCTTATTTAGTTTTTGGCACTTGCTGATATGCTTGATAAAGGAATGGCATGCTAAATGATTGTTTCCCTTTATTTATGTTTTCAAAATTTGAGTTCCTCATCCTCCAATTACGACCCTTGGAATATATGTATATTTGTATATGTGTGTTGGAGAGAGGGGATTGGAGAGTGTGCTTTGGTGTATGTATTTGTATGTGTTGAAGTCTAAAGAAAAGCTGCTTGCAAGAAAGTTAAATATCTCCTAGAAAAAGCCAACTGGCTTTACTTTGGCAAATCAAACAGAGAGCAGTGTTGAATGTTTTAGTGCAGTATCTGGGACCTGATCTGACAGCATAGAGATCAGATCGTCACTCAGTGATATACTCACCTTATCTAAGGTCATAGGGTTAAACACACACACACACACACACAGAGAGAGAGAGAGAGAGAGAGAGAGAGAGAGAGAGAGAGAGAGAGAGAGAGAGAGAGAGAGAGAGAGAGAGAAGTGGTTCATCATTTCCAATGAGAAATACAACTCTTAAGCAAATAGGATAATTGTGATTACGATGTTTTCTTTCACGGGGTAAAAATTAAATTTTGGGGTGGTGTTGGTATCTGAACAAAAGCTGGCTTGTTAGGTTTTTAGTTGGCATCATTGCCCCCTTCATCTTGATGCATCTCTCTTGACTATAGAAATATACCCGCAAATGGACTGTTTAATTGGACCAGAGCAGATGTTAGGCAATTATTTACTCATGTACTCCCTTGATTGACATGCTTCTTTCTTTAAGCTTTCACTCAAGTCTTGACATGATAGGTTTATTTTATTTTGTAATGATGACTGAGTATCTTCGCCGGGAGCTAGAACAAAATATTTAACAGTGGGAGTGAAAGTTAGAAAAATCTACCAGAAAAAAATAAGAATTTTCTTTGCATTTGTACCATAAACTGCTAATAACAATTGCACTAATTAAAATCACCATCATCCTCAACTTCATCAACAGTCATGGTTTGAGATGCCCTATGTACATTGTACTCCACTGAGTGTTAGGTCACAGAGATTTATAAGGCATGTCCTGTGGCCTAAAAGGTACTGATGTTCTTGGGAAGGAGGAAGAATATTGCTAAAATATAAGAAACAGTAAAATAAATTATAAGAAAAATGGCAAACAAAGGGTAAACCAGAGTAACAAATACATATTTTCAAATGAGGGCTGAAGTCACTGGAGACTGAGATGGCCAAGAAGAGTCTGTGGAACCATGCCAGCTATGAAGGAGCCACACGATCTGGCAATTTTGGATTAAAGACACAAAAATCTTCCTTTGAAGAGGCAGGTTTTTAGAAAAATGGATACAGATTCTTTTCCCACTGATATCAATGTTCTAGATAGGTTCATGGGTAAATTTTAAAAAATATTTCAAGAAAAAAACAAACATACAAAATATCCAACAGTTAAAAACTACAAAATGATATTGAGAGAAATGTAAAAAATGTATTTATATACATGACAAAATTTACCATCTTCATATTTATAAAGTCATTATTTCTTTCCAGTTGGTCTATTGATTCAATTCAAATTCAAGCAAAGTTTAAAGCAGGGTTGGCTTTTTGGGGAGGAGAGGAAGAGTATATATTTATAAATTAATTCTAAAATACATATGGACATGTAAAGGGCTTAGACTAGCCAAAACAATTTTGAAAAAGAATAACAAAATTGGAAACTTACTCGACTTGGTTTTAAAACATATTATAGAGCTACAGTAATTGAGACATGTAATACTGATGATAAATAGATAGATTGATCAGCAAAATATTGATCAGTAGAGCAGAATAAAGATTTCAGATATAGATCCATACACATGGTCAACTGATGTAAAAAAAAAAACCACCAAAATAATTCAACAAAATAAGGAAAAACTCATCAATTAGCACTGAATCGATTAAATATTTATATGAAAATAATTGGAAGGTGAACCACACATCACACCATATATAAAAAAGAACTTGAAATGTATTGAAGAATTACATGGAAAAACTAAAACTATAAAGCTTCTAGAAAAAAAACAATATCTTTGTAACTTTTGGTTATGCAAATATTTTTAAGACATCACAACCACGAAAGAAAAAAAATGATAAACTGTACTTAATCAAAATGAAACCTTCTTATCAAAGGACACAGTCAATAAAATAAAAAGCCAAGCCTTAGACTAAATATAATTATGCACTAATAATAATAACAACAACAAATCCCTGTTAGGAGGGGAGCCACAATGAGATATGACAACAGGCTGCCTAAAACCCTGTAACTATCAACAGCTATCGTTGGAGAGAATGTACAGTAACCACTCTCATACTCTGCTGTTTGGGGGTATCAATTAGAACAACCATTTTGCAAAACTATTTGGTAATATCTACTAAAGCTGAATATAAGATTTCCTATGAAGCTAGCATTTTTACACCCAGTTACATACCCAATGGAAATGCATAAATATGCACATTTATGTACAAGAATATGTGCAGCAGAATTATTCATTATTGCCAAAAAATATTTAATATTTATCAACAGTAGATCAGATAAGTAAATGTTTGCATATTTGTAAAATGAAACATGAATACAGCTTGCAAATGAGCTCACCACTGTAGGTAGCGGCATGAAGTAAGAGGAAAAGAACAGTGAGATGAAGCTGGAAATTTAGCTCATGGTCAGATTTTGCAGGGACTCGGGAGTTATGGTAAGGTTTTTCAATCCTTCTGATGGCAAAGGCACTGAAAGATTTTACAGAGAAAAGGATCTGATATAATTTGCATCTTTTTAAAAAGTGATGCTGGCAGCTATGTGGAGAATAGTTTCAGTTGTGAGTTAAGGGAGGAAGGCAGAAGACATATTAGAGTGTTGTTAAAATTGTCCAAACATGGGTGAGTGCCTTGAACTAGAAAGTGAAAATGTCTCTTAAAGATTGTTGAAAATGAATAGGCATAAACTGTTCTTGGAGCCGAAATTTAATTCCAGTATTTTTTTTTTGATATATTTCATTGAGATTACTGATTTTATAATTATTTAAAGACTCTACTACATTTCATAGTCATCCAAAAGCAACAATGAGGCATTTTGTATTCTATACTAACTTTCAAAGACGATGCTCTCTATATAGATATAGAACTTTTTTCCACATTGCTTTTTTTTTTTTTTTCAAAATCATGAATCACTAGACTTTTATCCATTATCCATGGAAGTTCTAAAGATGCCATGTTTCGTTGTAAGGTTATAGAACATTCTATTTATTTTGGTGTTTACTCTGAACCTTAAGAGAAGCAAGCAGTGGTAGTTGGCAGCATGCTGTTATGTGTCTGCTTATCTGAATGGGAATGTAAGGTATTAGCTTGTGTAGTTTAGCAGAATGTTCAGGTCATTTGATTGTTAATAACGAATGAGAATAGACTTGATAAGAGTCATATCCTTTCATTTACAAGACACATTATCTCTTTTCAAAAACTCCTCCCATTTTTCTCTTAATGAAATCTAGCAATGCAGAATGACTATTCATGGACTCGGAATGCAAATGAAAATATTAGGAAAGCACATGAGAACTGAACTCATCAAACTGGTGTTATTAGAGAATCCTGCAAGTGTTGCTTAATTGGGGGTGAGGGTAACGCAATGAAAAAGGATGTCACGTTTTGGGATCTTTTACCTCTCAATCGAATGAAATGTGTTGAAGTGAACTCCCACAAATATCTGCACCACTGTGCAGAAAGAGATAGTAGATCTATTACCTTCCCAAAGAACTTAGATCAGAAGCCTGCACAGAGTGACTGACTCATGGTTCTGGTTCTTGCGGTAAACTTTGTATTCTAAACAAAGGGGCAATATTTTAGCCACTGTATATTAATGCTAAGTCCAAAAAAGGAGTTTTGGGGATTTTTACTTTACTCAGCTCTGCCACCAAGTTGGCTATAAAATCAGCACAAAATTGCTTTTATTTTAACTGTATTCCTAAATTTTAGTGCCAATTCTAGAGTGAGGATTAATCAATTCCAGGTATATGGTGCTTTTGTCCAAGAAGGTTTTCGATGAAAGGCAATGTTCTGGGGTTATGACTTATTCTGAAACCCCACATCTTTCTTGTTTGAAATGTTATTTACTGTCCCCAACAAGAATGGAATCTTCATGAAGACAGAAACTTTGTCTATTGTGTCCACCTCTGTATCCTTAGTACCTATAACACAGTCTAGCACAAAAGTTTGAGCTCACTAAGTACTGGGATGGAGAGGTGGAGTATTAGTACAATTCACCAAATATTTCCAATTCTACTCTCAGGCAGACAAACTGCCTGCTTCTGTCCCATACGGAAGTCTAGTCATGTCACTTGCTTTGTGATAAAAGTGATCTGTGATACTTTCTTTTTACCATATTATAGACATTACTAAGAGACTATATAAGCAAAAGACAAGCCTGGACCCTCTCCTTCAACAATATATAAAACTCAGTCATGGCGGTTTACAGACTTAAGTATCAAAAAAGAATTTTAGAATTCTAAGTATAAAACAGAGATAAATAGTTTTTAGATGCTGAGGTAGGAAAAGATGCATTAAGGCACAAAGAGTACTAATTATAAAAGAAAGATTAATCAATCTGACTATATTGAAATTAAATTCTTTTTTAAATCTAATGATACTCCAAGAAAAGTGAAAATATAGTAAGAAATAGTAAGAAGCTATACACAATATGCACGACTGGTAAATATGAAACAAGGCTATATAAAGAATTTCCAAAACCAGTAAGAATATTCTAAGAACTCAACTAAAAAAATAGCAAGAGATTCAGCAAATGGTGCTGGAACAATTAGATGTAGACCTTACACTTTTCACAAAATTTAACTCAAAATGGATCATAGACCTAAATATAAAAAACACAACTATAAACCTCCTATGAGATAACATAGGAAAAAACCTAGATGACTTTGGTTTTGGTGATGATTTTTTAGATACAATACCAAAGACATGATCTATGAAAGAAAGCATTGATAAGTTGGACTTCATTAAAATATAAACAATTCTGCTCCATGAAAAACAGTGTCAAGAGAATAAATAAAAAGACAAGCCACAGACTGAGAGAAAATACTTGCAAGGATACATCTAGTAAAAGACTGTTATCCAAAATATACAACTCAACGGTAAGAAAATAAACTCAGTTAAAAAATGGGACAAAGACCCTAACACACATCTCCCAAAGAAAATATGCAGATGGAAAATAAGCGTATGAAAAGATGCTTTACATTTCTGTCATCAGAGAAGCATGTAGCAGCTGAATGTTCTTGAGCAAGTTATCTAATTGTTCTGTGCTTTAGTCTCCCATCTACAAAACAGCCAGAATAAGAGGACTTACCTCACAGGGTGGTTGTGATGGTGAAATATGTTGATACATGTGAAGCTTTTCAGCAAGGTGCTTCGCCGATAGTAAGTTCTCAAATAATATTCTCTCTCAGATCTTATTGATTACTACACGTAGCCTCTTATTTTATAGCCTAGTAATTCAGTATTGTTTGAGGTGTTCCTATTGTCCCTGCCTACATCAAAGTGATTCCTCAGACATGGAATACTTTGCATCTCCAGCACCAAACACCATATTAAATGTTGAAAAATGAAACACATTTATGAATGAATACATGAATATTAAAAGAAATGCTTGGTATGTTAGTCAGGGTTTCACCAAAGAAACAGAACTGGTATGATATATATACTAAGAGATTTATTGCAAGGAGTTGGTTAATGTGATTGTAAGCCTGGCTAGGCAAGTCTATACTCCCTAGGGCAGGATTTCAGGAGGGGCAGGCTGCAACTCTCAGGCTCAGGCTGAAGCTGTTGCCCACAGGTGGAAATTCTTCTTTAGAGAAGGCTCAAGTATTTTTAAGGCCTTTCAACTGATTAAATAAGGCCCATCCAGATTATCTAGGATAATCTCCTTTATTTAAAGTCAATGAATTGTGAAAGTCAATCACATCTACAAAACTCCTTCACAGCAACACCTAGATCAGTGTTTGATTAAATAACTTAGGACTAGAGTTTAGCCAAATTGACACATAAAGCGGCCATTCCAAATAATATGTAAATTCTGCTTGTGTGAGATACACTCCTATGAAACATACCTTGACAGAGGATAAAAGAAAGTCTTGCAGTGGGCTAATGTTTCTTGAGGGATTTCCACACAGAGTATAGCCCAGCTCCAAGTAATCTCAATTTATTGATGGCTGTGTAGACCTAACGTAGCTAAATTTTAACTCCTTAAGAGTAGGGGCCATAACTCTTATTTCATTTTTTAAAAATCCTCTTTAGGATTTGTTTGTTTGTTTGTTTTTAAACAGTAGCTCTGTTCATAAAAAGGTACTTAATAAAATTGCACAGGAAGTTGAAAAACCAAAAACGCATTTATTTATTTGCCATGTCTAATATTCATCACTCCAAGTCAGCATAAAATATAACATTACAAGAATCTTTTGGGAATTAAATCCTACTGGGAAAATAAGGTAATGTAGAGAATGTGTAAAAGTAATAAAAATGTTCAAGCATGAGATTAAAATATTTACTTCACTTGGAAGAAATAGTTGTGTTTCGCACAAATCTAAGACCCATGGAGCCAATAGAGATGAATTGTGAGCCTTTATAAGCCGACCGGCACCTGACTCTCTACCATGCAGGGTTAGAAGAGATCAGTCCCGAGCTCCCAAAAGAGGCAGTTTATAAAGCCTAGAACCACACCCTGGTTAACAAGTAAACAGATTATCACACCCTGGTTAACATCAAAACAACTAAGCAGATCACAGAATCAGAAGTTGGCCGTTAGCGTATCTTTGAGCAGATTACCACACCCTGGTTAACAGAATCAGAGTAAATCCTTAATGCCGGTTTACTGGAAAATTTTCCACCCTTAACAGAAATAAATATGCTATTTTTCAGCACAAATGATTAGTAGTAAATGGAAGTGTTTAGTTTCTTCTTGTTCTCATTGATTGAAATGTAATTCGTACTGCACAATCAACGGGAAGAATTTAGACTCATAAAAATGAAATAACGTGGGAAGACTTATTAAACCAAAGAATGCTAAATAGATGGCAGACATTTTCACAAGCAGGATTTGAACAAAATATTCAATGCCTTGTGGGACACACTGTACATTTTCATCTATGCATTAATTATCTTAATTTAAGCAGTCAAAACATGAAAAATGCTCTCCCTTTATCATTTAATTTTTAAAGAGATGAGGGTTTACTGCCCGCTGGTGCAATCTAATGTTTGAGAACCACTGATGGAGAGATGCCTCCGTCTAGCTGTAATTTGTAGAGCGGTGTTTCTCACACTGCGACGTGTAATGAGAAGTGGCTGCAGAGCATGTGCAGCATAGACACCCAGATCCCATCAATGTCTCTGATCTCACTGGGTGGAATAAGAACCCAGCCACTTTTAAGATACTAATTTGAAGCTACAGGGGAAACCCCGAGCAGTGGCTCTCTTCCTTGTCACTTACGTTTGAGATCTGGATTGACCTGGACTCTCCACTGAAATATTCCTGGCCATGACTAAAAGGCCTCTGGGCCACCCTAGGGCTTCTCTTCTTGCCTGAACTCATTACTGAATTGTGGTAAACAAAATGGAACATTTAATTTCAGATTTGTCTTGTGAAGAAGGGAGCTAATGAGCTAAAAAACCTAGAGGAATGGGAAAAACAAAATTTACTTTCCTTCCCCCAGAAGTTACTTGAAATAGTTCAGAAAATATTTTTTTCTTTTTGTTAACTAATTAGTTAATTAATTAAATTTTATGGTGACATTGGTTAATGAAATCCAGTAAGTTTCAGCTGTACATTTTAATAGCAAGGCATATTTATATTTCCATTGTGTGTTCACCTTCCATAGTTAGATTTCTTTCTGTCACCATGTGTTTTACCTCTTTTATCTCATCTACTTCCCCCTCTCCCCTCCCCCCTACCCTCAGGTAACCACTAGTCAAATGTCCATGTCCATGAGTCTCTGTTTGTCCTGTTCGTTTGTTGCTTTTAGGTTTATATCCCATATATAAGTGATATTATGTGATTTTCAACTTTTTCTAGCTGACTTATTTCACTTAGCATGACTATCTTGAAGTCCATCCATGTTGAAACCAATGGCAGTATTTCATCTCTTCTTATGGCTGAGTAATATTCCGTTGTACATATGTACCACCGTTTCTTTAGCCAATCATCTATTGTAGGGCACTTTGGTTGCTTCCATGTCCTGGCCACTGTGAATAATGCTGCTATGAACATCGGTGTACAAATATCTTTTCCGATATGAGTTTTCAAGTCTTTGGGATAAATGCCCAGTAGAGAGATTGCTGGATCATATGGTACATCAATTCTTAGTTTTTTGAGGAACCTCCATACTGTTTTCCATAGTGGTTGTACCAATTTGCAGTCCCATCAGCGGTGCATGAGGGTTCCTTTTCTTCTGCATCCTCTCCAACATTTGTTATTACTTTCCCTGTTGATTATAGCTATTTTAACAGGTATGAGATGATATCTCATTGTGGTTTTGATTTGCATTTCCCTAATAGATAGCAATGTTGAGCATCTTTTCATATATTTGTTGGCCATTTGTACGTCCTCTAGGGAGAAGTGTCTGTTCAGGTCCTCTGCGCATTTTTTGATTGGATCGTTTGTGTTTTTGCTGTTATTGAGTTGTGTGAGTTCTTTGTATATATTGGATATTAGGTTCTTATCAGAGGTGTTGCTTGCAGACATATTTTCCCATTTGGATGGTTGTCTCTTTACTTTGTTGAAGTTTCTTTTGCTATGCAGAAGATTTTTAATTTGATATAGGCTCATTCATTTATTTTTGCTGTTATTTCCCTTGCCTTTGAGGTCAAATTAATAAAATCCTCTTTAAGTCCAAGATCCTTGAGTTTAGTGCCTCTTTTTTCTTCTATGTATTTTATTGTTTCAGGTATTATATTTAGGTCCTTAATCTATTTTGAGTTAATTTTAGTGTGTGGTGATAGACAACAATCTAGTTTCATTCTTTAGCAGGTGGCTTTCCAGTTTTCCCAGCACCATTTATTCAAGGGCTCTCCTTTCTCTGCTGTATGCTTTTGGCTTTTTTTGTCAAAAATTATTTGCTCATATAAACATGTGTTTATTTCTGGACTCTCAATTCTGTTCCACTGGTCTGTGTGTCTGAGAAAACATTTTTTTCTCTTGGTCTTAACTAATTTCTATCTCAAGCTCTATCATATCTAACCAAATGCACTCTCCTAAATGAATGATTGATAAAAGAAACTGTCCATAATGAAAAACTCTTTTAAGTTTATTATGGACTTTTATGATGATGTCCATGAGGATTCATGACTTGGTAAATATAGAACCTTCCCATTTCATAAGGTTGTTGAAGGATGAAGCCAACAGTGCCCAGGAGTTTGATAATCTTGAGTCCGTACTGACATAGTGCCCTTCACACAGCCAGTGGTATTTATTGATACTGGTTGCCTGCATCAACCCAAGCATCCTACCAACAACCCCCTAGAGCCTGGGAGATGCTGGAGGGACTGCTGTCTCCTACTCTGTGGAAGTTCGCTGCTAAAGTCTATATCGTTTATTCACAGTCATTATCACTTTAATTTCTTATGTTTGTTACATCAAGGGGTATAAAGTAACAAAAAATATATAAGATAAGTAATGCAATTTTAACACATTTTAAAATCATTTATTTGATCCTGGCCTTAGTATAAGAAGCCATCATTTCATAGTAACTTCTAGTTTTTTAAAACTTTAGACTCGAAGATTTTACAATATATTACTATTTTCATATCACTGCCAGTCTTACTGTGATCTCAGAAGAAAACATGTAGAGGCAACAGACTTTTGTTGTTGGTGAGCCCAAAGTATCATACTCCTGGATAATGCAAAATTTTCTCTCATGAGCTCTCTACCTAACAGCTGCTCCAGCAATAATTTTTAAAGAAATTCTGTATTAGGTTGATTCACATTGATGCATCTCTTTTCTCTTGGCATAAAAATCTATGAATTTTTGTGTGTGTGTGTGTGTGATTAAAATGTTTTAGAAGCTGTCAGAGGTTAAGAATGAGTTTAGCACACCAAAAAGCTCATTAGGGTGGTTGGTGAATATCGTCATAGTGATTAACTTCCTAGAAATTTGATTGTCTTCCAGTACTATTTCTTTTTACTGAGAAAAATAGCAGTTTTTGTAATTGTTACTGTGCTAGTGACACTAATCAATAATATTTAACCTTGCCTTAGGTAAATCATGACTTAGACAAAGGTGCTTTTGCTCCATTTACCACACTGTGTTCAGTATTTATTTTACTAATTCATGGGCCAGATATTTGTTCTCAGTGTAGTGTCATTTATAGCCTTGAAAAGTGCAGTTTTTGAGGAGTAATGAAAGTGAAAGCCAGATTGAAAAGGATCTGAGGGAGAATGGGATGAGAAGAATTGGAGATAATTTTGAGAGGTGTTGCTGTGTACAGTAGCAAAGAAATGGGGTGATAAATATGCTAAAAGTGAGTATAAAAGAAGGTGTCTAAAGTGGGAGAAAGTACAGTATGTTTATATGCTGATGGGATGACCCAGTAGACATTGAAGACATGATGACAAAGGAGAAAAGGGACAACTGCTGAGTGTTGGGGTGAAGGGAAGGGACCTGAACAAATAGAGGAGTTGGCGTTATTTCTGACCATGGACAGCTCATTTATAGTAACTAGATTAAAGGCAACTTATTTGGACATTCGTGTAGCCGTGGTAGGGTTGGGAAGGTATGTGAGTGAGGATGTTGCTTTCTGATAGCTTTTGTTTTCTTATTGAAATAAGAATTAAATGTGAGAATCATAGAGGTGTTTGGGGATTAAGGAGAAAAAAGGTATAAAATAATTATCTAGGACAGTGAAAAAGCGAATGGACTAAAGAAATACAAAAATGTTGCTTGGTCCCATAATGGTCTCCTTGAGGAACATGGTCATGAATTTACTGTGTGGCAATCACATTCAGCTGTTCAAGTACTCAGAACACTGGATTTACCCTTAGATGGGGTTTAATAAAGCAATTAAAAGCAAGGAAGAAAGAGCAAAGTATTGATAGGGCCTTTAGGAAGGTAAATAATGTTAAATGAGGTCATAAGGGTGGGGCCCTGATCTGATAGGATTGATTCCCATCCTTATAAGAAGATAGAGTCCCCAAAGCTCGTAGGGCACACAGGCTAAGTAAAGGCCATGTGAGAGGGTGCCATCTACAAGCCAGGAAAAGAAGACTCGCCAGAAACCTACCCTGATGGTATCCTGATCTTGGAATTCTATCTCCCAGAACTATGAGAAAACAAAGATCTGTTTAATTGTTTAAGCCGCCAAGCCAGTATTCTGTTATGGCAGCCTTAGCAGATTACTACAATTATTATTTAAAAAGTGAAATGCCATTGACTAATAAAAATCTCTATTCTCCACTAGCCCTTTTTTTTATGTAAAAGAATTAACTAGTGGATGAATGGGCTGATATCCTCATGTGTTCTTCACACAGGAAATGGCAACTTAATGGAGTGACCCACAGGGTGATAGAGCTTTAGAAGAAAAAGAGTGAACGGGTTGTTGCTGACTGTTAGAAACATTATAATGCGAGAAGACACTAGCCAGGAATGATGGAGGCTTCATTCAAATTGTAATGTAGAAAAAGCAATGTTTTGTAAATTGTGTTTCATAGGGCCTGGGATTCTTAAAGATGCCACAGACTCCCAAAAGTATCTCAGCTTGTATTAAAATTATGTTGTCGTACTTTGAACTCCACCTTTGAAAAGTACCTAGTTAAAGAAATCTATGATTTAATAGTGGTTACTTTATACTCATTTGAATACAAAAATAATATAAATTAAAATAGAAAATAAATTGTACATATAAATAAAAGTTTTACATATGTAAATTCATATATAAATAATATTTATCACTTTGTGGTGCATAGTGAGTAATATTTGGTAGAAATGAGTTCACCATTAAATAAATTTTATTGCAAAAGGAATTACAAGTTCATACATATACATGCAAGATTCAGTGTCTCAGTAGAAACTATACCAAAAAAAAATTGATTGTAATTCATAAATTACATAGCTCAAGACATGTCTGAACTTGACCCTCTGAGGTCTGAGTTGACCCATCATGACAACTCAAAGGAACGTGTCCTAGGATCAAGGCGAGAAGGTCGGTTAACAACAATGCAGCCTGAAACAAGACAAGAATCAAAAAGCCAATTAAAGATATGTTATAAATAGAAATATTGACAAGAAAGAAACAGCATTAAATAAGAAATTAGGAAGAGCTGGCCCAGATGAGAATTCAGAAAGAAGGAAAGGGTCAAATAAGAGAACAGTCAGAGACAAAGCAACAAAGTCCTCAAGATCTTCATTGGGATGAATCTCAAAAACAGTGATTTCATTTCCTACCTTCCTTCTGAAACAGTTTGTAATGATGGGAAACAGTTTGTAATGATGGCAAACTGACCTGTTTGTTGACTTGGCTGTGAGCACATCTACTAACAATTGAGTGACATAGAGGTGCCTATTCTCCTCACTCCCAAAGGCACATGGGTTATTAAGCAGAGAGTACAGAATTAATTCAGAATTAAGGTTAAGTTTAGAATGTATTTGAATTGTACTTTAAAATACACCACAATTTTTTTTAAAAAAAGAAGAAAACTAATATAATACTGTATGCCAACTCTAACTGAAAAATTTATTTTATTTATTAAAATAAAATAAAATAAAATAAAAAACCCAGTACTATCTCTAACATATTTCTGTAAATAGATACAGTTTGAGGCCTCGCGGGTGGGTCCAATTGTACCCGCAGTTAATAGCCTGGAACATTCAGTTTGAAATGATACATTGTTGCCCTTATCAAAGAAGCTGTCTACATGTAAATACTACCATGTTTCAGTCTGTCAGAGCTTTGAAGACGCAATTTAAATCTCTGAGCAATCCAAATCCCTCTGAAGTTTAAGAATTTCTTATTCATGACAAACATAGAGTCTTTTTTTCATTAATGCAGCCACACAAGGAAACCGTGACAGAAGCGCTGGTGCAGGGTAATGCTCTGGAAGAGATGAATCACTGTCTGAGGCAAAAAACCTGAAAGCATAAAGCTCCCTGCTGTGAGTACAGCGCAGATGTCAGAAGCATTTCTAGGACGATCGATGTTTTCTCTGCCCTCACCTGGGTTTGTGAATGGCTTCATCACTGCTACCGGGTAACAATATTAAATATGAAGTGTCAAGCGTGGCCCTTAAAGAAGGCACCCTGAACTCGAGCCAGGCTCCCAGCTGAGCCTGTGATGAGCATCCAGGAGTGGGTTGAATGAGGGATCAATGACTTGCAGGTTACCAGGCAGAATAAGAAATAGAAGTGGGACAAATGCAAGCAAAACTGGCACAAGAAATGAGGGTACCAAGAGCGAGCAGCCAACAGTAGGGCACAGCTGTAGAAAGCTGAGGAACTAGACCCTGGACACTGACCTGCGAGGCACTGACCGGGAATGACCAGGGTCTCTTTAAAGCAAAGGCTGATTAACTCCTGCTCCTTCCCTGCCTCCAGTGAACTGCGTTCCTGTGGGCCAGCTGTGTCCCCAGAACTGGGCTTGCCCTGGGAATGCCAGGAAGAGCAAAATCCACATGGTTTCCAGCTTCGGGAAGCTTGGAGTTTGGGACATGACAGATAGCGACCATGCCATTGTAGATAAGTGTAATTTATATATGTCTTTTCAACATCACATTTTTGAAAGGAGGATATTCACCTTTTTAAAAATTCCCTCCTTTTACTCAAAGTAGAAACAATAATATAGTACTGAAACTGCAAAACTAGTTAATTGGTAGAACATGTGTACACACAGAAAAAGTCCAGATAGGAAGACAGGCTTATTTACAAGGAGGAAATGCTTGTAAATTAAGGTAGATTGTAGTTTTTATGTGAGACATTAAAAAATGTTTTAAAATATGGTACATGGAGGCCACTGTTTACAGCAATACTGAATGAGAAGACAATATACATATACCACGAAGTGTAGCTTTCACATAAATTCACAAAACTGTATTAACAGCTAATTAAGCAGAGTTCAAGAATTATTTCCAAGTACATCACATTTTGTAGCTACTGAGTGAGAGATTGATTCTAAAAAGCTTTCCAAGGGGTCGCAGAGTCTCCGTAGGTCAGAGGCCAGCTATCCTGGTCAGGAGTCTGCCTTCACCAGCAGCCCTTGCATTCTTCAGAGAAATACATAGGAGAAAATTCTCATGCCAGCATAGTCACCACCTCCTGTGCCAAATATATACGTGTGTTACGTCTATCTCTGTTACACATATACATATGAAATGTGACAAGAGAAGTGGGACATGCCTCAAGAAAGCACATGCTAAGGATGTTAACCCTCCCCAAGGAAGAAACAATTGAGCTACATCTAGAAGGACGATCAGGCTCCTGGGATAGACGGCGAACGCCTGTCCTGTGAGGTAACTCCGGGAACAGAGAGAAGGTGATAGATGCTGGAGAGGAAGGCAAGGCGGATGAGGGCACATGGTATGAAGGGGGGCTGAAGACACAGAGAGAGGCCAGACCCTGTCAGGCTCCAGAGCCTCTAGGAACGATTTGAGTCGTTATCCTAAAACCACTGAGGAGTATTTACAGCGTTTCGAGCAAGGTGATTACATGTTCAGGTTTTCTTTATGAAAAGACCATTCCGGAGTGAGTAAATACATCACCAGCCTAAAGGCATCCTACATACAAATGCGGTGTGGGAAACACGGTTGTCCTATGGGGAATGGCGCCCCCTAGTGCACAGCTTGAGAAGCTGTACGTGTTAGCTCTAACAGTACAGTGAAAACAGAGATATAATTAAGGCTAGATTACTTTTTAATAATGGTTTATTTTCACCAGTTCAATAGGGATTACCACTTGGCAGGCATCCTGTCCCAGAGTTAATACTTCCCTGGTTCTGTTTTCTGAGACAGAAGCTAGCTGAACCCCCCCAAATGAGTACCAGACTAAATACTCGTATTATATAAAGAAGTTTTTGTTACAAATAACAAAATGTGCCAATTGTTGATAGAATATGTGCTTGATGTTCCTGAAATTGGGAAGGACCCAATCTCTTGGTGAAATGGTTTAGATTTCTCTTTTTGGTTGCCTGTGCACAAGGCCTTTTTGTTTACTTCTATGTCAATAATTATTTTGGAAAGTTCCTTCTTCTGCAGTGGCAAAAATTATGCCTGCTCAGCTGGGGGAATTCCATTCTTCATGGAGGCCTTTTATAAGTATTAATGGCTTTATGTGGGACATTAGGGAAGAATAAGGAGCCAGACAGGGCTCTGGTAGAATTCGCTCCTGTTCCATATTTATTTTTGCAGTTCTCCAAGTTGTGACTAATAATGGCCGTGACAGTGGGTTGGTTAGCCCTGTCTTTTCCCCCTCCACAATCACCTTCATTTATCGAACACACTGTACACTAAACGTATTCGTTATTTTCATTTAATTTCCCTCCTGGGCACACTTAAAGATTATATTTCCCGATCTTCCTTGCAGATATATGGGAGCCATGTACCCAGTTTCGAGTCGATGGAATGAGGACTAAAATTATGTGTGATGATTCCAGACTTGGCCATGAACATTTATGTGGAAGATTTCATGATCTTTTTCTTTCACACAGAAAACCTGGAGGAGATGCAGAGACACGGGTCATCCAAAATGGAAAGGGCCTGAATTCCTGAGTCACCACTTGGAAGAGAGGTGCACATGAGCACAGCCACCCAGGATTATCCACATTGAACTTGGTGTGAATGAGAGATAAAGCTTTATTGTGCTGATATTTTAGGGCTGTCACAGAGGATAGCCTTTCCTAATAGAAGATATTGACATTATTAGATTAAATCTCAACCTCATTAAAGTGAAAACTAATTGTTACAGTATATGGCAGTGTGGAGGTATTGCTTTGATTATGATATATAAATACCCACTAAAAAAGTTTTATGCAACCAAGATCCTTCTGTAGAACACCCAAACAATTAAATACTATTCAGCACTGAAAGAAAAAAGAGATATGAAGTCATGAAAAGACATGGAGGAAACTTAAAGGCATATTACTAAGTAAAAGAAACCATACTGTATGATTTCAATGATATGACATTCCAGGAAAGACAAAACTATGGAGATCACCAGGGGCTGGGGAAAGATGAGAGAGAGATGAGTAGACAGAGCACATAGGATTTTTAGGGCAGTGAAAATACTCTATATGATACTATAATGATCGATACATGCCATCCATACATTTGTTCAAACCCATGAAATGTATAACACCAAGAGTGAACCCTAATGTGAACTATGGACTTTGAGTGATAACAATGTATCAATGTAGGTTTATCAATTATTACATATGTACCACTCCGGTGAAGGATGTTGATAATGGGGGAGGCTATGCATGTTGGAAGACAGAGAGTATATGGGAAATCTCTGTACCTTCTTCTACATTTTGCTGTAAACCTATTTGCTCTAAAATTAAAGTCTTAATTTAAAGAAAAAGTTTTTGTAAGGAATAACACCCTAAGAAGAGGTTTATATGAGCAATCATGTTTGGCTAGTTTCAATATAAGGTTACCTAGAAGATGCTGCTGATTATATATTTGTATCTTCTGCTAAAATGATATTTAAATGACCCCAAAGCTATAAGCTTGAATGTCTAGGATCAAAACAAAACCTATTGAGAAGCATGACGAGTCTGGAAGATGAGTCGGTTATGGAAGATAGATTATGATTTCTACTTAGAAGCACTTTTATCTCAGGTAAATATCTAGAATTCCTTTAGCTAAAATAATAGTAAATGTTATTAATAGCATTTGATATTATAGCAGTATTGAAATAAAGTTGCTGAATTTTTCTTATAGATTGCCAAAAATGGATTTGGAGACATCTTCTATTTTCCATTTAATGGTACTTTCTATCCAATCGGCATGCCAGCGGAAGGTAATATGAAACTGAGGTTTATATTACTGAGTTGGATGCTACACTGGTATTTATTAATAAAATTTTACTGATACAGAAATAGGCAGTAAAATAATAGTATGTTTTATGTCATTTGCCCAAATATTTTAGTAGAAGATAAGATTATATTGAAGAGTAAATGTCCCCATATACGAAATGCTCACATGTGAGATATGCCCGAACCTAAGCCAAAAGGGAGGAAACAGAAGCTAAGGAAGGACCCTGGGAAACACAGCCCAGTGACCCTGGGAAACACAGCCTAATGACCACCTCCAACTTTAGAAACCACATGATTCATTGTGCAAAAGGCAAGCATATCCCCGTGGGGCTATTTCTGAGATCTAAGGGTGTGCAGCTGTTAACTGGGGCAGGAGTTCAAAAGAAAGTTGTTGTGTCAGCTTATACCTAAAAACCAGTGCATATCAGCATCATTTTGACTATTTAATCCATGGCAGAAATACAGTCAGTGGACTGGGGGGTGGGGAGGAGGGCAGAGGTCGTAGTATTGGTGGGAAAGGTATAAAGGAAGCAGGGTTTAGTCTCTGGAAGGGAAGCTTCAAGCAGATAAATAGAGCTTTGGGGCAGGGTTCAAGTCAAGGTTGGTAGGTGGGGTATGGAAATCTTAGGCAGAGGAAACTGAGGCATAATATCACGAAGATGAACTGGCCCAAGTGACCTTCCATTAGTAACAATAAACATAACAGTAAGAACAGTTACCATCTATTGGACGGATACTTAGTGTGTACTGCCACGTTATACATGTCATCTCATTTAAATGCATTTTTTACAGCCCTGAGGGAGTTACTAGTGTCTTGTTTTTTAGAGATTAGCAAAGTGAAATCGGGGAAGATTTAATAACTGGGCAAAGCAATACAGTTTAGTAACAAGCAGAAGTGGATTTAGAGTGTAGGCTTTCTGACTCTCCACATTTGTGATCTTGGCTGTTAGCAGATACTACAGGGGTTAAGGTCTGCGACAAACTCTCTGTCCTGCTTAAAATTTGATGAGGAATTAGATGACATGAATCAACTGCTGGAGAAGTCAGAGACTTTAAGAGACTCAAATATTCTTCTTTTGTCCATTCCATGTAACCGCAGTGCCTCATATCCGGTCAGTGAATAGTCGTTGTTCTTTTTTGGATCGTTTCTAAATCCAAGTTAGGAAAATTAAGGAGAGAAACAGCAACCACAAAACCTCCTCTGCTACCCAAGAATGGAGATTTTTGCTGCTTGAGAGAAAGGATTTTTTTTTTTTTCTCCTTTAGGGCAAGATGCCATATATATCGTCTCATAAATTATGACCCTTTGAGATCTTGCCTGTTCTCGCCATCTGTACAATTTTGAACAGTTGGCCAATTATGTCAATTGACTCAGTTTAATAAATTTACATTTAACTTGAATTAGACATCCAGTGTTTAGCTAAATGAATTAACTGAGTGTGTCTTTTCATGCTGTCTCTTCTTCCATGTGCCTGGCATGTAGTAAGCACTCAATAAAAGTTGGCTGCTCTTATGTGTGTTATTACTATGCACAAAGTAATTGATATTATAGTTGCAAAGGTTTTAGACTAGAACCTTCTTTTAAAATACTTCTGTATTTCTAGTGGCCATTAATCAGAGCATCGTTGGAGACTTTGGAAAAGATTAGGTAATGAACAGCTCAATTTATTAATGAGACAACTGAGCTGTGCTTCTTCTTCCCTTAATGGCAGATCTTACTCTCCAAGGCACTATTTAAACTATTAAAATAACTAATGAGATCATTACTGTTGTCAGAAAAGTCCCAGCCTGAGCAGATATCTTTACTAGCAAATGTGAAGTGTTTGTTCCGGTAGAACTTCTGACATGCTTAATAACATCAAAAGAGAAACAGGTAACAGTAGAGCAGGGGACAAGCCCCAGGACTTCTGCGTTCAAACAACAATAAGAGTCTATTAACCTAACATTGCACTTTTTTAGTCCGATGTGCACTCAGAGTCATTTCTCTGTGTAAAGACAACTTAAGGTTGAATTTCTCTATGATTTTTAAATGGAATGAACACAAGGTTTTAATTGTCATTCAGACCAACAAGAAATACATATCAAACTCAACACAGACCGTTACTGATGATTGGTAAAATACGTATGACAGAAGTAATAGCATGTGTGACATCAGTATTCAGGAACGCCGAGACCCTTTAGATTGACAAGTCCCCACCTCCGCCAGGATGAGTTTCGGTTTCTGAGAGAGAACTGTTTGGGGGCTAGGTGAGCACAAAGTTGCCATTGAGTTTAAGGGTCTCTCAGTTTATTTATCTTCCATTTCACATAGTTCTTTCTGGCTCCCAACATTTATTCTTCATGGTGACTGCAGCCCACAAATAGCAGGTTTATTAACAACAAACAATCTATTCTAGACAGGCCAGAAATATCTTGCTAAAAGCTTTTCTAGGGGAGTCATTGGTACATGGCGACCCCTGGGAGGCCCCGACGTCACAGTTCATGTTTACAGTGGTTCTGTTTAGGGCCCAGTTTGCTTCTGGTGTTCATAAGGATAAAGAAATGGATTACAGATCTGCTTAGAATGCTTTCCTTCCTAAGAATAAAGAGAAGTCAGATAGAGTATAAAATGGCAGTTAGCTGTTAGTATCAGAATATGAAAAACAATCAAGGGTCAAACCACTGGAGTTCCAGTCTGTTTTAATCCAATTGCAGCAGTTTTAAAATCATTGCTTGATATCACAATGAATCAAAACTAAGATAAAATTAAGTAAGTCTTCATGATAATTATTTAAGGAAAAAAAGATCACATTTTTCAGTGTAATTATCTTTTAACTCAACCTAATTCCTTTAGAGGAAAACAATTTCTATAAAATATAGCCAATTGCGCATATTTTGTCATTTGAATGTTTGCCTACAGAGAACGTGCTTCAGAAGTCACTATCAGAAAGGACAGTGTGATTAACCAGAGTTCTCATATAATGTATTCATTTTATAGCAATTTCCTCTTATTTTACTGATTCGTTGGGCAAAATTCAATATTATTAAATACTGCTCTAATCTTAAAAATGACATAAACTTATAAATATGGGTTTTAATATATGAAAATCTAATAACCAAAACATTTCATTTTCTAGTAATAAAAACTTAAATATTGGGGGTGAGAAGAAATGGATATGGCTTTTCATATTTATATTTCTCTTTATATTTTCCTATGTGTTTGGGTCCAAGCTGTCTGAGTGTTAGAAATAGGACTAATATAAAGTCTTTTCATTTCTCCAGTTTTCTTTCACCGAAGAGGGGAAAAGACTGGCACCCAAGCTCGTGTTGGGGGCGTATGAGGTATGGCGAATACTTTGCCCCACCCTTGCAATGGACACATTCCTAAATTGATTATGCCCAGTACATACATTCTTTTTAATGAGTTAGGAGAATCTGTGAGTGTTACCTACTTTGTCCTTTTAAATCTGTTTTCAGATGGGATGCTGGGAAAATACAAAGGACCAACTGTATGTCATTGTTTATTCATTCACTCTTTTAAAAGATTTTTGATGTGTTACCAAGCATAACAAGGATGACCAAAGTCCCTTCCCTGTAAGCCTCATAGTCTGCAGGGAAGTTAGGTATCTAAAAAATTGAGTATAAGCCTTGGAATAAATCCTGCACTCCTCTATTTGTAAATGCCATGGGAGTACAGAGAAGTGGATGCATTGTGCCCAGAGGAAATTTTAATTGAAGTGGTAAGACTAAAGCCGAGTTTAGAATCATGGTTAGAAGTTTCCCAAGCATAAATGGAAGGTCTGGGAATAGCAGTATGTATAGAAGAAAGAGCAAGCTCAATGACAGAGATGTGAAGTGCCGAGTAGCCTCACTCCCTTCAGAAGAAAGTCTGCAGTCCGGAAAGAAGTTCGAGAATTTTCTATCTGGGTGGCCTGCTAGCTTACTTGTTTAAATCTTTCTCACTGAACAGGATATCCTGAGGAGGCAATAAAATTTTCATAAGGCAATAGGATGATGGAGAAAAATATCTATTTCTCAAAGTTGGAGGTTGTTAAAATCAAAGGGTATATTGAGGTAGTAACTAGGGAACACCCAAAAGTTAATTTTTAAGAAGAAACCCAATTCAAATGGCTGAATACCATGTGTGTATGGTTTCAGCTTTCTCTTTATACCTTATGAGAGTTATTAGTAGCAAGAATTATGTATAACCTGGTATCAAAGTAGTGGCTATAATGTTCTGAAAATAGGTAGCTTCTTATTTGAATGATGAACCTAAGATTCAGTGAGACCCATCTGTTAACCCATTCACTAAGAGTAGGCCCTAGAACTCTGGCAATATTTTACCTACACTACTCTAGGTGGATCTATGTGCCACGGTTAGTATCTATGCATTTTATTGCAATAAATGTGAGCTTTTGGCAAACTTCATGACCTCATTGTTTTTAAATCCACTGAACTAACATAGAGCAAGTTAAGAGCTTGAATAGAAGCGGAGGTTAGTGAGCTCAGTGGGTGACATTCATGTCCCAAACCAATAGGTATTGAAAGCTTAAAAATGAAAGGATAGAGACACGAAGCGCACAGGAACACGGGGACGCAGCCCTGGGTCAGTAGCTGGGACAGACACTGTAGCTCCCACTGGCTTTTTGGTGCTCACCTCTCAGGGAGGCCGCCTTCTTTTGAAGTTTTGGCGACAGATCTGGCATTATTTAAATGACCTCAAGGGAGTCTCTGTACATTTGTGGGACTTTACATCCTCGCCTAGGGAAGAAAGGATCAAAGACTCGAAATTCCGATTTTAATAAGACAATAAAAACTCATAATCGGTGTTCACAAAACTTTGCCCCCCAGGTTTTTGCATATATCTAACATAGCTCAGCGTTGTCTTTCAATCTCTAGTGCCACTCTCTTTAAGACCCCCAGACCTCAAACTCAGTCTTTACTGCCTCTTTTCTCTCTCTCACCTCCCACGTTTCCGCACATGTCTCCTGCTGTGTAAATGCTATCAGTGAGTCTTGAGTGATGGCACCTTACTCAAGTAGCCTGTTTACAGTAAACTAGATGTTGTCCTCTTCTATTCTTATGGAAGTTTTGATTTTCAGTGCATGATTAACTAACATACATTTAGTAAAATTTACAAACTTCTGTTTTCTTAGTGCTAACCCATAGAAATTTACGTGGGGCATTCAGTGGTATTGTGGCTTTTACAAAATAGCTTGAACTATTTAAAACATTTTATACATTGCCCTCACTTAATATTTTATCAAGTACACATATCTCATTTTTAAATATGTGCATGTTTTAAAGGAAATTTTGTCCATATGTTCCTAATTAATTTGTATTGAACTCAACAATTGTTGACATAAGTGAGAATTTCAGTCATTGGAAATTAACCTGCTTTTAAATCCTGTAAATGACAAATTATTTCCATGATGTATCCTGATGTAGTGCCAACCTAATTATTATTTATCGATGCATAATGTAAGATGGAAAGTAATTTACCTAGCAATTATTTTAATTCTTATTACCCCCCAAACCAAGGAATCAAAATAGCAAATAATATAAGTTGAGGAAATCAATTATATTTAATTCATTCTAGTAATTAATATGCCTCCTATCTCATAATGGATTTACTGTGATATACAAATTAAAAAAAAAAGCAAGAATATGAAGTTAGAAATAGGTGTCAATTGAATATCTCAAGTAAAGCAAATAGGACTTTTTAAAAATTTGGCTGAAATATTACTACCCTTCTCCAAACATATACCCAATTTAGAATGAGCAAGGAGATTGGGGCAATATTTTTTTGAATAGATGAACAATCAGGAATAAAAGTCTTTGACACGCTTCATTGCAAAGATAAAACCTCGAGTTGGTCTGCTTCTGTCTTTCTGTCTTGGCAGACTGTTAGCACAGCCTGCTTTCAGAACACCCCTGGCAATGAGACGGGGAGATGATCTTGTCAGGCATTGTGACACTAAGCAGTTACCCTTAGCTGGGATCAGGGCGAGAATATTTCTGGCAGCTACCTCTGTCGCCATCTCGAAGTGAGACAATGCCGGAGGTCACTAAACATGAATTTTTGAAATATCTGAGACTAATAAGGAAGTATAAGCATCTAAGGAGAGGTCATAGAAGTAACCCCTGTCTTTCACCACAAAGCTTACATAGCTCAGCATTTTCTCTCAGTCTCTAGTCTCACTCGCTCACAATTTCCCTCAAAGCCCCAAATTCAGTGCACATCGCCCCTTCTCTCTCAATTAAGATTTTAGAATATGGAGTTTTGTGGTTATGGCAGATAGAATCCAAGCATCTAATTTTGCTTCCCACGACAGTGAAACAGTATCAAAAGCTGATTATTAAGAAATGAAGGCAGAAGGAGAAAGCAAGAGAGGAGATAATAACAACATACTTTGGTGGGTAAAAAGTGGGCATAGACAAGTGGTCTTAAGAAGCTGAAGAAATTCAAATTTTAAACCAGCAGAGGGAAAGCTAAAAAGTAATCTGCTTTAAACCACAGAATTTTCAGGAGACTCAGAAATGGGTGGCACTAGGTAACTCTAAAGTAGGAATAAAAGGAAGCTGACTAATAAGCAGAAGATATTTTTTAAAAGCTTTTTAGCTGGGAACCTAGATCCTCATCCCCATTTGACACCACTGGGCTACTTCCCTTCTCCACTTCTGTAAAAGGGGAAACTTTAGAGAAGATAAAATGGGGAGTCTCTGTCTTGAAATGCAAAAAACATAGCTGAAGCCTAAGTACGAAATGGAGAACCAAAGTATTAAGTGATTACATACACGGTGAATGCTAACACCCCCCTCCTGCCCACGCTTCTTTCCCCATTCAGCTTCCGCACTCTACTTCCAGGGAGAAGATGAGAGGACTCTTCCCTACGGGATGTGACTAGCACGAGTGGAAAAAGACACTCTGATCACTTTTAGCAGCATGGTTTCTCAAAAAATTGTTTCTACCCTGAAAATGATCACCGTGCAGCCTCACTGATAAACGAAGAACTTCCAGCTATCTGTTCGGTCCTTCACTCATATATGATCAGACAACCTACAATTATTGACATCTGAAGAAGGCCTCTAGCAGAAAAAATAAAAATCAAAACAAAGAAAGTAAAGAGATAAAAAGCAAGTTGGAGGAAACGAATAAGAAATCTTAAAAATTAACTTTTATTTAAATCTTCAAAATGATAAGAGATGTTGCATCCATGAACTAAGAACAGAATGTAATAAAAAGAGAGAAAATTTAGAAAATTAAAAAAGAGCTTTTAGAACTTAAAAAATGTCATAAATAAAAACTCAATTAGTTTTAAATATAAAAATAATAAAATGTCTCATAAAATGGAATAGAAAGAATAATACATTAGAAATAGAAGTAATATGAAAATTAAAGGATCTGTCTAGAAGATATATAACCTGACTAACAAGAAATCTAGAAATAGAATAGAGAAATTAAAGGAGGGGAAATAATTATTAATTTTTTTAAATTTCAAAATTTAATAACATAGGTTTCCAGATTCAAATGATTCAATGAACGCCCAGGACAAAGAATGACATACCAAGACATAGCTCTAAGAAATTTCAGAACACTGAAGAAAATTAGATAAGTTGACAAGCTGTTAGAGAGAAAAATGTAGGTCATATAGAGAATCAGAATGGCTTCTGATATTTCAACAACAATATTATGGGCTAAGATATAATGAAACAAAACCTTGGAAATTCTGGAGGAAAATTACATTAAATATAAAATTTTATACTCAGTCAAATATCAGTCAAGTGTGTGTTGAGTGAAGGGAGAAGAAAAAGACATTTTCAGACATATAATATATGACTAAAAGTATTGTAAGGAGATTAAAAATGCTGGTGAAGTCACAATACAATATATATACGCCTTACTACTAAATTGTACACCTGAAACTTACTGGATTTCATTAACCAATGTCGCCATAATAAAAAAGATCTCTTGTAAATAAATAAAACTGAGACAGATGCTAAACAGAAAAATACATGAGGCAATTGAGCTAGCTCTTCACAAAATGGCCAACAAATATATTAGAGGGCGCTTACCGTCATTGTTCATCAGAGAAATATAACCTCAATATAATATCCCACATATCAACCATCATGGCTTACTTATAAAATACTGATAATGTTAAGATCTTACAGTCATGCAGAACAATCCTATTTCTGATGGGATTATAAATTGTTAAATCATTTTGGAAAACCACTTAGTAGCGTCTTCTAAATTTTAACACATGTATACTCTATAACCTGCGAATTCCATTCCTAAATATATTCCCAACAGAAAGGTGTGCATGTGTTCCAAAGGACATGTATGAAAATGTTCAGAGCAGCATTGTTTTTAATAGCCCCCAAATAATACTTATGAACTACCCAACAATAATAAAATGGATAAAGTGTGCTGTATTCATATCTTCACATACTATATAACAACAAATATGAAATAATTACTGGTAACATAGTATAGATGAATTCCACAAACATATGTTGACTGCAAGAAACCAGACCAAAAATATATATTGTATGTTTCCATTTATCTAAAGTTCAAAAACAGGAAAATTAATCAAGACTATTAGAATTCAGAGTAATGTTCATCTTTGGGGAGGAAGGAAGGGTAGGGACTATAAAGTGGCATGAGAGGAGCTTCTGGTGTGGTATTAACAATATCCTTTTTGACTTTGGTGGTACTCATCATTGCATATTTATTTCATGATTGCCCTTTGAACTCTGCACATAAGATTCGAATATAATTCTTTGTGTATGCTACTTCCTCAGTAGTAATTTGTTAAAAATTAAGCTTATCAAAAAAAATACTAGTGAAGAGTTTGAGATTAAATCAGAACAAGTATATAGAAAAACAAGCAAAAGAAAAACAAAAAAGGTTAATTCCAGAAAAATAAACAAAAAAAAATTGTATATAAAAAAAGAGTTATAATTTACTCCATATTATAATTTACTGCATATGGTCATTTGTAAGTACCAGTTACATAGTTAGGTAAATATTAAAAATTGACCTAATCAACATTTTAAAATAAATAGCTCTTAGCAAGATAAGGGCATGGAAAGTATACATGTAGATAAGAAAGGTGTAGAAGATAGTAAATTTTTATTTCTATAGTTGGAAATTAACATATAACTTCTAAAATGGAAAAAATTAAATAATACCAAGGCAAATAATCAACTTAGAAATATGAGTGTAAATTTAAAACTATAATTCTGGGGAAAGAGAAATAATGTGAAATGTGAGAAAAGCAAGAGGTGGGTTATTTTTCTTTGATTTAAGAAAAAAAGAATCTCATTCTTTAAACTAGGCCCATATATAACTTGGATAAAGATGAAAACTTTTTAAAGAGGAAACAAAGAGACAATAGTTTTTAATTAAAAGAGCATGTTGCTTATAGATATTTTTAACTTTGGGAACATGTCAGAATTAACTGGGACTACTTAAATTAAAGATACATTTAAAAATGTATACATTTGCACCTGCTCCTTCCTAAGAATTTAATATGAAGCCAGATTTTGGGTAGAGAAATCATTAAATTAAATTATTATATTAATAATTTATATTATATTAATAATTAATTATATAATTATATATGATAATTAATAATAAATTATTCTATTTCTGAGGAAGAAGTAAAGAGTTTAGTCAAGAAGATAAAAAAATAAGTTACAAAGTGGAAGAAAACATTTACAAACCAGTAGGCAGAATGCATGAGAAAAGACAAAGATAGGGATATAATTTTGAATCTTTAATATATGAATAATATTTAAATTCATGTGACAGGATACTCTCACCTAAAGCTGTTCTGTCCAATATGATAGCCACTGGCCACATAATGCTATTTAATATAAATTTATTAACATTTAATATAATTAGAAATTTAGTCACACCAACTGCATTTCAAGTGCTCAATAGCATTACCATTTGAATAGCACAGATGTAGACTATTTCTATTATTGCAGAAAGTTCTATTGGACAGCACTGGTCTTAAGAATGAGTATAAACAGAGAAGAAAAAAAGTATTCACTGGGTTATTTCCATACCCATAGTGTGGAAGAAAAGTGCAATCTATAAAAGGAAAAATTGACAAATTAGACTTCATCAAAATTAAGCGCTTTTTTGCAAAAAAAATATGAAGAGTTAAAAAATAACAAGTTACATAGAGGAAGAAAATATTTGCAAACTGCCTATACAACAAAGGAATGGAATTGACACCATATTAAGAACTCTCAAAACTCAAGTAAAAAGCCAAAAATCCAATTAGAAAATAGGCAAAATACATGAAAAGATATTTAGCTGAAGAAAATATTCAACAGGCATATGAAAATGTACTCAACAAATTTGATTTTAGGGAAATGCAAATTAAAATCACAATGAGACATCACTATACACATATTAGAATGGAAGAAAAAGAAATAACTCAACTAAATGCTGGCAAGGATGTAGAGAAATTGGAAACTGGACCACCCATACATTTCTGGTGGGAATGTAAAATTATTTACAGTAGTCCCCCATTATCTGTGGTTACGCTTTCCAGTTTGTGGTTATGCTTTCCACAGTTTCAGGTATTTTCGTTCATCTGAGTCTGAAAATATTAAGTGGAAAGTTCCAAAAATAAACAATTTGTAAGTTTTAAATTGCACACTATTTGAGTAGCATAATAAAATCTCACAGTGTCCCGTCTGTCCTGCCCAGGATCTGAATCATCCCTTTGTCCAGTATCTTTATGCTGTATACACAACTCCCCCTTTTAGTCACTCATCTCATTTATCAGATTAACTGTTGTGGTATTGCAATATGTTCAAGTAATCCTTACTTTAGGTAATAATGGCCCCAAATGCAAGAATAGTGATGCTGGTGATTTGGATAAGCCAAAGAGAAGCCATAAAGTGCTTCTTTTAAGTGAAAGTTATGTATGTATAGGAAAAAGGATAGTATATACGGGGTTCAGTGCCATCCATGGTTTCAGGCATCCTCTGAGGGTCTTGGAATATATTTCCTGCTGATAAGTGAGAGACTACTATATTCACTCTGGAAAACAGTTTGGCAGTTTCATAATACACACACAAACACACAATAACAACCACCACCATAACTATCACACAACCCAACAATTTTACCCTTGGATATTTATCCCAAAGAAATATAGACCGATGGTCACACAATAACCTGTACATGAATGTTTATAAAAGCTTTATTCATAATAGCCCCAAACTGGAAACAACCCAAATGTCCTTCAACAGGGAAATAAATGAACTCACTTCATCCATATCATAGAATAGCACTCAGCAATACAAAAGAGTGAACCATTGATACATGAAACAGTGCCGGATGACTCTCCAAATAATTATGATGGTAAAAAAGCCAATCGCAAAAGGTCATTTACTGTATAATTCCATTTATATAACATCACTGAGATGACAAAATGATAGGAATGGAGCCTAGATTAGTGGTTGCTGGGAATTAAGGAGCAGTTGGGAGCAGGTGGGCAGTCTGGTGGACTATGATGATGGAATGTTCTCTATCTTAACCATATCGATACTGATATCGATATCCTGGTTATAATATTGTACTATAGTTTCACAAGATGTTACCATCAGATGAAACTGAGTAAAGAGTGAATAGGATCTTTGTATTATTTCTAAAAACTCATGTCACAATAAAAAGGTTGATTAAAAGAAACAAATGAAATGGCAAAAAATAAAGTTAGGTTGAACATTTTTTTCTTTACCATCTTCAAAACCATCTATGTATTCAATGATCTTTCTAGAATCAGATCAAATAGAGATGGTAAAAACACAATAAGAGATGAGTCTCTTTGGATTTCATTGGAAAATATTAAACACAACTATTAGTTTAAACACTACTCTTAATTTCTTGACCATAATTTATCATGGCTTATTTGCCTTTGCAAGTTAAAGCTACCACTTTTTGACCTATTTTTAGGAGTCCATTTGCTGTGCTAAGTATTTTTTAATTTATCTCAATTAAACTTACAACAACCTTGTGAGACAGGTAATTATGCTTCATTTGCAAAGGAGAAATGATTCTCTCAGAGGAAAGTGATTGTCAATCAGAACCCAAGAGGTCACAGCCGGAACATAAACTTCTACCTCTCTCTGCGCTGTAAACTGTACTCACAGCTACCACATCATGACATTGTCTCTGCCTGAAATGTTCCTGTTGTGTTCCTTCTTATTCATTTGGCTCAAATAAAATTGTGTCTGTTGAATCTTTCTTGATTGTCAAGCAGAATTCTTTACTCTCAGTTATTGTCCTGGATAACTATCTGTCCCTCTCTCAATGCACTTTTTACACACTTATAACTGCTAATCTCTTCCTGGAGACTCTGAGATCCTAAGGAGAAGGTACCTGGTCTCTTTTATTGTATTATATTTCTAAGATCCAGCATAGTGTGCACTTAGTAAAATCACAGTAGAATTTTGTTATTTGGAAGAATAAATGGTGAAAACAATTTCATGAATTAGGCTAGAATCCAGACTTTATATGCAAGAAGTATAAAATCAGGGAGAATACAAGCATGACTGGCAATTAAGCCACATCATTCCAGTGGAGCGCACCTCTCAAATGAGCCTGTTGAGCAATTTCCAGCTATGTTTCTGGGATTTAGAATGAGATGCAATTAAACATATACTTGCCAAATCGATGTATTCCTGGATGATGCTCTTAAAAATATTCATTGGATGTTTCAACTTATTTGTTTTATTCAATAAGAGGTTATATATCTAAACATAAACCATTACAAGTAAGTAGATAGGATAATGTTATATCTTATTTAAATTGCACATATAACCAAAATTATTCAGAAAGGAGACAAGTTGTACTCTTAACTCCCACCCTTCTTTGATGAATTCAGTACCTGAAACATTTCCCAGCATAGGTGGTTGACATAGTGAGGTATTTATTAACAAGGCATAGTTCTTAATTTCAAGGGTGGTGAGTCACAGGAACCCTTAGAAACAAAGTTTGAGACCAATGCTGAAGGACTCAAGTCCACATAAACAAAGAAGAGGAGATGACATGGAAAGATTGGAGCGTGATTATAAATAACATAGCTGCTCATTCCAAGGTCATGCCTGTCACATGCAGGCCTCATTGTAACTCAATAACTGTTTACAAGGTTATCCTTTCAGCAAAAATAAGTATATAAATAGATAAATAACTAAATAAGAAAATTAGAAATTATATGACTTTATATGGCACCTACATATGGTAAACTTGCCAAAAGCATTGTTGTTGGATTGAAATATTCTCATTTCACCACCTTCTGATTGGTAAATGTATGGAAAACCAGAGAGAGGGCAGTGGCAGTGTCAAGAAATGGCCTAATCACCATCTGTCTCAAATAAGCATATTATCTAAGTAATAAGAATGCTGAGAAGCCAGCTTCCATCAAGCTTAACAACCCTACGTTTTTTTTTTTGTAAAATTTTTTAGTAGAAGCTTGAAGCTGTGAATGATGCTAAATGGCTTTCCTAAACATCAACCTGAGACAACAATTTTTGGCAGAATTTCAGACTAGTTATTCTGAGGGAAACTTTCACTGGAAAATACCTATGTCCTGCATAAA
Source organism: Rousettus aegyptiacus (assembly GCF_014176215.1). NCBI lineage: Eukaryota > Metazoa > Chordata > Mammalia > Chiroptera > Pteropodidae > Rousettus > Rousettus aegyptiacus. Next base: position 26,561,207 of record NW_023416286.1, read on the forward strand.
ACCTCTTTCAAAGCTATATGTACTAAGTATTATTCACAGAAAAGCATAGTTTCTCTTAGGTCCAGATGCCAGTACAGCAATCCAGAGCCCCTATAGCCTACAGAAAGGTGAGCGAGACCCTGGGATGACAGTCCCCACAAAGGAATTAAAGAGGTTCTAGGTCAGAAGTTCTCCCTGGTTCCCAGCAAAAAAAAAAAAAAAAAAAAAAAAAAAAAAAAAATGCATTTCCTCTCTAGAGAAAGACATTTTAACCACTCATGCTCCTCAAATATTAAATTAAACCAAACATTTTTCCATTAAAATGATTGAATTTATAATCATACTTCTTTGCACAGAGAAATCAACCAGCTCAGATGGCTTCCCAAATAAAATATACCTCAAAAGCCAAATGTTCAGAAATACATCTAGTGAGAGATATTTAAAAATAGTACTGAGAAAACTAAAAAACAAACAAACAAACAAAAAACTATATTGAAAGATGATAATAAAGAAAAGAAGAAATGGAGAGATTCTATGCTTATGTTCAGGAAAACTCAATATCATAAAGCTCCAAGTAGTATACTCAATAGTATTCGCTCTTCAAATTAGTATAAATTTAATCCTATTACAGTCAAAATCCTAAAGGCTCATTTATTTATCTTTTTTTTTTTTGAGAAAGTTGACAATATTATTCTAAAATTAACTTGGAGTAGCAAACACATAAGGATAGACAAGATGCTGATGAAGGCAACTTTTAGGAACCATTCTCTACCAGAAATGAAGACATAGTGTAAAGCAACGGTTAATTAGGATAGCATGATACTGACACTAGAATCGATAAATTGAGAAGGAGAACACAATGATGAACCAAGAAGTAGACTATCACATATATAAAAAATTGAGATAAAAAAGCGGTGGTGATGTTGCAGATGACTGAAGAAAGAATCAAGTTTTTAAGAGATAATGCTGGGTCAACTAGTTATCAATGTGGGGAAAAATTTTGATCCTTTCTACATATCATATATGAAAATAAATTAGTGATGGGTGGGAGATTTAAATATAGAGAAAATCTTCAAATATTTAGAAGAAAAAATAGGAAAATTATTTTATAAACTTAATAGTAAAGAAGAGTTATTACTATGACCTAAAAGTACTAATCATAACAGAAAAGACTGACAGCTATAATTATACCAAATTATTTACTTTAGTACATCAAAAGACTTATAAAGAACATGAAAAGATAACCTATAAACTAGAAGAAGATACATACAATACATATAACTGACAAAGTACTGGTATTTCAATCTTATACCTATGTAAAAGAAAGAAAAATAAACAGGTAGAAAATGGGCAAAAGACATGAAGTGTTATTTTAAAGAGAAAAAAAACGAATTATGAATAACCACAAAAAATTTACCCCATGAGATTTTCAGAAAATACTTCTTCAGATCTCAATAAAGTGCCATTTTATAAACATTAAGTTGGAAAAAATAAAACGCTTATGATTCAAATTATGACAACTTTTGAAACCAATATGGCAGTATCTCATAAATTTGAATACAGCCTAAGAGACAAACATAAAAATGCCATGGAATCATTGCTCGTGACAAAGAAAAGTTGTCAACCTGAATGTTCATCAATGGAAAAATGAATAAATATATTGAGGTGTTTTGCACCCTAAAATATGATTTGGCAGAAAATGGAATAGCTCCTGTTATGTGAAATAACTAGAGAGAATCTTGGAAATATAATGTTGAATAAAAAGAAGAATTTTCTGAAGACAGGGTACAGCCCAGAAAAAAATTTATATAACTTAAAAACAAATACAGTGTTAGATATACATGTGATTTTATGAAAAAAAAATTAAGCTTTTAAAAGAATTAATGCTAAGCATTACCTCTGAGGAAAGAGAAAGTGGTAGAATGAAGAAAACTAACACTGGGAAATTCAAGGTATTTGGGAAGTAGAGTTCACGGGTGTTCATTTTAGTATTGTTTTATGATAGGAAAAATATTACTTAAATATGTTCTTTTATCTATATTGATCATTTCACAATACCTTTAAAGAATTAATATTAAGACATTATTTCTTCAGCTAAGCAAAGACTTTGAGCAAGTGTTTTTATTAAGTATTACTGACACCTTATTCTAATATAACAACAGCAGGTAGAAAAACACCAAAATTAGGAGTCAGGAGACATGTCAAAACCCACTTCATCCATGGACTAATGGTGAATTTGGGTGAGGAATGAAATTTCTCTGAGTTCCTGTTTCCTATCTATAAAATGAAGATTAAAATAAAATCCTTTCTTGCCTGTTTCATAAGCCTCCTAAAAAGAGGTAATACAATACTTGTTTGAAAATTATTTATTATGAAGGTGCTATTACGGCGTTGGTAAGTAAATGCCACTGCCCACTTGGGGTAAAATTTTGATTTTCAGTATCATAGACATAGAAGGAGCTGCAAACGGCAGTGACTTCTGCAGAGCAGCAGCTGGAAACCCGCTCCCATAAAAAAGTGATGTTCATGGACCTTTGAGGGGACACTTATAAAGAAAAAAACAAGGTTATCTTTGTTCTAATATAAGTGTGGAGTCTTACGGGTTTAACAATGTCACTATAACTGGAAATAATAATGGTAACATGGATAATTAAATGAGCCCTGAACTGAGATTTAGAACCATTAACGCAGCTTTATCATTAATTAGCTTTGTGATCCTGGGACAATCCCATGATCTCCTGTGCCTCATATTCTGCATCTGTAAATGTAGCTGAATCTCTGAGTGCTGATGTTTCTCCAAGTCTGACACTATGTAATTCCAAGGCTATGGGGGAATTTCATTGAAAATGATGTGAAATATACAGATATGTAATATTGGAGATATTACAAACAGTAATATTCTGAACATTTGGGTTTTACAATTTCATAAGTGGTTTCACATGCATGCTATCTGGTCATCCTTTTGACGATGTGTTTCTTTTCAAACTCAGCACTAAATGTACAATCTATACTTGAACATTCAAGTGACATGCAATTATTTTACAAGAAAGCCCAGTCCCATTTTGAGACTTTCTGGTCATTAGACATTTCCTCAAAAGAATTCTAATAATGATGTTAATGACTATCCAGAGGCACTCAGCCACATGCTCCTCATCGATGGTCTCACCTGATCCTCCAATCAGCCTGTGACCTAGACACCGACACTGCCATTTTACATACCTCGCTTGCTCAAGGTCGCTCCAGCAGTCTGGATCCAGGGCTCAGGCTCACACCCATCAAGCTCTGCCTAGCAGAACTGATTTCCAAATCAGGGTACACTTTTTAAAAAACGAATAGATTTTCTTTTTATAAACCGGATTTAGATTTACAAAAAAACTGAGCAGTAGGTACAGGAGTTTCTTTACATACTCCTTTCGCCTGCTTCTACAGATTCCTCTATTATTAACGTCTTGCATTAGTGTAGCACATTTGTTAAAATTGATAAACAATACATTATTTTATGTTATTACTATACATTATTATTAGCTAAAGTTTATAATTTATATTAGGGTTTACTCTTGGTTTTGTACATTCTGTGTTTTAGCAAAGGTATAATGACATGTATCCACCATTGACATACCATGCAGAATAGCTTCATTACCCTACAAATCCCGTGGGCTCCACCTACTTATCCCTCTTTCCCTGTCCCTGAACCTTTAGATCTTTTCACTGTCCTCATAGTTTTGCCTTTTTCAGAATGTCATATAGTAGAATCATATGGTAGCCTTTTTTAGATTGGGTTCTTTTCCACTTAACAAAATGCCAGTAAGTTTTGTCCATGTCTTCTTATGGCTTGATAGCTTGTTTCTTTTTATTGACAAATAAATTCCATTGTCTGAAAGTACCACAGTTTTTTCTCAATCCATTCACCTAGTGAAGGACATTTTTTGTTGCTTCCAAATTTTGGCAATTATGAATAAAGCTGCTAAGAACCTTCATGCGCAGGTTTTTGTGTTGATAATTTTTTAAAGATTTTTTTCCAGCTTTATTAGCATCTATTCGATATAACATTGTGTAAGTTTAAGGTGTAAATGTGATGATTTGATAAACCTTTATATTGTGAAATTATTACCACAATCAGATTAGTTAACACACATATTACTTCACGGAGTTACCTTTTTTTCTGTGTCTGGTGAGAACATTTAAGAACTACTGTCTTAACAACTTTCAAATATATGATACAGTATTACTAACTATAATTGCCATGCTGTACATGACTTATTCCTCTTATAATTGGAAGTTTGTACCCTTTGACCAACATCTCTTCATTATCCCCACCCCCTGGCAACCACCATTATACTCTCTGTGTCTATCAGTTTGGATTTTTTAGATTCCACATATAAGTGAGATCATTCAGTAACTGTCTTTTTGTCTGACTTATTTCATTTGGCATAATGTCTTTAAATATCATCCATGTTGTCACAAATGACAGAATATTGTTTTGTGGCTAAATAATATTCATATTCGTGTGTAAGTATGTGTGTGTGTGTATGTGTGTGTGTGTGTGTATAATGTCACATTTTCTTTATTCATTCATCTATTGTTGGTCACTTAGGTTGTTTTCATGTCTTGATTATTGTAAATAATGTTGCAATGAATATGGGTGTGAAGATATCTGTTCAAGATAGTGATTTCATTTCCTTCAGATATATACTCAGAAGTGGGATTGCTGGATCATATGGCAGTTCTTTTTTAATTTTTTGAGAATTTGTTTTTCATAGTGGCTGCACCAATTTATATTCTCACCAACAATGCACAAGGGTTCCCTTTCTCCACATTCTCAGCAACGGTTACCTCTTTTCTTTTTTAAAATAGCCATTCTAAAAGGTGTGAGGCGATCTCTTCAGGTCCTTCACCCATTTTTAAATAGAATTATTTGACTTTTTTGTTATTGAGTTGTGTGACTTTCTTATATATTTTAGATATTAACCCATTATCAAATATATGGTTTGCAAATATTTCCTCCCATTCCATATGTTGCCTTTTCATCTTGTTGATTGCTTCTTTCGCTGTGCAGAAGCTTTTAAGTTTGATGTAGTCCCACTTGTTTATTTGTGCTTTTGTTACTCGTGCTTTAGTTTCATATTCAAAAAATCATTTCCAAGGCCGATATCAAGGAGCATTTTCCCCATGTTTTCTTCTAGGAATTTCATGGTTTCAAAGATCTTACATTTAAGTCTTTAATTCATTTCAAGTTAATTTTTGTGAGTGGTATAAGTAGGGCTCCAATTTCGTTCTTTTGCATGAGAATATCCAGTTTTCCCAACACTTCAAGCTCTTTACATATTGGGCTGGAAATCAAAAATCCAGTGTACAATTTTTAAAATAAAAAATGATTTCTCAATGAAACAATCAGACATATTTTTAAAAGAAATAAATTTTTTTTTGAAATACGATTTGGTAAATTAGGTACCTTTCACATTGCCTCTTTTAATTTGCATTCATTGCTGTTTTATTTTTGATTGATAAAGCACCATATAGGGTCATTTAAGGAAATATTAAAAAGCATTTTTAGAAGAAACAAATAATGCATATAATTTCACTCGTCATCAATAATCTGTTAATATTTTGGTGCATTTTATTTAAGTATACATCTTATTTTTCTTCCTTTTTTTTCTTCCTTCCTTTCCTTCTTTCTCCTCTTTCCCTCCCTGATTCATCTCTTCTTCCAACCCATCTAAATATTTAAAATACTCGTGAATTCATAGATACATGTGTATTTACATATATATAGATAAATGCAATTTAATTTTAATATGACATATATTTAATAACAACCAAAGTTAATGTGTAATTATATATAAATGTAAATAACTTTATCTAATTCTATTTCATTATCTATCTCTATATATGTATGTCTATAATCTAAACTTAATCCCAGAAAGAATGACATCCACAGTTCTTTGAGAGTTTGCTCTAGAGTTTTCAGTTACTCAAACTGTACCTAAGAACACTCCTCTGAGAGGCTCACATGCATATTCTCTCTAGTGCCTCTCTTCCTAGTTTTTCTTTCCTTCAATTGTGAGAAGAAGAAAAAAAAGATAACACATTCATGCAATGGTCACACTTTCAAATAGCATAAGCCTCTAGGACTGTCTTTTCTCTAGAAAAATAACTACCCTTTTTAACTTTTCTATGATTAACTTTATTATTTTGAGATGTTATTCTTTTATTATTCTGATATTTTATTCTTTTGTTTCATCAAAAATGTTTTTAATAGCCCTCTTTATGATCAAACATACTTTACAAATTTGTTTATATAAAAGCGTGTATTCCTTTTCATGGAAAAAAGTTTAAATCCTTTAAGTAGAATGTAATAAGAGTTTTAACACATAAATAACGGTCAAAAAATAAAAGAAAGTAAATGTAAAAATTATGAGGTATTTTAGAACATTTATCAATTTAATAACTTTATTTTCATTTAATAATGTTAATTTCATTGGGAGTCAATTCTATAATTTCATTTTCATTAAAACAGCTCTAAAATATATATTTACATATGCATTTATTTCACTAGAATATTTATGATTTAGTAAAATTTGACCTCCACCACCGTTACAGTTGAAAGACAGCCCACTCAAACTCAGCATAGGAATTCAATGGATAACATTAAACTTCTATTCTTACCAGTAAATCTCTTAATAAGGCATAATTGGTATTAAAGCTTGAATCCCTGCTGCTTCAAAATGAGGTAGAAAGGAAAGCTAAATATAACTAATTTTGTTACAGTGATTAAACTCAAATAACATGTTTCTCTTTTTCATTTTCAGTATTGAAGAAAAGGAAGTAGAATTACTTTTTAAAGTGCCTGGAAACACTTGAACTTCAGTCCAACTACTCAGTAACTAGAGGTGACAGAATCCATTTTCCAACTCTTCAGTGTAGTAGGCACAGTGTGAAAGCCTGACTCCTTCCCGTTAAATGAAATAAGGCATGAAAATACCTTGAACAGACAGAGGGGAGGGAGGTTGGGGGACTGGGAGAATGAGAAGGGTTAAAGAAGTACAAATTAGTAGTTGATAGTTGATCATGGGGATGGAGAGCAAGGCAGAAGGAATGCAGTTAGCATTAATATGATGGCTAGGTGGAAGGCTAGCAGAGGGCAGGAGCAATCAGGGGGATCGTCGTCTGAACTATATAGATGTCTAACCAGTGTACTGTATACTTGAAACTCATTTAAATAAATAAATTTAAAAAGTTAAAAAGAATGCCTTGGAAAATTCTTGAAAAAAAAAATGGCGGGTGCTTACTTTTACTGAGAATTTTCAACTTCTAGACTGAAAGTGATGATGTCGGCCTTTCCAAAGTAATCTAAATTATTTAATAAGATAATTTAAGATAAATCGCCAACATTTGGTTTGTCCAAATGGAGAGTCCATTAGCCAGGATAGACCAATTTATACCACATTGAAAACCAACGCCCAAATCTTTACTGCTTAAAACAAAAAGAAGAGGTTCCTCATTTATGCAAAATCCTCTGTGAGTCTGGGCAACACTCCAGTCTGCTGTCTCCCGTGTGATCTCCAGTTTGATTCCTCTATACCAACCCAAGCTTCCATATTTAAAATACCACGAGCACTTCTAAATGTACTCAATATGAGTCATGTAACCCTCAAGTGGCAGGTAATTATTATCATCACCAACCCTATTTAATGGAAAGTGAGTCACAGAGTGGTTTGGTAAGTTGCTCAGGATGATGCAGTTAGTAAGTGGGAGAGCTAAGATTTGAGTTCAGACAGGCTCCTGAGCCACCATACTTGAGGTCCTTTCACACTGATTCTTTAGCAAGATGACTGGCAGTAAGCTATTTGAGGAATATTTTAGAGACTTTCTTCCTTTATTCCAACATAATAATGTCACTGTTCCTTCATTAGGGAGTGTCTTCCCAACATTCACTGCTTACCTCAGATTCTCAGATGTAGTCACTGAATCAGCAGCACCAGTGCCACTTGGAAAGTTGTTAGAAAAGAAAATTCTCCAGGCCCACCCCAAATCTGCCCAATCAGAAACTCCACAGATAGGACCCCCGAATCTGTGATTTAGCAGATGCTCTGTGTGATTCTACGGAAACTAAAGTCTGCCAACCACTTGCATACCCATGGACAACCTACTTCATCTTCCTGAGACTTGGTGTCTTTATTAGTAGAGTGCTTTTTGTACCGCTAACAGTTAATTCTGTAACTGAAGTCTATTAATACACCTCCGATAAACACAAAGACATGTGATGCTAAATACGGGGGATGCTGTGTTTCACTGCCCAGATCCTCCCTCGTCCAGGTCAGTCATTTCCCTCAGCTGCTGTCCGTGATGACTGATAATGGCTCATGCTGAGTTTCTCTTCAGGGATTGTCCTCAGCACAGAGACCGGGCCAAGTTTATGCCTGCTTCAATGAGCAGGAGTGGGCAACAGTCCAGATCTCTTGTTTTAATCTGGGAGAACTCTGCTGGACCATTCTAGCTAAGAACACTCCATGGGATTGGCTGAGGCCCTGTTGCAAGTACATTCATCGCAACCTAACGTTCCCTTTCACAAATGTTGATCCTCATTGCATTTTCCCCAGACCTTCTGCATGCAGATCTCTACCTTAGAGTCTGAGTCTGGGGAAACTGACCTGGTATCTACAGTTAAATATAATTTTCTATGTAGAACTGATACATTATTGAAATGGGGAACAGGACTGGCTAACTGAACAAAGCCCATGAAACAAGCTTTGTCAAGCCAATCCTCTTCTATGACTATGATAAATAAGATTTGTTTATGAAAGGTCTAAAAATTTTAACTGTTTTGGATATATGTACAGAACATAGCTAAATTATGATCTTCTTCCTACTTTCATCTCTTTGTCACTCTCCTATCCCATCCCTAACAGGCTCATGGATTGAAGCACAAAGACCTTGACCCGCCTTATTCAGATTTGAAGCTGCGGTTTATGTAGAGTGCTGGCCCCCAGGAGAACTTTCCTTTCCTTCCTCCTGACATCCCAGGGCCATGCTGGGCTTACTCCAGGCTGGTCTTGGGGCTGGTCTGCTGCTGTGCCAGAGCCCTAGGTATGGTGGAGGGACTGCCAGGCCCTGACACTCACTGACTCCTGGACCTTTTGGAATATGTTTTCTAACAAGTATAGAATATCAATAGTTTAGAACTTATTTCCTAAGTGTCCCAGGGTTTCTCAGAGGGCCTCTGGTCTAGAGAACACCGTGTTATTGGAATTTCCATCCTGCTGAACAATTTTCTCTGCATCTCATTTTTGTGGCAGGCTTCCATGTCGAATTGAAAAAAACAAATCTTTCAAAGACAAAAAAAGAAGAAGTCCACTTGAAAGAATAGCTACAGTTCCAAGAATTTCATGTTTCTGAGAGATGATAAATGAATGTTTATATTATTCTCTCTAGACATCACTTACACTTTGATCTGAAACTGCATTCTGTAGCTCAATCTCTTCTCTTCACCCCCATCACAGGGAGGCATTTTGAAATGGGAGTCTCCTTATCCCTCAGATCTGCCCCCACAGCTTTCTGCTCCACTCTGAACTTATATCAGTGCCGGCATAGCGAGCAGGCACAGGTGCTTTAAGCACTAGTAAAGTAGGGGCATTTTTCCTTTTAAAGAATTTTATATTTGAATAGTGATCATGAGAAAAAACTAGAACTTTATAGGACTTTGTTATACTTTATAGGATATTAAACTCATTGTTGCGTGTGTGTGTGTGTGTTGCTATGAGCCGAATTGTGTCCCCTGAAAATTCATATGTTGAAGCCCTAAGCCCTAATGAGACAGAGTCTTTGGGAGATAATTAGATTTAGATGAGGTCATGAGAATAGGAGCCCCAGGATGGGATTAGTGTCCTTATAAGAAGAGGAAGAGAGACCCAGAGCCTGATCTCTCTTCGACACTTTGAGACACAGAAAGAAGGTGGCTGATCGCAAACCTGGAAGAGAGCTCTCATCAGGAACCAACCATGTGGGAACCTTGATCTTGGTCTCCCCAGCCTCTGGAACTGTGAGAAATAAATTTCTGTTGTTTAAGCCACCTAGTCTATGGTATTTCATTATGTTAGCCTGAACTAACATAATATGTTAGTTACATTATATATAACATAATTTAATCATATACATTTTATATACAATGATATACAGTTACATACATAAAATGCATATTATAGCTCTAACTACAATAAATGAAATTAATCATATGCTACTTCCAGGTCAAAACTAGTTTTAATTTGTAGGACCCAGTTTATTACATTACAAACATCCTCAGTAAAAGAGTTCTAGTGTACATAGATAATACACAGCTAGGATGGCACAATATTCATGAGTCTCTAAAGCTGTGTTCTTCAATGTGGTAGACACTACATATGTGAGGCTATTTCAGATTAAATTTTAGTGTCGTGTAATGAAAATTCAGTTCCTTGGATGTACTAGTCACATTACAAGTGCTCAGTAGCCACCTGAGGCCAGTGACTACTACATAGGACAGTGCAGCTAAACACCGTGCTGAAACTTTTTCCATCACTACTGAAAGTCCTACTAGACAATTTTACTCTAGAGTGAATTAAAGCAATACTGTCTGAGGTAAAGGACCTAAAGCTGGTGCCAATACTGTGGAGTACCAAATATATTCCTAAAAGCCATTAAATAGAAGGCTGTCTAAATTTACCAAAAAAGTGATTTCATCCTTCTAGGCTATCTTACTGATGTTTAGCTTCAATTAGAGGTGCCTGAGGGTACCTCTAATTGTATAGGCCCATTATTCCTTGGAATATATATATATATTACTTCAATATATAAAACAAATGGAGTGAATAAATTCAAGGGATGTTGCTTTCCCCTGGTTCTCAGACCTATGGAGAGACAGAAGCTAAAATAAGGCTAACTAAAAAAGTTTTATTATTATCCATCCATCACTGGACTCTGCAAAATAGCCAAGCTCTTATTGTTTTGGGTTGGTTGCACTAATACTTGAGCATGAAGATTTTTTTCATGTGCATGTTTGTATGTAATACTCAGCAAACCTTTATTAATTGTTTATGGGGAGGCGAATACTGTAGTAAGTGGAATAGGACACAATTCCTGCCCGCAATGAGCTCAGGAGTAAAGTGGGGTAGAGGCTGTGGGTAATTGGGAAGATGTTGGTTAAAGGGTACGAACTTGCAGTTAGAAGATGAGTAAGTCCCAGAGAGCTAATACATTACAATAATAGTTAACAATATCATATTTTATACATCAAAGTTGCTAAGAAGCTAGATCTTAAATGTTCTCACCACACACACACACAAAAGAAATAATCATGGTACTTGAGAGAGATGTTAGCTAATGCTACAGTGGTTATCATACTGAAATATAGAAATATATCAAATCAATATGTTGTACAACCGAACTGACAAAATGTTATTTCGATCATATCTCAATAAAAAGAAAAAAGAAAAAAATAGAGGAGTCTAGGATGTATTGAAAAGTGCAATAATGTTTACATCAGTTAGTATAAGATATGTACTGATGTAGTCCTGGTATCTAGAAAACCCCCTCCAGAAGGGATCAATAGATTTGCTGAATGGGTAATGAACAGATAAATGGTACACCTACAACCAAGCTAGCTGCCTCTGTGAAAATGAAGCAAATTTTTTTGAAAGGGGTTGAGAGCAATATGGTTCTGCTTTATAGTGTAATTTGTGAATTTCTTTTTAAAATTTTATTATTTATTTTGTAATTAAATTTATTGGGGTAACATTGGTTAATAAAATTATATAGGTTACAAGTGTACAGTTCAATAACACTTCATGTTGTGTTTATCCCTCAAAGTTAAGTTTCCCTCCATCACCTTCTATTTGACCCCTTTACCCTTTATTTACCTCGCTCACCTTTCCCTCTGGTAACCACTAAACTGTTGTCTGTATCCATGAGTCTCTGTTCGTCTTGTTTGTTTATTGCTTTCAGTTTTATAGCACACAAATGGCTAAAATCATATTGGTCTCAACTTTTCCTTTCTGACTTATTTTGCTTATCATGATAATCTTAAAATCCATCCATGTTGTTGCAAATGGCAGCATTTCATCTTTCCTTATGGCTGAGTATTATTCCATTGTATATATGTACCACAGTTTCTTTATCCAATCATCTATCATAGGACACTTCGGTTGCTTCCATGTCCTGGCCACCATGAATAATGCTGCTATGAAATCAGGGTGCATATATCTTTGTGGATAAATATTTTTGGGAGTTTTTTTTGGGGGGGTGGTACATATCCTGAAGAGGGATTGCAGGGTCATATGGTAATTCTATTCTTAATTTTTGAGGAAACTCTATACAGTTTTTCATAGTGACTGTACCAATTTCCAGTCCCATCCACGTTGTACGAGGGTTCCTTTTTCCCCACAGCCTCTCCAACACTTGTTAGTAGTTGCTCTTTTGGTGACAGCCATTCTACCAGGTGTGAGTTGGTTTTGACTTGCATTTCCCTAACAGCTAGTGATGTTGAGCATCTTTTCATATGTCTGTTTGTCATTTCCATGTTTTCTTAGGATAATGTATAAATTTCTTGTCATTCTCTCAGCTACTTTTTCACTAAGTAACCATGTTTACCAGGACCAGGAGCTGTGCTTCCTTCATTATTGTTTTCCTTTAGGAACTCAGCTCTGCGCTCTGCGCTCTGCACAGAAGAGGTATCCAATCTGAGGAAAAGAACATTGGAAATGAAAGGGCAAGTTAACAAAGAGAGTAATTAAATAAATATTGAAATACTTTATTTTTACTTCTGCATTAGGCCAGTTATTGAGAGAAGGATTCAACTCATGACCCACAAGGAACCCAGGCCGTCTGGAGAGAGGCCTATGTGATTGCAACTCCTGCTGGGCCCGTCGGCACCTCTGGAGCAAAAAAGGTGCTGCCTCGTGCAGGGCAGAGCAGAGCAGGGCCTGGCAGGCTAGATGGGAGAGAACGGAGACAACTCTGCTAAGGAAAACAAATGGAAAGGTATTATTCTGGCAAAGTTCCTCCTCAGCTGAGTTATACAACCATTTTTTGTTTTTCCCAATAGAAAAGAAGCTGGTTTTATTTCATGATGGACAATATTGAAAATCTTCTCTGATGTTCTGTTTTTGATGAACCAAAAGTAAGGCAGTGGGGAGAGGGTCTTTGCTCCACAAACTAGACCCTCTGCCACAGCAGGTGAGCTCTAGGAGATCTTCAGATATTTTTCTGGGGTGGCCAGATGGGAGGCTGGAAGCAAAGGGAGAATCAAGCAGCTGAAATCCTATGACCAGGCACCTGCCAGCTGAGAGTTAATGTCCCATACAGTCTCGATAGCTCAGAATAAAAGTTTGAATTATTTAGTTAAATGTCATCTATTTTGTAACAAAATCTAGTGAAAGCTAGTTTTAAATTAGATTTTTTCTCTTCTTTGTTGGGACAGGAATTCACCGTGTAATTTTGTTCTGATCAGGTTACCGGCACTGCCAAAAACAAGAATCTCACTCTCTGAAAATCGATCTCTCCTTTCTCCTCTTCACAGTGTGTATCATTACATCATCCTTTCTAACCAAGGACTACATGCACCCTTTCTTCAGTGATAAGCATCCGCTTTTTCTATAGACATTACCTGTAAGTTAGTGATGGAAAGAGGTGAGTGGTGCTCAAATGAAGTAATAGGGTCTCTGTTACAACAACAGGTATACTTTGGAGATGCTGCAGGTTCATTTACAGACCATTGCAATAAAGCAAGTCATAACATTTTTGCTGGTGGAGGGTCTTGCCTTCAATTTGAAAAAACTGCATCTGTGAAGCTCAATAAAGCCAAGTGCAATAAAATGAGATTTGACTGTACTTAACTCCGACAATGCAAATCAGTCATAGACAATATGTAAATGATTGGTTTTGGTTATGTTCCAATAAAACTCTACTTACAAAAACAGGAAGCAGGCTAGATCTGGCCCAGAAGCTATCATTTGATGACCCTTGTATAGTGAAGGAAAGCACAGATTCACGAGCTAGACACTATGGTTTTGATTTTCGAGTCCACGTTTCCCTGCTCTTCTCTCAACCTCTCTTTGCCTCAGTTTTCTCATTTGTAAAATTGGAATAATAGTAGTACTTACCTCATACAGTAAGTGCCTAGTACATTGTTAGTGCCAGATAAGTACTTGATGTTCTATTTTTAATTAAAAATGGACATACTGGGATTCAAAGAGGTTTATACAAACATAGTAGAAACTCTTTAAAATGTCACTCCAGATTCTTAATTAGCACATGAACAGAATCTCCCGTAAAGATTTTCAAGTATGTTGAGAAGAAAAGTGAACAACCCATTTTTAAAACATTAGATGCTAGTCTATAGCCATGCTACCCTGAACAAGCCTGATCCCGTCTGATCTTGGAAGCTAAGTAGGGTCAGGCCTAGTTAGTACTTGGCTGAGAGACCACCTAGGAAGACCAAGTGCTGTAGGTGTAAAAAATAAAAAAAATAAGGGATTGTAAACTGACAAGGTCTTTGCAATCTGAGAGGTCAACCAAAGGTTGCCTCGCCTAAAAAAACAATAATAAATTTTAAAAAATAAATTAAAAAAATAAAAATTAAAAAAATAAAATAAAGCATTAGATGGTAACATATTAGGAGCCTTCCTTCATATATCATTGGAACTAGTAGTTGGATAGTCAAAAGGTTTATTTAAAAAGGAAACCAAATAAAAAGTCACTTGCACACCATTAACATTTTAGGCAAATCTGTAGGGACTGAAAGTAGATTAGTGGTTGCCTGGGGCTGGGATAGATGCAGAGAGAGGGCAGAGGTGACTGCTAATAGGTATGAGGTTTCTTCTGGGGAGTGGAGAAATGTTCTAAAATTAGATTTAAGATTGAAATATTCTGTGAATATACTAAAAACCATTGAACTGCACACTTTGAATGGGCATATTTTGGAGAACGTGAATTATATCTCAATAAATCATTTTTTCAAAGAGTATGTACTATTGCTGATGACTTATCAACATGATTTATCACTGATGACATTAACCTTGAGCACCTAGATGGTTTTGCCACTGTAAAATTACCTTTACATCTCTCTTTGTACTTTAATCTTGGAAGTAAGATGTGGAGAGTTAAGCTTCACTTCTGGGAGAGAAGTATCTCCATAAATTATTTGGAACTCTTCTGTATAAGATAGTTATCTCTTCTCTCTCATTTTTGTATTCATTCAATATTTTCTTATCAGTCTAAACTCACAGATATGTATATTTTTTCTTTAGGATATAATCTAATACTTATTCATTTTGTTACTCAGGTTGTTCCAGCTTTTGTCATGGGAACTTTTTCATGGGGCTTGTAATTACATCTTTACAATAACAAGTAAAACTGGCCTGAACATGAACACAAACAGCTGATTCCAGAAGCTTCCATTCAATTAAAGAGAATAGAAACTCATGCGGGCACTAGAAATAGTCTTTAAGTCATGAATATTTTGTGGGTAGCAGGATCAGCCAGGGTGTTCACAATAGGTGTGGGGAGTATGACAGTGAATATGAAAGTCAGTTAAGAGCTTCAAACCAAATATTAATTCATGAAACAAAGTCTATCCATGCAGATAAAAAGAATCAATGCCCCCAAATGCAATTGACCAGTTATTCCAGAGCCTTTTTGTTATTGCCCAGGCAAAGAATCTTATACTCCTGGACACCCCTCCCCCACATTTTTTTTAGCTTTCCTTTACAGACATAGAGTAAAACAGTCTAGAAAATCTAATGAGACTTTCGATTCAAATCCCGCCTCTTTCTGGAGCTACAGAGATTGTCCTGGGCAATGAGCACAACCCGGGCTGCAGAGAGAGCACTGTCCCACTCTGCTGTGTTTCAAAGCACATTTTAGACTAACCCTAAGCTTTAAACAGCAGCTTTTTAAAGAACTTACTCAATCTCAACATTTGATTGACCTCTAAAATAGAGTCCCTTTTGGAGAATAGAAGAATCTATTCAGCTGTTTGTTTGCCACGTTAACAGAAATGTTTTCATATGACAAATGTCTATTCCTGAGGACGGACATTTCGGGACAATTATCTTCTTTTTTGGGTGGTGGTGGGGAGTGGGGGGAATTACACAGAAACTTGAATTTCCAGTAACAACCAATGGAAAACAGAAAAATACTGTGAATTAAAATATTATGTTGCTCTTGTTTTGTAAATAAATGCTTATGCTAAGCCAGAAAGAAGCAATGGGCTTTCTGTAGATTTATTTACTCATTCATGCATTCATTCAATCAAGAGATGGTTACTGAAAATCAACTATATTTTAGAAGCAAGTAAAACTATTCTGATAGGATAGAGAGAAAATAGACCCCCAAACAAACCCTACATAAGATATATTTTCTTATGATAAGGGCATAAAAAGAGTATTGTGTTAGTTAGAGCTGACGACAGGGTCTAACTTAGTTAGCGTGGATGAGAAAGACCTCTCTATAGATGTGGCATTTGAGCTGAGACCAAAAAATGAGAAAAATCCACTAAACTGAAGAGCTGAGAATGGCACCTTCCAGGCAGAACAAAAAGTACAAACTGCCTAGGAAAATTGCTTTGGTGGAGAGTGTGAATAAGAGAGGAAAGTAATCAGTAATGAGGTTAGTGAGACATGCAGGAGACGGATAAACTTGAGCATCATGAATCTTAGGGTAAGAAGATTGGATTTAGATAAAAATCAGACCTAAAAGGATTTAATCTAGAAATCCATAATCTGCTTTCTATATTGAAAAGTTTTGCTTACTTGAAAGGAATTGTAAGAGAGTAAAAAGAGACGGCAAGAACATCTGTCCAGAGACTCACAATAGTTCAAGCAGGAAGAAGTTGGTAGGCTTGGCGTTGGCCGCAGAGATGAGAATGGCCATATGTAGGCTGTATTGAAATTGGAAGTGAAGACTTTGTTGACCAGTTAGATGTGAAAAGGATTTCACAGTTCCTGATTTCAGGGAATTGATAGGCACTTTGTCAGATTACAATTTAGGTAACGAAGAAAATACCAGAAGCAAGGTGGCCACACAGACTGCAGTCCATGTAGAATCTCATAGCCTAGATTCCTAAGCTCCCCAGGAAGTAAATCTACAGCTAAGTTTTGTTTTATTAAATGTCCACCATATTTTTCTTATGTAAAGCGAAGATGCTTTACTTGAAAAAAAAAGTTAGTTTTCCACAGAAGCTATAAATCTATGAATGTGGTAAATTAGGAGAGATAGAAGCCAAATCTGTCTGGCGCAGGTTTGTGTTCCCAGTCCTATTTTCTTAGAGTCCAACAAAATCACCTAGGTACATCACAATGTGAATAGGTATGTGCGTGGTTGAGAGCAATGGATGGACATCTTGGTTAACCTTTACTCTGTCATTTGACCACAGGATAGTTCTCAGGGTGTACCCTCTCCACTGTTTCCTGCAGAGTGGAACTTCAAACAATTATGACAAGATTGCAAGTCTTAGGACAGTTAAGGGAAAATTTATTAATATAGATGGTCATCCTGAATATTCAAGTTTGCATTCAGGGAAGACTTTTAGCAACAAAAGATCTTTGTCCCCATAAAACAATTTTTTTTTTTTACATATGCATTTGTACTTTTAATGACCTTATACGATAAAGCAGCAATCTCCATCTAGAGGGAAGTTCTTAAAGCCATTTGAATTAATTTCCTATTGCTTCTTTTAAAAACTTACTGGCTTATAACAACACAAATTCACCTAATCTTGCAGTTCTGAAGATCAGAAATCTAAATTAAGTCTCACTGGATTGACATCAAGGTGTTGGCTGTGATCCTTCTAGAGTCTCCAAGGGGAAATTCCTTTCCTTGACTTTTTCAGCTTCTGGAAGTCACCCAAATTTTTTGGCTGGTGGCCCTTCCCTGCATCGTGCCAACCTCTTGATTCCATGGTCACATCTATTACTGATTCTCACCTTCCTGTCTCCCTCTTACAAAGACCCTAGTGATTATGCTGGGACCACTGGAATAATGCTGGATAATCTTCCTATCATAAGATGGTTAACTTAATTGCCCAGCAAAGTCCCTTTTGCTATGTAAGGTAACATATTGACAGGTTCTGAGGATTAGGACATGGACATTTTTGGGGGAGGGTGCTTATTAAGTCAATCATAGCCTCAAATTTCACATCCTATTCTCTACAGTATGCCTGAATTCCTAGAAGCATCAGAGTACAACTAGAAGCTTCATATTTAGAAAATAACTTATCAATAGAAAGAGAGAGAGAGAGAGAGAGAGAGAGAAGAGAAGAGAAGAGAAGAGAAGAGAAGAGAAGAGAAGAGAAGAGAAGAAAAGAAAAGAAAAGAAAAGAAAAGAAAAGAAAAGAAAAGAAAAGAAAAGAAAAGAAAAGAAAAAGAAGGAAAGAAAAAAGAAAGCAGGTAGGAGGAAGGAAGAAGAAATTTTAAAACGTGATATCAAATTAGTAAAATCTCACTCCTGGCATCAATTTAATTTTGGCAGTCATGAGTGCTATACAACTTTGTGTGATCTTTTTATTTAAAAATATCCATGGGGCAATATTACTTCAAAACTCAGAAGGAAAAAAAAGAAAGATTGTGAAGATAGCAGATAATGATTATAATGCTATAATAAATACAATATTAGATGTGAATGCTAATAAAAAATAAACATCTAACTTTATAACAGTATAATACTTTAAAGTTTCACTTTAGGGTGCATTGGTGCTAAAAATAAAATTAATAATAAAGTTGTTCCTGTATTTAAATTATCTTTAGACTAAGTCATAAGTGCCTTTAGGGCAGTAGAGCCCCTTTTCATTCTTCAAGTGTATAATAGCTGGAGAATTAAGAATATGAAAGTGAGGATGTTTAAAGAACCCATTGGAAATATAACAAAAATTCTTGTTATTATTGCTTGTATGGCAATTTGTTTTAAAAGTACTTTTGTATTCATTGGTTCTTTTGTTCAGTTATTCATGCAAAAATATGTGTCGAGTCGTATCTCTATGCGTGCCAGGATTGTATTGTGTAGGACCTGAAGGACCAGTTATAAGGATGTTGCCCTTTGCTCTGAGGGTGACGGTGAGCAAGCGAAGCAAAAGAGAGACATGGCTAGACCTACATTTCAACAGGATCGCATTGACTCCTACGTTGAAACTCCACGAAGGAAAGGAAACATGAAAGCGAGAAGACTAGCATAAAGTGTCATGTATGTGTGTGACAGATTATCCTGAACAGCAACTGAAGAGAGGTAAGTTTAGCATTTGATGTATGCCTTTCCAGAATCAGCGATCCAGAGGGGGTTACTTAGTATTTCAAAGGATAGTGTCAACATCTACACCAGAAGCTTTGTAAGTCAGAAAAATTAACAAGCAGGAAATTTGTGATGTTTAGGATGGCCCCATGCACAGGCCTCCTTACCTTTGCATAAATAGAATATAGGAAATCAGTAAGTCCCATGCTGAGTTTACGGTCTAGAGCTTGAGCCCCACTGATCCTGGATTTGTCTACTGAACCCCACCTCAATGTTGACTGGTCCTTCTATCAGAATTTTGTGTTGCTCCCACAGGATGCCTGAGGACTGAGAGCAGAAACCCAAAATGTGTGAGAACAGGTTATGTAACTCTTTTTGTACATGCTTGCTAATAAATGTCGGCATATTTAGCAGTTTGGTCTAAGACTTGCTTTCTCTGTCATACACCAGCTCATAGACTGTTGGCGGGGACAGTGGGTATATAGTGGCCAACTTCCTCTAACCATAGAGACTAGTTACCATTCGAACCTGATGTTTGGTGAGAGGTCAAATAGCTTTAGATCCACTCACATCTAATAATATGATTTATCTCATTTTTAAATTCAAATTTGACTTCTACATGCTCGTGTTCCATATTAAACTTTTCTGTCTATATTTAAATATGACATTGCTCTGAAGTTTCCCTCTTAAGCTGTCTTTATTAGATTCTAGAAATATAAAAATGACTAGAAAGGATTAAGTCAGAGTCTGAGCAGTGCATTGAGATCATGGGTGACTTTTATTCAGATATCTGTATTTTGAAACATATCTTGTATTCATATTTATAAAATACCATTAAAAATTCCTAAACATTTAAAAGACTGTCAAATAACTATTTTTACTAATTTGAACATGAGCTATGTCAAAAACTGGTTAAGAAGAAAATGCTTTTCAGCATCTAAGAACACAATAAAATATTTAACAGAAATGTTATGACAAAAAGATAACTGCTTTTTTAGAACTACAACATCAAGAAAAATATTCAAAGAATTTTACATTTAGTTTAAAATTTATGAATTAGTTATATTTAGATTCATCCATTGTTTTTTAAAGGAAAAATTAAAATATCTGAAATACAGTAACATTTTCAATAAGCTCTCCTATAACATTTCTCATTTATATAATTACTATTTGTGTTTTAAAAGTTTCTTATTTCCTGACCTCAGTAGTAAAATATAACAGTTATTAGGCCTCAAAATCAATAGTAATAATTATTCTTAAAAGAACTGGATAATGGGTAAGACAGTTTCTGGGTGTTTTGAATTTTTATTTATTTATTTATTTGTGTATTTTTTCTGGATATTTACATCTTGTGTCCTCTGCTTTGTAGCAATCATGAGTGGGGGGTAAGTTTAAAAGGAAATCTAGAACTGAAATTCATTCCAAACAATACTTCTCTGTATAAGTTTGCTCTATATTCTAATGCACACTATGCTCTCTTCCTTAAACAACTGTTTAGTGGCTTAATTTGAATCAAATATGACTTTCTAAGGCTCCATTTTCCCTCCCAAAGAGTGTGGCACTTTGGTAAATATCTGCCTATTAGGCACCTCTAACCGGAAAGATATCATCCAGACTCACTTTCTGAAGGGGCCTCTTTTATTCCGTAGAAGGTGATTTTAGCTTAGTGATGTAATAAATGAACCGGGGAGGCATTTTGAGCCGGTACCTGCAATGTCCAGACACGGCAGAGTGCTTTAAATAGGCTTCATGAGAGCCAGATGCAGATGGACAGTATCTGCACCATTTCAGATATCCCATGACACCTAAATACGTCTGGTTATCAGGGTCGAATTATGATTTTGTTATAGGGTGCTCACTCTGAGACTGGGCTCCAGTTGGAAACATGAGGGCTACAAATTGAAGACAGCGTAAAGTGGGATTGAGAGGGAATGATGTTTTAAGGTTTTGAGCAATTTCTCAACTTCTCTCAACTCTGGGGTCTAACGCTGGTTTTCAGTTCACAGAATAACTACACCCTCTGGTGGGCACGCACGGAAGCTATGATGATTCACATCACCCTTTCTAGAGTTACACTATAACCAACTCTCTTCCTCAGACTTTCTTTCTACCAGTCTTATTTCATTTTTCCCTCTGTCAAGTCCTTAGCCACCTTATTAGACACTGTCCATGAGGCAGGACAAATATGTCCCTCAGGCCTTTCCTCTGTCCACAAGAAGGGACAAACCAGATACTGTCCAAAGTTTTGCTCCTAAGAGACTTTATGTCATAGTCACAAAGTAGTACCAGCTTCAGCCCCACCAAACCTTGTTCTGCCTCTGTGGGTCCTGTGTTTGGAGGATGCTCACGCTAGTCCCTGCAAGCTGTGGGGTCAGGGAGGCAGAGGACTTGACTGTGGAGCCTTGGAGTGATTGTGTCCATATCCACTTTCATGTGCGTGTGTGTGTGTGTGTGTGTGTGTACAGAGTGAAAATGTATTTTTTTATTTTTTTATTTTTTTTTCTATTATCACCAAGGCTTCAGATTCAAAATTTTTTTGTGTGTGTTTGTTTGTTTTAAATATTTCAATATGATCTGCACAATATTCTGAGTAATCAAGAGTGGGGATTCTGTTCACATGTCCCGGTGGGCAGGTATGGAAGAAGAGCAGGTAGTGACTAGAGGGTCGGGAAGGGAGGTGAAAAGGTGAGGAGGAAAACCACAAAGACACAGCAAGAAATAGTCCTGGGCTGTGCGACTCAGCAAGATGGCGAGTGACAACTAGGATGGTTTAGTGAAACACAGGTAAGCACACCCTCCACAATCCTAGAGGTGTTTGGGGAGTGCCCCCGTACACAACACCCACTGTGCACCCACTGTTGGGGGCTCATAATAGTCACTAAAGGAAACTAAAGTCCCCAGACCGAGGAACCCTAGAGCATCTGATAAGGAGAAGCTACTACCTAGGGACTAGAGACTTACGACAATTATATTTGAAAAGTCAAGAAAATTTGCATTGAAACAGTTACGTTGCTTTCATGTTTCCAGATATTATATACACACAAAATTTGTTTAAATACATTATAAATTAAGTGCATTCTATTCAGATGCTATGGGTAAAATATAACAAAAAGAGGTTAAAAGTGCCATCTAGTGGGAAAATAGAGAATTGAATTAAAAATACAAACATTTTGGTTTTTTTCCTCTCTGTAAAAACAATAGTATTACATTATGTTAAAACGGGAGTAATAATATCTTATCTCACACGGCGGTAATGAGGAGTATGAAGTGTAACGAGGGGTATGAGGTGCGACAAGGAGCAAAACACACGACAGAGCCTGCGGCGCTCAGCAGGGACACCATAAGAGGCAGACATCGTAATTTCCTGTATTCTTTTTCTTATCTTGTTAATCAAAATGATATTACTATTATTATTAGCAATGCCAAGCACTAATGGCTGGGCCCACTGAACTTTATCTCTATATCTATTTAACAAGGTGTTTACTTAACTCTGGCACGTTCACTTTAACTCTTTTTAGAGAGAATGAAGTGATAATGATATAAATAATATTCCTATGGTTATGGCCTCCATGGGATTCTTTAAAAAGCTGCTCAAGAAGCTCCTAATTTATTTCGACATACACAGTTCTCCGACACTGTACTAGAAGCTGCCGGAGTTTAGAGGAAATAGGGAGGAGAATGCACAGATCCTGACTGAGAACCGTAGCCTGCCTTCAGTGTCAAGGCTGCATGTGAATTCTGAACAGCAACTGAATGTAAAAATGCCTGTAAGCAGTAAGTGCGGCACCATAGAATCTTTTTTCTTTCTAATATGTAAGTAGCAGCAAAGAGAAATACATGCCCTGATGAAGGCGCTGCTTTCCCTTCCAACTCTATCATGCAACTTGCCTTCACATTTATACCGGCCCCTGAAGAACTGGGGCCCAAAGCGAGTCGACCTGGGTTTTCCAGGCTCAGCGCTTGCCCTCACTCTTGGTGTGACATGGGAGAGGCCCCTTCATCACCCGGGCTTCTTTTCTGTGATTATGATCACTAAAATCATCTTCCCTTTTAATAGATTGTGAGTCCCCATTAGTTTATGTGCCAAATGTCACCTATCTGTCTGCTCAAAATGCAATAGCACTTGGTTAAGGCAAAAATATCAAAAATAATAGATCGATTAGGCACTAAAGCAACTTAGAATGTGATATTCTGATCCTCTAGGGCAGTTGAGTAGCTCTTTTTTACACGAGTTTTAATTCCCTCTGGAATAGCAGGAGAGAAAAGACTGGAACCATAGAAATAAATGTTTAATGCTTGGAATTTAGCTAAATTAGAAGAGTGAGCAAATGGAGCACCCAAGCCTATAATTTAGCTGTACACTATCTTTATAAAATCCAACACAACCATCAGTATACTGCTAAATTCATATACTGATTGCCAGATAGAATGCTAAAGGCTGCCCATCACATCTCCGATTCTCATTTCATTTCTCATTTACAAAGTAGACTCACGATAAAAAAAAAAAAATTAACTTTCAAGTCTGAAAAACAGTCCTATCTTGATTGCTACCATTTCGCAAGCACGATTAAATATATATGAGGCATAAATATCATTTTGGAACATCTTTATTAATCCTTCTCTCAACCAAATGAAGTAATGACCTGAGAAATACATCCAGATCCACAAGCCAAATATCAATTTCTTCCATTATGTACATATTTCTGAAGATAGAACTTTTTGTCTTGATTTCTCTTTTCTGCTTTACCATTCTTATACTGGGGATAATTATTTTAAATAATGGTAGCGAAGACTTATCAGAAAGAAAAAAAATGGTTGATACTGTTTTCCATGTAATGAAGAAGGTTTTGTATTCTGTCTGCTTTGCTAAGGTGCCTTCTTGGCCAAGGTCATAAGTGCCACAATATCTAAGCACTGATATTATCTACAAATCCTCACAGGATATGGAAATTCCTGCCTCAGCACAGCGCTGTGTCTTTTGAAAGGTGTTTGTAGCTACATGTGTGTTCACGTTCCCTGAGGGGTAGTCAGGTGAAGTGAGAAAGCTGCCTCGGGAAATAAAAGATAAATATTAACACCTTTTTAGGTAGGACATTGCAAAACATGCATGTGCAGTTTTAATCTACATCTGGGAATCTCACTGTACACTATTGTGTTTGAATAATATTTCCTGATACCTAAAGGCAAAAGGGAGGGAATTAATTTATTGAATATCTGTTTATGCTAGTTACTGTGTGAGACATTTTGAATGTAGTCTCTTTTCTGAAAATTTTGGATAAAATGAAGAATGACTATATGATACACTATATACAATGTATGAGGTAGGACAATAGCTAAGGCCATGGTGGATCATATACAATGTAAAAGGTATTATTTATAAAGCCTTCTTAGATAAATGTCTGAGTCCTATATATGGTTCTCATTCTAAAGTTTGGGTTTACTTCTTAGGGTCTGTGATAATAACAACCTACTGGTGCCAAGGTCCTGGCACATGAGAGCAGCAGAGCAGCAGGATGTGTGACTGGGTGTGGCCTCATTACTGCCATCCAGAAAACAACATTATAAAGAGTCATGACCAACATTTGCTTAAATGTTTAGAATCAAAATTATTCAAGAAAAATAGAACTTTTACAATTGAAAATAAACTATCTTTCATAGAATAGTGCTCCAATAAGTGCCTAATACATTTAGGTTAAATTTAATAAAATCAGGGTAATAGTCAAAAATACTTTGGGTCACTAAGTCCCAGTGTATCCCAATACTTCCACTGCAAGTAAAAGATAACCCAATTCAAATGGTCTTAAACACAAAAGGGGGGTTTATTCCTATGAAACTTTGGTTTGTTAATGGAATAACTGAATACATAATATAAATATATATTTAAATATAAATAAATGCAGTTAAAATCAAAATTTTACCTATACAAAAATCTAGAAAGAAAAATGTTATATTTACCTCATAGACTTTTTTATAATTACAGAGTGTAAGGAAGACATTGTTCTCACTATTGTACCATTTTTTAGTGTTAATTAAGTTAAAAATTAATTAAGATTCTAACTCAAATTACTTCCCAGAGAAAATAGTTGGATAATAGACTAGAAGATTTACTGAAAAGTGTTAGGCTTCACATTAAACTTCAGTAAAATTAACCAGTCTCTAAAGAGACTGTCATATTTAAAATCTCCAATCAAATAGACTTGGTAACCTTCTCACTAGGGTGATTTTGTCTTTCCATCATATTAATAATATGCTTTCTGAAATATTGTTGTTTTACTTTTATTTTAGCTGTATGACTTGATATAGCAGAAAAGGTTATGATTAAACTGTGGTTTTTATCTGTAAAATGGGGCATAGAGAGAAACATCATTTTTTACCTATTAATTTTCTGTACCCCATCCAGTCACCCAGCAATCAGAATATATATTTCTCTCTCTTTCAGAAGGCATGTGGATCATTGAAAATATGAATTTTAAAGATCATAACTTAGTTATCAGACACAAAATATATTTTCTTTTCTTTTTGTTTGCATATTTAGTGTGTTCTGTATTTACTATATTCATTTTTTTCTTCCTCATCATACATTTTCATGTCTCATGTTCATACAGTTTAGAATAAGGAAATGAGAGACATGAGCCACAGCCCTTCCCACTAACTCCTTCACTCTAACAAGGTCTATGACCCTTGAGAAGTTGCCTAATCGCTCTGACTTGCAATACTTTTGCCTCTAAAAAGATCATCTTTAGTATTTCAATATATTATAAAAATTATATCATTCTGTGCATCTGAAGAAGCCTGGAGAAAAATTATCATTTCACTCACACCCCCAAATAAGACATAATAATCCGTAAAGAGTGTCAGTCTTAACAGACTGAAAGACTAGCTTTGCAGACCCTCTCCCTTTCATGATAATAAACATGTGGAGAGATCGCTGGGTCAGGTCATGAATCTAGTAGCATCAAACAGCATATCTTAGGTCATCGTTAGAGATAACTTTCCATTTAAAATATTGCATACTCATGTAATTGTTGTTTTCAGTTTCAACAAAGCAATATCATACCCACTTTCTGCCATTTTATATTGAGCATAAATTATTATTTCTTTAGCTCCCAAAAAAGATATATCCTCTTTGATTTCTGATTGATTTAAAATGTCACTGTAGACATGCAAATTTTTGGCTGACTTTACCCTATAGAGTAAACAATAGAGGAAAAAGATTTCCTTTACCAAATAATTCCCAAACATTCGAACTATATTGCTATTTAAGTGGCTATTACTATCTAATATTTTCTCCCAGTGGTGAGCTTTTAGGTAGAAAGAAGCAATATCATGCTAAGACGTTCACGATCACATAAATTTCCTATCTAGAAGATATTAGGCTAGCATTTATCTTATATTAAACACACAAAAGTAAATCAATGCTTTTTACATACACACACACATACACACACAGAGTATGAAGAGCTCCAGGTTTTAGTCTCAACTCTGCCATTCATTAGCTGTGACTCTGAGAAATTCGTTTGAACTTTCTAGTACTCCACTTTCCCATATGTAAAAAAGGTAAAGAAGACTATTGGCCTCAAATGTATATTTGAGTTATGAAGATGCTCCATACTAATTTTTTAAAAAACAAGACAAAATAAAACAAAACTATATCTGGAAACAACTCAGATACTGAAGTGCAAAGAGGAAGTTTGGCCAACTAAAATTCCCCAGGATGTGTATATGCTTCCAATGAAGCTTTTATGTTTACCCAGTATTGAAATTGACCTAAGTAAGGAATCTGATTTGAGGATGCATAATAAACTCTTATAGAAAATTCTCTTTGAGCTTAGTTCTGGACTCAATGCCCAGAACAATGCACCAAATATAGTGTGCTCTTATGGGAACTAACAGGAACTCCCTGGGGAGATGTGTACATTAAAATGGGAAAATGAAATAATACACAAACAGCAATGTTCTTGACCTATTCCAATGCTGGTAGACCATGAGTGGCTCTTCCTTTTTGCTCAATTTTGCACTAAAGATAGAAAATTTATTTAGTAACTAGGATAATATACATTTTTAAAAAAAAAAAAGTACTAAAATCCTAGTGATGGATTTAATATATGTGTAGGCATGGTGAATGAGTGAAAACAAGAGTACCAACTCAAAACGATGAGCAGCTGTTAATATCCACTGGTTTCCGATGATGGAGCTTCCACACAGGTGTCGTCAGGTGTGCAAAATTATCTGCCATGGCCATTCACTGTGAACAGACACTGTTCCTCCAATAAATCTGTGCTTGATTTTGGTTGTCTGCTCCACAACAGAAGGATCGCAAGGAGTAACTTCCTAAATTATCATTTTCCATCAGTAGTTATACTCCTTCAGGCACAAAGGGGGAAAAAACCTTCCCTCGTTTCAATAATTTTCCATGACCTTGAAGAAACTTTATAGTCAAGTTGGCAAAACAAAACACGAACATAAAAAATGAATGAATAGGTCACCTTGTAATTACATACCCCCAAAGAATGCTTCATCTGGTACTAAGAGGCAGTCTTATCTTCCCTCCAATGATAACCCTGATGGTTAAAAGCAGCTGTTGTCAATTGCCTCCAGATCAAGATAATCACCTGCAACTCGTTAGAAATGCAAATTCTGAGCACCAACTCAAACCCAGTGAATCAGCAGTGGAGCTCAGTAATCTGAGTTTTAATCAGCCCTGCCAAAGTTTGAAAACTACTGTTATAAAGAAAAGCTGAGCACCTCCCACTCAGCTTGCAGCCTATGTCCAATTCCTCCCCTATCCTCTTCTACTTGGGCTGACCTTTGGTCCATCACCCCCGTTCCACCCACTCCAAACCTGGGCTGCTCTTTTGTTTGTAAACTGTTTCTGCCCTTTGGTCTTGTTGACAGTTTAGGGGTCTTTGGCCCAACTCTTGATACTTTCAAAGGACTTCGATTCAGAGTTATTCCTATGTTTCTCTCCTGTCTTGGGTGTCCTGAGTAGGTCTGTTCATTCTATTTTTACTTCTTGACATGCCAGACACCAGAACCTACCCTCCTGGATGGAGTTTTGGCCAAATCCTTCCCTGTAACTTAGACAGAATGGGGACATGGTACTCGTAAACATCATTATTCTAGAGCAGCACTTCTTATATTTCAATGTGCATATGATCACCTGGTTTTCTTTTAAAATGCAGATTCTGATCCAGTCTGGAGTAGATCTGAAATTCTTTCTAGCAAGTTCCCAGGTGATGCCAATGTGTTATGCCCAAACCACAATTAGAATAGCAAGCAGATCAGGAAAGTTTTGTATCCTTAGCTAAAGGAGTGTGAAGTTAGCAGAAGGGTCACCAGTCAAAAGCCAAGTCCTACATCATTCATTCACTTGTTTTCTAAGTATAAAACTTCTCTAGGCCTTTCATCAACAGGAAAACGAATCTGTAATTCTAGGTCAGACTCCAAACAGAATTAGAGGACAGGAAAAGAAGTTTTGAAAGAAACACCAGCTGGTAGCAAGCTGAGGTAGGAAAAAGGGTGATGTGTTTGTGAAAGCCTAAATAGGTGGATATCCTAAGAGAGTTTTCATTTGAGAGTGGATAGGGTGCAGTTTTATAGAACTATTTTTGAAGATTTTGACTATACTCTGGAATTACTGGGAAGCCTTTATAATTTGCAAGGTGGAAGTGGCATAAAAGACAACGTTTAGGAAAATTAATAGGTGAGCAGTAACTAAAATGTTTCAAACAGCTCAATAAAGACCTTATTAGGGATGAGTCATAGGTCTTGATGTTCATTCTATTTGGTTTCTCAGTTCAAACAAAATGCACAAAATATCGGATCTAGCATCAAACTTTATGTTAAGAAATGCTTCTTTTGATGGCAATTGTTTTGTATCTTCAGAAAATTAAGTTATATTGTAGACCAATGATAGTTCAAGGATGCAATAAACATCAATTAGATATTCCTTTTTGTATTAGGATACTATTTCATCAAATACAGTGCAGCAAAACCTAATTATCTAGTTTCTCTTCGTTTAGAAGTTGCATTAAAAAGACAAAAGGTTTTATTATTCCTTATCTTATGTTTTCTACTTCATCTATTAATCTATATCTGATTTATTCTGTAACTTTTACAGGCCAAAGTCCATAAATTTAACAGAGAATATAATGAAGGAAGGAGGGTGAACAAAGGATTCTACAATTTAAGACATAAGTGCTGGTTCCTCTTTTATAAACTATATTAACATCACTAACAACAAAATTTTCTAAGTGTTCCTTCTAATGTTTAGTAGAACTAAGGCAAGGGAATTATTATAAATACTCCTTTTTGTCTTAGGTAAACTTAAGGTTTACCTTACATAAACTTAGGTTATTGTGAGCAAAACAGAGAATTATGAAACATAACTTAATTGATGGGCATTTTAAAGCAGCTTGAACCATTTTAAGATTCCCATCGCAGCCCCTAGACATTAAGCAATAAAAGTCTAAAAATATGTGGTTTTATGTAAATCAGTAAGTACTAAAGACATAATAGAGGGTTGTGATACTCTAGAGAGGAATGTGTGTGTGTGCGATATGTTCTTTCCTGGTGGGGATTCTGTCCCTTAGATGATTCTGTTTGCCTATAAAATATCCCTTGCTACTATTCTCAGAATGAGCCATTGGGATAAAAACACTGCTGATTTGATTTTTATTCTAATTTTTATGTAATAGGTCTTGTTTAATCTAGACAATCTATTTATTTCCACCCTATCATACAGCTACATATTGATAAGATTTTACTGTAATTTTTGCCAAAATTCATAATGTGCCAATAATAGGCAAAATCTGAAAGAATAAAGGCCTCTGAAAAGTAGCTATTCAAGTATTTCTTAAATAGCTACATAAATTTTCAAACACATGATGATTATTTATGTTTCAACTAAAGGTCAAGTAATGGTAAATGGAAAGAAAATGAATAATTCGATTAACCGAGATTTGGGGATATTTCGATTATAAAGGATAATAAAAATATAGATGGCCTTGATAACAAAAATCAGACATAAAGTGTTGGTTCACAATGAAATACCAGTTGTAAGATGCGTCAACTTAAAACACATATTGGTTAATACTAGGGGAGGCAGTTTAGTCAAGGCTCATTATTTACCTCTGAAACATGGTCACCCTGGGTGATAAGGAGTGAAACTAACAGAAAATCATAAATTTGTTTTTTCACTAATTTTTCCCCTCTGTGGCTATTATTGAATCTCTTAGTCCCGCTATGTTAAGTATAGAATAATTCCTTCACATGTATTTTTTTCAAGTGACATTAAACTCACCATTATCCATTTTACATAACCTTAACGTATATCCGGAGATGCCTCCTCTCGCATGAAGTATGTTAGTTGGTGATCCATTGGAAGACAGTTTTAAGTAACATTTACTTCTGCAGGTTGGAAACAAAGTGGTATAAATGCAATGCACCTCTCAAAGCGGTGGGGCAGGAACATTTCTGGAGCCCTCCTTGTGTCTTACTTCTTTCTGTTGCAAGATTCTTGAGATGGAGAATAGATAAAAATTTGGCAGCAGATGCTATTAGTACATATTTTCTGGCACATTTCATGCCCTTTCACGTAAACGATGTCCAGTTCTTCTTCTAAGAAATCAGTGTCATGGTAAAATGATGGATGACAGAACACTGGACAGCAAATCACATATCAGATATAAGACACAAAATTTTAGCACTCATCAATTGGTTAATCTCATTAGAAGAAAGTGCTTTCATTGTTTACCTGGTACGCTGTGGCTGCAGTTTTGAAGACTAAAACCAGAAAGAGCTTCGTTTGTTTTAATGTGTGTGCTCGATAATCTACTTTTAGATGTTTCAAGGAGACAAAGATTTCTAACAGTAAAAAATGGGAAATATAAATATATCATATAAAGCATAGCAAAGAAAAAACATATCTAAGTTTATGTTAACATTTAATAGCAAAGATTTTTCCCATTTCCCATTTATCACTGAGTCAGACCTCAAGATCTACAGTTGTAAACAAATTTTCAAAACTAAACCACCTGCCTCCATAAAAACTTTCTGTACTGGCTCTATTGTCAGTGTGCCTAGCATTTTCTTTTTTTATTTCCTTTCTTCTAACTGTGCCGGCCTATCTCAAAGATCCAAGAATTTTCATGCTGCCTAGAAATCTCCCAGCCAGAGTTTTGCTGCAAGCTTAGACAGGAATAAGTAAAATCCATTGCAGTCTCCACACCCAGGCAGCATCTTCCTGGAAGGGAGTAACTTTTCCTAATTAGCACAATATCACATTAGAGAACGGTTCTGTCCAGCAGAATTTTCTTCAATGGTAGAAATATTCCATGTCTATGACATCTAATATAGTAGCCACTATCCATATTATGGATATTGAGCATGAGAAACTTGGCTAATACAGCTAAGAATATGAATACTTAGTTCTATTTAATTTTAATTAATTTAAATTTAAAAAGCCAAACCTTGGGTGGTAGCATACATGTTCTTCAGTCACCCTGTATTGAGGATCAAATGTGCCACTCCTCTTATAGGTATCGATTAGGAATTTTATAAAAAGGATTTTAAGAAAAAGAGCAGTGATTACACAAAATAACACATTACAAAGGTATCTTTCTAATTTCTGAAATTTATAATGTTCCAAGGCATCTTTGAATTTCCATTCCTCTCTAACTGCATTTAATCCTTTGATCCTCTCACCAGTTTCATGGCTTTAATGACCAGCTATACGTTGGTGACACTCAAACATACATCTAGAGAATAAACCCTCTTCTTAATTTCAGACTTCTCTTTCTAATTGCCAATTCAGCATTTCTCTCTGGGCATTGAATAGGCATGCCTCCCCTCTTGAAATTTGCTCCTCATGAAATCTTCTACATCTCAGTCATTGGCATTTTCATCCTTTCAACTCCTTGGGCCTAAAATGAAGCTATTACTGACCCTGTCTCTCCTTCGTAGCTAACATCCAATCTATCAATAATCCTTACTGGCTCTACATTGACAATATATCCAATCTAGTTATTTCTCTATCACTTCCACTCTGCTCCAAGTAGGGCAGGGTTTTTATTTATTTAGTTTACTAACAGTATCCCCAGTGTCTAGAACAGTGCCTGATCTATAGTAAGCACCAAATAAATTATATTTAATTTGTGGAGTAATTGAAAGTAGCAGACATATTTTCATGTGGCAGATCTAGCACTTCTGAAATTACAGCCTCACTCAATAGAAGACCAAGTTTGCTTGATGGACAAGGAACTCAAGGGCTTACCTTGACTCGATTACTCCGGGAAACCTTTCTCCCAAATGAGCTGCCAAGTCAAGCAAATGCCAAAAGCTCTGAGAATTCTGATTTAGATAATATGTAAAATCTAGATTTTGAAGCAGGCTTCATCTTAAGGGGTTTTTTTGTTTTGTTTTGGTTTGGTTTTAGTGAATCTTGTTAATGAGAGGCAAAATTCCAGCAAACGTCCCTTTAATGATCA
This sequence comes from Rousettus aegyptiacus, assembly GCF_014176215.1. Classification (NCBI taxonomy): domain Eukaryota; kingdom Metazoa; phylum Chordata; class Mammalia; order Chiroptera; family Pteropodidae; genus Rousettus; species Rousettus aegyptiacus. Next base: position 26,593,924 of record NW_023416286.1, read on the forward strand.
AAGAAATTTACCATGCTTTCTTATGGTTCCCCATGTTAATTAATACCCATCAGTAGGGGAACAATTCTCGAACCTTCCTCCACCCACGTCTCCAATCCCACTGATACAGGCCATCATTGCCATCTCTCTCCACTTGGATTTGACGTTCCACTAATATTCCAGCTCTTTCTGCTTCAAGTTTGATTATCTTAAAAAGGCATTGGACTAAGTCGCCTCTTAGTGGTCCTCTGTATATTCTTCTTTCCATTCAAAACTAGGCAATTCTCTTTTTACCAAAGGTGGAGCCCTCCCTAAGCTAGTGAAAACCAAGAATCCTTGATAACGTTGGATCTGTGGTCAGTAAGTGGGGAATGCAAAGGGAGAGGAGCTAGAAATTCTTCTGTGCAACTTTTATTGATCTTATACAGACATTTTGATTAAATTTGTAGTAGCTTAGAATTTTTAATGATCAGCTGTTTTTAAAAGATAACACATTACTCTTAATCTTAACTCCTTACCTTTCAGATTCTTTTGGCCATTCTTGAGAAAAAAAGGTAAAAAAACAAACATTATACTTATTATAAAAATGTTTCTTACGGGTTAAAAATGAATTTGACATCAAGTTGATGAAAAAAAATTAATACATCCCCATTTTGCTTTTCATCGGGTAATCTAATGACCATGGTTCACGCACTGATGCCCCACAATTGTAAAATGCCTTGCTGCGTATGTGAAAGAGTGACAATGCATGTCATTTGTGCATCTTTCTTGGCATTCTCGAGCACCCTTGGTGATAGAGCCACTATAGTTCACTCCCTTCATGTCTAGGTCCACATAAATCTTTTTGTTGCAAGCTGGGAATAAAAGCATAAAATATGGTGATCTTTCAGACTCTAGGGCAACTCTGATAGTTTTGCCTTAGCAACGGTCTGTCCTGATTTACTCTTTCCACTCCTCTACTTTTCCTCAGAAATCCTGTTTTTATTTTAATCTGCTTAATTCCTATTCTCACATGGAAGCAGTAAAAAAATGCCAATTTCCTTCTTATATTGCAACAATATTAGACTTGGTCATTTCTGTTTCAGTTTTTTCACCTGGCTTCTTATGTGTCTTTAACTCCACTGATTGATTGAATCACTAATTGACCTATTCAAGTATTGATATCACTATTAAGACAAGTATCACCTCAACCTTTACAGTTGTTTCCTTAGATTAGAATTAATATGTTTAATAAGAACTTTCATTAAAAAACTTTAAGCTTGGAAAGAGAAAGAGAATAAACGAATGATGAGAATTGATGTAGTAAGATATTTATCTTATGAGATAAATTTTATTTTTTTATTTAACTTGTTTATTTTTAAATTTCAGTCCTTCTCCCTACTGCCCTCCCCTTTGGCAACTATCTGCTTGTTCTCGATATCTATGGGGGTTTTTTATGTTTCGTTTTGCTTATTCATTTGTTTTATATTTTTAGATTCCACATCAAGTGAAATCACACAGTGATTGTCTTTCTCTGACTTACTTCACTTAGCATAATACCCTCCAAGTTCATCCATATTGTCACAGATAGCAAGATTTCATTCTTTTTTATTGCTGTGTAATATTCCATTTTTCTTTATCCATTCATCTCTCAGTGGACACCTAGATTGCTTCCGTATCTTGACTATGGCAAATAATGCTGCAATTAACATGGAGGTGCATATATCTTTTCAAATGAGGAGGTTTTTTTCTTCAGTTAAATACCCAGAAGTGAAATTGCTAGGCTGTATAGCAGCTCTATTTTTAATTTTTTGAGGAATCGCCATACCGTCTTCCATAGTTCCTGCAACAATTTACAATTCCACCAACAGTATATGAGGGTTCCCTTTTCTACATGTCCTCACCAACACTTGTTATTTGTTGAGTTTTTGGTAATAGCCATTCTGACTGGTGTACTATGAGATAAATTTTAATAAACTATAATAGGGATAAAGGAAATGCATGTATGCTGGTTTTTACTCTAAACTGGAAGTACTTCAATAGGAGACTTTATTACCACACAACAGGGTTTTGTTTTATAGCCATAAAACCATTCCTGATGTAACTATATGTGTACATCATAATACCTAGTATTTATTACTTCTAATAGGATATCTCACCACTTATTTGGTGTGGGCATTGCTTGAAAGAATATCCAGAAATTGTTCCTGTCATATTCACCCTTGGCAGTGTTTCTGTTTCACTGTCTTTCATGATGCAAATAAGCCTTTAAAAAAAAAAATAACATTACTGGGTGGGAATTTATGTTTTAAAAAATGGGTCTTAAAAGTCTGTATGCAGGAACCTACTGATATTATTAAAAATATATTTAAATAAAAAAATAAGTCAGTATGCAGAAAATCAAAAACAAGGAGACAAACTATTCCATCTCATGCCAAAACAAATATTTTATTAGCAATACTGTGAGTTTGTTTTTTCTTTCATCTTCTCTACATTTCAAAGATGAAGTATGAATTTCCTTCCTAACAGAAAACGTGAGTGAGCAACCTATGGCCTGCTGTTGAATACAGTCTTTTGCTTGTTTTGTATATAGCCCATGAGCTAAAAATGGTTCTTATATTTTTGAATGGATACATTTTAAATGGTTATATAAGTACTTGTATAATATCCTTAACTTCACCTCTGGACTCATAAAGCCTAAGAGATTTAGTCTCTTCCTGGTTAAGAAAAAATTTATTAGTGCCTGTTGTAAATTCTCGAATAATAAAATTTTATAAGTTTAGAGTACTATGCAAATAACTATGAATGCAGCAGTAATACACAAAGATGCTGATAATTTAATGCTGATAACATAAAAAAATTCCGCAGGAAGGCTTTACGTTGAATTTTCAAGTTCAATATGGAACCAAAGGTGGTAGATGGAAATTTTTAAAAATATGACTGTGGAGACAAAACCACCAAATGTAATTTGTGAATTTTGGTAAGATTTTGGTCAATAATTATAAAATACTTGGGGGACAATTGAGATTATATAAAGGAATTCTTTCTAATTTTGTGTAGTATAATATATGTTAAAATATTTAGGAGTGAAGTGTTATGATGTTTTCAAATTATTTCAAATGGTTAAACATATACACATATGAATAAGTAAGGCACAACTGGCAAAAATCTTGGCAGCGAGAGTGGATCATTGTATTAATTTTTCAAATTACCTTTATAAAATTTAATTTTTTAAAATAAAATAGTTGAGGAAAATATGCCAGTTTAAATAATATCAAATATCAATAATCAATTGAAAAGCAAAGAGCAAAATGATTAAGAGGCAATATTGTTGTACCACTAATATTGAGAGCAGAGGGAGGTTGGAGAGTCCACAATAAGTTATGTCTGTTCCTTCCCCATCTGCCTAAACACCACCTTTTCTTCTGCGACATTTAATATTTCACTTGAAAGAAAATATATTTTTTAATTTTTAACATTCAATTTCATAAAATGGTATATGAAAAGTTTTTACTAGGTAATTGTCATGTAAAATTTATTAGTAGGTAATTATCATGTAAAACCCATTTTCTCTATGTAGAAGTGTAAACATTTACCATTTGGTAGGATCTTCGGATAACAATACATTCATAAAAGTGAAGAATAAACACCTTGGGTGATGGGTGCAAACAACTCGGCAGTGCTTAGTGTTTGGCGTAAAAACAGTAACAATGTCTCCTCCTTGAAAGCAGATGTTTTTGAACAGTTTTGTCACACATTCTGTGATGCAATACAAGGCACGTGTTATTTTGGATTTTAGTGAGAATATATCTAATTAGGTAATAATGTCACAAAGGCAAGCAAAGCAGGTTTACTTAACAGGAAATATGCTTGAATTTGGGAAATCAGAGCTATTTTATTTTATTTTATTGGATAAGCAGCCTCGGATAGAAAAGAAAATCACAAAATGACACATTTACCTCAATGGAATTGTGCTTATGAATGATTGTCTTGTAGACATGTGTACTTTGTGGGTACTTAAGTCATTTCTCAAATCTTTACTGGTAGAGTCTGGAGAAACATGGCAGAGTGAGAAATGCCCCCAGAGCTCTCCCCTTGAAACAACAATAAGCTCTACATCTAAAATTCAACAAAAAAAGACCCAATCTGCACACCAGCACATCTGAGTGTGGGATCTGCACATAAGAGCTACCATAGGTCAGAACCCCAGGTATTGGGCAGCGGACTGGAAGAAGTAAAGGAGCTGCTTCTCACAGCTGCAGAGCTCCCTATAGTAGAAAGGGAAGGTGAAATATTAAATATCACAGAAGAAAAGGTGGTGTTTAGGCAGCGACTTCCCTGAACAGCCTTACCTGAGAGTCCTGTGAGCTCCACGTGGCCGGCAACAGGGCTCAGTCATCAGGGCAGAAAGCAGAGAAGCAGGATGCCAGGGAAACAACAGTTGATTTTTACCAGCCACAGTTGCAAAACCAAGGCTGAGCTGCAGCCCCCAACTCCCAACCCAGAGGACCCCTAACCCCACGTCCTTCAAGACCAAACACTGCAGAGCCCCAGGGGAATCTGAGCGAATGCTATCGAAACTGTCCTTAACACTGACAGGGACTTAGACTGAGGGTAGTGAGTTTGATTAAACATCTATCTACAAGGGGAAAAAAAGCATTATTAAGGTCTTATATAAAGCAGGGATCCAAGAGGCTTAGTGCCACATACTGGAAACCTAAAGAAAAGTGCCTTCTTTGCAACGAGCAGAAGAATAGTCCATTAAAACCATAAACAACCAAGTTGACAAGGCATCTCAGGAAGAAAAAAATCTCCAGAAAATAAGTTTACAGACATAGAAATATGTGACTTAAATGACAGAGAATTCAGGATGGTACTTTTGAAAAAACTCAGTGAGATCCGAAATGATTCATATCAACAATTTCAGGAATTGAAAAAACAACTAAATGAGCAGAATGAGTTCTTTAGCGAGGAGATTGAAACCCTCAAAAAGAACTGAAGAGTTCTTCTAGAAGTTAAAAAACACACTGCAAGAGCTGAAAAATGAAATAGCAAGCTTAGGAAATAGAATGACCAAATGGAGGAAAGGGTCAGTAATATCAAAGACAGAAATCTAGAAATAAATCAGAAGGAAGAAGAAAGAAACTGAGGAATGAAAAATAATGAAAGAGAAATACAAGAACTACTTGACACCATCAGGGGAGGAAACAAAAGAATAATGGGTGTTATCGAAGGTGAGGAAAAGAAGCAGAAAGCATTTTCAGACAAATACTTGATGAGAATTTCCCAAACCTAAGGAATGAGCTAGAGCTTAGAATTCAAGAAGTCAATGGAACACCTAATTATCTCAAACCAAAAAGGCCTTCACCAAGACACTTTGCATTAAAATTATCAATAATCAATAACAAAGACAATTCTCAGGGCAGCCAGGGAGAAGAAAACAGTAACTTATAAAGGAAAACCCATTAGATTATTCTCCAACTTCTCAGCACAAACCTTACAAGCCAGAAAAGAGTGGAATCACATACTCAAAATATTAAGTGAAAAGAACTGCCAGCCTAGAATAATGTATCCAGCTAAGCTCTCCTTTAGATATGAAGGAGAAATAAAGACCTTTCCAGACATACAAAAATTGAGGCAATTTCTCACTATGAGGCCTGAATTACAGGAAATACTGAAAGGGGTAGGCTCGCCTAAAACAAAATGACAAAAAAAAAAAAAAAAAAAACATAATTAAGAGTAAGGTAATTATCAGGCAAATAGAAGCAGAGGAGTGCAACCCTTACAACAAACAGGACATTATAACCTTAAACAATAAAGAGATTTGCTATAACAAGATAGTAATGAACATTCAGTGTACATAGGGACAAATTGAGACAACAATGACTGAAAGGGGTAAGATTTAAAGATCCAAATTTGCAAAGGGGAATGGAGATAAGGCATATGCAGAAGAAAATAAATGAGTGTGTGTGCGTGCATGTGTGTGTGTGTGTACATACATATATATAACTATCTTTTACATATTTATAATGGTAACCACACACCAAAGATTCAGAACTCAAATATACAACATAAAACAAGAAGAACCAGAGGGAAATCCCACAAAAGTCACAAAAATAAAGAAAACAGAAACACAAGGACAAGGAAGCAATGGAAACATGGAGCTACCAGAAAGAAAAAGATAAAATGGCTATAAGAAGACCTCATATTTCAATAATTACTCTAAATGTAAATGTACTGAACTCCATTTGCATGTAAATGTAAATGTAAAAGGTACAAGGTTGCAGAATGGATCAAAAAACAAAACCCAACCTTATGCTGCCTCCAGGAGACACATCTCAGCTCCAAAGACAAATACAGACTCAAAGTGAAGGGGCAGAAATCGATATTTCAAGCAAATGGCATTCAGATGAAATAGACTTCGAAATAAAAAAGGTAAAGAAAGATATGAAGAGACACTTCATAATAATAAAGGGAATCATGTACCAAGCAACATAACACTTATTAATATCTACACTCCTGATCGGGGAGCCCTGAAATATGTAAAGCAATTTCTAACAGAACTAAAGGGAGAAACAGACCAAAACAAGATCATAGTAGGGGACCTAAATACCCCACTGTCGAATATGGACAGATTATCTTAACAGAAAATCCATAAGGAAATAATATCCTTAAATGACGCATTAGTCCAACTGGACATAATCAACATTTACAGAACTCTCTGTCCTGAAACGGCTGCTTATACATTCTTCTCTAGTGCACAGGGAACATTCTCAAGAATCGACCACATATTGGGACACAGAGATAGCTTCGACAAATATAAAAGTGTTGAAATCATACCAACCATATTCTCTGATTATAATTCTTTGAAACTAGAGATCAACTCCAAAGGAAATCAGGAAGAACCACAAATACATGGAAACTAAACAACATGCTACTGAAGAATAACTGAGTCAGGGAAGAAATAAAAAAGGAGATCAAGAGATACATAGAAACGAATGATAATAATAGTACAACATATCAAAACTTTTGGGACACGGCAAAAGCAGTCATAAGAGGAAAGTTCATAACATTACAGGCCTACCTCCAAAAACAAGAATGAGCCCAAATAAACAACCTAACACTTCATTTTAAAAACTAGAAAAGGAAGAACAAATGAGGCCTATAGTCAGCAGAAGGAAAGAAATTATCAAAATTAGAGCAAAAATAAATAAAATTGAAAACAAAAAATTCAATGATAAATAAATGCAACAAAGAGTTGGTTCTTTGAGAAGGTTAATAAAATTGACAAATTCCTGACTAGACTCACTAAAGAAAAAAGAGAAAGGACACAAATAAACAAAATCATGGATAAAGAGAGGAAATTACAACTGATTTCGCAGAAATACAAAGGATCATGCAAAAAATCCTATGAAAAAGTATAGAACAACAAATTTAATAACCTTGAAGAAATGCACCAGTACTTAGAACAATACAACCTTCCTAGACTGAATTGAGAAGAACTGGAAAATCTAAATAGACCAATCAACAGTATGGAAATCGGAACAATCATCCAAAACCTACCAAAAAGTAGAAGTCCAGGACCAGATGGTTTCACCAGTGAATTCTACCAAATATTCAAAGAAGATTTAATACCCATTCTTCTCAAATTTTTCCAAAAAATTGAAGAGGAGGCAATACTTCCCAACTCATTTTACGAAACCAATATTACTCTGATACCAAAACCCGGTAAAGAGAACACAAAAAAAGAAAACTACAGACCAGTATCTCTCATCAACATGATGCAAAAATCCTAAATAAAACACTAATGAACTGAATATAGCAACATATTAAAAAGATTATATACCACGATCAAGTGGGCTTCATCCCAGGGTCACAGGGATGGTTCAACATATGCAAATCAATTAATATGAGACCTCACATAAACAAATTTTAAAAATAAGAATCATACGATCATATCAATAAATGCAGAAAAAGCCTTCAACAAAATACAGCATCCAATTGTGATCAAAACGCTTAACAAAATTGTATAGAAGGAAAATACCTTGACATAATAAAGACCATCTATGACAAACCCTCGGCCAACATTTACTTAATGGTGAAAAACAAAAAAGCTTTCCATCTAAGATCAGGAACAAGGCAAGGCTGTCCACTATTGCCACTGTTATTCAGTATAACATTGGCGGTCCTAGGAAGTGCAGTCAGACAAGAGAAAATTATAAAAGACATCCAAATAGGAAACAAAGAAGTCAAACTGTCACTATTTGCAGATGACATGATTCTCTACATAGAAAATCCTAAAGACTCCACAAGAACACTATTAGAAACAATAAACAAATACAGTAAAGTTTCTGGATACAAAATCAACATTCAAAAATCCATAGCTTTCCTATACTCTAATAATGAAGTGTCAGAAAAATAAATGGAAAAAGCAATTCCTTTGCAATTGCAGGAAAAAGAATAAAATACTTAGGAATAAATTTAACGAAACAATTGAAGGGTCTATATAATGAAAACTTTAATACCCTATTAAAAGAAATTGAAGAAGATACTAAAAAATGGAAAGATATTTCATGTTCTTGGATTGGAAGAATTAACATAGTTAAAATGACCTTATTACCTAAAGTATTATACAGATTTAATGCAAAACCCATCAAAATCTCATAAGCATTTTTTAAAGAAATAGAGCAAAAAAAAAAATCATCAGATTTGTATGGAAGCACAAAAGACCCCAAATTGCCAAAGCCATCCTAAGAAAAAAGAACGAGGCTTGAGCCATCACTCTGCCCAACTTCAAATTATACTACAAAGTGACAGTAATCAAAATGGTATGATATTGGCAGCACAACAGATGGACCAGTGGAACAGAATCGAGAATCCAGAAGTTAACTCATATTTATGTGGAAAAATAATTTTTGACAAAAAAGCCAAAAACATACAGTGGAGAAAGGAAAGCCTCTTTAATAATGGTGCTGGGAAAACTGGAAGGGCACCTGCAAAAGAATGAAACCAGACAACACACCAAAATTAACTCAAAATGGATTAAGGACCTGAATATAAGACCTGAAACAATAAAAATGCATAGAAGAAAAAAGAGGAACAAAACTCAAAGACTTTGGACGTAAAGAGATTTTATGAATTTGACCTCAAAGTCAGGGAAGTAAAAGCAAAAATAAATGAATAGGACTATATCAAACTTCTGTTCAGCAAAAGAAATTGTCAGCAAGGAAAAGAGATAACCATCTAAATGGGAAAATATATTTGCAAGCAACACCTCCGATAAGGGCCTAATATCCAAAATATACAAAGAACTCATATGACTCAATAACAACAAAAAAAATCAAACTATCCAATCAAAAAATGGACAGAGGACCTAACCAGGCACTTCTCCCTAGAAGACGTACAAATGGTCAACATATATAAGAAAAGATGCTCAACATCACTAGCTATTAGGGAAATGCAAATCAAAACCACAATAAGATACCATCTCACACCTGTTAGAATAGCTATAATCAATAGAACAAGTAATAACAAATGTTGGAGAGGATGCAGAGAAAAAGGAACCCTCATACACTGCTGGTGGGATTGTAAATTGGTACAGCCACCATGGAAAAAACTATGGAGATTCCTCAGAAAACTAAGAATTCATCTACCATATTATCCAGCAATCCCTCTACTGGGTATTTACCCCCAGAAACTTGAAAACTCATATCTGAAAAGATATTTTCCCGCCGATGTTCATGGCAGCATTATTCATGGTGGCCAGGACATGGAAGCAACTAAAGTATCCTACACTAGATGATTGGCTAAAGAAGCGATGGTACATAAATAGAATGGAATATTACTCAGCCATAAGAAGAGATGAAATACTGCCATTTGCAACAACATGGATGGAACTCAAGATAATCATCCTAAGGGAAATAAACCAGACAGAAAAAGTTGAAAATCACATGGTATCACTTATATGTGGGATATAAACCTAAAAGCAACAAACGAACAGGACAAACAGAGACTCATGGACATGGACTATAGACCAGGGATTACCAGAGGGCAAGGGGGGAGGGAGGTAGATGGAGAAAGGGGGTCAAATATGTGGTGACAGAAAGAAATGTAACTATGGGAAGTGGACATCCAGTGTAAATATGTATATATGCCTTATTGTTAAAGTGCATAGCTGAAATTTAGTGGATGTTGTCTACCAATGTCACCATTAAAACAAACAAACAAACAAACAAACAAATAAATAATTTGGAAATATATATTTTCTAGCAAAAGATGCTCCTAGGGAGCTCATCCATGTCTAGAATGGGCCCCCTGCCTTTCTCTCTGCCCATTGCTCCGCTCTGTCCAAACTCCATGTTTATATGAAACAAAGACCATCATTAGAGCTGGATGGCCCTGATGTGAAATGAAAACATACTACCTCACCTCATTATTTAAAATGGGCCAGGATATTAAGAGGAAATAATTTAGTCTTAGAAAATAATTAAACCCCCTTCAAGTAAAACCATATATGTTGTTTTTTTAAAAAAACAAAAACACTATATTACATAAAATTAAGTTTTTTTTCTGTTTCTAGAAAGAGATATCTAATGTTTCAGGTTGTAGATTTTGGGATCATTATTATTTAATCACAGAATAAAAGGCTGTAGTTTTTGACCTTGGTAAATTCTCATTGAGAAATACTGTTACACACCCCTTGGTCTTCTAAATATCTAATATAAATGCATGACTATATATATATATAAAATATACATATTATATACACAAATATATATAACAAAAATGAAAATGCTTTGGGCAGAGTAAAATATAACAAATGTTTATTGTAGTAATTACCAAAATGCCAATAAATATGTAGGAAAGTATATAAGTATAGAGCAATCAAAACTTAAAACATTAGTTTTAAGAAGCTTATTAACTTTTTGATGGGTTAAATAGATTTTATATTTATTAAATTTATATTGCCTAATTCCTTAGAACTTAACCCCTGCTAAGTGGGTACTTTAATTTTATAAGGCAACTGATTTTCAAAATCTAAATACAGCTTCTTAGTGCCAGTAAATACTGGTTAATTTGTTTTTCGGAGAACTAGCAAGTGCTTGTTTTTGTATATTTACTGTGAATTCCAGATTTCTTGCTAATATAATTTATTGGCTCAAATAATTTATGCATTGATTATTTTGGATTTTTCTAGGTACATAATTATATCATCTGTGAACAATGAGAGTATATTTTTTCTAGTTCTTTACCTTTATTTTTTTTTTCATACTTTACTATGCTGAGACCTCCAGTATAATATTTAATGGAAATAGTGGTGAGAATTCTTGTCTTTTACTCAATTTCTTGGGGGACATTCTCAATATTTCAGAATTAAGTATTAAGTTTCTTGAAGATTTTTTATTTGGATTTTTGTTTGTTTTCAGATGTAATTTAACAGATGAGGAAAGTTCCCTTTTATTTCCAGTTTGCTGAGTTCTCATCATGAATAAAATTTTATCAATTTTTTATGCATGTATTAATTTTTAGATTAGTTTTATTTTTTTTATTGTAGTAGCATGTACATCTCCAGAACTTTTTCATCTTCCCTTCAGAACATCTCTACCCACTAAATATTAACTCCTCATCCCGCCTCCCCACAAACCCTGGCAATCACCATTCTACTTTCTATCTCTGTAAAATTGACTTTGCTTCATATCTTATATAAGTGGAATCATACAGTATTTGTTCTTTTGTAACTGGCTTATTTTACTTAGCATAACATCAGCAGAGTTTGTCCATGTCGTAGCATGTGTCCAAATCTTGTTCCTTTCTAAGGCCAAATAATATTTCTTTGTACATATATCCACATTTTGTTTCTCTGTTCACCCATTGGTAGACACTTGGGTTGCTATCATGAATCATGCTGCTGTGAACCCATCTATTTGACTCCCTACTTTCACTTCTTTGGAGGACTACCCAGCAGTGGTGCCTCTATTGATATGTGAGTACGAAGCAAAATTCTCATTCCTGTGATAAGCCCAACTTTGTGGAAATATAATAATCTTTTTATAAACAAAAACATATCACTGGGTTAAGTTTGGTAATATTTTGTTTGATATCTACATCAATGCTCATGAAGTGAAAAGCCTGTGATTTGTCATAATGTCATAATATCCCTGTCCGGTTTTAGTATTAAGATTCCACTGATTTATAAAATGAGTTGACCTTCTCCAATATATATTTGTCTTACATTTAATTAATTTCTGCAGTTGCCTCTTTTTTTTTCTTCCTTTTAGTTTCTTTGCATGTAATTTGCTAATCTCTACCTTCTTGAACCGGATTCTTATATCGCTAATTTTTACCTTTTCCCTAGTCTAATGGTTGTCTGTCAGTCTACACATTTGATCTCAGCACTGATTCAGCTACATGTCAAGTTTCAATGTGTCATATTTTCATTATCACTCAATTAAATATATTTTCTAATTTCCATTGGGATGTCTTCTTTGACAGATATTTATTTAAAAGAGTATAACTTAATTTTTAAACATTTGGGGGGTTTCCAGTTGTCTTTTATTCTTTTTAGCTCAATTCTGTTGTAACTGGATAACATACTCCACATAATTTTAATTCTTTAAAATTTGTTGAGAATAGCCTCAGAGACTTGTATGTGGTCAATTTTTTTTTAATGTCTCATGTGCATATAAAAAATGTGTGTAGGTATATATGCAGTTGGGTTCAGTGTTCAAAATATGTCCACTGAGTTAGTACTGACTTGGTTATCAATGAGCTAACAATACTATTTCACAATGATGACAATGAATAAATATAATAATCTAGTAAGGCTCTAATCACACACAAAAAAATAAAATTATTTACTACAGTGGAATTTATTTTATTTTAAATCTCTATACCGACATTTGCGATTGTTCACATATGCCAAAAAAAAGTTTACATAAAATACTATCAACTGTAGCAGAAATTAACTGTAATATATATGCTATTTTTTTTTAAATAAATGCTTGTTTTCATCATAAATAAAGAATAAACATGGGATCTAAAAATACTTGTACAGATATGTCTTTCTGAATATTGGTTAAGTAATTTGTAAACTAATGTAGTGGGCATGGTGTAGAGTGGAGAATTAATAGCAATAGTTAAATTATTGAAATGCATGAATTCTAATTGCATGAATATTTGTATAACATTTTTCAGCCCAAAATTGCAATATGTGTGTGTGTGTGTTGCATTAAACCGACTGCTTTATGGAAAACTGACTAATCAATGAGGTAAATCAAGACTCCTGTTTTTTAATATTGCTCTTAAATATTATTTAAATGTGTGATATAAATTTGGATATAAATATAGGTATAGATATGGATATAGATGTAGACATAGATTCCTACTATTATGAATTCCTTCACCTCAGTTCCCTTCCTTGCTTTGAAAGCCCCTGAGCTTTAAGCAGAAAATAAATACAACAATTCTATTTCCTTCCTTCCCTGGAGTAGACGGTGTAGGATTCTCCCACAAATCTGGGGTACTGGGGTATGATTTCTGTCTCTGGGTTTATGCCCTGATTTCTAATCTACAAGTCAGGAAACAAGCTATTTTTGGTCCATACTTAAGATAAAGTTTTACTTACCACCAGAAACTGAGGCAGATAAAAGGAAATGTACCTTTTGGTATAATGAAATCATCCTATGAAAAAAATGTGCGTATTTTTAAAACATAAAATGTGAATTTGTAATTAGTTTGCTGACATCAGGGTTTATAAGAAACAGGGAGGGAGGAGAGTACTTTATTCAATAGTGTTCACAAATGTTCCTATCATAATGCTGATTTTTATCTTCCCCAAATCCTAGGACATCCCTCAGCAGGGCTTTGTGTGCAGTGTTTGACACTTTCATATTCTGAACAACCTATGACTAATGGGAAGAGGTTCTCGTCCCTCCTCCCTTCCTTTCCTCTCCTCCACCTCCAGCTCACTATTTTTTTCCCAGCTATATTTTATTGATTAATCATTCAGGTGTACTTTTTAAAAATGTTATTATTTAATTTATTTGGGCAACAGTTAATATAATTATATAGGTCTCAGGTGTATAATTCAATGATATGTCATATGTATGTTGCATTGTATTTTCAACACCAAAGTTCAATTTTCTTCTGTCACTATATATTCGACCCCCTTTACCTTTATCTACCTTCCCCTTTCCCTTACCCTCTGGTAACAGCTAAACTGTTGTCTGCGTCCATGAGTCTGTTTGTCTTGTTCATTTGTTGCTTTCAGTTTTATATCCCACATATGAGTGAAATCATATGATAGAATGGCTGTTTTCAACAGGACAAGTACTACCACGTGTTTGGAGATATTTTTGGGAAAAAGGAACCTTCATACACTGCTGGTGAAAAATGTAAATTGGTACAGCCACTGTGAAAAACAGTAAGAATGACTAAGAATAAAATTACCATATGACCCAGCAATTCCTCTTCTTAGTATCTACCCAAAAAATTTGAAAACATTTATCCATAAAGATATATGCACCCCAGTGTTCGTAGCAGCATTGTTCACGATGGCCAAGACATGGAAGCAACCTAAGCATCCTTCACTACATGACTGGATAAAGATGTGGTACATATACACAGTGGAATATTACTCAGCCATGAGAAAGGATGAAACACTGCCATTTGTGACAATATGGATGGATTTTGAGATAATTGTGCTAAGCAAAATAAGCCAGACAGAAAAATTTGAAAAACATATGATTTTACTGTGTGGGATGTAAAACTGAAAGCAACAAATGAACATGACAAACAAACAGAGACTCACGGACACAGACAACAGTTTAGTTGTTACCAGAAGAAAGTGGAGGAGGGCAAGAGGTAGATAACGGTAAAGGAGGTCAAATAAATGATAACAGAAGGAAATTTCACTTTGGGTGTTGAACACACAATGCTATATACATATGATGTGTTTTTAAGTTGTACATTTGAAATCTATATAATTTCATTAACGATGTCACTCCAATAAATTTAATAAAAAAGAAAAAAGAAAAAAATTTTAATGTTAAATGCAATTGTATTCAATTTACAAAATTTGAATATATTTTCATAAAGACATAAAATAAAGTTAATGTAAAATTAAAATCATTTTTAATTTCAAATATTATTTCTCAAATATTATTTTTCTGTTTAAGTTATTCATTAAAGTTAAAGTATAAAATGCAAAGTATATTGACTAAATATTAAAATTTATTTATGGTAAGTTAACATTTTAAATTTTAACTTTGTGAAATTTTAATTAAATCTTATTAAATATTTTTGTAAAAATAAAGCTATGTAATTCAAGCATCAGGATGTCTAAAAATACAATAATTTTCTATTGTAAAAATTCGTTAAACTCCTGTGGTAGAAATACTCACCTTAAGGAATAATTGCTTGATAAAAACCATAAATAATAATTTTGAAACCATACCTGAAAAAAAAACTGATGCAATTCTTAATAAAAATGTTTTTCTTTTTCCACAATTGTCTTCATCCTTTTCTAAATGAGTTTGTGCAAGCCATGTTCATTTAACTTTAATATTTACTTTTACTGGTTCTCAGTGTTATGTAACATTGTCTCTTTGTACAGCATGTCTGTGAAAACCCTTAAAATCTATGCATATCTAAAATATAGAGTTGCTTGCTTTCTCAATATATCATTATTTTTTTCTGTTATTTAACTGTGTATTCAAACATATGACACACACAGAGACAGCTAGAGAATTGAATTTGCCTGTGTGCCTTAGCTGTTGGAGAAACTCACATTTAGTATGCCTGCTAGCCAAAGCTGCACTTAACTGTACTTTCGAATATCAACTGTTAATCATTAATTCAAGGCTAATTTGAGTCTCACAGTCCAAAAAAAAAAAAAGAAAGAGAGAGAGAAGTGTGAGGTTGGGAGTGAGTGGTTAGAAGGTCAAGGGTGTACCATAGGTGTCCTGCTCTTCTAGACTCACAATTTCCCTGTACAAAATGTTACCTCCTGAGAGGTCTATGCAGCTATGGTTTGTTCTAAGGAGCCATGCTCTTTTTTTTCCTCACTTGCAAATACTGAAAGTTTAAATTAAACTTTTTTTTTTTTTTAATGATAAAATATGAGACTTACATAGCTTTCTTTAGATCTCGGCTCTTAAACACAAATGGAGATCTAGGGAGTGAGTAATCTGTCATGTCACAGGCAATCTAAAAATAAAAGGTCAATTGTCTTCTTCCTGGAAGGCACCTCCTAATTGTCAGGCTAGTTCACAGAGAGGAAAGCTCATGAAATCCTTTTCTGGATTTCACCTAATTACATTTCTAAGAGCCTTCTCATTGACATGGAAGAAGGACTAAAGCTCTATGAAAGGCATGCTGATGCGTATTTCCTATTACCCAGCTCTATTCATTAATAAACCAGCCTCCTATACTGTAAACCAGCTAGCTACGTGTGGGTTCTCAGACAAGTTGCTTTCTCTCTGGGCTTCAGATTCCTCTTTTATAACATTAGGCATTGATTAGCCCTAAGGATTTCTATTTGGTCCCCTGGAAACATAAAAGAAATAAAAATTAAAAACTTTTTAATATGTTCGATTCACATAAATCTTAGAGAAAAAAAAATTTATAGTTCAGAGAAGACTTCTATTTTTCCATAGAAAAGCAAAATAAGACCTTAGGTTTATAAATGGAGTCACAGGTTTTAAAAAATATTCCGAAGATGAGGAGAGAAATAAAATTATAAGTTTGCCCCTGTTCGAAATCTCGAAGTTTAGGTACCAGAGGAATTATTTTACTTTGTTTAGGGACGATTTGCTAATATGAGTGTGATCTTCAGAACATAGAAAATGTTGCCAGTTTACTTTGAGCATTTTAATATTGAGAGAGAGAGAGAGAGAGAGAGAGAGAGAGAGAGAGAGAGGGAAAGAGAGAGAGAGAGTCTCATTTTATGTCTATCATAATAATGTCATCATCTAAATGGTTTCTGAAGGCGTGGAATATCCAGTGTCTGATGGCCAAATGCCTACATAGAAAGATGATCCAAGATTAGGACCACTGGACAACCCTTTCAAAACTCTTATAGAAAGGAAAATGCGGAGAGAAAGAGAAAACTTATGAAGGAGAGGGTGAGAGAACAGTTAGTAAAGGTACATTTGAAGCTCCATATTAACTCATTTGAGAATTTTGATAAGAGAAGCCAGTATTTTGTTCCACAGGGCAGAAAGTGAAGGGGGATTTGAACTTAGAAGAGGCATTTATGCAAAATACCAAAAAACTATTGTGGCATTCTATCTGGAAGGCAGTTATTTAGATATTTTTATGTGATCTCTTGCCAAGGTTTTATGGCTTATCTTGGCAGAAAGAGTCCTTAGTTGCTTTCTTGAGTTTCCTATTTAAATTAAGTACATTCCGGTGACACAAAAAGCACACATTTGTGATGTACTGCTTTTTATGAAGCTCAAACATAGAATGGCAAATTTGTGCCAAGACAGGTTTTCATGGAAAACTGATATGTGAAATTATATAAGATCCTTATATCCCTTGTTGTTTACTCCATGAAACTTCATCTACATCTTAAAGCCCTAATAAAAGGACTATAATAATAACTCTCTAACCCTATTGAGAGAAACAGAAAGATTCTAATGAGAGAAATACTTGAGAAACCAAATACTTTCCTAAATTTGGTTTAGCTAGTTAATGACATTTCTAAACCCTATGAAATAGGATAAAGATTTTTCTCTATTCAAATAAATATTTGTCTCTATTCAAATAAAAGTGGAGTAAGAGTCTTAACTGTATAGAAACTCTTTGAGATAAAACAGACCTTCCTTTCAAACTGTCAGTAGTATTCTCAAAACGCTTTTCGATTAATGACATCGTAATTTAGAATTTGTATGTGGACTACTTTTATCTAAAGGGTTTTTGTTTGTTTGTTTGTTTGTTTGTTTGTTTTCCTCTAATGAAATAAAATGATTTGAAGCCTAATGAAAATTAGAAATTACTAGACATACTATCAGGAAAAATCCAGAATTTACTCTATAGGGACCCAAGTGCAAATCAGTAGTCAGGTTTATTGGTGACCTAACATCCTCTGTTTGGGACAGGAAACACCACACAAGCATACTACTGGTGTGAACCCCTGCTCAGTTGCAACCACAGTCAGTATTCTCCTAGAGCTCCTTCTCTGTCGTCAAGATTTGTTTTGGAAAAGGGTGCAAGCTCCCATGTCCTGCAAACCCTTCCTCGCTGTCCCGGAAATATTTTCTTTTCATTATAAAGTTTTAATGCTGATCAGAGTTTCTCGACCCTGGCATTACTGATATTTTGGTCCCATGATTTTCGATTGTGGAAGCTGTCCTGTGCATTCAGGATGTTTAACAACAACTCGGGCCTTGACCCGCTAGATGCTGGTAGCACTCCCTTGCCAAAGTGCGCCAAACAAAAATTGAAGACATCACCAAACGTCCCCTGTGCGGGGTTGGAGGGCAAAACTGTCCCCGGCTGAGAACCACTGCCTTAGATGATAAGGAAAGGGACAAACGATGGTTATAAATGCTTCTGTCTTTTCATCCTTCTCGTAGTACGAGACAATGTGATTTAGGCCATAAGCTGGGATATGATTGTTAAGCTTGTCTTAGTCCAGTACTTGCCAGTGACCTCGAATTAATCTTTTTAAAATCTCTTGGAGCCTCCAAGGCTCATTTATATGCAGTATGAAAGAGGGCCTCCTTCAAAGTTGTTCACAGTTTAGTGAGTAGTTAGAGGTAATTTTATTTTATTAAAATAAAAGCTTTACATTTAAATTAGTGGTTTCACACACCTTGGTAAGGTTTAGGAAGGAAAGAGACAGATGTTGCAGCCCTTGGCTAACTTCCTGTGTACATGTGATGTATCTCCCACAGGCACATATGTGGTTGTCCCAGGGAGAGAGCAGTGCCAGCTGTCGGGCTTGGTGCTATCACCATCCTCTCTGAGACAGCAGCCACATCCATGCCTCCTACTTCACTCTTCCTCCTGGGTGCAAAGTCATTTCACCCTCTCTCCTTCTTAGCCGTGTACCCACTTTGAAGTCCTAAAAGGTCTTACTGAATAAAGAGTTTCTCTGTTCACACTTTGTATATGAAGACATGGTGAGTCATAAAGAGACCATTCCAGTACCACCAGCTTTGCTGGAAACTTTAAAATGGTCACTGATATCCTAGGGAAATACCACTATTTAAAACTCTCCTCTCAATTGTTTTCAAACAAGATCATATCCTGACCAACAAAAGCCCCATGATTACCTTGCAAGCACTCCAAAATCCTGTTTAAATACCTGTACGAAAAGTTGCAGATAAAAGATTTTTATTGCAATTTCCAATGTCCACATAGAACAAAGTCCAATATCTTTATTGCATGCCAAAGTAAAAGATGAAGTTCTGTTTATTTTTAATCGTTTCATGGAATCTAGCCAGATTTACAAAGTCTAGAGATTTTACTTCTGGATGAAATTTTAACTATTCAATTCCCTACTGTATGGTTTGTGAATAGCCCAGGCTTCATGGTTTTTTTTCAGCCCCCTCCATTTTTAGCCCTTTACTACTACTTAGAGTGTCTTTTGAGTATGGAAGGCAGAACTCAATCTCTTTTAGAAACTTCACTTTTCTTATTTTCTCTTAATTTATACAATATTTCGTAAATGGTCACTTCTGCGTAAATGTTAAGTCAGCTTAACTGAACTGAACCCAATTACCTGGCATTGGTTGTGATTCTCACTGTCAAATTTAGAATTTATGTTGCATAAGGATTTAAATCATTCATTCCAGGGGTACTCCCTACTACTGTGAACTTATAAGACCAAACTTCACAAGATACTTTGTACCTAATAATACTTCTTGAATTACTATGGCACATCCCAAAATCCACTGAATCCAGAAAAAAACAGTTTCCTTGCCCTCTGTGAAAGCTGTGCAATGAGCCAATTGCAGGAGCTGTGACCAGACAGGTCTCACGGGTCACCACTACACGGCCTGCCTGGAGCTTTGTGGCAATACCAGGGTGACCAAAGTAGAAGGCTAAGATGAAAAGGTGTACCACTATTCTCCCAGATTCAGATAACTCATCTTTTTCTTGGAAAACTGAATGTTACCCAGGTTTCTTCCTTTCCATCTGGCAAAAAGAAAAAAAAAAATCAAGCTTACTGGCACTTCACCCAAAGTGAGGTGGGCAATGTAGGTTTCATGATCACGTAGGTGAGGCACAGAAGAGAAATTATCATCGCTGAGATATACTGAGTTCCAGAGGAAGCAGTAAGATTAGAATGATCCCAGGCACTGTGCTAGCATCTGGAGTCACTTTTCATCAGTTCTGTTTCAAAATCAGAAAAAATTAAAAATCACTCTTGAATCATACTCTTTTGCCATTTTATTTCACAACAATCATGGAGATGTTCAGTTATTATCTCCCACTATTACCAAATGCTGAAAGCATGCCTCTGCAGGACACCGTCTTCAGCAGCTTTGTATGTATTATCTCATTTTATCCTTATGACAATGACACAAGGTAGATATCACCCTCTACCCTTTTGCAGATAAGAACCCCAAGACAGTATTTGAAATGAACCCAAATCACAAAACTTATGCTATAAACTGGGCTCTTCTCCACCTCTATAAAGTTCCCTCACCCTGACGACTTCATCAAAGGTGTCCATCGCCTTCCTGTGTTTTCTCTAAAATCCAGTCCACGTACTCAGCAACTTTGGTGTAGACACCTGGTTGTCCGCTGCGGGCACAGCCTTCACCCCAACTGGTGATACCCACCAAATGCCATATTCCATCGTGTTTACAAACTAAAGGACCACCAGAATCTCCCTGTATTACAGCGGGTAGAAAAATAAAATGATAGAAGATTATGACAGATGTACCCTTAAAATTCTGTAGTCACACCATACACACACCACATACATCCAATTTTTTATAGATCTTTAGGTATCTCATATGCCTCATTAGTTGTTGGATGTGCTAAAAATGATTTAATTCAATAATGTACTATCCAACAAATAAATTTTTATATCATCATTCCAATGTCAAATAAATCTAATATTCTTATATTTTGGTGTAATTATCATATGTACAATTGTCTTCTCTTAAATATAACATGCTTCTGCACAGATTGTAACTATACACACACACGAACACATATAATTTCTTAGAAGTTACTTATATACCATTTTGTTAGAGGTTACTTGTAAAATTATCAGATCATTGGGCTCAGGTTTTTTTTTTTTAAAAAAAAAAACTATAATGAAATATGTCATTGGGAAATATATTTTGAAATGAATTTTCTTGAGTAGCTTATTGTGTGTTTTTCGTAACTGAATGATTACCTTACAAGCATCTTTTCCCCCTTCTTTATAGCCAGCACAGATCATCTGCTTAGTTATTTCATAATATCCATATCTTTTCTGACATTCTTCGTTTGTTACCAAAGGAATATTTGCTTTTTGTAGAATATTTTGGATTTCACCTATGAAGTAACCAATATATAACTTTAAAAAGAGGAAATATAATAAATATAGAAATAAGACTGAAGTCTTACAACAAATCAGAATGATGAACTTTGTATTAAGGCCGTTTCTTTGGGTGTAAATACTAAAGGTGAGAAGGTAGAGTTACACAAAACAGGGAGGGAGAGAGAGAGAGAGAGAGAGAGAGAGAACCTGCATTGGCCTCTGATGCAGTATTAGGACAATCCAAGAACTCTGGTCTGATCAGAGACTTTGCTTCCACATTCTCTGCCATTCTCTCATCTCAATAAAAGTTTCTTAGAAATCCCCTCTTGCTGCTTACAATCCAAAAGCCTAAAAGTGCTTACCTTATAGTGTTTATTTGTTTTATATATTAACAATGATAATTTTAAAATATATAATTTTGGGGAAAAAATCCAAACTTGTGGCAATAGAATATTTTCTTCTTAAGTAAATGCACGTGTGTTTTTCATTAAGAATGATTTATTTACAAATAATTTAATTTCTACCAGTGTCTGGGCTTCCCTTGGATATACGTTGGGAGTTGTCTGTGTTCAATTACAGTTACTTTTAAATCTTTCTCTCTCTAGATATTAGTCAAAAATTTGAAAAATTTATATTAGTTGAATAAAGAACTGAATCAGAAAAGATGGAGAGATCTTGGTATGATCTCTTTTTTTAAACAATGATACAGATATTATTCCTTATAGTGTCTATCAGAAACATAATTTTGGAAAGGAAAAAGGATGTGTTCCTGAAAATTTCAAGAGCAATTGAAATACCCCAAGTGTCCATAGTAGAGTTTTTTTTTTTTTAACCTAGGGTCCATAAAAGAATACACAAGGTCTATGAACTTGAATAAAAAACAAATATATTCTTATTTTCACCAACCTCCAACTGAAGTCTAACGTTCCCTTCAATTCCAAATGTAGGCCAGAGTCTCAAGAGTATTAGCTGTAACTATGAATTTGCCATCAATATAAATCACAGATATTTTCCTATCGCTTTACAGTTGTGGCAGATAACAGATATTATCATTCGTGCTCATCGAAATTTCAAAGTCAGTTATTAGAACAACTTGATAATTAATATATTAACAAAGAACCACATGTATTCTTATATCTTTTAAAAAGTAGTTTTGATAACTCTCTTGCAGTTTCATTGGTCGCTTTTGTAATCCTATATGTTTTATTTAAGCATTTTAAAATCATCGTTCAAGAACTGATTCAGAGATGGGAGGGGGGTTGGGAACTGAGTGAAAAAGATGAAGGGATTAAGAAGTACAAATTGGTAGTTACAAAATAGTCACAGTAATGTAAAGTACAGCATAGGGAATATAGTCAGTAATATTGTAACAACTGTGTGGTGCCAGGTGGGTACTAGACTTAATGAGGGAATCACTTCATAAATTATATAAATGTCTAACCACTATGCAGAACATCTGAAACTAATATACTATCAAATGTCAACTTTAATTGAAAATAAAAATTTTTTAATTAAAAAAAAAGTGGTTCACAGGCTTTATCAGATTATAGGAAGAAAAGGCGAAATACTGCCATTTGCGATAACGCGGATGGATCTTGAGATTAGTATGCTAGCAAAATAAGTCAAACAGAAAAAGTTGAGAACCACATGATTTCATTTATAGGCAGGATATAAAACTGAAAGCAACAAACAAGACAAACAAACAGAGATTCATGGACATGGAAAACAGTTTAGTGGTTACCAGAAGGAAAGGAGAGAGGAAGGAGGTAAATAAGGGTAAAGGGGGTCAAATACATGGTGACAGAAGGAAATTTAACTTTGGATGGTGAACACACAATGCTTTATACATATGATGTATTATTAAATTATACATTTGAAACCTATATAATTTTTATTAACTAATGTCACCCCAATAAATTTAATAATAAGAAAGATTATTGGAAGGATGCATTTAAAAAAGATTAAAAGCCTGCTGCACGGGAAGATGTTATGTTCCTGCCTATGCTCCTGGTCATTAATATCAAGAGAGAACAGTGACATTGGGAGATAGGAATACAGCTAATATCAAGGACAAAGTGGGCTTGAGTGGGCTCGTTAGCCCTCTGTGGGACCAATCTTTTATGTGAAGTCAAACCAATGATCTTTATTATAGAATAAGATGCTTAAAAGTTTACCTTATTAATTCTTCCCAGCCTAAGCAAAGCTACATCTTCCCAAAATCACTAAATAAATACTTGAGAATCAACAGATTGGAAAAGTGAGTTTGGATGTAATTTTAGACAGAGGCCGATTGAACTGTTCCACTCCTTGTGCTTTAACATACAAGAAAGACTTGCTTTAGGAACAACATTTAAAATGTGATACTATACCTTTTTCTTTTGTGAAGCCCCATCCAGTTATCCAACAGTTATTATAAATTGTATTTGTATCATCTTTGGAAGGGAGGCATATCGGTTTTTGGAATTCTGAAAGGTAATTTTTTAAATTAGAATTTGGTTAAAGTTATCGAAATTGACTTAAAAAATACATACTTTCCTTTTCCCATCTTCTCCTTCTAGAGTAGCACCAAGAAGAATAATGCTGTTGCTTCCTGCTCATTTTCTAAGGTCATTGATTCAAGAAAATTTCTCACCATCAGAGACATTTTCACCTGATATTTTTGGTGTTATTTTTCTGGATTAAATTTTAAAACTCAGAACCCAAAAGCATTTTAAAATTCTGTCTCTTATTTTGTGTGTTTTGTCTACACAGTCTCAGGCAACTTTTAAGTGCTTTAACTCACTAAGTAACTTAATTATTGAACTCAATGGGGGCTAATTATCATGCCCATTTTACAGATGAGGAAACGTGAGGTGCAAAGACATAACAGCTTGCCTAAGATCACAGAATTGTTAATGGTCACTGCAGGCCTTCAGGAACTGTGACTCATTGTACCTGAAGGCAGCACCTCCACTGACATGTTACAGTCCTCCCTGATCTCCTTCTGCATTAGTCGTTCTGCTCAAATTATACCTGGAAATTAATATCTGACCCACTTGTCCTCGTACAGTTATCAATAAGCCTAAACCCAAACCAATGGCAATTCTGCTACACTTGTCAAAGAAAGCCATACTTCCCAGATAGCAAAGACATTTCTATGTCTATTATTTCAATAATGTATAAGCAGTTATATTCCTACCTGAAAGAACTAATTAACATTTCTTGCCCTTTAAGTAGAGGAGATCTTATGTCAAGTCACAGGTCTTAGCTTCCCTAACAATCTTCACCTTTCCCTCAACTCTGCCAGCCAGAAAATAAAGATAATCTCTGCAGATTCTGCGCTCTTTTTCAAAGTAATATGAAAACTTAAACCAATGCCATTCAACAGTATAGCTTCTCCTTAAATGTGTTACATACCAGTATAATTCAAAGGAGCCTCAAGCTTTATTAAGGCAATATCGTGAGTAGTTTCTGAGATATTATAATTTTGATGAATAATAATCTCTTTTATTTGTGAGAAAGGTGTTTCTTTTGTTATCTCTGACAAATTTAAAACGCCACCATAAATGCGCCAAATATCCGAAAAGAGAAGCCTAGGAGGGAAAAATAAATACCTATTTGAAACCAAAAATGCTAGTCTTGGATATTGACCCTTTTTCCTTTCACTTTAAATAAATAAATAGACAGACAGACAGACAGACAGACAGACAGACAGATAGATAGATAGATAGATAGATAAAGCAAGCTAGGAAGAAAATACTATATCATGTGACATATTTTTACTTACCTAATCTCTCCTCTTTGCAATTTGTCATTAGCCAGTACTACTGAATCTCTGAAGATTTAGTTAATAACATTAAAATTATACATTTATGTAATTATTTCATGTTCACTGCAAGTAAAATTATAAGAATGTTGCTCTCTCACTCTGAGAGAAACTGTGATCAGAAAAGCCTCTAGTAGTGTATCACAAGAAGACAATGCTCAGATCACCAAACCTGAAATCAATTCCCCTCATAAAATTAAGAACTGTCAGGAAGTCAGACTGATTTTATACACCTCCTTCTGTAATAGGGCAAATGAGGGAAGATGTCAGTGCTATTTATGTTATTTAAATTCTTTCTATTTGTTTTTTTATTTATATTTAAATTTAAATTAACTCTTTAAATATGAATATACAAAGCTTACAAAGTAAATCTAAAATTATTATTTAAAGCAAAATCTTATGTTGTGTAAAGATATGGAAATATATATATCACCAAATGAGGGGTCCTGTCTGGAGCCATTTTGAGAAGCCATTATGAGGCACTGAAGAGGTCACGTAGCTAAAAGCCATGGTATGACTGATGAGTTTAAAACAATGGTCACCTTGGTAAGCCTCATAAAGTCACCTTTTAAGGTAATGGAACGTTATACCACCATGGAAACAAGAACGTGTAGGATCTTATGTAATTGACAAGCATTGTTTTAGATATGTATGGTGTGCTTTGCATTGGTAATGTGGTGATTGATTATGGTATTCGAAAATCACATAAAAAGGCTATGCTAAATAAACTCGGGGCTGCAGCTCTGACTGTATGCCCTCTCGGAAAGATCTTTCCTGTCTTCTCTTTTTTCCCTTAGGCTTCACCCCCACTCTTTCAGGTACTGATCGACTTTAGCCGGCTGGCTCCGGCAGGGTCCCAGACA
The DNA here is from genome assembly GCF_014176215.1 of Rousettus aegyptiacus. NCBI lineage: Eukaryota > Metazoa > Chordata > Mammalia > Chiroptera > Pteropodidae > Rousettus > Rousettus aegyptiacus. Next base: position 26,620,037 of record NW_023416286.1, read on the forward strand.
TGCAAAAAACTCTCAAGGAAATAATGGAGACATCGGGTGAAAAGTGGATTTTTTTTCAATTAGGTCACAGTGTCTCCATGTATATTACTTCTTATAAACACAACACCGAGCCTCCAAGAATTAACATAAATTGGTGCAGCCACTATAGAAACAGTATGACCATTTCTCAAAAAAATTAAAAATAGAACTACCTACCATATGATCCAGGGATCCCACTCCTGCATATATATCCAAAGAAAATAAACTTACTATCTCAAAGAGATATCTGCACCCCCATGGTCATAGCAGCATTATTCGCAATAGCCAAGACATGAAAATAACCTAAGTGTCCATCGACAGATGAATAGATAAAGAAAATGCAATGGAATATTATTCAGCCACAAGAAAGAAGAAAATCCTGCTATTTGCAACAACACAGATGAAACATGAGGGCATCACACTAAGTGTAATAAGTCAGACAGAGAAAGCAAATACTGTATTATCTCACTTATATGTACAACCTGAAAACACTGAACTCAGAGGAACAAAGAGCAGATTGGAGGTAGCCCAAGGGGTGGAGATAGGGTGATGGACTAAGGAGGTCAAAAGGTACAAATTTTCAGTTATAAGATGAATAAATTTGGGTGGTATAATGTACAGTATGGTGACTATAGTTAATACTTTACAGTGTACTTATAAGTTGCTAAGAGAATAAGTCTTCAAAGTTCTCACCGCACAGAAAAAAAATGTAACAATGTGAGGTGATGGATGTGTTGACTAACTTTATTGTAATCATTTTGCAAAATATATATATCAAATTATCACCTCATACACCTTAAATTTACACAATGTTATATGTCAATTATATATCAATAAAACTGAAAAAGAGGAAATTCTTGATCCTCTTTGGGGCGCATTTAGTAAAAAAGGAAACAACTGTTTCCCTTTACAGGCTTTTTCCTTCCAGGCCAAAAGCCTTCCCCCCAGCAATGCCAGGGGCGGTGAAGCCCTACCTGGAGGTCCATGCTGCTTTGCGGCAACTGTGGAGAAGGCTTGCTCCACCCACTGTGCCCCTGACTGCTGTATTTCAGCAATAGCATCCTGAATCCTTGTACACAGTAACTGGACATGGCCGTCTCAGAGAGGGAAAGAGGGGGAATTCTATGAAAACGAAATTACTTTTTGAAAGCAATCAACTGCATTTTAGTTTTGAGTTATTAGTATCTCCTTTGCTTATCCATATGCTTTGACAATTTTTAATTTTCTTAATTAACCATAGCCTACATTTTTTGATTAATTTTTATGTTCCAGGTATAGTACTAAGCATTTTTTAAATTAATTAATTAATTTGTTTGTTTATTTATGTATTTTATACCTACAACACCTGGCACCTGATAATCCTAGGTGATCTCCCATCCAAGTACTAACCAGGTCTGATCCTGCTTAGCTTCCGAGATCAGATGAAATCAGGCACGTTCAGGGTGTCATGGCTGTAGACAGTACTAAGCATTTTAAGCATGTCACTTAATTCTTCTGATAACTTTATGAGTTGGATACTATAATCATTCATATTTTACAGATAGAAAATAAAGGTAAGATATTTACAAATTGCTCAAGGTCATTTATACCCCCAATAAGTGGCAGACCTGTGAATCAAGCCCCATTCTACCTACAAAATCTAAGTGTTTTAAAAATTTTAAATCCTGCTATATGTACTATTTGCCTGATAAAGTAGAAATATTACATCAGACTATAATAATCAAAATATATAGGGTAATAATTACTAATTACTATTAATATTACTTAGTACATCTGTGAATCTATGGGCCTGAAAAATCTGTCCTTGAAGAATACATTGGGGGAATGGTGAGTGAAGGTAGCAGCAGTTAGGACATCTCTTAGTTATTCTTTAAAGCAAGCGTGATATTCCCCAGGGAGTGTCAGTCCTATAAATATACCCCACTTTGGTCTGATGGATCAGATTGGTCAGTGCTCAGACCCTACTAGTCGTTCAACATTTTGAATACCATCTCTGTCTTAAAATGTTTTTATTTAAAAAGAATAACTTCCCATTCGGAAACCGACATGATAATGGATAAATTGATTATAGATTATTCCAAACGAAACAGCAAAATAAGAACTTTAATAAGATGTTGCCAAAACTTACCCATCAAAGCAGTGGGCAGCAGTTAGGATCCACTGTTTTTTAATGATTGACCCTCCACAAACATGTTTCTGGGCCGTCAGCTTCACTTGCAAGCTGACCTGCCATGGCCACTCTCCCCAAGAAGAGTTGGTCCCTCCAACAATACGGGTGCTTGTTTTTGTCGTGCAGTCTAAACAGAGAGTGTTGAAGTTAATGGCTAGAATTAGAGGTGAATCAGAGTCCTCTTCAACCACGAAAGGACATAATGCATAATTCCATTACATAAGACTAAGCAAGCTATGAAAAGGATTCAGACATTTCTTTACAGTTCTATGAAAAAGTGAGGTTTACTCACCAGAGTCATTCCCAGTTTTACACAACCTCAGAGAATAACCAGAGCTTGCTTGAGTCTCATATGTAATTCTAGTCGGGGAACCATCCATAGACAATCGTAAGGAACACTTACACCTAGATAAAATGATCAGTATAAAGATTAAACCTTCACAGAAGGACAAAGTTCATGAAACTCTTGCCGACTGTCTGAAAAATAAATTTCCACTAACTTCTCTCCTCTACAGTCTTCTGGAAGTAAAGAATAAGTAAAAAACTGACAGCGAATCATCTTCGTACAAGTCTCTTGGCAACCACTCACTCCTTTAACGAAGGTCACATTCAGTTCTTCTCCTCCAAAATCAACTCCTGTGTAAATTTTGGAATGGCAGAGCACTGTGCCAATTATAAACATAAGAAGTTATAAAATGAAAATAGTAATAAACCACAGCTACACAAGTTTCTGGTACATTGAGGGTTGTTTCGTCACTATCATTTGTTAAAAGATCATAAAATTTGTCACATTTTATGGATTATTATTGAATCACATTACCAGGCAAAGTTTGTTTGCAGGTGAAAAGGCTATATCCAGATACGGCGTTTTCCTGAGGAGTGGGGGAACTTGGTGTCCCGCTTTTGGAAGTCTTAAGTAAACAAACATTTCTATTTAAAAAAAAAAAAAAAAGCAAGAGAAAGAAAGAAAACTGTATTAAAGGCAAATAAAAAGTACCTCTCAGAGTTCCTTCTGAGAAACTCTTCAAAGTAAATCAGCCTGCGGGATTCTAATAAATTACAGAGACTAAATGTAAATCAAGCCATCTAAAGAAAAGTGATAAGTACAGATAACCTGAAAAGAAGATAATGATAAAGATCTATCTTCTAATTTAAAAAAAAAGAGAGAGAGAGAAAGAGAACAAAGAACAAATTCTGGGGATTTATGTTGCTGATGCTGTTATATAACTAGATAACCTTCTCTTGGCTGTATCTTATATATAAAGGAAAGGGTGGGTTATCTGAAGGTAAGACGTCAAACCAGAACCTTAATCAGGATAAATCAGGCTCTAGTTTCTGAAGCAGAGGTGTTAGAACCTATGAGCTTAAAGGTTATGCTGCCCGTGAGTGGTTTTTACTTCAAGCTAATTCAAAACATTAAGATCGGTTAGAAAGGTATCAGATCCTCCTTTTTCCATGGCTGTTGTTTTCTTGATTCAACAGTATGTTTAAAGAGAAGATAGGCAGAAAAATCTTCTAGTCTCTTTACTAAATCACACCTGGAAGAAAAGTACCCACTTAAACAGTGGGTTCAAGCATTTTGAGGGAAATGAACAAAACTTTAAAAACTCAAACGATAAAATTAAAGTGATGACAGGCCAGCAGCAACCATTACACATTCAAACTTACCTTTGTGATTCTACAGTCCAGTCATTTGTATAGAATGTAAAGAAGAGGCAGTTGGGGCGGTAGGTGCAAATGATTCGACACGCTAAAGCATCTGGAGCAGTAACTCTAGCAACGTCCACATCCGAAAATTCAAGATGTTGAAACATGTTCATGTGGCAACCTGTGAACTCACAGAGGCAAGATGTTACTCAGTAAACGATGCAATGCTTAATTCGCTTATACTTTCTTGTCATAACTAAGGCAATTATGACTATTTCTTACTCATAGCACTAAAAATCTTCAGTGAAAAAATGTCAATATATCTCCAAACTTGTTATTTGCCATTTAGAAAAATGAGTAGACCTCAACTATTTAAGTCTTTTTCTAAATACATACTCTTGAGGCTGGAAGAGAACTTAAATGTCATCTATGCCAACCTATGACTGCATCCTCTCAGAATATCCCTTACCAATTGTTCAACTTTTACTTAGACATTTATATTGATAAGGAGCTCACTACCTAATGACAAGGCCCATTTCTTTTCTGGACCACTCTCTGCTGGGGATTCTATTTTTTATTTTATTTTACTTATTTTATTTGTTTGTTTGTTTGTTTGTTTATTTCATTTTATTTTATTTTATTTTATTTTATTTTATTTTATTATTTTATTTTATTTTAATTTCATGATAGCATCTACCTAGCTCTGCCTCACAGAACCAGAGACAAAGTCAAATCCCTTTCCCAATGACAGCCCTCCAAAAAAATTAAAACAGTCATCCTGACTTCTTTTTAGGTTGAATATTTTCAGCTTACTTCTTGAGCTTTTTTAAAAATGTATTTTCCATTACTTCTAGATAATAGTACCACTCTGGTTACACTGTTTTAAAGTGCTCCAGTTGACCATTGCTCTGTACAAACTGTGGTACACAGAAACACAGAATACAACTTTTCAGTCACACTCTGAATAGAGAATGACTGCTATTGGATACAGTGTTTGTTTTAGGGCGATGAAATGTTCTGGAACTAGATAATGGTCATTGTCGCAGTTTTATGAATACACTGAAAACCACTGAATGATATATCTTTAAAGAATTAATATTATGTTATGTATTAAATTTTAAAAACCTACTATAAAAATACATACTATATTGAAATGTCAAACTTGCAAAACAGAAAAGATATGAAATAAATTAAATGATCACTACCATTTGCACCAATAAATTTTGTATGCACCGTGGAGGGGGTGTGTTGGGGCAGAGAGGAAACAAATAGGAAAAGAGATGCATTGCTGCTGACTTCCCAATCTTCCCCAAGGGGTCCTAGCCCAGTGCCCAGTAAAGGGCTTGGCTGAGTTGGTACTTGACACTGTGTAGAATTAGTTATCAGTGATTTGGTTTCAATAACAATTTATCGTTAACATCTTGATATGCTAAATAAAGTAGAATGTCCTGCCAATTTTCTGAAAAATTCAACTGAAATTACCTCTATGTCGGAAACTACAAGGCTTCATAGATTCATTATGCTAGAGTTTTTCATTAGATAATGGACATCACTGTCAATAGTTTCCTATTGCTGCTTTAAAAAATAATTACCATAAACTTACTTGTTTAGAACAATGTAAATTTATTATTCACAGTTCTGGAGATTAGAGGTTCTGAAATGGATCTTACTGAGCTAAATCAAGATGTCAGCAGGGCTGTGTTTCTTGGGGAAGCTCTGTAGGAGAAACTATTTCCTTGCCTTTTCCAGCTTCTAGAAGCCATTTGTTTTTCTTGGCCCATGAACTCTTCCTTCATTTCAAAGCCAGCAGTGTAACATCTTCAAATCTCTCTCTCTCTCCAACTCTGATCCTTCTGTCACCTCCTTTCTCTCATAAGGACCCTGTGATTACAGTAGGCCCAGATCATCCAGAATAGGAGTCCTGAATTTAATCACATCTACCAAGCCCCTTTTACCATGTAAAGTAACATTCACAAGTTCCAGGGATTAGGATGTGAACATATTTGGGGGGCGGGGGGGGGGGCTCTTATTCTGGCTACTACAATCACATAGCCAAATAGTAGGCATGAAGTTACCAATTTCTGAGAGTCCACAGGGCTTCAGTGAGAATCCAGATGCCACATTTTCCAGCATCTTTATACTGGTTGGCGTTCCTGTGAGACTGCGTTTTAATATGCAGCTGTTCCTGAATGAGAAGAAAAGAGGTTACTTTGCTCCCACAAGTGCAAGTTGTATGCAGTAGGGGTCTGTTTTGTATTGAAATGATCCAGGGTCTGTGAAAAATAAACGAAACAATCTGAACAATGTCTTTGATCATGAATAGGCTAGGAGTCTGCGTTATTGATTAAATAGATTCCTTCCCCTTTGCAGAAGGAAGATTAAGGTGAAAATGGGACAGGAAACATTATTCTATAAGACATTATCCTACAAAATCACCATTCCATAAGCGCAGCCTATCTGTGAACCAAATGGAGATTATTCTCTTCAGGAAAAATGATAGCAAATTAGTAAATAAGGAGAGTGCTTTGGTCTAAAAGCTCTGGTTAGTTTTCAGTTGGGCAGAGGTGGGGAAAGTGACAAAGAATACAATTAAATCATAAAATTACCATCGCGCAGAACAAACACTGGATTTTACTCACCGGTACTCTGAACTGTGAAATGTTTGCATGGCATATGTGAAAAATTTGCAGTGAATGCTATTGGTGCACCTTTTTTGGCATTCTTCAACACTTTTAACCTTAGATACATTAAAATTGTCTCCTCTCATATCAATTCCTTCATAAATGTCTCTGTGGCAAGCTGTACAAAAAAAAAATGCATAAAGCAAACTCAGCCAGCTTCCCTTCTAGAAATAGATCATCAATTTGGGCAGTATGGTTTTGAAGGATAATATTCTGGCAAATGCCTTATTCATTAGGGGATTTAGGATTTTTATTACATCACTAAATTATCAAACTCTGCTTGAAATTAACACATCTCAATATATGTTTTAGAGTACTAGCAAGGAAAAAGGGTTACTTTGCTTCCCAAACTGCAAGGTGTATACAGCAAAACAGGTAAGATTTCATACTGAAATTATCATTGAGCAGTAAAATTTAAATAAGGCAAAAATAACGAGGGCCCCAAGGACATGTACTGGGGGTTGCATTAGTAAATAAACTGAGGAGCCTTCAACCTCTTGCGTTGAGCGAAGGAGCTTCTCTGTCTCTGTCTCTTCTTTCTTGGCTTTCAACTACTCCAGTATGATTGCAAATTATATCTGTAAACCCTGTCGTTGACATCTTTGTGTCATATCATTATCATAAAATATGAAGCATTCTTATACATGCATGATGAAACCATTTTTATTCTTGCTTTACAATTTTCTTAAATTCGGCTTAAGCATCCTTACAATTGAAATTTATCTTATGTACCAAAAAAACTGATAGATAATTCTTTTTACAGATAGTGAACCAAATTTATAAGTTAAGCTCTTTTTTTAAAGAATCAAAAATTTGATAATTAGACTCCTGGTTAAGAAAACCAATGATATAAACCATGACCTAGTGTATGTAATTTTTCACTCCTAAGAGGTATGGTTGAATAAGGCATGAAACTAGATTTAATGGTGGGAATGACAGAAAAAAGAAAGGTTTAGAGAAACAATATGTTGAAGTGGGCAGAGCAGTGGATCAGTCATGGTGGTTCATGGACACAGGTCCATAAAGATTGTAGAAATGGAATCTCTTTCCAATTCCACTGCACATGAGAAAAGAAATAGGCTGAGAATTAGAATAGAATACTTACAAACTGTTTTTAATGGTTAGTTGAAAGCTACCTCTAAATGTTTTAAATTAAAATTGGTCCTGTGTTTAGAAACTTTATCTAGGATCAATTTTTCACTTGAATTCCCTTTCAGTTGTTTGAGGAGAGTGAGAAGGGAGCATTAAATCAAGCTCTGAGAGTAGACTAATTTGGGGAGAGGGGCAAAAAATTACGGAGAATTTAGAAAGGCACAATATTATTTTTTCTTTAAATTTTACTCCGAAATCTCAATTTAAAAGATAATATAATTGAAAATAACGCTTAATTTAATAATTTATACTAAATTATATTAAGGTATAAATTTGATCTTATAATAGGAAATGTACTGGTCCTCAGGTAAACTACATATTGGCTAAGTCAGGCCCTCATGTTTATAACTAAGGACTGCTTATTTTATGAACTACGGGCACAAAATGTGTGTGTGTGTGTGTATGTGTGTGTGTGTGTGTTGAGAGAATGACGTTAGTGAGGGAAGAAAATAATGAAAAATTTATAAACATCTGAAATTTGAACCTACAAGATCAATTGTAGATAGGAAAGAAAAAATAGCAATGGTGTATAGTCACAATATGGTTATTTTAAGGTTCTGCCAACCTATCAGTTAAGAGACTCTTTTCTGTACTTTTCGTTTTCAAATCAGTCATGGTGGAGATATAGTTTGTTTGCTTTAAATTTATTAGGATAGGGCTGAAAATTGTTTACCAAGGTATTAGCAGCAATAAACATCAGAATTAAAGTTTCCTGGTCTTCTAGTCCTCATATTTCTCCTAAGAAGAAATTTACGGAGCCCAGTCCTTTGGTTTGGTTTGGTTTAACAAGAGTTTCTTAACCTCTTCAGCATTGCCATTGGAGGCGCAGAGAATCTTTGTCCTGGAGCCCTCCCAGTGCTTTCTGGAAGGCTTGGCAGCATCTCCAGCTTCTATTCACTAGATGCTGGTAGCATTCCCTCCCCCTACCCAAGTTGTGATAACCAAAAATGTTTCCAAACATTGTCAAATGTTCCCTGGAGAAAGGACAAAATCATCCCTGGCTAAGAACCAGGAAGAATCACTGGTGTACAAATTACCTACAAGTGAAAAAGGAAGAGCAATACCCTGCTTGCTCTCTAAGATTCTTATCTGAAATCAAGGGGAGACTGTTGTTTGGATGTGCAGTCACTCTGCAACTGAGACGGACATCACTTGTAAAATTCTTAATCTTTTAGCAGGAAATGAAATGGGACATCTCTTGCAGAGTTAATCTTTTTAGTAAACCTAATTAAGTTTTCTTCCTTTCTTTATTTGGGAAGAAGCTTGGTAATTGCCCTGGCGACTCAGATCCTCTAGCTATTGATAAGGGTCATCAACCCATTGTTAAGCAGAAATGGTGTTAAGTCCGACAGGGCCCTTAGAATCCGGAGGGGAGGGGACTTTAAGCCAAAGCTCTTTCTTTTTTACTCTTTAAGAAATATATTAACCAAGTCTGTTTCCCTTTATTCAATAGGCAAATCAATAGTAGAAATTAATAGATGTATGATTTAAATAACGAGTTTGTATCTTTTTTTCCTTGTCTAGAAACTGAGGTGGCACTCCAGCAGGAAACCCAAGACCCCACTCCAACTGAGGCAGAAAGGGAAAGAGCTCCATGAAACCCCTGTAGGTAGGAACTAAGGCCATAAAGAAGAAGAGAACTCCCATCCCTCAACATCCATATTAATAAGGGGGTTCATGGCTCTTAGAAATGAGCTAGACAGGAAATTAGTTAGGGGTTTTGGGGTCTGCCTGCAAAGACACTGAGGTCATGCTATCCTAGAAGGGGTCTGCCCTAATCCAACCACAATTAAGCAAGCCAGAAGGTTTTTTTTTTTTTTTTTTTTTTTAACTCACACAAAAAAACCAGTAGGCAGAGATTTAGGTACTAGTAGAAGCAAGTCACTCGCACCTGCGCAATGAAGACCCCAACAACCTTCAATTCATCTGAGCCTCTTATACCAATATTAAAATATGACACATATGCCCAGAAGTTTATAAATATCGTTATAATAGACTGAATTGTAGGGAAAAAAAACATGCACAGAAAGCAAAATGATGAGTCACTGAGTCCCATCAATCTCAGTTATTAATCAAGGAAGCCCACTCTTCTAAGAAAAGTAATGACCCACAGCAAATAGAGATAAAAACCCCAGGCCTTTGAGCCACGCTTCTCTTGCTCAGACCCACTTCCAATTCTGGAAGCATACTTTCCTTTCTAATAAAACTTTTCTTTTCTACTGTATTTTGGTGTCTTGCTTAATTCTTTATTCGAGACATCAAGAACCTGGACAATGTACCGGGAGAGGCCCCCGCTCTCTGGTAACACAACTCTCATAAAAAATAGGGCCTCACTAAGCCTGTGTTGACTAATAAAGATGAGAAGATATATCCAGAATACTGCTCCATCTCTGTCATTTTTCTGAGCGATCCCTTCTAAATATCCACGGGAATACAGACTTTGTGCAGAAGCTATTCTAAGGTAGACTTATTATTCATTCAAATTTAGCAAAGAAATTCACAACTTACCACTTATTCGATGACCACATTGCTTTAAGGAATGGCCAGAAATTGCACTTGTTCGTGATACCCTTGGCAGGGTTCCTGTTGTACTGTCTTTCAAGAAGCAACCAAACCTGTTTTTAAAAGTAGCTTCACTTAGAAAATAGAATAATAAATACTTACTGAGGACATGTCTAGCACTTTTTATACACTAATAAACATTACCAGGATTAAGGAAAATAGCACAGCTTCCCTAACACTTGATGGAAAGAACGTTCTTACAGATAACTCCATAATATTTAACCGTCTCCATGATACCTTACCTTCAGCATTGTTTTCCTTTACATTCACATTTGTAAGTACAGAAAGTCAATCGCATTAAAGAGTGAATGATTTTTTTCTATGTTCCTAAACTTTTAGGGAATTATGTTCCTACCTGGTAATTATTTTTATAAATGCTTTTATTTACTAAAGAAATTAAATCAGTTATATGGTTGGAGCTGTATATGGTGTTCAGCTCGCTTATTAATGTCTTCTAGCCTACACCTGATGGGAGATTTCTTTTTGTCTTCGATGTCATCCTTAATGGTAATTGTATTATTCAGAAGGATTCCAGAAACTAATTTACATACAATCTGGGTTTTTTGTATAAGTTTAACATGTAGAATCAAAGAATGATTGTCTAATTCCTAGTTTTTAAATTCAAAGTCAACTATAAATGTTGAAATGGGAACAATGAGGAAGAGTTCATTCTGGATATTGATCAAAATTTTTTAAAAATTGTAATAAAACTGGCTGTATTTAGGCAATTTTATGACCTAATAAGATTTTTTATTACCAACTATTTTTCCAATGCCCTTACTTTTCCACATTATAGGTTAATATATATTCGCAAGTGCACACGCATGCGCATGAACGCACACATTTCATGCATACCATAGGTACCCAAACTGGCTCACTATAAACACCATTCGGATTTGCTCTCTCCCAAATTCATAAGCTCTGGATCGTATTCAATTATATTCTCAACAAAATGCTTCTTTTCTATTATATTTTTTTAGGACTGCATCATCCACAAGTGTAATCATGAGTTAGACAACAAGCATGCACCCTTTTTCAGGTAAAGTAGTCACCTGTTATTAAATTCTTTTTTGAGACAATCTCTTAACCCAGTGATTTACAAGCATTTTCCTTGAAGCCTTTGATAGAAAATGACTAGCTTCTACTACTTTAAGTAAATGTAGCAATTGTATAAAATGCACATGTCCACACCCAAGATACTGGGCTTCGTTCGGTACGTTTGAGCTTCAGCCTAAGAATCTTTTTACATAAGAACCACTCTGGATAATTCCGATGAAGCTGGTCCTCGAACCCCATTTAAGAAGCACAACCTTGTGATCCGCTAAACCATTTTGCACACAACTGATTCCAATTTGAAAACCAAATGGCTTCTCCAACAACGAAATATCAACTTTTACCTTTTGTCTTTGTCATTAGTTGAATCTACAGGCAGAAAACTGAATAGCAAACACCGCGGGTGGAACGTGCACATCATCCGACAGTGCTGTGCATCTGGGGTGTACATGGCAGTTACGTCCCCGCCTCTGAAGAAGGTATTTGTATATAGTTGAGTCCGGCATTCTATAACGTAATCATTGGGGGGAAAAAACATTCATTTGGAACAAATGTAAATAATAACTTTTAATAGAAATGTATCTATGTTCTGAGCCTTCTTATTTCCTCCATGGAATACCCGAAGATCTTTACAACACGTCTTTAATTATAGAGGCAGAATGAACATTAAGGCGACTAAACAATGTATCATGTTAAAGTCATTTTACGGGCATTTCTTTGTAAAAAAAAACTTGATTGATTTTTATTATATTTTTATACAATAATTTACACATAAATTATCTCCAATAAAATGTGATCCTAGCTTGTTTTTTTTCCTGTCCCCTAGCATGCTATGAAAATATCATGCCTTAAAAGTAACAATGCATGTTGTCTTTTTCAAAACACTTTCATAACAAACATCTTCCCTAGATTTTTGCAATAAGTCTGTAAGGGAAGTTGGAGACAGACTCGATCATATGCTTTTGACTTTTTTCTTTTTTTAAAGAAAGAAGTTAAGTAACCGAGGTTCAAGACAGTACAGCCTTGCCTGAGATCCACAGAGCTAATGCAAGTCTTGGGACATAAATCTGATTCTTCTGACTTCCAGTCTTGTTCCCTTTTCTATTGCGCAATATTAAAAGTTGTTCCTCATCTCAGATTAATTCAAGCAAACTAACAGTTATTGGGTATTTTTTACTTTAAGGCAGAATTTGCTCAATTTCTACAAGCTCTTTTTTTATATAGTTTAAGCAAATGCATGCATATACCAAATTGAAATGCGTTTTGAGCTATTTGCTGTTTGGAATTGATCAGTCATCTAAAGTGCTCTTATTCCACATATTATTAGAATGTCATTACTTCTACTATTTTTCTCTTTTATATATTAAAGTGTTACTTTTAAAATATGAATTTGGCTTTACCTCGAAAGACCTACTTCAAAGTCTAGTTAATAAGCTTTTCCACCTCAGATAGCAGCTGGTCAACTGTCCACTGACCATAGCATAGTCCCATGACAACCTTATCCATCCCCTTGCTTCAATTTTAATTGTATCTAATTTTGTATTGTCTTTCAGAGAATGGGCATCTTAGACACATATATTTCATTAAGCACTGAAGTTTAAAATTTCTTCTGCACTATCCCACCCCTGTGGGGATTCTGGCTCTGCACCCTATATGAGGACCCTACCCAACAAGATCTCCTCTCTTCCTCTCAGAGGTGTGAGGTGTGACTACAATGACTTACCCTTGGATAAGACTTATATTTGGAAAGAACACAGATCTCTTCAGGTGGAAGCTTCTGGGGATATAAGGATATAGGCTGCCAAGTGTGCAGGACTAAATTTAATATATGTATAAAATGCTGAGTAGTTGGTCAGTGAGAATACTAGCTGCAATGTGGTCTATTTTTAAAAACAACTGGTGTTTTCGGCTAATTTATAACTATTAAGCAGCCATCCTCTCTCACCCCAATGCACAAAGAAAGGTACAAACAATGACTGGTGCTGGCTTGGGATTCCCCATTCTGCAAGTGAGCTTCTGGGAACTGCCATGTGACACAGCTAATGAAAGAGGGCAACTAGAAATACATCAACTTCAAAGGAAACAAAGAGGAAGTTCTAATAGGTTTCTCATTTATCCTCCTTAGTTGGTAATCATGATGATGAAGGTGATGATGATGAGACGATGGTAGGTTTGTTTGTAGTGTATTTTAGAGTGTATATAAAACACATAAGTTACCTCATAACATAAAATATTATTATATATTATATCACACTAGCTCCTGTGTTCATGGACTTTGGGCAGATTATTTGGTCTTGTTAAAAAAAATTACATAATCAATAAGAAAAAAGTACTCTAATTTTTAAGAATTGGGTAAAAGATATGAAAGATAATTTACAAAAGAAATATAAGGGACTTGTAAGTATATGAAAAATTGTAAGAATGATAATTACAGGCCATATTACTCACCAGAGTAGCAAATTTTTAAATTTTCTAAGTTACCTGTACTGAGGTAGTGATTTTGGTTGCAAATGAATAAAAGAAAGAAAGAAAGAAAGAAAGAAAGAAAGAAAGAAAGAAAGAAAGAAAGAAAGAAAGAAAGAAAGAAAGAAAGAGAGAAAGAAAAAGAAAGAAAAAAATATCTAGTTCAAAGTGACTTGAGTGCAAATGAAATGTGCAGGTTCAAACACCAGAGAGTCCATGGTGGATCTGGCTTAAGGAAGAACTGGATGTGGTGCTCAGCTGTTCTCTTCAAGACACAATTTGTCTTCATATTTTTCATTCTGTTCCAGAGCATTGTCTTTGCTCCACACAGCAAGATAGTGCCAGAAGTTCAAGCCTCTATATTCTCTCATAGTTGAAGTCCAATTAGAAAAAAAACAAAATCAGTCTTATTTCTAGAAGTATAAGCAACAGTCTTGTTGCCAGACTTTGGCTCTAATCAGGTCATTCTAGCCAGCGGGATGCGTATGCACTTACTCCCCTGTTTTGGGCCTGCTTGGGCCACAACCACAACCACATGAAACAAAATTGGAAGACAGTAGTTGTCCAGAAATAAATTAGGATACTGCTTCCAGAAAGGTGAAGTTATGCCAGACCACTAAATGATCAATGACTATTCAAGTCAGCCTACCAATCATGCTCATCTGCTGATGGAAAAAATCAACTTAGGAATATCCTTTCTGGAAGACTATTTCATAACATATGTCATAAAATATAAAACCTTCAAAAATATTTACACCTTTGTATCTGGTATTTTTCTTTCTAAAAATTTATTCTACAGAAATATTTGAATATGTGTATAAGAATATGTGTAGAAAAATATCCTGAATAGGAAAGAACACTAAGTTTCAAGTAATATGACATCTATTTGCATGAAAAGATAACTATAAATGGGAAACGAAAGTAATAAAAAGTATAATTAATAACATCCTTGTTAAATGTGTAAATAGATATATATAGAACAATATCTGAAAGACTGAACAAAAGATTTTTAACAATGGTATAGACAATATGTAGTTTCTCATTTTCTGCTTATTTGCACGAGTAATTGTCCTAGCATGATGATGACGACGACGACGACGACGACGACGATGATGATGATGATGATGATTACATTTTGTCAAAAAGATAAAATTGAAATGGCCATGATTCATAGCATCTCTGGCTCCTACTACTCAGTACTCAATGGACTTGTATGTGGTAATGATTATGGCTCAGAAGGGCCATGAGGAGTGGTAAATGACCATTGTGGTATGGCCGTCTTAAGTCAACATAGACTTCAAATCCACCCATAACAGTGGCACAGAGAAAACGCCACTCCACAATGATTCAGTGCCCAGAACCATCCCAATTCTCTGAAAATTTAATGGAGATCAAAACCTGGTGTTGAAACTAGCACTATTCAAATGAATGGTTTATGAAACTAAATTTAACCAAGGTACTTTCACTTCTGAAATGGTTCCCCAGTGGCCTAAAAAGAGTCAAAGTATGGATAATGTACCCATTAAGATACCTGGGTTGGTCCCACACACTGTAAAATACTTAGCGCTCTTTTGAATATATAAATAGCTGATTTCTTTTTAACATTGTTAGAGGGCTGATTGTTTATTTAGAGATCTGCCTTGTAGAGAGAACTTTCCAAACAGAAGTTTTTGTTAACACACACCCCAAAGCATTCTTGCTCCTGGGCTCCTCACACATGGTGTATCTAGGGCAATACTGGGAACTGGTATTTGTCTCAGAACATAAAAAGGATATGTCCTGACTTACCAGGGCCTGGCTCCTTCCCCAAAGCAGTATGTTCAAAAGTTTTCTCCAAGTGTGGCATGTCTTGCTTAACTATTCTCTCACACACCCTCCACTCATCTTTATGTCTTATAGATAGATAATCCACTCACCACAGGAAACTGTAGCAAACAAGCAAATGAAATAAGCTGCTTGCCTGAATGAAATCATCCTAAAAGAGAAAGCAACACATACATAACTCTGCTGGTTGTAGGTCGTATTTTACATGAACCTTAGTTTAAAATGATACAGATTTTCTTTTAATGTCTGAATTGTGAATCTAACCATACAATTGCCAGTACAGAGGACAAGGGTTTTCTGTATGTTTTACGCCTGGGAACTTGGCACAAGGTGCAAAGTGAGACCTCTAGACTAATAATTGTGTTTATTATTCATTTGCTACATGTGTTGTTAGTAATTATAAAAAGAGAATTGTTAGAAGGGAATTAAACAGTTGTGAATCCTCTTGATTTGAGTGGAAAGAAAATTATTGTAAATAATGGCAGTAATATCATTCCCGATTCTCTAAGAAAAGCTCTCAAAATATTCAAGCCCATTTTTAATTTTTAAATAAGTTAATATTCTTTCAATTTTAAAATTTCTCGCATTTAAATATTTCCACATAGACTACCAGTTCCTTCTACGCTCTCTAAATATACAGAAAATTAAAACATGAACTAATAGCTTCATCCTAAAGTAAAAACTATACTTAATTTTTAAAAACCCACTTTAGTTAGAAGCAACTGGAATAATAGAAATTCTCTACCTGAAAGCACAATTCTGTGGTTCTGGATGTGAGGGTCTCTCGCCACTTAAAAATGAACGACCTTCAAGCTTTCCTAATGCGGCACTGCAGGCAATATTTGTTTGGCTTCGATATTGACTTTGGTTTTCTGCCAACTGTTTCGACTTTTTGTTCTGTCAATATATCCTATGAACATCCCAGTCTTGTATTCAGCTATTTAATATATTAACTATTTCATGTTAGGGCCATACAATTCATGCGTAGGTTTCTATTTTTTTAAATGTTCATAATATTTCCTGGGATCAAGAAGCTTAAATCTAATCTCACTGGACTTTTCCCATTATAATTATCTAGATGCACAGCTGAATAAAATGTACGTATGGATAGCTTATCCTGGAAAGATCTATGGCAAATGGTATCTATGCCTTCCTATACCAAAGACAAAGAATCTAATAACACCAGAATTTTAAGTATGGAAGGAAATTGGTGATGTTTATGTCTTGCCTCCACTTGATTCAGGACATAAGATATAGTAGGGTTGACAAACCACAGTTCAGAGGCCAATCTGGCCCAGCACCTGTTTTTGTAAATAACTTTTTATTGGAACATAATGATTCCCATTCATTCATATATTATGTGTAATTGCTTTTACCATACAACTAGAGTTAAGTAGTTGTAACAGAGACAATATGACCTACAAAGCTGAAAAGATTTATTGTCTGGCCCTTTTCAGATAAAGTAGGTTGAAGTCTGCTGTCTAGCCTTCCTGGAGTGGAGTTTAGACTTCTCTGTCAGGATACTTTGACCCCAAAGAAGCATACTGGTTTTCTTAGGAGTCTGTTCCTGCTCAGGGCATTTTTTTTATCTTTTTTTTTTTTTTTTTTTTTTTTTAAGAAAAACTCTCCCTATACACAGAAATACACCTGTCTCCTTGCAGCTTCTATCCTTTAGTCCTAGATGTGCCTACTAGATCCACACAAAATAATTTATTCACCTTTTTGTGTCTTTTAAAATATGTAAAGACCTTACTCACTTGCCCACTAATCTCTTTTATTTTCTAAGTATTCTTCAAAATTTTGGTACATCATATTGACTATAAAATTAGATTTTTAGAGATATGATTCTCTAGTAAATATTTAATGCATATTACTGCAATGCAGAACTGTGTTTATTAAAATTGTAGGATAATGTCAATAAAATAATTTCTGGCTGTAACGAAGTAGTATATTTCAAATATGCATGCTGTACTGCATTTTAGAGTCAGGGCATCAGATAATACACCAGTAATCAACAAAAGAAAATAATCCAAATTTAGGATCTCATCAGCTACCAGCCTCAACAGGAAAAAAAGAAAAAAAATGATTGGGACAAAACTACCTTGCCTCCAGATCGCAGCAAGAACCCTCAGTTTATTTCCCTAAACAGTATGATTACAGATTTTAATCTATTTAATACACTTCTGTTTTATTTAAATTTTTCTTACAGTTAGATGTTATGTTCTCATAATAAAAAATATAACTAAAAATTTCTTCATAGATTTAGAAGGGCCAAATTGGAATAAAGTTGAAAAGAGGCAGAGACAGGCAGAATTCTAAAATGTTCCCCAGAATATCCCAGGACCGATAAGATGAAATATAACCTGTCTGTCCATGATTATGCTATGTTACAGGACAAAAGCAGTTTTGCAGATGTAATTAAGCTTACTGAACAGTTATTTTTGAGAAAATCAAAATGGAGATTATCTGGGTGGGCCTAATCTCATCACATGAGCCCTTTACAGTTTTCTGCTGTTAACATACAAATCAGAGAGATTCAAAGTGTGAGAGAGATTTGACAAGAGAGATACTCTCCATTGTGTCTTCTTTAAAATTATTATTAAAGTTACTGGGGTGACATTGGCTAATAAAATTATGCAGGTTTCAAGTGTACAATTCAGTAAAATGTCACATGTATACTGATTGCATTGTGTGTTCATCATCCATTGTGTCTTTGAGATGGTTGAGGCTGGGAACAAGGACCTGCCTCTAGGGCTAACAGTGGGCTCTGGGCTAGAACCTGAAAGAGAATGGAGAATTCAGTCCCACAATCACAAGGAACTGAAAACTTCCCAAACAACAAAATGCACTTGGAAGAGGATTCTTACCCAGAATTCCACAATTTGATTTTGAGCTTGTGAGACACTAAACAGAGAACCCAGATAAGCCTATCTCTTACTGACCTACAGAACTGTGAAATAATACATTAGCACTGTTTTAAACTGCTAAGATTGTAGTAATTTGGGAGGTAGCAAAAGAACACTAATAGAGAAGGTAATTTCATCTGAAGCGACAGGGACACTTGGGAGGTAAGGGAATGGAGAGTCCCTAATGCAGCATAGGAGCCTTTGTGAGAGGATGGGCCAGAGGCAGAGTGGTGATTTGCTGGGGATTTTAGGAGGAGCTTTGGTTTTCAAAAGAGGAGAAAAATGCTGATTCTCTGATAAAGTTGCTTTGTGGCCAAGAGGTGGGCCTACCAAGAAAGAAACAGATGGCAAAAGCTACGTTGTGCTGACCATTAGGAAATGAACCTTAAGACACTAGAAAAGGTCTTTGGTGGCCGTTTTTGATTCATGAAGGATTTCAGCTATTCGTGTTCCTACAACTTTAAATGTCCCTAGGAAGGGTGATATGTTAGGCTCTTTTCTTCCCAGTGTACCTCAGTGAGAATTATAGTAGTATATTTATAATATCCTTATAATAAATATGTGAATAAATAAAAATGAGTATCAACAAAATAAATTTTAAAAGAGGAAAGAATACAGTTGCTATCCTTTTGGTCAGGTAATATCTGCAAGGAGAGGGCATAATAAAGGGAGGACTAAATTGTTCTTTGCAAAAAAAAAATTTAGAGAGCAGTAGAAAACGTGAGATGCCATCCCTAAGCATCTCATCTAAAAGGCATCTTCCATTGCTCCTGTACCCATTGCTTAATTTTTCTTCATAGCACTTACCACTATCTGACATTACATTACCTATTTGTTCATTTTTATAAGGCTTTTCTACTGTCCACTCCTCACACCTTACTGTTAGGCCTAGGACTTCAGTTTGTTCACTCTTTATCCCCAGAACCCCAAATTGCACTTGACAGACATTCATTGAATAAAAGAGTCAAATGATGAATAAATAAATAAATAAATGAATAACGAGTTAAAAAGGAAAAAGTAGAACAGATTGAGGACACTATAGTCCTTCCACCCACAGCTTTGCACCATCTAATTCACACAGAGACTCACTGTCACCCAGTGAAGATGAGCTGCCAATCTCAGATGCCACTGAAAGTGATTATTAGACTAATAGACAGAGTGACCCTAATTCTTTGAATGTCCTTTGAGGAAAGAAGATGTCCTCTGTGGTTCCCTGCAGTTGTATCATTATAAGACACTGCTGCTCTTGCCTTTCAAAAACAGCATTGTTTCTTGTATTAAGAAATCAACATGAGTTATAATTTTGCTGATGGTAGTAGCAATTAATTAATGGAGGTATAGAAGGCTGAAAAGCCTGAAGCAAAACCACATTCTTATGATGCTGTGGGCATATGAAAAAAATAATTATACCTGAGTGTACTAAAAGTCTTAAGTTACTCTATTTCCATAAGCATACGACTTAAAACTTGGAAATCATTTGAGCAAGAAAGGAGCACAAGACTACAATATAGTAAAAAAGAGTTGCATCTCCTTTCCAGGAGTGCCCAGTAACCTCTCCTGCACCTACATTTTCTTTATCATTCAACTAAACTTGAAGTTTCTACCAAAGGAGATTAATTGTCTCTTCTTCAATTCCAGCTGGGAAAACCCAAGGGGAGAATTCTGATTAGACACTGCAATCGATTGAAGTTGAGAGAGCTTAAGAACATGGCAGCAGCATCAACTAGAACCACATATTTACAGTGTTTATATGTTGGGGATACAAAAGGATAAGAACAGAAGAAAAGGGGGGTGGATTTATCACAGGGCATTCCCAAAAATAAAGAGGGTTTTCTAGGCAGACTGAAAAAATATTTATTTCAAATGGAGACTGGAATCAAGAAATCAAGAGAAAACTGAGACTTAGAAAAGAAGCAATGGAAGAATTAGGAAAAATTAACAGCAAAGATGCATCGTTAGAGACCAAAGCTAAGATTATTTATACCCTCTTATCCCAATTACTATGTATGCATTCAAAAGTTGGGCAGTGAGGAAGGCTGAAGAGGAAAAAAATGGATTCATTTGAAATGTGGTGTTGGAGGAGGGCTCTGCAAATACCCTAGACCACCAGAATGTTGAACTGGGTCCTGGAGTAAATTAAACTTGAAACATTACTGGAAACAAAAATGACAAAACTGAAGCTGTCCTACTTCAGGCATATCATAAATATTTGGGGTTCTTTGAAAAAGCCAATAATGTTGGGGAAAAAAAAAATGAAGCAAGAAAAAAAGGAAGACCCAATATGAGATGAACTGCCTTCATAAAGGCAGCCATAGGCATCAGTCTACAGGAGCCTAGCAGAGCTGTTGAGAACAAGGCATTGTGGACATCTCTCATTCATAGGGTTGCCAAGAGGCTGAGCCGATTAACAGTATGCAAACACACACAGACACACAGACACACAAACACACACACACTGATCTTTTTGTGACCAGAATTTCTTTAATTATGAGACAGGTCTGTTGCTCCAGAAACTGACATCCCTCTGTTGTCTATGACAATGACTAGAGCATCAATTCAATAGTCCATTATCACCAGAGAGGTTTCTAGATGGGACATCCCTGGGACCCAATGGATGGTTATGGGTTTTGCTGATTCCCAGGTAGCCTTAAGAGATTTCACTATCTGCTATCAATTGAGCAAAATGTTTTGGTATTTCTATGTCTCCTCTAGTTCACTTTTCAGAGTCAGGGAGACTCAAAATCAGTCTATGATAACAGCACAAAGATAATATTTTTAGAAAGTCTGAGTGACACTGATAACATTGACTCAAATGTACTATTTCTTTTATTACTCTTCATGAGTCAGTCACCCCCTAATTTATCTTTTAAAGTTATCTATATTTCAAATTGACAACAATTCTTAGAATAAAATGTTTAAAATGTATTTTTCTTAAGACACCTCTTTCAGGCAGGAACAAAACAGAATATAGGGACACAAATAGATATTTGATCATTTTATTATCAAAAGAAATCAGCATCTTCATTTTGATACTACAGATTATGACATAATTTCCCCCATTCCAACTCCGACACTGTTAAAGTGAATTTCCAAATAAAATGTGAGTAACAAATTATTCTGAGACTAAATGAACATTGTAGCCCAAAAGGTTAACATTAAGCAATGTTTTACCTTAAATTTAATTTCACATTTAATGTAGGGTCACTAAAAGGGAGGGTGGGGTGCAAGGTTGAAATGTAAGTGCATAAAATAGAGGCATAATGCCAATTTCCATGAATAAAGTTTCAATTACTCAAAGTCATCTGGAAAAGAGATTTTCTACATATCCACTTTCTAAGTAGCAAAACTAACCATACGATGAGACTCTTTTTTCAATTCCATCACAAACATCCTTGAGTTTTTCTCATCCCCTCAGCTGCTGAGTTGTCTATACGTGGGCTCTTTGGGATAGCAAAGTGGGTAAGAGCTGCTGGCCCTGTCCTATATACCCTCACCCAGGGTGCTTTTTAAATGGTTTTGTAACTTCCTTTTTCGATACCCATTGAAGAATATATATTCTACCCTCTTAATTTATCTACTATCGCTTTGAGAAAACCAAAGAAACAATCTTATTAAAATACTCATTAAAAGAAGAGTTTTAAAGTCAATGAGTGAGGAACAGAGATCTTCTCAAGAGAGTTAAAATTCAGAGAATGTGTATCAGTTATCAGCTTGATAGGTACATTTTGGAGGATTAAATTTCCTGGAAGTTTAATTTCAATGAAGAGAAGTTACTGAGTTACTAAAGAATGGCTTCTATTTTCCTTCACGATGGAAGAACTTAGAATATGCCAAAATCAGAGGCAGAAGCTCTGTGTTCTAATGACACACTTACTTAGGCCTGAGTTTCATAAAGCAATAGCATATTGTAGTAGAAGTGTATCATATTGAAAGTAGATTTAGAATGTATACCTCTATCTCTTTCCAGCCCTATTACTAGTAGCATGACTTTGGACAGAAACTTACCTTCTCATTGATCTTATTCTCTTACTTCTAATTAGAAGAACTATAACTAGATAAACTCTAAGGTCCTTCTACCTCCAAAACCATTAATCAACCTTAGAGGCACTGTGAGGGATTGGAGAATTACTAACAGGAATTTCTCCCAGTAATATATGATACATAAAAATTATTGTGATGCTATGTAAAATGAAGGCTGTAAGTGCATAGTCAAAAGAGAAATAGGAACAGAACCTCTAAATCAAATTATAAATGATCTATACTAGTTGATAAAATCTGAAAAATATCATCATAATTCTCATAACTGATGTCAATGATATAATTTTAAAAACTTAAGTTCATTAAGTCTAAGTATTTAGTTATGCATGCTTCTCAAATTAAATGTATATGTATATGTGCATATTTCAATTAAATTATATTCTTTGCATTTGTCAATTGAATTGAATTGGCTTATGGATCCCTCTCTTGAGAGACATGTTATATGCTTATTTGGGTACTGATATCAGTTAATTCTACTATGGGATCAAGACCAGGGGTAAGAACTATGGTGGTAATGAAAATATAAAAACTCTCTTTTCGGTAAACTTCACCCCAACGTAAGAGGGGTCAAGAAAAAATTGGGTCCAGGAACGAAGAGTATTGAACTTCACAATCTATAAATCGTAACTGCAAATTTACAGAAAGATGTTATTTATGATAAGGGCACAGGTCTATAATATAGTTAGGGTTCATCAGCATTTCTCCTCTTCAGCTTGATCCAGATCCCATTAGTTGGACGAAGAATCAGCGTTCCAATCAGACCAAGGTCTTCTCTTTCCTGTGAGCACTCTACCCAAAAACGCCTCAGGATGCAGGAAAGAACGGTCTTTTCTTCTATGATGGCAAATTTTTGACCTTTAAATTAATGTAAATAACATCTCTTTAATTATAGGTCTATCTCAATTGCAAGAAAGATGAGAAAGATCATGTCCTGTTAAAGGAAGAGAGCAATATAACCTTTTCACCTTAGGCCCCAGGAGGATCAGAATCACTAGGGATACTTGTTAAAAAATGAAGATTCTTGAGTGTCCTTCCTCACTCTCATGTGAATAGCT
This sequence comes from Rousettus aegyptiacus, assembly GCF_014176215.1. Lineage (NCBI taxonomy): Eukaryota > Metazoa > Chordata > Mammalia > Chiroptera > Pteropodidae > Rousettus > Rousettus aegyptiacus. The sequence continues at coordinate 26,643,606 of NW_023416286.1, forward strand.
GAGGTGGGCCAGGAATCTGTATTTTTGCAGCCCCCCCCCCCGCCCCCCGCCCCCACTCTCACCCTCAGGCTTGTTGAAGCATGAGAGTCAGTACTTTAGAATATTTTTTATTTGGCCTTTAATGTTGTGGGTCCCAGGTCTGGCTGTGATCCAGGCTCATGGCTAGGAATAAGACTCTGGATTTAGAATGTTACATTGGTGTAGTAGGGCACCGACGCCCAGCTCGTGTAAGCATGATTCAGCTTGTTGCAGCACACATGTGTGGCAGAATGCCACTGTTGTGCTCTGACGTATATGGAGCCTAGCGCAGAAGCATTCCAGCAATGAAGTTGGCACCTGACATTTCATCTCATGTCGGCCCCTCGTGCGTTCTTTCAACTGGGCGTCTCACCATCAAAACCCTTCCCTTCTTGATCGGCTCAGCACTGACACATGTAATTCACCACGGAGTTACCAAATATACTTCACATTTATCCATTTAAATCTGGTCTCATTTTACCAATGCCTGCATTTACATTTTACCAATGCCTGCATTTACATAAGTGATAAAATGATAGAGATACTAACGCCAAAAGTGTTGCAATGCAAAGTGATGTGCACTGATATTGTTTAAGTACTTTTTTTGGCTCTATGGTTAACATTCTTTGTTTAGGTTTTGAAAAAAAAAATTCTTAAAAGCAATAAACACAGAAATTAGGTTAAATATAACTAATTATTATAAATAAGCTTTCTACTATTAAAGTATATTCTACTTTAATCCAAAATCTACAACATTTTTAAACTCTATCATGAAACTTATTATGCTTTCTGTTATGGGCTGAATTGTGTTACCCAATATTCATATGCAGAAGTCCTAACGCCTGGTACCTCAGAATGTGACTGCATTTGAAGACGGAGCTTTTTAAGGGGTGATTAAATTAAAATGAAGTCATGTATGTGGACTCTAATCCAATCTGACTGATATCCTTCTAAAAAGAAGAGATCAGGACACAGGTACGCACAGAGGAAAAACTATGTGGAGACACAGGGAGAAGATAGCCATCTGTAAGCCAAGAAGAAGCCTCAGAAGAAACCAGCCCTGCTGACACCTTGATCTTAGACTCATAGCCTCCAGAATTGTGAGAAAATAACTTTCTGTTGTTTAAGCCACCCAGTCTGTGGTACTTTGTTACGACAGCCCCAGGAAACTAATATACTTAATGACAGTCATATTTTAAATCAATAATGTATAGTAAAGTGGAGAAAAAAATAAAAACAACTAGTTTTTTAAAAGGCTTGTATATGGTACGCTACCTCTCAACGAAATTATTGTGGGCCTGAAAGGTTAAACCAATGACCTGATGTATACAAACCTATACAGTTTCTAGGTCCAGCAGAGAAGGGCACATATGAGTATGGATGGCGTCCTTTCATATTCTCGGGAAAGAATCGCTCTGGCTGGAATTCCTCAGGATCTGGAAAGTGTCGTAGGTCTCTATGCAGTGCATAGGAAATGATGATCACTTGAGAGCCTTTCGCAATGTTGAAACCCGCTGTCAAGAAGTAGTCAGTATGCCATGAAAATGGAGCAAGACAGACATTTAAAAATCCATGCTCCCTCCCACTTTAACTATAGAATTCTTACCAATTTCACAATCTTCATTAAGACTACGGGCAATTAAAGGGACAGAAGGAAAAAGACGAAGGGTCTCCTTAATAACACAGTCCAGATATTTAAGTTTCTTCAGGTCTTCTGAAGTGGCAGGACGATCAGACTTCCCTGATTAAAGTAAATAAATGAAATAAATAAAATAAATGAAAGCACTATTTGGGCTTGGGGGATAGGATATAAAAAAAGGAATACATTAACCAATACACTGAATGTTAAATACCTACAGCTAAAGGGGAATTTCTAATGTTATAGATAATCGAAATAAAACGAGACAATATGCTAAGTAAAGGACACTAGACACAACAGGTTACGATTCAGATTATAGGAAGTAGAGTAGTAAATTAGGTGTTGCCAGGGGCTCGGGGGAGAGGCAATGGGTAGCGGCTGGTGAATTGTACAGAGTTTCTTTTTTGGGGAACCAAAATGTTTTAGAATTAGATGGAGGTGACAGTTGCACAGCATTGTGAATGTGGTAAATTGTACACTTCACAATGGTTAATTTTGAGTTCTCAGGGCTTCTTCCAGAAGAGCATCCTCTCTTGGGACAGATTCTTAGACTTTCTCCATAGTGTGGCCCTCAAATGCCCTTTGTCTCCACCTGAAAAAAGAAACCAAGACTGCGTCCTGCCTCCAGGCTGGAGGAGACATCCACCTCTTTGGATTTTCCAAAGAGAGAAAAAGTACAGCAAGAAACAATTGAACATATTGGTACAAATTGAAATAGACTGATTTAACGAACAAATCAGTGAAGAGATTTTGAAGGCAGAACAGAAATATATCAAATTCCATCAACCATTTAAAAAAATTTCTGACAATAGTGATTTTACTTTTTAGACATACCTAGAGATGTTATTCATAAGGATTCATTCTGCACACTTTCCTGCTGAGAATCTCCCTCACTTGATGCTGTGAGTGGTCAGCTTTGAAATCCACTAATGATCCGTTAGATACAAAGAGTGCAGGAAGAATTGTATACTATTATTTTTTTAGGACCATCAATCATTTTTTCAGAAGAGGTTGGAATTGACCGTCAAAATCCAAAATTATGGGGTAACAAGATTTGTCATCCATCCCTAAGCCCACACTGCTTGGAGACGGGGATGAAAAGGCACCGGAGTTGAAGTGACAGAATTCGAAGATACTAAATTAAGCCACAGAACAGATATTCATTTTGATGAAGACCTTTCCTTTGAAAATAAACTTCTCTCGAAAGAATGTCATTATCTAACTGAGAGTGGTGACCCATCCTAAAAATCCACTGAAATCAGTGTGGAAATCTGGAAAGAATTTGATAAAATATTCAACTGAAATGCAGAATAAAGCCAGTCGGAAGAGGTGGCATGAGGAACAAGAGAGCTTCTCTCCCTGGGTTATGGCCATTCTGAAGCAATGCAGATGAGTTGGGAGACGTCATCAAAGATGATACTTGGCAAAATCCAATATAGTACTACTTGGTTCTTGACATGAATGATGAATAAGGGGAAAGAGAAGAAAAAGATGATGAGGAGGAGGAAAGAGAAGGAGAAAAAGGAGCAGGAGGACTAAAAGGTATTGATGAAGAAGTGAATAAGATAAAGGGGATGAAGGTGATGATGAGGGAGAGGAAGGAGAGGAGGATGAAGGAGAAAAATAAAGAACCCCGATGTATTCCAATCTTATCTTTTAAATTTTTTTCCGTCCCTGGGAGTCTCCCTTCACCCCTGTCCCAGCTCTTAGGTTAAGTCACTTTGCTCTTGAAGTCTCTTTTCTCTCCTTTGCACCCTGGTTCTCAACTTATTTTGGGGCAAAATACCTTGAACAAATACAATGGGGAAAGAATCTCTACCCCTTTATGTTCCACATTCATTTTTCTTCCTTCCTGTCTCAACAAAAACTTTACGGAATCAATACCACAATGCTCTGTGGGGAATAAAACAAAAAACAAAAACAACTTTCTGTTCTGTTAGCTCTGCTGGAGGCTAAGGGGTACTCGGCCCCTGTGTGGTAGTACATAGAATTCTCGCTTTTTCCTTCTTTCTCTATATATTCGGCTCAGAGATTACAGTGTGTCTATGTGAATATGTACAGTTAACATTTACCAACATGTATTTGTCTACTTTCTCTTGCATAAAAAAATTTTTTTTTAATTGAAAAAATGGTTTTATAGAGGCAGTAAAAGGTGAATTTGACATGTCTGGAAGGGGAAAGTGGGCATTTTGACAATTATCCTCCTTTGGTATGTTTAATTGTGATGTTAATGGACATCCCTGCAGTTTAAGATGACACTTTTAAAATCAAATTCTCTCTTAATAGTGACTTGAGATCTGCCACACATGGGGAGAATGGTGAATCTATAGAATCTTATTTAGAATTGCCATTATAATTTTGTTCCCATTTATTCTTAAATTTTCATTTTGTCTTACTGGAAAGAAAAAAATGATGTTCCATTTTAAACATTAAAAGTATACAAGTTGCTTTGTTATGATAAAACTAAATGCACACACACATACACACACACAAAGATTAATTGTATGTTATGTGAAGTTTACTTCAGTAAAAAAAAATCACAAGAGGAATTAACATTTGTATCTCAACATCTAAAAATCGGTTGCTCAAAAAATTTTAAAACTAATACTAGGAGTAGAAGAAAAGTGATGCATAATTAGCAAAAAATATGAGAAGCAGCAGAATAAAGATTCTAATAACAATGGTGTTACTAATTATGTGAGATGAAAAAGCATGTTAGATGAGCTAGAAATTTAAGAGGATACAAACATGTGAACATATTTCAAAAGAACTGAGTTTTCAGAATACCAAATTTGCCCACCAGAGGCAATCTGAGAGAAATTAAAATTGATAAAAATAAAATGAAAGAAACAGAGTCAAGAAGTTTAGATTGTCTCCATTTGACAACACAGTGTTCCGTCTTTATACGAAATTCTAGTCCTCACGCAATCTGAACATGAAATTACTTTTTCAACTTCATCTCCCAATATGTTCTACAAAATGTTCTGAATTCTACCTGTCCCTCACTATTTACTACTGTCCTCTCAACTTGTCCACCCTGCCGTCACTCATCCGGTTCCCTTCTTTCTGAAACACCTTCCTTCTCCTTTTTTTTTTTTTTTTTTACTTTTCCTTCTTCACTTCTTTTCTGGATAAAAATACATGATACAACTATGTTGGTTGACCAACCTAACCTGTTTCTTTCTTTTCTCCTTCCAGCTGTGGGAAGCCAGATGACATGTGATTAAACAAAAGATAAAATCAATGACACAATGCATAGCTCCTCTGTGGTAGGCTTGCAAATATATCAGGTCTAAATCCCTATAACTGCTACCTTACTTGGGAAAAGATATCTTTGAAGATTTTATTAAATTAAGGATCTTAAAATGGGGGTATTATCCTGGATTATCCAGGTTGGTCCTGAATGCCATCACAAATATCTTTACAAGAGAGAGGCAGAGGGAGATTTTACACACACACACACACACACACACACACACACACACACACACAGAAGAGAAGATGATGTGAAGGTAGAGACAGAGATTTGAGGATGTGGCAATAAGCCAAAGAATGCTGGCAGTGACTACAGGTGACCAGGGATGGATTCTCCCCTAAGGCCTCCAGAAGGGCTACAGCCCTGACAACACATTAACTCAGCTCAGAGATACTAATTTTGAATTTCTGGTGACCAGAACTGTGAGAATAAATTTCCGTTGTTTAAAGCCACCCAGTTTGTAAAATTTGTTACAGCAGCCACAGAAAACTAATATGTCCTCCAATCCCTCCTCCCCTTTCTTCTTGCCTTAAAGATAAACATGACACCTGGAACAATAATCAAGAGAACAAAAACCATGATGGTAAATGTGAAAGAAAGAGAGCAAACTGGAGACTCTGATAACATCCCTATTGGTATCAGCCTAGATCTCCTTACCTACAGATTGCTAGTTGCATAGTAGAAATTTCTGTCCTATCAGCTTGACCCATCTTTTCTCTAGTTTGTGGGCGGAAGTGATCCTACATGAAACCAGTTTCCTCAACCCCTCAACTAGCTTCACCTGTTCTTCTCTGCTCTCCTAGCACCTTCTTCATAACATTCAAGCACACGACCAGGACTTGCTTTCATCTATTAAGCAGCGAGATCCTTGAAGACACAACATTTATCTGTGTATCCCTAGCACCTAGCCCAGTGCTGTCACATGCCAGGCAATGCACAAATGCCTGTAAATGAACAGATGAGGCCTTGCATAAGAGACTGGTTCTGGAGAAGATCCCATATGGAAGCCTTCCTGTTTATTCCAGTGTTCTTAGAACAGGTCCTATTGCACATCCTTAAAGGGCAAAAATGATATTCACTTCATTGGACTTGGGACCCATAGTGTAACCAGTGAAAGAATAAAACATACCAAACACTTCGTCCAGTTCGTTGTCCAATTTTTTCTGGACTTCTGGATAAGAACCCAATAGATACAAGGACCAGTTTATTGCAGCTGCAGTTGTATCATGGCCCTACAAACGTGAGAAATAAATAGTTTAAAAACCAGAGTTCTATTAAGATTAAGAATGCTAAATCTATTTTGAGCTGTCTCTAGATTTGACAGTTATGATGTAACCCTGGAACACAACAAATTAATTTTGTATACTATTTCACCTTGGTGATAAACAAATAAAACAAATCCTTCAAAGTGGAGGCCTCTGCTTAGAGAGACATTTCGATGCTACACTGAGTTACATATTTGGCGAGAAATGGCTGAGTTGGGCTAAGAAGAGGCATTCTAAGAGAACTACATTCACTAGACTGTCTTTAAGGGAAAAAATGCCTGACTTTCCTGAGTCAACCTGCCAGATCTGTACTACTTTCCTTTCTCTCATTTCTAAAGTAGGCTTTACCTTTCATTGCTGGAAGCCAGGGAGTGTATGTGTGGTTCTGAGCAATAGTCGAGAAGTTGATAAATAGCCTCAATTAATCTTTGTTGAGTGTTAGGCAAAATACTAAACACTTTGCAGAAACTAACTCAATTATTTTTCACGAAATCTGCATGGAATACTTGATACCACTATTCACATTTAGAGATTAAAAACTGAGACCTGGAAAGAAGCTAAATGACTTTCCCAAGGCAAGACAGTCTAACGGGAGGCAGAGGCAAGAATGGACCCCTTGGAGTGTCCGATGACAAAGCAGAGCCCACATCTTCCCTTCAGGAAATGTGGGGGACCTGGGGTAAGGAGACTCCAGCTCCAATACTAATGTTGACAGCCTGGATAACTTTATTCTCTGCTAATTCAGTATTTTAGTCCCTTATTTTCTTTCTTCGTCTCACCAGGAAATTTCCACATTCAAAAATGGTAAGTTCTTTAGGAAAAAAATATATTTGGAAAACTAATAATATTATTATAGCTCTTATGAACAAGACTTTTAGGGAAAAAGAAAGAAACAACAAATGATCTCCTCTATGGAAGATTTTACATTTTTATTTTCCTATGTGACACAAGTGATCATTGTAATATTTCATTCTCTGGGCAGGAATCTCCGAAGCACTTGTTTTATAAAAAAGTTCCTAAGTTGAACTGTTGAGGATTGTTATGCAATTTAAAAAATATAGATAGTTTATAAGTCTCTGATATTGGTGTGTCCTTGCATTTTCTCACACTCACAGCTCCTTTACAGAAATGACTCTGAACTCCAGACAAGAACTGGCCAATTTCACTAAGTTGTTTAGTCAAGTCACAGAGGGAAGTGCTCTTGCTAAATAGCTTTTCTTGAATTTATCAGTGGAAGCCTGACCCAAACATGTAGGAGAAGCTGCTGAACTTCCCGTTTCATTCTGTCTGCTACCCGAAGACAGTCAAACATAAAGCACGGAGTTGGCAGAAGCCCCTGGCGGAACTGGGCAGGCGCAAAAACCTGGGGCATGAAAGGCATGGCAGCAACGGCCTGTATCGACCTTATGAAGGAGGTCACAATGTTGTACGTGGGCCTCCTATTTGATGTGAGAAAGAAGAAATTTAGAATTCTAGCTAGAGCTGAAAGAAAGAGACCATTAGTCTGGTTGTTTTCATGAGAGTGAGAGGTTGTTAGTGGGAGATGGATATGCATGTGCATATGCACATGTGTGTATGTATATGTGTGTGTATCTGCGAGCGCATGCATGTGTATGCATGTGTGTATATATGTGCATGTGTGCATGCAGGGTGGAGATGTAAGAAGGTCTCTCCACTTCAAAATCGAATAATAGCCAATATCTGCTGCATGCTTTCTATGTGCTAGGCATGATTCTTGTTGCACTTTAGAAATCATTAATCTAATCCTCATAACTATTCTGTGAGGCTCGCACTATAATGATGAGGACGCGGAAGCCCAGAAAGGCTAGAGCAGGTGCCCGAGGTCATACCTCTACTACAGGTTAGAGCTGGGATTTGACCCCAGAGCCCACATGCTTAATACCGCTCCACTTTTCAGCTAATTAGATATCCATTTTCTGTACAAAGTTTCTTTTCGATACAATGCTCTGCTTAAAAATAAATTTAAAACCACTGATCTAGTCCACCTGTCTATTCTACACATGGGGAAATTGTGAGAGAGCTCTGCACTAGCTGGACAATCTTATACAGTGGTCAGCGCAGAGCCAGAAGTCACGTGTGCAGGCCCTTCACACAGCTCGCTACTACAGAGCCTCACCCTCCCACTCGCACCCCAGGGAAAAGGCTCCTGCATCAGCACTGCATTCAGAGGGCTCTAGGTTTAGCAAACGCAATGTTTAGCATGCAGTGGGCCATCAAAAAATACTGATGCCTTTCTCTTTTCCCCACTTCCAAGATATCACCCCATGGTGCTTTTAAAAACCATTTCTTTATTTGGCAATCTACATGTTGAAAAATTTGCTCTTTTTGATATTTAACATAGTGAGAATTATCTTTGCAAAAAACTCCCTTTTTTTTTTTAATTGAAGACCAAAACTCCCTTTAGAATCACAAACTGGTTACATTCTCTATTGGAGGGCTCTTATTATCTTCTTTAGTTAGGGCAGCTCATAGCCATAGCTAAGTGCTCACATCTAGAACTTCAAAAAGGAAGTAGTGAAGAAACCGACTTGGTTCAGAGATAAACAGGAAGCAACAGAAAGAACTCTGAGCAATTTCTGGCTGCTCTTCTGCTTGGAAAGTCTGACGGGCCTTAGTTTTCCTTGAGAAAAATATGCATCTACCTCTGTACCCACCTGGAGTCAAAAGCTTGTGAGGAAGAAGGAAGTTGATCTGGTACTTAAATGTTATAATTTCTAATTATAATATAATGATTCTTCCTCAGTCATATTAAGCTATTTTAAAATATGATTAGGCTTTTAAAAAACATGAAAGATTTTTTAAAAACTGGAATTTGTTCAATGACACCTGAAATTAACAGGATGATACAAAAATACCTCGAACATGAAAGTGTCCACTTCTTCTTGAATATCGTTATGATTTAGCTTGTTCCCTTCATCATCAGTCACACTTAAAAGCAAGTCAAGAAAAGCCCTGCGTTTCTTTTTAGAGAGGGAAGTGTTCTTGTCTTCACTTTTAAATTCTTCCGTTTTCTTTATTTCATTGGTTCTGTCAGCAATGACCTATATGATTTAAATAATCACATGCTTATATTTGGAATTTCATATTGCCTAATAATACATTTTCTTAGAAAATATACTAGGTTCATTGATTTTTTCCAAAATCTTTCCTGTTCTTTCTAAGTCAACAATAACTTAGGCTTTTGTGAAAATACAGTGAAGTTTCCTGTTAACATCTTTAGAGCATTATTTGATAAGACTTTTAAAAATAAATTTAATGTCAGACAAATTTATAATTACCAAGGGCTATTTTTGCAGTCTTTCCAACATAATAACAGAGTAATAGCCTACTAAATAGTGCCCTAGAGATTTGAACGAGCTAAGAGAAAAAGTTTAGTTGGTGGAAAGAATGCAATCATTATGTAATCTTTCATTATGTAATCATTATGTAATTAGATCACTCTAATTACGTGCTGTATTGGAGAAGAGAATCATTCTGTATGCTTGCTGTTCCTTCTGTCTAGAATGCTCTTTCCTCAGACGTCAGCGTGGCTGGCTCCCTCCTTTCTTTCAGGCCTCTGCTCATTGTCACACTATCAGAAAGATCTTCCTCCATCACTGCTACCCACCCTAGTTCCTAGCACTCACTCTCTTCTTAAGTCTACTTTACTTTTTTCCATTTCTCTTACTGTGGTGGCTGAAAAATGGACTGTTACTGGAAATTACTGTTTGACTATCATTATGGGAACATAGGCCTTTGATTATAGAAACATAACATTCTAAATAAGCTTTCTGCTTCTGTAATCCTGCTTATGCACCTGACCTGTGAGTTGACAGGTAGTGAATAGAAGAAAGATAGTCCTTTGTGGTTAGACAGAATGAAGAATGAGATTTTGGGCTTAAAAACCCTGTATCTCTACATTTCTGGGCTGCTTAATTTGGGGTCTGTGTACCCCTGGCAGACCCAGCTGGCTGAATAAAGAGTGCTTCCTGTAACTCACTCACTGAGTTCTTGTGGTCCGTGTGTCTTTCGGGGGCTGGCTGCCACAACATTACCACCTGACATTATTGTATTTGCTAGTTAGTGTCTCTCTCCTCCAAAATTGAATATATCACCCACAGACCAACAAATTTGTCTCTGTCTTTTGATATATTTTCAACCTTTAGAACACTGCTTGGCATTTTAAGAATGTTTATTAGATATTTACTGAGTGAATAAAAGAATTAAAGCCCATAAGCTTAATTTGGTTATACATTTCAACCTATTAGGCAATTAATCAAACCTGCTCCTAGGTGGTTTGAAAGAATGGATCTCAAAGTTATTTGAGGTCAAACCATCATTTTTTTTTATTCTCGGTGGAATCCTTATTGCCTAGCACTCAGTAAGTAATATTCAATAATTATTAAATGAATAATATTGTCCATTCGATTTGTAATTCATTAATTATTGATATTTGTATTGATACATGACATTTGAGGAAAAGTGTGATTATACAAACTGTTCATCATTCTCCCACTGCCAGGTGGTTACATTATACCCCACTGCCGGCAATTCAATCCAACATCTCTTTCGTCTGACATCTACTGACTCAGTGACCACTTGATGGCAGGCAGTAGCTAACCATAAGGAAGCAATTCTAATATATTTTAAACCAAAATTTACAGCAGAGTAAATAAGGCACTTTATCAGCACATGTAAATTATAATTTGATGTATATTTTCAATTAAATTTTGCTTTTTCACAAATAATTCTTTAACACAAAGACTGACATCTTACATTTAAAACATTACTATCTCCTTGCTATTGAAAATTAAATAGTAATATCTAGTTAATTTTTATCTTTTCCAAGTTAAGTTACTGCTGTAAATGCCCTTTGCTTTTGAAAACTACTGCCTAATTCAAACATTTTCCAGAAGACTCTTAATAACATAGATCCTGACTTTATTGTTTTTTTTTTTTCTTTAACATAGCACCCTGTTTGTTTTTATAAAAATCATAGCTCATGTGACATTTTGTAACTATTTGTTTATAGGCAACCTCCCTTACTAGACTAACCTCTTTTAGGGTAGGGAACATTCATTACTATATTTCTAACACTTGGTATAGCCTTTGCCACCTTAACAAGTGCTTAATTAATACTTGGTGAATGAATATCTAATTTAGTAATGAACTACAGAAATGATCCTTGAAAGTATAGTCTTTGAAACCTTATTTAATTGTAATCATACCACCTACCTTTTCCCATTATTATTCAATTCAACTTTTATTTTAGGAGACACAGGCCTAATGTTTCCACACTTGGGTATGGTAACAGAACATAGAAATCATGAACTTGTAACACTTATAGTAGTAGGTTGTAGTATGCATACAAAACATTGTTACTACATTTAATGCCACTGAATGGTACATTTAAAATGGCTATCATGATAAATTTTATGTTATGTAGCTTTTACCACAATAAAAAAAGTCAAGAACTTACAGTTTTAGTAAAATTATGTACAATCTGTAGGCTTCTTCTGTGTTCCCATCCTTTTTTAAACATAAGAAATGAAAAGTCAAACCAGAGCCAGGGTGACTTCATTCTTTGATGTATTGTATCGCTTAGGCTGTAAATAGAATAAAAATACATCAGCTGATACATCAAAAAAGTGTTTTGCTTGTGCATCTATTTGGTGCCTGGTCTCAGTGAGAATAATATCTGGCAATGATGATGATTTCTCTTAAAGGCTACTAAGAGTATCATGCTTTATGCTCAACAATGAAGGCATGGGTTATTACACGATCAACAAAGCCTAAAAATTGAATGGGTTCCTTAGAAGAACGACAAATCCGTTATAAAACATCCTAGGTAGATGGTCATCTGATCTCTGCTTGTTTCTCCAGGAAGAGCTCCAGACCTCCTCAGCTGCCTATAGCTCTTATACCACAGGGTGAGATGAAATCTCCTTCTTTTTAATGTCCCCTCATTTGCTTGTTCACTCCTCTAGAGTAACAGAAAACAACTGGTTGTCTTCTTTGACAGAAAAGTGGTCATTAAATGCCCATCTGTCACATATCTGTCCTAAGTACGTCCTTCATCGTTTATAGTGATAGAGCAGAAAGACCTCTACGTCATCTCCTTTGTGACCAACTTAGAGGCCAATTCTTCAGAGAGGCCTTTACTAGTCACTCAATCTGTGGGACATATCCCTGTTTTCCTCTCCAATATCAACTTAATTTTTTCTTTCTAAGCAATTATTATAATTTATAAGTTTAGATTTATTTGTTTCAATGCTGTGTCTCCTGTCATTCTGTTTTGTGGGACACTATAAAATTAGTCAGTACCTTGTGCAATGAGTGGCAGATCATATAGATGCTAAAGAAATATTTGTTAAGGTAAAGCAAAATGAGCAGTGGATTTAAAGATAGAATATATCCAAACAAATCCTGGCTCTGCCTCTGAATAGCTGAATAATTTTAAGCAATTCTTTAAAGTAAAAATGATTATTTCTAGTAAAAAATAATACATAATCAGTACAGGAAATGTGAAAAAGGAGAGTAAATAACAAAAGACAAAAAAGAGAAGCACATACACAAAACAATAATAATCACAGCTAATATTCTGGTATAGCATCTTATCATTTTTTCTTTCTATGAATAATTTTTTTATACCTAGTGGTTATCATACTAAAATTTTTTTTCTTTTATCACAGCATCACAATGTAATCTTTGAATATATTATAAAATAATCATTTAAAATTACTGTGTAATCTGGCTGTGCCATAATTTATACAACTATTCCTCCACTGTTGAATACATGCTTAAATGATTAGGTTGATTTTTAGTATAATATTTCATTTTGAAACAATGAAAAAGATACAACACAGACAAAAAATTAATAGCAATATATTTTTTAAAGCCCTATCAATGACAATTTGAAAATAATTAAAAGCACTTCATTTACCTACAAACTGCATGGACATACTTGGAATCATTATTATTTTGAGCATCGATATTCTTGCCCATAGCTGTTTCTGTAAAATACAGGTGAGAAGCAACTATTAAATTCTTGCACATACCTTGTGTTTATTTTCCAGTGGCAAACACTGGAAAAAAGACATAAGTTCTTGTATATCTGAGAATTGTTCTTTCCCCCTTTTCACACTTGTACCTTTTGCTTCTCCTGCTCTCTGTTCTTGCCCCTTCTTTGCTGTGACCTTTCTGGCATGTTGGCTCTGTGACTGTTCTGCTCAGAGCCCTAACTAATGGTGGCTGCTGTTGCTTAGGCAGCTAACTCGGCAGTAGGACCACCCGGAAGAGTCCAATATTCTTTCTAATCACTTCATTTCCTTTCCAATGGAATGTTGTTTTCTATTTAGGCCATTTTATCTTTACACCATAGTTTTTTAAACACATTGATGAGACTTACCACAGATTATATCTAAGGTACAAAGGGCGATGTATAAAAAGCAGTTAAATGCTTCTTGGTCAACATGTTTTTCAAACTTCTTAACCAATGTATTTGCATGTTCATTCATGACATCTAAGAAATCCTCCAGAATTGTAAAATGGAAAGTGGGTGTTATCATTTTTCTCCTAGAGCGCCATTTGTTTCCAGTACTAGAAATACATGGTTACAAATAAAAGGAAAGCAACATACAAAACAAAGTATAGTCAAGACAACAAAAATCTCCTGCAACAACTTAATCTACAGATTCTCAAATGCTTTGGTCAGAATGACAAAGAAAGATTCATATATAGTTACAGACTGTGAATATTTTCCAATATTGTTCTGTATTACAAATATTTAAAAGAGCATTCATAAGAATTGAAAAATTTTTAAATTTGTCTAAATTTCTAAGTTCTGAATTTATAAAAATTAGAATTACTTTTCCCCCTCTCTATCGATATCTTAGTCCTCAGAAGATCAATGTGCTCCATGAGTCTATTTTGATCTCTACTATCTTCTAATTCTCCAAAGTTCCCACAAAGATCCTGCCTTTCTCTGTCTCAGTCGATGAAGTCCTATTTCTGCATCTCAGCTCAAGGACTGAGGTTACCGCGCTCTACATACTTCTTTGAGTCTTACTGCCTTTTTCATTTAATTTTCAAGATTTCCCTGCTCCACACTCTCATTTGCTTTACTCCATTTATACATCAGAACCTTCTAATCCTTCTTGGAACATTGGTGATCATCATTATTGAGTACTGTGGTTGGAGATTACTATACATCCAGGATTCCTGCCTATCAAAGGCCCATTTTTACCTAACCTTTCCTTCCAGCTTCTCCCTGCTAACCAATAACAGTCTTGCTATAGGAAGACTACCTTTTATCAATTCCCGATATAAAAAGTTACCCACAAGAGAGTTTTACAAATTTACATCACTATACCTTGTAAGAAGTCCTAAGCCAAGCCATGGTTCTAGGAACTTATAAAAATAGGATTTGTCGATTTGCTTTGAATTTGATAAAATTGTCTTTAAAAGAGAGAAAAAATAACAGATATGTAGACATCAAAACAATTTTAATTATAAGAATACCTAGCTAGAACAACGCTAATTGTTAAAGCAACATTTCCTAACTGTATTTCTCTGTAATTCATTTTCATTCCTGTGCCTCGAAGAAATTCCATTAAGAGTTTTGAATATTTAACTGTTGTTCAGTCTTGGGGACTAAATGGAGTTGAGAGAAAGGACAATGTCCAAAATTCCCTGACTCCTGCCATAAATTTGGAACCAAGTGGAATCATTTACTTAGGGGGAGAGGTGTTTGGAGAGGGGGAAAGTAAATCCAAGGATGATCATTTCTACGAAGATGGAAACCACAAGTTTATTTTCTTGTGTGTTGACATGGACGCATTCAAGTTGCCATGGTCTGAAAGCATGCATGAAGCTCAGGATAAAGGATCACACTATACACATGTGAGTGTCTCCAGAATATAAGTAACATTGGAAGCCATGGGAGTTATTGGTTAACCTGGAATCAAAGTGAAGTAGAAGGGGTGAACACATAGGACTAACCATAAAATGCTTACCAGGCTTCTGGCTTGAGTTTTCTACTCTGGTCTGATCTCTAGCTACATATACCAAGCTTACTTATACTAAGTTGGCAGTGGCTAAAATCCCATGTTTGGCCCTCTCACTATTTACTCTGGACCAGGATTTTGCAGTGTGGTACTAGAGAAACTCTAACATATGCACTACAATAACTAAGAGAGACAGATCCCAGCACAATTTCCTAGAAAATGCTGTTTTAAGTTTATTTTGTTCTAAAAAGACGTCTGTTTATCTCATTTTTTGCTCCCTGACCCAAATCCCTTTCATGTCAAACCACGAGATAATTTCCCCAATGTTATAAAAATAAGTAAAAAGTATAAAATCTTTTTGAGGAGCAATTTAAATAACATAGATTAACAACATGTGCCCTATCGATATCAGATTAGCATTTTGTTTTAGGAAAATTAACTTGAAATAATAAATGCATAATGGATATAAATGAGATTCTGAGCATCCTGAAGTACTCATATTTTATTAGTCTTATATTTTGAGAACCTTAAAATACTATGGGGTAGATAACATGTGCTCACCTGATGGAATCTACTATATAGTTTTCTATAAAACTACTATATAGTTTTCTATAAAACTATATCCTTCTGCAGACTTTCCATAAAAGAACAAATATATTGGGACCTGATAACAAATGTGAATAGATATCTAGAGGCTGCCACTTTCCTCAGAATTCAGACTACATCTGGAAAGCATTAAATAGCACCTACATAGACTAAAATATTTAATGGAATGCTTGATGTACCAAATTCAATTAAATATAAGGACATATCCATTAAGTTTATTCTGAGATTCTCAAACCATTAAATTACAGTGAAATATTGACCACATTTATCACAGACTCACCTCCACGACTTCTGCGTTATAGATGACCACTACTGGCAATGGCCCGAACCAGAGTTTCATTATTGGCAGGTGTCGGAATTCTTCAGTGTAGCTAATTATCTGCTGAAAAAATTCTGGGAGAAAATATTTAATTTTAAACAAGTTTCTTATTGTGTCTTTTAGGTTCTTTACTTTTTTACTTTTGGGTGACTCGCTTAGTATCTTCCAGGCCTCTCACATCTTAAAGGTAAACCACGTGGCCCCTATTAAATGATTTAATGAATAAATTACAAAGGCAATTTAATTTAATTTAATTATGAGTGAGTTAACATATGAAATGACCTGATTAACTGTGAAATGCCAAACAATGGGGATGCTTGTAGTGAGCTTTATCATGTGCCTTTCCCAAGAATATTGAGACTGTTAAAATTTTCTGGGCCTTGCCTCAGGCTACCGTATTATAAGAAGGAAAACCTGTCCTGCCTATCATCCCTTGTTAATAGATGCTTCCTTTCCACTCTCTCTAAAACAGTAATTGATGTTTCTCAAACAATCGAGAATAGAATGACCATATGACCCCAGCATATTTTCTTCTGGATATTTATCTGAAGAATATGAAAACACTAATTCAAAATGATATAGGTGCCCGTCAGCTTTTTGCAGCATTATTTGCAATAGCCAAGATATGGAAGCAACCTAAGTGTCCATCAATAGATGATTGGATAAAGAAGACATGGTACATATACAGAATGGAATTTTACTCATTGTATATTCTTGCCTCCTTTGTCATAAATTAATTGACCATATTTGCAAGTGTTTATTTCTGGGATCTCAATTCTGTTCCACTGATCAACGTGTATGTTTTTTATGCTATTACCATATTGTTTTCCTTACTACAGCTTTGTAATATAGTTTAAAATTAGGAATTATGACGTCTCCAGCTTTGCTCTTCTTAAGATTGCTTTGGCTGTTCAGGTTTTTTTGTGGTTCCATAAACATTTTAGGATTATTTGTTCATTTTTGTGGTGTGTGAAAAATGCTATTGGAATTTTGATGGGGATTGCACTGAATCTGAAAATTGTTTTTGGTAATATGGACATTTTAACAAAGTTAATTCTTTCTATCTTTCCATTTATTTGTGTCTTCAATTTCTTTCATCAACGTCCTATAGCTTTTGGTGTACAGGTCTTTTACCTCCTTGATTAAATTTATTCCTGGGTAGTTTATTCTTTTTGATTCAGTTGTAAATGGGACTGTTTTCTGAATTCTTCTTCTTGATAGTTCATCATTACCATAAAGAAATGCACCTGATTTTTGTACATTGATTTTATATCTTGCAACTGTATTGAATTTGTTTACTAGCTCTAACAGTTTTTTTTGGTGGCGTCTTTGGGGTTTTCTTCATACCCAATCACGTCCTCTGCAAATTCTGCAAATGGTGAGTTTTACCTCTTCCTTTCCAATTTGGATGGCTTTTATTTCTTTTTCTTGCCTAAATGCTCTGCTAGGACTTCTCATACTACGTTGACTAAAAGCGGTGAGAGTGGGCATCCTTGTCTTATTCCTGATCTTAAAGGAAAAGCTTTCAACATCATTTCTATAGTATTCTTGCCAAAAATGCATAACCTCAACCAATTATGAAAAAATGACAGACAAATCCAAACTGAGAGACCTTCTACAAAATACCTGACCAATACTCAGTGAAAGTGTAAAGATCATGATGGACATGAAAAGACTGATAAATGATCACAGATTAGAGAAGACTAATATTGGAGAATATAACGCAAGGAAACACAACTACCGAATGTCAAGTGAGATCCTTGATTGAGTCCTGAAACAGGAAAAGAACATTACTGGAAAAAGTTACAAAATTTAAATAACGGTTATAGTTTTGTTGGAACACTGTACAAATATTTATGTTCTAGTTTTGATAATCATAATAATTGTGTAAAATGTCACCATTAGAGGAGACCGGGTACATGGTATATTTGAACTCTGTACTATTTTATAATTTTTTTATGGTTCTGAAATTATTTAAATAAAAAAAAGTTTTAAAAGAAGAGGGGAATTTTCCTTTTCTGTACCTGGAGAGTAAGAAGTTGGAGGAAGATTAAAAAAATATTTTGTTAGTAGGAGAACACATACACACAAATATATAATAATTGGCTCCTGTCTATATTTTCTTTGATATAGGAAAGAAGCTTATAACTTAAGAGTTCAGGTGATAGAATTTGGGTTGAAAATGTGACAAAAATGTGGAAGAACTGTGATAGTGAATAAAAGAAAGAATCATTGAGCTAAAAAGAATTACTGAGCACATTGTGGACAATATAGGGACTAGATAGGGAAATTTGGTAGTCCATCAAATCGGTTTCCTATGACGTGTCCAGAAATGAGAATGAATATGATGGAAGTACCTTAAGTCTCCCTGCAAAATACAATATGTTCACACATGCATTACACAAGCAAGGAACATGCACCTCCAAAGGACCCGCTCCCTACTCTCAAGGAATTTATAATCGTGAGAGATGGTTACTTCTGTAACTGAGCACAATACTGGATGAAATGAAATGGGGTGTTAGAAAGGAAGTTTAATTCTGAAGTGTAATTGATTTTCACTGAGAGGACTGGAGAAATTTCATGAAAGAGATGGCATTTAAGAATAAATAGTAAAAGAATAAGTTGGCTTTTTGTAGGCAGAAAAAAGGGAAGTTAGGATGAGGGAAGAGAATGTAAACCAAGCAGCAGAAATACCAGAGCAGAAGCAGAGTTCTGAAAATTCCCCGTAGCTTCAGCCAAAGCATAGAATTGGAGACGATCACATTGGTAGGTGAGACTGGACTGCTGGATGGCTATGGAAGTTTGGTTGTCATCTATAGGCTCTAGGAAATAACTGAAAGTTTCTGATGGGGACTAGTGTTGGGTGTAGAGAAATGGTGACCATCAATCCCAACTAAAACATTGAAACAATGAGAAAAACTTAGGAGTCAACACTTTCTGTGTTGATATCCGTGAGGTCCTGTGATGCAAGGCTGGGGAATGCAGCTTTGCATCACAGGTCAAACAATGACAAAATACTCAGTCAGGGACTACCATATAGGAGTGTGGCACCTGGGTTGAAACACAGGATAGTAGGCAGTGGACTAAAGAATTAGGGCATAGGGCCCAGACCTCAGAGAAAAGGTTAAAGAGAGCCCAAGGCAAACAACACAATATCAAGGAAAGACTGGAGTCTTAGCTGGGTAATTGACTACATGTTAGGAAATTAGACAGAAACATCATTACACTGTACAGCAAAAGCAAGGTAAGGAAAGATGAGGAGGAGCAGACTAGCTGGAAGGGTACCCAGGTCTTCTTCCAGTCAAGAGGAATGCCTAATTGCCAGCAACAAAACTAATTCCGACCTCATTGTGAGGCTACTAATATAACTCTTGAAATTTTGACAGGGATGTTTTAACATGGAATTTGGCACCAGAGACAAATTGACATGGCATAAAAAAAAAAAAAAATTAACTTTCAGCTTCTTTCAGTGCCAATAAATGTGCACATGTCAACATGTCAGTTCATCCCTGCTCCTTATTCATCCCTTATCTTCACCCATCTCTGGCCTTCTGGGCAAGCTGCTCAAAGTGCAGTGGGAGATGAGTCAAGGCTTAGGAATGCCTCTTGCATATGATACTGAATAAATAGTAATTGTTTTTTAAAGGATGTTTGCACACTTTGGCACGTAAAAACCTAATAATAATTATCCTAAAATAGCTAACATTCATTATGTCATATTTATTTTCTGTGGCAAGTAATTATACACACATTAGTGTCGAGGGTTTTAGATGCCTAATGGCTTTTATGCCTCACCAGTTAGATGAGAAGCACATTATGACAGTCATTAAACAACTGGGAAATTGTGCACGGTTAAGTAACTTGGCCAATATCACAGAGCTAATAAATGGTGGAACCTGGCTTTGTACCCAAGGCATCCAGACCCAGAATGCGCAGTCTTAACCATTACACCGCACTATTTCAAAATGTCTTACAGTCAAAACGGTTGGCTAAACTGCTATGAAATAAAGGGTAGGTCAGATCAATAGTACCGAAATATCATGTGTCAAAAAAAAATATCACGTGTCATACTAATATACTGTCTGCCTTGGTATGGCTTGACAGAGGAGAGAGGGAGGTCTAAATCTTTGGTTTGAAGGTTTCAGATCCTGTAGCAGGGAGCAACTGCAGAACATAGGCATTGACCTAAGAACTGGGAAAGCAAGACACTGGCATTGAGGAGGCTAGCTGGATGTCAACTGCAGTACTCCAGGTGAGATTACTGAGGCCAGAATTTGGACAGTAACCACAAAATGAAAGCCACACCCTCTTATATAAGAAACAATGTTACTGAGAACAGAAAATATATTTTAGAATGTTCTGATATCCCCAGGTTTGCTGAGCTCAATGCTTGGCACAAAGCAGGGTGTTAATAAATGCCTGATTGACAATGAAAGAACTTACCCTAACCAAGTTCTAGATGGTGATCTAGTAACACATGCGTTAAATTTAATCCTTAAAACAACTTGTAATATAGTTACTTTTACAAGTAAAGGGTAAAAAAACCTTTAGAGAGTTTTAAATAACTTTTCAAACAACTTGGTTGCAAAGATGGAAGCTGAGTGAAGGTTTGTCTGATGCCAGTACTTGCTGATGGATTAAAAAGTCCCTTTGTAAAAGATAGTATATTGTCATTCTCTTCACTTAGAAAGTAAAAGGAGAATTACTTTTGATAGTCCTCTAGATTCAGTTTGTTTTTGAAACAGGTCTTATTCACTAGAGATTTCAATTCTTAGAAAAATTCACCAAAGAATCTGATGAGATTTCTTAAGTAAATTGTTTCTTGTTAGGGGTCAGGTGGAAAAGGCTGGGGAGGCCCTATATTTCTACAAAATTATTTTTACTACTATAAAGCCTTAAGGTTGAAGGGAAGTTTAGCTCTGCTTTTAGTATTAGCCAAGATGATTTTTACAAATGTATTGGTCATACATCTAACTGTATTGTTGCATCACTTATAATATTTGTCACACTGATGTTGGTAGGTGAAAAGTTTACTTGGATTTCTTCTGCCAGAAACATTTTCAATAGTTTGGTCACTCTCCCATGACGTTTCATCATATTTTTGTGAAGTTGAATTAACAGCATTATTTTTATTTGGTGAAAGAGACATGGAAAAGAAAAAAATCATTCAAGCTTTGGAGTTTGTTCAGCCTCTAAAATTACCATTTACAATCTGAGAGGGAATTGGGTTCTGATCCTGGCTCATTTCAAAATATGTCATTTTGGGAAAATCTGAATTTTCAGATTTGAGTATCTCTGTTAATATGTCCATGCAAATGAAGTCCTAAAATCTAATTCACCCTCTCTTTGCAGGGACTGCTAATATCAGGAACTTCTGAGAGCTTTCTAACTTAAAGTGGGTTTTTCCCCCTCAACAAAACACACTATAAATTTATCTCTTCAAAAGATAATTTCAATAAAAAACAATTCACTCTTGAATACATAAGACTTTCGAAACTTGCTGTATGGGTTTCTGGAAGGGCCCTTTCATCACAATTTACTATTTTATGTAAACTGGCTAAAATACGAAGGCCAAAAAGGAATGAAAGTTGTGGTCGAGTCTTGTGATTTCTGGAGAGAGGAGAGGGGAGTCAGTGAATTTCTAGTCCCTTATTTTTAGAGGAGAGAGAGAGAGAGAGAGAGAGAGAGAGAGAGAGAGAGAGAGACAGAGACAGAGAGACAGAGAGAGGGAGAGAGAACGCGAGCGCTTTAACCGCAAAGACAGAAGAAAGGAGTGTTTTGAGGTGGGAGCAACTTGGAGTGGGGAAAGGAGAAGAGAAAAAGCATGACAGGAGTTCCGAAATACTGCATTCTACAGTATAGATAAAGAAAAAGTTTATACGGAACGCAGGGCACTAGCAACTGTGTTAGGTGTCAAAGGGAAAACTGGAAATCCATTCGCGGGGGGCGGGGGGCGGCAGCGAGACAGTGGCCTCTCTCTTAGCAGCCAGAAGCTCAGTCCCTGGTGATCCAGGTGATGAGAAAGCCGGCGAGAAGCTCCAGCCGCGCGCCTCTGACTCCCTTGCTGGACGGGGCCGCGAGGGCAGGGAACCCACCCGCCCTCGGGGCGGAAGGATGCAGCCAGCCCGGACGCGGTCCCTTACCTCTTGAGCCCAGCTTCAGCTCCAGCAAGTGTCCCACCACCGGGTAGGCGCCTGAGACGGTCGGAATCGACCTCATCTTAAACCATTTCTGTGCGTGGCTCGCCCCCAAATTCAAGAAGTACAGGATTAGGGTGGCGCCCGCCAGGGAGACGGCGCTCCACAAGCCCCAGAGCAACAGCTTCTGCCCGTTGTGCACCAGCCACAGCGCCATGCCCGCACCTGTGGTCCTCTTCGTATAGGGACTTAGCACAGAGAGGATAGCGGGGGCCGGTGCTTGTGAGCGAGGTCCAGCGCCCGTGGGATAAGTACTCCGGTCCTGGGAGGAGTTCCCGGACTCCGAGAGGCGGGCGCGCCCGGGGATGGGAAGAGATGGCGCCAGGCCCGCCCACTTCTTCCTCCTCCAGCTGCGGGTAGGCGCAAGCCTGGTGGCGGAGAAGCGGGGACTTCCCGCTGCAGGGGCCGCCCTGCCCCTCAGTACGAGACTGAAGCCTCCCAGGCTCCGAGGAAAGCACCACGAAAGCCTGATCTTGTGCAGAACAAAAGCCTGCGAGCTGCGCATGGGCCTCTGGGTCAAGCAGAAAATGAAACGCCGGAAGACAGTTCAAGGGTTCTGTAGAGGTTGCTGAAAGTAAATGAGGGAGCTTAAGTGGAGTGGGGAGGAGAATGGAGGTGAAATCTAAGGTAGCTTGGTGATGGTGAAGTGCGCTGGGACCAGGGAGGGCTGATCCTCGGATTACAGGGCCGGCTGCTGGACCCTAAAGAATTCCAGCTAGAGTGAGCAGTATGTTTTAAAATTGAAACAGTGAAGCATCCGGTTTGAAATTCAGTCCTTAGAGGTAGTTTTCCCTGACGAGGTATCTAATTTCATGCTTCCTTGTGCAAAGGCAACTGACGACGTCTACTATGCTGGGACTGGCTGCTTATGAGAGGTCGGTCGCATCCTGGCTTCCCTTCAGGGTCATTCAGAGCTGCTTTCCACTTTGACCTACAGTAGCTTTAGATACCGACCTTAGCTAACGTTTGCATCACGTCTCTGAGACACTGGAGAGCTGAGTAACGCTGGGATCTGAATCTTGTCCAAAATACCTTGGAGACCAAGAAAAGCCAGCAGGTAAGACAACAACGAAGGAGCGGGTGGAAATAAATGCTGGGAGAGGAGGGTTTGAAAAAGAGACAGTAGTTATGGAGCTCTCTCAAAAGAAAACGAAGACAAACCACTGGGGAAACAAAAGGGAAGGACAGTGAGAAGGATGCCCCCTGACTACCAATTTCTCTCTCTTCTCCAGGCAGAGGGGACCCCAGTCTTGACTCTGGTTCCTTTGCCTACACTTGATCCTTCTTACAAAGGAGTGTCCCTTTCCCAGTAGAAGGTCCTTAAGTTATAGTAAAAGTACCAAGGAAGCTGACATACTGAAAAATGCCCTGGACCCTTACTTTGCTTAATTAGATTAAGTTTACTTGCAGCTCTCACATAGCTTATCCACTGCCACTTGCAGAGCCTCTTTGATGCAGAGAAAAACATACCCAAGGCTTTTCTCCAACTGAATTTTTTTAAGTCATCTTCTATGTACTGACACAGAAAGAGTTTTGTGAAATGTTAAGTGAAAAAAAAAATATTGCAGAACAGAGCATATAATGAATGTAATGCCATCTTTGGCAAAAGTTTTTCTACAGCTAGACTAATGTCTGGAAAGAAAATTTCTGATCCACTCTTTGGAGTGGGAAGGGAGAACTTATACTTTTTATTTTCTAACATTCTTTAGTCACTTTAAGACATTTTTAATGTGTTAATATAATATCTTTAAGTATATCTCATGAGCTTGAGTTTCATTCACTCTAAAGATCAAGTAAGCTGTAAAAGTATGTTATTTGTCTATATCCGACTCTCCGCTAGTCTCTGTGGACAAAACTAAGAATGTACAACCGCTGTCCTCAAGAAGTGGAAGAAGGTAGGGAGTGCTGCAGGCAGCAGCAAACATGAGCAAAGGAATGATCCAAAACAAAGAAAGGTATGATGAGTTCAGGAAGCTGTGAGGGGGCCCCTGTGTGGTGCACAGTCCGGCTCATAGTGGCTGAAACAAGATAATATTCACAGGTAGCGTGGAACCAGCTTAATAGACCCTGACTGCCAGGCTTAGAAGTCTTACTGGCCCCCACACACACACTTTTTTTTAAGGCAATTTGTGGGTGACGAAGAGGACACTGAAGATCTTTTGGAAAGGGACAACAAAATAAAAGCCTTGTCCCTTTGTTCCCTGAGTCATCTTTCCCATGTTTTCCTTGTTACCAGGTAGGACCCTTCTCATATGGCCTTGGAATACCAAAATTTCAGACAGCCAGGCAAGCAAAAGTGGACACCTTTTTCTCCTGGCATCAAAGTACACAGTGTTGCACCTTAGAATGTTCACCCTGAAATGTAATAATGCTCTGTATAGGAAACATGGCATTGCCAATGGAAAAACAATCTGTCTACATTTGTAATCACTTTGATTGTCAGCTTTGCAGAACTAATCTAACCAAGCATGAAGGTTATCTTCTAACTTTCCCTCTTGAAGAGTCATTCTATATTAAAGGACAGATCCGTTCCCACTTGGAAGATCTTTGTTATTTCCCTTGTTTGGAATAATGCTTTTGAAAGTTAAAGTCATGAGCTAGAATATGTTATAAGCCACAGAAAGGCTTTGTAAATTAATCAAATTAATGCTTTGATGTCCTTAAATTTTCTGTCACTTGGAATGATTCTCAGTATGAAAAAGAAATTTAATTTAGATTAAAAATAACTTCTGGCTGAGTATAGAACTATATTAATTTCATACTTACACATATCAAAACATCAAGGTAACAGGAAATTTTGTCATAAATTTTGAATCACAGATACCAAAATGAGATAAAGTATACATTACTTAAATATAGCTTTATGAACAAACATTATCATTTCTATGTAACTGCCACCCAGACCATACAACGGAATATGAAATCATATTAGATGTATCTTCTGCTTCTGTCTCCTTAAACTCAATGTTATTCTTGAGATGAATCTATATTGCTACGTGTAGTATTTCCCTTATTTTTCACAGCTGTATATTATTCCATTGTTTGACTATTTTATTATCCATTTTACAACCAAAGGTAGTTTCAGATGCTTCATATATGTTTGTATATTTCATCTTTATGTAATTTCATATGTATCCTATGAATTCTGTATCTACAGAAAACCCTAATATAACCATTTTATTAAATCGATTACTATATATTTGATGTTTTTGAGACTATAATATTTTTATATTATATAATTGTTAGTATATAGAAATGCAAATGAATTATGTTGACTTTGTATTCAATGAGCTTGCTAAAATCACATATTCTTAAGTATGTCTATAGATTATTTTGGATTGTCTACCTACACAATCACATTTTTTATAAAGAATGAATTTTTTGTTCTTTCTTCCCAATTCTTAAGACCTTTTCTATTTTAATCTTGCCCTATTGGGCTGGCTAGGATGTCCTATATAATGATAAATAATCTTAGTGGTAGCAGAAACTTTTTATATTGTTTCTGATCTCAGGGAGGTATTGTTCAATATTTTACCATTAAGTATGAATGGATCTTTTCAAATACTTTTTCTCTATCTATTAAGAAAATCATATAGTTGTTTTCTTAGACATTTGTTGCATTGACTATTGTTTACATGGTAGAGCAAGCTTGCAATCCTGAAATAGATCTAATTTGGATGGTATGTATTATGCATTTCATACCTGATTGAATTGATTTGTCACTATCTTGGTTAGGAGTATATCATCTGCATTCAGAGATGAGGTTGGCATATAATTTCTTTGTTTTCGTAATATCCTTATAAGGTTTCATATCGTTTATGCTAGCCTTACAAAATGACTTTCTATTATCTTGAACAAATTTTTTTATATTGGTATTATTGATACTATCTTTTTCCTTAAATATTTGAAAGGATTAACCATGGAAATCATCAAGACTTGGAGTTCTTTTTGCAAGAAGGACTTTAATAAGAGATTTAAGTCTTATAATAGATATAAATCTTTCCAGATTTTTTACATCTTTGGGGATAAGTAATAATTTTCATAAAGTTTAAATATTTCATCTAAATTATTAGACCAAATTAGTCATAGTATACTGGTTACATTTTAATATCTATAGGATCAGTAGTGATATGCCCATTATTATTCCTGATAATCTTTGTGCCTTCTCTCTTTTTTCCTTCATCAGTCTTTTTTTTTTTAAAGATATCATAAAGTTTTTATTATTTTTAAATAAATAAAGTAACTCAAATTCTTAGACTCTACATGCTAGGTCATTGGTCAGTCTTGCTATCAATTTTATAAATCTTTTCAAAAAAAACTAATTTTTAGCTTTGTTGATTGTTTTTCCTCTGGTGTGAATTTATTTTCAATTTTATTGATTTTCGTTCTTATCTTTATAATTTCAGCTCTTCTTTCTTTGAGATGACTTCGCAATTCTTTTCCTCCCACTCTCCCCTCCCCCTGCTAACCTGTATTCTACTTTCTGTCTCTATGAATTTGCTTATTCTGGATATTTCATATAAGTGGAATCACACAATATTTGTATGGTTTATTTCATTTAGCGTGTTTTCAATGTTCATTTATGTTGCTGCATGAATCAGAATTTCTTTTTTAAGGCTGAATAATATTCCATTGTATGTATATACCACATTTTGTTTATCCATTCATCTGTTGATGTCCAGGGATAGTTTCTACCTTCTGGATATTATCAATAATACTATTATGAGCATATTTTCATTATCATAATTTCTACTATGACTTCTTTAGCTCAAAGATTATTTAGAATTTAATTGCTTAGTTTTCAAACATTTGTGAATTTTCTATTTATCTTTCTGTTATTTTTTCTAGTTTAATTCTATCTAATCAGAGAACATACTGAATGACTCCAATCCCTTGAAGTTTGCTGAGACTTGCTTGGCATCTCATCATATGGTCTATTTTTTCTACATTGTTTCACAATCTTTCCTTCAATATCTATTTTTCCCCTCTGTGCTTCTAACTGAATGTTGCCTACTGACATGTCTTCCACTTTGCAAATCCTCTTGTCTGCTATCTAATCTGCTGTTAAATTTAGCTATTGATTTCTTCAATTCAGTCTCTGTATTTTGCAGTTCTAAAACTTCAATTTGATTATCTTTCTCACATATTCTAGTTCTCTGTTGAAATTACCTGTCGTTAAATTTATTTTCTTGAACATACTAATCAAATTGTTTCATAATGCTTATGTCTTAGTCACCTGTGCATCTATTTTTATTTTGTTTTAAATTTGGCCCTAAAATTTGGTCCTATTTTCTGAGCTGTAAATCTTGGATTGAATTCTGTACATTGTATATGAAAAATAGTAGAAACTCTGGCTGATATTATCTTCCTTCAGATAGGATTTTTTTTTTTTCTGGCAGTCAAATTCTAGGCTGATAATCTTGATATAAACAAGGTTGCACTGATTCTAGGTTTTGCTTCGAATATTCTGAGGACCTGTCCATTCAGGGTGTGCTCTCACTCCTAGAGCGTAGTCCTTCAAGATAGGCAATTCAAAGACTGGGGCATGTTTCAAGGGCCTAGTGAACTTCCCACAAACTCTACGATGTTACTTTTTTCTTGGCTTCTATGCCTCATGCTATTTAATCTGAAATACTCTGATGGGGGAAAAACGGTGGCGAACAGTGACAAAATGAGTTCAACTCAATGTGTTTTCCTTGTCTCCAAATTTGCTTTCTCAAGATTGTGGCTGCCTTTTTTCCTTTTCCTCCAACTAGCTGTTCTTTGTCCATTTACAGCTTTTATAGTTACTCTCAGTGGAAGGGTGAGTTTGTTACAAACTTCTTTTATATTCAGTAGTAGAATGCCTCCAAGTTGATTTTTAAAGTTATCTTGATTGTATGTTTTTAAAATATCTTGTTATAGAACCTAAAACTTTCACCCTTAAACACTCTACCACATCCCTAAATTCTGGAGACCCACCTTTGGAAAATTTAGCCTTTCTGAATGTTGCTTCTGAATTGTAAATTAGCATTCCCTCAACTCTGCCAGCTCTTCCCTAAATTTCCAGTGGAATATGCTCCCCACGTCCTCCAGAG
This sequence comes from Rousettus aegyptiacus, assembly GCF_014176215.1. Lineage (NCBI taxonomy): Eukaryota > Metazoa > Chordata > Mammalia > Chiroptera > Pteropodidae > Rousettus > Rousettus aegyptiacus. Next base: position 26,671,988 of record NW_023416286.1, read on the forward strand.
GGCATTTTCGCTATCTTTTTTTTTTTTTTTTTTTTTGGTTCAACAGTTCTAAACCAAATAATGAAGACATCCATCAAGATGAGCATTATGAGGAAACGTGTGTATGCGCACACATACGACGACTCAAATAAAAAGGCAAGTATCGGGAAATTTATTTTTCAGACCTCAGATTATTTTGTTTACAGTAACTAAAATCTAGTTATACACTGTCCTAAATAAAATAGAGCATCTTATCAGGCAACTATTCCTAGTTCCATTTTTCCTCTTTTATTTTCATTCCTCCCTCTGTTTTATCAGCAGGTATGCTCACAGATCCAGGATATTTGTATTCACAGAGGCCTCTGTGTCTGTGGTTGCTTTGATCACAGGCCTTTCACTATAGGCTCACCTAAAACTTTAAGCTTCCACATAGGGAGCTTCAGAGGAGAGTTTATTGGAAAGATACATGAAGTGGGGGTAAAAAGCTATTTTTATAATTTTATTAAAATAAGGAACTAGCACATTTTTAGGTGCAAGAACTTGTAAATTGTCCAAAACAGTGAAGTGTAAACTGAACATGCTCCTATCTGAAATTTTGCCATCTCCTTGGGCCCTCAGCGGATACAGCTCTAGCAACTTTCCTCTTTCCTGTAGCACCAGTTTTCCCGCTCTACAAGCTCATTCTCAACACTGTAACATCAATTTCTCCCTTCTAATAACCACTCCTGAATCCATATCTCCTAGATCCATTCCTCTACTGCTCTTCACAGAAAAATTCCTTAAAAGACTGTCCACACTTACTGTAAATTCATCTCCACTTTTTCTCTCCTGAATTCGCTGCAATCAGACTTTTGCTTTGTCCACTCCACCAACATTGATCTTGTCAAAGTCACCAATATCTTTTATTTGGCTAAATTTTTAAGTTACTTCTCAGATCTAATGTAACTTATCAACAGCTTTCAATGGATTTGAGTCCTTATCATTTCCTTGAAAAACTTTTCCCTCCATTTGACTTTAAGGATTCCACATTCTCTTGATTTTTATTTCCCTCACTATTCTTTTTCAGCCTGCTTTGCTAGTTTTTTTTTTTTTTTTCATATTCCATATCTATAGATGTTAAAAAGCCCAGGCCTCAGAACTCTTTTTTCCCCCTAGTTCTTTACACTTGTTCTCTTGGTTATCTTACCCATTTCAGTACTTAAATACCAACTATATATCAACGATTGCCAAATGTATGTTTTCATCTGTATCTCTTCTCTAAACCCCACAGGCAGATACTCAAATACCTTAACATCTCCACTTAGGCATCTAATAGGAATCTCAGACATAACATACCCTAGCATTCTTCTAAATGTGCTCCTCTTAAATCCTTTCTGATTTCAGTAAATGACACATCACCATCTTTCTAAGTGTTAAGCCAAAGCCTTGGAGTCAGTCTTGATTCTTTCTTTAGCTGCCCTGTTTTATGTTTTGCATGGTACTTATTGCTCTGATCTTATATTATATTTCTATTGATTTGTTTATAGTCTGTCTCCTACACTAGAATTTAAGTTCTATTACGGCAAAGACTTTATCTTGTTCAGTCTAATGTTTAGAAAAGAATCTTAATACAAGAAGGTTCTTGATGAATATTTGATGAAACAATAAATCCATGATCATTACCACACAGGAAAGTCATCTTCTAAAACAAAGATTGAATTAGTATATTCATAAATGATGTAAAATCCTCACAAACATATATGGATATATATTTTGAATTCACTGTGAAAGTTTGCTATGTAGTTATAAATAAATGAATGACTAACCTGTGTATTAAAAACCATATTTACACAAATTATAACCTAGATGCTTTTATGAATGTAATTAATTTTTGAAAAATTTTCAACACTTTATATTTTATTAAAAATTAAAGAATTAAAAACCCTGAACAATGATCCATAATCATAAGAAAACAATGACATTAAAAATATAATACCTGAATGATTTATGACATTATAAAAATGCACCTCTTAATTGGTATAGTAATTACATTCTAGTTCAGACTAACATCAGTAATGGACACTTCCTTTTACATTAAATTTATAAAATCTAGCGATTTTCTACAGCATTTTCATGTTATTTTAAAACTCTTTTATTCTTCCTTTGGTTTTGGATAAATTAACAGACATTTTAATTAATGTCATCATTATCCTTAATTTAAAAATTGATCTCAGGAATAATTCAGTTTGCCTTTTTCAATTTTTCTCTGTTGAGAGATTCAGAGATAAGACTCATTTATATCAAAGATTATTATGAAAACACTGCTTTAAATTTTACCTAATCTTTTTTAGAAGCACCATCCTTGAATATAAGCATTTTTTACTAACCAGGAAATCTCATTTAACCTATAAATGAAATAATATCTTTAATACAGATTTTTTTAAACTCAATAGCCGAGCCAAGTCTTCATGTTATCACTAAAATAGCACTTTATCTTTCAATTCAAAATATTTAGAAGGTATGAATCAAGATAACTGTCTTTGGTTCTATTTTTTAAAGTATTATAACCAACATATATAAATAATAGTTTCTTTTTTTGCAAAACTCCAAACCCAAATAAAATAAAGCCATAATAAAATCTATTCAGTGGTTCTCCATGAAAAAATAATTCACCTTGGATACTCTACCTTTATGTTAGTATAGAATGCATATCAATCTTTTTCCCTCTTAAGAAGTCTGGACTAGTTAGAGAGGGAGTTGGATGGTTCCAGGAAATTGAAATAAAATAGTCTGAATGGTTTTGAAAGAGCGGGGTGGATAGAAATGGCACATTTAGCAGCAGTTATGAGGCAGAAAGCACCTAACCAGAGACTTTTGGAAAAGGGACTCCAGACTGCTGACATGTCTAGAAATTCCTCACATTCGAAAACTGCAAAATGAAGACTGATAATTTCTTTTGAAAGTTTCTATACTAATGTTTATGGATAGTTAGAAAATTTTTATGTGGATAAGTAAGCATTACGAATAGTACCTAGAGTTATGGAGCTGTGGCTATCCAAAAGAGCTATAGACACAGTGATCTTTCTCATGTCTACCCCATAAACATATCCATTTACCAAAGAAAATAGAGAACGTACAGGAGAAGGTATCAGTTAAAGGCAAGGCTCTAAGATTATTTTTGTTTTGTCACTCTGTGAAAAAAGACAACAGTAATTCCAGTCTCGACACATTTCTTAATTTTCAGACATCTATAAATAAGTAGGCAATAATCCTCATCTCTTACAATCAGAAATAGATCTGAAAATAATTTATTATACACGTATATGATTATATATAGTTTCATTTTGAATTAAGGAAAATTAGACTGATAAAATTATCTGATTAAAAAAAGAAGAAATTAGGCAATTTGAGATCTGAGTATTAAAACGAGTCTAAATATTTAAAGCACTAAAAGGAAAACAGTGGGGGAGGGGTAGAAAAGAAAAACAACCCTAGAGCCTTGCCTCCTATTGATCAGTTCTCTTTTGCATTCTTTATTCTATTTCCTGAATTAATGTCAGATAGGATTACATGCTCTGAAGAAAAACAAAGTAGGGCAATAGGACAGAAAGAGGAGGGATCAGGGAAGGCTTTATTGCAGAGGTGACATTTGAGCACAGGTCAAGTTGTGATAAAATAAGGAAGATGCTGTTGCAAAGCCTTCCCTCTAATAGACGAATGCTTCTTCCATTGTAAACAATAAAGATGAAACCATATACCATAATGTTTATAATTAAAATCATCAACTGATTTTAAAACTCAGTAAATTTGGTGGGATACTTCTAAATAGACTGCCTGAATTTGAACATGAAAAGTAATAAAACAAAACTGGTTTGGGAGACTTAGCCATGAGACTTAGGTTCATAACTAAAGTCCTTTTAAAAAAAGATATAAGAAAGTCAGCACAATGACTAGAACCATGCGAATCTTAGTGAAACTGGCATACTGTACCAAAGATGACTTTGCTATTTTCTAAAGAAGAAAATAATATCTGTTAGTGACCAGGATGTCAATGGAATGAAACAAAAAATATGTCAAGACACAAAGTTACAAAAATGGCATATTCCTAGATAATATACTCTCATATATTAAGGAGTGTGTGAATACATACACTGATTATGAGTATCTGTATATAATTGGTAAAAGGTTGCAGATACATATTAGATTCTTTTGAGCAAAGCCTAAAGGATTCTTACTGGAATGCTTCCAATAAAGAAGAAGGTTAGTGAGTTTGACCTGTATTCTCTTTACAATGCAAAGTGTTCAAAATTACGTTGTTTATTTGATTGCATTTCTCTCAGTCTAACATCGCAGATTGTCAGACAAACAGATACAGAGTATAATACTTGTTTCTCCATTTTTCAAGTGATAAATGATGTGCTGAGGCTTTGAATGCTCCAACAAGTGCTGTAGTTCTGGTGAAGTAACATTAAGATGCCATTTGGAATCTCTTCCTTAAAGTCATAGTTGTCCTCTGAAAAGATTTAGGTGGATATTGTGAACCTGCAACACCAACCAAAAAGTAATTCTCAACAAAATGTTAAAAATTCCAGCTCTCGAAAGGATTGTTTTGTATATTCCATGCAGGTGATATTTTTTAAAAAGAAAAAACAATTTATTTTAATGTCACTTTTAAACAAACCAGAAAACAGTCATATGCAAAAATTTTCATATCAGGTGCTAAGAAGAAGGAGAGGTGCTCCTTCCCCACCAAGCCCAGGTGCTGCCCCTGGGTCCTCCTACAGCTGGTGGCTTTGCAGGAATTTTCTTCCCAGAGGTGGATCCGAAGACCCAGAAAGTTGAGTAGGGAGGGGCAGAAGCAAACCCAGCTGCCTTGTCACTGTTGGGGACACTCCCTCAGTTTCTCCTTTTTTTTCCTGCCACAAATGTAATAGCTGCTGGCACTTTTTGACTTGGAAGCAAAGATAGGAAAGAGACCACAGGCCTGCTTGTCAGAGAAAAAAGCTCTTCAGAAACAGAGGGACATCTCTCTTAATGTACCCTCAGTTACTTTTGCAGAAATAAAACAGGTTTCTGCTCATCAGTAATAATTGTCACAAAGTTTTTAAGAAGAGACTACACTGACTTAGTATTGGGTGAAAAATTAAGAGTGTAGATTTAAAACAAACTCAGAGCCCAGTTCCATCTGCTAACGTCTACTGTGCACCCAAACTAGTAGGCATCTCCACTTAGTGTGCAGCAGTCGACATCTCCAAAACTGAATTCACCAGAATTCCTTGCGTTCCCTCCTTCAGCATCATCCACCGAATCATATTTATCAGCCTTCACTCCTTTCTCTCTCACAAGCCACAGGACACTCATCCTGATTTGGCGGCTCATGCCTCTTCCAGAAAACCTCTCTGCTCCTTTACCCACCTGCATATTCAACCAGCTGGTCCTGCTCACCATACTCATAGCCCTTTCCATCTTCCCCATTAGACAGAACGTTCCTTGAGGCATGGAACAAAATGTTCTTGGTGTTTGAATCTTTGCCTTTAGCACAGAACTTGGCACAGAGCGAGCACTTAGTACTTTCTACTTATTGATAAACAAACTTGGATGCCTACTTTCCCCTTGACCATTTACAACTATGTTAAGAGCGGTACCTGATAATACAGCATGGCTACCTTTTAGAGAAAGAACTGATGTCACTGACCATGGCAGCTAAAACTGCTAGGGAAAAAGGGAAAGAAAGTAGAAAAAAGGTACAGCAGCCAAGAGCTATTAAGCATAAGAGAAAATATATCATGGGTTAAAGAATCTTTGGTATCACTGCTATAGAACTATAGAAGGGCTGATACAAACAGTGACAAACCTGTGTTTATCCAATGCTTAAATTTTGCTTAAATTATTTTAAAATTATAACATATAAAATATTTTCCTTAAAACAGTAAATTATCCTTTACATTTCAGATTCTCTATAACATAAATTTCATAATTTCTGAACAAACAAAACATCGTCTGTCTGGAATCCAGCTAGGTCCTCCCCATACATTTTCCCAATAATTATTTTAGCCACGTAGCCTGTTATAAAAGAAGAAACTGACCCCAAGAGAGATGGAGGTACCCCGAAGATTGCCCAGCTAGTAGGGAGGAAGAGCCAGGATGGAAAATGAGCATTCAATTCCAGAGTGGCACACCTCGTGACAATGCTATATTAACTCCTTAAACTAAAATGTTGATAGTAGTTTTGAAAAATGAAACATCACTGGCTTGAATTCAGACTAGAAACTTATTCTTCAAAGATCATACTTATCTGTAAAACTTGACATTATAAGATAATTAGAATGTATGTATTAATTTTATAAAGTATTTTTATAATTACCTGATAATTATAATTATAATTACATAAAATTGTAATTAGATAAAATTTATAATTCTCTTTAAAGAGACTAAGATTAGGGTTTAATTTAGAAGACGAGGATGAAAACTAGAGCAGAGAGAGACACCAGTTTCTCATAAGACTCATAAGGCATCATTTTCTTTTTTTATGAGAGGGAGGCCCTAACTTAAGGGCATTTGGACATTTTCCCTTTTACTATCAACAGCAGCTAAACAGAGATTTTAGAGATTTCTAAGGCTTGGCAGTAAACGACAAATACTTGTTATTTCCTCTGGCATGGTTAAAATAGTTCTATCAAGGTAGAAAATCTTCAATTCCTCTTTCCGAAACTTGAAACTTTACATATTACATCATTTTATGTATAGATGGAGAACCAACCTGTCAGAAAACCTTGACCTGTCCAGGTGTGACCAGCAAATTCCATCAGTGTCAATGAACCTTTTCGAGGAGTGTCTGACTGTTAGAAGAAAAATAAGATGTGGGATGAGTTTTATTGTTTTAAGTGTTTTCGAAACCACAGTGTGGTTAACAGAGAACCTACCAGAAATGTATGGGTTGTGCTGGGCCTTGAAAACTGTTCCGTGGTCAGAGATCTTTCTCGAAGAGGTGATGATTCTATACTGTCAAGTACTGCACTCAGCACACGGTTTTGTGCATGCTTTCCTCTGTACTGAATGAAAAATAATGTGTTCTTGTTTAAAAGAAGTACAATCCTTAAACAGACAAAAAATTCTATATATGCTTCGCTCTCAGTCAGTCACTTGCTTTTTTGAAAACTTACATTGCTAAGTATAAGATCCACCAAGCATAAATTTCAAAATATATTTTAATTATGTAATTGTATTATTTAAGCTGATCAACTGATAGTGTTCTAATAGGTAAATATGTTTTGAAAAACTTAACCACATAAAATTCTTAATATGGAATTGTAATAGAAATATAATTTTGTATTTGTGAAGCATCAGACTTTTTTCAAAGGTAATATCTGCCTCCTTTTATGATTTTACTCTAAGCCACAATATTCTGAGGTTAAACACTAAAGCTTTGCCACTCCTGCCTTCTGGGGAAAGTTCTACTGCTGTGTTCAAAGGCGGCACAGAGAATGCAAGAGAAAACATGACTTCAGTCCTATTTCTCTCTCAAGGCCTCTGTGTTAAATAAAATAGACACAAGGTACTTGAATCAGAGTGAAGAAACAGTCATTAGGAAATCCGGTTATGCATGCCTGCAGCGTACTTGCCCCAGACCTTTTGCAAATGTGCGGGCTGAACCTGGGTGAAAAGGATATTGCCTCTACATTACAATAAATGTGGTAAAGTTGATTATAAAAATAAGAGTGGATATATTTTGGCAAGAGTATTTTACTGAGCTCTTAATTTATGCCACACATTATATAACCTCTATAAATTCATTTAATCCTTATAACCATTTTTTGAGGTAGCAGTCATTATTGCCCCTTTTTACAAGACAAAAATTGAGGTTTGGGGACATTCATTTGCACCGAATCATACAGAGTTTATGTGACACGGCAGGATTGGCAGGATTGTAACACAGATCTGCCAGTCTCCTGACCTCAGCTTCATGCTATTTTCTTCACTACACATCCTGACCATCAGATATTTCCTTGACACTTAAACTTTCTGATTTAGTTTAAGCCATATTTTTATTTCACGAAATAATGAATTAATCTTCCCACTCCCTGTGAATTCTCACGAGCCATTTACTTTCAGGAAGCACGTTACATAGACAGTTTAAGTTAATGACTTTATTTCAAAGTGCCAACATTATATTCTGTTTTTTTTTTTTTTTCTCCAATAGACTATCTAAACAGCACAATTAAATATAATGAAACCTTTCTTACAGAAACAGGGCGCAATCTGGGAACTGCCACATTCTGCTCAGCAGTCTCTGAGCCTATTGGGGGTAACTTGCTCCGTGAAGTCTGGACTGGTGGGGAAGACGTGTGGTCTATGCCGGTTTGCCTGTAAACACAACAACATGTGACTAAACACTCAAGTGCAAAGGCAGAGAGGACTGATCTTACCACACAGCTCCTAATCTGAGCCCTTAGTCACGGTCTGCCTTCCAAAAGAAATAAATGTGACTTTCAGGAAGACAAATGAGGGAAGGCACTGGCCCTCAGCTCCAGCCACCTTGTCCTAGTTTGGCAATGACTGACCATCCACCTGTGTTTACTGAGTACTCACCTACGCTAGCCACTGTGCAGAACATAGAGGTAATCAAAGATCTAGTTCTTCCCTTTAAGGAGCTTTCAAAGTATTGAAAACAAGGTGAAAACACATGAAGTAACGGAGTACAATGCAATCCAGTTCATATAATAAAGTCCTATGGGCATATGGTTCTGAACATGAGTATGGTAGAGGTTTAGGAAATAATCAATGAAGATAAAATTAATTATAAATGTGCAAGACCTAGATGAGGAAAACTCCAAAACTTTATATAAGGTTATGAAAAGGAGACACAAAATGTGTTATTTAATGGGAAAACTAAATATTATGAAAATGTCAATGTTTTCTACATTTTTAATAGATTTAATGCCCAAAGTCCAATGTGACTTTTTGAATCTGACAACCAGATTGTAAAGTTTATTGGTTAGGGCGAGTGAGTAAATTTTAATAAAAGAAGAGTCATAATAATATGAGCTCTTCCCTACCAGATGTCAACAATGAAAAATTAACGTACAGTTAGAAGTGACTGAATTTATTTCAATAGGAAACAGAAAAGGTTGTAGTGAAAGTCTGGTCGTGGAGCCCAAGTAGGTTGGGAGAAAGAAGAGAGAATCAGTAATGTGTGACTGACACCGGCACCAGGTGAAGAAGAGGTCCTAGGCAGCCACAGTGAGGTTGGAGCATGGAGAGAGATCTTGAAAGAATTAGCAGGGAAGCTCCAAATAGAGCTAGAAATTTTAGTTCTAAATCGTGAAAGAAATGCTGACCTATCAAGAAGCTTAAAGTGGTATTATGTAATATATCTTGAAAGAATCTAATTACTGGTTAGACATTGGCAGTTGCTTATGCCTCCTGCTCCTACAGGGGACCTAAGCACAGCCCCTTTAATAACTGCCTCCCTTGCTGACGGTCCAGGCAGTGATCTCCGAAGCTAGACAGCACCATGGGGATGCTTACAAGTTATTTAGCTTAATTTATACAGCTAAGCAGACTCCTGGAACAAAATTCACATTAAACATTCAAATTAAGGAACTACTTAGAAAAGTGTCCATGTAAATTTGACAGAAGATGCTTTGTCTGGAATAATCCATAAGCCCCAACTGACAGGCGTCTCTGCCCTCTGTGGTTCACCATGAAAGAAACAAGACGTACAGTTTTGTTCCCCTAAGAACTTCATCACTGTACACATTGGGGGTTTTCATTCTCTGCAAGTCTGAAGTAAGAGAAGGCAGCCTTCTATGGACCGGTGTTCTCTTTGCAGAAGTCTGTAGCCCGCGAGGATCTGACATTCGGCCCAGACGGTGTCGTGCTGAGGAAACAGCAGTGGCCCCTACGCCCAGTGATTTGTCCTCTTGTTCGTTCCTGGGGGAGGAAAATCAAATTACTTAGATGTAAGCACAATGAGGACAGGAGACATATATATTTGCCTATTACTACATACACTGTCTAGAACAGTGCCTGGCTCATAGAAAATATTCCTACTTATTGAATGGACAGACTATCATTTCCAATCCATTTTCAATTTCGGTGAAAGATTATTAACAGGGAAAAAAGATCGAAGTTTCTCATTGTTTGTGTTCAAACTGTACAGCCCATAAGATTAAGAATTTGCAGCTGCATTCCCCTTTTCTTATCTGCCCCAACCTCAGAGTAATTGGTTTGTGGTTGATGTGAGAATAGTGTATCCAATAGGATACATTGGCTGTATCCTGCCCTGGATGTGCTCAGACATGCCAGGATCAAGGAATTAAATGCGATTCTCATTCTCTCATGTCCTCTGTAGTGTTCTATGCTCTCCTGGAGGGGTTCCCAACTCCCAGGCCATGGACCAGTACCAGTACATAGTCCATTAGGAACTGGACCACACAGTAGGAGGTAAGTGGTGGGCAAGCGAGTGAAGCTTCATCTGTATTTGCAGCTGCTCCCCAGGGCTAGCATCACCACCTCAGCTCCACCTCAGATCATCAGGCATTAGATTCCCATAGGAGCACCAGTCGCTGGTGCCAGAAAGGTTGGGGACTGCTGCTCTAGTGTGTTCAGCACAAGGAGGAGTCTGGGCGACTTGTTATACGTACTGTGTTCTATCTGCAAAATAGGTAGGTCTCTGCTGAAGCGGTTTTGCTTGAATCGTCATCACACCATTCAGATCACTATAAAAGTTGTTGGAGAAGCGATGAATCTGAGAAAGTAAAAACGATAAAAGTTAAAAAGCATCCAGTGCTATTGTAATTACTGATGCCTCTCAGGGATTGGCAGGAAACAAATGCCACACTCAAAATGGCCTGTTTGAGAAAAAGTTAATAATGGTGCTATATTTTATAAAGAAGGGGGAAGAGAAATTAACAAGGAACTGCTTAATTCCCTCAGGCTTACAACAGTGAGGACATAGGCCCGAAGCAGCAAGGAGTAAAGGAGAGATTCCTAGAATCTGGAAAGGACGGATGCAAGGAGAAATGCTGCCACAGACTGTGACCTGCCACCAAGGCCATGTGAAAAGCAAAGTCAAGCCTCACTCTCCTTCCATCTCTGAGCTCGCAACAGCCACAGCACAAGGGAGTCCTTTATTGTAGCTTTAGGGGCACACGAGAGTGAAGAAGGTCCAGAGAAGATCTGAAGAAGCAAAGCAAGGGTGTCCCAGCTCCTGACGGATCTGCTCGCCTTGGACTCTTCCCTGCCCCTGTCCTTCACAGCCTGCCTCGTTAGCTTCCCAGGAGCAGCATGAGAGCCTGGGGAAAAACCCAAGCACCAGATTTCAAAGGCTCGAATTTGAATCCCAGTTCTGTTTCCTGTTTGGTGATCTTGGAAAGACTACTTTGGAGTTTTAGTTTCCTAATTTTTAAAGTGGAGATAATGACACCTACTTCAGAGTTATTATGAGAATTAAATTAGGTAACATCGATGAAAGCATGAAGTAAGGAAGGGCTAAGTAATCAGTTCTCTATTTGATCTCTTAATATTCCCTACTAGGATTTAAAATAATACTTTGATCCATGCAAACAGGATATCTCAAATTAAAATTCTATTCTTGTTCAAGCATATATTTAGCAACCACAATCACATTTTCCTCATGTTGAATATATATAAAAAGAAACGTTAGAGGAATAAATTAAGATCTATTGTAATTACCATTAGAATGCTTGAACTATTTCAAAATAGGCACTAGTAGTATTTAATTTTTACTTCCGACTTTGTTGTCTGTACATTTTCCTTTAGCATTCATCCAAATGAAAACCTCAAACTAGAGATGGAAAACATTTTTAAAAACCACAAAAAGCTATAAAACAACAAAATATCTGTAAAAAAAATGCCTTACTTTAAAATTTCCACACTTCTCAAGTTTACTTTTTAAAGTAAACTTATTTAAATTTAAAGGTTCTTTTCTATGTTGTTATTGACTATTTGTTTCTATGCAATTCATACTGCATATTTTAATAAGCAAAGTAGGAAATACTGTTGAACTTGTCGTCAGAGCTGTTTCAAGAGACCAAACTATAATAAGCTGATAGCAATTCCAAAAGTTTTCTGAACAGCAAAAGCAAAGAAGACTTATTGTAAAGACTTAACACTAAAAAATTAAACAATCCTATTTGACGTTTGTTTTAAACCGTTGCTCCTCGAACTACGCGCCCAATTCACAGGCTTGTGTCCTTTCAGTCTTACACAGATATTCTGCTTATTTGTGCCCATGCCAGGTGTTTATTTTTGCCTCTGTCTCGAATATGCTCCTTCTTCCTTTTCAACTTAATAAATCTTACCTTTTAAGATTCAATTAAGGTCTTACTTTGTGAAGGATATGCTATTTTTCCTCTGAACTCCACAGCATTTATAAGCTAAAGGACACCTGATATACAATAGAATGTAATGTAAAATGTAGTAATGTAATATAATATAATTAATAAATACAATAGAATTTGAATCTGGTTGTAGTAATAAAAACTAACACTTATTGAGTGCCTACTCTATGCCACATATGCCTTATCTCCTTTAATTCTTACAGCTTCCTACCTTATAGTTCCCACAGACATTGAAACTGAGGTTTTGAGAGACAGGGATTGATTCAAGATCACAAGGCTAATAAATTGTGATGTCACCCTCCAAACTTGTAGTCTATACCCAAACTTCAAACTCTCATCCACTCTACTACCTACTACTGCCTCATCTTATGTGTACATATGTGTGTGTGGTATAGTTTGGCAAGGCTGGACACCGTGCAGCTAAACTGTATGTACCTCAAGACCAGGAAGCCTCCAATACCCCTTTTTTTCTGCTCCCCCACACAAGACATAAAGTCCAAACTACTGAAAGTATCCCATAACGAGCTTGTCCTTTCCAGCCACACCTTCCACTAGATCTTTGAATAGGAATGCAATTCAAGAAATATTTACTGTGTTAGTTAGTTGCCAGGTTCTGTGTTAGGAGCTCTCACATATTTACATGATTTTATCTTCACAACCATCCTTTGGACAACATCATGTTATTCCCATTCTTTAGATAAGGAAATTAAAGTTTAGAAAAGTTAAACAGTATGTCCAAATAAATCCCCCTTAGAGGTCTCTTGATTCCAAATGCCCCGGCCTTGCTACATACAATGCCTCTGCTGGTCCCAGCGTCCCATCCTCTAACCCTCGGTCCAATCGCTGTTCCCCAAACACACCTCCTCTTTCTTCCCTTCATGCCTTTGCTTGGCCTGAAATGACCCACATGGACTTCCTACCCATGAACGCCCTACTCACGTTTCTGCTCAAATTTCACCTCCAACCTAAAGATCAGGCCTTATCTCCAGTCAGGATAAATTGTTCTCTCTTTTATTGTCCTATGGCACTTATTTTGCACGTCGCTCACAGAATGTATTGCATCTGACTTGTATTATACGTTTTGTTTTACTAGTTTGGGGACTATGTTTTTTTCGCTTACATATCTCCTCAAAACACCTAATACAGTTCACTTAATACAAATTCAATAAATGTTGAACAAACCTAACATAGCCTCATTGACTGATTCTTTTATCACTTTGATGGGAGGAGAGGAAAACAATTGTAACCTGCAAATTGGCTAGAAATATTGGTGGAAGGAATTTTTTTCTCTTCAAAAATACAGAACCAGCTCTATAGCTCAAAGCAGGTGGAAAGTCTCAAATCTGAGTGTCCCCACTCTATTAAAGAATATAATGATGTTATTAAACTCCATGGAATAATTATTTTAAAATTTGAGTCTTATTGGCAAACAGTATCAAAAATTTCATTAATAAAATTTAATAGAATAGCAGTCTTGATAAACTAAGGCCAGAGCTATAAAGATTAAGGGAAAAAAAGAGACCAGTGGAATGGCATCTACCTGAGGTGGGTTAAGATGAGAAGTCATGGATATGCTTCGAGTTTCAGAACTTCTGGATGGGGGAACACTTGACACATCAGTGTTAATACGGGAAATGAGTAGATGTGGAGATTTAGTCTCAGCTACTTTCAGTTTTCCTTTCTGTTTTTTTCTTCCTGCGTCAACAGAAAAATCAATATTACTAACAAACAGATTACCTAATGTATGTACTGAAAATTCATTGTTCAAAGAAAATATTTGTTATTGAACTATCATGAGTCTGCTATGGTCACTGAACCTTGCTATAGAGCAGTGGTCCCCAAACCTTTTTGGCATCAGAGCCCAGTGTTCCTATGAGAATCTAACGCTTGATGATCTGAGGTAGAGCCAAGGTGGTGATGCTGGCCTTGGGGAGCGGCTGCAAATAGAGATGAAGCTTCGCTTGCTCACCAGCTGCTCACCAATTTCTGTGCAGCCTGGTTCTTAACAGGCCACAGACAGATACTGGTCCGTGGCCTGGGGGGTGGGGACCCCTATTAGAGAACGCAAAGACACCAAAGAGCAATTGGCTGATGTAACACTTTTCCATGTGTACATAATGAAATGCCTATTATTTCAGTGGTAGGTAGGAAAACAGAGATTATATACACTGGAGCAAGAAAAAGTCTCAGTATTTTATAATATCCCAACTAATCGCTTTGGTTGGAAAAAGTAATATTTAACTTAACACGATTATTACTCTTTTGTACAGATTATGTAACAACAGTCATTAATGTCCACCACTAACATTTCTATGATTTGTTTCTACTCAATTTAAAGTAGTTTAGAAAGCATTTTATAAAGTTAAATTGGTGATTATTAAATTAATTGTGTTTACATTTTACTTTACAAATAATGTCATAAACAATTAAAAAAACAGTATCCCATTACTAGAGATTAGTTAGGTAAGTTTTTTTTTTTTGCCTTAATACAATAAAAAAGTGATTTCTAGCTTCTTTCTTGTGTATTTCTGTGGCTTTTCTTTTTCCAGAATGCCCATATATTATTTTTGTAACTCTAAAAGAATCATGTCCTTTTTGAAGTAATTAAAGACAAGTTATGAATTAAGGAAGAAAACCCACTTCTCACCCCAATTATGTCTTAGCCAAGGCAGGCTGGGGCAGGCACAAAGCTGAGAATCAGGGTTTTTTTTTTTTTTTTTTTTTTTACTAGGCTGAGTTCTATAAATAGGTACCTGTGAGTTTAACTTCCCAGTTTTTTCTAATCAGCTCTTCCAGTATTTCTACCACATTTGTCCAGACATGATCAAACACTTCTGCAGCCACGGCATCTTTTATACAGTCATGAGGGGAAACAGGAGGAAATCCATGTTTACGCCAAGTCCTACGACGGTGAGCTGATTTTTGTTCAAAACGTACGTCATCACTAAGGATAAAATCCATTCTAATTACTAAAAGTGTCAATGGTTAAAGTTAAAATAATGTTATCCCTCTATCTAACATGCAAGCATTTATGCACATTACACATATATAAGAAACCAGATTTTTTAAAACAGCATATTGTTATTTTTAATGTACCAATTTTCAATCGCAAAGCAAATTTTTTATTGTGCAACATTTGTAGTTTCTATTTAAGAACCAAATATGCATTTAGTGCAGAGATTGGATCTTCCCTTTGATCTTCAGGGCAGGCAGGTATAGAGCACCAGGAGATCCCGGGAACAAAGGCCACTAGTGGCTTTGTCCACTTTAGCCAGCAGGCTGAATACAATTGTTTTCTACCTGTGCCTTATTGTCAAAAAGAAAAAGAAGCATCGCTCTAGCATATACACTACTGGATAAGACTCTAAAATTGGGGGGAGCACATTACTCTCCGAAGAATGGAAAATCTTTTGGATACATGTAAAATACTCAAAACACTAAACGACCCTATTAAATGTCAAATAAATTAATATTATTATACTATTGAGCCAATTTCAAATAAAATCTGTTTACTCTTCCTTTCTGTCAAAAGCGAAATATTCTTCAATCTTTCCATCCACATCGTAGACCTCTTCTTGCAGAGATGAACATTCCGTTAGGTCAGCCACCCCTGTGCAGTCAGAGCCTGGCAGGGCAGGGGTTGCAAGAGCTGCTAGGAGTATTTGAGAGCCAGAGACGCATAACCTATGGGAAAAGCAGATTCTCATGACGGTCTGTAGGATGTCAAGATTACAGTGTTTGCATGATTACGGTGTGTTTTTAAATTACCCATAAAGCACAGAATTCCAAAATTTTTAAAAAATCACTAAATATTACATTTAACAAAAGTCATCCTTAACAAAAACATTTTTAACACAGGCATAGTTAAAAATTTTAAAGGCTTCTTAAAAGCCTAAATTATTTTATGAGTTTGTGTCCTCTTAGCTGTAATAAAAGGATGTCATGGCATAGTCCCGAATAAGTATGACTGGCATAGAGAGATTTATCAAAATCTGTTAGTGAGCAAAAGAAGATAGGATGGAGCTTTATTTCTTCTGCTGCTACTGCCTTGAGGCTTAGGATCAATCAGAGTGAGGCAGTTTTCAGTTTTCTACCTA
This sequence comes from Rousettus aegyptiacus, assembly GCF_014176215.1. Taxonomy (NCBI): domain Eukaryota; kingdom Metazoa; phylum Chordata; class Mammalia; order Chiroptera; family Pteropodidae; genus Rousettus; species Rousettus aegyptiacus. Next base: position 26,688,408 of record NW_023416286.1, read on the forward strand.
GCCCACCTTTCAGAGTCTTGGAAACAAAAGTTGAAAAGTTAACTCCCTTGATATCTGTATTACACATCATCATCATCATCACCATTATCATTATCAATTTAGAATCTGAAGCATTTTGTGAAAAAATACTCTGTACCTGCCCTTCATTGAAATCTAAACTTCAAAATTGATGGAGCCGAGGCTCATGGCTAAGATAGACGTGAAAACGTATAATCAAATGCAATTAAAAATACTTTTTGAAAGCAACTAATAGCAACATACTCTCTGATGCTGCTGTCGCGTTCGCCGGCATCTGAGAAGGGTCCGTTGGCTGCACTATAAGGCTCACTACCCTGAAAGTGGCGGACCCCTTCATCAGTTGGCAGGATGAGCTGTCTTCCTAATACTCTGCAAGGTTAAAATAAAAAGGAAATTACTTATATTTCTTATTGGAAAAGGCAAAAATGTTTTGCAATTTTAAAAAAGTTGAATAAAATGACATTTTGAAGGAGCATGTTAGAAGCAATAAGGTCCCCTGATGAACACAGATGCAAAAATCTTCAACAAAATATTAACAAATTGAATTCAGCAAGACATTAAAAAGATCACACACCAGGATCAAGTGGGAGTTATCCCTGAGCTGCAGGGTTGTTTCAATATCAGCAAATCACTTAATGTGATGCACCATATTAACAAATTGAAGAATAAAAATCATGTGATCATATTAATAGATATAGAAAAAGCATTTGACAAAATCCAGCATCTACTTATGATAAAAGCTCTCAGAAAAGTGGGAATAGAGGAAACATACCTCAAGCCCATAGCTAACATCATATTCAACAAGGAAAAACGAAAAGTGTTTTCCTTAAGATTAGGAACAAGACAAGGATGTCTACTTTTATCACTTTTACTCAACTTAGTACTGTAAGTCCTAGCCAGAGCAATCAGATAAGAAAAAGAAATAAAAAGCATCCATATTGGAAAGGAAGATGACATGATACTGTACATATAGAACCCCAAAGATTCATCCAAAAAACTGTTAGAACTGATTAACAAATTCATAAAAGTAGCAGGATACAAAATTAATAATTGAAAGTTGGCTGCATTTTTATGCACCAATAATGAACTATAAGAAGAGAAATTAAGAAAAAAATTCTATTTACAATTGCATCAAAAAATAAAATACTTAAGAATAAATTTAACCAAGGGGATAAAAGAGCTGTACTTGGAAAATTATGTCATTGAAGAAATTGAAGATGATATAAATAGATGGAAGTGTATACCAAGCTAATGATAGGAAGAATTAACGTCGTTAAAATGGCCACACTACCTACAGCAATCTATAAGTTCAATGCAATTCCTATTAAAATACCAATGGCATTCTTCACAGAAGTAGAACAAATAATTTTAAAATGTATATGAAACCATAAAAGATCCCGAATAGCCACGGCAATCTTGAGAAAGATCAAAGTTGGAGGTGTCACGCTGCCTGATATCAAACTATAATATGAAGCGATAGTAATCAAAACAGTGCGGTACTGGCATAAAAACAGACATATAGCTCAATGGAACAGAACAGAGAGCCCAGAAATAAATCTATGTCTACATGGTCATTTAATCTCTGTCCAAAGAGGCTAGACTATAAAATTGGGTAAAGACTGTCTTTTCAATAAATGGTGTTGTGAAAAACTGGGCAGATAAACGTAAATAAACAAATTAAATAAATAAATAAGTAAATAAAACTGGACCACCTTCTTATACCATATACAAGAATAAACTCAAAATGGATTAAAGACTTAAATGTAAGACCTGAAACCATAAACCTTTTATAAGTAAACACAGGTAGTAAACTCTCTGGCATTGCTCTTAGTAATATTTTTTCTAATATATCTTCTTGAGCAAGGGAAACAAAAGAAAAAATAAGCAAATGGTACTACATCAAACTAAACAATTTTTGCATGGCTAAAGAAACCATTAACAAAACAGAAAGAGAACCTACTGAATGGGAGAAGATAATTGGCAATGATACAGCAGATAAAGGGTTAATATCCAAAATTTATAAAGAACTCATACTCTTTTATACTCTTTAAGGCAGGTGGCTTATGAAAGACTCAAAAGAAAACAAAAGAACCTACTTAGTCAAGAGTTTTTGAAAAGGTACCTAATTGAGGTAACCAGAAGATCTACCAACATGTGTATGAGTGTTAGCATTTATTCTCCCCGGGCATAATACAGAGGAACTTCAGATAACCTGTATGGATTTTTCTCCCTGAGTAGTTAATTGAAGAGAAAAAGCTTCACTTTATATCCAATCTATATTTTTCATCTTTAATAAAAAAAAAAAGATCCTTCCTATATTAGGATTCTCCATTTCTCCATGCGATGGTAAAGTTCATCTATCCAATTATACGGCAAATAATTACTCTGTTCCTCTCACCCCCTACTGTTCTCAGCATTGAGGGCAAGACTCATGTTGCTCACATATTAGTGAACATGAAGGTAAAGGATGACTTCTACCATTCCCACATTCGACGTGCATGCAATGCCTTTCTGAGGATGAGCTAGATTTGCTTTTCACAAATTAAAATGCACTTGAGTATTGGAATGTCTCAATATTTCCTCAGACACCATTTCAAAAGACGTGATTTTTCAGGAAAGGACACGTGTTTTGGATATATATTTTGACTGGGCAAGTGTTTTTAGTAAAAATGTACTGATTGTACTAAACAATTGGGAGTGGGAAGTTCCAAAACCCATTCCGAATAATCACTATGACAAACCTCCCTACCTCAAATGGATGGATCTTCTTGACCATTCACTGCATTCAGCCAGCAAGTTCTGGGTCTGAGGGCTCACTTTCCCTTCAAATAACATTTCCTCAACCTCCCAGAATAACTGCCGTACTTTCTGTGCATTGGCTTGGTCGAACTCCTAAAACAGAAATACGCATTTAGTTATAAGACTAAAAGATGTAGAAATATCACCTTTATAATTAATGATACTTACAAATTTAAAGCACCCATTACAGAGGAGGGGATATGACATGAAAAAAGGGAATTGGACTTTGAGGTCAGACACATCAATGCTCCAGTGGTTACTCTTCTGATAAATTACATGCCACTCTGAGCCTCTGTTTCTTCAGCTGTTAAGTAGAGATAATTTCTACCACATGAGTTGAGACTTATTTGAGACTTTACATAGATATAATTATAGGTATAAGTATACATATTGATATAGACATATAAATATCCATACATACACCTATATTTCTATGCACACACACACACACACACAAACACATACGTTCCTCATACAGTTGGGTATGTCACACCTAAGTACAACTGCAAAATCAAGTTATTTTTTTCTAATGATGATACCAGTTGGAAAAAAAAATTACTTTTATAGAAAGAGCCATTCACATTCTTTTAATCAATGCGGAAAAAAAAAAAAAAATCCCGTTATCCCAAGAGGCATGGTAGTTAGGGTAAGACCAGAGTATTAATTTTTCCTGCCTAACCTTAAGCGGTCCTTGGTGCTGTGGCTGCAGGATGAGAAAACCTTTCAGCCTTTCTACATGTTGTTATGGTTGGGAGGCAACAGTCCTACAGCCCTCAGAACCAAGGAGGAAAACATAAACACCACCACAATTGAGAGAACCAACTCTGGCAGGCAACCTCCAGGGTAATAGCCCTAGTTACATATCCTTCCAGGGGTGTGTGAACCTGAAATCTAATACACAGCTCAAAACAACAAAGTGCATATCCAGTCTGACATACTTGATCCGAACAGTCAATTCAGGCTGATTTTCATAGAATGCTATTCAATATTTTCGGGGTTATTTCTTCCCATCAATTGATAATAAACTAGATTCTCAGGATGCAAGGGAGTTGAATTATTTCTTTTAAAATGCAAATGAGGAGAAAACCGGTAATAATATTTGCCTTCTAAGAGGGAACTGGGTGCCTGGGGCCTGGAAGAAGGCTTGCTTTCGATTTTCTGTCTTTTTCATGGTTTTGCTTTTGCAACTATTACCTATCGACAAGTAAATAAAAGTGTTTAAATCAGAAGCTATTTTAGATTCTGGAATAATTTAAATTCCAGAAATGGAAGTCATAAGAATCTCTGTGGATAATGACATGAAAATGTGTACTAAAATCATCTCAGAATCTGAACAGTATGAAACAGTGGCTCTCAGCCTTCTTGTGACTGGCATACTTAGGACAAAAGAATGTGAATGAGGGTGGCAGGGAGTGGGTGTGACGTGGGGCTGTTTATCAGAAGTGAGAGAGTCACATTCTTGTTTGAAGAATTCCCCTGTGAATTCAGAGCTGACTCTCTTCCTGTCTTCCCTCCCTCCTAGTCTTTGAGAATCACTGCTGTAAGATAGGAGGAAGAGGGGAGCCTCATGTGCAGCGACGAGTGGGCATTGCTTTTAAAGAAAGCAAAGAAAAATAGAATACAAGAAAAGCACAGGAGTAAGAACATCCAAGGTGCTATACTGGAGGCTCTTCCCAGCCATGAGGGCTTCACACAAGCTGCATCCTGGGATTCTGAGGGTCACGTGAGAGATTAAAGAGTCAGGAGGCTGTGCAATTGTCAGAGTGCCCAACAAAGGCCTGACCAATAGACTGAAAGCTTGCTCAGCTAAGAATTCCACTCTCGAAAAGAACAAAAATAGGGTTAAAGTTAATAGTTTCTGCTAGAAGATGAAAGTAAAATATCTGACTTAGAAACTCTCTAATCACGGTGATCTTTCACAGATTTTTCTTCTCCCAAATTTTCCTCTTGAGTTCCTAATTGTCAGTGTCTGTTCTGAGTTTACAGCTACATATATTATACAAGAAATCACATATAGCACATGGAAGGGGCAGATCTGGAGGCAGAGAAAACAAAACTATCAACAGCTAAGACTCTGAGTTAGGAGATTATGAGTGATTTTTGTTTTTCTCTGCATTTTCTGTATTTTTACGTTTTTACATGTAAATGATTCTATATGTACGTATGTGTATATGTATAAGTGATGCTTTTAATATTAGTAAAAAGGTTTTTTGTTTAAATAGGAAAGCAACTCTTCATTATAAATTCTAATCATTAGATTATCCTAAATATCCTGGACATACATCATCTCTCCAAGAGTAAATGGAACTCCTCTCAGTAGAAAAGCCAGTGGTCGAACTCTGCGTCTCAGAACCAGACCAAGAGCTGTGGGCTTCTGGGGGCACGGGGCTTCCGCCTGATGAAAATGATGACGCAGATTCACTGCAGAAACAAACGTAGGTTATGTAAACATTTCCTGCGGAAAGGTATGCTTTTAAGTGGCTTTACTTCAATGAGCCATATTTCCTTCCTTTAAACACGTTTATTAATTTCACAGTACACTGATTTAAAAATAGTTATTTAGTTTATTCGCTAGGCTAAAAAGCCCTGCTTTTTTGCTTTTACAAATTCATGGCCAATTGCTGATCTTGTTTCCCATATTCTTTCTGGGCATGTTTTGATTTTGCAATCAGAAGCAATTAACAGGTTAATTCTTACCAGGTATATTTATCAATGGCTTTCTGCACATTTCTTGTAAAATGTGTAGGTAAAGGATCTTTGCTTTTTACAGCAAAAGTGTGCTTTCCAGATCCTTCTGACAGTCCTCTTCTGAAAAATAAGATAAACATGACAAGTATCTCTAATGTAAAAATACAATTGTAGTCATTAAGGCTTTTAAAGTTTCCTTTTATATAACATTGCTCCCTTCCTCCTACCATGTCCCCCTAAACACACACGTGTGCACGCACACACAGACACACACACCCCACATATCCTCAAGAAATTGATATTTTTATTTTCTTAGAATCAAGGTTGCCATTAACGTACATGAACCTTTATGTAAACTGGAAAAAAACAAACAACTTTTTGCAACATGGCCAGACTAGTAAAAGTTGCCACAAACTCCGGGCAGACACAGCTTCATTCAAGTCATGACCTGGCAAGTAAAACATGACCTGGATTTCGGGCGCCCCCTGTCCCTTGAACAGTTAGTGATCCTTGTTTTGTAAAGCCAACCAGCCTCCCAGGAAAAAAATAGACAATCCCATATAATTCTGAAATATATAGCAAATACTTCTGAATCTTTAAACACATAAATAAATGTCAGAAACACATAAATAATAGCTTACTTCAGTTTGGCATTGTCATTTTGTGTGCAGCCTGATCTGTAGTTTTAAAATATTAAAATTAATGGAAAACTAAAACAAAGGAAATCTCTAAATTTTAAATAAGGTATTAAACCTGGCTGGTGTCATACAGCTGGTATTAATCATTAAAATAATACCCTTTCAATGAACCTTTTAAAACATTTACTTCCCTCTAGTCAAAGTATCTTACTAATGTCTAACAGTAAACTTATTTTTTTTAGAAATCATATTTTCTTGGACAAATAAGTTATATCTCATATGATATGATACGATAGTGGGGGAGAAAGATTTGGGGGAGAAAGTTGACTTTCAATATTTCAAATGGGGACGGCATTCTAGCATTCATTAAACTAAAACCGTGCTTTTCCTTTCAATTAAAATGATACCTAATTTTCGACATTAGTATTTCTGAGTGTAAATAGAATTTTTAAAAAATGTTAAAAGAACAAATTCTGCCCTTAGTTATGTACTTACTGTTCTCTTCAAGGAAGGGAAATTCTAAAAACAAATTAATTACTAGAAACAGAGGTTAGCAAGAATCTCTGCCTCCCAAACATGTCCTGTACAAGAGAGAACAGAATTATGATTTTTGCCTCTCCTTTTAGCTCGTATGTCTTAAATACAACCAAGCAACTTTAAGGATAAAGGTGTTAAAGAAAAGGTACCAGAGAAAAGAATATAGGACAAGCTTTCACGCTAATAAACTGCTTTACTTTTAGCCCTTAGTTCAGTTATTTTAAACTATCAATTACTTGTCATTTGGACTAGACTCAATAACTCTTCAGATAAAACACTTAAGACATAAAAGAAGCAATCAACTAAAATTACATCAAACGGATCTGCTTTGAACATTAAGAAATATGTACTGGTTTATGAATTAATTGGCTTATTATTAGGAAATAATTTTAAACCTCATGGTGGTGATTCAAATAAGGTATCAAATAAAAGTGTTCCTTTGTGTCTCTATAATAATGGAGGAGTCAAATCTTGCTCTGCTATTGGCAGGCTGTGTGCATTGAGCAAGTTACTTCTCTCGTGGCCTCAATATCCAAATTTGTAAAACACTAGCAATACTATCAACTCTTTTGTATAATTGTTGTGAGACAAATTAGATAAAGTGTGTGAAATGTTTCTATAAAATCAGTGCCAGATATTATGTGCTAGATACATCAGGTTGATCTTGCTCACTGCTACTATTAAGTTCACAGATGTTACTCTATGAAAACACTGTGCTCTTGGTAATTTGCACCTCCCCTGGCAATATGTATTATGCAGCTCTACTTAGTTTTTTATTATGGTGACCCTGACACTTTATTAGTTTTCTCTATCTGTAGCATTTAAAATAATGTCTGTCACACAGAGAAGTTCTATGTTGAAAGAGTCAAGAGGTAGAGATTAGTGACTAAAAAAAAAAAAGAACATGTTTTTGTTCTATAATTACTCTAAATATTCATGCTTCATACAAAAGATTATACTATGACCAGATATGAAAATATTCTTCAAATTCAAGACATTTCTGGAGAATCTTTTATCCTTCATAAAGAAGGAAAATTCATAGCTCTTAGCTCCAAAAATGACTTAAAACCAAATAGATCCTCTGCTGCATGCATTCATTTCCACTTCTCTTGCTTCTAATATCTCCTCTCTTTTAGCAACTTGAAAACAAACTCACTAATCTTAAGACACATGCCTGTTTGTTTGTTTTGTTTCCAGTGAACAATAACTATTCCTCCAAAAAATTTACCCCTTTTATTCAGGGGATGGTGAGGGGAAGTTTCAAAACTAAGGAGAAAATTGTTGACAAAATGGAAGAACTAATTTTTCTCCTCACATTACACCACATTTGCCAAGATCAGCATTCCCGCTCACATCAAAGTGTAGAAAGGACAAGAGGTCTTCAGGATGCAGGGATGCTGGAGTGGGGGTCAGGGAATTACTATAAAACAGATGCCTTGAAACACCATCTACTTCCACACCATTTCTCTAACTTTTTTCTTCTCTGCTCTTCCCAGCTTCTTCAAAGTGTCTATACTTCTGTGGAACTTCCTGAACTTCAGAGTTCAGTGTAGTAACATTTGACCACAGAATTCAGAAGAATTCTGAAAAGGAATTTTAACTCATCCACTTAATGACTGCCCAAGGTCTCAAAGAAGAGATGGAATTGGTTCCCAGACCCAGGCCACCTGACATGCATGTCTCTCCACGGACCTCAAATTACTGACATTGTGAACTGAAAACAGAATCTGCAAAATTTGCCTTTCTTTTTAATGTCTAGTTTCGATTCTTTGGTTTCTCTGTCGTCCAACCACGTGTTGTACTGTTATTTCATGCAAAATATTGAGTATCTTTAATTGCCTGTAAACTCTCAATTGCTACATAAACCACACAGTATAAGAAAGTGTACACAACTTACAGATGTGTCTTATAAATATCTTAAAATGTGAATGTGGCAGAATACGTATTAAGATTTTTTTTCATAATGCATGACATATAACAGTCATAATAGTTCCTATCTCTACTGCTTATATTCTAGAGATGATAAAATCCAGCTAGTTTGTACATTTAAGGCTGTTCATTTGGAGACAGGACTTAGTTTTAAGAGACTGAAGTGCAACGCTGAACCATATTGTATTAATTTGTTGGCGCATGAGAGTTAAGGCCGAGTCCCAATCTCTATATAAGTCACTTCATTCTAGTTGTCAAAGAAATGATTCAACCATCTTCTTTTACTTGTAAAAAGCTGCCTCCTGATAGCCCACGAATCTCTTCCACTTTGCCTTGCAGGAATTCAAGTATTAAACAGTGATCCCGGCTTTCAAAATTTTGCATTTTTGCTCAAAAGGATTGTCTGAAACGAGCGAGCACTGCACTTTGAATGAGTTGGAATGCAGGATAGACTGGCTGTCACGAGGCTGTTTCTCCTATAAAGAACTCACGCTCCTTTGACTTAACAGGCGAACACCCTAGGAGTAACCTTGGCTCTGGAGACTGGTGGAGAGTTCATCTCGGATGAGATGGATACTTCTGAGAGGAAGTGAGCAACCTCACTTGGGAAGACTGAATAAACATATCCACGAGAAATCTCACGTTTGCATGCAAGGAATCAGAACAGATGGATTCCAGCTTTTCAGGCAGAAAAAATATCACTCACATGGCACAAAAATATGACACGACAGAGTTCATACCACTTCCCTTCCCTGATAAAGACTTACCCAATCACAATCAGCCCCAGGCCTGCGCTCGCGTCCCCTGGGCCGGGCCCCGCGCCTCGAGGCCTGGGCGCCACCGGGCGCGCACACCCCGCGCCGGCCGCCTGCAGGTGACGGGGGGTCGCGCGTCCCCGCGTCCCCGAGGCCCCGGTTCTCCGCCCGCCCAGCGCTGCGCCCCCAGCCCCTCTAGCCCCGCACATGCCGCCGAGTCGCGTCCGGAAACCCAGAGACTTGAGCAGCGTGTCCAGGGGCGCTCCCCGGCGGGTCTGCGAGGCCCATGGGCGCCGCTGCTCGCTGAGCGCCCGGGGTTGCTTCCCACTGCAGATCTTTCGGCCCCCGCAAAGGCCAGATTCCTGTGCGGCGGGGCGACGCCTCCGTCCCCTCCGCGCACGCCTTTCCCTCCTCCTCCTCCCCGGGTCGCACCACTGTCCGCAGAGGTCCGGCTGGGCAAGGTGGCGGGTTCCCAGCGCCCCCTCTTCCAAAGCCTGGTCGGGATCCCCGCCCCCACCCGCCTTCTCCCGGCGCTCTGTCCACCGCCCACTTTCCCAGGACCCAGACCGCCGGAAAAGCACGTGGTTCTCTGTTCCCGCTGCCAGAGGCCAGATTTCATAGTCCACTGACCGCGCTCTGGCCGCAGGCCACGTGGCGCCTGCCCCACCTCCCTCTGCGGCCTCCAGTGAGCCTGGGTCTGGCCTGCCAACCCCTTTCCCCGGGGGCTGTCTGGGTGGGTCTTTCCGGATAAGTGTTTGTTGTCCTTAAAATAGAATTTCTCAGACTTGGCAAATACAAGATGCTAAGCCGATTACTAGGAATTCTAGGTTAAATTATGCAACCAAAGATGTTTTCTTTCATATCCTCTATCTTCAAATAGATGTTTTATCTCATGTAGTTCAATAACTTGTCTAAAAACCAGAGACGTACTTGTGTTTTGGTTTATTAACATGTGCTTGTTTCTATCTTGGAGTCATACAATTATACCAGGACCAGAGGAACTGGGTTGTGTTGTGAGACAGCAAAATTACCAGGACACCATTTTCATAAACTAAAAGAAAAAGGACCGAATTAACTGAGGTAAAATACATTTTAAAGCAAGGTGTGAAAGGGCGGAGTCTACCTATAGCATGCCTTTCCCATTAAAAGATTTTTTAATAATTATAACTAATAAAGTGGATGCTGATACACTTTCCTGGCTGTCCTCTGTAGCCATTCTCTTTTGAGATCTGAGGTCTTCTAAATCTGAACAGGTACAAAAAAGCCCACCTAATCCTCCTGCTCAGTATCTTGCACTTACAGAGCTAAACCACGCTTGATTTTTTCAGTAGTGAAAAATTCAGTTTATTTATTTTGAATATAACCTTTAAGGGACCTTTCAGATGATGAGAAGAAACCACTCCCAACAACAAAACAATCATCCGTTTCTTGAACTAAGGATACTAGGATCCTCACCATGTTTATAGATAATTAGTAAGTTATTATAAATTCTAAAAGTAATGAGATTTTAAAGACTGCTACGTATAGGTATACTTGCAGGGTTGTATATCATAAAAACTGATGGTATCTGAAGTAAACATATCTTCTAATGCTAGTTATATGTAAAGCGATACATGACGGGGAAACAAAACATGATTCATGCATATGGTAGCTGCTTTTCTGTTTAATTATTTAACATCCATACTAGATAGATACAATTATCCAATTTTAGTGATGAAAATATTGAAGGCAGAGACTTTAAGTACAGTGTTCAAGGTCACTCAACTAGGATGTGGTATGTGTGTCCCAGGTATTTATTACTGTGACAAACTACTCCCGTTTTAGTGGATTAAAACACCTGTCATTTTATGGTCACAATCCACAGAATTCAGGAATTTCAACAAGACTTGGCTGGGTGATTCTTTTACTTCATTTGGCATCGACTGGGGTAAATCAGTGGTATTCAGCTGTCTTCTGGGCTAGTCCAGAGGGTCCAAGAAGGCTTCACAAACCTATCTTTGGGGCTAGGGGATCCCAGGGAGACTGTGCACAAATGGGCCCTTTTTCTATGTAGTCTCAAGACATTCCCAAGTGGTTTAGCCAACAGGGCAGTCATAACTTCTACATAGCAACTCGGGGCTTGAGGAAACCAAGGCAAAAGCTGTCATCTTTATTAAAGGCTTGCCTGAAACGGGCAGTATCACTTCGACTGTACTCCATTATCAAAGTAGTCACAGATCCAATGTATTGGAAAAGAGAAGCCACCTCTCAATAGGAAGAGTGTCAAAGAATTTGCAGATATCTTTACTCTGCCATAATCCACCTTCTGGCCACACGTTATTCACACTCCTCTTGCAGGCGTGCACACCATACTCAGGCCTCTCAAGAATCTCAATTATGTTCAAGCAAGAACACTGAGGCTCCTCCTTGGGGCATTTCCTCTGGACCCAAAGACCAGTGGATTAAAGGGACAAGCCAGCAGCCTCCCACAAACTGCACGATGGTGAGATAGAGACAGATAACCACAATTCACACTCATTTGAAAAAAAAAAAAAGGAAGCAAGAAACATGGCTGTCATTGGTCCACAGCTGTTCGAAACCCAAGCAGGCTCAAGTTGCCCATTCCTTGATTAGGACCCACTTCTGCTCCTGGACATCTTTTCATCTCTTAGCTTGCCTTCCAGGCTCTTCTTTCTACCCTTTGAGACATCCCCATGAGTATGAAAAGGTCCAGGTTTGTAACTAAGAATGCTCTGGGCTTGCTTCTTTCAAGAGAAGGTTGGGGTGGGGAGAACAAAAGTCTGAGTCCCTCCTAGTCCAAGCTGGTAGTGCTTCCACCACTCCGCCAATATAATTCTCTGATGTAAATATTGTGCTTTTCTTTGAATTTTCTCAGAGTTCACTTCACTAGTCATAAGCCACATTGACCTTTCTTTCTGAGACAGAAATATATTTCATTGAATCCAATATATCTAAAATATTATTTCAAGGTGCAAATCAATATAAAATTTGAGATATTTTAAATTACTACAGATTTTAGACTTACCAGGCCTCCACAATCATGTGAGCTAATTCCTTAAAATAAGTCTGTTTCTATCTCACTATCTTTCTCTATATCTATTTATGTATCTACCTGTAAATATATCTCTATATATCTGTAAATAGAGATGGAGATATAGATGTAGACATAGATACAGATGCATCTAATTGGCTCTGTTTCTCTGGAGAACTTTAATACAGTGGTGAAATTGGAATGGAATACAGAGTTTCATTCATAACAATGCATGAATGTTGGTTCATTAATTGTGGCAGATGTATCATCATAATATAAAGTATTATTAATAAGGAACAACTTTTCTGTAAATTTAACACTGTTCTAAAATATAACTCCTCTGCACATTTGAATATATTTTACAAGTTAGTAACTGCTTTCCAAGAAGACCAATAAAACAATATCATGTTTTATTATTTCAATGTGAATAGTATAAGAAACTTAGAAAGTGGTAGGTAAACTATGAAGCTTATATAAAATTATAAGAAAATATGGAATTAATATAGTATTTAACATAAAAAATGAAAAAACTAGATGGCAAAATTTATAAAAACATTATTTTTACATGTTTATGGGAAATTATAGTGAGTTATATCTGACATTAAATAATAGAAATTTGCTTTATATGAAATTTTTTTCTAAGAACAGAGCCTATGCAAAGCAAAATACAACTATATATACTTGATTCACTTTGGATTAGAACATTCTTGTGCAAAATTGCTAGAAAGCCACTAGATGTCAATCTTTCCTATCTTTATCATTTTAAAAACCATGCCAAATCTTTTTGCAAAATTTAAGATTTAGTAAAAATTCATTCCAGTACACATGTAGAATCCTGTATGGATCAGAAATCACAATTTGCAGTGAACAATTCTAGGATGCACAGCTAACAGACAGTGTCTAGCATACACCATGAATGGAGTGCTCTCACAGGCAGGCAAATAGGGTCAAGAACCTACACACCTTACTTCTAACCCTCACAACAACCTGAAAGGTGGCTAGTTTTTTTTTTTTTTGTACAGAGAAGCAATATTAAGTATATCATCAGGGGTAAACAGTTTTATCCAGATTGTCCACTCTAAAAGATTCATCTCAGATCTAATTTGCAGATTTCTGTTAAAGTTCCCTTTTCATAAAGATGTTCTGTGGACATCTATTATAGATATATCAAAACCATTCTTTAATAATAGTCATTGCATTTCTTTAATATTTGCCATATCCCTGTCCATTTTAAGCACTTGATATATGCTAATGTATTTAAGCTTCGTGATCACTCTTTGAAGAGGGGAATACTGTTAGCATTATTCTGCAGATTCATAAACTTAGGCACAAAGAAGTGGATGGTGTGGCAAATGCACATTCTAGCTTAGGATGTTTGCAACAAAGCTTACACCACACTTCTATGCAGGATATCCCCCCCTGCAAAAGCCCTCTGTGAATAACAAAGAGAAACTAAAGCTCACTATATTTAGCAAAGAATAAAAAATCTTTTTAAATTTAAAAGAACACTGTACCTAAAAAGAGATAGCAGAAGGAAAAAGTATTCGATTTTTAACATAAAGAGTGTAGAAAACTTAGAAAATCCCAAGTAATCTATGAGGTTGACAGCTTTTTTTTAATCAAATTATAGAAGGATATAGAATTAGGATATTATTAAAAACAAAACACCTGTATTGGTTATTTAAAAACTCAACAACTTCTAAATAAGTGCTGAATTCAATCAAGAACAATAATTATTAGGTGAGAGCATATGAAACTGCCAATAGCATACTGTTTTGAACCAGAAAAACAGAAATTTTATGTTTCAGCTAATACATTGGGTAAATGGGTTTAATAATATTTATTAATATTCAATATTTTTTCTTACTATTAACCATTTACTTTATGATATTTTAGTCAATAGAAAGTGAAAGAAAACAGAAACAATTCAAAAACTGGAACTGGAAATAGACTTCAGCCAGTCTAATCAACGCCATCACAACTATGCCTGGTGGGAAGAAAGAGATTCTCAGAGATCACGCAAAATTCTACTGTTGCCTTTAAAGTAACTGTCATAAATACAGTATTTGTAATTGACTTTCATGACAAATTTGCCACTACAAAATTTCTTCAATACTCCTCTTCAATGGTTCTGAAGCAGAAAATTAGCTCGAAATCACCACAGAATTGCGATACATAGCCTATTTTTAAAGAATAATTGATTCTCTCATATGATAGAGAAGCTGACAAAGTGGATTAACTCTTTCCATTCAGCAAATGAAGGGAAACTTGGGAAAATACTAGGAAGGGCAAATGAATCGATTTATTCTTTTCGGTTACAAGGAGTGAAACTCACTCATGTTAACCTCTTGTAATGAGTGGTATGAACTCGGAGAACAAGGTGATGATAATGAACGTATTTTATTTCCTGGGAAGTATTAAAATGGAAATATTAAAAACAAGAATCCAGATCCCACAGGAGTCCAGGAAATGTTACCCGAACAGGAATTTAAGGGAGGGACAAAAATGGCAACACAGCAGGCTTTCGAAGATGGAGAATTTGAGAACTCGAAGGCCATTCAGCCTCTTAGGCAGCTAGAGAACAGGCCAGCTTCTCGCCCTCCTGGCGATACAAGTTTAGGGACTGTGGCGAAGGTGCCGTGATTACTAACGTGATTCAGCTCCTCTGTGTTGCTGCTTCAACATCTCACCCTCTATGCAATATTTCCTCTTGACCTTTGCTTCTGGGCTTTTGGTGGTTAACGATCCCACGTATCTCATCACCTCTGCTCTCTACATTCTCTCAGAGTATCCTTCAGCTCCAGTTAATAACAATATTACTAATAATTACCTAACATTTATTAAGACCTCATATTTCAGCCAAGCCCTCTGCTAAATCCCTTATGTGAATGACCTCATCTGAAAGGAGTGCCTACTAACTCTCCCTCCCTCACAAATTCTCATCAGAAACATATTTCACTACGTTTTCATCCCTTCTTGGGGGAAGTTTCCCCTACCAGTAGTCCCCCACCTTTTTGACACCAGGCACTGGTGCTCCTATGAAAATCTAATGCTTGATGATCTGAGGCGGAGCTGAGGCGGTGATGCTAGCGCTGGGGAGCAGCTGGAGATACAGATGAAGCTTCATTCCCCACCTGTTGCTCACCTCAGTTCCCAACAGGTCACGGACCGGTACTAGTCTGGGTCCTGCAAGTTGGGGACCCCTGCCCTAGCCCACTTCGCTGATTGCTGGCCAGCTAACAGACTGACTGTCTTCCTCAAATTTCCATGCTTGGCCTCATGAGCTAAAGAAAAACAGCATCATCACTCTGTATTTGAGGAACTGCCTAAGGCTATTTCCCTCAGCAAAAGGCTTTGGTTGAAAGTTTCACCCAAACGGAT
Organism: Rousettus aegyptiacus; assembly: GCF_014176215.1. NCBI lineage: Eukaryota > Metazoa > Chordata > Mammalia > Chiroptera > Pteropodidae > Rousettus > Rousettus aegyptiacus. Next base: position 26,704,184 of record NW_023416286.1, read on the forward strand.
ATGGATGTGGCAGACATCTTAGTAATAAAGACTGTGCTTATTCAGTGAGAAAGATATACCTCATGATGGTGGATGGCCAGCACATATCTTAAAACAGTGAGCCAAAGACCTGAACTACCATTATCGTTTAGAGAAAAAAATACTGAGACCAAAATAAAAGATTTGTGAGATGTTACCAGCAAAGATCATGGCAGTTCAGTCATCAGTCCATATTATTGTAAACCCATTACCATGCTGTGTTCTATAGAAATGGTAAAATGTTGAGAGCCACCTTTACCCCACCTCTCACCTCTGTCCTAGAGGAATACAGTTAGGTTGAATTTCCTACTCATAAAAATCATTATTTATATGTATTGTGGGGTCTTATAATAACTGTATCCTTTTCTGACCAAAGCTACACCTCTCTGAAGAGTAGACGATGCAGATAACAAAGTGACCACGCACTACCAAGTTCTTCATCTTTTGTGTGAGCATGTATCCCCTTCTCCGACACTTCATATAATTTTAGCTATTTCAGACCACAGATTTTAAAAATAAAACTTTAGTGGATCAATTTCAGCTATTGTCACCGTTTTGCTTAATGAAGTCGTGTTGTAACAAAAGAGAAGAAAGTGATTGTCTCTTACATACTTGTTAATACAAAATTCTTTGAAATCACACTGTTGACTGTCAAGGACTATGACGGATCTAGGATTTTACTCTGCTTACAAACTAATCCATTAGCTTGCCACAGTTTTGTGGATGCTTAGAGAACACATGAGCATCCCAGGTCAGAGATGGAAGGCTTTATTACTTATAACAAAAGCAATAGCCAAAATATCAGCATTGTTGCTGGTTCCTTAAACCTCAGTTCCCACAGAGATAAGTGTTGGTCTCAGATAGATGCTTGCACATGCAGTGGATTACATTACAGGAGAGGTTCTCAGGAGCTTTGAGGGATAAATCAAGAGTTAAACTTACTCATCAAGTCCAAGGTTAAACTCTACCACAAGGTCAAGACAATAACAAAAGGATTAGAAGTAGAACTTTGATGAAGTTAGAAGAGAGTAAGGACAAAGGACAACTGCTGGATATAGACTGACAACACAAGGGTCATTTTTTTAGCCCAAAACAATTGGTGTGAATGTGAGAGGCAGACTGATAGGACAGACACAATGTATGTTTGCAAACATTGGAATTCGGTAATTGCCATCAATATTCTTTTACATCTTGAATAGAGTCCCATGATTTTTTCAATGTAATTTTGATATGGTCTATTAAAAGAAATTTCATTATAAAGAACTGAAGTTAATGCTTAATTTAAAAATTATCTCTTTAATTAATCTTTAAAATAAATATCTCATTATTAGATTTTTAGATCATCAAAATTACATCATTTATGTTAGAAATCAACAACCAAGAAAGATTCAAAATATTAAGTGTTATGTGAAAGAAATACACTCATTAGATAAACATGAATATAAGTGCCTGGCAAGGATTACAGTTGTCAATATTTAATTATAAGACTTCTTTTAAACCCTTAAGTGAACCACCTAATTACGAAAATGCTCACGTGCAGGTATATCCTTTCCCCTTGCAGGGGTCATATCTGATTCCTTCTGCTCCATTTTTTTTTTTTCTAATAAGACATGTTTCTTATTACTGTCTTACTAAAATGAATAAAATATTTGATTAGCTATTAACTGTGCACAAAATAATTTATAAAAACACACATGTATATATAATAAGCCAGAAAGAACAAAACTAATGCTTTATTTTAAAGTAGTTATGTTTTTTATGATAAAAGCCATTTGTTATCTGTACTTCAAAATGGACAAAACTGAGCGTTAAAGTTTGTCTCCTTATCCGTATTAATAAGAATATTATTCTGAGGAAGTTACTTTTATATTACCTATTTAAATGATTTTTATTTTTCAAATTTATTTTTACTGGAAAGAGTATAATTTCTTAGAGTCAGTTTTGTCCCAGGAAAGAATATCACCGATTACCTTAGAAATAGATTTTAATCCTCATTACTATCTTAAGCATTTGTTAAAAACTCTTGCTTACAAATATGTGTGGACCATATACATTGACTGCCTGGATTTAAATGTTACATTGTCCACAAATTAGCCATGTGGAATTAGACAATTTCTTTTCCTTTCTGAGTCTCAATTTCTTCATCTGTAGAATAAAAATAACATTCCTACATTGTATATTTGTTTTGGGGATTCATGATAATATCTATAAGAACATGCATGCATCATTCAATACCTAGACATGGAAATACCAGTTCTCATTTCAAATACTAAGAACCTTGGCTTTGTAGAATAATACGTATTTGAACAATGCTCTTGTCAGTCAGTGAAACAGAATTACAAAATGTTAAGTCTAGTAAATAAAACAAAAGTCTGACTGAGGCAGACCTGCTTCTTTAAAATATACTTCATATACTTCATATACTAAAAATAAACTTCCCTAGGATTTACTTTTATGCATAAGTTTGGCAATGACATTACCATTTTTAGGGGGAAGGGCACATTTTATTCAATATAGACTCTTATTTAGACGATATTACAAAAATTATAAAAGAGTCTTGTATATACATGAATGGTTTCTAATACTTCACTGTTTGATATTAGAAATTTGAACTGAATATTGCATTTTAAAATAACTCTCTGGATGTGGTTTCATAGTGTAGTGATTAGCACATCTGCTTTACATGCAGAAGGTCCTGGGTTTGTGCCCCAGTGGAGCCAAGGTCCATGGTCTACCACCTTGAAAAAGCATGGTTTGTACTTAGATGGGAGACCACTTAGTAAGACCAGGTGCTGTAGGTATAAATAATAATAAAAAATAAAATAAATCCCTGATTTAGTCTTCTATACACCTAGTGACATTCTCTGAAATATAGTTATTAGTATTAAAAACCTGATGTAAATTGTGAGCTTCCAAGGTGAAGTTTGTCCTTATCCTTGTTACCACCATTATAATAAATTTAAGATGACAATGATCCTAAGAATATATATGTATATATATACATAAGAGAATATTTTATTTAGTTCATTTTAGGGATAATAATCTGTTGATTAAACAACAGTAGAGAAAGTCTTACTTGACTTTTTCTCGTCTTCGCCAAATACCATCAATTTCTTTCCCAAGTTCACAACTAAATATTTATTCATTTCAAAGCCTTAATATAATTTCTGTGCTTTCTTAAATATGACATCTTCATTGACTGTTTCTACCTCTTAAGAACAAAGGGCCACTTTTGAATTTTTTCAATACATATTTAATGAATAGCATTTATTCATTTATTTAATGAATAGCACAAAGCACTTAATGAATCGAGTCCTATTTAACATATGTCTGTATAATACCCAGTATTCCTAGTGCCATAAAACATTCGGACAATTTTTTGCTACAAAGCAAGATTGTTGTCTATGGATTATAAAATTATTCATTCATATACAAAGAGGTACAATTTGGTTCTCATTGAATGAAACAAATATCTACACTGCACTGATGAGGGGAATAAAAAAGAGTGTTCTCTGTATGTGAAGGATGTGTGGTAGACTATTTTTAAATGTTAACTGATATTTTTTTCTTAATGTTTTTCCATTCCACACTGAGTAATCCAAAACTCTTTTGTTTATTGCTTCAGAAAACATAAAATGCAGTAGTGTGTTTTTGCCCCTTAATTTTTACATTTTTTAAAGCCTCTGCTTAAAAGATTGGTATGGATTTTAAGCGAAGAAAAAGATTTAGGAAGAATCGGATATATCAGGAATATTTTTCTCATCAATCTTTAGAAGGGAAACAGATTCCCTGAAATGAGGAGGTAATGCTGTGGGCTCAGATTTTCTGTCTCCAAGAAAGGAAATCTCAGGGAAGTTAGGGAACGGGAATGTGTGACTTGAGGGACCACCACAAACCAATAGTCCCTTCAGGGACACTGTACCCTACAGAATGTACCCAGCCAGGAGGTTGATTAGTGGTTGAAATCTAGTCAGCCCTTTACTTGATTTGTGCCACGGCTCAGTGATGGGTCTCCCGCAGGAAGGAACATCTCTTCTCACTCCCATGGGATAGAAGGGCCCTGAAACCATGATTCAGAGGTACGAAATTCAGACCTCTGATGAGCTGGAGTATGAGGTGACGGCTGACCTAAGATAGGTTTGTGGGCTAAGAAATCGGAGGGGGTTTGTGCCCTGATCCTTCTGTACAGCTTGGGTAAAGTGATAGGATCCCAGAGGGAAAAGAAAGGCTGTGTGGTGTGGATTGGCATTCTCCTGGAAGTCCTGTGATGGAGGAGGTTGGTATGAGAGCAACAGGCTGACTTCAAAGGGCTCCAATGAGTACTACAGAAGCAAGGGAGAAAAAATGACCAACTCGAAGGGCCTTTGTGGATATCTGCATGAGACCTGGGTTATAAAGAAGGACAAGATGAGATTGTGGACATTTCTGTGGATCCATGAAAAAAGAGTGAGCTCCTTCCCTACCAGTAAATGTCCTGGTCCCAGAAAGATGCCAAAGCCTAAGTAAGATAAAGTTGGGAGAAATCTCAGATAACAGTTTTAGCTTCTACTGCTGTGGTAAAATATGATCTGCACACTCACCAATGTGTGGCCAAGCTCTTCAACATGTATCATACCAATATCTTTATTTTTATCGGCTTCATTCAGAAAGCCCCTTTATCTCTCGTGTTCTTTATTACTAGAGCCTCCCTTCCATCTCTCTGTGGTTACACTCTCTTATGCATTAGTTTAATTCTTCTAAAGCTCAACGGTGTTCATGCCACTTAAATGCCTAAAAACATTTAGTGGCCTTTTCAGTGTTTACTAAACAGAGTCTGATATTCAAGGCTTTCTCCAGTTTTCTCTTAATGCCTTTTTAAATACGATCCTCCTAACTAATTGAACTCCTTATATGTCACATAGCATTGTACCTCCATGCTTTTGCTCATACAGTATTATTCTCCTAGAATGTCCACAAGTCTCTATTTAACCCTACTTGACACATTCTTTGTGACTCAAATTCCTGACCCCCTCTCCTTTCCCATAAGCTGTGGCCATCTTCCTCTCTCTTAACTATCTGCTCATGGCAATTTGTCTAAAATCCCTCCTGGCTTGTCCATCTTATTTTCCCTACTCTTTGATGATAAGATCCATTTCCAACTCTTTCTTAATAACTCAAAAAGTCCAGCTCCATCTGGGTTTTAGGTGGACTAGATACTTTACAAATACAGGTTGATAATTAATGTTTGGAAAATAATATATTTATCTTTCCTGCAGATCATAGCAATAAAGTGTACAAAGGATGCTATCGAGGGTGATAAATAAAAATATATTGAAAATAATGAGAACTATAAACTAATAGTAATACTTTTTATTGCAAGGCTTACATACCAGTCACTTAAGAGAGAAGTTTTATATATTATCTCTTTTAATAGTACAATATCTCTTAAATGGATGTTATTGTTAATTCTAATTTTATGGGAAAACGAAACTTAAAGAGGTTAATTAAGTAAGGTACTCAAAGTGAATACTTAATTGGTATTTTATTCTTAGTATTCTCAGAAAGTTTATAAAATGAGATTTGACTCAAAGACAACTTGACTTTAAACCTATATTCTAAAAAATATACTAATTTAAATTAGCTATTACCATTTTAGAACTACAAAGAATTCAAATCCTATATCATATGATTGTTCTTATGAATCTAGCACATAAAAATGTTAGCTATTATGTTAGAAAAATTCAAAATGTATTCTTTAAATACATAGCAGAAAGTGTAACTATAAACTCAAATATAACTTTTGCAGTCTTAACCATAATAAGAAGATCATTTAAAGTTTAAGAAACTATTGCAAAAGACAGAAACAACAAAATTGTTTTCCTGGATTTGAGAAAATGTTAAACACGGACAACTAAGTCGAGTACTACTATTTTTAATGAAGACAATGGTCATATGACTTTAATAGAAAGTAATAATCATATGACAATTGTCTACTGAGCTCACCATTCATCCCTGTGGAAATACAAAGTCCCAGCAGAAAGCATTACTAACTTTGGAAAAACTCCAAGACGACAAAAGCAAAAAGCTCTAGACAACGCTCATTCTTAAAGAAAGATACTTAAATTGCCTCTAGATTTTTATGAGATTAGTAACTCATGAAAGTGGATTACATGAGGAAGAAAATATTTTTATTAATTATTGTAATAAATTTTATTCACTGTCTTTTGTGAACATGTGTTGCCTCAAAAGTCACAGGACAGACAAAGAGTTAATAGTCTAAAAAGGAAGTAGGATATAAAAATAAATCACAAGATTACCAGGTAAAAATGGGCAAGAGCTATACAAAGGGTTATGTATGATTTGTGATGCTACTAATAATTATGTATTGTCTTCAAAAATTAAAAGTTCAATCTCAGAGTAGTAAACGTTTCTTCTAGGTATTATACAGCAATCAGTGGTAATACTAATTAAGGTAACCTTTATCAACTGTAAGTCATGCAGGGAAAATGATGAAAGATTAGAGTGTACTCTAAATAATCTGTTTTCCCAAATAACTGAACTAAAAGATGCCATTTATTAAAGTTATATGATAAATGTAAATGAATTTTTTGTCACTCTTTTCTGCACCTGGAATGTAACCTTTAACAAAACATGTTCTCAAATTTAATTTCTGTGCCAAAAAGCAGATAACAATTATAGATAACATTTTGAAAGCATGTTTCCATGTATTAGGCATTAAACATATTATTTCAATTAATTTTTGGAACATCCCTATGAGAAAAGTCTTATTATCATCTCCATTTTATCAAAGTGTAATATCTACAGTTTGGAAAACAGAATAACTTGCCCAGAATGACAAGCTACCAGATAGTTTGAGATTGGAATCCAATTTATCTGATTCCTGGGCCCTGAGGCGTCATTCCAACTTTAGGCTGCCTCAGTAATGGATAAATTAAGAGATAAGTCCAAGCATTCATTTTATTCCTAGCTAAGTTAACAAGTTCTGCAGGCAGTTACTGTAATATTTCCACACTAATGTGACTGTAACCCTGGAACTCAATCACTCAAAATAGCAATAATTATGTGCTGACAACAATAACTTACAAAAGATATAAAGACTTCCTGACCACATGAAGTTGACCATCCACCAACATTCATATATAGCAATTTCTATTTAGCTTCCTACCTACCTTATCTAAGGTTAGAAATTCTTATACTTCCAGAACGGAAGATAGAATAAGACCTTTTAGGACAAATGGTGAAGAGGGATGGGCAAGACTGAAAAACAGTGTAAATGAGGTACGAAGGGCACTTCGTGAAGGTGAAGGTAAAGAAAGTGCCGGAGGGGATGCGAGAGAGAGATAAGAAAAGAACTTAACATGCTCAGCCTCTGGTTCACATGTGGCAGCCATTTCACGTGGAATGAAAGGTCAAACTTTCATTGAGCCATTTCTTTATCTAATCAATGAATCCGAGATAAAAACTCATGCTGCTGTGTTGCATCTCAGTGGGGGAAAAAAGGCTCTGAATTGAAAGTTTGCATATTTCTCCACCAAATTAATTTCACTATGTTTGGTTGTAACAAAGGCCAAGTAGGCAATCAGGTCAAATGTAAAATGCATGAGTTTTCTTTGAAAATGTATGAACTATGAATAAGGGTTTCCTTTTGTAACTGAGGGTGATGATTTTAAAATTAATGTTTCTCAAAGGTTTGTTTACATTTGTTCGTTTACATGTATCCACATCCTCCTTACCTACTCTTTTTTTATTCCTACTCCTATTTTTTTTAAATTTAAGTATAGTTGGTATACAACATTGTATCAGTTATATTAGTTTCAGGTGTACAATATAGTAATTCAACATTTTTATACTTTATAATGTGATCACCCCACTAACTTTAATAATTATGGTGATTGTGCAAACTTATCACAATATTATTTACTATACTCCCCTTCACCTTTTCACCCATTTCCCTAGCCCCTTCTCCTCTGGTAACCATTCCTTACCTGTTTCTACGAGTCTGTTTTTGTTTTGTTTTTGTAGATTTCACATATACATGAAACTACGCATTATTCATCTGTCTCTGTCTGACTTATTTCACTTAGCATAATACCCTCTAGGTCCATCCATAATCCTAAAATTCATATGGAACCACAAAAGACCACAAATAGCCAAAGCAATCTTGATATAGAACAAAGTCGGAGTTGTCACGCTCCTACTTTAACCATCTCCCACCTCCATGTCCTTGAGCTTTAGAAAACTAAGTACAGTATTTTAATATTAATCAAGCAGGTTAATATTTAGTAGTAGCTATCTGCAAATTGACAGGAGAGGTGGTAGTTGTATAATTTAAATCCATTGCTGAATGATGTTTGTTTATTCAGCGTTATACATAGCCACCCCAAAAATCCAAAATATACTTCAAGGTGCAAGAGGCCTGTAGTATTGAAGGAAAAAGCACCTTAATATTTTCTTTTTTTTCTCTACTCTCTTTGTAAACTTTATGATTAAAAAAGGAATGAGGTATAAAAGAAATGGAATATGACTATTTCCACATGTAAAAAAGAAAACTGGTGTACTCGGAAGGCTGTCTGATATCCAACAGAGGGAACAGACTCTGCCAGAAAGATCCTTGAATGCACATATCTGTGCATATTAATTCTCATAGCAATTATGTAAAATTAAGGTCTACATTTTCCATACAATTGGATACATTTACCAATGCAAAATAGTTACTTTTTAAAATAATGCCAAATGTAGTGTTATTCAAAAAGTATCTATTTAAAAAGTTTAGACAATACAAACATGGACTAAGAGGCTCAAGAATGGAAACCAACACCAGTTCTCACACTGGCAACACAGAATGTTTCAGGGTCTGTTTGTAAAAAGCAAGAAGACTAGAGTTTAAGGTCACTGTATAGATCCATTTGCTCATAAAACATTAATTGCATAAATGTTAAGGACCAGTAGCTAATAACAAAGGTGTAATTCCTCAGGCATACCTATTCTAGCCACATATTCAAATGCAACTGATTTTTCTTAGGAGGAAAAAACAAAAACAACAACAACAAAAAAACAATGAGTTGATTAATGTATTTCATAATGCAATGTTTAAAATGAAAAGAAACACTTATGTAACTACTTATTTTAGCACTGAAATGAATGTCACCCAGTTTTGTAAAATTGTAATTATTTAAATTATGAATGTGTTAGAATTGGTCTTAATACAAAAGTTTTCCAGTTAATTTTTTGGGGGGATGGGGATGCTTCTCTGCTAGTAGGCCTATTTCTTTCACTAGTTTATAATGCAGAAATCTCCATTTGGGAATGGGCCATTCTAGTCTGCCTTTAACCATTTTGCTATTCTTTTGTAGGATTCAGAAGGCTGAACATGTTTGTACCCACTTAAGAATAGCCACATGTTCTCCTCATTAAAAAATAAAATTCACCTTAATTCAAAAATACATATTTTATAAGAAGAATATTATCATTACTTCTTTTGGTGTGTGTGTGTGTGTGTGTGGTGTGTGTGTGTGTGGTGTGTGTGTTGAGGGAAGTGTCAATTCCCAATGAAACGGTTGTCAGCTTCTCTGGAGAACCTCAAAGCACTATGCAACAACTGAAGAGCTCTAGGGTGTATGTCAGAAATGTCCTGAGCATTACAAATGCTACTGGTGTCAGATGATGTTACACATATGTAAATTAACTGCATGCTGCACAAAAGAAACCCATCCCACTTGGGATAAGAACGGGACTGATCCCTGAAAAGTAGTAAGGTACCATGTCTTAAAAATCGCAGCTGCCAATGTCATGTATTCGGTTACCCTGCACACCTGCCATATTCTGCATCAGAGAAAGGGTCCTGAAGGCTCCTTTCAAAGTCCTTGAGAAAAGCAGACTATCGAACAATCTGTCAACACTTTAGCTATAAGAGAAACAAAATTCTGTCTTCCTTTCCTTCAAGCCTTGCTTCATCTCCCCTTCCTCTCCGCTGGTAAACAGAAGAGGCTTATCTAGGAGACAGTCGAGCAAAAAGTCTGTTACAGCATATTTGAAAAGAACAGAAATGCATGGAACAGGAAAAGTGCAAGGAGGGAGCCCAGGGGAGTTAGTGGAAGTCATTGCAAAAAGTGCAATTTTCTGAAGGATGCCTGGCAAGGTGGATGTGGCAGGCGGAGGGCTAGGGGTCCCAAGGAAAGTCAGACAGACCTGGACCCTGCTGCTACTTACACTTCTCCGTCGTCCTCCGAGTCGCTGTCCGAGGCCCACTCCTCACCGATGTTGGGCAGGGCGAAGAACAGGGTCTTGGGGCCAGGCCCCGGGGGCATACAAGCACTGTGTTCTTGCTCTCCTGCGGCAGGCTGGCGGGGGTTCCGTGGGCTCAAGGTTAAACTGCTGCTGCCGGTGGCGCCCCTTATCGACGGCAGCGCGGCGCCGACCCCGCCTGGGCCCGGGGGAGGCCGCGCCAGGCCCGCAAGGTGGGCAGGGGAGCCCGCGGCGCTGCCACCTCCGCTGGCGGAGGCCAGGGGCAGGGTTTGCGGCGAGGGCTGGAGCAGGGGCTGGACTTTGGCTGCTCTCGGGCTACTGGGCAGCGAGAAGGGGGTCCCTACTGCTTCTGACGCTCCACTCGGGACCGAGACCGTGGGGTAAGAGGCCGTGAGCACAGGATGGGGTGGGACGGGCATCCCCCGCGAGGCAGAAGGGGAGTCTGGCGGCAGGGCCGGCTGGAGGGTCAGGGTGGAAGCCGGGCTGAGCGCTTTGCCCGCGGGCCCTGCCGTGGCAGCGCCTCCCGAGTGGCTGGAGGAGGCGATCGGCGCGGGGACCGCCGGAGGCGCCGTCGAGGTCTTGAAGATTTTGGCAAAGAGCGACCCAAGGTCCAACACAGCGACCTTCATATCCCAGTCTTGGAAATTCTGTCCCAGACGCTGACTGAACCTCAAGACCACGGGAAACCTGGCCTCGGAGCTCCATCCACCGCAGCCCGCAGGAATCGCGACGAGGAGGCCTGGGGCGGGGCGGGGCGGAGGTCCTGGGGTCCCCGCACGCCGCGGAGCCCGGGGGGCCTCTGGTGCTCTCCCCACGCCGAAGCACGTCCCCGGGCGCTCAGCCCCGCAGCACTTGGGACAGCCCTTCCCGACGCCCTAACGACCTGCAGATCGCTGAGGCTGCTGGCTGCGCAGGGGGCCACGCTCTGCGGGAAGCAATCCCTTCTCTGCCCTGGTGCTGTGAGGCCCCCAAGAACCAAGGGTCCGGGAGCCCACGGAGGGGACGTGCTGCAGCCGCCAGCGCCAGCGCCACCGCGGGCTGAAGGTGGGTATTTGGGCCTCCGCCCGCTGGAGATACCCCGACGGGCCCCCGGGACCGCGCGGGCGGTTGCTAAGCTAAACAAAAACCCTGCTTAGCTCACTGCTAACTGGGCCCCTACTGCAGCTTAGGGCTGTGTCCACAATAGATACCCTGGCTCCCCTCCTCGATTCATGCCTTAAAGGAACACTCTCCAATTTCTACATCACTCTTAGAGCTTCACCAGATTACCTAACCTCTGGGGGTAAGGGATTTGAACAGAGCGCTGGGAAAGACAACCTTACTTCCAAAATATCTAGTCTGACAAGACCATATGTGCCAGGGTAAGGGAGAAAGCCAGCTCTCTGACATGAGAGAAGATTGATTTTAAAAAAAACAAAAACAAAAACAAAACAAAACAAAAAAAGTGTATTCAGGTGAGTGGACTTGAAACAGCGGTGCCACTCCTCCCACCTCAGGGCCATGATCATTATTATTAAGGATGACACAGGGGAACAGGGTGCCTCAACCAAGAACTAGGAAATAACAGTCGGTACTGAGCTAAGTTAGTAAAATCATGATTACATACGTTAGTCTTTTGTAAGTTATCAAACTTAATTCTGAGCTAAAGTAAATTTCCATTGTAATGCCAAGCTTTGCATCTTCTTGTAGACTGCTAACTAATCTACCTATGTTATCCACATCCTGTCATAATCCCTTTTCTGAATCTAAGCTCCATGAACAAACATGTACACTTTTCTGCTTCAAGACTGTGTTACACACTGAGATGGAACAGAGGAGATGTTCTTTTTTCACAGTGTGGAATAATTAGCATCACATCACACACTAAGTGTCAGGTGAGTGTCCCAGAAAACAACTATGGTTACAGTCAGCATTAACTCGGGGAAAGAAGAACATTTGTATACTTAAGAAAGGTATAAAGACAAAGCCAATAAGTGTCAAACTATAAAGGGCCTTGGATGTTGGAAGAAGGAAGAGTGTACAGTTGTCAGCAGGTAAGGCACCAGCACACAGTGAAGAATCAAAAATGAGGGAATGCAGGAATAAGTAACGAACATACCTCAGAACAGCAATGGAAACTAGAGGCACTGGTCTCAGGGTCAGATCAGGGAAGCTGTGCTAACCTCGTCATTATGCAAGGACACCATAACCATCCGTATTTCTCATATTCTCATGTCCCTTTTTCTTAGCAACTCATCAGGTAGCCTTAGAGGTGCGTGAGGTCCATCAGAACATTGGATTATTTTCATGTAGCACTCATGCAGGAATGCAAAACTGTGTTTGTTTGTTTCATGTGGATCTTGCTTCTGATTCATAGAGCAATTAAATCCTCAAAATACTGTGTCACTCTCAATATAAGTAGAATCATTTCTAGAATATGCACTTGCAGTATTTAAGCTGCTTATCATCTGATCGATTCTAGGCCCTCACAGCTGACCAGCCTCTCAAGATGGAGTCCCACTAACATGACTCATAAAATACAGATGCATAAACCCCAACTCAAATGTGTTAACTAAAAATTATGCAACTGCAGTTTTGTCTTTTGCTCCTTCCCTACAAGAGGAATTCCTGCTAAGACTAAATTAAGTTGAAAGATTGTTAAGTGAGCATAGAATCAAAGCAAAGACAGTGTTTAATATGGTTCATGTAAAGGGGACATTCATAATAGAAGCTGATTATCCTCCTCTTTCTTGGAAGAGCAACCCTGCACAAATAGGGGGTCATTCACCTGCCTGTCTTTGGTTCTCTAACGTCAGGTATTTCTATGCTTCCATTAATAACCACTTCCCATTTGTACACATGCTTTTCTTAAGTATATGGAGACTTGATAAAACTACAGAAAATGTGCAAACTCTTCCAGACACTGGCCTTGGAAACGATCTATTTCTAAGGTGCATTTGCAAGTGTATCTTATCTGTTATGGGTTGAATTGTGTCCCTCAAAAGATATGTTGAAGTTCTAAGCCCCAGTTCTCAGGAATGTGATTTTATTTAAAAATAAGGTCTCTGTAGATGTAATCAAGTTAAGACAAGACGATTGGGATGCGCCCTCATCCCAATGACTGCCATACTCTTAAGAAGAAAGAAATTTAAACACAAAGACATGGGGAGAACAAGTGATGACAGGCAGAGATTAGAGTGATCACAGCTGCAAGACAAAGACCATCAAGAACTGATGGCCACTACTAGAAGCTAGGAGGAAGCAAGGAAGGTTCAGAGGGACCATGGTCCTGCCAGCATCTGATATCGGACTTCTAGTTTCCAGAACTATGGGAGAATAAATTTGTTTTACACCACTCAGTTTGTGGCACTCTGTAATGGCAACCCTAGGAAACTAACACACTATCATGGTATTAATTAATTACTGGGACACTTCATGATTATAGTATCTTGCTAGTATCTTTATGCACGTCTTCAGTGGGTATATCTGCTCTAAGAACAAGACCACAAATTACAATGATAATTATAATTGTCTGAAATCTACCAGGAGAATGATGGGAGTTCTGAAAAGGATGGGGAATAAATAAATCATCGTCAGTTAAGGCAATGGATGTAACATTTTGGCCATCTAGCCTCAGGAAGCAGATACAATGAGTGAAAGATTGATCTTTTTGTTGAAAGGTTCTTTGAAAATGATCTTAATTGCAAACATGACAAGCGATTCTTAGCAAGATGCTAGGTCTTTTATACCTCTTGCTCATCCATCAACAGTCTTTCAGAGAGGTATTAGATACTACTGGGCTTCTTTGTTAATTACCAGTAGCATGTCATTCTCATAACATGAGCCCCAGGTGATGTATCACAGTGGTCTGGCTCAGTCAGAGTAAGGAAATGAAAGAAAATATAGTAAATCATTGTTTCTAACTGAGGCAGTGTCGATTTTAGATAGACTTTATTCAAAATGTCAAAGCAGTGTTTTGTGTGATAAAATCCTTCAGCTTATATTGGTTAATTAACAATTTGAAAACTGATTTTCTGGTGTGTACGATAACGCTTGGCTGCATCATTGAGAAAGTATAAGGAAGTTATGACCATGTTGCTATGAAGAAAGGTTATGTTTTGGAAACCTGACAGTTAAAACAAATAACCTGAGTAATTATCTGTTTAAGAATTTAAATTGTCTCGCTTATCATGGCACTAAGGCCAGAACCTATAAAGAAAAATACTGCCAACTTTGATAATAAAATTTTAAATTTCTGAGCAATGAAAGCTATTTGTTGATTCAATGAATAAATTTACTAAGCACCACAATGGAGATCGTGTAGTCTTATAGACTCTGGAGCTAGCCTCTCTAGGTTTATATTGCCTCTGCCACTGACCCATACCCAGGCCTCTCTCTGTCCCTTAAATGTTTCTATCTCAAATAATGGTACTTTGTGAAAGTCACATTAATTAACACATGCTTGGTAACTGGAACCAAGCCTAACATAAGGTCAACTCTCAGTGGATGTTAGTTTTTATCACATGTGACACCGAGTTACACTGAACAACCTGAGAAAAAAATCTGGAAGAAAATTATAGCTATATTTATGTCCAAATTTTTTCATCTTTGTGCTATTTGAATGTTTTCGATTAGTATGTCTCATTTTCAATGATAAACAAAAAAGAAAAAAAGAAGAAAAAAAAAACAGATCAAAACCTCAAAAGCTTCAGGCAAGTTTTCTTAATATGTGATTAAGGGCTGTGGGATCTACCAAGGGAAAAATACTAAAACAAGAACAACTTTAAACTGATCAAAAAGTAGCTTTAGATGACAGAGATTATTAATAGACCATGACCGAATCTTCTGGGTGGGGTAACAGACACAGTGTAGTGCAAAGAGCAAAGATTAGGCCCTTGAGGCTTCTCTGGTGCTTTCCGCTGCAAATAACAGAGAAAGACTAATGTGGCTTGAGAATTCGAGATGCTTAGGTAGTTGACAGAGCAGGAAGCACACAATAAGTTGGTGCTGGGATTGGTGCTGTGATTGCCAGTGTCACCAGAGACTCAAGATCTTTCTCTCTTTTTCGGTCACTCATTGTCAGAGTGTTATGACTTGTTTCCTGGTGGCCCCAAGATGGTATCCTCGTACCATACATCTTTTCCTCAAATAACTGCATTCAAGGCAAGAAGTGACAAACCAAAGACACCAACACACGGAGAGAAGGAGGTGTGGGGTATGATGGTGTTTGACCCCGTGGTTCTAGTTCTCCTGGAGAGCTAACTACATCCCTGCCCTTTTGCTAGTTTAATTATAGACCACATTCTCCCTTTTTGGACCACATTCTCCCTTTTTGTGTGAACAACTTTGAGTTTTGGTCACTTGCAACCAATTGCTCACTAACATAAAGAACTTCCCTGTAAGAACCGCCTCCCCTCCACCCCCCAAAAAAACAGTACGAAAGTTACTGAGAAAGAAAAAAGGCGCAGCCCTTGACATCCAGAAGCCAGCCTGGCACTCACAACTGGACCATGTTATTCTCTTATTGGCCGTAAATAATCTCACCAACCTCTAACAAATTTACTCTGACACTAAAATCCATGACTATTTCATAATTCTGAGTACAGACAAAAATAAGCTCACTGTGCCACCCTCAAAATACTATAAACTCTCTTTTCTTAGCCAAGTGACTGCTATTTCTTTAGCAATTACAACTTCATCCTGTGCTTGTCTCCCCTCCCTATAGATAAGATTTATTGAGATACCCAATCATAAAATTTCCCCTTTTATGACAGCATCAAATCCAGAATGAACCTCTACTTCCTCAGGCCCTTAATCACCCAAGGAAAACCCAAACCTATATGAGGATCTTTCTAGCATCTTCTTGCTGAGACACCCAATGGTTCCCCATCGTGTGTGTCCTCCTTCATGTCAGTGAGTCATAAATCCAACTTGTCAACTGCAAGTATGTTCCTGGTGGCCCACACTGTTAAAGCATCCTTATTTATTTATTTTTTTAAAGTGAGCTCCCTATGAAGCCATTTGTTTTCAAGATTTTCTGGAAGAGACTTTATTTTTGAAAATAAAATGTTTGGAAGCTTGCAGAAGTGTTTAAAGAAACCATCTGAGCTGTCTATTTAAATTCTCAAATACCTTGGAAAGTATAGTGAGCGGATCCTGTAGTGAACTGCCAAGTTTGCCCCTTCAGGACCCAGGTACCTATTTTTCCAGAGTGTTAGTTCCTGGTGGTTCACAACTGAACCCCTTCCTTGGAATTGCTTTGGGGCAAAGTATTTTGCTCAAGGCCACACTTCCTCCCTGGGACTTCCTATATCCAGTGTGTGGTTGATGTGAGCATATTGCGTTCCAGCCCCTTTGCCTAGTTTTGTGTCAATTTTGTAAGGCCATTCTGGTTCCAGAGCTCCTTTGGGATCTTCTAAGACCTCAGTTGCAATTGCAATTGCATCACAGTTCATCATTCTTTCTCTTGCCAGCCCGACTTATTTCTCTCCCTTTATATCAGAGGACTCCTCCAAACCTAATGCATGTAAATCTCCATCCTAGAGTCTGTTTCCTAAGGAACAAACAAGATAAAAGGGAGCTAAGAATTCAAAACTGGCTGCCCAGAAATTCTCACAGAGAACTGACTTTTCCATCATTGAAAAGTCCGTTGACTCCTGTCTGATGTTTTCAACAGATTGTTGGCTAAACTGGTGGGGAGAAAAGTCACATAACGGAACCAATTTCTCCCTTGAACAGGAAGATGGATCAAGGCTAGAGAGTTGCAACAGCTAAGAATGCTAATACCAACCAAGTAGTGTAATTAGTAACCAATGGCCAATTGGTGGTCATGCTTTGTTATTGTAATACAAAGTTGTGTATTTACAGAAAAAATTAGTGCTTCAAATCCTCTTCTGTTATGTGAGAATAAGCCTGGCTCTTTGGACTGTGAAGTTATAAGTTATGCTCTTCTATTCAACTAGTTGTCACGTAAATCTAAGTCATATGTCCCAGGAGAGAATTCTATTATAATTTCTGGTTTTACCTATTGAAACTCATAAAATCCCAATTTCAAAGTACCTTACTGCTTAGATCTAAATACCCCTGTCATACTCTCTGCAACATGGTTTCATTTTCTGCAACATCCCCACTCTCTCAACACCAAATTTATGTCTCCTTTCCCTTCCTTTCATCATTGTATTCATTCTGCCATCTCCCACTTCACTCGCCAAAATTCTACCCACACTTAAAAGGTCTGATCCTCTTCCTTGTCCAGGTCCATATTTGAGAATCCCTTCCTACCCTAACTCCTATTGCCCCATGTTCTACAATGTACCTCATATCCTTCATAAAGCACAGTGTTTAGCACAGAGCTAGGCACACACAGCTTCTCCATGAATACTATGTTTTTAACCGCTTTAATAACATATAATTTATATACCATAAAACTGTTTTATGTATATGATTCAATAATTTTTAGTAAACTAACATAGTTATACAATCATTAGCACAACCCAATTTTAGAACATATTCATCTCCCCCAAAAGATCTCTTGTTCCCACTTGAAATTATTCCCTTCTCCGGCCCCTGAGCCCAAACAACCACTATTCTACTTTCTGTTTCTATAGAACACAAGAAATATTTTTTAACTACTTGATTTGGAGCATCTTCACATTTTTTAATGGTCACTTACTATTATCTCTTTTACAAATAATCTAAGGTAGACATTTGAATAATTAGACATGGTTAAATAAATGGCATTAAAATCTCCCCTCCTCATCAACAAATTGATTGTCTCTACTATTTATTTCAAGCTAAAAAGTGTCATTTTTAGGTAAAATCTGAATACTTAGATTTATTTTAAATTCAATAATGTTGATTCAGCTGGGTTTTGATTTGAAAGTAAAAATCAGGAAAGAGTTAGAGTGAACAGATTACATTATGGCACCCTGAAAGCACCCAAACAAGTCAATTCACTGGTGGAAATTAAACAAGTCGGACAAACATCCTTTTCTGAACTCTTTTTGTCTCGAATCCAAGATAAAAGGACCCTTGAGAATAATTATAAAGGACAGCCTGCAGAAGTGCAGAATATTGCTTCCTTTGTAGGTCAAACACAAGTCAAGGCTTATACCTTTAATTAATTTTACTTCTATTCAGTTACATACATCATCCCTTGTGTATCCTGACCTCTTACATATTAAACAACTTTTTTAAAAAATACGTTTTAACTTAATTTAAGTTGAAGCCATTCGTTCATAAGCAAAAACAAAAAAAGAATGAAAACAGATACTTCCTGCTCTGCTTTTTAGAAATGGATGACATATAGATTTATTCATATTAATAATTAATTTAGAAATATTTTAATGAAGGTGAGAACACTGATATATAACATACAATGTGCATCAAGAAAAAAAGTAGTTATGATTTTTATTTTATGATACCAAGATAAAACAGCATTATTTCACAGGTAGAAACGAATCTTAACAGATAAGTCATGAAGCAAGTGACTCGCGTAAGTGTTGTGTATAATGTGAAAGGGAGAATGGGTCCTCCATACGTTCACGTTGTTGGAGACTGTAGACTCCTTTAGGACCAGCATTTCTTTGCATATTAATTTTTCCAGATATGTCATTTTTATGTCAATTTAGTCTTGAGACTACTGAACTATTTAAATCATAGTTCCAATATGCAACATCACAAATGCTCCCCAAATTAAACAAATGAGTGCTTTAAGCATAGAAATTAACTCAGCTCTAGAATTTTAACTCTCCATTATATTCAAATGCCAGAACTACACAGGTTTTAAAAAAACCATTCTTGAAGCGAAGATTTATATGATGGAAGCCAGTAATAAACATCATCATTTTTAGTCAAAAAAAAAAAAAAAGCCATTCTTGTGTATTTCCAATAATTAAAGTCTTTTTGTTGTTAAACAAAAATAAAACTTAAAATAATCATAAGGATTAATTTATACATAGCATATTATTTTGTGGTAAGATAATATGTTCTATGTGAAGGTATTAAACCATGATCATCATCACTATTATATGAGACTATCTAAGATTTTGTTTACCTTTATAATTTTCAAGACCATGAGTCAAAGAAGGCCAGTGGGATCAAGTGATTTGGCCAGGGTTATCTTCTGAGTCTGTGACAAGGGGAGGCCAATATTTTGAATCCACAAAGCTAAGCTACCAACTAACCTTCATGAAGTGAGCCTTTCTGCAATATTTTTAAGTATGAGAATTGTTTCTTTTAACACTTCTCATAGCAGAAATCCTAATATCAGGAAAATATAAGTATTTATTAAGCTAGTTATTTTATTAAGTAATCAAAATGAATTACAAATGTTTTCTGCTCTTGAGTCTGTATATTAAAATGGTATTTAACATTTAACAAAAGTAACACTGTGATAGTCACCACTAAAATATAAGCTTTACAATTGAAAAAATATTGTAATTAAACTTTTGAAAATATGGGAATATATCTTACTCTTTTACAATTGAAATAGCATTGTATCTATTGAAACAATTATTTTTTATTGTAATATGAGTGCATGCAAAAAAACAAAATGTAGCTATCACAAACCCTTACATAACTAACTTTTCTTAAATGAAGAATATTTTTAAACTTTCTTAAGTTTCATTGGCCTCAGTAACCAGTTGTGTACATTTCTTAGTACAGTATATTCCTATATGTTTATTTTTGGCCATATTAAGTCAATTGGTAAGAAAAGGCCTGAAATAAGGATATACATTTCCACATTAGAGAGAGAATTGTGATCTAATACTCTCACCTATAAATATGAATAAACAGATTTACACTATTTTCAAGTTAAATTTACCATGACACTTTTTAAATTAGGGAAGTTGCTTTTTGGTTAATTTAGCCTTTTTAAAAAAAAAATATTATTTTTTTAATTGAAGAAATGATTTAAAAATTTTCCCCCATCTACCTCCCACCTCCCAATTTAGTTTTTAAATAAATTTAATGTACTGAATTTCTGGATCCAAGTGCTACTTGCAATTTATGATGAAAGGCATTTATCCGTTCTTTCTGAAGTGGCCAGTTTAAGATGCAGTAAGATTTAAACATTCCTCTTCGCAAACAGAGTGCATGATTCAATTTATAATCTGGAATATCCTCGAGAAAGATCAATATAATGGAATCCAGATTTTGTTCAATAGCTTGCTGAACTGCATGATGCACCTTGAATCTAAGTTAAAAAAAAAAAATGTATGAATTAAGTTACATATTGATACACAGTTTGTAACAGCCAAAAGCTTTAAAATCTACAATTCCCCTTAGAATTTACTTTAATCTGTCACTAAAAATTAGATTATGTTTTTTTCTTGATTTTATTTTTAAGATTATTTGAATTATGAGTGATAATATTAGTAATATTTGAAAGCTGAATTTACAAACAAGTATACACTTAAAATTTCACAATGTTCACCTACCTTTTGCATAATGGATCTTTTAAAAGATGCTGTGTTATAACAAAAATAATTTTTCTGCTCTTTTTGATGCTATTAACAATTGCTTCAAGTTCAAGGACACCTGCCTGAAAGTCTCTCTCTTCCAGACAAAATTTGAGAGTTTTATCTTTTTCTTCCATTGGGCAGAAGTGTTCCCAGACCCAACCTCTATCTTTATAAGCATGAATTATATATGCTGCATATTCAAACTGCTCTGGTTGGCTGTCTATTTCTTTGAAACCAAGAATTCGATGCACTGAAACATTCCAATAAAAAGATATCCTCCAGCCTTCAAAATGGATGAGCAGTACAATAAAGATAAAAATCAATAGGACACTGGTATTTATCATGAAAAGGAGTTCAAAGGGGGCACTGTCTTTGCAGGGTGATATATCAAAAAGCATCACTGGGCAACCATGATACTGAGGTGGAGTATTACAGAGGTAATGGCTTGATAGGTCAGAGATGTTGGTATGAGTATTATTGATCCAATTAACAAACCAGGCAATGCTTTCACATGTACAATCAAATGGATTAAAGCTCATATCTAAATTACTTAGATTCTTGAAAGCTGACCCAAAAACATCCTTCTCAACTGATGTTATGAGATTCTTCTGAAGGCTCAATGACTTTAGAGAGACTTGATTATCAAAAACAGATGGTGGAAGTATGTTTAAGTTATTCAATCCTAAATTGATGCTCTTTAATTCAAATAAGTCCTTGAAGACCTCTGCTGGGATCTCATCAAAGCCATTAGACTCTAAGTTAAGGACATGGAGATGAGAAAGACCCTTTAGAAAATGAACAGGACCACCAGGATTTGCGTGTTTCCAGAGGCGAGCTAAGTTGTTATGCTGCAAATCCAAAATTTCTAGTTTGTTGAGACCCTCCAACAGTTCATCATTTATGTTGGCTATGTTGTTGTTACTTAGGTCCAGAATGGTCAAGTTATGAAGAGGGTGAAAAGGTGAAGGAGAGCTATCCAGGTTTTGAAGGGCCACTCTTTGGAGCATCAATTGTTGGAGGCTTGGAACCAAGACGAAAGAATTGCTAGTCAGTTGTAGAAGTTTGTTGTAAGAAAGGTAGATTTCAACAATATTTTCCAGACCTCTCCATTCCTCTCCTGTGAGTTCTTGCCCAATTTCGTTAAGGCCGAGGTCAAGCACCTTTAGGTGGCCCAACCAAGAAAAAGCACCACTCTCTATTTTTGAGATTTTATTTTTGGTTAAGTTCAGTATAAGTAAAGGAGAATGAGCAAGTGATACAAATGTTTCATTTGTTAAAGTTCGCAAACTTGTGAAGGAGTTGGACAGACTTAAGTATTTCAGCTTTATTAATCCTGTGAACATATTGCTTTTTATGCCTTGAAAGTTGTTATCTTCCATGTTAAGATACTCCAAACATTTCAGCCACTGGAAGGAAAGATCATCGATCTTGGGAAGTGAAGCAAGGAAGATGTTTTGTTTAATAAAAGATCCTCTCAAATTCAGGTATTTCACATTGAAAAGTCCATAAAAAGAGTAAGAAGACAAATGCTCTATATTATTATACTCCAGGAAGAAATATTCTAGATGCGGAAGCCAAATAAAGGAATCATTGCCAATCACATTTAAGCCATTATAGGAAAGATCGAGCATGGTGAGATTTGTCTGTTTTAGTCCAATGAAAGTCGTATTGCCTGTTCTGTATAGCTGGGTGTTGCTCAGGGATAGATTCTGAATGCTTGTGCCTGATAATTCCAAACAAAGCTTCTCTATGAGACTGGGGCCCAGCTGGGCATTGTTCAGAGAGAGACCAAATAATTCTCCAATTGCATGAAAACACCCTGGAGTAAACTAAAGATAAGGAGGGAAAAGGAAGTTAATAACCAAAACACAACAGAGTTTACATGATCCTTGCAAAGCTTAAGCACAATTTTTTAATCAATCTCCCTTCCTCTCTCACCACCTTCTCTGGGTTTTCTCTCTGTCCCTCTAATGCACAGCTCCTTACTCTGTGCCCGTAACACCACATCCGGCTCCAAACCCTTACCTCACCTGGCCACAGGCTAATTTCTACTCAGCAGTCATAACTGAGCTTAGATGTCACTTCATCCGGGCTTTCCCCGACTTCTCAGTCTAGATTAAGTACTCCTAGTACTTTTACTTTATTACACTGAATAAATTGCAATTAAACTTCATAAAGTCGCCACTGCGGCAGAGCTTGTTTCTGTCTTGGTGACCACTATTCCCAGTGATCGTTGTGGAACAAATGGGTGGATTTTGTTTTGAAACAGTGACACTCGCTTTCCCTTCTGTAAATCTGAGTTCCACCTCTCTTTGTCTTTCCAATACGGTTTTCTCCTGACTTCATTTCTTTACAATGTTTTCAGCTCCCTTCTGCTCTGCCCCCATCCTCTCACCAGGAAGCCTTGGCTGCTCTGGGACCCTGCCCTGGAACAAGAGCACAGAAGGTGGGACAGAAGGAACTCAGGGAAGAGAGTAGCCAGTCCCTGGCCTTTAAACACCAGGAGAGCAAATAGGCTCTGACTTCTACTGTGTCATTTGCGAGATGTTAGGACTAATGGAAGGAAAGCTAGACATGTAGAAGAAAGTGTGCTTTATTACACGGAAAATGAGTTGAATTGCAAAGCAGAACATTATTAAAGTATTATAAATTTACATGATAGGATTATTTTACAGTAACTAAAATTAAGTTTCTGAATATTTCTTAGTGACATGGAGAATGTCCGTGATATAATGTTGCTTTTTAAATGGCAGGGTACACCCTCAGGGACACGATATTGCACAGCTAATAAGATAGGCTCTGGTCTAGCACTGGCGGAAACCCAGCTCAGTCACCAGCTCGTCGCCTATAAGACCTTGAACAAGTTCCTTAATATTTTTTCATCTCAATTTGCTCCTGTGTAGAATGATGAGAAGAATAAGTTGGTTACAGACCATATACAAATACAAATAAATATATTGTCACAGTGTCTGACATATAGTTGAGTACTCTATGACTTTCAGCTACTGTTGTTTTTCTAATTACTTGAAGAAAGGTTAGAAATAAACATACCCAAAGGCTAACATTGGTTGTCTGTAGATTGTGGGCTTTTGGATGATTTTTATACCTCCCCCCCCCCATTATTTATAGATTTTATAAAATTCTAACAACAGATGTTCTAAACAGAAGAAAAATGCTGTTTAAAAATTAACATGGGTAGTTTACATAAAATATTTAATTATTATGTCAGGGTAATTTTGTACAGTCTATTTTTATGTTTGAAAATTAATACAGCTTTCAAAAATTTGATCTAATTTAGGATGTGCAATTTTCTTATTCTAAGGCTGTAAAGGAATAAAATATAGAAATACTTATATATGAAAATGGTTAACAAATTGAAGATCATGGATCCAAAAAGAGAAGGTTAGTTAGGTATACCCCATTATAGGAAGGTTTTTATAATAATCTAATGCTAGTTATTTATTGAGAACTCACATGCCAGGCCCTGTGCTACATTCTTTATCACACAGTCTTATGGAGTGTTATTATTATGTCAATTTTCAAGCAGAGAAAAACTTGAATGATTTGCCTGAGTACACAATTATTTAGAGATAAAGCCAAGACCCCGAGTCGGCTAACCCAGCTCTAAAGCCTGTGCTTTTAACTATCAGACCATTTTAATTTTTTTCAGAAATCTTGTGCTATAGATAGTATTAATTTCACTTTATAAGTGAGGAAATTAAGATCCAGAGAGGTTAAATAAGTTCTTCAAGGTCAAGGTACTAGTCTATAAATGGATTTTAACCCACTCCATTTAATAGCAGAGCCCCAGCTTCTAATTGCTACCAATGTCCCTTTCTTGGGAGGATGACGTCAATGGCCCAATCAGTCAGTGTGAAGGATTTTGGAAGACATGTCAAAGGTTATCATCTCTTTCTATAGGAAACTTTAGATTCTTTTTCGTGTGACATAATTAGGGACTGCCCACACTTAAAGTCGGAACAGAATAATTTTACCTTACTTCTTACCTCTTTGATTTGATTTGATGACAGCTCTAATTTTTTTAAAGACGAATTGCCAAGGAAATCAAGTTCTTCACGGCTTAGTACGTGAATTTTATTATTTGATAATAGAAGCTCTTGGAGATTTTCCAATTGGAGCTGAGTTCCTAATTTAGTAGATGACAAACCATTATGAGATAGGTCTAATTTAATTAAATTCTGAAAGGAGAAAAAAACATGTGTATAAATTAGAGTCTTGCCATCAAAAAAGATTTTCTTCAATGTACACGAATCTTATAAATAACTCATTCTAACATAGTCTACTGTCAGAAAACTGACAGTAGTGACTAATAAAAGCTTTGTTGTGATTGAAAATGCCATTTTTGCAAGAATTTGCTTTCTTACATCATGAATCACTTTATTTCTCCTACCGAAATAAAAGGACTTAAGCTTACTTATTCACGATATAAGGAATATTCATAACAAGCATTTATTTATAATAAGCATTTACAGATGATGCAGAGAATGTTTGTGTGGTTTATTGAACATATAGTGCCATGCATCAGCCTTGAAACTAAACAACTACAACAACAAGATTTTTTTTAAACAGTACAAGTAGAACTTAGTCATGCATAAAATTATACTGAGAATGATCGATAGTTATATAAAATTAATTTTTGTTTGTTTTGTTGTGGGGTGTTCAAGCAAAGTACTTAAAGGAAAAAGTACTAGCCACTGGAAAAGCAATATTGTGAGGAGACTTCTACAATCAAGAGTAGGTAAGTTTTAGTAGAACAATTTGCCATGTATCAATGCGTTAGCTTTATTTAAGTCAGAATTTGGACTCATTGTTTTTCTCATTATTTCAAGTATTAACTTGGCGCTTTGAGCACTTTTTGCTGTGTTCCTCATGGGATGTTCTGATTTTTCTCTGCTTTCTACCTCTTGAATCTAAGTTTTATTTTCAAACGGGAGAAAGCAAAAGAGATAGTTCTTTAAAATTAAGATTATAATTGACCGAAGATGACATTTTCCTCTTACCTTCAAATTTTTAAAGGGATTATTTTGAATTTTCTGGATTGAGTTGGACTTTAGATTGAGTTCAACCAAATTCATACAGGAGATAAAGGTTTTATCAGAAAGCTGAGATAGCTCATTGTTTTGGAGGTTCAAAATTTCCAACAAGGGGAGTTTTTGGCACAATTCTGGCTCCAGTTTTGAGATGGTATTAAATCCTCCATCCAAGACAGTAAGTTGGCTATATCTTGTAAAATTGGCAGGTGGTAATTTTCTCAGTTGATTATGGGTAAGATCCAACACTGTTATGTTTTCTGGGAGGTCGTCAGGTATTTGAGTCAACTTCAGATGACTGCAGTCAGCCACTTCATGCCTCACAGCACATTTCTTGGTAGAAGATGTACACAGTATCCCAAAGGGCAAAAGTCCCAAAAGAGAAGAGATGTGACAGAGCAGTCTCCATCTCATGATTCTGCCCTATCAAAGAAGCATAAGAAAGCAATGGACAACATTACTGACACAAGCTTTCACATGCATTGGTATATAATATTCCTTATAAAATATATAACTAAATGTGACTATTTATGATCTTTTCACTATAACTCTTATGATATACAAGCCTGCGTTATACAAGTAGTACATCATATGGAAATAATTCAAACAGTACAGAAGACAAAATAGAACATACATTCTCCATCTCCACCCCAGTTGCAATGTTCCAAGGTAATCTCTTGACAGTTTCTATTTTTAATTCTCATGGTCACCTTCACAAACCTATATAATATGCAGCTGCTTCAATATCTCCATTTATTAACTTTAAGTATTTTCTTCCCACTATAAAGATAACTTAATTATACTATTTCTTCATCATCTTATAATTTTTCTTTAGTTATTTTAAATTTAATTTATTGTCACACTTATCATTTTAAAGACTATATCTAAAACTCTATTTATTGATCAATCAACTTTAGACAAAATCTCTTGACTTCTCACCTCATGACACAGGAAATGTACACCCCTGTATTTTCTACACACTTCTTCCATCCTTATATTTCCTAAAACTGTGATCTATACCATTGCTTGACATCGTCAAGATATAGTTTTAGCATTCATCTAAAGTTATGATAAGTCAGACATAGTTGGTATAGAAAAAATTCAGAAAATCTAAAGTTGATAAATATTATTTACAATTTTATAATTATGTGAATAGACATTTATCACAAAATCAGGAAGATATAGAGAAACATAGCAATTATGAGAACAAACCCTGGAATTACACCTTCCAAATTCTGATCCTAGAACCTCTAGCAAGCTAATTCATTTCTCAGGCCTTAGTTTCCTCGTCTTGTAAGTGGAGATAATCAGAGTAGCTTCTCCATAGGTTGTTTTGAAGATTAAAGGAAATAAGTCTTGCAGTATCTGGAATAAAGCAGCATTTAATATTATTAGTATTTTTATTAATCGGTGCAATAATCCATGATTTATAAATTGATAATTATAACTATTTATTTTGTAGCTTTTTACTTTAGAAAGAAAATCTATACAAAATGAATTATATCAGGAAAAAAAATCACAGCTATTAAACAAGAAGGAAATGGTAAAGAGAGCCAAGCATGTGAAACAATTGAAATTCAAGGAAATTCATAGGAAGATTCAAAAAGCTCCTTATCAACTCAACCTTTGGTTAAATGGAGAAATGCAGTACAGACTCATGCTGTCTTGACAGGCTGGGAAGCAACCAGTATCTTCCCTGAACTTAAATGAAGATTTAAGGAGGCCAGATCCCTTTAAAAATGCTCTGTTTTTCAGTTTCATTTTAAAGAAGAAGAAAAAAAGCCATGAATTATGAGGAGTCTATGGGTCACTTCACCCTACTACTTGGTGTAAAGACTGGAAGTAAAAACACGCTTTAGCAGATGGAAAAGACTCAGTAAATGTTAGGTAGAATGAGTGAAAAAGGAAAAATACACAGAGGAAATTTTATGAAACTTAAGAATTGTGACTATTCATTAAAAAAAAAAAATCTTAAAACCTTCACAGGAAAACACATGATCAATAACTCCAAAGAGAAGAGATCTGATTGATACAAAAAATTTTCTGGGCAACATTAGCCACTGGAAAACAATAGTAATAAGCTTTCAAAACATTCCAGGGAAATTATTTTGAACGTAAAGTTTTATTTCCAGCTGAATGATTAAAGATAATGGGGGGAGGGGGAGTATTTTAAGACAGGCAAAGATTCAATAAGTTTATAACTATGGAACTCATATGAAAAAAGCTATTTTAGAATGTGCTTCAGTAAAATAGACAAAAATATAGTTAGAGGATGAAATGAGAGTGAAAACAAATAGTTGAATGAGATGTAACGGAAACAAAGAAAGCTGAAACGAAATGAAAAACAGAATCACTTGGCCTTGCAATTCTGGAAAGACTTTTCAGAGCGCATAGGCTTATATTTCTCTTTCCAAGTGACAGACAATATTGCATCATGCTTTGGACATAGAGTCTGGAGCCAGGCTCCTTAGAGTTACCACTAGTTACAGTTTGGCTTATATAATTTGGATTGTAAACTTTACATTTTTTTCCCTCCTAAATTTATACTGATACACTGTATACAGACACACACCAACACAAAATCATATTGCAAAGTTGGGAGGCAGCTTCCTGAAACTTATACTAGCCAAGGCTCACTCCATTTCCATCAGACTTAACCCACATTTGCCGATGCAAATTTCTGATCCTTTTATACATCTGAACCTCTTTCCACTTCTCATCTTTCTTCCTTTTCCTTTGTTAGGCCAAAGAAAGTCATTTTCTTTTTCCTAAGAATAGCTGAAACGTTTCTCCTTTGCAAGCACATTATCTTAAAAAGCTAGCTCCTGTCTCTTCTCTAGCCAAGAAAACTGAGAAAAAGAGAAAAGCCGTTTTAAGTTCACAGGGCTTTGTATCTTTAAGACAAAGTTGTGATTTTTTAAAAAATTTAAATTTATTTAACAAAATCCAATAAGTTTTAAGTAAGGCATATATATCAAAATTGTGATTTTAAAAAAGTCTGTTACAAAATGAATTCCATAGCTACCCTAATGTATAGAACTCTACAAAAAAAAATTTAATTACTGCATGAAAATGTTTTATCATGTTAATTAGAAATTGTTGCTGTTATTTGTACTATGTTATAATACACTTCTCCCCATATCCATATCATCTCCTTTTCCCTCCATTCTTCTTGTTGAATGGTTCTGACACCAGATCCAAGAAAGGCCAAAGTACATTAAAACCAACATGCATTCTAGCTTTACGAATGTGAGAGTGCTTATCCCAGCAGGAATTTAAAAGGAATTTAAAATATATACTTTCACTTACTCTGACTACAGGTAACCATTCCTTTTTTCATTAGTCCAGATCCAGGCGTTTTCATCAGACAAGCGTGGCGAGTTTGCTGCAATCTCAATAGTGAAACTAAAGTTCAAAAGAAAAAGAAGCCTTATATAATTGGTGCATTCTAAGAAGGGAAAAGGAAATAAGCCACAATTACAGCAAGAGACATTTTGAACTGCTTCTTAAAAATGTCTTGCTTTTTTTTTTTTTTTTTCCGCTTCAGGTGTCACTGAAAGGGTCACAGATTTAGCAACAGAGAAAGATGAAAAAGTGCAAAGTCACCACTTCATGTGGGTAGGGCTAGCTAGTACTCAGAAGTTAATGGCTATCTAATCTATCCGAGGGCGAATTCCTCTTTCTTTTTACCAAAGTCTGATGTGAAAATGTTAGAATTGAACTGTGTGTGGTCAGAGGGACATAAAAAACTGTCCATCATCAAATCTAAGTACTTCCATTTCTCTGATCTCACTTTTTCTTCTTGGCAACACTGTAAGATAAATAATGCAGAAACCAAACTTTTGATCAAAGAAGAGAGCAAGTTTCACAGTAAAGAGCTCTCCATGGCAAAACGAAGGACCAGCCTAATGCATGCCACCTCACTTTCCACAGTCAGAACCTATTAGGGAACAAATAGATATGCCCAGAGAAAGTTTAGATTCACTATTTAGTTTTCAATTAGTTTTCCTGACTCCGACTAGTTAAAGGAACGTGCTTATCAAAAAGCGAACACATTGTGGATATAATATGATATAATATTATAGCTATACTGATATGTAGGTAAAATTGGCAGGAACTATAGAGATCACCTAATCCAACTTCCTTGTTTGACTAGTGAGGAAAATGAAACCTAGCAAGGATTTGCCTAAGGACATAATGTGTTACACGAACAAGTAAAGTAACATAATAGCCTGGAACGATTGAAACATGTCACTGGCTTGACTTGACTGTAGAATTGAGAGCAAGAAATAAGTTTGTGTCAGGATGCAAATAAGCACTCCTGGGCCCTAGCCTTAACTGTACCACTTTGTGGTGTGGTTACTAAGCTTGTGGTTACACTTTTCTAGTTTTCAATTGTCATACCAATAATAAAATACCATAAACAAACAATCATCCTGAGTCAAGGCTTGTCCTCTGTATCTATCCATTGGGATGTGCAGTAAAACATTGCTAGTATTTACAAGGTTTCTTCTCAGTTTGTTCTTTGAAGGCAGGACAGTGCATATATTATGTATTACAACTCTCCAGCCATTCTTCCATGATAGACTATTACTTTGGGCTCTAATGAACCAGATTCCTTTTCAGTATTCAGACCGTTGCATGATCTTCCACATCGACTCTGGACTTGTCTTATGACTAGCTGGTCAACAGAAAGCAAGCCTGCTTAGGATTTACCTTCTTCTATTTAGAAGCCAGTCACTGTGTAACAAAAAGCCCAGCCTAACCTTGTGCCAAAGCAACATGGAGGAGAACAAGCTCTGGCCAATAGCTCCAGCTGAGCACCCAGAAGACAGTGTCAACTTGTTGTTCATATGAGCAAAGCATATTGGAAGTGGATTTCCCCATCTCAGTTGAGCCACCCTTGCTGACGTGACATGGATCAGTGACAAGCTGTCCTCAAGTCCTTACAAAATTTGAGAAGAGTAAACAAATAACTATTATTGCTTTAAACTAAAAAAAAAAAAAAAAGGAATAACGTGTTAGGCATTATTATGGCCTTCAATAAATATTTTTTATTGATGCTCCCATAATTCAATAATCAGTTTAGGCTTAATGCCAGTTCACATTCAGATATTAATAGTCCTCAATTCTTGCTTGTTTCTAAATGCAACACAGGTCAATTTTTCTCTGAGAGACATTTCTTAATTATGCATTAACTTATTTAGCTATTATTGTCATAGGTGCTACAGTGAAAAAGCTCATTTTTCTCTTTTTAAGAAAATTAAATCCAAACTATTTATGATATATATCCATAAATGTAAATTAACAAGCCCAATATTTACTGGTATTTTGTAGTATGATAGATCAGCTAGTCTCAAAATAAAGATGAAGCTGCATTATTTCTATGACAGCAGAGATCTACAGAATTCTAGAAGTCAAAGTCCCTTAAGTTTACTAAATTTACGATAATTTTACTAACATTTATAAATTTTATAGTTTCCTTCTTTAACTTGATGGAGTACTTTTTTTTTTAAGAGAATTAATTAATTAATTAATATATGTAGAGTCTAAAAGAGTAGCTGGAGAAAACAGTAAATTACACTGGAATTGATAAGCAGATAGTAATTAGTAATTTATTATTTACATATTTATTAAATTATAGACCCTTTGTCCACTGCCTGCTCCTAATAATAATTCTTAATCGCCTACTCATTGTATTTAAAGGACAATTAGAGCCATTTTAATGCTAGGCAAATAATTTTTTGATAATTGAAGATAGTGTATAATTATTAGTCGCTTCATTATAATGTTTATAAAGGAGGGTTTGGTTATGGTTTTCATGACCATATCACTATCAACATCTGTAATACGAGACTGATCAAGGCTATACTAGACTGTTTATAGACTCCTGTATTAATTAATTTAGATATGAAGATTGCATCATTGCAATTCTGACAACATATATAGGCAGCTGAAGTTGTGTGGCAAACAGCAGACTATGCGAAAGGCAGATTCATATTAGATAACACAATAATTACACTGTTGCCAGACTCCATGAGTTCCAAAAAGAGAAGTAATTATTAAGGAATACTTAAAGTTGTGCCAGCACTGAATACACTTGTTAGGGAATTACTGGGTATTTAAAAGAGTCAATATTATGCACAGGTTTAATTTTGAATGGCTCTTAGGAATTTTTGAAAATGGAATTTTATTAATGGAAACAAGGAAATTAGACTAACCATCTTCCCAGTGTTAGTAGGAAGCCAACGTAAGACTATAGATTATTCTTTTCATCATTAAAATTTTTCATGGGTTTATAATGTGATGAATATATTATGGACCGATATAAATAATTAAATTTACCATAGAACATTAGCTAAACGGTCATTTTATACTGTACGCAAGGGTCTCCCTTTCACAGCCACTGTTCAGACAGGACATGGGTCTTGCTCTATATCATCTGGAATTCTAGAAGGTATTTCTCTCTTTTTTTTTTTAACTCTTTCCTTAAAGTAAAGGTACAGTTCCTCTTACCAGTATTATTTCCATTTCTTCTCATATAACATCAGAGGAGTTAAATTAAATTCAACCAAACCACAAACACTGCAGAAACTTTAAAGAGGAAATAACAGTTTCTTTTCTACTACTCTCACTTAACGTTTACTGAGCAGGATTGAACTCGAACTTCCCTTCTGAAAAAAAAAAACAACAACATTTGACACACAACCTGAACTTTATTTATTTATTTGTGTGTTTATTTATTTATCCATGTAATTTTACAAGGCCGTTGAAAGTGGTAATATCTTTCTGTCTCTTATAAACCAATCTGTGAAATGGGTTAGTATGAATAGAGACTTACCCTCCTCTATTGACATTTTTATGATATGGCTAAAGGCTCTTCAAACCACATGCCTTGAATTTGATATTTATTTATTAAAATAAAAAGTAAAATTCTAGACCCAACTTCACTATCATTAGATGCTTTAAACATGCTAATTAAATTGGAATAAACCGATGTCCACTGGGCATCTAATGAATGCTGTCAAAAATGTCAGACAAAACCTTTAAATAATCACACTTAAGACAAAGAAGTTCAAAGTATAGAAAACAAATACAGGTTCCCCCTGTAATTCGAAAGTAGAATGTTCCTTTGAAACCTTTTGTAAACCAAAATAGCATAAGGAGAAGCAGCAATTATCATTAATTTAATATGGAAAATTTTTTGAGCCTTCTTAGGCCCAAAACATAACCTGCGAAATCGTATCAAATAACACATAAAACCTGAAATAACACTAACATATCATAAAAGCAGGAATAATATAATAAGTACACAACCTGTATAAAGTAGAAATAAGGTATGTACAGTGTAGTTTTGTTTATTAAAAAGACTGACTGGTTTCTCCTTATGTGTAAGATAAATTAATGGAACATCATGCTTTGTACACCCATCAATTCACTCAATCAATAAACTTTCTATTTTACCCATTATTAGATGCCAAATAAGAGACCACTTTGCTACTAGCAGAACCAATAGTAACTTTGGTAGCTTCAAGATTCTTTCTCTTTGGACACAGGCAAATTCAATATACATACAATGTCTTTATTTTGTTCACCACGATTGAATAGTTTAGTTGCATCCAGTTTTACACTAAGTGTGACATCCTTAAGAATGCTCTTTGGCTTTTCTGATACCTTAGGACCCACCTTGACATAAAATAAATTGAGATAAAGTTCAAATATTCACACAGTTCAAAGCCATAGAGGCTAAATGCTGAAATACCGAGTATAGTTCCCAGGAGGAGCTCGGCAGTGCTATTCTGCTTGCTTGGGGGCGTGTGCTGCCTCTATAATGGCTCACTGCAAAACAAAGGCTGAACGCTATTTTTGCTTTTCAACCTTTTTCATAAAAGCAAAATTCTTCTTTAGATTTCTTGTAGTTAGAAAAAACAGGCTCTAATGAAGTTCATTTGTAAAAGAGAAATGGCTTGACACCAATTTTCAAAAAGCAGGGCATACCTGTAATAACTTACTGTAATCATATCGAACTGGTCACTGGTAAGAATTAGTACTCATGAAGATTGACCTTCATTTTATAATGCAAATTCTGAATCAACAGGGAAAATTAAAAAGAAGGCCTAGGGTTGGAAGGGGTAAGTAATTGCTTTTGGCCATACTTCTTCTTTTTACCTAAGGAGAAACTCTATCTGTATCGTGGGATTATTTATAATAAGAATATGAGAATTGGCTCTTAAAAAGTGAGAAGTAAAAGAGGAAGGGATGTGGGGAGGGGGAAGGTTACTATGAAAAAGAAATTGGCAATAAAATACATAAATCTGAAAAAATTCTAAAGGCTCCAATATAGTGTTTACTGTCTATATAAAATGATAGTTTTATTCTTCACTTTACATAGAAATAAGCTTATATAAGAGTTCAATGTACATGTTAACATCATCAAAAGAAATGGTAACATTACTTTTCCTTTCCATGTTATTTGTCCAAATTATTACCTGGTTTTTATAATTTTATTATTGATTTGTAAGAGCTTTAGGAATATGATGAAAATTAGCTTTTCATCTAAATACATTGCAATTTTTTTTGCCTGATATGTTGTCTGCTTTTGATTTTTTTGAGCGCTTTTTTTTTTTTAACTACACAAAAGTTTCTCAAGGGAGTGATGTCAGCAAACTGGCAGACTAGGAAGCTTTGAGGCTTTGTTCCCTGGAAATATCAAAACACATCAAGAAACAGGTTGAACTAACCTTACGGTAGCTCTGGAAAACAGCCAAAGATCTACAGTAACCAAGAGAATGCCCAGTGAAGAAAAATTTAACTTGAAAACTATAGAAAATTTCATGGTATTTTTATTCACTGTTGCCCTACCACCTTCTCAGTTCAGCACAATCTTCCTTTGGAAGACTCCTCAGCTCTATTCTCAGTTATCTCCCTTGAACTGGAGGTTGCAGAGTAAACCTTATTGGCCACATTCTAACCTATCTGGGGGCTTCCTGAAGGGCTGGTCTCTGCTTCATCTAACTTGGATCTCAGGCTAGGGGAAAAGCAGCAGTCACTGCATATGAAAGCTTCAAGAAGACCACCCTACACATAGTTACCTGGGGCAAGAGATTATAGGTGAGGTCATACAGTAGAACATCCAAGGCCCAGAGGAGAAACTGGCTGAGGTTCTTTGGGCTATGAAGACGTTCAAAAATAGCCATGTATAAGGAGGAATTGAGAAAACCACATACAAGCCCAGGCTAGAGACATTTTCAGAAAAGACCTTAAGCTTCCATCTTGAGCTGATCCCTAAACTCAGAGCACACCCACTGACATAGCACAGAGCCAGTTTGCAAGAACAGGGAGAGGTGGCTATTTTTGCAAACGCCTAATTTTTAACAAAAAATTATAAGACATACCAAAAAAAGGAAACATGGTTTGTTCAGAGAAATGATATAAATCTCTAGTTTCTGTCCTTAAGAAAACACAGACATTGGGTTTACTAGTCAAAGATTTTAAACAAGCTTTCTTGAATATGTTCACAGAGCTAAACAAAAACATAAAGGACTAAAAGAAATCAGGAAAATGATAAATGAACAAAATGAGAATATCAGCAGAAATATAGAAATTATAAGAAGGAACCAAACAGAAATTCTGAAGCTGAAAATTATAACTGAATTGAAAATTTTACTGGATGGATTCAAGAGCAGATTTGAGCAGATAGAAGACAAAATCATACCTTGTGAAAGTGACGTCAGAGGCATGGTGGCTTAGGGATCTCCCCTGATCACTCCCCTTGAAATTACAACAAACTGAACACCTGTAATTCAGTAGACAACACCCAGCCTAGCACACAAACATGTCAGAAATCTGTGAATCTGAGCATCTGAAGATGGGTAGTATGCGAGCAAGGAAGAAGGAGACGGGCGCTGTGGAATGCATCCCGGAACTCCCTGTAGGATGAGGGAGAGGCGGGAATTACATGGCTGTTCTTCAATTCTTCAAAGCCCCGAGCAGTCCTGCCTGAGAGATCAGAATATTTCACACAGTAGAGCCCAGTGAACGGTGTAGAAAACAGAGCCGGGATGACATAAAGAGGGGTAACAGCTGTGTTTTAACATCTGCCATTGCCAGGCAGAAAGCTGAGTCACAGAGCCTGGGTGCCTCTCACCACCCTCCCGGAGAACACCTCCCCTTACCCTGCCAGAGCTTGCAGCAGGCCCCAGTACTGTATCTGGTAATCGGGGCAGGATAGGGACTTCAAGTACTCTTCAGGGGCTTGGATCACCTTCACCCTTCACATTCTCTTTCACCTTTCACATTAGCCCTGGGACTAAAGCGCCTGGTAACGGAAGAGACACACAACTCCTTGGGGAATAAAGGACATTTTAAGCCCCAAAGCAGAAATCTAGAAAGATAGGGTTGTGCAGGAGGCTTGGGCACTGCTACCCTCTTCTTATCAACCTATTAAAGAGAAATCACTCTGAAGAATAATACTTTTTTTTTAAAGTAGTACATTCTCATAAATGTCTAGATGGAGAAATAATTTAACAAACACCATGAACAAGCAACATGACAAGGCAGCTGAGAAATAAAATGAAAAAGCTCCAGGAAATAAATTAGGGATATAGAAATATGCAATTTAAATGACAGAGAATCCAGGATTGTACTTCTGAAAAAGCTCAATGAGATGCAAGAAAATTCTGATCAACAGTTCAGTTATCTCAGAAACCAAATCAAGGAATAACAGAAGTACTTTACCAAAGAGATTAAAACTCTAAAAAAAAAAACTCAATAGAACTGCTGGAGTTGAAGAACTCAATAAAAGAGATGAAGAATAAGATAGCAAGCTTAAGAAATAGAGCTGACCAGATGGAGGAAAGAATTAGTGATATTGAAGACAAAATTCTGGAAATGATACAGATGGAAGAAGAGAAAGACTTGGGAATGAAAAAATGAAAGAACTCTACAAGACTATCTGACATCATAAGAAAAAGCAATATAAGAATAATTGGTCTACCAAAAGGAGAAGAGAAGGAGAAGGGAACAGAGAGCATATTCAAACAAATAGTTGATGAGAATTTCCCAAACCTATGGCCCAAACTGGATCCTTGAATCCAAGAAACAATAGAACATCTAATTATCTCAACTCAAAAAGGCCTCCTCCAAGACACATTATATTAAAACTGTCAAAAATTAATGAAAAAAAAAAAGGAATTCTCAAGGCAGCCAGGCATAAGGGGACATTAACTTATAAAGGAAAACTCATTAGATTATCATCAGACTTTTTAGCACAAATTTTACAAGCTATGAGGAAGTGGAACCAAATATTCAAACTACTAAAAGAGAGAAATTACCAGCCAGCAATAATATATCCAGCAAAGTTCTCCTTTAGATATATCAGAGAAATAAAGAACTTGTCCGACATACAAAAGCTAAGAGAATTTTCTACCACAAAGCCTGCATTACAGGAAATACTGAAGGGGGTCATTCTACCTGAAACAAAAGGACAAAAAATACAAACTACGAGTAAGATGACTAACAGACAGACAGAAAAAGAAAAGAGCAACCCTTACTAAAAACAGGATGTTTTATACTTAATTGTTATATAATAGTTAAAGGTAAAACAAACAAACAAACAAACACAACTTAAAAAGAAAAAAATAAAAGAGCTACTAAAACCTAGAAATGAATTCACAGTGTAAATAGAAACAATTTGAAACCAAAAAAAAAAAAAAAAAAAAAGACCTAGGGGAATTAAAGATCAGAATCTGCACAGGGGAATGGAGATAAGGCCACACAGAAGAAAAAGACTACTGTATATATGAAATTTTCTTTTACATAAACTTAATGGTAACCATACACTAAAAAAATCCAGGACTGAGACATACAACACACAACAAGTGGGAACAGAAGAAAAAATCATAAACCACCACCATATTAAAATAACAGACAGAAACAGAACAAAAAAACAATAAAGACACTGAGCTATCAGAAAACAAAAAATAAAATGGTTATAGAAAAAACTCATACTTCAGTAATCACCTAAATGTAAATGGACTGAACACGCCAATAAAAAGGCACAGAGTAGTAGATTGCATAAAAAAACAAAACCCAACCATATGCTGCTTTCAAGAAACACAACTTAGCTGCAAGGACAAATATAGACTCAAAGTGAAAGGGTGGAAAGCAATACTCCAAGCAAATGGCAGCCAGAAAAAAAGTTATGTGACCATACTTATGTCTGACAAAATAGACTTCAAGATAAAAAAAGGTAATGAGAGACAAAGAAGGACCCTTCATAATAATAAAGGGGACAATCTTCAAGAAGACATAACATTTAATATTATGTATGCTCCCAATCAGGGAGCACCAAAATACATAAAGCAACTACTAACAGAAAGAAAAGGGAGAAACTGATAAAAACACAATTATAGTAGGGTGACCTACTTTAGTCAGCTATGGATGATCATCCAAACAGAAAATCAATAAGGAAATAACAACTTTAAATGATAAATTAGACCAATTGGACATAACTGATATGTACAGAGCCTTTTGTCAGAAAACAACAGATTATATGTTCTTCTCTAGTGCACACGAATATTCTCAAGGATATATCACATGTTGGGACACAAGACTAACCTCAACAAATTTAAGAAAACTGAAATCATACCAAGCAGATGTTCTGAGCACCATACTTTGAAATCGGAGATCTACTGCAAAAAAAAAAAAAAAAAAAAAAAGGGAAAAACCCACAAATATCTGAGGATTAAATAACTTGCTGCTAAATAATGACTGGATCACAGAAGAAATAAAAGCGGAGATCAAGAGATACATAGAAACAAACAAGAATGAAAATACAATATATCAAAACTTTTGAAACATAGCAAAACCTGTAGTAAGAGGAAAGTTTATATCGTTACAAGATTATCTCAAGAAACAATAAAAATCTCAAATAAACAACCTAACATTTTGTCTTAAAAAACTGGAAAAAGAACAAATGAAGCCCAAAGTCAGCAGAAAGAAGGAAATAATAAATATTAGAACAAAATTAAATGAAACTGAGAACGAAAAGACAATAGCGAAAAGAACCTCAACGAAAAACAAGCTCTTTGAGAAGATTAATAAAATTGACAAACCCCTGTAAGAGAAAGGACGCAAATAAACAAAATCAGAAATGAAAGAGAAGTTACAACAGATACCACCAAAATACAAAGTGTCATACGAGAATACCGTGAAAGATTTATGCCATCAAATTCAATAACTTAGGAGAGATGGACAAGTTCTTAGGAAAATACAACCTTCCTAGGCTAAGTCACAAGAAACCAGAAAACCTAAATAGACCAATCAACAGTAAGGAAATTGAAACAATCATCAAAAACTTCCCAATAAGTAAACGTCCAGGATCAGATGGTTTCACCAGTGAATTCTAGCAAACATTCAAAGATGATTTAATACATATTTTTCTCAAATTTTTCCAAAAAATTGAAGAAAAGACAGTACTTCCTAACTCATTTTATGAAGCCAACATTACCCTGATACTAAAACCTGATAAAGATAACATCTAAAATAAGAAAACTATAGACCAATATCTCTGATGAATACAGATGCAAAAATTTTAAACAAAACACTAGCAAATCAAATAGAGCAATACATTAAAAGATTATACATCATGATCAAGTGGGCTTTATTCCAGATGCACGGGGATGGTTTAACATACACAAATCGATTCATGTCATATACCACATACATAAAATAAAAGATAAAAATCATATAATCATATCAATAGATGCAGAAAAAGCATTTGACAAGATATAGCATCTGTTTATGATTAAAACACTTAATAAAATGGGCATAAAAGGAATGTAACTCAACATAATAAAGGCCATATACGAAAAATCCTCGACTAACATCATACTTAATGGTGAAAAACTAAAAACCTTTCCTTTAAGATCAGGAACAAGACAAGGGTGTCCACTATCACCACTATTATTCAATTTAGTATTGAAGTCCTAGCTAGAACAATCAGGCAAGAGAAAGAATTAAAAGGCATCCAAAATGGAAATGAAAGAGTTGAATTGTCACTTTTTGTAGATGACATGATTCTTTACATAGAAAACCCTAAAGCCTCCACCAAAAAAAAACTGTTAGAAACAATAAACAAATACAGTAAAGTTTTAGAATACAAAATCACTGTATAAAAATCCATAGCATTCTTATACACTAACAATGAATTTTTAGAAGAATAAATGAAAAGAGCAATTCTTTTTGAAATTACAACAAAAAGAACAAAATACCTAGGAATAAAAGCCTAATAAAGTGTGTAAGGAACCTATACACTGAAAACTATGAGAAATTGAAGACGGCACAAAGAAATGGAAAGATATTCCGTGTTCATAGATTGGAAGAATCAACATCATTGAAATGACTTTACTGACCAAAGCAATATACAGATTTAATGCAATCCCCGTCAAAATCTCAGAGGCATTAAAAAAAAAAACAATAAAACAAACAAACAAAAAATCAGCAGATTTGTATGAAAGCACAAAAGAGCTCAAATAGCCAAAGCAATCCTGAGGGGAAAAAAATGAGGCTAGAGGTATCACTCCACCTGACTTCAAATTATACTACAAAGCAACGGTAACCCAAACAGCATGGTATTGGCAGAAAAACAGGCCCAATGGAACAGAACTGAGAGTCCAGAAATAACCCTCACCCCTGTATATAACAGCAAATAAATGTTGACAAAGGAGCCAAAAACAAACGATAAAGAAAGGAAAGCCTCTTTAATAAATAGTGCTGGAAAAATTGGAAAGTCACATGCAAAAGAATAGAACTAGACAATCTGTCACCATACTTCAAAATGAACTGAAAATGGATCAAAGACCTGAATATAAGACTTGAAACAATAAATTGCATAAAAAAAAATATAGGTACTAAACTCATGGAGCTTGGATTTAGAAAAGATTTTATGAGTTTACCTCAAAGGCAAAGGAAGTAAAAGCAAAAATAAATGAATGATATTATAGCAAACTAAAAAGCTTCTGCACAGCAAAAGAAACCATCAGCAAGACAAAGAGATGACCATGAATGGGAGAAGATATTTGTAAACAACACCTCCAATAAGGGACTAATATCAAAAATATACAAAGAACTTATATAACTCAACAACAACAACACAAAATTCTAATTATAAAATAAGCAGAAGACGTGAACAGACACCTCTCAAGAAGACATACAAACGGCCAACAGACATATGAAGAGTTACTCAACTTCACAAGCTGTTAGGGAAATGCAAATCAAAACCACAATGTGATAGCGCCTCACACCTGTTAGGATGGCTATCATCAACCTGACAAGAAGTAATGAGTGTTGGAGAGGTTGGAGAGAAAAAGGAACCCTCATACACTGCTGGCGGAAACGTAAATTGGTACAGCCACTATGGAAAATAGTATGGAGACTCTTCCAAAAATTAAGACTAGAATTACCATATGGCCCTGCAATCTCTCTTCTGGGTATTTACCCAGACAACTTGAAAACAAGAGATGGAAGCAACCTAAGTGTCTTTCGATAGATGATTGGGTAAAGAAGATGTGGTACATATATACGATGGAGCATTATTCAACCACAAGAAAATATGAAATGCTGTCATTTGTGATAGCATAGATAAAACTTGAGATAATTGTGCTAAGCGAAATAAGTTAGACAGAAAAAGTTGAGAACCATGTAATTTCATTTATATGTGGGATATAGAACTGAAAGCAACAAACAAACATGACAACAAACAGAGACTCATCGACATGGACAGTGGATTAGTGGTTACCAGAGGGAAAGGGGGGAGGTGGAAGTTAGATGGGATAAGAAGAGTCGTATATATGGTGACGAAAGGAAATTTAACTTTGGATGGTGAGCACACAATAAATATACACATGACATATTACTGAATTGCACGCTTGATGCCTATATGATTTTATTAACCGATGTCACCTCAATACTTTTAATTAAGAAAAAGAAGACAGAATTAATGAAGTTAAAGACAAGAGAGTTGAAATTATTGAGTTAGGGGAACAGAAAAGAAAAAAAAATGAAGAATGTAAATAGAGCCTAAGAAATTTGTGGGACTCTATAAAGTAGATTGATATGTGCATTTTGAGAATTCCAGGAGAATAAAGGGACAGAAATATTATTTAAGTAAAAGCTAAAAATTTCTCAAATTTTATGAAATATATGACTCTACAAATTCAAGCTCAATGAATGCCAAGTAGGATAAAACTAAAGGAAAAAAATTAGACTCTTATTTTACATTCTATACAAAAATGAACTCAAAATGGGTCAAAGACTTAAACATAAGATCTAAAATATAAACTCTTAGAAGAAAATGTAGTGGAAAATCTTCATGACACTGGATTTGGCAATGATCTTTTGTAGGTGGCACCAACCACAGGCAATCAAGAAAAGAATTAAACAAATTGAAAGTTGTCCAAATTAAAACTTTTGTACATCAAAGAATACTATCAAGAGAAAGAAAACCCACAGAAAATGTTTATAAAATATCTAATAAATCGTTAATATCCAGAATATAGAATAAACTATGACTCAACAACAACAAAACAAAACAAAAAAAAACCTAATTAGAAAATAGGCAAAGGAATTAAATAGATATTCTTCCAAGGAATATATACAAATATCCAATAAGCACATATATAGATGTTCAATATTATTAATCATTAGGGGAATGTAAATCAAACTCAAAATGAAAAAGCACTTCACACCTATTAGGATGACTATTATGAAAAATTTCATTAAAAAAGTACAAAAAGCAACATGCTTCAGTAAGGACGTGGAGATATTGGAATCTTTGTACACTGCCAATAGGAGTGTAAAATAGTGACACCACTCTGAAAGGCAGTATAGTGGTTCTTCAGAAAATTAAACCTAGAATTGTCACGTGATCCAGCAATTCTTCTTCTAGTTCTGCAGAAGAATTGAAATGAATTAAAAACAGAGACTTGAACAGATACTTACACACAATATTTATAGCAGCATTATTGACAATAGTCGAAAAATGGAAACAACATGTATCCATCAACAGATAAATATATAAACCAAATGCGCTATATCCGTACAATAAAATATGGTTCAGCTTTAAAAAAGAAGGAAATGCTGACACATTCTACAACATGGATGAACTTTGAAAACACTATGCTAAGTGAAATAAGCCTGATACAAAAGGACAAATATTGTATGTTTTACTTATTGAATATAATAGTCAAACTTATAGAGATAGAAAATAGAATAGTAGTTATGAGGGCCTGAGAAGCAGGAGTGAATGGGGTTAATGGGTACGAGGTTTCAATATGAAATGATAAAATAGTGGTGATAGTTGTCCAACAATATAAATGTACTTAATGTTACTAAATTGCATATTTAAAAATGGTTAAAGCAGTCAATTTTATGCTGTGTGTATTTATTGCTATTTTTTAAAATTTTTTAAAAATTAAATAATGGTTCTTCAGTTGCAATGGTGACCATATAGCC
The DNA here is from genome assembly GCF_014176215.1 of Rousettus aegyptiacus. Lineage (NCBI taxonomy): Eukaryota > Metazoa > Chordata > Mammalia > Chiroptera > Pteropodidae > Rousettus > Rousettus aegyptiacus. Next base: position 26,747,457 of record NW_023416286.1, read on the forward strand.
CTGATCATAACGAAATTGAGGCCACATTATCAAATGTTTTAGGATATAGTATTTGAATATTATAATTACTTGCATGAACTTGGAAATCCATTTTCTCACTCTAGAATTCACTTTGTTAGAATATCATCTTTAGCTTTTTTTAATAATATTTATTGCAATAAAATTTCAATGTCCCAATGATAAGAATAGATACTTTACTATATGCATATATGGTAATAGAAATAGTGTGAACTTTGGAACTAATTAAACCTAAATTCAAATTATGACTCAGCCACTTAACCAGCTTTATGACCTTTGGCAAATTATTTAATCTTTCTGAGCATGAATTTCCTCTTCTGTCAATTGGAGATAATGTAACCAACTGACAGAGTTACTGTGGGAATTAAGAGCAATTAAAATAAATGTTTGGCACAAAGAATGTACTCCATAAATTATAACTATTGTTTTACTATTAAAATAAATCAAGTAATCCTTGTAAGAAAACTAGACAGGCAATACCTTTGAGTTTTGAATACTCAAGACAAATTAATTGTGTACAACAGCTTGTTAACATGTAAGAATTGCATCAAATGTAATGTTTCACAAGGAGTAGATATAAATATAGTCTAGGAAAATAGTACCTGATTTTATCTGTAAAATCGCCATCTGGTGGTACTCAGATACAGTTACAGACAGGTGCCCATCTGTCCCCAGGGCACACCACCAGCACATCAGAAGGGGACATTGTTTAAAGAGATATCACTGACAAAATCTTTTTAAAAGATATTAAGAGACTTTAAATGTACGTATTAAAAATAAAGGTATGATTTCAATATTGTTATAACATACTTATTGTTTAGTCTTCATTCAAAATGTTAGACTAATTACAGAATTATATTCCCACTAGATAGTTCTTGAGAGTGCTTGTTTTCATTTAGCCTCAAGGATACTTAAACTTTGACAATCTGCTAAATGGAAAATAGTATCTTGCTGCTTGATGGCTTCTTTAAAATATTAAAGGAAAAAAAGTGAGTGAAAATTTTTACCCACCCAAACTATCAAATATAAAAGAGAAGACTATCATCAGCATGTAAGAACTTAGGAATTATTGTTCAATTTAACCCTTCCTAAGGAATATACTGAAGAATGAGCTTCAGACAACCAATATGACTAGAAATAATTATCAACACCTGAACTATTGGGGACTTTTAAGTAATCTTTACATATTAAGTACACAGTTACTGTAGACATATAATACAATACAATACAGTATAGTACAGTACAATACGATACAATATTAAGTATACGGTTACTGTAGAAATAATACTAACTGAAATTTAAAAGGGAAAGGATATAGTTTGCAATATTCTAACAGTAAAGTATGGTTTACTTATTTTTAAAAATGAGACCATAATAGAAATAACATGTAACTGATGATTGCCAGAGGGAAAAGGGTTTAGGGGTATGGGTGAAAAAGGTGAAGGGATTAAGAGGTAGAAATTGGTAGTTATGAAATAGTTCAAGAGGATGTAAAGTACAACATGGGTAATATAGTCAATAATATTGTAATTATATATAGTGGCAGGTGGGAACTAGACTAATTGAGGGAAAGGGGATCACTTTGCAAATTATATAAATATCTAACCACTATGCTGTATGTCTGAAACGAATATAAAATAATATTGAATGCCAACCATAATTGAAAATTTTAAAAAATTTTAAACTGATTTCTAGTTATATTCACGATAATAGTACATATTAGTACTATTATTTTGTATATAATGTGGGATAAAGCAGGCAAGTAATTATTGGCTATTCAAATTCTATCATCTTCCGTATCCTTAAAAACTAGCATCTTGCTGTACATGAAAGAAGATACAGAAGTGATATGAAAGAGGTAAGTAAAAAACATGTAGTTCTGAATTTGGACTAGAAGTACTAGCATAAATTTTGTCTAGTGACACAAGTAATGCATATTCTTAGTACCAGATTGTGGCTGACATACTATTTTCCACTTAAACCAAAACCAACCAGACAAACAAACAAAACTGGCTTCTAAGAGAACTGGATGATTCCAGGTCTGAGGTAGAAAAGATACAGTGATAAGAGCCTGGGACATCTTATCATTCCTTATAGCAGAGAAGTTATCGAAAACTACTAGGATCTTACAATTTATATGAAAACCTTTCTTTCATCATACTTTTGAAAACTACTTGTAGCCAAATGAATGAATTCTAGCCAAGTGTATGAATTTCCAAGAAAGTATAAAGGAGTTTGTTTGATATGCACATGCTCACTCACCCCTTCCATGTCTCAAATTCTCTAGACTCTCTCCCTCAACCAGTTCAGACCAATTAGCAGTTTTTAGTTGAAATGACTTCTTTCACAAAATTGTATTCTCTCTAAAGAAATTTCACTTTGGACAGTACAGGAAAACATTCTCAAGTGAAGGTTGTGTTCTCAAATTGATTCATAACAGCTTATTAGAAAGCTATTTATTTGCATTACTGGTTATGGGCCAGAATTGCTCATTCTACATATATTTTAATATAATTATTTTTATGTAATTTAGTTGGAAATACATACTCTGAGTTTCAAATACAATGTATCCCAAAGTCAGGCAAGTCCCAACTTGGGGGACACTCGTTGTTCTAAATTCCACCACAAGATAGACACCAGGAATAATTTACAAGTGACAAGTAAGCTCTGATGATAATCATAATCTATTTTAAAAATGCAATTTTAGACGCAAAGAAAAAAATAAATGTTATCAAAATAAATGTTGTTGCTTAAAGATTCCTTGGGAACTGTTAATACTTACTTCCAGTCACAACTTGCGCTCCTCTGTCCATCTGAGGAGCAGGTCAGCAAGGAAGAGCCTGGGCAGAGGACAGAGCAAGTAGGTGGGGCCACTTGCTATCTCCACTTTCAACCCCCTGTTCTTGGTGTCCCTAGAATCTATAGGTTAACACTCAGGAACGACAACGTCCAAGACATCAACTGTCAGTACCGTCTCTTGGTTGCAAAAAGTGAGGAATATTTTTGCCCTGATAATATGCATTATCACTAGCATGCTTCTAGCCATACATGCCATGGTCTTTGATACCACTTTTATCTCTGCTTTTATAGAAAACCTCAGGCCACTGAAGTCACTGTAGGATGGCAGCAGCAGTACAGAAGACAAACGACATATTGTCCTCCTTTATTTTTATGTAACAGGATCTGAGAGTGGTAGGACAACAGGAAGGGGGCTGTTCTTAGCCTCTCTCTTCTATAATTAGAGTGAGTTTGCAATGCTTTTGTCTTCTTTCACATCTGGTTACCAAATGTAAAAACTGAAATGTCGCGTCAAACTCTAAAATTATATATGGCTGACATTCATATGCATATACATCCATATGTTCATATTCAGAATACTTTATTTACTATATATAATTTGTGTAAAGTATGTAAATAATCATTGGATATTCTAAATCTATCATCCTCTGTATCCATGAGAACTAACATCTTGTGGAAGAAATAAGATACAGATATACTATGAAAGAGTTAAGTAAAAATATGTAGTCCTAAACTTGGAATGGGACTATTAGTACAAATTCTGTATGTACATGTATGCTTATATATTTCACATATACCAAGTACTATCATAAATCTACATGACTATTAATGTTTTAAAGGAAGGTTTTTAGTTGATACCTTTAAAAATGTTACTCAGATAAATTTAATAATCAACTTCATAATTCTTTTTTAAAAATCTCACTTCTCTTTAGCCTTGAGTTTAGTCCTTTAGAATAGCACTAATAACATTTGAACTACATATCCAATTTCAAACAAATCAACTTTTCTTCAGAATATTCATTGAGATATCTGTATTGACCATTTCCAACATTTCACACATACGGGAAAGTTGAAATATTGTACAGTGAACACCCCAAAATTTCACTATTTAGCTTCTACAATTAAATGTATCACTTAATTATCTACCTATTCATCCCTCTATTAATACATCTTATTTGTGATGCATTTCAAAGTGATCTCAGATATCAGTGCACTTCACACCTGAACTCTTCAGAAGGCATATCATCAAGGAAAGTTCAATATTTGTTCATAGTTTTTTAGATATTTACATACAATGAAATGCACAAATGTTATGTTTATTACTCATTCAGTGTAGGAGCAAACTCTTATCAAGATATAGAACATTATTATTTGGACCTCAGAAAGTTCCTTCTCAGTCATTTCCAGTATATTTCTGTCCTATACTTCCCCTCCCAGGGGCAACTACTGTTCTGATTTCTTTTTATCATAGAAAAGTTTTTTTCCTGTTTCTGAAATTTTGAATAGGTAGAATCATGCATTATGTGATTTCTTGAACTTACCATAATGTTTTTGAGATTTCTTCACGCTATTGTGCGTATCTATTGTTTTTTTCCATTGTATGAATTCTATAATTTATTCAGTTTTCTGTGAATGGTCATCTGTCTAACTTCTAGGTTTTGCCTGCTATGAATAAAGTTGTTATGAAAATTCTTGGGGTAAGTCTTTTTGTGACATAGAGTTTCATTTTTCTGAAGTAAATACCCAGGATTGGAAATGCTGGTGGGCGTATCTTTAGTTTTATAAAGAAATAACAGGCCTTTTGCTATTTTTTACTCCCGCCAAAAGTGTACAAGTTTCAATTGGTCCACAGCTTTGGTCAGACTTGTATTGTCTGTCTGTATAATTTTAGCTACTGTGGTTGATTGTGCAATGGTATCTCATCGTTGTTTTACTTTGCATTTTCCTGATGACTGATGTTGAGCACTTTCTCATTTGACCATAAGTATGTCTTTTTTGATAAAATGCCTGTTCACATATTTTCTTCATTTAAAAAACAGGGCTATCCCTTTTTTTTGTCTCTTTGGTTGGTTTATGCAGCGTCTGCAGCTGATCTTCCTTTTTCCTCTCACAGGGCCCCTTGCAGAGGGTACCTTCTAACTTCCATTGGCCTAACTTTAGCCTCTTGAATCATCATTGTGCCAATATGAATCTTCCTGGAAATGGGCCATTCTATTATATCTCTTGTTGAACTTTTGGTTTTGTTGTGTGCAAATTTAAATACAGCCAGATGCCTAAAATTCTTGCTTATATGAACTCTGGAGTATTAAAGAGATTAGCCTTTTTATTTTCTTTCATGTTGACTTGGATTTACAATGATATAATCCTTAAACTATGAGAAAAATCAACCATAAAGCTCAAGAAAAGGTAGATGAGAACTTTTAACATTTTCCTGCATAATAGTTCTACTATTGCACTTGACAACTTTAACACTATTCTTTTGGGTTGTGAGAAGTGTCAAGAAACATGTCATTCAATGATACAACACTAGATGGAGCAAAGAGATCAACTTTGTTTTCCTTTACATTCAGAAATTCTAAATGCCCGCAAAACAAAATTTCATTTTAAAATTAGGTGACTAAATGGGCTAATCAGATTACACCACAGTCGTTTTCTTAATCTAGAGTTCGTAATTCTTGGTCAAGGCCAGTTTATCCCTTTATTCTTCTTTCCTTCTCTTTCCTTTATTTCATCTTTCACGCAACCTTCCGCAAAGTGTATACTAAATAAACACTTGTGCAGTCAATGAATGAATGAAGTGAATGAGTGACTAGCTCCCTTGACCTCATCCATCTATCTCCAACATTTCCTTTCCCTTTTCCGTTCCTCACCCCACCTTCTACCTCATATTTCACTCACAAGTCCTTAACATTTAATTGTTCTTTGCCAGTAATCGAATTTAGGGCCTTTGTTCAAATTTCTCCCTTTCAAGTTGATTCACTCATGTAATCTTTCTGTTGCTTTTCCATTTGCTTCTCTGCTGTGTCATTTTAATGGCTAGTGTTTTGTACTTCGGTTTCCACTTTTATCTGCCTTATATGCATTAGATTTCTACTCACTGAAATAGATTGACTGAGATATTTATGGAAATGACAGATTGGGATTCACCTCAGCTTATGAATGAAATTTGAATCTGTGGACAGAAAAACGGATTCTACAGAAATTAACCTCATGAGTGATATGATCATAAATTCCTAGCTGGGTCGGTCATGGTGGATAGTCCCACCCAAGGCACAGGACTTCTTTAGCAAAAGGTTGATCTTTGCCTTAAGCAAGCCCTGTCCATTGTTTTTGTGCATCTAAGTTAACCCATCTTTGAAATACTTTTCTTCAGACCTCTCATAAGTGTAACCACCCTCAAGAGAGCATGTGATCTTATTAACTATCCTGTAATCCAATCCCTCCCTTGATTTTTCACTCCTTCATGGAATCTCCCTTACTTTCCCTCCTTCATTTCAAATGCATAAAAGAAACTGCAAAATTATCATTCTCCAGAGCGTCTAAAATCTTGCTTCCTGGCAATTGTTGCCAGTTTTGGCTCAAATAAACACTTGTAAAAATTCTCTACAGGTTTGGGTATTTCTTACATTAACAGGAAATACATCAGAAAATACATTTCGAAAAACGCTGTGCTCGTTACGAACCCTCCCTCACGTGAAGGGAAATGAGCATAAGAAACTTTCTTTTCACAATCCCTCTGGCAAGAAAAAAAAAAGAAATAAGAAAAAAAGAGTCTAAGGGTTGTTAAGTTGGCTCGATTATACAGCTTTAGGAGGGAAGGTCATAAGGAAAAATTGCCATTGAAAAAATAAAACTCTTGCAGAAAGCTGATAGTTACCAAGAAGTTTAGAATAATTTGATTCATTTGCTGCACTTCTGTTTGCTTGTTCACTGCTGACTTCCCTTTGAAATATGGCAATCTGAAATATTAATCACTCGAAAGGAGAATGTCTCCATGCCAAGTTCATTTTTCTCTGTGGCACCAACACATTTCCTGTTCTCCCGGCTTTGCTCTTATCTGAATAGCCAGATAAGAGCAAAGCACGCCTTCTCTGCTTTCCAGCAGCAGCCTGAGGCGGCTGCCTGAACCAGAGTCCTCTGTCCTAATCCCTCTAGGGAGGGGCTGGGAGACTGTGTCCTTGTGACTGACCTTGATTTCAATCCCTTCCTGGTAAAGAAAAAAGGGAAGACAATTGGGCTATGCAGCAGTCGCTACCCACAGAATTAGAAAGTCGAACGCGCAGAGAACTGAATTCTTCTCACACTAAAACCTAGAAAGATTCCCCAGCTCTCCAAAACTCACATACTTTCCTTTCTTGTTAATCTCCCTTTCTGGCTATTATTCAACAACTGTGGAGCCCTTCTCAGGCTTTTAGCCTCCTTTAAGCTGTACAAGGAGAATGAAAAAAATGCATCCTGAGACCTCGGATTTTTTTTCTTCTTCCTTTTCTGTTGCCAGTGAATCCGTTTGAAAAGCCAGCTGGCAGAGGCTCCAGGAATTTGTGTGAGTGCCTAGTGGAGAGTCATGGCACTAGCAGGCTGTCCAGGCATTTCCAAACATGGCGCTAGCCGATGGCCTGCACTTATAGGGCATTGGCCAGCCAGTGAGGCTTAAAACATTTCGAACATTTTCTCTATACTTTATTTGGGTGGGAGAGGAGAGGGTGGGGGTGGGGGTGGGGAGGAGACTTATACACATTTTAATAGTTCCATGACCAAATCTGTTGCATTTAAAGGGAGGTAATGAGAACACACATCATCCCCATCTCCTTACTGCGCTTTCCTCCTGGAGTCACAGAAAGTTGAATGTAAATGTTGTGCCTGTACCTGTAGGTATTTTCCCATGGAAAGGACAATGATTTTTGGTTTTGTTTTCATTCAGTTCTCAAAGGGTCTGCTGATTTATTCAACAATATTTACCAAGTGCCATCTATATGCTAGACACTATCATTTATAGTGAGGATGCAGTGGAGAGCAAGGTGAACAGCATGCCAACATGAGGGACTTATAAATGAATAGTATAAAAGGAGACATTACAAAAATAAAATAAAGAAAGAACAGTGATATTTTATCCTGTTCTAAGTGCTCTGGCACTAAAGGAAATAAACAGGGTGATGTCATGGTATCTAGTTGGGTGGTAGGTGCAATAGATATTATGAACTGGCTTTTTCATCTCCTATCCTATCTCGGTTATAAGATCACTTCCTGAATTATAATTAGGTTGCCTGCTTGAACTGCAGAAGCAGAAAAGCCCTCAAAAATTAAAAATTAAAATGATGTTTTCCAGACTCCCTTGCAGCTAGTGTCTGGTTGAGGCCCTATGTGAGACAGATGGAGGAAATGGTCAGTATCAGGCTGTGGGCACTTGTGAGGAGATGAGTATTAGGGGCCAGTTTGGTGGCAGAAACGTTAGATTGGTCCAGACTACTCAGACAGAAACTCTACAGTTGCAGGTGCCAAGAGGCAGGTGGTAGCAGAGAGGTTCCCACACAGACACATCTATGGTGTGTCATTTCTCCCAGCTGATGCTTCTGACTGCAAAGCTTCTTAGAGCCTTGAGTACAAAAGGCTTTCTTTGTGGTAACATTACTTGATTTTGTTTCCAGTGCAGGATCCTGCACCTGAGGCTTTTCCAGTCCCTCCCTAAGCAACAGAACTGCTGTCCCCACCTCCTTCAGAAGCAATGCCCCTTTGTTAGGGACTGTTTCCAGTGGAAAGATGTGGAAAGAAGACAGTGAGTGAGTACACCTTCTCCTTGTGTCTGAAGCTCGTAGGCATTCTAAATTATTTCAGTAGCCCATTCTTGGCCTTTAAGAACTTGTCAAAATTTTAGCTGTGTTTTTTTTTCCAACCTGCTTCTATGACAGTTCCATCTTCCTTCGTTTGTTCTGCCAAAGGTGAAATAGCCTGTTACCCATTTCCCCTCAATGGACTCATTACTCTTCAGAACTGAGTTCACTCTGTTGCCTTACAAATTCAACTTTCTGATGTGCTTAAGCACACAGTTATCGTTTTGTAGACTACCTGGCTTTTTCTCATTGCTAAGGTTGGCATGACATTTTCTTGAAGACATCTACAACCTAAGCGGAAGGAGAATTTTTTGTTTCTGTTTAGATATCCAATGGTGGAGGGTGTAGATTTTGGTTTACTCACTGGCAAGTGATCAAAGCACCAATGCTGCTCAAAGGTTCAGGTGTGAGACATTTGTCAATTCACTGAGCATTTCTTAAGTGTCTAGTATTTGCATATCACTACATAAAGAGCTGAGAATACAAAGATGAATGAGGCACAACCTTTGTCCTACAGTTGCTCACAATTTAGAGGGAGTGAAAACATATGAACAAAAGTTATAAAGTGTTGTGGTGAACACCATAAGAGGAGTGGAACTAAACACTGTGAGAAACATGGGCCTGGAAAAGTAAATAGAATACAGGGTCAATGAGGAAGCACCGGCATGTGAATTTTTTCTGGAATTTTGAATAAGAGTTTTCCAGATAGAAAAAGCGAGGAGACATCCACAGAAAAGTGTTCCTTCAATTTCTCATTCACTAATAAGAATTCCATTTCTAGGAAAGGTTGGCCAAGATCAGAATTCTCTTTTGGAGGTCTAGTAAGTCAATCTAGTCTCAGCCATGGTCAGCTCTGTGCCCGAGTTCTCCAGGTGTACTCAGCATTTCTGCAAGGTCAGCGGGTTCCATGTTAACAGGACTAAATATCAGGGACTCTTGTAGATTGTATTTGAGGAAAAGCAGTATTTTTTTTCTAAAAAACAGAAGTTTGATACCTATATTTATGATATTATCTTTTGCAATGCTTTCTTTATATCTTCATTAACCTCTAGATTTATCGTACTCCAAGTGGATGGATATCTGGATAACCATTGATTTGGACCACTGGGAATGAACATCAGCAGTGTTCTGAAAAGAAAGCTGATGCTGTGCTGTCGTCCAAACTCTCCTATTTGGGCCCCTCAGCCCAGCCAGGACAGTACAAGATGTCAACACCAAGAAGGAACAGTGGAGCCAAACAGGGACTTGATAGAGTCAGATACTCAGAAAAACATGTGATGCAGGCCAATATTTAGTCCTCGATATGAAAGCTGAGTCTGTGGCAGGCTAGGCTTAGACAGAGTATTAGCAGAAGACGTCAGCTCTCAGGCATGTGAGCACAGTGGCCAGTCTGTGGACTAAACCAAGATGAGAAGCTGGTGACATAATTGAGGACAGGAGCAGAGCACAGGACAGGATGTTTGATTATGCAGGGGATCTCTAGAGGCTGGAGGGCAGGTGTGGCAGAGTCTACCTGAGGGTCTTTAGACTCAGCCCTGTTGTTCTGTCTCCACTGGCATTTGAATGTCATTTTTGAAAGACATTCACAGTATATACACGAAACATACTGGTCATATCTTCAGCTATAAAAAAATATGGAGAAAAGAGAATACAGCCAATGTGTACCTGAGACCTTTTGCTCCTGATACTGTAGGATTTACTTTAAAATATTAAAATTGATGATAATGCACTTTGAAAGGTAATGTTTGAAATATGTATACAAATTTATATTAAAGGCAAAAGCATTATTGTAAGAGATAGAAAAAAAATTCCAGCAGAGGAAATATTTCCCTTTTCATTAACTACTGACTAATAAAATAAGTTGATGAAGAGAGAGAAGTGTATCAGATCATAGGGAGGATGAAAAATTGATGTAGAAAATTCAGTTCGTCATTGCATATGCTAGCGCATCAATGTCCTCATTCCTTGGTATTTAAGGTTCCGCCTGCACGTGGGCGGGTGTGCTGAACCTTGCATTATGGAAATTCCACATGCAAGATTAAACAGCTGACCCAGTCTTGGTCTTCTCAGCATTCCTTTGACCTCTTCTTTTGTTATTTTGAACTTTCAAATAATTATTAAGTTAAAATAGTTGTCAGCATTTGCCAGACATGATCTTAAATATCTTGAGGGTCATTTTAAAAGAACTAAAAAATATTAATTTAAGTAATTGTCTTCTTTATTGGAAATGTTTCTTCATATTCCACCTCCCAGCATGGTATATGAGAATATATTCCCTCCTGTTTTGTTTCTGAGTTTGCATCTGAGATTTTACTGAGAATAGTTTACTGGCAGGGTAGAAAAAAAATACCACCACATTATATCATTTAAACCCAAGTACTATCACCCACTCAGTTGTTAACTCAATATAGCAAAAAATTCAGCAATCCAAGAAGTTGTTTATGGCCATTCCCTTCCTTGTATTTTGGTGACCAGAAAGTGATTTAAAGAAAGATCAGCTTTATTTAGTAGGAAAGCTTACCCTCACTGATTTAAGGTTTCACCGTTCATTTCTGTCTACACTTATAGTAATGGTTGTAAAAAAAACTCTACACTGCATGGATGCTCTGTAAATGTGGGTTATACAATTCTTAAAGAAAATCTCTGTGAGTTAATCATAAAACAGTAAGGATACACACACACACACACACACACACAAAATCTTCTAACTTTGAAGTCACCAACAAAACATTTTCTTCACAATGAGACTTTCATCAATAGGGCTAGAATATAAATTATTTGTCAACATTTGTGTGTGTGTGTATGTGTATACATATATATATATATACATATATATTCATTATTAAATTGTATTTCTAGGTGAAAATTCTAAAACACAAGTTCAAATTAAAGAAATTTTTAAATAACAGGTAAAGATGCATTTCCTCAATAATATTTGTTCATAGCTTTACTTTTAAACTATTTTCATATACTTTTACTCAATCCTCATCGTAAGACTCTGGGGTGGACAAAGAGACATTACTTCCCCATTTAACTGATGAAAAACTACATACATGTTTAATGGAGACAGAAACATCTTGAATTTGCCATCAGAGAAGCTGAATTATGAATAGAATGAATACATGACTCACTGCCCCAAAGGCTGGATCAGACCATGCAGCCGCCATTACCAGACAAGTGAGACAAAACCAGGATTATCAGAGCCTGGATTTTATCCAGTAAATGCTATCAATTGTTTCCTTCACTTTGGTAGCAGTAGATCGCCCTGGGAATCTCTGACGGTCTCAGGCAGAAAAATAAAAACAAGGCTTGAGATTTCCAGTTTTGACTTCTGAACACTAGAGAGTAGTGTTGTGCTCTGCATGGCTTGCCCAGTACCTGTTCTAAGAAAAAAGATTGGAACTCTGCAATCAACCAGTCCCACACCTTCCCTGAGTGTGCCTAAGCCTCAAACGGCAGGGATGCAGCTTTGAATCTTTGGTTCTAGATAGTGAATCATTTGCTGGCCCTAAGCACTAACGAACCACTCGCCTCTCTACCCGGTAGTGTGGTTTGGAAAGGGGAAAGGAGACAGTCCCTTTTTCCATTAGCCATATTCTCTGCATTGGGGCTCCAACTAAGTTTTCTACACTTAGATGCCTCTTTCTAAATGTTAAGCAATCAACGAGTAATTGTTATCAGAGGCTTATAGATTTTCAGCCTGATTCATTTCCTAGAGAAAGGAAAACAGAGAATGGATAGATTTGATCATGCTATTAGGTATCAAAAATTGATTTGATCATGCTATTAGGTATCAAAAATTATAAAGGGTAGGAGAAGAGGAGAGAAAAAATTCTCTGGTCTTATGATTAACTACTATATAATATCATAATAACTATGTATGGTGACAGATGGTTACTAGACTTGTCGAGGAGATCATGGCATGAGGCATATGTCTAGTCACTGTGTTGTACACCTGAAACTAATATAATATTGTATGTCAACTGTAATTAAGAAATACATTTTAAAACTACTACATAAATATGCATATGGCACAACCTTAAGTATAATGTACTTTCACTGATGTGCAGAATGTTTCCATGGGTATGTTTAGGTGGAAAGATATTTCTGGTAATTGCCATGACACTTGAGTGTTTCTAGAAGGATATAAAAATAGCCTGTAAAAGTTTTTACTGTAGAAAATAATGATCCCTAACTTTGTTTGACTTTATGGCCAATGTGACTTGTGTTCTTTACAATGCTGACAGAAGATAATAACTGTTGATCTATGAAAATTCTGCACCAAGACGAAGCCGCACACTCCATCTCACAAGTGAACATATTTTGGGTTTCAATGTTTCTTCTTCCTCTGTACTAAATATCTGCATCCCTCTGGCACTTTCCTTCTGCTACCCTGTATTTTCAGTCAATGTCCAGAAAAACTAGATTGATAATTCATTTCATATCAATAAAGACATACTACAAATTACTTACACAGCTCTGAGCTAACCAGTCTGTGAGTTCCTCTAAAATCCCACTCACGTGATCTGTCTTGCTGGTCCTTACTTCTTCCTCCAGACACCTGCTCTCCGGGCAGCTCCTTTCTGCAATGCCCATTGCTTTGATCAGCCAATGCTGGGAATCCTGGGGTGTCTCACCAACACCTTCCCATGTTCTGCCTTGCACACTCACTCCTTACTCATGCCTGTCATCCTCAAAGCCCCATAAGGGCAATATCACCTTATATGGCTGCTGTCCACATCACAGAAGAGGACACTGCCAAAGCAGCCAGGTTCCAGAGACTCCAAGATGCTGACCCTCCTGGAGTCTTCAGTAAATCGGAGTTGTCCTCTCCCACAACTCTCTCTATATATATCTCCATAGATCCAAAGTTGAGGGACTAACAAACGAATCAAAGCTGAACTCTCCTCATCATTTCTCTTTATACTTATGTGTCTGTGAAAGCTCCCAGAAGGTTGATTGGGCAAATCAACCCTCGGCAGCCTCCCAGTGGTCATCTCAGAAACCCCCGATTCCACTGTGGCCTCATGCTGAGTCTTCTCTATAACAGAGGATATCCTCCCACAGGAAGTTCATATTCACAGCTTTGCTTGTTTCTGATACTCAACAGAGTAAATTACACATGGCAGACATTACTGAGGTAATGTTTGGTGAGAGTGATGATGATGAGTATGGAAATTTGCCTTAATTTTAGGAGTTACTAAACCTGTCATCTGCTTAACGAGCATTCTGGTAAATGTGAAGATAGATATCATTTAGTATCTTAAAAGAATTCACTTACTGTCTAAACCACATAACAGAATTCATTTTCGCTTACCTATTTCTAATGATTTCATATTAGTAAACCTTGTCTTCCTAATGAGACTATAAAGTTCTTAAGGTCAGGGAATCACTCTTATGTTTCTTTTCTTTCTCTTCTCACTGTTATATACTCTCTCCACAATCCCCATTTCAAATGTCCTAAGTTCCAACAACGATGTCTTGTATTGACAGCTCATTTCCTTGAGTTTCCCATCTTTATCAATCCTCTCTCACACATGTCCTTTCAGCCTTGGCCAAACTGTCACCTCCACAGACACCTTTTCTTGTTGCCTTATTTAAAACCACAGGTCCCCTCTCTCCTCTGCTTCATTTTACTCCATGGCACTTATCACCATCTGACATGCCATAAAGTTTTACTTCGTTTATTGCCAGCCTCCCCAGTAGAAAATAAACTCCATCAAGGTGTTTTGTCTATTTTGTTCACTACTACAGCCTCAATGCCTACTAAAATGTCTGGCTCATAATCCACACTCAATAAATATGTGTTGAGTAGATTAATAAATCAAGCATTTAACATAGCATTTTCCCAGAGTGAGTAATTAAGAAATACTTGTTTATCTGTGTTAACTCAGCTATATGTTCATCGATTCAGGAAAATGGAAGGTCAAGGATCACTTACAATGGTACCACAAGAGCCTAAGGAAAGCTCACCAACTGTTAAAATCTCCAGAGATTGTTTAAAGTGATTCTCTTGTGTAACAAAATAAGCAAAGCATGCTCTGCTATTAAGACTTGGGACTGGAATCATCGAACGCTCTGGAACAAGTTAAACTTTCAGGACGATCAGTTTAGGATTTAAAAATAATTTTCACAGCAATATTCTTTCAGTGGTATCAAGTGTCCAACTGAAGATATTTTACAAATGCAGAGAAGCATGAAAGGAGACCACTGTAACAACAACAACAATAACAATCTGTCGGTAACATGTTATGATTGTGATTAACGAAGTGCCTTTTACAAAATATGGGAAGCGTTTAGTGGGATACTTTGCAATATTAACCATTCCTGGTAGTTCTCCTTTTTCTTCTAATTTATAAAACCTATATTTTAAAACAGTAGAGCATTAAATGGATTAGTTCTTGGCTTTTAAGGGCTTCTATAGTTGTGGTACTGATATATAAACTAATACATTAACAACAAAATAGGTCTGTAAGGATGAAAGTTCTGTAATTTGGAGAATAGGAAAAGATAAGAGCAATAGATGATAACAAAGATGACAACAAAGATTTGGGACCAGAGGGTCCCAAACTCTACTTTCCACTCACCCACCTTCTCCTCCAGAGCTCAGCCTGAATGAGAATTTTAATAGATCTGAAGGGCAGGTTTAGAAACCAGAACTAAAACCAGCCTTTATCCTACTTCCTCTGGTCTTAGTTCTTGTGCCCTACTTCCTACTTCCTGTCTGGAGCTCTAAAACTTGGTGAGTTTTAGAAATGTCCCTAATACGCACACAACTTCTTTAAGGTATTATTATTAATTTGCAGATGAGAAAAAAAGGAGATTCAAAAAGATTAAGAACACATAATCATTAAAGTTATGGTATTAAATCTTAATAACAATATATCATTTATTAGTTGCTTCCTATAAGACAAGCAGAGTGATGTTATTGTATCTTATCCAGTCAACCACAGAGAATGGTGTAGCACAAAAGCAAAGCACATGGACTCCCGAGCCGGATTCTAATTCTGACTCTGATTTAGTAGCAAAATATTTCATCTCTCTGTAGGTCATAAGTCAATTTTATCAAGGCTTATTTTTTCATTTTATTTATTTTTTACATTTTGTCCTTATTAAAGGAATAGATGCACACATTAAAAAAAAAAATCAAATAGTCCTAGAGGCTTATACTTTGAAAAAAGTAGCCCCCAGCCTACTCTCCACCTTCCATCACTCTACTCTTAGGAGCAATCACTTTTTGCTTTTATAGGTGATACTTCTAAATGAAAAGTAATATGTCGATGGTGTTATTTTTCATTAATTAATTTTAGACAACATCTATTACCTTCCTCACTGTCATAGAAGATGAGGATTTTGCTGCGAGAAGTGGATTAGCTGTTTAATGCCATATTGTACCCTTTGCACCTCACCTCCATCTTCACAATATGTATCTATTACTTATTAACTCTATAAACACTGTTTATATTATTGTGACTTTGTAGCTTTGGCTTATTGCAGAAATATGTCATGTACTGTGATTATACGTCTTTTCTCACAAAATATTTTTTCTTCTAGAAGTTATCTATAATCCTTTTATGCTTTATTTATCTCTATGGTATTTATTCCAACATCTAGCGTATCATCTTTTATATTTTTAGTTATGTATTTTTTTCTGTCTTCTCTCTAGAACACTGCATGGGGGCTGGAATATCTGCCTATTTGTTTCCCTTCTGTAATGCCAGAGCAGAGAAGTGCTCAGCACATAGTAGAATGAATATCTATGAGAAAGCACATTCTAATGTGGAATTAACAGAGCTGTTATCAATAAGTGGTTGAGAAAAACAGAAATATATGTGATCTCTCCGAGAAGACAGAGGAGAAGATGGGCCCAGACTGCTGTGTTGACAGTTGTGTGGCTTCAAGATCCCCAGGTAGCAGGGTAGCTGAGGTGAGTCTATAAAAGGAAGAATGGGAATAGAGGTGAGCTGAAATGATAGCGAGGGGAAAAATAGTGAAACAAATGAAAAACAATCTGCTTCCAGTTGTTTGTTGGTCTGAAACATCCAAGAATTAGTTGTACTAGGTTAATACCTGTTGTCTCACCAGTGATGAATCGAACTTCAGATAATAAAAATAGTTTGGAGGCAAACATTCAGATTAATCGATTTTCCTACTTAACATAGGATTGCCAGAAAATCTGTTTTAATTACTTCCTTTTTAGAAATAGTTTTTAACTAGACTTCTTTTCTTAATAACATGATGTATAGAGTATGATTAATTCGTATATGGATAATACAGCAGTGTTTCATTAATATCAACCTGAGAAGTAACTGTGGTCGGATGAACTGATGTGGAAGAAATAGCTCTGTCTGGAAAGTCTACCTTCTTATCCTCATCTGTCCCTGAGCAGCTGAAGGTGACATTTACTAAGCCACCTTATTTTAGTCTTTACTATTTTGCCTCTAAGTAAGAGTATAAGATAAAGTAATCTGACTCTCATCATATTTTAACAGGCTATTATTCTGCAGTAGTTTACATACAGAATATGTAATGGGTCTAAAGGACAGGTTCGGAGAACCAGAACCTGAATATGTGAGAGGAAGGATTTTTACATGACGATCAAATCAGTTTTAAAAATATACATATCTGACCTCACTGTGACCACTTGAAACAGACCCTGTGAAGGTTTGGGGCCCAGACATCTGTAGTTTTTAAACTACCTTCAGACCATTGTGATGCATGGTAAAGACAGAGAACCATTGGCGTGTATGTGCGGTCTAGGGTAGGGCCAGGCTCAGCACTTTTTTAAAGCATGCAGGTGATTCCATATGATACCAATGTTGGAACTGCAGGCCTCAACTGTTACTGAACCAAGGCACCCAACTGCCACTTTTGGTCAGTCCTGGGTCCCATGACAGGAAGCTAAGCTGTACTGAACTTTTTACAGAATTACCCCTTCACAAAACTCACTTTCATGGTTCTCAGCTGTCATTTGTAGAGCTGCCCCTCAAACCCAACTTACTGTTTACGAAAGTATATAGCAAAGTCCGTTTATCTATTAATTTTTTTTAGTTATCTTGCCTTAATTCTGTGTATGTATCACATATTACCTTTGTCAAATTAAACACATTAAGTTAATAATAGTTAGTTAGATGATTAAGCAGAAGTTCTTTCAAGAGTGTGAGTATAAACATTCTCTTCCAGATACAGCAAAGAATATTTTAAGAGAAGAATATAAAGAAAATAAAAAAGTACAGAATGCTCTATTAGAAGACTGAATAATGTGATAAATGGAGCACAGATGGAAAACTTGTACTATATGTTCCCAATGAATCAAAATTATTGGATGGATATGTAATGTTAAGTGGGTGCAAGGAAAATAGAAGGGTAGAGTTCGAGAGCAATGAGTTATAAGACCTTGAAAACAGAAAAATTCCATCTCTGCCAATCCATCAGATAGCAGGAGGCATTCTGAAGTCAATTTTAGGGAGACAACACCTCTTCAGGAGTGGCTGACATGATACTTAAATTATATTTAAGATTTAAGATATTACAATGTAGAGAATGAGAATTTTCTAAAAATGACATCAGTTAAGACACCTTCTGCTTTATAGTTGTACAGGACAAAACTTGGAATATAAATAGATGGGAAGCAGACTTTGAGCAAGGAAAAACAATGAAGAATCCTGACCAAATCAGAATGGAAATTAATTGCTTAATCAAATGAAATTGATTCTAGCTTCTTAATAAGGAGAAATTGGAAATTTAAATAAAAACTACACATTATTAGCTTTTGTTGCTGTTTGTGATGTATTGATATAAACTGCATAGCAAATCGAAGATGATTCCCATTCCGTAGTGTGGCTTTGACTGCTCTCACAAATATTCCTATTGGTTTCATAAAGCAATGAGTTAAAGGTAGTTCCAGGATTATTAATGTGACACATCAGGACCAGGTAGCCTTCTCATGATCATTAGTTGCAATTCTAGTAGATGCAGTGGGATAATCCATGAAATCAATTTCTCTTCTGGAAATTTCCTTGGTCAGTTCTATCTACTTTGATTATGTTCCTGTTAGATATTTTTTCTAAGTGAGAACCTACCTAACTTATTATTTGCTTGATTTTTATTTTTTAAAAGTGCTAAAGAACACCCATAGGTGAATGTTACAGATTATATCACTAACATCCAAGATAAATCTTAGTGTTGGAAAATTTCTATAGTCACTCACATGAAATAACATGTCAACTGTCGTCCTTGATCACCCACACAAGCCCAGAAGATGCGTTGAAAGTAGGAGAGTGTCTGTATGAGAATGAAAATACAGTTTTCAAAATTGCTCTTACAAAAGAAAGAAAAATTTTAAACTCATGTTTAAAGTTTTTATTCTTCTATGTAGATGCTTTAAAACTATTTGAAGAATTAATTGGGAATGTCATCCTCGCAGTAGTTGCAATCTCTATGAGGACTTTGCAAAAGATGTTCAGAAACAGGTTCTTGAATCATAGGTATTTTACGTGTGACAGGAGAATCGCATTATACTAGAAGTGAGGAAGAGAAAAAAATGGCAAAGAATAAAGAAAATATAGAGGTAAGTACTAGAATTATTGAACATAAAATAAACTGTCAGGATAGTTTGTGGGCTCACTTATAGAGGAAGTATGAAAGCCACCACGCATCTTTATTATTTAGTATAGGTGCTGAGGCTTGTTATTATGCCTAAAAGCTCCATGTGGCTTCCCACTTTTTACAGAGTGGGAAATTGAAGAGACCACAGTGTTTATAGTATTACATTGCTATAATGAGACTAATATCAGGACAGTTCAGTTTCTAACTTATATGTATATCTTTATTATGGTGTCATTTTAACATTTCAAAACTAAATAAATATGTTTCAGTGTTTGTTTTTGGTCAGGAGAAATTTGTTCTTACTCTTAGCCTATAACTATATATTATATACCACAATTATAATTATGCATTACAATTTATTTATTTGAAGGCGAAATATCAGTGAGATGACATTTTCAGATTCATGATGGAGGTCGGGGTCAGTGACCTTTTAAGGAAGCCAGCTGGATCACACCTCACTATCCACCCTAGATACCATGAGCAGCTTTACTCCAGCTATAGCTCTGAGGCTCAGGCTGAAGTCCAGCCCCCCTCACCCTCAATGCCATGACTGTGCAACCTTGGAAGGAGACAGTTCTGTTTCCTGTGTCGGGGAGCACTGTAAACCAAAATATTTAAGGTCAGCACCTAAATATTACATGATGTCCCCCAATCAGGATTCTAATAGATGCAATTGTTATATATAATAAAACACAGATTTCATGAAAACAAGTTACCATATATTGTTAGTAATGTTCGCTCCTCAAAATCCAGCTATTATTTATAAGCGCATTAATGAGCAGTGACTATTTTGGAAAAAGGGAGATTGTTCATTCATTCCACCTAGCCATTTTTTTTTTTTGCCAGATAAATAAGAGCTTGGTTTATGACCTGAACACAGAATGGAACTAGTGGAAAGTATTGAAAATTTGGTGGACCCGCAAAATGTTTATGAATAGTGTTTTTTTCTAAATTTCAGATGAAGCCGTCTGTGAACATGTGCTAGAAAGTGACATACAATTGAAATGTAAATTGGCATCCCATAAAATGTTTCAAATTGCAAAAACTATGGTTGTTAAAAATATTACAGGACACTTATTGGACTTAGAAAGCTCTATCCTGCTGACACAACAGGTATTAGATGCCAAAACTTATTTCGACGTATGAAGCAGCTATATGAGTAAAAAAGGGAGCCCACCCACAAAATACCAAACACTTCTCATATCATTTTATTACCAACCTCATTACATGGATAAGGAAATTGAGGATCAGGAAGATAAAGAGATTTTCATACAGAAATTTATAGACCTGAGATATGAACTGAGGTCCAGCTTGTCGGCTCATGTCCTTTTTGCCATACCATGTCACACCAAAGAGCATTATTGAGAACTGCTTTTATTGTTCATTTCAAGGAAGAAACTATTTCTGTATGATGATAAACGTCACTGTATAAATTTACTTCAGATAAGCTACTTTTTCCACATATCTATGAATGCTTTGCACTCATTTGTTACATCTTTTTTGTATGAGTGTGGGTGTGTCAGTCTTTAACAGCAACGAAGTATTCAAAAGAATTGGCCCTTTAAATTGGGCAATTCTGATCTAATTCTATAGGAGATATCATAGAGCAAATCCTACTACAATTGAGATATTATAATTCTCAATATACATTCCAAGTTATTATTTACTCTCACCTTTGAATTAAATCAATATATTGATGATGTTTTTGATGCTTATTTTACCTGTTGGTATTACTGAATATTGCTGCATTTATATTCAAGTGTATATAATGCAAATCTTATGCATTTTATGTAGTTTTGCCACATTTAAATGACCACTTTAGGGGAAATTTGGTTGTCATTAGGGTTAATTTGGTTTACAGTTCACCAGCTCTAATACTTCCTTTGGTGAATTATTTTTTTAACCAAGCCACCTGGAAGTTAATCGTACTGTTAATTGATGCCAAAAGGAGACACCAAATTCACCCCTGAGACAATTATTTTTTACTTGTTCGGTCTACAACTTCTCTAAGTTACATCGCACTGGACATCCATATTTTCCTTTCCCTCCAAGCCATTTCCATTTTGCAGAACTCAATTTCTGGCATAAGCCCATCTTTCAGAGGAATGAGGTCACTCAAATATCATCTGCCAGATCTCTCCACCAAAGGACAATAACCAAGGACTGAATGGAAAATCTCACACAAAGCCAGATTAGAATTTGCGCTAATGAGACCGTGGTATTGGTTACAATGATGCTATCTCTCAAAGGCAGCATAGTTACTGTAAGTGTTCCAGGCTTCTCCTCCTCCTCTTCGAGCTCTCCTGGGTAGACCCAGAGACTCCAAGTCTCAATTTGACCTTGTTTTCCAAGAGCTTTGTTTTCTTTACCATTTGAAGTGGCCAGTGCAGGTTCTGAAAATTAAGGCATAACATTAGAAAACAGTGGAAGTCTCTGACTACATTTACGGTAAATGCAATCCATTGTTTCCTATTAGTCAGTTTTATTCCAATGCGGTATATTGTAGAGGTTTTTTTTTTCAGTAGCCAGAAGATAATTAAACTTGAAACTGTAGAACTGAATTTTAGTTCACCATTCATTTTCTATGCGATTTTGCTTAAGTCACTGATGTTCTCTGTGCTTTACTTTCTTTGCTGTTAACAATTGGAAAAGAAATAATACTCATACCTGCTAAACTTACCTCAGACATGTGGAAATACTACATAAACATAGAAACAATAAAGATTTATCAAATGCAAATTATTGTTATGTTTAATGTTAGTCACTTCAATCTTCTAATGACAAAAATTACAGTAACAACACCCATGGTGATACGAATAATATGACGAACCGAATTAACGTTTCCTTGATGTGCATATCAGAAAGGAGTATTAAATTGGTATATTTTTTTTATCCACATCTGAACAGGCATAACTCTCATGAAATTATGCTTTTCATGGAAACTTTGACCTTATTAATCTTGGCAGAGTTTGGGTAATATTTTTGGAACTCTGAAAGGACTCTTTTATTTTAATTCCCATGAAAAGCTTTATTTTTATATACCATATTAGGAAAATCATAAAAGAAAAAAAAAGCACCATTATATTTCTGATACTATTTCATGGAAATAAAATAGTAGGGTCAGAAAAGTACCTTCAGATGTCATCGTTATTACCATACCTACAATCTATGTATAAAAACGAGCCTTTCAACCTTCGTTCATTAATTGTTCATTTCACACTTAGCAATATCATAAATTCGTGTTTGTACAAAACATTCATAAACTGGCATTTTCACCTTTAAGCAGTTTTCATGCAAAGCGATTTTATACCTCTTAACAGGACAGTGAGTCAGATTCCTCCAGCTGTTTTCTCCTTCCAAAACTCCTGACTTTTATAGAGTCCAACTGCTCTGCAGATGACTGCAGTGACCTAGCGTGAATGCCACGCTGGTTACTAGAAGAGTTAATTGACTTCAAGCCTGGATAACATGCCCCAGAGAATCTAAATGACTTGAGAAAGAGCATCTTGCAGTACTTGAGTTCTTTGCACTTAACGATTCCGCTCACATGAAGATTGTGGAAGGCAGTGGGGGCTTCTTTTATTCTTGAGACTAGAAATGAATTTGAGAGAGTTGAAGGATTAAGAGGTACTAAGGACTAAGACTCGGCACCCTTGGAATTTAGTGAAAACTTTTTCCTGTCAAAACTGCCTGTCAGTGATTTTGCCAAAACAAGTCTAACAGTAGGAGATTGTCAAAGCTCCAATTAGTAAAACGCTAAACCCTGAAGTCAATTATGTGAGTAATAAAAAGTGGAGGCAAACTCTCATTTCCAGGAAAAGAAAGAATCAAATCAGCCATTAGTCCCACTGGGTGCGCAGAGGGATTAGGGCCCGCCCCAAAAGAAACATTCATGGTCCTTGCTAAAGTGGCCTCTCAACTCTTATGACTATAAGAGAAAATATAAAAATATGCTTAAGATATTAGGGAAAAGGAAGGATTAAGAAAAAAATGATTTTCCCTTGGTAGGCAAAGTCAGGAATCTCTTAATAATGTAAAAATAAAGATTTTGGTATTTAATAACTGAGAGTAATGTCAACCCCCACAGAAAGGGGGAGATCAATTTATATCGAAGATAGACAGTACACTATGAAAATATCACAAAAATAAAAATGAGTGTGAAAAATAATAGTGAAAGACCACATATGTCAATAAGTTGGGTTAAGGCGTCAAGCTTGAGATACCTCCAAACCAGGATATTTAGTAAATGAATTAGAGTTAATAAACACAGGTAGATACAATCTTAGAGAACTTGTGAAAGGCTAGGAACATTGGGAATTTGAATCTTATACTGTAAATGAGGAAATAATTCTTTATAAGGAAGATTACTATTTTAGTGGAGGCTGCTGGAAATTCACCAAAATCTCTCTTCCACTTCCCCACAGCACCGGAGTTGTTGTTGGGCCCATAACTGCTTAATCAGATACCACATTTCCAAGTCTTCCTTGCATAGGTGTAACCATGTGACTAAGTTCTAGTTATTACAACGTGGACGAAGTGATGGTTGTTACTCGGCCTTCTCCTTAAAATAGAGCCAAAACAGGGAGGTACCATCGAACTAAAAAGATGGAAGAAACCATATATACTAAGGGCTCATGTGGAGAGGAGACATACTGCCTCTCTAGATCACTCATCTCAGTACCGCCATAAGAAAGGGAAACAAACAATTAAAATGTAAATATTTAAACTTCAAATAGAATGAAGATAGCCCCAATCTGCTGTGAATAGTCCTGTCTTATGCCTGTTGTCTTGACATATTGTAAATGGCATGCTCTTTCACTATCAAACAAATTTGCGCTCTAATCCTATTTTAATTCAGTGTATCATGCTGCCTTTTTATATTAGAAGTTTAGCTTCTCTACGACCAACATAGAAATTGGCTCCTGGAACTTATGTGATTAACACAGGTAATATGAGCGATTAACAGTTATGTGGTGGGAGATGAGGGCATGTATACATCATGTTAGAAGACTACAGATCCTTGTTATGCTCTAGTTAAACATTTGATAAAATTTTCCACTGTGATAACTCGGAAGGCAGACCACATGGACCTACCAAAACTATAGTCACATTACAGTACCAGAAGGCTTATTTGTGTTGGTTAGTCCTTGCTGCATTTAACAAGGTATTACAAGAAAAAAGATAATGAAAGGCAAGAATTGGCAAGCTTAAAAGCAGAGATGAAATAGAACAGATGGGGTTGGAAATACCTCCTGCTTTTAAACTTCATAAAGAGTCATAACTGTGTCTCTCAGACGCTTTCTCAAAGACTTACTATTAAGCCAAAGCCAAAAAAAAAAAAAAAAAAGATCAGATTGAGAGTGTTACCTTTGGACATAAACTCAGTGTTTCACATGTCCTCAAAATAGGTACCTTTAAAATGAAGAATTGAAGAATGGATCCCAGAAGCCAGGAAATAAGGCTGGCCTAAGAACAATGTGTTGTGTATGGTGACTAGAACCTGGGACTGACTTAGAGCAATAAAAGTACTGAGAAGCCTCTAAATTTTTGAAATAACAAATGCCAGTGACTATTTGAACCCCAAGCAAGTATATTCTCCATATCCACGTCAGATATCAGCTTGGAAACAATGAACAAAGAAGACCCTCCTCAAATGGCATAGCCTGGGCCCAAGGAAGGTGATGATCCTCTGAGAGAAACAGAACCAGCATGGCACGATAAACTAACCAAGGATGCATTTCACTGTCAGGCCAGGGAATCTGTACAATTCTTGTCCAGTTAAGGACCATCAGTGAATTTGCATTTTTTCTAAACCGAGGTCTTCATTGCCGGAATGCTGTTTCCACTGCACCACTGTGTGGGGTGAAGGGGGCATCCTTTTAGTTTATCAGTCAGTGGATGATAAGCAGCTGGACCAGATCAAAAAGACTGTCTATTACCTAGAGAACCTAGACCTTTAGCTGGGTCCAGTACAAATGGGACTTTGAGGGGTTTTCTTAGAGAGAGGATGGCTGTGTCTTATGAATAGGGGAAGTACACACAAATATTTGGGCAATTTTGGGCAGAGTCTAAGGGGATCACGGCTAGTTACACACCACGAATTTTCCCACACTTTTTCTTAAAATTTATGTTCTGTCTTGGCTCATGACTGTCCTTCTACCAACAACATTTCTGAGCCCCCTTTGCAAATAGTGGTGGTCTTGTGACTAAGTTCCTCCCATGGAATTTGAATGGAAATGTCATTGAAACTCTGGATCAGGGCTCTAAAACGTTGAGCATGTGCTCCTCTACCCTCCCCCTTTATCCAGGTTGGTACACCTGGGACCTTTGACCCAACTCAGTCACAAAGAATAGGATGCCCTAGACAAGATGGAAGGAACCTTGCTTCTTGACAGGCTATATTGTTCACTCCAACATTGTTATACGAGAGAGAACTGAAACTTAAAGGTTTTTGCATCGCTGCTTTGGGGGATTTCTTTGTTAGTATGGTTAACTCTTGACCTTAACCAAGTATTGCTGTTTATAAATTCATTTTGTCTGTCAAGTAAAGCAATGTGTAGTGAGCACCTACTAATTCTCAGACACCATGCTAGACTCGCAGATGCACTTGCCTAGGCCACCAGTCACTGATACACTACTGACCAGAGTTCCCACTGTATCCACAGGTTCTTGATAAGCTGGTGGCCTACCATCTATACTAGTGCCTACAAAATTACAGAGAATATAAATGATGGAACTGAAAATGGAACTGAGGACTATCTGATTCTAGAAATTTTTACCTTTCTATTATAGAGAGGCTTAATTTTGTAAATAATCTTCAAACATGTTAAAATCTCTCAGGAATGTAAGATTTTTCTTTTTAACATAACAGATATGTTTATTTTTCCTTTCCTATTAGATGTTATACCCAGTGCCAATTTAAACTGATATACTGAGGTTTTGGGAATTTTCCATTTTCCATATACTTCAAATTACAATTGAAGTTTTAGTAAAGTAATATTTTCGGCAAGTGTATTAGGACTTTAAAAGTCCATAATTGGACTATTGGGTAGAACACGTTATTTCATATCTTAACATATATTAAGCTTTGTAAATAAAAAGGCATTGATGACTTTAAAGAAAGATATGCTTCACAAGGAATGTTCTCTGTTTCACCTTGGTAAAATCCACCTGGTTACCTAAAATCTTATTACATAATGGTTATTATTTCTTTACAAAGGAAAAACCGAAGGAGGTAGTTTTCTTTATGTTGGCAGCTTGCTAATCTGAAGATTATATCACTTTTTGTAATTGGTATTAATTAATGGTGGTTTTTATTTTACCTTTTAGGATCATAGATGTCTTACATGTAATGCTGAATAAACCACTCAAGAAATCATATGCCTCTTCGTTGAAATTCTCATTGTCATAAGGAAAGTTGGGAAAAAAACACTACTCCACATTCCCATTTTGCCTAAAATTTGATATACTTCAAAAAAATCAACAAATCTGCATACCTAAGGTTAAAGGCTAGTGTAAACAACTTTGACCACAACTTTAAGCATAAATATAAAAACTAATGGCTTCATTTACCTATTTTTTTTCAGGTGTCATGATAATTACATAATTACGACTAGCTTTTTTCTTAGTTATTTTCATTCATTTATTAATTCATTATTTAATACTTATTAAGCAAATGTTATAAGCCAGGCACTAACAAGCCATTCTAAGATAGAGGGATAAACAAAAGACACAGTTACTTATCTTCCCAGATCTTAAGTCTAGTTGTGGAATCAAATACTAACAAAAAGTGCGGCAAGAAATATTATTTTATTTGAGGTTCTAATGAAAAATAATGGCTATGAAAGATAATTAATATTGCATGATAAAGACACTGAAAAAAAACATTCCTAAATTAAATCTTTTAAAACATTAACTGTTCCCAGAAAGAAATTACAGATGACTGTTCTGAGCCCTTGTTGAAAGACAAGTTTCAAGGACTTAAAAAAAAATAAAGTTTAGTCTAAAGATCAACATTAAGACTTGATATAAGACCTGATTGACTCATTTAGATTGAATTCAATTCTATTTAACTCAGATTAATTCAACCCAATTAAACCTAACAAACCTTCCTTGAGTGTTGTGCTAGTGTGGAAAGAAATGGTTCTTTCTTTTGGTGCCCTAAACATTCTCTCCCCTTCCCAAGACCCTAATAAGCTTTAGACCTGACTTCATTCTACTACCAAATGAGAACACAGAGAATGACATAAGTGGCAAAGTAACATGCCTGAGGATGCCAGCAGAAATGAATTGTAAAATTCTGTGTATTTTTTTAAAACAAATCAGGGGAACAATTGACCTGTTCAGTTGAAAGCAATTAGTGAATAATTATGTTCTTGTCTTTTCTAGAATAAATGGCAACAATTGCTTTCTCAAAACAGATTCTTCTTTAAATTGGACTTTCTAAAAATGATTTCAATTTTGTTTATCAATTTTTAAAAAAAATGCCTGTTTCCTTTCATTGACGTTCAACCCAGTTAGTTAGTTTTGGGAGCCTGAGTGACTTATAGTTTGTCAATTAATAGTGCCAGAATGCCTTAAACAATTAGTATGAAGTTGCAAGCTACATGAGATCAAAATTAGTCAGTGCTAATTCAAATTTCCATCCATTTGGAGATATTTTCTGCCTGTAAAACGCTAGTGAAACTGAAGCAAAAGAATCTCTGCCACTGAGGATTTTGATCACTTTAACAAAAATGGTTTCCACAGCTTGTCAAGGATTAGTGAAAAAGAGGCACAAACTCTATTCTGCTTAAGCCAAAACAACCTCCCAAACATGTTTTTGTTTTCTGCAGTATTGAGAAGCAGATTGCTTACATAAAATGTTTCAGGTAAAATTTAATGATTTGGTTGCTAACTCCTTAGTTTTGTTTTTGATCATCTTCTGAATAGGATAAGATTTTTAATAATATTGACAGGGGGGACTGCTCATTTACTTTGGAATTCACTGAATAATTTTTTTCATATTTCTATTCTGTTAATTTTAATGTATCAAGCACCAACATTCTTTGTGCCATTGTAGGAAAACAAGAGATATTGGAAAATTCAGTTAGTGTTTTCTAGTGACTTGTGATATTACTGATATTAGTTGCAAAAGTCTTAGATTTGTGGCACAAGCCACATTGGCCAGATGGAAAATCCTAGTTGGAAGTAACCTTAAAAATTCTTTAGCACAACAACTTCATTTGATAGATCAGGAAGTTCCAGAAAGCTTTAAGAGGAAGAGTGGCAATTCTAGCCAAGTTGATCAACCTAAATCTAGTGAATTTCTAGGAGACCTTGGCTGAGGGACCATTTCTCCAGAAAGAACTTGCTTCCATCATACACCTGAGGACATTATCAAACCTGAGCCACTATCTCAGTTTCTCATTTTGAGTTTCGAGGATCACGGAAGAACCATAAACTCTTTTGAGGGCATACATTAGTTTTTTGTTTTGTCCTTCACTCAGCTGTAATGCTAAGAAAGAAAAGTATCTTTCCCTTTGACAACACATAGATTTTTTTCTAACCCAGTCTTTTATCAAGAAAAGCCTAATATTTGAAAGACTTTAGATATATGAAGAAATCTCAGTTCCAACTGCTTACCATGGGTTGATCTAAAGCCTTGTCTCTTATTCCTCCCCATTAGAACTCAAAACACTTAAGATAGGATAATTTCTTAATGCTATTCAAGATGCAGAAGCCCCCGTACGATGGAGTTGAGGCTCTACTTATCTGAAATCACATCTTTGCCTGGCTTTTCTTCCTGGCCTACCCTTCTTCCCTAGCTTACCCGTAAGTTTCTTCTGATAGCACTCACTTCCTTCTTGAGCTCTGCTGCTCAAGAAGACACCCCTACTTAAGACTTCATTCTTATTTTTTTCTAACTTCCCTTCAAGTGTGTCTAATCTGCTGTTTAAGCTGACTGTTTTTTTATATCAATGGTTATATTTGTTTTGGTCTAGCAATTCTATTTGGTTCTTTTTCAAAACAGTTTATTTTATTTTTTTATACTATTAATGTACTTTCAACATGGTTCCTAGTTTTTCATTTATGCCTTTTTCTTCCCTGGACTGGGAAGCTACTGAAATCTCTGCTTAGCTCTATGATAATGTTCAATATTTTAGAAATATAATGGATATTGTCATTTTCCTGCAAAAAGCAGCAAAAGCTGACACAAAATTCTAGCTTTAGACTGGAAACATAACAATTAACCATGCTGTCTCCAGTTCTTTCATGCTGATTTATGCTTTACTGATTAGTTATGTTCATGTTTGATCTATTAAAGACAAAGGGAGATGAATTTTTATCTAATATATGCAACTCAATCGATACTCAATATCTTCGAATCATGGAGTCCATCTGTGGAAAATCACAAAAGAGATCCTTGTGAGTAATAAGGAAGTGTTAAATCTCAATACATAGTTTTGTTGAGTTTTATTCTTTGCTGACTTTCTTCTAGAATGTACATAACACTGAATTTTCTTTATTTCTCTCTAAACTCTCACTCCCTGACTTCGCCTTTCTTAAATTTCTCTCCACAATCTTATCCTTGAACCAAGGCAGAAAGATGATGCTTTGAATAATATGTATTCAGTTCAATCTCTACCTGTGTTTCCCTAGTTTTCTTCACCTTAGTTAGGGCCTGGTATTAATAACAGGTACCTCTGATGTAAATGTGTCTCAAGGAGAGGGAGACATTAGGGAGTTTGGTTAGAGATGACTTATTTTCATTAAGCTTAAAGTGGCACTTAAAAGCATATTTTAAAGTAGAAACCTTTGTGTTCCCTAGAATTACTTATATGATATAAGTGATAATTCCCTCTGTTTATTGTCCAGAAGAGCTAACATGAATGGAGCAATTTATCAGAATAATAATTATTTTCATATCAGCACTAGTCTAATGAATGAATGTCTTTCAGTAAATAAGCATCAGAAGTCTCCATTTTCATCAAAATAAATGAATGAAGTAGGTCGAGGTGGTAAATCTAGACCAATAAGTTTCGTTGTTAAGGCAATTCTGAAACAAAGCATTTCAGCTCTAGTAAGCAGACACCAGCCCTCTGCATTGTGTTTGAGGTCTGCAGCTGAATATGGCTTTGAAGTGAGTAGACAAAAGCAGTGACAGACTCAAAAGAACGAAATCACTGTAAACAGTGAGAGTGTGTGCTGAGGAAGGAAAGGGGCTGCCTTTTGTACCATTGGTTAATTATCAAAAGTGTATTTTGTATGCCTGTTTTGGGATCCAGAATTGGCAGTTAGCATTTATATTTCAAAACTTCAGAGATTCCCTTACTTTATAGTAAAGTTTCTAATAGAAATGTACAAATTCAAGCCCTTACATAAGCAGTTGACCCTTTTATGTTAGCTCTTTTACTTCCATACAGCATAAGAGATTACTTTTCAATTATGTTCTGAAAGCAAAGATTTAAGGAAAAGTGTAATCACTCATGGCAAACAAATTAAAGCTAATTAGATTTACAAGAAGCATTGCTCATATGAATTGCATAGACACCGGAAGAGGTAAATTTAAAGTAACAATCTTCTAGTATCTCTGGCTATGGCTTATAAAGTGCAGGGTATAGTACAGGATGGACAAGGTGTATTATGCTATAGAGTGGATCGGTCTCTTCTTAATACATGTTGCCTCTAGTTTTCCTTTCTATACCTTGAAATCCACAGTTTCACACAAATTTTTGTACCAACATGAAGGAGGCATTCAATGTTTAGTGAATAAATAAATAGATAAATGATTATGTAGAAATATTAGCTGTGAAAACTATTTTTTATAATAAATTAATCTTATTGATTATATTCTGAAAGATACATGCTAAAGCAATACTTATTTTATGTCCTAACCAAAAAAGGTGATTCAAAAGGCATTTTCTGTGACAGCCAAATCTTTATAGATCTCTACAATTGAATTAAATGTCATTGACCTTTTCGAAACTCCTCAATAGGGATCAAATGGGTATTTTAAATTTTTTATTAATTTATTTTTATTTGTTTAAAAGTTATTAAGATGTAAAATTTATAGCTGTTTTATAATTTCACAAAATCTTTTGTTGTAAAGCAGTAAGGGTATTTCATTTTATAGATTATTTCATGTTCATAAATGAGTTTTATTTTTAAATAATTATAAATGTTTGGGAGAAAAATATGCTGAACATATTTATATATTTCTCTTGAGTGCTATTTTGTTTCATTCCACTGTTTCATCAGTTCAGAGTTTTGAACAGTCTTGTATATATGTTCTATCATCGATTT
This sequence comes from Rousettus aegyptiacus, assembly GCF_014176215.1. Lineage (NCBI taxonomy): Eukaryota > Metazoa > Chordata > Mammalia > Chiroptera > Pteropodidae > Rousettus > Rousettus aegyptiacus. The sequence continues at coordinate 26,778,995 of NW_023416286.1, forward strand.
TAAGATGTGTTATTTTTTTTAAGGGCCTCTAATAAGAAAGTGACTGAAAGAGAATGTCAACAAACATATTATATTCAGTAGAGGATTTCAACTAGAAGTCAAATGTTTACCATTGAAGTCAGAGATGATCTTGAATTAAGGTGAAAATGAATAATAAAATGCTTGTATACTGAGGACTTTTATTACTTTTCATAATTTGCAATATTGAGCAAAGTATCCTAGAACATGGCATTACAGAACAAACTATCACACTTACATGAGATTAAAAAAGAAATACATGAGAGAATTACATTTTGAGAAATAAAGAATTTATATAGTATTTTGTAAGGTATAACTATGCTGTATCATAAGATTGTTTTAGATTTGTTTAGCATTAACATTTTTTAAGGATTCCCAAGACATTTTATTATTATAGTGGTGGTTGTGTGGTAGATGAGTTGAAAAGGTTGAAATTCTGAATATTTATATGACTTATCCAAGGTTATTCAGTTGGCAAATGTTGGAACAAGCATTAGAATTAAGATTTGGATGCCAAAGTATACCACATCCATCATTCCTATATACAACCCAGAAGTCAACTGAGCAGATCTTGACCACAAGCACAAATCCACTGCAAGTGGCCACCAAAAGTATTCCACATGATTTCCCTAAGCCCCTGTAACTTCTTTTCTGTCTCCAAGATTCTCTCTCAATATGACCTCTCTCTATTTTCCCTATAATAATGACAAGAAGGCTAATCTTCTTGAATTTTCACCACTCCATGAAAATTCTGTTCCCAGAAAATATTACATAAATTTAGCCACTTTATTGATGATTTGGTAAGAGGCTATTCATCCATCTCTGAATTCCTTATCTCTTGTGCTGCCTCCACAAAGAGCCACATTACGCCCCCTCCCCCAACAAGTTCTACCCGTAGTAAGTGCTATGCGGTCTTTTCAAGAAATTTCATACATATGTAGTACTTACTACGTAAGGAAATCTGACGGGACAATTTCTATATGTTACTGAATCACATTATGCTTGCGACATTACGCATTAATATTATACATGCTTATTTAGCTTTATATATTACTCTAATTTTTATTGTGATCAAAGTCTTCATTTTTAAATTAGAACACAAATTCAATATGAAGATCAAGTTGAAGTACCAGCTGGAAGTACAAGCTCTTAAATAGTAATGTGTACTTTTTTCTTTTGGACTAAAAGTTTTTTCTTTTAAAAGTTTCTTAATTTTGTTGAAAATTTTATGATTAAAATTTTTCAACAGTACAGAAAATATATAGGAAAAAAATTTTTACCTTCCTCACCCGACCCCTCTGGTTTTTCTCTCCAGAGGTAAAATTTTTAATGGATTATATTTTTGTGCATCTTTCAAAAGTAATAAAAGTTTTTCACACAAATGTGTCTCCTCTTTTCACATTATTAGAAATCAGTTTTCTACTAATCATCAGGAGGTAAACACAAATCGACCTCAGCCATTAATATTCTGTAGTATGATCATTTTTATTCCCATTACGGTTATGCATACAGGTTCTAGAGTTAAATTCAGTGATTACAAAAACAGCACTCCTGGCTATTTCTTGTTCACCGGATGTAATCGTTAGAAGTTCTAAGTGAATTCTTTTAGTTTTTTTTTTTTTTAATTTCTAAAAAACATGCTTATATTTCTACTACTTGATGTTTCAGTTTTCGGGTTTGATGTTATATAATGTTTATATATTTTCATTTTCTTTTGGAAGATGAAAATTTCTCTTTCACTCATACATCTTGCTCTTAACCACACAGCTGTAATTGTAGTCAACTATTCTTCAAATATCATACTCTTGCTTGTATCAATTTTCAGTGTTTTTTATTATATGGCTGTGTAAACACTACACAAGTCTGAATCATGAAGTGTACAATGAATGCTTTTCCTATACATTAAAATTGTCTTTTTTTTGTTTTTCTTTTATATACTTACAATTAAAATATCCTAAAGTACTCCCCCAATAATACAAATTGTTCAAAACATCAAATATATTATATATTACAACAATTTTGTCTTTCTAAAACTATCTCTCTTGGAACTTTCTGGCCTATTCCAATCTAGACTAGTAGCTCTGGGTTGGCTACCTGTCACTGATTTTGAAATTTTACTCCCATACCATTCTTGAGGATGGATGTTTTCTTGACCTTCTTGCTGCGTGGTATCTCAGTTTTCTGGATTCTGTGTTTTCTCTTTTTAAAATTTATTCTCTTATTTTGGTATAGCACAACCTCTAATAAACTCCTGAGTAAAGGGTCTTGAGATGGAAATTTTAAAGACTTTTCATATCCAAAAATTATGTCTTATTCTATCTGAACTCCTAGAAATCATTTGGCTGGAGATGGAATTCTAGTTTGGAAGTTATTTTCCCTCAGAATTTTAAAGACATTTTTCCATCATCTTCCAGCTTCTAGTGTCGTTATTGAAAAAAATAATACCATCCTAATTCTATGAAGTTCATGGTTTTCTTTCTAAAAGTTTATAGAATCTTCTTCATCCCAAATTCCATGATCATGAGCCAATTATACACCTTAATGGAATACTTCCAATCTGGAAACTCACGGGAACCTTTCTCGAATTATTTTTTGATGTTTCTTTCTTCATTTTTTTTTTTTTTTGTTGTTGTTGTTTCATTCTCTTTTGCTAGATAGAGCTTCTGCTTTCCAGATATTGGGTTCCTAGATTTGCCTTTTTACTCACTTTTTTGAGACTATTTCTTCAACTTGATCTTCTAATCCTTTCATTGAGCTTTCCAAGAACTTTTTCATTCCATGTATTTCTTGCTTACAGCTGCTTATTCTTGTTTCTTAGATACAATATAGTCTATCTTCACTCTGTATAATACTGCAGGATTATAAAAATAATCATGACCAACCAAGCAGAAACCAGGCAAAACAATCTTAATGATCAATTGGGAAAATGACAATTGTTCTGTAAACTTTAACAATTTTTTTACAACATGAAAAATTCATATTATCGGTTTTAATTTATAGGGAAACGAAAAATAAGAAAACATATTTACTTAGTACACTGTAATTTAAAACATCAAAAACATTGAAATTTAAAGTGCTTTCTATCTGGAAATAATGCTTGCCACCTTCTCATGGTATAACTTATAATACTTAATGAGCATCTTTACCATGTCTTGAATTATTATGCTTCTAAGTTTGAAAAAGCTTCCAATTATTTATCTTTTGTGCTTTTAGTGTCATGAAATGTTTCTGAGAGCCCTTTAATGTGAATTGTTTTGCCGGTATCACTTCCTTTTGGACATCTACATTCTTTTCATCACAAACACGTTCATCTACATAAAATATTTACCAATTATAATATCCCCTCATGTTAATCAATTCTTGGAAGGTAGGTGCAAATTTCATAGCAGCATCCTTTTCTGCTCTAGAAACTTCACAAGATAGCTTACATTAGTCAGTTCAGTCAACTTTTGAAATAATGAAGCTAGCTTTTACTGACAATGAAAGTTTCTTCTACGCCTTTGTAATCACTACTTTCTTTTAATATGGCAACTAACCGACACTTCTCCCTGAATGCTAGCCAAATATTTTTTTAATTACAGTTTTCGATCCTATCTAAGTGGCTTCCTATTTCTAGTGTAATTTAATTTAAAAGATGTCGAAGCAACTTTTCTCGTTTTTTATATTCACTGGACTTTTACAATGTGGTTCATGTAGGTCCCTTCCTGTCTCACTTGCTATCATCATTTCTAATTATATCAAATTTCACTCACAGTGCTACATTTCTAATTTTATTGTTACACTTTCATCTTTGTTGACCAATTCCCTTTCTTCATTAACCATTCTGGAAAGTGTTACATGGGTTTGTTTATCAGTGAAAAAGAAGGAAGCTACACAATCACATTCTTTGCTGTCTGTGTTTGAACTAACAGCTGTGCAGTAAACAATCACAGACAGACTTTGAAAGAAGGGATTGGTCATTGATCGTGATAAGTGCGCATCTATTATCATTTAGTGACTGTGGACAGAGAAATGTGTACAACATTAGGTTATCCATAGTTAACACAGGTGTACCTCGAAGATATTGTGGGTTTTGTTTAAGACTACAGCAATAAAGCAAATATCTCAATAAAGCAAGTCAGATGAACTTACTGGTTTCCCAGAGCATGTAAAAGTTATGTTTGCACTATGCTGTAGTCTATTAAGCATGCAATAGCATTATGTCAAAAAAAATTTACATGTCTTAATTTAAAAATACTTTATTGCTAAAAAATGCTAACCATCACCTGAGCCTTCAGTGAGTCGTATCTTTTTGCTGGCGAAGGGTCTTGCCTTGATGTCTATAGAAATGCAGTATCTGTGAAGTGCAATAAAGCAAAGCACAACACAATGACATATGCTTGTATACTATGGTAACTGAAATCTGAACTGTATTACCAGGGGATCAGTGTTATAAACTAAACTGTGTAACTGATATTCATGCATGTTGGCACCATGCAAGGTGAGAACTGCCTGTGCATCTCTAATTTCGACAAGGGCATTAATGATAGTATTTAAACCATTTTCCTATTATTTCCTCCAATTTACTTTTCTCCGTATTGATTTGTCTCTCTGCTATTCATTTATTTTTTTGTTTGTTCTGTTCTCAGCTTTGATATTAGATATTGGTCTGATTTGCTCCGATGTAAGAGTAAGGCACTAAAAACTCATGTGTAGAGTTTATTAATGTGACCTTCACTGCTGGGTGATTTGGCTGGACCATTTATTTCTTAAAGAGTATTGAATATTAATGCCTTTAAGTCTTATCTTTTGGAATGGTCAGAGACCCCAAAGAACACTTTTCAAATGTCCTTCCTGGAAAGTATACCACCTTTATACATCTTGTACACACCTGTCTCCTAGGAGTTGGCAGCAGGAGAGAAGGTCGTTTTCCATTCACTCCCTTATTTTCCTTGTGGTACCTTTATTTGTAACCATGCCAGTTGAGGAACACTCTGTTTTAGTCTCTCCAGAGAATAAACCTTCAGTGTTCTGCTAAGGTGAAAGACAAGCAGTCAGACCACCTGCTGTTTTTAGCCACACCTTAACTTTACCTCCAAAGATCCATTATGTCACCAGATCCAGAGCTTCTTCAGGCTGACACCTTGTGAATTTTGTCACTTCTTGACATTCTCCATTGGTAGTTTAGGATCCAGCTTTTCCTGGTCACTTACCACTGCTCTCTAGTTTTCTAGATTTGGTTGCAATTTTTCCACTTCTTTGCCTTCATGGGTTTGTTGTTTTTAAAACAATAAACTTTATTGTCATTCTAGTGAGGTTTTATGAGGGAGAGAAGGTTAAATGTATGCAGTCAATTCACCATCTTTAATTTAAAGCCTCTCATTTAGAAAAATAATATACCAATGGGTATATTTTAAATATCCTGTACTAAACCCTTGACCAAAGTAAAGTAGAAAATTGAATCTAATAGATGGAGAGAAGAAGATAAAGCTGTGGTTTTATTCCTTTTTTATTTTGCTTGCTTTCATAGAAGAAAAGGTCTGATATTTCTTTCTGTTACTTTTCTTCCAGAGATGTTAACAAAGGCTTTACCATCTTTCTGTCATTGATCTTTATGTTTTCATTATCATAACCGTATTAAATCAACCATAAATATTGTAAGAGTATTTTGCGTAAGAGATTTATAACACTTTCTTGAAATGGTTTCAGTAGCTTTATTCGACTGCACCTCCTGGCTTTTTTAATAGCCCTCTTAATATATTCTGTCATTCCCATCTGTTTTGATTTAATGTTGATTATACAGACACACGCGTTACAAGAAGCCAGATGATCACTTCAGCACTGAGTTATGTGTGCATTAGACCCAAAGTATTTTCAGAAATGAAACATAAGACTGCTATTGTTAAATTATATTCAATTTATTAAGTTACTCCTGGGTAGATTATGTAGACCTTTGAAAAATTAAACATTAGACATATTCATAGAAAATCATGCCACTGCATTTTAACCAGCTACTAATTCCCTAACCAGGGAAAATATATTGAACACAGTCGAAGGTTAAGGCAGAGGAGTACAGTGAGACTAGGAAGCAGCCAATCAGATGGCGAGGGTCTAAAGATCTGATGCCTCCAGGCAAGCAGCACCAAGCTGTGCTGGTTAGTCTCCTCTCATTGCAGACGAACACCACCACATACACGTCGTAAATGCTCCCCGTGTGGGCAGCAACCACCAAGCAGACCCTGTAGCTGAGAAGAGAGGGATACATGCCCAAGCAACTCATTCTGCTCAGCAGCGGACAAGACAGCGATATTCCTGTGCTGGAATGTTCTCATTCAAAGGTATCGATTCTTTTTCCTTGAGTTGCTATGTTTCTGAAGGATTACGGAAAGTAGAGATGCTGGTGCTAGAGGATGATCTCTCTGCTTTCTAGTAATGCTTTGTTCCTGTTCTCAGTCTAAATGTCAGCCTTTTAAGATGGTTAACCTCTGGGGGAGACGGTAATAAGCGGAATAAAGGAACACTTTACATTGCTTAAGCTGACTGCGCACAGACCCTTTATTAGGACAGACTCTTTGTTACTGTTGCTATTGTTCTGAAGGTAAACTGGCTAAAACTGCAGCTTAAAAACCATCACATTCTGCTACCTTTATAACTAAGAGACCCAGGGAGGGAACGGTTGGGGGCGGGGTGGAGAGCAGGAAGGGGCTTAAAGCTTGCTGCAATTTATCTAGCTATCTACCAGCCTCAGAGAGAAAAAGGGCCATACTGCTGATCTAAAGTACAGAAAGAGAATTTTGTCACTATGAGGGTTCCTCTATGCTTTTGAAACAAGTTTTATAAAAAATAAGCACTTTGCATATTCTCATCATGCTTAATAAAGATGCCTTAATTATCATTTATTACTGACAGCTGGTGTAATCGTCCAAAAGTCATCAGCATATTAGGAGCTCTTGTTTTAGTTGCCAAGGTAATAGGAAGGATAATTTAATACGTTACAGAGTAACAAAAGACCCATGAGAAACATATGCATTAGGTGAGGCAAGAGATTGCTTTGTGGAGCATTTATTTTTTGGAATGAGTCTCTTCTTTTGTCTCTCCTCTGCATCAATTATCTGTTAGAAGGAATGTATGAAACAAGGACCACATATTTAGAGTAACACAATTATTTCTTCTGTACATTAAGCAACATTTAATTTGTGCGTATGACATTAAATTGTTAGCCATATGGAAAGGTTTCAATGGTAAGTTGTTCACTATCCTCCATGGAACATTGGAAATCACACATTTGTGGGCTATCAGTGTTGGCTTGGATGAAGTTGAGATAAACTGTTGTCCCAGGGAGCAGAAATAAAAGCAAGGAGTGCTCAGCTTCATTTTCCAGTTATCTCGCAAAAGCATGGCCCATTACATTTTAATCTTTATAGCTAATTGTCAGGGCTAATATTTTCATATCTCTGAAAGCTCTCCTAAGTAATGCAGATTCTTTTTGTAGTTATTTTTTAAAAGAGGGGAAATATTAAGGCATTGATGATAGTTTCTAAATGTCCTGGCCGGTGGTGTTTTTATTTCTGTTTTTATTCATTTATTTACTAATTATGGTCTGTAGCGCTAAATACACTTTGCCCCTGCAACATCAATTTTAAATTTTAAGGTTTAAAAATCAAAACAAATAAAAATAATTATATTTGTATTATATGTCAAATTTTTGACTCATTTATTTCTGTGTTTAAAAAATATTGCTTTGGAGAAGGCAAAATTAACTGATTAATTGGGTGGCCATAGAGAGTTCGTTAATAGCATTGATGAATGGTAATAGGAATATAGGAATTAGTATTATTTTGCAGAAGCGAATACAGAAGGATAATATCTTATATTTGAGCTATAAGTGTTCTGACACTGAAATGATGTGAGATTTATTTCTACTAAAGGAAGAATAAAAAGAACAGTCAAGATGTAATCTTAGAAAATAGAGTTAGAGTCGATGAAGCTTTTCAGGGTGTTAGGAGACAGATTAAAGGGAATGATTTCAAGCAAAAGGAGGGGCATTGCACTCTGAGGCAGATTAGGGGAAAAATAAAGGACCCAGACTGGCCTTGGGCACAGACAGACCTGGATTAAATCCCGCTGCTGCCCCCTACTTCCTGTGCAACCTGGGTAGATTATCCCCACCCAGCTGGCTTCTGAGAGTTAGGAGTCCATATAATTATAAGTAGTTCACATAACTATGAAAAGGGTATAATTAAAAAAACATGGCATCAAAGTCGATTGTGACCTTGTTAGGACTGATGGGTGGAGACACGCCTCCTCCTTATACTTATAAAAGGGGATTCACTGCAAGGGAAGAAGAAAGGCCCTTTTGAGTTCACCTCTGTCCTCTACCCTCTTTGCTCTCTTCCATTCCCCAATAATGTTCTACCTTCTGAAAGTGTAATGCCTTGAATCCTATTTAAATGCAAATAGCCTTGGCAAGACTACTTTAAGATATTATTACTCCTTGGTCTACTGGAAGGACCTGAGAGCGGATGCTGATAGGGGAATGCTGAGTAGGAGAGAGATTTATTTATTTATTTTTTAAATGGAGGGTGGGAAGTTCCAGGTAAAAAGGATGCTATTGAGAAAGGAAGAGCTAATTGGTGAGTCTAATGACTGGGAAACTATCCTACCAAAATAACTTAATAAATGCCTACAATGCTTACAGAGAGATAAGGCCAATGAGGAACATAAAATTAGGCTGTGGGTTGAAAATAAAGTGGAAAGCCTGGATAACCAGCAGGCTTGATGAGACGCATGATACAAACACACTTTGCTTTTCTTGGTCACCTATGTGGATGTTTGCTGTAAGCAGTGACTTCGTGCTCTTCATAAGAACTTATTGGCTTAAAGGAAAATAAATGAGGGCAAAGAAAGTAAAAGCTAAGCTACAGAACAAATTTTATTTTTACGGCATAATAATTTTTGCCAGAGTGCATGTCAGGAGTTAATGTAAAGAACAACTTTGTTGAAAACTACCTCTGACTGTAAGCACCAGTCAACCTAGATCTGAACATAGAACATCAATACAACCTCTGAGCAAGAATGATCTTCACATTTGTATAGCTCTCCAAACTCTCCCCATTCGAAGTGACTCAACTACACCGCCTAGATTTTCTTAAATATTACTTCCATTATTTCTTGATATTACTCCGATTCATTCCTGAGCTCCCATCTATTTAGAAATGATTAGATCTAGAGGAGGTTGCATGCCACTTGAGGACCGAATATTTAGGACACTGCCCAGGCAGGGTAGTAAATGGGATGGTCCTGATATTTTCAAGGTCATTCCCACTTACTGACCAGTGTCTTAAATTTTACCTTTAAATTGCTGAAATATAAACACCTCTTTATGAAGTAAGGCTATAAAAAAGCTATTTTAAATTTTCCCTTTTACCACTTTTAATTTTCTTCCTTTCTTTTTATAGTTTTGTGCATGTTTGTTTTCTTTACCAGATTGGAGTTCTTCCAGGAAAATGATAATTCCGACTTTAAATTTATCATTGCCTAGCAAAAAGCCTACCGCTTAGAAAATATTACACTAATATTTGCTCATCTTATTAATAAAATTCATTTCCCAAGAAGCCCATCAGCGTATGCACATTGAACTACCAAGATACCCAAGTTACATGAAGGAAACATGACTACATTAAAAGCATCCATTTGACTTCTCAATAAAATCTATGAATTAGGGAAAGTTTACCTTCGTTCAACATCTCTCGGCAGCATTAAGTCAATATATCCTGGCACTCTTGTGGTACTGCTATTACCAAAGGACTGTGTTTATGCCCAAGAAAATCTGATAAGTTCACACTGATAGAATAATAGGTCACTCTCACTAGTGTAGGAGCCAAGTCCAGAATGTGCCATGTCCGGGAGGGCTGGTGTGAACTGCTATAAGGAGACGTTGGAATTATCTGTTACCTACTGGGAGATGGGGGTTGGCACCTTAAAAGGGACAAAAGGCAAGGACTATAGAGCAGCAGCACTAGCCAGGCAGTGAGCTGGGCTTCTGGAGTCATATCAAGGACTTCAAGAATGAGCCAGGCTGATCAACCCCGCTCTAATCTTCAGAAAACACATTAAGCCCTTTCTGAGACACTGTTTGAACAGTCTTATTTCATCTCTCACAATTTTATAAATCCTTCTTATGACTTTTCAAAATCTTTGTCATAAACTGAGAAAGGAAGCCAAGTGTGTGTTTCCCTTAATAAGCCTAAAGTGATGGTGCCATGGTACCTGCCTATTAACAACCAGGATTGTGTTATTGTAAAATAAGGCAGTTCATAGAAAATAAGGGAGTTATTTGGTCCAAAGACTACCCCGCCCTCACCCAAAGAAAAGTTGTCTTGTTTTGTTTTAGTATGATGTCATTAAAGAATCACTTAGAGGTAGTGTCTGGGTTTATGACCTGTGAATCAGTGTAAGATATCATTTCTCTCCCCTATTTAAACTCTACTATTAGAAGTTTTCCGATGGGCAGACACAGAAAAAAATTTGTATGTCTACTTGGTGGACATTCAGCTTCCTCTTGTACCACCTGAGGACTCTAGTCCATTCATATTTCATTACAAAGACATTTGAGCTTCCTCCCCCTCAACACCATAAGAACAGACAGTCATCATTATACAGGTCAAAGTATAATTTCTGAAGTGTCTCTCTAAAGCCTATTCAGCCTATTCTCAGAGGAAAAACGAGCAACACTAATTTAAAAAACAGACTCCCAACACGTTAAAATGTGTATTAAAATTTAAAATACTATTCCCAGCATGTTCTTTTGTTACTCAAGGCTCCAAATATGCCACTCTCGACTGGTCCAATTCCTTCTAAAGTGTGGCATAATAGAATTTGAATTTTTCAGTGAAGTGGGCCTTGGTTCAAATCTCAACTGTACCATTTTAGTAGTTGACCCTTTGATTTCAATCCATAAAATAAGACTGACATCCATCTACCTTATACTTCACTTATCCCATTTAACCTGTAGTTAAATAGGATAATGAGTGTCTAGTATCTATAATGCCATCTGTCGCAGAGTAGACATTTAATAATTTGGAAACAATTCTTTCTGCTCCAGAGTCAAGTCCAAATGTGATACTTGTCATTGCATAGAGGGGACTTTTACTTACCTGACATATGCCTACGTTAGCAGCTTTGCCTCCTGCCTGGACCGATCCACTGCTTATTTCTCAACCTTATTCTCTGGCAATACTTGGAGTTTGCAAACATTGTTTGCTGTTTTGGTCTGTATTCCACTATGTTTGCCTTTACATGTTTTGTTGTTTCCTTGACGTGGAATGCTGCATTTCTCTCTTCTTCTATTTCCCAGGAATCTGCTGTTTGTCACTGAACCCATAGTTCAAGGGTGATATGCTTCTTCTCAATGATATTCTTTTTACCTTAATAAGATAGCTAGTATTTGATGATTCTTACTACCTACCAGGTGCTCTTTTAGGTAAATATTTTATATGTTATCTAATTTAATATCGAAATTCATTATTCTACTCATCATAATATATTGTCTGTCTTCCTCACTACATTTTGAGTGTAGCAAAAAAGTGATTAGTATAGCTTGAATGAATGAATGAATGAATGAACAAATAGCTAGATAGATGGGGAAAAGAAGATAGAGAGGACAAATTTATACTAGGGGATGTGAAACTGTTCTCTGAGATGGGTCAATATTTTAGGGAGCAAATTGTAATGAAGTCCAAGAATTTGAGAAGACATTATTTAAATGAATAAACAAAAACAAACTTAAACCAGAAAGTACATTACATCAATTGACTCATTTAAACTTACTTTAAAAAACTCAAGAGAAGAGGGATTTTATATACCTTATTTCATAGATGAGACAACAGAGAGGTGGCCAGACTTGTCTTAGACTATACAGCTGGAAATTAGGAAGCTGAGATTTGAACTTAAGTTTGCATAACTCTAATGTTCGTACCCTTTATACTCTGCTGTTCTGACTCTTTAAGTAAATTGTGGGAGATGGCTCAGGCTAGAGAAAAATAAATTATTTTGGAAGGAAAAGAGATGACAATCAGGAGATTGAAAGTAAAGGGAACTTAGATACTGAAGGAGACAAGTCTTCCCTTCCATGTTAAACTAGTTGAGGATTGTGAGATTTCCCTATCTATGCAGTGTATGCCTCATAAGTCCCCCCGTACTGTAGACACTGAAGACTAACCACGTATATGGATTGCATTTCTCTGGGTGAGGGAGTAGAGGATGGGAAGGGAATTCAAGAAAACTGAAAGAGGAAAAGACATAAAGGCCAGGATCATGAACTTTGGAGGCAAAAATACCCCTTTCTCCTCTGATCCCATCCTCATTGTGGGTGTATGACTATTGAAGGATGGGGTAGAAATTGGGGGAGTGACAGTGCCAAGTTATGGCTCATGGACCCTTATGTTGGGCTACTGTCTGGGGAGATTTATCTCATTTTACCACTCTAACCCAGGTAGTCCTTGATTTAGGATGGTTTCTAGAGTCAGAGGGCAATCCAACAGGTCATAATTTACACTTTATGTAATTGAATCAAATGTATTTTGTCTGTTTGTTAAAATAAAAAACTAAGTGACATTTTGGGGAAAGTTCTACTACCTTATGCTATTCAGCACTTTAGATTTTGCATTTTAAAATTGTATGCTGTAAAATATGTCTTATTTACAAAATTTGGTTCAGATATGCATTGTGTTGAATTTCTTCCATTGATATATTTTTAAAAGAATGAATCCATTATTTGGAGGAGAAAATTAGGTGGATGAGGAGATGGAAATTCATGTTTTATTTCATTTGGTTTGTATTCCTTTTGCTGACATTTTGATTAGAACACTCTCTACCAAGGGAAACTATTTTGAAATATAGCTGCTTAATAAATCTCATACATTGATTTTTCTAGAATTCATATCTATATCTAACTCTCATCACAAGTTTTTTTTGCCTCTAGAACTTCAGATTCTTTCAGATAGCTAAACTTACAAACATATCCGTGGGGTCATTGCTATTTTCAACCCATATATTTTTCTTCCACTTTCACTACTGCCTTAATTCACGTTCTCAATTTTTTTTGTTCAGATTATGCCAAGAACCTGGAACAGACCTCTTGGTGCACCCCCTTCAATCTCTGCATAATGGCCAGCATTCTCCTTCTAAAATACAAATTTACTCATGTAGGCAACTCCTTTAAACTTTTTAAGATGGCTCTTGGTTCTTAGAATCAAGTCCAACTTCTCTCATGGCTTGCAGTCTTTCTTGATCATGTACGTGAGATTTTCCCTGAATTGTCTCTGAATCCACCCCTTCCGCCCTACGCACACACACACACACTGTATGTTCCATACATTTTGAAATAATTGTAGGCTGTCAAACATATCTTGTTATTTCACCACCCCAAGCACTTTCCGAGTGATGCTGCTTCTACCTGGAGCATATCCTTCGCCTTTTTATTCCTGTCACTTCCCCACTCCTACCCCTAACACCTCCATCTTTGTGTGTCACATCTCACAGCAGTCCTCCACATAGTCTTTCTACTGCTCATATATTTATGCAGTATAAATTAGATCTCCCTCCTCTAATCTCATTTAGCATCCTATTCATTGTGTTTTTTGTCAGTTTCTTTCTTTAGTTCTGTTAGTATTTGCTTTATATCTTCTGGTATTCCCTGATTGGGAGCATATATATTGATAAGTGTTATATCTTTTTTATGTATTGTCCCCTTTATCATTATGCAATGTTCTTCTTTGTCTCTTGTTACATTTTTATCTTGAAGTCTATCTTGTCAGACATAAGTATGACTACACCTGCTTTTCTCTGAATGCTATTTGCTTGGAGTATCATTTTCTATCCTTTCACTTTGAGTCTATTTGTCCTTGCAGCTGAGATGTGTCTCTTGTAGGCAGCATATGGTTGGGTTTTGTTTTTTTGATCCAATCTGCTATTCTGTGGCTTTTTATTAGTGAGTTCAGTCCATTTACATTTAGGATGATTATTGAAATATGAGGTTTTCCTATAACCATTTTATCTTTTGTTTTCTGGTAGCTTGCAGTCTCCATTGTTTCTTTGTCATATTTCTAACATATGGGCTATGTTTTGTTTATGTTTGCCTGGTTCTCAATAAATGTTTGTGGAATAAACGAATGATCTAACAATAAGTAAAGCAAGAATCCTTTATAATAAAAATGGCAAAAAAATATATTTTCTATAAAAATATAATAAATGAAATGCTATAAGAGGATCTGTAGATAAAATCAAATATACTGTCTAAAGATTTGTCAAAGTTGGGCAATGACCAGGAAATAAGTTAAGATTTGAATTATTATCATTTTTCATTCTTTCTTTAAAATGTTGCCCATTCAGTGTGCTTCCCTCTGACCTAAGCTAAGTCAAAATTTTGAAGACATATTCTTAAATTTTGCTAATTAATACAATATGCCTTTCATGTGTTGATAATCTTATCTATACATTTAGTTTGGCTTCCTCATTTATTCAACTTTATGCTATTAGGAGAGACTTGACAGGGTTCATAAATTTCTTAAAATGGTCAACTTTTCATTGCAATAGTTGCTCTATCTGCTGATTGACAGAATCAAATGGGTAAATTAAGCCTCCAAGCAATCACAAATTGATGCTGCATTAGATTTTTTGGTTAAGGTCATGACTGCCAGATCAACCCATTATAAAGAGAGGTTTGCCTTTTTGCAATTATTAGGTAATCCGAAGGTTGGTAATTTGTCACTATTTGGGAGATCTTGTTTCCCAAATAACTACTATGTTTGTGCACATGGAAATGGTCTTAAACAGCCTCAAGAGCTTTCCTGGATAGATCTTTCTTGAATATGTTCGAATAGTGATCTATGAAAGAAGTATTTTCCTAAAAACACCATTTATCCAATTCTATTCCACCAAAAAAAAAAAAAATTCCAAAAGTCTCCTAAAGATTATTATTAAATTAAACCATCTACATGAGAGAAAATATAGATGACACATACAGATTTACTGTGGAATTTTTTTCTCTCATCCTAATTATTAAATATACCCTAGTTTCTTTATCCTATAGGTATAAACCAAAATGACATTTTTTCCATTACACTCCCAGAAATAATTAGGACAATTTGGGGAGCACCTGTTCTTCCAGTAATTCCCTCAGAATATAAACCAATATGAATGGCAATGGGAGACCTGAGATGAAGAAACACATTGTCTCTTTCCCTATTATCAACTCTCTCAGGACAAAAACTTCAATTCTGATTTTCTCTTTTGAAATGAAGTCAGAGGCACAGGTGGTAATTATTCTATATAAGAACATGAGGATACATTGTCCCGAGGGTTAAGAGTAAAGAAAATTTGAAACTGGGGAAATGTAGTCATGTAAATAAAAGCAGTACTCGACATGAGGAAGAGAAAAGGTGCTTCATTAATCTTTGGGGCACCTGCTGTCCCAGAAACATCTACAAATTCTCTCCTCCCACTAGTATTTGAAAGTTATGTGTAAATTCCAAAGAGAAGAAAGAGAAAAGGAAAAGTAAAAGGATTTTGGTCAGTATCTTGTTTAGTTTCTTTGAGTTTTATTTTTCTTATATGTAAACTAAATAATTTGAAGTTTATGATCTCCAAAGTGCTTTCCACCAGAATGACTACATGTAAGATATGAAGTGAGGCTGGAGAAATAGATGCAATTCGTTTATTGAGGAAAGGAGTAAGAAAGACAAACTACTAGAGGGAGTGGGCTAGGTCAAAGAGTAAGAAAGTGCAATGACTCAGAGAGTCTATCATTGAGAAAATCATGGGAAATAATGCACAACAAATAGATAGGACCATTCATTTAGTTAAGATTTTAATGTGCCTACTATGCATCTAGACAGAAAAGATCCAGGGATAAATAAGGCAGACAAGCCCTCTGTTCTCATGTAGATAATATACTGGTGGGAGAAGACAGGTAATAGACACATAGTCAAACAATGTAATCTCACAGCCCTATAATGTAATGGTTAAAGACATAGGCTTTGGAGCCAGACTGTCTGGTTTCAAATCCCAGTTCCCTAAACTTGACCTTGAGCAAGACATTTAAGCTTTTTGTGCCTCAGTGTCTCACCTATATAATGAAGATAATAACAGTGCCTACCTCACAGGGTCAACATGAAGATTAATGAGAAAAATACATGTAAAACCTTTAGAGTTTTTATTGTATTTACAGAACAGTATCTGACACATGGTAAATCTGAAATAAATGTCAGCTATTATTATTGAAGTGGTAAGTGCTGTGATAATAATGAAGCAGAGAAAGGCAGGGTTTTTCAACAGCAGCATTATTAACATTTGGGGCTGGATACGTCTTTGTTGTGGGGGGCCATCCTGTGCATTGGAAGATGTTTAGCAGCATCCTTCATCTCTACCCACTAGATGCCAGTAGCATCCTCCAGGAGTGACAACCAAAAATGTCTCTAGACGTTGTTAAATATCCACTGGGAGGCAAAATCACCCCTGGTGGAGAGCCACTGGATTAGAGGATAGACAAGTGCAGTATTTTTAAATAAGGTGATACGAAAGAACTCTTAGAATAGAAACAAGAACAGAATCCTGAACGGTGAGAAAGAAGCGGCCGCAGAAAACCTGGAGGGAGAGTGTTCCAGGAGTATACTCAGCAAAGATAAAGGCCCTGAGGCAGGAACAAGTTGGTATGGCCAGAGTATAAATGTCAATGAAGATCATGATAATGCTGAGAAGACATTAGAGAATTTTAAGCAGGAGAATAACATGAGTTGATTTATGTTTTATAAATTTATTCTCAGTCTGCAGAAGGGCAGACAGGAAGCACAGAGACCAGGGAGAAGATGAGTGCATAGTGAGAGATGAGGGACTTGGACAGGGGTAGTCAGAGTCCTTGGTTGTAGACATTGTGAGATCTAATAAGATGCTGATATATTACAGTGGAAGAACCAAAGGATGGGTTAAGTGTATGAGGAATCGATGGTAAATGGGAGAGGAGCAAGTTTGTGGGGAAGGACTTTAGTAAATTCGTAGGTCCATCTTAGCCTTGTAAAGTTTGAGCTCCTACTATTCATCTAAGCACTAACTGGGCTGTTGATACTACTAGTCTGGAGATCAGATGAGAGGTTGGGGCTGGAGCTGTATGTTTGGGAGTCATCAGTATTAAGATAACATCTAAAATGTGGGACCATCTGAGTTTCCCAAAGGAGAAAATAAGGTGAAAAGCCAGGGACTGAGTTCTGAAGCATTCTTATATTTAAAGAATGAAGGAATGGCTAGTGATATAAGAATAAACCCCAGAAACTGTGTGGTATCCTAGAAGATAGGAAAAGAAGTGCTTCAACAAGGAATATGTCATCTGAGTTGAACACTACTAAGTAAGAAGAGGACTGAATTCACATTTGGGTTAGACAAGATGGAGAATGCCCATGACTGTGATGACAGCGGTTCCACTGGCATGATGGAGATGAAAGGTACGTCGAAGTGTATTATCAAGAGAGGGAGGTAAGAAAGTTAAGACAGAAAGTGTAGGCATTTCTGCTGGGAAGGAGATTGAAGAGATGGAGTAACAGTTAGAGGGTGATGTGGGCCAAGGAAAGCACTAACTTTGTTAAGATGGAAAGTATTACAGCATATTTGAATGCTAATGGATCTATTCCAGTAAAGAGAAAAAAAAATTGGCAATTCTGAGAGACATTAAAAAATAATTGCATGGGAGAATTTATTGAGTAGTGGAAGAGGTAAAACCTCCAGTACACAGTGAACTAGTTTGTCCTATATAGAGACAAAGAGGGACAGCTCAATAAAATGGCAGAGAAGAGAAATTTAGGTAAAGTGGTGTATTTGGGTAATCAAATAAAGCAATTCTCATCAGAAAACTTTTATTTTTTTCAATGAAATATAAAGCAAGATCATCAGTGGACGGTGTGCCCCTAAAGAGCAAAGGTTGAAGGATCGAAAAGATTAAAAAGTGTCAAGTAGTCCTTTAGGAGAGTGAACAAGATATACATATTTGGGGAGGAGGATAAACCACGTTGGGATGTGAAGATAGACCTAGGGGTTCTTTTTAACAAAGGATTCAGTGTGTTTGTTCTTTTGCCCGGAAGGTATGGGGTTCCCCAATTTGAAGGTAATCACTAAGGAGGGCTAGTCGACAATGAGATTAAAGAGTTATGGTGTCATTATAGAGCAAAAGGTTTGAACTCAGGCACCTGATCAAACAGTCATTTCACTTAACTCTTAGGATATCTCTGTTAAGAAATCGTATCAATCCTACTGCATGACTGAGTAAACAGAAATAAAGATGTTAACTCATCCACAATTACACAGCTAATAAACTGCAGAGCATTATATACTTTACAAAAAGGTACTAAAGTGGCCATGGAACGCATTTCTCAAAGGTTTAAGAAGCGCTTTCATCTAATTCTCTTAAGGTGCTCACTCTCACATTAGTATAAGACTAGTGAATTTTCCTTAAGATTAAAATAGCAAGCAGACAATAAACTGTGTCATAATTAGAATCAGTCAAATTCCATGTTAGAATAGAATTATTCAAGAAGACAATTGTGAGTGGAATATCAATTAAATTTAGAATAAAAATTATCATGCTCGAATTTTTCAGAACGTAGTCCTATCACTCTCTAAGAAATTGAATTTACTTTTCAAAGCATTCTAATTAGACATTCCAGAGGAATTTCCACCTTTAGCAAAATTGATAACTAGTACTGTGCTAGGCTGTTAGCAGTGAGAACAGGAGATAGGGAGCAGGAGTGGGTAGGAAGGCTTTTGCACATTCTGGGTCCTGGAGAGCAAAGGAAATTCGTTGTAAATTGCATCTCTATTAACCACGATGACTGTATTTTCTGGCCTTGAAATTGGGACATGTGGCCTGACCAATAGACAGAATATTCACAATTAGGAATATCACAGAAATATGGACTTCATGGTTATCATACTATAATCAGTGGCAGAAGGGTCAGTTTAGAAAAATCAGGCTTAAAATTCAGGTCAAATTAGAGATTTACTTAAAAATTAATTTCTGAATATGTCACATCTGTGAACATTTAATGCTCATCTTGGAAGCTCATCACTAACTTCTCCTAAATCTCCCCTTTCTGAGTTCCCATACCTGCTCGGTATACAGTTAGTGGCTTTTAGCATGGTCCGCTGCCTGTGCTGAAGCTCGTCAAGTCTTCGTGGTCCTGGCACCTAGTCGAGTGCCCTATCTCAGTACCTCCTCGTTAACTGTTTGTCGAAGGCATGTAGGATGGGGCCAGCCACAGCCAGAGTAAACCACATTCCTTGCTACTTTTCCTGTGAAGCCTTCGTGCTTACTTTTTTAGGTACATCTGAATCTGGAACTCAGTTTGAATAGCAGATGCCTCCTCATTGAAAACTTTCCTATGCACTGGCCTCCCACTTTATTTTCAGAGATAACCTATGTTTCTTTTCCATGTTCTTCTGTAATGCTCCTATATTATACCTCAGTTTGATTGTTGGTGTCTCTATGGAGAGTAAATCATGTTTTCCACCTATAAACACACCTCAGCAATAGCCCACTTCACTAGTTTTTAACCAGATAGATTCAAATTGGTGACAATTAACCCTATCAATACCCTATTTAAAGTTAGTATGTCTTCAGAACTCATTCTTGGGTACTGACAATGGCTACTCAGTGGTCACAATGCTGTCCTTTTTTGTTGTGTTTGTCCTGATGATTATATATCTTAACATTGGTAAAGCACTTAGAATGGTGCTGGTACATAGCTAGCTCAGTTTACGTGTTTGCTATTACTTGGTTGTCTCTGCATTTCAACAAGCACATGAGGACAAAATAAATGGGTGCAAAATTCAAGGAATCTCTTCAATATGTAGTCTCTCATCACTTTTATTTCTGCCCTCATTATAGACAAGTGGTATTTAAGCATGAAATAGTAAATGGGCGATTTCATATTGACAACAGAGACTCAGTCCTGTCTGGTAGGGCAGAGGCATGCGGAACTAGCAGATACATTGGTTTAAACCCCTTGTGCCTTTAAGATCAAAAAAGACTCTCATTTATTGAATTCGGCTTGGGTTTTATTACACGACCCAATAGAGCAACTGGTACTTTGTCCATTGGTTTATGGGTATAAACTGTATTTCCTGTGTTTTTACTTTATAATTAAAGAAAGAACAATAATACCCTTTGGTTGTTGCTTTATTTTGAAATCTCTATTTAATATGAGTAGAAAAATATAATATATTTGATATGTAGAAGATACAACCAAAACATCTAAGGTGCAAATAATGCAAAAGCTGCTTGACTCTGTAACAAACTCTCTGCAGGAGTCATTATCAAGTACCTCGTATTTAGTGGAGTCTAAGGATGCACCTTGGAAACCATAAAAGGAGCTTCAGGAAAAGGTACTCAGTTTTGAGTGTCTAGGCAGGCTCAAATGTTAACAACTGCCTTGTTTTCTCTCTGAAAGTCTTTTTTTTTTTTTTTGTTACTGTGTAAAATCTTACTTTGCTTTGTAGAAGGGGAAAAAAATTAAATTGAAGCAAATTGGATGCCCTTATTCTAGAAGGGTATCTTCATTTGGCTTTACCACCAGAGTACAAGCCCAAGATAGCAAGGAGAGTGCCATATTTTTATTTTTAAGGGCCTGCAGAGGTCATACCATCAAGAGTGGTACTCAAAACCATTTGCGAAATGAATAAATGAAGGAAAGAAGGAAAGTCCTTTTGTCCTCTAGACCCTCATCAAATAGTTTTTGAATTGCTGTGTTATCCAGTGAATGCATGAGGGAAAAGACACAAGGGTTAAGAGAGAAATCAGCAAAACTGACAGCTAGAGAGAAAGCCTACTGGGAATGAAACCTACTGGGAAAATTTGAGGTTATGTCTTCTCTAAAGATTTTATTTTTTCCTGTGGGGAAAAAGTGCTTTGAAGAAAAAACTTTTGATTTAGAACAAAACTAGAATTTCTGGGAAGCATGTATCATAGCAGGCTAGATATAGAAAGTTAAGAGCCAGACAGAGGTCAACTTTTTACCTAAGCTTTATAATCTTTTCAAGAAGGATTCTAATTTCAGGTGTCCTACTTTCACAGTGGCAATTGTGATACCACTGTTATCACTTAAACCGTGTCCTCCAAAATTCATATTTTTAATTCCTAGCCCCTAGTAACTCTGAATATGACCTTATTTGGAAACAGGTTGTTATTAATTAGTTAAGATGAGGTTCTACTGGGAGTAAGATGGGCAGCTAATCTAATGTGGCTTATATTCTTATAAAAAGGGGAAATTTGGACACAGACACACATACGCAGAAATGCCACATAAAGATGAAGGCAAACATCAGGTGATGAACCTACAAGCCAAGAAATGCCAAAGGTGGCCAACAAACCATGAGAAGCCGGAGGTGAGGCCCGGAACAGATTCTAACCCATAGTTCTCAGAAGGAACCACCACAACTATCTCCACTGACACCTTGAACTCTGACTTTTAGCTTCCAGAACTGTGATATAATAAAATTCTGTTGCTTAAGTCACTATATTTGTGATACTCAGTTATAGCAGTTCTAGGAAACCCAATAGACCCATAGAGATTATTTGATCACTGCCCTACTCCTTTAATGGCTACTGTTAAATACCACAGTTTGTAATAATTCTACAATAACCCTCTAGAAGTGCTGTAACTTTAAAGTAGATGTAAGGTCATTGAGTGGATGGTGTTTTTACCAATGAAAATGTAATTATCCATGAGCACTGAAGACACTACTAGTGCTAGTGATTCAGACCTTCCCTGAGGAAACTGGCCATTACTAGTCAGAGGAAAGTTTAATCAACTTTGTCTTTTTCAGGGGCTAAAAATATTCATTACAGCCTTGAGTGCATGGCATCTACATGTTTTCTCCATGTCATGATGATAAAAACACTTAACTAGGAGAGGAAGATATTTTTTGAAACAACATTTTGAAGCAGAAAGCTTAAGAATTCTGCTTTTCCCATGAGTACCAGGGCACTGATAATAGAGAATTGAAAACAGCATAGAAGGAGAATTGACAAAGTATTTCTCAGACCTTTGCATTTATAACAGATAAAAGTCTCAAGAAATTTTTATGAGCTGCTAGAAAAAGATGTGTTCCCTTTGGTAAGTCATAGAAAGAGATCACGGTGGGCCAAGGGGACTGAGCACAGAGTGGCCCATCTGCTCTAGGCAATTAGACAGATGACGTTCTCACACACTTGCCAGTGAATGCTGCCCTGCAATGCAGTGACATTACCTTTAGGTGACTGTTCTCTTCACATTTAGGTGACTGTTCTCTTCACATTTCAGATAGAAAAGGCCATACAGTTGGTTCAGATCCCTAATGGTCTTAATTTGGTAGAGATTAGTGGGTCTATTTTTAGCCTACCTTGTACTTAATATGTGGGGATTTTTTTTTTTTTAAATGACAGTGGTAGTCATTGGCTAAAGTATACATCATCACCCTTGCCATCCAGAATTAAGAGGTTCATAGAGTCACAGTGCTTCCTACTTGCTGGTAGTGGCAGGCGACACTATGAAAAGTGTGTAGATTATTCAAAGATGACTTAGCATCCTCTTCTAAACCCTCTAATGTTCTCTGTATAACTTCTCCAGATTCTTAGAGGATCAAAACACTTTTTTCTTCTATATTCACTGCCTTCCTCTCTGCTCTCCTTCAGACAATTTCCTCTCCATCTCTTAAGCAGAGTCATTCAGCTACTTCTAAGTAATCTCATGTCCTCATGATTTTGATTCCCATCCTGCAGTTGTTGTGTGTGTGTGTGTGTGTGTGTGTGTGTGTGTGTGTGTGTGTTCATTAATATATCAAGTAAGTTTCCTCTGTAAGAGATTGGCTGAGACAAGCTCACATAAGAATTCTTTTCCATCCACTTTTACTTCCTTACTCTGTAAACTTAGAGGCTAGACCATTTATTTATGCATCCTTGTTATTTTTCCTCTCTCTGTTTTCTTTTTGTTTCCTTTTTTTTATATAAGTATTTTTATTATAATTAGACTATAAGGTTTTTCAAGACAAAATTTTTCTCCTTAGTTCTTGAAATAGTGTCGAGTATATGATAAGTGCCCAACCAACATTTGTTGATAGATCGAATCCTCTCTCCTTTCCTACTTTTCCCCACATATTGCTCATTCTTTCCTTCTTTATCCTACCTTTACTTTGAATAAGAATGAAATATCTTAATGATACTTTCTTTAATGTGATTATTATTTATGTAATTTTCGCATAGAATTGTTCATATAATTATATCATAAAAAGTGAATGTTTCATCAATTTAAATATATTTATGTGTTATTCTTCATTTAGTCAATATGTCTCTAGTTTTGCTATTAATGAAATTATCTGTTTCAATAGAACAGGCATTTTAATGCATTGAGTTTTTAGAGAGACAAACATTTGGCACTTGGGCTTTTATAAAAAATATATGTCGCATTCATGTATTAATTAATAAAGGGAGAATTAGAAATTTACAGACTTTCTTACACACATCATTTCTACTTTTTCCATCGCAGAATTCTGCTTCATTTTATTTTATAGGAAGAAGAATATAAAAACTATGGTTTCACAATTTTTGGGAACAAATAATTAGCAATTCAGGGGACAGATCATATTTTATGAGTTGTATGACAGTGATAGGAAGAAATATTTTAGTGAAACTGATAAAGCTCAAGAGACTTTAAATCTCCCAATCTAAAACTATATTCTAGTGTTATCGTAGAGATACACTTTTCCCCCCACTGATATGAAATAATAGAAACTACAACTGTGCATTATTTTGTTATGTTTGGGGACTGGGGAGGTAAATAGGTGACACACACAGTAAACAAGTGCATAATTGTCAGTTTCATGTTTCCAATATAATGTATTGATTCTTACAGAAAAATAATGACCGTAACAATAGCAAGCATTTATTCTGCACTTTGTGTGTCAGATATTGGGTTAAGTACAACCACATAACCACATACATTATCTCATTTACTCTTCACAATCACACCCTAAGGCCAATTCTTATTATCTCCATTTACGGATGGCTAAATGAGGCCAAGAGGCAAAGTAACCTACCCAAGTTCCTCCTCCTTTCAATTGCAGAATGTTAAGACTCAAACTCCAGCTTCTCTAACGCCAAAAGTCAGGCTTTTAAAAATCTCTGCAATCTTAAAAAAAAAGTTGACCTTTGATAGAACATCAAGATGAGGTGTTTGATCGGACACTACTTCAAACTCAATTCTGAAAGACTCTGGGAGCTGGAGTGGCAGTGACTTAGAGGTTGGTGCCTTTCTACATCATGTCAGATTGAGTCCTTGAAGTTCCTCAGAACTGGTTTCATATCCTCCGAGTGTGAACTGGATCAAATAAACCCACGATGATCCATGGAGCACTCGTGGATGTCTGGGCCACCTGCCTCAGAAGGCTTCAGCTCAGATCTGCAGAATCAGAAATCCCACGAGGTGGTGCCCGAGAACCCACAAGCATCTCACAGGATTATTATGTAAACTATGGTTTAGAAACCACTGTTTTAAGCATGATTGCTTTCTTTTTATAGGCAGGAAAAGATTTCATTCAAATGTTTAAGTTTGAAAGAAAATCACTATAATTATGATAAACCTGGAGTTGCAAACTAGTGGCCTGAATGAAAGCTGCTTTTTTTTTTTTTTTTTTTTTTTTGGTCAACAGTTATTTTTTTCTCTTAGAGAGTTTGAGTGCCTGTAGAGAGGCTTTACACCCTCTATATCACTACGCTGCCTGCCGCTTCCCAGCCAGTCACACTTTTAAGATATCTGCCTGATCCCTGAAGATGGCTAGAAAAAAAGAATATTCTTTTAAATGGAATCCACTAGATTCTGAGATAAATGATAATACTTCTGAGACTTTTATCTGCCTGACTCTCCCACAGTGCTCTTGACTTGTCTACATAGTAGTTCTTCTCTTTGTTTATGGGATTAGACAAGAAAGGCTTTTTTTTCCCTTCTTCTTCTTCTTCTAACCCTGAATAAAAGGGCATCATCATATAAAATTTGTCAGCTCAGCACCTCGTGATAAAATAGAAGAGAAAGAATGGGAAAGAATATACTAGAAATATGAATATTTTTCAGAAACTAGGGAAAGAGAAACAAAATTTATATTAAATTGACAAGATAACATATCAGTAAAATGGATCAGACTTCACTGTCATTTGGTGATAAAAAGTTATAGGAATTATGTATCCCTTAAGTGTTCGGGGTATAATAACAGTACATATAGTGGCTTTGGAAGTTGGTTCTAGGTCAAAATTAATCAAGACAGTTTTGAGGAAAAAGATTACTTATTTAATGAATTAAAGCAAGCTAAAGAAAAAAGACAATAGAAATGACACGTAACCTTAAATTTATTCAATCTATAGGGATAATTAGAAGTAATTAGACTTTTAAATTTCCTACTGAATATACGTAGTTTTCAAATGAACACCTAATGGAATTTTGACTAATATTTTACTTAAGTAGGAGCCTTTAGTTAAGGGCCGAGTATTGAAAAATGTTTTGTTTTGTTTGAAAAGTTTTGTTTAGAAAACTAAACAAATAATAACCCCCAAGATATGTAGAAAAATAGCATTATTTTTAAAAAGCATGGCAGATATAATAAGAAGGAAAGTAAGAAATTGTATAACCCTCTTTTTTAGACTTTTCCTTGGTTTCATGGCTTGCATGGAGCTATTCAAGATTTCTTCTGCTGGTTAAAGATGGCTTATTGGTGATTAGGATTCATTGATAGAATTAATGTCAGGGTCGGCAATGGGTGAATCTCTAAGGGGAGCCGATAATGTATTCAAAAGTGGTTATAAATATCACTCACTTAGAAATAAAGAAAAATCCTAGTGACACATCAAAGAGCTTTCAAATGTGCCAGTTAGCCCAGCATGTTTCCTAGGGAAACATTGATAGGTATTGGCAAAGGCAAATCTATAAGGATGTTCAGTAGAGCAATATTTAATTAAATTCGTATAAAATAGAAGTAAACTATATTCCAAAACTAGATTTGTTTTAAAAATTTTGCTCTTATAATAGAAATCTATGTGGTTATAAAAAAAAATGTAGTGTGGGCATTTTGAACAACACGTTCACAACTAAATTCTTTCAAACCAAATCTCTTCCCGTCATCTACAAATGAGTAAATATTTCCATCACCACTAAGATGATCATGCCAAAAGCCTAAGAATTGTCCTTTAAAACGCTCTGAGAGCAGAGCGAAGTTACAGTGACCACCAAAAGGAGACGGTATCTTGAGACTGAAAAAGGAAGCAGGTAGCTCCATCGATTATAACAGAATTTGTTGTGGGGTAAGTCACTTACAGGGATAGGATCGAAGTGGAAGACAGCCCCACGGCCTGCATAGCTAATGTCTTCTACCAGACAGTTGTTACAGTAAGTGTTTTATAGTATAGCTAAGGTACTAAGGATTCACAAGACAAAGGGACAAGGAATGCAGTACATCCCAGGAACCGTACCTCCTGGTGGTCTTTGATGAATGATTGCTTACAGTTGATGCTAGAACCTAGTTTGATATTTATCTTGGTTGCCATGCCATTCTGGCCGTTACTAATGAGAATCTCTATGGCTCCATTGTGTAAGTTAAAAGAACGCAGATAATCTTTAACTATAAGGCATTGGTATGCTGCCTGAAACTAGTAAGGTTAGCCAGAGCTCACAACATGAAAACTGGAACAGAAAGAAAAGCAGGGGGTATGAAGATGGACAAAGTCTTGTTCACATCAACATCTATATACTCTCTCTTCCTTATTTTTTATCTTCCACACCAAATTCAGCAACAAATCCTATAGGTGGCAAGCTACTGCCTCCAAAACATATCTTCAACTCACCCATTTTTCTCTATCTCCACTGCTACCACCCTAGTCTGAGACGCCATGACTTCTTAACTGAAAACTATGACGTAGCCTCTTACCAATACCCTCTTGACATTGCAGCCAGGATAATCATTTTAAAAATCTAAGTAGGCTCACATTTACTCCAGTGCGTAAAGCCATCAGAGGTCCTCCATTTGCTTCACACATAATCCCAAACATGGCATATGGTCCTGTACAATGCAGTCCTTGCCTAGCTCTCCAACCCCACTTAACACTACTCTCCATCTTAATCTCTGCTGGTGTCCCTCCCTCCAAGTCTTCGTACATACTGTTCTTTGTGCCTAGAACTATTCCCTCCCATGTACCAAGGAAGTGCCTTCTTATCCTTGGCTTCTGTGATGTAGAATTGGTCCCCAATTTGTTCTTTCTTATAAGTACCCTGTAACCCTGCACTCAGACACACTATTACTTGTACATTTTGTAAATAAAATATCGTTTGCTTTAAGATCTGCTTCACTCACTAGATTATAACCCTATGAAGATAGAAGCATGTCTGCTTTTCACCCTGACAATCTATACCGTACCTATAGACACAGTACAGAACAGAGTCTGACACAGTTGTTAGTAACATATGTGGAACCGGTAAATAACGTTTGACATTTAATAATTATCATAACATATCACCAAATGTATTTTTTCAAATATACATTAACAAATATATGTATTTTGAATATGTAACTATAAATTTAAGAATATAACCAAGTTTTTTAATGGTTATCTCTGAGTGGTATTATGCATTTAAAAATATATTTCTGTTTGCCAGTTATCCACTGAGTACTTTTATCTTTAAAATTAGAACACATGTCTTATTTTCTTACGTACTTCTCTTTCTCGTACTAATATAAATTCTGACCACCCACCATATCCTATGCTATAACTGGGGCCAGGGGTCCAAGATATTGTATTTATCAATTTCAAATCCTACTGTATATGTACATGTTTCAGGACAAATAAAATTAGAAGATGTGTTAGTTCTCAGAACACAGAATGACACCTTTAGGAAAGAAGTCCAAAATGGCCTCAGGAAATCACACAGCATACCAGAAAATTAAACTAATAATAGACAATTATCATGTCATAGATGATATAAACAGAAGTATGTTTTTCTATCATGTCAAGTTTCTATCTATTTATTTATTTATTTATTTATTTGCTTATCTATCTATTTATTTATTTTAGTTTCAGTGTTCATGTAAACTTAACTGGTGACATCTTTTGAGTGTAAATATCGTCATTGTTTAAATGCCACATGTATCCATTTAAAAGCTTTGTCAGAATGAAAAATGTGGCAGGAGCAAGTGATTTTTCCATCTTTGCAATGAACCTATGTTTCCCTGATCTCCTAAGACACTTAACCCTCTCTAAACACTTACTGACACCACTCCCGTACTCATTGGTGTATGTATTTCTCCCTTCACTGCCAGCCATATCTTCGGAAGTAGACTACAAGCTCCCTGAGGACAGAAGAGCATCTTCTATACCTCTATATATCTATCATCACATACACAGAATGCTCAACTCATTCATATATTCGTTTCATTCACTCCTTCATTTCATAAATATTTATTGGGACCTACTATGTTCATAGCTCTGATCCAGGCTCTCAAGATAAAGGTCAACAGACCAAGTCACTGCTTTCATGCTTCTTCTATTCTATTCCATTCTACTATACATTGCAAAGGAATGAATTAATATACAGTAATTTCTTGATTGAGCTTCTATTGGAAATTCTTGTCCTGAGAATTAACTGCTTTAAAGATTCAGGAAGGTTATCTAAGACAATAAGAGACTCTCTTTCTATTTTGGCTTTTTGAAAAAAAAATTTAGAAGCTAATTCTAGAGCCCCAATACTATGTCTAAGAATGAAGGCAGTACAGAGGTCTCCTTCTTTCCTTTTGTGCCTTTTTAAGAAAATTTATAAATGTACAGGAGTGTGTTGTTAAGCCTACATTCCAGAGTAATCATCACCATGGAAATGAAGAGTTATTGCCAATCGGATCCCAACTGGAGTTTCATAAATGTTTTTTTAAAAGATTTACATAAAAGACTATTATGACTGATCCAAGAGAATAGGTTACTCAGGAGAGGATGTAAGGCATACTGTTCTAACATGAACCAGGTCACATAGAACCAAGGCTGGCCAGAATAGAGCCAAGGAAGAATATGGAAGTACATAGGAAAGAACACTCAACTTGCTTAAGATCTACTCGGGATCTGTTGCTAAGCACCTCCACCTTAAAGGTTATTTCATTTAATCCTCAGAACCTCATTGAGAGTAAGCCATTATTCTTGCCAGTTTTCAGAGGAGAAAAGTGAAACTCAGAGAGATTAAATAACTTTCCCAAAGTCCTCTTCTTCTTAAGCTTCAGCAAAGGTTTGTATGTAAATTTCAAAGTCCTAACTCTTTGAATTATGAGACAAATGAAGTGAATTTTAAGATTCAGTTCTTTTATTTACCAGCTCAAAACCTTAAGCAGATTACTATACTTTCTAGCTCTTTGTCTGATCTATAAATGAGAATGATAATTATTTCACATAAACATGTCAATTTTAAAGGAAAGTTATAAAAACCATTTTGTAATCCATAAAATACTCTGGGAATTATAACAATTATTACATGTTAAGAAATATAAAAAATCTGTTAAATATTTTTAAAGATTTTCTGAAGAAATGAAGAGGAAATGATAACTACATTTTATGTAGGAAAGAAGAGGTCAATAGCTGTCATTAATTAAAATGAAAACAGCAGAAATGTTATATCTTCATTGTGACAAGTTCCAGAAAAATGAGAAAATCACCAGCATATGGTGTTTTCCTAGGACTGAATTCCATGATTCATTACAACGAATTCAAGATGTAAGAGGTAGAAGGAACCTTAGATGAAGGAACTAGGACCTGAGGCATTTGTTTGGTGACTTGCTCAGAGCCAGAGGCAGAATCAAGACCTCTGGCTGCTCCACCTCAGTGTGGTACCTCAACCATTATCACACTATAAATGATTTCAAGTAATGAGCTGTGATAGGAATGAGGCCATGACAGGGACTGGTGGAAACTACCATTACCAATAAACTGCCTGTAGAAAATTAAATTGACGTCTTAGGAAATTTTCAGTATGAAGAATAAGCACGCAGTAGTGCTAACTATGATCTTTAAAGCTAAGTTCGTTATCTATCCCCCCAGAAAGTCAGCACTGTAAATAAACTTCACTGTGTATAGCCACCATGTTCCTGACTAGGGCCGTGGCAATTGATAGCTGAACCAAGGGCTCGCTAAATAAGGAACTATGTTGGTAACAATTTGTTTATCAGATGGAGAATGCTTTTCGTCAAGTGAAGAACTATTTCCCCAATGTTAGCTAGTGCTTTGAGCAGTTAAGTGGCTTCATACAATTGATTATGTTCCTGTAAATGGTAGATCCACTAGTAAAACAGTCTGAATAATCTCTGGGAGTGAAGGCTCTGAAGAATGTTGATACTTGAAGTGCTGAGGAATGCAAGACTACTTCTTTTCAAGAAGACCCGAAGCATTCTTGTGAAATCCTAGCAGGCTTGCAAACATCCTGCATAAAGGAATGGGCTAAAAATAGCATCAGCTTGGTTGTAGGCTGATAGAAGAGTAAACATCAATGATTTTCTGGTAGCCTGTGAACCCAGGATCTTTATAAACCTGTGTCTTCTCATGGATATTCTCTCTACTTCTTCCTATGCCAATTAAAATCTATCCCATTCTTTTTTTTTTTTTTTTCATCTCCCTCTCTTTCCAAATTTTGCTGTGAGACATATTCTTCCAGGATTATAGGGCGTCTTTTAACAAAATATTTTCTCAAAGCCACAATTCCAAATTATTTGAGTTTCCCTTTTTCACTTCCATACACAACTCATTATTAAGAGATAGTTAATTTGAACAGTTCCATAAGTGATGAGATTCAGTTTTAAAGTGGCATTTAAAACATAGACAACCCAATAGAGTTTGTCAGGTACTTACAAATATGCTCAGCTAATCCTCATGGAATTGATGTGATCCCCAATTTAGAAATGGTTAAGTGCAGAGAGATTAAAACTGCCCAGTGAAAGATTAAAGGGGTGCTGTTTAATGTCTATGAGAATGAGAACCATGGAAAATTGAAACCCACAAATAATATGAAAATACTACTTAAGCCAAGAGCTATGTGGTTTGCCTTCTCCCTCTCTGATCTTCTGCACCCTTGGTAAAGAGAAAGTCGAGTTGGTATTTGCCGAGGAAGATGTCAGCATTCTCCTCGAAGTCCTATGACTCTTGTGGGCTGAGGGACCCCATCAAAGGTAGAAGTCACACAGCTCTCTTCATATTTAATATTCACAGTAAGAAGTCTCATAGAATGAATTCCTAGAAAAGCATTTTGATGACCCATCTTTAGAACTCTCATAATCTGTGAATTTGTGCAGTTAACTTTTGTTATAAATTTCTCATCAGTAAAAAAAACAATAGTAACATTCTCTCTCACTTGTTCTCTCCTTTCCTTTTCATCAAGATTCAGAATTCAAAATTTTTAATTGATTTAAAATTCACAATGAATTTTACTAAATTCCAAGATTAAATGTATGGGTCTTTGAAACAGCCTATCTTCTTGAGGGAAACTAGTGAAAATTCATAAATCCACTATTTTCTCATAAATTTCTTTTGAGTTGCCAATGTTTTTAAAAATAAAAACATTCAAGATTTAAGTTACATCACATTTGAAATGCTGAGTGACCAGACTCTCTGACATACACACTCTATTTTGCTCTACTTTTTCACTTTCAATCACTCAAGCACTTTTAGGAAGGATGGAATGGGGGTACTTTGTGTGGCAATGCTAGACGAAGCAGGTTCTGTTACATGTTCCCTGGTGGAAAAAGTACACTTCTTTCAGCACTATTGTACATCAGCTGTCTCCAGTTACAGCCAAAGTAGGTGTGTAATATATGACTGGACTTGCTACTAATGCAGGTACTCAACTCCTGGGACAGAGACACCTTGTGCTACAGTAAATTGATCTGCCTCAGGTTTCCATTAAGTCATCCGGCACACAAAATGGGAGCTCACATCAGAGATGGTGGGAATTGGTTTGAGTTCTGATTTTTATCTAGCCATTCAAAATCTTTTAAAAAGAGTGAATTTAAAAGTCCTCTTTTATAGAAACTATGAAGCCCATTTAAATATCCTGAATAGCCCAGATTTAGAGCTATGAGTCTGACATTATGCTACTTTAATATTTAAAAGTTTGACATAAAAATATAATTTGCCTATCACTATTTTAAAACTGATTTTATAATATTTTCTCTTAGAATTAATTTTTAACCATGTGAATAACAAATAGTTTGCATTTTTCTTAAGTGGACATCCTAAGATTATTAGTATTATTGAAGAAGATTAATGAAGAAGTTGACATTCTGAAGTTAATTCATTTCTTTAAAGGGTAGTTCAGAATAGTAGTTGATCTATTTATTTATTTTTTTGCATTGTAGTAGAATTCACAGTATATGTTTATAGTGTCAGGAATCATTTATCCTATTTTCTGAGTTAATATAAAGTTGATTAAGGAATTATATTATGTAAAAGGTATTTGAAGTACTCCTAGAAACACTGTGATATAAGTAGCAGAGGTCACTGTGACTATGTAAGAAAAGCAAGACATGGGAAAAGCAAGGTTAATTTCTCACTTATGTAAGTCGCCACATGTTATTGAACATTAAATATGTGTCATCTTGGGCCGAGTTTCCCAGAGATGCATGGCATGGAAAGATGACAGAAAGAGAATAAGATGCTACTGAAATAAAAATAAAAAAGAAGATAAGAGAAGATTAGTAATAAAGAAGGGAGCAAACCCATTCTATCAGCTATTTCTCCTCTCAGTCTAATAATGGCTCTGTGAAGTAGTTTGATAACATATGCTTGTCAAATTGCTTCGTGTATAGTATGTGTTTTATTTGTCTCATTTTGATTGCTTTTCAAGACCAGAAATTAGAATAAATTAAAAAAAAAACTCTATAGACCACCGGCTTGTGCATTTTATATTATCTCATTTAATTATTTCCCAATGCTTAAGAAGATAACATTAACTTCATTACACAGATCATGAAACTAAGACTCAGAAAGGATAATGAGTTTATTCATAATCACATATCTAATAAGTGGCTGAACTGAGATTCGAGCCAAATTATCTGGATAGAGAGCCTGTGCCCATCTCACCACACAGAGCTGAACAATGACAAATCATCTGCTTATAGCAGAGCATTCTATAAAGTGAAGAGAGTTAGTAATAAGTAAGGCTTGAGAGAGACTTCTAGACAGAATCCTTATATAACGAAATATCCAAGAGGTATTATTTCCTCTCCAAGGAAGCAGGTGGTTGAACTAAATGATCATAAATTTATTCTTTAGGAGATAGATTGACACTGCTGGGGGTACTAAGAGAAAAGAGTTGATAGTACCAAAGGAGTTCATGAAGAATTCTAATTCTTCACGATTCCCCTGATGTCTCTTGTTCTAAAAGGGTTATGCAAATGCTATTTGGCATCTGAAATCATTTAAGGACTTACAAAGTTTTCTTCTGGCTTATGCTTTGACTTTATTTAGAGGCTTATATATGAAATGCTACATCTCTGGATTCATTTTAATTTAAATGAATATACTATACATATCACTTATGTATCAGCGGCAAGTGGGATATTTTAATGGAGTCCTCAAATATCTTCTTGAACATTTAAAACATAAAAAATATAAGTTGTATTACTCAGGCTTTTAGTAGAAAATAATACAATTATATTTGGATATTACAATTAGACTATTTTCAATGGTGTGGCCATGATATAGGGAAAATACCAGCAATACTGTCGTGTCCAGGGGCTCTGTTTCCAACTCCAGAGCTGAAAGAGATGGGTGGTGTCAGAGAGAGCTGTGAAAAGGGTTGTCTAGTATGAGCTGTGAGAGACACCACCAGGCCGTGGTGACCTTTCAAGGAAGGGCTGGCAGAATAAGATCCCCACACTACTTTCCTCTCTCTCACCTTTATTAACCAACTCAAGTCAAAGCCAGAGGCCAAGTGCATCTGTTGACATAATCTATGCAGATCAATTACGGAGGCCCAGGTGGAGAAGAGTGGAGAGTGTATCTGGAGGGGCAAAAAGAAGATATTTAGCATGTAAGTGTACGTAAAATTACTTATAAACAGAATTTAAGCCAAACATTAAATGTTTAGACAATAAACTCAGTTCATTATACATTATGTGTTTCTTCAACTCTGTACAATGAAAATGTATGAACAAGAAAACAAATTTTATTAGCTACTAACACAATCAAATTGCCTGTCAACTCTGGGCAATTACAAATTTAATTTCTGACAAATAAATGCCTTGTAAAATATTTACATTCGAAGAAATGTTGGAGAGTAGTAAGTCTGTGAAAACATCTTGGGTATTATCTCCTTTTCTAACAAGTATTTTGAGTTTTGTTTGATGCTTTGTAAATATTGATTAAATAAATGTCCAAGGTACTTCAAATAGCTATAGTGTTAGGCCACGTCTCGATGATTTTTCTTAAACATCACATTTCTCATGTAGTTTCCATTACTAAGCTAAGGATTTTTTTTGTCTGCCATATTTATAATACATGGAAGTCTTCATCAATTCTGTTCTTGAAACTCAGCATTTCTCAGCCTCAGAACTATTAATATTTTGAGTCAAAAAATTCTTCGTGGGGCCATCCTGTGCACTGTAAGACGGTTAGTAGTATTCCCGTCCTCTATATATCAGATATCAGTAGCACTCACCTCCCAGGTTGCACCAAAGAACAATGTTTCTAGACACCGAAAATGTCCCCTGGGAAGTAAAATCTCTCCCTTTGAGAATCACTATTCAAAGTGAAATGTACTGGAAGTGTCATATCTTGGGCATTAAATTCCCCATTCACATACCAGGCCACTTCAAGGATCAGCCTGTAAAAAAGAGCAACCTTGAATCATATGGCTAATCTGATCAACTCTCTTGATCATTGTTAAAGAATTCGCCTTACTGTGCTTCCCCAAGCAGGTGACTGGGTGGTTTTAACTGGAAAGTGACCTTGGGCATGACGGGCACTGAGATTGTGTGCAGAATAACCTTACAAACCATTCTCCCAGCTATGATTTCTGGTTGCTGCCTGGAGGGGAAGCCACATCTACACAAACATTTCCTGGATGGAAATGGACCAAAGGATTTCCTGATGCCCTTATTTTTCTAGTTTAGTGCTAATGATTTGGGATAGAAGTCCACCATCTTCTGCTTGGACTCTTAAATAGCCACTTACTTTAGTCTCTTTGCATCTATTTTTGTTTCCCTCTAGTCCTTTATTTATATCATGAGATTAGTGGACCTTTAAAAATGGAAATAAGGTCTTGTCATTCTGTAGTTTGAAACCCTTTAGTAGTTTTCTGACCCATTTGACCCTGTGTGATCTTGCCTCTCATTTAGCCAACCTTGTTTTATTTATTTTTAGCTTTATCAAGGTGTAATTAATATATTAAAAAATGCACATATTTAATATATACATTTTGTTAAGTTCAGACATATGTATAAACCTGTGACACCATTATCACAATCAAGACACTAAATATATCCATCAGCTCCAAATTTTTTCTTTGTTTCTTTTTTGCTTGTTTGTATTTTGTTCTCTTTTGTTTTGCTTTGTAGTAAGGATGCTTAATGTAAGGTCTATCCTCTCAGCATATTTTAAAGTGTACAATAGCATATTGTTGACTACAGGCACTATGCTGTAAAGCAGATTCCTAAAACTTATTCTTCTTGGTTTATACCCCATTCTCTCCACCCCTACCACTGCCCACTCAGCCCCTGATAACCACCGTTCTATTCTCTGCTTCTCTGAATTTGACTTTTTTTATATACCTCGTGTAAGGGGACTCATGTTCTTCTGTGACTGGCTTCTTTTATTTAGCATAATGTCTTCCAGCTTCATCTATGTTGTTGCAAATGGTGGAACTGCCTTCTTTTCTAAGGCTGAATAATATTCCATAGATTGTCATACTACATTTTCTTTCTCCATTTATCAATGGACATTTACATTATTTTCATATCTTGACTATTGTGAATAGTGCTGCAGTAAACATGTGGGTGCAGATATCTCTTCGAGATCTTCATTTCAATTCTTTTGTATATATATCCAGAAATGAGACTGCTGGTTCATTTATTAATTTTTAGGGAACCTCTATACTATTTTTCAAAGTGCCTATGCCATTCTACCTTTCCACCAACACTGCAGAAGGGTTCCATTTCTTTACATTCTCACCAGCACTTGTTATTTTTTATATATTAGCCTTCTAACAGGCATCCCATTGTGGTTTTGATTTGACCTTTCTACATACCTTATTCAACCTCATTTCAAACTACCATCATTTCACTCTGCTTTCTTGCTACGCAAATTTATATAAATCTCTCGCCATGGGACCTTTGCATGTGCTACTTCTTCCTCCAACTTCTTTTCATCTCGTAAACTCCACATTCTTCATGTTATAGCTTAAATGCTGCTCCACATCCAAGACTTCCTGCAAATGTCAAACATTCAAAATTATCGGTGTTAAGTTTTCTGTTTAGCCCTCTTCTAGAGCCATGCCTTTTTCACTCAGAGTATTTATCTTGCTTTGTAATTAAACATTCAGTTGAGTGATTATTTGATTAATATCTCTTCTCCATTAGTCTTAAAGCCTGTGAGGGTGGGGCCTGTTATTTTTTCCTCATGAGTACGAGACTAACAAATAGAAAATTTTAATAAATATTTCTAAAAAGAAAGACTAAGGGACTAAAGAGATGGAAAGGGTGAGGGAGGGTGGGAAAAGAGAGAAATGTAGAAAAAAAAAGCAAAAGAAATAGATGTCAAAAGTCAATGTGTGACTGCAATCTAGCCTACTTGTCTTAACTCTCCCGATTTTTCCAGTCTAATTTAGTAGACTCCTCCTCCCTCTCCCCCCCTCCCCGCCCCAAATTTAGTAGACTCCTCCTCCCTCCCCCCACCCCCGCCCCCGCCCCAAAGCACAGTGAGCAGTTTGCCGTCATATGATATTTTGAGCAGATTATCATTTAGGCTTCTAGCTAATAAGCAAAATGTTCCCAAATCATACAGTTTAAGAAAATGCTTTTCAAGGTGTTTGATAAAATACATATGAATCTGCGGTACTGCCCATGGAGGAAGACAGGTATGAAATGAAACCAAGCACAGCTCCATTCCGATCCATTCAGATCTCTCTCTTAAAGCCATTATTCATTTAGTTCATTTAATTACATAAAAATGTTTTGAAAGCAATGGAAAAGCCAGACAATATCTTAAATTAATATGAAAAATTGAAAAGTGATATCAGATCCTTTCAGAAGAAAGCCTTCATTGACCTTAACTGTCTTTCACATCTGTCTTGAGTGCCATAACGCATTACACACTCTAGCTTCATTTACAATTGTTTTGCCACACATCACCACTGAAGGAGATGGAAAAAATCCATTAGACATAACCCAGGCTTTCCTTTACCAGCGGGGATCAAACAGTTTCATAAAGTCATTTCCAATTAATTACGAATTGATTGTGTATAAGCATTTCAACACTATTTTCAAATGATAATAAACAAGTCATGATTGGTTACAGGGGTCAGATAAAGACGGTGGGGCAGGAAGAGGGAAAAGGAGGGGCAGAGAAATGAAGCAAAGCTGCCTAATAGTCAGGCTTGTGGTATTTATAAATGTCGATTGGCACTGAATGACGGATGAGTTTCAAAACCTCAAAACCCAAAGAACGCATAACATTAGCTTAATAGATTCTTTCAGGCCTGGGTTACCACAGTATTTACAGTAATCGTACATTCATGGTAATAACATAATAGTACCTTTCATTCCCAAATCTCAGATATTTGCACATTTATAAATTATCAGCTTCTGAACCAGCTGATGAATAACTTTCCGGTATGTGCCTCTATAACTTGTTATAAAGCAAGGCTAATGAGTGGCTTCTCTTAGGTAATATAGTAGAATGACAACTATGTAGACTAGATTATAAAAGCATACTTTTAAGAAAGGGTAAAAATAATGAAAACCTTTGAATATAGAAATTACACTGGAATGGGGAAATGATACTGTAACAAAATTTTCAGCCAAGTTTTAGTGGAACAACAATCAGTGTAATTATATAAGATTATTTTTCTTTTTCAGAAGTTAAAGTAAGAGAAAATATACTCATTTCTAAGTTGCCTAGAGAAAAATGGAAGCTAGGTCTTTATCTTTGTGTCTTGTATGTTTACTTGTTTATAGTTGGATGTTGCAACTTTGACAAAGCTAGATCTGGCTTGTTACTGTCTACAGTAAAAATAACCCAGTTATATGAGATGGAATTTCAGACTGGAAAAGGAGTACTTTAAAACCTACCTATTTGGGTGTTCCAAATTTACTCTCTTTACTTTCTTTTAACCTTTTATGTAAATAGTTGAACATATTTGAAAGCATGTGTGCTGAAAACTTTAAGAAATGTGTATGTTTTTATGGGGAGCTGCTATAATTAAATTCAGAGTGACTTAGAGTTAACCATCTCCCACAGGGGGGATGTTATAAAGATTAAGTTATGTTTTCTGCATAAACTTTTTAATTTAATCTTCAAAGCTCAAAAAGTTTTATTTTTCTGGGAATGCATTCAAAATAAATCATTGCAATGAATGGGTCTTTGAAAAGTCATTCATACTTTCTGAAATCCAAAATGATGAGAATCTGCTTTTAAGATCCCAAATAAAGATATTTCTTGGTGTTAAGAAATTATTTTATCTAACTGCTCCTTTACTGGTGGGACCAACAAGTCGACATTCTCTTAGAGTAAGATCTAATTAAATCCTTAAGAAGAAATTAACTGAGACAGTTATTGGTGGTAGGTGATTGCTTAAGGCTTTCAACACAATATCAAGATCAGAGAAAACCAGAGTCCAAATTAACAAGTGTAAATATAATTTTATCTTAACTGTATTAGTTTAGACTTGTCTTAAAAGAATCACTTGGTGAATGTTTTGGCATAGCTTTAGCATATACTTATCAAAAATCTTGATGTTTGCCTATTAGATCAATAAAAATCAAGATAAATATTCAAAAAGTTTGGGACAGAATGAACCTCAGTGGTAATGCTTTATCGGATGCCATCTCACATCTTTTTAAAACTGGCTTTATATGGTCTATATTTATTTGTTCCATAAATAGATGTGGTAATCATGACTGTTTTATATGATGTTTGTTTATGTAATAGGATATCGCTGTGCAATGGGTCCCAGGAACATTATTATATTTGTTTGCTTCTGTTTTCTCAAACAGATAAAAGAAGCAAAACACACTTGTACATTTTTAAAGTTTATTGTAGCTCTCAGTTTGCCATTCGAATTGAATCAATTTCAACACAGCAAGACATTTCTAAATGCAATCCTACAGCACTTTAGAAAATGAAAACTATATTTTCCGTGAGTCATTCTTTGAATTACAAAATGTTCATCATCCAGGAGAGTTTGTCATATCCATAAAACCAATGCACAATAATAGGTGTTAATGTCAGCAATATTCAGCTGTTTATTAGGTGCATTCAATTCTGAAAGGTTAGTGCTCAATGCTTTTATTTGTTGTCTAACATTTCAAACTGCTCGTGATAGTAAGTGCTTCGTCAGTGGATCAATTTTTTCTCTTGGTATTCTCCAAAGGGTGGGAGAGTGAGTGAGTTTCTTTTGCTTTATAACAGCATGGAAAAATGGAGGACTTGAAAAAGGTGGCTGCCAGGATCTCAGTGGTCATCATGTTTTTTCCATCTGGGTTCAGCTTCTCATTTCGTATACTCTCTTTTCTCTCCTACTTTGCTCAAGTAGAAACTCTTAGATGGAAAGTATTCATCTTTAAGTAGCTATAGAATACATCAACTAAACTGCATTACAGAATACTTACATTCTGTGACAATACATAGTGTTCTTCCTGATTATTAAGACATATGGGTAAGACTTATATTTTAACATTCTGTTTAGCGTAACCAAGAGGTTTTGTCTTACTTAAGTCAATTTTTTTCTTACCCCAATTGAGAAATGGAGAATTATACAAAACATTTTTATATACATGTTACTACAACTTTCTTAAATTGACATAATTAATTTATCTCCAGGTAAAAACAAAACTAGTTTCTTATTAAAACAACCAAAACATTTTTTGAGAATTAAGATAATATAGCATTAATAATGTCAAAGTTTAGTTCCTTATTAATTTGTTCTGTCTCACAAAGAAATTAAATGATTAGCACTAGAAATGAAGACAAAAAGTGGTATACTCATTTTATTACAATTTTGTTATTTGAACAAAACCTGTGCTCTTCATTTTCCTCATCTGATTTTTCAGGATAAAATACTTGCCCAGTAGCTATACTGTGAGAATGAAAATATGAATTTAGGTGGAAGGCTTTTAAGGATAAAGGTATTATACCACATTCACTTTATCATAACATATATAAAGGGCTCAGCAGCCATTTGCCACAGTGAGTGATCCTTTAATCTAGGTCAAGGGTTAAAAAGCAAGGCTTTTATTCTTAATGTACCCTTACAGTGAGGTTCACAAATTACATAACTCACTATAGACTTAACATTGTATGGACTTCTGCGAACTGGATAAAATTCGAAAGGTTAAATTTTGGGGAAAAGGGATGGTAACAATTCTTTAACAAATAAAATAAAAATCTTTATAAATGATTGAGAAAGTGTACTAATATCCACACCAATCAAGCATAACATCTCAGCAGAGTTCTTCTTGAAGTTTGACAAAATAAATATAAAACACTTACGGGGGAAATACATGAAAATGTATTAGTTAATTTACTCAATATACATGTTTTTAAATATTTAAAGCAGAAAAGGGACAGATATCCATTAGGACTGCAAGGTTGAGGCAGAGCAAGAACGAAAGCAGAAGGCGAATAGAATGCAGTGGGTAGTGGTGCTCTATGGCCGACGGGGTGTGAAAATGTGACGAATGTTTAAAAGAGTTTTCTAATGATTGACTAAGGCTTCCCTATTGTGGAATCAGCATTTCTTTTCCATAAGGAATAGATAACACAGGAAGATGTTGAAAATGGGAGTGTGGCCAGGCCCTTATCTTCAGCTAATACTATGTATTTTATAAATACCTCAGTTAGGACACCAGTTGTTGTCTACTGCTACTCTTTGCAGTATCATTCCTACTGCAGAGAACAGAGTCAGTGGTGGTGAAGAGCAGAGTTACACAGCCAGGTTGGTTTGGTTGGAATTTAGGCTGAATCATGTACTGGATGTATCTTAAAATTTCCTGTCATTATATCCTGAATAGTGTTAGACACACAGCCAAGCATGATGCTGAATCAGTGGATGTTGATTAATAGAAACCAAAAAACAGCAGAAAAGCAAACTGAGCAAACTGTTGTTGAAAGTTTCCATTTCTTTGCATGTTTCTCTATTTTAGAGTTCACGATTGAAGTTTTTACAGCTTTATTTATTGAACTGGGTGACAGTGAAATAGCATCCCAACATTAACCCTCATAGTCCTTCAAAATCTTTGGCTGTAGTTATGAGATATTAAAGAATTGCTTCAAAGATTTTTAATGTATTACTTTGACTTAATTTTTATCTATAAAAGAGGAAAAAAGAGGAATGGGAAGTGGGAAATATATGTGTATATATATGTATGTATATGTATATATACATATATATGTGTGTATATATACATATATGTATATATACATATACATACACACACACATATATGTGCATTTACTTATTTAGGGAATATATTTTAGAGCCTCACTTCAGTGTTTCATTGTTCATCACATCTATCTTTTATCTTGATAGAATGGAGGTGCTGTCACTGTGGCCAAAAGTGCGCTCTGTATTTCATTCTCCTGGGCTCAACTCACTTTACTAAAAGTTTACTAGTTTTTAGAAATACTTACCAAAATTTATTTGGTTAAGGAGTCATTGTTTTTTATAGGTCTGAAAAATTGTCTACTGAAAGAAACACAATACAGCTTGAGAATCACTGCTATACCATCCTTTTAAGAGCTTCTCTGGGTTTACATGGTGGACCGATGGACTCATTTTCCAACAAATTCTTTCAAAGGTTTACTGTTTTTCGGCTCATCAAAAAGAGAAAATCAAAAGCAATTTCCTGAGGATGTATTTGTTTCAGAAGAGCGAGCGTGGAAATGTGTAAAGAGCTAAACATTTTTCTGCCTTATGACCTCTTAAGGTAGATTTTCCCCAATTACCTCTTAAAGTTTCTTAAATGTTTAATTATACATTATAATTAGCCATGTTGAAAACATAGTTCTAAGTGTTTCATTTCCCTGAAGGACAATTGCGTACATGGTTATGTTTACCAAGAAAAAACATAATCTAATGAATCTATAAAAACAAAGGCAGCTTTATATAAGAAGATTTTAAATGAGCTAAATTAAATTTAATACACAATTTAATTCCCAGGGGAAGAGAGAGATTAGCTATAAGTCTATAACTATATACGTATGTCTTTATCTATATCCCCTGCATTTTTCCACTAAAGAACTGAGTTAGCTTAATAAATGAACAAAAGCACATACTATGAAAGGATAATATATGATTTTAAATAAAATATCAACCATCGAGAAATAGTATAAGAATAGGCAAAAAACAAAAAATCACCAGAAAATAACAGAACACAAATATGCAGGCCACAAAATTTGTTTCTCAATGGACAAAGTAAAAATCAAAATATGGCAATTATATTATAAAAATTATAAATACCAACTCTGGGAGAGAACCTAAACCTTTCTACTTCATAGCTCTATAAGTTTCTTAGATAGGATTTTATATTATAGGGCTCCGAATGAAACAATGGGTACTTACTAGTATTCATAGACTTTGGTGAGTATATATATATACAAATATAAATAATCTCAAAATATATATATATATATATTGGATTTGAGATGACTGCTTCTTTGAATTTCTCACCATGAAAGCTAACATTATAACGCCAAAAGGCAACTTAAGGAAAACATTTGAGGTGGGAAAATACACTACCAAGGAAATTTGTTCTGAACCTCCACTATCCCATGGTCTGGCTTCAACCAACAATGACAACTGAGTGTTTGAAGTAATACATGAACAACAAATCATCCCAACAATTCTACATCTATATTACTTCTGTCAAGTGGGGGGGGGGGATTTAGAGTATAATCAAAAAATCATCTATTAGAAGAAAGACCTTAGACATAGTATTAGAAAAAAGATAGAGATATAATATTATTATATCCATATATGTTCAAGTCATGTAAATAGTCCAAGATATGTATAGAATCATACGTGTGAGAGGAAAAGGAATTTAAGGAAAGATGTACCCTAACCACAAACTTAGCCTTCTCCAAAATATTATCCCAGACAACCATGGGTAACTTCTGCCTATTGGCCTCAAGCATCCATATGTCAAGCCAAAATGGATAAGAAATAAATTTATGAAATCATGATGATAACAGTAACAATAGCACTCCTAACCACTTACTGAGCATATGGCACTAGGGGTCATGCTTTGCATTTATTATCTCAAAACTTCACAGTAATCATAAAGAGCCCAAATTTTTCTCTTAAAAATTAAGGATTTTGATTCAGGATCCAGAGATACCAAATCATTTCTTATAGCATATCCCAAGAAAGATTATTATAACAAAGAGAGTTATGTTCCATTCCTTTTGGTACTTAATTAATAATAATGATGATGATAGCTGATACTTACTACATGTACATCGTGCACCAGATAGTCACCATATTGAGAACCTGCTGTGGATTTAATACTTGCAACACCCCATAGAACAATGCTACTTTAGACGGACTAAGGAAATTCCAGGGCTAATTCTTTAAGAAAATAAATAAGTGCAACCTAATTTATCTATTATATTTCATATTCAATTGAGATTACAGTTGTTGAATTTGCACCAAATGAGATCAGCCTTGACCCAGAAAAAATAAATATTCATAAAAAGTGTCTGAGACAACTTGATAATTGCACTGCTTTCATTGGACTGTTCTTGGGATCTGAATTAAATTTAGTCCTTGCTTTTAATTTGCTGAATCAAACTCTTGGTCTGAAATGTTACCATGTTTCTTCTCTATCTTTCTCAAAACACACACACATACATAAACACACATACAAATGCACATGTATACATACAAAGTATTGAAGCAAATGGCAGGCATTTTCTGTCTTTAAACTCAATTAACCATACATTTTGCAAATAGAAATGTATTTTGTGTATAGTGCACATTTATTCTGGTCTCACTGCCTTTACTATATGTTATAAATGTTTTATAACTACTATCCTTACCATTCATCTTCACTTGCTCCTGGTTTTGTCTTAAATTTTTTCAAAATTACTGAGAAATGAAGCTTTTTTTTATCATTCTTCAGATA
Organism: Rousettus aegyptiacus; assembly: GCF_014176215.1. NCBI lineage: Eukaryota > Metazoa > Chordata > Mammalia > Chiroptera > Pteropodidae > Rousettus > Rousettus aegyptiacus. The sequence continues at coordinate 26,823,410 of NW_023416286.1, forward strand.
ATTGTTTCCATAGCCTATAAGTCTTAATCATTTTATGTACAGGATAGAGTTCAGGTGAGATTTACAGAGCTGACTCCTTCGACTTCCATATAAATCCATGTTGAATTCTCTTTGATAAGAGAATGGGAGTGGTATTTGGCTGAAGAAATTTCTATTGTTGACTTAGAGGCTGGGTAGTCATTTGCTTGTCTCACTATATAATGGACAGGATTGTTATTTGCCACAAGTTAGGATCTATCCTATTTAATCTTACTCTTGTGTATAGCAATTGATTTGTCCTAAGTACTATACTGCTTTTTTGACTTATGAACTATTGACCGTGTCTAAATTTCTCCTGTCTTTGTCTCTTCCCTTCTAACTCCACTGCCTCTACCTTAGATCAAACCCATCTGTTTTCCTCTAGATTACAGCAACAGCCTAACTAGTTTCATTATTTTAAGCTTCATTGCTGCCTCATAAATTTTCCATAGTATCCAGCATAGTAAGCATTTGATGAATGCTTATGGAATGAATAAGTAAATTCATACAGTTGTAAGCACTGTGTCAAACCTTCAAGGTGAAGTACTTATAGGACTCTAACATAACATTTAGCTCACTCAAGCACAAATCTACTTATTCAGAAAGAATTTGTGAAAGAGGACTTTTACCTCATTTTTCCAACTCTAAATGTCAAGCTGTTGACTCTACTACACTTTCTTACTTCTGGGAATTCCTGAGAGTGTTGGTTGGTTGATTACTAGGTGGATTTTAAACTCAGTGCTCCATAAAATGAAAAAAGATTATTAAGAATGACTGAATCCACACTTTGAAATAAAAAATTATATATATATATATATGTATGTGTGTATATATATATATATATCCAAATCACTGTACACGCTTAAAATACAGTGAATGGTATAGAAGTTAGAGTGGGTCCTGAAAACAGCAACCAGTTCTTCTTATCCAAGAGCCATTAATAATGGGTAACCATGAGACTAAAAAATAGTGTCTGCCCTGGTCCAGGTTGGATTATCTTTGGTGTAACCCATGTGATTTTATCTAGACCATATTGGCTGTTTTTTTACCTCTGGGCCATTAATTGTCTACCTCGAATTGGTTGTGCAATACCACACTGTGTCTTTCTAGTGTGAGCCCTCTGTGTTGGAGACCACTCTGATGCCTGTCTCCTATGATCCAGAGCAGGCTGCCCTGGAGACTAGCATCCTCTCTGGGATGAGGAAAGTTTTAGGCTTCTTTAGCTGTACGAGCATCTTCCTGCTTGAAATGTGAGCTAAAAAGAATCTCTCACTGAACCAAAGCATGATATTTTTTATATGGCTCTATTGGTCATCCTTTAGGCAAGAGAGGCTCAGAATATTACCATTCGATCACATCAAGCACAACACTGTGTACAGTATACTAGCATTGTCATTATTTAGATTTATGCTCAGTGCAGCTTTATTAAATCACACAATGTCTTGGCCTCTATAGTAAAGCTCACGGCATCCAAATAATATCACCCCATGCTGAACCAACACCTTTTCCATGTCACTCCTGTTTTATTCCTACTACATCTTTGATTTTTTTCCCCCTAGAGATAAAGACTAAGCAATAGGGCTAACATGCAGATTGATGTAGTCACAGTGAGTTTAATTTTGTTTTTATAGTCTATGTTTTATATTTATTTTGCCACTGATTTACTGACCCCAAGCTTTACTGTCTCTAAAATACATAGGAATTATTCCCGATATTTTCATTTTTCTCATCCAGTCCCCATCATTCAGTAAGTCACTGGGTAATAAATTTAATTCCAGAATTAAAAAATAAATTCTCTTTCTTGCCTTCCTTACAGAAATAGTACTAATTCGGGCCTTTATTATCTTTAACATAACACTATTGAATTATTTTCCTTTCTAATCATCCTTCTTATATTGCCCCCTTTCATTTACCCTCCTTTCAGTTGCTAGAATGATCTATTTAGAATGTAAACCTTTAAAACTTTCAATAACTTAAGATATGACTGTTTCTTTAGATATCACACAAATAGAAGAATTATCAGAATTGTGCCCCATCACCCTTCTTCTATCTTCATGCAGGAATGGGATGTTAATATGAAAATACTCATTTAAGACACAATGTTTATTTATATGTCAAAAGGCATACTATTATAGTCACTATGCTTGAGTAGAATGTTAACCTAATCATCAAACCCTTTTGCTTTTTAATTCCCTCATATCTTGGCTTAAATCCATATCCATAGATGTTCCATGATTTTATTCACGGCTACATGTTGTAAGTAGGTTATGAGATGTATCCTTTTCAACCTTCAGTATTTATGGTTGCTACAGATGACTACAGCTTTTCCAATGGTTCAGTAATATGTACTAATCACTGACATGTGGTAACTTTTTTTCCCCCATGCGTAGGCAGTATTAGTAATGGAAGACAGGTATCTTTGGAATAATGGGGAACTGTTGTGTGAAATTCATCACATGCTGACCAGTGAAGTTGTCTTTCGAATAAAAACCCTCTGACTTCAGCGTTTGCAGGAAATATGGCTCTTTGTCAGTGGGTACACACTTCAGACACATGGGCCTAAGAAGAGAGTACAAAGAACACCCACTGAACACCCCTTATCAATCATTTAATTACACCACACAATAGTTCTCTATTTAGAAAAAGAGCAGAAAATTGAAATGAGTAAGGAGTTCCTGTATGTCAAAAAAACAGTTATTAGCTGTTTAAAGAAAATTATTCTATAATGTGTAACCTTGGTACATCTAGCATACACTATTGTTTTCCAAGTTAAATTTTACTTGCATTTCTGAAAGAAGGTAGCTCAGGAAAATTCCACTGTTTAAAGTTTTACCTTATCAGTATAAATAAGCTCTCAAATATTTCTATTTCTCTGGCATTCTTTCTTTATTTAGAGTTTGCTTCGTTTTTTTAATCTTTTGATAAGGTGCAAAGCCCTGCTCTTTCACAATTGTCTGAACTTTCCCTTCACTTTCAAAATTAATGTTCGTGTCCATGATTAAATGAAAACAAACACCATTGGAAGTTCCTGTTCTCTGACCCGCATTTCCAGCCCCACTGAGGTCAGCCCCCATGACAGCCTGTTCTCGCTGTGAAAGTTACTTCAAGATACAACCTTTGCTCTGTGGGAGGGTGTTCACACAATCATCATTAACTGCTATTATTTTCTGAATCCAACAACTTATTTATTCTGGATACCTGCTGGATATACTAAGAACAGCTAAATCTTTCCTCACAGTTTGTATCAAATTCAGAACCCTTCAATGTATGAAATTACCCATTTTTTAGGTGTATTTCCTTATGCGTAAAATAATTGAAATTACCTTTTCACACCTGTTTCTCATAACAAATTTCACAATAAATTTACTATAGACTCCATTGGAGTATGTATTTTACCCAACTTCTTTAAAAAAGATCACCGCCTAATCCTAATCTTCCCCCCCCCCACCTTTGGCTTATAATTATTTGATTCTTCTTGTGAGATGAATAACTACGGCCACACCCATCCATTGAAATTTTAAACCCCATCACTCTCATATATTATTTTTTAAATTAAATAAAGAAATTATGGTTTATATTATACAATAGAATATTACTCAGCCATTAAAAAAATGAAATCCTACCATTTGCAATGACATAGATGGACTTTTGCTGAGTGAAATAAGTCAGACAGAGAAAGATAAATCCCATATGATTTCACTTATGTGGAATCTAAGGAACAAAAACAACAAACTAATCATATATTTTTTTAATCAGTCGTTACTGTCTATTTTTTTTCTGGCTATTTCTAATCCAAGTGAAGATTTGGGCTGCAAAATTTTTATCGAACTTAAAAAAAATTTTTTGCAATATTTTCATAAGGAAAAGGAAAATTATTCTTTGCCTACATTTTAGCTTCTGAAAAAAATATTAATGTTGCAGTGTGCTGAAGACATTATTATTTAGGTTTTATATTGTTAAGGCCACATTCTCAAAGATGAGCCCAAGACCTTCTGCCTTGCTCTGGGTCAATCACACTCAAAGCACTGTCTGGGGCCACAGACATTGAAACCTGAACAAAGACTCAGCCGGATGCTGGAACCAGATTGCTAGGGTTTCTGACTGGGTTGGTGCTACTAGCATAGAACACCAGCTACTACCCCTGACACTATGGCCACTGAAGCCTGGAGAATGAGCATTTATGTCACTGCTGCACTTTCCTCCACAGATCTCACCTTTTTGGGTTATTTATTCTCACTTGAATGTCTGAGGCTTGAGTACAGGCGGAGCTAGATAACAGGGCCAGGGAAAGTGTGTACCCAGCCTTTTGTGATTGTGTATTGGAACAGTTCAATAGAGTAGGGGTTTCTATAGTAGGGAACTGCTCAGACATAGGCATTGAGTTCAAAAGATGCCATGCTGCCAAGACAATGTTCACTGTAATTTGACCTTGATATAGTTGCTTCAATGACATCACTTTTTTGCCCAATCACTCGTAAGAGAGCTTGGTTTAGGGTCAGAATTTGTGTCCCTAATGAGCCCGTATTGCTCTCATTCATTCTTCTTTGTTTTCCATGTGTCGGGTTCTTGGAATCAAGCAACTAATAAATCACATTTTATCCAGTCTGAAATTAAGGGCAAATGTGCAACACGATTAGGTGGAGGGGTCATTTAAACACTGATGCTGTGGCCATACTAGGTAGTATACAAATGGAAATAGCCTGAGAATAGGAAGGCCAGCGGCAGGGGGTGGAGGCAACCAGGTTTTGTCACGAACTCAGTGTGATGGCTCCGCTCCTGTCTGTTCTGCAGGAAAATGCTGGGCTGCGATGAGACTGTCCCCAGGCCCCCTTCATTCTCTGACAGTCTATGATTTTCAAGTCACAGTAATGTTTGCTGCAGCGATGGGGTGCGATGTCTGGGTTGATTGAGTGCTTTGTTCCCTAAATGGGGACTGAGGCAGCAACTCTATCTGACATAAGCTGAGCTGTGTCAGCACAATGGAGCTTATTGGCTGGGCCCCAAAAGCAGACCCCAGAGAGATACTGATTCTGACAGGCAAACAATTAAAGGGGGAAATTGGTGCCTTGTGGATAAGACATCTGTGTGCTTGTGATACCCTTGGTCAAATCTTCAATGTAACATGCGGTTTAATTGGTATGGGCAGAAATGCCCTAGGTTAAGACCATTCTTAAGAGGAGCTGGAGACTGTCTGTGGAACTGGTAATATTCACAAAAATTTTCAAATCTATTTTTATTTTCAAAGATTCCAATGGCAGAAATGACTCTCTTTATATATTTCTTATTTCTAAAGCCAAGTAATATGTTAAAAAATTAGTCAAAATCTAATTTTAATGTTACACGAACAGGCCAGGGGGCATGAAGCATTTGACAAGTTTTACTCCCACTTTTCTGCAATACCTCCTGCCAACATTTTCCTCTGCATTTGAACCTTTTCTCTTTTCTTTTTCATATTTTCCCCTTTAATGTGTTCCCACACTATTTTTACTTTTTAAAAGTATACATATTTCTATGATTCTGTCTGTCACAGACCTTCATCATATCTGTGAATGAGGGGCCAAGATCCTTCGTATCATAGAATGTAATGAAGTTTTTTAAACTTAAGCCGTTTTAGTGGGTGTGTTCTGGTACCAACAATCAGTCCCTCATGCCTTACTCTTGTTGTGATGGTGGGTAGTATATCTGGTGTATTTCAACTTGTTCAACTTCCTTCAATCAAGCTCAAAAAAACAAATGTTAAACCTTCTATTAAGCCCTCTTAACTGGGTGGCTTAAATGACAGAAATTTATTTTCTCTCAGTTCTGGGCACTAGAAATCCAAGATTAAAATGCTGGCCATATGACAACATGGATGAACCTAGAGGGTATTATGCTAAGTGAAATAAGTCAGACAAAAACAGATACTATATGATTTTACTTGTATATGGGATTCATATAAAAAATAATAAATGAACGAACAAAACAGAAGCAAGCTTATACGTACAGAGAACAAATTGATGGTTGCCAGATAGAGCATGTTGGGAGTATGAGTCAAAAAAAAGAGATTAAGTTATAAAAATTGCCAGTTGTAAAATCAGTCACGGGGATGTAAAGTACAGCATAGGGAATGTAGTCAATATCATAATAACTATGTGTGGTATCAAATGGGTACTAGACTTATCAGGATGATCACTTCATAAGTATTATAAATGTCTAATCACTCTGTTGCACACCTGAACCTAATAAAATATTGTATGTCAACTATAATTGAAAAATTTTTTAATTATCTAGAAAATAAATAAGTTAAACAAATATTTTTGAATAAAATCTTATATATTTCTTTAAAAAAAAAATGCAGCCAAGTTCAGTTCCAGGTGAGATCTCTCTTCCTGACCTGGAAGGCCACCTTCTTGCTCTCTCCTTGCATGGCCTTCCGTTGCCATGTACATGGGGATATGGAGGAGGACAGAGAAATGTTTTTCTGTTTATATTAATTTATTAGTGAATCCCTTTATGAGGGTCCTAGTCTCATGACCTAATCTAGAACTAATTACTCCCAAAGGCCCATCTCTAAATACCATCACATTGGGGTTTAGGGCTTCAGCATATGAATTTGGGGTGGCGTGGGGGTGGGAAGGGACACAATTCAGTCCATAATAATATCAGATAGCACTAGACAGCCCTTTTCCCAAGTAAAACGGAGCCTATCTCTTCATCCTTCTTCCTCATGATGCAACATAGAAATCATAGTATCTTCCCCTAATCCATGTATTCCTGCATCTACACATCTAGCATCCTTAGTAAATTCAAGACCAGTTACCTCATTAGGTCTAGATAAAAGTTGGTCAGAGTATTTGACCCAGAGAAGAATGTATATTATGTATTTCCCTCATTCTTGTTTTTCTAGTACTTCAGATGTCCTTTTACCTCGAAGTTGTTCTTTTTTTGTGTGGTAAAGTATAAAGAACATAAAATTTACCATTTTTACCATTCGTGTCGTCATGCAATCATCACCACCATCTATCTCCAGATGTTTTTCATCTTTCCAAACCGAACTCCTATATCCATTAAATACTAACTCCCCCTTCACTTTGGTAGCCACCATTCTACTGTCTAACTCTATGACTATGACTACTCTAGGTACCTAACAAGTGGAATCATACAATATTTGTCCTTTTGTGACTGACTTATATCACTTAACATAATGTCTTCAAGATTCATTCATGTCATAACATACGTCAGAATTTTCTTCCTTTTTAATATTCTATTGCATGTATATGCCACATTTTATTTTTCTAGTCATGGACATGGGTTGCTTCCATGTCCAGTCAAAGTCCTTCTTGAAAAAAGAAATCCTTTGGAATTATGACATTGCTCTGAGAAATAACTGACATTGATTGCTTGGTGACTGCAGAAAAGAAATGTTGCAGAGCTGTCTGAGTGGTTATTTTAGATTATTTGTAACCTTTGCCCCTTAAGGAAACATGACACAATTCTAAAACATTATAAACTTCAAAGTTCTTTCATAGTTGAATATTTTCTTTAAAATCTTTATTTTTCTGTTTACTCAGGTTAATTTCTTAGAGCATTCAAAACACTCCTGTTTACTTTAATGCTTAAGGACTTCTAGTATAAGCAAGAGTAAAACAAGTAACTGGTATCAAGTTTAACATAAAATAAATATAAAATAGTTACAATGTTTTCTCAGATTAAATTTCAGGAGATACAAAAGTTCACTTATATTTTGTTTACTGGTGCAAAGGAGACATACTAGAATATACAGAATCTTAAATTCATAACATTTTAGACCTGGAAGGAGTCTTAGAGACAATCTATTCCAATCCCTTTATTTTACTGTTGAACAATCCCAGGGAGCTTATGTGACTTCTTTCTTTAGTTCTATTCATTCATCCATGCATTCATTCAATATTTGCTATGTATGATGCACTGTGTCTAATACTATAAAACATACACAAATTGCTTATAGTTTTGTTCTTACCCTTAAAGAGCCTATCTAGCAAGGTAGAAACTTTGGGCATTGAAATTCAATAAATTTCAATAAATTTCAATGGTTTGAAACTACTGTGTTCAAGCCAATGTGCTAAATATTGAAAAAGACACAAAAATGAGAGGGAGGCACACCCATACTTAGTGATTATATAAGCCAATAGAGGAACAAGACTCATATATACTGTACTGTTAGCAAGGGCCCAAGTGAGGCACTGGGGCACAGTGGGGACTTGAAGGACGTAGGGATTATATCCACCAATGGAAAATAAGTGACTTCTTGAGAGAATTAGTACTCGTAATAGGCCTCAAAGGATGTGGATGAGCTGAATAGGCAGAGATGAGAAAATGGAGAAGGAACAAGATCAAAATAGAAAGGCAAGAAAGAGTAAGGCTTTGCGGGACTCGTGAAAGGTATATAAGTAGAGAAGGGTTTAAGGGTCAGTATCTCTTATGGGCTCTCTCTTTAGGCTGCTGAGATAGAGGAACTGGTTTTAGTCCTGGCTAAACCTCAAAACCCTCATTTATAATGCCAAAAGGGTACTGTTCCCTGTCACCTAGAGTGATTGTGAAGATCAAAGGAGATAATGTACATGAAGTATTTCATATGACTGGAACACAGGAAAGCTCCCAAAACGTCAACCATTGTAATGCTTCTGTATTGCCAAGAGCCTTTTGATGTCAGTTGAAGTAAATTGAATATATTTAATTCAATAGACAATGAATAGGCATTAGAAGATTTTGTACAAAGGAATGATATGTTCATAAATACATTGTTTAAAAATTAATCTGTCAGAGTTCTGTAAGAATGGGTGGAATGAAGGAAAGCGGGAGATAGACTATATATTGGGTGGTAATTATAATAGCCCAGATGACAAGTAAGTAATAAGAGCCTTGTTAAGTCTGATGGAGTGGCAGTTACAATCAATAGATTATGTAAGTATTAAGGAAGTAAAATCGGCAGGGGAGAGGAGGAAGATAGTACAATAGATTGGGTACAATGAAATGAAGAAGAAAAATCAAAGATGAGCACTTAGTACTTAGGTTAGAGACTGAGAAAGACACTGGGAGATAAACTAGAGTTCAAGGTGATGCTGGATTTGTTCGTAAATATATTGAATCTCAGAGACCAGTTGAGATGTTCAATACACAGCCCACAGTAGAGCTCAGTACTAGGTTTGGAATAAACAAAATGATGCCCAAGGAGCAGGACCTGGACTTTATACAACCACCAGTGAATTTAAAAGAATAGCTAGTGGTGGTCAACATGGAGACAAGGTTTGAAATGCTTTAGTATGAGCAAATGGTGAGGCATTGGGAGATCTTTAATAAAAATTACAGTGAGGAAAACTTAAGTAGAGTGGTAAATATCTTTGGGAGCCATTACCAGCCCAGCACAAGTACTTTACAGAGTCTGATAAATACAGTGAGAATTCAGAATAAATAAATTAGGACAAGGACTATGTTGGATGCTAGATGAAAAAAAAAAAATCTAGAATGGCAGGTTTTCTACAGTTTGTACTTATCAGAATTATAATGAAAATGTATAACAATTCAATGTATACATGTATATATACTGTGTGATTCGGCCATGATAACTTAGTAAAACAGGCAAAAAGCAATGATTTCTATGCAACAACTTAAGGAAGAAAATTTTTAAGGAACAAAATTAAGAATAAATAATTGGATGGTTTATTATTAAGAATGTCAGCAACCACATCTTCTTAGTAACTCTCCAGAAAATATGAAACGAAATGATACCAGGATCTCGCTAGGTTATGGTACCTCTGTGTGAGAATACTAACTCATTTTACTTAAGTTACAGTAGCTCATTTTGTTAAAATATCAAAAATAACATTTTTCGAATCAATTGCAAGAAAAATATGTTTTAAAACTACAAAGTCTCTAGTCCATAAACCTGGATACCGCATGGTATGAATTTATAATGGCAAACTCTTAAATAATAAAGACCGCAGTCTGGGACAGTCTGTAAGTTGTGGTTTCCCCTTCCTGAAGCCAGGTTGCAGTTCTTAATTAAACAGTAGTTTTTCAATCCTTCAAACAACCAAATCTTTATAGCAGTCTCACAGCTGTGTAAAAGAGGGAAGTGTGTTTCTGCAAATACTGTAATTTGGTTTGCTCGAGACTTCCTCAGTACACAGAGCACCTTCTCTTCTATCCAGCCCCTAGAGTGTTTTTTTCCTTCATCTTTCTGAACTGAATATATATGTAGGTGAGTGCATCCACGTTCTCACTCAATAACCACACTTTATTACAAGGGCTCCATCCTTGAATGCCTTTTCTTGCTTCCCACAGGATGGCTGTCCAGGCTTTGCTAATACAACTCAAGTGCACTTTCAAAGCCAGCACTCACTTCTCAAGCAGCTCGTTCTGTCTCCAGACCAGTGGAAGGTTCTTCCTCTTACTGAGTGAAATCTGTTTCTCTGTAGTGTCCAACTGTTTAGTCTAAGTTATACCATTTGAGGCATACTGAACAATATGCAATACTCTTCAAAGCACAGCTCCTCACATGTTTGAAGACGGTGACAATGTTCCTCCTTGCCACACAATTTTCTCCAGGCTAAATGACCCAGATCTTTTCAATCATCCTTTAGATCTCCTAAGTCCCAGTCCTCTCATCATGCTGTTTTCCTTTTCTTGCTACAGATGTTCCAAGTTCCTTTTAGTGTGTCCTTCCCCACACAGAGTCCCACGTCCAAGATTTGACCTGAGCAGTGGAAGGTAGAGCGGAACCAGACCACACCACAGTAATAGCATAAGTCACTCGATACAGTCGAAAAACCTTAGCCTTTTTGATACACATCTCACATTTTTCTTTACAAAACAGTTGCTAGTAGGAGATTTAAAAGTCTTTGGACATAGTCAGGGAACGGGTCATTAATCAGCCTAGATGCTTTCTCGGTTTATAGTTTTCTATCTTCGCCCATAGACATGCTGTGTTCACTTGTTACACATTGTATTGGTTTGTAAATACTTGTATTTACCAGCTTGTGACATGGTTTACCAAGGAGCACAATCATTTATAAGAGAAGAAATGTCATGATTTTCTCAGAACTTTTAAATAGAAATGACAAATTGAGAAAGTTGACTTTTGGTACCAATATGTTAAAATGGAAAGTTTTAAAATCAAGCATCGTTTACTTTACAGAAGCTTATATGAATAAAACCAAATTCTTTTTCTCTAAAAAAAAATCCCCAAAAAGTGTAACAGAAAAAGGTGTGGGTGTGTGTGAAGCACGATTTGGCATTTATCATATTAGTTTTTTTTCCTCTAGAGATGCCAAAACTATTCTAGAGGAATCTTAAACAAAGAGTCATTTCTACATTACTATATATTTTATTCTTTTCTAAACATTTTGAAGAATGTCATGAGAAATTATAAAAATAACTGGTTCTTTTTTATTTAAGTTTGTATATGGTGATATAGATTGTAGGGATAAAAAGATCTTGAAAAGTAAACTGTGAAATGCTAACCTTTTGAGCTGTAATTGGCCATGGCTAAATGGGGTCCAGTAGCATGGATGTGGTCTGGGTTAAGATTTGGCCCCTGAGCTATACAGTGGGTGGTGGTGAACACTACTACATTTTCATTCTGGTCTTGGCTCTCCCTGGAATGCTTGTTTATTCAGCAGCATGAGCTAAAGCAACAAGTGCCTCTATTTTTCTGAGGCAGGAATGTGAAAGGGCAAGAGTGAACATTTACTTCTCTTTCAGGTTAAACAGTTAGCATAACAGCTCTTTAATCATCCCCAACATCCCATCAGAACGCTACAAACAAAAACTAGATGCTTCTAGCTTAAACCTTAATAGCTTTAAAGACAAAGCCTGAGAACTAGTTCTGATTATCCGCACGTTCAGTTTTTCTAAATAGCACCTTCTTTTCTAGCAACACTACTTGAACATTTGGATTTTTTTTTCCTTCCTATTGGTATCATTCTCAAGATAATTCCAGGACAGGTGTGGAAGAGCTGATGCACAAATTGAGAATACATGGTAATTTGATATATCAATTTATTCATTGCTACCTATATAGTTGTCTGACTTTTTCTGTAGAGAAATAAGCAGCATGACTAGAACTTTATTACTAAAATTATTGTATAAAACATGTAATAATTTCTCCCAAGGACTGAGAAAGAATTATGTCAATAAAATAAGAAAACCATCTTAAGAAATTTGCTGTTATATGAGCATTCCAGAAATACATTGACTTCACAAAAGACTAAATGTTAGAACCTCTTATGAGTCAAGAGTGTGAACAGAACTAAAAAAGTTGAGAGATTATATAGAAAATGGGTCTTCTTCTGAAGAAATCATAATCTAGATGAGTCACCTACCATCTACCTGCTTATCTCGTGGCCTGAAATCCAGAAGAAGGCTGATTCAATCTCCCAGTGAAATCATATTATCTTGTCTCTACCAGGTCCTCAATGCCATTCTGTGTTCTTTTTTTTCAGATCATATTAATCATTTTTGAGCCTTTATTTTGAGCTTTCAACAAAAGTGCAATGACATTTTTATTTTTATTAAAAAAATAGTACAAGCTCATTTTAAAAATCAAGCAATATAGAAATATAGAGAGATCATGTAAGGTGTCACCCAAAGTCCTATCACTCTGATATATAATCATCATTAGTGTTAACTGATAAATATTAATATTTATCTCTTTATAAGAACATTCGGATAGAAAAGATAAATAGGAACAATTTCCATATATGAGAGTTATAAACATGAAAATTTCATTTTTAAAGTCAGGTTTACTGAAAAATAATTTACATTTAATAAAATTCACCCTTTTTAGGTGTACAGTTCTGAGTTTTGGCAAATAGAATTATGTAAGCTCTTTCACAATCAAGGTATAGAATATTATTGTTACCCTGTAAAATTGTCTCGTGCTCTTTTCTAGTCAATCACCTTCTCCCTCCCCCAGCTCTTGGCAAAACTGATCTAATTTCTGTCTCTATAGTTTTGCTTTCTCCAGAAAGTCTTATAAATGGAATCATGCAATATATAATTTTATGTGCATGATTTCTTTCACTTGGCATAATGCTTTTGAGATTCTTCCATGATATTGTATATAATAGGATTTATATCAGTGTACGTAAACACATTCTCTGCTGGACAGACCTCATTTTATTGACAAGCTCTGTGTTTATAAACTCATTGTGACATATTAAAGAAATTAATGATTTTATACTTCCTTCTTTTTCCTTTTCCCTACTTGCTGAGCATTTGATTATATTGTTATATTTACTAACAATATAATTAAATTCTGTAACCAAAATTCCCACAATAATTTAGCTGTAGTGTTGTATTAATAAAAACAATTCATTATCACATTATTCATCCTCTCACCATTGCTTTTTTATTCCTGATGTTTTGCTTTGATTTGAAACATATTTGGACAGATATCATAGTCAAAAATTGTTGGTGTTTTTTTTTCAAGAAGAATTAATTTGTTCTACATTCTCTGAATTCTGAAGAGATCTATGGCTAGCCTAAATTTTTCACCACTTGTAGAAGACTTCCTTTCTTTCTACTTGGACATCTGAAAATTCTTTTTTTCATACTTGATGTTAAATAATTTTGAAAGAATGTAGTTTTGGGTTATCAATTGTTTTGTATGCATTTTTTTCTGGAACACAGTTTCTGTCCCTCATTTCAGAAAATTTTCTTTAGTACAAAATTTTTATACAAAATTTTGGGTGTTATGACAATTTCTTTTTCTGAAATGCTATTTATTTGGATGATTGTTGTCTAGTCTCCAAATCTATTATCTTCTCTTCACTGCTATAATCTCTTTTGCTATGCTTTCACTCTCGTTATCTAGTTATTGCTATTTCTAATGTATTGTTCTGGAAAGGGTTATTATTTTGTTTCTCAATTGCCTTAACTGAAAGATCTCCCTTTTTATATCATAGTTTTATTATTTGACCATCTAACTTCATTTTACTGAAGTTATGTTAGGACCTTCTATTCAAATTCTTAGGTGCTAAGAATTTAAAAGGAATGTCATTGTATAATGTTATTTAAATTTTACCATTTTTAAAATTCAGACATTTGCTTACTGAATTTCTTTCTCTTTTCTTTCCTTTCCTTTTTCTTATCTTCTTGCTTCTTTTTTCCTCCCTTCCCTTCTCTTCTTTACCTTTTCTTCCTCTTTTCTCTTCTCATGATCTTCTCCTCTTCCTTGTCTTCTTCCCCACTCCTTCTCAGTGCTATGTTTGTACAGTTACCACCCCCTTTTCATCATGCTCATGCTTACCATAAATGAGACATTTGCTCTCACAAAATGAAGGAAACTATCCTGAATCTGTTACCCTTAGCTGAACAAGATCTTTTTGCTTCTAGCGTATCAGTTGAAAATTGAGTATTTTAATCTATTTGCTCTTCCGTAGTTTGAAAGCCTGGTAAGAAAGGAAAGTGCCAAGTGCCTTTATGCATGTTTGTTAGAAAATATCAGTGAAAATCTTACATTTATTCCACCTGCGTATGAATACTGTATTGCTATTTTTGTAGAAGTTTTAATCATGTTCTGTATTCAGAATTTCTTTTTTAAAAAATGTTTTTTCAAGACATTCTCTTTTAAGTACAACTGCCCCCCAAATAATGTTCTTTTCCCCGACACCTTTCATTACTTCCTGACATCATTAAGTGGGGCTGGATTGACTAAAAAAAAAAGAAAAAAAAATAACAAAAAAAAAACAAGATATACCAGTCTACTCTTCTCATCTCATCCTAGAGAACTAGAATCTGAAAAATCAAGATGTAAATAGCAGTGTGGTAGAGTGGGGAACTTGTATGCGTAGGAGAAACTGCATGAGAATTAGAGTTAGAACTGGCCTTGAGACTGAACTTGTACAAATCTTAGCTATTTAATCATGGGCTATTTATACATCTTGCCATACCTCCAGTCTCTAATCTGTAGAATGGGAAATTTTCCATTTTTTTTTTATTCTTTCAGGCACAAAACTGGTATATATTGAAAGCTCACTATATGCCACTGTAGCTCGAGGCAGACATGGGGTAAAGCAGAGAACAAGACAACCACTGGAACATCTTGTGCTCATGATGCTAACATTCTAATGGTCGTGATAGATATATTACCCAAGAACAAATAAATGATATCATTTCAGATAAGTGTGAGTCCTCCTGAAGAAAACAAAAAAAATGACCGGAGAGTTGGTGCTAAATTAGCTGCTGCAGTTGTGGAAAGCCTTGATACAGACATAACCTTGACCTGGTCAAGGGACAGAAAGAGTGGTAGGAGATACTGTCAAGGATATAGGCAGAGACAAGATCATGCAAGGTAACATATGAAGCTGGAATTTTATTCTAACTGCAGTGAGTAGCAATTGGGGGATTCTTCATCGGGGAGCAATAGACTCAGATTTGAGCTGTAGACTACTCTGGCTCTAGATGGAAACAGTATTGCAGAAGGATAAGAGAGCCAGAACCGTACCAGCGAGGAAGCAGTTGCCATGATCCCAGAGAGAGAACAAAATGACTGGAATTCAGGTTTCGATGTTGGAGGTGAAGGGAAGTAGTTACATTTAGCAAGCAGTTAGAGATAAAATCAACAAAACTTGCTGAGGACTTGAATGTAGAATGAGAAAAAGAAAGGGACGAGCTATGGCTCCTAAATTCTTGGCCTAAGGAAGTGGATAGATAGAGGTGTCATTTACAATACTGACATAAAAACAACAACAACAACAACAACAAAACAAACAAAAACAAAAAACAAAAAAAAAAACATCCAAACCTGTAGAGAATTTTTATGAGTGTATTTGAGCCAAAACTAATGACAGTTACCAGGAAGCAAAATCTCCAATGCTTCAGAAAATGATAGTTTCTCTTATTACATGAGGATAAGAGAAAGCAAGGCAGGGATTGGATTACAGGATAGTTAACAAGATTATGTGCTTTCTTCAGGGTGACTATGCTTATTACAAAGGTATGTTAACCTAGATGCACAAAAACAATGGACAGGTTAGCTTAAAGCAAAGATAAACCTTTTCCTGAAAAAGTTATATGCCTCAGACAGAGAAAGACAAATACCATATGATTTCACTTACATGTGGAATCGAAAGAAAGAAACAAATGAAACAGAAACAAACTCATTGTTACAGAGAACATTTTGACGGTTGACTGATAAGAACGGGGTTTAGGGGGGTGGATGAAAAAAGGAAAGAGATTAAGAAGTACAAATTGGTCCTTAAAAAATAGTCATGGGAATGTAAAGTACAGCATAAGGAATATAGTCACTTTTATTGTAATAGCTATGTATGGTGTCAGATGGGTACTAGATTTATGGGGGGTGATCACTTTATAAGGTATATAAATATCTAATCACTATGTCATACACCTGAAACTACTATGATATTGTATGTCAACTGTAATTGAAAAAATATATTATTTTTTAAAAAGTTATATGCCTGGGGCATGACTATTCACCATGACCTGCCCAGTTAGGAATTATGATCAAATCACCTTGTGAGATTACTGTCTATAGGTCCACAACTAAGAAGGGGAAGGAGGAGGAAGAGACAAAGTAGGGTAGGGAGAGGATGGGCTTGGGTCAAATACTTTGTTTTAAAGTTTGACATAAGATTTTGTAGTGATCTTTATACATGGATTTCCTCAAAATTTTATATCTTTTTTGAATTATGTTAATAAGCTTTTTTTACATTCCCATTTGTACTTAATCACTAAAGCAGAGAAAACTTATTTTGAAAACTATTGATCTGATATACATGCAAATCTTGCATTTTCTTTATCACGAGACCCACTTAGCTTTTCTAGATAGAAAATACTATCGTCGGCAATAAGGGATAGTTTGATCTTTTCTTTTTCAATGCTTATGCAATTACTTTATACCTTCATCATATATACTAAAATCTATAAGAGTGATAATAGTAGTAGGAAATATTTCTGTCTAGTTCTTGATTTTAACTGAAAATATTTTAACGTTATACCTGTTTAGATAATGTTTATTTTTAGTTTTTGGTAAAGAGTTATATTTGGTTGCCTCCTTTTATTTATATTTTTAATGAGCACTGGTTGCCAAATTCTGCCTTATCAATATATGATTATCTGATTTTTTTTTCCATTTTACAATTTCAGGATAGACAGCTGTATTTTCAAAATTATCAAATCAAATATATTTGATTTTTCTATATCAAATCAAATATATTAAAAAATAATTCCTGGTTTACACCAAATAGTTAGAGAGCATTAAAGTTTATGCAGTTTGTAAATACATTTGAATTGTTATGTAATTGCAGTAATTTCTTGAGAAAAGCAACTAATTAACAAATCTTTTTTGGGGGGGTTCTGCTTATTTTAGCTCTCTTAAAAAAGCTAACCTTTAATGTTCTTTTTTTTTTAAGTCCGCTTTTAATTTTATAGCTAATATGTTTCACAGATTCAAACTGTAGTAATAGATTTTATCTTTCTGGCTCTTTCATTGATGGTTTTATACATTTGACATTATTTAGGCTGCCAGTTATTTGTGCCCTCAGGAATCCATTTTTAAAGGAAATGTAACTATGTTTCTTTCTTTCATGATGCAGAAGTTATTAAAGATAATTTTAGTCTTTTATTAAAGCAGATCTCTGGTTTATGGCCAGCCTCATTATCCAAAAGAAATTACATTTCAAAATTTTTTTAAAATCCTAAACTACAACCATGACTAAAAAGACATCTTATAATCTTAACCCCATCAGCACATTTCATAATTCTTAAAGTTTTGTTTTGATGGGATATGAATAATTTGATAACACTCTAATTTGTCCAGTACAAGTCTCTCTCTATTGCTCCAGCATTCTATCTAGTTTAGCATTTGTCCCAGAAGTTTCATTTTAATGAAATTATTATTGTTGTTGTTATTGTTGTCATTATTGTTGTCATTATTATTAACATAAAAATACACATTGCAATAACATTTGCATTCATTACTATGATACAATAACGTTCGTTATTAACATTTGCATTTAAATAGCCAATGATACTTAGACCTCTACTTTATTCTTCCAGGTTCTGCAATGATCTGGTCTATTAGTGTGTGAGATACTTGAACAGACGAAGAGGTCTCGTTTAGCATGGGCTAAATCTGAAAGCTGACCAGCGATAACCACAGGAGACATGGGCATCTAGGGACAGCTAACTCCTTCCAGTCTTGATGGAAGTATAAATAGTAAATCCCCTTTTAAGTGTGAGGGCATTTTATCAGTTAAGATCAAAGTTCAAAATGTATAAAAAGTTTAAACCTTGAAATAAAAGTTATTTCAATTTCTCTAAGATTCTATCATACATAAGTACTTTACACTCATGCCAAAAATTGTATGAAGAGTACAAAATACAAAGAAATGTTTGTCATGGAGAAAAACTGAAAAGAATAGAAATAACCTCCAGTGGGTTGGGAGGTGGTTAATTAAAATACAGCAATTCCATATTATGACAAATTATGTAACTTTTAAAAGCAACAAGACAGATTTATGTATACTGAGGCTAAAAAACATCTTGAAAGACGTTATTAAATGAAATAAAAAAGCATGGCAACAGACAATACAGTACTGATAAACAGCAATACCTGCATACGTGTGTTAATGTGTAGTTTTACATGTACGTGAGCATATACCTGATAAAATCCTAGAAGGATGTAGGTACAACTGCTCACAGTGTTTGCCTCTGGAGAGAGAAGAGTTGATGACTGGGGCTAAATATGAAAGATAAATAAATATGAGAAAGGCTCATATTTATTCTCTCTGTATCTGTATTGTTTGAAACATCAACAGAAAAAATAGAACCATACATCATGTGTATAATTTTTAAAAGCTGAGCACAGAAAAAAGAAAAGCCACTCTTTGTTAACTGTGTACATCAATGAATGTCCTTAACATGAAGATTCAGTCAGTTACAGTGACATGGGTTGACCACAAGGGGAATTTAAAGACCTCCAAAACTTCTAAGAGAAGTTTTTGTATTGTTGTTTTTATTTGTTTGTTTTTGTTCTGTATTAACTAGGAGAGTTTTAACCTTGGAGTTGGGTGGACTATAAAACAAGTGGCTCAGCACATACTTTTGGGTATGAGAGCCTTTAGGTGATCTCGAATGACTGCCTCCCTCACATTTGCTCTGAATCATTCCTATAGTTTCATGATGAAATCTGATTCCATTCAACTAGGTATTCAGTAGTAAAAATAAAAAGATCTAGAATTTCAATAAACGTGAATGCATGTACGTGTGAGGGATTATGCTAAACATAATATTTCATGACACGGAAACAAACAAGGTGAGGTAAAATGTGATAATAGCTATTTAACTTTGGAATCAAATAAATGGCCTTGTCCCTGTATTGGTAGCGAGGTCATTCACATAATTAGAGTCAAGGGCAACTAACAGAAGTCTAAAGTCAACAAGTAACCAAAAGAATTGAAATACTTAAAGTTCTAGCAGCATTTATTTATAATTAGCTCTTTTATGAAAATTACCTAAAAATAGCAATAGAGAGTTGAATATGTGTGGAGAGATACTATTAGAGAATGCCTTGTCCCAAAGCTGTTAGTTAATAACTTCGACAGGCCCTTAAAAATGATTTTTTATTTTGACAAGAGGTAGAAATTTTAAAAGCATAAGTATGTAAAACTAAGACTATAAAGTCATTTAATCTGCATTTATTGAACTCTTACTCTGTAACAGGCCCTGTTCCAGGTGCTGAACAAAATGGTGGACAAAACTGACCCAAGTTCCTGTGCATGGGGGCTTACATTCTAATGAACAGATTCTCCATAATTTCCACTACTTACCAGAACTAAAGTTTATAGTGTGGGGAGTATTATTTTAATCTTTTTTCTTTGTGTTTATAGATGTATTATTTTTTTCACAAAATTATGATTGCGATGTGAGTGTATTATACTTAAAATAATGTAGTCACATTTTCTACATTATGAAGTATTTTTCAACAACATTATTTTCACGGCATCGCTGTGTGCCAAGGTCTAATTAAACTGTAGTTTATCAACTGATAGCTTTTGCTTTGGATTATTACAATTTTTCTTTTATCGTTATAGACAACAATATGATAAGTGTCTTTGTAGACAAATCTCTGCACGAGTCTAAGACTTTTTAGGACCAAATAAAAGATGTGAAATTACAGGATAAAAGGTTCAGGATCTTCTTCCATTCCTGGTGAAGTTAACAGATTAGTAAATATTATAATTAATGTTTAATATAAATTAGCAAAGTTTTATGTAAAGGTAGACATTTCTATATATTTTAATTAAAGTAAAGAGAAAACATCATTACTTAATTTATATTAATTTATTTAGAATAATATAAATATGTAAGTTATATTTTTATGTCTGCATATTAATAGCTCTCCTTAAGGGAAGAGTTAACATAATTTGGTTTAAAAAGTATTTCTTATATCTTGTTTTAGGGAACAAATGATTTTAAAATTATAGCTTTGTTTAGGGCCATGACACTCTGAATGTGCCCAATCTCATCTGATCTCAGAAGCTAAGCAGGGTTGGACCTGGTTACCACTTAAATGAGAGACCACCTAGGAAGACCAGGTGCTGTAGGCATTAAAATAAGTAAATAAAATTATATTTCTGAACAGTATGCAGGATAAATTACAAGCATCAAAGTACATCAAATTCAATCTTTCTCTAAATATTTTTTCTTCATACAAAAGAAGACATTATAATCACTGCTGTGTGATCGTTCTGTCCTGGTGATCAGCATCTAGCAGCAGAGAAAACCAGATATACATTTCTCTAGATTTTTGAATTATGCCTATAACTTCCATTCCTAGCTCAAACTTTTTCAATTTCAAAATTTAGCTAAAAACATAACTAAAACTGTCAAAAATTCAGGTAGCTTTCATTGTAGTATTAAGAATTCCTTATCTGGCCGGGTTTATGATAGAACTTCAAGCGGCAAGGCAGCATTTGTTGACAGCTGCCACTAAGGAGAATAAAAAACAGAAGCGGGTATTATTAAGAACATATTTCTCTATCTCCATCTCCATAAGCTCACATACTGTGAAAGATAGATATATACTACTGGAATTCAAACAGTTTATCAGAGAAGATTTAAGAACTCTTTAAAAATAGAGTCACTGCAGCATACTGAATAATAGATACTGTAATGGGGAAGAGTAGCTGGACTGCTCTGTAAGTCCTTCTCTGGGTGAATTGTTTGGGGAAAACACTTTTTTTTGCACAGAATTAATTTTATAAAAGTATTTGTTCATCTGCTCATTTTTTTAGCCAGTATTTATTGAGTCCTCTATATGCCAGACGCGATGCTAAGCACTAAGCATATACTGGCGAATAAAACAGATGTGTCAAGCTTACCTACCATGAATTTATCATCAAACCTACTGGTAATTCTCACCACAGTAACTCCCATCATTAGAGATAACCAATGAATATGAAGGTATAATCAATCTGATCAGCCACTGTCCTCCTGAAAAGGAGCAATTATGTAGTAGAGAGAATTCTCTCTCTCCCTTCCCAGCACTTCCCAGCTAGGAGCAAGATGGAAGTGTAGGAGTGAGGCACAAAAGTTCCTTTCTCCTCTCCCCAGCCCCTTCTATTCCCCTCTTCCCTCTCCACTTTCTGCCCCTCTCACCCTCTTCCTGAAATTAATCCACAAATAATCTTGAATTTAGGCTCTGTCTCCATAGACAAATTTAATTAAAAGATGAATAACTTCCTGTTGCATTTTTCTGAGTGTCTGAATAATTTAAAACAGAATGAAAATATTTCCCTTGAAAGCTGGTGGCATGTTTTTATCATCTTCATTGTTATCATCTTCATTGTCATCATCATTGGTCATTTATTGATATTTAGTGCATTCCAAGCATACCCATTTACATTCACATCTTGTGAAACTCTCACAGCTCTACAAAGGAGATATTATTATTCTGTTTGAACAAATGAAGGAAAATGGAGGCCAAGGCTATTTATGTGATTTGCCCAGGGTCACAGTTCTAATAACAGACAGAGCCTGGGTTAGATCTCCAGTACTATACACCATGCACTAGTTTCCCAAATTAACTACATTTGATAAGAGCTGCTTGCAGAAGGAATCATTGGATTTCTCT
The DNA here is from genome assembly GCF_014176215.1 of Rousettus aegyptiacus. NCBI lineage: Eukaryota > Metazoa > Chordata > Mammalia > Chiroptera > Pteropodidae > Rousettus > Rousettus aegyptiacus. Next base: position 26,845,545 of record NW_023416286.1, read on the forward strand.
TCTTTCCTTCACATTTATTCCCAATATAAATCAAATCAGAAAGTTCTCATAAAGATTGCCAACAGAATATGAAAATGAAGCAAGATACCAACTTGATAATTTTCAAGTCTATTATACTTTTTAGATAAAAGGTTTAAAAGGAAACCTATGCTAATTTTAATGTTTCCCAAAGCAAAATCTATGAGAGAGAAAAGTCACATATGTACAGAAACCAGGTACTGGCATCAGCCATAGAAAGCTGACATTTGCCGAGGTATCCTGCACAAGGAGATTATAAAATCAGACCCAGAAAGCTGGCATATTTTTGGGGGCACAGGTGTACTTTTAAACCAGGGTGAATCTGGTGAAAAAATCTTTGTAATCCCCAGAACCTGACTGCAGTCCTACAGACTGTAGCCATTAACGCCAAGACAGCCTTCAGGTGGGAAAAGCAGAGGCCTTCTTTAGTCCAGGAGCACCTGCCCACCTAGCAGTCACCATCATAACCACTATTCCCAGCAGTAAAGGATGAAAGAAAGAAGATTCAGAACCTTTTTCAGGGGGAGACCACTGCCTGCAGATCTTAAGAATGCGAACATTTCAAGTGTCCACAGTTCTATTTTCCTTCTGAGTATCAGTTTTAGTCTCCAGTGTTTATAGCATTTGTCAGGGCTTGATTGCTTTGTTAGGCCTTTTAAATAAGTAAAAGGGAAGCTGTGTTCCTGTAGGAACTTGAATAGTTACTTAAATTCTCTTCTCATTTTCATTTGTAAAATCTATATTATTCTGCTTTGTATTTTAAGATCTTTGGATTCTAGGATTGTTTCATGGGCTCAGTGTTCTTGTGAGCCACAAGTGTTCAGTATTCTCAAAAGCGTACGTGTATATTGAAAAAAGAGTTTCACATGGCTCACATTTTGTTAAGGTGTAAAAAAACACAAAATGTACATTTCAAATATGATTATGTTTAACCACAATTAAATACTATGTGGAAACATTAGTTTGGTTACAGAGGTATATATTATGTGGTGTTTCATTAATTCAAAAGATATGTACTAATTGCTTTTTGAGAGTTGCCTTAACCTTTTTCCCAATTATATTTATTGAGATATATTTGACATACAACATCATGTAAGTTTAATATGTACAACTTGTTGACGGGATACATTTATATACTGCAAAATCACTACCTTAATGTTAGCGAACGCGTCCATCACATCGCATATTTATCATCTCTTTTTTTGTGGTGAAACATTTAAGATACAGTATTTTAGCAAGTTTCAATAATACAGTATTATTAGCTATAATCATCATGCTATACATTAGATCCCCAGTATTTATTCATCTTAAAACTGGAAGTTTGTATTTTTTAATAACATCTCTTCATTTCCCCCAATCCCTAGGCCCTGGTAACCACCTTTCTATTCTCTGTTTCTACAGAGTTTGGCTTTTTCAGATTCTCTGTTTTTACAGAGTTTGGCTTATCTCACTTAGCATAATGCCCTCAAGGTCCATACATGTTGTTGCAAACAGCAGGATGTCCTTCTTCCTCATGATTGAATAACATTTGTGTGTGTGTGTGTGTGTGTGTGTGTGAACACATTTTTTCTCCATTCATTCATTGATGGATACTGCAGTGAACATGGGAGTGCAGACATCGATTCTGTCTTCATTTCCTTTGGATATGTACCCAGAAATGGGATCGTTAGACTGCATGGTAGTTCTATTTTTAAATTTTGAGGAGCCTCCATTCCCTTTTCAATAGTGGCTGTACCAATTTACATTCTCACCAACAGTGCACCAGAGTTCCCTTTCTCCTCATCCTTCCCAACATTTGTTATGTTGTCTTTTTATGATAGCCATTATAACAGGTGCGAGATGACATCTCATTGTGGTTTTGGTTTGGTGCATTAACTTTCTATTTGGGAAATTATTTCCTTTGAGTTCCTAAAATGTACTTGAGGGACTAGTAATCACTGTTATGCATATAGAAATAATCTAAAGAGAACAACCAATGTCACTTAACCTTGTTTCCTCAAACCCTAACACAGTGATGGAGGCATAACAGGTGCTTGGGAAGTTTAAATAAATGAATGCGGTTTCTTTCCTTAATGTTCATGGAGTTATTTAGAAAACCAAATCTTCTATTAACACTGGTTCTACAAAAAGGACAACAGTGTACTTTTTTCAACCAATAGCATCACCTCACCAGCGTGGATTCTTAAAACTTTTCCAAAAGACCTAGTCCCAAGATTCACCTGGCAACAATCGTGATCCAAAACCTTTGAAAGGTGGTTATAATTCACAGCAGGAGGCACCTGACAAAGCAAAGCAGGGGCCAGGTGTGGTTATCCCCGAGTTATCAGTGCAGCATCTGTCCAACTATGCTAACCTCTGAAACTTGCTGGGCAGGGTTTTCTGATGCTGCTAGCAGTTCGGTCTCATTAGAGACATAGTTATTGTGATCAAAGTTCGAATGAGATCAGAGACAAACAGTTTGAAACATAACACTAAAAAAGTGGTTGTGGCTTCTAGTTATTTTAAATGAGTCTCCTTTGTTGGGATAAAGACTTGGGAAGCTCATAGTGAGTCATGAAAAGAAGAGAGGCAGGAAACGGAGAGTAGAGGACTTTCTGTGAGAGCCCTGGGGGCAGGCAGTGCTGTGCTAAACTGTGGGTATTTTTCATCTCCCGAAGATAGCGCTCATTTTGCAATTCCCCCAAGCAGTGAATCTAACTTTTCATTGATGTTCATTTGCCTTAGATCTCAAGCTGTGGGCACTACGTAATGACAATATATATTTCCTCATATGAAAAGCAGATAAAGGCAGCCGTTTAAAGCATACAATGGCCCAACAAGCTTAAAAATGTGCTGTTTTGTTAACTGTGTGAATTATTGTAGTGGCTAGTCTTATGATTATTTTATTTTTAATGTACAATATTGTTCATTTAAATCTTACTCTCTCAGTAAGATTTTTCAACTTTTTATTCTCCAGAGGCTTATAAACATAAAGGGACAGAGGGGTTTATGTTTTATGGCTACCTTTTATTTGAAGGAAATAAAAGATAAAGTAACTGACACATTTAAGTAATTCCTCAAAGAAACATATTCTCTCAGAACTGGAAAAGGAATCTTCTTCATGTTGCACTTGGGAAATTTGCTAACTGTGCAAAGTCGAAAGTGGAAATGAGGCCCAATTTCCAAGTTCATAGATCTGTCCATGAGACAATCAGTCCTCTGCCTATTGACTAGGGCAGGCATTCCAAGTTGTCTACCTAGCGGCCAGTCTCCTTTCTTACAAAGAGAACCCCAGTTACATCTGAAGTAACAATGTGCCCAAGTGAAAACTACATTTCCCAGCATCTATTGAAGTCGAGTTGGGTGCAGAAATGTGAGTGACAGTCAGCGGGCTCCAGAAACATTGGTCTGTGCCTCATTGTCCTTCCTGCTTTCTCCTTGACTGGAACGTGAATGTGATAGCTGAGGGTGTAGTGGCCACCCTTTATGAGCCAAATATGAGGCCATACATTAAGGATGGTAAATCACAAAGGCAGAAAGAGATTGGAACAGTGAGAACATCACCGTTGGGGCCGCCCAGAGGTCGGCGTCGCCCCATGGCAGTGGGGGGGGAGAGGGATAACGGCGGCGCAGACGTGTGGTCAGCATTTTTCCTCGGTCCTTCCTCAAGTGACACAGTGACGAGTCACAGGTCTTTGAGATTTAATAGTTTTATTAAAAATGTATTTTAGAAAGACAAAGAAAGCCTCAAGGAGGCACTGGTCCCAGTGCTGGAACCAACACAAAGGGTCCAAAATGGCTACAAAAGGACAGAAAGGCCACCAAAAAGAGAGAGAACCCAAAAGGGCAAAAAGGGAAAGGAGCCCAGAAGGGCAAAAAGGACCCAGAAGCGGGATTGTCTGCCTTATACTTGGACCGTGATGGGTGGTTCCAGAGGCATTTCTGGGTGATTGGCTAGTGAGACCATCTTGACTGACACCTGGCTGACACTAGGCAATAACTTTGCCTAGTGCACATATGCATACCCAGAATTCTCCTACCATCGGGGCGTTCTTTGGCTGGTCTCTAGGCCGGGCACCTATTCTTTTGTTCCCCTGTCTCTCATGTCTGACTAGTTACCTAACAAGAATATAGTGGATCCTTCATATAAGTCTGGATTTGCCTATCTACCATGTCTGATAGAAAAAAATAAGCCCTTAATTTGTCTAAGCTACAGTTATTTGGATTTCTCCTATCAATTGAATGAATATCCTAAATGAAAGCATGTCCCAGTGCAGGCCTTCAGTAAATCAGAATACTAGAAAAGAAAAATTTTCTATGAATTATTTATGCCATCTCTGTTCTTGGGGTTTTCTGTTTAAAACAGAAAACTACCTACCTGCCTATTATGGTCCCTGTCTCTTTGATATGGAAGCCATCCTTCCCCAGCAGCTTGTCCATTTGTTTTTACTCTTTCACCACCAAAGGCAATTTTTCCCTCCACAGTCTGAGCACTCAGATCTTTGCTGCGATTGTGTATATTTGTCTCATGCTCCATAAAATCAGCATGTTTCTCCTCTAGATTTTACCCTAGAGGATTTTGTTTGTCTTTATTACTTTGTACTTATAGCAGAACATTCTGACCTGTCTTGAATGAACATCGGATTTATGTCTGACAAATTTTCCAACCACTGCCCAAGACAAGAGATTTTTCTGTACTGATTCAAAAGCAATACTTTTTGGTTGTTATCTGACACAGTGTGACATCCTCCTGGCTATGGAGACAATTTCCCTGCCACTAAATTTTGCCACAGACTTTTAGCTTTTCTTTTTTCCACTTAGCAGGTTTTACAGAAAGGGGTCATATAAAAAAAATTACTAAAGGTGATGGTACGGAAAAGATGGCCCTTAGTCAACAGTCAAGATCTTAAATAGTAGTGAAGTAATTTATTGAAATGTTAACATCTGTGTTCTTTTTTTTTTTTTTTTCCTTCATGCCCTTCATCCAAATGTGAATCCCCTTTCCCTGGGATTTTAAAAGCTTTGCTCTGTAGAAAGTAGAAAGTTTCTATTTCTACTCTACTTCTCTATGCTGTTCTACTCTACTCCATTCCTCTGACTTCTTGTTAAACTTTAGAGGCATTTCTTATCTTTTATAGGGGCTTAAATGAACTGACTTTAAGGGAGAGGAGAAAGGGCTTGACATTTGAAAGCTTACTCCAGAGGGAGAGATTTCCTAATAGATGAGATAGAGAGGGTGGTATCTGTCTTGCGAGTAGCCTGTGGTATTAGTGGGACCTCAGAGAGTTAGTTGCCCCTAGAGAGGATGTCTCCTCAAAAATCATAGATACTTTGGCTTCTCAAGGGACTTTCAGAGACAAGTATGGCAACAAGCACTAGAGTCCCCAGACCTGAAGATAATACAGAGAGGCAAGATAATGGATAGCATTTGTACTCCTGACTGGGGCCTCTCTCAATATTTCTGGACCTAGAAAGATACCTTTGTGTGACAATGATGGGGCTCAAGAAAAAAGCTCTAGTAATGACTAAAGTTTCAATTCTTGCCAGTCTAATGGTTGAAATCAAATTTAACTTAACTTAAACAAAAGAGAAATGTGACCATTCCTTCTCACCTAACTTCTTGGACTGAGCTTCTCACCTACTAGATTGTTTCTAGAGGAAGTGAAGATCTGCAAATACAAATCTTACAGCTGTAATGTAAAGCTCCCTCTGACCCTGTCATATTTTTAGCTCTACTTGTGCCTATGTGTTTTATCAGGTGAATAGGGATCATTTTGATGTCATTCAGAGTCTGGATTAGTAAACAAAAATCGTTTAACATTTTGCTGACAGGAAGTACTATTTCGATCTTTAACATAAACATCAATATTTTTGTATACATTGCATTGCGCCTAAATGAGATCTCTTCTCACTAGAGCACTGCTAGTATTATTTTTTTCAGAACTCTGAGTTCTGCCTTCATTCTGGAAATTCCGAAATTCTGCAATTGAAATAAACAACTAGCTAAGATAAATAATTCAGATTAAGAAACGTACATTTATTAAAGCTGTCAATTCAGTGGATAGTAGCACTGGTTATAAAATAAATTCTGAGGTGGCAGGAATCTGTCTTTTACTGAGGTTTCTAGGCAACCATCAAGATGGGAAAGAAATATATTTGTAATAAAATATTTTTTATATAAATTCGAATGAAGACTTTTGAGGTAGAGAAAAAAGGAAAAATAAGAAAAAAACCTGACTCATCTAGAAAAGTTTTCAAAAATGATTTGAACTAAATGTATTAAGCAGTCTCAATTTACATAAAGCAAGCTAATTGAATCTGTTATTACCTCTACTATGAGCGAAAATGGAAGAAAAAATAATACCCATGAATCAGGTTCATGGCCCTTATAAAATTGAATGTGCATTAAATGCAATATATATGTGTAAGTATATAATTGTTTGCATCCAAGAAGGGCCATTATAGTTAACTCAAACTCATTTCCAACATAAGATAATGTATCTTAATTGATGTTACTAACAGTTGGATTAACTGAATTAGAAATAAAATAAAATTTAATTTAGAACGAGCACCTTTTTTTTTTGGCTCACGGATTAACCTTGCACTTGTTTTGCTGTGAGTCTGAGAACATTGGCCCATTTCCTCTTAAAGCTGGTACTCACTCAAAACCAGCTTCCCCCAGCCACCGTCGGTAATAATTATCAATATTTTACAATGCCAATTAGCTGGTAACTATAGAAACCAGGGCAGGGATTGGAAAACATCAAAACCTTCTCAAATATGACTACATTTTTGAAGATTCCTAAGCCTTCTGGAATTTCCCTTGGCAATTCATACTAATCATGATCTGCATTTCCTGGGTGAGAGTTCAAGACACATGGCAAAAAGCCTGGTTAAGCCATGTCATCTGAAAGCAGCCTGTGAACAGTGAGTACTTCAGTGCCAAATAAAAATCTCAGTGCCGTGCACAACAGAAACAAAAAGTTTTGTTTATCTAGAAAGATCTAGAATTTTCACATTAGGGTATCTGATAACATTTGGGGGCAGACTTTACAACCAATGTCGCTATGGCTAAACTAGGGTTCTTAGAAACTAGAACCAGAGGTTACATTAGAGAAGACTAGAGACAAATATGAAGTGTTTTAAGTGGTAGGGAGTCCCTAGAAGTTAAGGGAGAAGAACACTGAAAATTTCCTGAGTGAGTAAATAATTTCTTTAGTAAGGATGCTCTTGGAAAAGATGCTGTGAAACTTTCAATGTTCCCAGTCCATAATGTACAGAATGTAATACCCCTCAAAGCGTGTGTGTGTGTGTGTGTGTGTGTGTGTGTGTGTGTGTGTGTGTGTACATATATCCTAAATCCCTTGGGTTTATATTTTACTGGGCCTCAGGGGAGATAGGAAATAGTTAAGGTCTCAGATTTGTATGGAGCACTTCAGCAAAGAGGATTATTTCCAACAGAGTTAAGCTAATTAGTGAGTCTTGATGAGGGTGGGTGTGCCAGGGACAGGAGGCTGAAGGACTGCAGGGAAGAAGCAGCAGACACGTGGATCCTGTGGGGCTGTTGCCCCCTCCCTTTCCCGTTCAGCGGAACAAACAGCCAGGGTGCTGTTGTTACTGGTCTCTCACTTTGCAATCAATTGAGTTGGAGGTTGATAATTAAACTTATGTGAATTACTCTCTTTTAGTATTAAAGGCAACTCTAAATTATTCCACCTTGGCAGCCACATCAAAGACAGGAAAATGCCAGAGAACAGAAAGATGCCCGAGGTAATGCCTAAACTAAACAAGCATCTGGAGAGATAAGAAGATTGCAAGAATAAAGGCTGGTCAGGGCAAAGTGAAGAATTATCCTAAAGCGACCACTTTAACTTCTGCTGCTGTGTGCCAACTTCTATTAATCTTTACTTCTCATTCTCCTTACATACAATCCTCTTTCTACAGGATAGTTTATTAGCTCCCAACAAGTTACTTTCTTATGGTAAATTGTTAAACAATTCCTTGCCTGCCCCTACTTCCCAAATTCCTAGAACTTAATTTGATGAAACAAGTCTATTGATAGTGAGGGGTGATGATTTCAAATCTTCCAATGTTCTTTGCCTCACAGGTATTTTGTTTGTTGCATGAGATTTTTTCCCCCCTGAGGTATGTTTTTGCCCTTCTGGCTTTTTATGGTATTACGAGAACAATGACTTCATTCTCTCCAGTTGATAATAATAACGGCATACTTTTATAACTTGAAAAGGCATCTGCTTATTGATATGGGGGTTAAAATTAACTATAACGCAAGTGTTAGCCATTGCATACCTCGCCTTATCTTGTGGAACAAAATAAATAGGATAGAAAACATGTGAAGCGTGTGGTTGTTTAAGTAAATGATAATCTGTGTTTCAGGACAGACCTTGGTCTTCTTATGCTTGATTTCACAGATGAAAAATTAAGCAAAGCACCCAGTATTGCTGCATATAGACCTATCTATATAAAACACCAAAATGGAGAGAAAATAAAAGTACTATAATGAAGAGGTCACATTTAACTCACAGTTATAATGTCTGCTAGATTAATACAAATGTGGGAATTGACAAGCCGATCTTTCTCTCTAGAGGTGACACGTATCTCCAACCCAGGTGCCAACTCCAATTGCATTTCCTGTGGGATCTTCTTCTGCTTAAAATCACAAAAGTACCATTAAAACTTATTGGAATTTCAATCCTAACAAAGAAAAGGGATGATAAACAAATTTAAGAAGGCTGGTAAAATAAGAAACCTAAAAATGAAATAATTACACTAATTTTATGCAATAGCACTAGTATTTGTAAACTAATGTGTGACATAACTTAATCCCAAATGGATAAGAAAGAAGTACATTTAATACGTGTTCTTCGGATTGTGAGTTAAAGCTGCTAGAATGGTGGGTTGCCAATAGTAATAAACTTCATAATGAAATGAGTGTAGAGCTTTGCATAATATTACAATAGTTCACTTATTTGTCTCCCTGAATGAATTAAAGTATCCTTATAGGACTACATGTTATTTTTATCTCCTGAGTACCCAGCACATTGCTTGGTATATATAAGCACTTGACAAAGGTTCATTGTTATTCAGATTATACACATTACTGAAAGATGGCAAATTCCCATAACTCTTAATCTAGCCCATTGCTTCTCCTATTGTAAACATGTAAATGCCATGTGGAGGGACCGTGCATTTAGTGTAATCAGCATTGAACACATTAGAATAGCAGATAATTTAGCTATTTCAGAGCTCTTCACCACTCTCTCCCTATCCCATCTCACCACTGGCCTGGTGTGCAGGGCTTTGCACTGGCAGGGATGAGAGTGTATAGAGAGGATGGTACCAGACCACCTAGCCAGGTGAACTGCAAGAGTCCAAAGGGCTCTGAGAGTGTAGGTGGGAATGAAAGACAAATTTACCAGCTACCCAGTTGTAATGACATCCAGGCTTAATCACTTGTCCAGGGGTGGCAAGTATATGTGAGAAGGAGCAACACCTCCCACCAACGCCCTCAGTGCAGGGGAAACACGAGGGGGACTTGGGAACAAAGGACAGAAGGAAGAAGAGGCAGAGTCCACAAGCTGCACTCCAGGGAAAAAATGATCCTGTAATCTGAATCCTTGGTTCAAGAAATATGCTTTCTTGCATATTATGTGTGAGACATTGTTTGGGCCCTGTTAAATGTTTTTAAATGAATCACATAAGTTGCTCCCCTCAGTGCATGAAGAACTTTTGTAAATAAGGAAGGCAAGAGCTACCCATAAATAATCACGGCAAGGCAAGCAGTGGTCTCAGCCACACCAGGGATCTTGGCGAACTTAATATTTAGGAGAGGAAAACCTTGGAAAATTCTCACCAAAATGGTGACCCTCTAGTCATCTTTCCTCACTGTGGGCACTGAAATGCACAGTTTGCTCAAAGTCAAATTTATCGTGTCACTCTTCTGCCTAAAACCTGGCAGTGTCTATTCTTCATTGCTTTTCAAATAACTTAAACTCTGTACCACGGCCTATGAGGCTCAAGGCTCAGCATGATCCGGCCTCTCCAGACCTAATACACAGTCACTGCTCAACTACTACTGCATCTCCATGATGCAAAAACATTTCATCGTATTCCTCTCTCTCTCTCTCTCTCTCTCTCTCTCTCTCTCACACACACACACACACACACACACACACACACTGTTTTCTATTCCATTGCATATCTCTGGAATTTATGTTCCTCTCCATACTCTCTACTCAGTTAATCCCTGTGGTTCCAACTCCCTCCACTCCATCTACCACCCTCCTCCTGCTCAACCTGCTGTCATCTCTCATCTTGGCTATTGCTGTCACTGCCCTGCTTCCGTTGCTCCCCTATTATCAAGAATCTATACAACAGGCAAAGAGTTCTTTATACAATATAAATCAGATCTCTTTTCACTTATTTAATTAAAACCCTGCAATAATAAAATCCAGACTCATCTCCACAAACTCAAAGGGGCTACATTAGCTGCCTTCTTTTTCCCCATTACATGAATCACTGTTTTCCTCCCACTCTACGCTCTGTCCACACGAACCTTCTCTTGGTTTCTCGAGCACTCTGAACTCCCTCTGATCCCAGGCACCAGACACGTCCCATCTGCCCAGAACATTCTTCTCCCATACATTCTCATGGCTCTTCCATTGACTGAGGTCTCACCTTAAGTGGACTTTTCTAACCAGGCTTCAGTTATGCTCTAATAACATGGCACTCTTTATTACCTTCATGATACTCCTCATTATCTGAAAGTATCTACTATGAATTCGTTAACTTGTTTGTTTACTTGTTTGTCTTTCTCTGTGCTGGAATGCGAACTCCCCAAGATAAGGAACAATGTCAGTCTTGTTTATCCAGTACCTCACATGGGGCTGGTGATTTATAGGAACTCAACAACTATTTCCTGAGTTAATGAGTAGATTTCTTTCTCTTGCTCTTTTCAGTCCTCATTTGCTCATTACATTTTTGTGTAATTACGTTTCACGTCCAGTGAAGTTTCTCAGAACTTGCACTGCTTAAACAATTACCAGTATTTATGGGCCGTCTTCAAACAACCTCCAAAGTTAGGTTTAAAAAGTTAGTAAATTGTGGAAGAATCTTTAGCACATAGTTAAAGTCATAAAGACTGTATGTCATCTTTACCTACCATTCATTTTTCTAAATGATTCGTAGGATTCGTTTCTTTACTGGACTGTTTGTTATTTCCAAGTGCCTATTCTTAGAAATAACAGCCACCAGTACCTTAGGTTTTATTTATTATCCACACTCCTTTTTCCTTTACGTCCTTATCCCCTCCACCATATCTTTTCACTTCTCTGTCATCTTTATTAATCATCTATAATGCGCCAGGCCCCGAAAATACTAACGTGACTTATAAATGGTCCCTGGACTCAGGAAGCTTATAGTCTACTAGAGAGGATTGCTATGTGAACCTGCAAGAGCCATGTGTTACAGGGTTTCGAATACAAATATGTGCAGGAAATAGTGGGGCTCGGACAATAAGAAATGGCCAATTTCATAGCAGTGAAGGAGATCAGAAAATGCTTTGAGGAAGAGGCGACCACAGAGTGATCTTGCAGAGAAGGAACAGGCATTTCCAGCAAGGAACCAAGGCCAATAAAGGTAGGAGCTACAAGGTAGGCCAGCGCTCAGAGGAACTACACAGAGTGTGGAAAGTGTAGGACATGAGGGGAGTGGATTAAGAGCCGAGATGAGAGGGGCAGAGCCGTTAACAGGAGAAGATGTGCTCTGATGAGATATTTAAGTTTTTAATCCCATGGGAAAAAATGGCCACTGAAAATGTTTATTTTCTACTCTAAGGAATCCTAAAAAAGCCATAGTCCATGAGTTTAATTTCTTCAGGTTTTTGTTTTTTGTTTTTTGTTTTTTGTTTTTGTTTTTTTTGACTAAAGTACTATTAAGAGCAATAGTGTGTTTTATAAAGACAGGAGAAACCTTTCAGACAATAAAATAAACCAAGCTTGTTTGTTGTTGTTATTGTTGTTTGATCTACAATTTCCTACAATTTTTCTCATGTCTCTGTTTTCCACTAATCTTTTGGGTTCACCAAAACCTAGTATGCATTCATTACAATGCATAAATGAACTAATCCCAATAATGAAAAAGTTTTAAAGATTTTACTGAAACTAACAAATAATCAAAAATTTCAAGGCGTCATCAGAGACTCATAAATATCTAAACTTTTCTTGATGTTCTTATCTTCTTTGGTTTTTGTTAGAAGAAATAAAATTGTCACAAGGAAAGAAAATGGAAAGTTGTCACATTTTACCATATCTTTGAATTTTCCCTAGTAATTACATATAGTAAGTTCATGAAGCCAATTAATTCTTTATATAAAAATCTGTTCAGTTCAGTTACAAAGTAGATTTTGGTATTATTACCTGGTGGGTGATGTGGGCTTCTTTAAAGACTCTCCTGCATTTCTCCCTTAATGACATGCTATGAAATGCTAAGAGAACCCAGTGTTTAAGGCAACCCCTCAGCAAAAAGGCAATATATGGACCTGGTGGAAAGGTAATGTGTCAAATGGCAATTGGCAATACCTAACAAATGCAGAGTGCTTGGTTTTACCATAGCGTTTTCATTGTCGCTACATAATGGAGAGAAAGGGTGAGAACAGGAAACATGAAAATAAGTGGTAAAGAAAAAGAATATTTTAACTCTTGATTCTAGAAAAACAATGGACTTTGACACCAGTGAAAAATACAGAGATTTATAAAAGATAGTGGGATGATTTTAAAAGAGAAGGGTGGGAGTAAGGAGGAGGTAACTTTTATCATGTGGTCATGCCAGGCAGTAATCTAAGCATATTAATTCGTAATCCTATTTAATGTTTGCCACAATTTTGAATCACAGTCAGTGGGGATTATTGGGATTTTACCTGTAAGGAAGCTAAAGCTCAGTGAGTTGAGTAACTTGAACTGGCCACATAGCTGTGTGAGAAATGAAATTAGAATCCAGCCTGATCCTGACACCTATGATTGTTCCCCTTCATGACACTGCTCCTTATTCTAACGTAGGGACATGCTAGTTAAGATGTATGATATAAATTGGACTTTGGACTAAGTGGACAACAGAAAGGAATGTAAGAAATGTACTGATTTGTATCTTGGGGTTTATTTGTTCAAATGTTATACTTTTTAATAAATAGCTAAATTCGGGTTGGAATATAGTGTTATAATCTACAATGTAAATTTATATCTGGCTTATGTTTATTGTGTACTGAGAATCATAAAGGCATTTTTTGTTGTTGTTGTTAAAACGTAGTGATCATCCCACAAGCCCGACAACCAAGGCAGTGCCTTATCTTTCGACAACCAATCATAGTTCACTTCAAACCACTAAAAGAGAATGGCGCCATAATGCTAAACTAGTGTCCCAGATATAAACGACCACAGCAAATGTCATAGGTAGGATCGAGGTGGTGAAGGAACCCTTTGGTCGGCAGTGAGACCTATGAAGGATTTAGTGTAAATACCAACATCCGATCAGGGTACTGACACTTGGTTCTTATTCTGCTTTGATTCCTGATGATTCTTCAGTGTTTATATTTACCAAAGACAAACAGACCTCTCTGAGTGTTTTCGGAAAGCGCTTTCCCAAATGATTTATTTTTCAAAGAAGGAAAGTTGTTACCAGATCAATGTGCTTAAGGAAATGAAAAGCCCTTGATTAGCAGCCAAGAAGTCTCCTAATGAAATAACGTTTCTCTCCAGAGATTTGAAGTGATTAATAAAACCTAGTGCTTGCTATGTAAAGTGCTTATGTCTGTTTTGTGTGTCCTGAGGTACACTTCATGAACAGAAAGATGGCCCCAAATAGATGAATTTGCATGTCCAATAAATATTGAAACAAAAGCTTTGTTCACATCACACACCTGAGTTTCATAGATAAAGGTAAATTTACCATGTACACAGCTCTAAATGAACTCTTCATAAGCTTTAGGGCTTCAGAGAGGGAGCACCATACCTTTTAGCTTGAAAATAGCTAATAAGTTTTTATTTTATCTCCTAAAATCCTGTAGCGAATGTAAGGTGTACCGTGAGGAACAACTATGTCCTGAATCAAATAAAGTAGTTAATTCTTGGAAAAACTGATAACCTCTTGATGATTTTTGCAGAAGTGAGTAAACTATTAGTCTATGGTTTTTATTATGGCATCATTTAAATGTTACATAAATATACACGGAGATTATAGTTCTTATGATGTCTTCATAAACAATATGTGCATATACAGTGCTTTAATTTTGAGTATGAATAACACACTAGTGCTATATATTTTGAAATGAGTAGAAAACATTTTGATGCCATGGGAGAGTTTCATGCCATCCAAGGGCAAAGATGCATTTGGAATCAGACTAGCAAATTCTCTTTCTCTCTCTCTCTCTCATCAAGAAAATTAGTTTGAGAATAGAATCTTTTAGCACCAAATGTAGATTCATGATAGACACATTTTATTTCATTTAAACGTCATGATTTGCTCTGCACACTGAATAACCAACACAGTGCCTTGTCATCTTTTGACACTTGACTATAGTTGACCTCACGTGACTAAATCAAAAATGTATCTTAATGCTCAGCTAGTATCCCAGATGTAAATCACAACAGCAAAGGTGTTCTTGTCTAGCTTGGGACAGTGGCTGCTTTAGAAAGCAGTCAGCTGTAGCCAAGGGATCAGGTTCGCAGTGGTATGAGTATGCTGCTTTTGCCATTATTATGATATACATTTGGAGTGGGGACAGCAAGTCCTCCCCCCCAAAAAAAAAAGATGAGGTGAAAAAAATTATGTTATTTCAATAAACATATAATTAAGATATTTCAATTCCAATAGGACCATTGCATTTTGTAGCTTAACTTCTAAACAAAAAAATTACCTTTAATCTTTTTTGTATTCCCTATGAATTATCTCTGTCCACCATCTTTCCACATCCTTGCTGACCAGTTACTGTTCATGTTAAAATTCAGCTCATGTTTCTACTTTCTCCAGCATGCCTTCCCTCTACTTCTCCCCTCTTTGTCATAACATCTAATTGTTCGCACTTGAGAAAAGCATTTGTCACAGTCACTAGACAAATTACTTCTTTAAAGACTATATAATTACTTTTTTAAAGACTATGGATGATTTATGTATTGAGTATTTTATTTCAGAGACTATTTTCTTAAACTCTTAAGTAAGATAAACCTCAGTAGTACAGATGGTTGACTCCTATACGTAACCTAAGAATAATATCCGAATAATAAATCTATCTCTAGAAAGATAGATGATAGATAGATAATGATAGATCGATAGATAGATAGATAGATAGATAGATAGATAGATAGATGATAGATGATAGACAGATAGTTTTTATTATTTTTTTTTACCTATTTTGTGCTTACCGAAAGCTTTACCAAAAGTCCGAGACACATTAATTACATCTCAATTTCAAAAGATAGAGAAGAAAGAGAAAATAAAGTCAGTGAGGACATGAAAAAGAAAATCCTAGATACAAACAAAAGACTCCATAGTTTTCCTTCACCTTAGAAAATACAAAAATGATTTTCTTCCCATTTCTTCCTATACCTGTTTAGGGTTCACAGGAGTCAGTTCCACCAAAAAAGAATGTTCTGACACACTCTCTGTGTTTCTACTCCTCATATGATGGTGTAGTAATACCATATGAGTATATCTAAGACTGTTTAAGAATTAATAAATATAATATAGAGAAAGAAATTCTGATACTTATTTTATATCTCACATAAAAAATTAAGTTTGTATATTTCTCCAAGAAAGTGGACAAGGACAAGAGATATCTCCCATTACCACATTCTTTTTATGTTCTCATTTTTATACCTATGAGAAAGAAAGAATTATACAGCTGTCTTGGTCTGTCACCGTGTGGGCAGCCATCCCATGCACACCCCACTACACACATTAAGGGTGTGGTAGGAATCTTGCGTATGAACTAAAAGAAGCCAAGATCATGCCTCCAAGAATACCAGAGTAACATAATTTTCTCTTCTACAGTATGTATTTTGAAAGACATATACTTCTTCTTATGAACTTTGGAAAAATTATTTTATTTCTTTTAGCTTCAATTTCTTCATCCACAAAATTAACCTTGTAACACTCACATTTCTGGATGGTTGTGATGTTTGATATTATTTATCCTAAACTCCAAACATCATGTCATTTCCCTCCCCATACTCTTCAAGTTCAGAATCACACTCAGATGGAAAGCCCAGGGCCACACATATACACTCACAGGAAGAGAGTGTTCTATACTTACATGTCCACACCATTCATTCAGTGTGCATATTTTTCAGTTTATTTCCACCAACTTACTCTCATCACTTATATTTAAAGTATAGAGACTCTCACAATTCCCTAAGGACCCATGACAAGGGCAAAAGGAGTGCGGCTAAAAGGACCCAGAGATCCAACAGAACACAACTTCCTGGAGTGGTGATTTGCTTGGTGGTAAATAATTTAAAGCACTGTTTTTTTAACTAATGTAAATAAACCAAAAAGGGAAAACACATTGTGTGCTAGTGAGAGACTGCTTTCAACTCTTCCTAGACACCTGAGTTCACTTGTCTCTTCATTTAAGGTCTTGGGCAGACTTGAGAAGCACTTTGTATGGAATGTCTGAAAGAGCTGTGAGTGAAACAATGTACCATCTGATAATCCAAAATTCAATCTGAAACGCAACTCAAATGTGGAAATCCATTTCTCTTTTCAAGATTCTTTCTGACATTCAAGGAAATTTCTGGAAAGCTACAGCAATATCAAAACCAGGGAACCTGACACTATAAAAACAACCAGATGACCTGAGTTTTCTAGAACAGATCAAATTAAAATGTTTGTACTTATTGTCCCCATAAATATAGATGTTTTTATTAAATCATGTGCTCCATTTTTTTGGTTGTCTTTGAACTTTGCAACTATCTTCACTTTATAGCCATGAAAGGTGGATATAACCCTCAATTAGAATACTACCTACCTCTGCAAACATCAGTTGGAATCAGAGGTAATGATGAGATTGAACAATTTATGGCAATGGACCTAAAGCACTCATTTTTAACTTATTTTATGTTCCAACCTAACAGAATAATAACATACATGTACATTACTCTCCACCGATCCATGGAGGATACACCACTCCAAGCCCCCCAGTGGATGACCAAACCCTATTCAAACTCAATTCTGCAGGAAATGTGGCAGTAGCTTCTTCATTGGCAGATGCAGCCTCTCCTGTAATTTTTTTTATCTTTCAGTGTAAACCTGTCCTTAAATCTGTGTAACCATCCCTTACATGCAGCTCAGAGCTTTCTGGCTAAACACGTTATTGTCAGTTGTTATGCAGGGGCCTCAGTTACACACTCCGAGTTTTTCTCTATCGTCTTCCACAAGATATCACTTCAAAAAGGAAAATAAAAGTGAGCATGGATCATGAAGATCCTATAAAGGACAACTTGCAAGTTATTACATATTCGTAACTCCTCATTTATTTCTCTTGAGAATGGTGAGGCCATTTCAGAAAAAAAAAAAATGGCAGTTTAGCAATAGCAATGTTGGAGGTAAAATATGAAACGAAAGCTACTCATTTTTTTCAGTCTGAGCAGTTTTTGACAAATTCCCTAAGGTATATCCTGACCCCACATAATAAAATTAGTGTCTTGCAAAATGTACAATATACAGAACTCAGTGGTTTTCAGCCCAGCTTAACTACTGTTTCTCAAAGAAGAGAGGGAATCTTTTTAATAGCACTGATGAATCAAAGGCGTTTTTCTGATGTACAGGAACCGAGTTATCATTTGGAGCAAAAGTTTTCTAAAGCCAACGATTCCGGGATATCAAAGAGCTATACTCTGTCATTTGCTTAAGTTTATCTGACAGCCATAAAGAAATGGTCCTCTTCCATTTAGCAACTTTTTCATAAAGATGTTAGATTCAACATATGGGATAAGCCAGTGGAGCAGAATCTTAAACTTCCTGTAATATCTCAGCATTTCTCGAGATTGCTGTGAGAACCCATGACACTTGGATGGTTAGAGAGTTGTGTGTGTTTTTCCCAATTCAGTCATTACCGATTGTACAACCCACATGAAAGCCACTTTTAGAATCTCTCCTTATTTTAAGAAGAAATGTTGACTCATGCCTGAGAGGCAGGATAAGGAGAAAGTTCTCATAGGCATCTTCAAATCAAATTCTTCTCTGCTCTGCACTTATACTGTGAACAAGTTTCATTTCATAACAAATCAAAAACCAAGCCTAAGTTAGTATCTACAGAGTCCTGAAGAATTGAAGACTTAAGCAGTTGCAGTCACTGCCAAGATAGGTATGGATCAAAAGCAATGTAGAAACCCTTATGTCATTGAAAGCAGATTGTCTTCTGTACTCCAGTTGTTCATGTAATTTTAACAACCATATGCTTGTCTTCTGTTTTCTGACAACCTAGATCTGCTCTTTTTTTTTTTCTTTTTCAGTCTCAATAGAAATTAAGTGCTTTTGGCCATCAACATTTCTGCCTGTCTTCTTTCAGTCTCCTGTGAAGAAGACCAGATGGAATAAAGCCTTTAATTGTTCCAACACATTCATTGGAATTGAAATAATAGGCTGCTAGCTTTCCATTTTTATGGGCAAAGGCCCAGTCCTGCCCCTTGAAATCGTGGCATGCTGGCCTACGCTCTTATTCTACGATGAGGGGTGAAGCATCAAAGAGTTCTAAAAGAGTAATAGCCAAGGCAGAAGAGGGTTTAGTTAGGAGTAAGATTTTCAGAGTATATGAATAAAGAATTATTCTCACATTGGAGCTGACTTATTTTGTCATGGACATGCTACTAGGATATAAATAAATAAATATAGATAGATAGATAGATAGATAGATAGATAGATAGATAGATAGATGATAGATGATAGATAGATAGATAGATAGATGATAGATGATAGATAGATAGATAGATAGATAGATAGATGATAGATAGATGATAGATAGATAGATAGATAGATAGATAGATAGATAGATAGATAGACAGACAAAGACAAGAGGAGGGAGAGTGGTAAGTGGCAATCCTACCCAACCAGTTTGAGCAGTCATTTCAGAATGTTGCTTTGAATTCATGAATCTTTTATGTCAATTGAGCAAAAATAATGAAGAAAGGTTTTTTCATTAAGGAAAATCCTGCTTCAAAATACAATGGGCCGTCGTGAAAAATCTCAAGCCAGAATTCACAGTGGCCTTGAGGACACTCCAGTGGCTTCATCGTATAGTTCCTACTCTCTGGAATGACAACGAAATCAACAAGCATGTGCCAAGATGCAGGACTTTTACTAGACCCTGCAAAGGAAGAAGCTGCTCTGTCACTCTGACAGATGGAACAGCAATGGTCTTTTTACTAAAGGGCAGTTCAGCTAGTGTTCTCATGTTTGAAGGGTATCATCCAAAAACAAAACTTTTCCAGACTAGCCAGGAGCAGTCAAGCCACTATGACACAAATGTGTCACTATTGGTTCTTCGATATAAATAAACCACAGTAGTGAAAATGCCACAGTAGATATTTTATATTGCTTCATCTGGGGGGCCCCTAACAATCTTAGACAAATTAAAAATGTTTAGGATGTTTTATCTGTAAGATTGAAACACAGAACTGTACTCAGCAGATTTAGCAGTCAGAGGAGAGACTCAAAATTTTGTCATGAAATGTCTCTATAAAAAGGATATATGTATACATAGGACATTTATATGTCTCAGATATATAAAAGACACTTAAAACTTGAGTTTGATTAACTATAAGACTTTTCATTTCTGTGACAATTTTCCATTTGAATTTCTTTTACATTCAGATCGATACCCTTGTTTCAAAATCACAAAGTTATAGAAGTCATTAACATGAAAAAAAAATTGCCAAAAGAAAATTTAAGACAGTGTGTCACAGTAGGATTTCAGGGGGTAAAAAATCACCCCCACCCCACTCACCCTATATACATTAACTCCCAGTTCCTTTTTAAAAAATTTATTTATTTAAATTAGTTTTAAGTATACAGTACATTGGTTAGACATCTATATAGTTCATAAAACAATCCCCCCATTTGCTCCCTCCCTCCCCTGGCCCTCCACCTAGCCATGGTATTAATGCTAACTACATTCACTATGCCGTGCTCCCCATCCCCGTGACCAACTTTCAACTACTAATTTGTACTTCTTTAACTCTTCACCCCATTCTCCCAGCCCTCCAACCCTCCTCTCTGACTGTCACCAAATTGTCCACTATATTTGTGAGTCTGTTTTTGATTAGTTTGTTCTTTACTGTTCCTCAGCGCTTCTGGGTATTTATCCGAAGAAAAACAAAACAGTAATTCATAAAGATCTATGCACTCCAATATTCATGGCAGCACAATTTACAATAGCCAAGATATGGAAGTAATCTAAATGCACATCAACAGACAATTGGATAAAGAAATTATGGTTTGTATATACAATGGAATATTACTCAGCCATTAAAAAAAATTAAATCCTGCCATTTGCAATGACATGAGTAAAATAAAGCTAAGTGAAATAAGTCAAATAGAGAAAGATAAATATCATATAATTTCACTTATATGTGGAATCTAAGGAACAAAAAGAACCTAATTCCTTTTTTATTCCATGATGTTAAGGGATCTGTGGTTAAATCAAGTTGACTGTCACCCACATGACTCACAATTTCCCTTTAATGCCCTTGAAGACCTGAATCACCATGGAAACCATTAAACTTGGCCTGACTTACAGAGCCTTTATGAAAAAAAATTGTCATAGCTACATCCTCTTCTCTGCCTCTATTCCACTGTACCCATATAATTTGGGCATACCTGAGGCTAAAGCTTAAAGCATAGTTCCCAGGGGTCGCTGAAGTTGGTCAAATTGGGACTGCCCCAGTCCCAAACCATGACTTAGGGACAAATTTTGCCTTTCTTAAATTTCTAGAAAGTTCAGGTCCCAGAGTGCAGGCCAGGGCAAGCCAGCCCTGAATCCCAACACGAATGCTAGAAACTTGTGAGATGCTAGCGCCAGCTAGCTCTAATATGAAAGACGACTCAACTGTTCTTTGATGAGACCAGCTATCAAAAATGATAGTAGAAAAAAATCCTTCCCATTGTGTAAGAGATATTACTTGTTCTAGACATTTCAGTCACTATTTATTAAGTCAATTTCCACCTGATAGAGACGTCTCCTTAGATGTGAGTTTCCGTGGTTAGTCATCATTCCAAGGCCCTTGGGTACAACTCACTCTCCGGAACAACACGTTGCTAAGTAGTCTGTGGGATTTAAGTTGTCACATTCCTTATGGAGTCAAGGTTACTATAATCATCACTACAGCAGCTCTGGGAGGGCAACAGGGTAGAGGGGAATTTCGCACATGCCATGTGTCGCTTACTCATCTTGCAAGATCTGGCTTGAACTTGCTGCAATTGGGAAGAGAGGAGAGGAGATGTGTCTGGACGATACAAACACAGAGACCCCAGATCCTGTGAGGATGGATTCTGAGCTATAATTGTTCACCATGACTCATGGGTTCAGCTTGATTTTATGGTACCAGCATTTCAGCACTCAGGAGTCACCTCCGCACTGAGAGGAGTGAGAATTTGGTGCACCAATCCAAAAGATACCGAAGGTGTTTTCAACGGGAAACCAAATCAGATCATTTCTTCCAACCCCAGAGAAAGTGACTTACCTCACCATTTACTCATTAGGCAGAAATAACAAAACAGATCACTTTTATCTTAGAAAAAATTGTTTCTTGTTTATTACCTCTAATACAAAGTGATAAGAAGAATTAAAATAACATCGGTATTGCATCTGTTATTAAACGCCAGAAAAATGTAAGTTCGTGGGACAGAATTTCTCCAATTGTTTTAGCTTATGCTCCTTTCGATATAAAATACCTCATCTCCTTGCCACTCCTGCCACACTGAAGAATCCTCCCAGGTCACATGACCCCACAGCAAGTCATTTCCCTTTTTCCTTGTTATCATCATCAAACACAAAGGTTTTGTCAAGCTTTACTTAGCCTATTTTTTATTTGTCACATAAATTTCTTTCTCCAAATTAAATATCATAAATAACATTTTTCAAACTCAAATGTCCTTGGAGATTCCAAATCATTAACCCACAAACACTCTCCAATGTCCCACCCTCCCAAACTCTCCTGGTTTTGAATTACAAGCCTTGAGGAAAAGACACATAGCGGTTTAACTTGATTAGCACTCAGCAAAGGCCCACTTGTTTCATTCTCTGCAGAACGCCTTGCTTTCTACCTCATTGAATAAATGCATGCTATTATTTCAATCTTGCCTCAGGCTTTCCCAGTGAAATTGCTCCCATTAGGATTGCCAGTGCCCTTTCATTTGTCTTATCCAATTGGTACTCTCTATCATTTTTGAAGTCACATTTATAAAAGAATAATTTACTATACAGTAAAAGTCACCCTTTTTAGGTGAACGGTTATGGGAATTTTGAAAAATGCATGCAATCATGTAACTCTCACCACATCAAAATATAGAAAATTTCCATCCCCCCAGACGTGTTCCTGTGTCTCTTTGTACTCAGCGTCCTCCCCACACTCCAGCCCCTGGAAACCTCTGATCTGCTTTCTGTCCCTATAGTTTTCCCTTTCCAGAAATGTCCCATTAATGGAAACATGCAATTTATAGCCTTCAGTATCTGTCTACTTTCACTAGCTTCATGCCCTTGATATTCATCCATGTCGTAAGATACATCAGTAGCTTTTTTTTTTCCTTTTTATCGCAAGTGGCGTTCTATTGTACAATGTACCATAATTTTCGTATTTATTCTCCAGCTCATAAATATTTACACTGTTTCCAGGTTTTAGTGATTATGAAGAAAGCCTCTATAGACATTCGTGTACAGCTTTTCGTGTGAACATGTATTTTCACTTCTCTTGGATAAATACTAAGGAGTGGGATCACTAGGTTGCATGAGGTTTATGTTTCACTAGACCAGAAACTGCCGAACTGCTTTCAAAAGTGGCTATGCCATTTTGCATTCTTACTAGAAGTAAATGAGAGTTACTGTCGCTCTATATGTTTGCCAGCATTTGCTATTGTCAGGTGTTTTTGTCTTTTTTTTTTTTTTTTAGCCATTTTAATACATGTGTCATGGTTTTTTCATTGTTGTTTTAATTTTGAATTTCCTTAATAACTAATAAATATTAAATATTTTATTATGTACTTATTTTCCATCTGTATCTCTTCTTTGGTGAAGTCTCCAAGATTTTTTTAAATGTGTTGTTTGTGTTATTATTATTACATTGTGAAAGTTCTGTATATATTCTGTATAATATAATCTATTATTAGATGTATTGCAGATGTTTTCTCCCAGTCCATAGCTTCCTACTCATTTTTTTTAAAGCAGGAGAAAAAACTAAATCTTTTAATTTTTCTTAAGTCCAGTGTATTAATGTTTCCTTTTATTGATATGTGCAAAAAAAGAATTCTCAAATACAATGGAGTTGCACATGAAATGGAGCCAGCACATCATACTTCTCAGAGGCCATCTCTGATTTCTTTTCCAAATACATTATCCTTCCTTCTGCCTAGTTGGATTTGATGGGAAAAGAAGATTGGAATGGAACTAAAAGGGTTTTTTTTTTTTTACCACTCAGATAGCTTACAGACATATTTAGAGGAAATGAAAAGTGGGGGCCACAGATCAGATATGCAAGATACTAGCATTGTTATTCTTTTGAATACAGGCAGGTGGCCGCACAAGGGAAATGCTTATGAAAGAACCACACCAAAGTCCAGCCAGATTCCTTCCACCTAGCATGAATGAGAGATGTTTTTTGGTCTGTAAATAAGTAGATACTTGATACCTTTGTGTTCTCTTTGACACATTCATGTGAGGTTGCCTTTTCTTTTCAGAGAGTTTCTGTAATACGGGAAGATTTGACTTTTATTTGTTTGCTTAAACAATAAGCTTAAAACGAACAGGTCCTGTTCTTCTATAAAATACCCTGACTCTACCAATAAGCTAATAAACAGCACAGAACCTCATTATTGATCTTCGCAATCAGTGAGCTACACCTGTGCTCCCAGACTATCAGCAGTTAGGTTCATGCTTTCAGAGAAACACTGGTGCGAAACTCTGCTCACAGCTGCGAAACTCTGCTCACAGCTGCTCTTCTCTGTTCCTTCCATTTCTTCCATGGGAAATGACTCATGGTGAGCACCAGACTATCTCCTATCTGATAAACTCATGATATTTCCTTTCTTCACTCTGCTCACTGGTGCCCTTTCAATTCTCTTCTGGTGCCAGTGTCCCCTCCTTTATGACTCTGTCCCTCCGAAAGCCCTTCATCGAGCAAGCCAAATACCTAATGCTCCTAGGTAGTCACTTAAGATTTCTTTTTTCACCTTCCCAGACCCAAAGCACACAGCACTTTAATTTGTACAAACTGCCGTTATTTTATGATGCTGCGGCTTTTTATTTGCACTTTAGAGTTTTATAAGTGTGCCCTTCATTGAACAATACTCAGAAGACAATCCCATCAAAAAACGACTTCTAACAGCACTATAAACAAGTGACAAACACATGAAGCACTGCAGTCCATGAGAAGACGCCTCTTCCCCAGGGAGTACTCAGTCCTCCAGAGCTTTTTTTTTTGGAATGGTGACTGCAGGATACATGGATGTTGTAAATAATTGTGAAACAAAACAAAACAAAACAAAAAATCTTTTACTTGACCCCCGGGGCCAGTGTCAGTCCCCAGAATTGCATTAAGAGCATGAATATTGGGTAAAATGGCCTGACTTCTCCAGATTTGCTTCAGTCCTCATCTGAAAACTCATTTGGAAATTCTTAGAACCTTACTCATCTTCCATATGCCCTCTTCCTCTGCCTGGAGTGAGTGACAGAGATTAAATCAGAGAGTTGTATCTGAATTATCCTAGGCATTTGCCTTTTGACTTTGTCTTCTGACTCAGTTCAATTATGAAAGTTTAAAAAACATTTTTTTTTTTCCACAAGGGAGCATGAGCCCCTCTGTTCCGGGATCGCTCTAAAGAAAGACTGACAATGTAAAAAAGAGAAATATTCTCTTTTTCCTTGCAAAATAATGCTGCATAGCATCAGTACCTTGAAAATTAAGTACCTCAAAAGCAGGGCGAAAAAGTGGTACCTACTACAAGGACAAATTAATAACATATAAATCAGCATCATCAGATACCATGTGGTAGCTGAGCAGACGTGTTTGTGAGCATATGTGAGATACCTCCCGGTGATTTTCAGGCCCTCGTGGTGAGCTATTAGAGATAAGAGGTTCCATGTCGAGGTGAAGACAGTGAAGTCTGAATGGTTACTGTTACTAGGTCTTAACCAGTCTCCCTAGAGCACAGAGCTTACGTGCTAAACATATACTTTATGGGGGAGGGAAGGGAGTGTGCAATCCTGAGATGCAAGAATGAGGGAAAACTGAAAGTGGGGCGCAGAAAGAGGAAAAGCAAATACAAGGCAATACATGGCTAAGCTGGCCAGTTTCTCAAGAAAATGTGGGTGGTTATTAGGTCACATGGGATGAACTGCTGTATCTCAGCTCTGCTGGCTCTGCCCTCTCTCTTTTCTCTCTTGGTCGGTGTTAATTCTTCCACACCCCCAGGTTCTCCTGTTGAGCCCTCTGGGTAGCCTCTGGGGAAAGCAATGAGTGGAGTTGGGCCAGACCTGGGTGATGAATTTCTATGACACCAACACCTCTGGGTATATGGCAGCCTTACCCCAAACCCCCAGGGGAAGTGGAGGCAGCTGGGAGTGAGGGGGTGAGATGACAGGGGCCGGGGCTGTGGTTGCAGCCACAGGAATGGCGGGAGTCATGTCTGGGACACTCCAGATGGAAGCCAGGCAGACAACTGAGGCTGATGGGGTGGGCAGGGTCAACCAGACTAGGCGTGCATGTAATATTTAGGGTCCTGTACAGACACCGATGTGTCACTGGTTGAGAAGATGTGAGGAGGTGCTAGTTACATCTGTGGTTTGTAAATTTTAAGTAACAATCCCTAGAAAACTATCATCAATTGGAATCAGCATCAAGTAGGAAATATTATAAACTAGTAGAATTTTAGCAGGGATAAATAGACTCCTAGATGTGGATAAATAGAGGAGCTGTTAGATATCATCTCCAGCAAAAAAAAAGAAAAAGAAAAAAAAAAACTTCAAATGGAGGAGGTTAGGTGACTCACCCAAGTAACTCTACTAAAGAATCCAGAATTCTTCCTTCTCTCAAAGAAATGTTGTTTTTTTATTTGTTTGGTTTTTGTTAAAGAAGCTATATCTTTTGGGGATAGTCTGTATAGTCTTAGAGTAATTTAGATAATTTTTCTTTTTAGTTCCTTTTTTATAATTATGATTTTATAGTTTAATACTTTTATGATGATTAACTACATAGAGATTTATAGGCTTTTCAAAACAAATATCTCAGGATAGCTCAAAGAGTTATTTTCATATGGAACGGTAAGACTACAGGAATGTTAACAATTATGTTAGGGTTATCTTTCTAAGTCTAAAGAAGAACAATCTACCTCAGCTTAATTAAAATGAAAGCCACGTCAGCAAAGAAATAAACGTATACTTTCTTTCAGCCTAGTTGCTTTTGATTAAGAGTTATATGAGAACTTTTCTCATATTTGACTTTTCTTCTGAGGTTTGTGAAATGCTGAAGGGGAAAAAAAGGTCTTGATTATGAGAGCTTTGAAACCAATTGTTTCTCTGTTTCTAAAATGTGGAAAACACTAGAGCCTAAAAATCAACAATTTCAAGAAATATTTTTCAGGTTGAGATTCCCTGGCTCACCCGCAACCCATGGCCTAGAAGTGAATGGCATTGAAACTTCTAGGAAATACTTCGGCTTTCTGGGTGGAAGAGAACTGACCAAAGTGTTTTTCTAGTACTTGGTACTCATTAGCTGAATACTGCTCCCAAATGTTTGGACCTGTGTTTTTTTAGGCACAAATAGTTGGTGAACTCTGTTTATGCAAAATTCAGAAATCCGTATAAATTTAATAATTTTCTGGATATGGGCAAGATAACTTCGAGTTATATAATTTTGTTTCTTGAATGTATCTTAGAACTCATCAACAGTTCTATAATGACTGACTGGTCTATCATGAATAAATGTGAGACCTGAAGCATGGGCAAGAGATATAATATGAATGATGTAGGATCACTTTTTTAAATAAAGTGTGGGTAAGATAGACTCATAAATATATATCCATTAGTAAAAGGCGGTAAGTGGATGTTATTCCTAGTGTTGTGTGAACATAAGCACCACATAGTTTAGAAATAGAAGGAGCTTAGCCGTCATTGTAAACTGAGTACACTGGAGTCGAGGTCCTGAGTGACTGTCCTTAGATCAGAAAGTCAGTTTTAGCCAAAAAGCATCTTTTTAAACTCCAACTACTCATGTAATTTCTTCTTTAGCTCTGCACTTTTAAGTACTAACAGTGAATAAGACTTGTTCAATGAGTAAGTTAGATGAAAGGAGCTTGATTCTTGGTGTTACTGGAGCTATATTCCCCGGGTTTGAATTAAGGCTCTGCCACTTACTGGTATGTAACCTTGGCAAGTCACTGGGATTCAGTGTCCTGGTCTGTAAGATGGAAAAAAGTTCATGCCCGCCTCACAGGCTCACTGTAAAGATTAAATGAGTGACTTTTTTAAAGCACTAGCGATAGGCACATAGTTAGCACTTAATAAATATCATCTTTAATTATTATTTAAATTGTTTTAATAAACATAATACAATTTTATATTTACCCTTACAATCCCTAATTTTTTTCTCTATATATCACCTGACCTTTCTATAATCTGACTTTTATCTGCTCTGATCAGGACCCTGGCAATGTAGCTGCTGCTTCAAAGCAGAAAATAAAGCATGTGTAGAAGGAGATGCTAAAGACTGTAAATGGGGAACTGTATGAGGCCTCGCCATTCAGTTAGTTTCATTGGGTCACTATGGATTTTGACATATTATCTTTCCAACTCCTTTAGTGAAACGTTCCATGATTATGCTTTTTAACAAATGAGATATCGATGCATGATCAAAGTTCCAGGTGGGTAGCTCTTCACTCGAATCTTTTTATTAGCATCATGTTGGAGACCTAGGTCATTGTTTATTACACAATTGGCTAGGTTCCCCTGAATTAAACTTGATTGTCATAATAAGACACCTCAACTAGGGATATGTCAAAAGGCTTCATATTTTTCTTTGAATTTATAATAGACTGTTTATAAAACTTTTTCAAGGCAACAGGCCAGATTGAGCCTCCTCAGAAAGTCCTCATCTTGTGAAAGCAAGTCTCCCACCTTCAAGGAAGGGTTTCAAAAAATTGAAGGTTGATTCTCAAGCCATTATGGTTTCTGGGTAAAAGAGAACTGACCAAAGTGTTTTTCTATACTTAGTACTCATTAGCTGAATACTGCTGCTGAACAAAATAATAAAAAAAAATTTTTAAATGTTTTTCAAAATTGGCAAACACAAACAACAAAATGTAATATATCACATTTTGAACAATGTTCATATAAATTTTTATTTTAATTTTTCTTATGTAAGCAAGTTCTAATTTTCTCTTGACCAGTTATTTTTCTATTACAGTCTCCATTTCTCAGGGGGAAATGTCAATGGTTCACCTAAATATAAGCTGTTATGGTTTCATTCTTTTTCTACTAAACAAGTTGGTAAAATTTTGAACACAATTCAAATTAAAATATTCTTTTCTTTTCCTTGATCAAGCAACATTTTTAGAGTCACTTGGATGTTTTATTTCATTCCATTTTTTCCATGAAATTATTGAAAATTAATTTTAGAGACTTTTTAAATGATTTTTGTAACTTCCATCTTACATTATTTTATAACTTACAAACATCTTTACTTGGGGAATATGTTTTGAAAAACAATAGTGTAGATGCTAGCAATAAAATGATTACTTTGTATTGTGTACTAGTCAAATTAAATGAATAACAATATTTCATAATATCCATAATTAAGTCAATTTTGGTGTTAAAATTTGTAAGGCCCAACCTTGGAATTATTTTAGACAGAATATTTATAGTCACTATTTTGGAAATGTAAAGAGTTCTCATTTTAGAATCTAGTAGCATATATCTAGTAGAGAGTATATAATATATATATTTAGTATTGATAACATTGTGCCTGATTTGAGAATACTATGTGTATATTTTGTCCTCCCTTAGTTTGTTCCTAAGCACATGGTAGAAAGGTACACATTCTAAAAGTACAATAAAAAATGTATGTGTTTATCTTATCAGGATCTCATAGTTAATACTTTGCGTTTACTTAAAGAGCACATATTGTAAAAGCTGGTTCATCCATTCTCTTATCATCTGAATACCTATTAGTTGACATTTCTGATGTCATATTTATATTTATATTATCCATTAATTAATTCTAGAACTATTCGTTGAGCAGACTTACTAAACTTCTGGAGCTTTCAGTCTAATGAGGGAGTTAAGAATTATTTATGTGATGTAAAAATATCAAGTGCTTTCTGAATCAAGATTTAAGAATAATTATTTTCATTACAATTATAGTGTCGAATTTTATTGCATTTTAGCTTTTCATTTACTGCAATAAGGTTAGTTGAAAGTTACTATTAATATTAATTGAAAATTAAATATTAAAGTTAAATATTAATTGAATTAAATGCCCTGTGTCCATTCTTATGAAAGCCTATGAATTAGATGCTATAATTCCCATTTTACAGATGGAGAAGCATTGATATTCCACAGTCATACAGTTTTTCATATGCATTATTAATAATGCTAATTACTAATCATTCATATTAGGAATCTGTTACTCAAACTATTTCTCTTCCAAACCACTTTATTTTAAAAGTGTGTTTAAGGCATATATTAATTATATGGTATAGTAGCGCTAATGTCTTAACTTCTTACATTTGAAAGGCCTTAATTAAGCAAACTTAAAAGCACTGAAGCTACCGTAGTACAAGATGATAATCCTAAGAGCAGTGTACATGATGCCATTTAATTAATTTGAATGACCAGTTTCTGTAATATTTAAGCTTTGTTGGACCTTCGGGAACAAAGGGGACAGTGACCTCTCCATGAAAAGAATGCTGTGGATAAGCTGATTAGTTGCTTATCAGCCCTGCTATTGTAGCTGCGCCAACCAGACATGTTCCCATTAGCTGGACATGATCTGCAGTAGTAGTTATACTCAGGCAGGGGTGATAAAAATAAAATTGTAACTTCATTTTCCAGGGATAACTTATCCTTTGTTCTTTTGAAACAGCCATTTTAAGACTACATATGAGGAAGATGTAATTCCCCAAAACGTTCCATCTTATACAGTAGTACTTTTAATACTTTGTAACAACCGGATAGGCAAGATCTTATAAATATTAAACTCATTAAATTCTATTAGTATGAGAAAAAAATAATTTTTCCAGAGAAGCAAGAGCAAGTTTCAAAAAATATTAAACCTCGGCATCACACTTGAATTCAGACTGATTAATGATAGTTTCATATTGCCTGAAATGATTCCCAACTTAGATTTGGAAAATGGGTTGCAATTATTATAGATTAACTAAATTTATAACCAGAAAACAGCAATAATGTTGATAATAAACCTTAACATTTATTGAACAGTTAGTATGTGCTAGATAGACATTGTACTATATAAACTTTGCAGGAATTATTCTTTTAATCTGTAGCCCTGTTAGATGCTCTGATTAGTTTCAATTTAGAGATAAGAAAATTAAAGTCTAGCTTCACAGTTTTGCTTCTATTCAGTTCTTGCTAGACATACAGGAGTGTGTGTGTGTGTGTGTGTGTGTGTGTGTGTGTGTGTGTGTTTTAAGCATCAATAACATGGCAGAATGTAGTGGAAAGAGCCAAACTTTGGGAGTCAAAGAGTAAGCTAGACTCTAAGCTTCCTAAAGACTGTGTCTTCGTTACTATTCTATGTCCAACACTTATCCTCAACACAATAAATATTTAATAAACCTTTCTGGAATGACTGAATAAATTAATGAATGGCCACTAACTCCATACGATCTTAAAGAAATTGTTTAAACACTTTAGGCTCCACTTCTTTTTAATTCCTTTTCCGTTTTGTATCTCCCTCTTTCCAAAAATGATTTCAGGCATACAACGACATACAACCTCTAAAATAAGGATAAATGTCAAAAGCTATGTACTTTAAAAAAGAAGAAAAATAAACCTAAATCAAGGATAAGAATAGCTGCTTCATTTGAGCATGAAATTTAGACTGAATGTTGCCACAGAAATGAAGCATCTGCTTGCAACCACCCCACCTACCAGCTCTTGGCCAGAGCAATCTGCTCTTGTAAGGAGTCTTGAAGAAAATAAAGAAAGCCCAAAATATTAGCTTTGCTGTCTAATTATTTTTAATCATTAAATTATTCCAGTTTTAGATGAACACATTAGGTCCATTTTAGAGCCTATGACCAAAAATCCAAACAACAGGAAAAAACCTGGGATAGATAAAAAGACTTCTTTCTTTAGTGAAATCTGAACTACCCTGTTGAATGAAGGAATTAGAATAGTTTGAAAAGTAAGCAAGAGGTCTAAAAGGGCAACTTTAAAAGATCAGAAGGAACCAAGTCACAGCCAACCACGAGTACCACAGCAGCACAAAGTAGCCTTGCCCCTCTCTCGTAGAATGGTTACAGGAAATGAGAGACCCTGAGAGAAGGACTTGAAAAATGTTCTGCCACCATCACACAAACCCCGCTGAACATGATCACCAACTGCTCTTAGGGAGGCTGTTTGCTTTGGGTTCCAACATAGCTGTTTGATAAGAAAAGAATCTGAGTGTAATGGTGAGAAAGGTAAATAATTAACCATGTTACTTGACAAACAGCAATAATCTGAGAAATCAGGTTTCACCTAAAAAAAAAAAAAAAAAGCATTAGCACCAGCAAGGCTCCATCCTGAATTTTTCTTAATCCTTTGGACATCAGCTTTTTCACTTTTACTGCAGAAGCCACTCCTTTTCTTAAGTTGGACTAGGTTGTGCTTCAGAGATCAGAAAGAGGCTTTTCCAACGCACTAAAGATCTTCTATTTCTTCATTATTTATGACGATGTTTGTTCAGCTGCTTCCTCCCATAACTGTTTTCTGTTTGTAGACTCAAAATCAGATATTGAGTAATTCAAAAAGCTATTCAGCAAAAATGTGCTTTATCATCTCATAGCCTCTCATATTTGTTCTGGATTTCCTGCCTCTATATGGTTATGCTGTAGATTTATTAATTGGGCAATTTCCAATAGCTTACTGGATCATTCTCTAAACCGTGGTCTGAGAGCATCTAGATAGCCAATCAGAATGTGAATTGTCTTGCTATTTTTCTAAGTACTTTTCAACTTGCTGGATAGGTTAATAATGGTAAACCCGAAAATGGAAATAAGGAAAAAATGGGAAGAAGTGATGAAAAGAATATAACTTGACTTGAAAAATTACCAATATAAATGTATAATCAATTACAACTGTGCCTCTTAAAATTATATCATACACGGAGTTAGAACTCTTAAGGAAATTATAGTGGAAATTACTGAATTAAAAGGTATAGAATACAGGGCTATTAGCTATACTTCCCATCTCCTTCTCAGTCCAATTCAGTAAAGTAATTTCAATTGGAGAAATAAATCTCAAAATCAAATTATTTATTTCGATCTACTTAACAATACATCTTCGGTACCACTCAAAAAGTTGGGTGCAGAAATGAGTACATATGGATTGTACAGAGGAGAGGGATAGAGTTAATAATCAATCAAAAAATACCCTGTGATTTTCCTCTACTTTTTGATAAGTGGAAAGTTCAACCTGCCTCAATTAACTTTCAAAGTCATCTTTTGGTTTATGTGGGGCAGTGAGGGGTGGAGGAGGCGAGGGGGGTAGCAGGCAGAGTAAAGATGGCAGCGGAATAATGATTACCTTCTCTTTCACTTTTTCTCTCTTTCACTAAATTTTCCATGTTCTGTTCGATATTCATGTGTGTAATCATCTTAATAATACTGAACTATACCTAAACAAAATTAGAACCCATCAAGATTACAATAGTTGGAATGAGAAACAAAATTAAGTTGTACTCCAATCTATGTGGAGTCCTGCACTAGCATTAAAAAAAAAAAAAAAAGCCAGTTGCATTGTACAAGATTGAGACAAATGGCTTTAAGCAGAGCTCTATTTAGCAACCATATTACATTGTTCCTGACATGGAGTTTACAGTCTAGTATTAGGCCACATAAATATAGGTCTACTAACAGGAATGAAGATGATAATCTCATCCTTATTTGCAGGGTTGAGAGAAAACTTAGAGCTATCTATCTACACAGTTTAAGAGGAAAAAGAAGATTCAAAGAATAGGTTTCAAAAAATATTACAAATTGGAAACAAGTTTGGAGAACTAAACATACTTAGTTCAAAAATATGTGTACAGCAAATATGTAGGATGGATTAAATTTGTTCTGTTGTCCCATAGCACAGCAACAAGACCAATGGTAAAAGCTGGAAAAGCAGATTCCACTTACACAAGAAGTGCTTGACAACAGAGCAGGATGCTTGGGAGCCTAGTGACCTCTTGTCACTAGAGCTTGTTCATTTAGTAAAGGCTAAATAGCGTTTGTCAGGATTGCTAAGGAGAGCTCAACCATTAGGTAGCACTTAAATCAACTGATCTGCAAAGTTCTCTCTCATCTTGAGACTCTATTATGCAATAAAAGAAATGGAAGTTGAAAGATAGTCAATGTGGAGACAAGAGATATTTGATATAAAATTGACTTATTATGCAAATGTGTCTGCTTCTTGGGCCACGTAGGATCTGATCTTGCCATGACTGTGGGCAGACAATAATTCCATGCCTTCCTAAGATGCTCTTGAGGTTCAGCTATAATTTGGTGCTGAGCTACTATCAGGGCAGCTCTATCTTTTTTTTCCCTTTGTTGTGTTGTAGAAGAGGAATGAAATGATTGTGCCCCTTACTGGAGGCTATTTTAAGCCCCAGATGAGGATGGTGATGATTTTAGTGGATGCTGCAATCCTGCATATCTCCCCTTCAGGACCAAGAAGCTCACCCACCCAGCCCCCAGGAGTGTGTATGCCGAAGGTTCACAACTCAGTCTCTCTCTAAGAATGTCGTCCCCCAATGCTATGTCCCTTTCGTATAGTCGTCTGCATGCAGTGTGTGGGTGCAGGGACACAAAGGCCCAGCTCTTGTCTTCATTTGGGAGAACTTGAAAGTGTTACCTTAGTCTCATAGCCTCCTGTGTCCTCTTTACCTGAGTTCATGTTCTCTCTTTGTCCAATTTTCTCTGTCCCGTTCCCTTTCAGATAGTATAACCAAGAGCACTCCCTAATAAACTTCCTTCAGTAAATCCCTTTTTCATCATGTTTCAAAAGAACCAACCTAAAACCGTATCGATAATGATAATGACGACGATGACTATGATGATGATAATGATGATGATGATGCTGATGATGATGATGATGATGACAGTGATGGGGGATAAAGGCTAATAGTAGCAGTGAAGGAGAAAAACAAACTGTACTTCATTTGCATTGTCCTTTATACTAGCAATTGAAAAAAGTTCATTTGTTCTTGATTATACCTTGTGAGTGGGCAGGGGCCTGATCACATCCAATCTACAAATCAGGGAACTGAGAAACATCAAGTCAGTGTTTTTCTCCTGATCACATAATCAGGGATAATTTTACAGTAAATATTATCTTCTGGTTCTCATTTTAATATTATTTCACCTAATTATAGTGCCTGGCACTGCACAGAACTCAGAAAAATATTGGTTGGGTAACTCAGTGTGATTTTGTTGGTCTTCATCCTTCTTTTTTCCCCACCGATTCTGAAAATCAGGGCACGGAAAGGAAAAATAGTATGTAAATGTTCCTGATTTTGCAAAATAATTACAATTTCAAATATTCTGAATTTTCAATAAATTTGCTTATATTTACCAGCTGACTTGACCAACTTTCTTTGGAAGAAATGACTTGGGTATGAATAATGCACAGGACTAAAAAAAACAAAATATTCAAAAGAATAGGACTCAAGAAAGATTTCCATGACATGCTGACACACTGCCATAGTCCAGGATTTATGTTTACCATGGACTGGTTTAACTTGAATAATAGGTATTAGTGGTCAATGAGTGCACATACCTCAGCTTGATGAGTATACCTAATGGGTCACTCTGAATAAAACATATTTCCAATAAGTCATAAACATAAAGAAAAACTTTAGAAAACTGCCCTCCTGCCCCCAGTTCTAAAGGCATATGAGCTCTAAGAAATATTGTTATGATGTAAAAGCCTTTATGTGGCAAATGCATTTAAAAGAATTTGAGTCAACTTTGATAAAGTGTCATTGATTAAAATATTGCTGACTAAAATGTTTCCCCCCAACTTTGATTTTCCTTGAATGAGGTTCTTGTTTGGCTTGTTAGCCTTGGACTGTAATGCTTTCACCCTGACTTGTTTAATTAACTGCAGAAAGACTCTCTGTGGTCACCAGAATGCCTCACTTTGTAGGAGTTTCAGGTGAAGATATTTCATAGCAGAGAGAGGAAATCTTGAGTGAACAAGGTTATTGCTCTGAGAGAAAATCAAAACCACTATTTCTCTTTCTTCACAGTGGATCTAGTCTCAGTGTAAACAACAGCTAGAAACAAATTGTTTCATTCATTACAGGAGCAACTCCATAGTTTGATTTTTCAAGTGGGGACTATTGCTGGTAAAATAATTTAGCATCTAAATTCTGATAAGTCTTTCTCCCTTTTTACGGTCTTGTGAAAATGTAATAATACTTCATTCTAAAATTCAGAAAGTATAATAGATTGATCAAAATTACTTATCCAAGATAAATGGCCAAAAAAACATTGGAAACCACCATTCCTTTAGAGTCGAGTTTCAGTAATCTCATCCAAACAGAGCCAACAGGAGTCTCTACATTTACAGGTGATTAATTAAAACAGTGCTTACGTAAGAAATTTAGTATAGGAGAAAGATTGTGTGATTCTCTGACCTTGGAAGTCGTGATTTTTCAAAGTTTAATTTCTCATCTGTCAAATAAAAATAATTCCTACTTGGCAGGTGTATTATAATTTAATATTTATAAAACTTGTAGCATAGTACCTGGCACATGGCAATCTGCTAAATAAATTACACCGACTATTAGTACTCTATGCTTTGAAATCCTAAATGATTTTTAATACAGTAAGAAAAAAAGAAGAAGAAGAAGAAAATGAACAAATAAAAAAAAAAAAGGTTATTTATGTGCCTAAGGATTCTCTGCGGTTTTAGGCACCTTTGAAAGCTACACTAAGTGCTTTTGATTACTGGTGGTCTGAAGCTGCTAAAAGTGATTGATCTATATATAACCAGAGAATGGTGTAAAATCTTGGGAGTCTGAATTAAGAAGCAATGCCTGCCCATTTAGAGATACAATAAAATAGTACATGCTTCCTCTTAGAAATTGATGGCTAAAGAGAACACAGAAGCCTACTCATGGATCTCAGAAACCACAGCGGGGCATCGAACTGCCTGCTGCCCGTATGGGGGGAGGAATGCGCACTGAAGTAAGAGTATAGATTTAGAGAATGTTGCTTTGGAAAATTCTTCTTGACAAAGCCATCAATCTGGAGGAGAAGGGTCTTTTCAATATTTCAAATTTAGACCTTTTTGTTGTTTTGCTTCAACTTAATCATGAGAGATTCAGTCTAAATCCAGTTACAGAAACTTCTAGTCAATTCAGTAGAGAAAAAAAATTCCAAGTAAATATTTTGTTTGATATTCTCTACAAATTTTCCAGGAATTCACTCATTCATGAACTCAGCTTGGTAGGGCTGTCTGTGCTTTAATTCTTTGCAGACCCAACTCTGGATAGAGAGCAAGTTTTTCCTCACAAAGAATGCTAACTGCAATGCCGTGTGTTCTATGGGTGAATTGTGTCCCCAAAAAGATGTATTAAAGTCTTAAATCCCAGAAACTGTGAATGTGACCTTATCTGAAAATAGGGCCCTTGCAGAGTAGAGATGAGGTCATAATGGATGAAGGTGGGCTCTAATCCAATGATTAGTATCGTTATAAAAAAATAAATTTGGACAGACACACAGGGGAAGATGGTTGTGTGAAGATGGAGGCGGAGACTGGAATTATACTGCCACAAGCCAAGGAGCACCAGGAATTTCTGGCAAACACCGGAAGATAGGAAGAGGCGAGCAAGGATCCCCCTGGAGGCTTCAGAGAGAATATGACTCTGCCAACATTTTGATTTCAGACTTCCACCCTCCAGAGCTCTGAGACAGTGCATTCCTGTTGTTAGTCACCCAGTTTGTGGTGTGTTGTTATAGTAAATGAATACAATAACCATTTTGATGTGAAAAATGAGGCCCATAAAGGTTAAACCAATTGTCAAGGTTATCTAACTAGCAAGAGTTACCCGCTACCTCATATATGGTATAGGCCGTAGACTGTTCAGTTTAAGGTTATTCCTCTTCGGTAGCTGAGCAAACTTTTGAGACCCAATCTGCTGAATTCTCTACTTGGCTTTTATATCAAACCACAGACAAAACAGTCTGACTCATTCAATTAAAACTCTAATTCATAAATATATGACCCTGAAAAAGATCAAATAAAAATACACATGCCTACATTCATTCTGTTTTCTTCTACTCTTACTATAGTTTATGACTGATAGTTTTTTTTTTCAGTGTCATGTGAATTGCAAAAGTCTCATAAAAGAGGTCCCCCACATTCTCACTGAAAATACCTTTATATTGATTGAAGCTACACCTGGAGAACATATAAGTAAAATACAAGTCTTTCTTTGACTTTTTTATAGTCGGTTTACTATTGCTATTTTAAATAACTACTTTCTTATAGAAAATGTGTCAGTTCATTGAAGAATATACAATTAAGGAACTAAGTAAACTCATATACAACCCAGTCAATTATTATTAAACATGGTTAATGTTTAGTGTAAAGCCTTACTGCTTTTCTTCCATGACTATCCAAAATTTTACTTACAAAAATATAATTGTGTTAGCACACAGTTTTATGGGTTTATTGTCATCACTGTTTATTTAAATATAATATGAATGTCTTTTATGCCACAGATAGGAAAATTCTAGATTGAAAAGTCAAATAGGGTTTTTACTTCTGGCCTTCTTAGAGCTTTCAAAATGCTCAAGAACACTGTGAAACTCTAAGAGAGGAACATGGATTGCAGGGTTTCTGTGTATATATGTATGCATTTTTAATTTTTTTTTTTTTTTTTTTTACTCATGGTGCCCTTTTTGAATAGCCACTCGTTGAACACATTTAGAAAATATCATTCTACATAACTACTTTTAAACATGGAGTGTCTCCCATGGTGTGGAGGTCTCATAATCTGTTTTAAGCAGTTTTCTGTTACAGAAATCAAGTAATCGTTATCTTAATGTACTCTTTCCACATTTTGTAAAATTCCCATCTGATTTCTGAAAGAAAATATCCTAGTTCAATGATTCTAAGATGGACACTTTCTACAATTTAACATCGCAGGAAATGATATGTTTCCCAGCCAGGCAGTAGTTGTAACACCCTAGTCACCGAATGCAAGAAAATACTGAAAAAGAAATCACATAAAGAATACAGAAGCCCAGGCTTGTGGAAATGGAGCATGATCTTGGACTCCATTTTTAACACTTTTCTAAGTGATTCTTGATACATGCCAAACTCTGAAGACTACAGATGATGATATTGGGTGGGGAGGGGTAGGGAGTGAATGAATACCAATGACCCTGAGTTTTAGTGTCATTCAGAAGCATTGAATACTGAATGTGAAGGATTTTCTTTGCTTATTTCTTTTTTTGTGTGCACAGAGTGATAGATGATACAATTTAAATAAATACACTTAAAAGAGCCCTTTCAACAAATAGTGAAAATTCTAACTTAGAACTTTGTGTCAGAATTTCTTTGGCAAGATTTTTTTTTTTTTTTTTTTGGTGGAACATAAAATATTGGTATGTCTTGTGATCTATAGGTCCTTCATTTTGTTGGCACCTCTTTTGGAAACTAATGTTGCCACCTTACCTAAACAAGGTATTCAACAAATGTCTGATAACCATAATAAAAGTAATCAAAACACAAAGCCTTATGAAAATATATTTCCATTAAAATATATTTTGCCTAAGTTAATGAGGCCCAGAGCTTTCTTCCCAAAACATAAATATGGTCTCATCTTTGATCTTTGAAAATCCTATGGTGGATTCCTATTTCCTGAAAGAGGAAGTCCAAAGTCCTCACTTAACGTGCAGAACAAAGTATTTCATAATCTGTCACACGTTCTCCTTTTCAATCTATTTCCGCTCACGCCTGCTCCAGCCTCTGTTTCAGCCACATTCGACTCCTCGGTTGCCTGAACTTGTCTCTGCCCCCATGTCTCTGTGCTGTCGTCACAAGTGCTGCTTCTTCAGCCTGGAAATCCTGTCCCTGATTTCCCAAACTGGTGAATCCCTCCCTCCTCACCCTTTTCCCCCAGCTCACAAAAGCTCCAAAACTAGACATTTTTCTCCTATCGCTTCCTGTGTATAATTGAACTAAAGAGAAATTCACATTGTAACATAACTACTTCTTCACTTGTATTTTTCCCCACCCAGAATGTGAGCTGTAGTTTTGTCATTTGACACCGGATGAGGTTCTTGGCAGGTTGAATAGATTAAAGGAATGTTTGTTGCATTGAATTGAGGGATGGCCATGGAGGAAGATACATTGCAACTTCCCCAGCCTGCCTATTCACTCACTAGTTCGCTCATTATATCTGTACCTGCATGCCAGGTGCTATGCTAAACAATGGAAATATGGGTGAAAAACAGACAGAAGTGATTCCTGGCCTCATAAAGTTTATAGTCCAGCAAGACAGACAGAGTTTAAATGAATGAGTGCTCACATAAATATAACTATACAGTGTCTGTAGTCTGGATGTAACGGCATCCCTTGGCCCTGTCACTGAGTAGTGTCACTTTCAAAGTTCAGCTGTAGAAGCCTTGAAGAAGAAGGAGACTTGCTCCTGACATGAGTCATAACTGATGACCCCTGGCTGACATCTGGCTCCATTTCTCCCTCGATAATAGAATGCCGATTTATCTGGGGCCACAATGTGTGCAGCTGAAAGATGGCATTTTCAGGCTTCAGCTGTAGCTAGGAATGGGTGTTGGGACAGCAACAGAAGTGCTGGGTAGGAGTTGTGGAAAAGCTCTTTGCAAGAAGCCAGCTTATAATGTTATATGTCAATTATATCTCAATTTAAAAAAAAAAAAGGCCAACTCAAGCGGAAAATGTGACCCTTTGCCTTTGTTCCCTTCTTCTTGCCTGGAACATGGACATGATGGCTGGAGTACAAGCAGTCATTCCGTATTGTGAGGATGCCTTGAGACAAGAAGCCATCTTCTAAAGATGACGGAACAGAAAAAAGGAGCTGAAATCCTGACGTCCATGGGGCCAATTTTCTACTACCACAGAACTCCTTGTCTCTCACTTCTTAAAGTGAGGAAAAGATATACCTCTCTGTCTTGTTTAAGTACTGTGATTTGTTTTTTTTTTTTTTACATGTGCAGCCAGTTCTAGTTCTAATGGTATTGTGATAAGACTATTTCTCATGTCTTACCAAAAATTGACAGTAATTTGAGGTTGATTTTACAATTGTTGAGTTTAAAACTTTTCATGTATTATCTTATTTGATCCTCATAAAAAATCATGTTAGGAAATCAGAGGATATATTCATTTCACCCAATTTATGAAAGAAAATCCACCAAGCCTCCTCACATATCTCAGTCTTGGCTTGTGTTATTCCCTTGGTTAATAGACTTTTTCCCTATGTCTTTCCCTTATCACATCCTCCATAGCCTTCCTCATGCCTATAGTAAATTTGATTGTGAAAAGATTTTGTTCTGCTAATTTAAACCCACAAGGACTGTTTACAAAGTTAATCTTCTTCTTTTGATGTAGAAAATATTCAAAGGAATAACATTTTCCCTAGTTATCAGATCAGGGTAACTTGCTGGCAATTATGACCTCTAAGTCTTACTTTGGAAAACATAGGAAATTAATTTTGATTTCAACAGACTTGGTAAAATAATTATAATTCTCAATTATAATCCAAATGTGATGAAATGGAGCTCCTATCTAATATTCCACAAGGGCACATAGTTTATTTTCCCTAGCTTTATATTCTATCACTAGTAGGCCTTTAAGTGAGCATTTACTATGTCCAGTGTTTTATTTGTTTGTTTTTTTGTTTTGGTTTTTGGTTTTTCACCCATTTTTCTCATTTGATATCAGACAACTGTACCCTAAAGCATGCACCACAATACACATGATTTAGACATTTTTATATTATTT
Organism: Rousettus aegyptiacus; assembly: GCF_014176215.1. Classification (NCBI taxonomy): domain Eukaryota; kingdom Metazoa; phylum Chordata; class Mammalia; order Chiroptera; family Pteropodidae; genus Rousettus; species Rousettus aegyptiacus. The sequence goes on from NW_023416286.1 coordinate 26,887,015, forward strand.
ATTGATGAGTAAATCTCATTGAACTAATCAGAAGTATTTCTAAAGGGCGATGGCTGAACTGACTAATTTCCCTTTCTCGGAGATTTGAGCATTTGGCTGCTGAGAGCTTTGGTGTTTGCCTCTTCAGAGTTCCCAGAGGCTGCCAAGTTTCACCTTGTGTCTCATAATTTGTTTCAGTGGCTCAGGTGAAACCAGCAACATTTGTTTTAAAACGCTTCTTGCCAGGCATTGTTTGCCGAGGCTGATGTGTTTCATTACTAATTCAATAATACAGTGACCACAGAACCTGAAGGTTTTGCTGTGGCAGGCGAGCATTTGCGGCACAGCGCCCGGAGGCACCTGGAGTCACTCTTTCCATAGGAAACAATGGTTAAGAGGGAAAGGTCACTTGAGATACACTCTGTTAATCTGGTCAGAGTGCCTCTCAGGGAACAAAGCACGGCCCCTTCTAGGCGAGTGAAAGCAACCAGGCTTCTCTTTCCAGCTTGCCTTTTAAGCTTATCATTATGATGTATAAACAATAAAATTCCTTGCAAGCAAGTGCAGCTTTCTTCTGTATTGCTCGCAGACTCTCTCACACCTCGGGCATAACAAAAGCCCAGTATGCTTTCCTTAAACGGGGAGCAAGCAAGATGTATTTGTGTTTGAGGTTACGGAGGCCTGGAGGGATGGGGCGGATGGTTGATTGTAGGCTAACACTACAATTTTCCCGTACCTGGCACAGACACATATTAATGCACATTTTTAAATAAAGTTGTTCTCATTCGCTACCGCAATTATGGGCATTACCAAGCCCAGACCTTGATAAACCTGAAATATTTAAAACAATATTGTTATTATTAGCCAGGCAAGACCAAGATCTCTGGATTAGGCCAGACCAAATTTTTTTCCTGCACCTCTTGCCACATTCCTCCTATTCCTCTTAATCTAGAGAGGCTACAGAACTTCTAGTGGGTTCTGGTAACTACTAATTGCATTTTCTCCTATGGTACACATATGGTATTTTTGTGTTAATAGATTGCACTTTATATCTAGTTTTTAAAGACAGTTTTATGTTGCTGACATTTATATTCTTATCATTTGCCCCTTTGGTAAGGTTTGTTCTTAATCATTTTCTTATTTTTAATCGATTCGATAAGTAGGTTTCCATAAAGATGTCACACTGCTGGGTTTGTCATGGGTCTGGGTACTTCTGATTTATCAAGGCATTCTGGACACTTACCAAGGTCAGACTGCCTCAGAGGCTATGAAGGCATCCAATTAATAGCTTGTGGGTCAGCCTGCATGCTGGCATATATTTCTGAAAGGATGGAATCTTAGAAATAAATCCAATTTTCTGAGATATTCCAGTCCTCTTTCTAATCCTGTCCAAGGAGGTTTTCACACTTCCCATCTTGGTCCCATTTAACAGCACATTGTTCATGTCATTGCTTAATATAACTAATTATTATAGATTTAGAAACAACCTTTAGTGTATTCTACCTGTTCTTAGGAATTAGAAAATTCAGTCTAATCTTTATAACAGTCTATGCTACCCCATTAAGCAAACCATGCTCAAAATTTGTCCTTTAAGTCATACAAAGAGCTTCTTTGTTATACCAGGGACCGGATCCCTTGGCAGATTGTCACTCAGCTGGGGAAGCTGTAGGGAACGGTGTGATTACAGGAGAACACGCTTCAGGCAACAGTGAACTTGTTGAATTTTTTCAGCAGTGAAAGAACCAGATTAAGAAGGATTTCAACATAGGAATCAAAGGAAAACTGGCTTAATATCAGGATACGGGAAACAAAAAATATAGGGAAACACTAACTTCTTTCAAGAAAATATAAAATGTTTCCAGCACTCTCTACCAAAGTAGTCTCTTAATAATATTAGTAATAATAACAATAACAATCACCTTAATTTATCCATAACTTATCAACTTAAGTTTTAACTTTGATAAACATCAAAGTAATTTTTATCAAGTAATTTTACTATAAATCTGTATTTACTCTGAACACTGTATTTTATTTTCACTTTATTTCCTTTTTCTAACTTTTCATCTTGAAAGCAAAAAATTTCAAACTTAAAGTGTTAAAAAATAGTAAAATAAACTGAAATATCCTTCAATGAAGATTCACCAGGTGTTAGTATTTTGCCACATTTGTGCTAGCCCTCAATAGATGATGGATGATTGATAGATAGATAGATAGATAGATAGATAGATAGATAGATTAATGATAGATAAATTATACCATACTCACATACAATACAAATATATTACTATACCTTATTTTTTCTGCTGAACCATTTGACACTTCAAACTTTCCTAAGAACAAGGACATACATTTTTAAAAAATTTATTTATTTTAATTGGTTTCAAGTACAAAGTACATTGGTTAGACATCTATATAAGTAAAACGATCCCCCTAATTACTCTCTCCCTCCCCTGACCCTCCACCTAGCCAACATATTAATGCTAACTGCATTCCCTGTGCCGTGCTCCCCATCCCTGTGACCATCTATCAACTACTGATTTGTGCTTCTTTAACTCTTCACCCCATTCTCCCAGCCCACCAAACTCCCCTTCCCTCTGTCCATCACCAAATTGTCTACTGTATTTGTGAGACTATTTTTGATTAGTTTGTTCTTTTTATTCCTTAAATTCTGCATATAAGTGAAATCATGTAGTGTTTATCTTTTTCTGACTTAAATACTTTCTAAGTCCATCAAAACAATATCTTTTTCCATCTTCTTCCTTTTAGTCCGTGTGTGTCTCTTAATCTGAAGTGAGTCTTTTGTACATTTTCTTCTTAAAGAAGTCCCTCCAACATTTCCTGTAATACTGGCTTGATGGTGACAAATTCTTTTAGCTTATTTTTGTCTGGGGAGCTCTTTATCTGTTCTTTGACTCTAAATGATAGCTTTGCTGGATAGAGTATCTTTGGTTATAGATCCTAGGTCTTCGTCCTGTCGAATATTTTTTGCCAAGCTCTTCTGTCCTGCATAGTTTCTTTTGAGAAATCAGCTGACAGTCTTATGGGTGTTCCTTATAAGTAATTATCTATTTTTCTCTTGCTGCTTTTAATATTCTTTCTTTGTATTTAACCTTTGGCATTTTAATTATAATGTGTCTTGGTGTGGGCCTCTTTGGATCCTTGGTTTTTAGGATTCTCTGAGCTTCCTGGGGTTTTATGTCCATTTCCTTCACCAGGTTAGGGAATTTTTTCATCATTATTTCTTCAAATAGTTGTTCAACATCTTGATTTTCTCCAATTACACTGATCAGATGGATATTTGGACCTTTAATAGTGTCCCATATGCTCCTTAAGTTATTTTTATAGTCTTGGCATCTTATCTCTTGCCATTCTGATTGAATGTCCTTGGTTTTCCTGTCCTCTAGATAGGGATTTGATCCTTTTCTTTATTCACTTTGTTTATTCCTTTTAATATACTTCTCATATCAAATAATGTGTTCTTCATTTCATACTGGTTCCCTTTCATAATTTCCATTTCCATTTTTATGGGTTTTTTTTTATAGCTTTGTTGAAGTTCTCACTGAATTTATCTACACTTACCAAAAGTTCATTGAGCATCTTTATAACCAGTGTTTTGAACTCTGCATTTGCTAGATTACTTAACTCCATTATATCTGGATCTCTGTTCTGTTCTCTCAAATGGCTTCTCCTTCTTTGTCTTCCCATTTTGGCTGCCTTTCCATGTCTATTTCTATGTACTAAGCAAAGCTCCTGAGTCTCCCGGTCTTATTAGTGTGGATTTGTGAAGTAGGTGTCCAGTGGCGCAATCCTTAAGAGGGGTTCAGCTGCAGGACAAACTTAACCCAAGCCTCTACCCCTCTGGGGCTACTTATTAAGATTCAGCAAGCAATCCACAGATGCTATGCTTATAGTTGCCTCAAAAGGCCACACCAAAAACCAAGGCCAGCTGCCTCCAGTGTGAGTCTAGGCGCTGTTCAGTAAAGAGCACCTGACTTGCTGAGGATATACCTTGATGCGGCTTGGGTGGGGCTGTGAGTTGGGGAGGCGGGGTTTCAGGAAATTCTCTGGGCAGAGCAACCTCTGTTATCCAGTTTGATGACCTCACAGCTATGGCGGTGCTGTCCCCGGCACACTGGCATGGGGAAGGGCTCAACAGGGAACAATGGATACTGCCGGCACTTCTGTACAGAGCAAGCCTTACCTCCGCTCTCACTCCGACAATGTCTCCCTGTAAGTCTCTGGTGCCCCCTGCGCACAGCCAAATTGGCACTGGTGCTCAGAGAGAGCAGGTCCCTCACCACAAAAATCCGCTCATGGACACAACCCCTTTAAAAGGCTTCTGCTGCTGCCTCTGCCACTGCTGCTGCCACAGCCTCTGTTTCACTCAGCCACTCGAGACCAGGCCTCCCCACATCCTCGCCCTGAAGGACATGCACTTTTAATACCACAATATAATTATCAAATTATGAAAATTTAAAATGCAAACAGAATACTGTTATCCAACGTAGAGTCCTTATTCAGATTTACTAATTATCTCAGTGGTGTACTTTATAGAATTTTTTTTCTGATCCACTATCCAACCCAGAATCACATATTATATTCAGTTTATCTCTTTAGTCTCCTTTAATCAGTACCGGTTCCTCAGCCTTTCTTTTTTCTTTTTCCACATTATCTGCTCTTTTAAATATGAAAGTAATATTCATTTTCAAAGTACTTTTGCTAACAATAGTTTTTTGTGATGTGATATGATCTTAAGTTTGGTTTAGAAAATCATTCTTCTATTATGGTGGTAATATATACTTTCATACTAAAAAGAATTTCTGATTGGTGATATTTACCCACATTCTAGATAATAATCACCAGAACAATTGGCAGTGTGAATTATTGGTTTCTCTTATATGTCAGTGAATGTTTTATTAACTTTTAATCATATAACAAATTTAATTGTTATTTTTAAATATATAAAACATTTGAAAATACTTTTCATGACCATTTTGCTTAAAATTACACAATAAGACAACCTCAATTGAGAAAACAGGCAAAAAGCTATGCACAGGAAATCTATAGAACCAATAAGCCAAAAGATCATTGGACATAAAGAGATGTTCAATTTCTTTGGTAATTAGAGAAATGCAAATCAAGATAATAATGAGCTATCACTTTGTACCTACTGAATTGGCAAAAATTTGAAAACAATATGATACCAAGTATCTCTACCATAGCTTTTGGGACCAAGGATGGAAACCTGACACAGGACTGTCCAGGGACAAAGTTGTTGGCACCTTATGAAATACCTCACGTGGCTCACAAAGATGAGCTAAAAAAAAAAAAAAAATTATATTTGTTTCTTGGGAATCTGTATTTAGCAATTTTTTAGAAATTATCAAGTTAGGAGGGAGAGTAAGAGTCAGAGACATGAGATAGAGCAGAGTCGGAGGGCCTCAGTGACAATGATGGGTCATGGCAGCCAGAGTTATGGGGGCAAGGGGTAGGCAAAGAAGCCACAGACATTGGAAAAACAGGGCCCCCTCACAGAGCGATCTGTAACAATTAACAGAGATGCCATGAAGGATAAATGGGAGCAAAGCAATTAGTCTCAGTTCCTGCTAGCTTCCCAGTTCTTAGTTATGTGAAGCCTGAGTATTTTCCAGTTTTCTTTTTTTAGAGAGTAGTAGTTGGGGGTGTAATAAGGCAAGAAGATACAAGATAAAAGAAGGCTTTCAAAATTCCAAAGGAAAATGACTTCAAAGATTCTTATACCTAGCTAAACAATCAGTTAAATATGAGGGTAAAGAATAAAGGTATTTTCAGACATACAATGAAAAGCCACTCGAAAACACAACATGAACTTAGAATGTTTCTTGATAACTTTTTTAACATGCCAACATTTAATCAAAAGCACTCAAATTCTTCTGAAGTTATGCTGGTGACAAATACGTGATATTGCAAAGGCGAATTGAAACACAGACTTCACACTATCCAGTCACTCAGTACCTTTTCGGACAGTGTTTTAGGTCCTCATTTAAAATATACTGAGAAATTAGAATATTACAAGCGTAGAAGACAAATAACACATGGATCGGGTTGGCTTGCAGAGGGTTGAGAGAGCAGCACGGGAGTAAGAAATGAAAGGAAAACCGCTAATAAGTCAACAGGGCATGACAAGTACTGTAATCGTAGAGCTGGATCCCGGATGCGAAGGAAGCACAGAGGGGGCTGCTGCACACTCTGCCGGGGAGTGTCAGTAGTGAGGCGGTCTCTCCGAGCAAGGTGCTAAAAGATAGAGTAGAAGGCAGATTGGAATGCAGGTAAAAGGCGCTCGCGGGGATGAGGTCTGGTCGATAAGCTTTCGGGTAGCAGAAATGTCTGAAAGGCAAGAAGTAAGAAACAGGACGTTATTCAAGATGGCTAAAACGTAGGAATTGAAGACTAAAATATGAGGCTAAAGTCAGGGGCAAGTTCAAGAGTAGCAAAGTCAAAATAACTAAAGGGAAGGTAACTTAAATAAGATCAAGCGAGCAGGCTTAAAATAATATGAAGTGGTAAGGAGCAGACAAGCAGAAAGGCACAGCTGACTGAAATCTACCAAATGGGAATCTGTTTGGAGAGGGGAGGGGAATGGGATTCTTCTGCATATTAAAGCTGGGAAGTTACTACTGAAGACAGCAGTGCTAACATTGGTAGGGAAATGCAGTACTTACAAAATACTAAATTAATGACTACTAGCAAACGAAGCATCTGTGTTGACAGGTCCAGAATGTTAACACAACTGTTTCAAACAGTTTGCTAGAAACAAAAATAAGTGGACAGTGTCTTGGAAATATGTCAGATAGAATATTACTGATGACACAGTATTAAAGAAAAGGCTGGGGAAAATTTAAATGGTTCATGGTGTTAATCATGGGAAATTCCCTGAAGAGGTAAGATTTTAAGGAAGGGTGGGATGTGATTCATCTTACTGAGAAAGTGAAATTATTCTTGCTTCAGAAGTAATGTTTGAAGCAAAGGATTTTTCATTCGATGTAGATTTTTAAAAGCATTTTTAAATTATAAATAAATTATAATTGAGTTAAAGAACATTTTTTCCAATAGGAAACAATAAGAACTTTAAAAATTCTATTTTAAATTGTGTAATACAAAAAAGTGTATTAAAATAGATAAGTGGAATCCATATGTAACATCTTATTAAGATATCCTAATTTGGTTATTTTGTTCGCATATAATGAGTCATAGTGCTTTGTTTCTGTTAAGTGGCTATAAGATTATCATTTAAAAACAGAAAGTATAACTGCCCACATTTACCAATCTCCGTTAGGCTCATTCTATGATGTGAAGGTGGAATGTGTTTTGACAATGGTTCCTTCCGATTAGTGTCTCTACAGTGATTTGCATGTTATTAACCTGGATACACCCAAATCTATCTATTGAGAAGGGCTTCCCTTCCTCAATTTCACATGTAGCGCTGGCTCATATGGCAAAACTTCTTCCTGAAAGCCGAAAACTCAGAGCACTTGTACTATCGGTGAAATATTTAGAAAGGTAACAGAAGCTGCCCTCCTCAAAAAGTGATGAGTTTGATGAAAAGAAATTAACAAGCTGTGTCCGTGCGCTGCACATGACCAGCCATGCTTGCTGTCTACGGCTGTCTGTTGGTTGTTGCTATGACTACGAAAAGCCAGTGGAACCCAATGAGCTGTCTGCAGCAGTGCTAAGAGAACCAGCCATTTTACTTATGGAAAACAGTGTGGCATATTCTGCAGAGCTTTACCCTGGAAGCAGCATTTTAAAAAAAATCTGTTCAAAGAAGAGAGGAGTGATGGGCATGTTAGTATACAGTTATTACGGCCAAGTATGCGCGCAAGCTGCCATTTGGACAGGCTGTTGACTGCTGCTCCTATTAGCTGATTTGAGAAAGTGGAATGCAGTGTGATAATGCTGCATATCTGCTATCAGACAGCAGAAAAGGGTTTTGTCTTGGGAAGGCAAGCCTTCCCTGCAATATTATCTCAGAGCTCTCTAGCTACTTACCCTGAAAACTAGTGACTCAAAAGAAGGGTGTTACCATTTTTAAACACGGGTCCTGTGCGTGGCTGTTGCACATGAGCGGCAGGTCTAAAGAAGCAGGTGTGTGCTCATATGGGCACTGGACTGTAACCCAGGCGGACGCTCTCAGGTTTACCTGCTTCCTGTTAACAGATTGTTGGCTCAAAGAGCATCTGCCTGCACGCTGAGGCCACGGCTCAGAAGGAGGTCCCACTTGCCTGACAGAGGTAAGCTTTTATTTTTGCCTTTTTAAAAGCACAGCATAACAATACCTTGGAGCAAAACTTAACCTAAAACATTTATATTCATCATGTTATCTGACTTAGCAAGAGCGTTCACAGCTCCACATACCCTCACACACACACACTTCCACAAAATAGAGTACGATACATAGAGTTGATGCAGTATGTTTAGGTTCTAGAAATCCTATGACTGAAAACGATTACTAATATGCCTTGAGATTTAATATAAATATTTACTGTTTTTACAAACCATGATGGTTTGCCATTCTGGATTGTCTTCATAACCAACGACCTTTCTCCCTTACAAACAATGGGTTATTTTATTAATTGCACTTTGACATATATTAAAAGAATTTTATGGAAAACCAGTGGCTTGAAAATTGTGAAGCATTTATTTTTAACCCTCATAATTGATGTATCTTAACTCTTAACACACCTATGTATACATTTAAATTAAGGAATTTTGTTCCCTATGTAGATCATAACAGCCAGTGGGGTTTGCACTTGCTTCTTCTGAACTCGGAGTCCTGGTGTGCTGTTCAGAAGTAGTTGCAAAGCAAAGCGTCAGTATTAGAAGCAGCTCACACATCCTTTCTGAGTATCATGCATGCCACGCTAGCCCAGAGCACAACACCCCCATTGTGCTCCCCCGACTCGGGATCGGAATCCAAGGAAAGAAAGGAAGTGAAATCTCCACACTGAGTTCGAGCCCAATTACAGTATGTGGTGGTAAAACTTCTCTTATTGCACAATTTTTCTCATGAGCAGATAGGTTTCAGAGGTAGAGAGTGAAACCAAAAACACCACACACCTCTTATAAATGTAGTACGCTAATATTTGCAGCGGATGTTTGCTGTCAATCGCTACGTGATAATAGCACAGACTTTGCACTGCAGTAGGAGTTGCCCCTTAGTGAGTATTCCTTTGATTTATAGTCTCTCAGGAACAAAGCTGTTACTATGGATTGAAATTGGTCAGTTAAATTGAAGTCTTTGGTAAGGAAATGACCAAATAATGATGAAATGCTGTTTCAGCAGCATTTCAGCTTTACCTAAATCATTCCTATCATTGGTCCACGAGGAAAATCAGCTCATTTCATTGTTATTGAAAAATTTTAAGGAAAAACATTTGTTGAAAATGTTGAGGAAAAACCTCTACTAAAGATTGAATCTACCATGAAATAACTAGTAAATCTAAGATTTACTTCTAAGAAATGTATTTTTATTTGCAACCTTTTTTCCCAAAATTTGAGTGACATTTGAGTCATGCTTTAATTTTAAGTATAATAATATAATTTTTATTGCTACATATGAGCATGCATCACCTGGTTCACAGATATGGCAATATACTCTCAGATAAGAGAATTTAAAGCGTAGGGAGAATACTTTCAAAATTTCTGTTTAAAGTCACCAATATTCAACACATAAAAATGCAGACCAAGTAATCTCAGAGAATTATGTTCAAACGTTTAAAGATGAGAATAGGAATATGCCCATTTGTGTGTGAGAGACAGTGTAAAAGACAAGAGATTAAGTGATGGCACTGTATTTCACTTACATTTAACTTGAAAGAAAGAAAGAGAGAGAGAAAGAGGAGAGGGAGAAAGAGAAAGAAAGAAAGAAAGAAAGAAGAAAAAAATAAAAAGAAAGAAAGAAAGAAAAAAAAGAAAGAAAGACAAAAAAGAAAGACAAGCTCCCGAGAGAGAAGAAAAGACACAAAGAACCAAACACCGAACAGACAAGAAAATAAATAAAAAGAAAAGAAAAGAAAAAAAAGAAAGCAAGCTAAATGAACAGTTAGTTTTGAGTAAATAAAAAATATCAGCCAAGGAAATTATTCTGTTTAGTGGACTGGCAGTAAATTTTTTTTTTCCAATTTAATTTCCTTCAGAGCAAAAAGGAGTTCTCAGAATTAACACAGTGTAAAGGCCTGCAGCAAGAAAACAATTTTGTATTGGTTTTTCTTGGAAAGAACAAGGTGAAGAAATACCTAAGGCACACCTACCTACCTGTCCTGTTTCCTTTGTGGTAGCACCATGTGTGACAGGAGCCTCCTCAGCCCAAGAGTGACACACAAACTTTTCACCTTATTTTTTATACATTAATACCCTTTAAGGTGATATGCTATGAAAGGTTAGCATTTTAAGTCCATTTGAGCACAACACATCAGCATAGTTATTAATTCAACAACTTTGAGAATCAGATACAGAAAGATAACCTGTAAATTTCAGGAATTTGCACCCTGGCATTTATCTATTTATGTACCCTTATTTTCTGCCACTTTCCAACTCACTTGATAGAAATATCAAATACATCTCTAATTTCCCAAACGCACCATACCAAACTTGTGACAGGCCTCCCTCTGACTTTTTCTCTAAATCTTCCTCATAGCAGCAGCCACCTGTCATGCATCCTTCACAATCCAGCTAGGACATCTTCCCAGACACTTCCTCACCTTTTCCTGCAGCTATATCTGAATCTTAACTCTGTAATTCTGTCCACTGCACCATATTGCCTTTGTCTCTGCTCACAGGCTTCCAGAGTTTTATTGACCTTTGTGTGTACTTTGTTCAGTGTCTAGAACTTGGCATTCAGACCTTGTACTGGTAACCTCGGACTTCACTATTTTCTTACTAGTTACTGTAAACATAGGCTTGATCTTGGAATAGAAGTCCTGTTATCTATTATGCTGCTTTTCATCAGAGAAAATCAAACATTTGAAAGCTGGAATGAAGCTTACATTTTCCTGATGTTAAAATACAGTTTCAGGGTCACAATTTGATAAAAGCTATGAATATCCTATAATATATCAGAATTCTCTGAGGGAAAATTTTGCAACATATATGTTTTGAACAAAACAGCTCAAAAGCTTTAGTATCTAGAAGAAGCTGTTATTCTATTTACAGCTATTATAAAATTTGCAGGAAAAAATATAGTAAGTATTCCTTTTAGAAATTTTCTCTAAAATCAGACCATTTCAAATTAATGTTGAATTGATGATAATTAATAGATGATTATAACAAAAATACTTATGAAATTCTTTTTCATGCTGAAGCCGGAAGAAAGTAGAGCTCATGAACTAGAGAGACCAATAATTGAAATAATGTCTACAATCGCAGAACTTTTTAAAGTTTTCTTAAATAAACCTGAAAGGTTCCTGGTAGCCACTAGTTACATTATACTTTCCTACAACTTGGGTTTCTCTTAGTAACTCTCTTGATACAGACCTACTTTTAGTTATAGAGACTTCCTGCCCTTTTTCTGTATTAGGTGGAATGAAAATTATTTTTTTAAATATACCTAAATTTTTATAGTCTTTTTGTGGAAAAATTGCCACAATGCTATGATCAAAGATAACGATGATCAGGAATTTTATTAAGATGGAATAAATATATAATCCCTGTCTCCAAGATAATCATGTTGAAAACAAAAGTTGTAATTGATATTATATGATTGTTTCGTGCACAAAATAACAAAGATTAGGAAGATTTTTTCTTTTTTTAAATTAATTTTTATTATGGTGATATTGGTTAACAAAATCCAGTAAATTTCAGGTATGCAATTTAATAGTAAGACATATATATACATTTGTATATATATATATATATCACATTGTGTAGGAAGTTTAAAATAGTCCAATATTTGAAATTAAAAAGCAAAATATTTAGGAAATTACTTAAATTCATATTTCTAGACATTTTCACATTATGTCCCAGCATTGAATTGTATAATGAAAATTAGATAAATGAAAACTCTCAATTGTCATGCTGTTCTTTAAAGGTTTATTGTGGCTATCATCCAGCTGATTTCAATGTATAGCATGTTAATTAACTAATAGCTAAAGTTGAAATTGGTTCTATACATCTTAAAGACTGATCATGTTTAATCAATTATTTTAAATTGTATATAGCAATTAGATTTCAGGAAAGATGATTTCATAGTATTTCTGTATCATTTTAAATATTTTATATTTTAGGTAAGTTATAATATTTTGAAGGCCTAAATTATGTGTAACTATATTTGATATTCAAATGAATGAGAGTACTCACTGCATTTTATAAGGAAGTATTATAATATATGACTATGCTAGATAATTTCATAAAAGTTCCTCAAACTTATAAGTTAATTAGAATATATCCATTAAATTCTAAACTATCACTGCAAAAAATTATATGGAGACTTTCAAAATCTTTTTATCTACATCATATCAGAAAAATGTTAAGACATATGCATTTAGCTAGAAGGAAACATTTAGGTAACTATTGAGTTCTAACTATTGTTAAATAAGAACTCTCCTTACAGCTTAAGCTCAATTAAGATGATCTTATTTGAATAAATAACAGCAAATCCTCAAAGGCAGACATAGCTATATAGAACTATATTACACTTTACTGTCCCTTAGTCTTCAAAACAGAAATCTATTATTTACCAACTAAAAATTTTAGTCAAAAAGACAGTGATGCATAGGTCCAGCATTAAGTCTGCACTTTTAAAAGACATTGTTTGAGCAAAAAGTCTAGATAACTTTCGCTTTTCCTGGATTTAACCAAAGATCTTCGAAGAAAATTTTTCTACTTCAAAAAAATAAAGTAAAATCTAGCAATATTCTTATTACATTTCCTGATTTATATCCATTTTATAATTTAAGGAAAAATGTAGTGTTAATGTAGAACATTATTTGAAAATTTAAGTGATAATGGAAGTTTTTTATATGTACTGTTGCCTATTTTTTTTACTTTCGATTTTTTAATTTAACCTAGATAATCAATTTCTCTAACTTTCCTTTGAGACGTTTTCTCAATAGCTGCTGTAAATTGCATATCGAACATACTTTCTTATAATGAATCATATCTTCTGCTTTAAATAGGAGTTAGTCCACTCAATGTAGAAATAAATCTTTTTAGATTCCTTTACCTATTAAATTTTTTCAGGAATGACTGAATGTGAGGGGCGGTTAAGTTTTTTTAATAAGCAGAAAAAAGATATGCAAATAAGACATTCTAAAGGATATTGGCCATGTTGGAGAAAATGTATTAGTATAAATGTTTATTCTATCTTCTTCTAAAATGTTGAAGTCCTTGTAACTACTTCTACTCAAGGGGTAGTTAGCTTCTTCAAAGACATTTGGTTCTCTATGAAAGTGACCATGTATAGAGACAGTAGCCCTATTGATAAAAGAAATATGCTTAGGCTTCTGACTGTGGGGAATCATCCTTCACCTTTTGACAAGTCAGCTACTTCTTTGAATAGTAGTAATGTCAGACCCGAACGCTTTATAAGGTCTTCCTACCCTTTACACTATTAACCCAAAAAGTTTAAAAAAGCAACACCTGTTTACTTAAAAGTGAGCTATTTTGTGCATTATCAAGATGCCTTCACACCTAATGATTTCAGTTCTCTGTACTAAGGTTAACAAAGCAAAGAGATTAGATAACAACTTCAGCAATTCTTATACTAACTGTGTCATCTGGTGAAAGTCTGAACACTTTCTGAAACAAGTACACTTAATCTATCCGATATATAATTGTAGTATACTAAAAACCCTATATTATATCCTGTGGGGATAAATAACTTTTAAAAGAACCTGCCTCTCAATATCTAGATTTGGTGATTTATATAGCATAATGTTACTAGTAGTGAAAATTAAAACTGTATATAACCTCTTAGTTGTTCTGGTAAAGTATGAAGAGATATAGCTCAAGCGTGGACTTGAAACAGTTTCAGTAAAGGGGATTCATGAGGGTAGCAAGGGGCAAGAGATCGGGAAAGTTACAGGTTGCTTGGGCAGAGTGAAAGTAACAGAGAAAACTCAGCTTGCTTTAGAATAGCAGCTAGAACACAGTAGGCGCTCAGCAAACAAATCAATATGTTAGTTTCAGTAGGTATCTGTTGAGTGAATAAATGGCTCATAGTAATCAGCTCTTCCCCTGGAGTGGTGTTAATGCTAAGCTATTGATTAGAAAATGCTGCTTGAATTTAGAGATGAAATGATAATCTTCTGGTTTGTTTGTTTTGGTTTTTTTTTGAAATCATAAACAGGAGAAAAGGGGGATGAAAGTTCTAGAAAATGCTATTATTTTAAAAATAAAATATAATCTTGGTGAGAAACACAATATTTTAATAATGATATAAAACAAGAATATAACCTGAAGCTTAGATAAAGCTCAAATGTAACACATCATTTAATGAATAATTTAGACACCAAGAAAATTTGATTTTTACTCTTAACTTTCTTAAAACCTCTGGTTACAGTCACATTTATCAAGCAGTGTGATTGATGCTAAAGAATGAATTTTTTTTCCTTTTAAAATAAACATAAGACAGAAAAGTTAAATGTAAGTTTTTAGTCTTGAGAATATAGATAAACAGAGAACTCAGGATAGAAAAGGGTATCAGTCTGGCAGATCTTTTCAAGTTAAAAACCATAAGAGCTGGAAAACCTTACATGGTTAATCAAAACATCTGCTTCTGATTAAACTCAAGAAAACAACAAAAACCTGAATAACTAGATTTCAATAAACTTACAGGAAAAAATTATTCAATTTCTTCAATCCAAAGGATATTGATAATAACAAATTATGTAGTTTACTCTGCGCTAGCTACTATCCCAAGAGCTTTATGTAAATTACCTTTTAATGAAGAATCTGGTAAATCACAAAACTTTTAAGGACATTTTAACTGGATTTTCCAGAAATAATTTCTTAAATTATTTCCAAGAGAGATTTAATGAATGACACATTTAGTTTCTCCATCTTAGATGCTCTCATATCATTTGTGTATTATATTATTTCTATCTTATTTTAATGAAGTTTTCCTATGTGTCTAACCTTTTACATGAAAGTGAATTCCATGAAAGAGCAATAGCGTTTTATTTCTGTTTTTACTCCTATCATCTTGTCATGGGTATGGCCAAGAGTAAGTGAGCAATGGCCGGATAATTAGCCCAAGTATTTTGTTGTATCAAATACTGACAAAGAAAATTTACACCAAGGAAAAGAAATGGAGTCAAAGTAATATAAACTGTATATGATTCCATGTAACCATCATGAAAAAATTAATACAGTCCACACATCCTTAAATGTTTGTTTGCTTTATCATAGTTTTTTGTCTGTTTCAGGTTAGTATACTTTTCATGTAAAACACTAAGCGAAATATCAGAGTAATCATTCTAAAATTATTAGATTTCTTCAACAGAGGAAATCATGACACAACCTTTTGGTCTGTTCTGGTTCATTTCAACCACGATAGACTTATTCCCCAGAATTTAATCTCCCGAAAATCTTATAACTGTATGTTAGTTATCTCTGACAATTAAGAAAGCAATAAAAATGTGAAAAAGCATAGTTATCTCCTCCACCAGAAGAACTACTATTTATTTATTGAAAATATACCTGTTTTGGGAAAAGGGCTTTCTTAGGTTGTTAACTCAGATGACTGATAATAGATCCTGAATTCTTTGACACTGACCTTGTTTAGAAACATAACTTTTTATATGAAATGTGGTCCGATGTCTGATTGTCTTCCTTTCTACCATAGGTTTAATTTTGTTAGACTAATATAACTGACTGCTTTATATAATTAATACAACTTTTTCTCAAACTTTAACAAAAAACTTCCTTCTGAAGTGTACAAAGTATTTTTAATATATTTTAAATTAAATTTTAGATTTATTGGTAGCAGAGAGGAGTTCTATTACCCTCATTTTAGAAATAAAATCAAATGACAATACAAGTCATAAATGACCTAGTTTAGCTTGAAAATCACCTTCCTTTTGGTCTAATATCCCCAATGTCCTTTCAGTGCCTCAGATTGACAATTATCTGGAAAAGTAATTTAACTTGATCTATATTGTGTAGTATAAACACTTCATAATCGTTTTGAACCCTAAACTTTGCTTCCTTTGGAATAAATTGAGAAAACATGCCCTCAAAACTCTGGTTCAGTTTTTTTTGGCACTGGAATTTAACTTTGTAACTGTCAAGAGCTAAAAGATTATGATCATAAAATTAAGTTTCTTGGGGAGTGTTTCATTCATGAATTGCTTTGTTCCCAGACTCCTCAGTCATTTTATTTCATCAACTTCTAACCCAGCCTCTGAGAGGAGGTGATGGATTTTTGCAGGGTACCAATAGAACCTTAGAGGTGGGGGGACAGGAGTTTAACAACTAGGATGTAGAAGAACCCTGGTCTTCCAAGTATGTGTTCCTGGATGGGGTTATTCAACCAAAAGACTTTTTAAGGTCAGTAGAAATTAGGAAAAGTATTGATCTGGATTCCAACCAAAAGTAAAGTATTTTTGAGAAATTCGTATGGGCTCTATCTAATGCATCTCAGAGAGTGAAAGTATTTTATCTAGCCAACAAAACAGACTGGCCCCTTGCTGATTGACATTGAGAAATGTCACTTCCCAAAAGGCCAGATTATTATTGGCAAGTGTGTTCTTTTGGGAAATAAAATCGGAATTTCATTCGGCAACTATAATACCAGGTGACAAATGATTCTAAGACTATCATCAGACTATATTTGCCTAACAGAAACATGGCAGTCACGAGTTTGTAACTGCCATATTGGCTAGAATACTTGGAGTCACTCCTTCCTCTAGTCGGGTTTGACCATAAACTGATGTGCTCTCTAACTTTCCTTTTCCTTAACTTTTGAAGATTGTTGTGTTAACTGTTGGTATGTTTATATATATAAGATAGAAATATAAATTAGGTCATATTCTTTCTAATTTTATCCGATAGCTCTGTGATTGCTGAGTGAGTATGTAGGAACTGGTCCCTCAGCCTTTCTAGACCTCTATTTCACTACCTACAGAGCAGAGATCGTAACACTCACCTCCAAGGATTATTATCAGGATTAAATGAGATATTCATAAATGATTGGCATAGCACCTGGTAGAGAAGGAATGGTAGACACACCTATTTTTATATCAGCATCAGGACTAAGCTTATGCTAAATAGTTTGGATTGATTCTTTACAAGGAAAGGAACCATTGAAGTTTCTTTAAATGGGGAAAGCTAATGCTTATGTTTGTGCGTAAAAATGATATAACTGGTAACAGTATATCAAATTAAATAAAGATAGCAAAAAATGGCTACAGAAAGACAGTTTCAGTATCTTAGGCAAGAGTAAAAACAAGCGTGAACTAATGTAGTGGGTCAGGGAGAAAAAAAGGGAGAGATTTATTTGGCCAAGATTAGTATGTGTCAGTCACTCTCTCAAGTATTTGGATGGTATCTAAAACAGTGACAGCCAAACAGAATTAAAAATAGGTTCTAATTCAGTGTGGTATTGCATTAATTAAAGATGTTTGACTTGCACAAGATCTACTCTGCTTGTGGAGGAGCTCCAAAGGCATCACTGAGGAAATGTTTAGGGGCTAAAGAACATGTGGGTGTTTGTGTTGGAATGTGCCGAGCTCACCATGACTGGGGAACAGCATGTGCTAAAGCACAGAAGCAAGGAGAACATGTTCTAAAGACAGAGTCGCTAGGTATGATTGGAATGCAAGGTGCTGATGTGGAGAGATAGGAAATAAAATTGGATTAGCAGATCAGAGCCAGTGGGAGTAATTGTGTCACACTCAGATGAGAAAGCATTGAAAGAGTTCGAACAGGAAAGTGAAATAATAAGATTTCCATTGCAAAACATCCATGCTGGGTAAGAGCACGACTGAGGCGGGATGAGACTACATACGAGGATTTCACGAAGGAGAAGAATGTAAGTTACAGGAAGAAATGTTGAAAGCATAAGCTAGGATCGGACAGTGGGTCTGGAGGGAAACTGCTGGATTCAAGAGAAATTATAGAGATAGAATCAATAGTTCTAAGTATCCATTTTGAGGGTGGGAGCGAAGGCATAATGTGATTACCAAGTTTATGACTTGGGAATATAAGATATGGAAAAAGTATGTTTGAGGAAAAAGATAGTGAATTGGTTTGAGATTTTTTTTGAGGTGGAGATATAAGTGGAACATCTAGATGGAATAGCTCAAAACATGGTTTTATCAAAAAGAGATCTAGAACAAAAGAAATATAATTTTAGCTGAAAATTCAAGCCACGTATATAATTTAAAATTTTCTATTAGCCATATCAAAAAAGGTAAAAGAGTTGACATAGATTTTTTGTAGTTTACATAACCATTATATCTAAGATATTATGATTTTAATAAGTAATCAATATACAAATAGTAATGACATATTTTACAGTGTGTGTGTGTGTGTGTGTGTATGTGTGATGTTCATTTTACAGTTAAACATCTCACTCAGTTCAAGCTAGCCACATTTCAAGTGCTCAAAAGCCACCTGTGGCTAGTGGCACTGTAATAGACAGCAAGAGCTCTAGACCTTAAGAGCCTATGCAGACATCTATTTCAGAGTGACCAGAGTAAAAGCCTCTGTGATGGTGTAAAGAAAGCTTATGCACAGAGGGGCTGGGGGGTAGAGAGAGCTTGTGCAGTGGCAGGAGAGAGGAAGGAATTGGGTAACTGCACGTGACGCTGATCTGTCGTTTCAGGATGTCAGATGTGAGATTGGAGTCTCAGAAATTTTGGGAGGCTTTGACTATCTGTGGTTGTTGAACTTTTATACAATAAGGAACTTCTATACACTATGCAGAGCCCAGCGTAAGATGAAAATGCAATACCTTTTATTCAAAAATTATTAATAATTTCAAGATGACAACCACAGAGTATTAAACCCAGTACCTGGCCCTTCCAAGTGCAGAATCAAGTACACATGACGAGGTCATAGGCCCACCCTGAACATAACTTTCCTTTTATACATTATGTGAACACTCTTGCCTTTCGTGAATCTAACTCGTTGTGTTTAATGAAACGATTAATGCATTTGAGCTGTTGTGAGGTATTATTATCAGTACTGGCAGCCACTTTTCCTGGTAGTTGGAAAAGTAGCTTCTCGTCGGGCTAGAGCGCTTAGGATGCATGAATCCAGCTACCCCTTCCCACATGCCCCGCCCAGGCAGGACCTCACTTATGCCAGAACATCACTGTCCTGATGCCCGCATCATGTCGAGGGGCCCACAGAGTCCCCAACCTATAAGGGATCTGAAAACTCCTCATTATCATTCTATCTTTCAGAAAGCCCTCTCCCTCCCACCTTTCCCTGGCCTTTATGGGCATGGTAAGAAAGCATCACAGCATGGAAGTCAAAAGACTGAGCAGTCTCAGGGGGCGAGGAAAGGAGCACCAGACCAAGGATTTGACCTGGAATTCCCTCCTGTTAGCAGAATAGCTAGAATCTGGGCTGGGCTGGGCTTCTGCAGCTCTAGTTTCAGAATAATGTCTGAAGACACATTATTTGGGTTTTTTAATTTATGGCTTTCTGTGAATAGAACTGTTCCTACCTTAAAAATGTGAATCTAATGATGAATTTCAGACTTCCTTGTAGTACCTTACATATGAAAGTAGGGATTTGCTTCATTGAATAGCATCCAGCACCATGATGGGCCCAGACTCTCATAAAGGTTAATGTGCTCCCACAGCAACTTGTCCCGGTCTAGTTTTACCCTTCCTCCTCCTCCACCTGTCTCTCCATTCTCTTTTCCCTGACCTATCTCCCTAGCCTAATGTCATCTCTTTATATAATTATCATAAAACTCTAAATTATAGTTGGAAGTGCCATTTATTGTATTTAGTAAACATTTCTATGTTGTTTGTCCTTGGTTGTTTAGTTTTAAAAGTCAGTAAATAAGAGTTTGTTTGTCTTTTGAAAAAGAAAGTCTGAATTAAGTACTTAACGTTTTGAAACTCTATAATTGATTTTCCCTTTGTATATTCCTCGTCAAAGACAGATTTCTCCAATTCTGCATGAAAGTCCCTCTGATTTTTCAGGAAAGGAGGGAACAAGCAAGCTAAGAGCTCGTGGGACCTGTAGGGTGAGGTCCAGCCGTGAACCTGGCCTTCATGGGCATGTGACTTAACATTTTTCAACCACAAATTTGGTACCTGAAAAATGAGGATGGTGTTCCCATATCAAAGGAAGGACCATTAGTTCTATTGTATGAAATATAATTCATGCAAAGTTCATATGACACTGCCTAGCACATAACTGGCTGTCAATAAACAACATCTGTGCTGTTAATACAAATCTCTTGGGATGAAAAAGAAATAGGGATCTTCCAGAGGTCATGACAAATAAAGCTTGACTTGGCCCAGAGCAAAAACTACATAAAATAAAAATTAATTTCCACAATGGATGACTAATTACACTTAAAACTTCTCAATATAAAACCAGAAGACTTTTGATGATCACATAGTTCTGAACCCTGATGTTTAACTTAAAACTCAAAGTAGCTTCTAAGAGTCTAACAACACACTTTTGTATCTCTGGTCTTGACTGAATTATATCAGACAAAGGCAAACTAATGTTTAGGTCATAAATTATTCAGAGTGTTAACCGCAAGCAACACAACATTAGGATAGTATGGGGAAGATCACTATTTTTAAAGATTCTAACTGCAAAGAATAGCCATCCTGCTTTTAACTATGCTGATAGAGAAGAATTTTAATTAACCCTACAATCCTAAAGTACTTGCTTAAGAATGCATTATATGATCTTTTCCAATAGATTTACTCACTTAATTGTGTTTTTCTTGGGCTGATCTAAAAATTAATCTTCGTGTCACGTGGTGTTGAGCTTTGTAATCTACAAGGTTAGTTAGGAATGTAAAATAATAGTAAGTATTTTTATAAATAATAATAATAGCTACAATTCATTGAATGCATACTGTGTCAGGCAGCTTGCCAAATTCTTCAAATACCTCTCATTGACTATTCACAAAAACACTCTGATGAGGGTATTATTCTCATTTTACAGAAGAGGAAACAGTCTCTGAGAAGTTAAATAGCTTGGATAGGCTCGCACATGTGAGGAAGGTAGGATTCAACTTGGGTCAGCCAGATTCCAAACACTGCACTCTGACATTTTTCTAGACTGCCTATTTGTGGGAATTACAGATCAGCCAAAAGAAAATGTTGTAACTCTCATTTTGCCATTCTCTCTATAGTTTTCTTTTGGGCTCTATGGAAACATTTATTTAAAAGAGTACTCCATGTTTCTTTACACTCAAAGACCACAAATAGCACAATAGTAAAAAGAGGTAGAGAGAAAAAAAGCCATCTAGATGGTCAATAACAATTAT
Organism: Rousettus aegyptiacus; assembly: GCF_014176215.1. Classification (NCBI taxonomy): domain Eukaryota; kingdom Metazoa; phylum Chordata; class Mammalia; order Chiroptera; family Pteropodidae; genus Rousettus; species Rousettus aegyptiacus. The sequence goes on from NW_023416286.1 coordinate 26,908,442, forward strand.
TTCTTTGTGACAAGACTGTGGATGATTTTCTTTTCTTCTTTTTGCTTGTCTATATTTTCTAAATCTCCTGAAAGTTATGAAAATTTCAAAATAAGGTGCATATAGGTGAGAACCAAAGGACATTCGTGTGGCACCAGTCCTGTTTAGACATCCAATTATGATGTTGTAATGCTAGGCTATAGAAATTGAAAACAAAACAAACAAAAATCTTGGAAATAAATACTTTATCAATTCCTTTTTATTGTTCTAATTTGCCTCCGCTTTAATTTGGGAGATTATTCAGAAGATGTAGCACTGGAAAACTGATCCCTGCCAACTTGATTTTTTGTGCTGAGAGTCATTGGGCCTGTTTACTGGCAACAATGGTTTTACCTCCGGATTAAGAATGATTAGTTCTACTTTGGAACCAAATACAGTTCAATTGGAGTTCAAAAAGAATCACAAGTCTTGTGGCAATGCACATGCTGAACAAGTTCCCTTTGTTAACTATAGCACTCAGATCTAAAAAAGAAAGTGGCCACTCTGAGATGTGCATTGTGGGTAAAAACAATCTTATTTTCCTCATATTTTTAGAAGAGCACCTAGTATGATAGATAACAAGTATGAGCGCTGATGTTTATATTAAATTCCATTTCATTGGTAAATCCTACCACACTACATAAAAGAGATCACACAAGGAATTTAAATAAGAAAATTTTAAAATTTTTTCAAAAGTTCATCCCCAAAGCATTCGTTGATCAGTATACATTATTATATGGCCTGCCTTGCCTGACTTTGTTCATGCGTTAGTCCATCATTCACTTTTCCTCAGCATAAGGTAGACTTTTACACAAAACTGTATGAACAAAATAGAAGTTCTTGCCTTCGTGGAACTTATACTGTCAAGGTCAATTTATACTTTGTATATGAGGCCAAATCGCCCAATTCATGAATATATCAGCCTGCATAGACAAAACATGTGATCATATGAAATGTGGAAACATTTTTTCTTAAACATTTTTGTGTTAATAAATGTATTTCCCCTGTTTTGATCCTATGTAGGTGGTGAATTTATGCATACCATTGGATGATAATAAAATGTGGCATGTGGCAAAAGTAGACTTCTAATTTAAATGGATGTGGTTTTTAAGTTGTATTAAAAAATTAGCATACTTTTCAGAAAGAAGACTGTTAACCTAAAAATAAAAGGCCTTTTAAAGTGAGTCAACAAGCATTTACCTGAGAGCAAAAAGAGTAGCTCTTCAAGAATTACTGATTCAGACAGAAATCCAAATAGTGTTGCAATTAGGAGACAAAGGCAAGAGGTATTTATGAGAAAAGGAAGGAGAATAATTACATCAATAGAAGAAAGGTATTTCTATTGGTGCAGATAAGCTAGCAGAGTGATGCTAATTGTAAACAATGTTTTTAATTTTCAGTGCCATAGTCATCAGTTCGGTACTCAGAATATCTGCTTTCTTGTTATCTCTGCAAACAGTTCTTTGGGACACGAGGTTACTGTAGGCCCAGCAATTTCTCTCTGTTTTCACATTCCAAGGGTTTGAAGCATAAGACCTGCAAGGCAGCTCCTCTGATATGGCAGTTCAGACTCTATTTTAAAGTGGCTCCACTTATATATAAATATATATATTTTACAGTAGTTAGAAAAACCTTTAAAACTATTTATTTAAAAATGCCATTTTAATAAGCATTATTACCAGCAGCATATATGCTCTTAAAAGCACGTCGATATCTTTTATCACCTTCCCCTCATACTCATGGTTTTCAACTAAATGGTCAAATTTTTCAGAGGACAGACATTATGGTCTATTTATAACCAAGTACCAAAATCGGCTTTTCTTTAATTTATGTGATGTGGAAGAGAAAAGCTATTTCAATGCCACAAAGTCAATGCCGAGTTACAAAAGTGGCTCATCAGGAAAATGTGAATGGGGAATTTTGAGTTGTGCTATCAATTAATAAAGTCGGTTGTTAAGTGATAAATATAGTTTAGAGTTTTTATCTGCAAAACGAGAAATACTTTCTACCAGCCCTAGGGACCATTGCGAAAATAAGGAAGTTAACATTCTTGAAATTAAAATATTAAAGTTTCTTTTTCATGAAGAGACCATCTATAAGAATGACTGGGTAAATACATGGAGTAAAATATGAGTTTATAGGTTTCTTGGCTCTCTTGAGGTGGAAACAATTCCAGTTTTAGAGTCATTCAGCTACTCAGGTATCTTGTAATAATTCTTGACATTTATAGTCCTATCTATGTGGGCAAAGTCATTAGCACATATCCAACAGATGAAACGACAAAGATATACTTATTTTCCTTGTAGAGTAGCAGTGATTATCGTGTAAGTGAGAATCAAACCTGTTTTAGTTTAAATGTGTCTTTGTGTGTGAGTCTGGACATAATCAGTATGTGTTAATGGACCGATTCACTTAGCTCATTGTTTTTGTGTTTTATACCTTAGGCCAATGCTAGTTCCTCTCAGAACAAAGTTAACATAGTCACTGAAGCAGTGAGTGGAGATAAGTAGTGAGAAATAAGACTTCAAATCTCCTATCTCCTTGAAGTCTGTGAAACTAGAGCCATGTTTCATCAACTTAGAAATTAGTAAGGACCATTCATAAACCTTTTCATCACAGTAGATAAACGGTTCCTCGTTGAAACAGAAATGGCCAACACAGCCTGGAAGAAACTGCTCACTTTGATTTGAAAACAGTGCAAGGGTCTATATGTATTTATATGTGTAGAAAGAAACTTCAAGTTCAAAACTGACTTCCAAATGCACTAAGACAGTGAGGAGATGGTTGAGAAGCAAGAATAGCAGCAAAATTACATAACTGTTCTTAACCTTGTCCGTTTTCAAGAATTCTTTAATGTGCAAAAGGAGTTTAATGAAATATTGCATTAAACTTCAAGACGATTTAAATGTCATATCTTTTAAATGATTGTTATAAGAAAATAATGTATTCAGAAGGTACCATGCAAATTTATCCTTTTAAAAACAAAAATAGAGATGAGTTTGTAGAATAAAATTATGGCTTTATTTGATCAATGATATTTGTATAACTTACTATATAATAAATTTATTTCTAAACAGGTTTATATTTACATATATATTATATAATTAATATAATTTATAATTTCATGTAAATTATAATTAGAAATTTAACATAACTGATTTGATAAATTATGTTTTGACATTATGACTATATTTTCAATCATTTCTGCAAGAGTATCTTTTGTATTTAATTCAAATCCAGATAAGATGAGCTATGATGGATGAGAATGAGTTCTCTAAGGAGGTGCTTAAGAGTAGAAAGAAGGCAGTATGGTTTCCTATGAACAGTGAAAGTCTCTAATAATCCTCTCAAGGCAGCACAAAATTAAGCCTAAAAATGGAACTTAAGCTGATTTTCAAAGGTGAAAAGGGAAAAACAAAAGAGCAATATTAGTTCATTGGAAAAATAAAATCATCACAACCAAGATACCCCAATCTGGTCTATCTAGATCTGTAAGTTGAACAGCCCAAAGCATGATGGGAGCCCACCGCCCAGGGTGCTCTGAACCTCAGAGTCACGTACTCACCAGCTCATGTTCTTCGGTTTGTAGGTTGTGGTGTTTATTACTACTTGAAATTTCCAGCACCTCTGTGCTTACCCAAAATAGAATGCGGTGCACAAGTTCAATTTGGAGTCTCAAAGGCCTGTTCAAATGTGCGCAAGTCTTTTTAAAAGAGGCCAAGTGGATAGATCTTAATCGGTAACACGAAAACAGAGTTCGCATTACACCATGGTAGAGCCACTGCAATTTATAGCTCAGGTTTGGCCACAAGTGATGGTTGGGCACCATTTGTTAAGATCTTTCCAATTCTTTCTTCTCTTACCCAACATAGTATATGCAAATCTAGAGGTGACCTGAATTTAGTCCTCTTTATCTGTCTTTGCAGGTAGGATTTTTTACAGGGTATAATTGTACAACTTGCCAAATAAGTGCACCCTAATATAATGTTATAAAATGAAGTCAGCTGCAGGGTTCTATTTTATAGGATAGTTTTATTAAGCAAGTCTTGCATTAATAAAAGTAATTTCTCACTGAGAATTATCTCATTTTTTGAGCCATTTTTCTAATTATCCTTAACAGTATTATTCTCCTTTGATAATTGATTGATTCCAATATCACTTTATTTTACCCAAGTGTCTGGCTATGCCTCAATTAAAATGTACCTAATACTGAACTTTGAAACTCCAAATTTTGCTTATTTTCTCTTCAGGATATAGTGTATTAATTTCTTTCCCTTACTCAATTCCTTCTCACTAAAATTATTGTCAATCTCATCTTTTCTACTGTTCGTGTCTATTTTCTTTTCTCTCTAAAAACCTTTTTGTTGCAGTTGAACCCAACACCTGATACTTAAATGAGTCTACTATTGTGGGTAGCATTAACCTCTAATTTAGTTCATCAGGGATTTGAATAGCGGGTCTCTATCAAAGCTGTTCCCAGGCAAAAGAAAGTAACGGCAGGTGCTGAAGTAACTGGTGCTTATGGTACAGTCTGACAGAACCCAGTGGGAGTTTTCATCCCCGTCTTGGATCTAGAATAAGCTGTGGATGCTGTTTATGTCCTTTCACTTTAACTGGGGCCATGTTCCTAAGACCCTGGTCCCGGCGATGATTTTCCTATAAAGTCATCCTCCGCACTCTAATTTTCTAAATGTAAAGGGGATGATTAGGTATGTTTTGTAATGTTCCTTCCAGCTACAATTTCAAATTAAATGAAAAGTAGGAAGCACGGGAAGCTAACGGCAGTGCTGAAAGTCTCCAGACAGCCAACATATGCTAGAAATGTTGGAGGCAGTGGACCCAAGGTGGGACCACTACATAAGGCCTGCCCCTCTAAAATCAGCATCGCTGAATCTAGACATAAAACTGTGTTTCCCCAAGGTGGAGACATTCATTCAATGTATGGAAAACAGAATGTGGCGGGAGGTCATGGGGGTTCAGAAAGAGATCAGAAGATCTGAGCTTTATGTAAAACTCCTTGGATTAAAGAAGAAATCAGACAAAATTAACGGAAATCATGGACCTTAAGTCATGACCCTCTTTCTACAAAGGAGGAAAATCTAGGTGATCTATAGAAATAGCATCATTTAAGATGCTATTTATAATCCTGTCAGGTAATGTAATGATCACCGTGACAACTTTTCTGTTTACTACAGCTTGTCTTTTTCTTCTAAATATGTTGTGTGAGAAAAATGTCTTTTATTTACTTTTTACTTAAATCTCTTTCTCAGAACATCGGTTCACTTTGTCAATGCCTGTCTTTCTCAGCTATTTTCACTTAAATCAGTCAGGACTTCTATGCATTATTGTAGTCGTTTTAGTTCTCCATTCAGGATATCCCTGCTTCATTCGATATATATATTCAATCAATTTGCTCTAGTAGCCGGACGCTGTGTTAGGAAATGGTTATACCTATGTTTTTAAACGGAGTCCTGTCTTCAAGGAGCCTACAATCTAGTAAGAAAACACAAGTAAATAGTAACAATGATATATTAAACCCTTTTCTGCAACAGCTGCTTGACAGAGTTACTGATTTTTATGCAGTTTCATTTAATACTTTCAAAGGCTTCCCAAAAGGTAGGTGGTGTCTCCATTTTATAGATGAGAAAATCAAAGCTTGGGCACATTAAGTAACCTGCTCAAAGTGACAAGGCTTGCTACCGAGGAAGCTAAACCTTAGGGTCAGCTATGCGTAATTCCAAAGCCTTTTTCTCTGCAAGGTAATCACTGCTATGATAAAGAGATACTTATATTTCAATTATTATTCATTATAACTGTGGGTAATGGATAGAAGTTAATGTGTACTTGTTTGGACCAAAGATCAGTAGGATTTTAACCCTGCTCCTCCCACTTGCTAAGGGAAGGAGACTCTTACAGAGACTACAAAGTCAATTTTCTCCTTCTTCCAGGTTTGCTTTTAATACCAATATCTTTTCTCTTTTCTCTTCAAACGTCAACTTATTTGCTGATTGCTATAATGAAGCTGTCATGTCAACCATAGACAAAGTCATTAGTAGAGATGGGAATTTTCTTAATCCAGTTGTTTGACAATTTCATGAATTCTTGTTTAAAATTAAAATTTTAAAACTCCATAAAACTCTGAATGTGATCTATCTGAAATAAAGTATAAGGTAATGAAATTCAATATCTAGGTGTGTCCAATCCACTTTATTTTCCCCATCAACAAAGTAAAAGTACATTTACTTGCAAAGATCAATTAACATACTCGCAAAGAACTTTTTTCTACCTGATTTTTAAAAAATTGCTAATGATTACTGTATGCCAGCTATGGTTTTCTATGCATTATCTTCCTCAACCCTCTTAAGGATGCTGTAAGGTAATTAGTGATCTTCCCACTTTTCAGATGAGGGAACTGAATCAATAAGCTAAAAAGGGGCAGAACCAGAAAATTAACTAAGGACTATTTATTCTCAAAAACTATGCTTCTAACTACATGTGTTATGCATCATTGAGATAATGAGATAATGAGAACAACAACAATTTAACCAACACTTACGAGTGCCTATTGCGTATGAGGCATTGTTTGAAGAGCTTTTCATATATTAACTCATTTGATCCTCACGATCATGAGTCAAGTACTGTTATGATTCTTAGTTTGTTAATAAGAAAACTGAAGCACATGGAGACTCAAATATTCATACCACTGGAGGCAATAGAGTCAGATTCCATGGTGGCAGACGGTGTCCAGAACTTTGCTTTCAATCATTATGCTCTTGGCAAATATGGATAGTAAGACAAACTATTTATACATGACTGTCGCTTATAAAATGGAATGTTTTATGATTTATATTAATTTTTTTCAATGTATGATACTTAATCAGAAGCCATGAGGCAAGAATATTTTAAAAAATTTCCACATTTGAATGTGTGTCTTTCACTTTATTTAAAACTGGAAAATTATTGGCTTCTTAACCCAACAGAAATTTACCCCAGTTATGACTGATAGCATTGACCATTTTAAGAAATCATACGTGGAAATCTTAAAGGTCATTTTGTATTCAAACTCAATACATTACTAGCCTTGAATATCTTTTCAAAATCACGTTTTCTCTAAAAAGAACAAATTCCACCATTCAATTTAGATTGTAAAAGCCCAGTAAACCACATTGAAGTGACCTTGTTCAAAGTTTCCTGAACAATGCTCTGGCAACGTGCACTTAACAGGATAAACAGTGGGTTCCTGTGTTGTATTTCCTGTAGATGATTATTATGTTTTTATTTCTCTTGATATCACTGATCATTAAATGTTAGTTTTAGGAGAAAAAAGAACCAACTACCTTACTATATTTAGAGTCAAAAATATTCAAATTATGCAGCTCCTAGGGCTTCAAACATAATGGCTGTTTTTCATGGCAATTTTCAGTCCACTAGGAAATGATAATGGGCCTGAAACTGGATGCCACAACTGTTGTAAGGGCTAGTCGTTGATGTTCAGAAGTTCTTTCAAAACTTCTGAAACTATTTTTTACATGATATCTTAATGGAAAGCCTAATAGTCTATGGTTATCTTTCAGCCAGTCCAGTCCAATGCAATAAAGTTGTTCTCCGATGATTGTCGGGTATGTTTCCAGTTTCAAGGAACAGATTACCTTAAGACAGCCTTTTAACCAGGGGAGAGACTGGTTCTCAAACAATGAGAAGCCCAGAGTGTGTTCAACTCTGTCTCCCCCCCCTTACCATGTGCCTCCTGTGGAGATACCTGCATGTCCACCAGTTAAGAGGAGAAGGATGAAGTACCCTTCTTCTCTGGAGGGTCTGTGTTTTTATTATGTATGTGAAGTATCTTGCCTATAGCTTATTAGTCAGAACAAACTGCAAAAACTCTGGGAAGATAAGTCTTTAAATAGACATATTATCAGGATTCTACAGTCAGATAAAAGCAAAAATAGGTCCTCAGTAGGTAGAAAGCAGTGTCTGCCACAACTGGGCTACATAATTTATTACTTATTTTAAAGAGTAATAAACATGGAAATAGTGTCTTGATTACAAAATATATTGTATCACTGAGAAACTTCAATGGAAAATGATCCTTAAATACTTGCTGGAAAAAAGAGGGTACATGCTTGAAGGTAAAAATGTAAGCATTTGCTTTGAATCAGAGGTCTGTTCCCCAGCCCTTTGTCTGCCTAAACACAAAGTAGCCATTACCGCAACAGGTTAGACCGTCCTGCGCCTTCCACTGGAGCCCAGTACAGTCCTGGCTCAGCCTCAAGAGTATGAACAAAGATTTTCCCCTCTTTTTTGCAAAATCGAGATATCATTACTCATTGCTTGACATTTCCAACATGCCTCTCTCATACCATCTTATTTCTTGTGCTTCCTTTTGTGACTAAGACTATTGTTGCTGTTTTTAGTAGGTTGACCTTGCTGGTTAGAGCATTCCCTCCCAAACTTTTCTATATCTGTCATAATAAAAGTGGGAATATTTGTAGGCGCACTGAGTTAAACAAACAGGGCTGCTAATAGCCAGAGGTGACTGGTCCAGGAGCTCCAGTTGCTCCAGGTCTCCTCTGGTCACCTAATAGCTGAGGGGATCAATATTGCAGAAACATCTATAACCTACTCTGGACACACCAATAGCTCTCACGAAGAGGTAGAAAGGACTGGATTAGAGGACAGATAACACAGCAAATATTAATGTGTCCAATCTCAGCAGGTTCCCGTTTCCAACCTGCGTTCATGTAGGAAGAGGTTTTCCTTGTGCACTTAGTATAATAATCTATAGTTCCTTCTAACCCTTGAATGTTGGTCAACAATTCTTTATTGTTCTTTACTCATCCTTTGTCTCACCGAGTTTCAAGGACACTTTTCTAACATTTTGTGTATTATTTGTGTGCATGAGTATCCTTGCGAAATTAACTTTTGTGGTCAGAGCAAAGGTGGAAATGTACCATGGATTCTTGGGTTAATTAGTTCATTTTTGAATGCCTCAGAAGAGATGTATTTTATGCTGTGCCTTGGCGATTTCAAAGTATTTTACAAATTTATAAAGAACATGTACAAAATAGTACATCTTCAAATATTCTTAAGCTATAATAAACATACCTCTGCCCAGAGTAGAAGAGTTTACGCAGCCTCTTCTAAGACAACAGGGCAAAGAGCAGCCACCAGCCTCTTGCTCTTTAGCCCAGGCCACGTAAATCCCTTTTATCCTCTCCCGTTGAGATCATGTGGCCCTCTGCCACAGAACAAGATCGTAGCTTCTCCGTTAGTGACCAGTAATTCATCATATGACTATAATGATACACAATGTGGACATGAGAAAGTTTTTCATGCCACAGGAATGATAATGGCCGGGTAGTGTTGTTGGTGTCTCTCTTCACATCTGTCTGTCTGTCTGTCTGTGTATAAGCTACTCGACAAACAATATCAGTTATGTCTTGCAGAGATCCAAGTGGCATAACTGGCTAGCAATATACAGACAGATATGTAATTTTCTCGACACCTCTAATCAGGGACCTCGGTTGAGTGATTAATACACTCTAAAAGAGTATTACATGGTTCTGAAAAAGGTCTGGAGATATGCTGTCTGAGTACAGGTAATTTGATTTATTTCAAATCTGTTTTAGAAGATAAATGCAAATTATTAAGATGATAGAATATATTATATCCTGAGGGGAAAACAAGTCACATTTCCCTCTTGAGACAGCTTTAAACCAAATATGTTGCTACAAAGGAATATATTTCAGAGAATCTTCTTGGTTGAAACAGCTCTTAATTAGAATGCATAGCGTTTTGCTTTTTATAGGATAAAATATTTCTTATTTCACAAGTTCTGACAAATGTATAACAAAAATGTCATTGTGTGTCGCTTAATGCCTTCTGAAGAACTTATTTAATCCTTTATTTATTCAACAAATACATATTGAGCACTTACTTTATGCCAGACACAAATACATGTGTGGGGAATACATGTGAAGGAAAGGGAAAACAGAAGCTTACAGGGTAATGCAAGAGAAACACATGAATCGATCTCTCAGATAAATGCAACTAGATTTCACACTCGTGGGAGTGAAGAATATGATTCTTCAAGAGTTAAAAGCAAAGCAAAACAAAACAAACAAACAAACAAAACCCACTTGACCTTGGCTGGATCAGGGAAGCCCTTCCTGAGGAAAGGACACTTCAGCTGAGGGCTGAGGAATTTGTGGTATTAACCACTGAGCAGGGGAGGGAGGGCCAGTGTGAGGAACAGTACACACAGGCCCAGGACGTGGCCCATTCCGGGGAGTGAGAGAAGCCAGAGAAATGGAGCTAGAAGGAAGGTAGGTGACATGGGCAGAGGTGTAGATGGTACCAGGTCTTGCAGAGCCTTAAACAGGCCACTTTAAGAAGGCTTATTGTAAAGATTTTTAGATCATATCTAACAATTTCAATAGAATACAGAATTCAAAAAAAGCGAAGTCATGGTTATATAAACAGCAGAGGCACTTTTTATATATATGCAGGATTCAGACAGTATGTTTAAAAACAAAGTTTGAACTAGGAAAGTGAGTTTTAACAAAGGTTTTCTGAACTTATTTCTATATAATCTCTTGCATCTGATAATAGTTCTTTAGCCATTCATTAACATTTTCACCTTATTTGGTGAAGTCCAGTGCCAGATTGCATAATAAGACATGGGATGGCAAATCATCTCCTAAAATTTATTTGCTTCAGATTAGTAACCAGGTATTAGAAATTATTGGACATATAATTTGACAACTTTCAAAATATTCCAGCTGCAGATGTAGATTGGGGTGGGGGGTGCCAAATGTAATTTACATAAATCCAAGCAAAAATAGACTTTAGAGTTAGGTCTTCTGCCTGGCGCCTCAGGGCACAAACGTAGAGCCCTGCGTGACTGGTTTCCCCTCTCAAAGGCATTTTTTCATTGTTGAGCTCTCAGACAATTGAGGTTCCTGTAGGCAGCCTGGCTGACACTAAGTGCACGATGCTATCAAGCATCATCATTTTTGTTGCATATGCTTCACTTCGTTTTGTGTGCTTGAAGCAGGCAGGTAAAAGATAATATTACACTTAATGTAGCCTTCATTTTGCATCCGCCATGCCTGACTTCAGGGCTCCACCCATTCCTTTAAGCTGCATATCTGATTTCCATAGTCTCTGTAGTATGAGAATCTGACTGCCTTTTCAATACAGCTTTGAAACTCACGCCAGTGTTTCGGGCAGTCTTGCTGCCCCTCCCTAAGCACTAAAATATCTAAGAGAATGATACATTGTTTTGGAATATTAGACAATGCTACTAAACTGACATGGGCCATGAAAGCCTTCAAACATTTATAGTTGGCAATTCACTTTTCAAAAGACTTCAGGGGGGAAAAATGTAACTAGAAAACAACATTCATGGGAAAACAACATTCACTTCCTTTCTGAGATCCTCTCAAATAATAGGAAGAGAGGAGGAGTCAATTGAGAATTTTCAGTTCTCTGGGGAAAAAAAATTAAACAATTCTCAAAGAAGCTCTTAAGATAGATGTATTCAAGAAACCACGCACATAAAAGTCTCTGGAAATCATCATAATATCGGAAAAAAATTATGTTTGACCATATATGGAAACCTGTAATTATTCTACTATATTTTAAGTATTTAACCAACAACAGCACTTACAATGAGCCAGACTTTTCTACATTCCTTTAAAGTAACTATTTAATTCTCGCAATACTCCAATGAGATAGGTCTTATTATGGAGAAGGAAACTGAGGCACAGGAAGGTGAAATCACTGACCCGACATTACATAAAAGTGGCAGGACCAGGATTCAAACCCACACACGCTGTCTCCAGACTCTCTGCTCTTCAGCATTATGCATTTTTAAAAATTTTTATGAAACAATTAACCAATTAAATGAGAAGTAAAGCTACAGATAGTCTCTGCATGCAACTTTGGGAGTTTTAAATATTACCAACGTAGGCCCACTCTCTCTCTTACAGTGAAAAGTTTATTTTTGTAAAGCCATCTGGAGCACACGATGCTCTGGTGGCCACTTGAAAATGTGAGGAGTCTTTGGCAACTAGTGAGATCATTCAAAATAATGTGCACACTTATCTAAGGGTGGGACCGAGGTGTGCCAAAGAATAACAGCAGGCCTCTTTACAATTGGAGAGTTGAGTTAATAAGATCCTCTCCTAAGATATAAATACCCTCTAGAATAGTTTGGACTCTGTGGACCATGCCTTAGCATACATTGTTTTAATTAGACCAATACTTGGCTGAGAACAGTCTCAATTTTCATTGTGTGCTATGGAGGGAGAGAAGGAAATGTATAACCAAACTGACTTTCAACACTTCTAATTTTTTTTCCTCCTCACCTCTGAAAGATTCTTCCTGCTTGAGCCTCTGAAACCAATCCTGTCATTATGGAGAGTTTAAGAAGCTCAGTTAACATGGCAGCTGGTCCCACTTGTGACTTACACCAGTGTTTTGTAACCAAGCCCTTATTTTTTGGAGCCTGAATCTCTGTCTGGTATTCTCGTTGCTCTGAGACTAGTGCTGTGCTCTCTTTATTCAGTCTTGAGCCACTAGGGACCTCTGTCAGATCTGAGGAGGCATAAAATGCCTCTTGCCAGGCTCCTCCTGTGGGTTGCAACACCCACCCAACCCCCTTGCTGTGGGTTTCCAACATCTATTCAGGTTTTGTCCTCCCAGCACCTGACAATTTCCTAAGCAGCTGCTCCCTGGATCCTGGCCCCTCTGCATCTGGTCTGATAGGCCTCACCGTGGCCCATCAAACTCTCAGTGCTTGCTTTTACATTAGAATCACCTGGGGGGCTCTTTAGATATGCAGATGCTTGAGTTTCATCTAGGTTACTTAAAGCGAACTCTAGAGTTCGATCCAGGATATTGGTATTTAAAAGAATTCTCTCGATAAGTCTCATAAGTACCCAAGGATGAAAGAACTGTATCAATTTCTCTTAAATTTTAATGTGGGGATGTTGTAAAAATGTACTTGCTGGTTCAGTAAGTGAGGGGTAGGGCCTGAGATTTTGCATTTCTGAATAAGAGCCCAAGTGATGACTTTAATGTTGGTCCACAGGCCACTCTTTAAGTACAAGGCTCAGTGGTTCTCAAACTGTCATAAAGAATCACCTGGGGACTTGCTAGAGATGTAAAATTTCAGGACCCATCTCAGACTTACTAGGCCTAAAACTGGGGGTGAGACCCAGCAATCTGTTTTGACAATTGGAGAACCACTGGCCTAGATGGCAATAGAAATAGAAATTAATGCAAACCACATATGTAATTTAAAATTTTCTAGTTGTCACATTTTAAAAAGTGAAATGAAACTGGTAAAATTAACTTTAATAAAATATCTTATTTAATCTTTTTTGCATTCTATGTCTTCCAAGTCTCATGAGCATTTTACACTTATATGCCATCTCGGTTCTGACTAGTCACATGGTAAACGCTCCATTGCCATATGAATCCACCATATTGGACAGCCAAGTTCTAGAATTATGACAGTGATAACAGCATTAGCTGTTATTGAAGGCTTGCTGTGTATCAGGCATTACCTAGTCAAGCATCTTATGTGCTTTGTATAAGCCCTACCATGACTCTGTGGATCAGTACTGTAATTATTCCCATTGTATGCAGGCGAGGGCTTATGCCAAAAGCCCTACTTACTGTTTCGTCAATGTAAAAAGCCTACTCTAATTTAAGCATTTCCCAATTATTTTAAATCAATTTATTTGTAAAAAGATAATGAATATTAATAAAATCATTAACATTGGTACAATTGTTAAGACATCTATAGCTTATAAAAGGCATCATAGTTCGGTAAGTAGAAAAGTCCAAATTTAGTATTTTCTAACCTTTTAAAATATGCCAAAAGCCCAACAAGTACTCTTCTGTGACATCAAAGCTGCTGAAAGGTTCTTATTGAGAGGCTATTTGGACAATAGGGATCTTTTGGGAACGAAGGAGACTGCGGCGAGTCACATGGCAGGGTAAGATTTATCCTGAATGGAAGTAGCTAGCGGGTTATCATCTGTTCATTCAAGTGCAGATTATGATACAAAATGACTCTAATAATTCAGTAATGCACCACACAACAAAGTTTAGGATCGTGGACCACATATACAATGGTGGTCCCATAAGATTATAGTAGAATTGAAACATTTCTATCACCTAGCGACCTCATAGCCCTGGTAATGTTTTAGCTCAATGCATTACTCACAGGTGGTGATGCTGGTGTAAACAAACTTACTGTACTGTTAAAAAAAAAAATTCAACTGAGTAAATTTGAAGCTCTAAGTGGTTTTATTAAGTGATTTGTGAATGGGATAGCATCCACCTAGCAACTAAGGATAGCACAAAATGGAGGGTTTGTATAGGAAGAAAGGCGGGGAAAGGGAACTATTAAAAAGAGAGAAGAAAAATTATTTTGGAGCCAGGACACCCTTTCTTTGGGGGAAGAGAAATGTGTCATTAGGGTTTCCTGAAGGGTTTTAATTATGCAGATTGCATCTTCTTTCTATGGAGGAACGAAGAATGGTGACCGGTTACCTTACTGGTGGTCGGTTATTGATTCCAGAAAATTTCAGACTGGTTGATTATGATTCCAATGATTCCATTTCTGGGAGAGGTGGAAACTGCAATTAGATCAGGTATTAAATCTAAGTTTGATGTCATAGGATTTTAGCATGAGTGATGTCATTTTGGCCCTGTGGGTTTTTTCTTAGACTGTAAAACGGTGTGCCACGTTACATAACCAGCAGCCTCACACATCTCTTGCGTTTGCGGCTTCTCTCGATTGCATCATTTCCTCTTGTGCCTGATTTAATCTCGTGTTGCTTTGTACAATAACCTGCTGTACAGGTTTGTAGCCTGGGAGCAAACAGGCTAGGTGAGTAGTTAGGCTGTTCTGCCTAGGTTTGTGTAAGTGCACTCTGTGATGTTCGCACAATGACAAAATTGCCTAACAACACATTTCTTAGAACATATCCCTATATGATTGTAGTTAAATGTGAGGCAATTAGCTTCTCTCAGTATTGATGTAGAAAGCAGGCAGCTTGGAATTTAAAAATAATGATTGACTTAAGAGTCTAATAGCTCATCTTTATCAGTTTCCTTAACTTCCATAGTTTCTCAAAGAAGGCCAACTTTTAAATATATTTTCCTTTTCATTATAAACGACTATAAGAAGGAAAAAATAAAAACGATTAAAAATTTTCTGAGGCTAGGTTCATTTTTTGTCAAAATTGTCATTTATCATTTTGACCAAGTAATGTGAATATTCTATTTTAAACTGACAGATATTTAAGACATATTAAAATGTAACCATTTAAAATAAATAAACAGAAAAATGCATTATTCTACAGGTGTTTTTTAAAACCTTGTGGTATGTTTTAAAAATATCTAATCTTATTTAAAATTTTAATTAGATATCTCAAACTTAAGCTGTAGTTTTTTTTAATCTAAATATTTGTGTAGTTTTAATATGTGTATTATGCTGAAGGAGTTCACAATTTTACCATACTACTTGAAATATAGGAATCACATTTTTTTACATATCGTGCATATTCCTCAGTATTTTTTTAAATTTATTTTTCACTTATATTAAACATACAACATTATATTAGTTTCAGACATTTATATACCTTACGAAGTGATCACCCCCATAAATCTATACCCACCTGACAACGTAGTTGACTATATTCCCTATGCTGTACTTTACATCTCCATGACTATTTTTATGACTGGCAATTTGTACTTCTTAGTCCCTTTCACCTTATTTCACTTGTAATAATAGTTGTATCTTTTTTTTTTACATATCATGCATACTCCTTAGCATTTTCCATAATCAGTTTCCGTGTCTTTCTTTAATTACAAGGAAAGAATTGGATTTGATCTGTCTCTTAACCAACTTTCGTCATATTAATTGTGAAATATATGGTGGTTTTATACTTGACTAAGATCAGAGACTCTTCTTTCACCTCCTTTCACCTCTCAGCAGGACTCACTGACTGCTTAAGCATTCTCTTTGTTATGAAGTTTAAAGGATTCGCAGATTTCATATGCTTACCATAAAGGCTTCTATAAAAATATTTAAGTGTTCCCTTGGTAGGAAGTAACTAGTTTTCCTTCTTAGGGGTGTAAAAGACATAATGAAGCAATGGAAGCCAGGAGTTGGTCTGATGACACATAGCATCTTCCTTCAGTCATAGTATGAAGAGATCTCATCTCTGATTGCTACGGTTTGAATAGTCTCATCATGAGAAGAAAGAAGCTGTAAAAGTTTGTAACAGATTTTGTCTTTATTCTTTACATTTTCTGAGTTTGTGTGCTGTAAACCACTGGAAGCAAGGGCACAGTTTATTTGGCCCATTATTGTGTTCTCGAAGTGCCTGGCATGTAATAGGCCCAGAAGTACTTGCCACAAATATTTGGTGAATGAATAAATACATGCATGAATGAAATGAATGGATGAATGAGTAAATACAACTTTTAGATCTTAATTTATAATTCTAGAAATAAAATGAAAGCTCAGAGTTTATTGGTAACCCAGTCTGTACTATTTCTTCATTGGCCTTTGGAGGGAGAAGCAAGTGATCGGTGTCTGCCTGCATCATGTCACTGAATGGTCCCCATTCTCTGCCAACAGATAAGAAATGTCAACAGCTTAACCCAGTAGCTTTCAAAAATAGCATACTTGATGAAACTGGAAATTTGGGTGCATGCTGGAAATAAACCATTTGCCTTCAGCCTTAAGAAGGATAGGCTGACAATAGATATTCCAATCAGAGATATCTAAAAATATTTTTTAAGACCCATGTATAAGTGAGCAATGAAATATCAGAAGAAGTGTCTTCCCTCTCAGTAAGGTATAAATAGAACATCTTACTTTCAATGAGTCAGGTAAGTCATTTTGAAAACTTCAGGATTATGGCCAGGCACTCTGTTTCTTTAAGATTCCAGTCAAGTTTTCTTGTTTGTTTGTTTTCAATAGTGCCGGGCAGTTTTCCTCAAAATTTAAACGACTATTTGAACAGTAAACCAAGTTGGTGTGGGTTTCCTGGTTTGTGCCCTCCCCGTCCCCGTAGGGGATGGGGGGGTGTGGCGATTCGGACACGATTTTTTCATCACTTTGCAGACAAGTCCGGCTGCTGTTAATGCTGAAAATAGCTCAAATGCTCTCAGAACAGTAGCACCACCCAGCAGCTGGGATTCTTTCCTCTCTTATTTGCCTTCTCTCTTGCCTTTTTTTTTTTCCCCTTTCAGACACTTGGATTGGACTTAATCTTAAATCTCTGGAGTTCAAGACCTTTTAAAAGGGGCTAAATAAACAATCTCTACATGTAAAGGCCACTGACTCTTACTTCCTCTGTTCAGAGCAACTGTTGAACCCTGCTGCCTGGAGGTAAGAGTTTTATTCTGGAATTATTTAATTGGTTTATGATATGTTTATGACTAATGCTTTTTAAATAAGTTATTTATAGTGAAAATAAGCAGGGGCTGCGAATGATCTTCAGGTAAAAATGGTGTCCAAGAATACAGCAGGAGCATCTGTACATTTTTGTGGCTGTAATTTTAAACTTTGCTTGAAGCTCCCTGTCACGCTGACCTGTAGTGCAGACCGGCCTGTGCCTGAGCTGCCCCAGAACCTTAATTACCCCTCTTTGCCAGAGCAGTGAGCAGCCCTTTGAGACGTCATAATTTTGTTGTTTAGACTGCTTACATATTTCTAACTAATGAAGGGCATTGTTTTGAAGGAAAAAGATGCAACCACCTGAGTAAAGAAAATCTAGTAGTAATTGTTCTTTAAGGACCACGAGCAAGCTCTATTTTATTTTGTTCTTTTCGTCACTGTTTGTTCATTGCTAGTGTGAAAGGAGAAGTTGTTTGTTTGTTTTACTTTTTTATATGTCCCTAGCACAATTCGGTGACTCAGATCTGAGAATTCCTCACCTAGCCAAAAGTCTTTTGCTAGCAGGTTTCTCTAATGTGACAGCATTATATTGTGGATAGTTTCCTGTGTCTCCCGTCCCCCTCCTCATGCTTGCGCTCAACATTTTTGCAAAGTACTTTGATCTATGGACTTTAACTTCAAACACAACATTTACTTTGGTTGTGGATATTGACTACAGTCAGTAAAAAGTCTTTTGTTGTTGTCGTTAATGCTTTTAAATAATTTCCTTTAAATAATCTATTGGGCTTCAGTTTTCTCACACTGATATGTCTTACGTTTTACTTGTGAAGGGATCCCTAACTGCAGGGAAAAGTCTGTTTTATGGCAAGGGTCTCTCACCAGATAGACTTTATGATAACTCTCTGCTCCCCAGCAAGCAGCAAATGACAGTGCAAAGAATCTGATTCTGTCAACCTCCTCATTTGATTGCCCTGCTGACTCAAAATTACCATTATGCCCTGGGGCCTAACTGTTGCCTTTTTAACAGGGACACTGAAATCCTTGGAATTTAAAAATTCTTGTCTCCAAAAAAAGTTTATTGATATCACTGATGACGTGTCAAAAGAAAGCATGCATTTTAAACACACAGAGATCTTCTGGGTAACTTTAAAAAAAAAAAAAAAAGAAGAAGAAAAATTAAAAAGAAAGAAAGAAAAGAAATTTTTCAAAAAAGGAAAATAAAGAAAAAAAAATCCTCTGTAGCCAAACGTCTGTTCTGATAGTAAAATTTATGATGAATGAAGAATAATGAATAATAATAATAATAATAAAAGTATTTCCTAAAATAGTCAATGTGGCACTTTCTAACCATTCAATTAACTTCTAGATGTTCTCTTTATTTTAAAGAAAATTCATGTAAATATTACATATGTTTGTTACCTTTTTTTCTCCACCCTAGGCAGAGGGCATTTTCAAAGTGCTCAGCCAGATACTGAGTTTCACGGTCCCTGGCAAACTGTGGTCCCTGGCAAACTGTCCCTGCCTGATCTGTTGCAGGTTAGGAGGAGAATGAGCTTAATCCTGTCAGGAGACCATTTAAGTCCAAGTCAAGGACTCCTCAGAGCTGATGCAGTCTGCTCCGGTATTCTGCACCTTGCTGAGAAGGAAGGAAGCAAGTGTCCACAGGGCAAGATTTCAGAGGGGTGGAGCTAGGGAGAATGCTGTGGGAGAGGTTTCTCTGGATTAGATGCAATATGATCTCTAGAATTTGGACTATTCGTAGAAAAAATCTGATTTTTTTTTTTTATTTCCAAACACTGGACAATTAATTGCTACTTTCCCCCACCCCTTCATTCTGCATTATAGGGAGCATTTTAATCATCCCATTTTTGTGATGGGTCAAAATTCTAAGTCCTTCAGTTATTTTGAACATAGACTTGACTTCACTGCCTTTGGAGGTCTAGAATGTTCTCCCTCCTGATGCTAGGAAACTGTGAGCTGGCATTGCTGAGTGCAAGTGTATCCCTAAAGGTAATACAAGTTCAGTTGCAGAATCCAGTGGCACCAGGATGAAATTGGAGTTTAGAGGATGGTAGACAGCCGTTTCATTCTCAGAGAAGCCATTTTTTCCTCTTTTGTTGTTGTTTTGTTTCTTTGTGTCTCTTCACCCCTTAATTTTACTCTGAAACTTTGGATTGTTTGAACGTGAAACTTCAGGTGAAACCTAGCCAAAGCCACTGAGTTTCACACAGGTTCCACATGAAAGAAGTATTCTACCCAGTGTTGCTCAAAACTTGGCCCATGTTTTGCCAAAAGTTTCATGAATGTCAGTGAGCCTGGATTTGAAACATAATCCAAAGCCAGGTGACTTCTAGTGACTCTGAGGCTTAATCGTATAAGTATAGAATCTGTCAAACAAGGACATCCCTTATTTTCACATCTCCTGTAATTTCATTGTGTACACACATTTTTTTTCCAATAAACTCCCATTTGGTCTATGATACTTTAAAGCCAAATTCAATCCTAATATAAACTTTTATAGTTGTGGTGTTTAAGCACTGGCAACCAGAGTTTGCATTTTAAATTCCTACACAGTCTGAACCACAGTGGTGTGAACATGTTGGTATAATTCAGCTGAAGGAAGTCCCAGGAGAGCCATGGAATGTCTTTCTTTGCTTAAATATACCTCTGTGCTCATGAGGAACAAACAGTAACATTTTTGTCCTGATCTAGCCACTTGACAGTATGCTTTTTGTTCACTCTCCAAAGGTGGTGTCAAATATATTGGTGGAAAAAATAATAAACTTCCAGATATTTTTTTTTCGCCTGTTCAAGTGATACGCTCCTAGAGAACATTGTAAGCATTGAAAAGTTCAGTACTATTATTTGTAACGTAATGTATATGAGAATAAAGACATACTCAGCAGAGACAATTTCCTTCAGAAAAATTTGGTGATTTGGAGCTGATGTGTGTGTGAATAGTCAGTAGGGGCACGCTGTGAAGGGGTGTGTGTGTGTGTGTGTGTGTGTGTGTGTGTGTGTGTGTGTGTTGGGTGGGGGTAGTGGTAGGTGGAGAGGAAAGCGGATTTGTAAGCTTTGTACAGCAAATCTGTCACATCTAAAACAAAGATAATCAAGCCCAGGATCCGAAAACATTTCTTTCTTTTGTTAATCATATAAATTTGTGTTGGCTGAATATTGAATTTTTTTGGTATTATTTTTCTTATTGAACACACCACATTCTGATCATTAGGATTCCAGAAATGGCAAATAACTTCCAATGAAAATATGTCCAATTGGGAGAGCTACGTAGTTGTAGATAAAGTTGCATGAGCCAGTCTCAGAAAGATCTACAGGGATCTTTAGCCGTTGTTGATGCTAAGCAACCCAGGAAACTAGGATTTGATATGTCACTTTATTAGTTGAAGCATTTCTCAACTCATTTGAAGGATTTGCATAAAAATGAACTTATGGCTTCACTAATGATTTAAGCAGACTAAATTTAGTAAGATTTATAGTTATTTATTATAAAATTAAATTGTCATCAAATTTCATTTTGAAAACTTTGTAGTCATATTTTTGTTTAAAAATATAGACTTTGTATTTATTGTGTTTTAGCAGGTGGTTTACAAAATGACTGTAATTAATCCCATACTAAGTGAAGCATTTGAAAAGCTAATAATAAATAACAAAACTTGTGGGCTCTATATGTAAGAGCTACATTTGAAAACTGACCTCACTATTCAGTGTAATATGTATCAGCATATCTTATTTTATCCCGAAACTAGTGCAATAAGCCAGAGGAAAGAAGATGCTGAAATGGAGGTGCTAGAGAAAATAAGAGACAACAATTCAGGACTGTCCTATTTAGATTCTCACTAAATACATCAAGATATAAGGAGCTCAATATTTGGGAAACAATCATCCATAACAATACAGGAAAAGGGAAAGGGTACAATACCAGGTTGAAAATAAATACCAAATCTGTGCATGTGTAAATGTTTCTTTAAATCATTATAAGGCCTTCTCCTTTCAAGAAAGACCTCACTAGTCATTTAACAATGCAAAAATCAGTCCCTTAGAAATCTCCTGTGCTCAATTTACAGTCAGAAAAGGGGGTCCATGTAATACTTATCCATTCCTCTAGAATATATTATTAAAACTTAAATTTATATATGCATTGTATTTGTTTTCATAAAGAATAAATTAGTATCAGTCTGATCAGACCATGATGACACAAAATAAAGTACCCCCTAACATACCTAAGAGAATCATTTACCTGAAGCACATAAACAGTCATTTCCAGGAAAGTTGCTGTTCTCCAACTAAATTTTTATTTGTTGTTTGGATATTATAATCATCTCTAAAATAAGAAGTAGTACTTAAAAACTTAAAATAATGCTTTAATAATTACAATACTCAAATACAACAATGATCTTAAAGCCTTCTTCTCATACCTGTCCAAGATGGACTGTCAAAAAGATGTGGGCTTTTCTTACAGGTTCAAATGTAGAGACTGTTAGGAGATGTCAAGTCTCCTTAATGCCACTCTCATGCTGAGCTTATTCTGGGGAATTATGGAGTAGAAGACCCCAGTGACTCTCTAAATCATTCTTATCTCCATGGGGAAGTCAGCCCACTGGGTTTGAGTTAAAAAAGAGAACGAAGAAAGAAACTCCTCTTTCTTCTAATTGGACTGAGGTCTTCCCTAAGACTCTTGGTCCAACATTTTTTTTCTTTTCTCATTATTTCCATTATTTCCACTTCTCTTTTTCCAAGAGAAACAAAAACCTGTCCTTGCAAATTTCACCATTGTTGAGTTATTGAAGAAAGAAAAAGCCCCAAGGTAGCTAGCTTTGGTGGCTGCAAGATTCACACACGTTACAAAGCTGGCCCATGTCCCTCTGAGTTAGAACATCTTTATATGCCTTATAGACAGAGTTATGTTTAATAACTTGAATACTTCATATCGGAATAAAAATAAAATGGACACAAAGGCAGCCCTTTAGATCAGAACAAAATGTCCATTTTTTGTTAACCAAACTTTATTTTAGAACAATTTTAAACTTACAGACTGCTTTCTATTAGAATTTGTCCAGTGTTTCTCAATGATTAGACTGGCCTTATGGGTTCTGGGGAGGAAGACCCCAGACATAAAGTGCCATGCTTTCATGTCATATCAAGGGTACGTACCATCAACATGGGGTATCGCCGTGGATGTTGGCCTTTGATCACCTGGCTGAAGGAGTGTTGGTCAGGTTTCTCCACTGTAATGTCACTCTTTCTCCCCTTTTCCATATTGTATTCTTTTGGAAGAAGTAACATTGTACAGCCCACACTAACGGAGTAGAGTTATGCTCCTCCTGATGGAGTATCTAAATTATTTGGAATTCTTCTGCATGAAATATTTGTCTTTTCTCTCCAATTTATTTAAGTTCAATCATTTGTTTATATCAGAATGAATACACGGATATTTATTTTACACTTTGGATTATAATTTAATGCTACTTTACTTATTTTGTTGCTCAAATTTTTCCAGCTTTGTGTATTGGCCACTCTTTTGCTTGGTTCCTGTATCCCTTTGACATATTCCCATCATCGTGAGGGTTTTTCTCCTGGTATCATAAGGTGCTCCAGGCTTATTTTGTGTATTTCCTGCCTCAGTCCTAGAATCAGTCATTTCTTCAAGAAGCTCTGGTTCCTTTTATTGAAGAATGATGTTAGCAACCAAGACCAGGGCATCCATTTTAATATTTGAACACGACCTTATCAGCCACTTTTTTTTTTTTTATGGATTTTTAGCCTGTAGCTGATAATACCTTGATGTGGTAGGTAAAGATAAGCTTTCTTGCTTTTTCAGATTAACAGCCTACATGTTGCCCTCGCATACTCACCTGTCCTTCATTTTGAAACAAATTCAATTAAATCTGATCAAATCTGTTTTTTATTGTTAAGTTTGGTGGGAGATTCAAGGTCTTAGATGTAGTCCTCAAAAGTCTTAAATGCAGTGTTATTAGGAAGAAATCAATTGTTTCTTAAATAAATGTAAGGACATTATGCGTTATTTAAAATATGATCAATCAAGACTATTAATTGAATATGGAATTCTGTTACCAAGCCTTCCACTTATTGTGTGCAAAAAACTGTGCCACATACAGATCACTCTGGTGGGACAATCAGACAACACACTTAGATAATAATAACAGTTGATAGAAGAATATGGGTGATGTAGAGGTCCACAGGGCTATCATGACATGAATGTGCCAATGGCATAATGAACCAAAGATATGACTTGGCTGATTGAAACAAAAGATAAAAGACAGCAAAAAAGAATCAGGTTAGTAACTTGATACTATGGGAATAAAATAATGTACTCTTATGAAAAGTCAGTTAGATATTAGAAAGGATAGAAAAGAAACATTAATCTCTTGTTCTAAAGATAAATTTGGGCCTGAAAAGAAAGAAATTGAATTTAGTTTAATGGAAAAACACATGTACAGCATGTGTTTTTAAAGCATTGTATTTTGGTTACTCTGACCGTTGCATATCCTGATCCAAGTACAACTTTGAATTGTTTTAATTCTAGTGGAGTCATTGCTCTTGACATGTATTCAGCTCAGTGGTACTGCTCTCATTCAATTTTGCAAGCCTAAGAAATTTGGTTGGTTTTTAATTTAGTTCCAAGTAGTGTTCATAAATTTTGTGTTTGCTTAAACTATTTAAATATTTTAAAACTACACAGAACTCAACTTTTAGAACAAATTCTTAATGTTAAAAATACCCAAGAATAAAAAACAAACAAACCAAAAAAAAACAAGAATGTTGAAATAGTAACATGTGGGTGCATTTTATGTGAATTTAATGAACATACAACCAAATAGAGTTAACAAATATAGTTTTGATCTATAGATCAAAAAATATTTTGTTTTATATGATTACTTTTACTATGAAAGTATTCGCTTTAAAAAAAATTGTTATTATATTTAGACAGAAGACCATGGTTAAGAATGGAAAACTATCCAGAAGCAAGTTAGATTAGAAACCACATCTTGTGGTTCCAGTGGTGCCAAGGGTTGGAAAGTATGGACTGGCATCTGGTCGACCTTCATGTGCACACCTGCAAGTAGACCAGAACAGTGAGCCTGTACTGAAGGATTCAGCTGGGAAGTGTTGGAGATAAAAAGAAAGTTCTGTGCTAATGTAAGAAGGTGTTAAATGTCAAGGATCTAGGCCTCATTATGAAGTAGGAAGTGGTCATTGTCTCTGCATAGTGCGGTAAAATGCTAACTTTGGAAGAAGTAAATAGCTTTATCATTTCTTAGAGGTTGAATTTCAGTAAGGAATCAAATTGTTTACTATTGAAATTATTTTATAATGAAATATAAATTGTTTTACATTTTTAATTTATTAAAATAAAAATTTTAATCAATTATTTTATTTATAGATTGTTTTTATAATTTGAAATATAAATTACTTACATAAATATGTAAACAATTGTTTACAAGTTGTTTAATATAAAAATTAATAGTTTACCATTACTATTTCTGACACAGAATTAAGTCATCAAAATCTGCTTTTAATATCAACTATGATTATTTTCATTCAAGAGAGAATAAAACCAAAATTAGATATAAACGAGTTTCTAAATTTTATATTCATATCACAGACAACTGTGGCTTATGATGAAAAACTTTTAAAAACCAAGTAAAAGAATAAAAAACTGAGTGTAAAGGTAAATTCAGTAAGAGATGATTTTTTTTGTATAAAGAATAATGAAAGGTTTTGTTGGTAAAAAACTTCCTTAAGGTGACTGCTGGTCTCATTCTAAAATATATATCATGTTAATTTATGTTCGAGCAACTTTACTTTAAAAATTAATGGATGCAATTTATGTTCCAAAATTAATTTAAAATTGGCACTCAGGCTTTCTTTGTCTCATGTGGTGAGATTCATCACTTAAGAACCTGAGCTTGTGCAAAACTTGTCTGGAAACAAAGTGATAATTTTTATGCTAAGGTGAGAAAACTTGATTGGAGTGAGATTTTTATCTCCTTACCATATTTTATCTATTTCGGATAGCGAAATTAAACAAAAAGCATCGAGGGAGAAAAATCATTTTGTGTGCACATTGTAATTTTATATATTCACATACATCCTTTTTCTAGTCAATATTCTGAATGACTAAATAAGAGCATATGTGTAAAAACACTTGACAGAAGACCATTTTGTATTTTTCAGTAAACATTATAGCTTGGTAATTTTAACACTTGACTGTGTTTTTCAAATAACCTACATATAAATCAGAAAGGAGGGAAAGCGTTTTAAGTGATTATAGAAAATGACTTTTAATGCCAAAAACAATTTCATATTTATTGAAGAAAATATTGTCAAAAAGATCTTTTTATATTGCTTCAGTCATTTATTACTTAAAGACTCCTACCATCCTATATGAATCATATGGAGTTTAAAATTTA
Source organism: Rousettus aegyptiacus (assembly GCF_014176215.1). Lineage (NCBI taxonomy): Eukaryota > Metazoa > Chordata > Mammalia > Chiroptera > Pteropodidae > Rousettus > Rousettus aegyptiacus. Next base: position 26,934,344 of record NW_023416286.1, read on the forward strand.
ATACTCTGACACTCTGACTGTAGACAAATCTCAATGCCGAAAACATTTATAAATTTCAAAACAACCTTTCAAGATAAAAATCCACAACCAAACATAGGAAAGAATTGCTTTAACCTTAAAAAAAAGCATCAGTTAAGAACCTATATCATAAAAGTACACAGAAATATATGGACTGAAAAAATAAGAAATTCCTTTGGAGGAAGGGAGGATAGCTCAATCAAAGAGGTATACAACAGGCTTTAATTGAATTCAGATTGTCTTTTATTTTAAGATGAATGGTGGGCACATAGATATTTGTTATATTATTTTAATTTTTTGAATGTCTGAATAAAGACTTGCATCAGAAAGTATTTTCCCTCTAGCTCTCATGCCTTAAATTTAAGATACATTCTATATACAGAATAAATTTGTCATCTGCTAATATTGAAACAGTATTAATATTTTTTAAACTTAAAGCAGCCCAGATTTTCTGAAAATGTACAGAGAAGAAAAAGTGCAACTGGTATTATATTTGCCCTACATTTTTGTATTTTCGCCTAGGTTCAAAACGTCTATAAATGGTAAAATAGAAAAGAAAATAAATTTAGATCTTTAGCAGACAAATATTTATTGTAAACGTCCAAGTTCATTTTTATAGTGTGTATCATTGCACAAGGCATTGTTATATATGATTCTTTGAACCTACTAAATGTGATATTTACTCTTTAAATTATTAAGTGATTTGTCATTATGCTTTATGAGCATTTGTTTGAATCCTGCGATGAATAAGCATATTTTATCTTCCTGTTTTAAGATGCTATATGCAATAAATGTGTGAAAAGTGATTTTATAACATACAGACAATCCTCAGTTGAATTGAATTTATTCAAAAGATTCACATATATACAAATGTTCCTTCATTTTTACACTTAACATTTCTTTGATATCAGGGAGGAAAAGCCTAATAATTTTTTTCATTACCATTCCATAGGACTCAATGGTTTATTTTGAGAATTTTTATTTTGTTTGGGTTTTTTCTACTTGTTTCATGCATAGAATCATTCCACTGTGCTAACATAGAAAAGCTGGCAGACATCAGTATCTTTTTCAGAGTTTTGACAAATGATAAATAATACCGAATGAGTTTTTACTGTTCTTATTTTATGACAAGTAATTTTAAATGTACTCTTAAAATTCAGCACAAGCCAAAAGTTCGTAATTTTAAATCATAAAATTCAAAGAAAAAAAGAGAATTTCTATGTTTCTAGTAAAGTTCATGAAAGTATATGAAAATGTTTAAATGATAAACACATTGAGAGAAACTGTGAAATTCTAATAACACAAAGAATAACTTTGAATTTCCTCATATCATTAATAAAGCTGGGAAACCAAATATTACATAATTACCAAGAAGTACTGTTTGGAAGTGTTGTGGTACGCTCAAATCTAAGACCCACGGAGCCAATTGAGATGAATTGTGAGTCTTTATTAGCCGACTGGTGACTGACCCTCTACCATGCAGTTAGAAGAAGAGATCAGTCCCTAGCTTCCATTAAAGGCAGTTTATAAAGCCTAGAACCACACCCTGGTTAACAGGTAAGCAGATTACCACACTCTGGTTAACAGAATCAGAGTAAATCCTTAATGCCAGCTTACTGGAAAATTTTCCACCCTTAACAGAAGCAAATTGTAAAAAAAATTTAAAAGACTTTCAGATTACTGGTATTAGATGCTCTTGATTCCCTGACCTTCATCAGAATCTCTTCTCCTTTTGCTTTCTGTGACACAAGAATTTTCCTTCAATCTCTGCTTTCTTCTGCATTCCACTTACTTGTGCCTCTCTCTTGACCTTAAAGCTATTCCCTCTGGTTCTGTCCCTTTTATCTAATCTCCCCTGAGTTCACCTGTTTCCTCCCTTATGATACTCTCAAGATCTATCTCTCTATTCCTGATCTCTGTCTGGATTTCCAGACTCACCAATCCAAGTAACTGCTAGACATCTCATCTGAATGTCTACCACATACCTCAAATTCAGTAGGTCTAAAATTCATCATCTTCTAACTCCCAACCTGTTCTTCCCTAGAGATATACTTTAATAATTGTGTCACCTAATTACTCAGAACTAGAATCTTAAACATTCAAATTTTTCTACATACCAACTTGGTCACTACTCATCAATTCTGCCTACAGGCACATCTTCACCTCTTGCCCTAGCTAAAAGGCTGTTGCAACATTTTTGACTAGGATTTCTCAATAGTGTCCCGACCACTCTACACCCATTCTCTCTGCCTTCCAGTCTAATCCCTTAAGGCCAGAATTCTTTTACCAATATAAACACGTTTCACACGTAGACTTCGCATCAATAAAACTCCCTATTATATAGCATATACATTCACTTTGCTTTCTCTTCAGGCTTTAGGGATCAGGAAAATTGACCATGTCAACCACAGGAAGTAAATTCAGTACCTGGCAGGAAAATTGACCATGTCAACCACAGGAAGTAAATTCAGTACCTGGCGTTTAGCCTAAATAGCCCCATGTTTTCCCACATAAAAGGCAGAGCTTTTAACTTTTCCAGACTCAGTAGCAAAAAAAAAAGGGTGTGGTTTACTGTGCCAGGCATGGAACAGAGATCCAATGTCTGTCCTGTTACTTATCTCAAAGAACCCTTTACCTCAAATTTCTCCTGATAGAGTTATGACTATGTTCACAGACCACCTGTTTCATTGCCACTTATTAAGTATTGATATGACGGTTGTTGGCAAATGCTAAATGATAAACGTGTTAAAAACATGTTTAAAAATCTGTCAAAAGATTCTAACTATAGTCAGAATGCAAAGTTTTAAACCACAAACTCCATATGGTAAATATGTGATCATGGAAAGAGTCTTTAAGAAATCAATGGCTGAAGCATATAAAATTAACTTCTTATGACTATTTTATTCAATGAATATAAAATTGCTTAAGGCATTAAAAGTTATTATCTGGGGACACTTAAAACAGTTTTGGTTTTATTAGTAAACACAATTTCCTTCCTTTCTAATTTATGTGTAACATCATTCATCTTAGATATAAGCACAGCCAAGTGTTAAAGGTACCCAGCTATAATGTTCAGTAAAAAAATACACTAACAAAGGATACAATTGTATCCTGGGAGAACATCGAATTATTACCATCATTAAAGTAAATCTAACTATCTGATTCTCATGTTATGAAGGATGAAATTCTAAATACCAATCCTCAGGATCTTTTAACATTTATGGGATCATTGGCGTTTATGCCATTTAATCAATAATCGTTTGTTGAGAGTCCACTCTGTGCTGTGTCCTGGCCTCTGGGACAGTCTTCCCAGGGACTAGCTTTTCCTCTCTCATGGAGCTTACAGTGCAGTGTGAAACAGTTGTGGAAAGGTTCACTGCCCAAGTAGCAATGTTTCAAGTTGTAATAAGAGCTATGAAAGAAAGATACAGGAGACTAGGAGCAGAATCTACAATTTTGAGAACCAAAGGTCAATAAGAAAAAGGCTTCTAGATTTGGATCTTAGTAAAATTATTTGGACAATGAATTATTTGAGTGGGATGGAAATCAGAAGAGACATTGCACTATGCTGCGAATGAGAGCCCCTTTTTTCAGTAGCTGAGAGTGAAGAATAGAGAGATATGGCCATGATTCCTCCAAAAACCGATATATCAGGCATTATTATGAACAACTACTCTCTAAATGCAAATGAATTTATGTAATGGCCTTTGTTTCTTGGGGAAAATGCCTTTAGAATGATAGCTTGCAGTACTGGTACATATAAATTTCCCATGGATTATAGTGATAGTATTGTATTTGCTCTTATTTAAATATTGAAGGAGTATGATTTCTAAAATGACCTATGAAAGATGAATGTGACTTTGAGCAAATTTTATTTGAGCTTTGACTAAGGATTTTTAAAATAAACATCCAAGGAAAAAGTCCAACAGAGGAGTATTGAAACAAAACTGCTCAATGAATAAAGACCTTACTGATTGCAGCTATGAATTCAAGTCTTTTGATATAGATTCAGGTGTTTGCTTCAAAGCATATAAGAAATTAAAAGTGAAAGAAAAGGTTTAAAGTGTTCTTCACATTGAACTTCATTTCAGAGGAATACATAATTTTGATGTAAAAGATATATTTCTTCCAAGAATCAACACAAATGTGTGTGAGTGTGTGTGTGTGTGTGTGTGTGTGTGTGTGTGTGTGTGTGAGAGAGACTACCCAGTAGTCATATATTCCAAGGCCACTGGACTGAGAGTACATAAACGCCACTGTCTGATGGAATACATATATTCAGGTCTGCAAACCGAGCACTGTAACTTAGAGTGCTTCCTGCAGATGATTCTGACAGTTGAGTACTTATATACAAACCATGGTGATATCCAGAAGAAAAACACTTTTATATTTATAGGTTATTTCATTGAAATGGGTATCAATAAGTATATTTAGTCCTAGAAAATACAGCTGACATGTAGCACAAGCAAAATTATACTGATTTTCTGGCTATTTGTGGATTAGGGCCTGAGAATTTCTACACCACCATTCTTACTAACTGTGTAAACAGTTGCATGCCTCAATGTCAGCAACGTTATGAACAGCAGCCTCTACACAACCGTACATATATCAAATATAAAAGTCTATATTCTGGTCATCATTCTCTGTGTTAAAGATCTATAGCAGTTTCCACATATTACACTCATTCACATTAGTGGGCCAACCAATTTGTATAAGCTGTTGCCTGAAAGAAATTTATGTAAGAGTAAAATGAGACAACCATTATGGATATCATCCTTAAATACTTGAGCCTGATATTTACCATCCTGTTGTGTAGATCTAACTGGAGGAAAAGAAGATGTTTTAAAAGACTTGAAATGGCTGAGCTAATTTATACCCTTGTCTCTGTGATGTGTTATACAATATGGAGCAATCCTATACCCAATAGATTTCTCTTTGCTAGACTTTTGTGCCTTCGTGTAGTGATTATGTTACCTTGAAGGTACAGTGGTTTAATTTTTAAGAACTCAGAATAATAACTGTTAAAATACAATTGTCATGTTGGTACAAAGCAAGTGACATTAAAGATAAAGACTATTTTTATTTCTTGAAATTATTTTACAAAGGCATTAGTTTCTAAAGTCTCTTGAATATCAATTTTACAATGAAAAAAAAAACATTAACAAACATCTCTAAAAGTTAGAATGTACAACTATAGACTGAAATTTGATATGAGGTTTAGTTGTGTTTTTCTTGGCTGGGAATCAAAATTTGAAAAACCAGTAAGGGTATTTTGCCTTGCTCTTCCTTCTTCACATAGATGAATTTCCTGTCTTATTTTTGAGGCTCATTATGAAATGACTACATAACCCATCAGATGTTTCTCTTTATAAAATCATGTTTCTCGAAGGGGCTTTGTATGATCTAAATATCTTATGTCATAAAAGAAGCCCCTGAAGTCTAGAGAAGTGAGCTAAACTTGACAGTGTCTTAAAGTCTTCTAGTAGAAAATCAGGCACCCTGAACAGTGTGCTTTTTGCTTTTCCATGCAGTTCAATGAGGAAACCGCACAACAGTGGAGAAATGGAAACCCTCTTTAGGATCTTGTTCTGAGTTACCTATATTACCTACAAGCACACATAGCAGATAGATTTCTGTAGGCTGACCACATAATTGAAATTAAGCAGAGTTCGGCCCTTACATAACAATGAGCAGGACTTGAGTTTTTGGATGGTGTATGTATATATTTAATTCTGATATGATATGGACTGACTGATATAATTTCTTTCTGGAAAATGAGCTACCTAGAATCAGAATCCTAGACTAAAAGAGTGAACTTTGTGAAATATTCTCTTTTCCAGAAATCAACTGCCTAGGTTTTTGAAAAACACCATAAAAATCCATATAAACAGCAAAATTATACTGTACTATATAATTATGCTTTACTGAAGGGAAGATTTTAATTTGATTTACAGTAATTTTTTTATCTTACAGAGATACATGTTCTAATGTGAATAATGATTTTTTATGCCATAAACAAAATAACAATCATAAGCTGGATTGAGATCTTCTGTTTGATATTCTGGGAACATCCTCTCTCCAGGAAGTTATAAATAAAGAGTTTAGTTGATTTGACTTCTATTCTGCCAACCCCTGGTCTAAATAATTTGTGCACAATTAAAATTCCTGAACGTCTTCATTCATTTCACATCAAGCTGCCTTGAGTTTATGGTTTCTTTAAAACGTAACATTTTAAAAAATCTGGGACTCAAAAAAATTTTATTTTGCATGTTAATCACCATTAGATAATACATTGATATTTTCTTCATATCTGTTTTCTGACATTCAGAGTTAAATTTGTCCTTATAATAAATGTAACGGGGTACGAGATGAAGATAAGTGAGATGTACAAATAAGAATTTGACCCCATGTGAGCTATGAGGAATAAAAAACAATTTCCTTCTTTACAGGCAGAAGGAAAGGTCCTGAAAGAATAAATATGATTGTGATTAGTTCAAAATGGTGTTAATGATGGGTTCTGCACGGAGTAATGTTTGCTGAATGATAAGACGGTCAAAATAAGACCTTTAGTCCTTGTGCTCTAAGTTAATGGGTGCTCTAGCCCCTGATTGACAGTCAAATCTGGATTTTCAAGACTTGTAGCTACTTAAAGCTCTGTGAGAATTTTTATCCTGCTATTTCCTTCTGCTACTGGCTCCTAGTAAAAATATGACTGGCATGAGTCAGTATCTGATGTGTATGCCAAATTTCAAGTTGTGTATCTTATGACGTGAAAACTCTTCCATGTCCAACTCTGGTGCCTATTTTTTTTTTAGTTTTGTATGACTTTTCCTTTTGAATAATTTAAAGGAACATATTTCTGATATAGTCCAAGGACGATAGAATCTATAGTCTCATTTGTGGTGACGGTGACTCTCCCCCACGTCAAGACAAAGATGCAAGTGATGCTAATCAAATCTTTCCCATGATTGCTATGTGACTGCTATGAAAAGCAAGACTGTGTCAGTCACAAAGGGAAAGGAGCATGGTTGCTTGGATGGTCTGGGTGTCAAACCTACCAGGTCTGTTCCTAAATGACTCTTTGGAACAGAGGCTTTCTCACCCCTGCCCCTCCCCTGCTGACCTTCGCTGGATACTTAATATTGCTGTGTTCAGCCAGTAAAATTGAAGGGTTGTGGGTTACAGACACTGGCCAACCTTACACAGTTGGTTAAACTATACAGCTACATGACTCTATAATATAATAATAGATCAACGTATCTGAATAGATTTTGTGATTTTATATGGAGATATATTTCTCAAGGGTGATTTTTTAAAAAGACAGATGAATAATTTTGGAAACTCAGATCCAATGGTGTTGTGATTTTAAAAGAAAAGAAAAAAAATCATAGAATTTAACTTTTTATTTTATTTGAAAGTATTTGTTACAAATATGTCTTTTGGACAATGCAGATTAAATGTTTTTGCATTCTAAGAGGATAAGAATTATTCTACTGAAAGTTAAGAGTACACAAGACATTACTTTTTTAATTCCCTGAGATGAAATTATCCTTTTTACTTTATTTGAGAGGGGTGGTTTTCTAAATAATCTTTAAAATAAATTTGAACTTGTCAAATTTCAAATTAGTACTGTAATTAAAATTTGCCAGATTAAATTTTTTAGAAAGCATATTTTACCTGAACTTCTCCATGAATTGAAATCAATTAAAAGAAATTTTCTTATTACAAAGTACACCATATTGGATCTTTACGCAACTTAGAATTCTCCTGATAGTGTGTGTGTGTGTGTGTGTGTGTGTGTGTGTGTTCTACCACAACCTATCTTTTAAAAGAGGCTTCCAGACAATTCTTCATCATCATTAAATGATTTAGAGAAATGAATAATGTTAGTGGTGGCGTTAAAATGGCTATGGTTGTATATACACAATCCCCCAATACCTTCTTTTTTTTGTATGTGTGGGTCAGTGTCCTACAAAAGCATAGTGGATACACAATTGAAATTCATTCATTAGGTCTAATTAGGATCAAATATTTATTGTGCACCAGTAGCTGCAATAACTGTACTTCCTAGGATGGAAATTGTTTGTGGCTAATGTGCTGTAGCAACCCATGAAGAACTCATGGCTGTGTTAACTGGTTCTGAGGTCGGTTCCCCCCATGTGAAATGTCTTCCATCTCAGTAGTTGCTTTATACATTTGCCTGGGGTTTCCCCTAGTATTTTAAACATGGCATATTAATGCCATTTTAAAGATCAAATATTATGAATAATACACAGGCAATATTTTCTTGTCCAATAAATACCTATTGATTACCTCAAAAAGAATACAGTTTCTTCAGGATATATATTTTGTCACGACCAAATGAGTCAGAATTCATTAGCAGTTTGGAAAGACAAATATGAAATGAGACCAGAAGCTGGGTTTAATTAAGTTGTCACCTCTTTTAATCTTTTTAAAAGGCAAATTCTACTTATATTTGAATTCTTTCAGAAAAGGACTGTCCTCAGCATATCATTGCTTTCCATTGGCATGATTTGCACAGAAGTGTTTTTAGTTTATTACAAAAGAGTGATGAAGCTGAATATATTCTTTTAAAAGTCTGTTGCAGTAGGTGTTTATATTAAAAATTCCAAACACAATAATTGTTGCTCCAATTCATATTTAATAAGTACATAATGTTAATATTTGTCAATGATACAGTACTGTTTTATAACTAAATAATGTAGTTTAAGATAGTGCTCTGTTTTCACTAGGATCCTGTAAACTAGGTTTCTCAATCTTGGTACTATAGATACTTTGGGCCACATAAGTCTTTGTTGTGAGATACTCTCCCACACACTGTCGGATATTTAGCAGCATCCCTGTTCTCTACCCACTAGGTACCAGTTTAGCATCCTTCTCAACCTCCCATTTCTGACAACCAAAAATGTCTCCAGACTATCAAATGCTTCCTGGGGAATTAAAACTACCGTGGCCTTAGATAATAAAACTGCCTTAGATAATTAAATATCCCTAAATTTCACTTCCCTATAAAGGCGGTTTTGCTTGTTTATAGCTACTGACTCTAGTAAAAACTCTTCTCCAAAGCATCTTGAATGTGTCCCAATTGTTCCTGTGCCTAAGCTTCTCCTGGAGAATGTCAGGCTCCTTTCCTTGGCTTCTTTTGTCTCTGCAGTCCCTCTGTGCTCAGAGGTCCCATCCTCTCACATGCGTGTGTACTGTGGAGACACACATACATGCACACTTTGTCTCTGCTGTGGTCAATATATACCTCCTGCATTCTGAGTGCTTTAACCATCTTTTGAGGACAACTGGACAGCTGCCTCTTCTGCCTCTCCCATCCCTGAATCTGTCCTCCTTAGGACAGATTGAATTTGACTAAGATGCCTATTTCTTGCCCTTCGCCACCTAATTTAGAAATGTCAACAATTATCACTGACCTGTTCATCTCACTTTTTCTCTGTCCTGTCTCATTTTAGCACTGGCCCTTGCATCCAGACCGACTGTACCACATACATTCTTTTCAAACAGTTTATTTTTTCCCCTGCCCCCTATCTCAATCAATCTTAACAGGAAAGTTTGTGGATTTCTCTCTTTTCTAAACTAATCTAGCAGTGAGAGCTAATGGCGTTCCTTTAGCAATTAATCAAAGCACCCATGTTATATATGATTCCTCCATGACTCGTTTGGGGCCTTGTTTAAATCCTACATCATGACCTTTTCATGTGGCATGTTTTTCTCCCTAAACAGGGCTATAAACTTCTTGAGACAGAAACCATGTTGGAAACTTTTTTTTAATGCCTCGAAGTGCCTTATATGTAATGGGAACGTGATTATTTGCTCTTGTAATTTGAATTTCAACACTCACCTAAGATCAAGTAGAAGAGAGATAAACACTATGAAAAAGAAAAATAATAAGTGAAAGCCAAAAGACAAACTAAAGAGCCACATTTTCAATCCAAGTTCACTGTCACTCCTGAGCACTACTCACTATACCAAGAGGGAGCATTTTATTCTCAAAGAAGCAACTGATTAGGAAATGTGGTTGAAAGTGATGCTTGTTTGTTACTTTAAAATTAGTTAATTTATTTTCAATATGACACAAAGTAACGATGCAAAAAGTACACCAAATTTATCTGTAAACTTCAATAAAGATCAAGAGTTGGGGACTCCATGGCGGCCACTGACCCACTCTAGAGCTTTCTATTCTGCCACACCACTGGAACAGAGCATGCTTGTCAGCTTAGCTATTATGTTATGACAGGTAGTATGATACTATTGAATCCGTGAGATTCTTTTCATATATATGATTTCAGGGGTATAGATTCTGGATGCAGGTGTGCTTTAAGTCCTTGATATTTTCCAATGGAAAAGAAACAGTATTGTTGGATTTATGAGCAAATTTAAGCCCACAATTTGATGGCGATAAAATTAAATGGAACTTTATAATTTGTACATATTCAATAGATATAGTTGACACTTAAAATGATACTTTGTCTCACCCTTTTTATTTATACAGGAGGAATGACTTGAGAACTGTTAAGTAACTTGCTCAAAGTCACAAGTCTATTGAGTGGCATCTAACCTGGATGTGTGTGTGACACTCCAGTAGTGGGAACAGCCCACTATAACATAGGGTCTTTCCATAATATATTGATGGGATCCGAGCATGGTATTTTTGTGTATCCATAAAAGTGGTCACATTTGAACGGTTTACTATTTCCCCAATGAATACACTTAGCAACCAGCCCGACTCGTGTTTGTAGACAGAAAATGAAGCCATAGCACCCAGCTGGGACAGCAGGTGAGCAGCAATCCCCAAAGAATCACTTCTAATTTTTTGTTTATAAGGAACTTAATGGGTATACACTTGCTAGGCATGCTGTTTCTCTTTTTTATGGTTGCATTAGGGCTCTGCTCCCCACCTCTGTATTTGTTTTGCCTACACAGGCAACTGAAAGTCTTCCATTAGATTCATAAACTCCTGGAAAACCAGTCTGCTTCGGCCTCTGCAACATCCCCAGAATTACCGATCATACTTTAATGCATACATTGAATGAATTTATCTTTATAATTTTTTCCTTCATAAAATTGTACTGGTCTAAAAGTCTATATACTCTATGGTTATACAACTTAACACATTTGCCTCTGTAATTCTGAGCCAGAATGGCCAGGAATCAGAGGTCCATGTGATTAACTAATTGGTATATATAATTAGTTCTGGTGTCCAATCCCATCAAATCCCTTTTTTTACTTTCTTTTTCTTTCTTTCTCGTTGTTGCTTAATAGGACACACAGGCTCTATTCCCTTCTTGCTCAAGGCTGAGTCTCAGTGGGATATCGAGAAGGCAGGAAGCTCAAAGCAATTAAATCTTCTCTGACAGTCTCTGTTTCCCCAGAGGTGGCTCAGAGCAGGAGCAATGCCTGGGGGCTGCTCTTGGCAGCAGCATCAGGCCTTCTCGCCTATAGCTGTGATGCCCAGGGCTGTGATGCCCAGGTCTAGTCCTCAGTGGTGCTGCAGTAGCAATTTACACTGTGGGCTCCAGTGCCTCTCTCCTCAGATGGCCTGCAGCATCTTCTGCATCCCAGGAAGGCTTGGCAGTTCAGTGTGCTCCCTTTACCCCACCCATGGCAGTTAGCTAATGGCAACATGGTCTCTGAGCCTTACTGGTGGCTGTGAAATTCCATGGCTTTATCAGGGACCAGCTTTTATTTAAAAGGTCTTACTCAAAGTTTCTACATGTGCATTAAATAAAAATAGCCCGTAACTGTAGCAAGCAGGGCCATGTTTCTCAACACTTTTTTGGCCACTGCCTGCCACTTCTGAGAAAGAAAACTGGTTTAGTTTGGGGGTTTCTAGCATCCTTCCTCAGGTTCTCTTCCAAAAATACTGTAGGTGGAGCCCGTTGCTTGTTCAGGCGAAAAGATGCTTCTTCATGCAGGAGGGCACAGAAGTTCATCAATAAATTAGCCTCCAGAAACAGCCCAGGGAAATTTTCTAGTAGACAAAGGTGAAATGTAAACCAGCTTTAACAATAAGGTTTAGCTATAATTTTTCAGTACACTGCTTGGATTACAAACAAACAAACAAACAACAAACAAACAACAAACAAAAACGCACTAATGAATAAGCTCACTAACAAAATCTAATTGGATGGGACAATTATTTTGAGGTGGTTAACACATCAACTTTATTTATGTCTAAAATGTTCCAAATGACAAGCTGTGTATACAAAATCCATACTAAATCTTCTCTCACCATCAGCGTTTAGCTCCCCAGGATTGCCCGTGGGCCCTCCCGTGACAGCCTGAGCCCGCCGTGGGGGGTGCTTTGCTTCAGTGCACAGGGAGAGTCAACAGTCTTTAAAGGGATTCAGAGTTCTGCTCTCCATCTCACTTTCATTCAGGTCCCAGAAGCAGATGTAAATATGGAAAAATAAGATGTATGGGCACGAAACCCTGAACGTATTTTCAAGAACAAATCCCACAAGTCAAAGAGCTTCCCAGACTTGAGTGGCATACGTGGGTGGAGAAGGTGCCTATAAAATGGAGCCAGTTATTCCTAGCAACCCGCTTCGCACACTCAGCCATACTTCATTAGAGCCCAGTCCTCACTGAGGAAGACCGGGTCACATATCTAGATTTCGTGTGGTTATATCCCAATTCCCTAGTTTCACAGTGTCACTGAGAGCAGGCCTCTCTATCTCAGAGTGGACCACCCCAGAACTCACAAAATGTGCCTCAGTTCTTACCACGGTTTAGACGACACTGGGGAGAAATGCAAGGATCTCTGGTCCAGGAGACTGCAAAGGGCCACATCTTTCATGACTTCGGGCACGGAGCAGTGTATGCTGAGAGAGGACAAGGAGAAGCCATTGGCCTTATCACCTCTGGGTCTCACTCACTGCTGTGGGACTGAAGTGGGGACCAACAATGGTATCATTGCAGAGCCTCTAGCTGTCCCCGAGGGAGGACAGAGCGCCCTCTCTCTTCTATGGTGCTCTTACGGAGAGAGGTCAGGCCCCACTGAGCACACGAACTAGCTTCTTCTTGTCCGTTCCAGTCAAATCATTGCAAGCATGTTCGAGCTGACATTCAAACATTTGCAATTAAATTCAAATTATTACATCACAAAAATTATGTCTTCTGCGTATAGCTCGAAGCCTACAGGCTGTGATTCATGTAGGGGACAGTCTGGTTGATGGGGGAAGAAAGTCTTCTTGCAAAGTACTGTTTTCTTCCAGGGCCTAACTCCACACAGGAATATTTTACTAGACATTCCTAACTTTATGTCAGTCCAGGATGAACTTAGCTTGTCATAGTTTGTCCCCACCTAGAGCCACGGTCTTCATTCTTACTTTAATAAGCCTGATCATATAAAAGAGGCCATGTGCACCTACAGAAATTCATCACGTTTCTGAAAAACAACCTTAAAAACACACCTATGGTGATGTCAGTATAAGACTTTTCAGAATAAGCTAAATGTGTTTGAATCATGTCGCCAGGGAATCGCCTTTCTGTAACTTTTCAAGCCACTTAAGTGTAGAGAAAACATTCTCTCCCGTAAATCTTGCCTAAAGGTGACCCTAATGAAAAGCCAGCTTGCTGCGTTCCCCCTGTGCATCTGTCACTGTGTGAGTCCTCCTCTGAGTTCTCCCTCTGCTGCCTTCTCCATGGCATATACGATGAAGAAAGATATAATCAAGGTTTTGCTGATGAGTGGAGGTGAATAAAAATAAGACTGGGGACAGTGGGAGCTACCTCACTTCTCAGAAAGGCCAAAATAGCAGTGAGAGCCCTGGCCAGGAGATAATAACTAAAGAAATCACAGAAACAACCTTTCATCGTATGCACTCTTCAGGCAGCCTGAGTTGGCATCTTCAAATTGTGCATGTGTCAGGAGCAGTATATGCTTAAAAATAAAATATACCAGTTAAAAGGGGCCAAAAAAAGGAATGCTACTTGTCTGTTGCATCTTGGTTTTTTACCTATGAAAATATTTAACTTTTAATTCTCCCCAAGTATTAAGCTAGTATTCTACTAAATGTAATATAACCAGAGTCATATCCTGATTGAGTGGTACAGAAAACTAGACCCAATGCCCACTAAGTAGTCGTGGGGACCCTAGAAAAGGCTGCATGGAACGACTGTGTTTCCAGACCCTACAGGATTGCAATAACTTGTACAATGAGGTATGTGAGCATTCACATGATCATAGTGTAAGTGTATAGTTCTAATAGAATTCGACCTATGAACTTTTAGGAAGACAGAATAACAAAAAGAAGGAGAAAGAGGAGGAGGAGCAGGAGCAAGAGGAGGAGGAAGGGGAAGGGAAGGGGATAGAGAAGGAGTAATAATGTAATGACTTGTAAGTTTGCTTTATCTAACCACTCAGTTAATACTTGAACCCTATCTAACAGAACTTGTGGGAGTGGGAGACGGGAATGCAAAGTAGTTCGGTAGATTGCAAAGCAGAGAAACAAGAGTTCTAAACTACTGGGTGTGTATACTGAAAGGAGGCTGTCAGTCATCGCAGATCACACGTTCAGCTCCATCTTCATCCTCAGGAGAGAAAGACAATGTGGAATAAACGATTACGGGATCATAGCCTGGTTTGAGACTGCTTGATTGAGGGGTTATTAGTCCTGTTCTCCATCATCCTAGGGAGTGAGTCAAGCAGTCTTTGCAAAACAGTAGGGTATCAGGATCTAGTGGGTATAAGAGAGAGAGAGAGAGAGAGAGAGAGAGAGAGAGAGAGAGAGAGAGAGAGAGCTACAACATTCTAGGTTTTCATGCTGTGCCAAAATTTAGTGAGGTCAAATGACTTATCAATTTGCAAATTTCCTCTCAGTGGCGTGTTATAAAACTAGCCTGTCTTACTAGGATGCTACAGAAAAATAATAATGAATGGAAATAATTGTAAAAATATGGTAATTTAGAAGGGAGAGCATATCTCAGAGTAACGGTACAAAACCTCAATCTTCCCCACCATCTGATCTTGCGATCTCAGGTTCAGACCAAGATGCTCTCTTGTAAATGGGTGTAAATGAGATCCCCCTCAGGAAATGGGAGCTGGTACCAACCATTCCGAAACGGCCCAAGCTGCTCATCACCAAGCTCGCGGTGGCTCTTTAGATAAGAAGGGTGCTGACCTGTGCTAAAGGTTGTGTAGCTGTGTGATGGCATCAGGTGGTGTACATATAGGTAAGGACCTTATAAGTACATGTTCCCAGTTGTTCAATGCCACTTCAGATAGCTACACAGGTCAAGGATTAGAAAACACTCAGAATCTACCTCATGCCAGATTCATGAATGATTTTAGCAAACACTCCTCTTTCTTAACTTCCTTATATTTTCTCTCCTTTTTAGTATAGCAGATAAATCTTTATTTCCAATTTTTAAATCTTTGCTAAAAGCGTATTATAATAATGGCGAACAATTTTTGGGTATTTACCATGTCAAAGACACTATGGTGAATGGTTTAGGTGGATTATCTTATTCAATCTTCAAATTAAACTGCAATGGAATGTAAACTCCATGAGGGCATGGACTGTCATCCGTTGTGGGTTCTGGGTTCCTATTACCTGGGTGGTAATAAGTACTCAATAAATATCTGCTGAAGGAGTGAACAAATGCATGAGTGAGTAAAAGAGCAACTTATAAAGTAGGTACCATTATTGTCCCCCATTTTGCAATGTACATGGTTAAGTGGCTGATTATTGGTGAGAATATTATGCAAAGCTAGGCCATGTGTCCCCACAGCCAGGGCTCCTGATGTGTATAGGAATTACCTTTACATAGGTCATTAGGTTTTGTTTTGTTTTTGTTTTCAGTCACTGCTTGCTTTAGGAATGGAGTAGCCCTACAGTGTTAGCTGACAGGCTTGAAAGATAAAATTCCCAAGGGTTGTTTGAACTCCATATTCAAACTGTTGGAACTAGGGTAGCCCCCAAGAACTAGAAATAATTATCTTCATCAAGAATGAGCAGAGAAAAGAAGCCAGTGGGACAAGTTAAATCAGAAATAATGCAAGGGAGTTGGGATACCAATTTCTGAGGAAGGCAAGTGGAGGAATTGGGAAAGACTCCCGACCTTGGAGGGAGTAGAGGCCACAGCAAACTTCACCAGTTCTGAAATGTAGCAGATAAGACAGACCTGCATACAGCGGGGCAGGTTGAGGTAGGAGGCCATGAGCATCTGAATGATCACCTCCAAGATCAAGCATTCAAGTTTGCTCTTGTAAGCTGGTCAGTGCACGGTTTGTGGCTGGGTTAGCCCAACTTCAAGGACCTGAAATAAAACAGATAACACAAACCAAACTGTATTTTTAGTTTACTTTGTGCAGATTTTAGTGCAGTGTCCTGTCAGGGCCATAAAAGCAAGGGTGCATATTCTAGGTAAGAAGGAGGCTTGACGTCTGGTTCTAAAGCAGTGGTGGCACTGGAGAAGCAAAATATTCTTCAAGCATTTCTCTCAGTTACTCTCTCCCATTTCACCCTGCTTGACTCCTCGTTCTCTCTTACATAATGTTAGAGTTTTCAAATGATGCTTCTCTTTAACGTTTTCATGTCATATTACGCATTCTTGTATTTGTAGACAGTGTACAAACACAGTCCTCATTATACAATTTTGAGTTAGGCTTTCTCTGCACATTTTTGGCCTCTGATTCTATGCCAAAGGACCGGTACACACAGAACTGGTCTGTGGTGCTTATTTCACATTTTGGCTTTCCAACATCACTCCACGCTGCAGTGCAGACTGGGTGACCTTCAAGCCTTTATTTCACTGACTTCCAGCTTTCCTTATACCAAAGCCACAGATTATTCTTCTGCTGGAAATCACCTTTTTGCAAAAACAAAGAGGAAAACCCAAGTGCCAGTAAAAACTTGACCTGCCCGCTCTACAGTGATATTCCATAGGCTGAAGTTTCTGTGCCGATTGACATCTAACAGGAGTACGTGTGTTTAGCTCTGCCATTTATGTAAATGAAATCAGCACCCTGACAGCGTGATTCCACTGTGCATGGGCACCTGCTGGCCAGCATGGGCAAAGCCCAAGTTCAGTGCATAGACAAGACCACCTCTTTGCTCTGCCCCAGTCCTGTCGAGGCCACACACAGCAGACTTGTATTTCTGTCCAGGGCTTCGGTTTTCCATCATCTATTTTTTATAGCACTGATACTAACCCAATTGCAGCAAATGAAGGGTATTATTTCTGGCTTGAGCGTATCACGATGCTGATTTGCACATCCTAGGAGGCAGGCTCACTGTGGTGGGTTTCATCGTTTACCATGGGAGACCCAGTGCACCAAAATGTAAGTGTTCTGAGATGCTTGGCATTTTAAAATGACTACTTCTCCATGCATGATGGGGAGAGTGCCATATGACAATAACCTGGGAGAGGGATGGAATTTTATTTCGTACGACTTGTGGCAGGATGACAGTGGGTTGAAGACAAGCACAACAATGTGCTACTCCCTCCAGTTTCTCAGCATATCATTAATCATTGAGAGAATCTTGGTTTATTCTGAAGCAACTTTGTGACATTTCAGAATCATATTGCCATGTCTTCTTTCTGAAATGTATGCCTGTCCTCATTTTTATGTACTCTCTAAGTATAACAAGCTTATGCTTTTAGATTTTAAAAAGAGTGGCAAAGATTTGCAAGCCAGGAAGTTTAGAGGGAACCTTTTATAAATGATCACAGCTCCCTGCTATCCAGATCATACACACTCCTTTTCATACTAATAAACACACAGATGTTTTAAAAATTAACCAGCTAACTAGCAAGAACAGTTACATATCAGCTTAGAATGCTTTTTGCATACAGTAGACTTACTTATACTTATGTTAATTTATTAAATATCAGTAACTGATGACTATATGTTGTTGCCCAATGTTAAGCTTTAAATCTGTAGTATATACCAGCAGATTGGGGGAGGGGGTTAATGAGAGCTAGTGCCACATAATTTATTTCTCTATGAATATTGATCACATTTTAGTTGTACAGCTATTATTGCTTTTTCACGCATGATACTGTTTTGTCCTGTATTTTCAACTCTCAGGCTATTTATTAGCTTTTTGACTTTGTGAATGTAATTACTGTTTTTAGCTGGTAACAAAGACAATACTGAACCATCTCCTCACAAATTGCTATTTTTCAGCATTCCTATGTGTTTTGCTTTACCGAACAGCAAGATCAATTGGACACCAGAAATGGAAACAAGTCAGCTCTAGGCTGAATTATTCACTTTCTGTTAAACTCGACAGCTAATTTGCACGTTCACACTTTTTTTAATGCTGGAGTTCTTGAAATCCTGACAGCTGAACCCTTTTAACTCCAGCTAAATATGTTAATAGACAATAGAATCCAGAGGGTTCCCTTTCATTGGTATCATTCCCAAGATATTATTTTGGTCAAAGACAGAAATTAATTCTTGTTTAATGCTTTCTAGTAAAAGGGAATAGAATAAGGGCAGTGAGAGAAAAAGTAGAATTGAAAGTGTTATAAAACAAGCTTGAACTTCCCACTGAGAGTCACAAGAAGAATTCAAATACCAAATATTTAATTGAATTGAATTTTAAAAAATCGTAATAAATAAGGATCTTTCCTTAGACCCACCAGTGGAATGTTTCAAATGCTTTTTCTATATAAAGAGATGTTTAATCTGCTAGAGCAAGTGGCATTTTTATACCCCAGAAGAATTATTTATTCTTAGAAAAGAAGAAATCCTGGACATGTAGCCAGATATGGGAACAAATATTTAAGGGGTAATATTTTTTGGCAAGAAATAGAGAGAAAAGAGTTTTTTCTAAAACACTTGGCAAAGCAGAAAGCTTAAAAATATTTCTCAGCTTGCCCAGTTGCAAAACCACACAGCATGTTTTGCTTTTTCTGTTAGGGAAGAAGGAAGAACGCTGGGCTGGGACGGGCCCTCTCGGTCCCATCGCTTCGCTGACAGGGCTTAGTTAAATTAACCAAACTCCTGTCGGAACGCCCGGCCTGTCATCTGTTCTGCACAGAAACGAAACACATGGCATGCTAGGAAAGAACTTAAAGCAGCCAGTGTCTCAGAAAATATTCGAATGGCCCTGGGAGGTTAAAAGCACAATCATTTACATGAAAATTGCTTCAAATGTGGATAATGTGTTCTAGGGTCAGCAGACTATCTGTGTCTGCTGAAAGCTGCACAGAAACAAGTCGCCTTGATTAAACCAGAAGTGTGGGCCGATATTGGAGAAACATGGAAACCATAACAATGTTGTTACTATTCCTTCTTAATTCTGTAGGTTCTTTCAAAGTTTTTGTCTTGTAGCGTGTTGTACTTTGGAAAGTAGTTTCAATGAGAGTGTTGAGCAGGTAGGAGACTAGTCTTCAAACTAGTAAGCTGTTGTGTTCTTTCATCTTATATTTGGAGTCAACAAGTCTGTTTCTATACACTGAGTGGAGAGTAGAAAGGTTTGTTTATTGAAAGGAAACTTCACTGTTCTTATTACCTCTTTTTTTTTTTTTTTTCATTTTACCTTAGCTCTCAGCTGGAGGGTCTTTAGACAACAGTAGACAGAACCTGATTTTGTGGAGATTTTGGGTGGGATGGTCCTTTAATTCCTCACACCTGCCCTCCCACCTGTGTAAATGGAAGTCCTCACGAAGGTGCCCTACCTTCTCTGATGCTGGGACCACACCATATGCACCTAAGCTTTCTACCCATGCTCTAGAATCAGGACCTCCAAGCTGTCAGGGGGCTTACAGACCACCTGCTTTTTGAAAAGACAATATTATGTTTTGTTTGTTTTGTTTTGTTTGTTTAAGGATAGAATTGCCCTCCTCTCTCCATCCCCATCTTTTCAAAATAACCAAAAAAAAGTCCCTCATTTCTTTTGAATTGCACCTGTGTTGTTAGCACAGGTTTCCCTCCACAGGACAGCCATTCTCGGGCTTCCAAGTCTTAAAAGAACAAAGTCTTGATGCTAATTGAAAAAAGGAGACCTGGTTCCCAATAATCCCATTCTCCTCACCCCCTCCCTCTCTCCTTCAGCCCCGGAACAGGTATCAGCTAGGGCTGAACAGCTCCTGTTCTCCGTACTAAACCTCTCAAGCCCCAAACTTGAGACTTGAAAGCAGTGGAAAGTCTAGGTGTAAATGCCAAGTCCAAACAACCATTGGAAAATCAACTCTCCTCTGTCTTGCCCTGAAAAGCAGTGACAGAAGCAGTGCTTTGAAAACACTCAAATAATCAATGAAGAAGGAGAAATTGTGAGCAGTCTCAACGCCAATGAGTGTCTCCAGTTCTTACCTTAGTTACTGTTCTTTAGTAAGGGAGCTAGAAGCTCAGATTAATAGATGGTGCTGAGAGCAGCCCAGAGCTCAGACATTTTTATTACGCTTCACTCCACATGCTAACTCAGAGTAAAAATGCTAGTGATTGGGGCCAAAAAGGGAGTTTATGCCAGTAAATTGTGGTATGGCTAGGTAAAATGGTGGGAAAACCTTTCAATTTACTTCAACGTGGACTATCAGTTCCTGATTCCAAGCCACCGCGGAGAGGAGCTCTTTTGTGGGTGACTCAGTTTTCTGCTCTGCAGTGGCTATGCGGGAAGTAGATGGCAAACGTGGATGAGTGACTCTTGAGCGTAGTCTTGGAGTACCCCTGGGTTTGAGTGGGTTGTATCACAGCGGCCCCGGGCTGAGGAAAATGCCCACTGAGGACTCTGGAGAACTGACGGAGCTGGTGTCCTCCACAGCACATACCCTGTGCCTGTGTCTAATCGAGCATTGACTCCATTTGGGAAAAGTGTTTTGTCCGAAGCCTCGTTTTCAGACTGTTAAAATATACAAACAGAAGCCGATGCTGTGATCATTGCCTCTCATCGGCTTCAGGCTCTCCTTAACGCAAACCTTCCTGTCTTACTTTCTCCTGAGTCCTAAGGTCTGCTCGGTAACCTCCAGAATGCCCAATTTCTTCATTAACATTTTTTTTTTTTTAACCTTAGTGGTCCCAGGGCACTCACAGACCATGGAAGACTTGTAGAGGAGGAAAAAATAACTTTTCTTCTACCCTTCTGAGTTTTTAGCCCAGACCTCTGTAATAAAAGACTGACTAGCATGAGAAAACAAACAAGTTTCGCAGCATGTATACCTCATGTATTCATGGGAGATACCCAGGAAAAAATTAGTATCTCCCTGAGGTGGCTTAGAATTTAAATTTAAATACCATCTTCAGAGAGAAAGGGGAGGGTGATGTTGGCCTCTTAGGGGAGAGGAAATGATTTTTAGGAAAAATAAACTGATGGGAGGTCTGATGGTTTGTGGCAAAGTGTGTCTGAGTGTGGTGTGAACTCCTCGTCTCCTCTTCTGCGACAAGTCAGCCTTCCCTAGTTGATGGAACTCCCAGGAGGGGATTTATGACAACCGAGCTCCTCTTGGAGGATCTGACTTTATGCAGATAAGGGGAGTTCAGAGAAAGTCTCTCCCTGCATTGCTGTTTGTCAAGTACTTACAGCTCAAAATAATCAATATATACCAAAGTGGCACATTTCGGGGTGGCACGTCCTGAACTCCTACAGTCATGTTTTGGGGTGGAATATTCTGCTACCCGTCACTTTTAAGTGAGGACATCAATTTGCTATTTCTTTTAATCCCATGATTGCACAGCATACTTTTTTGGGGGAGGGGGCTGGCAAAAGCCCAGACTTGCATGATAACACCTGCATGAAGGTTAGAGGTTAGCGATTTTTAAGGGTGGCACAATTGTATAGTTTATTGCAGTTGCTTCTACATTAACTCAGTATTCAAGCGCTCAAGAAGCCAGGATGAGCGAACTATTGGGAGTTATAAGAAAGGGGCATTTTTAATGCAGCATAGCAGACTGTGTCTGAGCATCGATTCCAGGGCCAGGTGGCCTGTGTGGGAGACCCTGCCTGCCCCATCACTTAGACCCGGGGAACTTGGCACCTATCAATGTCCTCACCTTGTGTTATCGGGAGGATTACCTGAGTTACTGCAAAAGCTTGGAAAAGAGCTTGACACACAGTAAACATGGTAAGTGGTGGCTGTAATAAATACTATAACTGTTTCAGGGAGCTCAGGAACATTGGCATTGTGTTAAAAATTAAATTCTAAAAGATTTCTGAGATATCTGTTAAATAATCTAAACATCATCAAGGCATATGAACAGAATTTTAGTTATCTTTAGGTAAACATTTATTCTGATCCATCCTAGACAAAGGGGACAAAAGTTATATACACACATACTCTTAGGGGTATACCCAAGCAATGCCAGTTTATCTAAAGTTTAAGAGAAGCAGATGCATTTTCAGTGAGATTTTCATCAGGTATTATGTATAATACAGGTAGTTGAAACAGAATGAAGTCTTGGAGGAATTTTGTGTGTGAGTGTGTGTGTGAGTGTGTGTGTGAGTGTGTGTGTGTATACTTTTCTCCTTGATGTCAGTATAGTTTCATTTAGAAAACAAACTCTCTTCCCAAATTTGCAGATATCTGCAAATAGTATTCTGCCCAGAAGGAAAGAAATAGCTTACTGTAATTCATTTGAAGCAAATTTCCTGGGATGTCAAAAAAGAGTGTTTATTGCTGTTAGAGATTTGATTTATCTGCAGAAACACATATTACTTCTCGCCATAAAATCAGGGCCATTCTTTGAAATAGGTTGACCGGGCAACGGCCTCATGAAGGGATGTGAGGATGCCTGACAAGTTCCCACTAACCCCCAAGTAGCCCCCCACATCCCACGACCCTCACTTCCTACCTGGTCTGAAATTCCTGCCTGTGGGGTCCATCCCGTGTTTAGAGAAAACAAATGACTCGCTTAAAATATCTTATAATCTACCCAAGAGAGGAGAGTGTGTTCAACTTCTGTTAGCACATTTTCAAGCCTTACATAGTCAGATAAGCTGTTGTATCCCTTTCGGTTGCAGAAAGCAGACCCCGAAAGGTAACCTTCAATTAGCAAAGAGTTCTGGGCAACAAAGATTCAAGTTGCAGAGAAAGAAAGGATCGAGAGCTGGTGTAAATATTAAGCAAAGTTTCCTTGAGGAAGGGGACATAAAGGCCTCCTTACATAACGAATTGGCTTTCGTTGGAGGCAAGCTATCAGAGCACTCGCTGCGGGAACACTGGAGAAACAGTCTGAGAGAGCCAGCTTCATCAGGCGAGAAATGGGTTTGCTCCCTCTTGCCCTTTAATCTCCTTCCTCTTCTATACTGCTCCATGCAGATTTGGAAAGAACCAGCAAAGCCCAGAGGAGATGAGAATGGCAGGTATAAAGGAGACTAACGCCGTGGTCTTTGCTCTGTTGTGTGCTTCCATTCTATTAAATGCTGATCCGTGGCAATGAAGCTTTGTTAGAGAATGTTTGTTTAAAATAAAGGGGCAAGGAAAATGGAAATGAACCAGCAAAATGGGTCAGGGCTGCCAAAGTCACACCGCGTGCTTTGCCCTCACCTAAGGCCAACCTGGGGTGAAACGGTCCCGATTTATCCTTTTCCATATAATTACAGTGACCAATTGTGGTATGTAACGAACTAAAAACAATGACAAATATTTGCAGTTTCCTTTTCATAGTTTTTTTTCCTGAGAAGTAGATATCAACCTATAAAGAAAAAAGTATGCTCTGCTGTTTTGGTTGTTTTGTGATTGTAGGGCTGATGCCACTCACCTATTTATTGTAACATTTCTTTTCTAGAGCCAGACTAGGACAGACTCATATACCATACTGATCTGGGTGCATTTCTTCAGAAGGTACGCTGTACTCATGGGGAGCTGTGGCTGCCTGGGCTTGGGGTTGACAAGGCCAGGAGGAAATCTATGCATATATTTTAACAAAACAGATCGATCTCTCAGTGAAGTTAAGGAAATAAAACGATGGCACCAAAAAATATGAGTGTACTCTGACCTCTCCTTGACATTCATTCCCATTATGTTCCCAGCAGAATTTCTGTCTTGAGATTCTGCATAGATCCCCTTGCTTAAAGCTGACTGACAGGAGGTGGGTGGGGAAACCGGGGGAGGAGGCGGGGGTGAAAGGGACATATCAAGAGGACAGGCAATGTTCTTCTCACAGTGATTGCTTTGGAATTCTTTACTTTGCCTTATTTCACAATGGAATATTTTGCTGGGTGGGGCGGGGAGGCAAGGCAGGGTCTTAGGAACTCTGTGAGGAAACCCTAAGCCTCACTCTTGCTCTAAAAATCCTTTCTTCTTTCTGCTTCTCAGTCATAGCCTTTCCCAATAGTCCCTCCTTCTCATCATGAAGCTTCTTGCTCATGAACGCTTCACAGGGCAAAGGGAATGCTCTGATCACCGCACACTCGCCTGATAGCAGACCTTCTAAACCCCTCCAGGCCACCTATGTTGAATTATCCATGGCTTTCTGCCTGGCTCGACGGGGCTTTGGTGGTGGATAGGACTGTGAGGCTTGGCTCCTGGATGTCACCACCTAGTGCTTCAGGGTAGTTGGATTGCTTCCCCTGTTGGCTCGCAGGCTCTTGGATTTCTCTCTTTCTGAAATCACTCTGGTCAAATGTTATCTAGGTTTTTTCTCACCATTTGTTGTTCATCTAATTATCATGGAAGAATCTACTAGAATCTACCTAACTCCCGCCCCACCCCCAAAGCAAATGTCCTTAGTTTCCTTACCCCTCACAGACAAATTATTTCAGCCTCAAATTGCAAAACTGGAGAAGCCTAGAGCAGGGGTCCCCAACCTCCAGGCCGCAGACTGGTCCATGGCCTGTTAGAACTGGGCCGCACAGCAGGAGGTGAGCGGTGGGCAAGCAAAGCTTCATCTGTATTTACAGCTGCTCCCCAGCACTAGCATCACCGCCTCGGCTCCACCTCAGATCATCAGGCATTAGATTCTCATAGGAGCACCAGTCCCTAGCATCAAAAACGTTGGGGGCCGCTGACCTAGAGGATGTATTTTAATCTCTGTATTTGTTTCTTAGAGCTACCATAGCGAAGTGCAACAAACTGGGTGACTTGCGACAAAAGAAACGCATTGTCTCGCAGTTCTGAAGTCTAGAAGTTTGAAATCGAGGTATCAGCAGGGCCATGCTGCCTCTAAAGGCTGTAGAGAAGAACCCTTCCTTGCCTTCTCCTAACTTCTGGTGGTTGCCAGAAATCCTTGGCATTCCTTAGCTATGGTAACATCACCCCAATATCTGCTTCTGTTGTTACTTAGTGTTCTTCCTTCTTGTGTGTCTCTCTGTCTCTAAATTTCTATCTCCTTATAAGGACACCAGTCATTGGATTTAGGCCCAGCCTAACCCAGTATTGCCTCATCCTAATATGGGTAATATATCATAGGTAAATATACATAACAAATATATGTATATAGATATGGATATGACAATATCTATGTCAAGGTATGTGTCATAAGTTCAGAGCACGCACACTTCAGTCTCCAGTCTTGGCACTCATCCCCTCGCACGTCCGTGGGACTCTGCGGACATGCTCTGCAGAGACCACGGAGGGCCATGGCCTGATGTCTCACTGGCAGGGCTGGCCCGCCTGGACCAGGCTGCTTCTGAGTGAGGCCAGAAGCCAGAGGACTAACCACCCCAAATATTGCCCAGGCACTTTTGTCTCCTTGAGAAATCACAAACTGCTAAAGCCCTGGAAAGTATCTACGTGAACTTTAAGCCTGCAACTTACTTTTTTCCTAAGTACTATGATCATCCTTTTAATAGATTATTCTTTTTTGACCTTTTTTTCTGTCACTTTGGTGCCCTTCCTAACTATACCCAATATTGAGATTATCTTCTAAGAGCACAAGTTTTTCTAAAGCCTGATGCTTCTATTCCCCTTGATTGTTCTGACTTTGGAGAGCTGCAGAATGTGCTGGAGTTACTTATTCCCCATGCAAACAGTTTATAAAATCACCAATCTCCTTTGAACTTGCCATTTTTCTAATGATATATTATTTTTAAAAGGAAAATTTTGACTTCTTTGATTGTAAATCAGGTTTTAAACGTGCATATTTTTTAAGAAAGGGGATCAGATATCAGGGCACAGTTATCAGATTGTATAATTTATTATCCACAATCTACAATAATCTGTGTGATCCTTTTCGTCTTCCATTCGCACATTGGTTTGATTATATATGTAGAAAGAAATGGAGACAAAGGCAGAATGAGAGAGATGGAGAGAGGGAGAAGGGAAGGAGGGAAGGAGGGGGGAGGAAGGGAGGGAGGGAGTGACAGAGAGCCAGTCAGCTTTCTAAAAGTCGGTGCTTAGTCATTCCATCAGACTTTGTGTAAGGACATAGAGAATTCTACTGAAAAAGTAAATACCAGGAAGCTTAGTTAGGTATGACAGTGCAAAGACATTTAATAAATATTTTGATAAGTAGCTACAAGAGAAAGCGATTTGTGAGGTATTTATTTTGCATTAAGCTATGTTCAAAGCCAATTGAAATTCCTCATTTTCATCAGCCATCTGAGCTGTTTTCTGTTTAGAGGAATGTTCTATTTTAAGTTTCAGCACCTAGGGAGGTGGATGGTCTTAGAGCCTCTGTATTTGAATCTGTCCAGATGAGACAGTATTTGAAGTAAGTTCTATGTATCATAGACGAAGGAAAGGATTTAAGTTAACCGCTGAGATTGCGTGTGTGTGTGTGTGTGTGTGTATGTGTTTAAGCCATTAAGAATATGGATATTTGACCATGAGAAAAAGATGCAAAATAGTCAAAATAGTGAGTAGCATGAGTTGTTTGTTCCCTAAGAGAAGAAAACCACTTGTTTAGTAATTTCCATAGGAAAAATACTCAGTAAGCAAGTAACATGGTTTTAAATATATACATATTACCAGTATAACATTTTATCAGTGACAATGGAATGTGGTAGAACACTAATCTATAGCTAAGTCAGGATAAAGCCTTTTCCTGGTGTCACAATGGATGACACTTACCTGTTCTATCAGGCCGACCAAGTGCTTAGGGGACAGGGGATGGGGATGCAGCTCCAAAGTTGGGGCTACATTCAAAGCCTGGATCCACGCAAGTCCCCTGACTTCTGGGGGCGGGCCCCACACTGAGCTGTTTCCCTGTTCTAGCTCTGAGACAGCCCAGGGCAAGCACTGCTGCAAAGCAGGCCTCCTCCCGAGGCCTGCAGCGTTCACAAGTTCACAAGCGCAGTCGCTGACTGTTCTTTCCTGGAGAAACGCAAAAGAGACCCGCTCTAAGAATTTTGTCAGAAATGCCGAGTCATCAGAGTTCTGTTATAATTTACTGAATGCATATATTGCCCTTACTTTTGAAGATTTGTAAGTGCCAAGACATGATTGGTTAATTTTCTCGGTGGTCTAACAAGGTCCCTGTGAGTGGGAGAAGGCGCCTTTCATAAAAAAAAAAGAAAAGGAAGTGACTTTTACAAGACTTCGCCCCATCCTCAAGATGATAAAATGAACATTTGGGAATACTTCTTTCTGTTTTTTAAGAAAATTCATAGTGACCTTTTTAAAAAGCAAAATTGGAATTATGCGGTCTATATTGATACCTGTACTTTTACTAAATTGTTTTGAGAATATTTTTTCATATCATTAAGTATTCTTTAAGAATGCAAATTCGTTATCTGCACAGGGAATTATACAGTAAATAAGTAAATTACAACACACCCCCTATGATAGAATACTAAAATTTAATATCTCCTAATATTAAAGGAGCCAGAAATTCTTCTGCAATAAGTGTTATTTTTCTCATTCCCTGAAAATATTACATAAGTTATACTGTACATGAAATGGTATAGGTTTTTTTTCTACAGAGTTGATCATGATAATTCTAAAATTGGGCAGAACCATCTGGAATGTGAATCATTAAACTAAGTAAGAAGAAAAAGAGAAAAAAGTAATATAGTGCCTTCCCAGGAAACTGAAGACCTGCATTATTCCTTGTAGTCCATAGGCTGGAAACTAGGGATCCGAGCAAACGCTAGATCGCATGATTTTCTAAAATTCACTGACCCTGAGTATTTGTAATTCACATGCCTACAGAACTGCTACCACCAAGTCACTGGGTAGTAATAAAAGTTCTTCCCAATTTGGGTTAACACAAGGACGAAGCAGACAGAGAAGGCATGAAAGCATTTAGTTCTGCTCTTACATATTCAGGAAATGAAACTACAGAAGAAAATCCTGTCTACAGGCCCTTAGAGGGGAGGCCTCTAAAAGTGGAAGTTTGCTCCACTGGCCCAGAGACACACAGGTAGGAAGGCAATAAAAATCTAGATTCCCTTTGTTTTTAAAGTATCCAGACCAAGGTTTTCGCAACTTGATCCTGAACAAGAGTTTTATTTGTTTGTACCAGTAGAACTTACCCTTTACCACATATGAAAATAAAGGAGAGAGGGAAATAAGCTGTTTCCGTGAATCAGAGATATGGCCTTCCTATAGGATGATAATTCCCCGGAAAATCACACACAACCAATGGTAAATAGATATCACCATTCTGTTCTACAGCTGAGGAAGGGAAAATTGGAAGGCTGGCTTTATTCTTTCTTCCACTTACTCTCTCAGAAAACATGTATTTGGGTCCTAATGTGTGGCCAGCACAGGGTGCGTGCTGGAGGTGCGGTCTAGAGGTGTGGTGAGGAACGGGGCCCCGTCTCTGCCTCCTCACGGGTAGGACGTAGGACGTCGGACAGGACTCGTGGCTGGGACTGCTGCTGTCTGCCTGTCTCCAAGTCACTGAACCCAGCACTAACAGTGCGATTTAAGGAGAAACCTGTGAGATCTCACGGGAGATCCGTAAAAAATGTTACATCTTACTTTATTTTCTTTCTGATTTGAGAATCACCGTGATTAACCTTAGAATTAGGAATTAAAATAATTAGTGCTATTGTGCTTCATTTCGTGATGACTGTGTGAGTGCAGGAGGTACTAGGTTAACCCAGCTTAGAAGTAAGGCCCTGTGCTTTTGCTGCTTCAGCAAAAAGAGTGTCCTCGACCGCCACGGAAGAGGCAAGAATGCTTACATGCAGGGGAACGACAGTGCAAGGTGTAATCACCAATATCTACCTAGAACACGAGATCCATCGCAATCATCAGAGATAGATGAATGGCAAAGACAGACCTTAGCAAATGTTTTCAAGTGATCCCCATCCGTGAATACAGTTTTTCTTTGTTTTTGGCAGGCCAGGAGATCTTATCAACCCATAGCCAGATGAAAACATTTGCATAGGTGACAGATGGTGGGACCAGAGCTTCAAAGCATCGATACCTGGCCACATGCTTTCCACTATACAACCTGTAGGCTTTTTAAGGGTGTGCAGTCCCTGTGGCATGATGTTAGATTTTCTATTCTCCGTAATGAAAGAGAGAACGTTGACTGAGTCTTATTCCTCAGCTGGCTGGATAGGTCCAGAGACCCAGAAAGCAAGCACTTTGTTTTTGGAATAAAAATATTTTTTGAACATTCTTATAATGTCCACAAAAGTTACTCTCCATAGGTTTACTAAAACTGAAGTTAATTATAAGAAATTAACCATATATATTTCAAGGTTTTTTTGTTTTGTTTTTTGTTTTTTGTTTTTTTGTTTTTTTTTTCATTTCAGACCCCTAGTCAAGGAATATACTACCATGATGGATTTAATCTTAAAAGCCAATCATATTCCCATGAGAGTTAGTCATCAAAGAAAGCATAAAACTTGTCTGGAGCAGATCCAGAGACAAACATTAACCAGAAATTTAAAACAGTGATTGAGGTGGTTTTTATTTGTGTTTAATTGTTTTTCCTTTACAAGCTATTTCTCTTGCTTTATCTTAAAATGTGTATCAAATCTGGTTTTATCAAAATAAAATAAGCCTAACCATGGGACATTATTTCGAAATCCAGTTTTATTACTGTAAAATGGTTTAATTATCTTGATAAATAGGGTTTGTGTTCCAAAGAACACATTTATTTATTTAAAGGTACTTATTGAAAGAAATAAATCTCTATAAGTTTTTTGTTCTTAATGTAAATATGATCTGATAAAAGGCTTAATTTGGTAATCTGGCAGCAAAATTGTTAAATTTTTACTAATTTTAAAGAAATCAAAAGCATTGACATAAACAAATGAGTTTGGCTCATTAAA
The DNA here is from genome assembly GCF_014176215.1 of Rousettus aegyptiacus. Lineage (NCBI taxonomy): Eukaryota > Metazoa > Chordata > Mammalia > Chiroptera > Pteropodidae > Rousettus > Rousettus aegyptiacus. Next base: position 26,964,451 of record NW_023416286.1, read on the forward strand.
AAATGTCCTAAACAAGAATATAAGAAAGAAGCAATTACCAAATTTACTAAAATCCTCCTACCTTCTTCTTTATGAATACTCTTACTTCGATAGAAGTCATTAACACAATATGTTGACTCTGACACATATCTAGTTAGCAGTGATTCAGATCACATAAATAATAGGATCATTAATGCAAACTCTGGACATTTCTTAATAATCTGTCCACTTTTCAGAGGAGAAGAGAATTTGCTCTGATGAAGCTATTTCTAGCACATCAGTATTGATTGAAATGAGTGACTCATTCAGCAACCATGAAAATAAGCCAAGGAGGATGAAGGGTGGAACATGTGTGCGCACTTTCAGATGCTGCTGCTTTCATGGACGCATCTGTGCAGGGACCCAAATCTGCTAGAAGCATACTTAATCTCAAAAAACAAACTCATTTGGTTTTGCTTTTCCTTCACACTTTTGTTGATTCTCTATAACAGCCTCAACTAAATATAAAGCAAGGCAACCCAAGGCTTCACTCACAAGACCCTATGTTCTGTCCAGAAATGTGTTTTATATTTAAAGATGCATGTCCAAATGTGCTAAAAACAGACCTTTCTCCGGGACACACTTCTACTATTTCTATTTCTAAAATCCCTGGTCAATGTCCAGGCTCCCATACTATATTTATCTTTATATTTATGTCTCTATTTTTCTGGCTTCTGCTTCTGTAATTTTCTGATGTATTAATACATATATATTTACAGGGCAAACAGTACAGGAAAAGGAAAGAACATTGAAAAACTGAGCAGCCAATATTATTCACTCGAGCTAAGCCTGGTTAAGTTAAAATATATCTACTTATATTTATAAATATATATAAATATATATAAATATAAATATATTCATAAATATATATAAATATAAGTAGATATATATTTATATATCTACTTATATTTATAAATATATATATATATATAAATTTTTAAATGTGGTTTCCAAAACTATCATCTGTTTAAAGTAGCACAGAGCTCCTATCAAGTAAGCTTGTATCCTTAGGATAGGTCTTCTAAAAAATGACCCATGCAAACCTCAGACTTTTTATATTTAAAGTCAAATTCTAGTAACATGTTCCTTTAATATTCAGCAAGTATTTACTAAAAACCTACCATGTATAAGGCACAACAAAGAACACAGAACTGAATAAAGCATCGTCCTTGCCCTCAAGAAAACATAAACACAAATAACATAAAGTAAATAATAAGTGGTAAAGACAAGGAACTATATTAGCTTAAATGAGAGAGAGCAATTTATGTTGTTCACATAGCGGGCTACTCTGAGGTGGGCCTCTGAGAATGGGTGTGATTTTTAAGAGTAATTAGCAATAATTCTAATGGGAGAAATATGTCACAAAAGATGTGACTCAAAGCATATCTACCTTGCCACAGCAGTCATGCAGTCTTGGAAGACATGAACTTGCTTTGATTATCTTGGCACCCCTAGGATCCCAAACTATGTCTGACACATGGTGGGCATCCAGTTAAAAATGTGCTGATTAAACTCAAATAAAGGCTGCAGTATAAAATGTACAAAAAGTAAAAAAAAAAAAAAAAAGGATCAGCAAAATGTCCAGTTTGACTAAAGGATGGAATATGAGAAAGGGAATAGATTATAATATCTGAAAATTAGGTTGGGAACGTGTTGTGCTGGGCTTGATTTGAAGTTTATTAACAGATAATGCAGAGTCACTGGTCCTTTTTAAAATATTAACCTTGCAACAATTACACCATGGAATCAAGAGAGAGACAGAGAGAGGTTGAGAGAGACTGGAGGGGAGGACCAGAGACATGAAAATAAGTCAAAAGATTATTATTGTAACTTATTTAATAAAATGAAATTAAAATGACAGATGATGAAATTAGTAGCAATGCTACAAGTACTATATGAACAAAGGCAAAAACAATGATAAAGGCAACAATAGCTAATATTTAAGGATCAGTGCTGTGTCCAAGAACTAACTAAAATTTTGATTAATTACCTCTTGGGACTCTTCACAAAGTTGTAATTCACAATTTTATAGGTGAGGAAATTGAGACTTGGAGAAATTAAGTAACTTCCTCAAGGAGGCTCTGCTGCAGACTCTTCTGGGAGGCTATATTGTTTGATCCTATATTGTTTGATCTATTTCAAAGTAGAATCTCTGCACGCTGCTTTCTGCAAGGTAATTCGCACCCGTTTGTAACTCCTGGATTATGCCAGGCTCTGGTTCGTAGCTGTTGACCCACAAAAGGCTGAAGTTCATTGTAAATATTAACAGGAGAAATCTTCAAAAATAGATGTCTAAATCTTTTTATGGAACTAGTCAAAGATTGACTATGATTGCTTTTTAGAAAGCTCTCCATTAAAATATAAACTGGCAACACAATCTTCTATGTGATTCGTTTTTTTAAAAATGTGCTGAGTATTTAAGATGTGCAAGGTGCTGAACTAGATGCAATGAGAGATAGTGAAGAAGAAATTAGCTTTGATCTCAAAGATATTATAGTGAAAGAAACAGACAGATATGAGGGAAATGAGTATTCTAGTATTGCTCAAGGAAAGTGTTTTGAGAACACAGAATAATTATAGTCAATACATCGAACATGTGAATGAGCTAGTTTTAGAGTCTCTGTGTTTGAGGCTTCAAGGAATATATGCATGATTTCAGAGACTAAGACAAGCTATGAATCTGATCATGCATGGGATGGCACATTAGGAAACTGTTGCGAGGTAAATTCTACAAATACCAAAAATTGATTGCTCTTGAAGGATGGTAACTAGCTCCTTTTGGTAGCTGTGAAGACCATTAACTAGCTTCTCATTCGTTTGTCTTTTTTTTTTTTTTTCACTCTTTGTGCATGAAATACCCCAGGTATTCAATAAAAATACACAAAAGTTATCCCAGCACAGCTTAAGATCTAAATTTATGGTGTCTCTGTTTTTTCCCCCTAAAATACCCAAGCATCCTGAAAAAAGCCAGAGAGGCTATTTGTGTAAGTCAAGAAACCCAAGATCTTTTTAATACTAAGCATCTTGGGTTGATAACTCTACTGAGAAGCTGAAACAATGAAAGACTCTCTTATTACACCCTCAAAGCTACTTTCTACTGGCATTCGGAAGAGAGTAAAATTATGTGGAGTATCAGGTGCTGACAAGTAGATGCTAAAATCCCTGAGAATTGTTCTTCTTAAGTATCTGCCCTTTGTGACCTTGACATACCAAGAAAAGTATAAAGTAAGTAAAGTGATTGCAAATATGTAGCTGCAGTGGTGCTGGAGTCTGTAGATCAATGTACTGCAGTTGTGCTCTCCTCATTCCATATGAACCCAGGGCCTTGACCTTCACTGAAGCAAGGTCAATGTCCTGCTCTGTGTCTATGAATTCTACTCTTTCTTCCTTGACTCTACAGAGATAATTGAACTAGAAAGATCCACACTTAAAAAAGGAGCATTACCTCCAAAAGCTATAATATTTCCAGCGTGGATGAGACATACTCCCCACCTGGAGCCCTCACATTCTGTATGCCTTAACAAATATTAGAAATTATTCTAAGGAAGTGAATAGAATAGTTATGACTCAAAGTAGTTTTTGAAGCAAATCGGCATCTCTGTTTTTTCTGGGTATTGAGCACACTTTGTATTAGTATATTGGATCTTTTTTCTTTTTCTCCTCGCTTCCCTTAACACCTCATAGTTATTTTCTGATGATCCTCATAGAAAGTGATTGCTCTGCTAACATATGGTGCTTAGGTTTAAGCTTATTAAAACTTACCTGGTTCTGTGATCTATAATTCAAACTAAATTGGTACTTATTCTCTAAAAACATAAAATTATTTTCAAAGGTCTTAAGGGAGATGGGGCAAAAGAAGCCTTTTCTCTGTTTTCAGTGAAGTTGCTGCTAAGCTACAGCAAGAAGGCGTCTGTGTTATTTCAGCTGCTCACCTTTATGGCCAAAGTTGCGCCCCAAATACAATATACCTTTAAGTGGCTCTGGAATGGATTAATTTCTCAGATGTTTTTCTTCTTTCCCTTTTGATGATGTGAATTCAGCTCTGGCCCACTTCAGCTATTAAACAAAATAAAGTTGTACTGAATCTTAGAAAACTGGTTGTTTTCCTGGCACTTTGGGTGCCCATTTCGGGTAGCATTTGGGGTAACATTAGAGGAGTGGTAAGAAAAACTCATGTGCTTCTGGAAAATAGACATTCAATATCAATAGTATTACCAATGCTTCAGTCTTATTTGAAGGAAAAAGGAGGCAAAGTTCTTAGACCAAACATAAGAGTGAAGGAAAAGGATGCTATGGTCTCTTCAAGTCCCACTCAACAGCTTTCTCATTCTGTTCCAGAATAGCTAATGATCCATTTCTGATTCTTTTTATCACCAATCAGAAGCCAGAAACAGATTCATCGTAAAGTACCATTCTGCAAAGCCTAAAGTGATTTTGGGGATTTTCACACCTCTAAACGTATCCAAAAAGACGACACAGCTATTTCATGTTAAACTAGATTTTAAAAATTTGCAGAAACAGTTTTCCAAATAATGCCACTTTCTAATTAAATATCCACATGAATTATAATAATAATTTAAAGTAAATGCAATTGCTCAAAACTCATTAAGGTTAAAGAGTCATTTTGAGATCCAAAGAATTAGGAACCTACTTCTTATTAGAGTTTCGTGGATATTTTTCACTTTTTTTAAAAAAAACAAAACTCTGAAAGTAGCACGTACATGCATATACCATTCTCCAGATAAGTAAATAAAGCTTATGCATAATCATGGCTGTTTTGTCCCCTTTTTTGGGCCAAGTGACAAAACATTATCTTTTCATTTATTATTTGTGGATTACTCTGAAGTGCAGTTTGTTCTCACAGCTCTTACAGAGCACATGACCCTTTAAACAGGTATCAGTGCCGTTCATTTACATAATGACTTAGGGCTTAAGTTATTTTTTGGCTAACCTCTAAAGAACTCATTTTTCTCCCTTACTGCATTTTGCTACACATTCAGAAGGTCATTTTGGAGAAAAATTATAATTTCACATGATAGTTTTCTGTAAATTATTCGGAAGTTGAGCAACGCAAGGTCTAATTATAAGGAACAGAAGTCTCTAATTTCTAAGTGGAAGACCTCAGTATTCTGGATCAGTGCCCTTCCGCAAGTGATTGAGTCTCCTAAACCGGCTCTTGTTTTCCCACTTTTTCGATTTGCGTGTTAAAACAGAAACCATTTTACTCTGCAGGAAGTTTTGGGTATTTTGTTCTTCCACTTTACAGTAAAATATTTGGCTTCTCTGAAACTGTGGGCTAGAGTTCACCTTCTGGCTATACCAAAAAAAATTATTTTTTCTCCATAATGTTTAGCTTCCAACTCCATTTGCATTTTCCATCTGGATCAAAATTGTGACTGAATGTGACAAAACAGAGAAGGGGCAAGATGTTCATTGATAGCTCCAGAAAGGTTGCTTGCACAAGCTATTCTGTTATTTTTTCAGAAAGTTAGTGTGCAAATTCAATTACCACAGCGATCTTGTCTACAAGTAGATAACAGATCAAATGTTCCTATCAAACTTGAAGAGCTGGGTTGGTGTTAAAAGGAAGAATCAGAAAGTTAGTTTTCATTGTCACTTATTTTTTGTTCATGGTGTACTTTGTCCTAGATTGTCTCACATCCACCTCTGACCATGAGATAGGTCAAAACATTAGCATCGCTCCCACTGCAAAGGGGAGCAAACTGAAGCCCAGGAGAAAAAAGCGATATGCCCATGGCCACACGGATATTAGGTGTTGGAGTCATGTCTAGAGGCTAAGCTTTTTAAAAAATCTTTATTGAGATATATAATTTATTTGGACAAATAAAATCATAAAATGTGACAATTTTATAAATGTATACATTGTGAAAGGGTTTCCCTCATCAGGTTAATTAACATATCCATCAACTCACTTATTTACCTGTGTGTATGTGTGTGTGTGTGAGAGAGAGAGACGGAGAGAGACAGAGAGAGAGAGAGAGAGAGAGAGAGAGAGAGAGAGAGAGACAGAGAGAGAGAGAGAAAAACACTTAAGTTCTACTCTCTTAGCAAATTTCAGAATCTAGGCTTTTAAAGCCCTTTGTCCCATACTGCCTTAGTCCAAGGATAGATTTATCAGTACCTCCATGTGAAAAATAGTAATTTATTCTTTGGGATGATAGTGTAAATGTCTTTTTAAAATTTGATAATTGCATTCTGCAGGTCTCAAACTCAAAAGATAATAAAATGTCTTCTGATACCCAGTACAGTTTCCATGGAAGTCAGGCTAGCAAGGTGGAACACCTGAGACCAGGGTTCACCCTCTTAGATACATGGAAAAGTTTGTCTTTGGGGGCTGAGATATGTTTCTACAACTTCTTTTTTAGAAAATGACTACAAGCCTTATTAACATTGTACCTTTTTCTGCATTTCAAAGGCAGAACACATTCTATACACACTGCATTATGTACAAGAGAAAATACAAACGATCCATTATTTGGTCTTAGCAGTCCTCTCACTTGTAAAGAATATTTGTATTTTATGTGAATAATCAGAATCTACTGTTATAACATCAACTCAGGGAACATGAAGAACTCAGGAAAAATGAGGAATTCAAGGCATCTTTTCAATTATATTTTCTAAACCTCAGAATAAATCATTTTATTCCCTACAAGACATTCCATAGATATTTCATCTTTTACAATTTTGGGCTTTCTTAACCTTTAGATAATTTTTACGAGACATGATCAGTAAGGGAAAAAATATTGGGTTTGAAGTTCTTTATACTTAGAAGGTTTTATGGATTTAAAAATTCCATCTCCTTATTAAATATACCATGTTACTGCTTGTTGTGTCTAAGCTTGTTTCTTGAGGCAATGAATCACTTAAAACTCCACTGAAATTTCTCTTTACATGTGTATTTTTAGTGATTGATTATGTCTATCTAGAAACTTAGAAATTAAAATTTATATTTAAATTTAGGCATTTATTTTCAAATTATTTCAGGCATTCAATTAAATGTGTAGTAATGTTATAAATTAATACAGTTCCGTGCATATCTTTTGAGTATTTCCTAAACAAAGATTCCTGAGAACATTTTATGTACAAAACACTGTGTTTGGTCTATGGGATAAAGCATAATGGAACATGAAATATAAGTCTTATTCTTAAGGAATGTATAGTCCAATAGAGATGATAAGGCATTCAAAGAAGAGTAGAAGGGAGGAAGGAAGGAAGCAAGGGAGGGAGGGAGGACATAAGATGTTTGAAAGAGGGGCAGGGGTTATAGTGTACCAGGAATGTCTACTAGGCAACATTTCACTCAATATGTGACAGATAGAAGGAAAATTAAATTTACTATAAAACTGGAGACTTATTCTTTATAAATTGCATGAATATGAATTGAATGAAATTATTAAATTTACTGGATTCCAGCTGTAGTAGTTCATTAATTAGGATAAAAGCTCAGTGCTGTTACAGAGATCCCAAATAATGAGCTTAGGGGAGAGACGTTTTTTGCCCACTCATATGAAATACAAATTGGTAGTGTAGGGAGAGTATCTCCATACTTATCAGGTTCTACTCTTCCACAGTTGACACATGGCTTCCCTATTGTGATCAAGAGTCTAACACTAGGTCTGTATTGCAGCCAGCAGAGGAGAAAAAGGAAAGCAGAAGGCATGTTACTTCCCTTAAAGGCCTGGGTACATATCATTTCCTCTAACACTCTTGCCAAAATTTGGTCACAAAGCAAGGAAAACTGAGATACAATACGTAGCCTTAGCCGGGCTAAAGCTGTTCGTCCAGCTAAAACTTCAATTATAAGGTAGGAAAGCGAGAGCTGGTGTATGAGAAGACGTCTAGTTATCTCTGCCATGTGTAGTAACCATGCTACCATCCCCTACTGCAGAACTCAGTTGTTATATATGATAAAAGAGTTGTCTTATTGTATATTACTAGGGTTTTCATTTTCAAAACATTGATTAGAAATTCATCCTAGATGATTTCAACAATCAAAGGAGGATTTCTCACCTTGTCAAGTGCTACTCATTTGCAGCTGAAAACTAACACCTTATGCTAAACTAGTCAGAGCCAAACATAATTAATTAGAGTAGCTTGTCACTAAAATATCAAGACAAATGTTCTTGAAACATGGCATTTTCTCTCTTTGCCTTTTTTTTTTTTTTTTGCCCTCATCTGGTTTATTTACAATAAAAAAGTAGGTTGAAGGATGGAGTTACAGAAACTGATCCTTATAATTGTTACTCTATATATCGCCAAACTGATAACCAAATGCTAGAGATAAAAACGTAACTGAATTGTGTTAGCATAGACTGCCCTAGCCCGGATCACATTTAATAATTAATTACAGGGTATGGTTCACAGCGGTTTAAGAGTCTCTATAAAAATAATACAGGCAAGGCTGTTTATATCATTCTTCAAAGAGCTTTCTTGCTTTAGTATCAGAGCTGTGACTTGTACCTGCTACTTCTCCAACCAGAAAGATTGAATTTTCCTTTTTCATTTTTCTTGGTAAACTTTCCATAAGAAAATTTGCCAGAATAGCTTTTTAGATGTACCATTTAACAACTCTTATCACATATCTTTCTTTATACAATAGACAACGGACAAGCTGTTTTTGAAAACTAGATTCTCTTTTAGAGTCACTGGGTAAATTTGCTATATAATAGAATCTAATAATCCATTTGTAGAGAGTAAGACTCATTCGTACGAGCAAAAATAAATCATCTGTTTTTGATTTATAACTCCAGGTTTCAACATGACTGATTGGCTTAGAGCTAAACTGCAAAAGAAAAGAAAAAAAAAATTACAACACATGACTGCTCTTATAAAAATAGATCATAATTTTATGAAAATGTGGAGATTAAGGAAACATTGTTTAAATTTTCTGACTCTCTCATTTGCAAATGAGGAAACAGAAGTCCAGAAAGGTAAAAAGATCTCAAAAGACACCACTCATTTAGTGACCAGAACCTGGAACTCTCAAATCTCAGAGAATTGCACTGTCTGTTTTTTGACAAGCAGGACCATGTGACTTTTAAGTGTTCTTGTGCATAGGATTTGCTTACCACGCAGCCAACCTTGAGTAGCCTGAAACACATGTGCACCAAGTTATTAAGAATAAGGTGGTAATCAACAACTAACAAGGCAGGAGATTTAAGACAATCTCTTCTTGTTTCTTTGAATTTTTCTTACTTTGGTCAGTCTGCCATATTTATCTAAACTTGTGGCATTCCAACTTTTCGAAATTTCATACACCTGATTCTCAGACTCTTGGGTGGCAATGAGCTGTATTCAGGGCAGTAATAATGCTAATAATCATAGCGAAGATAAGTTATATTTCTTTTATCATTTTTTTTTGTGTTAGGTACTTTCCTAAGTATATAATTTTCACAGTATATTACATATATTATTTCATTATAATTATTTATATTAATTCCTCACATTAATCCTGTGAGGTATACATTATTATTTTCCCCATTTTATAGTTGTGGCAACTGAGGCACAGAGCATGTAAGTAATTCACTCCAAGTCACACAGTAAGTAGTAAGAGTTATTATTGAAACCTAGGTTGTTACTTTTAATGACTACATTATGCTGACATCATAGAAAAAGAATTGCGTATCATAACCATATGTACCGGGTGGCATAATGAAGTAAATCCTGGTCTCGGGTCCTGAAAAGTTAGTCTTCTCTTTTTACTTTACCTCAATCCAGGATGTTGAGGTAATTGTACTCCTCATTTTGTGGCACTTTATTTTTTATTTTTTTTTTAATCCATGCAAGGGTCCTACGTGCACTTATAAACACTTCTCTAAAACCATAAGCCACTTACCACACATATGCATAATACTATTTTTTAAGAAATTACTAAAAAATTATGATTCAGTTTGATTAAACAAATAGTAAGTATTAAGCATTGGTCACATGCCAACCACAACTGTTATCTGGCCTCAGTCACATAACAGCCCTTATAATTCTGCATAGATCTTCAGGGATGCCTCAATCTCCTCCCTCTCCCTTCATGCAAAGCTGTCCAGATTTCAATACCTCACTGCAAGTAACAGGAAAAAAATGATTGTTAAGCAATCACTGCCTTTTATTTCCTGTTGGCATTCTGACAGTAGGGTGGTTATGCCCTGTAATCAAAGGAAAACATAAACCGGTCATCTCCTAGCAACTCCATGAAGATTACTGGCAGGGAATAATTTGTGTGGCGGATTCTGAGTGTGTATAACTTCAAACTTTGAAACCAGCACAGCTCCTAAACTGGCCATTAACTCTCTTCGGTATCCTGCAAATACAATAAACCTGTTTTTGATGATATTGTCAGAAGAATGTGCACTAAAATGTCCCAAGCACGAGCAGTTTGATGTGAAAGAGACTGGAGTGTTTTATGATCTTTTCGTAGCTGTTAAAAATCTAATTGCAATTACTTGTCACTAGTAATCAAAATCATTTTCCTGCTCTGCAGTTTCCCTTTGCCGAAACCTGTTCTGTAACTCTCTCGTACAAGGGGACATCTGTCACCTAGAGTCAGACTACCTCACAGCATCCTTGCCTCCCCTGATGTTTTCTCCCAGTGGGTTTCTTATCTGCCCCCACAGTCTGGTGCACTGGTGAGCCCAGTCAATCAAACTTGCCTCCTAGTCGGTCTCAGGAAGCTGCCGATCTTGGAACCTTAATGTACAAAGTGAAGGTGCAATCAACACCGATTTAACTCAGCCATCTGTGCATTAAAGAAACAAATGTGACTCTAGGAGAATGCATTCCATCTCTTCACATCAAGATTTAGTTTATAAAAAGAGAAAACCTGACTAGAGAATTTATTTGGATGAACAACCAAGGCAAGAAAGGGACCCAGATCTGAAATGCTTCAGCCACTAGTCACAAGTATCAACGCCAAAGAAACATCCACTTTTAATAGCAAGAGTAGTAACATTTTGGGCATTTGGTGCCAGCCCCACTTCTAAGGGTTTTATGTATATTAATCATTAGATCCTTCAACAACCCCACGAGGTTGGCACCATTGTTATCTTTATTTTAGAGGAGGAAACCCAGTCAGATTCAGGAAGAGGATAAGTAAGTTGCCTGAAGTTATCCATGTGGATATGGTAGAATGGGCTTTTAACCCAGTTGGCTTGGTGTCAGAGTCTACACTCTAGATGGTCACACTCGCCCACCCCAGCAGGAGGCCTTACCATACACCACTCTCATAACTCTGCCTAGAAACTGAGGGCAGAGGGTGTTGCTACAGTTCTTGAAAATAGCTCATGATTTGGATCACACACATGAATTCTGAAATACTTTTTCTATGAAATCTTTTGATGATATAGAAATCGTGTCTATTTCTATTTATTGTAAAGAGGAAGAGGATTGCTTTCTTTTAGGTCTCTTGCTGTGTGGTTTGTATATAGAAAAGGGTCCTCATTCTGAGCAGACTAAAGAAATGTGATAAACTCTGGGTTTGCTCTGTGGACCCCAGTAGTAGCGTTATAAGGCATTGTGCAGTGAGCATGAATAGAGTTCTTTTAAAATATTCTGTTGCGTACACCAGAAACACTGACTGAACAGTTAGTATTTATTATTTATCCTTTGAGCATTTAGCCTTTTTCATTTATTATTTACGATCTCTGTCTTTAAGCCATTTATAGTCGAGAGAAAGAAATGAATGAAGCTGTCACTCAGGCCTATTTCAAAATCAGAAGAATTTTTATTCTGTTTACATTTCTAGTGTTTTATGTTTCAAATTACTGAGCCCCAGAAATTTTCTGCTCATTACATAAATAGTTTTTAGTTTACTTTTGTATAAAAAAAAATATTTTTGAAGTGGAGCGTCTTTTAATCCTGGTAAGTTCGGGCTTAGGAAAAAAAAGTAGAGTTAATTATTATTAGTGCTTTTTCTGATTTTAAATTTTCAGTCCTCTTTTTATTCAGCCTTTATTATTCTTAGCTAAATTAAAATTTTTCTTCTTCAATCAGAAAAGTTATTTTATTTTGTTTTACATCTGACCGTTTGACCTTGTTATATGCATTTTCCCAACTTCATTATCTCTTTCTTGAAGCACAAGAGTGTTTCTTGGACAGTAAAGCTATGAATTGCTGGAGACTAAATTAATTATTATAGAATGAATTTTGATAACTCATCTTTTTTTTTGCCTTATTGCCTGGGATAATCCCATTTTATGCCTGTTAAGTCACCATAAATATTAATTTAATCACATCCTCTTTTTACTCCCAAAATTTAGACAAATTATAAAGATATGCTTTCCAAAAGCAATATAAAGCTAATGATTAAGTAAAATTTTGTTTTATTTTCAAACAAATTTGTGTGTGTGTGTGTGTGTGTACTAGAAAAATCTTGATATTTCCTAAAAATGCCACTGTAAGGTAGATATGTTTTTACACAATGATTTATAAACCTTTAATTTGTGGTCCAAAAACACAATTCTTATTTTTCACAGAATCATGTGTTCCAAAGATGACTTAAGTGAAAGTTCAAAATGACTTGAGATACACAGGTTGCAAGATGGTATCACATGTTGTTGCCATAAAACATGTTCCTGTGCAAATTTTAGGTTACAAGTTCTGTGTGCAAATGAGGTAGAAAAGAGCTAAAAGCAAATTTAAATAAAAATGGATAAACATTAAGTTTGTGCAGTCTGCCATTATTCTACATGAAGCCAGCTTAGTGTATTCATGAAACAGAAGTATAAACCAAGTATAGAGTCAGAAGGCTAGCCGGGGAACCAATGGCGCGCTTTGAGGCTCGCCGTAAGACATTGCTCAAAAACATCCGACACTCCAACCTGCTTGCTCTTCCCATTATGCAGGATACTCCTATGGAAAGAAATCGAAGACGACTTCTTAAAATGCAAATGCATTATTTTATAAGGCAATACTTCATTGTTCATAATCTTAAAACTCGAGATTAAATGTAAGAGAAAATCGGCCATATATCTATATAAATAATGAGGGTTATTATCACTAAGAAAGTAATTTTTTCATTATACTTAGGATAGGTGGTAGCTATTCTATCCCATTTATAGAATTGAAAATTAAGATTAAGAGTAATGAGGGTTATTCCAAATTTCACTGAATTGTGTCAGCATTGTTTGGAATCAATGTCCATGATCCGAGTCCAAATCATGATGCAATTAGATCATGATTGTTTGTCTAGCTTCACGTGGAAAGAAACAGAGGCAAATAATGATATTCAGTATGAACAGAGGGCAATATTAACATATGTTGTGCTGCAATATAATGACAATGGAGCAGTTAATAAATAATAACAATTATCGTTTCTATCGATCAAGTTATAAAGCACTGACTTGTTTCACTCTTTGACTTTCTCTTGCACTCTGGTCCACAACAGCAATATTTCTCACAGTGCCTAAGTGGTAAAGTTGGTAAAATTTACTACCTCTTTGCAAAAGATTAATTTCAGCAATTCGTAATACTCATCCTTTCCCTTAACTCCCCTCTGCAACGCCACAGGAGGCCAATGTGTAGTTGGAAACTCCCTGTAGGCTCCACTCCATGACAGAATTTCCTGCCTCTGAATCACATTCTCCTGACAATGGTCCCTGGTCTTCTGAGTGTACATTCTTATGGTGGGAAAGAGATAATAAACAAATGTGTAAGATAAGAAATGGTAAGAAATGCTCTGAAGAAAACAATTCTTAAAGGTAAAGGAAATATGGAGAAGGGAACTTTAAATGGAGTGGTTAAGAAATGTCTCTGATAGTTTTCATTTGAGCATAGATCTGTAGAACTAAAGGAGAAAGCTGGGAATGTATGGAAGTGTTCCAGGCAGAGGCAAAGAGTGAATCCTTTGGACTTGGCATGTTCAAGGAGCATCGAGGGGGTCCATGAGCCTGGAGCAGAGTGAACAGAAAGGGAGAATGGGAACAAAGAAGCCAGAGATATAGTGAGGGCCCAGGACATGGATGACCCTGCAGGCCATAGTAAAGATGGAAGATGGAAGGCCATTGGACGATTTTGAATGGGAGAATGAGTGATATCTCAGACTTTGAAGACATCATTCTAAGTACTTTGGGAACAATAGAATGCAGGTGATATAAGTAGATGAAAATAGCTACTCATAAGACTACTAAAATAGTCCAGATTTAGACTAAGATGCAAAGTGGTAGTGAATAAGCATAAGGGATGTAAGAGAAAGTGTGAATCAAATATCGTGTCACTGTTTTCGGTCTGAGCAACCAAAATGGTGATGCTCTTTACAGAGAAATGAGATGCTGTAGGAGGAGAGGACGGGTGGTGGTGTGGAATAGGAGGGGTCAGGTCGATGCGCCTGGTGGACATCCAAGAGGACACAATGAATAGACAGTCTGGCATTCTGAGGACAGGTTGGGCTTGAGAAGTAAATTTAGGAATCTTCAAATAGCTACAATTTCATTACATAGCCCCCGTTTCCAACACAGCATGTCTGCCTCAAGTGTGACTGCCTACACCCCAACATAAGTTTGGAAATTTTGCTTGAGAGGAGTGTTGATATGATTATGATGAAGCAAAAAAATAATGCAAGAGGATGATGGGAGATGAAAACATGGAACAAGAGTGGTAGGATGCTAAGGATGTTCTTCATCTGCTCTGCAATTTTTGTAGGCACTTTGACCCTTAGAACTCACTTGGATGGCGCTGTACAGTAAGACACCACGTGAAACTGAAACACTGATACACCCAGAAATTCCTACAAATGTTGTAGTTGAACTTGAGAAACAAAATGTCTGTACTAAAAAGTTGCCTAGAACTGTTACACAAGTCTATCTTTTTTTAATTGTGGAAGCCATTACATTGGTTTTAAAATAGTTCCAAATATCTAATTAGTAGGATCCTTGTTATGTTTTGGATGTATTTATTTGCAATTTACTAATAGAGCTATGACTCAGCTTTGCATCTCTTAAGACCCATCAGTGTTTGCCTGAGAGCTGAGTTTCTCAGCTCCATCAAGCAGCATGGTCTCCCGCCTTCCCCTGGCAGCCTACCCACTCGCCTCCCACACATTGTGGGCAGCAGACTGGTTAGTGCTCACTTTGCCATTAGCAGTCACCACTAATATACAACTCAAGCTCTATAACTGGTAAGACATGGGCTCTTACAGCATGAAATCAGCTGTATCTCAGAAAACAAAGACAAAGACAGAAACACTTCAGTTCCAGAAACCAATGACCATCACAGGCATCACACCATCATATGGGAAAGGACTTAAGGGGTAAATATAGGAAAGGCACATTTAATCCATCCTGAAATCTTAGGGTAAATGTAGATCTAATATAAAATATAAGAACTCAGACACGATCAGCAATAAAAAAAATGACATAAGTAATAAGTTTGACCACTATTTACCATGTGGCCACTAACATAATGTTATTTTATGTCCCAAGATGAGGAACAATAAGACATCCACAACCAACAGGCTTCAGGACTGAGGGAGCACTCCGAATCTTGTAGTTTGTACTTTAAGATCTCTGAGCTAGACAAAGTCTTGTGAAAGCAAAACTAAGATAATATTGATGACCTTTCAGTCCTAGGAACAAGGATCAGAGCATGCTGGAGTAAACAAAAATTAGAGGTCTATTTCTCTTAATTGTACAGATGAGGGAACTAAGGGCAAAGACTTTAAATGACTTTGTCTCTAACCTCAAGGTACCTACAAGATAACTAGAAAGTTAAATAAAGTGGCAGTCATGGCCGAAGCTGCAAGAGAGTTTGTGATTAAATGTCAGATGAATGGCACATGTGCTAAGCCTATAGAAATATGCAAAATATGAGTGATCGGGCCAGGGTAGGGAGATGTGACGAGCCTGAACCAATCTTTTAAAGGCAAATGAATGTGGTTTCGCTAAGGGAAGATGGTATTTTGAGGTAATCGGAGATATTAAAGGGATCATGAAGGTTTATGATAGGAAATATAGGTCTGTTTTCTTATGATTCACATGGGTATACTCTTTTAAATGTAGGTGTGTGGATTTGCTATAATTTACTTATATGTTTATTTTCATTTCATTTAAAAAATAACAAAAATGCATCATAAATACTTGGAAAATTGAGGGGGGGGGTCACCAGAATTCTTCTTATCCTATTACAAAAGATTAATCTTTCTTTGAACCCTGCTATTTAGCTTCAGCATGTAAATTCCTTTACAGTAA
Source organism: Rousettus aegyptiacus (assembly GCF_014176215.1). Classification (NCBI taxonomy): domain Eukaryota; kingdom Metazoa; phylum Chordata; class Mammalia; order Chiroptera; family Pteropodidae; genus Rousettus; species Rousettus aegyptiacus. Next base: position 26,980,662 of record NW_023416286.1, read on the forward strand.
ATTTAGTTTCTTATTTAAAAAAAAAAAAAAAAGCTGGAGAGCTATTTGGTTTACAAGAACTGAACTGAAATTTTCGACAAATAAAAGAAAGGAATTCAAGTTTATACACAATCAGCTCTGACTTTTATTTTAAGTGTTGATATATATTGAAAAATCTGCATGGAGAAAAAGCAAAAAGAGAGAGATACGCACATCTCTATTCATACGCACATAGATATAGCTACAAATATAGCTAAAGTTTGGAAATCCTGAAATAATGTTCTCATTTAGATTTTAAAATATCGTATATAAAAGCAATGATAAAAATAATATTAAACTGTCTTGAAAGTATTTTATTTGCATCTTTGAAAGATGCTCACTTTTAAAATACTACTATTGTAGTGCCTTTTCCCCTTTGCCTTAATGATTTGAGGGTCGTCAAATCCACATGTTTCTTCCTCCATTTCATCGGCTTGCCTAGGAAAGCCCCGGAAGGGGAGACAGCAGCAGGCATCAGGTAGGGAGGGAGGAAGGAACCAGTGAGATAAATCCAGGGAGAACGCAAAATAGCTACTTTAGTCTTTTGCCAAATATATATGAAGTAATTTACTTTTTATAAGATTCGTTCAGCTGAATAAAATGATTTCATAATGAATGTTCCTGCGATTATAACTAAAACATGACTCATCCATCTGATGGCTCATTCTTCCTCTCGAGACAAAACCTTCAGAATCAGGATGAACAAGAAATTAGTGGAGCCACAAAGGGTGGCTCTGATGACGGCTTTTGTGATTGCAAAATAAACAAATGCCGTAGGTGCTTCCTGTCTTTGTGTTTTACGCATATCTGTGACAATATAGAGTCTTGACCAAATTTATTTATTATGGTTTATTATGTAGTAACATATAAATTTAAGGGCAGATGTGATTGAAATGTTCGCCACGGTTTCCACACATTTTCGCAGAAGCTGCTTTACTGATTGATGAGCATTATTGTTCTTCCTCTAGGAGCACCTCCTCCTCTGGGGAGAGAGGATCCAAGTCATCTCAGCCTTCAATTCATTATCTGATTTCGTGAGAGCCACCAAGGCCCAGATTGTGCCCGTTGCACAAAGTCAGCGGAGAAGCCCATCTTCCTTAAAGGGAAAAAAAGATGGGCTGAGGGGCTTCCTAAGCTTGCAATCTAGGATGATGCATTCAGAGATGTTGAGGGAACTGCCACCACTAGCTTGGGGATATATCTTCAGCATCAAAAATAGTGGTCATCTCATTGAAACAAATTTGCAAAGAGCCTTGTGCCCACTTAAACAATACACAAGAAAGTTTCTATGAAATGTGTCTTAGGGTACTTATAATGCACATGAACATTTTCTGTATTGCTTGTTATAAGGTATATTATATACGTTGATCAATCCAAATTATGACAGTCCTACACTCAAATTTTGGTTAGTAGCTAAGTTACATATTATAAACTGTTATAATCCTTCAGATTCTTAGATCTAAGAAAGACATTATAATGCAGTGTTTAAGAACCAAACTCTGAAGCCAAATTGCTTAGGTTTCCAAACTTGCCTGTTTCTTAATAACTATGTGAACTTGGACAAATTTCTTAACGTCTCTGAGTTTTCATTTTCTTGGTAAAATAACAATATTATTTACCTCATTTGACTGTTGAGTTCAAATAATTGAGCCCGTTAGAACGATTCCTGGCACACAGAAGCACATAAGAGCTATTATTATAATTTAATTTCTCTGTCAAGCAGTTAGTCAACAAGCATAGCAATAAGAAACATGTACATAAATATTCATGGCAGCACCGTTCAAAATAACAAAAAACTAGAAGCAACCCAAATGTCCATGAATAAGAAAGTACCTGTATAAACTGTGATATTCACACAATGGAAGATTATACAAGAGGCAAAATGAACACACTGTAGAAACGGGCAACAATATCAATGAATCTTATATAATATAATTATGTCCAGCATGATGACATCATTATAATCATAAAAACAACTAAAATAAACATACTTTTAGAAGATATATATATTTAATAAAACTACATAAAAAGGAAAGCAAGAGAATGACCCACATAGAGAATAATAGTTACTTCCGGTGTGGGGAGGGAAAGGATGTCAGAGGCCATCTGGTTAGACATAAGTTCTTATCAAAGTCTGCGTTTTATTTTAGATGGTGGGTGTGTAGGTGTTTAGTGATAAAGAAGGAAGGGAGGAAGATGCATGTTAACCTATGATAAGATTTTGCCATGAGCCAAGGATTAGAATTTATCCAGTTGTGTACACTTAAGACACACCCACAAAAATAACAGCAATCAATGTCCATCATAATAGTCAATTCCACTGTTATATTAAAAATAATTAAGAGATAACAGAGTAAAGTGAGGGAGGGTTGTTTTCTTTGTGTTGATCTAATTTTGGTTGGGATAAGGAGTAATAAGATGGATATAAATGGCTTAAGTACTGAGGATTTTTTTAAAAAATATAGTTATTAGTTTTCTCTTGGAAAAACAACATAACAGGCCCTGTCAGTTTTTAAGGTTCGACAGTGAAAATGCTTCTATTTAAAATGTATGATATAAATCAGTGACTTAGTATTGGCTAGCTAAATGTGGCAAGTATAGCATGTTTATCACTTCTATTGGTACTTAGAGATCTCAAATGACTTCTTAAATACACTTCACACTTTGAACAAAATCATCCTGCCAACTGCTGAACTAGTGGCTTTATCAACCTCAACATTTGCCAGTACTTTTTAGGAATGAGTGTGGGTTTGTCAGCCTGACACCTCCAAATCATTCAGAGAGTTGTCACATGACATATGCCAGAAGAGACCAGGTAAACATCTAGGGATACCAATACATTCAGTTAAGAACTTAGAAAGGTCATAGATAGCCCAGAAAAGCCAAGGCAGGGGCTGTAAGGGGAAAATTAGAGAAATCTTCAAGCTTCTTTGCTTGGCTCTCTCTCTCTCTCTCTCTCTGACAAACTGCTTTAGGATGGCAGTCATTCCCATCATGTTTGTAAATAAGGACATGTTTGTTCTATGGATATTTACTGAGCAAATACTACCTACCAGATATCCGTAGGAGCTGAGGGAGGAATGGCAGTTTAAAAACAAACAAACGAACACAGAAAAAAACTCTACTACTTAGTGTCTTCTTATACAATATATAATATTAAACTTTAAGTACCTTGGCAATAAATATGTCCAGTATTTAAATTGCACATCTCAATAAATGTATTTCTAAAGAGTTTTTACTAAGACAAAGTGAAGACTAGATAATAAATCTGACCAAGAGTGATATGGTTATCTCTTTGAGGCTTTAATATCTGCCAGCTTTGAGATGGTCATATACTGAACCAGGAAGATAAAAATACCCACAAACAAGTAGCCTGTGAGACAATTGGACAGAGAAAATAGATTGTGTATGTGTGTGTGTGTGTGTGTGTGTATTGCTTTTTCTCCATACCTATAGACCCCTGGAAGATCATCCCTTTAGTGTTAATTGTTGTCATGGAGACATGAAACAATGGTATTGCTCCCTATATCACCATTAACTGTCATGTGCTCCCATTTCCCTGATTCTGGGTGTTAAACTAAGCTTCACCTGTATTTGGCCTATGTAAAAATCCAGAGAACTAAAAAGATTTATTCTTTCTTATTCATATTTTTTGGTCTAATGAACTGTGGGGCCACAATAGAATCATATTATTTTCCCTTCTGTAGCTAAATGGCTCCTGTTCTCAAAATATTTGGAGTTGAGGGAGAGGGAAATGTCAAAGGTAAATGCCAAATTCTGCTTCTACTATGACTGACTCTCACAATTTTTGATTAATGAATTAATAAATTAAATAAAGAATGAATGGTGCCATTCTCTGGAGCAGGGAATACTGGAAAAATGGAGTGAGATTTGAGGAGAGGGGAATATCACAAATCCGGCATAAACTGGGAAATAAATATGAATTATATTTGAATTGTAATTTTGACATACTAACATAGAAATTGGGGTAATTCGATGAGGATCTAGGCTGTTGTATACTTTTGATGATCTTAAAAGCTAGATTCTTAAGCAAAATGTTAACATGAATAGTTAAACTATAGAAAATAAAGCCTTTTGAAACATTTACTGCAGTGTAAGTTGATGTCACATAATTCTTATGTGTTCATCAAAATACGATAACCCCAAAGGACCCATTTTGGGCATTATTTCCTGGACCTAGAGCTAATCTATATTTTTAGAAGGAAAATAAATTACTTTGTTACAAATTTTTCATAATTCATACTTCTCCCTAATTTGTTTGTCTTTCTCAATCATTTTAAATTAATGATACATTTATCACATAGTTGACTTAAAAATGGTCCCATATATTAAAACATAAATTACGTTAAGTAAACATTCTAATTCCAAAACTTCTGAAAAGGGGAACAACAAGCTGAATGAAATTTCTGTGGGTCATAAATAAGACTTTGGCAGTCATCCACGTGAAAAATAACTTGAAATGTCACTGTACTTCCCATGCTATTGTAATTTAGCAAGTGATGACATGACTGATTTAGCCAGTAAGAAAATGTAATGAAAATATTGGCTTGGAACACAATGTGCTTAGATCTTTTAGCCTTTCATCAATAGACTTTATTCTTTGAAATATGAGATATGCAAAAGAATGTAACATTTGGAATGCAAAACTGCATTCATGACCTATGTGTTTTGAAGGTCTTCTTTTCTGCAAATTCTAATAGAAACAAAAAAATCACTGTTTCTTGTCACCCTTCAATATCTCTGCCACCACGACACCACCCATAATGAAAAACAGCTTTTAAAAAGGTGACGATTGAAATTTATTGAGTAAAGTTTATTTTTATACAAATTGTTTTAATAAAGATGTAGAAACTAGGTATTATTTTAAGCAAAATGTAATCCTGAAATTGATACTCTCAGTTGAAGGGCACTTGAGATAATATGGGAAGCCATGTTCTATTGCAAGATTTCTATAGCTCTCAGTTCTGTAGCTAAGTGAACTAGGCAACTAAGAGGAAGCAGCTTTGGATGGTGGCTTGTACTCATGCCAGTGCAGATCTATCTCATTCCGATGTTATTAGAAATACAGATCTTTAAAAGTCTGTTTCTTAATTATAATATGTAAGTGAGTCATTAAAATATTGACTTTCATTGGAGTCTGCTTGATATCATATGTTACAATTACGTTAGTAAGCATATTGGTTTGCATGTAAAGGTTTAATAAATATTTGGCAACTGATTATGCCCTTCTTTGATTGAGGGAAATTTCAGACCATAAAAGGAGCTTAGGGACTTTTGAATTTTAAAATTAGCCTGTCATTTTATAAGTTCAAAAGCTCAGGCCCAAAGAAATGCAATGATTTGCCCATGCACATATTCACACATGAGACTTGTATCCTGACTGCCACTTACCAGCTATTGAATGAGTATATGTGTACACTTTGGAGATTGACACTCCCACAAGAAAGAAAGTTGCTAACTTTCTGGCCCATCCATAATCTTTTTTTTCTTCCCAGTATGAGCTACATTTTCTTTTTTTCTTCTTCTTCTTTTTTTTTTTTTTTGAATTGAGATATAATTGACATATAACATCGTGTAAGTTGAGGGTATACAACATGTCGATTTGATACATTTACATGTTACAGTATGATGAGCTACATTGTCTTACCCTTAACTGACAAAGGAAAGGTAGACAGCCTACCTTCCAGCAGTAATGAGTTTTTATATTAGAAATTTTCTATGTACTATTGAAAAGTGATTAGTCTCCTCCAATATATTTCTTAGAATCGGTTTTCATTACCAAATGCTGCAGGAGAAATGAAAAAAAATGGTTTTACTTTCCATTAAAAAAGAAATAATATTGAAGTCAATGGGTATCAGATATTTGTCATGGGGGTATCTATGCAGACACAGTCTCCACCTGTGAACCTGCAGTGGAACAGTAGAGTCCAGTGAATAAAATGCCTAGGCTGGGTTTTTAAGGTCATGACCTCACCCTGAGAGTGAAACCAGCCTTCCTTGAAAGAGTTCCCATCCTGCAGTTGGGAAGTCAGGATGAAATCTTTTCTGCTTTACAAAGAGCAACGGAAGTCCAGGATAAAAGGAAGAAAGTAGAGAGCTTGTTTCCATAGATAAAAAATTTTTAAAGACTAGTAAAGAGTAAATCAAATAAGATTTAGCTACATATGTTAAAGTATACCCAACAGTCATCTTAAAAAGTGTTTCAACCATTTCTAGATTTAGCACCCACGTCAAATAAGCAAGGGTATTATTGAACAACAAAATCTTTGTTCAAGTAAGTTTTCACTAGTTCTCCAATGTATCATTGAAGTATAAATTTGTATGTTGTTTTCTTTGCCTATTTTTGGTGTATTGAGTGAAAGTTTTAGCTTTAAATAGTGGCTGGGTATGAGGACTATATTAGGTATGAAAAATGAAGAATGCTGGGAACATGTGAGTTGGGTAAGAACTAGAAGGGAGGTTATTTAGGTTGGCATTTTGCTGAACAAAAGGGCAATAGATATCAACCCCCATTTTGTTGTATAATTCGGAAGTTTTAAAGCACTTAGCTCTAGGATGGACTCTTACGTCCTTTTTGATGAGAGTTGTAAACCAAACTGTTAAAAACAGCACCTAGAAAGTATCAAATATATCATGTTTTCTAAATTCAGGCACATCTTAAGGGAATATTGAAACTTCCAGTTACAACTGTTATCTATTTGTCTTCCTGTTAATGCAATGCATACATTTGGATTATTTAAGAGCATTATCCCTAAAAGCCACTGAGATGATTTCTCTGAGATGAAAAAAAAAACTCAGGGTACAAGTCAATTATTTTTCTTACTGCGGCTAACACTCACCTGGCAGCTAGCTCACTCTAGTCTTTCCAGCAGATCACTCAGAGGCCTCACCTAGACTTCTTTCAGCATTCAGTGATAGCCTCTAAAGCTTGGGTAGAGAGTCACAACCATGCCAGGCTAGTTCATGGAAAAACACAAAAAGAAGACATTTTTAATCTGAGGCAACAAAGATCCAACATATCTGAAAGTGGGACCATAATTTTCCTTGATTTATACAACCACCGTTCATTTATTTATTGATTTAATTATGTTTTTAAACAGCTACATCACACTGAACTCTCACAGTCTCCTAAAATCCCAAGATTTAGTTCAAATAAAATTTTGATAAGTCAATCTGGTTTATAGAAACTGCAGGACTTTTTATTTATCCCCATTAAAGTTTAATTCAACGTCAATCTGTCTTTTTTACTTATTACCTATAATTCCCTCACATGTATGCTTTCTGTAAATTGATAAGCATGCCACCCTATTTTTCCCCAAAATAAAAATGCTAAAGACACATAACCAGGGAAAGGCACTTCTGAAAATTATTTTTCATTCACCTGTGATTTAACCTAACACTTTTACAGATAGCATAAATTTCTTGCTAAAATCTAATGAACCATTTTTGTTCTCCAAAGGAGTAGAAGTATATAAATGATAATATTATTACCTTTCTGATACCAGAAGCAAATAATTTTAACAATGAAAATATCTATCTTTATGACCTATTTTTATTAGATCCAAATGAATAGTGTCCTAAACTGTCCACTGTTCAACAAAAATATCAGAAGTTTCAAGTGTTAACCAATTCAGAATCTCTTCAAAGACAGTATTTTCCTCCATTGGCCCATTATTTTCCTCCTTGGATTTTCTAAAACTAGTCAAATTACCTTAAGATGTATGTGCAGTAATTTAATACACATTTTCATTCTAGATAAACTTTGTAAAAGAAATATTAATTTTGAAGACTAAAAGACCAAACTGTAGCAAATTTGTACCACCTTCCTCCCCCCGAATTTAAATTCCGCAGAGCAAGTGAGTTGTACCATTTCATGTCTGAGACATATATAAATACAACTTTATAATACTACTGGTCATATACAATGGCCTCTGACATTGCCAAGTTTTATTATATAAACATTATTTCAGGTGTTCAGGAAGCAGGTGTGTTCAATCAGAAGAAAAATGTGACTATTTCTTTAATAGCCAATTAACAATAAATAGGATTATTTAACTACAGTCATTTCATAAAATAGTATGGCCTTGGAAATATATTGAAATAAATATACTTATTAACTGAAAATTCTGTGGTTCTGAAAAAATAGAAATAGCTATTGGTCTGGGCTTAAATCTAAATAATGTTTGCCATTTAGACTTGTGCAGTAATTGGACAAAATTAATCCTTGTCATAAGCAATCATTATTTCCATGTATTAGTCTTAAAATAATAAATGTGCTCCTCTGTTAACAGCCCTTATTTTCTTATCAACCAGTTTAGCCTTCCACCACACTCTCTCCTGATATTTTGTTCTTTTCTCTAAATCCTGTCTTATATGATTCAACAATTAAGTGCCACGCTGTAATGTGTTAGGGAGAATTATCTTTATTTCAAATGGCATTTTGAGGTGCCTTAAAGCCAACAGTTCTTCACTAACAACTGAGAAAGCTAAGCTGCTTTTGAGTGTCAGCTTGTTACTATTTGATCTTGAAGCAGTCATTTCTCTTATCCTGAAATGACTAATCTCAGAAATAAAATGATTGATCTAAGGTCCTTCTCAGATGATGAAATTTAAAAAAAAAACACACACACATACATAAAATGATACTTCCCTATTCCTACCATCCTACCAGAGCATTTAATGTTTGCTTCCATTTAAATCCTAAGTATGACATATGCAAAACTAAACTAGATTACAAATTTCCTTTTATATCAAAATATTTGTAATATCGCTACATAAAATAAAAGGTTTTCAAATTAAAAGTTGGAGGAAACTTATCAAAGCTCAAGCAAACTCAATTTTTTTAAAAGGTTCTTTTATTTTTTTGTTTTACATTAAACATAGTTTATTAACATATTTAAATTTCAACTGTATGGAAGGTATAATTGACATAAAATTGTAAGATATTTAAAGTATACATTGTGGTGATTTGATGTGTGTATACATTGTAAAAGGACTCCCTCCATCTAATCAGTTAACGTATCGATGACCTCACATATTAGTCTTTTTTGGGGGGTGAAAACATTTAAGTTCTACTCTCTTAGCAAATTTCAATTATACAATACAATGTTATCAATTATAGCCATCATACTATACTTTTGATCCTCAGACCTTATCTTATAACTGAAAGTTTGTACCCTTTTACCAATCTCTCCCCATTTCCCCTACTACCCCAGCCCCTGGCAACCACTTTTCTACTCTCTTTCTATGAGTTGGATTTTTTTTTCTTTCATAGATTCCATGTGTAAGTTATATCATGTATTTTTCTCTTGAGTTATTTTACTTGCGTAATGCCTTCATGGTCCACCACACTGTCACAAATGGAAAGATTTCCTTTCTTCTCATGGGCAAATAATATTCTTTTGTAAATATAAATATATATTAGTATGGCATGTATGATCTGATATGTATGATATGATATGATATATGCTACATCTTATTTATTCATCTGTTGATGGACATTTAGGTTGTTTTCATAATTGGCTATTATAAATAATGCTACAGTGAACATAGGGGTGCAGGTATCTCTTTGAGATCCTGTTTCTATTCCCTTTGGATACATACCTTAAAGTGTTGGGTATTTTTTTTTCTTTTTTCTTTTTTCTTTTCTTTTTTTTTTTTTTTTTTTTTTTTTGAGGAACCTTTATATTCTTTTCCAGAGTGGCTGTACCAATGTACGAAGGTTTCCTTTTCTCCACATTCTCACCAACATTTGTTATCTTTTGTCTTTCTGATGAAAGCCATTCTAACAGGGGTGAGGTAACAACTCACCATGTTTCGATTTGAATTTCCCTGCTAATTAGTTATGTTGAGCACTTTTCCATGTGCCTGTTGACCATTTGTACATCTTCTTTGGAAAAATGTCTATTCAGTTCCTCTCTCTATTTATTAATCAAATTTTTGTTTGTTCATTTATTTGTCTTATTTTGCTATTTATTGGGTTTTATGAATTTTTTATATATTTTGGATATTAACCCTTTATCAAATATATGATTTGAAAATATCCTCTCTTATTCTGTAGGTTGCTTTTTCCTTTTGTTGGTTTTTTTCTTTTTCTTTTTTTTTTTTTTTTTTGCTGTACAGTTTTTAGTTTGATGTTACTCCAACTGTTTATTTTTGCTTTTGTTGTCAAAAAATTATCACTGAGACCTATGTCTTGGTGATAATTACTTCCTATGTTTTCTTCTTGGAATTTTATGGTTTCAGATCTTACGTTTAGGTTTTTTAATTCATTTTTAGTTAATTTTTGTCTATGGTTACATTGGGATCTATTTTATTCTTTTACATGTGGCTGTCTAGTTTTCTCAGCACCATTTATTGAAGAGACTATCCTTTCTCTATTGTATATTCTTGTCTCCTTTGATGTAAATTAAATACGTGTGTGTGTGTGTGTGTGCGTGTGCGTGCGTGTGTGTGTGTGTGTGTGTTTATTTCTACTCTCTCTTCTGATCCAGTGGTCTATGTGTGTGTTCTCTTATGCCAATACTATACTTTTTGGTTACTGTAACACTGTAGTATAGTTTGAAATCAGGAAGTAATATGCCTCTCTCTCAAGATTGCTTTGGCTATTCAGGATCTTTTGTGGTTCCATATAAATTATAGAATTGTTCTATTTTTATGAAAAATGCCATTGAAATTTTGATAAGGTCTGTATTGAATTGGAAGATTATTTTGGTAGTGTAGACATTTTAACGATGTTAATTCTTCTAATCCATGAGCACAGACTATTTTTCCATTTATTTATGTCTTCTTCCATTTCTTTCATCAATGTCTTTTAGTTTTCAGTGTACAGATCTTTCACCTCCTTGGTTAAATTTATTCCTAGATATTTTATTCTTTTTGATACAATTGTAAATGAGATTTTTTTATGAATTTCTCTTTCTGATATTAGTGTATAGAGACTAAACTGATTTTTCTATATTGTTTTTTTATCCTGCTATTTTACCGAATTTGTTTATTGGTTCTGATTTTTGGTGGTGTCTTTAGGATTTGCTGTATATATATATATATCATGTCATCTACAAATAGAGACAGTTTTAATTCTTAGAAATTGGAAAGGAAGAAGTAAATAGTTCTTTTAAATGATCAAGGATTTGCTCCTCTAAATTTTAATTTATGGTACTCTATACAATGGTGGAGAGAAAGAGAGATACTTTCACTTAGCAAACTAAATAGGAATGGCTGATATCAGGATGTTATCACCCTGCAATTTGTCACACAGTTCTTTATGTGACTTTTATAGACGTCTCTTTACTCCAGTTATCACCTTGGGTTATAAGCTGTCAAAGGTAAAGAACAAGTTTTTTTAAAAGACTAATTGTCACAACCTTTAAGTGTCACTTATCTTTATATTCACTAGCATCGACTTAGCTGGGCTAGGAGGCAAGTGTTTGATTCAACTATTTCTTTAGGTCTGTTTCCTCTTGTTCACTGGTATGGGGAGGGAAGGGGGAGAAGCCTCAGCTAAAATAAAGCTCTATTTAAGGAAGAAAGAAAACTCCTGGAAGACAGAATTCCTTTTCAATTCCATTATGTTGCTAGGTTGGGTGTAGGATATTTGGAAGATAGGAAAGTACATACAAATCAACCTAATAGACCATAATTGTTCATTTCAATATAAAAAAATAAAATAATGCCCCATGGATTTTCAAGAAAGTAGATTTTCTCAAGACTTAATCAAAGGTAAAGATCTGCCTTATACTTTCGGAAATATTGGCAAATGGGAATGGTTTGCAGAGTTGGGGATGGTTTGCTGCAGTGGAGCCTCCCAGTGAGGATAGGTTTGATCCTACTGCTGTTCTTACATTATGAAGAAAATGATCATGACAATGGTATAAGTCGTTTAGGTGGCTCGATATGGCAGAACTGGGATTTGAGTCCAAGTCTGCCTGAGTCTATGACCTACCCTTGCAACACTATTCATTTCTCCTATAGCATGTGTTCCTATATTCTGATTTCTCATATGTCTGACAATGTGCCCAAATCACCAGGCGCCCATTAGGTATCTATTTTATTTTCATTAGGAATTCATTTAGTTTTTCATTTACATAATAGAAGCCAATGAAATATTTTAGTACTGTACTATAAAGTTACAAAAATTCTCATCCTAGAAAAAGATGCATTTGTAAGTATTTAGATGTATTTTATAATCATCCTTAAGTATTACAATATAAAAGTAAAGTATACCATGAATGTAAGATACTAGTGCAATATTAAATCTCACAACGATTTAATGTGTAAAGAAGTCAGGATTCTTTTATAGCTAAACAAAGAAGTGAATCACAGGCTTTGAGGCTTTGGAATAGCATCAGAAAGAGAATTTTCTACCAGGTGATTGACTTCTAACCAGTATAGTCTTGAGGGAGTATCTATAATTATTTCGACTAGCTTAGCATTTGCAAAGACTCAAAGGAAGATTGCTAGTTTCTTTGAATGACATTCAGAACTCTTCTTCAGGAAATTTTTCCAGGTATCAGGAAATTTGGTACAATTAAACAGAATACTTTCTATATACCTATGAAAATAATCAATGGTTTCATGTGCTTTTGATCTTCACTGGTCATGGTGATTTCTTCTTATTGCTAGAAATTATGTTGAATATGTTCTGACCCCAGCACTCACGTATAGATGCTGTGGATAATTTGGTTCCTGATTACTAAGGACCCATATCTTCAAGCACCATTAGCTCAGGAAGGGTGGGAGGAATTTAGAATTCTTATGTGGAGCCAAGCATGGATAGCCATAACCTCACTGTTGACCGTGATGGTTTATACCACCCCCTCAGAGGCAAAAGGTGTCTCTGAGTTGGCATCATATTCTTGCTGTCAATTCAGAAAAAAATGTTCAAAAAAGGGGCTGAGGTGGACTCTTATAGTTCTAAATGCTGGGACTAACTACTTGGGGATATTTCCTGTGAACATTTCAAAGCAGCATATTCAATATAGTATTAGAAAAGATAAATAAAAATGAATGAACTCAATCTAAATTAAGTCATTTGACTATCATTAAAAAGTGAAATCATTTGGCACTTCTGAATACTTCTAATCCTATGAGAGAGAGAGAGAGAGAGAGAGAGAGAGAGAGAGAGAGAGAGAGAGAGAGAGACAAAAAGACAAAGGCACTGACTACTCAGAGTAGTTTCTCCAGAAAGAGTGGTACACATGACCCCATTTCAAAGTAAATTCAGGTTAAAATTTGGTGAGTAACTTTAATATGCATCATTTGTTAGTTCTTATGTTTCAAATTTATCTCTAAAAAAATCTAACATTGCTCCATATTTTCATACCACTTAGACTGTGTCCTTTCTTCTGAATAATATATAAACTGTAAATAGATTAATTTCAAAATAATCATAGCAAGTATTAGATTGAAATTACTCCATGAAAAACCTTTGGGAATCTTCTCACATTAATTAAGCTAAAACATAGTCCTATAATTTTTTAGATGGGCTTGGTGTTTTAATTCAAGTCTATAAAAATAAAATGACTTATATAGAATTCTTGACCAAAACAGAGAAACAAATTTGCTTCTGCTCATCTTCAGAATGAGGTGCCGGAAAATTAAAGGAATTCAAGCAGAATTACAAGATTATGGGCACAAAATCATGTTGGTACCAATGCATGAACAATCAAACATCTTCTTAGGACTCTCATTCAAAAGTTAAATTACCCAATCTACTGTTAAATGCATGTTAGGAATAAAAGGCTGCTCTGATATAAGATAAAACGGGATGTCTGGTCATTGAAAGAAATTCAAGCAAAACTAAAAGACTATAGACAAGAGTCATGTAGTTGCCCATGCGCAAACAAGCAACACACTCTATTGCCATATACATATTGGGAATGAAGCTGCTCTGACCCAAACAAACAAACAAACAAAAAACAAATCCATTGCTATTCAAAAATTAATATAAATATAAAGTTGTCTTTTTATACAACTTTGGCAGGAACTGAATTTAAGTAAATACAGTATCACATCTGTTCACAATCATTTTGACGCTCTAATGCACAGAGAGTTCTTTGCTCTGTGGACTCTCTGCTAAGGTTCAAGGTAGTCTGCATTTTATTGTCAGTTATTGTCTTGGCCCTGGTTCAATTCCAACTTAAGAGAATACTTGAACTACTGTCTCTTCTAGTAGCATGCAAACACTCTAGGAATTTGATGCTTTCCAGAATCATCTGCGCTTGTTATGTAAGTACAATCAAAGACGCTTTTTCAGAACAGAACAAAAGAGATTAGATTCGCTTTAGTTTAAATTGTCTAAAGAGAGTTCTCAGTCATGGGTTCATTAATGACTTTAGCACAAATAATGGAAATAGAATCATGCATTTTTATTAGTCACCCAAGAAGACTTTTGGTTTCAGGTTCTTCTAGAGGGCTCAATCACTAAGGCTCTTCTTTTAACAACTTGGAAAATATCTTCCCTGATTAGGAAGTTAGTCATTTCACATTTTGACATCTAAAACAATGCAGTCTAAAAACCTCACAAATTACATTTGTAAGTAATTGGATACATCACTTTAAAGATGAAAAGCTCAAGGATTTGTGGTGCCTCTCTTTGTTCCACTTAATCCTATTTTACTTTTTGAGTGTCGGATATTTTATAAATATTGCAGTTGAATTCAAGCAACAAGTGTTGACAATTAGTTCTCTAACTTGGTATAAAAAGCCTTGTTATTTTGCATTAGCAGATTTTGTACTCTGTTAGTTAACCTTCCTTCTGATTGATGTATTCTTTATCAATTAGTATTATTTCAGCCCAAACACTCTGTCATTCAGTTTTAAAACTCAAAACAGTTTTAAACATAGTGTTCTGAAAAGGAGTGATAAAGTAGAATCTGGGGAATGTCCTTACAGTCCTCATTTTCTGGAGACTGTTTATCCCTTCTTCTTTTAGCAGTGGCCTCAGCCTTGGTCACAGACATCCCCTGAGGCATTTCTTTTCCATTTATTTTGTCCATTTAAGGTTAACATATTAGAGTTTTGCTACTGAGAGATTAAAATAAATAGTTCAATGGAGGTTTCTCAAGGCTCCTGCACTGACCACTGCCTTTTCCCTGGCTTCACCGGCATCTCTTTAACACAGGTGGCATTAATGCTACCAAACAGAGGTTCTTAGCAACGTGCCACATTTTTCTGTGCCTCTTGATAAAAGGAGGGTGGGGGCAGGGGATGTACCTCTATTTGCATGCACTAAAAAATAAGGGATAAAATTCATCATAATAAAGTTTCCCCCCAATCACATGTTAAAGACAATTGATTTGTGAAATTTCACTGCAAAATTTACTGTAACAGCATGGCACTGGTCATGGCAGCTCTAGGCAAGACTATGACACTAAACACAATCAGGTGATACCAGAACGCTACCAAACAAGAATATCATATGTATTGTTTTCAGTTTGTAGCTCCAAAAAATAAAATGAGGTGAATATCAGTAATGTGATTATATCCATTCTATATGTTCATAGCTTTAATATATGTTGAGTACCCAGCTATTAGTAATGTAATTTAGTCATAAAAAAGATAAAGTCCTTTTCCTCTTGGTTCATAATTATATCTCATATCCTTTAAGTGTATGTTTTAATGCTATTTTATTTCACCATTTCTTCCCCCACCCTGAGAGAAAAGACGGGTGCCATTATATTTTTTGGTGTTTAATTTTGATTTTATTATTAGAATTTCACAGTAGTAATGAACAAAAGCAGGCTTTCTGTCAGTGGTGAACTTCTATGGCCATATTGAAAGGAAACGATAGATAATGAATAGAGCAGAACACACGAAGGCAGGAGAAATGGTTCGAAAGGAAGAGAAGGCAAGAACACAGGCAGACAAAGACAAGGAAGCCAGGAAGCTCCTTTGGTGCTCTTTATAGAGACTGGAGAAAAATGTATCTATCAGAAGTCTTTCTTGAAAGATCATGACAGGTGATTTCATTTCAACCTTATCTCTACTTGTTCATAAGGGATAAATATATTTTTTAAATTATCAGATATTAAAGTGCTCATGCACATGAAAACCAATATATGGCATTGGGGAAGCTCATATCCATCCAATAATAGGCTACCCAGGAGCAAAGGCAGAATGGTTGGGGTTAAACATCTTTCAGAGAACCTTCACTCCTATAAGATTTGCTTCTGTGAGAGCATGTCCTTCCTCTTTGGTCTTAGTATATATATAAATCAGAAACTTTAAAAATGGGCTAAGGGATATGCCAGGGAAAGAACTAAGTCATCTCACATGTCATAAAATAATACACAATGTTAAAAAACTCTTTCCTACAACAAGCACCATTTGGCAACCATTTCTAATGAATTAATCTAAATTGTTATACATCAAACACTTCACCGGGAAAAGCACAGTATTTAATACAAAAACAGAAATGGGTTTTATGGTAACTATTTATTTTCTACATCATAAAAAAATAGATGACACTCATCTTTCTTGACTATTTGCTTAAAATATATATTAAATACATTAAATATTCTCTGGTAATAAGTTGACCTAGTAATAAGTTGAATATAATAACTTAAATAATGTAAAATAATTATTTCAGAGTTCCAGGGTACCTTTCAAGGTTCTGGAAAAGGACACTTAATAACAAATGATTCCTTTCTGCTTAAAGAACAAAACCTATTAGTATAAATGTTTGTGAAAGAAATTTAAATTTTATCGATTAAATAAAAATATGTTTATGTTTGTGATCATAGGACCTATAATAATTAAAATTTAACTTGAATAGATTTATAAGTTCTGCTCACCTTATGAAGCACTGATCTAAATAAAACAATGATGTGATATTAACTCACAGGTACACCAAAATAAAAACAAAACAAATGACACTTTCGTGATATTTTGTTCCACATGCTAGTGAACAAATTAATACATCATTTTTTTTCTACAGGAAAACTGAAGACTTTAATAACATACCTTCCAAGGTCAAAATGAATACAGGTATGCTGTCTCTGTTAGTAAATTTTTCGGCCTTGCTTTCTAAAAATCATCTTGGCCCTAAAAATCATTAGTTTAGCAATGCTGATCCTAAATGTGATACTGACTTTCTGATTAGATGGACAGTCTAAATTCATTACCTGATTTCTTTGTCTTTGTGTTCCAATCTTATAACAATCAAAAGTAGAATCTTTAGTTTTATCTACTCTTACTCCCTTGTTCTGTAAATTAACTCCTATAAACCCTAGGAAGAGGTAGTATGTCATTTGCATACGTACTTTTGAAATCCATCATAGAATAGGATAAATGTAAGGCAAGTTTGCTCTAGTAGAAAGTATTTAAAGTCCCCCAATTTATAAATCCTTTATATTGACAAGGTCAGCAGGTAGAGTGCCAAAGCTTCCTACGAAATCAGCTAATTAATCCATAGACACAATCTACCTAAAATCATAAGCATTATATTTTTAAATGCGAGAAGAGTATCTTCAAATAGCTTAATATTGATGCCTCTAAACTCTGTATTGTATACAGATTAATGTAAAAATGTTTTTGATACATGTTATGTATATACTAATTTTTTCATAGTAGAAATATTTTAGCATGTATTTTCACTTCTTTCCCCTTGAAATCTTTATATTCAGTATTAAGTAATTCTGGAACACAACTTTCTCACTGAAATTGTATAACTTGTGTTTAAAAAATACTATTTTCTATCTTCAAGTGATCACTGGAAGGTTGTTTTAGCTAGTGGCCCCATGGCAAAGGGGAAAGGGTGGTCCCAGTTATTTTCTCACATCAAGCCAGTTGATTTCTTGCTGTCTCTAGCTGTAATCAAAGCGCCTCAAGGGAGGATTAGCAACCACTGGTGAGAACCAGTATCTAATCCCTAGATCAAGGGTAGAAGCATGTCCCACTGTCCTTGATTCTGTGACTGCCCCTTAGCAGAAACCTGTTCCAACTGACCTCAGAACTCCAGGTCATCTGGTTCCTGAGGATGTAGTCAACTTATAGATGTGTAGAGCAACAGGCAAGATGAGGATGCTGAAGACAGTCAAAACAGGCAAGGAAAGCTTACTAATCAAGAGAAATTATAACCCTGGAAATGAACCCAGTAAAGGTATTTGAACAATTGGAGGTTTGGGCATTAGATATGGGAAATGAAAGATGAAATATTATTAGGCAAAAGAGATTGAAGAAAGTAAATTGAATAGAGAGCCCATAGCTGAACTAGGATAAGTCACGCGAAACTGCAAAGTTACTCCAGCAAAATGTCCACATGAAGAAGTTACATTTACTAATTGTTCTGAGCCATCTTCTCATAGACTTGAGTTGAACATAATGCCCCAATAGCCTTGGTTTTGTGAAATGCTGATTTTCCTATTTATTATAACCCTATTATGACAGAGGTCTATATGCTCTTATACTAAAGATTCCATATTCATATACAATGCATTTAATAATTAATCTTCTTATTCATAGAATTCAATCCTTAATGGCAAAGTAGGCACATAGAAACTTGTAAATTTGTTTAAGTCTCTGGGGTACTGGAGCCAAGTTACTGCTATAGCAGCAGAAATATAACCCTCTAAAGTATCCTCTCAGTTAAAAGAAGTGAGCTTGGCTCTATATAGAATGCTAATTTGCATACTTGTTTTGCTTATGTGGATGAACTTACACATACGTATGCATGTACAATATGATATTCAAACTTACACATACAAAACTGATTAGAAGTGACTAGAGCCCTTTGTTTAAAATTCCAAAGTAATATTATAATGTTGCTATAAAAACATACCACTTTAAGTGTATACATATAAATATTGCTGTTCAGAAGTTGAAGAAAGCATTGTTGCTGTATCTACAAAATGAAGTAGAAATTAGTACTTAAATATTTCATAAATAAAATTAGTCTTCATTATCTACCCAGCAATCATTAAAGATATTACTATTTAAATATCCATGTGTCAGTCCCTAAGATTGAAAAAAAAAAAAAAAAAGATTATTTTAAAGAAGATTTCGGTTTTAGTCAAATACATAATAAACAAGCCAAGGGAAATGTGATTCTTTTTTTCATACTAAATTATCTAAACAATGTATAAAAATATACATGATATATTTCCACTTGAATTAGTGACCCATTATTTTTTGAGGCAAATTTTAGCTATGAAAGACAGTATAATTCACTGAATGTGATTTGCCCACACGAGTGGTATCCGGCAGTAGAAACGGCTTCCAAGAGTCTTGCAGCTGGGGGCAAGAGGGTGCAAGCCATTAATGATCTGTAGCTCTGCAGGCCATGAGTGAATGTGGAGTGAGAGCAGCATTAGGATCCTTCATGATGACCTAAAGGAGGTAAGACTGTGTCCTCATTTAGGGATCTTAAAAATATCTTCGTGAAATAGCAGAAAATATCAGCACATAAATAAGTAGAAACAGAATATAATAGATTTCTCTGTTCGGAAATTTGACAAGTGCCTCAGCTTTTCAAATTAAGCTCTCTATTAAACTGTTAATAAAGACAGATTCTCCATTTATTTCATCTAGGTCTTAGAGTTACTTAGAATACAGAAATTATTTTACCAGAGGTTCCCACATTCTCTTGGGTTACAGTGCCAAGATACTCAGTAATTTTTCTCAAGCCAAAAGGAATACCTAACAGTTCCACTTATTAAGTAGTTAGGTGCAAACAACTTAATAAATACATAGTTCTGTCAACTCAGAAGCAATAAAAAATAATACACTTAAGTTGAACAAATAATCATTTTATTTTATTCTTTGTAACTACAGTTACTTACTAATGGTATGTGTGTGCTTATAGGGCATGGCAAAACTTCTCAGACCTTGGAATTAGATTGTACGTCACCACTCTTATTTACTGGTCCAAAATTATTTTCACAGGACACTTGTTTTTTTGTCACAGCAATCACCGAAAATTCAACTTTTCAAAGATGTGATGTCATGTAAAGAAAGATGATAGAAGAATCTATTTTCTTGACACTGGGAACTACCTCAGGCTAGAAGTTCATGCAGTATCTGATAGATATCACTATGTTTTTCTCAAAAATGTAAAACAATCCCCCCAAATCCTTGTGAATCCACCGAGGTAGCCCAAAGCACCTCAACACACAGTTTGGGAACCATGGGTTTAACCAGTGACCCTGGATCTCCTCAGTCTGAAATCTTCCTTTTTCATCTCTCTGCTTTTCTTTTTAAGTTCAGAATTAAAACAACTAGAAAGTAAAATCTCTTAGCAAGTCATCAGGTTACACGTACAACACCCTTTTAGACCACCCATAGTGGCTATAGACTGTGTATTCAATAACATTACCTCCATTTTACCCGAAACTCATCCCTCATAGCTATTTTCAGTTTGCAGAGTTTGCTAAAATCCTCCTGTTACCCCTCTGAAGATATCTTTAGTTGTATGTTTCCACCATTTATGTCTTTCTGTGTTCAGTTTCTGAATTATAGTCTTTGACTTATTTGACTTACTTTCTTATATTGTTTCAAGTCATTTTTCTATTTTAATTATTATCTGTATTAGGAAATTGTCATTTTAAACATATTTAAGAAATTACATTTTGATATGAGAATGATTCTACAAATTTTAAGGGCTACTGACCTTACTGCTTGTGATTTTACTAATTAATTCAAATCATACGAGCACTCTTAAATCCTCTTATGTCTAATAAACAAAGTGGATACTTTCATTTCCTTAAGAAATGAAGAAAAAAATGAGAATATTATATGGCAACATATAATGGTTATGTTATTATATTGGTGGTTATATTATTTGTCTTTCTTATTATAACTTTCAAAAATAATTAAATTTAAGTTGTTTGGGTTCCAGGGGAATGAGTAAAACTATTTATGGCACATTCCGTATACAAAGGAATGTGGGAATAGAACCAGAATATGTTCGTAAATAGGACAATAACCTTCCAATTGTAGAAGTCTTGTTATCCTAAACTTACATCACAATAGTTGGAACAGTTTCACTTATTTTGCTTCATGTTGTGATTTATATAAAGTGTAAATATATAGATTATCACATACATTGTTAAAAAGTATAAAAACTAATTTTTAAACATTATTTTATATATATATATAGTAGTATTGCCTTTGATTTTACTAATTATTTCCACAGCTAATAATAACTATGGGAAGATATAGGATTTCCATAAGGCTATATGTTTCTTTATGAATCCTGTGTATTAAATATATCATGCCTATATCATTTTAACTTTTACTTTAAGAGGTACTTTAAGCCAGGAGACCCCAACCTTCTGGGCACCAGGGACTTATGCTTCTATGAGAATCTAATGCCTGATGATCCAAGGTGGAGCTGAGGCAGTAATGCTAGCACTGGGGAGCGGCTGCAAATACAGATAAAGCTTTGCTTGCTCACCGCTCACCTCCTGCTATGTGGCCGGGTTCCCAACAGGCCATGGATTAGTACCAGTCCATGGTCGGTGGGTTGGGGACCCCTCCTTTAAAGTATCTAAAGGAATTATAATAGCTAGAATATAGTAAAACCTAAATGAAGGATACAAAAATATATTATACTATGGCTCTTAAACCTGAAATATAGCTTATCTATAACTCAAAAGCTGGTTACACTTCTTATAAATGTAATAGTTGAATTTAAATGGTATAAACAAAGTTGAGTTGTATATTTGTGTTTTCATTAAAGAAAAACCATAAAATGTTGAGTATAAAATCTGATCTTTCACAATGAAGCTTTGGCATCTATTTCTAAGACAGACCCTTGTTTTGTTTGTTTTGTTTCGTTTCGTTTGTTTTAGTTTGGGGAGGTTATAAAACTTGCAGATGGATTCCATGATTACTAATTTTGACTGTTCATCTTTTTCATGGAGGTTTGGCGCATTTCACTTAAAATGCATGACATCGCATGTGCTTTCTCCTTTGCTGTGGCCTCTGCTTTATCATTTTTTTGCTTCCAGATAGCGGTGGGTGTGCTCGCAAACGTGCTGCCATGTCTGTTACATTAACATCTGTGAAGAGAGTTCAAAGTTCTCCAAACCTATTGGCTGCAGGTATAATATCACTAACTCACAGAATGTCACACTTGAATGGCTTTATCTGACCTTTCTCTCTTTCCAGAATTATCTTGTTTGGATGAAGAAAGTGGCTGTAAATACCTTTTTAATGTCCCACAAGTTCTTATTTTTCTTGTCTCAAGAATAGCTCCTATCCCTTCTGACTGTTTTTGTTCTAAAAATAAAAGAGCCAAAGGAAACTGATATCTTGTAGAAAACATTTAAAAAATCTAATTAAAAACAACAGTCACTTGCCAAAAATGTGCTGAGTAACGGCAAGTGTTAATAACTATTTAAGTTTTTGTATCTCATGAACTAAAGTGATATAATATTTAATCAAAATAATTCATAGGTGCTTTTGTTGTTTTTTTACCTAAAAAGTGTTATGGAGTAGAAGCATGGGCATTAGGAAAAGGGATTTATAGGAAACTGAATTTTTATTAATGTACTTCTTTGCCAGATGTTGCAAATAGAATGATAGATTATTAGTTTTGAACAAGACCTTAGCCTTCCTTTAATCCAGTCAGCAAAGATCTTGCTAATATATATTTATAAACATCTTGGTCCAGTTAAGATTAACATGCACCCACAGGTATAAATACATTCAAGACAGTAATTGGGAATGTGATATTTCAGCATCTACTGGGGTTGGTATCTCTATAATAAATGTCTGTCATGACTTACTTAGGTTCGTAGGCACAGTCTAGACTAAGAGGGGGGTGTTGCTGTGGAAGATCAAAGTGATCCCAGCAACCCCAGTGTTGCTGGATATATACCTGGATATATACCTACACCTTCTGGTGACTGGTTGGTCAGTTGATTGGTTGGTTTGATGTTGGTTGGTTACTTGGGAGTTCCTTGTTTTTTATTTATATTTGTAGTTTTGGAGCAAAAGTGAGAAAGAGATGGAGAGTGCTAAAATAATTTTAATTCTCACTGTGCACATCAATATCTTACATACACATACATTTGGTAGTTAATTAAATTCTCAAGATGTCCTTGGCTTTAAAGCCTCTTGTTTCTAAGACTACTCAGCTGTGTTGAGGAAAAAATAAACTTTCACGTGGAGAATACACTCCTACCCACCATCCCCAATCCACAAATGGATTTCAACGTCCAAGTTTAAATACCAGGCCAGGTGGTACCATAATATATTAAATTTTAAAAAAAAAAATGCAAGTTTCATTGCAATCAATTTCAATACAATTTCAGTTTGGTGACTGAAAAAAATCTTTTTCTCTCTTTATATGTATATATATGTATACATATATATGTGTATATATGTATGTATGTATTTGTACATGTTTGTTCACGTGTGTATAAGCATGAGAAAAATGTGAGAAAAACTATAAGTTTATCTCATGGGGTACCTGAGGGAAATGTGAATGAAGGGAAATAAGAAAATAAATAAAGTCTAAGACCATGAGGTAATCAAAATGCTTATACTATGAATATCATTGACATTTCAACAAAGTAAAATTCTAGCCCAGGCTACTCAGATGTGGACCACTGAGGCACATGCTAGAGAATGTGACACTGATTCAACAATGCCAAGTTGTTATTAGTTATAAAAGTAACTACTAAAGAAATAATATTAGACTGAACTAGAGAATCCATTTTGGAGGGTCAGCACTAGACTATCAGCAATTTCATGTCGCTCAATTTAGAAGAAAATAATTTAATGCTCAGAATCAAAACAATAGAAAATATTTACTCCTTAGGCATATGAAACAATCTTTAGCACTAAGAGTATATGCGCCACTTAAAACTTTATATCACTGAGAATAAGATTTCTAGAGAATAAAGTCCCCTAAATTTTGGACTTAATTGTTACATTTAAAGTAGATCTCTTTTGTATTAATTAGACCCTTAAGGTATAATCACTTTTGAAAAGAAGTTTTAGTTAAATTTTGAGGAAAGAAATCAGCCTCTTTTTATGCCCTTCACATTAGATGGTAGCCTTCATAAGAACTTATTTGACACAATGTCTTTTTGAGAATCAAAAGGGGCTTAATAAATATTCATTGCATTAGATATTGTTAAAATAGCTTTTAAATAAAAAGACTACCTCCACAAAAGCTCCTAGGATTCCCTCTCTCACCTCTCAGATTGGAAAGTCAATATAAGCTGCTAGTCATCAACTATTTGTCCACAAATCAGTCTTTCTCCTTTCCTTTCATAAGATGCAGAGTCCCACTGAATAATTCATAGCACACACTGATGTTTTAAAACTAAGCTAGAACCAAAACAATGAGTATAAAGACACAATGAGCCTTTCTGAAGTACATTTTATTTTACTGAAACCACTTGGCAGTCTAAGACAACATTGGTGAGGATGGTATGCTGTGGTGACCAGACCACTGTGCCAAGAAGCAAGGTCCATCCTGTCAACAACACCTGTGTGTTTCACCCCTTAGGAAAATTTGTTTGCCTGTAACTCAAGTTTCCTTTTAAAAAAAAAAAAAAAAAGACTCAATTTGGCATTTCCTACCTCTCTGAGAATGTAATCATTTCTCAGACTCACAAGGATTTGTCAGAATGCAATGAGAGTGAATGAAGAAAATAAATAAAAAGGCTTATCGCAGTGCTTAGAAACACAGTAGGCACTCAGTTGACTTTAATTAGTATTAAATTAAATATTTAATTCTTGCAAAGCATCTGAGCCACCTAAAGAAAAAAGCTGTAAAAATTAAATCATCATTATTTTCCAGAAAAGTACAGTTTATAATGTGTAATATAGCACATAAGTTAAAAGGAATTTAAATGTTGGAATCATAAAGTTGAAAGGAGCTCTGAGGACATCCAGTCCAGTCTGGGCACTGAGCCCAAATGCCTGGACAACTTTTCTGACAGGTGTCCTCCACCTTCTGCCTGGACACAGAGAGTACTCATTGTCCTAGTTATAATTCTTAATTCTCAAAGACTCTATTTATATTCACATGCAAAACAACCAGGGAAC
This sequence comes from Rousettus aegyptiacus, assembly GCF_014176215.1. Taxonomy (NCBI): domain Eukaryota; kingdom Metazoa; phylum Chordata; class Mammalia; order Chiroptera; family Pteropodidae; genus Rousettus; species Rousettus aegyptiacus. The sequence continues at coordinate 27,005,706 of NW_023416286.1, forward strand.
AATAAAATCTGTCCCATTTACTCATTCTTAAATTTTCAGAAAAGCAGTGACCATCTACCAAAGAACACTGATCTCTAAATTTCTAGCTCTGCTTTTTCACAAGTCAGTCATCATGAATAATGTTCAATATATTGGGCACAACCATTTTCCTCATGCATCTACTAGGTCAGTCATTTACCCGCCTAATATTTTTTAAACCTATATTCTCTTTACTTGACATGGATCCAGGATGCTTTCACGTTTTCTGTCGCCTGCTCCAAACCACACCTTTCCTCCCTTTCCTAAGCTTGCCTGGCAGGGATGAAATTTAAAAAGAGCTATGCTGAGCAATAACTGTGTGGGAAGGTATGTACCTTTCAGTACCTCTGAGGAACTACAATAAAATAGCCAATCAGGAATAAGTGTTTTAAATACCTATAATTGGATTCATTTTAAAGAAACTGAACTATCATACACTTGAGTATCCTTAAGAGAGCATCCACTTAGGTGTGGGCTTTAATCATTAATATACTAGATTTATTAAAATATGAGTTCATCCTGAAGTTTTAATTTTTGGTCATTTTTATTCCTTTCTTCTTTCTCATAATTTTACACACTCACGTCTACTATGTTAACGGCTTTTCAGTAGAGCTCACCGTGATTAATATCTCATATTTCCTGTGGCATAGATATGGTTTAATTTAGAAATCCCTGGGCCCAGTTCGAGGGAAGGGGGAAGGAGCCTAGAATTACTATCCTCTGATTCTTACACTTAATCTTTATACCACTCAAGTTTCCATAATCTCCAATGTGATTATCAGTTAGAAAAAGCAGAACTGGCCCTCTACAAATGATCAATTAGAGGAAGTTTATTTCAAAGTGTCCGTCAAATCTCAATATCCCCTCTTCTTTCTCACAATATCTATACCTCTTATACCTTCAAACATCTGGTTCCTACCATTTCCATCTCCAGCACATACCCACACACCCTTCCTTATGAGCTCCATTTTATCAGACCAAGAGTAAAATGAAATCCCTATGCTCCAGCAAATAATCGTAATATAAATAATAATTATTACTATTAATGCTGCTTCTCTTTTCGTTACCATTTCTCTAAGTCCCAAAACTTGCCCCTTGTCTACAAATAGTATGTGGCCACCAGATGGCCATGTTAAATCTCTCTTCTTGAGTACCCCAAAGCAGAATTCTGATGGTTGCTCTGTATGCTTCATTATGTTTGTTTTCCTCATAGAGTTCTCATCACCATTTAAGTGATTGAGAATTCCTATCATTTCTGCTTCCATCAAATCCTAGAAGTAGAGTCTACTAAACATTTCACATGTAACTCTTCAAAGTTACTTTTACTTTATGGTACCCAATCTGTTACTTTGATTTTTAAATCCATTGGACTTAAAAGCCATACTAAATTATAAATTACCATTAAAAAAAAATGAAGATTTGTTAGTCTTCTCTAACTCTCCTGAGCTGGAGTCATTCTAATGTGCTCTATGCTGATTCACATTTAGTTTTCTTCCTTTGATTTGAAAAGAATTTTATCAAATATTTTATCTAAACTTCAACTCTTGCATTTCTCAACTCATTTTTATCATTCCAAATTTATGTGTTTAGATTTTAAAATAACTATTCCTTAAGCATTAGAATGAGCATGAAGAGTCCTTTTTACAAGTAACATTCATATTCTATTAGGCATTGAAATAAGAGCAATGTAATAATGGTCTTAGGGAACATGTGGACTAGGACCAGGACAGATTGTAGGCGGAATGACCCCTAAGGTCTTTCCAAAGTTACAGCTTTATGGTTCAATGAGAAATTAACCATGTGGAGTAATAGAACCAAGCAATACAAATTGATTCATAAGTTATAAAAGATTCTTGAATGTATAAGTCCAGTAAAATAGATAGTGACTATGTCATTGAGCCACTTTCCAAGAGCATTATCAAAAGCATCATTGAGCCTCTTTCCAACAGCATTATCAAAAGCAATTTCTTAGTACTAAAATTTATTGTTCACAGCTTCGTGCAAGACTATGGGATATATTGCATAATAGCTCTTAAATTAAAGTGACTTTTAAATGGCAACATGAAGAAAATTCAAAGGCTATAGAATAATTTTAAATATCACATGAGATGAGAGACACATTTACAACTTTCTTAAAAAAAATGCTAACTACAAAAAATTGATCAATAACACAGGAATTGAATATGGTCAGTAACATTAGGGCATTGCAAGCTAAGGATCTGGTGGTTTGGTTTAATGCTAGGAAAAGCATTCATTGTTTACAAACCCAGATCCCTTTTGATGCTTTATTTTGATATTTAGAAATCCATACATTTAGCTTTGGCAATAAGATAAAATTACATAGCTCTAATATTATTGAGGCAGGGAAATCGGTGTTTGGTATAAGTGTTAATTATATATTATAGTTATATAATGAATAATATTCTAATTGAAGTAAAAATACATGTACAAAATTTCCATTGATCTATTTGATGTATCCAGAGTTTTAGAACTGAGACAATGTTACTAAAAAATGTATGTGGTTCTTTGGCAAATGACCTTTACTGGACTGTTTATTTCCTTTACCCTTGTATTAATTTCAGTGTTTCTTTTTCTTTTAGGACGTGATTCTCAGTCGCCAGACTCAGGTACAAAAATGCTGTTCTGAATAACCATAACATTTTTTGTGAGGATTTTTTTTTAACATATTTATAGCCACATTGTTAGCCTCTAAGTAAACTTAAATTATATATACAGTTATACAAGTTAAATTAAATGTCTAAAATGAAAACAAATTTTGGAAATAAAAAATATGTATTTTTAAAAATGTTAAAAGTGAATGTAGATATTTTTGTATCCAATTTGTGTTCCCTTAATAAAAGCTTGGAGATCTTACAATGATCGAAATCAAGAGACACTGAACGGAGATGCTACATATTCCTCTCTTGCAGCAAAAGGTTTTAGAAGCGTTCGACCAAACCTACAAGAAAAAAAATCAACTCAGGTAATCCTGCACACGCTTGTTCACTTCATTATTTTAAAGCTAGTTTATTAGACCACTGCTTTAGGGACTCTTTTCCAGCGTGCATATTTTGACACATTTTATTTTTAATATGTTTTTGCTTTTGTATTTGTATTCCTTGTCAGACTTGTATTTACAGCATGGAAGACAAGTCTTAAGTTTAAAACAGTGTTTTTTTCTTATTCAGCTCATAAAAGCAGGTCAGTTTCTAACATAATATTTCCGCATCTTAAAAAGTTGTCAGCTGATGATTTAGAAATCGAAGTTATAAGATCGGCAATATACTATATACTTAATAAATATCAGTTATGTAGCTGCCTATTATATTAACTAAAGTAACTCGCTGTTGGAGATATTAGCAAAATTGTGTCGCAAGCATGAGAAGTGTTATTGAAACAAAGACACTGTATATATATAATATGTATTATATATAATATACACTATATGTAATATATATAATACGCTATATATATTATATATAATCTACATATACCTCAAAGTCTAAAAATATGTAAGAGAACATATGTTCACTGTTAACATAATTTCCCAGAATGTAGATGGAGACAAACTTTATAATGTATTCTCTATAAAAATGATTTTCTCCTAGAGGGCAACTATTGATAATAAAATAAAACACTTTCTAAATGGAATAAAAATGATCATGCAATCTAGCCAATGAAAAGCGTAATAAGAAGGTGTGACGTTGCTTTACTTTCTTTAAGAGTAAACACTGGTTTCTTTAATGACTAATTTTGACTTTCTCTCTGTTTTTCTTTTGACATTATTTCTTTCTCCGGATGCTTTTGGCAATCCAGATACCCCTTCTCCCATCCAGAAAAGAGAGCTTTTGTAGCTCTCTGATTACCAGTCACACAAAGGGTGACATTTTAGACGAATTAGTAACTAACACACAAATTCCCTCCTGTACTGAGTACTTTACCAATAAAAAACCTCTTCAGGGAACTATGTATTCTAATGAAGACGACTCCAGCCAGACAATTGTATATTCTGAAGAATCTAACACAACTGTGTCATACACACAAAAAATTACTAATCTATTACCAGCAGCTTCCAGCACAAGCCCCCCAGCAGATGCTGACCTAACTAGCCCTTTTCTACAAGAGGACTATGTGCAAGATTCTCAAACTCAGAGAATTTCTACACTGAAACTAATCCATAACCAGGATGTAGGAAGTAGCATCCCCTTTAATACTCCACAGTTTACCAAATCTGTTGATGTGCCATTTCCCCAAAGGACTTGCTCACCTCCTCCTAACCCAGCACCTGAGACGCACACAGCATCTCTTTCCATTCAGATAGCTCCCCCATCAGGACACAATTCTGAAAGCCACAGACAGCTACCTGAGCTTTCTCCAGAGACTACAAAGATACCTGTTCAGCAAGAGAGACAAAAATCTGCAGTTGCTGCGGCCTCTCAGTCTTCAGACTGCCGGGTGGTACATTACACTTTCCAATGTCTTCTCACAGGCCTCCTGCAGAGACCTTAACTCCATTGCTTTGAGCTTCTTGTATAACCTAATTCATTGTTAGTGTCCAATCAAGAAGGGAAAGGAGAAAGAAACCATCATTCTATTTAAAACCCTACTGAATTCATCAATAAGTTTCTCAGTTTATTTTAGTTTAATTATATACACACAGAGATCTTTTATCCAGAAATCGTGTTTTAAAAGTTTCTTCCTGCTAGGTATTTAAAAACATCAATGGTCAGGTATCATTTAAGACCATGCAAACCACTTCAGTGTTCAAAGTACTTTTAAGTTTTAAATGTTTTTCATGCCAGACCTTTTAGTACCTGGATTTACTTTATTTACCTGTATAAAATCTCTTAAATATTTACTCCCCTGATTCGGACACCACTCTTCATCAATGTGCCCAAATCTGTGTGACCATATTAGATCGCTTGTCACCCAGGTCTTGGGTACAGACATAAAGATGTTAATACCGCTGGTAAAAGGGTTTTTATTATGAGGCTACAGGACAATCTTGTATCATGAAATTCAGTCGATATAGCCAGGCATTAGAGGAAGTGAGGAATGACCAGTTAGTTCTCTAGCTCCTTCATGCCTTATAGCTCAACAGCTGAGAACTGTCAAAAAGAATTTATACTCACAAAAAGTTGGTGACTTGACATATTCGAACACCTTAAACTTACATGGTCTTGGAAAGACAGAGACACAAAACATGATATTTTTCTGCTGTTATCTATTTGTCCCCAGTTCAGTAGAGAAAACAAAAAAACAAACAAATAAAAAACCCTGTTCTTGTTTTAAATTAGTTTTTCTTACTTCAAGGTAGTCCAGATTAAGAAAATATCTCTTTATTCCCTTTTTCACACTTTCCTCCTACTCATCTCACATTCTCCTCAGGGAAACACATTTTGTGACTCTCTTTCTGTGTACATAAGAAGCTGTTTCTTTAATGTGGTCATCAGAGCCATATAAAAGGAGCTCCAGCTAGTCTGAGAGGTAATTTACATCTTTAATCCAGAATATGTCAAAGCTTTTGTGTGGGTGAACAATAGACTGTTGAACTTTAGAGTTTTATCTAGAGAAATTTAAGTGTGGTATGACTCACCTGGAGGCATTTCACCTGCTACACACACACACACACACACACACACATTAAAAGACTCAAAACTGTGAGCATATCAGGAGGCAGTGAGAGAAATTTAAAAATTAAAATAGTTCTGTTTTCTGTAGACAAATGAATCAATAAAGACCATTCCTGGACCCAGTGCTATACAAATAAACTGATCATATGACCCATAACAATGATGGTTTTTGAGAGAATATGCTTTAGTTTTTGACGTTTCAAGTTCAAAGGATATGGGTAAACCAATCCCATGAAGTCACTAGATTTTTCCTTTTAATAATAAAGGGAAAAACTTCTTTGAGCAAATGACTCAAGTCTTTTTGCATGATTTATATTATTTAACAGAATTTTCAATGATCAAAAGCAAAACTAAAGAGATTTCGTGTTATATGGAAACCTCTTTAGTAAAACTGCATTATTATGAGAAATTCCATTGACAATATAAGACTCAAGACAGCTTTATACTGAATTCCAAACAGACTTGAAGCAAAATTCTAACACATTATGTTATAATTATTATAGTTTCACACTATTATAATTATACTTCCAATAAAATTTGCAATTATTATTAAAAATTTACTAATAAAAAGATATATTTCTATTAAATATTTTAAGTTTTGGGTAAATATAATTTCTGTCAGTTAATTCTAGAGATTTAAAAATACCACACAGTAAAATGTACCACATTTATAATGAGTATGTTTAAATAACAAAAAAGCTTATTACATAAAAATAGGAAATCTGCCTTTTTATCCAGGGTTAGATAAGGATGTGCTTTCGAGTATATACAGCCCCTGAAGTTTATGCAGAATTTTATGTATAACTACATGAATCTGTCATGCAATTTTTCCTTAAGAGAACAATCAACAATTTTCATCAGATTTTTAAGGTACCTGTGACTGAGAGAGACCTTTTTATATGGTAGAGTTTTTAAAGAATTCAATTAAAAGTCTGAGAAAAAAATAATTATGACATTTTATGAGATCGACAGGCTGCTCGACATCAACTGTTATGAAAATGATGGCTGACTAGTAACACTGAATGGCACTTAAATCTTAAATCTTTTAACACAAATCTTTACTAGACAAGATTTCTGAGTTTATATATACAGTTTTTAATTCATTCTCCATCCTTGTATTAACATCCTATAGTATGTTTGGTTATCTGTCTTACAAACTGGCACCACAACATTCAAAGAAAAAAAAAACTATTCTGGAGGTACAGGGAAATAAGAGAAAAATTTTCTCTAGAGTGTTGTTCACTTATATTGAAGTTAGAATGGGTAGCTATAAAAATTTTAATGGGCTATCCGCTCTCTGCCTTTCATAGACAACCCCTCCACCATAGTCAACTTCTTGGGTTATATAGCCTTTGTGATATTAAATCTTATTTTTCCTCCTTCAGTTTCTTTCTCCTTTACCTAAGAATTAAAACCAACAGTAGTTCTAACCAACTAGGGTACATTCTAACTATCATCAGCGGCTGATTTTCTTTTTCACTTCATTTTCACACGTAGGTACTACCATTCACACTGCTAGAATACTTTAAAGTTTAATTATTTTAGTATTTGATTGTGAAATTAAGGGAGAAATTCAGTAAGTACAAAGGAAACAAAATTTCCTTTCCACTTAGTTGTTTTTAGTCTGATCAGTCTTTATATCTGTAAGTCAGAAGAAAAAAAAAAAAACTAAAGCAAACTGATTTGTGTTTTAGGGACATTTACCAGGTGGGGACAGAAGGTATACTACAAAGATTTTTCGAATGAGGGGAAAACTAATTTTGCTGACCAATAGATAACCTGATATCATTTCACTGTTGCAAAAGTTAAAACCTGAGAAAAAAATTCCCATCATGCCAACACTCTCAAGCACCCACCCAAAATTATAATACAGTGCTGTGTGAAAACTGTCTCCAAAACAACACTTATTACATTCCTTTTCTTCATGTTTTCATGCTTTTCCTGTACTGTGTGGCTGGCACTTAATCCTCTGACTATATTTCCTTAAAGTGCTTGCAAATTAAACTGACGCTTTGCCTTATCTGCCACATTACAAAAATATCTTTTATTAATTGGGTAATTTATATTTCCTCTTATTATTTTTGCTTTAAACTCAGCCTGGAAACCAGAATGGAGCTGCCAATGTGCTGGAGGTAAACGCTTCACAGACACACACACAGACCACACCAGACGCCTTCTGTGGTACCTTTTAACTGAAACACGTGTCCACCAGACGGAAGCTCCAGTCCAGCATCACTTACCCTGCCATTATCTGCTGACCTGGAGCCTTCACATCTGCACAGACCTCCGATCTTTTCACATTGTTTATTTAAAGCCCTTCTTGCCCCTGACCCACCGTGTCCATGGCAACACCCCAGGCTCTCTCACTGCAGACTCCTCCTGCTCCTGAGCAGGGCCTCCCCAGTCATTCCAGATAAGCTGCATATAGGTGACCCTGACACCACTCATGGATCTGAAACACATTCTCCAACCTTGGGTCAGAGGTCTTCCGTGGCAGATGGTACCACCTTAGCCGTCCCTGCTGCCGTGCATTCTTCCTTCAACACCATCACTTTTGAAACTGATTTCTTGTCTGCCATCCCATTTTGCTGCTGAGCATCTTTGTTTGCATAGGCATAGATGATTAGCAAACCGATTCTATTGTCTATCTTGGAAATTCATTACAGTCATCCTCATAAGCCTACTTTGGGCTGAAAAAGTCAGTTATGTTCTTTTCATTCATTTTAGAGTCATTTATGTTTATACTGTATTGCCCTAGCGAATAAGTTGTGCAGTGATTTGCCTTAATAAGCTGTTATCTCAGGTATTTAGATAATATTGTGATGATTAGATCATAGAGGGAGCACAATTTTTCATAACTTTAACCCAATATTAAATCTTGGTAGATAACATTTTACCTCAGAGATTCGTATGAATGTGCCCTGTGTAATTGAGATATTCTTGTTTCTCACATACGTGATTACTGACTGCATGATGCTAATAATTCTTCCTGCTCTCCCTTCACTAACACCTACATCTTTTGAACCCATCTGTCTTATAGGAATGAATAAGGTAAATAATCTTAATCTACACTGCAGAGATTGAGTTCTATGTTTTTTGTAATTATTTTTTCTAAGCCATTTCAGTATCGAAATTCATGAACACATTTATTGTTTTATATATCAATAATTTATCTTCCATTTAGAGCAATATATATTTCCTATATATATCATTTAAATATGTCTATATGACAAGCAATCTCTAATCAATAATTTATGAATGGATAAAATGCTTCATAATTTTATGGCATAGATTTTCAATTGCATATAATGTTTAGATAATGAGTTCAACATGAAAGACATATAACTTTAGGCAAAAAATGAGAGTTTATTTTCCTAAAATATTGATTTTACAATGAAGTCACAAGTAAGCACTATCATAGACAAAATAGGACTCAGGGCAACTTTCCTAAGTTTAGTAACATAATAATGTGGTTGTTTTTAATAAGAAGAATTCTTATTTATAATAAGAATCATAACAACAGTATTAAAATTATATTTATGAAGGTCAACTGAACTCGATTTGGGCAAGGAGGCAAAAATATTCTCAAATAATTCATTATAGGTAAATCAAGACTCTGAGCCATTTGGGTAAGCCAATGCCTCACACTGATTTGAATGCCCACTGCTCTTCTGAGAGAAGATCCTCAAGATATGATTGTTTCTGAAATGAGAGTGATTTCTGTAACAGCTTAGAGAAGTACTTACTCAATAAGCACAATCTTCATAATGAAATGTTTATTCACTTTAGGACAGATGTGGTATGGCTATCAAGTAATGAAATTAGGTTTATTCTAGGTCATTTGAAAACACATCTGTTTTAAAGTGAAAAATCATAGAAACGTGCAATTAATTATGCATCTGTGTTTCAGGCCTGTATAATGGAAGTTATTTTGTTTTAAAATAAGTAGAACAAGTTCACAAATTCTGGTTCTTTATCTATGTGCATATGTGTGTTTGTGTGTGTGTTCAGCTGTAAGGCCACTTTGACTAAATGCTTTTATGGAATGTTTTGTTACATTCACGTGATTATGTAATCTCCACAATGCTGGGTGCTATGTTGTGGATAGATAGGCATGCATAATAGTGGCAAACTCCACCTCTGCAAACTAAGCTGATTCAACTCGATTAGAATATGTATTTATTGGATATCTACTATGTTATTGGCACCAGGTTGCACGTTATAAAAATATATATAAAAGAAGCATATATAAGACCATCTCCAACAAGAAGCCTGAAATACCACTGGGGATAGAAAATATTCAGATATAAAGCAATCAAAACAATAAATTATTAAGAAACCAAACAGAAGCTCATAAAGTACTAAATAAGATCGAAGAAGGGAAAAGCCAGTGGTAAATTTAACATGACTTTTTGATGATTTAACAGATATTTGATTCTTCTAGAATAGATTGCTTTATGATATATCAATCCAGATGATTGTGTCCCTTATATTAATCCCCTTCTCCTAGAAACATTTATTCAATATGTGATATCCCTGACTAAGTCTGAGAACCAACCCTTTGCATCATGGCAAACAACATTCATTTCAAATCCCAAAAGTAGTGGGATTCATTTCCAATTCCATTATCAGACAGAGTAAGGTGACAGTGTTCTGACTACTTCGCTGTTGACTATAAGAGCAAACTTGCCCTCCACATTTATTTTATGCTGACTCCTACTGATACCTGTTGGCGGAGTGGCATGCCCACTAGTCAGCTGCTTCCATTCTTCCTGAGCACCTCTCGTGCCCTCTGACATATGAGTGATTTTCAGAAATGAAGGAAAATAGGGAAGACACTGAAAATATGTAACCTATCCCTCTAGATATCAGTTTACAAAGTAAATAAAAACTTGACAGATGATTCCTGTCATTTGAATGAAACTCTTTTATTGTCATCTAAAGGAATCATGTTTACAGTGGACTATGTGCTTTAATGGGATGTCTTTACACTTTTTTCAGAGCCAGATAACAGTGAATGGAAATTCTGGAGGTGTGAGTCCAATGAGTTACTATCAAAGGCCATTTTCTCCTTCAGCCTACTCTCTACCAGGCTCACTCAATTCAAGCATTATCATGCAGCATGGCCGGTCGCTTGGTAAGTCATTTGATGGTCATGATTTTCATGACAATTTCAATCCAGCGGGTACAAATCATATGAGAAAAATTTAAAGCATTGAAGTAATTTTTCAAAAACATCCAACACTATTTAAGGATCCTCTCCTAGGGGAGGAATTAGGGACTGCATGGATTCAGCACTGGGGAAAACAGGCGCCCAGCTGTTCTAAGATGATGACTGCTTGTATATCTTAGTCTGGAGACGGCTATTAGATATTTGGGGTGGTGGTGTAGAAAGAAAGAGGGCATTTCCACAGATGGCAAATATCATCCACGTCCTAGGCAGCCCTCGTTTTGCGGAAGAGCTTTCACTATAGAAAATTCTTTTAGTATATATAAAGAAGAATTACGTAACAGTTAAAACTATCTAACAAGGGGACAGGCTGCCTCACAAAGTAGTAACTACTAAACCACTGCCTCATGAAGGAGTAAGCTATTCAAAGTGAGGCCAGAAGATCCTCAGATAGAGATGTGAATTCCCTTAAATGATGACTCCAGAACTTCATGGAGACATAGTTCCTTAATTTGGGAATTAAGAATTAAATGAAAGATATAGCTTTCCTCCAGAAACAAAATAAACATTTAAACGTTTATAAAAAACTTTAAGCATTTTATGTCATGGGGCTCATGAGCTCTTTGAAACTGCCTGGAAAAAAAACTGTGCTATAATGATAGAAACATTTTTATATGGCAAAATATACCAGGATGGTTTAGAAAATAATGTAATAAATATTTCTTAGTTTTTAAAAATGTAAAAAAATAATGCAAAATATTAAAAAAAAAAACAGACTAAATCAAAGCGTCATATGAATTCAAACCGATAAAAGGTTTCACGATGTTGAACAACTGGAAGGCTTCCAGAGCAGCAGGGAGCAGAGAGGAAGGTGGAGGACCATATGACCACAGCACACTTCTCACAAAAGTAGGAGAGGACCGATCCTCTGGCCACCACCGACCAACAACAGGGAGAAAGAAACTAGGACATGGGGCTTTAACTCCCATTTCCTCTTTGACAGCAGGCAGCACCTCCTCTTCCCCAACGGGGTGTATTGAAAGAACATGTTGCTGTTAGTTTACCGAGGGACATTCAGCATGTACATTGTGGAACTAACTCAACTTCAGTGTCAACAAAAACTTCATAACTATAAAACTTAAATGTAGCCATGAGACTCATTAAAGAAAAGTCTAAATATACTTGCTCTTCTCTAATGCTGCTCCTGGGATCATCCGTGAATCTTATAATGATGTCCTTTTAGAGTAGAAAAAGGTAGAATGTCCTTGCACCAAAATGTTGCCCTTAAAAAATCAGTTCATGGTGTAGTATCATTATGGGAGCTCGTTATATCTAGATTTTTTTCTTTCTTTCACTAAGCTATGCATTGTCACACATCTGTGGTAAAACTGTACAAATTATTTTAGCTATAATATTTTCTCGAATAATTATCATCAAGGTCTGACTCTTTGCCCCTATTTCTTGTCTTCATGAACACAATTTCGTCCCCCCCACTCCAACAAAAAGAATATATAAATATTCAAATATAGACAGGCTTTTATATTAGAACATATCAATGGGTAGATTTACATATAAACTGTACTACGTGGAACGAATTTCCCCACATAAACATTGAACAAATTCCAATTGGCCAGTGCTGAGATAGTTCTTGAGGAGAATATACAAATCTATCCTGCCCTAGAGGAACTTTATAAGTAGTTTAAGACAAAAGACTACCAAAATGAGAGTTAGTGGGCCATATAAGAGCGTAATAAAGTAAAAGGCTAACTTTTATAAGCTATAAGTTCATAGACTCTTATGAACTATATATGAACACAGAATTAAAACTATTTGCTTAGAGTGGGACTTTGCACATACAAGGTGCTCAAAAAATTGTTTGATAGAAATGCTAGCATCATGGTTGTCCTTTTTTGGAATTACATGGAAAATCAGAGTCAAATATCACATTGTGTTTTAATTTGGAGTTGCTTAGGAAAGATATAAATTACTTTTACATACAATGGCACATAAAGCAATTTTATTCTTCACCTTATTCATTCTTCAACAGAATAGGACCAAAAATGTTTTTCTGTTGCAAACTAAACTGAAAATAGCTATAATAATAGTAATAGCTGTTATAAATGTTATCATGAATTTTAGCTTACAGGAGTCTTATCTCTAAGTGTCTTTGCAATGATGAATTAATTCTTTTAGATCTTATTTATGAAGTTTTGTATAAATTTGCCATGAAAACACAGTCACCTCTTTTGAAATATAAATATATATCAATGCCACTCTGAAACATCAGAACTTTTCCATATCCACATAAAATGAGAACTTTCTGAATGATAGACCTGACAAATCATAGCAAAGAATTATTCTCAGTCACCAAAATTTCAAAATTTATTGTAAAAAAAAAAAGGAGTCATTTCCTCAATTGTACCAGATAGATGGTAATACTGTTGATTTTCATAAATATCTGTGAACTAAGAGTGAGTGGAATATGTAGTACACTGAATCCTTCCTGTTTCTTATGAAAGTACACTAAAAGTTAATTAAGATGGTATGAAGATAGGAACATGATAAAACTCATCTACTTTATACGCTTAGGGCAGTTTTTATACTCAAGGGACAAGAAGTCGTTTTGCATACTTCAAAGTAAAAGCAAACGTATTATGGCTACTTAAATAAAAATTAATGCTAGTAACTTTAAATCTTTTATTAACTCATAATTCTTCACATCCAAGTCTGTGTTTGGATATGAAGATTTCTTAACGGGATTTTTGTTTTCACTTTATTTTTATGAAATTGCTGTCGTCGGTTCAACAGTCATGTCTTTTATCCTAAGAACACTTTTGAATAAAAATATCCAGTAGTTTCACAAAAAATATATTAATATTAACTATGACCTGGCGGAAATTACTAAACTTGTTTCAGCTTCTGCCCCCTTATCTGTAAAATAGGTCCCCCCTCTTCCCCTACCAAGATTACTAGAAGGATGAGATAATAATGCATATAAAGTGCTTTCTTACAGTGGCTGCCACATGGTCACAAAGTCTTTCAACAAACATCATTCTTCCCTCACCCTTCTTTATAACGGTGAAGGTCTTCTTGTTAGAGGTCTGTTCAGTATATGTGTCCATGTATACAACGAGTGGCTCAAAATTAAGGTAAATGAGTTAAAAGAAATGGTGATGGAAATTAAGACTGTGTCACAGCTGGCATAAATATGCAAGAGGCACCATTAATTTTGATTCCTTGTACGTCAAATACATTATATTTCACCACATTTTCACCACAGATTCTACGGAGACATATCCCCAGCATGCACAATCTCTGGACGGCACCGTGGGCAGCTCGATACCACTGTATAGATCCTCAGAAGAAGAGAAGAGAGTGACCATCATCAAAGCGCCACATTACCCAGGGATCGGGCCTGTAGACGAATCCGGAATCCCCACAGCAATTAGAACGGTAGGAGATGCCAGCGTGTGCGTCACTGCTCTGGGGCTGTGCAGACACTACAAAGGATGGATTATCGGTGGCTTTGTGCATGCCTATGGCCTTGTATAATGAAGATTGTCCTCTGTGCTATCTGAGTTCTCATGAATATTATGCCGTGTGTGGCAGAGAAAGAGAACTGTCCATGGGAAATAATCACGCAATCTGTTTTTCCATTTTAACTAAAAATCATGAAAATCGTGATATTGTTATATGATAAAAGTATGCTTTGTTTCACCTTTTACCAAGGAATGTTAGGGCAATTTAGAGAAGAGAAGAAACAAGAAAATGTGAATTCTTTGCATTGAATTCCTGTGCATTGCAAATAAACCAATGATTCGTTTCTTGAAATGGATGTGTGTTAACACCAGGAAATGCAGAGCTGTGAATTGGGAATTGGGAGGTGAGATGATTGGAGAGAAGAGAGTTAATGTCATAGAAAGGAAAAACTGTCTAAAGAAAAATACACATTTTTAGTGTCCCTCTTCAGCTGTGTCTGCTGAGAGCTCTCGGGGATGATAAGTGAAAGTGTTTGGATGTTTTTTTTTTCTTTTTAGTCTTTAAACTCTGCCAAAGCATTTCTCAGTGTGTCAGGGCAGCCCCTTCTGGCACAGCTCAGCCGTAGCAGAGGCAGCTAGTGAGAGCTTGGGCAGGCAGCCGCTTGCTGACCAGTCCACTTGAAGAGAAGGTTTGTGCTAGCCGCGAGGAGGAAGACTTGGGAACCAGGATGAGAGCAGCAGCACCTTTGCAGGTGAAATTGGCGGGGGGAGGGGGAGGGCAGTGCGAGGATGGAGCTCAGTCTGCCTGCTCTTGTCTTCAACACCCACAGACCTGGCTGGGATGTTGCCAAGAGCTATTTTCCTGGAAGGTAAACCTGGGGGGCCAAAGACAATAGTGAATAGAAGAAAAGAATGGGAAAGAGATTAGGAAAAAAAAAAAAAAAACAGTAGTACAATTGGAAACACTCAAACAGGACTAAAAGTGTGGGGGTTTTCTTCTCTCTTTGAATTTGTAATTATTCTAAGGAGATTATGTTTTCTATATCATAAAAATTGATTTTTCCAAGCATCTGTATTAAAATTGGAAGCTAAAAGATAAATCTGCATAGCAATTGCTATGAATTTTATACTCATTAGATTCTGAGAACATTGAATGTGACTAATTATAAAGTCCTAAAAATCTATGTTGGAACTGATTATTGTCATATTTAAGTGATAGAAAAGTTCAGGGATCATGACTAACGTTCTTAATTTTATGAGACTACATGTTTCTGGTTATGATGCTTTGTCATTTGTTTCCCTTTCAAGATTTCTGACTCGATGGTTAAAATTGAATATTTTTTTCCCTAATAATGTAGAATACAGTGTCAGACAGGTATGGCGTAATTGATTTTTTAAAAATTGGCCCTCGAGGCATAGTATATACACAAATTAGGAGATCCCTGATTCTATGTAGTTACAGATTCTGTCTGCAAAGATTTCATCTGAGGCCTCAGTGTATGTTTTTAAGTCAATAAATGATATATAAAAATGAACATGCAAAGCCAGACCCTTTTTAAATCTGTAAGACATAATTTTCTTAAAAAGCGAGGCCTTGCTTGTTAGTTTTGAAAGGGAGAAAACTGAGACGTAGATAGTGAAAATCAAGTAATACTAAACTTTTTATATTATTTATTTATCGATTGCCAAATCAAAAGCATGTTTGGATATACTTAAGTAAACACATATATTAAACACTCAATGCTAGTTTCAGTTCTATAAAATAGAAAATAAAATATAAACAATCCAAAAGTTCCTTATAAGGAACCATAATTTTTGTGCTCTTGTTTAGACTTTTAAAGCTTTACAAAGAAGGTACAGGTCTGTGAAGACTCTTATTCACGTTTTCTGTTTTCCAGCCTTGCCAAGCACATCCCAAGTATAGCTGTGTTTATAAATGTCGAGTCAGGCCATCTCTAAACCACTGCAGGCCAAGAATCTCCAAGGTTGTTTTTCTTTCTCATCCAGCATAGAAAGTAATGATTATCAGACTCAAATTGCTTCACATGGGCTCTCTGCTGAGCATGCACACCAAAGGCAGTACTGTCTCAATGTATCATGTTATAGTCTTTATTTTAGAAAACTAGCATATACTGAGAAAAGGGAATTTTGTAAAGTAACCCAGAAACTCTAGAAAGCCAAGAGTCAACAAACGTACCTTTGAGCTATTTGAACAGAGGGAAGCGGCTCCCCCGACCGCCCTCTCTCATATGACCTGGATGTCTGTGTTAGCTTTTTACTGCCAGTCTTAACAACAACAAAAACCACTAGGGTTCGCCTCCCATGAGATTGTCTAATTACGGTCAGCTAGTTAAGTGAAATACAAGACTCTTTTCTTCCAGTTCAAGTACAACACCGTTTGAGCATTTTCAAAACTGGAAAGGAACAAAAATAGAATAGAATAACTATATACTGGTGTGGAGAAAATATGTGCCTTTTCCTTTTTGGGAAATCTCTGCATGATAAATCAGTGTGGAGTTTTGACATTCTGTAAACTATAGCAATGCAAAAATTCAGGTTTACTGAGCCAACGTTATAGAAAACAACTGAATAGTGAATTGCTAGTGGTCGCCGTCCATGTAAAATAATTTCAAAGGACACATACAAGAGTAAACATCCTCGAATATGAGTAGACTTCTATTTACTTAATCTCAGTATTAGCCATAACAATCTCCATGAGGGCATTTATAAAAGGAACTTTAAATGCTTACAGGACTTCTTTTAGAAGGGACACAGAGTTTTATTATTCCCATTTACCAGTCTCATATTTCCCTTTGCCAACCGACTGGGCATTTCTGGCATCTCTGTGCTCACCATATAAAGCTTGCAGATGGCAGAACTGAGATCCTGCCTGATATGTGCCCTCCAGCAAGGGAAGGAAAAAAATCCTGTCTGTCAAGATACATTGCCATATACAGTGATATAACTTACTTATTAGGCATCCTTTTTGCCATTGGTCATTGTCCAGGTATGGTTGGAAAACAGTTTTGCACAAGGCTGTGTCTTATTTACTGTTGCTGAATACTGTAAAGGAAATAAAGCTTAACGAAAGAGAAATGGATCTTTGTGAAAATAAATGTTCCTTAAAGACACTTATTCAGCCACTTTGTTTAAGCCAGCAAAAAATGGCTAGCCTCCTGCTTTACCACTGAACTCTCTCCCTCTAGCTCCTATCATTTGAATATAAGATCAATCAATAGTCCCCTTAATGTTTCCATTATAGAAAGAGCCTGGAATGAACGAAGAGGTGATATTCAACAAAGTCAAGCAGGCCTTAGTATTAATCCATATTTGTGATTCCCAGAATCTTATATCCATAGAGACCAAAATAAGTTTAGCTGTAGCACAAAACCCTCAGTTTCTACACAAAAAATTAAATGACCACATTTCTGAGAGAAAAACCAAGATACAAAATTGAAAGCAAAGTTCAGTCTAACAAGTACAAGAATATTTTTGTGGCAGTCCTACCATCCAATAACCTGGTTTCATCCATTATTTTATTCTATAAATATCTGACGTTCTCTACAGTTATTATTTATTGAGCATTTCTTATATTCTAGGCATTGTTCTAGGTCTATTTGTATATATTGTCTCATTCAATTTCCATAACAATCCTATGATATGGATATAATTATTTTATTTTAACAGAGGAGAAAAACTGAGGCACTAAGGTTACCTAATTTACCGAAATTCATGTTGCTAGGAAATGGAAATTAAAGAAACTAAGATTTGAAAATAGGTTTATCTGACATTAATTTCGACTTTCCACCACAGCCCACTGTTTCTGTCATCTCAAAAGCCTGGGCTACACAAGAAAGAGCTTCTACTCTCCAGGAATTTACAATTTAGCAAATGTTGGGTACATTTAATAATCATGTTAAAAAATTTGTATATAATATCTATATTTTTAGATTTGATCTCAGACTCTCCATTGTGTCACCATATTCACTATTTTGGTAACTTAGACTAGAAAATATCAATTTTTTTTTATTTCTCTAAGACCAAGTTGATCAGAATACAGTTTGAGTCAAAAATATTCTCTAGTCAATTCTAAAAATAATGTTTTAAACAGAACACTCACTAAAAAGTTTTTAGGGATGATGATAATTATTACTAAAGCAAACTGTTACAATACTATAACTTTTATTCAGTGAATTTTGCATAAATGTGTTTGTGTAAATATTAACTGTCTAGTGCTGGGTACAACTATAATTTGGAAAAAAATAAAACCATAACATATAATGTTCTAATTCAGCCAAAACACAAACAAGGGATAATATATTTATAAACTATATGCATAACTAGATAAATTACTGATATTTTCATGATGAAATAGATTGTTTGTAATCACAGAACAGAAATTTGCTATTAAAAAAGATAAAATAGAGAGGGAAAAACATTGAGGAGCAGTGTTTATTTGGAAGGAGTTTGTAACTGTTGGACATTCTCTCTTGTAGACCGTTGACAGACCGAAGGACTGGTATAAGACAATGTTTAAGCAAATTCACATGGTGCACAAGCCGGGTATGTATGTTGTTCTGTGTTCTGATCAGGTCCTGCTGGGTTGAAGGATGTGTATATATACTCCCCTTTAGTATAGTTTTGGTTCGTGCAAAATGACAAGACCCTAGCCAACTTCATGGCCCTCACTTTTTTCAATCTCCCTCCTTATATCACCCCTCAAATCACAGACACCGTGTTCCTGCCTCACTCAAATCTGCCAGAAGCCTTTTATAAGACGACCTGAAGAGGTGCCATGTGCTCTGGTCTCTTCCCTTCATCCTTTCTGATCTACAGTCTAAACCTGCGTGGCATGTCATCTGCTTAGACAGATTCATTAATCCTCTGTCCACACATGTCTGCTCCTTAGCGATAAAGAGAGCGAGCATAGATAGGTAGGTCTCACTGAATTGACAAGAGATATTTAAAGCATTTACTAAAGGAAATTCATGATCCAAAAGAAAAGGCTATCTGGGGAGTGAGGTAAAGGTTCCGGTCTTGGTCTTGTATACTTGTAAAGAGGGCAGGCGAGAGAAAATGTTACAAACAAGAAAGGTCAAATCTCAGAGGCCTAGCAAAGAAACAATGTTCGGATTTTTTTTTTTTTTTTAATGGTAGTATGACCTAGGCAAAATACGTCGGTCGTCTAGCAAATTTCTGTTGTTTCTCTGAAGTTCTACTGTCTTGTTATGCTATGGTAACCAAATATGTATTACCGTAATATTTATGTTTCATTTTCTAGATGATGACACAGACATGTATAATACTCCTTATACATATAATGCAGGTAGGACGGGTTTCCTTGCTCGCAATGAATATTTTAGGCCCTGCAATGCTTGGAAAAAGTTCGCAGTCACTTTTTTTTTTTTTTTTACCACTGTTTGAGCGCATGTCTTCAGTTTACACAATCAGAAGAATGCTTTTTTCTTCTTTTCTCACAGCATGCATAACAAAAGGATTGATCTTTTTCATGGAGATGAGAACTAATACTGTTTTATCTCATTCATTCCCGCTGTTGGTTTATTTTGGGCTCTAGGAATGTTTAACCAAAGTGTGAAGGCCAGCCTGAAAGAATGTACTGTAACAACTGGAAGGGAGGGAGGTGGGGGGGACTTACAAAATAAGATAAAGATCTCTTTTTATCAGCGGAGAGAGTGATTACTATTGCGTAAGATCTTTCAGACACGCTTCACAAAAACAAGTCAAGCAAAGTATTTTGTGACCTTGTCTATGCTTTTGCTCCAAAATGCAACCAGTCATTGAAGTTTTTTAAAATCCCGCTTTGCCTGGACACTTTTCTGATTCACAGTTGCCAATGGTCATGACGGAACGACTTCGGTTCCAGGCATTTTTACTTGTATTCGAGTGCATTGGTATCTTGTGAACTGGTTGCTGGCTGGAGTGACGACCCCTAGAAAATGTTTCCTGGCATCGTCATCACTTTCTCCGAAATGTCGCATCAGGGGATCTCACACAGGGCTTCCTATCCCAGCTCAGCCTTAGACTCCTGACTATTGCACAGCATCTGTTTTCTTTTCTTTAGACAAGATTCTGAGGATCAGTCTCACCTTGCCTTAAGCAGCTGCACCCTCACTAGGGGTCCACTTGCCAGCCTGGCCTCAGAACTGCCAAGGTTCTCCTCTTCCCTTGGGAGATTCCTGATTGACACCTGAATACCACCACGCAGGCCTCTTAACTCTTACGGGTTCTGCCACTAGGCTCCAAAAACAAAGAGATGGAAAACAAAACAAAACAAACCCAGCAGGACGAGCTTAGCAAGTGACAAGACCTCTGGTTTTTTGTCCTCCTCCTTCCAGATGATAGCAGGAGGCCCACTAAATGTTTCCTCAATTTTTACTCCTGGCCACAGGTACTCCAGACGCACTTCCTGTGTTTAGCTTGTAAAATACAAAATTCGACAGTAAAATTTAAAGATCTCATTAGCTTTATTCAACAATTCATGAATTAGGCAACATCCGGTACAGGCAGGAGCTGCAGGGAGCTGCACAAAATGAAAAACTTTAATGACAGAAGGTAGCAGGAAGTAGGAAGTTATACACTAGGCAAAAAAGCAGACTATTTATTGCAAGGTCACTTTCCTTTAGGGGTTGGCTGGGGTCTATCAGGTGGATGACCTAACTAGTGCTGATCAGGCCATTCCTGATTGACTAGTTTTAGAATCTATTTCTGGGAGAGGCCTAACTGTGGTTAAGTTTGGTGACATGGAGCTTAGCATAAGCAACTCCATTTGGAGCCTTTGTCCTGTTTTTAACAAGCAGAAGTCTGACTGTTAAACAGTAAGGCAAAACAATAGGTGCAGACATTGTCTCTTTTTATTTGTCATGGCAATTTGCATGGAACTTCAGGAGAAGCAAATGAGTGAAAACAGATTTAGCTCAAAAGACTGAGATTGCAGGAAATTCAGAATTTTCGTAACTATTTTTAATATTGAAATTTTGCATCCATTAGTAATTAGGAAGCTTAACAGTAGTTAAGTACACACTTGTAGAGCCCTTCGAGAGTTTTACCATTTAATCAGTAGACAAGGCGATGACAGCTAGTCTCCCTTTCTACTAACTCTGCATCCTGCTATGTTATGTCTTGCTTTTTCTGTATGCCATCTCTGCTACCCTCTTCCTCTAACTACTCAAACCAATCCTTCAGAATTCACTCATCGGTTTCATGATATCTTCTGACCAATCTACCATCTTCTGAAATCCTTTAATCCCTATTATATGTTTTCTACATTTGGCCTTTATTGTGTTACCAATTATTTTCATAGTTCTGTTTCATAGTTTGTGTCTTACATCCCAGATATGCTATAAGCTCATTAAGAGTTTCTGTTTCCTTAAGTCTTGAATAGCACATATATAACTTTCTCAATATTTTGTTTACTTTCAATTAACATGTCAATTATCATACGTAAATCAGAAGTTTTAAAGTAATAGAAGATATTTAGAAAGAGTTCTGTTAAATACTTTTAATCCACCTCTGAAATTTTATTAACTGTCATTAGTTTATGTTATCCAGGGGGATATTTGCTGAGTATCTGTAAGTTATTCCTAGTACCAATCTGAATTATTGCTAATTCCAGAATAATTAATGAAGATTTACTGTAATCAATGTTTGTGTGTAGAACACAGTAATAACACATTAATATAGTAATATATATTCATAAATTAATAATATTAATAAAGTAATAAAAATCGTGCCACCCACTGCATGCATTATGAATATGCTTATTGATTATAAATTTGATAAAAATCACTGGATATTTTATGGGGTACAAATAATTTACAATGCACTTTTAAAATGTTATTCGCTCCTGTTTTGTTGTGCTGTGTTTGTTTTTCATGATAGGCCTGTACAACTCACCCTACAGCGCTCAGTCACATCCTGCTGCAAAGACCCAGACCTACAGACCCCTCTCCAAAAGTCACTCGGACAATGGCACGGATGTCATTAAGGATGCCTCCTCCCCTGTCCCTCCCCCACACGTTCCTCCTCCAGTCCCACCACTTCGACCAAGAGATCGGTCTTCGACAGAAAAGTAAGTCATTTCCCCACCCCACCCCTCTTGCAAATGGCTTATATTTAGCTTAGTATGAAAATAAGACCCCATGACATTCAGTAGAAGAACTGGTGCTTACTTTACTGAAATAGTATACGTATAATCATTAGTCTTATATATACAATCTCGTTAGTCAATACATGTGCCACATTGACTTCCTCTGTTGAGACTGTAGTAAACCCTTTCGCAAGCTTGGTTCATAATACAGTGACCTAAGTTAGACTTGATGTAACCTGTGCACAATCTCTACTTTTTGATCAATAAATGCATATAAGAAGACAAAAAGAAATAATTAACACGTACTCCCTTTGGCACAGCAGGTCAGAGACTATGCAGTTAATTTTCATTTTCCTCAGATTTGAGATGTTAGGTCTATTAATTAATAATTTAAAATTTCCTTCTGATATGCAAAAATATCTTTTTGAGAGCAGGAAGTTTATTCATAAATAATAAACAAGGCCTTAGCTACTAAGTGTCTATCTGTGACTCATTTCTACCAGCCTTTTGAGCTGATATTAATTTTCATTTCCCCACTAAAATATTTTTATGAAAATCATTTCCACAAAAATAAAAATTTATAAATACACTTTTATTGTGCCATTTTAAAATTAAGATTATGACTAATAATCCTATTTACAGGTAACCTTTATTGAGAGTTTGCTATGAGTCGAGCATTCGGCGAAGCACTTTTCGTGTGTTGTATAATTTAATTCTGAGAACAACTCAATGGGATATGTTTTATTTGAAACCCCTTTAAGAGAGAAAGAAATAGTGACTTATAAAATTAAACTAACTTGCTCAACTCATATAGCTAGTATGCCTAAGCCGGGATTCAAACTCAGCTCTGACTGAAGTTGTAGCTCGTGCTATACTATTAATTAATTAATAAGGGTATAAGAATTATTTGACATTAATGCTGTTTATTAAGTATTCATCTATTATACCCATCTCAAAAATATTATATTCAACACCTCATTATACCATTAAGAGTAACCGATGATCACATAGCATATAAGATATCACAAAAATTGATGCATAGCATACTTGAAGAAATTCTCATTTTAATAGCAATCTCCTCATGATTATATATTTAGAAGTGCGATGTCTTAAATGTGAGAAATACTTGTTTAAATACAAAATGGTATCTCTGCCATAAAAAAGAACTAAATTAACTCAAATTTAAATGTATTATTTGCCCTATTTGTTTAGTAAAAATAAATCTCATTAAAAATATGCTAATCCATTAAAAATGTCAAGATAGCTTTCATACATATTGTCTCATGTCATGTTCATACACGTCTGCTGAGTATTGCTTATCAATGTACTAGAAAGCCAGCACTTGCCTCTCCTTCTCCTGTCCCTCAGAGCACTTCTGTTTCTAACATGCCATGAAGTCAAAATTCCATCCCATTCCATGGGCTAGAATTCTCCCACATATAGTCGGAAAATCCTTCTTCTTCAAAAGGGATCCTCTCTCTGAAGAAGCTTTCTTTAGCCCCAGCTACTTAAAAAGCTTTACTTTCCAAATCCCTGTCTTTGAGGGCCTCTCGAAGGATATTAGTTCAGGGAGAAAAATTTGATTCTGGATCTCTCATGCAATGGGATAGATGCCTGACTCTTGGTTTTCAAAGATGACACCAAGGGAGGATCTCCTGTCCCCACAGCCTGCTCCTATGGATGGCGACCCAAGCGATATTTTTGTCCTTTTCACAAAGTATGATGCCATTTACAAGATAAACAAGATCAAACACGACGTGTACATTACTCCTTGTCACTTTGAATCAAGGATGCCAGCTCACAGAGCAGTGGGATAAACTCACATAACTTAATGGACCGTATCCACCACTTTCTCTAAACATGAACATATTCAGCTGCTAAAGTGTATAGCCTGAAGGTTTATGAGCAGATCACTGGCTGTGTATGTACAAACCCCTTGTGTAAGTGTTTGAGCCAGCAAGAAGAAAATCACTGTATGCGGGGGAAAAACAGAGGAAAACATAATGTAAAATAAAAGAAATGGCTCTCTTTAAATCATTTATGTAAAACAAAACATAAATGTGGTATTTTTGGCAGATTAACTTTTAATCCTGAGAGACTTAAAGAAAAAAATCTATACTAAAATTAACTTTGAAAACAGCGAGTGGTGATCTACAACTGCTTTAAGCACAGAGAATTATTTTCATGTGTAATTTGTTGGTTATTTCTAGGCATGACTGGGATCCTCCAGACAGAAAAGTGGACACAAGAAAATTTCGTTCTGAGCCAAGAAGTATTTTTGAATATGAACCTGGAAAGTCATCAATTCTGCAGCATGAAAGACCAGTAAGCACTTGTCATTAAACAGAATGCCAGTTATCTAGACTTCCTGGGTTCCCAAATAAACTTGAATTTCACATGATTTAGCAATTTCTGTCACAAAGGTAATTTATTTATTTGACATTATTTAGAAATCACATTTATTTTGCATCATGATTTGTGCATCTTGTCTCAGAATTGAAGATGCACGCTCTGATATATTGTTCCTGCAGACCAAACATAAGACTTATTTGCATATAACTATAGTTATGCCTAATCATAGCCCTGAGCTTAATTTAAAAAAAAAAAAAACACTCATAAATGAAACACTTAAGTGCTAGTCTACATGGCTAATGAGGAAAATCATTCGTTAATCTGTCCGACATAAATGGACCCAGGCAGTTCCATCCCTTTAGTTCCTTATAGGTTTCTTAATATTTCTTTGGCTTAAGGGGAAATTTTCCAAATTTTTTATTTTTTATTTTTTATAACAAGCTGTTTTAATGGATTCTTATTAAATCCCTCTCAGGTTACCAAGCCTCAAGCTTCCTGATTGATTGTCAATCTAATGGATCAAGATTATGTTTAACTTTACAGTATTTTTTTTTCCAATTATTTACTTTGATTACATGCAAACGAAAAGATATATAAACTGAAAAATAACAATTTGCTTCCCCAAGGTGCAATTTAACAAATTCGTTCTTCCCTGGACCTCTTTGTTTTTATGTCCCAGTCCTCCTTTCTGAGTCTTGTTTCCCCTCCTTGATCAGTGCCCTCAGAATCTCTTTGAAACTATAATTCCTCTGCATCCTTATCAAAATCTGCTTCTAGAGAAACAATTGGTGTCATTTGCAATTTACTCTCGGTCTTGTCCTAACAGAATTGCTTGTCCGTGAAACAAGAAAAAGAGTGTTCTTTGTTAGTTCCTTTAAGAGCATCCAAGAAACCACATTATCATACACAATGCAAGGCCGGCCCTGAAATTTGATTGGAAACTGTCGCCTCACCACACCCAACATGAGAGTCTTTGATTTAGTTTTTGAAACCCTGTATTTATGGTTATGTTCTTGAGAAACATGTTCAAAACCTTATAATTGCATAATTCATATATGATATTTATCTAAGCCTTCTTTGCCTTTCTTCAAATAACTCACATCTTTTAGAGTAACAAAACTTTAACAGAAAAACTGAAAGAAAAAAAAGGAACATCACTGATTTGCAGGCTCTGTTCCAAACCTATAACCCATTTACCAGTTATATGGTTGAATATCATGATACTCTGAAATTTTTAGTATGAGAATCGAGCGAACCATGATGTCGCCATTGCATAAAATTGAAAATAGCAAAATAATTATGCTAAAATAATGAGTCTCAGATTTAAATGTAAATAACAAAACTGTAATGATTATTCTAGAATGTTGTAACTGTATTGGAATGCTTTGGTAGTTGTGGTGTCAGGAAACAGGACTGATTTTAGAAACTTTCCCATCAGGACATTTCTGTTATTTACTCATTCAACAAAATTTATTGAGCACCATCTATGTGCCAGGCATTGTATTAAGTGCTAGGGACAATAATGAACGGGACACATTCTCTGCCTCGAGGAACTTCGAGTCTATCATTTAATGGAATGCAGGGCTAGACTTGCATTTGCGTGAAGTGGCCCACCTCCTTTATGGTTAAAACAGTGGCACACCGAACTAATCCTCCTTTTCCCCACTCAAGAGTTTGTTCACGAACCCTGTCATGGTGACTGACATTATTAATCCACATTATTCATGTCTTTGGGATAAAGCATTGGAGGCTTCTAGTTTAAAAACAGCACTAATAATAATAATAGCAATAACAGTAGTTATAAATCTTTATTGAGCACTTACTATGTGCTAGGCCCTGTAATTGGTAATTTATGCCTTATTCTTATGTAATGATCCCAACAACCCTATGAAGGAGATATATGGCATTCCAATTTTGCAGATGAAGAGACTGAAGCACACATTCAGTAGCTTTGCTCAGGATCACATAGCTGATGGGTGTTGGAGCTGGGTGTTGGAGCTAGGCATTGAGCCCAAGCAGACCCATGCCTAGTGCAGTTAATCACCACTATACTGCCTGCCACACCACTAGGATTAGCTGAGTTGAAAACACATTTAGCTAGTAGTCATTATCACATTAATTAGTTTATTTGATTATTTTTGAAGAATAAGTTAGTTTGCTTACTTGCTAATTTATAATATATTAGTGTACTTGATTTATTTAACCCGGAAACCTGGATCCTGAGTAATTAAGACACAAGACCAGTATGTTTAACTAGTTCTGAGAAGAATTAAAAGAACTGGAGTATGGGTATTGCTGGAGATCCGGGGACAGATGAGTGTCTGCAGCCACAGGAAAGGAGCAGTGGAAGAGACCTAAATACTTGGAAGGGAAACAAGAATGTGTGTCTTATTAAGAACCAAAACTTTTATCCCTTCTAAACAATTTCACTGAGGACCAGTTTTATGTAAAATGGTTTGAGCTAGTCCTCTGCATCATTTCGGTCAGGCTTTTAATTATAGGACTAGGCGATTATCTTGTTGTTGTCAACCCTGAATTCATTCTGGTTGCCTCTCTAAATCAGAAGAAAAAGGGGGGAGGGCTAAGTGTTGCTGAGACTTACTATATATTGATATGGTTTACATAAGATTATCAAGTGTCTTCAACATAGAAGCTATATGGGATGACTAGCAGGTTTGCTAAATGAGAGTGATGTGATAGCAAATGGACAACACTTAAGGATTTCAAGGTGTTCTGAATGTACTCTCATGTCATTTTACTCCAGGATGGTTTGTGAGCATCCCCTTGCTCTTTTCATATTCAATTTTGTAAATTACACACAACACCAAGGTAATTCTCTGGTGCTCTGTTCAATTCTTAGATGACTCCATCACCTGACTAGTTTTCCCAAATGCTATCTTGAATTCTTCTCTTTCTCCACGATCTCAAAGACCTACCCCTTAGGAGAAATGCCTCTGCTGCTCTCTCTTCTGGTCCACAATTGTCCATTGCCTGGATTACAATGACAGCGCCCTGACTCATTTCCTGAATTCTCCAATCTTTATGAAAACTTTATAACATCTCCTGCTCAAAACTTTCTTCTGGTTCTCAAATATCCTTAGAGCCAAATCAAAATCTCCTTAATATAACTTACAAAACCCCTTGTGGTTTGGCTCTTGATGACCTCTCCAGCCTCATGTCTCTTCCTGCCCTTCCTGCCTCACTCATTACAGTACAGCTATCCAAAGAACTTTCAGTTCCTTCCTCACTAGACCTTTGCACAGGCTGTTCCCTCTGCCAGGAAAGCTCTCTCCACCACCTCTCCCTTCACGTGGAAAAGCCTCATCTCACTTCTTCCGGGGCTCCTTCCCTGACTCCACAGCACCGGGTGTAAAGATCCCCATGCCATGTGCCCATACACGCTGCATTCCCCCCTCACCACACCGAATTGTAATGGCCTCTTTACTTGTCTGTGTCCCTCACCAGACTTTAAGCTCCTTGCAGGCAGGGACCATGCCTGGGGCACCAGTTGTGTCCCCAGCAGCTAGCACAGTGCCTGGCATGTGGTAGGTGTTCAGTGAATATTCATTGAATTGATAAATGAATGAATGTAGGCTTTACCCTCACAGTGAGTGGGTAAAGTTGGTGAGACTGAATCCCTCCCTGTTCTGTAGCTAAATCTTTGAAGTCTATACATTTCTAGTGATAAAAAGCACAGTGCACCTCTGTCAAAGTACCCACGAGGGATTTGACACACCGCTATTAGTAACTGTGGTTCACTAATTCCATGATCTGCTGGGGCAAAGGGGGTCAGGGGTGCAGTACTGTTTGGATAAAAATCCTTCCCCAGACTCTGGCCAAAAGGATCCCTTTCTTCCTTAGAAATCAATGGAATATGTGTTTATGTTCTTTAACATGAAAGTAAAAGTGAATGCAACTTTTTAAAATGCATAGATATTCATTTGACTATAAGTTTAGAAATGTTGATTAAATGGGCTTAATGTTTGATCTAGAAAAGTAATTCGTAGTCACCAGGAATTTATCTTTAACTGACGTGAACCACAATTTATTCCATGAGACACTTATACAAACTCTCTACGGAGATGATAATTAATAGAAATTTTACATCCCATCTGGATTGTATAAGTTTATAGTGAGACACATTAAAATAAAATAAATTTAAATAAAACATTTATTCAAGACCCCTCTGTGCTTGATAAAATAGAAAATAGTATGAAGATGGTACCGTTCTCAGTAATAATTAAACTAACGCATAATGATAAAAGCAGAAACAATCATTGAAAACATTGCAGAGTTAAAACGCAATTTAAACTCTCAGTGAACTTAAGCTTATCATTGAAGACTGTCTCTCAAGGCATAAGCTATAAAATTTTTGCATTTCATCTGATGATTTGAACCACAAAAAATTACCCCAACTAACAATATGTGTGGCATTTATTATGGGACCTCATAATAAATATAAAACCTAGTAGCCAATGCCATGAAAGCTTAAACATTTAATTAGCATAAATTTTAAAGAACCAAATCATGTTGATACTTCTTTTTGTCTAGAACAACATGTAGAAGTTACATTCCTGCAATGATAATACTGAGAACAGAATTTTTATAACCTGAAAAGCAATAAAATGTTTTAAAACTGTAGAAAACACAAAAACTTTAAAAACTGTTTGCACATTGGTTACCTTTAAATAAGAATCATGTGTGATTTTTAGCTATAAGTTTTCTTAAGCATTTTCTCTTGCACTGATGACACGTTAGTGTTAAGCCCAGGTTTGTTTGGTTTTTCAAAATGAGAAGAGACCAAAAAAGGCTAGAAAGATAGGGAAGAGTATCTCTGCTCTTGTATTGTCTTTTATGAGCGAATAGAGTAAAGCATAATCATGTTTCCTAAATGAGTTTCTGAGTGTTAATGTTTGTGTTATACAACTCAAAGGAACTTTCAAGTTATACATCCAAAGTGCTGAGTTAGTGGGGTTATGAATATTCATGTATGTCTGTTGGGTGACCCTCTGTGTGCATATCACTGACTGTTGTGAGGCCTCTGTGTACCTTAGCCGTGGATCTAGGTTGCTACATAATACATTTAATTGTTGCGTGGCTAAATAGGTCAGCCACACCAAAGAGGAAATTCTAGTTCTGCCACTTACAGTTTCTTTACCATAAAGTCTCTGCTCAAGCGTGTGCCTTTCATTACGTTCCAAAATTATAGACAATTATCAATTATCATTGTTTTGGGCGTTTTCTCTGCTGTTTTCAACTGGCATGGATCCTAGACAGCTGCCCATTGCGACTATAAGTTGAATTTTTATTCTATTTTAATCTACAAAATCGTAATTCATGGAAAATTGCCATTATAAGATATGAAACAGGATGATATTCTGCTCCCTTTTCCATATTCTATAATATAAATATATTTCTATAAATCAAGATTTAGTATATCTTTTTGATATATATTTTCTTAAGGTAGATGTCAAAGTAAACTTGTAACCACTGGTAAATATAGTTAGTTGTTTAGTAAATTTGCTGCCCTCTGCTGTTCAAAATGTTTTTTAAATAAATTTGTTTCCTCAAGAAATTTTTGTCTCCTCTTAGCAAAACAAAATACCATACTTGAAAGTAGAGATTATAAAATCAAGAATTAATAATAATATTTCAAGTATATAACTTTAGCAACAATTAGATTTGAAAAAGCCAAAGATTACTTTTGCTATGGAAGAAGTAATGGGCCTCTACAGACAGAATAAAATTCACTGAAAAATTCTCTCTAATGTCACCCTAAAAATTAGCTCCAGCCAAACTATTCCATGAAATGGTTATACACTGTAGATATTATTTAAACGATAATCAGGAAAAAAGCAATATTTTAGTAATATCAATATCTCAATTAGTACATTTGCACTCCTGAATCAAATGTAGCTTGGATCAAGTTTTAAATTAAAAAGAAAATGATAAATTAGTTACCTGAATATTTTCTATTAATTTCACATTACTTCTGAAATGTAAACCAAATATAATATTGGCATAAATAAGAGGAAATAGCTCGAGATTCCTGCAACATTTGTGCTACTACTTATAGGATGTTTTCCATGATGATCTACCAGTACAGCAAAATAATATTTTAAAAGAAAGAGAAAAATAATCTCAATACCGTAATACCATTGTGATCTTTCACATAAGTTCGTGTTTTGTTACTGAGCTTGTCCAGGCACAGGCTTTGTGGTACCATGTAACTGTTATTCAAGCATACGGTCATATTCTGTTTTTATTACTTAGTATCCTTTTATAAATCTTTTCCAGAGTTACTACACAAGTGTCACAATCACCGCACACATCGGATAACTTAGACCTTTTCAACATTTTGTTATGATGTCTCCACTTTTCTCTCACTGTCTGTAGCTACCATTATAATCTCATTATAAAATATTGAAATAAAAAGCATATCTTAAAAATATTTTGGATATAATTATTAAATGTAGGCTGCATATTATTAAGAAAACTGTTGGGAATGCGAGATGTCGATAAAATACTTGGACAAGCTAATATCAAAATAATGGTTTTAGTTTGAATACGGACTACCTCAAAGCACCCAATATTACAAAGAATATGTCCTCTCCTGGCCAAGGGGGATGGCGGTTAGGGAACTGGGGGGCTTTTATGCCAGACTGGAAATACTACTATCCAATTGCACCTATATGTAGTACTTTAAACATCCATTTTTTAATAGAAAATCGGTGGCCCAAATCAGTCTGGTCGGGCATGTATTACGTGTCTGTTTTTTCTAGTACTAAAGTAATAGTATGTATTTTCACAAACTGTTTATATTAACACTCATAGTTACCTGTTTAAATACAATGTTGAGAAACCACCGGAGGGGAGCAAATCCATTATAAAACTTGGCTTCTCCTCTATGTCAGAGTGTCAAGCAAACCAGAATGGAATTTTCTTCCTCACCCTCTCCCCAACCTTTAGCCACCCACAGTACTGCGAAAAAGCTAACCCCATCCAAATCCATTTCTCTAGCTCAAGGTAAACAGGTTGAAGGTGATATTTGGGAGATCTTATAAAAGAGGATCTTTTCTTTCTGAGAGGCTCCTTGTCTTCACATCTTTTCAGTGATCTGAACCATCCCTAAATTATCTGGGTCCCCTAGGGACACTTAACTTTTCTGAAACATTTCCTCCCGCCTTGCCTAAGGCAGGGCACAAAGCACTGCTAGCTGGTGTCCCTCAAGAACCTCTGTGTAATGAATCAGTTTTTCCTTCACCCCTCTTTTTTCCAGCCCCCTCTCCCAACAACTCCGACACCTGTTGCAAGGGAACCCGGCCGGAAGCCTATTTCTATTTCACCATATGGAGAAGTCACTGGTAGCCCCTCCCCTCCTCCCAGGAGTGGCATCCCCACACCAAGCCCGAGCACCCCGGCTCTCTCCCCCATCTGGGTGAGCTCCTTCCTTCTTTCACTTACGTAGTGCCTGTTGGGAAGTTCAGGTATAGCCTTTATTCTTCAGAGGCTACGAAACAAAGAGAAGCTGGCTATTCACCTTGCTGCCCCTTTTCTTTCTCACCTAGATCCCAGGTTCTTCATGCCAATCACCCCTAACAGCCTCCCAGCACCTCTCACTCCTCTCACCTGTTCCTCTCCTCACCTTTCCCCTCCCGCTCCCCCGGGCTCTCCATATGCCTGCACCAGAGCAAATCCTAAGTCCGCAGTCTGCAGACTCACCCGCTGGGACCAATGAGGGAGGGGCAATGGAGTGTCCCACCCAGAAGAGCTCCTTGGTGACAGAGTTGAGCCTGTTTTAAAACTCTGGTGCGCTATCAGTGCTCATTCTTACAGTCACAGACAGCTTTTCGTTGTTTATGCATCAAGCTAAGGAGAAAAGCAGAAATGGTGGACAGAGGGAAAACTAGGGGCCTAAGTGATGTCATCGAAGCTCATCTTCATCCCCTAATTTTACTCATTTTACTTTACTTCCTTTGTTCTCTCCGGCTGAGATTTGTTGGATGAGAGTGGATGCATGTTTGCGTGTGAATGCGCGCGTGTGTTTTTCATACCACACAGCGTTTCCCTCACTTAGCTCAGTGTGCCTTTTCCTTCCCTTTTCCTTCACGTCTGCTCCAGACTGATCGCATACATCCAGATGACATAGATTTAGAAAATGAGCCCTGGTATAAATTCTTTTCAGAACTGGAATTTGGACGCCCGGTAAGTGAGGCTAGACTATTAATATAAGAAAATTAGGAGAATGTTGTTTGATTTATAAAACATACCATTATCAGAAGAGATAGGTGTCATTTAGAGAACAAAAGCTGAATATGTACTATATACACAAATTTGGTACAGCTTAGCCCAAAGTCACTTCTGTACCAAGTGTTTAAATGTGCTCAGACATTTCCTATACAGTTTTTCTTTACCTCCAAATCATGCATTAGGATTACTTTACATTTAAGCAAATTCAAAATGTTGAGATAGTTTCCGTCCTAGAATAGTCAATTATTACAGATTTATAGATTTTTTTTGTTTGTTTACAGTCCTTTTTGGTCTAGTTTAATCAGAAGAGCACTGTGACATTTATAATAATTACCATTATTATAGCTCCCAGTTGCAGAAGACTCACCCAGAACCTGGGGAGTACTGGGTTTTGTACTCATTTTCTCAGTCAGTCTTCACACTGCCCCTCCAAGAAGAAGAAACCAGACACCAGAGAAGTTAAATAGTTTGCCCAAGATAGTAAGCTGCAGAGTCAGATGTTAAGTCCAGGCTTATCAAACAAACAAACAAAAAAACAAACAAAACCTCTAGGCAATTCCCACTATAACATATGCTAGAGTATTTCCACGATAAAATACCTCATTTACTCTTAGGGATGTATGCAAAAGGAAAAATAAGGAAACCCTGTGTGGGCCTTGATTTCTAGTTTTACTACTGAAAATCACCAAAATACCTCTGGTCCCCAAACCTCCCACCAAAGGTGTATCTTATGGGAGTCCCTTAGCCTATTTGGCATAAAGAGTCAACCCAGGTCTCAAATAATGATTTTCTTTATTAACTCAAGTTGTGGGAAGGAACTCTATCTACCAACACTAGTACATTTGAGCAATGTCAGTTAACATATCTTTTATACTCTTACTGAATGTTTCTGAATTTTAAACTCTCAAAGAAGATACTGATTACACTCTACAGAATTTTATTAAAGATCAGAGAGTACAATCTTTCTTTTGCCATATCATAGACTGATTTATATACTCATATACTAAACCACATACTTTATACTAGGTGCTTAGATTAGTCCTTTTTGTTCATTAAAATGCAAAGGAGAGTTGGTTAGATTCATTATCTTATTGAAATAGACCAAAAGTGACTGTAAATGAACATAAACCAAAGTTTTTTCCCTCAAATTTCTATACCTAATAAGAATAGTTTCTCTCATTTTTTTTCTCCTCTGTATCCAAGTAGTCACATAAATGTATTTAATTTCAGAGAAAACGCTCTAGCTTTATTTTATATGTATCGTTATTGTTGGTTAAATAGTTTGTAGGGACTATACCAATTTCTGTTCTGAGCCTAAATCACCAGCATTTTTCTATAATCATTTCAGCCACACATGGAAACTCACAGCATGCTATCCACTTGCTCCTTTAATGTTTCTTTAATATACCTTGCATTCCTCTGTGGCGAGAGACTAGGAGTGCTAATTTGATTTGATGAAATGAGTTTATAAATATACTAATCAAATCACGAGTAATTTTGCCCAGTGCTTGAGAATATTGAGCATAGCACTCTTTCTCCTAGACTACCCCATTTTGCTCCATTCATGTCACTCTTTATGTGTACCTGATGCTGTCAGCACTCAATTTCTAACTGTTGTCACCTTTTCCACATGTTCATTCCTTGCTGCCATTGATTCTCCTCCATTCCATCTCTACACTTCTGCTTATGTGGTGCATCTACACCCAGCCTCCTAAAAAGGCTCTGGACTATGTTCAAGATCATTCTTCTGGTGTTTCCAATGAGGTAAAAAAACAATTATTCTCTTTTTCAGATTTCTCTGTTAGGAGCTGTTACTATGATTCCAAACATCTGTGTTTTACGATTCACTATAGTATCCAAGCTGTTTTTGAAAATCTACCTTTGTATCATCGGGGTGTATCCAGTATCATTCCTTGGACATTAATTGTACCAAAGGCACTGGCTCTTTCTGAAACATAGGGAAAGAATCATTCCAGCTGCATCTTTGAGTTGAATTCTTCATTGAAGTCCTAGTCTCCAGGAGTGTGAGCACCAAAAATCAAATCACTAGTAGTCTTAGTGTATATATTAACCACCTGTGTTTTTTTTCAATTAGAGTTAACATTCTAGGTTATTTTATATTAGTTTCAGGTGTACAGCGTAGTGATTAAACATTGATATAATTTACGAAGTGATCCCCCCTGGTCATCTGTTTCAATTAAACTAAAATATTACTAGAAGGCTTCTCAGAGCAGAATGACACTTTAGATTCTTAGACAATTAGATGTTTATGCCCTATAATATAGTCCTAAAATTCATTTTTAAGTCTTTCAATTTCCAAAATATAATTTGTGGATTTTAGCATTAGACAGAATCAAAAATATACCTGACAAATTACTAGCACACATGCCACAAATTCCCAGTTCTACACACTTGACAGAAATTACTAAATCCTTCCCAATGCTCTAGTCCAGGCAGCCACTACAATAGATTTTCTATCACTGGCACATATGATGAAATGTATTTGCCATCTCTGTTTAGGGATGTTCATGATAATCTGCTTGGTGAAGAAAAGTTTATGCCAGACAATGTAAAATTTTATTTGAATTAGTCAAGGAGAGTACTAAAAAGGCAGAAATAATCCTGTGTCAAAAGCTTTTTGTCCTGCTCTTTGCGAAGAAAAATAAAACATTTTGGAAAGCATAATTAGGACTCATTAGCAGACACAAGCCAAAGCAGCTATACAAAAGGCTCTCTGTAGGAATTCTTAGAAGCATCTAGGATGGGAGCAAAGTAAACTGTTTTTTTGCACAAAAGTTTCTCTGTGGTCCTAAGGAAATACAAAAACACTTAGTAAATATCTTATTTTTAGTGAATAGTCTTAACTTGGTTAAGTATGTGCAACTAGAAAATAAAACTAATAGGATGTCCGTGCTGCAGGAAGTACTATTGACACATGGTGGTGAAAACTGGAATTGTAGGAACAGTCTCAGTAGGATATACCAAACTTTCTAAAGTTTCGATTTGTAATTCCAAATTATTTATCCTGAGATATGCATCAGAGCACATGTTAAAGAGAGATGTGATCAAAATATTTATATATTAAATTAAAAGTAAAATATAATAGTCAAAAACATTCTAGGTTACTGAATTCAGTCATTTTTAAAGACTTATTTTTACAGATTGGCATATAATCTGAAGCAAATCAAATACAGCAAGCAATTCTATTCTTGAGTTTCCTTCACATCTGAAGAAAGGGAATCATTTCAACATATGAACAACCTAAGAATTTACTTCAAATTTCAATTTGGTCAGCTATTTCTCTCAAATATTTTGGTCAAGTATTTCTAGAATATTTTTAAGACAGTTGGTTCATTAAGAATAGAATTTAGAGATTACCATGTCCAAAGCTCTCATTTTTCAGTCAAGAAAAGTGGAGCCCAATGATTTTAGGAAGTAATGTCCAAAATCACATGGTAAAATGGTGGCAAATTAAAAATAAATTACATATCTCTTAACCTTCACTTCAGGGCTGTTTCCTTTATATCATACTTTTAGCACTTCTAATAGATGTATTTAGAGCTCAAATCTTTTAGAAAAAATAACTTAATACTATTTTTTATTAACTACTTATTTCTGTGAAATAAATTCTAGGATTTAACATTACACAATAATTCTTGGGCTAAAAATAGTAAAAATTTAATTCTATGTAATCTATATCGTTATAGTAGTGGCAAAAAAAAATCACATGTAAAAGCTCTGCTAATGGCTAAATTGATCTGCCATTATCAATCAATTAATTGATTCAGAGGGCGTGGTATATGATTGATAGCATCTTAACTATGTTATTAATGTCACATCATGGTTTTTCAGACTGTAAAAAATACTCCTAAGGTTCTGGATTCTATCTTAAATAACCTTTTGTAAAACATTTCTGGTAAAAATTATAATTGATTAGACATTACCTTAGCTATTCTTTATCAAGTGCCTTGTATATGCCAAGAATAACATATTTTCTTTTTATATATTTTTTTATTCACTTGCTGTAATTTACATAGCTTCATATTTTACATACTTGACCCTTTTACCCCATTACTTCTGCCCTCCCCGCACCAGACTCCCTCCTCCCCCAGAATAACGTATTTTCTAATCCATAAATATAACCGAGAAACATTATTTAATAAACAACAATTATGAACTTTTAAGCAAAGTTTAACCACATGATCAATGAACAAAAATGAGTAATTCAATGTCTCCACTTTGTTAAAATGACCTTTGTTTAGATGTGTTAAAATAATAGTAATATGTAAATACGAAGTCGATCATAATAGGTAAAATAGGGTACCTCTTTTTCTGGAGGTAATTTCCATTTCGGTACCATTCATACGATTATCATACAAGTTTTTCTCTCAGTCATCTATCTAGACTTTTTATTGTTTCCTTATAATTTAATATTGAACCTTTTCCTTTGGATATACATAAAATCACGAAATCTGTTTCAGTTTATTATGAATTGTGGAAACCAACATGAGGAGAAATTATTGTAGTTTCTTAGCCAAAGTCTAAAAAATTTGTCAGTGTAGAGCCCTCTCTTCACTGCTACATTTTAATTCATATAACAGTTATTATTTAGGGTCATCCCAAACTGTCAACTCCAAATTTCCGATCACTCTCGGAGTATCCTAAGATTGCTCTGAAATTTATACTTTTTGATGATCAACTGTGGTTTGTGGTTGAGTGTCCCTTTGGTGTTGTTCTTCTGCAAACATGTAGAATTAATATTTCTAAACTGGAATATAATTACTTGTTGTTGTTTTTTTTATTTACTTGTTTGTCTTTCTTCTTATTTAATATTTATTTTCTGCCTTTTCACTGTCCAATTCAGAGTTCAGTGACTTAAAATAATCACATAAATTTATTAGATCAATAGACTATTTTTTTTTCTAATTTTATATTTGTCGAGAGCTTAGAAATCTAAACGTTTTTTAGGACCTAAAAATATTAAACTGCTCTTTTCTGTCTAAAATGGAAGAAATATTCTCTTGCAGAGGACACTTTTGTTGTTTCTGAGCAAGATTCCATTCTCATTCAGTAAGATGAAATTAAATGAAAATGTAAGGGGCTCGTCAAACTGATCTACATAAAGAATCTCAAAATTATATACTAATATTTAAATTGGTTAATTGGTGCTAGTTTACACATAGAAACTAAAGTTATAGAAATAGTTCTTAAAGTGTGGTTTAATTTCTGCTAAGCAGGTTTTTTGCACTCTAGTAAAATGTTCCTGTGTAATAGGAACTTAAGATAAAACTTGTCATATTTTGCCTTTCTGGCCGACATTTTTTAACTTTCATAGTGGAGAACATTTTCAAATTAGAATTCCAATTGTTCATCAGACCACAGCTTAATCGTGATAATTAATCATCAAATCTGACTAAAGCCAAGACTATTTAGTTTCCTTCTTCCTGTATATTCTAGGCATCAGATCACAACTGCTTTCACCTTGCAGAGTCACCATTCTAGAGTTCACTACTGATCCTCTCTTTCCTTTTAGGTATTTTACCAATTATTCCAGTAAATGGCCATGAGAAGTGAAAAGTTCTCATGTAACATTTTTATTTGATATCTATTTCATTGTACTGTTCAGAACAAAGGAGTATGAAAATGGCGTGCACTATAAAAATCCAGAATTATTTATCAATTTGTATTTTCTATTTTTCTTTGTCCTTACAACCATGGACCACTGAAAGTTGATTTTCTGATGAAAATGTTAACAGTTAAAAGAAAAGCTATATGTTGGTTCATTAAATCATTTATTTTAAAACTAATACTGAACTTCACTATTTGAAAGATTTAAATCTGTATTTGATTTAAGTACCTGTAGTTTAATTTACTTCCAAACCAAATTCTGTGGTTTGTATTAAAATGCCATGTCTATGTTGACGGATGAAAGACTTCTCAAGTTCTGCTTAGATTTTAGGTTTTAAAAATAACACCTGGCAACATGACAAAAATTTATAAAGATTGAGTGATGACCAAAAATTATTTTTAAAACATCAAATGATTCCTTTATATAGAAAATTTCTATTTACACGAATGGTCATTGATTTTTTTTTCTTTTTGACCCCAGGCAATGCTTGAGTTGTAGATAATTTAAGTAAAACAGAGAAATACAGTAGAGCATATCAAAAGAGAAAGGAGATAGGAAGAAAGTAGAAATCAGGTTGCATGATTTCTCTTTGGGAAGACATTTTTTACAATCACAATAAATGGTATTTTTACTCTCAATTTTTACAATATTCCTTTTTAGGGTACTTAATTTAATGTTCACAGACAAATTGTTTTGTCATGGTAAAAATTTTCATGGTATTATTATTATTATATTTTAACAGGCCTCCTTGTATCAATCCTCTATAGACAGAAGTCTGGAAAGACCCAGTAGGTAAGAATCTCATGACATTATGCAGTGAGAATATTCTATACCAGTGGTTTCTTTTTCAGTGAAAGAATAGTGAAATTATGTATTACATGTTTTTTTTAAAACACCATACTTTACGAAGTTATTTTATATTGTTTCCGCATCTTTTAATATGATGATATTCAAGAATTTATGAAAATCAAGTGAAATAATTCTGGACTTTACAAACTGAGAAATTCTTTCTTTCACTATCTCGTCTATACCCAGTTTTCTTTTCTTTAAATGGGGATTAAACATCTAATTTTCAGTATTGTTAAATAATGCTTACAATAATATATATTTTTAAAATTATAAGTTATAAAATGTTTTCTAAATTATGTTCTACACACATTTGTTCATTATACTTTGACCACAAAAATCAGAAATACTGTTACTACAAATAAATGAGGGCTTGGTATATACTAAGTATTCTAAGTACGTAAATAAATTCAGACCTTAAGACACCAGTATGAGTTCTAAACTATTATTCACATTTTATCTCTCAGTAAACTAAAACTTAGGCTCTATAACTTACAAGGTTTACACAGTTGGCAAGGAGCAGACAGACACTGTAGAACTGAACCAAAATAACTTGTAACCGCTAGTCCTAACTACATTAAAAATCTGCCAAGTTAATTTCTGTTGGTAGGCTTTAAATATCATACTTTAAAATATTACAGAAATTCAGACACAGTTCAACAGCAAATTGAATAATACAAGCTCCCAGCCATACTGTATCAACAACAAATATCTACATAATATTAATTTGCCCTTCTATAGATTTCTATCGGCATAAGTAGAAAACTTTGAAAGTTGAGCCCTTTGTCAATTGGGTTCATGAGTGTCATTCCGAGGACATAGTCACTGAGAAAGGAGTTCCTCCAACCCCTCTTTTTATATCTTTTCCCACCTATATATGCACCTCAAATGTTTGAATTTTGGAGTTATAATCTGACCTGAGGATTTCTGTAAAGACATGCAGACCCTCACATGACATGACAATGACAGCAAAACAAGTCTAGGAGAAGCTGAGGCATTCTCTTTAGAAGACTGCAGACAAGTTCTGAGGTCTGGCTCCACCTCTCCACCTACAAAGCAAGCGTGTTGCACTTGCTCATTTGTGAAACGGTGATAACACTATGGGTTATATAAGAAAATAATGTCAGTACAGCGAATAGCATACTGCTGGACCGTAGGAGCTGGCATGCTGTTGCTGCTGCTTTTGATGCACTTTTATCTAATGATCTGACAGACAGCATGCTGTGTGATGTTTATCTTCACTCACTAATATTTGCTTTAAATGATACTGTACTCAGACCCAGAGCTATGATAAAAATTTCCTGCCATTATAGACTGTCGACACCATTTAATACGACTGAGTGCAAGGACTCTGCCAGTGTTCAGGGGGAGGGAGTAATGAAGAGGTAGAGCACGGGGGATTTGTATGGCAATGACACTATTCTATATGACACAGTAGTGATGGACACGTCATTACACATATGTCAAAACTCGTATGTTCGACAGAAAAGAGGAACCCTATGTAAACTATGGACTTTAGCTACATTTAATAATAATGTATCAGTATGGTTCATCAACTGTAACAACGGTACCACATTAACAGACAATGGCGGTAATAGGCAGAATATACGGGCATCTCTACACTTTCCTATCACTTTTTTTCAGTCACCTGAAACTGCTCTTAAAAAATTAAGTTTATTAATTTTTTAAAGAAATAATTATTTAAAAAAATAGTGTTTACTGTCGAGGAATGAATTCTTTAAAAGGTGGTTTGGGGGATGGGAGATAAGAGTTACAATACTGTCACTGGCATATTCCATTGGTCTTTCTGGTTCACGCGTTAGCTTCCTCCAGCACCAACCAAACTGAAGCCAATTCCTTCTTTCAGTTCCGCAAGCCTGGCCAGTGACTTCAGGAAAAGAAGGAAGAGCGAGCCTGCCGTGGGGCCGCCGAGGGGCTTGGGGGAGCCAAGTGCGAGCAGGATGAGCCCAGGCCGGGCAGACCTCCCAGGACCGAGCGCCGCCCTGACAAAGTCTTTCATTAGTTCTTCTCCTTCTTCCCCATCTAGAGCGAAAGGTAAACAATGATAAACTGAAATGCCGGCAGTTTACTCGTCTATGTTTTAACCTAGAGCACCCTATGAGAGCTGGTGCAGTGAGTAATAACTATCCAGAGATAGTTCGTATTTATAGTTTCAGAACAGTAGCTTTCTTCCTCAACCCAGGCTAATTTTTGCTTATTTTTGTCCTCCAAATGTATCATTTATGTGTATTTTTTGGGGTAGGGGGACAAATTCAAACTATCAAACAATGTATTGCTAGGCTATTAAAAGATTATATTTATAAACATTTGCAAGTAGTCAAAATTTTCTAATAGAACTACAACA
Source organism: Rousettus aegyptiacus (assembly GCF_014176215.1). Taxonomy (NCBI): domain Eukaryota; kingdom Metazoa; phylum Chordata; class Mammalia; order Chiroptera; family Pteropodidae; genus Rousettus; species Rousettus aegyptiacus. The sequence goes on from NW_023416286.1 coordinate 27,047,555, forward strand.
AACAAAATGAATCAAATTTGTAGAATAGAAATTCTAAGAACCAACAGAGAACATTGTTGTCTAAAATATAAATTAGTTTTTTTTTCTTAATTAATTCTAGATATAATTAGTCTAACCTATGAAAATCATTTCTGTAATCATTTCTCTATATTTTGGTCCATATTTATATAAGCAGTAGTATACCCATGTTCTGCATGTAACATAGTGTTCATTTCACAACAGATCACTAGTAAGAACTAACTGGTTTCAAGTCATAGTTATAAAATTTAGATATCACTAAGCATTTTTTCTGCATGGCCTGTCTCCTCTAAGGAAATTCAGTAAGTTGAGTTGAAAGAGAGCAAGTCACTCCTTTACGTCTCTGAAATGCTGTCAAGTGCATTGCTGCCGCTGTAACAAGATATTCATATGGAGACCAAGGATCAAACCAGCACCCATAGATACCTAGGTCTATACCAAATTCTGGGCTCTGAAGCCTTCTCCAATCCTGGGGTTGGAGCAAAAAGAGAGGAAAAAAAACTGAAATGTATGAAGAAAATAGCTTCTAACAGAGGTTTCCATGAAATAGCACAGATTCAGCTACATGTATGAAATGGAGGCACTAAAAGTGTTGCCATATGGTAGTTACAACTAAGAACTAGCTGGTCCTTGTGTAAAAACAGGCTGGACTCTGGATAAACAAAAGACACCAGCTCTCTTTCGTACCCTAATAAAGCTGTGAATACTAACTGGAAGATTCAGAGGGAGTGATCCCCTTTCATGATACCGTCTCTCAAATTGACAAGGATATGCTTATCAGATTTTACTCATTTATGCAAACAAATGTCTTAAGGTAACAAATAGGTCATGAAATGCTATTGATTCGTTTTGCTTGGATACCACCCAAAAGTTAAAAGGATTCTCATTTAGGTATTTGTTTTTATCCTAGGGGAGTATTAAGTCAACCTCCTTTCCCAAATGCTACATATCTATTTAATGTGCTTATCTACTTTTGAAGAATTTGGGGAAGACAGTAAGGGAGGAGCTGTCAATAGTGATATTTTCCTCCACTAGATTTATTTCTAAGAAGAAAATATCCCACTAGATGTATTTGGCCTCCCGTTTACTAATTGACCCAGCAAAGCAAAAGGAAATATTTCCATACATATTCCAACTGAGGTCAGGATTAGCTCTCTTATCAAATTGCAAACAATTTTTTAAAAAGACCCTCCCTGAAAGAAAGCAAGATGCCTTTACCTCTGATGAAAGTCTTACATTACATCCAGTTATCCTTATGAGAATCGCCTAATAAGAAGTTCAAGGTTGAACAATTAAAGAGGTAAATTAGTTTGTTGAAAGAGGTGGTCATTATTTTTTTCTTGGAAAAATGTCAGCAGCAATAGTTCACAGCATCTTGATTTTGCAATTTTGGAAAATATTTTGTCTCATAGCTTTTTCTACCTGATGCTCATGAAAAATTATTTGATACAGTTATGGGAGTATTCATTAAATGTAAATTTATAAATTACTCTTTACTTCTCTATTATTATAAATCAAATGAGACTCAAATCCTGACCCTATTAATTTGATTAAATCTATATCACTTTTGGCATTATTTGTTAAACTTTTAAATTGCTACCAGGTCATGCTATTAGCTAATAAAGTACTACTGTGTTTTTGGTATACTATATTTGCAGAAAGGTACATGAATTATTCAATGGAAATAGGTATATTAGCTACACCAATTACTTTTTCTAGATAGTTTTGTTAACTTTAATATCTACAACGTTACATTCATGGCAAAAGAATTACCTTGTTTTAGAATTAGACATTTTTTTTTCTCTAAAGTTGAAGCTTCGTGTGTAACAATCAGTGTCTAGATTAAACCATGCTGCTGTCTCTTTTATCTGATGCTAACTGACCTGCTCTCCTCTTTGTGAAACTTTTAACTTCTCCACATGTCTCTCTTCCACCACGCTGCTCTGGATTCAAAGGTGGGGATGATAGCAAAATGTGTCCATCCCTTTGCAGTTACTCAGAGCTCAACAGTAACCCCTCCAGTGAGTTAGATTACTGTAACACTTACAGACAGCATTTGGATGTCCCGCGTGACTCGCAGAGAGCCATTACTTTCAAAAATGGCTGGCAAATGGCCCGGCAAAATGCAGAGGTCTGGAGCAGCACCGAAGAAACGGTTTCTCCCAAAATCAAATCCCGTAGTTGTGATGATCTCCTAAATGATGACTGCGATAGCTTCCCTGACCCGAAAACCAAGTCGGAAAGTATGGGCTCTCTGCTGTGCGAAGAGGTCTCCCAGCAGCACGGCCCCATGCCGTGGGCGACCCCCTACATCCAGGAGGGCCACAGCAATGGCAGATCAAGGCTTCGACACAGGCCGGCCCACGACGCCCCAGGATTCCTAAAGATGTACAAGAAAATGCACCGCATTAACCGCAAGGATTTGATGAATTCAGAGGTGATTTGCTCCGTAAAGTCGAGAATAATGCAGTATGAAAAGGAGCAGCAACACAAGGGCCTGCTCCACGGATGGAGCCAGTCCTCCACGGAGGAGGTGCCCAGGGACATGGTACCCACACGTATTTCTGAGTTCGAAAAGTTGATTCAAAAGTCGAAATCCATGCCCAATTTAGGAGATGAAATGTTATCTCCTATAATCCTAGAACCACAACAAAATGGTTTATGCCCCAAAAGGCGATTTTCTATTGAGTCTTTGTTGGAGGAAGAAAATCAAAGTAGACACCCTTGTCAGGTACAACGGAGCTACAAGTCTAAAACCCTGGTGCCAATTCATATTGAAGTCACCAGCGATGAGCAACCAAGAGCTCATGTGGAGTTTTCTGATAGCGACCAAGACGGAGTGGTGTCTGACCACAGTGATTATGTTCATGTAGAAGGATCATCCTTTTGCAGTGAGAGTGATTTTGATCACTTTTCTTTCACATCCTCCGAAAGTTTTTATGGATCCAGCCACCATCACCACCACCATCACCACCACCATCACCGGCATCTCATCAGCTCCTGCAAAGGCAGGTGCCCCGCCTCTTATACACGATTTACCACAATGTTAAAGCATGAAAGAGCTAAACATGAAAATGCTGAAGAGCCCAGAAGACAAGAAATGGACCCCGGCCTTTCTAAACTTGCGTTTCTAGTTAGTCCTGTGCCTTTCCGGAGGAAAAAAAATTCGACTCCCAGAAAACAGACGGAAAAGGCAAAATGTAAAACATCTGTATTTGAGGCTCTGGACTCTGCCCTTAAAGACATTTGTGACCAAATTAAAGCTGAAAAGAGAAGGGGGAGTTTGCCAGACAATAGCATATTGCACCGTCTTATCAGTGAACTGCTGCCGGATATTCCTGAAAGGAATTCATCACTTAAAGCTCTGAAGAGGAGCCCCATGCACCAACCTTTCCACCCACTGCCTCAAGATGGTGCTATTCATTGTCCATTGTACCCCAGTGAATGTGGGAGAATGCCTCACAGTGCCTCTTTCCAAGACATGGACACCAATAATAACTACCACCACCAAGACCACGAGAGCACACTGAGTCTCCAAGGTGGATGAACTTTTCTTTCTTTCTCCTTGTGGTTCAGATACCCACCCTCCAGCTCTTTCATTTTCCATTCCTACATCTCATCATTCCTGGGCTGTGAGACCACTTGGCATCATTGTGTGTTGCAAAGCAAATGCTTGTTGTGCAAACATGTCTTACTGAATAGTTCTCGTTCGCCCATGTGATATTTGGACTGGATGTGTGGCTTAAAGTGATCATCAATTCACAAAAATTTACTCATTCAAAATCATTGGGGAAAACCATTTTGTAGCTTAATGTTAGGATTGAAACAACTGTTAGTCACATTGAAACAAGAAATTAAACATTTCATCATTTTAAAAAGATTTCAAGACAGAAATCATAATTGAATATCAGTATCCTTAAGAAACTGATAACTTTGCATTACCTCTTTTTTGTTGTAAAATGAATCAAAACCAATAGTTTGACAAATAGCCTCTTCTTTGATTTTTATATTAACTTTGTAGTCATTCACTCAATAATTTGTTCACAAATAATTTGCTCAGAACACCCAGGAAGCAAAACTTAAATATGTCATGTAGTAATTGATGAACAATTAAAAGACACTAGGGGATTTGTTTAATAACTTTCTCAGTTTAAAGGACACAATTGGGATAAAAATTTTTGTGAATGTATCTTTAAGCTGTATATATATAAAAGTCTCATTTCCATCACACAGTGTATTCATTTTCTCTTCCTTTCCGTTACTCTATTTATTTATTTTCTGCTAAAATAATCCTATATTGACATTTGAATTTAGACCATTTGTTTTCATGAATAGATTACTACCTAGAAGTGGCAACGCGAGGACAAATAGCAATTTCAGATGCAAAACATTTTTTTTGAGGTTTGCATAACTGAAAAACACAGTATTTGATATCTTTATACCATTCTTTTCATTAATTCTTTAAGTACATTTTTTTTTTACTACGTAAATTGTAAGAAGCTGAAATGAACATTCCAGGCTGAAACATGGGTCATCAACAGTGTCTTCCACGTAGCACACGTTGTAAAACATTTTACATACATTATCTAATTAACACTGGCATAAACCTAGGTGATAGGTATTATTGTAAGCATCATTTTACAATAAAGGAAATTGAGACCCAGAGAGGACAATATCGCTGAGGTCATTCAGAGAGAAGTTAGTAGTGACAGATTCACTTTCCTAATACATTAGAATTTATAGTATGGAATATAATCTCTATAGACAAAAAAGAAACATAATTCAAATTTCATATTAATGTAATATATGGTTTAACCATTAATTATCATTGTACAAATATACTATATTATTAGTACCTATCTTCACCCATTTATACTGTGCAACATGCTTTGAAAACAATAAATTAGAATTAAAAAAATAAATTTATACAATCTGAAATTTTCACTGATGGAGACATGTCAGAATCTAATTTTTAAATGAATTAGCTATCTTTTCCAGTTTTTCAAAATTCTAATTTAATCATCCCTCAATTTTACGTGTAGATAGAATATGTACTATCATTGAAACATGAATTGAGAGGATTTTGAAATGCATTTAAAGGGTATTTTGTATTTTAATAAAATATATACTTTCCGATTATGTTTAGCCAAGTGAAAAATAGTTTATATTTCACGAGTTAGTAAAAGTAATTTAAAATTTATGATTATTATGAGAGCCCTATGGTCATAAAATAGATTAATTTAGAATAAAACATAAATAATCCTCTAGCATTTATGAAAATAGCTGGTTAAGTTTTAACTGCAATACTTATGGCCATGTTATTTTGTTAAGCCTAAAGACTTTGGAATCCACACTTCACAGAGAAAGAGTCATCTTTATCTTTTATTTAAGTGAAATCCTACCTGCTGTAGGTAGATAATTCTTCCATGTAATCAAAGTAGTCAAAACCTTTAAACGATGTTTCCTTTTTTACAGATCAGCATTCTTCATTCTTTTACAGACAGATTTCTTTTATTTTTAATGCTTCATATTATTCAATATAACTAAATTTATTAAAGGATAAGCAAAATAATTTATAAATTTGGACCCAGTTGTACTGATAAAATTTTATAACATAGACTACTGGAATATTTTTAGCCTCTAGTTACATTTCACATATAAATATGTAAAGTATAAGATACCATTAAGAGACGTTCACAATCATAATTTTGTAAAGTAATTAATTATTTATACTTTGTTTTAAAAGGAACGAAAACAATATTTCATAAGCAGTTTGGCAAGTGATATGATACTATTTGTTTAGAGAATTTTAATCCCTTTGTTTCTTAGAATAAATATTTACTTTCTGAAAATCTAGAGCACAAGGGAAGGCCAGTGATAAAGGCCTTTTAAGAATTAAGCCTCAAGATGACATCTTTGGACTCAATAAGTATTTAAAAATAGTGAGGGAGAGAATGACACGACCATGGTTCTTCCATCATTAAACTCTCTTCATCTTTCTTTCTTTTTCATTACTACATTCTAACATCGATGTTCCACAAAATGTTTCAGTGTCTACAAATTGTTGCTATTCTCTGTCTTCTATAGACCTTATAAGACTAATTACAAATTGGAGGCAAAAAGGCTAGAAGTAGAAAATATCAAAAAGTCTTTGAGATGAAAAATCCTTGCAACTGTGTAGTGTTTATACCGGAAGCTGTTGTATAATTATATTAGCAATGCAACAATTATGTATACGATTGTAATACTTCGGCAACCTCAGGTATTTTCCTTTCGAAATGCTCTGTTTTGTGTCTCGTATCACAACTTTATGATTACCTCTATGTTTTATAACCATGTTTTCCATTGTGGTGTCTCTCTAAATTTAAGGGGAAAAGTAGTTGCCACCAGGGAAAATGGCTAAACAAGTCTGCTTTTAGTAGGTGGATACTCACTCTGGCCCTGTCCTTTCCAATAGACCATGAGTCCCCTAGAAGTTACTCGTCCACTTTGACTGACTTGGGGAGAAGTGCACCAAGGGAAAGAAGAGGAACTCCAGAAAAAGAGGTACTTAGTTCAATAGCTTTTGAGTCTTTTTCAACAACATACTTGATAAATCACTTGCCAGCCAAAGTTACATCCCAAACCAGTCAAGAACCCAGATTAACAAAATGACAATAGAGAAACTAGAGACAGTGTTCTCTGGAGCCTGAACAAAGGACTTGAGCCATTTGCATTCTGACCCTACCTGAAGATCTCCCTGAGTTGTGGTCCAGTTGTGGCAGTGAGGCCTCTTTGGGCCTTGGCCTCACACCCATGAATTCTTATAGGTGCTAGCTGCCTTGCAGTGGAAAGAAGTTTCTCCTGTACAAATTCCTGGCCCAGTGATGTAGGAGAGAGTCCTAGGCCCACTGTATTGCAAATCAATACACATTCTATGCGAATAATGTTTTCTGGCCTGCTTTTATTGGAAAGGATCCCTGAAAAACCACTGTCCCTGGGAAACACCTATCTATTGGCTCTTTGTCCAAGACCTTGGACAAGGGCTGGAGCTCTGGCTCACATTATCTTGGAACCATGAATGTTTGATGGAAACTGAAAGCTGGTCTTAGACTGGCAGCCATTCTACAGGTATACCTCTAAGATATACCTCTACAGGTATCTGATACAGTCCCGTGCTTGTGGAACCCCTAAAGAAGTCAGGAATGGTCCAGGTAGCCTAAAGTTTACCAGAATCGCAGAGGAAAAGAGTGGGGTGAGGGAATTATTGGAAAGCGGGGAAGGGAGAGCTGGAGTTGCTAGCTTATAGGTGTCCCAGATCGAGCCTATACTTTTGGCCACTAACTAGCCTCCCAGTAATAGTTGGGCTAATATTACTTTGCTACTATGTTAATACATGCTTAGTAAAAGGGACAATTACTTCCTTCATGACTTTTCCAACCTTTTTATTATGATTCAGGAGTCGTGTCAATACATAAGACATGGAACAACTGACCCTCCACAATTATCCCAGGAAATGCTTTGGTTACAGCCAAAATTATGCCTAGGACAGAATCCTCCGTAGGCATTTTATTTCCCTGTTTTGGTATTCATCTACCTTAGCTCCTAAAATGAAATATGATATTCAATACTTATGGCGAATAAGTCATCTATTATATTCCTGCTATAGCTTAAATGTCTAAATGAAGAACGAATTAATTTATTCATAAATTTTATAGAGAATTTATGGTATATATGTTTAATCATTCCTTGATGTTTCTTTTCTCTTTAATTCATGTGAAATTGCTTTTCTGTAGGAAATCCAAATTTTAAGTCAGTGCTAATCATTTACCTTACTTTTCAGAAATTGCCTGCAAAAGCTGTTTATGATTTTAAGGCTCAGACATCTAAGTAAGTAAGATAAGTATTCATCATATGATTTGAGTTGGCTTTAAATACTTTGGTAATACTTTTATTGCAATGAGATGTGTTACAGATAATTTAGCGATCCACTCTAATTAAATGGTTCCTTCTGAATTAATTGAGATGTGGGTAATTTTATTTTCATTTTAAGTTTAGTTGAGAATCATTGAGTTTTAAATTACACTGAACATGTTAGAGCACAATGAATTCAAAAGGCTAGGAAAAACAAAAAGAAATTAAGAATCTTCGTGTCTAGAATTTTCATGTCAAGAATGAAATAAAAATAAAGTGTTGGGGAGTAATTAACACTAACTGGGAGAATTTGATAACATTTATTTGTCCAATTATTTCAAGGATAGTTTGTGGGTTTAAAAAGTAGAACTGTGTACAAAGACTCTTATAGTAAAATCTCCATGTTTCAACACTCTAAGCTTAGAGAACCTGAGCAAAGTTCTCTCCTGTGGTCTTTTGACGTTGATGTTTTCATACTCCTGTGTTGCAATGTTTTCTGTTTTATCTTTTTTCTTTAGGAACTTGTTCATCTGATAGGCCGGAGGTTGCGGAAAGCTAGTATTAAGTAAATAAGTAGGCTTAAATGGCAGGGAGTCTTCCAGCTCTGTTGGGGCCCACATGCCCAAAGCTTATTTAAGAAACTTTAGTCTCCATTAGAATTCAAGATAATAAATTCATTGTGAATTGGCACTAAATTACACTGTGTAGTTTAAACCACGTATATATACTAACCAAAATATTTATTCATAAAAGTGCATATTATATTAATTCATAGTTCCAGAATCTGTCTTTGGCAGAAGACATATGAAAATAAAATCACTCGGAATTTGGTAATGCTGCTGAGATAGGAAATGAACCAAATAAAAAATGTTATTTAGAAATAAAAATATTGAACATGGCTTAAATCTGATGTTAAAGAACACCCTGAACAAAAACTTAACCTTTTTTGGAATAGATAAGTAATATATGCTTTGTTTCTGCTACACTCTGGTCCTGACTACTGTCTTTTGGATATGCTATGACAATTTGTACAGTACATTTCAGTTTTATAAAGTGATGATACGGAACACATAAATTTCATTTTTCCTTCGTGACAATCAATCAAAAGCTTTCTTAAATGTTTGGAGCCCTGAGGAATGACAAGGCATATAAAGTAGGAAGGGTATCCGCCCTGAGCTCACAAGGTTTTTAAGAAGCCTTAATTAAAAATGGGCATTGAAAAAAAGATAACATGAAATGCAGAGGAAGAGTATTTGGGGTATCAATCGCCTCACTGAATTTTGTTTGCTTCTGAGTCCTAAGCCCTTCATCCTCCTCCAAGGCCACGTACTCCTCGTGAATACCTGAAGTTAGCATCTGTTCAGGGAAAATCCACTCTTTCACATGTCACCTCTGGGAAAGTACGAATGCCACAGCCTTTCTGAAGGGTTGTCTCCACTACTCATTTCACAAAAGTCTTCTTAAACCAAATAAATTTAATTTTGTATAAATCTTTGAAGAAGATTAAATAATCACCCATGGTAGCCATCCTATAATTTTAGTAAGGAAAAAAGATGTTTCCCTCATAACCATACAAAAATTTATCTTCTTGCAGTTTAATCATATTCCTATTGCTCTGTTCTTGGGAGACGTAAAGAGCAGTTGTTCATCATCTCCATGTAGTTACTTATTTTACACAGAAGTCAAGGTTATGGACAACTGACTAGTGCAACTTAAAAGGCTCAGACGCCCAGACAGCACTGAAAGTTACATAAGGACTAGCCCCATTTTTAAGTCCTTTCAATTAATAGCTAGATGTGAGTGCTTTTGGGGCCTGATATTTTATAAATGAGAGATGGATATCTGTTTTTAAATAAGTATCTATTTTATTTATTTTTATTTTTATTTTTAATTAAGTTTATTGAGGTAACAATGGTTAATACAATTATATAGTTTTCAGGTATACATTATAATTTGACGTCTGTAAATTCTATTGTGTGTTTACCACCCAAAGTCCAGTTTCCTTCAGCTACCATATATTTGATCCCCTTTACCCACTTCACCCTTCCCCTACCTCCCTACATTTGACCCCCTTTACCCTGTCTACCCCCTCCCTCCTCCCCCACCCCCTACCTTGTGGTAAACACTAGTCCATGAGTCTCTGTTTGTCCTGTTCATTTGTTGTTTTTAGGTTTATACCCACACATAAGTGATATCATGTGATTTTCAACTTTTTCTGTGTGGCTTATTTCAATAACTATCTATTTTAAAAGCTATTTTTCTTTACCAAATACAAGAAAGTTTAATTTAAAAAAAAATACAGCTAAGTAACTAACCAAATGTAATGTCTCTATTGTTAGATAGGAAAAAGCGATAAAATGATATTTCCTAAGGTTGTCAATGGCCATTAATCAAAGTGTGTGGGGGCAAAGGTTATGAGGGTAGAGTGAACTTACCAAAATGGGACTCAGAAATTCTAGCTCTGAAATGAGAGCAACACAATTTTGAAAACTGTTAAGTGAAACTACTATCCTTTCCCTAGATGACTTCTAAATTTTAAGTACAAGTCTTTGTAAATAGAAAAGATTTCTTTTTACAGTTAAAAGAAAAAATAATTAGTTGTCTCTACATGTGTTTGTTTGTTTGTGTAAAGCTAAGCTTCCTAGTCTCATTTCCGGACACAAAACATATCTGGCACAAAGAAAATGTTGGATTGTAAACATTAAATATTCTATTTTGTTATTTTGTTGTCTACATCAGCCACTTACATAAAAGAGGAAAGTCCTATATTTGAATGTAAGGCTCTGTGAGTCTTGTCTTCAGGGTTACCGGAATTTAACATACTTTCAAAGTGAAGATTTTAACACCTCTAAATGTGTAATAATTATTTTAATATACAGTGGTTATTCCAATTCTTTTAATTAATGAGAAACATTCTACATCTGATCTACGGCTCTCTCCATTAAATATTCCACTCACAAAATTTTTCCAACTCAAGATTCTGAACTAAACAATGCAGAAGATTAACAGCAGGAAGGCAGATGTGTAGGGAAGAGGGGCTCTTGGGAAAAGGCGGAAAAAAGCGCCCCAAGAAAACATAATAGTGGAGGGAAAATGCCACACGAATACAATCAATCATCTGGGCATTGGAGCCATGAAAAACTGATGTAGTGAGGATGAGAATTTAGGCACAGATTATTCGAAATGAGTGATGTCTTTATAATGTAAAATTAAATGCCCAAATATACTTACTTTCTTCTTAGAGCCAAAACGGAAAAATGTAGTATCTTGAAAATATTTTTATTCATTAAAAACAAAAAAATATAAAGAAGGCAACAAGCAATCTATGCTTGTGTTTGCACTTAAAACGTGTTTCTCTCTGTGCACCATTGAAAAATAAAAGTATAAGATCTTTTCTGTTTCACAAATAAATTCCTTATCAAGCTATTCTATTTAAATGACTGTCAACCAGTTTTAAGCATCCACATACAAAAAAAATTTTTCTGGTGTTAGCATTTCTGTGCTAAGACAAAATGATATTTATTTTCCTATTACAAGCTTTAGTAGCTGAGAAGGAGACAGAAAGTAACTAACTAGCTCACTAGTTTCAGGACAAAAAAAAAATCAGTGCAGAACTAATCCATCATTATGCTGAGCTTCACAACTTCTCTACTATAATCTAATGATTAGATGGCAATAGTTTGTCCCACCTTTAAATTTCATAGTAATCTGCCTGTGGTTTATCTTAGGCATGATGTTTATGCTTGTTCTTCTTGAAATCATTTCAAAAGTTATATAATGTTATAAGTAAATTCTAAGAATTTGCAAGAAAAATCCTTTTCCAACTGGGCTCAACAGATTTAAAATATATATATATATATATATATATATATATATATATATATATATGAAGTATATTTCCCATATGCTTCTAAAGATCTTAAGAATAATTGCTATACATCAAAAAAAATTTTTTTTTTAATTGTCCCTTCCAGGGAGCTGTCATTTAAGAAAGGAGATACTGTCTACATCCTCAGGAAAATTGATCAGAATTGGTACGAGGGAGAGCACCATGGGAGAGTGGGCATTTTCCCAATCTCATACGTAGAGGTAAGTCTTTCCTCTTCTCTCTTACATGGTTGCTGTTTCTAAAGTCATCACAGGTCGAGAATAAATCATTGTTTTCCCTCATAGAAACTCATGCCTCCTGAAAAAGCACAGCCTGCAAGACCACCTCCCCCTGCCCAGCCTGGAGAAATCGGAGAAGCTATAGCCAAATATAATTTCAATGCTGACACAAACGTGGAGCTGTCACTGAGAAAGGTAACCTGGCCGTTTTCTTCATCTGGTTCATTTGAAAGGCAGTATATTTGCAAAACTAAAATAGGTTATCTTCGTCCTCAGACATTTTTGTGTTTTCTCCTAAGAAAAGGACAAAGGACTTCCTAAGGCCGTCCTAAATCACTGTTTCCTATTGCTGCCTGTGTCCTTCCGGATGAGGTCCCCTGCGGGACACAAAGCTTCTATGAAAGACTTTCCCTCCATGGCTTAGCCTGGGAGGCCCCAAACCCTCTCCAAGGGGTGCCTCGGCCTGAATATCATGGTGTTGTGATGTGGGAAAGCATCAAAAGGAAAAGTACTTTAATACACCTCAGAATATTGTTGTTCTGCTGCCTTCTTAGTCATTTAAAAAAAAAAAAAAAGATTTCCAATACTTACTTTTATCTTGGAATCAAAGTAAGGTCCTAAAGTAATAAAGATATTTCTTCCTGGGGAGCATTTTGAGGACCCATTTGTGCAGTGTTTTTCCTCAGCTAGGCCTCATGACTGATCCAAATTTCACCAGCAACCTATCCAGCTCCAGCATCTCTTCTTAACAATATCAAAAAAGGACTTGTTGACTTGTTACTTTGCATAGCTGAGAAGGATTAAATAAACTATTTTCATTGTTTGCTAAGCAATCACATACATTTGTTAGGGGTGGTAGTCGAGATGACAATAAACACGTCTACACACAACACAGACCACATGATAGTAACATGCAGGGTGGTAAATGTGTAGCCGGGAGCAACGAAGGAAAATATCACTGTTCTTGTCCTGGGAGAACCTCATCTCATTCTTCCCTTTCGGTCCTAGTTCTGCATCACCAATTGATTCTCTTCTGTCATCTCTAAGTTGCAACACAGCATTACATCAACTGTATGCGTTTATGTTTCACACATTGGAGAGAAGCTTCTGCCAATGCAATTTATAGCTCAAGGGGTAGCTTAGCAACAGCCCAATTTTGGCGTATTACAGAGAAAGTCAGTGCAAATTTAAGATTTAGGGAGATTACATTTTTCTTCGCAATGTTCTGCTCAGTGGTGGTGGAACAGTCTATATAAACCATACAGCATTTTGGCAAAAAGAGAACTTTCACCGTGAGTGCCAGCCGAAGAAGGCCTCCCTACCATGCTCAAATTTTGATTGTGCTATGTGAGTGCAGTTGCCCAAACTTCGTATTATCTGCTGGATTCAACGGCGGAATTTTTACTGTTTAACCACATCTTGCCTATTTATTTCTGGGCCACGTGTGGTTTTCAATTAAATTTAACCTGGGTTTTGTGGCATTGCCTTGATCACTGCAGATAGCAGGAATATTGATGGTAGAAAGTGCTATTATTGCAAAAGCCAGGGGTTCCATAAAAAATATATAGTGGCCACAATGGCATGGCCACCCACCAATCAGAATGGATCAGGTGGGTGTCAGTCCTGGCCACCCACAGTGAAGGATTATCTCAAGTGCTATCTCTGCCCCAGCTCATTATCTTCATTCTTTGTTACTAGTTAGCACATGTAGGTTAAAGAAGAAAAACAGTGTCCCATTCAACTTTATCCCTTTTAGAGGTGAATTTCTGTAACCTATGTCAGACACACCATCAGAGAGAGCTGAGTTGCACTTTTCTGAAGCTCTCCCTTGAATCCGTCAGTGATAGGATGAAGCTACTGCCACTGAGACATTGCTTATTAAACTGTTCTGCTTTTTGAAATAACTTATGCAAGTCATTTCACGCAGTGCCAACACAAATAGTATAAACTCATTCGCATTAACCAAGCATCCTTAGGGAAGATTCTGATGTGGTGATTGGATGGTTAAATTGCATATGTTGATAAGCTATAATTTGGGAGTGAGCACTGAGACTTTACTTGCATTCTCCTGACTTAAAAAAAAAAAAAAAGAAAAAGAAAAAAAAAGCTGGAAGTATAAAACTTTCCCAAATGGAAAACTATTATTTATCAGAGAACATTGACAGTTAGATTTTTACATTATCACATCTCTATTAATAATGCATTTTTCTAATATTCCTTACAGGGAGATAGAGTTATTCTTCTCAAAAGAGTTGATCAAAACTGGTATGAAGGTAAAATTCCAGGAACCAACAGACAAGGCATCTTCCCTGTTTCCTATGTGGAAGTCGTCAAGAGGAATACATCCAAAGGTGCCGAGGATTACCCCGACCCTCCCATACCCCACAGCTATTCGAGCGATAGAATCCACAGCTTAAGTTCAAATAAGGTAAGAAGGCACTCAGCATATTAGTATAACATTTAGGAGCTTGGAGTCAGATAATTAATAGGTGATTTTAGGGCATTGGACTAGCACATCACATTTATTACAAAGCAGAAGATTTATGCGTTAGGTTTCTAAGTGCAAGTGCCACATCAAGTCGATATAATTTGATTTTTCTTATGGGTGACAGCATAAAGGTTTAATGCTTGATTCTGAGAATTTCATTTTCAAGTTAAAATATTGACAGAGGAAAAAAAATTAGTACCATAAGACCTTATATGATATATATTTGTGTACATACATACATGGATTTGCTTTCTGAAATTCAAATTTTTTGAAGCTTGAGTTTTCTTTAAAGATTGATTTCATTTATGATATTTTATACAGATTGTATATATATATGAACATATGCATCTATACATAGATCAATAGATTCTAAAATGATTTATTTCAACAATACATGGTAACTCAGTTGAAAAAAATTCTATAAAAGTCTCAGGGGTTTTTAATATAGAAAGAGAGATAGAGTAAAATTTTTCGATTAAAGTCTGTAAATCGGTTTGTCTATCTATTAGTCTGAATGGAAATTTCATTGGTTATTAGAAGTCCCCAAGTGTATTTTATTAGTTTTAGGATAATTGTGTGCCAGTTCTACTGTCTCGTAGAGCTAACAGCTAAGGATAATTATCTTTCTCAATATCTTGTCTGAAAGGAACTTTGCTTCGTGAACTAGTTAATTAGAAAAAGCTATTCTACTTTCTTTACTCACAATGTGAATTTTTTTCTTAATTTTCTGTTGAATTATAATATAGTGTGTTCTTTTTATAGGTAGTGTTTAGGGATTTCTTTCTCTTTTCCATTAACCTCCAAGTAGAAAACTTTAAATTACCAAGGAATTAGTTCTAAAATATTGCACTTCCTGACATTTAAATTTTTATTATGTTGCATAATTTACTAATTATTTTAATAAATAATTAAGATCAAAACTAGGACATGGAAAAATAAACCATCCAGAGCTAGCAAAATGACATAGACATATCAGACATGATTAAAGTATGCAGTCATTTCATATTCCAATGCAAGATCATTTCAAGACAGCATTCTCAGTGGCCTAAAACTATTCCTTAAAAATGAGTCTTAGAAGAATTTTACATAAGTTAACGATATAAAAATCTACTATTTTAAAGAGAAAGCACTTTTTAAAAGGGCTAAGGCTAGGCATTGTTTGTTTGTTTTCTGCTCCTCTTTAAAGATGGGGTTTCAGTTGTGGGGTAATTACGCTCGATCCTTTATTATCATATAATGGAATGGTTTGGTACTATTCAATTTTGATTAATTGCTTATAAAGTTTCCAGAATCTTCTTCAGTATATTTACTTTACTACCAGAGCTTAGCATGTAGAGATCAACATCTTTCTTTCAGTAGTTCCTACTGCTAATGAAAACATAACATGCATGTGGCTTACCCACTATTTGGTCATCTTAATAGAACTATCAGATAAATTTCAAAGCAACTACACCTTCAAATAAAATTTTATAAGAAAGAATAAGCATGTATCTACAAAGTCTTATTTAAAATTTAAGAAATTCTTCCACAATGTCCTAATTAATATTGGCAGTGTAGTATTTTAGATCACGAAGTTTTAATATTTGTCGAATATGATTCAAATGTATTTTCAGTTTCCAACATTTTTTTCTTAAAACACCAGATTTCACATTTTGTCAATAGAGAAATGTACAAATTTTGCTAATAACTAATTTGTGTTTTATTCTGACTGCTGAGGAAAAATATATATTAAAAAGCTTACATTCATAGTTTGAAAAAATACTTAGTGGTTTTATATCAACTGGTAATCTCTGCTATGATATCATTGGCTTAAGGAAGGAAATGTCTCAGTAGTGTTGAACTCCATGATTTCCAAAAAAAAAAAAAAAAAACTATAACATACTCTAAATGATGAGTATATAAATGTTATATATCCTATTTTCTAACTGAGATTTGCAAATAAAGGAAGGAACTCCTTAAGTGATTTATGAATCACACTTTAACTCACTCAAATCACATTTCTTGACATACTATGTTTTAGGGGACAGTTAAATGTAAGTTGATAATATTTCCGATTTTTCTGCTGTTAGTACAATAACATCCAACTGTAATGCCTTTGGAAGAAAAGCTGATTATATAATTTTTGTATCATATGTATATTTTTGTGATATAGGTATCCTGGGATATTGAATTTGACTTTCAGTAGAAACAAATCATTATAAAGCTAAACACTTTGAAACTGTAAATGCGTATTAGTGACTGGTGGTAACGACACTGGAGTAGTAATAGCGATAGGGGTGGTAATGATGATAATGGAATTTAAAGATCTTTGTTAGTCACATAATATTCCTGTTCATGAAAGTAAGCGAAAGTGGGAAGTAATAATCTTGAAGTGTTATATATCTCTCAGACTTTCAAATTTATTATTGTGTTGTGTAATATAGCATAAAATTAAACTCTGGCCAATAAGGGAACTTCTCTAAAATATCAAATGAGACTTAGGTCATTTCTATCTTGTTAAAAATTAAATATATACAGGGCTTGCTAGACGTGTATCATCTAGTAACAGACCGTATGTATAGGATCACTTTATATCAAATGCCAAGCGGCCTTTAGTCCTGAATCTTCTGTTAAAATGCTCACATGAGTTTTGCAACACTTTGTCTCACTTATCCTATCCCAAGATGACTTGACATCATAGTTCCTTTTTTTAAAAAAGAAAAAAACAACTGAATAAACTCTATTAATGCCCACATTCCTATTTTAGGATGCAGAAGTCGAAAGTTTAGCAGGGGATACACTGTGCACTGATACTCACGAAGGCCCCAGAGGGGACCAAGAGTGCTGAGTGCGTGAAGCCTTATCCCAAACGACCTACTAGGAAGTGCATCTCCAAAATCTTTCTTGAAGATCTTTCTCTTTCCAAATCCAAATCATTTACCTGGAAAGAATTAAAGTAAAAGGTCATGCACAGCCTCTCCCAAGGCCTTCCTTCGTATGCACAGCGTGTACCCATCTTTGTAGTCCAGCAATAATTGGTACATGTATGAGGATGTCGCCAGGCTGGATTTCTAGAACTACTTTTAATGAATTTACATAAAAATTTTGTTTTGCTCAATACGTCCAGAATAAAGTGATAGTATTAAGATGCAGAGAAGTATATTTTTACTTCAGGAGATTAAGCTTCATAAATTATACTTCCACAGGTTTACATAAAATGTCAGTCTTTTGAGAGAGGATGGGAGTCCGAGCAGGTTACTCTCTGTAGCATTATATGCTCCCTTTCTGTGTGATCATCTACTTTGGATTTTTTTTTTTTTTAACTTTGAAGTAGTAGTTAATGTGAGTTCAGTTTCATTCTGATCCTGAAATATATTTTTCAGAACTTAATTATTTATGAATGTGTTAATGTATAAGGGTATAAAAATATTTTATGCCATATGTTAAAGCCCCTTTGCAAACATAAGTAAGAAAATTATAAAGTTCAAAAAATTTGGCAGTGCTACAGGAAGGAAGAACACTAAACAAATTCAGGCAGTAAAAAAGGTTAAACTGGTTTTCGTTTTACATTAACATTATTTCAGAGCCATTTCTACTATTAAGACAATATGGGGAAACCTAGTTTAAAAGAGGTAGTCTGTTAAATCTTTTAAATTTTACTGTCCTCTAATCTCCATGACAGCTTTATTTTGTCATCTGACATATAAGATACTTTCCAAATCCAAGGAGAATTTCATTTTTTAGATAACTTTCTAATTAACATGCTAATGATTTTATGTATTTAAATTCAGCAAAATATCTTCCAATCTAGATCATAGAATAAATATTTTTTTCATCCACTACCATATCTTTCTCGCATTTCTCTGTCTTTGTGTTTTGATGCATTATTTTCTTGGGATTTTTTTTTTTTTTAACTTCATAATTGCTGCTCATTTTTAAGTTGGCTTCCAGTGAACCAGCCCCTCCTCCCAGGCACAAAGCTTCACCTGACTCAGATAAAGGAGCTCTCCAGGGAATCGCCCAGGAGTGGCTGTCCCTGACAGCCAAGAGTCCACCGGCAAACCCTTTGACCCCAGCACCACCTCCTTCTCTGGACGACTTCTTGGATGAATTAGAGAAGCTTGGTGCTTTAACCTTGTCAGATGACCAAGCCAAACTAAACATCCTAGAGGAGATCACCCTTGAAATTAAAGAGGAACCCTCAGCCTTCCTCTCTTTGCCTCCAGCATCTGTACCTGCCAAATCACCTTCCTTTCAACCACCTTTTCTCTGCTCGGGTGTTACCTCAACCACAGTCCAGCCTTCTGAGGCAATGTCACTCCAGGATCCCAGAAAGACAACTCTGTGTGCAGATGTGACAGAGATGAGAAAAGACTTTGCAGGCCTTATAAAAATGCCCGAAGTCCTAGGTGATAAATGTGTGGCCTCCAGACACACTGATGTGGGTCCCTTACCCCAAACTCTCCCTATCATTGGTGAGGAAAATGAGGAAATCTGTGAGGGGGTTACATCAGGCATCCAAAAAGGGCCAGAATCTCAAGAACCAGATGCTTTGTGGTTCGGCCATGATGGCACAGAGGTGACAGCAAACCTGCACATTGAAGAGGAGGAAGAGGAGAGGAAACCCGACTGCTTAAAATACGCAGCAACCACCCCCGCAGGTCCTAGAACCCCTAAGGAAGACAGTCATGCAGCTAAAACCAGTAATGAGGTATTTTAATTTTGCCTAATTCCTGAAGAACTAACCAGTCTTACTACAATTAGCTAGTACAGTTAATCATATTAATAACCATTGATTTTGACATTGCTTTAGAAGGTTTCCTTATAAGAAACATAAGCACTTATAAGTTAGGGGTGGAGGGATGTATAGAAACACACCAAATTTTAATAAGATGTAAACATGTAATATAATTCCACTATTTATTAACAATTATAAATTCACATTTAAAATTTTTATAATTTACGAGTCTAATTTTTCAGTGTTGACAATGATAATAGCTGAGCTCTTACTGAGTGTCAGACATTACTCTAAGAACTGCCCATCTTTTCAAAAGGTTGGTTACATTATATCCATTTTAGAGAAGAGGAAATTAGCCCAATTCCAGGATGAGGAAACTATATATCATATCTTTGATATAATAGCAGTTTGAAAAGGAAAGAAGGAAGGAAGGAAGGAAGGAAGGAAGGAAGGAAGGAAGGAAGGAAGGAAGGAAGGAAGGAAGGAAGGAAGGAAAAAAAAAGAAAAATAGTACTCTGGTTTCCTATAAATTCTTTTTGAAGAAGTAATTTTATTCAGATTGGTGACAATTAAGAACTGGGTCCTGCAGTTCCTTCTTAAAAACAAAAAACCTTGGGCAATGATTTTCATCAATAAAGAGGGAAAATATCTTGAATCTTCAGCTCATAAATTTCTCTCTTAAAACAAAGGGAAAACTTGATATCTCAATTATGTAACCTGTGAATTAAAAGGCAAATATGATTGCTAGCAAATATCAAAATTATAAAACAAAAAGAATGATTTATATTATGCCACTATGAAAGTCACTTTCTCCCATGGATTCTCTATTTAAAAATTTCTAAAAACGAAAACAATTTTTTAAACCTTTTAATTTCCTATTAAGATCTTACCAATAATAAATGTAGAGGCACTTGACCTATACAGGGTCTTCTTGGTCAATTCTTAAATAATGGTCAGTGCCTATAAGGCTCCTGGACAGTCACAAAACTCTGAGGCTTGACTATTCCTCAAGCAGGAGAGAAAATGTCACCTGAACAAAGAACCCAGTTATACCCGCCATTTGTACAAAATAAACACACTATTTAATAATAGAGACCATTCATTGCAGAAAGTTAAACACTACTTACTAAATCAATTACTTAACTAATTTTCTCATCAATTTAATCAATTTTAAGACATGATCAGACATGAGGCTTAGTTCCTAAGAGCTGTTGCTACCTGCTTGTAGAATATGAGGGTTCTTATTTCCAGCCACCCACGTCAGAAAAATTAAACTGATCACACCTGTTGGAAATTTTGAAATTCGAAAGAAAAAGTTAGCGCTTTTAAAGCAAAAATTTGTCATAAATGTCACTCACCAGGGTACTAGTTAACTTTAAAATTATTTAAATTGGGGGATATTATCTAATGACCATGATACCTTTTTCTGGACAAAGCATAATCTCATCCTGTCTTTCGTCAATGTTTAAGCCGCCTTCATTTTCTTCGGGAGGGCGAATGTCTACACCTTTTCCCAGTTGTCTCCTTTCCTCCCCTCCCTTTCATTCTCCCTTGGCTTCTGTCTCTGACCTGGTCTCTACCCTTTCTCAGCCTACTCAGTCCTACTCACCTCCTCTCCTCCCTAAATACTCTTATCGACAGGAGATCAATTCACCAAAATTAAAGGTAACTGCATCTTGAGTGTGGTTTATTGCATGTCTTTAAGTGAACTTAATTAATTATATATATATATATACACACATATATACACACACGTATATATGTGTATATATATATATATATTTAGATTTGTGCAATCTTACAAGATCTAAAAAGTTATGTAAAGACTGATTGCTAACTTTTAACACCATCAGCATGGCCTCTACCCAAAAAGTTAAAAGATATATTTGCATAGCAGATATACCCACATTGAGGAGAAAAACTAACTAAAATCTGTATAAGAATAAAAAGTAATCATTAGGTTTTTTTTTTATGTTGAAGGTTAGCAGGAGAACCATCCGATTCAAAGGTGTCAGCTTTGTGCCTGTCATCCTCTGTCACTTCCTAGTGGGCTCATTGCGACCCATAGCTCTCATCCATGGGCAGAGACAGTAGAGCCTGAGAGCAGGATGCTCTCTGGCATAGACTGTCTCAAGCTTTGTTCTCCCACAAAACCAGAGTAAATTAATGAGGATGCAGGAATGAGCTTCTTTCGTAGCAGTCAACAAAGCATCTATCTTTGAGACTGGCAAGCTGACACCTCTGCTGGTATTTAACTCCCCTAAGGATATCATTTTTTAAAGATTTTTAGCAAAACGAATGACTGGCCTTGGAAAAAGATTGAACGACAACCACAGCATAAAATCAATCCATCACGGAAAAGTTTTGCATCTATGATCGGAATGATCCAAAATCTTTGCCTTTAGACGAAAGGTGATAGACTTCAAATAATAACCTACCCTCACATTCAGTCTTTAGAACTTGAAATGGGAGCCTCTGCAGAGAAGTGAAAAAGTGAAGATTCTGGTAGATGCAAGTTTCTGCCCTAGAAAGAACCAGCACCTAAGAAATGCCAGTTAGACAATCTTTCAAACCCCCATCACGGTATCCATCCGCCAAAATAGTCTGTACATGTGAATTCACCTTACGTATGGAAGGAAGAATGTTTGAAACAATAGAATACGTTAAGACTAATTGCTCTTTGCCCTTTGAGGTTTTGGCTGGCGGGAAATAGTCTAGAAAGTTTTAAGATAATCGTAATACTTTACATAATGTCTAAGACTAAGAATTTGCCTTTTCCCCCTCTTTCTGTGGTTTTCTTTTTAAGGCCAAAGTATTTATCCCTTGCTTTTCCTTACTTTTTCTCCAGCCTTTTAGCTTAGTCAGTAAGTGGGAAAGTAACTTTATAATTGAATCTGGGTTCTCTAGTTTGGAAAGATGGAGGACTTACCATTGCAGTATCAAGGACAAAACCAAGCTTTAAAAAGGTTTACTCTCTTGCAAGAACCAAGTTCATCTCATGCACACTTTAAATTTCAGTTGTTTGCAGAATGACATGAGGTAATGGAGCTATTCGTGATAATGATGTTTTAAAAAGAATACTTTAATAACTACATCAAATAACTAACTCCAGAAAAATGAAGTTGTTTTTTCTCTATTTTATCTTATGTTTGAGAGCACATCTTAATTTTTAATCAGCCACTGAGTTTTTTCAAAACCTTATAAATCTATATTTCTATTCATAGGGAGAATATAAGTTGACTGGTTATTTGTGCTTATAAACATAAATACAAACTGAATCAACTACACATTTTAGATCATTATTATAGTTTAGCCCCACATCTGACTCAATAGCGGACTGCTGGCGCGAGTCCTTTAAGGCTTCCTATTTCTTCCATTTCAAGAATGTTAGAAGTTATGCTCATTACAAAGAAAAGTAACCTAGCATTAATAGCAAAAAGAAAATAAAATTCTAATAATATTTTAATAGAAATAATATAGTAGACATGAAATCATTACAACAATTTTATCAACCCCTATCGACCATTGTTTTACTTAATCCATGTTAATTTAATGTAATTTTATTCTTTTAAAGCATTTTCTGAGACTGTAAGTTTGTCATATGCAATGCAAAATCTTCCATAAAGATAAAATTTACCACCACTTTATAAATGACAGAAGACTGAAATGTACATATAAATTATGAGTTTGATATATAAATCAGAATCCAATATTTTCTCTAGCCTTTTGAGCATTTTTTTTAATAATGCCTTTTCAGAATAAAAATTATTGCAATCCTCAACTTTTTATAAGCTTGCCTTCCAATTCCATCCGATAGACTATTTTGGAAAAGGGGCTTATAGCGCGTGGACTCAGGTTGCATGGAAGCTCTTTATGAAGAGAGCGAAAGGCTCTTCCTTGGATTTCTTCCAATAAACTCCCATGAGGAAGTCTCTGTACCCTAAAGCCATTCCATCAACAGGTGATCCCCTTGACCACAGTTTCCAACATATAAGTAAGCCCTGATTCTTCCTAATATAGTCAAATGATCTTTGCAGCTGTTTATTCACGTCGTTCCAACAGCTAAATGGTATTTTTCTCTATGAGCCCTGATGTTTATAGACAATCTTCCCTGTATTAGTCAAGACTCAGGAAGCCAGATTGTCAGAAAACTAAAAATAATTATAACTTAAAACAAGGTAGAAGTACATTTCTCTTATGCATAAATTTAAGGCATCCAGGGCTGGTTTGTATCTCTGGAGTCACTAGAGAACCCAGGAGATTCCATTTTATTTTGGCACAATATCGTCCTCAATGAGAGGCTTCTACTATATGTTCCAAAGTGGCTGCACCAGCTCCAACGGTCCCTTCCTCATTCCAGCCAGCAGGAAGGAGAAAAGAGAAGAGCTTATGCCTTCCCTCTTGCAGGCCACTTCCCATAAATTGCACATATCCCATCTCTCAGAACTTACCACATGAGCACATCTAGGTACAAGGAAGGCTGGGAAATTGTTCAGAATGGTCACATGCCTACCTAACATCCAGGATTCCACTACTGAGGATGGACAACGAGGATAGATATTGGAGACCACCAGGCCTTCTCTGCCACAACCCTAAAAGAAAAATGTCTAATGTATTTCACCCCCAGAGACTGGAGATTTGAGGTCAATCATTAATTATTATGAAAATTTTCTAAATGAGAGTTGAGAAAACCACACACTTTTATTTAAAAGTCCTTTAGTCCTGCTAAAATTTCTCATAAGCCAAATCAAATACTAAAAAATACATTGCTAGATCTTGTCCACTTTTGAAAACAAAACAAAGCATACGCACACACGAAAAGCAGAGAAAGAAGGTTAGCTTATTCACTGTCATGATGTACTTTGATGTTTTGATGTTTTGATGTACTTTGTAAGAACATCAAAATAGTCACACAGTGCTTGGAGTTAGGACAATATTCAATATTTAATTATATTTCATCATTTTCCCCAATAAAGCATATTTTCTTCTTATGTGTTTCATTAGAAAAATTTTCCCCAACAAAGATTGACACTTCCTATGAAATCTGATGGATATTAAGCAAAAATTCCTTTTGTCTTACCTTGCATCTATTCAAGTAAGCACAGAAAAAGCAGGTCAGGTCTGAGGGTGTCTTGAACCCAATTGTTAAGTATTCGATTAAAGACATAAGTTTTCTCGTACGTGTTCTTAGCCATGTACGTTGCATTCAGACACCTTCTCTGTGCTAATTTCCCTCTATAAATCTTCCTCTGCTCTGCCTGTGAGTTATGGGTTAAAGCGGAACTAATGCCTGTGGTGTGAAAAGTATGGGCAGCCAGAAGAGCAGTCTGCAGACTGTTACACCCTTCCCTCTCTGCTGTCATTCAGGAGTCTGGCATGCTGAGTGTGCATGAAAAGGCAAAGCAGGAAAGCTCCTCCTGAAATCTGGAGAATGAGGATAAGAACTAACTAACTTCTTATGGCTTTTCCAGGCTGACTTAAAAAGCGAGATACTTGTCTTGGGTAAGCCTCCGCGTAGCCCAGTGACGGCTAGGAGATCCTGCAGCTCACCTGTCAGAGGGCTCAGCAGTTCCCACAGGGTAGGGACGGACTGCCCCACCTTGAGCCAAGCTCCCAGGCCACACGCATCCTCCTCAGTGGGCTGACTCTTCCTTACTTGTCCTTGCTGTGTTTTGCCAGTAACATAGGGCAGATGTACCCTTGAGATGAAGTGACCAACTGATGATGAGATATGACATCAGATCAGCACAAAAATCCTCCCCTAAGTGTTTGTGTAAGGTGCTTCCCTTCTATATGTGTGTGTAAGCTTCCCCGAATCCAAAAGGACATGACCAAATTCTCCAATAAACAAGGAAGAGTGTAGTATATGCTGTCTTCTACATCGTCTCATGCTTCTGTGCAAATGTTCTCTATAAACACTGCTCTCCAGTCACTGTTTTTAGTGCAAAGATTAAAGCTACTGCCAATCTTATTCTGAATTACACACTTATGGTAATGTTTGCTTCTGCATCATTCAGCTTATTTGGATTTTTTAAAATCCATGAGTCTTGTTACAAATATCTTGTTACTCTGGCAATGTGTGCTATGTTCACTCCATGACCCTTTTTAAGCCACCGCTGCTGCTCTGGACTCCAGGTTACCCCTTTCTCTTGGCAGCCTTGATTGAACTTGAATTACTTTTCTCTTCATCTACTTAGCTCTATAACATCCACAGCACTTTAAAATAAATGGATTCTAAATGGTACTATCAATTCTGAGGAAGGCAGCCAAGGAGTTTGGGAATTTTCATCTCTGCATAAGTCGGTTCTTCTACATTTCTATTTTGATGGACCTGGTTTAACCTTACGTGCTCTATTACAGGACTGTGGTTCTGCAATCTTTTAAGGGCTTGATTGCAAAAAGATTTCCTTTTCTGCTTTTTAAAACTGCGGACACTTCTCTGTGGTTATGTTATGTTTGTGCTTTTTGCTTTGTATTGTAAGACCTCATTTTGTGTCTGAGGCAGAGATTTGTGTTGCCAAAGAGAAAGAGAAATGTTGTTTTGAAGAGATTATTAGACTCTACAAAAGGACCTTCCAGAGCCAAAAAAAAAAAAAAAAAAAAAAAAAGCTTTTCCACCATTAAATGGCTCATCCACAAATTTCCCCTGGGTCAATGAGATGGTATGCTTTAGGTCACTTTAAATGTTTTTCTTTACCAAATTTTTACAATATTTATTGGTATATGTGTTTGTGTGGACATAAGTATTCTTAACGTTTATGCAAAATTGTGTTTACCTTCATAATTTAAGAAATAAAAATAAACTTATAAGCATAAACATGGTTTTAGAAGTGCATCTAATTCTAGTTGGCAAGTACTACAACTAACATTTCCTGGGGGAAAAAAAAATGACAGAAGAACTCTAGAACTGCTTATAATTCTTTCAAAGATTTTTCCACATTAGTAGTTAAAGAATTTATTTGTAACTAAATATAAATGTAAAATAAGAAATATTTAGAATCTACCTAATCCTCCAGAGATGCCTTTGCACAGATAAATAGGTGAGTTTTGGACAAACTGTATCATCACCTGAGCAAGGAAAGTACATATCTTATTGATACCAGAAATTTTAGGATATTTCAAACCAGCTTCCTTTATGATCAGTGGTTTGTGATTTGGTTCTGGCTTTGAAAATTAACATGTGTTTAAAACCCGTCTCATTTCTACCCATTTCGACAACATTAAGAAATAGCTACACTAAAAGAGGGCAAAAAAAAAATTGTTATAGTGCCAAGGAAAAAGTTAACATTTAGGCTTCCATGAAAACAGCCTGAGGCCCCTCATTGGATTTTCTAATTTTATTGTACTCTTAAGATTCATCGATAACACAAACATGATATAGTTCTCACCCAAAACTTCCAGCTCGCCATCTATCATCTGTTAACCCGAAAACCACTTACAGTTCATGCGAGCCTCTCTGAATGTCACAAATGTATATTGTTCTATATTTATCACAAAACTGCTAAGAAATTATGAGTAATAGAAATGCCTGAGCAGATAGTTAAAATATAAATGAACATGGACCAAAAATACTGGAGCCTAAAAATTGATCCTTTATCGAGAATTTAAAGATGAGAAGGGAAAGACATGATAAGAAAATGAGATGACTATCTATTCCACATCCCTCCGTGGTCTTTAAAATATCCTTTCATAATGAATCCAGGCTGAAGGAACTTGGTCAAAGCTGTCCAAGGGCATAGACTCTGAGCACGTTGCTGCACTACTCACCATTAGGTGGCAGTAGAGTGCAGATACATTACAGGTCTTTTCCTCAAGGTTTGTGCCTAGTTGTGACACCAGGAGAGAGAAAGGCAGAAAAGATGGTCTCCTAAGATAATTCACTTTAATATTCACACAGAACATAAACAGTTGCATAAAAGGCAAATAAAGATGCTGATTTTAACCAGCTTAGGTCATCTTATTTCATCACAGTAATCTTTCATGCAATAAAGAGTGCAAGTCAAAATTATAATTCTGTTACTTCTTTTTACTTAGTTGTGATATTAAGAAATTATCTTTGGGTTTTGGTTTACTGATCTGCAAAGTGAAGTTGTTATTACTATTTTTTTTAAATGACTGAGACATTTGAGCATTAACTAATAAGTGTCAGTTGTCACAGCTCTCCAACAAATGAATTAGGTAAGGTTGATGATGGCACCTCTAATAACAGAGGACATATGTCTGTGGAAATGGAGATTCTTTTGTGGATTCCCTGAAGATCTTAATCATCATCTTATCTAACTCCTTGATTTTAGAAATAAGGAAGCATCGGTGCATATCCAAAGTTATACAGCCACTGCCAACACCAGAAAGACACAAATGTGCCTTTGTTAATTACCTATTAAGGCTACTTATTCTTCTATTGGTCACGTGCTTTTAAAGTAAGTTAGTTAAAATACTGCAATGTCATCATTCTTCAAAGCTGGTTCCTAGTATTAGGTTCACATGGAGATGATTCCTGTTAAAGGTGGAACTTAGAAAAGTTCTAAAACTTACCGTTATTTTAGATACACAACTCTGCTAATAAAAGCTGTGATAAATCCTGGCCTGAGTATGTAAACAGTATAGAAAACTGGTGATCCATAAAAATAAACAAGGGAAGGGAGGATCCTTTTTAAATGATATGAAGGAAAAGACATATTAGAAAAGATGAGTGAAAGCAAGGCCATCCTAGCCAGTGCACCAGGAACACAAGTTCTTAAAACAGAGAGGCCTATGGAATTAAGGGAGTCACATACTTCTGCAATAGCGCTTCATAATTGTCAAAGGGATGAGTCACTTAATGATTTATGAAATAAGTTGAACTGAAGTAATTAAACTAGTAAAATTGTAATGATAACGAAAATGTGCTATACTAATTTTAAAAGCAGATTGTTTCATATTAATGAAAAATCTGATTTTTAAAGTCATATTCACATTTCAACATAGGGAAGCAATGAAATTGCTTTTACCAAGCCCCAGATGTCATGATGTAAAAATCAAACTTTCACTCAACTGTAAAATATTGGAATGATTTAATGTGAAATAGACATGTCATTTTTAGAACATAACGAAATCCATTTTACAAACATTTTCTCTTAAGATAACAACAAATAATATTTCTCATTTATAAGTTTGTTATGCACTAAAAATGGTTATAATAGTTTCTGTGAGAGAACAGTACCTATCTTGGTATATGATTTGAAATACAGCATTTAAATTGTTTTTTAAGTTACATTTTTATATGCTGTATTTTTGAATGATTAATGTGAACATTATCAATATCACATGGCTTGAATATATTATTTGACCAGAAATTTTACTTTTAGAGATGTATTCTAAGGAATGGTTCAAAAGAGGAAACTAGTTCTCTGTATAAAATATTTATAGTATTTGTTGTTATTTATGAGAGTTAAAAAAGGCTAGACCAATCTTAACTTCAAAACAAAAATGAGAAAAATGGTTAAGAGTATTTAAAATATGTATATGCATTTATGTGAGGAAATATTATTTTGCAGTAACTTAAAATGAAAGTGAAGACTTTCTGGAAAATTATTATAAAATATTAATAGCAATTAATATATACATATCTTATTTCTGTATAAAAGTTATATATGTATGATTAAATGAGAACTTGAAGAAATATAATAGCATATAGGCTTATAAATGACTTATATTTGCTTCTTTTCATATATTTAAATTGATTTAATAACATGTTGAATTAAATGGCCATAAAATGGTTGAAAATGGTATAATCATTTTTACAATAGTATATTTTATCATTTTAATAATAGATAAAGTTTTAGTAATTTTATATTGATTTATAGTAGTAAAGTATTGTACTCACTTACGTAATACATGCGTCCAATCAATTTTATCCATTCTTTAGTTTATATAGTCCATGCACAGACTATTGAGTGAAGTTTCTAAGAATACTGTTAGTAAACACTTTTAATTAATACAGTCAAAGCTTACGGTTTTAGTAATATAAGTACCTAGTCTTCTTACGCTAGACAGACAACTTGGGTGGGAAAGGAGTAGGTAAAGAATTTAGGAAAGGAACAGATTATAGACCCGTAGACTGAAAGGAACCGCAGAGTCCCCCATCCATTTTTGGACTAGTGTGGCTCTATGAACAATTTGCAGGGGAAATTCCCAGCCTGTCAGTAATCCACTCAAAACTCTGGGATCCAGGAGTTAGTCCTGATGTCTAAGGCCATGGACCTAATAACTAATTCAGTAGCCATCAAGCAGTCACTTTTATAATTGCCATTCAAACTCTGATTTATCTCATTATACCATGTAGCCATCATTTAGAAGAGAATCCTTTTGAAATGTGTTGTGAATGAATTGTAATTTTTTTCCTCCTAAAAGGTAGCATTTAGGTAGCAGGTATAAAGGACATTGACTTTACATATTCAACTAACATGTTCATTTTCATCATTGCAATATTTTTTGTGGATATATGGAATGCTAAGGCTTGTCATTTCCAATATTATAAGTATCTATTACAGATACTGGTCTTGATGCTTAGTTTAAAAAGAAAGGAAACTCTTTTGAGAGTTCAGTGCACTGGGAATTTCTACCAATATTTCTCTTCTAAGGTAAAATGTTACATGTTACCTGGATATTGTTCGTTGCATTCTATTTAAAGTTCTCTGTTTTCTCTTTTTAAAAATGCATGTGCTTTCTCCACACTGAGAACAGAGAGTGTTAATTCGAATGTAGCATGGGATGTCTGCCTATCAATATTCTCATCTGTACCGTATGTGAAAATGTTGTCTGTGAAGGAAAAGCACATTAGAATGAATGCAGATACTTCGCTGTTAGACTGAATGTGGTTTATTTTCTGCTTGTTTGAGAAAACGCTGAAGAATAAGGTTGTATGAGGGTGTCTAGTGGTTTGGTGTCTATGTTCTTGCCATATTCCTGGCCTTTGAAAAATCAGTGGGACTAAACCCTGATGTTTCCTTAAAGCTTGAGCAGACTAGACTGTACATATGTTCAAAGCATTTGAACCTTGGTTATTTCGAATTAATTTAAAGCACTCTTCAAAATATTTGAATTATTAATCCTGCAGAAACCCTTCATTTTTTTTTTTAATTTATCTTGGTTTTTTACAACAGGAAATATCAAATGTCAGGAAAAGTACCATGCCATTACCCAAATTATCTTTTAATTAGTACCAGTTTAAACATTGATTACATTGAAAATCATTTCATTTCAGCCACAGCGTCCTGTGTTCACTCATGAAAACATTCAAGGTGGGGGGGAACCGTAAGTATCCTTCTTATCTTCTAAATTCAAGACTAACCTTGACTCACAAAATGGACGACTGATGTACCAAAATAGAGAGGATGGTACAATTTTGTATGGGAAAGAGATCAAAGTAGCTAACATGACACCTCCTATATTAAGAGCAATTGCCATAATCTCCATCTTTTATAATGGAGAGCAGAAGCTAATTTTAAAAAGAAGCCCATGATTTTGCAGAGAGGACTTTGATTTATGCACTAGAGAAAGCTTCCAATGCTGCAGTGATTCCTAAGATTTATGAATCTGTCTCCTTCTCTGTTCTACTCACAGTGTAGATTCCAAGAACTACAGCTTTACAGACACGGAAAATGTTCTAACATTGTGTTTGTACGTATTTGGAGAGCAGGAGAACGTAACAGTAGACCTAACGTGATAAATTGGTGGCAATTCCGAAGTTACATTCTGAGAAGAGTCTCTGGAAATGGCAGTATTTAAACGTTTGCTGTCGTTCATTTAAATGCCTTCTCACACTTTCAAATTCCCTCCCCTTACCAATACGTACAAAGTCAAGTCTTTAAGACTCTCATATTTTGTGTGTCTTTTTCTGCTTCGTTTTTCCCATAAGAGATGTTCAGAGGTGGTACACCACCTATTGGCTCCTGCCTATTCTGTGTGTCAGGAGCTAGATCCCTGGGAAGGGGGTTTACAGAATTGAACCTCGTCCAGCGTACCTGAGCACAAGCAAACGGTAAGCCTCCAGCCCACTGCCCAGTCTCTGCTCTCCTAGAGCAGAGCCAGTCGGCAGGGCCTGGTGTGTGGCCAGGTGCCTTCATCACCACCCATTCCCTCCTCACCTCTCACAGACCCGGCACTTTGCTAAAAGCGTGCTCTTCAGAAATCATCTCTCACCTGAGACTAGCTCTCACCGCGTCTAGCCAGAAGGTTTTCTTGTTAAGAAAAAGACTAGAAAAGAACGTATTAGAAATAAGAATCATTTAAAATGTCATTTAACTGGAAAATTTTTAAATATGACTAGTAATTCTAGTTTCAGTTTGTTTCCTTATTTACACAAACGATGATAGGATCATATCACAAAAAAATAAATTCTAGGCCTGTTTAGCTTCATTGCATTATCAACGCTTTATATGAGCAGCTTTTAAGGATTCTATGAATTAATAGATGTTTTATGTTGTACTGTTTTGTGTAATATGGAGTTGATACTTTCAATCCAGGTCATTTGAGTGTTTATGAAACCACAAAGCTTACAGGTGGGAGAAGGTACATTTCACAGTCCTGCTTTGGACATTACAAAATATTCTTTATTAAGTTTCTGTTTAATTACAACCCCAAATAGTGGGATAAGGGGATGTCACTTGAATTTTTTCATTTAAAAAAAAAGATTTTGGGTGAAAATAGGAATAATGTTATAATGTCACTACAATTCAGAACTGTGGTAAAATATGTTATAGTAAAAGTTGCAAGTTAAAGAGAAAGCTCCAAGTTTGGCTGACCGTTCCGTGTTTAAAAGACAAATTTCTTCTGAGGCACCCTTACCCCACCGCCATCATTCATCTCACCAACACATCTTTCAAAATAGCATGCTTTTCAATTGTAATTCAACCACATTTCTTATCGTGCAACACTGATTTTGAAAGCTGACAGAGGCAGGAGGATTTCCAGAAGTTTGTTTATGTTTCCATGAAATTCCCAATTTAAAAACAAATTTTTTTTATTTTTATTTTTTTGTAGTCTGAATAAACTAGAATAGTAAGTAATTTTGACAAGCATGCTGGCTTTCGTCATACCAAAATGAAGTAGGAGTTCATGCCAGTTTTGTTTTTTTTAGCTCTTGGGACCTTGAGATCCTTCAAGCAGCTGGAGTTTGTGGCCTTAAGAGGCCTGTCTCCGAACGTGGCTGGAGTCATGCCTGGGCAAAAGCTGAAGGCTGAAAAGCTCGATCACGGAACGTGATCTATATCCATTGAATTAGCAGCCCGGGAGTGAATGACTATCTCCCTCAAATGTGAAACTGGAAAGGAACTATGCTGAAATCAACTTTCCCCATGATATACAAAAGATACCATCCCTTTACCTAAAGGCCCTCGAAGTCAAATCCTTAAAGAAAACAAAATAATTCGAGGACTCCCACAAGGGCTGGCCCCATGCAAACATCCAAACTAAGTAACGCAGGTGTTCCACACCTCCTTGCCTTTTTCGGCACTGCTCTGAGATTATGGCTACCTTTCTCCAGCCTCTGCACAATCAGAATCATCTCTCGACAAAAGACCTCAGAGGCCCAATCTTAAAGAGTACAATTGGCTGAAAAGGTTTACTAGGAGGACAAAATATTAACAGGGGAAGAAATCTCTAGTGTTAGAATTTCAGGTTTTGGTACAAGCCCAGGGAAGGTAATGTCTTCTAGGAAGGGTGTTGGGCATAGCGTCCCACCCTCTTCCCAGACACCCACATGGAAGCCAACTCTGTCCAGGTGCCCCAAGCTCAAAAAGTTCTGACAGAGAGGAAAGCCAAGGGAACCACGTCCCTGATTTATGACATGATGCTTGGGTTCAAGTGATAGAACAGTTTTGTTCTACCAAAACACAACTTTCTGACTGAATGAAGTAATTAGAAATAACTCATTCTTGTTCTTGAGCAGAATTCAATATTGTCGACTTTTTAAAGTTGGCTTTAAAGAATCTGAAGCGCCTTGAAATGTGGTTCCTATTTTCTTGCATTGACAAAGTTAACGTAATTCTTTTTTATATGCAGTTATGTCAAGAGAGTTTTTATAGCAAACGCAATTTCTCAGGGACCCATTTTTAAAAATTTATATCCATAAGCTGCTGTTTCAGATTAGTTCAGTGATAATTGAGCATACATGCACCTGATTTCATAGGTGAATTACATAGTTTTCAAATTCTAAATTCTTAGTAAACACTGATTCAAACTATGAAGCTAAGCTACTTTAAAGAATTACTCCTGGTGAAAAAAAAATAACCTTTTTCATAGTAATTCTCACATAGTGATTTAGAAGACACATATCTGAGACATTTTGTACATCTCAATTTAGAGTCATTTGAAAATTCAGCTTTCACACTGCAATTATTTCCTTCTGATTGAAACTAGCTAAAACTATAATTCCACGTTTTTGTATAGGAATAATGCACCTAGCATTTCTTTCATATTCTGCACTGTTATTTAATGTCTGCATGATAGATGGACAATTAAAAGGCAGGTGTGATTTATAAAGGTTAAAATGTTTTAATCCAACGCATGGACGTTATAATCTTCCCTGAATATTCCTCATTGTGAACTTTGAAATGCTAATAGAGTGATCTAATTCCCACGAGAGTCTAAATATTTCTATTTACTTTCCATGCTTACCAAAGACTTACATGATCTAATTACAATATGTTAATAAGAATAGAAATATTGAAAGTAAAATTAATACAGTATATTTTCTATAGCTTCACAAAGTTATGAAGATTTTTTTCAAACACATCCATTTGTTCTATTTAAGGTTTCAGGCTCTGTATAACTATACTCCTAGGAATGAAGATGAGCTGGAGCTCAGAGAAAGTGATGTCATTGATGTGATGGAAAAATGCGATGACGGATGGTTTGTGGGTATGTGTACATTTCCTTTCAGACACATTTAGCCATTTTAAATGTGCTTGTGTTTGCTCACATGCTTGATGTGATAGTTAAGCTTTCTTTGATTTCATTATGGCTTTGATCTTTCATACATTCACATGCTCTGTGTATTCCCAAGGCAATTGAATTTTTAATATAGTTTAGTATTGACTCCTTCAGGTATATGTAATTTTCTGCGAGTTTTATTTCCAGTTCAACTGAGAGAAGTTTTTTTTTTTAAATAGCACCAACCAGGAAAGACTGAGATCTAAGAACGACAACAATAAATGTCCTCTACATGAAAAGAAATATTAATACGCTGTTCAGTGGAGAATGTTAGTTGTCAGCAGTGAGGATCTAATTTGAGAAAACGAAGTGAAGTGAACAATTCACCCATTTGCTCAGTCTGCTGTAGGTACCCTGACAGTCCAATGATTTGCCTTAGCTTAATTTGTGATAGAAGTAGAGAGAAGTTCTATTCTGACCACTTAAAAAAACAATCCTATTCTTACCATCTTAAAAGAAGTCTAGAGATTTCTTGAAAGAACATTTGTATCATATACCAGGACACAGAGGAAAGGGGTAAAAAAGTAACAAAGGCATTGGAGGATGGAGCAGACAGAAGATGAGGGAATGAAGGCTGTTTATAGACAGGCAATCAGTGGGGAAATATTAAAAGAACCACAACCACATTTGCAGTCACAAGGTTCTGCCTCTGTTTCTATTAATTCCCCACTTAGAAGACAAGTAAAATGGTTTACCTACACAAGGAAAAAGAAAAGCAGTCATCAAACCAGACGATAAATTGCAGAGCATAAACGAGCAACAGAACTTAGAGACCTTGTTCACTCTATTCGATCTAGAAATCCTGAGGAAGAATTTACTGCACCAACTTTCACACAAAGAAATTTCAAAGGAGTTATGTCGTTTGAAATCAAAGGCGATCATAATAATGGCCATTGTGCATTTGGTTTCACTCACGCTAGAAAATATGCCTGACAATAGAACCCCATCCACAAATAGTGGTTTATCTTTTTTTCTATAGTGACTTTGTAAATTGTTCAAATTTTCTGTTTTATCATAGACTCTGGCAATGTCATCTGTAAATGCATCATATGACATTCAGCATGATCTATGCGATGATAAAGCTGGATAGTACAATGACCTGGATAACGCCTTCGCGTTCCACCCATGTTGAGATGGGACCGACCTCTTGATCGCTGCCCTTGTGCTTTTTCCAGTCCATTATATCACACTGCAGGCCTCACCTTTATTTAGAAGATTTTACTTGAAAATGTAGCCCTCTAAATGCTTTTCCTAATCCATTCCTTATCCTTGTCCAGCAGCCTTGATGATGGAGCACGGTTATTCTTAAGCAGCACTCTACTTTAAAAAGCTACCTCCTCAGCAGGGCTGTTTTTCCCTTCAGTTTGAGAGGCTGAGCTTTCCTGGTTAGGCTGGTGCAATGGAAGCACAGCATTTACGCCTAAGAGGCAATGAATGCATCAGGCAGCACAGACACACTGCTTGCTTTGTCTTCCTAACATCTTAAAGTGAGTTTTCTTCTTTTCCAAACCCTGCAGGGCTTGCTCTCTTAGTGAAGACTTGTAAATAAAGAGTTTTCAAGCCCACATATATGAACTGATATTTCGCTGTTTTACTCCCCTTTCCTTCATTGTCTCTATTTTCAGGAACCTCAAGAAGAACCAAATTCTTTGGTACTTTTCCCGGAAACTATGTCAAGAGGCTGTGAATCACCCTCCCTCCTATTTAAGCTGCATTTCAGCACTACGACTGCGTAACCTTGCCTGAAAGATTCCCGCAGGCCTCCCACTGTCATGCCTTGTCGTTTCCAATGGAAGTCACCCACCATCACCAACTCCACCTGCCACCGAACCACCAGCAACGTAGCAGTCGCCTCCGCACCTTGGGGAGATTGGCAGACTTGCTTCTATGTGAAAGTGCATATTCCAACTTTTTCTGCTCTAAGCTGAAAAGTCTATATGTTGGGATGGGAAAGAAAGTCATCTTACTTAAAAACGGTTGAAGATTTGAAGCAAAAATGAAAGTGTTTCATTCGGTCCACTTTGGAAGCTGTCCTCCCCTCTGGCAACCAGAAAATGGTTTATTACTAGAGGCTGTGGTGTGCATTTTCACATTCTTAGCTCGGCAGTATATTTTCCTCTCATGAGCTGCCTACTGTCCTGATTGACGCAATATGACAACCGTACTTCAGCTATCGTTTGCCTGCACTTATATGTTGTAATATGCACAGTGATTACAGAATCTAAAGCAACAGTAGGAAAGTTAATTTGGATGTGTGTGATTTTGTTGATTGAATGTGAGTTTTCAAACAGGAGTCTTTTCCTGCAATTCTTTTGTATTTTTTAGAAGTGCAAACAGTAAGCGAATAAGAGCTTTTGGTAATAATCATGAGAATATAAGAGGTTTAGCTAGACTACAAAAAAATATTGTGTTGTAAAATTGCATTGCTATTTTATATTAAAATATAATAATCAGCATCTTGAACAATGAGCTCTTAGTGTTTTATTTATCTGATAAAATTTAAATAAAAGCAGTGTTAGTGAGAGGTGCAAAGATTTTCAATATAGACACTTGAAAGTATCTGTAAGCAATATTCATAGGTAAGTTTTCACTGTGTGTATACATATACATTTGCGATTGTATGAGAATAGGCAATCCATATGATATGTTGTACAGTTTATGGAAATGTAAAAGAATCTCACATGTTATTTTATAGAAATAGAGTACTTTAGAAGCATCGCAAGTATTAAGGCTGGTTTTAGCAAGGATTATGATCAATACAATTATTTTTACTATGATAATTATTTTTCTTCTGTGGAACTCAGAATCCTGGCTACATTTGAGGACAGGAATATGTTGAGCCTGATTTTCCTGGTGTGTGTAAAATATTTCCTCAAAATATATTAGGCAATTTTTAGAGGCAATATTAAATCATTCAGGTTATATTTTCTGCCCTGAAGTAGAAATTTACAAAATGATATTGGAACCTGAAAGATTTAATGTGGTCGACAGTGCCTGAATTACACATGCCCTGAGAACTAGCTTTGTATTTCTTATGACTTTGCTTAAGAACTATTCATATTTGGATCTTGAGCATCTTATAGATAAAACTTTTTATGGCATTTCTTCTGTGGACAGTGATTGATCTTTTCACAATGTACGTAGATTCTAGAATTTTGTACATATGTTTGCTCTTTTTGTACAGACTACCTAGATGTTGAGAAAACAAGGGAATTTTCTAATTTGGTCATTATCCTTCACTTAAACTAAGCTAAATATTATCCTTTACATATCCCATAGATCATAAGCACGCCTGATAGTGTGATTCTATAAGATAGCATTTATGCAAAAGTTTATGAACTTCAAAATCTTAGCAGCCAAACTGAAATGTATATAAATATCAAGTCAAAAGGAATTTCATTAGGAAGAAAGTAAAGAAACAACTTTGAGTAGCCTAACTTGATTACTGTCAAGTTCATAACCAGCTTTATAATTTAAAAGCTTTGGGTTTGAAATTAGATCAACTGCATGCAGCTTTGCTGATAAATGAATAATAATCTTTGATGCCATTTATGAAAAAATACTTCAATATCTGTTGCCTGTCATATTTAAGAAAAAAATTACTGTTTCTACTCTCTGTATCTGATTTTAAAAGGAAAAAAAAATATTCATACCTGGCTTTCAAAGTAATTGACTTTGAATTCTTACAAGCAAAGGTCATTGTGTTTTTCTTGAATAGAGATCTAATAAATTTTTCTTGGAAGTACACTTCTGTTTTTCTTTTTGACATGTATTCTTAAGTGAATTGTGTATTTTATCCCAATTTGTTAGATAAACTAAAAGAAAATGCATTTTCTCTGTGTTCTCTTGACACACAAATGTAGAAAAGATGTATCTTCATCAGCTCAGAGAAGAAATATTGTTCAACCCACCGCCAAAGCTCACTCACTAAATACATTTGGCTAAAAATTGTTCTTCAGCTAAAACAACACATTTTAAAATATTTCTGCCTCATAAACAGCTGTTTTTTTCCCAAGGAGAAATTAATTACAAGAAGGTGTAAACACTTTCCAATTAGACTATCTTAAATTTAAAATCCTTGCCCTAAAAGGCCTTATCACCATTGGCATTTCAGACTCATGTAACACCCACAAATTTTCAATGAATTTCACATTATGTGTGGTACTTGAGTGTCATTTCTTTTCCTCACACAAATAGTAGGTAGCTAGCTCTCCTTCTTGGGTCTTTCTAATAGACCTTGGTCCCTTCTGGGTCAGTGTGTTTTACCCCTCTACCACATCTATCGCCA
This sequence comes from Rousettus aegyptiacus, assembly GCF_014176215.1. Lineage (NCBI taxonomy): Eukaryota > Metazoa > Chordata > Mammalia > Chiroptera > Pteropodidae > Rousettus > Rousettus aegyptiacus. The sequence goes on from NW_023416286.1 coordinate 27,086,039, forward strand.
CGTGTTAGGAAACATATAGGTTCCTCGGATGGCAATTCATTTATCAAAGATGTCATGTTGCTTCACTGTAATGTTCACCCTGATCCCCTCCGTTTCCACTGTGTATTAGCTTCCCACTCATATGTGTTCCCTTTGTGTGAAGAAAATGCCCCATAATATTCTTCTGTTCTTGTTTTCATCAGCACGTCTGTGGGTAATTTAGGTAAATCTGAATCAGATAAAATGGGGGATGTCCGTTTGCACACTCAGAGGTTGCTTCTCATTTCTCTTCAAGCGAATCTGTTGCGAAATGATCAGCACTCTGAAAATATAAATCTGGGATTTTGAAAACACGTGCATCAAAATGTTGATTTCCTCGTCCCACCTGAGAATTAATCATTTGTGCTTCTCTGTAAAATCCACTTAGGTGCAGCCTCAGCTTTACCCAAGTGCTGAGCTCAGGAAGCCCTCCCCAGCTTTGCAGTATGCCTCGGTTTCTGTCACAGCCATCCAGGCACTGCCATGGGTGAAGCCACGGTTTGATCCTCCTGCCATGCTTCCTCATGTAGGTGCCAGGATTCTGGCTAGACTAGTGAATTATTTTTTTGTTTCACAATTGAAGCTTAATAACCTATTTTACTTGATTTTATAACAAAGCACACTCATCATTACTCACCAAAAATTACTTAATGCATCTCACTTATGCTACTAACGGCTGCCTTGGTTGGCAGAGTAGGATCCATTGTTGTGAATCCCAACAATGAGGCCTGTAAAGCATTATCTCCATTGATTGGGTTCTATCTTTTCGGACTCACATCTGTGCACTAAGTGGCCATCCAGTTCAGAGGAAGGGCACCAGAAAGGGACTCTATGATATTTTCTTTATGTGTCAAGTTTTAATCCTTCCTTTAGCTCTCCCTCACTAAAACAAGCATGTTATTTGATGGAAAGCAGAAAGAACATGTTTGGGTTACTGTTTCTTTCCATGATCTTTCACGGCTTAATCTCTCTGCGTAGGTGGTCAGTTTACGTGACCTGATAATTTCTTCCTACTGTTTTCAAGATTTCAGCCACAAAAGAAGATAGTCTTTAAAGACTCTTTGATCAAATAGACTAAACACTCTGTAAGCTTCTAAGAGCTAGTTTATTTAAAGATTTCATCATTCCATCCTTTCCAGATTATAGCCCTCTAACAGTTGTTAATGTATCAGTTATGATTTCAAATTATTTGTTCATCATGGATGGCTGGGTCAGAGCAGAAGCAGAGATTGGCATTATTAATAAACAGTCTACGCCAAGAATTGGCAAACTATGGCTAGTGGACCAAATTCAGCCTGCTACCTGTTTTGTTTGTTGGTTGGTTTATAGCCTGAAAGTTAAGAATGGTTTATACAGAAGAACATTGGTATCAGTTTGATGACAGGGAATACTAATTTTGAACCTCAATTAAGTAAAATGTCTCTCCAGAAAAAGAATCACCTTATTTTCACTGGTAGACATATCTATATTAGAAAAACTTTCCCACACTATTATTACATTGGTAAAATTTGTTTCCTTTTTGTTATGTAAGTATGTGTATAATATTCTCAATTTTGCCTTCTGGCCCACCAAAACTAAAATATTTACTAACTGACTCTTTACAGAAAAAGCCTGTATTTCCTGGTCTTTGCTGTCAGCAAAAAAAAACCTGGAAACTGATGAGAGGGAAAGGAATATTAAAAGTCTGCTATATACCAGACTGTTATTTTACATGTATTCCAAGTCTTTAGCCCCAAAACATGTCTAAAAGGAAAACTGCTTTGTGCCCGTTTTACAGATGAGAAAGCCGAGGCTTAGAGAAATTATTAAAAAATATGTGGTAGAAATTAGATTCAAAATCCGGTCTATCTATCTCCCAAACCTGTACTCTTTCTTCTAAATCACTCAGTGCTAAACTCACTGTTGCTCAAACTGTGCTCTCCCAGTTAAACTGCTACAGCCACCTGCCTCCTTTCCTCTCCACCATTCTCACAAGCTCTCCCATCATGAACAGCTACCCACTCAAAGCAGCTTTTTGCTGGGCACAGGATATTAAGAGGTATATGCTCAATGCAGTACGACAGTGTTTCCCCAAGGAAAGTTAACTCTGTTTCTAAGAGTACACAGTGACCTGTGAGGATATGATTTCAGTTATTGACCTTTTCTAATTGAACTTGAGCCTGTCTGTGGGCTGTGATTCATTAAGGCAGTGAGCCAGCTCAGCAGCTGATGGTGGCTTCGGGAAGTGCTTGGTACTGTTGAGCCACTTAGAGACAGGCAAGCCCGGTGTGCTCTAGGAACACAGTGTGCTCAATAGACATCTTTTCAATCTACAAAGCCCCGGGATACACTAGCCATTCTCTGCTGGGTGACTCACTGAGTGACCGAGAGCCTTAGCTCACTACTAAATTCAGCCCCTCCATAGCTCAGGAAAGTTCCATCTGAGCTCATGCACATACATATATCTTGACCCAAAAAACTTTCAGCACTAGACAGAATTCTGCCTAGCAAACCTTCACCTGCTCCTTTGAAGGTTCTTATTTCATCCTTTTTCCCTAAAATATGAAGAGTGACTCAGTTGTCCTGGTGTCTTCCAAAAATAAGTGCCATTTTAAATAAACCATTTACATAAATTACCATTAACGACACCAGTGGATGGGTGTCAGATCTTGCACTGATATTATAGAAAGCTTGAGAATGACTTTTTCATACTATTTTTAATTACACAAGCAACAGATGCATATTGTAGGAAAAAATAGAAAATGATTTAAAAAAAACAGTATCACTAAGAGTCTCATTCTTTTAGGATAAAGATTACACTTCGGATCATATCCCTCCAGAGTATTTTTCTGTACATGTGTGCGCGCCCATGAGCACATGTGTGTATAGTAATGCAGGCAAGTGGGGTGATACTGAACATATTGTTTTATAACCTGCACTTAATACTGAGCAGGACTCTGAAATAAAGTGAATAAATCATATTTTCATTTGATATTATCAAAGTTTATTTTTAAAGGGAGGAAAAGTCAAAGCCAATACCCCGGAGTCATAAAATACAATTAATTCAAAACAAGAGGCAAAAATTACAGAATTACCACTAGGCTAAGAAATCTGTTGCAATTTGAGGAATTGGTAAAGGAAGAAGAGGAAAAAAACAAAGAGAGAAAAGAACATGCTTATTACCTCCCTACCATAAGCCATGACATGCATTAGGCATTTTTACGGCTAAGGAGTGGCTAATGGAAAAGAAATATTAAATTGAGAAATATGCGAACTACAGGGCAGTTGGATGCAACATCCAAACCATCCTGGGGGTTAGCAAAATGCACAAGTTTTGACTCAAAACTGACAGAACAGGATCATTGTTGAGCAGTTCAGCTTAGGCCTTCACAGAAGAGACCCCTCTCCCCTGCATTCACACATCCACAGAGAGCTACCCCAACAGAAAATGACCAGTGTCATATTCAGTAATGCAAGAAAAACAATTCTAGATCCCAGGGAGTAAATCTTTAGCAAGATCTTCTTACTCGTTGTTAATTACACACGAACTTGCATAGACGAGAAAAATGTACATCAGAGGCTCTATCCTGAGTCGTTAGCAGTATCCATCACAGGGAGCAGAGTCCTTATCTCTGATCTTAGTTATCTCCATTGTCTTTTACATGTCTGCACATTAATCAGAGCCTAATGATGACCTCCAGGGAGTTGGGAAGGTTCGATAATAAAACACTTTTTGGAGTCTTAGGTCATTGAACAACATTTTGCAAAATCTTTAGAATATGAGTAGATATTGAAGCATCATCTCTCTGTGACCCATTTGCTGGACTCCTCTTGGTGGCTGAATCTCTCTCTATGGATCTATCAAGAAGCTATCCAAAGCTTGTTATGTCTTCACAGGCTCCAGGGATTTCCGGATAATTCTCTTGTTAACCCTTAAGAACTCTGCACCCCAAGTTTTGGAAGTGTTGCTTCCATGATGGCTACACCTTTGATGGGAGGCATAGCATAGTTTGCATGTTTTGGGAAGGGTGAGTTGAGGAGGCAAGAAAGAAACAGGAAATGAATACCTAGATATCTTCAGATAGTGCTTCAGACCCTCAGACTTTCGAGCTCTCTTATTGATACTTAACCCACAAGACCAGACTATTTTGATCTTTTATGTCCTACCTACCACATGTTCTCAATCATTTGCATCAAGAAGTCATCTTAAATACACACTTAGAAGAGACTTCAAAGGAATCTCAGCAATCTGCTAGTTTCCCTTCCACAAGGGATAGAGAATGGCATTGAAACATTCGACCAACTGTGTTTGCCACAGAGTGTGTGTGTGTGTGTGTGTGTGTGTGTGTGTGTGTAAATATGTATATCTTAATGAGCAGTGTAAAACTATGAACAAATAGAAAATGAAAGTTAATAATACCAGAAGTTGTTAACTAGATAATTACGAAATATCAATGCTTTTCCTTAGGGTGCAAGTATTGATAGGCCATGATGAGGTATAAGCTTAAGAATTTATAGATAATGCTTATCTCGGAAAAATTCCCTTGGACAAAATGGCAAGGAAACAGTAGTAAGTCACCATTTTTTAATGATATCAAGTAAAATTGTTTTCAAAATTAGATTAGCATAAATATTGACTTCGTTAGGTCTATAATGCAATGCCAAACCATAGTACCTTTTTGCTATCATTGCTCAAACACTAGCCTGTATCTGAGCCAATTTCACTGGTTTGTTTTGGGGTTTTTTTGTTTTTTGTTTTGTTTTTTGTTTTGTTTTGGTTTTTTGATACAAGGAATAGGATATTAAGACTAAAATTCCACTGAAACTGGGCATTCAAGGCATTCTGCTTGAAGATTCCTGACTGAATACCCCCAAAATCTCAACTAAGAGCCTCTGGGGGCTGAGACTCAAAAGTGTTGACATAACAAGACATGACTCTTTTTGATAATTCCACTGAGCTCATCCTGGTGACTCAATATCAATAGAGTATGCTTAATTCAAAACAAGGAAAAATGTACACACACGAACATCAAGCTATTCAGAACCTGTGTATGTCACCATAGATCACACTGGGGACATAAGATTTGCTTAGTTTTTAATAAAAATGCCCCCTTCAAAGGATATTCTTGTACAAACTAAGCAGTTGTAAGCTTCTTGAACTTGCTGATAGCATAGGCTTCTCCTTAAAACTATTGACATTTTCCTCCTAACCCTTCAGCAAAGAAAGCCAGTGGCAGACAGAAGTTAGTAGGAACTAGCAAGTTGATCTTTGACCTGCTCCCTAGAAAAAACACTGGGACTATTTGTGCAAAGTCTTTCTAATGAGGCTTCTAAAATATTGTCTTCTCTACCTCTCTCTCACTCTCTTTCTTACCTTCTCTTTTCTAATGGAGGAATCTCAAAATGCTTACGAACTCTGAGCTAGTGCTATCTAGACCTCCCACGCACCCAACATCCCTGAACACACACAGAGTTATGCCTTTGGTCAGCTGTCAGATGACATGACAGCAAGCTTAGCAGACATCTGCCCATGGATTAATGGGCATGGTATTTCTTTCATTATCAAAGATAAGTTGCTAGACAGCTGTTTTAAAACCACAGCATACTTCTCAACACTGATGATGCATAGATGAGATGATCTGTTTTCTAAATGGGGTCATGAATAATCTTACCTTGGGAGACGTTTTTTCCCCCGCAACAAAAGATTTAAAGCAACAAAGACCATGCTGTAAACTTCAAATCCAAATATGTCTAAGCCTCCTTTGGACTGTGTGTGGGTGCTGATAATGACGTATTATTTGAGGATTGTTCTGGAATTCAGAGTTTACCAAAAAAATATAAGAGTGAAATTCTTGCTCTGCCAACACAAATAAAACAGTATGAAAAGCATATTTTCAAAGCCAGGCTCATGTAGGTTTCTAAGGAAATAGCCCTGACCCGGCAATAACTTCAGTTACCTTGTAAAATGAACACAGTAAAAAAAAAAAAAACACACACACACACACACACACACACATAATGTTTATCTGAGGAGTAAATGAGATAAAATATACAAGCAGAATCTAACACATTGGTGGCATTCAATAAAGACTAGTTCCCTGACCTTTTCTTTTTGAAGTTACCATTTCAGCTGATTCTAAGCAACAACAAAATGGAATTTAGTCATTAGACACTCCTCAGGCTGCACTGCCAAGTTCCATTGTTGAAATGTTTAAAGAGGACAACCAGAATATAGCATTTAAAAATACATTTTAAATCAATTCAATTTTTAAAGCAGATATTGTATGTATAAAATAGGTATTATAATTTTTCATAGTAAGCTAATCAGTTCTTAAGAAGGAACTGAACTAAAAAGAGAGCTAGAATCTAGCAGTAGAAAGGGAACAGAGGAGAAAATAAGATAATGTGCTACCAGCCATTAGCTACTTTGATAGTTCCAACACCACCAACTAGCTCTCTCACAGAGACCTATGAGAGAGGCTGCAGAAACCCTAGCAGTACTGAGGGGTAATGGATACACAACCAGGCTAGAAGTCTAGAGCTCAGCATGCAGAGTCCTGAATTCTGTCCTCATGTTATCTGTGACATTGAGGAGTTATTGCAAGGGTCAAGATGTCAATGCCCTTAATGGTCAAACAAAGGAAATCAACGGAATCATCAACATCCTTCTATTTCTAAACCACCCATGAAATATTTATGGGGAATATTTCAGGAAAAACACCAGCAGACTGGGTGGCAACTGGATATGAATCTCAAAGAAATGGTTCTGAGGCTAGAAATCTTGCATTGGGATGGGAACAAGAAATAGTGAAGAGAGGCCAGACTGAGTTCAGTCTCCTACGTGGGCAGGTTCAGTTAAGAGTACAGCACAAAACAAAAGACAGGAAGAGACAATTTTTTAAAAGATAAGAACAAAAGAAACATAGAACTACCAAGCTTATAAATAATTATACAACCTAAGGAATCAAAAATAGACTAAAATAAATTACATTTTTCACCTAGCTAACTGACAAACGTGCAAAAATTGTCTTTAGATCATGTTTTTGGGAATGTTAATTGCTAGAATTTGGGGGCCACAATTTGACATTCATAACAAAAACTTTAAAGTATTACATACCTATTGATCTAGCAGTGTCATTTCTGTATATTTATTCTATATAGTTATTTCTATATATTTGTCTTATATATATTAATTCATCAGAAATAATTATGAATGTGTTCAAATATTGAGCTATAAATATGTATTGTCATGTTGTTTCTGATATCACATAATTTTCCAAAACCTAAAATTTAATAACAAGAAAAAATTAAATAAAATGTGGCACTTTTTACTATGAAATATTGTGCATTCATTTAAAAATAGCCTCATGGAAAATATTCAATGACATACAAACATATATTTATATATATACTTATGTATTATGTACACATATATGCAAAATTAACTATATATCTAATCCTGTCTCAACATAATATAAATTACGATGTATAAACATATTAATACAAATATTTATGGATTATATAGATATGTAAATAAAATTAACTAAATATCTAATTCTGCCTTAATGTAATCCAATTCAAAGACTTAAACACTCATATTAGGAAAGAGTAATCATTAGAATAAAAACATTTGGTCTTTCAGAATAGCCACTCTTCCTATGCTTCCTTCCTAAGACAGTTCCCAGGTAAATGGGAGGAGAAACAGTTTAACATCTTCATGCCGGTGGAGAAGATCTGAGATCTTGGCAGGATGCCTCTTTTGGTCTCTAAGGCCAAGTCCCTTGTCCCCTGGGTGTCTCCTGACCTTTAGAGTTGAAATCTGAGGATGGTCTAATTGGTGATCTGATCTCCCTTGGTTTGGCCAGGATGATGACTTCCTGGCTGACTCAGCCTCACGTTAGCTTCTGCAGGCTGCAGACTCTTGCATATCCACCATGCCCTTCCTCCAGCCTTCTGGCCCAGCAGCGCACCCAGCCTCTGCTGTGGGGTCACCCCATGTTGCCATCACGTGCACCACTATAGGTCCTTCTCTTCCCAATTCTTCATCCCCATTAGATAAAGAATTAGGGCAGCCTGAAAAAGCTACACCCCAGAACCCCCTTTCTGCCAGATCACACCACTCTGCCAAGTTTATTTTGATGTGGCTGAGCTCTAAATTGCTCTTAACTTAATTCATCTTAAAGCCCAGGCCTCCAGAGGAGAAATCAAGAGGCACCACACTCTCTTCATCCTTTTTTTCCTTCTTCCACCATTTCCCAGGACAGAATATGGCCCAGCTTTTACTTCCACTATACCCTACCCCTTCCTTCTAGCTAAGTATGCAGGGGTCTCTTTTCTGCATGATGAAAAAGCTCTCTAAACACAGCCCTCTATGATCAGTTATTAATTTGATAAAGGGAAGTAAAGTTATATTGAATATTACCTTGGTCTTTCTCTTGGCATTTTTTTCTATAAAAATTATATTTAAATAAATGTTGAAGGCAGAAGATACAGCTTTGTAAAGGTGATAAACCAGGGTATGGCAGAAATGAGGATTTGATCAAAGGAAGCAATGTGAGAGTGTGTGTGGGAAGTGACTGGGGCAGCACAGAGTTTTAGGAAGATGACTCTGGAGGCTTTCTGAGGAGTAAGATAGAAGCCAAGAAGCCAGTAGCGATCTTGGTCCAGGTGAGGGGAAAGAAATTAGGGCAGCAGCAGTGGAATACAAAATAAAATAAGGAAGACTTAGACATTGATTTGCTTAAGGAATGGAAGGAAATGCTGGCGTCTACGAAGACCATGAGGTTTCAAGCTAAGCCAACTGCAGGAATGATAAAAACAGTCCAAGAAATGGCCCACTTTCAATCTCGCTCTTAAAATGGCATGATGGTAATTCATTTTCCACACACAAGTTTTCTGTTATGACAATATAAATGGACTTAAAAGTAAAGAAGAGAAAATTTTTTAATTCAAAAATTTGTCCTGAATAAATATATTTAACGGTATTAAGAAGTGAAATGTTTGTTTTTAACACCTACTCTGATTTAGAAAGCAATGTTTGTCATTGTTTATTTTCAAAGGAGGAAAGAAATCAAAAGGTAAGATGCTGACAACTAAAAGTATCTGAATTTATACATATGATCTCATATTGAGTTTATACACCCTGAGGATTGCTTTATTTTTGCACAGTTATCTAAGTACTTTTTGCTTAAGAGGAATTAAGTCGAATTCTGATTACCAGTTGAGTTTTTATGAAATTTATTATTTTGGTAGAAATAATGTAAAGCTATATATGGACTATTATCCAACATGGTATGAGATTAAAATGTTTGAAACATCAATGTTTAATTAACAATTATCATACAGAGTTGATTTTACTCAGACTATTACTCAGATATGTAAAAAAAAAAAAAAAGAAAGAAAATCATAGCTTCCTTATTTTCTTAACCAATTTAATCTTTTTCATGTATTTTTGAGACATAATCCACATACCATGTCTCTTTAAAATGTACAATTGAATAGTTTTTAGTATATTCACAAAACTGTACAACCATCACCACTATCTAATTCTAGAACACTTTTGTCACTGCCAAAAATGTAACGCCATACCCATTAGCAGTCACTTCCCATTCACCCTCTCCTCCAGCCCCTGGCAACCTCTAATCTACTTTCTGTCTCTCTGGATTTGCCTGTTTTAGATATTTCATACAAATCAAATTATATACAGTGTAACCAACCAAATTGCCCCTGTAAATTCCCACCCACTGAGTGGCAGTAAAAATTTGCTAGTACAAATTTAGCAGTCAATAATATTTCAGATATTTCCAGTTTAAGACAATTTAATTTTGGTAAAGACTCATTAAGCTTAACGTACACTCAGTGACAGATTGTTTCTCCACTTCCTTCTTCCTTTCCAAGTGGCCTGGGTACAGGGGAAAACTTATGAGTCCCTCTAACAATGGTAGGAGGGTGGGCCGTGCTTCTCTGCTGGCATCTGCAGGATGGTGGCCTGACAACATTGAGCTTTGCATCAAATGCCCCTGAGGACAACTGGTCCCAAATGAACTCTTGGCAGATGACAGCTTCCCTTGCCGCTGACACCTGAGCCTGACACTGCGTCCTGCCATGCAGATCACTGCCTATGGCAGCCTCCTCTTGCCAGCTCCAGGTCTCTACCAGTGTATGTTTCTCTTAGCAACTCAAGTCCACTCTGTGGGTGGGCCTGGGCCCTTTCTCCTCTGCTGTACATTTCGCACCTGTCATAGAGTCTAGCATATAGTAGGCATTCAACAATATTTTTTGAATGGGCGAATAAATCCTTCAAAATTCAGCTAAAATGTTATCTCTTCTGTATACTTTTTCGCAATAAGCCCACCCCTTCCCACCACTGCTTGCTCCATGCTCCCAGTGGAGCAGCCGTGAGCTGTGTTACAATCGGGTGTATGCATGTCATCTCTCAAACGTTATAAATCCCACCTCTCCCTCAAGCCCAGGTGAGAAACTTCCCAAGGCTTCCTTCAGATCTATGACATATAAATAATATGTTCAATAAATATTAAAAGTAATTATTGGCTTATTATTTCTAATTAGCTAGATTTATTTAAAAAATAATAACATGCATATTTTACTAAATAATCATATGGCACGAGTGGATATCAAATGGAGAGGAAGTCTCCATTTAGCCCAAACAATTTTATGGAGTCTCCTATTCATGAAAATTTAGTTGTTCCCAGTATTTTGCTCTTCAAGTTTATTTTTTCCCCATATGTTTATTTTTTATTGTGTGTAAATCATTGTGTGATCATCCGAGTTAGTAAAAGAGAAAACTTACACTAGAAGTTTCTGGTAAATGATGGAACTGTGGTTTGAGTTCACGCAGCTTGGTTCAGAAACAGTGCTCATAACCAACTATAGATTCTGCGGAAGGAATTAAAGGCAGAGAGAATCACATTTGCAGAATCACCTGTCAGGATAAAAAGGTAAGTAAGGGACTTGTTGGCTAGGAGTTTGAATTTCATCCTGAAGGCAAGAATAAGTCCAGCTTAATCAGTTTTCTATTGACAACTACGTATCTCAGCTCTCCAATGGGATTGAAATCTCTCCAATGGGAACTCAAGTTTTTCTCCACTGTTGACTGGCAGATCCCCTGACACTAGGTGCCCGTGGGTGGTTTCTGACATGTCTTAGACCCCAGAAAATAAATCCAGGCATTTTTAAGTTGAAAAAGAAAATGTGGAATAGTGATACTGAACTGAGTGGTTCAGAGTTTGCACTGTGTACTGAGTTGGGGGGAAAAGTTAACATTAACTCTTTAACTGTTCTTTTCATATCAAAGTTCCATGTGTTTCCTCCAAAGTTATCTCAGTATGCTACACATATGACGTTTCCTTAGAGGAGGTTTAGGAGAAAGGAAGAGAGGCAAGCAAGACATTTTCTCAACTAAGTGGGAAGTTTTTTTCAGGGCAGTGTCCCCATAACCAGAAGTGCTGTTGATCCAACCAAAAAAGAAAAACTGGAGAATAAAAGTTGCAGCTTTGAAAACCATCCACATCCCGGTGGAGGCCACATCGTGCCGTGGTTATGAGCACTGGTTCTGAACCAAGATGCCAGGATTCAGCCCACAGTTCGGCCGTTTACTGCATATTTTGGACAAGTTATTTATGCCCTCAGTTTCTTTGTAATTTGGAATAATAACGGTACCTACCTGCTAGGCATGTGGTGAGGCCTGAATGAGTTGCTGTCTGTGCGCAAAACTTCAGCGGCGTTCCTCGCCGGCGCCATCCCGCCATCCCCGCGCCGCTGCTCCGCCCTCTCCCACCTTCTTTGACTGAAGATCGCATGCTCACCCCACTTGCACTAAACCTCCTTGTCAGTAAGCATCATTCAGAGCTTTCTATTTTATCCCTTTAATTATTAAATTAACTATTAACTATTTCATTTGTACTGTAATTATGAACTGAAGAACCTAAATACCCAATTATATAATAGAATTGAATAGGGAGACATCCTTATTCTCTGTTTTCTCTATAAAGTCTTTCCTAAATTCCAGTCCAACTGGATCACTCCACTCTAGAGCAACAACACCAGAACAGAGCAAATCCTCCCAAACAAAGAGACAAGAAAGATGAGTATGAATGGAACCACAACTGGCTTCCCTTTATTGACACTCCATCCTCTGACCCAAAGGTCAAAGGATCCTGTTCTGAAAATGGACAGAAAGCACGCTGCGATTTGGCTCCTGTTAACTAAAAGCATCTTTGAGAAAGCAAAGACTATGTCATTTTACAGTCCTATCAAGTTATACAATCCTGGCTGATTTCTGGAAATAAATTTGTCATTGAAAGCATGAAGCGAACACCTTTTTAAATTATTTCAAGCAATCTGTGGAAGCATAATGCCAAGGCAACACTTTCAAAGGCCTCATTGTGAGCATTTGTGCCTGGAGGCTGCTAATTGCTGGCCTCCGTCCATCTCCCTCCTGCAAACACAGTACCATATTTGTCTTTCAGCTGTCACTATTTGTTAGGGGCCTATAAACAGAGAAGATTCTTTCTTAGCAACCACTGTGAAAAAGCAAAACCCTACCTACCCCTCCCCTCCCAAAACAAGCCTGAAATTAGTTTAAAAACAAGGAAAATGAACCTTACAAGGTTACTTTGTGAAAGTCAAAATGACAGTCCAATATGGGAAGTTTCAAAACTGTTATCTGTCTTTGGCTTGAGGAAAAAAAAAAAAAAAAGACTCTCAAGAAGCTTTTAGAAGCCAGCTGCCAACAGATTAAGAGGCGACTAGAAATGATCTCAGCGCCATTTGTAGACGTCTGGTCACACGGATATCTGCAAGATAACTAATAATACTCCAGTTACGTTACTCAATTTTCTTTCCTTGGAGAATGCTTTGGGCTCCATCTGGCTATTTTTAGTCTTGAATGTCAGATGCCATGGGAAGCCATCACCAAGGCGGTCCAAGGATTACATGTTCATCCAGAAGAGGTAAAAGTTCTAGAAATCAGAATCACTGAAAAAAGCCGCTGGAGATCAAAGCATTCAAGGGAGTCTGGAAAGGAGGGACGGTGGGAAGGCAGGCTTTTTTCGTTGACAGCTACAGAACAATCCCTGATGTTACATTTCAGATAGAGAATTACAGAAAAGCATCATATTTGTAAAGAAAGCATGAACCTTGACCTCAAGAAAGAATGCTGCAGAGGATCTGTGGGAGTACCCTTGGCCATTTTAGCTTTCAGGAAGTTTAAAATGTTTCTGGAGTTAAAGCGGTTCCCTCCTGCCAGCCTGAGAACAGCCCGTTTGGAAAACAGGACTGGTAGGCATGGAAACAGCCGGCAACTTGGTAACAAAACTCATTACAAGGTTTACTAGAGAAAAACTGCGGAGAAGCCTCAAGAGGGAAACCCAGATTTGGTATAATTCTGCAAGACCAGATAGTTCAAAATCGTAAGCCAGGGTAACTATAGTATGCTAAGCTTCAATAACTGAGTAGAAAGAATTAAACTTTTGTGAGCCGTGATCCTTCAAGTGTTACTTGTCTTGTAACAAATAGTGACAGGTTGCTGATAATCAAAACAATGAAAGTACAAGACACCCAGAAGAAAATTTTTTTAATTCCATATTTTTATGCCCTTGAAGACATATTAAGAAATTGTTCAGAACTGAACTCGCATGAATATTGTTTCAAAACTGGAAAATGAAAATATTGTGAACAAAAAGGCTTTACTGATTGCCAACTTTCACATCGTTTCATTTTGATCTTCGCAGTAGCCCCTTGATGAAGGTGTTATCTCTACTGCATAAGAGATGAGGAAACTGAGGCCCAGAGGAGCTGAAGGCGGTAGGCAGCAGAGACAGGCTTCTGTTCTCAGCCAGAACTCTTCCCCGCTTCACCCCAGCCTCCATCCTGCACACACTGTGGTTTAGGGAAGGATGCATTGACACATCCGGGTGTAACGGGTCACTCCTATGGGGCTGGTACTCCTCCACCACACTGCAGGAGCAAGCAGAGGTCATAATGAGTATTTTTAATTTAAAAATGGGAAACTTTATTGTATTTTGTACTTGTATTTTTTTAAAGCTCTTTTTAAAGCTCCTTCTGTTTTCTCTTCCCCTTCCTTTTTCACTTCCTCTTTCCTCTCTTAAGTATTCACCTTACATTGGAGCTCCACGCACTCTTATACACCATCACCATGCCCAGGGAGCTCACATGAACTCAAGACTTCTCAGGTCACTCGAGCTATGGCCAGATGGTGCTTCAGGGACCACCCCACCCACATCCTCCTACTCGCCCAGGACTTCTACCCCTTTACCCAGCTCTAGCTGCTTTATTTGCTGATGACTTGAAAGTAAAGGTAGTAATGGACAGCATCAAGGCCTACAGACATTTGATCTCTCAGGAGGCTTTGCTAACATTGCCAGAGTGATGGTGGAAAGTGAAAACTGGACAAAAGCATACCAGAGGTGAGCAGGTGCAGTGTGGCTCAATTTGGCTGCCCAGTCTTTGAAATCTATGGATGATACTATGGTTTGAGGACAGCAATGCAACCATATATAATTAGATTTATTGTGGAAATCATTATATTGCAACCTACTCCCTCCACTACACACAATTTTTAATTATGTTTTTTCTTCTCCATTCCTCCCCAGTTGTAACTTAGAGATTTAAGAAATAAAATGTTTCCTATCGGGGTACTAAAAGTGGGTCTTTCATTAACCTTAGCTACAATGAGTTAAAGAATCCCCTAGTGACTTGAAAAATATGAATTTTTTTTCCTAAGTGTTCGATTTAATATAATATAAAAGAAGAAAAGAAAGCGAGGCGTCCAAAAACTTCTTTAGACACTAGAAAACAAAAATTCTCCAAGATTATTTATAATATGCATAATTATATACATTTGCAACTGCTCAGTTATGTGAATTTACGTTTTAAGAAAATATGGTGTATACCGACAATGACAAATATTGGCAAGTCCATGGAATAACTGGAACTCTCATACATTGCTGGTAGAAATGTAAAATGGTAAAACCTGTTAGAAAAACTATTGGGCGGTTTCTCAAAAATTTAAATATTCACCTTCCAAAGAATATAGTCATTCCACTTCTAGGTATTCACTCAAAAGAAATGAAAATGTTAAGTCCACACAGAGTTATACATGAATGCTCACAGCAGCATTATTCACGATAACCCAAAACTGAAAGCAACACAAATATTCACCAACAGGTATAGACTGACAAACTGTGAAATATCCATATGATAAAATACTATTCAGCATTAAAAAAAAAAAAAAAAAAGGACAGAGAAGGGGAAGAGGTGGATAACTGATACAACAACAACACAGGTGAATCTAGAAATCATTATGCCAAATGAAAGAAGCCAGACGCGAAAGAATCCATTATGTATGATCTCATTTATACAAAATTTCAGAAAATGTAAACTAAATCCATAGTGACAAAAAGCAGATGAGTGGTTGCCCAAGGCCAGGGAGGGATGTTGCTAAAAATCCTACATTGCATGACATCGCCTCCATAATAAAAATTATTGAGCCCAAATATCAATAGTGTTGAGGCTGAGAAACCTAATCTAATCTGACCAACAAAAAAAGAAGGATACAAATTACTAAAATCAAGAATGGAAAAGAGGCATCGCTATCGACATTAGAAAAATTAAAAGGATTATAAGGGCTATGAACTACTCTATGCTAACAAACCAGACAGTTTAAATGAAATAGAAAGATTCACAGAAAGAAAGAAATTAATGAAACTGACTGAATGAGAAAGAGAAAACATGAACAGACCCATAACAAGTACAGAATTTGAATTAGTAATAAAAAATTTCCTCCAAAAAAAATCCTTGGCCCAAGATGTCTATATTGGTGAATTCTATAAAACATTTAAAGGACAAATAATATCAATCCTCCAAAATTCTCCCACAAAATATAGAGAGAACACGTCCCACCTAATTTCATGAGGTCAATATTACTTCCATACCTAAGCCAGAGAAAGATGTCACAAGAAAATTGCCGATCGATATTGTTATTCCTGAGTCTGGATGCAAAAATCCTCAATGAATACTAGCAAAATGAATCCAACAACATATAAAAAGGATTCTACACCAGACCAAGTGAGACTTCTTCCAAGAATACAAAGTTGGCTTAATTTCTAAAAGTCAATCACTGTAAAATAATTTTAATAGAATAATACAAATAACAGAAAAAAAACACATGATCATCTCAATACATACCAAAAAAAAAAGCATTTGATAATACCTAACATCCATTCATGATAAAAATCTCAATAACTGGAGATAGAAAAAAACTTTCTTAACTTATAAGGGGATTCTATGAAAAACCTGTAGCCAGCATCATACTTATTAGTGAAAGATTGAATGTTTTTCCCTCTAAAATTGGGAGAAAGACAATATATTATATGAGTGCATTTATGTAAAATGTCTAGAAAAAGTAAATCTATAAAGTCAGGAAAAAAGGATGCTTGACAGGCAAATACTATTTTACACTTGCTAAATATAGGTTTCCTTCCTAAAACTATGTGGCAACTTCTGGCTAAATTCCTCTCTGTCTCCAGGATGGTTATACTTTTTCAGCACCTGGTCTTCGGTCCTAGCGAGCAGGCACTGGCAAACACTCCTTAGGCATGCAGAGGGCATCTGTGGCTTCCTCAGAACCAGAAATCCTGAAATCCTGAATTTTTTCACTCCGAGGAACAAATTCATGCCTAAGGAGACAATGAGTAAATGGTCTAAGAAGAAAAGTCACTTCAACATGAGGGTACCGCCCTGAAGCCAGGAGCAAGACAGAACCCTGCCTGTAATACCAGTGCTGTGGCGGAAATCCCTCTGTCATCACGCAATTTGATAAGCAAGCCACACATCTGCCTCTTGGCAATTGCAGAAGCTTTCAACACAAAAGGAAATAAATGGAATCCAAGAGGAGAAGACATTTGAGAGCAAAAACACTGTAACCTGCAAGTAACTGTTCTTAGAATGTCATGAGCACCCAGTCATCCTAATATGAATCCAACTCAAACCCTTTGGTTATCCTCACATGATGCTTAGATAGCAAGCATCACATAGCTCACATAGCAAGAGCTTGTGTCCTGGACACCACCGGTGGAGGAGACAGATGTCACCTCCATCAACGACATATCTATCTGCATTTTTAGCCATTGACTTTACTGAGCACTGCCTTTTCTTGTGTATCATTTTACAGCCATGAATCTACAAAGGGGCAGAGAACCTACAAGATAAAGGATTAGGACCCAGACCTTTTCTGTTTGAGGGTCAAAGATTTCAAAATATGCCTGATGAACTAGCATAATCTTATGTGAGGCTCAAGAACAGAAAAAGACAATGGAGGCATTTATCAGGATGATGCAGAAGAGGCTCCTGAAGGATAGATGCAGACACAACAGCAAGGCCGAGGTAGAAAAACTGCCGATCCTGGGCCAAGTGCACAGCTAATGCTGGCACCTCATTGCTCCAGCCACTCTGCCATAGTGTATATGCTAAAAGGCAAGCGGCTACACACGGTAATGGAAAAAGATGAGTCACCGAGAGCTGTAAGGCCTGGGACCCAGAGAGTTTTGTTGTTCGATGTTCTTAGCTGAACATGAGCATGAGGGACCAACCAGGGATCACAAGTTCATTCGGTCCCCTCGGCCACCCACAAGGAGGCAGAGATGCTAGTGATAAAGGAGAGCCGAAGGTGCAGGGCCAGCCTTATAAGGCCAGAAGTGCTCACATCCAGCTAAGAAGCTGCATCTTTCCAAGAACACTGGGGCCTCCCTCTCGTACAAATGCCATCACCTAAGTACCAGAACTACTGGGAGTGAAATAGAAGCAGATGTTCTCTTATCGCTTGTGTCTGGACTGACTTCAGGTTGATAGGAAGAGACTGAAAAAGAACAGACTGGTCCTATTGTGTTGAGAGCATCTGAGGAAAAGAGACCCAGACCATTGCAAAAAAAAAGTAACATTAGAAACCTTGAAGCGTGTCCTCCCCTGCGTTCTCCCAATGCCAGAGGCATGGTGGCAGGCCTCTACTAATGTCTATCCAGCTGGTGTTAAAGCCAACAGGGAAGGAAGCATCATTGGGAGATGTGGAGGTGGGGAGAGGGGTCGATCACTTTTGTGCTTAGCATCAATACTGACTTCCAATGGCGTCTTGCCTAAGTGGAAATTCACAAATATCAATTAATTTTGAACTTTGCATACTTGCAGTTTATGACTTTATTCTTGACATAGCAACAAGTACAGTCTGAGCTTAGCTGGCCAAGTAGGAAAAAAAAAAAGGAATGTATGTACTTTCCAGTTTGGAAAGGAATGTGTACTTTTTGCACATTAGCCATATTTAAAACGTTTGCTCAATTTTAAGTTGTTTGCTTGTGAACCATGAGTTTAAAGAAAATAAAAAGGGAATTAGATTCCATCAATCAGTACAGTAAAATACAACCAAAATTAGATGCCATAAGGTTATACCATTTCATCACTTATAATTAATGTTATCTTTGTGGGCCCCTTCTGAGAAAATGTTTATATAATGTTTCATTTCCTACAAAGAAATTCATCTTCTGATTTCCTCATAACTTTAAAAATTATATAGTGAGTTAGAAAAAAAGGAAAAAACTATTATTTTAGCCTAAATGGCTAATTTTAAACATTATAGAAAAACAGTCTTCTATCTAAATAGTCAGAAAATGAATTGATTTTTGAAGCTTTCTACTTTTCTTTTTTTTTAAACAGTATGTTGTATATATATATTGCATTGTGTCAGATTTCCTTCTGTCACCAAATATTTGACCCCTTTCACCCCTATCTACCTCCCTCCTTCCCTCTTCTCTCTTGTAACCACTAATCCACCATCTGTGTCCATGAGTCTCTGTTTCTTTGTCATGTTTATTTGTTGTTTGCAGTTTTATATCCTACATGTGAGAGAAATCTTATGGTTTTCAACTTTTTCTGTCTGACTTGTTTCACTTAGCATAATTATCTAAAGATTCATCCATATTGTCACAAAGCTTTCTACTCTTCTTAAAGAAAAAGTCTGATCGTAGAGTAACTATGGCTTTAGGCCATCTAATCACTCTTTTGCTTGAATCAAAATTCAGTACTAATATTTAAATCAGGAATAATTAAAAGAAAATGTTTGAATCATACTTTTTTCTTTTTCACTAGAAATGATCATTTCTCAAATCAGAGAGATAAGTTTTTCTCATATTTACTCCTTACGGTAGAAAACTAGTTAAATAGGGTCTTTTGATGCACTTAGGAAATTATAATATCTAGCAATAACAGAGATGGGAGTTGTGCAGGAACTTGGGAAACTAGAACATGGCTCAGGAACCAGAGCCTGCTCCTGCTCCTGCTGCTGCTGCTCTGGGGGCTGGGTGTCATAGGCAGAATTCTAAGATGGCCCCCAGGCTTCATACATCTTGACGTACACACACCTTTTATCTCCCCACATTGAATGTGGAGAGAACTGAGTATGGTTCTCTCTCTGAATGCCTTGTTGTACAAGATACCATAGTAGGAGACTGGAATGAGCTACCCCTGTTGGCCTGGAAGACATAAACTGCCATGTTGTAGAGTGTAGAGAGAGCATGTGGCAGGGAATGACAGGCAGCTTCTAGGAAGTGAGAGCCCAGTCCTACACCACAAGAAACTGAATTCTGCCACCAGCCAATGGCTCTAAAGAAGACCTTGAGCCTCATCCAACACCAACCCCAGTCAACACATTGATTTCAACCTGAAAGACCCTGAGCAGAGGACCTAGCTGAGCTGTGCCTGGACTCCTCACCATAGAACTTGTTAGAAAATATATTTGTTTGTCTTAAGCCACTAATTTTGTAGTCATTTGTTATTCAGCAATAGAAAATTAGTACACTTCAGTTACCTTCTTGCCCCTCGGAGAGATAAATGCGACAATTCTAAGCATTCTGGTAACAAACAGACCACATCCTCACTTCTCTGCCTTCCGGCTCCTTATACTCACGGCTCCTCACAGTTTCTTCAGGATCCCCCTGCCTCTTGTCTATATGTCTTTTCTAGTTATGCTCCCACTCAGAGTGAATATCTCTCTGTGTTTCAAAGAAGCTGGACAGATAAACCAATAGATGTCCTTATAAGCAGCTTACTTTACTGAAGCATCTTCATAATGTCAACTAATCCTCCAAACAATGCTTTGAGGTGAGTACCATTATTATTCTCAGTTTTGTAATAAATCAAAGAGTTCGATGACTTAGTGGGAAGCTAGTCTCAGTCCCGAGATATCCTGCACTGCATCTTCTGCACTGCTACTAACTTAAAATAACAGATTTTCATGAATGCTATACAAATACTGACAACATGTAAACTATTCTTTCCTCTTGAGACAAACAAAGAACAAGTTGCTATGGAACCATCATCAGTTATTTTAATTATGTTGCTCTTGTTACCAAATAAACTCTGGTCAGGAGGACTTAGGTATAAACATTGGCTGGCTCTATGACCTTGATTAAATGAGTTGCCTCCATGAGCTTCAGTTTTCTTAACTGTAAAATAGAGCTATAACCGGACTTACTCCACAGTAAATTGTAGTTGTCATTGGTGGTGGTGGTGGTAAGTTGCCACATAGAAGCTCAGTAAATTGTAGTTGTTGTTGTTGGTGGTGGTGGTAAGTTATTCATCAAGGGGCAACTACCATGTCTTATACTCCTACAGCTTAACAACGATTAAGCAACTTCTGAGTAGGACTCAGATGAATATGTTACTTAATTAATTCATGGACTAATTTGAATGGATGTCCACACTAGTGGAAGAGTTCCCATGAAGAAACAAATTGGCTCTTATTTCTCATGGGAAATAATTTCTCAAGAATTTAAGAGCATTCAGAAGTCCCTGTAGCCGTATACTAGGGATGGATTTGGTCAAGGAATATGGCAATCCTACTTTTAGAACTCTCTGAGCCAGATGATCACCAGCAGAAAATTTCCAGAAAGTTCAACATCAAATGTAAACTATATAGAGTCAACCTGTAGAACAAAGGATAAGAGTATAAGCTTCAGAGTTGCATCCACCTGGATTCAAATCTTGCCTTTGTCATTTATTCTCTGGGCTTCCCTGAGTACATACTTAACTTGTTTCTGTCTCTGTTTCCTCATAAATTAAAATGGGGCTATTTTCCTCCTGGTGTTATTGAGAGTATTAATTGAGTTAATATACATCTATCACTTTGAAGAGTGCAAGGAATGTATTAAGCACTCAGTAAACGTTAAAGATTGTAAATTCACCCAAAGTTTATTAAGTTTCTAACACACATCAGGCACCATACTGAGCATCGCAAATACAAAAGCCGAGAAAGAAGGAAGAAAAAAATTAATTGTCTCTGAATAAATCTCTCTGACAGGTCATTAGCATACAATATATTAGTTTTTAATTAGTAACTTTTTTAGGTAGATATTATTTGCCCTACTTTACAAATGAAGAACATGTGTAAAAGATTAACCATGTTACTTAAGGTCACAAAACTAGTAGGTGGCAAAGCAGGGATTCATGGCCAAGACTAGGCTCCAGCCTGCTTTTGCTTTAAGTAAGACACAATCCTTGTCCTTGAGAATGAAAATCTTCAGTAAAGATATAAATGTAAATGACTAAATACAATACGATATGAGTGCCAAAGTGAGCTGTATACGAAGTAGAGATATTTATCTATGGGAGTGAGGAATTCCTTGGGGTGTCAGAGAAGCGACATTTGAAGAATAAATAAGATTTCTCCAGGAGAACCAAGGCATTCATGGAGGGAGGGGCAGGGGAAAGGAAAGGGAGTAAATTACAGATTCAGAGACACACAAAAAAAAATGCCTGAGGTATTGAAGGCGCAGCAAAGAAAATCACCAAATACGCAACATCTGTGAATGAGAACTCACGTGAGAACCCAACAAACAGTCTTTTCCCACAGAGCGCCTTGCCGCTCTCAGCGATGCCAATTCCTTGTCTCTGCCTATAATGGTGGCAGTTTCTAGTTGTTAGCGCCGAGGGACTCTGTGTCATTGTCTTTCTCCAGCAGCCCAAACCAGGTGTGCTCATGTGACATGCGTCGATGCACCTCGACTTCTGGCAACTCTATGAATGAGCGACGTCCATGACGTCCTCTCCTCGACAGCCCTGCTAGGCTGCGGGAGACTCATGTCTAGGGGCTTCTTTTATGAAGTCAATCACCTCATATTTGGTCTTCCTCTTGTCCTACTGTCTTCTATTTCTTCCAGCACTATTGCCTTTTCCAAAGAACCCCAAATACTCATGAGATGCCTTAAGCAGAACAGCTTCAGTTTTGCCATTTTTTCTCCACCAATATTTCAGGCTTAATTTTCTCTAGGTCTATGACATACTTATTTTAGCTGCATCTTTAAGGTATTTCTGCTGCCCTCCTTGCTTGTGGCACCCACGGCACTTGATGATAGAGTATTTACTCTATTCTCATTGTGTCTGGATCATCCCACAACGGCGTGTACAGACTGCTTCAGCAGTTTCATCAGCTTAAGAACATTCAGCCCTGCCTCCATCCCAGGTGAAATTAATCCTATTGCTTTTATTACCAGACTACTTTCTACAGACCTCTTGTAGAGCCATTATTATGTCGTAATGACTGTTTATGTGCCTCTTTTTCCCTAACATGAATTCCTTAGGGCAAGCATCAATGTCCTTTGTCTCCAATGTCTAGTACAGCGCCTAACATACAAAGATGTGATAAATAAACAAACAAATGAATGAATGAATGAATGAATGACAACCCAAAACCCTCGCCAGACATTTAAAGGTCTCTGTTAGATGGAGCCACCTACCCTATCCAATGTTTCCTTCCAATAAGCTTGGCAAGAAACATTTAGGCTGGTCTTCTCACTGCTCAGTCTTTCTCCTACCACTCTAACCATTATCCAAGCTCCCCTGCCTCTTCCATCACCTTAAATCCATATGAGATGTTTTCTTTTCCTCAGTACACAGTTTTGCTAATGTTTATCAGCCTGCACAGCTAAATCCTCTCTTCTCTGCCAACTAAGATCAAACATTTTCACCATATTATGTGTAAGAAACTCAGATAACCTTCCCTGACTCTTTCTCACTCCTACTTTTTTTTTTCAGTATTGTCCTTAACTCTTGAAACCTCTAACATTCATTTTACATGTGTATTACCCTCAAGTTATTTTATACAGTATATCTTGTCTTCTCAAAGTCAGGGAATGTCATTTCATTGTCATTCATGCTTTGTTTTGTCATGTTTCATTTTTATCTGCCATTACACAGTGTTGAACACATAGACATCTATTAAACAAGCAAATAAGCAAGAAGCTGGTAGATTCACAATGGCTACTTAAGGTTTAACTTAATACACTATTATCTAAAATATGTCTAGTAGTAATAATAAATCACTATTTCTATTACCATGATCATTAAGTGTGGTATATGGACAGGTAGTTTAATGAGAAACCAGGTTAACACTCCTCTGGTAAGAGAACAGAGCTATAACTGACCTTTGCCATGTGTAAGTCTTTTCAGGGGATATGATGTGACATGCCCAGAGCCAAGACTATGCAATTGTTCCATGATTGGACTTTGCTGGCTTGAGAGTTCACCATCTGACCCACTAGTACACAGGCTCCCAAGTTTATAGAGTTCCTCTGCATTCCTAAATCCAGCTCACAGCGTACATACACCGCAGCCTTCATTCTGATCCCTGTGGCTCTGGCAGAAAACCACACTATTTCCATCCAAACCTTCTCATCTGGACTGAACAGATCCATCTAGTTTGCCAGAACAGGCTTTAGTCCTAAACCAAATAGGGCCGCTATTCGCCAAGCTCAGAGGTGACGTCGATTCTAACAATCAAAATGGAGCTGAGCCACTGAGGAGTAAATGGCAGAATGGAAAATAATGATGCTTGATTTCCAGAGTAACGGTCACAACATATTTTTAAAGTCTCTATCTAGTTGGCTCTGGCTTGCAGGGTTTCAATAAAATTCATCCTCGTTTATGTTCTTTTTACGTTTGTGGAAAGAATATAAAGAGAATATCTGCTTTTACAAGTTTCTTTTAATGTCAAATTAAGTTGAAAATCTTGAAATTAAGGAAATTTAAACATTTTTAACATGAATAGAAGGAAGATGGAAAGAAAACAGTAAGAAAAGGATTTTATTACAATCTCTTTTCTCAATTATTCACTGGTTCTGTCTAAACACCTAAAAGATCAAAATAGCAAAATTTAAGCTGAATATCTGACCCAAATTGGTCAAATCTTATTCTCAAATTGTTCTAATCTGAGATAAAAAGAGAGTCAATATTAAAGAACGAAGACTAAGACACCGGCTCCACCCCCACAATTCCCTTGAATTGTCCAGTTCTCCTTTACCTCGCCAGGTGCACCTCATACGTGTTGCCCAATTCCTTCTTTCATGGTCCAGCTGTTACAACTGTTTACACCAAAAAAATGGCAGCTTATGCCAATGAAACATGATGAAGTCAAATCACCAATGCCCAGAGAAGCCGTCATCACACCTGCATATGCCCACTGAAGTCACTGACCCAGGTAACAATTCCCAAGAGAATGAGCAATATGGCCACACCAACTCGGCGATGCCCTGCCTCCCAGAGGCAACAATTTTGCTACTAATGTCTACCTACTTACGTTTCGGGGCCAGCAACGTGCAGCAGCTACCCACACCCAGTGTCAAGGGCATGATTGCCTAAGGAAGTTGCTACCAGTTTCTGGCACTCGTGTAACTGGCCATACGCGTGCTTAAGTCACATATATTTTGATAAAACTCACTCTTTCTCATTCTTATAACTTCTTGCCTTAGGGCTTGGCAACATGTTAATATGGCTGATCTGGAATGTTAACTACTGGGTACACGCTTCTAAACCAGTCCATGGACTTGCACTGACCTTTGGGTACTTTTCCAACTTCTTATTTTCTCTCCCCTTAGGCTCCATTTCTACAGCGTTGCTCATGTAATTACTCTTCACTTAAATACCTACTTAGTACCTCGTGGGCTCACAAGTCCTCCATACATGCCCAGATAATCTTGAATTCCAAGATATGCCTGCTACAAATATTTTTTATTGAGAGTATTTACTTCCAAGACAATAAGAAATTGTTTTATCTTTAGTTATGCCAAGCGGTGGAGAAACATAAAAGTTCAAAACCTGAGCTTCAAAAAACATAGGCTGTCAGCTCTATCTTGACTGCTTAGTTATTTTGTTATTCTTTGTTTTCTTTGTTTATGTCCCTGGAAGTAACTCCATTATCTTCTTTAATAAGTTAAAATCTATGTCCTAATACTGAGAGAGATCCCATTAAAACCTTAACAGAAAATGGTAAAGAAACTTAACATTAATAAAAGAAGTTCCACATTCCTGCCAATTGATTTATATTCCGTTGCATTTGAGTTTCATAACTGGGTATAACAATGTAAGGATTAAGACTCTCTTAGACAATTCTGTGATAAAGAGAGCTTTTCTAATTTGAGGGCCCAGTGAAAGACCCATGAGAAGACATACTACTGAGGGCTCCAAGTGCTCTGGTTGACACTGCTGTGGCCTCCCCTTCACAGCTGAATGACGAGGCAATATTAAAGATCTTAGACAGACTAATTCCGCGTCTTCTATTTTCACCTGATTTGTAAAATGAAATTAGTTAGACATGCCTGCAGTTCTAGGAATTGCATCTCATCCACCTTCAAAAAACATTTAGCTAAAAAGATATCTTGCTTCCAATGAGGTCCTGTGTTATTTGAAAGTACATTGTAGGCTGTAGCTGGAGAGACTAAATTTAACCCATGAGAGAGAGAGAGACAATACAGCATTTTCTTAGCACAAAGAAGTATACCTCCACTAAATAAATTAACATGTAGCACATGAACAGCAGACATCTTTACAGTAGCTTCTCTTTGACTCCCGTAGGTGCAAATTTTTCTTTTTAATCTTGGCTTCTCTTAAATATCATAAAGCCTGGTTAATGTACAATTCAGTACTTGTTTCACTGCAGATTAGCATAATATTCAAAATTTTAAATTTAAAATTTTTAGGTATCACAATATCTTACGACATACATAATCAACTAACATTTTTCAAGATACTGACACAGCTCAAAATATCTTTTAAATTAGATATCCTTTATGGTATAAGTTTTAGAAGATTTATAATCTGTGGCAGGTCAATTTGCTAGTTGGAGAAAGAAAATTAAAGAAATGCAAATCAAAGAATTCAACTGCCATATGTAAGCTAACTTCAGTACATTTCATGCCATCAGAACACAGCCAACCACCAAAAATAATGAGGTCCCTAGTTATAGGGGAGCTAGATGAGAATATATGCACAAAACAGCAAAAACCCATAACCATTGGCAGAAAACTACCCAAAGTTCTTGACGGGCATTCATTTTTGCACTTATAATTTATATCTACCTTTTCCAATTTTCTGACAATATAGATGGCCCCAAGAAATACCTTTCACTATCCCAAGGGTTGAAAATGCACATTAACTTGATGTACGTGATTGACTTCAGACAATCAGCTCCAAGAAGATATCACTTCATGACTGTAGGAGGTCAGCAAGCTTTCAAAGAAGACTCCAAACTCCAGTTGAGTATCACAATCGCAAGTTTATCAAAAACAGTTGCCTCACTGGACATCTGCTGTAAGGTAAATAATTATACGTGAATTATAGATCCAATCTTTTCCACGATTCAACTCAAATTTTTTTTTATTATAGTAAGAATACTTAATACGAGATCTACTTTCTTAACAAATTTTTTAGTGTAAGATACAGCATTGCTAACTATAGGCACAATGTTGTACAGAACTTACTCATCTTGCATGACTGAAAGCTTACATCCCTTGAACAGCAACTCCTCATTTCCTTCTCTCCATGGCCCCTAGAGCAACCATTCTACTCTATGCTGCAATGAGTTTGACTGTTTTAGATACCTCGTGTAAGCAGAATCATGCAGTCTTTGTCCTTCTCTGACTGGCTTATTTCTCTTAGCATAATGCCCTCCAGGTTTATCCATGTTGTCGCATACGGCAGGATTTCCTTCTTTTTAAAGGCTGAATAATATTCCATTGTATGTATATACCACATTTTCTTTAGTCATTCATCTATCAATGGACATTTAGGTTATTTCCATATCTTGGCTATAGTGAATATGCTACATGTGAACATGGAAAGATATATATCTCTTTGAGATCCTGATTTTAATTATTATGGATGTATACCCAGAAGTGGGATTGTTGGGTTATATGGGAATTCTACTTTTAATTTTCTGAAAGACCACCATATTTAAGTAGTCATTCCCCATTTCCCACACTCATCAGACCCTGGCAACAACTAATCTGCTTTCTGCTTCTATGGATTTGCCTATATTAGATATTCATATAAATGGAATCATACAATATCTGTCCTTTTGTGTCTGTTCTTTAACTTAGCATAATATTGCCAGAGTTCATCCATACTATAGTACGTATCAGTGCTCTCTTTTTATGGCTAAATAATATTCTACTGTATGGATATAGCATATTTTATTTGTTCATTACATGAAGGACATTTAGGTTGTTTCCACATTTTGGCTATTTAGATAGTGCTGCCATAAAAATTCATGAACAAATCTTTGTTCGAACATCTGTTTTTAATCATTTTGGGCATATACTTAGGAATGAAATTAACAGGTCAAACAGTAACTCTATAAAATAACTTACCGAGAAACCATCAATTTGATTTCCATGGCATTTATACCATTTTACATTCCCAACAGCAATGTACGAAGCTTCCAATCTCTCCACATCTGCCAACACTTGTTATTTTAGAATGAACTTTTTACAATACAAATTGATCATATTACTCCCCTGACAGAAATAAAAACTGGACTCTTTGCCGTAGCCTACAAGGTCTAATGCCATTTGGAGCCTGCCTGCCTCTTCATCCTCACCTCCTACCACTGTCTCCCTCAGTCTCTGAACTACAGCACACTGTTTTTCTTAGCGGCCATTGAAAATGGTAAGGGTATGTTCAACTCAGGGCCTTTACACCTGCTATTCCCCAGACCTGATAGCTGTTCCCTCCCAGTAAATATCTGTTCAAATAGTCCTGCTCAGGAAAACTTTCCCAGAAAGCCCTATTTAAAGATGTTCCCACACACTCACATATACCTTTAGGGACTTGCCATCTCACTATCCTGATTCATTGCCTTCATAACTTTTAGAACTAGCTGCAACTCATTATCTGCTTTGTAATGTCTTCTGTCACTAGAATGTGAGTTTCCTGAGAGCAAAACCTTTGTCTGCCATGTTCATGTTCATTGCTGCGTTCTCAGTAACTGGAATGTTGCCTGGTACAGAATAAACACTAGACGAACATTTGTTGAATAAATTATTTAATAAATGAACGAATAAATGAATTCCAGGCCAAATAAGTACTGCGGTTAAAGACTTACAAACTGAGCAGTTTAGAGAATTCTGTAACCATAAGTTTTATGTGGTTGGAGAAAGGGCGTCTGATCAGGAGTATGGAAGTCGAGGCTACAGCAGAGCATGAAAGTTTGAGGCAGGACACAGAGGCTTTGTGGGCTCAGCTAAGGAGTTTGATATTTATCCTGAATGCTACTGAGGAGCCTCTGAGGAATTTTAAACAGATAAGGTGTATGATTATGCTTAGATTTTAGAACAGATCATTTTGGCAGCAGTGTGCAAAGTGAACTGGAGGGAGGTGGGACCAAAGGCCAGGAAAGAAGTGAAGAGAGCTTGCTAGTCATCCTAGAAAGAATTTGCAGGTGCCTGAACTAAAGAAGTGTATTGGAGACAAGAGCTGGTAATGTATTGATGCAATCTATGAGACTTGGTGAGCAGTCATATATTTGGGGTGGTTGAGGGGAGGAAGTGGAAGAAAATAGATTTGAGCTTTGAATAACTATGATAGTGAAGCTCTTCGCCAGAGCAGAGGTGGAGAGAATGAAAAAGAAGCAAAAGATTTAAGTTTTGGACAAGTCAAGTTTGCGTTTCTTTGAGAGAAAAAGTTGAATAGACACTTCGATATATGGATCTTGAATCCAGCACCCTCCCCCGTCCCCCCCCCCTCAAAAAAAAGTAATAATGGGATATACGTTTGAAAAAAAAACACAGGTTTTAATGAAACCACCCAGTGACATTCAAAAACAGGAAATGAGTCTGGGAGTCACTGACAGTGAAGAGGCAATTATAAAAGGAGATTTTTGACAGAAATGAGAAGGAGCATTTAGTGACAAGTCAAAGAAAATCCGGAAGATTCTGGTATGACAAGGATCTAAGTGATGGCCGATTTTAACTGAATGCATAGGCCCAGAGCCTTTGCTGAGTTTGGTTTTAATTTGTACCATAAACAGCCAAGTCTATGTCTAAAACTTCATGATTTCATTATTCTAGGGGCACAGCAAGTATATTTTCCTTGCAGGTGACTTTCCTGCAGAGATAAGACTTTCCCTCCAACCTCTGCCACCACCTAGAATCTAAAATGCTCATTTCCTGCCCGGTGTCACCAGAAAACTGGGGAAAAAACCAGAGCAGAAGTACTTTTTTTCCTCCACTCCAGAATGTGTCCCCGCATAAGAGGAGGTTGAGACCATCGTTCTAGAATAACATTTTCCATACGATTTAAATACGGACTGTATAAAGTAATTAGCCATGATTAATTTCCATTTTTCATCTTAAGTTAAAGGATTTTTTTTGAAGAAGAAGAAAACTAGACACCATTAAGATGACTATATATGGAATTCACTCCTCTCGTGACTTAACTGACATGTTGAGCACAGAACACACGCATTTTATTTGTTAAGACACCAGCCATGGATCCCAGTGGCGAAACAGGTGGGAATGCTCAGGGAGATGGCCAACGGGCCTGCGATAGATTAAATTCTAGCATTTGTACTTAGCCTCAAACCCTCTGAGTGAGTAAACCCAGGCCAGACATTCAGTCATCCAAGCTGAGCACTCCCTGCACACTTCCCCAGGGTTTCCCTTCACTCCGTTCTCATTTAAAATGTTTTTATAGTGATGATAAACGAACTCCAAATAAAAATGTCCCAAAACACATGGTCTCTGTTACTGAAGAATAGGTTCAAACGTGTTTCTTTTATAAATATGCATTCTGGCTCTTCTGCTTGCTCTCTGGTGTCTTAAAAATGTGAAGGTACATCTAGAGGGAATCTGAGGGCAGTTAACCTTGTCAAGGAAACGTCCATCTGACTGAAGATGAGGTCTGAGGGTTCCTGAGACACACTCAGGCAGGAATGTGTGGGACCCTAATAACATTAACAACGGCAGTGCATGAGGTCAACTTCAGCTTCCTGAAGAGTCCTTTCCACAGTGGTTTAGATGCTAACTTGTCCGCAGGGAGAATAAAACTTCAGTTTGAATAGAGCTGCTAGCTCTTCAATGACCTCAACCCAATGCACTAAATAGTCTGTAGGGGATGCTAAAGCTCTCAGGGGCCTATAAACCCTAGCAAATGTGCATTAAGAAGCAACATGAAATAGTAGAAGAATCAGGAAGTTACAGAAAGGGGCAGATCTAGGTTTCGAATCCAGCTCTGCTATTTACAAGGTGTAAGATCTAAGATAAATTCCTTATCTTCTCACAGTCTCTGTATCCTAGAGTAATAATATTATGGTAGAAGATCGTTTTAAGAACTAGAAACAATTAACATATTAAATGAGTAACACAAATGTCAGACATATTATGGTAGATCTTCTGATCAGGTTCATTTTCACAGACTCAGAAACAGGTAATTAGTCCACAAAGAAAAAAAAAAAAAAAAACGCCTTTCTCAACCTGCCAGTGGCAGGAAGCAAAGTGCCTCCATTCAGCTTGTAGTCCACCCACCCAGTAAGAATGGAAATGTCCCAGGTAAGCTGCTTCGATGGGAAAACACATTAAATACTCCCCTACCTGACCAACTTTTCTCTCTCTCTCTCTCTCTCTCTCTCTCTCTCTCTCTCTCTCTCCAATTTGCAAAGGCACTAGCCCTAAAATGGCAGCCACTAGCAGTAACGGAAGCTGTTAGGAGAGGCCCCTATTTGCTGCTCGGCCTCAGTTCATGTTTCCAGCATACTAATGATTCCCTGATTGTTACTAGTTAATTCAGTACAAACAGGGGGCAAACTAAGTGACATTTCAGAGGGGAATACCAAATGAACTTGAGCTGAACCATCACATCGTCCCAAGGAGTGTAACGAGGTGGGAATGAAACAATATAGGTTCCTGGCAGCACTGAGGGCAGACACAAAGCATGGAATTCAGTGTAGCTAATTCCCCAGAAGAGATTTCACAAGGGCCCAAATTCTCCAAAGCAGAAAATCACACAGGCTTTTACCAAAGAGGAAGTCAGACACAATGCGCGGAAGGGCTTGGGAGCACTGGCTGGCTGCCCAGGCTCTTGGATAAGCTGGTTTGCACAGCCAAAGCAGCAAGTACATGCAAACACAGCAACGTTAAGGTGAAGTTGAGAGAGATGAAACTGTAAGCGATGGGTACAACGGTAATTGTCAAGGAAGGTGCTTCTTAGTAGGACTATTGTGGAAGGAAGACTTGAGAGGAAAGAATGAATTTCCTCAATCTGACAAATGTAAAGACTAAAACTTGTTTCTACTTACAAATAATTACTGACCACCTCCTCAAGGTCCAGAACTGGGTGACAGTTGTAATAGATTCCAAAGAAATTCTGCCCCTGCCCTAGAGGACCCTATTGTCTGGCTGGGAATTCAAAAAATAACTCTTATGAAAAAGTCATTCTCGTAAGATTATGTG
The DNA here is from genome assembly GCF_014176215.1 of Rousettus aegyptiacus. NCBI lineage: Eukaryota > Metazoa > Chordata > Mammalia > Chiroptera > Pteropodidae > Rousettus > Rousettus aegyptiacus. Next base: position 27,117,838 of record NW_023416286.1, read on the forward strand.
CCTCTCAAAGTTCAGATTCATGCTTTGCTGCTTTGTTTAACCCCAGCATGCATCACATTGCCAGGTGCTTGGTTAAAACAGAGAATAGCTAAGTTCAAAATCATAATATTTTGACTAGAAAAAAAAGCTGAGTAAAGAGAAAGTTTGCTATAGATACAGGTGGTCAATCCCAGAAAGTGTGGAAAGAAAGTGGGATGTGATAGAGAAAAAAGAACATTCCATAAAAGAGACACGGCACATATTCAGACATAGTATAAGAAATTACAATCCTATGTGTTGGTCTAAATTACTGTTTCGTCATGTGTGGTCCACAGACCACCCACAGTGGATTTTGGCCCCAGCAATTGAATTCAGATCTCTCGAGAGTGGAGCCCAGGAATTTGCATTTCTAATAAGCACCCAGGCTCTTTTAAGGCTCATCAAAATTCAGAACCACTAGCTAAGGTAATCTCAGATTCAAGCAAACACATACTCTTCCTATAAAGATAAGCATAAAGGAAAAGAGGTAGGGAAGGAAGAAGAGAGGAACGAAGGGAGGAAAGAAAACAAAAAAAGGGGAAAAAATTTTTTAATTTTTAAGTATATAAAATAACTCGGGAAGAGGTGTCAGAGTCCACTTGGCAGGCTCCACAATGACTGTCATGTGATGAGGAGACAATGTCTGTGACACATGTTAGATGACAAAAGGCCCTCACAGCCTATCATTACCAGAGTTTGGCTCTATCTTATGGGTAGCAAGTGCCAAAGTAGGTTCCTAACCAAGAGAGTGACAGTACGTCAGTGTAGCAGTGGTCTGTGAGGTAGAAAGAATGGGAGAGAATTTTAGCAAGGAGGCAATTTCAGAACACTTGCCACCATCAAGAGGTAAAGTCGCTGAGTGCCAGAAACAAGCAGGTAGAATTTTAAATAAAAAAGAACTTGATAGTCTATTGTACTGCTAACATTCCTCGATTTCTGAGAACTCCATCTACTCTCAGAAGACAAGGAATCTGCCTCTTCGAGACCTTTACTTCTACCTCTCGTGTCAATATCCTGAAGTTGCTTCATCCACATCCCTCTTAGTTCTTCAGCATCTTCTTTCTTCTGATTTCAGGAAACATCGCTAAGCTTCCCATCTTAAAAACAAAGTTCTTCCTCTTGTCCTGCATCCCCCTCAGCTGAGCATCCTCATTTTCCCTTTCATTAACCAATTTCTTGAGAAGACGGTCTATATGCACTTCTTCACAGCACGACAGTTTGCTTCTGTCCTCATCGTGCCTTTGACACTGCTCTAAGACCTATATCTAATAGGCACTTATGATTACAACTTTCACTTCACCTCTCTGTGATATTTGCCTTCTCTCCTTGAATTTTTCTCCTCCCTTGTCCTCCATACCACCACTTTCTATCTCCTTCAATTGTGATTCAGCCTCTCACCTCCCAGAATGAAGTATAATGCAAATATAATTATCGCACATGTTGCTTAAAATTCTACCAAGGATCCTGATAGGATAAAGTCAAAACAATAACGTAACATATAAAATTCCCTCTGACATGGTCCCTGACTGCTATGACAGTTGTCTCCCGTGCCTACCCACTTCACTAAGACCTATCTGTTCCAAATTACTTGCTGTTTCTAATCTGCCGTCAGTTTCTTTCCTCTCTGCCACTGCACAGACTATACACTTCTTTCCCTCTTGAATTTCCTCCTTCTTTTCCTTCTTTCAACTCCCAGCAAACTCTTACTCATTAAGATCCAGCTCTAATGTCCCTTCTTCTGGAAACCTTCCCTGATACCTTCCCCAAGGAGAGTTGATTTTGTACTTCATTCTTATCTTATCACTGTACAAAATGCTCTCATCACATTATGTGATCACATTTTACATCTCCATCTCCCATATTTTATTACTGGCTCTTAGAGAACAGAGAGGCTTATTTATCTTTGCATTCCCAATGCCTGGGGTGTCATAGATGCTCCACAAATGTTTTTTGAATGAATGAATGAATGAAACAATATATAGTGACACTTGATATATAGGAAATAGAGGGGAAAATTACAATCCTAGAAGCCTGAAATAGTAGTAGAAAACTTAACAGAAATGAGGAAATTGAAAGGCACAGAGGCCAGGAAATCAGTGTGAAGTGAGTGACAACACGATGGGTTTGGTTTTGCACAGGCTGAATTGTATCTGTAGCAGTAGGCAGTTAGAAAAACAGGATCAGAAAATAGGCGAGTTTAATTACGTATTTGAAAATCCAAATCAGGGATGTTTGTTTGAACCAACAGAAAACTTTTTCAGTTATATCAGAGTAGAATAAACAACTTTACTGACCCTCTTCTAAGAGGAAAAAGTTAAAGGGCTTTCCAAACAAGATTTAAAAGAATAATATAAAGGTAATATTTAACAGACTCATAAAGAATTTACCATAATCTTTTAAAAAGGGAAATATGAAAAGAGAATAAATGAAAGACTAAGGAAAAAGAACTCCTCAGGTCAAAACAATAACAGCACGTTCACCCAGGCTGCTGCGTCCGCACAGAACAGTTTCACTCTTACGCTCGCCTCCCATGCTCTCTGCAGAACTTTAACAACTCATCAGGCATTATATTGATGTTGTTCGGATGTTGCTTGCATCTAAATGATGCAAAAAAAAAAAAAATGACTGATAAAAAGGCAAAAAAAACCAAAAACATATAAGTTATATAAGGCAGCTCATGAGATAAGGTATAAGCAATTTCTATAATTACAGTATATCAAATAACTTGGCTGATTTTTTTTCTGAATTAATTTCTGTGTGTGTGTGTGTGTGTGTGTGTGTGTGTGTGTGTGTACCAAGCAGATACAGCCAGTGACTAAAAGAGAAAATGTGTTTTACAATAGCCAGCCCAAATAGGCAAAATAGACAAAAATATATTATAATTATTTCCATGATAACCCAACATAAGTGGGGCACTGGAAAATATTTGGGACCAGAAAACATCTATCCCCTGGGACTTTTATATATTCCACCACAGCGGGCAATGTAGTACCAGTCCTGGTTTTGTGATTTACACAATCTCCAGTATAGTCTGCTTTGCTTACAGCTTCCTGAATCTCTTTTCTCTTTTCTCTATGTCTTAAAACCATTTCCAAACAGTCTGCTCTATGAAAAGTATGTTGCAGCTCTGCTCTCCTGGACTGATATGTCCCTATTATATCGAGCCTAAAGTCTAAGACCCTCATTCTTGGGTTTTCAAAGCATTTCATAGTTCTCTCCCTCCTCCGGAAGGAGACTCAACACCCTGGGGGATAATGCCAGCAATACTTGATTCCACACTGAGTCTAGGCCAGGCTCCTCCCCAGACTCTCCTGGCCTTTATTCCTATACCAGCAGCTACTGAAGTCAGATCTGGATTTGTGATCTCAATTCCACCACTTATTATATGTATGATCTTATGCAAGTTATTTGGCTTCTAAGAAATTATTTCCTTATCTGGAAAAATAAATGGGAATCATTATAGCCATCTGATGGACTTACGAGGATGAAGAAAGTCACACGCACAAGGCGATCACTACAGTGCCTGGACCACGGTGCTCACCTTACCCCCTTTTCTCCTCTGCAGATGCATCCAGTTTGGGGAGTCCTCTTACTCGCACTGGATGCCATATGCTCACTCTGGCTGCAGCATCCACACAGGATGGTCTCGACTCTCAGCTTTCTGTTATGCTCACCTTCCGTGCATCAAAAACAGGTTTAGGGACTGAATTTGAAGGAGGTGATGATTGCTCCAATCAAAATGAAAACATATTTCGAGTGTATTGATTAATCATTTACTCATATGTACTTTTAAATGATTCATTGGATTAGGTATATACATGACATTTTCACCCTATGAGGTAAGTACAATTATCACCCCTATTTTACAGATAAAAAAAAAAACTGAGACTTAAGAACATTCAGTAACTTAACCAAGGTCACATAACTAGTAAGTAAATTGCATACTCATATTTGCTAAATAACTCATTATATTGACGATGCTCGTTTTATTTTAATTGAAAACATTGAAGCTGTGGTTGAACTGCTTTTAATTTCGACTGAAGCGCGCCTCTGAGCTCCAAGTAGACAATGTACAGAAGGACAGGTGTTACTTTAATAGAGTGATGAAAATTGTAACTGGAAGCCTCCTCCTGCGCCTGCGGGAGAGGTCTGGAGCTTGCACCCAGCCAGTGCGCGTCTGTAAACTCTCTTGGGTCTCGCGCGTGTCTTTCTTCCAAAGTTGGAGCTCTCCTTAGTGGGAGGAGGCGGGGAGGAGGGTAGGCCGGTGACGTCACTCGGGAGCGGAGATAAAGCTCCTCCGCAGTCCGAGTAAGGACACTGCCCGAGGAACATAGTGGGCTGTCCGGCTCGGGGACACTCGCCGTGGGCAGGGTCGCCCCTTGCTGCTCCTCAGTCTCTGGACATCAACGCTCCCCGACCCTAGGAAGGCCGCGCGAGGAGGGACCATGCCCCAGAACGTGGTCCTTCCCGGCCCTGCGCCCTGGGGGTTCAGACTCTCGGGAGGCATAGACTTCAACCAGCCTTTGATCATCACCAGGGTAGGTGTTTTCCCTTCTTTTGCTGCAAGTTAGGGACTCTGGCGTGCAGCGGGTCCCCCAGGAGCGGAGAGTGGCCAGGGAGCGCAGGTGCGCTGGGTGGGTTGGGTCTTCGGCTTTGCGTTCACAGCTTGAGCATCTGCGGCAACTTGGCAAACTGAGGCTTGGAGCATGCAGAGCAGCTTAGAGAATTAACCAAGTCAGCTCCAACCGCCTCTGCATCCTTTCGGTCCCCAGCGACATTTCGAGGAGAGTTGAACTGACAGAGTGATTTCCCTGAGCTCAGAGTCGGCTAGGCTGCCAGGGCTGGATGCCCTCTTGCCCTCCACTCCCGTCTCCTTTCAGTAACCAAAGAGATGGGGGCCCAGGAAGGAGAGATGGAGGAGCGACATTACGGTTTTGTATTGGAGTAGTGCATCCAAGTGCTTTTCTTGTCTGGATGAAAACTTCAGCAGGGCGCTGTTCACGGGGCACAACTTGGGTCGGCCAAGTTGGAAGGGCTCGTATCAACCCAGACAGGGAAAATATTACTAATCTGTATTCTTAAGTTTCCAGGCATTTTGAATAAATGTTTTTTTAAACCTGGGAATTTGACTGAGGAATCATCACCTGTAACTCAAACTACGAAGGAAATGGGTCAGATAGTTTAGTTTACTTCATGAAAAGTTACCACTCAGCCTAATAACTCTGAAAGTAATACTCTACCATTAAAGTCAAGCTTTCCTTACTTAATATTCTCAAGTATTGTCTAATTGGGGAAAAGGAAACTTTAGGATTTCTGTCCTGTCAGTAAATTTCTAGTTGGTCTAGTTAATTTTTTTTCTAACACAGTGTTTCTCTTAATAGAAAACAGTTATTTCAATTACCACATATAAAACATATTAAACCTAAGTTAAAAGCAAAAAAAAAATTGAGGCTATTATACTTTCTGTGCTTTTCTTCATTTTTAATTATACTGTATTTTATAAATGTATACTCACATAGAATTTTGAACAAGGTAACACTTTTTAAATTCTGTTCTATTTATACATCTATTAGATTTGCAAACCAATGTCTTTAAAATATCTCCAATCATGTATCATACAGATGCACACCATAGAACATTTCAAGTTTTGTTTTACATTTTTCAAAAACATATAAACATATCTGACATGTGTTTTTGTATGAGACATGAGAACTTAACATATCCAAAAATGTTCTTAAGTAAATTAAGCAGAAAATGGTTCAGTGATCTGGGCCAAGCAATGCCTTTTATGGATTTACCAAAGAAAACAGTTTCCATTATCTCTACTAAGAAATATTTTTAAAATTTCTGGAGTATAGTTTTCATTTGTTTATATTAAATGAAATAAGCTTTTGAATTCTACCAAAGGATAAATCATATTTCTATCAAATCCTAATTTTGTCACAAAAATTCTTTAAGTAATTTATAAAAGAAATAGCTTATTATTACTACATAAACATGTCAATATGATTCATCTTATGTTTGAAATTTTGAATTGTTGACATTTTGAAAAAAGTTTATTTAAAGTAGTGCTTACATTTGGGAGTTGGACTGAAAGAGCTATTGGCAAATGTATCTGAAATAAAGACAATTAGTATTGGGGAAGCTAATTACTCTTTGAATTTTTAGCTCCTTACTAATTTGTATCACTTATTTTGACACTTGATTCAATAACAGTGTACACCATATATGATTACTTTATCTGACCATGTCTTTTTCTTTTCAATTAATTTAACTCAATGAGAGCAGGTAAAACTAAACTGTTCTGTATTCCAGGTGTCCCCAGAATCATGCAAATGGTAGATCTATGTTGAATAAATGAAAGCATAATTGCTTGAACATTTTTTTTGCCTTAGTGAACACCTAATTGAGACTATTTCTACTAAAACTATAAGAATACTAAAATTAATTTGGAAAAAGATTAAAATATATTGCACAGAAATAACTATAGGTTTTGTAAGTAGATAGAATTATTCTATTACTTCTACAATTTTTGTATTACATGAAAAGGTAGTCAGTAAGGTTATATGTGTGTTATTATATTCTTGCTTGCCATGCACTCAGCTAAGCCCTTTATATGCACTGACATTTAAATCTCACAATAACCCAATAAGAATAGTAGCAGTAATATCCCTTTTTACAGATGAAGAGAGTGAGGCTTCAAGAGATTCATTAACCTGCTGATGAATGGTGGGATAGAATTTGATATCGGGCCTATCTATCTCCCCCTGAAGTCTGCACTCTGAAGTCCACAGATTGAAAAATTCTGCTAATTGTACAGATAATTTCAAATAGGTGTTTTGTGCCATCCAATTCATCGCCTGGTCCTACTGAATCTATATTTTTAATATCTATCCTTTTTTTCTATCATTGTCCCTCTTCAAGATTTCTACCTGTTTGCAGCTCCTCTCCAATCACCCTGCATATTCTTCCCAACCATCTTTGGGAAATACAAGGTTGCTCCTATCTCCCCATTCTCAAACAACCTTCGATGGCATCCCCAGTTTATAGAGTATACGTGTGGTTTTTCTACCCATTTGTGGCTTTCGCCTTCTATTCCAGCTCAAATTTCCGACTTCACTTCCTCCCTCTCTCTTCTTTCTCTCTCCCTTTCCTGTCACTCACAGAGGGCTGCTACTCTGGATTTACCTTAGGATTTCTCTAATATATGTTTGCTCCTCTATCATTTTTCTCTGGAATGCTCTTCCACACCCGACCCCACTGTCCTCTATGCCTGTAAAAACGCAGTCAAATAGCATTCTCCTAGCCTTCTTTCAGCAAAAAGTATTTCATCCATTTGATTACCATAGCTCTGACCTACGACCTCTCTTGACCTTACGCTTGAACCACCAATGTTTGAGTGCATCTGTATCCCACATACCACATGCTCTCTGACAGCAGGAACTTTCAAATTTGGGGGCTTATTCAGTGCCAAGCACAGCGCTTTGTCCATCATATATATTATGGAATATATATGTTAATGTAAATGATTGACTAAATTGTTCACTTTTTAACATAACTATCATAAATAAGTGCAGACTGTCCTCAAACAAGTCCACGATAAAGATGAATGAGAGTTGTTTTACTGTTAATTGATTTGTCTACTTTAGATAAGTTCCTAAGTATGCAAAGAACTGAAATAGCAATGCCTGCACTTAACATAAGTCCCATAAATGAGATGTATTCCTCAAGTCAAATCATTTGTCGTCCTCCTACAAGCTATCCCCATCCCTCTCTGCCTCCCACTCTACAAATCCAGACCATAGCAATAATCCTGGATCGTGGCCCTCCGCTTCACCAGCAGGGGGGGAGGAGGTTACAAATGTGGCTCCTTTCATCAATCGAAATTACACCCATACAATCCAGTTCATCAGCTGGGTTAACCCTTTGTATCATGAAAAACATCAAAAGTAAGGTAAATCAGACACTAGATATTCTCAAAAAAAAAAAAAAAGCTATTGGTTGTGATACACACAATTTTCAGGAAAGCAATTTCTAGCCAATTAGGTGTACCCGATTTTGTGCAATATAAATTATGTTGTGGATGTTCACTTTGGGGAAGTGGGAGGCATTTGCAAGCACTATATGTAACTATATTTCATGGAATAAAGTTTAAGGTTCACATCTCTAAGTGAGCTGCTTTCCTTTTACTGGCAAGAAGATTCTAAAGAGTCTTTCTTTCTGAAGTATTTGGACCACCCAGAAGGTAGATCCACTGTCACTGCCAACTTACAGATTGTTTGTTTTCACAAATGGTTCAATTTGGAATGAAGTACAAGCTTCTTTGAGCATATGATGTAGAATTACTGTATATCTCTGATGTCAGGATGTCCTTTCCCACTCAATTCCTCTTCCCTCCTCCTTCCTTTCTATTCAGAGTACACCCAGGTTCCGGATCACCACAACCAAGAATGCTTTATGGATTCAGGTCCAACACAGAAAATGTTAGTGTAATTCTCTAAGTTACGCAAAGCTTTAACATAGAAAAATATATTACTTTAATATGAACTATATTTGAAATATGAACTTTTAGAAAGAAATGTTTACAGTTGAATATAATCCCTTCCTAGGATTCAAGTATAATAGACAGGTTGGAAAGCCAGAGGAGAGAAAGCAATTCGGGAAATCATTTTATAAACTATATAAATGTCTAACCAATGTACTGTACACTTAAACTAATAAAATAAAATTTTATAAAAAGGAAGGTCGATATAAATAAAAACCCTGCTTAGTTTTGTTCGTACTTCCCACAACTATCTATTAAGTGTAGAAAGAATTGTGTGTGGAAGGCAATTATAACTTTATGGGTTTCTATGCCCTGAGTAGCTCATATATCGGTAGATATGTTCATAAACCACCATGACACAATCTGTCCAGGATTCTATGGGAAAAAAGTATGGCCTAAGAGATAGGAGGAGTCAGGAAGAGAGAATGCTGCAGGAATGGCATGGAGGGATAGTAGAAGAGCTTGAGCTATAAAGTTAGAGAGACCCAGAAGGGAAATTTGGATTTTCACTGGATGTGTGACTCTGAGCAGGTTCCTTATACTTTCTGAGCATCAGTTTTCTCACCTTAAAAGATCATATTGAGAATTAAGTGTGATAATATTTCTCAATAATAATACAATACCCATAATAATACCAATGATACCACAATAGTTCTCAACGCTGGCTGCACATTCGACTCGCTGAGATATGTTTCGAAACTATCCACACCTAGGTACTGCTTACAGAGATTCTGATTTAACTGATGCAGGATATGGCTCTGGAAATGTAGACAGTAGGTACTAGAGGGCTTGAGATGCCAGGTGAGGGGCTGGAGTTTATTCATAGGCATTGGAGAATAACTAAACAAGAAAGTTCCTCGTTACAGGCATACCTCATTTTATTGTATTTTGCGTTATTGCACTTCACAGATATTGCGGGGTTTTTTAACTAAGTGAAGGCAAGACCATCCACCAGCAAAAAGATTACACCTTGCGTATTGCAATACACGGTGGTCTGGAACTGAGCCTACTTCCAAGATATTCCTGTATTTTGATCCACACCCCAAAGAACAGCCTTTCTGTATATATTTCTCTTACTTCATAACTTTTTCAATCATTTCTATTCTTATCATAAAAATCCCATCAAGGCCATATCTTGGACTTTCCTCATTTTTCCCCCAGTAAATAGAATATTATAGGTGATTTGTCTATGTTTTAAATTAGTTTTTTCTAAACAGACTCAAATAATAGGTTGATGTGAATAATGAAAATCATCCAAGGCACTTGTTAAAAACAAATTCCCTAGTTTCCGCCCCCTCCCCCACACCCCCTCCGTGGGCATCTGATTCGTGATTCCAGAGATCTGGAATGGGATCAGAGCCTTTATGTTCATCAAGAACTCAAAGTGATTCTTCTAATCAGACAAGTTTGAAAGCACGGTGCTAAGTGACTGATGGCAGTACCATTTCCAATGATCTTTGCAATGCTTTTGCTATTTGAGACCCTAACGAACCTGAATCATAAATAACCCATTGGAAAACTTTGCCTCATTTAGCTCTTGCTTCTCCCACTTTGGGAAGATATGTTAATAAAAAATGTGAGCAATAATATAAAGTAATATAATAACATAAAGTAATAACATAAAATAATGTTAGGAAATAATATATTCTTATGATTAAACAGATAGTTCAACTTACTAAAACCAGGCCAATTTAGTGGTCTTTTCTGATCACTTGCCTAACTGAGCTTGAAAACTAGAAGGAAGTAAAGGGATCATATTTTTTCCTTCTCTCTCATTATTCTTTTTTTTTTTTTCTTTTTTATCATCTCCCTCCTTAGAGGTTCCAGGACATCCAGGTTGAATGCAAAATCAGAAATGGGTTCTGGCCATCACTGTCAACTAATTTCCTATTTGACTTCTGAATCAGCTGGTGACATAGCTATACAGTTTCTTCTAACTTAATAAAAAGCCACAGGCTACTTAGATGCTGCTCTGAAAATAGAAGCAGTCTACTTTGTCCAGCTTGTCCTAGAGTTGTTGCAGTGGTCAAAGTTATCAGAAGGAGCCTTGCAAATGTAATATTTTGGGTAAATATAAAATAGTATTATTAACTTTGGTATTAATACTGTTAATAAAATTTAGTAATATTCAGTATCTAAGTTCAGTACACCAAATTTATACAGACAGGTACACACCCAACCCTACCTTTCACTCATTCTAATCAGAGCTAAAAAAAAAAAAAAAGATCGAGTATTATATCCTAAATCTATTTAATTATATTAGAAAATCTAGCCGAGGCTTTAAAAGCAAACACATTGAGCCATGCTTTTCTCATATTTTAACTCGAAGGAACATATTCTGGTCTCAGGAGTTAAAAAAAAAATGGATAGTACTAATTTGGACAAACCGTAGCTGGAGAAAATTGAAAGTTTAAGATTATTTTTATCTCTACAAGTCACATCAGGAATGAAAACTTCTATTCTTCTAACATTTTGGGTCTGGGAGCATTTCTAAATGGAAAACAGCTATGAAATGCCTCCCAAAGGCTGAGATATAATAATTCCCAGTTGTCTTCACCCAGATCCTATACACAATTCCTAATGAAAAATGATTGTGATCACTATGGCAGGATGATCACGGAAATAAAGTGAGTACAACAAACAAACACTTCAGTGATGAGACTAAAGATCTAGGACCAGTGAGAATTTACTATTTGGGCAATTTTATTTATTTAGATGAGTCTTAAATATTCCTTCAAGGCACAAGTTTACATTGAATAACTAGATTAAGCAAACAGAAAAATAATGAAATAATGACAGATCCTCAAGTAAAGCATTAGGAACAATCTAGTTTATTCCTGGAGCAGTTTCAGGTTTAATTCAAGTTCTATGTATGCATTATTCTGCTTTAATAGTAGGGACTTGCAAATATAACAATGATAGGTTAACGATAATAGCCATGACCTTTGCGCATGTAGAAAGTAGCTTTTTTTTTCATAAACTCTGATTTAAATAGACTTTTTATTCATTTTTCAATTAATTTTTAATTCAAAACACTGGAATATATACTGTGAAGCATTAGGAATACACATAATAGTATACGCATATCCTCAAGAACTTCCAGTCCAGTTAGGAAGACAGATAACACACAAGCAAATAAACAAATGTAAAAGTACGAATAGTCTTCATTAAGGAAATGAACAGAGTGCAGTGGTGGAGAATGATGTGATAGGACCTGCGGAAGTTACTTCGGATGTTTAGGGAAGTCTCCCTGGGAAGGTGACTTTTAAGCCTAGACCTAAAGGATGAGAGAAGGAGCAAAGCATGGGGAAAGTATTGCAGGCAAACATAACGGTTCATGTGAAGCCCCAAAGAGGGGATGTGCTTGGCCTGTTTGAGGAACTAAAAGGAAATCGGAATGGCTACAGGGCAATGCGTGAGGGGGAGCGGGAATGGAGCGAGATGAAGCTAGAGAGTTAGGCAATGAAAGGTCAGGTGAGGACTATTAGGCGGTAGTAAATAGTGATTCTTTTGAAAAACTGTGGAGCAGGTATAGAAATCAAAAGAATCTTTGCCTTTTAACTGAATACTCAACATGGTAATAATCTCAAATTTCTATTCTTTAAACATTTAACGACCATACTTTCCCCATATCCTTAAGTAGTCCTTTCATCTCTCCCCCTGCCCAAAAATAGAAACCAAAATGGATTTCTTATAGAGAGCATAAAATTGGACCTTGCTTTTTTATCTAATTTGACAATCTCTGTAAAAAAAAAAAAAAAGTGTTGTGTGTTTAGACCATTTACATTTAATGTACCTACTGATAGAGTTTAATTAAAATCTGGCATGTGGTTAGTTGTTTTCTATTTGTCCCTCCTGTCCTTTATTCGTGGAGAAAAGTCTGTGCATAAATACAAGCTTCCCATGTGTCTGCGGTTCCCAGGGTTCTAGATTCTCAATGCTAATTGGCACTTGACCTCTAGCAATTTGTTCATAATTTTAGCTGAATTCTTCTTAACAGCTAGTATGGTAGCCCCATCTTCCTCTATGCTCTGATACAGGTGAGCCTATGTTTACATTTTGTCTTTCCTTGGAGGAAACTGTCTTTCCTTAAATTCCAGGCTAGTTGGTTGCCCTGCAACTTCAGCTCTTTGAAGAGTTCATGAAAAGTTATAATTTTATATATTATGCGGCTTCTTCTTTTAATGCAAGAGTGATTCTCTTTCTAGCCTTCCACATCTTAGGTGCCCCCTCCTCATGTGAATTTTAAAAATCATAACTTATAAGGATGCTAAAGCATTTTTATTCATGAATACACACAAAACACACACACAGAGGTTACACTGGTTAATAAAATTGTCTAGGTTTCAAGTGTATAATATGTCATATGTATATCACATTGTGTGTTCACCACCCGAAGTCAAATGTCCTTCCATCACCATGTACATGCTCACTTTAGCCTTATTAATTCAAATATAAAAGTTCCCTAAACTTAGTAAAGTTCTATCCCTAAAAAGAGTTTGAGATGACAAAAACCCTAAAAAAATAATAAATTATTTTGTTTAAAGCATAGAAAATATGATTCAAATGGAGTAATGGAAGCTGTTTTAAAAAGAATAAGTGCTGTCATGACAGATAAAGTGTGGTTAGTAAAAAAACAAAATTATTTAACATGATGAAAAAATACAGCTAACAATTGATCGATTAACAATTTTTTAAAATTAGACAAGATTCTTTGCCCAGGAAAGCATTTAAAATACTACCAAGCTGAAATACAAATTTGGGGCATGTAATTTAAAACATTGCAAGATGTCGATTTTTAAATGGTGCCATGATTTCTTCCAGATTACTCCAGGAAGCAAGGCAGCTGCTGCCAACCTGTGTCCTGGAGATGTCATCCTGGCTATTGACGGCTTCGCTACAGAGTCCATGACTCATGCTGATGCACAGGACAGGATTAAAGCAGCGGCACACCAGCTATGTCTCAAAATTGACAGGTGCTCTTTAATTAATGGTGCTAAAATGTGATCTGTTTGGCAGGAGAACCTGAGCCAGAATTATAAATGATTTCATCCTCCCAGTGAGAAGGGTGTCACAGAACCTAGAATTTTGACTGGCTTTTTTTATATGTCAACTACTTTGTTCTGTTCTTCACCGAAGTCAGTCAACCTAGTAGTTGCTAACAAACTATTTCTAAAAGGAATTCTTGGGAATGTCAGAATAACGAAAGAGGCTAAATGAATGTTAATCCAGTCAATTGACTATGAAAATAGAAACATTATAGGTATTGGCCACAGGAACACGATACAGCACAGCTAGTTATCCCGCTGTTCTAACTGTGGTCGTGAATGGATTTTAAGGATCCTCCTAAAAGAATCTCTTAACAAAATATGGTAATGTTAAAAAATTGGTTTGCTAATATATTACATCCCATTAGCTCTTTTGCATAGAATTCAGCCCAGAAGAATTTCACAAGGTGTGAGAGTGCATGTGCACATGATTATGTTAGATAATGAGACATTTCTGACAAAAAACAATATTAGGAAACCAGATATTTTTTTTGCCATCAGAGCCCTGATATAAAACTGAATTATAAAAATAATGTTTTGTTTTGTTTTGTTTTTTATAGTAGTTATGTGTATTTTTCCTGTTGCTATCATATTCACAATTTTTCCCTGCTGGTACAGAAGGCACACAGTTGATCTGCTATTTCATGGGGTGAAACTGACTCTTTTCCCATACATATACCTGAGTTCCTGCCCAGCATGCAGTCGCTTTGGGGCATACAGTCCTAAACAGACACATAAGAAGGATTGGACAAAGCACATTTCCTTGGTGCCTACAGCAAATCCTCTTCCTGATTATGGCCTCACAGTGTCTTCCTAGGTGCATGCACAGACACAAAGAGCTTTTGTGTCTCTTCCTCTTTTCATAAAGGCATTAATCCCACCATTAGATCCCTACTCTCATGATTTAATCTTACCCTAATTACCTCCCAAAGGGGATTAGAGTTTCAACATATACATTTGAAAAGGACACAAACATTCAATCCATAGCAGTCCATTTTGGTCCATTCAAGTTTCCCCAAAAGTACATTAAGAAGTAAAACTAAATGGGAGAACACAGAATAATGAGCAAGGAATATTGCTTTTGCTTAAATAATCAAGGGTTGATAACATTTTCACAAACATAAGAAATTAAAGGATACTAAAACCAGAAGTACCATTAGAATTTGGAGTTCACAAACTTTATTTTATTTATAGGGCAGAAACTCGCTTATGGTCTCCACAGGTATCCGAAGATGGAAAGTCTCATCCTTTCAAAATCAACTTAGAATCAGAACCACAGGTATGAATTTTAAAGTAAATGATATTCGCATTACATTTCCTTTTAAATGATGTTGGTGACCTGCAAGAGGAAGAAGTGGCAAATATAAAAAATTAGAATCAGCCATTTGATGAAGCAGTTGTCTGTCTTTACTCTCTGAGATTAATTTGTGTTATCCACGTCTTCTTACATAAAGAAAAAAGAGAAGTCTGCCTAGGCAAACATCTCGTTAAAAGGCAAATATGTTTTTATCAGGAAAAATTTGGCTATATCCACTTCTTTTTTTCATTTTTTATGATATACTTCTGCCAAGTGACCATGAGGTAATCCAAGAAGTTTAAGATGTTAAAACAAAGCAAAACGGTCTACCAAAAAAAGTCTACCATTTGAAACAGGTGTCTCTAATCTAACAGTTATCATGAACTTTAATTCTTCAAGGTATTCACCCAGATCTTATTTTACATCCTTCTTTAATTCTCAGTTATGACATTCTATGACTAATTTTACTGCATGAAAAGTTTTGCATTATGTAATCATGGTGATATTCTGCACATGCAGTTGAATTACAAAGATGAAGGGTATCCCCTTGAGGCAACTCTATCTACTGAGCTGAATTAATTTAATAATCTGATGCATATCTGATTACGTCTACCCTCAAAAGCTCCAAGAATCTGATATTAAACCAACCCAATGGTGCTGTATAGAAAATGTAATTAAAAAAAAGGGTTTTAGAACCTCTACTTAGAAACTCCCCAATTAAACATCCCCTTTAAAACAAGTATTCCTACGAAACTGAGTAGATAGTCCCAAAGTGTGGTTTTTCTAAATATCTAGTGAAAATGTATTTGTAATTTATGCTTCAGTGGTGTTTCCCTTTCAGCATCATCAACTCCTGACTTTGTCCTTCAGGTTGTCCACTCGTCTCCATAAGGCTCCATTTTCTTCTCTGTAAAATACATGTAGAGTAACCTATGTACATGTCTCTCATAGGGCTTCTCAAAGATTTAGGTAAAATAATATAGTAAAAGAAGCTGGCACATTGAATCATTCACAGAAATATTGGATCTCATAATTGTGAGTCTGGTACTCTCCCTCCCAAGCTGTGATCAGAAGGCCTCCTGGCCTCATCATGACAGTGAGATAGGAAGCTGCTGTGATATAGGGCTTCGTAGACACCAGGAAGGCTGTCCTCATTATTCTTACAAGGGTCATTACAAATTACTTTGAATTAAAACTTTATTTTCAGTTAAAATAATAAATAGCCAACGGATAAAAGAAACGGGAGGGACTAAAGATAAACTGTATAACCATCCCCAGCTGTTGCACAGCAAAAGTGATTGGGCAAGTAAGTGGGATAGTTAGGTCAGATAAGTGTTCTCCTCTTCAGGGTAAACGAGCAAAAGATAAAATGGGTGAGACAAGTAATAAATGTAATGGGAGAGTGATGGTGACTTAGGCTGGCCTCCCATGTGGCTTGGTCAATAATAATACTTCTAATCAACATCATCTTTGATAGAAGAAAAGATTGGAGGAAGAAAAAACAGAGTTCTTGAGGCAGAGCTGCCATTTGTAGATGGTTCTTTGCAGTAATGCCCAAGCCCACCTACATCTTCCCACCTAAATCAATTCATCACTTAGCGGCAACGCATGAGAAAAAAAGATCATGTGATGCTTAAAAAAAAAAAAGAAAGAAATTCAAGGCTTGCATACATGCATTTATTGACCACTAAATCTCTTATTAAAACCAGGACAAACTGGATAGAATTCTGAATTTTCTTTTCCATGTGTAGTGCACATCTAAAATTGTACTGCACCCTTTTGCAATTGTTTTTCCTTCCAAAATTTCTAATTTTTTAAACCCCATTTCATCAAGGTGAGATGCCAAGGTATGGCACCAATTAGATAGATCTGACAAAAGTCCCAGTGATCCTTGATCATGTTGCAGCGCCCCCTCTGGCATGTGAGTGACTGACTCAGCAAGTACTTAATAGGCACAGGGCGAGCTTACAAGGAAATGGGAGCCTGTGTTTTGCTAACATCTCTCCAAAATTGGAATTTAAGGGCAATTGTCTGAGTTTTAGCTCTAGGAGAGGCCTCTTTTGTAAACTATAAGTATGAATCTATGACTATTCTATCACTATTCTATGATTTATAACTATGGTTATTCCAAAAATTGGGTTTTAAAATATAATCCTAATTTTAAATACTCTGGCCTCTTGTCGATTATGTGTTAGCCTATGTGTCCTACAGTTTGGGGTTAGACAACATGACCATTTATGATACTACAAATGGAGAAAAGAAAATGAGATAGGTTGAAAAAAGAAAACGATAAAGATTAGGTTAAGGGCTACAGAAGCCAGTTAGATGGAGCCTTTGAACATTCCTTTAGTTTGAGTCATGACTATTTTTTACTGGCACCCTCTCCAAGAAGACAGTGTTTAAAGGGCTCAGAGATAAGAAACATTTCAATTCTTTTCCTAATGGATTCCAGAGGATTCCTACTCCTTGCATCCTCGGGCCAGATTTCTGCATGATCAGTTCACATAAGATGGCGCTTTCAGGATAGACATTCCCTATACAACATAGCTCAATTTCAGCACAACCTCTGCTATCTGAAAATCCTAAAGCATAAACTAGGAGGACAAAATGCAGTGGTAAAAACCAGGCAGTGAATTTAACTTGTAGAATGAGATTGGAGAAAAGCTAAACTGTGGTTATGTTTGTATCCTTTTATTTTTTTAATTAACACAAAGCTTTACAAAGAGATGTCTTTTTTTTCCACAAATGAAAACTCTACAAATAAAAAACCTTCTGGACAATGAAGGTGTGTCAGTGTGAGAAACAAATGCCTTTAATATATGATGCCTTAAGATGCCATTGTAGGTGAAGAGTAAAATGCAATGCAAAATGTGAGTTTTGTTTCTCAACCCGAGTCAAACTTTTACTGTAAGTTATGTGGTCTTTGCTATTGGAATAAAATACTTTTTAATTTAAAAAGTAATATATATTTGTTGGAAAAAAACCCACTACTATATACTAGCATTCAAACCTAGCCACGACTAATAAAATCTTAGTATATTTATTTTCAGTCTTTTTCCCTATGAAGAGCTTTAGCCTTTGGGGAATTTTTCCTACACAGGTATAAATAATAATTGATGCAAAATTTTAACATCTATTTTTTTCATTTTTCCATGTTGTTATTAAATAGTTAAATTTCATTTTCATAAATTTCTACTTGAAACCTTAAATGTTATAATTTAGATCAACCCCAGCCAATGAAGAAATGCCTTCCATACAATTTTGAACCTGGCCTATGAGCAGACATATGCATTTTTCATAACAAAGCGATGCTCTAGGCTAAAAGTATATTAGAGTTTTTTGTCCTTCTTTGAAGCTTACATTTTCAAATATAATATTACCTCATCTTTGTTTAATGTTAGTTGAACAACTCAAAATTATAATGGAGCTATCACAAGATAGGAAGGATGTTTTTCAGAAGCAAAAATGATTCTTTTCTAAATGAGAAGTTAGCTATTTCCATTTATGTATTTATCTTTGCATAGAAGATTTGAAAATAAAGACATGCTACATGCACAGTCAGGTGGATATGAGTTGAAGTTTTTTATATTTTCATACCTTTATTCTACAAAGTTTTAATAGCTGTATGGCAGGCAACATAAAGCAAGCTTTCATAATTCCTATTTCTCCAAACTCTTCCCCAATGAGAAATAGGAAACACTTGAAACAGATCACTGCAGAAAAAGTAATTACAAGAGTGATTTGATTTTTCATTTGTGGAGTGAGAATGAGGCGGAGGGAGTGATTGTTCATAAATTCCAAATATGATAAAATTTAATCATTTAATTACTGTGGCTTGATCGAATACATGAACACTTGATATAGTGTGTTTCCCTTATTTCCCCACCATTTTTTCTAGTAAATAAATACATATGTATATAATCAAACGTGTTTCTGTTGGAATCAGCAATTGCTTCAGTTCTCAGACTCGATCTTTATGATGCGTCCAAGTGAGAAACTAAAAGGTGAACTGTCTTTGAATGCTGTCATTGCTGAGGTCATTCCAGGACTTGGGAGATCGCTGTCAAGAGCTGCATTCTCCTGGATGTCAGCGGACCTCTGCCAAGTTTCTTAGCTTTTACTCTGGCAGCTTTAGCATGCTGTTAATTCCAAATATAATTCTTCAATATCAGCTCCTAACATTTAAAAATAATATTTAATTTAATTAGTTGCAATGATTATTTATTGAATTCCTAAGAGATAAGAATCATCTGGATACTTTTGTCTGGGTAGAATAAACACAAGAGCTGGACTATATTAACGTCTATATAAAGTTTTTACTGCTATTTTCTATTACTATTGATTTTCCACTATAAATAAAAAGAATTTAAAGTGGAATAGCAAACATCTAATTGGTTTTGTCTTTCAATTCTGTTTGACCATCAACGGTGATGTAAAAGTTGGATAGAATGTTGCCTCTCAGTGCCATAATTAAATTTTGTTTACCTTTGGTGTATACATTTCATTGTGCTTTTTTGGAATAACTTAGCAGCCCATAAGCTAATGCTTTGCAAAGCCCAAATACAAATGTTTGAAGCAGGTATTAGAAACACTTCCTTTTATAATCTGAGTAGAAAATAGAAGGATATTTTCTCCTTAACAAATTACACATTTGTGATCTTTGCTATATATAACCAAAACTGAAAATGGCTAAGAAAAGGCTCAGAGCTGATTAACTTATGTGCTGTTATTTGGAAATACTACTAGAGATTATTAGTGCACAAATATTTTTCAGAGACGTTGCCTCATTTACAGGATAATCATCATCCATGTTTGTTTACCATCTAAAGACTAATAAAATGAAATAAGGGCAGAAAAATTTTTTTCCCATAAAGCCATCACATTTTATTAACTAATTTTTGTAATTTCAATTCTATTTACCGATATATATCTTTAAGGTATGTCATACTTTATTCTAAAAATAATAATAAAAATAAAAATAAATTCCATATAATTTGAGTCTTTTAGTCCTAATTTAGTCTTTTAATTAGCCTGAGATTTATAATCCACCAAAACTTGATTAGGCAATTAGCCTTCTGTCTTCTTTCATATCAAAAAAAGAATAAGAAAGGCTTGAATCATGGCCATTGTCAGAACTTACAATTATTACCAATTCACGATTTCATGCCATAATAATGTCTAATCATAATGGTTAATCATAAAACACAGCCAATCCAAATTTATTTTTAAATTAGCCAAAACAATCAGATTGGACCACTATATAAATGTATGACTACACATATTTTCACGCGTTCTGGAATTCAACATTTTTCTGAAGCCACATCTGATTGTTTCAGTCATTCTGCTTTCTAAAAGCAGCAACTATATTGTCATCCAGCCAACTCCTAGGCAGTGAGCCATTATTCTAAAGGAAAAAAATGGAATTGATAAACTGGTAGTCAATTCAAATCACACTATAGTACCATGGGCTATTTTATTCAACTCAAACCTTCTTGTCAAGTTCAAAAGGGTGTTAAAATGTGATGTCCAAGGCTGATGAGAGGACCATGTCACAGATTTTCAGGTACCATAAGATTTGGGGCAGCTTGAGTCAAAGTCATTTGACACTCCACTTCATTTGCTTTGTCATATCATTTTTTTTTTTTTTTTAGTGGGCTTTGCCAATAGACCTAGATGGAGATATAAGGAATATGTGTGATGATTGCCTGCTCAGGAGAACCAAAACAAAGCATTATGCTGCTTGGGTCCCTACAGGAAGTTGCTGGTGTCCTCAGGCATAAGGTTCTCTATGCAAAACTCTATCTGGTTCCACCACTAAAAAGGAGAGATAGTTTCTTTTCTAAAAAAAAAAGACAAACAAGAATATTACAAGATCTCATTATTTTTTAAATAAAAACAGTCTCTTTCCAGTAACATCTCAAATAATCATAAATGTTTGCACTACTTGAAATCTGTGTGAAACGCTGGTAGCACATTCATAAAAGTAACCGAAGTTGATGTGACTGTGCAAGTGAAAATATTGTAAAGATTTATCTTACTAAGTCTGCCAAATGAAAAAGTTTGGGAAGAGAATTAGCTCATGTGTATTTTAACATTCTCTTTTGGTTTTCTTCAGTTGTTTAGAAATAAAAATTTTTTAACAACTTTATCAAATTATAAATCTATATAAAAATTGAAGAACGTCAGTCTGACATTTAAAAATAATAATATAGAAGTTCGGATCATTCAGACATATTTTGAGCTCAGAGTTTAGGACTCTGATGTTTGATCCTCTTTCCCAAGCAGTAAAGCGAAAATTCTTGTATGAATCATGTACATTAGCTATCTATGCATTAACCTTAGCCTTTCTGAGACTAGAGTAAACATGGATAATTCTTTAAATACAAAACGTGCAATCATCATAATGAAAAAGGAGGCATTTCTATAAATTTTATTCCTGCTTTCATATGGAAAAAGTCTTTTAATTCTTATTGTTTTTCTAAACTTAAAGTTATAACTTAATTCAAATTAAGAATTTTGCTTTTTGTTGTAGGTATGAAGAAAAAAACAACATTTACTTGAATTAGTTAAAATGATTCAGTATAGTTATTTACAAATGCTCGCTCCCTTTCTATTTTGTTCCTCAATTTCCTAAAACGAGGGAAATTTTATTAAAATATTAATAGAAAAAGCATACGTAAGTTCTACTTGAGAAAATGTTAACTAGAATAATTTTTCTAAGCCCTGAATTTTATTTCTGGCATAAAATTTCTGTAATCAAATGAGTCATAGGAGACTCTTTTAAAAAGCTATAAACATGGAAATCAGCAGGGGGCAGACAAAAGATACAGTGTTTGAATTATTTTATACTATTTTGACTAAGGTCAATTCCTTTGCACCTTAACAGCTGGCGGATGAATATAGCACATGTAAATTTCACAAAAGATGTAGAAAGGTTTATACCTAACTCCTCCTTTAGCCTTGCCATTAATCCCGTAGTGAGTAAAGAAGCCTTGATTAACAATACGATGCTGTTGGTTTGCTCATTAACGGCTTTGTCGTGCATTCTGTGGCTCTGTGTATTTTGTCTGCCATTGTACAGGAGTTCAAACCCATTGGTACCGCGCACAACAGAAAGGCCCAGCCTTTTGTTGCAGCAGCAAACATTGATGACAAAAGACAGGTAGTGAGCGCTTCCTATAACTCACCCATTGGGCTCTATTCAACTAGCAATATACAAGATGCGCTTCATGGACAGCTGCGGGGTCTCATTCCTAGTTCACCTCAAAAGTAAGTATCGGACTCAGTCTCTGGCCACCATGTTCTTAACAGTGATAGTACGGTGTCTTTTCCTTCCAAAAGTCCAGCTCTTGCTGTTTTATTTTTACTTTCCCGAAGGCATGATCAGAGTGTTATTTTAAAGACAAGCATCTAGAACATGGTTCTAATGTTCTGGAGTCCGATCCGCCAGTTCCTGAACATTCAGTGCATAGATGGCTAAAATGAAGAAACTGCCCCGTTTCCATCATCGCCCTTCTTAGTCATGTCAGTATTTGGTGGTAAATAATCTGCTCTGCACAACTATTGTTCATTTCATTTTATGTGAATATACATACCTTTTAACCCTTTGTTTTTACAGGATGTGAACTACTTTGAACACAAGCACAATATTCGGCCCAAACCTTTCGTAATCCCAGGCCGAAGCAGGTCATAAGCTTTGAGATTGTGAAGTTTGGAGTGCATGCTTCTTTAATAAATCTTTGCTAATTACCAAGAATAGTAACTTTTAGATGTTTGGAGTGACTTGTCTCATTTCGAAGCTTATTTCAACATCAAAAGGAACAAACTCACTTAGAAGAGAAGAGAGCCAACTAACCTTCATTTCTGAAAGTAAACATCGACAAGATTATAGAGCTGGAGATGTTATGCAATCAGCACAAATATTTATAACTAATACCCCTGAGGATCCTATCCAGAACACAGCGACCTCTGAGGCAGGCATTTGTACCCTATCCCAGTTCAGGAAGGCCCGGCCAGTAGGAACAGAAATGGAAAGCAGCACCCCATCAGGAGTAAGGAAGCAGATGGGGCAAACGTGGGGACACAGTGTAGCTTTATAGGTTGGACAGACTCTGATCACCCGGCCTCAGCACTTGTTTGTTAGTGCACCCTCAGAGCTCACTATGTAATCCCAGTCATTCTAGCTCTTACACAAAAAATCAACTTACATTCTAGTGGATACTTGCAACTGAAGAGAGGCTACTTGAAAAGGAACTTTTCCACTAGGGGAAAATAAAGACAGAGTTGGGAGGGAGGGAGATAGATCAGTTACCCTCATGAATAACTGTGTACACATTGAAATGATCATGGGCGGGCTCTTCATTGCTGTCCCACCATCAGAGAAACAGATCATCTTCAGATGATCCTTTTCAAATATTGTCTCTAGAAATTAAACTCCAACCTACGAGAGAAGAAATTAAAGCCCTGCATTGCCACATCAGGAAATAGTGAGTTCAGGAAACCTCAAACTCATTCTTCTGACCTCCGCTGCATCAGCCAGCCAAGAGGAAGGAAGTTGATGGTTAAGCTCCATTGATCCGAACAGGTTAAGAACATT
Source organism: Rousettus aegyptiacus (assembly GCF_014176215.1). NCBI lineage: Eukaryota > Metazoa > Chordata > Mammalia > Chiroptera > Pteropodidae > Rousettus > Rousettus aegyptiacus. The sequence continues at coordinate 27,141,342 of NW_023416286.1, forward strand.
GAATAATGATCTACATCAGGTGTCCCAAACTAGTGGGCCATAGGTAGATTCATTCACAGACAATGTTTTATTTAACCTTCTGGTAGTTTAACAAAAATGAACTTAAGTAAGTTCTTTTTAGATGGAACACCTATTCTCCAGCTTGTCCAAATAAATGCCCATCACTCCTAAATGTATGATACCTGGCCCATTTTCATAAAAGTGTGGCCCCTGGAGACAGCTGAGGTTATGAAACCTGCTGTGGATGGTCGGTCATCACTTGATATATGATGTCTATGTGTAGACCTTTCATAAGCTAGAGTTGGGACCGGAGGATTACCTCAAAATAAGCCAGACAATTTTTTTATATCAGACTCAGAAAGAAGCAATGGAGCGAAAGAACAGGAGAAAGATGCTAAAAGGCAATTACTACAAAATAGATCTTCCCCCACTAGAATGCAAGCATGTAATTATATTCCCACCACCTAGAAATGCAGCTGGAACAGAGTAAATACTCAAGAAGTGTTCATTTGATAAAGGAACAAAATTCAAAGGATACCTAATAATATTTCCTGAGTGGCAAGGATAAGCAGGAGTTATTACCCCTCCCTCATACTTGCAACTGTGCACAACCCCTTTTTACTTCTCTTTGTTAGTTCACTTTTTCCCCATTCTATTTTCCTCTCCATCTTTTCTCTATTTCTCTACATTCAATAGCTTCCCGACCCTACTCCTAATAACATAACACCAGATTAAAAGTTAAAATGCTATTTTACTATTGAATAAATACATATACGCCTTCCTAAAGAAGCACAGTTAACTTGCATTCTTTCGAGGTTAGCATAACTTAAGTTCACTAACTGCAGGACTTCGGGAGGCTTGAATAAAATGATACATTAGAATAATGTATACCTTGCCTTTGCTAAAGACCAATAACAGTTAATTTTATAAAAATTCAGGAAAAGACAGAGAGATTCAGGTATGTAATGGCTTTATTTCATATTTTCATTTTAATTTAAATATGGCGACAATGACAAGCCATTCATAATTTTGTCATCATAAGGTGACTGTTAATATAGCTGAATTTGGAAGAGGGGAGAGGAGAAATGGGGATGAGAGATTTGCTTAAAAAACAGGTACCAGTACGCAAATCTTAAAGAATTGTAAAAATACCTCTACCATCCTTCCTTTCTTCCTATGGCCCCTCACTATTGGCTCTAGCTTCTGAATTTCTTGTTCTCACCAAATGATTCTTCATCAAGGTGGAATTTTGAGTGACTACGTACCAAGGTATAACTACACTATTAATGACCAACTTTTTAATCAGAAGTAAGTTGGAGATGCTAAATTGATAATATGTTAATCTCCCTAGAGTTTTGCTTCTAGTTATGGTTCTTTTAATGATTTCATCATAATCGAAGCATATTAAAAAGCCAGTATTTTCATATACGAACATGTAAATTTTTATCATTAAGTTATCATTAAAAATATATAAAAGATATTTTATAGAATCAAATGATAAAATACAATCCTGTGAGTGGTTTTGGACAAGTTGCTTTCAGAAGCATGTCCCAAAGAGTCTGTACACATACCAGGAAAATCAATTATTTCTCTAATGATCTAAGAGTGAAGTAACTGAGTATATATCATCAACCTTATAGGTAGGTGGTCTTGCCACGTCACCAAGTCCATGTCAAGAAATTTCGTTAGTATTTACTTTTCCAAGTTACAGAACTAGGTCAGGGTGACCCATGATGATATTCATAGTGACTGGAATCCATAAAAACTATTTATTTAAAGCATCAGTTCAAGAGATCTTTTAAAATAGTCCCAGAAATTTATTAACAAGTAATTCTTGCTTGTTAATAGACACAGGCCCCTAAATAGAATGATAAACTAGGAAACAGAAGACATAATCTTTGCTTAAATAAAGTTATATACACACACATGCCTGTATACAAGAACAGTAACTACAAAAAAAGATTACTAATCACAACTGTAGAATAAAGTATCTCTATAATCTCTGAATTGATCATAATTTAGCTGTCCACTGTCTAGTACTATGCTTGGGACACAATCAGGTCAGAGAAGTCATAAATGCTTGTTGAAAAGGTTCACTATTCTAAGCCCAGGTCTCCCAAGATTTAACTCAGTGATTCAAATCCCTAAATTACAATTTAATAGGCCTCATTATGTTTAGAGCAAATCAATATTGTCTTGACTAAACTGCAACACAACTAAAATTTCACTTCTATTCTTTTACCAACTGAAGTCAATTTCGGGATCACTGTAGAGCTGAGCCTTTGAAAATGGTGAATAAGCCACTTAAATTGTGGTATGCGATCTATCAATTCACAGATTGTGTTTTAAACAAGTTCTCAAGAGCCAGGATGTGAAGGAGCAAGTCTTTATTTACCCAACTAATTTAGGCTGTGCAGGTAGCTGAATTGGATAACACAAGACAAAAAAATATTTTTAATCCATTTAAATGGAAACATGATTTGTCCAGACTAATCAGGCTGCGGCACTGATGAAGTCATCAATCCCCAACTCCTTTTGTTTTGTGCTCTCTGTGTGGGGCCAAAGTCAGCATTAGTAGCCCCAGAGAGTAAATGCAGATACATACGGGCCATATTTGAGTCCTAAGAGAATACTGACTTGAGATAAACACACCATACAAATTGTCCTCTGAATTGAGTTAACAGCAACACTAATCTGCAGGCATGACCGAAGTTTACATTAATAATAACATTTCTTTTGGCTTTGTCTTAAATGATTGTGCTTTAAAAAAAAAAAATCTGAGTATATTTCATTTTCTTATAAAATGCATTTCTCATACTGTACTCAAAATGCATGTAGAAAAATGACTTTTTAGTCTGTGGCATGTCAATTGTGACCTCCTATCTAGCTTCATAGAGAAATGAGCCCTCCGTAGCTGTTCTTGCATGACTGGCCTTTCTGATGTTTCAATAAGAAGTCCCTTCAACTTGTCTGCAAAAGGAAATGATAAATATGCATGAAAATATGCGTGCTTTCAAATTTTTACATGAAATAGCTATGTATAAAAGAAATATATCACACCCCTAGGTAGCCTCCTAAGAATCCAAGATCACCTTATTTGCTCTTTAATCATTAATTTCAAGGTGACAAGCATTTGTTGGCTGTTCTAGAGCCTGTATTAAATAACCAAACAATTTTTTAAAGTGTACTCTTCATAAAATTAAAGAATGAAAATAGAAAAAGTTAAAATAGTAACAATAAAACTTCTACAAAATGGCCTTAAACATAATCTTTATCACAGGTTGCTAATTACTATTAAATTAAAGCTGACCACCACTTCTGAAACATACTTATTTTGAAATGTTTAGCCTAAATATTTGACTAGATCTTCAGTTACTATTTGTGAAGAATCATTCGTCGATATTTTAATTTTAAATATTGCGCCTCAGAAATGTAAATGGATGCCTGGCCAATGTAATTTCCCTGCACCATTTGTCTGTGATGTGGTCAAGTTTAAATTTATCTGGCATATTTTTTAAAAGTGAGTAGATTCATATCTTTTCTACTTTTTATGCAACTTGCTTATGTGCAACCTTCAACTGACATATGGCCTAGGAGAATAGAGCCAAAAAATGCAACATCACCTGTACCTTTTAATTTTGTTCAAGTTTTCCCATCATGAATTTTTAAATGTATTCCCTTTTTAAAACAAATCATAGCCAGAAATATTTTGTTTTAATTTGATTTAATTCACCTCTTACTTTTTGTCTTCAACTTCTTTTTAACCTCTCTGTACTTGTTCTCTGTGTTCTCCTGTCTGGTTTTTCTGTGTCATCTCTGTGTGACGTGGTCGTTAACACAGTGGATGCAGTACTCCGTCCGGTATTGACGGTAGCAGTGGACGTAGCACCCCTTCTTCTGTCAGCACTGTTAGTACTATTTGCCCAGGTGACTTGAAAGTTGCTGCTAAGCTGGCCCCTAACATTCCTTTGGAAATGGAACTTCCTGGTGTGAAGATTGTACATGCTCAGTTTAATACACCTATGCAGTTGTACTCAGATGACAATATTATGGAAACACTTCAGGGTCAGGTTTCAACAGCTCTAGGGGAAACACCCTCAATGAGGTAATATGAGTCTTTTTGAACAATGAGAATATTAACTAAACACATGGGCAATGTCAGCTTTACTGGTGTCTTTTAACACTGTCTTAATTGAAAGAAAGCTCTGTGAGAAGCTTTAAGGAAAAAAATGCTAAGGATTTATTGCAAATATCTAGGCTTAATGATAAAGGCGATTTGAAGAATTAACTAACTAGAGCTTTATATGACCAATTTTAATAAACTGAAATCACGGAAAGACCAAATGTATATGTGCTTTGAAAAGCTACAATGTGCTTTAAAATTGTCTAGTATGATACTTCTCAAAAGTGATTAATAATCTAATACACTATGTTTCTCCTTCGGGGGTCAAAAATTGGGAAAGGATGGGAGATCCAGAGGGTTTTTAAAAGGATGATATTTCTCTCTTCTAATGGCATCTTGTGGATTTTGCCATGAATAAGGGAATACTTCAAGCTAGTAATAATATAAATATTTAATTTCCAATGGTCTCTGTTTTGACTTTCTTCTTTATTATGAATATTTGTTCAAAGTACTTTTGTCATCAAGTTTCTTCAATTAGAATGATTTACTGTGAGAGAAAATCATTATTTTCAATATTACAGACCACTTTTTATAAATTAAAGCAGTGTAATGCTTAAGAATGCCATGTAACAATATTCCAAAGCTATCTCTTGGGATGAATACATATGATAATAATATAATGTATCTCAAAGCCATTTTGCAAGGAAATTCAGATATATAAGATGATTATTTCTAAATATGATATAGGTATACAAATACATGCAGATAGCAACTACCTTGTCTAGATAATGCAACTGAATGGCATAAAATAATAAAGCATTTAGTGCCTGACATGTAGTTTTATTGTGGCATTTTCTAATTGCTCATTATGAATATATTTGTAGAAAGTTTATTAAAATAAAGCTACTATTATTGTAAATGAATTAAAATGTGGCTATTTAGAAAATGTAATGTAGTCAATACAACTGACACATATGTAAAAGTTTCTATATTTGTGCTTTCAAACACTGACAATTTGAACTTCGTTAATCTACAAGCAAAATACCTTCATTGTGTCCAGGAGTTAAAGCAAATTAATCTTAAAAACAAAATTAAACCATATATTTTTAGTTTAATATCAAAAACGAATCTGAGTTTAATGACTTTATGACTGGGAATTATCAAATTGGGCTCACTCCTGCAGTTTCTATCTATAATTATATATCCATCAGACAAACCTTTTTTTAAAATTGCTATTTCCTAATAGTCACATTTTAGTTGCCCTCTGAAGTATTTTGCAAAATGGAGAAGTGCTGATGTGATCCCTAGGTTAATTAATGGCATTTTTTTAAGGCAACCCGTGTGAATAAACATTGTCTTTTAAACTATAATAGAGATTAACTTGAAGATACTAAATCTCTGCGCAGGAGTTACTGCAAATATAGTGATTACTGTTTATCAATATCTGTGGCTTCTTGCACATCTATTGCCTCACAGTGCTCCTGATGCTCCTTTGCATGCCATATTGTGTTTCAGTGAACCCACAGCCTCAGTGCCCCCCCAGTCAGATGTGTACCGGATGCTCCACGACAATCGGGACGAACCTACTCAGCCTCGCCAGTCGGGCTCCTTCAGGGTTCTCCAGGAACTAGTTAATGATGGCCCCGGTGAGCAGCCTCTACTGCCAGTGACTGGAGGGCCGGGTGTGTGTTGGGGTGGGGGTGGGGGGGCGGACAGCAAACATACTGGGAATGAAAGTCTAAATACTGATTTTATTCAGAAATCAAATGAATCTTTGCCCAGAAGGATTTGGGTGGTGCCTGGTTTAGAAAAGGAACTTTTAGGATGTGTCTAAGTAGCCACCAACTTGATGGTAAAAAGGCACCAAAGACAAATTCCATCCACAGTAGTCAAGGGCTAGCTCAACTTATAAATTATAAAATAGAGGTTTAAGTGGATATTGCAAATTTTCTCAGCCTCGTCACACTCCAGAGTATCATCATCAAGATTTAGAATAACAATATAAGGAACCTTTACTATGTTTCACATTCTCTGCTATGTACTTTTCATACATGATCATTTAATTCTCACAATAACTCTGTGAGGTAGGAGCTATTTTTTCCCCTGCTTAACAGATGAGAAACTGAGGCATAAAGAGGGCGGATTTGTGCAAAGTCACACAAAGCAAGTAAGAAACAGAACTGAGTCGCCAACTCCTACTGTCTTCAGGGCTCATACTCTTGCCAATGTTTTTCCACCCCCCAAAGATACAGACTATCCTTTAAACGTTGCACGAAAATGCAAATGCTCCCTTAGGATGGCTATTATAAAAACTAAATGGAAAAAACAAGTTTTGGTAAGGATGTGGAGAAATGAGAACCCTTGCGCATTGCTGATGAGAATGTCAAATGGTGTAACCACTGTGGTGGCTCCTCAAAAAGTTAAATGTAGAACTGCCATAGGATCCAGCTATCCCACTCCTAGCTAGATACCCAAAAGAAATGAAAGCGGGGACTCCAATGATACTGGTACACCAATGTTCACTGCAGCATTATTCACAATTGCCAAAAGGTAGGAAAAACCCAAATGTCTATTGATAGATGAATGGATAATGCATACAATGGAATGTTACTAAGCCTTAAAAAGAAATAAAATTCTGACATATTCTGCAACATGGATGAACCTTTAAAAGAAAACATCATGCCAAGTGAAATAAGCCAGACAAAAAGACAAATATTATATAATTCCATTTATATGAAGCACCTAGAGTAAGCAAGTCACAGAGACAGAAAGTACAGTAAAGATTAGCATGGTATGGGAGACGGAGGTGATGGGGAGCTATCGTTCAATGGGTACAGAGTTTCTGTTGGAACCATGGAAAAGTTCTGGAAATGGATATAAGCAATGATTTTACATTATGAATGTACTTAGTGCCACTGAATCACACGCTAAAAATGGTTAAGATGGTCAATTTTATATCATGTATATTTTGCCACAGTGAAAGAAAATGCAAAATGTTCTCTGCTCCATTGAGCATTTTGTAGCAGCTCCCTACAACCGCAGAATGTTTTACCTAATTTTCTTTTGTAAGGCACCGCATTTCGGAGCCAGTTATGCTTGAACCAGTCCTACTCCTTTCGAAATGAGACTGCGGGTGCAACTTAAGAATTCCTTGGGTTAAAGGGCACGTCTTAAAATAGAAGCAAAGCACAAACTGCAGCCAGCTGTTCCGTTGCCATAAATGGAAACACTTTGTTTTTCAGATGACCGTCCTGCTGGAACTCGGAGCGTGAGAGCTCCAGTTACGAAGGCACACGGCGGTGCTGGTGGCACTCAGAAGATGCCACTCTGTGACAAGTGCGGGAGTGGCATCGTGTAAGCTTCATTTCTAACCCAGGAATTCCCTGTAAATCTTGGTAGCAGTTCCGCATTGCTAGTCAATGACTTGAAATATAACGCCCACAACATTTAGCATATTTCGACCAAAATTCCTTAGACGTACCCTAAAACTGGCATATAATGTGAGTCAGCAATCTTGATTTATAATTTCAGATTACTCTCATGAAAAAAATACCCAGAAGTATATTTTAAAAAACACTTCCAAGAATCACAACTTCCCTTCCCAAAGCCCTCCTTTTGTTAAGGTTTAGTCTTTAAAACCTAGGGAAACAAATTGGGGAGTGGAAGGGGGGGGGTGAGGGGGGAGGTATCAGGCTGTTAATTAAAACACATCATCTTTACTCAGTTTCTTAAGTTGCACAAACACTGAAATATAATTTTTAAAATTACAGTCCCCTTCTATTCAAGGGCCATTATGTTTGAATAGTCACAACTGACTAATTCAAATTTTCAAGTGAACTAGACCATTTCAATCCATCGTAGATGTCTCATGCGGCCACTTCTCCCACCCTTTTATTCTGTTCCTCTACCATTAGCTTACACGCAAAGGCACCATCCGTCCAATATCCAGAATACACCCTAGGAGGGCAGTGGGAGATAAGCCTGGTCAGAGCAAAGCGGGGAATGTGGGACAGAAATAAGCAGGATAGAGAGCTCAGGAGCGGAGAGGACCTCCTAAGATGGGACAGTCTGTAATGTTACTAAAAGCAATTCTTGCTCCTAAATTGTAGCAAATTGTCTTGACAGTAGAGGCGAGTCCACCCACCGTGTAAGTACCAGCTTTGCTTTTTGATCTGTTTTCTCTGTGCTCCACAGAAAAGAGAGGCTGGGCCACTAACACAGAAAGCAATCTACATTTACTTGTGTAGACAACAGCCTTAGTCAAAATCAGAATTCTTTGCAGAGGTGTTTGTCAATCTGTATCGTGTCTTTTTCTTTCAAAGAAACAATGAGGAAAGATCATGAACTAAGAACCTATAATTATTTTTCAGCTTGTAAATAAAGCAGTTTATTTCCATGTTTGGCACGTATGAGCCTGATGGTTCCAGGTTATTTTTTTATTGATTTTTCGTACAGCTGGCCTGGGAACCACCTACCTGGGGCCCTGTGAGCGCTGCTCTCAGCCCCCCTGGGTGGGGAGGGGGTGCTCCCCGCCCCTGCTCAGCCTCAGTGCCCCACCTCCCTTCAGAGGAGACAGTGGACCTGGGACACTGCCTTGGCCTCAGGACCCCCAGTGGTTGTGCTGAGGGAACCATGGCCAGGTGTGGATTGGGCCTGTTTGAAAAATATTCACATCAGAGAGAAACACGTGATGGTTTATGATGGCCGTCTTGGATCTCCCTGCCAATTACATCAATTTCACTGCTATGCCCCTTTTTACAGCTGGAGCCTATAGTTTCTCGAGTGTGAAGCAGATACCACCTGCCTATCTGTGGTGTTCTCACCTTCGTATCAGGGTTCGGGCTGTGCATTTTTCACCTGATCTCCTTTTTCTCCACAGCGGGCCCGTGGTGAAGGCGCGGGATAAGTACCGGCATCCGGAGTGCTTTGTGTGCGCTGACTGCAACCTCAACCTCAAGCAAAAGGGCTACTTCTTCGTGGAGGGGGAGCTGTACTGCGAAACTCATGCACGAGCCCGCACGAGGCCCCCGGAGGGCTACGACACAGTCGCTCTTTATCCCAGAGCTTAAGTCTTAAGCAGACCGGAGCACGCACACACACTCACGCGCACTTAGACAGGAAGACATTAATTAACGGCTTTGGGCAGAAGTATAGCAAACTATTGAGTCCAAATCTAAAACCAAGGCTTGTAGATGTTTATCTTATTGCGTACTGAGAAGAAGGAACGGGAGGCAATTGCCTGCTGTGGCAGAAACACACATTCAGCTATGTTTTGCAACTCTTTTTCTCTTTGGGACAAGCAATAACTTAATGACATTTAAACTAGTAATTATTTTGTATGCCATACTCCCCAATTTAAATTTATGTTATGACCATCGGACATGTAAACATCAAGATGTTCGGAGTCTAGTTGTCTTTCCTTAACAAGTTGATTTTGCAATTGCAGTAAATGCCAAACGAGAATCTTGTATTCCAACACGGCCTGCAGCTGTCTGTTACCTGCTTTAACTGTCACAGTGCATGTCAGGGAGAAACTCCCTGAATTTCTCTAGTTTCGTGTTCAGCAATTATATCACTGGATGCAGCATACTCAATAAACACAGAAAACGTTTTTAAAATACCTAATAAAGTGGCACTCAATGAATTCAGATAAAATCAGCATTCCAATGAGAGGGCCCAATCACATGTACATTAACAAACTCAGGTATTTTAAGAAAATTTGGATTCTTTAGTTTTTATTACTGATTTACTCTTTCTTATGAGCCCACAATTTCTGCTGATAGGAGGGGCATTAAAATTTGCTGGTTAAAAGTAATTCAGTCTCTTTCAGATTAAAAGTTTCTTTTGCTTTGAAATAGTCTCTTTCATTTTAAATGTCTCTTTCAGATATTCAGTCAAAATCGAGGTTCGGACTGCATGAGGCTGTTTTTTTGTGCTCACAGGTTGATCACCATCTCCTCCTCCTTCTCTATGGCATCTCTAAGAGGAGACACTTTAGAGGACCTCCTGAGGAAGGGAGGGGGTACAGATCCTCAGGGTCCTTGCCTGTATCCACTGCTGCAATGCGTGTTTTCACGTGTGGTCTGTTTTCTCAAGATAGTTGAGACCGGGCAGTAATCCCACCTCCACCAACTCCAAAAGTGTCAGCTCAGCTTTCCCTGGAGTTGTGGAGCCTCTGCATCACGGATATGAACTCCATCTGGCCTCTGGCTCTGCTTTGTCACTATGTTGGTGCCATGGCAATGCCCCTGACTTGCATGTCTTGCCTATGTCCCATGTTCCTCACTGGGAACACATGGGAACTTCTGAAACTGCCCCCTCCAAGGACAAACCATGGGGAACCCATGGGGTGGGGAAGAGGGGAGTGTCTCAGGCCCTCTGTCTCGCCACCTCATCACAAAGTCATCTCTACCTTACAACAGCTGCTGCCTACAGGCTTGGAGCGAGTTCTCGCCTATCGTCCCGAGTGACAAATGGGGCACAAGTTGTTTTCCTCAGGAATTCTCCAAAAATTAATTATTTCTGACCTTGATCTACCTAGGGTTTTGATCCAGCGAGAACCAGAACACCCGCCTGGCCCCTGTAGGCATTCGAGGTTGCTACTGGAACCCCTGTACTAAAACATAAATTCATTAACAGAGCTACTGCAATAAAATAAAGAAGAAACATTGAGGTCAAAGAAATGAATGGACCCAAAATACATTTCATTTTCTGTTTGAATGTTAGTTTCAAATGTTATGTTCTGGGAAGGATACGAACATAAAAGTTTGAAAGGTAGAGAGCGAATGAATGGTAACTGGCTTAAAACCTGGGAAAGTTAAAATCTAAAGCAGCAGTAGAGAAAACTAAAAACCAACCCCTTTCCCCTCCAGAATCTTGAAAAGAGCAGGAATTAACTGCACCAGGTATTGCTGGACTAGAGGATAATGGTGGATTTACTACAAGGAGGCTCAAGGAGAATCTGTCTGAGAACCACTTAATCCCCAGAGGTGTCCCCTCTCTGCTCCACACTCTCACACACTCCCTGGCACTTCCCAGCAGAAGTCTGCTAGAGAAGGTAGAGCAGCATCTGGAGAAGGTAGAGCAGCATCGCTGAACTAGAGTCAGGAAGCACAGTGAAGGATATGCACGCCACACTAAAAGGACGTTAAATTAAGTAAGAATGAAAGACTCATGAGCAAAGTATACATTGGCCATTATATGGTACACTAACGTACATTGTATGTTAGACATCAGACAGTATTCTCCTTAAAATTATACTTTATATATTTAATATATAGTAGAGTACATATGAGCTGCTCAAGTTCAGATATTTAATAATGAGCAAGAATAGTAAAATAAAAGTCGTATAGTTTTTAAAAGGTATAGTTCTAATCTGAAATTTAGGAGAGAGATAGCTTAAATCTGATAATTTGGACTATATGACGAAGGCTTGTGAAGCATGCCCTAAAATTGTTTGTTCATTATTTTTAATAAAAATTATTCTTTGACAAATTAAATCTAGAGATTTAAATACATAAGAGAATTAATGACAGGATTAATAGACATGAATGTGATATTTAAATTGTTTTCAAATATATAGGGTACTGTGAACAAAGAATGCCTGCCAGTTTTGATTTAGCTCACAGAATAACATATTTTTTTAGGAAACAGACTAATCACCATTTTATATTTGTAAGCTTATTAAAACTTACAATGATCACGGAAACAACCCATGATTAAGAACTGGACATCTATGAACTTTGGACTTATGAGTAACTAAATTGCTATTCTTTTCAGAGTAAACCTACCATAGAGTTGCTACACTCTCTACCAATACGATGATTGATTGAATAAAAACAGTTCTAGTTATCACATATGTTTACACCTGTGTAAGCAGAGTAAAGCTAATGGTTAACGTGACACACAAACACTTGACTCATCTCTACACAAGATAATCTAAAGTTTGTCCAACATGGAAACATCCTAAGATAAGCAGGATGGACCTTTGAGTCTCTTCTATTAACAACTTTAGCTGCAAAAATTTGTCAAGTTATCCTTTGAATGGATTTGATTTCTGTCCAGGAAACTGCTACTTATAACCATTACTCTTTATTTCATGTCGTCATGGCCCAATGTTCTTTTATTATTTATGCTATGCCATCTGAATCTGAAGCATAAAAACAAAATTTGAAGACAGAATGAAGGTATTCAGATAATTCAAGCAAATAAACCATCTACCTAATCTGTATGACTATTTCATGAGAATTCTCTTAAGCCTCTATTCATTTTGGAAAGCACGGAATAAATATCGATTTGAGTACCTATCAAGTAAGAGATGTTGAACACTAAACATAATAAAATGGATTTTTGAATACTTTTGTCTATATTTACAAATTGACATTTTTTAAGGTAATTGGAATGCTTCACGTGATTAATTTTTAAACAAAGCATCTGTAGTAGTTGCTTTCACACTGAGACTGATCAAGTTTGTGAAGTTTACTGGAACTTTTCCTCTTTTGAGGAGGGCAAAAAAACTGAGTTCATATGCCTGACTTCTACTGAAGACTCACTGGCAACATTCTGTCTGTGAGAATCTTGCACCTATAAAGAGGACAAAGGTCTCTCAATTGACTCTATGCATTTTATTTGAGTATATAGATTTTAACTGAATGCTTACAAATTTCTTAACATAATATTAGTCATGTTTATCCATTATCCCTAATCCTTACAACAATTTTTCCAAATAAATATTTTACAAATGGAAAAATGTTTCAGAGTTTACGTTTGGCACAGTGCCAAACAACTGGGAGCGGGGGAGTGGAGAGACAGTGTTTAAATTCACTGATATTCCCTAGTAATAAATAATATGGTTCGGAAATCTTTAAACCTAATTATTCCTCTCTGCTATATCATTTTATTCATGTCGGTGTTAACTTACAGTCCATGTTTGTTCTCTTTATTATAAAAATCATCTCTTCCATGAATGCTAGGCAGTGGTATGAAATAATAAAAATATTAAGTAATGATTCCATTAAGTAGTGAGTGAGTAAGAAGACTCTCAGGAAAAGAGCTCAGGATAAGGATGTGGATTCTAGCTGCAGCTCTGCCACTGCGTGCCCACTTCACCTGGAGAATGAAGGAGACGGACTAGATGACCCCTGAGCCTTCTAGCAGCTCAGTCACTGATCTGCACTTGACATTGTCTTTAACTGGCAGGCCATTCCATTTAGTGGGGGCATGCTGTCAGTGTGGCCAGAGTCCTGGTTCAATTCAGAAGTTTCCTTCCCCTGGCCATAGATACCACCTCTGACTCATGTCACAGCTCACAGTATGGATTTATTCCTGCAAACTCATTAGCTCTGTTAAAAGTACATATGAATGGCTTGAAACTAATAAAATACAATGTTTTAAAAATGGTATTTTTACATAGCAAGGAAAATACACTACTATTATTAATGTGCGACTCAGTGGCTTGAGTTAGTGCAGCTGCTGTAGTACCTAAAAACCAAAAAGCAGTTTAGCACCCGGAAGAAGGGGGTCACACATTGGGAGCCGAATTAAAAACTACTCAATCCAGAAGAGGCTACAGAGACTACTATCCCTGAATTTACTCAAACCAATAAACACCTCAGTAAACCGCACAGACAGAGCATTTGACTTAAGTGCCTTGTTCCAGAGAAAGGGTATTCCCCATTCCTTCAGTCTCTGGAAGAGGGAAGAAAGTTCTATAATCACCTCTACAGAACGGGAAACCTTCACGTGTACGAAGAGACTGTTAGTTCATTTTCTTCTTGGTCCAAATCATGTCCATTACTCGATTCTCTTTCCAACTTATTTTTCCCACTCAGACTCTCTCTGTCACTGACTCAGCCTCTCTGTCACTTTCTTCTCAGCCTCCAAGCATGCTCAAATACTTTGTACCATTCTAAAAATATCTCTTGCCCTGACACCTATTCCCTCTCAAGCTACCTTGATAGTTCTCTGTGTATCCCTCTGTGTTAGAATTAGATCTACTCTACTTTCTCAGTGCCCCCACCATTCCACTGCTAATAAGTCCTCTGAAAGCAGCAATCAACTTCCTAAGAGCCGAAGATAGTGGTTGCCTTTAGCGCTATGGGTTTCATTCTCTTTTATAGATGTAATTAGATTAAAATGAACACTAAAGAAAACTGAAAGGCGGCTGGGTATGAAGGTATTTGTGTTTGGGTCAAGCCTTTGAGGTGGTGAAGGCCCACGACCCACCTAAGTAAGACTTTGTAAGTCACCAGCAGCACATAGATCACCTTGTCTGACCGAAGCACTAGCCTTAGAACACTTATCCAAATTTGTACTACCCTAGGAGCAGTTAGGTTGCTTTCTTGTACTACTGTAGATCTCGACTATGATTAATGATAGGCTTATGATCTCAGGCTCAAAAAAAAAAGATCCGAAGTTAAAAAATCCAAAAGTATTTTAGTCTGGTAAAACACTGCTAAGAATAGATTTGACTAGCTTGTTTTTGTGCAGTGCTCTTGAATTTGTTCCAGATTCTTGAGTCTGCAGCTGTTAGTCAACAGGTGAAAGTGGATTCTCTAAGAGGAGTTACTATTTGAAGATTTTGAAATATTGTGACTCACAGATTTTTTTTAATTGGTGGTTCAGATTTTAATTATCCTTTAACAATGAACTTCACAATCAAAGAAAAATCAGACATTTTCGGGGCAATAGTTGAACAGACTTATGCGTGAGCAGAGAAACCATGTCCCCTGACGTACAACGCTCCACTGTCTATCTGATACAAAGCCAAATGAAATAGAAACAGTCTTACCACACCGAGAGGGTTGTGCTGGTGAAGTATGATATCATATGAGGAAATAGGAATGTTTAGCTCTAGTATTAACTATATTTACCTCTATACTTCTGTAAAATTTGGATGAAATATTGTCCTGCCTCATAAAACTATAATTTGCTATGAGGGGAAAAAAACGAAAAACACAGCAAACTGATTTGGGCAAAACAGGGATTTCAGAATCAGGAGGTCTAGCACTGACCTGTTACAGAGTTTTTGAAAAGTTCCAAAACCTTCTCATGCTTCAGTTTTCCCTTTACAAATCTGGAAAATAACCTTTTCCACCAATAACTTAATTACTGGGAGAATAATTCCATTAGGAAGGGAGGAAATTTAACATTCTCCAAGACTAAGTGTCTTGATTTTAAACTTTGTTTACAGATTTCAAATGGGCTAATGAACCAACCATTCAGTGTTATGGCAGCAGGAACCGTGACAGGTGGGCCCCGAAAGTGTATTGCATGTTTTTGCCAGATTTCTCTGAATGTCATTGACCCTTCATTACTATGAATTAAAAATCCAAGTGCTGTACCTAGTGCTTCACAGCAGCCGAAGAGCCTGAGGGGACCCCAGAGGACCAGGGCATTCCTGGTCTCACACAGAAGAATGGGGTTTCCCCCATTTTGGAAGTCTAGAGGAAATGTCCTTATACTTCTCTTTTTATCTAATTCTAATGTAAGTTCTTGGCAAGCAAATATTCGTTTTACTTGCAATGAGGAACTTTAGAGTCGAGAAGGTAGAATAAGAGCACACATAAGAAAAATATATTTTACAATATATTAAATTAAATTAAATAGCTGGGGTGGGGAATTATATTCTTTACAATAAATGGTGGGTCAAATGAATACAATGGATATTAGCACCTATACCACACTCTATAAAAATAAATTCCAGATGAATAGCAAATCTAAATATGAAAGGTAAAACAATATAACTCTTATTTAAAAAAAAAAAAAGCATGGAAGAATCATTTCATGACCTTGCAAAAGTAGACTTTGGGTGCCCAGTCCCAAGGAGGGAAAGACTGCACCCCCGTGCAGGGGAGCACTACCCCCAGTGTGCAGAGCCCAAGCGGGCAAGGAGCACGGCCCTGTGTGCCTGGGTGGTCTGTGGTGTCAGAACCCAGGGAGGATGTGGAGGTCATCTACACAGAGAGGACGCCCAGCATAGGGTGGCAGAGCCCACATGGAGTGAGGGGTGACTTGTCTAAATGGAGGGGAGGTCCAAGACAGGGTCCAGAGTGTAAGCAGGGTAGGAGAGAAGAGGCAGTGTAGGGTACTAGAACCCAAGTGGGTGACAAGGGCATCTATGTGGGGACTTTGGGGAGAGACTGGCATTGAGAGAGTGGATATTTAGAAGAGTATCTCTCATATAAGTAAATATATAAAGGATAATGGAAGTCGACTTTCTCACTATTGTTAAGAGAAATTAAAAACATGGACTGGAAGAAAATTACAAAGAGCACTATAATAGAGTGGACTGGAAGTACCATGAATTCATCTTTCTCAATACACATAAATAGATATAAAAATAAATACAGATGTGAATGTGCATGTGTGTATATATAGATGTATATACATACACATACAGACATTCCCTAGCTCTGTCTACTAAGATGGCCTGGGAGCAGCTACATGCACACTTAGCACTCACATCCTGCCTTCTAAAAACCATTCTTCTCTAAAAGAAACCAAGGCAGCTCCTTGGAGAAATGGCTGATTTCAGGGCTAAGGTGGGCAAAGTATAGGATGAGCCTAGAACATCTGAGTATGTCAAGAAAACGAAGAGGTACTCTAGTGATGAAGGAGACATGTCAAAAGTACACAAAAGCCAGCTGGAGAAACTCCGACTGACCCAACTGGGGAAATTTAAGCAACAATAAAATCATGTTCACAACAGAAAATAATTCATTATAACTCACTGAACAAAACTGGAAATGTTGAGTGCATGAGACTGAGTAAAGAGACATGTCATAATGACTACGTGCATGCAAGATTTTGGAATGGATTCTTTGCTTTTATAAAAGATGCTATTGAGAGAATGGGCGAAACTTGAGTGGGGCCTGAGGTTTAAGTGGTAGTAATGTTATCAATGCTAATTTCTGGATTTTAATGGCTGTAGTCTACCCATGTTGAAGAATATCCTTAAAACATACACCAATGTATTCCAAGTGATGAAACATTGCTTTTTATCTACATTCTCCCTTTAAAATACTGCATTTTATTTAGAGTAGTAATTTAACAGACATATTGCTGCAAACTTTTGTAGCTCTCCAGAAAAAGTTAACTTCATCAATATCATTCATCAATGGAGAACATAAGCTCTCAAAAATACAACTTATTGAAATTGTCTACAATGCCACAAGAAAAGCTGTCAAATCTTCTAGAGACCATTTCCATAGGAAACAAGAAATTACCTCAAGTAAACATGGAAACTATCATAGACTTTCATTTCCATGAAAGCAAGCCATATAATTATTATAAAATAAATTACTATATCACGACTTTAAATTCCTTACTGTGACTTAAAATTTGAGTTTTGAAGTATTTTATATTCTACCTGTAATGGTCATTATTACAAAATAAATAATACATACTTATTTAAAACCTTTAGTCGCACAAGGATTGACTGTGGCCATGACAACCAGTCCTTAACTGAAGGAGCTCCTGCTTCCAACGCAGCATCCATCTTTTGCAAGTGGTTTACCCTTTGACAAATGAAGACCTGCGCCTCTGCTACGGCTGTCATGTGTATATTTTAATACATTATTTTAAGTTGTAAATAGGGGTCTTCTTTTAACCATAGCAAACAAAAGTACTTTCATAATATTAGTTTTGGGCCATTCAAATCCCAATGCTGAAACTACTCTGATGGGTGGGTTGAAATAAGAGGAATTAAACATAGTAAAGCAAACAATGAATGGTAATAAGAAAAAAAAAATGGAAAAGTTCCCAGGTGTTTGCCTGTCTCCAAACATTCTCCTTTTTCCACGCAGCTTTGGTCCAATGGGTGTTGTGTTAAGTCACTCTCATCAAGATCAAGTTCCGAGTATGATGGTTACCAGAGGGAAGGGGGCGGGGGGCAAAAAGGTAGAAGGGGTAAAAGGGATCAAATATACGATGACTAGAAGGAGACTTGACTCTGAGCGGTGAATATATGATACAATACACAGATGATATACTATAGAACTGTACACTTGAAACCTATATAATCTTATTCACCAATGTCACCCTAATAAATTTAATTTAAAAAAAAAGATCAAGTTCTGAGTTAGCAGGAAAGCCCAGAAAGATAAATACCCTAGTAAGATTGTCCCTTGGTTTGGGATGGCACCATACAGCTGTTCCCCGCAGCTCTGATGTGGCAGGCATCGGGATTCAGGACCCAGGACCATAGAGCGCCCCTTCTTCCTCCCTACCCCACCCATGCGCGTGCCCCACATCCCCTCGCGGCTTCCAGGCCACCCCGTTACCAGGCAACGGGCTGCCCCGGAGAGAAGCAACTGAGCGGAATGCATGGGGGAAGGCAGTTGGGAAGAAAGCTTGAGCAGCAGAAATGAGCCCGGGTATGAGCCAGGCTTGGGGAAGAGGGGAAGGGAAGGGGGCTGTCCCATGAGGGGGACCCGTGGGCAGTGGGCGGGTAGTGAAAAGTGCTGCCTCCCTTGGCCCCAACCCTTTCACCCTAGATGGGTCTGGTCTGGAGTACGACTTTCTTGACTAGCTGCACACCTTGCTCACCCTGAGGAGAAAAGCGCGGTCTCGGTCCCCGCGCCCCGCCACTGCTCCCAACCTCGGAGCCCCACTGTCCATCCGCAGCTGCGTGACCTCAGCGCGCCCCCCCGTGGCCGCTCAGGGAGTCGTCATCCCGAATCCCCACGCCGCGCAGTCCTCCAAACAAAACCAAAAGCCAATGACGGTTCTGTTACAGAAAAGCATCATGAGGAAGGGGATGAAGTTGCCTGCGTTCTCCTTTCAGCGTCCAAGATCCTAAATTCCTCTGAACGAGTAAAGGAAAGTGGCGGCAGTGAAACAGGTAAAATCTCCAAGGCCAAGGCTCCGATGGCAGTGATGTTTCTGCTTTCTACTACAGGTAACGGGTACGTTGCCTAAACCCATTGGCCCAACTGGTGTGCTTCCAGTACATGGGTACTTCCGGTCATTATTATGGTACCAATAATAGCTGACATGACGCATTACTTTGCGCCAGATATCGTTCTAAACACTTATATAAATCAGCTTGTATCTCGCAACAACCCTATAAAGTAGGTACTACCAGTCACCTAGATATTACAAGTGAAAACCGAGGCACAAAAAGGTTTAAAAAACTCCTCAAGGTCACATAGCTAGTGACAGAGCCAGTATTCAGCAGGGCGGCTCCAGAGTCCCGGCCTCGACCACCATGCTCTAGTGTGCTGCTTCTCGGAATACCAAATACGAATTGTTGATTTTTTCAGAGGCACCAAATAAATACTTTTATAGTAAATATTTGTGGACTACAGGATATCATATGAGGAGGATGTTTGAAACAACCAAAGAGCTCCAGTTTTCAAAAAAGCTCCACATAAACAATGAATAAGACATGTGTAAATACCCACCTAGAAGGATCTGAGAAGAGTGAATTTGGGGTCTTGCTTCCTTGAGAGAAGCCCCAGGAAGCTACACACCTCTGAGGGGCCTGGTGTTCAACGTGACAGCCAGAGAAGTAGCAGAGCGCTGTGGGTAGAAGGCAGTATCTAGACTAATGGGCCAAGTTAGGATCCCCAGCTGCCCATACCCACGTGTGGCATAAGGGACTCTGGACACAGAGGTGCTGAGAGAGGTGGCAAGCCAGAAACCTAAGGGCAGGATGGGATTTCTGCACCTTCAGAAATCTGGGAACTTCACAAAAGCCTTGTCAAGGGCCCTGGAAGAAGGGGCTAGGGCAGCCACACCTCAGTAGACAAAAGACAACTGGACGCCCGGTGACCAACCAGGATAAGCGACATCTCAATGGAGGCCAGCAAGACAGTGCACTGACCTGTCCATCTCTGCTCTTCTGTTCCCCGCCATCTATGAGGATATGTAGGCATCCCTGTGCAACCAGGAGGGGTAATGGGAACCCCTGAACAGGGGAGAGAGTCCTCAGAGAGAGTTTAGGCATTGAGTCAACTCAATATTTACCTCAAAGAGAGCATTTAAGGCCAGAAGGGATTGTGGTATATTAATTGGCAACCTCATGTATTCTCTAACACGGGTAAGAGTTAGGACTCTGGAGAAAGATGCCAGTGTTTATAGAAAAGCAGTTGCATGCAAATAGCATGTGTGCTTGTTGAAGAGTTACAGTCTTTCTCGCTAGAGCGCAGTGGTAACAAGTGCAAGGTCTAGCAAGGACAGGTACTCAATAACTGATAGATTTTCAAGTCAGGCGCTGCCAAGGATGGCAGTGATTTCCTGCCTACAACTAAAGGCAAAATTAGGAGATATGATTTTGTTCTCCCTCTCTTTCTGTTCTCCTATCTACGCTTCATTGTCACCTAGTGATCCTTCCCGGAGTATTAACCAACAGAATATTGACCTGATTTCCATAAATAATACCAAGTTACAAGAAGTTGTATAAGAACAACTAGTTAGCCTACGTAAGTCTCAATTTATTGGAATGAGGATGCGAGAGATACTTTCAAATTTCAGAATGTCCAGTATGGTGTTCCTAGCACTCCCGTTCTACCTAAGCTTTTATTCATTCATTCATTCATTCATTCATCTAACAAATATTTTCAAGCAAGTATTGTGCTGGGTGCTGGAGATCCAACAGTGAACAAAATATGCAAAACCTCTGCACACATGAAGCTTACCTTCTAGTGGAAGAAACAAAGGCTATTGTGTGTAAGATGGAAGTAAATCCTGTAGAGAAAAGTAAAGCACAGAGGGAGCGAGGGAGTATATGGATTCAGAGGTGGGTGCGGGGTATGCAATTCTATCTTAAATAGAGTGGTAGGATCCCTCACTTATCAGGTGCCATCTGAGCAAAGACTTGAAGAGGTAAAGGAGAAATCGATGCAGATTTATAGGGCAAGAGCATTCCAGGCAGGGAACAGCAACTGCAAAGGCCTTGAGGTGGGAGTGTTCTTGGCGTATTTGGGGAACAGCCAGTGTGACTGGAGCAGAATGGTAAGGGGGAAGGTAGGAGAAATGTTCAGAGAGGAAACTAGGGATGGAGGCTTGGTAGTTCCCTATAAGGATTTGGGGTTTTATTCTGAGCAAAATGGGAAGCATGGGAGAGTTCTGAGCAGACATCCTCCCCTTCATCGCGATTGAAAATTTTAAATTTACTGAATCATCATCATATTGATAATGCCCTTGCCTCCACAGTAATGATTAGAGTAAATACTTCTTGAGCATATACTATATGCTATGTACTGCGCTAAGGGATTTACCTATAAACTAGACACTGACTAGAATTATCCTTCACAGAAAGTGTGTGGTAAAGCCAGGATTCAAGCCCACCACATGCAGATCGCGCCATACCTCAGAAGACTTTGTAAAACAGTTATTTCTAGGAATAAATGAGTTGTCACAGCAAAACTCAGTATTTGAACCTGAAAATTACAAAGCTTTGACTACAGAATGTCTTCATATTCAGATTGTACAAGTCTTTTGCATTTTCTAAACTTCATCTGTTCTCCTTGGCCTGTTAGCTACAGTGTGCACTTAATACTTTCTGCATATGTTGAATATGATATAATCTGCAAGCTTCAGAATGAATTCCCCTTATCTTTACTTAATTACCTCAAAAGTCTTTCCACTGGTAATTATCTTGTTTTTCACTTTTGACACTTGAATATGAAGCAGCTAGAGGATTTAAGTTTTATATAATGTGAATAATATTTCTTCCATTCCCAAGAGTATAAGCTTCTTCAGGGCCAGGACGTAATCTTCCGCTTAGTCTGTGTGCCTCTCAGTATTGTACATTTAGCAGGGACTTAATAAATGGTGACATGTGATTACGTTCTCTCTCCTGTGGTTCTTCAATAATTCCCCTTCGTATTCTCAAATCACATAACTCTATTTGGGTTTTGAAGTATTGCTGAATTTAAAATTTTTTCTTTCCTTTGGGAGTGAGTAGCAGTCAGTGTCTCTGAAACTCATTAGAAAAACAAAAAAATATATATATATATATATTTTAATAGCTTTTAAAAATAGAAAAATCCAACTCTCTGCCTACCCTATATCTTCACTATCTTCACTGAATCATCTGCACATTGCTGGAGAAAAACACTCACTTCTGAGTCTTACCATGGATCTCAATACTATTGGAAAACTTACCTTATTCCCAGAAAATGCTTTTTCAAACCCTAAGATAACTCTTACACTCTTCATGTCTCCTCAAATCTCCAACGCTTTTTACCACTACCTCACAAATTGTAACGTGATATCTCTCTCTCTCTCTCTCTCTCTCTCTCTCTCTCTCTCTCCCCATATATATATATATATATATATATATATATATATATATATATATATGCAATCAGACCCAAACGCCTTCACCCTCAGCTTTCAAATTTGCTAACTTACCTACCTGGGTACCCACATTCTCTGCCTTCCCCCTGTTTTAATGCAAGGATTGTCCCTGCTCAATAAAGATCATTTCCTCCAGATCCTATCTCTCCTGAAATTTTCAAATACTCAGCTTCTGCAATTAGCCTCCCTCATTCTTCAGAATTCTTTTTCTTCTCCCTTTCTACTACAGGATGCCAGCAGCAAGCGGGCAAGTTAGAATCTCCCATGGTTAAAAAATAAACAAAAACAAAAACAAAAAAAACCCTCTTGACCTTCAACATCTCTTCCAACATGCACCCTATTCCACCAGGCACCGTTTTCCCTCACCTATTTTTGAAGCCGCAGAAAAATGCATAGTAAAATACACTGGCTCTGAAATGGTACCTCAGAGGGTTAAACCAATGGGACTCAGGGAAGGAAGTCAAGAGAAAATAGAAATTTTAAGCAGAGTTGTTCAGACTGCACATGAGCCATGTGAAAGGCAGCAGGGTAGTAACTGCAAACACACTGTGGTCAAGAGAGAAGAAAGAGAAATAGATGTAAAAGCAGCGTATAAATCCCATG
Organism: Rousettus aegyptiacus; assembly: GCF_014176215.1. Lineage (NCBI taxonomy): Eukaryota > Metazoa > Chordata > Mammalia > Chiroptera > Pteropodidae > Rousettus > Rousettus aegyptiacus. The sequence continues at coordinate 27,164,374 of NW_023416286.1, forward strand.
TTATCTCTTTTAAATCTTTCATTTACTATATCCCTTGACTAAGTCTAGATTCCTTTTGGCCCCATGTTTCTTACCCGGCTTTAGCAAAAGGAATTATGCATTTAGCCTTGAACTCGCAAGTCCTCTTAGTGAGACAAAGGGAATCTGTGAAGAAAAGGGAGGCTGTTGCTGCAGGTGCAGGAAGGAGGTGGAATTTTGAACAGTAAATCCATTAAGAATAAAGTTAAAGGCTAAAAATATTTACAATAATAATATCCTGTCCTTGTGATAAATAGCTTTGTGGGAATTGTGGTTACAGAACAAAATTAAACATCATAAAACTTCACAATGTGAAAATAATATAACTAGCAAATATCATGAACGGTGAGGAATAGCCGTAGGAGGAAGTATAATGCTAATTTTCTCATAATTTACTCTCTTTCTTGGCAGGGAGTAAATCAACACTGAATATAATAGAAATGTATGTTATTGGAAAACATTAAAATTCCAGTCTCTTAGTCCTTTTCATGATATACTTTCATTAGAATGATCTCATAAGAAATAATTTCTCATGCAGTGAAAACAATCTGAATACTACCAATGTTGGCAGCTTTTATTCTATTAAATGTAAATTTAATACTATTTATTTAAGAGTAGCATGTATAATATGATCCCAGTGTTCTAAAATCATTTCTAGTTTTTCTACATATATGTATAGGGAAGGGCAGGTACATAAATTAACAACAGTTAGTCCTGGGTGGTGGGATTCTAGGTGATATATTCTTTTTGATTTGCATTTTGATCTATTTGAATTCATTAGAAGAGGGTGTTGTAGAATCTGAAAAACTCGGGGAAGTTTTGCTGCACTGGTCCAGATCTCACTTGAGTTCCTTTTTATCTCTCTCAGATGAACATTTTAGACTCTCATTTTATTTTCAGAAAGATGCAAAGCTAAGCAATACTCAGATCGACTTGCTGTCCCTCCCTGCCCCCTGATAAAAGTGGGATTTGTCAATTGGCTAAATGGCTCCAGGATCTGAAACGGAGTTGCCCTGCCAGTGATGAGAGCCAGATGGTGGTGGGGAGAAGGAGATGGTTATACTTGGCAACCAGCTTCTCAAACATCTGGCAATCTGTCAGATCGTCATTCCAAAAGAGAAGCTAAGCTGACCTTTTTCAAAACCTTCTCTCAGGGCAGAAATTACCAGCCTAGGGGCACATTCCATCCTAACTCTCACTTTATTTGGGACACTAAATGATTTTTAAATTCTTTAATAAAAATTTACAAAGCCAGCAAGTAGCCAAACATTTGGACAAAGAAGTCTGTATGTCAGGAAATTTGCAAACATGACATAGTCTCTCTTCTGCTACAGATCTATAGTCTACTTTCCAGGAAGGAACTCATAGGTTTTTACTGTTCTTTCTTAAGAGCATGACAAAAATTATGCTCTGTCAATCCAATTTGTTTTTCATGATAAGAAGGAAAAATATCACATGGCTGTTTCATAACACTAAGATCTACCGATACAGTAGTTTGTCGAGGGTTCCCCATAACCTAAGAATTATTTTGTACCCTCAAAAAATGTAGTTTATATACAAGAAACAAAGATATTTGAGTTTTGGAGAGTTGATGTTACAAGTTAGTGGTTTATTATAAAAGTAAAACCACTATTACAACCTCAAGTAGATATTTTAAGTCAAGTGAGAATTAGTTCTTAAACTTATTATGTGACTAGTATTAGGGCCTTCCTAATCAAGATTCTCATTCTCTTGGTCTTACTACCCAAGAAAATTAGAAGACTGCTTTCCATTACAGCTGTTTTAAAATAAAAGTTAAAAATTAAAACACATGCTTATTTAATTTTTCTTTTTAGAACATGGCTGCATATCAGAATCAGAAAATCAAATTCAACCACAGTCAGCATTAAAAGTAAGTTTCATTTTGTAGCCTCTGAAAACTCATGTAAAGTTTTCAGAATAAATCTTTTTCAGAATAAATGCTTCCTATATGTATTAGGTTTTCCACCAAAATCTTCATGAAAATGCACTGGAGAGTTAGCAAGAATGACTAAGAGTGTGAGTCACCCAACCCTCATGGGATTTTTTCTGGTAAATGGCAACTTTGGGGATTAAAAAATAAAAAATAAAAACAAGGCAAGTATATATTCACCTACCTAAAAATACTCAATCCCATGTTTTGTTTAATTTTGTTATAGGCTCTTCAGCATCAATTGGAATCATTTCAGGCTCTCCGAATACAGACTTTACAAAATGTCAGCATGGTATGTTTCATTTAATCAATACATAGGAAATATTCAAATTTGAGATATCTCTCCACATTTCTAAGCTGATGATCACTGTCCAATTGATTGGTTGGTATAGAATGTAATACGATAGAGGCCACAACATTTTCTAGGCTCAAAATTTAGAGAAAACTATATTCTGTTATATTTGGATATGAGACAAAATAGCATTCACTGATTTTTTTTAATACATTTATAGTGTTACCTATGTATAGTCTACAAATAGGAATCCTCATCACAAGTTACATAAAATCTAACCCAAACAAAGGGAAAAGTGTACTTTTATTAGCTCAAGTAACTGAAAATCCTAGGGATTTTCACCCGGATAAGTGATCAGGACTCATGTCATCAAGGAGCTAGTCGCACCCCTTTTTGTTCTGCTTTCCGTAGTAATGGATTCTCAGACTCCACATGGTGGCCAAAGGGCCTCTAGAAATTCCAAGCCTTGATCCTTCCAGATTCCAGTCAAAGATGAGACCGTGCTTTTATTTCTTAGCAGTTTACTTGGCCTGATTCTGATTGCTCCTATTGGGTCCTATGCAATGCTTGAACCAATCACTGTTCAAAGGCAGGCAATGCTCTGATCGGTTACCTCTGAGTCACCTGCCACCTTTGGAGCTAGAAGTGGGATCATTATTACCAAAGGCACGTGGACTTTATCAAGAAGAAATACAGGGTAATGTTAAAAGATGGTTAGGGAATAAATATTAGGGGTGCATAACACAATAAATACATATTCACTAAAGACCTGATATAAACTCATTTCAATATTCTTACACTAAAAGCAACTGCAGGGAAATAGGAAGAGAAGATAAACTCCTGAGGGTGACCAAATAGATTCCATTCTGATGTCAGAGATCAAAGGTCTCCGATATAGTCAATAATGTAAAAAATGAACATCTAAAATTACTTGACTATATTTCATATGATTTTACCATTTTCCTAAATTCTTTCTGATTTTATAATTACATAATAAAGGCATAATTTTTAAAGATTCCTTTAATTATAGAGATAACAATAAATTTAATTTAATTTATATTTTATGTGATGGGAAAGAATTTTATGTGCAGGAAATTTAAAGGTATCTTTTAATTATAATATCTATTACACCGTTTATATATCTGAAATAAGATTCTAATATTCTCAATTTATCTTTTAAAGGTACAGTCTGAAATCAGTGAAATATTGAACAAAAGTATTATTGAAGTAGAAAACCCACAATTTAGCTCAGAAAAAAAGTTAGTATTCAACACACATATTGAAAAGGTATGTTATTATGTACAAAATCATTCTATGTTTAGATACTGTAAAAATGTTACTACAACCAGTTTATCTTCGACTTTACATTTTCCCCTTCTTCACACGGTGATTGGACTGTCAGAGACAAAAAGAAGGAAATTCTTGTTTCGAAAACCCTACTTCCATACTTCTACATCGCATTTCCCTACAGAGAGCTTGGGAGGGGTATTTGACTCTGTCCAGGTATTCAGATTTCCAAATTAATGAAATACAAGGAAGTTTTTATAGCCTATCTGTCCACTTACAAGTTTTTCTACTTTTAGGATTGACCTAGACCTGGAGTGAATTGCCTAGAATAGGTCCAAAATATACTGATTAGAACTCACATTTCCAGGATAGGCACAGCCCTAGATTCAACTGAAACTAGGTACGCAAGCTAAGGTTGATAAACAGCTCAAAAGTGGAAATATTCATTTTCCTTAAACTTCCATTTAACCCACTGCTTCTATCTTTTCCACCTGTCTATGATGCTCTCTTGAGGGATGCTAAATCTCTATTTCTGAAATTGAGCAGTTGGCCCATGTATCTTACCCCCTAAGGAAATAAGTACAATCTCTAAGCAAATTGTGAAAACCAGAATTACAGATCTCAACTGTTTATTAGATTTTCTGGAGTAAATGAACCATACTGTATAAATGAATAAAATGTTCATTTGGTTGCAAAATAAATCTTCCACAAAATATTTTCTTAATTTCCTGGTCATGTGGTAAATGATAGTACATTTATAGTGTGCTTTTTATTGTTACTAGCCTATAGACAATCAAGAAGAAATTCTTTCTATGGAGAAAATTCATCATTTAGAGGATTCCAAGACTCTTCATTCAAAGGAAGAAAGACTCAGTAGTGATAGTGTTAACAGCCCCTCTCAAGGTATAAATATTCCATCTCAGATACATTTCAAGGACATATTAACTCTAAGAACATCAACAGATAATTCAGCTTCAAATATAATTATGAACCCTTCAGAAAATTCTGACATGTTGAAGAATTATAATAACCTTTATAATTTTCTGTCTAATTCACCTCAAAATGTGATGTCTCAAGCTGATACAGTAATTCTGGATAAATCCCAAATTACTATGCCTGTTCTTGAGCATGGGTTTTGTGAAAATTTAGATGATATTTGCCATTCTATCAAACAAATGAAGGAGGAGCTTCAAAAGTCACACAACAGAGAACTGGCACTTACAAATGAACTTCAAACTTTAAAAATTGATACAGATGTTCAAAGTAATAGTAACTATGAACTGTCTCCCATTCACAAGGAAAAAATTAACTTTATGAAGGAAGAAAATATAGAAAGTAACTTAAATGAGGATATAAAATCAAAGAGAATTTCAGAATTAGAGGCATTAGTAAACAAATTACTCCCACTCAGGGAAACGGTGTCAAAATTTCATGTGAATTTTTGTAGAAAATGTAAAAAATTATCTAAGAGTGAAACACACAGGGGAAAGAAGAATGAAAAAAACAATAAAGAAATTCCTATCACTGGCAAGAATATTACAGATTTAAAATTCCATTCCAGAGTTCCAAGACATACACTTTCGTTCTTTGACCCAGCAAAATATGAAATGAAAGACAAAGAAAGGCAACCATTTGTAGTAAAACAAGGATCAGTAATATTTGAAAATGACAAAACATCCAAAGTCAATTCTGTTACTGAGCAGTGTGTTGCAAAAATTCAGTACTTACAGACGTATCTAAAAGAATCTATGCAGATACAGAAAAAAGTAACAGAACTAGAGAATGAAAATCTAACCCTTAAGACCAAAATAAAACCTCTTGTCTTTACCACACAATCTCTGATACAGAAAATTGAAATATATGAAAAACAACTTAAGAATCTGGTTGAAGAAAAGAACATTATTCAGTCCAAATTAATCAAAACAGAAGAAGATGGCAAAGAATGTCTTAAAGAATTGAAAAAACTAATTAGTAAATATAATGTTCTCCAAGGACAAAATAAAACTCTAGAGGAAAAAAATTGTCAACTTTCTTTGGAGAAGCAACAAATGATAGAAACATTTGATCAACTAAAAGGTAAGGAACACAAAACTCAAAATGATTTGGCCATTGTCAATAATGAAAACAATCGAATGAGTATGGAAATGGAATCAATGAAAAGAAATATTCTATTGCTGCAAGAAGAAAAGGGAATGTTAGAGGAAAAAACATACCAGCTTCTAAAAGAAAAAAGCTCACTTGAAAATGAACTAAAAGAAAACCAGCTGGAGATAATGCAGCTAAAAGAGAAAGAAAGATTGGCAAAAACTGAACAAGACACATTTCTTCAAATAATAGAAACAGTGAAAAATGAAAAAATTAATCTTGAAACAACATTACAAGAATCTACTGCTGCTAGACAAATGATGGAAAGAGAAATTAAGAATATTCAAACATACCAATCTACTACAGAAGAGAATTTTCTAAAAGAAATAAAAAATGCAAAATCAGAAGCAAGTATTTATAAGAATAGTTTATCTGAAATGAGTAATGAATGTGAACTGTTATCAAAAATGTTAATGGAAATTAAAACAGATAATCAGATTCTAAAAGAAGAACTAAAAAAACATAGTCAAGAAAATGTAAAATTTGAAAACAGCATCAGCAGACTTGCAGAAGACAAAATACTTTTAGAAAACTATGTAAGAAGTATAGAGAATGAAAGGGATACCTTGGAATTTGAGATGCGGAATCTTCAAAGAGAATATTTAAATCTAAGTGAAAAAATCTGTAGTCAGCACAGTGACCTATCAAAAATTGGTTACATTTCAAGAAGAGAGAAATTCCATTATGACAACCGTGATACTTATGAAGATACCTCTAGCCCCAGGAATAGGCATTTAGCTTCTGACTTGAAAGGTATGTATATTGTGGTGGATTAGTAAAGATGTATTTAAGATTTCCTTTAGCCTACTGGGCACTAGTCAGAGGACAGCAAAAAGAAGAAAACTTTTAAGATGAACAAGATTTAGTTTTGTAAGATTTGTGTGTAATAGTATATAATGTATATAATTTATTAGGGATTTTGCTGTTTTGATAAAATTCATGACATTTTATTTATATTACTTCTATACATTGTATATGCATAAAGCAACTTTGAGGGGGAGTAGGGGCTTTTTAAATTATTTTTTTCTGAAGTATACTTAGCTCTCTCATTTTAAAATAATTCTTCTTTTTTTTCCAGGAATTCCAACTAAAATATATCAATTGCTTCCATCTAAGATATGTAAATAAATCTCCAAAATTAATGTTTTGAAATCCTTTGTCCAAGTGCCTTTTTACCCACAAAATAATTTTAAATTTGCTTTTATATATGACTACAATTACCCTATAATTGATTAGACTAGTTTTTTTTTATTAGAAATTGGAATTAGGTATATAATTTTTTATTGTCAAGAACTGTGAACAGTCTGAGCTTTTACCCAACTTATAAGCTAATGTTAGCCTGACAGTATCATGGGGGGTTAGGTTAGGGGTCTGGTGGAAGAAATGAGGCTCCTGGGTCAGAGATAAAGGACAGTTTGTTACTCACAGCAACAGCAGTAGCCAGAGTATTAGCATTTTTCCATCAGTTCTCTAAACCCCACTTCCTACGGGCAACATGAAAAGGGCTGCAAAGTCAGTTATATTATAGGAGAGAATTCTGAGATAGAGAACTCAAATCTTTTATACGTTCCGTAAGCATGCCTGCCCTTTGCTCTAGGCGGAAATATTACCTTTATTATAGAGGACCATTAGCATATCTACCCTGCTCCAGAGGAGATAGTATCTCTAGCTTCCAAGGCTGAAAACAAACCTGCCTTTTGCTCCAGAGGAAGACATTGTCTGTATCTTCCAAGATTGCTTGCTATATGAATAAACGTTGAATTTTATCAAAGGCTTTCTCTGTATCTATTGAGATGATCGTGTGTGTTTTTCCCCTCTAATCTACTAATATGATAATTCCTTTGATTAATTTTGAAACATTATACCAGCCCTGCTTTGCTGGAATAAACTCCAATAGGTCATGTAATTATCCATGTAATATATACTCCTGCGTTCAATACAATAATATTTTGTTAAGGATTTATTCTATGTTCAGAAGGATATTGGTCTTTACATTTTATTTCTTTTAATGTCTTTATCTGGTTTTGGTACGAGGAAAATCTGGCCTCATAAAATGTGTTGAGAAGGAGTCCCTCCTCCTCTATTTTTCTGAAAGGATTAGTGTAGGATTGGTATTACTGATACTGTCTCTTCCTTAAATACGTTATAAAATTCACCAGAGAGCCTCGAGTCTTCTAAATGGGAAAGTTTTACAAACTCAACTTCAGGAATAGATATAGAACTATTCAGATTTTCTATTTCTTCTTGAGTCACTTTTGATCATTTGTATGTGCTGAGGAATTTGTACATTTCATATTTCTTCTTATCTTGGTAACGTCCAGGGGACCTGTGGTGATGTCCCATCTTTAATTTCTGGCATTGGCAATTTGAGGTTTCTCCTCTTTTTCAGTCTTACTAGAGTTTAACCAATTTTAATGCTTTATTTAAAGGTCAGCCTTTTGTTTTATGATTTTTCTTTACTGATTTTCTATTTTTAAATCTTGATTTCTGTTCTTGTTTTAGTAATTTCCTTCCTTCTGTTTATTTTGGGTTTAATGTGTTCTTTCTCTAGTTTCTTAGGGTGGGAATCTGGGTTATTGGTTTGGAACTCTTATTTTTCTCTACTATGTAGATTTAAGATACAACTTTCCTCTACACACTGATTTAACTGCATCAGATAAAGTTTGATATGTTTTCAATTACATTTGGTTCAAAATATTTTCTCTTTTCCTTGCCATTTATTCTTTGATCTAATGGAATATTCAGAAGCATTGCTTAATTCCAAATATTTGGAGGTTTTCATATATTTTTGTTATTGATTTCCAATTTAATTATGTAGTGATCAGAGAATGTACTCTGTACAATTTATCTTTTTAAATTTATTGAGACTTCTTTTAATGCTCAGCATATAGTCTATCATGGTTAATGTTTCATATGAACTTGGAAGAAAATGCATATTCTGCTGCCGAAGTGTTCATAAATGTCAACTAAGCAAAGTGGTTAATATTCTATATCCTTATTGATCTTCTGTCAACTTGTTCTAACAATTACTGACAGAGGAATCGTTTCTTTTTTTTTCCTTGTCTTACTACATTAACTATATTTTCCAGGGTATTGTCTTTTTTATGGCTCTAGTTTAATGTTTATGATTCCGAAAGATATCTTTTAGAAAGTAAGGGAGAGTTTTCATAATCCTCACATCCTAAGAAGTTTTCAGTGGAAAAGATATTTAATTTTATCAAATGGCTCCTCAGCATTGATTGGGGGAACATGTATGTTTTTCTATTTTAATATATTAATGAAGTAAATTAGAATAGATTCACCAATGTCAAGCTATTTTTGCAGTCATAAAATAATCAATCTTATGTTCTTTTAAAATGTGGATTCTATTGGCTAGTATTTTATTTAAGATTTTTTTTAATGAGTTAGGAATATTATTTTCCTTCTGATGTTATCCTTGTCCAGTTATGCTAGCCTCATAAAATAAATTGAAACTGTTTTCATATTTTCCTGTGATCGAGACAATTTAAATAACATGTTTTCTGTTTTTAATATTAGATAGAATTTAGTTCCTTGATAACCCAGACACAGTATCTTTTTGGCTACTAGGTTTAACTATTATTTCCATTTTTTTCTACCCTTATTTGTCTATTCATGTTTTTACTTCTTGTTAAGTTACTTCTGGTAACATTGATTTTCATTTAATTTGCAAACATATTTGATATAGGATCATACATATTTTAATTGCTGCCATATCTGTGGTTAAATCTATCTCTTACTCATAACATAGTCTGTATGCTCTCACCTCTCTCTTTTTGCTAGGTGGGCTTTTCAAAACACTGATTCTAAGTTATTCAATCTACTTTTCAACTGGTTTGTTGTTTTTCTCTCTTTTCGAATTAACTACCTTATTTTATTTTCAATCTTCTTCAAATATTAATATAAACATATAGGCCAATAAGTTTTCCATCTTATTATTTAGCTTTGGTGTTTGTTTGTTTGTTTGTTTGTTTGTTATGTATTGAGCTCAGTTTTTAGTAGTAACTGGGGAGTGAGCAAGACATTGAAAGGAGTAGGGTATGCCATATGCCAGGAAAGGAAAACAGCACGTGAGCCATCATAATAAATAGCTCAAAATAACATGACACTTTCAAAGAATTACAGATAATTCAAGGCGATGGTGAAAGATAACTAAATACGGCCACCACAGTACAATTTATTCATTCAATCGGCAAATACTAAGTGCCTACATAATGTGTCAAGCACTATGGTAGGTGCTAATAGTCATAAACAAAATAGATATGGCCCTACAGTACTTAGAATCTCATTGATAATATGAGCATTAATAAATACTATTAATGCGAACTTAGAGGGTGCTATTTGAATGCATAATAGGGGGCCCAACCTTGTCTCAAAGATCATGAAGGCCTTCCTTAAGGAAGGATGCTTTAGAAGAGATCCGAAAGTCTTCAAGCTGGAGTTAGTAACCTAGACGAAGACAGATGCTTGGAAAGCTTCCAAGCTATAGAAAATCGATAAATTCCCCACCCCCCCAGGCAAAGGACAGAATCTGTCTCATTGTAAAAAGTAAAAAAAAAAAAAAAAAAAAAAAATCTGCCCTAGGTACAATGAAAAGAGTTAGGGGCTCAGAGGGTAATAAGAAATGGAGTTTAAAAAAGAAAAAGGAACCAAATCTTAAAGAGCCTTTTAACATTGGTATGAATTTCACTTTTATCTTAAGGACAATTGGAATTCATACTAAAGGTTTTTAAGTTAGTGAAATAGTGGATTTGATGGTAAAAGATGATTTCTGAATAATTTCAAAATGAGTTTTGTCACCTGATATTTGGAAGCATCATTAACTGAGATAGGGAATAATTAATGAAGAGCTAATTTAAGGGGGAAAATGATAGATTCCATTTTGATGCATGACATTTGAGCTATCTAGGTGATATTTTCAAAAATAAAAGGTGTTATAAATAGAAATCTGATTCAGGAAAATGTTTTAAGCTGGAGGTATGGTTTATATAGTTGAAAACACAGAAGTCTGAAGAGACCTTGTGAAGATCTTAAATTGCATTAATAAGAATACCATATATTAAAAAAGGGAACGACAATTCTTATATAGTCTGGGATGATTAGACCATATAAGAAATAGTACATTCAATCTAAGCCTCTTCCTTTTGAAAAGAGACACATTATCACTCTGTAAGAAAGGACTGAGTGGTGAAGAAACTGAAAAGCATAAGAAATAAACAACCAGAAAAAGAAAAGTTACCTTCAAATATGTGAACAGTTGTCCTTTGTAAAAGCATTAGTATTTTTCCTATATATCTCTAAGTATTAGAAAAAGAAATAATGAGTAAAAACTTTAAGGAGTCAGATTTCAGTTCTATATGAGAAACATTTTCCAAACTGTTCTCTAAGATTACCACAACCTGCCATCACCCTGGTCTGAGCTGTCACCAAGTTTTTCCTGTTACAGTGGCCTTCCCGCTTTCACTCTTCCCCTACTTCAATCAATACTCCAAATATCAACCAACGAATCTTGTTAAATGTTACTTATTAATATGACATGCCTAGCCTCTAAACTTTCAATGACTTCTCATAACACTCAGAACAAAACTCAAAGTCCTTATTACACCCTACAGACCCTCAGGATTTAGCTCCTGTGTATTTCTCCAGTCTGCTAATACCCTTTATGTTTCTCAATTTGCTGTAGCCACCTTGGGCTTTTGGGTGTTCCATAAACACTCTAAGATCACACTTGCCTCAAGGTCTTTGCATTTGCTATTTCTTTTGCTGGAACAACTACCCTCTCCCTCATTTCATTCAGGTCTCTCTTATGCTGCTTCCTCAGTCTTTTCCTAACCATCCTTCGAAAAAATAGTTCAAATACACCCCCATTGTTCTCTAGCTCCTTACCCTGCATTATTTTCTTGAGAGCACTTGTCTTTACTTGATGTTATCATCTCTGTCTTCCTAAAAAAATGTATGGCAGAGATTTGTCTATTTGGTTTATACCTGCATCCTAGTGCGTAGGACCATGTCTGGCACACAGTAGGCAATCAGTAGTTGTTAAATGAATGCTGAATGAAGAGGTGGCCATCACATTAGAGTGTCAGGCACAGACCGGACATTCACTCGGTAGAAATGTTATCAAGAGTTTTAAGCATCGAGGAGTTTATACAAGATGATATTGAGGTCCCTAACTGAAATGTAAAAATTACACATTACTTTATGAAGATTTTTTGAAATATATATAACTGTGAGAATGTTTCTCTACATATCTCCCACAGCTTCTAACCTATGCCCCTTGATAAGTATAGGGAGGAATAAATTGGAAATGGTCTTTCTTCGTGTCAACTCACTTGTGCTCTATACCTGATTTTCCACAGGTGAGCAGAGCTCTCTAATTCTAACAGAGACTACAGAGTAAAATGAATAATGTAACTTGAAGCCATTTAAGAAGGATCATTGTTTCTGTGGAAAACTGAGGAAGTGGCCTGGGAACAAAATGTAATAGGTGGTTAAAAGCAGCCAGACTCCCTGGCCTCTGTTGGTTGAGCTACCTTGGATCAGTCACTTAACTTTGCTCTGCCTCTGTTTCTTCATTTGTTAAATGAAGATTAACTTATTAGTAAATATAAACATATTAACACATAAGCCATATGGAATGAAACCTTATAAGTAAACACTATAGAAGTATTAGCTATGAATTATTTTTGACATTTTAAACAAAGTACCATGCTAAAATACTGTTATAATTGATGAAAATTCAATTTAACAAATTACCTTACACCTTATTTAGAACAAATTATTTGCTTTTATGGAAGATTTTTTATGTTTCATATATAATTTTTTCATCTTATGAAACATTTTTAATTTAATCCTCATTCTTCTGGAAAGGGTCTCAAGGGCTTAAGTGATCTGCTTCAATTTACACAGCTAGTGTAAAATAATATAAAGTTGGTGAGCCTAGATTAAAGCACATTCCAGAACATTAACGTACAAAGGAGCAGGCAGTCTCTGAAGAAGCAAGACAAAATTTCCAAAAATATGATAGGCTACCGTTTAACTTTCTTCCTGTTCCTGTTGGAGTTTCCTGTTGATCTAAATCTCTCTAAAAGTTAAGCCTCTCATGATCAGGTTAACCTCCTTAATCTTAGTTTCAATTTTGAACCTTTGATAGATGTTGTTGGATTGTTCTTAGCAGAGTTCAAGCAAGCTTATTTCTTCCATTATTCACCGATGGTGGATACAGAAAACTATTCAAGTCACACAGGCGTCATAATGGGACAGTAGATAACCAGATGCCCGAGTTGTCAAGAGAAGATTCCAGTGTCCATTAACTATTACCTCCTCATGTCTCTGTCAGTGGGAGGAGGGTGGAGGAAGGGAGTTGTTTCACTGAAAACTACCTAATGTCGTATTGTTGTATTTTCAAAATTAAAAGAAGAGACGATTGTTGTCAGAAAACGATCAGTGGACATCATAGTTTGCACTCCTAAAATCAAATGTGTGTGTGTTCCTCTATCACTGAACATTTCAAAAATCTTAATTTTTCTACATGCTGCATTACTCCTATTACTGGTTTCTGTATTTCCTTTTCTATAAATTGACACAGTGCATTTACGCAAACTCTAGATAAGCTCTGCCAGTTGTCGTACTGCTTCTTATACTCTTCCGTAAGACATCAGATGTGTATTCCCATCTATGAATATTAGGTGAAGTATGCATTGCTATGAGAGGCCCAGTAATAAAATTAATTATAGCTAACAAAAGGCAGAGGTAAAAATTAGCAATTATGTAGATTTTAATAAAATCCGAAAATATAAACCTCTTATCTCAAAAGAAGGCATATATAAGTCTTGTTGGGTAACATTTATCGATGTGTAACTATGTGAATTTTATTCAGTTATGCACACCTGGTAAAACCACTCCTATTGTGAAAATAACATTCCTCTTTGAGTTAAAGTACACCCTTGATAATGTCTTTAGGATGTTCCTTCCACACTATCCTTTGGATAAGAAATAAGAATTTTAAATACTCTCAGAAAAAAGCAAACAATCGAGGCATGAAAATAAAAAATATATACACACACACACACGTGTGTGTGTGTGTGTGTGTGTGTGTGTGTGTGTGTGACAATAGTAAAAATTCTCTGTGCCATCTGTAATCCCTTTAAAAGCCATAATGTATATCTGGATTGACAAGTTTCCCCCATTAGAAAAAAAAAAAAAAACCAGATCCAAAAGAAGAGTACTGCAGCCTCTGCATATTCTGATTCCCAGCTCTGAGAAGACTAGAATGACAGAGGGACAAGTCCTGAGAAAGCATTTGAATCAAAATAACCTCCCCAATACATTATGTTAATAAACATTATAAATTTCTCTTTTTAACACAAGCTCAACCACTTCCTGCCCAAACTGAATGAGGACTGATGATAGAGTCCTCACTATGAATTACAGTAATGTATTTAACTTGTATATTTTAATGAATAGTTTTAAAAGTGGTAGGGTAAGTGAAGAGTGAACTTGGGAACAAGAGGGTAAGAAGACCTAGGGGAGATGCTCCAGGAGAGGCAGCTTTGGACAGCTGCAGAGAAGCATGAGAGGATACCAAGGACGAACTTCATTTACCATGTAATATTTTATAAAGTACTTAACTAAGAGTGCGTTCCCCATTCTCCCTTCCCCCAACTCACGCTGGGGCTGCCTTAGCTAATCTAATGCTTTAAAGATGCTTTAAAGAAGCCATATATAGAAGGCATGACACCTCATAAATTGAGACATTTGCCTCACTGTAGAATGTGTATACATGAATCTATGTAATCTGAATGAATCGATATTTATCTTTAGTGCTAAGAATGCTTTAACAGGATATGACACTTGGATGGCTATCAATCCAATTTTCAAATACCTCCAAGAAGAACTAGCAGTTTAAGAAGTTACTGTGTACTTCCTACCCCTCCAGCCCCCATATCCACCAAATCTGCAATTTGTTTACATTAGGAGTAAAAGCTCTCAAATGATAGACTACACTTCAAGATTTTATAAAATTTCTGTACATCATGTTCTCCTCAGAAACACAGATCAGTAATTATATGTTAAACACTATTTTATTCCTCAAGTAATAGTACTGAAACAAGTAAGAGTATTAGGTTAGTAGTAGTAAATTTCTTTTAAATGCTTGACCTATCCACAACATCTTATATTTTTTCAAATAATTAGCAGTGGATAATGAATTAATGGTCGTCAGGATCTAAAAAGCCATTTGTCTTCCAGATGCTAATAGGACTGTACCGAAGCAGTCTTGTAGTTCTTCACATTTAGTGCCCTAAAATTAAAAAATAAATGATCATCTAATTTTATAGGTGTAAGTAATACATTTGTACATTCTCAGAAAAACATTTTACAATAAAAAGTTAACAATCCAAAACCAAATTTTCACATCAAATTAAAAAGCTTCATTTTATATAAGTCTTATATACTTTAAAAAAATAAAATAAAAGTGTAATTTAAGAAGGAAAAGTTGGCTTATGGAGCCAGTTTTAAATATTACCACCCAGAAGCTTATTAGTTTTAAAATTAGGGTAAGAGGAGTTAAAACTTAATTTAAAATAATATTTGTGCTAATGTAAAAAGGAAGAGATTTCAATAAAATCAAAATTACTAATCTGATTTTTCAAAAGAGGAATCAGTTACTTTTTCTTTTCTTTGTACAAACAGATATGCTAGGGCATCATAGAACTTTCTCAGGTCTGTTCTACGCTAGAAAAGAATGCATAGAAAGTCACCCTCAGATTATTATTCCTGTAGACAACAGTTAAATTACATAAATAATAAAGGGTAGTCTTACTCTTGTGATATAATAATAATGTTGGTATAATCACTGTCCACAAGTGATAAAAATGTACTACTGTTTTTATAAAAGAATGTGAATTTGGTGTCTTTGCCTAATCCACTGTATGATTGCACTGAAGTTAGAAATATGTAAATTAGTTCCATTGGCATTAAAACTCTTTCAATAGATAGAAAGGTAATCAAAAATTCTTCCACTTCTTTACGATCTTGCACACACACACAAAAATATGATGAACTGTCCTTTTCTAATTTATGTTCTAAGCCCTCGAGAACTTCTTTTCAGTTTTGAGACTGCTCAAAACCTGGGTAAAACCGAAGTTTTAAGATACTTTAACGATATAATTTTCCTCAAAGTACTATAAAGTGATGTTAATAGCATTTTTAATTAACAAGAATATTTCCTGTTTTCATAAAAGATTATTTCAAAATTAAGGACATAAATCTTAAGTGTCATTAGGATTCCTCTTAATTACTAAGAGCCTAGAGCCCTTTAACAAGAGTCAAAACTCTCTTTGAGAAACAGACAATGTTAACATGTACTGCTGACTGAACTATAAATATCTACATAGTCTCAAATGACTCATAATAAAATGCTACAAATTAACTTAAAAATTATGGTACAGATCAATTCAGCTTTTCCAATTGGGAATTTCAGAAGACGGGAAAGAACTTCTGCAAGGGAGGGCAGGTATATTAGAAGGAGGCGAGATTTCTAGTCACCCGAATTTGTCATTTTTAAAGGTATATGTACATAAAGGATATTATTTTGAAGAAATCTAAATGTTAAAAACAATTTTTCTTGATTTAGGAGCTAAATGCAACATATTATTACCTTTTGACATTCAAAGTCATTATACTTTGAACTGGTCTGCTTTTCGGTCCACCTGGTGGGTGGAATATCTTAGCACCTTTGCTGATAGCCTGGCTTGCCAATTTAACCATATAAGGGTCAGCAGAGTGTGAAGGATAAGGTTCAAATGTTCCTGCCTTCATTCCACCAGCCTACAAATAAACACAAAACAATTTTATGTGGTTTCGTAAAATGCTTTTTAAAAATTCAATTTTGAAGAAGTTCATATATATTTGTGTATTGTCCCTGGAGTTGGTCTGACATTTAAAGAAAGTTGTCTTCATGTTTAATTCAAATACCAGCAGTCTTCATACTGCCAATTTTATGGGGTTAAGACACTGTAAATCTAAAAGTTCTCTATTAAAATGCAAATGTTTATTAGATGGTAATATTCTTAAAATGATAGGGAAGATACTTTTAAAAAGATAGAAATAGAAATAGAAAGTAAGAAGAAAATGTGATCTACTTTATATTTGTTTATAGTATGTTAAGAGAAGTCGATCAAAATATTTTTGACCATACATAAAACAAATATTTTACTTTAACTTTTTAAACTGATTTACTATGATTTTAATCTTTATATTATATATAATTACCAAGAAAACTCTACAGAATCATAATAATGCATTTATTTAGACATCCTTTCTCTTACAGTATCTAAGTCAAATATACATGAATATTTAATTCATTTGAATATATGGTTGTAAATTTTCAAGTTTTCCATATTGAGAACATGTAGAATATTATTTTGAAGAGCAACAAATAATAAGAAAACTCAAAAAAGTAAATTAAATTCATTAATAAATGTAAAAGCGAAATAGTTGAATTAAAAATAGAAAATATATATGGTAAACATACCAATGCACCAGATGATGCCTTTAAAATAAATTTAATAGATAAGTCTATATTATAATTAAGAATATAAAAGGATGGGGGAAACCCGTACATATGTGAGATACCAAAAATATAAATACTATTTTTGTAAATCTCTATGTTAATAAATTTGAAAACCTGAATGATTTTCAAAAAGTATATAAATGTCAAAATTGTCTCAAAAAGAGATAGAATCCACAGAAAACAGATATCATACAAGAAATTAAGCCCAGAACATTTCTGATGATGATACTTTCAAGCTTTAAGAAACAGATATTTCTGGTGCTATTTAAACTGTTACAGAAAGTAAAAAAAGAAAAAATGTCCATGATTATTTTAAGATGATAGCATCTACTCATACAAAAATAGAACACGGCATACCAAAAAAAAGTACAGACTAGTCACACCTAAAATTATTGATGCAAATACTTAATAAAATATTAACAAATAAAGCACAGTATTTACACTTAAAGATTAATACAACATGACCAAATGAGATTCATATCAAGAAACCTATTACTGCTATTCACTTAATAATAAGTCAAAGTGAGAAAAAATAAGGTCTAAATAGATTACGCCTAAACAGTTAATATAATTTTACATACATTCCTGATTTATTGCTATTTTTGGCATCTAAAAAAATGAAACACTAGAGGTATCCCCATTAAATTCAAGATTAAGGCAAGGATAGCTACTATTGCTAGCTTAAGAAATTCGAAATGAGCATGATATGATATATAGATACTGGAAAGGAGGGAGCAAAATTATTTGCAGATAATATAATCATATATCTGAAAATCCAAAGAGAATCAGCAGAATACACACTAGAACATAAGAAAGTTTAATGAAGTAGCCAGTCATTTTAAAATATCGAATGTTTTATAAAGACAAATATTATGAGGGGAAATAAGACGGGAACAAAAACTATTGACCAGAACCTTAAAATAGGTGAGAATAAATACAAGACATATAAACCTGTATGAAGTAAAATATAAAATTCTATAAGAGAAAGGTAGGTTTTTATAAGTAATTTATTTCTAGATCAGAAAATCCAAATTATAAATATGCTAATACATCCAAAAGTCTAAAGATTTAATTTTATAGCAAAATAACAAAGATCTTTTTCTCCTAGAACTTTAAAAAATAATTCTAAATTTCTAAAGAACAAATTAGGAGAACAACCAATATTTTTAAAGGGTAACAGAGACTAGACTAATATTAAAATGTAATAGTAATAATTAAAAAGTTTGGTACTGATACAAATGAATAAAAATCAGTCTGATAAAATGGAAATTCAGGGGAAAAAAACCCTCAAAATATGGGGATTCTGATTTGATGAGTGGCATTTCAAAGAGGTGGTATTAAAAATTATTCTATCAGTGAAATTATGAACTGGCTTTTTAAAAAATGTCAGCTTTACTGAAGTACAATTCATGTACAATAAATTACACCCATTTAAAGTTTATAATTTTTTAAGTTTTGACAGATATATACATCCTTGAAATCACAAACAAAATCAAGATACAGATACATCCTCCCCCAAGTTCTTCCTGCACTAAAAACTAAATTTTAAAAAAGATAAAAGCTGATCTTTACCTCTCTCTTCACATCAAAACATATTTCAGATTAATATTTAAATGCAAAAGAATGAAATTAATAGAAGAAATCAATAATGTATACTTTTCTAATATTGGTGGTAAGGTTATGACATCATAAAATTCAACACAAAGGACTGATCAATTTGACTATATCAAATCACTAAATTTCTGAATAGCATAAAATACCATAACCAAAGTCAGAGCTTCAACAGGCTAAAAAAATTATCTTCAAACTCAAATGACCAAAGGATAATATCCTTAAC
Source organism: Rousettus aegyptiacus (assembly GCF_014176215.1). Taxonomy (NCBI): domain Eukaryota; kingdom Metazoa; phylum Chordata; class Mammalia; order Chiroptera; family Pteropodidae; genus Rousettus; species Rousettus aegyptiacus. Next base: position 27,183,497 of record NW_023416286.1, read on the forward strand.
ATAGAAAAGATCTTATAAATCGATATAAAAAAGATAAATATCCTAATAGAAAATCCACTGGGAAAATAAACAGGCAATTCACAGGATTAAAACAGAGCATACAACTAAGGTTTATAAACTATTAGAAGCATTTTCACTTTTATTCACACTCGTAAACTTCAGAAAAGTGAGACATTTTAATTGTTTCAAAAACGCAAACATGTTCTGACTTATTTATGGTTTTGAGAAAAACTATACCTAAGATCTAGAGAAGCGTTTAGAAAATACATTGTAAATTAAAATACATATGACCTGATCAATAATTACTTCATTATAAGGGCTTCATTATTCCCTACACTAGCCGTACTTTATGACTTTTCATAATTTTACTTTAAAAGGGGTTTCATGGTTCTTGGCATGAATACAAACAAAAGTTTATTATTTACATGGATAATAAAATAATTTGACAGCAAGAGGCACCATTTCTTTAAAATGCTTAATATTTTTTCATTCTAAAATTTTTAACTTACCTTTTTACCAGGAGAAGAAGGCTTAAAAGGGCTTCCACGTAATTCTTTCTTCTCTACTTTTTTAACTGGTGGTAAAGTTTTCCCAGACAAATAAGGATTAGTATCAAAATATTCACTTGGGTAAAGATTTAACTTGAAAGGTGTCCCTTTAAGTAAACGACGATGTTCTTCAATCTCTTTCTGTAAATTAAAGAGTTTGAAATTATATAGCATAAATTACTCAAACTGATAGATGTAGAGTTGAATTTTCTCTTAAATTTTAATATAAGCATTCACATTTTTTGAGACATTCCTTTGTTATGTTCTGTTCTTATGATACAAAAAAAATATGCTTACTTATAACAAACACAACTATGGTTGTTCATTTTGGATATAAATTTATTTGAAGTATAGAGATCTATTTATTGCCTGAACAAATCTATATTAATGATCTGGGTGATACAATGTAGTTAAAAAACGCTGGTCTTTAGTTCCAACCCTAACTCCTTCCTGCTTTTTAGCATTTATCAAGGACTCCGGGACCCTTTTAGTGTCATGGTTTCTTCAACTGTCAATGAGAATAATATCCACATACCCTCCATGCTGTTGTAAAGATTACGTGATATTATGTGTATAAGGAACCTGGTATATGGTAGGCCCTCAAAAAAAGTTTTTACTTCTAAGAATGAGGAATACTTACTTTTCACATTATAACATTTTTATATTACAACATTATTGGCTACCTCATACTCCAGCAAAACAGAGGTCATTTTTTCCCTTCTATATCACAATCTTCTCAACGGGATAATATAAAGCATAAAAAATACTGTTAATATAGTAGAGAAAGTTTTCATGTTATGAAATATAGATTCAAAAAGACAACTATAATGTGAATGCTGACATATTTTTTCAAATATGAAATCTGGTACTTCATCATTCGACAGAAAACTGAAAATGCTTAGTAAATGAATTCTAAAATAGTTAGTTCAGGGATGATGACTTTTCATTATTAAGAACTCTACTGTAACACTGTCAGAATTTTTCACTCTTTTTGGCTTTTTCTCTTGCTTTTGCTTGTCTTCTTCAGCCTATGGAATTCCACCCCTTTTTGGTGATCTCTTCTCCCCTCGCCCCCACCACAATGGTACTAAAACATAAACATTCCATTTATTCTTTGGGGCAGTGTTTCTTAAATTTTCATTTTCACGATTCACAACATAATTAATTTAAATTACAAATTACTGAGCTCTTCCCTCAGAGATTTCTGATTCTACTGGTTTGCTGTATAGCCCATTAATCTGCAGTCAAATCAGTTACCCCAGGTGTTTCTAATACAGGTTATCATAAGGCAATGCTTTAAGAATTGCCTTTTACTAGAATGCTGTATTTGTTTTACCAATCCCTTCCCTAGAGTATTCAGTTGAGTTCTGATCAGGACATGTGTGTGAGGAAACTAATCAAAAGCAAAAAAAGAACCACGTAAGAAGATTAGAGGTAACAGTCTCTAGCTCTCACACAGAGCTGAGATGGGTGCTGGTTCCATCAGCTCTGCTAGAAAATATGATTCCCAGGGCCCCAGGTAGAGCACACAGAAAGGTCTTGCCTCAGTAATAAGGAATAATTAGCCCTCTATTGAGCTCTGCGCCCATCCCACCTAACAAATCTTAAAAGAAGACCCGAATAAAATCAAACTATTTTCAACTAATTTAACTGCATCCTAGAACAAAGTCTAAGAATAGTTATGAGAATACAAAAATATACAGCAAGGTAAAAGTCACAATGCCTAACATCCAGTCAAAATTACTAGTAATGCAAAGAGGTGGGAAAATATGACCCATAATAGGAAGAAAAATCAATCACTCAAAATCAACCAAGAACTGACACAGACATTAGAATTAGCAGAGGAAATTAAAAAAATAATTTTAACTGCATTCCATATGCTCATAAAATTGAGACATGTAAGGTATAAAAAAAATACTCAAATTGAAATTCTAGAAAGAAAAATCACAATGTGAGAGATTTAAAACACACAGGATGGGACGTGGTTCCATAGTGTAGTGGTTAGCACATCTACTTTACACGCAGAAGATCCTGGGTTCACACCCCAGTGCAGCCACAGTCCATGGTCTACAGCCATGCCACCCTGAACAAGCCCAATGTCTGATCTCGGAAACTAAGCAGGGTCGGGCCTGGTTAGTACTTGGATGGGAGACCACCTAAGAAGACCAGTGGTGTAGGTATAAACAATAATAAAATAATTAAAATAAAATAAAATAAAATACAAAGAATGGCACTAACAGCATATTGAACAAATACAGAAGAATATATTAGTGATCTTGAAGACATAGCAATAAAAACTATCCAAAATGAAATACAGAGATTTCCAGTCAAGATGGTGGAATAGGTAAATGCTGTATTTGCCTCCTCTCATGATCACATAAAAAGTACAACTAAACTACAGAGCAACCATCACTGAAAACTACATGAGGTCTAGCTGAACAGAAAAACAACTAAGGACATATAAAAGAGGCCACCTCAAACTGGTAAGAGAGGCAAGATGCGGAACTGGTCTGGTCCCACAATTGCATGTGGGGGGTTAGAATCAAGAGGGATATCTTAGCTGTGAAGGTCCCCTCAGAGGAGCGAGGGGTCCCAGCCCCACAGCAGGCTCCTCAGCCCAAGGTTACAATCCTGGAGAGAGAGGTCCCCACAACTTCTGGCTGTGAAAAGCAGTGGAGTTTGTGGCTGAGTGAGACTGAGAGCTGCAGGGATCCCAGGCATTCCTGTTGGAGGGCCTATGCCTGTACTCACTGACAAACTCACTTGCTCTGAGCTTCGGTGCTGGGGCAGCGACTTGAGGGGCAACAGGGAGGAGCTGAATGGTCTGGCTTCGGGGCGAGGGCTGGAGTGGCAGCTTTCTTCCAGACAGAAGTGATAGTGGAAGCCACTATTCCTTTGTTGGGCCCGCCCCCCACCCAACGTGCAAAGGCAGGTGGCCATCATATCTGAGTCTCTATCAACCTGGCTAACTCTGGTCACCCTATCCTGGTGATTCCCTGAGACCTTGCCCCAACCAACATATGGGCCCACCAAGACGCTTATAGTGGCTTTTTCATATAAAAGGCCTATCTTGGCTCATGCTGTGGACTTTCCTAAAATCTCTCAAAAGCTCACAAAACCCAAACAAGCAGCATCTGGCCTCTGAACACCCCGTACCTCTTGCTGAGCAGCAACATGCCCAGAACTAGCAGCAGCTAACCTCAATTTGTAACCTGGCCTCTCGAGGCATCGCGAAGCCCCGTATGGGTGGAAATCATATACAGATTGTTTGGTGGCTCATACCAGGTAACCCTGGGAGGGGAGGGGCTTTAGACCAAGCCAGAGCACTACCTGGGGCCACATCCGGGGATGACACACCCAGAGGACAGACTGGGCAGGCACCAGAGCCCTACTAGAGTAAATTTTGCTCCATAGGGTCAGCCTCTATACAACAGCTCCTGCACTGCAGTCACTGGCCAGTTGTCACAACTGATCAGCCTGGAGGTCAAAACCTTCTAGTGATGTACAAATAGCAACCAAGGTTCAACTACAGTAGGAAGGCACACACATCCCATACAGGGTAGACACTTGAAGCACCGGCTCAGGTGACCATGGAGACTGTGCCACTAGGCCCCAGAGGACACCTACTATATAAGGCCACTGTACTAAGACCAGGAGATGTAGCAGCCCTACCTAATACACAGAAGCAAACATGGGGAGACAACCAAAATGAGGAGACAAAGAAACATATCCCAAAAGAAAGAAAAGAATAAACTAAACAAAGTGGAGACAAGCCATCTATGGATGCAGAGTTCGAAACACTTGTTATAAGAATATTCAATGAACTTAGAGGAACAGTAGATGAACTCAGTGAGAACTTTAATAAAAGAGATAGAAAACATAAAAATGGAGATTGAAGACATAAAAAATAACCAGTCAGGAATGAAGACTACAATGACCAAAATGAAGAATACCTTAGGAGGAATCAATTAGTAGATTAGATAAAGCAGAGGATCTAATTGGCAATTTAGAAGGTAGCAGAAAACATCCAACCAGAAAAAAGAATCCAAGAACATGAGGATAGTTTAAGGGGCCTCTGGGACAATATCAAGCATACCAATATTTGCATCATAGGGGTACCAGAAGGAGAAGAAAGAGCTCAAGGAGTTGAAAACCAATTTGAAGAAATAATGACAAGAAACTTCTTTAACCTGACAAAGGAAAGAAACATACAAGCCTAGGAAGCACATAGAGTCTCAAACAAGATGAACCCAAAGAGGCTCACACCAAGACACAGGAAATAATTAAACTGCCAAAAGTTAAAGACAAAGAGAATCTTAAAGGCAGCAAGCAGCAAGAGAAAAGCAGTTAGTTACCTACAAGAGAGTTCCTATAAGACTGTCAGCTGATTCTCAACAGAAACTGAGCAGGCCAGAAGGGACTGGCAGGAAATATTCAAAGTGATGAAAAGCAAGGACCTACCACCAAGATTACTCTGCCCAGCAAAGCTATCATTTAGAATTGAAGGACTGATAAAGAGCTCCCCAGACCAAAAAAAAAAAAAAAAAAAAGGATAAAGGAGTTCATCAACATCAAACCAACATTACAAGAAATGTTAGAAGGACTTCTTTAAGAAGAAGAAGAAAGATATAAAATATAAATAATAAAATAGCAGTAGTATCTATCAACAATTACTTTAAATGTAAATGGATTAAATCCTCCAATCAAAACACAGAGGGTAGCTAAATGAGTAAGAAAACAAGACCCTTTATGCTTCCTACAAAAGACTAACTTCAGATCGAAAGACATACGCAGACCTAAAACAAAGGAATGGGAAAAGCTATTTCTTGAAAATGGAAACAAACAAACAAAAAAAACTGGACAAAATAGACTTTAAAACAAAGGCTGTAACAAGAGACAAAGAAGGACCGAGTAATACCACTTCTGAGCATTTATCCAAAGCAACCTAAAACACTAATGGGAAAAGACATGTGTATCTAAATGTTTATTGTAGTATTACAATATGGAAGCAACCTAAGTGTCCAACAATAGATAAATGGATAAAGAAAAAGTGGTACATATATACAATGGAATATTACTCAGCTATAAAAAAAAGAATGAAACCTTACCATTTACAACAACATAAATGGACCTAGAGGGTATGCTAAGTAAAATATGTCAGACAAAGACAAGTAAGTACTATATGATTTCACTTACATGTGGAATCTAAAAAACAAACCAAATAGAAACAAACTCATAGATACAAAGAATAGATTGTTAGTTGCCAGAGGGAAGGGTAGTTGGAGGGGTAGGTTAAAAAGGGGTAGGGATTAAGATGTACAAACTGTTGGTTATAAAAACAATCACAGAGTTGTAAAGTATAGCATAAGGAATACAGTCAATAACGTTGTAATAGCTGTGCAGATGGGCACTAGATTTATCGACATGATCACTTCCTAAGCTATATAAATGTCGAATCACTATGTTGTACACCTGAAACTAATATAATATTGTATTTCAACCGTAACTTTAAAAAAAAAAAAAAAAAGCTCAATTTGGAAAGAGCTAAGAGGATCTATGGCAAGACGTGGAAATCTAATATCAAAATGTAAAATTATCACAATTCATAAACATTGGTATGCCACTACCCTAGTTATACAAATAGATAAAACAAAACAAACCATAATTAGATCACAAGTAAGAGAGTAACATAAGAAACATGGCAGAGTGAGAGATGTCCCCAGATCTCTCCCCTTGAAATCCCGATAATCTGAATACCTAAAACGCCACAAAAAAAAAAAAAAAAAAACCGCCCAAACTGCACACCAGCATGTCTGAGCATGGGATCTGCACATAAGAGTTACCACAGGTTAGAACCCCCCCAGGTGTCGGGTGGTGGACTGGGAGAAACAAAGAAGCTGCCTGTCACAGCCAGAGCTCCCTGTAGGAGGAGGGTGAGGGGAGAAGGAGCAGAGAGTTCCCTGAACATCCTTGCCTGGGAGTGCTGTGAGCTCCACGCAGCTGGCGGCAGTGCCCAGTCATCAGGACAGAAAGCAGAGAAGCAGGGACAGTGGAGAAGCAGGGATGGGGGAGAAACAACAGTTGATTTTTACCAGCCGTGGTTGCAAAACCGAGGCTGAGCCACAGCCTGCATCCCCCAACCCAGAGGACCCTTCCTGCCACATCCTCCGAGACCGAGACCGAATACTGCAGAGCCTCAGGGGAATCTGAGCAAACACTACTGAAACTGTCGCTAATGCTGCCAGTGACTGAGACTGAGAGTAGCAAGCTTGATTAAACATCTATAAGGCCAAAAAAAGGCATTATTAAAGCTTTATATAAAGCAGGGATCCAAGAGGCTTAGATGCTACCCACTGGAAACCAAAATAAAAACACCTTCTTTATAACAGGCTAAAGAGAGACCTTTATATAATAAATCTTTCCGGATAAAAAGCAAAATACATTTTCATTAATGCTAAGATGGAGAAATAGTCCATTAAACACCATGATCAACCAAGGTGACAAGTCATCTCAAAAACAAAGAGAAATATCTCCAGAAAATAAGCTTATAGACATAGAAATATATGAGTTAAATGATAGAGATCGTAAGTGAACTCTCTAAGTTAATTAATTGAGAAAGGTTGAAAATGGTTAAATAGATTACCTTATAATTTAGTTTTGGTGCATCGTAGAAATCAGCAGAGTGTGAAAACTGTTTACCTATGGTAACATTTGCATAGCTAAAGGATGAAAAGAAGTAATAGTGATTTCGGGGTTAGGCAATTTTAAATTTTATTGTTTAAGTTCAAAGCAATCAATATGAACATATTAAATATATCTTACCCATATCCAGTTCCTTTCTTTCCTGGGTTTGTGTATAAATTCTTTCCAGGTGCCTCATATTTTTCTCTGGGTTTTGACTGTGCACTGAAGAATGGGATTGGACCGCCTATTGTTCCATAGTAGCTTCCTAATCCAGATCTTAGATACAGTTTAAAAAAATGGCAAAATTTGTGTTATATACATTTTGCAACAATTAATTTAAAAAATAAAAAAGATTGAAAAAGGAGCACAATGTATGCAATGGGATTGACTCAATTTAACTTTGGTGAGACAAAAACATATTTATTAGTTTTTAATCCAATTTTCCCCATTTTTCATAAACAAATTTTGAGATGTTTTTCATGTTTATGCTTATTTTAGATGTTTCATATAAATAAAACTTCATAATCTCTAGGAAATTAAAGTAGCTTCCATTAATTCAGTTAATTATAACAATAAATAGACCCTTTTGTGTTTTTAGATAAATTTCTAGGCACTTTATGGCAAGCCAGCTAATAAATGGCTAATTCCTTCCAACCAACCCCTCACTAAAAACTATACTTTCAAAATGTATTAGTATTGTTTCCATTGTTAAAGGCAAACTGGATCTCATGGAATTTTGTTGATTTTCTTATTACTTTATTACAAAAAAAAATTAACAAAATAATCTTTTCTTCACGTTTAATGTCAAATTTTCTGGGCCCGCAGTATATAGTTAATCATTAAACCATTTATCATTCAGCAGTCTATTTTAACAAATATTTTCCTTTAAATTTTCATAATAAAAAGGATAACTAATGTTAGCAGTAGTTGTAGTCTCTAATTTCCAACTTATCAATGAACAAGTTTTAATAATCAGAAAATGGTCTCCAAGACATATAAAACCTTATTATCAAAACTGTTTATACATTTGAATGATAAATTTCAAAAACTAGACAGACATGAACATTGATTACTTATTATCTCTGACCTACAAATAAAGGTTCCATTAGGAGAAGATATTCATTTTTGTTAATTACTATTTATGAATATGTCATAAAATTCTAAAATACAATAAAGAAATAAAGCAAAGACACCAGAGAAAAGGGCAGTTACACACAGGTATAGCCTAAATAGAATGTGATTTAATGCAAGCATTAAATATCAGCACATTTAAAATTTATTAAGTGCCAATGGTTCCATCATTTGGTGTTGAATAAGTACCAGTATGAAGGCTTCTTATTCATACCACCAATCTCACTTTTTGGAAACACTTTCTGTATCCTACTAAATTACAGATGTTTTTTACATATTTGTGAGCTTTAAAAAGAAAGAAAAACAAGTCTAACTATAAAACTGTTCATTACTTCTTGGCTGACAAACAAATATAAGCATATTATAATCTAATGTATCATGGCAGCAATTCCCAAATATTAACACAAAAGGTTAAATAAAGATCATGGTAGGAAAAAAATAAGGTTAAATACATACGTTACATATAAAGAAAATTAAGTAATGACCTCGAAAATGTATGTTTGAATTTATATCTAAGGAGAAAATCAAGACTCCTCCCCCCAAAAAATAATAAAAATAAATAACTCAAACCTATCCAAAGTGTGAAAATGTAGAAAAAGGTTAAACTATACTAAAAGAATAGAAGAAATTCCCACTCTTAATAAAAACTTAGTAATTTTAACTTAGGAAATTGAAGCTTTACTAATTTTGAGAAATTACCACAACTAAGGACACTATTAGCCCTCAATCAATCCTCAGCTGTCATAAATTCTAAATCGAGAAATTGACTGTGAGTGTAAAGTAAGACCATATTACATGGCTTAGCTATATCATATGGTATAACGTAGGCTGTATGGTTTTATTTACTGATTAAAAAAGTGAATCTTCACATTGACAACTGTTACAACTAAAACATTGTTAAACCCCATGCATGTACCTTCACAATGATTTTTAAATAATGTTGTCTTTGATAAATTATCATCTTTATCAAAAAAGACTTCTCCTAATTTCACTTTTTCTAGTTTTGAGTTCACTTTTTTAATTCTTCGTAAAGTTTTTTTAAAGCAGAAATAATCAAGAGCACAGATATGATATCCCAAGGTGATTTTTCTCCTAAACTGACTACTATTGCCAGGTAAATGCATTTTCATTATTTAGTTGGCCTTTATTACATATACTAATAGAAAACAGTGACATAGATAATCCAAGGTTTAAAGTGATAAAGAGAATCAATAAAAATTACTTATCAACCTAAATCATCCAATATAACTGTCCGCACCTTAGACAAAACCTAAAAATAACAGTTTTAAAATGAATCGTGTATAAGTAAGTCCTGTGGAAAATAATGTAGCTAGAGGAGAGAAAGGAGTAGGAGATGGATTTTAAGACTTTTCTCCTAAACACTTACGGCTTTTTATCTCCATTACTAGGGAGGAAGGCTTTGCCTAGATTTTTTTTGGCTTCTTCCATCATATGCCGTCTCCTCACTTGATTCAGACTTACGTAGCTTTCACCTTCAAATATCCTTACAAAATGGGGGTCAAAATAACCTGCCTGGAGATCTGACATTTCTTTGGATCCCCCAGGTAGCATCTGTTTATTTTTGCTTGCAGCTTCATTAAAGGGTCCTTTAAAAATAAATTAGGAATATCATAATTTTGAGCTACTAGTAATTAAATAACATGAAACATAACTTAGAAATGTTTCAAAATGTGATTTGAGACTTAAAACACTGTTTCAAAATGTCCACTGACAGTTCTGTTAAAGGCTATGTTGATAATAAGACCTAAGAAATTTTCATTAAACATTTTTATAATTAAATTAAGCTGCTGGTTACAGACTCTAAATTTCAGGGCTGGAAGAGACCTGAAAGGTTATTTAATCCAATGCTTCCACATCTACATGCTGAGAAATACTGCTTGTATGAGATGTCAATGAGAGAGTGAGTAAAATGAAAGAGAGGAGAGAGAGAGAGAGAGAGAGAGAGAGAGAGAGAGAGAGAGAGAGAGAGAGAGAGAGAGAGAGAGAGAGAGAGAGAGAGAGAGAGTGTGTGTGTGTGTGTGTGTGTGTGTGTGTGGTGTTAGGTTAAAGGGAAGGGTGTTCCATATTCAAGCTGAAGCAGTTCCCCTCCTGGGTATATATATACTCAAGACACATGAGCGCCTATATCCACTAAAAGACATGAACAAGCATGTTCACAGCAACTTCATTCAAATAATTAAAAATAAGAAACAACTCAAGGGTCCATCAACAGAACAGATAAATTCTGGTATACTGACACAGTGAAATACTAGTTGCCTTGCAATTTTTTAAAAGACTGGTTTTGTGAATATTTAGAACTTCTTTTATAATTTGAATCTAGTTAAGTTCAAGTTGGGAAGTCCTTTAGTAATGTGAAGAATTTTCTGAAGTGTAAACAGTGCTTAAATCAACTGGTTATTTAAATGTAAATCTGTGTCCCTGATTTTTTTTAACTTAAAATTTTGAAAAGCAATGTATTCACATGGCTTCAAATTTAACAGTATAAATATTTTTGCAATAAATCTTCCTGCACACTTGCACTCAGTTCCTCTCCCCCAGGCATCACGATAGTCGTTTTGTTTTCCAAAGAATGTTTACAAATGTTCCAATAAATATTTTCATACATATTCTTCTCTATTTTTAATGCTTAGAATACTATATACGCTATCCTTCCTGTACCTTGATTTTTTTATTTAATAATTTATTTTGGAGATGTTTTGTATCAGTGTATTCTTTCTTCTTGCTATATAGAAGTCACTGAAGAGCCAAAAAAAATTTTTAATTTAAATTTATTTTTCAATTGCCATTTAGGTAAATATTATATTAGTTTCAGGTGTATAATATACTGATTAGACATTTATGTACCTTATGAATAATCATCCCAATAAATCTAATGCCCATCTGACTTCTTAGTTATTACAATATTATTGACTATATTTACTATCCTGTACTATATGCCATGACTACTTCTTTTTTTCCCAGCTTTATTGAAGTATAATAGACAATTAGTTGCTCATATTTTCATTGTGCAATTTAATGAGTTTTTTCCAATTATAGTTGGCATATGATAATATATTAGTTTCAGTTGTACAGCATAGTGATTAGAGATCTATAGAACTAGTATCCTATATCTATAAATCTAGTACCCCTCTTCCCCTTACATATTTTTTACAACATTGTTGAATAGCCAAAAATTTAAATGAGATTTAAAATGTTTATTTACTTTATGACTCTTTTAAAAATCCCTCAGCTATTCAATTATCATTTCATTTTTCAAGAAGGAATCCTGGATGGACTTTTTGGATGCAAATGTGAATGCTACTGGCATAGTGGAATGTCCCATCTAAGTGGGGAAGAAAGCTAAAAACAAAATATTCTGGGAGAAAACTGCCATGAACCCTTGGAAAGAAGTAAAATTACCTATGAGAGGAATATATGAAGGTACAATATGAGCTTCCTGCTCTTATAAAATTAAATTCTCTTACATCTATTGGAATTTCACAAGTTTATTCAACTTTAGAGCTAATACTTTTAAAATATAGGCCATTAAAAAATATAATTTAACTTAAACACTAAATCGGAATTTTCATATAGGAAATGTTCATTATCAGGTTGTAAAGAAAACCACATATACTTACGATTAAATGGTGTCACATATTTATCACCAACAGTAACATATTCCATTTCACTGAAAAGGCCAATCCTCTCCATATCAGTCTTCCCACCTTCTGCAGGCATGGTTGCTTCTTGTGGTGGTGTTCTCTATAGAGGTAACTTCAAAAGATTCCTTAAGACTGCTTCTTTTATAGCTAAATCCTACTTTATGTTGAAAAATACAGGAAGGAAAGTTTAGGAAAATGGTGATTATTAAATTTCAGTCCTAATTACTTTCAGTCTATAAGTTAACATTCACTATAAAACAAGTCACAAATTATATAAGGAAAGAATCTACTTTGTGGAGCTGAGGGAAATAATGAGATTCAAAATTATCACCATGAACCCGCTTCAACTCTCCAGGTGAAATATCCACGAATTATGAATTATGTATGTAGCACTGTTGCACTGCCATTCATCTGTTGTAAATGATAAAATTATTACTGCATAGTGTGGTATACTGTGTAAACAACATCCTTTTGAGTTCAAGTTAGATTTAAAAATCATAAATACATAAGATAGATATTTTCAGGTTAGATCAAATGACTGAAACATACCACATTGTCTCTCATATTGAAAATTGTAACTTAGCTTTTCAGAAGGCACAACACCTATAGGTATTACCCGAGTTTTTTCAAGTTTAATGGAGGGAGAGAACAACTGTCCAGGCAAGATAAAAACAAAGAAAAACAAAACAAACAAATCCACAATGAATTCAAAGTATTTGTTAAAGGGTTGACTACAACTGTGTTTTCTTTTGAAATATATTAAACATGCAAGTATTTATTGAGATTTTTTTTTCAATTAGACGTGTTCTAAAAAGGAAGACCAAAAAGCTAAGACTACTTGTCTCCATTTCATCATTATATTTTTAAAGCACCAATTAGTGAATAGATCGAACAGTAGGTTTATGCCTTGAATTCCCAGCAAGCTGTTTTATTGACACTAAACTTGCATATTGGGAACTGCTGACTCATTTGAACATAAATCTTTGCTAATGTTTAATAATATCAAAGGAGCAAGTGAACACTCCATTTATACTAAAGCATAAAAAAAATACAACCCCTTCCTTCTATTCCACTTCTTCCTTTGATCAAGTATGCTTTAAAACTAAACATCACTTTGGCTGCACTACTTGGATTCGCCTTGTATTTCAAAGCTCTATCCCCACTGCCCAACCGCAAAGGCTTCCTGTGCTGCTACAGGGGCTCCTAAGGCCACTATTACCCTCATTTGTCATCATGCCCCACCCCCACACTCCCTGGCACCTGGGTTCCACTTGTCTTCTTTAAGTTCTCAGGTCAGGCTCTCTCCAGCCACAGGGACCATCGCACATGCTGTTTCACTTTAGGAATGTGCTGTGCCAACACTTTCATTCCCCAATTAACACTGAGCCTTCGAATTATTTAGCTCATTCATCAGTTCTTTAATTCCCTCTATCAGAGCCGCATGTACTTTTCTCTTCAAGCCACTACCATGGTTATCTAGTGGGTTGTCATTTTACATCCACCGTGTAGGGATCCTTTAATTAACAGCTGTTTTCCCTCACTGAACTGTTGGCTCTACAAAGGGAGGAACCGTGGTATGAGCTCGGTTTTTTTTTTATCACCGTATTCCCAGTGTCTGCGCAGCGCCTGGCACACAGCAATGCGAGCCTCAGAGCGAGGGCAGGAGTGAGGGAAGGCAAGTTCTTGCCTTAAATTTTTCCACTACTTCACTCTTCTTGAGCGATATTTACAAAATCATTCATTCATTTATTTAGCAGGTACTTTGCAATACCCTCCTCTGGGTAAAGCTCGCTGGTAGAAGCTAAGAAACATGAGCTTTTAAAAGGCATACAAGCTCCCCCTAGAGAGCTTACATTCTGTAGACAAGAACATAATTAAGTATAACACAAGTGGAACATGATAACTTCCCTTCGAAAGGTATGAATAAAGTGCCGTGGGGGTGCGCAGGAGGGGCAGAAAACTTCTGGCTTAGGTGAGGAGGAAAAGATTTCCCATTATGGAAACAGAGGAATCTAAAGGGAAAGGACCAAATCACCTCTCCGAAGGGCACCCAAGCCGACAACTGAGATCAGACCATCTCAGCTCCAGACCGGGTTTACACAGCTGCAAGAACGACGAGGTCTGCAAGACACCCTCGCGCAAGCGCTTCCCGCGTGGGACCTTGCTGGGAAGAGCCGCCAAACGTTCAGCACGCTGTTTGTGTTTATTATGGCGTATTGCCTCAGATACGGGAGTGTCCATTCCGAGTACCCTGGGGAAGAAGTGTGGAGAGCTCGAATCTGCTTCGAGGAACACATTGACTTACGATCTTAGGTTAAGAATATCTCATTATCCACCCACGAGGAGCTGCACCGTGGTACGCCCCATGACGTACTGCCGGGCATGTTGGGAGTTGTAGTCGGCCTTCCCGGGCCCCGCCCCCTCAGTGACGTCACTTCCAGGGTAGCCTCCTGGGCCCTGGGCGGACGTCAGCGCCGGTATCAGCGCCACGCAGCAGACATGGTGAGTACTGCTTGCTACCTAGCCCAGCATTTCCCCTCGAACTTAGGTAGCCACCACGAGTACGGCTTCACAGCCTTTGAAAGGTGATCACGATGGCAGCTGTGAACCCCGTGGTCTGAGTCGCCCTCTTGGCCTCCTCGCTGGGGCTGGAGGGACACTGCCCGGCACAACCTTAAATGCCCCTAGCTCACCTGCGTATTGACGCAGGCTTCCTGCACCTTGTGAATGTGTATTGAGAAGGAGAGATTGATTATTCAGCGTTTTTGAAGGTTTTGAAGGATTGGACCTGGGAAAGATATGAATAACTTTTTACAGATACTCTATACCGTTAGTTCCCGTGTGTCACACTTCTGGTTTCCTTTCTGATTGCTCAGCCAGGTCCTCCAATCCTTACCCTACGTGTGGTGGTGTTCATCAGGGATACTTTTCTTTACATCCTGTGGTTCCTCCTAAATTTGTATCCCCAGCTCAGACCTGTATTCTGAGCTCCAGATCCACATATCCACTGACTGTACCTCCACTTGGGTAGATCATATGTATTTCAACCCAGCAAGTTCAAAACACTTGTCATTTCCACCTCCCCTGGTCCCACACCTGCCCTCCAGTGATCTCCACCTCAGTTAATTGTGCCACCACCCACCCTGTTCCACATCCAAAGACCTGGAAATCATCTTCAACAACCCCGTTCCCAACTCCAGAACATCTGATCAGTAATCATGTTCTGTGGATTCTAACAAATGGCTCTAAATTGTCACTCTCTGAACTCTTACTATCCTTGTCCTTTCAACTCTCAGATCTAACCATCTTCCAGAATCTCTTACATGGTCTTTTAAGCAGGCTTCCCCAATCTGTGCCCCTGCCTGGAATGGGCTCTCCCACCTCCACCCCATCTTTCCTTTGGAATTGTTCATACTCATACCTACCAACACGTCTGATCTCAGCTTAAATATTATTTCTTCAGGAGTCTAGGGATAGGGATAGTCTAGTGATCTCATGTATGACCTTTTATTGAGTCATCACAATACCATATAAGCGGTATATTTTTCCAATTTTACAGAAGAGAAAACAGACTTGAGTGACTAAATTGTACAAAATCATAGAGTAAGTCACTGAGTTAAACTTGCTCTTGCCTATTTTCAACCTTTATCTTCAATATCCTTCATTATCATTAAATATTTTTATTCAAATGTGTGTATAGTATTTTGCATGGTAGTATTGTTCTGTATTTCATCAAGTTATTAAGAGCTATTTAGGTGGTTTTATTTATTTGATATGATAAACAAGAGTATGATAAGTGGACAACATTAAAGCTAAATTTGTCTTGAACTTTCTTGATTATTTCCTTAGAATAAATTCCTAGAAGCAGAATAGCACAAAGGTTGTGACCTTTCAACAGATACATGGAATAAATAAAATCAGTCACCCTTAAAAAATGTGACAAAGGATTTGTAAATTAGAAAAATAGTAATAGTAACTACTTCATAATGTTCTGAAGATCAGAGTTAACATATTTCCCGTCATTTAACACAGTGACTTTTACATTTTAACAGTTCAGTAAGTATTAGTAATTATTTATTTTAGAATATGATCTTACTTTATGGTGTGGTTCCTCGGCCTATTTGAGACACATTTTGAGAATCTAATGAAATCTTTGAAACCTCTTTCCAGAGGTTCACTTCCTACTCCCCACTACCCTCAACAAATGATACATTTTATTTGTCATATGTCATCAACTACCTGAAACTCAGCATATGGACCCAAATTAAGAATTGCTGATAGATTCGATTTTACAAGTGCTGTTTTCCACTGATAAGTTGCAAACATTTTTCTATGTTGTTAAATATTCTGGTAAAGCATGATTTTTTATGGCTGTATTATAGTCATAATTATTTAAGCCATCTCCTGTTGTCGACATTTATGTTAACATCTTTATATACACCTGAATCTTTGTGTTTTGCAGATTTCCTTAGACTAAATTCCTAAATGCAGAATCACTACTCCAGAATGTGAATATAAGTCTTTGATTCATATTGCCACATTGCCCTATGAAGAATTCTACAGTTCATACTCCCACCATTAGTGATGTATTCATTTCTTGTTATCATCTTAACCACCAGATAGATTCAGTATTTTTGTCCCATTCTTAAACTAGTTTTGTATCATTGATGTTTTCATGTCATTGTAAAACACATTGTTAAAACTATAATTTAGAAATATTGCCTTACAGCAATGGTCCTCAGCTTTTTCCCATTAGAATCACTGGAGTGGAGAAGCTTTTAAGTTTTCCTGTCCCTAGACCCAGCTCAGACCAATTAATCAGAAGCTCTAAAGGTGCAGCCCAGGTGTCAGTATTTTAAGTTCCTCCAGTGATTTCAGTGTTGAACAAAAGTTGAGAACCCCTGATTAAGAATTTAGGGTGTTTCATTTTGGTTTTCTCTGTAAAACAGAATCAACTCATGAAATAATTTGAAAAGTCAACGTTAATTAACACCTCGATCTAAATTCAGCTTGATTCGAATTTGTACGAGGATGAATTTGTTTTCTTTTACAATGGAATTTTTTGTTTTATTTGTCATAGGTAACTTCAGAAACTATGGATATACTCTTCCGAATAAGAGGAGGCCTTGATCTAGCTTTTCAACTAGCTACTAATAATGGTAGGTCTGCCAGAAAACTGTCCTTTTTGATTGCAAAGTTGATGATGAACTATATTGAGATTCTCACCAGTTTGCAAATGAAACTGAGTGAGAGGTAGGATAAATAAATTGCCTAAGATCATATAGTTAGTAAGTTATTTAAATTAGATTTAAACTTAGACACTGTGTTCTAACACCACCACTAGCCTAGGGGCTCTTCTGTGAAAATTAGAAAAAAGATGTTAGTAGTAGATGAATCTTGAAAATTTTATGCCAAGTGAAGGAAGCCAGACACAAAAGGCCACTTAATGTGTCATTCCATTTATATGAAGGTCCAGAATAGGAAAATCTATAGAAACAAAAAGCAGATAAGTTACTGCCCTCTGTAAGTGTAGAAGGAATGAGGAATGGCCCCTGATAAATACAGGACTTCTTTTGGGGTGATGAAAATGTTCATGAAAAGATGATCATTGTGAAATCCTGTGGATATACTAAAAACAACTTTACACATTAAAAAATGAATTTTGTGGTCTGGATTTTATCTCTCTTTTTTAAAAAAAAAAAGGCAAGAAAGGTTTTTATGATCATTGGATCTGGGGAATGGATACTTCTGCTTTTGTGTGTTTAGAAGCATTCAGGTCGAAAAGTTTTAAATTTTTCTCATCAACTTCTTTTTATATTCTTTTAATTTAGAAATTTTCATCAAGAAAGCACTAAAACATGTGTTGAGTGACCTGTCAACCAAACTTTCTTCAGATGCACTGGTGTTCAGAATTCGCCACAGTTCAGTGTATATATGGCCTAACAGTGACATAAACAGCATTCCAGGAGAACTAACTGATAGTTCTGCTTGTAAGAACATAATGCGCTTTATTCAGTGAGTATGTTTGAAGATTGCTAGAAATGTTTTCAAAACAGCTTTCATGTTATAAACATCTTTGTGTATTAAAATTTTAGATTTGAACAGGAAGAAGATGCAAAACAAAAATTTATGAGAAAGAAAGACAAAAAGTTATCAGACACGGTAAGTGAATAATCTGTCCTTTTAGTAGTAAAAATTTTAAATCCTTGAATTTGGAGTTGAATGAGATTTTAGGGGTTATTTAATCCATCTCTTAGTTTTTTACAGAGCAAGTTATTGAGGTCTGGAAAGATAAGCGATGTGCAGAAGCTATATCTCTGTTTTACATATCAAAACTTCTGTCCCATTATAATACTTATCTTAAAAATTTTTGAATACTTTCTTTGTTCCCACAAAAATAAAACAGCTCAAGTACATTTACACAAAGTATTTAAAAAATAAATAGAAAGGAATCATTTTGAAACATGACAGTGACACATTATGCTGTGTGAGATAGTAAATAATAAATGGTTTCCTTTTCTTCACACTGTTCTTAGTTCTCTTGATTTTTGAACCATTATGAGTACCTTCCTGCCATATGCCACAAACTTTGCCAGACATTGTAGATAAAAAAAAAAAATTGAGCTACTTCTTCAAGGCAGGAAGTTGTATGAAATTAATTTACTTTAGCGTTTTTCCAGGCTGGTAGGGGAAAATAGCGTGGATGCAAGGTCGGAGAGGTGGGCAGAGGGCACTTCAGAAAAAACTCAAACCAGTAAATATGGTAGCTATGGTAATAGAGAAAGGAAACAAGAGATATTAAAGAGATAAAATGGATTACACTTGGACACTAACTGGATATGGGATGACCAGTTTCTTGCTTGGGTAAAAATGGAAGTTGGCGAAGACATGAGGTCAGTTTAGCACATGAGCTGTTAGTTTTGCCAATTTGGAGTATACACAGAAATTGTGGGCTGTAAATACTTATTTGAGAGTTACTAGTAGGTGGAGCTTGACATTTCGAGGAGTACAAGTCAGTTATTTTGTAGAAAGTTCCTCAGTTTGGGTTTGTTATATTCTTCCTCGTGATTAGATTCGGGTTGTGCACTGTTGGTGGGAATACCAGAGAAGTAATGCTATGTCCTTCTCAGCACATAACATTACAGAGACATATGCTCTCAGTTTGTTCCTAGTATAGGTGACGTTAACTTTGATCACTTAATGTGGTATCCTCTACTTTTCTTTACTTTCAGGGTACTATTTTTTCCCCTTTTAATTAGGAAGTATCTCATGGGAAGATACTTCGAGATAATGTAATATCCTATTACTCATCAAATATTTACCCAACACTTCTAGCATCAGCCAGAATCCAATATCAGTCTGATGGTTGTGAAGTGATTTTTCTGAGTAGTGATTTTTCCTTCTGTGCTTATTAGATAACATTATACTGTGAGAAGAGCTTTTCCTTTACCCTATTTATCTATTTATCATCTGCACAGAAGCCTGGATTCTCATTTTATGCAGTGAATTACAATTATTATTTTGATGCTCCTATTTTTCAAGATTTGGCTGATAGAAACTTCTTCAAGCTAGTTGCAGTGTTTTTTTGACACTGTATCTTTGAGTACTTCCTACCTTCTTCCATTAGCTTTTCCAGGCACATCATGGAGTTTTCCCTGTTCCAACTCAGGAATCAGCCATTTCTCGAAGGACTATGCACATGCGTACATCCATACATCCATACTACTCATATATACCCACACATGCATAACATATTTATCTATGTAAATCACATTTATCTATGTAACATATTTATCTATGTAAATCATATTTATACCTCCAGTTCTATTTCAACCTCACATAGTTCCCAGTGTTTCCCCAGGGAGAAACCTGACTTACAGTATCCTCAATATTTTCCTAAATCTGTTCAATATACAAAAACTATTTTCAGAATTGTTCATACCACTGTCAAAATCAAACCTGTCAGAGTTCAATATTTGTTTATAGTTCTTT
Organism: Rousettus aegyptiacus; assembly: GCF_014176215.1. Taxonomy (NCBI): domain Eukaryota; kingdom Metazoa; phylum Chordata; class Mammalia; order Chiroptera; family Pteropodidae; genus Rousettus; species Rousettus aegyptiacus. The sequence goes on from NW_023416286.1 coordinate 27,203,514, forward strand.
GTGTCTTTAGAGCAGGATTATATAGTTTAAAAGTTCCTTTAGTGTATGGTTATTGTATCTTGTTCGCTTGATTCTTGTTTTTAACGTTTAACTCTATACAAAAGTAGAGAGAATCGTGTAATGAACCCTGGTGAACCTATGCCAGCTTTAACATCGATCAATACGTGGTCAGTCTGATTTCATCTTCTCTCCCTACTCACTCTCCACCTCTCTTCTGATTATTTTGACACAGAGGAGTTTTGTTAAGATTTGAGCTTTTAAACAATTTTCTGTAATATAGTTTTGATCCTTAAAAAGTCCTTTTATTTAGTGTTCACTGTACTATAAGTTGACTGCTACTGTTTATCTCTGTAGCATCAAATAGTAAATATAGATCTTATGCTGGAAATGTCAACCTCTCTGGCAGCCATAACCCCCATTATTGAAAGAGAAAGCGGAGGACACCACTATGTTAATATGACTTTACCAGTTGATGCAGTTATATCTGTTGCTCCAGAAGAAACATGGGGAAAGTAAGTATATTATGGAACTACTGCCGCATTTCAATGAGGGCCCTGCCCCAAAGTAATCTGAGTCCATTTCTGAGTGTCATATAAGCATATCCATGGTGGTGGTTGTTATTTTTACTATGATTTATTCCTTGTTTATTATTAAACTAATCATCTAGTAATTAAATATTCATTTGGAGAAAGTAGGGTACAAAACTTGTCAGATTTTCCCTTTATCTACTCAGAAGAAATATAGAGTTTATTTAGCTTTTCATAATTTAAACTTCCTTAATAAATTTGGTCCAGTTAAGTTTTTTTTACTGTATCAGGGATATGTTAACTCCATACTTTATCATAGCCACTGTAACTTTGGTTAATGCATGTGTATATTTTCCTCCCACAGAGTTCGTAAACTTCTAGTTGATGCAATTCATAATCAACTAACTGATATGGAAAAATGCATTTTGAAATATATGAAAGGAACATCCATTGTGGTCCCTGAGCCACTACACTTTTTATTACCAGGGGAAAAAAATTTGGTAACAATTTCATATCCATCAGGAATTCCAGATGGTCAGCTGCAGGCCTATAGGAAGGTAAGACTAGCACCTTAATTCTTAGGTAAAATGACTGTCATTCATTTTATTTTAATTACATATTTCTAGTAAGTGGAAATTATTTTATGGTTAAACTTTACAGTATGGAAACAGACTATTAGTTTAATATAGCATTTAATTTCTTTTCTCCTAGAACTTTTTTAAATATTACAAATGAAAAAATATTATGTTAAACCCATCTGTAACATTTTAATTAATTAATGCTCAATGTGGTTCATATATTCTATGAAATTTTTTATTTTTCCATAATAAAATAAAGAAATGAAAAGATGCTTAAATACATACCTAGAGCAACTGGTGAATGTTAATAAATTCCTTTTCCCTTCCATTCAAATTTGTGATAAAGACAAGATTACAGTTAGGGAATGGAAATTAGGATCTATGCTAATCCTAATTAGGATTTATGATAATACACTATCCCCCACTTCCCAGGGTTATTTGGGTTCTATTAAAGGCATTTGAAGAAAACATAATTGGCATTCAAAGAAATTAGATTTACTGGCAAAATGACTAGTTTTAGAGTATCTGTTTTTGATGTGTGGCTTTGCCTGGCACCCCATCAAAGTGTACCATGGGTGCATCTTCCTAATCTCTGTCCCTGAAAAGAGATAGAATACCGTACCTCTCTGTAAGTGCTAGCTGAACTGACCTGCAGAGGCAACAGCTACGGGAGCTAATGACCCCATTCAAACTGCGAGAGTGTATAGGAGATATGAAAAAGAAAATGTCATACTTTTCAAGATAACTATTACATATTTTTTTACAATTGGGAATATTTTCTCATTTTAAACGTGTATTTTTATTTTGATGCCATATTGGTTGGTTTCATACCACCAGTTTCCACTCCGAAATTTAATCACTATCCTTTATATTTAAGTACTTTAAGTATGATTCTTCAAAAGATTTTGATACAATTATGTCATTGTCATTAGTTATAATTTACTCATTTACAAGGCTGTTTGAAAACCAGTCTTAATCCTGGATGTATTTTCATAGACTGTTAGAATAAATTAATTTTAAATTATTGGTTTCTCACTCTTAGCAAATTATTTTTATTTTTCTATGTTCCCTTCCATTTTCTACCCATATACATAAACAAAAATAAATCTTAATTGAGTTTAGTTTATTCTCACCCCCTTTGAACTTAGTTAAAGCATAAGAGTGTTTGATAACTTTTATAACCAATATGTAGTTCGTTTCCTATGTTTTATATCTTTAGTCTGAGTTTATTTACTGACAAGGAATCTAAATCATTTAACTTTTTTGGTCTTTCTTATGATTCTTATTTCCTTTAGGAATTACATGATCACTTCAATCTGCCTCATAACCGACCTTATTTCAAAAGGTCCAATGCTTATCACTTTCCAGATGAACCATACAAAGATGGTTACATTAGAAATCCACATGCTTATCTCAATCCACCTAACATAGAGACTAGTATGGTGAGTTTAATAATTATTTATGGGAGTCAATTGATCATTAATGCCATTAGTTTTTTATTTATACCCAGTGGAATTTATAAGGATTGATCCATAATGTATGTCATCCCTAAAACATAATTTACCATCCATTTCTTTTAATAATAATCATTGCTTAAGATAGCAGTAATTCAAGTGTTCTAAAACAGTTAGAAATAGATAATATGTACCATATTTTTCTTACTAAAATTCCATTCCCTAATTTCTTTAAAGACTTGTCCATTTTATTTTCATTTTGAACCTGAGAAATCGTGCTAATTAAGGGGATATTCTATTCAAATCACACTGCAGCAGAAGGCTGATAAAAGTACTATAACATGTTTTCTGTGCAGCATGGACCAGGTAGGTCTTTACTAAAGGTCACTCAAATACGGAGTATGGGGGAAGGGTTCCTGGAAGGATGCGTGTAGGCCAGTAAGAAAAGATCTCATGGGCATCCAAGAATAGGAATGCTTGTATAGGAATGTACAGCTGGGCCTCTTAGTACAAAGAAGCTGCTTCAGTCTTGGGCCTACATTGACTTCTTGATGGCATTTCTGCTGCTTTTGATCCTAACTGGCCTATTGACCTTCCCCCTATCTTTTCTCAGCCTCATAGCTTCTGTTCCTTCTGTTAGGTGAATTATTTCAGCTTGCGTATAACTTTTCCCTTCTCTTCTGCACAACTGCTCATTGTATGCATCTGTTCAGCCTCATCCCCTGCTACTTTCTGCCTGATTCACACTGCACTTCTCAATTCGAATTCCCAAAAGAGGAAACTTGATTGGCCATCTTGTGGCATTTATTCAGGACCTGCTGAGTCTCCAAGCACTTTGTAAGGGAATTTTAAGAATTAAAAATGAATACATGATACAATGTCTACTCTAGAGGAGTAAGGGGGCCGCCCTTCTAGTCTTGGCCATCAGAGTGCACTTGGGACAACAGTTCCATCTGCAGAGCTATAGGCAGACCAGCTTCCCCTAGAAAGACGCTGGCTGGACCCTCACTGTTACATGTATAGATGAGTGATAGTATATGTTTTCACTTATTTTACTTATGTAGGAGGAAATCTTGAGACCTCTTACTAGTTAAAAATCTTGCTGTCATAGATGGAATTGGAAATACAAAACTTTAAGAGTCTCAAACAATATAACTCTTGGTGGTCTTCTAATTATTACATAAATTTTCTCTCTCAGACTATATGTGAAATTCCTTTAGGATAGATGTGGTATCATATAGTCAGTTTTAATTCTTAATACTTCCTTACGAAGTACCCAGACATTCAAAAGGTACTGAATAAATACTGATTTTTGATAATGAAATGGTTCATTATCTCTATTAGAGATACAAGAAGCATTTATATTTTTAAATATTTATTATATAACATTCATATGTGTATGTATAACACATATGTAAATCGTTAAACATAGTAAGGAAATGAATACTGGCAAACTCCTTACCCAGTTTAAAAACTAGAACATTACCAATCTACCTTGTATGTTCCTCTGCCTCCCCCCACCCTTGAGGGGAACTATTATACTGAGTTTTATGTTCTTCATTCACTTCCCTTTTTTAAAATAGTTTCATCATAGATGTATATAGTTCCTCAACAATATAGCTTTTAATTTTTCTTATTTTGAGATTTATAAAAAGTGTCATTGTATGTATAGTTTTCTATAACTCACTTTTCACTCAATATTACATATCTAAACTAAGATTTATCCATGGTGTTGTGTCTAACTATAGTTCAGTTATTGCTGTATTGTATATCTTTGTATTATTTTTTCCAGCATTTTTACTATTTAGACAACCTTGACTAGTCCAGGAATAGTCCAGGAAAATCTCCCCATCTTAAAAGCCTTTATTTAATCACATCTACAAAGACGCTTTTCTTTCTTTCCATGTAAGGTAGCATCCACCAGTTCCAAGGATTAGGTGTTTCGGGGGACAATTCTCAACCTGCCTAAATAGAATTTATAACCTAGTTATAAATTTTCTATGTGTGCTTAGTTAAGAATATATATATTCTCTAATTATTGGGTGACGATTCTATATTTGTCCATGACTCTTCTTACCTAATTTTTAAAACATAATACTAGTTTGTCAAAAAAGACTCAGATCCCTAGCATTATACTACAAGAAAGAATTTATATGACACTGGCCCTTATTTAAGGAACTTTAAATAGCATACCTGGGCTTATAATCATGGCAGGTTTACAAAATTGCAGGAACATTCTTCCTATGTTCCATTATATGAATGCTTCATTTGTTCATTCCTTTATTCCTTTATTCAGTCATCATTTATTCAACAAACATTTATTGACTATGAACTGTTTGCTAAGTCCATTGCATTACCTTGGGCCCTGAAATAAGACCCTTACTGAACTCACATAGTAGTGTGGGTAGGGAGATATCTGAATAATAATAAGGTGTCAAGTAGTGATGTTTTGAAAAAAAAAAAAAAATTAGAGCAGGATAGAGAGTGACAGCTAGGGCAGGGGTGGGTGGTGAGGAAGTGAGCATGCCATTTTTGCATGGAAAGATCAGCGAAGGCCTATGACATTTGAACAGAGAGACCTGAGCGAAGTAATGGTGCAAGCTCTAAAATTATATGGGAAAAGAGTATTCCAGGCAGAGGATGCCATAAGGCTCTGATATCAGATTCTCTCTGGCACATCTGAGTCTGAAGCAGAGCCAACAACATGGCAAAGTGGTAGGAGATGAAGTTGGAGAGGAGGCCAGCATGCAGCACTTGATAGGCCTTATATCCTTTGGTAAGGGCTTTGGGCATTTAGTAAAAAGCCAAGAGAATATACTGTTGAACTGTCGTTCTTTGAAGGCATTTTTATAAGGAACTAAAGGAACAGTCTAGCTCTGAATACTGTAAACTTGACTCAGGTGTGTCTAAAGAATATGTGCATCTAAAGTTAATATTTTACTATATTCATTCTTTTTATGTAGATGTATGTGGTCCAGGGCATATATGGTTATCATCACTATATGCAGGATCGGATAGATGACAATGGCTGGGGCTGTGCTTATCGATCTCTGCAGACTATCTGCTCTTGGTTCAAACACCAGGGATACACGGAGAGATCCATTCCAACACACAGAGAAATTCAGCAGGTATAGAACATGCCGTTTTAAATTATAATCAATTGTACAGTTCATTAGTCCTTAATATATCATTAATAATTATTACCTCATGGTACAGACTTATTTCTGTTTTGAAGGAAAAAATATATTGGCAATCAAGGAAAATGCCTTAAGTGTAATTTCTAACAGTTATCTTGTATGTGGGTTTTTTGTATTTTTAAATACATAAAGGCTCTAGTTGATGCCGGGGACAAACCAGCAACATTTGTTGGATCAAGGCAGTGGATTGGATCTATAGAAGTACAGCTGGTACTGAACCAGCTGATTGGTATAACTTCAAAAATACTGTTTGTCAGGTAAGGACACATTAAGAAATTACACAAATCATTTCAAACAAGTTTGTCATTTTATTAAAATTATCAAAATATTATATTTTTTCCACACATTTGTTTTCACTCCTTTTCTTCTTCCACATTGCCTCATCGTTTTATAAAGCTAATTTTTCTTAACCCTAAACTTTTTTTGGTTTAATGTTTAGAAGACTTTGGAGTTAATGAGTAAACTCTATATTATATACTTATATTATCGCAGCCTAATGTTAGCCACGAGTAGAAAAATTTAGAAATAGTCTACAGCCGTGCTACCCTGAACAAGGCTGATCTTGTCTGATCTCAGAAGCTAAGCAGGGTCGGGCCTGGTTAGTGCTTGGATGGGAGACCACCTAGGACGACCACGTGCTGTAGGCGTAAAAATAAAATTAAAAAATAAGGGATTGTAAGCTGATAAGGTCCTTGCAATCTGTGAGGTTGACCAAGGGTTGCCTCACCTAAAAATTTTTTAAAAAAGAAAAGAAAAGAAAAACTTAGAAATATGTCAACTTCGAGTGGAGTTATAGAAAATCAAATTTTTTTATGCTCAAGTCTTTAAAAAGTCTTGAAAGCAGAAAATCAAATGTTGATTTATGACTGACCTTTCTGTTTACTTCCTCCTTTCTCTTAAGATGTTAATAAACTAATCATATGTCCGAATAACATATTCATTTCAGTCTTTCCAGTATAGCTTCACCATAATTCCAACATTAAAATATGAGCAAATCTAAATTAAATAAGATTGATTTCTGTGGCCATAACTGGCTTCCTCCTTTGATGAACTTTATAATATAGAAAAAATACATTTTCTATCATGACTTTGATAAATACAGTCACATCCTTATTTGTCCATGTACTTTAATACATCTTGTTTCACAGTTGCAGCCTTGATCGGCTATGGAAATCGGTGCTAATAAATAAATGATAGATTAAGTAGTGAAGCATATGGTGATTAAAAAGTGAAAGTTTTATCGCTTCTCGGCCTTTAGCTAAGATCAAGTGTAAAGAGTGAAAGTTTTGGCACATTAAAACATTATACATGCTTTACTGGGCAAGAGCTAAAGTTTAGTACCACCGGGCATCTCCATTCTAAAAAATATCTCCCTTCATCTGTCCATCTTTCTCTTCTCAAAAGTACAACTTGTATAGGATGTTGAAATATTTCCTAAAAATATGTTGTACTCCAAAACATTTTGTAAGTTTTCATATTTGCTTTACAGACATTGTCTATTTTAGTCCTAGAATCTCTCATATAGACAGGGCAGGTATTATTTGTTCCAATTTAAAATGAGGAAATACAAAGAGTCTGATAGCAAGAAGACAAGAACCAAAGGCTTAAAATTCATTCTTCTGAAATTAAATCCACCTATAAAAGCCCCGTGAGCATCAAGGTAACTGTTTTCAATCTCATGTTAAAAATCCAAGACCTTTATGCAGTTCCAGAAATGAAGAGTCAAGGTCTTCTTGCTTCTTTCTTAGCACATTTAGTGGCCTTAAATATTTAGAAAGGTTATGTTGCTCTAACTTGCTCTCAGTCGGTTCCCCACCACTTAAATTTTAGTTTTTTTAGTAAGCAAAAGAGAAAACACAAAGGTAGAAAACATTGGTTCTTCAGCTCATTATTAGACCATAGTGTTCTAAATTATTCTTCTGATAGAAAATGGTTTCTTTCTAGCCAAGGTTCTGAAATGGCCTCACAAGGACGAGAACTGGCCAGTCATTTCCAGAATGAAGGAACTCCAGTGATGATCGGTACGGTGTTTGGATATCTTGTGCTCCTTTGGTAGAGTGGAGAGTATGTAAAACTTACCATTAATATAAATATTTTATGTCATATAAAATCAGTCATTTTAGAACATTTTAAACTTAGCTTTTATACCATACAGATTGACCTCTGGATGTTTTAAAATTTGCAAGGCAGGAGGAAAGTTATAAAAAAGATTATAATAACCAAAAGAAAAGGCTAAGAAGAGAAATGATAACCGTGTTCATATAAAGAGTTGAAAGCAGTATAGAAAAGAGGTTATGGTCACTCAACTGAGCACCCTGTGTCCTCTCTGTCACTAACTTGGCTGGCTGTGTTGCATTATTGCTAATTGCTTAACCTCTCTGGGCTTTATTTGTAAAATAAGGGGACTGGATTAGCTGTTCGAAAGATTTGTGATTCTGTGAGGAATAAGACTTGTCCAGTGATGGCAGAAAGCAAGCTAAGAGGATTACGCAGGAAATAGAGGTAGGCTGATTTCAGCAGAATATCAGAAAGAACTGAATGAGTGGATAGCTGTATCATAGGAGGTACTCAGAGCAGAGGGCGCATGTCCATCTGCTGAGAGTGGTACCAGCAGTGATTGTCACTGTGTTTGGAGTTTAGGCCCTCTATGGCACTTCCTAAATCCACTTTTTAGTGGCTATGGCAGTGGAATATAAATCGTATATGATTATAGATATGATAATATCTTTTCCATCTTAAGGATATGATTTTATCTTTTCAGAGTGTATTTGACATTGTGGTCTTTCATGATATAGGCTAGTCAAAATTTTAATGCTATTAGGTCAGTTAATCTTTTTAAATTGAAATCGAGTAGGAAGTTATTAATGTACACCCTCTCATATTTCATATTTCCTCTTCTGTAGGGGGAGGAGTTTTGGCCCACACCATACTAGGAGTTGCATGGAATGAGATTACAGGGCAGATAAAATTTCTGATTTTAGACCCACATTATACAGGTGCTGAAGATCTGCAAGTAATTTTGGAAAAGGTAAGTATCTATTTAACACAAATTTAGATACAAGCCAAAGGATAGTAAACTGGCTGTTAACAAAAAGAGTACAGACTGAGGGCAAAGATCTTCCCTGTAAGAAGGTATCTCAGGCTATAAGTAACATTCTCTCTAGACAGGGGGTACCAGGGGGAACTAAAGTAAAATTGCAAGACAAAATTTAGTTTAGATTTATAAAAAGACTCTCTCAGTTATTAAACTTAATAATGGGACACAAAGCTCATAAATGTATTCCTATCGAAATTTTACTGCTTTGCATAAATTAATATGTGGTTTATCAATGCCTTAAATTGGAGAGTGGAGTATATAACCTTTATAATTTTAGAAATTAGCAAAAAATAGCTGAGTAATATGTTGGGTATTATGGAGGCTTGACTACTTTTAATTTATTTACATATAACCATCTCATTCTATAAGGGATTTGAATAGAATAACGGAATTACTCTGTTAGCAGCACATAAAAGAAATCGTGAAGCCAATGCTTATCTATAATCATAGTAGAACTATTAACTCTCATGTAACTCAAGAATCTAGGGCACTGTCTTAGTCCATTCGGGGTGGTATAACAGAATACCATATACTGGGTGGCTTATTAACAACAGAAATTTATTTCTCACAGTTCTGGGGACTGGGAAATCCAAGATCAAGGCACATGTAGAGTCACTGAAGGCCTTCTTCCTAGTTCATAGTCAGCAGTCATTTTCACTTATGTGTTCACTGGTTGGGAGGGACGAAGGACCTTTCTGGGGCCTCTTTAATGAAGGCACCAATCTCATTCATGAGAGCTTCACCTCCATAACCTAGTTACCTTCCAAAGGCCTCAACTCCAGATATCACATTTGGAATTAGTTTTAACATATGAATTTTGGAGAGACACAAATATTCAGTCAATAGCAGGGGCCTTTGGGAAAGTTCTGCCTCTGCCTCTGTCCTCTTGTGAAACTTTCCTGTTTAACATTCCCAGGCCAGTCACCTCAAAGGAAAGAAGCATGGCTTCCCTATCTACTCCCATTTATTTCTGGTTTGGGGACCCTCGCTACTCACTTCTCTTTAAAAAAAAATTGAGTCTGGTTACCTGGAGAAGGCCTACATATGTGAAAGGATCACAAAAAGAATAAACAGAAATAGTATAAACCTTTTTTCTATCTATCATTGAGAACAAATTTTAGGGCATTAAATAAATTAGTTTTGCTAAAGATAAGTTTATTTTTGTATAGAAACAGTTCTCAGACAGAATCAACCAAACTTAATGGCTGGGAGCAGTGGCAGTAGGAATGGCAGAGGATTTTTAAAATTTTTTTACTTTCATCTCGCTTGCCTTTTTATGATGTGTACCTTATTTCTGCAATGAGAAAAAGAAAAATGAAAAAATTAAGAGCATCTCCACTCAACCCTCCTGCTTCCACACTAGAAAAGAGAGCTAACACACTATCTTCTGTAAGAACTATGAACTTTGACTTTAGGTCCCCGCCAGAATAACCTGAACTTCTGAGTCAGTCAGGATAAGGAATAAGACTTCTACTGGTCACTCAATCAGTGATATTTTAAGAGTCCTAGCTAGCCTCTTCACAAGTATTTTGCAAATAAAGCATTTCATTTCAGAATGATATAACAGATTAGTTGTTAGCTGGGTCTTTAAGAAATCAATGGCTCTCGAAGAAATTTGATAAAACTTTTTTATATTCACAATGAGATTTTGTTTGAAAGTAATTTTCTCTGCTGTAGTAAAGAACATATAGAATGGAAAATGGAATGATTACCGCCTGAGGGAAGTGAAGGGTATGGAATGCAGTTTAAGGGGCAAGCTCAGATTTCTCGCTACCATATTTCCTCATAGCTCAGATGCCTCTGCATGATACATATTACAGTCTTTTATGGACTACTAAGAAAATCAAACTGCCAGTTAAGCTATCATGCCATCAACTGCCAGAATTGTAAACCTGTATATCTTAAAATTAATAAAATGTGGAATTTGGAGTATAGACACCACAAGGAAGCTTTTCTCTCTCTCTCTCTCTCTCTCTTTTTTTTTTTTTTATTTCTAAGGTTAAATACCATAGAATTGAAAAAATAATAATAATTCTATCTGAAATGGAAATAAGTTACTTTTCTATGCCTTATAGTAATTCAGGTCTTTGAATTATATAGGTATTTAGGGTCTTATTCCACAATCCTGCTGACAGAGCAGGAATGTAAAATGTTATAATTTCGATCCTCTAGTCCTGTAACTATAAAATGTTTTCCTTTCCCTTCTTTCAAATCTAGGGCTGGTGTGGATGGAAGGGCCCAGATTTTTGGAACAAGGATGCTTACTATAACTTATGTCTTCCTCAGCGACCAAATATTATTTAAGATATCCTGGACTCAAAGACAGTAGTAAGTTTACTATAAATTTAATAAAAAACACATTTAATTTCAGATTAAATCCTGGGTGTAGTTTGATGGTTTAACCTATAATTTTTTTCAAAGGTTGTAAATATTACACAAAGAAAAGAATTTATTCTTTAGACATTCCTTTAATAACTAAAAGACAAAGAATGCACAACCAAAATATAACAGGCATGTAAATACATGTATTCTTAAAGGTTATCTTCACTTAGAAGAAAGTTTTCCTCCTTCTTAGAAGGTATTTAGACACACCTCATGACCCACATGCCATAACTTGTAGCCGAACAGTAGATCTGCATGAAGTGAAGGCCTCTTCAAACCTCTTCATAACCAACATGACATCTATTGTTAAAAAACATAGGCAAGTTTTTAATACTAAAAACTTTTTCAAAGAGGTTATCTCCCCCAAGCTTCTACCATGCAGGACAATTTCTGGTCTCTAGAATTAAGTAGTAGTTACTGTAACCCATATTAAAATGTGTTAATGAGGATGAAAAGATATACTAGAAATAAGACTGCCAGTATTCAAATGAATCAATAAATTCTGTGCTAAATAGAGAGATCCTTGAGGGAAGAAGAAAGAAACTATGAGTTACTTACCAACACTTCCTTTTCCCATTTGTATTTTCTGCATTTCCAAAACTTCTTTTAGGTCTGAGTATTGGAACACAGTGACCTCTATTGGATTGTTCACTTGGTGTTTTTGTCTGCATACATTTAATTGTTGTAAGAAACTTAGCACATTCTGGAAATCCATATGACCAAGCAAGATCTTCAGCTGTTTGCCCATTCTTATTACATAAACTGAATTTAAAACAAAAATTGAGTTATAAAAATTGACAGTTGTTTAGGCTTTTTAAAAAAATACCTTCCTAACAAAGGCGCTTTGGTCTCATACAAATGTTGATTGCAAATAGAAGAGGTAAAGGAAGCATAGAGAAATTCCATTTTTGCTCACTATGGTATCTTCAGTGGCTAGCAGAGTCCAGCAAGAGTGGGCATTCCAGTTTTGAATGAATGAAAAAAATATTCTGTGTTCAATACAATGAATAAGTACCCAAAGCCAGTGAGAACTTCTATAGAATGTTTCCTAAACCAAAACTAAGGTGTAATACTGCCATAATAGATGAACAGAACTATACCTCTGATTGCTCTGGATCCATTCTTTATTTATTCAAATTGAATACTATTAGATGTTAAACAGTCAGTGTTAACATTTAAATGATAACACTACATTATCAATTAAGCAAGCATCATTTTAAAAAGCACATGTAATGAAGCTTCAACAGTCTGATTAATTTAATAGTTTTAAAGCCACTAAGTTTATACTTACTCAATTTGGGCATCACTGGCTACAAGCAGGCTAAGGCATTCCAGGCTTCCAACTTTTGCTGCCTTGTGTAGTGGAGCTTCTCCAAAAACATCCTTGAAGATAAGATAGCACATTTTAGTCTCTCCCCAAAAAATCTTCTTATAGAAGTTGGTGGGTGGAGTCTAATTTTGTTTGAGGAAACTATCTGAGGTAACTACATTGTACTGGACTGAATTTTTTACTTCAAATTTTTTTTATATAAAGTTCATTTGGTATGCTGTTAAGTACAAGTTTTCATTAATAAAAATGTGCAGCCACATATATTAAAATTTAAGTAAATAAAAGCAAAATAGAATTCTAAAGAAGTAAAAGTTTATAATTTAAAATTCACTATACTTTAATTAGTCAATGGAAGATGTAGACTACCATAATAAAGTTCTGTAGGAAATTATAATAGTCATGAGCATGCCTCACATATATTTCAGTTGCTATACTGAGATTTTTCATTCGATAATGTCGTAATTGTTCCTTTTGAAATAAACTGTAAACCTACGTATGCTTCCAGTGTACTAGCCGGTGGCCATATATATTTCTAATGAGTACTTGTAACGTGGCTAGTCTGAATTGAAATGTGCTGTAAATGTAAAGTACACATAGCATTGAGAAAACAAGAAAATGTAAAATTTCAGTAATGTTTTATATTAATTACATATTGAAATAATACTTTGGATAAATTGGGCTAAATTATAAAATTAATTTCACGTTTTGTTTTACTTAATGTGGCTATTAAAAATTTTAAATTACATATGTGTCTTGCATTTTACTTCCATTGGACATTGCTGCTGTTGACATGTTTATGACAACTGAATATTTTGGCGTCTAAGAAATGTTTGTGTGGATTTGGGGTGAGGGGAGGGGTGCACACACACAGTAACAATCAGTTACCTAGTTACCTGTTGGTTGAGGTCAGCGCCCATTTGCAGCTGCCAGAGGAGCAAGCAAGCACAGCCACTACCTGCGGCCAAGTGTACAGGCGACTGCTGGCAGGGATCCGGGGGTGCATTGACTGAGGCCCCGGCCTCTAGCAGATCCTTCAAACTATCCACCTGCGGAAAGACAACAGCTCCAGCATCCCTCTTGCCTTTGTCCTGTCCCACGCGCGCCTGGGGTTGAAAACCTTCCAACTCAACAAGTTTGACTCAGCAGCACCCAGTGGTCAGTCCACTGTCACCAGTGCTAGCGCTCCCAAGAAGGCAGACATCTGGAAGCTTAAGCCTGTAGGACAAAAGGGGCCCAGTCTTACCTCTGAGTTGAAATCAAGCAACAGCATTTCCCCACCTAAAGCAGAGGACCGGAGTCCTTGGGCGTGCAGAACGGTGTGGCCCTTGCTGCAGACTGGCAGGTAAGAGTGCACAAGCCGCCCAAGTGCAGAGAATTTAAAGATCCCCGGGGCTGGCTGGCGGGCCCCTCGCCGCTATGCTCCAGCCCTGGCAGCGCTCCAACAGCCTAACCCTTGGCTGCGGGGGCCCTGCCCAGCCCAGCGGCTGCCGCACGTACACAAACACTGGCATGTGCAACCCGGAACCAGGCGCAGCTGGCTAAGTGGAGGGAGGGGGAAGCGGCGCGGGCCCGCCAGCCGATTGGCCAACCGGGAGGCGCCAGCCCCGCCCGCCTGTGGGCGGGGCCCTGGCACCACCACCGCCACCGCCGCCATCCCCAACTACGGAGCCCTGTGCGCTTGCGCCAGGGAAGGCGGCGATGGAGCTGTTGGGACTCAGCGGCGTCCATAAGGCACGCAGAGTTTGACACGTCTCACACTAGCGTGCCGAGCCCTTTAGTCCCTGTGGAGAAGTGGGAGTCGCGGATGAATGTTTTGATTTCTGCTAACACGCACGTAACCAGGAAACGAGGGAGCCATAAGGAGCCCTGCAGCACCACCTTTGGAAGAGACTAAGCGTGGTGCTGGCGCCGTGTCTCCCGCCCCGCTCCGGAGGAAAGAATGAGGATTTCTTTTGCCTTCAAGTTCAAAATGGCCCCAGCTCGCCACCATTACCTACAACCAGGACAGTTAAGAAAGAAAACGAGAGCTGAGGGGGGCGAGGAGTACTGTGAGCTAAGGGCATAGGTTTTACCACAAGGACTATCCCACCCCCAAAATTAAATGATTTATCAAACCTGACCCATTTGGGTTTAAGATGATACCATGCCCATATTGAGAAATCGTGTAAAATAAACCAATCATTGCATCTTGTTCCCTCCAGGAGATAAGTTAAAATACGCTCCTGGACTTGCCCTTTGAGGAAATAGAGTCCAAACTAGTAAACTTGAGCTTGCTGAGACCAGGACGGCAGGAAGGAAGGGGAAATGTGTGTTTGCCCTCACACGTAAGGAGGGTTCACAGTTAAATGAAGAGACCCAGGCCAAGGACGTTTATGACATTGGGCTCCTCCCCATTGGCAAGGCTTACTGAACCCCTGAACTGCTCAAGGGGAAAAGCAGAGGTGGGGGAAATGGCTCTCTTAGAGCTCTTTATACTGTTTAAGTTATTCCTTTTTTGTAAAACTTTAGAAACAGACTTCCTGACGTCAAATTGTAGCCATAGACCGCATGTATAATCTCTTGATTATCTTTTCTTAAGCACTGTTTTAGCTTTATCTAGTTAAAAACTAAAGCTCCAGCCATATAAATTTCTTTTCCCTAAAAAAGTCTTCATTGAGTCCCTTGTATCTACTGATACTTTTGAGAGCAGAACTGAAAAATAGATATGTTCATTATTATGCTTCTAGAGAACAAGCTCCTTGTCCTCTAAAAGTAAATAGCCTTTCAGTTATAATTTCGATTATAGCAAATTATTTTTTAATAAGAGCCATACAATAATTTTGCAATGATAAATTTATATTACTGTGCTGATGGCACTGACTCAAGGGGTAGTTTTAAACATTTTTATTCATATGCATGCTTGAACTTAAATGTGGATATATGTTCAAACACATATAGAATGATGCTTTCGTTCTGTATTTTTTATATTTACGCTATTTACAGTTCCTTTTTATGATATGTAAAGAACAGCACTGCAAAGATATTGTCAGATAAGAACACATGTCCATATTGCCAGTTTGCCTTTTCTCATGTTTATCAATTAGGTAAGCACTATTTTTTAAAGCATATAATTTAGCTTCCGGTTTGCACAGATGTTTATTTTCAGGAATTCTTAACTAATGCAAGGTATTATTATCAGAGAAGTTCTTAGTTCTAAACATGTACTGCAATTAACATATAATGAGATATTTGTGTGACGAATGTGCCTACATCCTTTTCCTTTAAAAGAGGATTCTGTTCAGCATGCATTAAGTCTGGTAATTATTGTTAACTTCCTGTTACATATGTAAGTTTCACAAGGAAAGAGAATTTAGTGAATTTTTAAATCTTTCCTCCCTTTAATCACTATGCACTTGCCCACTGTCTTATCTAGGTGTCCATAGTTTACCCTTAGTAATGGGCCTAAAAGCTTTCTTAAAACTGAACAAAGCTGGTGGGCCACAAAAATACACAGAATCAATACATTTGTGGGACAATATCTTATTGACAAGTAACTGGAGTTGTTAGTAAACATGTAGCCCATGGGATCAATTTTCTAAAAGACAATAATCAAAGATACATATTCAACACACATTCTTCTAAGCAGTGCTCATTCTGCTTTTGTTTAAGTAGCTGGGAAACATGTTTCCAGAAGGCAGATGTCATTAGAGTGAGCGCTTAAAAAGATGTTCAATGATGATTAAGTGACCAAATGAATGAAAAATGTGTGCTGAGTCTTGAAGGGTGTCTAAGAGTTTGCTAGGTAGTTAAGGAAGGGCAGAGTATTTCTAAGAAGTGTAAAATATCTTCGAGTGTTGAGAGAACTGTGTGTAAAGTCTGATTGCAGTAAATGTTACACATGCAGCAGTGATGTGAAATAAGGAAAAAGATTTACAAATGAGAAGTTATATTAAATGACCCCTAATGTTGATTCCAATTTATTATTATAGTAAACTGACATTGAACACTTACTAAGCCCAAAGATCAATACAAATAGGTATTATTATCTTCTTTTTACAGGAAAGGAAATTCAGGCTTGGAAAGATTCAATAACTTGTCTAAGGTCATATCATTATTAAAGGGTATAGAGCTAGAACTCAAGCAATTTGACTACAGAGCCCACATTCTTGCCTTAAAATAATTTTGGTCTTTGTTAGTAAATTCAAAGCTACTAAGATTGGCTTCTTTAAGCAAAATAAAGTCCTTAGAGAGGATTATTACAATCCATAGAAAAACAACTCTTTCATATAATGATGGATGTTAATGTAGCTTTATTTCTAGAATTGAATCTCCCACAGTGTTTAGTCCAGTATTTGGTGGAGCCAATACATAGGCTAATTTCATCTGTTTTCTTTGTACCTTTGTTGACCAAAAAGGTGATTGAAAAACATTCCCTATGTGCACAGCACTGAAAGGAGGAGTGTTTGGCAATACCTGCTAACCCCCATTTATCATTATTATATAAAATGTAATTAAATTGTATATAATTAATAATGATTCCATGTAAAACTCTATCTCTAAAGCAAATAAAGTGATACAAAGTAAAACTAAAATTATCAATAGTTGGCTTGGTTTCACATGTTTTACTTAAATCTCTTGAGAACTTCCTAACTTCAAAACATTTTTAAGTAATATTCATCAAACACTTTTGAGTATAATGTCCCAATGGTTTATTGCCAGTCATTCCACTGAGCTTTAAAAGAACTAAATATTTTATTAATTATTAAGAATGATGTATAGCAAAAATACTTCTGTAGCTCATATACTGAAGATGATATATCACTCTAGATAAGAAATCTTCAAAAACAGAAGGTGATAGCCAGATCTGAAATTTCAATAAATGGTCCTTGGTTTTCAAAGTTTATTGAAAATGACTTTAAATTAATCAAATATACTTTAGACCTTCGTTGGCATTGGCAGTCAGGAAATCCATGATTCCAGTATGAGTGTAAAAACGAAAGGATTTCCCACAAAGAAAATTTTTATTCACTCTTTCAGCTTTGATTACTCAAACTTCTTGAGGAAGGTGATAAGTCGTATAATCATTCTAAAAAATTGCTGCACCAGGTCATTGTGGCACAAAAAATTTAAATGGATAAAGTATACTCATCCTCTTCCATGGTATTTAATTCCTAAGAGCCTATCATTTCAAGGGCTCTGATAGGCTCAATGGTAACATTTATTTAAACATCGACTTTTTCATTGTTTTAATAAGAACTAGGAAAACTTCATTGTTTTGTCATTTCGCCTCCTAGGTATGTGTCTTCCTCCTTTCAATGAAATGTTGTAGAAATTACCAATAATTAATTTAATTAATTTATAAAACCGGGTACAGTAGGGGAAAGGGTGAAAAATTGGTCTTTAAAATTAAAACCTTAGATAGGGAGAGCTAGGCTGCTATTGTTAGAAAGGGGAGGTCCCAGATAAGCAAGTAGAGAAGGCTATAATGAGCCATCTGGTACTGGATTCGTTGAAGACATAACTATGAACACAGCTCAATATAGATACAGATGGATAGATACCGAAATAATTATGTGTGTATACATGGGTTATTACAATACATTTCTTAGTTCTGCCTACTGTAAGAGGGCCTAGAAGCAGTGACACCCCAGTAGCAATGAACACAGCTAGTTACTCAATCTTGGTTTCTAATATATTCTTCCAATAAAAGAAACCAGAGCTCCTTGGAGAAACTGCTGATACTAAGGGAGGGGAAGGGAAAATACATGATGAGCCTGGAGCATTTTGTATTGCCAGAAGGTAAGGAAGTGCTCCAAAACAAAAGGATGGATACATGTCAAAGGGACACAGAAGTCAACCTGAAAGAGCTCCCAATGGCCAAAGTTGAAACAACCTGAACAACATACTGTACTGTTGGATTAGAATTCCATAAAATAGATGTTCGTGGGTCCATACTGATATAAATGATTGAATAAATAAAGAAATGTGAGAGAAAAGACAATTCTTCCTTACAAAAGAATTCTAAACACTTCACATAGAAACTCAGATGCTCAGGAAATAGAGACCAAACCTCTCCTCCCCCTGCTCTCTTGAGTGTGGGTTACACATAATGACTTGCTTCCAAAGAGTAGAATCTAGGAAAGGGGGGGAAAAAAGGTTATTTTACAGTGGAGAAACCTCTCAAACACTGCCTTGGCCAGATGATTGCTAATATCAGTGATAAGTCATGTTAATAGCATGCACACCTGGTATGATGTGGTGAAAAGGTCACTTCGCCTCTTGATATTCTTTCCTAAAGCCCACAGCCCAAGTCTAGCCATGAGTAAAACATCAAATAAACTCAGATTGGGAGACGTCTGCAGGAGAGCTGACCAGCACTCCTCAAAACTCAATGTTATAAAAAACAAGTAAAATCTGAGAAACTGTCACAAACCAGAGGGCACTAGGAGACATGATGACTAAATATAATATGGTCACTTGGATGAGATTCTGGAACAGACAGAGGATATTAGTGGAAAAACTAGTGAAATCAGTGAAATCTGAATAAAATGTCGGGCTTAGTTCATGGTAATGTACCAATTTTGCTTTCTTAGTTTTGACTAATATATCATAATACCGTAACATTAACAAAAGGAGAAACTGGGTGAGGGAATTCTCTGTACTATCTTTGCAACTTTTCTGCAAATCTCAAATTATTCTAAAATATAATGTTTATTCTAAAAAAGACTTGAGGTAACAATATTAAACCACTGAGTGAGAAGCGAGAGCTGTAATTTTTAAGAAAGCTAAATTGAATGTTTTCAAAGTCATCAAGTTGCTGGGGAAAATGCTTTCAAAGTAGATGAGGATGAATTAACTGTCAAAGATGATGAGAAATAGTTCTACACTACATTTACATTGAAGCCAAAAAGAGTGTATCATTTTGCACATCCAATTAGCACCTATCTCCAGGCAAGAGAGTGCCTTTACCAGAAGGCTCTGTATGCTTCCAGCATTAGACCTTTACTCTCAACTTCATGAAGGACATGGAAGCAACCTAAATGTCCATAAACGGATGAAAAAAGAAAATGTGGCATTTACACAAATGGAATATTTTTAGCCTTAGAGAGGGAAATCCTGCCATTTGTGATAACCTGAATAGATCTG
The DNA here is from genome assembly GCF_014176215.1 of Rousettus aegyptiacus. Taxonomy (NCBI): domain Eukaryota; kingdom Metazoa; phylum Chordata; class Mammalia; order Chiroptera; family Pteropodidae; genus Rousettus; species Rousettus aegyptiacus. The sequence goes on from NW_023416286.1 coordinate 27,223,204, forward strand.
GAGGACAAGTGAAATAAGCTAGACACAGAGGAACAAATATAACATGATCCCACTTATATGAGGGATCTAAAATAGTCAGACTTATAGAAGCAGAGAGCAGAATGGTGGTTACCAGGGGTTATGGGAAGGGGCAAATAGGAGGGGGCATAGAGTAGACTCTTGCTTTTCAAAATCTTCTCTAAGCTCTCATATTCTGAAATTAAATAATACTGAAGTTCGACTTACCCTCTTGCAGGAGTCCTGCCATTTTAAAAGCTCATATTAGGGATCTACTATACAGCATAGTGCCAATAATTAACGATATCCTATTGTATACATAAAAATTTGCCAAGAGGGTAGATCTTATGTTTAGTGTTATAAATAAATAAAAAAAAAAAGTGGGAGGAAACTTTTGGAGGTGATGAATGTATTTAGCATTGATTGTGATGATTTCATAGCTGTATATTTATCTTTGAAACTTAATCAGGTTATATACATTAAATATGTATTTACAGTTTTTTATGTCAGTCACTGTAATAAAGTGACTTTTAAAAAAGAAACAAATTACAATAAAACATTTGAGAATATTTTTTAAATGGACTTCCTCCAAATTTAAAAAAATGAAGAATCAAAAGAAGCTATAAAGAAAGTGAAAAGACTCCATAGAATGGGAGAAAATATTTGCAAATTATTTACCTAATAGGAGTCTACTATTAGAGTATAAAAAGACCTCTTATAACTCTACAATAAAAGGCAAACAACCCACTTACAAAATGAGCAAAGGATTTAATAGACATTTCTCCAAAGAAAATAAACAAATGGCTAATAAACACATGCAAAGATGCTCAACATCATCCTTAATTAAGGAAATGCAAATCAAAACCGCAAGATACCACTTCACTTTAGGCTGGCTATTCTCAAAAAGATGAACTATAATAACAGGTGTTTATGATGATGTGGAACCCTTTCTTGTACATTGCGTATAGGGATGTAAAATGCTGCAGCCACTTTGAAAATCAGTTTGGTAACTTCTCAAAATCTGAAACACAGAATTACCATAAGACCCAGAAATTCCACTCCCAGGTGCACACTGAAGAGAAATGAAAACATGTGTTTACACAAAAACTAGTACATGAAAACTACCAGCATTATTCATAATTTCCAAAAGCCGGAAACAGTCCAAATGTTCATCAAATGATGAACATATCTTTTTAAGTGATATGTTCATATAATATGACTTGGCCATAAAAAGAAATGAAGTACTGATACATACTACAACGTGCATGAACTTTGTAAGACCACGTGTTGTATGATTCCATTTACATGGCATATCCAAAATAGGCAAATCTATAGAGACAGAAAGTATAGTATATTAGTGATTGCCAGGGGTCTAAGAGAGGGAGAGGATTGGGAAATCGCTCTTTTAGAGTGATGAAAATGTTCCAGAATTAGATATTGGCGGCGACTGCACATGCTTTGCCTTTAACATTCCCAGCAGCTAGAGATGGGGTAATAGCTAACTAGTGAAGAGGATTTAAGAAAGGCATCATCAGCGTCCATTCCACCTGCTCTTCCCTTTAAAATCGTAGATTTCTTTCAGATTTTATATCAGCAATGTCTACAGTTTATATTTTAGGATTTTCTAAATTTAATGTACTTTATGCAAACAGTTGTCAATATTCAAATGGTGTTATATATAATCCCAAAGTTTGGCAATAATAAACATATACTCTTGCTTTTCAAAATCTTCTCTTAGCTCTCATATTCTGAAATTAAATAATACTGAAGTTCGACTTACCCTCTTGCAGGAGTCCTGCCATTTTAAAAGCTCATATTAGTTTTGCTTTTTGGAGAACAGTATAGAATAATGATGAAGTTCACAGGTGCTAGGGGCATCCCAGCTGTCCTACCTCCTAGCCCATCACCCGAGGCAAGTTACCTAACTTCTTTACTTTGCCTCAGTTTCCACATTTGTTAAATTTCATAACAGCCTCTCTTTTCATAAAGTTTTGTGTGAGTTAATGCCCCTAAAGAGCTTAGAAGAAAAAAAAAATACCTGGCATTTAGTAAGAGCTCAAGAAATCTTTGTTTCTATTTTCTAGACCCTCTGCAACTTTCTATAAGCTATAGCAACAAAAACCATGTGCAGTGTTGTAACCACAGAGGAAAGCATGGACTTAAAGGAGGTAATGTATTATTTTCTAATTCGTTTCATTTTTTATGATGTTCTTGAATATGCCAAATTTTTTCTTAGCCTTTTTGGATTCTGTAGCACATTAATTGACTTCAGTAAAACAAAAACTTCTATAACCAGTTTCTGGGTAAACTGATAGTGCTACCAACATCATCTTATTTGGATAGTTTTTATTCTAAATACTTTACCTAATATCACCTCACCCGATGGAAACTTATAGTCACTAATGAAACCACTATATTTTTGTAATCATATAATCAAAAAATTTTATATATCTAGGAACAAACATTTTGACATCCTCTAGTTCAAAGTAACTATAGATGAAGAAATTGACTCTTTAAAAGATTAAATGACTTCCCAAATCGCAGATACTTCAAGAACTTTTTCTCCTAATATACTAAATTATCTCTTTTTTCTGCCCTTCTTTCTCATTAATGAAGCAACTTATTATTCAAAATAGTATATAATGGTATAAATTCAGCTTTCCAGTCATACTAAAGGTTAGTTGAATTCTTCTTTTCACCACCAATCAGGAACCTGTACTGGAAGGTTGTTCCTGATTGGTGAAAGCCAGCTGTAACAGTAGAATGCCGAGGAGTAAACACAAAAGCATAGCAACAACTGAGTTTACTGTCTCACTACCCTCGTTCTAAGCCAACCTGGACTCCTTCATCCTAAATGAGGTGGCCTCTACATTTTATATGAAGGCTTTGATTTTCCATTCACCTGTGATCCATCTTATAACATGGCAATCCAATACAGACAGGAAGATAAAACCGAATAAAATAAAGTGTATTCCCAGGTAAAATAAACAAACGCTTTAATGTTAAATAGATTAGTATGATCAGCTTCAGATGCAAGGCAACAGGAAGGTACCAATGCGTAAGAACTATACTAAGGGCAGCGTCACCAAATCCTACTAGGAACTATACTAAGGGCAGCAGCTTTGGTGGGTGACATGACCAACGCATTGTAACATATAAACTCATAGTCAGAGAAGACAAATAGCTCTCATTAGTTTTGTGTGTGATGCAAATGTGAAAGATGGTTTTGCTTCTCATAGCCATAAAGGGCCCTGGTTTCCTACGAAGGAATATTCACAACCCAGAGCTGGTAGGTTGGTGCCCTGTACCTCAGCAATGCAAGGAGGTTACTTTTTATGAGTGCCTAGTGGAGTGGAGTCTCTTTTCGCATTTTTCTGGAGGAAGACATTTCTGTCTTGTTTTTTATGTTTGTTTACAGAATACACATTGTGAAAACTGGATGAAGTTGACCAGTGAAAAGTTGCCCAAGAACCCCTTTTACGCCTCTCTATCCCAGTATGCTGCTAAGAACCAAAAATTCTTCCAACAGATAAAGGAAAATACTGGTACGAATTCTGATATTTTCACTAAAAGTTAATTCTGTACACCAGAGAAAAAAGAGACAAGAAATATGAATCTTATTGCTGTCAAAAAAGTGGTTAACTTTACAGTCCTTTCTAGTTTCCGATGGGAATATGTGAAATTGGGACTTAACTCATCTGGTAGCAAATCATCAGTGGAGAGGTTTTGTAGAGCCTGATCCTGATTTCACACTCAGAATTTTAGGACACCCTTCTGGAAAAGGGAAGCTAGATGTCACTTCTATTAAGAACGATACCATAGTTTACTTAAAGTTGGCATTTAAAGCTATCATTTTTTTTTCTATAGTCTTTTAAAAAATTAGATTGGAGATGGTTAGCTCATTTGGTTAGAGTAGCTCTAATTAAACCTCAAATTAAGAATTTTTCTCACCTAGAGGACAGCTTTGCCTAAAGAATGGCGCATAGACTGCATTGCTAGAACCCCTGCCTAGTAGTAAACACAGTTACTGTGAAACCCAATCAACCAGTATTTCTTCATTTGATCTTAGCCAAAAGGCAAAGAAGTGATCAACAAATATATCTTGATTGTACAAGGCATAGTGTTATGTATTGTGATAAGCCTTTTTGTTTGTTTGTTTGGTTTGGTTTTTTGTTGTCGTTGTTGGTTTTTTGGTTGTTTTTTGTTTGTTTTGTTTTGTTTAGGTAATGCTTTTTCCTTTAACTAAGGAAGCCAGTTTTAGGAATGAGAACTAGGAAGGAAACTAGTATAAATGGTGCCAGATGAATTGTAGTAGATATGACTTCAAGAAAGAAGATTCATATTGTATAGATAAAGATGGAATTCTTTACCTTTTTAAACTCAGATCATTACAACCATGCTAATTTAGTGGATAAGGCACTGCAGATCTTGAAGGAAAGAATAAGAAGAGGGGATGCTGTGGCATATTTCCTACGAGGTCAACTATATTTTGAAGAGGTACCATTTTTTGTTTGTTTGTTTTCGTTTCACATAATGCTGTTTTTAGATCCTTATAGCAAAATTTCCTGTAGAGGTCCATACATTGTGATACCCAGTTGCAGCTTTAAGTGGGATACATACACAGGCACCAGCTTAGGGAAATATCTGAGCTTTCTTGATAAAAGTCATTCTAATGAAAGTCATTTATAGGAGACATTTTGTATAAAATTCATTCTCACACTAATATAAAAATCTAATTTTTATATTTTTGTCAAAAATATTTAATATCACGTCTAAAATATTTTCATGTTAATAACAGTTGAAGACCCTGATTCTTATCTAGTATTTAAAGATACCATATATGTTTCTCTATAGAGTAAGGAGGGAGCTGCCCTCTTTATCTACATTAAGCCGAGGTATCCTACAAAGTAGATCTAGGAGGAACTGTGCTAACTGTCACTTCAACGTCAATAATATAGCTTCAATCCTTCATTGAACCCAAGGGGAGAATGTGAAAAGGGACCAGCTGTCCATTATCACTCACTATCCATTGAATATTTGGGCACTATTGACCTATTTCCTACTCACTCTGTAATCTTTCGATGGCTCTTTCATTCAACATATCTGTTGAGGACTCATCATACACCTGTCACTATTAGGAAAGCATAATGTTTAAAAGAAAGATCTCTCAGCTTTGGGCATAGTTCGAATATGGTTCTATTGTTAACTGTTTATCCTTGGGCACAAATACTTAACCTCATGGTGCTTCAGTTTTCTTATCTGTTAAAGGGGGATAATAATATGTATCTCACAGAGCTAGTGTGAGGATGTCTTAATTATAAAACAGGGCCTAGCACCTAACAAGTGCTTTCTAAGTGTTTGCTATTATTGTGCTAGGCACTAACTATATATAGTGATGGGGAAATTAGAATGGTTCCCATTTCATAAAGTTTACTGTGTAGTAGGGGAAGACAATAAATAATTATATAATTACAAATAGGAAAAAAGTACTATGAAAGCCATTAACTGCATACTATAATAGAAAATAACTTAGGGATAGGTTGGGAAAACCTGCTATTGAAACTAAAATTTGAAGAAGAGGAGCTAGGCAATTCAAACAGCCACGTGGAAGCACATTCCAGGTAGAAGTGAGAATAGATGAAGCATTCCAGAGATAAGAAAGAGCTTAGTGAGCTCTAGGAATTAAAAAAGACCAATGTGGTAACAAACAAGGCCAGGAGTAGCTCTAGATGAGCTTTGTTTAAAATGTAATAAGAAGCCATTGAAGTATTTTGAGTCTGTGATAAATGGATTAGAAGGCAAACATGGAAAGAACCAAGACCAATTCAGGGCGAAATTATAACAGTTCAGGCAGGAGAGAATAGTGGTCTTCAATAGAGTGGTAGCAGTGAAGCTGGGTCCTGGATTTATTTTGGAGACACAATAATGGCATAATGGACTGTAAACAGAGAATTGGGGAAGAGTGAGTTTTGAGGTGATGATCAAGAGTTCATTGTTTGGACATGTTATGTTTGAAATGCCCATTTGTCATCCAAGTAGATAGGTTTCAAAGTAGAAACCTACTTTAAGAGTCTAGATCTCAAAGGAGAAGTTTGAGTTGAAGGTGTATATTTCAGATCTTCCAGCATGTATGTGGTATTTAAAATCATGAAAATTAAAAGAACTTAATTACTTCTGTATATTCTAACTTTTCTAGCCTTCTCACAGCTAAGCCAAACATTAGCCAGAAAAGAGAATAAGTCTTAATTCAGGCATTTATTCCTGTTATGTGTTCTTTAAAAATAAATATTTTTTTAGCATTTTGGTGTGGTTTTTGTTCATTTTTTCAATTTGTTGATTAATTATAGTTTATGAAAAGAAATTCAGTTATTTTTATATTTTCCAAAAATTGTTTTTCTCTGGTCTGCTCTTCTTGTAATGACCTTCCAATTTAATAAGAAACTCTCAACATTACAAATGATTCATTTTTTAGTGTGAGGCATTTTCATGGTGGATTAAGACATAAACCCCGTATTAATCCCTTCACTTTAGGATATTTGCTATCAGATTGTCTGACTGCCGAAGAGCCTTAAATCAATGACACATAATATGTAGGTTTTCATAGGAAATATGGAAGGAAAATAATATTAGAGAATCACACATTTGTTTTTCCATGTCTTTTCCCAAGCTGGAAAACTGCAAAACTGGAGGACAATGAGCCATAGTAATAGTGGATATTTAATAATGGTGAATATCTCTGAGACTTTGGCTCCAGCTCTGAAATGTCTCAGATTTCAGGAGTGGCAGGTGATGTACCATGCTAGATTGAGCAGAGAAATAGCGTATCATTTAGAGAGAAGACTGACAATAACCAAGAATAAGAGTGAAAGACAATGAGAATGTTACCCAGATTGCTCCTCATCACTTTCCTCAGTTGCCATATTTAGGTCTATTTAATTGATTTTATAGTGTTTTGATTGTTGTCAGTGACTTACTAGCAAATTCTATAAATCTGTTGCTGTCTTTTGTTGTTTTATTTGATACTGCTAGCTAGATTTAGGGGGGAATTAAATAATTGAAATTACTTCAAGATAATAAAAATAATTGACTATTTCCTGGGAGCTTGTAGGGATGGTATGAAGAAGCATTAGAACAGTTTGAAGAAATCAAGGAAAAGGATCATCAAGCAACTTACCAGCTAGGAGTAATGTATTATGATGGTCTGGGAACAACTGTAAATGCTGTAAGTTATTGTTTTACGCACAGTGTTTATGATTTCATTGTTAATAGATTATTTGATACAATTAAAATTGTATTTTAATAATATACTTTTATTCTTATATTTCAACAATCTCTAACCTTTTACGATTTAAAGGATAGCAGTAGTCACTTTTACATTTGTATGAAAACAAATTCTTTTTGCTCCTTCTTGCTACCATTAGCTGTCAATAATTTTCTGTTTTAATGTTTTCCTTTATTTTTCAAAGTTATTCCAAGGCTACATAAACATGGAGACAAGCTGGAATATATGCAAAAAATGGGATCAAATTCTGCTATCAAATATTAACATTGTTGTTATTTTAAAGTATATTCTTCCATGTGTTGCCTCATGTAAAAATATGTGTGTGCGTATATACATACACATATAAAACTTTCTTAAAAGTGACACATATGATATTTATAAAGAACAACTCTTGTAAAGCATACTGAAATATTTAGGGGTGAACTGTACTGATATTTACATATCTGCAAATAACTTGTAAGAAGTCAGCAAAAAGATGAAGTATATATAGCAAAATATTATTACTGAGAATCTATATGATAGTTATGCAGATTTTTATTGTATTCCTTCCACTTTCCTGTGTGCTTGAAAAATTTTATAGAAAAAGTAAAAAAAATCTCAAACTCATAATTACTGCAATCATTAGACAAATGTTAATTTGTCAAAATTCCCATTAAAAGAGAGCAAATATTAAGCAAATGACATAAAATTTTTTAATGCCTCAACAAAGATATGCAAAGAAAATGTCATAGAAATACAAATTGAAACTCAATGAGAAATTATAATTCTATAGTAATAAAGCTCTGTTCAATATGAAAAACATAACAGTGCAGAGTCTGTATGTGCCAAACATCACAGCATCAACCTATATAAATGAAATGTATTAAAAATAGGCAAAATATTAAATTTAACTTTAATTTCTGAATGTGATAGATAATATTCAGTACATGATATGTAAATTTTATAAACTATGCAACATCCACACAATAAAATTCTTAACACAAAATTTTCAGACTCCTTGTTTCAGATACCGAAATTGAACATATACTAGGCATTTATGTTTAAGTATAAAGAAAATCACAATAAAACCTCCCCAAAAAACATAAGTTATGTGTGACGATGCTATTCATTCCTTAAGATTTAAAGAAAACATGTTCAGTTTGCCCTTATCCCTCCAATTTCATGGATTCTCAAAGTCAAAGAGCTTCATAATTAATCTGAAATATTCAAGTTCCCTGTATTCTCACAGTCACCTTTGCTTTTCTTCTTTTTGCCAATTCTTTACTCCGTACTCTTTATCTATGTGGCTGTTCCCTTATCTCTGCCTTGACATGGGTCACAGCCTATTTCCCTCAATGATCTCATAAAACAAAGATTTCACTTGTAGCATCACTTCTGCTAAAATGTAGGGAGGGGGACTGAGAGAGGACCACACTAGACCCCACATAGTGAACAACTTTAACATGCTCATCAGTCATTTCAATTGCTCTCTGTTGAGGACTTCTCACTGGCTACAGCACCTCAAACGATTCTTCACAAACTTGCTGAGTTCTCACCCTTTCCCCTTTCTAGGTCTTTTCCCTCTACCATCTCCTTCACTGATGCAAAAATAAATGTATCTCATTTTCTCATACAACATAGTTTAGCCATCTCTATATTTGCCTCTTTCATTCAGGTCTCTGTGCAAATGGTATTTCCTCTGAAAGCTTTTCTGTGGCCATGTTATCAAAACAGCCTCCTTTATTTCTTCATGGACTTAATGATTATCTCAGTTATTTCCTACTGCTTAACTTGTTTTCTCCCTAATTGGAACGTGAGCTCCACAAAATTAGGGGTTTTTGTCTATTTTCTTCACTGCTAAATAACCCAGGAATTTAGAACACTGTCAGACCCACAGTAAACCCTCAAAGATGTTTACTGATTGACCTGTGGCTGACAATGCTGTTACTGAGGTACTCTCTCAAAGGGCTTTTTCAAGGAGTTTTCCTAGAGAAAGTTAATATCTCTCTAAGAAAAATTACGGTGGCTGCTGTGAGGATAATCAAATATTTGCCCTTATTACAAACAATAATACATTAAAAGAATAGAATAACCAAGTAACATTAGCTCAGAAATTTAGTAATTCAACATAAGGAAAACTATGAATATAGCACTTATATTAGCTTGAGTAAAAGAAACCATCTGATGGTTTTAGCATGTATTGAAAGTTTCATAAAGCTCAATATTTATCCATAATAAAAACCTTTAAAAAACAATACTAGGAAGTATTTCCTTAAAACTTAGGAGTAGCCATATAAAGTTAAGAGCCCAAACTAGAGATAATCCTTTTACAAGGAGAAATAAAATATTTTCCACTACTCACACTGACCTATTCTTACTGATTCCTGACTATCTTTCGAATCTGTCTCCAGCCCTTTATTCCCATTCTGTTTCACTCAGGCTCACCCTTACTCAGGTTATAACAAAAGCGAATTCAATTTCTGCTCTTGTCCCTAATTCATCATTCATTTATATAGTCACCAAAGCCATCTTTTCAAAATACAAATCTGATCATGTCCTGTTCATCTTTAAAAATTTAGACCTTCGCATTAATGATCAAAAGAAAAGGGCACAATTGAGACCGTTTCTATGGACAGCCATCTTGTTGGCCACTGAGCAGCCATATAAAGTAACGTTTACTTGATAAAGTCTTTAGTGTCCAAACCAACAACTGCCATTCCAAACCCTCACCCAAGCCCCAAGTTTGCTGTCTGCCTGCTTGCTGCCATCACTGGGGCTTCGCTAGGCATCACGAGGCCAACCCACTGAGACTGTATCTAAACTAGACTCCAGAATTCCATTTGGAACCTTGACTTCACTTGGTCCCATCAAGCCTCACAGCTATATCACTGCCCACCACATAAATTGAATGCCCCTCTCATCTTCTGTCTTCTCACATATTAACTCCATATTACTTTGTTTTCTCTCCCTCTCTGCTGCCGACCCTCCAAAACCTTCTAGCTGGTAAATAAACTCCCCCATAGCCTCAGGCTTTTCTCAGACTACTTCCTTCACTTCCTTGCCATAATAGGCACTTGCTTGTCTCACAAGCAGCCCTCTTTGGTGAAGGATTCTCCTTCCGCTATCCCAGCGTACTATAATGCTCAAAGTAGAGCTGGCATTATTTTCATTTCCCATTGCTCTCCTACTTCTATCAATTTCCTGGCCATTGGTCATGTGCTAACATGAATCTTAAAGCTGTCTCTGGGATTACAGTTTTCCTTCCTGTGTTATCCCATCAGTTTACCTGACATTTGAACTAAGAACTGAGCAGCAAGAAAGAGCAACCATATCTAGTGGAGTCACATTCCAGGCGGAGGAAATCACTAGTGCTAAGGCCTGAGGAATATAAAGGATAGTACAGTTGGAATGCAGTCAATCCAGTAAGACAGGTGCCAAACAACATGGGACTTATATTTATAAGTATGTGTATCCTTTTATATTTCTTGTATATTTACCATTTCTGAGGCTCTTAATTCCTTCCTATCAACCTGAGTTGCCATCTGCCACCATTTCCCCTTTCTTTTCAATCTGAAGAACTTCCTTTAAAGGGCATTTCTTGGAGTACAGCCTGCAGGGGAAGAATTATCTCTGATTTTGATTATCTAAAAATATCTTCAATTTGCCTTTATTTCTGATGAACTGTTTTTGCTGGTTGACCTTTTTTTGCTTTCTGCACTTTCTAAAATCTTCTGGCCTTCATTGATTCTCATGAGAAATCAGTAACTAATTATCTTGTTTGCCCCTCTATATAATGTGTCATTTTTCTCTGGCTGTTTTTAAGATTTCCTGTGGGCTTTCAGCACTTTGATTATCACGTGCGCCTAAGAGAGCTCTTTCTGTTTTCATCCTGCCTGGGCTTCCAGTTGCCGTTTTCAAAGATTCCTATCTCCAGCTAATGTTTGTTTTGAAAAAATTTCCAGTACCTTTAAAAAGTTGTCTTTATGTTGTGTCCAGATTACTCATTGTTATATGTGAGAGGATTTATACAACCACCCACTCAACTGCCATTATTACGTTAAGTGCCCTCTTACTATCCAGTTGGGGGGAAAATGGTAGATGCCTACTTCACACATTCACAAAAATAAACCAGTGTAACCTTGGACTTACTAAAATAACTTTATTTTCTCATCTGTTACTGTGGCATTTAGCCAGCAACAGCACATTCAGAGAACAGTGAGGGGGTAAAGGCTAGAATGTAGTGTATAAACATGATTGTCAAATGATTGTCACATATCGTTTTCTTTAGAGTGATGTTTGAAGGCTGGTTTCTGATGGATTTTTGGAGGGGGGACAAGCCTTTTGTTGCCAGTGGTTAGAATGCCTTCTGGCCTCCTTGTGACTATGAAGATGTCATATGATGATTTGCATATTGGATGTACATTATCATTGAGCACACTTAGTGAAAAGTGTGCTTGAAGAGAGAAGGTAGCATTTGTTTGGGGCTCATGAGTGTACTGTAAGAATTATAAATGTGAAAGAAGCCGCAGCTATGCTTGTACTTTGATCAGTTCCAAGAACTGCACTGATTAAGAATAAGGACTAGAAGTTGGGAGAGACAAGAAAAAAAAAGGAATCTGTATTGAGATGTAATACAACTCTGGAAGCTGTGAAATGAGAGAGATGCTGGGAATGCCTACTCGGATGTCCTTGTACTTCTTTCCTACCTTATTTCCAGTCCTGCAGACTCCAGGACAACATACCACTTGGACAAATACAGTCATTACATTGTATCACGTTAGGGTTGAATGCTTTATAACATTATTGGGAGAAAGAATTTAGTTTGGGTAAAACTAAAAACTAGGGTTTTTGTGTGTGTGTTCTTTTCCTCTGTGCAAGGAAAAAGGAGTGGAATATATGAAGAAAATTGTTGATTCTCCATGTCCCAAAGCAAGACACTTACAATTTGCAGCTGCTTACAACCTCGGAAGAGCTCATTACGAAGGGAAAGGCATTAAACGATCAGAAGATGAAGCTGAAAGGTAATCCTAATATGAAAACAAGACTTTGTCTTAATCAAATGCTAAAACAAAGAACAACTTGCCTTGTCTTTCTCTTTTAGACTGTGGCTTTTTGCTGCAGACAATGGAAATCCAAAAGCTAGTGTGAAGGCTCAAAGTATCCTAGGATTGTATTATTCAACAAAAGAGCCCAAAGAGTTAGAAAAGGTAACATTGATCTATTTTTTTTTTTTTTAATGCTAGCATTACATTTAGATTAGTATTTGGTTCACTATTTCTTTTTCGAAAGAATGGTGGTGAGGAATAAGTGTGTAGTTATGAATCTCTCAAATTTCTTTAACATGTACAAAAAGTTTACATTTTAAAATCTTCACCTTTTGCTCATCTATGACTGCTACTTTCTCTGCCTCTACAAAAGGAGACCAAATGCAAGAGCATTTTGTATGGTATAAAAAACTACACATACAAAATATTATTTTTCCATAAAAGCTATAAAAAGAGTCCTGAAGTAAAGCCCTAATCCTTTTTTGTGAATAAATTATTACATTTGATTTGAGGAAGTAAGAATAATACTAATAACTAAAATATACTAAGAACTAACTAAAAATTAAATCCATTTAAGATTTTTACAGAAATATAATCTCTTTAATCATCAATAATTGCAATATTTTCCAAGAAATCTTATAGGTGGAAAGAAATGTAGGGCTGAGTCCTACTTGTAAGAGGCTTGAAGGGCACACTTGTACGAGGCACCTAAGACCCTCCTCAGATAACCGAGCAGCCACTTGGAAATCATTTTTTAAACTAATTTATATTCACGGTAGCTGAGTATAAGCAGATGTGCTGGAGCCTCTGTGCAGCTTTTACCCTTGGTTGCCTTTGATCTTGAAAGCACCGTCTTTCAGATCCCCTCGGAGCTCTGACTTCCCTGAGCATCAGCAGCTATGCTCTCCTGCCTGTGTCTCATCGCTGCTGCGTCTCAAAGCCTTGCAGGCACTTCATTCCTATTTCCCACTTTCTTGATCCTTCCTGTGGAAAATGTGAAAATCTTGAAACCAGAGACAGCCGAACTCTCTGGACTGTGACCTCACCTGCACTGTGGGGTAGACAACAGGCAGCCTCACCGTAGCTCTCTCAGGCATTTGAAATCGGTGTTAGCCTAAAACACCTTCAAGGAGCTAGAATTATTTCCTAGAGATGAACTAATAGTACTATCTTATCATTAGAGACGTTTTTCTTTCCAGAATTTCCTTATGAATAACAAGATGAAACTGTTATCTTTTAAAAGGCATTTTATTGGCATTCAGAAGCATGTGGCAATGGAAATCTGGAGTCCCAGGGTGCACTGGGGCTCATGTACTTTTATGGACAAGGCATCCGCAAGGACCCTGAGGCGGCCCTGCATTGCCTAAGGGAAGCGGCGGAACGTGGAAATGTCTACGCTCAAGGGCATCTCGTGGAGTATTACTATAAGATGAAATTTTTTACAAAGTGTGTTGCATTTTCCAAAAGGTAAAAAGGCTGGATGAATGTATTTACAAAAACTCTTACTGGATGCTCTATGCCAGATGTGTTCATAGAACTTGCTGCAATATTGTAAATGATGGCTATCGAGAGCTTGAAACGTGGCTAGTGCAACTGAGAACGGAACTTTTAAATTTCCTTGGATTTTAATTAATTTAAGTAGCCACATTTAGCTACCACATTGGATAGTACAATTAGTCTTCAGAATTTCAATGCTATTAGCTCTGTATACCAGTGAGCTTAAGCAAGTTTCTTAATTTGGGGCCCTCGATTGCTTTATAAGAAAATACTTATGCAGGATTATAAAAATAGTGTATATAAAGTACTTAAGATAGCTTGATCAGAAATGTTTATTAAATAAGTTTTCATTTCTTCCTACACCCTTAGCCACAGGTTCTATATCTACACAATTGCAATATAGCTTGATAAGGACTATAAAATGAGAATAATGTTTAAAAGACTCCAACACTAACATCTTATAAAATATTTGGAAATTTCCATAAAGTATATGGAAATTTCTTTTCTCTGAGCCCACGTACTTTCCTACATTTATTTACCCATTATAAACAAAAGCAACATGTTTTTGGATGTGCTCTAGAGCAGCTGTAAGGCCAGGCTGATGTATTTCCCTTCCTGCAGAGCCCACAGGCTCTGCTCCTCCCTAGCGGGGTCTGAGGAAGGCAGGGACGAAGTAGAGGACGAAGGAGCCGCCGCTTCTACCCTCTCCTCTCCAAGATCTGGTTTTTAGGCAGCAGGTCACTTAAAGGTGTGATCTCTAATGTCCCAAATCCCTAAGTGCCCATCTGATTAAAATTAAGACTTTAAATAGTTCTTAAAATCTTTGAAACTTTCCATTATTGCCCACATTCCTATTCCTGATTACATTAAGGTTGATATGGAGTTGACTAGATCTCATTTTCACACAAGTCTCCATATTCATGTCTGGGTTAGAAACGATGACTTCTTTTTATCACCCATTTTCAAAAAAAAAAAAAATGTACACGTTTCTTAATTTTTTTTCTGGTCCTATGTGACTGAAGTCCAAACTTAAGGCCTATGTTTAAATAAATGATCCAAAGAAATAGGAAGTACTTTTTTCCCCCATTGTTGAAATCTGCAAAGTGATATTAAGTTTAAAATATTAATATTACAAAGAAAAGAAACTTTCTTTTCTAGTGGTTGTTAAACCTGACGAGTATAATCATGGGGAAGCTCTACAGCAACCACTCCAGTAGCTCCTCTTCCCCTGGTGTTAACCGACTGTTATACTTACCCTTCGCTGTCCAACAGCTTTCGCTCTCAAACAGGTAGAAATGGGGAAGTCACTTTGGGCAGAAGGATAATTTCTAGCCTGTCGCTTGTAAAACTGTAAACCACAACTGATATCCTTTTTATTTCACAACTTACATCAAAACAGGATCGCAGACTATGACGAGGTTCACGACATCCCCATGATAGCCCAGGCCACGGACTGCCTCCCAGAGTTCATCAGCAGGGGCATGGCCATGGCCTCTTTCTACCACGCACGATGCCTTCAGCTGGGCTTGGGGATCACAAAGGATGAGGCAAAAGCTAAACACTATTATTCTAAAGTAAGTAAGTCTGAGGACAAATATTAGTGGAATTGAATGGAAATTTCTAGGCTTTTATAGTTGAGACTTAAACATCTTTATGGATTAGTGATTTTTCCTCAATTACTGTGCAGATAACCTCTGTCTACTGAGAGGTGGTCAGCCATACAGATTGTCTGCAGACAATTAATGTCCGATTCTTATTAGCATAATTATGCTCAGAGATAAAAGTCCTATTTTCAAGCAAATTATTCCTTCTCATTCTGATATTTTATGCAGCCGAAGGCCCAGCATCATAAAATTAAAACCAGAAAGTTCATGGGTGTTTTCACTCAGAAAAAAGTATGAATCTATATCCTCATTCTAGTAACTTAATGAAATGTAGTTTTTAAAAAATATTTTTGTGTGACATCTACCACATTTGAGAAGAATATTCATGAGTTTGTAATCAATTTATTTAGATCTTAAATGATTTCACATCTAAAATCGAGCAACTGTTAAAAAGTGGGGAACGGATGATGAGAAAGGGGAAAATCATAGTAACTGCAAGTGAACTTTTAAAAAAAGAAATAAACAAGACTCTGCATGCCTTATGTGGATGACATTCATTAAGTCCAAATTAGAATTACATCATTATAAAATTTATAAAGCAATTCATGAAATGCACAAATTGTTCGGTTTGAGCAGAAGAACAAGGCAAGTCCCTTACGTCCCTTGCCTGAATCTGATCTTGTGACAGACTATTAAAACTGCCTGGGGATCTTTGAAAAATTCTAAAACTTGGGCCTCATTTCAGAACAAGTCGATCTCTGTCTCAGGGAGTGGGACACAAAGTGGATTTGTTGAAGTGCCTCAGGGGATTCCAGTGAGCAGACAAGTTTGAGAACCCTAAATTAAAGAATTTTGTTTGAAATTAAAATTTCCAGAGCATTAAGCTCATATTAACACATATAGAAACAAAGTACACAAATACAACTAATCTTTGAAGTATTTACCGGTACACCATTCTATTAATACAAGTAACTTGTTTTTAACCATCTAAATGTTCTATGTATAATATCCACTTCCAAATCAAGTCAATTTCAGACTGTATGCTATCCTTAGCATCCTCTATAAATAAATATAAGCAGAGAAAACTTTGGGTCAAAAATATCCTGAAATTTGGTATATGTTCATCCTAAATAAAAGAGCAAAACTAACTATTTGTAATCTTAGAACAATTTTCCATATGGTAGGAGATAACAGCCACGTTACTCAGTTTTGACTACTGTATTTTATGGCAGCTACTCTTAATATGGAGAAAATTCAGATGTAGTAAGTCAGGAAAGGGTCTGGAATCGTGTCAGAGAAAAAGGACACAAGGGGGCCCTGAGTGGTCTTCACCAGACTGAAAGGCTGTCCTGTAGGAAAGGAACTGTGGGGAGGGAGCAGTGTGTCATGGGAAAAGGTGAGGCCCGAGAAGGCAGAGACTGTGGTCTCGGCTCTGCCCGTCAGGCTGGGTGACTACCAAGTGTTTTGCCTCTCAAGGTCTCTATGAATCCAGCATTATATGTTCTCCCAGGACCCTTCGACGAACGATTCTAGAGTACAGGGAGGGAAATTTTAGCTTAATATAAAGAAGAATCTTCTAATACAACTGTTCAGGAAATAACAAGCTTTCCCTATAAGATGGTGACTTCTTGCCTCTAGAAGCAACAAAGCAAGTATCTTGTGATTAATTGTCATAGGTACTAAAGTGACAATGTCTGCAAGGAGTGAGGTTTGGATGAGATAACCTCCGATGTCGTATCCCAATTCTTCACATTTTATGAAATTATGTACTATTACTTATCACTATTTATTTTAGCCATAATAAAACTATTTTAAAATAAGATTACAGCTGTGCTGCTATTCACAATGAGATAATAAGTTTGAGGCCAAATGCTTTCCATATTACTTACTTTAGCAATTCATAATATAAAATTTCTTCTTTCAAATGATAACAGCATGGTTATTTTTAGTATGATTTTTTTTTTTTTTGGCAGAGGCTAATTTGAACCTCCCTTAAGAAATCAGAATAGATATGTATCTTAATTAAGAAACTCCTTTGAAATTTATTGTACTTTACCATTCTTAAAAACAAACCAATTTTTTTTCAAAGGAAGAAAGAAGAAAGGCACAACAATTTAGGGTATATTGAAATAACTGACTCTATCTTTGATTTTTAAGGCTTGTCGTCTGAATCCTGCACTGACAGATGAACTTCATGCTTTACTTATTCGTCAAAGGATTTAGACCATAGTGCATTTCAACAAAGATCATCAGTCCTAATACCTTAAAATGTGTGTATTTGTATAGTAGTTATGTTTGGTTATTTTCTGCATCTAAAGTTAGTTACATTATCCTGGTTATTTTACTGATGACATGTTACCTTCGTTCTCAAATTTGTATTGTGTAACGTACAACTTGAAACCTAGCTAAAGGGTCAAGTCCAGCTCTTAGCCTACAGACTGGCCTAAACCACCTCGAATATTGAAAACCATTCCAGAAAGCAAATATCTTTTTTCCTTTCTTTAAATACAAAGTATCACAGAAGACTTAGTGCAGTCTTAGTTTTAATAACTTCAGAAGTATAAATGCTACAAACTAAATTGGTACAGCCATTCTGGAATACAGTATGAAGGTTCCTCAAAAAACTAAGAATTGATCTACTATATGATCCAGCAATCCCTCTACTGGGTATTTACCCCAAAGACTTGAAAACTCATATCTGAAAAGATATTTGCACACTAATGTTTATAGCAGCATTATTCACAGTGGCCAGGACATGGAAGCAACCAAAGTGTCCTATAATAGATGACTGGATTAAGAAGCTGTGGTACATAAGCTGTGGTACATGTATACAATGGAACATTACTCAGCCATAAGAAGAGATGAAATACTGCCATTTGCAACAACATGAATGGATCTCGAGGTAGTTATGCTAAGTAAAATAAGCCAGACAGAAAAAGTTGAAAACCACATGATATCACTTATATGTAGGATATAAACCTAAAAGCAACAAAGAAACAGAACAAACAAGCAGAGACTCGTGGACAATAGACTAGTGGTTACCAGAGAGTGTTGGGGAGGGGGAAGGTAGAAGGGGGTATAAGGGGTCAAATATGTGGTGACAGAAAGAAATCTAACTATGGGTGATGAACACACAATGCAATGTATGTATATGCCTTACTGTTGAATTGTACACCCGAAACTTACTGGATTTAGCTAATCAATGTCGCTATACTAAAAATTAAAAAAAGAAAAAATATATGGGTTTTGAATTTTTCATTTTAACTAAACTTTTAAATTTAAAATTCATAAAAATAAGAAATAAGAAACTAAAAGAAAGTTGCAAATAATTTAGATACATTTGTGTAGCACTTATACTTCTGAATTTATTAAAGCTAAGACTGTACTAAGGCTTTTAGGACATCTTGTAGTTTCAAAAGAGACCTTTATAAGTAATTAGCTGATTTATGATAAACTTCAAAAACAATGAGTTTAAGAAACTGTTTAGAATCATGCCTCTTCATATTCCTTAAATATCTTAATTTAATGAGTAAAACAATTGCTATATTTCTGATATCGATTAAAGCAAGATGTTCCTTGTGCTTCAACTCATTTTTAAATTTTAAAAAACCTAAACGTATTTCAAAGCAAAATATGAAAAAAAATCCTCAATGAAATCATCTATCAATATAAAACTATAACTAAATATCATTAAAAAATTAACTAAGAGGCTTTCCTTACATCAATGACATCTATAAAGACAAAAGTTGACAGTAAAAATAGTAGAATCCATATGCAGAAGATAGTACAGTGATATAGAGCTACAAATCAAATATACTAAAAATGGTATGTCTTAAAAATATCTTAAGAATATCTTTTTTGTAAACATACTAAACTAATGTGGCTTTATTTTACAAATCAAAACCATCCTTTCTGAAAGTGGATTTAAACAAAATCTCATTTTAGTAGTGGGAAAATGCAATTACTATGTAGATAGCAGTCACTGAAGAAGTATTGCATGGCAGAAGTTACTTTGCTTTTGTTTTATGTTCTGGTTTGCCTTTATTACTTGAACTTCATTTTACTTTTACATAAAAGGAAGAAATTTCAACAGACTTAGGTCTGTGACATTCCCTCAACTGGTCATATACTTCTCTATAAAATCTCTTAAAAAAACATGAACTTAAACCACCCCTGAAAGCCACTCCTTTTCTTTTAATATCTCTATTGAAGATTCTCCATTCTCCCCCAGTAACATGTTTCAATATCTCAAGCTGTTAGATTTCATATCTAACTTAAATCTTTCTATAATACAAGTCCACTTGCTTTGCTCTTGTTCTCCTAATATCATCCATATACCACTTTTTCAATCATCTGAAGATCCAAATTCACAACCAATATTCTCTTCCCCACACTTAATCTCCCCGATCTCAAATGCTCCCCTTAAGCCTTTCTTAGAATCTTAAAATAGGAATGTAAGAAAGCAGTGCATGTTGACTTTAATAAAATATTTAATAGATCTGCTATATTTCTTCATCCTAAAGTAAAGAACACTTTTTTTTTTTTAACTGCTATTAAAACACAGGTCTGAGAAATCCTAAATGTAGAAATTTGACGTGCCATG
Organism: Rousettus aegyptiacus; assembly: GCF_014176215.1. Lineage (NCBI taxonomy): Eukaryota > Metazoa > Chordata > Mammalia > Chiroptera > Pteropodidae > Rousettus > Rousettus aegyptiacus. Next base: position 27,243,211 of record NW_023416286.1, read on the forward strand.
CGGTAACATGCTATGCTTAAATATCTTCGGTGAATCCAACACAATTTAAAATTTCAGTTTATGTAGTTACTGTACAGCTGGTGCTGCGGGCAGAGGTGAGCCCCTGCAAGCTACCACTGCTGCAGACTGTGAGTGGAGTCAGTCAGGCTTAATTCAAGTGAGTTAAGGCTTCCAGATCATTAACCTTTTAAAATATTCAAAACTTCGGTAAGAGTCCCGATAGCAGATATATCATGAAAAATAAGAATTTATCTTAAAGGTTAAGGAGTCAATATAGTTATTTTTTTCTCATTTGCAGTATAAATGGCTATAGTGTAATTATGCATGAGATGGGCATTTCCGGGAACTGTGTTATGATGAATTTCTGGGGTTTGGTGACTTCATACTGCTCCTCTGCTCTGAATGTCTTTTCTACATCACTCTGAAGGATCATTCTTATCCATATAAATAGCAATTTTTTTTCCTTCAAAGAGCTTAAACTATAAGAATCACAAAGATAAAATTTGGTTTACTAATATTTAATCATTTATCTTTCAGAACTTTTGTTTCACTTCAAGAACTTGACAGGTATGATCTATCAATGATATAGTCAATAACCCTTGTACATAGATGTTTTCTTTCATAGATTCAAACTGAATTTTTGCCTATTAATTGTTTTGCTTTCGATATTCTTAGAGGTTAGAGAGGGGAAAATGTTTTATTATTCCTGCATAATAGATGCTGAAACCCAAGAAAATTGATTGACTTGTCTATTAATAGTATTAATAGCAAAACAACCGTACCCTGGATCTCACCTAGTATTAATAGCAAAACATCCGTACCCTGGATCTCACCTAGTGCCCCTACTAGTCTACAAGACTTGATGATATAATCATGTCCCCAAACTCCCCAAAGAAACTTCCTTCCACTTTCTGTTCCCCTCTCTCATTCCCGCTCATCCTTCAAAGTTCAGCTTACATCCGGCCTCCCTAATGCATCATTTCAAGCATTGATTTAGCAATTCTCATTCACATTAAAATCTTATTTTTCACATACTCATTCTGTGTCTGGAGAAAGACAGCAAACTTTACATTTCCTTGCATAAATACTTACACGCACAATGTTTTCTGCAGAAAAAGCACTTAAATATTTGAACTGCCTGAAGTGTTTCAACCGTTTTTTTTTTTTTTTTGAGATATAAGCATCTTAAATATCATAGAACTCTAGGATTCATTTTTATATTTTATTGCTTCAAATGCTTCAAACTATGGGAAATCTTTGGTAAAAATAAAAACAATAAAATTTGCACAATAACTTTACACAAAGCATTGCACAACAATGTTCAATCACATGAAATAATATAGGAATGTTCAGAATCCTCAATGAGGAAATTAACTGTACAATATTCATAGTTCTTCATTTTAAAACAAAACTGTTCTCATAAATATTTAAAATATTTCCTAGGTTTTTAACACATATTAACATTTGTATTTCAATCAGTATATTGAACTCTAAAGTATTTATATTCTTATTAAAATAAAAACCAATAATTAACAGAAGTGTTTTTTTCTGTTGCCTACTACAGCATCAAGTCTGCCCTACCGCCCCATTTCTGCTTACTTCACATAAAACTAGAGGGAGGTAACTAAAATAAAAATCAATTTTGTTCTCAGTCAAACCCTCTGTGGAAAAGAGGAAAATGTTTCATGTCTATTATTACACAGACATTTCTCTGGTGGTTTATTTGTGCAGCTTCAAACTTGACCAGCTTTAAGTTGATCTAAATGAGCTCTCAGCTCAGGACACAATTCAATTAGCAGCAGTTCCATCAGCACCTGAATCGAGAAAGAAGACAAAAAGAGTAGAAAAATGTGGTTTTTTTTTTCTAAGGATTTACTCAAATAAATATCTCTATGTTTAAGAGAAAAGTCCAATTTTAGGTCTGAGATGTTCTCAGTGAGCAAGTTACTCTCAAACAAATGGAATTAGTAGTTATTTCATGGTCTCTTTACCAATATCAAACCATTGACAATATTGAGTATTGCTATAATCACACAGATGACTGGGAAAGAGTATGTTTTGCTGAAAAAAAAAAGAAAAGAAAAGAAAAGAAAAGAAAACCGAGCAGTCATACAGAAATGTTGGACATCAAAAGTCAAGAGAGACAAAGAATATGAGAGAGTGAGAATGATGCATCCGCCAGGGACACTTTTTTCTTTTCTCTTTTTTTCTCCCAACCAAATCGGACAGACAAAAATGAAGCAGAGAAAATGGGTTGAGAGTTACAAGTAATAAGAATGATTAAGAATATAAAGAATTAAAATCTACCCTCATATGTGAATAGAAATGTAAAACTGAAGAAATAGTTAACCCTTTGGTAGGCTTTAAATTACTCACATATAACAGATGCTTATTGGCTCTTGTTTCTTGCAGTGCATTGAATATTTTTATTATTCCATGACGGGCATTTTGCTGCCCAACAAGGCTCTGAAGCATATCTGAAAAATTAAGTTTATATTCTGTTGCTGTTATTGATAAAGTCCACATGCTCTGACATTCAGTGAAGGCGATATTACATGATATGTACAGAATAAATAAGGACACCAAGGCATGAGCAACATGAATGAACAGTTTTTTCAAACGTTTAAAGAGAAAACAAGTGTACTTAGAATTTCTCAACATGAGGTACTTATACAAACTATGATTTCAATACACTGCTACCCAATTAAAAATTCAGCTCTCAAAACAGTGTACTTTAGTAAGATTTTTAAAGCACAAAATTTATTAGCTGTTCTGAAACATTTTTCTAGTTAAAAAAAAAGTACTGTTCCAGTAGTGTTCTTGTGCAGGATCCTCGGTGTAATTTCTTAGCAAAGGGCAAGACACGATTCAAAAGAAAAAAAAAAAAAACGTGTGATTATTTTTTTTTCATTGTAAATACTGTTTCTTGAGAGACATAAATGAAGAACATTAAGGTTAAGTGGGCTAACATTCCCTTTTTATCTCTGTACTTGCTCCTCAGGATCAGAACCCAGGCCTCACCTGGAATGTTTTCAAGTAGCTTCTGCTGTGCTCTCTGTTTTGTTTCCTGGCTTTGTTCTTCGCTTCTGATATCGGTTGGTGGTGCCAGTTTCCCATGTGGCCAAAAAGCATCCCGGAAAAGGTTGATGTAGTAAACGAACATTTGCTCACTGAAAATCCAGTTCACTGTATCCCGAATTTGTCTTTTAAGAGAAAATTATTTCTTGGATGAGGTTTAAAAAATTTTTTATGCTCTATTCTCAAAAGGCATTTATCGATGGGTAGGTTAAGATACAGCTGGGTGTAAATGTTTGATGAATAAACTAGGAATTGGATTTTTAAACCCTGGTTTGTTTTTGTAATACTGAATGACCGTTTATTCCTAAAGCTTACATTTTCATTGGTACTGACTTCTCCGAATGATTGCCATGTAGTATCTTTCAATGTATAAAGACAAGAACTGAGAGGAGACTGGTTTGTTTGAAGCTTGCAACTACTCTAAATGTGCACAGTACTTAATACACTAATTTCTCCATGAAGCGGTATCAACTGAAAACATAAGTCCATTTAAAGACTGTTAAAAGTGGTCTGGAAAACGTCCCTGAGCTCCTGAAGTCCTGGGGGAGAACCAAGTTTTTCCCCCAAGCTTTTTCCCTCGCTGTCTCTTGGTGTTGCTATGTCAGATAAAGCTGGGCAGAGAGTCCTCTGATTCAGGATATGCATCTCACATGCTTATGAGGCAAAGGAAAAAAAGATTACCTCTACTCATCACAAAGTAAAGGACTCTGGAGAGATAAACTGCTCTCTAGCCATTTCACATTTCCATGGGAATGAAAACTGGGCAGATATTTGACTTGCACAGTTAGAAAGAAAGGGTTTTTAGCTGGTTACCCGAGTCTTCCACACAACCCTATTTCATCAGTTATTAGTCAAATTCTAACCAATTATAGGATTTCTGCTGTTAAGAGATAAGAAAACACAGTTCAAAGAGCCCAAAAGTAATGTGAGGTTGGGAGCAGGAAAAGAATCATTTTAAACTGTTAGTAACAGAAAGACCTGAAATTTCAAACTCAATTCATAAGTAATAATGAATTAAAAAGCACTTAAAGAATCTGACTTCTCGACCGAATTTTTAAAGAAACACTGTAAAGTTTTTAGAAATTAGTATCTGAAACAAATGTTTCAAGCCCAGTACTTTACAGTGACCAGTCACTACTAAAGTCTAAACTCTGAGTCAAAATTATGTTAATTGTTTGTAACTGCATTTCTAAGACACTTCTGTGTATTGCCCAGAACTGTGCAACTCATATCTAAACCAAATAAAATAACTTTATTAATTTAATGAGGCTTCTGCTTTACGAGAGAACCTGCCTGCCTATCTGGGAAGAAAACTACGTGAAAAGGCAGACATCTAATGTTGCCTGTAGTCTTGCTTTGGGTTACACTACATAAAGCAGAAAGGAAAGAAAATTTCAATTTGCAACTTAAAATTAGGTAAGCGACTCTCACCGAAGGCCATCACCTAAGTATTCTCTATCAGTTTAGGTCTGCTTTCCTATTAGCCAAAATCACAAAAAGCTTTTCCAGCAATTCTGGTATGTGGAGTTATAGCTGGTACATAGCAAGAGGGACAAATTGTGTTGCTGCTGATTGTTATGATGTGTCATCATGTGCTAAAGACAAAAAAGCAAAGGGCTGGGGTGGGGGGGAGGTCCGTAATTCCTCTACCTGATAGAAAGCCCATTGAAAATTCTCTACAAGTCTCCTCCTCCAGCCCTGTGAAAATAACCGACAAGTGTATTCACCACTCACAAACCGCAGCTGCTCATTTTGTAACTAAGAATCAATATGGTAAATAGGAGCAAGGAAAGTATGAATGATTTGCTGAAACTGAAAAGGAAAATAAATTAGCAAGTCTGGAGTACAAAGAAAAATAGGGCCATTCTGGAAATTTTTTATCCAAAGTCTGTCAATGCTAAGGTTAAGAGGTTTGCCTTAGACTAAAATTATAAATTATAAACAGGTCATCTTTGTGATTAAAACAAAATCCTAGGATATTAACTCAAAGAAACCACTAACACTAATTATTTTTTATATCTTAGAAATAGAAGTAAACTTTTGTTTATGACCACAAAGAAAATATATTCTATTTGCAAATGAATAAAAAGATAACATGTTCTTTTATGTTTCCCATAAAAGTGTGTAAGATTTATATGATAAAACTATCTTATTAACCTTACGAATATGTTTGACAACTAAATTAGTCTCTCAATTGGAAAAAATATGATTAATTTCACCTTAAAACGTAGTTGCTGTACAAAAAAGTGTTTTCCCCCCTTTATTTTTAGCAGTTGACTCACATTTTTTTGTGTGTGTAAGAAAGCCATAATAATGTCTATCTCCTCAAGAATATTGGTTATGGAGTTAAACTTTTATGTATATGGATAATGTAATATTAGAATATATATGGCTTATAATAGTGTTCTATGATACATACATGCACCCCTGATGGAAACTCAGAAATTAACTATCTAGAGGAATTACCATGTTAATGTCACCCAATTCTAGAAAAAATATATGGTTTTTATTTCCAAGTAAATAACTGCCATGTGAAGCTCATCTTACTTTCATTCGGGCTTAGAGTCTAAGCCTTCATCTGATTCGCATCATGTTATATAAAAACACTGTGCCCAAGATACTCAAACCAGTCATTACAATCAAAAGAGAACTTTATAAACAGAATCTTCTGACCCTCATCAGCCAGAATGCCGGAACCAACTCAAGCCTTTCTCATTTCGTTCACCACGCATTCTGTGGGAGAAATTCTTTCAGAAATCTGTATCCTATTCCAATCTTGGAATCGTTATCAGAAACAAAAAGAAAATAAAATATCTTCAGTTAGGGATATCACTGGCTACTATACCACAGGTCGTTTGAATATTAAGACAGAGTAGGCATGAATTCAAATATTAATTTTGTGCAACTCACTTGTTGATGGTTCTTCCAAAAGTGACCTGAACGAGAGCAATTAATGTTCTTCTCACCCATTTAAACACTAAAATGTAAGTCAGAGGAAAAGTATTATCACCGGATACCACAATTATGACATTTTTTTAAAAGCATAAATCTTACCACTTAACTCAATCTGAGTTCTGACACCACATCAGGGCTCTGATATTTACAGAATTTGGGGTCTAGGTTACCAAACTTCTGCCTAGGAAAATTCTTCTAAGTTTTCATTTTCTACTGAGCAACTGATAAGATGAAACCTACGAGTTTTTACAGCTTTCCAACGCCTAAACAACAGCTGAGCCAGCAAATGGAAATAATACTTTACTTCATATGCCCCTGGGCTACTGACAACATGTCTGTTTTCCATCAGCAGACAGTGTAATTCCCATTTTAGATTTCTGTCTGGCTCGCTGAACCCAATTTTCTAACACACTCCTCTGAATGAGAAATGTGTAGTCAGATGCTGGCAAATATTTTGAAATATTAATGAATCGATGGGTCTAACTACTCCCGTTTGAGTAGCAGTTTGTAGATCATCACGCACTTTTATATACTTTGTGCCTTTGGGGGGGAAGAAAGGTGAACCTCGAAGAGCCAGAATCCTGAGTGAGATGTGAATTAGGGCTCTCCGGTGCTGCTGCCCAGAGCAGCTGGGTATACTTGCCTTTTCTGAGCCTCGGTTTCCTCATCTGGAAAAGAACAGTATTAACATGTGCTGTTTTTGCTCTGAGGATCTTGTCAATATTTTGTGTGAAAGAGCATTGTGAAGGGTTCTACAGATATAAGGTTTTATTAAACTCAGAGACACATTTTTATAGGTGCAGAATATGAATATAAACCAAAAAGGCGAAAACAAATAAACAAAAAAACACCATCGTGAGGATATTTTAGGTCTGCAAATGGGAATCTAAACCTAATTTCCCACTTATTCACCACCATTCATTGAAATGTTTAGCTAATGACACATAAGCAAATGAGAAATTCAGACTCGGTTATGATGGAGCCAAGAGTTCTCAGGGCTCCATGCACCAGTTAGAAAACCTAAAAGGAGTAAATTCACGAACACTGCTGTAAATTCACAAACCACGCAAATAAAACTCAACAATTCACACAGATTTGGTACTAAACTTTAAAACATTCTAAGGTCATTTTCTAAGTTTTTTAATGGATCTAAATGTCCAGTTAAAGTTGTGTCATCAATTCTTCAAGAGTCAGGTTTCGGAGTCGGGACCATACCTTAAATATGCCTTAAATTTTTGGTGGAATTCAGAGCATGCTGCCAGCTTGTACACTTGTTCATTTAAGGCTGGCATTTAGGCTGGGGGAGCATTCTGTCAGTGATGATAACTTCGTTCTGCCTTCCGAGGGCAGGAGACAGGTAGCTCAGATTCAGAGGGTTTGAGGACTTGCGCAACTGACAGGAAAGAATGCCTGTCAGCCAAGTGACTGATTACAATTTTTTTTAAAAGCTGTATTACTGATCCCTTTCTATACACTGAACTAGAGCAGGAACCAAAAATGGCTGTGCTCCAAATTCTCTTCCAAAACTGATACCTCCTTACTCTACTACTTTTTCTTGTCCTTCTCCGCCCCTACCCCCGACCCATATACAAAATAGCTCCATTATTCGTTCCAAGGACTCATTTGTTCAAAGCCACAGAGGCAGCTGCAGCAACACTAGGATTTTGCTGATGGCAAAGATATCACATCTCATTACAATGATGTTCTATTTTTTCCCTCTGAAATGTCACCAGCAAACACAAATATGCTTCTGAGCAAGGACGTGATGGAGGAAATTCATGTTGCAAAGACAAATTTTGAGCGCTCCTCCTGCCCTGACTGGTTCTGTCTCATCTACCATGCCTCTTACTGTCTGTATTGCAAAGAACGTATTGACAAAAGGCTAAGATGGTGCTTCCTCATTCTTATCAACTCTATGGGAAATAAAGAGAATTCATGATTTAATGGGCCAGATTTCACTGAAGAAGAGTCAGACTTGAGGTGGAGTTATCATTTTTCTTGCCTATACTGAATCAAATCAAATATCGATATGTATCTTAAAGTGTCTAAAATATGCAACAACTATAGCTTTTTCATCTGAAATGATCTTTAATATCTACACGTTATTCCATCACATAAGAGCACTTGAAGATTTTTTCAAGTTTCATCTGCTAATCATTCGTTAAGTGACATGTTAAGGGATATATAAATAAGAAGGGATGCACAGCCCCCTCCTATATAAGACCGATTCCCATCCCATCTCCTTTGCCCCAAGGAAAAAGATACTAATCTGAGTGGACAGAGCCCAGGACAGTCACAGGTCAACATTTTGCTAGTTGGTGGCATTATGAAGCCACCTCTTATCTGCTCCTCTTATCTGCTTCCTCTTCTGCGTGGTTTGGTTAAACCTTTAGGTATCATCATATCTCTAGCTAGTACTGAGGCCCCAAGTATGATCGAGTATACTGGTCTCATGAATTATAGTCCCGGGGGGCTGTAGACAGTGTGGATGGGCAGAGAGTCCCATTCAGGATTCAACACTAAGCCAAGCAGTACAGTTTAATCTTTTACCCAAGTACTACTTTAGGAGAGAGGCATCTGTGTGAGTCTTAACAAAATAGTATTTTGTTCCTATGTTTGCTCTAGTTTATTCTAAGTAGATCTCCCTCCAGAATTTACTAGGTAGGATTTCTCAACCCGGGCACTATTGTCATTGGGGGCAGGATAAGTCCTCATTGTGAGGGGCTCTCCTGCGCATCGTGGGAAGTTTAGCAGCATCCCTGGTCTACACCCACTGGGTGCCAGTAGCACCATCCCCCAAATTGTGACAACCAAAAATATTTCCAGATATCGCTAGGTGTCCCCTGGAGGACGAAATTCCTCCACCACTCCATTAAAAACCACTCTTCTCGGGGAAAGAAAGGCGGTTGAAAACCAGGGCTGAAGTATTTCTGAGTCCCTGGCAATGAAACTGTCTTAACACCCAAACCTCGCCTTTAACAACAGGGCTGTTCCTCTGCTATGTAAAAAATAATAATAATAATAATAAATAAATAAATAAATATATATATACATATATATATTTATGTTTTGGTGATAAAGCAAGAAGACTATGCTAAATCACAAAAAAAATAAATTCAAAGCATTCTACTTTTCTGTATTCAGAGGGACATGATGCGAGATAAATCAGGACCCTAAGATCCATGAGAACAGAGATGATACCTGTCTTAGGATTGTAACCTCAGATCCTACCATAGTATCTGCTTGGCCCTTCGAAGTATTTGCTGAATGAATGAATATAAATACATGTCTGACTCAGGAATAAAGGGATAATGTATCTGTGTATATGTGTGTGTGTGTAACCACTTAACCAGAAAAAAAAAAAAAAAAACCAAAACACTAAATAATAACCAAGAGGCTTACTTCCTCGAAGTTCAAAAATCTCCCCAATCAACATGAAACATGGTTCAGCCAAGGCATCTTTCCTCCCATCCACATCCTCTCCATAATCCGACAGGTCACTGTCCTCTTCTATCTCTTCCTGGGGGTACAGAAAAGTAATGGGAAGCAGGTCACTTATCCAAGGAAGTTGACAGAACTGTTCTTTTTCAAGTGTAAATTCCAAACTATGTGCTTATATTTCAACTCTTGTACATGCCGATATCTATGCATTTTCAGTAAAGGGGGCGAAATGTATCTGCTCTCAGGGAGAAGCTTGATCTTAAAGCCTTTTTAAAGGTTTAAAACCTTTAAAACCTCTGTCACTATTAATAAGGGCTGAATCAGTAGACTATCAAAACTATCAAAATAGTTTTCTAACCATTTTGAGTTTTAAAAGTAAGTCTTTTTAACTCAAATGATTTTAAATTCACTGTTTTTAAAAACATGCATTTTAAAGCAATTTATTTTTAAAGCTCTGAGTCGAGACTTTATTCTGTACTTCAGCTAGTCTCATTTCCTGATCTGCAGATCAGCATTTTAGTTCAAAACTCATTATATGCCAGGCGCCAGGCTAGTGCCAATGAGCACGATGTGGACCCAGACTTTCAGTGGCCCACAGTTCTCTGGGAGACTGACAAACGTTCACAAACCTGTTTCTACAAGTTGGTTGGTTCCTGTGATAAAGGCATAAACATTAGGTAGTGGGAGGACAACTGAGAAAGTTCACCCTAATGTCTGCAGGGAAGTAACAGCTGAAGTTGTGGGACCAAGGCCAGGGCCAATGACAGGTCTCTGGGGGGACTGGATGAGCAAGGAAAGGAATGACAAGCCACAGAGGCAATAGGAGTTCCCTAAAACTTCTCAGCTTTGCTAGAAGTCCAGCAACATCGAACGCTGCGAAGAGGTTGAAGAAGGTGAAGACTGAAGGGAAGCCACTGACTGGCGCTCACCCTTCAGAGAATAATGTCATAGTGCAACTGAGCCAGAATGTAAATTCCACGGGGTCTGGTACTAAAAGGGAGGTAATGGAGGTAAGCTAGCCAAGTATAGCCAGACATTACACATACGGCCATGACAAAAACAGACAGAGGGCGGGTTTACACATTGACCGGAATGCTGCTGTGGATCTGCTCTCTGTTATGCAACGATTCCTCCTCCCAGCTCAGAATGCAGTCACACAGCACATTCCTTTTCATCGTCAGTTCCTTCTATCCGAGCTCATCAAACCAATCTTGATGAAGAGGCAGGGGCATTTGACAATGAACTAAGGAGACACCGATTTTCAGAGGGGGTCTTGTGCAATTTGATGGAGAGCCAAACAAGGGCCTTTGGTGGCCTAAACGTGCATTAGGAGCTTACTCTAGAGAGAAGCCTGAGGTCAAGAATTTAAGATCACAAATGTCTGCAGTCTCTATTTCATTCCTCTTCCCATACATATTACTGCTAGATTCATCTTGCTTTAAAATATTCCACGGCCTTCCATGCCCTGAGAATAAAATCAAAGTTCTTCAGCATGGCTGATCTTTGCCCCCTCCCACTCTCTGCCTAGTCATCCATTGGCCCACTGAAAAACTCTCCCCTGTAGTCCAACAACGCACCGACTGTTCCCCAAACACAGCCTCTTCTCCTTCAATATAAAGTCCAACACCTCCATAATGACAACCCCTTCCCCGGGGACTGTCTAGTCCACGTTATGGAAAGGGGCTCCGAAGGACTCCCCATCCACATTTCACTCACCTACCTTGTTATCGATCCTTTCATTTCTGTATCTTAACATGTCCAAGGGGCTTGTGGAGAGCACAAGCAGGTGTCCAAACTATGACAGTGATAGGAACTGAAAAAGGGCGTCTTTGCCTTTTCCTCGTCAGCAGCATGCTTTCGACACACAGCTGTTGCTTCAAATGACCTTTGAAAAGGCATTCACTTATATATGCTATAAAATGATGCGGCTCACCTCTTGATGGGAGAAGAAGTCACGAGGAAGTCTTTCCAAAAATGAGGATAATGAAAAAGTGGATTTTTTCCCCTGCACATCAATAACTTTGAGGTAGTCAGGAGAAGGGCTCAAAAAGGCATAAAGTGCTTCACTCTGATACAGTCTTTCATCTGAAAGCAGATTCTGTGGAAGACAGGATTCATTATTCCTATATGGGAACAAGTCTGTGCTGCGGGAGCCACGAGTCCAGGCGACCAAGATATTTTACTCTCATCATAATTCTGAACCTAAAGCCACTTCCCTTTCCCTCTGAAATATGTCAGATCAATTCTCAATAATTACTAGGGCAAGTCATCCTCTGTAGGTGGACTGGAATGCCCTACTCATTCTGCTTGTGGGAAATATTATGCAGACAATAGAAGTTACTCTGGTTTGCACTGTTTAGGGCAACAAAAAATTCTAACTTTGCACACAGCTTACAGATCCAGGGAGCAGCACCTTTGAAATGTGCACCTACCTGTGTTTGAACAACTTACATATTTGTACATTACACAAGGATACACTCAACCACTCTTTTATGGCTACATTTAGACTTTGTACGTCAGCTGAAAAAAGAACCTTGAGTGGTCACATGGTGGCACTGCCTGCCTGACAATAGCTTTGTTTCACTCTGCTGCCACCTTCCAAGAAGTGCTTGTTTACATCATTACATAACGGGTTTTTATTGGCCCTTGATCTGGAAATTTCCTAAAGTTCTTTATGTACTTATCTGGCCTTAGTAGAGAGGACAGGAGAACATCAATCAAGTAAGTTCATGGACAAGCAAGTGCTACTGATAGATAAGACAGTAAAATTAACAGTGTGACCATAAAGTTTAAATGTCTAGTATTAAAAGATACAGAGCTTAGAAATAAATAAAGCAATGAGAAATGTTGCTCCACATATATGATGTAACCCCCTCAGGGGAGATAGAACACTGGGGAGCACACTGTGCTTCTGATAACAGAAACGGGGTGGTAGAAGAGGTTAAGTTCTAGTCCCAGGGGAGTTGGTCCATAATGTTCACACTAGATGTGTTCAGATGAAGGCTGAACTCTGATAAACCCTATGATCCTCCCTAGAAAAGCACCTCTGACGGCACCCAGTACTGCCACACTGGGACTAGAAGGGGGGGTGGGTGTCAAGGGGCACCATAGCATTCCAGCAGCTGTCAGCACCATGTACCCTATAGAAGACTGGTCTGAAGACAGGAATGTTCTGCCTCAGATATAGGGAAGGAGATTCAGGCGGATAGATAGCTGCTGTCACTATGGCCTTCCCTGGCCCCCGAGCCCAATATACATGTCCTTTTTTCTTTTTCAGAATATTAAATGTTCAGTTGTATGTGAGGGTGGATTAGAAGCAGCGAGATATTCTCCCCCTAAATTGATTTCCTTTAGCTAACCTATACTCCAACATTATTTTATAAAATAGTAGGAAATGATCAATGGAAAGTCTCAAACTTTATACAATCAAGATAAATAAAGAAATCATTAAGGGTTAATAAGTCTTTGGCTTAAATTATATTCTATTTTGAAGGAAAATAACCAAATTAAATATGCTAGAAAAGTCAGAAATGTTCTCAAAGGTTTATCTGTGGAGAAAAATATATTTAGGATTTTATCATTTTTAAGCTCTCCAAGAATGGAATCCCATTCCCAGCTCCCTCCCCCCAAACACTTAGAGCATGTTACTCTTCTCATGAAGATCAAAGATACCTATTCCGTGGGTAATGGAGCATCGTATGGAACAGAATATGTATACCCAGAAGTGGGATAGAAAACTAAGGGGGAAATGACTAAAATAAGTGAGATGTATATGTGAGGAATGAAAAGATGACTACATACCATCTTAGGAATGAAGTATGATATAAGCGATGGCATGGCCAAGAATAATTCGCTATATTATTAAATATCTGTTCTATTAGTATATCTCAATAGAGAACCACATTTTAAATATGAACATTCATGTTAACATACAATCAGTGGAATTTATTCTTCTGGAAGGTCCTATGGACCTAATAATATCTGCCTTTCAGACTAAACATTCGCATCTTGCTTTTCCTGTCTGCAGCTGGTGGGATAATATTTTGAAACTACGATCTGCTGTGTAACTACGTAAACATGTTGAATACTTAGTACTTGTTCTAGCCTTTTATTATTATTATTATTATTATTATTATTAGTTTCAGGCGATTCCCCTAATTGCTCTTTCTCTCCTCTGGCTCTCCACCTCGCCATTTCATTAATGCTGACTGCATTCCCTATGCCATGCTCCCCATCCCCATGATAATCTATCAACAACTAATTTGTATTTCTTTAACGCTTCACCTGTTTCTCCCCTCCCCTATGGCCATCACCAGATTGTCCTCTTTATTTGTGAGTCTCTTTTTGATTAGTTTGTTCTTTTTGTTCCTTATACTCTGCATATAAGTGAAATCATATGGTATTTATCTTTCTCTGACTTATTTCACTCAGCTTAGTAACCTCTTGGTCCATCCATGTCATTACAAATGGTAGAATTTCATTTTTTTTAATGGCTGAGTAACATTCCATTGTATATATGAACCATAACTTCTTTATCCAATCATCTGTTGATGGGCATTTAGGTTACTTCCATATCTTGGCTATTATAAATTGTGCTGCCATGAATATTGGTGTGCATAGATCTTTCTGAATTATTGTTTTGGTTTTCTTTGGATAAATACCCAGAAGTGCAATTGCTGAGTCAAAAGGTACATCCATTTTTAATTTTTTGAGAAACCTCCAGACTGTTTTCCATAATGGCCATACCAATTTGCAGTCCCACCAACGATGTATGAGGGTTCCATTTTCTCTGCATCCTCGCCGACACTTGTTGTCCTTTGATTTGCTGATGACAGCCATTCTGACAAGTGTCAAGCGATATCTCACTGTGGTTTTAATTTGCAATTCTCTGATGATTAGTGACCTTGAGCATCTTTTCATATGTCTATTGGCTATCTGTATTTCCTCTTTGGAGAAGTATCTGTTCAGGTCTTCTGTCCATTGTTTAATTGGATTGCTTTATTTTTTTTGTTGTTGTTGTTGTTGTTGAGGTGTATGAGCTATTTATATATTTTGGATATTAACCTCTTATCAGATGCATCACAAGCAAATATCTTCTCCCGTTCAATCAGTTGTCTTTTTGTTTTGTTGATTTCGAATAAAGTCAATTTAAACCATTTAAACTATTATTTCCTGACTTAAAATCCTCTTGATGAAAAGTCCAATGGCCACTTGAGATCACTGCCTCATCTGCTTTAGCTGCAGATATTCCTGCCCTTAACTGTGCCCGCAGCACCTACGAGCAGGGTGTGTGTGTTTCTGATGATACAACAGCAGAACTCACTAATCCATCTCCATCACCAACAATCCAATATGGGCTCATATGAGCCCTCCCTGCATCCCTAAAAGTGAAAGCACAAGTGCAGTTTCTGCAGCACGACAGAACAGGTGGCTGAAGGGCCAGGAAGCCCAGACAGACAGACTGGGACCCTCGCCAGCAGCGGAGGCTGCAAGGAAGCCAGAGTCGGCTGGGGGATGCCAAAGTGACACATCGGGGGCTTAAAAATCTTGGATTTTGAATAAGACATTTGTTTCACAAATGAGATCTTTCATTCATCTGAATGATGGTACTATGCTAGGTTGGTTTAATATTTCCGAGACATTCTGAATTGGCAACGAAATGGTAATATTTCAGTTTTAATCCCTTCCTTAAAAGCATTTAAGCATTAATACTTTTCTACCCCAGCTCTGCCATAATTAAACTTGAAGTTTCTCAAAAGTGCAATTATTTTCTTTCATGAGGTAACTATATACATATACATAGACATATAAATTAGAATGAGAGAAAGATGAATATAAGACAGAAAAAGGGAGGCTAACACTTTCAAGGCAACTCTAGCTTAACTGTATCTACTTTAACTATGATTCATATTTTTGACTCCATGATTATATTTTAATGTAGCCTTTACTAAGAATTTTACAATATCCATTATCAAAAGTCTCAGGACTTCTAGCTACTACTGCACAGGGAAAAAGTGTTTTATGAGGCAAAGTTCTACTCTCCTGACCCCCCAAGTCCATGGTTTGAGCACCCAACCTATACTTTGAATACTGAGGGCCCAGTTAAGGAAAGAACAAATAGTGGCTGCAGTTAGGGATGGCATACCTTTGTCCAGCCTCATTCTCTAAAAGCAGACATGGGGGAAACAAAGCCTTTAGAGGAAGTTAGGAGAATATTTTTAGGCAAGGATTTCTTAACAAGCACAAAGAAATCTTAACAAACACAAAAACGCATTAACCACAAAAGAAAAAAAAACACTGATAAATTAGACTACACTTGAGAACTAAACTAAATCTCTTAATGAAACTTAGTCAATAAAATGAAATCATTAAGAGGGTGAAAAGGCAATCCACAGAGAGGGACAAAAGACGTGCGGCACACATGGTCCGACAAGAGACTCGCACCTAAAACCCACACACCACTCCTCCCGCAAAGCAATGCGGAAAAGACGGGCAATGCGACGGGGGAAAAAAAAAAAAAGTAGACGCTTCTTTAACAGACACTTCACCAAAGAAACTATCTAAATGGCCAACAAATACAAGAGCTGGCGCTCGACTTCATCAGTCATCAGCGAAATGCAAATTTAGAGCACAATGAGATACCAGTCCACACACGCGCCAGAACGGCTAAGTGTGGGCGAGGCTGAGGAGCTGTCAGAATGCTTACACACTGCCCCTGAAAACGTAAGAACTGCTACAACCACTTTTAAAAACCAAAGAACCCAAATTCCTAGGTATTCCCCAACATACACTCACCAGTAAACAAGTCCTAGAAGTTTACGCGGGAATGCTTCATGTAGCCTCTGGATGGAAACAACACAAATGCTCATCGACAGCAGAAGCAACAGACTACAGTGTGTTCACACAATGAAACTTCTACACAACACTGACAAAGAACAATCTGGACTAGAACGGCGCTATCCTGAATCTCATGAATGTAATGGTGAGTGAAAGAAGTCAGACACAAACGGGTCCATACTGCGGGATTCGTTTATATAAAATTCAAAAACAACTGTAACTAGCAGAGTTGTTGGCAGTCTGGACTGTGGTTCCCTTCGGTGGGGAGCAGTGACGGGGGGAAGTGGAAGGAGCAGCACTATTCTGTTTTTTGGACTTCGTACCAGTACGAGGAGTGTTTGGTTTGTGAAAATGCAAAAAATTGTACATACGATGTTTGCAATTTCTGTATGTATAGTATACTTTAATTACAAAAAAAAGAAAGAAAGAAAGAAAAAGAAAAAGGTATTTTGAGGATCTGGAGTGGCCTGTGAGAACAAGAATTAAACAAGCAAGCTCTTAGCATGATGGCAGTTTAACCCCAAATAACTAATTTCTCCTCTCGTATCCAACACTTCTGAGTTGCTTACCTGTAAAAACTTATTTAATTGATTCTTTGACTTTTCCATAAACTTTTGATCTACAGATTTGAAAGGCAGCTTGCTGAGAGAAGGCAACTGGACTTTTTTTAAAGAAGGGAAACACTGTGGGGAAAAAATGAAATGTTAGTATCTTGAAATTACATTTTAATCTTAAAAAGAGATTTAGAATTATAACTAGAACAAACCAAGTATCTTTCCCCTATGCTCATTCCTCTGAGATTTAAGACCTTGAAACCTACCTGTTCTAACTAGGCTCAAGGAATCTGGAAGAGTGGGACACTCGGTGAAAAAAGCTAAAGCTCATCCTTAGACCCACAAATGCTCGGAAGCGGGGAAATCCTGAAGCCACGCTGATAGGATGGATTTGCACAACATGCACAGCAGCATAATATGCTAGGTGTGGACACCGGGCTCACGGGAAACTGAGTTTTGTTTACAACACCTCTGTGAAAAGTTATCAAAGTTGACAAAAGAAGATAATGGAAAGAAAGAAAAACTGGAGTTGTAGCTCTATTACTGCCTTTAATGACAAACCACAGAATGTAAATACAACAGTAATAATAAAATGTTAATAAATCATAACAACAGACTTCCCCTTTGCAGATGAAATCCTGCATTCTGCCAGACACTGCGCTAGAAGCTTGGCATGCGAGAGAGTTCCATGAGTTGGGAATTATTATCATTCCTATTTTTTATATGAGACAACGAGGATCAGGATGAAAATCCAGATTCATCTGACCATAAATGAAGTCTGTTCCCTTCCTGCCAATTCCTGTAATACCCTGCCGGTGTGCCCCTTAGGCACTAGGAGGCCAGTGGATACCAAAGGCTCCGGATGACCCCCATTTCCAGACGCTGGCCTTCATTCAGGCTCCAGGACCATGCGAATATGCTTCATGACATCAAGAGGTGCTGAAAAGTAAATAAGCATGGAGTTTCCCTGCCACAGCTTTCACTACTATTGTCATCATCAGGGTCACAGCAGCAACCCTGCCAGACTGGCTATAGCAGGCGAGGGCATGTAACAAGTTACCTGTAACAAGAGCATTTAAGTGCTTCGGGCAGCGGAAAGGGAAAAGCTGGCCTTTCCTACACAACCCACTAAAGTGCCTCCAGTACAAGAGCAGGTACCCAACAAGGATATGTCAATCAGGGCCCAAATGCAGGGCAAAGTTTTAGAGAAATGAAATTGGCGATTGGCGTTGGAAGGGAAGATTAAAATCACCAGTGACCTGAAAAGGTACTTCCTGTCGCAGTTGTCAACAAGAAGGGTTCTTTCAAAAGTGAAAACTCACACAATAGGAAATACCAAGGGTAAGAAGGAGCCCAGAAATCAGGCCACAGATGAGGGACGGTGACAATGAGACCAAAGGACAGACATGGAATTCTATAAACTTTCTTTTCCCTAGTGCTCCCATGTAATTGTTCTTGATTTTCATAGAACATTTTATTTTCCATGTACATTTTATTTCCAAATCTGTCCTAAATTCCTTTTTCTCCTTCTGTTTTTATCGGCAACTAGACTGATACTAAAATTTGGCTTCATAATGGTTTGTCACAGGGCAAAAGAGGTTTTTCTGTAGTGTCGATGTTACTCAACAGTTTTGGGAAATTTTTATTCTTATATTAGGATCAATATTTTGCTTTCCACACTGCTAGGGTGACCATAGTCCATTTGAGAAATGCTTTAGCATGACATCCAGTTTGGGCCACTATCCTTTTAAAAGCAGTTGAAGAAGTTACAGCATTCGGAAGTTAATGATTGAAAGGATTTACAAAATCACCCTATGAGAAAAGGTTAAAGGAAACAGACATATTTCATTTGCAAAAGAAGGGTCTGAGAGGTGACCATAGGGTTTTATCAGTAGGAGTTCATTCCTGAACCTAAATAAAAGTAGAAGTTGTAAAAAAAAAAACTTTTTAATTGCTGGGGTAAAGGGCAATTTCCTCCAATAGGAGGAGAGTAAGAGAAGATGCAGTTCTGAAAAAAGTGGCAGAATATGAAATTGAAAGTAACAACTTGGATTCTAATCCTTGTTTGGCAACTGTATGTATGTATGTATACACGCACATACACACACACTATAAGTCAATTAACCTTTCTGGGATCAGTTTTCATCAATAAAATAATTCACCTAAATTAGTAGCTTTCAAACATTTTAACTGAAACGCGCAGGAGGAAATACATGCTCCTTTGCAATCCGTAACGCACATGCATATATACATCTCTATATATATACTATACACACACATATCAAACTGAAGCAAAACTATGAAACGATGCTCATTACTGCTACTACTACTACTACTAATAACATAATAACATTTATTATGTGCCACACATTCTTCTAAATACTTCGTATTCGTTTATTCCCTTAAGTCTTACAAGGAAGGAGTTGCTATCCATATTTGTATTTTTCACTGATGAGGAGAAAGAGGCACAAAGAGGCACATAGAGCAGTAAGTAGTCAATCTAGGATCCGAACTCGAGTGGTCTGGCTCCAGAGTCTGTACTTTCAATATGACACTTTACTGACTCCTCAACTTTTTGTGATGAAATTCAATGCATTCTATTCTCATTCTATTGCTGCCACTCATAATTGATTTTATTACCCACTAATGGGTCACAACTGGCAGCTTCAAAACCACTCTGATTCTAGTCCAGATCCTGCAGCTAAAGTACAAGGCTCTGGGGAGTGGATTACCTTTCATCTATGGGGTTCTCTGGGGCTCCACTCACAATGGAGATCAGACAATTATCCGTGCCGAAGAGGAGGACTGAGACTACACTAGATGGTTTGATCTATGAGTAAATTTCTAATGTCAGGGCTGAAAATGTCACTTTGCCATTTGCATCAATAGCAAATGAGAAAGAGTAATCAGTCTCCTCGTGGGTAAAAATTGAAATGAGCTCATATATCTTTTCTTGCTCAGTAATTCTAAATCTTGTGTTCATGAGTATTCATACCTCACTAAGTTTCCGGTGTAAATTCTGAAACTCACTGAGCCTTCTGGGGACCGTCCAGTTCTTAGTTTCAACACCTCCAACTTCTTGTAAGCTTACCATGACAAAGTAACAGGGCATTTGCTCACCATTCTCTTCTGTAACCTTGGAATATAAAACAAAACACACAAACACAACAAAAAGCATGGTGAGCAGATGTGGCGGGCAAGATTTTTAAATGTCCCCCAAGCTCCTCTCTTCCTGGGGTATATGCCCTGCATAATCCTCGTGGCTGTGAATATGATGGACCCAATATTGACAATGAGGTTATGCTATATGGCACAGTTGATCTTAAAACAGGGCGATGATCTGTGTGGGCCTAATCTAATCACACGAGCCTTTTAAAAGCAGAGAGATCTCACTGGCCATTAGTGGAAGAGGAAGTCACAAATATTGGAAACACACGGAGAATTCAAAGTATTATTGCTAGCTTAAAGATGGAGAGGGGCACGTGGGAAGGATCTGGGAGTACTAGGAACAAAGAACAGTGCCCAGCTGACAGCAAGAAACACAGACTTCAGTTCTGCAGCCTCTGGGAACTGAATTCTGCAACAACCTGAATGAAGTTGGCAGTGGCTTTTCCCCAGTCTCCAAACAAGAACTCAGTCTGGCCAACAGCTTGATTTCAGCCTTATGAAGCAATGAACAGAGAACCCAGTCACATTGTCCTGGACTTTTGATCTACAGAATTACGAGCTAATTAATGGGTATTGTTTTAAGCCATGAAATTTGTGGTAATTTGTTAAGCAGCAAAAGAAAACTAATGCAGCCAACTTAAAATCTTGTGTTTCCTTGAAGGAAAAAAATTAACAACAAGCGAACAGGTATGAGATATATCAAAATCTCTCTTAGAGAAGGATCAGGGTTTCCTAAGTTTAATTTCAGGATTCAACAAACCATGATTTCTATTTTTATGAAATTTTACATTGGGAGACATAATGCCATCTATCTCCCAATTTAGATAATTCAGACACACACACACACACACACACACACACACACACACACCTCATAATTCAGAATAGGCCACTATTATACTTAACACAAATAGATAAAAGGAAGGAACAAAAGAAAATACATTGAATTTAAGCTTGAATTAGTAAAACTAATCAAATTTGAAAGAAAGAGGCAATAAGAAAGTCAAAAGAAAGAGATGAGGTAAGACTGGGTGAGCAACCACTGGGCCCTGTGACGTAGGACTATTACCCCTCTGTAAGGATGGGGGATGTGGGGACACAGACAGGGCCGCTGACTTTCCTGGGACCACACATTTAGTAAGTGGGTCATCCGGTATCAGAACTTGGAGAGTCTAGTGCGACGTAAACACATCTACACATTCTCACGTGAAACGGCTTGGTGAACTGGCAGAGAGGGGACCCCTCTGCGTCTATTTCCATTATCTTTTCAGCTCCTGAGTAATAGCTGATTATCAGGACAAAGTGCCTTGTGAGAGTTTTCCTCCTTTCCTCCCTCCTTCCTTCAATATTTGCCTTTGAAAAATGATTTTAATAAACGGAGATGTCAGAGGTAGCTCTAGGCAAAACTGAGGAGGTGACAGAATGTGTGTTCTTTCCCTCCCACAGGCCTCCTCTACTAACTTTTGACATTACATACCCCTGAGCCTACCCCTTCCTAGACTTCCATCTTCAAGATAACTCCATCTGCAATTATCGAGGGTTTCTTTACGGTATTTCAAGGTTGAGTACCACCTTCCTTGATCCACTGTCCTTACCTCCCTTTAAAAAAGGTACTTTGTCCTGCAGCTTGCTTTAATGGGAGTGCCAACAAGTGTCAAAGACACTCTAAGGGCACCTGGTTAAGCTCTCGTGTAGCGTGTGTGCTTTCAGAGTGGCTCTTAGAGAACATGCTTTGTTTTACTCTCTAATATAGAGAATAATTTAAGATTGTAAATGTTAAACCCTCCTCCTCAGTAAATGTCCAGCCACTGGGTTGATGGGAAAGGCAGGGATGAGCAAAGATAAGCTGGGCAGATAGGTTTGTAAATCTAAGGAGCTGAGTGTTTGACAAGCCATCTGAAACGATGATGAGGCAAAACATTAACACTGTCTTACTCAGGATCTTGTTATTTGTGTACTGTACAGTGGACCTGACCTGTATCTACAGGTTTCACTACAGATAGTAGTTAACATTAAGAGTGTAAATGCTTATAAGCATCTTTCCTTTAAATGAAATTATTTTTACAGACAAAAGAAAGGGGGTGCGGTATATTCTGAAAACAGCAGTATATTCTGAATTCAAAGGAAAAAACATTTATTATTAAAGATCTTAGAGCTACTGACATTTGAACAATTGAATTCAGCAGGATGGTACAATCAGAAACACTTAAATTTTTAATTTTTCATCTCCAAATTTCAAGTAATGATTTCCATTTTATTTCAATGCTCGATGGTAAAATAAAATGGTAATTCAGGGACATTAATTGTTCCTATCTGAAGTGTCTTAGGATTCTGGTGAACAAGGACAACTTTCTGTCTGAAGTGGAGTGAGATTAGCTCTCTACCAGGCAACCGCGTGCAGCTCCCAGTCATGGGAGAACCAGAGTGAAATATGGGAGAGGGAAGATAGGACAAATGCAGTCTAAAAGAATACATGTAAGTTTTCTATCCTAAACCTTAATTCTCCAGGACAAAATCTTATCTGATGAAGCCAACTTTTAAAATAAACTGGGAGGAAAAGCCATCAAACCTACCTCTCCACTGGTGATGGAGGCTTTCCACATTCCGAGGTTCTCACACCACCAATCTGTTCTTGCCATGTGCAGCTGCAGTTCTGTGCGTTCTTTCTCTATTAGAATGATTTCCTCCTTCAACTTGGAAACAATCTACCACAGGGAAACAATCCTGGGAGTTACGAAACCGTTTAAAATGCTATATAATTCAGCAAAGTAGTGGGATATAAAATCAACATACAAAAATCAGTTGTGTTTCTATACACTAACAATAGACAATCCAAAAAGGAAATTAAGAAAACAATTCCATTTACAACAGCATAAAGATAATAAAATACATAGGAGTGAACTTAAGCAAGGAGGTGAAAGATTTCTACAATGAAAACTATAAAACACTGATGAAAGATATTTTAAAAAGACATAAATATAAATGAAAAGATGGTCCACGTTCATAGATTAGAAGACTAAATTTGCTAAGATGTCAATACTATCCAAAGCAATCTACGGATTTGACATTGCTTCGATATCTCTATCTAAATCTCAACGATGTTATTTGCATAAACAGAAAAATCCATCTTAAAATTCATATGGACTCGCAAGAGAGACTGAAGAGCCAAAACAATCTTGAAAAGGGAGAACAAAGTTAGAGGATTCACACTTTCTGATTTCAACGCCAACTACAAAACTACACTAATCAAAGCAGTATGGTACTAACATAAAGACAGACGTATAGACCAATGGAACAGAACAGAAAGCCAAGAAATCAACCTTCAGCTATATGGTCAAATGATGGTGAGAAAACAGAATGCCCACATGCAAGACAATGAAGTTAGACCCTTACCTAACACCATATATAACAATTCAAAATGGTACGAAGACCTAAACATAAGAGCTTAACATTATAAAATTCTTAAAAAAAAAAAAAAAAAAGACACCAAAGGCACAGGCAACAACAACAGAAAGAAAGAAAGAAAGAAAGAAAGAAAGAAAGAAAGAAAGAAAGAAAGAAAGAAAGAAAGAAAGAAAGAAAAATTGGACTTCATACAAATTTTAAACTTTTGGGCTAAGAAAAAAAAGGCAACCCAAAGAATGGAAGAAGATATTTGCAAATCACATAACTGATAGGGGATTAATATCCAGAATAAACAGAGAGCTCCTAAAATTCAACAACAAAAAAGCCAACAACTGATTCGAAAATTGGATAAAGGACTTGATTATGTATTTCTCAAAGAAAATACATCAATGGCCAAGAAGCACACGAAAAGATACTCAGTGTCACTTGTCATTAGGGAAATGCAAATCAAAACCACAATGAGATACCACACCTCACACTCATTAGGATGGCTACTATCAAAAATAAATAAAATGAATGAATGAATGAATGAATGAACAAATAAATAAATACAAACCCAGAAAATGACAAGTGTTGGTCAGAATACAGAGAAACTGGAATCCCTATGTACTGCAGCTAATAAAGCAAAATGATATGGAAAACAGTATGGAGATTTCTCAAAAAGTTAAAAACAGAATTCACATATGACCCACAATTCCAGTCTGCATACACACCTAAAAGAATTGAAAGCAATGCTCACTTCGGCAGCACACATACTAAAATTGGAATGATACAGAGAAGATTAGCATGGCCCCTGCACAAAGCTGATATGCAAATTTGTGAAATATTCCATATTTTTAAAAGAAAAAAAAAGAATTGAAAGCAGAATCTCAAAGAGATACTTGTATACCCACATTTGTGGCAGCATTATTCACGATATCCAAAAGGTGCAAACCAAGTGTACAGAGAGGGACGAATGGATAAACAAAATGTTATATACATATGCGATGGAATATTATTCAGCCTTAAAGAGGAAACAAATTCAGACACATAGTACAATATGGATGAACCTTGAAGACATTATGCTAGGTGAACTAAGCCAGTCACAAAATAAAGAATACTATATGATTCCATTTATATGAGGTATGTAGAATAGTTAAATTCTCAAGAGACAGAAAGTAGAATGATGGTGGCTGGGACATGGTGAGGGGAAAATGGGAAGTTGGTGTTCAATGGGAATGGAGTTTCAGTTTTGCGAGATACAGCCAATTCTGAAGATAGATGGTGATGATGGTTGTTTAACAATGTGCATGTACTTGACACTAAAAAGTATACTTAAAATAGTCAAAATGGTAAAATTTTGTTGTTTATTTTACAACTTTGAGAAACAAATACTTTATTTAAAAAAATGCCACCTCCTTGGATCTCTTTTATGAGAAAACCTATAGAGTTATGTAACCCTGTACTTCGAGGGTGGCATCTTTGCCCCTACACTCTTTTGAACACGCAGTTTACATTCGGAACCCTTTCCTTGCTCAGAAAACCTGCAGGAAGTGTCTCATTCCACATTTTATCCTCATTAAAGGCTGTGACTCTCTGCTTCATTTTCGTGGAAGTATGTTTTGGGTCCGTAATCAGTATGCCTGCTCTCTAAGAGCAGGTGGCAGACTCAATGTTTCACTGATTCTTCACAGTAACCAGCACAGCATCATTCATTTACTCATCGCTTATGTTTCTGAACACGCATTCAGAAACCGCCAGAGAAGATCCATCTGGCAGACCAAAGAGAGCTGGCCATACCTCCGTTATAGAAACCTCTTTGCTGGACTCCAAAGGGGCATGAATACAAAGCGAAAGGCCACACACTGCTTGGGCTGGAGAAATGCCAAAGAGCAAGATGCTGTTTGCATTTTTTAAACTTACAGATTTTGTTGGCTTTTAGCAAAATAGTTTATTTCCTGCATAATTCTGTGGGGTTCTCTAAATTGCACTTGCAGCATTAGTAAGAAAAAACAAAAGTTTTTAAAGATTGTCCTTGAGTAGTTAACTCACTCTCAGAAATGACCTTGGTACAAGGGAAAGCTCTGCCCCTCCCCAAAGGTACTGCAGGCAAGCCAGATAGGAGAACAGAGTTACATGCAGTTGATAACTGGGTAAGAGCCCCAAATCACGAATGATTAAAAACGAGCACTTTCCTAAGTCTTACTAGAAGCAAAAATAATAATAATAACAATAGAACTTACAGTAAAATTCTTTTTAAAGATATTGTGATGCTTCTCAACATAAACCTAAAACTACTATTTATCAAATTTTAAAAATTGACACTTTCAAAGACAACCTCGAAATAGAAAGAGTTACCTTCTTGTCAGGTTTTGGTGCATTTTGAATAGAATTTAGAGCTTGCCTTTTATATTCAAGTTTCTCATTTAGTTCACGTAGTTTGTTTACAGCAAAACTGGCTTGTTCATTAATCTGTCTGGTGCCTTCATCCACAGATTCTTCACCAGCCTCACCTCCTGGGTCCTGGGAGAAAAGTCACATAATCACCATTATCTTATAAAGGTGGACTATTCAGTAATTATTATTCATTGTATAGATGGTGCATAATATTAAATACACTGTCCAAAACACTAGGTCCCACTAAGGAAAGAATCTATCTTTGTCTAGAAGCAGACTGCTTTCTCTTAGTAAAATTAAAAATTGAAGTATTTGGAACCAAAGTAATTGGTATTCTGAATTGCAATGAAGGAAAAAAAAAAAAGAAATATTTAAAAGCTTAAAGAAAGGAGAAAATATTCCATACTATTATTTCCCAAAAGGTTCATCCAAGGGAATCTGCATGGAACAAGGGAAAGCACCTAAGCTATCTACCCAACTTAACCTGAACATTCTGTGCCCGATCTTTGAGAAAGACTGAGACTGAACTTCCTTTTGGTTTCCTATGAATATTATGGAAAAACTCATGAAAGTTTCTTTAAAATAAAATTTCCAAATTCCCACCAGTAAAAGTACTTTCACCATTCACTTTGTTTGGTCCATCTCTTGAAGGCGTATTTCATAAATCATTAAATAGATTATGTTCCTAGTAACATGGTTAGCATTTGAAAGTGACTTAAAATTCGCAAAGAACTATATAACTTGGAAAAACCTGGACAGATTACCAAAGGACATGTTAATTAGATTCACGAGCAGCAACGGCAGCAGGACATTCCAAAGAACTACTGAGAACTATTTTCCGGTTTGTTTGCTCCTTAACTTCTTTCGAGTTTTTTCTTCTAACTTTTATTAATTGTAACAAACAATAAATTATTTTTTTTCAAAAAATGTTATATATCATTTTATAATTATATTGTAATCACAGAAAATAAAATACTATAATTACAGAAAACCAAGCTGGTTTCCTTTTTGTATAATCTTTTTAAACCTTGTCCATAAGTACATACATTATGACATAATTCTACACCTGTATACACTCATGTGGGTGTTCTGTCCCTTTCATGTGACATATAATACTGCATATTTTGAGGGTATTACAGTCTTCAAAATCATAATTTTATGGCTGCTGAGTGCTTTATGAGTTGATCATTGACTGAGGTCATATTCCTATTGCTGCTCCTGCTACGGGTTTTGTTTATCGGCTCTCCTAATAGGAACTCCATTGTGCATAAACTTTTTTCTATACTTTAGCTATTTTCTTAGGATAAATTTCTATAACTGGTATTACGCAACAAAGAGTAGGACTTTTCAAAAGGGCAGGAATACATATTACCCTTCTCTGAATCCTGGTTAAAACTGAACATTTCTTCATGTTTGATTACTAGTATCTAT
Organism: Rousettus aegyptiacus; assembly: GCF_014176215.1. NCBI lineage: Eukaryota > Metazoa > Chordata > Mammalia > Chiroptera > Pteropodidae > Rousettus > Rousettus aegyptiacus. The sequence continues at coordinate 27,270,456 of NW_023416286.1, forward strand.
CATGTCAAGTCCTTACTCAATTTATCTGTTGGGTATTGATGTTTTCATTAATTTGAATAACCTCTTTTTTTTATAGCATTTGCAATATTAACCATTTTAATTTTTGGTTAGAGAGATAACACAGTTAAAACAAACTGGCCTGTACACTGAAAATATAAAGAACCAAGTAACAAACTTAAAAAAAAAGTATGAGTAAATGAATTGAACAACAGTTCAGAGATGCCAGCTTCTAATACCATCAAGAGTAAACACTTGATCCCCAGGGCTTACGACACAGTGAATTGGGCAGAAAAAATTCAAATTATGATCGTTTTAAATAAGATGACTCTAAAACAACAGACCTAATCTTAAAACTCTTGTAAGTCATTAATACATGAGAGATGGCAACTGGGACTTCCTAAAATGACCTCATACACTATAAGAAAATTAGACTTAAGGTATTGGCTAAGCATGGTTTCTTTTAGAACAACTTAATTTTGTTTGATTTTCTTAAACTTCAAAATATTTCCTGTAACTCCTCCCACATTCTCTTCCTCGCCGCCTTTTCCCCCCATCTTATGTCTATTTTTAGGCTGGACTAGAGTTCTACTGATTTCTTTCCTGGCCTGAGCCACACATGTCCCACCGCACAGACCTTCTACCCTCATTTGCAGGAGTCAAACTCAGGGTGTGTCTCAGGCAGACGGGGCAAGAGAGGTCCCTGCCTGAACACTGCATGGTGGTAACCAGTTGGTCAGGACAAAAAAAAAGAAGTGCATATGGCCAGAAGCAACAAGGTAATTCAACTTAAAGTACTGTATAATAAAAGATGAAGGTGCACACCAAATTTGGCTTATATGACATGTGCCCACCTAATTATATTCAAAGCTTATCCACTGAAAAGGGAGCAGAAAGTTGAATGGGACTCACCGCTTCATCCTTGTTAGACATTAACCGTGAGACATGTTTTTCTTCCTCTTTTATCATCAATTTTTCATACAGGTCACTAACAATAAATGAAGGGTAATATCTGTCCTTCAGGATCTCATAAACATCTCCCTGGATTTTATAGAACACTTCAATACCTTTATTTCCTACAAGACATTGCTGGATTTCTTTGTAAAGTGATTTTTCCACAGATATTTCTTTGCTCTCCACAAAAAAATTCTGGTAAATTTCACCCACTAATTGTGGGATTTCATTCTGAAAAGACAGGAAGATAAAGAGAAAGGTAAGAAATATCACCTCTGAGAATTATATTCTCTTGAATTCTCTGCATTTTTAAAGCTGGAAGAAAGACACTAAGAATGTACACTGGTACATCGTTGTGGGGCTTTGGCTTTCGTGCACGCATTCAGGGCCAAGTACTAAGTGTCAGACCATGAAAAAGTAACTGGTTCCTTCAAATGAACACTTTCCGTTGAACGGTCAACGAAAGTTGGTACTCCGTTCTAGCAACACTCACGTAAAATGCGAATGAGTAATTCAATGTACACAGTACTCTTTGTGCTTATTTTAATAAGCCTCGCAAAATAAATGTATTATATATGCTATACATATTGTTATGTATATTTATAGACATATACATACATATATATTTCACATTCTTTAATTTAATTCTTAAATATATACTGAGAACTTGCCAATTGCAAAACATGTTTATTGTAGGGTTTTTCATAGTAAGAGGCATCTGCACTCCAAAATTTTTTTCTGTTTCTTAACTCAATCATATTTTAAATAAAATGTGAACAGTATTGTAAAAAAAAATAATGCCTTTTTATAATGTGTTAAGAAGGAACTACCTGAAACTAAATTCAGTATTTTGGTACATTTATAAATCTTTTTTTTCTTTGACTACACAATTCAGAAGCATCTTTTGCAAAAATAAAATCTAATTTTATTTATTATTATGGGCTAGAACTTAATGCCAATATGATATGTGGTTTAAAATATTCTTTTAATGTATTCTTATCTTATAGCTAGCTCATTGAGAAACACAGACACACTACCTAACATTCAAGTTTTTTTTCAGTCGTAGTTACTACTCCTTTGAGCCTAAATATATTACCTTGTTAGCATTCTTTAAATATTCCACAGACTCCCAAAAACTAATCAGAGCTCTCTTGTCCATTCTTTCCATGTACGTTCGAAAGTGTTCTCGGTAGAAAGTACTGGCCAAGATATCTTCAAATTGAAGAATCTATAAAGGAATTTAAGAGAATGTTTTAAAAATCAAATTTTAAATACCACTTTGCTTTAACTACCAATGGATTGATTTCTACATTCAGGGAGGGCAGGGGGGAATACCTCATTTTTCAAGTTCATGGTCTATGTAATATAGTATTTCTCTCACCCTCCTAAATTTTAAGTAGAAAAAATTTACTGAATATTCAAAATGCACATATTCAATAAATACTAATTTTCTATTAACCATTTATTCATTCATTTGGCATCAACTCTGAATCAGGGACATTTCTAGGAAATGAAACAGACAAAAATCCTGTCCTGTAGGACATACTGCTAAAAGCAATAGATGCCAATAATAGAAAAATTAAAGCAAAATGTATCAAAGACTACAAAGCTGCAGTCGAATAATGTGGCATTTCTGCTTTTTATCTTATTTTTATATAGCTAAGGAAATCTAAAAATGATTTTATGTCTTGACCTTTTGTTTAGAGTACCATATTCACTAAAAAATCTTTTTTAACTAAAATTTTAATTGATCCATAATATTCCATTGTATGAATATACTAGAATTACTCCCTTATTATTCTGTACGCTTACAGAAAATGTAAAACTACTATCTGAAGACACAGTGGGAACAATCTTGAAAACAGACTGCCATAATATGAGAAAGCAGATGACCTTGATAATAATTCATAACTCGATTAATTAGGAGAAATGCCTCAAATTAATTTAGAAGGAATTTAAGTCCCATATCCTTGGATCTTAATTAGATAAAAAATGATAACTAAGTATAACTCAAATGCAATGAAAATAAAACTTATATTTTAAGATTCTTACTACTCTGGGAGTTAGAAAATTTTCAGAAATGTTATCAGTAAAATCTTTATAAAACCAAGTGCATATGGTCAATGCATATTTAACTTTTCTGCCACCGACGGTGACCCCTCAACCTGTTCTGTGGGCAGAAAGAAGCAGACATTTTTTCTAACAACTTCTAGTAACTAATTAGAGGTGGCCATTCCTTGCTATGGACCATTAATGTTTAGTTTTCACAAATATTTCAGACCATTAGTATTTAATTAGTTTACTAACTTTGGGAGATTGTAGCATGTTTCCTTACTTTATGTGAACCATACTAGTGAAGCATTTTGAAGTACAAATCTTAATTGTACATGCTCCCAAGAGGTTGAAGCCGCTCATACCAACTGTGGCTAGAGAGCTACTGGTTCTTAATATAGGAAGGAGTTGAGCAGGAAGAACAGTCAACAAATTCTAAGGAAGTCTTCCCACTATTCACTCATATCAAATGAATTCCAAGTTAGATACACGTTCACATATTTGCAAAATTAAGTTCAAAACATCTAAAATATTAGCCATTGTTATTCTTTTATTGTGTCTTATGAATACCTTCTATTCAGTCTCCAAACTGCAAATATATACAAATAAATGATACCAAATACATCTCAAGTATAATTAAACATCCGATATGTCTCATATCTTGGCTGGTGGATTAACCAAGTGCTCTACTCCATCTGTTTTTTATTTTCTTGAAGCTGGCATTAGCATTTCACTGTGTAGCACCTATTATTTGGAAAGAGGCACACCTAGGTTTGAATCCTGGCTCTACTACTTCCTACTCCAGTGAGCTCTACATTACTCCATCACTCTGAGCCTCGGTTTCTTCATCTATAGAATGGGGATAGTACCACCTACTTTACAGGTTGCCGTGAGACTTATAACAGCTGTTGTGAATCACAACAAATAATAAAACTAACTGGGAAAAGCACGAACCAGGATTTTGGCTCTGAAAGACAAGAAAATGACAGTAGCCAAAAATCGGGGTAGTTAAGAGGTCACTTCCTAGATGAGTAAACATGGATGGAAGTATTAGATCAGTAGGTCTCAAGTGATGTCGAGAGATTACAAAGGGCACAAGGAAACTTTTAATGGGTGATAAATATGTTTTCTAACTTGATTGTGATGATGGTTTCATGAGTATACACATACATCAAAACTTACTTGTATTCACTCTAAATATATGCAGTATATTTTATGTCATACCTTAACAAAACTGTTGAAAAAAATAACTATTCCATCAAGCTTTGACAATGCAATTGCAGATAAATGGTGTACACAATGTTTATTCTAAGGACCTACCGCCAGAAGAACACACATTACAGTATTTTTTCTATTTATAGATTGCTGAATTTGATTTGCTAATATTTTCTTAAGGCGTTTTCTGTTTAGGGTCATGATGATATTGGTTAGTAGTATTTTTTTCCTGTGATGTTTTTCTCTGTTTTGGTATCAGTTACTCTGGTATCCTATGAAGAGTTGAAGAGTTCCCTTTTCCTCAATTTATTGAAAGAGTGTAGTTAAGATTGATATTATCTTAAGTGGTTAATAGAATTTACTAGTGAAATGACCTGAGCCTGAAGTTTTCTTTTGGAGAAGGTTTTAAATTATGAATTTATTTTCTTTAATACATCTAGAGCTAATCATATTTTCTATTTCTTTTTGAGTCAGTTTTAGCAATTTGTGTTTTCAAAGGAATTCATCTATTTCATTTAAATTGTAAAATTTATTGGCTTAAAGTTGGTCATAATATTCTTTTGTTATCCTTTTAATGCATTTATGACCTATAGTGATGTTCTCTCTCATTCCTAATATTAGTAATTTGTGTCTTCTCTCTTTTTCTTCTTGGTCAGCCTAACTATTAGAGAATATAAATATTATTGATATTTTCAAAGAACTACCTTTTGGTATCATTGTTTTTTGGTTGTCGTTGTTGTTCTCTATTTCACTGATTTCTACTGTTATATTATTTCCTTCCTTCTAGTTATTTTAGTTTTAGTTTATAGGTTCTTAAGTTGGATTTTAGACCTTTCTTTTTTCTTCTGGTTCTGACGCTAATATGGGTTACTTTAGATTTCCCATGCTTGGCGTTTACATGGCATGCACTTCCCCCCTGCTTTTACTTTCAACCTATTTGTGCCTTTGTATTTCATTTCTTATAGACAACATATAATTATATCTTGCTTTTTATTTATTCACTCAGATAATCTCTTTCTTTTAACTGGAGGATTCATCTAATTTTGAAGGCTACGTTCTAAAAGTTAGTGGTGATTCCTCTAGATCGGATATCATTAGGGCATAGCAAAACTGCTCTAGCTATTTGTGAAGTTATCAGATTGGCCCCAAACTAACCAAAGTCTTATCTTTAGAAAAGTAAACAACCATACACATTAGAATTCTATAGTATTATCTGAGGATTCCAGCCTAAAGACTAGAGCAAATGGTTTTACTCTGAGGATAAACTGTTGCAAGAGGAATGGGTTTCTCCTTTCCTAAACAACTGGAATTGAAGGGAGCTAGAATCAGATTAAGTCTATTTCCAGTAGGTACTTCCAGATAACCTGTGCTGAAATCACATTCAAATCTCCTAAAATGAGCTCCCTTTATCATTCTTGGGGTTTTCCTCCACTACAACATCTAAAACCACATCCTCTTTTGATTAGGTAGCAAGCCATCCGGTGCTTCTCTTAGGTATGTCTCTCTCATCTTTATGGGATCATTGACCCTCTTACTTTATAATTACATAGGACCCTTTGAGAGCAGGGACTCCATCTCATTCATTTTGTATCCTGGTACCTATAACTGAGAGACTTCAGACCCTCAATAAAGGTCTGTCGAGTGAACGAATGAGTGAGTGAATAAGTGAATAGAACACAAGTGAAAGACTTCATCTATGATAAATGTGGCTAGAAATTTATTTAAGAGGCCAGAGGCTGAGGAGAAGGAGGAAGAGAACAACATTCAATTTGCCAAATCCACTCTCTCTCCAATGTTAACCAAAAGGTGAAGGTTTTACTTTGGACCACAAAGCCAAAATCGCTGAAAGGTTTACTTGCTAATAGCAAAATAAACAGAGCTCCAGTGGTTAGTGGACCCCTCTAAAAAACAAGTGCTACTCAGGGCTGCATTTGTGCCACCTGTGTAAAATGCTGCAGAAGAGGTGATCAAAGATGGAGCATAAACTTTCCTGAAAAGGCTGTAATGGAGACTGGGCCATGAACAAGGTAAAAGTTCATCAGTGGAACAGGAAGGAAGGGGTAAGTCACAGATAAACATCTGAATGCAAACTAAGAGCTGAACAAGAAAAGTTAAAAACCAAAAAGATCAAGAGACTAAAAACAAGAATAAGTTGAGTAGAAGCTACAGCCAGAGTTAAATTATACTGATGTTGTTTCTTTGTGGCTAAGTGCCATCTTACAAAAGAGGTTGGAGTTTGCCTTGAGGTCCAGATCTCGTGTGGTACAGTCAAGCTCCTCAGAGAGTACTGTGGCTGTTTCCTTCACTCCTAGCATGCTCTCAGTCTTATAAGACAAACGTGGTCCTTGAAAATGAGAGCAGGCATCAGGTAGGGCTAGAGTATTTTCCTAAGCTCTATGATTTAAGGAGTCCATATCACACAGTTCAAACTTTTGTTGTACAAAAACAGTCACTAACATATTATGGCTTAGTGAGAAAGAACTCAGATTTGTGAATCAATTAGATCTGGGTTTTTATTTAGTTCTTCCTTTTTCTATCTACATGGCCTTAGGCAATTAACTTAAACTAACTCAGTTTCTTCACCTATAAAATGGGGATACCAAGTACGTATTTAATAACGATGTGGTAAGAGCTAAGTAAAATAATTTATAAGACACCTTTACTTCATAGATGGTTATTTCTATCCAAGTGGTAAGAAGTAATATGACTGGCCCTTGCAAATATAAATATGCTCCTCTAGGATTGTGGGAGGACAAAGGGGGGGGGGCTGGGAAAATATACACGGGCATGTGCACACACACACATACATATTCCCCATGCCGATCTATCACACCTATTACCTTTCACAGAAGTCAAGGACACCAAGCACTACAGCCCTTTCACTTATCAAAGCAAACGTGTGGGTCTATGTTCTGGACCATATGTCCTTAAAACCTAAAGCTTAAAAGACTGTAAATGTGATTTCATCGGTGTTCATAACAAACATGAAATGGTCAAAACAAGAAACCACAAAGTTCTACCTTTTGGTTTTGCGGCCCTTCCCCCTCTTCCAAGGCCCCGTCCTCTTGCTGGTCATAGGCAGGGCCTCCCAGGGTTCTGATTCTCTTCTCACACTGCTTCTTTGCCACAGTCAGTTGGTTAATGTACCTTTTCATATTCCTGGCCCTCAGGAGATCAGCTTTCATTGCAGCAGTTTCTTTACCTTGAATGGGATGAATGGACAGTACCTGGTCAGCGGACAAGGTACAAAAGACAGAACACGACAATCCTGAACCAGATTAGTACCTGATGTTGTACACTTGAACAATGGTGGGTACTAAACAATTTAGAAGAGAAGAGAAGAGAAGAGAAGAGAAGAGAAGAGAAGAGAAGAGAAGAGAAGAGAAGAGAAGAGAAGAGAATTCATGCTAAATACAAATAGAAATACCATGAATTTCTAAACATAATTTCTAAATATACCACTGACAAATCTTACCTAAGTGTAAAACACTTAAATAAAACCTTTATACACATATACTCACAAATTGATGTGCATGTATATGTGTGTATATATCTATGTATCCATATCTTTATATGCATGTGTATATATGCATAATCATTTGTAAGCATGCACTGAGTGCTCACTATGTATTAGGCACTGGATAGGCATTAGGGATTCAAGACCAATTGTTTGATCTCTGGAACTTAAAGTCTAGCAAGGAAGAAATCCAAAGACAGTATGAGCAATTACAAATATAATATGGGCTATAAAGAAAATGTGCAGGTACCACTAAACGATTCTAACCCAGGTTTTCCTAAGGAAATTCCATTCAAAAAAAATGAGTAGAGTGGAGTGTGGCAGATAGAAAGAATGGCAAATGTGAAAGGGAAAACCTTGAAGCAGGAAAGAGAACAGAGCTTTGGAGAAACTGACACAAAGCCGGACAGCAGATGTAAAAGGAGCTACAGTGATCCAAAATGAATCTGAAGTAGTCTGGGGCTTGAAGATGCAAAGTCTTTCAGTTTATAGAAAGAACTTTGGCCTCTAGCTCAAGAGTACTCAGAAGCTTTCAATGGGTTCATAAGCAGAAGTCTGCCATAAATGGATGTGTATATTTAAAGATTACACAGGAAGGAGGGCAAAAGAGAGTTGGAAGGTGAAAGACTGCAAATAGAGAAACCAGTTGGAGGGTCACTGCAGTAAATGAGGAGGGCGACCGTGGCCCACACAGTGGTCATGGCAATGGCAGACGTGAGAACTGACAGGAGTTAAGGATGATTTAGAAAGAGAACTAACAGGACCCAGTGACTGACTAGACAGGACAGAGGACTGGCTGCTAAGGAATGTAAAAAGAAAAGAAGTTTCAGCAAAGGCAGCTCCCGAACTTCTGCTGTGAAGGTGGAGCCAATTACTGAATCGGAACATTCAAGGAAAAGCACGTTTATGAAAGATCAGAACTTCAATTTTGAACAACGCAGCAGATGATATTTGCTAAAGATGGCCATAATAATAGCTCCCATCTCACATGCTCTTTTTACAGTGTCACTTTGACAATCTTCCTCACTTTCCTTGAAGTTGGATGGGTCTGTGATTATGCAGGAAGTGATGCTACCACTTCCAAGGCTAGATGGTAAAAGACCACTGACTTGGAGCCCTGAGCTGCCTCTTAAGTTATCCCCCAGGTATGAAGCCTCCACGCTGTGAGGAAGCCTACACAATCAGTCAGTGGAGAGATGGGCATGGAGAGGGCCTCCAGACGACAGCCCTGGCTCAGATCTCAGCCCACATCCAGCACCAACTTGGTACCACGTACATACGCCATCTGGAAAGTGAACCATCCAGCCCCAAATGAGCAGAGAAAAGCCATCCTCGATAAACCCTGCCCAAACTGCAGATTCTTGAGCAAAAGAAATGACTGTTGTTTAAGACATGATGATTCAGGGTGGTTTGTTGTACAGCAAACAATAACCAGAACAGGCAAGCTGAGTTTGAGGCCATTTGAACTTTCTAAGCAGAGACATAAGGTGCGAAGTTAAAAGTGTTTGGCTTTAAGATGGTAACTGAAGTCATAGGAGTAGGTGAAATAACCCAGGAAGAAAAAAAAAAAAGATCCCAGGACATAACCTAAATAAGTCCCATATTTAATGGTAAGAGGATAAGAAGAGATGCTGACCCGAGAGACTGAAGGAGAGACAGAAGATGAATGAAAGTGTGTGGTTTACTGAGAAGTTAGAGAAAGAGAATTTCAACAAAAAGGGAGAAATAGTCTCTTTTTTGTTTTCCTGCAACAGCCTCCTAACTGGTCATCATGCTTTTTATCTTTGGCCTCCCCTTCAGGCTTTATCTCAACACAGTAGCCAAGGCAAAACTATTAACATACATCAGATCATGCCATTCATCTGCTCAAGAACCTCCCACACACCCCACTCCACCCACAGCAAAGCCTCTTATAAGGGGCTATGAGGCCCTGCACACTCTGGCCTCAGCCCCTACTGTCCACACTATCCACATTGGTCTCCTTACTGGTTTTTTTTTTTCTTTTTTAAATTATAGCTTTGCGGATATATAATTCACAAACCATACAATTCACCTATTTAAAGTATACGATTGAACTGCTTTTAGTATATTTACAGAGTTGTGCAAACATCGCAATTACTTTTAGAACATTTTCAATGCCCCCAAAAGAAACCATGTACCATTAGCTGTCACCCCCCAATCCACTCCACTCAGCCCTAGGTGTTTTTCCAGGGCTGCCTCTGTGGGTTTGCCTGTTCTGGACATTTCATATGAGCAGAATCATACACTATGTGGTGTTTGGTGACCAGCTTCTTGAACACACTGGGCAGCTCCCTGCACAGGGTATAAAAGTCTGATGCTTTTATCTAGTGGTCTGTTCTCTCAGCCTGGCCCAGACATCACCCATATCATCTGTGTGGCTCAATTCCTCGCCTCCTTCAGGTCCCTGGTTTGGGTCTCAGGGAAACCTTCCCTGGCCACACTATTTTCAACTGCAACTCCCACTTTACAAAACTACTTTTCTCCCTCTCTGCTTTACTTTGCTATACAGCATATTGCTATACTGTAGACTTGACCTATTTGTCCTATGAAAGTTAGCATTTCGTTTGTTTCCACACTTCCGTATCCCCAGCACCTACAACAGAGTCTGGCAACCCAGAAGGACTCATTAAATAGTTGCTGAACAGGTGAATGAACTGTGTCAAATGTCATGCAGAGGTCAATAACAACACAGGTAATGTCGAGTGCTTACCACCTATCGGGTATTGTGTCCTTTCTAAACTTTGGTTGTGAATGAGGGAGAGGGGATTGAGTATCCTCGCCTCTTGCTCTTCAACTTACTCAAATATGGTTCCTATCCCTCCCTTCCACCAAAGCTGCTGCTGCCACAACCACTTGGGACTTTCATGTCAAACCAAGTAGAGTGTTTGCCCTAGCGTCTGGAATCACAGTTAGATTAGAATTCTGGTTCTGCCATGTGGTCTTACCAAGAATTTGTAAAATTTAATCAAAAAACATTTACAAACATTTACAATGGTTTGTTTCCTTAAGCTGACATTATATAATTTAAAGTAAAAGCAAAAACCTTGCACAAAATTAATTTTAAAAAACGGCTTAAGCATTGAGCATTACCTTATAGAGAATGGACTGCTTTGCATACACAATTGGAAGCAGAGGTTGGGGATGAGGGAAAGTTTTATTTTGTTTTTTTAATGGGAAAGAAATGAGCTGATTTTGATGCTGATGAGAAAGAACCAGTTAAGAGAGAAAGAGAGTGTTAGATGGGAAATGTAATCCATAAGACAGGTGAAGAGAGTGGCTTTGGGAAAAGGCCGTTTCCTCCACTGTAGTAACATGGATGAGTGTAGACAGACACAAATTTCGAGACAGGTGGCTACAGGCTGAAGCAGCCCTCACGTGGATTCCGTTTTCTTGACAAAGTGAGTGAGGTTACCTGCTTAGAGTAAGGTGGATAAAAAGGGTGAGTGGTCAGAGGCTTGCAGAAGTGGGGACAGTGTGAAATTCACTGTGGAATGCAGAAAAGCAAGCTCACTTTAAAAACACTGTGAGATTGTTAGCCAATGTTCAGGGCCTAGGAGATCACTAGATAAATATAAATATTCCTGGTCAGATCACACCTTCCAGAGGTGAGTCACAGGGTACTTGGCTTAGCTTGGAGCTACACTGAAAAAAGAAAAGCATCTTTGCTTTGTCTGCTTCTTGATGCCCCTCAAAGTGAAGTCTAAGCAATGTTTTACACATCTCCCAGGAGGCCTCCAATTTCCCAGGATGATCCTTACCTCTCTTCATGTCCCACTTAGTCAATTTGTACAAATGCTTAAAGCGGCACCACATTAACTGAAAACACTTAAGACGAGAACCACAAAACGTTTTGTCTTTCAGAAGCAGCATTTCCCAGCATTTATCACAGAGGGTCACAGGCAGACTTCAGGTCAATAGATGGCTTTGTTCAAGAGGGTGTGTCAGATACTATAAGCCATTTTTCCATAAGTCTGCTGAGGAGCTATTTTCTTTTGACTTCCATAGTGGTTTCTCAGCTTGTCCTATGCATGGCTGATAGAGAGGCCCTGCACAAAGAACTTGGTAACTCAACATTCACCTCAAGAGTCAGATTTAGTGTTTCAGAGCCTCCTCGGTGGGAAGATACAGGTAAATTTAGTCTGTCCCTAAATTAGTCTATTGCAACCATGTAGGCTTTGTGTATGTACCTAAAGAAATCCATGCTTGGAATAGCTAATTTTTCAGAAACTTTTCATTTTTAAACATATATCCTTGAAGTCTAAATTTTGTGCAGGACATTTAAATTACTCTAAAATTTGGGGACAAAAAAGTTGCTTTTTACAAAATAAACCTAGACCACAATGTTTATTTGGGGTTAAGACAGGCTAATAAAGAGACGTATATTGGAAGAAATTGACACATGTTTATCAACAACCAAATTCTTCTTCTCCTAAGAAAGCTTACGAGCTTTTCTAAAAGTACAAAAACTAGAAGCAAATTACAAAGAGAAGGAAGGAAAAAAGAATAAAACTTCTTTTAAAACCCAGCTGCAGGGCTGAGAATATTCTGGGGCTCTGCTTGAATGTCGCCTGCTCACGAGAACGCCTTCTGTTTGTTCAAGGGCGATACAACGCCATTGTCTGATCACAAAGCTTGTTGCTAACAAATGCAACAGCAGCTTGTTGCTTAGACAATGCTGTTTATTTTTGCCTCAGAAAACTAATGCCACATTCGGGGCTAAACGACTAACATGGAACTTATGCAGCCCATGTGTCTGTCGTGCAAAAATCCTTGTAAATCCAGCCCTGCAGATGAATACGCTTCTTTGTGACCTGAAACCCCATTCAGCCAAGAAACATTCGAGTCAAGAAAAGTATAGACAAGCGGGTGTGTGCCAACCGCTGTGGCCAAGCTCAAGCCAGCTTCATGTGGCTGCTTCTGTGTAGGGCCTTAGGTAGCACTGTGCATTGCTAACAAACGTTTATTCACACAACACTTAATCTAGCTTTAAAAAGAAAGCCAAGACAATAACCAGTGGCAGGTGAAACTGGATGGCAGTGGCTCTTTAAATTGGTGCCAAGATGAACACACAAGGGATATAACATTCTAAAGTATTTAATTATATTGTTTACTGTTTTTCCTCCTAGGTAGTCTAGATTCTACTGAGGTCAGAGCAAAAGGAAATGGATTCATCTGGTTTCGTTTGCTGAAAATGATGTTGGGATTAGACGTTAGGCGGACCTTTGGGCTACAAAGACATCATGTTAGACCTGTGAACAACATCACAGAACTGCCTGTTGCTGTAAACCTTCTTCCCATGACGTAGTTCTTCCTTAAGCAAGTGAAGCAGCTTGCAGTAAAAATACCAGGGGACAACTGTGTCGTAATATTTCTAACGAGGCAAAGGAGGGCGAATTAACGTACACTAATGACTCCAGAAATAGCACAAGTATAAATGGATTAAAATGCACCCCTATATTTTTCAGGTATTAAAAAAAATCAATATTTTTCTTTTCTGATAGTGCACTATCAAACTCCAAGGCACAGCCTAACAACAGCACCTCAGCAGGTTGATTGAGGAATTCAGTGGACAACGCAGCAGGGTTTCTCACCCTCAGCACTACGGACCTCTAGGACTGGAGAAACCTTTGCTGTGGAGAGCGGTCCTGCGCACTGTAGGATGTTTAACAGCATCCCTGGCCTCTACCACTAGATGCCAGTAGCATCCTTTCCCCCAGATGTGACAACCAAAAATGTCTCCAGATACTGTCAAATGTCCTCTGTCCACTGGGGGCAAAATTGTGCCCCTTTCCTGACCCATTGAGGAGTTACTAATTCAGAAGCATAACCTCTGCCGCTGGCGTGAAGGAGACAGGCTCCACACTTGTCCCCACCACCCGCGCCCCACCCCCCCCCGGCTTCCCAACATGTGGCTGTCCTCCCCAGGATGCACAAGTCTCACATCCCCGGCGATCGAGGTAAGAAATTAAGAAAGGTCCCCAAGAAAATGTCAGGCCTCCACTCCTCAACCTGCATCCACACCGACAGATTAACAAGCCTCTGAGTCTTTCTTAAACATGTAAATAGAAGTTTCACTAAACACTCCCTGAGAGGAGGGTTTGAGAAACAGGTATGTATTTACTTAGGGCCTAGTCAAGTCTCAGAATGAGAAACGGTACTTGACTTCCTGACGTGAAGCTGGCAGCGATTCTCGGTAGTTACTAATCATCACGAACTTCTTCAAAATTTTCTGAACATCATCTGAAAGGCTGCCCAGGAAATAAATAGATTTACCTTACTTTTCGACTTGAGGCCTGTATGTTCTTTTTTTTTTTTTTTTTTTTAAAGAACAAATAGGATTCTCTTAACAAATCAAACACCTGAAATTCCCTAGTCTAAAGTGGCAGTCCACTTTAGTACAAAGTATATTTGAGCAATGAGCAGAAACGACAGTTGATGGGGGAACCACTCAGGTCACACTGGAGGAGCCCGCAGAGGCTTCACGGGCTGGGCGCCGCCTGGTCAGGGGTGCCGGCAGCACGCCTCGTATTTCCTTCCTTTAAATACATCTAGCACTTGCTTTAATCTAAGGCCCTCCAACATATTTGCAACACATTTTTTAAAATAATGATAATGTCATATCAACTAAATCCACACATTAAATTACCAGGAGAGCCCTGCTCCCAAATTAGCACTATGAGTTGAATAGATATGCCACATACACTTAGAACACGGATCCGGCCCATGTAATTTGTAAGTTCTGAGCACGGCTCTCATAATATCTATCTGTGTGAATGAGTAGTGAGTGGGAAGAATCCAGGAGGAGTCAGAAGACCTGGGTTCAAGTCCCAGATCTGTGTGTGACTAACCAGTAGTTCTAGTCACACAGGATACAGTGCTTAACATCTCTGGACCTAAACTTTATTTGCGTAAAAATTCAGGTGTTAGACTATATGATGACTAAAGTTTTCTTTGGGGACAGAGGTTGGAGTAGAGTTGCCTATAAAATTACGAGTCCCTCAAGTCAGAGAATAGATTGGGGTGAAGCAGGACACTGGAGAAGGACTAGCAGGTGCCCGAGGTAGCGGTACTCACAGTAGAGGGCTGGGCAGGAAAAAATACTGGCAGGGGCCCCTTGGGCAATGGCAGGGAACCAGCCTCGGGTGTTTTGTAAGTTTAGGTCATCCATAAATTAGACATATGTGTATCAAATTACTGCAAAGCTAGAAAGTCAGGCCACATCAAAGCATCAGAAAAGACCCTGAGGCAATTCGCCCCCTTCTTTCAATCAGTGACACCTTTAAATCCCAAACCAGACAAAGAAGCTACATACTACCTTTATAAAAATAATTTCTAATGGAAATTATTATGGTTCTTATCAGTGAGTAAATGTATGTGTGTACATGTGTGTCTATACACATATTCAATATATTCCAAAGTTATTCAGTTCTTAGATATATTTAATTCCAAAACTGTTTACTTATAGTCTAAAGAAAAGAAGATGCATAATTTTACCAAAGCCTTCCAATCTATACTACGAGTATATCACTCCCAAGTGTGTACTACTTATAGACAGCAGTTTATAGCAGACTGAAATCCACAGAATGTCGTTTGCTGCTGTCAGCTGAATGAATATTACTGTGAATCGCCATAACAATTCTTGATGACACTTTAGGATTCAGAACAGCCAAAAAGAAAGCTCTAAAGGGAGATAAAATACTGTGGCTTATTTACATCAAATTTCAGAGAAAATTTAGCATACGTTC
Organism: Rousettus aegyptiacus; assembly: GCF_014176215.1. NCBI lineage: Eukaryota > Metazoa > Chordata > Mammalia > Chiroptera > Pteropodidae > Rousettus > Rousettus aegyptiacus. The sequence goes on from NW_023416286.1 coordinate 27,285,957, forward strand.
CATTACTACCAGAATTCCTACACTTGGCCAGTGTTTTAATTCATTCAAGTGACTATAAGCACAGACTGAGTAGCTATAAAAAACAGAAATTTATTTCTCATATTTCTGGAGGCTGAAATCCAAGATTAGGGTGCCAGCACAATCAGATTCTAGTGAAGGCCTGCTTCCGGGTGACAGCCGGTCACCTTCCTGCTATGTCCTCAACATGGTAAAAGAGGCTAGTGATCTCTCTGGAGACTCTTTTATTATCAGAGAACAAATCCTATCCACGAAGGCTCCACCCTCAGGACTCAAGTACTTCCCAAAGGCCTCACTTCCTAATGCCATTATGTTTGGATGTTAGGATTTCAACATATGAATTTTGGGAAGTCACAAACATTCAGACCAAATCGGTCAGTTATCTTAATAGACCATTTCTCAAGTACTCTGGCTGTTCAAATTGTAAATTAAAAAACTAGGGAGCTGGGCACTAAAATGCAAATATGAATACATCGATGACTCTTATCATCTACAGTAGTGGTTCCCAGAATGTGGTTCCTGGGTCAGAAGCACCAGCACTACTGGAGAACCTCTCAGGAACCCCACTCCAGATCCACAGAATTAGAAACTCTGGAGGGGGGTGGGGGCAATGATCCACATTTCAACAAACCCTCCAGGAGATTCTGATGCAAACTGTAGTTTGAGAACCACTGTTCTCCAGGATTATGTCTACACTTCTCTTTTTTATTTTTATTTTTATTTATTTATTTATTTTTTTAGGCAAGGCAACTGGCAACCCTTGGTGGACCTCAAGAATGGCATGGACCCTGTCAGTTTACAATCTCTTATTTTTTATTTTTTATGTCTACAGCACCTGGTCTTGCTAGGTGGTCTCCTATCCAAGTACTAACCAGGCCTGACTCTGCTTAGCTTCCAAGATTAGACGGGATCGGGCTTGTTCAGGGTGGCATGGCTTAGTATGTCTACACTTTTTGGGATAGCTTACAAGGCCCTTTACAATCAGCCCCTGTCTTCCCATCAAGCCTCATCTCTCCATTACATGCCAAACGCCAGCACAGTGTCTCACCTCACATAACCCATACATAGGGGCTGTTCCACAACTGTCTTTTTCATCTACATACACGTGGTACCCTCCGCCCACATATACCTGACAAGTCCATAGGGAATGAGAGCCATTCAGTCTTTCTGACTCAACCCTGTTGCTTTTTTGACCTTTGTTGCAGATAGACCTAACTGCTCCACACGTCTATACCACTACTAAATCTTAAATGTGCAACTCTCACTGCGTTTATCAAATTGTATTATGATTTTCATGTGTGCCTACCTGTCTCCTCATTAGACCGAGATCTTCTTAAGGTCAAAGGCGGTTTTCCATTGCAAAGCTGTATCTACCACATAATGGCACTCGAAAACATGTTTGTTAGATGACTGAAGACCTAATTCTGGTAATTAAGATGTCCTCCAGAGTACATTCCCTACTAATATGAAGAGTCCTAAGAGAACTCAAGCACTCTCTCATCTACCCAGAATCAGGGGAGGAGGGGTTGTGATCAGAGAAGAAACATGCAGGATGAAATATAAAGGATAAGTAGGAGTTACCTGGGCAGAGTGCTACTGAGAGCAAGGTAGCATTCCACGGAGAAGAAACAGAATGGGCAAAGAAGATGAGGCAGGAGGAATCAGAGTGGGTGAAGAAAACAAAGTCGGTGTGGCTGGAGCACAAAGAGAGGACGTGGAACAGCAGAAGATGAGGATGAGGATCAAGTCAGGGCCCAGAGAAGCAGGACCTTGTCGGTCTCACATGAAGGAGCTTTTACTCTAAGAACAAGGCGAAGATAATGTAGGGTTTTAAGCATGAAGGTGACATGATAACAATCTACTTTTTAAAAATCACTATGGATTCAGTATGAAAAATATATTAAATAGGGACAGAAGTGGATACAGGAGACCAATTAAGAAACTATTGCTATAGTTCAAGAGAAAGACTGGTGGTAGAAAATGGTGGTGTAGAAAGACAGCGTTCAGATAGATTTAGGAGGTCAACCTGTATGACCTTGATGGGCTAGATACAGTACCTGACGGAAAATGAATGAACGAGGATGACTCCTAGGTTTCTGACTTATGTGGATGAATGGTGATGCCATTCACAGAGACAAGAAACTACAGATGTCCAGTTATGTGGGACTTGGATTTACACACTTTCACATGGCAGTACAGAGTGAACTGGTTAATTCCTTAAGCCAGGGGTCCCCAACTCCTGGGCCACAGACTGATACTGGCCCATGGACTGGTACTGGTCCGTGACACAGCAGGAGGTGAGGAGCAGGTCAGCGAGTGAAGCTTCATCTGTATCTGCAGCTGCTTCCCAGCGCTAGCATCATCACCTCAGCTCCGCCTCAGATCATCGGGCATTAGATTCTCATAGGAGCACTGGTCCCTGGTGCCAAAAAGGTTGGGGGCCGCTGCCTTAAGGTTTTAGAAGGTTACACAATCAGGTAATTTCTCCCAACCTGTAATACGGCATTTTTTCTTTAAATCCTCAAAGTATTTTCACAGTTGCATATCATTTCTTAATCATCAATAATTACGACTGAAAAGCTTTGCCAGAAACAACTTTGTATGCAGCAACAAAACTATATTTAGAGCCTATATACACTATACTCATAAGTAAGGTTCCCATCTGTAGGTTGAATACTAAATATTCTTATGCTTTTCCATCTGTTTATTCTTTTTTTAAACTTCTTCAGTTTCCCCCACTTACAAAGATAATGTGAAAATAGGAGAAATAACATTGGAAATGGCATTGCTTACAATTGCACGCACAACCTGGTAGCGTCACTACATGGCCACTCTGAAATACAAATGAGCACAGCTCCATTTTCCAGGTTTTAGGGAACCAGTGCAGACAGGTGGGGCTTGTGGCAAGGGGTTAACATACAGGCTGAGACTTTTCCCAGATTCTTTGCCTGGTGATATTTTCACTGCCTCTAAAATGCAAAGAGTTCCAAAAACAACTCAGCAATTACATTTTAGGGAGTCTTTTAATGCTAAAAATCAAACTTTCCTTAATGACTTTTAAAGAGGGAAAAAGACATATCTGTCTAGAAAGAAATTAAAGATCAGTTTGAGGAAGAATGAGAAATAGTGGCTATCTAAACTAGTTTATAAAGTAACCTTTTATTGGATAGCCACATGTCAAAACTCCAAAGGTCACAGAGAAGAAACAAGAACTGCTTCTGATAATACTCAATGTTACCGAACATTCAATTTTTTAAAAAGTAAGGACAATGGAGAATGCTAAATTTGATCTTCCTTTTTTTATAAAGTATGTACACAAATGTTAACAACTTAATTATTTAAAATTGAAATTGTCTACATATGAACTTCGACAGTGAGACAGCAGATGGTATTACGAATTAGGGGAAATCACATGAAATTGTTAATACATTGTTCTCTAAGAATGGGGAACAGCTTCAGCTTTGCAAAGATAGTTGACTTGGAGACAGAAGATATAAAAGACCATTAACTATTATCTCTATACTAATAACTCCCAAATATTTCTCTTCAGGGTTGCTCTCTCTCTTTCCACAAAGTGAATCCCAGCTTAGAAATGCCAAATGGGAGGGGGGAGGCGGGGAAAGCCAAATGGGCTCTTTTTTATCCTCCTGTCTCACAAATACAGAATGTCCAAGCCCTCTTACCTCTAAACCAGGTCCCCTATACCTTCTCTGACTCTTTTAACGTCATCACCGAAAAATGCTTTACAATCATCTAGAGCATTCAATCTAAAGATTAACAAATGGAGTCCTAGAGAAATAAAAGGACTTGTCTAGGTTTCCTCGGGAAGCTATCACTTGAACCAAGGTCTCACTAGAACCAAGGTCTCCTAATTCCTGCTCTAGTACTTTCTTTCTATACCTCGAACTTCATCTCGACAACCTGAAGCAATGTCATAACAAAGACAGTAGCAAGACTAGAAGTAATGATATCAAACTAATTTACTTACTTGTCTAGACAGTCATTTCCTCATCTGTGAAGTCAGCAGTGTGCCAACACTGTAATGGCTCATCGATTCTTCCCTGTATCCAATCAGTCACCAAGTAGGCTATTTTTCCTTCCTCATCTTCCTTATCAATCCCTTCCTTTTCACTACCATCATCCACATCCTGCCCTGTAATACCTCCTTCCTGGTCACTGCATAGCCCTCCTGGTTTAGGGACTCAACAAATGTGGAGCTTGTTTTGTTCATCACAGTATCATAATCACCTAGTCAGTGTTTGGTAAACATTTCTAAATGAACATATTTGCACCATCTTCCTTACTGGGCTGAAATTAAAAATTAATGCTCCCTCATAATCCACATCTTCATTTCCTTTTTTTACACAGCTCCTATCTTCTGTCAGGACACATGGCGAGAGGGAAAGTCCCCAACCCAGGCTTCCTTTGTCTCCAGGTGCTAACGACAAACCCTGGCTGCATGTGTAAAGTCTCCAGGCCAGCTCTTCTTTGTTCTTTTAGCACCATGCTCCCTGACGGGGACTCGAGTGGGCCAGGAGACTCTCGTGGAAAGTCTAGCCTATAAGGGAGCAGTGTTTGCTGCATCGTAGCTACAAATCTAGACCTGCTCTGCACTTGAGACAGTAACATGTCCTTCAGCCTCATGTATGAGAGAGGGGATATGCTAGCACCATGCAAACTCTAAGGGGGCTGACAGACATCTTCACACCGTAATTATTCCTCAGTATTATACCTGGGTAAACACCTCTTCATTTGAAGGTGAACAGGAACAAAACACAGAATGTATTTATTTAAAAAGTCTAGAAGACTGGAAAGAGGACAGAAGTTATTCACAATATAAATGCTTAACTAAAGGAAAAGATTAAATTATGAAACATCAACTCACTGGAATCATTTAAACGACCATCAAGGTTATGTTTTAAGGTAGAAATATTAATTTGTATTAAAATTAAATGTTAATGAGAAAAAATTATGAAATTATGTTTAGTTTATCTGTCCAATGATTTTACTCTTCTAAGAATTATGACTCAGATGAATAAAGCTCATAAGGGAACACAGAATACAAACAAAGGGTTCATATTAGAATGATATTATATTTACTTTCTCTATTGCTATTATGCTATTATTTAACAAATTGAAATATTTAAATGCGAGCCAGAAGAAGGCTCATACTTGCCAAAGTTCTGACAGGAGAAAGATGACCAGGGATAGACCTTTAGAATGTATAACTGAAAACAAATTAATTCTTACCCTTGTGCCTCTTCAGCTGGGGAAAGCTGCTAATTGTAGTTGCCTGGATTATTTCCACTACAATTTGATACCTGATTTTTAAAAGAGAGAAAAAGAAAAGCATGAATGAGGAGAAAATAGTATTCTCAGAGATACTTTTAGACTGTATTTATACTAATCAAATATAACACAGGAACTGTGAATCCTGACCACACATAATGGAAACCATCCAACACCTACACAGTAAGCCAGGCACTGTGCTGCATGCTAGTCGTCTCTGAGACCCTGACGTAAGAATCATGAACTTGCCCCCACCCCACTCCATTCCCTATACAAGAAGCATTACTACCTGCCCCCCCACTGAAGACAAAATCTTTGAGGTTGTGTTCAACACCTCTCTTTCACTCCCACCCCTACCTTTCTCTGCCCCCATCAGTACCCAGAGCCTATCGATTCTATCTCCTAAATCTGCACTGTTCAAGGAGGTGGCCGTGAGCCACGTGTGGCTACTTAAATTAAAAAGCGAGCTCCTCAGCTGCACGAGCTACATTTCACGTGCTCCAGAGCCACACGCGTGTCGCTCATGAACCATCCTGGACAGTACATACAAATGTTTCCATCACTGCAGAAAGTTCTATTGGATGGGGTTGCCCTACATACATCTCAAAGCTGTCCTCTCCCCTCCAGCCCCACTGTCGCTGTCTTAGTGATTTCCATCATTATTTCTCTCTTGGAAGGCCATTCCAGGATTGAGAATCTGCAGCGGGACCACGGCATCAATGTTACTTAAGCGCTCCAGGTAATTTTAACACACAGAGGGAGTTGACATCATCAGGTATGTGTATGTGTGACAAAAAACACCTCTGAATCACGAAAACTAAAAGTCGACGAAAGTGCTGAGTACGATCCTAGAGTTGTGACTATTTTGAGCATATTCAGGTGGCTTTGTGAACCCTAGTTCTTGAGAGCTATGCAGTGGTAATGTAGTATTGCCCTATCCGAGCTCATCTATCCTCAATGTTTCTTAGCACATAATTGTATTGACTGCTTAAGAATCGGCCTATAATAAAGCTATTTAACATTCATTATTATTCTGAACACAAACTTTGTGGATTTCTGAGATTTAATGCTACATCTGGCTGGCTTGATGTGTTCTTTTGCTTTTCAACTAAAACCCAGATAAGAGTCATGGATTCATCATAGTTATAGCTATTCATGGACTCCTCACAAATTAACATCTTTTTATTTCTTCACTCGTGTTACATAAATACCTACGCCTGCCTCTCACCACCTCAAAGAACAGGCCGTTAAGAGCATCGTTGGCAGGTCACCTGGGGAGTGTGGAAGACACTGCTGGTTGCCAGCATCCTTTCTCTCTTTTTTCCTCACTAAATGAACCACAGTTTCATCAGGGGAAAAAATGCACCTTTGTAAAACTGCTATCCTTCTCCCTAGCAGTTAGGGATGGCCACTTAATACAGTTCTAGCCTATGAGATATACGCAGAAGTTGCGGGGTAGCAATTCCAGGAAAGCTTTCTAAAGGGGCAGACTCCACAGAAAAGCTTTTTCAGTCTTTGTCTATGCCCTTCCCCATTTTCCTCTGTGAAACAAGAATGTAATTGGTTGAAGATACAGCAGCCATGAGGATGAAAGCCGCGGGCTAAGACAGTAATATAAGAAGATAGGAGTTTAGGTCTCCATGACAACACTGAGCTATCTTAACAGCCCTACACTTGCCCATCCCAGGACATCTTGTTCCATGAGGAAAATAAATCCCTAACTTGTTTAAGTCACTATATGTCAACCTGTCCTATGGCCAGATGCCACCCCAACTGATAGAGCGCGCTTTGAAAACTCCAGACAGAGAAGATATCTCTAGGCTGAATATACATTCAGGCAATGTTCCCCAAATGGAAGCACCACCAGGACATTAATGATCAGTAAAGTTTTCTGATCTGCCTTCATTCCTCCATTATAAAGTGCAAAAGACGGTTAGTTGTTCCTGCAAGTTACTGAACAGATGAGGAAATAGCTTATAAGAAACATACACAAACCTGCAACCATCAAAGTCTAACACCCCCTAACCAAGTCTTTAATTTAACCGTGGACTGCCACTCCTTCTGCAACTTGGCACTGACCTTCTCATCCACCCCACCTTCCAGTTCTCCTCAATATAAACCTGGACTTAAGCCAGGGCAGTTTCTAAATGGCCCTCCTAAAATTATAGCCACTTTTCAAGGCTTTTGCTCATGCTGTACCCTTCTAAAAACAATCTCCTTACTTGCCCACCTAACTAGATCTTATACATACTATTTTTTCCCTTGAATCTTCCCCAACCTGTCTAATTCACATTAATATTTCTCTTTTCTGAAACCCTAAATTACCTCTGCTCTATAATAGAACCTATTTACCTACTATTTTAGACTGTTGATGTAAAGAGTTGTATTTCCACAATGCTGTAAAGAAAGTGGTATGTCCAGTCCTGACATGTCCTTAAAAAATGGTAACACATCTGAACCAAAGACAAAATTGTGGCTTTGTCAATAACAAAGATATGCTACAGTTTTTCTAACTTTATCATAAGCCTCTTTGAAGAGAGGGATCGTGTCACGTCATTTCCTATAGGACCTTGTCTGGCACTAAACATGCGGTAGGCACTCAGTAAATATTAATGAGTGCTATGGACTAAATGTTAGTATTCCTCCCAAAATTCATATGTTTAAACATCATCCCAATGTGATGGTATCTATAAGTATAACATCTGGGAGATAATTAGATCATGAGATGAGTGCCTGTATAAATAGACCCCAGAGAGCTCTCCTGCCACCAAGAACAATTATAAAAAGAAGACAGCCATCTATGAACCAAAAAGGGGACCTTCACCAGTCACGCAACCTGTCAGCCCCTCGATTTTGGACTTCCCAGACTCCATATTGGGAATGCATGTTCGTCGGGTAAGCCACTCAGTCTATAGCATTTTTGTTATAGCAGTACAAACGAACTAAGACAATGAGCTAATAAATTCATAAGTGTTAACATCTGGAACACTTAACAGGTACAAAAAATATTCTGAACAATCTGTTCTTTTGCTATTCTTAGTGATTCATGTGCTGGAACAAATGAGTCATCGGTGGTATTGGAAAAAAATACACACCATCTCAGTAAAGAGTTAAAGTTTTATAAATGAATCCATGAAATTATAATAAAATACCAGCTAACATTTATTGATTCCTTTCATCAGGTACCAGGTACCTGTTTAGATACTTTAATTTATATTAACTCATTTAATCCTCTCAACAAGGTCCTGTGATCATCCCAGCATTACAGACGAGAAAGTTGGAGTTTGAGTGGATGAAGAAATACATACAGGGCCTCACTGCTTTTAATACCGGTGCCAAAATTACAACCTAGAGCTGCCTGATTCTAAACCTCATGATCTCAACCATTTTCCTGCTACTCTACAATTCAGTATAGGTTAATGTTTATCTTGTCTAAAGCCTTTCAAAGCATATAAGCATGGCCAGTGCCAGACAATCTTTCTAGGCTTACTGCCTTCTGTATCCCTCTTGGATACCATTTTCCTGCCAGACCGGACAGCATGGAATGCCCCAAACACACGCCAGCTCCTTCCTGACTCCTGGCGATTCTTTATTTCTTTTCTCTCTTGCACACTATCCCTTCCCTTTATCTGTTGAAATCCTATTTGTTCTTAAAAACTCAGTTCACTGATATTCCTCTCTGAAGCTTCTTAGATTCCTCTCTTCTACGGGATGAAATATTTGCTCCTACCCACTTCTATAGCTTTTTACACTCTACTTCTGGCTTTAAAATCTTGCTTCATATTTAACTATGTATGCCCACATGCGTGTCCAATGCTGGACTAATAAATAATGCTTTAACATCAGGGGAAAGAATTCGAGAATCCACAACCAATTCATCTTTACATACACCAGACCCTCTCCCATAGTGCTTTGTACATAGTAGGCATTTGAACATGGTTATTGACTCTGTAGAATTCATTTTCACTTGATACCAAAAGGCAAAGTAGGAAATGAGTGACTTTCTCATTCTCAACAAAACCATACAAACATATGCATCCAAATGTGGGTTAGCCCTTATAGCACAGGGTGCCTTGTCCTCTGGAGAGCTCCTCAGGGACACCCAGCACTCCTTCAGCTTTCTTCCAGAGGCAGAGTGGCCTTGCTAGTGCCAAGTTTGGTTCAAGAATCAGGAGGACTGATATTTGCAAACATTGTCTTGATCAGAAGTGCAGAGATTGTTAGTATATTTTTTTCCAAAATGATAATGTAAAATCAGGTATTAAGAGAAAGCAAAACAGGACTTCAGCTCTATTCTAACTTGAGCAAGATCCTACCTACAGCATCCCTTGTCCCAAGGATGAGGAAAAAGTCACACAAAGATAGCTGCCACCTGCCCCTCTGAGCCACCACCTCACCGCTCTTTAGATTTATAGACTTAGCTAAGTTAAAAAAAGACTTAGAGCAGGCTTGTATTTATGAACTCTTCCCATTTATCATACACTTACCTGAAATGCTTCCCCGTCCTTCAAAATAATCACCTTGGACATCTATAGACTTATTGTTCTTCTACTGTCAACTGTTTAGAACAGCTTTGGAATTCTATTAGAATTGATTTCCAAAGTTATTTACAAGCCAAACCAAAAAAAAGTTCGTCTCTTCATTTAATTAGGCACACCTTACACAAATTTTGTTAACCATTGCTTTACGGCTGTCTTGAACACACACATGCTGGAATGTCTTAGCAGAGTCAAAGGCTAGAAAAATCCTAGTCTCCGGTATACAATACGGTAAATGGTCTACAATACTATTTTAAATTAAAATAAGCAAAGATATACTATAGATTATAATGCCATATATACACACATGAATCTTTAAGAAAAAATTAAAAACTTAAAAATAATGTTTTCAGAGTTGCCACAGCTATTTTGTACTAGCCTAGACATGTTTTCAGTAGAGGGACTTCAGCGATAGCTCTGGAGGAGAAATGAAGCCGTGGTAATTTCAGCTAGCTAAGTCGAAGCTGTGTCCCAGCCTAGGAAGTAGTTAAGAATGTGAGCTCTTGCACCAGTTGGGCTGTGTTCAAATCCTGCTTATAACACTTACTAGTCACCCTGGGGAAATTATGTATTTAAGCATTCTAAAACTCAGGAGTCCTCATCTGTAAGAAGAGGAATACCAATATTTTTCCCCACAGGGTTGCTATGAAGATTAAATGAGATCTTTAAATAACATCTTTAAAATATCTGGAACAGTGCCTGCCCCACAGTAAGAGCTCAACAAATGCTGACCATTACTATTGCTTTTAACACCACTGTTGCCCCTTTAGATATGTACTACTGAAGAACATGGTATGTATGTATGTTTGTAAAATATATGTAAAAATTGTTTAAGTAGCCTTAATTTTTTCCTGACTACAGGAGTAGCTGAGCCTAATCAATCTAAAGGACACTGTAGTCAAACAAAATCAGGTTTATTGACCCACTGCAAGGAGCAAGAAGGAATCCTGGGACATCTCCCAAACAAACAAACAAACAAAGACAGTTACTGTGGGATTCTGAGGGAGCGTGGAGTATAGATGAAATTTAAATGAAGCAGCAGTGAGACAGGCTCAGCGCTGGACTGTGTTAAGCGGTTGCTTTCAGGGGCATTTGAGGTCCCATTTCCATGGAAACTACAAAGTTAAGATAAATGTGGAATGTTGAGCCTCGAAACCCCTTAATTTCAGCCCTACATGTGAGTGATAAATGAGGCTGCTTCTCTCTGTTAAAGTGACTGCAATCTTCCAAGCACGAGCAGGACGTGTCATTCTTACTGACAGAATTTCAAACAGCAAAGTTTCTGGTAGTCTAGGTAAAATTTTAGAAAGCAGTTTCTCTGAATAAGAAAGCAGTAGTCACTCAACAAAGAAGATCATTCTGACATTTTACAGCTGCTGAGTATACTTGGAAGAAAGATTGTTTCCTGTTAACTTTGTAGCCACCATTAGTGTCTGTTATCCCAGCCTGATAAATGGACAGGCAGATGTGTTTTCCTAGTCTGAGCCAAATTTTACTCTCTCTAAAAAAGCACATGTTCATTGAAGAAAACAGGGCAACGTGAAAGCACGACTTTCAAAGTTAACCACAATTAACGTCTGATACATCTTTATAACCTTTTTTCTACGCCAGCATAATATTTTGTTGTTTTATAAGACTGGATTTATGGTATAAATACTGTCTTAGAGCCTTTTTAATTCATTTATTTGTAGTTACTATCTTCTAACATTAAATATTCTGGGCAAAACTGTTGTTACATGGCAATCCATAGTTGCGCCAAATTTTTTTTTAACCAAACCCTTATTGCTAGGCACATTGGTTTTCCGGCTTTTCTTCTTTTAAATTAAATTTCAAGAAACATTTTTGGAGAAATCTTTCAGCACATTCATGATTATTGCCTTAAGATAAATTCTTATAACTAATAACGCTATCGGAAAGAATGCATATTTTATGACCTGTTTTTCATATTCAAATATTGTGTTACAAAAGGTGATAATCTATACTCCTACCAGCAGGACATGAGCTTATCTGTTTTCCTACACCCTTGTAAACACTAGGTATCACCAAATTTTTAATTTTCACCAATATTATGAACAAAACGAAGCATCTCACTTTGGCTTTTGGGTCTGATTTCTACTGAGGACAGGAACAAGGGTCTGAGCTATATCTTCATGAGGTACGGCTATAGTATTAAGCAGGAAGAGCCAGTGCAGCACAAATGGGAAATATTTTCAGTTAGGACTCAGAGGAGTAAGAGGCTCTTTCCACGAAAGGGGCTTTTAAACCTGTTTTCCACTTTTCTATTTCCACAGAAATACTAAGACATGCTTCCTAACCCTTGTTCATCCCTGGCATACGTAGCAAATTATAATATTTGAACAGAACACTGGGATAACCGGTCATCCCAGGCTCTATCCTGTCACCTCCAGGGCTGAGAAATCGTTCTTCTCCACACAACTATACACTATATTTGAGTCGCACCAGTAAGAAAGTTCTGGTTCTGGACCAGAGCAGTCTGAGTTGTCCTGAAGGTATTCAAACACACACACACACACACACACACACACACACACACACACACACACACACATTTCATGTCCTATATACAGAAAATAATCTGAAAATATATACACCAAATATTAACACTTTTTGTCTTCTGGCAATAAGTGATTTCTATTTTCTTACTCCTGTTTATATACTTTAATCTTCCTAAAATAACTACGTTACCAAATATTCATTTTCTAGTTCCCAGAGCCTGCAAAAATTACATGTTACAGTAGTGACCAAAGCTTTGTCACCCCTGGCTAGCTAGTGCCCTTAAGTTAACCTCAAGAAAGCCAAAATTGTTCTCTCTGCTTCCTATATCTAGTTTTATTAGTGTTCTTCATATTTTTTATGTCGGCTATTAATATCACTTGATTTATAGGCTTATGTACACAGAACCACCGCTATATGTTCTCATAAAGTATTTTCATTCAGAATGTTTACTGAATATCATCTTTAGCTGCCTAGTGTTATGTTCTATATTTAAGACGACCTAATGACTTTCTTACACATTTTAAGTGAAGTTTTTCTGAAACAAGATATTATTGTGTTACTTCATCTCACCCATTATTCCTATTCAAGTCAGGATCTGAGAATTTTGTTGCCTTCTCTTGATCGCTGGTATTTTTTCAGCTCTAATTAGGAACCTAGCATGTTCTGAGAACTGTGCTAATGCATTACATGCATCATCTCATTTAATTATCATCACAACCCTATAAAATAGGAACTATTTTCTTCATTTCATAGTTAAAACTGAGGCTCGGCATTTAAATGACTTGCCCAAGGCCATGCAGCTTGCAAGCAGCAAAGCAAAAGCAAAGCAGGCCTGTGAAATCCAGGTCTGTCTGACACCTGAGCCCATTTTCATGGCTAGGGTCTACTTCAGATGCTTGCCTAACTGCTACAGGTTAACTTCTGATGTTGTTAATCCTCAGCCACCTCTAGGAGAACTGCATTTCTGTCTAGTGCAGGGTCATCAAAAGGTAGAGTTGTGTGGCTACTACTCAGTGCTGTGCTGGGGCCAGCTCACAAGGCTCGTGCCAGCTCTTGAGAACTAGCTGTTAATTTTCAGAAATGAAACCTACCATTATTAAAATTAATTTATGCAAACTTGTAATTAAGTTATATTCTTTCAATGTAAGAGTACTCAAAACTCATCATTTCCTAATAATTTCATTCATTTTAGTATTATCTAGGTTCAGGGTTATTTACACTAATTGCATCAGTATGTTGGAAACACTACACATATAAAATGGTGTGCTATTGCAGATCTCTTCCCAACACCACACTCCGTGATGTCATACCAGTAGCTTTAACTAGGTCATGGCTTTAAATCAGCAAACGCTACAAGTCAGGGTTTCTCATCTATCCCGGCAAAGCCAGTTTTTAAAATTATGAGCACACCACTCTTCATGACCGTTCTTTTAGGAGACCTCTGAGTCATAAAATTCTTTGCTGTTGAGTAGGGACTCAGCATCGCAGTTTTTATTTTTGTTTTTTCTTTTTAAAGAAAAATGCATTACCCATCTACCCCACTCCACCCCCAACCCTGATGTTTCATTTGAAATATAAGAATCTCCATCTCTGGTCTCTCTCCACCTCTCATTCACGCTTCTCAATCCCTAGAGAAGGAAGAGCTTTTTAATCTGATCACAGAGAAGGAGGAACTGGGCATATGGAGTACAGTCCTTCTGTTCGCCTTCTCGAGAGCACATGTTCTCTGCCTCCAATGCCAGCCAGCAAGTGGTCTCTGCACCTGCCAGCGAGATGGGGAGGGAGGGAGAAGAAGGGAGGAGGTGGCTGATTCTGGTCCAGCATTGCAACATGGGAAAAAATGTTTAATTCCAAGATTCAGTTTTAGAGAGTATACTGCTTACATATATAAACCACATTCTCCATGATCTATCAGTAATGAGTGACATTTGCCTTGTTCCTTGGCCCTAGATGGCTTGGACCTCAGGATGGAGAGAGAAACATTTCTGTGTATTATTGGGTCTCCTCAAACCCCAGAGCAAAACTCTAAATTCCAGTGGGCCACTACTAATTGATCAGTGTTCACGATGAAATGTTTGCAATCCTTGGTTTAATGATATAACAACAACAGTAGCAGCTACCAATTAGGAATATGCAGAATCTGGGCTAAGTGTTTTATATAAACTGACTTACGTGCTCCTGTCATTCATAAAGCACCTACATCTGACCTACAGCGCCAGTGGTGCTCCAATTATAAGCACATAATAAATTCTTTAATTTCAGAGAGACCGTAAACTTCTTTATACTGAAATTTCCCCTTCTTATACTGAATTTTACACTGCTGCCAATACTTATCTTTGCTCCTAAGTGAAAATAATCTGTGTTCTCTGCTATGTTTAACTGCCACCTCTGTGCCCTCTGCTATTTCTCTGACACTAATAGAAGGAATTATATTCTGAAGTCAATGTACTTTGATCTTCCATAAAACTGTAAGATGTATTTAGGACGTTTTTCTTAGGTAGCCTCGCATTTTAATGTTTAACTAAATTTATATTCATTCATTATTTTCATAAAAATACGCTAGGCTTCTCTGTTCTGCACTTTGCTTTGTCATCCACTTGTCCACCCACACTAGCCTTTCCCTTAGCTGTTTACATGTCCTTATTGGTTTCGGACACGGTGTATTAGTTTGTCTTAAGGTGCGTGCAATCTCTTCTTCGATGTTCTTCTATAACATAATCCTATTTTACTGCTTGTGAGACACAAAATATTTTCAGAATCACTGTTCAAAACACTGAACATTCATATAATTTAAATTCTTTTACATAGAAGCATGAAATTTTAAAAATTTTAATATTGTTAATATATTGTCTTTATGTGCCAATGCACCTAAACTAATTCTGAGATGAAAAACCATCCCCTTAATATCTAAAGAGAAAATATGTAGCAAATTCCCTCAGTAATCCACTCCATTGTTAACCATCTCTGAAGTTCATTCATTCATTATGCCCACTGCCTCTTGCTTTATCCTAGTAAAACAAAAAACACCACATCAATTTCAGTGTATACTAAATAAAAGGTTTACTTCCCTTCTCCAAGCTAAAAAGCCTCGATCTTTAAAATTTTAAACCTTCCACTCATTATTAGAATTTCCTCTCTACTATTTTTAGATTCTCCATGTTGTTCTTTAAAGGGGGGTCAGATATAAGCAAATCCAGAACTGAAAAATCTAATAAAGACTGGACTGGCAGTAAATTGAATTATGGCAGTGACAGGTTGCTCTGGCTTTATTACTACTTGTTTCTCTGGCAGTCTATCACCATCTTCAGATGATGGCACTTTGGGGTGGTATTATTCTCTATGCCAGGATTAGTGCCTGCGACGACTCAAAGACAATAGGGTTATTGCCACACCCATAGGAAATTCCACAAGGTCGAGGTTGTGCGTCACTGCTATTTTCTGCCCTCCTGGCTAGCAAGTTACTCAGCTTTACACATGGGATTTGAAGTCAGACAGATCTGAATTCAAATCCCGGCTCTGTTACTTGTTAATTATGCAACCCAGGACAAGTCATTTTACTTTCTTCAACCACTAATTGAGAATAACAGTACCTAATTCACATAGTTGCTATAATAATGAGATGATGATTATAAAGATCTTGACATTGTGCTTAATACATATTAGATACTCAACCAATGGTAATTTAAATACAAGAAAGCTTTCCCCTTCTTGAGCATCTGCCTGGCATCTCTTTAACCTTGGCAAATGTAAAATCCAGGAAAGAAGTATTTTTCCAGTGCTTGTGTGGGAAGTAGTGCTATCCTGCTTCGCTATAACTATACAACTTGTAGTACTGTAGAAAAATTACTATTTGCCTATTCTGTAACCATTATTCTGTCTTCCTTAGTAGTAGAATCCTCCATTTTTAACCTAGCCTAAGGCTGCCCAGAATAAGACTACCTATTATATCGCAATTGTTCTGACCAACAAAATAATACGCAAAAAGGTCATGTAGCAGCTTCCAGAAATTGCCTTAGAAGACATCCGGTCCAGTGTGTGACCTTGCCGCCGTCTTTCCTTGCCTTTGCTCTGCTTTCTGGAATTTGGATATGATGGCTGGCACTTCAGAATACACCCTGCACCATGAGGACACAGGAAACACCCTCAGCACAGCAGAGCAGTGAGCTCCAGGGTCCTTGAGGAGGGTGGAACCCCAGTACCAGCCCGGAAAGTCGATTTTGGCAAGGTCGAGAAACCTTGAGCTAAAACACATCGCTCAGGAAGGTCAGTGACAAAATATTCTTTGTTTATTACAATAATGTGGTAGAATAATGAGGTATCCCGATTAATCTATATTCTCAATAGAGATACCATATATCTCAAACAGTGATAAACAGTTTTCAAAGAATTAGAGTAGAACAAATTATATGACATGACAGCTAAGAGTTCAGGTTGGCAGCACATGGAAGAATATTCCGTTTAAAAAGAGATTCTCAATACTAGTTGCATATTATAACCACCTGGGGAGCCTCTAAAAAATACTGATGTTTAGGTTTGTCTCCAGACCAGTTATATAAAAATTCCTCCATGTCATGGAGGAGAAAATAATTTTTATTAGAGTACTTTTTACAAATACACTGAAGAATTACACAGCGCAGGCAGCCCTGGCTGCATTCCTGGGCCACGATCTGCCCACCCCCTTGTAAGAGGTTCTGTGAGCACAGAACCTTTCATTTTCCTTTGTTTAATGTTTACTTTGACTCCTGCCTCATTTTCAAAATAAACGAACACACTCTCCTTTCTCTGGTAATTCCACAATTGTCCAGTTTCACTGATGGACGCACCTCCGTTCTGAACTCTGATTTGCCTTCCCTGACCACCGTCCTCCTTCCACCACCCACACCAGCAGTGGGAAGTCTATTCGGCTGCCCTTTAATATCCTGAATCAAGATGATGATCAGATTTTGGGCTCCTGCTTTATTAACAGAGTTCATCACTGCTCCTACTAGGAGACCTTGGAAAATTCAAAATACTACACTAGTCCAGTCACCATGCTTTGACTTCTTAGATGCCAGCAAAGACGAAAAAGGAAGTAGCTAAGGACAGTGGGATATTCAATTGTACTTTTTTAAAAGCCTAGGTGATTTTCATACACAGCCAGAGTAAAAATCCACTAACTTAGTATCTTTGAAGGAAGCATTTCTAGCTTTATAATCCTACTGTGAAAGCATCTCACGCCGACTCGGATAAAAAATAAACTGCAGAGCTTCAAATACTACCGTCAAGGTTTGTTTCTTTGTTTTTAATGCATTCCAGTCTAGCAGAATTAAATAATTTTGTTTCCCTTAGAAAATATGCATCTATCTCCCAAATATGTGTAAAATAAAAGTAGACAGTTTCAACAACTGCCTACTCTAAATAAGATACATGCCTTGCCTCAGGCAGCCAATCCTAAAATGTTACAAAGAGCAATTTTGAAGATAATGGCCTAAAACACTAATAAAATCAGACAACAGAGTACTCTGAATTTTACCAGAAATACAACAAAACAGTTCAGACTATGATTGAAGAAAGCAGCTCCATTAGTGCCAGGTGGTTGATAAGCCTCATCAACTTAGGCTTTGGACAGGAGTCTGATAAAAAGCGATTTTGCCTGTCAATAACAGTTAGCGGACCTGACCCTGGTTTGAGAAAAATTTTCTATCAGATAAACAATAAATAGCCAAGTAACAAGATAGTTTAGGCAACACCACTACTTCTCTGAGCAAAATTATCAATCTCTGCCACTGCAGAGTTGTTCCTTGTAGCCTCTCTAGTTACAGTTGTGCAAGAAGCAGAGAATAAAGGCTTACCCTCAGGTCTGTTCCTAAGACACAATGAGTAGGCACAACGACTCCATGGATAAGATACCAATGCCATATCAAACAGAACTGTCTGACATTCTATCACACAGCGGAGTCCGAGGAATTGTCTCAAAATCACAGGTCCAGGGGAAGCTACCTCAAGATAATGCAGTACATACAAAAGTGTTCGAACCTAACCCTGGATATGTATATCACTGAGAAAATGCCTTTCACAGCATTTTTCTCCCACGGTTCTTTGCCGAACTTGTTGAGGAGACTATATATCTTCTGGATTACCATGGCCCCACAGCTGATGTTGCCAGCTGCATATGACTCTTTCAAGAAGTTTACACTCCTCGTCATAAAGGAATTGTATAGCCCTTCTAGAGGAAGTTATCAATATTATTTCCCTCCATAAAGGCATGGAGGTCAGAAGAATAAATCGTTTCAGTTGGACTCAGTCATTACATCAACTTAATTAAACCTGAAAGTTTATTCTTTTTGTTTCTAATAGAGTAGGCACTGTAAGAGTTTGATGATCTAATCACCTAAGTACCTCCAAATGTCCTTCCCTTCGACTCTATAAAATGTGCTGGAAACACAGAGTCCAACAGTAAAGTGGAGGGCGAGAGAATTCGATATGTGGAACAGAAATGATGCGTGAAAGGAGCCCCCATCCTGGTGTCTGCACCCCATGACTCCTTGTTGGTGGCAGGTGTGCAGTGGGGGAGGTGGTGGCAGGGAGACGTTAGGAATCTGCGACGGTATATTTTACGTTCATTTATTTATCAACAGAAACTGAAAATGCTGCTCAAAGGGCATTCTTTAAAGTGCAAACAATCCAAAGTTTTCCATCGACTGGTAAACGGATAAGCAAAATAGGGTATATTCATACAATGGTATATTATTCAGCCAATGGACAAACCTTGAAAAACATTATGCTGAGTAAAAGAAGCCAGACACAATAGGCCACATGTTGGATAACTCGATTTATATAAAATGTCCAGAATAGGCAAATCCATATAGAAAGCAGATCCATGATTGCCACAGTCTGGGGGGTGTAGGGGCGGGGGGGGGGGGCAGGATTACTAACAGGTACAAGGTTTCTATTTAGGGTGATGAAAACATTCTGAACTTAGTCTGGACTTAGTGGTGACGGCCACACAGTCTTGAATATACTAAAAACCACTGGACTATATACTTTAAAAAGGTGAATTTTATAGTATTTGAATTATCTCAATATTTGAAAAAGCTATTCTTTAGTTCAACATTTCTACTTTCCCTTTAAGTCTCTCAGTGCTTGGAGGGTCTTCCTTCCTCAGACTCCCAGAGTTCTACCCTTCAATGCTGCCCAACTTATGAGAGCAAGAGGAAGTGATGTTAAACAAAGATTTAAGTGCTCATTCTGTTTTTGTTTCATCACATATTAAAAAGAAAAGAGAAAATTTTAAATCTGAAAATGCACTCCTAGTGTAATCTTTGGCCACACAGACTGAGGCAATCCACAATGCTCCGACTGTGACTAAAGCAAGCCGTCCAATCACCCTAGGGCAGCAGATGCCGTGATTTTATTTTACAAAGGTCAAGTCTTGCTGAGCTTCTTTCTTTACCTACTACATGATAAACTGCTTACATTAAGATATTTATAACATTTCTAGTACTAAGACTTTGGCCAGTGTATTTTGAAGAAGATAAACCTTCATTCTTATCAAGATTCATTCACCTTATACTACAAGGAACTGTGTTCAGGCACAAAATGACAGCCGATGCTAGACTATCAATAGTTGATCACAATAATTAGTTCTGGTTTTAAAAAAGTCTTTTGACATCTTAATGTTGACCCTAGTTCAGAGGCAAATAAGACAAGTTGAAAATCCTCGAATAGTTCAAAGACCAAATTTCAGCCAATATTTTACTTTTCCATCAGTGATTTACCAAAATTACATTTCAGAAGCAAAATGACATACCAGAGTTTCCTTCCTTCCCCAGGCATTATCATTTGCGGACACAAACACTAGGATGACCAGAGAAACAGAAGCCTAGAAAGTCCACAAACTACACAACACTATATAATCACACTGTATATGATATATTGTAAAAAATAAAAATAAAAAAGCACAAAAACACACACTCACCCCTAAAATATCTCAAGTACGATAAGTGAGATTGAACTTTCCCATAAAAGAAAGTCTGGAGGTATATTTCAAACGTGTTTTCACAAAACAATTAGTTAAGAATCCCTTATTCCCAAACCTTGGCCTTGGCATTCTCTTAGAAAAATGAAAACCAATACAATGTTCTGCAATGTAATTTTAAAAACACATCGTCTCCTTCCAATGCTTTTCTAAGGTAGCATCTGAGTGACTAAGGAGATATGCCTAACGACTGAACAGCTTCCAAATCTATTATCACATAATTATTTGAAAAACATTATACTTTGAAAAAAACTAATTCCACTGGAGAAGTTGGATAAATTTAGCTGTCACTGAATGGTTAAGATTTATAGACTTTATTTTTGCTTCCCTGGCAAACACATTTTTTTTTAACCTAAGTAGATGGAAATTAATAATTAGTAGCTATAGTCACACTATAATTAAAGACCCGATACCTTAGTTGCTTCAAGAACTCAACGTCAGAGTTGCTGTTAATAAGCTTAATGAACTCTTCATAAGAAGGAGCGTAGGTGTAGGCTCTCTTGTGATGTTCGTTCATCTGTTCTCTGTGTTCCAGCTGGGCCAGCAGCATTTGGTTAATGTAATCGGGATTACTAAGTAACGTCACTAGTGGCTTCAAGACTGTGGGAGAAGAAAGCGCCATTGAAAGAGGCATTTTCCTCTAAAGGAACTGTGTTCATATTATAAAACTGAAACTACATTTGGGAGACATTTTTAAACTACCCAAATGGGGAACACACGCACATACACACACACAGGCACACACATGCACACGTACACATACAGAAGGCTGCCTATCCCAAGTTTGCTAACAAAGCTATCAAGATTAGGTACACTGATATTTTTCTTTTATAAGGCTCAACATGTTTTGTCTGCCAAAAGATGAAAATGAACATTTCTCTCAACTGGTGAAAGTGGACCTCAGGGAAGAAGTTGTTAAAAAGTCAATGACACTATTACAAATTCATTCTACTAACTGTAAGTTAAAAAGTTCCCCTTTTCTCTGTGGTTGGTTGTATCAGCTAACTGGCTCCACTGGCTAATCCTGAGATAATAAATGAGATATTCACATCAATGCATATCAAACACAATGCTATTTTCTTGAAATTATGAGATAGAAAAAATTTCTCTTAGGTAATATACTCTTATGTTTTTCTTATTCTGGTTAAGCATTTCCCAAGATATACTTTTTTTCCCCACCCAGTAATCACATTATATTGTGGTACAGTTCCTTTTTTATTTATTCCAAGTTCACAAAATTAATATATAGGCATTATCAGTGAAGGCATTTTAAGTAAATGCACATTGGAGTTTGAGTATAGATATTCTTCCATTTATGCATATATTATCGGCCTGGATAACTCAAAAGCTACCCCAAATGGATGCCTCCCTATGGAGAGCATGGAGCTGATTAGCCTACGTCAAAATTAACAACATAATGTACTATGCATTTGGCAATATGTTATATAAAAAACTGTTTATCATGCATGGCCAAATGATGCCTTCTTTGAGTGACATTTAAACTTAAAATTTTGAAAATATTTTAATTCCCATATGTCCCATTGTATGCAAGGTCCGCATAGGTGTTATCTAAAGTGTTATCAGTCACATTAGCAGGTAGCACGTTTGTTTATACATTTATCGTCATATAAATACTATCAATTACTTATAAAAGTCTACCTTTTGTTGTGAGAATTTCTGCAAGCATTATATGCAAGCTGAGAGACTGGATGTCCTTTGAGGGGAGGAGACAAAACACCAGAACCCGTGCGCATGTTTGTAGGAATCTTACTTCTTCATCTGAGTTCCGCAAGCAAGCATGCAACACAAAAGGCCTCAGCTGTTCTTCTTGTCTGAAAAGATAAATAAATGAGAGAAGAAAAAGGAAGGAAAGAAAATTCTAGAAACAATTCAGTTATCTACCATTAGGTAGAAAATATTTCAAATAAGCAGTATGTTCATTTTTAATTTTTAATAACTGTGTCCGCTCCTCAACAATACCAGGAGTCAATAATTTTCTCAACCACAGACTAGTCTGGAAAAATGCAAATGAATGGCCTTTTGGGATTTCGGACTTTAAGTAGCGCCAACAGTTACACATAACTCCCAAATCATAGCAATAATCCAGAAAGCTATGAGTATTTCTTTAACTAGATTATTTTTAAGTCTCCCAGGTCTCTTCTTAAATATGATCTAGGGCTTCATTTTTCCAAGAAAAAAAAATCTAACAAAGTGTAAACCAAGGGCACCAGTCAGCTTTCCTGACTGAGTGATCATGGTATTAAAAATATCTGTGGGTATTTCTAATGAAAAGAAAGTTCATGACTTGATGCTGCATAACTTGAAGGCAAATAGCCTTTGTGAAGCTCCCAAGTATTTCCCAGTCTTGCCAACCCTGGTCACTGACTCCCTACAGCACTGCCCCATCCCAATCTAAGAACCATTAACTTGGAGGATCTGAGTGCAAAGCTGTGGAAAGTAAAACTTTCTATATCTCCTTTTCCCATGATTCCTTGATAGCAATTCGAGAAAGACTTGGAAGGTAATTTTTCTAGTATCTTCCAAGAAGAGACAAAGATTATGAATTTCTTAGAGTGACTAGTGGCCAACACTGGAAGGAAAAAGAAAAACATTAAACAGATGGAGAGGAAGCATACTAGGTACTACATAGAAAATGAAACAGATAAATGCATATTAGTGTCTTCATGACTAGTGTGTCCCAGGAGTACACCATGATTTCTTTTTGACTGAGAGATTGAAGACTGGTTTCTAGGGAATATACACTAAAAAGAAAGGTTTCCTCTTTGTCTCCTACAACAAACTAAGAGGAATTCAACCCTATTGTGCAAAGCCAATAACATGAACAGAGATCTTAACGGCAAGCCTTTGCACATATACTGATATCAGACTTTTTAAAAAATGACATCTTCAATTATTTTAAACCCTGGCTACATTGCCAGCTAGAGTTGATGGTTTAATATAGTAAGATTTAGATGCTACTTTGTCATGTCAAGCACTTTCGAGGGTAACACTTCACTTGAAAATATATATTTGGTTAATATCTTTTGGGGGAAGTTGGCCAAAAATACTCCACTTTTAGGGGAAGCTTCTTTAAATAATATCAAAATCCCTCTCAATGTGTACACTGTCCTTTCTCTGTTCCAGTGGAAGGCAGACCATAAAAGGAACCTGGTCCTCTGACTTCCACAAGTCCCTCTCCCTCTTAGAGCGAAGTTAGGAAAAAATCTTCTCAGTGAGCCAAAGGCTAGAAGGTTGGCCAAAGAAGCGTGACCTTTGGAAACAGGAAAGGTGAACGCTTCCCGGAACCCTCTGCTTACTCTCAGCAAAATATTCCTATGACACCCCCTAGAAAGTAAACATCAGGCATTGCTTCAAAAGCCAAGAGTCCACTGGCTGCTCCAGAGTCAGGAGATTTCCATCCAGCCTTCTGGTGGATTGTAGCCTTAATCCAGGCAGCAGCTGCCTTCTGTCAATCCTCCTTCAATCAGTCATCTGTTTACTGCAATCGCTAATACTTACTTCTGGATTCTCATTCCTTGAATGGACAAAAGTACATTAACCCTTTGTAAATTTCACATATACGCTATTACTTAATCTTCATACCTACACCGAGTGGATATTATCATTACCATTTTATAGGTGAAAATATTAAGGATCTGAGTGGTTAGTGAATAATCACAGAGATAATAAATGTTAGTAATAACAGACGAAAGGAGGAGAAATATCAGAGATAAAAAATAAAAATATAAAAAAAATTATTTTTATATCCCTTAGACTTGACTGATAAACAAAAGATAGGTGTTGTAAGGGGAATACAAAATTAAAGATGTTATCGATTTAATAACATAAAAACAATCATTTTTAAATTTCCCTGAAACGTGCTGTCACAACACAGCTGGGACGAAGGAAGAGGAAGCAGAGGCAAAAATTAAATGTGATCTGGATGGGCTTAAAGAAGCAACAGAATGTCGGCCTGGAAATAAATACAGGCTGACGGGAAAGCGACCTCCACACAACTGCCTAACAGTCAACAAGAGGATGTGTTGCTTTTATTACTTCAATTTATTATTCTCTTGTCTGATAGTGGCCAATTCAATTGAGAGCTCCCTAGGTTTCCAAATCATTTTGCAGCCAATGATATCTGTACATTCATAAAGATTTCTAAGAGGAGGGCACTGTTTATCAGGGGCAAGTACAGATCTAGCCATCGAACCTAGACATATTGTCTGCCAGCCTCATTGTATGATTTGTAGAAGATGATACACAGTCAAATATAAGTTTTCTAGGGTTCACCTCCAGGGCACAATTATCTATATGCAAAATGCCAATGACCTACTGGTACTTTTTCAAATAACCATAATCCCAGAGAACAGTGGTTAAAGAACATACTTTTCTTAAACGAGAATCATCAACTAGAGCTTCTAGGCAAAGCCTAGATATCAGTAAAATAAATCTACCTTTGACAATTAGAATCCCAAAGAAAAAGAGATTCTAAAACGGAATCAGTTCTCTTTTTCTATTATCCTGATGCTTAACCTATACTATCTCTATATTATTCACAAAATAAGTAATTTTAGAAGCTGGTAAATGTCTCCATGAAAAATATATTCTCATGTTAAAATTAGATAATCATAAAAATACTAAATTTCTTACTCTCTCACAAACCTAAATCTATCAACCTTCTAACCGGTACAAAACATTAATTTAAAATACTGTCCTTTGTTGGACCATAATTTAAATACTGTACCTTAAAATGAGCTTCCACTGAATTCAAACACGTCTTCGATAGTATCTGCCGGGTGGGACAGTGGAGCACTTCATGTAAGAGATACCACAGCAAATTAGCAGGTGCTCCAAAAGGTTGCTGCACCCTTGAAAGAAGAGGCTGAAGCTTTTGAGACTCTAGGGAAGTGACCCATGAGTCCCATTTCTCTCACTTTCCTTATTAGTTCACATACCCGCTTCCTGGATGTTACTTTCTCTATAAACAGAAATTTTCAAAGGGTGGTCTGGAGACTCCTATGTGTCCTCAAGATCCTTTCAGGCGGATCTCTTAAGTCCAAACTATATTCGTAGTAATATAAAAATATCATTTGGTTTTTTTCACTCATTCTCGCAAGCACAGTGGAGTTTTCCAGAGGCTACGAGATGTGTGATGACATCATCACTCCGCTGGCTAATGGAAAGTATACAGTGTATTCTTGTACATTAAAAGTTTCTTAGTTTTAATATCTAATAGAGTAAATATTGATAGATATAATAAGTGGTGAGCTGGTA
Source organism: Rousettus aegyptiacus (assembly GCF_014176215.1). Taxonomy (NCBI): domain Eukaryota; kingdom Metazoa; phylum Chordata; class Mammalia; order Chiroptera; family Pteropodidae; genus Rousettus; species Rousettus aegyptiacus. The sequence goes on from NW_023416286.1 coordinate 27,311,613, forward strand.
AATGTTTAACAACTGGCCCTCCAAAGGGGAAAAAATAGACATGATTTGTAACATTTACCCATTTCACAGTGTAAATACTTCCAACCATGGCCAATTACAAGCAAACAATGTGATACCACTGAACTCAGAGCTGGGAAGAGATGTGCAGTCAGCTCTTGCAAACCAGGACAAGCTGGCTCCCTAAGCAAAAGCTTTTAGGTCCTTTTGATAGTATAACTTTTGATAATATAGGGGAATCTTGAGATCAAAAAAAAAAAAAAACCCTGAGAACTACTGCTGTATGGTAACTTTTTCACACCATGGGTTGTGACCCATGAGGAACAAAATGAAATTTAGTTAGTCTCAAAAACCATTTTTTAAAAAATGTTAAATGATAAAAATATCAGTTATCACATGTAATAAGAGTATTATCTTATGAAACTGGGTCACGAAATAAAATGTATTTCTTACATTGGGTAACAGTTTTTAAACAGTTTGCAAAACACTGGGGCCAGCAAGCTAAACAATAAGAGGCATGCGATGGCTCGTTCGCCTGTGCCCGGTGGACTTTAGGAGAGAAGACAATTCATAAGAAAGCAGCATTGCTGAGGATGGACAGTGGCTACTGCGCAAGCACATTTAGCAACCAGATCCCACTGAGCGACATCACAGGGAAAAACAGGGACTGCTTTCTGCCAAGTTCACATGATAGGCTTCCTTAGAAGAGAATATGAGTTACCACCTGCCCAATAAGGATGCTAGTGCTTGCACATCCCCTTACGTATTTTTCAAATACTTTATCTCTTCCCTAAAAGTAGAGGTAGAATAATACAGGTGAGGATAATCCAATTAACTGTATGGAGCCCTGCTCCTACCCTGAGTCTATATCTAAACAGGCAGAAGGCTACTCATTTCAATAAAACCACTTATGTATAGGTTAGAAGTATGTAATTCATCATTCCAGCATTCACTCAATAGTAAAGCATACATTTAAGATCCTATTGGCAAACCTAAGAAAGTAAGAATTTATTACCAGCACAGAAATGGCCTCGTGGAAGTCTTCTCCCAAGGCAAAGTCACCTAATAGGCACAGACCTTTTCAATGTGACTCGACAGAAAGCTAATCAGCCTAATATAAGCAATTTTCAAATTAAAACATCTTCTCTAATTATACCTCCACAAACTCCAACATTAACTGTCCTTAGAAAATCAATTTTCAGGCCATTGTGAGGCAACAGATCTCTTAACAAAGGACTCACAAAAAGAAAGAAACTTTAAACTTTTCTAAAAACTGTAAATTCATGACATCCTTCACGGTATAAAACACAATACTTAAATCTTCTATTTCTAGGTACCCATAATACTATAAATAAGTTCATGATAGTGCTGGCTCAATAAAACTCATTTCACTGTTTAGGTTATTTACAAAATTAAACAAGTCTATCAAGTGGTTTTCTATTAGAAAGTTATTTTAAAAATTCCACTCTATCATAACACTATAATTATTCCCCCTTGATATGTCTGCATTTCAAGCCAAGTATCGGCAAGATGCAGAATATTACAGAGTTCTGTCTTGACTTGGACCCCTACTCAATAAGAAAAATATTTTCATATGAAGAGGAGGGGGCGTTATTCATATTATTATAGTTACCTGGCATTCGCGGCTTTCAGGTCACAGAAGTGAGTGAGCAAAGTCCTTACAACGTCATTGCAGACGACTTTAACCACATCCACATGGCTCATTCTGTGGTGCAGCTGTCTGGCAATTTCCCAGAAGTCTTCCAAGAGCAAGTGGTAAAGCTGCCCCTCGTCCTTGCTGAGGTTTCCATACCAGGACTGAATGTAATCTCTGTAACTGTAGTCAAATACTACCGGAACAAACAAAGCAATGAGCAAAATTTAGATGAAAGAAGCAAACAGCAAGACAGCATTTCTGCTGGAGACTGGCCACCGACAACTTAATATTCACTGTTTAAAACATAAAGAGAGCAGAAAATGAAAGGAGAAGACATAATTTTCCCTAAAATCTTTCAAAATGAAAGATTCTCATCAAACTAGAAGTTTTAGGGTAAAATGACCATATGTCCTAGATTTTCTTGGACAGCCAATTTTTAAATATTCTATCTTGGTGCCAAACTATCTAAAATAGAGCACCTTACACAGTGATGACACACTTATGCAGTATACCAGTTATCAATTTATTGCCTCTCAGCTCTGAATTCACCCTTTTTGCCCTGCTTTATGATACTGGAAGCTGGACCCTGAATACATTTCTCCTTCTCCAACTGGCATAATGCTAAGTTTTGTCAGCACAGGGTGCTGGGGGGAAAAAGGAGGAGGAAGGGGCTTCTCTTCCTGGTTCCTGTGGGCTCCTCCTGGACTGTTTCTGCAGTATGCAGCTGACAGCAGCATGCGGAATACTGGATGATGCTCACCCTCAGCAAGTTCCAAAAGCACCCAGAAGGCAGCTTCTCAGAGAATTCTGCTGGCACCCTGTGGGTAGCATCCCCCAGCCTACGGTATCCCCCACAATTTCTCCACCATCAAGTGCGCCAAGGCTGTACCCTCTCCAAAGAGGCCTGGATCTCACATCTGGGATGAAGAAGAAATCCTCTCACAAATGTATGCCTCCCTAAAGTGCTTTGCCTCAGCCCCAGAGACAGCCCTAGAGAGAGTGCTCCCATCGTCTGCCCTTCCTATATCTTTAGAGGTCTCTTCACTCTGCAGCACTTAGCCAACTCCATGTTACAAATTAATAAATCTTTATATTAAACTTGCCCTGTTTAATGCTATGTGGTTTTGGACTCCTAATAAGACCGTACCATATATTAGATATCACCTAGGCTCAAGATCTATGACAGACCAACTTCTTTGGGAGATTTCTAGTCTCTACTTCCTTAATTCCAGATCAATTCTATGCTTTATAATTAGAAAACCTCAGCTCTATCTAGACCAGTGCTGTCCAACAGAAATATGAGAGCAATGTATGTAATTTTAAGTTTCCTGTAGCCACATTAAAAAAAAAAGAAAAAGACGAGCTTAGTCTTAATAATATATTTTATCTAATATACCCAAAATATTATGATTTTAATACATAACCAATATTATAAATTATTCTTTTGCTTTTTTTCACGCTAAGTCTTCACAGTCTAGTGGATAGTGTACACTGTCAGCACATCTCGATTTGATGACCCACGTTTCTAAGCCACGTTTCTGGTGCTCAGTAACCGCATGGGTACAGTGGTTACGTCACTCAGGGTAACTCAAGTCCATACAGAAAAAAAGTGAAACCGATGTGATCTCTGCAAAAAATTAGACCTTTTGAAAAATAAAAATGTTACCTGGCTTAAGTAGTAATTTCCTCAAGGGCCCCAAGGGAGAAAAACATTAGCCACGTAACCCTGTTCCCACTCAAGGAGGCCTGGGCTATCTGCTTATCTCTGAAGGGTTTTTTTCCCTTTTACAAACACCACTTGATTTGGCTTAATTTTGAAGTAACCATACATCATTTCAGGTAATTTATCTTCCTGCTTTGCTTTGCTTGTCTGCACACTAATTTATTTCCAGGAATCCTATGGAATAAAATGTAACTTGGGTTCCTGACCTACTTCGCACCTGGCATACAAACAACTAACCTATTATTTCTCAAATAATTCTTTAACCTAGCATCTGGTGCTCATTTAATTCACCTTGGACACTATACACCAACTTTAAGTGGTTTTTTTTGGAGGGGGAAGGGGGTTCTTATCTCTTAGAAAACTGGGTAGCAAATGGACTCTCCTGCTCAGGATTAGTATTCAATCTATGTGAAGATTTAACATATCTGCCAAAGCCCAAGGGTCAAAGGAAGCACTGCTCTTGTTTTAATATTCCATGATGGCTTTTCTTCTCAGAATATCAACCATGAAATTGTATCCAATGCTTTTCTATATTTCCAGAATTTCTCAGCTTTATAACAATTTACAAAATATCATCTTAAATCCCATAACTCAAAAACATACATAAACCTTCAAGAGTTTTGTTCACAGACACATGTACAAAGATACTTAATATAACTGAGCTTTATAAGTAAGGATGATTACTTGCTGAGAAGGAAGGCTAAAGGGCAAGCATTGAAAAGAAAAAAATGATTCTACCTCAATCTTTTGCTATTCATTAAATAAATATTTATAGAGGGCTTCCAGTATGTAAGAATCGATATCCACTGAACATGAAAGAAATGGCAAAAAAAAAAAAAAGCAAAACCAACAAATGTATCATCTCCTAAGCCCTTTGGCAATTTTCTGCTCACTTCCAGATATTAATTTGAACAAATGGTTGTTATGTTTTCTAGATTCTGCAAAAAGTAGCCACATCTCATCCCTAATTGGACTATTCCATTAGGAAGAAGGCAGAAATGGTTTCTGACTCAGATGTAAGAAATTATGGCAAAAACAGGAATGTACCAATCCTATAATCTCTTTTATGGGCAACAAACAAATAGATCATGGTTCCTACACAGTAATCGAGTTTCATTCCCTCCACAAATTGAGGTTCCAAGAAGTGAAATAACTTGCTCAAAGTCAACTAGTGGAAAAGCCAAGTCTCCTGCCAGTCAAACATTCTTTCTACTCAGCACACTGCAGGCCTGCACAAAGGTAGAACAAAACAAGTCACATGAGTAAAAGATATGAGAAATCTAAAATAGCTCCCTCGTCCGTTGGATATCTAGCTTGTTTGAACATATTTGTATGAAAAAAAATGCAAAATGCTATCCTTTTTTAAATTGCTCTAGAAAGCACAAATAGGACCAATGAGCAGAAGTCACAGGAAGGTTGTTTCTTATGTTTATAGAAGGGATTGAATAAAAATATTAAAGCCATTCAAGAAGTTGCCATATTAGATGAAGAATATTCCATCAAAAGGAACTTTTCAATAAGCTGGATATCTCGTGGACAAGGATAACATAAAAAATAAAAATTACTTTCTAATGTGGTAAACTGGATTATATGGCCTCTGAAGGCCTGTGTGGGCAAGGCCTTTATACCATCCTCCTGAACATCCAATGCCAAGCAAGCAGATCACGATGAGAGCCACCTGGTCAATGAAACACTGCTAGTTCATTCATTTACAACTCTTTCTTTCTAGCTCTTTTATTAAACTCAAAGTTTTCATGCCATGAAAATTTTAACTCATAGCATATAAATCTGTAATCCAAAAGGTTTGGAAAACAGAAGCATTTTTCCTTTCATTAAAATTTAATTTCAAATTATAGTGGGAAATTGAGAGCAATTATAAGAGATTTAATGTCTTGGAATAAGATCTTTTCAGCATGCTAAAGGATTAATGTGAAGGGCATATTCACCTATATAATACCCCATTACATTTGTTAACCACAGTGCATATGCTAATTAATATAGCTCTAAAATAGTCTTCAGGTGATACATTTTGGTTAGGAACCAATAAAAATGAATACTGGCAAAAATCCGTACTCAGTAATAGAGATGTATATTAGCCACAGGTATATCATCTATCAACAGCTAGTTAGCACCCCAATTCAAAGTATGAAAAAAATCTAACAAATATAAATAGTACAAAATAAAGCTGTAATTCTAAATATGTATTCTATAACTACCTACACTCATTTACAGAAGTACACACATGAACAAAATACCTTAAAACATATCGTATAGGTCAATTTGAGGAGACAGAAAATCATGATCATAAAATTATTTTATGGTCTTTATTAAGAAATAAATATAAATGATGTAACAAATTACAATGAGAAATAAAAGAACACTTATCCTCATAGCCTAGCAGTAAGTCTCCTAAAGGTATAAGAATAGCCAACAAAAATTCAGGCATTATTATCACCCAAATATAATCTATTTTCTAGGACTGCTCTCAAAGAAATAAGTAGGTAAAAAGGAATCACTGAAGATTGTAGAGAATGAAATAACATGATTGAAACTTTAGTTTTAGTTATATTAATATGAAAAGAGGATATAGGGTAATAAAGTAGAGAAACTGGAAGTGAGGAGACCAGTTAAGAGGTTACCATATTATAAATAAAGTGATGTTAGACAATCTCTCTACATATATTTTCAGGACAAGAAATGGCTCAAGCTAAGTAAGCAGTATAAGACAGAGACCTCCACCTTTGCCTTTTCCCCAGAGCAATTCAGAAGTATAGTCTTCCATGCCCAAGAGGTAGAGACCCATGGTTCAGAGGCTTCCCTAGATTCTTGGGTCCCAGAAGACTTGTTCTTCGGCATAACCTAGACAATTTATTTACAGGTACATTTACCAATGAAATTCAGGAAAGTATTAAGAGCCAGTCAAAACTAAGAGAAACATATTCACTTTGAAACGTACGTGTAACATTAATTGCATTTGTGAAGACCACCACAAAAAATAATGAAAGTAATGGTGTTTCTAAAACATTCACATAGTATCTTACAAATTAAAGTGCGGAGGTCAGTAGCCCCAGTACTTTGAAAAGCAGAAAATCTTATAAAGAATTGTATTTTCAGCTGGGGAACTTTCAATATAGTGAACTATAATTAAAAATACATTTTAAAAAATAATAAAAATGGTTACAAAAAGCACTTTCAATTTAACTTTCAGGACACTACTGAGCAAATGCCAGATGCTCGATAATTGCTGAATTAAATTCTCTGGTTCACATTGGTGAGATAACTCGGGGTAGCCTAGTGAAAATTAGGCTACAGAGCTAATGAGATTTAATAGTAAATCAAAATGATATTTCAAAGTCTTTTTTCTTATCTCTACCAGTTTCCAGGAAATGTAACTTCAGGAGAAAATTCTAAAAGTATCTGGTATAGAAGGGAAACTGTTCTGGCTTCTCAAACAGACATATAGGTCATTCATACTATATCTGAACTGCTAAAATGTATTTTTTTACATTTGAAATTGGCTAACAAAACACAAAGTAATAACATGCTTCCATCTTCTTCCTCAAGTATGCCATTAAGCTTCCAGCATTCATAGCTTTAGTAATTCTTTTGCTCCACAGAAAGTCTAACTATATTATTTTGCTCTGCATTTTTGACTATTACTTCTTTCTTCTTTGTAATTCCATCTATGAAGACCTAAGACAGATCCTAATTTATCCTGAGCTACAATACGAGCATATTTTAGTAACAAAAAAAATCCACATATGAACATGCAGACATACATGACTTGAATTTAACTCAACTCAACTCTTTGCAGCAATCTGTTTTTAAATTATACATTCTAAAAGAAATAAAACAGATACATAAAGATAAAATGATACAATAAAGTTATGTAGTTTAATCTAACTTCAGGGGGAAATTTTTTAATCAACGTCTATAAGCATTTCAGATAAACTGAACTCAAATTACTATAGCCTTAACGAGCATCCCTGTTATTTACAATTTGCAAGCATATCAAAAGACCCTCAATTTTATCAATGCAAGTTTACTTGAGCTAGCTAATAATTCAGAATTCAATTCAATATACTGATGCCAGGGTTTAGAAATGTAAATTAAACATTCTAGAGATGCAAATTATAGTCACTACAGAATTTCTAAATGCTTATAAAGCCTCATAGCCTTCTTAACGCACATTTCTAGATTCTAATTCCTCAGTAAATTAATGTCCAAAATTTTTGGAAGGCAATACTGGTTTTGTCTCGTATTGTTTTTTAATTACTGCTAAATGCATAAATTGTACTCTCAATAACCACCTTTATAGCAGCCTACAGCTCTCCTTTTGGTAGATCATATATGTTCAGCTTCCTTGTAAATCATTTGGCTTAAAACAAAGGACAGGAAATTGTAAATATTAAGACTATGCCAAAACAAAAAATAAAAGGAAAGAAAAAAGATAAATAACTACTGTAGCATAGTATAATTAACTAAAGCTCTTACCTAAAGGCTTTGGATATTTTCTTTCAAAAGAAATTATTGCGCAGAAATTAACTCAAGGATAATTGGGGGGGGGGGGGAGGGTTCCCTTCATTCTATTTTGTTTTTTGTCCACTAGGTCTCAGCTTTTACCCTGCCTTTTTTTTTTTTTTACCAAATATTTTTCTGAAACAAACTGCCCTGTCCTAGATAAACATGTCATGCCTAAGTGCAGAGAGACTTTTAAGTCTTAAAAAATTAAAAAGACACTATGCTCATAGCAGCATTATTTATTATAGCCAAAAGTGGAAGGATCCCAAGTTGTCCATTGATGGATGATGAATGAATAAACAAAATGTGGTATATACATAAAATGTTATTCAGGAAATTCTGACGGATGTTATAACATTGATGAATCTTGAGGACATTGTGCTAAGTAAATAAGCTAAACTTAAAAAGACAAATACTATATGTTTCCACATAGACAAGAAACTTAGAGTCAAATTCATAGAAACAGAAAGTAGAATGGTGGTTACCAGGGGCTGGGGGAAGAGGAGTGGGAACTGTTTAACAGGTATAGAGTTTGATTCAGTTTTGCAAAATGGAAAGAGTTCTAGAGACTGCACAACAATTAAAATGTACTTAACACTACTGAACTTTATACTTAAATAGCAAATTTTAAAATAAGATAGTAAATTCTATGATACATATTTTTTACCATAATTTAAAATAATTAAAATAAATTAAAGAGAGAGTTCCAGTTCCAGGGATGGTGGAATAGCTTATATCAAATTAACCTTCCTACAGAAAACAATTAGGAACTCCAGGAAAAAATATTAAAGAACTATTGATAAGCACCAGAGAGCAAACAAAGTAGGTGGAAACTGAAAAAGAATCTACCCTTGAAAGAAGGGACTAGCCAAGGTACAATTCGCGTTTATATAACTTTCCCCTGAAAGCACTCAGTGGTCAGAGACATACAAGGCAATTCAAACTCAGATCGAACATTAGACTTTTTGTTTTTTGTTTTTTTAATATCTCAAAAAACAAGTCAGAAATTGTCAAAGCAGTTAGAAATAAAGGCAGGAAATACCAAAAAGTAAGCCACAAATCCTGAGTATGAACTCTCAAACCCGTTGCTGGCTCTAAACTACACATCTATGTAGGTAAGACTACAAGAGCAGCGGAAGGCTGAAACAGCTGGGAGATTAAAAGAGCAGAGACTGCAACTTCTGTCCACCACAGGGAGTCTCGCCAAGTCAGAGGTATGACCGTGGGCTTTCTGTTGAAACTGTGGAAGGACCATGAAATAGATGAGTTAAGCCTACGTCCCAGGACTAAGGGATTCACCTTAAGATAAGGACAAAAATACAAACAGACCCACCCTAAAAAAATGTATAAAACCAAATATCTTCAAGTTAATCACTTGGAAATTAAACTGCATAACAGAACAAAAACTAACATTTATCAGAGGAAAAAACCAGAATCTAGAATGCCTAGAAAGTACCATTTACATTGTTCTATACACAGTCAAAATGACTAGACCTGAGAAGAAACCCAAAAAAGTGACACATAGTTAAGAGAAAAAGCAATCAATAAAAACCGACCCAACCTCAATATGGCCCAGATGTTAGAATACAGGAAACTTTAAAGTAGCTATTATACCTAGAGGACATACAAATGACCAACAAATATATGAAAAGATGCTCAACATCACTATTAGGGAAATGCAAATCAAAACCACAATGGCATTCTATCTCACACCTGTTAGAATAGCTATAATCAACAAGACAAGAAATACAAATGCTGGAGAGGATGCGGAGAAATAGAAACCCTCATACACTGCTCGTAGGACTGCAAATTGGTACAGTCACTAGGAAAACAATAAGAAGGTGCCTCAAAAAAACTAAGAATTGATCTACCATATGATCCAGCAATCCCTCTACTGGGTATTTACTCCCAAAGACTTGAAAACCCATATCCCAAAAGATATTTGCACACTGATGTTCATAGCAGCATTATTCATGGTGGCTAGGACGTGGAAGCAACCAAAGTGTCCTACGATAGATGACTGGCTAAAGAAGCTGTGGTACATATATGCAATGGAATATTAGTCATAAGAAGAGATGAAATACTGTTATTTGCAACAACATGGGTGGCCCTTGAGATAATCATACTAAGCGAAATAAGCCAGACAGAAAAAGTTATAAATCATGTGATATCACTTATATGTGGGATATAAACCTAAAAGCAACAAATGAACAGGACAAACAAACAGAGACTCATGGACATGGACAATGGACTAGTGGTTACTAGAGGGTAGAGAGAAGGGGAGAGGGGGGAGGTAGATGGGGGGAAAATTTAATCATTTCTTCAGTTAAAAAATAAAAAATAAGGTGTAGCTCCATAGTGTAGTGATTAGCATGTCTGCTTTACATGAAGAAGGTCCTAGGTTCACACCTCAGGTGGAGCCACGGACCATACCCCAGGTGTCCCAGGCCCCGGGGGCACCAAGCCCCAGGTGCACATCATGAGCATGTGGGAGAAGACGTTCTGCCTTCAGAAATCCAGTTCTTAAGGGGAAACAGCAACATCCATAGGTCAAGGATTGAAGGGTGGCGGAGGTGGCAGGGAAGGTGAGGGGAGACGGTGGGAGGGGAAGATTAAGGAGGTGAAAAAAATAAAATAAAATAAAGTAGTTATTATAAATAAATATGTTCAAGGAATTAAAGATAAAGATAGTCATAAGTGACAGATGAGGAAATCTCAGCAGAGAAGCAAAAACTGCAAAAAAAAAATATATCAAATAGAAATTCTAGACATGAAAAGCACAATATCTGGAATAAAAAATTTGCTGAATGCACTTAATTTTCCGTAATAATACCAATGTTCTTTATTTTGATGAAGGTGGTGGTTACATGGTTATACGTAGTTCTGAAAATTACTAAATTGTACACTTAAAATTTGTACATTTCAAAGTATATAATTTTACCTCAATAAAAGCAATTAAGAATTGCTTTTTTAAAAATTCAGATTATGGATAATAAAAGTCAAATTTTAAATCCAATAAATTTTATCAAAGTTATCGTGCTTTAACTTCTAATATAACAAATATTTTAAAAGTTTAATACGGTCCCCAAAGTTCTAAAATTGTCTCTGTACTTACACAGTATTGATCTTCAAATTTTAATATGGTGATTTCTGTGACAAGCAAAACATCCTTGCTTATGTATCACTTAGTTCCTTAACTTCATATCTAACATCACTTATTCACCTGAAAAACTCAGACCTTTTTTTCTGCACATGTCACTGAAATTGTCAGTGGTTTTAGAAATTTGATTTTTAAAACTGCTTTTTAAACTTTAATTTGATCAAAATATGTTATCTTCTAAACTTTAATATTTATAATTACGATTATTTACTTATTCCCATTTCTAGACATGCAACAACCCTGTACCCTCCACAATTCCCCATCCAACCTTCCTCAACATAAATTTCACTTACATGCCCTTCATTTTTTTGTATGGTTAACCACTATCTCTTAATCTGATTAACTGATTTGTAAATCAGTAAGCCTGAGTGTATTTATTCCCAGTACACTTTCCCTAGGTTACATCTAAAAGAAAAAAAACTTCCTGATAAGTATTTTATGAAACAGAGTACAAATCCTTGCTTTATATGTTGGAACTAGCTCCACATGGCTGGCTGGCTTCATGGGACCTAGGAAATTCCACTTAATAAAAGGTTTAAAACCCATTCATCCTACTAAAATATAAATCTATTTATTCAGTCATCAAATAAAAATTCATGAATAAAAAATCCCAATGTTATACACAGACAAGGATAGATAAGTTTGCTGAAGATTATTTTCCTTTTAGAACATAATGAATTGCTTTACATGATAATTATATACTTTCATTTAATCCTTACCTTCTTTCAGAGCTTTGTCCATATTATGAGAAATTACTACCCTTCTAGACTGAACTGACTCATGTGAGTTTCCATACCCAGGACTCTGAAATGTAAGAAAAAGGAAGAAAAGATACAGATTACTAAATGAATAAATAACATATAAAAATAAAACCAAATGTATGAAAGATCATCTATCTAAATAAGCAATACAATAGTGCTTATCAGATTATAAAATTCTTTTGGAGTAGTTAATAAATGTTTAAGGTTAGTTAAGAAAATTTGGGGGAAAAAAAGAATTAAGGAAGAATTTGTTTTCCTTTTTTATATATCAGAACAGTATGATGCAAAGTACAAGAATAAACAAATAAACAAAATGGTAGAAAGTACAAAAACAGACGCAAAATGTTTGGAAGCACATACGCCAAACGATTAAAAGTGGTTTTCTCTAAGCAAGGGCATAAGATTTTAACTTTTTACTCCAGTGTCTATATAACAGCAAGTTTTTAAAAATTTAATTGTATAAAGATACTGCTTGGCAAGAATAAAATAAGGAGAAACAATGTACAGAATTAAAATCCTAATATCTGGCTAGTAAGACTACATTAAAGAGGAAAGTTTTTTAATTGATTACATACCAAAATGATCAAAAGAATATATATAATGTAATTTGGCCTACTTACTGATTTTGAAGGATAAAAAGGAACTAAGTATTGTCAGCAAAATGTGGGGTTTTTTTTTTGTTTTTTTTTTTTGCATGGCATATGTTCCACATCACTAAAGAGATCTAAATGGCTAATATTGCTATCACCCTCCTCCATGAAACAAGCCTCAGGAAATCACTTGGTTCTCAGGCCACGTTAGTACAGCTGCAGTCAACCCCATGACCCTGGGCCACCCGACCAGAAGTAGAGAATTCCTAGTCCCGAGCTTAATTTCACACTATCCATTGGGTCAAGTGCCAAAAGCAGCATTCATTTTCATGACCACTGCTATTAAAAAACAAAACAAAAGCCATAGTATAAAGATCCCTTAGTTGAAATACTTTCAAAAGCCTTAAGATGTGCATGTTGTATTCATGAAAGAATTCTTTTATTTTACAAATTAACATATAACATTCAACACTTTCTCAACAAATAACACAAAAAACACTTAAATAATCATAATCCTATAGACGAAAGTCATTTAATGCATAAAAGTACATGCTCAACCATTTAAAACTATTTTCTAGTCTCCGTATAGCTTGCTATGGAATTAAATGCTCAATACATTTTATTGTAATTTTTTTTTAATTTGTAAAAAAAAATTGAGGAAACGAAAGGAATTTTTAAATTCTAGTTTTTAAAAAAACATCAGGCAGGTATTTAAAACAGATTTTTTTTGGACAAATTTTTAATTGAGTTAATACTTTTTAGAGTGCTATGCTGATAAATAAATTTAATCTCAACTCCTCGAACCTTTGACAGATAGTCTGGTACAGTTTCCCAAACATAGATATGGTAGTTTTTGTATGCAACACTAATATAACAATAAAACTAAAGCCAGATAACAGTTATTTGAAAAGTTCCAGAATTTGAGTTCTTCAAATGGAAAATTTTTAAGGGCTGGGAGAGAAGCAAGTTTGAAAGTGATGGACAAGCAGTACATGTATATTTAAATATATTATATGCTTATGTGTCTATCTTTACAGCTTCCTTCAAATTTTTATTATTTTATTCTTACTTTTTACTTTTTTTTTTTGGTCTCCCTAGTAATGGCTCTTCTACTTCTTGCCATCTGTGTATTTCTTCTCTCTTTCTAAACTTAGATGTAATACATCTATAAACATGTTTGTCACTACCAACTGTATCCGAAGAAGGCCTTTAAAAACTTATGAGAACAACATTTTCCATTTTGGCTCTTTAAGTAAAGACTCTACTATTTTTTCAATCTTATTTTTCAATCTGGTTCTGGATTTCCCCGTACCCCCTTCCCCAGGGGTCACTGGCTCTTAGTAGGAAGGAAAAGGTTCTTCATCCCTATCCCATCCCACAGCCAGATGAAGCCTGTAAGTAAGGAGAACAGGAAGATAACAGAAAACATCATGGGCCAAAAATAACTTTGTAACTGTACATGGAAATTGCTTTTTAAAGGATTTAATATTTATGGAGCCAGAATCTCCTCATGTCTAAATTACTGCATGAGTATAAGTTAGTCACTATATACTTCTTTTATTTTAGAGCACAAAGATGGCATTTACCAATCATAATCCCATGGTGGAGAAAGAGAAAGAAAGAGGGGAGGGGGGAGGAAGGAAAAGAGGGAGGGAGGGAGGGAAAGGAAAGAGAAAAGGAAAAGAAAAGAAAAAAGAAAAGAAAGGAGAGAAAAGGAAGGAAGGAAAGGAAAGGAAGAAAAGAGACAGGGAGGAAAGAAAGGTCAAGGGAGAAAGTTAGCTAAAATGAATGCAAAATGCGAATAGATTCCTGAGGCCCGAGGACAGTGGGCAAAAATTATCTTCATTCTCCTATTCATAGGTTTGAAAAAAGAAACCCCACATGGCAGAGGCTTCCCTAGATTCTTGGGTCCCAGAAGACTTGTTCTTAAGGCAAATGCTAACTTTCCCCCTTCTGCACTAAAAAGGCCTCATTCCTCAGATAAAACCTACCTTTCTTCCTGATGATCACTTTCAAAAGTGCCGGTGTTAGGAAAGAAGAAAGAAGTGTGCTTTTCTCACTGTCACAAAGGGTTAAGTGACAGAAATCTTCAATATCCTAATCCAGAATTTAGAACTTCAAATGTAGTTTAACAAGTCGGCTCTTGTTTTAAGCTTTTTGTATCCATATCACACTATTCACTCATAAAAGCTTTTGGTGAACTAGTTACCTCTTGTCATGTAAAATATACGCTAATTTTTTATTTAATTCAAATAAATAAAACCTGTCTTCATTTTGAGATTTAAACCTAGCTTAAAGTTAAAAATATTGAGATCATTTTTAAACATTTAGTGAGTTCTCTGGAGAGAGAAAATCAGAGGTTTCAACATATCATTGTCCATTTTAAAAATGTTTTCCAAAACAGGGCAAAACCTGAAAGCTTTTCTCTAATATATGTATGTAACTAGATCCTCAGCATCAAAGAATAGATGCCATATCGATAAACCCTTCCCAGAGCACATATCAGCTTTCTGTTTACTCTTGAATATCAGCCTTTAGTCTTCAGCCTTCATACACTCAAACTGTCTTTGCGTCAGAGCTAAAGACACCCTCTTCTGAGGAAACAACATCCAGAGAGAATCCCTACAGAGAGACCTCGCTACTCTGACGCCATGAGCAACTAAACCACCAGGAACTGTGTGGAATCTGGCCAACACATGCACCGCATTGTCCACTGTTTAAAAATATGACAGTGCTTACTGTGCTGCTTCCTGTGGGAACATGGATGGGGCGAGGACGGCCACTCCATGACCTGTAATTCCTCTCATGCCCATTACTTGGACTACTCGAAGAAACAAGTACCTCTCTCCTTCGTTATATACTTACACACTTAAAATTTTTTTAATGTATTTTGATTTAAAAAAAAAAACGGTTGTATAGAATTGAAGGAAGATGGGTGTAATTTCCTGTAAAGCTATTGAAATAGTGATTTATCTTAGGAAGATAAACACAAACCTTCAATCATCATCATCATTAACCACACGGCGCTGTCACGTGGCTGCGTCTTTTCAAATAGCATCTGACCATCCACTAGGATCCTATAACTAATATTCTCATTCTTCAGCTATGTTATTCTCAAAACTCCGGCTTCTTTCAAACCAATCATATTCTGCTTCCGCCTCAAAAAATAATTAATTCAAAACTAAAGAAATAAAGGAACCACACATATTGTTCCTCAAGAAGACAGAAAGAGACTAAGAAATGTGAAAGGCCATTTTATTTGACTAAGACCCTGTCAAAAGACTGTGACATAAGGAAGAAAAGCCATGCCCAACATGGAAGCTGAGTCGCCACACCACGGCACCATCAGGGCAGCAAGGTGGGGTGGACAGAACACCTGCTCCCGAGTTCAACAGGACCTTTTACTAATAGTAGATCCTTGACCCAGCCACTTCCCTCTCAAGCTTCGGTGGCTTTATGAAACTTCAGATGACTAAATAAAATAACTAATATTAGGGGTCCAAAAAAGAAAAAAGACAACAGGAGCCTGGTAAGGAATATAAATGAGTTTCAAGGGGTTGCTACTGCTATACTGTTATTCTTTTTCAATTCTTTTCAATTCCAATTCTTTTCAATAAAAAATAGAAATCAAGAATATTAGATATATCTCCAAGTAATTAACAGTGAGCCACATTCAAATCACAGGCATCTAGCCCATAACTGCTGGCTCGCAGAAAGCACTTAGCAGAATGCTAAGTTATCACTAATAAAACACAAAATGTTACCAACTTTCAACAAACTGAGGCTAATTTGGTTGGCTGGCTGACTGTTTGGTTTTCTAAAGGGGAAAACATGGTGGAAATGAACGCAAGAAAGAAGGGTTAAGCAACCAGAGTAAGACGACATGATAAAAATATTGTTCTTGAAATATTTTTGCCTCTGAGGCTATACTTTACGGAAAGAAAAGTGCACCTATCCTTCAGACATTCTACTGTGTATATGCCTTTATACTTTCTATTACTGGTAAAGTATTCAAACAAAACCTGGCTAGATCAGAAGCTAATTTCCTAGAATGTTTAATCATAAACTAAAAAAGACTTTTTCTTATTAACAAAAGAATATTGTCAAACACATATCCTGAGAGGTTAATATTTGGAGAGATTGTACTGATAGATAGTAGTGGTATTTCTATTTTCCTCCACCTTTAATCAAACATACTTTCTACTTTAGATGTAAGAGAAGCTAGTCTTTAAAATTCAGGCTTACAAATGTTCTAATGTTTTTGCTAGATTCCAAACATGCTTTATTTTTTAAATGATATTTCCTATTATATAAAAAGCAGAGATACATCCTATATTATAAAGAATTAAATTGACATCTACAATGGCCAATGTTTTAATCAATCTTGCCTTTTAAAAAATTTTTTCCACATACTGATTTATTTTTCTTCTTTTTTTTAACTTATTTATTTTTTATGGTGACATTCATTAACAAAATCTGATAAGTTTCAGCTATACACTTTAAATATTTAAATATATATTTTATATATTTTAAAATTTATATATTTTAAGATATATATTTAAAATTTATTTAAATATACATTTTATATATTTAAATATATGTATATATATATATTTACATTGTGTGTTCACTCCCATTCAATCATGTTTTTTAATGAAGCCTCCATAAAAACCCAAAAGGATGGAATTCAGAGTACTTCCAGATTGGTGAACATGTAGAGATTTGGAGGAAACTCGCATCCTCAGAGGGCATAAAAGTTCAGTACCCTTTCCCCATACCTTGTGCTATATACCTCTTCCACCTGGCTGTTCCTGAGTTATATTCTTTTATGATAAACGGGTAATCTAGTGAGAAAAAAATTAAATTGACCTAGAATACCATCATCGAGAGATAATCACTACTGATATTTTCATGTATTTTCTCCTACTTGATGACTCCAACACTTTCCATGTAACTTTGGGAAACTTACATTACTGTACCTCAATTTTCTCATCTGTAAAGTAAAAATAACAATAGTACTTACCTGTTAGGATTGATCTGTGCATTGAGTTAATATACATGAAACACAATGATGCCTGATAACACATTAATACCTATAAATTATTATTGGTACACTTTTTTCATTTTCAAACTTTTTTAAAGACATTAGGATCACAGTATTCCCACAGTTCTTTATGTATTTTTACACTCAATATTATATCTGAGCATCTTATATGTAATAAAAGATCTGGAAAATATTGTTTTATGACTTATACCATAATTTATTCTCTTATCACTACATATTTATTTTCTCCCCACCATTTTTCCTTACTTTAAATGAAAATATTGTCATTTCTATTAAAGTAGTATCACCAAAAATATTTTTAAAATACTAAAAGTGTCCACGAAATATATAGCTGAATTTGGACTCTGACTTCACTCAAAGGACTGTGTGCCTCAAGAATTTTGTTGTGCTTCAAGGAGAGTCTTCTATCAGCTAAGAAGAAACAGAAGGAAGAACATTAGGGTGGAGGGGACAGGGGATGCTCTGAAGCACAAACTATGCAAAGGTGAACTGGAAAAAAACCCCTTTCAGCCTCTTTAATCAACCCCAAACTATGAACCTTGAAAGCCCAACATGCAGAGAATTTCCAGATAGGGAAATGAGTAATGAATACGAGAGGCAGAGGCAGGTCAGGGCCTTCTCTACCCTGAGGAACATTCATGGAGTAAAATCAAGCCAACTTGGCCTCCAGAGGTATAAATCCCTATCATGATTTTACCTAAAATGAACTTGGCAAGAGATAAATGGTAGACTGGATCCTCAGTAGCTCCTGCAGCTTATTATACCATTTATCAATGTAATTGTGTTCAGGCTAAAGGCCGACCCTGCCTGCATGCATCAACTGTAGGAATCAAGGTTCTGTTTATACTTCTATAATAAAGTATGATCATCAGTCAGGACAAGTCCTGAAACTAGACCCTAAGAAGGGGTATGAAATCAGTTAGGTCTTTTCTCTGAACAAATATGAAATTCAAATGTGCTTTATGCTGAGGCACAATCCCCCTCTTATTACTGTGATGAAAGCCTGTGGTATCACATTCGAGTGGCAAGAGCACTCAATTAAGACTCAGGAAAAAATAAGCCGTAGTTGATTTCTTTGCCATTTTCTTACTGGGTTATAATTAATATGTCTACTTCTCTGAGATTCAGTCCAATTTAAATGTCTGCCCTATTTCTATTAAAAGATTCTTATGCATTTCAAGAAGGAAAATGCATATAAATGTACTCTAAAAATTATAAAGCAGTTTACAAATATAAGTTGTTATTATAGTTTCAAAAGCCATAGTCTAAATTTTTGACAATGTTAATTTCTTTCCAAAAGAATGATTACAGTTATATTACATGTGGTTTATACTATGACCTTTCATGTTCTCAGACTTCACTGTCATAAGCAAACTCCTTTAAGTAATGTTTCTTGGTTACTAATCTGCTTTCTAAGAGAAAAATTAATATTAATACAAAGGTGAATCTTTATTAACTGATCAATAGAGGTAGATTTTGAGGTAGGTTAATATACTTAGGATTGTTTTTCCATTCAGTTGGAAGAATTAAGAATCATGGGAGGAAAAATGTGTTTTATTTCTAATGTCAAGGACTCAAATCTGAAGATCTTTAGAAAATAAACTCGATTATGAGAAATTTATGTATATATCAAATCAGACAGGGATTAGGAAACTGAAATTATAACACGCAAATGAAAGTACACAGAACAGATAGTAGGGCTGGAGAGGAAGAATGAAGAAAAGCTAATTGGCTTAGGAAAAGTAATTGAAAACTGACATTAGCTTTCTGCATTCCTGAAAGGGTTCGTGTAATAAAAATTCTGTAACTATTTTATCACTGGCTTCCATTGTAAGTTTGAGCTCATAAGGGAAATCACAGGTTCCCATGATATGAATCACATTTCCATCAATTTGTTCAGTCATCTAACGCTGACTGAGGACTCTCTGCACATGCCACTTAGTTGGGTACTAGAGAGATAAAGGTGAATAAATTACTTTCTCTGTGTTCAAGGGGCTTAATCTGTCCTTGATGGAAGCTCATAATTGAGTAACTAATGAGCTATACCAATGTGGGAGGCCGTGCTTAGGAATTCTATTATTCTTCCTATTCCAGTATCTTCTCTACACTTTGTTTTCCCAGCCTGCGTTACAGAAGGAACGTTACTCAAATATACAATCAATTAACAAGATCATTTCATAAGAATTTTGAAGTTCACACATATTGAAGTATATTACAAAAATTATTCTCATTTCTTGAGAGTTCTTGATGAAAACACTGAATATAAATGAAGGAAGAGCCAAAATTGTTGCCTCCGCCTCAAAGTTTTCATGTAACTCAACAACTATATGTCATAGAATGGCTTTTTTTCATAAAGATATTTAGTAATGAAAGCAATCATGTTTTTTTTTCACTCCATTACTGTCCTGGAATAACATAATTCAATCTCTAACTAATTGGTTGACTGACTTTTAAATAAAAACTGGTGATAAAACATTTAGTATCTGGTTAGAAAAAAGACTACATCGATAATTTGATTCAATGAGATCTCTAGTTCCATAGTTACCTTGAAATGAAAAGGTGAGCTCCAGGCAGAGTGAGTGACCCGCATAGCATTCATGTATAAAATATTGAGATGTATGACATGAATTATTGCCATAAAAATACTAGTTGCATAAAATTTAAAGTACAATTCAATTAAATCAACTCAAAGAGGCTGACTTTTACATTGCTTCTTACTGCTGAGTAAAAGTTATCTTCCCCAGAATAGATCTAGCTCATAAAATTTATTTCTTCCATTTCTAAAATACATGTGTTAAAATTCAAGAAATAAAACCTCTTCTTAAAAGAAACATGGCATTAAAGATAGGCTGCTGTGCAGCATCTATCTACCTCTGAGTAGAGCAGACAGAAAAATGCATACTTGACCATATAGGTATAGAAACACAGTAAATACTAAAAGTGGTCCTTGCTGACATCAGGAAGCCCCCTTCATTACTCGAAAACACATTACTCAGTTTTCAAGACTCGCTTGGGGAATTTGCTCAAATGCATAGACCCTATCCCCCAATATTCTTAATTCAGAAAGATTAAGGTATGTCTTTGGAATAAGTACAGTATTTTTAACAAAACTCCCTAAACTATTTATGAATCCTTAGACTGCACTTCGAGAAACACTGCTAAATGGGCATCATGACAAAATATGACCCCTGAAAAAAACTGAGAAGTGTTTTATTATTTGAAAGATTTATTACGGTGTAAGAGTATAGCGATCATTTTACATAAATTGGGAGCAGAATCCCACAAGATTCACTATTAATTTTGACTTTGCTTAGTTAACTGAAATAATTATAATGCTTCATTTGTATTATCATAAAGAAAGGAAGTAATATGAACTCTTTCTGTATAGAATTTCTGTTCCATAATGATATTACCAAATCATTAATCACTTTAAAAGGCACAAAAAAATCAGTTAAATTAATGAGAGGTCATTTTAAACATAGCATTTAAATAAATTATTTGTATTCCTAGAATGGTCTATACTGTGTACAGGCACTGAATAAAAACCATTTTTGAAATTTAACTTTATTAAAACATACTCCTCTCCAGAAGAAAAATAACCATTCTACTTTCTGGTACCTAACTTCTATTGCATTTAATTGGTAAAATTGTCCAAGTACAGTCAAAAGAAAATGCCCTGAATGACCTGGCCTTGGACAAAATAGTCAAGAGAAAAGCAATCCCACTCAATCCACCCCAACCCCTCCCATTCCCTCTGATTTCAGAATGCATAATGCAATCTTCCTTCTCTGGCAATATTTTACCAAAGAATTTCTGGAGACAATTCCTTCAGTCAAAAGAGAAATAAGATGAACAGTGTGGACCATCAGGATCACATGCACACATGCCTTGACCTCAACTCCAGTGACCCTCGCCTCGACTGCACTTCAGTCCCCCATTCTTGTGGCCACACCACAGGCTTTGGCATGACGGGAGACTTCCAGTCCCTTGGACCCTCCGTTTTCTCTAAGCCCTCAGCTCCCTCCTGGCCTCAGGTCCTTCTTGGCTTGACACCTGAGCAACTCTCATCAAGCATTCCTAGGCCCTGACCTTGCCATACCACGCCCATAGCCCGTCTTCCTCAAGGCTTCGCCTCAGGAGCTGAGTTGAGTGCTCCTTCTACAAAAATACCATATTCATGCCAAAAGGTGTCACCGCATTCTGCTAGACTCTAACCCACATTCTATCCTTATCTCTAAAACAACCTGCCCACTTATCTTCACTACACTTCCTCTCCTTTGTGTGGCAGGAGAGCACATAGACTAAGAAGGCTGGCTCCAGCATCATAAAAGCCTTGATCCCTCATTCATCACCTCTGTCACATTTGGCATGTCACCTAAGCTCTTTAAAACTACTTCCTCATCCATTAAAATGGAGATAACAATAACTACCTCACTGTGAGGACTAAGTGAGAACGTAAAGTACTTAGCATAGGGCCTGGTACACAATAAGGGCTCAATAAATGTTTTTGCTGTTATTCTCTCCAATAAGTTTTTCCAAACTTTTTACCACCTTTCGTAAAATTAACCTTAACACATGTCATTCTCCTCACCATCAGCAATTACTCTTGCCTCCCACGTACCAAGAAAGTTTAGGCTTTCCAACCTGAAATATCTTAATTCCCGGCTAGCCTCCTATGAAATTCTCTCAATATGCTCTCATTTTTACCTTTCCCACTAATCTTAAGCCAAAACCCTCTACCTATACTTGAATCCTGCCTTGCCTGAACACTGCTCTATCAGTTATCTTCTCTAAGATTTTTTAGGCTCTTCTTCCTCTTTACCCTTCAAGATTTCCCTTTAACCTAGAAATGTGCTTAAATCTCTACGGAACACCAACAAAAAAAAACTCCCAAAACACATGTAACACACTATTCTGTAAATGCAGCCTCCCCTTCTTTCCTTCTCAGCCAAGCTTCTGGAGCACAGCCCTCACGCTGCCTCGGTCCCTCACTTCCCACTCACTCTTCACCCAAGAGAATTTTACCCCTACGTCCACCCTTACCTCCCCAAACACTGGCACAGGTCTCCAAAGAGATCTCCAAATGACACGTCTCAGCCTTCCTTCTGGACTTCTCTGCTACACCTCATACTACTGGCCATCTATCTATTCCCGGTTTCTCTCTGAGTTTTTCCCTCCTATTCGCCGTCTCTGAATATTTTCTCTCATGCCTCAGCAGGCTCCTCTCTGCCTGCCTTTTGGCTCACTGCTTTCCAACCATTGCAAGCTATCCTCAGCAGTCTCGTGGACCCTACTGTTTTAACCCTGCTTGTATACTACCACCTGCAAACCTACTTGTTTCACCTTGGCCTCTTCCTCAAGTTGCAGATCTAAACACCTAATTGCAGGCTGAACATATCCACAGGTATCTCAAAAATTTACATGGCCAAAATTTACTTCATTACTTCCACCATCCCAAACCTGTACAAATGAGACCTGTGTCCATTCAACCATCCAAGCCAGAATCCTGGAATTAACCTAGACTTTCCCTTCTCCTCCCCTGGCGGTTGTGATACGCAGTATAGTGATGACAGAGTGATACAGGTACAGAAAAAAGTAGTACAGGAGTCCAAAGGGATCACTGCCAGCCTGTGGGGTTCCCACATGTCAGATGCGTTTGATGTTATGTGCCAACACTAGTGAACCTCTAGTGGCTGCCTAGAATGCTATATTGAAAGGGATTCCGAGGCTTCATCCAGATTCAACAGAAAAACAACAACAACAACAACAACAACAAAAAAGCCTTACTTCATTAGGAATGACTGTCATGAACACAGGAGCAGCAGCTATGACATAATTCTAATTCATTCTGAGACATCTAAAGTGATTCTAATTCCTAAACAGATCCTAAAACTATCCTAAAGATTCTCAAATATTTTTTTAAACCTGAATCAACCCAGACTAATCTTTAGTAATTAAAAAGGTAATAAAGCGCCTAAGGGTATAGACTCCAGGGTTAGAGAGGTCTAGGTTTAATTCTTAGTTCTTCCCTTTACTTTGTAGCCTGGATATATTATTTAACCTCTCTAAACCTCAGTTTTCCCATCAGTAAAATGATATTAACTTTCCTAAACTTACACGTAGATACAAAAATTAAATTGGGTAACAGATATATGCACCTGCATCTGGATAAGTACAGTAAATGTTAAGTTTAGCTATAATAATTACTAGGGCATTCACTTTATGACATTCATAGTATGACTTCTATAGTACATGAATTTATCCAGTCTGTTAACAGTCAAAATTAAAGTAAATCAAACCGAGGCCATAGAGCCATTTCCCTGAACCCATTAACAATACCTAGTCTCTGATAAGCAAATGGGAAAGATTACAAAGCACTCTTCAAAATGAGCATTACTTTCCTTTAAAAAGACATAGAGAATATATAAATCTAACTAATAGATGATTATTATCTACAAAATCCGTATCTCATACATATTTTTTCCAGATCACTCCACAGAGAAGGTCAAGAAACAATGCCCAAACCAATAGCAACAAGCTTCCATAACACCTAGAATGAGTTCTTTCCACCCCCCACCCCAGGGCATGAGAATTTTGGTGCTAAAATCCAGTCATTTCTGAGCAAATCAGGATGGCCACTCACCCTAAGAACAAATGGAGTCTCAACAGCTGGGTCTGGGAGTGGCTGTGCTGCTCAGAGGTAAGGCAGAATGAGTTCTTAAAATACTATTTCCCACGAAAAAAATCAGGGATCGTTTTAGAGAAATGGCTAATACCAGGTGTGAGCAGAAAATCCTCAAAATCAAACCTATAATATCTTGTCATACCAGAGAGACACAAGAAACCTCTCAAAGACTAGTAGGGTCATATCAAAAAGACTCACGAGCTGACTTGAGAAGGTTCCCACTGACCGAAGATGGAATTAAATAGGCTTCAAAAGATAATAATTACAACTGATAAATGCCCATCAAATATGTTCAAATCCCTGAGTGTATATTTTTAACCGCTTAATATTTTTTATTTTTCAATTATAGTTGTCATACAATATTATTTTAGTTTCAGGTATATATATAACTTATGATCACCCAGATAAATCTAGTAGCCATATGATATCATACATAGTTATTACAATTTTATTGACTATATTCCTTACGCTATTCTTTACATCCCCGTAACTATTTTGTAACTACCAATTCGTACGTCTTAACCCCTTTCCCTCTTTCACTCATTCCCCCAAGTCCCCTCCCATTTGGCAACCCTCAAAATGTTCTCTGTATCTATAAGTTTGATTCTGTTTATTTTGTTCCTTAGATTCGACATGAAATCATATGGCATTTTTCTTTCTCTGACTTACTCCACTCAGCAGCAATACCCTCTAGGTCCAGCCATGTTGTTGCAGATGGCGAGAGTTCATTCTATTTATTTTTTTTTTTATGGCTGAGTAACAATAGTCCATTGTATATATGTGCCACTTCGTTTCATCCTTCCATCCATTGATAGACACCCACGTTGCCTCCATATCTCGGCTACTGTAAATAATGCTTCAAAGTAGTATTTTGGGTTTCTTCAAATAAATACCCAGAAGTGGGATTACTGGGTCCTTCTTTGTCTCTTGGTACAGCCTTCGTTTTAAAGTCTATTTTGTCTGGTATAAGTATTGCTATCCTGGATTTCTTCTTCCATTTCCATTTTCATGAAGTATCTTTTGCCATTCCTTTACTTTTGGTCTCTGTGTGTCTTTTGATCTGCAGTGAGTGTCTGGAAGGCAACATATGTAAGGGTATTGTTCTCTTATCCTTTTAGCCACACTATCTTTTGATTGGAGCATTTAATCCTTTTTCATTTGAAGTAATTGCTAATATGTAGTTTTTGTCATTTTATTATTCACATTTTTGATTTTTTTTTTTCTTTTAAAAAAAATCCCTCCAATATTTCCTGTAATACTGGCTTGGTGGTGATGAACTCCTTTAGCTTTTTCCTGTCTGGGAAGCTCTTTATCTGCCCTTCAATTCTAAATGATAGTTTTGCTGGGTAGAGTAATCTTGGTTGTAGGTCCTTGCTTTTCATCACTTTGAATATTTTGTGCCAATCCCTTCCGGCCTGCAAAGTTTCTGTTGAGAAATTAGCTGACAATCTTATGGAAGCTCCTTTGTAAGTAACTAACTGCTTTTCTCTTACTGCTTTTAAGATTCTCTTTTTGTCTTTAACCTTTGGCATTTTAATTATGAGTAATCTTGGTGTGGGCCTCTTTAGGTTCATCTTGTTTGGGACTCTGAGCTTCCTTAGCTTGTATGTCTTTCCTTTGCCAGGTTAGGAAAGTTTTCCACCATTACTTCTTCAAATAGGTCTTCAATTTCTTGCTCTCTCGCCTCTCCTTCTCATACCCCTATGATGTGAATGTTGGTATGCCTGATGTTGTCCCACAGATCCCTTAAACTACCCTCATTTTTGTAATTTTTTTTTTCTTGTTGCTGTTTTGATTAGGTGATTTCTTCTACCTTCCATATCACTGATTTGATCCCCTGCTTCATCTAATCTGTTGATTCCCTCTAGTGTATTCTTCATCTGGGATTCTTTTTGTTTTCTATCTCCTTTTCCATGTTTCCTATCTCTTTGCTAAAGTTCTCACTGAGTTAATCTACTCTTCCTCTAAGTTCATTGGGCATCCTTACAACCGGTGTTTTAAATTCTGCATCTGGTAGATTGCTTGTCTCTGTTTTGTTTAGTTCTCTTTCTGGAGCTTTGTTCTGTTCTTTCATTTGAGACATGTTTCTTTGTCTCCCATTCTGGCTGCCTTTCTGTGTTTGTTTCTATGTTTTAGTTAGGGCTGCTATGTCTACCGGTCATAACAGAATGCCCTTATGTAGTAGATGTGCTGTGGGGCTCAGTGGCATAATCTTCCTTGGTCACCAAACTGGGTGCCAAAGGTGTGCCCCTTTTCTGGGCTCTGTATTCCCTCCTGTTATAGTAAGCCATGGTTACTGTTTGCATGTCAGTGAGCTGACTGGTTGTGAGGACTGGCCAGCGAGGCACTGACCCTATGGAACAGGATTCACTATAGCAAGACTCCGGTGCCTGCACAGTCTGCCCTTTGGGTGTGTCCTCCTCAAGTGCAGCCCTGGGTGGTGTTCCAGCTCTGGCTGAAGCTGGTTACTGGGCGTGCCAGCCTAAGGACCTCCGCGGGAGGGGCCAAGCCACAGGCCAAGTTTAGCCATAGCATGTGCACTTCCCAGGACTGCCTGGCAAGAGTCATCAAGCAATCTGCAGATGACCACCACCCATGCTGAGCTTAAAGGTGCCTCGAGAGGCCAAACCCAGACTCAAGGCTGTCTGCCATTAGTGGCAGGCTTGGGGCTGCTCAGAAATAGGTACCAGGCACGCCAAGGCCAGATGCTGCTTGTTTGGGTTTTGTGAACCTTTGAGAGATTTTAGGAAAGTCCGCAGCATGAGCTATGACAGGCCATTTGTATGGGGAAAAAAAGAAAAACACTGGATAGAAAGAAATCTAACTACGGGCAGTGAACACGCAATGCAATATATTTCTGACTTACTATTGAATTGTACACTTAAAACTTAATGGATTGTGTTAATCAGTGTCATCATTAAAATAAATAAAAACACTGGAGGTGGCTTGGGTAGGCCTGCAAGTTGGGAGGGGTGGCATCTCAGGGAATCACCTGGGGTAGGGCAACCTGTGATAGCCAGGTTGATGGAGACTCAGATATAGTGGCTGCCTGTGTTCCCACCAAGCCAGGATTGGCGGGGGCTCAACAAAGGAACAATGGACTCTGCCAGCACTTCTGTCTAGGAGAATGCTGCTCCTCTCCAGCCACTGCCCTGAAGCCAGACAATTCAGATCCTTCCTGTATATCCCTTACACTCCTCTCCTAGAACTGCTGCCCCAACGCTGGAGCTCAAAGCGAGTGAGTCCGTCATCGAATAAGTCTGTTTATGGGCCCTTTAAGAGGAATGTCTGCAACTCCTTCAGCCCTCTGCCTCACTCAGCTACAATCTCTGCTGGTTTTCACAGCCAAAGGTTGGAGGGACTTCTCTTACTGGCACTGGAATCCTGGGTTGGGGGCCCCAGTGTGGTGCTGGGACCCCTCACTCTCCCAGGGGAACATCTGCAGCTGAGATATCCCTCCTGATTCTCAAACACCACTCACAGTTGTGGGACTAGCCTTGTTTCGCATCTCCGCCCCTCCTACCAGCCTAGAGGTGGCCTCTTCGATATATCCCCAGTTGTAGGACTTCTGTTCAGCCAGACATCTGGCAACTCCCAATGATGGCTGTTCTGCAGTTTAGTTGTAATTTTGATGTGGTCATGAAAGGAGGTGAACATAGCATCTACCTACTACACCGCCTTGACTGGAAGTCCCACAATATATTTTTTTAAAACACACAACTAATTGGTCATTTTCAGAGAATGATGGGGAACCAAATCATTACATGGAAACTGAAAATGGGAAAGAATCTAGCCTTTATTCTGCTTTTCTATATGAACTGTGTGCCACTGTGTAACCAAACAGTAGATGAGGTGAAAATGTGTCTTTTTAAAAAGTATTCAAATCAATAAATGCAAAATAAATGATCATTAAAACACCACCATTTTGTCACCAATAATGGATCTAGGTATTGAGCATCAAGAGCTACTAATACAACAAAAAGAAAGACAGATAGTAAGAGCCTCCCAGTGAAAAGACACACTACCGCCTATAGTGCTGACCAAACACAAGTTTGTTCGAGCCTCTGGATCCAGCTGCCAATTTGCAGGACATATAAAGGAAAGAGAAATATGTTGAACTGCATCATTCAAAAGCAATCAGCAAAATCCAGACTATAGGACATGCTACAGGACAAATGTTCCAGCTTCTTCAATAAATAAATTATAAGGAAAAGGAAAAGACAGATTTTTTTTTAATGGGTAAGAATAAACTATTAAGTCCACAGATGAACATTTGAGAGATACAACTATAATGGCAAAGTGATTACTATAAAGTCAAGACAGGGTTACTTAGGTAGAACAGGAGGGGCTCTCACTGGGGTGGTGATACAGAAGGGCTCCTGGGTTTGGGGAAGTTACAAGGGTATTCGCCTTTATAATCATTCATCCAACTACACATTTTTGTGTGTGTGTGTGATTTTCTGAATCTGTATTTTTTTAATTTTATAATAAAGTTTTTTAAAGTAAAAATGTAAATCTACCATTTAACACTTTCTACTGTCAAAGCACTTTTATAAATATTAAGTATTTGTATTTTCAAATCCTGTGACATTGTTCCAAATAACCCTTGAAGGTATTTGCTATCTCCACTTTTCAGATAAGGAGACTGTGGCTTAGAAATCTTCAGCAAATTGCCCATCATTGCAGAGTTAACAGGGCAGAGCCAGGATTCAAATTCAGACAACTGGCTGACTCCAACACCATTCTCTTAATGCCTGTGATCTATGGATTTCCAGTTACTCAAGAAATATTTATTGCTCATAAATACTA
Organism: Rousettus aegyptiacus; assembly: GCF_014176215.1. NCBI lineage: Eukaryota > Metazoa > Chordata > Mammalia > Chiroptera > Pteropodidae > Rousettus > Rousettus aegyptiacus. The sequence continues at coordinate 27,340,581 of NW_023416286.1, forward strand.
AATCATGTTAAGTGTTAAGGATACAAAAGGGAGTTTCTGCTTTCATGGAGTTCAAGGGTTAAAGAAAAACAAGGAATCGTCCAAGTGAGTGTAACACTATAATTGTAGTCAGTACAATGAAGGAAGTGTATATGATGCTATAAGATATACACAGCTGGGAAGACAGGAAAGCTTCTCAGCAAAAGGGATGACTAAAGTCTGAGGAGAAGAAGCTAGGTAAGTGGGGCAGTGGGCTGCTCCAGGCAGAGGAAGCAACAGGCAAAGACACCTCTAACAGAGGGAGCTTGGCACTTTGAGGACTGAGGATGGAATGCAAAGAGTGAAGACAGTTTTAACAGGAGATTATGCTGAAGAGCTAGGAAGAACAAGAAGCTACTAATGTGTTTTAATTAAACATGTTGCTGGAGAGGGATCTGATAGGGTTTGCAATTTTAAAACAATAAATTGAAGGATGAGCCACTGAGGAGGCAGAGAGACTAGTTGAGAGGCTATTGCAGTCACGTAGATGGGAAAGAAGTGGATGGATGCAAGGTACTCAAAAGGTAAGAGATAGGACTTGATGGATTGCATACAGGGAGTGAAGAGAAGATGTCAAGGACTTACAGGCTTCTGGCTGTGGGACTTGACTTTCAGAGGTGCTCGTCACTGACAAAAGGAACAATGGAAGAGGGATGGGGACACTTAGATTTGTTGAGTTTCCAGCACCACTGTGAGCGCCAAGTGGAAATGTCAAGTTAAACAATTGAATAAATGAGTCTGAGGCTCAAAAAGAGATCTGAGCCTAAGGAATAAATCTCTAATCCTCAGCGTGGAGATAGTTGTTACAGGCAACTCACAGGTGAGACTGCATAAGAGTGACACAATGAAAAAAAAAAAAAAAATGAGACCCCATGAATGACCTAAATTCAAATCTGGAAAATAATGCAACTTCTTAAGCCTATCTACGGGTCAAAACCTCAGAAAGGTTTAGTGAAACAGAAAAAAAAAAAAAAATTGGAGAGCAAAATATGAAATTAACTGCCTCAGGAAAAACATACAAATTTCCATAACATTTAAGATGTTAATCTCATGCCTAACAAGTTGGAAGAGCCTGCATGCAGCCCTCAGGTGTGTATCTGTACCAGCTGATTTACATAGGAGGAAAAGACATTTTGGGAGGTGCCTTGTTTGTACGAGATCAAGGCTAGATACTAGAGAAAGGTTTGGAGCCAGGAGAGAGAGCCTTAGCTTGCCCCTGGGGGCTGCTCCAAGGCAGGTGGAGAGAGGAACCACAAAGGGAAGGGGCCATTTTCCTAGGGATGGGAACAAGCGCCTAAGCTCCTCAACTTCTATAACAAGGCTAAAAAAATTTTTTTAAAGCATGCCTGAATAAGAGGAACAAGGCTACACTCCCAGCTTCTATAAACCACATATTACAGCTCTGGCTCAGAAAAAAAAAAAAAAAAAAGACTAAGCATTCCCTGATATCCAGCTTCAAGGGATTGAGACAACAATAGCAGCACAACAAGAAATAAGTTATTTCAAAGACTAGAAGTGGTTACAACAGAAAAGCATCTTTCGAGTATTTTGCGGTATCAGGAATGAAGAATGTAATGAGCTTATTCACAAATACAGGAAGCACTGCTTATGGACTCGCAGAAATGAGCGGAGGGATATGGAGTTAGGGGCACTGCCAAATGAAGTCTTGCATGAGTAGACAAGAGCAAATGCCTATAAAATTTTAGTTACTAGTATTAATGTAAAACTACTCATACATACAGGTAGGAGAGAACTACAGAAATTCAGGTTTGAATTTACAGAGGATTTGTAAACACTTAATTTTCCAAGAAATATATTCTACACTAAAGTTGAAAACTTATTAAATAGATCCTAGTGACCTAAACAAAGTCATGTCTCTTATCGTAAAAATGCACAATTCATTCCTTCTTCCCTTGGCCTTAGACTCATTTTGCTTGGAGTTACCATGTTCACTGCTCTTTTCAACCAGCTGGTGGCTATTCATACATGGAAACCCCAGACAGGCTGACAAATGTACCAGGACTGGCCAGTGCCTAGAGTTAACTGATACCCACACGCCAGCCCCAGGGGCAGAGCTGGCACCCCTCACACTCCTAATTACATTCTCCCAAAGCAGCAACTGAACTGAGAAACCCACTAAAACACAACCAATCCATTCCACTTTCTGGAAAGTTCCACTGTGTTTGGAGAAACCACAGAAACACACACCCCAGAATTAAAGCATGATGTGGAAATGACTAACTAGAATGAAGGCCTGGCCCTCAGGGTATTCAAGAGACCCCCTGAGAAGAGCTGCCTAGCTGCCCCTGTCATCATGACCTGACCAACCAACCCTAGTTTAAAAAGCAACCTAACAGTGAAGGATGAAAACATAAGTTCCAAGTTTGCATGCCATCATTTTAATACTGACAACCTTCCAGAGACACTTCATTCTCTAAAGGCTGAGCCCTTTATACCAAACTTGCTGAGTCATCTTTTTAGTACAATTGTACGCACTATTCTGCCTACAAGGACTCACAAGGAATCTAGAGCATATCCTACAGGCAAAATAATAAGATTGGGAAATGAAATCTAAGATATTGTTAAGAAGGCAACATTTAATTCCGAGGGTGACATCATAACGTGCACCCAAAACAAAAGCAGCTTAAGATTAAAGAGTTAGAAATAAACCTCCTGAGAATGACCAGAATTTAGACTCCAAGTAGAATGTTCAAGTTTGGAGATCTCAGTCTTCACATTTGTGAATAAACAACAGGGCTCTTTGGTTTGGTGCTGAATTTGTTTAAAGAGAATGTTAGGGAAGTCTTGAAAAGATTCATGAACCTATCTGTAATGATAACCAATGATAATTAATATCAAAGAAAAATCGCACTCACTCTTGAATTTATTGCCTCTTGTTCCTTCACATGGCTTCATTAACTCAGTTTTCATCATTGCAACTGCACGGTATTTTTTTTTAAGTGCATCCCAATCACATTACCATTTAACATTTCTAAAGCCCAGCTCTGATGCTATCACTCCAGCACTCAGAAAATGTCAATAGCTGCCATACCTGCAGACTAAGCTCCAATTCTACTCTTAAATGAGGACTTCCAAAACCTGACCAAAACTACCTTTCCAATCCCAGACCAATCAATGATTCACCTCATATAGTCACTGGCAACTCAAAAATAATTTGCTTGGTTTATTTTTTTTTTGTACAGATTATGAAAGTATATATTGCTTCCTTCATACGGTTTTGCTAAATTCAAATACACACTTTCTTCCTTTCTTAGGATGCATTTGCAGGTTTTGATTAGCTGTTTTTATGTCCTATGTTTAAACGTGTATTGTATCTTTCTACTTCGAAGTTATCACTGTTCATATATAACTCAATTTTACATTTTCTAACTTTAAGAAATAGTTCCTTCATAACAAAGATACAGAAAATAAATAATTTTCCTTTATGTGTAATTACTGTTTTTATATCCAAGTATTATAGGTATCAAAACCTTTTTTTTAATACATATTCGCATTTGCTTATAAATGCACAATATATATCTGGAAGAATAAACAACTATTAATAATGGCTGTAGGGAAGAGAGACTTTCAGTGTATACCTTTTCATATGCTTTGTTTTTTTTTAACCATGTGATTGTATAGCCAATGTAAAAAGTTACATTTAAAAATTATGAATAGTATGAATTTAACGTAAAACAACCCTACACCACAGCAAGTGTTAGATAAGATCCTAGAATTAAAGGGGTTCTCAAAAAGCCATCTTCCTCAAAAATATTTTTCTCACTAGCCGCCATGATTTAAATCCCCTAGTTAAAATTCAAACAAATATTCTGACGACAGTAAGTGTATTATGCCATTATCCATTATCAAATTATTGAGGATTAGTTTATCAGATTAGCATAATAAAGGAAGTCACAAAGAGGCTGTGTTTAGTATCCCTAATTCCTATTTCTTTTCCTTTTTCCCTCAAGTAACTAAATTAAATCTGTTTTACTCAAAGAACTTTTGTATTAGTAAAAGAACTGATTTAGGAATTCTAGAAGTTCTACCCAAGCCAACTGGCACCATGGATTGCTGTGTGAACATTTTTACTGTCTCTATAAACATCTGCCCTACCATACAGTCTTCTCTATCAGTCCAATCTACACAGCCTGAGACAGCAGGCACAAGGAGCATCTTGTTCATCATCTTTGAATCCTCCCAACACTAAAAACACTGCCATGCACTTAGAGAAAGCAATTATCCAAGTTCTTAGAGACACCGATTGCAAGGTTCTGGTCCTTCTCTAGGAACTGATTGAAATTTCAAATTGAAAAATGTCAATGACATACTTAAATTTGTTCTCATCTCAAACGATAATCCATTCATTCAGACAAAATCCGTCTTCTGAGAGCCTACTATGTGCCTGGCATTGGCACTCAGAAACTAACTTGGCAAAAAAATGATCTAACAAGATCAGAATACCAGATATGTAGCAGACATTCAGTAAATGCTTATTCATTAGATTTGAACTTTTCTGCCTAAACTTTGAACAGTCCTTCATTACTGTTTTGTTTAAATGAAAGTAGACTTTAGCTTCCTGTATACTACTAGTACCTGACTTTTGTGGACTTTCTTGTATCAGCCCTCCAATCCTCATTAATTGCTTACTTATTTTTGAACTTATGGGACATAAATCAAGAAGTATATAATAAACTATAATGTAAAAAAAAAAAAGAAAATTCATAGATTATGTAAATAACTGATAGTTAAAGAAGCTATTTCTTTTTACCTTCGATCACCACAAATATAAGAAAGAAGTTTCCTTTTCCCAATTTATGACAATGCACTTGTGAATGCTGGTCCAGTAATGAAAATAAGTTTTCTAAACTATTGATTCGCTTTTGCCATATTTCTACTGCTGTTGCCTAAAGTCAATGAGTAACTGTGGCTAGTGAATCTGAGGCTCTTGGTCAAGGTGAGTTAACTGATCTGGCACAAGATGGAACTACAACCCTAGACTATGACAGCTTACTCAGCAAAGCTGTACTACCACTTATCACATGAGAAGGCCAGCCTCAGAGTGTCACAGTTCCAATCTGCTAACTTGCAACCAAGTCTAAATTTTTCTAAAATGAGGTCCAGATTTCGACTGTCAAGACTTTAGCATCGACCCTCCTCACTTGATACAAAAGTTTCCTTAGTACCTGAAAAGACCATTGGGTATTATTTCTACCTGAGATTAAAATTATTTTTACTACTTTAATAAACAGTAATTTCCACCCAAATAAAATCAAAATCTTTGCACACCAGAGATGCCTAATAAGTACTACAAAACTGGAGGGGGAAAGCACTAAGTGACTACGAAACACATAATTTTCATTATCATCAGCAAACACTTCGTGAGCTCCTAATAGGAGCGAGGGATAACAAAAAGGGTCAACCATGGGTCCTGACGACATGGTGTTTACAGCCAATGACTACACTCTGAAGCATACAGAGCACTCGAACACTCCTAGACATGAAAACACCTTTTCCCTTTTAGTTAAGGCTTCTCTAGTTGCCTACTTTTAATAATGTATGCATGTTTTCCTTTATAGACAGAAACCAAGAAGAAAAAAAAGAGGAAGAAAGGAAGGAGGTAAGGAAGGATGGATGGGCAGATGGAAAGAAAGGTAGATCCCAGTGTGACATGTCTAGCTGACACTTAAAATCCAAAATGTATAAGAATAAATGAGGATTCTTCTGAATCAAAATTTCTGTAGTAAAATAGTCATTGTATCTTAAGAGGCACCATTTGGTTCTCTACTAAACAGCCTCCCCCTCCACATATGTTAGGTGACCTGTGTAGTCCAGCTCCTACCCCCACAGAACTGACAGATATTTTATACTACACCACATGCTTATGCTTCCATTCATAAGGAAGAGAATATTTGGGGTGGGGGGGAAACACCTTAAACACACATTATTGGAAATACAGCGTAACTAAAAGCACAAGTACTAAAAAAATGTTATGTGAATAATATGCATTTCAATTCTAAGTAACACATAACTTAGTAAATTTTCTAATGTACTTACTTTCTTATTTAAGGCATTATAAGAACACAAATTCTAAAAAATTGACCAATAATCAACTTTCCTTAGATTATACTTCACTTCTTCTATTACCTGAAATCTTCTGATAGTATACATGAGATTTATATATGCTGCTTCATTTTCTTTCACTTTTAAAGTATTATTTTCTCTAATTCCTGTATGAAATCATCTTTCTGGATGATAATCCAAGTTTTATCTACCCAGAGATGCAAGTGAGCTGAGACATTTGGGAGAATGTGTTTTCCAGGTAATAGAATGGTAACCCACAAGAGGCTTCCAGGCCCTCAGAGGTGGACTGCATGCAGTACTGTGGCTTTGACCCTGGCCTCATCTTCTAAACTTTCTGTCTCCACATGCCAGGCACTCTTAATCACTTAACTCTTTTTTCCCCCTCTATCAGTGATTGACAGATTAATCACTTAACTCTTAATTAATTTTTGTTTAATAAGCACTTATCACTATTCTAAAGTATTTCATTTGTTTATTGTACTATCTCTCCCAAGAATATAATCTCCAGAGAGGAGGGCTTTCTTGTGTCTTGATTCAATTCCTACTTCCAGAATATTATCTGGCTTGTACAAAATACTCAATAAATGCGTACTGACTCAACTTGTTACAATACTCTAAAGAATTACAACATAATTTATAATGAACAATGATGTCACTTAAACTTGATCAGTGATCAATAACCCAACTAGTAAAATCTTGAGGTCCTTATTTTTTATCATTGTAGAGGAAAGCAAGAGGAAAAATACATCTACTCACCAACTTTTGCTAATTAGAGATGAAAAAAAAATTGGAAAGCTAAATGAAGGTTTTTAAGAAAAACATTACTAATTTTTGAGACTTCTTAAATATAGTATTCTTCTTTAATATAGTGAGTTGCTGATCAACTTACTGAGTGAGGATGCCTGATTGCCTTACCTACAACCCTGAAGCAATTATCTCAGAGCTGCATTCAGACTCAGGAAAGGGAAATTTAGGTGAAGAGTGCAATGATTTTTACAGGAGTAAGGAGGTCATACCATAAATCAATACAAAACTCAAGGGATAATGGTCCCTCTAACAAATATTCTTATAAAGATGAGCACTGCCATTTCCCTTACCCCAAAATGCTTGGGCAACTTCAATTCGATGATCGTATCATTAAGTCAAGCAGTGAGGGTCAGGCTACGATAGAATCGATTTCATTTAAAGGATTATGAGACAAAAGATGGGAGGCAGAGAAAGTTAATGGTTTGGCACTAAGAAAGAGAAGAGCTCATTTAAAATACTGTTCTTTCCTATATTCCCTAAGCACTGCCCTACTGTCCTATATACCTCGCCGATGAGAGCTTTCTTTTTGTTGCACACTATAGTGATTTCTTGCATCCCCTTTCTAAATCACAGAAACTGGCCAGGACTGCACTACTTCTCAACATGGTGGAGACAGGATGTTGTGGTATAAGGCGCACACAGGCTTGAGTGTGAGGGACTGGGTGAGCGATCTGGGCCAAGTTTGTCCCTTTGAGCCAAGTTTCCTCCTCTGTAAATGCTCGTGAAGTTACCTCCCACAGAGAACGGTTGGAAGAACCAACTATAACGACTGACACAGGGTTCAGCGCTCGCGTACAGAAAACAGCGTGTTCCCCTTTCGTCCACTCATCAGCTGCAGAGCAGCATTGAAGAACCGGGACGACTATTCAACTAGCAAGGTGGTAGCGGAGGACGGTTGCGGAGCGACTACACCGCCTAATACCGCCCATCTCCGCCAGCCCCACCGAGGGAGCCCGAACCGCCAGCGGGGGCCGAGGGAGCGCTAGCATCCGCCCGCCCTCCCGGCAACCCCAGCCGCGTCTCTCTCCCCGGCTTCCAGTTTCGAGTCGGGGCTCTGGGGCCCCGCCGCGACCACCGTGTCTCTGAGAGAGGGCGGCTGGCACAGGAAGCCGGGAGGGCTGGGCCGAGGCAGGGGCACAGAAGACGAGGGAGACCAGTACTTACCCCCGGCCCGCGGCAGACGGCCGCCGCCAGGTGTCTCCAGGCGGCGGTGAAGTCGGGCGGCGGGGCTCGTGGGCTCCGGCAGACAAGGGAGAACAGGGTGCCCAGCAGAAACGCGGCCGCAGTGCAACCCAGGTACAAGCTGAGCCTAAGCAGGACGGTGCATGGCCCCGCGCCTCCTGCATCCTGCCAGCAGCCAGGCCCCAGGTAAGAGAGGGACACCGCGGAGAGTGCGGCCACCGCCACTGGCACCCGCCAACTCCTGCCGCCAGGGCCCCTCGGGGCCGCCGCGTCCTCCCGGGACTCCGGCCGCCGCTCGCCCGGGGTCCCCACGGCCGGCGCGGTGCTGAGGCCGGCACGGCTGCTGTCGGTGGCATCGGGGTGCATGCTGCTTCCTTTACCGCTAAGGACAGGCACATCTCCTGCCCTGCTGTCCCCTGGCGCTGCCCTGGACGGTGGCCTCTGCGCGGCGCCTCCTCCCCTCGCCGCTCTCGCGGCGGCTTCGGAGGCAGAGAGAGTCCGCGCTCATGCCCTCGCCGGCGCCCCACGGAGGGAACCGCTCCAACAGACGCCCGTGAGCACCTCTGGGCGACCCCTCAGCGCCGCCACCCGGCGCCGGGCCCGCAGCTGCCCGGCCGGGCGCGCCCTGGCAGCCGGGCCGTGTTGTGACTTAAGCTGGCGAAGCCCGAGGCGGGGCGCGAGCGGGGGCGGCTCCGAAATGCGTGTCAGGCGCGGGGCGGAGAGCAACCGCGACCCGCTGAGTGACGGCTAAGAGGCTCCCGGCCCCGCCCGCCCGGCCGCCCTCCGCGGCGAGGGGGAGGGGTCCCAACAACAGCTCCCCCACCGGGGAGGAGATGCGACCAATGGCTGCGAAAACGGCTCTGTTCTGCGCCTCCCTGTCCCCCCAGGACACCGTCTGTTGATGGAAAATTTTGCTGCAGGTGTCAGAACCATTTGTAATTCTCCAACTCAGGTGATCCCTTAATCCTCGCTCACCGCACACTGCTGACAACCTCCTCGCATTCCTACAGCCCCCTAAATTACTGCCTTATTTTCATCTATTTAAATAGGCAAACATTCCTGATAATCACTTTTAACACAGTTTCCTAACAGCCTTCCCTTTCCCATTCGGCCGCCTCAAGGAAGGAATCAGACAAAAGTGAAGGAGTAAATGGAGCCTACAATTCCTCGTTGTGCAAAGGACCAAAGAAGTCGGCCTGGTGCCAGACGGTGTACCAACTGCCATCATTATTCTGGCTCCAAGTCCCTACATTTCTGTTGCCAAGAATTCAGTACACATGCTATTGCCCACGCAAATGAACGTGGTCCAAATAATTTTTAGAGTACATATTTTCCTCTTCTATCATGGTCTCAGCGTTAATATACAGATAACACTGAGAAGATGCCAATATGCTAGATAAATACCAATAATTACTGCTAAGACCAATAAAGAAGCAGATTTATCTTTAATGTATAAGGGAATTCTAAAAGGATTAATAATTATTTAAAAGGGGTGTGATAGAGATGGCATATCCAGAGTAGAAAGGGGAAGGGAAAGAAAGGTAAACAGATGAGAGCATTGAGAAATAAAGGAAATGGGAAACACTGACCAGCAAAAGCCCAGGTCTCTTTCCATACAGCAATCATGAATAATATCAACAGTTTAAAGGCGCTATCTCCAATAAACTGAGTTATATGCTGCTTCCCAGGAAGCATAGTTAAGAAAAGCAAGCATTAAAATCTGGTACCATAGTGTGTTGTTATATAAATCATCTGTGTCATTTCAACAAAGAAAAAAATACAACATTCATATGAAGTAAACAACTATTTAGCGGATATTTATTCTTTTAAAGTATTATCCAAGAAGTGATTACTCAAAAAGAGAAATACCGGTGTCCATGGACGTACACAGCCCACCCATGTATTTATGCATAATTAATTTCCCTGGAATGGCATAGGTTCAAGTGGGAGATAAAGTAAGAGGTCTAAAAAAATTATCCCTAACATTTAGCTCCAAAGAAACAGCATATAAATGAATTATTTTATATATCTATGTAAAAACAATGTATTTACATTTATCATTTTTAAAAAGCTTTTGTTTTTAATATTAGTTTTCATGGGACACTTTATTCTTATACCTTTGTTAAGTCAAAGACAAGGAGATAATTAGTGCTTTATGCCAGATGTGCCTTTGCCATGCCTAGGCGGTGCTGTAACCCATTCCCCCACCCCCCCCTCCCTACTTAGGGGTATGTAATCTCATTTCCACATGGCCATCCGGTTTTAGGCTTAACTCGCCTTCTACCACATACTGTGTTTTTAATAAACAAATATCTCTCATATTCATTGAGTTGAAATTCATTTCTTTGGCAGTGAAAAAGACCTAGAGGTGTTACTGGAACTCCAATCAGCCCCAACCGTGACAATGCCATCAAAAGATGTTAAAACCTTCCTGTTCTCTTTGCCTTCTCCCCTCTCCTTTAAAAAAAAAAAAAAAGTAATAATAACAAAGCAGTGTTACTGATTTTAAAGGAGCCCCTTTGCCTCTAAAAGTTAATATTCATCCCACAGAGGCCCCTCAAAGTTTACCCTACTAATCCAAATTATTTCAAATAAAGCATGGTACCTTGTTATTACCAACGATCACATCTACATTTTTTGATCATTTACATCCCAAGGACTGCATGCTTAGGGCTTTATATACTTTCCAATTTAAACCAATAGCTGACAATAATAGTAACTAATCAAACATTTACTGTGTGCTAGATACTGTTCTAAGTACTAGACACACTTCATCTAATCTTCACAACACCCCTGAAAATTTATCTATCTGCACATGAGGAAACTAAGGCACAGAAGGTATAATACTTGCTCAACACTATAAAGCTAATAAACATCAGTTCTAGGATTTGATTATCAGCCTACATGGGTCTGGCTTTAGTTTATGCACTTAATCACTATGCCATGGTGCTTCTAAAAACTGTCATTTAGTCATTCCATATTACAGAGGAGGAAAAAAAAACAGGGGTTAGATCAAAAATCTTAAGACTTGTATTCCATGCTTCAGTGTTTAGTTTTGTTGCTTTGTGAATATAGCTGGCACCAAAGACAGCACTCTGACAAGTGTTAAGTGATTATAATTTAAACCAGTAAAGGAGAAAATGATCTGACTTTTGAGAGCCCTCTTCTGCAGCTCTAAAGGCCATCTTTCCAAAACACCAATATACTATTCCCCAAAATAATGTACACTCATGGTCATAACATTTCTTAGAGCTTATGCCAATTTGGTGCTAAGTCAGCACTGACATTTCAGATCTTTTCTTAGCTTCTAGTAGTTGGGCCTCTACCCAGTGCAGGGTTTGAGGAACTCTTAAGAGGTGAGGTAAAATAAAAAGGGTACGAGGGAGTGACTAGATCAGGAAGTACTGAGGGAGATAAGTCTGGAAGCCAGGTATTAGAATTCAGGTGTTCCTTGCCAGAAGTCAATGTTGAGTCCTTCTAGGTCTAAGGGTTAAAGAGCGAATTTAAGTAGGGATACCTTATTTATATTCCTTAAAACCAACACATTTTTGACAGGGTTTGATTGAATGCTCTATAGGTTATCTTCATCATTCTCTTAAGATGGGAATGACATCTGCCTTATTATAAGGACGAATTGGGGAGGGGGGGGAAGATGACATTTATATGCAGTGTAAATCGGTAGACACCACCCAATTCCTGCCAAAACGACACATCCTTCCCTTCACTATTTCTCCTTCAACCCCCTGGCCCATCTTGGCGATAGCCACAGGATTTTCCCTTGACCACTTTGGGGAAAATTATGAATAAAGATGTTACCATGAGTCAAAGGACCTAGATATTCTTCTAGTTTCTTCTGATTCACTGTTAAGACCCCAAAGTAGTAAACCCTTACTCACTTTCTTCTAACTTTCAAGCAGTAATTGGTTATGAAAAATATAAGTGTATCCAAACTTCGAAATGGCCTAAGTGTTCAAGTGAAGAGTCGAGTCTCATTTTAAATCAAAAGCTAGAAATGGTTAAGCTTACTTAGTGAGGAAGGCACGTTGAAGGCTGAGACAAGTCAAAAGCTAACCCTCTTGTAGCAGGTTAGCCAGGTTGCAAATGCAAAGTTCTTGAAGGAAATTAAAAGTGCTACACTCCAGTGAACACATGAATGACCAAAAAAAATAAATAAAACAAACAAAAAAACAGAACAAAACAGCCTTATTGATAAAGGAAATTTTAATGGTCTGGATAAACCAACAGCAACATTCCCTTAAGTCAAAGCCTAATCCAGAGCAAGGCCCTCTCTTCAATTCTATAAAGACTGAGAGGGATAAAGAAGCTGCAGAAGTTTGAAACTTGCAGATTGGTCCATGAGGTTTAAGGAAAGAAGCTGTCTTCATTAACATAAAAGCTAAGGTTAAGCAAGTGCTAACGTAGAAGCTGCAGCGAACTATCCATATCTATTTAAGATAATTAATGAAGGTGGCTACACTAAACAGGTTTTCAAAGTAGATGAAATAGCCATCTATTGGAAGATGCCATGTGTAGGACCTTCATAGCTAGAGAGGTCAATGCCTGGTTTCAAGGCTTCAAAGAATAGGCTCTCTTATTAAGAGTTAATGCAACTCGTGACTTTCAGCAGAAGTCAATTCTCATTTACCATTCCAAAAATTCTAAGGCCCTTAAGAATTATGCTAAATCTGTCTGTGCTCCATAAATGGAACAAAACCTGGATGAAAGCACATGTTTACAAGATGGCTTACTGAATATTTTAAGCCTACTGTTAAGACCTACTACTCAGAAGAAAAAAAATATTTTTGAAACATGACTGCTCCTTGACAATGCACCTGGTCACCCATGAGCTCTGATGGAAATGTACAAGATTAAAACTGTTTTCATGCCTGCTAACATGGCATCCATTCTGTAGCCCATGGATCAAGGAGTAATTATGACTTCCAAGTTTTACTCTTTAAGAAATACAACTGTAAGGATATAGCTGTCATAGATGGTGACTCTCCTGACATATCTGGGCTAAGTAAATCAAAACCTTCTGGAAGGATTCACCATTCTAAATGCCATTAAGAACATTTGTGATTCTTGGGAAGTCAAAATATCAACATTAACAGGATTTTGGAAGGAGTAGATTCCAACAGTCATGGATGACTTTGAGGGGTTCGAGACTTCAGAGGAGGAAGTAGCTGCAGATATGGTAGAAATAACAAGAGAACTAGAATTAGAAGTGAAGCCTGAAGATGTGACTGAATAGCCACAATCTCGTAATAAAACTAATAGATGAGAAGTTGCTTATGAATGAGCAAAGAAAGTAGGGAGCTTTTGTTTCTTTTTTTTGTTTGTTTTTTTGGGGGGTTTTATTTGTTTTTTTTGTTTTTTTTTTTTGACAGAAATAAGGATTTATTAGTGGAAGAGAGGCAGCATGAAGACTCATGAGTGCAGGGCACGCCATTTGTCCAGGGGGCCACGATTAGGGATGTATTTGACTCCACAGCCATCTGGGATGAGCCGCTTTTCAGCCACCATATCTTCAAACTCATCCGCATTAAACTTAGTAAAGCCCCACTTCTTCGAAATGTGGATCTTTTGACGACCAGGGAACTTGAACTTGGCCCTGCGTAGAGCCTCAATCACATGCTCCTTGTTCTGCAGCTTGGTGCGGATGGACATGATCACCTGGCCAATGTGGACCCTGGCCACTGTGCCCTGGGGCTTTCCAAAGGCACCCCGCATACCTGTCTGGAGTCTATCAGCCCCAGCACAGGACAACATCTTGTTGATGCGGATGACATGGAAGGGGTGGAGCCGCACTCGGATATGAAAGCCATCTTTGCCACAGCTCTTCACCATGTACTTGTTGGCACAAATACGGGCAGCCTCCAGGGCTTCGGAAGAGAGCTGCTCATATTCATCCGACACCATGTGGCCACAGAGTGGGAACTCATCCACTTTTGCCTTCTTCCGCCCCAGGTCAAAGATTCGGATCTTGGCATCAGGGACACCTCGGCAGAAGCGAGACTTTGGGTATGGCTTATTCTTACAATAGCGATAACATCGGGCAGGTCGGCGGCCCATGATGAAGCAGAGATCTTCAGTGGCACACTGAAAAGAGCAAGAAAGTTGTTTCTTGAGATGGCCTCTATTCCTGGTGAGGATGCTGTGAAGATTGTTGAAATGACAGCAAAGCAATTAGATTACATAAACTTAGTTGATAAAACAGCAAACTTCATTGTCTTATTTTAAAAAATTGTCAGTTACCCCAACCTTCAGCAACTACCAACCCTATCAGTCAACAGCCATCAACATCAAGCACGATAATATCCCCACTGGCAAAAAGATTACGACTAGCTGAAGGTTTGCAAACAGTATTTTTTAGCAATAAAGTATTTTACATTAAGGTATATACATTCTTAAGACATAATGCTATTGGCACACTTAGACTACAGTATAGCATAAACACAACATTTATACGTACTGGCAAACAAAAAAGTGTGACTCACTTTATTGCAATATTTGCTTTATACTGATGGTCTGGAACCAATATCTCTGAGGTATACCTGTAAGTAAAAATATTCATGAAACTTTCAGGCACAAATGACTTTGTATTAATCATCAAAAAGAGAATTACAAAGGATTGTAAATTAAAGTAGCTGGTATCAAGTTAAAGAATAAACAAGTACAGATCACAAAAATAGAATAATTTCAATTTAAGTTGTGACCTGCAATTTAGGGAAGCGTGGTATGTCAATTAACTATTGTATAACAAACTATCACCAAAATAACCATTTTATTTGCTTATGATTTTGTGGGTCAGCAATTTGGGCTGGGGGCAGTTCTTTCACTCTTCTTGCCTGAGGTCACCAGTGAAGTTGTGCATTGCCTGGAGCTGCTTGCCTATCATATTTGCTAATGTCTTATTGGCCAAAGCAAATCATATGGCCCAACCAGAAGTTAAATAAGTGGTCAACACATGGGTTTAAATATAGGGAGGCGCAAATCATTGGTTCCATTACTTTAACAACCTACCACAATTTACTTTGACAGAATACACTAATTACAGTTTTTGGTGGATCATCTGGCTGCTCACCCAACTCAGTAGCATCTACTGACTTATCACTCAAATGTTAAAGTTCACATTCTTTATTCCTTAAATTTATTGTTCTTCATTATCGGACCCCATCTACCTATGAGATAAAGAGTCTGGGAAAGGGAGGTAGTACACAACTATTTTTGCCAGTTGGGAATTTGGTAATATCATTTAGCTTTATTTTACTCAAATACAGTCAATATAAAGCAAAAAAAAAAAAAAAAAAAAAAAAAAAAAACTAAGCTCATCCAGATTTAGATATTCAGTATTATTGGGCAGCAGACTGTAAAGAAAGAAAATAAATGGTGTTTACTTACTACCTAATTTCTCTGAAATGTGAGCTGAGAAACTTTTTCAACTGATCTATATGCTGTTTCATGAATAGTCATCATGAGCAGAGTAAAATAAAAGGTAGACAGTGTACAATTATTGAGTTTACTTGAATAAATTAGAAAAGATTTTGAATATTTTATTAACACTATGTACATAATATTAAATAAACCTTTTACACACCACCTAAGTTGGTGTCTTTGATTTGTCATTTATTTGCTATAGGAGAACATATTTTTAATATTAGAGAATTAATAAGAGTCCAGAACACAGGTTGGCAGAGTAGGCCCTTAATATTTCTGAATGAATAAATCTGATATTTTTATAATATATCTAAAATAATTATGTAGACAAAAGTCAGTAATAAAAATAATATCTCACATCTGAACACAAACTTTAACTTTTGGAAATTATTTTTAAAACATGTTCCTAACCACAACTCTACCAAAAAAGATAAGTTTCATAATCCCATTTTGCAGATGAGAAACTGCAGCTCAGAAGTTAAATGACTTGCCCCAAATCACACAGCTAGATGGTAAGACCTAAACTACAGGATTCTTTTTCATTATGCTGTCTTTCAAATACAATAGTTAAAAGCTATGTAATGACAAAGAACAAATACATTGGTTTTTACATTATACAAATAATGCCCTTACAAAACCAATACAATAATGGCATTCACCTGGCTTTTAAATAGATGACAAATTTCTGGAAGGTATTATGTGACTTCTGTTCACTCTCTCCTTCGGTCTAAAAATATTAGCCAGGTGTTTTAGAAAATATTATAAAATATGGTCTCTGTCCTTGAGCTCACAATCTAATTGTGGGGGGGTGGGGGAGAAAGAAGGCAGGAGAAAAAACATAAAGCAATATAATACATTTTATAATACAGGCATTACAAAGTTCTATGGTGATAAGACCACTGCCACTAATTCTGCTTTGTGGGAGTTAAGGAAAATTCGATCGTTACCTTGTCTGTGACTCTATGTCATTCAGATTTCTCAACTTCCTGTGTTTATTATAATATTGGATATTTCGAGCTACTCCTTTAGATACTCAAAAAAATGAAACTTAACTAATTTAATTTAAAATTGGTTTATAAACTTTAACCCAGTAAAGCTTTCATCTTTCAAAATTTGATTAAATTTTAAAAACAGCATAAAACAAACAAACAAAAAAACCTGTCCATTGATGTGTAGTTACTGCTCATAAAAAAAAGTTTAGCACAGATGAAAAAACTGCCAGATAATATGGATAGGTCTCTTAGCAGCTCTCTATAGAAATAGCTAAACCTATATTGTTTCAAGAGGTTTATAATTGGGAAACAATTTTTAAAAAGGAGATGGGGATCTTATTTACATTTTTTCTAACAACAGTCCAGATTCAGTGATTGGGAAGTACCTTTTTTCATCCAAGAATTGATGATCTTCTATGACCAGAACTATGAAGAGGCACAAAGCAAATAAATTCTTTGTCATGAAAGAGCTTATCCACATTTATTGGTTCATTTCTCAATATAGACAACTGAGGAAGTGTTCTTTGCAAGAAAAGAAAACCAGAGAAAAGGCAAAGCTTTACAAATCCACAGCCCAGAAAGAGCCAAAATTAAAGCTGAGATATAATAATTTCTTGTTTTTTTTGTTTTGCTTTATCACGGTATAATACACACGAAACTTACTATTTAAACCATTTTTAAGTGTATAGTTCCGTAGCATTAAGTATATTCACATTGTTGCACAACCATCACCAGTACCCATCTCCAGAAAATTTTCATTACCCTATGCTGAAACTCTATACCCATTAAACAATAACTCCCTATTCCCCTCTCCCCTCAGTCCCTAGTAATATCTTTTCTAATTTCTGAAGTGAAATCATACAATATTTGTCCTTTTGTCTACCTTCTTTCACATAGCATAATGTCTTCAAGGTCCATCTATGTTGTAGCATGTATCATTAATTTTATATCTTTTTTGGCTGAATAGAATTTCATTGTATGTACATACCACATTTTGTTTTCCATTCACTTACTGATGGACATTTGTTTTTTTCCCCCCATCTTTTGGCTACTGAGAATAATGCTGCGATGAACCTGGTTGTACAAATACCTATTTGAGACTGATTTAAATTCTTTTGAGTACATACTCAAAGTGAAATTGCTGAGTCATATGGTAATTTTACGTTCAATTTTTTGAGGAACTGCCAGTTTTCTCCAGCAGCCAATTTTACATTCCCATCAGCAATACACAAGGGTTCCAAACTCTTCACATCTTTGTCAATCTTCATTTTTTATTTTTATATTAACCATCCTAATGTGTGTGAAGTGGTAACTCATGGTTTTAATTTGCTTTTCTCTAATGATTAGTGATGTCCAACATCTCTTCATGTGCTTATTGGCCATTTGTACATCTTCAGAAAAATATCTATAAGACTCTTTTGTATAAAAAACATTGACCACAGAGTAGACAAGCATCTCTGGGAAATGGTGACAGCAGTCTTATCAAGCAGAATTAAGTGAAATTCTACCTTTCACCCTACAAAACAGAAAATGATTTCTGTACTTCTAGGTAATTACGACTAAATACGAAATGCACTGTGAAGAACAAAACTAGAGCCAATTCCTTAATGAGACTGCCTAGGATATGGCTAACCCTACCTTAGTTCCTAACTTTCTTTGCACTTCATGTAAAAATATTTGAGTACCTGTTTTATTAGTTTCCTACTGCTGCTATTACAAATTACTACAAACTTAGTGTTTTAAAACAACACAAATTTATTCTCTTTACTGTTCCAGAGACCAAAAGTCTAAAATCAAGGTCTTGGCATGGTCTTTTGGAGGCTTCAGGGAGAGAATCCCTTTTTCCCTTTGTCTGTTTCCATAGGTGCCTGCTTTCTTTGGTTTGCAGCCCCCTAACATCACTCTGATCTCTTGATGTTTTTAATTAATTTTTTTTAATTCGTTCGTTTTTAGGTAAAACTGATATAACATTGTCTAAGTTTAGGGTACACAACATGATATGTATATATTACAAAATGATTACAATAGTCTAACATCTATCACCTTGAATAGTTAGAGAATATTTTCTGCTTGTGATCTGAATTGTTAAGGTCTACTCTTTAGCAACTTTAAAATATACACTACAGTGTTGTTAACTATAATCACCCTACTTGTACTTACCTCTTGCTTCAAAGGCCACATCTCCAACTACTGACTTACTTGCCTCCCCTTTTATAAGGACCCTTTTGAGTACATTAACCTGGATAATCCAGGTTAGTTTTCCCACCTCAAAATCCTTAATCACATAACTAAGTCACTTTTGCCATGTAAAGTAGCATATTCACAGGTTCTGAGACTTAAGAGGTAGACATCTCTGGGGCGACATTACTCTACCACCCCTATTAGGTGCCTGTGAATTCAAAAAGGAAAAATTATGGCATTCGATATATTCTAGAGATCATTTTTCTCTTAGTTTGACCTACCCACCTCGTTTACCGGTGGGTGTTACCAGCCCCTGGAATTAGTTGTTTGAACTGAAACTTGCTGATATAGACAATCACAAAGATACAGCCGCACCCATTGTTTCTGCTGTTGCTGTTTGGGTAAGGAATTACAAAAAAATGAAAGCAGCTTTTCCTGTTAAACAGCCACCAACAAGCAGGCTCACCAGCATGGCTGTTCACAGTGGGAGCGGCAGCAGTAAGGCCTTGACAAAACACTGAGCAATTGAAGGCCTGGATAATTACTCTCTGAAAGCCGATTACTTTCTTCACATGTTCCTTCCCCTTGGAAAATGGCGGGCCTTACCTCTTGTTCCGCGCCACTCAAAGCGGAAGGGGCAGATGGAGCCTCTTCTCTCGGTCGCCACGGCCCACCGTGCTCTATGACGCCCGCCGCCAGGAGCGACGAAAATCCAGCGCTCGGCACCGGCCTGGCTTCCGCGACGCTCGCAGTTCTGCCCTTGCAACCTACTTCCCCTTTCCTTTCTCTCCGCTTCCGGAAGCCGAGGGGTGCTGCTGGGAGCCTGGGGGCGGGGCGTCGGGATCGCGCCGGCGCGTGCGCGCGAGCGCGAAACGCCGCGGGCAGCGCGCGTGGAGGCCGTAGCGGCTTCGGTTCGTAGGTGAGCGGCGCGCGAGCGTCCCCTCGTCTGCGCCCGCCTCCCTTCTCACGGTTTGGGACCGTTTCCCCTCTCCGGAGCCGGGCCAGCGGTGAACACGCAGGGTCGGTATAAGGAATACCGCGCGGGGGTGTAGGAGGAGAGCCAGCCGGGACCCCTAGCCCTTTGCCCTGCCGCCTCTCCAGCCCAGCCAGCCCTGGGCGCCGGGTGTAACCACAACAGAGGCATCCGAGCTGGCAAGTCCGTGGGGCCGCCCGCACCCCTAGCGGTCCCGGAGAAAGACAGCCTGGCCTGTCCTCAGGACGTGTTCGGGCTTAGCGTGGCGGTCGGGGTCGGCGCGGAATTAAGTGGTAGCGATCAGGAGCCGGACTCAGGTCACCGCGTCTCACCTCTGCGGACCTGAACCTGAATCCTGCGGCGTCAGGGGTTGTCAGTTATCTTCTGCTCCCTGGCGGGGTCAGGAAGGATGGTGAACTGAGCTCCAAAGTTCCGAAAAACAGATGTTTCCTTTGGGCCTAGATTTTTGAGTACCCAATCGGTTACCTTCTTTGAACGTATTGTATTTACAGAAACGTAACGTCACAGTAACAAAATGACAGTTTGGAAATTTTCAGATTCTTATTTGTGTGTTTTCCTGATGTATCATGAAAGCATTAGTATTTCTGTTGTCGGCTCTGCAGGCAGCTTTGGCAAATACCTGGCTTCATTAAGTACCAGAAGGGTTATTAAGTTCTGATGAACCATCATTTATTTTTTACTCTTTCCCAATGTGTTGTAGTGACAGCACCTAAACCCGAGAGTGGGGCCGTGTAATATTGGGATTTATAAGGCATTTGGTCCTCATGCACATTTTCTAGTTAACATTTCCCCAAACCCTTGGAATTTTATAAGTCAAGAGGGATCCTGGTGTATTGTTAATGAGGTGACTTCTGAACCCCTCCCTAGGGTGAGGGCTGGTGGTCAGAAGAACTAAGCAGATTTGAGGTTTGGAACTTTCAGTCCCACCCCCGCCCTATGGGGTGGGGAGAGGGCCTAGAGATTAAATTGCCAATGGCCAGTGACTTAGTCAATCATGACTATATAATGAAGCCTCCATAAAAGCTGAAGAGGACAGCCCATTGGTTCTTTTTCTGAGAGCTTCCATGTGCTTTGGTGCCACCCTCAAGCTCCATAAGGACAGAAGTTTTCTTTATTCGGGACCTTGCCCTATGTATCTCTTCTCTGGCTGTTGATTCGTATCCTTCAATATCCTTTGTCATAAATTGGTAATCTAGTGAGTAAATGGGTTTTCTTCAGTCCTGTGAACTGTTCTAGGAAATTAATTGAACCCAAGGAAGGGGTGTTGGAATTCTCTGATTTAGGGCATTTATGTTATAGAAAGTAATGTTTCTTGTATTTGAATATCTACTTGATATGCTTTATAATCTAATTTTTTCTTAAATCTTTAAAATTTACCTAACATCTTATTTTGGTTTAAATCTAGTAATGTATTAGAATTTTAAAACTCATACTTTAATTTTCACTTAGTTTACATTTCCCCGAACATTGTACATCATTTACAAACTTGCTTAATCAACAGCACAATTGCAATTTTAGTAAATTCGCTTTTCTTAAATACTTCAAATTCCTGACAAGGCACGCTTATAGACCTAATAAAGGACATCTTCCTTAGCACTTAGATGTTGTTTATAAACCTAGGAAGTCTAAACTTCCTGATTTAATCAGGTTCCCTTAAGTGTTTAAAAGTGGATTACAGTTAAAATTTTATAAGTTTAATACATCGTAATCTCTTATATTCTTTAAAACCTTAAAACCAGATAGATTATCCAGTGATGATAAAATGTTACCGCATATACTTTAACCTATCATATTTAATTTATCGTATTAATGGTATAAATTTGGTTGATTTTAAAATCATGTTTATACTTGCTTTTATAAGTTGCAGCATCACTTAAACAATTAAAGGCTGTAGGTAGAGTGTCATGACTGATTTAGGTTACAGATTATATAATCATTGCTTGACTGGATATATAGATTTAATCATAATTTGAATATAGTAAGCACATAATTAGATTGTTAAATATATGTTATTGGAAATTTATGTATTTCCTTTAACATAACTCATACTGTTTGCCCGTTTTGATTATCATTATGGACTCATGACTTTCCCCAGAATTACTTTTTCCTTTTTACGTAAATTTTGTGGGTTTTTTTGTTTTTCAGTGCTAAATTGTCCAGCTTGGACAGTGCAAGCCCCTTTGAACTGGATCCTTTGTTTTATTACCACTACCCCAGGCATATCTAAATATTGTGCTTTCTGGCAACAATAAGATATTCTGGGCCCTTCTTGTTTTTTGGGGTTTTTATTGCTCATTTTTATGTCTTTTGTTTTTTGCCTCCTGAAATGGAATCAGCTGCCTTACAAGGTCCTGATTTTTAAAAAAATTATTTTATGTTTATGTCACCGTTCACATTAAATATTTAAGCACATTAAATATTCAGAGGTTTGACTCCGAGCTACCTGTACAGCCTGTGTATGTGCCTTAGTGATTTTGTCCTCTTTCAGAAGGGATTGAGGCAGTTTTTACTTTTAATAGGAGTCATCTCCTTTCTGCTGCTGTTTCAATAACTGCAGTGTAGGAGCAGAATAGGGCAAAAACGAGTGATGAAACAGGGAAGTGTGTCAATCTTCATTGGACTACTTCCACGAAAATAATGTGGGCTGGCTTAGCTGCTCTCATGAGGTTTTAACATCATCTTATTCTAAACTCTAATTGTCCTTAATTTATAGAAGGCAGATTTTCCTTGGCATTCACCTAGATGTCCATGTTTGAAATATGCCTGCCTTGATGATCTATTATTATTTTCCTATGAACTGAACTATTAGACCTATTTTTAAATCATTGCTACAACTTGATATTGCTCCTATCACTTTACCGAGTTATTGTTTTTGTTTTTTTAGGCTCACATTTCTTTTTATATATTAACCAAACTTCTCAGTTTGGGAAAATTAGGAATTATTATATAAAGATGAAAAATATTTGGAAATTACTCTGGTCTGATGGTTATATTTTTCTTCTTTTCAGATATATTTTTGTCATCATGGATCGGTTCGGAGATTTATCAGAAGGTGAAGTGGACCATTCTTTCTTTGACAGTGACATTGAAGAAGCAAAGAAAAGTGAAAGTAACTCAGTTTTTGACAAGCAAAATGGTGACCCTAAAGAGAGACTAGACAAAGATACAGAAGATGTAAACTTGAAATTTGAAATGCAAAGAAAAGAAAATGATCTTACTGAGAAAGGAAATGAAAGAAAAGAGAAAATTCCTCTAGAAGAACACCCTGTAGAAAATGACAATACACAAATCAAAAATTCCTCATCGTTGACTACTTCTTCAAGATCAAAAAAGGTGTGTGATGCTACAAAAGGACATAAAGTACACTTGACCATTCCAAATAGAATTCCCAAAATTGTAAAAGAAGGCGAAGATGATTACTATACAGATGGAGAGGAAAGCAGTGATGATGGGAAAAAACGTCATGTCAGGTCCAAGTCAGCCAAACCATCTAATAATTTTAAAAAAGGCATAAGTAAAAAATATTCCAAAAGTAGTTCCTCTTCCTCTTTGTCCTCCTCATCTTCAGGTTCAGGTACAGATTGTTCAGATGTAGGGTCCGATATCAGTACATCTGATTCACCTCCATCATTAAAGAAACATCTCTCTGGTGTGACCCACTTATCACCAAAACAGAAATATAAACCACGAATAAAATCAACAGGAACACAGCCTTCGAGTACTAAACCAAAAGTCGGTGATTACACTGAGGAATCTGAAGATACTGTGACAGATGTCACTCCTTTATCGACTCCAGATATCAGCCCTGTTCAGTCTTTCGAGCTGGGTGCATCAAATCATCCAAAAGTAAGAGTTAAAAGGCAAGAAAATGTGAGTCAAGAAGTATATGGAAATGTTGAGGATTTAAAAAATAATTCAAAATCTTTGAAATCGACCAAAAAAGGGAAAGAAAAACCCGGGTCCAGTCTCGCCTCAAAGTCTTCAGGGTTAGAGTCCAGTGCAGACCACAGATATAAACAAAAAGCCTTACATGACACAATGGACCTGAATCATCTTTTGAAAGGTAATTCTATTTTCCTATTTGAAAACTGTACATTGAATTTAAATATTTAATGGCATATTAAGCTTAAGCATTAAATGCTATGAATTTGCACTGGTTTTTCTAGTAGATATGTTTTATTGTTTGAGATAATTTTATCCTAACTTTACCAAACATTCCATTTTACCATAAAAATATTAGGAATAGTGTTATTTCTAGTATTACAAAGCTAAACAGCTAAGAAACTGCTTCAACTAGCGGGACCAAGTGGATAAGATAAAAATGAGAGAAGTGGAGCCAGATTTTCCCATGTTTGATAGAGACATTGGCATTGGATATATTTTACTCCCTTCATTAAGGAAGCCAACAGCAAGCACTGAGGATAAAATAGCCGACCTGTTGTCTTCATACCAGAGAAAGTGGCAAGAATGCTGGCAAATGAAAGAACTCAGAGTAAACTATAGGGTACAATTCAGATTTTAAGTTAAAAGCTATTGAGCATTACTTGAAAATAATTACCTAGTTGACAAAATAATATAATTCAAGTTTCAGTTGCTTTAAAATATATTTTTGAATTAGAATCATCTTTATTGCTGTATTTCTGTATCAATTTATTATTATTCATATTTAGTTTGAAAGGAACAATACATTCCAGGTGGACTCATTAATGTAAACTGTAAAAATATTGGGCTTGCAGGTTAGATTTAGGTCAGTTAACATTTTTAAGTTGTAAATTGGATTCTCTGTCTTTGAAATATTAATTAAAAGAATAAATCTTTAGCTTTATAATTTACATATTGTGGCAATATAAGGGCATAAATAAATCTCTTACTTAAAATAACTCATAGTTGGGTTGCTAGTGTATTTTGAAGCAGCTTACACTTG
Source organism: Rousettus aegyptiacus (assembly GCF_014176215.1). Taxonomy (NCBI): domain Eukaryota; kingdom Metazoa; phylum Chordata; class Mammalia; order Chiroptera; family Pteropodidae; genus Rousettus; species Rousettus aegyptiacus. Next base: position 27,365,200 of record NW_023416286.1, read on the forward strand.
TGAATGTTCCCTCCTTTGTAGGTTTTCTTTTTCTTTTGCTCTGATTATATCTGTTGATGGTTTGTTTAGTGTGTCTGAAAAATTGAACTCTCCACATTGGCCATCATCACCTCGTGGCTAAGCCTCCACTCAATATATCATTCCTGATAAATATTCATTCAGTCTCTTAAAATTTGAGGATCGAGGCTTTTTCTTTTCTTGCCCCTCTGCTGTTTCTGCTAACAATGAGAGTGATCTTTTAAAAAGTCAGTCTTACTAGTTTCTTTCTTAATTCTTCAGTGGGCTTACTCTTATATTAAAAATAAAATCCAAATTCCTTATCATAGTCTAATAGACTCGTTATCAGTGATTCTTATCCCAGGCAGTATATTAGTGTCATCTGGAGAACTAGTAAAAAAATTATGAAAACAAACTATTAGAACAGATACCAATGCCCAGGCCCTGCCACAGGGATTCTGATGTGATTGGCCCAATATGCTATTAAGGTTGATGAGAACCATTGCTCTGCATCATATCTCCTGTTTTTTAAAGTCTCCTATTACTTTACTCCAGTCGCACTGCTTTCTTTCTTTTCACAGAACACACTGCACATCTGTGGGGCATTTGCACTTGTTGCTCTTTTTCTTTGCATAGTCTGCTGCTTTTTCTCAGGTCTCAGCTTATATATCACCTCTTCAGAGAGACTTTTTCTTAACATTCTATATGTTGTAGCTTCACACCCTCGACCCCTGCCTCTCTGTCACAAAAACCTGTTTCCTTCCACAGAATACTTATTAGATCTTGGAGCTAGTATAGTTTATCTCTCCCACTGGACTGTAAGCAATATGAGGGCAGGAACTTATTCCTTACTAGAATCCCCAAATCTAGCAAGTGTTGGCACATAATAGACAATGTTTGTCAACTGAAGGAACTGTGAGGAAGTTTCTATTATTGCATAACTCTAATAAGGAAATATGTTTCACATTTCACCAAAACTTCATTGTGTAACAGTTACCCATGAAATACATAGAATAAATCTGTGCCTCCTTCTGTATTATAATAACCTTTAATATATTTGATATTCTTCTCTAGAGAAACTCTCTAATTCTTTATCAAGCCATCCAGTGTAACAATTTCCATTTAAACAAAATTCTTATGGCCACTTTCTAGTCTGTAAGATTATTTGTATGATTCATCAGATTGATGATTTCATCAAGTTGAGAACCGCATCTACATTTCTTAGAGTTCTATTTACTGTATTAGAAATTAAATCAGAAATTTAAAAAATATTCTTTTATTAAAGAATAATAAACCCATTGTGTATTAACATAAGTTTTATGTAAACATAAGTTGAATATGTTTTATTGAACATAACTATATTTCCAAAAATTAGTGATCTTTGCTAATTGCTAACACCTGGCAATAGAAGGTCATTGTATTCTCATGTCAGCTTCTGCATGAACTATTGTGTATATTGTTTTTGTCAAAGTATGTGAAGAAAATCTGACCTCACATAGATATGATTGGAAAATAGAGGAATCTTTTAATATCCTCTTTAATTTTAAATATTCTTTGCTACCACACCAATATTCTATAAGCAGTAGTTTCTTAAATGTTAGTTGCAATGTGAAATTTGAAATGAATATTAATTTGTCATCTATTACATTAGAATTATTGATTTGTCTTACATTTTCAATGATTTTTGTAGCACTGATAGGTTATTTAAAAAATATTGGTTCACTGAGCTTACAAATGTTGACACAGTTCATACTACATTATACAGAAATCATAGTTGTTAATATCACTACCAGTATGGTTAAAAAGCTCTTGGAAAGCTTTCAAACTCAAGTTTACCAAAAATTCTAATTTTTACTGAAGTGCTCAGATTTTATTATTGCCAACAAATACTGTCAGTTGTTTTCCTTAAAGTGAGAGGATTGTTTTTTAAAATCATATCTTTAATGCAAAAATTGAAAGGTGGTCAAAATTAAGCCATAAAAATCTATCCAATGAGATAATACAGACTGCTCACTAATATTTTATTTAATAATATGCATTTTAATATATTTTCCTTTTTTGTGTGTCAAATTTCTATTGCTGTATTGTTTTTAATAATTTTTACCGTGATTTATATGTGTTTAAAAGTAGCAGCCTAACACAGGACATTATAAAGTATCTTATAAAATTTTTTTATGAAATTAGGTAAAGTAAGAATACGGATATTGAAAAGATAATGTTATAGAAAATGACAGTGTATAATATGACTTACAAGTTTTATTTCTTTTTAAAAACGTGGTCTTATTTGACTAAATCATACTTTTAAGGACTCACTGTTTTATTTTTTATTTTTATAAGTACTCTTTGATTCCACAAATTATAAGCACCACTCTGTTTTCCAAATGAGAATGAGCAGACATAGCCAATAAAAAGCTTATTTTAGGAAGAAAACACTTGATTTTCATTTGAAATTATCAGGTTTTTAAAAACCATCTAATGGAAAAACAGTCTGTGATATTTGAGCTTTTTGTGCGAGACCATCAATGATTGTTTGTATTGCTTAGGATGATTTTGGATGCAAAAAACAAATTCCTAATAAAACCATGTTTCTCACATAACAGAAGGTCCAGAGATAAACAAAGATTCAGTGGCTGAAAAATGTCTTCAGGGACCCAGGTTGTACCATGCTGCTCCCCCACCCTGGTGTTAGCTTCATTCTTAAGTTGCTAGGAGATATCTGCAGCAATTTTTAGTATTCACATCCAGACATGACAGTGTCCAGAGGAAGAGAAATTGTCTCCTCTTCATCTGGCTCTCTTAGAATAGAGGAAACTTTGTAAAAAAGCACTCTCAACTGACTTATGTCTCGTCACCCAGCATGGGGTTATACTCTCATTCCTGACATAGTCGCTGGCAAGGGGAATGGGATTATTCCGGGCCAATCAGATTCACCCTGAAGTTAGGGGTAAGAATCAGGAGGGGAGGTCAGCTCCCCCTGAAAGATATGGCTTCTTAGGAAAGGGATAGATGTCTTTAAAAAAAAAAAAAGACATCTGTTAAGGAGGGATCTGTTAAGGAGGAGGAAAGTAGGAATGTATGCTAATTGGGCAACCAACTTTATCCATTAGGCCAGAGCTTGTCAACTGTAATGTGCATACAGGTCACTTGGGGATCGTGTTAAAACATAGATTCTGGTTCAGTAAATCTAGAGCAGAACCCAAGAAGCAACATTTCCAGCCAGCCCGGTGGTGATACCAGTGCTGCTGATCCAAGTACCACAATTTGAGAACCAAGACACTTAAAAATTATTTGGTTCCATGGAAAATAAATACAGGTGTTTTTCACTATTCTTACCTAATCCATTTCTGAAACTTAGTTGCATATGGAGAGCCTATATATTTTTAAGTTTGAAATGGGAAAAATAACAATCGCACCTAAAATTCCTGAACAGTTTCCCCAAATAGAATTGAAGCACTGAAATACCGTTTCAACAGGGAAACAGCTAAAATGTAGAAGGAAAGCTTTATTCACACTGTTGCACAGTAGGGAACCTTGATTTCGCTGACCTGCTAATAAGTGGTGCTCAAGGCTTTTAAACATACAGAAACAAAGGTGGCATTTGCCAGTTGGTACATCTGTGTTTGAAGTCCATATCATAACAACAATCACCAAAGATTCTGTATTATAATGAAGTATTTCAAACACTAGTTATAGATATCAGCCTATTGCGTAAGGTATTTCTATAGTTCTTTTTTCAATTTGCCCAGTGAAGCTTTTCAGGCCAAAGAATATTTTAAGTTTTCTTTATTTTTTTCGCATATAACTAAACTGTTGACATGGTGAGGTGGAGATGTGTGCATGACTATGCCTTTTCTGCACTCATTTCTCAGTATACTTTATCACTTTCAACTACTACTATATGGGCTTTTCTTTGCCTCTTTGTCTCACCTCATTTCTTCACAGCCTTTTCTGTTTCCTTGGAATATAAATTTACTTAATGTGAGGAAGATGGTAGTGATGATGCATACCACATTTTAAAAATTATGAGCACAACATGTGATCCTATCAGAACAGCTGAGGTAGGAACACAACATACTCTGCATCCTCTCAATTTAAACATTTTCACTAGTTTTTGATTCAGATAGTGAATTTTGAGGACCAAATTTTCAAGCCTTTACAGCAAACATTGAACTCAAGTTCAGATAGTGAGGGATGCCTGTTTAGCTAACAGTATGTTATATATTAGTTTAAAATAACTTTTGTTAAGTTTATTAATAAATTTGTGAATTTGAAAGAATTTCAAACTATGAAAGCTTATGAAACAAAGCATAATAAAAATATAAAATCAGATATCCCAGTTGTAGGCCCTGGAATAATGAAACAGTGTTTAATTTGGAAACGTACATAACGAGGTGAAGAAACTTCTGCAAGTAGATTAAAAATTCTAGGCTTCTGGGTGTTATTCACATGACCATAGATAAGCAGTAACTATTCTGTGCCTCCGTTTCTCCGTTTCTTGTGAGCCATTGATAGAGGTTGCTAAGGCCTATTCTAAATTCAGGGTTCTGGAGTTCTATGAGAAATATAAAAATAAGGGAAGATCAGTGTAGACTAACATTATTAGACATCTGACTTAAAATAGACCTTGAAAATTTATTAGAATTTCTGAATATTTAGCCTCCTTTAGCTCAGTTGGATGGCTGATTTGAGAGACCTCCCACCCCTTCCCCAAGCCTTCTTTTGCTATGGAAATGTTCAAAGCGAGTAGTAACCTAAACAGAAGTTTAGGCATTGTGTTTTGACATGAATCTCCCCTCCTGGGAAAGTAGTAAAGTAATCAACATGACTAAATTTGAAAATATGTTTCATACTTTGTGTAAGTAAAATTAGATCAGTTTAGGAAGACTATGGAGGGCAAAATAGAGACACTAGAAATGCTCCACTTCAAATTTTACTGCATAGATTCTGTATGAAATAATTAGATATATCATTACAGATATATCCTAAGAAGAAAAACTAATATAAGAAAAAGAAATATGATTAAAGAAGCATTGATGAGCAAATAAACTGGTTAAGCTTATTGCTAAACTGACAACAACGAAGGAGGGAATGAACCAAGGTACCTTATTCAAGGAAGAGACGGGGACCCTGTTACACTCCATAAGAAAGAGGTTACTTGACAGTAGTCTTCCCCCTCATTCTTGGGGGTTATGGGCTAAGATCCCCCTGGTAAAACCATGGATTTTACGAAACGCTATATATACTATATTTTTCCTTATCATACATGCCTATGATAAAGTTTAATTTATAAATTAGGCACCATAAGAGATCAACAACAATAATAATAGAACACTTATAATAATATACTGTAATAAAAGTTATGCGAATGGCCTTAGGGCCATTATTAAGTAAAATAGAGATTACTTGAACACAAGCACTGTGATACTGCCAAAGTCGACCTGATAACTAAATGGCTATGAAGTGACTAAAAGGCCAGGAGGGCAGTGTATATATATATATACAGTGTGGATATGCTGGACAAAGGGGTGATTCGCATCAGAGGTGGGACAGTGTGAGCTGTCACACTACTCAAAATAGTGTGCAATTTAAAACAAGTGAATTATTTATTTCTGGAATTTTCCATTTAATATTTTCAGACCACAGTTGACCACAGGTAACTGAAACTGCAAATAGTGAAACTGGATAATGAAAGTTTCCTATACTGAGATTAGCTACCTACACATCCTCCCTGGCAGCCTGCAGTAAACAGGATTCAGCTAGGTGAGCAGGAAATCTGAGATATCTTCAATACACTGCCAAATATTACCAAACATTTGAGAAAAGCTAAAATCAAGGGAGGCTACAGACTCACAGATAAAGAACATAATACTTGAAACAGTTAAAAATGAAGCTCAAGAATTTTAGAGAGGCTCTACAAAGACAAAACTATTTTCACCAATAACACTAAGCTGTGATTTGTTTTTATACTCTTCTGCCATGTGTGTACGATGGAGTTTTCCAGCGGCTACATGACAGTGACTGCACAACAGAGCGAATGCAGAAGCAGATGTGAGGATTCAGTTGTCTTCTATTATGGCAAGCATTAAAAGATTTGCAAAAATGTTAGATTCTGCCACTCTTCACTTATTTTTTTGTTTTTTATAAAAATACGATGTTAACATCATTGGTTATTTTCAGATGAATTAATATCTAAATTTTTTCACTTTTATTTCTAACGTAAATATTGATAGATGTACCCCACATAAACATTCTTTGGGGTCCTTAATAATCTAGGTAAGTAAAAGGGTGCTGAGACCAAAAAGTTTAAGAACTTCAATTTTAGAAGAATGGAATTAGAGTATATGATTTGTAGTCTGTTAGAGAAAAAAAAAAAAATTAACCTTCCAAAAGGGAGAAAAATGAGAGTAAAGAAGAAATTGAAGTGTTGTTTTTTTAAAAGTAAAATCGTAGAAGAGATCAAACTATATAAAGAGATGTTTTTAATTTATCAGAGGATACTATCAGAGGGGATCAAAAATTTTAAATTGAATCCAACCTAAAAATATATTTTAAATAATCTAGGAGTAATAAAAATAAAGGCTTGAAAAATATATGTCAGGTAGGTATTAACAAGGAGAAGATAGAAGTTTCAATACTATTAGCATACAAAATAGAATTAAAGATGTAAAAAGCACAAAAAGGGACAAAGAAGGTTTGATAATAATTAACTAAATACACCAAAAAGATTTAACATCCATTGATTTGAAATGTATAAGAGCAAAACAACTAGATAATGAAATCAACAAAGCCATAATCACTATGGAAAATTAATCAATTAGACTTGCCCTCCCTCCCCCCCCCCAAAAAAAAAAAACAGTAATTACCTGCCTGTTTGTGGACTGCACATCGTCCACAGGTATTTTGTTTGTCTATTATCACTACATTTTTTTTTACAGTGATAAAATATCAGTGCTATTCCTACGTATGAAATTTTCCCACTACTTAGGATTTGGAGAGACTCAAAGAGCAGAGAACTAGAGTAACCTGAAAACTGGTTTACTCACATGCCTGGTGTCTGGGTTTGGGACGATTTGAAGATCAGGACTGCTGAGCAGAAGGCCCACATGTGGCCTCTGCATGTGGCCTGGCTCCTTCCTTCACAGATGGCAGCCTCAAGATAGTTGGACTTCTTACATGGTACATGGTGGCTCACAGCTCCAAGTACAGTGTTCCAAGAAAGTAGAAACCTCATCACTTTTTATGACCTAACCTCAGAAGTCACATAGCTTCATTCTATATTCTATTGGGTTTAAACAGTTATAAAGCTTCCAAGTTTAAAGAGGGGGAGTATAGACCCTCCCTTTTAATAGGAGTGTCAAGAGGTTTTATAACCTTTTCCATCCATCCTCTGTTCACATAATAATTTATATTCCTCCCAAACGCAAAACTACATTTCCCCTTTCCAACAGTTTTCTAACCTCAAGATCCAGGGTCGAAAGCAGGTCCAAGTGTAGCTGAGGCTTCTCAGACATGCTTCCTCAGTTACATATGGCTCTGTGTACTGTGAGAGTCTTCTGCCAGGAGAGACAAGGAAGGAGGAGTAGTTAAAGTTTAAACCCTGTAAGTCCTGACTCTTATATTCTCTCAAAATTTTGCTTGAAGACTGATTAATTATCTTTTTAGTCCATCTCTATATATACTGTCTTATTATTGTGGATAAAACAAACCACTGATACTTGGAACATTCTGCATGGAGATCTGCTTAGCCAAATCCACCAGCGTCAGTAAGCACCTAGTCACAGCCAACAGTATTCCTAAAATTCTACTTCATCCTCTTCACCAACAATCTCTAGGCCCTTCCATCTCTACTTGTCACCTGATCTTAAAGCTAGTGCCATGTATTTGGGGGTTTTACTGTAGTAGTACCCCAATTCCTGTTACCAAATTTATTTTAGTAACTTGCTCTGATAACAGATCACAAAACTTAGATGTGTAAAGCAGTAGCCTAGGATGACTCAAAAGACCAGGATCATAGTACCTGCACAGGGCTTTATGTAATTTGATTTTTTAACAGCCTGGCAGCCCCAAGGCAGTCAGACATAAAGGGGGACTCAGGGCCCCAGGGGCAAGTATTTCAGGAAGCAAAATGCTTAGCCTGAAGAGACACACCTTAGCTGTATCATATTGGCCCATGCAGTCACAAGCCTGCCCAGATTCAGAGGAAGGGGACTGGAAGAATGTCATAGGATTTCTCATCTGACAAGTTCATAAAGAAGACAAAGAAATTTAGTAAATTTAATAATTATTCTTTGAATTATGATCTCTCGGTTTATAAGTGTTAGATTTTTATTTTAAAAAATTCTTTTAAAATTACTTTAAAAAGCAAATACCATTTATATATATATATATATATATATATATATATATATATATATGGATCATGAATATGTCTACAGGGTGGATGTTTTTTAACCAACAAATATATGAATAAGGCTTAATATGGCTTGGGATACAATTTTCAGTGGTAGCATTATACATAAAATTTTAAAATTCTGGCCATGTCTTAGCTTAGAGAAAGTAAAGCTCTGATACTTCTAGTAAATGATGTTAGGTGACTCAAGAAGCTCTAGTGATGATAAACACTGATATTGAAATACAGTAAAGGGATTGAACAAAATTGTTTCATTGAATAAAATTAGGAAAAAACAATATTTCCTAAATATAAGTTTAAATACGTACATATTTAAATAAATTTTTGTATCCCTGCAAATTTATTCAAGTTAAAAATTTTTTAGATCTTAATTAGAAAAAACAATGGATCATATATTTAAAGTTGCCTCACACCAAAGCATATAGCCACTTTAGAAAAATGTAATAGTAATACTTGGTATCGGTATATAAACACTCCATTCTCCATCAGAGAATGCTTTTTTAAAAAACAAATTATGCTGAACTTCTGTATTTATTTATTGCTATTGCCTTATTTTACTTTTAAACACTTTTTTTTAATGCCATTAGGAAAATAGCTTACTTTTAATTTCCTTTTATAATTTCATTTTAAAGGCTTTCATATATGGCTAGATCAATTAAAAACCTTATTGAATTTTACAAAGTGGTCATTTCTGGGAAGCAAGATAATTATGTACAGCACATCTATATCTTTCTAAATGTGTTCTCATTCAGGTTTTATCATTAAGTTGGTATGGTTTCCAACAAATTATCAAGCATTAATTTCCTCATTTTTCCTGTCAAGAAGCCACTGTTAATTTTTTTTTTTTTAAGTTTCTGTAATCTTTGATTGTCTTCAGTTAAATGTAGGGAGGTAGACTTAAGTTTTGGTGACTGCTCAAATGTTTTAAATTTTCTCTAACAGTCACATTTTTAATGGGAGTAAAAAATGCCACTTCTCCTTGTAGCACTGTGCTTTTAACAATATAAAATGCTCAGCAAGTAAAAGGTACTTGCTTAATATAAAGGTACTCAAGTGAAAACAAATAATGGTTATTTTAAAAATTATTTTTAAAAAACAAATATGCCAGTATGTCACATGATATAATATATTCATTTTTAGTACAGACTTAACCTGAAACATTCGGGAAGCTTAATTTAGAAACTTATAACAAATGTTTAGTAATAATTGTAACAGAAAATTGTCATAATATGAAAATTTAAGAGTTGTTAAAAATTGTTATATGGAAATTTAAGAATTAAGCATGTTGATAAAAATTTTATTTAATAATCATAGTATATATAATAGGTTTCTTGGTTAAAAACTGTAATGTCTTCATTTTGGCTTCTGTTCAGTCAGGAATAACATGTTTGCCTTTTACAGTGGAAGTATTTGTTTTAATGCCAACATTACAACCATAAGTTGAAAGTTTCAGAATATTCTGGGTTTATTTTTGCATTGTTTCCGTCAGTCATTGCTGAGGACCTTTTTTTTTTTTTTTTTTTTTTGAAGTGTACCTTCCAACTAACAAAAACTGTGGAAATTAAGTATTGCATGGTTCACTCAACCAGAGATTTCTAGCCTCCTCAACAATTAAGCTACCTTAGGGACCTTAGGGAAACAAAATGAATGTGACAAAAGCATTTTCCATAAATTAGACCTATCTTAGAACCAGTACTGCGTACATTTCTAATTAAAATAATTTCATTGTGTCATATAGCTTTTATTCTTAAAGAACCCAATGAGCATGAAATTAAGCTGCCTCTGGATTTTTTTCTACACAATTGTAGTTCAGATGTCATTAACATTTCATACGTACCTTTTCATGAGTTAATGTAGTTTCTATTTTTAAGAGTTAAAGCATGTACCATCATATTGTTGTGCTACTGTCTTTAACTATTTTTCTGTTTTTTGTTCATTTCTGTAGCTTTTCTGGAATTAGATAAAAAGGGACCACAGAAACATCACTTAGATCAGCCTTCAGTAGCACCTAGGAGAAACTACTCTTTCACAAGAGAGGAAGTGAGACAGATTGATCGGGAAAATCAGAGACTTTTGAAAGAACTGTCAAGACAGGCTGAAAAACCGGGAAGCAGAAGTACAATTCCTAGATCGATTGGTCATCCACCTAAGTTATATCACAGTGCTCTCAACAGACAGAGGGAACAACAAAGGATTGAGAGAGAAAATTTGGTAAGTAACTGAAATTTTTTAGTCATTCAAGAAAATGAATTTGTCTGATTTTAAGTTCAATTTGCCAGAAACCCAGATAGAGCCCAATTTTCAAACTTAATTACATAAAAGTAGGCATAGATATGTTTGTCATGAAATATATTATGAACTATAAGCCATAAGCCTGCTTTTTTTTTAATCCAGCAAACTATAAGGGAACATTAAATGAAAATACTGAAAGCTCCATTATTTATTTGACTAGATGTATTAAATCACTACAATAGTACATGAAATGGTGTCCAGGGGTCAGATACATATATCTTCCGTGAAGTATTCAGTCACTAGCTAAATATATGTCATTTTATCCTCAAAAAGAAAAAATATATATATATCATTTATTTTAAAGGAAAAGTAAGTTCTCAAAGAAGTCAGATTTGATGATCTGCTACTTGAATGTATGAAAGAGATTGATTATTAAAAATCTTAGTTACATTTCGATGTTCTAAGGAATGTATATATATGGGGACTGTTGAAAATCTTTAAAAACTATTAGTCATAGCCTTTTCCTTCATAAAATTCAGTTAATCATAATTGCTGATATTCACTGAGCTCTTACTAATGACAGACATTGTTCTTAATGTCTTCCAAATGTTAACTTACTGAGTCCTGACAATACTTTTCAGATAGGCACTATTTTTATCCATATCTTACAGATGAAATAACTGAGACCTAGAGGGGTTAAATAATTACCCTAAGGACACGGAGCTAGTGAGTTGCTGAGCCAAGATTCTAAACCCAGGTGGTATCTTAAACTAAAATTAGATCCTTAATGAGCACATAAATTCAAAACTAAAATAATTGATAAATCTGTAGAATTACTAAAAAAGTTTACAAAATTCACCCTCATGTTTTATCAGTAAAGTCCTATTTATGTACACCTGAAATTATTACAACTCTTATAAATTTCTTTATTACCATCACACCAAGAGTTGGGGAGCTGGGGTGTATATTTACAAAAAAAATAGTAAAGCCTTAAATCCTTCAGGCAGGTTACCTTGCACATGGCAAGGAGTAGATAGCAACAAAACAAGTTGAAATGAGGTTGATGGGTAATGAGCTGTGTGATAGCTTTCTGCACATCACTGTAGAAATTTCAAGATTCATTCATGTGCCCTGAACATGGTTTATCTTTTCAGTTTGTTTGTTTTCACTGTCCCACATGGCTCTGGAGCCTATTTTATTGTTTTAACAAGCAGTTACAGTACATACTGTTTTACAAATTGTAAGTCATTTAATCCTCTTGGTAACCTTATAATATAATCACTATTGTCATTGTGGAGAAAATGGGACACTGAATGGGACACAGGGACTCCCTCAAGGTCAAACAGCTAGCAGGGTCAAACAGGTTACCTAGCTTTGGGTGACTTTTTTTTAACAGCTCTTTTGAAATATAATTCATATACCCATTTAAAGTATGTAGTTGGTTCAATTCAATGGGTTCTGGTATATACATTGTTGATTATTTAAAAGTTGTAGTAAAACATAACGAAATTTGCTATTTTAACCATTTTTAAGTGTTCAATTCAGTGGCATTAATTACATTCACAGTATTGTGCAACCTTAATACTATCTGTACTCTGGACCTGTTAAATAATACTTTCCATTCCCCCTTCCCCACAATCCTTGGTAACCTCCGTTAATCTATTTTCTGAATTTGTGAATTTGCCTATTGCAGATATTTCATGTAAGTGGAATAATACAGTATTTATTGTTTTGCGTCTGACTTTTTTCACTTAGTATAATGTTTTCAAGGTTCATCCATGTTATAGCCTATATCAGAATTTTATTACTTTTTATGGCTTAATAATATTCTGTTATATATGTGTGCCACATTTTGATTATTCATTCATCTGTTGATGGATACTTGGGTTGTTTCTACCTTTTGGCTATTAAGAATAATACTAGAGAACACTGACATAAAAGTATCTGTTCAAGTCCATGCTTTCAGTTCCTGTGGGTATATATACCTAAGAGTAGAATTGCTGGGTCATATGGTAATTTTAAGTTTATCTGTTCAAGGAACAAACTTTTACTTTTGAAAAGTTGAAAGCATTAATATCTAGTGGCTATTCTATATATGAATAAGATTAAAACTGTTAGCAGCTTCTGTTTATAGCTGTTATTATCCCCCAAATCAGTTGTATATTTGAGCTATAAACACTATTTTATCTTTACCTCATATACTTAGTAATTTGTATATGTAAGAAATATTTTTCTCCATTTTATAGAAAGATTTTATTTGTCATACTCAAGAACATTAGAAACGTAATGTGAGCCACATAATATAATTTAAAATTTTCCAGTAGTCAAAAAGGTCAAAAGAAACAGGTGAAATTATTTTGATGTAATATTTTATTTAACTGAATAAATTCAAAATACTACATTTTAACATGTAAGCAATATTAAAAATTAATGATGAGCTATTTTGCTTTTTTGTTTGTTTTTGTTTTTGTTTTTGTTTTGGTACTGCCTTTGAAATCTTGCGTATTTTACACTTAGAGCACATCTCAATTTAGACGAGCTACATTTCAAATACTCTGTAGCCAATGGCCTTGGACAGTGCAGCTCTGAATCAAAAACTAATTCATACAGAAGTGAAAAAAGTAGCTCAAAATTAAACAAGAAAGTAAATAGAATTTATTATAAAATATCATTTATTACGTTCTGTAAAGAAAGCTAATCTTCCAGATTTATGTTTAACCCTTTATAAACCAAAATAAAGCTAACTCTATACCTTTTAAAACTTTTCTTGGCTTTTCTTTTGCATAAAGACTGATTCTTTTTTAAAAAACCTATTATAAATTTTCATTGGCATTGTGTTAAATTTATATTTTAATTGTAGAGCGGCACTCTTAAAATATTACCTTCCTAGCCAAAAACATGGTATGTTGTCTCATTTATTCAAGTTGTCTTATATTCTATCTTAGTAAGGTTTTGTAGTTTTCTTCAAAACTATATATTTTATGCTATTGTACATGATTTTTTTATTACATTTCTAACTGCTTACTTTTGAACTATTGAATTTTGTGTGTATATTTTATAACCAGCCACCTAACAAACCCTTATGTAGAGCCTTACTGTCTCTAATCATTCTTCATTGTGAGCTTATATACTTTTTAATCTGTATGCTAGGCTGTTCATAGTCAAAACACATGTGTACATGCACATGTACACATACACATGCTTTTATAGCTATTTCTGTGTCAGATGTACTGCACAAGCAGAGGCCATTACTTTATAATTTTTATGATTTGTATTTCTTCATTTTCTACATCTCTTGTGATAGAGACCAATTCATTATACTGGCTAAACAGCATAATGACTAAAGCATTTCTGTTCCATTTCTGTTGCATGTTACCAATCCAGAGGCTGTTCAAACGCATATTATTCAAGACAAAGAAGTAGTGCTGTGCAGAAGAAGTAGAAAAGGAGAGGGAAGATATTGTATAAAATTGAGTCATGAGCTTTAGTGTTAAAATCATGGTGTTAATCTGTCTTTCTGGTTAAGTTTGAGATCTTCATTATTTGTTTCAATAGGCAAATATACCTTTCCCTCTCATTCACAAGGGAAATAAAGGAATAATGAAGAAAAAGTAATTTTGTCCAGTAGAGGGAGTGCTTGCTACGTATAGACTCAATTATATTGGAACTGTATTATTTCCAAAAATGGGACTAATTTTTTATTTCATGAATCTTGAAATATTCTTGTTAAACCATATCTTCATCTGAACATAATATGAATCATATTTTTATGAAAGAGCATAGGAATAATCTTAGAAGAAGAGAGGATTCAGCAAGGATATGTAATTTATAGTTTCACTTTACCCTCTAAAAGAAATGAGACTATTTCATTATTTTAAATGTATGTCAAGTTTCCTGAGCTGTGAAAGAAGAGGCGGGGGTAGTAATTGATGAGGGAAGAAGTAAGATTCCTGTAGGAACGTATCAGGATTAGAGCCTAGAGTTCAAATGGGGTTAACTTATTTTAATTTTAAATCTAGAGAAAAATAAGTGGACAATAAAGTAGACCATAATTTTTCCACTCAGGAGTTCCTGTGTTAAAATATTATTTTTAAAATAAAAATAATGCACATATAAACTTAGAAAATTCCAACTGATCTCAAAAACATTAAATAAAAATAAAATCCTCTCTGTTCTTTGCTGGTCTAGGAGAGTAATTTTAGAGCTCTTAGAATGTGAAGGCTATTAAAAGGCGAGTGCTATGTTGTCATAAAGATGAAGATTTATAGCAAATCTTATACCTGCTATAAGTGTTAATCTGTTGAATAATCGGTACCTTTATTCTAAGATCTTGAAATAATTTACAGTTTATTTAGCCTGGTTTTCCTTCTTCTCTACTTAGTGTCTGTTTTCTCCTTCCATAGAAGAAATAAAGCTAATGACAACTAAGTATGACTCCAGCTGTAGAAAATTGGGGAACAGTCCTGATTTTTCCCAGCTGTAGGACAATTGTTAGTCTTTAATGTCCTTCGGGGTCTTTGCTTTATCACTTTACGAACAGTAAAGCAATTCCTCTGCTGAAAGCTGCAGAAATCTTTAACACATTAATTATTCATTCATTTGATTTAACTTTTCTACCTCAGAAGACAGGATTCAGGCTGAGTTAATTTTCTTTCAAAAACAATGATACTTCCAAGATAAAAAAAGAAATATTTGGATTCATTACTAGAATCAAGATTTGAGTAGCAATTCTAAAATTTTGTAAAACATAAATTGGAATATAAGTAACCATTCTTACTATTTTTTAATTCTGCAAAGATGTCTAGGACACTGCAAAGAATATTGAAAATATATTAAATACTGCTTTGTCAAGTAATTTATAACTTATCTGGGAAGATAATACTATTGTTAAACAGCTAGAAAATAATATGAAGCAACATTAATAATAGCATTCATATTTAATAAGTTTTTCCTGTATATGCCAGGCACTGTTCTGAGCAATTCATGTATATTAGCTCACTTATTACTCAAAACTGATTCTGTGAGGTTATTTCATTGTGAGGATAGTTCCATATTAAGTCATTTGACCAAGGTAACACAATCAATAATAAAGCTAGGATTTAAATCCAGGTCTTTACAATTAGAGAGCTTACATTGTTATTCAGCCTATTACACATGTTACAACATATTGAACTATCATTTTTAAGTTTTATGGAGGCGTATCAAATAGATAACTAAATTGAAATGTATGTGCTTTTTAAAAATTTATTTTAATTAGTTTCAAGTATACAGTACATTGGTTAGACATCTATAGAGTTCGTAAAACAATCCCTCCAATTGCTCCCTTCCTCCCCTGACTCTCCTCCTAGCCAATGTATTCATTTCTAACTGCATTGGCTATGCCGGGCTCCCCATCCCCGTGACCATCTATCAGGTACTAATTCGTACTTCTTTAATCCTTCACCCCATTCTCCCAGCCCCCAGCCCCCTCCTCCCTTCTGTCCATCCCCAAATTGTCCACTATATTTGTGTCTATTCCTGATTAATTTTTTCTTTTTATTCCTTAGATTCCACATATAAGTGAAATCATATAGTGTTTATCTTTCTCTGTCTGACTTAAATACCTTCTAGGTATTTAAAGCAATATCTTTTTCCATCCTCTTCCTTTTAGTCTGTATGTGTCTTTTAATCTGATGTGAGTCTCTTGCAGGCAGCATAGGTATGGGTCTTATTTTCTTATCTTTTCAGCCACTCTGTCTTTTGCTTGGAGCACTTAATTCTTTTCCATTTAAGGTACTTATTGGTAGGAATGTAGTTGTTACCATTCTTTATTCCTGTTTTTGATACATGTTTTTTCTTCTTAAAGAAGTCCCTCCAACATTTCCTGTAATACTGGCTTGGTGGTAATAAATTCCTTTAGCTTATTTTTATCCGGGAAGCTCTTTATCTGTCCTTCAATTCTAAGTGATAACTTTTCTGGA
This sequence comes from Rousettus aegyptiacus, assembly GCF_014176215.1. Taxonomy (NCBI): domain Eukaryota; kingdom Metazoa; phylum Chordata; class Mammalia; order Chiroptera; family Pteropodidae; genus Rousettus; species Rousettus aegyptiacus. The sequence goes on from NW_023416286.1 coordinate 27,381,799, forward strand.
TAAAGTATTCTTGGTTGTAGATCCTGGGTCTTCATCCTGTGGAATATGTTTTGCCAAGCCCTTCTGTCCTGCATAGTTTCTTTTGAGAAATCAGCTGCCAGTCTAATGGGTGTTCCCTTATAGGTAACTGTCTGTTGTTCTTTTGCTGCTTTTAAGATTCTCTCGTTGTGTTTAACCTTTGACATTTTAATTATGATGTACCTTGGTATGGGCCCCTTTGGATCCCTGGTTTTGGGGATTCTCTGAGTTTTCTGGGGTTTTATGTTCATTTCCTACACCAAGTTAGAGAAATTTTCCATTATTATTTCTTCAAATAGCTGTTCAACATCCCGATTATCTTCAAGTATGCCAACCAGACGGATTTTCGGACCTGCAATAGTGTCCCATATGCTCTTTAAATTATCCTTTTAGTTTTGGCATCATATCTCTTGCCATTCTGATTGAGTATCCTTGGTTTTCCCATCCTCTAGATAGGACATTTGATCCTTTTCTTTATTCACTTTGTTTATTCCTTTGTTTATTCCATTTAACATATTTCTCATCTCAGATCATGTGTTCTTCATCTCAGACTGGTTCCCTTTTATAATTTCCATTTCCATTTTTATGTTTTTTTTATCTTTGTTGAAGTTCTCACTGAATTTATCTACACTTCCCAAAAAGTTCATTGAGCATCTTTATAACTAGTGTTTTGAACTCTGCATCTGTTAGATTACTTGACTCCATTATATCTGGATCTCTATTCTGTTCCCTCATATGGTTTCTGCTTCTTTGTCTTCTCATTTTGGCTGCCTTTCCATGTCTGTTTATTTGTACTAAGCAAAGCTCCTAAGTCTCCTATTCTTTTTAGTGTGGGTTTGTGAAGTAGATGTCCAGTGGCACAGTCCTAAGAGTGGTTGAGCTGCAGGCCAAACTTAGCCCAAGCCTCTACCCCTCCAAGGCCACCTGTTAAGGTTCAGCAAGCTATCCACAGATGCTGTGTTTATAGTTGCCTCAAGAGGCCATGCCAGAAACTGAGGCCACCTGCTCCAGAGTGAGTCTAGGCACTGCTCAGCAAGGAGCACCTGACTTGCCGAGGATACACCTGGATGTGGCTTGGGTGGGGCCATGAGTTGGGAGAGGCAGGGTTTCAGAGGATCCTCTGGGCAGAGTGACCTCTGTTATCCAGTGTGATGATGTCACGGCTATGGTGGTACTGTGTCCGGTGCACTGGAAACAGAGAGGGCTCAACAGAGAACAGTGGAGACCACTGGCACTTCTGTTCAGAGCAAGTCTCACCTTGACTCTCACTGTGACAATGTCTCCCTATAAGTCTCTGGTGCTCCCTGAGCACAGCCAAATGGGCACTGGTGCTCAGAGCTAGCAGGTCCGTCACTGCGAAAACCAACTCGCAGAAGCAGTCTCTTTAAGAGGCATCTGCTGCTGCCCTTGCCGCAGCCTCCATGTCACTCAGCTGCTCTAATCTGGGCAGCCTCGTGTCCTTGCCATGTCCTACCTTCTGCCGTTGCAGGGTGATTTCTTGGATTTCTCCCTAGTTGTGTGGCTTGTTCATATGACACAGGCTAATGCATGGTATGGTTCCATGTGATCTGGATGGCTGAGCCAAAACATTTCTCTTATTTCTCCCAACTTTCTGCATGTAAACTTGATAAATGTCATATCAGTACTTCAGAATGGGTTTACTTTTGACCTTCTTGTGAAATTATTTCAAAATTGATTTTGATGATATTACTTTATGTGTTTTATGTCTGATGAATATTCATTGTAAGTTTCTTAAAAATTTATGAAGGAAAAATACACATCCAACCAAATAAACTTTAGATTAGGAGTTTATCTAAAAAATATTGAGACTTCCACTGGTAAAAAAAGCAAAATTAGTAAGTAACTGAAAATAGCAAGTTTTCTGTCCCATCCATTTCACCCTGTACAGCTCAGTGGGTAGTTAATAATTAGATAATTAGATAAAACATAAAATGTTGCTCTCCTCAGTAAAATACATTGATATGTGTGATACATAGGAATTTTCTTAATCAGTCTTAGACCTGATAAATGTCTTAGACCTGCAATAGTATTATCATCCCAGCTAAGTTACAAATTATAGATGGCAGTATTTTATATTTTTTCTTATATTCCTTCCTCTATCTTACATAGCTCGCAGCATTTACAAACTGTAGATAGAGAAGATACAATCTTAGGAGGTTTTGCCTCCTAAATTATACAACTTCTCTGTCTACAAAAAGAGAAAGACAATGCATTATGATGGAAAGAACAGACTTTATAGATGGAACCATGTTTAAATTGTAACTCTCAGCTCAGCAAAGAAAACCACTAACTAGTTGGGTAAAGCTTCCCTGAGCAGTTGACACTTCTAGCCTTGGAAAACTATAAACCGAGGAAGGGTGTTTCATACAGAAAGAATAGCTGGCAGGCTAAGTTCTCTCAGTTGGTATGTCTATTTCTTCCTGTGTTCTGCACATCCACCATTTGTCTCCCAAGTTCTGTTTATTTTTGTAACATCTTCTCTCCCTTTTCTAAATACCTCTTCTCCTGTATATTTTGATTTATTCTTCCATCATCCATTCCTTCTCTGGAATTGCTCAGGAACACTGATAATGGAACCTCAGAATAGAAGGGTAGGGGGTGAAAATGCTAAAAGCAAAACACTAAGTTGGGAAAAAGTTCTGCAAACGTTTCATGGTGATGGTTCACAATGATGTGAATGAACTAAATATCACTGAATTATATGCTAAAAATGATTAAAATGGCAAATTTTATGTTGTGTATATTTTACCACAATGAAAGGAAAATATATTGAAGAAGAGAAAAAGATTGTGTAGAGGAAACTTGTCCTATGACGGAAACTATGAGGCTGATTTTTTAATGTGAATCTTGGTGCAGAATAGCATTCTCTTTTCAGGTAAAATTCAACGTCCTACAGAGATATTTTAAATCAATAAAGAGAATAGTGAAACACAACCATGGATCAATTCTTCATCCATTGGTCTACTTTAATATTCCTTTCTCAACGATACCTGAGAAAATCAAACAAAAGAAACACCTTCACCTTCTGATTTGTGAAGAAAGAAAATAAAATCCAGAACATATATATTAGACTCTTACTAATCATATTAAAGAAAATGCCATGTTATTGGATATTATGTTGCCTTGGCTAGTTGGTTTAGATATCCTTTAAAAAGTTTTATATTCTGTGGTAGTTTATTTTCAAACTTCTTTGCAGCATAACCTTCCCCGCTACACACACTAGATTTTAGGAAGAAATGATAATATGATACCACCATAATATAAAGACAATACAATAATACCATATAACATAAAGAATCTAAAAGACAATCAGAAAGCATAGTTGGGTTTGTAGAAATTAGTAGTGGGAGACCTGAGAGACCTATCCACTTGGCTTTTCCTCAAGTCCTACTTGCCCTAGAGGCGCTATTAGAAAGTCAAAACAGGTCAAAAGCCACTGCTCTATAATCATATACAGAACTTATAGATGTTTTGATGTTTATGCCTATTTCGGGGCTCTTAACATTATAATTCCCATTATGTCATTTCTATGAGAAAATCTTGTTTAATGTATTAAAACTTGCAGTGCCTTTTCTAAGGTTGTTACCTGTAATCCATTGTTAAAATCATAGTGGTTTTGGTTAGTTATACAATAGGTGAAAATTTCCTAAAGGTATGTTATTTGAAATGCTTTTTTACATAATATAAGTATTTGCCTTTTTAAAAAATATTGTTATTTATCTAACACTGAATTTCAAATTTATTGTCTTTAAATGAAGGCTTTATTGAAAAGACTTGAAGCTGTGAAACCAACAGTTGGTATGAAACGCTCAGAGCAACTGTTGGACTATCATCGCAATATGGGTTATCTTACCTCATCACCGTCCTCAAGACGAGTGAGGTCGACTCTTGGCCAATATAGCCCATTAAGTAAGCACATTGAAAATTATTTTGTACTTGTTTGTATCGCTAATCCTTTTTTAATGTTATGTTTTTATGATGGTTTTAAAATGCTGACTTCTGGCATGAATTTTGTTTTTTTTCACTAGCATACTTTGTTTTCTTTGTGTTAATTCACTTAATTTCAGGTTTAATTTACAGCAGGTAGTGGCAACATAGGAAGAAAACCAGGAGAAAAAAAAATTGAAAATATCAGTAGTTTTCTTAGATAACGGAAGGGAGGCTTAATTTCAATATGTTTATTAAAGGAAACGAATAGATGTGCTGTTTAAATGTTGCCAAAACATTCTGCCTGGCCAGTTGAGAATGTTGGTAATATTTTCAGCTCTCAGATGTACTTTGTCTTCTTCACTGAGTAACTAAAACAAAAATTAGCAATCTGTGGAGTCGTCAGATATAGTCCCTCTTAATGTTTTATATGTGATCACTTACACATCTAGTCAGTGATGCATCTCAAAGAATGTAGACACAGAGTGACCACTTAGTGCTAAGTTATGCAACACACAAAAAGGCCAGACCTCTTCCATTACACAAATCTGTGCTGTTACTTTGTGTATACATTCTAAACTATGAAAAATAGAAGCTAATACTAAAAGCAAGTTGGAACCATTTAAAGTGCTACAACTTCCTAGTACTCATATGAGTCATAAATAATCAAATGACTAGCAATTCCATTCATTTTTTCTCCAAGCATCACTTCTTTGGTATAGTGACTAAGATAGGGTATTGATCCAACTACTCATACTTAGTATTATGTCTTGAATGTGGTAAATTATTTGTTGAATAAATGTATAAATGGTTGTACAGAGTTTTTTTTTTCTACTTGAATCATTTCAGAAACTTTTTAAAACATTTTTTTCCACCCAAAATCTATTGAATCAAAATCCCATAGTGTAGAGTCTGAGCACGTTGAACTCTGAAGTACATTTCCCGTTGACAATTATATTAGACTGTTAAACACGTAAGAGAAGAAAAGTTTAGTCAGGACTTAAAATTAGTAGAGGAAGTTTATCAGATGATAATTTTTATATTTAGTTTAAATAATTCAAATTATTTCTTATTTTTCGTGTATTTTCAGGAGGTGCTTCTAGGACATCCAGTGCTACCAGTGGTCTCAGTTGTAAGAGTGAGCGATCAGTTTTTGACACATCAGGCGGCCTGTTGCTGAGACCTAAGCCCCCTAATGTCCGTACAGCTTGGTTATAAAAACTTTTTATTTTAAACACTGTTCATCCAATTCTTATTGAAATGCTCTTGTATATTACTATAATTCTCTGTGTAATAACCAAATACTATAATAACTTTTAAGAATTTTAAGGTATACAACAGTGAGTTGTAATTTATTGTAATTCAATGCAAAATTGCTTTCAAAAAGACCAAGTAAAATCAGTGTTTCCTATGAAGATGTATTTATATGAGATGTATATGTATTTAACAGAGAAATGGTAGTATGCATGTATATTTTCTCAACATAGAAATTGATTCAACTGTCATGCTGACAAAAACAGTTATGATAGTATCACTGCACGTTGGACCTAAGATGTTAACTATGGAGGTCTCATTTTATGTTTTTTTGGTTGTTTTTTTCCATTTGTTGTAAGCTTTAAACCATGAGCATAGCTCCTAAATTTGACTGGCTTTGTTTTCTATTTGTTTCAGAACTTAGGTGTTGTGACTCATAACTTGATTGTCAGTTATACTTTCTTATCATATCATAAAACAAATCTTGAAATTTGTTTTTATTGGTATAGCTGATTTAGATTTGATAAGTATATTGAGAGAAGCTTCTACTGGAGCAATCCTTGTGATTTGCCAGAGGTATCTACTACCTTTGGGTAGGTGTGCTCAGTTAGATCTTAAAATTTAATCAACTATTCCAAACCATTTCAAACTGTGAGTATTAGGAAGTTCAACTTAGAAGCCCTTCTTTCATGTTTTTATACATTCAGGTAAAATGCTGTTAATGATTCTGAGAAATGAGGTAAGCTTTAGAGCTACGATCTACTGCATTATGAATAGTTTGTCCAAGGATCAGTACATCATAAAGACAAGTATTTGTCGAATCAGCAAAATAGCACTACCAGTTTGAAGACTAAGCAGATCCTGAGTTGTGGCAGAAAAGTGTTTTAAGTGATACTGTTGACAAGTTGTGTTATATTTAGTATTTATTGTAGTAAAAGAAGATAAATAAGAAATACATTGTCTCACAACTTTAGCAATCCCAGCTAGAGTTTTTAAGAGCCGAAAAAGAAAACTAAAATGTAAACAGTAGAGAGGAGGAAAATCACATATTCCTTGAGACTACTTTAAATGTCTGCTGATTTTCTTGTTTTGTTTTGGTTTGGGCTTACCAATTGAATCCTGGAAATATTTAATGGAGTTAGTAATGGCAAGTAGGGTGTAATACAGTTGACTTTTGAAATTAGAATATTTTTCTGGCAATCTATAGGTGCTTATTTTATCCAACAAAGTGCATCTCAGTCACGGTTACTTTGCTGTCTTAGTTATCACTGTTTCTCATTACTGGCCTTTTCAGTATATCTTTAGAATGTATTGGAAAGTTTCCATATTAAATGCCAAACCTTTCTTTTTTTAATACGTTTTTTTGATCTGTAGCAACAATAAGATTTGTATTTTTCTGGGTTAACTCAAGCACTGTAGCATGTATGCTGAACTTAACTCTTCATAACCCCTTTGGCAAAAAGCCAAACTGCATTCACTAAACATCAATTCAGAATTTCTTGGTCTTAGTTTGTATTGATAGGTTTTGTTTTAGGATAGGACATGTGAAGCATGGGAACAGTGGAGCTAAAACACTTCACATGAATACAACCTGACTATGAGATTTTTGTGCTGCTTTTTTTGGGCTACGATGTTCATTCATTGTTATTTGAAGCTCCGTTCTAGTGAACAGGTTTTTACATCATTTAGTGTCTGCTTTATACATAAACTTTAGTTATACTAATCCAAGGTTTGGTTTGTTAACTTATTGCACTTTTAGTGTTTGTATAACAACCTATCTTTAAGGAAGGATAAGATAATGCTGAATTTAAATAAATGAACATCTGTCCAGTAGTGATTAGCCAATATGTTAAAATTGATTTTTAAGTTGTTAGGGAAAAATATACATGAAAGCTTTTAATGTTCATAATGGTATTAGTCTCTGAGAACATTTTACATGGTTTTGCTGCCATATGTCAAGTATAATACATAATTTCATAGATGAGTATCTAAAACTTTGATTTTAGATACTAATTTAATGCCTTTAGTTTTTACTGCATTGACAGGAGGTTCATCTAAGTATGATAACAGTGATTCATCTTGAAGTAAAAGTTGGGGAAAGGAACAACATTCATTTTTTTTAAAAGCAGAATTTACAACTTGTCATGATTACTTATATATGATAAATATAAGGATAGAAGTTGAAAAATGTGATATTCTTTCATATAAGTCAAGGTACTTTGAAGTTGTTATGGTTTAAGAGGCATTTTTTGAAGGAATCTTAAGTATACTATTTTCATTTTCAAAGCACTACTTTATATTTGGTTCACTGTACCTTAATATATATACTGTGTGAAGATTTGTATCTGCAACTAGAAATTATATCAACCCAAGATCTAAATTATTAGGCAAGAGTCCTATTGAGAATTATTTTCATACCTGTCAAATGTTAAACTAATGTTGCCTCCTTTTTAATAAGGTTCTATTAACGACTTTGAACTAAAATTATTTCCTAAGGAGAGCTGTTCTTTCATGCTTTCCCTACTTTTTTTACTCTCCATAAAAAGCTGCTTTCTTAACTACTACTCCAAATAAATTTTTCTAGTTTGCTGATAAATATAGTATAATGCAGTTGTTTTCAACCCGTTAACCCAAATATCCATATGGATATTTAGGCAACTTTAAAAGGAGGTCATCGTGTGCTTCTCATCTTCAGACTCAAAAACTGCACACTGTGAAAAGTATTATGACCAATACAATGTTGGAGACACAAGTTTATTATATTTTGATAATTAAATTCATAAAATGTTTAATATCTTAAATGCCAAAGTCTTTACCTATAAGTAATTGTATACCATCCTAGAAAATGTGCTTACTGCTAATGGCTACTTTAGTTCCATGAATAAAGTTTCATAAGAAACTTAAAATCAATATCCTTTTTAAATTTTTCAGTCCATTGTAGTGTGTTTTAAACATGAAGAACTAGCTTGGCATAGTGAAGAAAGAAATAAAAGACTTAAAATAACTGAGTTTTGATTCTATGTCTGTCTCTCAAGTGCGTGCATGGTTTTGTTCCCATTTTAAAAACTAGAATAACAACTTTTACATGCCTTATAAGACTAAGAATTAGAATGAAATTGAAAGGAGGGCATTAGTTATTTATAGAGTTTTTAAAGCATTTGCTTACCATTCCATTCTTGATCATCACTCTTTAAACTACCTTATCTAATTTGTTCTATAAAATTGTTATGATACTACAATGCACACTTAAAGATTGAAGGAGTGTTTTTTACATGTATCTGTCTATAACAACATTTCATATGTATTATATGTCTTATGAGCGATAAGAAATATTCTTTTCAAAACTTGCTAAAACATCAGTTTAGGATTTTTTTTGATAAGGGTTTAATAACAACAATGCTATTGGAATAAATTACTGAGTTGTTCCTGCAGTAATATATTTGAGCTCCAACTATGAAGGTAAAGGATGTTTATAGCAAATAACATTATTATAGCAGAAAATTTTATTTGGTTTAAAAATTCTGGTTACCATTTTTTTAATCCACTGTGAAGTAACATGTCACTATTTTACTATAATGAGAGATAGGGTTTTTTCTTATGAACCTAAATCCACATTTCCTATTATGGTTCTGAATTCTTAGAGTATATTATAATGATAGTCTTCACAAAAAATCATGTATCGCATTTATTTCATATATTGGGATTATAGCTGACCTTCAGGTTTGGAGTATACTTTATTTCATTCTGAGAAAGGAGAAAATATCCAGAATTATGTAAGCAAATATACCTGCTTCCCATGTAGTTATGTATCACTAACTAGAAAAACTGAATTCTACCATTAATTTGAATTTTTATTTGAAATTATATTTTGGGGAATGTGAGAGGGATGTGGTCTTTTAGGTGAATATCCACAAGAAAATGACATTCCATAGATTTCGTTGTTTAAGTATTAACAGAAATACAGAAAAGGGCACAAAACGTATAAATAAATGTACAACTCATGTGTTCTCACAAAGTAAACACCGGAGTCACCACTAGAATATTGCAGGAACTCACAGGGTCTCTTGTCATTACTATCTTTGCCTGCCGAGAGGTAACTACTATCTTAATTTTTAAGTTTTGCCTGTTTTCTATTATTTTTTTATGTCATCTGAATGGAATTATATCCTTTTGTGTCTGGCTGCTTTTGCTGATCATATTTATATTTGTGAGATTCTTCCATGTCACGGGTAACTGCAATTAGCTTGTTCTCATTTCTGTATACTAGTATGAATATACTATAATTTATTTATCTATTCTGTGGTTAATGGACATTCGAGGTGGTTTCCAAGTTTTAATTATTACAAATAATACTATTATGAAGATTTTTGAAGGTATTTCTTATATACCTGTGCATCCATTTTGGTTGGGCATATTTTTAGGAGGGGAGCTGCTGGGTCATAGAATCTACACATTTAGTAGGTAATGTCAGAGCTTTCCAGAGTGAGTATACCAATTTACGCTCCCACACAAGTGTATTAGTTACTGTTGCTCCTTGTTCTAATATTTAGTATCAGTCTTTAAGTTTAACCATTTGAGTGGGTATGTAATGGTATCTCATGATTTTAACTGCACTACTCTAATGATCAGATTGAACACTTTTTCATGTTTATTGGCCATTGAGATATCTTTTGTGAAGTGCCTTTTCAAGCTTTTTGACTATTTTTCTTTTGGTCAAATGTCTTTTTCTTGATTTGTTATGTGTTCTGGATACAATACAATGCTGGTGTGAGTTATGTTTCAAAGACTTTATCCTAGTCCGCTTTACCTTTTCACTATGAGTGATGTCTCTGAACAGAATTTCATAATTTTACTTAGTCTGCTTTATCAGTCTTTTCTTTTATGGCACTTTTGAAAATGTTATATTTTGAAATTTTCATTTGCCTGAGGGCACATATTCTATCTTTCTAAAAATTTTGCCATTTACACTTATACAGTTCAGCTGGCAGTCGATTGTCTCTTTTTCACCAATTCTACTACTATCTTATTAGAGTTTTATTCTTTTGAGTTTAATTTGCTCTTATTTTTCTAACTTGAAATGGATGTACAGTTCAGTGATTTTCAGCTTTTCTTTTCTAATAGATGCACTGAAGGCTATATATTTCTTAGCATAGCTTTAGCTGTTTCTTGGATTCGATGATGTGGTATTTTTATTTTCATTAAGTTCAAAATATTTTCAAGTTTTCATTGTGCTTTCCACTTAAATCATAAGTTTTATATTTTTGATTGGATGTGTTTTAAAGTCATATAGTTTATATGAAAAATTGTAGAAAAAACTTGAAGCTCTAGATCAAGGGCAGGCAGCAAGTTATAGCCCTTGGGCCAAATTCAGCAGCCTAAAGCCTGTTAATGTGGCTTTTACCTTTTTAAATGGGTTTTTAAAATCAAAAACATTTTGTGACATGTAAACATTATATGAAACTCACATTTCAGTGTCTGTACATAAAGTTTTATGGAACATAGCCACACTTATCTGTCTTAAGAACTGTGTTGTGTCAAAGACCATCTGGCCAATGAAGTCGAAAATATTTACTATCGAATCCTTCAGAGAAAAAAAAATGTTGCCCCTGCTCTGGATATTTTCTTCCAGACAAGATTTACTTTGTTCCTAGCAGGCCGTAGAGGTTCTCCTGTTCTCAAATCACCTTAATCCAGTGAGGGGATTGAGATGATCTGAAGGTTGGAATCAGTGACTGCAAGAGCCAAGTCATTCATTTCTGGTTCACTCTTAACTGCTAGCATATCACCCTTATGGGATCCCAATCCAGAACAGGTTTACCAGGCTTCCCCTTCCTTGGTAGGCCAAAGATTCCAGTTTTTGTCCCTCTCTCTCTCTGTGACGCTTTCCGACTCCTGTTTCTCAGCCTCTCAGCTGCATTTTCTACAGTTTGCAGATACCTGATGGGGAAAACTGACCCAAATATCAGACCCACTTCTCTGAATTGTCTTCTCCCCAATCTTGGTCCCATAATTTTCCATGCCTTTGTTTGCCCCTCAGTGCCTTCATGCAGATTTTTATTTTAAATAGTTTGAACCCCTTTTCTAGTTGTTTTCAGGGGGCACATTTGTTTGCATTACCTGGTCTGCCAATAGGGAAATCTTTATAAACCATAAATACTCTTGGTTTTAAAAGATAATTCTTAGATGTTACAGTAAAAATGGCAAAAATGTCAAGTAAATGTTCATCTTGCACCTGAAGATGTTTGGGTAGCCATCACATTAAGCAGTAACATCTAGCATTTATTTCTCTTAAGAGATATCTCCTAGATTAGGATAGATGTAACCTTGGATATGGGAACACAGACCTTAGCTATTATGGTAAAACAAGGCAGGAGTGAGTAGGTGAAAGAGCCTGGGAAGGAAGGCAAAGACAAAGTACAGAGGCCCTGTACCCCTCAAACCACCTATCAGGAGAAATACACATGTGCCTGCCTTTCAGGCTTTGCCTAGGATGTAAGAACTTGTTTCCTTCAGGTCCCTCTCAGCAAACTAGGACTGTATGAACTTCTAGGTCCTCTGGACCGAAGTGCCTCATTTCCCACGTGAAATTGTAATTATTTTCCTCTTGCTCACAAATTTTGAGTCAGATCCAAAATGGACTTTTTCTCTAGATCTTGATAAATTGCTACAGAAAAGTGCTAACAGATATGTTCTATACCCATGTATCTAATACTGACAAATACTTTCTATACTCATAGATCGTTATTTTCTTGCAAAGTCTACCTTCCACCTTTTTCCCCATTTCAACTACCCCCTTCTAAAGTCCTAACTCAACCAAGATTCATTATATTAAACATTACATTATTTAATGCCATTTCGCTCCTCTCACCTAACCCCATTTAAACTTCTTTCAAGATAGGTTCCTGTCTCTGTGTCTTCCACAGAACCTAATCATTAAATACTGGCTTACTAATTGATTTTCAATGAATCGTGTCCACTTGTCATAAAATTCTAAGTATCACAATTCTCTAACAGCACCAATACAGAGTCTCCTAATCATGCAAAACTCTAGAAACTATGATTTTAAGCAGCAGTCCCTAAACTTTTAGGCACCAGGGACTGGTGCTCATATGAAAATCTAATGCCTCATGATCCGAGGTTGAGCTGAGGTAGTGATGCTAGTGCTGGGGAGCAGCTGCAAATACAGATGAAGCTTCGTTCATTCGCCCACTACTCACCTCCTGAACTGCCTGGTTCCTAACATGCCAGGACTGGTACTGGTCCATGGCCCAGGGGTTGAGGATCCCTGATTTAAAACTCAGCAGAACCTCGTAATTCCTGAAGACTGCCATGATCCATGTTACCACTTTTGAGCCTACAGCCAAATGGCATGAGGTAAGACAGTATAACCTGTTTAAGTTCAAAAGACAGACCTTTAAGAGTTCAAGGTACTTAAATGATACACAGTATAATATTTGACATTTAGAAGCTGGCCCACAGATTTACAAATAAGTCCTGTTAGAAAATATGCATTTGTGGTCTTATTTTATAATCCATTTGGCAGTTAATAATTCAACTGAGAATGTGCATTAAGTGGTCTTTATTGGTTTCACATTCAGTTATTTTCATGATCAGTTCTTCAGTTAATTGTACAAGTATGATATATTATTTCATATGTTCTGTGGGAATTTAAATGTAAAATAAATACAAAATACATTTGTGGTTTAATGAACACTCAGTGAAGCTTTTTTTTTTTTCCTGAGGTATTCCTTTCAGTCTGGTTTTAGCCCAGATTTTTCATTTTACTTCCTCTAGGAAAAGTCTATTAAACCACACAATGGGTCTGGAACCAATGAACTTTAATTACATTAGACATATTTTTTGATCTCATCATACAACACCAATACAAAAGCACCGCCCATGCCTCTCAACACATTGGACCAGGCACCTTTGAAGAAAGCGTTGGCTCCTTCATCTTTAGCAATCTTCCTCCAGCAGTCCAGTGTCCCAGTGTACATAATATCCGCTGTGGAAACAAATGCTGGTAAGGGCTCCATAATTCTAGAAGAAAGAGACTTTTCCTCTGAAAGACATCTGCACGTAGTGTTAACAGTATTATAAATAAGTCACTTGAGCTGTAAGCCTCAACTCTATGCAACATTCAACTAGATATCCCCTTCCCCTGCATAACTGTTAGCCAGGCTCTCTTGTCATTACTATTCCTTTAAGTCAATCAAGGGAAGAACTGGGACAATTAACCAGCTAATTCACCAACCAACAAACTATAAAATAGGGAAGGAGCAGGGTGCAGTCGAAGTGTCAAACGGTAATGCCCTTTTTATGGATGAGAAACAGTCCTTGTCTCAGGTTATACTGCCCAAGATTATACAGGTAAAATAAAAAGAGGTACAACTATTGGGTTGAACCACATGAAACTAATAATACTTGACTTTCTGAGTTTAAAAAATAGCAATTTCATGTTTCAACCTATGGAAGCCAAAACTTTTTCTATCATGACAGACTGTTTCAGGCTAACTCTCATCCAGTTAAATCACCCTTCCCCGTTGACACTACTAATAATAGATAAGAGAAGACTTATTTTTAAATAAACCAGCAAATTACTTCAATTCTTTCCTCTTGTTTCTGTACCTAGGCTATAAAGGAAAACAGCCTAAGGCCTCTATAATATTAGATATCTAAAGTAAATATCCCATTTTTGATGTTCTTATCTCTGTGATACAATTCTCTAAAGAAATAGTTGAGAATGTTAGAGGCTTAATTATCTTTCCTAAATTCTTAGCACATAATTTTAACAATCAGAATACTGAAGACTGAAAATAGCACCGAATAGGGTTCTCCTCAGGCAGAAAAATGATCTAGATCAGTAGGTGCCAGGCTTACCCCCTTTCCGGCCAGACTGCATCATCATCCTACGGCGGACAGTGTCAAAGGGGTAGGACACCAGCCCTGCAACCGCTGTCACAGACTGGGCAATCATCCAGCTGACGATAATGTGCACATTCTTGGGGTCGGGCAGCATCCCTGTAGGCAGAGCCAAGAAGCCAAACAGTGATGAAATGATTCCTCTCAGCAGCTCAGCAAAGAGCAGGTGGGATGGGGAAGAGGCTACCAAACCTCAAACTCCAGGCCCCAGCTTCACACATAACCAGGCAACCAACAAAAGTTGGTGGCTGCCCTCTACAGAAACAGGGAAGCTAGAGTTCTGCCCAGTGTACAGGGCACGTTGAAGTGGCTCCAAGTTACACTCGGTAACTGATAGAGCTGTGGGAAGAAGGAGCGAGGCTGCCCTTTCTTCCTCTGAATAACTCAAGGCCAGAGTTTATTTCAGTAGAGAACAAGGAGAATCCTCTATCTCTACATCCACACCATGCCACCTCCTCATTGAGAAGTCTCAGGTTAGCCCAGGGACTAGGAAAAAAACAAGATTAATAAATATAGAGCTCTTTGTGTGTTACAGATCCCTCAGGAATCCAATGTGTGCATCCTCCCCACTCCGCATTCCGAGGCCCTTCTCTCACCCTTGGCAGTATCATAGACTCCGAAGTAGGCAGCTCTGTAGATAATGATGCCCTGGACAGAGACGCTGAAACCCTGGTAGAGACCCTTCAGGCCATCAGACTTGAAGATCTTGGTGAGACAGTCACCCAGACCACTGAACTCACGCTGGGTGGCACCCTTGCCCACATCGGCAGCCAACCTGGTCCTGGCAAAGTCCAGCGGATAGACAAAGCAGAGGGAGGTGGCCCCAGCTGCCCCACCAGAAGCCAGGTTACCAGCAAAGTAACGCCAGAACTGCTTATGCCGGTCCACGCCCCCCAGGAAGATTTGCTTGTACTTGTCCTTGAAGGCGAAGTTGAGAGCTTGGGTGGGGAAGTAACGGATCACGTTGGCCAGGTTACCCCTCCAGAAGGAGAGAAAGCCCTGCTCCTTGGGGATTCTCACCACGCAATCAATGATCCCTTTGTACTGCTTCTCAGCACTGATCTGTTTGCTGGCATGCTGGACCTGTAGGGGGACGGGGTAGAGGGTATGCGGGAAGAGTTGGGTGTTAGAGGATGGGCAGGGCAGAGGGAGAAGGAAAGAGGACAGGAGAAAAAGAACAGTCGCATTTCCTTGAAAAAAATGTACGGGGAAATCAAACGAATATTGTAAATAAATGTTAGCTACTTGGATAACAAGCCAAAAATTCCAATTTTGCCTCACTTATCGGGGCATTTGAGAGAAGAGGTTCTGCCCCATATAAAAAGATGACTTAATTGTGTGAGGAGAGTCATTTATCGATTGCATTTTCCCTAGGTGCCAGAAATATGCTAGGGGCTTAGAACTGATTAAAGACCCCTGCCCCAAAGGGCTCCTGCCCCAATTTAATAGACATGATGGCTAGTAGGTGAGGATACCTCAGTCTCACTCCAGTCTTCCTGCAAGCCAAAATCTCTGAGAAGATGTTCTAACAGAAGAATAAATCCACGAGGCATTAAAGCCTGGAAATTTTCAGGCAGATTATCCAAGTAATCAGTTACCGAGGGGTTTGTTGCTGTTGTTAACAATGTGTGGGATTTTGTTATTGATAATTTTGACTCTCAAACTGAAGAGGCCAAATTCCTCATTGAAGGGCCCTTGTCTTTGAGGCAAGTGGAGAAAACCAGGATAGGTGGGATGATGATGACATGAGGATGACGAAGACAAGCCATGCTGAGGACAGGCTGAGACGGAAAAGATCTGAGGACAAGTTGAGTAAGGAAGGCCATCCGAGTTTATTCCGAAATTGTTTCTTAATCTCTAAAAACCTGTTTCTTCATCTGTAAAATGGGGGAGATAATACCTAGATCATAGAGGTTATGTAAAAATGAATGAAATACCTAAATGTCGGCCGACTGGATAGCACATGGAACACAGTAAGGGAGTTCTCGTGCACCAATTATACTTTTATTGTAAAAGGTGGGTGCAGGTAAAAAGGTGCAAGGGACACTGAAAATCGAAAGGTGAGGATGACCTACGAGGCCTGAGTGGACTGCCAAGTGCTGTCCCAGGCACGGGATCTGGCTGGCTATAACCCACTCCGGGTGGGTTTCCATATATAGACACCAGGACACGGGGCGCCACCCGACACCAAGAATCTGCTACTGCCTCTGGACCCGTCTGCGCAGAGGGCACCTTCCCCTGGCGCAGGCCGGCGCTGGGCCTGTGGCCTAGCGCAGATTTGCTGCAGCTCGCCCGGCCGCCCGCCCCGCTGCGCTGCGCTTCGCCACTGCGCCTGGCCGCGTCCCGCGCGCCCCGCCCGGCCCGGCCCGCTAGCGGCGTCCGCGCCATCCCCACCTGCAGCAGCAGTTTGACCCTCTCGATGGGGGCGACCGCAGTCTTGGAGACGGCGGCGGCGATGCCGCCTGCCAGGAAGTCCTTCACGAAGCTCAAAGCCTGATCACCCATGGTGACAGCCGGGCGCACACAGCCTCCGGGAGCCGCGCTCTCACTCTGTCCGCCGCCCGGCCAGGCTCGGCCGCCCTGTCTCCAGCCCTGCGCGACGCGGAGGGGGCCGCTCGCCTCGCCCCGCAGCCCTCCTTATATCCCCCGCCCGGCCTCTCGCGAGAGGAGGAGGGACCCCGGGCCGGGCGCGCAGTGCGCATTGGCTGGGCAGGTGCTTGGACACCCCCGCGCCGTCCCCCTCTTCTGCAGAGGACAACCGGGGCGAAGGCGCTTCCGGGAGGCAGGGGTGGGCTGGGGGCTGTGCTTGCAGCCTTGGGACGTTTAAAGGGCAAACTCATGTTATCTGTCCCGGCAAGCAGAGGGAACACCGTGTCTCTGCAGCATGTGGGCCGCTGTATTTATAGCACAAGAAGGCTTAGGCCGGAGCGGACTTGGGGGCAAACACGGGACCCGACGCCTCAGGCAGGGTTTTCTTTAACCTCAGGCCTGCACGAGACCGCTCCTGGCCAGGGGATTTCAGGCTTATTTTTCCTTCTTGCCTGGAACAGTGTCTCTCATCACAGCTCGCCGCCTGGATTTGGGCTCTCATAAATAATTAATATCCTCCTAAATAAATACTAACGTCACTGATGCTGTGATTACCTAATACAATCTGGCAACTTGCTGAATCCCCTATTCTCTCCATACAGTCGTTCAATCAATCATTCATTCTGCTAGCAAATATATGCCTGGCTCTCGCTGGCGCCAGGAATGGCCAGCGAAGGGGGCCACTAGGTGAATAGTTGTTTTAGAAGGAGCGTGTGTGTGTGTGTGTGTGTGTGTGTGTGTGTGTGTGTGTGTGTTGCTTTTAGGTCAACCTGTCACCCCATGACACACTTGATGACGCTAAGAAAAGGGATTTTATAGGACTCTTCTTTTGTAAATATTTTAAGGGCTTAATGTGCCACTCTGCTCTCAATGGAATCTCGGCACATATTCTGGGCAGAACGTTCTCAGACAGCTGGCAGCTTCTTGAGGGTCAGTGCTGTTGGCCTTCCCATCCGAGTAGCTGGGTGACCAGCATGTTAAGAGAAGGTCGAGTGCTTGGCTGTATTTGCCTCTTTTTAACAGCCACCTGTTAAAAAGACGTATACCATCTACTCAAGAAATTGATTGCAATTAATTTTTTTTAAAGTATATTACTATGAACTTTGATCTTTAATTTTAGGCAGTTCGTATAATCATACGGGTTTTCAGATACAGCTGTTCCTTCCCCTAGAGTGATTTTTCCATTAGTTTTTAATTCTAAACTCTTTACCCTACTCAATTCTCTTTCTATGTTTGTTAATGTTCTTTTGTTCATTTGACAAAGTTCATTCGTTTTTTTCACAAGCTCATTGATGAATGCAGACATCAGGCAGGCGTTTATTGAGCTGCAGCTGTGTGTTACCCTGGATCTGGAGCTTCAGTAGAGCAGAGGTCACTATTTGGGTGCCAGGACTGCAAAGGGTATATGCATTTATCTTAGGGTGGCACAAGCTAGAGTTCGGAAAGGCAGGTGAGAGGTGTGAAAGCTAGTGAAGTGCAAATTTACCAAGGTTGCAGCAGGCAAGAGGTCAAGACTTTAGGACAAACAGAAAAGACATTTATGCATTTATTCAACAACCACTTGAACACTTACTGTGTACCAGGAACAAAGTCTGGCCCTGTGGATTCAATATAAGTAAGGTATAGCTCAGTCCCCAAGAAACTTACAGTTCAGTAATTGACATATTTGTCCCTTGTTCAGCTTTATCCATCACACCTTCACATGTAGATTTCCATGAATCAACATGATTCACATATTAGTCATTTTTAATTATAATAGTATACTGTATTCCACCCTGTTAATATAGAGCAGTTGCCAAAGCCATTTGCCTTTTAATTATACATTAGAAATGTTATTATGATAATGTTGCTACATAAATACTTCTGCACGAATTTCATTTTCCCCTTTAAGTTTTTTCCTTCTCACATATTCCCAAAATGGAATGGATAGATTGAACATTTTTAAAATGTTTCGTTTGTTTATTTAGCTCCCGCCACATATTAAGAAATTGCTCTTCAGAAATGTGGAGCCCACTAGCAGTGTAGGTGGCCCTTGTTTCCCAAAGATTCTCCTCCAACCCTGGCTATTTTAAAAAGCATTTTTTAGTTATTTGTGCCACTTGTGAGTTCTAATTTGCACCTCTTTAACTGCTATGAAACTGTGTATGTTCCGTATGATTCGATTTTACTTGTCAGGGTTTTCCTTTTATGTAAATTTTTTGTCTTCCTTGACTACTTTTGATATTTATTTTGTTACATTGTTCTAACACTGTTATTTGTTTAAATGTGAACAGATTCATAATATGATGATAGACTTCCACGTTCTGATATAAATGTATGTCTTTTGTGGATATATTTGTCTATTTGTCCTAATAGATCATTCATCTATTTTCTTCTGCTTCTTTTGGTAGTTATTTAAAAAAATCTAACACAATACAAATTGTAAGGGGGTGTGATCCAATTTCATTTTTCTTCACACCATTTTTGGGTATCCCAACCTTAATTCTTAAGATATTTTCTTCTCTCCATTATTTGTCATATATATATATTACTAATACTAGTTTGTCATATAACAAGTTCTTATAATAGCTTTAATTTATGAAATCACCCTATCGTGACTTATTTGATCACTGGTCTTTGATCTTAAAAAAAGAACAACTTATATGTGATTCTACAATCACTTCAAAGATAAAGTTTTGTCTGCTTATATGACTGGATTTATTTTTAGTGTCAAATTGTTCAGTTATTTAAATGTCACCAGAAGATTTTTAACAGACATTTAAATTAAATATTAATTTAGGAATTAAATATGTCTTTGCTATACTTAATTTCACTAATCAGAACTTTTGATATTTTCTAAAATATCCTAGTTCTGCTTGGCTTCTGTCCAATTATCCCGTTATGTTGGGGGAGGTGGAGCTGGAATCCTTGACAACGGGTTTTTCCATGGAAATCTATATGCTGTCTTCTCCCTCCATTGACTTTCTCAGAAAAGGGAGGCCTCAGATGCCCTTGGGAGAGTGAGCTGCCTGTGATCACAAGATCCGGGTATCACTTACACAGGCGGGGAGAGAATGGTGCTCAGAGGAACATGTGTCTACACTCCATTTCAGTACCCAGTGGCTTTCTGCCAAGGTGAGAATGGACAAGGCATCTAGGAGCTAAGAGAAAAAACTCTGCTTTCAAATGTGGCATGGTATCCTGAAGACTAGGGGTGAGGGGAAGGCTATGTAGAAGTAAGGTATTGAGTTAGTCTTTGAACTTTTAGTGGAAGCTTTTAACGAGTTAATCTCTTTTACCTAATTGGGAATAGAGAATGGGAGCTGCTGACCAGTAAAAGGCCTAGAAAAACACTTAAGGATTTGCTGATAGTGGTGATATGCCCATAATGACCTAAAACCGTTAGGAATTAGAACACACTATTAGTATTTGTTAACATGGTAAATTTTCACAGTAAGCAAAGAGGAATGAATTCTGAAAATTTAATTTTCAATCATATAAGATCACATATGTATTGCTAAATTTAGAATTAATAGACTCATTCACATGTGATGCATTGCTTTAAAAAAATGCAATTATTTCTCCACAGCTATTCCTCAGGATAGCTTAGTTAATCAGAACAATACTTCAGTTAACATTCTTTATAATCAAGTGCCTTTATAGAGAGAGTAAAGTCCTTATTAAAGTGGACACATACACATCATACATGTCTTCAGAAATCATGAGTATTCCTGCAAAACACCCCAACCACCAGCTCCTATTAGCTAATGCCAAATAAAATTATGGACCTGAAAAATGTGCCATTTTTTTTAAAAGACCCATTTGTATAACCTTCTTAATCTATAGTGATCAACTCCTTTGGGTATCCACTTTCCTCCTACTCTTTCCCATCAAAATAGAAATTATCTGATTCACATATCATTCGTTCATTCATTCATTTTTTCTCTTTTCATTTTTCAACAAGCATTTTGAATGTCTAGACGCCAACACTGGTGATAAAAAATAAAATAAAATAAATCAGAAAGGTAAGATTGCAACCCTGGAGGAGCTCACACAGCAGAAATAGACATGTTTGTGTTGCCTACAAGGTAGTGCCAAAGCATTGTGACGAGGATTCAAGGCGGGCTCTGGTTTTACTTCCAGGTGAATGACTGTCAATGCGTTATCTCAATCAGAACTTGTGTTTTTCACATTTTATGAGTGCTCGTGAAACAAAAAAATTTTAAAGAAGAATTTTAGGCATCATAATTTAAAGTAGGTGATTTCTGGGGGCAGAGGACCCAGACCCTTGCATCATGAAACGAAAAAAAAAAAAATACATGGTCAGAGGGACTTCTCCCAGAAGACCCTTTTGCCTGGAGAATCAGCTTAGTGGTTGTTGGGGGCAGGCAACCTGGGCACCTTGCACCTCTCCCCCAACCCCTGCCCCAACTGACACAGGCAAACCTCTCCATTCCTAAAGAAAAATCCATAATTTCTCTCCCACTCCCAGTCTTAGTGGCCCCTCCTTACTTTATCCAAGACTCCAACAGAATATTCAGTACCGCATGGCACAATTAAGCTTATTTTTACACGTGCGTAATGATGCCTTCTGGCCATAACCATCCACCTTTCATGTGGACCCTTCAGTTTCACTGACTTGCATTCTCTGTGAATAAAGCCATAACTCACCCAGAGTGGACTTGATTGATTTCTAAGTACATTTTGAACTAGGTTTTCTAGTATTTAGTGTTTTGTAAATCTTACCAATCATTCTAAAACACTTGCTTTGTCCCTGTTATTATTAAAAATCAATGTTTAATAAATGTTATCAAAGAGACCATTTTTGGTCATCTGTGCTGTTGAAGACAATGTTTTACAATTTTAACATTTGAGATTTTTATTCCTAGATGCTTGCTTTGACTCCATAAACCTTTTCTCATTCAATCAGCTAGACATTCTGTGTCATTGTCTAAGGAAAAGAAAACATTCAGAAAGCAGAGAAAATAGTCTATTCTTGGCAATAAAATTTCCAAAGGAAAAAAAGAATAAACAGTAGATTTGGTAGCATGCCTGAGGGAAAGTAATGTTTCCTGCCCACCTCACCCTTCCAATAATTATATCATTTTTCCAAACCTGGGGGAAAAGGATTGTCAGAGAGAGGAGAAAGAGAAAGCAGGGAGAGATGGAGAGGAAGAGGGAGAGGAAGAGGGAGAGAGAGAGAGAGAGAGAGAGGGAGGGAGAGGGAGAGTGGAGAGAGAGAGAGAGAGAGAGAGAGAGAGAGAGAGAGAGAGAGAGCGAGAGCGAGCGCGCGCGAGAGCGCACTAAGAGTGAGATGTTAGTGTGGGTCCTTGAGAAAACGGGCCTGCTTTCTCCCCAAGCCCAGCAAGGGAGCAAGAAGCCGGAGATAAATGGCCAGGCGGTGCTTTAGCACACAAGGTCAGAGACAGCCTCACAGAATTCATCCATTCATGAAAAGGAACAGAACAAATTCCAGATGCCTGCAGGTTAGCCTGCTAGTGTGAAGAACCCTGGATAGCCCCCATTAGTTTCCTCTCCCCAGTGTGGTATGGAAGCAGCAGAATAACATCTTGTATTCAAGGGAAGCAAAGTTAGCAAAGAGCAAGCCAGAACCCCAGAGCCTCATGATTGGAAATAAGGCAAGTGTCAGGAGTGACCTCGACAAGGCAATGACGGAAGACCAGAAAGGAATAAGGACCTAGCAGCTGATGCCAGCATGCATAGAAAAAGACCCAGACCACATGTCCCTCCCTCCTGATCCTTAGCACTGTAGAAATCCCTGAGATTTAGATGTAATCCATTGGAAACCAACAGAAAGGCAAGGAGACTACAACTGCTTCCATCACTTGGCAGAAATTAACTTGAGTTTGTGGACCAATATTCATTTTTGCTATATAGTATTTTATTAGTCTTAAAAGATAATATACTAAAGACATTATAATTTTGGAAACTCTTTACTGTTGTTTGTTCCATCAAACAATTTCTTTAAGAAAGAAACCCATGCTTAACTGAGTGTGTGGCGGGGAGAGGACTTCAGCGTAGTTTTTCCTATAAATTTCTATAAAACTCCAGCTTATGAATTTCTATTAAATAGCTAAACTAATATGTACAACCGACTCTTTTAACATGATATTTTAAACATAATAATTGTTGAATACATGTTAGTTGAATGAATAGGGAAATAACCTGCTTCAATTTCTAGTACAATATTTCTCAAATTTTTCCAGTAATGGAGCACTTAGAACCCCCCATGATTTTTGTGGTGAATTATAAGATGTAGGTATGTGGAATTCATCATATAGAGTAGGAGTAATTACACAGCAGAAATGATTGTCTGTAGCGCGTGACTGCTGTATAAAATTATACACACTTTGATGGTGATTTATCAATTTCTCCTCGTAGTTTTGTCAATTTTCCTTTACATATTTTTGGGCTTTATTTTTAAAGGCATACAAGATTTTAATTGTTACACCTTCTTGGGGAGTAACTTTTTATCGTTAAGTTGTGGTCTTTATTTGTAGTAATTTAAGGTTTTTGCCTTGAAGTCTTTTCCCCCTAAATGAATAGTGTAGTATCTGCTTTCCTTTGATTTGTACTTGCCTAATTTATCTTTTTCTATTCCTTTACTTTCATCCACTACATATGTTTGAGGTACATTCTTTGAAAACTTCTATATTTTCTTTTTCCATTTTTTTTAAAATTCCAAATTGACATTCTTATTCTTTTAGCTTGAGAGTTTGGATCCATTTCAATTTAATATGACCAATGATATTGTTTAAATTTTATTTTGAAATAACTATAGACTCAAAGGAAGTTGCAAAGTAATCACTACACATATTTAAATTTTTATTTCTGCCATTTTATTTTATGCTTTCTATTGTCTTCTTCTACATGTTCATGAAAGGCATCACTTCGTGGAATTTACCATGACTATATTATATCGATTATTAAATATTTTTCTGAATTATTTATTCAGAATTATTTATAACACCATAATTGTTATTAATTATTTTAGGTGGCTACTATTTTGCCAGGTTCCGAGAGTGTCAAGTTTCCTATTTAGCTGCTGAGTATTTCTCAGGACCATAACACCAGTTTCTCTACTTCTTCAGAAAACACGAAAGTCAAATTAATAAAGAATGACACAGCTGTCAAATATGCTGTACCTAGCTAGCACGGCTAAATTGAGCTGTGGAACAATTATTTGAATTTCATGACATTATTCAATATGACCACTAGAGGGCGATCACATATAGCTGATCCTTAAAATAGTATTCCAGGTCTCTAATTTTTATTAAAAACCTGTTTTGTTTTAGCTTTTATTAAAAACTAAAACAAAACAAAACAAAAAAACTTTTTACTTTTAAGGAGACATACAAGTGCAGCCTTGTGATAGTAGACAAAAGGAATTAAGTCAAAGCAGAGATTGTCACATGGGAAAAGAAAGCAAGACCAAAATATACATGGCCACAGAAATGCACTTTAAATATAAAGACATAGATTAAAAAAGTAGAAAAAATATATAACAGAAGGAATATTATCAGGAATAAAGAGGGTCATTTCATAAAGTTAAGGGATTGATTCAAAAGGACGTAACAATCCTAAATGCATCTAAAAATGCAGCTTTAAGATACATGAAACGAAAATTGGTATAACTTCAAGGAGAATTAGGCAAATACACAATTAGAGTTAGAAATTTCAATGTATTTGTATTAGTTTCTTAGGGCTGCTGTAACAAATTACCACACACTGAGAGGCTTAACATAACAAATTTATTCTGTCAGAGTTATGGAAGCTAGAAGTCCAAAATCAAAGGTTAGCAAGATAAAAGATCAACGTACAAAAATAAATTGTGCTTCCATATGCTAGCAACGAACACTTGAAAATTGAGTAAAAAAAAAAGACAATAACATTTATAATAGTATCAAAATACTAAATACTTAGGAATAAATCTGGCATAATAGATCCAATATAATCTTAATCAAAACCTCTGCAGGTCTTTTTTGAGGTAGAAATTGACAAACTGATTCTAACATCCATACAGAAAGACAAAGGACACAGAATAGCCAAAACAATTTGAAAAAGCAGAATAGGAGGACTAACACTACCTATTTTCAAGACATTTTAAAACTTCAGAAATCAAAACAGTATGGTGTTGGTGTGACTCTGAGTTTTCTTTTTTAGATTTGTCTGGGTACTCCTGTATTCTCATACTGTTTATGTCTAACTTGCCTAATGTAAAAATATTTTTAATTGAGATTGTATTAACTTACAAAACTACTTAAAGGAGAATTTACATTTTTAAAATATTCACTATTTTTTTCCATGAAAACTGGATGTTCTTGTGACCTTTATTCATAGTAGATATTTTGTCTTTTGGGGTGCTATTTCAAATAGGTTTCATTGTTATATTTCTCCAAAGATTGCTGTTTGTATAGAGAAAGACCATTGGCTTTTTAGTATTTGGCCTGAATGATCTTAAAGAAATCTAACATTGTAGTAACAGTTTTTCAATTGATTCCCTTGAGTTTTCTAAGCCAGAAACCAAATCATCTGTGAATTATAATCATTTAAGTAAAATGATCTTTCCAGTTACTGTGCCTCTTGTTTTTTTCTGTTTAATTTCATTGGCCAGCATCACCAGAATAACATTAAATAATAATGGAGATGGACAATCTATGTTCTTCCTGACTTTAATTGTAATACTTCTAATGTTTCCCCATTAAGCATGATGTTGACTTTTAGCCATATATTATTTTATTTTATGGCTGTAGGTTTAAAAGCTATTTTAAAAAGCCATTTTATTCTACTTATCAGATTTTTTAAAATTCAAGAATAGATTTTACACAAAAATAAAAGAGAATTAACCATGAAAAAAATCAATAAATTGGACTTCATTGAACTTCCATTAATCAATTACACCATGCATCAGCTTGCTAGGGTTGCCATAACAAAATGACCACAGATTGGTGACTTAAAAATACAATTCATTTTCTCATAATTCTGGGGACTAGAAGTCCAAAATCAACATGTGGACAGATTTGACTTCTGCTGCGGCCTCTCCCATCGGCTTGTAAATGGCAGCTTTCCTAGAGTGTCCTCATTTAGTCATCCCTCTGTGTTCTCATTTCCTCTTCTTATTGGGACAGTAATTATATTGGATTAGGGCCCACCCTTAACGACCCCATTTACATTTATTTACTTCTTTAAAGGCTCTATCTTCAAATACACTCACATGCTGAGGTACTGAAGTCATGACTTCGACATGTGAATTTCAGGGGAGGAGGGACATGATTCAGTGTGTAACAAACTGTTAAGAGTGAAAAGGCAAACTAACCCAATTTAAAAATGGATAAAAGCATGGACAAAAATATAGACTTCACAAAAGAGATTATATGCATAGTTAATAAGCACAGGACAATGTGTTTAACATGGTTCCTCACCACAGAAATGCATATGAAATCACTATCTCTGTAAGCCAATTGTCAGCATTTTCATGATTCAAAACAAAAACAATCCACAGTGAGACACCACTACACACCGTAGAATGCTAAAATTATAAAAGGCAGTTGGCAAGTGTCAGCACGAATGTGGAGTAACTGGAATCCTCATACATCGCTGGTGGGGATGTGAAATGGTAAGCCACTTTTGAAAACTATTTGATAGCACTTAGTAACTCTAACCACGTGCCTACCCCACCATCTACCAATTCTGCCAAGATACAAAACTAAACATTGACCTTGGGTATCCTACAAAAATGTCTTAGGGAAATGCTAATAGAACTATCGGGTCAAAAGAAAATGTGTTCTAACGTTCACGGAGAAGCTGGTGGAGAGATACATAGTCCTCGTATTTGCTTTGAAAAAGCAGAGACAGGTGCCAGACTCGGCCAACCTGGGCTATTTCTCTGATTTACCCCGAGGAGAGCAGGATGATCATCTTAATATAGAAGGAACAGAGCACTTACCTTCTCCTGCCAGGCCCATTTCTGGGGTTCTGAGAACTCTGACATCCCTGCGGGCTGGAAGGCGCCTCAGACACAGTTCTCCACCCTGGCCACCCACCCCGCTGCAAGGGGCCGACGCCAGCAGGCAGTCTCCCCGGGGAAAACTCGGGCCCTGGGGTGGCAGACACACAGCCTGGGGTGCGGCGGAGCAGTCTCCTTCACTCATCCCTCCTCTCCGCCTCTGCAGAGCTCATCTTCCCGGCTTCCGGGGACGCGCTGCTGGGAGGGGACGCAGGGCGCCCTTGCGTGGCCCGGGGCAACCCCCACCAGCAGCTCGCAGAGCCCGCGTCGCGGAGCCCGGCGCCTCGCGGCCCCTCGGGGACCCGTAAAGGGGACTCCAGGGAACAGCAAACGAAACTGCGCGGCTGCTGGGACACGACGAGGGGTGTGAACTAGGGGCGGGAGTGGAGGGTTTCGAGTAGAGGCTGGGAGAAAGCTGGCTCCGATCAGAGCACCCCACACCTCGGTGTCCGCTCAGCCAGCGGCGGCCCAGCCGGCCCGCGCCAGGAATGCCCAGCGCAGGACGCAGCGCGCGGACCTTCCGCGGGCCCTCAGCAGCGGGAAAGACCTGGTCGGCCTAGAACCAGGGGCGGGAGGGAGTGCGCCCCTTTTCTCCCACCTGACGCTGAGTCCTCGCGGTCCTCCCCAAGGGACGCCCGCCTCGCTCTGCGCCCTGCGGCATCCTGCACCGCAGTCCAGCTGCCGCGCGCGGAGCGGCTCTGGGCGCGTGGCGCGTCCGGGGGCGGTGGACGCTCCAGCCCAGACCCCGCACCGCCACAGTCCTCCCCAGGGAGGCCCCCGCAGTGGCCCTGGCACGACCCAGGCGGACCGGGAGGAGCCGGCCGGCAGGCGAGAGCGCGCGGCCACGGGGCGCAGCGTGGCGCGCGGAGTCAGCCCGCCCAGCATCGGCGGCGCGGAGCGGAGTGCTGGTCCTGCTTCCGGGCAACCCCCCAAAACTGACATCTCAAGCTCGCTAACTCTAGCTCTCTACCAGAGAGCTACCTTCACAGGTCCCAAGGGTTCCTTCTTTCGGTTTGTGAGGCCACCACCTTGTAGGAAGGACACCGATCTCCCCTAAACTTAACTCAGATTACTTTGTGCCGCGCAATGTATTAAGCTCTTTACATCCGTTGTCACGTTTAATTTTTTCAGCAAAATAGGGGTAGGCGGTATTACCTTTATTTTCAAAGTCATTTGCTCAAGCCTAGTAAGAGAGGCCCTCGCCTCATAGCGCCGCTCCCGGCCGGGGCGGGACCGTGGGGCGCCGCCGGTTGTGGTCTGCTGCCAGCCTCCGCTAGACTGAAGCTTTTAAAAGCCCCGCCGTGCATATCTCGCTGTTAATTTGGTTCAATTCAGCACAGTTTGTTTTTCTCCCTCCCGCGTCCCCTCTCTTTTTTCTTTCTTTACCACCAGGTATTGTGCTTGACACCAAGGAAACAAAAAACGACTCAGATGCAGACTCCGCCTTCAGGGAACTTACAGTTCAGGTCAGTTTGTGTCTTTAGAGGGGAATCTGCATTTCAAGCCTTGTGTCTAACTGGGAACTGAAAGGCTCCTCAATCGCCCCACCTACCCTTAAATTAGGGAGTTGACCTTCATCTTGGTTTGTGTTACTGTGAGGTGTTACATCCCTGCTGGAAGGCGATGAGATGTCTCCCTGCTTTTTACAGAATTAAGTCCTAACACCTTCAAAGCTGACTCCCCCTCCCTTCTCTCCAGTCATATCCCCCTTTAGTTTACGATGAACTGCCATGTCTAGTCCTGATCTCTTTCGATTTTTAATTAATTTATTTTAATTAGTTTCAAGTCTATAGTACATTAGTTAGACATCTATATAGTTCATAAAACGATCTCTCCCACATGCTCCCTCCCTCCCCTGAACCTCCACCTGGCCAACATATTAATATCCCTGATCTCATTTCTCAAACTGTTCATCTACCTGAATTCTTAGCCACCCAATGTGGCTTAATTCCTCCTCAAAGCTTACTAATTTACCCTTTTAGAAATCTTTCCCTGCTCCACTTCCCTATAGTCTTTGTACTCTATTCCACGGTTTTGTTGATTTTGTCATGGTTTTCCCATTAGTCACCTATCTGACTTCCAGGCTCAAGTGTGGAGGCCTTGGAAGGCAGAAAGTGCATCCTAGTCAGAGTGCTGTGCATGGGCAGATATCTAAGAATGTTTGCTGTTTGTGGAAGTGATATCACCTGACTGTGCTAAATATACAAGTAGATAGAAGTCACAGAAACCAACTGATCTTCAGCTGTTTCTCCATAAACAAGATCATGAAATGAGCATTCAGTAATTACCCAACCAATATGAACCATGTATGAAGCTTATTTGATGAATGAAAACCCACAAAAGAATCTTTCAGGGCCCACTTATAAGATGGGTCTGGTTACAATGACCACATTAACTTGTCGAGAAAGCATGGGTACATGGCCCTTGGTGTTATATTGGGATCAAGCAGAAGCCTATCTTTGTAGGTGGCTTTCTCCTACAAGAGGTAAAAAATCTATTTAAGTTCCCTTCAAACCAGAGATATAATGCTTCAGTGATTCACAATATTACTCTTTATTAACATACAATAACCAACTTTTAATAACACTTTATAGTTGTAAAGTATCTCACTGTTTTACATTTATGTCATACTTACAAGTTACCCAATGAGGCAAGTCATCATCTTTGTTATACACAGATGTAAACTGAAATCCAGAGATGGACTGTGGCTTTGCCCAGGCCATGCAACTAATAGACAGTAGGGCTTCTGGTTACGTATTTAATACTCCTTCACATGTCTGGATAATATAGATATTCCTAAAAAGTATCATGCATTTTAGCTATTAAAATATAAACAAATGCTATTCTATGTGGTTTTTCAGGTGCAGAAATTAAAGACGTGAAGACTTGGAAAACAAAGGATTCTGTTGTAATTGTTATTTTTCTTTTATGTAGTTTGAAATGTCTGTCAAAATAGTTCACAGTCCCATTTTAAAAGTGATGAATATAATTTAAAGGCAATAACCTTTCAAAACCCTAACTACCAAATGTTGCTTTTGAAATCAGTTCCTAGACATAACTTGCTAGAGTTATGTAACAATGTCATATGCGTAGGTTGAACCACATGAACATGATATTTGACTGATTTTATCCTACAAAACCACAATTTCATGTGGTTTGACCTAATAGAAATATTAGTTATTTTAGTTTACAGTCTCAGTATTTTGCCTGCAACTTTGTTCTTTTTTTGGCGGTGGCGGGGCAGGGGTGGGGGGGGAGGGTGGAATTTCACTTTGACTGGTCCTAAGAATACTTTTGTGAAAGGAGTTTTGTGACGGAGTTTGTTTATATATTTTGTAACCTGACCTCCAATGAAATTTAAGGGTTATAAAATCTACTCACTCTCCCTGCCCACTCGCCACGCATACATCATATGATAGTTATCAATGCAACTTCCTTTCCAGTGATCCTTTAAGCAGGACTAATAAAATAAATTTCCCAGGTGGATTAACCTTCTTTTGTTTTTCTGTCTAAGCCACAAAGTGCAATTTAATAAAACAATTTAATTGCTCAGTGTCACGATCATGTTACTAATGATTAAGACGATGATAAGGCATAAAAACGCCCTTCTGCTTCTCTGGATGCAGGTTGGTATTTGAACTGTGTCTCTACCTTCTGGTAGCTTAGGACTTTGAGGACGTTTTCTAACTTTGCTGAATTTTAGTTTTCTTATGTGTAAAATCAGAATACCTGTGAAACCCTTCTCACGATCAATGTGTGCGCACCTGTGTGTAATTAATGGATGTGAAATGTGGGCTCTGGAGAAAGGTTCATTCCTTCTTTTCTCTTCCCTTCGATGTCTCTCTGTATGGCTAATCCTACTTTACCTTTTGCGTGTGCGTGTGTGTGTGTGTGTGTGTGTGCGCGCGCGCACACACGCGCGCGCCCATGTACATGTATTTAGGCTGTAGTAAGCACCTCAATAGTTAGCAAGAAGTGCCTTCATTACATGAATAAGATAGAATAGACATTGTCCTTATTTTTATGATGGGGAAACTGAGAATAGACATTGTAAATAATTTTCATAAGGATAAAATAGAAAAAATTTAAGACACTAAATCTATTTAGAAATGTAGTAACAGTAACAAATGCATCAAATATTTATTACCAGTTCAATTACATAGCATCTAATGGGTTCTGTAAACCAAATACAAATTATGTGCCTGTAGTTGTACAGTTAACTACTTCAGATGCCTTGCAGTTAAAATGTTTCGACGATCATCTAAGTGACTATTAAGAAACAGAACAAACCTAAAATTTATTTTATTTTTACTCAACAGTGCAAAAGGAATAAGGGACACGAAGAAGGGAACTAATTTTTAGATTTAATACTTACTATGTACCAGATTTGTGCCAAGTTATATATGTTACATATTTTATATTTTATAATTCTGTGAGGTAGGCATCTCCATTTTACAGATAACAAAGCTGAGGCTCAGAGAAGTTAAATAATTTGCCCCAAATCATTCCATCAATAAGAAGTAAAATTAGATTCAGAGTCATTTCTTGACACTCATACATTGTTGGAGAAAGTACCAATCTGTAGACTTTTGGAAGGCAACTTTACCAAAAGGCTTAAATATTTATTCTCTATGAGTCAGTTATTCTACTAATTCGAAGGTATCTTAAGAAAATAGTTCAAAATACTAAGAAAAATTTTGTTGTATAAAATTCTTGGAATGAACCTAATAACCAACACTAGGGAACCTAATAACCAACCAGGAAACTATGGAACTTCTACATGATGGAATATTACATAGTCAGAAAAACAATCCTTCCCAAAAGTTGTAATAACATGAGAAAATGTTCATGTAATAAAGTTAGGTGAAAATAACAAGCTATTAGGATATATAATAAGTAATTATAATATGGTTTTATTATAAATAAATTATATTATAATTTTTATTTATATTATAAATAATTTTATAAAATGCAATATAATTTTATGTAAAATTATATTAATTTACATATAAATTTCATACATAATATATAGTCTTATATACACTATAATTGATTACATCATTATAACATTAATAATAATAAATTAATAACAAAAGTAATTATGAGTTATAATAATCTCAACTATTTTAATAATATTCATAGAAGAAAACAAGGAATGTTAGCAGTGATTATATTTGGGCAGTTTATTACTTTTTTATGGTTATTGTCTTCTTTAAATTTTTTATTAAAATTACTCTTGTTAAAATTAATTTTTATTAAAAATTAACATGCTTGTAAGCAGATAAATTCTTAAAAATGATCATATTTGTCGGATTCTAAAGCCTTCGTTTCCCCATCCATGCTGTGCTCACTAATGAAATCTTGGCTTTTAATCTTATCTTCATCGTCAGGCTCTTGGCTGTCCAGGTACCTGTAACTTTTGCAGAGTCTGAGCATGTCAGTGGAGCGTGAATATAGCCAGCCACATTGAACTTTGTTACTTTCTTTTGCTGTAATGCTGTTAAAATGTTCACCATGAAGAACACAAGAGTATATATTTTCTACTGTTTTGTCTTTGTGGACGACCTCAGCCCAGCAAACCAATGGCAGAATCCGTGCAGAGCACAGAGGAACCATGCTGGGTAGCAGCATTGGTTCATCATCTCATCCTGCAACCTAGCATGGGACAGAGTAGATAATGTATAAAAGTTATGTTTTTTTCTCTCTCTCTTGCTCATCTCTCCATTTGTCCTAATTTCCCTTTAGTCAGCACCACTGAGTAGCCAAGAGTCTTTCTTGCCTCCTAACCCAAGTACCTGTCCTTCCCCAGGTGTTTGCAGACATGGTCTCACTTTTAAATGAGGTTTCCTCCTTCCCTAGTCCTTTCTCATAGGTCCAGACACATAACCATACTATGACACCATACAGATTTCTACCTCCTTGTTAGAAGAGAAGCACTTAGCCTGCAAGGGAGGTGGTTATATGATGCTGGCCAGAGTGTTGTGAATGTGTACTGGTGGAATGGAGACACCAACCCAGGAGGACAGGAATTGTCTTAGAGACTCTTGCCCTTGGAGCACTTGAGGTGACAACAGTAAGAGCTGTGACTCTTACAGATATTAGAATTTTGGTGGTACAGCATAACCATGATTAAATGATTTGCACATGAAGCCAATCAGAAACATTGTTTTAGAGTTGAATAGAGCAAAATTAGGACTTGCTATCTAACTGCTAAGCATTTAAAAAAATTTTTTGCTCCATTGAAAGAAAAATTCACTTCTGATTTTTATTTTGTTGCTATGAAAAATAGATTATTCTACATTTTTTAAAAAAGATACACACTTTAAAACTATCTCTAACTTGGGATTCCGACATTTTCCTTCAGCTAGAGAACATTATCCATAAAAAGATGAGCTATGTGGGTTATTTTGCCACAAGGCATCTATCTGTTTAAAAACAATGATCCCAAAGTTGAAGAAAACATTAACAGGTAGGTGATTAAACAAAGGTTTCAATTTTCATATTATTAAATAAAATTCTAACCACCATTTAAATCACACTCATGTATTAGGATAAAATGTTTTTATGTTGCTTGAAAATGTTTTAATATTTAGTATTATTTAAAATTCACATTAGAAATATCCTAAGCCTTGGTGTAGTGGAAAAGGGAAGTAGCTCAGAGCATTAGTTATTAACTACAAAGGTAATGAAGAGGATTACATATTGTGTCTGGGCCTAAGAGGAACATCCTCCCAAATCACACACAGCACAATGGGACAGGACCTTAGCTCTGTCATTTCCTGCTGACATTCTCAGAAGGTACGCCGAGCACTAAAACTTCAGACTAGGTCCTCCTGGCTATTATGCCAGGAAAGATGACCAACCTTCTCGGGTGGGCAGTAGAGGGGACAGTTGGAAATGGGGTAAAGGGACCATTACAAAGGAAGGAAGGAAGGAAGGAAGGAAGGAAGGAAGGAAGGAAGGAAGGAAGGAAGGAAGGAAGGAGAGAGAGAGAGAGGAAGGAAGGAAGGAAGGATTGCACTGCTGTACTTCCATTCCATTCCTTCTTCCGAAACCTCCCTCCCCTCACTCCCGCACTCCTCTCCATCCCTAACTCCTCCCTCAAAGAAAGAAAGAAAGAAAGAAAGAAAGGAGAAAGCAAGCAAGCCAACAAAAATAATCAAGAGCCAAAGTTCCATTGAAGGAGTTAGGTTACGTTACCCTACTTTGTTTGCAGACTGTATTTCTTAGAACCTGAAAGGGCCAAAGCTCCTTGGCTGTGGCTGGAGGTGGGTGGGCTCCGTGAAGGATGGTGAAGAGAAATTCATACATATTTTTCTTTTTTCTCTTATGTCTGTCCCCTCCTCCCAGTTATACTGCTACTTGTCAGCACTCTCCTAGATTACATCAGTAACTCTCAGCCATTTCCCTTGCCTCTGGCCTGGCCCTTTGCTAAGCCAGTAACTCCACTGCAACCCATGCAATCTTTCTGTAACATCAATCCGATTCTGCTCCTTTTTCGGCTTACACTCCTTTCATGGTACTTCATAGCTTTCAGAGTACCTGCTTCTGTTTCTACAGCTGCCACTCAAGGCCCATTTCAACCTGACCCGACCCACCCCTCTGGCCTCATCTCCCTCTACAGCCATGCATCTTCCACCTCAGCCCTGTAGAGTCACCTGCAATCCCTTTCACACATTCTGCTATCTCTCCCCTTCATCTTAACCATTTACTCAGATGGCTTCCATCCAACTCCACCCTCCTCCACTTGAAATTCACTCTAAGCACTGCCTTCTCTGGGGAACTTTCCCTGACACCCATTCCCCACTCTTAAATTCATCCTCCTGAGTTAAGTGGCTGCATTCAGTTTCCTTCTAGCACTCTATACTCTGTTCTCCCAGCAATGACCATGATATACGTAGCTGTCCCCACCTAGATCAAACTTCTTGACAGCAGAGACTGTCTTAATTCCCTTTGGGTCCCAGTGTCTGGTAAGTATTCAGTTATCAATAAATGTTTATTGAATTTATGAATTAATGAAATAGGATCCAGAAGAAGAAGAGGGAGGAAAGATGAGAAAGGATGACAGTGATAATGTTTATATGATGGAAACAAATCCTGACCTCCTCAACAGTTGAAATTGCCAACCTTTCTTCTTTATCATCATACCTCATTTTAGTTCCTATGAGTTCTTTAATTCTTATAGAGACATGCTTCTCATCATGTTGTCTAAATTTCTGAGAAGATATATCAATCCCAAGCAGCACTGACAACTCCTGCACAGGCATGTCACCTGGCTCAGGGCCTTATGACTAGTACAAGTTACTCGGTCCACACAGAGTTGGAGCACAAGAGGGGTGGACTGAGGGCTGTGTAGTTGGGGAAATTCTGCAGAAAGGTTCTGTGGGAGGACAAGCATCAGAGGAGTCAGGAATATGTTCCTGCTGTGATTCTTTCTTCAACTCTTATAATCTGATTTCTACCACGGTATAATACAAAACCCAACCCAGTTATAGAGATAAGCAAGATTACACTCTCTCTCTCTCTCTCTCTCTCTCTCTCTCTCTCTCTCTCTCCCCCCTCCCTCACTCACACACACACATGCATGACTATATATATGCACACAGAGTATATTTATAAAGAAATTGCTTTTTGACTGATGATTCTAGTTTCAAAGTCTGTTGTCTTCATTTTTACTTTTTAATTTAAATTACTAATTTTCTTACAACCAAGATTACTCTACCTAGCAAAACTATCATTTAGAATCAAAGGACAGATAAAGAGCTTCCAAGACAAGAAAAAGATGAAGGAATTTGTCAACGCCAAACCAATACTATAAGAAATGTTAGAGGGAATTCTAGAAGAAGGAGAAGGAGGAGAAGAAAAAAAGGTAAAAAATATGAAAAAAGTGGCAATAACTATAAATCTATCAACATACTTCAAATGAACTAAATCCTCCAACCAAAAGATAATATGGCTGAATGGATAAGAAAACAAGACCCTTCCATCTGTTGCCTATGAGATACTCGCTTCGGATCGGAAGACACACAGACTGAAAGTAAAGGGATAGAAAAAGATTTTTCATGAAATTGGAAACACAAACACAAACAAAAAATGCTGAGGCAGCAATGCTTACACCAGACAAAATAGACTTTAAAACAAAGGCTGTAATAAGAGACAAGAAGGACCCAGTAATCCTACTTCTGGGTATTTAGCCAAAAAAACCCAAAACAGTACTTCAAAGGGATATGTGAATCCGTATGTTAATTGCAGCATTATTTACAATACCTACAATACCCAAGATATGGAGACAACCTGGGTGTCCATCAATGATTGGATAAAGAAGAGGTGGTACATACATATAATAGAATATTACTCAGCCATAAACATAATAAATAAAAATAAAGGAAATCTTGCTATCTGTAACAACAAGGATGAGCCTAGAGAGTATTGTGCTGAGCAGAGTAAGTCAGACGAGGAAAGACACATACCATACGATTCCACTTACATGTGAAATCTAAAAAACAAAATAGACAGACAAAACAGAAACAAACTCATAGTTACTGAGAACATATGGATGGTTGCCAGATGGGACGAAAGTTGAGGGGGCAAAAAAGGGGAAGGGACTAAGAAGTACAAAATGGTAGTTACAAAATAGTCATGGAGATTTAAAGTAAAGAATGAGGAATATAGTCAATAATATTGTAATAACTGTGGTGTCAGATGGGTACTGGATTTATGCAGGTGATCACTTCGTAAGTTAAATAAACGTTAAATATTATGCTATTCACCTGAAACTAATATAATATTGTATGCCAACTGTAATTGAAAATTTTAAAAAGTATTTAAAAATAAATGAATTACTAATTTTATTTCACATCTACTTGAATAAAATTGTAAAATTCAAAACTACATTTAAAAAACTAAAACTTGATATCTGAGCTAGAAAAGGTAAAAGTTTATGGAAGAGATTTGGTCATTATCTTTGCTGGAATATAACTATGTCCTTGTATTTGAGTATCAAACATGTCCCTATTTTCTTCACCTTTTGTACGCTGAAACTCCAAGACCAGATCACGATAAGCTTTGAAGAGTTCTATGCAACAATTCAGTTCAGAAACTTGTTCTCTCAGGAATTCCTGCCCGTTTTAACCCTTTTAATGGAAAGCAGGGTGTACTGAGACATCCTCAAAGGCCCATTCAAACCTCTGAGGAAAAGCCCAAAACACATGCTTCTCATCTCTCTGCTTTTGATCTAATTACTGAATCTGTGCATGTCTTTAAAAAAAGGTATTGCAAGCTGACTCAGAATATCCAAAAGCTTATATTGAAACTTATGGGGTTGAATGTCTTACAGGAGGTTTTTATCTAGGACATACATGATTTTTTGGTTATTTCCTCTCTGCTTTCACATTGATAATCCAAATAAAATTCAAAGGACCAAGTCAATGGGAGACTATATATAGATATCTGTAATGTAATATATTTTAGCCAAATGATTATTCCTTTTTATTGAAAACAGGTTCCTGGATCTCACACCATGGAAAAACTCAGAAGATGAAAGAACAATATTCAGGCCAGAATTTAAGGAAATTCTTAATAAACTAGGTTTCCACATGAAAAAATGGAGTTTGAAAAACTTTGGCAACTGTAACTTTCATCTGAATTTTTTTTTTAATTTTACTTACCACAGAACAAACATTAATCTTACACAAACCTCTTGAAACTGCCAAGAAAAAATTGGATATTATTATCCATGAAAGCAAATCTGAATGCCTTGAATTTGCTGAGCTATGCATGTGCCGGACTGGGGAACACCCAGCTGGGCAACAACACAGAGGCTCCAGGGGCAGAGAGCTTTCTGCCCTCTGCTCTCACTGCTCCCTTCTCCTTTCTGAACCCAGTAACCAGCCTGGTACCTGGCACGTGGGGGACAGGTGAGTCCTAGCCCTACCTTGCAATTTCCCCTCAACTATTGCCTCTGTCGGCTGTGCCTTGGGCCCAGCATTCGACTCAGCTTCGAGTTCTGGTCTAGTTCCAATACAGTCATCATAAAGGCCATTTGTGGAGGGCCTATTAATTGCCACACACTATACTAGGCTCTTTATACCATGTGTCATTTGCTTCTTAACAACCCTGTGAAGTAGGTGTTTTTTCCTCTATTTTATGAGTGAAGAAAATGATTTTTTAAACCCCAAATCAGGACACATGCCTGCCAAAGAATTTTTAAAGAATCGTTCATTTTTAAAATTAAAAAAACAGACAAATCTATTATGTATGTATATATGCATATCTATATCTATACAGCTATATTTATTAAATATATTTCATGCTGTATGCCATTGCCATATGTCTGGTAGAAGCTGAGAAAATTTCTGTGACAAAGTCTGAGCTCAACAGAAAGAAAGTTGTGATAAATAGTGGTGTCAGGTATAAGCCCAGGAAGGGAAAATGGTGGCCCATCTCAAGATAATGTACTTGTCAGTACCATAAAACTTATATATTAGGTTATACGTATCATTTTTGCTAATGCAGGTATGATGAGAACAGAATAGTTATTCTCAGAGGAGATGTAACTTAAAATACCAGAGGTTGAAGATGACAGCAGATCATCAACAAAATGCAAAAGTTTCAGGTAGAAACTAAAACAGATGAAACATGATACCTATGTTTAGTCTTTGACATTGTAAAGTATGTGCATATAATAAAAGTCACCTTTCTTAAGAGAACAAACGCAGAACTTCCAAAGTGAACACTAAAAAGAGAATCTCCTGGTTGAGTCAGAGACAGCTAGACTCGAGGTTCCTCCTCCATTCCCCCCGAGGTGCATTTGTGCATTGGAGCCTTGTTAATTCTTGCTGCCACCACCACCACGAACACCATGAGGACTGCTCTCCTCTGCAGTGGCCTGAAGGTCCTTCTGTGATTCTGTGAGGCACAGTTGAGGCAAAGTGAACTGTTTAAAAAGACTCTCTTAAAGGCCAATGGATTACAAATGAGAAGTAAAAAGATAAACCATAATTTGGGTATCTTAGATAGAGCTTGTCTCAGGAGTACGCAGGCCCCATCCTTCTCCGCATGGAATGTTGGGGAAATGGAGAGGCCTCTCCTGGGTCCTTTCTTCTCATTCCTGGCTTGCCTGCAATGCGACGGAAGTTAGTTTAACGTTCGGCCGTTGAGAGTGCCCTCTCTGACACATAGGCCATTTGAGAGCACACAAGTCCCCATCCTGCCACAATTTTAGATTCTTATGTGATGACATGCATTCTTCCTTCTGGACTGATATGGAGAATTATCTTGCAAGGGTAATCATATTTCAACCTAGTAATGCGACAGCAACCAAATACACACGACAAAAGGTATGAGTTCGTGGTAACAAGGGGGCTGTTTACAAGTTGCAGTTAGTCTAGAAACTAAGTAGGAAAAATACTAGTAGCTTTGTTTATATACAAACTAATGCTCAGAATATAGGTTTAATAAGAAGAAATGGCAGTATTCTGTGACTTAAGAAATAATCTAATTTATACTTTTACGTTTAATTGAATTTGAATGTTTTTGAATTATTTTTCATCTTTTGTTTTTCATTGAGTTTTCTTGGATTGTAGATGGGGTGACCACCATCCCACTTTGCCCAAGACTGAGGGGTTCTCAGGATTCAGGACATTTTATGCCAAAAGCAACAATACTGGGTGAACTGGAATGGTGGTCATCCTAATTACAGACCCAACTGAGAACCTAATTAAACGATGAACTCTCTTCCTAGGAAGATGCTTGATATTTTTCATGCAATTTCATGAACTGCTTGAAACACATTTGTAAACCTCCGGGTGTTCATGGATGCTCGGTTAAGAAATTCTCACATATATATAGTTTTTATGCCAGGTTATTTAAATCTTTATTTCTTAAAGTAAAAATGATACTTTATACAAAGTGTCAGACCTAATTACTTCTTCTGAGTTTTTATATAATTTTAAATCCTGATTTACTTTGGTGGTTTTCCTTTTTAGCCATACCTGAAAGCAATATCAGAAAAAACATCAGAAACAGAGAAAGAACAAGAAGATTTACTTGATGTAGAGAAGCGGCCGAAAGACAAGTTCAGAGAAGAATCAGGAACATGAAAGAAGAATTTGAAAAGTATGGTCCAGGAAGAATAGGCAAGGTAAATGTATTTTAAGATTAATACTAGGCCCACATTTAATTATTTTACACTTAAAAAATTTTCAAGATTAAAAAATAATGCATATTTACTATAGAAAAATTAGGACCTATAGAAAAATATAGCCAAAAAAGTATAAATCACCTTATAATTCTATCACTTGGAGATCATCACTATGCTCATGTTGGTATATTCTATCTAATCTTTCAAAAATTAAAAAATAAAATAACATAAATTAGGGTCATTCCCAATTATTTTTATTTTGCGAATATAGGTATTATATTGTGAACATTTCAACAAATCATTAACTAGAACTTTAACATGAATTTTAACATCTGTTTAAGATTTTACCCATTGGTATATTATTTATTTAACCATTCCTAAAAGGAAAAAAAAATCTCTATTTTTTTCTACTTTGCTGTCAACACTCTATGCTCAATCCTTCATTTCTTGTCACCAAATGTGTGTGGGTTTTTCCCACACCAATCAATTATACAGTTCTCTGTGGACATCAGCTGAGTGTCCTACAATGTGATTCAATTCTATTACCTGGAGTTAGTGTCAGATCTCACACATTAAGGGTTCGGTCCTACAAGAATGCCTTTTCCCACTCCAGACACCAATCTCGTGACCCCTCTCAGGTTCAATAATTTGCTGCAATGGCTCACAGACCTCAAGAAAACAGTTTTCTAGATTCAGTAACTAGATTATGGCTTATTATAAAAGGACATAACTCAGAAACAGGTAGATGGAAGAAGTGCATAAGACAAGGCATAGTACAGGGGAAGGGGCACAAAGCTTCCATGCCCTCTCGGGGCGTGCCACCCTCCCAGCACCTCCACGTGTTCACCAACCCCAAAGTTCTCTAAACCCCACACTTTGGGGATTTTTAGGAAGTCTTAACCATGTGGGCATGATGGACTATTAATTCAAACCTCCAGCCCCTAGCCCCCATCACTTCCCCAACAGCTGGGTGTTTCTGGCTGGGGAAGCTCTAACGATAGTGTAATTCAGCTGTTGGCCAAGGCTGCTGAATTGAGACTCAGTGGGGGTGGGGGGAAGCGGAGGAGCCACTTCCAAGTTCATTTACTGGAGGTTGGCCGGACACATTCGCTCCTTGTCATGTGGGTCGCTCCATAGGGCAGCTCACACCATAGTAGCTAGCTTCTCTCAGAGCGAGTAAGCAAGAGAAAGAGAGAAGGCCCAAGAAGAGAGCCTCGGTTTTTATAATCTCATTTTGGAAGTGATGTCCCATCATGTTGCCATGTTCTGTTTGTTAAAGCAAGTCACTAGGTCCTGCCCACACACAAAGGGAGGACATCATACAAGGGCATACATACCAAGTTCTAAAGAATTCCTGTCACTGTACACAGCCTGTCACAATATTTTCATTCAGATAAAGCTTTGCCAAAAGTTAACAACTCAATTTTATTTTACTTTGTTAACATTAGGTTAACTGTATAGTTGAACATGTTAATTTACTAAGTTAATATTTTATCAAGTAGGCTAATATTTACTGAGCATTTACTTTGAGGCACTGATGTACATTTTATATACATTTTCTTATGTAGTCTTCCCCACAATTCAATAAGGTAGGTACTATTATTAACCATATTTTACAGAGGAGAAAACGGAGGCACAGTGAGATTTCTTTAAGTTATCAAAATTTATATAACTAGTAAGCAAGCGAGCTCCACAGTCCATGCTCTGAATCACAATCTTATCTTATATGCTTCTCATGCCCATGTATGTATTTGCACCTTGCAGATATATATATATGTCCCTAAACACTATATACGACTTTGTTTTTAAATTACATATAAATGATATCAGACTGTACAAATATTTTTGCAATTTTCTCTTTTTACTAAACATTGGTTTTGAGATTTATCCATGTTAATATATGCAGATACATTCGTTGGTCATTTTAGCTACTGTATAATATTCCATGGTATGAATGAACCAGTTTATTTCTCTATTTTCCTATCAAGAGAAGGTAAGTTGGTTTCAATTTCTTTATAATTAAAGGTAATGCTACATTGAACTTGTATGAATTCTATATGTTTTCTCTGCTACATTTGCAAGACTTCCTCTAGGGTAAACACCTCAAATGGAATCATTGGCTACTAGGGCTTGTGCCTCTCCAAAATACCAGCAATGTAAAAATAATTCTGTTTTGCCTATACCCTTGCTGTATTAGTTTTCTAAGGTTGTCATAACAGAATACTACAGACTGTGTGTCTTAAACAACAGAAATGTGATTACTTATAATTATGGAGGCTAGAAATCCAAGATCAAAGTGTTGGTTAACCAATTTCTTCTCAGGCCTCTCTCCTTGACTTGCAGATGGCCATCTTCTCCCTGTGTCTTCACATGGTCTTGCTTCTCTCCTAATATCCTCTTATAAGGACATCAGTCGTATTGGATCAGGGTTCACCCAATAACCTATTTTTACCTTAATTATCTCTTTAAAAATCCTATGTCCAAATACAGTCACATTCGGAGGTACTGGGCTTTAGAACATCAACATAGGAATTTTGGGAGGACACAGTTCCACCCATAACACTTGCTAGCACTTGGATTTATCAATCTTAATAGTTTTAAAATTAATTTAATCGTTGTGAATAAGATTGTTTCATTGAACCTCTATTGATATTTCTCGTTTCTATCCTAGGCAGTGGTTCTTAAAACGAGAGCTTTTGTCTTACTGATCTTTGCCGCCCCACTGGACAACACGTAGCTGGCATTTAGGAAATTTTGTTTTAATTACGTTCTTTAAATCAACTTGAAGATAAATGGCTAGTAGGTTTTGCAGACAGCCTGGTTAGAATTTTTATTACCAAAATATTTTCTTTTAATTTGTTTTTATTAATTTTAAGATTTATAAGGTACATAGTTGTCATTCATGTAATCCCTGTCTTGATTATCCAGTTTACGTTTTATCAAGGCTCTCGGCTTTCTTCTTTTACTGTAGGTCTCTGAAAAACATTTCCCTGATTTTTAGAAATCCCAGTATATCTAGGTGAGGT
This sequence comes from Rousettus aegyptiacus, assembly GCF_014176215.1. NCBI lineage: Eukaryota > Metazoa > Chordata > Mammalia > Chiroptera > Pteropodidae > Rousettus > Rousettus aegyptiacus. The sequence goes on from NW_023416286.1 coordinate 27,424,703, forward strand.
AGGGACACAATAATACTAAATCGACCTAATTTGCTTTGTTTTTTAGTTCTTCCAAAGGTATAAGCCAGTTGAGTTAAATGAAGATTGAGAATGCACCTTTAGATTAAATTATCTAATTAGAAAAGATACTTGATTCAAGTGTGAAGCACTTCTTTTTATATATCCTTTCATGATTTTAGGAATGATGTAACTTTATAAAATTTTAAGTTAAGGTAGTCTTAAATATTGAGGTTCTAATTATAAAGAAACTTTCATTAAAAAATTCACCTGCTGTCTTCCTCTTCCTGGGTGGTCAGCAGGGAAGGAGCCCTACCTCTTCTGCACTGTGTAGCACCTTGTGTGTAATTGTTCCCTTGCACAAGTAGTTATGATAACAATGAACACATGTTTTAACCCTCCAATTATAATGGAAGCCCCCAAGAAGACAGTCACTATGACTTTATAGCTCTATTGTCTTATACATACATAGTAGAAGCTCTAAAATAATGCTGACTTCCCCAAATTGTTCTTTATCATCCTCCAATGACTCTTTAACAAGAAGAAAAATATTTAAAAACCCGAACCAATGATTTATGTGGAAACTTTGTAAAGAAGTATGATCTATCTTTCCCTCGGTGGTTGGAAAAGATTTCTTTCCAGTCCTGAAAAAAGAAGTATGATCTATCTTTCCCTCGGTGGTTGGAAAAGATTTCTTTCCAGTCCTGAAAAAAGTTTGACTTACATCTGAAGGAGAAATATTTTGACAATTTCCTGAAGAGATGCTACCTCATGAACTGTCCAACTGGCATTAGTTAAGTTGGATCTCCTGAGAAACATCCAAGCTCACAGTGATGAAGGGTCATGCGTAAACTCCTTCCCAAGCCCATGCATGGGTTGTGCAGACCCTCCACTGGCAATGCCGTCATTGCCACTATATCCTACCAGAGCATTGATACATTTTCAGGGATGCTCAGCTCCTTAGATGCCTCCTTTGATGGAGCAATGTCTTCCTGGAGACCTTGCATTAATGAACAAGAGACAGCCTGGTCCATGGATGGTCTATGACAGCGGTCCCCAACCTTTTCGGCACCAAGGACCAGTGCTCCTAGGAGAATCTAATACCTGATGTTCTGAGGTGGAGCTGAGGTGGTGATACTAGTGCTGGGGAGCAGCTGCAGATACAGACGAAGCTTCGCTAGCTTTCCTCCTGCTGTGCAGCCCAGTTCTGAACAGGCCATGGACCGGTACTGGTCTGAGACCTGGGGTTGTGTACCCCTGTTCTGTGAAAACTATCTCTTTGTCATGGTTTCTAATTGTCTCCAATTCGTTCCCTATACTGAAGCCAGAGAAGTCTTCCTAAACTTGAATCCAATCGCATTTGGTCTTTGGGAACAAAAGTGCTACAGGAATAAAACTACTCTGTGTTGTTACTAAAATTATTAGTATTATTATTAAAATTACTCTCTCTTAAGAACCAGTCTGCCTTCCCTGGCTGAGGAGGTTACCACAGGACATAGAGGTGCTAATTTGGCATGACTCACTTCTCTCTGACTAACTCCATAATTTTATTAGTGCCATACTTTATTTTTAGCTTTGGCCTTCTGCAAGCAACACTTGACCTTTTGCCTGGATAGAACAATGTACTGTGGGACTCAAACTCACAACCTTTCCTGTCTCATGCAACATAAGGGATGTCTTGTGTCAGGTGATGTCTTCTTTAGAAGTCTGCAATCCAGAATGGTATTTTAGAATAAAACTGTTCCCACACACACACACGCACACACTCCTTTGGTAACATTGTTTTTTATGTTTGGATAATAATCTTTTCTTTTAATAGATTTCCCCTCTGCCATCTGCTGCAAGAAATTAGTATAATTGTAACATTTATGAAAATATTTTTTAAATGTGGATAAGGATCTTACTCCAAAATATTTATCCCACTTGCTTTAGCACAACAAAAATTTGGAAACTTTTAAAAATAGAAGAGTAGTTAAATAAATCCTGAAATATCCATACAGGAATACCATGAAGCCCTTAAAATTATTACTGAGAGTTTTTAATAAGATAGGATAATATTAATTATGGAATATTAAGTGAAAAAAACTTAAGTCTCGAACTATCAATGCAACATTATCTTGACTATGCCTTTGCTTGTCTAACCTAGTTCGCTGCAACGGCCACCTAGATGCGCTCCCTCAGTCAGGCATGACCTCTCCAATCCATTCTCTACATTGAAGTCAGAGAGTTTGTCCTAAATGCAAATCCAGTCTTGTCCATTCTTCAATTAACACTCTCCAGTGACTCCCTATTGCCTTCCGGAATGTGTTCAGGCTCAATAACACGGGGTCCAGAGCCCTTCATAATCCCACCCTGCTGCTCCTCCGTACCTCATCTCTGGCGTCCTCTTCCCATCTAAGCACCATGCTTTGCATGGCCTCGAGTGTGGAATATGTTCTTTCTGAGTAGAGTGCTGTTGTCTTCTTTCTGCCTTGGTCTCTTGTTATTCCGCACAACTCAGATTGGCCACCGTTTCCTCCAGAAAGCTTTCCCTCATTTTTTCCCCAGTTTGGTTGCTCCTTCTCTTGCTTCCATTACTCTCTGTATGTGCCCTGAGTTTAGAACTTCTTGCCGTTTTGTGTAATCATTGGTTTCTTTACCCACGAGAGCTGGATCTGTGTCTGTCACTTCCATTATTTTGTCCTCAGCAGACAGCATCACCAATAGGCACTTATTAAACTCTATTACCTCTACAACCAGAAAATAAGTTTTATATTGAAACATAGGAGCTGGAAGTGATGCTAGAAATTATCTGGACCAATTTCCACACCCTGAACTTTACTTTTTATAGATGACAAACTCAGAAATAGAAAAGTAATTTGTCCCATGTTAAAGGTTAAATAACGGCAAAGTTGACTCCAAGAAATAAACAAATAATAGGGGTAAATGTTTAATGCTTTTACACACTTTACAGCATTTTCTGTGCTTTTATTTTCTGCTCAACATTAGCTGTTCTAAACTAATTGCGTTTTCTAATATTCCATTTCATATTTGAAGTAAAAATTATATGCTCAGCTTATATCTTGGTTCAAAAGGTACACAGCACTTCTCTTTGTTAGGAATTTCACTTCTTCAGTTTTATTTATAAAACGCGTTTCATAGATGGTCAAGATTTTCCATTCTGTGCATGAGGATCTGGGCAGAATAAAAGGATTCTGTAGGTTTATAGGGGAATTCGATTCCTGTGCCACACAGATCTAACAGGACTGGAGTCAAGTACCGGAGATATTTTAGTCAGCTACTTGCTATTATGTAGCATTCTCTCCTGCTAGTGTGAAAAAGAAAAATCTCATAAGTTATAATTTATCAAATAATTGCCAAAGAAGATCTTCTTATCCTTAGTGCCCAAACTAGTGAATGTGTTCAGTGAACATGTATGATTGAGTCCACCATGTGACCTGTTGTCATTTAGAGACACATTTAAGACACATATTTCCTAAGTGGGTAAAAATAAGAAAAAGGATCAGTGGATTTTAGAGCTAAGGGTAAGCAATCATGCAATCAGATGTCCTGATATTATATATGAGAAAATGAAGCCCAGAAAGGGAAGAAGAATCAGACAGCTAGTCAGCAACATGCTAGAAATTGCCTGCTTCTGACTTCCAGGCCAAGGGTATCACAATGTCCCAGATTGTGTGTGGGTTTCGTTGGAAGAGAGACAGAGAATCTGACTCATCTTGCTTTTTATTAATATTTTATTCTTTTTCTCTAATTTACTTGTCAACATATTTTTCAGTTTTGTCTTAATATCTGTTCTGGTTTTAAATCATGAGGGGAAACTCTGGAAATTTCTCGCCCAAAGGGATCTAGAATAGCTGATTGTGTTTTCCAACACTAAAGGATTATTTGTCTTCCCTCCAACAGACAGAACCAGGAAAGTACATTGCAAACCCCAGTTGAGTCTGCAACTTGTAACATATAATGTATGTATCTCGATTTACATGAAAGAATGACTGACTCCAGCTTTGGGAGAGATCTTCTGCTTGGTGCTTTTGGTTTTGATTATGGCTGGAAGGCAGGAGTTTTTTTTTCTGTTTAAGCGTGAGGTTATAGTACATTTTGGCAGTCTTTCTTGCATGAATACATCATTTTATATGTTAGGATTTGAGAGGGAATAGACTCCCAAGTGTTTACTGTGATCTGTCCATACAGTACTTAAAACACTGAAAATAAATTCAGAAATTTTTGTTAACTGGTAGACTGCTTCACACTTCATACTATATGACTTCGTAAGTTTATATTACTAATATAAAACAGTGGGTATATGAATAAATAAATGATTGCAATGATCTGAAATGTAGGAAAAAAAATTGTATCATTATGATACTTTGTTCTATAGGGTTCCAAGAGATCAAATAATATTCTTTGGACAAAAAAGTACCCCAAACTAATTGTGCTAATTCAGGTTATCCATACTAATGAGGAATATGTTTACATTTATGTAAATTAATTTAAGAACATATACACTGTAACCTTTGTTAGATATTGTCCTGTAACTAGTACTATAGATTTAGATACTCGACAAAGTAATATGAGCTACTGGCGGAGCTTAGTGCTGCTGAGTCCCTGTCCCCTGAAGCAGTCCCTCAACAGATGCTTTAGCTTCAGAATCACCCAAAATGATCTTCTTTGTTGGGCAGAAATTATTTTCTATGTATTACTCCCTGTAACATAGATAGTCAGAGGTTCTGTGTTTCTCAAGTGTCACGGTCACCAGATTGATTTTATGTGATGCCCAATACACACCAGGTCTCTATTTTCTGAACTGCCCTCTCTCATGAGAGAAGAGCTAACATGAATCTTCTCACTTAGGACATGTAGAATGGGAAACCCACGTAGGCCCTCTCAGTGAAAAACCAACCAATGGGGTAAAGTGGATGAGCAAGAGGTCTTAAAGTGAATGACTGAGGTTCTTTTAATAAATTTTCATTCAGCCAGAATATTTTCTGATTCTGGATCTAGTCAAGTGAAGAGAACAGAATTGTTTATTCTGAGAGATGTAAGTACTAGTGCTTTATTTAAAACTCTTTGAAACTAAAAAACTTTCAATTCAACTAAACCATTATTTTGTCTACATAGAACTCTGGCACATAAGTAAACACCAGCATGACGAAATTGCAAAAGTAAATTAGGTTGAAGTAAATTGACTTCCAGCTTAAAATTGAGAAATAGGAAGTAAATGCTGGTAAAGACTCCTCATTCTTTTGGGGTCATCAATTAGAAATATTCGATAATTCATTTTTCTTCCAGGGACATTTAAATTAGCGGAACAGAGGAAAAAGTTGATGCTGGATTCCTGACCTCATATCTTCTTTTCGTCTTGAGACATGAACTGATATTTTTTACAGATTTTGTAATGAGAAAAGAAATGGCCCACCTTTACTTGAACTTGAACTGGAGTCAAGTTGGCAGATTTGTTTCTATCTGATTTTCTCTCATTCTTGACCACTTTCAAGTAAGTATTTAATCAAGGTGGATGTTCCTCTTTTGCTTTTATCTTCTTTTCTATATTGGTTACTTTCTCATAAGAGAATTACAAAACTAGCCAGGAATGATTTATTTACAATATCTATTTTTTTTACAGTATCTATAGTATCTGTTAAACTGGATCTACAGTATCCATTATTTATAGTATCTATTAAACTGGAAATATTTTTGAACAGACATAATAGAAATATACTTAAGGTGACCCTTCTATTAAAATGATAGAGTCCTGAAATCATCTATAGTTTGGTTTCTATGTTATTGATAAGTCTGAATATTGTTAAACTGCATCTTGATAATATATTTTATTTTCTGCCTATTCTAAGTTATCTAGAGAATACAGTAGAAGAACACACATGTAAGTTCAACCCACATATCCTAGAAATGAGACCATTTTATAAGTTCTATTACCTTATAATTTTTAGGAGCTATCAAATGACTTTCTGGAAGTTAAAATATAGCTGCTGGATTTACTATAACAAAATCCATATATCTTTGTTTTTTGCTTATTTTTTTTTATCAGAAAGATCGACAAGTTAAAAGAAAACATTAGTCAACAAGAATTTTGAACCACCATAGAAAGCAGGTAATAAGAATTTCTATATCTTTTCAATAAAGTTCTATAAATAACAGAATCTTTGGTGATTTTACTTTTCCACAGTGCACATAAGTGGATCAAAAAAATTTTTTTCCTGTTTCTCCATAATAAAATGACAGATTAAAGTTGACTTTACCTAAGTTTACAAAGACAACTGTATGAACTATCATTTTAAGATTTTCTGGAATTAATTGATTTTAGGTGAGAGATTCTAGATATTTTCCTACCCAGTAAAAAACTACCAATGATAATTTATTTCATGGATTTGCAATGATAATATTCAGGATTAATCATTTTGTATGCTTCTCTATCCATATGTCTTGTATTAAAATAATTCACCTCCGTGTTCTATATATTCTGAATCAATTCATCATCAGTCCTGGCTAAAGGAGAGATTTGTATCCTGGCCTAGTGATCACAAAAATTTCTAAGCCACCAGATGGCAGAGTCTCCCTGGCTTAGATTGAATATTGCATTTTTCTACTGATTGCCAAAGGTAGTTAAAGCTAATGTAAGTGGCCATCAAAACTTTTACTCATATATCCCTCAACTAATTTTGAAAACATAGGCACCCTCCACAAACTTTTAAGTTCTTGTATAAAATCATTCAACAAAAGTTTAGAAAACTGAAGAGATATAACTTCTGGCATACTGTAAATACTGAAATTTAAAATAAAATTGTTAATATCATTTTTTAAATGAATCTAATTGAATACAAAATACCATAGAGATTTGATAGTCACCATCATCTATTTTTTAAAATTCCAAAACAAATTTATCTTCTACAATTGGATACTTTACATCACTCTCTTTCTTCCTTGACATGTTGTTTTCCATTTTATTTCATCTGTAGAATTTTATACTAATATAAAATGTTTTATGCTTAAAAGCTTTGATCAACCTACTATTCTTCTCTGCAACAAGAGGATGTATATAAATTAAATTAAATATTTTGAATTTCCTATAACTATAAGGTTCTGAGTGTCAAATTTTTATATTTCTAAATTTCTAATATATGTTACTATATAGTTCTAAATTTCTCAGTATACATTTTGTCATTAATTTGGAAAGTCTTGAAAAACATAAGAAGACAGAAATAACCCTTAATCACACCACTTAAATAATATTTATAGGGACTAATATGGCAACTCCTCTTTTGCTTATCTTTTACCACTTTGCTTAATTTCTATTAAATAGTTGATGACCATTCTTTCATATTTTTTCTAAGTTTATCAAGATCTATTTATACCTTGAAAATTTAGAACACGAAATATTAAGGTGCTTCCAATATTGCTTTTTTAAGAGATTCTTTCCTAGCATTAAAAACACAGCATTCCATTGGGAGTATGTGCATATACACAAACATGCACACAAACACAGATACATAGTCAATGAGGAAAAAGGACTATATTTTTAAAAATAATCTTGATCAGTGTATGATACTGCTAAAGTTTGGGAATTTAGGGAACTGCACAGTTAGCAGGAACGCAGTTCTCTACAAGACCACCTTACATTCTGAAACCAATGCACATTCAGAGGGGTTCCCAAAACCACCATCAGGTTTGATAATTTGCTAGCAGGGCTCACAGAACATGCTGAAAGCTGTTATACCCACAGTATAGTTTGTTACTAGAATCAGTCCAAGAATGAAGTGCATAGGGCAGAATACAGGAAGAGTACTAAATGCAGAGAGCTTCCATTGTCTGCTTGCCACAGTGTTCTTAGATGTGTATCTGTGTGTAATAAATAGAATATTACCAACTAGGGAAGTTCACCTGAACTTTGTGGTGCAGAGTTTTTATTAAAGTTCCTTTACATAGTTATGACTGATCACTTATGTAACTAATCTAGGTCTCCAGTCTCTAGCCTCTCTGGTCAGCTGATACTGTGTGACCCAAACCCCTACCCTACATCACATTGTTGGTATTTCTGGTGTGGCCAGCTCTCACCCTAAATGCTATCTGCTGAGGCCAGCTCCACATCCCTATCACATTGTTAGACTACCAGCAAAATCCAAGGTCCCTAGGTAAACAAAGGCACTCCTATCATGCATGACATTCCAAGGGCTTAGAGGTTACCTTCCAGAAGCTCTTTTTTTGGGTAAGGTTAAATTCTTTTCTATACACATATACATACATACAATAAAATGTACCCATTCAATGTGACTGTTTCAACAAGTTTTGACAAATGTATACTTCTGTGTAACCACCGCTACAATCAAGACAAAAGACATTTCCATCAGTTCAGAGAGTTCCCTCCTGCTCCCTTGCAGTCATTCGCCCTCTCTCCTTGGCTGGTTTCTCTCTTATAGAATTTCATATATGGAATCATACGGTATGTGTTATTTGGTGTCTGTTTTTTGTTTTTGTTTTTTTTTCACTCAGTAGGTTTTTGAGATTATAGTTAGTGCTGGGTAGTATTCCACACTCTGAATAGACCACAGTTTGTCCATCCACTCACCTGTTAATGAATATTTGGGTTGTTTCCAGTTTGGGGTTGTTATGAACAAAGCTGCTGGTCTTTGTGTCTTTAGGTCTCTCTGTAGACATAGGTTTTCTCTTTCGGTGGGTAAATACCAAAGAGTTGAATTATTAGTTTGGTGATTAGCATTTACTTTTTAAGAAACTGCCAGACTGTTTTCCAGAATCATTGTAATATTTTCCACCAGCAAAGTATGAGATTCCAATTGTTTCCTAGCCTCATCAACAGTTGATGTTGTCAGCTAATATTTCTAATATTAGCCATTTTAATGAGTGGTTACCCATTGTGGTTTTAATTTGCATTTTCCTGATGATTTAGGAAGTTAAACATTTTTTTATGAGTTTTTTGGCCATTCATACATCTTCTTTTGTGAATCATATCAAATCTTTTGCTCAATTTTAATTGGCTTATCTACTTATTGAGTTGTAAGAGTTCTCCATATATTTTGTATATAAGCTCTTTTCTAGACATGTATGCTTATAAATTGCTTTGTTTATTTCTTAATGATACCTTTTAAAAAGTAGAAGTTTTAATTTTGATTAAATTGAAAAGACCACATTTTTAAGTAATGTTGTGAATTCCAACTATTTTTATGGCTATTTTTCTATCATCCAAAAATTATGCAAATGTTATCCAACTGACAACTGATGAATTTCAAGGAAGTATCCACTTAGAAAGCCTTTTTCTAAAATGAAGCGAGGCAGTATTAATAGTAATATTACACAATATTCTATATGTCATCATCAACAAAGTCCATTGGTGGAAAGAATGGATACTTTCTGAGAATTAGGTATTAATTCTCCCTCCTATTCTATTTTTTTCTTGCCATAGCAGACATATAAAGACCATTCAGGAAACTTAACAGTAATAATAGTGGTACATTCTTTTGGCCACTATATTCCAGACACTGGGCTAAAATAATTAATCCTCAAAGTGACTCTGTGATGTAGATATTTTTGTCCTTATTATTCAGAAATTCAGATGAGGAAAGTGAGGCTCAGAGAAATTAAATATCTTGACCAAGATCACACAATTAATAAGTCGTTAAGCTGGAATTCCAAGCTAGGTTTGTCTAACTCTAAAATTCATGCTCTTTATTAATGCTCTGTACATGTTTTAGACTCATTTGATTTTAGATATATTGAGTATAGATTTTGGCAGGTCGTGGAAAGAGTAGGACCGGGGAGATAGAAAAAAGAGATTAGATATGAGATTTATTTTGGCTGTTCATGTCTCCAGTTTCTAATCCCTTCCATAAAATGGGTTACTTTATAGTAGGGTTCAGGGTAGTTAAGACAAATTGGACCAACATAAATACAAATCTGGAAGCATAATTATCTCAGAAAATCTATCCATTTAGCACGCTGTTCCGCTTACCACAGCCTCTGCCAGCAGTTCACAATATCCTCCTTTTGTTAAACAATATTAGAGAGTGACTTCCTTAAACCTTGATTATGTGAAGGCTTGATCTATAATTTTACATGTAATTAATTCTCTGGTTGTCACCACTTATGTCAGAGCTCTTCAATGAAGCCATGTAGTTATTTGGAACCTTATCATAGTGATTAACACTACTTACACTCAACTCCCTTCTGAAATCTTTAATTCACTATTATTTTCCTATTTGACAGATGTGAAATTCCCTTATTTTTGTTAGGCGGTAAGTTTGGGACATTTGTCTTCTCACATTATGAGTTATACATTCTACTAAGGTCTTTCCTTCTACTTAGTGGCCTGAGTCTCTGTCATTAGTACAGGAAAGATGAAATGCTCAGTGGTATTATTAAATCAAAATCACTCTAATAGCAATACAGTATCTGCTATTGTATAATTTTACTGAATTCTAAGTCTGCGGGTTTTCTTTTATTATAGTTAAGTATTGCATTTGAAAAACAAAATGATTTTGATTATTCAGACTGAGATGAGTTATGAGACTGTATGCACTTATTAATAGAAAAGACGAATTTGCAGTTTCTCCTTTCTTTAAGAATCAAAGGTCGATAACAATAATTTAGTTTTAGAACGTATTAAAATGTATTGGGGAAAATAGAGCCAAAGTAGAGAGTAAGTGTTAGTGAAGCCCACTGAGAAATGGGCTGTTTTCAACTAAGGAAAAGAAGAACATATGCCACAGCTCATTTCTTTTTAATTAAAATATATATATATATTTCATGACAGTTAAAATAGAATTTCTCAGCCTGTTCGTTTACCATAAACAAAGACAGGATGTGAGATGTACAATTTTCTGAAATATTGTCCCATTTACGCTCCTGAAATGTTTCTTATTTTTAAATCTGAAAAACACTAAAACACCTGTCTTTTGGAGAGTTCAGTGTCATGGTCAGATTTCTCCTAATCATCCTATAAGCTGTTACCTGATTATTAGCAGGTAATTGGCATTTGGCATCAAACTTCTACCAATATTAAAGTCGGAAGGTTCAAATACAGAGCAATTAAGACATTGGCCCAGAGTCAAACACTGAGTTGGTTTAGGGATTTGGTTTTCCTGATCAACTTATCTATGGTTTGGAAGAATTAACTTTTCTAAGCACCTATCTTCCTATCAGATAGGAATTTAGTCTCACTATGAAGTTTTTATGTCATTTCAATATTGCCACTTAGAATTAAGGCCTTGATAATCATAAAAATATTCCAGAGAATGTTTCATATATAAAATATTTTTGAGCAACACTTTTAAAATTTAGAATAAAAAAAACAATGGCCATGTCTTTCTCCCTCTCTGAACCCAACCCTTCTCCCCTCAAAAAAACTCTGCTGAAAGGTCTTGTTGGAAATAACTGTAAATATATTGTCTGTGTTCCATGAATAAGAACTAATTCATGAGAAGGAATAGGTAGGTATGGCAGGAAAAAACAGAAATGAGTTACAGATATATATATATATATATATATATATATATATATATGGAAGTCAGTTAAACTATACATACTAAAAAAAGAAGAGCCATATAAAATAATTAACTGGTTTTTTTTTAGAATCTTATTTTCAAAGTGTTTTTATAAATTTCCATCTTTATAGTATTCTAAGTTTAAGTGAACAGTTAATATTCTTCTTGGATTTTGATAAATCAGATCACAAAAAAGTAAAATATAGTAGCTTTCTCCGCAGCCTCTGAGCCTGCAGCTGAAGCAGTAAGAGAACCTATGCCTTGCACTTTGTCAATGCTCTACTTCCCTGCCTGTGGCACTCTGTCTAGGGGATGGAGAGAGCCATCCCACCCTCTAGGGGTTAGCTGGGCTGACTGAGAAGGAGCCATGACAAAGAATAGCTTAGGCATCACTCCACGTCAGGCACAGAAAGAGAACAACTAATGGGTAAGAAGAGTCAAGTGATATTGATCGGTGGCTCCCCAGGGTTGAATTCAAAACATGTTCTGCTGTCTCCTGGGTGCCAAGATTTGACAGAAAGGGCAAAGGACAACTTGAACAATGTGGGGTGGGCGGGTGAAATCTCCATTCATTGTTGTTCACGTGGGAATGGAGTGCTCAGAATGAGGGAGATCTTGACAAGGCTCCCTGCCAGTAGCAGTCTGTTTCTTATCAGAAACCTAATGCTCAGTGACTCTTTCTCTTCGCTGTTGGTGTTGGAAAGAGTGAGGAGAGCACATTGGTACCAGAGGGGAAAGATTTTGTGTAACAAAACCTTTGTCCTTAATGGGAGGCAAATAGAATGACAAGAGAAGATTTGAAAGGACAGGACTTAAAAGTCAGAAAAACATTTCTAGAAAATAGGCTAAATGAAAAAGAAATAAAGTTGCCCTGTGTCACTAGAAAACACCAAATTGGGGGAAGGGGGGACAGGGAGGTTTGCAATGGAAGGAAAAAGATTTAGTTCAAGAAGCCAAATTGTAAGGAGAAATTAGACACAACCAATATATACATTAGTAAGGGTTTGGTTTTCTAAGTTGTGGTACATCCTAACAATGGAATACCATATAAGCTTTTAAAACGAATTACGTATACAAATATTAGCACAGATACTTAAGAGCAATTTAATGGAAAAAATAAAATGACAATACTTTTTCAAATATAATTGTATTTCAAAATAATAATGTATGTTAGTATATGTGGGGGGAAAATTTGAAGGATGAAGCATCAAGTAGCCAAAGGTAGGTATTTCTGGGGGAGGGAGGAAGCTATTGTGGAAAGGAAGCTATTAGGGAAAGTTATGTTTTATATTACACATTTTTGTGTATCAAAAACATCTTATATAAAACTCACGTAATTTCCATTGTGTATTAGAAAAGAAGTATTAACAAGTATGGAAATGAGTTGTGATGCAAAGAAGACACAATACATAATGTTGAAAATGAAAATTTTATTATTTGCAGTAAAACACTGAAGTAATTTGTACAGAGGTGTGTCTATATCTATACCTACAGCTGTATCATTATGAAATGGTAAAACCAAAGTAAAAGTTTTATCTTTATTTAAAAATGTTAGTTTAAAATGACACAAGTGATAGACTTTGAACAGGTCATGATTATGATTTTAAACATGTTCTGTATTAACTGTGTTTCTCTAAAAGAGAATATTAAACATAATCCATAATAACATAACTTACCTATTGATGTAACTAACATTTTTTCAATGATTGAACATTTTCTCGTGATTAACTTGAATTATTTCCTTCTGAAATATTTTGGAAATCTCATAAAGCAACTCTAAGTGCTTTTAATTTAAAGACAGTCCTTTCCACAAGAGAATCACAAAGCACTACGCAGAAAGGGAGAGCAAGAAAATTTTAAGATATATCGAAACACACTTAACAGAGTATTTTAAGTCAGAATTTTTAGAAAACAGCAGGATTTGGAAGCTGTCTGACTGGACTGCAATTATCAGTCTCCACAAGTGGATCTAATTGCCCTAATTGTTAACTAACTAGATTCCATTACATATATGAACATAGAGTAATAATGATTTCCCCTGGGAGTTTGTATTTAGGAAAATCTCCAATGTAAAAGCAGACTGAGAATCTATCTAGTGTATTGTCAAATCTCAGTCACAGCCGTACTAAAAAGACTCAGAGAAAAAAGTGTAAATCCTTTGTTATGTTCAAAATGACGTAGAAGCTGTACTCCAATTCGTTTGCCTGTTGCAGTCAGGTCAGATAGAGTTCTATTTAATAGGATTTCATTAATAATCCACTCACACAGGGCTGGGGCTCTGTCCCAAGTTAAGGCAAGCATAAAATGAATTTGTCTAAGATGAAAAAACTTACACTGGGATTCAAAATACGACCGAAAACTTTTGAGGGCTTGTATTATCCATTTCAGGTAAAAGAAAAGTAAAACTTCAGAGATATTTCTCCCTTAAGTATTGTAAAATATTAGAGCCCAGGCAGAGAAGTGTTAAAGAGCCAGAGTGAGGAAGTCAGCGCAGGTGGGATCATTAACATTTAGGACAGAAGAGGAGGCCACAAAAAACTCCTCTTTGGGCCATCTGCATCAAGCTGAGGTACTAGGGAAACCCAAAGGAGGAGAGAGCGCTTCGGAGAAAGATGCTTGGTTATAAACAATCCAAACTAGCTTGTGTTGTAAGACGGCTCTAAGACAGACACCGTTAGAGTAACTTTACTTCTGAGATCATTGAACACACGCACTGCTCCTGGCCCACCACCTTCCTCGAAAGGTCCCAAGGTTCCATAAGCCCTCACTCTTCCGTGTCAGCGTGGCGACTTCCCAGCATACCCTGCACCCTCCCACCTTGCCCCACCCCTTACCAGAATGCCCTGCACCCTCCCACCTTGCCCCTTACCATCCCAGCATGCCCCGCACCTTCTCTGCTTGCCCCACCCAGTAGGCTTTCACAGCGGACTCACCCCGAAGCCTGGAGGTCTTCGCTCTGCGGTTCAGGGCCGCTCGCACACCAACTGGAGGTGTCCTGGCCCCTGGTTCAGGAAGGGGGATAGTGTGTGGTAACAAAACTTCTCCCAGGTAAGATTAACACCCAACTTCTTAATGCTTGGAAAGTCTGCCTAACCTCCCGCAGGAGCTCATGTGACCTTGAAAATCCCGACAAACCAATGGCTCCAGGACTTATACCCCTGAGTACAAGAGTATAGCCCCCCCCCCAAAGTCAGTCAACCTTAGGTTAGACAATCTAGAGAGAATAGCTGCTCAAGATCAAACCTTTCTTCCTTATTCTTTTACACAAATCTTCAGCTGAAGATTTGTCTAATTGCTTTGTTGCCCAGTACCTCGAGTCATATACTGCAGAACTGAGTTGTGCTGTGTCTGGAGGAACAGGGAATGCAAAGGAAGTAAGGAAACTAGCTACCCCCTATTTTCAGGTATAGTGTTGAAGTGAATGAAAACTTCACCCAATTGTTTATATGAATTTCTGACATTGAGAGATTACTTTAGAATTTATGGAGTAGTTTTATATGTCTATTAACCAGCTCTCCCCTAGAAATAATTTCATAGGTTGGTAGGTTAAGTACGATTTTGTCTTATTCATTTTACCAATGAGGAAACAATCTGTGAGAGATTAAACGATTTGCTAAAGTGAGAGATTAAGAGACTTGCTAAAGTCTTACATCTAGCAAGTGGCAGAACTGAGGACTCAAACCCAAGACTTTCTCTTTTATTATCTATGTTAACGGATTCCTTTAAAAAAAAAAAAAGCCACTATTCAGAACCCTTCACTTGTGTTTGTTTTGGTTAACATAAGTAAGAACCACCCTATAATACCAAATATCCTTCTCTTTTCGAGGGTGGTCTGATTTTTAAAAAATCAAATCAACAACAAAACAAGGTGGCTCAAAAGGCAGCTGGGAGGTCTTCTGGAGATTTGGAATGACCCTGGACCACTTCCGGTTCATAATACCAGAATCACACTAGAAGTTCTCGCTTCTGTCTTAGCTTCACCTGGCTGCCCTGGGACTCTTCAAGTCCAAGCCCATGGATTTTGTAGGGTAATTACAGCCTGACCTGGGAGCACAGTTAAGACAAGACATTACTCAGGATAGGTAGCAGGTTTGTCATATGCCAAGAGATCTGACATATGTGATCTGAATTAATGGGTTTTTCATCATCCTGGGTTTGCTCAGTATTTTTTGATGTTGTCCTTTTGTTTTAATGTCTCATAATGTTAGAAAAGTATATTCCTAGAACATTAGCTTAAATTATTTCTCTATTTTGAAATCAAACCTGAAGATACTTTTTTCCAGAGCCTACAATTTTATTTTATAATAGTAAACATGTTTTCCGAGAGAATATGATATTAAAGATTACAACCATGAGGGGAACAGAGATGATGAAGACATTTTTTTCCTGCACAGTTTATTATTGTCTATATTTTAAAGATAAAGTGGTCTATTGGAAAAAGCTTGATGAAAAAAGTAAAAAAAAAAAAAGTCTTAAAAACAAGCCCCAAGTACTTTTTTAAAGAATAAGTACCATCCTTAAATGCTCTTAAAATATTAAGTATGACTTAATCACAAACTGAAATAAGTATCCAATTAAACAGATTTGTCAGGAATATATATATATATATATATATATATATATATATATATATATATATTCCTGTTATAGTCCTGTCCCCAAGGATTTGGTTGAAAAATTAGTGTGAAATGCAATGAAACAACCCAAAATTGGGATAACAGATGTAGTATTGTCTCTATTCTGAAATATATTTAGCTATAGATTGCATTTTTTGTTTCTAAAGAATGTTAGTGAAGATCACACGGTCCTTAGTGAAGAGCTCAAAATCGATACATAAACACCTCAGTTTTTCGCCTTCTCATTGTAGTTACCTGTTGGATGGAGTAAGTAAATGACCTTTATTAAATGTGAGGCCTCATACCACATCTTTTCCATTTAAGTCTTTTAGGTTTCTTGGAAATGCCACTTACCAAAAGTGAAGTCTGATTGCTAAGTCAATATTAAGATAGAATCCAGCTGTGATTTTTTTTTCTGGATTATTTATTTTTTATTACTTGCATTCTATACACAAATACTATGTTTTATATTTTTAAACTGTTAAGTAACAGAAAAGGGGGATTTCTATAACAAGATTACAGAATGTGATTTAATTTCTGCTTATATATACACATATACATGAAAGCTGCTTGCTTATTTGTTATATTCAGAAAAATGTATGGAACTAAAAAGAAAACCAAGATACTGTCTGTTATAGCATTTATTAAAATAATTACCCTGAGAGTAACTTATTGTTTTGTCCTCAGATAGAAATATCAAGCTAGTTTTCACTCTGAGGACAGATTAAAGTTATTGTGTTTATACAATACTTTTTTTTTTCTCTCGAACACACTGAATCTGTGCTAAAATACCATCTTTGGGCTATACGCCTTAAGAGTACCTTCTAAGTAAAGGAGGTCTATGGGGTTGTTTAAGGATGTAAGCTCTCTTAGATAAAGTTCAAGATGAACTGCCTTTCAAAATCCACTTCTAAGAGTATAGTGTTAAAGTTTAGCTTTGGATGTATTGACATTGTCATAATCTTATCATACATCAACATTTAACTTTTTCTGGAAGAATTGTGGAGACACCTTTTCTGCTGGAGAAAGTGTACAACACAAGAAAAGTGATTGTTGGGAAAGAAGTGACGGCCCTGCTCAAGCAGTAAGAATAACAAAATACTAAGCTTTAGAGCTCCAGAGTCAGTGAGCAGGGCTGAAGTTCAAGCTCTACTAGATATGTAAGGTTTCAATGTACAATAGAGATGACAAAATACAAATCTCATTGTGTTGTTGTGAAGATTAAATAAATTAATAAATGTAATGTGTCTGTCATGTGGTTAGCAGTCAATAAATATTGGCTAATATTACAGCCTGAAAATTTAAGCTACTTACCCATTCATTGCCTGTAGAGACAGAATGATGAGCTAAAAATACTGGCTGGGTATTCATGTTTGAAAGAATCTTCTAGAGTCTAAACCCAGGTGGCCTCACATCCATTTTCCTTGTCACAGTACCAGTGGTGTAAGCCTTCCAATTTTCTAACCTGTATTATCCTAATGTTTATCTTGTTTTCTTTTCCAAACTCTCTCTCCTATTCACTGTGTCTGTCAAAATTCTTAGTCCAGGAGGAAGAAACTCTGACATTCTCATCCTCTTCTAAATGTTACAATCTAGTTTAACCAAAATCTTCCTCTTCACCAAGGACACTGCTTTGCTGAAAGCACTTTCAAGAGAAAGCTACTCATTGTCTTTACTAAGCTCAGTGCCATTTCCAGACCTGTTCTCTTCCACCCTCTTTAGGCACCTCAGAGATCTCACTGACACTGTCAGGACAGTGCCGGATGATGATAATACTTAATGGATAGTTGTAGGAATTATATGGAGACAATGCATGTAAAAATGTTTAGCATAGTAGTAAGAACATATTCTCAATAAATGTTAGTTTTACTCTTATATCGACCCTCCTCCCTCAACAATGTGTCATCAGGCAAAATACACCTACAAAATCATACTTTCAGCCTATTCTTAACTAGTATCTTGTGTTCTAGTCCATTGACCCCTCTGCATTTCCCCTAGTTTATCAGTATATACCTGTTCCCACTTCCCTCCCTAAGCTGGAACACAGCTTAGATTCTGTTCTCCTATGTTAGTCATTTTCTTGTCAATATTATAAACTCTCTTGCTTTGCTGTCTTTCACTCACATCTATCTGGTACATTTCCAAACCTAGATGAGCCCAACTGGCCACCTTGTCTTCCATTCGCTGGGGAAAATCATACTACTGAGTCAAGTTTTTTATAACACCATAAATTCGTTGTGAACCAACCTCATCTGGGATCTCAACATTTTTTGTTACTCCCTATGTTCTCTTGGTCAACTCTGTATCCACTGTGCGCATTTTAGGACTTTAAAATTTTTTTCAAAACTCAGGTCCCCTCACTTACTTTCCTCCCTGCCACTTTCAGTAAATAATCTTGCATCCTACTTCACAGTAAAAGTAGAAAAAGGGCAGCTGCTGATACTTAAGTCTATGAACATCGTTTCCTCATTTCTCCTTGTTTCAGAGAAAGAAGTATTCTTTCTCCTACCTGTGTTCTTGATCTTTCTTTCAGGATCCATCAATAATTCTCTCCTTTTTTCTCTATTTTTAACTTCTGCTTTGCTACTGCCCCTCTCTACCTTTAACAGTGCCTCTGTTACTTGTCTTAAAAACAAACAGAAAACCCTCCATTGACTCTACTTCTTGTTTCTCTTCTTTCTTTTCCCCTTCTTATCTAAACTCTTTAAAGAGATGTGCATTCTTTGTCTCTATTTTCCTCAAGTTCTACTCACTCCTCAACCCACTACAATATGGTTTTGGATCCCATCCGCCCACTAGAACTGTTCTTACCAGGGTCATCGGCTTCCATATGTTTAAATTAAATAATAATTGATAGTTTGCTTGACCTCTTGACTGCTTTTGAAGTGACTGACCACTGCTTCCTTCTCAAAGCCCTCTGTGTTCTTGGCTTCCCTTACCATTTCTGCCTTTCTTTTCACTATTTAGATTCTCTTGCCAGCACTACTTCCACTGTTCATTTCTTAAATAGCTTTCTATTCAACGTCCTCTTGTCAACTCACTGGACATATTCTCTTTTGCAGTCTCATCTAATCTTATAGCCTCAGATCACCTTTATATAACAGTGAACTCCCAAATTTACATCTGCAGCCAAGAGCTCTCTTGAGTTTGAGACCCATGTCTCTGTTTATGGGACACCCCTGCTGGATGTATCTGAGTCCAAATTCAACATGTCTAAAACCAAACTCGTGATCTTTATTTGCACCATTACAACCTGTTTCTCTTCTAGTGTCCTTTTATCTCAGTTAATTTTTTATAGATACAGAAACTGAGGCTTAGAGAATTAATTGCCTGAGGCCACATACAGCTACTGACAGAGCTGGGCTTCAGATGTTGGTTTAGTCAATCTGAAGCCCATGCTTTCTCTCCTGTATTATAATGCCACTCAGAAAGAAGGCCTCTTGAGAAACCTTTTGTGTCGCTGTTAGGTTTAAGCAATTTATTCTAGTATTTTGTGAGGATTTTAAAAACCTGTACTCTATAATAATAATAATAATAATAATAATAATAATAATCCAATACAAACTATATGATATTTCCTGTTTGTCAAGGCATTTTTATTTTCATTATGTCATATCTTGTAACCACTAAGATATAGAACTTATAGACCATTTGAGAGTTGAGAAAACTGAAATATTAAAGTTAAGTGATTTAAGGACTGAGTTTAAGAGTTGAAGTCCAAATAAAACCGGTTAATCACTTTTAATTTATCAGGCAAGAAGCAAAAGATTCATTAGTATTAGTAACTTCGTTGCTAAAAAGTAAAAAGAGAATAATGAAATGTGTGTCGTTAAATAATTAATTCTATTCTTTTATTTTTCTAATTTTATGCAAGTGAAAAAAGGATACCCACCTGCAAAGTCCCTGACACATTATTCAAATTCAAGTACTTCTGAAATACAAGTACATGATAACTTACTTCTTTGCAGCCTATGAAAAAGCAATTTTTGTTTGTTGCATTATTCTTGATTGTGTATATATTTTGTTTTATAGTTATCAAGGAAATAATAATTAAAATGGGAAAAAAAACTTTCTTCTTATTCTTTCATTGCATTGCAGAAAGAAAATATATTCCTCTTTTCCAGAAGTCAGCTGGATTTTATCAGCTTTGCAAAATGATGAATGAATGCCTTGTTCATTATTATTGCTTAAGTCATTCTTATTTATGCCAGTAATTCAAGGATTATGTTTTAATTGTTCTTGCGAGATGAAAACTTTCTTGCTGATGAATAAACACTGCCACTTTTTAAATATTTGTATGCAAAATGTCTTTAAAGCCATTATGAAATGCTTTGCAAGAGTATTAGGAAGCTTTTTTTTCCCCTCCCCCGAAAGGCAGTTTTTCTCTACCTTTTCTTTCATGCTAAGCAGTCCAATTGAAAGGCCTTTCAGAGTTAACTTGTTTAAGCAATACCAATGTTTTAGTGTAATGAATAACTTTTTATAGAAGACAATCACACACAATTCAACATTCCGGTATTTCTATTTCCGTGCACCACGAATGCAGGGACTCTGCAGTAGAATCTCTTTCTTTGAGAAAGCTGAAGCGATCAAAACCCTGATTAACCTCTGATATTCACGTGGTGCTCTTGATCTTGAGGACTGCTGCAGTAACAAAGCGTTAATGGCAGCCATATGCTTAGGGTATTGTGGGTACTGGTGACCCAAATGTGAACTTGGGGGCTGACTAATGCTAACTGCTATTTGTTTCAGGTTTGGTGTGGAGATTACTGATGAAGAGTTTCAGTTGCTACTTGACAGAATCCCCCTTGATGAAGATGGAAATGTCACATACCTCCAATTCATGGCCATATTTGATTCTCGGTACTCCTTTTTCACATTTTCTCATTCTGTAGTAGTTTCTGTTCTTGTTTTTAATACAGAGAATGGACCCCTAAAAGAATTAGGATTATTTAAAATTTCTCTTCATTTATTTGTATCTCATTTATTAATATTTTATAAGTGACAAAGATTTTCAAAATAGCAATGTTAACAAAAAAATAGAATCTTTTAATGTTTGACCCATGGTAATTTATTTCAAAATACTTAATATCTCAGCATCTGAAAAATGGACATGAGAAGGGTTAGTGTGAATGATGTGACAGGGAGAGGAGTATAAACTGTATTTGCAGAGTTGGGAGGAGAATAGCTGTGAGTGGCAAAAATCAGGTCCCAGAGATGAATGTTCCCAAATTGCACTAAAACATTTCCACATACATTGACTCTTTACCCCCTCACTTACCTACCAAGTACCATCATTCATTTCTAATACTTCTTACTACCTCTCAAAGGGGTCCAGCTTGGACAGTAGAGTACGTGGCTATTGCTAATGGTTGTGTTAAAGGAAGAGCTAGAATCCTTTCTAAAATATTCGTAAACTATACTTCTGTATCATGGAACCCAAGGTTTTACTCTTTTCTAAAATCTTTTGATGGATTTTGCAGAGTAGTTCAAGGTGTAACTATTTAAAATTCTGATCAGTATTGACCATTTTATTCCTCAGATACCTGCAGGGGGATATTACAATCACAGGTATCTGAAGTACCTAAAGGTACTTTTTTTCTCCAGAGCAGTTTTAGGAAATAGCTATCTTCACCCTCTACATCTCCTGCACAGTCCTCCAAATCTCATGACTATACTCTTTAACCATGAAACCCACTCATCATTTCCTGTTAGCTCTTGATAGCAGAATAGACAGTTACCATCCTGATCTGATTTGAAAGGCATGACAAAACACAGCCCTCCAAAATTATTTTCTATTATATCTGTCATAGGACTTGAAATTCTCACTTTCAGGGACTCGCTTCTTTGAGTCAGAAGGTACTGATCTGCAGAAGAAGCTATTAAGATATTATATCTCTGCCTAGGGTAATACTTTAATTTTTCAGTCATGAATGCTTAGTTCAGTATCTCCCAAAGCATATCAGAGGAGAGCTCTGACCATCCTAGTTTCATAAGATGGTCAGAGCTCTCCTGTAGCCAAATAAGGTTCCCATGATCATATAATTTTGAGAAATTTATTATATAAAGTTGAATGAATTTCTTTCCTGAAAGACTTCACATAGCTTTGAATATTGCTGGTGTGTGCCATCAATCTCCCAAAGAGAAGAAACAGATCCTAAGACAAGTTATTTATTCAAAGATAATTCCAGGAAATATTGGTAAGGTACCAAGGAAGTGAAACAGTGAAAGGAAGAAAGGCAATACAGGATAGAATGCATTAATGGGCAAGTTATTGGGGTGGGCATTTGGGTCTCTCCTGCCCAGAACCTTTGAGAAACTGCAAGCACCTCAGAGCTGTGCCAGCCGAGGACAGGGAAACTGGAGTAGCTATATCTACTAACTCCCACCAGCCATTGGTTGAGGGTTGCTTTTGGCAGCATAAATACCCTGTGTACAGAAGCTGGCAGAGCATGCTCCAGTCAGACAGTGTCCTCAGGCTGAGTCATAGGTGCTTGCAGTAGAAAGCCCTCAGTGTAAAAGGGAGTCAGGAGTGCTGAGGAAATACTGGTAGGCCATAGTCTACACACAGGCATCTGCTATGGTGGAATTTAGTCTATAGCATCTCCTAAATTTATTTGACCTTCTTTCATGGCACATATTAGAGGCTGGTGTTTCACAGAACATAATTTGGGAATGCTGCTTTAACTAAATTAATCTGCTAAGTACTCTTGATCTTAGAAAGTCAAGGTCAAGTGCCTGAGAGAATGAAGTGAAAGAAAAGAGTTTTTAAAAATATGGAGCCTACAAAAAAAAGACATAAGCAGGGTGCTGTAGGGGGAGTTTCCTTAACACCCAGAGGATGGCAGTATAAGGGTACTTGGGGTGAAGTATCAGTGCCATAGGAAAGGTGTGAGGTGGCCACAGTCAAGTAGAGTGGTAGTAAAGATAGAGCTGATGTCAGCCTAGCCCATTCTCTTCAATCTTGAGTAGATACATGTTAATGACAGGAGACAGTGCTTTTAATTATCTATATTCTTGAATTAAAACACCAAATAACAAACTATAACTTCATTGTTAATATTAACAAATGCTTCTATTTATCTGATGCTTGGCCAATATTACCTCATTATTATTTCCATTTTGCATGTGGGAAAATAGATATATAGAAGGATAAAATGATTTGCCCAGATCACATAAGCCAGTGTCTGGTTTCTTAAAAATTTCATTGGAGGGAGAATACAAGTAAGAGTTTCTACATGTTCTCTGACAATAGCTAACATTTAATGCCTGCTGTTTGTCAGGCAGTAAATATTAATTCACTCTTACAACAACCCTGTTAAATGTTTTACATATAAGAAACCTGGGACACAGAATATAAGGTGCCTATTGTCTCCCATTTAGCCCTGATGGAGCCCGAGGCAAACCCAGACTGGCTGACTCCAGAACCCATGCACCTAATACTACTCTGCTGCTCTGGTTAGTAAGGAGCCATTATAGCTGTGTTAGCCAGTAAGGTTATATGTGGCTATTGAACACATGAAATAAAAGATTCAGAGAATCCAAGAAATTAAACTTTTCTGGCCATTTATTACTATTATTTCAGTCCGAATTGAAATGTTATGTAAGTTTAAAATACCAGATTTCTAAGGCTTAGTATTAACAAAATGAATGTTAAACTATCTCATTAATGATTTTTATCTTAATCACCTGTTGAAATTATATTATTTTGGTATATCGGGTGACATAAAATAAATAATTAAAATTAATTTTACCTGTTTTAAAACCTTTTTAAATGTACTGTTGAAAAATTTAAATTTCTTATGTGGTTTGCCACATATTCCTATTGGACAGCACTGTATTAGACAGCAAATCTTTTTAATTAGAATAAGCAGCATAATGGAAGAAAGGAATTATTCCAGCCATTGACCTCAAGTAAATCAGTTCTTAAGTCTGTGCCTTAGTTTCTCTATCTGTAAAATGTAATAGAAAACTTGAATTTCCTCACAAGTTTAATTTAATTAACAAATTGAGCAAAAGTAATTATAAACCATTTTATTCAATGTTTATGGAAGACAAGACGATTATTTGGGAAAGCAGGAATAAGAAAAATAAATAGCTAATCTAGATTAAGTATTTACTTATGATTTTCTTTTAGCAAATTGATGTGCAACTTTAAACTTTGAACTTGACTTTGAATGCAGAACAATATATTTCTGTAGTGTAGAGGTTTACAATTTTATTTGAATAATAATCATTTACTTAAGTATAGGTCAGTGAGGTGGCAAGGGCAGGTATTGTTATCTCCATTTTACAGGTTAAAATGCAAGGCTGAAACTTTTAGCTCTAAAGCCAATACTTTTCTCATTACACTTTCCAGGTAATAAAAATTATATGTTGTGGTGGTATTCACCTATGATTCCCCTCAGGAATAGAGAGGGAAACACGTAAATGAGATGAGGTTAAAGCTTCTCTGCTTTTATTTGACTTAATATATTAATTTGTATAGACAATTTTGACATAAACTGCAATCTCAGAACTTGTATTCAGAAGTTTGCTGTGACTGTGAAGCTGCCACAGTTGTACCTTCATATGAGTAAGTTCACAAATATAACCACTTAAAAAAAGATAAGAAGTTCAGATAGTTTAAGCAATTCATGTTTTTTGGCTACTTATTGTCATTTTTTAAGCTAGAAAAGTAATAGTTTTTCATTATAAATAGCCAAATATTACAGAAGTATAGATAAAGTCCAAAGAAGAGATGTAGATGCCCTCACCATCTTCCCCCAAAACTAGCTTCAAAAATAACCAGTCAGTTATTAATTTTAACATGGAAGAAAGCATATTTGTTTCGTGGTCCTAAAATTTTTTATAAATTGTCGTAGTGTTCGATACAAACCTTTATATTGAATAGAAAATATCCCTTAAAAATACTATATTTACACAATTTGTCATTTGTCCTCTGCAGCCATATATTAGTTAGATGTATATCACTAATATTCATTAAAGATGACAGTTCTAAAATGTGTAATTTCCAAAAATATTTTTTTTTGCAAAGATTAAAGAAAAATTGATTTAGAACAATGGTCTTCTCCAGACACATTTGCTAGAAAAATTAAATTTTTCCATCTCACACCTTCATTGTGTGCTAAGCATGGCTTATGTGGTTTAGAAAGATTATCTGTGTGGTCTCATGAATATGGGAGAGTGTCCATAAAATTTTAGTAACTGTTGGTTTTGTTTAGGTTTGTTTTGGATGGCAGAGAAATAGCATTATGTTAAAATATTCATAATCTCTTGCAAACAAATGATTAGATCAGGGTAGTGGTTAGAGTATAGTTTCCTTATCATTAAGTACATTCACTGCAAGTTATTAACCTAAACATGTATTAACCTAAACATGTTTATCCTACACATATAATTACATAAAATCGTAAACATATTTCTTCTTCATAAAAGTCACTTTCCTTATATTAAGGGGAATTATATCTGAGTGAATTAGGTTTGACCCTTACAGGAGTCCCACGTTACAGTGAGCCATACGATTTTCTCTCCTGGAGAGTACTTGAGTCGCATCAAGTGAGGAAACCACGACTATCTCTGCATCATAATTCAGGAGATTTTGAAAATTTATTGACAGATTCTCTAATTCTGAACATGGTATCTGAGAACAATAGGACAGTATTTGTAAGTCAAATGATAGAAGAATCTATTGTCAGACAATTAAAACATCTTCACTGAGACCTACCGAACTAACCTTTGTGTGGTCTTGTTCTCAGATGGAAATGGTTCCTAGAGACAGTTGACAGCATGAATTTCGAGATGACACTAAATGTGTGTGGGAACTTGCAAAAACAAATCTAAAAAAAGATCTAGGATCAGGGTTTTCATTGCCACTTTTTTAGCATCATGGGGTGGGAGTGGGAGCTGGGGCCAGGGATTGGGGGAAGGCTCCAGAGGAAAAGGTGACATTAGAGATGCTGGTAAAAGTTAGTCCTGGTCAAGCCTGGGGTGAACAATGACACAGTGTTGTTGTGGGCTGCCTCCACGACTTAGATATTCTTCCCATGTCAGTATAATCACTACTGGGAGGTAGCTCGATTAAGGATTACCATATCATTAATAGTATCCATGACTTTTGTTCAAAGGCTACTTGTGCAATGTTGCCTTGTGGATGAAGCGCCATAATCCTCTGAGCCGCAGCTGTAGAGAGGGAGGCTCCTTAGAGCCGCCCACACTGACTTCCCTGTCCTCTCGGATCAGTTCTAAAAAACAGACAGAAACAACAGTCAACTCAAAGCCAAAAAAAAAAGAAACATCCATTCTACATTTCCACATTCATCCCCAAGCTTCAATCCCTGCCAATGTCTCCCATTCATCTCTTCTCTAACATCCAGATCACCACTCGGATGGTGGCCAGATTAAAGGCGAACAATGCAGTTTTAAATGTAAAGTTTGCATCTGATTTTTTCTTTGCATGAGAAAAAGCACATTAATTCTATCTATGTGTCTCTCTAATGCTTAGCCTGTAGTTTTTCAGATCTTTCTTATTTTCTTTGGCAACATGAGGCATGCTTGTGTCTTTCAACTGTCTAGGCTTTCTTAGTTTATTTGGTGAAGACGCCTAACATTGAAATTTGTATTTGAGTAAAAAATTATATACATGGTTAATAAACAATGGAGTTTTATATCATTAATATTATTGCTGCTAAGAAACTTCGACTTCCGATGGGTTGAGCACTGAAAGAAATTTAAAAACGTAGCAGTAGCTTGAAACCTAAGCAAACATATCAAGATATTGGGAATTGGGCAGAGGATAATAAATGAGTAAATCACATTTGGTGAAACTCTACGTGGCAGAAGATAGGACAGAATGGTTGTAACCTTTACAGCACATTTCATTTCATAAAGATCACCACCTCAAGAAAAGGAAAATAAAAATGACCCTTATATATTTAGCATAGGGAAATGTAAACAGAAAAATGAGGCCTCAAGTTAAATGTCTCGTTTCGTACATTAATAATCGCACTTTCATTCCAAATTGAAATGAAGTTTTGCCTTGATTTACTCATAAGCCATTATTTTAAAAAGGGTTTTAATCTTACATTTTCACCTCATTGTGTCATTTAAGATCACTATAATATTTTTTATTGATGTATGGCTGACATACAATATCAGTTTCAGGTAGGCATACAACATAGTGATGTGACATTTATATACTTTACACTGTGATCACCACGGTAAATCTAGTAATCATCTGTCACCATACAAGGTTATGATATTACTATATTTCCTGTGCTGTACAGTACATCCCCATGGCTTATTTATTTTATAACTGGAAGTTTGTACTTACTATTCCCCTTCACCTTTTGAACCCATTTCCCCACCCCCTTCCCTCTGGCAGCTATCAGTTTATTCTCTATTGTTTCTGTTTTGTTTGTGTGTTTTGTTTTTAGATTATATAAATGAAATCATACAGTATTTGTCTTTCTCTGTCCCATTTCACTCAGCATAATATCGTATAGGTCCAGCCATATTGTCCCAACAATATAAATCAATCAGTCAATCTCATGTAAATCAAGGCTCTTTGAAATCCTTTCTAATTTAACAGAGTAAAGGGGTTTTGGATCAAAAAGTTTTAAAACTGCTGCTCTCAGTTATAAAGTTTCTGCCTAATGCAGAAACTTCTGGATGGCTCTGTTACAGAAATGTGTAAGTGTTCCCTCAGGAGTTAGCTTGCTTCACTCAAATAGGAGAAAAGTTCAGGATTGGGAACTCTGTGATTTGGAGCAACTCAATTTACCTAACTGAAAAACGGAATAGATGAATTCATAAGCCAGTATCGTTGAAGGTTTCTATATATTGGCCACTGTTTCCGAGTAGTGGGGGTACATGCATGAGCACCTCCATCACTACCTTCTAGAAACTCTACAAACTCGAGTAGGGGGAACAAACCAATGAACAAACAACAATAAGAGAGACGGGTGTACATGAGGTGCTATGGAAACACAGAGTGGTACCTAATCCAGGGAGCAGGTGGTGGGGTGAGCACTTTGAAGTGGGTCTTGAAAGACAAGTAAGAATTAGAAAAAGAAAAGGTAAAATGATATTCCAAGCAGAAACATTAACATCTGCAGGGGCCTAAAGCAGTGTTTTATTTTCAGATGGTGGGTTGGGACCCCTTAGTAGGTCATAAAGTCAATTTGATGTGTTATGACCAACATTTAAAAAAATAACAGAATAGGAAATGTCAGAGTGCACCTCACATAGTATCGGTATTTTTTCAGGAAACCTTTTTTCCATCGTATGTATGTGCGTATGTGCATGTGTGATTTGGGGGGGCGGGGAGCAGGGAGGAGAGGGAGACACTATACTGAGTTACGGTGTAAAATGTATTTCTTATTGTTGATTGAAATAAAATTTCTTTTGAAGAACCACTGGTTTAGAGTCACAAGAAGGAGTATTATGTGTTGAAAGAATTATAAGTAGTAATTCAATAAAGGATATAGCATGAGGTGCATGTAGGTAGTACTGCCAAAGAGATAAGCAGGAATCAGGTCATAGAGAGCCTTAATGACTTGCCAAGAAGTTTGGATTTTATCCTGTAGGCAATTAAGTACTATTAAAGGATTTTAGGAAGAGGAGTGACATGATCAAGATGTACTGATTGAATAAAAATTATTCTAGCAGCTATGAGAAAGAGGGATTGAGGTGGTGGCAGTGAAGTCTGATGCAAGAGGACCTCTTATCAAGCTATTGGAGAAATTCAAGGGCCTGAAGTAAAGCATTAGGAATGGGGATGCCTAGAATAGTTTTTAATTATTAGCACTTTAAAAAAATTATGATTATTCCTTACATAGCATTCCGCTCTAGTGTTATAGAATCATTATATACTAGAATATAAGCTACATGAAGGCAGAAACTTTTGCCTCAGCATCATCAGAAATGAGAATAGGACTCGATCAGCTGCTCAATAAAACTGTCAAATGAATGATAAATGAATCTTCTCGTATCCCAAGAGGATATTAATTGATGGAGTCTTCTGCTCCCTGCATTATCTTTTTACTCTTTTCTTCTTTTCTTCCCCTCCCCCCCCCCATTTTATTTTATTTTATTTTTTTATTGCAGTCTTTCTTGTTAGAGGCTTTCCTAAACATTTGATGGTCTTTCTATATGCACTTATATTTAAAAGTAAGGCATTCAAGTCAATTGAATGCTCCCTGTGTGTTGGTAAGATAGTGATAGTTGAGGGTCCAGTCATTTTATTTGGTGACCCCCAAATGCCAATTTCTACATCTTTTATCTTGTGAGTATCACTTTCTTAATAGAGAATATTCTCATTTTCTGTCTTGGGAATAAACCCTGACCAGCAGCAGCACTTGGGGACCAAATGGGATAAAATATTGGCAGTTAAACTATTTAATGGGCAAAGTTCCACTTAAATCTTGCTTTTAGTATGACATCTGACATGGGCGTAGTTTCTCTGATGCCTCTAAATCTAGAACCTTGCTGGTTCAATTTCTCTAAAGATTCATCTTCTCTTGATGGAGATGAGAGGACTTATCACCTCATTGCCTGGGCTCTAAAAGCTCTTTAGTTAAACTTTTTGCCTTTTTTTTTCCAGCCCTTTTTTTTTATCCTTGCCTTCCAAGGTCCCTGATGTATCCCAAGTCAGATCCTGTCCGTGAATCTGTGCTGGGAATTCAGTTCCTCCTTGCGCTCATACCCTGATTCCTGCACTGAGATTTCAGCTCTGCTCCCCAGTTACCATTCATCCCTCTGCTTTCCAGCATCAAAATTTCATTGAACATTTCTTATTGTCTTCTCTACTGTGCTCTTTGTCCTTGTGAGTTTATGCAATTTTTATTCCTTTGCTGTCATTTAGAAGGATTTTAGGAGACAGAAGAAATAAACTCACGTATTTAATCTTTCATGTTTAAACAGAACTCTCAGAAGGGCTTTTTAGAGAACAGCTTTATTGACTGACTGGATTAATTACTAGTCACACTTTCTTCATCATTTCTTAGATTTAATCACATTTGTTCAATTAAGTTATCTAGGAAGAGATAAGTTAGACTCTTGGTTATGTATTTTAATTTTAGCAACAAAAATTTTCATTGTGGGGAATGAAACGGTATAATCTAGTGATATCTTTTGGAACATATTACCCGAACATTGACACCCATTAATAAGTTTAACTAGTCAGTGAGTTCATATTTGTACTTTTTAGCAGTTCTGACATGGAAAAGCCTGGTAGAATATCCATTGAAGCAACTGAAAAGTTTCGATATATTACTATACATAGGGAAAAAAATTATTAGAATTATCGATTATAATAAAATTAAGAAAATGATATTGAGGCAGTCATCAAAATACCTAAAGAAATAAAGTGCCTAAATAAATAAATGCTTATTATTAACACTCCCTGACACTCATATGTGACAGAATTTCAGAGTAATGTGTGCTGGAGTTTTAGAGACCAGCCTATCTAATTCTACATCAGGGTCCCAGATGATTATGATGTTGTGTTCTGGGCTATTTCCTTATATTTCCCATTACTGAATATATTCCATATACTTGATGATAAAACAGTGTTTTCCTCTCTCTCAGCGAGACTTCATGGCAGCATCACCTAACATCCTTCTGGTCTAATAGCATCATGTAATGTCCTTCTGGTCTAATAGCATGCCAGTAGTCAAGGTACTGATTCTAGCCAGGATTTATGTTTATGTGCGTGTACATTTAAAATGCCCAAGGGATTGGATTAAATACTTTATTTGACTTGTATCTTTTGATGTATGATTTTATTTTAATTTTTTACCTCAAGTAAATTGAGGTATAATTTACATACAATAAAATTCACTCATTTAGGTATGTAATTAAATGGATTCTGATTAATGGAAGCTACCATTAAAATTAAGACCTAGAATATTGTCCTCACCCTGTAGAGTCAGTCCCCTCCCCTAGCCCCAGACACACTGATCTTTGTCCCCACAGTTTGTCTATTCCAGAATTTGTCTTTACGATTTTAGCAGTAAGAATATATTGGTACACAAATTAATATGGGATGATTGAATACATGAGGGACAGTGTTACTTAATAGGAAATCAAAGCCTATTTGGTGTGAGTCACTTCTTGCTGTGCAACTTTTGTACGTTTGCCCAGTTCTTGTTGGTGAACTGAATGGATTTCAGAAAGATTTAGGATTTGGGGAACTTAAAATGTATCTTGTGAGAGTACTTCAGGTTCTGGTGACATTAAAGTAAACAGTTCTTTGACCTGCCAGCCCAGTAGTTTCTCAGCCACACTTTCTAACTTCCAAACCCCTCTTGGTTGTACTGACTGAGTTTTAAACTTAAGGAAGTCTAAACAAGCCCAAAGAAGAATGATTTTGTGAGCACTTTATTTCCCACAGGGTTGCATTTAGAAACCCATCGAATAAGCTTGGAATGTGTTTCTCTCAGCCAGGGCAGATATCCAAGGGTATCTGTATAAAGTAGTCTATTAAAAGTATTAGGAATAGACAACTAGTTACATGCCAAGTCCCTTTTGGTTTCAACAGTACCATGTATTTTTAGTTTTAACATAGTACTTTGTAAACTTTAATGGTTTGAAATAACTAGTAACTTGAAATCTTAAAGGAAAGTTCATTTGTCTCAGTATCCAAATCATTTACACTGACTACATTGGGAAGTATGTTGGTTTATTCCCAGAAAATTTTCCTTTCGGCAAATTTGAAGACGATGCATTTATTCAGTATGTATGCTCTATTTTTATAGTATTTTTATAGTATTTTTAACTTGTATTACTCCCAGGATAGAATTCATATTCTTACCAACTAGCACTAAAGGGAAACTTAGAGGTCAAATTGTCCATCTTTCTGGTACAGAGAAGGAATCTGAGACTCAGGTGACTTCCGGTGGCCTCTGGAGAAAAAATTTCAGGAATTAATTTTTACCTCAATCTAAGTACTTTTTTAGTCATTTAATATTTCTAAGCCGAAATTAGTAATACATCTGTACCAGAGCCCAAACTACCAATCTACTTTTAGTCCACCAGTCAATGAAACCTGTATTTTATAACAGTTCCTCACTGAGCACATTGGCATACGAGTTATCTGTCCTATATTACTACCATCCATATCACCACTATTATCGGTATAAAAATCATCAAATTTCTCATTTAAATATTCATTATGTGTTTTTCTGCACATAGCACTAAGATAACCACTATATGTGTTCATTAAAGAACACTTGAGAGTGCCTAGCACATGGCCTCAGCCCCTGGTGAGTCTCAGTCTGCATGTACATAATTTAGATAAAGAAGTCACAGAAGATACTAGGTAATATGTTTCTCTTATAGATGGTCAACAAATACTGTATTTTTTAAGTATTTTAAGAAACTGTAAATAATTTGAGTATTTTGTGTTTTAAGAAAATATTGTTCTGATTAGATCAGCATTTCAGGAACTCCTGCATGGGCTTAGTTTTCTCCTTATAATTCTCTAGTTTTTCGAAAAGATAAATCAGATTTAGGAAATGAACATTTGATGTGTGTATATTTACCATTTGCTGCCTCACTAGGCAGCAATCATTAAGTATAGTTTTATAAATCCTATTATTGAGCTGACTTCCAATATAGCAGCTGTAGTTGTTACCATGGCTACTGAGTATCACTGTATTCTCTCTGCTGGCCTCACCGACATGTTGCTGACAGCTTTGGAACTTCTTTGCTTTCCTGTCTTCTCTCATTCCTTAGAGAAACAATTGCATTGGATTTTTTTAGACGGTGTAGATGGTGTGTCAATTAGGATGAGGGCCTGTATGCATAATAGAAACTTGGCTCCTGTGTGTTAAAGAATAGAGAAGTGATGGTTTTCCATGCCATAAAGGAAGAATTGAGGAGGCAGCCGTGGGTTGATATGGCAGCTTCACAGTATTATCAGGGACCCAGGCTGCTCTACCATTCTAAAGCTTGGTTTTCATCTTTAAAGGTCACTTTATGTTTCTAATGGCTGTTGAAACTCTGGCCTTCATGTCTACTGGCGGGCCTGAAAAGGGGATAAGGCAGAAAGGAAAAGGGAGAGTTCTTTTCAGCTGAGTATGTTAACTCTAAGCACCATTCTCAGATATTTCTCATAATACTTCTGCTTATAATATGTGGCTGGAGTTTAGCCATATGAATAAACCCAGCTTTCTATTTTGAAGAGCAATGTGCCCAACTAGGAAGGGAAAGAGGGAGGAAAGGCAGATACTTGTTATATTAGATAACTAAGTCTCTGCCACAGATAATTTAGGTGGAATATGTTGTCTGTATCCATGAAGCCTTAACTGCTCATAAATAGTGATCACTATTTTGCAGAAATAGTATCTGTGGACACGTGACTGCTGCAGTTACCTCAGTAGGCTGTCATTTGGACATCCTCAGAGAAGCTCAGAGATTATTATTATGTCATACCAGCACTTTCACAGTAACTATTTATTCTTTACTAGAATGGCTTCAGTTATAGGAATTCAAATAAAACAAAGTTAAAATAAAATTACAAAATGATATCCACTTTATGTAGTTAACAGGATCTTAGGAAATATAAGAGACTAAAGAAAAACTGAGAAGTCCAAAACACAATAAAAAGGTGTAAAAATAATTAATGACTTCTTATGAAAGAAACACTTTAAGAATGATTGTTTAGTATAATCTCCCAAATAAGCTTTTGTTAATTTTTAGAGAGGCAGAGCAAGTCCAGTACCAAGTTATATCCTACTTCTTTCCTCTTTGCATAGGTTTATTGATCACAGATCTTTCAAGGTAACTTTCCTTGATATTTTGTACTACCACTTACCTACTGTGAGATTTTTAAAAACATGTTTACTGAGGTATAATTTACATATTTACAATATGTAAATATTTACTCATTTACAAATTAATCATTTACAGATTCACTCATTATAAGCATACAACACAATCCAATTTTAGAATGTTTCTATGTGCTTTCTGTCTCTATAAATTTATTCTTTCTAGACATTTTCTATAAATGAAATCATACAGTATGTATTTTGTGTTGTTTCTTTCAGTTATCATCATGTTTTCCAGGTTCATTTATGTTGTAGCATGTATCAGGAATTAATCGGTTTTAATTGTCAAATAGTATTTCATTGTATGGCTATATGCTATATACATGTTGTTTATTTATTCCTCAGTTTATGGACATTTAGAATATTTCAATTAGGAATAATAGTCCTATGAATATTCGTATGCATGTCTTTGTGTGGACATGCATTTTCATTTCTCCGCTAGATTCCTAAGAGTGGGATTGCTGAATTGTATTGTAAATTTATGTTTAATTTTTTAAGAAACTGACACACTGTATTCCAGGGTGGTTGTACCATTTTATGTTCCTTCTAACCATGCATGAAGGTTTCAGTTTCTCCATTTCCCCACCAACACTTGTTATTGGATATCTTTTTTTTATAGCCATATTAGTGGGTGCCTAGTGGTATTTCATTATGGTTTTAATTTGTATTTCCCTAATGATTGATTTTGAGCATGCTTTCATGTGTTTCTTAGTATAGGTCTATCGTCTTTGGAGAAATGTTTATTTAGATATTTTGCTCATTTTAAAAACTGGTCAATTGTCAAGTGCTCTCTATACATTGGTCATCGTAAATATACTCTATATATCTTAATACAAGTCTTTTATCAGCTATATGATTTATACATATTTTATACCAGCCTGTGACTTGTGTTTTTATTTTCTTAATGGTGTCTTTTAAAGTGCAAATGTTTTAGATTTTGATGTAGTTCAACTTACCAGTTTTTTTATGGTTTGTGCTTTTGGTATTGAGGTATAAAATTTTGAGCAAGCAGTTCAACCTCTTAAAGCCTCAGTTCTTTTGTCTATAAAATTGAAGGAATAATTCTTACCTCAAAGGTAACCTTGATTTAAATCTAATTTCCCTGCTTCTGTTTGGAAAAGAGGAGACTACAAGTTCAAAGAAATTTTGTTCTTAGTACTTATGGCTGGCCTGCTGGTGTGTATGGGGGCGGGGCTTGGTATGTGTAAAAGCTATTGATTGACTATATTTGTTAATCGATTTGTCTCATCTTCTGATTCAGAAGATCAGCTTCACAGATGGATGGGAATAAGCAGGATAGAAATACATAGGTTGAGGGATAGAAGGGACGGATTATGAAGGAGCTTGAGGAAACTGATAGATATGGTAATAATCTTGATTGTGATGATGGTGTATACATATGTCACAGGTGTATACATATGTCACAGGTGTATACATATGTCAAAACTTATCAAATTATATACTTTAAATATGTGTTGTTCATTGTATATCAATTATCTCAATAAAGCTGTTTTGTAAAAAGAATGTTCACACCAATTAGGACGATTATTATTTTAAAAAATAAAATAAATGTTGACAAAGGTGTAGACAAATTGGAACTCTTGTGCATTGCTAGTAAAAATGTAAAAGGAAACAGTTTGGTGATTCCTCAGAAAATTAAATATAGAATGAACATATGAGCCAGTAATTCCACTCCTAGGTATATACCCAAAGAATTGAAAGTAGAGACTCAAACAGATATTTATACATCAGTGTTCATAGCAGCATTATTCACAATAGACAAAAGTAGAAATAACCCAAATATCTATCAACAGATAAATGGATAAACAAAATGTGGTATGTACATACAATGGAATATTATTCACCCATAAAAGGAATGAAATTTTGATACATGATGCAACATGGATGAATATTAAGTACATCATACTAAGTGAAATAAGCAAGAAACAAAAGGGCAAATATTATATGATTCCACATATATGGGATATATAGAGAAAATAGAATAGCGATTACCGTATTCTGTGAGAAGAGAAGAATGGGAAATGATTGTTTAATGGGTACAGAATTCTGTTTGGGATGATGTAAAAGTTATAGAAATGGATTGTGGTGATGATTGTATAACATCATCGATGTACTTAATGACAGTGAATTAATTGTACACTTAAAAATGGTTAAAATGGTGAATTTGGTGTTATGTATATTTTACCACAATAAAAATGAAAAAAATATATGTGAAATGATACATAATTTTAAGTGGTAATAACAATAAAAAGTATATAATGAGAAGTTAACAAGCCCCAGGTATAAGGTCAGAAGCAGGCAGATTCTGCTTCCTTCCTGGTTCCTTTATCCTACCACTTATACCTATCAATTATTGTAAATTTATTTTCCCATTTCTTCACTCCGTTGTATTCAGGCATGTAGATGGGAGCATGGAGAAGTGTTAAGTGGAAAATAAATGGAATGTGTTTAGCCCAGGGAAGAGAAGACTTGGGGGGAGGCCATGACACTGTGTTTAAATATTTACAGGGCTGTCAGGTAGAGGAAAAAGGAGGATTATTCTGTGTGCTCCAGAAGACAGAAATAGGATTTCATGGGAAGCAGATTTTTCCTGCCTCTGAAAAAGGAATAACATTTAAATAAATAGAACAGTCTCTAAGTGGAGTAGACTACTTGGAATTATAGAAGTGGGCAAATAGAGGCTGGGAATGTTGCAGAGGGAATTGCTGCATTAGATGGGAAGTTGGACCATGCACTCTTGTATTAGCATCCCGGCAGAAAGAAGTAGGAACTTTCAAGAGGGAGTTTGAAGAGTATTTAATAAAGGAACTATTTTCAGAGGTGTGGGCAAGATTGAAGGAAGTCTGCAAGGGTTGTCCAGGCACCCAAGAACTAGCAACAGGGAGAAGGCCTTACCATCAGGCCTGCAGTAGCAAAGGAGGGCAGTGCTGTTCAAGTAGCCCGGTAGAATAGGAGCCTGCAGAGAAACAGCAGGGGTAGAATTTCCTTTCAGCCTTCCATCTCTTGCTGTTGTCTTTAATTAGTAAACCTAGGTGGAAGCCAGAGGGCAAAGAAGCTGAAGTAATGCAGATTTTAGGGTGAGATCAACTTCCTGGGGCACTAAGCAGGACAGAAAAGTATGTCTTTAAGGTTTCTTCAATCTCAGAGGTCTGTAAACTTTGAGACCATGATGTAGTCGATTTTCATAGCAGACAGACTAGCTTGACACCACCAACTTGAAAAGAGCAAAAGACCCAAAGATGCTGTATGAATGACCAGTATGTTATGTGAAGGTAAAAAGATGTTTGGGTTATCTGGCAATACCCATGAGGTCAAGGACATATCCTTGAAAACTGAAAGGTGGGAAAGAAGTCATCAGTTACTCAACATAAATTTATTGAGCACTTACTGTATGCTAGGCACTGTTCTAAATGTTGTAGATCCCATGATGAATAGGCAGAAATTCCTTACACATAGAAGTAGGAAACAGACAGTAAGCATGTAAGTAAATAATTCAAGTTGCTATTCACACAATTATAGTGAATTGGTTAGGTCATGGTTTGCACCATTTCCTAGTCGTGTGTGACCTTTAATTTACTGCTTCATGTCTATAAATAGGTGTTAATGATTATACCTGCCCTGTAGTGGTACGAGGAAATAACTAGTTAATATATGTCAAGTGTTTAGATCAAGGCCTAGCACATAGAAGCCCTATATAGAAGTGTCTGTTATTATCAGTCACTATCAAGTACTGGATGATAGAGGAAATAATAAAGCAGAAAATGCAGAGAAAAGAGAATGGTGATTATGAGTATGATGACAACGATGAGATAAGGAACGGGAAGGGCTGGTAAGTAGACATCAGAAAAGAGCCAGAGGTCCTGGGAAAGGAGAGAAAGAATCCACCTGCTCCCTCACGGAGTGCTGTCAAAGCCTTCAGGGACAAATTCAGCGACACTATAGAAAGTACACTGTTGCCTCCTGTTTAATAATAAACACAAGGGTGAGTAAATTAGAATCCATTTTGTGATATGGGTTTTAATAATTTTTAGTCATTTAAAGGCAAAAGGCAGAAGCAAAAGGTACCAAAGAGGCAGAAACATAGACCTAAGAGCTCAGGCTCTAAAACCAAACTGGCACAAGTTCAAACCCCGCTTTTTGGATTTTGCCTGGGGCATTTACTATTATCTGACCTGGGACGAACAAGTTTCTCAACCTCATCGATGACCTATTTCCTCTCTTGGGAAATGGAAATTAAAAAACCTACCTCAGGGGTTATTTTAGGTCTGAAATGAAATCATCTATGCTAATTGCTTAGCACAATGCCTAGAACATTTTAAGGCACCAGTACATGTTGTTGCTGTTGCTTACTGCTATTATTACAAAGAGAATATACCTGTACATGACTTGAAAAATGAGAACGGTAGAACGTTGGCATATTTTTGTTTTAGTTGCTTTGTAAAGTCTCGGAACTTAGAAAGTACGACTTCTGAATTTCTTTGCCAACCCTGAGCCATCCTAAGGAGCAGCATCCTGTGATGCACTTACTGAACGGAGCATCTGCCCATGTTCTGCATGAGCAGTTATCAACAAAAAGATCTCCCAACACCTAATGAGAAAGCAAAATATTTTAATGATAAAATACAGTATTTGAGCTATGTTTATTTTTGAATGATCATTTTGACATTTCTGCCCTGGTAATTTCCAATAAATCAAACTTCATAGATTAAAAGAATTAGAAAATGATGGCGATTTTCCTCTTCTCCCCTGCATAAAACATTTTGAGATTGAAGTACTTCAGCTCTAACTTTTCAAAGAAGCTACCCGTTTGTAAATTATTTATGGAACAGAAAATAATACATGAATGTCAAAGTTGGTTTGTTTGTTTTAATAACAAGTTCTATCTTCTAGTACTGGGGATAATAAACCACTCTTTTCCTAAGTAGTTGTTTTTATAAAATACATTGAAATATATCTTTACTTTTACTCCTTTTATTCTACATTATTGAAATAAAATCCTCATTAATCTGCAATAATGGGGAAGAATCCTCATCTATTCCTTATGGGGAAAAATTTAAATGTGTAGTTTTTATTCAGATACAGCAGTATCCAGATTCAGAATGAAAAACTAACTAGCAATAAAGTGCTTGTAAAATTCCTATTCAGAGCAGACATATATTGTGGTGTGACACAAACAAAAGGGAACTTTAACATGAAAATTACAGATTTAGAAGTTGAAAACATTAAAGAATTTATAGTTTTGTGAAGCTTTGGTTTATAGTTGTTACCATTTTAGACTGACTATCCTTTTACTGTGAGGTAAATTCAAGAGTATTTATGAGAAGAGAAATTGTTTCGAAGTTTTTATTCTTTAAGCTATTCGGTATTTAGTGTCAAAAATACCTACAACTTTTAAAATGGTGGAGAATAATGATATTCACCAATATAGAAAAGTTCTCTATATTTTTCTTTTTCTCCTTCAGAGTTTAGTTTATTCAGTGCATGGATGCTAATTATTATATTTTAGAGACCAAGATCAACTGAATATGTAAAATAAAACATTGTTTTTATATTTGAAGACATTTCCTTTGGTTTTTCTTTTTTCCCCACCCTCCCCCTCCCCCTCCCCTCCCCTCCCCGCCCCCTCCACCTTTGGGCGAAGCTTACCTCTTGTAGTTCAGGAGAGATTTCTAATTCATTTTGAGAGGCAGCTGTGTATTATGAAATTCAGCCTCTCCCAAATCAGGGCATTTGCTTGGCATTCCTTACCAATTCAGTAGAAAGATTCTCCTCCAGGGATCTTTGGTTGTCATATAGCTCTTGGGAAATAAGTGGATCTTTCTTCTTAAAGAGAACTCACTGGCATGAGGTTGCTGGCTTCAATATGTGCAGCTTCTTGTCTGAATCCCCCACACTGAGTTCTTGTGCTCTCTTCCTCCAAAGGTCATGTCTGACACAGTGTCCCCACTGTGCTGGGTCAGCAGGCACACAGGACGAGCATTTTCACTTACCATTATTTGTCTAAACTTGGAGAAAATAATATCACGATTGATTTCACCCTCCTACAAACTGTTGTTATACCTATGTACAGGCTAATTATTTGTTTTCATGCCTTAGGCCTGTGTAAGAGGTAAAGATGGATTCTCTGCTTTTCAATTTGGGCAGGACACTATTAAAAAATAAACATGATACAGAGAATGGCTAATGAAATCTTGTTTCTTCCAGTAGTCACATTGAGGCTGTTTCAAGCATTTATAAGATTAAGTATTCGTTAGTCTTTTTAAATTTTTTTGTACTTGTGTGAGTTTCCATAGAACTCCAGAAGTGCTGTGCCCTCTTTTAAAAATTAAACGAAATTAACCAAAACGGGAAAGAAAACCTGCATTTTCTGGAGTTTCCCCAGAGGCTTTTTATCTGTTTAGATGAAGCAGGGGTTTCTCACATATTGACATAAGCATTCATTTGCTAATTTGTTGGACATTAAACTGCGTGGAGCCTTCCCCAGAATCTTGAATGAAGCTGAAATCCTTGGGTTCTTAGGGCTGCCGAAGTCCTGCAGCTCTCCATGCTCACATATGGTTTTTCCTCTATCTCCTTAGATAAAAGTCAGTGCTGATCGCCTTTAGGAAAGAATGAGTTAAATGGACCAATATTCTAGTTTTGGATCTAAAAAACCCAGCCTTTTCAGAGGCGCTTTAGCACCTGCAGCAGCAAGGTCATTTGCACATACATAAATAAATAAATTAACAATGAATAAATAATTTAATCCTGGCCTCACAATGCCACCTTGCAGATTTGGTCCTTTGCAGCTTCTAGTGAATTTGTCCATTTCTAATTCTTTTTGATAAAGTCCTCAGATACTTGCTGTCAGGCTCATTTTCTTATTGTTTTCGCTTGATTAGTTCTGTATGACCTAAGGTCGCCCTTAAAATCCACATCTCTCACGAAGACTCCGAACCAAAGGCTTTCTTTTTAGCACCTCCCTCTCCCCGCCCCCCACCCAAAAAGGAAGGAAAGTCCCTGCCTGCCATTTCTCCACACAAAGCCTGGAGGGTTTTTCGATCAGCAGCCTCCTGAAGTAGCCCTTCATTCACCCAACCGCAAAAATAACTCATTAAGGGTTACCATGTTTTCTCAACCTATTTATGCAGTGCACTTGGGTGTGCCTGTGTTAGGTTTGCCAGGTCCTAGAGGAACTGGCCACCTCCTCTTTAACCTTGCTAGGCAGCCCTGTCAGTGGCAGCACCTGCCCTCCCATGTGGTTGCCCCAGGCTATTTGTTCGAAGGTCTTTTGGAAAAGATGCTGGATTTCATTGGTGGTGTGTGTTGCAGGGGAAGGGGGAAGCGCGGGGGGTGGGGAGAAGGGGTGCTTTTCTCTTTTCCTTTCTTTTTTTTCTTTCCTTCCCCCTCCTCTTCCCCTCCCTTTTCCTCTCCCCCTCCCCTTCCCTCTCCTTTCCTACCCTCCCCTCCCTTTCCTTTCTTTCCTTTTCTCTTCTTTTCAAGTTGGTTAGGAAGTGGCTGCCAGTTCCTCATTTTTCTGCTCCTATTCAGTTTAGGCTGTGGGTCCAGAGGCAGGAGGCCTTTCTCAAGCTCTGTGATCCCCACCTCTGGGTTGGGCATTAACCTCTAGTAGTCGAGGCCTCCTCACACTCTATAACCAGTGCCTACTCACTAGTCATTCTCTCCCCTACCAAGTCACCTCCTTGAATGGGAGGGAAAAGTGAGACCCCGTGATGGCTGACTACACTAGCCTTAATTAATGGGAACCCAATCCCTCACTTCTGTTTTTATTGAAAAATTCACAAAGACTGTTTAAATCTATTTGGTACCCTTCAACAGTTCCAATAAAGCTTTCCATGATTTCTGACTGTCGCGTCTTTTGGATTTTCAGGATTTTCTTTATAATTTTTTTCCCTTCCTTGTTCTGGGCCATCAGATAAAAACTTGCTGTATTATATGGAGTCTAAGAATTGTCACTTTTTAGTAACAGTGTCTCTTGCTTACTTAAGGAAGATGTTAATAAAAATTATACTACCATATGAAAGTTTGAAAAAGTATGCTCCATAACCCTTATGGAAATCCACAACATGATTAAGTTTTAGACTCTCATTATATATTTCATTTTATGTGATAAAGTTTTAAGGATGGATTTTCATATATTTGGGTGCATTTCAGCAATTTTCCAGAAGGACGAATTACTAGGATGAACTGTCAAAACCCTCCAAGAATTTTGTTCCATCATCTGAATCCTAAAAAGATGAATGTTCTTGACCCTGTTTGAAGTCATATGAAACCCCTTAGGTCAGGAAGCTCTGGAAGATCATGCTGCTGTGTGTAATGCACAGGAAAGTGAATCTGGCCGCAGTGGTGTTTGTATGTTGACAGCATTCCAGCTCAAGCAAACCTTCAGGCAGCAGGCGCCAAAATTCATGAATTTACAGCAATCTGTGTCATATCTGAGCCATTGAAAGAAAACTCATCCTCTGAAAGTTCCGTTACTTTGGGATGGTAAGGGGAAAGGGAAAATATAACTTCAAATGCTTGCATTACCAGTTTGTGTTCGGTGTTTATTATTCTCCTACAATTATGCTGGGTGTGCAGCAAGGCTCTGGAGACACTGGGGCAGTCAAAAATTTGTATTACTAATGAAGGAAAAAGTTTTTTAAATGATTGTACTTTTTTTTAGAGAGAGAATTACCCAGTCTTTTTTATGAGAAATCTCTATTGGATATATCTCTGAGCTTTGTGAAGAGCAATTATGAAAAAAACAGAATTATCTACTCTCCCAGAAAGAAGACTACAGCAAACAGAGAACCCCAGGAATGGTAAAACTGCTATAGACACATCACGTGTTAAGTCACAACAGCAATTCTAGCTCTTCCTTATTTTGGAAATTACAAAACATTTCAAATTCAGAAAAATATAGAGACTTATATAGCAAACACTTGTTTACCTACTACCCAGATTCAGTAAATGTTACCGTATTTGCTTCAGCTCTCTTCTTCAAAATAATTTACAGATGCAGCTGAAGCCCTCTTAGTCTTCTTCTCTGATCTATTCCCTCTGAGCCTCCCCACATAACTCTCAAGATAACTGTAGTGGTTAAGAAAACTTTATTTCCATTCTCTTTGTGTTTATAATTTATCTGCCAGAATGGAAGTATAACCCGAATTTTGTAATGTATTGTACATGTATGCGTGCACGTGCACGTGCACACACAGAGCAGAGTGAAGAATGTACATGAAAAGATTAACAGTTGAGTTTTATAAAATTTGGGATTTTTCTGCTTTGTCCTTTTGTGTATTTTCTCATGTTCCCATTGATCATATGTTTAAGTAATGATAAATAATAAAGTAATAATTAGCTAATAAATAGTGAAAATGTTATAAAATAATAACTTCTTTTACTATTTGCAAAAATATGTTGTGTGGAAAAGTATGCCAAGGCTCTTTTACAGAAAGGAAAACCTTTCTGTAACATGCTTTTAACTTCGCGGTCACTTCCTCAGCCAGCAGGCATAAATCAGTAAGGACACAATCAGGCATAGATATAAACCAACAAATGGATATCAGACTAGTTCCTAGGAG
Source organism: Rousettus aegyptiacus (assembly GCF_014176215.1). Classification (NCBI taxonomy): domain Eukaryota; kingdom Metazoa; phylum Chordata; class Mammalia; order Chiroptera; family Pteropodidae; genus Rousettus; species Rousettus aegyptiacus. Next base: position 27,468,244 of record NW_023416286.1, read on the forward strand.
ATGATCATTAGCTTGAGAGTCTGTAAACCTATTATATCAGCAAATGATGAGTAGTTAAAACTGTGTCTAGTGACAAAGAACGGCATCCAGATTGTTAATGCTAAACAATGATTCCTGTCTCCCTGGTTAAGGTTCAAAGGACAACATGGCAAGTAGGCCCAGTGTCACTTGTGATTTCTCCTAATAAAACATGCTTTTCCATTCGTATTTGTGACACCACTTCTGTCTTTACAGGGGGTGACTTCTTAGCCTAACCCTGAACTCTGTATGTAGCTCTGGGTCTCCTCACTCTTGCCTATGAATGAGGGCTGTATTTCATATGTTCTTTCACTATTCCGTGGTTTGCAGCCCAATTTTTAAGTACTGTTTAAGCTATTCCCCCAAAGAATTGCACTGAATATTTAAAAAACATGTTTAGAAAATTTAAGAACTATCTAGTTTTTAAGCCAGCTACCTAGTTATTTCAGTTGTCACATGAGAAAGAGGGTTAAGAGTGTAGAGCAGTGATGGGGTCCTGGACACCTAGGGATACATTGGGTTGTTAGGGTAAGTAAGCACAGTCTGAGAGTTGGGTGTGCAGGGCTGCAGTGTTAGTTTGTATTAGTCCTTTATTATAAAATTATTTTGTTAATTTTCAGTGCTCATTAGAAGACATCCTGTTATATTTTTTTCTTCCTTTTCTTTCTGTTTGAGTTTCTCCTTGGTACTGTTCAGTTTATACTTAATGCAATGTTTTTAGAGGGGAAGAGTAGCTGATAATAGAAGCCTTAAAAATCTCATGAGCTCCCTCTGCTGTTTTGCAGTTGACAGTACGGGCCCTATTTTTAATTCTCAGACGCATACAAGAAAAAGAATTAGAGACTTGGTCTTAGGTTTGCTTGATCTAAGAGGCAGATTAATACTTGTTCACGTTTTCCAAAATGTTTACAAAATCAGAAAGGGAAGGAAAACTTTTTAGCATTTTATCTGGGCTATCACTTAAGGCAAAAGGATTATACCCCTCATTTGATGTAAGAAGCAGGTCTGTACCACCTTTGAAGAACTTCTCATGAAAAATGCAGAAATATATCATTAAGTTACATTATATCTGAAATTATTTGACTAAAACCTTGAAGATGAGTTTTCAGTCATTTCATTTTAATCTGTAAAAGTTTAATCTGAAAAAAAATAATATGCTTTAAAAATAAGCCATCGATATAGTTTTTTGTGTGTTTAATTTTTTCTCCAACATTTTTTGAAATATTACATGTGGTTAGATCGAAATTATGTGCCTTCATTTATTGTGAATTTTTATGCTAAAGATAATTAAATTTCACACAGAAATCACATTTATTCGTCAGCATTTTCCCCAACTATACAAATTAATAGGGTCCCATAGTACATCACAAATTAAAAACATCAGAAGATATGCATTCATCAGATTACAAATATATGTATTGGAACAACTACTAGTTACCAGCCTCAGTATAGGTACTGGGGATAGGACGGTGAGCAAAACAGAGGTTTCTGCCTTTGTATAACTTATAGTCTGTTAGGTTATACATTTATGAAGTAAAACATTCAGATGAATATATAATTAAAAATTATAAATTATTTGTTGGATATGACACCAAAACACAGACAATAAAAGAAAATGTAGATAAATTGGACTTTATCAAAATTCAAAACTTTTGTACCTAAAAGGACACATCAACAGAGTTAAAAGACAACCCAACAAAGAGGAGGAAATATTTGCAAATCATATGTCTGATAAAAGGTTAATATCCAGAATAAATAAAGAACACTTATAACTCAACAACAACTACAAAAACAAACAATCTAGTTTAAAAACAGGCAAAGAACTTGAACAGACATTTCTCCACAGATACACAAAAATATAAAAATAAACACAAGACAAGCTCACAAATCATAAGAGAAATGCAGATCAAAACTGCAATGAGACACTACTTCACATCCATAAGGATGGTTATTATTTAATTAAAAAAAACTTATCGATGAGAAATGTGGAGAAATTGGAAGCCTCGTGCATTGGGGAATGTAAAATGATGCACAGTCATGGAAAACAGCACACACTTCCTCACAAAATTAAAAATAGAATTACCACATGATCCAGCAATTTCACTTTTGGGTGTATATCCAAAAGAACTGAAAGCAAGGACTTGAACAAACATTTGTAACCCAAGTTAATAACAGCATTTTTCACACAAGCCAAAAGGTAGAAGCAACCCAAGTATCCATCACCAGATGAATGGATAAACAAAATGTGGTATATACATACAATGTAATATTTTCAGCCTTAAAAAGGAAGGAAACTCTGAAACATGGTACAACATGCATAAACCCTGAAGATATTATTCTAAGTGAAATAAGCCAGACACAAAAGGAAAAATATTGACTGATTCCACTTCCATGAGATGTCTCATATAGTCAAATTCATAGAGACAGAAAGCAGAATGGTGCTTGCAGGTGGGTAAGGGGAGGCAATACTGGATAGTGTTTGTTTAATGAGTAGAATTTCAGTAAGGGACGATGAAAAAGTTCTGGAGATGGACAGTTGGTAATAGTTGTACAGCAATGTAAATGCACCGAATGCCACAGAACTATACACTTTAAGATGGTTGAAATGCTAAACTTATGTATATTTTACCACAATTTAAAATAATCGTGATATGTATTTTAAAGAGAGAATAACGACCAGTTTCTACCGCCAGATGTTTAGTGGGTAAGTGAGGGAGAGCCCGATTTTGGTAGGTGGTCCAGGAAGGTGTTGCTGAAACCTGACGATGAAAGAGTGAAGAGTAGAGTGTGGAGGAGTGTTTGAAGGCCCCACACTGAGAAGGACATGAGCACTGAGGGACGTCCGCGGTGACCAGAGCAGAGTGACCCAGGCGGAACACAGGCAGCAGTGAGGCGGGCGGGGTTGGCTAGCGTCTGGCTAGTTGACGTTAAACTGGCTAGTTACCTTTAAGACACAAAGTCTTGCTGATTGTGGTAAGGGGTTTGGATTTTTCTACAGTAGTGAGCATTTATTGAAGAAATTAGTGGAGGAATAAAATATAATCTGAATTCCATTTGAACAGGCCTTGCAGACTGTTGTATGGAAATAAGATTTTGAGGAGCCAGAAGTGTAGCCTGAGACACCAGCTAGGAAACTGTGGCAGCACCGCAGGTAAAAGACAGTGGCTTGGACCATGAGAATGTCAAAGGGCATGGAGAAAAGTGGCTCTAAGATTTTGGTGATGGGTTGTATGTAAAGATAAGAGAGAGGAAAGTGCCACGGATGACTCCCTAGTTAAATGGTTTGTCATTGCCATGTTAGGAATAAATGGCCATGTGACTCCATCCGATCTGAAAAATAGGATCTATGATTTCACCTCAGGAAAGATGAATTGCAAAAGTATTTTTTTAATTCTTCAAAGAATGATGTTTCATAAATTTTAGTTAGTAGAATGGCCATTCTAAGCTATCCATTACTATGACCTAACTTAATTTCTGATCAACTGGATTATAGGATATGACGATGACAATAATTGGTAATTATTTTGTTGTTTTAAATGCCTTTGGGCCAAAAGTGCATTCAGAAGATAAAAGGCGACATAAAGTTACATTTTAGAATTTTAAATGAGTTCACTGGAATAGTTTAAAGTCAATTTTTTTTCTTCAGTATGATTGAGAGTAATATTTGGCAAACAAGGTGAGATGTCAATGCATAAACTGGCCTGGACCTTCCAACTCAGTGGGCCAAGGGAGATTCTGCCTAAAGCAGAGACAGTAGTCACTTTTCTCCATGTCAGAGGAACGAATTAGCTCAACGAGCTCTTGGAGCCAAAAGAAGTGTATGTGCAGACACAGTGAGAATCTCCATGACTGACAACCGAGAGCAGGATGCAACCGAGAGCAGAACAGATAGGCAAAGCTGGGTACAACTCTGAAGGGGCTAAGTGAAACATGAGACTTATTAATAGTTCATTCCAGTTTTTTTTTTAAGTGATTAGTTTTGTCAAGGGGATCTAACCTGAGCCGATCTAGCCTCTGGATCCAGCTGCAGGATATAGAAGCCAGAAGAAAATATTGAGTTGCATATGAGTCTACCACCAGCAAAACTCAGCCTCTGCAAAACTCTACAGGTCATATAGCCTGGACTTTTCTAACGTATAAGTGGTAAGATACCACCTCACACCTGTTAGAATGGCTCTTATCAACAAGACAAGTAATAATAAGTGTTGGAGAGATTGTAGGGGAAAAGGAACCCTCACACTGCTGGGAATGTAAATTGGTACAACTGCTATGAAAAACAGTTTGGAGTTTCCTCAAAAATTCAAGAATAGAATTACCATATGACCCAGCAATCCCTCTTCTACCCCCAAAATTTGAAAACTCTTATCCATAAAGATTTATATACCATGAAATTCATAGTGGCATTATTCATGGTGGCCAAGACATGAAAACAACTGAAGTGCCCTTTGATAGATGATTGGATAAAGATGTGGTACATAAATAGAATGAGGTATTACTCAGCCATAAGAAAAGGTGAAATATTGCCATTTGAGGCAACATGCATGGATCTTGAGATTATGGCACTGAGGGAAATAAATCAGACAGAAAAAATTGAGAACTGTATGATTTCACTTGTGTGGGACATAAGACTAAAAGCGACAAACAAGACAAACAAAAATTCATGGAGACAGACAATAGTATGGTAGTTACCAGAGGAAAAGGGGCAGGGAGGAGGTAGAGAAGGGTAAAGGGAATCAAATATATGATGACTGAAGGGAAAAAAAAGAAGATGAAAGGGATGGAGGGAAGGCTCCATAGATTAAAAGATATTTAAAAGACATATGTTTTTAATAAGCAAAACAACTAAACTGTATTGTCCAATGATGCACACATTTGGATGATAAAACTTAAAAAAAAAAAAAATCCAGGGAAGCGAATGCTATAAATGGATAGTGGTAACTTAACTGAGGAGAAAGAGATTGGGATTGGGACGAGGCTACACAGAGATGGCGAAGTTCTACTTGATCTGTGTGGTAGGTACAAGGGTGTTCACCTTAAATCATTAAACCAACACTTGTCTTACATGGTTTTCTGTATCTTTGTTTAATTTTACAATAAAAAGATTTCTAGAAAGGCTTTAGTTCTTATTAGGTATTTTGTTATCTTTAGTCTCTGACATTTATAATCCTGTCACCATAATTTAGCAATGTGTTGGGCCATGTTTACATCAAGACCTTTATTCTTATGTACACATAATATATACTACTGGAGTCATTATTCATTTCTGTGTCAAGTATTACCTTCATAAAGATTAATTTCAGTGTCTGCCTGCAAATCCCTCACCTGTGGTGGGATCTTTGGGTGGTTTCCACACTGAAGGTAATACTTGTTATTTGTTAAGTTTGGAAATTGGTGTTTGTTTAAAAAGATACTGCTTTTTAAATTTAATGATGTATTTTAAAAAGACGAGTAAGAGACTCTGTTTTGTGTTGCTTTATTCAACTTGACAAGAAAAGAGTCTAATAGCTTAAGCTACTCTAAGGAAGTACTACTATTTATTTTTTATAGACATTTCTTGTACTCTGTGCTAACCTCTTCTAGATTCAGATGCTAAAAGGTGAGAATTACCTAGTGCCTTTTAAAGAGCTCAAATAAGTGAGCGATCACAAATAATGCAGAATTATTAAATTCAAATAAACTGATACTAGGCTTCAACTCTTGGTGAGAAAATTGTATGTAAACGTTGCAGACACCAGTCCCTGTGTATCTAGTCCTATACCAGAGTGATCTTTCTAAAAGCATATCTGAACAAGTCTTAAAACAATTCACTGGCTACAGATGACCATGAATTCCTCAGAAGTTCCTCTGCCATGCTTCTGAGCCTTCACACAAGATGTTCTCTACCTGAAACTCTCTTCCTTCCTTTTATTCTCCATTCACCTAATTAATGCTAACCCTTCAGGCATCAGCTGAAATGTCACTTTCTCTACCCCATTTGAACCAGTTGGGAGGGAGCCTTTGCTCTGGATACCACCCCCCTAACACCCAGAATGTTCCTTTTTAGAATTTATTATACTTTGATATTTACTCACCTAATTTCTTCCCCGTTAGACTCTATGACTGCTATCAGAGCATCACTTGTCTTACTTCCCATTTCCTCAGTTCCTGGTATGTATAGGCACGTAATAGATACTTGTCTAATGAATAATGGAGGTTTTGCACAGGCATAATGAGTAACACAGAGATATGCCTAATGCCATTGGGGGAGGGGGCGGGGGAGAGAGATGGGGGTATCAGAGAAAGCTTTCCATAAGATCTGGCGGCTACATCTTACAAGAGAGGCTGAAATTTGCCAGGTAAAGAAGGGAGGTGAGGATGTTTTGATAGTAATGGAATGATTTTCTAGAAGAAAGAGGAGAGAGCACGTGCAAAGACTGGGAAGAGCTTGGCTAGTTTAGGAAATTACAAGTATTTTAGAAGAGAGAATTGTAAGGAGTCAGAATAAGCAAGTTATTTAGACTCAGTGACCCCTACTACTTAGAAAGACTTAATTTCCTGGAAAGACATTTTGTAGACACTTGCGATATAACATCACACATCCTGAATGAACTATGTGCAGCCCTGCTGAAGAAACGCAGCATCGTGTACTTTCTGATTCTTCATCTCTTTCAGATGGAGTATTTATGGGATGATCTCAGAAAAGAGTTTTAAGAACTCGATCCTTCTCCCCCTGGGATCTTTAAGGTGATTTTGATTGGCCTGTGCAACAACCTGAATGAATATGACTGTGAAATGCTGGGAAGGAGATGTGATGCTAAAGGAGTAGAAGGTGAGTCAGATCTAGAGAGTATGAAAAATGAGATATGTGTTTGTATTTACTCATATAATGTATCTTTGTTTAAAGATAATTTAAAAATTACTCAGTTTATGTGTATGCGTGGACTATCTTTTAAGGAGTACATTAAAAACTGGTAATAGGGGCATTGTATGGCTGGGGGCAGAGGTGGCAGGGAGACTTTTCACTCTGTACCTTTTCGCTCTGTACCCTTTAGTACTTCTAACATTTTATACCATCAAAGTGTATTATCTATTTAAAACTTATTTCAAAATGAGCGTGTGTATAGAAAGGTTTTAAGGAAACATATCCAAAATGTTAGTACTTTTATCTAGATATGGGATGATAGGTGTTTTGGTATCATCTTTATACTTTCCATTATGTTTCTAACTTTCTACAATGAGCGTGTAGAATGTAATTTATTTTTAAAAGTTATGTTTTTTTAAAGCTGAATTTTAGAGATTGTACATTGGGATACCCAACTACCCAATTTTGAGGTCCTGGAGGACCACAACTTTACACAAGAACAGTATTCTAAAACTTAGATCTAAACCATTTTAAGAAAGTGTGAAAATGTCCCTGATTGTGTCAACTGTTGCACAGAAGAAAGGGCGCTTGACTAGGAAGCAAACATTATACTTTAAATCCTAGTTCTGCCACAAGATAGCTATGTGACTTTGATCTCTGAGTTAGCCCTCATCTGAAACTTGACGGTAATACCGCATTGAGGGTACTGCAGAGGTTATTGTGGAGATTAAATGGAGAAAATGTGAAAGTGCCTAACACTGTGCCAGGTCAGGGGAGAGGGGAGACTTCAAGGAGTATGTTTGTAGTATTTAGCTCCCTCTTAATTTCCATCATCTCAACAAAGTGTTTTTGCAACCTTAAGACAAATCCTCTTAGTCCTGTTCTAACCGGGCCAGCGGCTCTGAGCTCTGACTATATAGAACTTCTAGAGCTGCCCCTGTACCTGATACCTAGTGAGCCCTAACAAAAGATCTCCCTTCCTTCCTTCCTTTCTAGATGTCTTTTCTGATGCAGATAGGAAATACTAAAATTCAAACTGATTCAAGAAAAAAAGAGGCAATGACTGGATAAGATAAACTATCTTTTCAGAAACTCAACATTGTAAATAGGCAGCAATTACAAAGGAAATTGTTTTAGTCTCATGCAGATTTCAGTCATAATAACTAAGTTACAGGGCACCAACCACTGGCCAGGCTCTACTTTCTACAAACTCATTCGGTCCTCCCATCGACTCTGTAGGATAACTACGATCATTGATCATTCCGTTGAACTGATGGGAACTGAAGAACAGAGCTGTTAAATAATTCGTTTAAGGTCATAGGAGTAGAAAATGGCAGAGTCAGGCCTCCAACTCAAGCAGTTTAGCTCCAGAGACTACGTGATAGTATTTAATGCTTCAAAGAATGAAATTGTTTGATTATAAAAGTCCAGGAAAAAAAAAAAAGACATATAGACCAGGGCATACATTTCATATGATTTTGTCAGTGTTTTATACCTAGAATTTCTGAAGCCACTTCAGAGACAGAGTGTATGAATGGGCACAATACTGCTGCATTTATGCATCTCTCTTCACCTGAAAATAAAGATCAACTTTTCATTAGAGAAGAGTCAGCAGGTCTGAGTGTGCTAACCAGTTGCTTAAGGGAAAAAGTGCTCTGACCTGTCTTTTGCCTCTGAAATTTAGTATTCACAATAGCCTGGCATTGAAAGAGAGCTCTGTACACCTGAGGAATGAAGGAGGTCAGTGTAGCTGATGCTGCTCTTGGGGTGGTGTCAAACAGTGAGGCCTGAGAAGTATGCAGTGGGACAACCTGACAAGGAACTTGGACTTTATCCTAAGAGTATTAGTGTTAGGCAGGCATCAAATAGTTATAAACAGGAATTTCAGATTGGTGTTTTAGGGGGGAAAAAACCACTCTGGCTGCTATGTTGAAAATGAATTAGAAGGAGCCAAAATAGAGGCTGGTAGAATTGAAGGAAAGCTGAATAGGGACATTGGCAGCCTGATCTGTGGCTGTGGCAGAGAGGTAGAAATGAATGGACTCGAGAGGTAGGAGGTAAAATCAAGGCCTGACGACTATTTGGATGTGGAGTTTAGGAGAAGGGGATCAGACTGGTCACAGGATAGCACTGAATCCAGGGGCAACAGATCGTGAGTCTAGGTGAGAGTAGATCTGGAAGTAAAATTCAAGTGGTTTCCTTTCCACTCGGGATGGATGGCTTTGCTGCAACTAGGAGCCTCAGAAGGAACCCTCAGGCTAACTGGATCCTATCCTATAAGGGGGTGGGGGAAGCCGGTGAGGGGTGGAGGGGCAGGTAGAGAAAAAAGGGGAGAAAGGAAGGGAGGAAGCATTTATGTTTTGATATATTTATTTGAAGAGGAAGAGTTTGTGCAATAATTTTCTCTTTTGTAGCTCCAGGGTGCCTAGAAGACCCTGCAGCAATCTTTTAAGGAGTTAGGTGTTGGTAGTAGTGGTTACTTTTCCATCCCAGAATTCAGGTCAGTTCTTAAGCTCTGCAAAGGCCTCCTTAATGAAGATGAGGTTTATCATGCTCTGTCAAAGTATGACCAGAAGTTGAATGGAAAAATAGACTGACTGCACAGCTTTTTTGGAGGATACTTGCTAACCACAGTAAATACCTGATGCACCATATCACCATCAAGTGCGACATAAATTCATCATATATTCTCTACCCACATCACTTGGTTATTACCTACAGGACTGTCCCCATAGAAAGTCATTTGATGTATCATGGGAATTACTGTTTTCTAAACTCCATCATGTAATCCAAAGCATATTCTGCTTTCTCGGTGTCTCTGTAATATGTAATTGAAAAGATTTGAAAATGTTGTCTCACTGATAGATACTCTTTTTGTACCAAGAAAACATACTTTCAGTAGTTTTAAAAATTATCTTTCGATTTTTAATTGTATTCTTAGCAATTCTTAGCTCAACTTCTTCCCACTGAAATTAACGATACAACAATGAAATGCCTTCCCTGTAGCCTCTCCTCACCACATATGTTGGGGGCCATCATCAGCCTAGGGTCAGAATAGTTATTATTCTGTTCCAATTTGACAATATCCACATTACTGTTGTCTTTTTGACTGAGCTGTAATGTAGTTCAGATGAGGTTCAGTTCTATTTGTCTACCTCTTTACCGTGCATCAGAGAAGGAAGAGTTTGTGAAATCAGATTCTTCAAGCTTTCACAAATTAATTACTTGTGGCTGTGGCCAGAATATAAATTTGCAAATGACCTTTCCCCCAATTTGACTTTTTTCAAAACAGCATCTCCCAAGCACCCAGAATTGGCTCCCACATACTCCACCCTCCTACCCCAAGTATTGCTGAGGCTAGCTACATGGTTGCCATTATGACCGTGCCACATGTATGACAGACAGTACATCCAAAAAGTACAGAGATGAGATTTAACTTTTAGTCCTAAAACTCGTGTGTATTCTTTCCTTTCGTAGCAGTTTATTTCTTCACTAATTGCTTTTCAGGTTGTGTTTAGAAAGAAAAACAGGACTAGACCACAGATTTATATTCTGACAAATATAAAACAAAAAATCATGTTTATATAAAAAATTCTGGTGCTAGTGGGTAGAAATGAAAATTTTTTGGTGAAAGACCTCTACTGATACACCTTTTAAAAAACAATAAAGCAGGCTTACTTTTGTTCCATCAAACATTGCAAGGACTCCTACAAATATGAGAGTCAGGAGTTTCATTATATTCATAAAAGTTTTACTAATATATTTTTATTGACTCTTACTTTTAAGCTAAACATAATAAATGAGGCTAGTTGGGAACAGAGAAAGTGAAAAGTGCCCGAGTTCGCATTTTTCTTGGGGATCCTTTTTCCTTGTACCCTCTCTTTAGAGCTCAGCCCAGAGTTCCTGCTCCAGATTTCCCACTGCCTTCTCCGATGATTTCGGTAACTTTCCTGCTGTCTCCCACAGCGCAGCACATCACACCGCCTGCCTTGCTTCAGCTCTAACTACCATATAGAGGGTTCGTTAAAGATTATAATGGGACAGATTTGCGGACCTTCATAATGATTGCTGCTCCTCTTCCAAGCAAGCCAGAAATAGTTGGATCCCTCCAGCTCTAACACAACAATTCTTTTCAGTGAGTGGCCCTTTCGTTGGTCTCAGTTTGTCCACCCATGTGCATATATGTGTGCACAAGCAAACAGTGTGCACACACATGTGCAGGTACTTCTGGGCCTGCACTGCTTGATGCATGCTGACATATACATGCATCTTTTTTCCCAGCCATACACATATAGGCGTCTAGGTTCTGGGGTTTTAAGGTATTCAAAAATAAAGTCATTTTTTCTCCAATCTGTACCCAGAATCCTATGAGATGTAGGTATCAGGTGGAGTTAAAAATGTCTGTTTTGCAACTGATTGGAAGATGCGACTTCAGTGTGCAGAGAGAGCAGGCTTGTAACATTTTTTTCTTGAAATTAAAGCACGGGAAGAGCTAGAAATCTTTCAACCAGCCCAGTAGGAAATGCTTGCTTGCTTCCTGTGGGCAGATTGGCACCCAGAGAGAAAGGGGCTGAGGCGAGCATACCTGTGTCTGCCTTCCAAACACTCCCATCAGCTGAAGAATAAGAGAGGACTGCTGAGAGATATTAAGAGTATTACTCCAGTAGTCTCCCTCCACGTGGGACACATACCTGCACACAGATAAATTCTTAACACTAAGCCATAGACATGGAGAATCAGATGTCCAGAGCCAAGGAATCAGAAGACTAGGGAGAATGAGAACTGAAGGCCAAGTGAGAAAGGGAGTGTGAGGTCTGCAGCAGAGCTGTAACCTACACCAAGGGTTGAGTCTGGAGCCAAGAATAGAGCAGACAGCTGACAAATAGAATAGATAAAAAGACTTGAATGCAAGGAAAATTGGGGAAAATGCTAAGAAGAACATAAAGCTGCTGTAGAAAGTATATTTAAGGAATATTGAATTAGTTTGTTTACCCTTTCTTTCAAAAAAGGATTTTCAATGGCCAAGATTTATATGTTAATAGACATTAGAATGTATAACTGGAGAGAGAATGTGGGAATGCAGGTAGGTATACAAGCTGTTGCAAGAATATATGAGGCCAGATTTCTGTATGTGAAAGAGGAGAGAGAGGGCCTCTGCCTATCTATCATAACTTGGAGTAGGTCTCACAGCCCCCAAATTGACCATGGGATGGAATTAAAGCTCCCTGTCCACACTTACCCTAAGGGAAGAATATTGCCTTGTTCCAGAACAAGCCTTAGGGTTTAAGAACAAGCCCCAGGGTTAACATTTTTTCATCATTTGCCTTCACATTTTGGTGTTTAGTTCTAAGTGACCCCAAGGATCTGACCCTTTGGGAGAAGGGAGGTAGTAATAGATAGTTATTATAATAGCTAGCATTTATCGAACATTGACTCTGGATCAGCCACTGTCTAGAATGCTTTCAATGTACCAATTCACTTAATCCTCATAGCAACCCTGTCAAGTATATGTACTTTTATAGATTATATGTATATGTATATATATATATGTGTGTGTGTGTGTATGTATATGTATGTTTTATAGATAACCAAACAGACACAGAGAGGCTTAGCAATTTACCCAAAGGCACACAGCTAATACTCAGCAGAGTAGGAATGCAAATCTAGGTAGTTTGGTCTTAGAAGCCATACTCTGAACAACTAATGGGAGAGAAAAGTGGGTAGAATCAGCCCAGTCTTGGACCTTTCCCATGTGAAAGGAGCAGAGCCCTCGTCAGGCTAATTCTGAATTCAAATCCTATATTCGGGGTCTGCATTTAGCTGGGCCTGAAGTTAACCGCCATGCAAGCCAAGCGTCGTCTCCTGCTGTCAGACCACTAGGTAGATATTTTAGGGAAAGGCAGGGTCATTGCTCCATCTGACAACTCCTCAAAACGTGTAGATTACTCAACAGATGTCTGGATGGGTGTACAACTACTTTCTGGTCTCTGCTGAAGTGGGGACTGAGGGCCAGAAAAAAGAGGTCTAGGGGAGATGCAGAATTCTCAGAGACTTACCACTGGTAGGCAATTCATTCAGTCATTCCACAAACATATTTATTGAGTTTCTACTACATGCTCCACATTGCCTTCATTTTCTTGGTGTGTTACTCAGTGCAGACTCCCATCACCAGGTTCCATACTCTTGTGGGGTCAGGCACTTACACGGCGCCTCTTCCACCTTCCTTGCCTGGTATCTAGCAGCCCGACTGGAGGGCCTACACTGACACACGGGGCAGTGTTTGTTCAATAACGCTTGGAAGCACAAGTGAGCTCTGTATTACCGCCCTTTCGGCAGGGGCGGCTGGAGTGCCTGAAAGCTCCTAGTTCTAGCCCTGCAGAGCCACAGAGACCAACCCAAAGCACCAGCCATCAGCTTTGTTCCTCAAGCCTCTGGAGAAAACCTTTGATTTCATGGGGATGATTATTTTTATTCTTGCCCACTCGAGGATGAAGCCCAAGAAACAAGAGGTTGCCCCTTTCAGAGGCATCACAATGGCTCATCTCCAGCCAAACCCACTGTTTTTTGTTTTTTGTTATTTCTGAGTTTGGTTGAGCCTCTCTTGGAAACCATTACTATACAACTTACTTAAAAGAAAGAGTAGAGGGATTGGGCATAAGAGACTCAGACAGAGAGGGGAGGAGTTGGGAGGTTTGGGATAGGGAGGCTGGAAGTAATGTTGTCAGAGAAAGAGCAAGAAGAACACATTAAAGTCACAATCTGATTTGAATCAATTCCGTTTTGTAGTGACATTTTTAATCTTTTTGCAAAGTCAAACAATTCCAAGTTTGACTTTTGGCCAAGCCTGGAGGATTGGAACTTTGGGTGAAGGTTTCAGAAACACACACACACACACACACACACACACACACACACACACACAGAAAGAGAGAGAAAGGAGGGAAAAGAAAGGAGAGGAAAACTTTTATCCTAAAGTCATTGTAAATCCAAAGCAGGGTTTTATCCTCCACAGTTAAATGAGAAAGAAAAAAAAAAAATCAAGAATACCAACATTTGAGGTACAAAGACTGTCATGGGCCAGTGGAAGTTTGCAAAATTATATGTAAATGACCAAAGTTTTTACTGTGGTGGCCCTGTGCGTTCCCAAAGCTAATCCCAAAGAGAAAATCTACTTAGCAAAAGAAAGTTTTGTCTAATTTGGTTAACAGTTGAGAAGTGACAAAAATGCTGAATATATTAATAATTTATATTTCCAGGGTAACACTATATCTTTAATGCTTCACTGCCAAAGGGAATTCAGATTGGCTTAATGCTCAGAGGAAAAAAAGCCTGAAAGGCCTTCTTCATATTCTGTATCCAGCACAGATGAAAATGGGTGTAAGACATGTGTTCCAATAATAGGCACCATGCATTCTCCCATTTCTGCATAATTTGTTTTCATCCCATATTGCTGAACGTATATTTGTTATCCAGAGGCCTCCTGGCCTTACATTCACTTTCATGCTCCAATGATAGAGTTTATAAGGGAGGAGATATTTTTTTGCATCTCACATTTTTTAGAAAAGCATTGTAGGACATGTAGTGCATGTAAGGGCAAGAACCCCTTACTTACAAGACCTTTTCCAAAGTTTATAGATTTCTCCTGCCCCCCAAAACGTACACATTTAAGCTTTACTTTGTGGGCAGTATAACGAGGTGTTTTGTTTTGTTTTGTCCCATCCTGTATAATCAAGTTTGACGGTTTACAAATTGCAGGTCATCCTATTCCATGACCTCTGTAAACAGTCTAGGTCAGAGCTCCCTTAAACCCTGTCCACAGGAATGGAATAAGTTAATTTATTGTCCTCCGGCTAATCTGGATGAAGACAAATCATGGTAGTTGAGCTAAATGGCTTCTGGAAAACAGGAAAAGCTACTACAGAATTTCTAATTATTTGTTTAAAGGGTATCAAAGCTAAGGAGAACAAAGAAAAAAAAATCAATGAAGGAAAAAACTTTTAAATCCCCACAAACACAACTTTAGCTGTTGGGTACTTCATTCGTTTTACCTGTTTATATAAAACAACAGCAAGTTTCATTTTGCTGTTGGGGGCTTAGAAAAACGATTTTAGTTTGCTGTTTTAAATGTATTGCTGTTTAGTGGATAAGGCGCAGGTCCAACTGGAATTGAAAGCCACACTCCCCTAAAGATATTACCCGTATCTCCCCTAGACCCCATTCTTACCTATATTCTGGGTGGCCTGAGAAGGTTAAAATCTGCCGCTGCCCCGCCCCCCACATACACCCTCCCCACCCCAGGGAGAGGATAAGAGGGGAAGCCTTTGCTCACCAGGCCTGAGAACCTCAACCGGGAACCCAGCATCTCAGCCTGGCGCCAGTGGCCGCATACTGGGGATCCGCAGAGAAAACAGTCCCTTGGGAGGGCGTGTCTCCAACCCAGTCATTGCTGGACTCACCCTGTTGTCCAGCTCCCCACAAAGTTGAGCTGGTATGTGCGTAAAAGGCAATGCCAGCTTCCCAAACCCTCAGGTGCCTAGTAGTTGTCATCCAAAAATAAAAACTTCATCGTATGTTGTTTTTAAGCCATAACACAGAAGTTACTGCCTCTACATATTTTTCTACAGAAACGTGTTAAAGCTGTAAACCTAGTGTCACGCATCCTACTGGCCAGAGGGCCGCCGCGCTCCAGACCAGTGGTCGCTTGGTGCGCGCGGGTCCCGGGTCTTGTTTGGGGTAAGAGAGGCGCCTAGGTCCGAGCTGGCGAAAATCTACCAAAGCCACTTTGGAGTGGGTCCTTCGATTTACATTTTCTGAGAGCCAATGGCCCTGTTCCTCGTGTCTACCCTTCTCCAAGGCAGATACTTAAGATGCGGGCTAGGCAGTACTTCTCTGGAGCCCCGGGGAAGCCGCGAGTCCTGTCCCCAAGCAACGCCTCTATTTAGCCTTGTCCACCTCCCCTGCAATGGGACCCCGTCCCCAAATCACTGAAGGCAGTCATCCTGGTCTGTATCAGCCTCGCGCCCTAGGCATCTCCAGGGGCATGGGTTGTGGAGGAACAGAAGGTAACAAAGAAATCCACCTCTTTTGGCCTTTACCAAAAATCATTTATTGCCAGGGGGAGATCCTTCAGAAGATTAATTCGCTCTTGGCCTTCCTCCACCCAGCTATTTGTCGCCACAGTATTTACACCTGTACAATATACAGTATTTCTCCTAAGCAGCGCCTAAAGCGCAGAGAAATCTGGCGGGCGGGTAAGCGTCAGAGCACCGGGGGATGCTGGGGCGTGTGCAAGTTGAGGGCGCTGGGGTGGGCGTGGCCGATCAGGTTGAGGTAATGCCGATCCAAGCCCTGCACTGGCGCTAGGAAGGGGCTGTGCTGCTGAGCGGGGCTCGGGAGCGGCACGGGCGCGCTGGGCAGGTAGGGCAGTGCCGGGCTGCGGGCTGCGCCATGAGGCCAAGGGAAGGACCCGGGAGCTGCGCCCTGCTGGAACATGGAGGCCTCACCCGGGCTGTGGCCTGCGAACTCGGGCCCTGCGGAGTGCAGCTGATAGGAGAAATCCGGCTCTGAGAGCGATCCCAGCGGCTGAAAGGCTGGCTCTGTACCTAAGCGGGCTTTGGACTGCAGGAAGGCAAGGATGCGCGCGTACTTGGTGTCCTTGGTCTCCATCCGCTCCACAGTGGTGAGGTAATGAACCAGGTTCTTCATACACTCGTGGTAGCCGTAGTGGAAGTAGTTGGCAAACTCCGCTAGTACTGCTGAAGTGGCAAGAAAAACCGTGGAAAGGAAAACAACTGTGAGCGGCCCCTTCTCTACCGGGAGCCCGAGACGGATGCCAGGAACCTTCCATCACGCTGTGTGGCTAGAGTTCCCATTTCAGATCTTATCCTCCTCTCTACCCAGTCTGGAGTCGGAGAAAGCGCAATGGAGAGGAGGCAACGGAACCAATATTCCCAGAAACCTGTTCTCCAGCCCTCCTTAGCTATCGCACGCGCCCGCCTCGGCAGCGTCCAGAAAGGTCTCTCCCGCGCGCCCCTTCACAACCACTCTCACACCCAGGTCTCAGTGGGGCGCACGCTCCCTGCCCAGGTTTCCCTTTGCCCATCCCGCGCCCACCTTTTTCCTTTCCCCTGGGAAAATCAGCAGAGTGCAGGGCCCTCAGGTACTGAACGGTCATCTCGAGGATCTCCGCCTTCTCCAGCTTCCCGGAACTCTGCAAAAGGAGAAAGGGCTCCTCGCAGCGGCCCAGCGGGCGCAGGCCAGCCCTAGCTGGCTGGGTACACGGTTTTATCTGGAGAGGACCAGCGAGCAGGCGCTGCTGTGGATCTACGCGAGGGCTGCCTGGGGCTCACTCAGCGTTCAGGCGCCCCAGGGAAGGAGGCCCACATGTAAGGCCCTCTTTGTCCCCAGACTCCTGGTATCTAGGCCACATGTGACAGCGCCTGGCACCCTACTCTCGGCTTCAACTTTACCTGCTTCGCCAGGGCCATGGGCACCGTCTCGCCCAGCTCGTTCAAACAGCGGTTAATCCGGTCCCTCCTCCTTTTTTCTATCACTTTGTGGGAAACAGGGCTTCTCTGTGAACAGAAGTTTGTATGTTAAGGATGGCTTTGCCCAGAGAGTTGACAAAGGCACGGCTGTGATTGCGTGCCAACCGTCTTCCCAACCCCAAACACTGCCAAGGGACTCGCCCCGGCAGGAGGCCCTGCTCCTCTACACTTGGATCAAACAAACTGCTCTCTGACGCCGGCACTGTTGCGCTCTTCTTCCGGCCTCCCCACCCGCTGGGCCACACCGCCAAGTTGAGCGCCAGGGCAGTGGGGAGGTGGCCACCGGGCGTGGGCTCCTCCCCGCGTGAGGCGTCTCTTCTATCCTCATGCCCTTCCCAGACCACTCAGGATTCTCGTACAGAAGTCTGGTGTGGCCACATCCCTGCCGTCAGCCCAGCCAGTTGAACGCTTGGGGAGTCAGACCATCAGGGCGCAAGAGCCTTCTGGGCTCAGCCGACTCACTTTGCGTTCCTTAAGCTTGTCTGACATCCTGGTCAGAGCGCACCCTCGGAAGAGGCGTTGGCGCCAGGCACCCGTCCACTCTCCTCCTCGTGTGCCTCCTCGAGTGTCCCAGGTAGACTGTAGCCTCCCAGCCCTGAAGGGCTGCCTTATAAAGCCGTCATCTAGAGCTCCAAGTGCATTCACGAGTTGAATTATTCCATAGGATTAAGGGAGCTGCGTTTGGGGGATGTATGCATTCAAGATCAGTTTTAAAGAAGTTTAGAAAAAAAAAAATTAGCAGACGAGGGGGGCGAGCTGGGGGCAGATCAGCTTTGTTAATCCACGTGGCCCTTCAAAGGACACGTGATCAGCGGGGAATAACATTTGCATGGCAACAGCCGGGGCAGGAAAAGGAGGCGGTAAACTGGGGCCAGCGGGCGAGCGAGC
This sequence comes from Rousettus aegyptiacus, assembly GCF_014176215.1. Classification (NCBI taxonomy): domain Eukaryota; kingdom Metazoa; phylum Chordata; class Mammalia; order Chiroptera; family Pteropodidae; genus Rousettus; species Rousettus aegyptiacus. The sequence continues at coordinate 27,486,538 of NW_023416286.1, forward strand.
GCTAGCAGCAGGCGCGGAGCGCAGGGGCGCAGCAGCCGCGGGCACCGGGGGGCGAGGACCCTCACAAAACAGTGTCGCCTCCTTTAGTCCCACCGCTGAGTCTCACACGATTGCCTGTTTACAAATCCCAGCAAGCCCGCAGTCCCAGCGCCGAGTGCGTTTTAAAGCCTGTCCAGAGTCATTAAAGTAATTAAGTAAGCCTTTAATAGGCTGTTCCGCCGGGTTCAAGGGAGAGCTCTTGGAGACGGAGGCGCCCCGTTTGTTCCCAGGCTTTCTCACACGACTTGGTGACACGTCCATCTCCCCCCTTTTTGTTTACACCGCTTTATTTGTCCGGACATCCCGGCAGGTGTGGGGCTGCGGCTGGCACACGAGGCTCCCGCCTCGCCTCGCCCCTCCCGCCAGTCTTTGGCACGCGACGCTCCCCTCTACTCCCTGACCAAGTTGCTCGCTTTCTTCCCCACCCCCCCGCCCTCGGGCTCTGTCTTCGCAGGGGAAGAGGCTCAATTTGTAGCCTATTATCCTATAAGAAAATGTCCATTGAAAAGTATGAATAGTTTCATTGGGCTAAATTTTGATAATACCGGAGAGTGGGGGAGGAGAAGCAGGCAGGCGTGTGTGTGTTGGGGGGGGGGGGTTGGGAACGAGGGTGGGAGGATTTGGGGGCAACACGGAGAAGAGTGGGCCGAGAAGAAAAGGGGGAATGCAGCTGGCCCAGGCGAGCATTATTCGACGTCACCTGCGAGAGGGGGCGCCTACAGACCCCTATTCATTTGCCTAATTTTGGTCAATTTAACAAACTTCAGGAGAAATTATTGTGGCTTTGTCAGGGAGGGTGAAGCCTTCTGATCGAATTAACAGCATGTTTTGATCCGGTAAATGTCATTAGAAAGGGAGAAACAATCGCGCTTAGAGGGCTCTGAGTAATGCGCCCAAGTGGAGACGCCAAAGCGCACTGCTCACAAAGGGAGCAAGTAGCTGCCACAGGGAACTTTTGTACCCGCCCATCGCCCAAGTTTTGACACAAAAAGGCATTATTTCATACTTGAATACGTTTAATCCAACGATTGTCTATTTTCTGCAAACATATTTTCACAGCATTGTTAACTTTTTATGTCCCCCTTTCGCGGGCGCCTTTTCTTAACGTTTGGGGGCGGGAGAGCGCAGACACTTTGGGCATCAATATTTGTCACTGAAAAGGGCTCCGTGAAGTTAGGGAAGTTGATCTCTTTTTTATGGTTTTAGAGAGCGAATATACCGGGGGAGGAGGAGGGAGGGAGGGCACGACAGAAACGAGGGAGTAAATTTGCCGGACGGCCCGGAGAGGAAGGAGGGGGGCGCCGGCTGGGAATTCTCTGCCTCCCGCGCCTCTGCGGGCAGACTGGCCTCGCGGCCAGGGCTCCTGTCCCCCCACCGACAGGGCTTGCTCGCATTTGCTCCTCGGAACCAAACTCTGGGGGCTCCAGCCTTGTGGGGTGTGGGTGGAGGGTGAGCTTTCCCGCAAATGTAAACTATAAAAAATGCGTTTGGTTTTATGACCTGCGCTAGAGCCACTGAGCTGTCGCCTCTTTCTAATCTGTTCCATCTGAGAACCCAGACCTCTCCTTAGTTATCTTCCCTTCCTTTTCTGCTCCCCACCTTACCTAAATTCTCTTTCCTCTGCTGGACTATGGCAGGGCTTGGGTTCTCTGTCTCCCGGTGTCAGCAGACCTTGTCAGAGGTGGCTAGGGCGGAGTCCTGCTTGCTGGTGGGATCTAGGGAGCTCCTAGGGCGCAGAGGTGGGCCTGCGGTCTGGGGTCCCGGAGTAGCTAGCAGCCCACCTGCCCTGGCCTGGGAGGTGTGGCGCTGGGTCTGCACCACGTATCCGGCACCCCAGGACGTCCCTCCCCCTCTTGCTTTCAGTCTTCATGACGCTTCTTTTCTATTTCCCACCAGATTGCACACGACCCGACCCGCACCCTCGCACCCTCCTGCAGGTCGCTCTGCCAGCCTCGGGTGCCCTCTCAGAGGTTGTTGATTTCAGCATATTCACTCGAACACAAAGGGATTAAACACAAACCCTTATCATCCAAATTAACTAACGTGAATGGGTGAAAGGGAGTGCGCACACTTCTCGCCCCCACCCCCCTTTTAAGCCAGCAGACTAGGAGTTGATCCTCTTACTGTTGGTGTTAACTGCCAGCTGCAGGCACCTTCCACCGGCCAACTTTCATTCTGTGCAAACTGTTTAATTTCCCGTGTTTGCTCAGGAGCTGGGCTCCAGGGTTTGCCCAGGGCTGCAAGTCTCTGCGTGTGGTTGAGGGGCCCATGTGAACTGGTCATGGGTGGAAGTGGAGTGGCGGGGCACGCATCCTCACCGCGTCCTCCTGAGGGCTGCAACCCCTCTTGAAAGACCGAACATGCCTCTTCCTGTTCAGGTGAAGGAAAGGATGCCTTTAATTGACTCATGCTGTCAGGAACTGGGGCACTGGGACCCTGATGGTCATCGTCCCTTTAATTCTCCTCCTCAGGATGGTGATAAAATGTTCCCTGATCTTGCCCCCGTTTCCACTCCAAATAAGAGCAGAGTAATGAAGAGTAGGAGCCAAACGGTCATTTGAATTTCAGTTTCACCACATTCAAGATGGGCGAGACTTTGAATCCCACTGTGCCTCAGTTTCCTCTCCTGTAAAATGGAGATAATTACTGTGTCTCTTATGTTACAAGGTGGCCATTGGAATGAAGTAAGTGAAGATAGGCAAGGTACTTAAAAGAAGGCTTGCCTACTCAACGAATGGTTTTATTTTGCATGGAGATCTCTTCTGCAGTGGCTGTACAATAGTGGTATTTTATGGGGTTTGCACTATTGTGTGATATTTTCATCCATTTCATATTTTTTCTCATCCCGAGGAAAGCTTTTCTCTCCCCGAAAAAGCCACAGTAATTTCCTATATTGACCAAAATTAGGAAAATGAACTGGGGCCTTTAGATGGCCTCTCTCATGGGTGACATTACCTAGTGCTTGCTGGCCAGCTGTGCTCTCCCAGTGTGTGTGAACCTAAAGAAGGCCCTAAGGGCAGAAGCCTCCCATTTCAAGTGATCTAAACTTTCGCATCAAAATTAGAGCAAAGCTAGGAAGTAAGACTACTTAGAAATTAGATAATGATGATTAAATATTAATCTGTGTTTAGACTCCTGGAGAGACATGAAGACAAAAAGTTCATGCACATAGAGGGAGACGGTACTTAAGGAAGGGAAGATAGATATCCTGTAAAATATTGGAACGAGCAGCGCTACAAAGCCCCCCTTGTTTGTGGGACGACTTCAATCTAGGTGGTTAATTCATTCCACTTAGTACAGCCTGGAAAATCCCACCTTTGCTGTCCTGCTGTCAGTCTGGGGTGCCCATTCCTGCCTGGGACTTGTGCCTAGATAGCCATCAGCTGTTTAATAGGAAATGGTGGACTCCAACTTCAGCTAGAGTAGTGCTTCTCAAGCTTTGATGCACACACGATTAACTGGGGATCTTGTTAAATGCAAATTCTGAGTCTGTTAGGTCATGTTTACACTGCTCAGTGTAGTTTTGTTAAAGGAAGGAAAACTGGGATAGGAGCTTCCAGGATTATTTTAGCATCAGTGCTGGAGCTAATTCTACAAGCAGTCTCTTACGAGGCCCCATATGGTCATATTTTAGCATTTACTTTTGGACTATTAAAAGAAGTAGGGGAGGTATAAATATAACCATTGAGAAAGAATGCTTTTAGGTAGCTGAAGGTATTTCTTTCCATATTTTGATGTTCATATCACTTAGAAAGTGTTACAGTTGCTATGAGTGGTGTCTATTATGGGCTTCGATTATTCTAGGCAACTGGCTTTCTTTGGAGGCTGATAATTGCAGCTTCTTGCTCAGTCAAACAAGCATTCTGAAGAGATCACTGAGGAACTTTGGCTTAGAGTGTTGAGGGGAGTTCTTTCTATAGGATAAAGATTTTTATCTGCTTCACAGGGCAAATTTGCACGGGAGACTAGAGGTATGTTACTGAATAGAAAATGTAATTGTAAATTGCAATAAATAACATACAATTTGAGGGAAAGTTTCATGTTGAAGAGAAATGTAGGTTACAGGAATGTTAATGACAGGTGCTATTGTATGGGCAGTAATCAAGTAGCAGATATATGAGAGGCACCCAGTTCGCGCATGCAGGTGACTAATGGCCAACTCTTCCCCACCCTCTCTGCCATCTTCATTCATTCACCACCAGATTCATCATTTACTGTGTGCCAGGCACTGGGCAGGACAACATTGGAGCTGCTGAGGACAAACATAAAGCTTTTGGAGAATCTCTCAAATTTCTGCTTGTGAAAAGAACAACCCGGTCAAGGAGATAGCCCTAGGACCGGCCCCATCCCTAATTTGCCTGTTTGTTGGTCCACCTCCCTAAATTTGCACCCCAAAGCTTGAGGTTTCTGTTCACTTTGTTTCTTCACATTAACCTTGACAGTTAGACATTAATTTAGGGAGTTATAAATCCCCTTTTAAAAACTTCATTGCCTCTGAGAGCATTTGGGACTGTCGTTAGGGTAAATTGATATATTGGGATTTTGTTCCTTTCTCTCTAACACCAAAACAAAGGAGGCTGTCAATAAAATAAGTTTTGTTGGAAATGAAGTAATTCTGGAAGACCTGGTGTGTTAGTTTCCTGTGGCTGCTGTAACAAATTATCATAAACCTGGTAGTTTAAAACAACAGAAACTCCTCTCACAAGCTGAGGGTCAGAAGTCTGAAATCAGTAGCACTGGGCTGAAATCAGATGTCAGCAGGAACATGCTTCCTCTGGAGGGTTTGGAAGAGAATATGCTTTTCCTTTTCAGTTTTGTGGCTACCAGCATTCCTTGGCTTGTGGTCATATTACTCTACTCCCCGCTTCTGTGGTCATGTTCATTGCCTTCTCTTCTCCTATGTGTCAAATCTCCCTCTGCCTCTTTCTTATAAGGACATTTATAGTTGCATTTAGGCCCCACTTGGATAATCTCCCTATCTCAAGATGCTTAACTTAATCAAATCTGCAAAGTTCAGGTAACAGTCATGGATTCCAGGAATTTGAATATGGGTGTCTATTGGGAGCCATTATTTAGCCTCCGATACCTGGTAAAGTTCTATAATGGGAGCTCAGAGAGCATCTGTGCTCTAATACCCTGACAGAAGGGCCACCAAAAGCAGCAGAGGCATGGGCAAGAGGAAGTGGGAGAGAGGATAAAAGAAAAACATGTTCTGTTTCCTAACTTAGCAGAGTTATCCCTCTCCTATTATCTTCCTCCTTCCCCTTTCCTCTTCTCCCCGTTCTCCTTTCTTCTTCCTCTTGCATCACAGGGCCCTGTACTCCCAAGGCCTCAGAATTAATATATTTATCTTGCAATACAAGTTAGATAGTCTATAGCTTACTAACCTATAACCCTTGTTACCATTTACACACACACACACACACACACACACACACACACACTAACTCTGCCTCAAAACTAGCTAATTAAGACTCAAATCCTTCCCCACCCCCACCCCCACTCTTCTCCAATACCTGCTTTTCTAGTTGGCCACTGGTCTTTGGAAAATGTCATGTTCATGCTCACCAGGACCTATAGGATCCAAAGAGATCAGGAAATAAATTCTAACTCTGCTCAAGAAATGGTTTGGGGTAAGTTGCTGCACCTCAGTTTTTGCATCTGTGAAGTAGAGATGATGGTGCCTATTTCCTAGGCCTGTTGAGATGACTCAACGAGATAATGTTTGTGACGTTTCTGGCATCGCGTCTACACTGTAGGAAGTGCACAGGGGCTGAGATTCTCATGTGTTGATCTGGTTGAGCACCTGCTCGATTCCTGGAACAGTCCTCGTATTATAATGGGGAACAGAACACAGTTGCTGCCCTTTCAGGAGTTTATCGAATGAGACAGACACACGAAGGAAATCTGATATAAGTAGGCAAGAAGGGTGCGATGGTAGAAGGAACTCAGGGAAGACTTCCTGGAGGAAATGATGCATGAACAGGGTCCTAAGGCTGAACGTATTAGCTTCTTAGGGCTGCCATAGCAAATCACTGGAAATTTGGTGGCTTAACACAATGAAAATTAATTTCATCATGGTTTTGGAGGCTAGAAGTCCAAAATCAAGGTATCAACAAAGCCATGCACCATCCGAAGGCTCTAGGGGAGATATTTTTCCATGTTTCTTCCAGCTTTTAGTGACCCCATATTCTGTGGTTTGTGGCAGCATGACCCTGATCTCTGTGTCTGTCTTCACATAGCTGTCTATGTGTCCCTTCTCTTTTTATAAAGTCTCTTGTCATTGGATTTAGGGTCCACCCAGATAATCCAGGATTATTTCATCTCCTTAATTACATGCGCAAAGACAGCTTTTCCCAAATAAGGTCACATTCACAGGTTCTGGTGGCTATATCTTTTGGGAGCTCACCATTCAGTATATTACAATGATTTGGGAAGTAGCCAAGCAAAGATCCCTGGGAGAGGTGCTCTCAGTAAATAGGATTAACGTGAGGAAGGGCCCAAGGGCATGAAACAGCTTTATGGTTTGGGGGACCCGCAGTGTAGCCTTAATAGATTATGAACTGTGAGGAAGAGTGAGGTAGAGAATGAGTGGAGACGCAGTCATGGGTGGGAGGCAGGCTTGGCACTAAGGAGTTTAACTTCTTGTGTCACAGTGGGTCAGGTAAAGATCCTGCAGTCCTGAAGGAAGTTAGAGAGATAAAATCAGCGGGGTTTGGGGGTAGGATTAGATATGATGGGAGAGGAATAGGGAAGATGATTGCTGGGTTTCTGGTTTGGAAATTGACTCCATGGTAACGCCGTTAATTGAGATTAGCAATAAGGAGGAAGATCAGGTCATTTGGAGCACGTATGTATATGGGACAAGAGGTATAAGAGATGATGATTGATTTAATTTTGGACCCATCAATGTTAAAGGATTTATATGGCTACCCCATAAATGGGTGCCCAGAAGATAGCTGAGATATGACTGAAGGTCAGAGGTAAAAAGGGCACAGTCAGCCTGTAGGCACTGAGAGACTGTGACTTTGGCTGAAATCACTCAAGAAGAGCTTAAAGGAGAAGGGCAGGGGCCTAAGGACAAAATCCTGGGGGATGCTGATGGGCAAGAAGTGGATGAAGGACATCAATAAGGAAGGGGTCATCAGAAGGGAAGGAAGAGAGCTCAGAAGGCTCCTGGGATTCCTAGGAGCATGGGTAAGGATGGCTTCAAGGAAGAGGAGATGCTCAGCGGGATCCAATGTAGGAGATATCTGGAAAATGTTTATAGGATTCAAAAGGCCTGTGGAGATCAAACGTGGAAGTCATCAACAAATTCTGAAAGTTTCTAAAGAGTAGGAGAGACAGAAAGCGAGGATCACTCTCCTCCCCCAACCTGGACCGTGAGGATTTGAGTGCTTCCTAGCTGACGAATTCACCCTGCAAGCTAGAAAAGATAGCGTCCCCCTCCTTGGGAATCTAACAGCTGGAGTTGACGCGGTATATCTTGTAATATAGATTTGCAGACAGCCCAGGCCACTGGTGCCTTGTGGGGGCTGTGGGGGCCATCCCGCTCTTCTTTCTCGTTGGCTAATAATAATAATGGTCAATGCATGGACCGCATCTCTTACCTCCCAAGCACTGTACTCCCTTGGTCACTAAGTGCTTTGCAGATCTTTGCTCCTGTAATCTCCACAACAATAAGATAAATACTCTGTTTATTTCACAGATAGAAAGAGGCTTGGGGAATTCAGGGACACTTTACTCAGGGACAGATCACTATTAGCTGGTAGTGCTGAATACAAACTGAGGCAGATCTAATCCAGAACCAGTGCCCTTTCCAGCCCTCCTATAGTCTTGGTCTCCTTGAGATAAGAAGTCATGAGAGAGACTTCTCACCCAGGAGACTGACCCCACCTTACAACTACCAAGGGTAGCTGCTGCTTCGCAAAGCAGAACAATCCTCAATATGCCCAGTGACCTTGTAGATTTGTTCTCCCTCTTGTAGCCTCCAGAGGTGTAAGTTACCTTTGAGTTCGGTTCCCTCACTCTTGCTCTTCATATTTCTGACACTCCAATTATATAGCAATGCTTCCGAACTCTTTTTACACATCAGGAGACTTTTGACAACACATATTCCTGGGTCCTAATCCAAACTTATTAAAAAGAATCTCTGTGAGTGTGGTCCTTAAATTTGTATCTTAAAAAAAAAAAAAAAGAAAAAGAAAAACTTCTCAGGTGACTCTGATGTACTGGTCCCTGGTCTGGCATTTATTTGATATCATTGCTATACAACGGCTTGTCAACAGTGTGAGATTATGTTGTGGTTATCTGTTGCATTAGATTTTGGCAGGTGGATAGGATAGGGACCATAGGTTTTAAAAGTCTTTTAAGTCATTGGTTCTGATATATTTCTAATAAGGCAATCTATGGTCTCTTTTTATAATGGAATAGCTTGACTCCCTCACCCTTTACCTTTTTATTGGCTCAGGAGTAAAGTCTGCGTGATCAGTTTAAAGTTTTCCAGATTTCCAGGGCTCATTTTGAGAAAGATAAAAGGTATTAGTGTGATGGATCTGGGGGCAGAGTGGACCTAGCGCTGAGGCTCTTTAGGATGCGGGTGGATTTGGACAGATGGAGGGTTGGTTGGTGCCCTCTGGTGGATCGAACACTGCAACAACTTCTACAACAAGGGCTAACCCACCTGACTGGCTTAAAAAGAAACTGGATTCAGCCTTGAAATTGTTGTTTGGGGACCCACTGTATTTTGCCAGGACGCCTCACTTCTCTGGCTGCAGGATTTTTATGTATTAGTTGGGAGAGTTGGACAAAGATATCAGTGAACAGGGAGACGTGCAGAAGGCTGAGTCTAGGCCAGGGGCCAGGTGTGACAGCCCTGCCACATCACACACGTTTGTTTCCACTGGTGTGAGGTCTCTGAGACTGGGATGTTGGCATCTAGCACAGTATTAGCATAGCAAAATAGTCAATAAACGCTTGCTAAAAGAGGGAGGGCAAAGGGAAGAAAGGTTGCCGGACTTGCTTCTATTGGTTCAGGAGCTGGCAGGTCAAGATTAAGTCTTGTGAGGCAGAGCTCAGCACCTGAGCCCTTCACGCCAGAAACCTGACTGAAAAGTGATGGCACAGGCGCTGGGGGGGGTCTCCTGTTGCTCCCTAAGGGTGAGCAAACACCTGGACTCTGACACCGGAGTCTTGGGCCCCACCTGAATTCCTTGACTCGCAGCGTGAGTGGGGTTCCTTCTATCTGCTGGGGAGTCACTGTACTATAGTTTCTCGGAAGTGCAGGTTGTAGAGAGGTAGGTCTTCCTGCCAGTTCTCAACCAGTCCCCATCCGAGTGTTTTGGCATAGTTGGTGGAAAGAGCTCTGGTTGCCAGGAGACCTTGTCTTGGTCCTGGCTCTCCACTGACTGCTAGGATGACCATGACAGGTCCCTTTCCCTTGCAGTGTCCTTTCCCAAGTCTCTCCAGCAGTCACTGTGATCACAGCCGTGGTCTTTCTGCTCCACCTGACTCCCAGTATATCTTTTCAGTTGATGGGACCCCCAGTGTGCCAGGGAGAAACCAGTAGAGGAAAGACACACATGAGGGAAAGAAAGAAAGAAAGCAGAAGGATATGGGAAAGGGATTAAAAAAGAAGCAGACGGAGAAAAAAGGAAGAGGAAGGAGAAGAAAATAAATATAAGATTAGCAGATTTGATTAGTTAATTCTACAAACATTTGCCAAGCACCTCTTTTTGCTTGGTGTGATGGTTAATTTTATGTGTCAACTTGGCTAGGCCATGACACCCAGCTATTCAGTCACATAGCAGTCTAGATATTGCTGTGAAGGCATTGATTAACATTAACTTAGTAGACTTTGAGTTAAGCAGATTACCCTCCATTCTGTGTATGGGCCTCATTCAATCAGTCGAAGGCCTTGAGAGAAAAAAGTCTGAGGTCCTCCAAGAAAAAAGAAATTCTGCTTCCAGAATGTCTTTGGATGAGAATTATAACATAACTGTTCCCTAGGTCTTGATTCCACTGTCCCACCTTGCAGATTTTTAGACTTGCCAGCCTCCGCAGTTGGATGAAGCAATTTCTAAAAAAAAAAAAAAAAAAAAAAAGAGAAAATCTGTCTCTCTCCCCCTCCCCTGCAAGAGACATACATATACATCCTATCGGTTCTGTTTCTCTGGAGGAACTCTGAGAAATACATCTGGTATTGTATTAACATCTGGGTAGAATGGTAATACTCAGCCACTTACATCCCTTGCAGTTAAAGCTTAAGTGATAGACCAGTGGATGGTGGATGGTGTAGGAAGCTGCAAGCCTAGAATAAGAGCTTTGGGCATAGAAAAGAGGAGGAATAAGTGATCCTAAGTAAAGCAAGAAAGGAAAGGCAAAACTGTAATCACATATTATTTCTTGGTAAAGGTAGGGACATTTTTATAGAACATCCTGCCTACATTCAAGTGTCCAAGAAAAAACTACATATAACATGATATCAGAGGAATATTTGATTATAGATTTTTGAACTTTTTAGTTTGGATTTCTATATCTGAAACTTCAGTAACATTGCTGTAAAAGGTATTTATCATATTTGTGGCAATATATGGCTTCTTATATTTTGGACAGTTCTCCATATTATGAATTCTCCCCACAAAGATAGAAAGCAGAATTCCATATTCCAGTTTTCCTTGAAGTCAAGGCACAGGAATTGACCTTGATTCTACCAGTCAAACTTTTATTTGGAAGAAAGCAAGAAAGGAGAGCTGTGTGGAATCTCCACAAGGGGTGGCGTGGTGTGGCGTGGCATGGTGGAGAGACACGCAGCGTTCAGAACTGCAGTGGCGGGGCTCCACTGCTCAGTGCTAGGGGTGTAAGCTGCAGGGCCGACACCCTGGTGTCATGGGATCACGCCTGAGAGAAGGCCTGAGAGAATGGATGTTGTTCTTGGCTGCATAGCCCCCTGGACTAATTCTCTGCCTCTCCTAAAAGTGCTGCGAGCTACCTAAGATCCTCTGATAAACTTATCTTCTGTTTAAACTCACTAAAGTAGATTCTGTTGTTTGCAACTAAAAACCCTGACTGATAAGATTGCTTACATTTAACAGGACCTAAGGTGTTCAGAAGAACGGTATAACCAAAATTGGAAACAAAAGGACAGGCTATAGTGTAACAAGCAGATACAAATGAAAAGAAAGTAGAGATCTCAATCTTAATATCATCAGATGAGGTGGAATTCAGGCAAAAAACAAACAAACAAACAAAAACACAACACTTTAATTAAGCGCACTTTATAATGCTAACAGGTATAATTACAAGAAGATATAATAGTAATGGGGATTTGTGCGCTGAGTAACATAGAAATTCCATTCATAAAATAGAAATTAAAAACAGCATAAAGACAAGTCTATATTTACTACTTCTAGTCCATGACATGAAGGTAAATCTGACTTACAGATACTGAACTCCATCCTGAAAACAGAGAGTACACCTTCTTTACAAAGACCCATGTAATATTTGTGAATTACAGATATTCCCAGGGAATAAACAGTACAGAAAATATTCGGTGGTCATCATGCAACAAAATTAGACATAATAATAAAGCCAGAAACAAAATGTCTCTTCTGCTAGGAAATATTAAAATAATTTTTAAATTATTCAGTATATTTTTATTTACATTTTGAAATATTTATAGAAGAATAATCAGATGTCTGGGATTTGGAGTAAGATGAACCAAGATTGGTAATATATTAATAATTGTTGAAGCTAGGAGATAGGTACATAGGAATTCGTTATATTATTTTCTCTACTTTTATGTATGTTTGGAATTTTCCATTAAAGAATTTCAAAACCTCTTTACTAAATATTCTTGGTATAAATAAAATATGGAAATCAAAATTGTTAAATTCCTAGAAAACAGCAATAATGAAACCTATAGAATATAGATAAAGCAGAGCTCATGAGAAAATTTATAGTCTTAAGTACTTAAATCAATCCAAAAAAAGAAAGAAATTAAATATTCAACTAAAAATTTTTTTTTAAAAAAAAAGGACAATAAAATAAGCTAAAGAAAAACAGAAGGAAGACATAACCACTCACTATGGAGCCACCCCCTAAACATTCGACATAAATTTAATCAGTACTTACTATGCTCTAGGAACTGTGCGAGGTGCTAGGAGGCAGTGATGAACCAAAAAACATTACCCATTCTCACACAGAGCATGTGACTGCAATCAACAATCAAATAATGACTTAATTAAATGTCAATTAAACTAGGGCAACTACTGTGTGGAAAAGCACCACTCCCCATCCCGTCCTGACCACTAGTTCTTAATTCCTCCACAGCCTCTAGGCACAGTGAGCCCCTTCTTACCTTCGCTTCGTTTCCTTTCCAGCCTGGACTCCATGGTATATTCTTTCAGCCACTCTCTTACCAGCCGTCTAAGTGCCCTCGCCCCTTTTCTGAGGCAGACCAACAAGCGCAGAGTAAATTCAGTTCTACGTTGTCCCTCCTTTAAACCAGGGTCCCAAGTAATGAGGTTAAATCACAAATCAGCATGAATTGGTGTCACGCCACTTTTATGACATTCAACCCCAACCGCACCCTCAAGGCAGTTTAGTAATGCTCATACACAAGGTCCTGTTTTCCTCAGTCGTTATTCCAGACAGGCTCAGCAGCCTGCCCCCATGGGCTCTGATACCCTTTACTCTGAGTTGTCTGTCTCACTTCACTTAGAAAACAGTTACTGCTAACATGAACTCTGTCACCCTGCTGCTCTCCACCCACATGCATGCCTATATTATATTCATTCTTACCTCTTTCTCCCCATCTGTCTAATATGGAGTCCCTCCTTCTCTCGGAGGCTCATTTCTCCTCCCCATGCCTCTTGCTCTGCCCCTGTGTTCTGGATCTCATTTACTTGCTGCCTCTAAGAATTTGCTCTATGGGTCACCCCCCTTTTTTTTCCATATTGTCCATCTCCCTCCATTCACTAGCTTCCTACCCTTAGCATGTAAATATACTCAAAATTTTCATGTCCTGAAACAAACAACAAGGAAAATAATTATTTTGCCTGTGCTCTTTTTTAGCTCTACTTCTTTCTCCTTCAAGAATGGCTCCATTCTCGGCCTGCGTTCACCGTCTCCACGTCCGCTGAAATCCAGCTTCCATCTTCACCGTGCCAGCAAAACTACCCTGAATACCTTTACGTTCAAATCCAACGGACATTTGACTTCTTTTGCCATTTGGTGCAGGTGACACCTTCCTTCTTTGAAGCTCCTTATTCACTTAGTTTTCATGATACCACTTTCCTCGTCTTCCTGTTATTTCTTCTTCGTCTCATCTGTGGATTTTTTTTTTTTTAAAACCTCTGCCTGTCCATTAAATATAGATGTTCCCAGGTTCTGTCCCCAGCTGTCTAGGTTCTTTTCTTACTCTTCTCACTCAGCTTGAGTGTTTTCATTCACAAACAGGTTTTTATCTGTTACCTACATGCTAAATTCTCCTTCTTTCTCTGGAGACCTTTCATCTGACTTTCACTCGTGTATCTACACCTAGATGTCCCTTAAGAAGATCAGTTGCATTCAGCACTTCGGGACTGGACCCATCCCTTTTCTTGATATGCATTAGTACGCTCCAGTATTTTCATTCTCTTTTTCCTAGCTCAGTGAATTGCAACATTGCGTACATTTGCCCAAATAGATAATAGCAGCAGTTACAGGAGTTTCCTTTTCTAAACACTGTTGATTCTTTTAAAAAATATAACTACTCTGCCCTCTAACTACCGCCACGCCCCAAGTCCCACTGACAAAACCTTAGTTCAGAAGCAGTGAGTTAATGGGTGGCCTTGTTTCAAGCTTTCCTGCCTCCTTCTATGCCAGTCTCCAAAAAGGACCCTGAAAGATGGTGTTCTACGCATCAAATAATGTTGCTTTCCTCACCAGAATTTGCCAATGGCTCCCAGTTGGCTCTAGGACAAAGCTTAAAGTTCATTCCATGGCACGCAATGCTTGCTTCACGGAAGTCCTTGCTAAACTGCTGTCAATCTGTCTATGCTCCAGCGACACTGACCTGAGAACACCCCTCCTGTCCCTGCCACTCTAGCAAATGCTTTCTCTTCCATAATGACTCAGCTCAGGTGTGCCTTCTGAGAGGCACCAAGGAGATGCTAGGCACCCCTCTCCCACTACCTTTCAATTGTACCTCTGATACAGTAATTTTCTTATAGTATTATCACTTGTTTTCAAGTCTGACAGTAAATTCCTTGAGAGCAGATACAACATATGTTCCCATCTGTATCCCAAGTTTCTAACACAGTGCCTGGTACCTAGCTAATGCTCAGTAGGTATTTTCTGGAATTATTTTGACTATCCCCAAATTCCTTCTTTTTCTGTTGCAAATGGAACATCCATGTCAGGGTTCCAGATCAGAGGTCTGTTTCTCTCCCTTCTCCTTTCTTCATCACTTAGGTTTCTTTTCTTCAATCTTTCTATTGAGATAAAATTTCCTTTCTCATGTCATATCTTGAATTTTTCTTCATTCCGTATCTTCTTGACTCCCAGCTTGTGCGGTGCGAATGAACCCAAACCCTCCGGCCAGCCCCAGTTCTTGCGGTGGGTCAGGAGAGGAACCTGGCAACAGGACTGGGCCGTTTTCTGGCCTGGCTTTGCCCTCCTTTCCGGCTTTATCTCAGCTGATGGGCCTTTTGTTTGCCAGTGCCAACTATCATGGCATTTCTTTTTCTAGTCTTGGTTTCCAGTTCCTTCTTTAGACATTTAATTACCAGGAAGAAAAGGGGGAGGGATACGTTTCTCTTAAGAACAATTATTGTAAAATCACGGTGTCGTTCCTCTCAGTCATGTGGCACCCACAGGAAGGTGGACAGGATGTTCCCTGCCTCACCCTCACAACCTTCACCTCTGGCCTCCCTTCCAGAGATCGGTGCCCTCCTCCACGGTCTCCTGCCCAAGTTTTCACTAGCCTCTTTTATGTCCATCAGTTAGTGACAAATTTTCCAAACTCCAAACTGGGACACTTGACGAAGGCGGTTTTCTCGTTTATTAATTTACTTACTTGAGAAACCTTAACGAATCTTATAATCATGTTACATTTAAGTGATCTCTATGCCAATTTTATGGAAAAAGAATAAAATTACAGTAAATTGGAATTCTAGAAATTATGGGCTGTAAGGATGCTGAGGAAGTGAAGCTACTGCAGAAAAACAAGAGGACTAGAAGAGGGGGAAATTTAGATGCTCTATTTTAGCAAGATTTTTTTTCATAAAGATTTTATAATGCTTAATTCAACCCAAACTGCATTTGTATTAGTCAAGCGTGTTGGTATGTATATCATTTAAAAATATTTTCAAATACGTTAGAAAAAGAGAAATGACAAGGAACATGAGAGAGATTTGCCTAAAATAATTGTCATTAACCATAAATATTGAGACATGAAGGCAAAGGCAGTATTACGGGTTGAATCGTGTCCCCCAAAAAGACATGTCGGAGTGCTAACCCCCACTTCCGATGCTATTTGGAAACAAGGGCGTTGCAGATGGTGTTAGTTAAGGTGAGGCCGTTCTGGTGGACCCTTACTCCAGTGTGACTGATGTCCTTACAGTAGCTCCCCCTTATTTAAGGGGATACGTTCCTAGACTCCCAGTGGAAGCCTGAGACCTCGGACAGTCTGGAATCTTATATATACTGTTTTTCCTATACGCACCTATGATAAAATTTAGTTATAAATTAGGCACAGTAAGAGATTAACAAAAATAGCTAATAATAAATTAGAACAATAAAATAAGGGTGACTTGAACACAAGCACTGCTATCCTGCACAGTTGATCTGATCACTGAGACTAAGTGGCCAACAGGTAGAGCATCTACAGCATGGAGATGCTGGACAAAGGAAGGCTCTTGTCTCTGGGGGGACGATCAGGACACGAGAGATTTCATCGAGCGCCTTAGAATGGTGCACAGTTTAAAACTTATGAATTGTTTACTTCCGTAATTTTCCATTTAATATTTTCAGACCACTATTGACTGGGTAACAGAAACTGCAGAAAGCAAAGCAGTGGATAAAGGTGGCCTATTGTATAAGAAATGATATGAAGACACAGAGAGGACACCGTGTGACAATGAGGATGGGTGATAGAGTTCTGCAGCTGCAAAACAAGGAATGCCAAAAACTGCCGGCAACCCTAGCGGTGAAGAGAAAGGTACAGACCAGATTAAAGCAGGGCCCTGCTAATACCTTGACTTTGGACATCTAGCCTCCAGAACTCCGCGTAAACAAATTTCTGCTGTCTTACCCAGTTTGTGGTGATTTGTGTTAGAACAGCCCTGGGAAGCTGATACAGGAAAGAAATTAATGTCTGAGGCTACATGCTTTCTGATAGGGGTGACACATGGGCTCATGTTGGCCTTGTTTGTGGCAGAATCCTGTTAACATTTTGGTAGTCCCAGGTGAAGGAGGCAGAAGTAGTAACTAAACCATGAGAGCTCAGGGCTGAAATGGAGGCAGATTAATTGTTTGTAAATTCTGGTCAATTTATGCCAAAAAAAAAAAAAAGATTGATCTTTTTTTGCCAATGATGCCCCACTGTAATCAGGTATCTCTCATTTGGGAAGAATGTCGAAGATGTTGGTTGATTCTAGGTAAGTACAGTGAAAGACGATTTGCCAAAATTTGGTTTTGTGGAAATAAAACTTGTCTAATAATCAACTCATTAAATTTACCACGTTTGCTGATTTACTCAGTGTATTATTCGTATTGAAAAGGAGTGACTTTAATAGCAGTTTTCTAGAAAGATTAAGTTAACTGTTTCCACTTTTGTCAGTTTTGTCCAGTAGTATTGAAGTAAGGTTTAATTTTTTGAAACTTAATAATTATAGGGTAATGTAGTCCTCTTATGAATAAATATATTTGGGATCTAGTAAAACAAACCAGGAACCCCAATTTCAGGGTTTTATATGGAAGCTTTTCTACTAGAATAGCAATTTTTGTATGACTGACTTTTTTCAATTAACAGTTTTTAGAATTCTTTTTTTCTAATTTCTTAAGTACTATCAACCTTCATTGGTAATTTCTAGCCATTCACAGCCACATTTTAGTGTATTATATGGTTTTTCCTGTTGCTCTCTGGTTTAGTCCATCCATATTTGACTTTACCATGATACTTTTTATTCTTTGTTTTGTAATTATGGTAGAGATATATTAAATTTGAGGTACTAACCACATAGTCTTTGTAGTAATATCTCAGGGCATCACCACTTTGAAAAGTTTTACTTGTTCATATTGAATCTTTCTGAAAACCACTACCAAATTTATGTATCCCTTTTCCTCCCTGTGAGAAACCGAAATGTTAGCATTTTAAAAAAATGTAAGCGTTTATAAAAATAATAAATATATCAGTTTATAAAGTCAACAGTACATTGTGGCACTTTTGATAGTTTCAACGGCTTTTTAGTCTGTTTTATAGTTATGATTTAGTAAGTTAGTTGTAATTAAAGTAGATGTTTCACACCAGCTACTTTGTAGTCTGCTCATTGAATATCAGTTTCTTGTGTGTTTCACATTTTAGATTCTAGATGTCTTTTTCTTTTGTGTAAAATATAAACCAATTGCTCATTTGATGAAATAGTTCAACAGATATGTGGAACGAGATATTAAAAGGCAGTGGATTAAGCTGAAAATAAGAGAAAATTCAACTTGTCATTTATAAAATCTCAGACACTTGAGAAACAATTGACACTTATATTTGAAATGTATAAGGAATTCTCATTTCCCAGAGCATATCCGAAGTCCAGAAAACCCTGGAATAAACTGAACTTTGTGTCAGGGAGAAACCAAAACTAAACTAGAAATCAAAAATTCATATTTGGGGGGAAATTTCAAAAGCAATGAACTCTCCTCATAAGAAAATTTTGCTGAAGGGTGGTAGAGAATGAGTCGTTAAGTCCCTAGCCTCTGTTGCAGTTAGGTGTGGTCGGTCATAGGCTGACTTCTGGCCAAAGGACTGTGATCACTTGATGTGTCCTATGTGTAGGCCTGGCCCATAAAACATCCTCTGCTACTCCTTCCCATTTCCTTTTGATTGGCGTGAATGGAGACCAGCCTCAGGGCAACATTGGAGGGACGTGCTGAGGATATGGAGCCACGGATGGAAGGATGCTCGGTCCCCGGCAGGGATCCCTTAGAGGAGAGCTGCCTCTTGATCAGGGACATATGATCTGATGTGATCCGAGCAAGAAATAAGGTTCTGTTGTGTTTAACCAGTGAAACAAGGATCCTTCATTATGGCAGTAAGCCTATTCTGACCATAACATGAAAGTTTTAGAAAGTATTGATTTTAAAAATTGGTCATTTAGTGAGTGATCTTTTGTGATGTTACCTTGTTGCTCATCTTTGAGAATAAAGCAATAGCCAACCTTTATTGAATGTTTATTTCAGGAGCTATTGGATCATTGACAAGAGCTGACTCACCTAATGTTCTCCACAGTCCTTTGAGGTAGGCAGTTTTTTTTAATGTTCTTTTCACAGATGAGGAAACTGAGGCAGAGATGTTTAATTAGCTTGCTATAGTCACATAGCTAGTAAATGGTAGAGATAAAACCAGGCAGTCTGGCTCTACAATCTCCTCTATTACGTGCCTGTTAGTGACTATAAGAATTTTGCATGAGACTCTTACATGTGTGTTTGACGGGAAGAGTCTTGGCCTTTTGGGTTAAGAGGTTCAAATTGTGCGCCTGCACACCTTCATTCTGAAAGTGGCATTTGGTCCCAGACCTGGAGGCCCATAGGAGGTGGGTCCCTAATTTCTGCGCAGCCTAGAGGGCTTTGTGGATTTTTCAATCCTGAAGGAGATGCAGGAAAAAGGCTGAAATACAGTGTCCTGAGAGCTGTTGCTGTGACATAATTTACCCCTGATCATGTTTCACTTTTTGGCAATATGATTAAATCTAGAGGGTCAGTGTGCCTTTTCAGATTTTGCTTTTAACCAATTTAATTAGCATCATTGATTGACATGTATGGGGCTTGGATAACTCAACTTGTGCCTTAGTTCTTTTGCATCCTGATGGGCATCACAGATGGTCACCTTAGATGTCACATCCTCACCTCCAGTACCCACTCTGGAAAGTCACAAGAAAACAGAACAGCACACAGTAAGTGGTATCATAGAGCTGGGTTCTTTGTGAACTTATCCTAATTAAATGTTGCCCAGTATCCTTCTTAAATGAATAAAATAGCAGACACACTCTCTTTAGCTGCTTTGGCCTGTCAAGATGTGTTTTGATGGTTTCAGGTGAAATAATCTTCTGGGCCTCAATTTGGTATTGAGATGTTATCAGTGCAGGCTATGCAGATGTAATGACAATGTTAGAAGTGTTCCAGGTATACCTTGGAAATGTTGAAATGTTTTATAAGCAAGTACAGCCTGTTTCCAAGCAGACCTAACTTGCTTAACTTACATTTTGCGATGCTGCCAAGGAAAACTATCATTAAAGACCGCACAGGTAAGGCGTGGTGTCACAGGCCAGTCCCTGCCTACTTCTCACTCAACCAGCACAAAGTGACTACTCTGCAGGAGATGTAGATGTTCTTATCTCTGAACAGGGAAGCCCAACCCCTTTCGTAAGAAACTATGTCAGAGGGCAGTACTCTGAGGAGACTTCTGGATGGTTGCTGGCACTGTGGGGTGATTAAGTTGCAACCCGAGCCTGACACACCACCCAGTGTACTATTGTCAACACTTAAGCTTATCTGACCTTCTCAGAGTGAACTGGAATGTTCTTATCAAACTGGATGTGTGTAAATTTTCTGTTGCTTCTGTACCAAATCACCACAAACTTAGTAGTTCGAAACAGCACAGAATTGTTCTATCATGATTCTAGAGGTCATAAATTCAAAATCATTTTAAGTGGACTAATGTCAAGATGTAGACAGGCCTGGTTCCCTCTGAAGGCTCCAGGGGAGAATCTGTTTCCTTGCCTTTTCACTATCTAGTGGCCACCTATATTCCTTGATGTGTGGCCCCTTCCTCTATCTTCACCACCATCAGCTCTCTCTTTCTGCCTGCCACTTATAAGGACACTGTGATTACGTGTAGGGTCCACCTGGATAATCCGGGATGATCTGTCAATCTCAAAATCTTTAATTTAATCACGTCTGCAAGGTCTGCTTTACATGTGAAGTGACATTCACAGGTTCTGGGGATTACCCTTTGGAGACCATTGTTCAGCCTCCCACACCGATACAGGGTGCGCTGCCCTCCACTAATGCAGGCTCAGTTTATCATGAACTATTTTCAGGGACATGTGAGGGCAGATGAGGGCTAGTAGAGATTGATACTCTTTTACTTTGGGGCTTTTAGAGACTATTCAGCCACTTCGAGTGGGAATACATCTTTCAATGCTGTTGCCTGTTACTCCTACCACACACGCATGTACTTACACAGACACACACACTTACGTGCACACTTTTATCTCTAGAATATCTGTCTCATTGGTTACACTCCATGCCAGTTTATTTCCTTAGTGAAAATAGCAGGACCTCTCAATAGAGCTGGTTTCATTCAAAGACCTTCATCAACCTCAGCACTGCAAAGAGGGAACAGCACAGAAGATACACCAGGGTGCTGGATTCTGTCCCTGGTTCTGCCACTAATTGTCTGATCTTGATTAAGCCATTTAATCTGTCCGGGCTCAGCTTTCTAGCTTCAATATAAGGACATTTGTCTATAGTTGAATTTCACCAAATATGTGACCTATAGAACACTAGTTGCAAATATTGCTATTGGGGGGGGGGGAAGGGAAGGAGGAAAGGAAGTACAAGTAAATTGGGGAAATGATTTAGTGTGCATAAACCTCTGCTTCTTTCTGAGAGTCACAAGCATTTAAGCATAACAAAGGCTCTGAAAAGTTTTGCATAAATGCATTTGGATAACTCTCTTAAGCCCACAGTTTGGTGGGCTGTGTTTGGATCATAAAGCACTACCCCTGCCTTTTTTTTTTTTTTTAAATAAATATTGAAGTGCAGACCTTGGGAAATACTCATTATGGTGGAAATCATGACTCCTGCCTCTGTAGGATGACTTCGTGACGGAGACATTTTGCCAACAAACTGGCCCCTGAGAAGAACAGAAAATGCCCCATGAGCCTTTGTTTGTCTTCATCATCAGCTTTAATGGGAGGTTTTAACTAGCTATGCCCAGGAGCTAGAACATGTGCACCAGCCCTGACAGGGGGATGGCCCCACAGAGGGAGACTTTCTCCCTGCGAGCTGCCCTTTGAACAGCCTCTTACTGACTAAGTATTTCTTCAGTGTCCGGTAGGTGTTTAGACCTGAGGATAAAGGCAACAGAGGAATGTAATGTTTTTGTAGAGCAAATGACCTTCTCAAAAGCCAATAAAAGGGAAAGAAACAACCAGGCACAGAGCTCATTCTGTGGGCGGGGCCGTGCTTCCACCATCTTAGTTATGTTGTAGCCGCCAGCCCCTGAAAGACGCAGGGACCACTAGAACTCAGTGAGTTATAGGGAACACACTCTTTATTCAGCCAGCTGGGTCTGCCAGGGGTACGCAGACCCCAAATTAAGCAGCCCTGAAATGTAGGGTTTTTAAGCCCAAAACTCCATTCTTCATTCTGTCTGAACACAAAGGTCTATTTTTCTTCTATTCACTACCTGTCAACTCACAAGTCAGGTGCATAAGTGGGGTTACAGAAGCAGAAAGCTTGTTTAGAATGTTATGTTCCTAAAATCAAAGGCCTATGTTCCCATAGTGATAGTCAAATAGTAATTTCCAGTAAGAGTCATTTTTTCAGCCACTACAGTTAACCCTTAAGAATATTGTGTAAGGCAAATAATATTATTGCCCTTGAGAAATATGAAGCCCAAGGCAGAGAGATGTTAGGTAATTTCACCAAGGACATAGATCTAGTGGTAGAGTCAGGATTTAGCATTGCTCAATGAACCGTGAGGAGGCATGGTACGTACTGGCAGAGAGAGCCACATCAAGGCAGTCCCCAGAGTGATGGGGGACTATGGTAAGAGCCATGGGTTGAGAGTCAACAAAAGATCCAAGTTCAAGCTCTGGCTCTGACTTTGGACCATTTGCCTTGTTAAGGGTAGAACATTTTCAAGCGAACCAACTTCTGCTTCTGTAATATGCTTGCTTGTTTGATGTGGTTCTAGGCTTTATAAACTGCCTCTTTGGGGAGCTCAAGGCTGATTCTCTGACCCTGTGTGGTGGAGAGTCAGTTACCAGCCAGCTAATAAAGGCCCATAACTCATCTCAATTGGCTCCGTGGGTCTTAGAATTGATCGCGCCACAACATCCTGACCTTTCTGTTTTCTTGAAACGAAAAGAGGGAGGCTGGAGCCTGTCCTCTCTTAGCTGTGAAGGTGATCCACTTCCACTTGGGTTGGACTTGAGCAGGTCTGGGAAAGGGATAATAATTCGAAGGTAGACATTGTTCTAGATTCTTATGACTATGTGTCAGACCTGGTTTTAGAGTCCTATGACTCCATAGAGAACAAAACAGATCAAAGCCCCTGCCTCCATCACATGGCTCTCCCACTAGAGGGGTGACAGATAAACAACATGGAATGTTGGAAGGTGTTGTGTTATGCCCCGACTCGTATCTCCACGAACCACCAAGAAGCCGACACGGATGCAAGAGCAAGAGGGAGTTTATTTCAGACTCGAGTCCGGACCACACTCCGCACACGGACGCAGCAGTGAGTAGGAGGCGGCCGGAACATGGGGCTTCAGGGGTAATTGAAGGAAAAAAACGCAAGCACAGGGCATTACAGGATTGGTACAACAGGCTTGACCTCTAGCGGGATTGGCTGGGTGATGGCGCCAAGGAACAAGGCGGGGAATTTGGAGAGTTACTTTCCATAGTTGGTCTGATTGGCTGTGTCTAGGGTGTGGGGTGATTGTCTCGCTATCTGCTGTTATTCTGGGAACTGGTCTGTGCCTAAGATGGGGTCTTATACCTAAGATGGAGTCACCTAGGTTGTTCATTGAGTGCTATGGAAAAAATAGAACAGACTGAAATGGATCAAGAGCGGGACTGTCTCCTAAATCATAGCGTGATGAGAGAAGGCCTCCTTTGAAGATATTTGAACAGAGTCTTGAGGGAGACCTGGGAGTGAGTCAGGTACATTTTAGGAAGCAAGCATTCCAAGCAGAGGAGCAGCCTGTGCTTGGGTGCTGAGGCAGGAGGGTGACCATTGGGTTCAGGGACTGGCAGAGAGGCCAGCAGTGTGGTTGTGTGTTGGCTGGAAAATTACTGTTTGCTATCGCCCATGGGAACATAACATTCTAAGGATAAGCTTTCTACTTCTGTACCCTTGCTTGCACAAGTGACCTGCGGACTGACAGTTAATAAAAAGAAGAAAAATAGACTTGTGTGTTCAAACAGAATAAAGAATGGGGTTTAGGGCTTAAAAACCCTGTACCTCTACATTTCAGGGCTGCTTAATTTGGGGTCCATGTACCACTGGCAGACCCAGCTGGCTAAATAAAGAGTGCGTTTCCCATAACTCACTGATTTCTGTTGGTCTGTGTGTCTACCGGGGGCTGGCGGCTACAACAGTTGGATGAGTCTTGGGGATGAGGAGAATCAAAGGAGATGAGGCTGGTAAAGTTGACTTCTCTTAAGATGCAAAAACGTGGCTAGAAAATTCGGTGGTATATTAATTCTTTTGGTTCAATAGCAATAATAGAAAAGTTTTAAATGTTTTGTTACTTGGCGTAAGAGTCTGAAGGACTGGGCCTTTGCCCTTGATCAGACTCAGTATCCAAGAAACAAATAAACTCTTAAGAATTGTTTCTCCCCTTTCCTGGGAACCACCTCTCTCTTCTGCGCTCTCAAGGACATCTGGGTATCTGCTTATGACTCATCCATGCACATATTAATGACTTTTAATATTCATCACATTTTTATGCTGTATTACATGGCTTTTGTAAACATTAACCACATGGAAACCAGACTCTACAGTTGAATGTGTTGGATTATAAATACCCGGAGTTTTTTCCTATTTAGAGCAACTTCCTTTCAGTGGACCGTTCTGACTTTGCAACAGACTAGCTATGTTATCTTGATCTAGGTAGGCACTTAAGTCAATCTGAGTATTGGTTTCTTTGTCTAAAAGTGGGTGGTATACACTAGATAATCTGTAAAGTCCCTTTCCATCTGAAAAGCTGTTGATCTACTCTCTCTAGCAAACAACATTCCTTTCCCAGCATGTCTCCTCTCAGAGGTTAAACCAGTAATTAACCCCTCCCCCCTACACACTTTTTTTTTGCATGTAAGACATGAATAATTTATAGATGGGCTTGCAAAATGTGAGTGGAGGACCCTTTGACCAATTCCTCTATGCCCCACATGACTAGTGCTCACATACCAGAAAGGTTACCAAGGACAGATTCTAGTTTTCTTCCACATTCAGCCTCTAGCCCCCAAGAGTTCTAGATAATAATTCATTGCATGATTATATCTCATACATTTATTACAATTTTAGAGCTGGAAGGAATCTTAAAGATCTTTTAGTTCAACATCTTCTCTTGACAACTAAGGAAACTGAGACTCAGAGAGGTCAATGACTTTCCCTCGATGGGTATGCTCCATGGGGCAGAGCAGGGAGCAGAATCTGGTCTCCGGAGCACTGGCAGAAGCTCTCTCCTCCCCCTCGTATTGTTCCTATTTCGCTGAATGCTAACCCTGCCCCTCAAATTTTGAGGCGCCTGAAAATACTTTTGGGGAATGATGACAAAGAACTTTGAAAGTAAGAGGGGTTTTTGTTTGTTTGTTTGTTTCATTAATAAATATGCAATCACAGACTCAATGTAGTTGACCACCCCCAATCTTCCTAGAAATTCTAGATTTAAAAAAAAATGTGATGAGGCTCTCATCTGTAGCATTTCATCTTAAATGATACAGTTTACCAACCCTGAAAAATAAATGAAGAAAAACAAAAGTCTCAAAAGAATATTCTTAACTTCAAGGGATATAAAGTTTCAGTTTTGCAAGATGGATAAGTCCTTGATATCTAATGTGCAGCCTGGTGACTAGAGTTAACAATACTGTTTTATATACTTAAAATTTTCTGAGAGTGTATCTTAAGTCTTCTCAACACATACACACACACACACACACACACACACACACACACACACACCAGAAAAGACAATGGTGGCTTGATTTTGGTGATCATTTCATAATGTATATGTATCAAAACATCAAGCTGTATACCGTAAAAACAGAACCCAGTGTTTAAATATTGATCATGCCTCCATAAGGCTGCTATAAAAAGAGGATATTCTCTACCTATCACTTGTATTTCATCATTGCTATGGCTAGCGAACTATCTAGAATGGTGTTTTACATCCTTTTTGGAGTGAAGGTAAAGGGCAAGAGTCAGCAACAAATTGACGCTTTCCTGCCTTAGAAGGAGGGGCAGAAGTAGGGTAAGGAAGGGGCTTGTGTTCTGCAGAACCATTCCTTTAACACCGAGAAAGAGTCATCATTGAGCTAAAGGGACTGGCTGTAATTACAATGAACAGATAATGTGAAAGGAACACTGTCAAAACTCAATTTCCACCGCGGAAATGAGTGTGGCCCAGAATAGATATAAAGCATGATTAAACTGCAGGATGGGCCTTTGGAGAAAGGGAGAGTTGGTGCATGTTTGGCTAGGACCTGTTCCAGGGAGACACTTGGACCAGATCAATGGAGGGCCCTTTTCAGGTGATGCAGAGAAGCAGGATAGTATTTTTCTTTGGGGGTAGATTTCTACCTTAATAATCTGTCCACTAAATTCACAGATTCAGGAGGCTTTAGTTAGAAATAAATGACAAAGATTTATTTAAGGGTCTTAGGATTTGCACATTGGAAACACAAATAGGCAATATCCAAGAGTGTTCTGAAGGAGAAAATGAAGTTGAGGATTCTTGGAGTAAAAAGTACATTCTTGAGAAGGATCAGTCTGCATTCGTAATGCTTGGATTGGTCCAACATGGTAATCATCAGATGTTGGGTGATCTAGGCAATGGCACACTTTCTTCTTAAGCTCATTCTGAAGGTTTGCTGTGTGTCTAGGCCTTAACAGGCAGCACACTGGTGTGAGTCCAGGTATTGACACAGGACTAGAAAGTATAAAAGTTTAAGTTCCCACAAAGAGTTAAAGCAAGAATAACTGTTTCCTGATCCCTCAGCCCACTTGAAGTTAAAACTTTAGCTTAACCATAGTGACTCCATTTTATCTTACTCAAATAAAAAGTAATTTTTATTACTTAATGACAAGTTTCCTGGGTCCCTTGGGAGCTGCACTTAATCATAAGTCAGTTAGCTGAATCACCAGGTCCCTGGATGTCTCTACTTTGTAGGTAGAAGTTGAAGATACTTAGTAATCAACAGATCAAGCCCAAGATGGAAAGAAACTACATTCAACCAATCATTTCAAATGGAAACAACTCACTGAGTCTTCCTTCCCCAGTCAGCGTTCTTCCCCTTTCTGCAGCCACCTCTAAAGAGTAACAAGTTACCCAAGGACACCTGGCCTGGAATAGAGTCCATACCACCACTGTTGGGTATGAAAGAACATGTGCTATAAGGCTTTGGGACTTGGCAAGTGAGTTGGCCTCTCTGAGGCTCAGTATATGATAGAATCCGGTTTCCTGTAAAATGTGGCACTACTACCATCTTCATAAAGTTGTAATGAGGATTTAGTGAGGTACAGTAGGAAGTGTCTGGCATGTAACTGACCCCTGAAAGGACTCACTGCCCTTGCACCTCTTCAGGGGTTATGAGGAATCACATTTCTTGTCCCTATTATAGCCATAATGGAATTGCTCAAATCTACATGGATGAGAGCTGATGTTATCAGGCCAGGCCATGTGTATGGCTTCCACTCTGTGCTAGGTGGCATGCCCTGGGCACATGTTTCCTGTCCCCTAGGAGCTCAGAGTCTAGTGGGAGACACACACATGAAAACAAAAAAACTATGTAAAGACTTTAAGAGGTGTGGTGCTAGGGGAGTTGGGAAAGCTTCATAGAGGGGCAAGGGGTGAGTGAGTTTACCAAATGGACAACAGTACTTGTCAGGCAGGGGAACTGAGGTGCGAAGTGCACACACGGTCAGGGCCTGAGGTGCAGCTCAGTGTGGCTGGAGAGTTGGGAGATTCAGGGCTGGTGGGAGAAGTTAGCCTGGATATCAGACATGGAAGGACTTTGTTTAAGCCTTAAATAAATTAGTCTCAAGAAGATGATTCTTGGGGCAGAGTAGAGGTCGAAAGTGGTGGAGCCTGGAGGTGGCTGGTAGATTGTTGGAGTGCTACTCCAGATTCTGTATGAGTTTTCCTCAAAATAACGGGTATTTCTGACCTAGCACCTATAGGCTTGGGGACTAGTCAGCTGGGGAGAAAGGGGGGCAGAGAGAGAGATGACTCTGAGTTCCCAGCTTAGGGGATCGCGCAGATGCTTCCCAGGGAGATGAGAGGTCCATGTTGAGGCATATGAGCACGTAGACAACTCAGGCAGGGCGCCTAGGGAACCATGGAAATGGAGAGACAGAGCTGTGGGCTCTGTAAGAGACTTGGGGATTATTGTAGGCTGGGAAGTAGTTGAAGCTCTTGTGATGGGTTAAATCAGTTATATCTCTCAGACCATTTAACAGCTTCGTGAGTTCTTTCAAGTCTGAACTGCCCACCAGATTATAACACCTCTTGGCAAGGTGTAATAAATTACAATGAATGGTTAATAAGTACACTATTAACCACCTGCTTCATAAAGCTTCTGGGATGTCCTATTACTAATCTCTAAAATTTCAATGCAAATCCAAACTTTTCAGCTTATGGAACAAAATATTGTGCATAATATATGCTCCACTTTCTCGGGACAGAGACAAATATGAACAGTCTCTAGAGTCGGTCTTTTGGCTCGGCACGGCCACCTGCGACTTCTGCAGCACTCTGCTGGCGCTCTCAGGTGTCTCTGCAGGACTTAGAAGACCTCAGAAACCTGAATGACTCATGTATGTCTTTAAAATGTAGGTACACTTTGATCCAGTGATGCCACTTCTGAAAATTTATCCCAATGTTATACTCGTAGATATTTAAAAAGTTAGCTGTGAAAGGGACTTTCTACATGATGTTACTTTTTGGGGGTCAAATTTATTAAGAGTATCATTCACATGCAAAAATTTTACCCTTATTAGGTGTACAGCTGGATGAGTTTTGCCAAATGTATATAGTTGTGTACACAGCATCACAATCAAAAAAGTTCACCATCATTCCCAAAAGTTCGCCTTGTGCTACCCTACATTGTCGGTCTCCTCCTGCAAGCCCCAGTTTCTGGCAACCACTGATCTGCTTTCCCTGCTATTGTTTTGCCTTTTCATGACTATCTTATAAATGGAATCACGCAGTGTGCAGTCCTTTGTATCTGGCTTCTTTCATTTCGCGTAATGTTTCTGAGGTGCAGTCACAGTGTTGTACTTGTCAATGGTTTGTTCGTTTGTATTGCTAAGTAGTATTCCATTGTATAGGTGACCCATAGTTTTTTTTTTCCCATTTTTTTTCTGTAGAGCATTTGTCGGGAGCCATTTTGAGACATGATGGAAGCCATTATGAGGCACTGAAGAAGTCACATAGCTAGAAGCCATAGCATGGCTACTGAGTTTGCTCAAACAATGGTTCTAGGAAACAAGAAGTTGAGTTACCTTGGTGAGCCTCGTAAGCTCACCTTTTAAGGTAACAATGTTTTACAACCATGGAGACAGGGATATGTATGATCATATGTAATTGACAAGCACTGTTTTAGATATGTATGGTGTGCTTTGCTATGGTAACGTAGTGATTGATTATGGTATTCAATAATCACATAAATAAGCTATGCTAAATAAACTCGGGGCTGCAGCTCTGACTGTATGCCCTCCCGGAAAGATCTTTCCTGTCTTCTCTTTTTTCCCTTAGGCTTCACCCCGCTCTTTCAGGTGCTGTTTGATCTCAGCCAGCTGGCTCCGGCAAGTGGCACCCGAACAGGGACCTGGAAGCTTGGGACAGAACGTTGAGGAACGTTGAGGTGAAGACCGCCACCGCAGGAAAAAGGGGGGCCCCCGAGTATAAAGCCAAGTAAACGGCAGAGGTGAGCGCGGTAGAACAGTCCGGGAGTAAGAAAGACACCGCGTGAAGTGAGCGCTCAGAAAAATAAGGGTCACGGTGTTCGTAAATACAAAGAAATAAGAGAAAAGTCAACTTAATAAAAGAAAAATGGGAAGTGGAAATAGCCGGCAGCTTTTTGTACATATGTTTAAGAATATGCTCCGGGCTAGAGGAGCTAAGGTAGGGCACCAACAATTGTGTAATTTTTTAGAATTTATAGAAAAAGTTTGTCCCTGGTTCCCTGAGTAGGGAACAGTGAATTTAGAAACATGGAAAAAGGTAGGAGAAAAACTACAAGACTATTATGATGTGCACGGACCTAGCAAAGTGCCTGTAGATACTTTTAGCTTGTGGACTTTAATTAGAGAGAGTCTAGATCCCAGGCATGAGAGGGAAAAAGCAAATGAAGACAGGCAACTGGGAAGGAAAATGAAACTAAGCCTTCCACGCTGCCGACACACCTGAGCCTTTCTTTGAGTTTTTACTTTCTAGACACAGAAAGGAATCACTGGATCCGGGGGATGCCGAACAACTAGAGGAAGAAGCCGCACAATATCATGAAGAAGCAGAGGAGTGCAACCTTTACTGAGCCAGGGCATTACAAGCTTAAACAATAAGACATTTGCTATAGCAAGATAGTAATGAACATTCAGCATACATGGGACATACACTGCTGGTGGGGCGGCAAACCGGTACAGCCACTATGGAAAACAGTATGGAGGTTGCCCCAAAACTAAGAATTGATCTACCATATGATCCGGCGATCCCTCTTCTGGGTATTTATCCCAAAGTCTTGAAAACCCATATTCAAAAAGATATTACACACCGATGTTCATAGCAGCATTATTCACAGTGGCCAGGACATGGAAGCAACTGAAGTGTCCCACGATAGATGACTGGCTAAAGAAGCGGTGGTACATGTATACAATGGAATATTACTCAGCCATCAGAAGAGATGAAATGCTGCCATTTACGGCAACCTGGATGGACCTTGAGATAATCATGCTAAGCAAAATAAGCCAGACAGAAAAAATTGAAAATCACGTGGTATCACTTATATGTGGGATATAAATCTAAAAGCAGCAAATGAACAGAACAGAGACTTATGGACATGGACAATAGACTGACTAGTGGTTACCAGAGGGTGGCGGGGGTGGCGCAGTAGATGGGTAAAAGGGTCAAATATGCGGTGACAGAAAGAAATCTAACTATGGGAGGTAAACGCACAGTGTAAATATATATATGCCTTACTATTAAATTGTGCAGCTGAAACTTATTGGATTTTGTTAACCAATGTCACCTTAAAAAAAAACAAACAAATAAATTGATTAATTAAATTTTTAAAAATTTTAAAAAGAAAGTAATCATTGATGGGAAAAAAGAGAAAAAGATAACCCTCTAGTATGTTCCAACTGATTACATAAGCAGGGGGTTAGGCCTGAGAGAGAGGCCCCAATGACCTAGGTTTATAAATATATAAGAGAGAGAGGATTGGAACCCTGGGGAATCTCAGGTCGGGCAGAATTAGGGAGGAGGATTGGAGCACAAACTTCTGATGTTCTTTTGCCTGAGACAGCCCTGAAGGCTTGAATACCAAGGAAGGTGTAGCCACTCTATTCCAAACAAAGGCACCTCAACTAGATTTTCTGTACTTAAAAAATTTCTGTGGAGACTTATACATCACACCTCCTCTAAGCACAAAGAATCTTTTCACTTGAAAACACCTACTATTTACTTAACCCTATTATCTTTCAATCTTATCATTGTTCTAAACATGATTTTCCTTGGTAGCAATCAGTGAACGAGTGTATCTTTATTTATTTTTTCTTTTTTTTATTCCTATTCCATGTGTTGACACAGACCATACATTTGTTATTTAATGGCTCTATAGTCTTTCAGATGAATGTATGATAATACCCCAAAGGTTGAGCATTTTGATTATTTATAATTTTTGCTATTATGAAAAGCATAACTTAAAATAATTTAAAAGTTGGGCTTGTTTCTTTTTATACCAGCAGTAACTATTTGTATTCCTTTGAAACTATTTTAGTAGGTTTATTTTTTCCAGTTAATTGTTTGAGACCTTGCTCATGGCAGTTGGGCCTCGTTTTCCCTCAACCGACTAATAATCTCAGGGGTCCAGAGGCTCGGCTTTTATTCCCAATGCAAGATGGAGAAAGTGTTGGAGAGTCTAACCAGCCCACAGAGGCCTGTCCTTATTCTCTTACTAGTCAGAACGTCCTTGTAGAAAATTGGTTTGGTTTTTAATGCACCAGATTCCCACACAAGCAATAGTGATGTCTACAATTGGACATCCAAGGCTAATGCTTTATTTTTAAGCTTACACTCATAAACTTAGCCATTGCTTCCAAAAGAGGATGCTAAGTCTGGAAGGGAGCCACACCTGAGCCACACCCTAGGTGAGTGTCAGCCAGCCATTCCCATAGAACTATTGGATCCATTTGCTGAACTCACATCACTGGTCTCAGTTTCTCTCCCAGTGAATTGGGGCAGTCCCAATTCATTCAGAATTTTCTAGTAATGTTAATTTTTAAAAGGAAGCCTCAGTGACCCCAATGTAAAATCTCTCTCATCTGGCACCCTACAGCTTTATACACCCTAAAACTCACCCTAAAACTCACTACTTCCAAGTTGTTCAGCTAGAGCTGGATAAGGGTTTAAATTCTGACTCAAGAGACATTAGAGAAAGTTTTCTGTGGAGATTTTTGGGAAAGTTTCTCTTTCCTAACCAAAAAGAAAAAAAAGAAAAAAAAAGAAAGAAAGAAAGAAAAAGAAAAAAAAAAGACAGGAAATGCAATCCTTCATTTTTTCCCCCTTCTTTTTATCTTAAACATGGACATAATGTCTGGAGCTACAGTAGCCATTTATGTGACCATGAGGTGATAAGCCTGAGACAATAGCAAGAGATTTTCAGAGAGCCATTGGATACAGTAGTCACTGTTGTATACTAATCTATCTGAGGCCTAGCCAAGAGACATTTGATGTGATTTTTTTTTTCTTTTCTTTTTTTTTTTCCTGCGAGGCAACCCTTGGTTGGCCTCACAGCTTGCAAGAAACTTGTCAGTTTACAATCCTCTTTTTTTTTTTTTTTTTACACCTACAGCACCTGGTCTTCCTAGGCAATCTCCCATCCAAGTACTAACCAGGCTCGACCCTGCTTAGCTTCCAAGATCAGACAGGATCGGGCTTGTTCAGGGTGGCGTGGCCATAGACTGATCTGATTATTGATGTTGGTGTTACTTAATGTCTGTAAACAGATGTCAGCCAGTACAAACACAAAGGAGTTCATTAACTCAGAACCACACTGACACAGGAGAAAGAGCTAAAGGCTGATCTTGGTTACTATCTTAGTCTATTTGGGCTCTTGTAACAAAATTCCACAAACTGGGTGGCTTATAAGCAACACAAAATTATTGCTCAAAGTTTCAGAGACTGGAAGGGCCCTCTTTTCGATCACCAATGACGGTTTTCTCATTGTGTCCTCACATGGCAAAGAGGGCAAGAGAATCCTCTGGGGCCTCTTTTATAGGGGCACTAATTTCAGTCATGAGGGCTCCACCCTCATGACCTATTCACCCCTAAAGGCTCCTCCTCTTAACACTATTACATTGGGATTTAATGTTTCAATATAGGAATTTTGGAGTAACCAAAATTCAGTCTATAATGGCTACTCTCAATGAGTAGTCATGGGCCAGGAACAGATTAACGATCCCAAGAACTAGGTCTGACATTTTTCTACCCATGACCTCCTTGGAGTCTTCCTGTGATACTTGTAATCCTTCTAGGAAATTATCTTTAAAAATTATTTTTGGTTATTATATACATACAATGGAATACTATGCAGCCTTTAAAAGGAATGAAATTCTGACACATGCTATAACATGAATGAATCTCGAAGACATGTTAAGTGAAATAAGACAGTCACAAAACGACAAACATTGCATGATTCCACATATGAGAGGTGCCTAGAAGTAATCAAATTTATAGAGACAAAGCAGAACACTGGTTGCCAGGGTTTGCAGCGAGTGGAGGGTGAGGGGGCGGTTAATGGTTAATGGGGCAGAGTTTCCATTTGAGAAGATGAAATAGTTCTGGAGATGGATGTAGGGATGGTTACACAGCAGTGTGAGTGTACTTAATGCTACATACCTGTACACTTATATATTTTGCCACACACACAAAATTTGCAAAGCCTCTTTTCCGTGGAGGAAAGTGAGCTGAAGGGTTAGAGGAACATGGTAAGTACTGTGGGGACACAGAAATTCCAGACACTTTTGCCCTTGAGCATTTACAGTTTGGTGAGGGAGAGATGGAATCAACAACATTAATGAACAAAATGCAAATGCAAATGCAAAAGAAGAGAAAGAGGAAAGTAGTTTAAGAATTTAGGGGAGGGAGCAGGGTGTCTGAGAGGTCATGGCAGGAATTGTGAATGAAGGGTCACTCGGTCCAGGCTCCAAAAGTCTGGTAAGATCTTAAGTTTTGAAGGGAGGGAGGAGAGTAAGGCAGAGCTCAGAGCAGAGCGCTTGCCAGGTGTTGGGTGCTGAGACCCTGCAAGAGACACTTAGGCAGAGTGGAGGGTTGCCATTAGGCCAGCGAACTGGTGCCATAGATGGTGAGAATTGTTGGCTTCTTTTTATTTAAATAAACTTTTTATTTTAGAAAAGTTTGCTATTTACAAAAAGGTTTTCAAAGAATACAGAGTGGGGAGGCACAGAAGAAGTCTCAAATATATGACTTTTCTGTGTGACAGACAGGGAAAAAGGTAGAACATTGGGAAGCGTGCCATTTCAAGGGACAGAGCGGGGAAAGGTGATCAGGGAACCCTGGTGTCAGCTCACCTCTCCCCCAAAACAGCAAATGACAAACCGACTCAAATTCCCACACGGCTTACCTTCTGGGCTGAACCCTACCACTAGGAGTACCAGACTTACAAAGCGTTCACAGTGACAAGGAGAATTTCCTTGAGTTCCATAAATGATGTCATGTCACTAGGGTAGCTTTCTTGCTTTTAAGGGTCTGGAACCTGTTGCTCTTGGGGAATGTTTGTTGGCCGTTCAGTAGAAGCATGCTCACAGGACAGCTGGAGCCCATGCTGGACCCTGCCGGAGGGCCTGGCTTCTGCCTTTCTCACACAGAGGGACATGGTGACAGGACCTGGTCCAGATGGGTACCATGCAACCTGGACTATTTTTTCCCTCTTTTTATTGAGGTGAAATATACATAACATAAAATTTACTATTTTAACCATTTTTAAGCATGGCATCCACTGTGTTCACATCGTTGCACAACCACCACCGCCATCTATCTCCCAAACTTCCCATCCTCACAAACCGAAACTCTGTACCCATTAACTCTTAACTCCCCAGTCTCCCCTCCCCCAGTCCCCGGCAACCCCCTGTCCACTTCCTGTCTCTGTGAGTTTGACTACTCTAGGTACCTCATATAAGTGGAATCATACCATATTTGTCCTCCTGAACTGATTCTTGATGGCGCCTGAGACCGAATGGGCTGGACTTTGTGAAATGTAGCTTAAGTTACTCTATGGTCTGGTCTTGGCTGGCGGTGAGCAGACCCTGTGGCAGGAGTGGATGTTTTCCTGTGGACAAATGGATGTTAGTCATCCTGTAAAGAGTCTAATCTCAGCGTAGGAAAGAGGGGGACTGCAATTGGTAGAAGCAGGACTTTCCTCTCTGGAACTCATGTGACCTTAGTTCCCAGGTGCAGAACTAATTGGGGGTGCTCGTTGTTGGGCTGTGGGTGGTGGCATGATGCCCTGTACACAGGGACCCTGCTGAGGGCAGTGTGGTGACTGCGAGGGTGACCGAGCCTGCGGGTACTAATGCATGGCCCTCCTAGCGCAGGCATCATCACCTTCCGTGTGCTTCTTCGGTTGACCCAAGTCTCCAGTGACACCTGGTTGACAGCATACCATTTCAGTGGAACTGTGGGGAAGAAACTGAGTGAGTGGCAGTGGTGGCCACCAGCCAAGGACCTCTGGGCCCAAAGGGACAGGTATCTAATGAAAGGCTCCATTGTGGCAATACCTGGAAGAGGAAAGGACAGCGGAAGCAAAGTGATGATGTCCGAGAATATCGTGAAGCGGCGCCCTCAAGAATTCTTAGAAATTATAATAAGCAGCCCTGTGTGAGTTCATGACATCATAGCTTCATGTTAAAAGAGAATTATAGTTTACTTTATAGGCGCAGGTTCGTGAGACCAGAGACATTGAGTTAAGCATGTCTGACTTAATATGATAAGATTTTAAATTCCTTTCTGTGAATTAAAGCTGATGCTCAAGGAAAACACGCCGTGTGTGGGCCTCCACTACCCCCAGCCCCTGGTCAGGGAGACACAGAGCCCTAGGTTATTACAAAATGTAGATTTGATCTTGTGCCCGAAATGTGAGGAAGTCTGATTTTAAAGTGTGCCGTATTTTCCATTTTTATGTAGCTTGAGTAAGCACATACATCTTGGGGGCCCTATTCTCCTGCCAGCAACTTTAACAGTAAGTCAGAAGCCACTTGGAAGGAGACACAGGGATTTATCCAAGTGCTGTATATTACGCTATACAGTGGAAAGTAAAACCATGCAAACTAGGCTTTACTCTCTATGACATTTGACGGGGTTGAAGAGAATTCATAGCTTCAAAACCCTTCCTGGTGCAGTTAAATAGAGAGATTTTTCCAATTGTGAGCTGCAAAATTATAAAGATATAATACTTAGTAATATCCTTCTTCGTATTACATTTTATTATCCCAACCATATTCCTAGCTATTACTACTGTTTTCCCCTTACCCTATGCCTGTAGGACAGATTGACATAAATTATCATTTCTCTTTTATAAGTAAAAAAATTAAAGCTCGGAGATTAAATGATATGCCTGAGGCTCTAAAATTAGTCTGGGACAAAAGAAAGATGAGAGCTTATGTCCCGTTCTTTTTCTCCAAGGTTATGCTTCTCCTTTTGATAGCTGTAGGTATCAATTTAGTTTGAACATCTTTGCCAACTTCATAAACCTCAAAATCTCTGTAAAACCTTTGTAAAGGTCTCGAGTGGGCCTGTTTTCATCTCTCAGATCAATACATCTTTTGAGCACTGCCTCAGAACCACACCTCTGAGAAGCTTGTTTGACCAATTCAGCCCAGGCTGAACCCCGCTCTTGGTAAACTCTCACTGCACTTAGAATCCTCACCACACCATGGAGCACTTAAAATGATACACTTTGGGGAATTGTTGGCTATTTGCTTACCAATGGTGGGTGAGGTTGCTGAAAACAGGTACCCAACTGCCTCCCACACCACTCTGGTGTCCTTAACGGCCTCTAGAAGCAAGTCAAGGAGGGACAAGTGCCTAACGCAACTTGCCGAGTGATGTGGACACCGTGGCATTGCCCAAGCACTGGGCAGGGTCGATCACTCTGAACTGCAAGGCTCCACTGCTTGCTCCAGCACCCGCCCCCCATCCCCATGCTCCATTTGTTTTCTACACAATATCACTGTATTGTTACTTATTTGTTTACATGTTTATGGCGATCTCCCCCCCCCCCACCCCACAGTGTGAACTCAAGGAAAGCAAGACCCTTCTTGCTTTTCCAGCTCCTAGAACATATGGTAGGTGCTCGATAAATATTTGTCGAACGATAGATGAAGGTCTAAACTGATGCTCCATTTGGCATGGTAGCCAGCCCATTTGCATCAGAATCACTTAAGATGCTTGTTAAAAGTGTGGGATCTTGGCCTCATCTCAAAACCACCAAATTTAGGGTCTCTGGAAGTGGCACCTGGGACACAGCAATGTTGATTTTTACGTGTGTTACAGTTGAGAAGCAGTACTTATTGTTTAGATGAGAAAATCGAGCCTCAGAGATACAAAGGGATTTGCTCGAAGTCACCAGGTAGATTATAGCCAAGCTGTTATTAGAACCCAGACTTGGATTCTCGACACTAAGCTCTACTACGACAAGGCTGCCTAATTTATATAATCTATAACATTTCCAGAAGGATTTAGCTTATCTTTTATATTATGTCATTTGATTTTTAAAACAACCCTGTGTAGGAGGTACTGTCTGTGGTTTAGAGACTAAAACTTACAATGACAAATGGCGACATACTTATTTAATAGTAATCCCAGCCTACTGATGGAGTCAGACTTGGCCCTGTCTCTTGCAAATTCAAATTCCTGCTCTTGCCACAGTCACTTCCCTTCCTTTCAATGATGTCATAAATATTTCTTAAAGGCTGAGGATAACTAAAAATAGCTTACATAAGTAAGCTGTATCATATTCAAATTCTTCGTAAGCAAAGAAATATTTTCAATCAGATGCATATTAAGCGTATGTCACTATATAAGAAAAAAGTCACAAGTAAAAAGATTGAGACTTCATGATATTTTTCTCTAGTTATCTACTACTTACTCCAGGTGAATCCTCCCCTTAATTTGGAAAAAGGATCAGGGTATGAAGGATAAAGGCCCCTTCTT
The DNA here is from genome assembly GCF_014176215.1 of Rousettus aegyptiacus. NCBI lineage: Eukaryota > Metazoa > Chordata > Mammalia > Chiroptera > Pteropodidae > Rousettus > Rousettus aegyptiacus. The sequence goes on from NW_023416286.1 coordinate 27,524,232, forward strand.
GGTAACAGAGAATACCTACTTCCTGAAGCTTAGAGGGGAGAGTGGTTCCTGGGCAGGCATCAGTGCCTACCAATCTGATATCTGCACAGGGACAGCCTTACATGGAGCTGGACCAGGCAGTTTCCCCTTCGATCTCATGCAAGGGTCCCTGGAGGGCCTGCATGCAAAATATTTCTTTACCAGCCTGTCACAGATGCCTGCTTTTGACATTAAGAGTTTGTGTCTTTGAGTTAGGGATATAGGAGCCAGATTCACAGTACTTTGAGGGCATCTTAGTTTGGGCCCATTCCCTCCTCTTCTCCACCCCCTCTTCATGGCAGGGATTTGTCCCTCATATTCTCTCCCCTCATTCCATGACCAATGTCTTCACGTTTGGGTCTTTGAATAGAGAAAATAGATAGATTGCTGCTAGGTGGTATGATTTGATTTGAGAATCACTACCTAATCTAGAATTCCACCAAATGTGTGAAAACGCCTCTAATAGCAGAGATCCTTCCATTTCTGTTTTAAAATCACAAAAGGTAAAATGATCTGCTTTCACAGCAAATATCTCTAGGATGGGGTACTATGTTAAAATGCTGTCATTCAAGCAGAAATGTGTTCATCAGGCCCTTTTCAGAAGACACTTAGCCAAGAGCATGAGTTCATAGTGAGGTGGGGATAAGGGACATGGTAGGCAAGTTGATGTTTGGAGAAAGTCTAAAATTATGCACAGCATGATTGTGATATAGTGGTTGACCCTGAGTCTCCCTCTCCTAGGACTCTGGAAAGCCCTAGTGGAAAGACAAGAAGTTTAGCAGTGGAATTAGAAGGTTAGGGACGAGGAGAGGAGAGGAGGGGCTCTCCCACTGCCCTCTTCATTTCTGTGAGGGAAAAGTAGGTAGGAAACGCAGAATGAAGTACCAAGACCAGCAACATCCACAGTAGCAAAACAAGTTTTCATTTACAAATTGGCTCCAAATGGCACGAGGAGCTTATCCAGGCAGATGTAAATCACTGTAGAGATGTCTACAGACAGAGCACATGCAATCCATGTTCAGATCCATCTGGGTCTCATTTATCTGTTATGTAAACCACAGTGACACTTGGGGAGATCGTACTGGAGGCTGTGCCTAAAGTTAAAAATTGACACCAGTTGTGATGAATTGAAGTAGGGGCACTGTGAAGTCAGTGACAGAAATAGTCTCCTGCTCTCCCTTTTTTCCCTTCTTCCTTCTTTTCTTTGAGATGATCAATAAAATGTATGAATCTCTAGACAGATTGATCAGGAAAAAAAAGAGAGACAACACAGATTACCAATATCAGGATTGAGAATCTATCACTACAGATTCTACAGATATTAAAACAGTTGTTCTCCACCCGGGGCTATTCTCCCCTACCCGGACCCCAGAGGATATTTGGCAATATCAGGACTTTCTTGGGTCTGCATGAAATAGCACATCATTTTGTGCTGTGATGCTTCATCAGCACATAAGACTATTGGTGGAATTATATTTCTCCTCTGTTCAATGGGAAGTTAATTGTTACTGTACAACTATTATAGCAGACTGTTGATATCTGAGAATTTAACATTTGTGTTTTTCACTATTTAAGAACAACCCTCTTATGAGAACTTACAAGCCATGATCAAACTCATACTTCGCTCTGATGAAATCTAAATAATTATTTCATTTAAGGGAGACTAGAGGTGGAAGCTTATTAATTCCCTTGTTTTACTCTCAGGGCTCCATGTTGAAAGAGGTGTCCTTGTGGCTATTCATTCATCCTTAACTCTCTTACCCCTGTTCTCCCTCTCTCTCCCCCATATTCTCCTCCTTAGGCTTTCCCCAAACCTGCACCCATACTGCTCCCTCCTCTGCACAGACTAAAGGTGCTTCCTACCGATTGTCTTCCTGCTACCTGCATACCCTGTCCCCTCAGGTTTTGGCAGATCTCAGTGAGAATTTCCCCTGTTCAGGCTTCTGCTGGCTGCGCTAGCGTAGGGGGTGTCCATTCCCGGAAGTGAGGGAAACAGCGGAAACTTTGACTACAGATTTCTACCAAATCCAGAATCCCACCCATCATTGAGGCTACTTTCCTCCTGGATCTGTGGAAGGGAAAACACACTTTACCAACAGGTGCAATAATTTGCTTCAGATATCAGTACTCTAGTCTTAGGTGAAGAATTTATGTTCTTCCTATTAATATAGCTTTGACTCTACACCTTGCAAAAATAAAAGCCCTGACATTATCGTGCCAAGGGAGTATTTGTCTCCTTCCTAAAATTAATTTTGCTGCCGAAGCCTGAGCCATCCAGGTTGGGTGGATGGTGAGGGAAGCCTCAGCTAATTCCATCCTACTTGTAAGACCTGGTGTTTCTTACGTTTGGGAGATCCTTGATTCTACAATGTAACCTGGCCCAGGGCAAAGGGGACTGAGGAGGTGGTGATTAAGGGCTAGCTCTGAACCGAGCTTAAGGGATGGTGTCCCTGAGCACCCTACACTTTCCAACCAAAGTTATGGTGCTAGACATGCAGATGTGGCTTAGAGGGAGCAGCTGTGAGCAGAAGAGAGGAATAACTTAATGTCAGGGAGAATTATTAGGGAGAGCCTCAACATCTGGGAACTGCCTAACAAATACCAGAAGGGTAATAAAAAACTACAAACCGGATGCTTTATATTTATTTCGATAACTGTCTTTGATTTGTTTCTAAGGTGCAAAGGAAGTTTCATTGGTTCGAGGTCAGGAGATTTTTCTTTAAAGTTTTTAATAGTATAGTGTTTACATTCCAACACCGATGGAACACCAATGGATCATTTTTTTTCTACATTAGGACTGTATTCTTTTGATATTTCTGTGTTACTTCTTAAGCAACATTAGTTGCACACCTACAGGCAAAGCCCGTAACCTGTCTAGATCTGTTTTCTCATCTGTACAGTGGAGGCAGTGGGAGAGAGCACGATAGGAAAGCCAAAGGCAGCAAGTTCTCATCTCTACTTTGCCATCAATTAGCCGTGTGATTGTGGGAGGAGGTAGGGGCGAGGAGAATTGGCTTTGAGTCCCTCCCGCAAATAGGCCTTCGACATGTCATAACTCTACTCTGAGTCTTCATTTCGTCTTTGTAATATTAGGGGACAGAAATAGATAATTTTGAAGGTGTCCTCAGCTATTTTATTATCTCATGTACAACTTTCCTTTACACTTGCCCTAGGCAAGCATTGCTCCCATAAGCACACATACACAGGCAAACACACAAACATGTATTTATATCTCATTGCCCATTCAAGCCAGGGAAAGCAGGCAGGTGCCTGAGAAACATTCTCATTTCTTCCATGGCAAGCTTTCAGGCCCTACCTGCTGGTGTCCTGATAGTGTTAGGAATTGCATCTGAAGAACAACTCTAACCCTGGTTAGCAGCACCTTCTATGAATGCCTAGGCGAGCAGAGTGTTCATATGGTTGATTGGTCCCACATTGTCATCTTAATACATGGTAACATCCAGTTAAGGATAGCAGGTTGAATATGCCTCTGAAATCCCTCTCTCCTGAAGTCCTTCTAAAACATCGGTAAAGGAGATTTTTTTAAAGGCATGGGGAGAATGGGGAAGGAGAAAATCTCAGTACACTTCTGGAAAGCAAATGAATAATACTAACTGACTTAACAGACATAAGGAATCCTAGCTCGGCAGTGAGGAAAACAGATCGACACCACAAATTACTTAAAAAGGCCATGATTTGGTAACACTGAGCATCTCTGGAAATGCAGGTGAAGGGACAGGGCTAAAGAAGAAAGATTTGTTCAGAGTGTTTGAAGGAGCAATTCGATCCCCCGATCACCTTCTCCATTTGTGCTCTCAGACAGCAGGTCCTCCTTTGGTGAATATTAGATTATTTGCTGCAGAGGAAGAATAGAAGATCTCTGTACTGGGGGGATAGTAGGCAGAGATGGAAGTGGGTGCTATACTGGAAACAGAGAGGTGAAGTTAATACATTCTTATTTGGATAAGGAGACCCCCACGCACACACCACCACCACCATTTCCTCAGCCCTCCACATCCTTCTTGGCTCTGGGAATACTGGCAGCCAGGCCATTGTTCTGCTGGTAGGAGGAGACTGGAAGAGTCATCTGGCGAATGTGACCAGATGAAAGTCTTCAAGATACTGATTATGAGTTTCTCAATGAAACAGCTGAGACAGGTCACCCTACTGTGAAGTTTGCTGTTGGAAAGCCCCAGGCACATATTTTCTCTTATGAGCATTCCATCAAGAATTACCACATGTGAGAAAATCCTGATGTGAAAGATCCAGACCAAGACAAACCAACATTAAAAAAAAAAATTAAAAAAAAACTCAACAGATATTTAAAAGAAAGAAGCTTAAAAAAAAAACAACCTATGAGTAGTGCCTTTAGGAGTATAAGGAAAGGGTGTTTCAACCTCAAAATAGTAACAGAATGATAATAAAATAGAACTTTTAAAGAAAAAGGAGCTTTAAACATTTAGAAGCATGAGAATAGAAAAAAATTCAATCATAATAAATTGGAAAATAAAGCTGAAGAACTCTCCTCAAAAGCAGAGCAAAAACCCAAAAATTATGCCAAAGCAAAACTAAATAAATAAATAGAGGACTAGTCCAGGAGGTCTAATATCTAAATAGTAGTTTCAGAAAAACAGAAAATAGAGTGGAAGAAATTGTCGACAAAACAGTTTCTCAGATAAGAATGACTGATGTCAGTTTCCACCCTGACACACACGGGAGATAGAAGCTGACCAAAGCATATCATTACGAGACTAGATAAAGAGACGGTCTTAGAAAATAACAGAACCAGTTAAAATGTGCTCAGATTTTTCAACAGTATTTCTGGAAGCTAGAAGACAATAAAGGAAAGCCTTCAAAACTTGGAAGAAAAATGACTTCTATCTTAGAATTCTATTCATAGGTAAAATATCAATTATGTATGAGGAAGGCACTGTTTTAAACATTGCATTTCCCCTGTGTCTTTCTCAGAAAGCTACTGAAAGATATGCTTCACCAAAACGAGGGAGTAAACTAAGAAAGAAGACAGAAAATATAGGCGACTGGCGATCCAGCACAAGAGAGAAGTGAAGGGAATGCCCAGGAAGACGGTGAGGGGACACCTTAGGATGACAGTTCTGCACCAAGATGTCGAGAACGAACAGTTCAGACTGGAGCAGGTCAGGAAACTTGGGAGACATTTCTTCAAGATGATGAAACTGGTAAAATATGTGATGCTTCAAAAGTCTTGAGGAGATGTTTATCTAATTGAATGAGTTTGTGTTTGAATTAGTGATAAGCACTAATCATAATAATAACAAAATTATTATTCAGGGAAATAAAAAAGCTGTTCAGGATACGAAAAGTCACTATGATTTACTACATAGCTTAGTTCAAAGTAATGTTTACATGGTCATAATGATAAAAACAAAGATCTATCGAAAATTATTATATAACCATATGGGAAGGATAAAGGTATGGGAGAAGTGTGTGTGTTTTATGGGAGTGAGGGGAGCAGAGAGAGCCAAATCTTTAACTTACAAACTGGCAGGTCAGTAGATAATGCCTAAAAATGAAAAGTAAAGGAAACTGTGGGGGAGAAAAAAATTTTTCCCTCTTCTTAGTTCTTAGCTGAGACCTCTGTAATAAAAGACAGATTAACAAGAGAAAAACAAACAGACATTTATTAACACATATACTTCATGTATGAATGAGCCAGGGGAAAATGAGTAACTCCCCAAGGTGGCTTCGAATTTAAACTTAAACACCATCTTCATAGGGAAAGTGGTGGGAGACTGTAGGCCTCTTAGGGGAGAAGAAATGATTTTAGAAGAATAGATGAGAGGTATCCTGGTTTGTGACAAAGTGCACCTGGGTATGGTGTCAACTTCTAGTCTCTCCTGTGACAAGCATCAGCCCTCTCTGGTTGATGAAAGTCCCAGGAGAGGACTTATGACAACTGAGTTCCTCTTGAAGGATCTGTCCTTATGCAGATAAAGGGAGTTCAGAGAAAGCCTCTCCCCGTACTGCTGTTTCGCAGGTGCCTACAGCTCAAAATAATATACCAAAGTGGCATATTTTGGGGTGGTGTCTCTTGAACTCCTACAGTCATATTTTGGGGTGGCACATTCTACTGCCTTTCAGAAGCAAAACTAGCATTTTATTTAGAGATATGTAGAGATCATTCCCAAAAACGTCAGTTCAGCACTTGACATGGATTCTTCTGGAGAAGCAGCAGCAGGGGAATGACTCTTTGTCTTAACAAACATCGTGGAACTATTTGACTCTTTAAAATTCATGCTTGTGTTACTTTAACAAAAATTAAAGTACAAAAATATAAACAAATAGTGAAAAGCTTACATGGTGTGCCTCTCTGAACTGGTAAATTATAGTAAGTGATAAGTATTTTATACCATGTGATTTCAGCCAGCATCATTTGAGACACTTTGAGCTCAAATGAGCCAGAAAGCTCCGCTGGTGCTGTGACAGACACAGAGAGGGGGTGCGAAGCCGCACTTCCCAGAGGCGGGAGAAGGCACGGCCAGATGGCAGCTTCCACTTTTATTGATGACTAAATACCAGATGCAATCCGAAGCGTCAATTTTTAATGTTTATACGTAATGATACTGAGAAAGAAATCTTGGAATTATGAAAAGATGATTGGACAATTGAACAGACATCAACAGGTTAGCTGATTTTGCTGAAAAGCGGCATATCTACAACTTCAAGTTTAAACTTTTTGATGTGGATCCATGCCAAAAATAATGTAAAGAAAATGTTGAGCGCAAGAGTGCTGATTTGAAATTCAGTGTTAGTCACCTGTCCCCATTGATTTTAGCTTATGGTTGCATATATTCTAGTCTTAGCTATTGTTAATACACTCAGATGAGAAAGTATTCAGCAGAAGTTAAGGAGAGAGTAAGTAAACCTGCTAAGAGACTCATAGGCCTGGGGCTGAGAGCAAACTATTATGTTCCAAAGCTCTAAATGAGTGCAAATAACCAACTACTAAATATGCAGTGCATACCTGAGCCCCTGTGAGACCCAAGTGAAAACATTTTCAAGGAAACAGGGAACGAATTCAAGTAACGGGCAATTACTTCTCAATCTTCACTTCTCTTTTCCTCCCTCCCTCCCTCCCTCCCTCCCTGCCTCCCTTCCTTCCTTCCTTACTTCTTTGCTTCCTTCCTTTTTTTTATAATTTTCTTCTGCAAAACCTAATTTGGTTTCATGTTAGCTTTCTCATATTCTGTTCAGACTTTAATTTTATGGTATAACCAAGCTTCGGTAACCATCCAGCTGTAATTTGAGCTGGCTGATCAATAAACCAAACACCATCAAAGCTTCTGATTTGTATTGCTAAAATCTAAAACACAGAAGAGTTTATGTGTAAAGGTGTGATTATACTTAATCACACAATCTCAGGGAATCCTACCCTCTTTGAATAGCATCTCTGTGGAAACCAAATGTGTAATTTATGCAAAATAAATCACAACAGTTACTTAGAATAGAGGTGAGGTTTTCTGTGTTTTACTGACTCCATTTTTTAGCTTATTTTTACATACAGTAAATTTTACATACAGTAAAATTCACTCTTATTTTTTTTTTTTGGTGTATAGTTCTATCCGTTTTAACACATTGTGAACCTTAAAAATAAAATAGCCAGTTACTTTACCAGTAAAAAGGGTTTTTTGGGAATAACAGACAGAGAATTGCAGTTTAGGATAGGCAAGCTAGCAAAAACCACAGGCAAGTCCAGCAAACAAGGGACAGGAACACACTTCTATAGAGAGAAAGGAAGAAGTTGGGAAGTTTGAATAAAAGTCTGTTGGAGAAAGTGAGAATTCTGGGTGGTGATGGTTTCTCATTGGCTAAGTTACTGGGAAAATAAGGCAAACATCTTTCCTCCTGCTGGAAGAAAGTGGTATTGGCTTGCAAGGTTGTTATGCCTGTTGAGGTCTGTAATTATTAATTCTTCCTGTTGGGGTCTGTAATTGATATTCAGTGATAGTGCATGAGGCCTCCCCATTCTAGCCACCTGTCTTTATTTTAAATAAAGTTTCCCTTTATTCTAACATGTGGGATTCCTGTGACCTGAAAACAATCAGGATACAGGATTAAAACCAAAATGGTGTAGATGATAGAGACTCTGTTCATCCCTCTGGTGACCAAATGAAAGTTGTGATGGAAACAAGGAGCAGCAGCCAGGAAAGATCACCTGGGATTTTGATGACCAAGTCATACAGCTAGGGAGTTATCTAAGAAAGCACCCTGCAATGGCAGAAGGTAGGATGGGGCGAGGATGCGGGGCTGCCCAGTCTTGAGTGGCTGAGTGAGACCAGAGGCTGCAGCGGAAGCGGCAGACGCCTCTTAAAAGAGTCGTGTCCACAAGCGGACTTTTGCGCTGACAGACCTGCTAGCTCTGGGCACCAGTGCCAATTCGGCTACACACAGGGGCCACCAAGGACTTACAGGGAGACATTGTCGGAGCGAGGGCCAAGGCGAAACTCACTCTGTGCAGAAGTGCCAGCAGTATCCATTGTTCATTTTAAGCCCTGCCCCCTCCCAGTGCGCAGACTCAGCGTTGCCATAGCTCAGACCTCATTAAACTGGATAACAGAGATTGCTCTGCCCAGAGGATTCCCTGAAACCCCGCCTCTCCCAACCCACAGCCCCACCCAAGCCACATCCAGGTTTATCCTCAGCGAGTCAGGCATTCCTCACAGAGCAGCGCCTACACTCACACTGGAGGCAGCTGGCCTCAGTTTCTGGTGTGGCCTTTTGAGGCAACTATAAGCACAGCGTCTGTGAATTGCTTGCTGAATCTTAACAGGAGCATATAGGACACTATTAAGGGTCCAAATATCCATTTGATCGGTGTAACTGCAGAAAATCAAGATGTTGAACAGCTGTTTGAAGAAATGATGAAGGAAAACTTCCCTAGCCTGGTGAAGGAAATGAACATAAAACCCCAGGAAGCTCAGAGAATTCCAAAAATCAGGGATCCAAAGAGGCCCACACCAAGACGCATCATAATTAAAATGCCAAAGAAAGAATATTAAAAGCAGCGAGAGAACAACAGATAGTTACTTATAAGGGAACACCCATAAGACGGGCAGCTGATTTCTCAAAAACAAAAACGAAAACAAAAACAAAACAAAACAAACAAACAAACAAACAAACAAAAAAACGATGCAGGACAGAAGGACTTGGCAAAAAATACTCAACAGTATGAAGACCCAGGATCTACAACCAAGAATAATTTACCTAGTAAAGCTATCATTTAGAGTTGAAGGATAGATAAAGAGCTTTCCAGACAAAATAAGCTGATGGAATTTATCACCATCAAGCCCATATTATGTTGGAAATGTTGGAGGGACTTCCTTAAGAAAAAAAAAAATGTATAAAAACAGGAATAAAGAATGGTAACAACTACATTCCTATCAATAAGTACATCAAATGGAAAAGAATTACGTGCTCCAACTAAAAGAATGTGTTTGAGATTTATCTATGTTATTGTGTGTCACACATGTGTGTGCATGCATGCATGTGTGTATAGTGTGCATATAAATTTTTCATTTTGAAAGAATTACAGTCACAGGAAGTTGCCGAGATTGTACCAAGTGGTCCCTTATGCACCCTCTGGCCTGTTTTCAGCAATGGTTACCTCTTAGGCAACTATAATACAAGATAAGAATCTTGTATTACATGCACAGATTAATGTAGCCACCACCTCAGCCAGTATACAGAATTATCTCCTCACCACAAAAGTCTTCTCAGTGCAACCCTTATGTAGTCGCCTGACTCCTGCCGCTTCCACCTTTCTCACCCACGGCAAGCACTGCCCTCTTCTCTATTTCTATAATTTCGTCATTTCAAGAATGTTATATACATTGCATCAGACAGTCTGTGACCTTTTGAGATTTGTCTTTTCACTCTGAACAGTAATGCCATTGAGAAGCTGTGTACGTCAAAAGTTCATTCCTTTTTATTACTTTTATATTTATGCTAGTTTGTACATTCACTTGTTTGATGGACACTTGGATTGTTTCCAATGTTTGGCAGTTGTTAATTAACCTCTGTAAATATTTGCAGATAGGTTTTGTTAATATAAGCTGTGTTTCTCTTGAATAGTACTGAGGAGAAGAATGGTTGAAGCATAAGTTAATTGAACGCTTATCTTTATTAGAAACTACCAAACTCTTTCCCAAAGTGGCTGGATCCTTTGCATTCCCACCGGCAGTATATGAAGATTCTAATTAGTTACTCTTCATCCTTGCCAGCAATTGGTGGTTTTGTTTGTTTGTTTGTTTGCTTGTTGTTTTCATTAAGCAATCTAATAGATGCAAAGTGGTATCTTATTGTTTTAATTTGCATTTATCAGGATAGACTTGGAATAAGAAAAAGGGGAACTCAGTTTGAAGAAGCATGACTTTGATTTCCCTACTTCATATATTTGCATTATCATTACCCGTGACTCTAAAAAAATGACAAAGAGTTGCTGGACCCAACCCCTGCCTCAGGAACCTGAAATGGAAATTATGAAAACAGTTATCTTTGGTTTTAAATAGTCCCTATGCTGAGTGAAAAAAATTAGTCTCCAGTACCACAAGTAAAAAAATGAATTTTCTTCTCACTTCATGCAAAATGTATAGTCCAGAAGCATTGTGTGGATATTTCCAAGAACACTGAGAATGCTTGATATTTTAAGGAATTCCCAAAGGAACCCATTTGTTCACAAGGAATCACCAGGATGCAGTGGAAAGTGCACTGGAGCGAAAGTCTGGAAGTCCTGTGTCTGGCACTAACTGTGTGACCTTGAGCTAGCCTCTGACACTTCATTAAGTCTGCATCTCCTCTGCAAAAGGAAGGTTGGGACTCACTCAAGCCACATTTTCTGGTACTGGGCAGGGAGAAACCCTGCCTCAACTCTCTCCTACTCCCTTCTGGAGTGCCAGTTGTGGTTCAAGGGTATTCTGTGAGCTTGAAGAGTTTAGAAGGAAGAGATTAATTGACTAGAAATGAAGAGCTGAGGCAGCTTAATGCAGTGGAAAGAGTGTCGATTAAGAGTCAAGTGGCCAAGTTCAGCTCTTTGACCTGAGCTGTGGGCTTTGGTTTCCTCATTCATTAAAGGTTTTTTTTTCCAGCTCAGAGGTACTAAGATTCTACTAACTTCTTCTGAGTTTGGGAAGGGATAATCACATTCCACCCTAGATGAGGTGCTGGCCTTTCCTTGCCCTCACCCACATCCAAGAACTGCACACACATGGCATTGTTTGCAGACTTGTTCTTGAAATTGGCAGAGTTGATATTACTTGAGAGAAGCCTTGGGATGGAGCCGAGAGGCCAGACCTAGGAGAATAGTCTGAAGTCAGGCAGCTCCATGCCCTGTAAGTCAGTGCCCAAGGCAGGGTAAACCAGGCCACTGTCCAACAGAAAGTTTTGTGTGGTAGGATAAACAGAGACAACATGTCCTCACCTCATTATCAGGGGACAGATAATTTGGGTGGGGGCCAACTCTTTAGACAGTTCAGACAGAGTAACTCTCCAATGATTAGAAAGAGAGGAGTGTATTTTGAAAATAAAATGGGCACAGTAGGTACCAGTCACATTCATTAGAGGAAGGTACGTTCCTCACATGAAACTAGAGGATGTGGCTTTCTGAAGAAGGTAGCACTTACATAATGAGGTACCTTGCAGAGGAAATGTGCAGTACAGGTTGTTGGTGGAGAGACTAGTTTGGAGACAGGCACTCCACAGGTTGCACCCTCTTTCCCGTCCTCTTGCAGAATGTGAACTTATTCCCAGCCCTCTCAGAGCCAGCAGAAGCCAGATGGAAGCACACCAACAGGTGGCCACGGCCCCAGATTCTGAAGGCGCAGGAGATTGGACTCCCTTACTATGGCATTAGTGAAGGGGTTGGATTTCCCCAGAGAAGGTTCTGGCTCCTGGGTTGGATGGGATGTTCCTGCGGGGGCAGGAAGCAGGGTGGCACTACAGGTAGAGATACCTTTACCAGCGGCCAGAGTTCCTTAAAACATGCTTATGTTGAACATTATGGTGGTCTCCTCTGAGGGCAAAGGGCCTACCTAGGAGGAGGTAGAAGCCTCACAGACAGCAGAGGCTGAAACAGCCCTGCCCCATGCCATAGAAAGCAATGGGGTACATGTGGGACCCCAGTTTACCTGCCCTAATTCTGTGTGACTTTATGCATGTGCATTTTTTTTGAGGTCAAAGGCCACTGGCACTTCAGCACCTTTTTTAAAAATATAGTTTTATATGTATTTCTGTGAATATTCCTTGTGAATTCTCTACTTTTTCTCCTGCCGCACTTGGTGACTTAACTTATTAAAGATTGTTAACACTTATTTAACATATATTAAGTCCAAGCTTGCCACAAAATAACCTTCCTATTTATCAGTTAGTAGATTATTGTGAATTCTTATTAGCTAAATGCGGGAGCCTGAAAAATGGTCAGATCAGAGCTTCCAGGATTATTGCCTCTTGACTTTCAGATAATGCATCAAAGAAAGAGTCAAACTCTGACTTGACCCCTGACTTGACCCCTGCTCATGGATTTTCACTCAAACTGAGAAAAAGAGACATCTACCTACCAAACGCCCATTCTAAGGCCTTTGAAATATTCTGCTGAAGCTTCTCATGTTCTCCAGCATTCCTGTGAGAAGACAGACTGTCTCCTGGTGAGTACTGTTTATGACTTTAATAATATCCCCTTGGAGAGACCCTGTCTTGATTTTTGCCCTGGGGAGACTTAAGCTCCAGGGCAGTGTGCTGGGTGGCTGGGGACTAGAGATCCACCACAGCCCTCTGCCTCTCCTTTCTCCTTGAACTTTCTTTCACTTTAATTATGCAATGAAACATGGAGTCAGAGGGAAGTTAGAGGTTCCTCCAATCCATCTCTCTGGATTTGGGTAAGGTTACACCAAAGTTCTAGCAGAACCACCCCGGTCTTAACATACTCCAGAGACTAAGGGCACCATCACCACTCACAGGGACCTGGACTCAGAAATCTGATGTTGTGGTTGACTATCATTCAATGTTTGTCTTTTTTTTCTCTAGTTCCTTAAATGAGTTTTCATTCTGACATTTTCAATGGCTAACTACTTTATAATCAGGCAGAATTATCTCCAAATTAAGGTCCTTGCCTTGAAGTCTGATGGATTTTGTTTATGTTTTACACAGTGATGGTGAGGCACCATGTTTTGTGAACCTTTTGATTGATTGATTCTCCTCAGCCTTCTCTTCTTAACATTACAGAATCTTATTCCTCCTTAAGGGAGCACCCCAAGCCCATGGAACACATAATGGAACTCCCGAGAGAGGGAGAAAGTTCTGCCTGAAGAAAGGAGATGTAGGGATTTTTTTCCCCAGTGATTAAAGCAAAACAGCCAGTTTCACATTTCATTGGTCCAGGATTACCAGGTGCCCAGGAAGTTGGTCCGATTCCAGCCATTACCAGGGATAGAAATCTAGATTTTGCATGGCTCTTAGTCGACTCCTTTATATAGAGTCCTTCCAAGTCCAAGGAGCTCCAAGGGAGACTGTGACAGGCCCAGAGCAGCCCCAGTCTTGAGTCGTCCGTCCTGAGAGCCATGGCAGCTTCCTAGGGAAGCCCTCCAGCCAGGGCTTGCTCACCCACTACAGGCTCATTTTAATGGTCCCACAGCCCACCCATTAGCTCTTTTAAGCACACGTCTTAGCATCCTGGAGAAGTGCCTCCTGAGCACCCAGATCACCCACTGTGCCAGTCAGCCTTCGGAGAAGCTCTATCTTTAAGATGGATGAGAACCGACTATTTTAAGGGACTGAAATTTGTCATTAAGTCAAAGAATGTGATACAAATGACCTTTCTGTGGCAGCATAGTTCAGAAGCATTTAGGGGGGATTGTTCAGCTCTTGAGTGATTAATTGATGTAGACATAAAAAAAAAATAGACCTAAATTCCCTTATCTTCTCATTGGTGGCATGTATAGGCAGACCCAGCTAATTTTTGCCACCTCCACTGATGGATTACCACCTGTTCATTGGATAGGAACATTTCTAGGCTAACTATTCCGCCAAAGTGAGGTCATTACATCTTTGTATGATACTGAGTAACTGGCTGACCTACTCAAACCTGAATGTGTTTCATTCTTTGAGTTTGGTGGCTGGATTTTTATGTGAGCAACAAGGCGTAGCTGAATACTCCCTTTTGGCATGTACTCTCTAGATCAGAGGACAGAAAACTTTTTCCATAAAGAACCAAATAGCAAGTGTTTTGGGCTTTGCGTACCATACACATTCTCTGGCCATGTTTACAATAAACCTTTATTTCCAAAAACGGGTGCAGGTGCAGTTTTGGCCTACAAGCTATAGTTTGCCCTCCCTTGCTCTGGAGTCAAAAGAGTTGAGAAAGTTCCTTCACTTTCCTTCACTATTTTCAGGCAATTCCTGGTAATCATGTGTTTGTTCATTCATATAGTCATTCAACAGATAATTATAAGCAGTCTGCTATTATGCTAGGCTCTGCTATGAGAGTTTGGGTGTCAGCAGAGAACAAAATATTACAAAGATGCCCAATTCATGGAACTCACATAGTAGCAAGGAGGGGCATGTTCTAGGAACAGCGAGGAGACCAGTGTGGCTGAAGAGAAGAGTGTGAAGATGATATGAATGTCAGGGGACCGTGTCAGGGAGGTAATGGGAACCGATCACATAGGCTATTATAAGAGCTTGGCTTTTTCTCCGTGTTATATGGGGAGCCCTTGGAGAATTTTGAACTGAAAAATACATGATCTAAAAAGTTATGTTGAAAATAGACATAAACTGTGCTGATAGTAGGTTACAGGATAGATGCAAGGATGCCTGTTAGAGGAATAGAGCAGTAAAATCCAAAAGGGAGATGACGGCAGCATGAACCAGTGCGGCAACAGGGAAGATGTGAGAAGTATTTAGAATCCAGGTATATTTTGAAGGTCTAGCCAGCGTGATTTCCTAATGAACATGTAATATGTGTGAGATAAAGAAGTCGAGCTGTTTTTGGCCCAGCAATTGGAATATGGAATTGCCACTAACTGAGATGGGTAATACTAAGGATGCAAGCAGTGCTAAACATGTTAACTTTGAAATTTCTCTTGGACATGTTCAAGCTTGGCATTTAGGAGAGAGGTCTGAGCTGCAGATATAAACTTATGCATCGTCAGCATGGGATACTGAATGGTATTTGCAGTGATGGGATTGGATGAGATCACCAAGGAAATGAAAGTATATAGAGAAAAAACGAAACCCAAGATCAGTGGGCACTCCAGTCTTAAGAAATTTGGGAGAGGAGGAGGAACCTGTGAAAGAGATTAAAAAGGAATGATTAGTGGGGCAGGCAAAAGAAACCAAGAAAGTGCAGTGTCCTGGAAGCCAAGCAGAAAAATATGCCAAGAAGTAGGGAGTGATCTACTAAGACAATACTGTTTGTAGATCTGGGATCCAGAGTAAGATGAGGACTGAATATTGACCCCTGGATTTGGCAGTATGGTAGTTCCTTGACTTCGATGAAGCAGTTTAGGTGGAAAACTTGATTGTAATGGGCCTAAAAGAGAATGAGATATTGTGGGGGAAAAGGAACCCTCATACACTGCTGGTGGGAATGTAATTTGATACTGCCTTGGAAAACAGTATAGAGGTTCCTCAAAAAACTACGAATAGAATTACCATATGACCCAGCAATTCTTCTTCTGGGTATGTACCCAAAAAACCTGAAAACATTTATCTGCAAAGATATCTGCACTCCGATGTTCATAGCAACATTATTCACAGTGGCCAGGATATGGAAACAACTGAAGTATCCTACAATAGATGATTGGCTGAAGAAGATGTGGCATATATATACAATGGAATATTACTCAGTCATAAGAAAAGATGAGATACATTCTTTGCGACAAACATGGATGGATCTTGAGATGATCATGGTAAGTTAATAAGTCAAGAAGTTGAAAACCATATAATTTCGCCCATATGTGGGATATAAAACTGAAAGCAACAAACAAACATGACAAAAAAAGAGACTCGTGGACACAAACAGTGAGTTACTGGTTGTCAGAGGGAAGGGGGAGGAAGGTGAATAGGGATAAAAGGAATGAAATATTTGGTGGTAGAAGGAAATTTAACTATGGATGATGAACACACAATGCAATATGTATATGACTTACTGTTGAATTGTACACTTGAAACTTACTTGATTTTATTAACCAATGTCATCATACTAATTTTAATTTAAAAAAGAAAGAGAATGAGAGGATAGGAATTGGATATAGCAATTAGCTGTTTTACAGCAAAAGAGATACAGCAAAATAGAAAGCTATTTTAAGGCGTTTTGCTACAGAGAAGAACAATTTAATGGGATTAGAGCTGTCAGGGAAAGCAGGGTTTAAAAAGTTGTGTTTTTGTTTCTGTTGAGTTTTATATGGGATAAGTTGCTACATGGTTATATGGTGGGAATGATCCAGTAGAGAACAAAACTTTGATAGTGAGGGAGAGACATGGAAGAACTGCCAGAAAGATGTCCTTTAGTAGGTGAGAAAGATGGGAACTGGTACAGAGAAGAAGATAGTTGCTTAGAGGACTTTGATTTCATGAAGGAGTAATTAGTACTGGACTTTCCATATACAACTGGAAAAATAAGTAGGAATATCACGTCTGAGACGAGAGAAGTAAATGAGTGACCCTTCCATTCACCCAGACTTTCTCCCTGGTAGCACTTTCTGCTGTGCAGGACAAAGAGGGGTGACTCAGGCAGAGCAAAGCAGTCTTGCCAAGTTGAGGAGATGGAGATAAGAGTTTAAAGAGGGGAAGGCACCTGGAATGATTTGCAGGATGGAGTACTAGAGAGGAAGACACTAGGATGGTAAAGGGCTTCATAAATCTGCATAGAGGTTCCCATGCATCTTTGATGGAATACTACACTGTGGGTGCCCAGAGTGAACCTTTACAACACTAGACAAAGAATAATTATGAGGAACTCAGGGAACTTCGTTCATACAGGGCTAGGAGATTTTTGAGTCTAATCAGTTAGAGTTCAAAGCCCTGTTGAACTCTAGAGCATTTGACAGAGGCCTCAGAAGGGTCACATGCCTTAGCAGTAAGGGCTAACTAACAAGCCACAGTTATTAACCAGCCTAAAGTAAAGGCTACTCTAAACTTGTCCCAGCAAATCTTAAGTGCATAATGCAAAAGGATCAAGCAAGTAACTGCTACCTGTCAAACTTCAACACTATTTTTAAAAAGTCAACAAAATCTAAACCATCAACAAAAACAATATCCAATCAAAAATTACTAGGCATGTGAAGAAGTAGGAAAATGTGACCCATAGCAAAGAGAAGAATAAGTCAATATAATCAGGACTCAAAAATGACAGAAATGATAGACTAGACAGGACATTAAAATAGCTACTATAACAGAACCAGAATGAAAGAAAAACATAAATATGATGAGATAAAAAGAAGATACATTTAAAAAGAAATAACTACAACTTCTAGGGTAAAAATATACAATATTTTCAATGAAAAATTCACTGGATGGGCTTGATAGCAGAGTAAACTATGTAAAATGAAACACTGATTAACTTGAAGATATAGCAATAGAAACTATCTAAACAGGAACACAGGGGGAAAAAATGCTGGGCCAAAAAATGAAGAGAGCCTCAGTGACCTATGTGACAATATCAAGCAATCTAATTTATTTGTATTAGCAAAAATATTTGTAGAAATAGTGGCTGAAATATTTCCACAGATATAAGGAGTTTATGAACTGTAAACCCACAGATCTAAGGAGTTTAAATATCCCCAAACAGGATAAATAAAAATCAGCCCAAGTTATGTTATTATTAAATACCAAAAGCACATGATAAAGAGAAAGTATAAAAACAGCCAGAGGAAGACACGTTGCAGAGCAACAGACATAAGAACCTAAAAGATTAAGTAAGAAGACAGTGGAGTGACATCTTTAAGGTGCTGAAAGAAAAAACCTGTTAGCCTTGACTTCTATTTCCAGAGAAAATATTTAAAAACTAGGCACGATTAAAGCACATTCAGATGGCTGAAAACGGAATTTGTTGACAGAGCACTTGTACTGAAACAAATAGTAAAAGGTGTCCTTCAGGCTAAAGGAAAATAATACCAGATGGAAACTTGAATCTATAGAAAGGAAGAAAAGAGTTCCAGAAATCACAAACGTGTAAGAAATTATGAAAGACTTTTTCTAGTTTTAAAATTTTAATTAAAAATAAGTGCTTAAAACAAAAATAATGTATAGTTAGGTTTGTAACACATATAGAAATAAAATGTTTGACAATAATAATACAAAGGACAGGAAAGGGAAAATGGAAGCACATTATCATAAGTTTCTTTCATTATATATGAAGTGGTCTAATATTATTGTAACCCTTGAACAATAATAAAAAAAAACAAATAGATATAAGTAATCGCCAATAAAGGAGATAAAATAGTAAAAATATACTAAATTAATCCAGAAGAAGAAAAACAAAGAACAGATAGAACAAATAGAAAACAAATATCAAGATTATATATATATATATTAATACTACATGAAGTAGACTTTAGAATAAAGAATGTTGCCAGAGATAAAGAGGAATATTTCATGCTGATAAATAAGTCAGTTTGTTAAGAAGACAATGCATAAATTCTAAATATGTAGATATCTAATAACAATTTGAAAATATATGAAACAAAAATGGGTAGAGGTAAAAAAATAAATTCCCAATTATAGTCAGAAACTTTAATACTTAAAATGAGTAGACATAAATCAGTAAAAACACGGAAGATTTGAACCACACTATCAATCAATTTGTGTTAATTATCGGTTATAGAATATGCCATCTAATAACAGCAGAAAATATACTTTTTTTCAAGTGTATGTGGGATATTGACTAAGTAGACCATATATGCTGGGTCATAAAACAAGTCTCAATAAGTTTAAATAGACTGAAATTATACAGAATATATTATCCGACAAAATATCTGGATTTAAATTAGAAATTAGTGATGAAAAGATACATGGGACATCTCTAAATATTTGGAAATCAAACAATTCATTTCTAAATAACCTACAGGCCAAAGAAGGAAGCACAAATAAAATTTTAAAATATTTTGGGCTGAATGATAATAAAATCATTACATGTTTAAATTTGTATATTTGTGAGGTGCAGCCAAAGTAATATTTAGAAGAAAATGTATCATTTAATGCTTATACTAGAAAAGAAGAAAGGTCTAAAACTGATTTAAGCTTCTACCTTATGAAACTAGACAATGATGAGCATATAAACTAAGTAGAAAGAAGAAATATTGCAGATTAGAGCAGAAATTAATATAGAAAATGGACAAATAATAGGGAAAAAAATCGATGAAGCCAGAAGCTGATTCTAGATAAGAGTATACAGAGTGACAGAGTATGTGGGTGCAGATACTGGGGAGGGGATAGTTGTGGTGGTGGGAATCTGTGAAAGATCTTTTCTGACTGCCTCAATAGTCTCAGCAAAATAGGAAGTAAGGTCAACATCTGAGAGTGAGGATAGGGTAGAAGTGTTGGGGGAAGAGGGACAAGGGGCAGATGTGAACCTCTGGAACTGTGGAAGAGAAAGCGGTCTTGTGTCATGCGCTACCTGGGCAGCATTAAGGCTCCCTTGAGCCTTAGAGCACCTTCACATCTACTACTTAATTATATTTAATAACATCTTTGTACAGTATGGGTAGAGGTGGGTATTATTTTTCCATTTTATAGGCTAAGAAACTGGAGTACTAAAAGGCTAAGTGGCTAGCCTAAGGTCATGAAATTTATTAGTGGTTCATTGAGGTATAGAATCCTTACATATATTGACTCATGTAACCACTTTATACTTAAAGCTATTTTATGGGTACAAGAGGATCTAAAGCTCTGAAAAGAAGTAATTTGCCAAAGTTCACATGACAATTACTGCTAGAACCAAAACTTGATCTCAAGTCCGCTAAGGTAAAATGATCTTTTCACCTCATTCATGTCACCTGCCAGGGAAATATACATGAAAACATTGCATAATAAGTGGATTTAATTAAAAATATTTTAATTTTTCATTCTGTATTCATGGGACAGATATGATTCTTTTGACTTAAGGAAGCATTTGTGTTTCTCAAGTGGATTCAAGTAGTCTGGTTTTATTAGTCTTATTACACATGTTTTTTCCCCCTCTAAATAAAGAAATTTGTTTGCTTGAAATCTTCCAGACCATCCTGTAGATGCACCTGACTCAAGATTAACCAGTTTATCAGATTGCTTAACCAATTTGCTTTGCACATATGTCTTATCTCTGTGCTATGTTTAATGTTTAAAGGTGTACTTAGGTAATTTGGTTTTACTTATTGCAACACGAAGTCTGAGCCATCTCCTGGGTTGCCCCTCATAATAAACTAACCTTAGACACTGTTAATTCCTATAAATTCATGTCTGTATTTAAGTTTCTGATTCTGATATTCAGAGGATGGTAGGTTGTTCAAGACCTAGGAAAATCACAACCATTCTTTTAAAGGCTTAAGTTGTAAAAATAACTTTTGGATTGTTTTGTTTTAGTTTTTACATGGAAAATTTTGGTTAATACTGTCTTTAGAGTGAACAATCTTAAAGATTTTTAAAAATATCTGTAGAATGGATCAAATATTACAAAATCTGCAGACTTTTAAAGCAAGCTTGTAAAGTCAGTGTGGTGACTCCCATCTTATTGATGATGTTTCTGAGCCTCAGATGAGAATGTCATGCAGTAAGAGAAGGCCAGGACTGTAACTCAGCCCAATGCTCTTATCACAATAGTGTACCTTTTTTTTCTAGAAGCACCATGATAGGTCAAGGACGCAGGCTAAAATGCTGGCAAGATCACCATCTTAGAGAAGACATGTCCTGACTCTTTAAATGGTTCGCTTTCTGTGACCTCTGTTTCATTTAAGACTAATACCCAGGCCGTTAGTTGAATCACTCTTGGTCTTTAAGAGTGGGAAACAGATAACGATTCTGTAGTTAAAGAGATCCCTCAGTTGAATAGTCCTCTCACAGAGGTGGATCTTTGTGCAAGTCCAGTACAAAATGTGAGAGGGTTTGGGCTCCCTGGAAAAGCACAGAGATGGTAACCTCTTTTAGGGTGGGAAGTGTGGAGTTTACCATCCCTATGTACTCTGGCCTCTGGGTTCTCACTTAGCTTGTGAGGTGGAAATTACCCTCTTCCACCTGAGCACTGCTAAAATTCTGCTGTGGGCTTATGTAAAAAGTCAGATCATAAGCTGTAGCTGCTAATTGTGTATTCATGAGAAAAACATTTCACAAAGGACTGCTGGTTGCCTTGACAACCAACAGCCCTCTAGGACAAGGCTCCAAATAGACAAGAGGTGAGGACACCAGGGCCACGGTCTGTAGGGACACCGCTTTCTGTGCTTAGGCTCTCCCTGACAGCCTTCATATCTAAGACACGAAAGCCCTAGGCTATGTTCAGGAAGCCTGTGTAACTTTCTGAAACTGATCTGGTGAGATTTGCCTGAATTAGAAGATCACATATTCCTCATTTTCCCTCACAGAGCTCCATCATTTGGAGCTCCTCTGGTTATCCCGATAAACCAGGGGAGCCCGGCAGAGTGGCCGTGCAGACCGATGCTTGGTACCATAACAGTAGACAAGAATCGAGACTCAGCTCTGCTGCCACCACACTCAGCGATTCTAAGGAAACTACAGACCTCACCCTGCCTCAGTTTTCTCATCAGTCAAATGAGGATAACATTTGTTCTTCCTTCATATAAGACGGTTGTGAAGAACAAATATGATGCTAGCTGGAGCATTGCTTGGAGCTTCTAAGAATGATATCCAAAACACATTGTTACATCTTCTGGACACAGAGTGGGGCTCAGGATTACTGAGTTCATTCATTCTGAATTTAAAAATATTTTGTGTTCTTTTCTCTTTTTTTCCCAGAGATAATTCAAATATCACCTATATCACTGAATGGCTTCATGTTTTTCTTTCTTGCATGAGGTCTTGTTGTAGATACATTGATTTAACAGTTTTCTAATCCCTGGACCACAGATCTCAGATTAGAGATCTGGAACAAATTCAGCTTGCAAACAAAATGGATTTTGGCTCCTATAGTGTTGTGGTTGTTTTTTAACCTTGAATTAGCTGGAACTAAAAGTCCAGATTTTTTATCTTTGTTCAAAAAAAATCAGATCTGGCTTCATTGAAAACAAATACAATCAACTCTTTCTTCACTTGTAAATGCCTACTGGTTCCTGCTTCCTAAAGGTTAGCGTCCCAGAGCCTTATGAAAGACCCTCCCCCATCTAACCTTAAACCATTGCTCTGTCCTCAGCTTCCACCACGCATAGGATTTTTCCAAGCTCTGTACATACGCCTGGCCTGTCTCAGCAGATAGGCTTTGCATTATCCAGTCCCTAAACCTGGAGTACATGACTCACAGTGTTTGGGCTTGGAATTCAAAGACCAGTACATTTTTTAAAATATGGGAAATGTGTGTTGTTTGCATTAGGCCCAGTAAGAGACACTATAAATTAAGATAATACTATTTGTTATCATATTGATTTCATAAAAGAAAGAAAAATTGCAACACTCTAAAGTAGCATGTACATCATCTCAAACCAAAGTTCCTTTAAATTGAATAAATATAGATTTTTAAAAAAACAAAAACTTACTACCTTGCCCTTATTTTTTTCATTTGCCCTCAGATAAGTGAAAAATTAATCGCCAGCATCTATCCTGGGGCTTGCTTTTGAGACTCACTCCCTTACCCCTCTTTTCTTTCTTGATCAATTCCTTCAAGATCAATTTTGAATGCTGCTTTTTGAGTGGAGTCTTTTCTGACTTGCTGAGTCATGTGATATACATAGATTTTTAATGGAGGTTTCTTGGGCAAATGGGAAAGGGAGCTATACCACAAATCGCTAAAGCCTCTTTAAAAAATCTTCTTAAATGTACCCTGTTCTCCCAAATTTCCACTCCCTATGGCAGCTCTGCTCCGCTCAGTTTTTCTTTTTAAAACTCCTTCAGTCTTTGTAAGCCTACTCCAAAATTCCCATTACCTAAAAAAGTGCACTGGAAGAGAGTTGAATAAAACCTAAATATGACCAAATGACCGACTACTGTGCCTCAAGCATTTCTTTAATTCAACTTGCCACTTATTTGTCTACTTGAAGTCTTGTGACCCCAAGTAAACTGGTAAACTGTGAAATACTCAGAGTAGAAAGACATCACCTTTGCATGCTGTGCCTTACAACATACATACACTTAAAAAAAAAAAAGAAACAATGAATGAATAAAAATTCTATAGCCAGTAGTGACATAGTCCATGGGATGCCACTATTCAATTCCTGGATACGTTCTGATACCTTCTCCCATTTGATACATTTCTCATTCTACCTTTTCTAGAATAAGACATCGGGGTAATTTCAACTGGAACACCAGTATCTGGTGACCTAGTCATTGTGAAAGATGTGATGATGAAACATTGATGAAAGTCATGTTCTCTCTTAAACTCAAACCAAAGGCAAGATCTTTAATGCTGGAATGGAATGGTCCCTGACGTACTTGCTCATTGGGTTCAGTGTACATGGGCTTATTAAACTGTATTCATTGCTTGTTCCTATGATGCTCTTGGTGAGCTTCCTGGCCCTGGCTGGCAGACCTGTGTGCACATTGTCACCTCAAGTGCTTTCATGGCAGTAACTTGGATGAGTGACTCAGACAGTAGTGTACAGGATGGTGACCATATCATTTATCTTTCAAATGCAAACACTTTTAGGAGTGAGAAGGGATGCTATTACTAATTGTATGGGGACAACTGGCAAAAACTAGGACCATCCATGCAAATCAGGAATATGTTTTCCCTAGATATAAGGCATATGGAATGAGGGGTCTCTAGCTCCAGCTAAAGAACATGTCCTTCCCTAGAGGCAGTGAGATACAACATTCTTTAAAATAGGGGTCAAACCAGACACATAACCATTGACATATGTAATATTTAGGAATAAACTTAGCAAAGGATGTGAAGGGCCTATATACTGAAAACTATAAGACATTATTGAAAGAAATCAAAGCAGACACTAAGAAATGGAAAGATATTCCATGTTCATGGATTGGAAGAGTCAACCTAATTAAAATAGCCATATTACCCAAAGCAATATACAGATTTAATGCAATCCCCATCAAAATCGCAATGGCATTTTTTAAAGAAATAGAACAAAAAAAATCATCAAATTTGTATGGAAGCACAAAATACCCCAAATAGCCAAAGCAATCCTAAGAAAAAAGAACGAAGGCAAACATATCACATTCCCTGACTTCAAATTTTATTATGAAGTGACAATAATCAAAACAGCATGATATTGGCAGAAAAACAGAAACACAGACCAATAGAACAGAATCAAGAGCCCGGAAATAAGCCCACATTTATATGTGCATATAATTTTTGAAAAGGAACCAAAAACATACAATGAAGAAAAGAAAGTCTCTTCAATAAATGGTGCCAGGAAGATTGGAAAAGGAAACTAGACTGCTGTTTGTCACTGAACACAGAAATTTACTCAAAATGTATTAAAAACCTAAGTATAAAACCTGAAACAATAAAACACATAGGAGCCTACATAAAGTATTAAACTTATGGACCTTGGACTTAGAGAGGATTTTATGAATTTGACCTCAAAGATAGGGGAAGTAAAAGCAAAAATAAATGTGACTATATCAAACTAAAAACCTTCTGCACAGCAAAAGAATCCATCAACAAAACAAAGAGCAACCAGCTAAATAGAAGATACTTTGCAAACGACACCTCCAATAAAGGGTTAATATCCAAAATATATAAAGAATGCATACACCTCGACAACAAAAAACAAAGAATCCAATTAAAAAATGAGCAGAAGACCTGAACAGACAGTTCTTCTAAGAAGACATACAAATGGCCAACAGATATACATAAAGAAACTCAATTTCAATAGCTATTAGGAAAATGCAAATCAAAACCACAATGAGATACTCGTATCTGTTAGAATAGCTACGAGTAATAATAAGTGTTGGAGAGGTTGTGAAGAAATAGGACCCCTCATGTATTGCTGATGGGAATGTACATTGGTACAGCTACTATGGAAAACAATATGGAGCTTCCTCAAAAAATTAAAAATAGAGTTACAATATGACCCAGCAATCTTTCTTCTGTGTATCTACCCACCCCCCCTCAATTGAAAACATTTATTCATGAAGTATATGCACACTGATGTTCATTTCAGAATTTTTAATGGTGGCCAAGACATGCAAACAACCAAAGTGTTCTTCGATAGATGATTGAATAAAGAAGATGCAGTACATATATACAATGGAATATTACTCAGCCACAGGAAAAGATAAAATACTGCCATTTGCAACAACGTGAATGAATCTTGAGAATATCATGCTAAGCTAAGTAAGTCAGACAGAAAGACTCAAGAACCATATGATTTCACTCATATGTAGGATCTAAAACTACAAAAACAAATGAACAAAGAACACAAACACATACCTCATAGACACAGACAAGAGTATCATGGTTACCAGTGGGGAAGAGGGGTGGAGGGAGGTAGAAAAGGGTAAAGGGGTCAAATACATGGTGACAGAAGATTTGACTTCGGTGAACACATGATGCGATACATAGACGATGTATATAGAATTGTGCACTCTAAATCTGTAAAATTTTATTAACCAGTATCACCCTAATAAATTCAATAAAATTTTTTTAAAGTATAGTTCGACCCTAAGAGATGGGGTAAGGAATGATTTTGTCTTTTCTAAAATTCTCCATGATTTTTTTGAAAAGTAAGCATATAAGACAAAACCAGAAAAGAAATACTTTATATATGTGTATGGAAGCTAAGTGTGTGTGTGTGTGTGTGTGTGTGTGTGTGTGTATTCTGGTTTTCCGTGCGGTTTGTCTGTCACTTTCCCATCTGGCCAGAGAAGCTCATAGCGTCTTCTTATACTCAACCTTGGTGGCAGCCTCTATCAAGATTGTAGAATGCCCATGGAAGAGCCCAAAGAACCCTCAGAAAAATATCTGCTCCCTAACTTCTCTGCCCAACCTAGTGCCAGGAATCTTGTTACCAGACCAGGAGGAGTGGCTGTGCCCATACTCGCAGTGAAATCTTTTCTATTACAAGATTTTTTAAAATGTGCTTTATCTGGTTTCTCAATTATCTCCTCTTGGCTCCTCCTCAACCCACTTCCTTTTTGGAAAGGTTTTTATTTTCGTTGTTTGTTTGTGTTCAAAACAATTCTGTTGGCAAGGTTGGATCCCATTGCTTGGCCACAGGGGGAACCCGTTCAAAACCTCCTGTCCCTGTGGTCCTGTGGGAGGAGAGGAGTAGGAGGGCTGTCACACAGAGTTTAGAAAGAGAACCTACTGTTCTCTGTTTAGGTACTAGTGGTTCTTTAGACTCAAAAATTCACACAACCAAGAGCCTGGTGGAGGTACTGTGTTCTCTTTGTGTTCAGTAGCAGTATATTTTATTTTCATGCACTTACTTATGCATATTGTACTTCATTAGAAAAGGCTTTGAGATGATATAACAACATTTATATGTTTGAGTTTGGCTTCATTGTTTAAATTTATAATTTTGGTTTACCATAATTTATACTCTGATAAGTTTTTTAAAAAGGAAAGAAGGAAAGGAAGGAGGAGGGAAGGAAGAAGAAAAGGAGGAATAAATCAAAAAAAAAAAAAGAACAATAAGGGTAGAGGAGGAGACCAGAGGGAAAGTTCTCCCAGAGAATGCCTGTGGCGAGGCCCTGCAGAGTGAGAGAGGTTGAGGAAGACTCAGTTGGGAGCTTCTTTGTGATGAAAGAGACTTCCAGACTGAAGAGTTACTTTATAACTGGTTCAGTCAGGAGAGAAGAGTTGATGCTGTGTGGAAACTGGTGTTGAAGATGGTAAAAGATACTGACTGAGAGCCTGAATCCTGCCTGAGGAAAAGCAGCCTCCCTACCAGAAATTTATTTTTAACATGTGGGAGTTTGTGTGTTATAGCAGTTGACCTGCCCTAATATACCCTGAGGAGAACTTAGTATTGCACAAATTGGTTTCATTACCTTTTCATATGTTTTTATATGTCTCCTCTCTTCAATTTGACTGCAAGTTCCTTTGGACTATATATATATTTTTAATTCTTAAATCCTCAGAGCCTGGCATAGAGTTATGCACAGGGTGAGTCTTCGGTAAATGCTGAATAAATCCCACAAGCTTTTAATGGGATAAAAACTGAGTCTTTATGATTTGTTAGTATAGGATTATGTGCTATTGGTTACTTGCAATAAAGGTTCTTGCTATTAAGGAACTTGAGACCCAATATATTCCTAGATAGTAGAGATCTAGGGAAAGAAATAAAATAAATATGTCCAAAAATCCACTTAGATTTTCACTGAGAGACATTTACCTCTTTAATCCTGGAGGTTATTGCATGTAATGGAATCTTCAGTAGAACTGAAACAGGATTGTGAGTTGGGAGGAGGCTTGGGTCTCTCGCCCAACTCTGCCACAAATTGTGTGACTTTCAATTTCCTTACCTGTGAGCTTAAATCAGCGGTTCCCAAGTGGAATTCTATGCATTAATGGCACATTGACTACATCCAATTGTATATTATTATGAAACCCATGTAGTTTTGATGCACAACCAGATTTGAGAACCACTGAAGTGGGGTTATCTTAACCCACAAGTCTGCCTTTGATAACATGGAAATATAATTTTACTTTTCTGACCTAAGGTTGTAGAACTCGACCTTGAAAGAGACATACGCTTGACCAAGCCATCTCTTAGGGGAAAAAACAAAAACAAAACGAACAACAGCAGAAAAAAGAATCTTTAGCTAGTAAAAAAAATGAAATGGAAAAATAAACATGATTTCAGACAATTGGGTAGAAGAAATATTTTCGTTGATAGGATATTAGAGAATTCGTCAGGTTACTAAACAGAGAAGGCAAAGGTTCCATTGTAAGAATTTAATAAATATTTGTTGATTAACCAATTGATGTGCTAATTCAAACAGAGAAATAATTTTGTTGCTGTTTTAAAGGCAAGATTTCTAATCACCCATTCAGGATAAAAATATGCTTTGTGTTCCCCTAAGCAACCCAAACTATCTACTCCATTATTCAAACAAACACCAAAAAGGATTTAATGTATCCTTTGGCAACCAATGATAGAGTTTCCACTCAGGCTTCTTTCAGGTAGATATTAATGGTTACTTTTCGTTACTAAGAAATGTTCCATGATCCATGTCCTGTGTTTGACAAAGAAGGTTTCAATCCTGGCCCCAGGAATTGCAGGCAGAACTTATTACCCTTTGGAATGGCTTCTTTCCCTGCCCTGGCTGTTTATCACGATTTTGAGTGATGGCAGTGCTTTTCAAAATGATAAGGATCCAAAGTCCATTCAAAAGTGCCACGATCAAAACTGATGAGTCCGACACTGAGCAATTTACAGTGGTATAAAGAATTGGCATATTATAGTAATTAGAATGTCTTCTAGTCAACACATTCCAAATTATTTTCTGTTTAAACATGTTCCAATTGTATTTTATTGAACTTATTCAAAATGTTCATTCTCCAAGAAGTACTCTTCAATTAGCCAGCCCACCCCAACCCCAGTCAGTTGTTTCCGCCTTTATTTGGGGGACCTGGAGGCCATTTGAATGCTTTTTACTCTATTAAGTTGCCTTCATTTGAACAATATGCTCACATTTCATGTAAATTTGAATTATGCAATGTTTATAATACTATGTAAAATAGTAATAAAATATCACTGAATGGACATTTGAAATAATGCAAATTCCTCCAAATTTGTATGACTTGTCCAGAATAGTATAACAAAGCCAGAGCACCAACTTAGTGGAATTTAAACCACGTTTAATTCCTCCTCTGATGGCCACACCACATGAGCGCCCCACAGGCCCTGGTCATCACGGGCTGACCATCACGGGCACAGGTTTTCTGGAGCAATTTTGGTGACGATAGTGCTATTCTTTTACCATCTAAGCTTTTATAAAGTAGTGATGCTAAAAATGTACTGTAAATTACTATGAAATGAAATTAGATACACTGGATAAAGAAGGCCTGGCACTGGCCATGATCCACAATGCTGTTAATTTAGGAAAAAATCTCTGCAAAACAAAAAAGGATATCACTTGGACATTTCTAAAAAGCGTCATTAAAGCAAAAATATGCCACTATGATTATAGATTTGTGTACTCTGAGAATGTATCTCCTCACCCATTTCATGATCATAAGAAAGTTATGCTTGAAGTAGGGGAGTTTGCATGATGTAGTTCTTTAGGAATGCAGTTGTCTAAGACATTTTCATGTGACTACAGCGTATACTCCTAGATTATCTCTTTAAGAGGAAGCAGAAATCATCTGTTATTTGTATATTCCACACGCCAACTGCCTAATAATAGTTCAGTGTTTACAAAGTGAATTGTCTCAATTCACCTTCGTGACCGCTCTGGGAGGTGAGTGTTTTTTTTTCTTTTTCTTCATTTTACAGATTAAGACCCAGAAATGTAGATTCACCAGTTTGCTCCTGTCACTCAGCAAGGAGTGGTAGGTAAGGAAACTGTCAGACTGGGGCTGAACCAGGACACTACAGGCATTTGAATAAACTGGTAACATTTGCCTCATGCCAAAGTCCTAAGTCTCATTTCTACCCCTGTATCTCCATGTTCTAGCAACATGGAGGATGAAGACTTCTCTCTCTCCGTCCCTCCTGTGTTATCTGTGACTATGGTCCCATATCTATTTCCCTGGAGAATCACTTCAGTAAGGCAGTGGTTTCATTTGGAGCTGGCCGGTGATCAAGAATGGTCCTTATATGCATTGCTGTTCAGTGCATGGAAATGTGTCCCAAGAGACGGTGAGGCGAGCAGAGGTTCAAGCCATGTCAGCAGAATGGTCTTAGCTATGGGTCCCAGCAAGAGCAGCAGGAAAAATCAGGGGACTGCACCCTGTTTTTAATCATAACTAATCATGAAATCTTAGACAAGCCCTTTAACCTCTCTGAGCCTTAATTTCCTCATTTGCAAAATAAGAGTAACATTTGTCCAAATTACCTTGCACTTGTGAACAATGGGAATGTTCTGTTTCTGAAGCATGCCAAGGAGGGCAGGACAGGCCCAAGGACTAACGGGGGGAGGAATCCTTCCCTGCTCTGCCAACACCACCCATCCATCCCTCCACACACTCCCTGGTGGGCACGGGCAGGATTTTGTTAGTGGTGTTTATTTTGAAAATTCAGAAAACAAATAACAAATATGATACAAAGAAACCGAAATATACTTACAAGCAAATATACTTTGTTAGTTTTTACAGATAGGAAACTATGTCTCCTTCTGGTCTCTTAACTTAGAAATCTATAAAATTATCCAGGTGTAAGGAGTGAAATCTATTCAATAAATTCCATTTTGGAAGTGTCCAGAATAGGTAACTTAGATGCATTCACGAGGAATCGCCTCTCCTCGCCCCCAAATGTGTCTGCTTTAGAACTTTGCCAAACCAAAGATCTGATAGGGGACTTGTCCTTGTCATCCAGAAAATAGTGCGTGATGTGCAAGTAGCACAGGGGAAAAGGAGAAACCGTGTCTGTTAGGCCCAAAAAGACTCGAAGCTCCTGCATGCAGACAACCTGGGAGGAGGATGGAGAGAGGCTGCAGCAGCCCCCCCCCCCCACCTCTCCCCAGGCCCCCGCCAGGCAGCATCTTGTCCTTTGGTGCCAGTTCCCGCCTTCCAGACTGTTTCTAGCGTGCACAAGATTTCATCTAAGATAATGTGTTTGTGGGGCAATGGTTCTATACAGTGGGATTTTCCCTAGGGAAGGAGAACCGTAAGTTCTGTTTTGTAATCAATTGATTCAGGCAGCCTGGAGTGCCATGTTGAAAATGAGACTTGGGCAAGACCTGGTCACAGGCAGCAAGTAATGAGCGCCATTCCACATAGCCGCATCCCTTCTCTTGGGCCTCGAATTCCCTAGGGATGGTCTGGCTGGCAGCCTATGATGACCCAGCTTCTTTGTTTTGTTTTAAACACACCAGAATTATGCATAAGTCAAGGGTGTTGTATTAGTCAGAGTTTTCCAAAGAAACAGAATATGATAGAGACAAATGGGGGGCAGGGGAGGGGAGAGAGAGAGAGAGAGAGAATGATTTGTTATAGGAATTAGCTTGTGTGGTTATGGAGGCTAAGAATTTGGCCCGAGACTTGGCGGCTAATGGTGAAAATCCCACTCTAAGTTCAAAGGTCCAAGACAGGAGCACTGATGTGTGAGGGCAAGAGAAGATGCATGCAGTAGAAAAGCCAGGACTAGAACCATTTCTCTGCACCCTCCTATTTTGGGGTATGGCTTGTATGGCCTGGTTACCTGTCAGATGGGACAGACCATGAGGATCAGAACCTGGGACTAGGTGTACCTACCCGAATGGGACAAGTACCTGGATAACACACTGAGAGACCTTTGCTAAGAGCAAGTACAGCCTGCAAAACAGAATGAAGTCTCTGAAGGTTATGGCTTCAGGAGGAGGGGGTAATAATTCACAGCTGTTGCAACTTAAGGAGAAGCTGGGAGCAGGGGATACTGAGGGATTGTGCAGGCAGATGGTATATAGTGTCCCGGCAGCAGGGGAGCAGGGACTGGACGCATTTTCAGGAACAGGTCCCCTTGTCGCTGAGAGGTTGTCTAACATTAGAGAGTCAGAGATTCAGTCCCACAGAAACTGAAGTGGTTGGCAAGAGACAAAAATGAATATTCAAGTTTAAGGAATAGGGCAGGAACCCTACGTTCAGATCTAAGATTGGGTTCATTTGGGGGAGTAAAGCAAGGCAGAGGCTAGAAGAGGGTGTCAGAGTACTGAGCTGAATCCATTGGGCTGAGGATGGAATTGGTCCCAGGGGCGAGATGGAGTTGAGCCTGCAGATTTGTGATGTTTAAAGTGGGTCGCGCAGGGACAAAGGTGAAAGCTGCTGGCTGGGCAGAACTTTACACTGACTTTTAGCCCAGTGTTCCTTACCTTGCTTGAAATGTTTATCTGTTAGAAAGTCTGTAGAGCTGGAGACTTTTCACCCTTGTACCTAAAAAAGCACAAAAGAAAGAAAGGTTAAAGAAATATAATGTTTTGATTCATTTCTGCTAGTTTGGGGAAAGCAGTTGTATTGACCCAGATTTGGCAACTGCGTATTGAATAACTCAAGCAAAGGAAAGTCGCAGCCCTTAGGTTCTTTTACGGCCAAGCTTCAAATTCTTTATAAATACTAGGAAAATAGGCACTGAAAAATGTAACATCAGCCATCCTTTAAAAAAGTCAAGCAAGGTGTAAAATGTGAAATTCAGTCAGTGAAATAAATGATTGTCACGTGTACTTGTGCTTTGAGACCCATATCTGAGGCAGAAGAGAGGTAGGAGAATAAAAAAACACTGGTTTTGGATTCAGAAAGCCTGAGTTCTGAGCACAACGCTGCTATTGCAATTGCTCTGGGCAACGTTTTCATCTGTGATCTGGCTACTTTACACCCCAGAGAGGGGAAAGGACTTAAATGGGATCCTTTTTTGCAAGCACATTGAAGGAAGTTGCAGAGAATTGTTCTCCTATCATTTAAATCTATGGTCCCTTCCTTTTTTAACTACTCAGATATTCTTGGCAGAGTTGAAGGATGAGGACTCCACTTGATTTGGCCTGTGTAGACCGAGCCTCATGACTAATCCCACTGGAGCTTGGTAGCTGTTTTTTTTTAGCAACAATGCACCTTGTGTCCAATCACACCCACTTTCTTTGAGTAGTAGAGAGAGGCTGAAATTCCTCTCACTATCCATATGTCTAACATTACTGAGATTAAGTCATATGAAACTAGGAGTGAGATAAGCTGTTATGATCCAAGAGAAGAGGAGGAATGGGGTTCACGGGACTCCCCATGGCTCCTTTGTGACTCCCCCACACTGACTCTCCCATCCCTAGTCCTCCCAGGACACAGCGACTACCCACCCCTGTGAAGCAGGTCACTCAAGCTGAACTCACTTCTGAGAGTCCTCAGGACCTTGCCCCCAGAATTGACAAAGCCAGTAGGCAAGCAACTAATCATACTAGAATTGCTATAGTCCAGCACAAGAATCAGAGAAGGTGTCAGTGGGCCATTTCAGGAAAGATGACATTTATTTAGAGAGCAAAGCCTATGCTGTTTATATGATTCATGCAACTTCCTTTACAGTAAAGTGCTAATTAACTTGGCTTGGGGTGGGACCATGTGCCGGAGCTAAAGAATCAAAGTTCACAGCCCGTTAGATCAAGACCAAGAGTACAGTACTGATAACTTAGACTTTCCATCTTCTCTTTCCCCTCCTCCCTCCTGTTCTTTTATTAACTGGGGAGACTCTCAGAGAGGTGAGGGAAGCTTGGGCTGGGTCTGGAAGTACACCCACAGATTGAGGCTCTGTAGACCAAAAAAAATAAACCAGAGCCATGAGCGCAGTTCCACAAGGAGTCTTTGAACGTGTACCAAGAGCTCGATGCAGACAGGTGGTATCTCCATTAGGGAGCAGGATGTTCACTCCAAATGTTAAATGACAGTCAGGGCTGTATATGAATAGAGTCTGGAAGGAGAGCTTCAGGCAGCAGGGTTCAGCTGGCAGTTGAGATCAGAGGAGAGCAGTGTGGATGAAGGAAAAACCTCCTGAGAGGCAGGAGGCATAGGGACCCCTATTGATCTTCAGCGCACACAGTGTCTGGCTCAGAGTCAATGTTCATTAAGTGAATAAATGAAAACTGGCAGGGGGTTTGAATTCAGACAGGGAGAACTGAGTTGAGTAACATTCCAAGGAAGAGGAAAAACACCAAGGAAGTCTTAGGGGCAGGAATAAGTGGGAAGAGGGAAGAAAAACACCATGGTTCATGTTGGGAAGGAGTAGGGGGAAAATAGTGTGTAGCTGTGTGGGGCTAGCAAATATAGGGCTTTGAATGCCTAAAAAGTGTCCTTTCTGTCCCATAGGCACACACTGCTCGCAGGCACTCTGGCATATCCACTTAGATGTCTAAGGAGCTTCCAGCTGAGCTCTTGATCTCCCCACCAAATTCCAGTTTTTCACATTTTAGTTGACAGCAACTTCATTCTTCCACTTGTTCAGGCTGCAGATCTTGAAGTCATTCTTGACCCTTTCTCTCACTAACTACATCTATTCCATTAGGAAAGAAGATGGATGGGCTCTACCTTCGCGATCTGTCTGGATTCTAGAATTTCGTCATGTGGTCCAGGCCCCCATCATCCTCTGCCTGGATTACCACTGTGACCTCCCTCCTGATCTCCCTGTTTCCGCCATTGCTGCTCTAGTCTGTTCTCAGAGCAGCAGCAAAAGGCGAATATATTTTTTTAAATGAAAATTAGGTCATGTCACTCCTTTATTCAGAACCCATCCTTGGCTGCTGTCTCTCTCAAAGTGAAAGGTCAGCATCCTTACAGCGTCTTTCAAGGCCCATGGTTCTGTGTACTTCCCTCCACCCTCTACAGCCTCACATCCTCCTGCCCCTTCCTTCTTCTCAGTCCCTCTGCTCTAGCCATCATGGTCTCCTTGCCGGCTCTCAGATGCTCTGGGCACACTTCTACTCCAGGGCCCCAGTAATTGCTGTTTCTTCTGCCTCGGATGCTCTTCCCCCACATAACGCTGTGGCTTCCTCATACCTCCTTTACGCCCTTGCTCCACTGTCACCTCCTCAGTAAGCTCCTCACCATCTAACCTAAAATTATCTTACTCCTCTCCTTTGGCACTCTTACCCTTCCTTGCTTTATTTTTCTTCATAGAATTTATTATAATCTGACATACCTCATATTTATGTCTGTCTCCTGCAACTAGAGTATAAGCTCCTTGAGGATCAGAATTTGTGTCTGTTTTGTTTACGGCCACGCATCTAGCTCCTAGAACAGTGCCTAGCACATAGCAGGCATTCGGTAAAGCTATAATGAATTAATGAATGAATCATAGAAAACTTGGACGCAAATAACAACAACAATAACACCAAAACTATTTAATTTTAGCTATTATCATTATCTGCTTATTTGTTTAAACTCTCCTTGGTTTAGAAAGACTTTCCTTAGCTCGGTTTCATCATTTGTCATCTCTCTGTTCCCCACCGCCAGATGGTAATTTTATAGTTCCCATGACAAAGAAGAGATATTAGATTGTGTTATGAGTTGAATTATGCCTCCCCTCGACCCCCAAATATACGCTAACCTCAGTACTTCAGAATGTGATCTTATTTGGAAATACTATTTTTTTAGAGAAGTAATCAAGTTAAAATAAGGTCATTTAACGTGGACCCTAATATACTAGACTGGTGTCCTACCAAAAGAGGAAATTTGGATGCAGAGACAGATATGCACAGAGAGAAGATGAGATAAAAACACACCCAAAGAGAAGAGGGCCATGGCCACGTGAAGATGGAAACAGAGACTGGATTTACGCTGCCAAAGAAAGGCAAGGGATTCGGAGCCACCAGAGCTCTGAGAGAGGCCCAGAGCACATTCTCCTTCACAACCCGCAGAGGAGCCCATCCTGCTGACTCCGCATTTATCTTGAACTTCTAAACTATGGAACTGTGAGCAACAAATTTCTGTTTGCAGACCACAATGAGTAGTTCTTTATTAGAGCGGTCCTACAAAATTAACACGACTGGGATGCTTCCTCTTCACCATGCATTCAGCCTGATGTGAGCAGAAGATAGAAAACGCAGACCTCATCTCGCCCTGATTGCGGACAGGTGGGGTGTGGACTTGACCTGGCGTAGGACATGGGCCTGCTCCAAGGAGCAGGAACGCCGCCTAAGGATGCGTGGGCACCATGGACTGGGGTTTTGGTTCTCCCCTCTGCATGCCTGTGCCCTGTGCTCTGGTCAAGACGCTCCGCCATCTAGGCCTCCATGTCGTCCCCTGCAAAATGAATTTTCAATGATCTTGTCCACAGCTCCAGCTGGCACTCTATGTCCCCTTGTTCTGCAGCATTTTCAAAGCTTTAAAAATCAGCAGAAGCTAAGAAGAGAACATTCGGTTAAATGGTGACCATAAAAACATTTTCAAAATAACTATTAATTTGCAGCATCCAACTAAACAATTAAAACACTTTGTATGCTCCCCTTAGCTGGCTTTTCATCAGTGTTTATTTCTAGCCTGGGCTGATGTCATTGATAAAATGAAGGGAGAGATGAGTCAGTGCTTGTGTAAGGAGATAGGTCCTCAGTGGTAACTACTAAATCGAGCTAGCTATAGCCTGTTACGTTCAATTAAAAAGCAGAAGTGGGAAAAAGAAATCATGGAGTGGAAGAGTCCCAGAGAAACATAACTTTTGGCCTGTTAGAAAATAGATTTGTACAGAGGAGCCCAAAATAATACATGGTTAGCAAGCTTCTTGTCAACGCTGCTATTTTGGTCCCAGCAGAGTTATATGTCAGTTGTGAAAATTGCTATAAATAATTATCGGTTATGCAAAAATTATATCCAGACAGAAAAGCTGGTGTCCTGTGGGAATTACATCTATGAAATGAACAGATTTGGAAACAAGATTAACTGCCTCCAAAACCTGCTACCATGGTCTGCAATCACTTAAGTTTTGCAGCAACCCAAGTTCAAGCGCTCCGCTCTTCCCAAAATAGGTGTATGTTTTGGGGAGATTGTGCCAAATTAGTCTGGAAATGATACAGCTGTTGTTTAAGCCAGAATCAGGGACTTTGGAGGTTATCTATGCAAGCTTTCATTCAGCTCAAGAAATCAGAATGTGACTGAATGGATAGACTTCTTCAATTAATTCAAGATATCCTCGTAAGAGTTTGTTGCTTCCCAGGTCATCAGACCCAAAGATACAAGGCAGACAGTGCTCCTGCTTTACAAAGCTTGAAATTTCAGATAAAATACCTGGAAATGATGACAAAAACTATAATGGAAACATAACAAGGGCACTTTGATAGAGTGATCAGGGAAGGCCTCTTTGAAAAGGTAGAATTGAGAGAAAAAGGAGCCGTCCATTTGAAGATTAAGAGCAAGGCCATTCCAAGCAAAGAGAACAACATGTACAAAGGTCCTGAGATGGGTAAATTAAATGCCTGCTATTGAAGTAGACAGAAATATAAAATATGCAAGTTGGACAGAGAATTATGAATGTATAAGGACCATAGAGAACAATTTGCCAAACACCATTATTGTATATTTTCTAGTTTAGAGAGTCCCATTACCTTCTCTAAAGTCTCAAAGCAAGACAATTGAAGACAGGGACCAGAATCTAGAACTCTGGACTATTCCGTATGACCCTCTGGTTAACCAAGCAGAACAATTTGAGTTCATTCCATTCCCATTCTTCCAAAGTATTAGTAGTTCTCTGCGTCATACAAGTGAACTGCAGATTTAGAAGTGATATAAGAGGTCATTTTATGTTCGGTCTGTCTGTCTGTCTGTCTCTCTCTCCCTCTCTCTCTCTTTTTAGACTGGTCAGCCCATGTGCCCAAAGCATTACTACTTTTCTGGCAACTGCCTTCACCACGCTGTTCTTATGTCCAGTGTACTTGTCTGTGGCCTCCTCTAGACCTAGCGCTCCGTCAAGAGGTCAGGATCTATCCTGAGCACCAGAGAGTCCCCAGTGCTTACTTAGCCTAACACAATGAAGGTGCTCAATTAATATTTGCTGGAAATTGAGTGAATGACTGAATGGATGAATGAACAAATGAAGGTTGAATATTGGCAGCTCTTAATTGGAAAATTTACCTCTGAGAGCATGATTCTATATTCTTGCATGCTCTAATCTTGTCTTCAAGCATTGCCGCTATGGAGTTGATATAGCATTCAATGCTTTTCCATCATTAAAGACCATTACAATCCAGTAACAAATTCTATAATGACCATAGTATTCACAAATGCTTTCTAAATTTTATTTCATATTATTTCCAATAGTTAGTACATATGTGTGATTCCAAAGCCAAAGTGATATAACAAGGTGTACTTTGTGAAGTCTCACTCCCACCTGTCCCCAAGCCCCAACCCTACCCTCTCTAGATAGGGCAGCCACACAGACTGGTCTGTCTAGGACAGTCCCAAGCTGTACTTATTGTCTTGGTATAAATAATGACTTATAAATATTATCTTGGTATTAATAATGACTTCTTTCTTTTTCATTCAGGAAAATACAATATGGTTAGCTATCTATAGTTAACCACTTTCACTACTTCCTTCAAGCCTTTCTTTTTGCAGTGTCAAGCAAATAATAATATATATTCCTTTTTCCCCCCCTTTCTTATGTATTCTTTTTAGCACCTAGTTTTTTTCCTAACAATTTGGAGCCTTCCCCAAAACAGAACAGAGATGGTCCTTATATTTCCTTCCTTCCTTCCTTCGTTTCTTCTCCTCCTCCGTCTTTGCAGCTACATGGCCACCATTGCATAGACAACTATGACATTTAAGCATTCTGCTATTGATGGGCAACGGGGTTATTTTCAATTGTTTGCTATCACAATCAATGCAGCAATGCTGTGTCATTTACATGAGTGGAGTTGTGTCTACAGGAAAAGACTCAGAATTGCTGGGCCAAATGGCACAAGCACCTGTAATTTTGATAGATATTGCCAAATTTCCGTTTCTTGGGGTTGTGGCATTCTGCAATCCTAAAAGAAAGCATGAAAGATACTGTTTTCCTACAACCTTGTTCTCAAACATCTCACAAACTACATGACTTAACCCAAAATTAAAAACGGTGACCGAGATGGGACCCAAGCACCTGGGCAGCCACACAGCAAGGTGCTGACACAGCTAAGAAATCCAGGCCTGTGTCCTAACCCTTTACTTCTTGCACTGAAACTGTGGTCTTTCGCAAGACAGCAGAATGGTGTCCTAAGGCTGAAGAAATATACCTAGTTCAAGTAGAGTTCACCTAATGAAGAAAGACCTTTACTATTGGGAATGTGTGTGTAAGAGTTTGCTTAGTCATCATTTAGAAAAATGGAAGTTAAATAAAGTTTCCCAGATTACTTCATTCTAAGTACGTGATGTGTGTGTGTGTGTGTGTGTGTGTGTGTATAAACATATACCTTGAAACAAAGTAAAATTGAGTTTAAGTTGAGAGCCTAGGTTTGAAGAGAGCACTATATAATTTAGGCCTATTATCTTCAAGGGATGGGAGGAAAGAAAAGTCTAAAGCAAGGCTATGTTAATATCTTCTGCTCTTAAAATATAATATCCTCCTCTACCTTATTAGCTAGGCAAGAGGGTTAAATTTTTGTGTCAGTGTGGCTGGGCCATGTTGCCCAGATATTTAGTCAAACATTATATTTTGTCAAACATTAATCTCAATGTTTCTATGAGGATAGTTTTGGATGAGACAGACATCTAAATCAGTGGACTTTGAGTAAAGCAGTTACCCTTCCATAAGGTGGATGGGCCTTGTTAAATCAGTTGAAGGTCTTAAAAGAATAAAGGCTGACCTCTCCCAAGCAAGAAAGAATTCTGCCAGCAGATGGACTTGGACTGTAGCATCAGCTTTTCCTTGAATCTATCCATCAGAATAAGTGACAAGGCAAATATAAAATGCTAAGCTATAACATTTTACAGACTCAATCAGCAGCTGCAGGAAGCAGTAACTCCCCGACGGTTCCAACAAAGGGAAGATGTTGGAATGTTTAAAATGGCCAAACTTGGGAAAGAGGCTCCTAGAGCAGAATCCTAGGCTTCTAAGGACAAGATGCTGCTGGATAGTGCTGGTGTCTGTGAAGGAGCACAGTGAGGTGGTTCTCCAGAGGTTGGAGACCTGCAGACTGCTGCATCTAGAACAAAGTGTGGCTGCAGCGGAAAGAAACAAGGCTTCTGATGCTGACTGGAAC
Organism: Rousettus aegyptiacus; assembly: GCF_014176215.1. NCBI lineage: Eukaryota > Metazoa > Chordata > Mammalia > Chiroptera > Pteropodidae > Rousettus > Rousettus aegyptiacus. The sequence goes on from NW_023416286.1 coordinate 27,564,159, forward strand.
AGGAAGCAAGCACGTAGCCCACTGGAAGCCCACTGGAGCGAGTCCCTGTCCTTTTCACCTGCTAGTGTTCTTATGTAGGGCTCTATTAGCAGTCCAAAAGTGAGCCAGTTGGCAAAGGAAAGCAATGTGGGGAGTCCCAGCCCCAGAGTTAACAAAGCAGAGCACATGAGACTCAATAGCTTTACGAGTGGTACACGATTCAACTGGATTAAAAGCAGAAAGCATAAATCAATCAATTGTTTGGATTATGTTTCCTGGAGCGTGACTTTTTCACTCAATTCATTGTTTTTTGTTGTTGTTGTTGTTTTTTTTTTTTTTTTTTTTTTTATACATTACAGCTTCAGACTACCTGGAGACATGCATATAGAAATTAGCTAGTGTTTTTTGATATACTCCAGGTAATACAATGATTACCAGACTTTTTAGAAAAAATGTACTCTTGGATTGTTTGGCTTTTACAATACCCTACATGATCTCTAAAAATCCCTTCTGGTGTATATTTAGTTTTTAATTAAAATAAATTACTCATTTGTTTAAGCATTTCATACCATTCTTTGATACAACTAGAGACAACTTAGGAGATGCTTTCATCAAGCCGTTTCATAATAAGTGAAAAAAAAAAAAACATAAAGGAAACATCCTGAGTCAGAAGGTCAGATTAAGAAAGATCTGTCCCACTTTAAGAGTGTCATTTGCATTTTCACTCATATTTTAATGGCTTGCATGAACTCAGTCTTTCTAGACCTTATTTTTGTATACCAGATTTCTGTTCTACCATACTATATATTATCTGTAACATACTCTCCATGTTATCAAGCTACTCTTCTATTATAAAAGTCAGACTGAAAGAGCTCAGTGTTCTCATCACAGTGTCCAGCATCTTATGTTCCATGCTGACTGCTACAACATACCAAGCTTGAGTACCTGCAGTGCTGCACCAGGTGCACTTTTTTCATTCTCAAGTAACTGATTAGGATGCTCTGAAGTCCTAGCCTTGTTGGCTGGTTTTGTTTTTATTCAGTTGGTATACTTTCTTGTCGAATTAACCAAGGAATGACTTCAAGCTAAGATATTCATTCAACTGCTTCTAACATTCTATCCTCAGTAATTCTGTTTCCTTTTTTCTCCCTCATTTATAAATGTACCTTTTGCTTTAGTAGTGTGGTACAGAATTACCGCAACTCTGAAAGTTGTATTTTTATTTCAAATTGTTGGTCAGCTACTTCATTGGAACCATTTTATAAGTGGTTTTTTATGAAAAAGAAACCAGTACAAGGAAAACAAAAACTCATCAGGAACTTATTTCAAAAAAATGGTCCAGGATAAAGTGGTTCTGTATAGATTCATCCTATTTGCATACGCATTTTATATTTCTATCTAACCAATAAAGATTATGGTTCAAAGTGGTGATCCTACCTAAATATAAGACCTGAAACAATAAAATGCATAGAAGAAAACATAGGAATTAAACTCAAGGACCTTGGACTTAAAGAGTATTTTATGAATTTGACCTCAAAAGCAAGGGAAGTAAAAGCTAAAATAAATGAATGGGACTACATCAAACTAAAAATCTTCTGCTCAGCAAAAGAAATTGTCAACAAGGTAAAGAGAGAATCATCCGAGTGGGAAAACATATTTGTATATCCAAAATATACGAAGAACTCATATGACTCAATAACAACAAAAAACAAACGATCCAATCAAAAATTGGGCAGAGAACCTGAACAGACACTTCTCCTTAGAGGATATACAAATGGCCAACAAATGTGTGAAAAGATGCTCGACATCACTAGCTATTAGGGAAATGCAAATCAAAACCACAATGAGATACCATCTCACATATGTTAGAATAGCTGTAATCAACAGGACAAGTAATAACAAATGTTGGAGAGGATATGGAGAAAAAGGAACCCTCATATACTGCTGGTGGGACTGCAAATTGGTACAGCCACTGTGAAAAACAGTATGGAGGTTCCTCAAAAAACTAAGAATTGATTTACCATATGATCCAGCAATCCCTCTTCTGGGTATTTACCCCAAAGTCTTGAAAACCCATATCCAAAAAGATATTTGCACACCAATGTTCATAGCAGCAGTATTCACGGTGGCCAGGACGTGGAAGCAACTGAAGTGTCCTACGACAGATGATTGGCTAAAGAAGCGGTGGTACATGTATACAATGTAGTATTACTCAGCCATAAGAAGAGATGAAATACTGCCATTTGCAACAACATGGATGGACCTTGAGATAATCATGCTAAGCAAAATAAGCCAGATAGAAAAAGTTGAAAATCGCGTGATATCACTTATATGTGGGATATAAACCTAAAAGCAACAAATGAGCAGGATAAACAAACAGAGACTCATGAACATGGGCTATATATAGGCTAGTGGTTACCAGAGGACTATAGACTAGTGGTTACTAGTGGGGCGGGGGAGGAGCGGGGAAGTAGATGGGATAAAGGGGGTCAAATATGGAGTTTAAGGGGAGGGTGAAGTGGGTAAAGGGGAGCAAATATTTGGTAGCTGAAGGAAACTGGACTTTGGGTGGTAAGCACACAATAGAATATACAGACGTCAAATGATAATGTACACCTGAAAAGTATATAATTGTATTAACCAATGTTACTCTAATAAACTTAATTTATAAAAAACCACAAAGTGGTGGTCCTAAAGAATTGATTGTAAAGTCTTGAAGTTAAAATATTCTTGAAATCTATGCTATGCATTGTAACCATTGAGGCAAGACACTATTAATTTATTAAGCTATTGGTTAATTTATGCAAAACTGATTTTTAACAGAAGCTTATATCTAATGGAATTTTCTGTTTAAGAACTTTTCTTAATCCCTGTTTTACCATTACTGCCACTGATTCCTCTACTGTTGGTGTCATGAGATCTGCTGTGAAAATAACACATAGAGAATATGCCTGAGCAAGGTTGAGCAACCCATCAAATGCAAATTAAGTCAACAAGATTTTTTTTTGTCAATCAAACTAGCAAAGACATTTAAAATGATATCATTTGATGCTGGAAAGAGTACAGTAAACTTTCTCATGTACAACTGGAAGAGCTGTGCATCTTCCTGGAAAGCCATTTGACAAGCAAGTTAAACAGAAAACATCCAGGGAAGTTTAGGTAATGCGATTGTCACCATAATTCATCTTCCAGAAGTCTATCCTTAGAAAACAATAGTATAAGTCACACACTGGACCAAGGCTTTTGCCCAAAGGTGTTACAGCCTTACTATAGCAAAAGTCTGAAATAATCTAAATATTCAAACATAGGAGAATGATTAGATAATCTATTGTATGCCTATAGGGAGACTGTTGCTCAATCAGATAAAATGTTTTCACAAAAATAAAATAATAAAATGGATTAATATATATAATATAACTATATTATATATTTATAACAAATATATATATATTAAGAAATGTTTAATAAAAGGACAATGTTTAGAGATATTATGAAGTGAAAAAAAGGAGATGCAAAGCTTTACATACTGGAAAAAAACAATGTTCATCAATAAATAGATAAATGGATACATAAAATGTGGTATATACATACAATGGAATAGTATTTAGCCTTTAAAAGGAATGAAATTCTGATACATGTTACGACATAGATTAATATTGAAAATATGTAAGTGAAATAAGCCAGATACAAAAGGACAAATACTATACCATTCTATTTATATGACGTACTTAGAATATGTAAATTCATTGAGACAGAAAGTAGAATAGAGGTTATCAGGTGCTGGGGGGAGGAATTGGGAGTTATTGTTTAATAGTATAGAGTTTCAATTTGGGATGAAAATATTCTGAAACCTGATAGTGGTGATGGTTGCACATAATTGTAAATATGCTTAATGCCACTGAACTGTAGAGTTGCAGGGGGTTAAAATGATGAATTTTATGTTAGGTGTATTTTACCACAATAAAAAATGCATAGGAAAAATCATATATACAAGTTTACAAAAAATACTTGCTTCGAAATATAGGATAATGTATAAGTAGTTATTTTGATGTAATCTCTATATACTGATTGATCCATTTAAAAATATGGATTGATTCATACAAAAAAAGACGTTGTATTGAATACCTACTATGTGCCAGTTACTATCATCTCAAATATTGAAATGATAAGAAATTCTTTCTTTTTTGTCTCTTTCTCTATTTTCTAAATGCTCCTCAATGAGTATGTTATTCTCATATTTGGGAAAAATATATGTGGAAGAAGGGAAAAAATTATGAAAAGCAATAGGAGCTTGAAATGAACTTTCTCTCTTGGTGTAAATTACTCATACCCCAACAATACAGAGAACAGGTCTGATGATGATGGGTGAGGAGGTGAGAGGGGACCAGATCTTAAGGTACGAGAAAGACCTGTAGTGTGTGTTCGGTCCACCATACTGCTCTTTTCCCTGTATTGGGCTTTCTGGCTTCGAGAGGCATCTAGACTGCAGTTACTGCCTATTAAGCCTGCTCACTCATTTCCATCTCACTGGTAGTTTGCCGGAGCCAGCCGGCTAAAGTCGATCAGTACCTGAAAGAGGGGGGCGAAGCCGAAGGGAAAAAAGAGAAGACAGGAAAGATCTTTCTGGGAGGGCATACAGTCAAAGCTGCAGCCCCGAGTTTATTTAGCATAGCCTTTTTATGTGATTTTCGAATACCATAATCAATCACCATGTTACCATAGCAAAGCACACCATACGTATCTAAAACAATGCTTGTCAATTACATAAGATCCTACATGTTCTTGTTTCCATGGTAGTATAACATTCCATAACCTTAAAAGGTGACTTTATGAGGCTTACCAAGGTGACCATTGTTTTAAACTCATCAGCCATTGCATGGCTTTTAGCTACATGACTTCTTCGGTGCCTCATAATGGCTTCTCGAAATGGCTCCCGACAGTAGTTTACATCAACATTCAAAAGATTTTATCCCTCTAAAAATAGTCCTGAAATAACTTTTGAATAATTGTTTTGACCCTCTCTCTACCTACAGTAGGCCATTAAATATCTTCTAGAGACTCACAAAGCTGATTTGAAAATGCCAGGCAGAGGTTAATAGACTTAGTAACTGAGTTACTAAACTCAGTACCTCCCCACCAAGAAATGGTTACTAATGTTTGGCTTTTCTTACAACAGAAGAAAACTGAGGCTAATTTCAGGGATTTACGATGTGAAAAGTTCTTAATGGCCTCATTTCTACCCCCCTGCACTCCCAAATAAATGAACCTAAGTTTTCATTTATTCTTGTTTGATCTTGGCTGGGATTAGCAGAGGAAACCTAACATGGATAAGCGGAATTCAACTTTTTGATCCCTGCTCTGTGCTTCCTTCTGTATGAGATGAGAGAGATGTACAAGATGAAGTCCTCCTGTCATTCTCCTGTAACCTTTGGCCTAGGCATCTATTTTAGGCAGTGATTTCCATGGTCTCTCTGTCAGAAAGCTTTTTTGCAATTGAACTAGAATTTGGAGGTATGTGAATATCCGAATTTTAGACTGTGAGTCTCTTAAAGGCTGATACCATGTTTAATTCTAGCTATTCAATGAATGTCCAATTCATATGATACATGACTAAAACCAGCTTTGATGGCTTTATTTGAGTCTTCTTCCCAAGACAAATTTTACTCTATTTTTTCCATGAAAACTGACATTTTTTTCTTCTCCATTTCAATTCTTTTCATCTCCCTCTCCTTCGAATCTCCAGTTATCAGTTCTTCACGTTGACAATTCCTTCTCTACTCCCGGTTCCTACTTGTTCATTATCTAGGAAAGACTGTGTAGTTTAATGGTTATAAAGCACTAGCCGTCTGAGTTTAAATTCTGATCCCACGACTTATTTGTAACCCCTGTGTGCCTCAGTGTCTTCATCTATAAATTGGGGCTAGAAATAGAAACTATGTAATAGGGTTATTGGGGGAGGGGTAAATAATGTAAAATATCTAATATGGAACCTGGCAATTGAAGGATTCAATGAACGTTAATCATTAGTGATGTTACCTAAATGAGTATGGGCTGTAACATTGTTTAGGTAGACAACCCTTTTGACATGGTCTTTGTTCATGTCTAGACTCAATTATATAAGGAGAAAACGGAAAATTGGCCTGTGAGGAAAAATCTGGAAGAATGGGTTGTTTGCCCCAGAGAAGAGGTGACTGAAAAGGGTAACAGCTTCCACTTGTCCAGCACCATCCAGCTCTCCGAGCACTTTCAAGTGTCTCAGCAGCTTTGATCCTACGGCAACCTGACCATCTGCTCTAGAGTGAACTTCGGCAAATCGCTGAGATTCAGTGTCGCTACTTATCAGCTGTATTATTCCCTCCTTAAAAGGAAGAAACTATAATCTAGATATACAATTTGTGCAGGATCAAAACCCAATAGGTGACAAGGCCAAGCTGAGATTCCAGGTCTTAGAAGGTCAGTCTAGGACCTTTTGCAGACACAGAGCTGCTGAATCTGTTTCTTTCCACTTAATCCACCCTGCTTTCCGAGGCCTTGCCTTCCTAATCAGTCCCCAGCCACATCCTCTCATACCCCCAACCATGGGGCCGGCTCTGGAACCACAGGTGCAAAACATGAGTGTCTCTACCCTTCCTTTCATATCTGGTAGGGCTCGAGAATAAATAACCAGCCCAGACAAGTTCTGACCGCAACTGCTTGGACCTCGCTGTCCGTCAGACATAAAGAAGCGATGACTGTGCTTGCATGGTCCCCACCCTCTCTCTCCCTGAGGCACTCCCTCCTTGGGTCTGATCGATTGCCCCATCTAGCCTTCAGGCTAGCCTTATTCTGAATTCCAGTTATTGGTGGCCCTGGCACCCAGTCCAGCCCTATCTCTGGGGCTTTAACTGACCTCAAGTGTTAATATCTGCCGTAAACAGATTTCAGGGAATAGTCCTTCATCTTCTTGGCTCATTGAGCATTTGAAGGCTGCCTGCATCTGCCAGTCCCAGTCCTTGACCATGTGATTACAGATTCTCTTTTATCCACTGCTTCGGAAACTAGAGCCTGCCTTCTTTCCTACTTCCTACCCCCACCACTCATTTCATCAAAGGATCTGTAGTATTTTGCATTCAAGTAGCCTTAGTTTCAACACAACCATGACACAATCGTGGTATTGCTAATGCCTCTTTATAGAGTATATTACACTATCCATTCCAACTGTGGCATGGAGCAAATCATTTTACTGCTCTGCAACTTGACTTCTTTCTAGTTAAAATTGGCATTAAATTAGATGACATCTTTCTGCCATAAAACTGTGAATTTAGAGCTGAGACATCTTTTCTGTTACCTGAGGACTCAGAGAGAAAGCATGGTGGTTGGGCTAATGTCTTTAAGTAAGTCTCTTCCAAGAAGAGATTCTGAAAACTCGCCACCATAGATAAAGGGCTCTAGACTTCATTTCCAACTCATATTCCTCATACTATTGCTTGAGAGTGACTTTTTCTATCTATGCAAGCAAGCTATATCGTACTGGTCTTTTTTTCTTTCTTTTTTTTTTGCTTTCATATCTTCCTTTGACATTTCTGTAAAACACCCTCAACTGTGTACATTAAGCTACTTGAATGACAAGCATGATAATTTCCAACAGTCTGAACGAAATGTCACTTTGATGCTATTATGGAATGTTGAAGTCATGGGATTTTTTTACTGCTTCAATGTTCTATATTTTTTTGTCTCTAGATATACTCTGTAATTGTTGGCTAAATGATTAAGTTTTTAGTTCTTCGCTCTTTTCTGCTTCTTAGATGCTTTTTTGTGTGTTTGTTTCTTAGTAGGGCAGCACTAGCTCCTACCATATCACTATAGAAGCTTCATTAACTTAGTAACGCATCAGTTCAACAAATAATCTTTTCAATCCTCATTTGTTCCAATGCTTTTACCAAAAAATTACACTCATGTGTTTTTGGGGTCTTAATAACCCAAAACATATGTTTGAAATAGAAAATTAAATCATTCCATGTGTATAGGCATGTATGGATCATTGCCTAGATTTTTTAATATGACCCAATACTATATATATATATTTTTTACAGAGATGGACTCACCAAGCCTATTACATCCTCCAATGAACACAATCAAATTAAATTTGCCACTCACCACTGCATCTAGGTAAGGCCGTTCAGCTAGTTCTCAGCAATGGAACATAGTGGAAATGAAGCTGCCACTTAGGGACTGAGGACGTTCTCTTCCGACTTCTCTCGGTTGCTGACTGGGTCGTAATACCAAGTTGATCTTGAAACTTTGCATTGAAATGGGCAGAACTACATGAAAGGAGTGGCGCCATTGAACTCTTGTGTGGAAGGCCACTTGCCTAACACCTGACACTGCGATTAGTCAGTAGAGTTCCTGGATTGTCTGATATAACAGTTAAAAGACCTGGCTAACACATTCGGTTGAACAAATTAGAGGCTGCAGAGTCTTTAGAGTAAATAGGCTGTCTATGTGGCATGGTCAGAAATAGTGCTTTATGCCGGAGCCTGCCGGCCTAGTCAATCAGTGCCTGAAGTGGGAAGTGAGGATTAAGAAAAAGGACAGAGACAAAAGAAATGATTGGGAGGGCTAACAGTCAATACTGCAGCCCCAAGTTTATTTTGCCCCGCCTATTTATATCTAAGCACAGAGAGATAAGCTTAGCTCTAAGCATGCCGCTGTTTACTTACTAAACACTACATTATCCTAGTTCCCATAAATTCCTGTAGTAAACAGAACATTCTTGCATATAAGGTCAAAGCACAGTCAGCAACTCCTTTAGGGCAAAGTACACTTCTATGTGCACAAATCGCTTGAGCTGAGTGACACCTTCAGTGCCCCATAATGGCTCCCGACAGCTTTATAAGTGATTTATGAAACTTCTACTGCTTTTCTGCCTTCACTTTAAGTCATATAATTTACGCTCCCTCAGCAGAAGGGGTTGAAAGCCATGAATACATACTCTCCTTTCAGTTTACCTTTGCTGCTCACCATGGTGGCCAGCCCCACCTGTCAGAGTTCATAAGGCTGTCTAGAACTCTCCCTATTTTGGCATTTCGTGAACACAGCAAAAATGGCCACTGGTGTGACCAAAGAAACTGAAACAAAGTATCCATGTCTAGCCCTTTTCACTTATTTTAGATCATTCAGTAAACATAACCTGGTTTCCTTCAAAATAATATGGTTATCCAGTTTTCTTCATTAGTAGCTAGTTAAGCAATGCTCCTGGCTTTCCATGATTCGATTTAGTGGGTCCTTGAGCCCATTTAAGCCTTTTCCTCTTACTCCTGTGCCAATCACAATCTCACTTCTTTAATGTAACCTCTGTTTTTTTTTTTTTTTCCGTTTAAATGTGCTTCATGGTTTTTCTGTTATTTACAAATGTGCCTTTGGATGCCTTGGACCTCCTTCTCTGTGATTTCCAGCCCATTGCATCATCATACCCATTTGTGCCTCTTTCACTACAATTCCCTAAAAATGTGTCTCAGATTGTTTCCTCTTGGGTTGCTCTCTTCTTTAAGAGAAAGAATTTTAAAGTAAGAGCTCAGTGACACAGACATCTTCTGTTTCCTTCTTCCTTTACCACAGTTGGCAATAGCTGTTTTCCTGGTCCAGGCCTCTCTCAGGATAATCTGAACACGAACCATTGATTGCTAAATCAAATCAAAATAATACCCAACTTGCTCTTTTTCTCTCTCACATTTCTTCTAATGTTTAAATCTCTCCATCAATCAATTAACAAATCACTTTGGTACACTTTGCCAAGAGCTTTGAGATGACAACAGAAGAAATATAAGCAAGTTTAAATCACATGTGAGACTCATTTACATGAAACCATTGAAGAATAAGATAGTATATAATACTAGCCGTCTACTGGATATAAAAAGTGCATTCAGAATTGTAGAGAGGAGAGATTTCCCTGGAGGAAAGAGAAGGTTTAATAAAGATGGGATTTGGCCTTTCAGAACCATTAAGCTAGAGCAATGGGGAAGATGAGCATTCGTATGTGGGGCATATCATGAACAAAGGCACAGAGGCAGAAATAATGGTAACGGTTGCAGTGAGTCCTCTTTATTATGCACCTATTATGAGCCTCGCACCATGGTAGGCAGGCCTTTACAGTCATTATATCTATCTGATCCTCACAAGAATCCTGAGATTACGAGGTGCAAATAAGAGAATTCAGATCTAGAGAAGTACTAAATGTCAGAATCCCAATTTAATGTTTGGGCTCCAGCGGGAGGTGGGAGCAGGTACAGAGAATACCAGTCCAGACAGTAGAAGGCAGTAAAGTAGACAGATGGCTGGAGCTAGATTATGGAGACACTGGATATTGAACAAGGGTGCCGTTAAGTAACAGGAGCTGTTGTAGTTTTTTTTTTTTTTTAGCACATACACAGTGTGACAAACTGGAATTAGATGAGATATGAGTTCAAGACTTTATTCCATGTTTTAGCTGGGTGACTCTGAGAAACATAGTTAAACTTGCCAAGATTCAGTTTTCTCATTTGTAAAATGTGCTTAGCAGTAGTATCACTTCATAGAATTAAAAGGCTTAAATGAAGTAATGTATTTAAAGCTTCTACTGAGGTACTTGACATATAGTAAGCACTTAATATATGATATTACTACTACTAGCACCACTGCCAAAACAGGATTTAAGGAAGATAATTCAAAACAGGATTTAAGGAAGATAATTCAGAAAAAGACAGCTAACAGTCTCTTCCCTGAAGAGATGTAATGAGATGCCTTGGGATTCTTGTGATAAGGAGCGACAAGTAGGAATGCATTTATAAACATGGCAAAAATAAGTCCACAAGACTTGGTGACCGATATAAGAGACAAAGATAAAGGAAAGCCCAAAAGCATAAATTCAGGAGAATTCGAGAAGTGTGATAACATGACCAGAAGACAAGGGGAAGGGAGTTAGTTTTGGGTGATACACGATGAATTAAGTTTTAAATATTTTGAGTTTGAAATGATGATAATACATCAAGGAGTATGTAAAAGTAGCTTTGGCCAAAAAAAAAAAAAAAAAAAAAGTTGATTCTGGAATTGTAAGTTTGGGGATTACTATAGTAAGTATATTTATTTGAAAAATAAAAAGGAATTAGAGCCCAATATAAAGAGCGAAGACCAGAGGTCCAGAATTGACACCTGGGGATGCCCATGATTGAGAAGTGTGAAATGGGCAGGGAGTCACCAAAAGACATCAGGAAGGAACAGAGGGAGAGCTAAGACAATAATGTAGATCACAGAAGTCATGAAACAAGGAAGGGACTTTCCAAAAGGAGAGAGAGGTCTGCTGTGCTCAGGGCTGCTGAGGGGAGAGAAGGCCGAGGGGACTGGGGAACGACTTCTGCAGCTGGTGCAGCGATGACATGGACGCCAGGCTGGGAGGAACCAGGTGGGAATAAAAGTCATCAGGTACTGCCCATTCATTTACGATGCATTGTAGGTACATGGGGAGAACCAGGCTAGGGATAGACATTGTAGCAAGACAAACAAAGGTTATTTTTTGTTCTTGGAGAGGTCAGTACCACCAACAGTCCTCAGAGTGAGCTTCAGTTCATCTCCACTCCTTACCACAGCCCATTCCTTCATGGACATGCCCCTCTTCCCATTGCTGCTATCACAGTCTCAACGTGACCTCTGTTAACTTGCCTTCTCCTTACAGTTTCACTATTGCTCCCACACTCATTAACCTGACCCTTTTGACCCCAAACCCACTATTTCTGATGATGTCACGGATCCTATGACCTTTAACAAACACATCTAAGATTGTCTGTCTCTCTTTCAAAGGCATCGTCAAGCATGAAGATTGTTTTACCTAATTTATTTTCTTCCAGTTTGACGCAGGTATATAAAAGATGATAGTAATTCTTATCATTATTGTAGGTTTCAGATCACTCCTCTCAAACACTCTTGAAGTTCCTTCACCTCTTACAGCATCATTCCATCATGAGCTGTACCCACCTGTTATTTGGAGCATACAGCGGGAATAAACTCCCCACCCCGGCCCACTTTGTGATTCTTAGTATCATATTTCCTCCAGAAAGCCTCTCTAGTTAGACTTCTCTTGCTTCTACCCTGGTTATGCATAGGACTTCCACAGTCCTTTTCCCAAATATGCTATCTGCATTCCATCCCAAGTAACAAATATTGTGTGCCAATATCAGTGTGGATAGAGTCGCTGCATTTTGTGTAAGTAATGCCTTATTTCTCTTCCGCTGTTGGTTTTACCTGATAAGGTAACCTGAGTTAGCTTCATTGTACATTACCTTACATCGTAGAGATCAGAAACCATGTCTAGTTCAGTGTATTTAACTAGAGGTCACCCTCTATACTCCGGTATCCCCACAGCATCATGTAAAACGTGGTACTTTATAAGTGCTTTTTGTTGATGAGTTGATAATGATTGTGACTCCATTCCTGTGCTCTACAGGTTCCTTTTTGATGGTGACAACTAGATAGCCTCAATTTTCTTTCATTTCCTGTAAAGCCACTGCAGGCATCAGTAACTTTCTCAGTTGTCAGCAGTTTTGAGCTCTAGTTTTCTTTTTATAGAGTTTTGGGAAAGAATCTTTCTAAATACTTGTATCATAATGTTTTTCTGTTTTCCTAGCATTTCATTCTGACTTTGGACAGGTACAACAATTATTTCCCAATTGGAAGAATTTTCCATAGACTACCTTATTTATGGTTTATGTATATTTTAAACTTTGTTTTTCCTCCACTACCCACATACTTCACTCTAATTCTAGAAAACCACAGGACACTGTCATATCACAGTATGACATCTAGTCCTGGACTTTAGTATCACAATACTGGGTGAGTTAGCCAGTAAGCCCTAGGAAGTCATTTCTGCCCAGTAATAACTTAGCCATACGCTAAAGTCATTGAAAACCACATCGATATAACCTACTCCACCAAAACTAAGTTATCTCATGATTCAATTTCCCCTTAACTGGATCTCCAAAATGCACGTAACCATTCCAATGACAACTGCACAAGGACAAATGTGATGGAGGGGAGACTGAAGTGGAAAAGTACTTAATCAGTTGCAGTTAGGATATCTTACCTCTGAAAACTTACAAAACATATGGCTGTGTGACACAATTCCGGGCCCTTCCTAGTGCTTTGAAAGAAAGTGTCAGTGCTAGTGAGGGGCTTTGAAGCTAAAGCTTCACTAAATTCATGGCAAATCCACCTTTCTACTCCATCACTCTAGTTTCCTCAACTACAAAAGAAGAGTAATATTTGCCTTGCCCATTTGAAAGGTTGTTGTGAAATATATAATGAAACTATCTTTAAAAATCACTTTATATTACTATTTAATACATTAGAGTTTATTCACACATATATTTTCCAAACAATATCTCCCTTCCCACATTCTCTTCTTACAAAAACCTTTGACACTCTTCTCATTGAGAAGTTGAGTTTCTGTTTCCTCCCTTTGATTTTGGGTGGGCTTGTGACCACAACAGAAATGATACTATGACTCCCAAAGTTAGGTCAGAAAAAATGATATATCTTCCATCTTGCTCTCTTGGGATGCTCACTCTTGCAACCCAACAGCTGCAAGGAAGCCTAAACTATAGAAGCCCATGTAAAGAAGAACAGATAGCTACATCCAACTCTCCAACCATGCAGGGAGCCATCTTGAAAGTAAATCCCCAAGCCCCAGTTGTTGCTGAGTGCAACAAAGCTAAACTGTAGATTCAAGAGCAAGATAAATGATTGTTGTTGGTTTAAGCTTTTATGTTTTGGAATAGTTTGTCATGCAGCAACAAGAACCTGAAACACCATTCATCTTTCCACTCACTCCAAACTGAATTCCTCCCCATTCCATGATCACACCTCACAATTCCCTGTCTCTGTGCCTTTTCTCATACAATTTCTTCTATTGGAATGTCCTCTTTTCATTGAAGTCTTACCTCTCCTTAAGGTACTTTCTGTATTAAGCTCTTCTCATTGCCCCAGTTGGTTGTGATGTCTTTGCTTTCAGAAATCTTGGCAAACCTTTGTTTCTACCACTTATGTAGCACTTATTGCCAGCATTGATAATCCAACATATTTTATCAACTGGCAAGGCCTAGTACCGACCAATCAGGTTGGTACAAGAATTCTTGGTCCTGTGATTGCCCTTGCCTTGCAGCCAAGTTGGTTCCACAAAGTCTTAGCTCCTCTTTTACCCTGTGCGTACCTTCATGGCAGGGTCCCCATACCTCATGCAAAACGTAGGGTCTTACATGTAATATGCTATCAATATTATTTTATGAATAATTTGTTGAGACTTTAAAAATAGATCTCTGACTAGTAAAAGGAAAAGGAACTTCAAACTTTAAAACTGCAGATAATATAAATAAGGTAAATTTTCTCAAACCGAGATCTTGAAGACCAAGATTTTTGATCCAAGAATTTACAGGTCATCTAATTGGTTCTCACACTTTTATGTACAAAGGAATCACTTGGGGAAAATGAGTGTGGGTGGGGGTGGGGGGAGAAAATGCCCATTCTGGATCCCGCCCCTAGACATTCTGAATAAGTAGGTCTGGGTGGGGCTGATGAAAGCTCTTTCTTAATGAGCTCTCCAGTTGACTCTGATGCAAGTGGTCTGTGGACTACACTTTCAGAAAAGTTATTTAGTCAGACGCCCTCTGTCAGTGTCTAGTTTTTTCCCTCATGCTGTTATCCTGTGCCCTTTGAAGTGGTGGTGGGTACTGGACTGTGAATGCAAGAGGCAGCATAACCAGAATGACAGAGAAGTTGAGAAAGCCATAACTTTGGGGCTGCCTTTGAAGGAGAATCGCTGCTCAGTAATCTTTGGGTGGTGGCAAAATGATATTAAAAACTTCATGGAGATTGGCAGAGATAAGTAGCCTCGTTGGCTGAGGAGTTTTCTGTCTCGGGGTGTCCTCAGATGGGGTGATCTGTTTCCTCATAGTTGAATAAATTGTTAATCATGTGAATCACTCAGTGTGGTTCAGCCTCCACCCTTGGCTACTGGCTCCTACCAGTTTAACATCTAATTTCATTTGCTCGTAACCCCAGAGTTAACATTAGAATCCCAGATTCTAATGTCAGATTATCTATATCAACTCCTCCACCTTTTTTAGAATAAAATCTACACAGCTCTGAATCCTTCAATTATTTAGAAATAAATCCATGCAGTGTTTTTCAGCTTTGTTTTTCTAGTTTCGCTCTTCTCGTCTCCTCGAATCCTGCACAAAATGAGTAAATCTGCCTGGAATCAGTCTCTGGATGAGATCTCAGACCTTCTGCTTATGCTTGTGATCTCACCCTATAATTTTTAAGAGGCAACTCTCCAGCCTTTCAAATCTCAACATTTTCCTAGAATGAAAACTGAGGGATGTTCTTTAACTAAAACAACTTTTCATCATCAGTGTCTTCCTCATTTTGGAAGCAAGCAGAAAAGGAAATAAGGGGAGCAGTAAAGAGCTACCACCGACTCACCATGAATTATTGTAAACTGTGAATTTTCAGGAGCTGTAGAATATTCATCTTTTGTAAAATTTTAGGCCTTTTTAAAATGCTCTTCATCTTCTCTAATCCTTGTGCATTATTAAAGTTTTGTAAATACCTGTCCAGAACATAGTTTATAAAACTGATGTCTATGAAGTGTTCAAGATGCTATAGAACTTGAATACTGTGATAGTGTGTAGTATTAGACAAAGGTAACCACAAAGACAGACAACCCCTATCACTGCCACAGACTTTCTTTATAGCAAAATTCCAGACTTCCTGTCATTAGTCTAAAAATTGTGCTTTGTTGATTTCGTTACAACATGAACATTCGTATCAACATTATAAATAGCGCTCTTGACCGCTTGAGCTCATTTCCTTCTACACAACACTGTGAGATAGGTATTAGTTTAAGATCAAGAAACTCAGGCTCTGAGAGGTTCGGTGACTCATCTAAGGTCACAGAGCTAGTAAGCAATGATCAGGGACTTGACCCAGGACATGGATGTCAATTCCAGGGCACATTCCTTCACGACATGTGCTGCTTGTTATGTGTATGAACCAAGCAGGACTCACACAGCTTGTTGATGAGATAACCTGAGAGTGGCCATGAGACTGCACCTCGCAGACCTCCAACTACCAGAAGCATCATTGGGCCAGGGCCTGAGCCACTGTGCTCTGCTCTGAAATCCATCTCTGCCTTTGCAGAGGTCACCCTTCCCGCAGGCTGCTCCCTGTCGATGACTGAGTGTGGCAGGGGCACTGGAAACAGGCCCCTTCCTGGGACAGACTCTGTCACAAGACTTCCTTCGGCCTTGCTAAACTTTCCCAGAAGCATTTCTACCCACTCCTTACCTTAATCTAACATCTGAGAAGGATGTTAGAGATTTGCAAATATCTGTCTCTCAAATTCGAATCTCCAGCCTTGAGCTGCATGTATATCTGACTCCACTTAGATGGGTAAAAGACATCTCAAACGTAACATTTCCAAGGCAGAATTCTTTATTTTTTCCACGAACTGGCTCCTGGTCAAGACTTTCTCATCTCAATAACCTAGTCATTCTTGAGTACTCTATTTCTACTATTAATACCACCACCCAAGCGCATCCAATCAAGAAACAAGTCTTATTGGTTCTACTGCAAAATACGTTCCAGATATATCTACTTTCTCCACCGTCACTGCTACCACTTAGTACAAGCCACTTTCGTTGCTCACCGGCACAGCTCTTCCTAATCGGCCCATGTATTGCTGCTACTGCCCCCGGAAGTTTTATGAACCATTGTTGTCCTTCTGACAAAGATGACTTGTATCTGTATTTAATAAATTTGCTTCAATAGAGCACATAAACTGCAGGATGGAAACAGGTGGAGCAGCCATCCAAATACATACCTGCTTTCAGGCAAGTCTTCACTTAAGCTTGTCCAGACAGGAATCTCTTTCTGAGGCTTTTCACAGACATGGGGCCTTGAGACAGACAGGCCTAGACTTAGATTGTCACCATAACTAAATGATTAACTAAGTATTATTGCACAGTGACCTACAATCCTATTGGACCAAATGTTTTAAAACTTTTGATATATTTGACAAACTTAACCAAAACTCAAAAATTAAATAGAATCTTAACCTTTCAAAGGATGTCTCTCTTTTTCTCTCTTTATAAAAAGGGAAATTAAACTAATGAGGCCTATTTGGTATGCTCAAATTACACAGAAAGCATTGTCAAATAAAAAATTATTGTGTTAAATTTGTATGCATTTATTATTAAAATAAATATTCTAGATAGTAAATAAGTTCTTAAGAATCTACGATGTCCTGATATGTTTTCATTTATAATTCTAGTTACCTTAAAATGTTGTATGTTACAGAGAAAAACAAATTTCTTCGTCAATTACATTGTAATCAGATCTTTAACCATATCACTTTAAGTCTTTATCATTTATAGAGAGTCATTGTCTTACTTTGATACTTTTTACAAGAATTTTTCATCTTCAGAAAGATTTATGGAGAGGACTTTGACACTTACTCTAAAACAGTGGTCCCCAGCTTTTTTAGCACCAGGGACCAGTGTTCCTATGAGAATCTAATGCCTGATGATCTGAGGTGGAGCTGAGGCAGTGATGCTAGTCCTGGGGAGTGGCTACAAATACAGATGAAGCTTGGCTTGTTCACCTGCTGCTCACCTCCTCCTGGGCAGCCCAGTTCCTAACAGGCCATAGACTGACACCTCCAACGGCCTGGGGATTGGGGTCCCCTGCCCTAAAATACAAGTTTCTAATAAACTTTCAGATCATACCATTGAACTGGATGAAAATCTGCAGAACTCCAAGAAAAAATTGGATCCATAAAACTGCTAACAAAAAGATCAAGATCAACAAGAATTAATACCATGGGACTGAATGAACTGATGAGGATGATTATAATTTTTATGACCTTTTATTTGAAATATTGATGGTTCTTTCATATTTTTGTTTTCCAGATATAAGGAAATCTTTTATCTGAAGCTATCTATGACTTATAGCAATTTGACAAATTATGGCTTTTTGAGCAGAATTGAACAATTGTATCTCTTCCTATTCGATCCCTCCAGAATTGAGAAACTGTCAGTAAGTATTCTTAACTTTTCATGGCAATATTGTTATTTACATAAGTTCAATAAGAATCTGTTTTCCTTGTAAAAGAACAGTGGGAACTGGTTATATTACTAAGGATTTGACTACAATGTCATATTTGAGAGAAAAATGTATAGACTCAGATATGAACAGACAACAATAAAGAATTGGGATTAATTTATAAAAGTCAATAAAACTCTTGTCAATATCAACCTGCTTTTGTTCTCACCTGTAAACCAGACTGGATCCTTAATATTTCTAGTTTCCTCCAACATCTGGCTATGTCTCTCTAAACTCATGTTTCTAATTTCTCTCCCATCCTTTGAGTTGGAATTATTGAGAATTAAAACACTAGTAAGAGGCAGAATCAGGCATTGAACTTAGATTTTTATAACTCCAAATCTCTCTTCCGTCAGAGGCTCTTAAGATAGGGACCCTAGGAACCCCTTAAAAGGGTGTGGGAAATGTTTATGAGAGAGATATCCATATCTTTCCTCAGATTCTCAAGGTGGTCCATGGCCTCCAGAGGCCGAGATGTGACCTTGAGGCCACATGCAGGGTTGAGCTGGTGTTTTCCTATTGCAATGGAGAGGAAGGAAGAGGGGAAAGCAGAAGTGGAGGAAGGATGCACGCTGCTCCACTCACTCAGTTTCAACATTATCAACTTCAGGAGGGTTACCAGTGCCCTGTCCCCAGTGGCCTGGGGTGACAAAGGACCTGGTCCAAGTTCCATGCACTCCTCATGGTACTTATAGATACATTCTACTGACTGGGAGAAACTTAAAATACTGGTGGGTGCTGTGGGCCTGCCACATAAGAGAGTCCTTGGTGGGGGTGGGGATGTCAGAGAGGCCACAGGGATGGAGACTGAGCCTGCAGTTCATTACTGTCTTGAGCACATGGTGATGTAGCTGTGTCATGATCTGAAAGGGAGAGGAAAACTAGTGGAGCTCAGTTTCTAGGAATGGAGCAGAAATAGCTACTAATGAATAAAATATTATATCTAATTTTACTCTGCCCTTTTAGGTCACAGGCTTTCCTAAGTATAAAAGAATAGAGATTTGAACTGCTGTTTTTATTAATTTAAGAGGTATTTGTAGAGTGCTTACTGCTGCCGCTAAGCATGGTGCCAGGGGACTCTGTGTAACATAAATGTGAATAGGCACATTCTGTATGTGTGTGTTCCCACAAACAAGTAACCACAATTGAATGTGACAAGTCCTATGCCAGAAACATTGTAAGGAGCTGTGGGAGCACCTTTTCAGGCACTTACAGTTTCATGGGGAGACGGATATATGCCTATTATAAATGTAGCCTCAAAACAGATTGAGTGACAAATACCCGGCCACTGATGCCAACCCTTTCCTTAACTGTCCACTTACAAAGGTCTGAATTAAAAGCACATTGGCCATTATTAATCAACATGGCTATATTTCATAAGCCCATGCTCAAGGCAATAGATGTAGAAGTTCATTCAATAATAATAACAGCATTGCAGTTGGCAATCACAAGGGGAGCTTTGAAGAAAAGGCCAGCTTATCCCAGAAAGGACTCTGACTCTCTTTAGTTTCTTTAGAAGATTGATCGATTAGTTTTAGGCAGATGTAGATTTGGATCTAGCCAGAATTAGCCACAAAATTCTAATCCAACCCAAATGTAATGAGTGTGAGAATAACTTGAAAAGAGACTCAAACTTCCATTAGGAAATTTGCTCCACTGCCACCTCCAATTGGCTCTTGTTTGCTTGGTTAAAGAGTTGTTTGGAAAAAAAGAAAGTAAAAAAGAGGTTTAAGACTCCTACATATCCCCTAGGCACAAAATAGAATCCTCAACCATGAAATCCAGAACCTTCATTTAGTGAGAAAGCTGAGGCTGTCATTCCATTCCACACCCCTTCTATGGTAGATTGTTTTTATAGGATTAAGACTGTAATAATAATAAGGTTATTATGATTATGTCTATTATTATTAGACTATTATTTCTGTCTTACAGAGGATGAAATGGAGCTTAATATAGATTTGCCCAACTCCCAAACCTTTGTTCTTAACCACTATACAGTACTACCTCCCATCACGGTATCCGATGGTCGCAGTATAGCCCTATAAATTGTGAAGTTTTTTTGAATGATTAAGAATAAATGTGTGTGTGTGTGTGTTAGCGCTTACAGGGGCCTGAGAATTATTTAGTCTAGCCTCTCTTATTTCCAAAGGAGAAACCTGAACTTCTAGGGGATGAAGTTGCTTTGCAGTGTCACACAGTAGCTTCTGTCAGAGCAGAGGGTAACCCCTGGTTGTGTACCTTTCCCACTCTGGGGCTATAAATCACCTGCATTGACAGAACCCAGAGAAAGGCATGTGATTAGAAGAAAAATGTCTTGGAGTGGAGAGGGATAAGGGGTGACTGCCAGTGACAACTCTCACGTTATGGGTTGAATTGTGTCCTTCCCCACTCCAAATATTTATGTTGAAGTCATGACCCCCAGTACTTCAGAATGTGATGTTATTTGAAAATAGAGTCTTTACAGAGATAACCAAGTTAAAATGAGGTCATTAGGGTGAACCCTAATCCAACATGACAGTGTCCTTACAAGATGAAATTTGGGCACAGACCATGTAGAGGAAAAACTGCTTAAGAAGACGTTGGGAGAAGATGGCCATCTCCAAACCAAAGAGAGGCCTGCAACAGATTCTTCCCATACAGTCTTCAAAAGGAATCAAGTGTGCACACACCTTGATTTCGAACTTCTAGCCTCTGCAACTGTGAGATAATACATTTCTATTGTTTAAGCCACCCAGTTTGTGGTACTTTTTGATGATAGGCTTAACAAACTTGGGAAGTGCCCAAAGAGGCACTGGAACTGAAGAATAAGTTGGAGAAGAGGAAGGAGAGGTTAAGACGATGCAATCATGGCTGGGGAGAAAGACCTTAGCAGAGAAACCAAGGATTAGTCAAGCGGAAACTAATAAAAATGAAAGTGGAGTCCATTTCTTCTTTTAAATGGAGAGTCTAGATCTAGAAGAGGATCTAGGAGAACTGAGCTGTTACAAAGGCCATGGGAGTGTGGGCTGCCCTAACCATCACTGTACCATGATGCTGGCACACTGTGGAAGAAACAATTACTGCTGCCATGTTCAAATGTTCTGGAAGAGTGAGGAAAGTCCAGGGAAAGGCCTTAGGATATAATTTGGTGGAGTCAACTCGACTAAGCTTGAGGCCTCAAGTGAGCATATGTTCACTGGAATGTAAGCATAGTCATCCCTCAGTATCTGTGGGAAATTGGTTCCAGGTTCCCCGAGGATACCAAAATCTGTGATGCTCAAGTCTCTTATATAAAATGGCATGGTATTTGTATATAACTTCTGCACATCCTCCCATGTACCTTAAATCGTTTCTTGATTACTGATAATACCTAATACAATGCAAATGTATTTATTGTGCTGTTTTATTTAGTGAATAATGACAAGAAAAAAAGGTCTGTACATGTTCAATACAGATGTATTGAACATAGTTAGGTCTAACTATACAGTGCACATCGACAACAACATAACTATTTTTTCTGAGTATTTTTTTTTTCATTCCACAGTTGGTCAAATCTGCTGAACCAAAGATACAAAAGGCCCAGTGTGTACATATATTTTTGTGGTTATTATGTGCATTCTTCAGAGACAGGTTGCCTGAGTTGCAAGTGTAATTTTGCCCTCACTAGCATTCAACTTGTCTGTGCCTTAGTTTTCCTCATCTGTAAAAAGGGAGTGATGATTAGCACCCACCTCATAGGATTATGATGAAGAGTAAATAAGATAATGTGTGTGAAGGATTTCAATAAACAGTATCTGTCATCATCAGAGGTGTTTACTGTAACAGTAATTCTTCTCATGCCTGAAATTCAAAGCAGTACTAAATAACAGCCTTCTTGCTGGGCACAGGAACTGGGACCACCATTATTAGAGGTTAAAGATACTGGCAGGCCTCAGACACTAAGAGGAAAAATAACGTTTGGGATATGAGCCCTCCCCAAATTGAACTAGTCTCTGATAGCCCCCCAATGAGCATCATATGGATGCAGAACTCCTGAAAATCGCACAGCCAGGGCCCCAAGAACTTGGGCGGTGAAAATCGCTCTTTAGCAATGTGCAGCCTGCTCTGCTCTAACTATACACGGGCTGATTTGTCCAGGGTTGCTTCACGTCAGGGCATTGCAGAATTCCAGACCAGTCTTTTCAACCAGGGGCTGTGATGAAACCCCATGTGGGGACAGTGGTGAAATCGGGTTAAAGGGGTAGCGCACATCAGTGCCAAAGAAAATAGGAAAGGAAAGCCCTCCAGCCGCCAGGGCCCCTCCATGCAGAACACCCTGCTGGCCAAGAAGTCAGTGGGGCATGCCTTTGAGGGTGGAAGATGCAAAAAGGCGTCTCCCGGCCCCAGAGGATCCGCAGACCCCAAGATTAGCGGGGTTCCCGGGTCGAAGCACTACAATTTACCCTTTCCCTTCCTCAGATTCGTTACAAAAAATCCCATGGAAATTCAGGAGTCTCTAGCTGCATTCTCTCGACCGCCTTCCCGTAACCGCCCGCCAGCCGCCAGCCAGCTGCCAGCCTCACAGGAACGCCCTCAGAAGGGAAGGCGGGCATGCGGCTGGGGCGGGGCCTGAAGAGTGGCGTGTCCTGGGGGCGGGGTCTGGGGCGGGGCCTACGGCGGGGCGGGCGCGGCACGCGCACTGGCAGCCACCCGGCTCCGCCGCGGCGGAGGCTGGGGCGCAGCCAGTGCGCAGGGGTGACGGCGGCGCCTTTAAATAGCATCCGGAGCAGGCGCTCGGCAAACAGTGGTCTGCGGTGACAGCCGGCGGCGTAGCGGCCGGGCCAGCGGAGGAGGTGAGTGCTCCTGCCACAGGGGGCCGCGTGTGTTCCCGCTGAGGCGCCGTGGTCTCGGCGGAGGCACGGGGCTGAGGGTGCCTAGCCCGCCCGAGCCCCAGCAGGCGGCGGCCGCAGCGGAGGCGCGTGAACCGCCCCTCCGCTCGCTGGGATGTTCCGCTTTTCCGGCCTTGGCCCCTGCGACTGCCCTTCCCGCGCGGCAGCGGAGGCCTCTGGGCCGCTGAGTCGCCGCCGCTTCCTGTGCCTGAGCCGGGGATGCCCGCCCGCTGTGTCCCGCGGCTGCGGGGCTGGTGCGCAACGGGGTCCCGGTGACGCGCGCTGCGGGTCCGGGTCCTCGTTTGTGCGCTGGCTCGGCCGGGAGGAGCCGCCCGGAGCTTCAGTTGCAAGGAGGTGATCCCGCGAGGCCGGTGACGGTGGTCTCTACGCCAAGGGCATCCCTTCCACTCCCGTGGCAGGAATTTTGAGGTGCTCTCGGATCGCGCGTGGAAGCATCAGAGCTGGATTGTCTTCCTGCCTCGGCGTGATGGTGGCCCCTGCGTGGTCAAATGCAGCATCAAGCCGGTTGCCATATGTAGAAATCCTCGCGATGTCTCCAGAGTGCCCATAGCTGCTGCACAGAGCCGTGATGGAGTCATAGATTTAAGGAGTGTGTGTGCATTTTTAATTAACAAGCAAAAATGATGTCTATCACCTAGCAGCATAGAGGGAGAGCGGTAGTAGGTGACTTGCTTGATTGCGTGGACTAGAACCTAGAGACAGGTGTTCCGGCCTAATTGTGTACGTTATAATTGCGAACCCCCTCCCACTCTACCCACTTTCAAGGTTAGGGCGCTTGATTAAGACTATTATGAAACTCCACTTTTCTTTTAAAGTTAAGACTTTTAAATTAAGCTTCTTGTGAGTGCAGGAGTATCCGAAGTGCCCCCACTGTCAATACCCTTACTTTTATTTATTGAATTTTGCTTGATATGAGACAAACTGGTTATATATCACAGTTTCTGACCCAGATTTCACCTGTGATTATCCTAATGTAAACAGCTATTGCTCAGCACAAACAAAAAGTCAGGCAGAAACTTCTGGTTGATTCTGCATTGTCAGGTGGTGGCACATTAGACTGACTTAAAATTTAAGGTTTGAGTTAACAGTCTATGTTGCTTGGTCTTGAGAAGCTGGAACTTTTAATTGAACCCTTGCTTTCTGTCCATCTTGTTATTCCTTGTCCTGATTCAACTGGGAGAATCCTAGCCTGAAACTTGACTACTCATTTGTGAAAAGATTGCACTAGACTAAAGTCTTTCAGGAGCTAAAATTCTAGACTAGAAAAAGAAAATCCTTGAAAGCACACCTCACACATGCCTCCTGCCCTTAAAATAATATAGACATATCATAGACCATATACAATAGACCTTTATTTTCTGCATTTACTGTAGAGAAGACTTTTTTTTTAAATCACCCTTTTCTTACTATTATAAGTATTTTGATATATTTCCTTCCTGTCTCTGTTACGCATATTTCGCCAATATTTTTATTATTATTACAGGCAGCCCGACTAAAGAGAAATCTCTTGGCTTTTTAGTTTTTGGCATTTAAGGGATAGATAGTTGTGACAAATGCAGCTAAGGACAGGTATCTATTTATACCATACAAGTAGAGTTTTCATAGCTGTGTCTGCTTTTGGATGTAGTTTGGAATAACTGAAAGTGTACCGACCTGTAGCAAGACGATCCAGGTCTTGCTACATCTTTCGTTTTGATGTAACTGTCTTGTGGAAGATGATTGTGTGTTTGGGGAGGGGCAGGGGAAAGATCAGGTTGTCTTGTCATTATAGCTGGGAATTTTTCCTCTCTTCAGTTTCATTTTTCTGGATAGTACAAGACTAAAAGAATAGTAGTAATTTCTAGTTGTTGATGATAACCTTAGAGAAATAGATAATTTTTAAGGTCAGTTGCTGAATTTGTTATGTAAGTTTTCCACTTAAAACATGTCTATTATTCTTTTGTATTTACTGTCTCTTGTAACCAAATTCTGTTAAAGTCCATTAATAATGTTTTAAGAACAGTATTGTTTGGATGATGCCATGGATTAGAAGAAGAACTTCCTTTAAGGCAGCTCAAAACTGTTGTTATCCTAAGACCACTTCAAGCCATACTCTCTGGCAGGCCAGGGTCAGTCAGGAGATAAATCGAAGGTGCCAGAGTTTTTATTGAATCTTATAGTCCACCCTGTGGTCAAACACATAAAGGTCACTTTGACACTCAGGCCTAGAGACTGACTCTCAGTGAACAGAGCTGATCTGAAGCTGCCCGTAGTTGAGTGTGAGTTTCAACATTCTCATACTTAAAGGAACTTCTTAGAGCTTTTAAAGAAATACAGGCCCTGAAGTCATAGCTGGACTTTATGAACTAGAAAGTAGAGGCAATTTTACTGGTGCTTATAGCCACAACTCTGTAGTTGTCATTTTATCTACAGTTCCTTACCTAAAATGCTGAATGCCAACTTGTAAGAAATTCTAGTTTGTGTAAGCCCAAGGGAACACCTAATTTCAGACAATTGCCTATACCACAGTGACAAGCAAAAACTATCATGTAATCTGAGTTATGGTCATTTTTCTACTTTTTTAGAACCTGACATTTAAAAGTTCTTGCATGTGTTCGAGACGGCACAGTATTCAGTTAGTTGTAACCTTTGTAAAGTTAAGAAGAGAAGATGAAATATGATGGAGCCTTCCTTAAAACATGGCTGGCTTGGAGGGATGACACATTCTTGGGTCAAAAACTTAGGTGTAGGTGAGGACTCTACTCCCCTGTGCTGCCTGCCTCAGAATACATTTGGAGGCAAATGCCTTATATCCAAAATAAAAGATTTCGAAACTGGTGGCTGGTATAGGTACCTGGGCTAAGTCTCTTAGTGAATTAGTTGCCAGTCACCAAAGTTTTAAATAAAAATTTGAAAGCTCTCTAATATCTAAATGAAAATCATTTGCCTCAGAAAAATTATATGTAATATGTAATTTTATATTATAATTTTATATCATATACTTTTTATGTTATAATAATACTGTACTTATAGAAAATTTGCAAACTATAAAAAATAGAAAATACTATTCAAGAGAGTAATACTATTAACATTTGTGTGTATTTCCTTTTTGTTTCTCTAAATTTAAAGAAGTATTTTTAATTGGAGATAAAATTTTGATAATTTAATTTTGATCACCTAAATTATATTGTGAACATTTTTTTATGTTTAATATATGTTTTATAGAAATTAGAGCACTTTCTGCTTTAAAGCTGTGGAAATTGACAGTTATTTGAAAATTATTTTAATGAATGGTTTTAATGGTTCTAGTATTCTAGTCAAAGGCTGTTCAAATAAGAACTTCATGATTCGGAAAGGTAAATAGAAAGAAGGGCATCAAAATAGGGCATGTGGATTACTTTTTATACCATTTCCTCATTCTTTGAAGGATTTCTGATGAATAGATTATCTGTCCATTCGCAGTTTTGGCTGCTCTGGAAGTTGTCACTTTCCCTTCAGATGTTCCTAATACATAAGGCCAAAATGTCCTGAATCCGGTTCATTCTTTTATTAACCAGAAAAGGAAAGGTGCTATAGGAATTAGTTGCTCCCTCAAGGCTCAGCTGTCAACTGCAAAGCAAAGTGGTGTCAGCTGACTGATGTGGTGGTCACAGGCCGAACTTGGGCAGGCTCAGGAGGCGATAGGCCGTGGTAACAGCTAATAGTATAAGGCACTGTTCTCAGTGCTTCAGCTCTGTTAACTCAGGGAATGTCCCCAACAACACTGTAAGGTAGGTCCTGTGAGTATCTCCATTTTACAATAGATAAAAGAACAGGTGCAGAGATTGTCACCCAAACCTGGACTTGAACCATTGCAGTCTAGCTTCAGGGCTGTGGCTCCTGGTCGCTTGGCTCTTTCAGGTTGTCCAGCTGGTGGTAAGACTGAGGGCAGAGCTGGTTCTTCTTCATTGTCCTTGCTCCTTGATTTCCCCCTGTCTCGTTTACACGCCGTCTTGGACCACTACCACAACAAATTTTCGATTCAGCTTGGTTCAGTGAGTGATAAGATGGCTTACTACACAGCATCACTTTCTAGAGAATTAAAGAGTAAAAGGGTTTGCCTGCCCTGGAAATTGGTCTTCTAAGACTGGAAGACAGTCCAGATGCATAATTAACTAAAGAAGAGAGCATGTGGGGTGGGGACAGGGACCCAGGCTTAGCAAGGATGGAAGAGTATTGCTCTCTTAACTGGGACATTGGTTTTACCATAGCACATAGGTTTGCTTTCTCTTTCTGCTGTGTATCTTGCTTTTTTTTTTTTTTTAATACCAGAAATGTTTTCTCAACATATTCTAGATTATGTTGAAAACTGTCAGTAGAGAAGAGAATAGAATTGTGAATTTCTAGGGTTCGAAAGCACAATGGTATTGCCTAGTGGTTATGGTTTCTTTTCCCCAGTACAATTTAACTCATAACCCAATATATAAAATAAATAAGAGCAGGGCTGCTATGGTTGAAGAGGGTAGTGGGGTGGGAATCCCAGATCACACAGATACAGTTACTTCCTCAGCCTCTGAGGAATGTCAGAACAGCCCCAGGCTCCCCATGCACTGAAATAACCTAACTCACTTACTTGACTGATGCAGTCAGTAACCATGGAGCAAGAGATGGGGTGCCTTAACCCAGGATACAGCACCTCTGTTCTCCTCCAGCCAGGACACACCTCTGCCTCATCCTTCATGACCCAGCATCTCCGAGGTACTTTCCTGGCGCTACTCACTGTCCTCAGACTCCAAATCACTCACTGGATCCCTAGGCTGACATTCAGCTGGGATGCACCAGCAACCACACTGGTGGTTAACATGTTAGATACTCCCATACAGGTTAGAAAATAGGCCTCAGCCCTAATTCAGAAACAGGGGAGTTAATGCCTGACTAGCAGAGGATCTGCTGAACCCCGTTCTGGAGCATCAGCTTGCTTCTTTTCACATTGGTTGATGCCTGGCTTGTACTGGTTATTCAATATTTTGAATGGCACCCCTCACTCCATCCTTCATTTGCCTTTTCATGTGTGCATGTCTTACTTCCCCAATTAGACACCCCAGCCACACTCTAAGCTCTGTGTTAGTCTTAGTCATGTCTAGGAGGGGACCTAGTCATGGTTTTCTGTGTTTTCAGCAACATTTAACATAGAGCCTTAATGCTAGGGAGCACTTAATATTATCTGATGATTGATTGAGACTAGGAGACAGATGGGTCGGTGTCCCATAGAAGGGTCACTGACAAAAATACACATTTAAATATTCCAGGTTTGTAAATTACACTGTGCAAAACTTAGCTTTCGTTGGGCTAACACTTTGTGTTATGGAGTTCTTCTGCGGTGTCTCTTTTAGTTATGTTTGAGCAGTAGGTACTGTGGGCTTTGCAGGATGTGGAAGGGAAGGAGAAGAGGGTCAAGTTTTTGATACATCTTACGTAATTATACTACAGTCCTCCTTTACCTAATAATCTTCCCTAAAATTGTTCTTAGTTTTCTGTGCGACAAGTGAAATGGTCAAACAGCTGTTTGTTCCTCTTGTAGGACAATTACTCACATTATGCCTCAGGCAAGCTTCTGAGGTATCACAGGTGAGCTGGCAGGGTCATCGCCTGGTGAGCAGACAGCTAACTAGCCACCTCACAAAGATGGAACCAAGATCCAGAAAGGTGTGGCCAAGCTAGACTCTGAAGACAGTGCCAGTCTGTGTTTTTCCCTCCAGACATGAGTCGAATAAATCCCACTGATGCCAGGACCTCTCTAGAGTTCAGGCAAGCTGAAGATCCTTGGCTCTGGAGGCAGGGGCTGGAGCGTGGGGTCCCTAGGACAGACTTCCTCAGATGAGGCCAGCCCCTTAGCCCCTTAGCCAGGGCCTTGATTCCCTTTTGTCCAGAACAGCTGACCCAGGCCACTTGGCTTCTCACACTTGATTGTGTGTGATAGTCACTGGCAATGTCCTGCCCTCTCTAGCACACTTCTCTCTATCAGGGGGTGATATTGAATATCTTTTTCTCCCTCCCAGAAGGAAAGTGTCTTTGCAGGCTTTGAGAGGCACCGTTACTCTGCCTCCTGGGTATGGCAAGCTTTTAAGGTGCTCCAGTTAGCAGTTTTATTTATTTCTGCTCATACTTGAGAACTGCTGGAGACTTTAGCTGGGCAGGTGACCATAGAGGTTGCAGATACAGCTCAGGAGGTTGAGGGGGAGTCTCCAGAATGGGGTATGCATCCCCCATGGTGGGCGGGGATAGACTGTCTGTTAGGGTGTGGGGTGGATATATTTGTTAATCTTTGTTTTTTAGCTTTCTTTTAAAATTCATATATGTGTGTTTCATAATGTTCAGAAAATATATGTACATAGTTTATATATAAATGCACTTTTTAAGGTTGCATTTATTTATTATTTTTGATGCATTGCCAAAAGTTTAGGGAATCGAAGAATTACCCCCTTCTCTACCAGCAGTGTGACAAGAAACCTCAATTTGTCAGTTAAGGGGATAGAAACTGTTTTATGAGAAACTAGACTCCGATTTATGTCAAATTGGTTTCTGACTTCAGGAGAGTCGGGTAGAGTATCTTTTGCTTTTGGACCCAAACGTGACAATGTAGAAACCTCAGTAGGTAGGACAGGACTTAGTTCCTTTCCCCTGTAGTATCCACTACTGTGTCCCCTGAGGGTAGAGCAGTGCTTAAATAGAGTGGGCGCTCAGATATTTACAATTTGATTATATGGATCTTTTTCTTGCATGACAATTAAGTATTATACTGGGTTGGCCAC
Source organism: Rousettus aegyptiacus (assembly GCF_014176215.1). NCBI lineage: Eukaryota > Metazoa > Chordata > Mammalia > Chiroptera > Pteropodidae > Rousettus > Rousettus aegyptiacus. Next base: position 27,593,941 of record NW_023416286.1, read on the forward strand.
TTTAAGTCAACATTTACGTTGACTTTCTTCGTTTAAACCTATACCTAGTTGGCAGGACACAGTGTATGTACCAGTCAGTTTTACTCCACGCAAATAAGTTCTCAAAGCTGTAGGATCATAGAGCTGAATGGGCCTCAGAAGTGTCACTTGAATGATAGGATGTTTAGGATTTGCTTTAAATTGTTTTTTAAAAATGAGTATAAAATGAAACTATTAGCAAGACGTAAATTATTATTGACGCTGAAGCTAAGATTTGGGGTACATGGTGACTTATTATACTATTCTGTCTACTTTTGAATAGATTTGAAAATTTTAATAATAAAAATTTTTAACAACACATAAAGAAAAATAGAGAACCAAAACTAGTGTCACCCAAGTATGTAATGGCCAGAGAAGACAATCTCTTTTTCTTTTTTTCCCTATTTTAAACACTGGCTCATTATTCTATGATTCTCTGCCACTCGTTACATTTGTTTTGTTTCTAGCTTCTCTGTAGTCACCGCCTCGTACATTTACCTGAACTCTCAGTGTGATTGCACCTCCTGCCTCGTGGTTGTCATCAATACCTCCCTTAATCTACCTTCATCCAATGAGCTGGTTAACCTTTCCTCTATTTCTTGTGTTGCTTCCACCAAGGTCTTAGGTGGAGCTGACAAAATTTAGAGGTCAGGGCTGGGTCCCATGCTCTTTAAAGGTTCTCTTAGGTCTTGAGAAACTGCACGGCCTAAGAATGTTGTATAGGTTCCATTTGTCTCTACTTTTTGGGGTCACAGCATTTCCCTGCTGAAATCTGTAAACACACTAAAGTGGATCCCTCCCAAACTGTGATTAGCTAGCGTCCTCTCCCTGGGTACAGATCTGTCTTTGTATTCTGTCTTCCAGTTGCCCTGTTTCGCTAAGCCATTTTTCTAGTTTATCAGGCCCTCTTGAACCTCTATCTATTTTAAGAGGTGTAAGTAACTCTACCCGACCTTGTGTCCCTTCAGCCTTTTTACCCAGGTCACTGATATTTGATCTTGGCGACCTCTGTAAGTCTTAAGGATTGGGTTTTTTCTCTGTGTCCTGCACCAGGCCTCACCCTGGCAGGGACCCAGGGGCTCCATAAACTACACATGGCTCTGTGGGTCCAGCCTCCTGCAGCCGCTTCTTAGCTTGTTGATGGGATACTTTCCTGGGAGAGAGGCAGGGTGTCCATGGCCTCTGGTTTAGGACACTGTGACTCCTAACCCGCCTCCCCTGTGGCTTCCTCCTTGCTCTCTAAACCCCACCTGTCTCTGCCTATTCCCATGTGGCCTTTGGCCACGGGCTGTCTGGACAGCCCTCCCTCCGCAATGCAGTCCATACAGAGAGCTTTCTCTCTCCTCTAGATGCGTGGTCCTCCAGGCCCTCCGCTTACCTTTTTCACAGCCCCCACATTGTCCGTACAGTTTGGTCAGCTCTCACAGGTGTCTTTGTCCTCATTGATGTCCTAAAGTCGTTGAAGGCGGAGAAAGCACTGCAAGTTCTGTTTTTCACCCCGCCACCCCCAGCAGTTTTCAGAGGATTTTTGTTTCTTTGCAGTGAGACCCTTAAATAGAAGTTGCCCACAGAGGTGGTCAGTGACTGTGCTGGGCCTCAACACAGGGCAGATGGGGAGAGCGTAGATAGGTGCTTTCTTGGGTAGGCTGATTCCTCATCTGCCGTTCTGCCCCCAGGAGAGGCTGCCACCTTACTAAGCCCTTTCTAGAGTGGGTGGGAAATACATAAATACCAGAGGAAAAGAACTGACTTAGTTCTGTCTTTTGTATCTTGAGAAATTTAAAAAAATACAGCAAAGTACAAAGAATAATTAAATCATAAAACAAATAGTATGTGCCCACCACATAGAATTGATGGTTTTTAACCATCGAGTTACTTTATATGTTTTCTTTATATTCCTGATGTCACCTGCAGGTTCTGGGCATGGGCGAAACCTCCTTACTTAGTCCTGGATGCCAGGATTATGTGGCCATCTTTCGCCTTCTCTAGCATCATCTCGGAGATGCTCCATGTGTGGTGAGGGGAGGGACATAGCTTTCCTCGGTTCCCACTCCTTTCTTTATCCCCCTGAGGACCATGCAGGCAGCAGTGGAGATTTTGGCTCAAGGTTTTGTAGCTCATTGGGGGCACAGTCAGTACCTAGACTGTGAGCTTTTTGCATATGTATCGAGTTTTCTTTCCATCCTTCTGCTTTGTCTCCTGTATTCACTACTGGAAGTTACTAACTTTGGACAAAGCATCTGAGGATGCCCCAGGACTTAGGTACCTTCTCTGTGTGCAGTCTCTAAAACAAATGGATCTTTACTCCCCATCTTGAGGCCGTCAAGGAAAAAGAGTCCTGCATAGCTAGGTCTTTGTGAAAAGACATTTGTCTCTTTTCCTGTAAGGTTGTTCTCTCGGTAGACCCTCTTGCTTCAGGGTTGACTTTGTGGTTCTTTGCAGGCTGGGAAGGTGAGCAATCTGTTCTTCTGTATTATTTTGGTGGCAACAGGAATTTTCTTTTCTTCTCTAGCTGGTATCATAACAGGTTTTACTTGTGTTGCTCAACACCTAGACCATGATATCATGTTCTTTAATGTACAGTCCTACAGATGTAATTAGGATTCTTACTGTGCTGCATGTCAACTTAAATAACACACCTTAGTAGATGCAGGCGATTACAGGACAGCTTAACCTACAGAAACTTTTTCTGTCTTAGTTCTTGCCAAAGGGCTGAGTCAGCCTAACCAACAACTGATGGAGAGTTGACTGACTGAGGCTGTCTCTTTTGTCCAAGCCTGCTCCCTTCTCTAGCTCTAAGCAAATGTCCCTGCCTCATCATGACCTATATAGAGAAATTGCCTAACTGTATTAAATCTGTATTTAAGAACTAATGGAAAAATATTGCTTCTCTTAGGAATTTTTTTGAATGGAAACTTTTTCTCTTAAATCCATACCAGTGAAATTTAACCTTGCCATTCTACAGAGAGGCTTTTACATGCTCTGGTTATCTTCATTAGGCATGTCCTCACTATAATTATCAGCTTCCCAACTGGGTGTACATGACAGGTCTATCTGTGTTGAAGAGAGAAGGGAGGAGAGCTAGATGGTTGGGTTTTGTTTGCTCTGGAGAATGTTGGGCAGGACCTGTTTCCAGCATTCCTGACATCTCAGATGGCTTCCCACCAGCTCTCGGCACATCTGAGGCTTCTCGCTACAGTCCTGTGCTATACTCCTGGGCTGTTTCTCTGGTTTGGACGGTTCTCTTTTCTGCTGTGGAAAACTCACTTGTAGAAGCTGGAGGCCAGCTCTGGTGTCAGGCTCTGGACTTGAGCCCTTCTTCTGGTATTTGCAGTTCTACTTTAGAAAGATATTTGTTCCTTTTTTCCTTTCCCTGTGGGCAAGCTTGGCTTGTTTTAAACTAATCTGCAATCATAGGTCTAAATGTATGTCTAAATGTCTTCTAAGGAGAAGAGAGGACCCTTGCCCTTAGATAACCTTGGGTGGCATTATACTTAAGTGAAACAATCTGAGAGACATAAAACATCATGGGAAGAGGGGCAAGAGAATATTTTTTATGTAGCCTTTAAATCAATAGCTTGCAACCTTTTTTCCCTCCATGTCACCTGGGAAATGCTTCTTAGTCCCTTCCAACACTGACCCAGAGCAGCTCCGTGGGGTATAGAGGAAAACACTGAAGTTGGGAAATGCTTTGAATACCTCTTTCTCTTTGTAGAATCACTGTTCTATAAATATATCCTCCTGTGGCTTATAGTAGAGAATAGGTCAGAATCACAGAGGGTCATCCATGACTCAGTAAGTGTGTATGAAGCACCTGTTCTGGGTAAAGCCCAATGTTAAGCACCAAGGGCATATGAAGGCAGATGGGAAGGGGCCCTGGGCCAGAGGAGAGAGAGACATCCACATAAGGGAAGCATACACTCATCATGAGTATAAACTAGATGGCGCTGAGGGCCATATGAGGGCTAAAGTATTCCCGGAGTTCAGAGGAAGGACTGGGCACTTCTGGCTTTGGGGGTCATATAAGAATTTATTAGAGAAAGTGGCTTTTTGCCTATTTGGGTAGGATTTGGGCATCTGAAAGCAGGACCAGGAGCAAGAGCTGCAGTGAAGGAGACAGAATGGGGGAGGATGCAGAGCACCATGGAGGCACATGGAAGACTTTCTGGTGGGCTGGAGGAAGGGCGGGGGTTCAGAGGAGGAGCAGAGGTAGCATGTGCTGTGACGTCTGCCTCCATGGTCATGGTGAGTCAGGGGACCGGCAGCGTAGCTCGCCCAGAGAGAGCGGGGAGACAGTACACTCAGGCCTGGCGGAGGGCTGTCAGGACCTGGGAAGCTGGTCCCAGAGCTCACAGACCATCTGCCTTCCTGTCTCGCCCTCCCCACTTCTCTTCACTATTCCACCATCATTCTCCCTGGCTCAAACCCTCAGCCCTTAAATTTCTTCTCTTTTTTTCCATTTAAATCCATTTAGTTACCAGATTCTGGTGGTTTTGTTTAAGTGTTTAAAAAATATTTTTGATTGTGGTAAAATATGGTTAACGGCACTTGCCATTTAAACCAATTTAAGTGTACGATTCAGTGGCACTAAGTACATTGCCAGTGTTGTAGACCATCATCACGCTCCAGTTCCAGAATCTTTCATCATCCCAAACACACACTCTACCTGTGAAGCAGTAAGTCCCCACTCCCCACCCCTGGTAGCTTCTATTCCTACTTTTATAAATTTACCTACTCTAGGTCCCTCACATAAGTGGAATCATACAATATTTGTCTTTCTGTGTCTGGCTTCCTTCACGTAGCATAACATTTTCAAGATTAATCCATGTTGTAGCATGTGTCAGAATTTCTTACCTTTTTAAAGGCTGGGTAACGTTTTGTATGCGTATATCACCTTTTGTTTGTCCCTTTGTGTGTCGATGGACACTGGGATTCTTCCTGACTTTTTAAAGTACTGTGTGTCATGACTTTGGTCATCCTCTGCGTTGCCTCGCACCTTTGTCTCAATTCGAATCACTGTGTGCCTGGGTCTTCGCGCTTGCCTCTCGAGGCCACTGGGCTTTGGTTTCAGACCTGGGCTCCAGTCATGTGTGGAGCTGGGGCGGACAGTTCCTGATCTTGGGATTGAATGTAGTAGCAGCTCCATGCAGGGAGGACTGTCCTGAAGGTTACATTTAATCTCATATATAATCATTTGCTCGTAGTAAGTGCTTAATGAACAGTGGCTCTTAAAAAAACTCATAATCCAACACTGATTTCCCTGAAGTCTCCCTTCCTCTCTCCTATCTAGTTTAATCTTATCATTTGTTCCAGATTAACACCTAAAATCCTAGAGCTGAGGTAGGAAGAGCTGCTTCTAGTGGCCCTGTTTCTGTCCCCATGGCCCAAAGCATAGCGCGCTCGCGTTCTTCCCTCATGCCCTCGTCCTTTGTGCGCCTTCTGTGTGCAGCTCTCCTGGGCCACATGATTGCTTTCGTAATTTCTTTTGCACTTGTTGCCATCTCGTTAGTCACTATTTTGTGTATGTAGTTGTGTTATATATTATACTTCTAAGGCTCACGATTGGGGTCTGCAAGTTTTTTGCAGTTTGTCCCCACGTATGAATATTAAATAATGTGCATGCCCAGTAGAAGGTGAGAGGTCTCCCCCAAGCTATCTTCCAGTTCTTATATTAGAGGCTTTCATTTTATGGGGTAATCTCTTGTTCACTGCATTTTGAACATCCTGGAACCACCTCTGCTAGTGGTAGTCTTCGGTCCTTTTAAAGATTAACCGAATTTTACTTTTTCTGAGGCAAAGGAGTTTATTACTAGCTGGGTGATTATTTAGGGCATTCGGCTGGGTAATTATTTCTGGGCAAGGGTTAAATATCATTGTAAAATGCTTTTAAAAAAATTAATTTAACACATTTCCCATTTTGAAAAAGAGTGCAGCTCACTGCCAACATTAATTTAATTTTACATAAACACACTCTTTGAGGCTGAAGCAAATCTGACTCGTTGTTAATGTGAAAACATAACATAAAAACTGTTCTTAGAGTTATTTCTAAATAGAACTTGTCTCTAATCCTGATATAACAGAAAAGTATACATAAAGCAGATTCATCAAATAAATCTTCCACTAATAAGTGTTCGAGAATGATGTTAACATCACTCGTAGGAATGCTGCGTTTTCTAGGATTTGACAGTTCTTAATCTTTGGCATGTGGTTACCGTTATGAATATGTAAAGGATAGTTTTATATATATATATATATATATATATATATGTATGTGTGTATATATATATATATAACACACACACACACACACATACATACATACACACACATACAGTCGTCCATTTGCTTCTGTGTGTGCCTTATCTCCATTCCCCTTTGCGAATTTGGATCTTTGAATCCTTTCAGTCATTGTTGTCTCAATATGTTCCTGTGTATGCTGAACGTTCATTGCTATTTTGTTGTAACAATTCTCTTATTATTATTTAAGCTTATAATGCCCTGTTCTTAATAAGGGTTGCACTCCTCTGCTTCTATTTGCCCGATAGTCACTTTACTCCTAATTTTGTATTTTGTGTGTGTGTGTGTGTCATTTTATTTTAGGTGAACTGACCCTTTTCAGTATTTCCTTTTCATTATTCCCAACATATGTCTGGAAAAGTCTTAATTTTTCCTTCATATCTAAAGGAGAGCTTAGCTGGATACATTATTCTATGCTGGTAGTAGTTGAAATATTTGATTCTATTCCTTTCTGGCCTGTAAGGTTTGTGCTGAGAAATCCAAGGATAATCTAATGGGTTTACCTTTATAAATTACCATTTTTTTCTCCCTAGCTGCCTTAAAAATTCTGTCTTTGTCATTGATTTTTGATAATTTTAATACAATGTGTCTTGATGAAGGCCTTTTGGAGTTGAGATAATTGGGTGTTCTGGTGACTTCTTGAATTCAAGAAGAACTGGAATATCTAAATAGATCCATCAGCAGTATGGAAATTAAAACAATCATCAAAAACCTACCAAAAAGTAAAAGTCCAGGACCACGTGGCTTCACCAGTGAATTCTACCAAACATTCAAAGAAGATTTAATACCTGTTCTCCTCAAACTATTCCAAAAAATTGAAGAGGAGGCAATACTTCCCAACATATTTTATGAGGCCAGTATTACTCTGATACCAAAACCTGGTAGAGATAACACAAAAAAAGAAAACTACAGACCAGTATCTCTTATGAGCACAGATGCAAAAATCCTAAATAAGATACTAGTGAACCGAATACAGCAACATATTGAAAAGATTCTACACCACGATCAAGTGGGCTTCATCCCAAAGGCACAGGCATGGTTCAGCATATGCAAATCAATTAATGTGAGACACCACATAAAGAAATTAAAAATAAGAATCATATGATCATATCAATAGATGCAGAAAAAGCCTTCAAGATACAGCATCCATTTATGATCAAAACATTTAACAAAATCAGTATAGAAGGAAAGTACCTTAGCATAATAAAGGCATCTATGACAAACCCTCAGCCAACGTTAAAGTTAATGGTGAAAAACTAAAAACCATCCAAGATCAGGAACAAGGCAAGACTGTCCACCATTGCCACTGTTATTCAGTATAACATTGGAGTTCCTAGCAAGTGCAATCAAGCAAGAGAAAGATATAAAAGGCATCCAAATAGGAAACAAAGAAGTCAAACTGTCACTATTTGCAGATGACATGATTCTCTATATAGAAAATCCTAAAGACTCCACAAGAACACTACTAGAAACAATAAGCAAATACTGTAAAGTCTCTGGATACAAAATCAATGTTCAAAAATCTGTAGCATTTCTATACTCTTACAATGACGTGTCAGAAAAAGATGTGGAAAAAATAATTCCTTTTGCAATTGCAACAGAAAGAATAAAATACCTAGGAATAATTTTAATGAAATAAGTGAAGGACCTACATAATGAAAATTAGAAGACCCTATTAAAAGAAATCAAAGAAGATACAAAGAAATGGAAAGATATTCCGTGTTCTTGGATTGGAAGAATCAACATAGTTAAAATGACCTTATTACCTAAAGTATTATACAGTTTAATGCAATCCTCATCAAAATCCCATCTGCTTTTTTAAAAGAAATAGAACAAAAAATTATCAGATTTGTATGGAAGCACAAAAGACCCCGAATTGCCGAAGCCATCCTGAGAAAAAAGAATGAGGCTGGAGACATCACTCTGCCCAACTTATACTACAAAGCTACAGTAATCAAAACGGCATGGTATTGGCAGCAAAACAGACACACAGACCAGGGAAACAGAATTGAGAGTCCAGAAGTAAACCCATATTTATATGGCAAATAGTTTTCAACAAAAAATCCAAAACCATACAGCGGAGAAAGGAATAAATGGTGCTGGGAAAACTGAAAAGCTGCCTGCAAAAGAATGAAACTAGACTGTTGTCTATTTCCAAATACCAAAATTAACTCAAAATGGATAAGGACTTAGATATAAGACCTGAAACAATAAAATACATAGAAGGAGACATAGGAACTAAGCTCAAGGACCTTGGACTTAAAAGAGGATTTTAAGAATTTGACCTCAAAGTCAAGGGAAGTAAAAGCTAAAATAAATGAATGGGACTACATCAAACTAAAAAGCTACTCAGCAAAAGAAACTGTCAACAAGGTAAAGAGAGAATCATCTGAATGGGAAAACATATTTGCAAGCAACACCTCTGATAAGCACCTAATATCCAAAATATACAAAGAACTCATACGACTCAATAACAACAAAAAACAAACAATCCACTCAAAAAATGGGCAGAGGACCTGAACAGACACTTCTCCCTAGAGGACATACAAATGGCCAACAAATACATGAAAAAATGTTTGCCATTACTAGCTATTAGGGAAAGGAAAATCAAAACCACAATGAGATCCATCTCACACCTGTTAGAATAGCTATAATCAACAGGACAAGTAATAACAAATGTTGGAGAGGATGTGGAGAAAAAGGAACCCCCATACACTGCTGGCGGGACTGCAAATTGGTACAGCCACTATGGAAAACAGTATGGAGGTTCCTCAAAAAACTAAGAATTGATCTACCATATGATCCAGCAATCCCTCTACTGGGTAATTTACCCCAAAGTCTTGAAAACCCATATCCAAAAAGATATTTGCACACCAATGTTCATAGCAGCATTATTCACAGTAGCCAGGACATGGAAGCAACCAAAGTGTCCTACGATAGATGATTGGCTAAAGAAGCTGTGGTACATATATACAATGCAATATTACTCAGCCATAAGAAAAGATGAAATACTGCCATTTGTGACAACCTGGATGGACCTCGAGATAATCATGCTAAGCAAAATAAGCCAGACAGAAAAAGTTGAAAATCACATGATATCACTTATGTGGTGATATAAACCTAAAAGCAACAAATGAGCAGGACAAACAGAGACACGTGGACATGAGCTATAGGCTAGTAGTTACCAGGGTACTATAGACTAGTGGTTATTAGTGGGGTGGGGAAGGAGGGGGGAAATAGCTGGGATAAAGAGGGTCAAATATAAGGTTTAAGGGGAGGGTGAAGTGGGTAAAGGGGAGCAAATATCTGGTAGCTGAAGGAAACTGGCCTTTGGGTGGTAAACACACAATAGAATATACAGATGTCAAATGATAATGTACACCTGAAAAGTATATAATTGTATTAACCAATGTTACCCCAATTAACTTAATTTAAAAATTTTTTTAAAGAACAATATAGTATATGGTTTAGTTAATGAACATGGACCCATATGAAAAGCTTTTTAATATTGTATAATTGTGTTCCTGTGACTTGGGGGAATTTTTTTTAGTAGTAGCCACATATGCGACTTCAAAAAATACTTCAACTTATATAACTTAAATGGAAGAGGAAGATGCGAAGATATGCCACAGGAAACTGATAATCCTCCAAAAGTAGCTCTAGAGATGCCTAAGACCCTGTTTGAAGAAGCATTTTTAACAAATTCGAATAAAATATTAATGAAATGTGAATAGAAAAAAATCCAGATATTTCTAATATATTATCATTGTCATTGTCCTACTTGAGTAGGACACTGTATATTTGGAATCTCTTTATTTTGGGACATCTATGATAGTTGTTGTGGCCCGTGGCCAATATGAACAGGTGAGGTATGGCCCTAATATTACTGGTTAAAAATTAGTCTCGCCTTGTACTTGCCTTTAACAGCTTTTGTCCCACGCTTTCTCTGATAACTTTAGTGACGATGAGCAGAGTGTGGTTTAGTGTAGAATTATTCAACTAGACTTATAGTTCACTAAGTCAGGTTTTTAAAAATGGAATATCTCTGCTTTATTTCTCTTTTTAAAATCTCGTAAGTTGAATTGGTCGACCCATAGAATCACTTTAGTGAAAATTAATGAGAATTATACATAGTTGGGAGGAAAAGCTCCAGAGCAGTGGAGTGGAATCACTGATTCCCCGTGGAATGACTCGCTCGCTGATTGTGCATATGGGATCCCAAGTTACCCAAGTGGTCTTTCTCTTTCTCAGACTCAGAATGAGGAGACGCTTCCAGGGCAGTGATCACAGTCAGCAATTCACATAGGGAATGGCGTTGGGACAGTGGCCTCTGCTTTCTTTTTTAACTGGTGGCCTCTGCCCTATAGTGTCTGTACCTCCCTTTCTCCAGAGAGTGTTCAACTGCTCTTTTGGTTCAAGAAAGGACGGCTTAAGTAAATCTAGCTTTAGGTAATTTGCCAGCCAGGGTTAAGGAGCACGAATCCGATGGTTTGGAGTAGCACAGTGAAAGAACGGCACATGGTCTGGCTGCTGCTCTCTTGTTTGTCCTGGAGGCTGAGCTCTGCTCCACTAGTAGAGAACAAAGGGGGAGCTGTCAGCCTCTATAAATGGCCTCTTGTACCAGGGGAGGAGGTGGAGCAAGGAATGGCAGCATCTTGCCAGCTTGGCTTGCTGCATTAAGGAAAGATATCAGCATTTCTTCATTTGCTGCTACTGGGGCAAAGATGCTGTTTCTGTGGGTTTATTTGAGGAGTGCATTCCTAGCGAGGTATTCCATCAAACCACTATTATTCAGCTAGATGAAAGCTTGAAGGACTTGAGAAGGCGAGAAACATCCAGATTACCTATACTTTGGTTTGTAAATGACATTCACAAATAATATGTGAATGTAAGTATAATTTTTCAGAATTGCCAAAGCTGTGTGTGTGTGTCCATGCTTTTAGAGAATGATGCCTTTGTGAGTCACCTGGACCACTTTTTTCCAAGTGCAAACAAAATGGTAAAAGGTGTCACACCTTTGTGCACAATGGACCTTAAACTCACCTGTTCAGAGGCCAGAGTGATGGGATAAATGCTAGCAGTTATGTAAGATGTAGAGAGTTTAGGTGGATTTCAGATGCAGAATTCTCGTTGCATCATGGAGTGTGGACCATTTGAAGCTACCCGCTCTCACAGTTCCTAACCTGGAACGGGCCAAAGAGGACTTGTGAGCCCTGTGTGCAAAGAAACATGTGGATGTTCTTAGTGGGGAGGTTCAGCAGTCCAACAGAGGTTAAGATTTGTTCATATAGAGGAAAATGCATGAATTTAGAGTCAGGTTGGTGCTCCAGTCTTGGAAGACACCTTGGGGAAGCCTTTTAAGTCTCCAACTTTGGTTTTCCCATCATCGTTTGTGTTGTGGTATTTAAATAAGACACAGGATGTGAAAGCCTTTTTAAAACACCAAATCAATGCTAACTGTGTCACTTGCTGTTCTTTCCAGTGTCTGGGCAGATGAGAATCAGGATTTCTGCTTTCTGACAGTTACACAGTCTCGTTTGTGTTACCCTGCCCTTTACATCTATTTCTACCTCTTGTCTATTTAAAGGTGTCCTGCACTCTGTTTGTCTGCACTGAGCTTGTGCCAGATTTCCTGGCCTTGTTGTATTCCATGTCATTCTATGTTTTTAGATTCCAGACCCAAATGAGCAAACCTACTATTTTAGGTGTGAAGAGGAAAATGTACAAGAGTAGCTGAAGGGAAGGAGAGGCCAGATGCCAAGTCTTGAGTGCTCTGACCGAGAAATACTGTCTGCCTAAGACTTTAAGCCGATTGAATCATATTCTTAGTAAGTAGCAGCATGATTATACTCCTGGGCCATAAATTTCCTGAGATGATGATGTTTAAATTTGCTTTTGAAAGAATTTTAAAAAACATTCCCCCTAGAACAGCTTTGGAATAAGATTACAATCTGAGTTTTAACCGTTTGTTGGCAAGTTCATGAGTTTTGATACTTCTTAGAGACCTATTGATTGAGTCTATCTTAAAATGTGGTGTTTATGTTCACCTATAGCATTTAAAGGCTATTTATTATGGTTCGTTTTTTTTTTAATATAGGCCTGCCTTCACTTCTAACTACTTCAAGTACCTTTTCTTTATACTAGTTAAATAGAAATGGAAATATTTATAATGCTCTTTGTTTCATCTTTAAGAGTTCTTTCCATGGTTCTAAATGAAGTATTGTCTTAGTTCTTAATTGCCGACTACAGTTTTCTTATTACAGAATTAATCAATTTGTTCGGGTAGTTAGTTTAAAGCTGTTTACTGGCTGCCAGCTAAGAGGCATAAATTAAACTGCTATCACTTGTCATGATCACCCACTAAATATAAGAACTTAACTTATTTAAACCATTAGCATTTTAGGTTAGTGTCTAATAAAACGTTTTTGCATGGTACTACTGTAATTTTCTGAAGTTTTTAAAAAGTTTTCTTTCCTAGACTTATTTCTAGAAATAGACTTCTTTCTTTCTTAGTATAATGCTGTACATAGCTTGGCTACTGCTGATGCTTAAAACAGAAAAAATTAATCACCTGTTTATGACCATATTTGTTTGTGAGCAAATTATTTAATATTCCCACACAGAGATGTGATTCTGTCGAACAACTCCTGCAGTAAATTCACAGGATCTAAGTTTTATGGAAATTACTTTGTGGAGAGAAGAGAGAAGCGGGGGGGGGGCGGGGGGGGGGGGGTTGGAGGGTTAGGGGGGTGGTTTTGGGTGAGGGGTGAGTAACTCCCATTCAAAGAGTGCTGTGGGAATAACAAAGACAACCAGAGGATGGAATGATTTGAGGGGAAGGGAGATTTGCACATTAAATGGATAAGGTTGCTTTGCATTCGTAGAGTTGCAACACGGTATGAAATCTGATTGCTCAGTGTCAGTAGGACTACACTCGATTTGTCTGCTTAGCCACAAGTCTCATGTAAGCATCTCTTCCTCAGACAGGTCTTCCCTGATCACTGGGTCTTAATGGTGGTAGCACTCATCACACCTTGTAGATATTGCTTGTTTAATTGTGTATCTTCCACACTAGCTGTTAGCTCATTGAAAGCCTGGACCCTGTCTTTAGCACTGTCTCCCCAGCTCAATGTGCCCTTTGTCTCTTCTGATTGGGAAATTGAACAGAAATAAAACAATGTTTTCAGAACTGGAACTGACAGGGACACTAACTAATGTCCCTACCCATGGGTGGAGCAGTGGGGTGACTCTACTCCCAGCTTCTCATTGGCCCATCCTCGCCCTCTGTTCTCCTGGAAAGTCAAGTATGAATTTTGTCTTCTAGTTACCTTTAGCCTAGTGGGCAGCAGCACAGGATTCAACTGTGACTAATGCTCTGAGGGACCTTGGCAGGCCTGGTAAGCCTCACCAGCCAAGCTCCAACCCCTGCCTACTCCCAGCCTTGCTGCCTTTTCTGTGTCTGTACTGGTATGTCACTTGGCAGCCAACTTTCGGTAGCACGGATGGTGAGCGGCTTTGTAAGTACTGGTACTTTCTCTTCAGAATTATGACCTGAAGAAATGTGTTCTTCTGTTCCTTCTCCATTGTTATATCAGATCTCGAAATTTCTCGCGCGTGCGTGCGTGTGTGTGTGTGTGTGTGTGTGTGTGCGCGCGTGTGCGCGCACCATAATACCTACACAGAACTGTTGTAGCACAAGATTGCATGAGCTGAGAAAATACATTATGTTGACCCTTATAGTATTAATGGCTGGTGAAAACACTTGATATTCTGCTACTCTGTAAAAAAAAAAAAATTATGATAATATAGGCTGAAATTTAAAGAGGATTTTTATAGTTGGGAAAAAGTAATTATTTTCTATCTTGTGACCTAGCTCTTTAAAAGAACATATAAGTAGCTCCTAAATACTGTCTGAACTTGTAACTAAAATCTATGTTAACATTTGGTGGATTTTTTTAGGATGTTTTTGAGAAAAGTCTTTCAGATTATTTAATATTATTTCCTTCCCTTTACTGCCAAGCATACTTTAGAGCAGTTATTTACTCATCAGTAATTTTCTAATGAGGATTCATATTTATTATATGTACTGTACATTTTTTACACCGATATGTATGTAAATTGTCTATAACATGCACTTTAAGGCTTTAACATACATTGAGTTGTTCATCTAATTTTCTTCTGGGTATTTTGGCTTCTTAATTTTGTTTGTAAACTCCTTGTAGTCAAACATTGTTTTTTCATTACCTCTATACTTTACTGTTCTACATGCAAGACTAATCACAGGGTAGTGGTAGAGGAAATAATAATAATGCTTCATGTCTATCGAGCACTATCCATAACCTCATACTATCCTAAGCTCAATGTGGATTATTTAGTCATTCTGAAAGCCCTACAAGATAAGTACTATTTTTATCTCCATTTATACATGAGGAAATTGAGGCATGGAGGGGTGAAGTAATTTGTCCCAAATCATATGGCTAATAAGCTGGGGAGGCGGGACTTGGCTCTAGAATCTGGGATCTTAAATACTGTTCTATACTTTCTTTCAAATACTATGCTATAATCTCTCTCTAGATATATGGTATTTGGTTTAAAGTTTATGCACACCAATTTCTTATTAGATTCTTAAGGAAAATAAAAAATTATTTTATCGGAATAGCCAACTACAATTTCCCCTGCATTTTATGTTGTCACTTTCAGGATACAAAGTG
The DNA here is from genome assembly GCF_014176215.1 of Rousettus aegyptiacus. Taxonomy (NCBI): domain Eukaryota; kingdom Metazoa; phylum Chordata; class Mammalia; order Chiroptera; family Pteropodidae; genus Rousettus; species Rousettus aegyptiacus. The sequence goes on from NW_023416286.1 coordinate 27,608,967, forward strand.
TGGAGACAGGGAGAAACACGTGGACATCTGAGTAGCCTGTTAAACCAGTTAGGGAGCTTGTTCTGAGATTTGTGGGAAGAAATGAAAACCGATGACCTCTTGGTGGTTTGGGCTTGTTTTGTGCTTTTTCAGTCTTTTCACCACTAGTTATGATGAGAGTTGAGTGTGTTTGATTCGGTGGACAAGAACAGAAATATAATATCAGGGAATAAAATGGTAACATGCCACTCATTTGCGCATTTTATGGCAAGAATTCTTTGTTAGTAAAAATTTTTTGATATGGCTAATGAAAACTTTATACAAGATGATAGAAGTAAAATGAATTCCTAAAGTGATTTTAGAAAAATGAAATTTGACAACTAGGAAAAGACCTGGACCATTAGACTGTGAGCTTAATAATACCTTGACTGGTCAGCTGGCATCGAGTTAGGTGGTTGGCCTTTGGGAATTCTGGAGAAGACTCCCGCCTCCCTGGAATGAACATGATGTTTTTCTCTCCTGACAGAAGTCATCTTAGGACATCACCAACACAGGACGATGCAAGCCCACGAATTGTTCCGTTATTTTAGAATACCTGAGCTGGCCGACTTCAGACAGTACATTCGTTCTCTTCCAACCAACATACTCATGGGCTTCGGAGCATTTGCAGCACTCACCACCTTCTGGTATGCCACACGACCCAAACCTGTGAAGCCGCCATGTGACCTCTCCATGCAGTCGGTGGAGGTAGCGGTAAGTGGAGGGGGGTCGGCTTGCCACTGTGGATTTTCTCTGTATTTCCCCAGATGAGTTAAGCCCCATCAAATGCGGTATTGATCAGGATCACAATCAGTTGCTTGCAAGGGCACTTTGTAAGCCAAAACATACTCAACAAATTTTTCAATGATACTAAAATGGAGGTAGAGGCCAATATATAGGATAGAGGGACAAATGAGATGGTATTGGCTGGGTGTCTGCCTGTAATCACACAGAACCTCATTCCAGAAATCACATGGAGCTTCTGCCCTATGCTAGGCACTGTAGTAGGCCTAGAAGATTCCATAAGGGGAAGAACAGGCACAGAATCTCTGCTCTCAAAGAGCTTGTGTTCCAGCAGAGAAGAGAGTTGTCAAACAATTGTCACGGAAGGAAGGCTTTCACTGATACTTAGAACACATCCCTTAGCTGTTGCAAGAGACTCTGGTGTTTCAAATAGGATGAAGCTAGACTAGGAACTTGGCAGAATAACATGGCCACAGAATTTAGGCTAGGACATGAAGAAACAAGATTCAGGGGGCGTCTGAGATTGAGCTGTCAGGTACTGTGGTTGCGTATAACTTGGGAAAATTAAAGGTCATGTTGCCATCATCATGAAAACCAAGCCAGAGCATGTGTTACATAATTAGGGCTGAATGGGTGAGACGGCAGAGGGTAATCTAAAGACCCTTTCAGGCAGATTCTCTCCTAGTACTCCTACTCTACTTTTCTTACCTTCTGAGTCTGTCTTCAAGGTTAATAAAAAAAAAGTGAGGGGTTGAAAAAATAAAGAAGTCACCTTCTTTATTTGACTCTTCACCTGCTCTCTGCTTTGTCATTTCTTGCTTTTCAGTAATTAATGCTGAGTTAATTTTCAGTATTTATTATGTAAACATACATAAAGAAGAATGTTGTATGATGCAGAATCACCTCATTTACTACTTTTAGCTGCAGGTGAAAGGCCTCTCCCACCCCGGGCAGGTGGCAGTGTGGAGGAGAACGTGCCCTTCCAAATAAAGCCCGGGCCAGATCGACATCTTTTTGTTGTTTTTAGGATTTTAGTTTTTAGACAATTTCTTTTCTTCGTTACTGTAAAACTCTTAAAATACGTAAAAGATATGTAATGTCAGCCTTATTTATGCCAAAATGTAAACATAGAATGAACTACTGCTGAGGAAAGATGGTTTTATACTGTATTTCTATTCGGAAGGTAAACTTAATATTTTACCTCAGCTAACTGTATGCCAATAAGGAGTAGAATTTAATTTTTTTCTAATAGATATGTGTGAGGTTTTGGATTTCTGTCTCTTCTGGTAGAGGACCTGGCGTCTCATAGCACAGATATAAGATATTTATAATTTAGCAGTAGTTGTAAAAATTGCCTAATTCTTATTTATTGTATGGGAAATTGTGGAGGCACTTACAATATGATTTTAAGTTCCAACTTAGCATAAAGTCATTGAGCCTTATTAAAATAACCATACATCTTTTCTGTAGAACAGTTTACAGGTAAGCAGAAAGAAAATTAAAAGCTGTAATTTTACTACCTACTATATAGGCTTCCTGATTTTTTTCTTTGCCTTATAGAAATAGATTTAGCTCTGATTTTCAGAATTCGTAGGTCTTAGAAATAGATACAAAATTTGCTTTGCTTTTCTAAAAAAGAACCTAAGGTACTGAATTTGAGATTAGCCTTGGAGTTATGATTATAATTTAGTAATTAGCAAGTAAAAACTTTTTTATACCTTCCAGTTCTTAGGCTGTCTAAGACTTCACTTTAAGATAATAAGAACTTAGATTAAAATTTAACTCTGGTAACTAAACTAGTTATTCTGTATCAAATTCACTGTCTAGTCACTGGACTTTGGTTCTGGTATGGCCTCATATCATTTATTATACAGAATCGGTGTTTGGAGTATAACGCATCCTGTTTCCAAGTTGGATGACTTAATTCCATACCAAATGATCTCATGACATTCAGGTTCTGTACTGGCTGAGTGACCCTTTTGCATGAAAGGTTGAGATTTCAACATCCATCTTCTGGGATATATATGATTAGCAATCTGCCTTACCATATTTACCCTGTGCTCCAGAAAGTCTCATATGGAAGATGTGACACTCTGGATGTAATCCTCCATAAATCACAGAGTAGTTATCACACAGGCTTTCATTCAGCAAGGACTTAAGCATGTGCTATGCAATGACTGTACAATACCAGAGACAAAGAGGCTGCCTGCCCTCAGGGAGTTGACATGCCAATGGGAAGTCCTGCTGAGGACTCTGTCCATCCCTGGCAGGGGAAGAGGGCCATCCTTAAACTAAGAGTAATAATACAAGTGACTTGTTTTCATGCCATAAAACTAGAACTGTGGTTTATTCTCAGGTAAGAACTTAAAAGAAGCAAACTAAATGTAACATCCGGCCTGTGGAAGCAGTGCTCAATAAACAGCGTGGTTCTAAAATTCAAAAATCACAATCTGGAGGCCTTCTCAATGCCATGGCTTGTCTGAACAAACCTCAGACCTCCTAGCTCACATGCACACTACAAGGATTAGTATCCTTAGTCTGTATTAGAGAATGCACATGGCGACCTAAGTACTAGTAGGATTTTCCCATGTGGTTGGCAGAATCACTCATTTTACACACCCATGTGTGTATAAAGACCTACTTGTAAACTGCATAAGCAATTTCTGTAAGAGCAGAGAGCAGGTCATTGATTCATAAGTTTTTAAGAAGACTCACACTGGGCTTATGCAGGAGAAAGTGCCAGCCTATGGGGGTAATGATGGTGGAAAAATAAAGACAGCGATTCAAAAAAAAAAAAAAAAATGTCGAACTCATAGAAGCAGAATAGAAAAGTGGTTGTTGGAGGGTGGGAGAACTAGGGAGAGGCTGGTAAAAGGATATAAATTTTCAGTTAAAAGATAATAAGATCTGAAGATGTGATGTATCACTTGGTAACTAGTCGGCAACACTGTATTATATAATTGAAATTTCCTGAGAGAGTAGAACTTGTGTTCTCACAAAAAAAGAATGATGATTGTGTTAATTAACTCTATGGAAGGGATCCTTTCACAATGTATGTGCATCTCAAATCATGTTGTACACTTTATATATATTGCAATTTTGTCAATGATAAAGCTGGCAGAAAAAGAACCTAAAGAATGGCGATGCCCTCCTGGACTTGAATGGCTGCGGCTAGCTCTGAGCAGGGGCGTAGTCGTGAGTTGGGTAGGGTCAGGCACTGTAGTGAGGCAGAGATGTAGGGATGAGCCTGAGTGGCAGCTGCTGGGGCAGAGCTGAAAGAGAACTGTCTGGGAAGGGTGGTATGGGCAGAAGGTGGGTGGGACCACCCCCTGCCCTTATACTAGCTGCAGGTCTGTAGCAGGAGGGCAAAGCCATCTGTAGGAGGTGGGCATTAGACTAATGAATTTGAACCAGGCGGGGGGTAGCAGGTGAACACTAAGAGGAAAGAAGAAATGTTAGAAACAGTCTAGTTGTTTCTGCAGTCATCTGTAAATATAAACAATTCTCTTCTCTAGGAAGCCTTGGAACCGTCGACTGGATGTGCAAGTGAGACTTCAGAAGCATCTTTGTTGTGATGCTCTGGTCTCATCTGTCAGTAATCCTCATGTAAATCTTGACCGTTTTTAGACATTAACCTTCATTTATGTACCATTTGTAATTGCAGGTTCCCAGTCACTATTTCCCACTACCTGTTCTTCCCTGGTCCTGATTGCAGCATAATTGTCAGATTACTGGTATGTGCAAAGATTTGCCCTTCCAGTCCTACCTCTGGCACCTGTGTTGCTGTCGTGCTCAGAGAATTTGCAGACGTGTTTTCCCTAAGTGTTAGAACATCTGAGGGCATTTTCAGCAAGCAGTCTTAGCAGTCCTATTCAGAGGGGGTGTTTTCGTTTAAATATGTTATTCTAGAAGTATGCCGGCTTTTATACCCGTAGGTAACTTTAGCACCTTTTCTAGAACTTGGGTTTCTTAATAATTAAACTATGGAAAACCTTGCTAACTTACTTTTTCTTAATTCACATTATAGGAAGCTTAACTGAGTTTCCATGGGTTGTTGGACTTTTCTGTTCACTTGAAAGTGACTGGCAATTTGAATGAGGTGGTAGAAGGGTCAGCGCTGGTCACGGGGCAGCAGCGTCAGGTGGTGTGCTGCAGGGAATGGGGCGGCCATTACGGAGAACAGAAGGCAGAGTTTCTGGTCTTTGTGCCAAGACCAGGCCACAGAAATGTGAACTAGCTGCCTTAATGAATTCAAAGTAGGGAAGGCAATTGTTTCAGGAAAAAATAAATAAATACACACACACACACACACACACACACACACACACACACACACACACACACACACGTATTTCTGGATTCCTTTTAACCAGGAGGAAAAGCTCAAGTTCACTATAAAGGAATATGGTAAAGCAGGTCTAAAAACACAATTTGATTTCGTACAAATAATACCATTTCTCCTGGGCTTCATTAATCAGCGAGTGTGTGTACACATAAATGACAGAAATGTGTCCTGTAATGTTTATTTAAGGTGAAAAATAGCCTGTCTGAAGCAGGGTCAACTTACGTCAAGTGAAAAATGACAAATGTAAGCTTTCTGAGCTTCCTGACAAAAATCTCCATTTCACACCAATGTCTAAAAGGCAGACAGTAAAAAAGTAGACACTAGTTCCCTTCAAACTTCACTTCGAAAATGGCAGGCATGTAGAGATGCCACAGGCAGTGTTGTTTTACTGAGATAATGTTTGTTTGTAGGAGTTTGGATTTTGTGATTCTAAACGTTCGATCGTTCTCCCCTTTCACGGAGGTGGAGAGGGTACTGTTTTCCCTTCTGTGGATGGCTGACTCTCTGACGATGAGACTGAAATGTGTTCGGCAGCACAGAACTAGAGTTTCCTAAGTATGTTGTCAGCCTCCCCCAACCCCTTAAGCAAATACTCTGAGGTAGTAGAGTTTGGGAAGTCGGACACTAGAGAATGAACTAGTGAAGAAAAGGAAAGAGGTTCTGAAGATTAGAGGAAAGTCTTGAAGAACCAAAGTACCCAGTCAGACACTGGTGATCTGGACCTGTCTCCTCAAAGATGAAGGTGACCGATGGGTGAGCAAGTATGAAGCTGCTTGTGAACCACAGAGCAAATCTTGAACTTACCAGATGCCCTGTGAAGCTGGGTTTGAAGCTCAGCTCCTCCATATTTTAGTTGTGGGATTAAGGCAAGAAAGCCTCCTACTTAGTCTGTTTTCTTATCTGCAAAGTGGCTGGCCTATAGCAGGCACTCAATAAATATTCACTTACCTTCCATCTTTCAGTGACAATCAGTGCTCAGATGACAACAACAGCATGGATTGTCACTGTGACCGTTCTGCCCTTTCTTTATTTACTTGGGCTCAAAGGGTTTCGGGAAGTTGGCTATAAAATGGTGAGCATGAAAATGAACCCGAGGGTTCCTTGCTACATTGTGACATTTCCAGGTCAGTGTAATGGGAGAGTCTAGGTATTCTTTTAAATATTCTGTTTATTATCATTCAAACATTAAGGTCAGGAGAGTCACCTAAGGGCTGGCCTCTGAAGGCCCTAATTTGATCTATCAAAGATCTGGTGTTGTTACATATGAGAATTGATGGCCAGAGAGCCTCTCTAAGAGATCACTGGATGGAAAAATAGTTTTGTGTCTGTTTTATAAAGAAGCAGATGGTGGTGGTCTGGGCAGGATAAGATGCATGTAAAATGTAAGTGCTGGGAAGAATCTTTGTTTCACATGGAGGATATTGGAAAGAGCAAAAATAAAAAAATTTATTTTTACCCCCTAGGACTGTGGTTCCACATGCTGCTTTTTCCCCTAGAGTTGGATTTAACATTAAAATCCAGCCAAGTCTTCAACAGTCTGTTTAGAAGTTACTCAGTTCTCTTCCCCTCTGCTCTCTCTTCCTTCCCCTCCTCCTTCTGTCCCTGGCATCCCTTCCTCTTCCTGCCTCTTTCCCCTAACCCTCTCCCTAGAGTGAATAAACAATAGCAAAACTATGAATGGTTAGCTGACCGTTATGGCCTATAGACGTCCATTTTCTAGATTGAGATGAATGAAACCACAATTTACGAAGTTCGTTATGGCCTATAGACGTCCATTTTCTAGATTGAGATGAATGAAACCACAATTTACAAAGTTCGAGCCTTTCTATCCCCCAGAAATCTTCAAGGATGTGATTTGCTTTTGCATTTAAATATGGGAGTGTCACGAAATGACTCATCATCAAAAGTTCCTTTTTGTCAAATGTTGACTAGAATTCTAGTCTTGCAGTTGTCGAACTTTCATTTCCTAATTCAGCCCACATGGGGAGGCTGACCTCAAGGGGAACCTTAGCTTGTATAGATGTTGCAGAGTAAACTCAGGACTACTGATTTGACTATAAAGAGTTTGACTCACTATCTTTTTTTTTTCCTTCTTTAAAAACAAAACAAAAAAAAAAACCCCAAACCCTGGAAACTATATGACCACGTTGAAAAATAAAAGACCCATAACCTTCTCTGACTCACAGTCTTATTCACTGATTTCCTGCACATTTGATTGGAGTCATCTGCCTTAGCTCACCCTGTTTCTTGAACAAAACTGACACCCCCACCTCTGCCTTCAATCTGTGGGTTATATCAGAAGTACAGAAGGCCAAATTTAAAGTATTTTTTTTTTATTTAAGTAGATGTTTCTAGAAATGGGCACATGTACTTGAATAACCCAAGAATTAAATCTCTGGCTTTTGAAATGGCTCGATTTTTGTAGCATGTGCAGACCTTTTGAGTCCAGTTGTCACTGCTGAGCTTCCCAGCACTCTGATGCAGTTGCTCACCCTTGTGCGTGCGACTAAGGTCGCTGATACCCAGGGTTTGCATACAGCATTCTTGTCCAGGAAGAGTGGTAACATGCATGCACGTCAAAAATGATGATTCTTAGAGAAAATAATTACGATTCTTTACAGGGACGTGTGATCATTTCATAGAGCAACAAATTTCAAAGCACCCATCTTGTTGCTTAGTTTCCTCCACCCCCACTTCACTTAACCTCTTTTGAAATTACAGTACATGCCTTACAATGAAATGACTATGCGACCTTTTACCCTGTTTTACCAATGCCTTAAATTGGCTTACAACTTATTTACTGCTTCATCTTCAAACTTTTGCTAATTGCTTTACTCCAACAAATAGTCAGATTAAGATTCAGAAGCTAATTAGAATAATAATAAATATCTTGTCCTCAGGTTACTTTGTCAAGAAGATGGCTTCATTTGGTATGTAATTAACTTCTTTAACTTTGATTTGGCTGTTTTACCTCCATATTTCTCAAAGTCTTAAAGATTGTCGAACTTAGCCAAATAGTTATTTGGCCAAATGTTTGTTATCAAATTGTATTCTACAGTAGTGATTCCCCAAATGAGAATTGGAAAGTCGACTTACTATCTGGAAGGGCTGTGGTCTCCATATATCCAAAGCTAAGCTTAATCTCTTTTTCTCAAACCTACCCTCCATCTCCAGTCTTATATTTTTGATAAAATGGAATTGCTATCTTCTCAGCCCTCCAACTCTCCCCTTCTTCTTTTCTCCTACATAAAATTACTTGCCAAATCCCATTTATTAGGGCTTTGTGCTTCTAGCATCCACATTCTCCCCATTCCCAGTTGTCATGCCCGATTCAGGCTCATATAAGTTCGTTCTGTCTAATCTCTCCCCTCCATCCTATTCTGCACACTGCTTACACTCCATACAGATTTCTTTCTAATGCATCACCCCATCTTCACCAGATCCTGCTAGGAACCTCGATGCCTTTAGGTTAGTGGTTCTCACACCATAGCGTCCACCAGAATTCCCCAAAGGGCTTGCTAAAACACAGGCTGATGGGTCATACCCCAGAATTTCTGATTCAGTAGACCTAACGAAGGGATAGCTATTTTGCTTTCCTTGCAAGGGCCAGCTGTTCCCCTGACCATTCTTTGAGGACCTTGGCTCCAGAGCGAGCCGTGCTCCATTGGTTCCAGGCTGCTCTTGTCTGTTCATTATGGTTTCTTCAGTGCTCTTCTGCTCAGTCAGTGCCCTTTGGATTTCCTCTGGTCACATAAGGACAAGACTTGGGCTCCTTCAGGACAAGCTTTGTGTCTTATTTCCTGATTCCCATCTACCCTGTCGACAGCTGTGGTCACTGTTCAGCAGACGGCTTGGGGAGGGCAGTACTGTTTTGCTGAGAAACCACTGAGTGATACCATGAATGAATAAGTGAGGAGAGGGGTAGAAGACACTGTCCTAAGCAGAGTGTCATGAGGACCTCCCCAAGAAGCGCCAAGCTGCCTGAGCCTCCAGGCCACGGGTTGTGGGCAGAGCGGATTGGGCCAGTGGCCAGGAAGCAGTTATTTGTAGCAGTTGGCCCTTCTTTAGCAGTCACACCTCTTTCCTTAGCTTTTTTCGCCTTCCCATTTTCTGTCCCCTGCCCCTTTCTCTTCTTACTTAGCCATGATGCCCTGGATCGTTTGGTGGCTTTCTGGGTTGGAGAGGCTTCTGAATGGTATTATAAAGCCAGAAAATTGCTTCTGAATCTTAATCTGACTATTAGAGTAAATATATAGGATAAGAAGGCCTAGTGTTGTGGTCAGGGCATGTTATATAGTGTCTGAATAATAGTCTATATATTCATATTTTACAGAAAAGTTCTTGTTTAACTAAAAATAACCCTGGACATGGACATATGGTATCCCCATTTTGCGGATGAGAAAAAAGACTCACGGATTAAGTAATGATAATACATAATTCTATTTCCATGTTTATGCATATGAAGAATAACGTCTTTGTTTTATAAAGTAGCATGTTGTAATTAGTAATTAGGCTTGGAATCATGGCTACAGGTATTAGAAAGTTTCTGCCAAGATAGCGATGTCTGTGTGATGATTAGACTATATGACTGGGTGATATTTACTCCAGAAAATTATTAGCAGTTTTAGATCAAGAGTTAGGCATACATATGTAGCACATAGTAGATACTGAAAGAATGTATATAAATGTATAAGAATAGAAAAAAGTCTGGAAGGGACTTACCACACTGATAATAAGGCCTACTTACTTTTTTCTTTGATATACTTCTATGTTATTAAAAAGTTTTAAACTATATAAATGAGATCTTGGAGGGCAGGAAAGAGAGCATGTGGGAGGAGGAGTGATAAATTCTAATAAAAAAAAAACAACAACAGAAGAAAAGGAGGCCATCAAAACACATTCAGCAATCATTTCCTTATGAAGAGTCTCCATGGTGTGTCTTCCCCCGGAATACATCCCATTTCCCCATCAGCTCTGCCTTCACAGCCTGTCTGCTCTTTGAGACCTAGCCCCTTGCCTTTCTTCATGAAGGCTTTCCTGTCTCTCTTTAAATCTCAAGCCAGAAACAATCTCTCCCACTTTCGAACGGTCCCTTTTTTGTGGTACCAGAAGTCCTCATATCATGGCCTAATTTCCCCCAAGAAAATATTTCCTGACCATTGCAAATGAGAAGGCCCCTCCCCAAAATTAAAAAGAAAAAAATTGTAGACTCTGGCATCGTAGAAGTTGAGTTTTACCCTTGCAGTGTCTGGGTGGCCTAGGAAGGCACAGCAGCTTCCAGGTTGAGAACGACTGCCCCTTAAGATGACACCTGCTACTGGTTAGGAGCTCTGGTACATAGCAGATGTGCTTACTGAGCCAACAGACGAAGATAGTGTAGAGTCAGTTCACAACGATGTCAGATCTGCCTGCCTGTAAGTGCCGCACGCCACACACATACAGATGCGTCTGCACGCCCATGCGTCTTGTAGCTGACGATTGTAACTGTTGGACGCTGTGTGAGAAAACAGAGTTCCTAATGGATTACACAGTGCAGTTGGCAAAAAGAGTGGAAATAATCTCAAAAAGAATACAGTCAAATGTAATAAAACAATAAGGAATGTAGATAACATTATGGAAGTGAAACTGAATGGTATGTCATTTCAACAAGAGCTGACACTAAATCGGCCCTCTGTGTCACATCCTATACTTCAGTCCATTCAGCAAATGCTCAGTGAGCAGGTACTCCACAGGGGCCCCCGGGGGGATCGTTAGCATACATGTTAGGCTTTTTATTTTTAATGCTTTCTTTTAATGTGCTCATCTGTCTCTGTCTTTTTCCATAGGGCAGCGGTGGTGCGCGGAGATCCGCGCTACTTGATAGTGATGAGCCCATGGAGTATTTCTACGATGACGTCAGAACCGCATATGAAGGTTTCCAGAGGGGCATACAAGTGTCAAGTGAGCATCGTACTGAATTCATGTGGCTAACGCCTAATGATTTTCATTCAGAGGAAGTGGTATTTCTTCAGAAAGCCATATTCATTCACGTCTCTCGCCTCTTTAGTATCATCCAGGTGTCCCTGTCTCCTCCCATAACTTCTCCAGAGTGAGTCCCAAAGTTCACTGGCCACTCTAGATAGATGTTTCCCTGGGCAAAGTGGGTTCCGTGGTCACATATGTGTTCAGCACGTCATGTATTTGATGGAGAGTCACACATGTGTTAGCTCATTATGGGCTTTGACTTTTTCTGTAGTCAAGAGACCTGTTTAATTGGGCCTGATTCAACATTTTTTAAACTTATCTACCAGGAGCCTCATATCTTGAGACATCAACGCTGACATCCCAGGAAGTGGTGTTTCATCAGTGACACTTTAGAAACGTTGGCTCGTGCGGCTACCCTTAATTACTGACATTGGCGTCAGAGACCCCATGATATCTGACGCCTATCTTCCTTTCTCTCTTCTAAGCTCCATATGTACTTCCTCAAGTCACAATGAACTTCTTGCAAAGTCACAACCCCCTGTTCTCTTTCATAATCCCATGTCTTTGTGTACTTCCCCTACCCCCACCCCAATCTTAAAATCTTTTCTTTCCTACACCCAGCCCAGAGTGCTTGGTATATTCTTCCTAATCTTATAAAACTCAGATTGCATTTCACCTTTCCTGTGAAAGCTTCCTGGTGTATCGTTTTCATCCCCTACCTCCAAGTGACGCGTTTCCCCCTTTCCCAGCATCCCTCACCTGTTTCTATACCAGCCCCTTCAGTGAGAGAGATGTTTCCTGGCCTTCTGCCCCACCAGTGGCTGCTCCTTGAATAGGGTAGCCCTCTCCTCTCGGGGCACTGACACAGAGCCTGGCACACAGTATGTCCTCCATTAACGCACCCTCATTGAAGGAGAGGATACCCTCTCATTCCCCCCGCCCCTCTTTTTGTTTTACTCTCTTTATTTTTGCTTGTTCCAGGCTCCTGTCTAGAAATGGTCCTTGGGGTCCATGCTTCGTTGTTTAAATCTTTTGGTGGCTAGCTTTTGTTTTTGTCATTGCCAGCGAGATTGTAATCTCCTTATGGGTCCGGGACTGTGTGCCAGTGCTCTCTGTGTCCCCTACAATATGCTGCATGCAAGAAGTGCCCAAAATTATATTGTCAGTTCAATGTATTTGCCCCAGTATCCCTGTAGCATATGCATTAAGCCTTGCTATAAAGAAAAAATAAACTTACTTTTGTATAATTTAATTTATGAATGCTTCAGAGTTAGCAGCAGGGTCAGAGTTTGTGAGAATAACTGTAAGGTAGATCATCCTAACATATGGCCACATGAAAAAAAAATATATAATACGTGCGTGTATATGTGTGTGTGTGTATATATATGTGTGTATATATATATTTTACACTACTAGAAAGCATGTATGTATATAAGTGTGTATATACTTTTTTACATTGTTAACAGAGGATGGGATTTATTTAGGATTATGGTGACTTACATTATACTTCTGACTCTACCCCGATGTTAAGACAAGTCACGTAACTTTTTTGGGAGTCACTTTCTCTACTTGGAAAATGAAGGACTTATCTGAATGTTTCTGAGATGATGAAGAAAAACAAGTTCAGTCTTCTTTTTCCAGAGAATCTTTTTATTCTAAGCTTTAATTTTCCTGGGTTACCATAAGATTAAACTTTCATAGAAAAGCAAAAGCCAGCCTCTAGATAAGGTAGTTAGGAGTTTGTTGAATGACAGGAAAATCCAGGCTAGAGTTTTTAAACCTAGTATTTTAAAACTGTACCTAGGAAGCCATTGATACAAATTGAATTCCTTGTTTGTCAGTGGTTCTCATCCCTAGCTGCACTGTAGTGTCACCTGGCGGCTTTTGAAAAATACTGTCCCAGGCCTCATCCCTGTCCAATTACATCAAAAATATTGTCAGTAGTGCCTGGGTACAGTATATTTTTTAAGTTTCCTAGGTGAGTCTGGGAGGTAACTACACTGTCCTAGAGACAGAGTCTGCAAACTTTTTCTGTAAAGGGCCAGATAGTAAATATTTTAGGCCTTTTGGGCCATCAGGTCTCTGTTAGAACTGTTCAACTGCAGCCTTAGATAATATGTAAATGAATGAGGCTGTGTCGCAAAAACACTGTATTTACAAAAGCAGGTGGCAGGCCTGATTTGGCCTCTGGCTATAGTTTGCCAGTTCCTTTTCTTGAGAAATAAAATAGTACTATTTCATATCGCGAATGTATTTTTTTTTTTTTCCATCTGAAAACAACATCTGATGGAACTTGGCATATTTAGCCTGGTCTTTTTTTTTTTTTTTTTAAGATATAATTGATGTATAACATATTAGTTTCAGGTGTACAACATAGCGATTTCATATTTGTGTATATTGTGAAATGATCACCACAATGAGTCTAGTTAACATCCATCACCTCACATGGTTGTAAATTTTGTTTTCTCGCGATGAGAACTTTTGAGGTCTACTCTCTTAGCAACTTTCAAATATGCAGTACAGTATTGTTAACTATAGTCACCACGCTGTACATTATGTTCCCAGGGCTTATTTTATAACTGGCAGCCTGGTCTTTATTACAGTCCCTGTGGATTGAAGAGGGTCTGAGAATCAGGCCTTCTTGGCACTCTTTTCTGTTTTTATCAGAGTCAAGAAGTCAGTGTGAAGGAGTGGGCTTGTATGACCTGGGTCCTCCCCCTCGTCATGACTGGTCCTTGAATCGACAAGCACATCCCACTTCTGTCCTCTAGGGTCTAATTCTCTGCAGGAGGCCCAGGCTTGTCAGGGCCTCCAGACAGGGCCATGCTCTGCTTTCCCTCCCACTTCCTCCAGGTCCCCAACCCAAATCTGAATACGTCAGCTGATACTCAAACCAAGAACCGTGAAGCCATATGTGTTATGGTTTCAAAACAGAAATGTAGATGCCCCATCAGATGGGAGATTACAAAACATCCAACTTCAGATGTCCCCGTAGAAGGTGCTACACGTGCCCAGCGTGACATGGAGCTGGTAGTAGAGCCCGTGTTTCCAGTTAGGAAACATTCTTGTACGTGGTCGACTCCGATTGTCTAAACATGGAAGCTTTTTTTTTTCAAGTGAACATCGCTTTTCCCTTCAACAGCTACAGACTGAGCACAAAGTTAGCTTGGGATTAATCTGTAGAAAGAAACTTGTTTAATTCCAAATATAAATGATTTACAGTTATATTTATTACTGTCCTAGCCTTTAATATGGATAATTAATATGGATTTTCTTTCTTTCTGATTAGTAGGTACCTAAATTGGAATCAGGACATATCCTGATATTTCTTGACTTTTGTTTTCGCAAATGCCCCCTAATTTTCCCTCATTTGCATCTTTTTTCATTTTTATTTCTTTGCAATCAAGGTTTCCCCCCATGTAATTAGAATTCCAGGTGATTCCTGATACCGTCGGTCATCAAAATTTGGAAACTTAAAAAAAATTATATTTCCCCTTTCTCATTCTGAGTTAGAATGCTTTAAGCTTTTTTAGAAACTTTGAAGAATACTTCCGAAAACCCATATCAAGATCTCTACCATTCAGTTACTAATTCCTTTCTAAACCAATAAGGTATTGAAGAATTCTCAAGTTGAGTGTCCTTAAAACTGGTATTTGCCTTCTCACCTCTCATTTTCCTCCTTCCCTGCCCCACTTAAGAAACAAAATGGAAATAAATAAACAAGTGAAAAATCAGGCCAAAACCCAGAGAGAAAACATTTCCCTTCTGAACTCATTTCTGATTGGATGGCCACTACAGTCTACCTGATACTTTGTGGAATGAGGTGGAATACAAATTGGGATATTAATGCACGTTACACTCATTCTTTGTTTTTTCTTTCCCTTTTTCTTTCTTTAGATGATGGGCCTTGTTTAGGCTCTCGGAAGCCAGACCAACCCTATGAATGGCTTTCATACAAGCAGGTGAGTGTTCTGGCTCTGCAGATGCCTCATGCAAGCTGTAATGCTTACGCATGTCAGTTCTTGGAGCAGTAATTAATGTCCAGGCTAGAAGGTCTCTGCAGAGTGTATGTGCTGCAAATGGAGAAGTCCGACACAAAGATTTTGGGAAAACTAGTTAAATAATTTAGCTGGTAATTTAGAGCACTTTATTTTGGAAATCAAGTAAATGCATTGTGAAGGATATTATCATTTTGAAGATAAAATACTAGAAGTATGCTTGAAACAGGTGACTCTCCTCCCACATGCTATGGGGCGATAAGATTACTCCTCTCTGACTTCAAAGGTTCTAGAAAAATTTAAAAGCCCTAATGTAGAGTAAGCCTTTCATTTTTTAGATGAGGAAAACACACTCCAGGAAGGGATGGGACTTGGCCCAAGGTCCCAGCTGGTTAATGGCAAAACTAGGACGGGAAGTAAGGTCCCTGCCATCAGGTGTAGGGCTCTTCAGTGCATCATGACCAACTTAGGACTGGTGTGACATTTAACCCCAAGACTGCCATAGAGAGCAGCACAGATCTTCAGAGACAGCACCTGTGTTCTTTATAAACACAAAGGAAGCTGGAATGTGGATGTTTTTACTCTTGTCACTCTGCAGTCCCAACTGATTTATGGCTGTAGCTGTGTAAGTAATAGTTTGTGAGTGGCAGGTACGTGAGCAGGAAGCTATTGCTGTTTATTTTTATTTTTATCATGATTACAACAAATCTATATGCCCGCACTTCTCCCAAGTCCAAGTAGTGCCTGAGGACCAGCAGGAGCAGCTAGAAGTGTCAGCTTCGCTGCCTTTTATCTCCAGCAAGCTGTACAGGAAATGGCTCCCTGCTCTAGGGGCAGGGAATCCTGTGGCATTTGTGAATACAAATGAACTTCCTCCTTCCATGCTTCATGTGGACATGCTTTTAGTAGCTGGTGTGTTCTGGGGTGTGTATGTGAAGGAATTGTCATTAGGAGCCACAAGGCAGCTCAGGAGTAATGTTCTATGTGTTCCCTAGACCAAAACACACATTTTCTTCCCTTCCCTCATCTGAGAATCAGCAAAATGCAAAAGACTTTCTTGGGTCTCCCCTTCTGTCTCTGCCCCATACCTTCCTCCCTCCTTTCCTCTTTCCTCTCTCCCTCTCTCCCCACTCCTCTCTCTCCTTCTCTATAATTAATGTCAGGGCTGGAAGGCCTATCCAGAGTGTATGTGGCACACTGGCTCAGAGCTTTAAGATAAACGTACAGCATCCAAAAATGTCTGGAGAGAGACGGGGGGGGGGGGGGGGGGGGGGAGAGGGGAGGGGGAGGGGAGGGGAGGGGAGGAGCGGAAGAGAGAGGGGGGAGAGTGAGAGCAAGTGAGAAGTGAGAGAGGGCACAAAGAGGCAAAACAGCTAGTAGAAGGAGCGAAGAGCTGTGTAGCTCAGATAACTGGAGGAGTTTCACTGTTCTTGTTTTGCCTTACCAGAGCCAAATAGTAGTATCCAAATAGTAGTTTTCAAGATCCCTTCATTTTTGCATGCGGTGTAAAAATAGTTTATGTGTTTTGGACATATAACATTGCTTGATGGTCTTAGGGCCTCACAGAATTCTCAAGTGCTTTCTGGATTACTTTTGTTGTGTTATGCTTGGTAATATATTCCCATATTCTGTTGTAAGTCGGCTGGGAGAGAGAAGGCACCTCCATTTCAGATTGAGTTTTTCAAAGCAGATTGAAAATCCCTGAGGTTTCTATAGGTGGTAATCTCTGTATTGTATGTTTTAGTCAGAGACTAGTGAAGATATAAACTAGACTTAGCTGAAGCCAATTTTGGATTTGTGCATTTAGGTCATTTTTTTCACTACCCCAATGATTCAGACTTTTGGGAGGCTAGTATCCCCTTGGAGGTATTTTGAAGAAAGTATGGACCCTCTTTCTAGAGAGATAAATGCATGCATATTTTCCCAATAAGCTTTGCAAACCACTGCAGGCATTTCACAGGTTCCCATCCCTTAAACGCAAACAAGAGTTGTAAAACAATGCATGGGGTATGTGGGTAATAAGCATACCTAATGACCTGCTTGCTCTCACCTCACCACCGTCAGCTCTCACTCCCATAAGCAGAGCAGGGGATGGCACCATGTGCCAGAACCGACAGGGCTCAGGGGCGGGGATAGGTATGGCTTTATCTGCTGCTGGTGTGGTTGTGAATTAAAAGTGCTCTTGAGAATTCAGTTGAGAGTATTAATAAAATAATTCCAAATTCTCAGATTTACAAAGCTTTTTTTAGTTACTTTGGGGCAGGAATGGGGAAAATATGGGGGTAAGTATATAGAGTCCTGCCTAATTTTTATAAATCTACCTATTTTTCCTTTGTTGTAATGATGGTATGCATTTTTGTAATTATTTTACTTAAAATTGTTACAGATATTCTAAGCTCGATATGGATTTCATAATTGTAATGTTTACTAGGTGCATGGCATTTTCTCAGAGATTTGCCATCATGTACTTAACCACCCAGGCATTGGTCGTTTATGCCATAGAATTTTGTGACTTAAGATAATTTTGATATATATAGCTTAAAAAAATTTAAAACCTCCTTCTAAGATTATTCAAGAATGGAGTTGGACAGCCTAATGATAAGAACTTGTTTCTTATGTTTTTAACGGTCTCCCCAAAACTTGCTACTTTTGTGTTTAACCAAATGACAAGTTTTGGCTGCTTTACTGCTGTTTATAAATACAAAAAATAAAAATAAAAATTCTGTGTCCCTATATTACTTTTATACTTTTATAAGAGTTTGTAAAACTAAAGTATAAAATAGAACTGGGTAAGAAACCCTGAAGTATAATATAATTTCGACCTGGCAGCTATTGCTTTGCAGAAGGAATTTTGTAATCAGTTCTCTTAAGGGTGAGTTCTGGTGAGTAAAACCTTGCGTTTTACTTAAGTTGGGCCTGATACTATTCCTGGTCTTGTTCCCATTTTAGGTTGCGGAAATGTCAGAGTGCGTGGGCTCGGGGCTGATCCAGAAGGGCTTCAAGGCTTCCTCAGATCAGTTCATTGGCATCTTTGCTCAGAACAGACCTGAGGTAATAACTGTTAGGTACCGACTGTCCATGGTTTTACAAGTTCTCAGAAGAGCCAATCAGGGTCCACACCTACTTTTGCTTGAGACCAGATTTCGTGGTCTGCTTTCTACTGAGATACAGCTTTGTGTTACTGCTTAGAAAGTTGCACCTGCTTACCCTAAAGTGGATATTTAAAAAATCACTTAAAAAAATTATTTGTAAAAATTATTAAACCAGGTCCCCAAACAAAATCCTTACAAAGAAGTCTTCTATTTATGGGTGACATCTGTGAGTAGAAAAGTAGTCTTAATAAATTACAGAGAAACTGGGATACAGTATTGTCAGCAAACTCGTCTTTTCCTTCTGAAAGGTATGAGCTTTCCGTCTGATCAGTTTGCAGAGTTTAAAATACCACGCACAACAGGGAAAGTGCCTCATCTTGAGCTGGCCTTAATTTAGACAGTCTGTTACTTAGCTATCTGTAAACCATTGTATTAAATTTAAATGAGAAGCTCTTTTAGGGGTATCACTTGTAGTGTTAGTGAATAAATTCATAGCATAGCTGTCTTGGAAGAGTTCAATTACCTGGCTTGAAGAAATTGAATTGATTTTTAGGTCTAGTTGTGTCCAAAAGCCATGTTGGTTCAGTCCATGTGCTACTGACTGTTTTTTTAAATTAGAACAGCTTCTTAGAGTTTTATGTCCTGTTAAGGGAAAAACATTATTTTCCACAGCTGGACAATGACTAGGCTTATGAAATTTCGTTTCTTTCATTTGAAGTGAAAGCCATTCAAATGAGCATACCTGGAATTTTTGTTTTAGTGGAATCTAACGAGTCTATAATTAGGACACACATTTCTTCAAGGAGTAGTTTCCTTCCTATAATTATGAGTCAGTTCAACAGACATTTATTGACCAACTACTATATATGCCAGACACTGTGCGAGGCACCAAAGTACAACAGCGACTTGGATCCTCTTTGTGACGTACTAGGTAGAGCCCTATAAGCTGGTGCTTTCTCTGTAACATGCCAAGTGTGGACAGAGGGCAAGGGGATTATGGGAGCTCAGTCAAAGGGGACTTCCTGGACGTGGCAGCTGAGTGGAGTCTTGATGGGAGTGAGGGTGGGGAAGTTCATCATGCAGCATGTCCATGTTGAGGAATGAAGCATTTTAACATGGGAGAGCTTGGAGTGGCAGGATAAGGGGCAAGAGGAGAGGCTCACATATGTCACATATACCTGCCTAAGGAGCTTGGGCCTTCCCTCCCTATTGGCAGCTTGAAATTGGTTTCCAGGGAACTGGGGAAAGGAGGAAAAACAGTTGCAGGCCAAACGAATGTGAGTGGGTTATGCTTCCTTCCTATGGCAGCTGTGCCTTTATCTACGCCCTGTCAGTTCTGCAGAAGATTAAGAACTGCAGCTGAAGATAACGGATGACTTTGAGGATCTTGCCACATTTGCCTTGTAGGTAGATCAGTTGCTAATGTGGCTGCCAAGTTTGGAGGCCAAATGACCAGTTACTCTATCGCTTCCTTCATCCCTTTCCTGGAGAGATTTTTCCAGAATGATTTTCCTATTAGACAAGTCCCAGGCCTTACTGCACACTGCTACCAGAATGATCTTCCTCAGACCTCACAGAAGCCCTCAGTGGCTGTGCATTGGCTGGGGACGAGAGCACAGGCTTGTTCCTGCCCACCTCCAGCCTTGCTCTTCCCCACTCCCTGCTGGGGCATCCATGCCAGTCAGTTGCTTACTGACCTCCCTGTTTTTGGTCCTGCAGCCCTCATTATTGGGTTGCCTTACCTTTCTCTCCATCTGTCCGAATTGTGCTCTTGCAAAGGGCAAGCTCAGTTACCTCCCTGACAAAAGTAGCTGGTCTGGGCTCTGATCAGTCACTGTCTTGTATTGTTAATTATCCTTTCACGTTTGCGTCAGTTCTTCAGGTAAATTGCACTTCCCTCTCAAGAAGGGGACAAGTGTTCTCATTACGTATCTCTCATGGTGCCTGGCATATAGTAGTAGATATACAAATGTCAATTTTGCTATATCTGATATTTCCACTTTAAATCCTTGTAGTGGTTCCGTGATGACATCTCGTTTTCTCTTCCCAACCTTTACTGTCTGTTTAGTGGGTCATCGTTGAACAGGGATGCTTTGCTTTTTCAATGGCGATCGTTCCCCTTTATGATACCCTTGGAGCTGAAGCAATTACCTACATAGTCAACAAAGGTACGTCTTTGGTCTTTGGGTGGACATTGGCCTCATTATTGGTTAGATTCGGTGACTTTACATTTGCTTATATTTGATTCGATAGGGATTTTATATTTAAACATACATCTGTCTTTCTATTTAATGTAATACTTAAAGTAATCTGGTGTCAGATATTATCCAGTCAGACTCTTTATATCCTAGAACTAATTCCTCACTGTATCTCTTCATTTCCAGCTGAACTCTCTCTGATTTTTGTTGACAAGCCAGGAAAGGCCGACATGTTATTAGAAGGTGTCGAAAATAAGTTAACAACAGCCCTTAGAACCATAGTTCTCATGGACTCCTATGACGATGATCTTTTGGAACGGGGCAAGAAGTGTGGGGTGGAAATCATCAGCATGAAGGCGCTGGAGGTGAGTCCTTCTGCCTCGCCCACTTCCCGAGGGTTTCCCAGAGGTCATTTTGACTGAAACATGGTCTCCAGTGCAACCATGCAATTCACTTCTGGCCAGTCGTCTCGCATCCTGTGAAAGAAAGACAATAGAAACTCCTGTCTCATTACTGGAAAAAATTCTACTTTGATGCCCAGAGTTAATGCATCATGTCCTACAGAAAGTCCTCTCATAAAGGGAATTACAGTGCGCACATATTTATTTTAGATCCCTGACAAGCCACGTCAATAAATGCTGGAAATATGGATTTGAGATTCAGATGAGATTGAATTTGTGGGTCCTCTTTAGGCCTTAATGCCTTTTACTTACTGATTTGTCTCTAAAATGGAGCCAGGTGTGGACATGTGCTTCCTTATTCTTTTTCCCAGGTTAATTTGCAGAGTCCTGGGGAATTTCCAGCATAGATGTTGGTTTGGTTTATTTTCATATTAAATTTTTTCAGATTCACATTTATCACAACTTTAAAGGTGATCATTCTAGGAAAACGAGTGTGGTCCATATTTAAATTGGTTGTTTGACATTAACTCATCTAAGAAGCTGCTTTTTCCCATTGGCCTTGGATTAGAGTTCAATCTTAAGCTGCTGGCAGGACAGGACGGTCTGGTTATGTACGCATCATAGGAGGTGATAGGCTAAGTAGATTAAGTCATTCTCTTTCTGAAAATGTTAATAGTGTTTTCCTAGAATTGTTATAAATAGGGTTTTTAAAATTTATTTATGGTGGTTCTATAAAGAATTTGGGGCTACAAATTAGGATCTATGAAACCTTTCCGGGGGAGGTTAGTAGTCACAGGGAAACTGTCGTTTGTTCTGACAGAGCCTTCTGCCACACGTATGCACACATGCACGCACACATGGTAGTGCAGGAACATGCGTCCATAAGAGTTAATGGACGTGCTGTATTGTTAAATGAAGTTTTTAGCTAGCTTTTTCCCAAGCACCTCCCCACTTTTTTTTTTTACTTGTAATCCCCTTTCGCAATAATGTAATCTCTTTTTCTTCATCTTTACACCTTATCCCTACCCACCCTCCACACACATAGAAAGTTTTTTGTCTTTTTTGACCACTATATGATAAAGAAGTAATTTTAAGATTAAACAGTTTAGATAAATGACTGAAGATTATAAAGTTTATATTAAAATCTTTGTAAGACATTACTTTACACTTACCTGTGTAATATGATTTTTATATATATATATATTTTTTTTTTTAATGTTGTAACCAAGACTAAGTTTTTAAGAAACCTTTAAAATTCACTTTATGGTTGATTGTATGATCAAGTTTATATTAATGTATATTTTTATTTTTATAGGATCAAAAATAGAAACATTGGTGTTTGGAATTTTTACATTTTTTCCAATATTTTATTATGAAAAATTTTAAACATACAAATAAGTTGAAATAATTAAACAATAGACCGCATATACCCACCGAGTGTCTACAATTAACATTTTAATATATTTGCTCTATCACATGTTAATCCATCACTCTAGCCCTTCATTCATTAGTCTATCTTTTATTGAATGCATTTTCAGTAGGTTACAGATTTTATCACCCTTAAATACTACAGCATGTTAATCACTGACTGGATTTTAGTTTTTCTTTCGTTTATGTTTTTCTTTTGGCATTTGGAACCTAAAGATAGCAAATTGTTTCTTTTTATGATTGCTTTCCTTTTTCCAAATGATGATATAAGGCATTTTTCAGTCAGTGAAACTTTCTTGGCAAATAGTCTGCTAATTTGGATAATGTTGTTCCCAATAAATTGAAAGCTAAATTGCATATTACTATTGCTTTATTTTATTTAACATCAACTTTTGAAGAATTAGAGATCTCAAGAAGTTATGTAAGAATTTTGACTAGATGAGTCGAAGTTTAGATCTGATAAAGATTATTTTGAAAAAAAATTGGTGGAACTCTCATTGCTTTAGCTTTTAGTTCACTTAAATTTGGACACTAGTGTTCCTGTTTTTAATAATTTAAAATGTGATTAAGATGAAAAACTGTTTAAAACTATGTTGCACAGAAACTCACTGAGCCCTGAGCACACCCATCTAATTAACATTTAATTTTAGGCATACTAACTCTATATGCTCACTCAAGCTGTTAAATTTTAATAGGAAAAGAATAACATAGTTCATTTTAAAAATTAATAGATATTAAAGTGGTCACAGAGAGTCCCTTCTTGTAGCAAACTGAACAACATCAGAATGAACCCTTGGTAGTAAGTGGAAGCCAAGCTGCTGAGAATGCTGCCCCTCAGAAAGGAATCTGTCATCCTGAACTTTCACTTTCATTCAGAAGTGGCCTTAGATCATCTATCATGGCCCGTTTTATAGTTGAAGGTGCCCAAATCCTTTCTCTGCCCCGTGAGGGGCATACAGATATTTGAGCCTCTAAAATGACTAGCATTTAAATTTGGCAGAGACTGATTTTCCTCTGCATGTCGAAGGTGTTAGTTATGCAGAGCTGGCTGATTGCATATCATGCTGTGCTCTGATTTGGGGAAGGTGCCCAGCATCTGCAGTTCTTTGATGATGGTTAAGAGCTGGGCTTTGTTAAAGGTCATAATAGGAAGCGGAAGTGGGGACAAGAAATACATCATAAAAGACCCGATTCCTGTTTTTCGAGTAAATCCTATTTATTTCAAAGGCTAGTCCTAATACCATTTATATAGTTGTGTAAAAGAGAAGACAACTGGAAAAAGGCTTCTTAGAGCAATGGATAATTTTTTTTTGGTTCAGGTTAAGTTGCCGTAGTTTATTTTTTAGAAATTTATGCTGTCTTTGAGCCAGCTGTCAGTGAATCCCATAGCAAAGTCAGCTTGAAATGACTCGATGTGACCTTGTTCTTTACATTTAGAAAATGTTTCCATTTAAGATTTTTTTCTTTTCTAATTAAGGACCTGGGAAGAGCCAACAGACGAAAGCCCAAGGTAAGTACCCTGCCGCGGCCCTGTGTGTGCTTTCCAGGATCTAGTCATCTTGGAGAATAGTAGAAATCTTGGGTAATGTCTTATGGTTTACACTTATCTATTCTGATTCATGCTGTCCCCACCCCCACTACCCCTTTTTTAATGTGCCATAGCCTCCAGCACCGGAAGATCTTGCAGTAATTTGTTTCACAAGTGGAACTACAGGTAAGTTTTGCAATGGAAGTACTTCTACCTGGTATCTGGAAGTATATTCTCCTTGTCCCCTTTTCGGGATGACTTATTTGAACTATAAAAGGACTGAAAGCAGGAGAAATGGAAGTGAGTCAAGCACTGTCTTTCTTTATAAGACATTCTCAGAATCTGAGAGTGCCATATATTTCCTCAAACAGTTATTGAAGGCTGTACTTAATCCATTTTCCTGAGACAGATTGTTTCAATGACATACAGAAATAGAAAAATCCCTGATTTTTCTTCTCTTATTGTCACATACCCTCTAAAACTTGCCCATAATAACAAAGATCCTTTAAGATAAGTTTCATTTAAAGGATTGCAGATTGCTCAGGAATTTAATGTTACTCCATGTTTGACTTTCCTGGGTGTATCTAACAATAGAGGCATTTGAGGCCCTAATTATATAGAGTTTCTGGGCTCCTTTAATTTCTGTCATTCTTGGATGGAGTTTCTGTTTTCTAACTTCATTCTGCTCATATGTGTTCCTCAGGCAACCCCAAAGGAGCATTGATCACACATCGAAATTTAGTGAGCGACTGTTCAGCTTTTGTGAAAATAGCAGAGGTAAACTTTTGGATATTGTCATCTTTCTTCATAGTCATGGGTTGACATTAGGCTTTAAGAATGAAAGTGGTAAAGGCAGCCCCACCACGTCCAGCCAATGCTGTATTTGAAACACTCTCTGAAATATAGATAAGGTCTGAACTTTGTAAGTGGTTTACTCAAATAGTTTTCATTGTGGACCTAATCTCCAAGTCCTGCTTGTGACCATTAAGTGAATTGACAGAATTTATTACAACTTTTATACAGTAAAACTTTATTTGGATATTACCTTATAAATTTTTCTGGGAAAGGGCAGAGGAAAAATGACTTTTTTTTTTATCTACTATTCCAGTGTGGTAAAAATAATTTAAGTTAACAATGAAATGTTAAATGCTGCTGGAGGTTTTTGAATTATTATTGGTATTTATTATTATAATAGTTATTATTTGTTTTGGTCAATAGGACTTCCATTTTATGAGAAAGATTAAAACCTTGAACGTCAGTTGACTTCCTGTGTTCTCAAAGTTTGCTGTTCAAGTGTCTTAGTATGCTTGGGCTACCATAACAAAATAGCAGAGACTGAGTGGCTTAAACACTAGACATTTATTTTCTGAGTTCTAGAGGCAAGAAATTCATGATCAAGGTGCTGACATATTTGGTTACTGGTGAGGGCTCTATTATTGGCTTGTGGACTGTCACCTTCTCACTATACCTCACATGACCTTTCGTCTGTGTGCACAAGGAGAGTAAGAGAGAGGTCTCTGGTATCTTTTCCTCTTCTTACAAGGACACCAACCAGCCCAACTGGATCAGGATCCGACCCTGATGACCTCATTTAACCTTAATCACCTCGCCAAAGGCTCTATCTCCAAATACAGTCACAGTGGGTTAGGGTTTCAGCATATGAATTTGGGGAGGTGTTATGCAATCCATAACACCAAGCATATATTTCAAATTTGCCTTTTAGAAAGTTACTATTGAAGAATATAATGCCCTTTCCATAGTCCTTTTGCACATTTTATTTGCTTTTGCTTTTATTTGGTTTTCTTTGTGGCAGGAGCCTGTGCTTACTGTTGGTTTTCAAAATGGTCATCTTTGGGCTACAGAAGGTCTATCTCACTTTCATTATATTCACACTCTCTTAGTCCCAAATACTTTTTTTGGTATATACTTTCTAAACAGAATTCAACATTTAGTACATTACCAAAGTGAAATTTTAATTTTCTAACTGGCCTTCAAAGAAAACTTACAATGCCTTAGTGTCTCTTTGAGGCAAATGATTACAGAACTTTGTTTAAAATTAATCATCAGGGGCATTCTCTTTGTAAAGCATCTAGTCATGCTAATGTACATTTTTCGTTGTACTAAATCAGAAAATTGAAAAGTATAGATTATTGAGTTCGCTTTCTCATTATATAACAATTTTCTACAGAGACGTACCAGTTGGGATGCAGGTCACACTTGAATAAAATTAATTTAAGATTATGGCCTGTTCAGGCTACATCACATGCTTTTGGGGCTACTGTGTTTGCTCAAAACTGTTACCTCATTTTTCACCTGTTACCACTTTTTCGTGAAGGATGGCCTAGCTTTGGGGAGAGAGAGGGCATGGGTCAGAAATGGGTGTATCACCTCCTTAGGCTGCCTGGCAATGCCTTCATTTCTTAGTTGGCATGGCAACAGTTGCTGTTGGCAGCCCCTGTTTGGCCAGAAATCTTTTATGTTAATAACATGAACATTCCATGCAGACCCTCACTGTGCTTGGCCATAAGTAAAACTCATTCAGAGCCACAAAATGGAAACCAGATGTCCAAACCAGATGTCCATCTAGATGCAGACCGATCGTGATCAGCGTTTTATAGGAGAGCAAATCCCCTGGTGCATGTAACAGATTGGGATATTTTTCATGAGTAAAGTAGGGCTTTATGGTAAAGATGTTGATCAAACTAAAATATGCAAGATGCACTCATACTATAAATAAAAGGGACTTGGAAATTCAATTTCTCTTATCTTCTCTCCCTTTTTTCCATTACAGCGTAAAATGCTATATTATATTAAATTGAATCTTACATTTTCACAACATAATATGCTATCTTACATTGCACTGGATTATTTCTTATCTTTAGGTAGAATTAGGGTTTCTGGTTAATGGGGTACTATAACTTTGAAATACTAAATGATTAGAGCACATGATCCCTTAACATCCCCATTTGGACAAAATTTTTATTTTGACCAAAGTCCTGAGTAGATTTACTTTGTCATTAGAAATGACCTCTACTCTTTGAATAATTAAAATATTGCTTTTCATTTCATTCTTTGGTGAGAAGTAATTGCAGACCATAAGCAAAAGCTATTTCTCCTTAGTGTTAAGGGATTATGTGCTCTGAAATATAGTGGAAACTTATTGGAAATAATAATGCTTTTCTGCCATACCGGTGTCTTTGCTTACAGAGTACTGTCAGTCCTTCTCCAGATGATACCTTGATCTCTTTCTTGCCTCTTGCTCATATGTTTGAGACAGTCGTTGAGGTAAGACAATTGAGGTTTGTTTTTCTTGCTTGCTTGCTTGTTTGTGTTGTGTTGTACTAAGTCATTTTGTTTTACAGAAAGTACTTGGCCTGAATGCCAGTGACACACGCATTTCCTTTTTACCACTTTCACACATATTCAAACAGATATTGCTGATAAGTTTGATGTGCCAACAGTCATCCATGAATTTAATCTTTGCTGGGCCCCATTTTAGAAATGGCACTAATTATTTAAAAGATTATAATTTTCTTTTCTGGTTCTGGATACTTGAACTTTAATCATTCATTTTAAAATTAGAAGCTCAGACTTTTGAAGGATATGAGGGTGGACATGATTCCAGAAAGATTAACTGTAAAAGTAGAATTTTTACAAATACAGTTCTATGTATTGTGAGACATCTGCTCTGTGAGGCGTCTCAATTTTTGAGTGTGCTTGTTCATAATACACAAGTTACCTTAAGACTGGTTTTTTCCACCAAAATTCGAAGTGACCTTGGAAAAGCAGGATGATCTTGCCTGGGATCCCTGTACACAACTGTGTGACTAGTTTAAAAACCAGTCAAGAACCAACTTTTTTCTTTCTTGGACAATTTTGGATTATATACTTATAGGAAAAAGAGTGGGCACCATTTGTTCATTTAACAAATATTTATTAAGCACCAGCCATATGCCAGGCCCTATAGTAGGTGTCACAGAGGTGACTAACAGAGAGTCCACCCTTTGATTGGCGGCTTGCTGCCCTATAGGAATTACTTATGCCTAAAGGATCAAAGATCATTAGATCCCATCTTCCATCTGTTACTTCTGCTTCCTGCACACCTGAGGAGATCTTGTGAGTTTATCTAGTGATCTCAAGTGAGTTGATAATGGACCATATATACCTGACTATAATTTTAGAAGTGTTCCTGGAAAGCAGGGCACACTGAACAAAACCTCTTGAGCTTTAATTCTTAAACAATGAACTGTGGTGTATCTTTCTAGTGGTTTCTGCTTTCAAGCCTGAGACTATTTGTACTTCCGTTGCATCATCTTTTGAACCTCTCTTTTCCAAATTTAAAAGAGGCAGACTACTTGCCAAATACATATGGCTTGCCATTACAATTTGCATCTGACAGGAAAACATGCAAAAGATTATAGTTGATAACAAGCCACACTGGTATTAGTTGTCCTAGTGTCCCAACTGCAACATATTCAGTGGCCTTTTAGAAATTTTTAGATTCAAATAAAAAAAAATGAGATTTTATTAAGCTTGGATTGTAGGTAAATAGCTAAGTTTTCGTTTTGAGAATAAATTAGACTTAAAGTTTCGGAAAGACTAAAAACGATTTCATTATATAATACCATGTCATTCAGTCAATAAATTATTTATTATGAAGCTAAAATAGCAGAACCTCTATGATCATCATCAAAACCAACATAAACTGGACTTCTGGTCAAGATGGCATAGTAGGTAGACACTGTGCTTGCCTCTTCTCATGACCACATCAGAATTGCAACTAAACTACAGAACAGCCATCACTGGGAGTCCCCTGAGGTCTGGCTGAACGCAAGTCCTACAACTGGGGACATACATAAGAGGCCACCTCAAGACTGGCAGGAGGGGCGGAGATGCAAAATGGGCTGGTCTCACAACTGCATGTGGTGGTTGAGAATTGGGAGGGTTATCTTGGCTGCAGAAGTCCCCCAGGAGGAGTTAGTGTTCCTGACCCCACACTGGGCTTTCCAGCTCAGTGTTCTAGTGCCAAGAAGAGAAGTCTCTACAACCTCTGGCTGTGAAAACCAGCGGAAATTGTGGCTGAGTGAGACAAGGCTGTGGGAGTCACAGACATTCCTCTTAAAGGCCCACACAGGGACTTACTCACTGATGGATTCACTTGCTCTGAGCTCCAGCACTGGGGCAGCTGCTCAAAAAGTGCCAGGGACATATGGGGAGGAACTGAATTGTCTGGCTTCAGGGCAAGGGCTGGAGGGGCAGCTTTCTCCCAGACAGAAGTGCCGGCAGACTCTACTGTTCATTTGTTGGACCCTTCAACCTCCCAACATGCACATGTAGGCAGCCGCCATAACTGAGTCTCCATCTACCTGGCTAATACCATTCACCTGACCAAGTGATTCCCTGAGACCCCACCCTTCCCATCTTGAGGGCCCACCCACACTGCCTCCAGTGGCTTTTCCATACAAATGGCCTGTCTTGACTCATGCTGCAGACTTTCTTAAAATCTTTCAAAGGTTCACAAAACCTAAATAAGCAGCATCTGGTCTCGGCATGCCCCATACTTCCTGCTGAGCAGTCCCAAACCCATCACTAACAGCAGCCGGCCTCGGCTTCTTGCTTGGCATCTCAAGGCGCCTCTAAGCCTACACAGGTGGTAGCCCTCTGCAGATTGCTTGGTAACTCTTGCCAGATGGCCCTAGGCAGTATACAGGCTGTGGCTGAAGGCTGAACTTGGCCTATGGCGGGTCCCCTCCCATAAGGCCCTAGAGCCAGCACGACCATTGGCTGGAGTACCACCCAGGAATACATTGGAGGACGACATACCCAAAGGGGCAAACTAGCCAGGCACCAGAGCACTGCTAAAGTGAACCCTGCTCTATAAGGTCAGCCCCTCATGGCCAGTCCTTAAACCAATCAGCCCAAGGGGCAATCCTTCCCATTGATATGCAAACAGCAACCAACGCTCAACTACAACAACAGGGCACACACAACTCAAATAGAGACACACCTGGAGCACTTGGCTCAGGTAACTCAGGAAGACTGCGCCACTGGGCTCCATAAAACATCTACTACATAAGTCCACTCTACTGAGACATAGCAACTTTACCTAATACATAGAAACAAACACAGGGAGGCAGCCAAAATGAGACAAAGAAACATGCCCCAATGAAAGAACAAAGCTCCAGAAAAAGAACTAAACAAAATGGAGGCAGACAATCTACCATATGCAGAGTTCAAAACAGTAGTTATAAGGATGTTCAATGAACTTAGGGATAGAGTACATGAACTCAGTGAGGACTATAACAAGGAGATGGAAAACACAAAAACAAACTTTTCAGAAATAAAGAATACAGTAACTGAAATGAAGACTACATTAGAGGGAATCAATAGTAGATTAGATGAAGCAGAAGGTCGAGTCAGTGATTTAGAAGGTAAGGTAGCAGAAAACACCCAATCAGAACAGCAAATGGAAAAAAAGAATCCAAAAAAATTAGGATAGTTTAAGGGGCCTTTGGGACATCAGCATACCAATATTCGCATCCTAGGGGTATCAGAAGATGAGAGAAAAGAATTAAAAACCTATTTGAAGAAATAATGATGGAAAACTTCCTAATCTGCTGAAGAAATAGACATACAAGCCCACGAAGTGCAGAGAGTCCCAAACAAGATGAATCCAAAGAGGCCCACAGCAAAACACATCTAATTAAAATGCCAAATGTTAAAGACAGAATCTTAAAAGCAGCAAGAGAAAAGCAGTTAGTTACCTACAAAGGAGCTCTCATAAGACTGTTAGTTGATTTTTCGACAGAAACTTTGCAAGCCAGAAGGGATTAGTTGAAGTCTTCAAAGTGATGAAAAGCAAGCACCTATGAGCAAGATTACTCTACCCAGCAAAGCTATCGTTTAGAATTGAAAGACAGATAAATAGCTTCCCAGACAAGAAAAAGCTAAAGGAGTTCATTAACACCAAACCAGTATTAGAAGAAATGTTACAGGGACTTCCTTAAGAAGAAGAAGGAGGAGGAGGAGGAAGAAGGAGGAGGAGGAGGAGGAGGAGGAGGAATAAAAATATATATATATGAAGTATATATATATGTGAAGTGTATATATATATAAAGTATATATATGAATAATAAATTGGCAATAACTACATATCATTTATTACTTTAAATGCAAATGGATTAAATGAGCCAATCAAAAGATAGGGTGGCTGAATGGATAAGTAAACAAGACCCTTACATATGCTGTCTACAAGAGATTTGCTTCAGATCAAAAGATACACACACACACACACTGAAAGTAAAGGGATGGAAAAAGATAATTCATGCAAATGGAAATGAAAATAAAATAGATGGGGTAAGCAATACTTATACCAAACAAGATAGTCTTAAAAACAAAGACTATGACAAAAGACAAAGAAGGACCCAGAAATATCACTTCTGGATATTTATCTAAAGAAACCCAAAGTACTGCTTTAAAGGGACATCCATATGTTCATTGCAGCATTACAACAGCCGTAATACGGAGGCATCTGGGTGTTCATCAGTGGATGAATGAATAAAGAAGAGATAGTACATATATACAATGGAATAGTACTCAGCCACACACACAAAAAAATGAATGAATGAAATCTTGCCACCTGCAAAAACATGGCTGGACCTAGAGGGTATTGTGCTGAGTGGAGTAAGTCAGACAGAGAAAGACAAATGCCATGTTTGCACTTACATGTGAAATCTAAAGAACAAGATAAACAAAACAGAATCATAGATACAGAGAACATATTGATAGTTACCAGATGGGAGAGGGATAGGAGGGGTGGATGGAAAAGGGAAAGGGATCAGGAAGTAAAAATTGGTAGTTGCAAAATAGTCACGAGAATGTAAAGTGTAGCATAAGGAATATAGTCAATAACATTG
This sequence comes from Rousettus aegyptiacus, assembly GCF_014176215.1. NCBI lineage: Eukaryota > Metazoa > Chordata > Mammalia > Chiroptera > Pteropodidae > Rousettus > Rousettus aegyptiacus. The sequence goes on from NW_023416286.1 coordinate 27,640,599, forward strand.
TAATAACAATGTATGGTGTCAGATAGGTACTATTTTTGTCATGGTCATCACCTTGTAAGTTATATAAATGTCTAATCACTATGTTTTACACCTGAAACTAATATAATATTGTATGCCAACTGTAATTGAAAAATAAAAAATTTATTTAAAAAAAAACGACATACATTGGTTTCTTGCTAGACCCTTCATTTTCAGGATGATCACGAGAAATACCACATTTCTATGTTGTACAATGACCGAAGAATGCAAGAACATTTTTTAAAAAGCTACCTATATTTAGGAACTTTAAGATTTCTGGGAACTGCTCTGAAATGCTAAGACCAAAGCTTTATGTGTCTGTGTGTGTTTTATATAATCCCTGCTGCAATGATAAAATGTTGATTATTTCTGTTTACCACTCTAGTTTGTGATGCTCTGCCATGGAGCTAAAATAGGATTTTTCCAAGGAGATATCAGGCTGCTTATGGATGACCTCAAGGTGCTTCAACCCACTGTCTTTCCTGTGGTGCCAAGACTGCTGAACCGGATGTTTGACCGAGTAAGTTTGAAGTTCAGAGTGGGGAAGAGAGCACTAGACCTTGAGTCTGAGACTTGAGTTTGAAGCAGGTTTAACCAGATATCTTCTGTGTGACCATGGACAGTCCTCTCAGCCTTGTGGAACTGCAGTTTACTCATCTGTAAAACCAGAATACATTGACCTCCCAGAATTGTTTTTAAGGATTATAAGAGAAAACACTTGTGATTACAGTTGTAAGCTAGAAAGCACAAATGCAGGTATAAGGTGGGAGGTCGCTTTATTTTTATAATAAATCTTTGAGCCTCTTTTTTCTCATCTATACAACAGATTGTTATCTTTCCCCCTGTTCTGTCTCGCAAAGTTGCTAATTGTATCACATGAAAATTATGTAACTATGTAACTGTGAAATTGTTTTATAAATTGTAAAGTTCCATGCACATCTAATGTTTCTTAGCCACCTTGAGAGAATTAACTAAGCCAAACCAGAAACAGAGAAGGCCAGCCAACAGCACGTGGGCCATTATAGCATGAGCCACACAGCCAGGGCCAGATCAGCATGTGGCGTGCACAGTCTCCAAAATGAATTTGGGCTGGACAACTTTAATACTTTTTATTCTGATGCATGGCTTCTGTCATCTGTAAGAACCTACTCATTTTGTGTGTGTGTGGTTCTTTTTTTTTTTTAAAAAAAAAAAAAAACTTTTAAAAACAGCTCCATTGAGATATAATTCACATTCCATAAAATTCACCCATTTAAAGTATACAATGCAAAGCTTTTCAGTACATTCACAGAGTTCTGCGTCCATCACCACAGTCTAGACTAGAACATTTTTATTACCTCAAAAAAAAACTTTTCACGTACTTGTTAGCTATTATCTTCCACCCTGCTACCCATCTCTACCCCTGAGCAAAAATGAATCTGCTTTCTGAATCTATTGATTTGCCTATTCTGGACTTCCATATGAATGGAGTCATGCAATATGTTTACTTTTGTGACTAGCTTTTTTCACTTAACTTGTTTTCAGGGTTCTTCTATATCGTAGCACATAACTATACTTCATTCCTTTTAATGGCCAAATGATATTCCACTATATCGATGTAACAGATTTTTTTTTGATATAACATTTATTTGCTCATGCATAGTGATGGACATTTGGATTGTTTCTACTTTTTGGCTATTCTGAATAATGCTGCATGAACATTCATATACAAGTTTCTGCGTGGACATGTGTTTTCATTTCTCTTGGATAGAGCCGAACTCCTGGGTCACATAAACTCTATGTTTAACTGTTTGAGGAATTTCAGTCTGTTTTCTAAACATATTACATTCCCACTAGCAGTGCAACACTTGTTATGATACAACTTTCTGATTCTGGCCATTTTACTGATTGTGAAAACTTCTTATGTCTTGACCCATTAGATTTTTGCACAGGCTAACACCACACTGAAGCAGTGGCTACTGGACTTTGCCTCCAAGAGAAAAGAAGCAGAGCTTCGCAGTGGCATCATTAGAAACAACAGCCTATGGGATAAACTAATCTTCCACAAAATACAGGTAACAGATAGACTCACACTGTTATTTGTCACATAAAGTAACTTGGGTTTCAAAATTTCTATGTGGGCTCTTTTTAAAAGAGTGGTGTGAAAGCGAGAGAGAGAATGACACGTTTTTATTAGTTCTGGCACATTTCTAAAGGACAAAGCCATCAGGTAAGCCTCAGTATCCAACAATACATAGGATCGTCGAACATATTGTAGCTATCTAGGGTTTTATAGCCTTTCTTATTCTCCATTTGATTTTATTTTTCTGGAATAAGTATGTCGCTCTGGAGGTGATTTTTAGGCATGAGTGCTAAAGAATAATATTATATCCAAAACAATGCCTAAAGTGTGGTAGTTGCCACAAATCTATCACACTCCTGTTCTAATTCCTTAAGATACCTTCAAGTAGAGGTGTTGGTTTATTTCCATGCTAGTTGAGATCAAATGGTGTAGCTTCAAGTGAAAACAAATTCCAGGCAGGTGTTGCTCTCCTGGATACCTGTGAGTTCTCAGGTAGTGGTGAGTTCTGTGTGGCCCCCAGAGCAGGAGGTGGGGGGTTATGGCACAGGGTGCCAAGAAGGCATCTTTGAGAAGCCTATTGACTTCCAGCAGTTTAACCCTCTTTCTCTCTTCTCTCCTGCCCTGTCAGTCGAGCCTGGGAGGAAAGATCAGGTTGATGGTCACAGGAGCCGCACCTGTGTCTGCCACTGTGCTGACATTTCTGCGAGCAGCACTCGGCTGTCAGGTGAGGTGGCTCCACTGCAATTGATTGTCTCAGACTTTGTCATGCCTACGAGTCTTCTTTCTAAAAATCATTCTTGTTCTCCTTATTTTTATGTGAAAGATCACATTATTCTTAGGTTGCATGGAGGAAGAAGTATATATGTCTTTTATTCTAGGCAGGGGAAGATGCATTTGTGTCCACCACTGTGTTATTTTCTCTAGGGAAGGGCATAAAATATGCCTTTAGAGTCAGGCGTAAGGGTATGGGAAGGGTCATAAGTAATAGGACAACCTACAAACCTCACAGAGAACCTGTCTTAAAGGGGGCAGCGGAGACAGCAGAGATTCAGTGATGCATAGATCATGTGGTGGGTACAGTCGGGAGCCAGCAGAGCATGTGCATTCCTGGGTGGGTCATGTGCAGTGGGACCTTGTGCCGTGATTCTGTTCTCCCTCGCTTGTCCACAGGAAGTTAGGTAGAAAATGGATGTGGATGGCAGCTGGTGTTTGTTGGAAGGGTAAAGATGTTTGGCTGCTATCATAAAGCATGTATTGAATTAATTTACCAAACAGAAAATATGAAGAGGTTTCACCACAGTCAGCCATTACTCAGGAGTTAGAGGAACTTAATTACTTGTGCACCTCTGACAGAGGTGTGACTGTTTCTTCTTTAATAACATTTCATTTCTTGGTGATCCAGTTTTATGAAGGCTATGGACAGACCGAGAGCACAGCCGGCTGCTGCCTGACTTTGCCTGGGGACTGGACAGCAGGTATATTTGGTGGCACAGTCATTACTGGAATCCTGTTATTTGGATTGGAATTAAATTAATCAGATTGGTTCATTGACCAACTTTGACAAGTGCTTGGTCTCAGACTAGGCCTTGGGGCACACACTCTTGTAAACCAGGGAGCCATATGACAGTGTCCCCTGTGGCAGAGTGGGATGTGATTTCGAGGCTCTGACTATAAAACTTGGTGGCAATAGAGAGTGAAGGTGACAATTAAGAGGCAATGGCCTTTGTGTTGGGTTCAGAATGTTTGACCCAACAGGGCTTTCCAGTAATTCTTTGAGGTCTAATGACTTGCTAGTAACTTTTAATTAAATTTATATTGTGTGCTGTGCTGGATGTTGAAACCACAGAGAGAAATTAACACAGGTCCCTTTTTTTCCAAAAGGACAAAGCAGAGACAAACACAAAAATAATCGGTTGAACACCTGTCATGAATGAGGTTCTATGTTAGAGGCTTAAGATACACATTATGTCTATTTCATTTTAGCAACATCCCTGTAAGATAAGTCCTGTTACTTCTGGGAAGAAATGATTGATTGTTAGTTTAAAAAAAAACATGTAAATAATATATAAGAATTGACATAGCATTATGCTGTGGGAGCCAAGGTTCCAACCCAGGTCTGATCGCAAAACTCCCGCGCTTTCCTCTGTACCACACTGGCGGTGTATTCTACACTGTGATAAATCAATTCCTGGATTTATATGATGAAGTATAAAGATGACCACTATCTAGAAGCACAGACTCAAGGAGCTAGCATAATCTAGTGGCATAATTCTGCTAGGATTGGCACTAACAGTCTACAATCCTTTTTCTTGGTGGTTAATTTTTAACCCTTGGTTCCTTACTAGCTAGAGAATTTGGAGTAGGGATCTTATTAAGGTAAAATTATTAAAATGTAGGCAGAATTATTTGTAATGCTCTTACAGGATATCTAATTTCTACTTTTTTTGTTTTGAGAAAAGAACCTGATCCTTAACACCCTTTGGCAAGAGAGTTAAGTTAGCTGTGAAAAGAAGCACCATCCTGTCTTAATAAGCTTAAATGTAAAACATGATCATCCGTATGTAAGGAAATAAAGGTCGTATTGATCAGGACCAGGTAGTATGGAAGAGAGTAATCAAGGTATGCCTAAGCTGCCTATGCTCTCTCCTTATATAGAACAGGGACGCTAAAAAGTCTGCGACAGGGAGAGGTGGCAGATGATGGGCAGGGGCCGTCAGGTCAGAGGAGCCAGGAAAATGTTTTAGAAAGTTTGCTTCTAGGTATTCATAGAAACCCTTAAAACCAGCCAAAGTATACTTTGAAAAATAATTTAGAGCTTCAAACTTGGGAAAGGTCCCTAGAAGACTTTCGAAAATTTTTGTCTGTATTTAAGAATAGATTCTCTAAGTTAATTTGTAGGGGTCGGGCCGGGTGGGGGGGTGGCAAGGCAGAGACTGGCTCTTATTGCAGCTGTTCTTATTATGAGCAGGTTTATTTGGTATAAAAATAATTTGCCTAAGGATATCGTAGTCCTGCTGGGAATAATCATTCTTTTATATCATATACAGGCCATGTTGGTCCCCCAATGCCTTGTAACTGGATAAAACTTGTCGATGTGGAAGAAATGAACTACATGGCTGCCAAGGGTGAGGGCGAGGTGAGTGAGGTCCCATCAGTCATCCACTGTCATTGCCATTTCCTCTTAAGATGGCCGTGACAAGTGCAGTGCCATTTCTCAGCATAGTGTCACATAAAGCCTTTGAACCACCAAGCTTGATTTTCGTGGTGATCCTGGAGTCAGACAGGCTTCTTTTTGCAGGTACATTGATGTTTAGCTCTCAGGGGATGTGGGGTGGGGGGGCCACCAACATCTGCCTTTTTCTGCCAGACATGATAGGGACTTGGGCCCACGAGCATGCAGGGCTCCACTGGCCTGAGTTCTGGGGCACAGTTTGTGTCTGTTAATTGCCCTGGATACCTATTAGCGAGCTACAGACTAGTGGAAGGAAAGCCTAATTACTTCAGAGGGAGGGATTTCATCCCCTTTGGGGGCTTTCCAGAAGGTTTGAGCCAGAACCTAGAGCAGGCGTTAGCCCTACGACTTGACTGCAGCTCAGGCCATTAAGGAAGGGAAGCAGGGGCATTGGAGGTGCTGCCAGGATCCCACTGGGGCTCTGGTAGCTCCCTCTGGATCATGGAATTCTCACACACACACACACACACACACACACACACACACACACCAATTTCCTCTGGAGAAGCCCCACTAAATGCTGTTAACAGATCCTCTTTTCCCCCATCGTTTTATTGAGATATAATTCACACATAGCACGATATAAATTTAAGGTGTACAGCATAGTGATTTGACTTACATATATTGCAAAATGATCACCACAGTAAGTTTAGTTAACATCCATCACCTCATATAGATACCAAAAATAAAGAAAATGTTTTTTTCATTATGAGGAAAACTCTTAGGATCGCCTAAAAACTTTCAAATACACCACAGAGCAGTGCTAACTCTAGCTGCCCTGCTGCACGTCACACCCTGGTGCTTACTTATCCTGTAACTGTAAGTTTGTACCTTTTGACCTCTCTCCTCCAGTTCCTGCCCCAAGCCTTCATCTTTTCTTCCTTCAGGTATGTGTGAAAGGGCCAAATGTGTTTAAAGGCTACTTGAAGGACCCAGCAAAAACAGCGGAAGCTCTGGATAAAGATGGCTGGTTACACACAGGGGACATTGGAAAATGGTTACCAGTAAGTGGTCACCTCCCCTATTCACAAATATTTGTATTCCACTGTAGTGAAGAAAATGTCCCTTTCGTCGTACATCCACCGTGTGGCAATGGCACCCTGGCTTTTCTCTTTCCTGAGTGGCATGTAGACACTTCCCTTTCCTGCAGGGAACAGATTTATACACAGCATATTTGTGTAGCATTTTCACTTTGACTGTAGCAAATATGTTTAGTTTTGATATTTGACATCAATTCTCCTTGCTGCTTCTTGTTTGAAATTCAGAGAGACTGGCTTTTGACATAGCAATGCTATGCCTTGATATTTCAGCCTTAGTGAATTGGGAGACGTAACAGACCTGCCAGGACTGTAGGATGGGCAGGAATTTGTGAATACATGCATTTCTTAGGTTTGCTGTCTGGTTTAAAACAGGATAAGTGGTTCGTGGATTAGACCAACTTCTTCGAATTTACTGTAGAGAAATTCCAGAGGACGTTCTAGGAGCCAGAGGCTTGGGCAAGAAGCCACACCCAAGGGTTTGGCCAATTTGCTTGCTATGGTAACAACCACTGCTTTTGAAAGTTGTTACTATGTTTAATTGCAAGCACGAAAATGGAGGTGCTAGTGCTTATAGTTACAGATTTAAAGTGCCTAAAACTCTGAAATTTTTATTGATTTAAAAAATTCTCCCCATCACAATTAATTCAGTATTCGGAATGTCAAAGTTACTTAAAAATAAGTCCCTTTTTCAGGTTCAGGAGGGATTGAATATCGGTTATCCTTCTGGCTCTGGTTCAAGTGAGCACATCTCAGTCTCTCTAGACCCAAGTCTGTTCCTTTTGAAAATGGAGGAGAACTGATGTGGGATGAGAGAACCTAGAAACTTTCCAACAGATAACTTTTAGAAGCATGAGAATGACCCTGAGGCAGGGATGGGTTGAAGGCTGGGTTTGGGGTTTGGTTACCAGAGGTGGGTACTGCTGGCATTTGCCTGGTCTGGACCAGAGATTCTAGTGTCCCCACTGTAAGGTGTTAAACATGTGACACGCCAAGAGATGTGACTCTCCGAAAAAAGTTTTAAAAGCAAGCCTTTATTGGGAGAGCACTCCCGGGCGAGGTTCTTTGGTCCAGAGAGGAGAGGGGCCAGAGAAGTTGCGCCCTGGGATGGGAGGGCAGAGTTTTTATAGGGTTATGTGGGGTTAGGGTATAGAATGGGGAATGCCAGTTGAGCATCTGGATTAGGGTGGTGGTGGATTAGGGGATTAGGGTGGGCCCTTGTTGGATTCCGGATTCCCAGGTAAAGTTTGGAAGCCTCCAGGCAGGCCCCGCTGACCTAACACCCCATTGTTATCCTTTGGGCAGTGACAGTGATAAAGAAACTGAAATCTTGCCTTTGTGTAGTAAACGTTAATGAGTCCTCACTCTGCACAGAGCACTGTAGGAAGATAGGTCTGGATCTTTGGTCTCAAAGAAGTCGACTCAGCTGGAGAGGCAGATATGTGTGTCCCTGATTCAGATGTGAGACTATACGAAGCTTGCTAGACAGAAGGTAGCAAGCGAAGCACTGCCAGTTGGCTGGCAGAGGAGGGGTGAAGCGAAATGGGCATGGACCGTGGGGTCTCCTCTCTGTCTCCTTACCTGTCTCAGTGGCCTGAGGCACGTTGGTTAATCTGTGTAACCCTCCCTTTCCCTCTCTGTAAAATGGGATGATAACTGATCCTGCCAGGTGTTATTTGGATTAAATGATAGTGCGTATAGAAAATGCCCTGTGCTGCATGTGACTGATCCTGTGTGAAAACAAGCCATGCACCCACTCACAGCCCCCCTCCCCTCTGGTGAACAGAATGGTACCTTGAAGATTATCGACAGGAAAAAACACATATTTAAACTGGCACAAGGAGAATACATAGCACCTGAAAAGATTGAAAATATTTACCTGCGAAGTAAACCTGTTGCTCAAGTGTTTGTCTACGGAGAGAGCTTGCAGGTAGGTGCCTTCTGAGCTGTGAGCTCTGATGTGCAGGTGTGGTGAGCGCCTAATTCTCTAGGGGCTTTAAACGTGATGGAAAGTTTGCAATGGGTGTCAGACATGAATTGACTTTCACGTCCGACATGCTAGAATATTATTGATGTATTATTGGTTTTTGCTACTTGGCATTTCTTATCCAGAATAATTTTTTCTTTAGTTTTATATTTTTTATTTTACTCAGGGTGGCCTGATGTACCAAGGGAGGTCAGATAAAGATACTAGGGAGTGGGTAAAATTATGTTTCTAATTTAATTACAAAGAGAAGATATTGATTTGTAGATTATAAGAAAGTTTAGATTTTTCAAACATATTAAACCCAACTTATTTATGATATGCCTCCAAAATCATTTTTGAGCAAATAGTTTTTGTGAGCCAACATATACTTAAAGTTGAAACCAAAGGTCAGTATTGTAGTAAAATATCTGTTTGCTAAAATATTGGACACTAGCTAGTGACAAGGGAGAGAAGGGGATCTGGTTTCCTAAAGATTTTTTTTTTTTTTTTAAATCTCGAAGTTTTCAAATAACTTTAGAAGAGTATTTTCTTATGAGAGAGTACACCTATTTTTTCTTGACCTAGAATCTTAATGTGCCTCTGATTTTTATTAACTATTTGTTTACCTTATATCACCTTATTTGCTTATTTGACCCTGTTTTATTTTTTTTTTACAGTATATGCAAAAGTAAACAAAAATTAGGGTTTTGTTCGATTTTGAATTCCCAGTGGTTCTTATAAAACATTTGTAGCAGAATTCCTGACACTGTATTTTAGAGCTCGGAGTTCTTAACCTGGTCTCAGTGGACTCTGGGGCTGGTAGTATGTTCTGAAGACAGAATCTGTAACTTTTATCAGTTCCTCCCAGGGGTCTGTGATGCAAAACCATAACGGACCACTATCCTAGAACATCTGGATCAAGCTATGTATTAACTCACTTCTCTGTGTTAAAGGCATTTCTCATAGCAATTGTGGTACCAGATGTTGAGACCTTAGGTCGATGGGCCCAAAAGAGAGGACTGGAAGGGTCCTTTGAAGAACTATGCAGAAACAAGGTAAGCTTCTGAAATACGCAGTCTGCTTCTTTATGTTCAAATTGCATTAAGTGCAAAGTGCAGGGACCTCCAACAAGGAAATATCTTATTTCTCTTACCTTATTAGGATGTCAAAAAAGCTATTCTAGATGACATGGTGAGACTTGGGAAGGAGTCTGGCTTAAAACCATTTGAACAGGTAAGACTCATGAAAGTACATGACTTCCTGCAAAACAAGTTTTTGACTTGAAGATTTTTTTTTTATGAGTAGGTTGTAGAAGAGGTTGAGATGACCTAAAGTAAATCCATGAGTAATGAAAAATGAAGTTGTTTGGCAGGGAAGGGAATTTCTTTAACCAAGGGTGTGAATTCTCTTTTCCTGGAGGTCAGGGTACAGTCCTGAGTTCTCAAAATAGGGCCCTGCCTTTGTTGAGAAAGTACTGCTGGGCTGGAGGTGAGAGGATGGGTTTGGACGTGCAAAAGGGTCTTTATCTCCTTGGGCAGCTTAAGTGCTTTTTAGACTCAGGTTGCATCTGTCCTCCTTCCTTCTTTAATAGCCTTGTTTATTTGCAGGTCAAAGGCATTGCGCTCCATCCTGAATTATTCTCTATCGACAACGGCCTTCTGACCCCAACAATGAAGGCTAAAAGGCCAGAACTTCGGAATTATTTCAGGTCACAGATAGATGAACTTTATTCTACCATCAAGGTTTAATGGTTGGAGAAAAGCTTAGAAGAAATCACACTCCTCCACCCTCTTGTATTGATGACCTTCGTGTTGGTAATTTTGACTTCGGCAAGCGTAGGGAAGTAAACATCCATGTTTGAGTAGTGCATTCAGGGTTCTTGTCATAGGAATATCAGAGGAAATGGAACACTGCCTTACAGTCACCTCATGTTGCAGACCATGTATATGGTGATGTACAATTTCCAAAATGAGCCTTAAAAATTGTAAGCGGAAACTGTAAATGTGCTGTTATTTGCGACTTCCTTAGTTTAAAAGGCGGGTATGAAAACTCTGTCTCCCTGTTATTAAAACCAAGGATTTAGGACTTTACTATTTCTGAGATGTCTGCTACTTGCTGCAAATTGTGCAGTTAGTTGTCTGCTGCTCTGAACAGTACAGTGCACTGGAGGGAAACTGTCCCTTAAGAATGACTGTCCTGGCTGGAGAATGTCACAAGTGGACCAGAGGTTTTTTTTTTAACCCCTGCCACCTTCCATTCCCTGTCTCACACACACTCTCACGACCCTTCTGATGAAGGAGTATGATACTCCTGCTCTTTTCAACAGCCCCCTGTCATTCCTCTTGGAGCAGAAGGTTCCCGGTGAAGCAAAGGACAGACCAACTCAGAACAACGTAGATATCGTTTCTCTGGCTGCTTGCTAGAGCGAACAGATTCTGGCACCAGGAGAGCAGAATGTTCTCAGCCCCTCCTCTCCAACCTGAGTCCTCCCTCATCCCTTCCCAGGGGTTATGAAAAAATCTGCCTTAGACTCTACGGTGAAGACAAGCATTTCAAGAAGGAAACAATTACCTAGAAAGACCATGCTCAACTGTGATGCCTAAAGAACTGTCCACTTTATCTTCACTGAACCAGTCGCTGTTTGTTTGTGATGGCCAATAGATTTTTAATGTGGTTTTCATATCAAAAGTTCATGTTGTGATTAACTGGCTTTTTTTTCTCCCAGAATAAACTCAGGCAAGGCATGTCTTTGAAAATATTAAGGGAGTAGAAAACTTTAAGGGACTCGGGTACTTATTGAAATGGACAGTAATAAACAAATGCTCTTCTGTCATCATGCTACCTGATTTCTGTGAAATGTATTTGGCAAGCCAAAATTCTAGGATGCAGAAGTCTGGAAAATTCATTTCCTGGGATTAACTTCTCAAGGGATTTTTTTTTTTAAGTTAATTTGGGAAATTAGCAGTGTTTCACTTCAAGCCTTTGCCACATGTGACTGAATTGTCATTTATACATTTAAGCTATTGTTTCTGGATGTGTGAGAGTACATGTATTACACAAGCACAACCGGGTTTGCACTAAAGAATTGTCATTGTAGTACCACTATTGGGTAGCCTAAGTTCATGTGTGTATTCTTAATTGCACAAAAAGTTAATAATTTGTCACATTGGGATTTTGAATGTTTGCTTTAAGTGTTGGCTATTTCTATGTTTTATAAACCAAAACAGAATTTCCAAAAACAGTGAAAGAAACCAAAATAAATATTTCCGCATTTCGAGTGCGTGAAGCTTCTCTCTTCATGTCGGGTGGAACATCCGGGTCAGCCTTCGATGTGCACAGGGAAAGAGCGAGAGCGGCTCTAGGCTTCAGACCCTGCCCAGTTGCCGCCTCCTTCCCAGCTCTCCTTCCTCCGCTGCAGCCCTCGGCGCTCTGGCGACAGTCCTTACTGTGTCGGGAAGAAGAAAATTATGGTGTGATTAATATGGATAGTCTCAGAAATGCACAATTCCTCACTGGGAAACTAACATTTCAGGAGACATTGGCTGGAGTTGGTGGTTCTGTGGTGGATTTAATCCTGTGTATTTTAGTCATTTTCTTACTATAGTACTGTTTCAGAAGAGGTCTGGAAGAGCAGCTGACTCTTTTTTTTTCTTGTCCTATCCTATGCTGTCATTTTAAAGATTTTCTTTTCTATAGGTATTAATCAACCCTCATTTTCTTATAGAGCTCGTATTTAACTCAGCCTTCTTCCCTCCCTCCCTCCCTCAAATCTTCTGTTTAGTGTGATGCTGTTTGGTTTCTTTCTCTAAAGCTCAAGCACAGTGCACATATCCCTGGTAAGGCTCCTGTCCATTCCACCTTTTTATTTTAGTTCTTAAGATCTTTTCTGGTCTTGTCCCACCTTCCTCTTCCTCTCTTCACCCGTGAAGTATGAGCTTCTTGAGAGTAGGCATTGCCTTTGTTTTTCCTCTCTTGGCATCCAATACAGCACTTAGAAATTAGTAGGTATCCATTAAATTAGTCTTGTTTGAACAGATACCTGAAATTTTGAACACAGCTCTTCTTCGTAATGAAGTTAACAAACTTTTTTTTTTTGAATTATGGAAAATACACCTAAAATTTACCATCTTACTCATTTTTAAGTGTACAGTCCAGTGGCATTAACTGCATTCACATTGTGATGCAACCATCTCCATGACCCATCCACAGAGCTGCTTTCATCCTACAAAACTGAAACTTGGCCCATTAAACACTAATTCCCATTTCCTCCTCCCCAGCCCTTGAAAACAACATTCTACTTTCTGTCCATATGCATTTGACTACTCTAGGTACCTCACATAAGTGTAATCATGCAGTATTTGTCCTTTAGTATCTGGCTTATTTCACTTGGCAGAATGCCTCAAGGTTCATCCATGTTGTAGCATACATCAGAATTTCCTTTCTAAGGCTGAATAATGTTCCAGTATATGTATGTTCCACATTTTGTTTACCCACTCATCTGTTGATGGACATTTGGGTTGTTCTCACCTTTTAGCTATTGTGAATAATCCTGTTGTGAACATAGTTGTACAAATACCTGTTTCAGTCCCTGCATTCATTTCTTCTGGGTATATACCCAGATGTAGAATTGCTGGATCATTTGGTAATTCTATGTTTAATTTTTTGAAGAACTGCCATACTATTTTCCATATCAGCTGCGGCATCTTATATCAAAAGTGCACAAGGGTTCCAATTTCTCCACATCCTTACTATTACCTATTGGTTTCTATTTTTTCGATAACAGCCATTGTAATGGGTATACAGTGGTATCTCATCATGGTTTCGATTTGCATTGACTAGTAGGGTTGAGCATCCTTTCATGTGCTTATTGATTATCTGTATATTTTTGGAGAAAGATCTGTTCAAATCCTCTACCCATTTTAAAAATTGGATGGTGGTTTGTTCTTGAGCTATTGGTATTCTTTACATATCATGAATATTAATCTCGAAACACTTTTGGATTCTTAACTTTCATGGTGCACTGAGGTTAATGCCTGCTCAACAGCAGGAGATACACAATGGTCCTCCATCCCACAAATCAAAATTACACCTCAGAAACCCAGCGGGCTCTGTCTAAAACCCTTCTCTCCAGCCAGAACAGGGGAGAAGCAATGTGGTTGCCTAGGAATGAGAAAGTCCTTCTTTCATCCAGGTCACTGTGCGCTAAACCCTGACAGCCTAATCTGACAGAGCCTGAGCCCGGAGCCCAGGCTGGAAGTGTTAATCCAGCAGTCGGAGCCCTGCTGCCCTCCGAGCTCATCCCGCCCCTCCCTGCAGGTCCCAGCTACGACAGGTCCTCACTCTGTATCTAAATTTGGAAATGCAGGTTTTTAAAAGTATATTTGACATTTTGGTCATTACATATTTTTGCCCTACTCTTAATTTTTAGATTACCTGGAATAATACTAATAACTGAAATGTATTGAGTGTTGCCACGTGCCAGGCACTATTCTTAGCATTTTATGTGGATGACACATTTTATATTTACAACCCTTAAAGCCAAATGCTACCATTGTCCCCATTTTACAGATGAGGAAATGGAAGCACACAAAAATTTAATCAATGCCATGCACCCAGACAGCCTCATGCTGTGGATGTTTCTTGTCTGCGTTTGATGGTGAACTTCCTGACAGACCCCGTGATTGGATTGTTTCTTCTTGCAAGCAGTTCTGCCTCTAAGCTTCTGTTTAAATGGTTTTGATTCCTACCTAATGATTGGCCTTTGTCATAGCAGGGCTAATACCACTTTGCAGAGTATTGTTTTGGTTTTATGGCTTATCAAAAATTAAATATGGTTGCTCTCTGTGTTGTTGGTAATCTTAGATCCATTCAGGACCAAAAGTTTGGTAGAACTAGCTGCTCTACTACCAGAGGAAAATATACATAAAGCTGGGGCACAGACATGTGGCAGGTTTGTAGGATCCCTTAGAAGCTCTAGGAACCATCAACTACAGAGGTAATAATAGCTGCAGGGATTGTGGGTTTGCTGTGGGCCGCTCACTGTGCTGCGTTCTTTATGTTCTCATTTCCTTCTCACAAAACCCCTGAGAGACTAAGGGACTTTTATCAGGTTTTCCTTGAGAACCAAGAATCTGGATAGGAAATAGAGGAGGGCCCTTGACGTTGAACAGGAATTAAGGAAGGAGCCTGCAACTCGGACTGGGAATTACCTGCTCAAGAGAAAGGTGGGAAATGAAGAATGTGATCTCCCTGAAGCCAAGAGAGGAAAGTGCTTCAGGAAGGGAGGGAAGGGATCAGTTATGTCATACGCTGTTGAAAGGGAGCATAAGGTGGAGATAGAGGAGTGGCTGCTGGATCTGGCAGTGGAGGCAACCTCGGCAATAGTGTTCCAGCAGAGTAGGGAGACCAGAAGCCTGTTTGGAGTGAGCGGAGGCATGATGGGGAAGTCAGGAAGAAGGGTGGACAGCTCTTTTTTGAAGTTTTAACATGAAGGAAATTGGATGAAAGCATGGTAACTAGAGTAAGATGGGAGGTGGAGGTGTTTGCTGGTAGAGGTTTTTAAGATGGGAGATACTAGAACATAATGCCATGCCAATGAGAATGGTCAGGTGCGGGCGTGGGGGAAGAGATTGAGAGAGAGAAGGAGCAGGGGAAGTGGTGCATGAAATAGGGGAAGACTGCTATCCTGGAGGGTGAGAGGGTTAAAATCCACAGTCAAGTGTGGAGATCTGCCATCGATAGGGTACTTCCTCCATCACAACACGAGGGGATATAGAGAATATGGGGTAAATGTCGGTAGATCTATGGTGACTGAGGTAGAAAACATTGGGAGCTTCTAGCTGGAATTATTATTTTTTTTCCATACTTGTTATGGATGAGAAAATTGAGCCCCGGAGAGACCAACTCACTTGTCCTAGTAAGTGGCTGAGCTAGACATTCTGACTCCAGGGCCTCTCCGTGCCTGGGGCACCTGTGTACTATGCCTTTCTCTCCATGGTGAAGTACCCAGTGCCCTGAGCATCCTGAGTGCACAATCACTGTATTGGATGAATTTTCTCCATTACCCAGTCCTCAGATGCAGCCAAACTCTCCATGGCAAATATACCTGTTCGAAGTTTGTCACGCCACAGGTGGAGGAGGTAAATGCCTCTGACCTCGGAATTTCCTTTTCGTGTTTTCATCCAGATTTCCAGTGCTTCCCACCCCCCCCCCCACCCCAAACCCCACGGCAGCATAAGCAGAAGAGAAGCCTGCCAGTCTGTCCCCAGTTGGTGAGCAGAGCAGGTGGTCAGAGGGCAGAAGGCTCTGGCATCTCCTTGAGAGTTGAGGGCCACAGGTCTGTTAGAGCAGGCGTCAGTATTGGTCCGTGGCCCATTAGGAATCAGGCCTCCCAACAGGAGGTGAGCGACTGGGCTGGTGAGCGAAGCTTCATCTGTATTTGCAGCTGCTCCCAAGCACTAGCATCACCACCTCAGCTCCACCTCAGATCATCAGGCATTAGATTCTCATAGGAGCACCAGTCCCTGGTGCAGAAGGGTTGGGGACCACTGTGTTAGCCTGCGCATGCCCGAGAGGCTGCTCCCATTCCTCAGCCTCCCGCCTCCTCTGTATTTTTTTATGGAAAGTGGCATGGGCCCTGAGTCTGACTGAAGGGGACTTCCTTGAGTTCCCAGCACAGAGGCAGTTGCTTCTTGTCTTCTCTGCAGAGCTGCCTCTTCTCCAGGTTAGCTGGAACCTGCAGATGTGAGATCCACAAGGCAACCCCACACCGCTACCCCAGCTGTCCTTTCACCCTGTATCCTAGAGCAGATGCTCAAATCTACGTTCTTATGGGACTCACTCCTTTCCTCAGCATGGATAATCGGGAAATTGGGTCACCTTATTATCCACATATTTGGCGTAAAAAGAAATCTAGATTTTTGACTTTTGATTTCGTCACACTGTACACTGTTCAAATGGTAGAAGTCTTCTTAGATGAATTGTGCTTTTCATTGCTATTCAGGTACAGAGAGATGCTGTTCTTGGCTGGAAATGGGATTTTTTTTTTCCACAAGTGTATTTTGCATGTAAGTTCTTAGCCACTCTTTTGTTGAGATTTTTAAGGGGTGGAGGGTTAGCTGTCAAATTTCTCTAACAGAAATTGTTCTCGCTAAATCCTAAGGCTGCTGCATTTCCCCCTAAGAACTCCAGACAGTCGTTCTGCTTTGCATGTGGCTTGTTCAAACTGGAGTGTGGGTCATGGGAGTGCCAGCAGTCCCCGGCTACAGGTGTATTTAAGCACCACACACGTGAGACACACGCCAAGTGTTTGTGTGAAACCAGTTGGCTCACATTCTGTATCAGGCAACGACGTGCAGATGCAGAGGGATTCTTGTTTTCGAGTCCCTTGCTTTCCCACACCCCAGCACTGCCTTCCTCCACCCTGCTGCACTCCTGCCAGCACCTCCGCCCCACCCTGCCGAGCTGTCAGTGGGCCTTGCATTTTGGAGAAATTCCAGGGCTGCCACAGGCTGACGGCTACCGCATCTTACTGATGCTTTCTCCTGTTGTCTATCACATCTGTCCACTGCCCTTGGTCCCTTATTCCTACCACTTTATCAGGGTGCTGGCCATCTCTTGCTGGGACAACCGTACCAGCCTCTTAATTGATCTCCTTGTCTCCTATATTGGTCTCTAGTAACTCACTTACTTTTCCTCCACTCTGCAGCAAGAAAGACTTTTCTAAGTCAAAAGAGTTATGTGATTTCTCTGTTTAATCATCCAGATGTTTCCTATTGCGCTCAAGTGTGAACTGCTTAATGTACTTAGAGAAGGGCTTCTCAAACTTTATTGTGCATGAGATCTCCTGAAGATCTTAAAATTCAGATTCTGATTCAGTAATCTTAGAATCAGGCCTGAAATTCTGCATTTCGAATAAGTTCCCAGGTAATGCCGATGCTGCAAGGAACTGGAGGAGCCCTGCTTGCCTCCCTGGCCTCAACTGTTCTAACCACACTCAACTTATTCTAGCTCCTAGAATTCTTCACGCTCTTGCCCACTGCTGGGCCTTTGCACATGCTCTCTCTCAGGAGCACTCTTTTATCCTGGCCTGGCTGCCTCCTACTTCTTTATTTCAGTTAGGTCGTAGGTATCACTTCCTCCAGGAAGCCTCCTCTGAATCTCCAAGCCCAGGAAACAAACTGTTGAGCATGCTTTGTGGCCTGGCAGTGCTGTGAGGTGGAGGGGCAATGGGATAAGGGGTGAGAGTGAGCTGGCCTATGAGGTACAGGGCAGCAGCCAAAAAATGAGAGAACGCTTCCTCCCTAGAGAAGGTTCTAGGAAGGTTTTGTGTCACCTGGGGGTTAGAGAAGAAAGACTTTCTGACCTGAGCTTGTCTAAAAGGTCACTATGGCGCCCTAGCTAGCTATCCTACTACTCCGGTCTTTTCTGAGCTGAAAAGGATCACTGAAGCAAGAGCACTAGTTGCCCGGAACTGTCTGAACAAGGTCAGCCTCACAACTGTGTTCTCAGGCCACCTAAAAATAGTCAGAGTGAGTAAGGTCATTAAAAAGATGAAAACTTTTTTCAGAAAGGTTTTTTTTCTTTTTTTCTTTTTTTTTTTTACTACCACAGCTTGTGTGAGAATCATGGAGACAAGTCTCTACTGCATAAATTTTATTCCAGGATATCCCTCCCCCCACCCCCGCTTACTTCCTTAAAATATTTTTCTTCGGGGTACCCTTTCATTTTATTTTCTCCGCTCATTTGGTCCCTTTTCAAGTTTCACTTATCAAATTACTTCTTATGTAGGTTAGAGGTCAGTATTCCCTGGCTGGGGAAATCCTGGATTTGTCTAAAACGCTCCTGCTAGGATTCTTGCACCGTACTCTCTCAGCCCTGCAGGGAGCTGGGAATGGAATCCGAGCCATGTGACACTGCATCATCATGATGTGGTAGTCAGACCTTTTTGGCCATGTGATTTCAGCTTGGATAGGAGCAGTGCCAGTGGGGTCTGGAAAAAGAACCTTAGTTACATAGCGAATAAGTTTAGCTGTTGCATATCGGAGCCAGGAAAATGTTGGAAAGCAGGTGACTCCTGAAAGGATCCCGTGTCACTGCCATTTGCTACAATGGAAAAACCTTTCTGCCCTTCACCTTTAACAGACACCAAATAATATTCCTTTTCTGAATTTTATTTCCTCTTTCCTTAAAGGGAACATACAAGAAGGGAGGTTTCCTCATTCCTTGTTCCAACCTTGCCTCCTGGGACTTTCTGAGTTTGTTTTGCTGAATCATAATTACGAAAGTTGAGCAGTTAGTCTGTTTAAAACAGATAACGACTTCAGTTTCTTCCTGATGAGAACTGCTAAGTGGCTTATTCCTGTGTACCCAGTGATTCGTAGGTACTGTAGAAAGTTAAAAAACAAAGTTGGAAAATCTGGAAAGTAAATTATTTTCTTTTGCACAATAAAAAATCATACTCTTTGCCTTGCTTAAGGGAAACGTACAAGAATGGATTTGATAGATTAGGGAATAGGATGATGCTCCTTCTCTGAAGGAGAAAAATGAATTGAGCAAGAGCAGTTAAGATAGCTAGTCTTATTCATCTTGACCTGACTCTGAACCAATATTTAAGTTTCAGTTATCAAATTACTTCTTATGTAGGTTATGTCTGTCAAATAAATAGTTCTGGTCTCCAATTACATTTTCAGATTTCCAGTCATGTTCTTTATCTGTCCTCTAGTGGATACATAGTGAATAGAAAATTCAACAGAAGAGCTCGCTAGGAAAAAAGCAAACAATAAAAAATAATATGCTCTCTAAACATCTAGGGACCTTCACATTCTTTACCTCTTATCTTCATAATAGTCCTGTAAGAGAAATAAAAATGTTGTTTATATTATCATTTAAACATCAAACTAATAATTCCAAAATATGGAACTAATGTATACATTAACCCACTCCACAAGAAGTGTCCAGGTCTAACCACTAAGTTTATCCCAAGGACCTAAGAAAGTTGAAGTTCTTTATTTTTCGTATTTGTATTATGAAAGCAATAGGGATTTTTTTAGATTTTCTAAATATGAAAGTTAAATATTAAGTAATTACATAACGTAAGGACCTGTACACAGATGTCCCCCAGCTTCCTGTGGTCACCTGTTCTCCAGTTTCTCCGAGCTTCCTCTGTGGTTGCTTACGTTGCTCCAGGTACCTCAAGGGCTCAGGACCCCACTGCCTCCACTCCTGAGTTGTCAGCCTCCTCCTCACATCCATACTTCACCCGCTCCTGAACACTCTCCCTAATTTTTCACAGCCCCCCTAGACATACCAACACAAAGCTGGTGAATTACTTTGGGGGGAAGCCATGTCCAACATTTTCTATCTTAAGATGGCTCCTGTGTTGTGCTGTACTCTTTCTGTCACTGTTAACTTCTGTAAATGTTTGCTGGAGGACATCTATGTGGCAGGTCCTTAAGTTGTGCCTATTTATATAAAAAATAAATCTCATGTATAATTTTTTCCTTTGTATTTAGATCTTCGATGATGTACAACATAATACAAAACAAACCAGCAAGACTGATTTCTATGACTAGGTGTTATTCATCATGTCATCCTAGAGCAGAGGGCTAGAAGGAGAGGCTGTTCTCCAAGAAGAACTGAGGTGGAGTTAGTGCTGGAAGCAGCTAAAGATTTCTTAATGTGACAACTGTCTCCTAGAATAGGGGGCTCTAAAATCCCATTAGGAGAGATTTATTTTAGATGTGTGATAAATATATATATCTGGTTCTGTTTCTCTGAAGAAGACTAATATAGGTAGGCATGTCATCAAAGCTGGTTCAATTAGAGTAAATCTTAGGCCTTTTCCTGGGAATGTTGGGGCATAGCTACTCTCTCTCTCTGAATATTGGAATTCAGATGTGTGGCTTGGAACTACTATCAGGTGCAAGCTCTGAGCCAGAATCCTAAGATCTAATGCAGGCACAGCCACTTACTACCTGTGGGACTGCTCCTTAGTTTCGTCATGTGGAATTATAGTGCTAACCACATAAGGTTATTGAGAGAATGAACTAATTTGATAGATATTAAGCACTCAGAACAATGCCTGGATTATAGTAAATGCTCAATAAATCCAAGTGGTGGCAGCAATGGTGATAAAAACCATCCTGAGAAAAAGACTGATGTATACAGCGGGCAAGAAATGAATTCAGAGCATGAACGGCTTCTCAACCCTCTAGATCAAACTGAACTTGACAAGCATCCTACCTCTGGACTCTTCAGTAACATGAACTCATAAATTCCTTTATTAGTTAAATCTATTCGGGTTGAGTTTTTATTTCTATCCTGCGTGCTGAACCTCTTCTTAATAATTGACTGGTTTCTTTTTTTAGACCCACAAGCACAAAAGGTTTGATTACAACTCTTCTCTTAGAAATTAGTGCTACCTACCAATTCACTTAAGGGTGACAACTTTCTGTGGCTCCAGGAACCCTATTTCTACCTATCAATAGGAAACTTACCTTCGGTACCTCAAACATGATTTACTCTTCTATTGCAATGCCCAAAGATCCTAGGTACGTGAACAGGCATTCACTGAAGAGGAATCAGGAAGGTCCTATAAACAATGAAAAGATGACTAACTTAGGGAAAATGCAAATCAAAAATAATAGAATATTATTTCAATTTACTAAATAAAAATTTGAAAGTCTTAAAAATTCTAAGTATCAACTAGTATGTGGAGTCAAGGGGACTTTTATATACTGCTGATGAGGGTGTAAATTAATTGTACAGTCTACAAAACAATGTGTAAAAATGGACATTATCGTAAAGTTGAAAATGTCATTAAATGATGAGGTGATACTACTACTGAATGTATCCCTGGAGAAACTCTTAGACATGTGCCCACAAGACTAAAGAGTGTTTAGCACTGCATTGTGGTAATACCAAAAAGACTGAAAACGACTGATGTATCCATACACAGAATGGATAAAATATGGCATATTTACTTAATGCATTCTGAAGACCATGAAAATGAACTACAGCTACACGCATCAGTGTGGATAAATCTATAAAAATCATAGCTTTGAGTAAGAAAGAGCACTTGCAGAATATGTCCCAAATAATATTTATAGAAAGTTTAGAAGCATATGATAACTAATACATTATTTAGGGGTATATCAGGTAAAAAAGCATGGGAATGAAACAAAATCAGAAGAGTGGTTATTCTGGGAAGCAATGATAATTATTTATTTCCCAGTCAGTGGTCAGTACGTGGATGCTCCTTTTTATCTTTACATTATATATATTATTTTTATGCATGGGATATGTAATTTTTTTACAGCGGTAAAATATTTATAAAATGTAGCATTTTAACCATTTCTAACTGTACAACTTAGCAGCACTACTTAAGCACATTCATTCATATTGTTACACAACTATCCACCGCTATCCACTTTCAGAACTTTCCATCGTCCCAAACAGTGCTTTGGCATTACATCCGAGAAATCATTGCAAAAGCCAATGTCACAAAGCTGTTGCCCCATTTTCTTCTAAAAGTTTCATAGTTTTAGCGCTTAAGTTTACGTTTTTGATCCATTTTGAGTTCATGTTTATGATGTGGTGTAAGGGTTCAACATCATTCTTTTGCAGGGTAATATATTTTTAAACAGAAAGAAAAGAATCAGAGAAGATTAGCCCCAGTAGGGGCCATCCGCATTGATGAAGAAACTGGGATAGAGGTAAAATAACATATCAAGGTTACACCACTGGTTAAGGGATAACAGCGGAACAGAAGCCAAATCTGCCTACTGGGCAAAGCATTACACTAGACCACTGCGCGGACGCCTAAGTAGGAGGAGCTCGGTCGCGGTTCGTCCCCCAACCCCGTTAGGATCCGCCCCTTACTGGCCCGCGCGCTCAGACTTTTCGTCCCTGGCTCCTCCTCTTCACCGTCCCCGAGGGCGGGCCCACGCGGCTCGAGAGCTTTGGAGCCTTTGAAAACTGGCTCAGTGCGCGGGCGGGAGGGAAAGCTCGGCAAACCTTCAACGTCCCTGGGACCGGGAGCAACTGGTTGTAAGGCCTGGACTCCAGCTGCGCTGTCGTTCTTTACAGGCCATGTTTTCCCTCGCGCTCCAGGACGGGGCGGAGCCCTCGAGCCCAGCGACGTGAGTACCGGCTCGGGGGCGGGGCTTACGTGCCGGACGCTTGGCCTGGATTGGCCGCTCGGACCGGCGCGGGGTTTGGCGGGAGCTTCGTTGGCTCCGGGGGCGGGAGAGCGGTCGGCCTGATGGCTTCGCAGCGGCGGGCGCGGACCCAGGGGTGCGCGGGGTAAGTGCTGCGGACACTGAGCGCGGACCAGAGACCAGCCTTATCTTCTTTCCCTTCCTACCGCAGTTTGTGCCCCTCGGAGCTACGCCGCGTAGCGAGGCGCCCTGACTCCGCCACTTCGGAACCTGCGCCGAATGACTCAGGGCCTCGGTTTCCACGTCTGTAAAAGGGGAATAATTTTAGTCCCAGTCTTACCGAATTACTGTAAGCCTTAAAGAAATCACAGTTTAAAACTGTGGGACGGGCAGGAAGAACGTTAGCTAGTGTTAATGTAATTTTGTGTGGGCGAGTGTGGTCTGGACAAAGTATTTTGACACAAAATATCCAACAACTTCTTATGTGCTACTTGCCAGACATTACATCATTACATTGTTGCGACGTTTACACTCTGGATAGTAGTCAGGATTCTTATCTTCAAAATTTTGTTGCTTTTGCAACACAGACCACAGACTGTAAAGTGAACCAAATCTTGGCGAGGTCAGGGTGGGGGAACGACAAAGCTGCCGCTTGTTATTCCTAAAAGGGGCACTCCAGAATGGGTCAACAAATTAAAAAAAAAAATTTATTAAAATATAGTTGGTTACAACGGAAATTAGTTTCAGGGGTACAACGGAGTTATTCGATATTTGTATCCTTGGGATGTGATCACTACCATAATTCTAGTAACCACCTTTTTATTTTTAAATCAAAAAGGGCATACATTTAAAAATAGGCTTTAGAATTGCCGTCTGAAATGTTATTCTTAATGGATTCAGTGGCAATGGCCTTCTGGCGGTGTCTGGAGTGCATTTTAAGGCTGGGTCTGATGCTAGCTAGAGATGTATCACCTTGCTCCAGTTGATATACAAGATCATACATTGAGTACCACTTGGGCTGTGGGAAGACTGCCAGAAGTGGATGGCATTTGTAGATGTGGCATAAGGGTGGAAGGTGAGCCAAGCAGAGCTTAAGGAAAAAGGCTGGAGGACAGGGTGGTTCTTTTCCAGTGGGAAAGAACCAAAGACTCCCCTGATGGACAAGGGAATTGGAAGAAAAAATGTAGGGGCCTTGAACCACATCAGACAAAAATATTTGATCTGATATTTGATTTAATATTCTCTCTCACATGCATGTGTATATATATAACATGCATGTTTTAATTATGCATTACATATAAAACATTTTTTACCTTTGGGATGCATGAAAGCTGTTCATTCCTCCTCCCAAAATGCACTGGTGTGCATACACCAACATTTTTATGTATGGTTTCCTCCTTTTGGAAGCCCCACCTTGCTCGTAGCCTAAGGTAAGGCAGAAACTTAATTGTTTTTTTGTTTTGTTTTTCAACACAGACATGGCAAGAGACATGTGGAAACAGTTTAGATTAAGAAGTTATACAATCTAGCTTCTAGTCATTTCTCTTACTTGTCCTTGTGATCATTGATAAGTCATCTAATTGTTTTGAACAGCAGAATCATAAATGCCATAAAGTGATTACCTGTTCCACCTTCCTGGATCTGAGAAAGCAGTGGTTCTCGAAGTGTGGTTCTTTGAACAGCAGCATCAGCCTCACCAGGAACTAGTTAGAAATCCAAAATCTCAGACTCCATCCCAGATTTACTGAATCAGACCCTCCATAGAGTATGGGGCCTAAATCTGTTTTAACAAGTCCTCCAGGTGATTCTGATGCCTGACGTTTGAGAGCTGCAGCTCTAAACAGTTTTCCAACTTGTTTACTCTGGTTAACAGTTATGTTTTATATCACAATTGGTACAAGTGCACATATAATAAGGTTTATGAAAATACTATATCCAGTGCAGTTTTACATTTTATATTCTCTTGTATTTTCTTTTTAAAAATTCTGGGGGTAAAAAAACTTTAAAGGACATTATGGGGCAGTGATGAAATTTGGATATAGACTGTAGATTAGATCATCATATCAGTGATATATTTCTTGATTCGGAAATTGTACTGTGACTAGGCCCTTTCTGGGAAAGACACACTAAGCATTTAGGGGTAAAGATGCACAGTGTCTTCAGTTTACCGTCCACACAGGAGGCAAATAAGACAAAATGTAAATGATGGGTGAACCCGAGTAACGGGTTAATTGGGACTTCAGGGACAAGAATAGCAGCAGGACTAGGAATTTTCATGTCCCTGAATGGGATACATATGCTATTTTATATATAGGAGATATGAGTTGACCTGTAAAAAATAGTTAAATTTATGAGCTATGGGTTTTACTTTCTAAAACAATTTTGCCATAATCTTAATTTCATTGAGTGCACACTATTAGTACAACTAATGAAGAATATGATTTGGGAAGAAAGTGCTTGGAAAGGGTTGCAATTTATGGTTTTTCCCCAGGTATTTTAAAAATATTTGTTGACTCTTTTGTATTTTTGCTGTTTAATAGTGCAGGATATTCAAAGAACACTGTAGGAAGAACAAATTCTACGAAAGATGTAAGTGATCTTTTTATATTTCATTGTGATTGTCTCAGAATTGATAATACGAAAGAACTAACATGTGAGATCCCCAAAGTTTGATAAGCTTTACTAGGTGAGCTCAGTGTTTTATTGTAGTGACAAAGTATATTTTTCTTCCTCTCACTTTTTCTAGTAAGATGGAGAAAATGACCATCTTTAACCTTTTGAATCTTTTTTCCTGGACCTAGCTTGATTTTATTTTTGTTTGGATAATGGACATTATTTAAAACTGTACAGCTTTCTGTATTTTGCTATTTTCTTTTATAGCCATTTCTCTGTTATAGTTTTAAAGAATTGTTTATGATTTCATAATCCACTTGGTTCACATTACAATTCTACTTCAGGTTAGAGTCTGAAAATATATCTGTGTTAACGGCAGGTACATTTCTTTAACACTCTGGATAGCTAATTCAAATTATTTTCCAGGGCTTGTCCAGTTGGTGCTGGCAGTACATAGAGATGAAGTAGGACAGTGGCTGCTTTTAGGGTATTCCCTCTGCTCTGTCTTGCCCTGGCTCTCTGTCTGGTGTGGTCTCGTTCTGCCTGCTGCCCTAACCTCAGCCTTCAGAGGATGACTCTTCTATCTGGGAGGCTCAGGGATGCCTCTGCAGAGGTCTCAGCTCTGTGCTCCCACCTGGCCCTAGGGTACTTGTTTTTTTTGCAGGGGTAGATTTCTCTCAGCTCTCTGCCCTGGATGGCTAAACTCCAGTGTGCCTGAGGTTTTCTTCATCCCTGCTCCCAGCCCGCCTTAGCCCAGAGTCCAGAGTGCCTAGAATGTATTTCTTCAGCTTTCCTGCCCTTTCCTCCTCTGGGGGGAGCTGTGTGCTGGAGGCCTGTTTGCCTCAGGAGGACTGAGGCCCTGTCCACACCTTTTCTTTGGCATTCTGCCCCCAAATATTCCATGAATAATTTTTCAGTGAGGGTCTGTGAGTGGTAAAGTTTTTGTTTTTCTATTTTATTTCATCTTCTTTATATCTTTCAGAATTTCCTCATCTATTAATGTTACCCTTTTACATTTTCCAGAGCTACTGAAGTTTTTTTTTTTTTCCCCCACTTTATGTTTTGGTTTTTTCACAAGGATTTGGGGTAGCAAACTTATTGAGGCTTATTAGTATATTGAACTGTAAACTCTGGTGTCTCCCCTTCAGGCAGGAATTTTTATACCTGTGTACCCTTAAAACTGTTGATGACCTTTTAGGCATGTGGGTGTATATCTGGAGAGAGGACCTATAGCTTTCCCTAGATCAGGATCTGGGCCAAATCTAGCCTGTCCCTTTTTTATGTACAGGCCTTTATAAAAAGCTAAGGATGGTTTATACGTATTTAAATGGTTGAAATAAAATCAAAAGAAAAATATCTCATGAGATGTGAAAATAATGTGAAATTCAGATTTGATTGTCCATAACTAAAGTTTTATTGCAATTCAGCAATGCTTTTCTTTCTGCACTGTCACCGTGTGCTTTCACATTTTTTAATGGCTGAGTTGAGTCACAATACAGACTCTGTGGCCTGCAAAGCCTATTATTTATAGAAAAGTTTGCCAGCCCCTACCTTAGATTATCAAAGGAGTCTGTTGTCTTTCCCCTCGTAAAAGTGTTAAGGATCACACCGTTGGGCAGCAGTGATAACAGGAGTATCCTTGCTAAGTAAATCAATTTTGTGATGTTCTTGTTTGTTAAAGCCAATTCAATGTCTTCAACTTTATTCGTTTGTAGGAAGCTGGCAAACAGCACAAGCCTACTGATATATTTGATTTTCCTGACAATTCCAATATCTCAAGCCTGGGTCGGATGAGTGAAAATGAGAATGATGAAGAGCCTTATGAAACCTTTGGTTAGTATTTTAAATCTTTATGCTAAAAACCTTAGTTTAAGCAACAACATTGAAGCTAGTTACTTATAAAAATAGGAAATATCTTCAAATATAAAAATCAGTTGCATGTGAATATAATGTTCTAGGGAGTTCTTAATTTGAAATAATTTTTCTCACTTCTAAGTACATCGAACTAAGAACTCTATTAAACATTACTTTAGATCTCTGCTAGTAGCATTTATTAACAAGCCAGTCATATTAGGACACCTATTATAGTATCTGTAACAAGAATATAAAATATTTCTCACTCCATACCACCAATAGAGTCATTCAGTAAGGGGCTTTAATTTAGAAGAGGGCTAATTTTCCCTTTTCTTAAACATACGGAGGTAAAGGATGCTTCAGGATTGCTGCTGGGAGAGCTTCACCTGTGTTCCTTGGAGTGTGAGGAAAACAGCTAGTACCTCATAGACTAGGAATATATGAGTTGTCCAGATGGGGCTGCTTCTGTCTCTGTGTCCCTGGCCACTTAGAGGCCAGTAATGTTACAGAAAGTCCCAGCTGCGCCCACATCTAGAACAGCAGTGATCAAACATTTTTGCTAGAATAAGTTTTCAGGGAATTTTGAAAACATAACCCGCTCGCATATTTTTAATTCCGTATATAATATTTTTCAGTCTAATTTTTGTTTAATAAAAGAAAATATACATTTTATAAGATGAAAAGTAATTACTAGAATACGTCTTTATTATGACTTGATAAAAATGTTTTAATTACTCATAAAAAAATCTAAATATGAAAGATCTAAATCTAAAAGAAATCACATAATTAAAAAAATGAAAACATAATTCCCTTACCTTAAAATTTAATGTATACGATTCCGTGATGTTCAGTATAGCCATAAAATTGTACAACCATTTTTGGAGTGATCATTTTTTAAGTTATATAAATGTCTAATCACTATGTTGTACAGGTGAGGCTAATATGATATTGTATGTCAACTATAACTGAAATATTTTTTTTAAAGTGTGCAACCATCACCATTACCTACTCCAGAACATTTTAATCACCCTGAAGAGAAACTGTAACTGTGTACTCATTAGTAGTCATTCCCCATTCCTCCTTCCTCCTAGTCCCTGGCAGCTATAAATCTACTTCCTGTCTATATGGATTTGCCTATTCATATAAATGGAATCATACACTATGTGGGCATTTATGACTGGCTTCTTTCAGTGAGTGTCATATTTTCATGGCTTAACTATGTTGTAGTAAGTATCAATACGTTATTCCTAAAAATTTTTATAGTTCATCCATTGTTTGGATCTACCTCACTTTGTTTTCCATTCATCAGTTGATGTACATTAGAGTTATTCACTGTTTGACCATTATGAGTTATTCTGTGAACATTCATGTACAAGTTTTTGAATGGACATAATGTTTTTGTTTCTCCTGGGTATACACCTAGGAGTAGAATTGCTAAGTCATATGGTGATTCTACTTCAACCTTTTGAAGAATTGTTTTACAAAGCAAGTGCTCCACTTCACATTCCCACCAGCAATGTTTCAATTTTTTTATACCTTCACCAACACTTTTATTATCGACTTTTTGATTCTAGCCATCCTAATGGGTGTAAAGTGGTATCTCATTGTGTTTGTGCGATAAAATATCATAGCATAAATTTACCATTTTAACCATTTTTGAATGTATAGGTAGATCTGTGGCATTAAGTATATTCACATTGTCATGCAACCATCATCACCCTCTATCTCCAGAACTTTTTCGTTTCTCCTAACTGAAACTCTACACCCATTAAACAACTGCTCCTCATTCCCCACTCCCCACAGCCTAACTTTTTGTTTCTGTGAATTTGACTACTCTAGATACCTCATATGAGAGGAATCATACAATATTTGTTTTTTTGTGTCCTTTTTTTTCACTTAACATTAAGTCTTCAAGAGTCATCCATGTTGTAGCATGTGTTAGAGGTTACTTTTTTTTAAAGCCAAATAATCATATATTCATGCGGGCGTGTGTATACACACATACATATATATATTCATCTGTCAGTGGACATTTGTGCTGCTCCACCTTTCGACTATTGTAAATATAATGCAGTGAACATGGGCGTACAAATACCTGTTTGAGTTCCTGCTTTTACTTCTTTTGGGTATACATCCAGAAATAGAATTGTTGGATCATATGGTAATTCCATGTTCAATTTTTTGAAGAATTGCCTTGCTGTTTTCCACAGTGGCTGTACTATTTTACATTCCCACTCGCAGTGTACAAAGGTTTCAATTTCTACACATCCTCATTTGTTGTTTTCTGTTTTGTCTGTTTGTTTATTTTGATAATAGCCATTCCAGTAGATGGGAGCTGGTATCTCATTGTGGTTTTGAGTTGTAGTTCCCTAATGACCAATGATGAGCATCTTTTCCTGTGTTTTTTGCCATTCATGTGTCTTCTTTGAAGATGTGTCTATTAAATCCTTTATCTACTTTGAAATTGGGTTTGTTTATTTTTTTATTGTTGAGTTTTAAGTATCCAATTTGTATGACTGGTTACGTATGTAGATTCAGGATTGACCTGTGCCTCTCTTTTTCGTTATTCTCAGTAGTAGAGTAAATAAAGTGTTTACTCTACTACTACAAAGGCAGTACAAAGTATTTTACTAACTTAGATATTGTACAGTTGACATGTTCATTATTTATGAAGCTCTTTATTTGAAAACATGTTTAAATTTCTGTTGTCATGCTAAAGTTTGAGCATGAAGAAATGATTGTTTGGCTTTTACATGCCATCACCCTGCAGTAATTCAGCTCCTGGCCACCTCCTTTCCTTCCCTCAAGTTCTCCACCCCTCCCCTAAGCCCAACCTAATACACTGAGGTCTCTCCTGTTACTCCTCTTTCCTGAGCAGGTAGGGGCATCATCTTCCTCTTTACACCTCCTTTCTAAGTCTTTCCACCAGTTGGTTCCTTCTCTTTTATCATCTTTATTCAAGTTAACTTTTAATGCTAGCTAAAGGCCCTAGCAATGCAGTCAAGTAGAAAGGACTAGGGTGAGGGAGGGCTGGAATCCCTCCCCAGAGGTCTGTTCATTCCCAAATATTGAGTGCCCATCCTGGGTGAGGCACTGTGTGAGGTAAGAGAGTCAGGGATATAATTGATAAATATCCATGTATTTATTAGTGAAATGGTTTACATTTTTTATTATTGAGGTATGAGATCAAAAACATTTGGGAAGTAGGTTGTGTAATTGATTTTGATTTTGTTAGCCATTAAACAAAGATTGCTTTGTACACCTTGTAAAGTAACTAAGTTCTACCCAGGCAGACTTTTAAAGTTGCACTTTTTTAAAAAATCTTTTGTAGAGCCTCCTTTACACAGCACTGCTATATATAGTGATGAAGTTGAACTCTCCAAACACTGTACATTATTTATTCCTTCAACTCCTCAAGGAAAAGAAGTGAAAAGAAGGTATGGTTATATTTCAAGCAGTTATTTATTCATGGTCAATGGGATTTCTGAGAAGCTCTTTAAGGTAGAACCATATAAAACTAAAGTTTTTAAAAGATGTTTTGGGCCAACTTATGTTTTTCCTTAAGGGAACCAATACATCAAAACTTAATTTTTCAAAAATTGACATTATTTATAATTAATTATAGGTACAAATTTCCATAAGTCATGGGGATATAATGTACAGCATGGTGACTGTAGTTAATAATACTATATTGCATATTTGAAAGTTGCCAAGAGAGTTGATCTGAAGTTCTCAATATATGAAAAAAAATTTTGTAACTGTGTGGTGAGGGATGTTAACCAGACTCATTGTAGTGATCATTTTGCAATATAAATATTGAATCATTACATTGTGTACCCGAAATTAATGTTATATGTCAGTTATACGTCACTAAAAATAAAGTCTAATTTAATAACCAAAAATTACAGTTGATACCTGATTATCATAGAAAACATGGCCTGTGAGGGTGGTTTAGCCTGAGGTAAAACAAATGGGGAAGGAATGGTTTTCTCAGCCTAACATTTTAAGTGCTTTTCAGAGGTCTCTTTAATTTTCAAATTCTCTATCACAAAAGAGATGTTCTCTAGTACAAAGTGAGGGTAGGGGAGACAGATTGGTCATTACAAATATGTTGTCTACTTCAGATGTGTTGTCCCCAAGGAGCATTGGTTTGAGTTTTGCAAATTTATATGCAGGTATGGTCAGGTAAGTCATGTAAAAATGACTCCATAGAGAAAACTTGAGAACAAATTATATAACGAAGAACTGTAATAATTATTAGCTAGAGCAAAGCCTTTACGTTAGGACTTCTATTAGGTAACAGGTCAGTCTCAGTTATTTGAATATATTGTGAAAGTAGCACACTGCATTTTTAAAACAAATATTAGGCAGAAATCTAAATTAGGAAGTCTCCGAGGTTATCTGCATGAGGGAGATTTTATGGTATTTGCAGAGACTCCAGTTTTTCTGTGTTACTGAAAATAATAAAAGCCACATATTTGGGAAAACTTGCACTTCATTTTAAATAGCAGTGAATGTAATTTTTAAAAAGGTATTTTTTTGAATAGGTAACATGGATGGTTTAAAAATATGAAGGTTTTAATAAAAGTCTACCATCACCTAGCTCCTGCACCCACTCTTTCTCTCTTCCATTATTAATTTCTTGTATGTCATTTTCAGAATTGTTTGTGCACAGAAAAGTAAATAAGAATACACATTTTGACCTTTATTTGAAAAGTTAGTATACCTTCTACCTACCTTAACATATCACTTAACATATCTTAGAAATTTTACGTTATCAGTATATGTGGACCTTTCTCATTCCTTTCACATCGCAGGTATTCCAGGGTATAGATAGTTTATTTACTCAGTTCCCTTTTGACAAGCAGTTGGGTTATGTCCAGTCTTCTGCTGTGAGCAAGTGCTGTAGTCAGTAACCTGGTGCACAGGCCATTTCACACACATGCCTATATATCTATAGGGTATATTCATTGCAGGAAACCTTGGGTCAAATGAAATTTGTGTAAATTTTTTATAGTTATTGCCATATTGCTACCACAGTGATACCAGACTTGGATTTTTGCTAAGATGATAGGACTTTTGATCTGTCTCAATCTAGTTCGTGTTTTACTTGACTGTGTTGAGCAGCATCTCTTCATATGTTTAAAAGCTCTCGAATTTCTTTTTCTTTTTTTTTTTTAAGGCGAGACAACCCTTGGTTTACCTTATAGATTGCAAGAACCTTGTCAGCATACAATCCCTTATTTTATTTTTACAACTACAGCACCTGGTCTTCCTAGTTAATCCCCTATCCAAGTACTAACCAGGCCCCGACCCTGCTTAGCTTCCAAGATCAGATGGGATCAGGCACATTCAGGGTGGCATGGCCGTAGATATTAAATTTTTTTTCTGTATTCTTTATCTCCTTTTTCAATTTTTCTAGTAGACTTTGGTCATTTTCTTCTTGATATCCATGACTTCATTTAAATATTAGTGAAATTAATCCTATTTAATAGGTTTTTTTCTTATTAGTTTGTCCGTCTGTCTTTGGATAAAACACCTAATGGTGTTTGTTACTACACAGAAATTTTTTCTTTTTTGTATAGATGCATTGATACATTTATTAATCTTTTAGGGTTTAGAGATTTTGATTCACAGTTAATCATTCTTTTCATAGAACTTTTGTGCTTTATTTTTTTAATTGAAATCCTTGATCTTTTCTTTTGTAAGGTATAAGGTATAGACCCAACTTTTTCCTTTTTTTAATTAAAAAAATAATTACAATTGGCATTCAATATTAGTTTCAGGTGTACAGCATAGTGGTTAGACATTTACTTTCTAGATTCCTTCATCTGGAAAGTAAGATGATAATACAACCTACCTTATACAATTGTTTTAAGATGAATTTATCCTCTTATGCTCTTAAAACAGGCTGGCATATAGTAAACTTTCAAATGATAGCTTTTTATTTTTGGTATTTTCTTCAATAAGCATTTATTGAGTACTAAGTACCAGGTACCGTGTTAGGCTCTGGGTTTACAATAACTCAAAATGGACATAATCCTTGTCTTCATAGAGCTTACGGAGCAATAAATATTAATGAAGAATCACTAACAAATCACACGGGAAGGGTGTGTGATATGGGTATGAATTAGGTTAGTGAGGGGTGGGGTGAAGAACATTCCATATGAGGTGAATAGCAATGTATAAAGATGTGGTAGGAAGAAGCTTGGTGAGTTCATGGGACTGTAAAAATCTGAAATGCCCCAGAGTAAAAAGAATGAAGAGGGGAAGACACTTTCAGTGTCATGGTTGGTAGATTGCTAGTTTTAACCTGGTGTCCTCCCTCTTTCTTAGTGATAAAATATTCGATTTTAGCAGAGTAAGTACATAGTTGTCAGAATATAGAATATATTTCCTAGCTTCTCCTTTAGCTAAAGTGTCCATATGATTAAATTTTAGCCAAAGAGGCGTCTGAAACTTCTGGAAGTATCTTTATAGGGAGGGATGTGCCCTTCTTTGTTCCTTCCTTTTTCTTTATGTTTGGAGTGGAATGTGACTGCCGAAGCTTGAGCAACCATCTTGGACCATGGGGCAGTGCACTAAGAAAATGGAGCGATAAGATAGGATTTCCGATGCTGGTGGGGCTGTTGTTTAAGTCATTTGGGAGTTGTCTTTTATACCATTTGTGGCCATACCCAATCCTAGCTAATAACTTGCTAAGGAGTGTTGTCATTATCTTAAGCAGCTGAAGAATTTTAAGCAGGGGTGACCTTGGCTCCTGTGTAGAGAATGGATTTCAGAGAGGCAAGAATGGAGTGGAGAGACCAGTTTGGAAGCTGTTTTATAAGTCGAGGGCACAGAGGACTAGGGTAATTGCAGCAGAGGTGGGGATCGGTGGATGGGTTTGAGAAATAATTAGGAAGCAAATCAGTGGGTCTTAGTGATGGGTTGGATGTAGAGGGGAGAGTTTGCTATCGTAGACAACTCCTGGCTTTCTGGCTTGTATAAATC
Source organism: Rousettus aegyptiacus (assembly GCF_014176215.1). Taxonomy (NCBI): domain Eukaryota; kingdom Metazoa; phylum Chordata; class Mammalia; order Chiroptera; family Pteropodidae; genus Rousettus; species Rousettus aegyptiacus. The sequence continues at coordinate 27,674,533 of NW_023416286.1, forward strand.
AATAGATGATAGTGCTGTTGACTAAGGTAGGGGTTACTAGGAGATTGAGTAACCCCTGTTATCAATAGACATCCATGAATTTGGTGCGGAGATGTCAAAGAGAACATTGAGTACGTAGGCCTGAGCTCAGAGGAGAGGGCTAGGCTGGAGTTCAAACTAAAGTTGTTTACATGGAGTTGGTATGGAGCTGTGGGCATGGATGAAAGCTCACAGGGAGAGACTGTAGCCTAAGAAGGCAGCAACCTAGCACAGACCCTGAAGAAAACCTGATATCTTCAGTCTGGGTAGAGGAGGAGCTTAAAAAGGAGAGGGGGAAAAAGGTGGCTAGAGGGGTAGGAAGAAAACCGGGAGAGGGGAGAGTGTGTGAGTGTGTGTGTGTATAGTCAGGAGGATCAAATGCAGTTGAGAAGGAAGGTAAGGACTGAACCTGTGCCTTGCATTTAATAGTAGGGACATTCTCAGTAATCTTGCTTTTGGTGGTGTGATAAGTCCAAGCAAAAGGCGTTATTTGCTTATGTTAAACAGAGTTTGTATATGGATACAAAAGGAAGTCAGGGCAGAAGGGATGCAGTGCAGAGAGAGGTCAGCAACTTTTCCCAGGACTCATGGAAGCATCAGCGCCCAGGTCACAAATCCTCACCAGGGATGTTCTTTTCTTTGTTCCTTGATCTTCTCCCTCCCTCTCCTCTTTATGTGTAGGTGATTCTGCTCTTAGCCCTTTCCTCTCCACTTATTCCCAGGATTGCTCTCATGGTTTTATCCATATGCCACTGTCCCCACGTCTGTTTCTTACCCAGCCTTTCTCCTGAGGCCTGAGATGTCTTGCCTATTGGTCATTTCCCTAGGTGCCCAAAGACTTGACAAAGGCAAAACCAAGTTTAGTTCTTTTCTCCATCCAGTGTCCACAAGCTCCTTTGGTATTCTCTAGGTTGATAGGTCCCACTGTCACCCAAAAAAGCAATCCGTGAATCATTCTTGGTATCTTCTATTCTCTGACCAATCCTATTCTGGCCTGTGACTACCCTGAGAATCTACTTTTTTCCTCTTCATACCTCTGCTGCTGCTTCCTTGCAGCTGCCATAGTTTAGGCACCAGCTACTCTCCTCAGCATCCCTGCAGTAGTTTCCTGCCTGGTCTCCTTGTCTCTGAAATTGTATTCTCTCCTCTGTTCTCCCATCCACCCATCCACACAGCTTCCAGCATGATCTTTCTAAAATGCAAGTCTCATCTCGTGAGAGTGAGATAACACCTTTTAAGGCCTCCTCATTGCCTGCTGCATGGCATAGGCAGCCTCTCTGCCAGTTTAGATCTTGGGTAAGTAGATACAGAGACTAAGAAACGGAGGTTTATTAGTAATACCTGTGAAATTTAGAAGAGTCATGATTGGGCAGAGATGGCTTCAGACTGTGCCGTGTAAACTCACAGTTCTGACCAGCCCCCTGGGGAGCTCTGGAGAAAAGACGACCTGTTGGGGAGTCCTATATTCAGCAGAAATGACCAGGTCCTAATACTCTCAATGCTTAGTTATTGGCTGGAGACTCCCCACAAAGATGCTGCGGGGGATCCTCATGGCATTGCAGACTGGGGGCCAACGATAGGGAGCCAGGAGCAGCACGCTTCTGTGGCTGCCTCACCATCTCCCTGGATGTATCTGTTGATCGATTCCCTAGCATTACCTTCCCTTTAACAGCAAATCCTGTCTATTCCATGTCATGTTCCTTGAACACGTGAGTTCTTTTATCTTTTACTTTTCCTTCTAAAATGCCCTTCCCTTTATTTCTTCGCCTGGACTGGAAAAGTGTTTCAAAAGTCAACTCAAGTGTCATAACCATGATGTCCTTCCTATTACTTCAGCCATGTATCCACATCTTCTGTATCCATTGCTTGCCAAGTCATCACTCTGCATTATCTTTGGTCTTCTTACTAGTGAACCCATTACAAGAAGGCTCTTCATTTAAAAAGATAATTTTATTCACTGTACTTTGCATTTTGAGGCTGGTGTTAAATATTTGTTGTATTGAATGAAAATAATGAAAGATCTCATCTCTCATCAGAAGTTTAGGATTACTTTTTTCCATTTCAAAGGACAAAAGAAATATTCTGTATTACCTAATGATGGGCCTACTGTCTGCGGATTAGCTTTTAGTACCAATGATAGCCTATAAACCTGCGAACGGTAACGTTGAGGAAGGTGCTGCTCTAATGGGACACTTGACAGTATTGCCAAGAATAAACTGATGTGGCCTGGGAATAGGAAGATGTGGGAGATGACCAGTAAATCTAGGAAGGTGGCAGCCTGCCCAGGACAAGTAGGAAATCTCATTAAATTGAGTTCGTTTTCCTGTTGGACAAGCAACTTATAGAAGACATATATGAATAAAAATGAAATGTATGCAAGATATTGACAGCTTGTTCTTTGGTACAGTTCGAACACTTCTGAAATTGAAGAAAGTGAAAACAAGTCTGTAAAAATTAGTGCAAAAAAGGTATGTAGAAGTGTTCTTAATTTGTAAGATATTTCATGTCCTGTTTAGATTCAATGCAAATAGGAAAAATGTTCTGTAGCAATATTTTTCATAAAGTATTGTTTTAGAAGGTACATTTTAAACAAAAGTGAAATATTTTTATATCTAAAGTGTTCTTCATTACAGAGATATCTCTGTACCTTGTCAATTTTAGCATTCATGTTATATATTTAGATTGTGATTTACAAAATCAGTGATTTGTTGGGAGTGTATTTGGAACTTTCTTTAATGTAGGTTCCCCATCCTATCCACTAATCATGTTATCATCTCTCTGTATGTTCAATCTTGAAATTTAGAAATGAGAAATTTGGGCTTTATGGTTATCTACTCTTACAATAAGAATGATAAGCATTTGTATTTCCTAAATCAGTAATGCTGTTTTCTTGACAGGTAAGAAGAAAACTCAAGCCCATTAGTGATGACTCTGACAGCACTGAAGAAAGTAATATAATAATAAAAGGTAAGCCAGCAGAGAAAGTAAGTAGACAACAACATGAAGCTGTTCCAGCTACAGCATCTTCAGAATGTTCAGAGTCATCAGCTGAATCGGGCACTCCTAAAAAGATGGGACCTCTTAATGCCAAGTTATCTGTTGAAAAAGAGACCCTGGCAACAGAAAGTCAGCTGGTAAGTGTGTCTGCCAGCCCCTTGGAGAGGGAAAAGAAGTTGACTGAAAAATGTTTAGGAGGAAAATAAAGCATTTTTTCTTTCCTTCAGTTTTTAAAAAAGATGTTTTATATCTTATAAAAATATGTTTTAGAATATTTAGAAGGTATGGAAAGATCACCTATAATTCCATCACCCAAAAATAACCACGTTTTTTGGTTTATACTCTTCAGTCCTTTTACTGAGTTTTTCTCACCCTAAGTGGCACCATGTTCTTGTCATTTAGTATTTTGCAATATTTTAATGAATGCCTGAAATTTCATTCAGGAAAGTGTCATAGTTTATTTCATCTCTAACTAATGAACAGTTAAAATTGAAACAATTATAAGTGCTTTGATGAATTTCTAGCTAAATCTTTGTGTGTACCCTCGATCATTAGAAAAAATCGTTAAAATAAAATTTCTGGGTCATAATTGTGTTCTAAGATTCTTGACATACAGTATCTTTTGGTCAAGTTTTTAATATGTTTTGTCCCAGCACTTTGTTTTGGCCCATTGAAACCGATTTCGAACTTCTGGCCTACAGAACTGTTGGAGATACATTCCTGTTGTTTTAAGCCACCAAGTTGTGGTAATTATTACAGCAGCCACAAGAAACTAAAATGCCACCTGATGACTTTTTTTTTTTTCCATTATGTGCATTTTGGTTGTAAAATTTCTAAAAAAAAATTAAAGTATATTTTCTATTAAGATTCCCTATTTAATCATTAAGGTGGTTATTTACTTTTTTTTTTTTTTTGAACATATTTATGATAGCAGTTTTAAAGTCTTTCTTAAATCAGATATCTGGGCTATCATCAGGGTCAGTTTTGTTTGAGTACATTTTCTGTCTTGACTGTGGATCACATTTTTTGTGTGTAACATTTTAAATCTAGTACTTTCTATTTGTGTATTGGACATCATTGTTAATAAGTTGTTGAGATTCTGAGTTCTATTAACTTCTGAATAATGTTGACTTTTATTCTAATAGGTAGCTTGATTTTTGGCTGGTCATCTTGAACTCCTGTAGGTTTGGTTTTATCCTTCGTTAGGGTAGATTTGTGAAAAGTCTAAGTGGGACTCAACCTCTCTATTAGTTTTCAATTGTTGCATCACAAATTACCACAGACTACGTGATTTAAAACAACATACATTTATATCCCATAGTTTCTATAGGTCAGAAGTCCAACCTGGATTACCTCAGATGCATTCTTTACTTAGGATCTCACAAGGTTGAAATCAAGGTGCTAGCCAGGACTGAAATCTCTTCTGAGACTCAAGGTCTAATCTAAAATTATTCAGGTTGTTAGTAGAATTCGATTACTTGCCTTTGTAAGCCTGAGGTTCTTGTTTTTTTTCTGTTTGAAGCTGGGGGGCACTCTTAGCTTCTAGAGGCTATCCGTAGGTCCTAGTCATGTGGCACTTGTATCTTCAGAAGGAGCCAGAGAATCAATCTCTCTTTATTTGGCTACAATGGAGTGTTATATAATGTACCTAATAAAGGAAGCAGCTATCCCATCATATTCACAAGTGCCACCCTTCCTCAAGTGGAGGAAGTCATAGAAGTCATTAGGGATCATCTTAGAATTCTGCTTACCAGTCTCTGTCTCCTTTGCGAATTTGGTCAAATACTGATTTCAGAAGGCTTTGTTAGGGTGGGTCTAAAGTAGTCTTTATTCTAGGGCACTGCTTTTCAATTCTTTTTCATTATTGTCCTTACGAAGCCTTTTAAGACATTTTTTTTTTTACTTCTAATTATCCCTCCCACAATTAAATTTTAATACCACAAGTGTACTGCCTGTTTATGTTTAGGTACTCGAGTCCTTCCGAGGGTTACAACCATTATAATATCTTTTTTTTTTTTTTTTTTTTTTGCATTTCCCCCTAAGAATCAGTTTTTGCCCCCTTGGGAACAGTATCATCCTGTTTGAGACTGCATGCTCTAGAGCAGGGGTCCCCAACCCCCGGGCCATGAGTCGGTACCTGTCCGTGGCCTGTTAGAAACGAGGCTGCCCAGCAGGAGGTGAGCAGCAGGCAAGCTTCTTCATCTGTATGTGCAGCTGCTCTCCATTTCTAGCATCACTGCCTCAGCTCCATCTCAGATCATGAGGCATTAGATTCTCATAGGAGCACCAGTCTCTGGTACCAAAAAAGGTCAGGGACCGCTGCTCTAGATCATGGCTCTTAGCTCTAAGTCACAGTCTTTCTGCTGCTAGCTCAGCTGGATAGACAGGTGTTAACTAGTTTTAATGAGGTCTCTGCATTTTCTGCATCTAATTTCCCCCAGCATTCCTTGTTCTCTATTACCTGTGATGTTCTTAATCCCATTATAGCCACTTTCCGGTAAACTTTATGTGGTCTCACCCTGCACATACGGACTTTTGGAGAACCCTTACCTGGACTTCTGTTGCTCTTCTCTGAGCAGTTTATTCCAAGTGCTTCAGCTGCTGTACTCTGATCTCTGCCTTCTCAGCAGAGTAGGATTATCATGCTCCGCTTGGATTTAGTTTGTTGTGCTGCTGTGTGGAAATTGTCCCCAGGCATGGAGTCGCGGTGGGAATGGGGGGCATTCTTCTGAGTTTCCTAGTCTTGTTTGCCTCTTGTCCAATGCCTAAATAAAACTGCCAACCGCCACCCCCATTTTATGGTTTATGGCAATGGAGCGAGTTCAGAAGCTGCTCTTCCATCATAGCTTGAAAATTGAGCTGATTCCAGACAGTGTTATTTTAAATAATAAAAGTTCAACTTCTTGCAAGGCCATTGTTAAAAGCCAACTGAAAATTTTATTTTTTATTTTGAGACAGTTTAATTTTTTCAATGTTTCCTTCTATTTATTTAGATTACATATATAATTGATGTATTAGCTTAGAAGTAAATAAGAACTATTTGATATTACTGTCTTCATCCTTTTAAAAGAAAGAAAACAAGTAAAATCCTTTCCTGTATTTTTTTGTAGAACACTCAGAAAAAGAAGATGTTCTGTGGAAAAAGGAAGAAATCAAGAAGTGAAGCTATAGACTCAGGTACAGAATAGTGTTTTATACTTTGGCAGCCATTTAGGAATTTCCTTTAAAAATACTTAACTAACAAGTAGTAAATTTTAAGTATGTAAAACTGCCACTTAAATAAGTTAAAAATAATATGTGACTTTGGAGTAACTTTTTTTCATCGATCATAAAAATTTCAACACACAACAAAGGTGAAAGAATTTTACAGTATATATTTATGTACCCACCACCTAGATTGTGCTATTGAAATTGGTTATATTTGCTTTATCACCAATCCATTAATCCATTTTAATTTTTCATATAGAATATGTTCTTTTCATATATCATGTAGATTGTTCTCTTGTTATAAAGCTTATTTCACTTAATCTGACTTTTTTCAGATTCATCCATGTTATTTTGCATCATTTTTATGATATAAAAAGTTTACTGAAAAAGTTTCAGAGGAAAAGAAAGCATCTCTTTCAGTTTTTTTTAAAGAGAAGTTATATATTTTTCTTGTTACAAAAATATTTATTCTAGAAAATTTATAAACTATGGAAAAGAAGATAAAATCACTTATAATTCATCACACCAAAATAACTACCATGTTTTTTGTCTGTATTCTTTAATCTTTTCACTGAGGTTTTCTCACCCTAAATGGGATTATATCCTTGTCTTGTCATATTTTACCATATCCTAAGTATTCTACAGTACCATTTTAATGAATGAATATTTCATTCATGAATGTACCATAGTTTTAATCTCTTACTAAATGTTACTACTATCTAAATCAATCACTGAGTAATCTTTCTGTGTTCTAGAACTAGCCTATTAGGTAGACTAAAATTAAAATATAGTTAACAAAGAACTCTATCACCAGTAGCATTGGATAGTGGCAGACTATTAAAAGCACAGCAAAGTAATTAAAAGGCAGCAGTGCTTCAGGCTGCTTTAACAGAAATGGGAGAACCAAGGAGACAGCAGTTACAGAGTTGCAGTATAGATAGGTTTTTGAGACTGAACTGGGATTGAGGAGTATGTCTCCTTCCACATGTTTCTTCAACTGGATCTATTTTTACCAATTTGATGGGATGAGTTTTGTTGAAGGCTTTCAGAACCCTGGACTTAGAGCCAAATTATTGAAATCAGTATATTAAGTTGGCTTATCTTAATATTCTAGATATTTCTGACTGTGTACATATTTGGTGTCAAAAAGGAAAGAAAAGCAGCGAAATTATGGAGTTAGATGTTGTTTTGTCTGCATTTGAGAAAACTCTCCCAGAATATAAGTAAGTCTTTTGATGTGACATATGTAACTAATAACTTTTTCCTTGAAGCACTTTTGCTTATCCCACAGCTTCTGATATATAATATTTTCGTTATTATTCAGTTTTACCTGTTTTTACATTTCTAATTTTTTCTTTAATCTGCAAATTATTTGTTAGTATGTGTTTTCGAATGTCCAAATATGTGACTTTTTAATTTATGTTTTTGTATTAACCTTCTATTTTAACTATGTTGTCTAATTTCATGGACTTGTGATAACCTATTTTTTGAAGTTTTGAGGCTCTTATGACCTAGCACATTATAGGAATCTCTAATTAGTCTACGTAGAATCTCTAATTATTGGATCTATGTAGAATCAGTATTATTTATAGATTTTTCCTAATACTTTCATCAATTTATGCTATATAGATTTAGAGACTTTTATTAGAACATCATGTTTAAAATTGCTCTGTCTTGATTGAACATTTTTATCATAGTGACTTCTTTTATTCCTAAAAATGTTTTATTTTGAAATCTACTTGATACTAACATTGTGTCACTAGATTTCTTTTGCAAGCATTTGCCAGATTTTACCCTTTTTTACTTTCTTGTACTTCCAATTTTTGTTTGATATTAACTTTATTTCTTATAAAATCTTTTAAAAATCCAGTGTGTCCACACCTTTTAACTATTGACTGTAGTCCATTTACATTTATTGTAATTATCAGTATATTTGGAAAAATGGATGAATAGTGTTTTTCTTTAAATTTTTTTTTTCTAGCTTTTGATGTTTTTAATCCATTCTTGCTTTTTAAAAAAACAGAATTTGTAATTCGCCACTAATAAGATTAGAACTTTGACAAGGTCTCTTATCTTTCGGTCTTCTCTCCTTGTCCCCTACCCCAAACCCCATCATATTTATAATAGAGACTTTTAATTCTGGATTAAGATAGACAAATTTTATTATCTTCTCTAAAACAGCAACAGTCTTTATTAAGGTATGTATTTGATCATCACCTTAACTTCAGATATTTCTTGTAACTTCCTCTGGATATGTCTCCTTATTTAAATGCTTCATATAACACTTTTCAGTGTGGCCGTTTATGTTGTAAACTTTATAAATCCTTCTGATTATTTCGATCATGACTTTGAATGTGAATAACTGTTTAGCTGGATATAATATTCTAGGTTCTAAATCATTTCCTTAAATACTTTGTAATCACTATTCCTTTTTCTTCTTTTGCATTAATCTTAATTTGGAAAATATGATGTTTAAGTCTTGTTTCTTTACATGTGGTCTCCTCTTTCTCTAAGCTTTTATAGTGTTTTATCTTTGATATTAAACTTCACAATTTTAGGTCTGACCTTTTCAATCTAAGATTCTTCTTTAATTACAAAAATTAAAAAGATTTTTGTCCTATTTTCTATATTACTGTCCTTTGCTTCATTCTTCTAGCTTTCCTCAATCTAGAAATTTGCTAATCTATTTCTCAGATATTCCATTCTGCCATTTTACCCCATCTGTTGAGTTCTTTATTTAGCTATTTTAGGTTTTATTTGTAATATTTCTGTTTAGTTATTTTTTTATGTTTTATATTCAGGTTTTATTATGTTGCTTATGTCTTCTTTAGACTACCAGGCTAATTTAAAATTGATTATCTGTTGTGAAATACCTGCTTATGTTAGACTTTCTGGTCTAATATATTGTTTTTCCTTTGAAATAGTTGTATTTCTCCAGTGTCTTATTGCTCCAGCCTTTGAGCTTATTTTCCCCAGGGGACTGTCAGCTTCTCTGTCAGACATTGTGTATAACAGAAGACCAAACTTTAATCCCTGTTAGTTCCCATGAGTACAAGTGACAGCAGCGGGTGAGTCCTAGAGTGGAAGCCTCAGTCAGTCATCCCACAAAGTAACCTGTCAGATCAGGATTTCACCCTGTGTCTTCTACAGATTAGTAGCATTAAGAGTAGATATATACCTCAGATTATCAGGGGAAGGAAGAGGAAATAACTGCCCAAAGTTAGTCAATCTCTACCTGTTTTTCTTCAAGCTTCACAAACATAGCCCAGGTCTTACTCTTATTTGCACAGGCAGAGGTCTGAGTTGCTGCAGCTGTTGGGGAGGTACGGTTTGTGAGAACCAGTGCTGGGGAAGAAGCAGAAGCCAACAGTTCTTTTCCTACCTTGGACCACTGCCGCCACTCCTCACACCAGTTCACTCAATCTAAACCTTTGTTCCTCTCACCTGAAGGCTTTTCTCAGCTTTCTCCAGGTGGGGATGTGGGTTTTTCCCTCTGTAGTCCTTCTGGGGAGGTTCTTGGGGAAAGGAGCACCCTGTCATGCTAACTCATCTTTATCATGGTGGGAACTGTCTGTTTTATTATCCTTTATGGTATGTTCCAGAGCCAGTTTGCCATTAAAACTGGTACAGAAGTTCTCTTAATACATTCAAGATTATCTTGACTGTGTTATCTTTTTTTCTAGTCATAAATCTCTTTAAATGAAGACTTATTATAGACTTCTAATGTTTTAGTGAAATTGGCATTCATTATCTTGCCTTTTAGCTTAGTGAATTCTTGATTTAACAAATTATTTAGAGGTATAGCGTATTTTCATTACTTTTAAAATTACAAAATACCCTTGTGTTTCTGTCATACCAAATAATTCTGGTAGAATCACTGACCTTGTTTTATTTTCTTGAGAATGTGTTCTCAGCCACATGAAAAGCTTCGGTCTTTCAAAATCAAGTTAGCTATTTGAGGGTCTGTTATTTTTAATATCCTGTACCTGGCACTGACACCTGAATAATTTGTTAACGGACTTACTGATTGTAAGCAGTTCATCGATAAAAGTAGAGAAGTATGCCATGAAATGCAAACATTACAAACTTAGGATATTCTAAAACTGATTCAGTTATCTGTAGAGATGTGACCAGATTTTTAAGGTACTTGAATTTGAAATATGATATCTGTGTCTAGATATCATAGGTAGACCACTACCATGTAACCCATGTAGAAAGGCCTGACTAGTTTTCTAATTTTTACTTTTTAACATCTTAAAATCATGATTTCATATTTATATTGGAAATATTTTTAGGAGGGCTGATGTATTTTTTTAAGTGGCAAAATATATATAACATAATTTACCATCTTAATCATCTTTGAGTATAAATTCAGTGATGTTAAGAATATTCTAATTGCCATGCAGCAAATATCTCTCTCCCCATTGTGTAGCCGTGGCACTCTTCTTGAAGATGATTTGATCATATATTTGAGAGTTTATTTCTAGGTTCTCTATTCTGTTCCAGTGGGTAAGATGTCTGTCTTTATGTCAATACTATACTATTTTTATTACTGTAGTTTTGTGATTTTACCAGGAAATGTGAGGCCTCAGCTTTGGTTTGCTTTTTCAAGATTGTTTTGGCTATTTGGGGTCCTGTTATATTCCATATGGAGTTTAGGATGGTTTTTTTCTATTTTTCTGAAAATGCCACTGGGAGTTTGGTAGGAATTGCATTGAATCTATAGATCACTTTGGGTAGTAAGGACATTTTAATAGTATTAACTCTTCCAGTCAATGAGCAAGGGGTGTTTTTCCATTTATTTATATCTTAATTTCTTTCAACAATGTTTTATAGTTTTTAGTGTACGAATCTCACCTTGGTTAAGTTTATTCCTGAGTGTTTTATCTTTTTGATGCTATTGTAAATGGGATTGTTTTCTTTATTTCCTTTTTGGACTGTGCATTGTTAGCATATAGAAATGCAACTGATTGTTTTTATATTTTTCAACTTTGCTGAATTTGTTTATGGGTTCTAACAGTTTTTTAATTTTTTGGTGGATTCTTCAGGGCTTTCTACATAAGATCATGTTATCTATGAACAGAGATTCTACTTCTTTCTTTCTGATTTGAAGGCCTTTTTTTGTTTTCTTTATTGCTCTAGCTAGGATTTCCAGGACTGTGTTGAAAAATGGCAGGAGAAGGCATCCCTGCCTTGTTCCTGATCTGAAAGCAACAAAAGCTTTCCATTTTTCACCACTGAGTATGGTATTAGTTGTGGGCTTTTCATATATGGCTTTTCGTTATGTTAATTTCTTTCTATTTCTAGTTTGTTGAGAGTTTTTATCATGAATAGGTGTTGAATTTTGTCAAATGCTTTTTCTACATTAATTGAGATAACCATATGGCTTTTTGTCCTTCATTCTGTTATTGTGGTATATTACATTGATCTTATTCTGTATATTGAACTATCCTTGCATTCCAGAAATAAACCCTACTTTGTCGTGATGTATATAACCCTTTTAAGGTGTTAAATTCTGCTTACTAGTATTTTGCTTAGGAGTTTTATACCAATAATCATTAAGGATATTGATTGGTCTTCAGTTTTCTTATAGTATCTTTGTCAGATTTTGGTATTAGGGTAATGCTGGCCTCATAAAATGAGTTTGGAAGTGTTCCCCTTCAGTTTTTTGGAAGAGTTTGAGAAGGACTGGTATTATTTGTTTGGTAGAATTCTCCATTGAAGCCATCTGGCCTTGGGATCTGTGATGGGAGGTTTTCAATTACTGTTTCAATCATCTTATTAGCTATAGATTTGTTTAGATTTTTTTTATTTTTTCATGATTCATTCTTGCTAAGTTCTACTTTTCTAGAAATTTATGCATTTCTTTTAGGTTATCCAACTTGTTGGCATATAATTGTTCATGCCAGTATGTTCCAATTCTTTTTATTTCTGTGGCATCAGTTAGTGTCTTTTTCATTTCTGCTTGAGTCTTTTTTTTTCTAGTCTAAGGATTTGTCAATTTGGTTTTTATTCTATTTTGCTATTCTGTTTTCTCTCTGATATTTGTTGTTCATTCTGCTAACTTTCAATTTAATTTGCTTTTCTTTTTCTAGTTCCTTGGGGTATAAAATTAGGTTGTTGATTTGAGAGCTTTCTTCTGTTTTATGTAGGTTATGTACTGCTATAAACTTCCCTCTTAGTACTGCTTTTGCCGCAACCTATAAGGTGTTGGTACGTTGTTTTCGTTTTCATTTATCTCAAGATATTTTCTAATTTCCCTTGATATTTCTTCTTTGACCCATTGTTTGTTCAAATATGTTTAATTTCCACATACTTGTGAATTTTCCAGTTTTCTTTTGGCCAATGATTTCTAGTTTCCATTGTGGTCTGAAAAGATACTTGGTATGGTTTCAGTTTTATTAAATTGGTTAAGCCTTACTTTGTCACCTATTGTGTTATATCAGAGATAATGGTCTGTGTGTACTTCAGAAGAATGTATTCAGCTATTATTGGGTGGAATATTTTGTATGGGTTTATTAGGTCCAGGTGGTTTATAGTGTTCAAGTTATCTCTTTATTGAGTTTCTTTATGGTTGATCTGTCCATTACTGAAAGTGAGGTATTGAAATCTTGTCCTGTTACTGTTATAATCTATACTTCCCTTTAATTCTGTCTCCCTTTAATTCTGTCAGTTCTTATATTTGGGTCTCCAGTGTTGGGTGCATATATATTCATGACTTATCTTCCTGGTGAATTGACCATTTTTTCATTATATAATATCCTTTGTATTTTGTGACAATTTTTGACTTAACGTTTATTTTCTCTAAGTATGGGCACATCTGCTCTCTTTTGGTTCATTTGATAGACTATCTTTTACCATCCTTTTGCATTCAATCCATGTATTTCTTTATACTTAACTAAAATGAGTCTCTTATATACAGCATATAGTTGGCTTTGTTTTTTTAGTCAGTTAGCCACTCTTTCTTTTGATTGGGGAGTTTCATCCATTTAAATTTAATGGAATTACTGATAATGACCGATACTATTTTAATTGTTTTTCTATGAGTCTTGTAGTTATTTTGTCCTTTTCTTGCTGCCTTCTTTTGTGTTTCGTTGATTTTGTGTAGTGACATACCTTGATTTCCTTCTCTTTTTCTTTTTCGCATCTTCTATAGATTCGTGTGTGTGTGTGTGGGGGGGGGGTTACACTGAGGATGACATGAATCATCTTATAGCAATCTTTAACCCATTTCCCCTTGCCAGCAGCCGTAGTAAGTGCTTGCAGCCGCAGCACTTACCCTGAGATAACTCATGGATTATAGTCTTAATCTTACCCTCAGAGTTTGCTATGAAGTATCTTGCTTTTATTATTATTTTCTCATCAGTCTAGTATGTTGATAGTCTTTGGAAACAAATTACATCATTCTATTTATAGCATTCTGTTTTTAGTAGTGGTATTTCCATTTACAAAATATAGTAATTCTCAATCACTGAAAACATCAAATCCTAGAAAAGGCAGCATTCCTATGCATGTTAAATTAACACTGGCAGCAAGCTACACTTTTTTTTTCTAAATGAGAAAATGGTTAAACTGATAACATACAAAAACTGTGCTCCTTTACATCTCCCTCCTCCATTTTATGGGATAATACTTTATATTACCAACAATGTCACAGATTATACCTTTCATACTTTTAACCATTAGCATAGGTATTTTTGTTACTTTTTAAATTATATACTAATATTGTTTTATGCACCAGCACAAGATTCAGTATTTGTTCATATGTTTATTTTACCGAAAACCTTTATATATTTTGTTTTTTTGTGCTGCTGTATAGTATCCTTTTTGTTCAACTCGAGGGACTCTCTTTAGTAATTCTTATAAGGCAGGTCTAGTAATGATAAACCACCTCAGCTTTTGTTTACATGGGAAAGTATTTTTCTTTCATTTTGAAGGATAGTTTTACTAGGTATAGTATTCTCGAATGGCATGTTTTCCTTCAGCACTTTGAGTATGTCATCCCACACCATTCTATCCTGTAACGTATCTGCTTAGAAATCTCCCGACAATGTTATTGGCATGCCCTTGTACACAACAAGTTGCTTTTCTTGTTCCACTTTTAAGAGTCTCCCTTTGTTTTTGAATTTTAACAGTTCGAATATAATGCATCTTAGCTGGGGTCTTTTGAGCTTTCTGAATTTGAGTATCCATTTCCTTCCTCAGATATGGGAGGTTTAGGGCCATTATTTCTTCAGACAAGCCCTCTACCACTTTCTCCTTCTGGGGCTCCAAAAATGTGTATTTTGGCTTACTGGGTGCCCCATGAGTCCCTTAGCTTTTTTATTTCATTTTTTTTTGTTTGTTTCTCTGACTTGATAACTTCAAATAAATCACATTTTCTGTTTCTTTCCTCTGCTTAAGCAAATCTTTGTGAGCCCCTCTAATGGACTTTTCAATTCATTGTATTATTCAGCTCCAGAATTTGGTTCTCCTTTTTTTTTTTATAGTTTGTTGAGATTCTCATTTTGTTCATGCATTGTTTTCCTGATTTAGATTGTTTATCTGTGTTTTCTTGTAGCTCATTGAGCTTTTTAAAGATAATTGTTTTTTAATTCTTTGTCAGGTCTCAATTTCTTTAGGGTGTGTCTAGAGATTTCCTTCTTCCTGGGCCTTATTTCTTTGCTGTGTTTGTGCATTTAAAAAAGCCATTTCTCAGTTTTTATAGACTGGTTTTGTACAGGAGAAGACCTTCACCAGTCAGCCTGAGTAAAGATTGTGGGGGTGGGGAGGGGTTCTCTGTCCTTTTCTGGGGATATATCTTCTTTGGTCTTGTGTAATTTCCCAACTAGAGAGGTTTGCATCTTTCTTTTTCAGAAGACTGAAATCTCTAAATATTGGGGCTCCCTCTGGTGTCTGTCTGTGGTACTTTAGTTCCCTGGTTCTTCATCAAGTTGCTGAACTTTCTTTGTTCTTTTTGACTGCAGGCATCCAAACTATGTCAGTTCCCGCCAGTGCTCCAATTCAGGTGACATAAATCATTCCCTCAGGCAGCTGTCCCCTAAAAACTAGAATGTTGGGTGACATTCTACTCTTTCCCTCCTAAGGCTAAAGGCACAAGCTGGGCCATTTTTCCCGATCCTGCTGAGCAGTGCTAGCCCCTGGGTACAGTGTTGCTGGTTCTCTTACTGCAACAAGCTGCTGAGCTCCTTTGTTATCCATGGCCCTCAGGCATCCATAGTATGCTGGTTTCTTATCAGTGCTCCAAGTCAGGCAAGACAGAAAGGAGTTCCTCATTCAGCACTTTGAAAAGCCAGGTTATTGCTCTTCTCTTTCTTTCCCAAGGGAGAAACCATGAACTGAGCTTCACCTCTCAATAGAACTGAGCTGTGCTGGCTTGGGAGGAGGGCTGTCTCTAGTGATATAAAATAACTTTTCTTATCTGTTTCAGTGTGGCTGTTCTTGACTTTGAACGTGCCTAGTGCACTACAACTTAATTTGGGGCTTCCCATAAAGGCTTTTTGGACTGTATGTAGTTGTTAAATTGGTTTCCCTGTGGGAGGAGGAGGTCTGGGACTTCCTATTCTATCATCTTGCTGATGTCACTAGAAATACCTTTTAACACCCATTTCATGATGAGAACAAAGATCCGTATTAAAAACTACAGGCATTCTCTTGTACATGCTTAGCTTCTGATGAATTAGGCCATGAGTTTGGTCCCCTTCTTTTAGGTGACTTTTCCTCATGGATTGCCCCAAGAAAAAAATAACTTTGTAAAGTACCTGTTACTTACACAAGAGATTTATTACTTTCAATTAAAAGGACAATTTAAATCATAGTCCCCTTCTGTGCTGACGCAGAGTAGGGTCTAGCTACAGCCCTGCCAAAGCGCTGCTGCTGCACAGTCACTGTGTCTGCCGTTCAGCCTATGCCAGACTGTGAGACCGGACTCTTCTTCCTGATATCAGGGACTTGAATTTGTTTCTTTTTGGGGGGTCAGGTTTATAGTTTCGAAGAATTAGACAGCCGGCTTTTGGCAACATACTAGTTGGTTATTCCAAATGTGTTATACAATTATTCCTCCAGTTGTTAGCAGACAGGAAGGGAGGGGCTAAAGTCTGATGGTCACTGGATCAGGGGACAGGAAAAGATAGGTTGGCTGTAAGCATTTCCTCATCACTTGGTATCACCTGTGGATGTGGCCAGTGTCAGAGTTAAGATGACCACATAACTTGAGATTTTAAGAAAAAATATTTCCTATTCTTTAGATTTTGTTGAGACATTTTCAGTATTTTTTTAAGCCAAGAAAGGGCTGCAAGCTAACCATGCTATCTTGGATAGTCAAAATGGTGTATGCCAAATTGTGTGTTGATGTGCTAAGCAAATGAAACATACTTTTCAAGATACCCAGTTTGATCTTTTTTAAAAAATTCTGCTACAGACAAAATATAGAATCTAAAATTTGCAAGGAAGCCATCAACAAATTTCATTCTACTATGAAAGAAGAACTCATCAAAATGGTAAGTTCATGGACATAAATCTATTGATCTAAATCTTTTTTACTAATCCTGAGGCAACAGTTATAAAGGATTACATTTGCTTGCAATGTGGTAAATAACTCATTAGACCTATCCGTATTTCACATGTTTTAAACTAAATGTGATATATTGTAAATAAATGTTTAATTTTGGAAAATGCCATGCACATATTTGTTTTTTGTTTTGTGTAGCTTAAAGAAATCCAAATGTTGAAAACGCTGAAAAGGAAGAATGCTAAGGTAAATCACTTGTGATTACAAGCATATACTCTTAAGCAGACCTGATTCCGAGTTTTATGACCTTAAGTTTGTCCAAGATTTTTATCTTTTAGTCAGCCTTTTATTTGGTTGATCTTATGTTTTAGTACTGTTGATGCATGCAAGGGAATGGGATCCTAGTTAACCTAAAAATGGCTATGAAGCCCCAAATTATGACTTATTTGGATAAGTATTAAATAATGTGTAATTATTGCTTGTGTGGATGTCAAAAAGCCCTTTAGAATAAAGAACTTTCCCACATAAAAGGACAACCTGGGAAGAATACTGGGTTAAGGGCAAAGAGACCTCATTTCTTATCCTGGTTCTGCTACTTCAGTGTTGTGACACCTTTTTGAAAACTGTACACCACTAGGTATGCAAAGAGAAACAAACCAGTAACCACTAGGTCTTCCCTTCCCTTCCCTATTTTTGGTTTGATCAGATGACCTCTGAAGTTCTAGCTCTAAACTTGAGTGAATCTAGGAGTGGAAGAACAGCTTCCCCTACGTTTATAATAGAAATGGATTGTAAACATATACATTTTCCTTCCGATGATTATAAGCCTTTGCTGCTATTGTTTTCCTTTGGTTTAATCTCTTATTGGTCAACTCTGCATTGCTTATAAACAAATAGGAACAATCTGAGTGTCTAGCAATGGAATAGTAGATAGTAACTAATATACTGAACATTTTTTTTTAAATACAGATGTATCATGATACACCAATATTTTCCTAGTGTACCTAGATAAAACTGAAAATCCTCCCTTTACATCTCACAGGGTAGTAAAGCTCTGGCCCCCACTTCCAAGTCCTAGAGTCAATGGTCCTGTGCAGTTTCCCACACTTCCCTGTTCTTTTCCTTCACAGAATGTATCAGAAGTTGTAATTGCGTGCCATGTGTATGTAATGTCTGTCTTCCCTATTAGACCAAAGTCCCATGATGCAAAGAATGGGGTTTGTCTTGTTTCTCACTGAATTCTCAATACCTGGCACAGTGTACACGGAGGTGTTCAAACATTTATGAAATTAACAAATTACTGTATTAAGATTATTTCAGATATTGAAAAGAAAAGGCAACGTTTGATTGAAGTCCAGGATGAACTGCTTCGGTAAGATAATATCGAAACCCTCTTTTAGACCTTACATGGAAGGATTATGATATGATTTTGGGACAGTAAAACTTGCTGGTGTGTTGCATTAAAATCCTGGGTTTTCTTTGAGATTGGAAGCTCAATGAAGACAAGTTATACTACAGAGTTGGAGAAGATTTTAGCAAAGGAGAATTCAGCAATGATCTATTTGCTATCAGATCTCTCAACTCTGGCCTGAGAGGCAGCGTGATTATTAGAATATAACGCATAGACTCTAGAACTAGACTGCCAGGGTTTAGATCCAGGCTCTGCCACTTACTGGCTGTGTAACCTTGGTCAGATTACTTACCCTCTTAGGGCCTCAGTTACTTCATTTACAAATGAGTGTAATCCTTCCGCTAAGGCTGTCCCCATGGTCTAGTTAGGAAGACTGGATGGAGCACACTACATTGTTGGGCAACTAACTAGTAATTTTTGAGGCTTTTCAGTACAGCCAGGACTGTTGTGTAAGTTGGTAGAGTAAGAGTTAAGCAGTAGAATAATAAGCAGTATCAGATATGCTCTCTGCTCTTCAAGAGTTTCAAATAGCTTGAGAAAGTAGTAGTAGAAAAGACAGCCTATAATTACTAAGTTTTAAAGAGACTGCCACAGAAGTTTAGGAGAAGGATGAAGTGATTATCTAGTCCACTGGTTTCCAAATCTAGTCTATGGACAGGTGTTGGCCCATGATAGTTTTCATTGGCCCAGGCCAAAATAAATTTAAAGAGAATATGATAGGTAACACTTCCTATGTATGCTGGGCACTGTCCAAAATGCATTATATTAACTCATTAATCATCATAATCCTGTGAGACAGGGTATTATAGCTTTTAATAAGGCTATATAATAAGACTCAGGCAAGTTTTAAAGACCAGCCTCTTTGGTTCTTTTTCTAGATATAATTTTGGAAGTTGCGAAGTACAGGCATACCTCGGAGATATTGCAGATCTGGTTCTAGACCACTGCAATAAAGCAAATATTTGAATAAAACTAGTTGTGATCTTTGCTGGTGGAAGGCCTTGCCTGCAATTTGTAAAAATGCAACATCCATTATGTGCAATAAATGAGGCACAATATAATGAGGTATGCCTGTACATTTTGGAAACATAGAAAAAAATGTGGTATATCATTATTTTAACTTTAAATGTGAAAAACTTAAGGTACAGGTAGGTAACAACCCACAGGTACATTCCTAGGAAGTGAGGGAGCCAGGACCAGATACCCAAAGACTGATTCCAAGTCTTACACTCCTGACCACAGCCCTGCCAACACAATTGTGAGTTTTCTAGAATGTTGCACAAGTCCTGTTAAAAAGACTTTTTAAAAATAAAATCATATTAGAGGGGAGTTGCTTTTTATATCTTTCTGAGAGTAAAAAGTTGGCAGCCTTACTCCTTCCTTTTATTTATTGGTCCATAAAACCCAAATTATCCCTTTTTATCTTCTTGGTTAAGAAACTAAGCCACAGAGAAAGCAGTTTGCCCAAGGTAACACAATTTTTTCCCCCACTGGTTTTTGGAAGGGGCAAAGGGAAGGCTTTTTGTCCCTCTTTTGCTATTAAACTGCCATGCTTGTCTATTCCTGCCTGAGGCTCTAAAATGTTAACCAAGTTAGATTTTAAATCAGTTCCTGAGACCCTAAAAATGACCAGACGAATTTTAGGATATATAGGGTATATTCTTTTGTGGGCTTCATATTTCAGTTTCATCTGTATTTTAAATTGAAATTTAGAATATTTACATATTCATATTTTGAGCCACAGATATCTTCAACTTCTAGTCCACTTCCCCTAATTTTTTCTAACTTTACTCAGTATACTTAACATACTCTGTTGCATACACTATATAGGCTGTTACACTTTGTTATGCTATTTATTTTTAGGAAAACTACTTTCTGTTTTAGGTTAGAACCACAGCTGAAGCAACTACAAGTAAAATATGACGAACTTAAGGAGAGAAAATCTTCTTTTAAGAACGCAGCGTATTTCTTATCTAATTTAAAACAGCTTCATCAAGATTATTCAGATACTTGTGAGAGAGAACAAAATGTAAAGGAAACGGTAAGTTCGATTTTTATGAAGATACAAGGCCATTGCATGCTGAGTACCAGAAGCTCTGAGGAAAGAGAAATGTAGATGCAACATTACAGTCTACCCAAAAGAGCATCACTCTAAATTGGTGGAAAACTTGTTATATCATCACTTCTTTAGCTACTTAAGGCTGGAGGAGTGGAGAAAAATCCAGAAACACTGATTTTATTAAGGCATTTACACTACATAATACTGGATCTCATTAAGAGAGTGTATCCTTTGTGTACAGATCTCAAATGAACAACTGTGCTTTGCTTTATTATGTCATTAATGGAAGACCATTCAAACATGTTTTAAAAACCAATCTCTTTTGTTCATCCCACGTTTCTAGTATCCTTTTTATCTGGTAGGTGTAATTTTAGAAGCTGAGAAACATTAAAAGGATATATCTAAGAAAGTGTGGTAGGCTATTTTAATTTTATAGTTGCTTTTGGATTTTTGCTGTAGACTGCTATTGTCTCGAGAACCAAGTCAGATTAATAGAAATCTATTATTAAGTCTGTTTTTGTTACAGAAGAAAATTATATATTTGTATTATACATATTTTTTATGATCATACTTGTATTCTTCACTTCTAAATTCAAGTTTTTGACATTGATCTAAAAGTTTAATTCTCCTGAATCTAAGGTTTCTTTATAGATTAGAGATCTGGAAACTGTTTTAAAATTATTTTTTCCTGCAACAGTATCCAACTAGTCTAAAGCTTATTTGGAGTTGGGGATTTGGCCGCTGAACTTGGAGAAATTAAGAGCACTGACTGAATTTGAGCATACCTTTGGTGAAAATGGAGATTCAGTGACTCTATTTGGAATATACTACTCTTGCTAACAGCTTGTTTTTTGCATGCCCTCAGTATCTTTTGCACTTTTCTTGTAGCGCCTGTCCTTTTTGCTTTATAGAATGTAGATATTTAGGTATATGTCTTACCTCTCTTCCTAGTTTTCCCCCTCACCCCTCCCTGAGAGCAGGTGCTCCATGGTAGCTCAAACACATTAGGCCCTCAAATACTTAACTAAATTTCATAGTAATATGGTAGGTTATATTCCAGAAAGACTACACTATTATGTGGGTGGTAGAGTCTGACAGCTTTCCTGCTTAATTTTCACTTCTTTGAAAACACATTAACAAATTATAAAATTCTGTAAAGGGAATTTAGTCACCCTTAGATACAATATGCAGGGAGTTTGGTTTTAATTATTAAAAAATCATGACTAGGGGTTGTATTCTAATTTTGTCTGAAGAACATTCTGGCAACTTAATTGATCTCAATAATTTCTCTAGATGGTGGATGTTTTTCTCATGAACTTTTATGGGTCTGGCATTCATTCCATCAGTTTTTGTGGTAAATAAACCTGCCTTACAGTTTTCTGTGTTTAAAATAGGCATGAAATCAAGCAGACTTGCCCAAACTCAGTCTTGATCTGTACCAGGAAAGATTTCCAGTTTTAAACAATTCAGATTCCACAGTTCTTTAAACCAACTGGTCTGGGATGAGATCAGCTCAGGCCTTGCACAGCAGTTCCCTTGCAATCTTATTTATAAATTCTGTTCTAAAGAAATGGATTAAAATACATTTTCTTAAAAGGAAAGGAACAGTTAATGGAAAGCTCTTTTGAAATTGGCATTTGGTCATAATATTGAGCTATGTAAAATACGGTTATGAAAGTTTTTGGTATTTGTTAATCTAAATTATTTTCCTTCAACAGTATGATTCATCCAGCCTTCCAGCTCTCTTATTCAGAGTAAGAACTGTTTTGGGAGCTGAAAGACATCTGCAAAATATCAACCATCAATTAGAAAAGCTCCTTGACCAGAAATGACACCAGTCTACTAAAATGTGCCTAAAGATTACTCTCATGCTACTACTGCCTGTTGCCTTCTGAAACTTTTTATTGTTAAAGCAACATTCTCATACATTTTAAAAAGTGAATGTCTAATTGTTCAGGCTGGTTGTATGACATTGTCACCAGTGTTTAGTAGTTTTGGAGGCCATAATTAACCTTGCTGGTTAGTGTCTTAACACCTAATCCCAAACATGAAAAATTAAGCTGATGTGAACACAGACTAACTTTGGTTAATCAGTGAAAAACAAGAATTAGGAAGCAAAGAGATAATTTAGTTAATATAAGTTACTAAAATTTGTTATTAAATGTATCTTCAGGCAAATTACAGCTTGGTCATATAAATGTCCACAATTAAATAGGTATTATAATATTTCTGTAATTAGTTCATCAGGAATTTCACCCATTTCATTATAACTGAGCAGATTATTCTCTGCAGCATCTGCTAATTCAGCATCTTCAATCGCTTCCAAAAAATAAGCATCATCAATGCCATTATCCCACTCTGGATCAGAAAATATACCTTTTGACAATGTACTAGATGGCTTATATGGATTCTTGGTTTCATTATTCATTGTTTCATCTGTTGGAAGCTCTTCTTCCTTTAGTTCCAAAAAGGAGATTGAGATAGGAAGAAAATACAGGTTATTCAGTTAGAATGTGATAATACTGTATCAATCAATGTCGAATTAAGGTATTAAGACCAGTTCAACAGGTATTAAAATGAATATGCTATATGATATTGTCCGAGACAGTCAACATGGGAATGAATTTATTAATTCAAATATTGCTGCCTTTGTAGCTCACTCTTGAAATCCCAAATTTGGAGGTGCCTGCAGTACATCCTGTTAAATAAACACAGATGTACTAGAGCAAGGGTAGATGGAATTTTTTCAAAAGTGAATAGTCTAGCTGATGGCAAGTTGAAAACTTTATCTGCTATTTTAACAGACTTAGTTCCCTATTTATAAAATATCTAAAACGTTAACATGGGTTGAAAAAAATTGTTATAAATTTTAAGACAATTGTCAATATGACTGGATTATATATTAGATAACAGTATTGTATTAACATTAAATTTTCTGAATTTAATAATTTTACCATAGTGATATAAAAATGTCATTCTTCAGCTACATGCTTAAAAAGAGATGATAGATTTTGATGTTTGTAACCTCTCAAGAGATCTGTTATGGACTGTGTCCCCTCAGTGTGATGGTTATTTGGAAGTAAGGCCTTTTGGAACTGAATAGATCTTGAGGGGAGAGGCCTCATGAATAGGAAGCACCCTTATAAAAGACCATAGAGAGCTCTCTCATCCCTACTGCCATGTGACGAAGATGCCTATGGCCCAGGAAACTGGCTCTCAACAGAAATCAAAGCTGCCAGCATCTTGATCTTCAATTTCCCAGCCTCCAGAACTGTAAGAAATTTGTTGTTTTTAAGCCACCCAGGATATGCTATTGTTACAGCAGCCCAAAATGACAACGATTCACAAAAAATAATACAGGAGAAAAAGAAAACAAATGTGACCAAATGGCAAATCTAGTTGAAGGGCATGCAGGAAAGTTCCTTGTTCTTGTAGAACACTTCCATAATAAAGCTTTTTAAAATAAAAATGTTTCAAAACTAAGATGATCAATGCAATAGAAAAAGAGGCAAGTAACAATGATTGGTGATTTCATTTAAAATACTAAAAACAGATGAAGCAGAAATAACAAAATGTTAACATTAAAACTAAATGATAGGTACATGGGTGTTCATTATACTGTTTTGTTGTTTTTTAAAAAAAACAAGTTATATCCAAGCAGTGGTAAACTGTATACCAAAAGTACTTCAACTTGGCATTTTTCAGGTATTACTGGAAAAAAATAACTCACTGAAACCAAAAACATGCATCAAAATACTCCAAACAAGGATACTCCTTCTCTTCTTAGGGGTGAAGTTTATTTTCTTTTTAATCTGTTCCTGGTTATTTCAAAAACACTTTTAACTTAGTTTACCAGGGAATCTGGCAATCAGCTATTTCATCTCCAGTTTCTACAGACCAAAAATGAGATTTTTACCATTTCAATCTTAAATGTATTAGTTTTAAGGAGACTTAAAAAAAAAAAAAATTGAATAGGTACCAGTCCGTTATCCAGAATGTAAACCCAAGCACTTATTCAGCTTATATCAGGTAACCTTTATTCCAACCATAAGACTTTAAAGAACAAGGCTGATAGATGTAGGGGGAAAAAAAATCACTAAACAGTCCAGAAGATAATAGACAAGAGAACTTAAACTTCTTGTAAAAATATTAGTAAGACTGCATAGAGTGGACAGAGAACAGTTACAATCTATAACAGAAATACAAATAGTAATACTAAAAAAAAATTCACTTCTTTAATAAATGTAAATTAAAACTGAAATAACACTTTTTGCCTACCAGTTTGGTAAAGAATAAAAAGTAAAAATAAGCAATGTTGGCAAAAATGTAAATAGGTGCTGTCAAATTGTGAAGTTTAATTTCCAATCATTTTTATGGAGAACAATTTGGTAATCTATGTTATTGAAAATATGTGTGATAGTGTATATGGCTTCAAAAAATATGAGATGAAAATTCTTGAAGATTATACCAAACATTTACGTCAGTTATCTCTGAGTGGCCAAATTATGAATGAGGATGGTTTTTTGCCCTTTTGATTTTTATGTATTTCCTAATTTTTTTCTATGATGAATGTGAATTATTTGGGTAAGTAAAAGTTTTTAATGGAAAATGTTGGTTTGGCAATCAAAAATAAAAATGCATATACCCTTTGACAATTCTATATCTAGAAATTCTTCCTACATAGTTTAAAGAAACACAAAGATGAATATTTTGGTAAAGCAAAACAGGAGAAACTAATAATATCAAAAATAAAAATGCATATACCCTTTGACAATTCTATATCTAGAAATTCTTCCTACATAGTTTAAAGAAACACAAAGATGAATATTTTGGTAAAGCAAAACAGGAGAAACTTCTTGTGTCTAGGATTAGTTAGATATCTATGCAATTTCTTATGAAGCAGTGAAAAAGAATGGGGTGCATATTATCAGATATGTGCTGAGATAGGAATACAGTATAGTGATTATCCTAAGTGAAAGCAAGGTACCAAACTGTTTAAAAGCTGTCTGCACTCATTTGGACATGACTCAGTCATTTATACAGCTGCACCAAGAACTGATTACTAAAAAGAAACTAAAAACTGCACTTACCTCTTTGAGAAGAGACAGGAGACATACTTCAGCAGGTAATGGAAAACCTGAATCAGATAGTAAAACTGTTTATACAGATATCTAATTTTTACAGTTTGGTAAATGTAAAAATTAATAACTCACGGTTAGATTTGAAGTTTTCTGCTTTACATACAGGGTCATGACATTTTTGATACCAAACTTCATTTTTCAGATCAACTAAAATCCTTTGTTAAAAAAAAAAAAAATTGTTAATACCAAGACTGGAGAGAGAACAAAATTTTGCTACATGCTGTTTACAAGAGATATGTGTAAGACTAAAAGAGAAAACTTTAAAAGGATAGAAATAGATATACACCAACCAAAAGAAAACTGGTTGCCAAAAATATACAAAATGGACTTTAAGTCAAGATTTTAAAAAACATTCTTTTGATAATTGATACAATAACCACAAAAAAATTCAGTAAGGATACAGAAAATCTGAACAATTAAAAAGCAAATTAACAAATTGATATATGAATATAGGCATGTAATACTGCTTTAAATAATGAAAAGTTCTTTATAAGCATATAACAAAAATTTACTATGCTAGATACAATGTGAATCATCAAATTTAAAAGCATTCACACCATATTCTCTGATCCCAAGCAAATTACTTAGAAATAACAAAAAGACAGCTTAACAGAAACGCTTGGAAATTAAAAACATTTCTAAATAACCAATGACTCAAGGAAGAAAATCATGATGGAAATTAGAAAATGGTTAGAGCTGAATGGAATTGAAAATATATATTCAAATGTGTGAAATAAGGCTAAAGTAATCTTTAGAGGGAAATTTCAAATCTGAAAAGCTTATTTACCAAAAAAAAGAACAAAAGAATAAACCCTAATAACATAAAAGGCAGGAAGTAATAAAAAACTTAAAATTTTTTAAATCAAAAAGGCCAAAATGTAAAAACTAAATTCTTGTAAGACTGATCAAAGAAATAGACATATTATTAGAAATTAAGTGCAGATATAACTACAAATGCAAAATATACTAAAAATATAAGGGTATTATGCATTTTGGCCATTACTAGACAAACTAAGTAAACTTAAAAAGTTGCAGAAAACCTAATAATTCTATAACCACTAAAAGTAAAATTTAAGTAGTTTAAAATCTTCCCATATATCATAGACAAGGAAACATAAAATGGCTGATGTTCCACGTGGTAGTCAGACATGTACCCAAGAGAAAAATGTAGGTGACCCAGTCTCATTGCCTCATAAATGTTTCAATAATAGACTTCCTAATAAACAGACTAATATGCTGCAGTTCCCAAACCGTACACCAAAATGCCCCATGGCAGTGTAGGGCCCTTACATCTTTCTAGGGAAATATAGTGATACCTGACATCTGTCAAGCACTTGCAAACGACCCTGCAGTTCACGGCTTCAATATTATGTCAACCTTCATTTCTTTCAGTGATGTCCTATCTTTATAGAGTTGGGATTTTTGGTGGTGGCTGTGATAAAAAGTACTATACACAATGTGGAATGAGACATAATGGTGGGGGTGGCAAGTGTCCAATCTGATTCCAATGTTTAAGAGGTTACGCAGTGCTCAGAAACACATATTCAATTAAAAGTGATTGTATTTAAGAAGGGTGAAAAGGTACAAACTTCCAGTTATACATAAGTCATGAGGATGTAATGTTCAGCATGGTGACTATAATTAATACTGTATTGCATACCTGAAAATTACTAAATCTTAAAAGATAAAAAAAATTTTGTAGCTAGGTAAAGTGACAGATGTTAACTAGACTTACTGTGATCATTTTTCTGTATGTAAATATCAAGTCATGTTGTACACCTGAAACTAATGCTATATGTCACTGCTTCAATAAAAAAAAGAATGAAAAATATTTTCTT
The DNA here is from genome assembly GCF_014176215.1 of Rousettus aegyptiacus. Lineage (NCBI taxonomy): Eukaryota > Metazoa > Chordata > Mammalia > Chiroptera > Pteropodidae > Rousettus > Rousettus aegyptiacus. The sequence goes on from NW_023416286.1 coordinate 27,701,714, forward strand.
TCAAATGACCAATATTGTTTTTTCAAAGAGCGACTAAAACAGCTTAAACCAACTTTAAGCTGTTCGAAATTTATAAACAGAACTGTTAGGTATTTCTTTTGGCCTCAGAGCAATGTGAAAAAATTTCTAAGTGTCTAAGGGCATCAAGAACTGAAAAGTTCAGGAACCAGTGGTATTTGCTGGACAGAGACCTTATCTATAGAATATTCTTTGCAAGATGTTCCTGATTTCTGCATATGGTAAATAAACCTGGAGTCTATGGATTTAGGAGGCATAGTTACACATTATAACTATATGATAAAATGCAGATGTTTCAAAACCTCAGTTCTCCCTACCGTTTGTGGTGACTTCTCACTTCCACCTCAGCTTCAACCTGAGTGAGAGTATCTAGTGCAGGAAGGATGTGGGGAGGCATGCCAGATGTCCCCAGCCTTGGTTTGCTTCACCTGTGCTTTTGATTCTTGTTTCTTTTAGCAAAGCTTGATAGTGGGTAAGAATCCTGGATTCATGAGTGTGGTTTGACAATCCAATCAAATCCATTAGTAATCAGGGAAATTCATATGAAACTACAATATCATTTTATACCCAACAGATTAGCAAACTAAATTTTTTAAATTTAACAATACTAAAGTGTTGGTGAGTATATGGAGCCATAGAAAATCTGAATACACTACTGGTGGGAGTATAAATTAGCATGATCATTTATAAAAATAGTAAAATTAAATATGTGCATAGTCTATGACATAGCAACTCTACTTTTAGATATATATTTTGAGAAACTCACGTATGTGCACTAGGCAATATGTACAAGAATACAGCCTCATTATTCATAATAACCCAAATGTCCATATTAGGACAAATAAACTGGCATATTTTATTTATATAATGGCATACTGTAGAATAATGAAATAAGCAAAATGCTACAACATGGATGAACCTCCTAAATACAATAATGACCAATTTACATAAGATTATAAAAAAACACGTAAAATGAAATAATATGTTGTCTGGGGATATAAATATATACAGAAAAAAAATAAATTTAAAAAGCAAGGGAAAGATTAGCATAAAATCCAGGATAATAACTATTTAATGTCCAGAGAAGAAAAAATTAGGGGTGGGTCCAGAAGGTGCTTCTGAGGTTTGGTCAAGTTCTAATGGGAGGCCGATATGACAAGCGGTCATTTTAGTGTTTGTCTTTAAAATGTACATGATATATATTATACAATATATATGGATGATATATTGTATAAAGATTTTGTCTATATAACACAACCTGTCAATTCTTCAGAAAAAAAAACATACAGCGACTTGACAATTTCAAAAGGTTAAAAGATAGTCATATGATAATGACTTCCTGATAAACTTAGATGCATAGAAAAAAAAGACTAGAAAGATACACCAAAGTCATAACCACAGTTACCACTGGTTCTGAACTACAGGTGAGTTTTTTCCTTTGTGTTTTTCTAAGTTACAGTGTTATATATTGAACATATACTTTCTGAAATTTTTTTAAACTAATCTACATATATGTAAGTTCAGCACTAAATCATGCTACCCAACATGTTTTCTAGCTTTCTAGCAAAAGCTTCATGATCATTTTCTTATGTCTGGCACATGTGCTGTACATGCTTAATATAAATCACCTCAGCTTTGAGGTTAAATATAAAACAGCAAATTTCTCATACCTGATAACTATTGGGTTTCTATTTTATCCCTATTCTAACCATGTCCTTATATTTAAAATTCTATTTCTGGTTTTACTTCATCCTTCTCCTTTTGCCAGGAGCATTTTAAAGAAAACTAAAACAGGGCCTGATATATATAGTAAGCATCCAATAAATACCGGTTCTCTTCCATACTATATTTTGTCTTGAATGTGTTATCATAACCTTAACTCCACCTCAACACTGAGTAGTTTCCTTCTTACTCAAATTTGCTCGATTTTGATTTAGACTCCATAAAGTGTCCAAGGCCAATGGCAATAAAAAAGGAGAGACACACTTCCATTATTGTTCATTTATCTACTGTGTTTTAGCTCTACTTGCATTCTACCTTAGTCTTCTCAAGATTATACTCTCTAAAGGATTCTTTTACCAAATAAAGTAGAAATGAATATATATGGGCTCAAAAAAAGGTAATAAGACTCACATTAAATATAACTAAATACAAATATAAATTGAATAACTAAATTGTAAAAATCAATTTTGTATTCTCAAATTTAAAAATTATAAACATTTAAAATATAATACTGATTAAATACACAGAACTCATTAACAAACAATATTACTTACATGATATTATTACTCTTGTGGGCTCTTCCAATGTTTTCACACCAGCGATATTTACAAATGTCATAAACCAATAATTCTTCTGGAAAAAAGTAGTTCCAATGCCGAATACCTAAAATGCAAATAATGTTTCTAAGGTATTCTTACTCTATCAAATAACAGTTAATAAAGAATAAGATTATCTTTACCTCCTTTAATGCCATTCTTATTCACCAAGGAAAGAACAAATTCATCAATTTCAGGGTATGGTGAACCCTGAAAACCTTCAATGTTTTCAACTGCAACAAAGAGAAAAATTAATAATTAAAGTTGAGTTAAATTTTAAGTTGTTGTTCCGTACAACTATGGATTTTGCACCTCCATCCCCCTGGTTTTTTTACTGCTAGTCTTGCAATTTCCCTTTTAGTCATGGATTCTTGTTACCCTACAAAGAAACAGGTAAAATCCAAACCTTTCAATTCAATTAAATGTTAGCTAGCATAGAAATTATTTATAATCACTGCAATTACTTTCTTCATTCTGATAGAGAAATGCAGCCCCTTACACATTCAGGAGCTGGCCTAGTGCTACGAGCTAGTCCTTGGTATTGCTGGCCAGGCACTCATAGCTCAGCCCGTGGGTTCTCTTGTTAATCATAAACTATTTTGCAAAACTGCAACATCAGAAAGGTCACTTTTCGGCTATGAATTAAGATAAAAACAAGACCACTCTACAGTTATTTTTGACACAAATTGAACATTTTCCAAACCACAAAAATGACATAGTACGAGTAACTGCTGCTGCTTTACCAATTATAGCTTTAGTCTCCCTATAGTCTGCCTTCCTTTTAGATAAGATTTGACAAGATATTCAATCACAGAACTGACTCTGATGGCGCCTAATTCGACACAATGTCATACTTCCTTGGACTCTTCTCAAAAGCACCTCCTAACTCAAGCCTGAGTCCTATATTAAGTCCTTTCTAACACACTTAGTCTGAGATGCCCTATGGTTCCCTATGGTGTGCGTTCTCCATTGCTGTGGCCAGTAATAGACTCTGCTTGCTCTGGTGGTCTTTAGTTGCAAGGCACTGACAATTCAGTTATATTTTGTATCTGAGAATCTACTGAAATGATTCAGAATAATTTAAAATCTCATTCTACCTTTGAAGATAAATAATCTTCTTAAAGCCTATATTTCACTTATGAGAGTAATATACATAATTGGAAAAAATTTGGAAAATATATTAAAGCAGAAATGAGAGAAACTCCAAATTGATGTCTAGAAATTGTTAATCAGAATAAACATATAAGAAAATGTTATCCATATTTTTTAATAAACTTGAGTCACTTCATAAGTTTAGTTTTTCTCAACATCATAAATGGGCATTCTCCATATTACATAGGCTTTATAAATTTAAGTTAAATAGCTACAGTATTTTATAGTATGTAACCAAGCTCATTTTGTAGTTTTCAGTTTTTCACTGTTATAATGATAGCCCAAAATATGTATATAAAAATGTTTACTTAAGAGTTTATATATGAAATCTTAGGGGAAAACCTCTATGTTCTTCAGTGTAAAAATGAAGAATATATAGATTTCATGAAAAATTATGCAGCCATTAAAAGAATGAAGAAGCTCTCCATATCACTGGAAATAAAGGGAAAACTCTCTTTGTTAAATAGGAAACTATGGTTACCTATCTTTGATTGTAGGACAGAGGGTAAAGAACTTTCAGGGTTTTTTTCTTAATATGTGTTCATTTCATACAAATAATTACATTATTTTCATATTTTTTCAAAACCAATGAAAATTAGTGAATAAGTTTTTAAAAAAACATCTTTTATGCATTTTCCATTTTGGATGGAAACCCAATCATTTTAAAAGATCAGTAGATATAAATATTTAAGATTTTAGAGGCAAAAGTAGATTTAGTATCTTAAATTTTCATAGAAAATTATTTTCTTAAACTTACCTGAAGTGCTGGTACTATTGAAATATTCAACTTGTTTCTGCTTATTCTGAGATGTGTCACATGTAAGAATTCGTAAAGTATCTGAGAATCTGAAGAAGAAAATAAGTTCAAAGAACAAAGTAACATTATATTACAATTAGAGAGACATGGCTACAGAAAGGAAACAATTTCAAGTAGCTACATATTAAAATCTTTTGTTCAACAGCTAATTGTACTAGGACATTTATGCCACATTTGCCTACAAAAGCCTATATAAAAAGAGTAGTTTGGTGATCATTCAAAATACTTCCCTCAACTATAGAGTGAATCAGAGGACTCTAGGACTTCTGTAACTATAATGAAATATAATTCTATTCCCCAGAGCCCTTGAAATATTTGTTACAATGATTTTAAAGTGTGTCTAATAGGAAGAGAAGGGAAGTGTGATGAGAGCAAAGGGAAAATAGATAAAAATTAACTGAAATAAAAGATGCATTCATAACCATGAAGAATTCTGCATTCCAGGAAGAAAAATACCAGGTATTTATTTGGGTACACAAAAGTCCATTGCAGTAACCCTATTCAGTAGAACTCTTCACTTCTGTGAAATTAATATTGGAACTATGGAATGGGATGTAGTAATCAGATTACCTACACTTGGGGCTATATTATACGCAACTGTGTTCCTTTTCAATACATGATAAAATGTGACCTTAGTCCGGTGCCAACAGTGGGCAGCAACAGTCATCTAATTTTTACACCACTACCATGCTACTTCTAGAATATCAGAAACTATTACTACTAACAACTAATATTTACTGAGCAGTTACTATGTGCCAGGTGCTGCTGTAAATATTTTACATGAACAGTTTAACTTATTTAATCCTCATAACAACTCCCTAAGATAGATGTTAACATTATTTTCATTTTAAAGGTAAGGAAACTAAGACTTTGATATTCTGAGATATGTTATAAAAGAACTCAAACAGCCTAGAAATACATGAACAACAACTCATCTTCCCACCTTCCTGGGTAACTGCTGTCAGGTAACATCTAGACACTTTTGCCCACAGCAATGTATTTTAAATATTTTTATTACAATTCATTTCAATGGAATTCCTCTTTAAGATTATTTCTAGGGAAGGCGAAGGAAGAGCAAGTTAATTGAGCAATATAATCTGATTCTAATGTTTTGGATTAATAAAAGTTGCTAGCCCAGAATCAAAAGGAATAAAGGCAAATATTTCTATTGAAAGATGTCTTTCATTTTTAAAAAATGACCAAAACATGTAAACCAAATGGTCAGCAACAGAACTGACAACAAATTAGAATATATCAATATAATGGAAAAGTATATACATGTTAAAACTTTTATTTACAATTACCTGTTGGCAAATTGCCAACTTAGCAAATATTCATGATATAATATTGAATGGATAAAACAGGTGATATACTGTATAATCTCAAAAAATATCTTTTGGAAGTTATGTAAATTACACATGTGTATATATTAAAAATTGACATGTTAACAGTATATTTCCAAATGCAATAAAACCAATTTCTATTTTCTCCTTTATAAAAATGTTAATAATTTTAGAAAAACTGGAAAACATATAAAATATAACTGTAAAAGGATATAAAGTGCATACTAAGTGGTTAAAAAATAAATTTTACTATGTTTCAGTTAATAGATAAAAGAATTTTAAGAACTTTTTTCTTTAGAATGAATTTACACAATTCACATTTTAGTATTATACAACCATTCACTGCTTAATAAATATTCATGAATACAATGATTTAAATGATACTATATACCTGACATTGCTGATCAAAGAAGAGAGGAAATACTGATTTTCTTCAGAAACATCTGACTGTGTAAGAGAAAATTTGTTATCTTCAGCAATCTCCAAAGCCACGGGCTTTCCTATTTTTGACGATTTATACAGGCGAAAGTTTCTATTTCTTGTATAAACTCCTAAGTCAAAAATTAATAAAACAATATGAATGCATGTTTTCAGTGATCTTTTTTGAGTCAGCAAATATTTATTTAATTTTGTATACCGTTATTAGAAGAAACGATTGGTTCTGATTCAACATGGCAACATAGAGAGATCCTGAACGCACCTCTTCCCATAGATACACTGAACCTACAGCTATGTATGGAACAGTTTCTCTGAAAAAAATCCTACGAACTGGCAAAGCGTCCCATCTCCTTCACATAGGGGAAATGAAAGGAAACCACCTCAAATCAGGTAGGCAATTCACAGACATAATCTCACCATAAACCACAACCCCCAGCATGGTGATTCAAGATTGGAAGGGAACTGGAACTCAGATATCTCTGAGGAACAAGGGTTCAAACCCTACATCAGAAACCCCAGCTTTTAAGACCAGCACCTGAGAGACAAGTCCCCAAACACATAGCTTTGAAGACCGACTGGGCTTGTACCTATGAAACCCACAGGGCTGTGATGAACTGAAGAATGACTCTTAAAGGGCTCACATGCAGACTCACCCACCCCACGCCCCAGCACGAAAGCAGCCTTTTGAAAAGCCCCCAGATCTATGTGAAAGAAACCAGTTTGCTAATTTTAAAGTGTTGGTCTGTAGAGTAGGGGTCTGCTGAGAAACTTTGGGGACAGAGGCTAGTGGGCACCATCTTCCTGCAATCCCTCTGCCTTGCCAAGGCCAACAGGTGGCCCTTTTTCTTTTTTCTTTTATTTTTTGCTTTCCAACAGGCACTATCTTCCATGCTTTCATGCTTTGGCTTGCTAAAGCTGTTAGGAACCATCTTCTTTATCTTTTCCTTTTTTTCTTTCTTCAGCAAGTGCCATCTGTGTGCTCCCTCTCTGTGTTTTCTGTGGGTGTTCCAGAGCACCAGAGGAGAGCTTCCACACACGTCTGGTGCCCCAGTTTGCCACTCAGGGGATACCCCTTGATTGCCTTGCGTTCCTGGGTCCTACAGGACTGCAACAATTGGAGAGACAGTTGTTGGCATGCTACCACCCACAGGACACTGCAGACAGAAGACTGAAACAGCCCCAGCCTCTCAGTGAAAGATGCTTAACTGCTTGTCTTAGAGCTTCGCCCTTAGTAGCAGGCTTCAGGCTGGCCACACATCTAGAGGCTACAGAGCGCTCTCAGGGAATGTAGGTCAGGAGACGCCATCTTTGCACTCACTCTCTACTTCACTACTGGTATGTCCCAGACAGGAGCTTATACACTCGTCTAGCACCTTCATCTAGAGCCCCAATTTTTGCGACTGCTGCTCAATAAACGACTCTAGATTGGCTGGCTCGTGGGGGGTGGGGGTTGGGGGACTGGTGCTTATACTTCTAGTCCCACAAGATTATGCATATTTATATTCTTTAAAACTGCAGCCTGAGGGTCTGGCTTCTAATAAGCGTGAATCTAGGTGCTGAGATGCTGGCTATTCTTGGCACGCTCTCAAACTACTGAGAGCTATTAAAGATTAAAACAGCCTGCTTGGGCAATCACAAAGGTTTGAGAGAGAAACAACAGCTAGGGCAGAGCTGAATAATAAGGTTCATCTCCTATACAAAGCCAGCACTTCAAGATTGGGAGAGATGGCTGTTTTATCCAATGTATAGAAACCAACACAGAGAGTAGAGATAAATGAAACAATGAAATATGTTCTAAACAAAATAACAAGATAAAAATTCAGAAGATAAAACCTTAACGAAATGGAAGTAACTGACCTGATGAAAAATTCAAAGTAATGGTCACTCAACATAGTATTGGAAGTCCTAGCCAGACTAATTAGGCAAGAAAGGCATCCAAATTGGAAAGGAAGAAGTGAAACTATCACTATTTGCAGATGGCATAATACTATATATAGAAAACCATAAATACTTCACCAAAAAATATGTTAGAACTCTGAATCAGTAAAGTCGTAGGATACAAAATAGAGAAATCTGTTGCATTTCTATACATTAATAACAAACTATCAGAGAAATTAAAAAAACAATCCCATTTACAAATGTAACAAATAGAATAAAATACCTAGGAATAAATTTAAGCAAGAGGAGAAAGACCCTTATACTGAAAACTACGAGACATTGATGAACAAAATTGAAGACATAAAAAAATGGAAATATTTTCCATGCTCATGGTTTGGAAGAATTAATATTGTTAAAATATCTATACTATCCAAAACAATCTACAGATTCAATGCAATCCCTATAAAAATTCCAATTAAATTTTTCAAAGAAATAGAACAATCCTAAAATTAATAGAACTACAAAAAACCCAAATAGACAAAACAATCTTGAGAGAGAGAAGAACAAATCAGCAGTCATTATTCTCCCTGATTTCAAACTCCATTACAAAGCTACAGTAATCAAAACAGTATGGCCCTAGCAATAAAAACACACACGCAGATCAATGGAACAGAATAAAGAGCCCAGAAAGGAATCCACACATATATGGTCAAGTAATTTACAACAAAGGAAACAGAATATACAACGGGGAAAGAACAGTCTCTCCATAAATGGTGTTGAGAACACTAACAGCTGCATGCAAAGGAATGAAACTAGACCACTATCTGACACCATACACAAAAATTAACTCGAAACGGATTAAAGACTTGAATGTAAGATCGGAGGCCACAAAACTCCTAGATGAAAAAAATAGGAGGTAAGCTCCTAGCCATCAGTTTTGGTGATGGTTTTTTGGATCTGACACCAAAAGCAAAGGCAACACAAGCAAAAACAAGTGGGACTACATTAAACTAAAAAGCTTCTGCACAACCATGGGAACCATGCATACCTATTTTCACTGTAGCGTTTACAAATAGCCAAGATATGGAAACAACCTAAGTGTCCACTAACAAATGAAGAAAACATGGTGTATATACAGACACACACACACACGAGTCTCCCCTCATCTGAGGCTTCACTTTCCATGGTTTCAGTTACTCACGGTCAACTGTAATCCAAAAATATTACATGGAAAATTCCTAAAATAAACAATTCATAAATATAAAATAGCACGCTATCCTAAGCAGTGTTAAAAATCTCACATGTCCTGCTTCATCCTGCCAGGGATATGACTCACCCCTTCCGTCAGTCACTCAGTAGCCATCTTATCAGATCGTTTCTGATAAATAGCAGTGGTTGTGCCCAACTGACCTTTACTTTATTTAATAATGACCCCAAAGCAGAAGAGTGGTGATGATGGCAATTTAGATATGCCGAAGAGAAGCCATAAAGTGCTTCCTTTAAGTGAAAAGGTGAGTATAAGATATTTTGAGAAAAGACCGCATTCATATGACTTTTATTATAGTATGTTGTTATAATTATTCTATCTTATTAATTATAGCTTTTAATATTTTACTATGCCTAATTTATTAACTTTATCATAGATATGTATGCATAAGAAAAAAAACATAGTGTACATAAGATTCAGTATTATCCAGTTTCAGGCATTCAATGGGTTCTTAGAACATATCCCATCAGATAAGGGGAGACTACTATACAATGGAATATCATTCAGCCAAAATAATCAAGGAAATATTGTCATTTGTGACAACATGAATGGACCTTGAGGGCATTATGCTAAATGAAATAAGTCAAAGACAAATACCATATGATCACACTTATATATGGAATCTAAAAAACAAACAAACAACAAAAAAATCAAGCTCATATATACATAGGACAGTCAACTCTGGTGGTTGCCAGAGGTGGAGGGTGGGCCAAATGGGTGAAAGGGAGTCAAAAGATACACACTTCTAGCTATCAAATAAATAAGTCATTGGGACGTACTACTGTACAGCATGGCGACTAGTTAATAATACTGTATCACATATTTGAAAGTTACCAAGAAAGTAGATCTTAAAAGCTGACACAAGAAAAAAAATTCTGTAACTATGTATGGTGATGGAATATTAACTAGACTTATTGCTGTGATCATTTTACAATATATAAAAATAAAATATTGAATCATTATGTTGTACATCGGAAGCTAATGTTGCATATCAATTACGCCTCAATAAAAAATGAATGTGAAAAAAATCACCTTCAGACAAATAAAAATATATAACTTAAAAAAGAACAATAATTTTCCATCTGATAGAAACAAAATAAAAGCAATATATAAAAATAAAATGGAAGAATGCCACATTCAGAAATAGAAAACTAGATTATTTTAGGGCAACCTTCCTATTGTAAATAAAGCTGGACAAATATATTGGGAAAAAAGTTTGAGAGTAAGAGAGCTTTCAAGGCAGTGAGGATTATCGGTGCCAAATCTCAAAGAGGGGGGCATCAAAAAATCAAGTCTCTCTCTCAGTCTTGCGAGGAAACGATGATAAGACCATTATGTAAAAACCAGAACGAGGCTTTCACCAGAACTTGACCATGCGGCACACTGACCTTACACTTCCAGCCTCCAGAACTGTGAAAAATGTTGTTTAAACAAATCAAACAAAAAACATCAAACATCTGGAATAAATCCACCAAAAGGTGTACAGGATCTCTATTCATAAAATTATAAAATATTGAGAGAAATTAGGAACATCGAGGTAAATGGAGGGACAAACCATGTTCATGGATTAGAGTACTCAATATTATAAAAATGTTAACTCTCCATGTTTATTTATAGATTTCTGATAAGCTGATTCTAAAATTTAAATGGAAATGCAAATGACCAAGAAAGGCCAAGAAATTTCAAAAACTAAAGTTAGATATCAAGAAAATTGGTATAGCCACTATGGAAAACAGTATGAGGGGTGCCTCAAAAAACTAAGAATTGATCTATCATATGATCTGGCAATCCCTCTACGGGGTATTTACCCCAAAGACTTGAAAACTCATATCCGAAAAGATTGCACACCAATGTTCATAGCAGCATTATTCATGGTGGCCGGGACATGGAAGCAACCAAAGTGTCCTATGATAGATGATTGGCTAAAGAAGCTGTGGTACATATATACAATGGAATATTACACAGCCATAAGATGAAATACTGCCATTTGTGACAACATGGATGGACCTCGAGATAATCATGCTAAGCAAAATAAGCCAGACAGAAAAAGTTGAAAACCGCATGACATCACTTATATGTGGGATATAAACCTAAAAGCCACAAACAAACAGGACAAATGAACAGAGACTCATGGACATGAACAACAGACTAGTGATTACCAGAGGGTAGGTCGATGGGGTAAAAGGGGTCAAATATGTGACAGAAGGAAATCTAACTATGGGAGGGGAACACAAAATGCATATGTGTGTTATTGTTAAATTGTACACCTGAAACTTACTGGATTTTGTTAACCAATGTCACCAAAAAATAAATTAAAAATAAATTTTAAAAAGAAGACTTTTAGAAAGACCGTATTAAATAAGGCAGTAACAGTACTGTCAAAAAACCAGACCAACAGAACAATGGAAAACAATGTAGTCTGTAAACAAACCAAACGTATGGACATTTGATTTATGACAAAAATGTCCTTTTAGAAAAGGGAAAGTTATTTCAACAAATAGTACTGAGGCAAATGAATATCCACAGTTAAAAAAAAAAAAAAAATCTTGACTACTCTTTACCCAATAAGCGAAAATCCATTCCAAGTGGATTGTAGATTTATATAAAAGGCAAAAAATAATAATAAGGCTTCTAAGAGATAAGCAGAATATATCTTTATGACCTTGGGATAGGGGAAGATTTAACAAGATATAAGAAATATTAACCAAAAAAGATAACATAGATAAGTTAGACCACTACGAGTTAATTTTATTCATCAAAGACACCATTAAGAGAGTGAAAATGCATTATACAAAGTTCAAAAATAGGGAAAACTAATCTCTGGAGTTAGAGTATAGATTATGGGTTACCTCTGGAGAGGAGGAGAAGGTGGTGACTGGAAGGGGCATGGAGGTGGTCCTGGGCGCCTGCTAATCTACTTTTTTTGTCTTGGGTATAGTAAAAAGAATGTGTTCATTGAGTGATAATTCACTGACCTGTGTACTCACTCATGTTTGTTTGAATATTATATTTCGATAAAAAACGTTTTCTAAAAAAAATTCTGGTGTGTACTATTAAATCTGCGGACTTTTCAAAGGCTACTTTAGTGAAAGATTACCCCATCCTTTTTGTTACATAAATAAATCTTGGAAAACTAGTGCAATATTTCTTTTAAGCATATCAGAGAAATTTCCTTGCTAGTACAGTAACCTAATTTTCAAGGCTAGAATGGTCATGAATTGGGGTATTCTGTTCAGAATCTTTAAATCGGGCAGGGGTAGAGGTAGAGTAGTGATTGGCTATTGTTGCTTTCCCTGAATCAACTTCCTACTAGGCATTTTCCCTAGTTTACTGCATGTTAGTCCAACTTGGAGAGGGCATAACCCCTATGTCTGTTCACACGCAAACCAATACATTGCACTTGACTATATTACCGAATTCTGGCACTTGGTTGTTAGGGGTATGAGAAAGACGTGTAACACAGTAGGGACACTCCCCTACTCTTGGCCTGGCTGGCATGATAATCTTGCCTAAAATTTGCTCTAACGGACAACGGCAAAAATGTTGCTTGTACGGCTTTGCAAATCGCAAGCTAGAACCGCAATATAAAATTGAGTTTTGGTTACCAAATTGAAGCTGGGCGAATTAAGAGTCCTCATCGGCCTGTGCTGCCCGGCACTCTGTCAGAGACCGGAAGCGAGCAGGGCAGAAGAGGGCACGGCTGACGGAGCCGCCAGCTTGACAGCAGGGGGAGAGCTGCGAAGCGGGGGCTCCGCCACTGCTGCAGAGCTCTTCCGTGAAAAAAACACCACTTCCGTCCTGTGTCTGTTTCTAAATTTTATTTCATCCAGTTAAACCTCTCAGCAGTGTTGGAGAATGCTGGCCCAACTGTCCTCTGTCAAGACTTTCCTGATTCAAATCCTTGGGACGTTTCAGAGCAGAAGCCAGCCAAAACTCTTCCTTTTTGGACCTCAGGCCAGCCTACTGCTTATGTCCCACAGGGACCTAAGATCTCTGAACAGAAACCAAATAGGTTTCTCGTACCTGAGCTCATTGACTTCAACGTCACTGCGGAAAAGTGGTGGTAGCAAGAATCCGAAGGTGACAGGTGGGCACTGGCTAGTCTCTCACAGAAGTACACGAGGACCGTCTGTGAGAGCTGTTAATGTTACTTACCTAAATCTACAAACAGGTGCTTTTTTCCTATGGAATTCTTCACAACTAAAAATGAAAGATCAGGATCACTTTGCTTAGCTGATCCCAGCCCCTCCAGTTTCTTTGCATTCAAGGTCCAGCTCTCTCCTCTATCATTATCTGTGGACATTTTGCTGAAGGAAATTCCTTGTTTAACTGGTATTTCAGGAAAATGAGAAACTCTTGTCTCTGGAATCCCATCGTCACTTTCACTGGCAATTAAATGCGAAGCAGGCTGCAAAATTTTTTTCACAAAATTGCCTAAAGAAAAAACAAATATGATTTATCTAACTCTTTTCTACAAACTATAAATTAAGATCTAGGCACAAATGTACACATGAAAATTTTACACAGTAAGCCTTTTTTTTTTTGGTTCCTGATTTTAAAACTGAGTTGTCATTACGAACTGTAACATGCCACTCCTGGTACTTCCTTCCTCTTGTGCAATTCCCATTGACAGGGTAGCTTGGTGCCACTTGTAAACAAATCTTCTTAGAAAAAAGGTTAATATAAGAAGATGTGTCAATCTTGCGAGCATGGGCCTCAGCCTAATGCACTGCCACCAAAAAACCACAACTTCCTTTAATACAAATTGAGTAAAATTTATCTTCACAATCAAGATTATAGAATAAAGTTTTATATGAATAAATGGTGCTGCCAAGATAATGCACAGAAACACTGAATCTCTGCCATATTCTCCTCGAGTCATGATGCCGGCAAATTTCTCAGGAGCTTTTCCTCTCTCCTTTATCCACCATAACACGCCCTACGAACGCTGACACTGACAGCTATCGGTTCCAAAGCTGATGTTCCTCCCACCTCTCCCTACGGATTGCTGCCTCATAACTGAAGTCCAGAATTAAAACAGTTAAATACATTTATTGTATTTCGACATTTATTCTAAGAGCTCTAAATATTAGTGGTCGTATCTTTACCAAGGAAACAAAGCATGACAATCTGTAATTTCTTTAAACATTCATATATTATTTATACCATAAAATCAAATAATTGGTTGTTACTTCATAACAATATTAGAGAAATATAATACTGTAAAAAAAAAACCTTAATCTTAAAAGCTGGTACAGTCTAGGTTTGTCACTTTATTTACCAAATAGCTTAATATCTAACTTAAGTCACAAGATACCTATGCTCTAAATTTTAAAATCTTTCTCCAAATTAGACTTACTTACTTTCCTACTCAAAAAAACAAACCCACTCTTATAAAACAGTAAACATCAAAATGAAAGCAAAAGCATTTGATCTTTGCAATGATACACAGATATGATTATTTCTGGAATGAGGAAGATAAGGTAAATACTGAGTACAAAGAAATCAGGATATCAAAGGACAACAAAGCAATACAAATATAAATCGATAAAGTTAATTTTCCTGGAAATGTAACATTAATCTACATGACACAAAAAATAAGAGAACTGAAGCCATGGTTGCAGAACCAGTTGCAAAGGTAGCACTAAGGAGACCGTGTAAACCTATGACCTTTGGCAGGCCAGGATATGGCAGTATAACTTGCATAAATACTAACACGGGCTCCTCCAGCAAACTACTTTGCCTTTTACTTCCCTTCCCCAATCTCACCACCCTCACCTCACCATTAATACAGGGGCAATTTTACTGGCTCGGAATAAGGATGTATCAATCATAGAAATATCGGTCCTATGGCAGGCTGACAGCAGAGTATTTTAGGCAGATCAAATTTATACATTTTGCTAACATTCTTTGACCTCTTAAACTAACCCTAATTGCCCTAATTCCCCTTTCTGAAAGGCTAACAACAGGAACTAGAAATGTCACCAAGAGACACACTGAAGGAGGGGAAGTGATGAGAAAAATTTGGATTACTCCACAAGTTCTGCATCTCTGGTTCTCGCAGTCCATAATGTCAGAGGAAAGAACCCTCGGATGGCATCCCACTTATCAGGTCTGATTATGTCTTGCACTCTAGCCACACTTCGATTCCCAGTGTGCTCCAACTTAGTCACAAACTCTTATCTCTATACTTTTGCTTATGCTTTTCTGACAATAAAGCCTTTATACGACAGGACTTAAAGCCCAGAATGAATGCATTTGCTTTCAGAATACATATGTAGCAGAGACTACTAATTATCTGACCAATTTCTATTCTTCTTCTTCCTCAGCAACGAATAAATTTTTAGTTTTGTGGTAGGAGTCAAAGAATAGGAAGAGTAAATAGGAATAAAAGAAATATCTTCCTTAGGACTCTGTCTCCACACCCTAACAGTAGAGCCCACTTAATATTCAGTCATTCACTCTACAAATATTTATTAAATGCCTACTTTGTATTTATTATTGCTGCTTCTGTTACTGTTACATTATTAATATTATTGATAAAGACATTATTATGCGATAAACCCTGGAAATACAATAGTGGTTAAGAAACAGTCCCTGTCCTAAAGAAACATTAAGTGGAACAGACCAAAAAACAAAAGGAAATTACCTCAGGAAGTGGTGAATGATTTGACACGATAAGCACTGGGCACTCTTTGCAACCAAGAGGAAATACTGAACTAAGTCTGAAACTTTGCCATAAATGGCTTCTCACATAATGACATCTACGTTGAGTCTTAACAGACCAAGTGAATTGGAGGCAAGTAATTTCAGACAGCAGCATCAAAAAGTGCCAAGGTCCAGGGACTAGAGATAATGTCCCAGTGGGAGATAAGTAAAAGATGGAGTGAGAAAGATCAAGTGGTAAGAGATGAAGCTAGAGGACAGTCAGCCTCACTGTGCAAACTAAGACATCTGGACTTTTTCCAGAAGGTAATGAAGAATCCTTGCAGTGGTATAATCAGACTACTCTGGCTAGCTAAGTAAGTATACTCAAAGACATATAGAGGTCGAAGATGACACCAACATTTCTACTTCGTAATTGGGTGGATGATGGCATCACCCGCTGATATACATATCACAGGAGAAACAGCAAGTTTTCAGGGACAGATGAGGAGTTCGGTCTAAGACATGAGTGTCTATGTGGGGATGTTTAATAGGCAGTTAGCTCTATGGGTCTAGTGTTGAGAACAATAATCTTGGCTGAAGATAAAGATTTGAGTCATCAACACATAGATGGTAATCGGAGCCATAATAGTGAATGACAATCAAGGTTACAGATAATGTAAACAGAGGAACAAGGATGGATCCTACAATTACTAATATCTAATGGATAAAAAAGACTGGAGAAAGACTGTCCGACTAAGCTAACAGAAAAAAAAGGGCCACAATATGGAGCCTTAGGTATACAGTTCACCAGGTTTCTGACTTTCGCATCAGTCTTTTAATGACTACATTCATGCCTTTTACGCAAAGTACCCTTGAAATTGTCAGACCCTTAGTCCTGAAAAGGATTACCTGTTACTTGAACTTCAATTGTCTGCTATTTGGACTAAGGAATACCTGCCCTACTCCTCCTGCTTTAATAAACACTCAGGATTTTGACTTCTATGCAGACCTTGTTTTTGGTGTTCCTATTCTGCTTACTTGTTCCCCTTTGGACTGACATCATTTTATAATTGGGATTCTATCTAAATTTCCAGTCCCAGAACAAATACTTTTTACGTTTTCAGGCTTACACATCTAGACTGCTTTAGAATTCTAAAGTTTGGTCTGCAAGAATAAACAAGCCTTCCCAGATACAGCCTGGAAGCCAAGCCCCAGTCCTCAAGTACAAAAGCTAAGGCTGAAGGTCAGAAATCCAGATCTGAGGTATCGTTGATAAGACTTGAATTAGGCCTCTCATGTACTAACTAAAAACTTCTGAAATGACTCCCATTGGAGCTCAAGGGCATGGCTGGCCATTTCAGTATCTATAGCAAGAGGTACCAGTGCCAAGAATATCGTGAGCAGGCTACTGTGTCTAAGATGTGTCTTAAAACAGTAAGATAGGTCTAGAACTAAAGGCAAATACTGAAAACATGAAAAATCACATTTCATTTTTTAGGATAAACAAACATAAAACCTGACAAATACTTACAAAACTTAGGAAGGAAAGAAAAATATGAGCTTTTAATATAATTCCGTAACTTTTTTAAAAAACAGTATACTTGCCAACATGAATGTTATCTTTAAATGCTACATCGCGGAGCTGAAATATCAAATGGCGGCTAAATTTTTCATCAGTGCTAGAATCCAGGTTGAAAACATCTTCAGCTGAACAATTAACTCTGTATAACTCTTGAAGTGCTTTACAAACATGCTAAAAACACAAGTAAAACAAAATAATTCATACTTTTAAATGTTTTAAAATTTTTCTGTGAGCAAAATTCAAATATCCTGGAATGCGTATAACTTGTTTTTTTAATTTTGATTTACTATCAGAATATTATACAATTTTACTAAATTACTTATCTGTTGAAATATACATAAATTATGTAACAAGTTCATGTTTAAAATTCCATAAACTCTCAGGATTAAAGGCCTCTTAGAAGTTGAACAATTTACATATTAATCTCCTCTAAAATCATATAAAAATGTTTCTTTTTAAGTATCTCTTGAAGTATCATCTATGAGTTAAAAAGTCGCTAATCCCATTGTTTAAAATTTTAGTTTTCAGAAAGTTTCTCAAGTATACTGAGTCCAAATCTACTTCCAAGAATACAGCCTTTGGGGCTAGATGATGCTAATATTGAAGGCAGTTATGCATTATAGGAAGGCAGCAAGCTTAGTTAGAAGCACAAGATTTGGAGTCAGAAAGATCTAGGTTTAAGTTCTGGCTTTGCCACTTACCAACGCTGTGACTTTGGTCAAGTCCAAACCTTACATTTCCTCAACTGCAAAATGAGATATTAGGACCTAACTTTTGCAATTGTTGTAGGGAGTAAGAGAGAAAATGAGAGTAAAGAGTTAGCATCGTGCTTGGCACATGTAATTGCTCAAAAGCATTAGCTGTGAGCCAGCCATAGCACAAGTCACGATTCTCCTGAAGCCTGTCTTCACATGCAAAGCAAAGTTACTAAGAACTACCATGCAGGGATATCTTAAGATTAACAAAAATGTTTGTAAACTGCCTAGCACTTAGATACCTAATAGTTACGCAATAAATTTTGTTAATGTTGTTTTGGCATTATTATGGTTCCCCACACACACACCGCCCCTACTCTCTGATCCTCTTTTTCAGTAAATTCTCACTTTCTCAGAGAAAGTTTCCTGAATTTCCCTATCTACATCAAATTCCCCTTATCAACTCTATTTCTAGTACTTACAATAGCTACAATCTTATGCTAATTTGTGGATTTTGATATCTGTTTCCCGGGTATTACAGAGGCTATTCCTCACTATCTGTCCTCTCTTGCTTCTGTGGAAATGGAACCCTGATCATTAGCTGGATAGGGGCCCATCCAGAATACAGACCACATTCCCCAGGTGCCTTGCAGTAAGGTGTGATCATGTGACTAAGTTCTGGAGAATGGGATGTGAGCAGAAGGAAAGTAACTAGCCACTTCTAAGTTATACTCTTAATGGCAAGAGGCATGCCCCTTCCCCATTTTCTATTGACTAGAATGCAGACATAGTGATGGTGGGCCATCTTGGACAATGTAAATGGCAACATCTTAGGAACAGCAAAGCAATAAACCTAGTCCCTAACACAATGGAGCTGTATCTAGATATTACACGAGAGAGAAATAAATGTCTACCTTGTTTAAGCCACTTTAAATTTAGGTCGTTATTATGGTAGCTAAACCTATCCTAATTTATTATCCTCCATTAGACTATAAATTCTACGAAAGTAGAAATCATGTCTCTTTGGCCTAACTATTGTACTCCTAGCACCCAGGAAAAGTTACACTTAGTAGAACCTGAAAAAGTTCTCATAAGTGAATAAAGTCTAGTTTTATACTTTGGAGCCATAAAGAATAAATGTAATGACTGTAGGTAATAAAAGAAATTATAATTTAAAATCTTCTGCCCAAGTTAAACTTCAAAATTTTAAGTTATTAAAATATTTGTTGTGAAATCCATAAGCTAAAAATATGATTATTTGAGCAATGCTACCTGTCAACATAGTTTTATATGCTTTAGCACCAGAATTCATTCCAGTTGGTGGAAGTGGTAATTTGAAATTTGTCAGTAACTCGTTGAATCAAAGGACTTACATGTTATCACTAGTAATCATTAACCAGTTATTTATCAATCATCTGTTAATATAAGAGCTAATCAATTTATATACCTCCTCACAGAGATTAAAAAGGAAATGTACTTAATGAATTATATACCTGTTACATACAAAGTAAGAAAATAAAATTAACTTTAATGTAATCATTTATGAAGGCTATATTAAATAAAATAATCCTAATGACTCTTCTACCAACATGGTAAACATGTTTTAAAAAATGCTGTGTAATTTTAAACTCATATTTCTACAATTCTTTCCAACTTTTGCTAATGAAGATCAGTTGTTCAAGACTAATCTGGATAAGAGTATACAAAGAATCAGGAAGAAAAAACTTTTAAACACCTACATAATCTTTACCACACCATTGTTTGTTAATCTATGTTACAAACGGCATTTGTCGGGTATTGATTCCATTAGGGACATTTCTAGTTTCTAATACAATGTGGTACTTCTTAGTTAATGGTATCACCATATTAACGTGCCAGTGAAAATCTCTAAATCTTAATTCCTTGTTAGTCATACAGAATCCATGTAATAAATCTTACCTTAGACTCTAGAAGAATATCATATACCAGAAAAAAGTCAATATCCTTGAATTATTAAAAACATAATTAAGATTAAAAATTAAAATTTACCAACTATAATGAAATAAAACACTTAAATTTATTTTTAAGGGTACAATGGCTATTTTAACAAAAACATCTTTTTGCTATTATTATTTTGAGGGGGAAGGGAGGCTTATGTATATTTCTTCTGCTTCAAAGCCAGCAGAAAGATAATATTTTTAAAGAACGATATTTGCTTACATTTTTCAAATAAATTTAAAACAAAACATGTAAAGATCCAATATAATCAGCAGATATTCTTTACCAAAAACATTTTAATTTGGACATACTTTTAAAGTTATAAAACGAGTTGTCTACAGTTAACATGTAAAGAAAAAATAATCAATAAATCTCAATACCTACTCTGAAGCCAAATAACAGTTAATATAATTTTAATACAATTTAATGCATTAAGTTGTACAATCTTAAAAGGTTTTATAAACAAACCTAATAGAGCTTAGTTACACAAACCCATACTATTCCTTTGTTAGTAACTTCCTGATTGACACTGCTAAATCAAAAACATAAACTAGAACTACACTTTTCTCTTTGTTAAAAACAGTAATAATTCTATTTCTATATCAGTTTTTGCCAATAACTAGCTGTAGCACCCTGAATGAAAATTAAGTCTATGCCTTAGTCACTTCATTCATGAAAGAGGTTCCTGGACCCAATACAAGTGTGTGTCTGTGTGCACGTGCGTGTGCATGCTTCGCCACCTCAATAAACAATTCTAGAACACCAGCAGGGTGTCTGAGAATTCAACTTGATTTTGACACTATCTACTTTGCTACAGAATCAGATTCCATAGGTAAAGGGCTCAGTCCCATGAGACCACTGTCCACCCTCTGAGGTGCCAGTCACAAGCCCAGGTTGTTACCTGTGATTCTGACCAACCAGCTACAAATTGGAGGTTCCAACAACCCCCTCCAATTCAGGATGCTAATCACAAATCTAGGTTGTCACTTGTACTTCTGTCCAACTGGCTATAAGTCATTGGTTCCCACAATCCCCTCCTAGGTTCTATTAGTCATTCATTGCCTAACAATGTTTCTGTCAACTTATGGACCACAAATAAAAAGTTTTTTTCATCTAGTGACATAACAGCCATAGTGAAATGGATTACTTCTATCTTTGTGGGGATGCTGATGTAAACAAACCTAATGGTGTCAGCTGCATAAAAGTATGTCACAATTACATGCAATACATAATACTTGACATAATAAACAACCATGTTACTGGTTTATTTATTTACCATATTATACTTCCCATTGTTATTTTAGAATGTAGTCTTTCTGCTTATGAAAAAGTTTCCTTGTAATGTATATATGCCATACTGTTAAATTACATACTTGAAACAAACTGGATTTCATTAACCAAAGTCACTATAATAAAAAAAATAATAATATATAAAAAGAAAAACAAATAAAAAGAAAAAAGTTTCCGGGAGAAGAGTAATGCCCAGTTACATCAGCAGTAGTCTCATACATCTCTTAATTGCCTCATTTTCCCTTGTGATTGATTTAATCTCATGTTGTTTTGTATAGTACCAAGCTGTACAAGCTGTATTCTAGGAGCAAAAGGCTATATCATGGAGCCCAGGTGTGCGGTAGGGTATACCATGTAGGTTTGTGTAAGTGCACTCCATGATGTTTGCATAACAATGAAATTGCCTATTGATGCATTTCTTGGCACATATCCCTATTGTTCATTAGTGCATGCCTGTAATTTGCTAGAAAGGCTCAGAGAACTCAGGAAAACCCATTTACTCACTACATTACTGATTTGTTATAAATTGATATAACTTAGGAATAGCTGTATGGAAGAAATGCCTAGGTCAAGGTATGTTGGAAAGGGCACAAAGCTTCCATGCCTTTTTAGGCATGCCAGTCTCCCAGCACCTCCCCATGTTCACCAACCCAGAAGCACTCCAAATCAAGGCCTTTGAGTTTTTAATGGAAGCCCCATTACATAGACATAATTGATTAAATCACTGGCCACTGGCAATTGAACTCACTTTCCAGCCTCTTTCCTCTCCCTAGAGGGTGGGGCATGAGGGGGTGGGGCACAAGGATTTGAAAGTTTCAACCCTCTAATCACTGGCTGGTGCTCCTGGCAACCAGTTCCCAAGGCTAGGTATTTCTAAAAGTCACCCCATTCATATAACGAGAAATACCTTTGTTACTCTCAAGGTTTAGGTACTTTCAAGAGTTTGGAGAGTAGTAAGCCAAGAACTATAAATGAAGACCAAACATACAGGAGAAATAGATTTTGAACATCTAAATGATCAAATATCTATTTCTTATGAATCACAATATCATACAGTACAAGATAAAATAATTTCCCAAATCCCTGCCAGTTCATTCGGATACCATTTTTATCAGTTTTCTTAAAGCTCATCTCAATACTCAATTTTTATAGTAAAAATTATTTTGTCTAATCTTTACCAGAGGCAGCTACTTGAAATGTAAATCAGACAATACATAAAAACCAGAAACCTCCCCAGTTGCTACCTTTTTTGAGCTTCTTTTTGAACTAGATATTACAAAATATATGAACATAAACTAAACCTTCCTCCTTTTTAGAAGTTTATATAGAGAAGTGATATTAAGAAATAAAAGTCAAAAGGAAGAGTTGCGAGAAACAGGAGAAACACAGGTAGGTTGTATTCATCACTTAATGAATGAATGAGTGAATAAAGAGATACATATAGATCAAATAAGGAAAAAAACAAGAGTAATTTACCTCAATGAGTAATGCAACCATCATTTTCCCATCAGCTTCTGGATTGGCAAGTTTGTTAAATTCCAAATCAAAATAGAGCTTGCACACGGCATTTTCAGGAATGACTTCATAACAGTGTAAGAGATTTTTTCTGAATGGAATAATTAATGATTGTTAAGTTTATATCATATAACTTTTAAATCACAGAACTTGATCTTCTATCTCAAGATACTATATTAACTGTGGATTGATGACATAAAACTATGACATAATGAAGACTTGATAAAGTGAACAGCTGCTCATCATAGCTTTATGGATCAGTGTCAAGATATAACGATCATTTTCTGTAACTGAATGGATATGGTCAACTTCATACTGTTATTTATTCAAAAATGATTTTGATATTGTGTAACACTTCTGTATTTATTTTTGGCATCACCACGAAGCAAATTTTGAGAAAACTTTCTCTGTGATGCCAGAATCACACATTCTTGGGATTCCATAAATTTTTTATGAGAATTTTTAATTTTCATATTTTCATTAGGAAAATGTATTTTAAAAATTAAAAACATTCACAGTCACCTGTCTTCAATGAGCTTTCAATACTCACATTTACAGTTACATTCTTGCTGGCATCGAGTATAATTTTAACATGGGTTAATAAGAATAGATGCTGATTTGAAGAGTAAATGCTAAGTTGTACTAAGTATGGATGGCATCCTACACAAGGTCTGCAGTAATTTGAACAAGGAAAAGTGATGGGGGGATTGTATCATCAAATGTCAAGAACTTAAAACACATGCAATTTTTTCTCCCAACAATGGGTGAGATAATTCAATGTTATGTCAAGGAAGCTCCAGAATTCAATTCTAATAGTAAAGCAGTACTGAATAACGTGACTGAGAAATATAGAAGCCAATTCATGAACATTAGATGAAATGAAATGTAACTTTAACGTATTGCTCTTTACAAGCTACTTACCGGGACTTATAATAAAACCAAAACTGAACATAAGTTGTTACAAGGTAAATACGCTGTCCATCGCCCACTTTGTATTCTAAAGCGAATACATGAACATCCTTCAGAAAAATAAAAAATAATTAAAAATTAATGAAAATCTAAAATCAACTATCGCTATTAAACATTCGTAGAGAATGTTAGTATTCTAATTTTCAAAAATTAGAATTTGAACGTTTGTATTATTAAAAACAAGAAAAATAATTACTAAATCTATGCCAATCAAAATCTAGTTAAACTCAGGTAAAACATGTTCAAGGCAGAAATAATTAGAACGCCCAAATAAAAATAAAGGAGAAAAATCACATTCAATTACTCTAGTTTGACCTCCTATTATAATTTCATTTGCTATTTTATAAAACTGATTTTTAAAACTATCTAAACATTATTATGAATTATCTGGACTAAAATAAATTCTCTAGTACAGATAAAAACAGGTAGGAACCAATTTTTAAATGGAACATTTGTAAGTTAATCTTGAAAGTTTTAAAATGCTTAACTTTAACAAATAACTATAAATTATCTTTTCCATGAGAAACCAATCTTTTGAAAGTTAATTGCTATGGCACTTGACATTACTGTGACTGCTGCCAGAAAGTTTCTTTCAATAAATACACAGGTTCTTTCGTTTCCACTTAGCTAAAGGTCACTGTTGAGCCTATCACGGAACTAAACTTCCATTTTAATAAGTGAGAAGTCATAGGAGGACGAAGTTGCCTGACCCTATTAAAAATCTTGAGATAAATTTTACAGACCGGTGATTGGTTAAGTCCGGCAATCATATTCCTATGTATTTTTTTTTTAAATTCAAGATCAAATGAATCTGTATTTAAATTTCTGATACCTGAATTTGGTTTATACAAAATGTGAAAGGTGTTTCTCTTATTTCCTAAACTATTCTGATGAGATCTGAGAGAGCTTATCTTCACTGGGGAAAGAAGTGTCCTCCTTCTAAAAAATTTTAGCATGATGAATTTTTATAGAGCATCGATGATCAGAATCACAATATATTTATGCTAGATATTATGCATCTTTTCTTTATACGGTTGACCCTTTAAAATTTTTTTATGTATTTTTTCATTATAGTTGACAATATATTAGTTTCAGCTGTACAACACAGTGATTAGACATTTATACAACTTACAGAGTGATAACCCTGATAAATCCAGAAACCATTTGACACTATGACCCTTGAATGTAGAGGTTAGGAATGCCAACCCCCACGGAGTCAAATATCCATGTATAACTTCTGACTCCCCCAAAACTTTACTAGTTTATTGTTGACCAGAAGTCTTACCAATAACATAAACAGGCAATTAAGAAACATTTTGTATATGTAAGGCATAGCTCATTTTATTGCACTTCATTTTATTATGCTTCACAGACGTTGTGTGCTTTACAAATTGAAAGCAAGACCCTCCACCAGCAAAAAGATTACAACTATTGAGATACTTTATATGCGGTGGTCTAGATTCTAGAACCAAAACTGCAACATCTCTGAGGTATGCTTTGTATTATAGACTGTATTCTTACAATAAAGCTAAAGAAAATATTTTTAAAAAATCATAAAGATGAGAAAATACATTAACAGTCAAACAAACAAAAAAATCTGGGAATAAGTGAACTGCACAATTCAAACCCATGTTGTTCGAGGGTCAACTGTATTTCTCTATAATCCCCACAATGCCCCCAAATGATGTGCAATACGCACTTGAGCACCACACTCTTTGTGAGGATAGCATGTAGCAAGCGCTTCTTTGTCCCACTTGCTTAATGTGTTGGAAATTATGATAAACCCATCCTACTACTCCAAAGCACACAAGGAGATAGTAGAAAGATAAATACATGTGTACTTTGGCACTATGATTTAAGTCCTAGAACTTATTAACTCTAAGCTATAATATTTGAGATATGTTCACATCCTATTGTTTAAAAAATTCTCCTTTCCCTAATTCCATTCTAAAAATCTCATTTCCTCACATTTCTCTGAGTATTGTTTTAGTTTAACTGTTAAAAAACTCAGTCATTCTATTATTTTTCAGTCCATTAATATGGTTACTCTTCCTCTAGGTAGTACTTCATTTAAATGTCATTACAAATTTTTTAGAATTGGCACTAGATAGGTTACTCTTTTTCATTATTAATATAAATGGCTAATGATTCATAGGCATATTTTTCCTAAACAGTGTGATCTTAAGATTGCAATTAAATTCTTTTGGTAGTGTATGTGGCCTGAAATAAAAACACACAATAGATTTTTTTTGAAATCTTAAATTATCGTAGCTCTAAAATAAAGTAGAAGATGAGCAAATTACCTCTTTACAGTTTTTAACAAAATTAAAAGCTTCAGTTTGCCGATGAAATAGTTTCCAAACAGAGGATGGTTCTTCTGGCTTGGACAACCTGGGTCTGTACACTAAAGACAATGGTTTTCTCTCATAACTGGATGCTCGTTCTTCAATTTTCTTCAGTTTTGCTTCCCATTTTCTCTTCATTGGTTCAGAGGTATGGGAAGGCTAAATCCTACCCTGTGTTCAGAGTTTTATCAATTATTACTAAAACAAACAAACAAGAACATCAGCGTTTTTGTTTAAAATACATTTTGTTTGGTAAAACTTAAAAACTCATTTCCTTCTCTCCTTTATATTTTATGTTCTGTATTTATTTTAACATGAAATGAGAACAGAGCTAGTTATCAGAAACCTTTATGTCCTGGCTCTTCCATCTACAATGCTACGGTTTTAGACAAGTTAGTGAAGGTTCCTAAATCTTAATCAACGGGAATCAATATCCTCCTACTTTATCTGGAGGATAAATGTGATATAACATGAAAAAGTTTTGTAAATTACAAAGCCTCATGTAGATATCTTGTATCATCATGGTTTTAACTACCACCATTTAATTGTATCAAGTGCTAGCTACCTTGCCCAGCTGGTGCTACAACCCTGGCCACCATTCTTGGGCTATTACTTGCCTGGAACTCATTTCTAGGTACTACTGTGCAGTTCTTAGCTCATTTTTCCTCTGTTTCTGCCCATTGCTCTTACCTCCAAACATAACTGTTAGTTGGAAGGATAACTCAGTGTATGAATGGTAACTACAATATTGGCTAGTTTGGGTTTGGGATGTCCATGGTAATCATGATTTAATAAATAAATAATTTACGTCTTTTAATTTGATGACTGTATTTTTGTGATAAGTCAATGTCGATGATTGTATTTTAACACCTGTTTATTAATTACATGTGTTTTTGTTTGTATACAATGCTTTCACGTCAGCCATGCCTGGGTAAGGGGACCAGGCAACAGTTTTCCAATTTGGGATTATGTTTATTTACAAAGGAAAAAGATTAGGTTTTGAGAAGGGTTTTTAAAGCTTCCACTGTAGATAATAAATGACAATAAATTCTTTGCCATTCCTTTCATCAAGAGATGCCATCTAAGCCCACTCTCATATTAACTCTGGGCTTGGCCATGTGACTGACTTTAGCCATGTCACATCAACAAATGCGAAGCAAGCAGAAGTTTAATAAGTGCTTTCGTATTGCATTTGGCTATCTTGGAGTCCTTCCCTGAGATTGTCATGCTATTGCTCTAGCTTCACAGGATAAAAAGCCATCTGGAGAAGTACCCCAGCTAACAGCCAGCACCAACTACCAGATTTGTGAATTAAGCCATTTTGGAATATCCAAACATCATCTGAATTCAATTCATGAGGAAATCCAAGTGAGTTCAGGTGAGATCTGCCAAAGAGATGCCCAGCTAACTCACATAACTAAGAAAAAATTTGTTGGTTTGGTGTTTGGCCTGGTTTGTAAACAGAAATAGGTAACTGATAGTTTCCTTCTCCATTAGTATCATCTATGTCGTAATTTATGTAGACAACAGATATATTAGTTTTTTAAGTAAATAATAATATATACTAAAGCATCTGAGGTTAAACCTCTTATTTACCTTTGGCAATGTCTTTACAGCATTTTCACTTATCAAATTGAGAAATATTCTCTTGTATTTTAGCATACAGCTCCTCAACAATACAAACTCACTGGTAAATGATATTCCCTGAAGGAAAAATAGAATCATCCTAAAAGATTAATAAGAGGATAGAAATGTCATGAGTCATGACGAAATTAGAAAAAAAAAGGCATATTATCTACAGATTTCAAATCTGACTTCTAACATAACAGACCTAACATTCTTCTCTCACGTGGGTTAGTTATATCTAACCCATATGAAAATTACAAATTACAAACCAAGAAACAGAAATATAATTCTAAAGGTGTCAACATAAATTTCAAAACGGACACACTTATGAAAGGAATGTAGTCTCAATGGATTGAAGATATGGGGCAATTTTTAATAAACCTTTTCAATACAAAGTGATATTGCTAGATAAATTCTGAGTGATATGGCTCCTTACTGATAAACTCTGAGTATTCAGCTCACTTTAATCTGCTTCACATAAAGATAAAAGTCCTCTACATTTGGATAGCCTGATTGAGAAATTTATTAACTTTTAATAAAGCCCACTGATTAAGAAAATAAGCACAGACTACAATCATATGTGAATTGTAGCTCTAGTACTTAACCAATAACTGACTAGGAATAACCATGTGGATCGGATCTTAACACTTAATGGAAAATTTTTTAGTTTTCTAAAAATATTGGTATACCCATGGAAGTGTGTTATACATGAAAGTCATGGAGTCCCAGTAGAAAACCAGTTTAACATTTACTGGACTGAGAAAACCATGAGTATCAACAGAAAAAGAAAAAAAAAGAGAGAGAGAAGTTCGATGTCATGCATAAACTGAATTTTCTTTTTGCCCACTTCAGTCACTTTGCCTGTCTATGCTTGAACAAAAGTAACTTATATTTAAATTTCTCAAAAGTCTCCTGTAAGGGATAAGAACGTATATTGTCCTTTTCCAGTTCCCCCTTTCTACTATGCCCAAAGAATCTCCCATCAAAAAAAAGCTTAACTGCCAGACTAATCGCCTTTAAATTCATTTGTATAACTTTTCATAGGTGCACTTACTAATGATTCAGAGCATCACCTAATTCACATTATAGTTTACTTCAAGAAGTCCACAAACTCTCTCCAGAATCTAGCCCTAAACTACTTCCTCAGTTTTTCTTGTTCAGCCTTCTCACCAAATGATAACCACCACTCCTTACACCTGGCCATTCCAAGCGCCCTCTTGCCTGTTTCTCTCACCTGGAATGCTCACTTGCTTTTCCCAATCTTTTCCCCTTCAAGGGCCAGATCAAGTTCTGCCACCTGTGAGACCTTTTGTTAAAAGAAATTACTGGATTCAGAAGACAGTGCCTCCAGCCAACCGTCTGATATAAAGTTTCTCTAGACTAAGTAAATTAGTATAATTCACACCAAAACAGAAAACTGCTGCCGTTGCTTTAACTGAAGCATTATTTTTGGTAAGAAAGTTTAACACAGGAAGGGGCTAGGGCATTACCATAGAACTTGTTCAACTATCCCGGTGCCTTTATGAATAACTGCTTGCCGAACCACTGACAGGATTTGGGTGTACGTCCTATTCTTCAGCGTTACTGCAACAACAAAAGACTGCCAAACACTGGTCCTCTCTCAATCTGAGAGGGTTTAAGAAAGGCCTAAATTTTATTCCTGGGGTCAGAGTGTAACTCCTGTAACTCTTTTTAACAAGAGCAAACTACTTAACCTTTTTAAACTCAGGTGGAGATTGGAATTCTCACTTCCAGGGGTTGTTTAAAGGATAAAATAAGACAGTATAGAGTGAAAATGTGCCAGCACAAAATAAGAACCTAACAAATGGTAGCCATATATATAAAGATATGTATTTGTGTACAAATTATAGCCCCTGATTTATGCCCAAACAGGCAAAAGTGTTGGGGGGCAGTCTAGTTCTTATGGCGAAGGGTGTCCCTGACGTGTCAGAATGTTATGAACCTCTTAAAATTTGATGCAGAACTTGGTCATCAACTAACTGCGTTGGTAGTCCTCGGCGAAAGTAATTCGAAGTTTGCATCAGGTTCTGGAAGAAGTTCGTGACCCAAAACAGGAGAGAAACCAGTAAGGCAGTTAAGGCTTTTGGTTTAGGGTCAGGGAATTAGAAGCGACCTACGGAAAGGCTTCAGGTCGCCTGGGGGAAGCAGAGTGTAGCGTCGCGGGTCGCAGCCCGTCCCCCTACCTCCCAGAGGTCATAACAGGCTCAGGCCCGCCCTTGACTCCCTTCTCTTTGCCACTTGGGTCCCGTTCGTTTACCTCCGGAAATCTGCACGGCGAAGGAAACGTCCGCGCGCTCAGCACTGCCTTGCGAGGCCGGGCTCGGCGCTCAAACTGCGCGCGGGGGCGGGGCGCGGCGCCTCGGGCAGCGGGGCGGGGCGCGCCGGCGCGCGGGCGAGGCGGGGGCGGGCGCTCGGGCTTGCCCGGGCGAGCGCGCTGCAGCGCGGCAGGCCTCTGCGAGGGCGGCGCGGGCGACGACCCCGGGCGGACCCCGCGGGGCGCGCACCCGGGCGGTGACGTGTCGCGCGCAGAAAGGCGCCGCGCCGAGGCCTGGGCCCGCCGCGGGCGGGGCCATCGGGGGCGGGGCCATCGGGGCGGGGCGGGGCCTGCCGCTGAGCGCGGCGTCCCGGGTTGCGGGACGCAGAGACCGAGCTGGCGCGGAGCGGGGCGGTCGGGAGTCTGCTGTGTGGGTGCTGTCCGGTGAGTGCCGCCGTCGCTCCTCCTCGCCGCGGGGCCGTCCGCCCTGGGCCCGAGCCCTCCATCTTCCCAAGCCCGGCGCCCACCCCAGGGACCTTGCTGGGCCTGCAGCCAGTCCGGGCTGTCGGAGGAGGTGGGCACAGTCCCGACGGCGGATCCTTTGTTTTGCCACGACGACGAGTGCTAGGACGAGCACTGAAGCAAGAGACCCGACCCGGGGCGGGAGGCCGGGCCGGGGATGTGGAGGCCGGAGCTGCCGCGCCCGGAGAGCGGGAGACCGGTCCTGTGACCGGGAGGCCGGACCAGGAGCGTTGAGGCCGGGAAGCGGGAGCCCGGGTCGGGGATGTGGAGGCCGAATGCGGGTACCTGGCTGGAGAAGTCCAACCTGGGGAACAGGAGGCCGGGCCTGGAGCGTCGAGGCCGGTCGTGATGGATAGGGTGGTGGGTGGGTGGGAGGCCGAGGCTGGGTAGCTGGAAGCTGGACCAGGGTCGCGGAGCCTAGTGGGGAGGGGTGAATGAGGCAGGGCTGTAGGAGGTCGGCCCGGGAGCGGGATGCCGGGAAGTGAGGGTGATCAGGTCCGCGGGGATGAGATTTGAGTCGGAAAGGGAGGAGCGGAGGCGTGGAGACTTGGCAACGAGAAACAACGCCCGGAGGACCGGGGCGAACCTGGTGCTATTCTGGAGGCGCTGTTCCTCACGGTTGATCCTCCCTTTCTTCATTGGACAAGGGTTTGGTCTCTGCTGCCTTCTCTCTCGAGCTTACATTTTCTCGGGTTGACTGTGCGACTCAGTTTTCCAGAGAGGTAATTTCAGGCATTAAACTCCCAAGTCCTTTTCAGACCTGAAGCACTCTCAGAATCCTTCCATCTCATCCCTGTAACTTTGTATCCAAGGCCAAGTCACCTAGGAGCTGCTTTGAAATGCCGCCAGGCTATGTTAAATAAGAGTGCCTTTCTCACCCTTTTTACTCTGTTTTCAGTGGATCCGCTCGTCTTTCGTTCTCAATAAGTGGCACCGCAGTCAGGAAACCAGGAACCAACTTTCTCAACCATCTCTCCCAGCTCCTTCCACAATTAGCCACCAACACCCCTTGACCTCTTAAGTATCCATTAGATCTGTCCACTTCTCTCGGTAACTTATTTGAGCCCCCCTGGGCTCTCATCTGGCTACAGCAGCCTCATTAGCTTCAGTAATCGCAGGTCTTCTGCCCCTCTCCAGTCCATTCTTTAAAGCACAGGCTGAGAGATCTTTACAAAATAA
Organism: Rousettus aegyptiacus; assembly: GCF_014176215.1. Lineage (NCBI taxonomy): Eukaryota > Metazoa > Chordata > Mammalia > Chiroptera > Pteropodidae > Rousettus > Rousettus aegyptiacus. The sequence continues at coordinate 27,733,568 of NW_023416286.1, forward strand.
AAATCTAGAAAGCTGTTCTTTTGCCCACATAATAAACCTAGTCCCTTAACATGGCTACATGGCTAACAAAGCCAAATACAGTTTGGCTCCTTGATTCCCTCCCTGCCTTATCTTTCGAGTGCCCCTTTTCACTTTCTGCAAAACCATGCCGATCTTAATATCTGTTCTCTGCCTGAAACACATTCCCTGTCTCCCGCCATTACATCAAATTTGCTCGAAAACCCCTACTTGTGTTTCTCTTCTCATTAAACACTTCAAGGTTCAGTTTTCCTTTTATACGTCCCTTTTACATCTGTCATTTCCTGAGAAGGAAAGTCATCATTTGCAGCTGTTTACTTACTGTTATTCCTACTAGTTTGTAAGCAAATTCAGTGAGGGACTATTTTTATCTTGTTGTTCCTTATTGTCTTTCCCCATATCCAGGACCTGTCACAAGTGAATGCCCACATTATATTGCTTTTTAAGACTATGTCCTATCCAGAAAAAATAAACCTGTTCTAGGATTACTTATAAATAAAATACGCGGATTAAAAAGCAATGGTAGAAGTGAAATATGGAGTTGATGTAAGTGTGAATGTGTGAGATGGTAGTAGGAAGTGCTAAGCAAGGTCATTAGACCAGCCTGTATCAAAATGTGCTCGGCCAGTTTGAATGTGTTGTAGGTACATGATCTCTGAGGATGAAATGTAAACCTTGAATCATTCCTATCACGGCCTGATGTTTGAGCTTCGGTTTTGCTTTGCTTTTTTGCAAAAAAAAAAAAAAAAAAAAAAAAGGCTTTTGGAAGTTATAGTGTGTTTTAATAAATGAATGAACAATTTATTGGAGTTTGGCAATAAAATCTGTTTAAGTAAAAAAAGAAATGAAACTCTGTACCTATAAAATCAAATTTGCTTTGGCTATCCTGAACAAAGGTCTTGCCTCCTACCATTTTGAAAGACTGACACCTTATCTGATACAGGCATTTATAGTGCTTCTTTACTGTTTGGCTTTCAAACCTGACACAATCGTCTACTGCTTCGTCCCCCTTCTAATACTAGAAAGCAGTCTTTATTTTCATGAATGGCATTAAATGGATTCTGGTGCCTTGTATTAGATAGTTCTTTAAGCTCTGCCTCAAATATAAGCACTGGTGTTTGGGTCTAGAAAAAGGTGTGGAAATTCTTAGACTGTTAGTTACTGTTTTGTATACACTTAATAAATACAAATGTAATGGAGGGGAATAGGTCAAGTCAGCAAGGCATATATTTACCAGCTTATCCTTAAGTTAAGCATAAGTAATAGTGAGGTTATTGTGATTATAAAAAGAGATAATGTCTATGACGGTGCTTTGTAAAGCACTGTAATGTTCTTACTTCTCTGCCCATCTTGTTCTTGCCTTCAAGTTACTAATAGAGCTTCTGAATTAGGGTAGAATAAGATAACCTTATCTGATATGAACTTAGCCCTGTCTGGCCTTGTTGAACCACTTTTGAATGAATACCAGTGAGTATTGGTATAAGTCCCACATAGGGATGGGGACTTTGTCTCTTCCATTAATTCATACACTCACGGTTAACTAAAGTATTCTACACATAGTCGATGTTCAGTAAATTATTATGGTGCAAATGACAAATGAATAAATGATACTGACACTGACTTTACTCAGTTTCAAACCTCCTCTGGCAGGCAGGATTTCTTTAATCAGGTCGTTGTAAACCTGAATCTGCTTCTACCAAGGAGTGGCTCTCAGTGGGAGAGAGGAGGCCTTATAGGTTACCTGTAATTTTTATGAAAGATATCTAAAATCCTTCACATGTTATTTCATACAAAATATTTAGGTCTGCAGGGACTTCCCCATTTCTCCTTTTGTCTCTCCGAAGATAACATCTTAGGACCTCAGTTGAGGGGAAGACAGCATACCTTGCACATAGTAAGTACTCTGTTCTTTCAGGCTTATGGCTTTGATTAGCGGGGAGCGCTCCAGTCTGTCTTTCTGGTTTTTGTTTGTATGGCACAACTGAATTTTTTATATTTAATTTTACTTGCAGGTAATGTGTTTTCTACTTAATTACAAAATAAATAGTAAAAGATCAACTTTACCAAGCCCAATGACAATATCTGGTTTTAGTGATTCATATAAGTCCCCAAAGAACTTCAGAGACTAAATGGGAAACGATATCAATAAAACCTCTAGCACATTACAGCTGAAATCTTATCCAAAATATTGTGATAATTCTGTTCTTTCTGTTTCACTCACTAAATCTGGAAATGTGACTGCTCTTGAGACTTTGTCCTCTCTAATAGGTAATAAATACAATTTTGATATTTTGAAGTTCTTTGTCAGAGATGTAATTTCTCCAGAAGTCATACTGGAAAGGCTTTACTTTTCCTGTAGAGGCAAATAGAGGTAGATATAGAACACATGTCTTCATGACTTGTACTGAATGTTTAGCATGAAATCAGTTATTTTACTTGTAGAAGTAAATTAATCAGTGGCATCAGAAACACCATAGCCATCATTTCTGTTTTCGTCATCAATTAGAGTAAGCTCACTTTATACTATTTCCATGTCTCTGAAGTCAGTTTCTATCATGTTATTTATGCTCTTTGTCTCATCTTTGTTTCCTTCCTGAAACTATCAATAGTGTTACCCCTTCTCTGTGGTACTAAGCTGTTTGGAAGAGTGGGAGTCTGCCTTCTCAAGGCAGGCAGATACTGGTTTGAATCCTAGCTCTGCCATATAAAAGTTATTTAACAGCTCTAAGCCTCAGTCAGCTGAACTATAGAGTGGGGATCATTTATGCCTCAGAGCATGGTTGGAAGGACTAACCAGAAATAAATAATGCATACCTGCATACATACAAGTACATTTTAGCTGAGTCTTGCCCATACGAGTCAGCAGTAAGAGGAACTGTTATTATATGACACTTTGTACACAACACTCAGGTCACATATGGTGTTGTGATTCTTTGGCCTTTCTTGGAGGGTGGGGGGCTATCCTTTTTGGTAAATCTCTTATCCATTTGAGCAGAGACCAGACACCATGAACAGCCTACTGACAGGTGACAGGTTAGCAGAGTAGGAATCTGAAACTGGTTATACTCATTTAATATATCATTTTGAAATCTCTACTGATAGAACATTTTCAAACTATTCATTTTCAGTAACTTTAAAAATTTTAATACTTTATAATTTCATATTGAAATTTTAGTTTGAAATTAAATTCCTCTGCTTTAAATCTGTAGATGATTTATTCTGCTCTACTCTTTATTGCATTAACTTTTGAAGAGCGGCCTGTTGTGGCTTCAGGGGTGAATATTAAAGGGATCTAGGAACTAGAGACCCAAGTTCCATGTTGATGTCTATTTCGACTGGTCTTTTAGAACTTCCCTGGGACCTAATATATCTTCAGAAATTTAACTTACTATCATCAACATCCTGAATTGATGGAAATAATTACATCAGTACAGTAAGGAACAGATAGTGTTGTCATTACTCTGCCAGGAAATATTTTTTAAACCCCTGTTATATTATTTTCCTATTTATGTTTTGTCAAATGAAAATGTTCTAAAAACTTAAATTCCTGTTATCATTTAAGGTATTAATTATTTCCCTTGAGGGATGATTTTTTTTTTATTCGTCTAAGATGAGATCACCATCCCCAGAGCAACTCATATGCAGCCAGGCATTAGCTAATGGAGGTGAGGTAATGCCAAGTCAAACACCAAGTTCTGCAAGAACCAAAGCTCTGCTCCCAAGGGTGTGGAGTTGGTGCTTTCATGTGGGAAAGCAGATGGTGACAGAAATGTTCACATGTCTGCTGCAACAAGGATTTCATTTACCATTATATAAATTTTTAGTAGCATATGACATTCAACTGATACTGTTGTAACATATAGTATTCAAATACTAATAATGAAGAGAACAGAATACATTATTGTACTTGTTCCTGAGAAATCCTTATCAAATAAGGCACTGTTTTAAAACCTGTTCTAAAAGAATTGATTTTTTAAAAAATTTCAACCACTAACTACCTTACTGAAACAAAAATGTCTGTCTCATGTCTAATATCAGAAATTATTAAATTACAGTTACTTGTATTAAGGCTGAACTATCTGAAACTTTTTAACCGTTGAGAGTTATTTGGTTAAAGAAAATTGGTTAAACGTATGAAGAGGAAAAGACTACTTAAAAATCACCTAATATTTAGCTGAAAACATCTTAGTATGAGCCGAGAAGCCAAACAGTCCTTAAAACTCTGGAGAGCTGGTCACTATTGAAATCTAAACCTTCCATTACCAGTCATATAAGGATAGAATTGTTTCACTCCACAACTTTATCGTTGTCATAAGATAAAAGGTGGTTAGAAGTTCGTATTAGTCTAAGAATCATTGCACTATCACAGATTTTTAGGACCTTCATCAATGGTGGGAACCTATCAGCATTTCAGGGTTTTTGAGCACATAGTAGGTACCCTACATTTGGCAAACTCATTCAAAGGGCCAATTTGAGACAAATACTGGCACCAAAAAGGACACCAGCCGGAGCTCCAGGTTCAGCTTCAGAAATTATCTTTATTTATTCTTCTTTCCCACTGTGTTTTTCACTCCCTAGTTTCTACAGGCTGGCCATAAAGTCGTGTAACATAGATAATATTATTTTTTCATGGATTGTAATATAACATCAACAAACCACTTATTATTTATTCGCTTATGTTTCCAGAATTGTTAGCCACCCTGTACTGTTCTCTCAAGTAATCAAATTAACCACAACTTTGTTTTCAACCATGGATGGATAATTATTTTGACTTATGGCCCGCTCACTTAAAATCGACACTCGGAGGGGCACTTGATCTCTGTGATATTTATGGTTCAAGGAAGTTTGAGATTTCCCTGTACCTAATATATGTTTATTGTATGTATGAAAAAAAAAAGAAAGGCGGATAGACTGGAACGTGGTACAGAGCAGTAAAGGAACTTTTGCTGCTTTCAGAGTGGTGGAGTATCCCTATTTTTGTTAGTTTGGAAACAGGGCTGGAACTTGAAATGGGCCAGCACAATCCTGGTTGATGCAGTCTGCCACTGTTGATAGATACGACTTTATAAAATAATTTTTGTTACTATTTTCTAACTTTAAAAACAATGTAGATGTTATAGAAAATTTAGAAAATAAGGGAAAATATTAAGGAGTGAATAAGTTCTTAGTCCCATCACCTAGAGATGCCACTGTTATTAAAAAGAATAATATGTAAAGATGCTATATAATTACTTTTGGTCTTTTTATTTAAATTGAGATCGTATTGTTCTATATAGTTTTAGAGCCTATTTTTACTTAGTCTTATAAGCATTTTCCATGTTGTCGATAAGTTCTTTTAAAAAGTTTTGTAGTTGTATTAACCAGTATACAGATAGGTCATAACTGTTTCTCCACTCAGATTCTCAGTGTTTTGATGAATAATGTGTATCCTTTTCTCATCCTCCTCTCCCTAATCCTTGGGATTATTTCCTTAGGCTGCACTGTTAGAAGTGTAATTTTACTAAGAACTTCAAGGCATTTGTTGAGGGGTAGGAGGTTATATTGTCAAAATGTTCTCGAGTGATGGTACCAATCTATGTCTTTTCCAGTAGTGTATGGCACTGCCTCTCTCATACACCTTTGCTAGCATTGTGCATGATTAGTTTTTGGTATTGGTAAAATACATGGGTAAGTACACATGAAAGAAGAGACAAGTCATTTGGAGATTCTTGTCTCATAGTTTATCTTCTAAATACAGAGAAAATAGGTACAATTGTGTGAGAAGTATTCTCCTTCTACCAGCCTTCGTATGTTGTGGCCAAATAGTTTGTCTTCTCCCCACTGCAGTGGGTGAACTCTCACTTGTTCTTATCTGAGACTAATGCCTCCAAATGTGAGCTAGATTCATAAGGCCTTTCATCCCTTCAAGAACACTCATTCTCTCCTTTGTCTTATTAACTTCTCGTTTTCCATGGATCATTCTCATCAGCATAAAAACATGCCTTATATGGCCCATCTTTAAACCAAACAAAACAAGACATCTCCTCTACTGCTTGCCCCTTCTAGATGCTACCCCATTTCTCCATTCCCCTTCCAGCAAAACCGTTTACTTACTTTTGTTGTCTTTTCTCTTTTTCGTTGTCTCTTTCAAGTGTAAAACTGGGCTGTTCTGTAAATATAAAGAAATACCAGTTAATTAATAGAACCAGTAAGGTGGTAAGACTAGTTCAAAGGAGAATTTGAAGAACAAACATATAGACCATCGGGTATAATGAAATGAATTTGCTAATACAAGTAAAACTGGTTAATATCCTGTAGGTCAATAAAATGTGATTTGGGAGGGTCATCTTTTCTACAGTTTGGAAATCTGACAAAACTCATTTTCATTGCTACAGGCAAGAATCATCTGCACGGCTGTTTGCCATGGCTTAACTTCCTACAGTATTGTAAAATAGAGTATTGTCAATCAAAGAGGACACCCTATAAAATCAGATAATCCCTAAGATTCCTCTAAACAACACCCAACACCACATTAAAATTATATCCATTAATTTCTTTTGCCTATTTCCAAGTCTTAGACAGTTTCTCCTGACAATCTCCACAATACCCATGACCTCAAGCCAGTGGTTTTCTCACCTGAATTGCTAAGAGGATGATCCAGACCTAGTAGTATTCTGCACCATCCTCTTAGCAAGATTTGAAACGGTCAAGTGTTACTTGAAAGATTTCTGCATGCTGTGGTACACCATATTCACCTGTTTTTACCTCCCTTTGACTCACCTCTCTTTAGTCTCTTGCTGGCCCTACTTCCTCTAGTATCCCTCTAAATACCAAAGTGCCCCAGTATATCTCCAGCCCTGATTTCTTCCTGAGTTCCAGCTTCTTATCCATCTGTATCCACTGTTGAGCTTCAGTTCAAACTATCATCATTATTTTCCAGAACTATTCCAGAAGGCTTTTTATTGGCCTATACACTTTTACTCTAACCTTCTACAGCTGATTGTCCACTCAGCAGCCAGAGTGATCTTTTTAAAGCATGCTGTCTCTCCTCTGCTTAAAACACTCGAGTGGTTTCTCCTTGCAGTTAAGATAGTCAGTGCTTCTCTTGGCTCCTAAGGTGATCTTGCCTTTCCTACATATCTCCCTTCACTCCTTCCCTTTACCATGCACTAACCAAAATGGTCTTTTTTCTGCACTAGGATGAATACACCAGACTCTTGCTGATCCTTCCCCCAGCAAAGACAGACCCTATTGGTAGCCTTCATGTTATTTAGATCTCAGTATGTCACCTCAGAGATGGCTTCCCCAACCACCATAGCTAAAGTAGCTCACACCCCTAGTCTCTTACCCTATTTTATTTTCTCCATAGCCCTGTCACCTTATTATCAATCTGTAATTATTCTTCCTCAGTTAAAAAAGAGATTGAGAGAGAGAAATGGGCTACATTACACATACCTTTACAAAAGATCATCTTCAGGTTTTACTCCCAGAAACTTTTAACAGTGGAGGTGAAGCTAGGGGAGGAGTGGTAGCGCTGATGTGAAAATGTCTATGTAATGTTTTAATTTGGAGAAATAATCTTTAGAATAATTAATATAATTCAGTGATCTTAAAATGATTGATTTTGATTAACTTCTGTTTTCTTTACATTCTAGTTAATAAAAGTATCCATGGAGAACACTATAAACTCAGTGGATTCAAAATCCTTTAAAAATTCAGAAACGTGAGTATTTAAATGGATTCCTATATAATCAGAGAAAGATGGGAGTGATACAACAGCAAACATCGAGGAGTGGGGAAGCAGAAAGAATATGAGCTTTCAAGAGACAGAAACCCAGTTGACTTGCCACCACAATAGCTGTGTGGCTTTACCCATGTTAACCTATCCTCTGTGAATCTCCCTTTTAACAAAAAACTTTCACTGAACTGTGGGGAGGATTGAGGGAAAGACTAGCTGCAGTGTCTGGTCATGGTTGGAGGCAGAAGGACACCACAGGAGAGGCAGACCTCGGGAGTCAGGGTGCTTCTGCACCTTCCCAGATCACTCTGCAGTTTGAGAGGTTTTGTGTTTGGGGGTTTTTTGGCTTCCTGTTCATGAGTTTTAAGACTGAAATGAAATGTCATTTCTCAATCTGGGAAAGAATTGCCTGGTTATAGATTATCTTTTACCTTTTATTTTTCTCAGTCTTTTTGGAATATTCTGCTTATTGATGCTTCTAATAACCAACAAATGGAGAAAGGAAAAAGATAAAACTTAAACATTCTTAATTCATTTGGGATCTCTTGTGATACTTTGAATTCTAAAAGTTTTGTGAGACTTAGGATTTTGGACCATTCAGGGAATTACAAACTAATTCGAGTACTAAACAATTGTATTACAGCAGCACTATTAACAGGTTACCAATAAGGATTTAGCTATGTTTGTTTAGCAAAGGAATTTTCTTAGAAATTATGCGTTTGAAATGCAATCTCATTTTAGAAGTTTTTAGTTTATTTTTTTAAACAAACTAAATATGTCAATTTGAAGTGATCGACATGTTTTCCTATCTTTTTATATCATACAGAACATAATTTAATAACAAATCGCATGAGAGCCCGGAACAGACTTAGATCTGTTTTGATCCTGTGATGTCATCATATTCCTATGCTTTTTGAGTCTGTTCTGTATCAGGCGTGCCCTCCTCTCACCCTAGCTATCTTACTGCTGGTAGAGGAGTACCTACCTGCTAAGAAGGCAGTAGGAAGTGGTAGAGAATTAATTACAGTTTTGTGATCCATTATTTGTATGACCTTCAAGAAGTCGCTTAACTTTCAGAGATTTAATTTTCTCATCTGTAAAATGTGGGGATCTTCACTTCTAGCTAATTACAATAGTTTGTTTCTAACCTTAACTGCTTTAATTTATAATCTGTTTTAATCTTTTTTCAACAATTTTTTTTTTTTTAGAATTGTGCATGATATGAAATACTCTTAGGTAAAGCGCATCAGTACATGGACTTTAGGTATCGGTTTTTGTTCCTAGACCTGTTGTTTCCTGATTCTTGGTAGATCAGGCATCAGACTTGCAGTTGGTTTTGGTTACGTTTTGTTGAAACATAGGCACACCTGTCTAGTTTATATATTGTCCTGGGCTACTTTCACAAGCAGAAGGCAGTATGCTACAGATACCGTATAGCCTGCAAACCTAAAATACTTAATATTTGGCCCTTTTGAGAAAAAGTTTACTGACCCTGGTCTAGGTAACAGAGGTTTCTGGATAAGTGACCTTCGGACAATTGTTTTCATTTATTTACAATAGAGATTTTATGTTTTAGTAAATTATTACTTTGTTCAGCTCAGATTTTCAGAAACAATTTAGGAATTTTGAATAAATACTGTGCTTTGAGTCGTATTTGCTCTTTGTTGGTTTCGTTTCATTTCAGGGTAATTTTTAAGATCTTATTGTTACCTTCAAAGATAAAATATTTCACAAAGCTGCAAGAAATTTCTAAGGTGCAAAGTGTTGATGAAATTTTTATAAAGTGTAGAGGAAAACAATATAGAGAGGTTAAAAACCTGATTTCTGAAGTTCAACAGGTGCTGCAGCCTCGGCTCTGACACAGTTCCCTCGTGCTCGTCAGCACATTGCTTAACCTCATGGTGTTCCTTTCCTCATCTATGAAATGGGCTTTTGTGAAAGTTAAGTGAGGAAAAGCCTGTCACATACAGCCTGACCCATTTCATTCAATACATGTTAGCTGTTCTTATGTGTTACAAAGTTATTATTAGCATCAGCATTGGTCCTATATACCATTGTAAACTATTATTTAATTTCCAAACAGGAAGATTTTACATGGAAGCAAGTCAATGGACTCTGGAATATCCTTGGACAATAGTTACAAAATGGATTATCCTGAAATGGGTTTATGTATAATAATCAATAATAAGAACTTTCATAAAAATACTGGTATGTATCATTAAAGTGATTTTTAACTCTTTTCAAATATTTGTCCCATGTATATTTGGTATAATATAAAAAACAGAATTGATGTTATTAAACTGTGACACAGACTAGCCATGCAGTAGAGCTAGAGCAGGCCCCCACAGGTTCTACAAGACAACACGAACTCTTAATCTTCTACCCATCATCAGAATCTCTCCCTCATGCAACAGCTAGCCTGCTCTCTGCAGGTCGGCCTCTTCCACCCTGACTTCTCTATAACCTTTGCTTCCTTAACCTCCTGCTCCCTCTTTCATGCTAATGAAAAGATTTTAACGAATAATTAAAATCTTTCCGGGAGCTATAGGGGACCTCACAGGTATTTTTCACAACGACTCTGGAAAGGAATCACTCTTTAAAAACTGAAAGGCTAAATGCACAGCACGTCCCACAGATGATTTAGTAGCAGAGCTGGCCTCAGCATTGATGTGCCTGACCCCCAGCTGAGTTCTGAATCCCCCTCTTTCCTGTTTCACTTCCTGTGTGCTATTGACTTTTTCCTCTTCCCTACAAAGATGACAAACTCCCTGTCTCAAAGAGACCTTCCTTTTAGCCTACTTCCTCTTAAGCTTTGATCTGATTTTGGTCTTCTTCCCTAAATTTTGCAAACATGTACTTTAAACTTGCCATCTTCTCTTCCTTCCATCCCTCTTGAACCTGTTTTCCCTGTTTTTTTGCCCCTACCACTTTATTGGAGCTCCTCTCTCAGGTTCACCTTAGTCAGATCACCAGATCCCCTACTCAATCTCTCTGCTGTGTATGATTTGAATCTAATAATAAATTTCAGAATTTTTTTAGAGACAATAAAAAATAAAATCTCTCACAACCCCAAACAGTTAATTAACATCTTGATGTATCGCTTGATATTTTTTTCTTGACAGTTTCTTTCAAAGATTAATTTTATTCATAATGTATAAGAACATCGTATCCTATTTGTTCCACTTAATATAAGCATTTTTTGTGTTGCTGTATAATTTTCACATCTGTTATTTTAATGATTATAAAATCCATTCCCTAAATATACTGTTTGCTTAATTTGCATCAATTTTCCAAAGAGTGAACATTTTGGCTTTCTCTCCATTTTTTCATCTTCAAATTGATGCTTTAGTAATTCTTCGAATTGGCATATTAACCATATTTGAACTAATTTTTAAAGAAGCCAGAAGCAGCAGATCCAGTTTAGGGGGCTATCTACCTGAGTGGTAGTGAAAATGGAAAGAAAGCCAAATTACACTTGGAATGATAAGCAGGATTTGGTGTGAGAGTAATAATAGGAGTGAAGAAAGAATAGTCAAAAATGGATGTCTAAATCTGATTGGCACCATTTTTATTGCTTTTATTGCTTTTATTGGCTATAAATTGAGATACTGCCTTTAGCCATTAAGCATTGTCATTCCACTTTTCCCCTAAAAAATATTTAGACCAGCAGTATAACTTTAGCTCCTCTCTGAAATTTGAAGGTCAGGTTCTCACAATGATCTCTGACAGTCTGGAGTTTTCTGTCCTACTAAGAGCTCACAAACTGGGGCCCGAATTCAGTCACCTTGTCACACAGTTGCATGGTGCCCTCAGCCTTTCCAATGGTAAAACATTGATGAGCTCATTTTAAGTTTATAAAAATAATATATGCCCTTAATAGAAATTTTAGAAATTACATATTAGCCAAAGAAAAATTAAAATCACTCAGAATCATACTACTCATTAATAATTAATATTTTTGGATATAGACACTTATTCCTTTTTCTATTTATAGATCTTAAATTTACTCAATTCTAAAGTGTGTTCCCCACAACACTTTAGCATTTTTAAATCTGAGTGCCTCATACAATCTGTACATGTATGTGGAAGGTACTGTAAAGGAGCAATGAAAGCCCCGAATCCCTGGATAATGGTCCAACACTAGCTCTGTTATTTTGGACAAGTTCCTGAATTCCTATGTGCTCCATGTCCTACATCTGTACAAATAAAGCCAGTCATAATAACTCTCATAGTGGTTGGAAGGATTAAAGGAGATTACCGTAAAATGCCTAATGAACAATATTAATGCAGTAGTGGTTTGTGGGATTTTTTTTTTCCTTGAAAAGATATTAAAGTAGTCATATATCTTAAAATTGTTGGGAACTTAAAATCAAAGAAACAGTTCTGAGTGTGTGAGATGTATCATTTTATATATATATATATATATATGTATATGTATATGTATATATGTATGTAAAATTTTTTCTTAAAAATAGGATCCTATTGTTTTCTAGTCTTTTATTTTTTAATGACAATTTCTCAGGGAACATTTGAGATCTTGCTCCTTGGCATAAGTCATCAATTTGGCTCAAAAACTTATAAAAATTTAAAAAAAAAAAAAAAAAAGTTTCTCATGGCCAAAGTTTTTCTATAAAAATTTTTGTGGCAAATAGTATTTCATCATAAATGAATCCCTCTTTAGGCATTGAAGTTTCTGTTTTTTACTGTCTAAGCAGCTGTGAAATATATCCTTGTGACTATAACACATTGGCATCTGCTTACATTATGATACACTAATAGAGCTTACATTATGAAATATCTTACATGCTAAGAAAGTAAAAAGACTTTGTGTCACTATGATAAGAATAATTGAATTTTCTTAGTATTCGAAAGGAAGATTTATTGTGGATTGTGTAAATCATTGAATAGTTCATTTCATTTTAGAGCAGTTAATCTTTTTTTTTTTTTTTTTTTTTAAATTCAATTAACAATAATTCTTTCTGTTCCAAGGAATGGCATTTCGGTCTGGTACAGATGTAGATGCAGGAAACCTCAGGGAAACATTCACAAGCTTGAATTATGAAGTCAGGATTCACAATGATCTTACACGCGAAGAAATTGTGGAATTGATGTGCAGTGGTAAGAAATGATTAAAAGAATGGCCTTCATTGTCCAATTTTATTGTCCAAGGTCTAGTTGTAATTATACATATAATAGTAAAACCTAAAAATTGTGGAACTTTACTGTAAATATAATCCTCTCTATATTTTATATAAGTAAAATAAAAGTCATTCATGCCAACTTTTAAAATGATTTGAGGTATGTTGCTCTTAGTTCTGTTCTCAAGTTTCTTCATCTTATTCCCATACATGATACATGAGATTATTGAATAAAGTTGCATCGTTTTTGTTTGTTTTTTCTTATTCGTAAACTTTTTCCAGTTTCTAAAGAAGATCATAGCAAAAGGAGCAGTTTTATTTGTGTGCTTCTAAGCCACGGTGATGAAGGAGTCATTTTTGGAACAAATGGGCCTGTTGACCTGAGAAAATTAACAAGTTTTTTCAGAGGGGATTATTGTAGAAGTCTAACTGGAAAACCCAAACTTTTCATTATTCAGGTAATATATAACTGAGCAACTTGGTTACTGAAGATGTATTGGGGATTAATTTACTTGATTATGGACTTTTCAAAGGATTAATTTTTACCCTGCAGCTACTGAACTACTGTTACTTTTTCATTCATTTAAACCACCACTAAGGAGATATAGAATAAATTTTAATTTTAGACATATCAAAAAGTTCCTGCATAATTAACGTCAACTTTTGCATGGCCCTTGCATCTCTTAGAAATCAATTAGGTGTGTACACACATTTTTTTTTGAATAAGCGTTTATTTTCTAACCTCCAGGCCTGCCGAGGTTCAGAGCTGGACTGTGGTATTGAGACTGACAGTGGTGTTGAAGATGACATGGCATGTCAGAAAATACCAGTTGAGGCAGACTTCCTGTATGCGTACTCTACAGCACCTGGTAAGAAAGTTACAAATAATGAATGTTATATGCACATTTTAGACAATGGAGGGTATGTTCCAAAGGCTGTCAATATTTTGATGTCCATAAAAAATAGCTAATTGTTGGTATTTTAGGGTACAGTAACCACAGAGAAGTCTCAAAGTTGTTTTTAGCCGAGTTTGGCTAGAAAATACGCATATATAAGAAAGCATACTTACACAGTGTCATTCATTAACTTAATACAAGATAGGATACTTTATTGTAATATAAACCAACTCAGAGCTACATCCACTTCTTGAATAGGGGAGAGGTATGTTTTCTAGGAATTCTTTGAAAGATAGAAAATAAAAGATAAATATAGTACATTAGAGGGCGAAGTGGAATGAGGAAAAAGAAATAAAATAAAAAATGATATATGTGGTTGTGTTGCACATGTCATCATATAAATATTGATCATATAATTATACAACTAACTCAGGATGTCACAAAGTTTGGAAACACAGGATAAATGTATTTTTAAACAGTATTATATTTTCAAGTATGCTTAATATGATTTCTTTTTAACCCAGGCATCTTTCCATTAAAGTACTTATAAGTTAAAAGCATTGGATACAATAGGTAATCTGAAAAAAAGTACAATAAATACACTTCTCTTTTTGGAGTTTTTAAAATGTTCTGTAATGTGTTTATTATGCTTTATTCAGATGCCATGTAGACAAATTTAGGACACTTAAATGTATACGCATACATGCAGTTTATTTCTTGAATAAGCTAATAATCTGATTGTAACACCATGCTACTTATAATAGTTCTTTTTATATCTTTGCTTTTGCTTCCTCTGTGTGTTTATCTGTTCTTCCCCATGGGAAGAGAAGCTCAAGAAGTAGAACTCTCAATAATTCAATGGTGAAGTTAGTCCACAACTCTTTTTTTTTTCCTTACCGAAAAGCAGAGGTGTATGCACAACACGTTTTTCCCCCTCCAGCATAATTTCCTCTGAAACCGAAAGTGTCATTTATTTTTTTTTTTCCTTTTATGGCTAATAGTACCCGTGGAAGTTTATGCTTGTTTTACCTTTATGATTTTGTAATAATTTATAAAGTCACATATCCATGGTTTTGGTTATATTTTGCCTTGTAGGTTACTATTCCTGGCGAAATTCAAAGGAGGGATCCTGGTTCATCCAGTCTCTTTGTGCTATGCTGAAACTGCACGCTAACAAGCTTGAGCTTATGCACATTCTTACTCGAGTTAACCGAAAGGTAGCAACAGAATTTGAGTCATTTTCCTTTGACTCTACTTTTCATGCAAAGAAACAGATTCCATGTATTATGTCTATGCTCACAAAAGAACTATATTTTTGTCACTAAAGAAATGGATGATTTCTTTTTAGTTTGTATGCCAAGTGAAGAAATGGTGTCACTGATATTGAATTTTCCCCTCATTTAAAGCTAATCTACTACTTCAGGTGGAACTTTGAAACATGCCACTTTCATAGCAATAGAACTACTATGAAGCTACCTCAAACTCGAAATCAGGTAGTTGAAATTGAATTTAATTAGGAATAAAGAAATGAATAATGGTACAATCATTATGAGAGGAAATAATTGTAAATTAATAGCTCTCATAATTAGCAAGTTTTAGCGATGCTATCCTATGAATTTTCAAGTAATTAGGAAAAAGTTAAACATTATAGCAATGAATTTCAGTGATATTGATATGCTCTCATTTAAGAGTATTCTAGTTTTTGTCGAACTATGGAAATGATTAAGTGGAATAATATATCCTAGAATTTAGGGATTCATGTGCGTGGTCGAAAGTTTGAAGATCTTGGTTTTAAAATTGGTATTTGGAGATAAATCAGCTGTATTTTTAGATCATTTGTTTGAGCACATGGTTTTATGGTGCTTGTCCTAAGCATATCTTTGTTATAAAAAATCATGCTTAATATTTTAAAAGAAACTAAATATTTTACTTGAAAGTGTGAGCAAACCAAGTTGTCTCTTTTAAGACAAACTGCAACTTTAATAGAGGGAGACAGAGTTAGAGCTATAAGGCAGCTCATCCACCAGCAGACGTGTCTTCTTGTTTGTCCCCATACAATCTCTTGAGCCTCACATACCAGCAAAATATCTGAAGTACTGTTAGGTAAAAACCTCAAACTGTTGATCAAACCGATAGCACCATAAATTGAAGAAATTCTATAGGAACATGCTAAAATACAACTTATATGATCAATGGTGAAATGTAAGGAACAAATAGTAAATCAATCAGCTGGGCACTCCGCAATCAGACCATGGTTTGAGCCTGAGCACCATGGTCTGTGTAATAAAGGCAGAACCATAGGCCATGGCTTTCAGGAAAAGGACTGCTCATTTCTTCATGTGTACTGGTGTGTGTGGAGGATGTCCCCAAAGCAGAGATCTGTGAACCAAATCAGAAACTTTTGAGATGGAAACTTTCCAAACGCAGTGAGAGTCACAATAAAAACCATAGTACCCTTTGTAGTAGAATTTTTGATCACGTTATTTTTCGTTGAGGTTTCCGATCAAAGGAAAATGATATTGTTATTATATCCTGTTCTCTGAAATGAAAGGAGCAAGACACACGGGACTTTAGAAATCCAGTCTTCCCTTGGTGCGTGGGGAAACTGAAGGCCAGAGCGGAGAAGCAGCACAGCCCTCAGCCCGGAGGCCAGGCCCCCCGCTTCCCCACTCGGGGAGCTGATAGGCTGTCCCTGTGTCGTTGCATCTCCCTGGTTTCCTGTCACATATTTCACTTGAGTTCTCTTCTGCTGAAAAAAAGGAAACCCGTGTTTATAAATGACGACTATTTGTTTGGATTATGTAACTTTTTCTAAGTAAATGAAGCATGTAATGTTATTTTAAGGTGTGTTCCAAATTTTGTAAAAATTTGTTGCTATGCGTCTTTATCTGAAATATAAATTCTGACTTAAAATTACCAGCATGTTCTAGTGTTTTTTGTTGTTTCTGTTGTTGTTCTACTAATTGAAGTTAAAATATTTTTTAACCAAGTGCTTAATTTAGAAGGGCCAAAAAGGATGCAACAGGACCCTATAATCGAATATTTTGAGATGGTGGCAGATTACCAAATAGCATAAGCAGACCTCCGTTCTTCCCAGCTCCTCTCTAAAATGACCATGTCAGGAAGGATACTAGGTTTGCATAGATCACCATCCCTAAATATGACCATAGTTTTGTTTGTTTGGTTTGTGGAAATACAAGTAACAGAATATATAAGACATTGCTGAAATGAAACATTTTCCACTACATAAATTTGAAATATGGCTAATGGGGGCGGGGGGGTGGGGTGAGAAGAACTAGGGTTATATACAACAAAGTACGATATTCACTGATGGCCACCTCTGGGAGATAATGTGACAGCGGAAGATGGTCCCTTTTTATTTTATGTACATACTTAGGAAAGGAATATAAGAAAGTATGAACATGGATTATTTAAAATTTTTTGCAATATTTCTATAATGAATATATATTACTTTCAAATCAGAAAACTAAATAAGAATCTCTTAAAGCTATGGTTCTATAATGTGTTGAAAAAATCGAGCCCATTCTAACCTCTCTACTCTATAAAGAAGTCTTAGAATAGCCCAGTAGAAAAATAGACCAGGGCATGAACAGACAGTTCACAGAAAAAGACCAAATGTTCAGGGAAATAACTTAATCTCCATCATAATAAGAGAAAAGCAAATTAAGGTATCATCTGTTATCTATTAGATTGACAAAAATCCTTAAGTTTGATGACATTATGTTGGTATGTCTATGGGGGCATGTATTTTCCCATTGTTGGGAGTACAAAATGATGTAATTCATGATGAAGGAGAATCTGGCAGTACATATCAGATTATTTAGTCTTTGAAGTAGCAACCTCATTTATTAGAATCCAAATTACCCATATACCTGTACATGTACAAAATTATATACACAATTATTCATCGCAACATTGCTTTAATAGTAAAAAATGGCAGTCACCCAATTGTGAAAACAAGTTAAATACACTATGATGCGTCCACACAGTATAATGCAATTTGCTATAAAACAGAATGAGGGGAATCCTCCTCAACTGATAGGTAAAGATCTCCAGCACGTATAGTTAGGTGAGAAAGGATGAAATACAGCACACCAGGTAAAAAGGGAGTGGATGGGGACGGATAGAAGTGAGAATTCTCATGTTTACTTTTCTATATCATTTTGACTTTGAAACCATGCCAGTGCATTGTCTGGCTTCGAAAACGGAATTAAAGCAAAGGGGTGGGAGTGACACGAAGCGATCTCAGTAATGAGAACATAAGTCAGTATAAGAGTGAGGGCGGGAGGGTGCCATAGTTTTCCAACAGCCACGTTATGGGATTTTGTTTAGCTTGTTTATTTCCTGCTTTCCCTCAACTTATGCATATTAGTTGAGAAATCATAACTTGCTTAATATTAGAACTCGAGTCTAAAGTAATTCTCAGTATCAGCTCTTTAGTTGAAGGAGCAAACTAGAGTATTCACATTAGTTTCTTAATTGATTCTCTAACTGTTCCATTCTTCTCCTTTGTAATATGATTATAATAAATTATTACCTGGTGAACAGGTCAACAAATATCCACAGAAGAATCTTCATGCACAGAATCTCTACCCTCTGCTACATTGGTAATGAAAAGAACTGAGGGACTGACATGTTTAGGAATGTTCAGAAAAAGCAAATACCTCTCAAAAAAATGTTTTTGCCAAATTTAAACTTGGTACAATATCTATTAAAGTAGCATGTTTAAGTTGAAAGGACCCATTATCTAATCCATATTCTTTGTTTTTAAGTGACTTAGATGTAAGCTCAGGGACCTATAGCCCCACAAACAGTTCCCTTCAAGGGAAGCATGCTTGGCCAATATATTGAAAGCTAATTCACTGATTTTACCAAAATAATTCCAAAACTCATTACCGCCTGGCGGGTTTCGGAAGCGTTGAGGAGGCCGTTGTAGCTGGAGGAGAGTCAACAATAGGGAGAGTAGTTGAGGGGACGGCCGAAAGCCAAGGTGGAGAAACAAGAGTGAACAGTGACAACACCAAGGAAAGACCGTTTACGGAGGCAACGGCCAGCTGTAACAAACCACTGAAAATCCAGAGAAGATGAACACTTTAAGTATGCATTGGATTATAGGCAGTTCTGAAAAGGGGGTTCTGTGCAAATATTGAGACAGAAGCTAGCTTAGAGGGGATTGCAGTATTAGTGGAAAGTGAAGCAACGGAAAATTTCAAGTGTAGAAAACTTGACAAATTGGCTTTAAAAAACAAGGGAGAGAGATAAAGTAGCTAGAGGGGGAAGTGAGTTGAAGTGTTTCTGTTTTGTTTTCTTTTTTTTAAGAGAAAGATTTGAGCTTGTTTAAATGCTGATAAGAATCCAGTTAAGAGAAAGATCAAAAATACTGAAGGGAAAAATTACTGACAATATAGGTTTCCTGAGAATATGAGAGCAGGGTAAATCTAAGCATAATTGTGGTGAAGAGGAGAGGAGACACTTTTTTTTTTTTTTTTTTTTTTAGCAAGAAGAAAGTATGAGAATATGAGACTGGGTGTGAATGATGCTAGGTTTGTAGTTTCTGTGGCAGGAAATCCCTTTATAAAAGTTTCTCTATTTCCTATGAAGTAAAAAGCAGGGACTCTTCTCAAAGTTGGGGAGGTGATAATGGTACTGAACAAACTCAAAGAATCTGGAAGCTTTGCTAGGTAGGAATAAATGATATTTATTCAAGGGCTTTATCCTTCCAATACAAGTGACATAGAATTTTTTTAAAGATAATGATGAAAAAGTTGTGTGACAAAGCACTATAGAGCCATGGAAGGTTATTCTAGACATCCATCAGTTTGCTGTCATTGAAAGTGTTAGTAGAACTAGGGAAACTATTTCTTATCAACACATATAGCTCTCGAATTTGTGCCTCCCTAATTCTAATTGGTTTATAAATATTAACTCAGGCAATTCTCTTATCAACCTTATGAGGTATCGTCAATAAGAAAAAACTGAAGTAAGTTAACCACAGGCACAGCGCAATAAGTGGCAGGGTCAGTACTGGGACTCAGGAGTCTATAGACTACCCACTATTTATAGGTCTACCCGCTTACCCACTATGCTAAGCTACTTTGAGAGAGAGAGCCTCCATAACTGTAGCAGCCATTCGACAGGATTCGTCCTAAGAGTGAAGACAATCCCTGGGGAATTCAAAGTTTTCATTTAATAAAATATTTATTGAGTGTTTACAATTTCTTTGCCAGGCATTGTGCTAGATGCTAGGATCGTAGGACTAAAAGACATCTTTCATATCCTTGGGGAGCTTGTCAGATAGTTAGGTGATATAAACAGGAAATAGCTGGTAAGTACTTCCTTTCAAGTTAGCGAGAATAAGATGAGTCAAAGAAAACTCCAGAACCCCTTCCTTATCCTAGGTAATCTCTGGCTAGCCTCCTAAACTCTACCTATTTATCTGTCAAAAAGAAAGCAAAAGAAACCTGGATGACTCTATTAAAAAATAGAAATGATTCTGGTCAATCCTGGAGCAGGTCAACTGATAGGTCTTGGTGCATCATACTTCCCACAGACCACAAAGGTTCCAGGCCACGCTAAATCAGAAATGCTCAGCCTTTTAGGGACTGCCCTTTACACCCTTACAGAGTATGCTTGGCACATGCTTGTTCTGAAGGGAATGCCTCAGGCCCACCCACCACATAGTCTTTTCTACAGCTACCATAATGGAGAGTGCACTATGGGAGCTTCTCTTTTAGGGGTCCAAGCAGGAAACAGGGCACCAGCCCCTTCTGATTTGCAGAACCCCAAATCCAAGGGGCTGAAAAGTAGGGGCCCTTCTCTGAGGCCCACACCAGTGATTCTGGCATTCTCCTCACCAAGTCTCCCCCCTCCCCCAAATCAGAGGATTCTGACCAAGTGGCAGGGAGAGGAGGGTAAGGAAGAAGCAGAGCAGTCTCCTTCTGTGTCACACCAGGCCTCCAAGTGAGGGCCTAGCCTTAACATGAGGTGAATAATCCTTGGTAGACGCCTTGTGAGTCAGCTCTTGAGTCACTGGGATATTGGCCAGGTGATTTTTCGTCTTGCTAGATTAATATATTCTATGTTAAAATCACAGCAAACATTCTAGATACCACACCCTGAAAGAACATTGTCCTTCTGGGAAATGTTTTGCCCTGGAGTAAGCATCTCTTACCATCCGGGGCCCTTTCTGTTCTGTCTGTCCTGCAGGCATCTTAACGTTGTCACGTGCATCCAGAGGAATACAGGTCACGTACAGTCAGAGATATAATTTTAGAAATACTCTCAATCTAAATATAGGGAGACTAAGGCTTAGGACCAAACTCATCAGCCCATCTGCTCTGGGTCTCTTATTGTGAACCAGAATTTGTCTTGATGAAAATTTCCATGAATTGATTGGGACTGGATGTCAAAGGAGAGAGGCATCGATTGAGTAGGATTTCTAGCAGGTGGTCTAATGAGCAGGTGACAACTAGAAAATGGAAACAATACTAGTCAGTGTTGGATGAGTTGAGGTATTTTCCAGATAAAGTTTAATTTTCTACATAACTTTAAAGAGAAAGAGATTGATAAAAATTATTTTCAACTTCATCGAAATTGAATTAATGGAATTAATTGAGGAATATTTCTTTTGCATAAAGCCTTTTTCTCATTTTCAGTGAAAAAATTGTTTATATTATTTATAAAATAGTTTATAAAAATTGTTTATATTAATATTAATATAATATAATGTGTTAATATATTAATATTAATAAGCTCCACATTGTGAAAGTAAGTAATTTACAAGTCTTTCAAGGTATTAGGATTAAAACAGCCTCAAAATAATTGTTATCATTACCTCCTACCCACATTGCTGATACCTGCCTGGTGTACTGGACTCTATGACCTTCATCCCTCCAAATGATATTTAAATCTCTTTCAGGCTAAGCTTCTCAATGACACCTGGCAGTGATCATTTTCCCTTAGAGAAGTATCCCCTATACTGACAACGTCAGATTAGGCTTGAGACAGACCTGTTGGATTCAAAATCCAGAATTCAAAAGTCAAATGGGAAGAGGGGTCCTGGATATGTGCGAGAGAAGCCCCGCAGTCGTCCAGTGCGAGAAAATTTAAAGCCTGAGATGGGCTGGTTTTTAGTAAAAGGTGCCATTGGCTCAGCCTCACACTGAAACCATGCCAGCTTTGGAGGGATCCTTACCATTGCTGGTGGCAGGGACAGAGCCAGAGTCCAAGGCTCCAGAGTCATTAAAACTCTCATGCACTGCTGCTGATAAATGCAAAATTGGTCAGCTACTTGCAAAATCAGTTTGTCAATTTCTTGTAAAGTATACACCTACTAGATGAGCCAATCATCTGCTCCTAGGTGTTTATTCAAGAGGAATGAACATACATGTCCACCAGAAGGATTGTACATGAATGTTCACAGCACCTTTATTTGTAATGGCCTAAGAGGGAAACAACACAATGTCCATCAAGAGGTGAATGAATACACAGTCGAGGTATAGTCATACAATGGAATCACAGCCACCAATAAAAAGGAACAAACTACCAACACAGAAAACATGGATGAAACTTAGAAGCATCTTGTGGAGTGAAGGAAGCCAGACACAAGAGTACATACTAAATGATCCCAATTAAATAAAGGATTAGAACAGGCAAAAACTAAGCTAAAGTGAGAGAAATTATGTCAGTACTTGCCTGGGGCAGGGATTAGGGCTCTATCAACTGCAAAGAGGCACAAGGAAGATTTCAGGGGTAGTAGAAATATTTGATATCTCAATGGTGGTGATGGCTATGCAAGTGTATACATTCATCAAAACTCATCAAACTGTAGTCTTAAATGCATTCTTTTGTATGTAAAATATGATTTTATGAATATTAAACCAAATTAAGTTAATTAAAAAAAAATAGTCCAGGTGCAGGGTCTCCTCTGATGAAAACTCTGATCTAGAGCACTCCTCGATCTCTAGAAACATCTGCAATTTATGCTATGTTTCTCAATTCCTATTTACTTGGTATAAAAATATTACGAGGACCAAGATGGGATAGATGCACTTCTCCCTATTCCTCCTATTAAGTACAGCTGAAAAGCCTGGACATTATAAAACAAATATATGAAGACTCCAAAAGCGGATAGTGGAAGGAATCCTGGGGAGTGAACTCAGAACCTGGAAGTGACATGGCAGTGGCTCCCCTGAGTTGTCTTTTCTTTTTCTTTTCTCATATATCCTGGACTGAATACCAGAGAGGCCAATGGGTGCAGACCAATAAAATAAGTAAAGCTTCCAAAGGAGCCTGTTCTCTCTTGCCAAAAGACCAGGAAAGGGGCAGCCTAGCAAAGACAGAACTTTTAGACAGTAACCACCTTACTCAAGCCGAACACCGTGGGAAAAACCCCACCCCCACCAGGTCAGCAAAGGCACCCCAAGCAGCAGAACTTGTTCTTCCTCAAGCGTGTACAGTTTCTTCTTTAAAAAAAAATAAATAATGAAAACTGTTAACATTTTCAGTGGTGCTGACTATGCTTTGGGGTAACTCATGGCTAATGACGATTATAAAATCATCAGAGCGCCTCACTTCTGAAGTTAACATTTCCAAATGGTCCTTGTATTACTGTCTTCTGTGACTATTATGTGGTCAGATCTCTAATACAAATCTTTGTTATTCCTCATTCTCAGAGCGGACTCTTGATTTTTTGAAAACTAGCCTGTCTTCTTTGACAACCTGAAATTCAGGGGGTCAAAATACTTAGCAAACTTTCAGGGTGACTTTGTGCCCAAATTATCTTTGGCTCTCTTTAGATAGCCACTTGGTATTGCCGAAGGATTTACTTCCGTTCTCCACTAATCGAATTCATGGCCTGGCACATAGAAACAAGGAAGGAATTCTAAGAATAATTAGACGTGGGTGACATGCTCCACAGTTTTGACAGCGTCGTTCAGCAGTACTGTAAAAATTGTTCTATTTGTCAGGCCCACAATATGAGAAAAACTTCAAAGACAAAAAAAAAAGGCAGCTCATCCTTTCCTTGAAGAATATTTATAATTATTCAGACAATCTATTCAAAATATAATGTTATCCTTATAAATATATGCTTTAATAATCATACCTTTTCAAGAGGGGTAGGAGCAACTCATATGCAAAAACCCATCAGCAAATGCTGTGAAAGACTTTATTCCAATGTTTGAAATACCTTGCCCTTGAAGAGTGAGAGGAGTCTCTATAAGTATAAGATGATATAACACCAACTATGCCTCCATGACCCACATCGTCCAGACGCAGCAGGAATAGTGAAATGTCAAAATGGCATTTTGAAAAATAACCTTGCCATGATATGTGTTTAAACTGGCCCTGCCCAGAGCTCTTATGAACATAAAATCTATAGCTTATAAAAGGCTAGCACTCTGCCTATATGAAATATTAATTTATAGGACTTTGAGTCTTCTGGATGCTTCTGGCAGAATATACATGACTTAAATTTATTGTATTAGGTTTATAATAATACATATGAAATGTGACATTTTATTCCCAAGTAAGAAATCCTCTACCAAACGATCTGGATGATCATGAAATAACTCTGGGTTCATCAGTTTTCACACTGCTTATATCTCACTGGAAGGGGTTTTATCAAGCCCCACTAGCTAATATGGCTGTCAAGTGCTAAATTCTTATATTTTAAACCCCTACCTCCTACAATGAGCAGTCCCACTCATTGTATAACTTTTTGCTATTAATATCTCTTTTTCTCCCTAACCACGGGTATTGGCAACCCACTCTCCACCAAGTTCCAAATCAGTAGTGCCTTCACGATGTGTCCCAAGGGTGATCCAAGGCTACAAGGACAGAGGACCAACCCACTACTCTAACCTAGGCCTGCTGAAGAGCAGAATTCCACCTGTGTTCCTATGTTGTTCAGCAATCTTCCTTAAGTTCATCCGATCCAATTGGAAAGATTCAAGAGAATCTGCAAGGAGACATTTTGCAACCTACCTCCTGTCCACAAAAAGACAGGTCTGTTGACCATCATGAGCGCCAGCAGCGCAACACGCTCACGCACCATGATGTTTGCTATTTTGCTGCACTGCTCCACCTGAACTTGCGGATCTGGTCAATGAGTGAGTCATGACAGGAAGATAAAGGAGATTCACTCTCAGAGACCCAGACCGACTCTCTCTGGATGCCACGGCTTGGCTTAGTTACTGTCACTGTGGTCTTGTCTTCAGGAATTAAAAGATACCAATTTCTTCCTTTGTCATGTCAATAATACCAAGTATTTAAATGCTTCTAAATGAAGGGTCTGCTCTCAATATGCCACAAGGCACTAAGGGAAAGTCCCCATAATATAAGTGCCTTTCACCTGAGATGCGATGTGTGACAGTTAAGCAGCAAAAGGTTAAAAAAACAAAGCTCCTCAAATGTTATGGGTAACACACTAGTCTAACTTCACAGAATCGTACTTTCTCTTTCCAACTCAGTGGAAAAATACAGTGATAACTGAAACAGAGGGTCCTTATGACTTTGATTAAATTTGGCTTTATATCCTAGCTCTAAAAATCATTCTCTCTCTCTCTCTCTCTCTCTCTATATATATATGTATGTATGTATGTATGTATATGTATGTATATATACATATATATTAGATAGATATAGATATAGATATAGATATATAGATATAGACAGATGTATAGATGTATAGATATAGACACCTAGCCTTTCCCCTAGACAATCAGTGACCCCTGAAACAGCAGAAGACAGTAGCCTGGCTTGATTAATGATAACAAGGGCCTGACATCTGGCAGGCTAAGGATACCATCTTTACCTAAGTTATGTTTTAGCTCCTGAGCCCTAAGGCGGAATGACCCCTGGCTGCTTTTCCATGAAACAGGACAGAGGGATCCCAGAACAGACCTCAGAACTGTCCTCAAGACCTGAAGAAATGATTTACTACCCTTACCTCACCTTCAACCAGTCAGCTCCCAGCACAACTCTGAACTCCTAACCCACGGTGTCTTGTGACTTTGTCCTATATAATCCGTAACCTATGCACCATAAGGGAGTTCTGGCTTTTTGAGCATTAGCTTCCAGTTCTGTTGGGTGGCATCATTCATGTACAAGAACCAATATTTCTACACTGCAATTTTCAGTATTTAACGTTTGGCTCTGTTAGTGCCAGGTGGACAAACTCTTTTCGATAACATAACTAGCAACTAGCCAATGAGAGATTAGTGTGCTGGCCATTGGTGAATCTGTGTTGTTAGATTCATCAATTTAATTCTAGCGTAGTCTACATCGAAAAAATCAACCCAAACACAGTAGAGAATCATGCCACTTTGTTTCTAGATTAGAGTTACAATTGGAAAAGAAATAATAGTTTACATGAAACATTAATATAACATGCTGCAGAAACTGAACTCTTAAAAGAATATATTCTGAACTTTCTCACCTGGATATCAACAAATAGTGAACACTGTGTATTTAAGAATAAACTTGAAAAAGAAATCTGGAGAGCGAAAATAAGAAATTTTATGAAGAACCTAATTTAAAATAAAACATTGCTAAAGAGGCAACAGAGAAAATTATAGAATAAGAAAATGATAAGAAGCCCTGTATTCCACTTGTTAAAAATTATCTTCTATTTCACTTTTATCTCTTTTTAAAATAAATTAAAGTACACAAATGAATTAATTATAATCCTTGGTTCATAGTGCACCTTGGTTCATAGCTCATCCTTGACTGCGCTTGGGCCCTTATGAAAATATGTTTGAATGTATTTGAATAATATCGTGACCACCTATGAACCCACCACACAATCCAAGGACCAGAACACTGACTGTAACAGCTAACATCTGCTCTTCACTGCTCCTTTTTTTCTGTTTCACGCCGCCAAGCCCAGGGGTAACCACTATCCTGAATTTGTTTATGACTCCCTTACTTTAAAAAAATATGTTTTATCACAGATACATGATTGCGTAAACGACATATAGTTTAGGGTTTTTTTTTTTTTAACTTATTCATCCATTTTCCTGTTAATTTACTCATTCTATCAATAAACATTTGATTTGTTTCCAGATTTTCGCTATTATGAATGACACTGAATTTTAGTTTTTGGTTTTTGTCTTCTGGTGCACATGGACAAGAGTTTCTCAGCTTATAGTAGAGGAATTACTCTGCCATAGATATCAGAATGGTCAACTTCATGAGGTAATTCAGTTTTCCAAAGTGGTGGTTCTAATTTAAACTCTCACCGAATAGTAAATAAGCGATCTCTTTGATCTACAATCTTGACATCGTAAAACTACTTATTATTTGCCAACAGAATAGATGTAAAATGTCTGGTTGGTCATTTCCCTGAATACTGGGGTTGAGCAGATTTTTATGTTTATTGATCATATACTTTTTCTTCTGAGAAGTCCCTATTAATGCTTTGGCCAATTTTCTATTGGGTTGTCATTTTTTTACAAACTCATAGGACCTCCTTATATTGTGTTGTTGTGATATTAACCCTTTGTTTTATGTGCTACAAATTTCTTTTTCCAGTTTATAGTTTGCCCTTTCACTTTTTAAGGAAAGAAGTTCTTAATTTTGCTATAATCAAAAATTTTAAGCTTTTTAATGGTTAAATATCTGTTTGCATCTCGTTCACCTATATTTTCTACTAAACAATTTAAAGTTTTGCTTCTGACATTCAAGTCTTTGATTAATCTGGAATTAATTTTTGGATATAGAATGAGGTAGGTCTATAATTTTATTTTTCCCTATATCAATAACCATTTTTTCCCTCATTCTATTTATTGAAAAGTGCCTTCTTTCCTTGCAGATCTGCCATGTCATCTATATCACATCTCAAAGATTAAATATGTGGAGGTCTGTTTGGGGGCTCTCTATTGTACTTCATGGATCAATTTCTTTGGTGAGTTTGTTTATCTTTGTGACAATATCACACTGTCCTAATTGCTGTAGCTTCATAAAAGTTCTAATCTTTGGCAGGGTAAATCTCCCCTCTTTATTCTTAAATAGTGTTCTGGATGTTCTTGCCTCTTCCTTTTCCATATTTTAATATCTTATCTTCTCAATTCTGCATTTTTCTCTTGGTGCTATTTGGAACTACTGTGCTTAGCCTTGAGAACGCTGCTGGTGAATAATAATCTTAGGAATATAAACATAAATGAAATAGTCTCCCTGTTATTTCCATTGCAGAAAGGCAGGAACTCTCCTGAATTCTGATAAATTGGTAACCTTAAAGTATTCACAGTAGTACTAATATTGTTTTAATTTCTACTTAATTGTGGAGTCTCTTAAGACACATAGACTTAAAAGATTATTGCTATGTTCTATGAACTGCAACCTACAGATCTTATGATTCTGCAATTCTAGTGGTTGTCTTAATAATCTGTTTAACGATATTTAAATTGACATAAATATTAGTGAGGTTTTTTAGTTAATCCAGAAGAAACTTCACCTTAATTTATCAATACAACTTACCTGTAAGGGTGTAATCAATCTCCTAGCTCCATTTTTTTTTTTTTAAGTTTTGCATCATAGCATGTACGGAATTAATATTTCTATAGCAGAGGTGGGTAAATGAACAATAGTGCTTGTGGCCAGGGTTGAATGGCTCAGGAGCTCTAGCACCTCAGGCCCCAGTGAGCCTTCCTTCTTGTCAGGAGCCATTTTGGGACATGATGGAAGCCATTATGAGGCACTGAAGAAGTCACATAGCTAGAAGCCATAACATGGCTACTGAGTTTGCTTAAACAGTTGTTCTAGGAAACAAGAAGTTGAGTTACCTTGGTGAGCCTTGTAAACTCACCTTTTAAGGTAACAGAATGTTTTACAACCATGGAAACAGGGCTATGTATGATCATATGTAATTGACAAGCATTGTTATAGATATATATGGTGTGCTTTGCTACGGTAATGTAGTGATTGATTATGGTATTCAATAATCACATAAATAAGCTATGCTAAATAAACTCGGGGCTGCAGCTCTGACTGTATGCCCTCCCGGAAAGATCTTTCCTGTCTTCTCTTTTTTCCCTTAGGCTTCACCCTGCTCTTTCAGGTGCCTTTTGATCTCAGCCAGCTGGCTCCGGCACCTTCTGATGTCCGAAAACATCAGTCATCTACACATAACTGTAGCACGTGGTACCCCAGCACACAGATCAGGATGCTCTGCTTTATTCAAGTGAGAAGTTGATTCTATCTCCTTTTAATTAAGTCAGCAAATAAGCATGTATATATATTCAAAACATGGTGGGATTTGTGTTCCTTTACAAAACAAATTGCTTAAACCAAACCACAGGCAAATGCAGAGTTAACATAAGTTGAGCACATCTGCTTTCTGTGAGATATTATTCCAAAATCTAATTTGAATCTAATCTGGAATGCCAATAAAAAGTTTAAACATTGAACTCATTAATTTATAAATTATTTTAATTTAGTTATTTTAATTAGTTATTTTTATGGCTTTATTGTTATAAGAAATGCTCAACTAAAAAAAAAAAAAATCAACCAATATAGCAAAGAACAAAATAGGTAGTAAAGAACCATTCCCAACCCCATAACCTAGAAACAACTCTCATTAATATAGGAAAATCTGATGCCATTTACCCCTCTGGGCACATATACAGATAAATAGGAAGGTAGAAAGATACATAATGGAAAAATGGAGAGACTAAAATAGTAATGAATGGATAGGATCACTATTATGCTAATTTTAATTAAAAGTTTTACATTCGTATTTATTTGAATTTTGAAGCTCTAGTGTTTGGTGCATACACATTTATTATCTCTATGCCTTCTTGGTGGATTTTTAAAAATCATCCCTTTTCATTTTTTTCCTCTGAAATCTCTATTATCTGTTATCACTATAACCATTCTTGCTCTCATTATTATTATTTTGATGCCAATTTTAAATACAGGTTTGTTTGGGTTTTTTTTTAGGGCATAGTATTTTCTACTTTATAATACAGTGGTTATAAAGTACATTTTTGTTTCCTTTCCCTGTACACATATTTCATATTCAGATATCAAGAATGACCAGTTATTTACTGTATAGCAGTTGAACTTTAAAACTGCTATGGAATTTGCTACAAATGTGTGTCCTTTTATATTTCGTGTGGACCAATACTAAATCTATGCTCAAGGCTGGCTTAATCGACCTCTTCGGAGGTGGATCCAGAAGAGGCATCACCAGAAGCAGGGGCCCCACTGCCAGGCAAGCCCCCAGGCATCCCTCCTGGCATGGCTCCTGCTCTCTGGTACAGCTTCATGTCGATGGGCTTGCAGACTTTCTCCAGCTTTTTCTACTGACGTTCACATTCTTCCTTCTCTGCAGTCTGGTTATCATTAAGCCAGCTTCTGAGTTCGTTGCATTTGTCAAGAATCTTCTGTTTGTCCTCATCATTGATTTTGCCTTGAAGTTTTTCATCTTCCAACAGTTGCTTTCGTGTCGAATGCATAGGATTCAAGTGAATCCTTGGAAGACATCATGTCCTGCTGCTTCTCATCTTCAGCTTTGTAATTCTCAGCTTCCTGGATCATGCACTCTATGTCTTCCTTGCTCAGACAACCCTTATCTTTAGTGATGATAATCTTGTTCTTTTTTCCTGTACTCTTACCCACAGCAGAGACATGGCGGATGCCACTGGCATCAATATCAAAAGTGACTTCAATCTGAGGAGCACCACGACGTGCACAGGAGGTATGCCTATGAGTTCAAACTTGCCAAGAAGGTTGTTTTCCTTGGTCACATGGCCCACTTACCTTCATAAAGAAAGTAGTGAAGGTCTGTGTCTTCTTGGTAGGAATGGTAAGATTGAGCTTGATGAGGGCAATCATGACTCTGCCAGCAGTTTCACTGCCAAGGAAAAGAGGAATGACATCCAACAGCGGCCAGTCTTGAACATTTGCAGATTTGTCTCCAGATAGGATGGCTGCCTGGATACCTGTGCCCTAAGTGACAGCCTCATAGGGTTGATGCTCTTATTTAAGTCTTTTCCATTGAAGAAGTCCTGTAGGAGTTTCTGAATCTTTGGGGCATTAGTAGAACCACCCACTAGGACAATACCATGGATCTGAGACTTGTCAAGCTTGGCATTCCACAGGGCTTCCTCTACAGGTTCCAGGGTGCCACGGAAGAGGTCAGTGTTCAATTCTTCAAATGAGGTACAGGTGACAGAGGTATAAAAGTTGATTCCTTCATAGAGCAAATCAATCTCAATACTGGCCTGGGTGCTGGAAGAGAGAATATGCTTAGCATATTCACAAGCAGTATGGAGGCAGAGGTGACAAACAGCCCTCTTGTTCTCACTGATATCCTTATACTTGAGCTTGAACTCTGCAAGAAAACAGTTGACCATTCGGTTGTCAAAGTTTCTCCACCTAAGTGGGTGTCCCCAGCTGTAGATTTAACCTCAAAGATTTCAACTTCAGTTGTGAGAATTGACATACCAAAATGCCACCTTCCAAGTCAAAGATCGGCACATCTGTTTAAGCTCCAACCTTTTGTCTAAGCTGTAAGCAATAGCAGAGGCAGTTGGCTCACTGATGAGACTAAGTACAATGAAATTGGCAATAGTTCCAGCATCTTTGGTAGCCTGATGCTGAGAGTCCCTGAAGTAAGCAGGTACTGTGAGGCCAGCACTGGTAACAGTCTTCCCAAGGTAGGCTTCTGCAATTATTTTCATCTTTGTCGAAACCATAATGAAACCCCTTTTGGATAGAAATTTTTGTTTCTCCCTTGTATTTTCCTTGGACCTTGGGCCTGCCTTGAAGGGCCAATGCTTCATATCAGATTGAACAACAGAATCATCAAATCTATGTCCAATCAGGCATTTGGCATCAAAAACCATGTTGGTGAGGTTCATTGCGACTTGATTCTTTGCAGCATCATCAATCAATCATTAGGTATCAGTAAAGGCACCATAACTTGAGGTGGTTCAGTTTCTCTGATCATTGGCAATTATTTCCACTTTTTCATGCTGAAAGACATGCACACAAGAGTAGGTGGTGCCAAGATCAATGCCAACTGCAGGTCCCTTAGACATGGTTGCTTGAGAGTACGTACGACTTGCAAAGAAGAGAGATTGAATCCTTGCCTTCCCATTCAATGAGATCAGTTTTTATTATTATTAATGTTAGCATAATATATCTTTTATTATTCTTTTACTTTTAACCCACCTATGTTGTTGTGTTTGAAGTGAGTTTCTTGTAGACAGCATGTAGTTGGATCATGTTTCTTTTTCTTCATTTTAAAATCTTGGGATTGTCTATGTTAAAAACTTACTTCCATTTAGGTCCTTTAACTCTACATATATTTCCTCTACATATATTGAGCACCAAACAGATGCTGTTATAATTTTTGCTTAAACCATCAAATATGATTTTAGAAATTCACGAGAAGAATAATTTAGTATATTTACTCCTATTTTTGGCCATTCCATTGTTCTTTTCTTTTTGAAGTTTCAAGCTTTCTTTGGTTATCATTTTATATTTGGAGAACTTTTTTTCTCCATTCTTTCTTTAAGGGTAGGTCTGCTAGTGACCAATTCTCTTATATTTTTTCATCTGAGGATGTTTTCATTTTTCCTTCTTTCCTAAAGGATAGTTTTTCTGGACACAGAATTCACAGTTGCCTATGCTTTTCTTTCAGTACTTGAAAAATATTGTGCCACTTCCTGCCAACCTCCATGGTTTTGGATGAGTAAACTCCTGTTTATTGGTGTTGCCCTACAGATAATGCATCGTTTCTCTAATTGCTTCTTTGATCGATTTTTTTCTTTGCCTTTGGTTTTTAGAAGTTTGATTATAATATTATTTGGCATGGATATTTTGGCTTGACGTTCATTTATAGGTTTATGTCTTTAACCAAAATTGGTAAGTTTTCAGTCGTTATTTCTTCAGATGCTTTCTTCTCTCCTGGGACTCCATGATACAAATATTATAATTTTTGTTATTGTCTCACAGGTCCCTGAGATACTGTTTATTTTTTTCAACCTACTTTTTTCTCTGTTGTTCAAGTTAAGTGATTTCTATTCACTGTTCTTAAGTTCATTGCTTTATCTCCTATCATTTCCATTCTACTGTTGAGCCTATCCATTGAGTTTTTTATTTTAGTTGTATTTTACTTGAATTTAACATTGAAAAATAACTGAAGTGAAAGTGAAATCAATGCTGACCTTTAGAGGAATTATTTTTTCACTCCATGACAAAATAAAGCTATTCCCTTAAGTCCCCTTCTCTTCAATATAGGGCATATTAGCAGGTTCACTTAGAAATATGGTAGATCCTGAATGCTCATTTTTGGAGACACTGTTGTTCTTTATCATGTCAAACATCTTAAAGTGGTCACATATTTCACATTAAATATAATTTTACTATAAAATATTTGAAGACATTTTAATAATACAGTATTGAAATTATTATTATTATTATTTCATTTTAAAACAATAGCATTCTTGGAGGTCTTTATGGGTTTGTGGTTTTCAATTCTGCATCTGGACTCATCTTGTTGATGAGAATGGGTTTGACACCTGGCGGAGTCTTGCCAAAACTTTCTATTTCATTAGTCATCATCTCCTTCTGAAAGTTTATACCCCAAAATTATACCCTTTTTTGTTACTCGAGGGGGATTACGCCGTTTCTCTTTGTGTAGTTTATGTCATTAGATATTGAGGGAGGTAGATTCCATGATTCAACTTCATCCAATCATCTTTACCCAAAAGTCTAATATTTTCTTACAGAGTAAAAATTATTATTTTCAGTCTTTTCTCAATGATATCTGTCACTGACATAATAGCTTTTGATATTTTAGAATGTGTCATTCCTTGGTTGTTACTTATTTAGGTAATATTTCTCCATATGTTACTAATTAAATATAATTCAATCCTAATTAGATTAAATTAATCTTAAATTTGGGCCGAATTTAGTTTTAATTATTTTTTTAATGACTCGAAATTGTGTACATCCTTTTAACCAAAGTTGTCCAAATCTAAAGCTTTATTCCTTTTGTTTGTCTACTAAGTACGAATATATTTCAGTTTACTCTTTACTGAAATTGGTTAATATATTCAGATTAATACATGTTGCCTTTTCCATTTTCCATTCTGCATGACAAAGACACCCAAAGCTCTGGTCAGCACATTTATTTTCTTTTCACAATACCTTTTGCTAAGTTTTGTTCTGTTTGCTTCATTACCATACGTCCAGCCATTTTCTGTTTAAGTTGTCTTTTGGCATGTTTTACAAGTTTGCCCTTTCTATTTTGTTCTGAGACTCTTATGGTAACCAAATTATTTTCTTCTCTGATATTTCTAATGTTCAATGTTCTTAATATTAGTATAGAAAGCTAATTTGTAAAATCAAAAACATACAGTGGAGAGAGGAAAGCCTCTTCAATAAATAGTGCTGGGTAAACTAGAAAGCCACCTGCAAAAAATGAAAAAAGACTGTTGTCTATCACCACACACCAAAATTAACTCAAAATGGATTAAGGACCTGAATATAAGACTGGAATCAATAAAATGCATAGAAGAAAACATAGGAACTAAAATCAAGGACCTCGGACTTAAAGAGGATTTTATGAATTAGACCTCAAAGTCAAGGGAAGTAAAAGCTAAAATATATCAATAGGATTACATCAAACTAAAAAGCTTCTGCTCAGCAAAAGAAATCGTCAACAAGGTAAAGAGACCACCATCTGAATGGGAAAATATATTTGCAAGCAATGCCTCTGATAAGGGCCTAGTATCCAAAAAATAAAAAGAACTCATACAACTTAATATCAATAGAAAAACAAATGATCCAGTCAAAAAATGGGCAAAGGACCTGAACAGACACTTCTCCCTAGAGGACATACAAATGGCCAACAAATATATGAAAAAAAAAATGCTCAACATCATTAGCTATTAGGGAAATGCAAATAGAAGCCACAATGAGATACCATCTCACACCTGTTAGAATAGCTATAATCAACAGGGCAAGTAATAACAAATGTTGGAGAGGACGCGGAGAAAAAGGAACCCTCATACACTGCTGGTGAGACTGCAAATTGGTAGAGTCACTATGGAAAACAGTATGGAAGTTCCTCAAAAAACTAAGAATTGATCTACCATATGATCCAGCAATCTCTCTACTGAGTAGTTACCCCAAAGACTTGAAAACCCATATTTGAAAAGATATTTGCACACCGATGTTCATAGTAGCATTATTCACAGTGGCAGGACATGGAAGCAACCGAAGTGTCCTACGATAGATGATTGGCTAAAGAAGCTGTGGTACATAAATACAATGGAATATTACTCAGCCATAAGAAGAGATGAAATACTGCCATTTGTGACAACATGGATGGACCTTGAGATAATCATGCTATGCAAAATAAGCCAGACAGAAAAAGTTGAAAATCACAATGTATCACTTATATGTGGGATATAAACTGAAAAGCAACAAATGAACAGGACAAACAGAGACTCATAGACATGGACAATAGACTAGTGGTTACCAGAGGGCAGGGGGTAATGGGGAGGGGGAAGGTAGATGGGGTAAAGGGGGTCAAATATGTGGTGACAGAAAGAAATCTAACTATGGGAGGTGAACACGCAGTGTTTATATATGCCTTACTGTTAAAGTGTACAGCTAAAACTTATTGGATTTCGTTAACCAATGTCACCATAAAAAAAATAAATATTCTTAAAAAAGTTAATTTGTAGCTTCTACATTAATATTTAAGAAACAATAAAGTGATCAATTTAATAGATGTTTTGTAAAATAGGGAAGTGTTTTGTTGTTTGTTTTGTTTTGTCTTCAAAGCCTTTTACAAACTAGATTTACGAGTGTATAGAAGATAGGCAAAATTATCTGATAAAGGTTGCTGACCTCAGGCAAGGGAGAGTGGATTTGATAAACATGTCATACTTCTGAGGGTGTTGGTATCTTAAAAGAAGAGACTGGAGAGGCAGCTATGGAAGATTTGTTTAGATATTAGCAGGAGTCGGGGAGAGTATCCCTATATTCCTCCATTTACATTTTGTTGAACCACTGTTGCCTAGGGGGAAATGTGGAAGAAGAAAAACAAAAGATCATTATACTGTTTATTATAGTACCCTTTGTACTGAATGCAATGATTTGTTGATTGGTCATTCCATGGTGAGAACTGTGATTTTCTCTAGCCAAAGACCCCATATTATTGATCTTTCTATCCCACAGGCCTTAGACAGTACCTGGCCCCTGGTTCATTTCAATAAATATTTGTTAAATAATACTTGGACTATTTAAAATCCTTTTGAGGTCCTTGTTTCTGGAGGTGAAAATTTGATTTTCCAGTGCTCGTACATAAAAGATGTTAATTCATAACTATAGGGATAACATTCTGATTTCTGAAGAGGAGGACCAAACCAATCGGGTATTCTAACATGGATTTTAATGAGAATTAACTGTCTAGTTCAGGTCCCTAAATGTGTTTCCTGGTGCACTAGCCCTTCCTGTGTGTGCCTCTTACCCCCGCCACTGGGGGTCAGCACAGATGATGAAACCAGCTCCAGCCTTTGTACCTGGGAGCATCCCTCCACGCCAGTTTACAGTATAAAATAACCCCCTTGCTCGTAGAAAGCATTATTAAATAGCAACTTTTTGGGGATTTAGTATTAATTTTTCAAAATCTAAAGAAAAACCCAATATATTATCTTAGGCTATAATTCTCCAGCAGAGTTTCATCTGTTAAGTGAGAGATTAGTCAATGTTTCTTTCTGACTCTAAGATTAGTAGTGTTCCCAGGTTGATCCTCTCTCTGACACCCACTCCAATTTTGGTTCTTAAAGCATGAAGATAAATAGTTGGCGGCAAGGTTCACTTTCGGGTCAGGAGCGACTGAAGTCTCAGGGCAGAATTAGGGTGTGAGCAAGAAGAGCCCCGTTGCCCTACTCAGGCCTCTCATTGCATAGTGACCCTATTTTCTTTTTCTTTTTTTCCCCCCTAATATGCTTTTCTTTTTTAATCTTCTCCCTGCTTCAACTCTCAAAAAATTACCCAGAAGTTAAACACAAGGAGCTCAAAGAGCCAAGACAAGCCCGCCCGAGGATAGCAGGCTCCTTCCCACAGAGGCCAAAGTCTACTTTCTGGGGTCTCCACTCAGGACCTAATAGTAAAAGTTGGTACAGAATAAGGTGGTTCCAGAGGCCAGTGGCAACCCAGTCCAGAGGAACTTTCTGCAGTGGGGCACCCCTCCTAGGGCCAGGCTATGTAATAAGTGGTGTGTGTTGGCCTTGTCAAACAGCTTCTTTCCATAGGCACCAGGACCTGAGAGCTATGAGCCCTGTAGGAGGCCAAGCCTAAGGCCTCGACTCCAGACAAGGCGCCCAGGTGACAGAATGTGGCCCCTGGCCTGGCCATGGCTATGGATGGTCTCTGACCCAATATTCTGAGGCTAAGATCTGAAAAAGAGCTGACCTGAAGAATGTGTTTATAAATTGCATGTCAAAAATTTGAAATGGGCATTGTCTAGGTGAGGCAGGATAGCTCACCTAGGGAAGTCCCACCTCCCTCCAAGATGCAGCTCTAGAATTTTCCCTTACTCCCTTAATCAGCCCTCTCCCTGCAGCTCTGGAATTTCTCCCCTATTCCTTACTTAGCCCTCTTCCTGTTTTGAATTCATGGTGAGACTCCAGCAAGAGAAACAAGCCAAGGCCAGGAAGCAGGATGGATAGCCTTGGGACACCTCCACCCCCAATAAAACAAAAGCCTGTAATTCAGACAGCTCGGGGCAGACTCTCTCTCTGAGCTGCCAATACTTTTTCTTAAGTGTGTACTTTCTCCTTAATAAAACTTGCGCTTTCCTGCTTGCTGTTTGTGTGCCCTTGAATTCTATCTCTCTGCATAATAATAACCTGGTCACCAGGAGCTCCCTGGTAAGGTTCCGTCTTAGGACTCCCGCTGGGATAAATTCTCTGGCACCAGAGGAATAGTATATGCAGTCCTCAGCCAACAGTCAGCTGTGAAAAGGGGCCATTTGCACTTTTTCTTGTTCAAAATTAGTAACAGCTTTTTGCTTCTGCTCTGTTTTCCTTCCGTGTTCATTTGCCATTGCAGCTTCCTCCACCCTGCCTCCCAACAAGCCACGGTCAATTCAGGAAATTTTAACCGTGGAAATGAGGTTTCATAAAAGAAATTTAGACACTAAAATAGAGGAAAGAGCAAAGGAATTATCCCCTCAGAGAAAAACTAACTAACTAACTAACTAACTAACTAACTAACTAACTAACTACCAAATCAAAAACCTCTTTGTAGTTTAGGTTATAAAACAAATGTGTGGAGAATGCTTTCACCTCAGGAAAAGTTTTTGAATTATTGTTAATGATGGACACCAGTGAGATTGTGCCGATGGTGTGGTTGTACTTGGAAGGGGCTGGTCTTTCTACTTCCCAGATTTATCCCTTTATTCTTTTGAGTACCCCTAAAAGCGAGCCTGAGGTCAAGACTAAGGTGTGAGTGGTTAATTGGGAAGGATTCCAGGAAGCAAGTGTGAGAGAGCAGGGAGAGTGAGACAGGGAAGGAGGAAAAACCAAGGTTAGGCGGTGTTATTGAAGTTGCTGCTGTGAGCAGAGGGCTTGCTTCTACCAGGATCTCAAAAGAAGCTCACAGAAAGCTTTCTAGAATTGGCTACACGGAACAATGGGAGGTTTGAGCATTTGCCAACCTTCTCCTGTTCCTTACAGGTTGAGGCTTCCTCCAAGGTCATTAACTTCTAGGTTTTTCTGGACTGCATTTGTATGCAGAGAAAATGCGTACAAAAAAGGCATACAAATGTTGAAGATGCTCTGGGGCAGAAAGTTTAGCTTGAGCTTGTGCTTGAGAAAGGATGCTGGCAGAACCTGGAGAATCTATACTTCCATGAACTGTCCATTGGGTCAGGGCTGAAATGCAAGGTGAACTGAGAGGACATGATGAACCACTGAGATGAGCAGTTGGTTTGGGCAAGAGGACCCCTGCCCTAGACACTGTGCTTTAGAAGGCATCTCTCTGGCCTTCCCCTGACTGTGCCCCTTTCTACCTGGAGCTTGCACCCTCTCTTCTAGACCACACACTGGACACTCAGGACCCTGTTCAAATGGCTCTGAGATGGCATGGCCTCTTCTTTGGGTCCAGTTTCAAAGGGCTGAATGTACTTGCTCAAAGAGTACACAAGGGGCTGTTGTCTGAAGTGGGTAAAGATGTGTGGATGGAGTTTGAATGGGGCTTAGGGTGTCCACACAATGGGGTGTAAGGCTCCTCAAGCAAGGAACAGTGCTGGGGTAAAAGGGAAGAGGGTTGGCCCTCCATCACCACATTCTTGTACCAAGGAATCTGAGAATTCTAAATTCAACCATGACCTTTGTAAAGTTAAAATAGAACGTATTTTAATTAACTTTTTAAGCTTGATTTAGAACTCATAATTATTTAGACACGGGTTGGATGTTCCAATTTCTGTGACTTTGAACTAAGAAAAAGGAACCTTGGAAAATATGCTTTATATGCTTGGATGATTTCATAATATTCCCAAGTTCGTTAGCTCTGTGATGATTTGTGGTTGCTACTAAAATAAAGTTCATATTATCTTTTAAAATCTAGGGATATTATCTAGGTCAGCAATTGGAAAGCACTTGACTCAACATTTCTGTGAACTGAAGAATATAAATGACTAAAGGCGGAAGAATTATTACCTGAGAGTTGAATCTCAGAATATTACTTAGAAAAATTTTCCTCCTGACTCATGCTGGCTCAAGGTGGAGCAGGAGAGAACCAAAGCAATGCATGTCTGAGA
Source organism: Rousettus aegyptiacus (assembly GCF_014176215.1). Classification (NCBI taxonomy): domain Eukaryota; kingdom Metazoa; phylum Chordata; class Mammalia; order Chiroptera; family Pteropodidae; genus Rousettus; species Rousettus aegyptiacus. Next base: position 27,773,147 of record NW_023416286.1, read on the forward strand.
CAGTAAGGGATGTGGGAAGCAAAGCAGAGAGGAATGAGCCCTGTTCTAGGCAGAGATGAATCTTACAAGAAGAGAAGAAATTTTATAAGAAAAACAAACAAACAAACAGGTGGACTGTGGAGTTGAAGTGGGTACCACACAAATTGAATGGCAAAGAGAAAGAACCAATTTAACAATGTAAAAACATACATCAGAAATTGGACCCATATCTTGCACCATATAAAAAAATCAACTCGAAGTGGTTTAATAATTTAAATGTAGGAATTGAAACTATAAAACTCCTATAAAAAACATAGGGGGAAACCTATATGATGTTGACCTTAGTAACGATTTCTTGGATACGACGCCAAAAGCAAAGGAGATAAAAGAAAAATAGACAAATGGGACAACATCAAACTAAAAAGTTTCTGCATAGCAAAGAAAAAAATAACAGCGTGAAAAGCCAACCTGCAGAATGGGAGGAACATTTGCAAACCATATCAGTGAAATGGTTAATTTCCAAAATATGTAAGGAACTCATACAACTCAATAGAAAAATATATGAATAACCTGAATGAAAACTTGGCTCAAGACTTGAGTAGACCTTTCTCCAAAAAAGGCATACAAATGGCCAACAGGTATATGAAAAGATGCTCAATGTCACTAATCATGAGGGAAATGCAAATCAAAACCATGATGAGCTATCACCTCATACTCGTTAAGATGGCTATTGCTAAAAGAAAGAGAGAGAGAAAGAAAGAAATAAGGAAAGGAAGAAAGAAAAAGGAAGGAAGGAAGGAAGGAAGGAAGGAAGGAAGGAAGGAAGGAAGGAAGGAAGGAGGAAGGAAGGAAGGAAGGAAAGAAGGAAGGAAAGAAGGAAGGAAGGAAGGAAGGAAGGAAGGAAGGGAAAGAAAGAGGAAAGGAAAAGAAAGGAAAGAAAAGAAAGTAAAGAAAAGAAAAAAAAGAAAAGAAAAGAGTGTTGGTGAGGATTTGAAAAAATTGGAATCCTTGTACATTGTTAGTGGCAATAAAAATTAAACATCTATGTGAAACAGTATAGAAATTCTTCAAAAAAAAAACTACTGTATGATCCAGTAATTCCACTTCTGGGTACTTATACAAAATAATTGAAATTAGGATCTTGAAGAGATATTAGTACTCCCATGTTCCATGCAGCGCTATTCATAATAGCCAAGATGGCTGTTAGGTCATGGAAATTACCTAAATGCCTATTGTCAGATGAATGGATAAAAAATGTGGCATATCCATTCAATGGAACATAATTCTGTCTTTAAAAAGAAAGAAATCCTGTAATATGAATGAAACTCGAAGGCATTCTGCTGAGTGAAATAAGCCAGTCACAAAAGAACAAATACTGTATGATTTCATTTATATAAGTGGAATCTCTTATATGAAACAGTCAAACTCATAGAAGCAGAGAGTAGAAAGGTGGTTGCCAGTGACTGGAAGGAGGGGGAAATGAGGAGTTGCTAATCAATAGGCATAAAGTTTGAATGACGTAAGATGAATAAGTTCTAGAGATCCGTTGTACAATATAGTGTTTATAGATTTCAATGGTATATTGTACACTTAATCTGTTATAAGGGTAGATCTTATGTGAAGGGTTCTCAGCACAATAGAATTTTTTAAAAAAATTTTATCAATATCATTTCCTTTCCCATCTCCAATGTCTGATATTTTTCTGAAAAACTGGATCTGAAGTAGCAATATTTCTGAGTCTGTTATTATTATTAAATAGTAGGTGACAATTATTGAGTGTCACCATGTGACAAGCTCTCTTCAAACACCTTTATATATATTGTCTTCAACTGTAAATGTTAGGCATTAATATTATTCCTATCTTATAGATGAAGGGACTCAGGCACAGAGGGGCTAAGTAACTTGACCATGGTCCAGCAACAAATAAATGATGGAACTTAGGTGGAAATCCAAGTAGTAGCTTTCTATTATAAAAAAGTTTAGTATTTTTCTATATTCATTTTGTTATGAATATATCTATTTCCAAAAGCATTTTAAAGCTACTTTAAAACTTTTTTTTAACTTTAAGATTTCAGAGCTTTGTTATTGAATAAGGAGTAGTTTTGAGAAGCATTTGGTGAGGATCTACTATCTGTTGGCACTGTGAGAGACTTAAGAATGACACAACAATGAATAGGCAGCAGTTAGTAATGATTTCTACCTGAGTCACTGAACAGATTAGGTAGAAATTGGCAAATGTTAAAAAAAAAAAAAAAAAAAAAGAGGTGCAAAATACTACCAGAATGCCAAAGTGAGGAAGATTATCTCTTGGGGTTGTGGGAAGACCTGGAAAGAAGCCACTTCGCTCCTGGGCTGGACCTTGAAAGATGAGTAAGATTTCAACAGTTGGAGGTTGAATTTTAATGTCCTGGCCATGTTAATAGATTATACTCATATGTATTTTTGTGTCTACCAAGATTTATTATTAGTATTTATTGAGTATCCACTGTGTGTTTTGTGCTTAGCTATGCACCAGGGGTACAGAGAACACATGATGCAGTCAATGTGCTCAAGTAATTTACACTCTAAAACAGGAAAAAATAGGTATATAAATATAATATAGTGTGATAAACATATGCAACAAGTCATTGTTTTCTATTGTATTGTATAGAATTCTAAACTTAAAATATTTCCTCCTTCTCCCCACCACCACCACCAACAAAAAACCATTAAATGATCTTAGAGAAATTTTTAGTTTGTAATCTGCATATGAACTTCAGTAGCATCCACTAGTGAAAGACTGTTTTGTAACTATTAGGATAGGCAGACAACAGGAAGACATTTGCATTATTTTAGAGCAGTAAAAGGAAGTGTCCACAAATGTAAGAAAAGGAAGGAAGTTCTAAATCAGAGGAATAAGATGGCATCCAAACTGTCCTCTTAAAGATATTAAAGTTTTACAAACATCTTGTAGGCACAAAGCTCCAAGTATATGCCAACAAATCCCAATGCCACAAAATTAACACTCTTCCAATCCCTTTTTTTCGTAACAAAAGTTTTCAATTCAGTCTTTTCTGAAACTACCTCCTATAGCTTCATATTTCTAATTTTGTAGTGCAAGCAAAGAAAAGGCATAAAGGGGACTAACATGTGCTGAATGCCACCAGCTCTAAGAACCAGACACAGTCCATGGCATTTGTGTTGGTTCTCTGTTATCCCCACATCGACCATAAGATGTATTTGTTAATCTCCATTTTACTGATGAGGAAATTCAAACTCTGGGAGAGTCATATAGTTTATATGTGTAAGGGCTGGATTTATAATCTAGTCTGTGGGATTCCCAAGTCCCACTCCGCCACACAGTTTCCATTTTACTTCGTTATCAGTAAAACTGAATATTTCTGCCCCCAAGTAATAAGTAGGAATACTGGTCTCTGTATCTCAACTTAACATCCATGGATCTGCTTTTGGTATTTGGAGATGTCATTACATTACAATAATTTGCTTTTATTTTAATAGTGAGTGTTATACTACTCAGTCTAGAGATTTGTGATATTCTGTCTAAACCGAACGAAAGCTATTAGGTTCTTTAAAATCAGCCTGGTATATGATAAAATAGAAGTGAGCTGAATTGCAACTTCTGAATTTAAAACTAATTGAAATGAAGTAGATGTTCAAAAATAACTCTGTAATCTTCACTTGAATAATATATTTTTTGATCAAACAATACATGTATTTATGTATGGGCAAATAAAACCCATCTTAAAATGCTACCGTCATTTTGTCTGCTATTACTTGAAGCAAAAAAACAAAGAAACAAAAAATGATGCTGAACTGTTGACTATTAGGTGCAACACGGTATTCCAGGGAAACCAATTGACTTGAATGAGTAAATAAAATTTTCAAAGATGAAAGAGTTATAAACTTGCATGCAGCATGGAACAGGAAAAGTGTGTTTGAACTCTGGCTGCACCAAAATTTTAACATGAAGATCGAGGCATATATAAGCCAGAAGACTTAATTTCCATGAAAAGTTTTTACTCATTCATTTATTTATTCTCTATGTTCATACAAAAAATATCTAAAACCAAAATGCTTATTTTTTTTTAACAGTGTGATGTTGGAAAAAATTATTTATATGTCTTAAGTGTTTTAGTACTATATATTTTTTTCTTCCTAAAAATACTGTAAATAACAGCAAAAATTCCTGGTGTACTCACTTGCATGTAATGTTATCATTATTTTTTATCTTTTGTTGTTTGCATTTTCTTGTAATTACTCACTAACCTTCATAATATTCTCCACTTCTAATAGCTGCTTAGTTATAGCCTTTTGTCCAGAGGACTGGCCTCTGATTAAAGTAGAAATAGACACAGATTGAATTTTCACAGTGCTCCTGCACAAAGAGACAGAGGCAGGAGAGAAACAGTATAATGGAAGACCGGAAGTTAGAAATTTCGCTTCCAACATTTATAAAATATGTGCATGGCTAATTTGTGGAAATTTAGCTGAAACTTCCAACTGGAAATCTGGATGGTTCACAATCATTCTAGCTACATAGAAGTTTTGCTTGAAGAAAATAAATCTACAAATTATAGATGCTCTATAACAGATTGTTTTTAGTAAATTTCTGTGATAAATTACCCTGATATCACTCACATACCACCATGAATGCTTTTCATGTCCCACCTCCCCAACCCCAGGCAGAGTTCCCCATTGTCACCACTTTTGGCCATATGGCAGGATCACTGTGGCCTCCTGATCACAAACAATGTGGCATCCTCCACAGGCGAAGTCACCTCTATACTTGTTCCAGGCTTTCTCGAGTGACATATGTCTGCCCTACTGATGAGCAGCAATTTGAGTCTTTATTTGATCAGGTCATAGACTTAACTAGTAAGTAGGTCACATTAGGCTGGTTATCTTATCTGTGTGGCAATATTTCTCATCTGCCCAGGAGATTGCAAGGTAATCAAGCCTTGAGAGGCAATGATCAAATGGTCTAGAGACTCACAGAGGCAAACAATAATCACTGCTGACTGGCCTGCTACATCCTATTCTAGGTGAAGCTGTGTATTTGTGAAGCAGCAAAAAGTCTACGTACCATAGAGGTAGCTTTAAATTCTGCAGAGTCAGCACAGAGCTGGAGTAGTCTGGTCTCAGCAGCAATGGCTACAAGATAAGCAGTGAAGGTCTATAAACTCACGTCTGCTTCATCAATTAATCTATGACAAAGGAGGCAAAAATACACAACAGGGTAAAGACAGTATTTTTAATAAATGGTATGGGAAAACTAAACAGATATGTGCAAAAAAATGAAACTAGACCCCTTTCTTACACCATGTACAAGAATAAACTCAAAATGGATTAAAGACTTAAATATAAGACCCCAAACCATAAAAATCTTAGAAGAAAACAGGCAGTAAACTCTCTGACATTGCTCTTAGTAATATATTTTTTGACATGTCTCCTTGGGCAAGATAAACAAATAAACAAATTAAAATAAACAAATTGGACTACACCAAAGTAAAATGTTTTTGCCGGCAAAGGAAACCATCGACGAAATGAAAAGACATCCTACTTAAGGGGAGAAGATAATCTCCAACAATTATCTAATAGAGGCTTAATGTCCAAAATGTATACGAATTCATTAACATCGAAAAGACAATCTGATTAAAAAATGGGCAGAAGACCTGAATATATATTTTTCCAAAGAGGATGTACAGATGGTCAACAGACATATGAAAATATATGCAACATCACTAATCATCAGAGAAATGCAAATTAAAACCCCAATGAGATAACGCGTCACACCTGTCAGAATGGCTACCATCAATAAATCGACAAACAAGTGTTGGTGAGGATGTGGAGAAAAGGGAATCTTCAGATATTGTTGGTGGGGTTGCAAATTAGTGCAGCCACTATGGAAAATAGTATGGATGTTCTTTTAAAAATTAAAAATAGAACTACCATATGACTCAGCAACTCAAGTGTTTATCCAAAGACTTGCAAAACACTAATTCAAAAAGATATAGGCATTCATGTGTTCATTGCAGGATTATTTACAATAGCCAATATATGGAAGCAATCTAAGTGTCCATCAGTAGATGATTGGATAAAGAAGAAGTAATACATATATATACACACACATATATATATATGTGTATATATATGTATACACACATACACACACATAAAATGGCTGGATAATATTTTATGGTACTATTTTATATAATATTCCATTATATATATAAATGGAATATTACCCAGCCATAAAAAAAGAATGAAATCTTACCATTTAAGACAACATAGATAAACCTCGAGGGTGTTATGCTAACTGAAATTCGTTTGACAGAGAAAGACAAATACCATATGATTTTACTTATATCTGGAATCTAAAAATCAAAATCAACAAAAAACGAAACAAACAAACTCAAAGATACAGAGAACAAACTCATGGTTGCCAGATGGGAGGGGGCTTGGGTGGCTGGGTGAAAAAGATAAAGGGATTAAGAAGTGCAAATTGACAGATGCCAAACAGTCACAGGGTTAGGGAATATAGTGAATAATATTGTAAAAGCTATGTATGGTCTCAGGCAGGTACCAGACTTCTCGGGGGATCACTTCATATGGTATATAAATGTCTAACCACTATGCTGTACATCTGAAAAGTATATAATATTGAATGTTAACTATAATTGAAAAACTTTTAAAAAATTAAAATTAGAAAAAAGAAAAAGCAGTGAAAGGACAGATCCTAAGGGGAGATTTGTCTTTGATCGAAAGTCCTGATGGAGGGAAAGAATATGCCCAGGAGGACAATCAGCTGAGTCAGCCTTAGCCCTAGCCTGGGCCCCTCAGAGAGCAGGACTTTTCCTCCTGAATCTCTCAAGGACTTGATAGGACAGTGTAAGCTTCTGCTTTGAATTTTCACACCTAAAACGACTTGTTCTAGTCAACCAACTTGAATGTAAATTTGAATTTCTTAGGAAAGCAGGTTGCAAAGAGCAATGGTGAGCCAGAGGACAAAGTACCCTCTCGTCAAAAATGAGCCCTCAATGTCACTTAGAGTTCACATTCTAATACAAATAAAATTCAGGAAAATGTCAACCCCTTCTCTCCATGTCAGAAAAAGCAGAGTTTTCCATCAGAGTGCGCTAACCGCCTGGAAACCTTCAGCAAAGTGAAGCTGCCTTCTTTACAATCTTCTAAACAAAGGCCTTCCTAATATTCTTATCTCATCTTATTTTTATCTTATCTCAACCTCATCTCAACACCTTGTCTATTTGGTTCCCAAAGACCTTTGTGTCCTGAACTCCACCTCTGAACTGTTTAGGTATTCCTTTAAAAAGACTTTCAGGACTGATTGGTGAACAGTCAGCACACCAAACCCTCAAACCCTCTCTATTTGCATCCTGAACAATCATAATTACCTTAGTTTTCCGCTCCAATTGTGCAAGTATCCTTTTTCAACAGAATCTTAACAAAGGGACTTGGTCTGGCGTTACATGAGGCAAAAAACATGATTTTTTTAAAATTAGAAACTGAAACTTTTCTAATACAAAAAACACAAGTCAACAAAAGAAAAAGTGAGTAAATTGCATTTCATCAAAATTAAAACTTTTTTTGCATTAAAGGACACTCTCAATAGATTGAAAAGGAATCCCATGGAGTGGGAGAAATTATTTGCAAATTACATTATCTGATAAGGAATTAATATCCAGAATATATAAAGAACTCCTAAAACTCAACAACAATAGCAACAACAAAAACAATTTAAAATATGGCAAAGAATTCGAATAGATATTATTCGGATAGATATGTATTCATTTCCTAGTGCTGTCTTAACGGAATACCACAAAGTACTATACAGTTGAGAGTTTACTATTATTTTACATATTTATTAGTTATTTATTATGTAGTATTATTTTCTTAACCAGTATAACAATGAAAAGCTCCCATTGCAATTAGTTGATATTACAAAGATAATATCAATGATATAAATGTACTGTATTCTCTTACAGTTCTGGAGGCTAGAAGTCTGAAATCTAAGTGTCGACAGGGCTAGGTCTCTCTTAGATTTTAGGTAGAATTCTTCCTTGCCTCTTCCTAGCTTCTGGTGTGGCTATCACTCCTTGGCATTCTCTGGCTTGTAGATACATCACTCTAATCTCGTCCACTGTGGTCACGGGCGTTCTCCTTGTGTGTCTCTGTCTCTGGGTCTTCTTCTTATAAGGACATCAATAACATTGGATTAAGTGCCAACTCTACTCCCATATGACCTAATATTAACCAATCATATCTACAATGACCATATTTCTAAATAAGGTCACATTCTGAGGTACTGAGAGTTAGGACTTAAAATATATTTTGGAGGGACACACTGCAACCCATAACACCAGTGAAATTGGTGAATGCTATAAATTAGAGCTTTTTTTTTAAGAGTTGGTTTTCAGTATATTAGTGTCTTGATCTGTTACATAACATCGAGAGAGGGCCACTTACCTGAAATATCACTTCTCCATAGGAGTTTTTCATCAAAAATTTTCTCATACTCCAGCTAGAGGCATTAACAGTTCTCAATAATTTGAACTCAGCCTTCCCCTCCTTTAGTACAGATAATGGAAACTTAACTATTACTATTTAATGTATCTACTAGTTATTTATTGTATAGTGTTATTTTCTTAATCAATATATTAATGCAACTAAATTGTATTACAAAGAGACAATATCCAGGATATAAAAACTACTAATAATCAAATATTAAATAATTGGAGAAATAAAAACCACAAGCCAAAGGCTCTAAACTGAACTCCATATTTGTTTATATCTAAATTTCAAAAAATTCCAGCACTGTCTTCTCTGATCTCCTTGGTTTAATCCAAATTTTCTGAATAATAATCTTATCTCTTAGCTCCAACAATATATATTTCTTGATTGTAGGTTTGAATTCCCAGGTAGTCACCTCACCAGAATGTATTCCTCCCCTTCCCCTGGCAAGAACTAATTAATGAGGTTAAAGCTCAGTCCCAATAAGATTAATTTTACTATGCTCTATTTAAGTAGTAGGCTTTCTCTCTTATACTATCCTTTTATTTAGTGTAGAGAAATAAAGAATTATTAAGACATTTAGATCTGCAATGTAATCTTCAACCTCTAAACTTAAGAGAATTGTTTGGAGTCATGAAACATGTTTTTATAAGAAGTTGTATTAGCTTATGAAATGCATGACTAATGTTTTTCCTTTAATGTATAAATGATGACATCAAATACATTTTCTTTTTTTTTGTCTATCTTTGTTTTCCAAAAAGTTATACAACCCAGAAAAGCTTTTGTTTTTCAAGCTGTATGCTAGGGCTAGTTATCTGATTCTTGCACACAAGTAATAATTAATGAATGTTTAATAGTTTTCCAAACCTAAACATAATATGAAGCACTATTTATAACTTAAATTTTGTACACTAGAATCAGGCACCGGTTAGGACTCCTGTAAGGCTAATAAAGATAAAGCACGCATAAATATTTAAATCAAAAATGATTTGACAGGAACATAAAAGAAGAAAACTCAAGTCCCCAGGAAGTCATGAAGGAATGTGAATTTATCTGAGAATAATGGAATGGCTGAATGGGAGGGAAGGGGGAGGGAGACATTCAGGCAAAGGGGCCAGCATGTATAATGATGTGGAGTGTGTCATATGACATGAAAGATAATTTGTCCAAAGAACTCCTAATTGTTCAGTGCGACTGGGACATGGGGAATGAGGTAGGGACGAGCAGAAGAATAGTTGGAGATGCAGGCAGGATAGAGACACACTTGGGCAGGGATGTTGTTGAGGATTTGAGCTGATTTAAAGCAGAGAAACCAGTGAGTGAGTTAGTGAAGTAAGTAGTACAGGCAAGGTTCTAAGTTAAGGTAATGACAGTGGGAAAATGAAAAGTGAGGGAGAGTATCAAGAACTATTTAAGCAGGGGAATTCATAGCACTTACTGAATATAAATTGTGAAGGAGAGAAGTTTAGAACGTTTTCTATATTAATGGCCTGGATAACTGGTTTTAATGAATGGGGTCAATCACAGAGAAGAACACAGGCGTGATAATAATAACATTGGTCTGATAAGTTGAACAAGTTGAGCAAACTCATAGTAATGTGGCGGTAAGTGTTCTAAGGGCAGGTAGACATACGAGCAAGAAAATCAGGGTTGGAACTACTGAGCAACGTTCTACAGCAGTTAGCAAAATCTAAGGCAGTGGTTGAGATTATCTAGGGGAAGAGTAAAGTGGAACAAGAGAAGAAAGTCAAGGAGGAAATACTAGGAGGGATAAACATTTACAGGACAGGCAAAAGAAAACAAAATGTGATTTCTGGTTTAAGATGATTCAGTCATCCATCTCGCAAATGTCCTATTACAATACTAATGAAAGTTTACAGGAAGATTTTTAAAAATTGTTTTTACCTTAGGAATAAAACATAACCCATCTCCATTTTGTAAAATCTGTGAGGAATTTTCTACTTAATACCAAGCATATGAAAAATAATTTGCACAAAAAGTTGTTCACTTACACATGTATTAATCTCTGAAACAAAACTGTGGGTCTAGATAAGAACTGGTTGAAAGTTAGCAAGAATATAAGTAAAATTGAAAACAAGAACAGGAAGATAGGAACTGAATTTAGAGTGGCATTATATATATACACTACTATTCAGCAATTTCGTTATTGAGTATTTACCCAATAGAAATGAGTTCTTCTATTTATCAATAGATAAATAGAAGGATATTTATAGCTTTATTCAAAATAAACAAAAACTGAAGCAATCCAAATGTCCATCAAGAGTAGAATGGAAAAATATATTATTGCATATTGATATAATGGGATACTACACAGCAAAGAAAACTAATGAACTACAGCTACGTGTAACTACTTGAAAGAATTTTACAAATATCATGTTGTATGAATAAACAACACTCATAAGAGTATACGTTATTTATTCCATGAAGTTCAATCATAGGCCAAACTAATCTAAGGTAATATAGGTCAGAAGAGTGGTATCTTTTGAGGTACTAAATAGGAAGGCATAGGGAGACTTTTGGGTATAGAAATGTTATTGATATGTGTAGCAGTTACTATATTACATTAATTCAATATTATTAGGAGTCATCTTTCCTTAGATTGATCTATAGATTCAACACAATTCCAATCAAAGTCCCAGCAAATACTTTTTATAGAAATCAGTAAGTTAATTCTAAAATTTATATGGAAAGTAAGGGATAGTGAGAATAGCCAAAGTAAGGGATAGTGAGAATAGCCAAAGCAATTTTGAAAAAGAAGACAACATTGGAGAATTTAGACTGTCTGATTTCAACATTTATTACGAAGCTGCATTATTTAAGACTGTGATATTGGCATAAAGATAGACAAATAGATTAATGGAACAGAAACATAAAAGAAACATAAAAACAAAACCTTTGATGCACATCTCATACCACACAAAAAGGTAATCCTCAAAATTGATTATAGATCTCAATGCAAAAAGCTAAAACTATAAAGTTTCTAAAAGAGATATGAGAAAAGCCTTTTAACTTTGATTAGGTAGAGATTTCTTAGCTATGACACTAAAAGCATGGTTCATTAAATATAAATTGATAACTAGAACTTTATCACGATTTTAAAGTTTTGCTTTTTGAAAGACTTTAAAAAAATGAAAATAAATCTACATACTGTGAGAATATTTACAAAACACATATCTGATAAAGGACTGATATTGAATTTATAAAGAACTCTCAAAATTCAATAATAAGAAATCAACAAACTCCATAAAAGGCCCATAAAATGCACAAAACATTTGAACAGACACTTCACTAAAGTGTTATGACTGGCAAATAAGCATATAAAAGTTTTTAACATCAGCAGTAATTAGGGAAATGTAAATTAAAACTATGATGGGGAACCAATATACACATTTAGGGGAAAAAAAGTCATACCGCTAAGTGCTGTCAAGCCTGCAGATGCACTAGTACTCTCATCCATTGCTGGTAGAATACAAAAATTCCAGCCACTTTGAAAACAGTTTGGCAAGTTCTTATAAAGTTAAACACACACTTTAAATATGAAAGAGCAAACCCACTCCAATGTATTTACCCAAGAGATATGAAAGCTAACCTTCACCCAAACACCTATATGCAAATGGCTATAGCAGCTTTATGAATTTTTGCCCCAGAAACAACCCAAATCTCCTTCAACTGATGAATACATGAGCACATTGCAATACATCTAAGTATTGGTATACTACTTGGCAATAAAAAATCTATTAATACAACAACATCATTGAATCTCTGGTGCATTTTGCTGAGCCTCAAAAGGCTTCTTAATATATGATTCTGCTTATATCACTGTTGTTTGTGTCCCCCATCCCTAAATTCACATGTTGAAGCCTTAATCCTAAATGAGATGGTATTTGGAGGTGGGGCCTTTGGGAGGAAATCAGGTTTAGATTAAGGTCATGAAGGTGGGCTTCCATGGTGGGATTAGTGTCCTCATAAGAAGAGAGACCAGGATTCTCTATCTTCCTCTTTTATGTGAGGACACAGTAAGAAGGTGGATGATCCGCAAGCTCAGAGTTGGCTCCCACAAGGAACCAAATCTGCGAGAACCTTGATTTTGGACTTTCCAGGCTCCAACTGTGAGAAATAAATGTCTGCTATTTAAGCCACACAGTGTGTAGTGTTTTGCTATAGCAACAAGAGCAGGCTAACACAATCTCAAAAGCAAAACTATAGAGACAGAAAACCAGTAAATGGAATAGGAGAAGATATTTGCAAACAACACCTCTTATAAGGAGTTAATATTCAAAATATATAAAGAACTCATACCACTCAACAGCAAAAAAACAAACAATCCAATTATAAAATGGGCAGAAGACCTGAACAGACACTTCTCTCAAGAAGACAAATAAATACCCAACAGATATATAAAAAGATGCTTAGCTTCAGTAGCTGTTAGAGAAATGCAAATCAAAACCACAATGAAATACCACCTCACACTTGTTAGAATGGCTATCATCAACAAGACAAGAAATAAGTGTTGGAGAGGTTGAAGAAAAAGAAAGCTTCATACACTGCTGGTGAAAATGTAAATTAGTACAGCCACTATGGAAAACAGTATGGAGGTTCCTCAAAAATTTAAGAATTAAAATTAAGAATTACCATATAATCCAGCAACCCTCTTCTGGCATCTATCTGAAAACTTTGAAAACATTTATTCATAAAGATATATGTACCCTATGTTCATTGCAGCATTATTCACAGTGGCCAAGACACGGAAACAACCAAACTGTCTTTCCATAGATGATCACATAAAGAAGATTTGAGATATATTTATATTTATATATTTACATAATAGAATACTACTCAGTCATAAGAAAAGATGAAATATTGCCTTTGCAACAACATGGATAGATCTCGAGAATGTCATGCTAAACCAAAAAGTCAAGAACCATACGGTCCCACTCATATGTGGGGTATAAAACTGAAAACAACAAATTAACAAATAAGACAAATATCAAAAACTCACAGACACAGACAACAGGATAGTAGTTATCAGAGGGAAAGGGGGATCAGAGGGCGAAAGGAGAGGGTGAAAGGGGTAAAATATGTGATAAGGAAAGGAGCTCTGATTTTAAGTGGTGAATACACAACATAATATACAGATGATGTATTATACAATGCTACACTTGAAACCTATATAATTTTATTAACCAATGTGACCCCCTATTAAGTTAATAAAATTAAAAAAAAAGAAAAGAATACGACGTCTTGCCAGGGTATCAGGTTGGAGCAGTTTTCTACTAAGGAGCAGGAGAGAATATTTTTGTGGGGGATGAATCTGTTCTGTCCTTCATTATGGTGGTTGTTTTTCAAAACTTATAAAACTGTACAATAAAACGGGTGAGGTTTACTATGTGTAAATTACATCTCACTTGTAGTCCGCACTCAGAATGCGCAGGCGCAGGTGTAAGGGCAGGGCGCCTGGGAGCAGAGCCCCACGGGAATTGTGGTTTCTTTGGAATTACACTTAACTGTATTAAGGATGTCAGTAGTCGGATGGTGCCGTTAGGAGACTTCTCATTTCTGACAGCGAGAGTGCTTTCAATGAATGCCTGTGGGACAAGGAACCTTGGTTTGGAACTGTGTGTTTCGTCCTTTTTTCAACCGTAGATCTGAGATGGTTGAATTAGCCCCCAAGTGGAGAGTGGGCGAAGACCAAGCCACACGATCTATTGGCAAACAGGACTATGGCCCATAGTATCTGCAGTTTCTTATTATGTTTATTGTTTTTCTGCCCCTTGTAGAATGTAAGCTCCACAGGAGGTTTATTTAGGGATCAATTAACTTGATCCCTAAAAATATTATGTATGACAACAAGACGCAAGTCAATGCATGAAAAAAAAATGAGAAGACTAAACTGGTTCAGATTGTCAAAAGGCAAAGGAAAAGATCTAGTTTAAATAACTAAAAATGATGAAAGAACAAAAGTAGAAAAGCTAGTTTTTAATGTGAAGCCATTCAAGTGAAAAAGACCAGAGGCTTTCTGTGGTCTACAAGTTCAATGTATACATGTACTCTGAGTACAGAGTATAAAAGGCATAATGCTCTATGTTTGCTGCCATAATAGCTAAAAGTTTAAAGCAGCCTTAGGCAGAATTTGTTAGAAATATAGTGCTCTCTACACTGTTGCTTAGTTCTTGGTATACATAAAAAGATATTAAAAGTAGTGTAATAAAATTTTTAAAAATTTAAATATAGAATGAACACAAATGATTATGGAAACCCAGGAATATATAGAAAAATACACTATTATCTAAATACCTTTTAACACTGACATAAATTATTAAAGTAGTACCCCCTTCTCCATGGATGTTATATCCCAAGACCCCCAACCCATGAATGCCTAAAACTGTAGATAGTACTGAATCCTATATACACTATTTTTTCCTGTACATACATACCTATTATAAAGTTTAATTTATAAATTAAGCACAATAAGATTAACAACAACTAATCATAAAACAACAATTACAACAATATACACCTACTCCCAGTGCAGTTGAAAATCCATATATAACTTTTGAGTTTTTCAAAACAGTATTTTTGATCCACAGCTGGAAACCCGTTTATACATTTCTTCTTGCTTGCGTAGCGATACAATGTGAAGACACTGTTTTTGATCCACAGTTGCTTGAATCCGAGGATTTGAAACTGCAGATACTATGGGCCATAGTCCTGTTTGCCAATAGATCGTGTGGCTTGTCCTTCGCCCACTCTCCACTTGGGGGCTAATTCAACCATCTCAGATCTACGGTTGAAAAAAGGACGAAACACACAGTTCCAAATCAAGGTTCCTTGTCCCACAGGCATTCATTGAAAGCGCTCTTGCTGTCAGAAATGAGAAGTCTCCTAACGGCACCATCCGACTACTGACACCCTTAATACAATAAGTATAATTCAGAAGAAACCGCAATCCCCATTGGGCTCTGCTCCCGCCTTCACACCTGCGCCTGCGCATTCTGAGCGCGGACTACAAGTCCCAGGATGCATCGTGCTGCCGCCAGCGCAGCCCTACTTCCTGTCGTGGCGTTTCCTGGTTATCAGTGGCTCGGCGACTCTTGGAAAAGTTTAAGGTGGGCGGGGTTTGCGTGCCGGCTTATTTTTTTCTGTCACAAAAAAAGCAACAGGTCCGCGGAAGATATATGGCTGCTTAGTGTCCTTGCGTACGCAAAGTTTGCTTTTCTGAACCGGGAGAGGGGTCATTGCGCTTAGCTTCAGGCAGGTCCAGCACCGGTGGTTCATGGCTTGTCCTTGAAGTTGTTAGAAATTCCTCCCAGGATGTGAGATAGGTTGACTATCTGGGTTTTATTTTATTGGAGTTTTTTTTCCTCCGTTTTTTTTTTTTTTTTTTTACCCCACAGGCACTTAGTGGGTAATTAGAAGACTGTAGAGGAGGCTACAAGTCAGTTTTACCCTGGAAACTCGTGTGATTCCTCGAACGATTGTCCTTAGTTACCGTTTTGTACTTTGTTTAAGTTGGGCCTGGGATCCCAGTTTTATGATCTTTCAACTCGTAATTGTTCATGTGTTCTCAGGACACAACACTGGAGGAATGCCTATATTAAAGGGGATATGAGAAGTTGCCTAATTCACTGTTTGACACCCTTACTATACATAATATGACACCTTATTATGTAATTCATGGGAAACTACAATCCTCACCTTAGACCCCACCAAAAGCAAACCGTTCCATTTCAGGAGTGAGGGGAATGTCAGAGTATATTGGGTTGAAGAGTCAAGGTGGATGGGAGGTTCAGCAATTAGGGGTAACCGTAAATTTTTCAAAAATTGTATTATTGTTGAGAATGGTAGAATGATGGTTTGAGACATTGTTCTGCTATTTATTCTCTTTAATCGCATAACAGATTAGTTTACCTAGATTAGTGTTTGATTAAATAATTGGGTACTATAACCTAGCCAAGTTGACATGTAAAAGTGACCATCACATCTTAGCAAGTCTTTGCTCAAATATGTTTTCATAGCATTAAAATAGCAATCTACACACACAGCCTTACAGTCCCATCTACCTGTTCTTATTTTTCCTGTAGCACTTATCTTTGAAGCATCATTCTGTTTCTTATTATGTTTATTATCTTTCTGCCCCTTGTAGAATGTAAGCTCCACAGGCCAGGGATTTTGTCTGTCATTTATTGATGTATCCACAGCACCTAGAACAGTAAGTAACACAGAATAGGCTCTCAATAATTCTTTGTGAATGATTGAATGAAGTATTAAGGTGGCACCCAGCGAATACTTGTTGAATGGGTGGAGGGCTTCTTCTGGAGATATCCCTAGCCTTAGTAGGAGACAGGTAGGAGAAGGGTAGAAGGACAGCAGATTTTAGGGGAAAAGGGAGGAATTTCAGAGTTTGGTATCTATGAGGTGGAAGAAGTAGTGAAGAAGCAACATAGACAGACTTGCATGTGCATTCACTTTACCTCCTTAGCTATGTGACTTTGGACAGGTTATCTAGTACCACCTAAGTAGTCTAAGTGTTCCGAGTAGCATGTTGAACTCTTGTGCCGTCCCGCTCTGTTCTGCTGGGATGTGACTCATTGTCCAACATCTCCACGCTGTAGATGTTGCTAACTAATTAGTCACTGAGTAGCTGTCTAGTCAGTTTATCAGATCAACTGCCCTGGTATTTCACAGCTTGTGTTCAGGTCACCCTTATTTTACTTAATAATGGTCCCAAAACATAAGAGAGGGGATGCTGGCCATTCAGGTATCCCAAAGAACAACTGTAGAGTGCTTCCTCAAAGTGTAAAGGTGAAAGTTCTTGACTTAATAAGATAAGGCATCGTGTCATCTCACATCATTAGAAGAAGAATGAATACAGGACAGTAAGATATCTTGAGAGACCACATTCGTATGACTTTTATTATGGTATATTGTTCTATGTTAATCTCTTATTGTGCCTAACTTATAAATTTAACTTTATCATAGGTGTGTATGTGTAGGAAAAAAATAGTTATATAGGAGATGGTACTATCCTTGGATTCAGGCATCGCTAAGATTCTTGGAATGTATAACCTGCAGATAAGGGGGGATTACTGTACACAGGTTTGGGCTCTACAGAGAGTCAGGGAAACAGCTCACTCTAGGTCAGAGTCCTTTAATTTTGTTTCAAAAGAGAATGAAAATTTTTTAGCATATGCAGCTCATAAAATAGATTACTTGACACGAAAGCCTTCAGTTTGCCCCAAGCTGCCATTTTTAAGTGCAAGGCTAGTTGGTTCTAGGTCAGAAGCCCCATTCATTTGCTTCCTACTGACACATGAGAGAAAATGTACACTCTTTGCTGCCGAAGTTCTGCTCAACTGAATTCTTTTGTTTTCTGTGATTCTTGCTTTGGACAACAAGAGAATGTTAGATTTCAAAAGCTTTATAAATACCCTGACTCAACTCCACCGTAATTATTACCACATACACCTGGCAGGCATTTTTTTTTTTTTTTTAAAGATCCAAAGGAGTATACACTCAGTTTGACACTTATACATGTCTTCTTGCTTGCATATCGATACAAATGGAATTTCTAGTTTTGGTCCCCTCTGAAAAACAATTTTTCTGAAATGTGAGTTATGTGTATATGAGAAAAAATACTAATTTTTAAAAAGATAGTGTGGACCTGGTCATTACATGACATCATATCTGATTTTAACTTCTTGTGTAGAAACATTTGTAATCACAAAGCAAAGTAGATTTCATGTTGAAGAAAGTTGAAGGCCGGATATTTGAGGTTTTTCTTCTGGTCTTTCTGCTTCCTGTAGTATCTGGCTATAGCTTGTTATAATGTTTCATGTTTATTTAAGGTGTGGGCAGATTGTTAAAAGAAAGAGACACTTGGCTGCAGCATTCTGTTTTTGCTTCTTGATTTCTGCATTGTTCTGTTGTTTTGAGAAATAAATAGGAGGGAGAGCTATGTTTAGGAGTGAAAGATTCTTTCAGCAGTTCTTTTTTTCACCCAAGGTCATTTCTTTACCTAGAGAGGACTGGAATTTGGAGCAACATTTTGTGTGCATGTGTCTGTCATTCAATTCAAGATGGCTGGACTGTAGTGGGGAACAGTGATCACCTTGACCTGCTTTCAAGATTAAAAGATCATTTGTCTAAATATTAGAGGTGGGTCATAAGAAGATCATGTTCTGTGCTCTGTTTCCCAAGTGGAAAAAATACCGATTTAAACTAAATTATTCCTTACTTTCTTGTGTATTTTGTTTTAGACATGTTCATAATAAAGTATTACTTTCAAATTTATTATTTTCAAATTAAGGATAATTGATGTCAACTTAATTCAGTGTCAAATTAAGACTAATTGATGACCTGTACAAAGTTTTAGAATATCTTGATAAGTCTCTTAATAGGAATAGCCTAAGATAAAATTGAGTAAGAATGCACACTTGACTTTGTTTTGTTTTAAGTATGGGATATCCAAATCTGTATCCTTTCTGATAATTAAAGTATCTGGCAGAGATGGAAACTCTACCCTTTGTTATTAACCTTATTTCACAGTCTCAGACCTTTTACTGCACAAACCCCAGGGGGTGCCATTTACTTCAAATTCTGACTTTTTTCAAGGATGTGGAGGGAGATCTTGATCATCTATTTCCATCTCTTTCTTGAAAGGTGGAAAGGAGGATAATTGCGATTTTATTTATACTTTGCTCTTTTTATACCTGAGATGACAGTTGTGGTTACTTTTTGAGTAAAACTGGGTTTGAGTTCCTAAGATTTGTGCTGCTTTCTAGGGACACTCTGGCTATGAGTTCTTGTTTTCATCCAGGTCACTATCTCAGCCTTCACGAAGGAACCCTTTGCTTTATCGTGCCAGATTCTTACCAGACATCATTTCCTCCAACTCTTGCCTATTCCCTGTGTGGTTCCCCTTATCTTTCCAACTCATGCGGAGCCCCAGTTTTTATTTCTTGGACCTCTTTTCCTTCAGATTCCACAAGGAAATTAAATTTTTACTCTTTAGCATACAGAACAATTTAGCTTTACACACCTATCTCAGCTATGGATATACCTTTGCATATCCAAAGTTGTATTAATGTGTCCTGCTCTCTAAGGGTCTTATATAAGGTCTTCCATCCCTTAGCACTGACAGAGGGTTTGAAATGTTGGAGATTCTGAAACTCTTCTCTAGCATCCATTTTAAGTGAATATGAGCCTTATTTTCTAACTGATATGCATTATGCTATGCTCCCTTAAAAAGAAGCAGTTAAGTCATTTTTTATTTAAAATATTTTTTACCCCACTATACCTATTATCCTCTTCATTATTTAACTTAATAACTAAATACTGCACATCTATTAGGCTCCAGGCACGGAAAATATGTATAGGAATACAACAGTGAACAAGACACAAGAAAAGTTCCTTTCCTCATGATGTTTATGTTCTAGTGAGAGACAGTAAACAAATGGACAAATTATATAAAGATGGGTAATGTTAAGTGCTAGGGAGGAAAGTAATGTCAAGTAAATGGCTAGAAAATGATGGTACTATTTAGATTGATTGGACAGGAGAGAGACAGTGAACAGGTACCAGAATCAAGTGAGGAAATGAGCCACGCAAGGATCTTGGGGGAGAACATTCCGAGGAAGAACATAGCAAGTCCAAAGGCCCTGAGGCTGGAGCGGGCAGAGTGGCTGGCGCACATGAGGGGTGGCAAGAGTGAAGGGCGAAGACATTGCAGAGGAAACCAAGGGCCAAATCATGCACGGTCTTGTAGGCTAAGGAAGGACTTTGGATTTTAAGTGTGACAGGAAGTCATTGGGGGTTTTATGCACAAGAGTAACAAGATCTGGCTCATATTTTATTTTTGTTGTTGAGGTATATTTTATATATCGTAAAAGTTAAAATGTACAATTCAGTGATTTTCATACAGTCACACGATTGTGCAGCCTTTACCACCTTATAATTCTAGTACATTTCATTACCCCCAGAAGAAACCTCTTAGTAGTACCCATTAGCATTCACTCCCCATTCTCTTCCCCCACGTCCTTGAAACCCCTAATTTATTTCTTGTCTTTACGGATTTATAAATTCTGGACATTTCATGTAAATAGAATCATACAATATTTGGCCTTTTGTTTCTAGCTTCTTTCACTCACTTAGCATAATGTTTTTAAGGTACATTCATGTTGTAGTATGCGTCAGTACATCATTCCTTTTTATAGCTGAATAATATTCTTTTTTTGAAGATTTATAAAGCCTTTTATTGAGGCATAATTGACATATAACTATAAAACTTAAATTCTATATAAATACATTGTAATATGAAGTCTCTTAATTGCTCTCTTGACAGAATATAATTATTTAGTTTGAATAATATTCTGTTATGTGGATATAACATATTTTGTTTATCCATTCCTCTGTGGATAGATATTTGGGTTATTTCTACTTTTGGGCTATTATGAATATAGCTGCTATGTGTATAAGTTTTTGTGTGGATATATGTTTTCATTTCTCCTGGGTGGATAGGTAGTAGCAAGGAGTAAAATTGCTAGAATATGTGGTAAAGCCATGCTTAACCTTTTGAGGAACTGCCTGACTGTTTTTCATAGCAACTGTACCAGCAATGTATGAGAGTTCCAATTTCTCTATATCCTCACCAACACTTATTATTTTTTTTTCTTTTGATTATAGCCATCTAGGAGTTTGTGTTAAGCTCTTCCCATTGTGATTTTGATTTACATTTCCCTAATAACTAATGAAGTTGAGCATCTATGTGCTTATTGGTCATTTGTATATCTTCTTTGCAGAAATGTCTATTCAAATGTTTTGCCCATTTTTAAATTGGATTATGTCTTTTCATTATTGAATTGTAAGAGCTTTTTACATGCTCTCAATACTGGACCCTTATCAGATATGTGATCTGCAGATTTTTTCTTCTATTCTGTAGGTTGTCTGTAGTTTTATAGTTTTAGCTCTTGTATTTGGATCTTTGATCTATTTGATTACTTTTTATTAATCACGTGAAGTAGGGTCCAAATACATTCTTTTGAATGTGGATATCCAGATGTTTCAGTACCATTTGTTACAAAGATTATTTCCCCTATTGAATTATCTTAGCACTATAGTAAAAAAACCGAATGAGTATTGATATGTTGGGTTATTACTAGATTCTTATTCTATTCTACTAAGCTATATGTTTATCCTCTTGTCTGAGAAAACTGTAGCTTTGTAGTATGTTTTGAAATTGGGAAATCTGAGTCTTCTAACTTTGTTCTTTTTCAAGAGTGTTTTAGATATTCAGAGTCTCTTGAAATTCCATGTGACTTTTGGAAACACCTCATCAATTTCTGCAAAAAAAGCCAACTAGAATTACTTATGTTTAAAAAGTAACACTATGGCTATTATGTGGAGAACATATCGTAGAGAAACCAGTTAAGAGACTATTATAGTAGTACAGGTGAAGGATGATGTTGGCTTGGAACAGGGTATTCGCTATCGAATTTGTAAGTGGTTGGATTTTGAAGATATGACTCCCTGAGTTTTAAGATGGATTGTATATTGGGTATGAGCAAAAGAGAGAAACTAAGGGTGATTATTGCCATTTACCGAGATGGAGCCTGAGGAAAGAGAGAAGAGTAGAGGGGAAAAAAATCAAAATTTGCTTTTGCACATGCTAAGCTTAAAACACTTGTCAGAAATCCTTATGGAAATGTCAAATAAAATATATATGTGTAAGGCTGGAAAATATCAGAGCTGAAATATAAGTGAGTATACAGACGGTATTCAATGTCTTGGGACAGAATGAAATGAATGAAGGAAAGAGTATAAACAGAGAGGAGTCCTGAAGACTGATTGTGGAATACTCCAAATTTTAGAGGTTGAAAAAAGGAAGAGGATCCAACAAAAGAGATACATATAGCAGCAAAACCAGAAAAGTGTGTGTGGTGTCCTGGATATGAAAGGAAAAAAAGTGTTTCAAGATGGAGGGAGTGATAAACTGCGTCACAAGCTGTGGAGGTGAGTAAAATAACTGAGAATTGTGCATTGGAGGTTATCAAAGAACATGATTGGGGACCAAAGATTGGAGTGGGTTTGAGAAAGTATAGAAAGGAATGAACTGGAAATAGAAGACTCTTTGAAGGAGTCTTTCTTTTTTCTATCTTTTTATTTTATTCTGTCCTCTTTTAAACCTTAATTTGTTTTACTTACAGACATTTTCATGAGCAAAACTAGCAAGAATAGAGGCTTTCACTTCTAGCCAAGATGGAGTAACGGGGACAGTAGATTGCTTACCAAAAACAATGCAAGTGATAAGACAGTGGAGAAACTTTTTTAAGGCACTGAAAGATAACTGACTGACTGCCTAGAATTCTGAACCTGGCAAATTATCTTTGAAATATGGATGTTCGATACCGTTTTTTTCAGATGTGCAAAAGCTGAAAGAATTCATTACCAGTGGATTCATACTACAAAAAATAGTAAGAGTAGTTCTTCCCCTTGAAGGAAGATGATAATAGTTAGAAAGGTGGATCTAAGCAAGGAAATGAAGAGCACTAGAGATGGTGACTACATAGGTAAATACATAAAATTTTAAAAAGTATTGTTAAAAGACAATTGACTATTTTATCAAAAATAATAACTATGTAGTATAGAGCTATAACAAACAAAATTAAACTGTGTGATAATAATAGTAAAAAGGTTGAAAGGGGAGACATGGAAGTATGTTATTTTTAGGTTTTTACACTATATCACTTGAAGATAGGCTGTGTTAAGAAGTATATGATAAACCTTAAAGTAACCATGAAACTAACAAAAGAGTTATAGCTAATAAACTAACAAAGCAAATCAAAGTAATAATAAAAATATTCGTTTAAGAGAAAGCAGAAAAAGGAGAAAGAGGGGAAAAAACTGATTGGACAATTGAAACAAATAGAAAAATGACAAATTTTGACTAGACCATATTAGTGATCACATTAAATGTAAATGGTCTAAATTCAAACAGATTTTTCAGAATGGATGAAGTAGAATTTGCTTTCGGACATGCTAATGTTGACCCAATTACATGTGGTCTACAAGAATCGCACTTCAAATGCAAAGATACAAATAGAGTCACAGTAAAATAATGAAAAATATCTAATATTAAAAGACAGAATGGCTATATTAATATCAGATAAAGTAGATTTCAGAATAGAATGATAAATTTATAATTTATCGAGAAGACATTCATCAAGACAGAAAAAAGCACTAAGGATATATGTGATTTGAACACTAATCCATAAAATTAGCCTGCTTGACCATCGTAGTATATTTAAGCTGCACAGGAACACAAACCAACATAGACAATATTCTCATCCATAAAATAATTCTAGATAAATTTGAAAAGATTTAGTTCATATAAAGTTTGTTCTTCAACTACAATTGAATTAAACTGGAAGTTGATGTAAAGATTACTGGAAAATCCTCAAATATTTGTAATCTTAAGAACAAATGGGTCAAAATAAAAGAAATTAGAAAGTATTTTGAAAGAAATGAAAATAAAAACATTACAAAGATGCATAGGATAACATGAAAATTGTACTTTTAGGAGAAAACTTACAGAACTAAATTACTATTAGAAAAGAAGAAAGATCTTAAGTTATCAATTCCATTTTCCATGTGAAGAAACTAGAAAAAGAAGAGCAAATTAAACCCAAAGTAAGTTGAATTTAAAAAATGCATTAGAGCAGAAATCAATAAAATAGAAAACAAAAACAATAGAGGAAATCAGTGAAATGATCAATAAAACATATTGATATATTTTTAGCTAGCCTGAAGAGAAAAAAGAGAATACAAATTATTGATATCAGACACAAGAGTGGTAACATCATTACATTTTCTACTGATCTGAAAAGGATAATAAGAAACATTGTGAACAATTTTATGCCTGTAAATCCAACGAAATGAACAATTTTTTGAAAGACACAAACCGCAAAAGTGTACTCATGAAGAAATAGTTACCCTAATTGCCTTATATTTACTAAAGAATTTAATTTGTAGTTAAAAACTTTATCACAAAGAAAACTCCAAGCCCAAATGACTTTACTAGTGGATTTTACCAAACATTTAAGAAATAACTAATACTAATCTACACAAATGCATCCAGAATATTGGAAATGTGGAATTACTTTTCAGTTCCTATAAGGCCAGTATTACCCTGATATTAAAACCAAAGACATTACAAGAAAAGAAAACTACAGACCAATATCCCCTGTAAATAGAAATAGAAAAATTTTAAATCACGTTTTAGCAAATTATATCCACAAAAATAATACATTAGGACCAATGGGGGATTATTTGGAAGGCAAGATTGGTTTAAGATTTGAATTTAATTGAGGTACTTCACCATTTTGACAAATCATTTTTTAAACTATGATAATCTCAATAGAAAAAGCATTTGGCAAATATAAAAATCTCTCAAACTCAATAATAAGAAAACAATCTGAAAAATGGGCAAAAGATTTGAACAGATGGTTTACCAGAAAAAGTTTGTGGATGGCAAATAAGCACATGAAAAGATACTCAGCTTCATTAGTCAGTAGGAAAATGCAAATTAAAGCCACAAAGAGAAACCATAACTATTGGAATGGATAAATATGAAATTTGACTATATATAAAATGTTGATTAGGATGTGGAGGATCTGGAACTTTCATACACTGCTGGCAGGAATGTAAAATCATACAAACACCCTGGAAAAGAGTTCTGAAGTTTCTTAAAATTTTAAATGTATACCTGCTGTATGATCTAGCCATTCCATTCTAGATATTTAGCAAGGATAAATGAAATCATATGTTTATACAAAGACTTGCACATGAATGTTCATAGCAGCTTTATTTTTAATAGCCCCAATCTGGAAATAATCCAAGTGTCCATCAACAGGTGAATGTATAAACAAACCATGGCATAAATAATACTCAGCAATAAAAAGGAATGAACTATTCATGCATCCTGCGACATTCATGAATCTCAAAATTATGTTGTGTGAAAGAAGTCAGACCAAAAAAAATACATATTGTATGATTTCATTTATAAAAATTATGGAAAATGCAAATGAATAGATTGTGATAGAAAGTAAATCAGTAGTAGCCTGGATGGGAGGGAGGGATTTCAGTGGGGGCATGGGACGATTTTTGAGTGTGAGAAATGTGTTCATTATCTTGACCGTGGTGATGGTTTCATGGATATATGGGTATGTCTATTGTACATTATTAAATTGTACATATGAAATGTATGCAGTTTACTGTGTGTCAATTTTAGCTCAGTACACTTTTTGAAAAAAAGTAGCAAGAATAACATCATTTATATTCCCATCCCTCAGCTTTAATAATTTTCAGCATTCTGTCATTCTCTTCTGAGTTTTGCTATAATGGGAAGCAGAGAAAGAGGCCCCGTACCTGGAAGGGGATGTGTGATCAAGAGAGGACTTTTTTCATTAAGGTAGGAGCTACTACAGCATGTTTATGCACGGATGAGGGGAGAACACAAATGGATACAAAAAGTAAGAGGAGCTGCCTGAGAGTCCTTGAGTGGGTGGGAAAGGCTGGGCTGGTGTCCTGCATGCACGGGAGGCGGGAGCCTTGGAGGAGAGGATAGCTCATCCATAACAGGAGGGAAAACAAAGACATGGACAGGGCTTGCTTAATATGCTACACGCACTTTTTGTTAGTGATGATGATAATATCAACATGGCAACAATGGGAATACTGTAGTCAGTAGGCCTTCATATTCATTAATAAGATGAGTCACACAAATTCAGCAGTACTTTCTTTTTTGTTATTGTTAATTAAGTAAATAATTTTTAATTGAAGAAATGATTTAAAAATTTTTCCCCTACCTTCCCCCTCTCCCCAACCCTCTACCTTCTGGTAACCACTACTCTTTTGTCCGTGTCCATGAGTCTCTGTTTGTCCTGTTCATTTGTTGCTTTTAGGTTTATATCCCACATATAACTGATATGTGATTTTCAACTTTTTCTGTTTGGCTTATTTCACTTAGCATGATTATCTTGAGGTCCATCCCTATTGTCACAAATGGTAGTATTTCATCTTTTCTTATGGCTGAGTAATATTCCATTGAATATATGTACCACAACTTCCTTAGCCAGTCATCTGTTGTAGGACACTTCAGTTGCTTCCATGTCCTGGCCACTGTGAATAATTGACTTTCTTTAATGAAGTTTTTGACCAGGATACCAAATGAGTAGCTCAGTAGATACTGTGCAGATTTCTAGGTATCTCCAACTAAGAAAGGATAATACCTGCAACTTCAGATCTCCTTTGAAACAATGCTCACTTAGTCCAAATTGGAGTAATCAATTGGTAGAGATGATGGAAAGTCCTCTGCTTATATATTCAGTGTGAAATTATATTGCCATTTGGGGTTTTAGCGTTAGTGGTATTTTCATTAACAAAAACCTCTGTCCCCTATTCCCTGTACCCTTTTGGTACTACCACCATCCCTCCCACAACCATTACTTATGCAGCAAAAAATAGCAGTTGCTACCGTTTATTAAGTAGTGCTAGACACCATTATCTCACTCCATCTTCACAACAGCACAATGAGGTAGATGATACTATTAGCTCCTGTTAATAGCTGTGGAAAATGAGAGTTACAAAGGTTAAGGTATTGTCCTAGGTCACATTTCAGATGTATCAGAGCCAGAATTAAAATCCAAGTATGTATGACTCCAAAGTCTTTGCTTTTAACAAGAATTGTATGATACACACACACACACACACACACACACACACACACACACACGTATATATATACCACCTCCCCTTATGAATAAGTTGTACTGGCAAGAGAAGATAAGTGCATATTTTCTTCCAATTCTAATTTATTGTAAGGACCACATTTTGACAATAATAAAGGAAATGAGAAAATGAAAATAATTCACAGTTCCAACATCTTGTAGCAGCAACTGTTTTTATTTTTCTCCATTTCTTTTTGATCTTTATCCATATGTACATATTTTATATAGTTTTAGATACAATTTTGTATTCTGCTTTTATGGTTAATGTTATACCAGACGTTTTCCTTGTTGCTACTTGGTCTTTGATGGATACATAGTATTCCATTTTGTTAAAATGCCATGATTTAATTAAATAATCCCCACAATGGACAAAGCTGTTTCAAGTTTTTTTTAGTTTTATAAGCTATGCTACAGTAAACAATTTTATTTCCCCCCATATTTTATAATTTTTTAAAGAATAAACTCCTAGGAGTGAGATTACTAAACAAGAATTTGAACATGTTTATGGATTTGATGTTTTTAAAAAAGTGAAATTAGGAAAGTTTATTTCTTTGATGATGGCAGATAAATTTCATAACTGGCAAGAACAGATTAACTACATTAGTTATTATTTAGGAGGACCAAAATTAAAGACAAATGGGGAGAAACTGCCTATGGGTACCGAGTTTCTTTTTGGGGTGACGAAATGTTCTGGCATTAGTCATGGTACTTGCACAGCTTTGTGCATATACCAGAAGCACTGAATTGTATGTATATCTGAAAAGGGTAAATTTTATGGTATGTGAATTATATCTCAATAAAGTTGTTATAAAAAATTAAGGATGAAGTTTCAGATAGTCCAAGTAATAGTTCCAACCATTGCTATTGCAGTGCTTATATTTGTTTTTATATTTGGAGGCAAGCGTATCATAGTGCTTAAAGAGCATCAGACTGCCAGGGTTTAACTTGTGGCATCACCACTTAGTTGCTGTGTGATCCTTGGTGAGTGCTGTCAAGTTGGGTTCTCTGGAAGCTGGCGCTGAGACAGGATTTTGGGTGCAGGATGTTTAGTAAGGATCTGCAGTTATGAAGGCAGAGCAGAAGCAGCACTGGATGGAGGAAAGGGTGAAAGAAGCAAGTCCAACGCAGCCTGAGCCAGCACCACAGGAAGCTCTGGACTGCCAGTGTCCCATATTGAGCTGAAACGGCCAGGCCTTTATACACCTACCTTGTGCAGAAACCTGATGTGTGCTGCTGGGGACAGATAGGACCTCAGGCCAGGAGTGCTGTGCACCTGCAGCTGACCCTGAAGGGGCTGACAGCAGAAAGCTGACCACTCCCCTCACTCAGGTGGGCAACATGACCACAAATCTGGGTGCCACATCTCCATGTCTACAACAGCAGGTGGTTTTAACCTCTTTTGCCTCAATTTCCTCATCTGTAAAATTGAAATAATAACAATATCTACTGCTTAGTATTGTTAGAGAATTAAATAATATAATAGATAAGAAACATAGAACAGAGCTTGTCATATGATTAATGTTCAAAAAATACTGTTATTGCTTTATTATTACTCTACCGAATAATATAGTCAGATTTGCCCAAACTATGCAGAAGAACTGTGATGCAGTGTGTATACTAAGAAAGGCTCAAAAGACTTCTTTTTTTAAAAGACTTTATTTTTAGAGTGTTTTTATTTTTTAGAGTATTTTTAGGTTCACCACGAAATCAAACAAAATACAGAGTTCCTGTATACCCTCGGCCCTTATGTATACAACCTCTTTCACCATTCTGAAGGCTTTTAAGAAAAGGAATCTTTCTGGCAGCTTCTTTATCTTTTAAGGCCAGAACGGGCAGGATCTACAGAAAATGAGTTGAATGATGTTGTGAAAGCTTCCGTGCCCCAAATGGCCCCCTTATCTGTCTACACCCAACGGATATTTCTAGCCCAGTCTACTATTCTTAGTTATTAACACCTCCACTCAGTGAGCATGAGTTTATTGGATCCTTTATGATAATTAGCTGAGAGCAGAACCTCATGTCAAGGAAATGAGTTTTGATAACTAGTTGTAGAATGAGGAGAGCTCCCCATTGCAGGGGTTCAGGGGCAGTGAGCCTGGAAGTTGTACATAGCACAACTGGTGCATTGGTGGAGAGGGCACAAGAGCCCATGAGTGCCCTGCTTGCAGGGTTGCAAGGAAGAGGAGGGCGGGTACTCAGAAAGGCAGACAGAGGGTAATGAGGAGACTTTGTTTATTCACCTAGGGCGGACCCTGGGTTCAGTTCTCCTAAAGAAGGAAAAACAGCCTAGAATTTTTACTTTTTAAGTTTTGAGTCAAGTTCAATTTTATCCACATTGTATAAGAGAAAACTTCTAAGTATTGAAAAACTCTGCTCCTCCCGCCACCCCAAATCATCATGCAGTGAAATAGACTTTGGGACAGAATACAGTCTGTGAACTTTAACACATATAAATTCATGTAATCACCAGCATAATCAGGATACAGAACAATTCTACCACTACATAAAATTCCCTGTGCCATATCCTTGTAGTCATGCTAACCTCTGGCAGTCACTTATCTGTTCTCTATTACTATAGTTTAAAACACCTCTGCTTTTAATATCTAGTCACTTATCCTCATGGAGTTTGCAAAGATTGTGGGCTTTGGAGTCAGAGAGAATTGCCGTCTTCTTCATTACTAAGTTTATGATTTAGGGAGGTTAACTTAATGAGACATGAAAAGAAAAAGTAACATTTATAGATATCCTCACCTACCTAATGAGAAGTCAGTCTTTGTCATCTTGGTAACTAGGCCTTATGAAAGGTTAGGGGGGTGGGGCCGTCTAGACTAAATGAGAAAATATTTGTGAAGTACTTAGAACAGTGCTTGCCACATGAGAAGTATTCAATGAATACTAGCTATTATTATTTTATTACTCTAATGAATAATACAATTAGTTTTGCCCAGGCTATGCTGAAGAATTATGATGTAGCATATATACTGAGAAGGCTCTGAAGACTTTTTTAAAATATAGGGGATTTTTTTTTTTTTTTTTTTTTTTTAGAGCAGTTTTTGCTTCACAGCAGAAATGATATAGAGTGAAAAGGGCAGAAAATTACTTGGGGAAAGAAGATAACAGATTTGGCAAAAAGAAAAGGTGATAAGAGAAGGGCAAAAAGAAAAAGAGCCAAAATAGCTTCCGTTTCAAGAGAGCTTTGTTTTGTTTTGTTTTGTTTGGGAGGTTGAGACGCAGGGAGAAAAAGATGGGAGGTAGTCAAATGCTATGATCAGCAGGGCTTTGGGCAGATAAATACTGGATGAGGATGATATTATAGGCATGGTATTGTATGTTATGAATGAAATCCTCTGGCATTTTTAAAAGATAACATAAAGCTTAATTTGATTTTAATTGTTTTTGGATGTACTTTATGTCTTATTTTTGAGGTATACCATGAAGCAACACAACAGTCTTTTTGATATTATTATAATTATTGTTATATATATATTTAGTAAATGTGATATATATACACACAGGTTTAATTAATACTATGTGCCAGTCACTGTTCAAGTCACCTTATCAATATTACCTCATTTAATCTTGAAAACAACCCTAAGAGGCAGGTATTGTTTTATTATTCCATTTATAGAAGAGGAAACCAAGATTTAGAGAGGTTGAATAACCTGCTCAGTTATTAAATGGATTCGAACACAAGCTTTTAAATGAGAACCTGCTCTTCTAACCATTCTGCTATGTTGCTGCCACTCTGAGCTTCAAATTTCTGTAAGATAGAGAATAATTTCTCATTCAAAAAATCATTCTGAGGATTAAATACAATTATTATAAGCTTCTTGAAGGGGGTTATTTTTATTCTTCTTCAATCCCAATTGTCTATTAATTATGCCTATACACATAGAAGAGATTCAAGAAAAAGCACTACCATTTTATGACTGAACATATCTCATGTGACTACATTTTATGCAAGAAAATTTTGAGTTAATAATCACTGCTAGCACTGAAGATACAAAGATGAATAAGACAATCTTTGACGTGAGGAGCTCATAATCTTGTGGGTTAAAAACATACAAAGACATAATTCCCATATATTGTAAGTAAGTGCAATTATAACAGATGGACAGATGGATAGTCTGCCTGAAAGCTGTTTTAAAGGATTCTTTGGAGTCGAGAGGGCAGGTGAGAAGTAAAAGATGGGCCTAGGAAGGCAGGAAGGCAAGATGCAGTTTGGGGAGTAGAAAACCACTGATATTGGTGTTTGTTGCTGAAGCGTAAAATACTAGGCAAGAAGTGGCAAGAAATGAAGTTGGAGAGGTAAGCACCGCTCCTAAAACTTGAACTCCGTCTTGTCAGCTACTGTTTCCTAAACATCTGTTTTCCCACTCTCTTCAAATTTTTGCCATATCCATGTTGTCTGTAATATTTTTTGTTTAATATTAAAGTCACTTTTTACTCAATCAACCTAAGCAATAATATCTCTGAAGACACAGTTTTGTCATGCTTGTTTTGTTTTTCTAATACATTTTACACTAAATACATCATGGTTAAAAATGAGAAAATATCCATGGATTGCTTAAAATCATTTTAGATACCACTGAGGATACATGTATTATGCTTGTTCAGGTAAGCAGTAGGGGAATCCTTGAAGAGTTAGATTTGCTTTCTTTTCAAAAAATAGAAATGTAAAAATTTTACTCAGGAGAAAAATGAGCAAATAGGAATTTCTTATTACAAAATGTCCTCTTATTTAGAATTTATATTTCCCTTCCTATTCTCTGCATCTGAAACAAAGACGAGTTTAAATTAAGCCACAATACTTCTTTTGAGAAGATCCAAATGAAGCTTTTATTTATTTTTATAAGCAAATACAAAGCAAAGCATTATAGAAAAACCATTATGCTAGTCTATATGATTTTGTGCTCATATTGATTTTGATTTTAAGAATTTTCTTTTTTTTCTCTTACTCTGTGTGTGTGCGCGTATGTGTGTGTGTATTCTAATCATGCTACCAAAGTAAAATCTACAAAACAAAGTATGTTTAGAGAAATCTAGTTTCTACTCTTCACCTCTTCCTGGTTTCCTCAATCCATCCTATAGAAAATCATTTAAAATTTTTACTTTTGGTTTATCCTTCCATTTAAAGACACATATAAGGTATATTTCCACCTGTCTTTATTCACACTGTATTCTGGAGACCATAACATAGTAATGTATAGAGATACTCTATTTAGAATGTAGTTTTGAGGAGAAAGTGTGGAATGTAGAAATTCAGACAAAGCAAATTTTTCGATCACATGAAATTAAACTATAAATCAATAACAGAAAGATCTGGAAAAAAACTTCAAATATCTGAATATTATTCAACACTCTCCTAAATAACCATAGTTATTTGAAGAAGTATTGTGTTTTAACTTGGCAAACTAGTTTTTGTCTCAGATGTAATGGATACATTTCTTGAAAAACACAAACAATGCTTATTTAGAAGAAGAAATCACAAAGAAAATGAGAAAATATTACAATTTGAATGAAATTGATGACATAACAAATTTCTAGGATACAGCTAAAGCAGGGCTTTCAGGGACATTTGTAGCATTAAAAGCTTATTTTGGAAAGGAAGAATGTTCTCAAATTATTAACTTAAGCTTTCACTTTAAAAAACAAGAATAAATTATACCTAAACAAGTAGAAGGTAAGAACTAATAAAAATAAGCAGAAATCAATGTACTAGAAAACAGGAAAAAAAGAGAAAATCAGACAAAAAAGCTGTTTCTTTGAAAAAAGATCAATAAAATTGATAAACCTCTTGCCAGACTGATGAAGATGATGAAGACATAGAAAAGAACAAAAGAACAAGAAGGAGAAGAAGAACAAGAAGAACAACAAAGACACAAAAGAGTATTAGGAATGAAAGAGAGGCATCGTTTCAGATCCAAAGGATATTAAAATGATAATAAAAGTAAAATATTGTAGTCAACTTTATGCCAATAACTTGGATAGTTTAGATATAATGGACACATTTCTTGAAAAACACAAACTTCTAAAGCTCACTTAAAAAGAAAACTTGAATAGCATTCTACTAAAGAAATTGAATGAAAGAAATTGAGTTCGTAGTTTAAAACCTTTCCACAAAGAAATTCCAGACCAGATAGCTTTAATGGTGAATTTTAACAAATGTTTAAGAAATACATAGTATCAATACTATACGAACTCGTCTAGAAAATGGGCCAACATTGCACTGATATCAAAACAAGAAAAAGATTTATAGAAAGAAAATGTCTACAGATTACTATTCCTCATCAACACAGATGCAAAGATCCTTAACAAAATATTAGGAAACATAGTCCAGCAATATCTAAAAGGAATATTATATCATGACCAAGAGTTTATCCAAGAAATGCAAGTCTCTTGAAAGTGTTGAAAATCAATGTAATTTGTCATACTAACAGATGATAAAAGAAAAGCCATGTGATAATATCAATAGATGCAGGAAAGACATTTTACAACATTCACATCAATACGTAATAAAACTAACAAATTCCCAGGAATTGAGGAATAGATTAGAACCTCCTTAATCCGATAAGGGGCATCGATAAAAAACCTACAGGTTATATCATATTTAATGGTCAAAGTCGGATATTTTACCCCAAAGCAAGGATGTCAGTTCTCACAACTTCTCTATGATATTGTATTAGAGGCCCTGTCCAGTATGTTAAGGCAAGAAAATGATTAAAAGTGTATACCAATTTGAAAGGAAGAAGTAGTAATGTCTTTATTCACAGTTTACATGAAAATCCTAAATGATATACAAAAACAATTCTAGAACAAATAAGTGAGTTTATCACGCTCATGGGTTATGAGATTATAAAAAGTTGGACATTTAAATAGAAAAATCATTTATAATATCAAAAAATGGAATACTTAGGAATATAACACAAACAGTAAAGCATACGGAAATTAAAAAATAATATTCATGGATTAGAAAACTCAATATTGTTAAAATACCATTTCTCTTCAAATTGATCAATAGATTCAATGCAATCTCAATCAAACTTGCAGCAAGATTTTTGTCAAAATTAACAAGGTGATTGTATATGAAAATACCTAGAATAGCCAAAATGATTTTGAAAAGGAGTAAAAGAGAACATATACTACCTGATTTAAGACTTATTATAAAGCTATAGTGTTTAAAACAGTGTGGTATTGGCATAAAGATAAAATATGTAGATCAGTGGAATAAAGAGACCTAAAATAGACCCATATATATATAGATTGATTTTTTTAAGGATACGAGCATAATTTTTAATGGAGAAAGAATAGTCTTTTTAATAAATAGTGTTCAAACAATTGGATATCCATAGGCAAAGGAATGAACCTTGACTCTTACCATGTACCATATGTAAGTTAACTTAAAATAGTTTGTAGACCTCAATGTAAGAGTTTAAACTACAAAACATTCAGAAGAAAATATAGGAGAAAAGTTTTGTGACCCTGGCTTAGGCAAAGATTACTTAGATGAGAAAGAAAGAGCAGGAATCATAAAAGAAAATAAATCAATAAAATTGTACTAATCAGAATTAAAACTGCTCTTTTAAAGACACTGTGAAGAAAATAAAGTCAAACCAAAGACCTGGAGAAAATATATGCAAAACACATAACTGATAAAGAATTTATATGTAGAATGTAAAACTATAAACACAATAATCAAAAGATAAACTACCCAATTAAAAATGAGTAAAAGATTTGAATAGACACTTCACTAAAAAAGACAAGTGAATAACAAATAAATACATGAAATAGATGCTCGACATCACTAGTCAGGGAAATGCAAATAGAAACCATAATGAGATATCACTATATACATATTAGCACGGCCAAAATTTAAATGATTGACAATACTAAGTGCTAATAAGGATGCAGAGCAACTAAATTCTCATTCATTGATGGTTTGTATGCAAGGTTATATACTACTTTAAACAAGGGTTTGAAAAATTCTTATGAAGTCAAGCATATATATACATTTTCTACATGGCCCAAAACCCTATTCCTATTTATTTAGCCAAGAAAAAGGAAGACATGTATTCATATATAAAGACCTATATGTGAATGTTTCTAGAAACTTTATTCATAGTAACTTCAAACTGGAAACAACTCATGTTCTTTATCTGGTGAATGGATAAACCAGCAGTAATATATCCATGAATACTACTCATATAAAGGACTACTGATACCCTCAACAACATGGATGAAATCAAAAGCTTTATGTTGAGTGAAAGGAGCCAGGTACCAGAGATTATAAACTAAATAATTCCATTTACATTACGTTGCCAAGACCAGGAGCCAGGGAAGGGTATTGACTGTAAAATGTCAAGAAGAACTTTTGGGGGTAATGGAAATGTTCTATATCTTGATTATGGCGGTGGCTACACACCCATATACATTTGTAAACTCATCAAACTGTACTTAAAAAGGGCGAATTTTTTAATATATCTTTATACACTTCAAAATATAATAAAGATTAAAAAGAAACTTGGAAAATGAAAGAGTGAAGGCAGAAAGACCAATAAGACAGAAAAAAGGCTGAGGCTTAAGCTAGGGCAGTGATTGCTATTTTAGAGGCACTGGGTTTAAAAACCCCTTGTCTTTGCAATCGGACAGACTTGAGCTTGAGTATTAGCTTTGCCATATACTAGCTATGTGATCTTAGGCAAGTTATTTACCTCTATAGTTTTGTTTGTTCATCTGTAAAATGAGGGTGGTGATAATAGTATCCATCTATGAATGTCTAGTACAATGTCTATAGAAGAAATCACTAGTGTTTGAGTAGTGTTTAAAAGGTAAGGTGATATGATGTGGTGATTGCTGGGATCTTGGGAGTAGAAGGAGGTAAGGAGGATTCATAGGTTCAGATTTGGTGACTGCCGTCAACTGACATACAGATTTGGAGGGAAGACGAAGGGTTCCGCTTTTAAACATTATGAGACTAAAGACCTGCTCCGACAAAGATCTTTCTGAGTCTTCCACTGAGAGCTGCATACAGATGTCCAGAGCTCAATTTAAAGTGAAAGGCTATATAGCCCATACTGATCTAAATTTTAAAGCAAAGAAAGAAAAAGAAAGTCACAACATGAAAAATGGTTTCTATTTTTAATTCAGGCTCATGCTCAATATATATATAGCATACACACACACACGTATATGTGTGTGTGTGTGTGTGTGTGTGTGTGTATTCCAATGGTTAATTTTATTGGGCTGATATCCAAGGCAACTATTGTTATCACTCCCTGCGTCTTAGTGCTGAAACATGGTAAGCACTTAACAAATATTAGTTGAATGAATCTGTTGAATGTTTCCTCTTCGCAAAGTCTTGGAGGCTTCTGGAGTTCCTGAATTCTGACTGGGTATAGGTGGACTCAGGATGCAGACTCAGAAATGGCCGCATAACTGAAGACCCCTTTAAATTCATGGTTTCTTTTTGTCCTTTCTTCCAAAAAGTTTCTCTTAAATCCAGCTGCAATCTTCCTTTTTGTGTTCATTGCATTTCTTACTGTATTGGCAGTTGGAACCTTGCAGGAAAGACCCGAACCTTCTCTGAATATTTTTTTTTTTTTTTACTTTGTGATTTTGGTCTTTGGTAACAAGGCCTGAAATTGTCATAGTGAGAATAATTTTGAGCATCACTATTAGAAAACCATTTTAACTCGTTGTTACCAGCTCAATCCAGCTTGGGCAACAAAATATTATGTTCCCAGTCATGCAGGAGCCTGTGAATTCAATTAAAATCCGGAGTGAATTCCTGAAAATCACCAGTCAGGATGACTGCATTCCCTTAACTCAATTGGGCAGGATGGCACATGTTCTGAAATTTGCCATTGCCTCTTATTAGCAGCTATTTCTTACCACCCACGGTCCAAGAAAATAATCCTCACTCTGTGGTCATTATTTCTTGTACGGACCATCGACTCTCACTGTATATTTTCTCAGCAGACTGTGCATGGGTCTTGTTGGGTTTGAAAGTCATTGTTATTGAGCAAATTTGAAAATCAGTGGGTTTGTAGGAGTCAGAGTGAGAGGAGTAGCTGGTCTAGTGAGAGGAGTGGGAGGTTAACGGACTGTAGGAGGGATGAGTCATAGCTGCTCTGAGCTTCAGAAACAGCTCAGCCTGGCCAGCTGTGGGCACTTGCCTCACCATTTTAGCAAGTGAGTGTTTCTACTCCCCTAATTAGGGTGAGGCGGGAAAGAGCTGGAAAGTTTTGAATAGGAAGCTCCACATTTAAAAACTGTACCTTAGTATCGCACTTCCACTCAGGAACTGTCTTTGAGGACTGGTCATCAATGTGAGCTCACAGGAGTGACCCGAGGGAGGAACTGTCAAGGTGACAGGGGCTAAAATACACAGAGTCTCACTTTTTTGGGTAGAGTTAAACTGAAGGATCTGCTGATATTGCATATTCAAAACTAGGACATTCCTAATCCTTCATCATTTTTCTCAGTTCTGACAAACAAAAAGTTCACACATACATTTAAGTACCACACTCTTAAATGTGTTAGGAGGAAAAAGTTTGTAATAAAAAGAAGCCGAAAAAAAGAGGCAAAACAATGTGTTTAGGTTCCATTTGTACTGCCCTAAGACTAACTGGAAAGAATCTCAGAAATGTCAGAGACACCTCTGAGAGAGAAGAAAAGGTAAGTGTTTCCAGGTTAGATCAACCATTCAGCATAACAAGGGCATCTTTAAGCAGGAGTTGTCAAGAGAGACTCCAGGATTGCTTAGGCCCCGAAAGACACTGGCCCATTGATGTGGGCATTGGTGAGGCTATGAGGTTAGGTACGAAGGAGGGGCATAGATGGAGAAATGTTCCCCTTTCCGTCTCCATTGCCTTTCTTCTTTCCTGTATCTCCTTAGTGTACCTTACAAGGACCACAAATTGTCACTCCCTTCATGGTTGAAGGACTATACTATAAAGGGCCCTCGAGCTCTTAGGCAAAAGCAGTCAGATGAGGATGCTCTAAAGATCCCTCTGAGCCTTAGCTTCCAGTTAAGGCATTTACTCTGGGGATCCTGGTGTCCAACTCTTGGGAGAGTCTCCTGCCTCCAGTACTACTGTGTCTCTAAGCTGCTTGGCACTAAATGAACACAGGTAAATACTATCTCACACTCCCATGAGAAAACCCAGCAAAGTTGGCTTTATCATGCCCACAACTTGTTTCCTATGGACATCACAATATGACAGATTCCAGGGTCTCTTCTTTTGAGTTATGTTCTTAGATTTGGGACAAGGAGAGAGAAGGGGTCAGCTACAACATCACTGCACCAAACCCTCTTGTGTAACCTTGTATCCTCAGCCTCAAAGGTCGCCTCAGTCAGGGACATCTTGGTTCTGTAGAAAGTAAATATATTTCTGAAAATTGCCACCATGCCGCCTGGGTCCTATTTTAGAGGGGAAAATTAAATGGATATATATGACAACCGAGTGGCAAAAATAAGACCTCGACGTTTTGTTTCTAGTCCATGACAGAAAGAAAAGCAAGACAGAGGGGCTGAATAGATAATAGAAGATAATGACAATTATACCCATTATTTATTTTTTCTAATTCTAGAATCTATAATCATTACTCAAATGTTCCCCCAGAACACAAGTAAAAAACATTGTTTTACACTTAGTGTTATAGGTATTTGGTGCAAGTATTTGGAATGTGATTAACTCTAGTCTGGTCAACCCTGAAAAATCTGAAAAAAAAAGTGACAGCCTAGCAATAAACTAGGGTCTGATGGCCACTCCTGAAATGCAAGGATAGAAAAGGACATGGGATATAACGGAAGCCTGCCGGGACCGCTCTCATTCCATTGAGGGCCAAGCCCGGTTTGGTTCAACTAATCTGGCTGGCCAGGTGGATACATCCCTTTTCATTTCTCCCATCTATGGGCGTTCCTCCTGGAGTGCCACTAAACCTTACAACCATGTATTTTTAGAATTTTAAGGAAAATACCTGAACTCAGACCGATGAAGTTTTGTAAAAAAAATTCTCCCTAACGTTAAAAAATTATGGTGTTCACTAATTAATTCATTCAGCTAACATTGCCTATCCTCTATGTATACCATATACTAGTTGGGCATTCACTTCTAGGTTTAAACTGTGGGGCCTAAAAAAAAAATACTTGTTCTTCTACCTTCTAAGTTCTATCTGGGCTAATAATCAAATTAACAGAGACAGATTAACAGGAGAAAATCAAATGTTCATTCATGCACATGGGGGATTCACATATGTATGAAAATTCCAGAGAAAGTAGGCAACATATATATGACATTGTGGACAAAGGAGAAAAGTTGGGGCAATGGGGTCTTAGACTTCAGAAATGAGAATGGGTGACTTACAAGTAGTTGAGGAAGAGCAGAGCTTACATGGCAGGCAAATTCCTGCTAAGCAACTCAGGTACAATGGGCCATGAGATATCTACCCAACAGGCCCCTGCCTGAAGCCCTCCTATTAACCATACTTGATTCAAATTAGGCTAAGGTGAACATCCTAAGATTTCCTTCCTGAAGCAGTTTTTTCTATCTGAATCTCTTGGGCAGGAAATCGGGGAGGGTGAAAGTTTCTGTCTTGCTTCTTAAGAAACAGCTTAAAATCAATATCCTGAAATGGCAGCTTCAGGGTGGCAAAACTTTGGTTCCCTTAATGACTTAGATAACAGTGCTAACAAATCCACAAGCTTTTCTTTCTCACTTTGCCTGGAGGGAATGAGGGCTTCCCCCCTACCTGCAGGTGTTTTCCTTATTCAGAAGGAGGGCTGAAGGCTGCTCTAAAGAGAGAGCTTTGTCATCTAAGAACAGCTTTTTTTTTTTTTTTTTTTAAAGAACAGCATTGCTAACTTGCTGTCCCTTTCTTCTTACATTCAAAACTGACTCAGTAGGTCTGAAGCTTAATTGGAGAAATATTTTAAATTCCACTGATAGGTGGCCCTTCACTGATTCTTGGAAGCGGAAAATATTTGCTTTGGTCTGAAGCAGCTCCAAAGACAATGCACAACATTCAACCTTTTGCACCGAGTGGTCAAACAGCTGCAGTTATTACAGGAGCTCGAGAACATTCTTTATTTAAAATGAGATCTCTACACCTTACAGCAACCGCAAAAGAATCTATGCAGTAGAGGAAAATGGCTCCCAGGAACAAGGGCTTTGAAATGTTCCACAGCAGGACAAAGGCCTCCTGCTGTAAGGCAGGGTAAAATTTGCCTGCATCCCACAGTCATTCCAAGTGAAATCTCTAATTAAATTTACTTATTTAGGTCTGCAAATTTTTTTCTCCGTGCAAGCACAAGAATTTGCTTGCATTCCATCTACTCTTGCTTCTGAAGAGGCTGGTCACATAACGAACCATAACTATTAATGAAAATACTCATTAAATAAAGTAATATATACTTAGAATATACATCCCTGCTGAATTTTCCTACATTAGCATCAAAATGGTTGGAAGGATAAAAAGCCATAAGAATTACAGATAGGGCTTTAATCCTAAAGTATAGAAAAACAAATTAACTATATCCCCAAGGCACTTGAGGACATATTTCTCTCGCCTAGCAAAAAGACAATCCTGGTCCCTAAGAATTTCATACCTATTATTTCTCTTGATTTAATCAGATGCAAGAAAGGAACAAAAGCCCAATTTAAATACATGAATGTGAATGCCTAATTTTTGTTGCAAATTCTCTGCATATTTTTCCTACATTTCAGTACCTTGCCAAGTCTACAGTATTCTTACCTACACTATCTTTTTTGAATTTCACAGCAATATTGTGAAGAAAACAAGTGACAGAAGTGACTGTCACCATTTTGCAGATGAGGACAGTGAGGCTTCAAGACGTCTCATGGCTGAGACCTGGCAGTGGACCTTGGCACCAAAAGTAAGGATTTAATCTTTGCTACTTTGTGAAGGAATTGAGGTAGTTTGTCAGTATAGCTGATACTTATGTGTGAGTGTCATGGTGTAAATATAGGGAGGAAAGGTAGCCAACAAGATTAAAAAAGAAGAAAAATAAATGGAAGATAGACTCAAAGGGGGTAAGAATAACTAGAGAAATCATGCTCAAGTGTGGTTCAGTGCAGCAAAGTCAGCCCATGTGTCATAGGATGAAAATACCAAATGAGCAACTATAACATGCACTAAACGCCATGAATTCTCAAAATATGGCCCGTGAAAGTTGTTTGGCTGGCATCCAAACTAATCACCAGACATTGTTATTAGCAGATACTGTAGTCAGTACATGGGGTCACAAAAGACACTCGTAACTTTGAGATAAAGTGAACCTCTGGGACTAAACAAGGATGTTGCAAAAAATGAGTGAAGTCTGACTAAAGAATACTTACTCAGTGCTTTACTGACTAAGGAAGTAGAGATGCCCTAAACTGATCAATGTATTATATCAAGGTATCTGTGCTAATTAATCTAGGTCTGAACATAATAAGTGTTATTGCCCTGGAGAAATAGGAATCAATTGTGTTCACTTTATCTAGGAAAGGATGACTGTTAATGGGAGGGAGTTGGCTGGGCACCACCCTCTCAAGCGAGAAGCAGGAATTCAGCAGAGGGGGTGGGAGAGGGATGTAAGTGGCAGTCACTGAAATCTCCTATTGTGGGGTAGGAAGCTTTGTCAGATGTCTAGGGCCTGGAGGTCCCTGTGCTCTGATTTCATGCCAATCATACAACCTCTGAGGGACCTGGTTAACTGGGAGGGGCTGCTGAGGATAGGGTATATAGTCTTTGGAAAGACCTTGTCCCCCTTATAAAGTAATAAATTGACCTTCTCATTTATATTTCAGGTCTCTGGGGGATAGCTGGTGTGAGTCTGATCACCCATGATGAAACCAATTCTGGGGTTTCTGGGCCAGCAAAGCAGAACCCTGATCTTTAAATGTGGTGATCATGCCAAGGCTCTTTGCCTGTTTTGACCATTTTTTCTGGTGGACAACCAGTCTCACTGGACCACAGCTCTGCTAATCTCCTTTAGTGTTGGTGAACACGGTGCTTTTTTCTTTTGTTTAAATGAATACCTTACTTGTAGCAGTAGTTTGGTTCAAGGGCAGTAGAAGTCTCATACTGGGACTGGAAAGAATAGGCGTTCTTGTCTTGGTGTTACCACTTGCCATACCTTTGATATTTCAAGCTATTTAACCTCAGTCTCGGTTTCCTCATCCATTCAGTGAATGGATTTCATTAGATGAGCTTTGTAATTTGTCCAAGGTCACTTAGCTGACCAGGGACAAATGGCTCTTTACCCCATTCCTTTTCCCCTGCCTACTCTGCTTTTCCTCATGTAAATTTGTGGGAAGAGTCTAGGTTGGGGGAGATCCCCAAGTAAAGAATCAGTTCCAACCACAACCCGGCCTTCTAACTGTTCCCATCTCACTGGACATATATAGAAAATATTGATAGAAAATGATGATATTTCTGTATTGCGTACTGAGATAAAAGCATGCAGCTACAAGTGGCCATCCCAAAGGAAGAGGGACTCAATATTTTGGCCCTCCTTTATGTAACCCACATGCCCAAATACACCGGCTGAAATATGCTGTCGCAAGTTCTCTCAAGCCATGGTGCTACCAGAAGCAAAGCTAGCTTCCCTTTGTAGTCCATTTTACAGTGATGGCTATTGTACAAAGACTACAAGTAGAAAAGAACATGCTTCTTTGGTGTCTTTCTATAAGTGATGACACATTTAATAGGCTTTTGGTTTCTACTGTATTTCTTATTTTTTTATTGTTTATCTCTACATCTGTCATGACTATTGTCTTCTTCCAGCGTGATTTATTTAATGGTATAGCATACTTTGTTCCTTAATGATTAACATCCTAACAGATGGTCAAGAAGCCAATTTCCATCATTCAGTATGTTCTATCAACCTTCTTGTATGTACCGTAGAAATCAGAGTCATCCTTATAGTCTTTTCCTATAATGCACTCAACATTTTAGGTCTCATCCCCAAATCTCATAACTTTGCACTCTTTATAGGTAATAACTTACTTGAGTATTACTGTTCTAATAGTAGAGAAATATGATCAGTATATAGTAGTCTAGTTAGTACTTTTTCCCTTCTTATTTACTTTATAAATAAAGTATAGATTACATAAAGTGCCAGTACACTTTTTTGCACAAAACTCGCTGTCTTAGAACTCCACTCATGTTTGCATGCCTTCAGCCGGTACTTTTGACATACTTCTCAAGTATTAGGGACTGTACTTCGTCTTTTTTCTCTTCATTTTCTATTTCTCACCTCATGATCTTTTTTCCCCTCCCTATTTCTCTGACCCTGTATCTATTTTTTCCTT
Source organism: Rousettus aegyptiacus (assembly GCF_014176215.1). NCBI lineage: Eukaryota > Metazoa > Chordata > Mammalia > Chiroptera > Pteropodidae > Rousettus > Rousettus aegyptiacus. The sequence continues at coordinate 27,816,777 of NW_023416286.1, forward strand.
TTTTTTTTTTTTTTGGCCAACTTCCCTTTAATTTCCTCCTTTCTCTTTTTCTTATTTTCTCTCTTCCATTTATTATTTATTCTGTGTTTTTCTAAAACACTTCTTTAGATTTCCATAATGTGACATTTCAGTTGTAATAATTACACTCATTACTCTTTCCCACTTTCAGAAGGGGTTGCTAAGCTTCTGATCTATCTAGCCTGTTATTCTCACCTCGTGACAGACCCGTTTTCCTATTTTCCTGGTCCCACATCTGATGGGTGAGGTTAATGAGGGTAGATCTTGGAGCAAGTCCTACTGTCAGTATCTGAAGTATGGGGTTCCCTAGTCAACAAGGAAAGCATAATCACATTGTCAAAAGAGCATGTGGGATGGGAGATACTGTTATGGTCTTTGGGTGATGTGGTCTGCCACAGTCTACCCTCTGTCCACAATAACTCACACCCTTCCTATGTGCAAAATATACTCATCCCTCTCCAAGACTCCCAAGTCTCAATGTTTTATGGCATTAGGTCAGGTCAGGAGGGATTAAAAACAGAGGATTTCCCTCACTACTCTCTCTGTCTTGCTGAGACTCCCATCCCTATTTCTTTGATCATAAAGAGGAGGGTTCTCTTGGATCTTTCTGCAAGTTAAATAATAATGGGTTTTAGGTTGTTCCACGTCTATGCCAAGAGATTTGGAAGGAAAAAAAGCCCAGAACACTCACCTGCCATCTTACCCACCTTTCTTGAAGTTTCTATTTCCCTCCCCAACCAACCTGCTATTATTTCCTTTCGGAGTCCTCATTAGTTTCTTTATGTGTTCTGAGCACATTAGTGGGAGAGAGACTGGAATCTGCGAACTCCATCATTACTGGAACCAGATCCAGGAGTCGTTTCATAATTTTAGATTTGTTTGCCATCTGAGAATGAAAAACCATTATATTTTATTTTCAAACTCTGCAGGTCCTGTATGTTCTTTAGCTTATCTTCACACTCCCTCATTTATCATAGGAGCTGGAAGAGACCAGGTAGCACTTTAAACACTGTGCCAGGAAGTTTCCTTAGCTAGATCACACAGTTCATTAGTATATTTTCTATTTTCCAAGTTATTATATGTGTCAATGTTGCGAAATTTCCCACTACATAAAAATGTCTCCCCCCCCCCCCAGATTCCAATAATATTTTCCTCATGTTTATTTAAGTCCTCATGGATAGACTTCAAGTCCAGTCTCAAAAGACAGTACACATGTTTTAGGTTTTTGTTCCAGCAGCACCCACTCTGGTTCCAAAATCTGTATCAGTTAAAGTTTGATCAGAGAAGCAAAACCATTTCAAGTGAATTTATAGTAGGGATTAGAGCGAACATGATTGTGGGAACTGGTTAAGCTGCCTGTGCAACCAGTTGTCTCTGTGTCAAGACTTAGGTCTGTAGTCAGCAGGACGGGCTGGCTTCATGAGGGGGCAGTTGGACATGGAGCAGAGATGTGAAGAGAGCAACACAAACTGCAACCTGAGCAGACGAGATGGAACCCATGTGGATGAACTGGCACCCAAGTTCCACATCAGTCTCTCGTACCTCCAGTTCTGACGAAGGTGACCTGCAGAAGAGCTGGGGCACTGCCACGGAGTTACTCACAAACCTAATGAGGATTCAGGGAAGATAAGGAAGGAGTTAGAGGAACTGTAGGCAGAGCTCTTGCCCTGCATCAGTGAGGCGAGCCAGCAGACGCATGGCATTGTGGTGAGCCGCGACAATGCCTGATCCCACACTAACCTTCTGACTACCAACATGGCCGCCATTTCATTTCTGCCTTCCAGATGCTGCTTAGATTTTCCGAGACACATAGTTTTAGCCTTACTGCACTGACATACTACAAAGCCACCACAGTCTCAAAGCCCCTGACCGGGCTTTAGGAATATAGCCTGAGAATACACAGTACGTGTTTGTGTATTTATAATGGCAGAGACTGGCCTTTTAAAGATTTGTGTGAATCAAGCACAAATAACTCACACAATGGTAGAAAAGTTAGTGCTTATAAATCAGTGATACTAGATAACTAACAAATAAAAATGAATACATGTCCAGAGTGAGTTTTAACAAAATAGTATTGAAATGATTATTAACACGATTTCCGCATATCCCAAAGCGATCATTAAGATATTAATAGGTTTTCTCCATTAGTTTGCTAGGGTTGCCACAAGGAAATACCAAAGATCAGTGGCTTAATCAACAGAAATTTATTTTCTCATGTTTCTGGAGGCCAGAAGTTGAGATGATGGATGTTTGCAGAGTTGGTTTCTTCTGAGGCCTCTCCCCTTGGCTTGCAGATGGCCACCTTATTGCCATGTGTTCACATGGTCATCTCTCTGTGCGTGCACGTGTTTGGTGTCTCTGTCTGTGTCCTAACTCCTCTTATAAAGACATCAGTCATTGGATTGGAGTCCATTCTGATGACTTCATTTTAACTTAATTACCTCTTTAAAGCCCTATCCCCAAACATAGTCAGATTCTGAGGTATTGAGGGGTTAGAACTTGCACATGTGAGTTTGGAGGGGGATATAATTCAGCCCATAACATTTTCCAGAGTACAATAAAGTTTGAGAAGTGCTACATACTATATTTTCTTCTTGGAAGTTCACAAAGTACAACTATATATGAAAGATTAAAAATATTCAATATTCATCATTCACCCAGCAACTGTTTCATACATTATTGATAATCCTAGACTGCCATCTTTTATACATTGGCTGGTAATATTGAACTATTGCATGGTAATCCTCTCTGCAAGCTGGAGCCGGTGGTCAGGAAGGGAAGGTAGATGTGAAGTGGAGGGGAACAAGCACAAACTGGAATGGAGTCTGTCTCTCATCAGAGCCCATGTTGGTCTCTTACCACCTCCAAGCCTCAAACCTTGAAGACTCTTGGTGAATTGCTATAGACGTCTTCGCTGAGAGAAATGGGTTTGTAAGCAGGCAAAAGGTGGTTCCTTGCCACATGGCATTGCCCCTTCCATTTGTGCCAAGAGAACATTCCAGGTTGCTAGGGGCCTGGTGATTCCTTGTTCACCTATAGCTGCTGGCCAGGTTGAGTAGCCTTTCATCTGGCCCAACCTCTGCTCCCCAATTTGTTCTCTTGGTCTTTTCAGGTGAGAAAAAGAGTAGAGCAGCTGGGCAAAGATCCATCCAGGAAGGTGTGGGCGGGTGCGAATGGGTAGTGATGGCTGATAAGGGTTACTGACCTTGCACAATCAGCTAGTTCTGCAGTAGTAGTGGAAGAAAGAGCCCCAGCTATATCCTAGCTTTAGATTATCCCACACCAGCTGTCTATGTATACCACCAGCTCAAGCCTCTCCTGGCTTGTGGCCGACTTTTTGCTTCCTACTCTTACCTTTCCAACCCAGTGTTCAGGTCAGCTGTTCTAGCTGAGTTTGTTTTTCCTTTTTGACTACCATTAGATTCTTTTCCTAGGACCTGGGTTTCCTTCTGAACAATTCCTGTGGTTCTGACCATGCAACAGTTTTCTGAGTCAGACCCTAGACTCACTTCTACTCTTCAGCCAAGGGAAGATTCTCACTGTTACCTTGGCACCTGGGGATGCAGATGGTTCTGTCTATTCTTGTAGCATTCTTATCATGAATCATCTTCAGATAGAATCACCTCCATAGTGTACCCCAGAGAGGATTTGTCAGCTTCTAATATCAACTGTAATTTAACACTGGTATCTCGGCTGTTATTTTTACAAAGTGTACATCTCTGGTAACTGACCCGGCATATTAGAACAGTAACAACAGCTCTCTTTGAGCGGGTCACAGTGCACATTGCTTTGCATCCATTGTCTCTACTTCTCACAGCAACCCTGAGATAGAACAAATATTCCCAGTTTTACAGATGAGAAAACTAGCTTCCACAGAGCCACTGCATAAAGACATGACAGAGCATTGACTCGGGCCCATGTCTCCAGGGCCAAAGCCCTCATACAGGTCTTAACAGAGATAGCGGTTTAAGTTATAACCAGTCTTAGCCCAGCATTGTCCTCATTCTCTACAGATTTACTGCATTTTCCTCTAAATCCCAATTCAAAAGTTTGCTCAGTAGCCTGTCAGAATGCTCCCAGCTGGTACTTGGTACATTCAGTGACACTAAAACAATTCCTACTGTGAACCCACTGTCTAGATTGCTTTGAAAAATTTATTGTTTCTAAATTAAAAGTGTCACATAATCTCGGAGGAAGTATTGACGCCCTTCTCTCCCTGCTTGGCCTTAATCTGTTATCTCTGTAGCTTTCTTTTTCAGATTCTCCCTTTTTCATCTCTGTCTCTGTCTCAGACAGACTGCCCCCTGCATCTCACAGAAGGTATTTGCATTTTAAGCCAACATCCCTTAAAAGCTTACACACCTTTTCTTTTTATATTTTAAGAACAGAATAATACATTTGAGGACATTCTGATCTAACTCACAGTCTTAAAATACATGCAAAATTGTGGAGTCGTCACAGTGGTATTTATTAAGTAGAATTTGACCTTTTTGTTTCATGGTATTAAGAGAGGGCGAGTAAAATACTTTTACAATTCTTGAAGACATAATTTACAAAGCAGTTTTACGAATGTTTTGTTTGATCCTTACAGATCTCTAAGAGGATTAGGCAAGATGGCATTTTACAGGAGAGGAAGCTGGCTCAGAGTGGGCAAATGACTTGTGTGGTTCTGCAGTGAATGTGGAGAACAGAGGTCTTCAGAGCTAAGGTCTGTGCACTTTGAATATATCACATACTAAATTCAGTTACGTTTATCCAGAGGGTTACTGAGTTCTTCTGCGGACCAGTGTGTAATAACTAAAGAAAACCTCATCTTCCATGTCCACAAATTACACTGAGAATTTTGGGCTGGTCACACTGCTTTGCTGGCTAAAATGTGATGGAGATGTGGCTGAAATGACCATAAGGAGAGTCTCTGGGTCTGGGAAATGGAATACACAATTTCCACACTACAGGAATAGACAGAACCATCTTCCTGTAGCTCCTTAGTTTCCTGGGTGCAACAGGTAAGGACATCCATTCACACCTGACTGCTGAAGGAACTACCAGGTCGATGTAATTCAGAGCTGATCCTGGCCTTCAGAAAGCTTCTCATTTCCTTGCTGCTGCCAGATAGGAAAGAAACTTAAATCCCATCTCTCTATCCAGGGATCGAAGACTGATACTTTTACAGGTAAGAGAGCCAGTCTGATAAAATACGATCTTCTGTTGTTTTTGTCCATGTTAAGTGAGATCTTATAAGAACAAATTTGCCATGCAAAGAGCTGAAAAAGAACATTCCAGGAAGAGGAAACAGGAAATAGAAAGCCCTGAGGAGAGAATGAACAGGGTGAGTTTTAGAAACAGAAAGGAGACCAGCGTGACTAAAGCAGCCATCAGCAAACTTTTTTTGCAAAGAGCCAGCTAGTAAATATTGCAAGCTTTTGTAGGCCATCCGGTCTTAGCTGCAACTGCTTGGCTATTGTAGCACAAAAGCCGCCCTGGATAATACATACACGAATGAGTATGGCTGTATTCCAGTAAAATTTTATTTATGGACACTGATATTTGAATCGCGCATCATTTTCACATGTCACAAAATATTGCTCTTTTGATTCTTTCCCAACCTTTTAAAAATGTAAAAACCATCCTTAGCTCAGGGATTGTACAAAAACAGGCAATTGGCTGGATTTTGCCTGGTGGGTGTAGTTTGCTGACCCTTGGGCTAAAGCATAGTGAGTGAGTGGGGAGGACAGTGGTCCCAGGTGAAATGAGAGAGGTAGGTAGGCCCGGCCAGACCATAAGCAAGGGTTTCGTAGGCTGTTGAAGGGAGAGGGAATTTTATTCTAATATTTATGGGGGGTCCCTAAAGGGCTTTAGGCAGGAAAGTTACATGATATATTTTAATAATACCCTCTTGTATCCAAGTCCAGAATGGACTGCCAGGAAACAAAAGTAGAAGCAAATTCCAGCAAAGAGCCTGCTCCAGCAGACCAGGAAGAAATGATACAGTTCTGAAATGGGAATTAAATCTCCAACTTCAAAGGGAATGACCTATCAGAGTGATGGGGTGTGTAAGCATCCAGCAGAGTCCCATATACATAGTATGTACTCAGTAAATGTTAGTTGCATATGCTTTTCTTCCTTCTTTGGTGATCAAAAGGCTGAGAATATTGGTTTGTCCAAATCTCTCACCACTCTCAGAAAAATGGGTCATTCTACTAAAAATAGGTCAGATAATATCATTAAAATTTAGTTTGTTTCAGTATGCAAATCTTTTCTCATTAAATACGTTTTATGTCCTGTATAGGATATTTATCTATCTGTCTATGTATCTATGTATCTATGTATCTATGTATCTATGTATCTATCTATCTATCTATTTTTAGGCAAGGCAACCCTTGGTTGACCTCACAGATTGCAAGGACCTTGTCAGTTTACAATCCCTTATTTTTTATTTTTTATGCCTACAGCACCTGGTCTTCCTAGGTGGTCTCCTATCCAAGTACCAACCAGGCCCGGCCCTGCTTAGCTTCTGGAAATCAGATAGGATTGGGCTTGTGATAGGATATGTTTGTGTGTATATATTTTTGTTGAACCACATGATATAGTTAATTTTTCTACTGTTTAAGGTTTATGAAGATCACTGGACTTGTTGCTCTGAAAAACATTTAGTTTTAATCTATTTAGTTGTCCCTATTAAAAGAACTAATATATCAAAAAAGTTTGAAAAAGTATTCTTAGGTAAAAAGAGAAGTTACTTGATCATTTTCCAGAATTAACAAACAAAACACCAGTCTTTATGTGCCATTCTATTTTTCTCTCAATCGCTTGATCTCTCCTGACATTGAATAGAAATAAAGATGTCAGAATCGCAAAGTCAGAAATTTGCCTGATATTGGCAAATTATTAATACAGAAAAGGGGATAAATCACCCAGGACCCCACGCAGAACCATATAGGACGATGAGATTGAGATGAGGTATGATAAAAATCTAACCATTCCAGAATCCAGATGTTAAATGAGACAATGTACACAGTTATAATGTTAAAGATTTTATGCTTGTTTCATCCCATGTACTTAGAGTTGTGAGAGTGGTTAGTATTTATTAATAGTGTATATATAACACAAGCATAAATATGAAAATAATTCTTGGAATTTGAAGGCTCTAGGGGAGAATCCCTCCTTGTCTCTTCCCATTTCTGGTGGCTCTAATGTTCCTTGGCTTACAGCACCATCACTGCATTCGCCTCTTCATATTACCTCCTTTGGGTGTATCTCCTTTTCTGTTTCTTACAAGGACACTTTTCTTTGCATTGAGGGCCCACCAGGATAATCCAGAATGATCTCACTTCCAGACCCTTAACTTAATTATGTCTGCAAAAACCCAATAAAGTCACATTCACAGGTTCTGGATGTGTGGATATGGGATACCTTCAGGGGGACACCATTCAACCCACTATGACAGTGGACTCTGTCCTTGTTGAAAGGTTACTTGAGGGAATTGGTAGCACAACGTGCCTTGTATAACATGCAAGTTGATACATTGCTCTAGGGTTATTTTCTAATTGTTTCAGTATGCAAATCTTATTTCATTAACTGAGTTCTACCGTTTTATGTCCTGTATAGGATATTTATCTATCTATCTGTCTGTCTATGTATGTATGTATGTATGTATGTATGTATGTATCTAGATATCTATCTATTTTTATGCAAGGCAACCCTTGGTTGACCTCACAGATTGCAAGGACCTGGTCAGTTTACAATCCCTTATTTTTTATTTTTTTACGCCTACAGCACCTGGTGGTCTTCCTAGGTGGTCTCCCATCCAAGTACCAACCAGGCCCGACCCTGCTTAGCTTCCGGAGATCAGACAGGATTGGGCTTGTTCAGGGTGTTATGGCCATAGACTCTGTACAGGACTTTTAAAACTGAGTTAATTCACCTGATTTTTAACTAGTATTATCCCACTGCCTTCTGGGCTTGCAAAATTCTGAAGAGAACTCTGCTGTCATCTTTATTTTTGTTCCTATATATATAATGTCTTTTTTTCCTCTGGCTGCTTTTAAAATTTTTCTTTTATCATGTATTTTCAGAAATTTGGTTATGATATGTCTTAGTGTATTTTTATTGTTTGTTTGTTTGATTTTCCTGCTTAAGGTTTGTGGAGCTTCTTACAAATCTGTGGGTTTCATTAAACTTTGAAAATCTTTGGTCATTATTTCTTCGAAGATTTTTTTTCTGGCCTCCCCTCTCCATTCTTTCTGGGACTTCAGATAGATAGATAGATAGATAGATAGATAGATAGATAGATAGATAGATAGATAAATAGATAGATTAATAGATAGATAGATAGATAGATAGATAGATAGATAGATAGATAAATTTATTTTCAGATTGCTTTGCATGTCCCAAAGGTTGCTCAGTTTCTCTTTATTTTTTCTTTCAGTCTCTTTTTATCTTTGTGCTTCATTTTGGATAGGTTACATTGCAATGACTTTGTATTCCCTGGCCTTTTTCATATAATCTGCTGCTAATCCTATCTAATGAATTTCTAAAAATAAACTTTTATTTTAGAAGAGTCTTAGATTTACAAGCATATTGCAAAGACAGCACAGAGAACTTCTGTATATACCTCACCTAGTTTTTTCTACTGTTAACAGTTTACATTACCATAGTACATTTGTTGCAACTAATAAATTGACATCAATGCATTACTATTAACTAAAGTCCATACTCTATTCATATTTGCTTAGTTTCTACCTAATGTCCTTTTTCGCATGTAGGATATCACATCACATGCAGTTATCATGTCTCCTTAGGCTCCTCCAGATTGTGACAGTTTCTCAGACTTTCTTTGTTTTTGAGCACCTTAATAGCTTTGAGGAGGTTTTGTGGAATGCCCCTCTGTTTAGGTTTGTCTGATGTTTTTCTCATGGTTAGACTGAATGTTTTAGTTTTTTATTTCTACAGTAACAAATTACAAATTTAATGACTTAAACAACACAAATTTATTACTTACAACTCTGCAGGCCAGAAGTCTGGCATGAGTCTCATTGGGCCAGAATCAAGGTGTCAGCAGGGCTGTGTTCCCTTCTGGAAGCGCCGGAGAGATTCTTTTTCCTTGCCTTTTCCAGCTTCTAGAGGCCATTTACAATTCCTTAGCTGGTGGCCCCTTCCTTCATCTACAAACCCAGCAACTCTCTCTGATCCTTTTTCCATCATCACCGCCCCCCCTCTTCCTCTCCCTCTCTCCCTCCCACCCCCACCCCACCCCACCCCACCTCCGCCCCTCCCTCTCCCTCTCTCCTGCTCCCTCTCCCTCGTCCTCTCTCCCCCTCTCTCCACAGAGCCAGTAAAGGGTCCCCACTTTTAAGGACTCTTGTGATTAAGTTGGATCCACCCAGATAAGATAGATAATCTCCCTATCTCAAAATCCATATCCTTAATTCTATCTGCAAAGTTCGTTTTGTTATAAGCTAATATATTCACAGGTTCTTGGGTTTAGAATGTGGACATTTTGGGAGCCATTATTCTGTCTACTACACTGAAGCTATGGGTTTTGGGGAGGAAGTCCACAAAAGTAAAGTGTCATTCTCATCACATCATAATAAGGGTGCATGCTGTTAACATGATTTATCACTGATAATGTCAACTTTGATCACCTGTCTGAGGTAGTATATGTCAGATTTCTCCATTGTAGTTACTTGCCCTCCCATTTCCATGCTGTACTCTTTGGAGGAAGACACCATGTGCATCCCATACTTAAGGAGTGGGAGTTATTCCTCCTTGAGGGAGGAATACATACATAAAATTATTTAAAATTCTCTTTGGGTTATTTCTCTCGCTCTCTCTCTTCCTCTCTCACTCTCTTCTCTCTTGTCATCGATTTATATCAATATAGACTCATTTATACTTTGAGTTATAATCCAATACTTTTTATTCAGATTGCTTCAGCGTAGGTCTTTTGGTTGGCTCCTATATCCCTTTGCCATACATGCTTCATTTTGCTTTTAGAGGACTTCTTTACTTTCTGGATTGTCCTGAGTATTCCCTATTCCAGGTCTGGAATCCATCAGTTCTTCAAGGAGCCCTGGTTTCTTTCATTGGAGAGTGTATTTAGAAACCAAGATCCGAGTCTGGTTTCATCCAGTGAAACTCCTTCCAACTGGTGTACTTTTTATCTTAGAAATTTCATTTGGTTCTTTTTGACGTCTTCCATTTATTTCCTCATTAGGTTCATATCTTCCTCTAAATAGGTTTTCACAATTATAATATCTTTTTCAAAGCATCCTTCTCTACTGATCCCATCATCTATGGCTTTTATTTGTGTCCTTTCCTCTTGATTGTATTTTTTTCTTCTTTGATTATGGGTCATATTTTCTTACTCTTTGGCATGTTAGTAATTTTTTATTGGATTTTAGACATTGTGTATTTTATGTTGTTGAATGTCTGAATTTTTGTTCTTTTTTTGGTCTTACTTTAATGAGTTTTGGGCTTTGTTTAAGCAAGCAGCTTTACTGCATATCAGCTTGATTCTTTTAAAACCTGTCTGTAAGCTTTACTAAGACTTATAGAAAATAGCTTTCACTCCAAGGATTGTTCAGCCCTACCAGTGTGTTGGATGATCAGTAAGGCCTCTTCACTTTGGCTAATGGGAACTTGATCAATTCCAAAGTCTATATGAGCTCTGGAAATATTTAGCTTACTAGGCCCCAGTCATTCTCTTTCAGCATTTTGGAGTACTAGTTTCCACACGCGTGGTCCAGATCTCAGCAAACACTAAAGAGGACCACACAAAATTTTGAAACTCTTTTTCTGTATAACTTCCTCTTTTTGAGAGTTTTTCCTACAACTCTCAGCTGCCTTACCCTCTCTGATCTCTGATCTTCATTTCTTCATTCCCTTTCTTGGTTCTATTTGGGTTCCCCCATCACTGCAACCAAAGTATGGAAACTGCCCCCAACAGAAAACGCAGGTGGTCGTAGGGCTCATGTCATTTGTTTCACTTTCCTAGAGGATCATAGTTTATGCTGCCAGTTGTTCAATGCCTGAGAACAGTTGTTTCATGTTTTGTGCACTTCTCTAGTTTTTTACTGCAGGAGGTCAAATCCAGTCCTTGTTACTCTTTCACGGCCGAACTGTCTTGTTAGTTGATTGTGATACTAGTCCTGATAGAGATCTTCACATCATGTCTTTATTTACATGTTGTGCTAGACATTGGAGTGCTTTATAAATTTGGAAAGCCATATTCCTCAAAATTTTCTTGTGCCTTTACTAACTTCCTGTCCACTGTTATCTCAATTCTCATTTTCTAGAATTTCTACTAGATATTGAATCACTTGAATCGAGCATCCATTTTTCTTATTTTTTTCTATCGTTCATTTCTTTATTATACTTTATGTGAGATTTACTTGACTTTATCCTCTAATTATTCTGTAAAAATTTAGTCGTGTTTTTAATTTCCAGGAGTCTTTTATGTCATCTAATTATTCCTTTTTATATCATTGTTTTTATTTCACACATGAAGTTAGTATCTTTTCTCAAATCTTTAATGACATTAAGGTGTTTTTTTTTTTTTTCCTGCAGCACCTTTGTTTCCTTGGAATTCTTTATTCTGTTTGCTGTCATCATGGTTATATTGGGTGTTAACTCTTAAGAGTAAGGCACCAAAAAGCTGACTTGACCAGAAGCTCTGTGTACATATGTTGGGCTTATACACTGGTGGTCTTCACTGAGCCAAACTGGGGGACCAGTTGGTGTTTTCACTGAGGCTTTCCAAATATCACTGCAAGTATTTTCTCTGGGGTAGCATCCTCTTATCTCCAATCTGACAGTTGTCTCTGGATATTGGTGTTCTGGATTTGAGCAGTAAAAAGGGACTATTCAGCATACAGACTCCCTCAATCTTGTTTTGGAAGGAACTCAGCACCTGGAGGAAGAGGAGAAATCAACAAATTGCTTGGGAACAAGTTAGATGGGGGCGGAGAACTGGAGGAAACTAACTGCATTACTAAATTAAATAGACTTTTAATTTAATTCTGCTGCTTTCTGCTCAGTTTTTACTATCCCTGTGCCTTTTCTGGGTTCTGTGTGGCAAATCTGCTTGCTTATCATAGATATCCATCTAGTTCCCTTTATAGATGCTGAAGTTTGACCTTTCTCTCTGCTCAGGCTTTCTCATTCCTCTTTCCAAATTTTTTTCTATATATATTGTAGGTACAGGCATCTCTTAGATTCCTAATGACAGAAATACACTTCTGTTAACTGTTCTCCTTAATGTTTCTTGGTGAATTTTGAGAGAAGGTGGTTGGGTGGGTATGTCTTTACTCTGCCATTCTGAAAACAGAGCCCTTCACATTTTTATAGCAGAAAACGTAACTCACCATATATAGATTCTTATAATCCCTTTATTTTTGTTTAGTTACAGCCTAAACTTGGAGATAAACTAAGTTTTAATCTAATTTGGGCTTTATACTAACAGGAAGAAATAAACTGTATAGCAAAAGGGTTATAGGCACACACCACCAAACATCTGGATAAAATACAATTTTAGTGCACAGGTGTTTTGCCTTCATGACCACAAGCTAAACATCTGGACATGAGATATTTTCTTTAGTTTTCACCAGCTGTTTTGCATCATCTATAGCCATGTAATTAAAGTAACTTGTGAGTGGAATGCTGAGTTAACAGATAACTCGAGGCTACTCTTCTGTACATCCTGCATGTGACCATGAATAGGTCCACCACCATCATCACATTGGCCAGTCCACGGAGAGTCTTAAGATGGTCCAAGGAATTCACATCTGTAGGCACTGATCTGGTGATTCTATAACTTTTCTCTTTCATTCCTAAGGAATCAGCTAAAGTATCACAAGGAAATAGTTTTCAATGTATAGTTTTAGAGGCTGAAGAGCAGCCTTAGAGATCTTATTAAATGCACATATTTCTTCCACATGTTGGATGTACAAGTTTACCCCCAACCCCCACCCCCAATTTTTAACTGAAAAAACTATTTTTCGAACTCTACTAATATATTTAATATGTAATTCAACAAAATCCCTTTGGCCTAAACACAGAACTGGCTTGGACTATAGGACCAGATGAGTTTGTTGGATGGGTGTTCTCTGTGGGATGACAGGACATTTTATAGTCTGAGAGCTTCTGTCAAGGCTTTTTAAAGCTGGCTGGTTGTGTGTGTGTGTGTGTGTGTGTGTGTGTGTGTGTGTGTGTACACTTACAAATCTATTTTAAATTGCTCTATTTATTTTTAACCTATTCATTAAAGTAGAGCTCACATCCCACTCCCTGTGGGAAGCCTGCTGAGCCACTCCTTTGGTAGTCCTTGCTGTGCTTCATTATTTACTATCTGAAATTGTTTACTTTTGTGCTTGACTGATGAAAGTGTCATGCTGACATAATGAACATCTATTTCCTAGTGAATAATTCTTCACAAGAGGTACAAAGAAAACTGGACTAAGGTACCCACCTTTCCTGAGACTACTGAACTAGAGTCATGAACTTACGAGAAATGTTGAGCAGAAATGTACACAGCACTTTGTTAAAGTGCCTTCAGTAGGCTGGACTCCACCCAGCTTCCTTCCTGTGAGTACATCCAGCCGTCCTGGAAAGAAGCCTTGTCGGTTCTTTAGGATGATGTAGGAGAATTCATCAGTATAAAGCAGAGAACTCTTAATGAGAGCAAGGCTCATGCTGGCATGAGAGCAACAGTCCTTTATTCTCATAGTTTTACATTTTAGGAAACTCTTCCTTACCATTTGGATAGTGGAGATACACAGAAAGGGCTAAACGGGCCTTTCCCACAGGGAGAGTAGGCAGCCCCCATAAGGAACTGAAATGCCCGCCTGCTTAAAAATGTTTTCGTCATGGATCAATCAGGTGGCTTTGGGTTAAAGCACTCTTGCCAGAAGGCTCCTGAAGTGACATAAACACAGTGGACAGTCAAGAATAATCTATTTATAATTAATTATCCAGGGCAATTCACATGTGTTCACATAAATACTACTTAACAAAATAGAAATCAGATATCACAGTGATTTTAATTTTCTTTAATATGTTCTATATTTCTAAATTTTCATTTTGTTTTAAAATTATCATTTTTCTTCAATATGAAAATAAATAAATTAGTAACCCACTTGTCCTCAAGGGACCAATATAAGCCACTTTCTGTATATACCTTGATCCTTTTAAATTCAAACATTTTTTGGGGGTGTGGGGAGTCACTGTTGTCTTTACAAAAAGATCACAATATGAAAATTTCTTTTCATCTTGCCTTTCATTAGTTATAATATATCCTAATCCCCTCTCCAGATCAGCAAATATTCTTAATTTGTTCTTTGCTGGTACATAACAACTCATAGAATGGATCAACCATAGTTTATTAAACCATTCAGTTCTGAAAGACATTTAAGTTCTTCCAGATTTTGTCACTACAAATAATTGTATCTGTAGTGCTCTAATATCCTACTATATTACTTACATTAGAAAATATCATTTAAAATATAAAAGAGATAATTACTATAAAGTCAAGAAACAGATGCTGAATGAACAGATAAATAAATGTATTAAAATGTGACCTGGGAGCGGGGCCATATACGATTTCTGTCTTAAAATCGTCATCTTTTCATTGTGGGCCCTTTTCATATTGTAGACTTCGAATGTCTTGAAATCAAGAACTAGGCCCCTTCTGTGTCTCCTCCAAATTGCTGAGCACAGGCCTGCAGAGGGCAGGCATTCCAGACCCACACAACCCAGCGTGCTCTCATAGTTTCTTTTGAAAACAGCTGTTTAGATTTCAGAATGAAAATTTCTCATGTGTATAATGTTATAAAATGGTGTATGCCTAGGCCAGCTCACAAACTTTTACTTTACCACAAAATGAAGGTAAACTATATACTTATACTATTATAGTTTCTTATTAATTCTGTGGAAAAAAAATGTTCTGGATTCTACATGAGCATCTGTGTGTGTGTGTGTGTGTGAGAGAGAGAGAGAGAGAGAGAGAGAGAGAGAGAAAGAGAGAGAGCGCGCACACTCCTTTACTGCCCTCAAATGAGATGTTTTCGCTCTTCTTCCGCTAATCTGGTTGTGTGTGGAAATTGAGCAAACAAAATAGGAAATATGATGACTAAATATGAAAGTGCCAGAAAGAAGAAAGGCAGAAAGAACAAATTTGACATAAAAGTTTATTATTTTCCTTAGAGTTCTCATTCTTTGATATCTAAGAATTTAAATTCGATTGCTAAAAATATAGTAACTGAAATTTGCATATAAATAAAATGAAAATTTACAATTAGAAAAGATTATTTAGTTGTTATAGGGTTTTCTTAATTCTCAATCTTCTTCAAATAGCATATTTAAAACATGATGTGAATCAAAGCAAAGATTGTTGAAATATTAGTAATGATCATGGGACATATTAGTTATTAATAGCTATTGATCTTGACACATTTAATTTGTTTTTATATGTTCCTTTGAAGAGTCAATATTTGAACTGCTAAGATAAAAACACAAATGCATTCTAAAAATGAATGTTTTGATAAAATAAAAGACTAGGAGAAACTATATAGCATTTGTAGGGAAAAAATTATCTTCTATGTAACTTAAAGAGACATAGATTTAAAAATTCTTAAAAGAATGGAGTGTGAGATATAAGATGTATTAATCAGTGCTTTCTTTTTTGAAGTTCTATGGCAAAGAAGCTAGCTAAAACTTACAAGTAATTTATATAAAAATCATAAGCATATCAAGAAATAATTTCCTGAAATCACCTACAAAGTATTATTTAAATTTTTATATTAATAAAAGTAAAATCTGTATTAAAATGTTAATTTTTCAATAGGAAAATAAATCATTCATTGTTCCATTACTTGAAGACAACCACTATTAATGTTTTGAGGTAATTCCCTTTGGTCTTATTCATAGAACATCTTTGGGGTGGTCATATTGTACATATAAAACTTTATTTTGCTTTTACTCTCAATGCAGCGTAAGTATTTCCTAATATCGTACTTATCTTAAGTTCATCATAAGCAAAAATATCAACAAAAAGAAACATGTATATTTGGTAAAACGTTTATAAGCATTGTGAAAGATGACAGAGTTAGGGACAGTGTTCCTCTGATTTCTCAATGAGGGAAAAAGGTTTGTCTAAAAGTTTTGAAAAGCATACCATCAACTGCGTACCTTGTGAAACAAGTGGTCATGAGTCTCTTGGTTCTATATCACTGAAAAGATGGAAAGTTCTCATCAAGATAAGCAAAAAAAACAAAAACAAAAACAAAAAACAAAAACACACACACACACAAAGAAAAATGGAGACAATGTGAGGAACTCACGTGATAATGCGTCTCTAATGTTGGTACCTCTGACGTAGCTGGCTCCTCTCTTCCTGACTACTTAATGTGAACTTCCTCAGCTATGTCGACACTCACAGCCTCCTGTTGCTTGGTGTCCCATTTCTTTCCCTCCTTCAGCCTTGCAGTTTTTCACTCATGGTTGGTTGTTTTCTTTCTTATCTTCAGTTATCTGAAAATGAAGGACAACTAATAGCCACTTTTTGTGGGTTTGATTTTTTTTTTTAAGTAACAAAACTTTTCCATAAATGAAATCTTAATTAGAGCCTCAATATGTAAAACAGAAAAAAGTGGGCCTTTTTATGTTGTCAAGAGAGGAGTGGTGCCAAAACCCAGGATCCACAGCTTGAGGTTGAAAGAATATGTGATGGGCTGTTTAAACCAATATTTGCTTTCAAATTACAAAACATTCGAGGTGAATCACAAAGTTTTATTTATACTCATTGTACTGCTAAAAAAAAATTCAGCTTTTCGAAAACTATCACATAAAAGTTTCTGATGAAAAAAACCTGAAAATTTTTAGAAATCAAAAAAGTGCAATACATTTGAAACTATTAAATTTTGGAATGAATATTGATTTTGTGGTGACACAATCTCTGAAGATCATCACTGTTCACTCAAAACAGTCTGAGGAAAAGTGTGTGCCTGGAATCCACAATGATCTTTTTTTTTTTTTTTTTTGAGGGAAATTTGTTCTGGGGTGAGGGTAAAAAGAATGAAGAAAAGCTGCTTCATTTGTGGATATGAATATCAGAGAGGAAATGAAAGGAAAATAAGTATTTTAACTTACTAAGTCAAAAATGGGATATAGACTAAACTGGTTCAGAATATCATAAAGTTTTTGCTCAGCAAATTCATCATATAAGGGTCTAAGAGGGCAATGAAAAAAGTTGCAAATTCCTTTAAGAAACCCACAAATTAAAGAATTCATGCATTTCATTGATGTTGAAGAGACAACTGGGAAATTTACAATGTGACCTTTTAAAATCACAGAACCCTTCAAATATCTTCCCATTGATCTTAGAATACAATTCAACATCCTTGATCTGACCTCTGCCCACTTGGCCTCTGTCCATGTCTTTCTTGTCCTTATTCACAACACTGAAGTCACACTTACCCTCCTTTGGTTCCTAGAATATGCCAGACCCTTTTGTTTCTTAGGCCTTTGTCCTCACTCTTTCTTTTGCCTAGGGGCTTTAATTGCACAATTGGGACCTGTTATGGAGAACATCATGTGAAGATGAAGGCAGAGATTGAGGTGATGCTTCTAACAAACCAAAGAATGTTCAAGATGGCTGGCAAACCACCAGAAGCTAGAAAGCATGGAGCAGATCCTTTCCTCACAGCCCTCAATAGGAACCAACCCTGTGGACACCTTGATTTTGAACCTCCATGTCCATACCTGTCAGTCAATAAATTTTTGTTATTTAAGCCACCTAGTCTGTGTACTTTGTTGGAGCAGCCGTAAGAAACTAATACAGTAACCTCTCATTCTACAAGTCTTGCCTTAAATGTCAGTTTCTCAGAGGAACCGTGACCGCCTAGGTCCCTCCATATTGTCTATCAAGGCTCTTGTTTATTTTCTTCAGAACACAAATACAAATCTGCAGCAATTTTATTGGTTTGCTTGCTTGTTTGTCTTTGCCATCACCTCCATTAGAAGGTAAACTCAATGAGAGCAGGAGTTTGTCTTGTTCTCACTGCCTTCACAGCAGCTCTCAGTGTTGGGAGCATTGCAGCACTTAATAAGTGAAGGTGAGAAATATCTAGAAGTTGCATTAAAGATTAAGGAGGCAGTGCCAAGACTATATCTTGTCATTTACATTTTGAGTTTAGCAGAAATAAAGTTTTTCGAGGAAGCATGGGAATTTAAAAATACTCTCTCAAGTTTTTGTTTTATGACACTCTTCTGTCTTTTTGATTGGCAAATTTCCAAACATTTTCAAATAGAATAAAAGTGTATTGTTCAAAATGCTAGGAAGTTGGGGGGGGGGGCAGAAAGAACATACTGAACATCATCAAACTTCATATTCTATGAGTGAGAGGATCTTACAGGGAAATAGTGAAAGCTATAACAACAAATTCTTCAATTATTCAGATCCAATGAATCATAGTTTGCTGAATTCACGTTAGAAATTTGAGATTTATTTCTTGTTTATAATATTTTTAATACTCAAAACTATTACAGTAATTCTATAGAACTTCAAGGCAAAGCTTTAGACACTTTTTCTTTCTGACTTTAAAAGTAAAAGCATTATTTTATGGTTTATCACTGCAGAGAAATAATGAATATTTTAAAGCCATTTGAATATTTTTTCTTTCATCAGAAGAACAGGACAAAATTAATATTACTAAAGATTGGGCAATATATTACAATTTAAATTCATAATTTTCAGAGAACAACTGCAAAAAAATGAACCTCATTTCAGAGTTTCTAGTAAAATGAAAGAAACGATCACATGTGGTAATCGTCAAGTTCTCCAACTTGGTGCCCATAATCTTTGAATTTTGAAGGCTTTTTCTTTTTTTTAGATTGATCATTGTAATTTTATTGAAATAGTACTATTTAATTGTGAACATTTTTAATATACTGACTTTGTTTTCTAAAAGTTCAGATCAGGATAATGGGAACAATTGAAACACCAATGGCTGCATGAACGAGACATCACTAAAAAAGTAGACTAAATAACTATTATTTTATTTTATTTTATTTAAATTTTTATTTTTATTACGTGACATTGGTTAACAGAATTCAGTAAGTTTTAGGTGTACAATTCAATAGCAAGGCATATGTATACATTGCATTGGGTGTTCACCACCCATAGTTACATTTCTTTCTGTCATTACATATTTGACCCCTGAAGGCTTTTTCAATGTCTTAGTTCTAGTGTCCCAACTAAAATCTTACTTGGTTGTATGTTTATTCAACGTGGACTTCACAAGAGTAGTCTTTGTAATGCAGAACTATAGTCTCTGGCTTTGTATTGGCCAGCTGCTTTGGCAAATGTAAAACATTCATTTTCCATGATTTCACAACCCCCTGAATTATAGCACCATGGAGGAGAGACTCAGTGGACAGGACAGAAGTAGTACTAGTGATACTGTGGAGAAAATTCGGGTATCGACTGACAGACTGATAAGAGGCCACCAATTTAATAGTAGCTATAAATAACACTTTAGTTTGTATGTCATCATATTCTACGTTATTAACTTTAACGTACAATTTTAGAGGCTGTGATTAAAGATGGAAGTGATGTGGGTGCCATTACTGAGGTGATACAATGGCAGTTAACATGCCAATTTACTAGACTGTAAGAAAGCTGGGAAGACAGAGATTGTTATTTGTTTTGTTCACTGCTGTATTCCCAGAGCTGAGAAAAATTCCCAGATACTGAGATGTTTGTTACTTAACTGATAATTATATGAAGCTATTCTCATTTATTAGAAAAATAAATGAAAAACCCATTCGAAAGGTCTTAATCTTGAATGTATCTTTAAATTTCTTTCTTAGTTGAGATCCATTCATGGAGAAATCAATCACTACATTGTCCAGGTAATTACTGCCCTTACTCAACTCCCTTGAAGAGAAATTAGTCCGAATGCATCCAAGCAGATCTTCTTTTAGAATGTTCCATTCCACAGATGAAAAATAAACATGCCTTACTCAGGAGATCACGTTAGTTTCATATACAAGGCTGCTCAAACAATGGTTTTTGTGTTAGACCAAGGTGTTTGGTCGGATTTCCTTGGTATGGCAAAGATTACTTTTTCCAGAGACTTTCAAAATGGTTATATTGTGCTATTTTGATCCATTTTTTCACAGAGATTTGTAACTATATGCATCTCATCAAAGGACTAAGAAATATTTCTTGACTATGTACATCAATACCATGCAGATTTGGGGTCATATTTACATTGTTAGTTTGCAGTGACATGTCATCAAGGGCTTAAGAACAGAGTGAAATTCATTCTATGCTTTATGAGTTTAGGGGCCTGGAAAATAGGAAACAATACCCATGCCTCACGGAGTTCCTGGGGCTCAGGAAAGACTGGAGTTGGTGATGCCTCTAGTTTCCTGGCTGGTTAATGAAGTGACAAATACAAGGCTGTAGGGAAAGATGTATGAGTTCAGTTTTAGATATGTTTAATTTGTCGCATCTGAGGAACATTTAGGAGGTAATGCGTCCAGATCTCAGAAATTACAGATTTTGGAATTCTCACCAAATAGTGGTATCTGAAGCTTTGGGTGTGAGTGAGAGCATTCAAAAGGAAGGACCATAGAATGAGAAAATAGAAGGGTTGAGGATAGACTGTCTGGAAACACCGTAATCTAGGGGGCTGGTAGCAGAAGAGGAGCCAGCCAAGAAATAGAACAGGACAGACGGATGTCATATAGGCATCATGGAAAATGGGCAGCATGATGGACATTACTAAATGATACAGAACGACTGAGCAGACGAGGACTGGATATGTCCCCCTAGAAAAACTACTAGAAGGAAATATATAAAAATATGAACAGGTCTATTCCTGACTGTTGAGATTTCAGGTGGTGGATTTTTTTCTTTCAACTTTTCCATATTTTCTGCATTATGTACAATAAGTGTTGACTATATTAAAAAATAAAGTCTAAAATATTTTATGAGAACCAAGGGCTAGTAATTGTTAATTCACAAGTATTTGAGTACCTATGTGTTGGTTGCCATCCTAACGCTAAAACAATGAACATAAGGATGGCTCTGTTTTTTATAAAAAGGAATGGCAACTGGTTTGACAAGGGAGGGGTGTAGGGCTTGAGGGGCACAGTAGCAGGCGATGCAGCTGGAAAAGTATTTTGGTGCCAGATTATAATAGACTTTATATGTCTTGTCAAATAATATGGACTTTATTGAGGGGCGGAGTTAGGACTGGAATTGAGCCTTGGACAGTGGTGCGGCTTGCTAGCCTGGAGGGGTCTGAGTTCGGAAACAGGGAGCACAGATACAAGGCTACTGCAATAACCGGATGAAGGCCATGAAGTGGGGAGGAAAAGGGCCAGATCCAGAGATATTTGGGAGTAGCACCCACCAGTCAGTAGGATACTACTGACTGGACGTACAGCAGGTCCTTGAACAATGTCGTTTGGTTCAACGTTGTTTCATTATAATGTTGACGAAATGTTTGTAGGAACTTAATTCTTGTTCATATTAATAGCCTATAGTAAAATTGTTTTCTTTATACATAGTTTCACTTAAAACTCAGAACCTTTCGATGACGTGAGGACTTATGTATGTTGGGGGAAAGAAGACATCAAGAATTATTGTGTTTTTAACTTGGGTCCATGGTAGTAGGTAGAGTGACAACTATCCTACAGAGTTTGTATATAGTGACTAATTGCCTCTAATGGTCATTGCTATATGAAATAAGATAGTGAGTGGCTGTGTCAGATAGGATTATATGAGAAGGGATAAGAAGTAGGCACAGAATCCTCAACTCTCATGTCTCCTCACTGCATCTGCATATTCGGTTACTTTTCCGGTCCATAGAATTCAACACTTCTGTGACAAAGAGGGGTATTGGAGTGATGTTTACAGAGAAATAGCTATGGTCTCCAGGAAGGGACTTTCTCTGGAGTTTGGAAGAAGACTGATGAAACCGAAAGTAGTGGGAAGAAGTAGGTATAATTACATGAGAATCTATGATTTTAATGTAAGGGACTAAAACCCAGTAGGTCCTACGTGAATTGTATTAGTTCAAGCCAACATAACTTAAGGTGACAGGTGCTGTACCTGTATTCTTGCATTCTTTCATTCATCCCCATTTTACAGCATTGGAAACCGAACCCTTAAGTTAAGCAATTTGACCAAGGATGCTCAGATAGTAAGTTAAGGAGGCCAAATATGAACCTGGCTGGAAGTACTACAGTATAAAGCCTCTCTTCTGGACCAGCCACGACCAAGACATCTTAAGTAAAATTAAGACACATCCTTGCCCATCTCATCCCGCAATAAGGTAACTTCTGCTGCACAGGTGATAACTCAGCCTTGGAGTATGCTGCTGTTACATTACTAGGCGAGGCCTTCCTTATCGCCTAGGTGGAGAACTGAGTGCCAGGTGGTGTCATAGATGGCAGCAGCCCCTCAAATGGTCACACCCTCAACTACTGATAAGGGTTCAAATAAAATTTAGGATGCGGGTCACTTGACTCAGTTCTTGCATTAATATCTATGTAATGCTGTCTTCTCGGTTAATTGTTCCTTTTATTCCCTTGAATAGAGGTGAGTAGTGTTACTAAGTGAATTTTCATTCACTCTGAAAACAGCAGTTCTGAACATGTTACACCTGCCCCACCAATTGAATGACAAGATCCCCTTTGCTTCTCCGCAAGCCCTCTTCCTTCCTCCTTCCCAATCTTCAGGTAACCTTTAGGATGGAGAATAAGGTACCACCTTTCCTCGCCTACAGCCACTAGCTTCTAACCTGAACCCAAGCATGCTCCCGGTTACCTCCGGACGCCTTCCCCCCACCCTAGTCGAGTGTTCGCGCCGCAAGGGTGAGCGCCCGGGTGTGCGAACCACAGACTCACGAGCAGCCGCTCGTTGCTCCAGCTGCCGCGACGTGGGGAAGTGAAAATGAAATTGACTTTTCGAGAAATGATGAAAGCGGCGCTGCCTGCCAATGAACAGCAAAAGCGAACTTCCGCACCTCTGGGCCGGGCCGCTCGCCCTCCCTCAGCCTCCACCTCCCGGTTGCAAAAGCTTGAAACAAACACTGGGGAGGAAGGGCGGAGGGAGGAGGGCGGAGAGGGGAGGCGAGGGAGGGAGCGAGGGAGGAGGGCGGGGGGTGGGGGGATTTCCAGCCTCGGCTCTTCGCAGTTTCCTCTCCTTGTTTTGCTTTCGATCTGGACCGTTCTCAGGCAAGCCGGCGAGTAACTTTTAGTTTTGCTCCTGCGATTATTCAACTGACGGGCTTTCATTTCCATTTCACACACCCTAGCAACACTTAAACCTTGCGGAAGTGTATTGGTAGCGTGAAAAAGCACACTGAGAGGTAACATTTTTCAAATAATAGTTGTGACTGTGTGTGTGTTTTTCTCGAGGGCATGTTTATGAGGACTGGAGGGGATATGTGTGTGGGTGTCCTGATGGTTTGACACGATGTTTTGCAGACGGAGAATGCTAGGGTTCATAAATATTAATACCGATTTTTGGAGGAACGGTCGGCGCTATTATGGATCATCTGATTTTAGGGGAAGCAGGTTCTGCTGCTGTTGGTGCTGCTACTGGGGCTGCTGAGGCTGCAAGGAGGAGGAGGAGGTAGAGAGGGAGGAGGAGGAGGTTGGTGGAGGTTTAATTTCACTTTTGGATTTGCAGATGCGGAGAGGTGGCTCCATGGACACAGACCTGCTCTGTGTGATTCTGCGCCCCAGGTGTTGTGTGTGTGTGTGTGTGTGTGTGTGTGTGTGTGTGTGTGTGTAGGGGGGGGTGCAAGTCTGCTGGAGTCGGGCCTCCTATTACAACAAAATTGCCGTGTGCAAGTGTGTGCGTGTGCATGTTTACAGACGCCGTCGCCTCCAGATCTGAAGCTGGGGAGCGGGTCCTTCTCAGAGCCCGGCGGCGGCGCCTCTCTGCGGGCAGCCTCCGCGGAAATAAGCAGGAACCCGCCGTCCGCTGGCTGCCTGCGACTCGCTCCCGGGAGGGAGAGTCGCCTCCCGCCGCGGCCAAGGGAAACTTGATGGGGCGCCCGCGGCGGTCCCAGGGCTCGCCCGCCCGCCCGCCGAGCTCGGGGAAGGGGCGCGGGCGTTGCGTGCCAGCGGCGGGAGCGGGCGGGCAGTCGGGCTCCGAGCGGGGCTGGGCGCCGGGCCTGGCCGGCGCGCCCGGCTTCCTGGGGGCTGGGCCGCTGCCGCTCCGGAGGGACACCGCGTCCTCCTCCCCGCCGGCCAGCACCCGGCCTGGCCTTGGGGCTTTGTCACTGCACTTGTCCTGGCGCACGGGGGGCTGTGGCGGCGCGTCCCGGGAGGGCGCCGCGCCTGGCGGTCATCTGCCCTGGCCGCGGCCTAGCGCCAGGCGCCGCCGGGTCCCCGCAGCGCCCCCGGGCCGGCCTCGCGCGCTGGGCCTGACCCGCCTCAGCTACGGAGCGGGCGAGGTGGGGGCGGGGAGCCTGCGGGGACCGAGCGGCGCCCTGTTGGCAGGCTCGGGGGCCGGCAGCCCCCGGGGAGCCTGGGGCGCAGGCCGCGGCGGGGTGCGGACGTAAGCGCCCGCCCCGCGCCCTCCGACCCGGCTGTGGGCGCGCAGCGGCGTTGGTCCGCGGGCCGAACACGGGCGGTGCAGAGCGGCGGCCGCCACTTCCCTTCCGCCGGGTCTGCCGGGCTCGCCCACCGCGCGCTGCCCGCCCCCAGCCGCTCTCTGTGCCACGGCCTGGGGCCAGCCCCAAGACGGCTTTGGGAAGCCTTTTCAAGTTCGAAGGGCTTCGAGATGTAACTCGTACCCCTCCCAGGGCGCACCGGCATCTCTCTTTGGCCCAGGTCTTGGTGCGTGTGCCATTCTCGCCCCTTTGCCCTATTAGAGGGGAGAAGGGAAGTAGGCTGGCAGCCCGAGCCGGGCGCGCAGACAGTATTCCGGGCACCAGGTGAGGCGCCCAGGTCTGTCCGTGTAAGCAGAACCCTTCCTTGTTCGTCATCTGTAAATGTGACCCTGGGACTGGTAGTAGAGGTTGCCACATATTAGCGGCTTGGCTTTCACTTGTTTTTTAACCCCATAGTATAGAGTTTGGAACTTGGGGACATTTTATCCGCTCTTTCCTTCTTCAGTCTCCTCCCTCCAGTGTAGGCAGTGGGTAGTGCTCCTTGTCCTATGAAGAGTCTTTCTCTATGAGGATAAATGCTGGCATTTGCCTCTGCCCTGGCCTCCCTGTTGTGACTCCGCTGCTTTTGATGAATGGTTAGGGAGGGTGGGGGATAGTTACATTTCCTGTTGTGGATTTTCAGGAATCACCAAGGTTGCTGTCAAGGCTTCAGTCATTTATTAGTTTTCAGACCGATTGGAAATAACATTGGAATTTTGCAGCCTGCAGTTGTTGGTGCACAAGGGCAGGTGCAGACAGGGGTCTGGAGACGGAGTACCAAAAGTTGATGGTCTTGATCTTAGATGTACGACGCCCCCTTACCAGGATCCGGAGGGAGATCCCTGTTTAATTTTTTAAAGCACACAGATTCAGTCTTCTCTAGTTTTCTCAACTCCTCCTTCTTCCCCATATTCCTCTTTTAGAATTTAAACTGGCATTTCTAAGGCGTAACCTTAAAACATCTATTAATTGATGTGACAAAGTCCGAAATTTCTCTGTAATTAGTGAATGATTATAATTTATAACTTAGCCTGTTGTGTAAGAAGTTAGATTTTGGCCTCTTAGATCAAAGAATTCTTGTCTGTTATGATTTGTAACTGCTTCTTAATATTAAACATTTAAATATTTCATTCTCAATGTGTTGTTTTTTTCTGTTGACTTTGAAAAGTTAGAGATTATTCCACATATTTCAGACTTGCTTACCTGTAAAAATGTCATTATAATCAAAAGTCAGTGTTTGTTGTTAAATTGGAAGCAAATATGACAAATGGTTGTCTTCAAGTCCTGACAGCTCTATGAACTATGTTCCTACTTTTTTCTTACTCTGCTTTCTGAAGTACTATATTAAGTAAATATTTGATATACCAAAGCTAGTTAAAGATTTTTAAAATTAGTAGTGGAAATTTTGAAGCTTCGGATGTTTAACATTTGATGTGCATCAATATTCTCATGTTTCCGAGGACATTGTACTTTTATTCTTAGTATTATTCTAGTGTAAGCTCTGTTATTTTTAAAGTGTTTTCACACAATTTCCTTTTGATAGAGAACAGACCACTGAACTCTAAATGGGGCATCTGGGACATGGTTCCATTATGTGCTTTATACCAAAAAGGGCTTAAAGTAGACAAGAGATTTTATTCACTTAATAAATTTCCCTAAAACATTCACTGTGCCCCAGACACAGTACTAGACTCTGTGGGTCCAACTGGGAACAGGAAGGCGACTTCTTTACACTCCAGGGGGATTGCATTCTAGTTGGTGAGCTGACAGTACACAACTAAATAATCACAATAAGTACCATTTAGGGTTGGGTCTATGGAAGATAATAATAATACTTAACCCTGTATCTGATACGGTTGCCTTTGGGAACAGGCAAGGTACTGTGTATGCATGAAAGTTGTGTAAGTTACAGTAATCTACCAGTGTGTAAGGTATTAACTTTAAGGATTCTGTAGATTATTATTAATTTTAAAAAGCCAGGAAATCATGACTGTGGATTAAACACTGATGCTCTTACAGAATTGTCCGCAAGAAGGGGTATTACTTATTCTGAGACTATATAAATAATGACAAAGAATTAAACATGAATAACTTACGTAAAGCATCCAAGTATTTAATAATGAAATATGATATTGTCAGTGAATTTTTTCTGTCAGAAGAAAAGTTAGATGGTATTCATGGAGAAGACCAATTTAAATGGAAATAACAATGATTGGGACAATGTATTTTCCTTCTTTATGTCAGAAAAAAGATCTTCCCAAACTCACTGTGCTTTAGTTTGAATCTTCATCAGAGCTTCAGACTTAATTCATTATTTAATATTAATGCTTGGGCTTTTCGGGGTGCATGCACCAGGCCCATAGTTGCCAGCATTTTACCTTCATAGATCCTTTACAAATGATTTTCCCTCTCACGAACTCTCTTTTGACAAACGGTCTCTGAAACAAATCGTGTTAGGAATACTTCCTCTGCCCATTTTTATTACTGAAAAACACATAAGACTTCTAGTCAAAACTTCTGATTGACTTGAGAAAACTAGCATCATCAAACCTAGTTGATCTAATTCCAGCCAAAAAGTGATGGGCAGCTGTGTTTTAGATAAGTTCATAGTCCTTTTAGGCTTTGTGAAGCTTTGAAACTAGCCCAAGACCCTCCCACTCCCATTAATAACTTTGAGTTCTGCTGGGAATCCAGGAATCCCAAGATATGAACCATTGTAGTAACCCAGGCAGTTTTATTAAACGAATACAAACACTGTGCCCTTATTTTGTTTATTTATTAAATGTTTGCTGACAGCAGCTATGTCCAAGGCTCTGTGTAGTGGAAGGTGAATGAGATAAAGAGCCCAGAGGCTTGGAGTTGACTTTCTCTTTTATTAACTTACCAGTCACTTCCCCTTTCTGGGCCTGCATCGTTCTGTCATCATTGGATGGAACTTATGTGCGTCTCAAAATCACGTAAGGAGGAGGAGAGCTTTTAGAAACTGCCAGGATTCTTCAGATCTATAGCCCTTTCCTCTCTTCGCCTCTTTGCCTCTTCGGCCCTAAGGAATTCCCCTTTCTTTTCTCCCAGTAAGCCTCTGATATTCACCAGTGCGTCTTGGGTCCCTATCCCTCAGGTGTGGGCCAGAGCAAAGGTGGAGAACCGCTGAATCAAGGAATTCTTCCCAGAGCCAGATCTCTTAATTTTTTCATTGGCTCAAAGGCTACGTTGTGCAGGAAGGTGAGCCGGTGGGACCCGTTTTCCACTTTTAGATAGTGCTTTGAATAGGGAATCTGCAGTCGAGCTCTGCTGGCTTTGCCCATGTTAACTTCGCTTGTGTTATTGTTGTGAAACTTTGAATTTTCCATTGTGAAGAGGCAAGAAGGACATTGTGTTATGGGTATGTCTCTTTGTCTAGGAAGGTCATAAAAAGTTATGGGTTTGTTTTGTTACTGTTTTGGCTTATATTCCTCCTTTTCAGGTTAGTATTTAGCTTCAATAAGCAAGAAAGAACTAGAGCTGAACAAAAATGTCTCTATGTCTCATGCCCTTTGTGCATGCATGCCTTGCGGTCCCCATTTTTATGAGGAACAGAAGGCTGTGTGGCTCTTTCTGATGATGGATTCTAAGCATCTCAAGGGCAAGGCCAATTTAGTTCAACAGAATATCTTAATTTAGGATTTTGTGTGATAAAAGCTGGTCCCACTTTCATTAAACATTTTTGAGAGTTAACTACTTACTATTAATTTTCATTAATTTCTTTTCAGGCATATTTAGCAGGCTGTTGCTATCTGTATAATAGCATTTGATACTCACACACCTAATGTGATCAAAGGAAAGATAAGCTTCAAATTTAATTTGTTCTTATTGAGCTTATAAATATCAAGTTTTTATAAGATCCAAAGAAATACTTTATAGATTACATTGTCCTGGCCCCATGAGCTTAGAATCCTGCTCACTGTCCCATTTCATGAGGTTGACATCTTGAGGAAGAAGAAACTGCATATAAATTGCTTGATTGGAAGTAGTATCTAACATGTTACTTTTGAAGAGAGCTTTTCTTGTTCTCCTTACTCTTGACTTATTGACGATGATGAGAAAAATTACAGTGGTAAGAAGAAAGTGTCCTGATACCTACGTAGGGTACTAGTGGGTATGTGGAGTGGTGGACTCAGAGTGGGGAGGGCATTGAATGGTGACAGTTGGGAGATGAGGTGATGAAAAAAGAGAATAAGGTGAAGAGTAGAATAGTGTCTCCTATATTCTTTATTCTTGACTAGGGGAGAGAGAAAGAAGAGGGAATCAGGCAGGTGTATATTTCAATGACGTATTTCAAATGTCATTGAAAGCATTTTAGAGGTGGTGGGAACAAGTTGGCAATTAATTGGTAGTAAGGGCAAGTTGAAATACTGGAGACCCTTGACTTCCAACTTTGGAGTTAGGCCTTTTTATCCTTAGGATGAAGTCCGATGGGAAACTGCTAGCCATCAGACAGGTTTAGACAAGTAGACACGTGGCTCTGAATGGTTGTCACTGTGACGTTGTTGAAGTCATGTTAGAGGTAGCGTTGGAGCTGGAGAGGATGGAGGAATTGATATCCCTTCCTGAGGCCTCAGACTCAATCTAAAATTGCCCTTAGATGCAACCATGGGCCCTGAGAGTAAGATATGTGTTGATAAAATAGATGAGAAATGCTATACTAGCTCTCTGAGGCCCTCCGCTCTTTCCGCTTGTCAGTCTTCCTGCTGCTGTTTTATGTTTGTCAGGTTGTGGGAGGTAACTTAGGGAATCAGGAAAATAGAACAAATGGGCCAATACTGAATAGAGGGCACAAGTTAACATCGAACTATGAATGCTGTAACTGGGCACTATAGGTCGCTGATTTTGAAACTAAGCTCTCCATGTTGTTTTTGGGATTGTATGTTGAAATTAACTTTCTGGAATTCAACTTGGTGATATATACTTAAAGACTTAGAAATGTTAAACTCTCTGTTCCAGTAACTTCACTTCTAGGAACTTACACAAAGTAACCAGAGACGGGATGAAGATTTATTTACAAGGATGTTCATTGAATTAGTTTTTGTTATAGTGAAAACTTGAAAACTCAGCAGTAGGAACACATTTAAATGAATTATACTATTATCCGGACCTTGAGTATAGTTTTTCAAATTCATGTTTTTGCATTTAATGAGGGGGAAATGGTTGTGTTATGTGTTGAGTGGAGAAAAAGAGAATATTCAATTGTGTCCTTTATTTTTAAAATGTATGTGCGTATTTGCATATACATCATTAAAAAAAAAAAAGCAACCTGAAAGAAAACGTTTGGATGGTGGGATTGTGGGTGTTTGGCTCTTTTTCTTCCTTGAAACATTTGTATTTTCCAAATTTACTACAATAACACAATTACTTTTATAACCAGAAAAATATTCTCAAGACAACTCTACAGTGTCCCCTCTGGCCTCACCTCTGGTAGTTGTAGATTAGGACGAGTGAATTCAATGCAGCTGAGGAGGATGTTTGCATGGACTTGACCATTCTCACGCTCTCTCTGCTGTGATGTATGAAACCAGGCCTAAGAATTAGGGCTTTCGCAGCTAATGCCAAGAGAAGGTGCCATCGTCCTTACACAGCTCTTGTTACTTCATGACCCTTAGGTTGATAGATCCTTGGTGAGTTCGGGACATACTGTTTTGTCAAGAACTGTGAAGGGTCTGAGATGTTACCCCATTTCGCTGATATGTCCTTTGTATATGTGAGTGCTGCAGAAACACAAGACACTGGGCTTGGAGAAGAGTTCTTTACTGATCTTTACAACCAACGTTACAGCCAGAGTGATGATGTTGCCACATTAGTCCCCATACCTAGACTCCCAGGTGATGCTATAAAAACTGATGGAATGTGAGTGTGCTTTGTACTCTGTGGGTTCTCATTCTAACCTTTTGGAATATGAGGCTTTTATAGCCTAAAGGTGTCTCTAAGGTCTCTGGGCTTCATCTCTTTTAAAATGTTCATGCTTAGAGAGAGATAGATGTCTTCCTGGTACCTTGGAAGCTTAACTGAGGGACGTAGTCCAAGCTGTAACATTTGGCCCTCTTAAGGAGGTGAAGTTTAACTATCTTTTTGAATCAGAGCAATTAATTTAGACAAACAGCTACAAATCCAGTTCTTGTGTGTGAAGAGCAAAATGTTTCTAAAGGAAGTAAATGCAGACATTCCCTATCTTTATGTCATACACGGTCTCTATCGTTAGCATACATCATGTGTCCTAGGTGGCTAAGATGTGTCACAGCAGCACCGAAGATTCCAGGGGAGTTTTATTCCCTTTGTCCCAACCTTTTCAAATCTCCTATTGGAGAATGACTTAGTGTGACTCAGAGTATGACCTCTGACTTTTCGCAACCGAAGAAGCCTCTAAATCCATAAAGTTTGTCTGAAATTTTTTTTAGAACAGTTTTGATTGCTTTATGAATAGTTTTGATCCCTTTATAGATACCGAGGACATTTTTGGATTGTTGTGAAACAAGGGTTGGGTATAGTTGTTAGGAGTTCAGGGGGAGAATGCCAAAACACCGATGGAAAAAAAGTATTGATTATGACAGCACTATCCGATACAAATACATGTGAGCCACATGTGTAATTTTTAATTTCCTAGTAGCCATGTTAGATGAGCAAGAAGTAGGTGAAATTAATTTTAATATTTTGTCGCCTAGTATTTCCAAAATATTTTTATTTCAACATGTAGTTAATATAAAAACACTGATGAGATAGTTTATGTCATTTTTTTTTTTCATACTGAATCTTCAAAATCCAATGTATCTTTTATATCTACAGAACATCTTAATTCAGCGCGGTCACATTTCAAGTGTGCAGGAGCCGCATTTGGCTGCTGGTGGCTGCCATACTAGATGACGTGGGATTAGCACATGAAACAAAGTGTGAAGAAAAACATGGGAAAGTTGTAACAGAGACTGAAGGAAAGCAGAGTTAGAGCGGTCGATTTGGTTATAACTGCATGCTTCTCCCTGTGCCTCCGCCCACAAACCTGACCAGATCTCTTCCGCCTAAAATAATGAAATGCTCTTAATTTCTTCAGAAGCAACATGCTGTATGTGCCATTCCTATGGTGATTAGTCATGAACATGTTGAATCTTTTCTAGCCTCTTGAACTGCTGTGAAAATTGTTGATTCCTTGGATTTTTCCGTTTACAACACCTACATTACATGGCAAGTTATTTGAGAGCTAGGATCCTGGCGGATTTCTTTGCATTCCCACCAGGACTTAATACGCAGTAAGAACTGGATAATTATTTGTCGATTTGATTTTCAGCTGTAAAGCAAAGGTTAGCTGAGAAGGCTGAATTCTAGCTCAGGATAGATGGCACAGATCTACTTTGTGTTAGAAACCTAATGGTATATGTGTTGAGCACATAAATGTTGAGATTTGTCACTTTCAGTTAGGGCTTCGATATCCACAGGGTGAAAAATTGTTTGGTTTTTCTCTTTTGCATCTAGGCCTTTAAAAAAAAATCTTACCGGTATATTTCTTTGACATTTATGTTTCAGTGATACTAATACCATCTCATACACATAAATAAGCTGTGTTTGCTGATAAACTGGAGATAAACATTTGGGAGCTGCTACTTTCTGGATAGGTTGGTTAATAATTAACAATAACTTTGTTATTAACAGACACTCAGCCCATAGCATATTTGCAGCGAAATTCTTTTGAAATCAAATACAGTATTTTACAATTGCCTTCATTTGTTCTCTCCAACTGTAATTGTTGAGTTGAAGCAACAGACTTATTCACAGAGCCAAGGCAATTTATTTTTACTGAAGCCTACCTAAGAACTGCTTAGGTAGCCTTTCTCCATGAGATTAAATATGACCTTCACTGAATCATGTTAGCAGGGCCAGCAGCTAGAAAAATAAAGACTAAACCAAACCTTCAGCAAAAAAAGTCCCAGCTGCTCAGTGGGTCAGAGCTTGCTGATTGCTTTCTTCCAATGAAAACACTGTAGATTAGTTTTAAGTGAATTCTAGTAGGTCTGGAGATTTGGAATTGACAGAAGAACAAGAAAGTATAATCTTACTTTAAAATAGTAATCTCGAAGATAAATCTTTATTGACTTTTTTCAAGGATGTTGGGGTGCGTGCGGGGAGGTGCGGGGAGTGGAACTTAACTCGTGCACTGTTTAGCTGACCTTTAAAGACAGGTCTTCAGGGCAGAGTGGAGGTAGAGAATTAGACATGAGGCTGTTGTCCCAAGAAGACACCTGGGCATGTAAGGTGTGCTGGGGACTCCCAAGTACTGACACAGATGGTCCTGCTCCCCTTTCTTCTCTCTGTTACTAGAATGAAAGTGGAAACTTGGGGAGTCTGGAAGGGAGGCCCCAGTAGGGAATGCTATTGTTATTTTTGGATGTGGTCATATTGGTGATTTGAGAAGGCAGGGTGAATTTAAAATATTCTTGGAGAGGATTTGCCTTTCTTCCAGGTGCTTTTAATGCATAAAGCCTTTTTTTTCTCTCTCTTTCTTTAAAGGCAGGTTGCAATCTGGGAGATGGGTCGAGAAGTTCATTCAACTGGAACAGTGGACTTTTGATTAGTCAGTCATTTATTTAACATGTGTTTACTCAGTGCTAACTATGTATATAGAGGGGGGTAGTAAAAGGTAAAATAATAATCTGCTTGGATTTGAGTTAGCTAGGTAGAGGATCTGCATTTTTTATAGTTAGGAGCCTAATTTTTATAGTTAGATAAAACAGAATCAAGCAATTGGGCAACTAAGACCACAGTTCCAGAAGTGATTTTAGATCTCCCTGAATCCCTCCTGGGGTTCTTCTATAGGCTACGTGTGGTTGTCTCAGGTTGTAGGAGAAACAGCAGTGCTAATACGACAAATTTTTGGTCAACCGTATGTTATACATTTTATTTCTAAAAGTCAGATTCTTAATAAATTATATAACAGGCAGAAAACAACATACTGTTTTGTTGTTGTTTTTCTACAGTTCTTCCATTTTTAGTTTGGCATGTAGAATTCAACTGTTCTCCGGTGTCTTTTGTCATTCAGGAAAGCCATGTGGGTAAGCCCTGATAGTTATCTACTTCCCTTTCCCTCAGGGTAGACGCTGTAACTAGCAGTGCCGCTAATACACACTCTCCTACTGCTCTAACTCCCTCCTGGGAGGTTGATGCTGGGAGAATCTAGCCCTTTGTGTCTTCAGGAGAGGCTTTCTCCTGCTAAAGTTTGGGATTACATCACCCTGAAGGGGAAATTGATCCTTATTTAATTTTGAAAATCCATCATTCATATTCTCTCTCTCTCTCTCTCTCTCTCTCTCTCTCTCTCTCTCTCTCTCTCTCTCTCTCTCTCTTTCCTCTTCCTCCTCTCCTCCCTCTCCCCCCCACCCGTGTGTGTATGTGTTTGACGAGTGAATACTTAACGTTGCCTGGAATTAAATAATTATCATCTATAATAAGACTGAAGGAAACAGTGGCCCCAAATAGTGAATTCATAAACACATGTCTAGTTCTTTTTTTTTTATTGTGGTAAAGTTACATAACATACAGTTTACCAGTTAATCATCTTTAAGTATACAATCAAGTGGCATTAAATGCATTTAAAATGTTGTGCAATTATCACCACTCTATACCCATTATTGTTTAATGGGTATAGAGTTTGTTTGAGATGATGAAAAAGTCCATCTCCAGAACTTTTTCATCATCTCAAACAAACTCTATACCCATTAAACAGTAACCCCACTTTCCTTAGCACTGAGCAGCCACCATTCTACTTTCTGTCTCTATGAATTTAACTACTCTGGGTCCCTCATGTAAGTGGAATCATACAGTATTTGTCCTTTTGTGTCTGGCTTATTTCACTTAGAATATTTTTCAGGTTCATCGATGTCATAGGATGTATTGGAACTTCATTCCTTTCTAAGACAATAATATTCCCACCATTTTGTTTATTTGTTTATCTGTTCATGAGCACTTGGGTTGTTATTAGCATTTGACTATTATTGTGAATAATGCTGCTGTGAACCTTAGTGTAAAAGTATCTGTTTGGGTCCCTGGTTGTAGTTCTTTTAATCCGGTGATCATACAGTAGGTAATTCTATGTTTAACATTTTGAGGAACCACTAAACTATTTTCCACAGTGGCTGCACCATTTTATAGCCCTACCAATAATGCACAAACATTCCAATTTCTCCATATTCTCGCCAAAATTTGTTATTTTTTATTTATTTTTCTTTTTGATAATAACCATCCTAACTGGCGTGAGGTGGTATTTCATTGTGGTTTTGATATGCATTTCCCTAATAGTGAAACTGAGCATTTTTTCATGTGCTTCTTGGCAATTTATGTATTTTCTTTGGAGAAATGTCTGTTCCGATTCTTTGCCCAATTTTGAATTGATTATTTTGTTGAATTGTAGGATTGAGTCATTTTTTGTGCGTTCCAAAATGACATATTAGTATAGTCTGAAAAACTAACAAAGATCCTTCCTTATTACAGTATATGTAGCGTGTGGCACGAAACCATTTTTTAAGGTTTAGATGTTGTAAAGCTGACAAAGCACCTACTGAGGAATTAAATTATACTAAATGAGGTAAATCAGAGTGGATAAGTGTACCTAACCTCGCAGAATAGTAGAATTGGAAGTTTCCTTCGAGATTACCTCAGCTCCTTCATTTTTTCATCTGGAGAAAACAAGTGGCCCGCCCAGGGTCTTATGTCCAGATTAAGTAAGTACTCAGTATGTTTTGAAATTAAATTTCTCCTGTTGTATTTTTGAATCCTTTCAGCAGTGCTCGAATATGGTAGTGAATTAATTATCGTGGCTGCTTATATGGTACCTTCAGTACTTGGGGCTCATGAAAGAGACCCTAAGGTTCCTCACTTTTATAATTTTAGGGTTCAGGAGAGTAAAAACGACCTCAGAATAACATTTGGGGGGGCATGAGAATTTGTAAAAACATTCACTAATAGTTCAATACTATTTGGGTGAAAAAATTATTGCCGTACTAACAGATTTGTTAAGTAAAACTAATAAAAGCATGTGCATATATGTTGTGAATTAGCAGCAGAATGAGAAACTATTTATTCTTATAAGAGCTATACTAGATGAAGAAGTTCAGTGAAGTATCACAACTTTACAGTAGCAAATTTATTGTTGGTTTGCCTTTGTGGTTTGTTCAACTTTTTTATTTCATGCAGTCCTTTAGAAAATTTGTCTTTATTGAGTAATATAGCCTGGCAAGATAACATATGGATTATAACTAAGAGTGAGTTATAAATAATTGGGAAGAAGATACATACATAATGTCTGTTTGATGTAAGGCAGACTAGTAAGAGGAATTGCAAAAATTTGTATTCCCTTCAGGCTGAGGGCCAAGGCTTTTAAAAAGTCCTTAAAATTGGCCTCAAGCTGTATGATGAACTTAAGTTGAAGACTTCTTTCTGCAAGCAAATATTTTAAATAAAACTCTCAGGAGAATTAATTCTTTTAGCAGACACCTTTGAACTGCTGTATGTGAAGCCCTGTGCTGTGGAGATGTAAAACTGAAAATTTCACGTTCTCGAAGAGCTTACCATTTAGTTAGAGAAAGGCAGGAAAATAATCATCTTGAGTAAGAGAAAGAATTAAATAGGTGCTTAACAGAAGCACAGAAAGCAAAAGGCTTTCTGTGGGAGGGAAGTGGAAGGAGCTCTATCTGAGAAGTCAGATGTGCTTCACTACCAACATCCCAAAGGAGGAGGGAGTGTTGGCTGGTGGCAAATGGATTAGCAAGGGCATCTTTGATGGAAAGAACAGTTCGAGCAAAGACATGATGGGTCGAAAATTCCTTACACTCTTGGTGCATGAAGAGTTCTCTGGTGTGGTAGGAGCGGATAGACCAAGGGGGCAATGTCAAGTCAGTTCCTGGTGGCTGCAAATACTTTCTTCAGGGCAGGGTTCCTGTTATTGCTAGTAAGGAAAGGCTTTGTTCTAAGGATAGAGCAAGCTTTTGGGGGTGGGGGAGGTTATTGAGGTTTTGGAACATTTTCCCCCTTACATTTTAGAAAACAATGATGACTATTAGCTGATGTGTGTGGCAGAGCTGTGCGCTGCTGCGCCTAAAAGATGTAAGGGGGCGGGGGGTGGGGGTAGGTGGGGGGGATGCATTCGTTATTCATACACATATTGGGCATTGCAGGAAGGACGGAATTGCGTTTTTGATAATAACCAGGCCTGTCTTTGAGGTGCTTTCGTACGTTTCTAAGAGGAAGTGGTATACCAGTACAAAAATATTTTTGTATTCTCTTTTGGCTTGTTTGGATTTGATTTATAATGGGAATGAATTGATTATTAATAGGTTTGCAATACTCAAAGGAGTTGTCTTTAATACAAGGAGGAACCCAAGTTAGGGATCCAAGAGAATAGCAAGGCGTCTTGAAGCCACTCCCTAGCACAGCAGAAATTTTTAGGACAGGACATCCTAGTGGCCCAAGGAGCTCAAGGAGTGCTTGGATCTTGTTGGCATCTTAGCAGTGAGACTGGCCATTGGGTTAGGAGGCCCCTCCCAGCCCAAGGCGTGAGGTGCGCTTGACCAGTTTCTCCAAGTGACACCGAGGAAGACCACGGAAGGGCCGGTTCATGGAACCTTAGGGTCAAGCCTAAGCTGCAGCGACTCCGGGAGCCCTGAGGGGGCGGAGCTATTGGCTGTCCCACTTGGAGGCTTCTTGTGTGCATTCCCACAGCATGGCTGAGATAGAATGGAGCCACCATCAGGAGCAGAGGCCATACCAGCTTGGTAGTCTGGCTGCTTCGATAGCATTTATGGATATTTGTTTGGGGTCTTCGCTTGGTTGTATCGAAGGCCCTGTTATATTTCTTTGCTATATTTCAATATATTACACTCTGCGTGTATTATCAATGACCGCCGTTTTGACCCCATTATAAATTTTGGAGTGCTGTTGTGAGGGCTCAGCAGTATCCAGTACTCAATAAATATTGGTTGAATTAAATTGTAACGATTGACCTAATTCTCCATTTATTTCCTGTTCAGACACAGACCCATCCGTAGTACCTTAGAGCCAACAGGGCTCGTGTGCTCTTGTTTTCCAGTAAGGAACAGGACCGGAAAGGAGGTGGAAAGTCCATCAGTCCTGCTTGATGTGCCCTGAGGTGTATCCAGGTGTTTCCCCTCATCAGACGTCAGGGACCCTGTTAAGGTAGAAGGACAGATGGCTCTCTGGTAATTAACTCTCTGTTAATTCGCCAGCCTTAGTCAGGCCTTCCAGCTGTTTGTCCACCACATCCAACCATTTTCCCCGGGGCACAGCTTTCTGGTATTACTAATGGTTCAAACTCGCAGTCCGTACTTGCTCCCTTCCGCCCTTGCGTTATTCTTCCTTCTGTTCGGGGTGTTTTTCCTTCCTGTCCCCCCCCCCCCCCCCAGGATCTCTTTCTAAGCCCAGAAGTCTTCTAGAATTCTCTCTCTCCTAGGCTTTTATGTAATACAGCAAAACTCCCCCAAAATGCTTTCCAAAAATTAGTCTGTATAAAATGCATGGTCACATTAATTGTGAGGCTAATGAAATGATGGGGGTGAGTCTGACCCAGTGAATGAACCAAGAACCAGTTGTGTTGAATTCTCACGTTCGGTTTTTACGGGGCACATTATATCCTGAAGCATGTCATCAAAAGTTGTATCCTCCTCAGTTTGTTTTTCTAGTATCACCTTCAGGACATGACCGGCGCCTTGTTTTAGAGTGGTTGTTCATGTGCCAGCATCCAGCATTGCACTTGAACCCTTTGAGGACAGATCTCATCTTCAGCTTTATATCCGCCCCTCACCCCCAGTTTTTTTTATAGTTCTTGGCATCTTATTGGCTCAATAAGATTTTTTGAAGTGTTGAATAAGGATAGTTCAAAAGTTTATTAACATATTTAGCTTGATTCACCTGGAAAATGTCACAAAAATAGTAAAATTATTCTTTTCTAGGTTGTATACTTTTTACAGTTATTTCCCCCTGCTTGTTTATTTGTTCATAATAAGTTTTATTCATCACAATGCGTAATTCATAGCCTCTATCTTTTCCTCCACTTTCCCCTCACCCCTGCCCACAGTGGGTTTTCCAGGAAGTATTCAATTCATCCACTTTCTTATCAGTAAATAATTACTACATATCATGGGCAAGGTACTATGATTGATATTTTGGGAGTTTCAAAGATCTATAAGATGGGATTCCTGCTCAGGGATTTTGAACAGAGATAACCTGTTTTCAAGTACACGAAGCTGTGAGCTTTGGTTGCATTAGAAGATAGAAGGAATCAATTGGATAAGAAGTCAGAAAGTTGGGACATAGCAGTATTACGATGACTAGGAGCCCAGATTTTATCCAGCAGGCATTGTGGAGCCAGTAAAGGATTTTGAACAATGTGATGAGATATTTAGGAAGATTAATCTGGCCAGCACTGCAGATAAGCTAATATTCCAGAAGGTGGTCCTTGGATACCCTCCTGCTCCTCATGAGAGAATCTGTTTTGTCCATTTTGCTGTTAGGTGGAGTATACTGGCTCTACTGTTTGAAACGTCTTTGTGCAAACCTCAGGGGAGACCAAAGCAATCATCCCATACTTTACCCCTAATATAAAGTGTCCTTTATATCTTTCTCACAGTAGCTCTGCCAAATTGCTATGAAGATCTCTGTTTATATATGAGGAAACCAAGATTTGGAAAAGATACAGGTTGTAAGTGGGGAGATTCAAATCCAGGTGTACTTGACACCAAACCTGAGCTATCCCTCTAGCACATTTTGTTTCTACAGGTGAGGGAAGGAAACCAGTGTGGTCCTGGAAAGGGATGGCACAGGGGGAAGTAGTGACAATGCAGCGGACACTAAATCCAGTTTCCAGGTGCGTTTTGGAACTTGTTTAGCGGCAGTGAGTATCTTCTAAATATATTTGAAGACTATTCTGCAGTGTGCAGAGGAGAGAGGGGTGTTCGCTTCAGAGGTATTCCTATACTTAGAATGGGTAGCAGTTTTTACTTAGAGTGGTTCTCTTTTTTAGTTGGAATTCAGTGATAATCGGGATGATTTATCGCAGGGATAGAATCAAACTCATGAAAACTGTAGTGTATAAGTTTATAATTTGTGTGTTAGAGGTTAGCCTGATCTGAACATAAAAAGTTGAATTGGATAGCTTTATAATAACAATAATAATAATAACAACAATAACAATAATAATAATAATAATAATAATAGGTAATCTTTTTTGAGAAGTTACTGGCAGAGGGGACAACTCAAAGGAAATCCCCAAAGGAAATGTGGCAGCAGCATGAAGGAGGCTGCAGGCCCAGCCTGTGGCTGCGGTGTGATGAGGGGAATCATTTATTCTCATCCAGGGGAGGGACAGGCACTGCAGATAAGCTAATATTCCAGAAGGTGGTCCTTGGATACCCTCCTGCTCCTCATGAGAGAATTCGAAGGCCAATCTTTTTAGGCAGTTTTCTTTTAGGAAGGCGCTGGTTTTCAACATAGCCCGCCAGCGATGGATCTGAAATCAGATGACAGCAAATGATTTTGTCATTTTGCACATATAGATTTTCTTAGAAGGTTCCAGTATGGTGGCCTTCTAAAAGTCCCTATCATTTGACTTTTCAAGCTTTAGTATTGCAAGCCTTGCTCTTTCCTCTTTCCCCATGTGCCCTTGTCTTTTCTGTGTTCCCAGTGGGCAAACCGACCATACCCACTGCAGGTCTGTCTAGTGTGAAAAGGAAGTGAAAGGGATTCAGTGACTTGGATAATATAAACAACTCAGAAAATTCAGGCCCCGCCCATTTCCTTCAACACTCCCCTCCCCTAACTAGTGTAGGTGTGTCATTTGTCCACTTTGTTGTTCACACTTTTCTCACACGCACCATCTTATGTAATTTTTTCTGTACTTCCCCAGTGTACTTGAGGACTGAGATGTCTTTTCTGGGTTTTCAAATTACTGACTTAGATGGATGGCTCCAGGGATGGCCAGCTATTTGTGGAAAGAACAGTCTTAAGTGAACTCTCCACCTAACACCCAAAAGGAACAGCCATGCCTTTCACAGTTTGCCTTACTCCCATACTGCAAAGGCAGTGCTCAAAGGACGTGCTGATTAAGGGAAAAATAGGGTTGCTTCTTTTCCCATTTTCCATATGGAAAGAAGGTTTGAACATGCAGTG
This sequence comes from Rousettus aegyptiacus, assembly GCF_014176215.1. Taxonomy (NCBI): domain Eukaryota; kingdom Metazoa; phylum Chordata; class Mammalia; order Chiroptera; family Pteropodidae; genus Rousettus; species Rousettus aegyptiacus. The sequence continues at coordinate 27,857,660 of NW_023416286.1, forward strand.
TGAGCCTGACTCCATATGCTTTGAAATTTGTCCATGATTTTTGCTTTGCTGAATTGCAGAATCTGATGCTATCCAGGTATCAGGGTCTGGGGCCAAACACACCCAGTGGTCCCAGCATGATTTCAAATTTATGAAATATTCTTAAAAGTCAGTCAACCCTCTTAGATCCTTATTATTATCTATACACTTTTCAAGAAAATATTCCTTAAAAAGACAATGGATTTAAAGAAATGCTCCTAGATTTTTATAATTTAGATGTATCTGAAAGTAATTTATCTGTATAACTTCACAGAGCTTTCTCATCTTATTTTCTTTTACGAGACTGGATATTACATTTGCATGTGTGACAGATTTCATGATCATTGTATTATTATTATTTTTAAAGAAAACATATATTACACATGGTTAAATTGATTGGAAAACGTTCCTAGAAGTTATATGGCTGGGGCAAAGGATGTCATTTAAAATTTTTGATACTATCACCAAGCTGCTGTCTGGAAATTTTGTACCTATTTAAACTCCAATCCGAAGTACCTGTGAGATATAAAGCACTATTCTAGATGCTTTACATGTTTCCTCATCTAACCGTCCCAGAGCCTCAGGGAACAGATAGGGTCAGTAACCTGCCCAAGGCCATACTGCTAATAAGTGATAGAGCTGGGGTTTGGAACCAGGCATGTCAGCCAGCCTCCACAGCCCACACTGTCACCTTTTCTGCTCTTTTACTTCCATGATAGCAGGTCTGAGAAAGCCAGCACAGGACTGCTGTGATGAGACCCTTTCTTCCTTCTGGGAGTCCCTGGGTATGGATATGATCTCTTTCTTTACTCTCAGTCTTGATGCATCACTTAAGATAGGTGTAGAATGTTTGTCCCGAGGCAAAATCTTTGGTTTCACATTCTTTATGTATGTAATTGTATAATTCAGAAAACGTTCTTTAAGAAAGAGGCAGCAGTCACTTTGGAGATCAGCCCCTTTTCTCAGTTCTCACTTGCCCCCTGTTCTGCTGGCTGCAGGCTAAGAAAGACAGGAGACAGTGTTAAATCTTTTATCTTTATGACTCCTCTTCCTGCCTCATTCTGTCACTCAAGTGTTGGTGGGATCCATGCCTACTATTAACGGAAGCCTGTTGGGGGCCTTACTGGTCACCTGCATCCCTAAGGGCAGGGGCGGGGAGGGGCAAGGAGGATGTCAAATAGAAGTGTAATGGTTTTCAAAGTTTTGCTTAGGGACTTCAGGTTTTAAACCTGTGCTTATCTTGCTTCTGGATCTGGTGAGGAGATTGCTAAAAAAGTGTTTTCATCAGTACAGCCCTAGGGTCATACCAGGTCAAAAGACTTCCTCTTTTAGGAAAAGTCCCAGACAGCTCACTTATCTCCTAATATCATCCTTGTTTGTGGGAGATTTGTATTCTTAATTGCCCATCCCCCAGAACAAAGACCCAGCCAAGCATAAAGTGCTGGGAAAGGTCACAACGAGATCCCTAGGCCTAGGAGACTTTGACACCCCTGTTCCCGAAATGTTTCTAACATGAAGAAGCAACTGTTAGAACTAGCGCGGTGTTCAAGTGAAGCTTGGGAAGCACAGCAGTTTCCTAGCAGTCATGTCTGAGGACCCAAAGGGCAAAGTAGGTGAGCATCGTCTATTCAAGGCGAAAGCCTATTTTAGGATACTTGTTCTCTTGATAATGGCGCTCCATGATGGAGAATCACTTTAGGCATGGGGCTAAGCCACTTCATTCCTCTTCTTAAAACAAGAAAAATAATAGTACCTACCTCATAGGGTTATGTGTGGGATAAATGAGGTAATGTATATAAAGCATAGAACTTAATATCAGCTACATCGTAGGTGCTCTGTAAATAGTCATTGACATTACTTTCCCCACCACCATCATTATCTCCTGAGGAATCGGGAGAGCATTTTTTAGAGGCAAGTTTTGGCTTTTTTATTTATATATTCATAAACAATTCAATTCATGCTTGTAAGTATAAGCACCAATGTAAGTACCTCAGCCCTGGCGGTAGGAAGGTCTCGGGGGGTGTCTTCACCCTGGTCCTCTTTAGCCGTAGTGTGTTTTCTTTCTTCCCACTGCCAGATATGTGACCACAGATCTCAGAATTGAATTTCTACCCAGGTCCCACAGAACCTGAAAGCAGATCAATGTACATATGTTTCTCACATTGCAGTGACACGTTTGGCCTATCATTCGAAAGAATTTTAAGTGATAAAAAAAAAAAAAATGGAGGAGATACACATCCCAGACAATTCCTTGAGCACATGTGTATCTGTGCCACTACAAGTAGTCTTCTTGTTTGATGTCCTGGTTTCCACAGAGCAGTTAGGCTCATGTTAAATGGGAGAGTGGCTCATGTACTCATCTCAATGGATGTCATAGTTCTCACACATACTGCATGAACAATAATAAACTTAACTTAACTCGACGCTCATAAAAGCGTTTTTTGTAACATTTAATTTTTGAAATAAAATTTAAAATGTCACAGGCGAGGGAACATTGTTATTTCAAATGTCACTGGAAAAGAACTTTAGGGAAGATATTTAAATCGTCAATCTTTTTAAAAACTTTTCTTATTTTATAAATAAATATTTCACATTAAATTGGTAAAGCAAAAAATGTATACATATTGCTAGGAAGATCTAATTTAAAGTCAGTAATAATTTTTAAATGACTACTTAGCATTTTAGATTTTATAAAAATATTTAGCAGAAGTATTTTCCCACATTTTAATATGCAAATGCAGTTTGCATTAAACTTTTCCATTTTAGGACTTAAAGTGTGCTGTTCTTCACTAACTTAAGCTAATGAGTTCTGGGTTAATTTGTAATGTAACTCCAATTTAAAGAAGAAGATGATGATTGCTTTGTATAACATGGGAACAATAATATTTTCCAAGGATAGAAATAACTTGAAGTCAGTTAGAGATCCGAAATCCTTCATTTGCAATCCAAATAGCTCTGAAAGCTGAAAGTTTTTGTCATGACTCATTTGGCAGTGTAGTCTGCCCTGAACTGGCACAAAGCTTTTGATAGATTTTGCTAATTCTGATCAGTGTGAATGTTCACATTTTACTATAGAAACATTATTGGATTAAGGAGGTCTGCTCTAGATATTGCCGGAGGTGTCATGTTCTAAATGGCATATGCACTGTTTGATCTCTCTAAAATTCAAAAACTTATGAATACTGAAACACATTTGGTCCAAGGATTTCCAATGAAAGATATCAAACCTATTCCCAGAGTAGCTATCTCCCATAACCGGAGGACCCTCACATCCTGTTTTTCTCAGGGACAGTCCCTCGTTACCTCCACATAGAGGCAAGGTATCATTATTAATATGGCCCCATTCACACTCCATTTCGATGTGGTCACCATAATAAGCATCTGTGAGTTCTTGGCACTGGGCAGCGCTGTGCTGGTAAGCATCAGTGCTTTTCTAGTGAATTCTCATGTTTATAGTATTGAAATAAACAAGATCCAGATTATGTCTTGAAAACAAAATAATATAAAGCATTGTTTATGAGAAATAATTTTAAAAATGTGTATCTCTCTGCTTTCTTAGATGGAATTGCCCATAGCATTTTATAAATATATATATTTTCTTTTTTATGGCAAATCATCTTTTTCCTCATTCTAACTGCTTGTGTACCAGCTTTCTTTTACTAGGTCGCAGGTCCCTTCTCTGTTCCTTCTTGCCTGGTAGACATTGTAAGTTCATCGTTTATTTATTAAGCATCAGCCTTCACCATACTGTAGGAGTGGTGAACAGACAGACTTGGTCTTGGGCCTCATGGAGATTAGCATCTAGTGGGGCAGACAGATTTGGGGCCTGGCCTGTAGACACTAAAGGGGCTTGCCAAGAAAGTGATTTTAAACCTGAGACCTGAAGAATGTAAGCGTGAGCCAGTGAAAGGGGACGTTCTTGAGGCTAGGGGGCAGAGATGCGGACGCCCTGGGGCGGACCACTGCCTGGAGGTCGTGAGAGTTGTACAGGGCAGGGAGATGAAGCTGGAGCAGGTGCAGGCGACAACAGTCAGCTTTGAGCAGATCATATTTGTGCTTTTAGAAGAGTACTCTAGCTGCAGGGCAGATAACAGATTGGGGCTGGGGTGGGGAGAGCGGTCAGAATTTGGCTGTTCAGTACAGCTGTGTTGAAGGAAGGGACTGTACTTGACCCGCCGGTTTCGCTTTCTATTCTTGCAGTGTTACAGTCACTCTCTGGGAGAATAGGACATATGTTCTCTGTGTGTTACTCTGAGGCCAAAGTAGTTGCTGAAATCTTCAGCCAAGTTAGAGCAAGTAGAACTGAAGGTTATTCAAGCTCCAAATTCTACAAATTGAGGACAAGTTGTAAATGAGGAACAAAAAGCAAAACCCTTAGTCATGGTGGGCCTTTAATGAGCCAAGTTCTTGAAAGGCTGTGGCAGTGGGGATATTGTTATGAAAGAAAATGAAACTATGCTGGGAATGCCAGTTTTGGGAGCTCAGATGACAACTTGGAGCTGGCCCCAAATATCCTACAGAGAATATAGTGGAATAGGGTCTCGGAATGTCGAATATCCAAAAAATGCCATCAGTGGTAGCCCAGGGCTGGTGCTTCTGACTTGTTCCCTTTGCTGCTAACCTAACCTATGGAGTGAGATAATTTACTTGGAAAAACAACCTTAATTTTTTTTTTAATTTAAATAACTTTAATTAAATATTAATGCAGAAGTTCGACTGGAGATAATCATTGATGCTTAAATTTGAGCCTTCTCTAAAACATGCAGGTGAGCTTTTTTGGTCATCTCACTTTTAGTTTTTTATACAACCTACAATTTAAATGAATTATGGACCATCTTCCCCAGAAAGTGAGGCTTCGAGGCTCCTTTTTCAGATCATTGTTACTGCCCCTTACAGACGGATAGATAAAGTGATAGATATGTATACTTAATACAGTCATGGTGCCTGGATTAAGAAAAAACTGCCAGCAGTGTAAGTACAAGAGGGAATTTTCCACAGTTTGTTGTGTTTGCAGAAATACTGTCATTTCCCCTTTTGGACTGTAAATCACTTCTGCAATTTGCTATTGTCTTTTTTGCCAAGTGTTTTTCTTTGCAACTAATTTCAGACTTACGTTAAGTTCAAAAAGTAGTTTAAAGAATTTTTTTTTTCTAAAACTTTGGAGAGTTTCAGAAAAAAATGATGTCCCTTGCCAAAATGATGTCCCTTCACCCCTGAATACTTGCGTGTGTCTTTCCTACACACAAGGATGCTCTCCAGCATGACCACAATGTCGCCCTCAGAATCAGGCAGTTGACATTCGTACTGTCTGATTCACAGGCCTCACTCAGGTTTGCCAGTTGTCTCAATTGTGTCCCTCATAGCAACTAGAATGCAGTATTCCTAGAGAGGAAAGAAGTTGCTTCCTGTTCCCAGTTGAACCCACAGGCTCAGGTGTCTTTCCTTAACTTCTGTGAACTTGACATTTTTTTTTTGAAAATTACAAGCCAGTTATCTTAATAGAGTGTCCATCAGTTTGGATTTTTTGGTGGTTTCCTCATGATTAGGTTCAGGTTATTTCTGCAAGAATATCACAGACGTGATGCTCTGTTCTTATTACATCCTCTCTGGGGGTGTATGACTTTGACTTGTTCCTTTGTTGGTGACATTCTTTTGATCATTTGATTAAGGAGGTACCTGTCAGGCTTCTCCATTGTAAAGCTACTCTTTTCCCCTTTGGAATAAGAAATAGTTTGTGGGAGATACTTTGAGATTATGTAGATGTCTCATTTCTTATCAACCTTTCATCTACTGGTTTTAGCATCCATTGCTGTTTTCTGACTAAACAATTACTACTTTGATAGCTGCCAAATGTTGATCTAGTTCAGTCACCTTCCTGCATTTATTAATTGGCATTCTACTTTATGGGAAAGCTTTCTCTCTCCTTATGTACTTTTTCATAGATCCCTATTTTGCGAGTGGTCCGTAATGCATTTTTATCACTATTTCGATGCTCGAATTGTCTCACGATGGCCAGCGGGTGCCCCTTCAAGTTGGCTGCTGTGTCCTCTCGATGCGTTCCCTGCGTTCTTTGAGCTCCTTCTTATTTTCTAGCTCCCCAAAGTGATTCAGGTTCATCTTTTGCTTTCCCTGCTCTAGTTCTGGAATCATCTGTTTTTCTAAGAACCCTTAATTCCTTTTAGTGAAGAACGGTATTTAGAATTAAGATTTGAGCACTACACGTGCCCAAATACACCATGGGCGTATTGCTGTCCCAGCCCCTCTGAGTGGCCACGGTTAGGGAAAGTATGTACTATTTATACATATACTTACACATGCACATACTTTTTTTTTTTTTACATCTGTATTTATTTCTGTCCTTATCAAGATACACAAACAACCATGAGCTCAATCCTATTCTAATTCTTTCTGTATTTGAACTTCCTTCTCCAATAGTGAGAAACCTGGTTTCCGTTATCCTTAACGTGTTGATTAATTTACTCATTTGCCTGTAGGTATCTAATCTCACGTCCCCACAGCTGCCCCACTGCAATGAGGATGCCCTCCTCCCCTCGTTCCCCGGGTTCCGGCACTCTGGACGGCACTGCTGTTGTCTTATACCGAAGCCCATTCATTCGACTTGGGCCCTGAAACCCCAGTTTGGGCTGGGTGCCCTCCGGCCTCTATCCTCGCCACCCCATGTGGGTTTCAATACTTCACACACCAGGCGCTGCTGCCTCGTCCCACCCAAGGGGATGACGCCCTCTCTATGCCTGTACCCCACACCGAGATGCTACTGTCTCCTTCCCCTGATGATTATGATATGGTCATTAGGGCTGCCAAAACAAAGTCCCAGAAATCAGAAATGAAGCTGTCGGTACAATTTGTTCCTTTAGGGGACTCTAAGGGAGAATCTGCTTCTTGCCCTTCTCGATTCTGGTGGTAGCTAGCAATCCTTGGCATTCCTTGGTTCGTAAACGCACCACTCAAATCTCTGTCTCCATCTTCCTGGGCTTCTCCTGTGTGTGTGCGTCTGTGTGCAAAGTTCCCTCTTCTTGAAAGGACACCAGTCATATTGGATTTAGGGCCCATCCGAATCCAGTACGACCTCATTTATACTCAGTTACATCTGACCCATTTCCACATAAGGTCACATTCACAGGTTCTGAGTGGACATGAATTCGGGGGGCACGCTATTCAATACAATATATTCGCTTTGCTCAGTTTCACATAATGGGCTTTTAGACTAAATTATTCATAAAGGGCGGAGGGACCATGGAAGGAAGGGGAGAAGGAAGCTTTCTTCTGTATTTTTGAGAAGAATGTTCTCTGTTGTTCTTATTTTCTAATCTAAAGTTAGGTCACTCTGCAGACATTAGGACTCTTGAAAATCTCAGGACTTGGAGTGAGTGCAGGATGGCGCTCATTGCGATGTCATAGGACTTTGATTCCTCCCGGGAACTACACCCCTCAAGACACGCCATGGAGCAACGCATTGCAGCCCATTACTCTAATTGTCCAGGAAACGTTCTCACCTGATGCCGGGGTGGGAGGCCCATCCCCCACTGTCGTCCAGTTCCAGGCCATATAATTGTGTCTTGATGCACACTGTCAGTCCCGTGCTAGGCAGTGCGGGCCTCCTGTGAGCATGCTGGAGCGCGTGTGTTGGGCAAGCTCTGACTGTTATTAGCACCTTCCAAGATGAGAGCACTGTGTCAGCACTGGGACCCGCTCCCTGGTTTTTTAACTCGTATGATATTCTGAGCTATACTAACTTACTTATGTATTTTATAGAATATATATAATATGTACATAGAATTCATAATTATATATATTCATTCTGTATTAACATATATTCTGAGCATTTTCCCAGACAAATGAAATCCTCTTCTGTAGTCACCATATTCTGTTACTTGAATCTACCACATTGTAAAAAACAAAACCAAAACCAAAAAAGCATCATCTTTTTACCATCTGGTATTTGGATCCATTCAGATTGTTTGCTATTACAGGTAATGCTCCATTGCACATCCTTGAACATAACCTTGTGTCTGTGGAAACGCTCGTGGCCCTGGCTGGGGCCCCCTTTAGCATAGCTTCCCAGTGTGGAGGCATGGGGCCCTCTCGATGCTTCTCTATGAAGACTCCAGTTTGGCCTCAAAATCCAAAGGCTAAGTAAGGGATTAAGAGTCCTGTTTCTGACCTCTAACATTCAGTAGCTCTGTGACCTTGGATAAGTTACTGACCCGTAGCTGCCTCTGTTTCTTTAAAAAACGGGGATTTTAGTAGCACCTGATTTGTAGGGTTGTTGTGAATCAAGTGAATAATGACCAAAATGAGCTTAGAACTTGACTAACACCAGTAAGTATTTAATACTCATTAGCAATCATTATTAGGATCATTACGGTGTCGTGTGGGGTGCTGTGTGTTCCGTACCTGCGTTTCTCAGGGGCTTGCGGGTTTAGACCGCAACAAGGGTTACTCGCACAGAAGCTCCTCGCTTACCAGCTTGCCTTCCAAAAGGGGATTAAGCTTGCAGAGTGTGAGTCAGGCTTTTAAAAACCAGGCTTTTCTCAAAATAGAATGGTTTCAGTGTCAGTTGGGCAACCTGCCTCTTCAGGAACCCTACAGGGGCGTCCTAAGTAGATATTTTGTTTTACCAGACACATGACCACTCACAGTGTGTTGGAAAGACTAGAACCCGCCTTGAAACTGTGTGCCTATCGTTAGGGACCGATGGCTCCTCATTCACACTAGCCACCTTTCCGTTGTTGGACTGGGGGGAGGGGCGGACATAGAACATATCCAGTACTGCTGGATAGGGCTGGTCTGTATTTATTGAGTGCGCCTGCCTGCTAGGTGCAAAGTACAAGACTACATAGCTAATATATGTAGCAATGTTAACTAGGTTTCCGGTAGGTTTCCAGCTGGAAAGGCGCTTTTGTCTCAGTGGAGTAGAGTACATCAAGATGAAAGGAAGGCAGAACAAGATACATGTTAGGGACAGAATGTTTTATGAATTCAAGAGAAGTTTTGCTTGGCCAGAAGACGCTTTGTGGAAAAGATGGCTTTGAACAGTATGTAAAGGAGTGCTTGCTTGGCTATTTCTAGGTTAAACCTTTTTCTGAGCCTCACATGTCTCATTGCCCACCCTACACCTCTTTTGGGATATCCCAAAATAATCTCAAATTTGATAGACCCGAAACCAATCTCAGTGTTTTTCCTCTTAAACTGTCCACATGCCCTGTTGCAGAGAGCGGCCTTACCCCACCTGGTCTGAAGAAGGAAACAGGGATGCCGCAGAAGTCCAGATAAGTGTGTGGAGCGAAAGGAGTCGGAAATTCTGAAAGAAGAGCTTTGTGGCCTCTCTTTTTCTCTTTGAAGTTGGAGGCAAGATCACTTGCAGGGACTGATGAGTGTGGAAGTGAATCAGGGAGTGTGAGGACGGGAAGGCCTGAAACCGCTCCGGAAGCAGGAGCTGATGAGGGAGAGGAAGAAAAGGTTCGCAGAGACTGAAAGCTCAGGTGAGGTGATAAACCGTAAACCTCTCAGTGGTATCAGTATGAGGACTGGGTACTCTTCAGCCCACTCATGAATTGTGCATGAGCAAACGAAAGGGAGGCGGGAAGACCCATTCGTGGTGGGGAAGGGTGTCAGGACAGCTGTGCCGGGAGGAGAACGGGCCCAGAGAGTGGACATTCTGGGGAGAAGGAGCAGGAAAGTGGAGTTCACTGGGCAGGATGGACTGTAGGGTTCGGGCCTTATTTTCAAGATTTACTCCATGGATGAAGAACTCTGGTTCTCTTTAGGCCACATTGAGACCTGTTTCCTAGAATGCCTGTTAGGTCACCAGCAGTATGGAAAAGCAGTGATATTTTGGTGTCTTTCGAGCACACGTGGAGACCATATGTCAGTGTCTCTGTTGGCTTAGGGCCATGATGCCGCACAAGGTACTATCAGAGGCTAAATCACATAATTTCAGGTACCGGAGTAGTTTGCGGTTGGAGACAGGGTAATTTGGGTAAAGTGGCTATTGTAATACCTTCTAAAAGGATATAAAAAACACATTTAATAAGACAATTGTGGGTAGAATGACGAACATGCAAAACTATCATTTGGATGATTTTCAGTATGGGAAACTTGTTCTGTGGTATTTAAAGTCAGTTTAGAATTTATATTGCATCTGAATTTATATCCATTCATGATGACATGGATACATTAACCAGTGGCCTCCCCATTTTCCCATGGTTCAGTAGGAGGTGTTCATTAAACATATTAGTTCCATAAGGCGATTGGGCCAATGGGCACCACGTGGCAGTGACAGCCACACTTAGCTGCATATCAGAATTACCCTGGGATAATACAAAACTCCTGGTTCTTAAGCCCTGGAGATTCTTATTCAGTAGGTCTAGAATGGGACCAGGAATCTCCTTTTTTTTAACTTCCCGGGTAATTACATTGGCACAGGCAGTTTTGGGATGCTGGTATAAGTGAACAGACAAGTATGACTGAGTTACAGTATATTCAGGGTAGCTATTTACAGCAGTCCTGCCTCATCCTTCAAGGCTGGTTCCTGAAAAACCCACACAGTAGGAGAAATCATGGTTGAATTGCTTAAAATCTGGAGAAAAACTGGGCAAGAGACTAAAATTCTTAAGTGAATTTAAGGCATGCATCTTTTTAAAGTTCAGTAACATAAAACAAATGCATGAAATAAGGATCATATCAGTGATACATGAATATCTCACTCCTTACTAACTTTCCTGAAGTTTAATAAAAGTTTTTGAAATTGGTTTTGCCTTGATGCAGATAATACATACACTGAGAAACATGCTTTATTCTATGTCTTGCACTCCATCCAAATGTCAAATGTCTTCTGATTTTATCCCTCCAGGGCCCCACCAGAGTATGTAGAGTGATTTGAATACTGTAGATAGAGAAGTATTAAGTATAGCCAAATGGCTACATTTTAAAGCCCCTCCCTAATATACAGAGTCTTCTTAGCTCTGAACTTGCTGTTAAACTTCTCACACCTTTCACTTCAGCCTTCCAAGAGTCAACATAGTTCTAAAAGTTTGCTTCTGCTCATCTCCCTATAGCCTTCTCTTCTGCTTTCTACTTTCGACCATTACCTCTCCCTCTACCTGCCACCCACATGTTCACGCACATCTGTTAACACACCTAGGAAGCAGTTCAGCCTAATGCAATGCTTTTTTATACTCTTTTGACCACAGTGACAGTGTAATTATAATGTAAAATTGAAACACGAGTTTAATAAAACAATACTTACTCTTATTTGGGGGACATAATTTCTACATAATTTCTGTATTCTCATGCATTAAAGTGCTGATCTTAATCCAGTAATGCTGATCCTAGTCCAATAAATTGATTTCATGACCTTCTGATGAGCTGCTACCTGAGGTTTGAAAAGCACTGGTCTGGAGGTTTGGGCATAGTCTTCAGAGTCACATGGATCTGGATTTGAATCCTGTGTTTACCACTTTAATAGCTCTGCAGCTTGGTAAGTAGCTTCATTTCCTCATCTGTAAGATGGAGATAAGATACTAGATCTCATATAGCTGGTTTGAGGATTAAGTGAAATAATGCATCAAAAGCGCTTAGTGTCTGATTCCTACGAAGCACTTGAACCAATGTAATGGGGATAATGATAATGATGACGATTTTCAATTTTCAACTCCAGATTCCTCTCAGTTCATATAATTTTGAGCTGAAATCTTTGTTTCCTAAAAGGGTACAGAAATGTCAGTGTGGGAGAGTGTAGAATGCCATGTAAGAGGGAATTGCAATTTGGGAAGGATTACTATATGTCTTGGAAAAATTGTTACTGAAAATTACTGTTACATTCCTACAAGGGTATTATTGCCACTTCCCCCCCCTCCCCCGCCCCCCCGTGCGTTCCCATAGCCACCATCTTGGACCAGAGCAGTAGCTTTTAACTTATCTCCTTGCTTCCATTTGATCCTGTATCGAGTACTGCTTGTTTTATGATAGTGAAACATGACTATTCAGAAGTTTTTAAAGCCTGTAAACAGGCTCAGTCTTGAGCTGGGCTTTTGAGACCTTCCAGAAAGACCTGGATTTAGATCCTAGTTCCTCATCTGAGGACTTTTTTTTTTTTCTGTTTTTTAGTTACCTTTTCAAGCTATGCTTCTCATCTCTAAAATGAGGATCATAATATTTAACTGATTAGGACTGTTATGAGAATTGAGATGATTTATGTAAAATTTCCAGGGCTTGCTTCTCACATGGTAGCCGGTAGTTACGAAACTCCACCCACGTTGGTGCATAGCTCAGTTGCTCTGCCCATATCAGCAAATGCATCTTCCGTGGTCCTGCTTTGTCCATTTATACCAACCTTTATCTTTTCTGGCTTGGTGTGCTGTCTTCTCTCAGCCTAGGCAATTCCTCCCCATTGTATAAGCTCTTCCTTTACCGTAAAGCTTTTCCTTGCAAACTTATCTACTAATGATTTATGTTTTCTTTATGAAGTAGTTCACTTCGTTGGCAATTAATCATACACTGCTTTCTGATCTTTATTACAATCTTTTATTATAGTAATTATAGTATTATTAGTTAGCTTCTTATGATTTATGTCTCTTGTCTCCATTTAACTTATTAATTCCTTGAGAGTAGTGATCATACACACATCTCCGAATCCTTCATAGTACTTAGCACAGTTTTTAGTAATAATATGTGTTTAATAAATATTTGTCGATAGACTGGATGACTGGATACTTTGGATAATACATGCGGTAGGAGAACGGGGTCCAGTGGTTAGAGTTGTGAGAGAAGGTTTAATGGTTGAAAATAAATTTGAGCTAGCTTTCCCTGGGAGGATAACATTTCTGTAGGTTGGTAAGAAGGATGGGTGCATGGCTATGTAGGGAGGGCTATCAGGTATCATAGTCATAGTTAAAACAAATGATGCAGTTGTGAAAGAGATAGGGCCAAGCTCTGCTATGGTCAGCTTCTGTGGCGCAGACTTAAACGTTAGCCCTCTTCTTAGCATCCTAGCTCCCATACTTTTGCCTTCATTCTCGCCCACTTTTGACCTGTCTCCTGTGACTGTGTAACTGGGACCTGATGAGCTAATGGACTACTGGTGGAAAATATCTTAAGTTTCTCTCTGATGCCTTTATTTCCTCTTCATTCTAGAAGGAAATATTAGCTGTGTATAAAATTTTTAAATAGCAGTTATTTTCTTTCAGTACTTTAAAGACATCTTTCCATTGTCTTCTGTATTCCATTGTTTCTGTCGAGTAGTCACCATAAGACTTCTGGGTTTTATCAGAAGCATCCCCCCTCTCTCAGCTAAGGATATGTTCTTAAATCCAGCAGGGACAGATTTAGAAGTCTCTAGAACAGAACATTAACATAATTTAATAGTTTTTTAGAAAGATTAGCATGTCAGTGGTATGCAAAACAAGAGACTAGGGAAAGGCTCAGTAAGTAGAATAGTTAAAAGGCCATCATAACTGAGTGCTTTCTAAAGTAAGATTAAAGCACAGGTTAGAGTTTCTGAGTCTGGGCTTTTCAGACAGGCCTGAATGAGAGTCTGGGCTCCCCTACCTACTAGCAGATTGCTTCTGAGCACTTCCCCAACCATCCCCTCCCTCATCTGTAATATGGAGTGATGAAATTCTGGGGTCGTTAGAGTTAAATGAGAAACTCATAGAAAACTGGTTTTAACGCCTGACGTATAGTAAATGCCCAGTCAATAGTAGCCATTGCTATTACTGTTCCAATTTCCAAACCTCAGTTATTTAGGTTAAAATTCAGGTATACTGTTAATGGTACTGATCTGGACCAAAGCATTATCAACTTCATGGGGGACGTGATTCACATCCTGTGAATCACAATGAACAACTTTTGTGCTTGTATGCAGTAGCCCTGGTACTAGTAATGTCTTAAATACCTGCCATGTACTGAATTGATTTATAGCCTGATGCCATGGTTTTGAGGATGATGTCAACCCCAGATTTCAAAGGTATAATGATAGCTGATTTTAGAAAGTGCATTTTGTCATGCTCGAGAGTAGATGCTTCATATTTTAGGTTTATAGAACCATAAAGTTTTATTGTTTCACTTTTAAAAACAATACAGTGTACAAGATTAGAAGTTTACAAAAAAGATAAATCAGATTATGAGCCTTCATATTACAAAAGATTTTCTAGAATCATAACCTCAGAAATTACCATTTTGCAGCCTCTCATTTTTCTGGATGAGTAAAGCATGGACTAGAAAGATTGAGTGACCAGCCCAAAGACACATACTAGTGATGGCAAAGTCGGAACTGGGATGCAGGTGTCCTGCTTTCTGGTATATTTTGGTTGTCTTGGCAAAAATAGCACCTCTGTGCCTTTTCTACCTAGTTCCATGCCTTCTTTGACTCTGTTCAAGTTTCATGTGGCCAGGGTGTTGGTATCCATGGGAAACTCGCCTTAGAGAAGGAAGACCAGTCTATCACTTTGAATTTCACTGGTGGAAGCTAGAAAAAAACATGCCGAGGAAGCGTCTTTTCTCAGTACTCGTGGTACGCAGTCCCCTGATTTCTCTTTAGTGCCAAACTAAATGAGTTTCTGGTGCTAGGCTCAATGTAGAATTACACCTTTGCTTTCTTTCACAGAAGTAAGAATGCATACTCAGCTTCTGGTAGTGATGAGAGATCTGTCAAACTGCACCCTTTCTCTTCTGTGTCGTGTGGCGAGACCCCTGATAGTTCATTACCCGTTCAGTGCGGAAGGTGGGACCAGGCTATAAAATCAAGTAAAAAAGAGGAAGTACCTTCATGTAAAAGGGTTAGCTTTTCATTCTGTATCAGCGGGGATGTTTTAGCTATTTTTAAAAAAGAACCTGAACTAAATGAAGCCACTTACACCAGAGTTTCTCTTCTTGCCATGTTTGCTTTTCCTGAAAATCCACTTGTTATTGATGATGACAGTCCTGATTAAAGATCTAGGGAAAAAAGTACATGTGTGATTTTTGTAGTATTTTTGCTAGGTGAGTGATAAAACTCTGAAAGTTTGGCTGAGCTGCATCCGTGTTAGAAAGGCACAGTGTGTACGTAAGGGTTGGGCTAGCAGATAGAGGAGGCAGCTGAATCTGACACGCTGCGACCGATGAAGAGGTCTGTCTGCCAGAATGGCCAGACTGCAGGAAGTCACAGAAGAGCCAGGTGATTCATAAAAATCAAAGTTAATCTGCAGCCTTGCTCCTCAGTATGGTTGGTCTAAGGACCTAGGAGCTCGTTAATCACAGGGCTTACCTAGACTTACTGAGTTGAGATTTGTCTGCACGCTAAAATTGGTGAAGCGCTGGTCCAGATTTTGTAATCGGCTCTCACCTTTACTATTAATAAAGCTGATTATATCTTTCATCCACATGAATCTCCAGTTTTCTCTTCGGGCTCGGGATGATGAGCAACATCTGTGCATGGTTTTCTAGGCCTTGCAGGGTCAGCCCATCTCTGGCAACCTCCCTGCTCCTGGTTGTCTTCTGGCAGCTGGTCCTCCTGCCCCAGGACCTTTGGCACATCTCCCCTTCCTTCTCACTATCTTGGGACACCTTCCTTCACCCATAGACTAGGTTGGGGCCCCGTTACGTGCCTCAGAGTACCTTCTACAGTAGTTTCTTAGGGCTCCCATAACAAAGTATCACAAATTATGTGGCTTAAAACAACAGAAATGTATTCTCACACAATCTTGGAGGCTAGTGTTTGTGGGGCTCTTCTCTCCCTCAAGCCTCTAAGGGAGGACCCTTCCTTGCCTCGTCAGCATCATTCCAGACTTCACGTGACCACCTTCCCTCTGTGTCTGTTTCTTCACATGTCATTCTCTGTGTGTGTGTCTGTGTCCAGATTTCCTTCTTCTTACAAGGACATTAGAGTCCTGTGAGCCTCTGATCATAGCATTTTTATCCACAGTCAATAATCTTGTTTTATGCATGTTTCTGTTTAAAGACTCCTCATTTCATTATGGTTGATTCATTAACATTGAACTCACAGCCAACACTATAACTAATGCCCAGAGGAAGTTTGTCTAACACACATACTTTCTCCATAAGGCGCATCGCAGCCTTCTTGCACTTAGGAACACTGCACCGCACTTCAGATAGACCATTCTCGGGGGCCATTTTAAACAGTAAAACCACTGGCAAAAAGCAGAAAAACATTGCATAAAATAGATGGTGAAAAGGACACTGGTTTACAGTGCGAGCTGAAATAGGAAGGCACAATCATCTTGTTGAATTTCAGCTGGAAATGTATACATTGCATGCTAATGACCATGAAAGCACCCCAAGAATTGATTTGGGCATTACAAGTAAATTTTAGTGAGTAGGCAAATTTGGAAATATGGACTCTGCAAATAACGAGGGTCGACTGTATCTCCCCACATAAGCTTAAGTTTTAAAGACAAAAAGCTTTCGAAATATTTCAGGTGACCATTTTTTCCAAATGGGTTGTTTGTGAAAAAAATATGGGAGAATTATTGTATTACTATAACGGCAAATCAGAAGCAGGGCCATTTACACGTCCTTGTCATTTTGTCATATTGCTAAATTTAGGTAGAGCTGCAGTGGTAGTGATTTGTGGCAGTTCTGCTTGTCAAGTTGTCCCCTCAGAAGAACTCGTGACTACCATAGCTACTTTTACTTCTCCTCTTTCTTCGTTCTTTACTGCTCCAGACTTAGCTGCCCCCTTCTCTGTATCTTGAGATCTTCTTCAGAGGGAGGTTCCGACTGGGTTGGTGATCATCACCCTGTTGGGCAGAGCCATCTTTGTGTTCAAGTCACGTCGTGGGATCTCCTGTGGACAATTTTCCCCAATGCTCCTAGAACTCTCCTGTAACTCCTTATCATCCTATTGTACACAGGGCTCTTTGTGTGGTCTGGTAATTCTCTTCTTTCCTGTCTCCTATTACATGAGGCATTTCTGGATGGCAAGGAATGTCTTACCTTTTCCTCATCCTGGAATACCATCCTCAATAAATGATCTTCAAATGAGTGGAATGACTTGAGAACTGCTAAGAGGAGATGTATTTGGGGTTCCTTATGGCTGCTCCATGTCTTTTTGGACTACTCTTGAGGTCCTTTTCACTTGTCTCAAAAATGGTGTTCTGAAGCTACCAGATGAGTGCGTAGAGCCATCCTCAGCAGCAAGCCACCTTGGCTGATCTGCAGGGCTGGCCTGTTTCTTGTATTGAACGTCTCCAGAGTGAAAGACAGCATTTGGCTTTGTACGAGTATAGAAAGACCTAGAAGAGGTAGGATTTCTACTCTCTAAGACCTTACAGTTTGGTTAGGAAGGGAGGGTGTGCCGGCCGAAAAGTTTATAGTTAAAGTGAGAGTTAGGTAAGAATAAAGACAACTTACCAAAGATGCCCTACAGCCATGTTTGATTTTCAGATGAGCAGTATAAGATCAGTGAGCGTTGTGGGAGCTGGAGAAGGAGAAGAGGTCTGGGAAGGCTTGTGGGGAAGGAGGGTGGGAGCTGGGTCTTGGAGGATGGGTAAAGATTGGGAAAGAGGAGCAGAGGACCTGGTATGAGCAAGGAGTGGGAGGCATCTGCAACAATGAATGAGTTAGAACTGGGAGATATATACAAGGGAAAGACGGGTTCTAGAATTTAGTTCTAGAATTATTTAGGCTCCGAAGGCAAAGGGTGCAGCCCCATGTGGTTCATGTAATGATGCTTGCATGGATTATGACATGAGTTGGGGTCAGGGCAAAGAGGGGAGAAGAAGTCCTTTGCGAGCTGGAGGAGAGAGTTATTGAGACTGATCATCTCAGTCTAAATTCATCTGAAGAGAATCTTCAGAGCTCATTTTTGGAGGAGGAGATGAGTAAAAGAGAAAAGAGACAGCGACGTTTTGAAATAGTGTTATGTCATACTGTCTATGAAGTCTTAAAGATTGGCGGCTTGAATTGGCACCATCGTGAATTTTGAATCTGTGTTAAATTTAAATTTACTTGTAAGTAAGGTGAAGATGAATAGTAGACAATACTTTGTTAGTGATGCCATCCTAGGCATATTTTGGTGGACGAGGGAAAGACATTCTAGAAACGTATCTGGAAGGAGGGAAGAGAGGTATTACGTGGGCTGGTAAAGAAAAGGCGATTAGCCCCTGAAATAATCCCCAGAGAGAAAGGATGGTAAAGGAAAAGGAAGGATGATATCAGGTCAGAGAGGGAGGGTGGTAGTGAAGGACGGTCCTTGAGGGAGTGCATAAGAGCATGCGTCAACAGAAAAGCCAAGCTGAAGCCAGAGCGAGATGCCACCAAGCTCTGAGAGCAGATGGGATGCATCAGGAGGGAACGGCTTTTTGGTGGAAGACTTTGGAACCAAGTGAATTGATTCCTTCAGAGCTTTGGAGTGCTAGTGGTGGGGTTTCAGAACCTTTCTATAACTCAGATACCCCAAAGGAATGAATGAATTATAATAACTCTTTCTCACAACTGTTTTGCTCTGTCCACCCCGGGTCCTTGGGAGGATAATACCCACAGGTATTGTACAGTACTGGTGCCCCGAATGCCTGAAGGTGTCTGCTGTAAACACAGCCCAGTGGGGAGGGGGTAAGACCTAGCTTCAGGCAAGATCACTTGGAGGTGGCTGTGCCCTCTGGCTAGCTGAGTTTCTGCCAGTCCAAGACTTCTGTGTCCCTGGGACCCTCGCGGCTGAGAGCAGCCTTGGCCCACAGCTCTGCCCCCACTGAGACAGCTCCTCTGGAATGAGTAGACTGCTCAAGCAGTGGCTGGTGGCTCTAGGGCAAAAGCCCTCAGTATGTTCCCTCAGCCCCAATCCCCACGTACACATAAGCTGTGTGGTTATGAGGAAGGGGCGATAGAAGAGGGTCAGGCAGGGGTGTAGAGCATCGCAGTGCGGACATGACAGTAGCGGGATGCCTGATGCTGTGTTTCTCTCCGCAGAGGGGCACCATGCCGGTGGAGAGGATGCGGATGCGCCCGTGGCTGGAGGAACAGATAAACTCAAACAGGATACCAGGGCTGAAGTGGCTGAACAAAGTAAGTGTGATGGGTGTGTGTGTGAGAGTGTGTGTGTGTGTGAGTGAGAGAGAGAGAGAGCGAGAGAGAGAGAGAGAGAGCGAGCACCTTACTAAAAGCATGTATACCTCTGAAAGCAAAATTGTACTTTGTGTTCAAAATCTTATGCTAATTAATTACAAAAACCAACCAAGCAAAAATCATCATAAAAACATCAAATTATTGTATAAAGAAGACGTTTATTTAATCATCTCAGACTGTAGTTGCAAACCCTGACTTAACAGTTTCAGCTCACCGTTGATATTGTAGATGACTATTTATAGGAAACTTCTTGCTGTATTTTTCTTTAACGATTCTTACCCTCTTCCTTCCCTAAATTCCTTGCTTGCTTCTCTCCTGCCTTTCAGGAGTAGAGGACATGGAAACTGGGGTTTTGTATCGGGAATGGAACATAGTGATTTATTTCCAGTATTTACTTTATGAAGAAAACTTTTGTTTTCGTCTTTAAAAATGTCTTCCCTTTATCTTATTGAGAAATCCTATTTGTGTGCCTACCTGTCCTAGAAAAAGAAAATTCTATCATTTACAGAGCACCCCCACCCCTACGATGTATACTCACACATGCCCTTACTTTATCAACTTCAGATTCTCAGTTTAATTGATCGTACCTGTTAGGGGTGAATCAGGAAGATAGTGTCTGTAGAAATAAAGAAGACCTGAAATTATATAGTTATAATTTAGAAAAGCAACTAAATATAATATATCACGCCTTCTTTAAGAGAGACCAAGGGAGGTCTCTTTCCCATTAATAGGAATATTGCAGTTCTTCTGAGAAAATTTCTTTTTCCTCGTCTACCTCTCCCCTCATTTTTAATCTTAAGGACAGGATTAATAATTTAGCTGGTCAGGCTTTATCTTTGTATCATGTGCCG
Source organism: Rousettus aegyptiacus (assembly GCF_014176215.1). Taxonomy (NCBI): domain Eukaryota; kingdom Metazoa; phylum Chordata; class Mammalia; order Chiroptera; family Pteropodidae; genus Rousettus; species Rousettus aegyptiacus. The sequence continues at coordinate 27,877,609 of NW_023416286.1, forward strand.
ACAGCTTAGTGCCAGATTGTAGCCCACTTGTAACAAGTGTACAGGATATCGAAGCATAATTTTTTAAAAAGACTAATATCACTTCTGGCCTCATTTGATCTTTTCAGATATCTGTCAAATCTTATTTTTTTTGCTCGTTTTCTCTCATTCACTTATTTTTTTCACTTATTTAATGGTGTTATATTTGAACATACCTGTTTACGTGAGTCCTTTCCAAAACATGGTGGGGTATGAAGTGAATCAAAATGAAGAAACCGTATGCTCATTCCATGTGACCTGTCGTAGATTATAAGGTCTTATGTCAAACGATGTATTTTTCAGGGCTTTCTATTTCTGTAATGTTCTGGATTTGTATCCTAGGGTGGGGGTGGGAGGCTTCGTAATTAGCCTTTTCCAAAGAAGCAAACGAGAACTCAGGTTACTGGCCTGCAGGAGCCCACGTGGAGGTACAGGGAAAGGGAGGATGATTGTCAGGGGCGTTGAGGAGGCCCAGGGTACCCAATAATGATGATCACACTGCTAATAAAAACGAACATTTATTAAGTGCCGGGTACCCCTCTAAGCAAGATACATGCCTTAACTCACCTATGGCATGGACATCGTGATTTTTTTCAGTTTTACAGAAAAAGAAATTAGTGCACAGAGAGGTTAAGTAGGGTTCTATTTCGAAGAACAAGATAACATTGCCTATATTGATTTAGAGTGTGGAATTCAAGCAGATATTCCTGATTCTGAAGAGAATAAGTTTGTGTTTACATATTCTTTAAAAAAAGAAACAAACGCATGCACCACTTTTGGCTGACTTGATGCACTGGCACACTTACCATGTCATCACGTCTCGGGTACCGAGTAGGTCCTTGATATGCTGCAGTTAGTTGTCCTCTAGTAGGCTGAATTGTGCCTCCTCAAAAGATACGTTCACATCCTAACTCCTGGAACCTGTGGATATGACCTTATTTGGAACAAGAGTCTTGGCTGATGTCACCGATTTAAGGATCTCCACATGAGGTCATCCTGGTTTATCCAGCTGGGCCAATCCAATGATAATTGTCCTTAGAAGAGAAGACACACGCACAGAGGAGGAGGCCATGTAAAGGAGGAGAGCTCGGAGTGATGCATCCTCCCACAGGAAAGGCCTGGGACCAGCGGTAGCTGGAAGAGGCGAGGGAAGAGTCTCCTTAGAGCCTGCGAAGGGAACGTGGCCCTGCTGACATCTTGCATTTGGATGTCTGGCGTCTAGAACTGTGACAGAATAAATTTCCATGGTTGTCAGCCGCCCAGTTTGTGGCACTTTGTTATGATAGCACTAGGAAACTAATGCACCCTCTGAGGTTTGTTTCCTGACTGAGACTTTCCACTGAGACGCCTTTTCTTCCATCCACTCCGTCCATGTTTTTTGGACCAGAAAGTAAATGGGTTTCTCCTTGGGTCATTGAACACTGAGCTCATGGCTCGTCAGTTCTCTTCCACAGCAAAGAGGGGAGGGGTTCTCCTCTGCTATCACGTCCGGCTCCTGCCGGGGCTGGACAGGAGCCAGGCTGAAGGAAGGAGCGCGTGCCTGTGGCTGCCACTGAAGGTGCCTCTTTGGACAAGGCTGACACGGGAGTCCGTGCGCTGCCTGAGGGGCATAATCTGGCAGGCCCCTGACTGGGCCGAGCCAGAGTGTTCGCGTGACTGTGTTTGTGTATGTGGACAGTACAGTCACTTTCACTATAGACCTCGGATGGAGTCAGGACATTTTCTCTCCACATCTGTACCTCGACAGGGCATCTTTTTATAGGTTTCTGCTCTCTTAGGCTTGCTGGTATATGTCTGTCCACATAAATATTTAACTGAGACCCTAATATTTATTTCCTTCCCACTCATAAACATTCTGCCGAAGAATCTCTCTTTGTATTTTGAGTGGTTTGAGGTCATTCCAAAATTTCTTCTCCCGCCAAAGGCTGTTTTAACTCTTAGAAAATGGGCACCGTCCCCGGGACTTTGTCATTCATTTGTATGTTGCTAGTTATGGTGACGTACTCTAGGCCAGAAGCCCCCTGGGGGCAGGCGCCTTCTCTGCCATTACTGCACGCTCGGCGCCAGGCCTAGTGCCTGACACGTAAGAGGTAAATACTGTCCTGTGAATAAATGGACAGATGATGTGTGCTCGAAGAGGAGCAACATTGGTGGCTTGTTTTCTCCCTGTTCAGATAATTAGACTTGAGGACACTGGGTTGGCAGTTGTCACAGCTCTCTCAAATGGATGATCCATCAAATCCACTGTGTTCTTAGTAAGAGACAAACAGGTAGTTAATTAATGCCTAAATTTGTTTCCAGATCCTATTTTCCATACATATGGAGGAGGGTGGTGATGAAATGGGTCCTTTGGAGGCCTCTGAAGATGCAGTGAGAGTTTGGCAAAGCAGCGTTATAACTAACTCATGAATGGGGCTGTAGTTTGGGCCACTTACTTTTTATGATGAGTGTTTGCAAATGTACATAGTATGTTTGAATAGCCTAATGACTGGAAAGAATAGTACAGTAAATTTTCATCTAGAGTTAATAATGCACACCTAGAGTTAACAATTATTAACATTTTGTTTTATCTTTGTATGTGTGTATATGTGTGTATGTGTGTATATGGTATTTTAAAGCAACTCCCTGACAGTATACATTTCCAAGATTTAAGAACATTTTCACATATATTCATAGTACTGTTGTCAATTGGAAAAAGTTGATCATAAGTTTTTAATATTATCATTACCCTGTTCATGCTCAAAATCCCTTGAGTATTCTCAGAATACCTTTTTACAGTTGGTTTGTTCAGTCAGAACCCTGAGAAGGTCCACGTGTTTGTGTTTGTGGTTCAGACTCGAAGTCTCTCCTGATCGTGAACAGGATCCCCTCCATTGGCTCGTTGATGGGACCAGGTCAGTCAGGATTTGTCCAATGCTTGCTGTGGTTTCCCTGGGCCACTTTTGGAGGAAGGAAGGAGGCAGCCACATCCAGGTTCACGGCCTCTCTTGTGGCCCCGATTGATTCCCACTGTGGTTCTTGGTGTTCTGGTTTCATTTTGGAGATCTGCCTGGACCCAGGCACGCAGGCCACTCTCCCAGCACGGGAGGTCAGCAGGGAGGGCCAAAACTTTACCTTCTTTTCACTTTGAAAGCAGGCTGTGCTTGTGTAAATATTAGGCCATCTCGGAACAGGGTAAGGAGTCCAAACAAAAATAGCAAATGAAATTTGAACATCTTATAAACATTAGGGAAGAGAAGAGACAGAGGGAGATAAGAAAACTAGTTTCCACTTGGGGCCAAGGTATGTTTGTCCTGCGTTGCTCAAGATATCTTAAATGTCCTCAACTCAAGCAGCACTTACCTCTCCTGCCGAGTTGGGCAGAGTTCTACATGCACGTGAACAGGAGTGGACTCTGGTATGTGCGGCCCTTTTGTATACGGCGTGTACAGCCACCGCGTGTGCAGAGCAGGTGCTCAGGGCTCCTGATGGCACACGCTCACGTCACAGTCCGTACAAATGCAGAATAAGGTGCCATCAGCGTCCCATAGGACACAACAATCTATGGCCAGAATGTTTACTGATCAGAATCTCTTTTGGTTTTACAACAAATTTCACCTTTACCTTTCAACATGGTCTTTATAAAAAAGATATTTGTGATAAATCGACCATTTAGAGGTGGTTTTTTTTTTCACTGTGAAAAACTAGTTAAAAGTTAGATTTTCCATGTAGTTTTTTTAAATTTACATTTTAACCATTTTAAAGTGTACGATCTAGTGGCATTAAGTACATTCGCAGTATTGTATACCGCCGTCATCACTATCTAATTCCCTTTTCATCCCCTGAAAATGAAACACTATACCCATTGAGCAGTCACTCCCTTCACTCCCTGTATCTTTCCCCTAGTTCACGGAGCCACTAAGCTGCTTACTGTCTCTATGAATTTGCCTTTTCTGGATATTTCATATCAGTGGAATTATTTAACGTGTGGCCTTTTGTGTAAAGCTTCTTTCATTTAGCATAAAGTTGCATCGATGTTGTAACACGTGTCAGTACCGCATACCTTTCGGTGGCCGAATAATATTCTATTTATGCATATACAACATCTTCTTTACGCATTAATCAGTTGATGGACATTTGGGTTGCGTTTCCCTTTTGGGTACTGTGAGGGTTGCTGCTAGGAACGTCCATGCGTAAATATTTGAACAAATATACCCAGGAATGAAATTACTGGGTCCTGTGGCAACTCTTTGTTTAACTTTTTGAGGAACAGCCAAACTGTTTTCCACAGCAGCTACACCATTTTACATTTCCACCAGCAATGTATGAATGTTCCATTTTCTCCACATCATCCACACCAACACTTACTATATTCTGTTTTCTTGATTCTAGCCATCCGAACATTAAAATGGTATCTTAATGTTGTTTCGATTTGCATTTCCCTGATGGTAAGTGGTGTTGACTATCTTTTAATGTGCTTATTGGCCATTCATTTGTTCTTGTCAGGTTCTTTGCCCATTTCAAAAGGATCCATGTTGGATAATTGCTAGTTCTATCATTACATTTGTGTTTTCATGATTTTGGCATGGTTTCTGTGAGACTAGGTTTGGTTGTGTGTGGGTGCGTGCGTGCATGCGTGCAAGAGCTGGAAAAGATCTACTTATCAGAGTCAACTCTGTGTCTTATGAGATAAATTTCAAATTGTGTCACCCAGAACTTCTTTGACCTAGAAAAAAGCACAACAGCAAATTCTTTAAGTATCTGTATCTTTAAGCATAAACCATTAGATTCTGGTTACGTACTTCAGGAAAAGTTCTTTCCCTGAAATAAGTTCATTGTCACTTTTTTTTTCATTTTCATGTGAACATCAAGAAGTGCAGTAAGTAATTTGCCCTGTGATTTTCAGCTACATTTAAAAAAATTCACTCAGCCCTATTTTGAGGACTGCCCTTTTGGAAACGGCTGACGTGAAACCCTGCTATTGCATTGGATGATACTGAGTAAACAGGAAGGGTTTGTGAAAATTCTCTTACTTTAAGTTCTTCTTTATTAACTGGGTTTCTAAATACAGTAGAATTTTCCCTTTTAACAGGTTTCGGGGAACTCTCAAGTGTCCCGAATTACTGGTAGTTCAGGCTTTGTAATTGGTTCTGTGGAGAGGCGCTGAGCCCCTTTGAGGTCAGTTGGGACCCTTTCTGTCTTTCACTGGGAAGCCAAAGTGGCGGAAAACACCAATAGCATTTGTTTTCCTTATCCTGTGTATTGTGCAGGGATCTCCCCAGAAATGGACATTATCTTTTTTTGTTGTTTTTTTTTTTAGGCAAGGCAACCCTTGGTTGACCTCACAGATTGCAAGGACCTTGTCAGCTTACGATCCCTTATTTTTTACACCTACAGCACCTGGTCTTGCTAGGCGGTCTCCCATCCAAGTACTGAACAGGTCCGACCCTGCTTACCTTCTGAGATCAGACAGGATTGGGCTTGTTCAGGGTGGCATGGCCGATTGAGACATTATCAGAACTAGTGAGGGGGACTTCACAGAAATGCAATTTTCCTGGGCTTTAATCTCCATGGAATCCAAGTCAATCCAGTTGTAGAACTGGAAATCTTCTAACTTTATACACTGAGAAACAATGTGCAGAGTGATTTAGGTGACTGAAGATGGGATCATGTGACGTTGGTTTTGAATTTAGATGCTTATTATCATAAGTTCCTGGGTTAAATAATTTAAATCTGTTCCTCAGTTTCTTCACCTGTAAAGTGGAAATAATGACACAAATATAGCTCATTAGGTTGTTGTAAAAAAACGAAACAAAACTAAGACCATGTGAACATGTGTAGTCACATGTAAAGTGCCATAGGACCTTAGTAACTGCTGGTGCTGCTGGTTGAACCAGGTTTCACATATGTAAGTTTTACTATGAGTATGAGTTTGTTTCCAAAGCACTAGTTTCTAGTCATGTGTTTGCCAGGGTTGATTTGAGCAATTTTGAGTTACCGCTTGGGCTGTAAGAAAGATGGAAAAGGTATGATATAAGAAGAATTGTACTGAGGAACTTTTCTCCAAAAAAGGAAGTATCATCTCTACATAATCGATACATCTTTGTACTTTTGCATTTTCATGCAAGGTAGTGACAGATAGAGGTTAGAACATTCGACGGAACCGTCTGTTTCTGTTGGCTACCCAAGCAGATTGAGATATTTGGTCTCTGTCACAGCGGCCTCATACCCCCAACTTCCTTTTTAGCAGTACAAACGGGTGTTATTTTGAAGAGTTGCCTAATTTTTAATTTACTAAGACAGCTGGAGTTCCTCTTTACCAAATGATGGAAATGAATGATAAGAAAAAAATGAGAAGTTTTACTTAGTGGCCAGTTATTGGTGGTTCTTTAAAGAAAAATGGCACAGATAATGGAACACGTCGTCGTATCCCAGATCGTCACCTGTGACCTTGGAATACATTCTTGTTTTGCTAGACTTTACATGATTCTGAATCTTATCTGGGTAGACTGTCAAGATTTAGGACCCCGTGGGGAAATGGGTTTGGTTCACAGAAGACTATATTGTAAAAACTAAACAAACCCAGTGCTGTTTGGTAAGGAACCTTACTAGCTAAAACTTAAGAACCTGCTGTAGTGAAACCCATGGCTATAGTTCTTATTTACATTTTTATTTTTTCAGGAAAAGAAGATTTTTCAGATCCCCTGGATGCATGCAGCTAGACATGGGTGGGATGTGGAAAAAGATGCGCCACTCTTTAGAAATTGGGCAATCCATACAGGTATTAAAACCCCCTTCATTGTTTACAGAGGCAGGCACTATTGCTTTTTTACTGTTGTTTTCATGCCTTCTTTTTCCTTTTAATTGTGATATAATTGACAAAATTTTATGATATTTAAAGTGAGCAATGTTATGGTTTGATATATGTAACTCTTGTGAAAGGATTCGTCCCATCGGGTTAACACATCCATCACCTCACATATTTACTATCTATCTATCTATCTATCTATCTATCTATCTATCATCTATCTATTTTACTGAGAACATTTAAATTCTACTCTCTTCAGTTATACAGTACAGCGTTAGCTATTGTTTATTTTTGGTTTTTTTACTGCATATATAAAATCTCTTGACCTATGGTCTCATGAAGATAGCTCTGAAAAACCTGTGATTTGCCCCCAGGCATATCCAGGACACATGTCTTACAAATTTCATCACTTAAAAGTGATACTCCAGCCATTCCACGGAAACTTTGTTCTTAAATTTCCTATAATGTGGAATTCTGACTAAGTTCGGCAGGTGTATACCAGTGTAATAATATAGAACTTACTTGTTCTGTGGGTTTAAATTTGAGTAGAATTTATCTCCCCCAAAGGTAGTCAAGAATATATTTATTTACCACAAAATTTAAGTAGGGAGTGATTTACAATAGTCAATTTTTTACTTAATATTTGAGAGTCAGATGAAAAAGAGACACTTCAGTTACCTGTGCTATTGGCCTCCCAGCTTTCCGGCCTTTTATATTACTTATATTGATACTCCATTTTTCTATCGTTATTAATTTTCTCTCAAGATATTTTGGTAGGGTCCGGTGACCAGCTTGTACCAATTTGCCTGGAACCGTCCAGGTTTTAAAACAAAAAATTTCTGTATCCCAAGAATCTTCTCAATCCCAGGAAAACTAGTATGTTAGTCATTGTAGGTATAGCCTGGAATTAAAAGAGTTCGATCCACTACTTGGCCAGTAATTCTGTGCTTCCAAAAAGTTTTACTCTGAATCTTAATTTTTTTCCTCTTTTTATTAACCTTAATTCTTTGGGCTGTTTTGTTAGGAAAGCATCAACCAGGAGTAGATAAACCTGATCCAAAAACATGGAAGGCGAATTTTCGATGTGCCATGAACTCCTTGCCTGATATCGAAGAAGTCAAGGATAAAAGTATAAAGAAAGGAAATAACGCCTTCAGAGTGTACCGGATGTTGCCCTTATCTGAGAGGCCTTCTAAGAAAGGTAGATAAAGAGATTTACTGACTATACTAATGATTACTTAATATATGTTGTAGTACCTTTGTGATTTATTTTTACTTCTGTAGTTCACACTGTGTATGATAATTCTGCCTCTACCCGACTGGGGAAAATGACTCACTAAATGCAGTAAAACATTTGTAATTTGGGCCATGTATAGATTAAAGCATGTACAGCTTCACTGAGAATTAAAAAAATAATTTAACTTAGGGAAAATGTTTCTCTGTATATTCTTCATGAAATAATCCAAAACTATCTTCTGTTACCACAGGAAAGAAACCAAAGACAGAAAAAGAAGACAGAGTTAAGCACATCAAGGTAATCTTTGGTTGTTTGGGGAGAAGGCCAAAGTTGTGACCATATTAATTTTTATACTCTATCTCATAAAAACAAGTAATGTGATCTCTGTGAAGTATTTAATCTTTCTCCTTTTGCTACTGTGTTTTGTGTGCTTTGCATGTCTCCTCTTTGGCATGTACCCACTTGCAGATTTTAGTGCACATATCCTTGCTTCATCCAGTTTCACTGGGAAATTTATGAATGAAGTCACGAATTCACACTGAGCTGTACAGTCACAAGCCTCCATCAGGTTCTCACAGTATTGCTAGCTGGTCACTTAGTACCAGCTAAGCTGTAGCAACCAGCTACTATCTGATAATATTAAGCACATTTTCAGACAATTAAATATATTTTAGAGTATATCGAATACTATATATTTATGTTAAAATGTATTACCTATTTTTTATACATACTATGTGTATATATATGTATAGATATATATTCCATGATAGGCCATTACATTGGGGACCCAGTGATCAGTTCAAATACTGTATTAGTGTGGATCTCAATAGTTTTTTGCGCTCCACTGTAAAACCAACTCTCATAACTCCCAAAGGTTTTCCATAGGGATGTGTTTGTGTAGGGGAGCTTTTTAGTAGGCTGTGCAGTCTGAAATCACCTTTGTGTGTAGATTGGATTGCCTTTATTAACTAGCAGGATAGCCAAATATCCCCTGCAAAATGGAGGATGCACTTCAGTTGCTGGGCAAAGAACAGATACTGCAGTCCCAGACCCCTGGACCATCAGAGAGAAGATTGTTTGGTTCTCTGTGCTCCCTTTGCAGATGAAGAAACTGAGGCTCAACAGAGCTAAATGATGTGGACCCAAAGGCTGTTAGACATGTGGCCAAAATCACACCATTATATAGAATTGAACTTAAAGGAAATGTCAAGGATTCTGATTTTTAACCTAGAATAGCTATTGAAGAAAAAAACAAACTGTCCAGACAGCACAATGTTTAAAAACAAGCCAGTTTGTCAAAATAGGAGAAAAAAAATATAAAAAAAATTTCAGATATAAAATTAGATTTATGAAGGTAGTTATAGTTTGAGGGAAAACTTAAATAGTCATTTCAGACGTATTTACCTCTACAATGGAAAAGAAATATTTTAGGCAGAGTATTTTAGTAACCATACCTCCACTTTCATTTTCAATATTTTTAGTTTGTGACTTGTTTTAAATAAAGCACAGTATTAAGGCCCAATTTTGTTTTAACCTATTGTAAGAAAATTTTATGCACACAGGAAGGAGACAAATTTGTTCTATAAATATTTCCATGTATATCTTTAAGAGATAAGAACTCTTTAAAAATAGCATAGTATCTTATATATATATCTTATTGCATCTGAAAAAATTAATTCCTCAGTATCATCAAGTATCCAGTCAGTGTTCAGATTTGTAGTTGTCTCATAAATGTTATAATTTTTATACAGACTATTACTTGAGCCAAGATTCATATAAGGTCCACACGTCATGATTTTTGGATACATTTTTGGATAAGTTTTTTTTTTCAGTTTATAGGTTTCTCCTATATCACTATAAAAATTTTTAATTTTTCCTCATTATTGAAAAAGCCTCGTTGTTAGTTGTATCAAGTTTTCCACAGTTTGGATTATTTAGGGCCTACATTTTAATTAAAATCATTTGGTCAGTAAATTATAACCACCACAAATATGTGATTTTGAAGAATTTGGTATAATCTTACATATGACTAGATCTTAATTACTAATATTTTCATAGCATCTAGTTCAGTGCATGGTACAAAACAGATAATTAGTACATATTTGATCACGGAAGACATCCATGAGTGTTTATTGACCAAATAGAAGCATAACTAATTATAACATGTGGGGTGGGAATGGAGCTTTTACATTAGAATTCAGATTTAGTTTCAAAATCTCAGTTAATGGAGAAATAAGAATGGAGTAACAGATGTTCACTTTTCAACAAGTTTTGCTCAAACATATCTACCACACTCCACTATCACATGCCAGTGATCATATATTTATGTATCTCTAAGGAAGAAAAATTGCCTGCAATGAAACTATGACACATCATTGATTATAAGACACGCCCTATCTCAGAGATTTGGAAATATGCACCTTAGAATTGATGACATATGCTGTTCTCATAAGTAAGGGGACACCTGCAGTCACATCAGCAATGGCAGTGTCTTCCACCTGGCCTCTCAGATGAGCAGGTTGTGGAAGGTACAGCCATAGGTAGGGCTTAGCCATATCAGCCAGGAAAGCGAATGAGAGGTGTCCTCTCAGCAACCCAACCATGCAGGTCAGGTTCCATCCCAGCAAAGCGTGTATTGTGAAATCTTCCTGTAATGAAGATATGGTTAATACCGGAAACTTGCCTTTCAAAGGGACATTGTTCCTTCAGCAGAAGGCTGGTGACTCATCAGAAATAAGCATAGCTGAACTTTCTTATTTAAATATACTTGCGTCTGTCCTACTGAGTAGCAGTGGAACATGGGTAAGACCAGCAGCTTCCCGAGTTCTGTGTCTCGTGACCGTAAATGCCATAGTGTTCTCTTGCCGTTTCTCCAGGTTGTCTGAAATTGTATAGTTAAAGGACCTCATCTTCTGAGCTATTAACATACTACTTTTTGTCGTCTGTGAGAACACCTAAGCTCTCAGTTAATATGCTCAATGCAGATATGCAACCGGAGAGACTAGGTGGGTTTCTTCCACTGAGAAAATTTGTCTTGTGTATAGTAGCTAAGTGTGAAAATTTGCTGTTGAAGCCAACTCCTCCCAATCTTTATTCGAGTTGGATTGATGTTTTAAATTGCAAAGGATGTTTAGAACATGCAGGCCAACTGTCAGCGTTTTTCTGAGGTCACTCAGGCAGTTGAGCTCCATGCCATTATGTTCCCTCAGCGGACAGCTTCCCTTGGGAGACCCAAGGCCCACTGGCCTTGTCATAGGTGCAGAAATACTGCCTCCATGTTCCCTGATGTTCTCTTTGTGAGTATGCCTTGTGCGCTCAGTGAGTTGTTTTAATGTGAACTAAGGCCCATCTATGTAGGGGTACTGGCTGTCTAAGAAAATTAAAATAAAAAAAGGAACTTAGTGAATAATACTAGATTATATGTTATTGGTGCATATATATGTTTCAAAAATGTCACAAGGATAGAAATGGGTAAAACAGAGGTGGTAGCTGCCACTTCTGAGGCCCTTCCAAGTTCTAACCTCTGTGATCGATCTCATTTAGCGCCCCTCTGTGATGGACAGGTTAACCCCATTTAGCACATGAGGAAACAGAGGCACGAAGAGGTTGAGTAATTTCCCCAAAGTTGCACTGCTTTATGGAGCCATAGTCTGAATCCCAGTTAGTAAGTTTCCAGAACCTGTGTTCTTTCACCACACGCAAGGCCTTTGAGCCTATTTGGAGGCCGTGGATCTGAGCCAGGCCCTGGGGGACGGATGGATCGACTGAAATGGAGGTCATTCTCAGGCACCCAAGCGCAGCACACATGAGCGCCTGGAGACTAGACTTGCAGTGCGGTATTCACTGAGTGAGTCAGAAAACTGGCTTCATTAGAGCAGGAGTTTGCGTGAGAGAACAAGGGAAACAAAGACATGCAGGTAAAGAGGATCAGAAATTAATACTTCCTGCTTCATAGCACTGTTGGCAGGTGAAAGATGCCTGCTTTGAAACTATAAAGTGCTTCCAGATCAAAGGATTGGTATTGTGGTGGAAAATATAATCTAGGAGGGCCTTGAAGGGCACTTGGTAAAGAGTAGGCCTGGCATCTGTTAGCTTTGAATGCAGACCTCTGGGTAGAAGTTACAGAAAGCACATACCGGTTTAGCAGAACTTTCTAACAGAGCTGTTGGCTCTAACAGTGACTTGAGCTGTATAAAAAACAACACGCTTCCTGTCACTGTCCCAAGACAGGCCGAATGTCCACCTGTCACGGCTGATAGTGGAGCGAGTACAATTTTTAAACCTTAATTTGATGAAAACACATGCTTTGAAAAACAAAGTCAGAGCTACCTCGGACTGAGCAAATGAGAGAGCTTGCCCTGCCTGCCCAGCGCCTTCCTCCTGTCCTTGAGGGGACTGCTCAGAGTATAGTCTGAAACTGTTGGCTAAATAATGTATGTGGATGATTTTGTAAAATAAAGCCCAGTTGAGCTCTTCAGGGAGGATTCGGAGGGTGATATTTAGGGAGGGCTTTCTCACAGTGAGAGGAAGGAATAGAGGGGAGGAGAGATGGAGGTAGAAAGTTTAGGTGAAGACGGTGGCAGTCAGATTGCAGAGGAAGATACATTTCTGTGGACAAGACAAGAGGATACAGAGGATGGAGACAAGTGGACCGCAGGGGAGGCCTTGAGTTTTCGACCCTCATAGAGGGGTTTACTGGGAAGGGAGCATGTTCTGTGATGAAGAGGGCACGTTTAACTTTGAGCACATTGAGTTTGAAATGACAGAAAGCCTCTAAAAGCAAGTGGTGGGTAGAAAGTTGAACCTTACAGGTGTAGAGCTCAGGTATGTGTTGGAGGGCAGGGGTGTGGTCATTTACTCAAGGATGATATTGGAGGCCTTGAAAACAGATGTCTTCTCCAAGCAAGAAGCTATGTGAGACGAAGACAGAGACCCAAGGAGAAGATGAAGAGAAAAGTGAGCCAAGTTAAAAAAAAAAAGTCAAAAGGGAAGTTGTGGTAAGAATGGGAAGGAAGAGAGGGAAGACCATCTAGTTCCCAGGAAAGAAGGAAAGGGCGACGAGTGTTTCTAGGACCAGGCGGAAGGCTTTAGCCTGTTTCACCAGAGTCGTGTTCCCAGTGGCCTCGTGGCCTCCATGGTGTGCAGTTCCCTGGGATGCTTTTATGAGGCCCAGCTGTGAGCTCGAAATATTTGTTAGTAGAGAAACCTAGAGGTGCTCGTACATTTGGCTTTGAGGAGACTGGTTTTACATATATGAATTAGGGCATTTCTGGAGGTGGGGGTTGGGGTGGGGTGGGAAATGGTCTTACGGCCATTATGTTTGGCCTCAGGGAGGGGACATCTAGACAAGGGACTCTGACCCAGGAATGAAACAGAATGAGCTTGGAGCAGAGGATTGAGTGGCCCTTGCTGTCTTGTGACTCAGGCCTACCCCAAACCACTCCAGCAAGCATAGCTTTGAGACCAACCAAAGGTATATTATTTTAGAGGTCTGAGGAAGACTGCCCTGCCCCCGACTCTCTCCTGTGCTGGTTTGCTTTCACCTAAAATCCCTTAAACTGTAGACCAAACCTTGGATTCTGTAATGAATAGCTCAAGCTTCTTGGGGCATAACTATTTAGCAGCATTAATGCACCATGGAGGAATCTGAACCCAGACATAATCTTCTGTTTTGGTTTTCCTTGGGGTGAGGTGACAGGGTTAGAAACCAGGACGACTTGTCTAACAGGAATGCTGATATCTAAAGTAAGAAAGGGAATAGAAAGAGGAGGCAGGTTCAGGATTAACCAGGCCATGTTATGGTGCAGGACTGGACAGCACAGAGGTCCGGGAGACGCTGGGCAACGGCCGCTCACGACCTACAGGATCTCTAGGGTCACATGTGCCATAGAGAACTGTACACTCCCTTTCTCATCTTCTTATTTTGGGTTCCTCATTTAAAAAAGTGTACATACATATGTATGTATGTGCATATGTATATATGTAGTTTAGGTTTAGACATTCCTATTCTGATCATTTCAAAACTTTCCACTGAGATTAGTGAAGATCTCTGTTGTTCTACACCCTGGATGGAGACGTGTCAGGGAGGCACTGGCTACATTTCACTGTATAATCTACTGTACTGTCCTTCCAGAGTGATGGTACCAATGAGAGGGTTTCGCTGAAGACTTTGAAATCAACAGGTTGTTTTCGAAGTCGAGATGGGAGGAGTAAGTTAGTGTTCAGAGTAGTCTGACTTGGCCCCCCATTAGTAGGATTCGCTGTTCCATGGTAGAGGTTGTGTGGGATACAAGGTAGTGATGGGCCGTAAACGATGCTGACAGTGGTTCTCTCAGTCTCCATTGGAATTAGTGCAGGACACAGGGTCGATTAAGATGGAAGCTCCTGGACTCGGACTGTGCTGCTCGAGCAGAGACTGAGTTTAGTTCCTGTGTCTCCTGAGGCTAAAATTAGTATGATCTTAGTCTCTGAGTCATACTTTTCTCAAGTGTAAAGTGACGAAAGTATCACTCGCCACTACTTAAACTGTAGATCATGTGACACACTGAGTGGTCTTCAATGGAGAAATCAGAGTAATTTAGGTTTTTTGAGAGATACACGTCTCACTGCCTCATTCCTTTTATAAGAAACCTAGAAACGGAATGAGTAAAAAAATAACCGAAGACAGCAAAAGAAACTCTTTAAAAATTAGCAGTTCATTCCCTAATTCCTTCAAATGTTCTGTACTTAGTTCCTTTTGAGAGAATTGAAAGTGGCATAATGAAACGTTGGGGAGAGGGAGATGCCAAAAGGGGCCATTGAGGAAACGAGCGAGAAGGAAGGTTCCCTTGGAAAGGGGCGGGGCTGCGGTGACGGGCGGTTGGGGTTGGTAGTGCAAGCCTTCCTGTTGGTCGTCAGAGGATGACGTAGAGGGAGAGGGACTTGGGGAAAAGTCGCTGGATTTGGAAGAGCAGAGTTTTGTTGGCAACCTTAAGTAATAGTAAACAGTAACTTAATAAGTGCCGGGTACATATTTATCTCATTTAATCTTCACACCATCCCTGTGACATGGGTCCAGTTGTCCTCAGTTTACAGCTGTCCACCGTGTCCTAAGAGAGGCTTAAAGAGGTCAAATAAAGTCCTGCAACCTGTGAGGGGTGGAGGAGCCAGGCTTTGACGCCAGGTTGTCTTACCACCCCTGTTCCCCGGAGCCAGGAGCTTGATTCCGCAAGTGGAGCGGGCTCTAATGGGGTGTGGGCGGGCCGAAGGGAGTGAAGGCAAATGCTTGTTCAGAAGTTTGGCTATAAAGGAAGAGAAAAGATAGCGACTCAAGTCACAGGCCAGTGTGTCTTTCCCAGAAAGGACAGACTTCATATTTGGAACTTGTAAAAGAAGGGGGAATTGCTACAAGAGAAAGGGGTGGCAACTCTGCCCAGTGGGGCTGTCCTGGGCTCTTCCTTATGTTTGCCCTTTGGTACATCTGGTCAACTATGCAGTGTGTGATTTTTTTTTTTTTTTTTTAACTGAGCTATACGCTAAAGCGATACTGAAATTATAGTTAGGGCGGGAGTTTGCCAGGTGGGATCATGAAGGAGGAAGTCATTTTCTCCTCCTTCCCTATGGGACATCCCCGAGTCACCTTTTAGGGGGTTCATCATCGATTCAGAGTAGCACATAAATAAATTGATAAGAACACTCACATGTCTTAGGGGTGTAACCACTCTGGATTATTTAAAGCACGTTACTATTAGCCACACAGGATCCTCTGCTCCGCCTTGTGTTCTCTCTGCCACTCCACCCTCCTTGCTTTTCTTGGCTTCCCGAAGGAGTTGTCCGTGTGGCTTTTTCTCTCTGGCTTGACTGCTGTCACAGACACAAATGCGATCTTAACCCTGAGGAGAAGCCCTCTCATCAAAATACTGAAAGTCAATGTGTACTACAGAACTGGTTCTCCCAGGGTTGGTTGGCAGTCAGTCTGGGGGGTCCTAGTGCCCTTTGACTCAAACAGAATTGAGAAGGTATACTCAGGAAAAGGAAATTGTTCTCATTGTTTCATTAGTACGAGTGGGCTGCACTCAAAAGGCGTTTGTATGAAGCCGTGGGTGTGGGGTTGCTCGACTGGACTCCATCGGGGGAGGGAGGCCTCAGCCATGAGTCTGGCCTGTGTTATCAGCCATCCGCCCAAGTGGCCAGAGTCCAGGGCAAACCTTATCTGAGAAGAATTCATCTACAACGTCCTCTGAGTCCCTCTGCTCGGGCCAGTGGTTGAGGCATTTTCCTCGGAAATGGAGAAAAGAGCTTTTCCTCAGAAATGATTATAAAGGAGGTGGCGTGATTCCCGCCTTTGAGAGAAAGCCAGGAGCTGCCTCCTTTGAGCACTCCCTCCCCCAGAGAAGGAAGACTTGGGATCTAGGCAGTGGGATATTTTACATGGACAGTAATGTACCTCTGCTAAGCCCTTGAGCTATTGTCTGCAGATGTAAGCATTTCCGAAAGGCAAGCCAGACGCACTGGTACCATTTCCTCAAAGGAGGACCCTGCTTCTGTAGCTCCAGGCTGATTTAAAGAGGTAGGGAATGCGCTGGGGGGACAGACGTGACCCTAGCATTCAGGAAAGTAGACAGAGGGTGGAATTTAAGCTAAGAAAAGGGAGCGAAAGGAAGTGTTCTCAATTCTTTTTTTCTTTTCTTCTTCCTAGCAAGAACCAGTTGAGTCATCTTTGGGGCTTAGTAATGGAGTAAGTGATCTTTCTCCTGAGTGTGCGTTCCTGACTTCAGCTATAAAAAATGAAGTGGATAGCACGGTGAACATCATAGGTAAACTGTTTTGACATCTCATTTTTTACATACATGAGCAGCCCTCTGGGTCTAAAAATTGTAAAACATGATTCGAAATATCATAGGCAGTGGGAGGAGGTCTTGGAACCATCTCAAAATGCAAGTTCCAGTCCCCAGATTTTTAGGGCTGAACATAAAGGCCTTCGAGGGTCAGATAAAGGAACTCAGATGGTTCAGCCTCAAGAAAATAGGTCAAGAGTGACTTCCCCAAAGAGTCCAAGTAGGTGAACTGGTTTTATTTCTCCAGTGGCTAATGATTAGTGGTTCTCACTCTTTCAATAATTGGTCGCATGGACAAAGTGTTATTTATTTAACTTGGGAACAGGAGGAGGGGAGACCGCCCTCTCAGCACCTGCTCCATGGCAGACCTGCCACAAAGGTGGAACTCACCTTACAGATGAAGAAACTGAGGCACAGAGACATGTTACCTAAGGGCCCATTTGTTTTGGCCACCGTCCCTATTCCAGACTCGGTACCATGAGCAGGAGCTGGGTTAGGGAACAAGGCAGGCCCAGTTCCTCGTTTCATGGAGGGAGACAGCAAAAAAAAAAAAAAAAAACCACAGACAAATAAAGCTGCAAAGGAAAAGAACAGAGATGAGAGAGAACCAGGGCCTGGATGCACACTGGAGGCTTCTCCAAGGGGTTGGCATTTGCCCCGAAGCTGGCTAGGTGAGGAGGGGCATCGCAGGGCAGGTCGCAGAACTGCCTGAAGTAGACCACGCCATAAACGCATGCTTGGGGAGCCAGAAGAGCCAGTGTGACTGAGCGTATGAGAAGCACGAGGTTCTCCTCAGTGAGGGCAGCAGGGTGGGGTCAAGGAGATTGGATTTTATTTCCAAACTGCTGGAGAGAGAGAGAGAGAGAGAAAGAGAGTGTATGTGTGTGTGTTTTAAAAGTTTTTAAAATTGAAGTATAGCAGACAGTGAAGTGTGTAAATGTTTTGCACACACACACAGTGTAAACCCCACCCCTCGGAGGCTTTTAGGCAACAGTGTGACAAGTGTGAGTTACATCTCCGTAAATTCCTATTGGGATGCTGTGGTGAATGGTTGGTGGGGTCTCTGTGCAAGGCAGAGGCCCAGCAGCGAACTTGTATTCCAGCTCCAGCCCCAGAATCCAAAACCTTTTGGTCTCTTACACTTTATCCCATGTTGTAAGCAGTCAGGGCTTCTGATACTGGAGAGAACCAGGGAGATCAAGCAGGGCTACAAGAGCAAGCCTCACGGCCGGGCACCTTCATTTCTGGATTCCTTCTCAGCTGAGTAAGGACAGGAGGCCCCAGCCACTGCAGATGTCAGTCACCACTGCGTTCCCCTCGGTTTGGGAATTTTGGAAGTGGAAACGGGTGCGTGGGCACTTCCCTGAGCACCGAGGCCTTTGGCAGAATGCAGAGGGAAAGGATGAAGCGGATGTCGAGTGCCCTCTGTCTCACAGCAGGCCTGGCCTTGGCTTCCTCCCAGTGTTCACGTCTAGACGGGCACTTTTGCTTGGAGGCAGTTTGCCCCACAGTCATTCTGAGTTGAGAGAGGTCATCAAGACTGAGTGCTCTTCTCACTTCCCCTCTGGAGTTAGGCTACTTGCTTGACCAGAGAGGCCCAGCTCTTTTCCCATCTGGGCCCTTTTATCCAAGGCTCCAAGCCGTTTCCTCACCCTCTTGTTTTATTTTGGTTGAGTCTTCAGTATGTAACTCCTCAGCCACGGTGTTTGTCCTTTGCACCTGCCATGATTGGTGCCACATCTGCTTGGCACTTATTTAATGAGTCATTACTTCTGAGGCCAAGACAAATGCAGGGTTGGTTAGGAATTACCTACTAGATTAAGTGATTCTCTTCCTTGCCATAATAATAAAATAATAAAGGATGGCAGTAAAATGAGTTTGAATATCTCTTTCTATGTAGTTGGTAGCCCTTCCAAAGATATATAATTATGTACGAAGTGGATCCATACAAGTATTTTGAAGAAATGGCTAATTTGTGATTATTGCAAACAATAGCACACCTGATTTTAAACCTCTTACAGAGCTTTCATCTGCATGCTCCTCTGTGACCATTGATTAGCCATCCCAATCTTTGTGATTTCTGGGTAGAGATGAGGAACACAGGGATTCTGATTCCAAGGCCACTTTGGAATTTGAGTCTCCTGTCTCTTAAAAGCTTTTAAAAATATTTTCTTTAAACATGACACCATTTCTTTCAGTTCTTTTGTTTCTAAACCCAAGTTTATTCCAGTCCTATACTTAGGCACCAAGATAAAAAAGCTTCAAGGTGTTTCCATTCTGCTTTTATAAGCATATGTTTATGAGATTAAAATTGGGAGCAGAAATGAGTGCTTCACATGATAGTAGTTTTCCACGTTGTCTGTAGGCTCTTAGCTAGGGAAGTGGATTGAAGATCAATAACTTAATCCAGTGGAAGCCAGCCACCCAGCACATTTTATTCCAGACAGGGGTGGCTGTTTTGTAAGCGAATCTATTAGTACGCAAAACATGAAGTGTACTGTTGCCCTGACAAATTGCTTGATTGCTATGTTTTACTTCTATTCTTGCCACAAATCATAGCAGAAACACACACACATGCAGTTGTCAGCAGGCTGTGTCCTGGTCATGCCTTTTCGTTCACATGTAGCTCGTTGTGCATACCAAAAAAAAAAAGTGCGCCATCTCAATACTTAGGACATATCTTTTAATGTTCCATCTCTCCAGTATGGAAAAATGCGCAGGTTAGCACCTTCGAAGACCTAGCCCCGCTTTCTCTTTTAGGGGACGGAGAAAACATGCCTTATTTTTATTTTTACTTGTCTTTAGCATTGTATTATTTTTTTGTGTGTGTGGTAACTTCTGTTTTTAGGAAGCGGAAGAAGCGAGCAACATGTTGGATTGTTCTGACAATACCCCACTGGCATTCTGCCCAGGTTAGCAGTGCTTTTGCTGAGCTGTATTGAAATGATCTCCAGACCAGTGCAAAAAGCTTGCAGGTGCGGACATTCTGTCTGACTTGCCTGGGCCGCGTTTTATAACTCTGTTGTGTTTCTTGATAAAAGGTAACCCCACCCTTCAATAAAGCAAAGATTGCTACCAAACAAAGGAGGCCATTCATGATGCTCTGAAGCAAATCAGGCAGTCCTTAGGGACTAGGCGCACAGAAATTAGGGAACAGTGTGATTTGGATTTTGTCTGGATTTCGGCTGCACAAAATGCACCTTTTAGGGACATGCTTTTTTGGTAATTGCTTTCGGATTTAACCGACTTTAAAGTAAAACTTGAGTAGCTTTTCTAACGAGGCTTGGAAACTCAGATGTCAACAGGGAGGACTGAAGTTATAGGAGGACGCATCTACAACTTAGAGACCACCCTTCCGGCCTCCCCAAGAGGGCCTCCAGCACCAGAATTCATAATGACTTGAAGGTGGCCTAAGGTGACACTAGGCTGTAGGACTGTGTCTTCATCTTTTTCCAGCTCTCTTTCCCCTGTTCTTTTTGCCATTTTCCCTGGTGCTTAAGATATGAAAAATTTCATCTGCAAGGTGAAATTATAGTAGCTGTAGGCTTTAGATGGAAGTGAGTGAAGGTCTTCCATGCTGGTTCTCGGTGGGCTAGCTGCCTTCTCCTGGGAGGGCTGAGCGGTTTCCCCCTCTGGAGTGGGGGCCAGAGACAAGGCATGCAGTTTTACCAGGAACCCTAGGAAACTCAGAGCAATATGAAACTCCATGTAAGATGTGCACCAAGATATCAGAATACACCCAGACTCAGAAACGGTAATATACCTTGTTTTTCTTCAGTGGACTGGACTTTGGGAAGCCCAGTCGCAGAGGTGAGACTGCATGGGACACGCTCTCCGTCACCAAGTGCAGCTGGAAGCCCTGGGCAGTGCAATTTGGCTGTTGGCTTTTCAACCTTAAGAAGTTATTATTTACCCAAGAAACTTGCCCTCCTTTTATGAGTCTATGTACTTTCTCCTTCCCCCTCTCTCTTACAACCCCCATCTTTTTTATCATTAACTATCAAGTCCCCCTGTCTTCCCACATCGTATTTTCCAAATCTGTCCCCTTCTTTCTGTTTCTGATACTGTTCCCGGTCACCTTTGCTCTCGTCTGAGCTCTCCTTCTATTCTGTCCCCTCCCCTATTCATTTCTGACACAGAATAATTTTTTTAAAAAAAATGTTATTCTCACCACTCGCTCTTGCCCCCAGGACAAAGACCCGAGTCTCCCTCATGTCCCCAGGGTCCTGGTGACCTGGCCTTGGCCCACCTCTTTTATACTTGTTTTTGAATTTGAATTATTCTGAACAGCTTGACTTCTGTGTGCCCATCCAGAGAGAAGGCGAGGCTGGTTGTGCATTTTGTTATCGTGGAGAGGCTGCTAAAGCTCTGTCGACACAGCAGAGTAAGAAATGGGCATTTGGCAGTTCCACTGGGAAGTGTGAGCTGCCAACCCAAGGAGTCTTCCTCAGGTTTCTGCTCCCAGGACGTTGACCCTTGAGATGGCTGATGAATTCTACTGAGTTTTGATTGGGACCCCTTATTCGCTCCCCTTTATGGGGTGCCGTTTCCTTGGAGGGTGAAAAGTGCGCACCGTGCCAGCTGCATTCTTGTTTCTCCCTGTACCTGCGTCAGCCTGTTGTCGTCTGGGGCTGTCTGCCTGTGTGGGAACCCAGCTCTGTCCTCTGAAATTACTAACCCCACCAGACTGTCTCTCCTGTCATTGCTCATGGGAGCTAAACAAAACCATTGCCGTATTTGATTTAAAAAACAAACAAACGCTGGATTAGAAGTTAAAAGTCATGGGCTGTAGGCCCAGCTCTGCAGTTTTTTACTTACCACTTGATCTTGGGCAAACTCTCGAAGCTCTTTGAGACTCAGTTTCCTCATATATGGAAGAGAAGTAATAATACTGGTCTTGCCTACCTCACAGGGTTGTTGAAGGATCAGATGAGTAGAACAGATAGTATATCATAATCATAATCACAATATTACTTTGGCACTGTTATAAGGTGGTAAAATGGTATTGTGATTATAATATGATCCCACCAAAATATATTAAAATATATTTGAGGAAGAAAAGTAGTCTCCATCTGTGCTGTGCCATCGCGGCTGATATTAACAGTTTCAATTCTCAAACTTTCAGATTGGGTCAAGGAGGAATTTCTCTCCACGGACCACGTGGATCACTTGATTTTATATGCCACCCTAATAAGCTTTATTCTTGACCCTGCAGCCACCTGGTGACCTTGGCAATTTACCCAACCTCTTTGGGTTTCAGCTTTCCTCAGCTGAAAAGCAGTAGGAACAACTCACCTTCAAAAACCTTTCTATTTCTAACAGTCTCTACTTTCACGAGATTTTCCTGAGGCGTGGGGGCAACTGATCTCTCAGGTGGAGCCCCACATTAAGCCAACAATTGTTGATAGAGTAAGAATGACCTTTTAAGGAATCAAACCAGTTCATCAGTAACCAGCCATGAATAATATTGTTGTAATTCTCAGCAACTAGGTCCAGATAAAATTGCATTCCTGTGGGTGACTCTTTTCCTCCAGTGCTGACCTTAATAAGCTGGGGAAGCTTAGTGGGTTTCTAGCTCCTCTAACCATTGGAGACTTTCCTTGGCACCCAATATAGAACTGTTAAAAAGCAATTTCACTATTGGTTATGAGCCCAGAGTTTCATTAAGGTGAGATTCGAAAGTTTTTATCCTAAGCGAGGCTTGGAAAGCCAGGAGTAGCTCAGTTTGAACTTCATTAACTCTTTCTGCGAGGGAGACTGTTCTCCAAAGTACTTGAGTTGAGCTTTGGGGTCAGGGAAAGCTGAATTTGAATCCTGCTTCTACCATTTAATTGACCGTCTGCCATTGAGTTATTTCACTCTCCCCAGTATTTTTCCTGTGCCTAAGAAGGGTTGATGACAGTACCTTCTTCATGGGGTGTGAGGTCTCATGGGGAGGAGGCAAAGATAAGGGCTCAGGAAACATTAGGTTTTGTTGTTATTTATCAAGTCAGGATGCTAGACACCTAAAGGGTACTACTTCTATAGCGGATTATACACGTTTGTTATTTCTGTGGCTTTTCCGTTGTCAGGACTCAGTGTTACTGTCTGTGTGGTCATGTGGGGCGAAGTTTTGGTGGTTCAGGTAATCAGTTCCTGTGGTGAGGGGCCGGGGGGCAGAGAAAGAGAGAGAGACAGGGAAATGGACTGATGAGCAGGGGCGCCTGCAGCACATCTGGAGAGCGTCCCAGATGTTAGGGTTTCCCTGCCTCTCTCTTGGGCTTGTGAGTATGAGCTGGGAAGTTTCTAAAGTGCCCTCAGTGATGTTAAGATGGAGAGAAGTGACTGTCCCTGTCTGAGCCATAAAGTGACATGTTCCTAAGGAGATAGTTTGGCTGTAGAGATGAGGCGATTGCATTAACTGGGGATTCAGATCGTAGCCCAGAAAACAAGTTTCTTGTTGTATCCTGGTTACCAGCATTCAGGATACACATAATACTTGAGAAAGGTGCTTATCTCTCTCTCTCTTTTTTTTTTTTGGCCATAAGTCATGTATATTAAGTAAAATTAACCCCTCACAGGCGTACAGGTCTGTGAATTTTGACAGAAGCACTCGGTTGTGTAACCACCACTGTAATCAAGACATTTTCATCCCCCCGTAACGTTTCCTACCTCTGCCCTCAGCTTCTGGAACTATGGCTTGCTTTATCATTTCATCTAGGCGTAAAAAAGCCCACTTGCCAGAAGTCTTGAATTTTTCTAGAAAGCGTTTATCGTTAATACGGGTTTGCCAGTGGTCATGGACTCATGCAAGACTCGGGCTGCAGTCAGGGAGCTTTGGTCCGTTCGTTCATCTGTTCGTTCAGCAGAGATTCGCTGAGCAGCACTCTGGTGCACGCACGAGTATCGTTACGACTTGATGCAAAAAGTTCTAATGCAGGTTCTCGACAATCTCAAGGGCCCTAATTAGGTTAGGAGATGACACACAAATGAAAAGTTAAATAAAGATATATGGAATTAACTCGCAGTGCGTGGCAGAAAGTCAAGAAATGTCACAAGGTCATGTCACCTTGGAGTTCTGGCTGAGCGGTGGGGACAGTGAGTGAGAGGTGCTCAGGAAAGAGAGGTCAGTCTCTTCTGGGGTGGTCAAGAAAAGGCTCCGAAAAAGAAAAAAAAAAACAACCCAGAGGCATTGTGAAGACTGCTGGTCGCTCACCCTGCCCTTCTGCTTCCTCCCCCCTCCGTGTCATTGCTTCACTGAAGTCTTTGATTCCTCGAACTGGAAAAAAACATTCCACTTCCTCAGTTCTCATCACGTGGTCCCGCCTCGCCTGCCCCTTTGTCTTTTCACTACTGTCCTGAACTTCCTCTCTAGATTATTATGCGCCGGTCTGCAGCCCTCCTGGACTTCGTTCCTATAAACCAGGTCCTTGACCAGACTGACCTTTCTCTGCCCCTCTTAGTTCTTGACAGCAATGTCCTGTACAAAGTAAGTGCTCAATAAAACTTTGTTGGTTGAATCACCAAGTTGGGCATTATGGGGAAAAACGGTGAGGGAGAGAATTCTTAGTCAGAACAGAGGGATATAATTAGAAAAATGCTGAAACTGCTGCCATTCTTTATACTCCTAGTTAGCTTGCTATCTCCCTATTTACAATGACAGTGCAAAAGGAAATGAACTTTGGAGTATTGGAAGTTAAAGTGGCCTCAATATAAATCAAATTTATATAAGAGCTGAATTGCCTTAGAGTATTACTTTTGTACCCGCCCCTCACACACACACACACACAGACACACACACACGCACCATTTGGTTTCTGTCTCACTCATTAACTGCTTCTTAGAATTTGGGGAATCTCGTTTTCCTGCTCTTTTGTTTTGTTTGGGAGAAGAAACTTGAGAGAGGTCAGTGTCGGCACTCGGTCTGTGTCTAGTGAACTGCGTAATTGATGTTCTCGTGCCCAAATAGATAGTTCAAAGGATAAAATAAGAATCTGGGAGGCTGCCTGCCATATTTAGCCTGCCTTCCTTTTCTTTCATTTTATCCCCTCCAGGAAAACCTAAGTAGCATCCAATTTCCCTTCCATTCTGTATGCTGTGGCTTTGTGGACTCTTTTATCACATCCCCAAATCTCCTTTCCCAGCCTCCTTGGTGTCTTTCCTTTCATTGGAGAACCCATGTGTTCTTACTCTCTTCTAAAACCTTCCCAGAGTGAAATCAGCTAATGTTCTCCTTACCTTACGTTAGTCATTTCATCCCCTCCACCGAAAAAGCAATCGTAGTAGGAACCCATTTATAAACAAAAATACTTGAGCAATTAAAATACTTTGAGCAGTGAAAACAAGAACTTGTCCATGATAGCTAAGTTCTCTAGGAGCCTAGAATGTGGGCTCCTTCCTGCCTAACCTGAACATTTTATGGATGGCCTAAAAATGTCAGGGACATAGAGCATTGCATATAATCCAGACGTATGACTTTAGACAAGTCACTCTACTTCTCTGTGCCTGGGTTTCTTCATTTATAACAGGATAGTGATGGTTTCCCTGTCATTCTCATGGGTTGAAATGTTAAAATAACTTATACATGAACCATAAGTAAAACATCAATTATGATGGCAAAGTACTTTGAGGCCTTCAGGAAAATACTGTTGTTCCCATTTGTTTATTGGCACCAGTTTTCAGGCATATTATATCTAATAAATTGCCAGCTGACCTAAAAGGTCAGCTCTGTTTATAAGCAGAGCAAGATATTAGGGGCATTCAAATGAAAGGCACAATGAGATTACCATACACCTATCAGAAAGGCTAAAGCAAAAAAAAAATCGTCACAGTACCAAAGGCTGGTGAGAACACGCATAAAGTAGATCCTCCACACACTGCTGGTGGAAATGTAAAATGGTATAGCCACTCTGGACAATAATTTGGTAGTTTTTTGTAAAGCTAAACATTTAATTAACATATGATCTAGCAGTTGCATTCTTGGGCATTTATCTGAGAGAAATGGAAACTTACATTTCTACAAAACCTGTGCACAAATGTTCAAAGCAGCTTTATTCGTAATAGCCAAGGAATAGAAACAGCCCAGAAGTCTTTCAGTAGGTGAACAGTTAAACTGTGGTACATCCACACCATGGGATATTACTCAGCAATGAAAAGGAACCAACTATTGATACATACAACAACTCGAATGAATAAATTTCCAGGGAATTATGCTGAGTGGAAAAAAGCCGATCTCACGAAGTTACTGTGTGAGTCTATTTATGGCACATTCTTAAAATGACAAAAAGTAGAGAAATGGGAAAGATTAGTAGATGTCATGGATTAGAGACAAGGGGAGGAGGCCGAAGAAAGGATATGGTTACAAAAGAGTAACGAGATGCTTGTGATGGAACTGTTCAGTATTGGACTGTGGCGGTGGGTACATGAAACTTCATACACAATAAAATTACATAGAACTAAGTTCACACACATAAATACGTTAAAGGGCTCACAGGTCTCTGTTATTTCTTACAACAGTGTATGAATCTATAATTTAGATTTAGAGCCAGGTGGTCAGAATTCCCCTTGACAGTGTTCTGGGGGGTTGATGTTGCTGATGCATGTTAGACCTGGGAAACCATTCTGTTCCGTTGTTCTGATATTTCATCCAGAGGTCACATTGCCTGCGGAGTAGGAAGAGGACTAGGATAAGAATAGAGCACCCCACAGCTAGAAATGACACAAGGGGGTGGATTTTGGTGGCTCTTCCTCCTTACTAAGATTTGATAATGTCTCTCTAGACCCCAGGACAGAGATAATAACAACAGCTTCCATCAGAGATCGAGTAGAGAATAGAAATGGGTCAGATTCAAAGCACTGTCTAACTGGCCCTGGGACTGGGTCTGGATGCAGCTTCTGGTCCTACAGCTTTGGCTGTGACTGGATGGAGTTTGGGATGTTGCCACATGTAAGCACCATTGCCGGGCATGATGGAAATAGCCCTGGGGAGCCAGGTTATTGGCAAGCTGCTTCTCTGGAGATGTTAACCCAAAGCTACGATTTGCTCTTCAGTTTCATGGCGGATGACGTGTGGTAACTAAGAATCTGACTCTTGGCTGTTTGGCTCTTTTGGGAAGGTTTTCTGTCTTGAGAGAATGTGCTAGAATTGTGAAGTCAGGAGACGTTGGTGCATGATGTTTCTGTTTTCTCTGAAGTTGTAGGACAGTCACATCTGGACAGCAACATTGAGAATCAAGAGATTGTCACTAATCCGCCAGATATTTGCCAAGTTGTGGAGGTGACCACTGAGAGCGATGAACAGCCGGTCAGCATGAGTGAGCTCTACCCTCTGCAGATTTCGCCTGTGTCTTCCTATGCAGGTAAGGGGGAGGACGGGACCTGTAGAACTGTGCCAGGAGCGGGGGAAGGCAGTCCTTTAGCCTAGAGTCAACTGTTTCACCACACGGCAAAAAAAAAAAAAAAAAAAAAAAAAAAATTCTTTCCTCTCTCCTGGGGATTCTTCTTGCTTTAATTTCCTCAACCAAAATCATCTTGGACACTTTTGTTCACGCCCGTAACATTTTCATGCATGACTAACCAATAAATAAGATTTCTTTGGGGGAAGTAGTTCATCTGAGTCTACTTGCACGAATTATCAGAAATTTGGAAGAGTGTTTGTAGTGGAATCTGAGTTTAACCGAGCTGGATAGGACCTCAGCGATCATCGCTTTCAGTTCCTTCATTTTTGGAAGCGAAGGGACTTGTTCCATGTCACACAGACAGTAAGTGTTTGGGTCAGGACTTGGACTAAACTTTCAGACCCCAAGCCCCATTTCATTCCACCGGGTTTACTTGTCACTTCCACATTATGTTCCCTTTCTTTTTCGATTTAGTGCAGCTTCTGATTGGGCCAGGCAACTGAGCCCATTTCTGATTCCCCAGAGAATACCCACATAATTGCAGGAATTGGCCCAGACGGGCACAGGTTTAGAACCCGATTCAGTTGGTTCCTCCATCGTTACAGAATAAATCGATGGATTCTTTTCCCTACTAGCGTTATATCATCTTATGCTCTCTTCCAAGTGATTTCCATTTAGTTTTTTGGGATGCAATTATAATTAGAAAATATAAATTGCGAGTCAGTGTTATTGCTTGCGAACATTAAAAATAAAAAACAGAGGCCTTATCATGAATAACTACAGTCAGCTCTAACAAATGGTTCAGGAATTCTTCCCAGCGCCCTTTTTATGTACAGCCAAATAGAGTGTCCTCTAGTCGAGGGGCCACCCCAGTGACTGGCACAGAATCAGCATTAGAATTAGGCTGATTCAAATGACAAGTTGTTTGTGAATTATCCATCATAAATAACCGGAACCACAATTTTCTTCTTAAACATTGTGGTAAAATATACATAACATAAAATTTGCCATTTTTCCTGTTTTTAAGGGTACAGTTCAGTGGCATTAAGCGCATTCGCACTGTTGTGCAACCATCACCACCAGCCATCTCCGGAACATCTTCATCTTGTAAAACTGAAACTCGGTGCCCATTAAACGCTAACTCCCACACCCTCCTCCCCTCAGCCCCTGCCAACCACCATTTTACTTTCTATGAATTTGGCTACCGTAGGCACCTCACGTAAGTGCATCATGCAGTATTTGTCCTTTTGTGACTGCCTTGTTTCACTTACGTGACATCTTCAAGGTCTGAACTTTCTCTTGTGCGAGGAACAGGAAAGGCATAAGAACAAACCTTGTCTACAAGGAGCTTATCATCTGTCAAACAGGTTAAGTTTGTTATCAGCTACTTTTATTCATCAAGCATATTTTGAACTCCTATGTGTGGGTCCCTCGTTGGCCTTTGCCAGTTCCCACTAATAATAACTATGATTTCTTGCATGGGAATTGTGCCCTGGGAGCTGTGCTGATGCTTGGAATCCATTGCCTTAATTATAATAAGAATAACTCTATCAGCCTGGGTACCATCGCTATTCCCTCTTGAAAAGTTAGGAATTAGGGCCAGGGATGAACAACAGAGCAGCACAGCTGGAATCCACATGTAGCTTATGCCAAAAGACTGCTCTTCATCCTTCTATCCTAATGCTGCCCTGGACAGCCACATCCATGGTCTCAGGGACCCACCAAGGGAGGCAGAGCAGAATGTTTTTGCCTTAATTTTATTGCAGGTCTAACCAAAGCTTAAAACACTAAGCTACTCTGCTTATATTATATAGCTCTGGCTAAAAATCTGTGACTTATTTCTGTATCATGCTGCTGCAGGCATTATTCCATCCCATGTAGTTTTTTTTAAGAGGTTAGGGCTTTAGAATAGACTTTTCTGTTGCTGTGTTGAGTAAGACTTTTGTAAAGTCTTCGTGGGGATTCTGGAAAGACCTCTTCGTGCTGTTCTGCCAGCAGTGGCATTTTGCTTCAACAGAAGACTCCCAAGAACAGCTGATTCATGCAGAGAGAAATGAAAATTTCATTACCCTTTTCAGGACATTTGCATAGGTTTGAAAAGAAGGATTTCAGTGCCAGGCTGGCAGGCAGCGGAGTTTCGTTGGAGCCTGGCCTTCAGTTCTTTCTGTTGTTTTCATTGTCTGAATTCTCCAGAACCCTTTGGAGGGGAGCGTATTAGTTGGAGCCAAAATGTTTCATCACTACTATTTTTCTAGAGCCTACAGACACATGAGACATGTATCTGTTACTGACTATGGCCAGTTTGTCTTATTTAGTCAGGAATTTTAGAGCATGCTGCTGGGAAAGGCAGCTTTTTGGTTGTATTCACCTTCCCACCTTCATGTTCTCCAACAGGATTGGCTGTTTGCCTGTTTTCCATGACAGGGTTTTTTTGTTTGGATTATTCAACTGAATTTCAGCCTCCTCCAACCACTTCCATTCATTTGTTTAGGAAACTGGTATTTGGAGGCTGTTGTTAGCTATTTTTTCCCCCCACTGAACACTGAAATATAATCCCAGTGGTATTACAAAACCACATTCAGTTTGCGAGTCTGTCTTCCCCATGGTCTAAATACTATGATGAGCAAGAAGACAGACAGTTTCTTTGAGTGGAAGTACTTGCATTGGACATTTTAAGACAACATAAAATTCTAGTTGGATTCGTAAACCTTTCATCCTGGGAAGGGACATCCCAAAGCCCACTCTTGGGAAACTAGAGGAGAGTCATTTCATTTTCAAAGGTCTACCATAAAGTGGCCTCTTGCTTGATGTGTGGCACCAAGATTTTATTAGGTTCTTGATAGTTTCGTAAAAGAAAGCCACAAGAGCATTTTGAGGAAGGCTGGATAAGAGGATGGAGACTAGCTAGAGAAGAAAATGTGGTACAAAGAATTGACCAGTTATAAGCGAGGGAATGGAGATTGCCTGATGACCAGCAACCAGGAGTGAAGATTCTGGGTCCTTATGGAAACCTTTGCATTCTGTTGGGTGTGGCAGAGGTAAAAGTGCTTTGAGATTAAGATGACTTGATTTAAATTTTTTGATCGAGGCTTCTAGTGGCAGTAATCGAGGAAACGATCTAGGGAAAGAAATCCTCTTCGATCTTAGTAAGACTTGTTGAAGAAGAGCCCTCCAGAAGATGGACCAGGATGTCAGAGTGCAGAAAGGCTTTATCATAAAACATATTGTCTCCCCCTCATAATGTTCCTGAGATGGTTTGACAGTAAAAACCAGGCTGAAGTGGAGTGTGACTCGGAGTCGAGGGTTCTGCAGCCCTGGAAGGAGAATCTGTGAGATGATCTAAACCAAAGCTTTCTCTTCCCTCTTACCCGGTTACTTTCAGGGAAACTGAGACCAGAGAGATGAAAAGAATTACTCATGTACCTGTGAATGCTCTTTCGACTTATTCAGACCATGCTAGGGAAGCACCTCTCAAATATTTGTCTTCTGTTGGATTCAAAGTAAATAAAAAACAAATCCAAACGAATCAAAGGGGAAAATGAAATAACTCATGGTGATATTTCGTCAGTAACGTTAATTTGGAAGCAGCAGCTGCAGTGAACTCATTTGGGGTATAAGAGGTGATCTTGAACATGGCACTGGTGGAATAAAACCATGCAAACAGAGGAAAATGGCCATGAGTAGCCCCAACAAAGCACTTCAAGCCCATGGTTCAGGGGTAGCTATGAGAACCACTCTTATTCTAGAGAGCAGGGCCTCGGGTCCTCAGGCTGGAGCTTCAAGCGTCTTCTGCTCCTAGGCTGAAGGCACCCAGGGCCATTCTTTTAGTAACAATTAGAAATCTCAGTGTGCTAATATGAAGAATCTTCATAACGACTTCAAAAGCAGTTGATCTTCATTTAGAAACAGCGCTCTCAACTCAACCTTTATATCTAAACTAACAGTTCGGAACGTGTGTGTCTTGTCTACAGCTATTTCCCTGAAGTTGACAACTGGGCACTTAAAGTCAGTTATCATTCTGACCACTTTCCTGGTCTGTGCAAGGTCTTGCTGAGGGGTCTCACCCGGGGTCTGACAGGTTCCAACCTCTCCCACAACGTGGGCTGTGGCGGGATCCCAGGCCCTTGGAGTTAACTGCTTATTTTCATGTATTTTCAGCCCCCAAAGCACCCGTTGGCATCTGTTTGTTTTTATTTGAAAGGGAAAGGAACAGAAGATGATGATAGTTACAGGGAATCATCAGGAGTGGAGAGGCCTAGACATATATGAAAGGAAGAGAAACCTTGGCTCAGGAGCACAGAGAAAGCTGAGCATCAAAATGGAAAAGGGGATCTTGAAATTCCATCGGAGGCAGGAGTGGCGGGCGTGCTTCGGAAGCAGTTGCTGTGTTCAGTACCACAGGCCCCGAACACAAGTGCCATTTTGTTTTCTCTCCTCTACGCTGACTCAGTCTGCAACTTTGGCAGGTTTCTCAATATCTCTGTTCCTCATTTTTCTTGGGAGTGGCACACTGATTCCTGCCTCTTTGGGTGCGAGCTAGCAGGAGGGTTCTGTGAGGAAGCGGGTGGGGATTTTCCTTTGTTGTTCCAAAAACAATTCTGCTGTTTTTGACTGGTAACATTTCTCCTGCCTGGCATTGCCACTTTGTCTTGCTAGCTGGTACCATTACCAGCCGAGGGCATGTTGCTCCCAGTAGGAGCAGCTTTGGGGAAGTCTGCTCGGTCTGAGGAGATGATAAACCTGTCCTCCAGTTGCTCACGGTCACTCTCAGCCGTGATCATTTGTGCCCGGGAAAAATCACTGTAGAACGGTAACCCAGAAAGGTGCCAAAAGGCTGCGAGGTGGGGCCAGTATGTGGCGTTCTCATTTTCTTTGTTTAAGGAACCTCTGGCTCAGTGTGTCCATTAGTTCTTTAGCCTTTAATTCATAGAAAGTCTGGGCCGTGGCTGGAGCTCTGGGTGTTCGAAAAGGCTCTGCCTGGGCTGGGTCTCTCCCAGCTGTGCCACCAGCAAGAGGTGAGACTAGAGGCCAGTTTCTGGGTAGGCTTGGGAGAAAGGGGGTTTAACGAGATGGTAGGAGCTGCTCCCCAGTTTAGAATTCTCGCGAGGGCTAAAGGAGACCTGCCTACAAAGGCGCCGGCACCGCCTGACGCTCAGCGTTTCATTAACGGCCACTGTCATCGCTTCTCTTTAAGTCTCATCTGTGAAATGACCGGCCCAGCCTCGGACGTCGCTAAGGGTCTGTGTACGTCAGAAGTTCGACCATCTGTCCTTTCATTGCTCAAAGCTGTGAGCACTGAATAACTGCACAACATCCGTTTTTTTTTTTTTTACTTAAACAATTTTTCAATTTTAATTTAATTTTTTTACTTAAAATTTTTTTTTACTTAAAAATAATTTTTTTTTTTACTTAAATCTTGTATTATATATACAGGTGATATGGGATCACTAGCTATTAACATTGAGTTTGTTATTCTAGCATGTGCACATCCAGTGTTGACCAGGGCCGAGGACCTCAGCTCGGAGGCACATGTAGCATTTACTGAGCATGCGCCGTGTGCCGTGCGCCAGGCCCCTCCCCACACCTCTCGCTCACTCGTCACGCAGCCCTTTGGAGCGTGTATACTCCTCTTTTGGAGAAGAGGAAACTAACTGCAGCTCAGCGAGGTTAAGTAACTTGATGCATGACTCACAACTGGCAGGCAGAATCAGGATGGTAATGGAATTAGTTGTCTGTGGCTGCATAACAATCTAACGAAAAAACCTAGTGGCTTGAGACAACACGCGTGTATTATCCTGCCATTTCGAGTGTCAGGAGGGCAGGCATGGCTGAGCTGGGTCCTCTGCTCTGGGTCCTCGCTGCACAGGCCTGCAATCGAGGTGCAGTCCAGGGTTGATGTCCTGTCTGAGGATCGAAGGGGGATGATTTTCATTCAGGTCCCCGTGGTTTGGAGCACAATGTGGTTCCTTGAAGGTTATCACATCGAGAGCCCCAGTTTCCAGGATATTGGCTGGAAGCAGCCCTTAGTTTTTTCTCATGTGAGCTTTACCAATGTGGCTGCTCACTTCCTTGAAGCCAGCAAGAAAGTCTCCTCGCAGGACAGATTTCAGTTTTTACTTTATGCAATCACACACATCATCCCATCCCCTTTGCTGTGTTCTGTTGGTTCAAAGCAAGTCACAGGTCCCATCCACAATTCAAAGCAAGTCACAGGTCCCAATCCCAAGGAGGAAATCCCACAAGAAAGTCAAGGCCAGGAGATGAGAGTCATGGCGGCCACCCTAGAATATGACCACCCACAGTAACCCAGGTGGGAGATGCAACTGATAAATCTAAGCTATAAGTGCTAAAGGGGTACGAGGTAAAGGAAGGATCAGTTGAATGGGGGTCGTGGGCTGGTATCAGTCCTTAGCCTGTTAGGAACCAGGCCTCCCTCGCAGCAGGAGGCGGGCAGCAGGCAAGCGACCAAAGCTTCATCTGTATTTGCAGCCACTCCCCAGTGTCGCATCACCGCCTCAGCTCCACCTCAGATCACCAGGCATTAGATTCTCATAGGAGCACCGGTCCCCGGTGCCAGAAAGGTTGTAGACTGCTGATCTAGGGAGTCTCTGAGTTGTGACTTAGATGAACTCTGACACAGAGTGGAGGAAAGAACCAGTGTGGGGCATCGTGGGGAGAGCAGTGTTGAGGACTGGATCTGGCGTGTGGAGGCAGGAGTGAGCAGGGGACACCGGGAGATGGGCGCCATGGGGACCAGCACTGCATCCTGGGACGTGGTGGCCGGGAATAAACTTAGCCTGGCCCTTGGAAAGTGAGCCACTCCTCAATTCTAAAACCTTTCTCTGAAGAGCTAAAATCAGAAAAACCATATTGACTCTAGCATCTTCCAAATATGAGGGTTTGACCTTACAGAGGGGACAAAGATTACGAGTTTAGTTATTCATTTATCTTTTGAGAAGTGCTGATACATTTTCTTAAACACTGCCTGAGCCTCGAAATAGTTTGTGTGGCAGGAATGATGGCCCTGTGTTTTTCTCTCTGTGAACAGAAAGCGAAACTACCGATAGTGTGCCCAGTGATGAAGAGAGCTCCGAGGTAAGCATGGCTGCCGCCGCTCACTCCCACCACGCGGGGGGACGGCGTCCCAACCAGCACCGGGGTTTCTTTTCTTTCGATCATGATTTTTACTTCGGACTTGTGTTTGTGTGTGTGTGTGTCTGGTAAAACATATGGAACATTAAATTTACCGTACTTTTGGATTTTGAGTTATAAAACTGAGCTTTGGGAACTGAATGGGAGGAAAGGGAGTGAGATGTTAGCATTAGAAAGAGAGGCTATGACGGCAGGAAAAGGAAATCGAAGTCGTGGCCGGGAAATGTTGATCTTCTTACTACTATGTACATCCTAATTCACAAGCAGAAATAGAATGTCCAGGTGGCCAAAAGTGACAACCAGAGGGAACATCAGAAAGTGCTAAGCAACAGTATCACCACAGGTACCTGGGGTCTCCTCCCCTTGTGATCCCTGCCCAGGGGCCACAGAGGCCAAGTGTGTGTTCAGTCTTGATTTTCAGCCACCTCCTTCCCGTTTCCCTCCTCTAGGCTGGGCTCACACAGTGGCAGGAAATGGCTGTAATGGTGATGGAAAGCATTCCTGCTAAAGCCTGCTTTGTGTCTGTGTTTGAGAGAGAGGCAGAGAGAGAAGCAAAAACAGGGACAGAGACTAATGACTATTTGGATTAGTGATTTCCCAGTGTACTAAATACTTTCCAATATAGCCCAGGAATTCTGAAAAGACAATGCTAAGTGTAGATGCTCACATACATTCCCACCCCGTTTTTTCAAGGTCAGAATTTCAACTTCTCTGAATGAAGCCACATTTGAGGCCAGGTATTTGCTTGGCATGCTGGAGCTCTAAGCTGCACCCACTCGAAAGCCATCAAGGGGCTTTCACTGTCTGGTACTGAGTTTCTCACTTCCCTCCCTTTGAAAATGCAGGTTGACTCAAAGATTGGATTGGGCCACCAATGAGGAACCAAGTCGCCATGACAAACCAGCCATCATGGCCCAAAACCTACCTAGTGATCAGGCCGGGCAGCCAGAGTAGAGGGAACTGGAAACCAAGTTGCCGCCTTTTTTTCCTGCCTTCATAGAACAGTCTCGGCTGTGTTTCTGGGAGGTAGCAAATGGGAATTGCTAAAAAAGGGAAGAGAAACCATTGCTTGGGGTATGGATAGCTGGGTATGGATTTCAGTTGAGGGAGGTAGAGTTGCTAAGCTTCTGTTCTTTCCACAACTCTCAAGAAGTTCAGTTAAACACTTAACACGTGAGAAACTGGTGTATTTTTTTAAAAGCCATTTGACGGCGGGCAAAGAAAATAGCTGTTCTACTTATTTTCTTTGAAAGGGACGACCACACTGGCGGAAGAGGAACATCGAAGGCAAACAGTACCTCAGCAACATGGGGACACGAAGCACCTACCTGCTGCCCAGCATGGCGACTTTCGTGACTTCCAACAAGCCAGATCTCCAGGTCACCATCAAAGAGGAGAGCTACCCACTGCCTTTCAGCAGCTCCTGGCCCCCCTACCCAGATCACCCCCTCACCTCCTCCGTGACCCCAGCACCCAGCAGCAGTCGGCCAGACCGGGAGACCCGGGCCAGTGTCATCAAGAAGACGTCAGATATCACCCAGGCCCGCGTCAAGAGCTGTTAAGCCTTTGACTTCCCCTGGTGATTGTTGGGATTTCTTGGCTTTGTTTTGTTGTTTGTTTGTATTTTATTTTTCTCTCTGACACCTATTTTAGACAAATCTAAGGGAAAAAGCCTTGACAATAGAACATTGATTGCTGTGTCCAACTCCAGTACTGGAGCTTCTTTTTAACTCAGGACTCCAGCCCATTGGTAGACGCGTATCTCTAGAGCCTGCTGGATCTCCCAGGGCTGCTCCCTCAAGGTCAAGGACGTCATAGGACCAACAGCCACACGGGCAGTGAGGTGTGCTGCATTGCCTGCGGTCAAGGCCAGCATGGTGGAGTGGATGCCTCAGAACGGCTGAGAAAATGTGAACTAGCTGGAATTTTTTATTCTTGTGAATATGTACATAGGGCAGTACTAGCGACGTTGCAGTCGGCTTCTGCACCTTATCTTAAAGCACTTACAGATAGACCTTGTGATC
Organism: Rousettus aegyptiacus; assembly: GCF_014176215.1. Taxonomy (NCBI): domain Eukaryota; kingdom Metazoa; phylum Chordata; class Mammalia; order Chiroptera; family Pteropodidae; genus Rousettus; species Rousettus aegyptiacus. The sequence goes on from NW_023416286.1 coordinate 27,914,019, forward strand.
TTGCTCTATTTCACAGCACATTCAGCATCCCCCTTCCCTGCCCTTCATCGTGCCTCCCATCCTATCCCATCCCCTCCCATCCCCTCCCCTCCCCTCCCATCCCCTCCCATCCCATCCCATCCCATCCCATCCCATCCCATCCCATCCCATCCCATCCCATCCCATCCCATCCCGTTCCTTTCCTCCTTTTCCTCCCTCAGAGGCTGTGTTCCACATCCCTGAGGAGGAGGAGGAGAAAATGAACTTCTCCACAGATGTCCCATTTTAAGACTGCTTAAAAAAAAGAGAGAAAATCTTTCTAATCTGCTATGCTTGAATGCCACGCGGTACAAAGGAAAACTATCATGGAGATCTTATGCAAATTCCCAGATTTGAAGACAAAAAATAACTCTAATTCTAACCAGAGCAAGCTTTTTTATTTTTTATACAGGGGAATATTTTATTCAAGGTAAAATTCTAAAGAAAATATAATTGTTTTTTATCTTTTCTACAGCAAATTTATAATTTTAAGATTCCTTTTCTTGTTTATCAGCAGTTGTTATTACATCCTTGTGGCACATTTTTTTTTTAATTTTGTAAAGGTGAAAAAGCTTTTATGAGCTCATGTAGCAATCAGATTATCCTGTGGATTGATAATAAATGAATATGATATATAGTTAAATTTTTAATGGGCATCACGCCTGGCTTTGTCTTTACTTTAGAGCACACCCGTGGAACAGGACTGACAAAGTTTCATTTCTTCTTGGGGACCAGAAGTTTTTTCCTTTTCCACCACAAGAAACCCTGGATGGTCCTACCGTGCGAATGTGAATGGCTTTCTCTGTGAAGGGCTCATCCCGAGCCAGGTGCTGTGTGGAGAGTTTTACAGGTTACCCTCTGCACTCATCCAGGTTGTGTATAGGGGTAAGGATTTATCTCCCATTCATGTGGAGGAAAAGGAAACAAAGTGAAAATGCCTTTACTCGAGGTTCTGCAGGTAGTACGAGTGAAAGGCGTGCGTTAAGTTCCAGTCTGGTGTGACCGTGCAGTGAGTCCTTTAAACAACGCACCTACTACTCTCCTCCGCTTTCAAGACTGGGAAATGTTCGTTGGGTTTCTACTTTATCTCCATCTTCTTTTGAGGATTTGGGGCTTTAGATGTACAATCTGCCCTTAGAACTTGGGTCGTGTATTTTCAGGTGAGAAATGAGAATTCAAGAACCCCGGACTCCATCACCCATTTGGTATTTCAAGATGTGTCCGTGACCTTAGGAAAGCCATTGTACTAACCTCTCATGCTCCCACAATGTCCATAAAATCAGGATAGGAAGATTAAGCTACCTGCCTACTACCCCGGGGGTGTTGTGGGGAGATTACCAAGTCAACATTTGAAAAGGTTCCTTCGGTGAAAGAACAAAGGGCTGTTTTTATGCCTCTCTCAGTGTATGGCTGCAGATATAATTACGGGTCATAAAATTATCTAGCCCTGAACAAAAATTAACTGAAGCATTTTACTGGTTGATGTGTTGTCGTTGATGGTTGACCACTTCTGTGAGGAGGACTTTGTTGACTATGCATTTACCTCCATTTTGCAGGAAAGCTTCACTTTCTTAGTGAAAGGAGGAGTCACAAGGAAGAAAGAGGTGCTCCAGGTCTCCTCAGCACTATCTATGCTCTTCAGTTAAGGCCTGCTCTTCTCCCAGGCCTTCAATAAATGAGTCTTTGTGACTTATTTCTAAATCCTTTTCTTTAGTCATCCTGTTTTAAAATGTTGCCCTAAGTCCTGTGCCCTGGCAATCGAAGGGTTAAGGGTAGTCCTGTTCCCTGCCCCGCATCCCTCTTCCCAACACAGAAGGGGCACCCAACTCCCATTCCACCCCTTTCCGCAGCTTTGTAGGTGCCAAACTTCATTCCATTCGACTTTCCCACTTCTGTGGTTGTAACCAGAAGAACCTTACCGGTTCTTCAGGATTTGGAAATGCACAGTTGAAGAACTAAAGATCATCCACTGCTAATGAGGCCCTGAAAAACAGAATCACATTTAAATTTTTTCTGAGGAAGGCTGTATTGTTTCTAAGAATTGTCAGCAGTGCAGGGAAACAAACTAGTTATACAGTGCAGTGCCTAGGGTCTACATGGGGAGGAAAAACCAATGAGCTGGGGCATCTCATGGACTCAGACCTTGTCAGAGGAAGTACCAGGGACGTGCTTAGTTGGGCTGGCATCTGTGTGAGCTGACATGCTTTCGTGATGGGCTTGGTTATGTGTATATGTGTGTGTGTGTTAAGTAGCAAGTGCCATGTGACAACCTTTGGAACAATAGTCTCCATTCTTTGCAGCCAGCACCTAGGTCCCTCCCTGATAATGAGGAGCATTGTCCAGCTGTAAACTGTGACTCCAGTGACAGGAACTCTTGCCTTCTCATAAGGTTGAGCGAACCCAGCACATCCTGGAACTGCGAAGGGCTTCCAGAACACCATTTGCAAATGTCTAAATAAATTCTTGCTGAAGCATAGTGTTTTTTCCATGTTTTGATGAAGTAACTGCCAGGGAGGTGTTTAGTCTATTTAAATGTATTTATAGAGAAAAAGAAATAGACATGATTAAAAAATGCACAGAACACAAATCTATTGGAAATTAAAAATCCAAAATAGTGTTCCCCTCCCCGCGCCCCCCCCCCCCCAAGTTTAAAGTGTACTATCAAGTAACTGCTACAAAGAGGAGAATGTTAGGAAGGAGGAAGATTAGTGATTTGGCTCCAGGATTCTAAGTTTTCGAACTTGTGCTTTTGGAAGTATTTTGCATGTCAATGAAAAAGATGTCAAGCCCCAAATGGCCTCCTGCCCTAACCCAGAGAGATGGAACTCTAGACATTCCACTTGCTTGAGGCCAGTCTCTGAATGTTGAACTCATTAAGTTTTAAAAGCCCCCTGTTATTCTAGCAATGGACAAGCAGACCCAGATAAAAGGTGAAAATAAGAACCCCACCTTTCTGCCAAATTTCTATGAAAGAAAGACAAAAAAACATGTTGGGGGGAGGCTTATAAGTAGGTAGCCAAGATGGGTCCCTGGCATACAATGTCAACTGTCCAGTGTCTCAGTACCAGTTTTGGTCTGGGAAGAAAATGGAGGCAGAAACTGGTTCTTACCTGGTGATGTCCAGCTACCACATCCTGAAATTCCATCCTGTGGCTTACCCAGGGCCAGGATGCTCAGAGCCACCGGAACCTGAAGCTGACCATCCAGGGGGCCGGGAGCCAGCTTTCCATCTGTTCCCTAGGCTGCAACAGACCCCTCCCCCAAAGGCGTCACAATCTATGGGACTGTAAGCTTCTGAAGGCAGTGCCTCAGTCACATTTGCTTCCCAATATGTGGAATGAGGTCGGCTATACACTAGGCAGTCACCCTCAGGATCTCCTCCTCCCCTGGGATCACCCCACGAGTGTCAAAAAACAGGGCTGGGACCTTTGGCTGTGCCCGCCCCTTCGGATCATGGCCAGCCACAGACCTGGAGAGGAGAGCCCGGTTGTGCTTGGCTGCGGGTCAGGAGATGCGAGAAGATGGTAGGTGAGATGTTTGTTCCCTCCTGAGGCTGCTTGGCCTCTGGGTCCCTACCAGTCCTCCGGACACTGAGACCATCCCTTGCCTCTGCTTGGGCATTGCTGACCCTGCCATGTGGACAAATGAGGGTTTTTGTAGAGGCTGCTTTCTGCGGCCACAGTAACAACAGGTGCAGAAGCTCCTTGTCTCTGCTACTGAAAATAGTGCCTGGAAGGAAGGAAGTGGCCAAGGCTAATAGCCGGTCTTAGCAAAAATGTTAAGTCTGTCCAAGAACTTGAGTCATGCTGTGAAAAGATCAAGATGTAAGACATTTCAGAGTTCACATAGTCTGAAAAGAGCATTTTCTTGAGTCCTTTGACGAATTAAGAAGAAAAGCAGTGTGTGTGCCTCTGCTCCTCTAAGCAAGCTGCCCTTTGGAGGGTTGGTCAGTTTCTCTGTATCTGCTTTATAAACATGTTCAAACAGAGATTGCTGGCTCTGTGGAATGTATTGTGCTGGATTGTGCAACTGCTGCTCGGTTAACCCCTTACACACATGGCTGGAGAAACAACACTGTCACGTGCAACAGCCTGTGCAGCAAAAACAGTTGATTTTAGTAACACAACTGTTCTTGCAGGTGCAAAAAAAAAAAAAAAAAAAAAAAAAATACAGGGTGATAGTAGCTCTAAGTTTCAGTTTGAGTTGAGAAGAACATCTTAAAATCTAAACACTCAAACATCCATCCATATAAATCATCAGGGAAAGAGAATACTCATCTGCTAGAAGCTTGGGTCATAGATCTGAGAATGCTCATACTCTCCCAATTCTCCCTAATGCACCAATTCAAAAGCATTGACAGTAACAATCCACAAATTATACTTGAATATGCTGTCTGAAGTTTCAGGATGTCAGCAGCTAGGGGGGTGAGTTCTTTATGCTTAGTGATGGCTAAGCCTTTGTTCATTTCTGGAATTAACACTGATAAGTATTCTCTACAGCAGCAGTCCCCAACCTTTTTGGCACCAAAGACTGGTGCTCCTATGAGAATCTAATTCCTGATGATCTGAGGTGGAGCTGAGGCGGTGATACCAGCACTAGGGGGTGGCTGCAAATACGGATGATGCTTCACTCTCTCGCCCGCTGCTCACCACTGCTGTGTGGCCTGGTTCCTAACTGGTTCTTAACTGGTCCGATACCAGTCCGCGGCCCAAGGGGTCAGAGACCCTTGCTCTACAGAGTTCACTCTTCTGTCTTCCAAAGAGATTATAAACTTAGACTTCTGTGGACTTCCTCGCAAGATCTAGTACCTAAGTGCTGCAGCATCTTTTCTCTGGGAAGCTCATGTATTGTGTTTTCAGTGAAATGCAGAAGAGATTTCACAGGTTGAGCCCTAACATATTCAGGATATAAGCAAATAAAAATTTTAGTAAAAATGTAAAATGCAGCCTAAAACCATTGCTCAAATTTCACTTGATGGCTCCAGGGATCATTTGCAACCCAGCTATATGATACGGAAACAAAATCACAAGCTGATTTCAAAGATTCGTGTTTGCAGACTTTTATTTGCAAGATTGATTTAAAGTATAGTAATTCAAAATGCTTTTCTTCAGCACTTCATGAGTTTAATCAGGGGGACCAATCATCTTTGTTCACCCCAGACTGGAGGGGTTCCCCGGACACGAGACTTTAGTGCTAAAAGTGGGACAGTCTCAGGCAAACTGGGAGAAGTTGGTCACCCTAAATTCAATGCTAAGATCCAGAGAATGCATGTTGTTTTGTATTCTTTGGGGATTTTCCAGACTCAGGTGAAAGCTTATTGAAGGTATGTTATTAATGAGTCTATTACTAATGCACTAATGTAGTAGTAGTGTTCTGTTAAGTAGATGCATTCATTCACCACTATTGAGTTCCTACTATTTGCCGGTACTGTTCTAAGTATTAGGAAGCTATTCAGGAGTAAACAGAACTGAGTCTTCCTTCTAATGGAGCATAAATTCTAGTAGGGGTGGACATTCTACCAATATGTATTCTTTGAGTGACAGTAAGTATTATGGAGAAAAATAAAGCCAGATAAGGGAGATAGGGAGTGATGGAGATATTCAAAACCTTAAGATCAATTAAAGGGTTGGCAGTTGCAAAGAGCAGCAGTTAGTGGGAAAGAGGAAAACTGTGTATCAGCAGGGTTCAGTTGCAGGAAACAGAAACCACTCTTGCTATTTTAAGCAGAAAGACATTGAATAGAGAGGAGCCAGCGTTCACGTGTTGGGAAGGCTGGAGGAGCTGACTTTAAGGTTGCTTCTACTTCTGCCACACCATGAAGTTTGGACATCAGGAGGCTGTCTGGAAGTACTGACTCTGAGAACACATTGCTTTAGCTGAAATCCGAGAATCAGAAAGTCCTGTCACCCCTATCTTAACTATCTCTCAACACCCACTAAATTAGTGACTGAACGTTGAGATACAACTTCAGAAAGTCCCAGTGTCTCCACAATCATGATTGCCAATGGTTACAGCCAAATCAGCAGGAAGGTGATTTCCTCTTCAGTTCTGACTTCCAGTCTCATGCAAGCGCATGCCACTGGCTGAACGTAATCCGCAGTTAGAAGCCCAGCTACAGGGAAGTCTAGAAAATACAGTTCTAGATTGCCTACCTCTGTCCTAGAGGAAGGTACAATAAAAGGAGGTGGGAATGGACCCAGTGCCTAGTCAGGACGTGTATAACCTTGAGGAAACCATTCTTTGCCAAGAATACCAAAGGAAGTAAAAAATCCAAGGTAAGACTATCCAGAGAATGAAATCTTTATCATATACATTCTGTTGTGTGTGGGAAGACAATACTATGCGGTGGGAAGAGATTCGAATTTTGAAATCAGACAAACCTGGGTTCAGTTCTCCAGAAAACTCTCCAGAAATAAAAGAAAATGTAAATCTACATAATGAAAAGGCCCACTGCATATCTAAGAAAATTTATCTAGAAAAAACTTTGAGATATTTTGTAGTAAGCAGTGAGGTTATAAAGACACACACAGTCTTCAGGGCCTATATTAATTTGCTCTAACGGCTTACCACGTAAACTTAATTTTTACAGTTTGAGAGCCAGAAGTTCAAAATTAAGGTGCCTACAGACCCATGCTCCCTCTAAAGGCTTTAAGGGAGAACCCTCCCTGCCGCCTCCAGCTTCTCTGGTGGCTCCAGGTTTTCTGGGGTGGTGGCAGCATCTCTCCAATCTCTGCCACTGCTTTCAAATAGCCTCCTCTTTATCTCCATGTATTCAGCCTGCTGTCTCTCTCAAATCTACCTCCCTCTACCTATTTCTTATATGAGCCTTTGTCATTGACTTTAGGGACCACCAGGATATCTAGGATGACCTAATCTCAATATCTTTAATCACATCTACAAAGACCCTTTTTCCAAATAAAGTCACATTCCCATCTTCCAGGGTTTTGAACATGGGCACATTGATTTGAGCAATTACAGGGGCTCCAAGTTGAAAGGTCAAATTACTTATAAGAATAAGAACATTAAACTAGCTTCAGACTTCTTATGAGCAAGTTATAAAGCCACTAATCATGGGACAGCATTTTTTAAGAGCAAAGAACGTGAGCTAAAGATTTTCTATTCAGCCAAGATGTTCTTCAAGTATCAAGGTTAAAGGAAACAGTTTCAACATGCAATAACTCGGAATACTGTACACATGTGCAGCAGGACTAAGTGATAACTGGAAAACCTTTAGCAAAAGGACTGCTGGTGAAAATGTATTTTATGGTGAAATTTTACTGTAATATTACATTATATTAATTATTTAAATATATAATTACACAATTACATCTTATATATTTATATGTTATATATAAATATAATGTATAATTATACAATTATATATTAATTGTATAGCTAAGACTATAACAAGTGTGTGGACATAGATCGAAGTACAGTATTTATACATTATGTGTTCTGGAAAAGTGAAAATCATACGACCGAGGGAAAAGGAGAGAAACAGGAAGGTGATACAGTAAAATTGACAGATACATAAATAACAAGTGAAGAAGAATAGATATGGGCACACCAGATAGTAAAGTTTCAGTAAGAAAAAAAGGAGATTGGGGCACTATAAATGGAATAAAAATGTAGACGACCACTGGAACAAACAGACATTCTGAAATGCCAAAAGAAATGGAAAAAATGAATAGCAAAGAAAATATGGTAAATAAAGAAATACATTAAATATAACACATGCAGTAATTATAACAAAATAATATGACAGTCTAGAGACTAAACATAGGATTCATCTCAATAAATGGAATGGGTTTTGCTGGTTTGTCCTCCTTTCTTATAGTGAAAGATGAGTCAATTCTCAAATTGTCTCACGAGGCGAAAACCTGACTGAAGGTTATATTTAATAGACACAACTCAAATACAGCGATTCAAAAGACTGAAAATCAAGAAATGGGCAAAGATATACCAGAAGAGTGAAAACATAAGAAGGCTGGGTAGTTATTTTTATATCGAACAAAACGAATTCAAGCCAAAAACCTGTAAATGAGACAAAAAAAGTATACTATATAAGGATAAAAATTACAATTCACCATGAAGATAATTAGAAACATTTCTGTACCAAATAATACAACAACTCTCAATATAAAGCAGAAATCATGTGAGATGAGGATAGAAATAGAAACATAGTAGTAGTAAAAAACTTTACCACCACACTCAGCATAGCAGATCCAACGGAATGAAAATAAAGATATAAGCGTTTTAAGCAATTTAATAAATAAGGGGGAACTTACACATATATTCAATCCTTTGCCTTAATAATAGAAATTATATCTTTTCAAATATAATGAACATGGATCATTTTGAAAGATTAATCATATATTTATATTTGTGGTCACATTAAATTAACTTGGATAAATTTGGTAGATCTCTGCTTTCATTGTAGTTTCTCCATGGTCTCACCTCATAGTACGAGATGCACGTGCGGTGAAAACAGTTTTCACTTTACCATGTATTCCTGACCCTTTCCAGGCACAACATAACTAATATCTCCTTTTAAGAACAGTGTGTGAGATGCTTAAAATAAAATGTGTTTTCAGACACAAGTGTCTGGGGATAGGGAGTTCTTTCAAGTGTCTGTTCCTCTGAAGAGGGACTTGATGGTACTGCCCCCGCTGGCCACTTTGTCTGCGTCTGTGGGATGTGGAACTTCATCACACTGCTCTGTGGCAAGGCCAGTGGGAAACATGCGGAATTATAGGTTAGTTGTACATGAAATACGTGCCGAAAACAAAAACCTAAGGCTCCTTCCGTAGAGCATGTACAAAGCGCCTCGAATGCTCCTGCTGCAGTGGTTTCTTCATTTACTATGTGGTCTAAAACCAACAGCTGTTTATTTTGACAACAATGGTTTCCTTTTTTTTTTTTTTTTTTTAAAGTGCATGCTTAATGAAAAGTTATTATCTTTTTGATTCTCAAGGAAGTTGATGATGAAGGTGATTTGATAGGTAATTTGCACAAAATGTTTACAGACATTCACCATCCACCAAGGTGATATCACTGACCACAAGAAAACCCGTGGACAAAATTTGGTAAAGAAGTATCGGCATCTATCTCAAAAGTTAGTTATTTTAAGAAAATGTGCTCGAAAATGGCTAGTTAATATAGGCAGCTGCAAAAGATGCACTTACACATATATATCACTGTGAAGCAGTGATGACCTCTTCTGTAGATCAAATGTCTGTTCTTGTAAATGAGTTCTTTTCGTTTTCAGTAGCTGCTCCAGTTCAGGACCACTGGTTCTGGAAGGACTGCGCGCTCGTCCACCTATGATGTCCTGTCAGTGGGTGGGACAGCCCAGTCCTCCAAGAGCACCACGCCGAGGTAGTCGGTAATGGAAAACGAGGCTTTTTTTCCATAAAAGAAATCAACTCAAATAAATAAGATATATCCGAAAGCTTGTGTGGTGAGTGAAGAGGGTAAAAGAGGAGAATTCCAGGGCCAGAAATGAGAGGGAAGAGTTTCTAGCTGCCCTAACAGAGATGTTGCTCTTTCCTGTCCAGCAACCAAGTGCTGCTTAAGGCAGGGAGGAGTGAGGGGCGAGGAGTAGAGGCCTGGGGCCCTGCCTGCAGGTTCCTACACCAGCAGGAGCGGGTGGCTGCAGAGATGTAGGAAAAGCGTGTTCATTCTCACCATGAGACTGGCTCTGCATGAGGCAGGCACTGAGCCCCCAGAGGGTGACTTTTTCTTCCAGAGCTTTGTGTAAATTCCTCGCAGATACCTACATCTTGGCCTGGTTTGGCTTTGCCCTCCTCTGTACGTTCTCGTCACATAGTTCCAGACTGAGGGACTTAACTTTGTTATAAAGCTGGGAATTTTGTCAAGGCAGCAAGAGAGAGCTAAGACAGGAAGGGAGGGGCTTTGCTGTGTGCAAACTTGTAACCACAATTAAAAGGCTCTTTGCCTTATAACTTCATTAAAAAGAAAGAAACAAAAACACCCAAAGCAAAATAACCACACGTGAACACACACAACAGCAAAATACTTTTATAGGATTAATTCTTAATTCCTTTATCAGATGTGGGGGATGTTTCACAATATCTGCATGCCCATACAAATTCTAATAAGGTTCAAGCCCCTGGAAAAGGGAGCCTGTAAATCCTAGCACAGCTTTCAGGAAATGAAGTCAGATCTAGAAGATAGCCCAATGGTAGTTCAGGCTGGAAACATGAAATAAGCATAACTATTGTCTTCTTCTTCCTTTTTAGATTGGTTTTCTCTCTAAGCTGGGACTTTATCATCCCCAGGGGTGGACCTGGAAGGAAAAGTGGGATGGCAGAAAGGGTAGAGATTAGACACAACTTTTAACTGGTGGACGTGCTCCTCCTATGCAGGCCAAATAGAATTCTGGAGGCCCTGTGATTTTTGGAAACTGCTGGATTTCCTCTAGTTGAAGATTCACTTTGTTTTTTTCGCATGTTAACATTTACGCACTTGGGATCGGTAACGCCAGCTGCTGGGGGGGAGGTACCAACATGGCTGGCATTGCCTGTGGCCACACAAACTTTCTTCATCTCTTTGCTACTTCTGTACCATTATTTGCATTGGCGGCACCACGCACTGTTAATGTATATTTGTGTCCCTAATGGTCATTGAAAATGTCTTCGCAAAGATTGCACTGCTTTACTGTGTTGGAATGAAAGTCACCATGTATGCATAAGCTGCCTGGCCAAGTATTACAAATTGCCTCATCGCACAGAGTAAATTATAAAATTTTCAAAGCTCTGGGAAATTGGTGTGACTCCTTTATAAAATAACTTATTCAGCCTCCAAAATTTATCAAAATTTTCTAGTTACTGTCAGTAGAAGCTGCTTAATGTTTACCTTTTTAAAAAGAAAAACAAAGTTATAAGTTTAACCTAAGACAAACTTCATTCTCCACAATGATTTCAAATTACACTGTCAATCTTAACTGTGCTAAGGAGGCTAAAGCTAAAGCTCTTAAACACGGCTGAAAGTCAGCATGTACCCGTAAGACTGCAAATAACTGTGGGTGTCCAAAATAATTTGAAAGAATATTTAGCCTCTGATCATAAAACAAGCCAGAGTACAACTATGGTAATGAAAGCAGTAGGTAATTGTGAAAGATGTAAGGTCTGTGTCTAAAAGCACCTGTTTTTTGTTTTTTGGGTTTTTTTTTTTTTTTTTTGCATGTAGATATTTAGTTGTTTCAGCACCATCTCCTGAAAAGACAGTCTTTTCTCCATTGTGCTGCCTTTGCTCCTTTGTCAAAGATCAGTTAGCTATACTTACGGGGGTCTGTTTCTGGGTTCTTTACTCTGTCCCATTGATTTATTTGTTTATTCTTTCTCCACTGTCTTGCTTACTGTAGCTTTGTAGTAAGCCTTGAGATTGGGTAAGGTCAGTCCTCTAATTTTGTTCTTCTCCTACAATATTGCATTGGCTATTCTGGATCTTTTGCCCCTGTGTATAAACTTTAGAATCGGTTTATTGATATCTGTAAGATAATATGTGGGGTTTTTTTTTTATTAAGAGTACACTGAATCTTTAAATCAAGTTAGGAAGAACTGACATCTTGATAATAATGAGTTTTCCTCTCCATGAACATCGAATAGCCCTTCATTTATTTAGTCCTTCTGTGATATCTTCAACGGGGTTTGTAGTTTTCTTTGTGTAGATTTTGTACATATTCTGTTGGATTTATACTTAAGTATTTCACTTGGGGGGTGCTAATGTAAATGGTATTGTGTTTTTAATTTCATATTCTGCTTTTTATTGCTGGTATATAATAAAGTGATAGCAGCATATTAATTCCATAGATAAATGAATACCAAAGTCATTTCAGAATGTGCAAAGTGAATTTAGCCTCTCTCTCTCTCCTTTCTAACTTTTCTTACTTTGTTCTTTCCGTAGTTTTCTGTCACCGAAGGGCTTCTATTCAGTCAATAGAGCATCTGACAATCCCCAACATCTCAGAACTGGGGAAAAAAGGGTGTTTCTCGGCAGCTTGAGTGAATCATTAAGGGATGAAAGGCTGGAGATGCTTTCAAACAAGTGAAATTACCGGCTCTCTTTAGAGAAGATGCTGAATAAATGGAATTACCATTAGAATCGAGGTCAGATAAACATAAGCAAAGGCCAGGTTCCTCCAAACTATTTGGAGTGGATGGAAAAAGGATGAGCATGGCAAAGGCATGACCAGCAAGTGGCAGTCTCAGAAAACGTGAGCATTTAGAACCCAAGGTCTGAGAGGAAGAGATCTGGGTCACCTCCTCGCTGAATGCCTTCATTTAACAGGTAAGGAAAATGGGCTCGTCTGGCAGAAAAACAAGAGCTGGCATGAGCTCCCAGGTGCATGACACCGTGTTCTGGGAATTTTCATTCGGAGAGGTCAGGTATGCACTTGTACCTCAAGCCTTTCATACCTGCTGTTCTCTTTGCCTAGACCATTCTTCCCCAAGGTAGCCACATGGCTTTTCCTTATCTCCTTGAAGTTTTCACTAAAATTTCAATTTTTCAATGAAGTTTTTTCTGATTACCTTATTAACAATTACAGATTTTACCTGCCCCATATTCCCTGATCTCCTTTCCTGTATTTCCCCCCATAGCATTTATTACTATCAAGGATACTATGTATCTGTCTAAGCTACTTAATTTTTATACCCTTCTTCTACTCCCATCCAATGTGAGTGCCAATCAGAAAGCCTTTTTCTTCTTTGTTTACTGCTATTGCCTGTTAAAGAAATAATTAAAAACAAAATCTCCCCCAACCCCCAACCCAGAAACCTCTCCACAAAGGTAGGAGGGAAAGAAAACAATTTATTATTGAATAAACATTAAGCCAGAATGTGATGCTCATCACAGGCATTCACTAAAGAGATTGCAAAGACAGAAAGAAACCTCACTGCATTGCAAATGTGCATAAACCATTCTTTCTGTAGGTAGGTTTTGCATTCTGGAGTCAGTTGCTAGCTGGAGTGAGCCCCTTCTCCTTCCAGAAAACCAGGAGAAAGAGCATTCTCTTCCTTGATGATTACGTTTCAAGGAAATGGCTTTCAGATCCTCGAGAAGCATTCTTGAGATGTGTAACTGGCAAGATACTCTTCTAGCCATCGAAAAGATTTACCTACATTTGAAGAGGACAGAGAACAATTCTGAAAGAATAAGGAGAAGGGGGAAAATATCTTCCCTTATTTTCAACAGGGAGACTTAAGCCTCTTATTTTTAAGTTGCCCTTGCCCTTACAGGCCCCAATGTCTAGAACAATGCACATGGTAGGTGCTCACTAAATATTTGTGGGATGAATAATAAATGACGAATCCTGGTGTGACTGTGTGAACACTTAATCTGTGATTTCAAACCCCATTTACAAACTATGTTCCATAGAATGCAAAAATAGTTGCACCGGATGGGAATGACTTCTTTCCCCCTTGTTTGGCATTCATTCTGTCATTTCCCCCTTTATCCTCATTAAAAAAAAAAATGATTGTTATAACTCATATGCAGTAAAATTAACCTTTTAAATGTATTTAACTCTATGTTTTGACACATGCATAGCCATGGAGCTGGTGCCACAACCACGCTGTCAAATATTTTCTTAACTCCAGAAGCTTCTCTCCTGCCCCTTTAGAGTCATCCCCTCCCCCGCTCTCAGACTTTGGCAGCAGCTTATCAGCTTTCTGTTCTTGTAAGTTTTGCCCATTCCAGGATGTCATTTGAATGGTATTATACAATATGTAGCCTTTCGTGTCTGGCTTCTTTCCCTTCCCGTAATGTATTTTATGTTCGACCATGTGGTTACATGTATCAGTAGTTCATTTGTTTTCATTGCGGAGTAGTTTTCCATCATATGAATATGTCCCAGTTTGTTCATCCATTCATCCATTAATGGTGTTGGTGAAAAAAAGTAACTTTTTCCTTTACCCTCCTAGGTTCAGTAGCTGGAGCCCTGCAGATTGATCTGACAAAAGACAGATTAATAGGGAAAAAAAGGTTTATTTCCTCTGCATAATAAGGGTGGCCCTCACAGAAATCAAAACCTGAAAGAGACCATCAGACTTGGAAGCTTAACCATTTTAGCAAAAGGGCCATAAATTTGTGGGGAAGGGACAAGACAAAAGAAAAGGGTTTTGAGCTTCTAGTGGCAATAAATTGTAGGAAGGAAAATATATGGGGAAACTAATGGAAGATAAGGGTTATTTTGTAAAGTTTCTTCAGAACCATCTTGGTGCCAACTTTCCATATTTTTCATGGCCATAAAACTCCCCCAGGAGAGACAATTTATGGCAGTCCTCATTCCTCAGAAATTTCTGCTTTTAGTTAGATAAGGGACACTCTGAGAAGGCTTCTTCCTTTACCTGTTGATTCTCAATTGTCTTCGGCTCAAAATAATCCTAATACCAAAGTGGCATATTTTTGGCATATTTTGGGGTAACATGATGGTCTTCAAAATAAATTTGGGTTGTTTCCAGTTTTAGGTTATGGTAAATAAAATATTTTAAGCATTTGTGTTTTAGTAGTTTTGTGCGAAGTTCATTTGGGTAAATATCTAGGGTTGAGATGGCTGGGTATATGGTTAAGAGTGTATTACAGACTGAATTGAGGACAGAGAGAAGGCAGCCGTCTGCAAGGCAAGAGGGAGCCCTTGCCAGAATCCGGCCACGTGAGTACCCTGATCTTAGCCTCCAGAACTGTGAGAAAATAAATTTCTGTCATTTAAACGTATGCTATTTTGTTACTGCAGCCTGAGCTAAGACAGTGCGTATTTGACTTTATTTAAGGAAAAAAAAAATACATGTCAAACTGTTTCCCAAAGTTGTGCTACCATTTGGCTCTCTGACTGGCAGTGTACGAGAGTTCCCTTACTCTGCATCCTAACAATAATGCTGCCAGGAATTTTAGCCATTCTAATAGGCACGTTATGTTTTTAATTTTTCACATCCCTAACTACTGCTAATAGTGAACATCTTTTCATGTTTATTAGGATTCTAACCAAGTAAAACAGATTTATTTCTTTACTACAGGACTACTCAGAGTCTTTACTGTATTAATGCGCATTGTAAATCCCCTAATGAGAAGAAAACTGAGACTGTGGGTTTTACTTGACCACAGAACTCTTTTTCCATGGTTAAGTAACGATTACAAGGCCAGTGTTCCAATGAGAATGTTTTGGCGAATTCTGGTCAGCCTCGTCAAGTACACGCTCTTGTGGAGAGTATTTAACCTTCCTACAAACTTATTTAGTCTTACTTTCTTTTGGTTTGTATTCCTAACAGAAACATTTCGGGGTATCAGCTCTGCTACCTCCAGGCGTGTGCTCATGCCGTTCCACCAGTGTAGAGTGACTCTTCCTTCTCTTCACTTCCCTTAACCCACCCAGCGTTTCCAGTCTGGGTCATGTCCAGCCTACAGTGATCTCCTTCCTCTGACCATACCAGTGATTGGGTCGCTTATGGGGACCCTCGATTAGACCCCGCCTAACATTTCTTTACATTTTTTCCAAAGTTGCTCTGCTCTGTTTTTGATAATTAGTGAAAGGTCCTAATATCCTAGTTTTTTAAAAGAGTCCTTTGATTCATTGAGCTGTGTGGGTAGCTACTGAATTCATCATATACAGTAAATTAACAGGCATTACATCAGATGAGTTAAATGTTGACTCTCCCTTTAGGCAGGCACCAAGAACAGATGTTTGCAGTTCTTGGCTAAATGGGAGAAGACATTTAATTGAAATTTGAAGCTCATGGCTGAGTCTCCTGACACCTGTAGGTGAAACCAGGAATCTGTGGATAAGCCTACCAGCAAAATCCCCAGACTGTTTCTTCTCTTTTGACGTAATGGTCATGAAATCAAGGAGTTGGGAAAAAAGATCATCTAGTCTAACCTCGTCTTCAAATCAAATTGTAGCCATGACTAGAAGAAACCAATGGCTCCCATGACATTTCGGTTTCTGTACCCCTCACTCCTCTCATTGGGCCTCTCACCTGCCTCAGCAAACCTTCCATGACCAGCTCACGGGCCAAGGAGACTGGCTCGGTTAGGCAGATGGTGAGTCAAGAGTGCTCAAGTGTCACAGGTGACTGTCAAGTGTGGCAGCAGCTGCTTTCACACATCTCAACCTTTTCTGAGAGCCTCAGCTCTACAGCAGCATCGGACTGGAGGACACAAATTAGTGTGTCATCAGAAATCAGTCAGAAGGAACGTGCTGTGCCCAGTTCGATGGTGACTGTGTCCTGTAGCTTTCTGTCCTTTGTTCTTTCAACAAACACAAATAGAGCATCTACTATATATCAGGCACTGTAGGAGTTCCTGGGGGATACAGACATGAATGTACCATGGTCCCTGACCCAAGGAACTTATATTCTTGATGGGAGACAGGTATGTAAACAGAACCAGCCAACAGAACCCTAGATGCAAGCCATGTTTTCTATCCTACACCATTGGTAAGTAAAGTGGGAGTAATCCCTAACAGATTTGTATTGCTCTAACTCCCACCCATGGGAGTCTAAGAGTTTCTAGGGTATTCAGAAAGTTTATGAAGTCCTTTTGGCTGCTATAGGCAACACAGATCTTCTTCCTCTGCCCATGCTTAACTGTGGGCAACTCTCCTGGAGGCTGTGGCATGCAGACATGAACACCCATCAAAGGAACCTGAATACTGATGCCGTGAAGCCACTATACACCCCCTCCCACCTTTGTGACAGAAGACAAGCCACCCGATCTGGCCTACTGCCCAAAGCCTCATGACCATTCTCCACTTAAGCCTGCTCCATGGTAACCTCAAGTCGGCCTGAGTCCTCTTTACCCCAACTTGTACTCCACTCGATTATCACGTTCCAGAGTTGTACTTTTTAACATGTAAATCACACTATATGGCATTCAGGCTGCCCTTGTTCATACAAAATCTCTACAAGAACTGAAAACAAGAACCTGCTTCCTCCAAGTGGACACAACCCCATGCAGGTGTACCTGGGACAGTCTGGTGAGAGGACAACAGGCTGGTTTCAGCCCAATTTCACCCCCTTAACTGGGTGTCCTGAGCAGGGCACAATTAAGCCAAGTGATAGGCCTGATGACATGGCCTCTCAGTGGATTATTGCACAGCCTTTCACTTTGCCCTTCTAATCATACTGCAATCAGCTCTCTCAAGGATCACGTCTCCACCGAGCACATCTGGTCTTCTCCGGAGACTGCTCCGTTACCAGCCTGAGGGAGTCCACTCTCTTCTGTGCTCTTGGCCCACTAACTGCACGAGCCTGGCTTTTCATTAATTGCTCGTGGCATGGCTGAGACCACACTTTAACATTTAACAAGTGTCGGGGAAAGTAATCAAGACGACAGGACCTCTCGTTTGACCTGTGAGCTGGAACTGAGCACTTAGAGGCTCCCCACTTGTTCCCCTGTGTCTGGAATGTGTGCTCTGCTTGCCTTCCCCGTGCTAGAAGCTGCCCAAGGACACAGCTTTGAGATAACAGCAGTGGTGCTGAGATCATCTGGACTGGATTCATGACTAACCCCAGTTAAGGCCTCCAGCGAGCACAACTGACCCCAATTATAGCCTCTACATAAACTTTTAAGATTCTGGTGGGCCAGTGTGGAAAACTACTCATCTTATGACCAACCGCCCAAGACAAGCTTTGTAAGTAAGTTTTCTTGTTTATGAAACCTGACACCTACCAATTGAAATGGTCTGCCTTCACCTTTGGTCTCTCCCTGTTCTCTGCTTACAGGCACCCGGTTCAGATTACACCCCGGAAGTTCCCAAGAAGATTACGAAACAACAACAAGGTTTTACTTGAGGTTCCAGGAGAAAGGCAGAAACATAAAATTATACATACACACGCACACACGCACGCTCACACGCATGCACGCACGCACATACACACGATGTATTCCCCCAGGTAGCTACAGATATAGGTATAGATAGATACATATGTAGATATAGGTATTCCCAGGAAAAAATTTACAAATATTGCATCATTTCAACTGTAGTGAGAATGTTTCACAGGTGTCTTCGTGTCCTAGAGCTGTTATAACAAATTACCACAAACTTGGCTTAAAACCATAGAAACGTATTCTCCCACAGTTTTGGAGTTGTCTTCGTTTGGCTTCCTCTGGGTGTGCCTCTCTGTGTCCTCTCCTCTTCTTATAAAGACAACTGTCCTTGGATTTAAGTTACATCCTGAAACCAGAATGATTTTATCTACGATTTTTAGCTAACTATATCTGCAAAGTCCTGATTTTCAAAGTTGCATTCTGAAGTTCTGGGTAGACATGGATTTTGGGAAGACTCTTTCAACTGACTACAGGCAAAAAGTAGCTTTCATTTTTCTGCAATTCAGTTTGATCACTACATCAAGCCCCCTGTTTTCTTGATATCAGAACTGAGGTTTAAAATCAGCCTCTTTGGGATAAACCAAGTTCTAAGGATTCTTTCCTCCATCCTTTATTCTTCAGGTGGTCTGTGAGTCCTGGAATTCTGAGGACTTTTGTAGTGCCCAGCAGTGTGGGAGGGCCATATTACACACAGCCATCTCTGTCTTCTGCTGGCATTCCTTGAAATGTCACTTCCCAGGGTGATTTACCAAGAGCTCTTGAAGCTTAAGCTGTAGGGTCCCTGACTTACTCGGGCCTCTTCTAAGTCTTCATGGGGGAAATTAAAATGTATTCAAAGGTCATGTGTTTATAAAATTTGAAAAAGTAAGACATTTAAGCAACAAATTGAGACTGCTATTTTTTTCCAGTCTGACTCGCTCTCTGTTTCTATTTTCCTTGTGTTGGTGTTGGGAGTGGTCCTGGGTGTTTTTGTATTTGCTTTAATGGAGCTTGGGTTGGAGCTATATTTAGTTTGGGTTAAATGGAATATATTTATGTGGTTTTCAAACCAAATTCCATACAGTTATTAATAACCGTCCCGATGAGCATTGACTTCCATGAATACTCCCCCAGCCCACTGGGCAGATTTACCTAGTGTAAGGACATAAGTCAGAGAACAGTTTGCAATAGCATTAGAAACATGTGGGGGAGTAGAGGAGAAACGATGTTCGAAATATGTGGAGCCTGAAGCTAGTCTGTTAAAAATTCTTCTAGCTCTCCAAGTATAAAACTGTAAGTAGAAGATTAGGTTATCACTGATGCTCAAAAGGATAGTTCTCCCCAAAGGAGAATCACCTTGGTAATGGAGAGTATTTAATGGTGAATTCGCCACATATAGTTTTTAAATTTTTGATAGAATGTTCATGAAATAGAATTTGTCAGACTTTGTGTGTTTATGAGACACAAACCTGTAGAGTATTACAAATCGTAAATACACTTGAAACAATTCCTAAAGGAAAGAGAGACCATAGAAGTTTCCCCAAATTTGAAAACATTCCTAAATATCTATGACATTATCAATAACAACTTATAAAGGAAAGGAACTTTTCCAAACTTCTTAATAATAAAAACAAATTTTAATCAAACATATTAGAGAAAAGGTGGTATTACATTTGTGTTCTTTCTAAAAAATGTTATGAAATAGGTAGCTAATAAATGTATGTTACAAGCATGATAGAGTATTTTAAGCAGTTAGAGAAAATTTTTATTTTCTGGACTTCTTGATGTTTGTGTTACTTGCAGATTTTAAATTAATATATTGTTTTGTGTTCTTTTCTCACTGTAATTAACATTCATGCCTATTTTTATATTTATAATATTGCATTCATTTTATTCAAGGAGCCACCCCCTAATTATATAAGCTTTAGGGTCCCACAAAACCTGAATCCACTCCTGTCTTTCTCTTCTTTAATCTGCCCAAACCTGTCAGCAATTTCTGAGTTCTTCCTCTATGTTCTCCTACTGTAGACCTGGCCTGAGAAGCGAGTAGCCTCGCTCCTCATTGATTCTTTTCAATCTATCTACCAGGGCAAAAGTTAATGCCATGCTTTCTTTGGGTGTGGTCTTTTGAAGCTCCAAACATGAGTGAGTTGTCATGTGACAGGAGGCCATACTCCTTAGAAAGGGACTTAGGCCTCATCCACCCTTGGGGGAAGTAGGTAATAAGTAGGTGTGGAGCAGGACTGTATAGTGAAGGTTCCAAGTCCATGGTCTATGGTGTCATCAAAATCTTTTGAGAATTAAAAGGATTTTGTTAAACTACAGAAAGCCCCTCCAAGATCCTGAAACAAGAAAAATGATGCCGATTTACCTCCGCTCCAGCCAGGACAAGGTCAGGCGAATAAGGCTGACAGGCTCAAAGAGGCTAAGAGGTTCAGTCTCAAAGTCATATCCAGTCATAACTTTATGTCTGAAAGGTTAAAGACTACGGAAAACAAAAAGTGGAAAAGGACTCCATAATAAAAGCTAAGAATCCCATGATGTATGGGATTTTATGGGCAAATTCTTAGAGTTCAAAATAAGTGACTTTCAGATCTATGAAATTATGTATTGTTTCACACAATGTATAGCAGACTTTGGGAACTTTGGTATGTGAACACTGTGGGATAGGACAGGGCCATACATGTAAAAAAAAAAAAAAAAGCAATCTCTGAATACGTATAAAACTCCTCCTTTTGCAACTTCCAAGGATTCCCAAGTTGCCTAGGAGTAAGGAGAAATTCAAAGTGATGTGGAGATCCTCTAGTCTCTCAGATAAGCAATTGTATAGTTGTGCTAGAAAACTTTAAGTCTGTTATTCAGAGAAGAGAAAAGAGCCTGACTTTGGAAGCAGAGAGAGCTAGGTTTGAACCCTGGTTCAGCCACGTACTACCTCTGTGTTCTTGAGAAAAATCAGTTAACCTCTCTGACTTTCAATTTCCTTGTCTTTAGTAAGGAATCCTTTTCTCCACAAACTCACAGGATGTTGTCAGAGTGAGATAAGATAACATACATAGGAGGTAACATACTAAGTAAATGGTCCATTTTGTAAACTCATTTGTACCTGTAATTTCCTCGAGCTTCAGTTACAAATAAAATATGATAAAATACGTATGTAATTTTACATGTGAGCATTTTTACTGGAAGCAGTTGAAGCCTTTCTGGGGAGTGCACGCCCTTGAGGTGGATGTATGTATGTATGTATGTATGTATGTATGTATGTATGTATGTAGTGTGTATGAAGGGACATGCTGGCAGGGGCCCTTCACATAACTTCATCCTACTACTGCCCCCACGAGTGATTACAAATCTTAAATAGATGGCATTAGAATTTACCGTGAAGTACCAAGACCGTTCTATGAAACCTTGTAAAATTACTTTCATCAACAAATGTGAGCTTTGAGATTTTCCTTATAAAAGCTGATTCCAGTCTTCCTTGGAATTTTTAAATAGCCCAGCAAACATTTGAGACCTGATGTAAACAAGGAAACCATTTAGTTGGGAAGAAATAAACTGCCTTCAATGAATGGACACTGGCAAAACTCACTCATTGTTCTCACCACTTTCTTTCAGTATTTTGGGGACCAAGCTACCTAATCAAATGCCACACAAAAGCTTTTATTTCTGAAATCAACCTCCAGCAAGGGATTAGCACCAATTCTGAAAGATTTCATTCGTCTTGTTTACATTCTCTGTGCAACTTCAGAACACCGTGTTCCCTTCCTCATTGCACAACGATGCAGCACATAGCACTAGAGAGCCTTCACACTCCATGCCGGGATTTCCTTCTGGCTGCGTTTTCTGCAGACAGCTCTGGCTCTCTGGATGAGCTGGTGCAGAGAAAAGAACATGGACTTTAGAGACAGACAAACCTGAGCTTGAGTTCTTCTGCTGGCATTTGCGATGTACTTACCTCATCTGACTCTTTGTTTTTGTTTTCTTCAGTGAAATAGAAATAGTCATATTATAGTCTTCATAAAATCACTGTGAGGCCTGAATGAGGAATGTGTAAAGCATCTAACATAGCGCTTGGCAATCAAGTACTCCAATAAATGACGTCATTATTTCAATCATGACACTGAGGCAAAGTGCAATGTTCTTTTGTTTGTCGTGATCTCCAACACCAAAATGCTGTGCTTCCGCTTAAACTCTTCAAAGACACACACAAAAATATTCCACTGGAGAAGGTGCTACTGAGTGATATGGACTCTTGGCTTTGGTGACTATCTTTTAAAATATTCTGTGTTTGGCAAAAATGCTGTCTTAGTGGTCAGCGGCCACTCTCTGAATCGATGCTGCTTTTGTAATATCTCTGGTGACAGAGAAGGGCTATCTCACCATCGACTGTGAGGAAGCAGCTAAGTGAAGTGAAGTCAGCTTTGTATGGTGAAGACAAGGGCTCTGACAATAACCCCAAGTATCGGTTGTGTCTCCGCAGCTTGCCCTTAGCATGGCTGAAAGGAGTGGGTGTGCCCACTGGCTATGTGTTATTGTTATGAGGAATTATGTAAAATGAACTCTCACTCTCCAATGAACACATTTTCTTCAAGCTTCCTGCTGCACATGGGGGTTACTCTGTCAAGGTGCGATGATGGAGCGAGTGGCACTCGTCGTGTGTCGTGGTAGAAAGAGAACAGATTTTAGAGTTACGTAGGTCTGAACTTGAATCTCAGCCATTCGTCATTAACTTTGAATGATCTACTTAATTTTGCTGAGGAACCTCATTTTAAAATGAAAACTAGATATCTACCTAGCAGAACAATTGTTAACTATTATAGATAAAGAGTTGTACTGTGCTTCGCACGGTGCCTAGTATAATGGGATGGTTTATATTGCTATTCCTAAAAATAGATCTACATTGAAGGAGAGTGATGGGGCCACAGGGCAGGCCAATTTTATTATGTAAATGATTGGTCTCTACACAGGACTATTTGCCCTGGGTGTTAAATCATTAGTTGCTGCTTGCAAAAGAACAAGGACAGCTAGTCCCACAGCAAATCTCCTTGCGGCTTGGTGTTGGATACCCACAGTCGGCCTGGGGGCACCAAGAATGCTAATGTCCCCATCTGTTGCTGCGGACTAGAGGAACTCTCTCCTATTTTGCAAGATCCTTCCACATTTGGTAGAACTCCTGGGTCGAATGAATGCTGAAAACATAAAAGGTCTCAGCACTGTTATGCTATGCATGTGCTATGAGTGAGAGCTGGGCCGGCATGACCTCATCCTTCTGTGCCACATCCTCACAGGAAGGACCATCTCTCAGCTCCTAGCACTGCTCCCAACCAAATATAATACAGACCAAGACAGCAAAGCAGGAGTTATTTGGATTTGGTGGTGCTGAGCTTGATCTGATTATCTGTGGCACTATCCACAGACTGAGGGGGGATGGATAGATTCTACCACATAAATGAGATGTGTGGCAGAAAGGTTGGTCGTTCACCAAAAAACTGTGCTCCTTTCACTGGTGCTGGGAATTGGATGCTCAGAGAGGCATGACATTTCCCAGAAACACTTGCATCTAATTTGGGTCACGAGATCAAGTTCTGGCTATCAGCATGTGGGCGAAAGTGATGTTCACACTTCTGGGCCTGGCCTGCACGATCTGTTGTTCTCTCTGTCCTCCATGGCAGCGGGATGATCGCGCGATGGGCATCACTGCCAGTCAGGCACTGAGGATGGCGATGCCGCTTTCGGATGCCGTCTCTGCGGGATCGTGTGAGTGGGGTTCTGCCTTTCTTTGTCTCGTGTCAATTGGATGCTACACCCATTTACTGTAGATTTTTAAAAGTCCTTTCCTGGAATTTCTTTATCTGGATGAACATATTTGGAGTTACCTGGTTAGGAAGAAAATCTAAGAACTTTATATTCCCATTGTGATTTGTGCAAAATTGTTCGATGTCTTAAGCACAGGGAAAAAAGCAATCCAAATAATAATCACTTGGATTCTCAAATGTCTTGACAATATCTATGGATGACTATTAACTGTCAAGATCTATTACAAAATCTACTGTGTTTTGTTTTTTATTCCAACTCTTCTCCACATAAGGAAAGTTCCCATGTAAGGAAAACTCACTTTACTCACTTTAACTTCAATAATACATTTGATGGGGATTATTCTTCTTTCCTTATCAGTCTGTTACATAGACTCCTTGGACTGGGAAGTTTGCCAGGTGCCTAACATTTCAGCCACATATGGCAAAACTCACCGGAAGCATGCACTTCCCTTCTCTCCCTGGCAACAATCACTTAATCCAATCACCAGGAAGTCCTGTCCACTGTCAGCTGTGCAGTGTGTGTGTGTGTGTGTGTGTGTGTGTGTGTGTGTGTTACCCACACTGTAGCATAAAAAAAAACAACATATATAAGAAGCAACAACAGCAAAAAAAAAAAAAAAAAAAAAAGAAAGAAAGAAAGAAAGAAAGAAAAACGAAAAGAAAAGAAAAAAAAAGAGAAGAAGAAGGAGCAGAAGTAATAGCAAGGGCTTTTCCCAGACTGCCCGGAAATTCCTAATCTGTCTGATAAACTTCTTCGTGGTCACTTTCTTCCTACAGGGACCTCTCCTTCCTGAACTGGGTGCTAGTCCACCACATACCGGGAGGGCAATTCATCCTGGGAGATCCTGCGGGGGCGGTGGGCGAGGTTATGCCTATTTTCGGTGACTTTTAGGCATCCAAATTCTGCTCACTTTTCGCTTCTAGAAAAGTGATTTACCAAAAAAATATTTTTTCTTGCTTCACATTAAATAACTCTTAATATTGATCCTTGTTATAATTTTCTTTCATCCAACACTGTATCTGAGATGCTAGAGAAGCCACTAATTGTCCTCTAATTGTCCTGGGTGATGGTTTGTCTAATAACATAATGGCTATAATCAAACTATGATTCAGGAACACTCCCAAATAGTGAATTCAGTGAAAATACATATACTGTTTATACTTGGTGCTCCAGCTGCTGTTGCTGCAGAAGTTACCCCCAGAATTTCATGGCCTAAAACAACCATCTTATTATGCTCGTGGATTCTGTGGATAGTAGGAATGGCTCGCCTCTGTCTCGTGACATCTGGGGTCTAGACAGTTGGGAGTGTAGGAGGATAAAGTCATCTGAAGACTCCTTCGCACACTCATCTGGTACTGGGCCCGGGAGCATTTGAAGATGAGCACTGTTGACTGGAGCACTTATCCAGGGCCTGTTCATACAGTGTGGCTTCTTCACAGTGCGATGGCCTCAGGGTAGGTGGACTTCCAACATGGAAGCTCAGGGCTCCAAGTGCAAGAGCACCAGCAGGGGGAGGCTGAAGCTCAATGGCTTTTTATAACCTAGAAATCCTGCAATGTCAATGCCACTGCAATTTTTTTTTTTCAGTAGAAATTACATAATCAATTTTTAAAAATATTTTACAAGTATAATTTTGGAAGAGCTATTCGACAGATTTTAGCATTAACTGCCAACTCTATAGACGTAGCCAACAAAAAAAGCATTTATTCTTGTTTAATACAAGGTAAGTGTCCTATTGCTTCACCAATGATAGAGATACATCCATGTTGTCGCAAATGGCAGTATTTCATCTCTTCTTATGGCTGAGTAATATTACATTGTATACATGTACCACAGCTTCTTTATCCAATCATCTTTTGAAGGACAGACACTTTGGTTGTTTTCATGTCTTAGCCACCATGAATAATGCTTTATTGTACATAGGGTTGCACTGATAAATATTTTAAAATTTTCAGGGGTAGATATTGAGAAGAGGGATTGGTGGGTCATATAGTAGCTCTGTTCTTAATTTTTTTGAGGACCT
The DNA here is from genome assembly GCF_014176215.1 of Rousettus aegyptiacus. Classification (NCBI taxonomy): domain Eukaryota; kingdom Metazoa; phylum Chordata; class Mammalia; order Chiroptera; family Pteropodidae; genus Rousettus; species Rousettus aegyptiacus. Next base: position 27,939,700 of record NW_023416286.1, read on the forward strand.
TCCATACTGTTTTCCATAGTGGCTGTAGCAATTTACATTCCCACTAGCAGTGTATGAAGGTCGTTTTCTTCACAACCTTTGTAACGCTCGTTATTACTTGTGTTGTTGTAATAGCCATTCTAGTTGTGAGGGAGTATATCATTGTGGTTTTGATTTGCGTTTCCCTAATAGCTAGTGAAGTTGCGCATCCTTTCTTATATCTGTTGGCTATTTATATGTATTCATGGGAGAAGTGTCTGTTCAGGTCCTCTGTCCATTTTTGACATTAGTCCTTTATCAGAGGTGTTTGCAAATATCTTCTCCCATTTGATTGGTTGCCCCTTTGTTTTGCTGATGGTTTCTTATGCTGTGCAGAAGTTTTTTAGTTTGATATAGTCCCATTTGTTTATTTTTGCTTTTGCTTCTTGGGTTCTCATTTTTGTACAATTACATCTTTGCACCTTTTATGTTGACCCCTCTCACTGCTTTGATTTTTCCACGACCTTATTCAAAATAGAAAGAGAATGGACCCACTTTGACTCTCTTTTTCCCTGGTCGACTTCTCCATTATGCATTTAGCTCGCTCCTTGCTCTGTAAAACTACACTTGATTCAGTATCACACTTTTTTTCATTTTTAGTTGTGTGTGTTCTTTATATTTTAAAGGGCTGGATGCTGACCAGTTGTCTTGAAGATTTTGCAAGGCAAATTTATGGAAAATGGGAACAATATTTAATCTTCTTTGCATCCCCAATGCCTAGCAAGAATGGAAGATGCCCTGGTTGACTCAGCACACCAACCCACACCTGGAAGTACAGTTAAGTGTTATTCAAATCAAGAGTCTGGAAAGAAGGTTGAGTATCTGAATTGGACAACTGCTGTGAGGAATAAAACAACAAAGAAGCAGTCCTCCCTCCCCTCAAGGAACTTCTGGTCAGTGGAGGAGGGGGAGAAAGCATGACTAAAGGGGAAGATAAATAATGACCACGTGGCAGCAGAATAGCAGCCTTCCTAAAATTTCCACATTCCAATCTGTGAAAACTCTGAATATATTGCTTTGGAGACAAAAGAGACTTGCAAATGTGATTAAGTCAAAGCTCTGAGATGGAGAGATTATTCTGCACTATCTAGCTGGGCCCAATATAATCACATGTGTCCTTATAAATGAAAGAGGGAAGCAAGAGAGCCTGTCCGCCTTATGAAATATGAGAATAACCTGATTGGCCACCATTGACTTCGAAGGTGTTGTCTGTGAGCCAAGGAATGAAAGCAGCTTCTAGAAGCTGAAAAGACATAAAGGGACACAGCCCTCCCTACAGCTTGATTTTAGTCCAGCAAGACCTATTTCGAACTTCCGATCTTCACACTGTGAGATAACAGATTTGAGTTGTTTTAAGCCAGTAAGATTGTAGTGATTTCCTACAGCAGCAATAAGAAACAAATACAGCAAAGTTAAATTAGACAAGAATCCAAAAAATAATATCATAGGTCACTAAACCAGAAATTACTGAATACTGAGGTTTCTATGGTAAAGCCATATATGAATCCTCCCCATAGCACCTCTCCTTCCGTCCCAAATAAAACCTTACTTCTACAAAATCAAGAATGAAAAATAATTGGGCTTATGAGACAAGGGGGGTTGGGGCAGATCCTTCAAAAATCGTGGCACTTACAAGCAGAGCACTAATCAGAACCATAACAACATAATAAAGTATTAGTCCAGCAATTTCCATGGGCATTTCATCCACATCAGTCAGTCCATCCCTTGCAGCTTTCTACCCCGGGTGTGTGCTTTCTCCTGGAGAATAGAATGTATATAAGGGCACGAGACCGCTTCATTAAAATTAAAAATACAATCTTGAGATTTTTCAAATCATTACTTTTCAAACCCTGGGGAAAACGTCTTTGCAAATCCTTCAGCTTCACTTACAACTTTCCCAGATATATTGGAAAGAAGTTTTGAAACCAGCTCCTACTTGCCATAATGGAAGACACATCTGAAAAATATTCATATTTTTTTTTCTTAAAGTTTTCACACAGCGCTGAAACTTTCTATTTAATTCTGAAAAGCTTTGCTTCTCATTGCTTCAAAATGTTGATGCGCTTGGAAAAGTTGAGTAGGAGCAGAAGTAAATGGTAGTAGCAATGAGCGCTATGGGCTCAAGGGTGGCAGTGGGTGGGAAAGGCCTGCCGCCGAAGGTTGTCTGGAGCTGAGTCTTGAGAATGAAGAAGATTGTGGCGGGTAGAACAATGTACATCGCCAGCCAACACGGGCTGTCCTTGGAGGGGCCTTATTTGGCTCCAGCATCGCTGACAGATGCAATCATGGTGCCCAGAGATAGCAACCCCCTCCCACACGCATGGCTGCTTCCCGCCATGTTGTTCTCTCAAGGAGACAGTGCCATCCCTATGCTTATATATATATATATATATATATATATATATACACACACACACACACACATGCACACATATATATGTGTACACACGCACACACACACACACGCGCGCGCACATATATACTGCAGCTTCCTTGCGCATCCTTCAAGCTGCCACACTGACTTTAGGGTCTCCTGTATGTCCGTGGGTACAAATGCACTAATACCCCTTTCTCTGCCTGGGAGCCACTCTTAGTCCAGGTCTGTTCTCATGCTCTACTTCCTGTGCAGTCTGTTCTTTTCTCTCCCCTCCGCTGCCCCTCCTTTTCTCTCTGGGTCTCTTTCTCCCCTTCGCCCTTCAAATCCACCCTCTGCGTTTGAAGGTGACACTCCCCATGGGAAGGAGCTGTGAGTGTTCCAGCTGCAGCTGCAAAGCCCTGTGTGTGGCCCCCAGGCCGCTCCTCCTCGTGCACACAAGGATCTTTGTCCGGCTTTGTCCTTGCCATTTGCTGCTTCTGTCCTGTTTACATTCTGCCTCCCGGACTTGGCCTTTGTTCTTAAAGGGCTGCACGTACATCACAGTGTTTTTAGACTCTCCTGCCTGCTGTTCGCTCAGAAGTAAACTCAGTGATCGCTTGGTGTCTGGGCTGCAGAGTATGCAGCATCAGTGGAGAAATGAATCCTTAAGAAGGTCCAGAGGAGAGCCATAAAGACAGTCTGGCAAACTCAGGCCACACAACCTGGAAAAGGAGGCGGGTGCTGGGGACTTGTAAACGTGGTTCTTTCACAGAGGATGGGAAACCCCTTTCTGCTCAAAGAGCGAGATGTAGTCAGCATTCACTGAACTTTTCCTGAGAGGAAAGAGCTGCAGGAGAGGGCACTGTACCGGAAAGAGAAGTTGGCGCTTACTCTGTCACGGTCACAAAAGGATTCAGGAAGAGATATGGGAACGAGAGATAGGAGTGCAACTTTTGACTCACTTGTTCAAGAAATAACAATGAGAAATGAGTTACACGCGATGGATTAGTAAATGCTGATACGGTGCAGATCGAATATGTAAGTGAATTAGATTTACATTACACATCAAGGAGCTCTATCGAGGCAGTTATGAACCCTTCTTTGGGAGACTTCAGAAAGACACTGGATTAACCAGCGTAAATGAGGCAAGAGGAGGAAAGAGTTATGGCGGTAACGTTCACGGGGCAGCGCTCTCAGCCCTGCCTGCGAAGCAGCTAGGCTGCAGGTGCAAATATTTGCTTGCCAGTTGGTTCAGCGAATCATGGTGCTGCCCCACCCACCTGCTTCCAAGGTATCAGATTTTGAGCTGGTTTGGTGAGAAAGCTATTGGCCTTTGTGTTCTAAAGGAGGGGAATGAAGTGCAGTGGACCTTGACCCTCAGTTAACACCACAGAGAAATGAGCTTCATAAACCACTGAACTCCAGTCATCCTACTGGATTAGCAAAGCTAGCTGGCGGTATTTCCCCATGTGCCGTATTCCGGGACAATGCTCTAGAGAAAAGCTGAGGAAGTTGGCACTAGTACAATACAGTACCGGAGCAGGTAGGGGGAATGGGGAGAAAAGAAAAAACGTACATGTTTTTAAAAATCGCTGCCAAAAGATAAGGTTATTTATATAACTTCTAACAATTAAGGAGGGGAAGGGGCGGGACTCTGTGAAACCAGGAAAGAGAGAACCTCAGTCAGCAAATAAGTACATGATTCACATTAGCCAGGGGGTGGGGAGAAGGATTGAGAAGGGACTGAGTCATAATGATTTTTGAAGGCATATCTAGGGCTAGGTGTCTTATTTAATTTCATTTGTATGTAGTGAAGATTTGGAGCATACATTCAGAAAAACGATCTATCCAACAAAGTGCCAGACTACAAGTAGAGGTCTTTTAATAGACCCAGATGATCCGTGGATTCAAATGATGACTTCCTCATGTCCTGGGTGCCAGGTGGCTCTGCCATTTGCCTCACACTGATCCCTACACACACTGGCTTTGCTACCAGGGAACAGGCGGTGCACTGAGGCATCAGGGGAGGCATTGAGACCCGTTGGGGAATTATTAAAGGAGTAAGTCTTCTATATGAGTCCTGATTATTCCGGGAAGCACATATATATATATATATACATATATATACACACACATATATAAACACACATATATGTATATATATCTGTGTGTGTGTGTGTGTGTGTGTGTGTGTGTATGTATATATATTCAGACACCTTGGACCATCTCCACTGAGCTGGGATCAACTATAGAACACTATATTCAAAAACATTTTCTATAGTTGATATTTGCATATATATATCAGAAGTTGGAACAGATCTTTTACTGAAGGACACTTTGGAGAAGTTCATTCACTTCAGAGTACTAAAACCCACTTTGTCTCAGAGTAGAGACATTGAAACTCCCTGGCTGCTCTGTGTGACCACAGCATGCTCAGGGACTTCTGTCAGGTGGGGCTGGCTCCAGAAGAGAAAGCCCTTGCTTGGTAATTTTGTGGAAGGAAGGGCAGGAACTTTGATGAAAGTCCCTTTGACTCAATGACAAGCTCTTGCATCTATCGTTGGCGTCCAAGAGGCAAGTCCCCAAATCCCCCTCAAGCAGAACTCAAGGAAGTCCAAGTACACTGTCATAAAGCCTGAGGAATTTGTCACCAGGCCTATGGATGTGGCAGCAACATAGGGGAGTGGGCTGTGGGACTCAAATTCAGCCACGGACAGGGTTTTCTTAGCAGAAGGCAATGCCACTGGCTCTGCTGGGGCAGCTGTCCTAGGAAGATCCCGGCTCAGTGGAGATGGTCCAAGGTGTCTGAATATCCAGATAACTATTAATGATATTGGGTAACCTTTGGTGTGGGATACCATTGGTCAATGGCTTCCGTGTAAATTTTATTTTTAAGTTGTGACTTCCTGTATATCATGGCAAATGCATAAGCTGGAGGAGAGAGAGTTGGTGGGTGTCACTCTAGAAGAGATGTTTCCCCAGATTCCTGGGTGGATTCTTGAGTCAGCGTCGGAAATCTGACACTGCTGAGAAGTAACGAGCTCCTTCCAGCACAGGCTCCTGAGCCCAGAGACAGAGTAACATGTACAGGCAACTGTCCATTCCTATTTGGAGCTGAAGACACCAGAACGGAGGGATAAGGCAACTTCTGCAGCAGCATTTGCCGTTCCCACGGCAGAAAAAGGAACTAAAATTGAAGGCAGGAAAGTGACATTTTGGAAATGCCTCTGGAGTTCATGGAGAGTTGTAAAGCAATCTGTCTTTAAAATCTCCTAAGAATCATCACTAGGTGTGTATCTTTAGAGACCCTTGGGATGTCTGTCTTGTAACGGTTGTAAATGGATGGATTGCCCCAGCAGCATTACTGCCTTTCTGGTCACCTGCTGAGAAGGTGGTGGGGGCGAGAGAGCAAAAGCAGATCCAAATTCTTTGCCAGGAGGAAATCTCTTGCCCGTCGATTCCCGGTAATGGTTTCGCATAACGCTATGTTCAAAAACATTTTCTATAGTTGATATTCACCTAGAATGAAAAACTATTCTAAAATAGCTTATTTTATGATATCAGGGCATCTCATGTTCTTTCCCTCATGCTCCTCTGTTTCTGAGTTCTGTTTGGCTTAAATACATAAAGATGTTGACCACTGAGCTCTTTCAGAGAGCTAGGTTAGGAGGACAGAGTATTGAGATAGATGGAACTTTTAGCCAACAATTTCCCAATATCACAAGATTTCCCTCCCCCTTCTCCTCCTCGTCATGTGGTGTGAGGATATGACAAGCTACCTACACAGGAAATGCTTTCTTATAATGCCAGATTTTAACAGGAAGAGATTTTAGAAATGATAATATATTTATGGTTTACTTCTTTCATTTTATTTGATGTTGCCGACTCCTGGCTTTGTCGTTGATCAAAATATTTCTTTCAAATCTCAAAGCGAGCCCATGAAATTGACTTCAGCAGCCACACTTTTTCTAAAATGTGGGGGATCTTTTTGAAAAGGTTAATTTGCATTTGGCTGGGACCCCCAAATCAGACTCATATTGGGTTCTGGAAAAAATAAAAAGAGGTGGTCCAGGCCTCTCTCAGCCTCTGAGAGACACTTGCAGGGAAGAGCAGATACAAGGAGTAAGACAACTAACTGTGATGAGTGCATGACCATCCCAGCACCCAGGGCTCTGTCCTCTTCTATCCAGTCACAGGGATTTGCCTGTATTGATGAGCAAGTTCAATAGACAGGGCATATGTTGCTTACCAGATGTGAGACTCCCTCCAGTTTCCCTGTTTCTAAAGAGGAGATAATGTCATAAGGTTATTGTCAGGATTAAAATGGGAAAGTGATAGAGTATGGCTGTCACATAGTAGGACCTCAATTAATGTTGGTTTCCATATTTAAATTTCTTTGTAACATGCCATCCCCTCAGCCCAAGATGACCCCACTTACAGCTGCATTCCCTGTCATTGCCTTAGGACATTGGGTGACTCAGCCAGGTAAAGAGGCTGACTTGAGGTCTGTGGGATTGCCACTTCCAAAACAAGTCTCGCTTCACTTTCCATCTTTATGAGTGGCCTCACTGTTCAGTGTGAGCTGATCTTACCTGTGAAGCCAATTCCAGGTCAGTTTTTCCTGAGCCTTGACCACGTCTCATTCGTCACAGTGGCTCTAACCTATCACACTCTCTCTCTTCTCCCCTCTCCAGAGCTTGCCTTGCAGATAGCATCATGATTTGAGCCCATGAAGGAAAAACCAGGCTCAATTAACCCAAGAGAAAAGTCCAACAATAGTGAGGTCAGTTTTCAGGTGTCAAGAGGAGTGGCATTGTTTCATAAGGGATAGCCATTGCTAGTTCAATAGAATAACCTTTTGCTTTATCGTGACTCTAGCAGACTTTATGTGTGGAGGGGAGGAAAAATAATCTTCCCTCTACCTTTCTGAGTTCTTAGCTGAGACCTCTGTAATAAAATACAGATTAACAAAAAAAAAAGCAAACAAAATTTTATTAACACATATACATATTAACACATAACATGTACGCAGGAAAAATGAGCACCTCAAAGAAGTGACTTAGAATTTAGGCCTAGATGCCATCTTAATAGAGAAAGAGGAGGAGGGATTTAGGCCTCTTAGGGGAGAGAAAATGACTTTTAGGAAATATGAATAGGCCCTTAAAAGAATAGATGCGAGATATGATAGTTTGTGACAAAGTTTGTTTGGATGTGGTGTCAACTCCTAGTCTCCTCTCCTGTGACAAGTCAGTCCTTGCTGGCTGTTGAAACTCCTGGAAGGGGATTTACGACAATTGAATTCCTTTTGGACAATCTGTCTCTATGCAGACAAGGGGAGTTCAGGGAAAATCTCTCCCTGTTTTTGCTGTTTCAAGTGTGTACAGTTCAAAATAATTAATACGCCAAAGGAGCATATTTTGGGGTAGCATGTCCTGAACCCCTACAATCGTATTTTGGAGTGGCATATTTTGCTACCCTTCATATGCAATCACTGATAAATAATTATGGACAATTTTGAAGAGAAAACCAGGAGCATCTTTTGAGCCTATTGAAGGGAAAAAGAATCTGCTATCCCTCTGCATAAAATGCCTCATATAATATGTACACAATGCATCAGGTATTTGATGAAGCACTTTCGAGTGAATAAAAGATAGGGGACTCGAAATATTCCACTGTTATTTTCAAAGTGGAGTGTGAAATGCAAGTTTCTGCCAGCATTTATATATCCCCTGCCAAACCCAAGCAGGAAAGGAGAAAATGGCCAGGAGGAAGAGGGGTTTGATCATCGGATAGTTAAATGTGTTGTGATAGTGTTCCGTTAGAAGTTTTGAAACATTCAACATATGTTCTCTTTGCTTCAAACAGACCTGAATAGAAAACATCTGGAGATCCACACACACACAGCAGCGCTATGTGAAACATCTGTGCATGTTATACACTGTGCTGGCTCTCAACTCCATTCCCATTCTCCCTGTCCTTCTCTATAGGGGGCTAGAAGACTGCAAACTACATTTCCCAGACTCCCCAGCAAGTTGGCTTCAGATTAGGTTTTGCTAATGAGAGACACTGGTGGGAAGATTGAAAGATAGATGGAAGGGAGAAGCCAAGCCAAAATTTTTCGACTTCAGTTGACTGAAGTTTTTGGCAGCAACTGCAGCAGCAGCCCAGTGGGTGAATGTGGGTTTGTGCTCAGGGAGTTGGATTTCAATAGCAGTGGAAGCTGGGGTGCTTCTGCAGCCTCTGTAGCACAGGATTCCCGGACTCTGGCTTTCGCTCTGGCAGCAACAGCTGGATCAGTGATAGGCACCGTGGTGGGAGTTCAGCCTCCTGGCTTCCTGAAGGATGCTCCAACAAGAGCAGTGGAGCCGTAGGTAACCAGTAGCCTCAGCAGCAGAACAAGCGTGGATTCTGGACGACACCATCTTTTCTTTTGTTCCCTCCACCTTAGGATGCTAGCGACTCTCTGTCGTTGCTAGTCTCGGAGTGATCTCAGCTTCCCTTTCCTCTGCTCCAGTCCTTCAACACATTCCAGCTGACTCCCTATGTTAATACTCCTGTTTAAAATTCCTGTAGTAGTTTCTGTTTTGCTGACTGGACACTGACCAATATACACGTATAAACTAAAGACAAAAATTAAAGGCAAGTCAAATTAAAATGTCAATGTGTTTAATCCCCTATTCCACTTGCCTTTTGGAGTTTACAGAAAGGAAAGGATAAACAAGACTTCATCCCCAAATTCGACAACAAAATTCAATTCCTTATATGTGCTACAACCTCCACCAAGGAAAAAGGTTTACATGACAGGTATTGTAAACAAAAGACGTTTCTTCGAGGGCTGCCTGCCTACAACCTTAGTCCATAATGGCATTAATAACAGGTGTTTTTTCACCAAGTGTTTTTTTGGTGAAAAATGTCTTTCGAATACATTATTTCATTTAATTACCATAATAATTGTAGAAGTTGGGTATTATTAGTCTCATTTCATAAATGGGGAAAATAAAATATTTTTAATTGCACTGTTTTTTTTAGTGGCTACATATTCCTCCCTTTCTGATATGCGTACTTTTTGCATTGTGACCTAGCCATTCCTCCCATCCAACAGTGAAGTTTCTTTCTTCACTCCCTAGAATTTGCAATGACTTTATGACTTTCTTTAGCCTATAGAATGTGCCAAAAGAGATCTAGAATGCGTGAGAACCAGAGGCAGACTGGAGAAGTTTGGCAGGTTCTCCTTCAGTCACTTGACACTTTGCCCTGTAATGCCTCTGAATGCAGCAGGTATTGGAGCATGAGAAGCCATGGGGGGGGGAACAAGATGCCCCAGTCGGCAGCCAGTGCCCCCTTCCAGACATGTGAGTGTGGCCATCTTGGACTTTCCACTCTGTTGCCTTTCACTGAAGGTAACTGTGTGGATGAGCCAGGCAAAACTGGAAAAGGAATCACCGCGGTAACCCACAGATTTATGAGAGAAATTGCCGAACTATTTTCCAAAATGATTGTACTATTTTACATTCCCACTAGCAGTGTATGAGGGTTCCGATTCCTTCACATTCTTGCCAAATCCTTTAAATTTTGATCATTTTGGTAAGGTATATTGGTATCTCATTGCTGTTGAGCATTGTTGTCTTAAGTCATTAAATCTATTATGCAGCAATATATAACCGATAAAATGGCTATTTGTTGTTTTTTTGCATTAATCACTTATTTTACTTTCATTTGCTGATAGCATCTCAAATTCCTTTTGTTGTACTTGGTAATAAGATGCTAATCCCTCCTAGTTGAAGGGTTGTCATGTGACTCAAACTGGTCCAAACTGGGTGTTCTGTCTCTGGAATTTGATTCATGACCAGAGGGAGGAAAATTCTGGGCGAACCTATAGAGACCCGGTTTCATCTATTAAAATGCTCTGGAGCTGCTGGTTCTTATCTGTTCCAAATCTTAGCCTGATCAGTTTCTGATGCTTGTGGCTAAGTAATATATTACGACAGATTAAGAAGTCACACATCTGTAAGTACCATCACTACCACTTGAACCAATATCTGTCTCATCCACTTTCCACTGATCGATGTTGCCTCTCTAATTCCTTCCAATCTAGTTTTCTCATTCATTTTAGCATCTTAAAGATGCCTGGCCTTTCTTAATAAGCACTTAGAAGGGCCAATAATCCAGCTGTGAGCTATAACTTGACAACAATATTAGATCTCTCACCCAATAACCAGGTTGGCAGTAACCAGAGAAGGGACGTTTTAAACTAGAGAAACAGTGTGTTGAGCCCAAAGTTGTGAAGTTTTTTGAGATTTATTGAAAGAGAAAATTTCCCCTTTTTCCTCTTAGTTCTTTGGCTGTTCTAATCATCAAACTGACATGAGACAGATTAACGGGAGAAAATAACCAAATTTAACTATGTACATGTATACCGGGGTTCCATAAGAATTAAGATAGTCAAGGCTTATTTGCTATCTTGAGCTAAGGAGAAAGGGAGAGGTAGGTAGTGGTTTGAGACTTCAAAGGGGAGCAAGGCAATTCATATGGAAATGGAAAAGTAAATATTTGGTAAAGAATATTTCGGCCATCTTTAAGAATGGGCCTTGCTAGGTTCTTATCTGTCTATCACATACTAGCTTATATTAAAAAATAGTAATCTATGATGATAGCTTCCCCTTCTGAAGTAGGTCCTCTTTCTAAATTCTCTTAAGCAGCTAGGGGGAAGGTCAAAGTTTTTCTATGAGTCTTTGTTTCTTAAAAAGAACCATCTTAAAAAAATCAATATTCCAAAGAGTCAGATTTTGGAATAGTAAGCTCTCATTCCCTTCAATAAAATGTACAATATTTAAGTGTGCATATTTAAACTGTACAATTTGGGAAATTTTCTCATATGTATACATGCATGAGACCATAACCCTAATTAAGATGATGAAAATATTCATCACTACCAAATTTTTTTTCCCTTGGGCCCCTTCGTGATTCTTCACTCTTTCTCTTGCTCATGCCTCTCTCCTTGTCCCATGAGACCCTGATCTGCTTTCCTGTCACTATAGATTAGTTTGCACTTTTTAGAATTTTATGTAAGTAATATCATACATTATGTACTCTTTTTTTTTTTTTTCAGTTTCTTTACTCAGCATAATTTTGGGATTCATCATGCTGTCTTGTCTGTCAATAGCTTATTCCTTTAGGTTGCTGAACAGTATTTCATTGTATATATATGTACCACAGTTTGTTTATTCATTCATCTGTTGGAAGTCATTTGGGCTGTTTCCTGTTTGGGGTATTACAAATATAGCTTCTACAAATATTTATGTACAGTTGTATGGACGTATACTTCTGTTTCTCTTAGGTAAATATCTAAAAGTGGAATGACTGGGTCATATCCTAAGTATATATCTATATAGTTATTTAAGAAACTGACAGACTATTTTCCAAAATGGTTGTACTACTTTACATTCCTACTAGCAGTATCTGAGGATTCCAATTCCTTCACATTCTTGCCAAATCTTGAGGTGTTTATTCTTTTAAATTTTGACCATTCTGGTAAGGTGTGTTGGTATCTCATTGTGGTTTTAATTTACATCTCTCTAACGACAAATACTGTTAAGCATATTTTTATGTAATTATTTGTAACTTGCATACCTTCTTTAATGAAGAATCTGTTAAAATATTTTGTCTGTTTAAAAATTGAGTTTGTTTTCTTATTGACTTTTGAGAGGCTAATATTCTGTAGACTTTAACAAATCAAAAAATACCAGGGCATTTAAGAGCTACGGAAAGAAAACGGAGTTCAAACTTATTACTTGAGGCAAAAAAAAGTCATTTCCTGAGTTTAATTCCACTCATGAGGCCGTGAAGGAACTGTGCTCTAACCTCAGTAAATAGGGTTTGTCTAAGGCACAGCAAGAGAAGACAGGCATAACTGACTACGGGCAGATTCCAGACCATGGGGACAGGAAAGAGAGAGGGCCTGGATCTCCCCTGTCTGGGCTCTGACTGGAAACAGTCAAATGTCGTAACAAAAATGCTGTAATGTCTGCAATTAACTTTAAAGAACTTTGGCATAGGCAGTGTGATAACTGTCTCTGGGTTTTTAATGGACGCCTCAAGGGCAATTAAATAATATTGAAAAACCCTACTTAGCAATAAATACACACTTCAGGGGAGGTTTGTTGGCATTTGAAAGATTATTAGGAAGCTCCTGCTTTAGAGGCGGCTGTAACCCCTCCTGTGTCTTCATTCCTGATAAACACCAATGGCCTTATTATTTAGCATAATGGATCTTAGAAGTAATTTTTCATGGAGACATAAGAGATGTTCAAAACACAGTAGTCCCCCCTTATCCACTACTTTATTTTCTGTGGTTTCAGTCACCCACAGTCAACAGTGGTTTTAAAATATTAAATGGAAAATTCTGGAAATAAACAATTCATAAGTTGAATATTGCACATTATTGCGAATGGCATGATGAATCTGGTGCCGTGTTGCTCCATCCCACCCTGGATGTGGTCATCCCTCTGTCCGGATCTCCACGCTGTTGATGCTACCTATTCATTAGTTACTTAGTAGCCACCTTGGTGAACATACCGTCATGGTACTACAGTGCTTGTGTTCAAGTCACCCTTATTTTACTTACTAATGACCTAAAAGCGCAAGAATACGAGTCTGGCAATTCAGATGTGCCAAAGAGAAGCTGTAAAGTACTTCTAAAAGCTCAAATGAACTTTGAGTGAAAGGTAAAAGTTCTCCACTTAATAAGGCATTTTATCATCTCACATCGTCACAAGAAGGGCACAGTACAATAAGAGAGCGAGACACCACTTTCACATAACTTTTAATACAGTATATTGTTATCATTGTTCTATTTTAGTATTAATTAATATTGTCACTCTCTTATTGTGCTGAATTTATAAATTAAACTTTATTACAAGTATGTATATATAGGAAAAAAAACATAGCATGTATAGGGTTCGGTACTATCCGAAGTTTCAGGCATCCACAGGGTGTCTTGGAACATATCCCCCTGGATAAGGGGAGACTACTTTAGGTGAGCTGGTTGAAAATACTGTATCAGAGACTCCTTTCCTTGTTTCAACAGGGTATTATGATCTAGAAAGGCTCATTGAGAGTGTATGCTCTTTTGAATGCTGTCTCTGTCAGGATTTGAAACAGAACCTGTACCCACAGCTTGCAGGAGGGTTCTCGCACCTGATTCTGACCAGATGCTTAGCTAAATCTTGCTGTTAGAATATTGTCACCTCTGCCTTAAGTGAGTGTTATGCAAGGAATTTGTCAGAGAGCCAGTAGGATGGAGAACTGGTACTTCATTAAATTTACAGAACTGGTTGTACAACTTTTTCGTGCCTGCTGGCTTTCAAATGTTTATTTTATGGCCAAATTCAGTCTGAGACTTGCTTTCATTGTCAACATACCACCTGGTAATGAAGTTGAGGAGAGGAGACCTGTAGCCCTCACCTACCTCTATCGCAGGCATCCAGGCCCACATGTGCCCACATGTGAATGTTTGCGTCCTTTAGTTTAAGGAAGTTCCCAGAAGCTCTAAGGCTTGAATAAAGCATGGACCTACTTGTTGTAGCAGAATTGCTCTTGATTTCTATGACCCCTGGTATTTCTACTTACTGATTCTTCACCATTAATCCCTTTCATAGTAAGTAAGCTACCTCAGTTCTTTTATTAGAAGGACTTATAAAACTAACTAAATGGTATTGAGCTGGGGGTGAATTAAAAGAGAGCACCCTGCCACTCCAGGAATTATTTTTTTAAAACGTGCATGTTTGTATTTATATGTCAGCATGTGTAGACGAATCAGTTTCAGCTTTCGAAAGACACTTAAGACTGATATCTTTGTGCCAACAAAACCCGCTAAGTTTGCAGTTACTCCTCCCTGGCCCGAGCCTAGTGTTCTTTTTAATTTAACAAGGCACAGAAAACCTGCCCAACTCCGAGTAACTTGCACGGAGTCAGTTATTTTATTTGTTCGTTCTTTTAATATCTTTAAGTGCCAGCACCGAATGCGGTGTAATTTTTCTTCCCCGGTCTCACATCTTTGTACCACGCACACCCCACTGAGTGCCTCCCGACTTCTGTGTCAGTCGACTTTTGTTAAGTAAGGAAACCCTTCCTTCTCGCTGTTAATTACGCTGCGCAATTCCTCGTGGGAGCCCCACAAATAAAAGAAATAAGACCATCAGGAGTCCTTAGGCTCACTGAAATTCTAGACTCTCTAAAAACAGTATTTCCTGTCTAATCTTAATGTTAACAAAATGATCGATTGAGAACTAAAGCATTACTGTGAGAGGAGCTGTTTTGGACATTATCTGCGTGACGTTGAGAGTGGCCAAGTCACTGCCTACATTAACTTGTCAATGAAAAACTTCTGTTTTTCTGACTTGCATGTATAAGTACCACATAAATGTGTAGATGCGTGTGTGCATAACACAGAACAACAGAGGAAGCTGACAGTTCCATGCCACTCAGTGAAAAGACATATTGAAGAAGCTAGTATCAATTTAATTTCTTTTCACTCTCGACCTTGAACTAGGCTTTGTGACCACTGTGAAAACAAAATCAACACAAACACAAAATTGTCCTGTGTTAAATGATTCCATAGAGGAGTTACTGGACAGTGAACAAAGTTTTCAGAAAGGCCTTTGCTCTTTGTAATAGCAAAAAAAAATAAAAAAAATAAAAACAGTTTCCTTAGGAAGGCAGTTACCTCTTCTTGAAAGGCCAGAGGATGGGGCTAGGGAGGGAGATGGCTGTCTGATTGGGATTTAGGCCAAAGGAATGCAGACGAGTTGTACTTAAAAGGCCTTAAGCTTACTGGCTGGAAGCGGTGCTATTCAGGAAAGCCAAGGAGAGTTTTTGGATGCATCAAAGTATAGTGATCATTCTTTCATAAAAATTTGGAGTATTTATGATGAGGTTTTGTTGTAGTAGAATGGTTCCTGAATTTTTAACCGGAAACTCTGGACCAGAAGTGCTTTATCAAGTTCCTTAACCATTCTGAGCCTAGAACCTTTCCTTGGTAAGATGTAGATAGTATCACTCACCTTCCAGAGCAATTTAATCAGAAGAGTAAGCAAAAGTACCTAAGTCAGAATTTGGAATACAGTAGATGCTCAATAAATGTTAGTGCTCTCAATCTTATCTTAAAATCAATAATGTAAGTGCACTCTATGTATAGTTTTTATTTAATTTTAATGTTTGACTCTCCGAGCAGATTATAGAATCCTTGGGGGTAGGTTTCTAATATTATAGGTTTTGGTAGGGCGGGGAGGTTGGCATCAATAGCAACAAGTGTAAGAAATCTATATGCTTTAAAGTTTTGTAAAATAAATGACACTTCTTAAAAGTACTTAAAAAACACCAATGCTCGCCTAAGGCAACTTCCTCTTAGCTCTGAAGATAGCCTGGAGGTTGCCCTTATGACTCAATTAAGAAAACCCCCTTGGTACTGAGAATGGGAGAGCTGAGCTGAACCGAGGACTTTGGAGAGAATGGAGAAATCCCCTCTCCAAATGTGAGCTGGTAGATGCCCTCTCTCTGTGCTCCGGGACAGAAATCAGAGCAAACACACTGCTAATATCATCTCATTGAAACACAAGCTGCCTCTCTGCTCTCACTTTTTATACACTAGCACCTGTGCAGGAAAAAAAGAAGAAAAGGAACACACGTTTTTCAGACTTTCATGACCCCTTCTGTGTTCACTAGTAAACCAGAGTTTGGAGAATCCACATGGCTGTGTGTACAGAGGCACTCCTCTTTGGGCACTGACAGGAAAACAATGTGTTACACACTCTCTGGGTTCACGCAGTTGAACTTGAATCTGACAAAACATCTTGTCTAATGAATTTGCCCAGAACCATGTCGAGGTCAGCAGGTTGTAATAGCTCTGGGTCAGTGACATCAGGAGCATCCACTCTACTTTGCCTCGACTAGCTGGTCAACCTGCGTGTTGTAGAAACAAGATTTATTTTGATCCAAAGAGGCATGGGTTTTCTCTCTTACTCCCTTAAATATAATTTCCTTACTTCACTGAAAATAAGGTTGGAAAAGTACTTTGAGGTTTAGATACTTCAACAAGCCCTCACGGTCAGAAGGCTCCCAATATTTTTGAAGCTCTTTCAACTTTTTCAGAATCGATCTCCTTTCTCTATTCACCCTATCGTGTCATTAAAACATGAATCTGTCAAATGCACTGTCCTGGTTTTGAATCCACTAAGCCCGGGTTTAGTAAACAGTTTTTGTCTCTGTGATTGTCCACCATTCACCTCTCCACTTACTCATTGACTCCGGCATTTGCTGTACTCCTCTTACATATGTACCACTAACTGAATTTTACGCATGAGCAAAATGAAACTCAGAGAATATATAATGTTCCTAATGCCAATAGCTGTTTAGAAGCACAGCTGGCATTTGAAAGCATTTTTAAAGCTCTTCAGACTTCACACTCCATGTGTTTTATTAAATACATTTAATTTCAACACCTAGTAAAAATTTAAACAATGATAATAATCTACCTATAATTATGGATCATTTCACTCTTAAATGGACTTTTCCAGCTATTTTATCCAATTTCCTTCCAGGGTTACCTTCAAAAATAGCTTTGTCTTTATCTTTTCTAGGTAAATAAATATACCATCAATTCAGGAGGAGAAAAATAGGTTTGAGCCTGGTAATCGGAAGTGTCAGTTCAAAGTGAGCCAAGCCTTAATTGCGAGATTTCCTTTGTTTTTAATAATACTGTAGAGGAGGAAAGACATTTTTCCTCTACTCTCTTACATTCGGTAGCTGGGTGCCCTGTGAGTTAGAGTGATGAAAGGCAGATTAATAGGAGAAAAAAAAACCCCACAGATTCAATTATGTATGCATGCATGGGAGTTCACAAAGAAATATGACTCAAGTTAGTGGTTAGGATTTGGGAGGCTAATGTACCATCTTAGACTAGACAAAGGAAAAAGGGACTTTGGTTTCTTATGGTTAAGTTATAGGAAGGTGAGAGAAGGAAGGGTAAAGAAGGTTGTTTGGTAAGGCTTGTTATGCAGATAAGAGTCATCTCAGGGGCTAAGAATTGTCTCTGGAGTAATTCTCTTCCTAATAGGGAGAGGGATGCACCTTTACAAATGGAAACTGATGTCCTGCTTTTACACGGAAAGGGGGAGGGAGCTCAAAACAATCCTCATGCCAAAGTGACATGTTTTGGGGTGATGTATTTCAGTCTCCTTCATACCTGAGAGCATGAACCTGTAGCACTGTTTATATGGTATTGGCACACAGACACTCCATCATTACCTATCTCTCTTACAAAAGTATGAGCTACTGAAAGGAGAAGGTTTCTTGTTTGTAGTGCTTCCTCTTAAAAACCAACCTTTATTTAACACTCATGTATTCATGTGCTTTATATACATTCTCCCCTCCAAACTCTTTAAGGTAAAATAAAAATCCCCATCTTACAATGGAAGAAATTGAGGCTTGGGAAGGTTAATTGGCTTACTGACATCATTCTGGAAATATGTAGCAGAGAACCCAGGACTTGTCCCTAGATCTGTGTGTTAGTCAGCGTTCTCTAGAGAAACAGAAACAAAAGCATGTGTATGAATATATAGAAAGAGATCTAGTTTAAGGAATTGGCTCACACAATTATGGAGGCTGGACAGTCCAAAGACTGCTTCAGGGTGAGCCAGAAGGCTGGAGACTCAGGAAGGAATGGATGTTGTAGTTCAAGTTCAAAGGCAGTCTGCTGCAGAATTCCCTCTTGCTCAGGGGAGGTCTGTTTTTTGTTCTATTTGGACCTTCAACTGATTGGATGAGGCCCACCTACATTATAGAGGGCGATCTGCTTTACTCCAAGTCCACTGGTTTAAAACACCATTACAGAAATATCCAGAATAATGTTTGCATATCTGGGTGCCATGGCTGAGCCCATTTGGCACATGAAAGTAACTATCATTACCTATTTGTTAACAGCAAATTTCACACTCACTTCTTTTAACCACACCGAGGTTCTTCTCAGTATGGGTTAATTGGTGACTTTGAGTCGAGTTCAAGTTATGCACACTAATCTTAGGTAAAAGCTTCCCCATCTCCTGTGAAATGTATAATCAGTGCTATTAAATAGGTGTTTATTTACAAAGAAAATCTATAAGGAATTTTCTGCCTCCTGAAATTTAAAAGGTAAACCGGATGTGGGTAATTATGAAGATCACAGACATTCTCTAAGTATCCCAGCTACAGAACCAGTTTGAGAGACCTCTCAGTAAGTTTTGGAAAACCACCTGATACAAGTGGGTAAACAAAATGAGAACTGGGGTTAGGTTTCTATATTTAAGCAAAGCTGTTTTAGTCTTACTTTCCGAAATAAGAGAGAAGGAAAATTAAAATTTATTGATTATGGGCTGGGCATTAATATCATGTGTAATGAAGTTTCTTTAAAGCTGCAATTGTGTTTTAGCCTACTTTAAACAGCAATTTTATTTTAAAGATGTTTTTAAATCTTTGATTAAAAGTAAAAACGAAGGCTTTAAATACACTCATCCCTCAGAATGTGTTTCTGTGGTTCTGGAACCTTTTCTTGGTGGAGCTGAGACTAGAAGCAGAGTCGTAAGGCCAGCAGAAATGGTTGGGAGGGGATGTCCAGCTAGAAGAGAAAATTTACAAGTGATCTCTGAGGACAAAGTCTGGGAATGGTCTGTCTGTTCAACAGTAGGATCCTATGTGGAACTTTGTGGCCTGAAGCCACCCAACTTTTATTTATTTTTATGTTTGTATTTTCATTGTGGTAAAATATACATAACATAAATTTTACCATTTTAACCATTTTTGTTTACAATACACTGGCATTAATTATATTGGCAATGTTGTGCAACCATCACCACTATTTCCAAAACTTTTTCATCATCGTCCTAAACAGAAACTCTATACCCGTTGAGCAATAAGTCCCCATTTCTCCTCCCTCGGCCCCTAGTAACCTCTATTCTATTTTCCATCTCTGTAAATTTGCCTACTCTAGGTACCTCATGTAAGTGGAGTCATACAATTTTTGTCATCTTGTGACTGGCTTATTACTTAGCATAATGGTTTCAAGATTTCTCCATGTTGAAGCGTGTGTCAGAACTTCATTTTTTTTTTTTTTTGGTGGCTGAATAACATTCCATTGTATGTATGTATTACATTTTGTTTATGCATCATTTCTCAGTCTGACCTTTTTTTTTATTATTTGAGGAAATAGAAACTTGAGAATGTAAAGGGCATTTTCTTGATGGATAATAAATAGATATTTTTTTCCATTGAAGAGGATGTGGTAGGTAGGCACTAATGTGAGGCTGTTAGCTAAAATCACGCAAATAAGATCCCTTTGATTGGCACAAGAACCTAATAAAAATCGTTCTCTACCCTGAATTTCCACGTCAAGTTAATTTCCCTTGTGCCTAAGGCTTCAGCTTTTCTCCAGACTCTGGGGAAAGCATGCTCTTCATGTCCTACATTTCATGTGGTGAGAAAACATTCACCTGAAAAAAAATCTTCCAGCTGATTACATTTTTGGGGCTATGGATTTTTAAAATAAAAAGTCTACACACATGATGATTTATTCTTCAAAAATGAGGTAGAATGATTTAAAGCTTTAAAACACCTATGTAGAGAACATCTTCTAGAAAAGAATGTCTACTCTACTTCCAAGATGTGTATTATCACGGTTCCCTGGAAGCCTGATGACATGAAATGATACCCTTCCCTGCTTCCTCCCTCTGATTTTGTTTTATTCTTTGCTATGGCCTCCCACAACCTATTTTATCATTCACGCATTAATTAATTAACAAACATGGCTGGGTTAATTATTGATTAATCATAATTAAAATTAATAATTAAACAAACATCACAAGCAATTATTAAAGAACTAAGAATACAATTAAAATTAATTATCTTTAATAATTATATCATAAGTCGTTATTTAGTAATTAATAATAAAATAAAAATTAATTAACTTTTTGCCATATTTATTAATAATTCTCCAAAAGACCTCCTGCCAGATATCACTGATTTGTCAACTGGCCCTATTCTCTTGGCATCCTAAGAAACCAGCCTTTTACTCCTGAGAATATTTATCAGACTTGATAGCCAAGCTGCAGTGGCACAGAATGAATGTCTCAGGAAGATGCGTGTACCCAATTCTTTGTAAGTCATCTCACAGAAACGTCTGTGCATTCTCAGGGCTAGTTAATAACTAACTTTATATGAAAATTTATAACGGAGTTTGCCAGCGCCCTTGCGTTACTTGATCCTTACAGGGGCAGGGCTGTGGAAAGTGAGCGGTAGAGAATTTCAGTCGCAGAGGAGGACTTGCACTCACTCAACTCTTCACCCTGCCTCTTTTCTTCTCCTCTGATGAGCCCAGTTTCTCCAACAGCTTCAAGAAGGAGGAGGGCACAGGGCTTTGCAATGCTTGGCTGAATTAGCTGACAAAAGCTCTTTGGGGCTAAGAAGTCAGAGGCCGATTCTGCCCTCCAATCGCATGAAAACTCAGATACCCCTACCCAGCAGAACTGAAGCTTCTAATGAAACAGTGGGGAGCGGGGAGCATGCACACGTGTCTCTAGGGCAAACGGCTGGGCTCTGTCATTGGAGGGGCTTATCTTGCTGTAGGCTGAATTACCGTTGGGGCCCATCTGGACACGCTGGCTCTTCTTTGACTTGATGGACTTTCCTGTTGTGAATTATTATGAAGTGGCATGTCCCCAGACAGAAAATCAGAATTCAGAAGGGGGGCCTCCGTCAGGCAAGTGAAGGCATCCTGAGGCTTTTCCAAGTCTCACTCTTGGGTCTGAAATATGAGGAACGGAGAAATGCTTTAAAGGACTCTGGGTGGTAGGAGTTCAGCACAACCCCATGGTCTGCAAGGCAGTTTGGGAATTCTACACCAAAGATTAGAAGAATGCTGTGTTTTCTGAGTTACGATATACAGAATTCTCCGTGTATTCACAGAATTGCTATCCCATACCATTTGAAATACTTCAGTTAAATGGTTCAATGTCATATTAATTGTGTAGAGTGGGGAGGTAGGTTGGGTGAGGCAGTAGAGAAGGGTCCACCTTTGGGCCAGGTCGTGAAGGAGGGGAGCGGGGCTTCTCCCAACAGCCTATGATTGAGGTCGGTAGACCTCAGGGAGCAGGGACCTGAGGCGGAGCCCTCCTGCCCTTCTTAGTTTGGAGGACACATGGGATTTCCCAAAGCTGGTACCTTTTGGTGGTTCTTTTAATATTTCAGGTTCAGTCAAGAGAGATACACTGTACATCTGTGCAAAGAGACATTATATATTTGCTTCTTCTTTCATTGTTCTTTCATGCCCAGAGTGTGTAGGATGTTCTAGTGTAATGGGAACCACCCCCTGGCCCTGCAATCTTTTGGTCTTTGATTATCTGGGCCTGAAGTTTTAGTTTTTATCTCCAAACATACTTTGCCTTGCAGTCTATCCAAACCCAAGAATAGGGGCAAAAATCTCACATTGAAAAAAAATAATAATAATTTAATGGGAAAAATTCTGGAAAACTGACCCTTTAAAAATCATAAGTATGTGTTTCCTGAAAGAGATTAAACTCGTACTTGCCTTTGGGGCAGGCCGTTTCTTCTTTACGGAGCACGCACCGTTAACTGGATGTAGCCGTGTGCCTGTGCTAAAGCTCTGGTGTTGCCACTCTTCTGATGGCGCTGATGGAGGATGGCACACAGAAGGATTCCTGGCTCCATGTGGACTTAGCGTGAGTTGTACTGAAACCTGAGGCACATCCCGGACTGCGACTGGCTGGTTCCTCTTCTTACAAGGTTGCATTTTTCTCTGTGCAGTTGTTCACAAGGGCTGGAAAGTTTAGAGCAGCCTTCTGTATGATGGGCAAGCAGACG
This sequence comes from Rousettus aegyptiacus, assembly GCF_014176215.1. Classification (NCBI taxonomy): domain Eukaryota; kingdom Metazoa; phylum Chordata; class Mammalia; order Chiroptera; family Pteropodidae; genus Rousettus; species Rousettus aegyptiacus. The sequence continues at coordinate 27,961,979 of NW_023416286.1, forward strand.
GGATTGTCACCCTATGCAGAATGTGTAGATGTCACCAGAATGGACTTTGGCCCAGCTCTCCCCAGATTAGATCTCTGAGGTCCACTGAGTAAAGCATGATCCCACCAGCTCGAATGCCTGCAGGGACCAGGCAAGTAATATAAATGGTTAAACGAGACTGGGCAGGATTCTGGCACATTGGAGGACATGGCTCCATTTCGAGGGATGACCTGCTTCTGAGCTGAGCCGATGGCTGACATGCAGCTATATGGGCTGCACGTTGCTGTCTTCCTATTTTTCGTGGAAAGATGGACATCTTGATATGTTTTAAATGTGAAATATCTCAACTGGAACATTAATAACAATTCATACTTAAAAAAAACTGCATTGCAAGTTTATTATATTGGAGTTGGAAGTTTTTTTGTCTCAACACCCTGCTCTCATACACTGTCTACAGATTTGTCCCTGACAACAGTAATAAAATTGACCCCTAGAGCCCTGACTCTCTCCCTTCCTTTTAAATCTCCCAGGGCTTGGAGTACATGACTTGGCTGAATTTTCCCAAATGTCCTGTTATGTGGCAGGGGTGAGACTTCCACGGTTTCTGCAACAAGGCGGACCCTGGGCATTGACGGGCTGGCGGAGGGTGTCGCTGTGCATGCCCTGCTGGCCTTCACCCCTATTAAGTGCCCCTCTGGGTAGGGGGCATGCACCTCCCATTGCTGAAATGCACTGCCTGCCAGGGTGAAATAGGATACTCGGTTTCTATTGCATAAGCAATAAATAACACTGTCCAAAGGTCTGCAAGAAGAAAGAAAAGAAACAACCATCAAAACCCATCCCTACCAGCAGGGAAATTCCGTGGAGTCAGGTTCTACCTCGCTGGGGGCAGCCCTGCTCTGTGGCTGTCCTGCGGGGACTCTGAAGGCCGACAGAGGATGCTGGCCCATCCGGGGGTTTTCTGGGTGGCTTACTGTGCCGACGCAAAGGTCAACGGCAACCCCTCTCATAATCTAAAGGTCAGTAAATGAGGCCGCTGGCATTTGGGGTCTGCAGAGGCAAATGAGTCCTGGAACCACCTGCAGTGCCAATCCCACGTCCATCTAACTGGCTTCCCCAGGGCCCAGGGCCAGGCCGGAGCAGTGTTTCAGGGGGCAGAAGCCCGCCGACGGGTGCCGAGGTGGCTGGGCCTTTAGCAAACCCAACGAGTGTGTTGTCTCCCAGACCAGCAGAATGAGCTATTAGCCTGCTTTCCATCCTGTCTTGAGCACAGTGTTCAGAGCAACCACACATCCTCTGAGAGGTGATAAAAGTAATGAGACTAAGATGACAGGACCAAAATAGATGTTTTTACTTTGAGCCAACCCTGTATGTGTGTCATGCAGCAGAAGGAACAGCCCCAAATCTGGGATCCTCTCCTGCGCCTCCTGTCTCCTTGGGGATGCGTCTGTCTAGGTCAGCCTTCATTCCCTTAGGAACCTGCCTGCCCTCTGATTCTGGCTAATGGCCTTTATAGCCTTGCACACTTTTGTTTTAATATACCAGAGAAATGTGGATGAGAATAGAAACACAACACAGATGTTTACAGCTTCTTCCCTAATGTCACAGAACTACGTGCTTTGAGCTAGTGGTTTTGAGGAATGATGAAAAACATGTGGTTTTACCCCAACTTCCAAGAATTAGAGGCAGATTCTAGAAGGGTGGAGATTGTCTGGACTTAAAAATAGTATAGTACAATGCATCTGGTGAGGAGCTATTCCTGCCTATTAAAAGGAAAAAATAAGTGTTGGTACATAGGGCAGTGTCAGACCTTAAAGGCTTTGCTCAGCAGTGCCCAGCCTGGGGGTGCTACCTGTCCCTGAGGTTGAGGGCTGCTCAGGAAAGAGTCCCCCCAGATTCTAATGTCCCCAAAGAGCTGTGAACATCCTGGTGGTGAATCATACCTTCCTGTCATCCACCCTCACTTTGCCAGAGAGAAATTTCTGGAACTCGAGCCTGACCATGCATGTCACTCCCCTATTTAAATTAACGCATCCGTTCTCTGGCCCAGCAGGTTATACAACACCCTTCCCTGTCAGGCTCCACCTTTGCTGCAGACCAAGTCTGCAAGTGCGGGAACCACATCTCCTCTCTGCTCTCCAGAGGACAAGTTTTTCTTCCAGCAAATGTGTATTGAGTGCCTATTATGTCCTAGTTTCTCTGCTAAGCTCTATAGATGCAGTGGCGAAACACACGGAAATGAGGACATGAGTACCACCTGTTTTAGTTTGCTAGGGCTGCCACAACGAAGTGCCGCAAACTGCGCGGCTTAAACAAAAGAAGCGCATTGTCTCGCGGGTTTTGGCAGGGAGTAATGTGGGATCAGCCTTTAAGAAGCCCACACTCTCAAAAGAAAAACAGACCTGTGAACCCATCAATAATACTGAATAATAACGGCCACACTAGAAACGTGTGTGGCCACAGAGGAAGCACAAAAGCCAGAGGAATTCCCGTCCTCTGCAGAGGGAGCAAGGGCAGGAGAGGGGGGCTGATCAGGAAAAGCTGCGGAGTGGACTTAGAACCCGTCCGCCTTGAGCAGAGAGGGCCCTGGGAAGCTGCCCTGAAGCTCTTTGCAGGAGGAGTGAGGGGGCTGTGTCCACACCTACGCTGGGCGCACCTAGCATTTTTTGTTTGAAACATAGAGTTCAGGCTTTGTTGTTATTGTTGCTATTGTTGTTGAGGGGATGTGGAGGTGAACTGAGCAGAGTTGCATAAGATAAGAATCCTAGAAGCCGGCCATGATTCCCTCTCAGGGGATGTGGCCAGAGGTGGACACCTGCAAAGGCACCAGTTCTCAGAAACCAGGTTATAGAGTCAGCTTGGGAATAGGAATGATGGTGGTGGGGTGGTATGAGGAAGGGAGAAGAGGACTGGGGCAAAGATCGAGAGGGAGCAGGCGCTGCGCTGGAGGGCCTGAAGGATGGATGCGCTTCCCAACAGAGCCACGTAGGGTTGGAGCACCTGAGGGGGCTGGGAGGGTGACTGGGTGAGGTAGCAATGAATGGGCTGCGCACCCCTGGGAGTGATCGCCTCCTCGTGGCCGGGGCAGGGGCTTGTTTGCTTTCCAGGCTGGGCTCAGGTGCCAGCTGGAGAGGAGAATGGCGCAGCCTAATTTGCCTACATGCGATTAAGATCACCATTCAAAGCCTTTTTTTTCTCACCTGTTGTTTCACTTAAGCCTCATATCATCCCCACGGAATAGGTGGGGCGGGGATTGTTGACTCTGCTGCAGGTGAGAAAACAGAGAGGCCTAGCAGCTCGGCCAAGGACACCCGTGGTGACAGAACTGCTCCTACACCCAGGCGGACCTCCCCTTGACTCCTGCCCTCTTCCCGGGGCCTCGTGTCCCATTCCCGTGATGGCCAAGGAGACGAAGTGTCTCCTCTTTTTCCAAATCATGGAAACAGGATCGATTACGCTGGCAAGTTACATTCAATTGTATCTCCAAAAAAAAAAAAAAAAAAAAAGAAGGAAGAAAACGTGGAAAGCAAAAGGTCAAATACGTGGAAGTACCCAGTGGAGTGCTTAGAAATAAGAACTGGATGTGCCTGGCGCAGTGTGGGTGGATCTTAAGAAAGCAGTGCTGAGTGCAAGGGTAAGGAGCAGCAAGAGGCACAGGGCACGATAGGCTTTAGGTGAATTAAAAATACATGCGAAAGCCACAATATTTTTGGAAGATTGGCACCAATAAAAATACATAACTAAACACATTCCGATGGGTTTCTAGAGGGAAGTGGGAAGGTAAGATTTCTCTGGCCCTCAGTCATTCCGTCGTTTCGGTGGATCATTATTTCAATCATTAGTATTGTTGACTTTGGTACTGTTGAACCTTTAGGAAGCCTTTTGGCTAGCACGCTAGAGTCCCACAAACAAATAGATGTAACTTTATGTGGAAACTGTCCTCCTTTGTTTCCGTCTTGTCTCCTAATTTATAAGGCTGGCTCACGTAGCATTGTGATAAAGCAGCAGATTTTGGATAATTGCCTGGGATTGGACTCCAGCCGTGAACTGTTAAAGGATCGGTAGATGACTTTGGCCAGGTCATCACAGGTCCCGAATGCCTGGCCACTATTCAGAGAAACCAGGATTCCACCTAGATGAGAGGAAGCAGACAGGGCTTGAGGACCTAGGCTGCCTCTGCTGTCACATTGCCTAGTACAGGTGGCCGCCACATCAAGCCAGCAGGGTAACCGCAGCCCCTTACATGCCTCTTTTGGCAGAGAATCCTCTTTTTCTCCACATGAGAGAAAGTTTGCCTTGGTTTACTTGTTTCTTGAAAAGCTGTGTTGTCTAGGTGGAAGCTCCCTCAATGAGAAGGAGAATCTCTCCTGACTTTTATCTATAGAGTTAGAAAGTAAGTAATGAAATAAACACACATAATGGACAGCATGTAAACTGCACTTAAGGAGGACTAGCAAGGTTGTTTTACAGCCTAAAATTTAGCCTAGAATCGTTAAGGGCAAGTTCGAATCCCAGTTCCACCCTGACTATATACAACTTTGACACAGAGCTCAACTGTCCAAACATCAACTTTCTCATCTGTAAAATGGGAATCATAGTGGTACCTACTTTAAGACTGTTGTGAGTCTCAGTCCCTGAATTGGTCCACCTATGGCTCCTGGCCCAACAAGCATTTTATGCATAATATCTCTAATTATTCTTTTTCTGCCTATTCTCTAAATAGAAATAGATCTTTCTGTGTGAATTACACTTTCCAAAGTAGTAGAAAGGGGCATTTTGGGGTGTAAAACTTTCTTCTGAAATGCCATAGTTCTAAAGGAGTCCAGTAGGACTGAAAGGACTTTTTTTCGTTTGTCCTGGGTTGACATCAGGTTTTTTAAAAATCTCACTCTGGTTGAGGAGTCTGGCAACCCAACAACAGTTGCTATGGCTGTGAGGAAGAAGCAGAAAGAACCTCCTAGCAGTGTTTACTGAAGAAAAGGGAGTCTAGCTCCTGTAGTTAACTAATGACTGTGCTCATGTCCTTGAGACTATAAGACAAGAATGACTGCAAAACACTTCGAAAAACACAGCCGTGCCCTTCCCAAAGAAATCACAGAATGTACCTCAGCACACTGAAAAAAGCCACCCAGGACTCCATCTTCATTTCCCCGCACGGAGAAATATGGCAAAGGCCTCCTTTATTCAACAATGTGCGTGATTTTCTTTCTCAAGCGTCACTATATTCTACAGTCATGTTTACATTCTCAACATTTTAGGGACATTTTACTCATGAATTGAAGATGGATGATTCCTATTGGCCCAGATTACTGAATTAATTGCAAGAATTGTAGAAATGGGGGGAAGAATTCATGAAGTCACTGACACCTCCCAGACCTGTTTAGGGTTGTTTCCAGTGATAGTGATGATCTATAAAATGCAGATAGCAATAGCTATAAAGGGAGAACAAATTTTAGTTGTGGTTTTGAATTCTGTCTCTATCCCTTAGAGATTGTGTGACACCCGTTAGTTATTTAAGATCTCCGAGCCTCAGATTTCTCATCTGCAAACTGAATATAACACTTATATTGAAAATCATACTTATATTACAAGATGTTGTGAAAATTGGAGAGAGCAGATAGGAAACAGTGAGCACAGTCTGGGGGATCCATTTGTCTTTTGTGGTCGGCTGAGTACCGACCCTCCAGAGATGTTCACGTCCTCATCACCTGACATGGCAAAGGGACCTCACAGGTGTGATTACATTAAGAATCCTGGAATGAGGAGAGTGGACTCTCTAGGCGGGCCTGGCGTCATCACAAGGCCCGTTCCATGTGAGAGCCAGGAGAGCAGAGTAAGCAGCTGAAGAAAGCGATGTGACCACAGAAGCAGAGACTGAGCGAAGCGGCCGCAGTCAAGGAATGAAGACAGCATCTGGAAGCTGGAGGATTCAAGGAATGGGTTCTCTCCCGGAGTCTGCAAACGGAATCAGCCCTGCCAACACCTTGATTTTGGTCCCATGAGACTTATTTCTGATACTCTGACCTCCAGAACTGTAAGACAATAAATCTGTGTTGTTTTAAGGTACCGTTTGTGGTAATTTGTCACAGCAGCAGTAGGAAGTCAATACAACTTTCCACAAGTGGTGGTTATTTTCATTATAAAACACAATAATATTCATTCAAAATATGAAAAAAATTTGAAAATTGTACAGTGACGTGTAAAGATTATTATCACCAATCTTCTTGCTTTATTCTGTTGACATTTAAATAAAATCTGCTGCTTCTTAATTTTGTATTTCACTATTTCCCTAATATTGAAACCATGTATGGGAAAGCTATATTTCCATTCTTTTTTTACCATTTTCCAAAAAAAAATTTAAGATAGTTAAGTATAGTCTTTATCTTCCAGGGATGTTGTCTATCAATCTCCCACCATTCATGGATTTATGTCACGTAAGACACTTCAACTTCTTGATCTGAGCACTACGGGTAAACAAAAACAAATAGGGGGAAAAAATAGTGCACGGAGGTAGACAGCAGCAGAGACTGCCAGGAGTCTCCTGACATTCATGCTCCCCATATTGGATAAAAATTTTTACTAGGCACACAGCCATCCACACAGGGACTCAATTTCTCAGACTGCCTTGCAGGTAGGTGGGGTCACGACTAAGTTCTGACCAATGAAACGGAAATAGAATTGACACGTGCACCTTCAAGAGCAGTCCTTTGCATATCTCTGCTGCCAGCTGGGTTACGCAGGTGACATTTTGATGCCTGTGCCCTAATGCATCATGAGATATCCCATAATGTATTCCCTGCTGTCGGACATTTAGGTTATTTCCAAATTTCAACGACTCCGAATGATACCTTGATAAATATTACTGTAGCAAAATCTTAGCAATCGTTCTTTTAAATATTTAAAAAATACACTTGTAATAAACAAGCACCTGTTCTTGGTAAAAACTTAAAACACTACAGATGTGAATGAAGTCCCCATTAATGACAGCTTTGGTCTAGTCATTGTCACTCTTACAGAGGTATCTACTGTTGTCGGCTAATGTGTAACTTTCTATTTTTAAATGTGTTTACATGTATTTTCATGCATCTAAATTGAGTATATAGTGCTGGATAATTTTTATTTGTGAGGCAGGGTGTGGTGCACAGATGCTAACATGCTATATATATTCACTCTGCTGTGTACCTTAGAGATGTTTCCTCGTCAGCACATGAAGGTCTGTATCCCTCTCAGTAACTGCTGTGCAGGATTCCATAATATGAACAAATCACTGTTTAATGAGCTATTTCCCTACTGCTGGATATTTGGACTCTTTTTAATTTTTTGCTAAGATAAACACTGATGTATTAGATCTTTTCTTTGTGTACATGTGCAAATATTTCTCTGGGAGATAGATTCAGAGAAGTTGAATTAGCGGATCATAGAGGAGGGACATTTTTTATTTTAACAAATACTATCAAATTGCCCACCAAAGTGGCTGCATAATAATACTCCCATCAGAGACCAGATGAGGGTATGCATGTCACTAAAACCTCACCCATGCTTTATATGACTTCGCTTTGGATCGATACCACTCTAATTAAAAATGCTATCTTGTTGTGTCTTATTTGCATTTTCCTGATATCTAGTGAAATTAGGAATGTTTTCAAGTTTATTGACCATCATAGGTCACATTCCTGAAAGTTTAGTTGCTGGGTCAAAGAATATGTAATCTGTGTGTGTGTGTTCACACGCATGTGTGTGTGTGTGCACATGCATCTATATTTCTGTATGTATGTATGTATGTATCTCTTTAAAGGTTATATATTTTTTCAAAGTGCCCTTCTGTAATAATTGAATTAAATAAATACTATCTCTACAAAGTATATACACTCTATTTTTATCATTCTCTCTATAGCACTGAGTTTTAAATCTGGGTTTTTGGGTTTTTTTTTTTTTTTACTGTTTGCTAGATAAATATAGCATCTTATTTATTTTAAATTGGTTTCATTAAGAGTAAGATTGACTACTTTCTTACAATTTTTGGCAATTAATATTTCTTTTTTGTTAATGGTTTATTTCTCCCATTTTTGTGTGGGACTGTTCATCTTTCTTTCTGTGTGGATTTATAAGAACTCATGAAGAATGTTAAACTATATCTGAGGGTTAAATAAGGTCTGGATAGTTCAATAAAAATAATATTTCTATATGTTAATATATATTATTTTATAACATATAATCAATTTCTAATAATAACACGAATTCTTCATAGTGTAGTGACATTGCCATAGAAGCAAAATTCACAGTAAAAGCTAATAAATCACCAAGAGAAAGGCATTACATGATGAAGTGTCGTGAACAGAGGAACACCGTGTCCTCAACCTCAACAGCTAGAGACACGAAAATCTAAAACAACTAAACAAAACCAAGACAACCCCCCTCAAAAATACTGCAAGGAAATATGAACTTCGAACTTGTGGCCTTAAGCTTTGTTGACAATAAGTGGCAGAATAGTGCTTTTACTTTCATTTATTTATTTCACAGAGTAATTGTTCCTGGTGTTTCCTCCATGAAGATTTATAACATCCATCCATCCATCCAACCATCCAACCATCTATCCACCCATTCCAAACGTCTATCAGGTGTTCAGTGTAAGACCCTCTCCTTGGCACCGGAAAGAGGAACTGAAGAAGTAGAAATCCTAACCAGGAACTGAGTGGAAGATGGAAGCAAAGTGCTGCTGCCGCTGCTGAGAGTGACTCTGTCTCAACCTCTTCTTGTTTGGGACCCTTTTGGAGCCCATGTTCAAATCGGAGTTGGTCCAGCTGTACCCAGAGAATCTAACTCTTCACTAGTTGTGACCAGCCTGGAGGCGGCCTAGTCCCTCCCTCTGGCCAAGGAAAATGGCCTCCCTTTGGAAGATCTTTTCAAAGACTAGAGAGGGTGACAACCCCTCACCCCTCCCCCACCCCCGCACCCCTGCCCAGTGGCTCAGGCATCTGTGGTTTGCTGGAGTGCAACATGCAATCCAGGCTCAATTCTTCATTCTCTCCATGGAACACAGAGCCCCATTACACCTTATGAAGGCAAAGCTGGGTGCTTTACACCTGCAAGCTCTTTTTTTTTTCCTTTGGCTTATTCAAAAGTGATTCATATTCATATATCATGAGAAATGTCACCCAAAATGGTGACAGTCCCCCTTGAAAGTTGAGAATGAATGTTAGAAAATTAAGTGATAGAATTAATCAAAGAGAAACTCTTTAATGGAATAGGTAGATTTTACATTATGAAAAAGGAACAGAGAGAAAGAAGGGAGAACAGAAAAAAAAGAAGTGGGTGAAAAAGAGGAGAGAGAGAGAAAGAGGCGAGGGTGGGGGGAAAGACCAGAGAGGTTTCCGCATTCACAAATGACAATGCTGTTTATTTCCAACTGCCTGCTCCCAGCAGCAGTGGAACTTGAGTGAATTCGAGCCTCCATTTGGTAGAGGGTGAGAAGAGCAGCAAGATAAGATAAAGAGGGCGAAATAAAAAGCTCAATTTGAAAACGTAGGTGGAAAATAATCCGGGTCCTAAGCACAGCCGGTTGTAGTTAAAACACTTAAAATAAGCAGCCAATCAACCAAACAAAGCCAAATCTCTACTTGAGTTTGGGGGTGGTGAAGAGGAAGAATAAAAGGGGGAGAAACAAGGAAGGAGCATTTTTGATGCTGGACGTGAGTGTCAGGTTCCTGGACCAATTCCAGAGACCGCGAACCTGTGAATTCAACTCATTTCTTCCATTGGTCCTTTTTTCTCACTGTGTTTAAATCCCTTTTCCTCTCTCCAGCTTTTATACCCAAATAAAGTAGTTACTTTCAGTGAAGGAGGCAAACATTTCGAAGTTCCTCATTTGTTTAATAACAAGTGGTCCCTTGCATGGAAAGGCAGCTCCTAGAAGAGCAGATGGGGTTGGAAAGTAGCTGTTTCCCCATGTCCCTAACAGAACTGCACGGTCGCCAGGGTCAGGTACACGTCAGCTTCAGAGGCCCGAATAACCATTTGCTTTGTTTCTGCTGTCGAGCCCACAAACATATTTAAAAGCTTTTCTGAGCAATTTGTCAATGGATTTACTTAAACTATTTCGTCCTGACTCTGAGAATAGGTCTGCGCTTTTGAGCAATACTGACACCCAGTGTTTGCATTTTTAGGGCTGAAAGGAAACTGAGAACTGCAGGAACTGCGGGGAGGTGGAAGAAGATATCCTAAATAGAGCAGCGCTCCTTTAGTGAGGACCTGGTCGTGGCACCTGCTGGTCCGAAAGGTGAAGAGATGATGAGCTGGTGGATCTCACTCTACATCAGGCTTGCTTGACTCAAAAGTGAATGTGGGCGTCAGTGTGAATTGGGGGTCGGGGGAGTATTTTTTTTTTTTTTTTTGTAGGAAAGGTTGTGTGTTACATACCATTGAGTTGGCTCCAACTCCTGGCGACCCTGTGAATGAGTGATGTCCACAAAGTCCTGTCCTCAGCCTGCAAGACAAGTAAACGCCTATAGCTTCTTTTACGGAGTCAGTTCATCTCATACTTGGTCTTCCTCTTTTCCTGCTGCCTTCTGTTTTCCCCAGCAATTGTCTTTTCCAAGTAACTCTGCCTTCGCATGATGTGCCTGAAGTAGGACAACTTCAGTGTTGTCATCTTTGTCTCCAGCGATGTTGCAGGCTTATTCTGCTCTACGGCCTGCGTGTTCATCTTTCTGGTGGTCCAGGGTGTCCATAGAGCTCTCCTCCAACACTGTATTTCCTACCGGTCTCTTCACTGCCCAACTTTCACATCCTTACCTAGTAACGGGAATACAGGATGTGGGTGATCTTCGCCTTGGTCTCTAACGACACAGCTTTGCTCTTGATCATCCCCAATCCTTCCACTGCTGCCCTTCTGAGCCTCAGCCTCCTCTTGATTTCTTGGCTTCAGTCTCCACTCAAATTGATGACTGAACTAAATTTTATTCAGGACTATTTCGTTTTAAAAATTAATATTTGACTTATCAAAGTTACAAAAATATAAAAATAAGCTACTTCTTCCTTAAGTTTTTAAGTCCAACTTCCAAATCTTATTATTATGTTTATTAATGAAGTACATTCTCAACAATCATATTTGCTTTTTGGGGAAGTCTATCAAACAGCAAGTGAAATACTTAAAAAGAAACGTGAATATTAAAAAAATGGAAAAATGCACTTAAAATATTTGAAGGAGCTAATTAAATTTGTCATGAGATCCCCTCAAACATTGTAATTTCATTTATAAATTTATTTCAGATATCCTTTTGAACATGTCTGACTAAAGTATTTCCAAATACTTTAGATCACGTTTTAAAATTAGATAAGCATGTAAGTCAGTTTAAGTTGCTAAAATGACTGAATATTGTTTTCAGACTTAAAATATTATCTCATTTGTTTCGATTTAAAATCATAAGTGTAAATAACTCTAGACAGTTTAAATTGGAATTGGAATCACAAAGTTCATTAGTTAAATCCTTCAATAGGGCAAATTATCTTTACCACTGTTAAGTACATTAAACTACAAGTAAACAGATTGCTCTGAAATACAATACGAGAATATAATAGCTTGATTTACATATTAATCTAAAACTTCTGTTGTTAAAATAAAACACTTATTCTATAAAAAAAACTTAATGTCAACCCATCCTGAGTCCATCCTGCTTGCTATGTTGAGGCTCCAACTTTAGTCATCAGCCTGCTGGGTCCACAGTACTGATCCTTTTCAATGACATTGATGGGACCCAGGAGACTCATTTATAGCCACCATTCCAATAAGTCCATGCCCCCCACTTGGTCTGGTCTAGTTGTCCACACCTCTGGGTTAGAAATATTTGTGTGTGTTTTTTTCCCTCCTCAATCCACATCTAGATTGCAGTTGACCTCCTTTCCTACTTCAGCTGGATTTGCGTTTCTTCGACTCCCTGTGCACCACTGCCGACTAAACTATGATACGAGAATTTCTTATTACTTTGGATTTTTATTTGAAATTTGATGTAAGTTCTCCTTTGCATTTAATTATATTTTTAGTATTAAATACCTTATACAGAATCTAAAAAGAAATTAAATGTAAAATAAATTGGTGAAGGGATTTCTAAAACTTCTTCACATTCTTAGTCCAACTCTTTTTAATCACATTTCTACTTAGTTATTGATGTGTAATCTTTTCAAAAAGTCTTCTGTTTAAAAAAATAAACAACAAGATTCTCATGCAAATATAGAATAAACAAAGGTCATAACAACACAGGAATGAGCAGGATGGTAAACCTGGTTTAGAGAAGGATTACAAAAACAAGGGCTGTATGGACATTGAAAAAAATTGTTGGGAAAAGATTACTAGGTTAGAAACAAAACTGGTTTCTAAATGGTTTATGTCCTACAGGTCAATAAAACATACCTTTATAGTTATCTTTTCCATTAGACAAAGATCATTTGCATCTCAACCAGACAAAAACCTGTCAGTTAACATGTAACCTCACAAAACGTGAACCTTTACCCAAAAGTAGCTAGCACATCAAACAAAAGTACATGCCATTAGACAATTAAGTGACCTTTGTCACATCGAAAGGATATGCCACTCTCCCTTTGCCTTATTTCAAATTTTTCAATAATTTTTCTTAATAGTATTATCAAAATCATTGGTGATACAGCATTTCTTAAAATCCATTAAAGAACCAAAATTGTGGATTAAGCCTTCAGAAATGTCTCCGAATACATCTGCTTCACCTTGTCCCCCACCTCCTCTGCACAGTCCTTTGGTTCCTATGGTTAAAAGCATGTTATGCTATTATTTCTAGGACTTTTCTTCAAGTCACTCTAAATTTTGCTGCTGACACTTTTATGTTTCTAGCATTTTTAGGCAATGATTACCACATTGTTATTGCTGCTTGGCAAATAATGATTGTAAGAGGCTGTCAATTTTAAGGTGCTCTCCATCTCAGAGATGTCAAACGTAGGGGAAAAAACATGTGTCTTAGAATCAATGACGTATGCCAAATCATAGAGTGCCCAAAAGATTAAATGAAAGACTAGTGTAGTGTGTCGCATATATGAAGCGTATTGTATAATTTTTGTTCCCCAGAACTATGTAACTGTTGTTTTTCCTTTCCCTCCCCCAGTACTAAAATCTAAGTGACTTATCTCAAGTGTCTCTTCCTCCTGCAAAGAGGAATGCAGAACACCTGAAGAGTTGGTCTTTGTAGGGGGTTCCCCAATTGCCAACTGCTACAGACTCTGGCTCTTCCTTTATTACCAGCTCTGACGGCGGGAGGAATGTTCTGAGATCTACCTGCTGCCATGAAATCACAGAAATGTCCTTGAGAGCCCATAGGTAGAACAACTTTTACCACGATGTTCTCAGATTCTGGTGCAGTGTTGCTTCTGTTGACACTATAACACTTCACGAGATCTCATTTGCTATGAAATAGTGCTCGGAAGTGCTCCCCAATCTTTATTATGTAGGTACAGCTAACATTTATCCAGCCACGGGGGTCAATGGAGAGGCTTCTCCATTCTGGAAGTGCCTGCCCAGCGGGCTGCGGGCACCCAGCTCTCCCGCCCTCGCAGGGCTCAGGGGCCCGCGGCCGTGATGTGCTGCTGTGCTCTGTCAGCACTGGTTCCAGGCCAGAGTGTGGACCAAGAATGGAACCTTAAAATGAGAAATAGAGCGGGTCATGCTTTCACAAAAAAAAAAAAAATGGTGTAATTTCTGTCTGTTGGAAGAAATGAGTAACCAATCTTTCAAAAGTAATAGTCAGAATTCAACTGTAGCATGTTCACAAAACTACTCACCCTACACTCAGATAGCTGATCTGATTTTCCTCATGTGCCCACACCCACTGGGTAATGGGAAAAAATAACTAGACTATGTTTAGAATGATCTGGTGAACTTCGTCTGTTTACAATAATATAAACTGTTCTAGTTTGAAAAAAAAAATGCTCTGTTCTTTCAGCAGAAATGATCAGGCTCTCAGGTTCCATTATCTTCCTTGGCTTCTCTTCAAGGTGATAGATAGAGTGACCATTATAATTCATCCTCCAGATGGGACACTTTAAAAAACAATTTTTAAAAACACATGCCTTGTACAACACGCCACACATATAAATATACTGCAGCATTTTCCATGTCTCCACCCAGTCCTCAGGTAACCATGGCTAGCGGGATCCTTTCAAACGTGTTTTTGGCAGACATACAAACACTAAGGAATCTTAGACAGATAGGGGACTTTTTCTACTTCATTAATAAATAGAATCACAATATGTACCTTATTCTATAATATTTACTTTATAACCACCCATGTAAGATTAATTCAGGACACATTTGGAAGAGAACGGGGGCACTATTAATAACTACGCCAGGACAACAGGTTACGCGTTCACCTAGTTATGGAGGAGAGGTGTGGCTTATGCAACCCCGTGGCAGAGGAGACAATTAGGTCTATTTGTGTCCACTATTTACACACCAGTCTGTGCAATGAGGTGGTTAGGCTGGACTTCTTCCTGCTCTGGTCCCTCTGAGGAGCTGCTGGCCTCATCTGGCCCTTTGGGGTGATGACGTGCTGTAGCCTCTGCTGGAGCCTAGGGACCAGGCCCTTTTTTTCTGATCTTGATGTCTGGATTCACCAAGGCTTTTCTGAAGCCATCCAAGATCTCTGCTGGCTGATGGCATTCTCGGCATGCCCATGTTTCCTAATGGCACCCGGGACTGCTGGGACTCCAGTATGCCACATACAGGCCTAGGACATCCAGAAACCTGCATTAGGTTTATCTGTCACCCACTTGCCATTACCTTGTGTCATTTTAGATGTAGTGCTGAGATAAAGGCTGGCATTCTCTGAGGACTTGAGACTACCCCTTCTTCTGCAGAGAAGTAGACAAATCCTGGACCACTCCTGTGGTTCCAGGCTCTCTTTACTGATCTGGGTGTTTCTAAAGCACCTCTCTTCCTACTCAAATGTAGGTCCTAATGGAGGGGGTAATCCAAAGCCCCAGAGTTTTTTCTCCTTAATCTACTTTTTTCCTTTCTTCCTGCAACCTCTCTGTTCCAGGAGAGACGGGCCTCAGGCTCTTCATTTTCTCCATGTCATGACGTCCTTCTCTCTAAGGATTACAGCATACCCAGCTTAGCTGTCATCAAAGGAGTAGAGGTGAAGTGTGGGGAGTGTGTGTGTGTGTGTATGTGTGTGTGTGCACGCGCGCACACGCGTGTGTGTGTAGCAGGGCATATCTTCTCAATCTATGTAGAAAGATGATCTGGGTCATCTGATTTGGTTTTTGACCCATTAAAAATTTTGAGAAAAATATCTCTCCCAGTAGAAATCTGCTTTCAAGTTGACTACTTTCCTGTTGGTTGATGTTGAGCCAAGATGTCCTCATTATGGTAAATATCTGCCTTTCCCGAGAGGCATTCAACCCTTGTTATGAAAAGGGAAGAAGACTTGAGTGGTTTCTACACAGAAATGGTAGGACAAGCCCAGGTATTACCCAGAGCTGCCACACTCGTGGGCTGTTTTCTGAGGGACTTATTTCCTGCTCAGGACAGGAAAGAAGGAAAGAAAAGTGAGAAAGGGGGCTCCTACCACCCACATAACCACTATTGTTCCAGCTCATCAAAACAAGAATCTAAAACAGTTGTTGGAAAGTACCTTGAATGATCCCTTCATAGAAACATGAACAGCAAAGAAAAACTGTGCAATGAACTTTGGGCACCAGGCAAACATTCTCCCATTGGGGATTTTGTTTTGCCCTTCTCGTATCTTGCTTCTCTTGCCAGCCAAAGGTCAGATCTCACTTCCTCTGGATTCTCCTTCTCCAGAGCCTATTCCCAGAGCCTCTGGGTAACGCTCCTGGCACAGTCAAGAAGGAAACAGCGGGATGAGGGACCAGAGAGAGGGCGGGAGAAGCACAGGATTTAGGAGAAGGTAGGCCCAGGCCCTAATCCCAGTTCAGCAGTGAAAATCAAAGTGAGGTCTAAACTTTGGTCATTATCTGGGAGCTTATTTGAAATGCAGAATCCCAGACCCTATCCCAGAACCACTAAATCAGAATCTGCATTTTAACAGGACCTACAGGAGATTTCCAGTGCATATTAATGTTTGAAAAGCAAGCACTGATCTAAAATGCCTTGAGAAGTAAAAGAAACTGTGTTGAAAGGTCAAGGATTTATACTACTAGCTCTTTAAGTGAAACAGTATCTCCTGGGAAGATGTCATTACATGCGCCTTTAGATTCATATATGACAGAGATAGGAATAGGAAGAGCTGCCCCCCCCCTTTTAGTGGTAATGTGTAGAGCTAAAGAAACGAAAAGCTTAGCGCAGGCAAAGAGAGACAGGAGGTTCCCATGGTGGCAAAGGGAGCTCACAAACTTGAGAAGGGGGGAGGGAGACAGAAAGATGAGAAAATTTGGTAGAGCAGCTACTGGGATTATTGGAATTTAATGAAGTTTTGCTGAGATGGGTGATGATTTTGAGATTACTGCTTTTGGAGTAGAATTTATATTTCTTTTGGATGAAGCACTGCAAGGAGATGGGTCATAAAGTCAGAGAAAGAGCCCCAGAATTCTTCAGGACTCGTATGTAATCTCCTCAGAACTCAACTTCTTAAACTACCACTATTGGCCAGCATAGTGCTAGGAAAATATAAAAATGTGAAATGTTGAAATATCATTCTGAAGTTTAAAGATATTTTAGATATCATCACTCAATTTCACATTACATATGAACTTCCTTTAGTCTAGAGATTGAAAGTACTTGCCCAAGTTCACAAGAAAGAGCCTGGCTCAAGGATGCTGGGCTATGGCCTCAACGCTCATCACAAACCAGTGCCATAACAACACCTAAGATATACTCAGCTCTTCTGAAAACTTGAAAACAATAGATGTATAGGGAGGAAACACTGAGCTATGTGGAAATTACCCAAGTCCCATGGAAACTCCCAGTTGACACCCAATCTGTAGATGCATGAAATGGTTTTGAAGAGCAGGTCATGAAGACTAAAATTAAGAAGCCAGCGCCAAAGAATTCTGCCCCCACAGGCAGCCAAGAGCCCAGGAGCTCTGCTTTCGCCCTGCCCCGCAAGCCCCAGTCCTCTTCGCTGACCCCTGCAGAGGTGGCCTCAGCAACACAGAGGCACAGCGGCCAGAACTTCCGGCAACATGGCCTTTGGCTGCAGCACCCATTTCTGTGCTTCGAGGAGTGTGCTGCTTTCTCCCAAAGATAAACTGCTCTGTAAGATTCGAAAGAGTAGGGCTTGGATGGGCTGTTTCAGTGACCTGAACACCCATCCAGCCCAAATGCTTTTCTATTTTGTGCCACTACTCAGGTGACTCCTTCTTTTCCTCCTGGAAATGAAAAGTGGAAACCCAGAAAGGGATGAAAAAGAGGCAGGAGTCAGCAGGGTAGGGGGTGTGGAGGCCAGGTAGAGCAGTTGCTAGGACTAGTGTTGGGGTTGGGGCAGTGAGGGCAGCAGCAAGGGTAGGGGCAGTAGGGCATTAAGAGTGACAGCAACTGAAACAGGGGGCAGGGCACAGCTCTGTCTGCCCAGTTAACTGGTGTCAAAGATAAAGCTGGACACCGGTTAAAGTGGTAAGGATGGATTTTAATCAGCAATAGCTATTGCAATAGGGAAAAGAGTCCACGTGAACTGAGCTCAACCTGGATTAGTATTAGAAGCAACAACATTTTAAAAGAAAAACGAGGGGCTAGAAGACGGGCGAGGGGGGCTCATTAGAGTCAGGAAAGTGAAAAATTACAAAAAGTTAGAAGGGGTGGGGGTCGGGGGTTTGTTTGGGTGAAACCCATCCGGGTTCGTATCAAAGTTAGACTTGAACTTCCCACAGAGGCTGCGAGGCAGGGGCCCTATCTTCAGGGTTAGCCTGAACAGTCAACTTTTTTGGCAGCCTTGAGTTTTCTCAGGCAGGCACTTTAAGGGGGTTTTATGGTCATCCTAGGGGTGCAGCCTTGAGCTGTTAGAAACTATCTCACTGTTTTTTTCAAGTCTTTGTAGGCCAGGGTGGAGGCTTAGTTGAGAAGAGGGCTCGGGGGAGCCTGGCGAGGCTTTGGTCAGTTGAGAATCTTCGCCACGGGCGGGCGGTGATCCCCTTCGCACTGAGTATCTCCAACCGTGGTTTTTCAAGCAGCATTCTGATTGATTCTGTGGGCAGCCTCACTAAACACACAGCAGCTGGTGTTCGGGGTTGTGCTAGGCTGGGCACGCTGACCACGTGATTACTCCTCCCTTAGAGAGTGCTTGGGAGGGTAATGGCCTGCTTTGAGACCTGCTCCAAGACGCTCAGTGTGGGGACAGCGCAGGACATCTCACTTTCCGTGACTTCAGAGCCACGGAAATAATCAGGCTCTGGTGTCGCAACCAAACTGGTACAAATCCTGCTTCCACCATGCACTGTGCCTGAGCCTCCACCTCCTCTCCTAAAAAACTAGGGAAGGGCCTCTCCCTGTTGGCCAGTGGATTAGGTATAATCATTCTGGAAGGTGGGGACCATACAATGAACTCTTCTTTCCTCCTCTTTCAGAAGTTTAGAAAGTGTCTGCTTTGATAAGCAGGCGAACGACCAAAGTTCACCATGTTTTAAGTTGGTTGGTTGTAATTTAGAAACAAAATACGATATGTTTAGATTCCCAAGACCACCCACAAACACTCATTTGTGCTAAATATATATATGGTTACTACATACTGATAACAGAGAGCACAGAAGCAAAAAATGACGTTTTAGTCAGTAGTTTGGATGTGCAAGAAGGCATCTATTCTCTGAATGGCACCAATGGCTAAGTCTTTCTGATAGTGCAAAACCCAAGCACCTGTGCTTAGTTATCGTCGCCCTCACCTGGAATTTTCTGTGAGCATTGAGAGCAAATTTTAGTGTCAGGCTTGAGTTCACATCCTGACCCCTCTACTTAGTAATTCTGTGGTGTGGGGCAAGTCATTTAACCTATCAAAGTCTCAGTTCCCTCATCTGAGATGGGCTGATAGCAGTATGTGACTCCGTGTCTCCGAGAGTTCTTACAAGGATCTCGCGAGAGCGTGCGTGGAAGGTGCTTGGTGGAGCGTCTGGCCAGGAAATGCTACTAGACCCAGAGCCTCCTTGAGGACATTTACCTCGTGCTGCAGGAGCTAGTGCATAGCCTGTGTTAAGGGAATGTTTGGAGAGCTGACCTAAAGTTTAAGGGAGAGAAGAGGGGCTCACCTCAGCCTTAAAGCAATACCCCTTATGTTAGCCACGGATAGGTGCAGAATGCAGGGCCTCTGCTGAGCAATTTTTACAGCCCAGATTGGTATGGAGCCAGAGGAGGCGGAAATCTAGAAAACATACTGGTTCTCTAAGGCGCACTTGCAGATTCTCACTGGAAACCCATGCAGGAAGCTGTACCGGCCCTGACACCTCCTGCGAGCTCTGACGTGTCCCAAGACTCAGCGTGCTCATCTTGGCTAGCTGTCACTGAGAAGTGGATTGAACACGAAAATACAGATTTACAAGGAAATTTTTATTGCATATCATTGAATACTTATTATTGGAGGAAGGTTAAGATTATCTAGAAAACAATTACCTGCTGTTAAGGCTTGTGAGGCATCAACAAAGAAGTAGACTTGGGTTCGTGATCCTGATGGGCATTAGAAATGTGATGATGGTGAGAAGTTAGCAGCTCAGCTCATTCACTCACCAAACAGTATTCCCGCTGTGTGCTTGGTGCTATTCTAGGTACTACAGGTGCAGTAGAGAACAAAATAGCGAAAACTCCTCCTGTCTGGCATGCACCTGCCTTCCAGAAGTAATTCCAGACTGTGGGGGGCAGGAAGGAATTGGAAAAGAAAGTGTGAGGGGGTAGAAAAGCAGGAAGGGGAGAGCAAGCGACGAAGAAGCCCATGTCAGGGCCAGGAGGAATTCACCACGCTTCCTCAGGGTACCATGGTTACAAGTCCCTGATGGCCACCCTGAAGTTGAAAGTGAATTTCTGTGTTTTTTTTTTGTGACATTTAGTTGACAGTCACAAAGCCTCTGTGTGGGTTGACTAAAACCCACTAGTGAATATCTGATACTGAGGGAATGACCCAGAAATTCTCAGCATTCGATTTTCTCCTCAAGATTAGGCATAGCTACAAAAATTTCAAATATCTTACACGAAAGGGAGTAGGGAGTTCATTTGACTCTGGAGTGAATTACCAGAACAGGGTGGCAAGTCAAGAAAGCAGGCCTGTGTACTCAGAAAGCAGGGAGTCCAAGGGGAAGGCGGGCCTGAGGGCCTAGGAACATCCGAAACGACAAGCATCGCTGGGCCAGGCCTGGGTGGGCTGCCACAGCGAGCTGCCCTTGAGTCTGTGGGTGTTGGATGCCCGGAGCTTCTGGGTAGGGCAGGGCTTCACGTGACAATGGTTAACTGGCCCACTTTACTGTTTTCCCAGGGGTTAGCTATACACACCTGACTTCCCAGAGGACTCTCATGCCATGTTCTGGCCACCAGCGGACCCTTTCATCTCATCTTTCCCTACATTCAAACTCACTCCTAGAATTCCGGTGGGGGATGGAGAGACCCTCTCCCTGCCAGCCTGTGAGATGCAAGCCAGTGGGAAGGACCTCAGCCCAAGCCGTCGCTCTGTCCTGCCCCTCTTCTGCATTCTCTGTGTTTGTACCTCACTCCCCACCTGGGTGTGCCCCATGCTCTCCCAGGTCCTGCAGCCACCGTGCCTGGCCTCACTGAGCACTTGCATCATTTGGGCCATCCCAGCACAAATGTTGGGGGGAAAAAGTATCCTTTTCCACTGATTTCAGTCAAGATAATTAAGATTTTTAAATAAACATTGTCTGATAGAACAAGAAGAAAAAGGACAACAAAATTCAAAGCTTAAAAGTGATTGAGCATAGGCTTCTCTGACAAGCATCTAAATTCTCTTCACGGGGTGACTTGAGATCAGGGCACATGCCCCAGGCTGTTGGAAACTAGACAGACTCTTTGGCTTTGCAAGTAAATTTAGCTGGTACCAATTGGACTTCTCGTCCTTTCAAACCTGCCTGGAAAGTTGGAGGAACGGGGGTAGTCTTGCACTGCCCTGATTCTGCCATTACTCTACCTGACCTGCTTCTCCTCCTCAGAGAGGGGTCTTCTGCCATGTCTCCCGCCCTCACCCTACCCAGAGCGGTTGATGGATAGGTAGGTAGGTAGGTAGACAGACAAACAGACAGACAGACTATAGGAGAAGTAGCAGCTGTTTAAACACTCTCAGTAATGATTCTGTAGAGACCCAGGTGAGAGGGGAATTGCCAGGGTGGTGTTTTTAAGTGGGTGAGAGGTCATGGGATTTGGCATACAAGTGAGGCTGTAGCCTTAAGTGGGAGCGTGTACAGGGAAGGAGGGAAGGCCTGGGCTGATTGTCATCTGTTTGCAGAACTTTTATCAATTTCTGTTTTCACAGTGAATGATAAGCCTGTCATGGGCTTGTGGGGGTGGCGGAGGAGGTGATGGATTATGGAGAGAGATGGGACCAGCCAGCATGGCTTCGGGATTTTCTCCAGGTCCATTCCGCTGCACGGTGTGTGGAGAGTTGCATTCAGCTAGGGTTGGGATTTTGCCAAGTGAGTGACAAAGCATAAGAGGGGCAAGGAAGTCAAAAGTTCATGCAAAGGAAGGATTTTGATGATTTCCCATGGGGTTAAGGTCTGTGGAAGGAGGACAGAAGGATGTCAGGCGGGTGAAGGACAGTGTACAAATGGCAGGGTCAGTGGGTGGAAGGACCTGATCGGGTCCAAAAATTACATGGGTCGGGGTTCTAGGGGGTGAGTGGGAAAGATAAAGGCGGTGTGTGAGCGGGGCAGATGAATAACGCTATAGGGGTGTGTGGCAGTCGCTAGTGACGCTGTGATTGTGGCTCAGGAGGTGATCGCGAAAGTGGCTGAGGCAGGGAGGGGAGTATAATCAGAGAAATAAGTTCCACAGACTGAAAGGACTGATTTGGAAGAATCTAAATCAGTTGTTGGCAAACTATGGCCCCTGGGCAAATTCAGCCTGCTACCTATTTTTTAAATAAAGTTTTATTGGAACACAGACATACCCATTCATTTAAGTATTATTTATTGCTGCTTTCATGCTACAGTGAAAGCTAAAAATGTTTACTATCTGGCCCTGTATATAAAAAGTTTGCCATCCCTGATCTAAGTGGATACTGAAGTCACCACTGTTTATAAGTTTAAGTGAACGAGCAATGTTCTACAACAAAAAAAATATGTATACCAACGTAGTTTCTTATAATAAATACTCACAATATAATGGTTATATCTAGTTGCCCTTGGAAATATGAAAATAAGCTTTTAAATACTATAGATAAGCTCTTTGCATTTTTTTATAAACAGATATTCTGTTCAGCTTTATGACAAGATACAGAAGAAGTACAAATTTGACTTGAATGTATGCTAACAGTTTTGTAAATATCAACCAAACGTTACTCTTTTTTAATTGTAAGACGAAGGATAAGCTGCCTGCTCTATCTTCTTAAGCTACCTGTATATCAGCTAAGGCTGAATTAAGGAATAAAGTGCTCTGAATTCCCATTTCTGTATCAGTTATGAGTTTCAGCTATGTCATATCCAATTGTATTAATTCTGGGCCTCATTAAATGCTATAGAATCAACATATAAATATTCTGTCCTTTCAAAGCACCTCCACTCTATCTCCAAAAGAGTCAGGAAACTAGTTCTTTAGCAAGATCTTCCCTGGCAATGTCATCTAAGTAGGTCGTCCTGCTATTCTCTAAACCGTCATGCTTAGTTCATTTTCTTCACAGAAATTATGCACTTTTGCAAAACGAGCTGGGGAGAATACTTTCACCTACTGTCGAATATTTCGCTCATATTTTCTGATTTTTGTAGATAGTTGGGATTTTATATACAATTTTTATTAGTGGTATATTTTTTCATTGTATGACTTTTCTTTCAATAGAAAGTACACTTCATTTGCTTTCTATTTTGAAGGTATATTTAACACAACTTTTTAGATTTATTTCTATGATTAAATTTAAAATATTTCTACTCACTCCTGCATCATGACTTGAGTCACCTCTCATTAGGGGTTGAGTAAATTTTTTTTGTGGGTAACAGCATGTAGGTAGTACATTTTCTTAGCTCTTGCAGATGTGATAATATCTTTTTGTTGTTTTCTCACATAAGTAATACTATTGGCTTGCTGTAGAATTCTTGAGTCATACTTGTTATATTTTAAAACTCTAGAGATAGTTCCATTGCCTTCTGGTAATTACTGTTATGGAACAAAAATCTTCTGTTACGGAGCTCATTGGTTTTGCATTTTTCTTTACAGATAACTTAAAAAAAATCTGATTATTTATTTTGTAAATTCAAGCATTTCTTAAGGAAATACCCAGATGTTGGGCTCTAATTTTCTTTGGTAAAGGATGGGTTTTTACATTTCTAGACTTAAGTATTGTTTGTTTCAGGACTCTGTTCTTTTACTTCTATGTTTTTATTCAATCACTCCGGTTTCTTCTTTAGAAATACCAATTATCCCCCAAATAATCGTGTATTCTCCATTGTCTCTCTCATCTCTTTAATCTTGGACCCCTTTCCTCTGTTTGCTAGGGGAGTCTCTTGAGTTAGTCATCCACATTGCACTTCCCATTTTCTGCTGTTCCAGCTTTGCTCTTCACTGCCTCCAACGTGGTTTTAGTTTTGCTATTGTGTGTTTCAGTCTTACTTTCCTTTCATATCTGCCTGACATATTGTCAAGCCAGAAACCTGAATCACGCTTAAAACCTTGCTGTCCCTTGTGTCTTCCACCAATCCATCAGCATTTACAGTTGTTTCCACCTCCAAAATATTTCTTTAAATTGTCCATTCGTCTCCATCTTTACTTCCATCACTTCAGTTCAAGCCACCATCATCTCATCCCTGACCTCAGATCTATCTTTTTGCTTCCTCTATTGTTTCGTCTAGTCCATCCTCTATACAGTAGCAATTGATATATGTGTATTTACTTAAATATATGTACATGTGTGTATTATATATACAAATAGATACATATAAATGCATACATATACATATACATTCATACTCAACAACTTCCTTTTGTACTTAAAATCCAACGTGCTTTTCCCGGCTGCAAAGGTCCTATGTGAGCTGACACCCTATGTTTCCAAACTCATCCGTAGCATTCACTAAGCACACTGGCCTTTTTCCAGTTCCTCGAGCTGCAGAGCCTCTTTTTCCACCTGAAGGAATCTGCTTTCTCTGCCAGCGATACTCTTTACTTGCTCTTTTCAGTGCTGACTCAGATGAAATACCACCACTTTACAGAAGCCTCCTCTGATTACTTTATCTAAGTCGGTACCTCGCTACCCGTTATTCCCCAAGTCAGCACCCTCTTCATTTTCTTAATAGCAATTATTACGTTTTAAGTATTTTGATCATGTTTTTATTGTCGACAAGCCCATTAAAGTATAAGCTACATCAAAAGTGGCTCATAATGGGTTCTGAATAAATATTTGTTGAAAGCATTAGTTTATCTCACATCACTCAATTTTCATTTCCAGTTAGTCTTTACAGTTTTTTGCTTTTGCTTAATAGAGGCTATATCTTTTAATATCCTGTAGAGGGTGCTAGTTTGTTGAAACTTCTGGATCTGCTATAGATTATTTTTAGAGAAATGATTCTTTTGGATCACCAAGATGAAATCCCTTTCCTATTTTCTGTAGCTTTTTAAAGTAGCTCCTCTCCACAGGGTTTTTCTTACTTTTTTCACTCCTCCTTAAATGAAGCGACATCTGTATAGAGCTGGTATTTGTTAAGAGATAAGGCCAGCTGATTGTCCATGGTCATGTCCACTTATTCTCGGTACGATAGAGATGGAAGATGGACAATACAAGTTCCTGTCCCCAATTTCTGGCAGACATTCACCTATAGAAGCTCCATTTTACCAAACTGCCAACTTCTCCTTATCTAATTGGTTCTCTGATACTGTTTTCTGAGTCTAAGAAGTGCATAAAAAAGTTTCTAATATACTGCTAAACAGATTTCTTTTCTACTCTTCTATTACTTAGAGAACTTTACTCATGAACACTGTTTTTCCTAAAATGTGATGTTACCCCCAGTTTCTGCTTTCTGCACAGTTTCTTTTGGTTTTTGTTTTTGTCATTTAAAGTTCTTATCTCTGAATCAACATAGATTAAAAGGGGGGATGAGATGGGGAGTGAATATCCAAAGAGAGTGGGAACTAGAGATCACAAAGAGGAACTCAGGTGTAATTTTCTGGTCATCTCAGAGTTCAGATCCTGAGTCCTAGGATGAGGGGCAGATTGCAAGGATGTATGAAATATCTTCTAAACTTTTTTAGGTGGTCTCAGTCCTCTGAAGTAAAGCCTGGGTATGTATGAGGAGAAGCCTGATGGTAGATGTTCCTTCCACCTAGTTCTATCTTGCCATGTTGTTAAATGGAGTCTGTGTATATTTTCCATTAGGTTATTCATCAAGTTTAATTTTGATGATGGTGTAAATTTTTGTTCATGTGTTTGTTTTTCCCTAGTAGACAGAGGAAAGGGTTTTAGGGTTGTTGATCAGATCTCATTAAAATCCAAAAACTCATTATTTGTTTTTATGTTAGACACTGACAGCATAAACATTGACTATTAAATCTGTGCTTTTTTCTCAATCAGTTGTATGTTAAGAACTAGCATTAAAGGAAATTGGGACTTCTATATTTTCATATTTGGTTGAGATTATCGAAAGCCTTTTTCCTCTTAGCTACCATATACTATGTGCTTTCTGTTGTAATTAAGTAAGGAACAACATGTTTTGTAATTTCTCTGGTTTAGTTTTAAATACACACATGCACACACACACATTTGCACACATGTACTGCATGTTGTGTTTACTTTTAGCACAATAATTTAGGGCCTAAAAAGGAAAGGTGTAGCTCATGGTGGCACTATGAAATGTAGAATGTAGGCTGGCATAAAATCTGGATGGAAGCCAATGGATTTGTTGAGCAAATTATAGCAATAAACCTTTGATGTTTTCAAGTTAAGGCCATTTGAGCTGAAAACCAGCTCAGAGCTGAGGGAATAAGACTTTATTTAGAAGATAGCGCGCCACCTAGTGGCCATTCATATGCCGACTTCTAAAGTTGGGTTCTAAGCTTGCCAGTTTCAGAGGAGAATCTCTCTCCCAATTTGCTTTCTTTCTGCTTTTATTTTCTACTCCTGTGCTTGAGCTGGATTTCAGCTTCCATTCAACCCCTGAGTCTGGAAACCTTGTTGTTGTTCTTATGTTTGGATAGTGGCGACAGACCCTTTCCTAGCCGGTGATCAGACAGGAGCATGGAGCGTCTGGCCACTTTTAGATGGTTTTTAGAGGCAACTGGAGGCTGGTGGTGGGAAGAACACTGGGCTAAGACTCTCGGGACACCCAAGTCTTGGTCCTGGCTGTACCATTAACTGGTACACTTATTTCCTGCTCCCGTGCCCACTCTTGGCTCGTGGGGTGGCGGCTGCAGTGAAGGGTAACTGGAGGTCACTTTACTCATTTTCCAGAAGAGCCCTGATGTTAAGCAGTGGGCCTCAGGGAATAACTCTGGTCATCAGGCCTGTCTTTCCCCTGGGCTAAATGATCAGGGTGTGGGCACTACGCTCAAGTTAGGCCAAGCAGACCAGGTTAGCCCTGGTCTCAGTGGTCAGTCCTGAGTCTCCCTGTGCAAGCCAGGCAATGAGAAGCCCTCCCAGACTTGTCTGGTTAGAATGAAAGGATGGAGTCAGATCCTCTGGCCTGGAGCTGGCAGCTCTGGAATGACAGAGACTAACTGGCTGTCTAGAAGAGCCCCTGGGAGAGTCCAAAGCCAAGGACAGAGTGAATTAGGCTCAAGGGATGGTGGGAGAGTCCTAGGACAGTTGTCACCGAGGGCCAGTTGCATCCTGCCCCTCTTTTGAGGTACATTGAGGTCTCTATGCCTCTCAATGGAGGGGGGAATTGGATGCTCTCTGCTTCTGCTCCATGCAGAACAGACCTCCACTTAAGGACAAGACTAACTGCTAATGGTTTATACCAAGTAATCTAGAAATGCACATAGCTTGACAATTAAAAAACAGAGTGGGACCCCAGTGCCCGTGCCCCAAAGAACCTGAGTCTAGAAGTCTGCTGTGCTCCAAGTGGATCAGAAGTGACTCCTACGATCTTCTTGCTTGACCTCTGGATCTGAACTCCTAGAAGCCCATGTGAATAACAGACTGAATATGCTGCTTTGCTCTGAAGTGCGCGTACAGTGTTTAATTCAAGGAGAACATGCTCCTTTGAGGCCTCCCCAAGTCTGTGGCAGGCATTGCCAATCAACCACAGCACACCCCAGGTGAGCTTGCGCGCAGCCTCAGAATCCTTCTCATCGCAGGGGATCCTTCTTGGAGGATTCATCAAGTCTGTCTGCACTGTTAAGTGGCCCCTCCAAGTATGAAGACCATATAATATAAAATGGCTCTTTTGGATTTGGTTCTTTGCGAGTTCTTTGCATGTGGATGTTCTATATTCCACAAAACTACTTCAGCTTCTAAAAGTCAAAGGCCAATACCCAGAGAAGGTGAAAATGGAAAGTTGCTAGAGAAAGTTGCAGTAGGAACATAGAATGGGGCATATAGAGGAGGCTGGGTTTCCGTAGAAAGAAGATGCCTTCGGATCGAAGCCAGGTGTAAACTTTTCCACACTGGGTTTAAGCTTGGAATGAAGCTGGAAAGGGAATTTATAGACCATGAGGCGGAGTGAGAATTTTTACAGCAAAGCCCTCCAAAGACTCAGCCAAAGCCAATGGAGTGGCTCCCCATAAAAATCGTGTCGAAACCCCAGATATAGTCTCACGTACCCCAAGCATGGCAAGGATGCAAAGCCGTCCAGCTTGGGGAGCAAAAGTGCTTGCAAAGCATTCTGGAAACACCTTAAGCAACTCTTTATCAGCTCAGTGGTAGTGACTTGGGATCTTGGGGTTTAATGAAATCCAGTGCCATATTTTGCAGGCTTAAGGCCTCCAACTTATTGGAGACTTAGTTAAGAAAGCCAAACATGTGACATTGCTTCAGTGGGAAGGTTCAGCCTGAGGCCTCTGTAGGCAGTATCCACCAATCTGCAGCCCCTGAAGTAGAACCTTTGTTCTTCGGCAGCCTGGCAGCGGTGTAGGGCACCTCTGCTCACACTTCCCTCAGGTACACGTGTAAACTTGTGAGCCTGTGGTGGCTGCCTTCCAACCGGAGCAGAAGAAACCAAAAGAAAGTGTGGCCTTGCTGGGGAGCCTGGAGGAGGTTTGGAAGAAGACCCATCGTGTTCTGCCCTTTTCCTCGCGGAAGGAGGGATTGGACTCCCACCTAGCTAAATAGCTAAAAAAGCCTTCTGCCAGAAGCCCTAGTTCTTGCTTTGATGCAATCTATCACGAAACAGATTTGCAGAAGCATAAGTATCATGGCTACTTTATGAATTGATTGAAAGGCTAAGAACTTACAGATTTATAGAATTTGTAGAGCTGGAGGAGACTAATGATTTATTTTATTTTATTTTTTAAATTTTTATCCAACCCTCTCATTTCGTAAGAGAAGAAACGTATTTGGCATGCTAAGGTGCTTCCTGCCCAGCCAGGTTTAGGAAGAACCGCAGGACCATCCTCTTTCAACGTGGGAAGGAGGACTAAGTAACTACCTTGTGCGAGTTCATGGTCTTAAATCTGAATCTTTTGTCAGATTTGAGTCTTCTGAGCCCATGGTATGCAGCTTACTGGCAGGTCATTTCAGAACAGTAAGTAAATCCAAGGTCTGATAGTATTTCACATTTCTTTCAGGATAGCTATTAGGACATGTATTAGTTTCCTATTGCTGTAACAAATTACTACCAAATTAGGAGTTTACACCAATACGAATTTATTATTTTACAATTCGGATGTCAGAAATCTGAAATAGAGGTCATGGGACTGACACCAAGGCATCGGCGGGGCTGCACCCATTCTGGAGGCTCTGAAGAATCTGTTTCCTTGGCCTTTCTAGTTTCTAGAGACTGCCACATTCCTTGGCTCGTGGCGCTCCGTTCCTCTTCAAAGTCAACAGCATTGGTTCAAGTTCTTCTTGTTCTCACAACACATCACTCTGGCCTCCTCTTTTACTTCTCTCTTTCACATTTCAAGACCCTTGTGATTTCACAGGATGCCTCTTGGTAATCCAGGATAATCTCCCCAGCAGCTTTAATTTCTTCTGCTACATTACTTCCCCTTTGCCACGTAACACATCTTATACAGGTTCCAGGAATTAAGATGAAAATTTCTTTGGGGGTTCGTTATTCCTCCTACTACAAGGCATCCCCAGAGAGAGTCCCTATCGTATACCTTTGTCCATAGTTTTGAACCTTGAAGATTGGAAGGTTTTTGGTTTCAGCTATTTCGGAGTGATAATCCATTATGTACAGTCAGTGGCTCTTTCGCTTCTTTGCTTCTGCGTCAAAGCTAGTACTTTACTAGTGAGTGAGCTTAGCCTCCCTCCCCGCTGTGAGATCACAACACTCCTTTGTGGATTTCATTTAATGATGCTCAGATTAGGTCTTAACACAAATCATTTGAAATAGGTACTATCGCTCCTGGATTTATGGCGAGAAAACTTATGAAATTACATGCTAAAGTTATATTTCCAAATTCAAGAATTATTTACGTATTCCCCACAAAAATGTAAAGTAAAGGTTTTATTTCCTTAGTGGACCCCATGCTCCTTTGCATGCTTGAGTCTCTAAAAAAGATCCTTGGCCACTAGAGGGAGACAACTCTTTGAAGAACTGAGGCCATTTCTCAGGTCTGTGGGTATAGAGAGATGAAAACTCTGGTAAGGTTTAAAAATGGTATCCAGGTTGACCTAACAGGTAGACAATGCAGAATACTGAACAACTTTCACCATCACCCCACGGCTCTCTTGCATAGTCACCCATGCCATTCAAAGCAAGGGTGTTTTTAACCTAGCCCTTAGCTGCTTAACATTAAAAAAAGAAAGGAACAACTTCTCTTTTTTCCTTCAAGGAAACCTTTGTGGAGAGAAAGTCCAATACATTGTCAGACCTGTTACTATATGAAAACATCAGATTCCAAAGGTTTCAAGTCCGTAAGTCGGTGCTGTTGTGTGGTCTCAAACAGTGGTCGTCGCTTACCCAGACACGCTCTGTGGTGACCGCATGTCACCTGACGTTGTTGTGCTGTAATGGGAAACACGGTACGTTTTCTTTGTTAGAGAATTCTGGGTTCCCTGACACAGATGTGCTCCTGACATCTCATAGTTTAGAAAAATGCAACTTCAGTACTAAAGAGGTCGCTCTTCGTGACATACAGTGTCTAAAATTGTGTGCACCCAATGGAGGCACCACGGATAAAAAACAGCCACAGATTCCGAGTAGCCAAGTCAAGAAGACAGTGGCCGCAGACAGGGATGACATGAAGTGACATTAGCCCAATGCTTTGTGCGATGTGTCTCAGACATGGAAGGATTTATTAGCTAGTAATTCATGCTCTTCTCTCCTCCCTCCCTTATGTTTAGGCAGAGATTCTGATTCATCTCATCATGAAACCCACTGTAACTAATGGGGGTGCGCCATATTGCTTATGTGTTTTGAGGAGGTAAAGGGATCTGACTTTAATTGTAAATGTATAATACACCTCAGAGAAATTAGTCCTGTTACTATTTTAACCATGCTATAGAAATAGAAAACAGGATAGATAAACGTAAAAATGCATGGGGATCAGAGCTATTGCAGATAAAATATACGTTCTTTTAAAATATAGATGGATGTACAGAAATAGTACTTAAGTACTAGGTGCATCTCCTAGTCATAACAAAGATGCAAAAATAGGATGGCTTACATAAAATTTATTTTCTTTTTCTCATGCAAACTTTTAAAGGTAGGGGGGTGGGGTGGTCTGGGAATAGCAGGCTGGGCTTGATCCACAAGATCATTCAGGAATTCAGGCTGGTGGGACACTTTGCTATAGAGCTCCTATCTCTGGACCCAATGTGACTGTCTTTGTCACCCCCTTTTCTCATTTCATGAGAACTGGAAAGAAGAAGCACAGAATGAACAATTGTGCATTTAAGCAGATGTAACTTCCGCTCCTATCCCAAATCCAGTCACATGGCCTTTCTTGCCTGCAAGGGTATTGGGAAAGGAGGTGTCTGTAGCCAGGAACCACTAGGCCTAGCTAAAACTCAGAAGAAGAGGAAACTAGATACGAGGG
Source organism: Rousettus aegyptiacus (assembly GCF_014176215.1). NCBI lineage: Eukaryota > Metazoa > Chordata > Mammalia > Chiroptera > Pteropodidae > Rousettus > Rousettus aegyptiacus. The sequence goes on from NW_023416286.1 coordinate 27,993,207, forward strand.
GACAGTATAGTAGCTCTTTCCACAAGTCAACTTTCCTGGCAACAAACTTATACATACTCTTCTCCACATGGAGAATAAATGCACCCCTCCTCAAGGGAACCAAGCCAGAGTCCCATCGAGTTCATAATCCAGGAACTCTTGGCAGTGGAGAGTCATTTAAACAATTCTAAATGGCGCTCCTTGTGGTCGGATGACCCATAAACCAAAAGATGAGTTGTCCACCTCTCATCTCCTTCCTTCACACCCAGCGGAGTAAGAGCAAGGTCACTACAATAAAAACTTCCATTTGGGAAACGGCAAGAGAGGAGCACCCAGCACCCACTGCCCAGGGCAGGCCTTAGCCCTATAGGGCTCCAGCAGAGTAATCGCCCTGTCGTGGTTTGCAGTGAGTTCTGTGAGCAGCCCACCTGGCATCTCCAGGTATTCCGCAGGAACTCGCTTGTCCATCGTCCTCTCTGGCCCCTGATTCTTACAGGCATGATGTCTACCCTTTTTCGGGCTGTATTGTACTCACCACTACTTCTTATCCCTGCACTTTCAAAGGCCTGGAAAATGATATATGGGTTGGAATCTTTCCAGGCTTTTCCAGGCCAGATTTGGCAGTTTCTCTTAAAAACATGAAAAGATGTCAATCTATTTTATTCCATCAATTTCATGAGCAAGTACCATAGTCAAGGATCTTGACTGACATGTAGATGTTTCACCTGTAGATTCTGGTCTTCTCATCATTGTCCACAGAGCTCAGCTCATTTATCTCTCTTGCTACCAAACAGCACTTACCTTGACACCATCCGGAACAGCACGCTTGAGTGGGGAGACAATCCCCTTTGTTGCCTCCCCCACAGCGAGCTCGTTGCTGCTGAGGTGACATTGCTTCTAGACCTTTTTGGTGAACAGAGCTATCAGTTTAAGAAACAATAATATATAAACTCGCTTGTCCATCACATTTTCTTTGCGATTTTGACATAGCATGGATTTTTACTTAGCATCTTTGTTTTTATTATAGTATCTCTTTTCTATCTAATTTCTAGTACTGTTAGAACCTGATGTTCTTAAGCCAATTGTGGTAGGTTATAGGTTTCTAGAATATTGGCAACATTATTGACATTGACTTATCTAGGAGATCTTATTTAAGTTTTGATCACCACAGGATCTGTAGTTATGTCTCTCTTTCCATTTCTTTTATTGCTTGTGTACACATTCTTTTTCCCCTCTCTCTTTTTATATTGAACTTGATAACTTCCAAGCTTTTATTTTTATGTTCATTTCCTATTTTTTTAATTTTAGCTTTTATTTTTATTTATTTACTTTTCCATTTATTGGGTTTATTCTATTGTTCTAGTTCTGATTTCTCAAGTTAGATACTTAGCTCATTAATTTTCAGCTATCTTATTTTATAATATAAATATTTAAAGTTATATGTTTCCCTCTAAATACAATTTTAGCTGTATCCCACAAGTTTTATGATACAGTATTAATATTACTATTTTGTTCTAAATATTTTCTAATTTTCATTATGATTTCTTCTTTATCTATGAATCATCTAGTGTTTTCTTAATTGCCAAACAAATCAAAATATTTGATCCAGAAAGTTATCATTAGAAAAATATTAAAAAGTTATCTTTTTACCGTTGATATAAAATTTAATTAGATTGTGGCCAGAGAATGTTGGCTATATGGGACCAAAATTTGAAATTCGTTTAGTACTTTGTGGTATATATTACACAGATATTCCATGTGTGCTTAGAGTACAGGTGTAAACTGAGTGTAAACTGGGGCTCACACTCACCTGAGAGAAATGACTCAGTTAATTTTGGAACATCAGTTTTATGCAACGTAGGGCTAGTCGAAAGAGTTGTCATTTTAATTTGCATAATGAACAATCTTAGGACGAGTAAGCACATTGATTCTGATTATCGGCATAACTCTGTACCGCCCAATCAGAAGAGTTTTAAGTAGTTTTGTTATTGCCAGGAGTGCGTGACTATCAGAGCATAGACTGTGAGGACTGAGAGAGATGCTGAAATTGGCCGGACTGTGGTCTGTCCAGCAAGCCTGTACTCACGTGGAGAACAATTGGAGCATCCGACAAATTCCAGCATCTAGGATATGCTGAAAACTCACAACAGTAGGTGAGCAACCGAAGACGGCATGCCACAGAAGACAGGGTGGCAAGATATCCCAAAGGAATGAGATTTTTTTAAAGGAAACTTCTACCAACCAAAACAAAGCTTTGCACACTCTGCAGCCTTCTATAAATTAACTTAAGGGATCCGATCATCCAACATCCAACCTCACAAAAGAAAAAATAGCTATAAAATCTAAGAACAATTTTGGGCGAGGTGTTTATGAGAGAGCAATGTATAGCACGTGTTAAGTTGGCATAACCTCTCTTAAATCTTTGGGGAAGTTTACAGCACAAATTGGTCTTCAGCATAGATTCCTCTGTGAGACCCAAAATCACAAAAGCCTCACTCACTCCGGCATTCCCTGATTCCACCACAGTATTCGGCACATGAAAGGTCCACCCTGTTTTTGAAACTGAACCATAAGCCACCCTTTGCTTTGCATTTTAATTTATTTGATTTTTTTTATTCCTCCATGAAACCTGTGCCTTTCCTTTAGCCATTTTGTTTTATTTTTTTTTTCACTAAAAAAACATAAGACATTCACTTCCTAGTTCCTTCCCACTCTAGGTCCTACTTGCTCTAATTCTTACATAATCTCTGTCCCTACGGCTTGTTGCTTCTTGATTTAAGAAAGAGTCTCTTACACACACGCACACACACGCACACACACACACACACGTGTGCATGCACACGCACGTCCTTTGCAGGTCCCTTTTGCACACGATTCTAATTGTGTAAGTCTTTCACGTCATTTGCCATCCTGTGGGAGTGAGTTTACATTATGAGAACATTCGAACACACAGTAGATACCAATGTGTCCCAAAGGACAAGAGCACGATTTGTTTTCATTTATTTTGATCATCTGCTCATGACTAACATAACTCAAAATGACCCTATTTTTAGTTTCTAGATTGTTTTGGCAATGTCATTATTAAAGAAAAAAGAAAAGAAAAAAAAAACTCACCTGAGGTAGTTTTTTTTTTTTTTTTTTTTTGAGTGGTGATCTTTCATCAATTATTTTGGGTCTGATCTTTATGATTCATTAAGCTCCTCATTCGTCATCTCTGTCTGGCCTAGGATTTGTCTCTTATTCTGTGCTGGGAGTGAAATTTTAAAAAGCAAACATCCAGATCACTGCAGTCTGACAAATGTCCTCATGGTGAGAACTGATTTTAGTGCTCTCACTAGTCTGGTTTCTTCTTGTTTTGGTCTCCAGGGATTTTTGTGAGGAAATTCTTCTTTCTTGAGATATTATTAATATATTTTACAAATGTCAAGGAAATCACTAGGTATTTAGTTGTTTTCAGCAAGCAGGCCTGTCTTCGTAATTTAGTTCATCATATTTCTAGAAATGACTTCCCCACCAGGCTCTTTAAAGGTTTTGTTTACTACACTTCTATAACCAAATTTACAATTAAACCTCGGTTGCAAGCAGCATGCACTGACCGGAGTGTATGTTCTCTGTGATACGTATACCTCGCACTTTTATAACAGGTCAGAAATTGCTGTGCCAACTTCACATAATGATATCATTTGGTGTTAAAAAATAGTCATCATTTTCAATAAGATGAACTATTCTTGTAATTCATATTTTCAAATTGCTTCAATCCATGGATCTCTCCAGAGAATGGGCTCCCAGTAATTGGATGTTTTGGGTCAGCCTCTTTTAATCGGGGGAGAGCTTGGGTCAAACCAAGACCCGACTCTGCATACTGGATAAATGTGAGTCTAGAGATTGTATTCATAGGTGATCAGGGCCACTCTGGCTCCCCTTGAACCAATCCTGGCAGACACTTATTAACCTTCTAACATTTCTCAAGCACCGCTGGGTGCTTTCTGACACCCAGTTGTGAGACCCTGAGCAGGAAAGAGGGACTTTGTGCACGTTAGTGGTTGTCGTTGGTGCAAAGATCTGAGTCTCACTCAGACCCTCTTATGAAAAAAGGGTTCATTAAAAGGATACTGTGGATTAGAAATGGAGACGGCAGGGATCCAAGGCAGAAGTAGGACTCGCTATGCCCTCTTCCTCTCTTTCGTGGACATATAATCTCCACCACTTATATTTCTACTTATCTCTATCCATTTGCTCCTCTCTGCCACCTTGATTCCTCTGCTTATTTATGGTTTTTGCTTCTTTATGGCTTCAGCTTACATAAGTCTTGGTTGCTAATCTGAATGCCAGTTCTCAGAGGAGGGAACCTGATGGTCATGCTCATGGTGTCCCATGAGGCCTATCACAGGCTGTTGGGTTGGCTGCCCCTAGGGCCAATCAGCTGTGATCATATGACAGAGTCAACTCATGCTAGAGTGGCTAACATAAAGGCTGCTCTTTGGCAGAGGCTGGGAGCTGGGCAAGGCTACGTTGAAGAGAATACTTAGAGGAGCGTGGCCTGAGCCAAGAGCAGACAAATGCCTACTGCTGAGATTTAAACTATATCCTATAGAACAACGGTATTTGGTAATATGTCCTAACTGACAATCACATACATTTTTGTTGTTTCCAAATAAGCAATTCATTTGTCCCTTATGAAGGTGTCTGGGCCCCCTTACCTTCTATAGTTCCCCATGGCATTAGGCATTTCCTCGGGATATAGGAAGGGCCTGTCCTTTCTAACTTCCTAACAATGACCAACAGACAAGGCCTCACCAACCCCTATGGAGTAAGAGCAAAGTATACATCCTTATCTAATACATTTAGAGCTTTAATTTTCTCCCAGACATAAGTTTATGCCCCTATGTACAATTCTGGAATCCATAAAGCTCTGAAATCTTAAAAATTTTGATAACTCATTTGGGGAAAATCCTGATCTTACCTGAACTTCTTAGGTGGCCTACAGTCACTTTGATCTAACATGAGGCTACTTATGATCTTTATGTGAATATATATTCACTTAGTGTGGATGTATATTCATTTTTCTATGGAAATAGTAACAGACTTGATTATTGGTCATGTCTGTTGCAAGTATTTATGTAATATGCTCTAGGTACACTATGTTTCTCACCTTTTCAAATCAGAAAGATACCTCAATTCTATGATACAGCTGGCCTTAAAAGTTTCAAATAAGGGACTGTGCACCTGAACCATTAAAAGAAAGAAATAGATGTACTATAGGCAAATAAATAATAAAAGGGTGTCGAGTAGGAGGAGATGAAGAATAAATAAAGTTGAAATCTAAAAAAAGCATTAATATGGGAGACGGTACTTACTCTAGAATCTGGCATTACTTACATTTGCTCTCCCTCAGCCAAGTTTGCATTCCTATTTAACACTCACCTTTCTCTTCTCCCAAATGAAGAGATTACGATTAGATTATTTCTACAATCTCTTCCATGGTTACAATTCTATAATTCTCTGATTCTATTTCCTTTTATTGAAGCAGTTCTTCCCATCTGGCAGCAACCAAGATGAGGCAAATCTTTGTGAAGGCATTTCTGGTTTACATGCTACAGCATGGTCCCTTCACATTTCAAATAGTGTAGACGCAAACATATTCCTTTGACTAACCAATTTTTTTAAGTTTCCTTAAAAAGACTGAGCTATTTTAAGTGAGTTTTTACATTCAATGCTTGTATAATTATTAAATAATCTATTTCACTTCCTTCTCCATACGTGATGATTTCTATTTATCCAGCAAAAACGTAAAGAGAGAATATTAGCTCATTTGTAGAAGCTTGTTTGAGCCAGGACTCAGAATTGCTCACTCTTGACAGGTGTGCTGAGGTCATTTCCCTAGTTCTATTTTGAAGATAAAGTTCCTTTGTTACTTTGGATCATGGTTTGAATTAGGTTAACTTCCCTCTTTTTTTTCCCCTGATTTATATGATGAGGTGATTGCTTAAAGATGGCAATTCCCCTACAGTACCGGTCTTGACAAATGGTACCACTCCGTCATCTAAGGCAGAGCCCTGGGAATCATGCCGGATCCTTCCCTCTCCCTTACCACCCATGTGTTTAATTAATCGCCGAGGCCTGCTGAGTTTTTAAAAGTTATAATATGTTTCTGGCCTACAGAAAATCTGAGTGCGTAATATAAACAACACCCATGTACCAAACCTCAGGCTTGTGAAATTGTAGTATTTTGTCATATATAGGCACTTCGGTTTTTTGTTTTGTTTCTTTAATAAATAGAACATTACAGAAAAAGTTAAGACTGCCAGTGAACCTCTCTCTGATTTCATTCTCTCCTGTCCTCTCCCTAGAAAACCTCCATCGTGGTTTTGGTGCCTATAATTTCCATGGTGTTCGTACTATTATTATGTAGAGTATTGTGCTACATGTTTTTATATTAATATTTTGTCCTATATGTATCTACCTGCAACTTGTTTTTTCTCACTCCACACGGTTCTTGAGATCTATTCAAGAACTAGACATATAAGTCTAATTTATTCTTCTGAACAGCTATGTAGTGTTCTGTTAAATGAACATTGATGCAACTTATTCATACTCTTGTTAATGAACGTTTAGATCGTTTCTAATTTTTTGTCCATTACAGACACTGCTGAAATAAATATACATGTAGTATCTCCTTCTACAAGCATATATATGAGCTTATCTAGGGCACAGTGGACCATAACAGTAGTGTTCACACACTAGTGCAGCACAAAGGTGTCCTCTAAACGGGTACAAGTGTGCCAAGATTTTTATCTCCTCTTCTACAGGTGAGGCAGGTGGGCGAGACCTGACTCACCAGCAGCAGCTGGGCCCTGGGCTTGATTGGCCTCCTCCACTTTGCCCGTGAGCAGTATCTACTCTGATGTCAGGCACCAAATGAGTTGGCTTTATGTTAATTAACTCATGCAGTATCAACGAAAACCCTATGGCTTCTTGAACATTTCCTTACTTTCTGGTTTTCCCACTAATTTTAGCGTTCTTCAGAGGATGTCGCCTGCAACAGTTATTTCTGTAGTATTCTAATGGTGATTTTCCACTTCCTCATCTCATTTTAGTCAAGATAAACTTAAGATATTTAGGATTTATTATATTTTCCTTCACACGGGCTTTACTTATTTGTTTTAATTTCAAAATCGAATATGTTCCCCCCCAAAATACGGCTATAATAGAGACCTGGGCTTGAATTTCAATTTGACACTTCAGACTGTTTGATGTTAAGCCCTTCTGAACTTTAGTTTCCCTTGTATCACAGGGATATAAATACCTTACAAAATTATCAGGTCTAAGTGAATTATTACATGTGAAGTTCTTAATATTGAGGAAGAGAAACATTATCATTCTTGCTCCCACCAGCACTATGATTACTTTCCAGAGCCTGCTTTCTAAAGTGCAAATCCGATGATGACAAAACCTTGCTCAGGCTTGTCCTTTGCTGCCTGTCATTGTCAGCTGTGGCTCCCAAGCCTGATTATTAATCAGAATCATATGAGGAACCTTAAAAGATATACATTAACCCAGTCTTACAGAATGGAATTTTGGTGGGGTGGGTTCAGCCCTTACTTGTATTCTAGAGCAGGGGTCCCCAACTCCCGGGCTGCGGATGGTTACTGTTTCGTGGCCTGTTAGGAACCAGGCTTCACAGCAAGAGATGAGCAGCCAGCAAGCAAAGCTTCATCTGTATCTCCAGCTGCTCCCCAGCATAGCATCACCGCCTCAGCTCCACCTCAGATCATCAAGCATTAGATTCTCATAGGAGCACTGGTCCCTGGTGCTGAAAACGTTGGAGATCGCTGCTCTGGAGAGCTGAGACCAGGGGTCCACCACAGTAGACATGAGTCTGGGGCTCCCTCTGAAGGCTGTTAATGGGTCCTCACTCAGTGATTGCTGACAGTAATAAAGAGGGGACTCCTGCTCCCCACAATGAAATAGCAAGGTAGTGCCAAAGCATGAGATTTGGATTCAGGCTAATTGTTTCTACATATTTCATTTAGTGTCTGTGTGAAACAGCTTAGTCAGTTACCTTTTATATAGGGAGTATGTTCTTGGAGACCTTTTTAATTTCAAATGTGCACAGATAAAACTACTTTTTTAGTAGGAACAAATAGAATGAATGTTGTATGCATTTTCTTTAATGCTATATTTTGGTTCTTTTCACCTTTTAACTCCAATACTTTGCATAGTGTTCTCTCTCTCTTTTTGATTTGATATTCATGTATATTGTAAAACAATACTACAATAAGATTAGTTAAGATCTCCATTATCTCACATAATTACCTTTTTTTGTGTGGTGATAACATTTACAATTTACTCTCAACAACTTTCAAGTATATAATACAGAATCGTTTATTATAATCACTATACCATACTTTAGATCCCCAGAACTTATTCACCTTATAACTGGATATTTGTACTCTTTGACAGACATCTCTCTGTTTTCCCCACCCTCAGACCCTGGTAACCACCATGCTACTCTGTTTCTATGATTTTGGTTTTTTACTTCCTACATCTAAGTATTTGTCCTTCGCTGTCTAATTTATTTCACTTAACATGATGCCTTCAAGGTCCATCTATGTTATTGCAAATGGCAGGATTTTCTTCTTTTTTTGTGACTAAATAACCTTTATATATATATATATATATATATATATATATATATATATATATATATATATATATTACACTTTTTTTTATCCTTTCATTTGTCAATGGACTCTTAGGTTGTTTCCATGTCTTGGCTATTGTGAATAATGGATCAATGGACATGGGGTGTAGAAGTCTCTTTGAGATAGGGATTCATTTCCTTCAGATAAATACCCAGGAGTGAGATTTCTGGATCATATAGTAATTCTATTTTTAATTTTTTTGAGGAAACTCCATGCTGTTTTCCATTGTGGTTGTATCAATTTACATTCCTAACAACAGTGTACGAGGGTTCTCTTTTCTCCACATCTTCACCAATTCTTGTTCATTTTTGTCTTTTTGATAATAACCATTCTAACAGGTCTGAGATGATATCTTATGGTAGTTTTCATTTGCATTTCCCTGATGATTTGAGACATTGAGCATCTTTCGTGTACTTGTTGGCCATTTGTATGTCTTCTTTGGAAAAATGTCCATTCATGTCCTTTGCCCATTTTTTAATTAGATTATTTGTTTTGTTTTGTTTTGTTTTTTGTTACTGAGTTGTTGAGTCCCTTATGTAGATGGTTTGCAAATATTTTCTCCCATTTTGTAGGCTGCCTTTTCATTTTGTTGATTGTTTCTTTTGCTGTGCAGAAGCTTTTTAGTTTGATATAGTCCGCTTCTTTATTTTTGCTTTTATTGTTTGCACTTTTAGTGTCATACCCAAAAAATCATTGCCGAGACCAATGTCAAGGAGTTTTTCCTCATTTTTTCTTCTTGGAGTTTTATGGTTTGGGGTCTTAAATTTAAATCTTTAATCCATTTTAAGTTAGTTTTTGTAAGTGGTATAAAATAGTGGTCTGGTTTCATTATTTTACATATGAAGATAGTTTTCCCATCATCATTAGTTGAGGAGACTATCTTTTTCCCATTGAGTATTCTTGGTTGGCTCCTTTGTCAAATGTTAGCTGACTGTGTATGTGTAGGTTTGTTTCTGGGCTCCCAATTCTGTTCCATTGATCTGTGTATCTGTTTTATGCCAATACCATACAGTTTAGATTACTATAGCTTTGAAATAAAGTTTGAGATCAGGAAATGTGATGCCTCCAGTTTTGTTTTTTCTCAGGGTTGCTTTGGCTATGCATGATGATTTACAGTTCTATATTAATTTTAGTGTTTGTTTTTTAATTTCTGTGAAAAATGTTGTTGGAATTTTGATAGGGATTGCATTGACTCTAGAGATGGCTTTGGGTAGGATGGATATTTCTAATCCATGAAGATGGAATATTTTTTTATTTATTTGTGTCTTCTTCAACTTCTTTCATCAATGTCTTAGAATTTTCAGTCTATAGATTTCTTACCCTGTAGTTAAATTTATTTCTAAGTATTTTATTATTTTCGATGGTATTATAAATGGGATTATTTACTTCTTTTTCCGTAAATCATTGTTAATGTATAAAAATGCAGCTGGTTTTGTATGTTAATTTTGTATTCTGCAACTATACTACATTCATTTATTAGTTCTAATAGTTTTTAAAACCTTTTTTTTTGGAGTCTTTAGGATTTTCTATTTATAGGCTTACATCGCCTGCAAACAGAGAAAATTTTACCTTCGTTTCTGGTTTGGATACCTTTTTTTCCCTTGCCTTGTTGGGCTGAGCGTTCTCCTGTTCCTGCACTGTGTGGAAGGGGGGTGGCGAGAGAGGACACCCTTGCCTTGCTCCTGATCTTAGTGGAAAAGCTTCTACCTGTTCATCATTGGGTATGATGTTAGCCGTGGGTTTGTCATATGGCTTTTATTATGTTGATATAGTTTACTTCTCTGTTGGCTTTTTAGCCATGACTCTTTATATTATTTTTAGTGTTTGTTCTTATATTATAATAGGCATCCTTATTACAATCTACTTAGACTTAACATTTAATCGCTTTACATTTTATTATTTATATCTGACTTTTTCCACTTCATGAATGAAAAAAGTCACAACAGTTTAATTCTATTTAGGTATTTCAAGTTATTGTTTTTTATATCTTTTAATTCTTCATAAGTTATAAATCTCATCATAATGTTATTATTTTTACTTTAAAATGTTGGTTTTTAAAGGAGAGTAAGAAAAGAAAAATAGAATATCTTTTATATTTATTCATATATTTACCATTCCTTGATACTCTTTATTCTCTTCCTGTAGATCTTAATTTTTATTTTGTATTCTTTCTCTTCAACTTAAAAGACATGCTTTAGAATTTCTTGTAGTACAAGTATGTTGGCGATAATTCTCTTAGCTTTATTTCATCTTAATTTTAGAAGATTATTTTCCTGGATCTAGAACATATTCCATAGGGCTCCAATCTTTTAAAATGTATTCTAATTCCAAGGCCCGACCAGATTGAGGATAGCTGGGACACTTGTCATGGTCAGGGATTGGGGCAACAACTTTGAGGAACTAAGACTACAGATTTCTAGGAAAGATAAGGGTTGATATGGACCAACATGGCCTGACAAAACCGAGATGGATTAACGGGACCAGTGAGGGCTGATGTTGGTTGACGCAGGCTGACTTGGGTCATAACTTTTAAATCTCATTGATTCTATAGCTGGACAGAAACTGAAGGCTCCCATCACTTTATAGAGGAGAAAACTGAAGCGTGGATAGGCAATTTCCTCAGAATCACGTAAGTGTGTCATGCCAGAATCCAGGCTCTAGAATCGTGTCTTCTTTCTCCCAGGACTCTTTCCCTCCGTCTCGCCTGCCTCTGCATGGAGCCGAGGCACCAGAGTGCTGGCGGGGCTCAGCAGCACGTTCCTGAGCGCGTATGCATGTCCTGGCAAGGGCTGGAGCAGCTGTCAGGGCAAAGGTGATTCTAGGTTCTGAAGGAAATTTCTCATTTTTTCTGGGTTATCTTGGTTAAACCCCTGTGGGCAATGACCTTATAGCATTGTCAACCCTTGAAAAACAAGTGGCAAGAAGCACTCTTGGGGGTGCTGATAACCACCCCCAACTAAGGACAGCCAGATAACAGGCGAACAAGCTTGTGGACCACAGGACTTTGGGCATTTGCTATTAACCACATTTCCTGACCTTTCCCTGTTGCCTTTCCTTCTTGTTGTTTAGCTTTCATTTTCAGCCTTTTCTGGGTCACGAGGTATAAGATCAGGTATCTGACTATCCACAATGCTGGGATTTCCTTGGTTTGAATTCCATCCCACATGGTTCTATCTTCATATGTTGGTATATTTGTCAAAGATGCTCATTTACAATAATTTTGGTCCGCGACTTTGGAGAAACTGTCTTAGCATCATCATGACATGGTACGGTCATCATAAAGCAGTACGGAGCATGTCAGCAGTGCCCCACCTTGACACACCAGAGCACTACCTGTGCAGCCTTGGGAACCTCTGAGGCTTTGTGGACTCTGATTTGGAGCGAATTAGTGAAGGGTCGCCTTCCTCCACAGCTGGGTGAGGCACTCAGGGAGCCAGCCGCAGAGGAAAGCGGATGCTTCTGTTATATTCATTTTTAGAATTTGGTGTCCTTAATCTTCCTTTAAGGGAGCCCAGGGGCCGTCCCTATGGCGAGACACGTGAAACTTGCGCTATTAAGCCAGCTTCACAGTCTGAACATCTCAGAACTGCTCAGGAACTGACAAGCGCACATCTAGCTGGGTCTGCTGCCTCCTCGGACCTCACTCACTGCAGGAGGACATTCTTTTTCGAGTGATTATGGTCACTGCCAGGCAGCCATCAGCTCCTCAGCATCTTTCCCCTTTCTTTCTCCTCCTTTCCTCCCTCCTCTAGCCCCTTTCATTTATTCTTCTGTTTAGAATAACAATAATAAACTCCAAAAATCAAAGAAATATGAATAACATTGTGCTTTTAAACTACCAAACATTAAGAATAAGCTCCCCTCTTTTTCTCACTTTTTTAATTGTAAAATGCATTAACTTTATTTTAAAAAAGAAGTCTCATTCCTGTCAAAGTCAACCAAAATGAGAATGGTAATTTGGCCGATGTGTTTTCTTTTTTGTAGCACAATTTAGAAAATAACCAGTGGTCTCGTGTAAGGGACTGACTCTAAATACAATAGACAAAGGTTGGAGAAGCAGTTTAAAATTGATCAGGATCAGAGTGGCTGAGTCCAACTGCCTTCAATGGTAAAGTTTTGCCCTGAGCCTTGCAGATTTCGCCAGGATCCAAGAAACGTTATAATGCTAATAATAGTTAGCATCATTAAACACTTGCTATGGGCCGTGTGTGTTTATAAGTCTTTACATTTAATTTTCTGCCAAATGAAAGACCCACCCTGGAGCGGCCCTGGAATCTGGACTTAGTGCTTAATCTTGTTGCCCATCTGCGCCTCGCTGCACTTCACTGACTTCCTGGTCAGCCTCCGATTTCCTCCTCTGCCCCGTCCTTCTTGTTGTGAAGCCCACATGGTTATTTCCAGCTCTGCTTTTCCATTGCAAACTCTAGTCTTCCAGCTCTCTATCTCATGGCCCTCCTGGAGCAATGCTGCCTCAGACCAATCTACCAGTAATGACCCCCGTCGTCCAACTCTGGGACTTTCTCTCTGGCTCTACAGCTCCACTGAGAACCACTTCCTCCTACAGATGGGTTTGGACACCGGCAACTTGAAAGATAAAACAATAAACACTGAATATAGATGCATATGAAAAAACAAGTGTCTGAGACACAAACTATTTGTTTGTAAATGCTATGGCAATAGAGACTGCTAAAAAGTTCACAAATATGCCCACCAAATTTTATTGTCTCTTATTTATATACTGAGTTAAGAGGTTTACATTCCTAAATTGTTAGTGAAAAAGTCACTAAGAGAGTTTAAATCAAGCAAAGATGTGGGATAACAGCAATTAAAAGAGTGCCCTTTCCTAGTCTCCTCCCTTTGGTGAGCCCAACTGCAAAGTTAGCATTGACTTCTGTCATAGTCTAAAATTCCCCCTCTCTGTGGGTGCTTGTATTTGTGGAACATTCACCCAAAATAATAAGGTTGCACTCTCTCCTGGTGTTAATTCTGGGTTGTTTGGGAACCCAGCTTCTCCAAAGGAGTTGGTCTCCTGACTTTCTAGTAAAGGGTGAGAATAGATGTTTTTAAAAGGAGGTGCTGTACCTTTAAATTCTGAAAGTGAACTTGGCTCAGGAAGGCCAGCAGTCAAGGTCCAACCCCTAGAAGAGAGAATAGCTTCAGATTCTCCATCCTCAGTCTTTGCGAGGGGACGGCTGTGCCAGCCAGCTCAGGCGGGCTCCTGGCAGCATGGCAGCGAAGCTCGGGGCCCTCCTGCTGGTCCTTGCACTCAGCCTGGCACAGCCAGCCTCCGCCCGCCGGAAGCTCCTGGTGTTTCTGCTGGATGGTTTTCGCTCAGACTACATCAGTGATGAGGCCCTGGAGTCCTTGCCTGGTTTCAAAGAGATTGTGAGCAGAGGAGTCAAAGTGGATTACTTGACCCCAGACTTTCCCAGTCTCTCTTATCCCAATTACTACACCCTAATGACTGGTGAGTACCTCGTCCTTTTCTGGGTGGGGAGGGCAGGCTGGAGTCCAACGGGGAACAGTTAGCATCTGGCATCAGAGTCTTATTTAAATTTTCAGGTTTCTCTAATCTTTTGGGATACCAAAGACAAACAAGAAGTCTGTGTGCTTGGCCAAGATTTTTTTTTTTCATGGTTGTATTGTTCTCCAAAAGTTATTCCAAGGACTTGCTTTGGATTCTCAGTGTGGAGAACAGAGAGCCACAGGAATAGATGATTTAAAAAAAGGAGTTATTAGTTTTATAAATAAAAATTCTAGCTAACTTTATATTTTCTAAGTACTACTTTGAAACGTCAACAGGTCTTCATGTGTCTGTACCACATTCCTTCTGTCCCTTTGCTCTGCAGTCATCTGTCATCCTAGAGACCTTTTGGCTTCTTTATCCATGAGGTAGGCTATGAAAGTTACACATGGGATTCCTGTAGTACTTGGAGGAAGTTTTTCAGTCATATCCTGAAGTATTACTGAGCAATGCCACTTGCCCCTCCTTTTGCCTTTTTTAAAGGGCCGGGTAAAATAACGTGGAAAAGAAAAAAAAATTGTTGGGTAGTTCAGATTCCCATTATTAATTTCTGGCATGTGTTAAAAAATAAATAAATAAAGCCAGCTAACCTACCTAGACTGTGCCTGGTTTTGGGAAAGCTGGACGTTACCTAAAGATGACCTTCGTCTGGGATTGCCAGAACACCATAGTGCTTCCATGAACTTGACCTTCTATCTGTGCAATGGAACGTACTTTCTGCTCACACAGTTGGATCCCTGGCTTCCAGCTGGTTTTTCAGCTAACCTTGTAAGGGCCAGCAAGGCACTCTCAGAAAGAATTTAGCAAACTGTCCAGGGAAGCTGTTAAGAATGCACTGTTATTGCTGCTTATCCTGAACTTTGCTATGTACTCTGAGCACAGGGAAAATTCTATAAATTATGTTAACAGGAAGGGGATGAGAACTTTTTATCTCATTATGGGTTTCCACAGAATGACAAAGCCATAGGAGTCTGGAAAGACAATTGATGACTGTGACTTCGTGCATGAATACTATATGCATGTGTACATAAAAATGTCATAAAATTAAAGGGGAAAAGGATACTTTGGTGAATTAGAAATGAAAGCATAGAAAGAAAACAAAATGTGGATGCACATAATTGAAGAACGTATTGACTTATTTATTTATTTTTTTAAAATTTCCCCCCAATAAACAACTAGCGTCTCTAAGATAAAGAGAATATACAGAAGTCCTCCACTGCTTACTTGGCATGCTTCTCCCCTTGCAGGGGAGCAGTTTGCAGGCGGCTGGGTCACACATAGATGTTATTGTGCGTTGCAGCCCGACGTCCGTTCTGTCCAGGGAGTTTCACACACGCAGACCACCCCCACTCCAATTGCCTTTCAGAGCCTTGCTTGGAGACCCAATTCATAAACTGCCACGTGCAGCTTTCCCGATCTCATTGGAAAATGAACAAAATCCATTTTAGAAATTCAGACTCCAGTGAGTAAAAAGGGACCATTACAGTCTCCACAGAGAAAACAAGCCAGTGACACTACCTTTTGTTGGTCAGACTCTCATTCCTGATCTCGGCACAAGGAATGATTTTCACAAAGTCTCAGTCACGCAGAAACGCGCTTTCTGTTCAGAGACGGGCGTTTCCACTCCTCTTTTCCATGGTGGCACGGTGTAGTCCCACAAGTGTTTGACGAGGCTCTCACCTTCACTTTCAAACCAAGTCTAGCCAGAGGAAGGCACAAGACCTCCATATATGTTACGCCTGTATATTTTCAGATGGTAAAATGTATCCTTTGGAAAACGTAATCCACTTTGAAAGGCTTAAGTTGACTTTTCCCCTTTTACAGAAGCGACATTACACACAAGATGTGTCTAGCAAAGCTCATGTTCATGTGCAAGTGTCTCTGAGTATGACATGTCTTGCACCTACTGAGTGAACGTGAAGGCTTGGAGCAGGATTGCAGGCTGGGCGATGCCAGGCTGTGAAGCTGGTACCATCTCCACCATCCTGGGACTGATTTGGGGTTAAGTTTGTACTATTTTCCCCCAATATCCATGCTTATTTTTCTACCTGATGTTGAAAAATTCCTCTTTCTTTCTTTAAATAAAGGGGAATATAACCTTCGGGAATTATACTTAAACATATGGTTTAAGCATCAGAGCATTTTATGAACCAACAGAAGAATCATGCTAGATCCTTCTGGTACTAAAAGATATGACATTTTAGAATTCCTCATAATTCATAAGTGAGACTATGATGTCGCTTCATTATATGACTTGCTGCCCAAAAGACTCAAAGCCCGTGGAGTTCCTCTCTTTTTGTAGCGAGGAAGGAAGGGTCTCTGTTCAGGGATGGGTGTTTTCACCTGCAGCTGGAACACTTCGGGCGAGTCCCCACAGGGTCACGATGACCATGGAAGACTTGGGGCAGGCCGTCCCACTGCCCTGAGGGTCAGTTTTCTCAGCTTCTGGGTCCTACACAAGCCAGGATCTCAGGTGCTGCCCGATGCAGGCGTGAACATAAGCAACGTAGAGGGAATTAGAAACAGGACGGGCACGTCTTGAGACTCCTACATTAAGAAATGAAGCAAATGGCTGAAGCTCCTGGGAAGAAGAGTTTCGCGGGAAGCCATGCGGGGGCGATGAGGAATACACAGTCATGGGATTTGTGAAGCGCCTTGGAAATCATCTGACATGAGCCCACCGCGGCCGAGTTTATTTTCTCCTTCAAAATATATTTGTGTCAAAACAAATATGAACAAAAATTTTAGTAAGAATCAGGAAGATCCATCAAACAATTGATTACTGGGGACAAATGAATCTGAAAACAGAGCCTTTCAGCCTACAGCCATGCCACCCCAAATGCACCCAATCTCGTCTGATCTCAGAAGTTAAGTAGGGTTGGACCTGGTTAGTTCTTGAATGGGAGACTGCCTGGGAATACTGGGTAGGCTTAAACAAACAAACACAAACAAACAAAAACAAAAACAAAAACAAAACCCAGGGCGTTTCACTCAGGAAGC
The DNA here is from genome assembly GCF_014176215.1 of Rousettus aegyptiacus. NCBI lineage: Eukaryota > Metazoa > Chordata > Mammalia > Chiroptera > Pteropodidae > Rousettus > Rousettus aegyptiacus. The sequence continues at coordinate 28,010,415 of NW_023416286.1, forward strand.
CTACATTCTAGTCGAGGAGGAGAGACACAGGTACCTACTAATATTGTAAAATGAATGACAAGAGCTGAATGTGTCCATCCAAAATTCGTAGGTTGAAATCCCAACCCCCTAATACTTCAGAATGCAACCTGGCATCCCAGCCTGCCCACTCCCAGCCTATACCCCTGCTCCAAGCCTTCACGTTCACTCGGTAGGTGCAAGACACATCATACCCAGAGACATTTGCACATGAAGACACTTGCCTTTAAAGAGGTAAATTAAAATGAGGAGATTAGAATGGGGCCCTAATTCAATATGACTGATACCCTTTTAAGAAGCAGGGACTCTAGGAACGTGCGTTCACAGAGAAAAGGCCACACGAGGACACGGTGGGAAGGCTGCCGCCTATAAGCCAGGGAGAGAGATCTCGCCGGAAATTAAACTGCCAGCACTTCGATCCCGGACTTCTGGCCTCCAGAACTGTGAGAGATAAGTTTCTGTTGTTAGGCCACCCAGTCTGTGGCGCTGTGCATGGCAGCCCTGGCAAACCGATACACAGAGGACCAGCGGTAGTTCCCTAATATGCTAGAAGACCAGAGGAGAGCAGAATTTTCTTCGTTTGAGTAGCGTGTGAAAGCATTTTGAAGCAGGTTGGCTCTGAGCTGGGATAAACAGCCACAAACATGTGTACATTGTTATATCTTACTTTCTGCATTAATTGTCTTTCTGAAGACCTATGTGTGGATCTACTTCATTTTGTTTAAAACACAAACACAGTGTGACTGTTATTGGGATGCTTTCTCTTTTAGTCTTTCCGTGGATCTTTTTGTAAGGTTATTCTCCCTTTGAGTTAAACCCACATTTGATTTAAGCAACATTTCACATAAAATCCATGAAAGAAAGGCAGTAACATTTTCAATCTAGCTCATGGGTAAGAGAAAATGCTGAGCATGTTTTGAAACAGCATAACAGCATCGTTTTGCCAAGGCCAATGGCAACATTTGTTTGTAATTCCTGAACACTCTTTTTTTTATTATTATAGTTAACATACAATATTATATTAGTTTCAGATGTGTAACATAGTGATTCTACATTTATATACCTTATGATGTGATTACCATGATAAGTCTGTTAACGGCTTATCACTGTGCATATGTACATACGCCCCATGGCTTATTTATTTTTTAACTAGAAGTTGTACATCCTATTCCCCTTCACCTTTCTCACTTATTCCCTCGCTCTCCCCCCCTTTGGCAACCATCAGCTTGTTCTCTGTATCTGTGAGTCTGTTTCTGTTTTCTTTGTTCATTTGTTTGTTTGTTTTTTTCAGATTCCACATGTAAGTGAAATCATATGGTACTTGTCTTTCTCTGTTTGACTTATTTTACTTAGCACAATACCCTCTAGGTCCATCCATGTTGTCTCAAATGGCAAGATTTCATTCTTTTCGATGGCTGAGTAATATTCCACTGTATATATGTACCACCTCTTCTTTATCCATTTGTTTACCATTGGGCAGTCTGATTAAGCTTTTGGGGAAAGTGGCCCAGAAATGTCCTGAGAGTCAGGGAAGCCAGTCTAATCTTCACTGAACATAATCTACCAGCAGACAAACATATGCTAACTTGAGTTCGCTACATAGTATGTTATTATCATTTCAACATTTAGAAACTAATAAATAAAGTGTGGCTAGGTTGGATGCTTTGCCCCAGACACCAACCAATGTTGGTACAGGGCTGAGATTGGAGGGGTGTTGTCAGAGGCCCAGGCCTCACACAGCAGGGCTCTGACCCAAGTCCTGGAATGCCCAGGAGATTGTGCTGTGGGCTCAGATCTAGGGACAGAGTTCTCCCCAAGACCAGTTCAGGAGGCAGCAATAACCCGAATATCGGTGCTTTATTAAACCTCTACTGGAATCAAAGCAAAACCACAGATATTAATTGCTTAGAATTAATATTTGTGCCAACATGTTTCATATTGCACTCCTAGCAATTACATGTGAAGCAAATTCTTCCTAGATATCAAGGACCCAACATTCTGGAGTAAGAGATTGCAGGGTAAGGTATGCTTTCCCCTGCTTTTGAGAAAATAACTGATTTAAAATAAAACTGGCTATCACTTGGACCAAAGGAAATTAATGCAGAAAACACTGAGAAATCATGTTTTGAGGGGGGGGGGGGAAGCCCGGGGAAGCCCACATCCCCAGTCTTCTAGAAAATTCGGGTTTCACTTAGGGGGCTGCCCGTGGGCCTCTGCACGCCCAAAGCACAAGCAGCATAGACACAGCCCCCAGGGCCCTCTCTCCTCTCCTTGGCCCAAGGTCAGCCTCTGCACGGGCACATTTGCCCCAGTGTGTTAGCTTCCTTAGATTTAGATTCCTCCTCAAGTGCATTATATCTGGCATGCCCCATACGTCTTCTCCTGTGCCCTGTTGTACAAAATCCAATCATGCTTTTGTTTTCGTCAGTGACCTCCTAGTCAAGGGTCAGTCCTCAGCTGTGATTTCATGCTCAGGAACAGCGTTTGGCTCAGCTCGTGCTGCTCCTTCCTGACAGCTCGCTCTGGTTAAGACCGTCCTCCCTCGGTCTCCTCTTATTTCACTGGCTGCTCTTGGGTCTCTTCTGTTGGTTTCGGCTCATCTTCCTGAACTCCCTTTCTTTGAGTAGGCTGTACTTTCAAGACGGATCTCGAAGTCTCTACTACTCCCACCTTCGTCACCAGCACCTTTAATTGCCTAGATCAGCGGTCCCCACCTTTTTGGCACCAGGGACTGGTGCTCCCATGACGATCTAATGCCTGATGCTCTGAGGTGGAGCTGAGGCAGTGATGCTCGCACTGGGGAGCGGCTGCAAATACAGATGAAGCTTTGCTTGCTCACCTGCCGCTCACCTCCCACTGTGTGGCCTTGTTCCTAACAGGTCACAGACGGGTACTGGCTGGGGACTCCTGGCTTAGAGCTTTCAAACAGCTCCTGCTCCCTCCACCCTCTCTGCCCTACAGCCTGACTCCACATACAAACCAGAGTAGTTCTTTTAAAACACATGTCTGATCATGTTGCTCCACTGTTCAAACCTTCCAGTAGATTCTGCTTTTACTCTGAGTAAAATTTAAAGTCCTTACAGAACTCGTCTCTCTTCGGCCTCATTCCCAACCACTATTCCCCTTGTTTCTTTACCTGTTCCAGGCATGTGGCCACCTCAGGACTCTTGAACTTACTCTTCCTTCTGGCTGGAATGCTTTTCCCCTGAAAGACTAGGTTTGCTCCACTGCTTTTCTCAGGTGTCCTCCCCTAAGTCCCTGTAGTGGATTTGCCTTCCCTGGCCACCCTAACTGAAAGAGCCCACATCGCTCCATCAACCTCTGTTCACTCCCTCTCTTTACTTTTCATCATAGCACCAATCTGATTATTCTGTCTTCAAATAAAATTTATTATAACGAAGGAGCATTATAACAATGTTTAAAACACTCAGTTTCAGAGACCATGATTATTATTTTGATTTTACATACTCCTAATCTAATCAGGAGGCAAAAAAAAAAATATTATGCTTTGTTTTATTTAAGCAAATAAGAGCCATTTAGGTGAACTGGTTACCTTTTATGTCTAGTCATCTTATATGTCTCAGAACATGTCTATCAATTTTGTTTTAAATTTTAACTCTGAAGTTGAAAGGAGAGTCACCCATGAGGAGAGGGATCAAAGGCCTGGGGTATTGGAAGTTAACTAGAACACAACTGTCAGCAGAGCCCGAGAGAGATTAATTCTAGTCAAGATCGCTGAAGCCAAGAAAGCCGAGGGAACAGCAAAGCATGAACAAGGCAAAGGGTTCAGAACCACGTGAACAATTGTGAGAGGACAGCGAAGGCCAAGCTGTGTGTGGTCCTGACTGTCAGACGCAGGGATGGGTCTGGCAAGTCAAAGGGTCAGCAGGGCCCTCCTCGTGTTCTCAGCCTCCATCCAACATTGCTCGAGTGAGCAGGCTGTCAGCACAGGCATCATGAGACTCTTTAGATATTTGAGTCTACGGCCATGCTACCCTGAACAAGCGTGATCCCATCTGATCTTGGAAACTAAGCAGGGTTGGGCCTGGTTAGTACTCGGATGGGAGACCACCTAAGAAGACCAGGTGCATTAAAAATGAAAAATAAGGGATGTAAGCTGACAAGGTCCTTGCAATCTGCGAGATCAACCAAGGATTGCCTTGCAGGAAACAAAAAACAACAAAAAAAAGATATTTGAAAACATGATATGGTGTTAGAGGCTAAACTATGTCCCCCCCACACCACCTAGAATTTATGTTGAGGTCATAACCCTTAAAACCTCAGAATGTGACTGCGTTTCGCAGATGGGGTCTTTCGAAAGGTAATTAAATATAAATAATGTCCTTATAAGAAGGAGAGATTAGGATGCATATGGACAAAGAGGGAAGGCCATGTGAAGACACAAGGAGAAGACAGACATTGCAAGCCAAGGGGAGAAGCTTTAGAAAAGCTCGATCCTGCTGACACCGTGCCTTCGAACTTCGAGCCTCCGGAATTGTGAAAAATAAATTTTTGTCTTGTCTTTTTAGCCACCTCGTCTGTGGTTCTCGGTTATGATAGCTTTTGGAAACTGATCCAGACAGGATGATGATACTAGGCTGCCGATGGAAGAATGAAGGGTTTTTTTTTTTAGACAGACCACTTCCTCTCCCAGACTTAATTACGGAAGATTTCTGGTGATTTCTGCCCTGAAAGAGAGGTAGTCGTGAAATGTTGGTTGCCCAGGGCTGCTGTCAGAAATTATCACAAACCGGGTGGCTTAAAACAATAGAAATTATTCCGTCACAGCCCCGGAGGCTAGCAACCTGAAATCAGGATGTCGGCAGGACCGTGCTTCCTAGAGGAGAATCCGACCCGCGCCTTTCTCTTAGCTCCCCGTGTTGCCAGCCATCTTTGGTATTCCTTTGTCTGTAGATATTTTGTGGCACAACTCTGGTCTCTGCCTTGTTTGTCACATGGCATTCTGTCTGTGTGTCTCTATATGTGTCCCCTGTCTTCTTATAAGGATGCCAGTCATATTGGATTAGGACTCATCCTAATGACCTCGCCTTCACTTGATCACATCTGCAAAGAACTTGTTTCCAAAGGCCACACTGACAGACACACAGATACAGAGGGATAGAACTTCAACACATTTTTTTTTTGGAAACACGATTCAACCCATAGTCCACGGTATAGCGGCAAGAGCTATGGAATTGCTACAGAAGACTTAATTGGATCTCTTCTGTTACTTTTTAACTTGCAGAATTTGGAACAGCTCTTTGGAGTTTTAATACAATTTATCGGTAGAATGGAGAAAATAAAATTACCCAATAGACTTGTTGAGAAACTTTGAGAAAAGCCAACATTCTAAAAACTGAACACTTTATCAGTAAGATTGGGCTAATTATGTTGCAGTAACAAGCTATATCGGAGGCTTACAACTAAGGTTTATTTCTGTCTCATGCATATGGACTTTAAGGACTAACTCCGGCCCCATTTCCTCTTCATTCTGAGACCCAGGCTGAAAAAGCAACTTCTAAATAAGACACGCCACTCACGTGGCAAAGGGAAAATGGCAGAACAATGTGATCTTGCTTAAGCCTTCTGCTCAGAGGTGCCACAGGTCACATCCATCACATTTCGTTGGACAAAACGAATCCTCTTGCCTAACTTGGTGCCGAAAAGTCTTTCCGAAGTGGGTGTAGGAATCATCTTTAACATTAATGCAATATGTCATAGACTCTGAATGAGTACTAGCTGCATTTTATAAGGAACTTGTGACTCTTAATAAAAATGAATGCAACTCAGGGGAGGGAGATATTATTGGGAGTTATAATGGTCTTGAACATTTTCATGAGAAGGTGAATCTGGAACTGAACATTGAAAGGTTTTTAGTAAGATGAATTTTAAGCCAGGTCTTGAGAAAAAAGACTGTGATGATGTGACAGACACAGAACAAGCAAACTCAGAGAAGCATTCACAAGACAGGGGAAAATGGGCTAAATCCATTCACTACTCGGATGTGGGTTGGAGAGTTAGAGAGATGCATTTGTTAAAAAAAAAAAATGCAGTTAATAGGAGGCTTTCAAAGCTAAATCAAAGATAATCCAAAGAAAATTCTCTTTTCCTTTTTTCCACTCACTTCAAACATTTGAGCATCTATTGTTTACGATGAGCTCTAAGTGAAGAGTTGAGTTTGAAGAGCGCCCTTGAGGCAGAACTTGCTGATTGGGTAGTGAGTGTGTATGAAAGAATGAAAAGGAAGGGAGCCTGAATCCATTCCAAGGTTACGAGGTATTCAGAGGTCTGAGGTTCCAAAGAGGAGAGATGGGGAAGTTTGGAGGGCTGTTCATTTGGGGAAGTAAATTTTTATCAGAACAGATTTCAAGTTGGAGTAGGATAGCTACCTGGAGTCGGCCCTTTAGTGAATCAGAGAAGATGTCTTAAAGAAGAGTTATAGAAACATTTAGAATAACCATAGGGGTAAAAGAAATTTCTCAGTGGACCACAGCAAATGAACTCCTTATCTCTCTGCTTGCCACACAGCCAGTAGAGAATATTTCTCACAGATGCCCAAAAGTCTTTCTTCTCATCTGCATGAACTTCTGTCTAAATTTTGTCACTCATTTCCCAGGGATACCTACAAACGAGTTTCTGTGTTTCCACTTAAAACTATAGAATGTGTAATGAGTCTTGATTAAGCTGCCTAAAGAAGCAGGCTGAGTAGGTGAGGTACCGGGTAACAGAAGCTGCGAAGAACACTAACTGGCTCATGCCCTGAGAAAAAATTGTGTTCCAAGAATTTGCAAAAATAATCTCTCCTGGCACATCATTATTTAAGCTCCCAATCAACAAACCTCTCTACACTAAAGTGCCACTTTTTCAAAAGCGTGTTTCTCTTGGCTTCCATGGTGATGAGAGGGAGTTCTTGTTATATGGCATTCAGAAAAAGTTTAGGTTAGTGGGTAAAGCTTAAAAATGTGGTGAAAGATTTTGATTATAATAACAGCAAGCCCTTTTTTGAGAAGGTTCACCCACACGGAGCCACCGCCGTCTCCAAACCAAGGCTGAGCTCTCCCGCTTCTCACCCTCCCAACCCATCACTGATTGACAGGATCACATGCCGGCTGCCAAGGCTTCTGGGAGTTCAGTTGAACCATTCTGCTCCCAGTATCTGCTTCATCATGAACGTTGTGCCAAAAATGGGTTAAAGGACATTTAAAATTAATTCGGAGGGAGCCTGAGTCAGCATGTTAACATTTATTTCAGAGAGACTTTAAACAACACCTCCTCATGTTTCAGAGTCCACTTCTGTGAATAGGGCCATTGTGCCTATGTTCTCCCAGGCAGGGATCTGGGGCAGGTCTGGGGCTCCTCTGGGCCCTGTGTGTAGCATTTGGCTCCTGCTGGATATTGTGCTTGATCATAACCTACATCTATCTTCAAATCTTTTCATAGTGAGGAGAAAGGTTCTGACAGACAGGTCATGGAAACATGTGTGGCAGACTCATTTGGACAAAGAGCTGCCAGGCTGAACTCATAAACAGACTTTGGTCAGGGATACTGCAGATACTTTGCCCCTTTATGAAGTAGCTTCCCCCTGGGTACCTGCCTTTAAGCGTGAGTACTTCCGTGGTTGCCAGGTCAGATGTGAGATGAGTGCAGTCATTGTGATAATGCATGTAAACATCTGTAGCAGAGTGTCCCAGTGTGTGTGCTGCGGGCCACGGATGGGGTACAGGTGTGCCAGGGGGCCGGGTCCCCCGCCCAGTCATCTAGGGTTTGAACGACCTTGTCTATCCACCTAGGTCACCCAACTAGCATGTCTGGTGTGAAGTAGGTCAGAAAGGAGTGGTGGACCAGAGTGAGCAAGGGGAGAGAGTCGGGGGCCAGGTATCCTCTCCCGACTCTGCCTCCACCCCCTGGGACTTCAGATAAGTCACATCATCTTCCTACTTCTGAGTTCTCACTGCTTTAAAATGAGTGACGTGGGCAGCGGAAGCCCTGGGGTTAGCTGAGCACTGAGTGCGAGACATGTGCTGGGAATGTTTTAGATGCTCTGTTCTAGGAGCTGGGAATGCGGGGTGACGTTCCAAGGAGATTCCTGGGGGCCAGAGTGGGGCAGAAGGAAGGGGTGACTGGAACTCGATGACAGTCTGTATCTCTTTCCCATTATGGGCACAGCACCACTTTGCCCTCTTTTACATTTGAAGAAAGCTGTCTGTAGTTAATGCCATTGGGTGCTGATGGCAGGGACTCTGGCCTGAGGGCAGGGTGGGAAGCAGTCAACGAGTCTGCGGATAAGTGGGCAAGACACCCACAGAGTTTGGCTTAGGGGGCCCTGGGCCTTGGGCTCTTCTTCCAGATTCTGTATACAAATCAAATAAATTAGCCCACCAGCTCTAGCATGTCTAGCTTTCCCTGAAAATTATCTGTATGTATAAGGATTTGGCTTTCTCAGGTGGGCTTGAGAAAACATTCTGTTTTAATGGTTGAAGCCAAAAACCTTAAACAAACATAGGTTTTTGGGAGAAAACCTCAAATATTGGGCTTTCAGTCACTCACTGGCAGACCACAGGCCCAGCCTGGAGCATGCCACACACCCCTCCAGGCCCTCACCCTGCAGGACAGACCAATGAGGACCTATGGAAGGGTCCTGGAGTCAGGCCTGCCCCTCGCCGGCCCAGCAAATTTCCTTTCTGGGCTTAAGTGCTCTTATTTGTGAAAGAAGTGGACCCTCTCTAGGGTACAGCCCTGGCCTGCAAGACACCCCACCGAGTCCACCAAAGAGAAAAGATGTGAGGCAAGGTCGGTAGGACATGAGAGTGCCTCAGAGAGGTCAGCAGGGTCCTCGCTCTTGGCTTCAGCAACCCCTGGAAAATGCCACCTAGTCGCTTAGCCTGAGAGGTTCCCAGATGTCGGGCCATGGATTGTTTCTAAGTGGTCAGTATCTTACAATGTTTTCACACATGTCTCGCCGGTCTCTGGCCACAAATGCTGTGTGGTGTGGAGGCACCCTTCCTCTCAGCCTTTGTCCAGCCAAACTCCTCAGAGAGGCAGGAAACAGTGAACAGCCAGGAGACACTACCACGCGGGGCCATCGGAACCCAGCCAGGATTTTTGCCAGTTGGAGGGAAAACATATCTTTAAAGATACGTAAGAGACTGTGAACCGTAGTTACCTATTGAAATGGCCCCTGGACAGATGAGAAACAGAGACGTGAGGGATCTGTCTCGTTGTCTTTCTTTATAAACAATGTGATTTATCTATTCAAAATATTAAATTAAAAGATGCATCCATTTCCGGTGGAACCTGCTCCTCTGCAGTGGAATAGGCGTTCGCTTTAGCATTGATTAGGCCCCTCATTCTCAGTTCAGGCTGCTACAACAAAATACCGTAAACGGCGTACCTTGTAAACAACAGAAATCTGTTTCTGTTCATTTCTGGAGGCTGGAAGTCTGCGACCAAGATGCTGGCATGGTCTGGTTCTGGCGAAACCTCTCTTCCAGGCACCGCTGGTCATCTTCTCATCGGGTCCTTACGTGGCAGAAAGAGGGCAGGAGCTCCCTGGGGTCCCTTTTTTAAGGGCACTAATCCATTCATGAGGGCTCCACTCTCACGACCTAATCACCACCCAAAGGCCTGGCCTTAGCCTAACACTATCACATTAAGGATGAGATTTCCATAAATGAATTTTGGGAGGACACAAACATTCGGTTCATCGCACTCTCCTTGTGATTTAGGAAAATATAATTACATAAAAAGCATTTTAAAAAAGATGCTTCCCAGCCTAGTGGGCCTAAATAGGTTTTGTGGTTTCTACTCAGTCTGTATTGCAGACTTGCAGACAACAGCCAGCTAGGCCCCAGGAGCCTTGTGGGTAAGGCCATGATCACCATCCTCTTTGAACACTGTCGCCTTACAAGAGCCGCCACAGCCCCTTGGAGGAACAGGACTAAAGACAATCTACCAGACCCCACCTTATGTCCAGCCTCTGAAGGACTTCTACACCTTGGGTAGGTCCCTTAGGCTACACCTGCAGGGCAGGCCAGTCCACACAGCAATCTACACTGCTTTGGTCTACACAAGTTCAAGCCCCCTGGGATGTGGGCAGTCTCTGCATCTGGGCCCAGTACTTGTGCAGAAGAGACACTTGATTAACGTTTGTTGGACTCCCCTGGTTTAGTGCCAGTAACTGGACCTCTGTCTGACCCCAGGGTGGAAAGCTTACGTTACTCATCTTTCTTCTAGGCTCTAGAGTTGTGTTGCTGAACCTCATCTGCTGAGGGTTCATGATTTTCTAACGAATCACTGGTGCCCCTGTGTACCTGCTTTGATCTCACCAGAGTCTGGACTCCTTCTGGCCATCCTCCATAGGCTTCTAAGTTCCCTCCTTCATCTTTACACTGGTCGAGCTTCTCCTCCCTAGGGGCCAAAGCAACACCATTGCCACATTTCTCCTGCCATCGCAACTTCCCAGCACCTAGGACTGTCCCTTGTTTTGCTGGAGTCTGTGGGCGGATCTAATTCCAGGTTCCGGGTTCCAGTTGCTCCCAGTCTGGCCTATTTACCTGCGACTCAGGCAGCTGGCCTTGTTCCGGACCATGGCACCCCCTCCCTATACATTTCTGCATGTGAATTTCATAGTCCATTTTAGCACATATTTGTCTGTGTAAAATGAAACGCTAAAGCCATGTGAAGGAACTGGGAATATGTAATAAAACCTACAATATCCCAAACTAAAATTTCTCCCGAAAGCATTCAGAATTACTAAAATGTAAAAAGCAGGAGATGCCTTAGAAATTCTAATGTATTTATTTGTCTCATTGTGCAGAACAGGAGACTGAGGCCTCAGACTCAGATCCAGCATCTGGATGAGGTCAGAAGCCCAGCAAGCACAGGTCTGCGAGTCCGAGCTGGGGTCTGGCCTCCCTCAGATAACCCGGCGTGGCCATCTAGGCGTTTGTCCCAGCCCTCGCCGGAGCTCGCAGCTCTGCCCTGAGCACTTCCCTCTCCCATGGCTGGGCTTCCCCGCCTGGGTCACTGTTGGTTCTTTTCTCACCCTCATTAATATCTCCCGGATGTGTGAGCTGAAGTGCAGATGAGATTCCAGGAAGGTTTTCTGTAAATTTCATCAAAGATCAGGGAGGAGGTAGAACCACCTGGAAGATTGGGGGTGGTGCTTAAACCAGCTCAGTCAGCCTCCCCACTTCCCAGGGGCATGGGTGATAATGGAGGACTGGCTATTATTCTTTAAACTCCTTAAATGATATCACCAAGTTCTGATGGAATAGATAGGAAAATCATGTTCCAAAGCATTCTTACCAAGACTCTGTCAACATGCATTTCAACATCTAGCTAAAAGCCGAAATAATCAAATGAAAAGAAAAAATGACTTTATTCACCCAATTCCTAACCACCTGTTTGACTTTGTGTGTGTCTTGAAAATCCACCTCAGAATATTCCCTCAGTGGACATCAGACTAATTTCTAACCTTTAAACCAAAGGATCACCAGGGTTCTTACGGCCAGCTCTGAAATCCCTGTCGCAATGGAATTTTGACAGATGATCTCTCAACTTCTCCCTTGTCACTTCCTGTTTTTGTTGGAGCCTCTCTGGGAACTCTCAGTTCTTCCCTCTACTTCACTCCAGCCCAGGCCCCAGCTTCCCTCCATCCATCTTTCACTTCTAAGCCAAAATAAGATGTCCCTTCCCTAAAAGGCCTTGACCCTCAGATAGTAACATTTCGGAGCTGGATGGTGCTCTGAGATTTTATTTTTCTCCATTCACGAACTCCTTTACCACTTACTGTCTGAACTACAGAATTTGGTAATTACAACATACAGTGTTGAGATACATTCATACACTGCATTCATATGTGAACATTCTCCAATCAAGAATATATTGAGCATTTACATGTGAGAAGTGCTGTTCTAAAGATGACCAGGACATGGCCTCTATCCTGAATGAGCTTCCAATTAAGCTAGAGCAAGTAAATATGTGTCAAAATAAAAGAACTATAACCACAGGACAGAATGGAACAGGCACAGGGGATGCGGAAATCATTTCTGAGACTGTGGTGAAGTGGGAAGATTTGCTGAGGTGGTGGTATCTGAGGAAAGCCTGGAAGATTTGGACAGGTTGAAACCTGGAGGAAGGGCCTTGAGGGTCGATGGCACTGCACAAGTCAAGGGGCAGAGGTGGCAACGATGAGGAGCATTTGGAGGCCAGATCTGGCCTTAGAGACAATTACTCTGACATGTCTGTGGAGTGTGAGTCTCAGGGAGGCCATCCTCCCTGCGGTGAGAATGAAGAACCTGGGAGTCAAGTCCTCAGTGCCAAAATGAGCCTGGGACCAAGGCTTCGATAGGCTCTGTGGGAAGGGAGCTGGCAACACTGATTGGATGTGGAGGATCAGAGAAAGAAAGGAAAAATCAGACTCCGACAAGAATTCAAGCTAGCCTTAGGGTAATATTAATGAATTAATCTGTGTATAGAGTGGATCCAAGTTCACAAACTTGAGTGTACCAAAAATAGTACATTTATTTTCTTTTAAAAAATCTAAATCTATGGGTGAAACTTAAAAACATTCTAAGTCCGATAAGCCAGACACAGAGGACAAATGTTGCATGATTCCACTTATATGAAGTACCTAGAGTATGGTCAAATTCGCAGAGACAAGAAGTAGAATGGTGGTTACTAAGGGCTGTGAAACAGGGAGTTAGGGTTTAACAGAACAGAGTTTCAGTTTGGGCTAAGTTCGGGAGATGGATGGTGGTGACGGCTGCATAACAACGTGAATGTTCTTAATGCCACTGAACTGTGAATAGTTCAAACGGTATATTTTATTTGTTTATTATTTTTTAAATTTTATATTTGTATATTTTACCACAATAAAAAAATAAACCGAAATCTGACTGTGACCCGCCCCACCCCCGCCCCCACTCTACTGGGCTTAGTTAAAATTCAGGCTCAGTCACTACTGGGTGGGTAGTGGGGTGAGTTCTCTTCCTTCTCTAGGATTTTACAAAGGTCCTGGGTCATATATAGTCCCAAACCATTGAGGCCGGTGCCCTGGTCATTGATCTATCACAGTTCCCTCCAAAGGCTCATATGTGGATCCATGTGACTCCAGAGGCCAGGCTCTACTGGAGGCCTTGACTCCAGCCTCCCCTGTTATATCTCTCAGATGCCAGGGCTCCCCATGGAGTTCTGCCACCAAACAACACATCACTTCCTGCTCTCTCTGGACCAGCTGACTCCTTATCTCTCCCCAGTCTAGAGGAAAACTTTCCATTAGAACCAGCTTGTTGGGTGTATGACCTGTGTAGTCACACCGGGTCTCATGCCTGCTTTCTTACTCTGCTGTCACCATTTTAAAATTCTTAATACCTTATGGACAAAGGATCCCACATTTTCATTTTGCATTAGGTCCTGCAAATTATGTAGCCCATACTGTTTTCCTCTCTTCCTCGCTTCTCTCAAAGGCATATGTGCCTTCCTTACTCCCCTCCCTTCAGAGACAAGTTCACAATGTGTTCCAAAGGGTTCACTTCGAGATGATAAAAAGTCCCAAAGGAAGGAGCGTGTCCAGCAGGCAACGTCAGCTGTTGTTTCAGAAACACAGGCCTCTCCACAGACAAAAGGGGCTGGATACCTGCTTGAAGTACGATGGAGGGGAATATATAGGAAGAGAACAGCCTAATTAATATTTCAATAAAATATCTCAATACGGTATCTAAATCCACTGTTTATATTCTCAAACTTGCAAGACATCCAAGTGATCTCTTTACTAGCTATGATGTCTGGAGACATAGATTGCAGAGTTGTCTTCACAGAGATGGGAAATAACTGAGTAGATGAGGGCCCCTTGGGAGGGTTATGGCAGGAGAAGAGAAGGAGAAAGATGAAAGCCTGGCGGACCTTGCTCACACTTAGGGAGCACAGCATTGGAGAAGAGACACCAAAGGAGACGAAGAAGAAGCACGACCTATCACGGACCGTTCTGGCAAAGACCTGAAGTGAGAGGCAACAGTCAGACATGGTCAGAGTAACCAAGGAAAGACCATAGGAGATGGTCAGTGTTATCTGAGTGTTAGGCTGAGGGATTTGTACAGAGCAGCAGAGTTTGGAGACCACTAGGGAGCTGGAAAGGAGGGACAATGTCACGTAGGTAAATTCTACATTTGCAGGATCTGAGGGCTCATATTTTTCTGTGCACCTGGGAATTCGGAGGACCTACCTTGGTCTCAATATGCTAATTAAGCCCTATATATGGATCTCGGTTGCGATCTCGATTGATCTTTTAAAATTATTATAAACAGCTCTCGCGAGGTATAATTTACCTACCACAAAATCCATCCATTTTAAGTGTACTGTGAAATGATTTTTAGTAAATTTACAGAGGTGTGCGACTATCACCACAACATAATTCTAGGATATTTCCATCACCCCAAAATACACCTTATGCCCTGTCATTGCTCCTCATTCCATCCTCCAGCCTTAGGCGACCACCGATCTGCTTTCTTTCTCTAAAGATTTGCCTTTTCTGGACATTTACGTAAATGAAACAGTTGAATATCTGTTCTTTGGTGTCTGGCATCTCTGGCTAAGCATGATGATTTTGAGATTTGACCATGGTGCATCGGTACATCATTCCTCTTCACTGAGAAGCATTCCACTGTATGAATAGCCCACATCCGCTGATACGTTCACTAGCGGAGGAACATTTGGTTGTTTCCACGTGTTGGCCATTGTGAATAATGCCGCTATGAATATTCCAGTGCGAGTCTCTGTGTGGATATGTGGTGTCCTTTCTCCTTGGTACATACCTAGAAGTGGATTGTTGGATCATATGGTAATGCTATGTTTAACATTTGGGGAAATTGCTAAACTGTTTTTCAGAACGGCTGCACCATTTTACGTCCCCACCAGCAATGTAGGACGGTACACCCTTGATAACACTTGTCATTGTCTTTTTAAATTATAGCCATTTTATTGGGTATAAAGTGATATTTCACTGTGGTTTTCATTTACATTTCCCCAATGACTGATGATGCCTCACATAATATGCTTATTGGCTCTTTGGTAACCTCTTTGGAGAAATATCTGTTCCAATTCTATTAACTGTTTTTAAAAATCAGGTTATTTGTCTTTTTATTATTAATTGCAGGAGTTCTTTATATAATTTAGATATACATCAGGGAATATATAATTTGCAAATACTTGTCTCCCATGTGGTCTTTTCACTTTCTTGATGGCGCGTCTTGAAGTGCAAAAGCATTTAATGTTGATGAACTCATATTTATCATTTTTTCTTTATTTCTTCTACTATTGGTGTCATATCTAAGAAACAATTGCCTAACTCAGCATCATGAAGATTTAGTCCTATGTTTTCTCCAAAGAGTTTTGTACTTTTAGCTCTTATACTTAGGTTGGCAATCCATTTTGAGTTACTTATATTTGTATAATGTGAGATAGTTGTCCTGGTACCATTTGTGGAAGACTTCCTTTCCTACTGAATTTTCTTGAAAGTTTTGTTGAAAATCAACTGACCATGAATGTTGGTTTATTCCTGGGCTCTAAATTGTGTTCCATATGGCATCCTTATGCCAGGACCACACTGTCACGATTACTTAGCTTTGGAGTAAGTTTGCAATTAGGAAGTATAATTCTTTCCACTTTGTATTTCTTTTTGAAGATTGTTTGGCCTATTTTGAGTCATCTGTATTTCCAAATGAGTTTTAGGATGAGCTTGTTGACTTGTGAAATGAAACAAAACCCAGCTAAGATTTTGACAGGAATTGTGTTAAATCTATAGAACATTTAGAAAGTAGTGTCATTTTAATAATATTAAGTCTTCTGACCCATAAACATGGGATGTCTTTCAGTTTATTCAGATGTCAAATTCTTTCAGCAGTGCTTTATAGTTTTCAGTGTACAAGTCTTACACTTCTTTTTGTTAAATATTTCTAAGCATTTTATTTCTAAGCATTTTTGATGTTATCGTTAATGGAATTATTTCCTTTGTTTTGTTTTTGCAGCATATAAAAACACAGTTGACTTTTGGGTATTGATCTTGTACCTGGCTGCCTCAATGAATTTGTTTATTAGGTCTAATAGTATTCTGCAGTTTCCTTAGAATTTTCTGCATACAAGAATATGCAAGATCCGGTTTCCTGCAAACAAAGACAGTTACTTCTACCTTTCTAATCCTGATAGCGTTGTCTGATCTTTAAAATTACCTTGGTAGGTACAGAAGGGCATTTTTTCAAATGAGAGAACTTGTCTAGAGAGGGTAAGCAGCTTCCCTGAGGTCACCAAGCCAGGAAGTGAGTAAATCAGGACCAGAACAGAGGACTGCTGCCTCCCGTCCGTCACTCAGCATTTTTGCCACACGGCTTCTGGTTGGTAGAGTTGGAATCTGAGAAGACAATAGATGGCCTTTATCTCTGCATCACTCCTATTGTCTTTCTTTGTTACAAGGAGCCAGATTCAGCCAAGCAGGGAGCAAAATGCAGATTTCCCAAATGTCTACAGCAGTTACCTGTCCATATGTCTGTAGTGCTCAGTGCTAGGCGCTTTCAAATACTGTTTCAATCCATCCTCCTAAAACCCTGTAACACAGGCACAGCTACCCCCATTTCACAAATGAGGAAACCGAAGCTGGGAGACAGTAAATTACTTGTTCAAGATCACAGAGCCTACAAATGGCAGAGCCGTGAGGACGGAATCTTGTGCCGCTCCCAGGATGTCACGCTGCCTCTCCTTTCTTGCTCTCAAGGCAGTAGCTCTCGGGGCAGCACCGTCCTGGGCAGCCACCTATGTGTCTCTTCCTCTGTGGCCTCATAGTCGCGTTCTGCACATGGCCTATGCCTGCACACACAGACACCCACAGACGCCCCCAGAGCATGTGTGTCTGCTTTCCCAGGCTTCCTCCAGACTGAGCAACCTCCCGGGCAGCTCTGTTTTTAATCCCGTCTTTGTGAGTCTCAATGGACAATGCGAACAATAAGCGTTTCTGGGGTGGAGTATAAAAGAGAGGATTCAACCTCAGACACTTAGCTGCTTATCTCAAATGGCCAAGGCCGAACAGTTGTGAAGAATGGTTTAGACAGGCCTCTTTTGATAAGCCACATCTGGGGTACTGACCCAGGCCACTGAGATGTAGCTCTGGCCTAGCTGTTTCTTAATTCCACTTGGTCGTGGGGGCCTGGGAGAGCATGGCGGTCCCAAAGAAGGCAGGGTCTGAGCTGCCCTACCTCCCACTCAAGTGTCTCGTGCTCCCTGATACTTAGTAGGAACTCAATAAATGCATCTTTGTATTTGTGTTAAAGTTACTCGGAAACTGCTTTACCCTAAATACTCAGCCGGTTTCCTTTGAAGCTGTTCTCTGCCCATCCCACCCCCACTCTTCACAGAAGGGGCGTTCCTGCTGCTGGTCCAGCCATAGGGACATTTTTAGTCTCCCAGCAGGCAAAAAATCCAAATGTAAGTGGCAGCGATCACCTCGGATACAGCTCTACGATTCTCCTCACGCTCTGCTCCCCAGTGCTAGTCCATGCCCAACCCAGGACTTAGGAATACAAAGTGGAAATGGGTATAATTAAGTATTTCGTAAACTCGGTCAAATATTTTAAGAGGCAAATAGACACCCAACTTAAAATTTTATGGTTTGCCTTTTCACTAAATTCCAAGTTGGTGAGTAAGCCAGTGCTCTGGTGGTTTAAAACAAATTCTTCTTTCACATCCCCAAGAGATTTTAGGTTTGGGCATTTAAGCCGTTTATAATCGAGAGTCTGGAAAAGTTCTCAGGAGCGACAGTTCCCTCGGGTGGAGTGGTGTGCAGAAGGTCTCCGGTTTTAGCCTGGCCTACACTTCCAGGTGGTTTCGTGGTCAGCGGAGAATATGAATTTCTTAACAACCTGAAATAAAAAGGCAAGGCTTCTGCCAAACAAGCCTACCTTGTATTTCACTCAGCCATATTTTATATTTTTTCAGTTCACTGCCAAATCCAACCACATCTTCCCTCGAATGTGTCCATTTCTGTTTGACGTCCACATGCCACCCTGGGCTTTGGCTTAGTCACCTCTCTGTCTCTTGAAGATACCAGTGCGAGGACAGCGATGGGCTGGAAGCAGGAGACACGGGTTCTAGTCCCGGCTACGGTAGTGCCTAAATGTGGCTTCTGAGTCTTTCTGGGTTCAAGTTTCTTTTCTGACAAAATGACGATAAGCATGCCAAAGAGCGCACTCGCATGCTATGACAAAGTCCTCTTTTTTTTCCTGTCATGATCACCTCTGGTCCGCCTCCCCCTGAACTTCCTGACTTTGGCTCATGTCACAGGAAAGACAAGGCGATTATTTGATCTTGTGCCTTCTCTTGACCGTCATCACTTTTGGGGCTCGGCTCTGGTTAGCGTTTGAAGCCACACATC
Source organism: Rousettus aegyptiacus (assembly GCF_014176215.1). NCBI lineage: Eukaryota > Metazoa > Chordata > Mammalia > Chiroptera > Pteropodidae > Rousettus > Rousettus aegyptiacus. The sequence goes on from NW_023416286.1 coordinate 28,028,851, forward strand.
CATACATTTACTCCCAAAGCATGAATTTAGTTTTTACACACAGTATTCTCCCCGTTAAGGCTTAGTGTTATGATTTTAAAAAGAGGGAAGATGGCCTGGCTTGAGGTAGGATTTTTGAGATTAAAAACCTAGGCCAGAAATTTCTATTTAAAATCACATCTTTCACTACCAATTTCCCTAGAGAACAAAGTTTAAGTCCTTTTAGGAAATATCTAATGGGTTCCAGCAGCTCCTCCGGTTTCGTTGGGGTAACCCACACGAAGAGTCACGGAAGGAGGGAGGCCGAGGGAAGAAATCCCTGGCGTAACCAGGAGGAACTATTTATTATATCAACTCCAATCCACTTTTCCAGCCAGGGCCGCTGGCCCGCTCAGCACGCAGAGCTGCCGGGTTCCAAGCCCCAGCCTCTGAAATAGCCTGGCAGGCCGAGCAGCCACCCTGGTGGGTCACGGATGGAAAATTCAGGAAATCGAGTTTTTTAAAAAAAAGCAAATACATTTGTTTGCTTAATCACCTCACCTGCCATTTTGATTCTTATCGACCTTTCTAAACCTATTTGGTTTCGAGCCTAAGCATTAGTAAGGGCAGAGGCTGTCTTCTACGTGGGGGTCAGTACCTGCCTCTTCTGTCACATCAGGAATCACATGAAATGCAAAATGGCCTTCTCAGTGGGGCCAGTGGATAGAAAGGAATCTCAGGTCTGCGATTCGATGTCTTTATTTTGAAATGTCTCCACCATGTAACTGGCGATCTATTTTCTCATCAGAACTGTGTCTCCTTGAAGGTGGATTGTTTCTAAGTTTCCAGACCTCTGATTTACTTGGCATCGGTTTTCACACGTGGCTCCTACTGTGTTCTTTTCACGTCTTACACGAGATGCCCGTCTGCGATTCTGTGGAGGGGATTCCCAGAGACCACCAGCAAACATACAGTCGCCGAGGGTGGCTTTAGGATGGACACTTCTTGTCCTGTGCCCACTGATGATACACATAGAGCATGGGTTCCCAGAGTTTTTGATGATATTGGGAGGAGTGAAAATGTCAGTTGGTGACAAAATGACTTACTTAGAGCAAAAACCTCAGACAGTGTTTGATTTTGTTAAATAGGTTGGGTTGGTATTTTAAGAAAACGTTTGCTTTGCAAGTCTCAGAATTTATGCCGACAGAAGCCGAGCTCAGATAACGTTTTTTGTAAGGAGACACCACTGGGAAAGGCTTCAGGCACAATGTAAACCAACGCTTGACTTCTAGAATTGAAACATAAACACAAGAATAAAAACAAAGACCACTGGGCTTATTCAACCCATGGGCCTTGTCACATTCTTTCCTGGGATAGTCTCCTATAAGAGCATGCTCCCTTAAAGCTAACTTAAAGGGACTTGTGACAAGTTACCTCGGCTTCCATAAATTATCTATCAGACTCCGGCATCCAATAATCAATCTTTTTATTTTTATTCAAGAATATATGCTCTGTGACAGTGGAATCTTTGTCTTATTCAGTACCATATCTCCAGATCCCAGAACAGTGCCTGACTCATTAAATAAATACTCTCAGAGCACGTGCTACACCGATGTAAGAGGTAGTCATTGTTCATTTCCCATTTATCCAAAAAGTATCCAGTGCCTTCCATGAGCCCAGAGACACACTCGTCTAGGCACTGGAGATGCACATGAGCAAAACAGGGCAAGGCTTCTGCCCTCGTGGAACCTATATTCCTGTAAAGTGCCATAGACAAATAAATAAGCAGATATAAATAATGGCAAGCGGTAATAAATTCCGTGAAAAAGTTAAAGAAGGGTAAGGGCACCGAGAACGATGCGAGTGACATTTCACGTCGAGTGGGCTGGACGTGCCTCTCTGATCAGATGGGATTTGAGCAGAGACCTAACATAGCAAGGGGGCCAGCCGTGGAGATGTCTGCGAGGCGGGCACTCCAGGCAAGAGGCACGACAAGGACAGAAGCTCTGAGGCAGGCGCGTGCTCGTGATGTTGGAGGAACGGCAAAGCGCCGGTGTAGCCAGAGCGGAAATGAGTGATGAGGAGGGTGGCAGATGAAGTGTAAGAGGTTACAAGTGGCATGACAGCCATGAGAACGCACTGCTCAGCTACTGCCCCGCCGAGTCCCCCGCTGGTCAGTGCGGAAGCCCACCTCCTCCAGGCCGAGCCTAACCAATGACTGAGCAAGGCAGGGGTCTCAGTGCAGGCCAGTTCCTCTAAGGGGTGACTTTGGCTGAAGGCCCCGCATCAATCTGGCCAACATTTCTTAGAGTTGCAAAGGTCCTTTCTACCCCATCCCTCCCTTCTCTACCTCCTTTCACAGAGGCCAGACCTTCCCAAATGAAGGGGTTTCCTGTAGTCCTGCTTCCTCCCCGTCACCTGCAACAGGTGCTTCTCCCAGTAAATTTCACACGTGTCTAATCTCATCTCAGTGTCTCCACCTCAAAGGACCTGAACTAACACAAAGCCACGCCAGGCCCTTGGAGGTCGTGGTGCAGACTTTGACGCTTATTCTGAGTGCAGGAAATGCCTTTGGAGGATATTGAGCAGAGAAGTCGTGTGGTGTAACTTTCACTTTAGAAAGGTCACTCTGGCTCCTGTGGCGTGGGGTGTGCAGACCACTGGGGTGGGGAGGAAGCAGGGTGGCTTTTAGGAGGCTTCATCTCAGCCTGTGGCTGTGCAAATGTGGGGATTGCCATTTGACATTTGATGTCATCCTTCTGCCATAACCGCTTTTCCTAAATTCACCCAAGACCTTCTAATAACCAGCTCCAACAACATCTTTCGACATTTCCCTATGGTATTTTACCTTTTGACCATTCTTCTTTTATAGAGACTATCTCTTTTTGGGGATTCCAAGTTTCTTCCTTTCGCTGGGCCGCGACCTTTTGGTAACTTCCCCTGCCTTCTCTTTGGCCAGCCCCTTCATGGCGGGGCTCCTCAGAGTCCAGTCTCTTTTTCTTTCTCCTCACCTGGGTGGTCTCATCCCTTGCGAGGTCTGATCTCTCTCGCACCTTTATTGGTAATCCCCGTTTGTCACCACCTCTGCCCGAGGTAGCCACTGATCTAGTTCACATGCTTTTACTTTTGCCTTTTATGAATCTTTCACATAAGTGGTGGTGGGGGGTGGGGGCGCTTGATATGTGGTCTCTTGGGTCTTGCTTTATTTACTGAGCATTTTTGAGGTTCATTCATACCGTAGCATGTGCCCACAGTTTGTTCCTTTTTTTGTTGTTGGAGAATAGTATTCCATCATATGACTATCAGCCAAGTTTTTATAATAAAAATCTCAAAGCTACGGAAATATTGAAATAGTATGATAAGTATCTGTGTGCCCTTCATTTGATTCTCTAATCATTAACATTTGGCAGATTCTCTTTATTCTCACTTGAGAAATGCAGTTTACTGTTTTTTATTTTTGCTAAAACAGTTGAAAGTAAATTGCTAACATCATGATACTTCACCCCTAAATAATTCAACATGTATAGAATATTCTCCTATATATTAACCATAATTATTTTCAGATTTTCTCAATTGCCTCCCAAAATTATACTTTATGACTTTTTTTTTTTAAATAAAACTTCTAATCAAGTTCCAAGCAGCACGTTTGGTTGCCATAGTTTTTTATTCTCCATTAAGAGTAATATCCTGGCCTTTTTGTTTTGTTTGAACTTTCATGATGCTGACATTCTTGAAAAGCCTAGTCAGTGATCTTGTAAGCAGGCTGAATTTTGGATGTGTCTGATTTTTTTCTTTCTGGTTAGATTCAAGTATATTCAAGAATATTACTTAAAAAAATCTGAATTAAGGCAAAGTGTCATATAAGTTGGGAGAGGGTGATGAATGCAAAAGGGCCTTGAGGCATTGACATTATTTTAGAAAAGGGTCACAACTGCTCTCCCTTGGTGCCCCAAACAGAGGCTGTGAGCTGCGGCTCTTTGTAGCATTGGTTGGGTTGTTCCAGAGACTCTTACGTTGATGTTCACGGGGATGCTTTGTCACTTGGTTTTGTTGCAGAGGTTGTCTTTAGAATGTCGGCTTTACTGTATTTGTCTCTATGGGGAGATTCGGTGACATTCAGAATCCATGCAAATCAAGACATTTTTGAAAATGAAGAAAGAGCCAGTGGCTGAAATCCAAGTCTGCTACTCTAGATGGGGAAAAGGCTCTGGTTGCTCCTGAGCCCAGAGGCACGGGTGTCGCTGGGAGCAGAACTAAAGACTCGCCTCTACCTCCATGTCTGTAGCTCCCTTCCTGCGGCAGACATTCACCCCTACTGCAGCCAGAGTTTACCTTTCCCGAGCGTGTCTTTACACTAGGGGTATTTCTTCCCAGCTTGGCCACCAGAAGGTATGGATTCCCCCAACATAAGGAATGAGGGGGCAGGGCTTGACCCTCCCACGCTGTATCCAAGAGCAACGGTAGCTGCTGTGTGTGTGTTTGTGGTGTATGCCTATCCTCTTCCCACTCATCTTAGAGAGGTCTGAGAGGGCAGTCAATGCCCTCTTCAATGGACCCCGTTGGTGTAAGGGAAGAGGAATTTCCCAAGGGGCAATCCCCAGGGGTAGCTGCTTTTAGAATGACAAAGGAGTACTAGGTAAGTTAAGTGGCCACCGAAGTGACCATTACAAACTGGGGTAAAAAAAAAAAAAATCACTGACCTTAACTGAAAGAGAAAAGAAGGAAGGTGACAAAGGGCTGGGGTCAAGGATAATAAAAGAACAAATAGAAGTAAATCCTAAAAAGAAACGTGAAACTAAACAAGGATTAGGAGCAAGGTGGATGAGGGCTTGGAAACACAACATAATACTTAGACTTCGTAAAAAGTTCACACAGGGCAATCGATCCTGGTCTCACGAGTTGCAGGGGCTCACATTTGCTGCAGCGACGCTAGGGGCCGCCCTAGATGCGCGGCCTCCCGGCCTCTCTGGCCTCGCGCCCCGCGCGGGCTTGGATTCTTTGCAGGTTTAACATCTTCACGAGCAACTCTAAGAATCCTGGGGAGCCTTCCAACTGTGAGATGCGAAAACAAAATAGGAGGCTGGCACAGGCGCGTGGCTCAGCCGGATCCTGGGTAAGGATGCGGGCGGTGGAGATTATTGTGAGCGCCAGCAGAGGGCAGTGTCGGGCCAGGCATTTCCCAGCAACGGGAGAGGCGCTTTCACAACCACTATAAGCCTCTGCCAAACTTTCCTGAGCGAAATGTTGCTTCTTTTCTTTTCCTTCAAGGATTTGAGAGTCTGCCTCAGACTACGATGCGTAAATATGAAGTATGAAATAGGCTGCCTTCCCTAAAAACCATTGACGACTGCATACTATTTGATATCACTGCCCTTTAAAAAGGATCGTTTAGGTGGTAGCGTGCATTTACCAAATACCTACTACATGCCAGACACTGTGCCAAACTTTGACCCATCCAAAATTCTTAACCTCTGAAAGAAAGTATGATTACTTCCATTTTTCAGATAAGGAAACTGAGGCTCACTTGAGTTAAGTGACTTGTGTGAGGTCCCACTGTGAGGATAGGATTCAAACTTTGATTTGTTGAGCTCCAAAAGCCTTTTTTGCTAGGCCACAGGCTGCTTCTCATTAGTCCTCTGTTCCTGCCAGTTCTCAACCTGCCTGACGCTTCCAATGGTGTCTGCTGCTTAGACAAGGAAGCTATCAGGAGGTCAAAAGGCTATTTCTCACACCTGGCCAAATGATGACTTGCTCATTTGAGTTACTCTTTCATCCTTAAGGCAAATTATCTTTCAACATATTTTAAGTGTGCTAAGAGCACCCAAAGTGAATTATATTGACAAATTATTAGGTGAGAAACTGTATCAATTTACCTGCTGGTCACTAGTGCGCATGGATCAGAGCAAAGGAGCTGTGTAGCTACAGCGATGACCTAAACTCTCTTCCTCCCATGACCTGGGGGCCTGGTCTCACTTTTCTAGGGCACACCTGGCCCAAGGCAATGAATCTGGACAAGCCAGCATCATACCTCACACATTCTAACAATGATAAGCAAAACTAACTAGGCTGACAAAAATGAGTTTTTTTCCATTTATTTCTTGCCAAAAAAAGGTGTTTTGTTTTGTTTTTGTAGATTGGTTGGTTCACACTAGATAGAGCCATTGATATTGCTGATGATCTCACAGTCCTGAACAGCTGATTTGATCATTCTTGATCAATTCCTGACCTTAATGGTTGATCCAATAGTATTATGATGTCTGGTCTGTGTTGCTGGAGATCACTCATCAGCCATTCCAAGTTCTGCACCAATTGAAAAGCTGGCTTGCAGAACGTGGCTTGGACCCCAAATCTAAATATGCCTTAATTTTTTACTGCATTGAACTCCTCATCCGTAACCCCTCCCCTTGTCATAGGTGGGGCAGCTGGAAAACTAGAGCAGACTTCTGCCCAGGCACAAAGAGAACTGTCCTGAGTGAGAGGAGAGAACGCAAAAGCAGCCTCCCTACACCTGCAGCAGACAAGATCGGAGAGGGCTGGAGATTGTTCCCCCTCCCCCTGAAAAATAACCACCCCCAATCGTGTAAGGAATGGGGCCAATCTGATGTCGCTGGGCAGGGGCAGGGGTAGAGGTAGCACAGTGGGTAGGGGAAGATGGACAAATACTTTAGCACCAGGGAGAGGGCGATGGAGCTTCAGGACAGAGGTGCTGGCTGGATTTTTTTTCATGTGTGGAAGAATAAGGAATCAGATATTTCCCCTCCAAATACCTTCCCGTCCTTACAAGTCCCCAGAAGTTCTCGGTACAATGGGAATGTCTCAAAAGAGATTCCATCTTAAATGCGGGAATTAATTCAAGCCCTTCAACTTTTCATAGAGGTGAGGATGGATTAAATTGTCTGGAAATTTCTTGGAGCTTTGATAAAAATTAGCTTTCTAAAAATGAAAAGTGTTTAAATAAAAACTCCAAAACTTACATTTTTATCGTTATGCAGGAAACTCATTTTTGTTCCTTTTCCTGTATTTTAATTGTTAAATAATTCCACCAAGCTGCTGCACTCCAGAAAAATAAAACAGTGCATTCGAGTCCAGTGACCTCAAAACTATGAGCGTGAATGTCTCTAATCAAAAATATCTCCCCTTTTAACATTTCGGGTTATTTTTGTAGCAGTCTCTACACCTCACACTGTAATCAAAGCCTGTTATCTCGGTCTTGCAATATTTGTGATTCAGACTCTAATCATGACTGTGTCTGGCACATACATCAGTAGTTGCATTTAAAGATGTGCAAATTGTGAACTTCTCTTTCAACTTGATCTTGCATATTTCATTCGAAACCAATTCTTTAACATACCGCATGTTAATTTTGAACAAGTTAAGAAAACAAATGTATTTCTCAACAGAGGTGATCCGTAAAGCAAATTTCGATTTGTGAGTCAGGTGCTCTGAGTAATGCATTGTTAATTCTTTCAAGTCTCTTGTGTATCTAGTAGTAATTTGAAAATTTACTAAACTCAACAGGGTCGAAACTAATCTTTAGACCTTCCATATGCTCAAGGAAAAGTGCCGAGAGGAATCTAGTCATGGATAAGTCTGACTTATATAACATTCTTAGGCTGCCTGTCTCTGAATAAGGTATATCGTTAATTTCTTCATTCCATGTCAATTTGAGGTGATGTATGTATGCTCGGTCTCGAAAATACACCCATTTTTCAAACCTTTGATATACGACCTCCAAGTTTCAGATTTTTGGGACCCTCCTTTTCCACAGCTGGATTCTTATGCCATGATATTCTTGTCTGCTTGGTTAGTATCCCTAGTCTGGCAGCTTTCCTTCCTTTATAGATATTTATGGTAACATCAGTGCACGACAGTCAGCTTCAAGAGATAGGAGTGTGCCTGGCTTTTTGGAGATCTGGGCAGCTCCATGCAGTTACTTTAGTGAGAATCTCAGAAGCAGACCAGGATTTTGAGGCTCTGGTGACTGACGAGAACCCACCCAGCGGCTGGAGTGGAGCAGGTGCTGGGGGGACGGGGTGTGGGCACTGAGTCAGAGAGACCTGGCTTTGCACTGGGGCTCTGCCCTCTTACGCCAGCCGTGTGGCCCAAGCCTTGTCACTCAGCCGCTTTGATCCTTAGTTCTCCCGCCTGCAACATGAGGATAATATTATCTATGGTGAAGACTAAAAATGATGGGAGCTTAAAGCACCTATTTCTAGATTCAGGGGTAGCCAAGAACTGGTAGCTCGTCTTATTACTAAGCTGATTAGCGAGCACTTGTCAAATTGGTTCAGGCCTTTGATCTTCAGGTTACGACTCCTCCCGAGTCTCACTCGGCCTCTAGCTCGTCCATGCGTGTTGTTGCAGGTCCATGCGTTGTTGCAGGCGAAGTGCTACCTGAGTGGGCTGACTCCTGGAACCTTACCCCTGGACCGACCCAGTATGCTGAAGTCGTCCCGTCCTTGAGGGTAGGAGTTTACAGGCTGCAGAGCAGTCAGCGCAGCAGCAGCAGCAGCTCCCGTTCTCGTAGGCCGGGAACTGTACTGAGTGCTGGTTCACGCTCTGGGGAACTGGCGCTAGTGTACCAGGGCGGTTAAGAACCAGGGCTCTGGATCCAGGCTGTGTGGACCGAAGCGTGGCTCCACTATACCTCCTGGCACGAGACTTCAAGCAACTTAACTCTCTGGGCCTCCGTTACTTTACCTGTAAAGTGGGGCTAGCAACGGTCTGTCTCACTGCATCTCTGTCATCTATTCACGGTACCATTATCTTCCGAGGTGGACAGATGGACCCCTCCTGGTTCAACGTGTCCATCACACGTAGTCGTAACTCAGACTTTCAAAGATGACTCCAGAGGTCAGCTTGCTAATCAGCTTACTATCTACATCACCACGTTCTGAATAAATTGTTGTGCCTGAAATATAACTTCACTTTTCAGCCAGTTGTTTTGATATCTAGTAGATGCAGCCACATTCATAGAAACACACATGGACCTCAGAAAAACACGAATGGCTTTAGAAATTAAAGATTAATATTACTTCATAAAGGTGACTAAGAAAGCTTGTGTATAATAAAGAACTTCCTCATCGGCCATGGAGCCCAAGTGTTTACAAACTCTTGGGTCTTAGGGTCTTAGGGAAAAGGAGAAAACCGGTCAACTGTGTTTGGAAGTTTTTGTGACAGAAAGTGCTGTGCCTCCTGGCACAACTTTTAAAGCCCCACAGAGTTGTCGTTTGGGGGAAGAGCAGAAGTGGACCTTCTTTACACCATACCTGAAAACCACCTAAGATTTGTGGTATGTGACAGCATCAGGAAAGTTTCTACCAAAGCCTTGAGCAAAGGGTCCAAATAATCAAACTACAGCAAAGCTCTGTTTGGGAAGCCCGAACGAGAGAAAAATCAAGAAGACTTGCAGATGTATAAAAACAAATACAGATCAGGCAGGAATATGGAGATGAGAGTTTGTGGGCTGCAGAAGCCAGTACATTGCGTTTTGTTCTGTTCTGTTCTTTCAGCCAGCACTTTAACCCAGGCAATAAAAATGAAAGCGCAAGAGACAGAGACAGGGAAGGTGAGAAAACCAGCTTGAGTAAGAGCAGGCTCAGACTGCCACAAAGACAGACTCCAGCCGTGATCGATTCATGGGAAAGAAAGTCAGCTGGCTGATGGCGAGATGGGAAGCACACGTTTTCCTGCTGGCCTCGGGGGAAGGAACTGCTTCTCAGAACAAAGGACGACCCTGGGGACAAGCGCAGCATCTGTGATTAAGCCTTTGAAGAACAGGCCCTCCCATTACAACTCAAGGCCTAATCCACCAGAAGGGTGAAACCTACTTCCTAAACAGAGGTCGGAGATAACCTTGTTGAAAGAGCTCCAGTCTCCACTCGGAAGCCCTTTAACTCGTAGAAGGAAACCTGGTTCCGGGATGTTCAGGCACCGTTCACTCACAGTGTTACCGTCTGGGGGAGATTTGAACTCTGGCGTGGTGGGGTGGGGTGAAGAGGGAGGTCTTCAGTTCTTCCTCGCCAATGCAGCAAATTACAGGTTAGTGAGATTTAGAAAAAGTAAGATTTATTAGAAGTATATTTTAGAAGCAGACAGGCCACACTGTAGTCCTACGGAAGGCTGTAGTCCTATGGAATTTGGGAGGCGAAATGATAAAAGATAGAAGATAGAGTAGTACCCTCCAAGGGAGGAGTAGGTTCTCAGAGAAGAGAGCTGTAACAACCTAGAAGTGAGAAGGGCTGTATTATATTAGGGTCGCAATGGGTGGTTACAAAGATTCTTATGTGATCGGCACGTGAAGTCATTTGTATTGACGTTCGGCTGCTGTATAACACTTTCCCTAGTGTGCATGTGCTTACCCAGAATTCAGTCTGTTATAATTAGATTCATGAACTTCCAGGCATAAACATAGTATTATAATGATGGCATAATGAGGCTGAGGTTGTGGACAAGTTAGGGTAGTACCTTCTGTGCAAGTGTCTGTGGCTATTAAACCACCTATAGGTTTATGGCCATCCTTTGTCTCCCAGGATACAGGAGAGATTCTTTAACTACCAGTGGGGTATTCTTTGGGTGGCCTCTGGGATGGGCCTCCGTTCCTTTGTTCCCCTATCGCTCATGTCTGACTAACTGTCTAGTGACAGGAAGTGAGCAGGAACCTCTGTCCGAGCACATCACTTCCAGCCTTCGGAGAAGTGTTGAGTTTAAGAAGAGTGGAATGAATCACTTACCTCCATAGGTCTGAGTTCCCCTTAGAACAGATGAGCCACTCTGGGCCTGCCTAGGCTAGTATGCTAGATGGAAGCAGGAACCAGAGCCGTCTTTGGAGTTCTTATCTCAAAGATACTTCCCTAAAGAGTGCCATAACTGGTCTTTGAAACTCACTCGAGTCCATGCGTACAACCAATTCGATTGGTATATAAAGAAGAAAGTACTAAGGGTAATGCTAGATCCTATATCATGGTTAGGAAGGATGATTCATTGTGAAAAAAAAGCTAATGGAATCGGATAACCACGGGAAACAAGATTTTGTCATCTGAAAATTTAAAATGTGCTAGAACTGTGTGTTAACTGAACATAGATCCCATCTCTCCTCAGTGAGGCCCTATGGGTGTTTCCAAAAAAAAAAAAAAAAAAAAAAAAAAAAATATATATATATATATATATATATATATATATATGTAAGAGGTAGAGAATTTAGTTTAGAAGACACACAATCCAGTCATACAACAGGTCTATAATCCACAGGAGGTTTCTCATAATTTTTTACCCAGACAGGAAATGACGATGAGAGAGTTTGCAATCATTAGGGTCTAGAGTGTTGAGTATGAATGTTGAAAAGATTAAAGAAATAACATAGAATGATATTGTGGGGTTTCTGAGCTATAAAAGCTATACGTGTTTTAAAAATTATTTTCGGTTGCTTCATACTTCTTCAAATGCAGCACCTTGTAAAAACTGAGTCACGTGAGATTCCTGCTTATATTTGCGCTTCAGGCATTTCTTCTAAAATAGTCGAAACAGTTCAAATTAAAAGCAGATTCCGGTACCCCTCCCATGTGGTATCCCTCCCGAATGTTCCCATATCTGATATCCCCAGCCCTTCCAGCCCTTACCTGTGATTCATTTAGAGGCTTCTCTGGGCTTACTGACTTCAGTAATGCTTTCCACATCCCCTTCCGATTTTGTACCCTCCCTCAGTATCTGCGCACCCCCACTCCAGGTGAGACACCCTCCCTGCACCTGGGAGGGCCTTAGAGAACATCTACAGAGCAAGACTGTCAAGGACAGCTTTCCCAACAAATATTATCATGAATATCTTGCCTTGTAAAAATGGTGAGCGAGCATCATTAGGACGATAAAAATGTTTTCGATGTGGAATGCAATATATTGAATAAAGGAAATAGATTAAGAACTTTTACTTATGAGAAGGGTTCTCCTAATATTGTTAAACTTTGATGTGCTAAAAAACTAACACAGCTGAACCAATAAGAGGAATGTTCCTACTTTCAATGAGTTAGACCATGCACGAGTGGGTGAACTTGGCCATGATTCTTGAGTTAGGGCCGCATCTTGGTCCTCTTCTCAGCCCCAGCCTGAGGAACCTGCCTCTTTTATGCAGAGGACCCTCTATTGAGGGTATTACAGGGCACTTTGGGGTGGGAACACATTTATTCATATTTGAATCTCTACACTAATACAGTGTGCATGGTCCATAGGAGAACTTAGTAAACGTTAGTTGAAGGAATAAATAAAACTAATAAGTTCCGTAAGCATAGGGGAGTTTGCTCAAAGTTTTAATTTCATTTTATTTTTTAATGTTATCAGTTCATATGTAAAAGCTTTGACTACTAAAGGTTTGGGGGGAAAACCACTGTTTGGATCTCTGGGCTTTAAATTCAACGCATGAGTTGTACAATGCTTGTGTGTCTGACGAAATGAAAGGTTTTTCCTTTAAGATATTTGGCATCTCCAAATTTTCGAAGTTGTGTTTTATGGTTTCTCCTTGTTTCTGCTCACACATAGAATGTGTGTGCTTTGGGGAGGCGTGCGGGGAGGGGTGGCGATGGGACAGAGACGACAACTGCAAACAAACAAAAAGCTCGGTGACGCGTGTTTCGTCCTAGTGCCAAATGATGCTCACGAAAATCACAGCAATTTCTGATGCACTTGCCAATGTTTATGGTATTTTTTACTTTAAAGCTGTAACAGATTGTTCCAAAATAAATAATTTAAGCCTAATATTTCAAAAACGTCCAAGCGCTCACGTCTTTCACTTCTTGCTGCTCTTCTGGGACGAAGCTGTGCCCAACAGAAGCAACCCTCATGTCTACATAACACTTCGTTTGGAGGGTTGTTTTTTCACTTTGTTTTTGAAAGTCGAATCTATTTCTTACCATCCTATTCCAAATGTCGTAGGTTCTATCGTTGCTCAGGGTGGAAGCGATAACTCCTCATATACAGGAAAAACGGGAATAAATGCCATAGCATCTAGTTTGTGGTCTTGTGGGAGAAAACTTGGGAAGGGTGCCAAGAGAAGTCTGAGTTGAGAACGCAACCCAAGTTCCACAGAAATCTAGAATTTACCTACCGATTAATATTTAGACTTCAAGTCGTTAACAATGGGTCTGGTTTTGCACAGCACCCTCAATTTAACTGAAGATAGCTTCGGACTTGGCAAATTTACTGCACACCAAATGACCCCCCTCTCAACCAATTATTGGACTTCTCACTCCATTGTTTACAGTACAATGTCAGAGAGAAGAAACATCTATGTTAAAAAAAAATCAAAAGCAAATCTTTATGTGTTGCTGTACTTCCTAGATGTGAATGGATGGCTTTTATAAATGTTAAACAAAGATAAAACATAAAAAGAGCCAAACAATAAACTGACAGCTCTGCGTTCTATTTGTTCTATTAACGCAGGCAGACATTGCGAGGTCCATCAGATGATCGGGAACTACATGTGGGACCCCAGCACCAACAAGTCCTTTGACATCGGTGTCAACAGAGACAGCCTGATGCCTCTCTGGTGGAATGGGTCAGAACCTCTTTGGATCACTCTGATGAAGGCCAAAAGGAAGGTCTACATGTACTACTGGCCAGGTGAGTATACCCAGGCCGCTCCAACTTCCCAAATCTCAAAACATTATGGAGTCTCTAAGGACAAAGGATATAGATGTATTTGAAGACCAAGCCAGAGTTTGGAAAATGGGATCTTTATTCAAGAAGTATCTCTTATGGGCATGTTATTAAAAATTTTGCTTTGAATTCCCTAACATCAGACCAGACACAATATTATTTCCTGATTCCCTTGGATCAGCAATATTGCTGCATTATGTCATACTTCTTCATGTGCAAAATTTCGGATATACAGGAGAGATAAATTATAGGATCCTTATTTACCTTATAAAAGAATTTGGCATACCATTTCTATAGATTTTGAGCTCCCCTACACAATACTGAGAAGAGGATTCGAAGCACTTACAATTTTCCCATAGTGCATTAAATTAAGTCCTCTTGCATTAATATTCCTCCTGGACATCATTGATCAATGAGAAAGTAAATACTCAATTACTGCAATGATGTAAGGAATAACACCAACTGCCCTGACTGTCATGAGAAGTCTTCAGGATACTCTCATCTTGGCAGTTGAAAGTCTTTTATTAAGGACGAGAACATTCAGTGATAACAAAATATTCAACTTACCATTGTCTTCCTATTGGTGGGATTCCTTCTTAGGTAAGTGATTTTCCCATGCACATAGCTGTAGACACTTTCCCCCTAATTCTTAGTGGTGTGATTCTCGTGATTGCCATTAGGGGAGGAGATGTCAGGGGAGGCCCAGAAGAAACGAAGGGATAAATAGGGAGAAACAGCTGACAGGGTCTCGTTGGCCTGGGCGGGAGGGCAGCAGTAGCCTGAGAGAATTGTGAGAGCATGGTGAGTTGTAGGGGACCATGGCAGGTGGGATGAGAGAGAGGGGAAAGAAGGATGAGTAAGCCAAGGCTGAGTCACAGATAGCCCACACTAAGGTTGTGGGCTTTCAGCAGGAGTTTGAAGGTTGGAAGAGGTCACATGGAGAGCTACTCAGGGCACTCTAGTCTACACCAGCTCTCAGAGGCGCATAGAACACAGATAGATGGAGAGCATGGAAAGTCACACTGTGGCGAGTGCCCTGAAAGCTGCCACAGAGTAGAGACTGGCATCCGTAGGTGGACCTGCAAAGGCCAAAGCAGGCTGCATTAATTTAAAACTGGGCAGAAGAACAGACAGACACAGGCTAGCTCTGCTGGAAGATACAGTTTCAGGGGAGTGCTAGAATTCCTTCAGAAGACACCTGGGATTCTGCCTGTAGCAGCTACCTTGGCTGACATGATTAGGAACTTTCAAGCAAGGGAGGGGTTTCAAAGAACTCTGTTGCCTTAAATAGAGACTCAGTTTTAACATGGAGTTGGACGTGAAATTAAGGAAACAAAACAGCGCATCAGCCAAGGTGATCAGACTTGCTAGAGGAGCCAAGCTCATGGTCCAGGCCAATGATATGAGGCCTAAAGCCAAACGACGTGCTGCATTTTGAGGTCATTCTCAGAAATCAATATCAGCAAATACAAAAGCCCACATCATAGGCATAGGAGAGGGAACATATTGGACACACTGCCTCAGGGACTACCCGAAAACAAATCTAAGGACCATCAAATAAATATTGCCCCAATGCCATAGGGCCGCCTTCCATGATATCTGATTAACTTAACTTTCAATGTCTTGGAGCTTGAGCTCTTCATGCTCTAAAGAGGTCCTTTCCCATAATCTTTCCCCAGCTCCCCCCATGCCTCCTCCACATACGATCTCCCATTGATAGCCTTTTGCATAACCATGGATGCCAATGCTCATGGAAAGATGCGGGGAGACTGTAAAGGGAGGCAGTTGCCATATTTCGGACTTTTCTCTACAGCGCAATTACAGAGCATTATTCTTTATCTCATCCTGGAGAATCTGGCTCCTTAATTATAACAAACAACTTGAATTTATATATCACCGAGTGTCTTAAAAACCTCAAAGCTAATTCGCATCTAAAATATCTTGTTTCTTCAATCAGCTCCTCAAGGGCAAGAAAGAGCCAGTCACTTCCTTTGATTCACAGTTCAACAGCTAATGTGACATGAAGCCTTAAGATCAGCTTATGGTGTTAACTATCAGGAAGGAAGAAGCTAAAAAGATAGCTTCCTAGAATTTCCTCAGTGACCTAAGTGAAGATTAGTTAAAGATCTGGCCGTGTCGAAGTCTTGATAGGAATTGCATGAAGAGTCTCTTGTTTCTTAGACACTGTCCAGTCCTTCTAAACTGGAAAAACAAATAAAGCCTGGCCCGGCCGGGAGTGCTCCGGCACCTTCCATTCTTATTGGCTGACAGCTAAAGGTTTAAGGGTCACTGCTTTCTTTTCGCCCATCACCTTGGTCCCCTCCAGCCACAGCTAATAGCCCAGCGAGCGTTCGTTTGTCTCAGCAAGATTAAGTGAAGCGCAGTGGCATTTCTTCTAAACATAACTTGATTTTATTTTTCTTCTCAAATCCTCCTCTTCCTTCTCCACTCCCCACAGGACATTGTACAGACTCTCGATGAGGCCTGGAAAATCTTCACTGCTCCAGTGATCTGTGTTATGACACTTTGAGTCTCGCCATTAAGTCAATATTTAGAAGTGCAATTTAGAAATGGCAGGAGTTCAAGTCTTCCTGTCAGGTAGATAAAGCAGCAGACTGAAAAATTGATCAGTGGTGAAGCGTCCAAAATACCACACCTCAAGTCTTGAGAAACTTAATATTGTAAACAGACCCTTTATTACCCCACCCAATGGTATCATTGAGCTGTGCAGGAAGAAATGTGTCTCAGGAAATTATCCCGGGCCCTAAATAGAATATTTTGTGGGGGAATGTCCAAAAATAAGCCAGGAACTGCATAACTAGAACCTAGTAGTGTTCTCCAAAGGATAAGAGCTGAATGTGTGTCCTTCGCCGATTTCATCCCCTACCCTACCTCTCTAGTTTGGGGTCAAAGGAACTTTAATGAGGGGGAAAAGGAAGAGACTCTAATATTCACTTCATACTGAGAGTAACCCAAAGCAGAAAAGGATACCTCCTTCAGACAATCAGTGCTACCTCACACGGTGGTAGCAGTTTTTAATTTTATTCTTATGGCTATCAGGATATATAAAAAAGGAACAAAAAATAGCAACCTTTAGGAGGCTGTGGTTAAAAGCCTTTAGAATAAGTGTTTGAAGACTCTAAGTTCTACATCTTTCATTGTACATTTTACAGTCTTAACTCCCTGCCGCCAAGCAGTCAGGAGGACTGGGAGCAACCATTCACGTGGCTTTGGGATGATGTTGTGTGTAGGTCTGGGCTCTTCTATTGGCCTCTTCCTGTCCTGCACAGATGTTCAGGGAAATAAGACACCTCCTGTGTGGGAAAAGACACATTTCTACCTGGCTTCCCTTCCTCCACTTTCCAGAGGTGGGCTGGGAACAAAGCTAATGGTGGATATCTGACTCAGCTCCTATCAAGTTTTGCTTGTTACAATTAAGGTGATTTCTTCTAAGTCAGGAGGCACATATTAGCTATTGATCAGAAATCGTAGATCATTCATAGCATCTTCTCCTTTACTGAGTGGTGGGTCTCTGACAACTTTCAGCTGGGCTGAACTTAGATGCGTATACTCAGGCAAAGGGAAAATTAGGAGCCCAGCATCAATCATGACAATGTGTAAGTTAACATTACGGCTAATTCTTTGACTCTATGTATGTGACTTCAAACACCTGGATGAAAACTGGAACTTTTTTTCAGGCAAATATTTGACATTGCAAATAAAAGGGATCCAGATTTTCATGATATTTTCCAATAATATCACCAATTTAGTGTTAGAGTTTAAGATGTATGTAACTTTAAAACTGGAAGAGGTCTTAGTCAGTATGTAGTTGGCTGGTTCGTACACTTGTAAATCAAATCTGCGGATTTCCTTTCCAGAAAAACACACCCATACATAATACACTCATGATTTTGCACTTATGTAACATAAGAAACTGCAGTGATGAAGACTGCCAAATGGTCTTTGACGTGGCAACACATTTGTATCTACAATATCTAATTGATTTGACTTTTTTTTTAATGTGATGGAAATATGTGTTAAAAATTCACCAAAGTATCAAATGAAATCCAAGGTTCTGTAGTTAATGTCTGGCAAGAGTAGACTTGGGTCAAAATTCTCTAAGACTCTTTGGGCTTAATTCACCTTGAGTCATTTCCTTTGTCAGTAGTAACTTTGGTGAAATCTGCATCACTGCCATTTTCTGTCTGTGTCAGCAAGAAAAAGATTACGAATTCATGTTTCAAGTTTGAAGTTGTCTCAAAGAAGCGATCTTCAAAAGCATTCTGCAGGATTTCTAGGCATCAACCACTTCTGCTGCAGAGAAACTGAGGAGGCCTCTCTGGACCACTGCCTGCAGAAGCAATCCCTCCAGCGTTCGAAAGTCTTCACAGCCGTCCAGCCACATCCAACCTCCTTCTACAGAATGTTGTCTTGGCCAAAGAGCTCATAGTTTCAGCAGCAACCACTCCGGTAATTAGAAAGCCTTAAAGAGAAATCCAGGGATGAACTTTCATTCTTCATGAATTATGGCAAATCTGTTTTTTCATAAAACAGCTAAAAGGATATGGTTCAAGGCCCAGGAATAGGCTCTCAGGAGACAACTATGAGCAAAACCAAATGCAGGCTCTTCTCACATCCCTTCCCACCCCTGAGGATTTACCATCCAGGCAAGGAGACAGACGATAATCTGACACTAGCCCAAATAAATGTAAAGTACACTTGTTAAAAGTATAATAATGAAAAGCATGTTGCATTGTGATATCACCTAATAAGGGATCTGGTTTCATCTGAGAGGGTGACATGAGTTAACACCTAAGAGGGCGGGTAAGATGGGGGAGTAGAAATAGAAGAGTTGACAGGACTGAGGGGACAGCACGTGTTCAGGTTCTGGAACAGATGGGAGAAACATGGAGATTTCAAGAAACCGAGAGGGGAGGATAGATGTGGTGTGGATGAGGTGGAGAGAAACCTAGGCCAGGCCAGTCTCTGTGGCTCAAGCTGAAGAATTTATCCTTATCCGAAGAGGAATAGGAAGTCATTGGAAGGTTTTAAGATGGAGAGGGACAGCATCGTACTTACATTTTGCCAAGATTACTCCATCTTCAGCATGGAGAATGGAACGTGGGCATCCACAGTGCATGGACGAGGGTTGGCCGACTGGTCGGGAAGTTACTGAGTGGACCTAGGAAAGAGGGGAGGACACCTAGGACAAGGGTAACAGAAGTGGTAAGAAATAGATGGATTGTGAACGTATTTAGGAATTAAAATTGCCATGACCTGGTGATGGACTGGATTTGGGATTAAGAGATCGAGCCAAGGCCGGGGAGAGTCTCGTGCTGCTGTTGCACCACCAGGCCTCCCGAGTTTGCCAGGAACTCCTCAGAGCATGGCAGGGGGCTGGGGGTGGGGGACGCAGAGGGAGGGGTCCTGACTCGGTGAAGAAAGGGGGCCAAAGTTGGTCCTCCTTGTATTAAATCAGCCCTTGGTGGAGAATGGGAGAATGCTCGAATCTTGGCTTTGATGGCTGAGGGTGGTTTTGCATCCGTTCCTTCTAGGCCTGTGCCACAGTCTTGGTTGGTGCCGAATACCTCCCGGTCCATCGGTGGGCAGGTGGGCTCAGGTGCCTCTGCTGTGCCTCTCCCAGCTCGGGGGATGGGCTGTTGGCTGTCTGGTCCAGCAAGCGTCAGAGGGATCTCCACTGCGTTAGCACGCAGAGGTGCGCCGAGCCCGCCGGAGCCCTCTGTGCGCAGACAGCTCTGCCCCTCCCGTCCTCCCCGCTGTGTTTCCAGCACATCACTGGATCGCTTAGGGGAACCTGAGAGAAATGTAAGAAAAAAAGAGCCAGAATGTGGCTTCTAGACCAATTCGGTCACTTTCTTCCTGGGCACAGTCACTTAATTTCTCTGCGCTCCAGTTTCATTATCTGTCCAGCAGGGATGACCATATGAACTTCTCAGGCTTGCTGGGCATGTGAAATGAGATAAGATATGTAGAGTATTTGATCAGAGTATGTGTTCAACCTAGCTCGGGTTCCCAGATTCTAAAATAGGAACTTCAGCCTGTGCCCATTTTCATGAGTCACACGGGGTGAGTGCTCTGACCAAGGTCACTCTTAACCAAATATAGAATTCTTGAATGCACATCAAGAATTCAAATATATAATTGCAGCAAAGACCACAGAGTGAAACAAAAGCCTTATTTTAAGTTGCCAAAAGAATTCTGGGACAGACTATCTAGGCCTGTAAGGAATTGGAGAACAGTGTTCCCAGGAAAGGAGCAGAGAGAGGGAGCTGGCCACTGGGTCACTGGAGAAGGGGAAGAGGACAGAGGCTGGCTTTTTGGTATCTCAGGGGTGGGGGATAGAAACCATGGACAGGGTGAGCCAAACCGGGCCGCGAGGCCACTGGGCTGGCCCCTGGCTGTTGCCCAAGGATTTCAGAGAAGTGGCTTTGCAGGGCCCACATGCACAGCACTCATTCCTGGTCCCAGCTGTTCCTGGGAGTGGCTCAGAACCACCTCACAGGTCAGAGAGACCAAGGTCCCCCTAGTCACATGGGGGAAAGGGAAGTTTGTAAGACTTGGAGATCACAGTCTCAGATTTGAGGGGCCAGGGGATGGGGAGTCCCTGGGTAGGTCTAGCAAACGACTTTAGGGCTGAGCTCTGCAGTAAAGGGCTTGTCAGTTTCTAGCATCCTGAGTTGGCCCAGTCTGTTGTGATCCAAATACCAGGAAGCCACCCGCTCGGAGAAGAAGGCTTTGGTCGGGAATACTGTCTGGTGCAGAGGTCAAGATGGCTTCCTGCGGGGTTAGCATGATGTCACTGCAATCACATAATTATTTGCAAGATTTAGGTGATCATGAAGCTTGTGCTTCAGCTCTGATAGTGTATATAAGGGGGCCTCCAGGGATGTAATTCCAATAGTGGTCATTCATTTTTCACCTGGACTCACCTGAGAAGAGGGCAGGCTCTGACTCTGGGCCAGAGATTTTTCTCCTTCTAAAGCTAACTAGCAGATACAGAGATTAAAACCCCGCCCTTGGCTTCATTATGTCTTGCTGCAGTATCACCACCGCCTTCCTAAAGTGGAGATGCAGCCGGGGTTGGCCATGTAGTCTTTCTCACCTGTGTTTCCTATTAGTCACTTCTGACGCCCAGTGAGTCATTTGCAGTTGAGATTTTGGAATCCACTCTAATGGATGAGTTGCTTCTCATCACACTTGTCTCCTGGGGCTTGCTCTCTGCCCCTACACACAAGGCCAGTCTTCAGTGAAGTCTTGAGCTCAGGCCAGCCCCACTGCCCTCTTTCTATATCAGAACAGAGGTGTCGCCAGAAGTCTCCCAGCCCTGTGGGCCAGGCCGACCCTGGGGAAAGGTCTCTGAGATCAAAGGCCCCACTTTCTCCACGGACTTGTTCCCACAAGCTCCTGTGCCTCAGATGCATTTTGCTGGAAAAGGTTATATGTTTCTAAGTGAGTTAATTGGCTTAGCTTTTTTAATAAGCTCTCTTGAGACATGTATTCCATGATCGTACACCTGCCTCATATCACATAAAATGCAGCTCACAGGGGTTATGGTTACAAGATGTGTCAAAGTTGGCAAGTGGAGCTGCCCTTGGAAGGTGAGATCTGTGCTCCAGGAAGTTGGAGAAATGCGATTTTTATGGGCTCAAGTTGGTGGTCCTTGGAGAGAGCTGCCAGGAAGGAAGAGTCATACAGGATAGTAGTGTGCACAGTGGGGAAGAGCCGGGAGAGAGCCGGTTACTAGCCCACAGGGAGACCTTGAGACAACCACTCCTCCCATCTGAGGCCTCTGTTTTCTCAGCTGGAAACTAAAGGTGTTCGGTGTAAGACTGTCATGAAGGGCCGTGAGAGCTGTGAGCTGTGCCAGGACGTCACGTCCGTGGGTATTGCTCCCATTGTAGGCATCATAGATTTGCATATTTATTTCGACCATATTTTGGTCTATGATAGTTAAGTGTTGTGACAAAATATGTAGATTAAGATAATTTTATGATGATGGAAGTTAAATGTTTTGGGAAAAAAAAATGTCTCCCCCCATTTTTCTTCACACAATGTTGCCTGGGCTTAGTGGTGGCCCTCTTTGGGTGTTCTTAAGTTCCCTCTAAGTCTGTATTTTCTACTCAAGATACATTTATTAGGTTATAGAAGAGGATAATCACCTAGCTGAGATGGGAATATCTACCAGAAAGATGAAGTCTAGACAGAGATAAGATGAGGTCCTGAAACATGAACCCTAATTAAAGGCAATTCCCTTCAAATTTCCCTGGGAACAGTGAGGAAACAAGATGGAGTAAAGCCAAAACATGCCCTCAAAGAGGTCGCGAATCTAGAATCTTACCGCAAAGCTTCTGTTTGATCTTTGAAACTGCGAGATCCAGACCTTTGCCTTTGTTTCCTCACAGATACCTGTGCAGAGGTTCAGACACCTCTGCTTTCCTCAGGGCTGTTGGAGTGACCGGAAATGACCTCAGTTAATCAGATTCCATGCTCCCTCGGAAGCCTGAGGGCAGCAGCCCAGAGGTTGAGCAATGTGCCTGTGTCACATCCAGAAAGGAGCCTACAGACTTTTGAGTAGGGAACTGTCTCGTGGGATCCACACAACACCCCACTGCAGTCTGCTGATTTCCATCAGATAAAGATGAAAGAAAACAAAACAAAGCACCCACACTAATTCACCTAGGAAAATTAGCTTTACTTCCTCGAAAATGACCAATTTCACTACTTTCATGTTCCATTGCATTGTGACTGTCATTTCTTGCTGGCTGTTTACCTTTTCAGTCATTTATTGATTCTGGGTTATAAGATTAGAGGTAAGGTGACTGTTTTTGCCTTTCGAGACTTCATCAAGGAGAGACCATTTAAGACAGAGAGAGCAGAAGGGTTGCACTTCCTCAGTTTCTGTCTTCGTGGGTACTAGACTAATTTCTTCTTGGGGACACATTGGTGTTTAAGCTTCTATTCAAAGTAACCATGTTTGCAGGACTCACATTCAGAGCATCTCTTAGTGGTTGAGGTACAATCTTCTCACCCCAACCTCTGGCTATCTGATTACCTGAATAGATAGTAAATGATAATGCCCCATTTGCTCTGCTGTGAAGGTTCTTCTCTCTGATCTGCTTACAGAACTTCAGCTGTGGACAACCCTAGGGAGAATAAATCCTACCACTCTCAGTAACATTTACTTTCAACTTGCCATACAACTTTAGGACCAGCTGCTTTCCGAATATTACAGTTTCCACAAAGTGGAGCTGCCTACTTTCCTATTTCAGGGGTCTTCATACTGGGTTCCCAAGGGTCGCCAAGACAAAATTAGTTTTAAGGGAATAGATTCTAGGATATGTATTGTGAAAATTGTCCTAACTAAAAACACACCCTTCCCCTACTTTGCAGAAGAAAGGGATACCCATCACCATCAAGAACCTTACTGAGGTGCATCGCCCCAGTTTATGAAAACCTTCAGGGACCAAACTAAAGGACAGTTCAAAATATTGGTGTGGGTGTTGAGAAAGTGAATGCATCTAGTGTTAAAAAATAACTTAAAAAATCAAATATTTTCCAAACTTTGCTTTTAAATTATTTAAGAAAAACTTAATTGAGTTGTCAGCTAAAACATTATTTAAAAATTTATGATAATAGATCACTATGTGAATGTTGGCATTCAAAGAAGCACTTCAAAGAATCAAATGACATTGGTACAACAAGCCACTTATTTATGGGAACAACTTTCTTAATACTTACATTTAACATATAAGAAGAGAATGGATTCTGAATGCATCTTATTCTAGAGTTCGATCATATTCACCCATGGACATGAATTAATTTTCAAAAGACATTTCTATTCCTTTCATTATGAGATGTATTTCTAGTGAAATGTAATTTTTTATGTTTGATGAATATTTATTGAAATTTGGGGTTCCACTTAGTGCACTAATGCCTTAGTTGTTTTGAAACAACTCTTTTCTCCACAACAACTAGAATATCTGATGAACTCTTTATGTGTATGTATGTGTGATGAATCAGAGACATGCCAATACCTAGAGAAAGAGGCATATCTAGCAATTGGTACCATGTCTTCCTTGCAGTCAAACACTGATCTCAAAAGCAGCAGTTGAGAGGCTAAGACTAAACTGAGCTTTTGACAGAATCACAGAATGGGAAAAATAATGAAAATTAGAGTTCGCATCCCACCAGTGAGAACAGATCTAGTAAGCATTCCAGGCTTTTGATTGGACAATAAAGGGCAAGAAATGCTCTAGGAATAAGAATGAAAGAGAAATAGACAAGGGGTGAAGACTTCTTGAGGACTGAAGCCTTCATAAAGACAAAGTTGAGCTTCAAATAATCTTAATCTTTGACTAAATCCACTCTGGATCAAGATGGTCTGCCTGGAACCTTCGTGCTCATCAGATCAAATCATATATTCCTTGGAAGAAGATAACATATGCAGTGTCAAATGATATAGATAATTTTACATACACAATATGCAGCATTCAATTATAAAAAATAACCAGAATATAGGAAAACAAGACTTGGCTGAAAACTCAAAAGTGAAAAAGCAGCCAACACAGGCTCAAACCCATAGATGATCCAGATATCAGGCATAGATTTTAACCCATTTTCTGTTTAGACAAGAAAGTGCAGCTCACAGCCAGTATTAATTTAATTTTATATAAACATACTCTTTGAGGCTGAGGCAAATCTGACTAGTTTTCAATGTGAAAATAAAATATAAAAACTGTTCTTAGAGTTATCTCTAAATAGAATTTGTCTCTAATCCTAATGTAACAGAAATGTATACATAAATTGTAGTCATCAAGAAAATCTTGGGCTAACACCTATTTGAGAACAATGTTAACATCATGCATAGGAATGTTATGTTTTCTAGGATTTGATATTTTCAGTGATCAAGAATTACCATATTTTGTAAATGGAAATACCACTACTAAAAAGGGAATGCTATAAATAAAATGATGTTATTTGTTTCCAAAAACTATCAATATACTAGAGCATTGCAAAAATAATAATAAAAAGGAGATATTTTGTGACAAACTTTGGGAATAAGGTTAGGACTGTAATCTGTGAGTTATCTTGGGTTAAATGCTGCAGTGGCAAATGCCGCTGGTTAGAATTCTTGAGGCAAATGGGAAAAAGGTTAAGAGAGCTATGATAAAAGAACTAAATGAAAAAAATGGATACTTGCACTAAAAAACAATTGTTTTAAAAAAAGTAAATTCAAGAACTGAAGAAGGCTATCCAGCTTAAATTTAGAGGGCAAAAGGATGAAAATGTAGAAAAGAGTATAAGAGACATATAGATAGATGTAGTGAAAAGGCCACAGAAAGAGTAAAGAGAGAGAATGAGACAGAAATAAAATTTGAGAGATAATGATTCAGAACTTTCCAAAACAGACAAGAGACATCAAATCATAAAATCAAGACGTGCTATGGAATCTAGGAAAGAACACCATGAATTTCAGAACTTTTGAACACCACAGACAAGGAGAAAATCTTAAAAGCATGCAGAGAAAACTGTTCAAAGGGACAGCAATAAGACTGACAGCTGACTTTCCAACAGAAATATTGGAATCTAGAAGGATAATGGACTAACATTCTTAAAGTGAAAAAAGAAAATAATGATTTACTCAAAATTCTATATCTAGTGAAAATTTCCTTCCAAAATAAAGACAAAATAATGACTTTGTTCTAGAAACAGAAAAATGAATTTATTGCCAGCAGGTTTAGAGTAAAGGAAATACTAAATTCTTCAGGCAGAAGGAAAATGGTCGCAGATGGTAACATAGGGATTGAGGAAGGAATGAAGAACAACAGAAAGGGTAAGTTACAGGTAAAAATAATTAGTAATAATAGTAATAATCATTTTTGGATAAAAATGTATACAGTATTAAAATACATGACAACACAAGCACAAATGTTGGGAGAAATGTAAAAATCAGAGTTAAAATGTTCAAATATCTTTGCATTATCCAGGAAGTTATAGAAGTACACATTTATAATAGGCTACAATGAACCAATATTTCTATTTTTTTATCATCTGCAAGGCACTGTGCCAAGAACAGATTAATTAAATATATAAATAGCAAGCTAGTAGAAGAAGTGAAATGGAACAAAAACAATAATACATACTCAATCCAAAAGAAATCAAGAAAGAAGAGAATCTATCAAATGTGTGATGAATACAAGATATATAGTAAGATAGCTGATTAAACACAAAGATATCAATAAATACATGACACATACAATTTTACATTTTTATTCATTAAATATTTCAATTCATCTAAATGATTCTATTTGTATAAAATTAAAAAGAGGTTAAACTAATCGACAGCGTTAAAATAGTGTTTACACTTGGTAGCATAGTGACTAGAAGGGAGCATGGGAAGGTGCCTATGTGCGAAGATAGTGTTCTGTTTCCTGAGCTGAGTGCTTGTTACGCAGATGCATTCATTTTGTAGGAATTCATTGAACAGCATAATTATGATTTAGTCCCTTTTTTGTGTTAATGTTAAACTTTAATAGAAATATAAATTAAAAACAACTATTGTCAGACTGAATAAAAGCAAGGACTAATATATGCTTCTGATAAAAGATGTACATCAAATATAAGTATGCAGAAATGTTGGCAGTGATAGCATTTTTAAAGATACATCACATAAACACTAACCAAGGAGAGCTGGTGCTTCTATACTATCGATTTAGACTCTATGCCTAGAATATTTTTAAGATAAAGAAGGACATTTCATGTTGTTTTAAAGTTTAATTTAGCAGGGAAAATGTAACAATTCTAAATTTTAATGCTCCTAATTGTACAACCTCAAAATAAATAAAGTAAAATTGACAGAGCTAAAAGGAGAAATGGGTAAATTCACAATTATAGTAGAGGTTTAAGACATTTTTCTCAGTAACATAAAATAAGAGAACAAAAAGATTAGAAGAATACACAAAATTTACACAACATAATTAACATATTTACCTAATTGATAATTCTAGAACACTGCACTCAGCACTGCTAAATACACATTAGTATTCTCAAGTGCATGTGGAACATTTGTCACAATGACCATATGTTAACCACAAAGCATTTCTCAACAAATTGGAAAAGTCTGAAATCATACAGATTTGTTCTCTAACTACCTTGTAATTAGAATATAATCAATAATAAAAAGAAAATTTTAAATTCTTGTGTATTTGAAAAATAACCAGAGACTTCTAAATAACTCATGGTTCAAAGGAGAAGTAACTGTGGAAATTTAGAAAGTGTCTTAACCCAGGGATAGTGAAGATAGTACATACGATGTAGTAGAATAACTGGGATGTGTGTAAAATCATGCCTAAAAGGAAATTAAGTCACGCATGCAAATATTAGATAAGAAGAATGGCCAAAAATCAAAGATCTGAGTCTCCATTTCAAAAGAAATTAAATTTCACCAAAAGAGAAAAAAGGAAATAATAAAGATAAGAACAGAGATGAATAAAATAGTAACCAAAACATACACTACAGATAATTGACAAAACACATTTGTGATTGTGAAGTGGATGAAATCTTGACAAGGCTTATATAGAAATAGAGAAAACACAAATAACAAATAATAAACTGGAAAAGGAGACATCAATCTAGAACCTACAGTCATTAAAAAGCCAGTAAAATAATAGAAAAATGTTATGCCAATGTATTTGAAATGTAGATAAAATAGACAAATTTCTGGGGGAAAATTACCAAAACTGATCCCAAAAATAGAAAACTGGAATACTTCTATATCTATTTTTAAATTAAATCTTTTAAAAAAAACCTTCCCAAACAGAATGTCTCAGTATTAGATGCCTCCACAAATAAAGTTTTCAAACATTTAAGGAAAAAGTAACACCAATCTTACACAATTTTTTTTCGAGAAAGTATAAAGGTAAATCACTTTTATAATGAAGTCAGTATTAGCTTGATACTAAAATTTGGCAAGGATATTAAAAGAAAGTCAAACTACAGGATGATTTTCATGAACACAGTTATTTTCTAAACAAAATATCGTATCGTGTTAGATGGGGGTCTGAAGACATATAAATTATATATATATCCAATAGGTCTATCATAATTTTTTGAAAAAAAAAATCTTTTATTACTGCTCTAAAGCGTCTCCCTTGTTAAAAATCAGGTACTGAATGTGTATTTGTGGGTCTGTTTCAAGAATCTCTAACCTTTACCTTTAGTCTCTGTGTCTATTCTCTCAAAAATGCCAATTTGTATTCACTTTTGTAGCTTTAAAATAAGTCTTTATATCTATCCAACAGGGTAAATTTTCCTGTTTTGTTCATCTGACTCAAGATTGCGTTTGCTGTTCTTTGCTCTTCATTTCCATATAAGTTTTAGAATCAACTTGTGAATTCCCACACATGCGTGCGCTCATGTGTGCACACAGTTGGAATTTTGATTGGTGTTACAATTGATATACTTATAATATTAAAGTTTCCAATCATATATATAATATATTCCTCCACTTTTAATGTCTTTCTACATTTCTCTAAATAATTTTCAGTGTAAAATTCTTAGGTCATTTTTATTAAATTTATTTCCGTATCTTTTATGTTTTTATTCTATCCTAAATGATGTTGGTTTTTAAATTTCATTTCCTAATTTTTGTTCCTAGTACACATAAATACAATAATAACAATTTTCTTTTTAATTGTTTTGCTTTTATACCTGTACTCCCTGCCATAGCCCCCAACTGGATAGGGCCTCCAGTACGATATTGAATAGAAGTCATGGCAGGAGGCATCCTGATCTCACTGTGGAACACATTTTACCATCAACTGTGCTATATAAATTTTTTGGTAAATATTTTTTATCAGATTGAGGGTACAGTTTACTAGTTACCCAAGTCTATTCTAATAAATTCTAGCTCAGTTTACTAACAGCTTTTATTATAAATGGTTTTTGAAATTTATCAAATACTTTTTATGTGTTTATTGAGATGATTAAATGATTTTTCACCTTTTTTCTGTCGCTGTTGTGAATTATACTGATCGATTTTAAAATATTAAACCTATCTTTTTTCCTATAATAAACCAAATTTGGTTTGCTTATATTATTCTATTTATGTGTTAATTTTTGAAAACTGGATATTTATACAATAGAATTTTTGTATCCTAATTCATACATTAGAAGGAAGTAGGAAGTTATCACTGAAAATATGTTTTTGGTTTCTTATTACAGAA
The DNA here is from genome assembly GCF_014176215.1 of Rousettus aegyptiacus. NCBI lineage: Eukaryota > Metazoa > Chordata > Mammalia > Chiroptera > Pteropodidae > Rousettus > Rousettus aegyptiacus. The sequence continues at coordinate 28,057,698 of NW_023416286.1, forward strand.
ATAACAAATATTTATCTTAGTAAAGTGACGTCAATTCGATAAGCAATTATAAGGATATAAAAGTCAACCACAATCCTGAATTAGCTAAGAATTGTCTGCTGCAAGTAATAGAAAACAGTGAGCAGTGGATAACCATAGAAATTTATTTGTGTCTTGTAACAAGAAGTACTTATGTGGTTTACCTGATTACCAATGTCATTTTTAAAACCTAGGCTCTTTCTAGCCTTCTACTTGATTTTTGTGTTTTAACTTTTTACCTTCATGCTCATTGCCTCATGGTTTAGAAACAGCTGCTGCAGGCCCAGGGACCATGCCCTCACAACCTGCGTTCCAAACTGGAAAAGCAGAAAGAGGCAGTGCTAACAACGAAGGTAAAGTTTCTTCCCACTCTAAGCACCTCAGCAGATCAAAATGCCAGTACAGGGTCACCTGACTGTTCCTAGCCATAACGGACCGTGGGGAGGTGAGAAAGTTTTATTCTTTCTATAGTAAGAGATGGAAAGGGAAAAGGGAGTCCAGGATGACTTTGGTTTAGCCAAAGAAAGTTTACCAAAGCGGCCACCCAAATCTTGCCCATTCATGTATTTTATTATATTTACTTCCACTCTTTTTTAGACATAAATGTGCTTTTAAATATTTACAAAAATGAGATCATGCTTTACATAGTATTTAGTCACCTTTTTTTCACATGAAATATTATGCCAACAAATACAAATGACATAATTATTTCAATACCTGTATGGTATTTCATTATTTGGATGTACCATAATTTAATCATACTTCTATTGCCAAATGTTTAAATCGCTTCTTAATTTTAAATTATAAGTAACATTTAATAAAGGTGCTTGTATATACAACTTCATTCTCTTAGAGTATGCTCCTAGAAGTGATTTGCTAGGCAAAGCATGCATATAATAAAATTGTATGAATATTGCTTAATAACCTTATTCTCAATGGATGAGAGTGTCTTAGGAATACACACCTAGGTATATGCCTTATTTTGGTATTTTTCAAACATATGTGTTGATCTATAATGGACAGTGAAATCAATTTATGGGTTATTAATCAGTATTTTAAAAAATACATAAAATAGAAGAGAACAAGAAAGTATTAGCATGCATTGCTCATTGTTTGGTGTGACTTTTATTTCCTCTGTGTGTGTTTCTGTACTTGTCATGAAGCATTATGAGTATTTTGCAAAGTTTTAAAAACATTTACATAGAGGAACTCTCATGTATGTTTCTTATTTCTAGCATTGATTTCTTACCTCTATTTCTTATTAATTGCCTTGATAAGAAGTGCTATAACAGTAATAAATTGCAGTGGTAATGACATCCCATAAAGTTTTGAAATGCGGAATTTTCACTGTTGTTAATAATTAGCCCATCAATGATGTTTTCATTTCCTCTTTACGTCAAGTTACATAAAAAATTTCTTTTTCATTCATATGGAGTTGGATTTATTTTTAATTAACTGTTATGATTAATTCTTAATGTTATTACCTATGGTCAGATAATATGCACTGTGGCCTATAAAATTTCTGATTTTTGGAAGTTACTGAGATTTTTTTTGTGGGTCAGAATATGATTAGTTTTCCAACTGCTGTATTTGACAATAGTGTACATTCTATAATATTAAGATGCAATTTTCAACATTTATTGAATCTAGTTTACCAATACTAACATTTAAATCCTCCATAGCTTTATACAGCTATGTCTTATATATTTTACATCAAAATATCTTATATATCTGTTATTCTTTATATCTTCCTATTTACAAAAGAAGTTTGCTGTGCGACAATATGCCATGTTACACTGGTAGCAGCCTCATACACCTCATGATTACAGCACATACTTGTTGCATCATTGGCTCTTTTTCTTGATTTAATCTCTTGTTGTTTTGTACATCATGTCCCCTAAGCATACAAAATCTACTGCTAATATTGCCAAGAAGAGTCCACGCCTAGTCATTGATCTGGAAATGAAATTAAAAGTGTTGAATGACATGAAGGTGGAAAATCAGTCATGGTTACCGCTTGCATGTCTGGCATGTCCCATTCAACCATAGCTATGATCTTGAAGAACAAGAACAAAGTGATGGAAACCACTCAAGGGTCTGCTTCATCGACGTCCTCAAGACTAACAAAAATTTGAGAAGGGCCTATATCAGACATGGAGAAACTTCTAATGACCAGGACCAAAGACCAGACATAGAAATGTATTCCTCTCAGCTCCATGACAATCATGGACAAAGAAAAATGTTTGTCTATGGTGTTGAAAGAAAAGGCTGGAGCCGACTATGGTGTTGAATTTATTGCTAGATTTGGGTGGTTTAAAACAATTCAAGAATAGTTATTTACTACATAATGCGAAAATGAGAGGTGAGTCTGCGAGTGCCAATGTGAAGGCAGCTGAAGAATTTTTGCGCACTCTAGATAAGCTGATTGTAAAGGAAAATTACTTGCCAAAGCAAATATTTAATGTGGATGAAACCTCCTGGTTCTGGAAAGATGCCTAAAAGGTCTTTCATCCATAAGGAGACAAAGTCAATGGCAGATTTCAAGGCTTTTAAGGACAGGAAAACAGTCTTGCTTTGGGCAATGTTGCAAGCTACAAACTGAAACCATCTGTGATCAGGCACAGTGAGAACACCAAGGCCTTCAAATTGACAATAAGCACACATTGCCAGTGTACCACAGGAGCAATGAGAAGTCATGAATGACCCAGCTCCTCTTCCAAGATGCACTCCTACATTATCTAAGTGGGTTTTCTCCCTTTAAACACCACCTCTTGGATCCGACCAATGGATCCAGGAGTTATAGCAGTTTTAAGGCCTATTACCTGAGGGGGACATTTGCCCAGGCTACCACGCAACTGAGGAAGACGCGGAGAAGACATTGATGAAATTCTGGAAAGCTTACAACATCTATGACTATATCAAGAACCTTGCTTGGGCTTGAGTTGATGTCATCAAGGGGTGTACGAATGGCATCTGGAAGAATACACTTAAGAACACATCCCAGACTTCAAAGTGTTTGCTGAGAATGAAGAGATTGCAAAAATCAACAAGGCTGTTGTTGAGATGGCAAGCAACTTTCACCCAGTGTGGATGAGGATGGCCTTGAGGAGCTCCTAGAGGTGCTTCCTGAGGAGCTGACTAATGAAGAGTTGTTAGAACTCTGAAACAGAAACACATAACTGAAGAAGAGGTAAGAGAAGAGGAAGCTGCTGGAGAAGAAAAAAAATTAACCCCTAAGAAAATTCACAATGAAGTGTTTAGCAGAAGCTTTTGCAGACCTCAACAAGCTCCTTAAAAAAGTTCGAAAACATAAACCCCAATGCCAAAAAATTTTCGTTAATAGAGAGGAATGTTTATGGTGTATTATGTACTTGCAAGCAAATCTATAACCAAAAAAGAAAAAGAAAAAAAAAGACGGAAAAGAAAAAGAAACAAACCAAGCAAACCACCATAGACATATTACTAAAAAGAGTGAAACCTCCTCAAGAAGAACCTCAGGCAGGTCCTTCAGGAGATGTTCCAGAAGGAGGCATTATTATCATAGAAGATGACAGCTCCATGCAAGTCATTGCCCTGAAGACCTTCTCCTGGGACAAGATGTAGAAGTGAAAGACAATAATATTGATGATCCTGACATTGTATAGGTCTAGGCTAATGTGTGTGCTTGTGTCTAATTTTTTAACAAAAAAATTTTAAAAATAAAAATAAATAAATTTTTAAATAAAAAAATTTATAGAATAAAGATATAAAGAAATATTTTTGCATGGCTGTACAATAGTTTACACTTTATATTGTGTTATTGCAAAAGAATCAGTTTTTAAAAATTTGAGTTTATAAAGTAAAAAAGTTACAGTAAGCAAGGTTAATTTATTATTAAAGAAAAAAGTGTTTTTTTAAAAAAAATCAATTTAGTGTAGCCTAAATGTAAAGTCTACAGTACCGTAGAGTAATATCTTAGGCCCTCATATTCACTCACCACCCACTCACTGACTCCTCCAGAGAAACTTCCAGTTTCCATTTATGGTAAGTGTCCTCTACAGGTCTACCATTTTTTATCTTTTATTCCACATCTTTACTGTATCTGTTCTGTGTTTAGATACACAAAAAGCATTGTGTTACAGTTCCCTATAGTATTCAGTCTAGTAATATGCCGTACAGTCTTGTAACCTAGGAGCAGTAGGTGATACTGTATAGCCTAGGTGTGTAGTAGGCTATTCCATCTAGGTTTGTGTAAGTGCATGATGCGATGTTCTCACAATAACAAAATCATCTAACAACACATTTCTCAGAACACATCCTCATTGTTAAGCAAAGCAAGACTATACTAGCTCTTCCTCACATTTATCCTGTAACAATGGGAAAATCTCTTCAACCTTTCGAACTCAGTTCCTCGTGTGTAAAATAAAGGCCCTATCAGCTATCTTACAAGATTTGTAAGAATTATACCAAGTAGTAGCCAGGCAATAACAGATTATTATTATTGTTACTATTATTATAGTACACTACTATCTTTACTTAACGTTATTTAATTCTTAATACAAAATTATGCACATTATGGATACTCAAATTATTTTAATTTTTGAGACAATTTACATACCATAAAAGATCCTAAGAGTATAGTTTGATACATTTTCAAAATCCCCTGCCCCTGTGTAGCTACCACTCAAATCGAGATACAGAATTTTTCCATAGTCATTTCTCTTTCCAGTCAACCACTCACCACCTTAGAGACAAATGCTTTCTGATTTGTATTGTCTTAGATTAGTTTTGTCCATTTCCAGGATTCCTATAAATGGAACTCTACGACCTATACTCTTTTATGTCTGCCTTCTTTTGTTCAACGTAATGTTTATGAGATTTCACTCCATGTGCGGCATGTATAAAGTTTACTCTTTTTCACTGCTGAGTAGTATTTCATAACATAAACGTATCAAAAATTGTTTTTTCATTCTCCTATTTAAGGATATTTGGTTTATTTTCAGTTTGAAGCTGTTATAACTAAGGCTACAATGAACATTCTTATATAAGTCTTTATTGGACATATGTTTTCATTTCTCTTATGCAAATATCTAGGGATGAAATCCTGGTTTATAGGGTAGATGACTTTATAAGAAATTGTTGAACAATTTTATGAAGTGACCTTCATTTTACTGTCCCACCAGAATATGACAAGAGTTCCAGTTGCCCATTTTCACTATCATTTGTTATCTTATAGAATTTTACTTTGACATATAACCATAGAAACTTGCTTATACTTATTGTTGCATGGTATAAGCTTTTTTCTATTTCTTCCTAACTAAAGTATTTATATTTTTAAAATTTCTCTCTAATCGATAGCATACATTTTGGTCTTAATTTTTTACCCACTCTGACCATCTCTCTCTTTTAAATAAAGTGTTCAGTCCATTTACATTTGATGTAATTATTGTTATGGTTGGATTTAAGCCTACCATCTTTGTATTATTTTTTTATTTGTCTTAATTGTTTTCATTCTTCTGTTGCTTTTTTCCTATCTTCTTTTCCATTAATCGAGTACTTTTAGAATATTATTATATCTTCTCTTTTGACTTCAGATTTTATTTTTTGATGGTTATTCTAGACAAGCATTCTTAACTAATTCATGTCCAACCTTGAAATAATATTATATTACTCCACAAATGATGTTAGAGTTTTTAAATTTTACAATGTAATTTGTCCACATATATACTCTATATTCTTATCATCTATTTTACTTATACATATGTTGTAAACCCCACAATACATCGTTATTAATTTTGCTTTACATAGCCAATAATATTTTAAAGAAACTTCTTTTATGTTTACCCTTCGTAGTCAGCATGTGTGTCACCTGTGGATCTGATTCTGTTGACTATTTTTCGCTTAATTATGGGGCACATTTCACTGCTTCTTAATATATATCATGATTTTTATTATATGCTGAACATTGTATAAAAAATAACAGTAGAGAGTATAGTAAATGATCTTTTCCCCCAGAAAAGTTCATGCCCCTCCCTAGGTTAGGCCTCTGGGTAGAAGAAAATAATCTAATCTGTATTTAAGCTGGGTCTGGGCTTTTTTGAAGTTTCACTTAGACTCATTTTGCCACTAGCTTCAAATGTCATGGGGAAAGATAGAAACATCCCTTTAGCTGGGCTTGGAATTTGCCCAGTGGAAAACTCTCTATTCTTTATGTGGAGAGTTTATGCTGCCAACTTTTTGAATCACTGAAGAGTTCTTTTCCCTCCAGCATTGTCTCCAACTTTCTGTGACTTGGAAGATATCTCTCTACCCTGGTGTTCTTCTCTAGCCTTTGATGAGCTGTTGCCTTGCACTCAGCGAAGGGTTTGTGAATTTGGGGAATTCTCTCCATTTTCCTGTCCTATCCTTAGCCTTGGGGAGGATGTTACCACGGTTCTTGATTAAGTTAAAATTCATTGTAATTAAAAAAAAAAAACCACACAGATCTACTTTGCCACATATTGTCTCCAACTTTACTATAGAATTCTACATGTAATTAGTCAATAAAAGAAATTTATATTTTCCTTTAACCAAGGCAAATGTAAATTTCTCAGGCAAACTATATTACTATACCAGTGTTAGGTCTAGATTCATTTTAATCCAATAAAAGCATTAAGAGAATGCATAATTGATAATATTAATAAATATAATTATATAAAAACACTTACGATTTGGATTAATTTAAAAACAAAAAGTGCGCAGTTTCTTTTATCATCAAAACTACGATAAAAATTCCATTACTTGCAAACTCACATAACTATGTATCAGATATGCCAGAAGCAGATACCTGGCCACATTGAATTAGGCTGTTAATCTTTCGAAGGATAGGTGGTCTCTCATTTGCATTTGGGTTGCTGCCACTGAGCACAAAATGGATACAAAGCATGGCTCTCTTATACTGTTGAACAAACAGCTTTGAGAAAACAGTAAACATTCATAAACAAGCTTCAACAGATAAAACACAGGTATCTTAAGGGCTATCACCAGTAAAGATTCTACTGGCATTTCTTAAGATAATGAATATTTTCCAAGAACCCACAAGCAGGATTTACTTTTGGGTCATCTCCTTGTTCAGCCTACTCAACAAATCCCACTCTTAATTGCTTAGATAGCCTTGTTCTGTTTGAACCAAAGATATCAGGCAGAAAGAGATGGAGTCTCCATGGAGCACTCAGAGCTTGCTATGGCATGCTGGATTAAGGAATTCTGCTTGGAGGCTGCCCCACCTTCTAATAAATCAGTTGTAATCAACTGTAGACCAGATGGTTACCAGCTGTAACCAGATGTACCCAAGAGTGAGGTTAATGTGTTTCTCCTTTCTCCCCGCACTCCCAACTTGTCCCACTTTTACTTACTTCCACCTTGGAAATCATTTTTCCTGGGCTACAGGAAAGCTCACCATCTGGTCTCCTGACACCACCTGTCTGGAATTTTATTGTGCTGACAGTTCTCCACATACACCTTATTGTTTCTCACTTTGAACTTTTGCTTCTGCTGCTCTCTTTGCTTGGGACGTCCTTTCTTTCCCATTACCACCCCCCACTCCCTCTATGCATTGACTAAACACAGTTCGTAAGACTGAGCCCAACACGGGGCTTTGAGGAAGGCTTCCAGGAGGAAATGTCCCCCATCTGAGGCCCCATCCCACCCAGTAAGTGTGCACCTCACTTGGACTTCTCATAGTACACAGTTTTCTGATGTGTTTCTGCCCACTGGACTCCTCTTTGGGATGCTCCAGGTAAGAGACCCTGACTGATAAATTTCTGTTTCCACTATGTCTGAATATAGTAACTAGTTTACAGTAGGTGCTCAATAAATATACATAACTTAAATTGAAACAGGCTCATCTCTCGCTTGCCTATTTTCTAATAATAAGATGTCTCTTCCTCAGAGCAATTACTTCTACATTCCAGGGGACTGTAGAACCAGAGAAGCTGAGGCCACAGCAACTCCTAACATCTGAATGCCTTTTATTCTTTTACTTTGATTTGGGAGAGGAACGGTCACAACTCAGAATCTGTGCTTTCACTCACTGAATTTTAGGTTTCCTAATCTAGTGCAGTAATGCTAAGTCCAGTTAAATTCATGAAATAGTTATTTTATTATTCCTGAAATAATCAGATAGTATCTAATATTTGATTCTAGAATGGGCGATGATACAGTAAAAGGTTCAGTAGTTATTTAAAAATCTATAGAAAAAATGTTTTAATTGAGACATTTTTTGTGCACTAATTTAATTTGTTGTGTAAAATTTGGGAATTCGGGAATCGGGAAAGACGATCATTAACTGTTTTTTGCTTGTCCTTTTCAGGGGACCCCAGTGTTGCATAAAAATGACATTTGACAACCTTTGCTCCAGTTAAAAAATTACGGTTAAATATATCACTTATCAGCAATAATTTCTTTTTAGTTCATGAACATGGACAAATGGTGCTCGCTTCCTAAAATAGGCTCATAACCCTACCTCGATTACTGAAGAAAGTAACCACTTACCATCTTTTTCCTTCTTAGGCTGCGAAGTTGAGATTCTTGGTGTCAGACCCACGTACTGCCTAGAATATAAAAATGTCCCGACGGATATCAATTTTGCCAATGCAGTCAGTGACGCTCTCGACTCCTTCAAGTAAGTGTTTCAAATTCTTAGTCATACCACTGTTCTTCCTTGTTCCCAGGACCAATAATGAGTGCTAATGTGAGTTAAGAAGGCTTGCTATAGGTGAAATAACGTCTCAGAGAGGTGGTGAGCCTCTCACATGGTGATTGTAAACTACTAACAGAGAATAATTGTGAGTGAGTGATTTCAGGCAGGGGCATTCTTTGGAAATGTTGAACTAAGAGAAAGAAAGTCCCCAAGGGTTTGAGACTTTCTTCTTTATATTGATGGATAATGGAGAAGCAATAGGAATGTCAGCGTTTTTCTAATCACGATTTAGTGAATGTTTGTATCTCAGAAGACATTAATAAATACTTGGTAAAAAGGGAAGATCTGTGGTGAAATAAGTTTGGAAAATGGCTTACTCTATGCTCTTCTTGAAAATGTACATAGCACATGAACATATTAGAACATAAAACTTTAATTCTTTCCCCCCCATAGAACTATGGCTCACAGTCTAAAAAAAATGCAAAAATTAGTAATGCTGTCCTGAAGAGCACACAAGAGTCTGTCAAGGCAATGATCTACAAGAAAGGTCAGGACAAGGGCTCAAGTCAGTCTCAGATATCACTGAAAGTGGAAGTCAGGATGGGAGCCCAGGTTGGGGGTCTACACGGTGTCACCCCAGCTATTGAGTGGGTTTCCTGGGTGGAGACAAGGCAGGAAACCCATAGTAATCATAGTGTGGAGACCAAGGAAGGGCTATCGCCCTCCCAAGAGGAAGAGCCTGGCTTCGAGCTGGGCAGACCCTGAGCGCCGGCACACTGTGCACACAGAGTACAGATCACCAGGACCAGCCACAGAATTGACGGTAACTAAGAGTGCCTCAAAGAGAGTCGACCGATTGTGAATACCATTCTTGCCACCACCAGCCAGCCACCATGGGGAGCATCAATTGCCCCCACAGAGCTGTGAAAAGAGAAAACAATACCCTTGCCTTTGCTGCTTCTTAGAACCATTCCACTTTCGGGGAGACCTGTTAAGAGGGCACATGAAGGTTCAGGCTCTAACTGACCAGTTGGAGAGAAAATAGGTTTAAAATACTTAAAAATAAGAGGGAACAAATGAAAAGTTTAGAGTATTTTGAGGAGATCTGGAAGAAGTAAACTTTAAATAAATATTCCTCACTACATGGTTTGTAACTCAGGTGTGTTATGTGATCCTGGCTCCTATCTACTCTGCTTTCTTTCTCTTGCCCAGAAGTCTAGAAAACCACATACATGGCAAGTTGGAATGCTGTGTTTCAGCCTAGTTTGTGCAAGCAAAGCAGAATGGCGTAGCGCACACAGCAGATGAGTAGAGCTGGAACTCTGCGATGGCTTTATGCTGTTTCCAACATATCCAAAATGCTACCCATCCCTACAGCCTATTGCCATGCCAAATATGAAAATTTGGAACTTAGTTGTCGCATAAACACCTCCAAATAATGCAACACTCTGTTTGGCAATATAATCTTTTTCATGTTCCTCTTGTCTTGATAGCTGAATGGTCTCCCACCGTATTCTACCCAGTAACTCTCAGGTAGAAAAGCATGGATCACACAGCCACAAGAGTCCCATGTCAGTGCTGACCTGCAAGCTGGCCAGTCCAGGCAGGCTTCCCCAACCTGAGGCACAGTGCAATTCTGGAGGAATAAGTTCTAGGCTCTGTTTCCAAGAGAAGTTTCTGTTTCTGTTTCTTTTGTTACTGAGAAAGTTTTTCTTTTTTCCTTTTTAAGCAACATTGCATAGCTATGGAACTCTGGGGAATCACAGATTATCTTGGAGCATAGCATTTAGAAATGAGGAAGAGGGTACTGTTTTTGGTGGCGGTGTGCGTATATGCATGTTTGTTTTTAGAAAGGTATTGGATTTCCCTGGAGAGAAACGGCTCTAAAGAACTGAGAAGTGACCTTGCACCAGGCCTCTGCATGGTGTGTCCTGGTGCTACCACATTGCCCAACATTGTAGTCATTGAGCTCCAGGGGATGGTGTTCACATGGTCCACCATGCGAATGATCCCCGGGAGCTGGGCAGGATGGTATTAGGCTAGGACAGTTGTCATGTGGGGTCTTCATACTGAAAAAGTCAACAGGTCCACCAGAAACAGCTGTTTTAAAGAGTGAGTGGAGAGATGGAGACCCACTGTCTCTAAAACTAGGAAGGGCTTGAAATGAGAGTGAGAAAAAAAAATGAGGAGAAAAATAATTGGCCAGATGATACTTACTGCCCATGGAAGATAGTAAGATAACTTAGGCTCTCCCTCAAAGAAAAAGAGGCACCTCTTTCAAACAACCTATGCATTATTGGAACATATCTCATTTCTTTCAAAAATTATGAGCCGACATTTGCCCAGTCTAGAATATCTAGAACAATCGAGACTACTTTGCAAGTAGCAGGTTATTCATGTAAGAATGTGACTCAAAGGAATCATTAATTTTCTTAGTGTCCGTGTTTAAGCAAGGACGTATAATTATTTATCTTTTCATCAGCCCCAAATGAAGGAGCATATTGAGAGCTCCGTACCCTCTTCTTGGTTTCTTTTCAGCTATATCTCAAATTTCTAGCTGTAATTTGAAGAGCACTTAGAATTTTCACACACAAGTATGCAAACACACACACACACACTTCTTCTCCCAGTCAGTACTGCTTGTAGAGTGTCTTTATCCACTCTGCTGTTAGTTGGAGGAGCAGACGAAATATGCACAGGATAGATAGGCTTTGGCAGGAGGCAGGAGAGACAGCCAAGGTCTTGAACCCGAGATTCTACCCAGGGACAGCATTGACAGCATTTCTGCAAAGGGTCCGGGCTGGCCGAGAAGCTGCACGTGTCTGCGTGCGAAGGGCTGGCGGGCTTCCGCGTTTGATCTGGACGTTGCCTCTAGTGTTCTTAAAGCTCTACTGCCCCAAGCGTACCCTCGTCAGATATTACCTTTGTACTTGGACAGCTTTGGTGTAGAGGAAAGGAGAAGGGCAAGAGAGTTGGTGTTTTTAACACCCATCCGCTAGCCCTGTGTCAAAGACTTTATTGCCGTTGACCCAGCTTGCTCTATATCCACAGGACTCCATAGGTGTTATTGTCCCCTTTTACAAAAGAAGCCAACAGACTCTTTGACAGTTAAATACCTTACCTCAGGCCTCGCATAGCTAGTAGGTGGTGGAGCCGGATCCCAATTCTTTCCATGGGAGATTAGAACCCAATGTCCTGGGGCCTCTTCTGAGAGTAAAGTGACTGAAAACTACTTGAGAAACAATTCCTCAGCCTTTCCCTATCTCCACCCACACCTCCAAGAGGCCCTGAAATGCACTAAGGGAGGGAGAGGAAGTGGAGGGTTGTTTCTTTGCCGATCTCCTCTCTGGGGTTGTGCTGGGCCTGGGGCTCGTGCAGGAAGGAGGTGGACGGCGGCCTCGGTGGTCTGCTCAGTGTTTTGTGCGTTCAGGAGCATGCGGCCTCAGTCACTGGCGCTTTGTGTACCTTGAGAGGACACCCAGGCAATACTCCCGCCCACATTGCCACCTTGCCTGTCAAAAAAGAAAGCAGTTTGTGACCCACAGCACTTAATCCATCCTCCTGGAAGTTCTGTTTGCAGGACGCTCATGCTTCAGCAGACAGGAAGAGGTGCTGGAGCCGCGTAGCTCATGTGGGGGCTGTGGCGGCAAAGGAAGCCCTGGCTGTCCGGAGGGCCGGGCGCTGCTTCCAGGCTGGTCCAGGCAGATGGACTGAAGCAGCCTCTCAAAACGGTTGGTCAAATACAGCTGGGCCGCGGGAGCGGGGCACACAGCTGCTGTCCTTTGTCAAGCTCCAGGGTATGGAAAAGGCTCCAGAGGAGTTCCTCCAGGACCCCAGAACCTCCGCGGCTGCTGGTGCCACTTAAGGAGTGAGCGGATGATGAGACGGTTCTTCCACAGGCCACGGGGCAGCCAGCTCCAATGTCCTGGCCTTTCTCTCTCCTCCTGGTGGGCTCTGAGGAAGAAGGGGCGAGAATACAGGCTCAGCAGAGACTGGTTTCTCCTCTCTGCTTGGCCCACAGGGAAAAGCTGTCTAGATGCATGTCTGTGCGAAAAAGAGAAACAGGAGGTGTTTCCTTCCCTTTGCCTCCCTTTTACTGTGTGTCGAGCGCTTCACAAACACCAGCTCATTTAATACCCAGTATAGCCCTTGGAGAAGGTTTTTCACATGGGAAATTGAGGCTTAGAGATATTTAGAGATGTCCAGGTTAGCAAGAAGAAAGCCAGGATATGAACCCAGATGTGGCACGTTCCAATGCCTTGTCAAAGTATAATTTTCAAAATTAGAATTTTGTTCTGTGCTCACTATATAAGTATATGAGAATTATGCCAAAGTTCAAAAGAACTTCTTCCTGAAGGAATCAGGAGATGAGAAAGCTGGTTAAAAGGGGAATTCGAAAAACACACATGAAGAAAAAGAATGATGGAGAATGATAGGATACGATTATTGTCTCTATCAGACGAAAGTAATTTCATCTTGTCACTTTCCTACAGGTTAACAGCTAAGTTTACAGAGTATAGGATCTAACTGGTAGTTAAGTCTAGTGACCCATAAGCAAGCTTATTAGATGCTGCCCTTATACAACACTGAAAGATGAGCGATTGTTTTTTTGGCCTTATTTCTAAGATTTTATTGTTTTTCTTAACAGTCAATAACTTCAACCATTCTTTTAAATTGCCTCCATTTCTATCTCCCTAATTTTCTCTTTTTCTAACCCACCTCAGTAAGAAAAATGGATGTGACATTATAAACTTTTTACAATGAAAAGAAATCTGGACAGAATCTTAAGGTGATGGGGGACCTGAATGTCCCTGAAACCCCAGGGCTAGGGGCCCTTTCTAGCTCTCAGGTAACTGGGCTGATGGCCACATGTCCTTCTGGCACGGTTCCTGGACCTTAAAGCTATAAATAGCCAATAACAGATCCGCAGACATTTCCACCCATCGCTCCTCACCCAACCGCTCCGTTACAAATGAGCTGACCTGTGATGGAGACCAGAGCCATGTGGAAAACAGCTGGCGACCAAGAATTTGTCAGCTAAACTCCAAACAGGCAAGCGCTCTCAGCCCTTGAAGGCTTAGGCTCCTAAAGAATCAGTGAGACTCTGGCATCGAAATCCTTGCACAAAAGGCACATGTACGAAACCCCAATTCTCAAGCATCCCAGACCCACTGTTACTGGCATCTGGAGTTGACAGCTTCCTGACACAGAGCCATCAGATACATCTGTGAGACTCTCTGGCTTTCTGATCACATGGTGGTTTGCGAATATGGCAAACAGCCTCAGAGAAACCAGCCTAGTGGCTGCTCTAGTAAAGTGAGGTGTCTAAGACAAAATGACTTAAGAGCGTTTTATTGAACTTTACTGCAACAGTAACCGTGCTTGTGAAACGTCCCCCGCATACAAACCCCACCCTGGAAGTGGATGTGCCTAACGTGAGCTGTGCTGCGTGAATCACGCATTGGGATGCTACAGATGCAAGTGCATAAAGCAGCCGCGCGCTGAGGCTTATCCCAGGGAATGATTTCTGGAAGGTTTCAATATGCTCGAACATAATGATGGAGGTAGAGCCATCCACCCATCAGTGTAATGACCTTGGGCCTCAAAACAGTGTAGGGACGTGTACGGAAATGCCGTTACCCAGGAAGAACGTTTGCCCACTGCCTACACACTGACAGGCCTTGAAGTGGTTTGGGTTTTTTTTTGTTTGTTTTCTGCTGTCTCTAGATGCTGAGAGAGTTAGGATTAGTCATTCACACATCAGCAAGTATAAATAATGATAATATCGTTTGTGGGATACACCTAAATAACACCGTAATCCAATCCCCATTGTGCAGAATGGTGGCTGTGGTATTTGTCAAAGAAGGGACAGTTTGTTTTTCTCTTTTCAGAAAAGAGAAAAACATATTTGACTAGCACTGTAACTTACCTTGAAACCAACGTGTTCTCATAACCATGAATGAGGCGCACCTCTGGGTACGCAGGAGACTATCACAGCATCATTAATGGTGTGTCCCTTGGCAAGCGTGACCACGATGAGGAAAGATGCCAGGACATTCTCTGGAACTTGCTTCCTGGCGCGGTGAATGGAGCAGATGTGGACATGCAAATCCCAGGCTGGCAAAGTGCTCTGACCTTGGAGGTAGAAGGCTAGCATTCCCAGTTAGCCATGCCGCAGAGATCTGTGAGGCCTTGAGTAACTCCTAGAACTCTTTCTGACCGATTTCCAGTCTACAAAATCTGCAAATGCTTTCCTGTAAGAACGCTTTTTGTGTAGTCCCGGGCACATCTAACCCACAGGCACAGAGCATGGTACGTCAAGTGAAAGCGACTCCCTTTGCCTCACCTCACATCAGCTTTCCTGGGGTTGGCAGAATTCTTATAAGAGAATAAGAAGCATTTCCACATGATTGGTTGGGTTAAGCAGGGTGTGCTGTGGGCTGTTGAGATCTTTCAGAATATCTGGTGGTTCTGTTCAGGGTGACAAAGTCAAGCCCACCTGGGTTTGAGTCCTGGCTCCATTTCACACTAGCTGTGTGTTGCTAGCAGCTGTTTTGAACTCTCTGTTCAACATATCCCTAACTTACAGGGTTGTTGTGAGGATAGCAGAAGATAATGTATGCAAAGGCCCTCAACATAGCGACTCACCCAGAGTAACTATCATTTACTGAGGAATTACTATTATTATATATTCAGCTGACAGTTATAGAGGACCTACTGTGTGCCAAGTCCCAGGCTAGAGCTGAGATACAATGGAGAATGATTCACCACCCCTACAGCGAAAAAACCTCACAATTTAGAGAGGGAAAGGGACATATAAAGAGCAATTCCAGCCAGGATGAAAAGTCCTAACTCCAAGGTGAGTCTGAAGCACCACGGGAGCCCCCGAAAGGGCCACCCTCTGAGTCCAGGTGTCCAAGCCGGCTTCCTGGGAGAGGGAACATGTCCTCTGAGACCCGGAGGGCCCACAGGAGCGGTTTAACTCTGGTCGTGTACACCATGTTCTCTGAACGACCGTGAGGCTATTCTGCCCCCGCTGTGGATCGCTCAACTCCAGCAGGGACACACACTCTTTTATTCTTCATTCCTCACGTTCCAAGTGTGGGGAGGCCACACCGGGAGAGACCAAGACACCCTGTGTGTGTATGTGTGCTTAAAATACTGCTTTTCAAAAGAAATTAAGCAATCTGCCCCAGTATTAATTATTAACCCTTATAAAATCCCATGAAAGAATTAGCTTTAATTTCTCGCCTGTTGCTTCTGTTTTCATCAGTTACCATTACTGCTACCATAGTGACCATTGCTGTCGTGATTATAGCTCTGTTCAGGTGCTTTGAAAGGAGGTAGTAGACAAATTCAGAGCTGGGGAGGGAGGACGTGATGGAAAGCCTTGTGTGAAGGAGGGAGGGCACCGTACGTGGCATTTTTCTCCCCTCCAGGACTCCGGTTTATATCACTAGTTCCTGGTCATTCTTAGCCCAGCATCAAGGGTTAAATAGCTTGGATTTTTTACGTCAGTACTCAGGCCAAGAGGGGGTGTTTTTCCAGAACCAGGGTCTTTCTGGGAAACATAGAAGTGTGGTCACTGCCAAAATTCACTGTATCCACCTTGGAGCTGACTTTCATGTGTCTCCACAGAACAGGGGTCCTGTGGGTATCTGCTGATGTCGGGCCCTGACACTAACCTACTTGCCTCCCACTAGGTCACTGTGGTAAATCTTGTTCTTATTCTGTGAAACCCATAGTCACGTGTTTTATTTAGAGGCTTCCCTAAATTCCAGCAATGACAGAACAGCCATTATTTAAATGATTGCTTCTAGTTTTTCTGATCTTCCGATGACAGCAAGTGGTGAGGGTGAAGCTATCAGACATCGCTTGCCTGTGACCACATCTTCCAGCTCTTGGGACATGATGAGAAATGCCACATGAGCCAAGAGAAGGGGTGACCCATAAACATGCTCTCTGACTTCTGTCACCAATGTGCTCAGGACCGGCACTTCTTGGCGCAATATTCCTATTTCCCCCTTGCCTGTCCAACCTTGTTCATTTTAAGGTATCAGCTGTGCCTGGTCCGCAGCGCAGGGATGGGGGGTGCCAATGCCTCCACAGAGGGCTGCTGGGTGAGACAGCCGTCGGGGCCTCTCAGCTGTGCCTCTTTTGCCCCGCTCCCTCCAGGAGTGGCCGGGCCGACCTGGCAGCGATATACCACGAGCGCATCGACGTGGAAGGTCACCACCACGGCCCCTTGTCACCTCAGAGAAAAGACGCCCTGAAGGCCGTGGACACCGTCCTGAAGTACATGACCAAGTGGATCCAGGTGACCAAAAACGAGAACCTTCAAGCTAACCTTCCTTCTCGTCACTGTCTTCCTGTCTCCTTGACTGTCACGCCCCTCAACATCTTCCTTCTTGCTGACGATAGCTGACCAGGCCAACAAAGTTTGCGACGGGTCCCTTCTCTCCACAAACCCCTCTTAATTTACAGCCAGGCCAGTGGGATGGAAATGACTCAGATCCCCATTATTAGCTGGCTTTGCTGGCGAGGAGGCCCCGCTCTTTACCAAACCTAGTAAGTCTAGTAACCTGATTGGCATGGACATGGGCGCCGGATCTGATTCTGCCACATCCTGGCTGAACGACTTTAAGAAAGTTATTTTTTTTAACTTTCCTGGTCTTTATTTTTCACATCTGTGAAATAGGCACATGATAGCCCTCCTACTACCTGCCACAGAAGTTTGTTGAAAAAGCCAAAGGTAACAGCAGAGAGGGCCCCTTACAAGGCTGAAGGCCCATCCGTGTTATCTTTAGCGTCATTGGAATGGAGACTGCCCTTTGCATTCCCCTCTCCAAAGTGCTTCTGTTGTGATCGTGAACTGAGTCTCATCGGGGCAGACGAGTAGATGACTAAATTCAGACTTGTTAAGTGTCTTCTCTCCCGTAACGTCTTTTTGAGACTCCTTTACAAGAGCGTGTCTATCAGTGCTGTCGTGACTGCCTTTGTCTACCCACAGGAGCGGGAGCTGGAGGACGACCTCAATGTCATCATCTTCTCTGATCATGGAATGACTGACATTTTCTGGATGGACAAAGTGATCGAGCTGAATAAGTACATCGACCTGAATGACCTGCAGCAAGCAAAGGACCGAGGGCCCGTTGTGAGCCTTTGGCCAGCGCCTGGGAAATACTCTGAGGCAAGAAGCACCAAGAAGTGGGGACGAGGGTGGGTGGATGGGCAAGGGAGTGGAGCACGTCCCCTTTCGCCACCACTTTGTGCCTGATCTTTGCCCCGTAGCTTTAATGCTGAAATACAGAGCAGCATCAGGAGGCAGATGACCTACCTTGTCACTCTCTTGCCAGGTGACCTTCACCAAGTGGTTCGTCTTCCTGTATCTGTTTTCCCTTCTGTGAAATGGGCATGCTGGTATCTACCACACTGAATTTTAGAGGAGACTAAATGAGAAAAAGGCTGGGCAGTGCTCACCATGTTAAGGGCTTAGCCTCTTTCGGGCTATTTTATTGTTGGCTGAAATGCAACACTTCTCAGGCAAATCTGGGGAATATCAGATGCATATACAAAATGCTCTTTCTCTGGAAGAAAGCCAGCAGTCTGATCTGTTTTCCTCAGCAAATCCAAGATAAGAAGGTGATGAATGAACAGAGGCTGAGGCTGTGTGTGCTGTGATCAACTCCTTATCTCAGGAGCCACGCTGCTCGGCTTCAAATCTTAGCTCTGTCGTCAACTGGTAACGGGGCAGTTGCCTAACTGGGGCCCTCTGCTGCTTCTCTGTCCATGCGTGTGGCGATGTCATCATCGTAGCTTCCCTCCTGGGCTGCAATAAAGCACATAGACGCACACCGAGCCCACCGTAAGGATGATGTATGTGTCACTTATTATGATTATCACCAATGAAGGGGGACGGTCCCAAGAGGGTATGTTCCCTCAATGTACAGATGTGGGACAAAGCTCACTTCCCCCAGTCACTGTCCTCAGCACCCTGAGATCACTAGGCCTCTACTTGCCCTTCTCTCCAAACAATAATTATAACTGGCAGAACTTGGCGAGTCACCCTGAGAAAATGAGAAGAGACAAATGGCACCTTTGGTCTTCCCCATGTCACCTCGTCACTCTTGTACAGACTTCGGGGCTTCCACTCCCTCCCAGAGAAAACTGTCTGGACCAGGAATTGAGTCTCTCCTTCAGGACGGCTGCCTGTGGAGGTCCAACCACGGGGGTGCCAGGAATAGGCCTTGGGTGTCCCTGGAACCTCTACCCCTCCTCACAGCGGTAATCCCAAGTGGTGATTGAAGGTTCTGGTATTGATGGAACACTGGGGTGGGCTAGGCTTTCTTCTCTTCGGCCCAGAGGGAAAGATTCTCCTCCCAACTCTACCCACTCCCGTAAGAGCCTAAGGTCTATCTGTGTTAGGGATGAGGAACATAGTTGCCAAAAATGCCACCCTTCCCCATTCCCACGGTGGATGCCCCTTTTTTCTCAGACTCTGGGGTCAGGAAGTGGAAGTCCTGAAAGTGTGATATAATGCCCCCCATTAACTCCCTAAATATGAAATTGGGAAGACTATTTTACACTTTAGTATGTCCCATAGTAAATGGCTTCTTGCAAAGTAGTTCTGTTTTCCTGGCAAGGAAGATCCCCCGCATCTCCATCCTAGCGCTTAGGGAGGTGCCGTTTCCAGAGCGCTCGCGCATCAGCAGCTGATGAGCTCGGAAGCGCTTCTCCCAGCGCGGTGTTTAAGGGAGGCAGTTGCAAGCTTCTGAGAGCAGTTGGTAGATTATTCAAAAGTGGGGCCTGTGTTTGGGTGACAGTTCATCATGTGATGGACACAACAGTTCGTGAGACCTGTTATGTGTCATCAGATTTTTCCCTTATCCAAAAGCTTTCTGCAAATACACCCTACTTCCGTTAAGAACTATGGGTTGTTGTAAGTAAGAAATCTTAACTCCTGGGGCTTCAAAAAAAACCTCTATGAAACAGTCCAAAGGCTACTTTCAGAGTTAAGTGGATAAACTCAATTGTATATTCAGTCCTAGCCAAGAAGAGTTGCTGGCTAAAAGGCTAGCAAGTCAACATCGGCCCGTTGATTTTAATTTTAGCCATAAGCATCTAAGCTACTGCTAAATATTGGAAATGTACAGAGTTTACATCTTCATCATGAAACTAGCAGCATAATTAGTGACATACAATTAGTACTTTTAAGATTCAAGTGTAATTAGGACATGCTCTAGGTCAAGTCAAAGAACAAGTTCTCTTTCTTTGATTTCGGCGGTATTTAACATCAGGCAGACCAACTTCTCATTTGCCCTTTAATTTTACATTAGCATTTAGACATGAATAAATTTTTGTAATTTGTTCACTAATCATTGAGTAGATACCAAAAAATTATTATAAAATACGTGTAATGTGTAAAGGATAATGCTATAACAGTGCCTTATATTCAAAAACGTTTAAGAACTAGGACTTTACCATTACCTGTGGCAGCTCCTGTGTGCCCTTGTCAAACCCTATCAGCTCTGCAGCCCCCTCAGAGGAAATCGCTGTCCTAAATTTTGAGTTATCATTTCCCTTATTCTCTTTACAGTTTTATCATATAGGGTCTTTACTTTTATAGCTATTCAAACTTTGTATAACAGGAAAAAATCTTGTCTGTATTCTTCAACTTGCTTTTTTTTTTTTTTGTCTCAAACTGAAATCCCTGAGGTCCTTTCAAGTATTCTGTGTAGTTCTGTGTAGCTGTGTTTCATTCTTCTTCTTTGCTGTATAATATCCCACTGCCAAGGTACACCATGATTCCTTTATCCCTTCCACTGTTGCTGGGCCTCGGGCTGTTCCAGTTTGCAGTATGTATTCCTCTACATGTCTACAGATGCACATGCATTCTCATTATATCCTTAAGGGTTTACTTGTTAGGTCATGGGACATGTAGGCCTTTATCTAGGGGGTTCCTAGATAAAGCCTCCTTGTTTCGAGACATATGAAAGTTTCTCATTTTTATGTAGTCAAATCTATCAGGTGTTTTGGTAATTTCCTTCTTTGGTCTTGTAAAATCCTCCCTTTCCTCTATGTTCAAAAAATATTCACGTATATTTAAGAAAGAGAATGCAAAACGGACCATTCTTGGTTCTCTTTGCAGATATATAACAAACTGAGAACAGTGGAACATATGACCATCTACGAGAAAGAAGCCATACCAAGCAGGTTCTATTACAAGAAAGGGAAATTCGTCTCTCCTTTGACCTTAGTGGCTGATGAAGGATGGTTCATAACTGAGGTAATTATAAAATATGTGACAATTTATTCATTAGGAAAAGTCTATCAAACAGCCAAAGATAAATATTTATTCAGGTTTTATACTTAAAAGATTTTGTTTTCATGTAAGTGTCATTTATTGTATTATTTCCTTCTTTGGAGAATCAAGAGGCTTGGTCAGGTGACTTTTAGACACACACTGTGGATTTGGACCCAGAATCACAGCTTAGGCTGCATGGTTCCAGACTCACTGTGTTTTAACAAACTGGCCTTAACTCGGCTACTTGGGTTTACAATGTAACATATTCAGTGTAAAGTGGAACAGCGACTGTGGACCAAAGCAGTTGCTTCAGGGCAGTGAAAAGCAAGGAGATGCTCGGCTTTGCTTTCACCTTTAACAGAACTGTTCCACAAATATAACTCCACAGATCCAGGTCGCCTGTTTGCCAACTCGATTTTACAGAGGAGGTTATCTTGCATTTCGGGTCCAAAGCCCAGTTGCCTCACGCTTGACGTCAGCGGCCTCCTACTTATGTGTCTGGACTCCAAGCTCACCAGTCTCTCAGATCAGCTTCTGATACTGGGCCAGTATGGGAAGGCCCTGCCCGTCAGGGGAATCACGGTCACACCCCATCTAGAATCAGTTCCTGAAGAGAGCGTGGGTTATCTTACACATGAGTCTGAAGATGGGTTGCAAATAGGTCATGCTACAGACAAAAGAGAGTGGCAGATGTTGGTACATGAAAGGCACTAATCGAGGCCACTGAAGTAGAAGGCCTAAGACTGACACTCAATCTGCCAGAGAAAGGTAGGGTCTTGATGAACAAAAATACTGATCAGGCAAATGAGCGGAAGTTTAGAGACTGAGATGAGGAACAATAGGGGTTCCCTGACATAAATCCAGTCATTTAGGAGGACCGAGCGGTTCCTGCAGGCTCTCAGACAAAGAGTAGCACCTGGTCACCAAGGAAACAAAGCGGATCAGGTCAGAAGTGTCAGCTGTACTGTCCTGAGGCCAGGCTGGGCCCTTCCACAGACTCAGCTTCCTAGGCCATGTGATTTTAAAAGTCTCCCTCAGCCCCTAACCTTCTCTCATCTGAGAACCAAAGGGCTTCTCTTCGCTTTATCACACTGAAGTTCACCTGCTGTGAGATTATTCTAGGCTCTCAGCACTTGCATTTACAGTGGTTTTCTCAGGGCTTTGCACATGCAGTCAAGTGGGCCACCTGGATAGGGACTTCTCAAACTTTATTCCATAAAGCCAACTTTCCAAGTCACATACAAGGGCTTATGCTCGAAACTTTTTCAATGTAGAAATTCTGGTGGAATCGCTTTGAGTTTTTAAAAGCAAATGGACAACAAAGGTTAATTCATAGTTCACTGTCCCTCATTTCTTAGCATGACTATGTGTATCTAGCATTTACTTTCCTGTATTTAGATGAAATCAACCACACTAAGAGGCTGGCTCACAGTAGGGAGGGAGACTATAAGAATGTAGAGGAGATTTGTGGAAATTTACCGAAAAACAGGCGTAGGTAGGCAGAATGGCAAAGCCAGATGGCATCGCGAAGACACTGGGCAACTAATGAAGTGCCAACGGGGAGAACTCGAACTCCTTCAGTAGGCTGGGACAGGCACCATGAAGCCACTCCAGCCAAAAGCGCAGTCAGAGAAGGTTCGGCCTGGAAGGTAGCAGACACGATACCCTGCAATAGCACATCCAGCAAGAAGACGCACGTTTTTCCAATGAGTGCTGAACACACAGTGATGGGGGACCCCAAGGGTATCAGCCAAGATGTAATTGTTTATAGTCAAAGGCCACTTGAATACATGTGGCTTAAATAATAAAGATTTATTATCTCGCATAACCAGGCAGTTCCATGGTTGGTTTGATGATATCATTAACTCAATGTTATCAAGGCCCTGAGTGAGCTCTTCTGGAATCCTTTCGGCTTTTTCTTCAGGGTCACACAATGGCTACTGCA
This sequence comes from Rousettus aegyptiacus, assembly GCF_014176215.1. Classification (NCBI taxonomy): domain Eukaryota; kingdom Metazoa; phylum Chordata; class Mammalia; order Chiroptera; family Pteropodidae; genus Rousettus; species Rousettus aegyptiacus. Next base: position 28,080,624 of record NW_023416286.1, read on the forward strand.
GCTCCAGGCATCACCTCCCTTTCGTTGTCTTAAAGCAGGAAAGAAGGGATGTGGCTTATTCTTATATAACCTCTTACTTTCATTAGGGAGCAAAGTCTGGATAGCAGAATCAGAAGCAGACACAGATTTTGTCAGACTCTGACAATAAAATTTGGGGGTGAGGTGTCTCTCTTTAAAAAAAAACAAAACACATAATCATTAATATAAAAATTTACGTGCAGGGACCTGTAAGAAACCTATGCGAGTGAGAAGCCCTGGTGCATACGCTCCTTTAACTACGCTGTAAATCTGCTTCTGCCCAGAACCCAGCAGCAAACTTCCCCTTCGGTATCACCAGTCAACCCACCCGTGTGGCTAGGAAATTCCTGCCTTGGATCCACTTTGGGGCTAAGACCTGGTACTGTGCTGAAGTGCGGAGCAGCGGCCACACTCACGCGGCAGGGGCTGGGGAGCAGGCAGACGAGGTCCTTGAACGTTAGGACAGCAAAGAAAGGAGGCGGGAGGAGAGCAAGGCCAAAGCCTGCCGACTCCGGCATTCCGGCAGTGGTGGCGCCCTCGGAAAGCCCAGCGGCAGCTCTGGTCTTGTCTTCCCTGCTCCCGGCTCTGTTTCATGACACCCTCCTCTGTATCCCCAAATCCCCTTCACTCTGCTGGTCCAAGAACTTGCTCCCTTGCCGGAAACTGGCAAATTCCAGTGTCTTCTGAGGGTGAAGTCATATGGCAACTGCATGTTATATTGTATATATAATGTCATATATTATACTACTTTTGTATGTATCACACAAATACACACACACACACACACACACATATTCGTTTGCATAGATCAGAACTTGGACTACCTGTTATTTCATTGTATGGTTTAAGAAGGAGGGAGAAGCCACAAGAACGAAAAGAAAGAATGCCTAACTATTGACAATTACTTGGACAGCTTTTTAAAAATATATAATTATTTCAAAGAGGAGATTTAAGGTAATTTTTAAAATACTTGAAGCAGAAATTTAAAAAAAGAAATCAGAAGACATATAAGATGTGAAAAAAATAAGATTAGCTCTGAAAGATTAGCGTTGATCCACTAAATAGCAATTATCAATGTTATCTCACAATTTTCATTGCTGATAATGGATACTATAAAACTAATCTTCATTTAACATTCCTGGCTCATTAGAGACTTGAGAATGACTTTCCCCCATAGTGTCAGTGAAATAAACACAGTCATTATCTTTTCCAGATAACAAATCTATCAAAAATATTTCTTCGTAAAACTTTGGTCAACAACAATGATGAAGTAATAACTATCTTGAATTAAATACCTCCTGGTTACTATTTCTAATTCTCTCAATGACTCTGCATTGTGGGTACTGTTAGTCTTGAAAATAACATGCCACAACATAAAATGGAACACAAATATAGTTCTGAGCTTCCTAGCAGCCAACTCGAAAAGGATAATCAATGATATTAGTGTAACTTACGATGTCTGAAACATATAAATGCTAATGTTTCTTTGGAAAATCATGGTTGTCCCTGAATCCCGAGATAAATTTAGATATCTTATAGTCACTCCTTTTTATACCTTAGTTTCATAGATGAATACTATGAAATGATGAATACTTTCATCATTTTACTCCTACCTTTGAAATTACGTGTTTTTATTTTTAAGACTCATATGTGAGAATTATAATTTCCGATTCTACTTTGATATAACATTAATTTGTCTTTTAAAAAATCCTAAAAATGAGCACCCATTCTCACCATCTTAGACTTTTTTCTCTTACATCTTTCTGTTGTTTATTATACCTCCTTGACTGGAGAGAACTGAAAACTCCATCCTATAGCCTCTGTGCCTGGGCTATTAATCTCCCACATTACTATTTGCAAAATCTCCCAACATGGTGAAAGAAGACTGTGTTTTACTCTGCACCCTACATGCCGGTGCACAGCACATGTGACGCTAGTCCTGTGCTGGATTATATTTTGCATCAAGCATAGTGCAAAATTCTCAGAGATGCAAGTGTCTTCTCTGGGTCTGAGTTTGGATGGCAGAAGAGTCTTTTTTTTCTGGTTTAGCCATGATCAAGAAAACAGTTGAGTCAGGACAAATCGATGCTGGTTGGGGGGCCAATAAAATAGAATCCCATCTCTCCTCCCTTTCTCTCTTCAGCTGCCATCTCATAAACGAGCACGATTTTGCTTCCTTGGCAAAAATACCATTTCCATATGAAAACCAACTTTTTGCCACCAATTGAAGTTTTGCAGACTCTAAGGCTGCCAGCTGCTCTAACAGGAAGACTTAACTGAGTTAGTTTTTTTGTTTTTCTTTTAATAGTTGCTTAGAGAACCATCACTGAAAAAAATAAAGATAGGGAAACAGATTTAATTTGTCACCTGGAACTGCACAGTTAATCCTGTGTGACTGCCGATGTGGCCTCGTAAGAGCAGCTCCTTGCACAGTGGCTCCCCGCAGTTTGCTTCTGCTCCACATTCTTTAATGTACAGACTGGATTTCCAAGCACTGCTGGTCCTTTCCTGGCCTCCTCTCCTGCAAGTGCAGAGATCTGAAGGTGTTCATGTTACCAGAGGACTCAGCATGGTGACGTGAATAAACCCGGCCTTCTGCACAGGTCAAGCCCTGGCCTGTCACACCTACCAAGAAGGAAATCGGGCTTTCTAACTCATGCCGCCTCCTCTGTCTCCCTGAGACTTGGCCACTGTCCTCTGGAAACCTTCCCATTGCTTCTCTTTGCTGAGGGACAAGGGTTACACTCTTCACTTGAGCGTTCGAGCCTCAAACAAGCTGACCCCACTCTCTTAACCTGCAAGGTTTTCCAGCAGTGGGGTCACTCACCCATGCTCTACATCCATCTCTCCCCCAGAGGGCACTTGGAGAGGGGCTGGGGCAAACTGGTTGTTGCAATGTCTAGAGTAGTCCAAGGGGCCTCAGGAGGCAGGTTCAGAACGCTAAATGTCCTTGGCATAGGGGATAGTCAGGAGCAACATAGCAAACTACAAAGTGGAGAAATACAGTGGGTCATTCCCGCCAAACTCAAGAATACTCTTCTATATTCCACTGTAAAATCCATGTACTACCTAAATTATCAACTGCTAAATTCAACAAATACTTGATGAGTGCCTCTTCCATGTAATCCAGCAAAATTTTAACTTCAATTAGAGTAAGGAGCCACTGGGAGCTCCTGCCTTCATGGACCTTGCAGCCCAGGGAAGGAGTCAAATATTAAATAAACATGCAGGCCGTATAAACCAATAAAGGTGCACTTACGAATTGTGCTAAGTATGATCATGAAAAAAGAATATTCTGGAAGAGGCCGTCTGGGAGGGGAGGGAATTGGACAGAAGGTCTCTCTGAGAAAGTGGCCTCGAGGCTGAAACCTGAAGAATGAGTGGTCATCGATCAGGCAGAGAGAGAGGGGGTCACTTTCCAGGCCAAGTGAGTGGGATGCTTGCAGAAGCTGAGGTGGGAGAGACAGAGCTCAGAGACTTAGAGGCGCTGACAGAATGGACCACGTGGGCAGTGAGGAGAGGGAAAGCGGCGTGGATGAGGCCGCCCAGTGAGCAGGGGCACGAGTGGACCGGGACATGGAAAAGACGGCATTTTATCTTAAATGCAATGGAAAACCACGGAGAATTTGGGCAGGAGAGCATCAGGATCCATAATCCTCAGTGTCATATAACCCGCCACCCACAAGTGAAGAAGAGTTGAGGAACTGAGGGTGTGAGCAGATTCTCCAAAATTCTTACATTTCTTATTCACTCACTAAATAGAGACTATCAGTGTTATTTCCTACACCGTTAATTAATAATGAGTACTGTAAAAATAATGTTCATTTATCATGGATCGTTAGAAGCTTAAGAATGAGCCCTCCTCTACCACCTCCCAAAAGTTTCAATGACACGTGCATTAAGCTAGTTTACATTTTGTAGATAATAAATACATCAAGAAAATTTTTTTTTCAAAACTATGGCCAACAATAACAATAGCAATAATACCTATCTTGAATTAAATGTCTCTTGGTTACTATCTCTGCATTGTGGATATTGTATTTCGATTTACTGAGTTAACCGAGGCTGAGAGTTTTAAGCGTCTTGCCTAACGCTACAAAACTAGGACTGACGAAGCCAGGAATTGAACTCAGATAAAGCCAGTAAGCCCACGGTCCATCCAGTTCTCCACAGATTTTCCAAATCTTTCATCAAAACGTCCAATGTATTCCTAATTTCATGTTTCGGAGTTACAGACTCAACCCTTCCGGTTCCCAGATAAGTCTCAGCTTCTTCATGCCAGCAGAAACAGAAGTTCTAAGATTGTCATTTATTTTTTTTCCCTCGCTGATGTCCAACTGCATAAACCTCTGTACTAGCTCAGCTGTTCACTTCACTTCCTTTCTCTCTTTTTAACCCCCGGCTCTGTCCTTTCCTATTGCCAACATGGGCGATTTGCACATACATGAACCAGATTTGTCATGCTTGTGAAAATGATTTTTGTAGACGGAAATGCTGGGAATTAGGTGGTTGGGGAGAGGTACCTGCTCTCCCAGCATGCTTCATGCTCTCTGTCCCCAAGCCTACACCTGACGGTTTCAGTAACGTCAATCGTCCTAATAAATAGTCATACTTCTGCTTAGGGTGCATCTCCTTCTTGACTCCCAGCTATCCTTTAAGCCCAACTCAAATACCACCTCTTTTCCATGAAACACCCAACTCTTCCCTAATTTTCTCCATCTTGGAATTTTCATAAAATCCTGAATCACTCCCCTAGGTGCTATGTTTATTTGCTTTCGTACTCTTTTTTCTTAGTGTGGAAGCTCCTTGAGGTCAAATCTGAGGCATCTTAATCTTCATTTGTCTCCATAAAAACTAGTACATGGCCGAGGCTCAGCCTATGTGTGTGGAATAAGAATTAAATTAATTAAAAAATATGGAGACAGTTAATTCTTGGTTTGACAGGTTATTCGCTTTGTAGGTTTGTAAATCAGTAATGAAGTAAATAGAGAGGAAAGCTAAGTCGGGACCATAACTTTGGATAATTATTAGTAGTCCTAGAAGAGATTTCTACAGAGAAAAGGTGTTGAAACCACTAATGGAAATTATCCTAACTTCCGTTAGCCCACGGTTGGAGCCCAAAGGCCAGACACATCAGCCCTCTCTAGTCCCCCCAGCTTCACGGGTTAATTCCTGTGGCCTCTCCTAGAGTGTTGCCCTCATGCCACCATGCTCAAAAAGTAGCCAGATGCCACCAGAACCTGGGGAAATATTGTGAAATGTGGTGTTTCATCACTAATCTTCTAGACCCTTGTTTGAGTAGAGAGAAATGCAACCAATTCGGGCCCAGGCTTCTAAAGGAAGACATATTTGTCTTTGGAGGAAAGATTTATTTTGAAAACTGGCAATGGATATGAAATGCCAGGCTCAATTCTAAGGCCTGTGGATGAATGGCAGTTAGGCCTGGACCCAAAATATTTGGGGAAATCAAGACAATCTGGGAACCATGGCTCCTGAGTTTTCGTGGCAGCTGGAGGGGAGCTGTCCAGGCCTGGCTGACGGGGCTTCAGGAAGCCGGGCGTCCAGTGCCGGGAGCTGCTTGCTCCCTGGTGGTGATTAGGGCCGTCTGTGAAGGCCGTGTGAGAGCACACGCATACCATCCTCACCCTTGGCGCACTTCAGTAAACAAGATCCTGGAGGGAGAAAAGAGAGGAAAAGAAACTCCCTCCTCTCAGCGCTCTCCTCCAAGACGTCTCTCTAGTCCAAGGACCTCCGTTTCTCTTGATCCCCGCTGGTTTTGCTGTCTGGAGTTTTTCATTTCAAGGATTTCGCAGTGTGTGGCAGTGGGTTTGCCCGGTCAAACTGGGGCCTGAGGCCTGTGCGATTAAATTCCGTTTTGAAAAGAGGCAGCTTCTAAGGCAGAGAAAGAGAAACTGGTAGAGGAACATCTCTTTGCAGTGGCATGTGGCAAACACACATCTTAAGGTTTATAACCGCCTGTCCCACAGGGCTCAGAGGAGTCAGGTCAAAAGGAAGCCTCTCTGGAGGAGAAGTTAAAACAGCGATGCCACACAATCTAAGCAACAGTGGTTTGTAATAGAAACCGTAGCTCAACCTTAACCCTAGCAGCAAAGCCACCAGAGCCAACCCGACTGCTGTCACTTCCACAAGAGTTTTAGTTGAAGCCACCCCTGACTTGCACATTATTGCATGTCCCTTTCAGCCTCAGATGCATTTTGGGGAGCTGGGAGGTTCCTATTATAATCGTGTCCTAGGAGAATTAAGTAGACCTAACGTTTATTAGACCACTCATGCACCTAGATAAGTGTTCGCGTTTTATTTATTTTAATCTGACCAGGTTTCAGTTGTGTTTCTCAGTGGCCTAAAGGTCTGGTGAGATGCCTCGTCAAAGGAGGGAGGGAGAAACTTGGGGTCTCTGCCTCCACTTCCCAGGAAGAACTGTACTATTAGTGGTTGAAAGAAGGGGTGATAGTCAAAGTGTTTAACAAACAGGACCCCACGGGCACCGGCCAATGAGACCGGACGCCTGCCGAAAAAGCTAGTAGGGCTCACTGGTGTCTGCTTTGGAAAGCAGCCTGTGTGGTTCTAAAACACAAACTCAGAATAGTAATGCAGTATAAACACAAAGTGGCCTCAGAAAAGGAGGAATCATCACTTCACATGGCACATGAAAGATACCAGGTAATGCCTTCCAGGGGCTTCAAGGCCTGACGATGCATCCCAGTCACCTGGGTTGGGGGAGGGAATTAATTAAAAAGATGGATTCCCATCTCACCCTGACCTACTGAATGCCAGTACCCAAAAGTGGGGCCCAAGATAAGCTCAAGGCAATCTCTGCATGGCCAGATTGGGATCCAGCAGTGTAAACAGTGGGTGCTCTGGGTTTTGAGGTAGTTGTGCCTGCCGTGGGCTCCATGGGGTGACCTGGAACGGAAGTCACCTACACAGAACAAGAGAAAGCAGACGAGGTCCCCAGCAGCTCCTCAGGCCAGAGAGGGAATCGACAAAGGATGGATGAATTTTCACATCCTCAGCTGCCCCATGAGAAGTCATTTTGGGGTATAGGGCAAGAGTTGGAGTCCAGATGTCCCAGGAGCTGGTGGCCCTCCTAGCTCCTTAGGAGTATATTTCTCTGTGACTCAGCAACCATTTTCTGATCTATATCGAGGGGGAAATCAGAAAGAATGGGCGAGAAATAGACATGCTGATGTATTTTGAAAAAACACAACAATAAAAAACAAGTACGTACCCTGAGAAATTGCCAAAGCAAGGACCTCGGCCATGTGCAAACAATCATGAGTACAGATGTTTAGCTCCTTCCTGCTCCTCTGTGTCCTTCCAACCCTCCTTCCTCTGTTACCTTCACCCCCAGCTCTATCCGATTTCTGTCTCTATCCCCAGACATCTCAGCGCTCAGCACCATAAATGATCCTAAGATGGTGAATTCAAAGAGATGCATCCAGGCAAGTGTTGAAATCATTTACTAGTTTGCTGATTGGAAGTAAACAGTGGATGTTACTTTTTTTTTTTTAATGCTGAATGTAATTAAGACAAAGACTTGGTTTAGAAACTATAACTCTTATTTCATAGACATTTCCCTGGCTTCTCAAATTCAAGAGAGCTTATGATGGGCATTTTCATGGTCACCTGGTAGCAGAGTGTGGACGCCAAGGTGTAACGCATGCACCGAAGTGAAAGAACAAAAGTCTATAAACATCATAACTCAACTGTTTCTCATAGTGTTTCTTTGTGTGGAGCCATTCTGGATTCCTTCCTGTTCGGTGGCTCATCAAGGAGAGTCCTGGCACTGCTCCCCACCCACGTGCAGGGCGGAGGGTCCCGGAAGGCCCTGGATGTGCTGAGGGAATTAGGCTTGGTGAGGATTTTATTTAAATTCCCAGTGAGCATTCTTTGTAGAGTCATCAGCTTGTCCTTGTTTGCCTAGGACTGTCCTAGTTTTAAAACTAAAAGTCTCACCTCCCTGGAACCCCTTCAGTCCAGGCAATCTGGGACAGCCGGTCACCCTATTTAATTGGCACAGCCTCAGGTAGGCACTTGAGAGCAGAAATTTCACACTCTTGCCAACACGCTCACTCTAATGGCTGCTTTCTTTGGATGCTTTTCTCATATGAGGTCACACAAGGTTCCCCTGCCTCTCAGGGCCTTCTCTGTGTCAGACCTTCCCCACTAACAGAATTCCCAAGAGTCCCATTACTAGGGGACCTCAGTACCCACCCACCCTTTTTTTTTAGAGCTTCCTGTGTGGCCTCTGTGGCTCTCCGTGGCTACATGCACTCATTCATACCCACCTCTGCCACATCACGTACACACACACACACACACACACACACACACCACATCACACACATACACACACACACCACATTACACACACGCATGTACACACACCACACCACATCACACACACACACACACACACACACACACACACAGCCCCATCCCCACTGACCGTGATTCTTACCACAGGGCTCCTTCCCCTTCTTCTCAAGTCCAAGGCCTCCTCAGTGCTTAAACCTACCTCACTGATCCAGACTCAAGGCGCCCACTCCTGGTCCTGGCTTGCTCAGGAAACACACGGAAGCTGGAACCTCTTTTCTTTCCTCACTAAATATGAGGGCTTCTAGGCGAAGGAACTACCCTCCTCATCTGTGGCCCCGCCACTCAAAATCCTAGTGGAGCAGCCGGCAGATTCCAAGCTCAGTGCCTGTACGCCGAATCGAATAAACAGCCTCTTAAATCATTGCCTTCTCCCACGTGCTGGAAGGGACACCCCTGTCCTCGTGTGAGGCTCCTCTCACCAGAGAAAGACACCCCATTCTTTCACTGCCTTCAAAGAGTGGAGTTCCTCTTTTTATTAGTGGGAAGCCACCCTTTGCAGGCAGGCCCCTTATCTGGGGCTTCCACCGATGCTGCAGAAAGACCCAGTGTTTCCTGAAGCTTATGAAAATTGGCTGCCCATCCTACAATGGGTCCAACTTTTTTAGTGACCTAAACTTAGAGGTGTTCCCCTCCTCCCTCTCTAAACACACACACACACACACACACACACACACACACACACCCCCCCCACACACACACACACCCCCCCCACACACACACCCTACTTCTCTATCCATGCCTAAGGCACCTCCCTAGGATGTCACTAGGTGGCGCTATGTGGCAGTCCTTAGACCCGATCTGGTCAAGATGGGGTCAGGCTCCTCAACCAGGAGCTTCAGGATCCGCTGCCTGGGATTCCTGCTCCGGGGGCTGAGAGGCCTGTGACCCACACTTCATCAGTACCACCTCATCTGTAAGAACTGGGGAGGATAATGTGGGGTACGATATGAAGATGGTGAAAGCTACTAGGTAGGAAAGGAAGAGGAAGAAAATCACTCAATGCATCATTTTGAAATTAAGGCTGTATACGTAATTCTATTCAATCACTTAGACAAAATGATTAGCTTCTCATATAGCCGGCCAGCCATTTTATTATTATTATTTTTAAAATCAATCAGAACAATTGTTTCACTGGAGCAGCTTGTCACTTTGATAAAAACTAGTGGATTTACCTATGATCAGATAGATCCCCGATTACTTTCAGGGCTGAGATTTTCATTGCTGTATGCTATATTTGGGGAATTTAGAGTGGAATTTTTAAATTGGGTAATCAGTCTTCGTCTCCCTTTCACCTGTCCCTATGTCATGGGGCACATATGTCTATGGGGTTCATGATTTAGTGAAGTCGTTAGGAATGAAATGTCCTACCTAGTGCTTCAGGAGTCACTGCTTCATAGAGGAAGGAACACAGTGAATGAGCTGACGGCGCTAAACTGGGATGTGCCGTGATCGTCGCCACAGACAGATAAAGAACAAAAACAGTATAACAAGCTGGAGATGGCAATAAGTTAATAAAAACATTCCCATGGAAAAATACGAGCTACAGCTGGAGAAGGAGGGACAAGGGATGATGGAAATTCAGGAAACGGAGAGTCAATGAAATAGTGCGATTTGGAAAGCAGAAATGCCAAGGAGCGATTTATGGGGTGAGACTCTGGATGGATGTGCAACGCGATATGACAGCCAAACAAGCAAAGGAGAGCTCAGCCGTCACTGCCCCGCTGCACGTGACCGGAGCGCCTTCCCCGCAAACAGTACGCCTGGCGACCATCCGCAGCCAGTTAGTGACCACCTATTGTTTGGTAGGTATTTAGCACAGTCACGTCCTCCTCCAAAAACTCTGCGAGGCGGGTATTGTCACATTCAGTAAGGAAACAGAAGCTCAAGGAAGCTAAGTGGCTTGCCCAGGATTACAGAGCTAGAAAGAAGGTAGCAAACTGGATTTAACCCCACGCCAATTCGATTCCAAAATCTCTTCTCTGTACCTTGTAACTGACCGCCACTCAGTGAGGCGGCAAGGGGCAGAGGGACACCCCAACGTCCAGGGCTAGAAGGAGCACTGCAATGACCTCTGGCTGCAGGTAGTAAAAGGTGCACAAGGACCAAAAGGCAGAGCACCTGGGTTTCAATCCCAGCCCTGACTCTCAACAGCTGTGTAATTTAAGAGTGTTAGTTAACCTCTCTGTGCCTGCATTTCTTCAGCCACAAAGTGAAGAAAATAATATGATCCACACTGGGGTGCCGTGACGATGAAGCGAATATCAGTGTTGGCTCTTGGTGAACCGTATGGTGTATTAACTACACTGGACTATCACGAGTCTGTGGGCCAAGCTGAGAACTGCTGGCATGTTAGCTGTTTTGATTCTGGTCATTCATCACTACCAGTCATTTCTATATCCTGCACTTGAAATACTTGTTATATTAAACCCTGCTTAGGAAGAACATTATTGGAATACCAGGAATGAATGGTTAGTCTGAAGGACCTAGGCGTGTCCAACTGGCTAGAGCTGCTTCGGGATTCATAAGACCTTTAAGCCTTTTGGCTCACAAGTGAGCACCTGCAGTCAAAGAAAATTTAGGTCTGAAAGAAAGAAGGGTGACAGGGAAGTGATGGTTCTGGAACTCATCCCAAATAAAGGACGGCTGAAGGAAACGAAGACTTACAGGGGAACATGAGTGTCCATCTTCGAACATTTGACCAAATGGAGAGAAGACTGTTTATTCTGAGCCGCTCCTGAGGGTGGAGCTAGAAGAGACGAGGGATGGGGTGGCATGTACGGTGGAAAGAGCATCGGGCAGGTTGTGAGTGGACCGCCTCTGGGTTTCAAAGACTCTGCTAGAAAAATGAAGTGATTAGATTAGACGCTGTGTTTTCCAACAATTCTCTGACAACAATTGGGTTTCCTACCATTCAATTCAATTCTAACACTAACAACCTGGAGTTAGAGCAGCCCCTACATATTAAGGGGTTTGGTCTCACAAGATTGTCCCACTTCAGATGCTAGCCGCAAGTCCCGCGGCCCCGGCTTATCCACGCTTGTGCTTGACTTGGCTACAATTTTGAGGGTTCTCACAATCCTCTTCAGGTTTAATAGTTCACTAGAATGAATCACAGAACTCAGAAAGGTACTATACTTATGGTTACAGTTTTATTATAAGGGATACAGCTCAGGATAACCAAATGGAGGACATACATGGGGTGAGGGGCACAGCACCCACACTCTCCTTGGGTGCACTCGGCTGGCACATTGGCATGTTCATTAGTCTAGGAGCTCTCTGGCCACGTTGTTCCAGGGTCTTATACAAGGTTTCATTATGCAGGCACAAGTGATTGAATCATTGGCCACGTGACTGAACTCAACTTTAGAGGTCAGAGATGAGGTTGAAATTTCTAACCCTCTAATCAGGTAGTTGGTTTTTCCAGTCACCAGTCCCTGTCCTGAAGCTATCTAGTCTCTGCCACATTAACCCCCAATAGTCACCTACTGGCACAAACTCAGGTATGGAAGAAAGGGGCTCCTTATGAATAACAAAAAGCATGCCTATCACTCAGGAAATTCCAAGGGTTTTAAGAGCTCTGTGCCAGGAACCTGGGAGAAAGGCCAAATATATTTTTCATTATACCACAGAAACACTTTATGTTCCTTTCTGTCGCTAACATGCTATATTTAGTGGTTCTAAAACTGATTATGAGGTACAGTTCAGCTCAACGTAAGAAAATTCTTTCATAACTAGAGCCCTTTGGCAAATTAATGGGCTCCCTACAAAGGTCTGAGCTACCTAAAGTAGGAAATGATCAAGGCTGGATGACCCCCGTGCTGAGAAGGGGGCCCCACATTGGGGGATGGTTTGGGGCAGATGCTCGCTGATCACTGTTGCTGTGACACAGGGAGATGTCATTGTCTTGCTTGGTTTCAGAATCGAGAGACGCTTCCATATTGGATGAACAGCACTGGCAAGAGGGAAGGCTGGCAGCGCGGATGGCATGGATATGACAACGAGCTCATGGATATGAGGGGCATCTTCTTGGCCTTTGGACCTGGTAGGTGGCGAAATGACCAAATTCTCTTAGTCATCCATTCCCAAGGAAGTGTCTCCATGGGCTTACGGCACTCGTAAAGGCTGGCGTGATTTTTTTATGAACCCTCTTTATAAGCAAAGCTGAACAAACCCAGCCGGTCTCCATGAGACATTTTTTGCTGGCTTGCTTTCAAATGCTTCTTGGGTTTGGCAAATGTGGCCAAATAGTTTCCCTTGTAAATTTTAAATCTTGAGTGCAACGAAGAAAATGCATTCCACATGTTCATGATTCATTTTTTACTTAATTCATCAAAATGTTATTTCACAGCTATCTGATGTCCAGGAAAGCTTATCAGACACCAAGTTGCTGACAGCTGTGAGTCTCAAAATTGACGTGACTGCTTCATGGGGTCTGACTCTCCCACAGTTCTTCCCTGTCTAGAGCACCCACCTCTGTGGAGGTCATTTGGCTTAGGACGCGGTCAGAAGCAGGGATGACAAGGGCAAGCTAGGAAATGACCAGGAGATTGACTTTGAGAACAAGCCAGAATGACTAGGGATGCCTCTGACGGAAGCAAATTTACTGCGCCTTCCTCGACCAAACAACTTCCTAAGGCTGGAAGAGAGGTGGGGTAAAGAGGGCCTATTTGGTCATTTGCTTTAATGGATTGAGCACTGTAAATTCACATTTTGGGAAAGTTTATCAAACATTCTGAAGATCATAGTATTACCCAAACATCCCCTTCTTTCAAAAAAAAAAAAAATCAGGATAAGAAGCATTCGGTAGCCGTCATCCATCAGTTGACTGGCCAATAAGCTGCTCTTCATTCATATGACAGTCCACCCTCCGTTAAATATAATAAGCTTACTCTGATATCCACATTTCTGGATGTTTATCAAATTATAAATTAAAGATTATACCTAGACTCCCTGTTCTTCTCAATTTAGCAAGATGAAGACATGTCAACCCACCTGCCGTGGGCCACTCGACTCACCACCAAGTAGCTGCCGAGAGCCATGAGGTGTCCGTTTCTGTGCCTTCCGTGGTGGCCTCTGGGAGCCTTGGCTTAGGGAATACGTTGGTCCAATTGTGAGTCAAGTTCCCAATCCTGAAGGAAGCATCAGAACCAGTAGCTGCAAGCATTTATAGAACCCTGACTGGGTTTAGGACGTTGGCCAGAGGCAGAGCACAGAGGATGCCCAATATGTTGCCATCAACCAAGAACAGTTACCAGTGCTCCCTGTTAGCTGAGCCCGGTCAGATCTGCGAAGCTCAAAGCTAAACGAGTTAGTGATGGTGCCCTCAGGACTTCATTGAGGTCAACTGCTAGATTAGGTTGGAGACATTCCAGGGCCACGGCCTTTAGATGGGAGAACATCTGATAGCTGAGCTTTCATTCAAAAGCATCACCTCCTCTGTCCCCAGAGAGAGAAAAGATCATGAAAACAAAACAGTTGTCAGTTGAAGGAGTGTTCATGAGCAAGAGTCGTAGGCATATTTTAAAGTAGAAGCAAATCAAGCCTCAAACCAAAATGTTTAAAAGAAGTACCCGAAGCTGCATTAGCTTAGAGCTAAATTCAGTGGGGAGAATTTGTCCATTAACAAAGGCCTCCATCACATGCTCCTTTAAAACTAAAAGCCTAAGTCTTTTATAGACAGAAAGACGATCCCTGATGAAAATGGACTGGGCTAATTGCAAAAATGTTTCCAGGCAGATACAGCCTTGAGAGCCTCCCGCGAACCATCACGTTTCTGGCTCCAATTCTCATGAAAGATTGAACAGCTTTACACACTAGCTGTTTACTCAGAAGAAAATTTAAGAGCGAGGCCATTAATAGCTATCTAGCTGCACTTCGAGATAAAGGTACATCCCTCCTGATTAATCGTATGTGCTTCTCGCTTAGGGAGGAAGCTGGGCATCATTATGGCTGCCCACATCCAGTTTTAGAAGTCAGTCAGTCTGGTCCGGCTAAGAGAAAAGGAAATCATTCTGGAAGATAGCCTCTCTCTGGTTAATCCCAGTTTCTAATTTGAACAACCTAATCTTGCCCCGGAGAACTCCACACTCCCGATAAGGCAGCGGGAGTGTGATTCAGTGAGCTGCCTGCGAGCCAGCAAGCCTCGCTCAGGGAGCAGCCCAAGGTGGCCAGGCACTGCGTGACCTGCAGAACCTTCTCGCTTGAACAGAAACAGTTTTAATATCCACAACATTTAAAACCATGAGAATAACTTGGATTTCCAATCCAGGTTCAAAATGCCATCCTGAGCTCGTAGAGCTTGCCTGGGTCCTTCCAAATTGGATCAGATATTGTTTTGCTATCCAGGAATTTTATGGAAGCTCTCAGTCCAGCCTGGGTCCTGTCTGCATGGGACCCAAAGCCCCAGCCCTGCCGAAGAGGAAGCCATAACCCAGATGAAATGAGAAAGAAAACCCAATTCTCCTTCCTGCTTATATGCACAGGCTTTGGTCTTGACTTTCAAAGTAAATAGACGGTCTTCTCCAATACTTTTGTCTGTAGAGCTTATCTCAATATTCTTGCCAAGGGTTAAAGAAGAGGGTGTTTGAAAGGCTGGGGAAGGATATCTTGGGTGCACTTTTGTCTGCCACCCCCACACGCCTTCCCCCGACACACGTGACAGGGGCAAGGCCGCTGTGTGATGAGCGGTATGATCGTCACATTCCAGGTCCATGGCAGGTGAGAAGGTGGGGGAGGACTCGCTGCCCTGTCACAGCAGCGACACCTCCATTCATTTCTCCGATGCCGCCGACCGTCTCTGGGGAAGAACCACCACCATCTGTATCTGAGTACACGATTTGCCTTGACATTATGAAGAGGTGGCATCCTGGGCCAGTTCCCACATTTTCTTCTCCAGGGAGGTTCTGGTTGTTTTTAAAATGATTCGCACCCTGAGGTATTGCTGACCTTTTTCCGCCCTGCCCCAAAAGTAAAGTGAACCCGGCAGAGAATCTATGGATGATCGTTTTCAATCCAGTTTGCCCTAGCTGGACATTTATTCTACACGTTTGCTAACAGTACTAGCTACCATTTAGTGAGCATATACAATGTGCTTGGAGCTATGATTTAGATACTGTTTTACTGCCTGTTTCCTAACGTTACACAGCTTGACATGGTAGCAGTAGAGCTGATGAACCTCTTTATACTGGATTCCTCTTAAACACTCCGAAGTGAGCAAAACCCATCATTTGCCCTGGATCTGACATAGTCTGTGGCACTTTTCCATATATAACTTTTTTTTCCATATTTTATAATTTCAGAGTTGACACAGATCAGAATTTGGTGTTGGCACTTCTGGATCATGTTGTCTGTTTGCTTTTTAAATAAAGTATATGTGACCATTTTAGCAAAACAATTAAAAAGATTATTTTCTAAGACAGAAAACGTGGCTTTATAGCCCCCAAATTTCTCATTTCCTTTAAGCATCTTAGATGGACTAAAGCATATTTACAGGCCTTTATTGAAGGATAAAATCTCCCTCCTGAATTCAACCTCAGTGTAGCATGGGGTATTTTGTTGGAAGCTCTGGTTTGGGGCCTAAAAGCGAAACTGCTTATGTACATGACTAAACTCTTACATTCACTCTTAAACAAACCGGCACTTTGTGGTCAGCATCTTATTTGCCTCCAGTGGAGAAGGAGAAGGTGCACTCTTGACTCAAATCCCCCTTTTGCCCTTCACACTCCTGTGTCACTGCCAGAGTCTGGTGCAGCCTCTGGGTAGAAGCACAAATCTCTATTCCATTAGACCTCCCAGAGCCTTCCCTTGCTTCCTAATTCCAACACCTGTTCACATAGCTAAGTGATTTTATCTGCCAGTGAAAGTTTCCCAAGGAATGGTCAATCGACCTTCCAAATGGATTTAGGAAAGCATTGCTGTTGCTCCGAGTTAGCCTGCACCGGGGAAACTGGACAGTTCCACATTCCATCAAGCCTGGGACCTCCGATGCAGCAGAAAAAAATGGAGAAACGTTCTTGAGTTTAAGTAGGGCCTCTGCAGTGGAAGCTAGCACCCTGGCTAACCAGCTCCTGCTAGACAGGCGCTCTGGAAGATAAGTATACTGTGTAATTGGGTCTGGGGGAGCATGGCAAGGCAGTCACACTTCTGTGACCAGCCTGCTCTCCAATGCTCTGCAGAAATGAGCAGCTTCAGGCGGCCCTTCTGCCTCTGCAGGAAAGCTCTGCTGTCACGAGGGAGCACAGTTATACACAGGACAGCGTGTCTGTTGATTTGTCTTTTAAAGAAACTCATCTCCGTGAGCCACAGAAAGAGACTTTGTTTCATCACGTGCAGCTTTCCAGATACTCCTCCGAGTTCACGATCACTTGGCCACACCCCGTGGACAGAACTGATTTTTTCAGTTCCAAAGCTGCGTGAAATCCTGAGCGTAATTCCTCTACAGTGTGACACTGCCCCTCTCTGCCTGACGAGTGACTGTGACAACTTCTTTGCTTGCCTTTCCCTTTCAGATTTCAAATCCAACTTCAGAGCCGCTCCGATCCGATCCGTGGACGTCTACAACGTCATGTGCAACGTGGCCGGCATCGCCCCTCTGCCCAATAACGGGTCCTGGTCCAGGGTGGTGTGCATGCTGAAGGGCCGGGCGGGCTCCGCGCTGTCGGCCCCGCCCCGCGGCTGCGCACTGGCCTTCATCCTCCTCCTCCTGTTTCACTAGCTGCTCCTTTGTTGTCCCAAACACTCAGCCAAGTGACCTCCGCAGTGGGAAGGTTTTCATTTTCTATTCGAATAATAGCTTCATTAACACAGTCAAGGCCACGGAAATTATAAACATATTATTCTTGGATGATTCCATACATAAGATCCCTACTTCTTAAAAAAAAAAAAAAATCCAAACTTTATTTTTTCTGGAGGTAAGGAAAATCTTGCTTTTCATTTGTTTGACCGTATGTCATTTTCTCCTTTCTTTTCATGTAGTAACTTGAATGAACTGTCTGAGCAGGGGCTTGGCCTGCAGCAAACAGCCTTTGAGTGGATATCGCATGGTGGTCCTGGGCCCCGCTCAGCTCCTCTTTGCACAGAGCAGGCCCTTGTCTGTGCCTTGTCCACACCCAGGAGCCGTCCTCGGGATCTGTGGCCACAGTCCTGTACTACTCCTTTCACCCTAGAAAAAAGGAGGTTCCACACGACAGCAATAACTGCCATCTCTGACCCAGATCATGGAGTTTTTCCATTTTATATGAAGTCTCAGAAAGGGTGTATCTTAGCTTGAGTCACTAATCACAATCTCTATGGATTGGAGAACTCAGAATAAGGTGATAGACATGGGTTCCCGCCATTCTCTAAATGCACAGAAATGTCTCCCTGGCCCTGAGCAGTAGAAAAGCTACAATACATCTGGGCTTCTGTCAACTTTCAGTGTCTCACAGACTGAAGCCTTGCACATAGCAGGCCCCTCATGCTGTGGATGGATCAACAGATTGTCTGTGTGAAGGCTCA
Source organism: Rousettus aegyptiacus (assembly GCF_014176215.1). Classification (NCBI taxonomy): domain Eukaryota; kingdom Metazoa; phylum Chordata; class Mammalia; order Chiroptera; family Pteropodidae; genus Rousettus; species Rousettus aegyptiacus. The sequence continues at coordinate 28,098,537 of NW_023416286.1, forward strand.
GAGACTGCAACTCTGGATCCCCACACAGAGCACAGACTAGAGCAACTCCTGACATACCATTACAGTTGGGAAAGGGATGTCTTGCTGATAAGAGTGTGGACGTACTTGCAGAAATCTCAGTTCAGTGCTTGGAATAGCGATGCATTAAGCATAAGTTTTATGCTCTGGTGTACTGGGGCCTTGCTTGTTTAACAGCAGCAGCAAAGTAGATCCTTTAGTGACCCAGAATTCTAAGGAAAATAGAGGGGCGAGGCGTGGAGACAACATGATGGACTTGAATTCCCATCACTAACCAATGAGCCATTTGATTAGCAAACAGTATGGTCGAAGTGTCGCCTCAGAGATCTAAGTTCTTTAGAAGCCCCAAGATGAGCCACTGAGCCTGGATTGAAATGTTTTTAGTTTAATCATCTAAGTTTGCTGTAGAAGATCTTGTTGTAAAACAAGGCACAACTGCATTTTTAAATGACCACAGTCACATACATATATCATTGCATTAAAAATGACTTTGCACTAAATGAGGCACATCTTCCAATGAGACTTTTTGTCAGAAAAAGAACACCTCAAGTCTCAGGATGATGAAGCCCTTATATGGTATTTACTTTGAAAAATGGATATCAATGCTTACCCTGATTCAGGGAGGCTGAGGGGCCGTCTCTGTGCCTTGAATCACGACAGCAAAAGATCACTGATTTAAAACACCAAATTTATCTTCACAAAAGATTTTTAAGAGTTTATGTAAGGTGTTTTTAAAATGGCAGCAAACCATGGAATCAGTTGGAAAGAAAGCAGATCAGTCTATCTGGTCGAAAGCAAATTAGTGTTCTCAGAACATTGGTGGTGGTCACTGAAACAGAAACCCATTGTTCAAAGTTTCCTTTCTTCTTAAAGGACAGCGTTCTAACGAATTCAGCAGAGCCCACCTTCCTCCCTTTGAAAGAAAGATCCCTAAAAGATAGTTAAATGGTTAAATTAAAAGCAGATCATCAAAATCAAGAGAGATATAAACATGTAACACACAGTCGTGCATTTGTCTTTCTTGCTCTGTTCTACAGTTTTCCCTCATTCATTCTTAAAATCTTCAAATTACAAAATAAAATTTCAGACAGTTGTCTGAAAAAGCATAGTTATTAAATAATCTTGAATCAATGAATGAGAATAAGAGACTTTTGGTAAATAATTAAGAAAATTCAGCCACTGAGAAGAGAAAAAACTTTTCCCCTAAAAGAATGCATACATTTTAGTAGCTTAATTCTTTCACTAAAGTTTTTCCCTTTGATTTTTGTTTTAAAGTTCCATCATTTTCCCCAGAAAAATTCTACTTTCTCCAAATGGTTTGGTTTTACAGGAGTAAAATCTGTGAGGAATATATATAGATACCTCTTCTCTTGGTATTTTACTACTTCTATTTTACCACTTCATTGCTAATTCCACGAGGAAGATAATTGAATTGACCTGCAAATACCAAAAAAAAAAAAAAAAAAAAAAAAATGGAAAGAAATGATTCTTAAATTGAAGATGAGATGAATGGCTACTTTCCCTGCCCATATGTGTAATCTCCAGAACCCAATTCAATTAAGTTCTGAAGACTTAAGCATAAATGAGAACAGGCCCAGGGAATTCTTTCTAGCCTCAAAGAGTCCTGAATGACAAAGTTTTAACTCTCTCCACTTTTAAAGGGACCTTGGAAATCTATATCAGAGCTGAATTCAGTCACAGACAGCAATTTGTACATGTTCCAGGACTGGAGCATTGTCTGGCTCACCTGCAGAAATGTAGATTCAGGAGATTTGGGGCGGGAGGAGGCTCGGGCAACATTTTTAAGTCATACTGATCAAAGGTTTGGATTTGCTCTAAGGAGAAAGGGGTTCTGATTTGACTTTGGTAAACTTGAGTCTTCTGACAGCAGTTTCATAACCCACCAGTTTCTCCAGTGGCCATTTGGCTGGCAAAGGATGCTGATCTTAGCTGGGTCAAGCTTCCAGCCCTCTTTAAACCAAAGCGGATCTGTATGCCCCAGTAATGGAGGGAGGAATCGAAATGGTACACCGGGCTTCTCTACCCCTTGTCCTTGTGTGTCTAAGATGCCCAGTGGTACCAGCAGACAAACTCATTGTTCAAGATACACAGCTATTTTATGACTTTTCTAAGAAAGTGTTTTGCATTTCTGTAAATTTGAAGAGATTCACAAATATGTGTTCATTCATTTTAAGCAATTTGTGATAGACTAAAGTTAGTGCTCATAAACTACTAGAAGGAAGGGAGAATGTAAGCTCGGCAGACTGTATGTAAACATGTGAAATGCGGTCTCAGGTACATGCAATGGAAACACACTTCTCTATTGCTTTGAAATCATAAAATAGCACCTAGTGCAGTGCCTCAAATGTTTAATAAATATCCCATAAATATATGTTGAATAAAAAATAAATGTCATTCAGAAGACTTGCTTACACCTCTTTGCCTGTAGTTTCTCAAATTAAATGAACGTTTCACTCTGGGCTCGCTATCTTCTCTTATCACCCAACTGATGATATAATTGTACTTTATTCCATGGACTAGGCATATTCTATCCTATGCTTATAAATTTGAGGGAAAGAAGGAAAGACGGAGAAAAAGAAGGAAAGAGGAAAGAAGGAAGGAAGAAAGGAGGGAAGGAAGGGAAGAGATTATATTTCAAATATACTAAATATATTTACTTTTTAAAAAATGTAACAGCTTTATCAAGATTTAATTCACATAATATACAATTCACTCATTTAAAGTGCATAATTTAATGGCTTTAGCATATTCACAGAGTAACCATCACCACGATCAATTTTAGAACATATTATCACCCCAAAAAGAAATTTCATATCCATTAGTCCTTTAGCCATCACTCCCCATTTCCTCCTACCACCTCTGCCGGGCAACCAGCAAAGCACAGCTACCTCTACAGATTTGCCCATTCAGGATATTTCATAAGAATGGAATAACACAATGTGTTGTCTTTTATGGTTGGCTTCTTTCACTCAGCATAATGTTTTCAAGGTTTTAGCATGAATCGGTACTTCATTCTTTCATTTCCAAATAATATTCCATTGTATGGATATACTACACTTTATTTATCCATTCATTAGTGGATGGACATTTGTTTTTTTCCCCACTTTTTGGATATTATGAATACTGTTGCATTGAACATTCGCATACAAGTTTTTGTGGACATGCGTTTTCATTTCTCTCGGGAATACGCCTGGAGTAGAACTGCCGGATCATGTGGTTACTCTACGTTAAATTTTTGAGGAAATGTCAGACTGTTTTATAACTGGCTGTACCATTTTGCATTCCCACCAGTAGTGTATGAGCCTCCCAGTTTCTCCACATCCTCATCAACACTGTCGTTATCTGTCTTTTTTTTTATTACAGCCATTCTAGTGGGTATGATGTGATATTTCATTGTGGCTTTCATTTGCATTTTCCTAATGACAAATGATGTTGAGCATCTTTTCATGAGCCTATCTGCCATTTGTCTATCTTTGTTGAAGAAATGTCTATTCAACGCCTTAGCCCACTTTTAAAAATTGAATCTTTGTCTTTTTATTATGGAATTGTAAGAATTCTTTATATATTCCGGATACAAGTCCCTTATCAGATATATATGATTTGCAAATAGTTTTTTTTTTTCTCATTACAAGGCTCTGCACCTACAAGTGCTCTACAGATGACAGGAAGAGAGGCAAATGGTGTGTGAAACCAAAAAGGCACTAGGACTAATCCATAGCCATTCTATGGTTAACTATTTAGCCCTGAATGCTGAATATCAGTCGGGGCATACCTTTTCTGTGCCACCCAGCACGCTGCCCGGGCCAAGACATGCTCTTAAGGAGCCTCACTGTGGTGTTTCCAGTGGAACCACAGTGACCCGGAAGCATTCAATAAAGCCTGGCCCACGGTGAGGCCACAGACGACTGCCCGTAACCTGGTACTTGGAAAGCAGCTCCACACAGCTCACTTCCCAGTGCCCTTCCTTCAGACCACCCGGCCCTGCTGGCTTCCCCGGCTTCCCTGCTGTACTCAGGTTCGCCACACTCCAAACTGGGCTTCACATTTTTGCCAGAAATCCTCTTCGGTAAGGCATGATTCTATAAAGTAACATTCTCCCAACTGTGAGTCTCAGTTTGAGCAAAAGAATGATCCACTTCCTTTCCTCTTAAAAACTGTTAGTCATGTATTTGCAACAGAGTTTGTTATACTCTTTGCAAGTTTAAAAAAACAGTCATATAAATTAATTTTACTTGATTGAATCCAAGCCCAGATCTGACTTATTCACCTCCATATAGCTAGATCTTGGAATGGAATCTAGATATACTAGGCCCTCAAATATTTGAAAAATGGATGAGTTTTTTGTTGTTGCTGTTGTTTGTTTGTTTTTACAAAAAGAGCATGCTGACTGTAATACATTTGAAGTGGAGCTGCCTTGGGAACAACCTGTCCCGTGTGGAATGAGTCCCTCCAGAGAAGGTTCAGACTGATAGAGACAGAAAAGCAGCACACAACACACACATCCTTTGTTATGGGTTGAATTGCCCCTCCCGAAAAGATATGTCTAAGACCTAGTCTCTGGTACCTGTGAATGTGACCCTATTTAGAAAGAGTTTTTGCAGAAGTAATCGAGTTAAGATGAGATCATACTGGATGGCACTGGTGTTCTTGTAAGAACCAGTGACACACGGAAGAAAGCCACTTGGTGATGGAGGCAGAGACTGCAAGTGATACATTTATAAGCCAAGGAACACCAAGGATTGCTGGCAACCACCAGTAGCTGAAAGAGGCAAGGAAGGGTACTCCCCAAAGGCTTCAGAGGGAGCATGTCACTGCTGACACCTTGATTTCAGAATTTTGGCTTCCAGAACTGTGAGAAAACACATTCCTGTTGTTTTAAGCTACCTGGTTTGGTAATTTGTTACAGCAGCCACTGAAAACTAACATTCCCTTCCGATTGTTTTTAGAGTCAATTTAGTTTATCAGAGTTCTCCAGCTCCTCCTTCATTCTAGGTACTGTACTAGGTGCTGGGAATGCACAGATGAGAAAAACACTGTTATTTCCTCACAGAACTTACAAGGTAGTCATTTTCTCTCTTTGTTAAGCGGAATTGAATTCTCACTTCTGTGGAACAAAATGTTCTCATTGCTACAGGCAACGCAAGGAGAGAATTTTAGAGAAAACAGAAGTGACACAATTAAAGAAGGTATCAGCTCTAGAGCAGAGAAGTTGGAGGCAGGAAGCTCACCTGTTTGTGCTCCTGATGGCACCTCATCCACTGCCTCCTTTGGGACCCTGCCCTTGGCCATTGGATGTGCGCCCCCTTCAGCCTGCTCTTTGTCCTACTTGTATAATTATCTTTACAACAAAAGCAAGGATGGTCACATTAGTGACCTGGTTAAAACCACACTTGTCTCTCATTTCTATAGAATCAAATTCAAATTATGCCTCCAACCCATCTCTGTGGTTTGACGTCTCCCTATATCTCCCGATGTGCCATATCAAACTTCTCAGCTGAGCCCCCAAATGTGCCACTCTCAACTCTCTTACATTGTCTCTATGTCCAGGATGCCCCATCTCACTCTTATTTAGTAAACTTCTATTTATCCTTCATAGCCTAGATTCTCTGTGAAGCCTTTGTGCTTTCATATTCTTTTACTATTTCCTTTACTAGGAGGCAAGTCACATTGCATTGTAATAATTTTTTTTCAAGTGTCTCCAACTGGCTGTAAACTGAGCAGAATGACCAAATTGTGTCTTCTCATCTTTGGAATCTCCAGAGAAAGTCTGGAGCACCAGCGAAGTCTGCCACAAAAATAGTTGATAATTTTCTGGTGAATGAATGAATGAATGAATGGAGTGAAAAGATTGGGACACTCTGGTCAGAAAATCACATGAGTTTGGACCGACTTCTCGTAGTAGCAATGAGTTAGAAACACCAGATGCAGGAAATGTTTTTGTAGAAAGTAGCAGGATTTGACAAATGACTAGCTGTGTGACACGGAATCCAGGGGCAAGAGTTTCTTTTTCAGAATTTCAGCAGGCACCCTCTTTAGCCATGAACAAGAGGAAGTGGAACAGATGGGAAGAAAGGAAGAAAAGATAAATTAGCCCTGTCTTCACCAAGTTTAATTTGGCTTTTCAACAAGACTCTAACACAAGCTCATACTGTCATTTCCCGTCGGCTCGGAAGAGTTCAGAATCGCAGCCTCTGAGTCTGATTTGCCTTTGCTACTGAGAAGTGGGAGTGGGTGCTGGGGGAGGTGGAGACGAGATTTCAGAGGGAGGAAAGGGGTATTGAGAAATTCCCTTCCTAGGATAGCCTTGTTTATACCTCTCCTCTCTCCCCTGCCCTTCTGCTGCTTTGGAAAGTCTGTCCTCAGTGGCATCAGGGGTCAAGCGAGAGCTGAGCATCCACCGTAGCCCAGAACAAGGTGGTGCTCAGAAGCACCCTTCCACTCCCACGGGGCGGGGTCAAGGAAAAGGAGGCAAGGAAGCCATTGTGTCGGTTCTTAGACAAGAGAGGCAGAAGGCATTCTCATCATAGCCCAGACCGTCGTCCATTCCAGCAATGTAAGAGGGACTTGGGGTCAGTTAGTAATAAACATTATTTCCCTGGGCAATCTCTGGGAACCTGCATGGAATGGTAGGTGGCTTGTGGAGGATTTGCATCCCAGGATGCAGGCAACTCTCTGCATCTGAAGCCCCAAAACTAGCACTTACCTGGTGCCTGGTATTGGAAATGCAGTTTACACTAACCATTTTCTATTTATCGCAGACAACTAAGGAGCCTAGAGATTAAGTGAGTTGCTCAACGTCATACAGCTAAGAAAGAGAGATCCAGGTGACGCTGGGTATGAAGGAAAACATTACAGCACTGGCTTACCCTGCACGCCCCCACCAATCTCCATCAGCAGCACAGCCGCAACCCATGCCCCTCCTGCCCCCCCCCAAAATGCAAGCAAAGTCAGAGCAGGGTGCTAGCTTTGTAAATGGCTTCAGACATTCTCTTAGCAACCCCCACCCCAAACTGCTACCCTATGATCCTCCATACTATTTCTGGAGCTGCCATTGATGACCCCAAAGCCTCGTCATATGGCCCCTATCAGCTCCTAAAGAGGAAAACTCTGTTTATCTATGTGCACTGTGCAATAATCTTAACAAATTAAAGTTTAGTTTGGGGCACTGGTTCTCCAAATTAGCTATCTAGAATTGCCTGAGGAAATTACTTAAAAGTATTGACGTCTAGGCCCCAACACTGGAGATTTTGACTCAAATGGTCTGGAGGGGACCCGATATTGATTTTTTTTTTTTAAATCTTCCCAGGTGATTCCAATATTCAACCAGGAACGAAAAATGCCCATGAGAAAGAAATTATTAAGGAAGAAAAATATTGTAGAAATTGGGTCTTTTTAAGAATCTTAAGGGATCATGTATGGTTTGCATAATTTTAATGTTTGTTAGGATTTATCTAGAGTAGAAAATTCATTATATTCTGCCATGTTGCAAAACATAAATCTCAGCCATAATGCTCGAAGTTCTTTAGTACTTTATAATAAATACCAAAGTAATAGAAACCAGCTAGAAAATAGCTTCCGTTTTGAAATAGATCACACTGGAGGTGAACGCTCTTGCCACAGTGAATTGCAAGTTACTTAGAGCTTTCCTTTGACTGTTTGCAACAAATCCTAATCAGAAATATCTATGGGCCAAACAAGAAACAAATACTTCGGTGTAGCCAGAACAAACCATTTGGGACAGTATAGACAGAACGCAACACGCCTTTTTCTGGGCCACGGGATATGAAATTGTGTGGAGGAGGTAATCTAATTTATCTTTGTGGGCAATGGTCTCATCTGGTTTAAACGTCATTTTGAACTAAGAAAGTCAATCTAGCAATGAAATGAACATTGATGATAGCTAAGTCCAGCAGGGACCAGACGACTTCATATTGCGAGAGGTGTTTAGAGTTGATATAATTTACTGTGTAAATACTCAGTAAAGGGCATTTGTGTCTTGAAAGCTCAGACCCCTTACTTCCTAGGGAAGGCCATTCTGGAAGCGATTCTCCCTCGCAGGCCCAGCACCAATCATGCCTAAGGGAGCTGGCATGGTAGAGTCCCAAGAAGATGGGAAGGGCCAGCAGAATACGGAGAACAGATGTATCAGTGTTGAGATTCTTCTCCAGTTCATTTTTAGAGGCTTTGAATGTCACTCACATAACCTGCACGGCTGCCGTGATGGGATGTAAGCATTGCTACTTCTTTCCTTATATGCATGGACTGTCTTTATACCAGCAAAAGGCTGCTACCCAAGCAAGTGTAGTAATGAAACGTTAGTTATCAAATGTTCAGACTCTGGTGTGGGTGGTGGGAGGGAGATGATGGACTTTTAAAGCTTAAGAATACTGACAGCAACCATAAAGGGAAGCAAATAATATTTAAACTTCCTTGTCAAAAACTAATCAAAATTAAGTTAAGCTGATTCGTAAACAACAAAAGGATGCAGGGAAAAGAATTATAAAAGATATGATAAATGGCGAATATCCTCATACTTAAAAAAAATCATTTAGACCTCAGTTAATAATTGCATGAAAGTCATAGATTACTATATATTGTACGAATGTTTAATTAACAGATAACTTCACAATAGAAGGAGGCACTCTAAAAAAATTAGAAAAACTATCCTGAACCACATCTCTTTCTAAAGTTTAGAAAAACTAATTTCAAATAAAAATGTGAATTTATTGAAATAAAATCCTATACTAAGAGGCTATTTTAGAATGAAAATAAAGAGAATACAGTTCGATACAGTCGATGAAAGCATGCCAGAAAAACCTGGTCATGAAATAGATCAAAATCATAACTTTTAATTTCAAGATGAAATAAACTACATTAAAAAAACAATGTAAGGTACAAAAAACCCCAACATGAATCAAACTATTAAAACGAAAATGTTCAAGAAAGAATAGGAAATAAAAATAATTTCAGAAATGAAACCTCAAAAAATGAAATAAAATGTTAATAATCACAATAGATAATGCTTTAGGAGAAATAGGAAGTAAAAGGGGAGATAAATTTTAAAAATCGAAACTAACTTGAGATGAAAAGTGTCAAGAGAAAGTGACAAATATTGAAGATAGGCAAAGAACATCTAACATACAGCAATAGGAATCTAAGAAAAAGAAGTCGAAAGCAAAGGAATAAGACATATATTAAAAGTACAATGTCAAGAAACTTTCCTGAATTGAATGGGGGAAAAAACACTGACAATGTATACTGAAAGAACATTTCACATACCTGAGAATATCAATCAGAACCATTAATATCAAAATTTGCTGGATTTTAAGACAGAAAAATTCTTCAGGCATCTAAGCAAAAAGAAGACATGATTTATAATGAAAAAGACTTTTCAAATACAACATTCTATGACAAAAAAAATGTGCTAATGTATTTGAGATACTAATGTAAAGAAAATGGGAGCCAAGGATTTTCTATCCAGCAAAGCCGACTTTTAAGTGTGGAAGGTTCAAACTGTTATCAACACGAAAGAAGTTAGGAAATATTAAGCCCATGAGTCTTTCCTGATGAATCTATTAGAAAACAAGCTTCAGACAACCAAATGTTCAGAGAAACATTGATATAAGGCTTATTGATGAACATTAAATAAACAGTCACTGCAGAGCAGATGAAAGAGTACAGCGTGCAGTGGCTCTATGTGCTGACAAAGCAGACATGATAGAGCTCTCTTAAAGGGTGAGGAAGGGAAATGCGGAGAGAACATGTAAAAAAATTAACCGTCGTCAGCAGTCTCTTCAGTGGTGGGAATACTTGTACTATTACTCTAAGACTATTACATAAGTACTGTAGACTAGAGTATGCGAGCTAACGTGGGGTGTTCTAATTATGTCATCCCTGCGTCACTGAGAACGAGGATTCTCAATGTGGAAGAAAGGTGATGCAGATATAAACCAGAAGAAGTTCAATGAAACCTCTGTGTCTTGAATTCAAGCCAGAAGTACCAGTAAAAACTCATAGAAGTTTCATCTTTAAATACATATTTGCTAGCTCTGTCCACTAAAACGACTTCGAGACAATTACACATCCAGTAGCGTTCCTAGTACCTAGGTTGTGGATTCTTAAATACCACTTCTCACTAAATGAAACCAGTGCTTCTTAAAGAAAAAGTTGATTTCATATCATCTCAAATATGTATCAAAAAAAAAAAAAAAAAAAGCAAGGAAAAACCTGAAGAAGAAAATGGACCAAAATATTAACTGTTGTTTCTGAGGATTGTAGGTGATTTTAATTTTATTCTTAATGCTTTCTGTATTTTATAAATTTTCTCTAATGGACACGTAATTGAAAAAATCAACCTTTAAAATAAAAAGACAGCAAACAAAATTATGCTCTGAAAACACATATAAGAATAAATATATTATAAAAGTATATGTTTTGAAAAAAAGAGGATCATCAGGCAGCCAGATGACAGCAATCCAAAATCATTTTTAGAGAAGGGCTTCTCTGAGGTCACTATGCATACATTTGTCTCTCTTAACAGAAAGATTCCTGAAGTCTATAGGCAGAAATGGCCTTGGGAGCACGTCATGAAATGTGCGGCCCAGAGCTGCCTCTCTGAGACTCAAAGCTCTCCCAGAGCCAGCTGTACCCCTAAATTAATACTGTTCTGTCAGCTCTATTGGGGAGCAAGAGAGTGTAGACAGGGCAGGACATTGACTTTCCTTTCAAACGCTTATCACTTGGTTCCTGGGAATTGGGATCCATAGGTAACTTCTTCCAGAGGACATAGTCTTCGAATAATTAAGAAATGGAAAAACATAGCTCCCACCTGAAGTCTCCCAACATTGGGACAAAATAACTCCATCTCTCCAGCTAAGCAGGAGCAAGGAGTAGCATACACAACATCTTCAGTAAAATGTTTTTATCAGCATGTTTCCAAATGGGTTTCGATGATCACGGCAGATTTCAGTGGTCAGGAAAGTCGAGGCACAAGGATGGTTGCCATAAGAGGAGGGATTCGACCGCTGACTTCAGACCCAAATTTCTTCTCAAATCAAATACCAAATGCCTTGATTTCCCTCCTGAAAAATGAAGGCGGTCTCACGCGTTATTTATTTTGTAGGGGTGCAAGGAAGATTAGTGAGAAGCTGTTTATACACACCCTATAGGCTCCTGGGGAAAAAGGTTGTATAAGCAGAAGGTGTTGCACATGCAGAGGGCTATCTCGGCACACACAAAAATAGAGGGGAGAAGTTCAAAAAGAGAGTTCGAGTCTTAAAAATACACTATAGAGCAGATTCTCAGTTCCTGGGGTGTTATATAGGTCTCTGGATGCAAGTGGTTTAAAGAGAAGTGACTAGAAAACACAGGACAGAGACTGATCAGCAGCCTTCTGAACAGGTTCCAGGCACCCTGGGTGTGCGTGAAAGTGAACTGTGGAATGAAGAAAGCCTGAGTGAGGAAGAGCTGCAAGTTCCTAGAGAAACCATCGTAAGTTGTTTGAGGGTCTGTGGCAGTGTTCTCAAACTTTAGGGCCTATTAGAATCACCTAGTGATTTTGATAAAAGGCAGATTTCCAGGTCTTCCTTCCAGAAATGATCATCGGTCAGTCTGGAGTTCTGCCCAGAAATCTGAATTTTAAGAAACTGATTCTTATGCATCTTAAACTTTGAGAACCAGTGGTCTAAATTTTACAGTCTGGAGGTTTGTGGTGAACTGACGCCTCATTCTCTGAAGGCAGAGATGGGCTGGGCCTATCGGGATTCTAACCCTAGTTCTAAATCTTGCTTCAGAATGAACACTGGGGAGGACAGAGGAAGTAAAAATTTCTGGGGCAAACTCCGCACCATTACTAAATACAGCCACTCACGTACCCAGACCTGCAAACAGTACCTGCCTGGTTTAGGTATCTAGTAGGAATAGAAAAATATTCTGTATTTGTGCTGACTAATACTATATCCACTAGCCACATGTGGCTACTGAACACTTAAAATATGGCTAGTCGAAATTGAAGTTTAATGTAAACATAAAATACACATTAGGTTTCAAAGATTTAGTGCAAAATATATGTATTAAAATATTTAATTAATATTTTTCTATTGGTTATAGGTTGAGATGATAATGTTTTAGAAGTATTGTGTTAATTATAGATTAAAATTAATTTCACTTGTTTCTTTTTTCCTTTCTAAGTGAGGTTACTAGAACACTTTAAATTATATGATTCACCTTGTATTTCTATTAGACAGTTTCATTCTAGATCAATACACTTTCTGGGTCTTAATTTATAGAATTCCTTGATTTTTGAGTGTGCTCCTTCTGGATAATACTGGTGTGCCCGGAGCCCCCTCTTCACTGCCATCTTAGCAAGGTGATTAAATTGTAATGGCCCCTCAACAAAGAGAAGAACCCAGCTCACTTATTAGTCCAAAAAGCCTGCTATACAGAAATATTCCTACAATACAAAGAAGGAATCAAAGGGTATAAGTTAATTAATAACTGAAAAGATAATAACAACACCAAATGTCCAAAGCTGGTGACAACTTGTGTGCTATAAAGATGCTCCATCTCCTGATGTCCTGCTTCTCCCTAGTTCCATTGGGGAAAGGGAGAACAGAGTGTCAGAACTGGTACTCCCTCTCCAGAGAGGGCAAGAGCAAATGCGGGCCACTTCACCTTCTCCTCGAGTAGACCTTGAGCCCGATACAAGCCTAGCCAGTCCTATCTGGAGTGGCTTTCAGACACATGCTTGAAGACTATTTCTTTAATTTAAAGTAAGTCCTTACATTCTTACATGGGTTCTTTTATCACTGGCCCAGATGTCAATGAAGACACGATTAAAGCACTAGCAAATTTCTTTTCAAAAGACAGAAAAAGCAGAGATAAATTTTTAGGTTATTTGGGAGCATGACAAATTTTACACCTAGAGAAAAGTGTAAGAAAAAGAGATTCTCACCTTTTTAACTAAACTAGAACTGAAAATAAAGACTCAGATGTGTTCTGACTTCCTGGCTGCTTTGGGTGCTATGGCGCCCTAAAATTCTAAAAAGGTTTTTCACACTCTCACCAGCCTCCTTCTTTCTGAAGAGCTCGTTTGAGTTCTTCTCACTTGCGTCTTCCATCCTGGAGGTTTGGGAGACACCGCCATGGCCTGACAAGCTCTCTGCTTGAATCCCGAGGTGGTGGCGGGCATTCATCTATGGGTCTTGAGTCAGTGGCCATGGCGACTTCGCAGAGTTACCCAAATTGTAACTCTTTATGGGCAAGGGCTGCAATTTATGGGGGGAAAAACAACTTTTCAAACGCAAAGTTCATAGCACCTTGTCAGATCGTTGCTTCAGGTGGTACCTCATTTACCCAGCAGAAGAAACTGGACCAGACTAAAACTACAGTAAATCACAGAGAGGGAAATTGTACTTTCCCTGGCTTAAATCGGCTGCCTCCTGTGGTAGTATTTGAGAGGACCCATGGCATCTTAGTCTACTTGCACTGAGTTATCTTAAATTGAAGATGGAAATCTAGGTTAAGAAATAATATACGAGAGAAGTCACAGACACGCTTTCTAGTCACACACTCCATATGGCAATGAGTTATTCCTCAGCCACACATGTCAGAGGCCAAAGAGTCTCCCAGTTCCACCATTTTTGTTTTACTTATTGTGAATTTTCTGACAGGAAATGGGAATTTGGCTGATAATTACCAGGCGTACAGATAAGGTTTCCTCATTAAAGTCTCATAAAATCATGAAAATAAATCATTGCAAGTGGAGAGAGAAAGAAAATCTTCTGTTTAGACTTTTCCATGACCATTTAGGCCAATTAGTTTTCCTCTTCCAGCCCAGTGACTTCATTTTCAGCTAGCATAGGGCCTGATAATCAGAGGAAAGAATTTAGAGACCTCACAGAACTTTTCTGATTTCAAGTTAATGGCTTGGTATGTCAAGGACAGGCCGAGCCTGGCAGAGTAAATTACGAAAGTGCAGCTGAGGAAACACAGTGGAGGAGACCCACGTAGCGCACGTCTGCAGAGATGATATAAACATAAATAAATACTACAGTTTCGAGAAAATCGAAGGGCTCATTTGGCCCGTCCTGGAGATTAAAGCTGTTAGGAGTCACGGGAGCAGTGAGGGTCCCAAACGAGACTCCACTAGACATGAGAATACTGCTTCCTCTGCTCTCATAGTTCCAAGGGTGTTCCTTCCTTTTTTGAGCTTCCAAAACAGGCATCAGGGACCCTGATGCCATTCAGTTTCTCCCGGGAACTCCTCTTCAGAAATTTCCCTGCTCACCCACAAGCCCTGCAGCTTTGCAATTTTTTCTATGACAATTTCTCTGGTCCCAAGGCCCAGCTTTCCCAGCATTTTACTTTCTCCAGAGTTAGTCTGACCAGTTAATCAGGACAATGGTGTCACTGGATCGATATGTGTTAATGATGGCCTTCTAGGTTTCACCCAGCATCCCTGAAAAATATCTGACCCTTGTTATGTTAAGATCTTTCCCAGTGGAGCTAGTGCCTACAACCTTCATTAGAATGCCCTACAAGAGCAGGGAAAGAAATGCAGCTAAAGTCAGTTAATATTTCAGACTAAAATTAATCCAGATTACTCATAAACCAAATTATTAAAATGAAGATACTCAGAGCAGATGACTGGGTGACAGGGTGACCAACCATCTGGGTTTGCCAGGGACCGAGGTGGGCTTTCAGTGCTAAAACCGGGCAAAGCTGGACAAGTAGGTCTCCCTCCTGGGTGGACCAGAGACATTAATGGAAGCCCAACACAGTGCTCGTTTCACCCTGTCCTAAGAGAATGAAGCACTTCTCGGGCAGTGACTGCAAAGTACCCAAACGTAAGAAGGTTTTGATTTAAGTCTATGAGCCTATTTCTTCACCTTCAGTGTCAAGTATAACATAAGCACGAAGCTCCAGTTGGAAGGCTCCATCTGCCTTCAAATGTTTCTGTGACTAGAGGTTATTCTCAGTCTTCCCAGCCGCTGTACCAAATACCATGCTAGGGGTTTAAGCAACAGACACCTACTTTCACACAGTTCTGGAGGCTGGAAGTCCAAGATCCAGGTTGCAGCTGATTCAGTTTCTGGTAAAATCTCTCCTCCTGGCTTGCAGATAGCCACTTTCTTGCTATGCCCTCACATGGCCTTTTCTCGGTGTCTGTGCACTAGGAGAGAGAGAGAGAGAGAGGGAGAGAGAGAAATGGGGGAGAGGGAGGGAAGGACGGAGAGAGGGAGGCAAGCTGTCTGATACCTATTATTGTAAGGACACTAGTCCTTTTGAATCGGGGCCCCATCCTTATGATCTCCTCTGACTTTAATTACTTTCTTAGAGATCACATCTCCAAATACAGCCACGAGGGATTAGGGCGTCAAGATATGAATTTGGGAGAGACACAAACATTCAGTCCCTAACAGTTATGTCACTCAAAGAACTGACCAATTTTAAATCCCCACTTGTAAAGATTCATTTAGAAAATGATAAAAACAGTTCTTGGTAGACCAGAATGCCCTGTACAAATTAGCTATACTGTGGTGATCAGGGTGATGATGATTGATCATCTAGATGGTGTTTTCTGTCTTCTACTTGAAAACACCCTCTTGTCCACCTTTCTAAGTGTGTTTACCATTCAGTGGCTTTTGCCTGCTGCTTGTCACCTGCCGCAGATGTCTTTGAATGAGCTTTAGAACAGCCTCCCCCAGACCCAAACTACCTGGCCCAACTTCCAAACATCTTCCACCACATGGTCTGCCCTCCCTTCCTCCTCTTATAGCCAGAAGGGCGGGTCAATGGGGAGAGAAAGGCAGCATTCTTGAGTTCAAATTACAACCATACTTCCTTTTTGCTACCTGGCAATGCTTCTAGATGCTCTATCCTGTGCATTTAAAGCTTGCAGCCCAGAAAGTTATTTTCCATATAATTGTATATAAAGTCTCCAGTCCCCCAGCTAACTTTATTTAATTCTCTCTTAGTCTTATTTGATAAGGAGGTGTGCCTATGTTCCTCTCTTTTCAGACGTTTTTATTAATGGCAAGTACTATGTTCGAGGAATTTTTCACTGAAGAACTCTGGAAGCATTACCAAATATAGTGAAGGGAGCCTTGGGCATCATCTCTCCATCACCTGAATCTATCTTGTTATGCTTTAACTCAAATTGAAAATATCCAGGCAAAAATTTATTACTAAATCTAAGTGTCATGAGCCCAGAGTTAATCCCTCAATTACCTGAATTTTTGCGGAAGCCACAGCAAGGCTATTTTCATAGATTTTGCAGCTATATCTTCTAGGCTTCCATTCTCTGCCATATATTAAATAGAATCCCTCCTTTTTTTTTTTAAGGGTTGTGTGCAACATTGCCGAGGAACGGGGAGCTTAATTACCTAGATGATGTGCCTTTGTGAACGTCAGGCCCAGCGTTGAGAATGTTTGTTGAATAACCACACGAAGATTTGATCCTGCTATCTGCTACTGCATTCATGCTCTAGCATGAATGTGGTTTCACAGAGGATATAACTGGGAAGAAATTTAGAAAAGAATTTAAGCAAAGAACGGTTGGCTCTTCACGGGAATGCGTCTGGTGCTCCAGGAGGAACTTTGGTTCTCCTGTCAATGTGGTGGTGCCCTGTGTACATTGCTGCAGCTGCCGCCGTTTTTAAGTACACACGGCCCCCAAACACGTTTGCCATATTTGGACTGCTGCACTTCTGAACAGACAGCAAGGCCATTGAAACCTTCAAGGCTGGCTGTGTCTACACAAAACGTCCACTTGGTTACATAAACAGTGCAATTTAGTCATGGAAACAAGATTTTTTGAAATTGAAAAAGCTAGGAAGGAGGACAAAAAGAGTAATTTTACCATGGAGAAACCTGACAAATACTGCTTTAGCCAAGAGACCATGGTCAAGATAAGCAGTCATAAATTATGTTGAAATGTACCCTTGATGTGATGTGATGAAAATGGTACTTTACATCTGTGACCTTCCTTTCAGAAACACATAACCCCAGTTTGATCTTGAGAAAAGCACAAGAAAAATTCCAATAATGAGGCATCCTGAAATAAACCTGACCCACACTTCTCAAAACTGTCAAGGTCATTGAAAACAAGGACAGTCTGAGGAATGGTCACAGCCATGGGGAGCCTAAGGAGGCAAGGCATCTAAATGTAATGCGAAATTCTGGATGCGATACTAAATCAGAAAAAGGACATGAGGGAAAAACTAAGAAAATCTTAATAAACTATGAACTTTAGTTAATAATGATGTATCAATATGGATTCGTTAATTGTGACAAAGATACCATACTAATATAATGTTAATAATAAGAAAAATTGTGTGACGGGCATGAGAACAGTATATTTCTATATATTCTCTCTACTAATTCTCTGTACTATCTGCTCAATTTTCCTATAAATCTAAAACCGTCCTAAAAATAAAGTTCATTAATAATTATAAAGAAACACATACAAGGTCATGGTACAGGTTTGCCAAGGTGAAGAAATGCATCAAGAATAAATAAAATGCTTATTTTTTAATATATTAGACTTCCATGGACCTCGAGGGTATGATGCAAAGAGAAATAAGTCAGACAGAAAGACAAATACTACATAACCTCACTTATATGTTGCATCTGGAAAAAAAAAAGGAAAAAAAACTACAAACTTGGATACAGAGAACAGATTGGTGGTTGCCGGAGGGTTGGGCAAAACGAATGAAGGTGGTCAAAAGGTACAATCTTCCAATTATAACATGAAAAAGTCCTGCTTTTTTAAAAAAAGAAGAAATAAAATACCACCACACCAATGTACACAGAAGTCAACTAAGGAGAGAACACTTAACAATCTTACTAAATTTTAAGTTTTTTACTTTATTTCTTAATGTACAAAAAGTTCTTTAAAATAATGAATGACAAAGTCAGACACAAAGCTCACATATTGTATAATTCCATTCACACGAAACATCCAAAATAGGTAAATCCATAGAAGGTAGAAAGTAGAATAGTGGTTACCAAAGGCCAAAGGAAGAAAGGAATGGCGAGCGACCGCTACTGGGTTTTCCCTTTGAGATGATGAAAATGTTTTGGAACTAGATAGAGATGATCGTTGCACAATATTGTGAATGTATTAAACGCCGCTGAATTGTTCACTTTAAAATAGTTAATTTTATGTTAAGTGAATTTTACCTTGATCAAAAATAATTAATTATAATAAAATAATTTAATAATTTAAAAATTTTTTCAATAAAATAATGTGATAATGACAATGAAAATAATTAATAACATGATATGCTTTCTGTTTGTCTTCCATTTCTTTGTCACAATTCTGAATGTTATTTTAGCATTATTATAAAGCTGTAAATGACCAAAGGAAAAAAAAAAAGTAATTTTCATTTGCAAAAATATCAGGCAGCACTTATAAGTCAAAAAGGGGATCTGGCCCCAGGATAACATTTTTTGGGCGGACTGGTGTGGGTGTGGTGGGGACAGGGGCGGGCCAGAGTTCCCAGACCTGGCTCTGGCACTCACAGGGTCGGAGTGAACATTCAAAGAGCCCGCCAGGAAGAAATATTCAAGGATTCACAAGCAAAATCTTAGAGACCGGCCTGCGTATTAGCAGGGATGAGAGAGGAGAGAAGGGGCCTGGTGCCAGCAGCCAGGTAATTGACAGAGTTGCTGGTGGCCTTGACTAAAACTGACCCATTGTTTTGGCCTCCTGTGAACCCAGCAGGGGAGCCATGCAGTGCAATGTGTGAGGTGCACTTGCAACAGGGCTCTGTCTCCTCACTTTCTTAAGGCACTTAGGCCATAACAACAGGGTCTGGGATGTGGCAGTTTTCAAAGAGACAAGATGGGAGCAAATTTAATCTTATGCCTGGTTTGGGGGGCTCTCCCTCGCTTTCTGTCAGCCTCTCCAGATGCTGGCAGAAGATTAAGGCATGTGCTCTGAGGCTGGGGCCCAGCTTTGGCCTGGCCTACTCCTCTTTGCCTCTCAGAACAACTAAAGTCTTCGGGGAGAGGTGCTGGGTGATCCAGAGATTACCATTCACCTCTCTCTGCTCCTTATGCCCTTTTCTGGATAGATGATGCGGAGTGATGATGGATGGATCAACCTCCGCTGGGGAGGTAACTTAATGCTGAAGGGTTGGAGGCTGGAATGCTGGCAGAAGGGAGCTCTGAGGCAGGTTGGTGAGGCCTTCTTACCACACAAGTAGTTACTTCCTCAGTATGTAGGACTATTCTAGGGGGAGGTGCTAAATACTGCTACCCGCTCCCTCCTGGATTCTTCTCCATTCTGAAGAGTTACTAGACCATTTATTATTAGGGTTTAAAGCAAGGCAAAGCTTCCCCACTAATAGCCCACTATTACCTAACTCAGAGCTCCCTCTTCTGTCATTCCATCTAAGTACCAGAATTGGAATTGGGATGAGAAAGCCATCATTTTCAGGTTCAGGCCAAGGTGAAACTGAAAATCTTTAGTGACTTCAACAACAACTAAAAATAACAGAAAGCATGGCAGAAACTGAGCATGGCACCTATTTTCAAAACAGAGCAAGACATTATTTATAATTCACCTTCTATAATGTGCCAGCAAGAAGGATGCTCCAAAAAGCAGAAGCTCCAAAAACAAGCCCAAATGAAAAACTGCTAGATACTCTTTTAGACTTAAAATGGCAGTCGGTTATTGTTAGATATGATGGAAATAAGGAAATTTTAACCCTTTAAAGTAACCATAACACAAAAATCTCAAACACTTAACATAGCTTTCTTCTAATGCAAGATAGCATGACAATAGGGCGTCATCATTTAGATGAGGTTATTCAGACATTTGTTCATTCATTTATTCAACAAACATGTGTCAAAGGTTTAGGATGTGCAGATTAAGGAGGCTGCCCAGGTTTATGGAGGCTCTATCATTTTATAGCTACACCTTCTGAAACATATGGCCTCTGAAGACACCATGAAATATAAAAAGAAGACTGGAGGGCCACGGAAGTGCTGTTATGGCCAGGCCTAGAAGTGAAAAACCTTATTTCTATGCACATCTCTTTAGTCAGAACTCAGCCACCTGGGCCCAGTGTAACAGTAAGGGAGGCTGGAGAATGCAGGAGAGCACATGGATTTTCAGTAAACGCTAAATGTTTCTGTCATACCTACACTATCATGGGAAAGATAAGTTGATCAGGTAAATAAGGGCAAGGCTGCAACACATTTTGATTTCCAGGTTAAAGCGTTAGTATACTACCCTAGAGGCATCAGAGAGGCCCAAGGGGAAGGGCAACGTTTAAAGTGTGCTTTAGAAATTTAAACTAATCCCAGTATGAAGGCTGGATTAAGAGGAAAAGGCATTAGAGCCAGGGAGACCAGTTAAGAGGATGTTGTAACGTCTTGCTTTTGGTAATAAGAGCTGCATTAGTGTGATAGGAAGAGACTGAAAAGTAGAGATGAACATTACATTTTTTTGTAGAAGATTAATTACATGGAAGGTGAGGATTGGAAATCCAGATTTCGAAGTCAAGAGGTGATATTTGAAACCAGGAGGGCCCGCCAAGGGAGGGAGGAGAGAGTCCACCCAGAGCTTTGCTGCCACTTGGCAAGCGGGGGCCAATGGAGAGCAAGAAGTCAGCTCTCTCCAGGGAGGCAAGTGTTGAGAAGGCTCAATTTAGGTTTGGGCATTCTATCTGTTTGAAAATTTCTTATGCGGTCTTAAGATGAAAAATAAAGGGACGGAGAATGAAAGTCAAGATTTTTATTTCTGTATGAGTTTCGGGCTTTCTATAGTTTCCAATTTAGCTCAAATGAAGACATATTATCTTCGTAATATGATTACGAGGTAATGTTTTTAGTTTCAAAAGGAAGAAAAGAAAAATGTCAAATTAAAGGCAAATTTATTTCTCCACCAACTCTAAAACCTGAAAAGTCATACTTATTTTAGTCCTATGACTCCCATCTTGCCACACATTTCCTGGGAAGACGAACCCCATGGGAATCGGTGTGATGGTTTTGTACAAGTGGCATCGAACACACACACACTCCGACATAAACACATGCAGCATTGTTATAGACGGTTCGGTGATTCTCTCCGCCAGTCTTTTTATTAAATTTATTGAGGTAACGTTAGTTAATAACATCATATAAATTTCATGTGTACGACATTATAATTTGATATCTATATACTCTATTGCATGCTCGCCATCAAAAGTTTAGTCTTCTTCTATTACCATTCTGCCAGTCTTTATCAAAATCATTCTGTGACTCATAAACGGATGTACTAAACTTACTAGTTGGAATAGAAAATATCACATTCACTGGATGGTATGAGAAATCTTCCTTTTTTGTCTCTCCAAACTCTCCCCTCCACCCACCCACTTCCAATCTTTATTTAATAAAGCTACTCTTTAAATGCCAAGCATTGCAAAATGTGAGCTGCTGGGCACAAGACAAGTGTAGCCCAACACAGTGATTAGAAACACTGGTTTTGGATTTAATCGAATTAAGCTGCAGAACTTGGCTCTGTCCCTCATGAGTGAGTGACGTTGGGCAAGTCCCTGAGTTCTCTGTGCCTCTGCTTCCTCACCTGTGAAGTGCCAGCAATAACCCCCACAGTGGAAAGCTGCTACAGCTATTGAAAGAGATAAACTAGGTCCTGTGCCTCACACTCAGTGAGCTGTCCACAGATGAGAAGCCCTCCTCAAAAAGCTACCTTATAAAGGAGAGAGTGAGCCCAGAAGTTTCAGTGACAGGGCAGGGCTCAGCACAGGCAAAGCCACCCTCCTATGGTCTTGATCTCCTGAAGCTCCTGATGCTTGCTGGGTGATAAGCGCTTTCATGTTGCAAGGAACAAACACACTTGAGTTCCCTCAGCCTTGGACATTTGGGATGGGGACACAGAACAGGACACTGTCAGCAGAAACACAGCCAGACTTTACCGAGCCTTGGCAGAGAGGCAAGGGAGTAACACATGTCTAGAAATGCCATCACTGGTCCTATTGGTGGGTTTGCCCACGGTTCCCTAGGCTTGGTAGGGCTCTGGTATTTTGCAGACCCAGCCATTCTAAGATCATCGCTGAATAACCAGACTCTTCCTTCGGTCTCTTATCAAAGGCTTCCACTGCTTAGAGGCTCTGCTAACTGCTTCTGCTTTGCTTCTTTGAACTCTCCAGAAGGCTACAGGTATGGTAGGCCCCAAAGGCATCTTCTACATATTTAAAGCACACTCATTATCTAAGAATTACATTAATATGTCTCTCTTTCTATTCTTTTCTTTTTTCTTCTCTTTTCTTTTTCTTTTCTTTTTCTTTTTTGTGGTGGTGGTGTAGGGGCATGGTTAAAATGTTTCTGAAGCTATATTGAATGCCGATGGCAGTCGGAATATTCAGATCAATACCACAGAAATATAAAGGACCATAAAAGACTACTATGAATAACTGTACAACAATAAATTGTACAATCTGAAAAAATTAGATTCCTAAAAACACATAGCCTTCTAAGACTGAATCACAAAAGAAATAGAAAAACTGAATAGACCAGTTACTAATAAGGAGATTGAATCAGTAATCAAAAAATTTCCCAACGAACAAAAGTCCAGGACCAGATTCCTTCACTGGCAAGTTCTACCAAACATTTAAAGAATAATTAGCACTAATCCTTCTTAAACTCTTCCAAAATATGGAAGAGGAGGGAATACTTGCAAACTCATTTTGTAAGGCTTACCCTGACACAAAAACCAGACAAGGACACGATAAGAAAAGAAAATTACAGGCCAATATCCCTGATGAATATAGATCTAAAAATCCTCAACAAATATTTGCAAACTGAATTCAATAGTACATAAAAGGATCATATTCTGAATGAGTTACACTTGTCTTGGACCCAGCAGCTCACATTTTGCAAAACTTGAGATTTATTTCAGGAGTGCTAGGATGTTTAACATCCACTAATTGATCAATGTGATACAATACATTAGTAAAACGAAGAATAAAAAAAATCATGTGATCACCTCAAGATATGCAGAAAAAGCATATGACAAAATTCAACATCTTTTTATGATAAAAAACTCTCAACTAAGTGGGTATATAGAGAACATACCTCAACGTAATAAAGGATGAACACACAGTCCAGAACCTGGAAAAAAGATAAGGCTAAGAAACCAGAAATTGACAAAATTAATGGGGTATAATCCATGCAGAGAGACAGAATCAATGGACAAAGATCTAGTCAGAAGAAGTGCACAGTCTGCAGGTGTGAGTCACAGGTATCACTCCTTCGCCTGGATGCAACCTCTCCTAAAACAATTTTCTTCCTTTGACTCTGAACTCTTTGCTCACCAAGCAATCTGATTGCCTATTTGAATTCACAGGTGAAATTCCAGCTGGAAAAGTGATGGGAGCACGAACCTTCTGATCCCGGGAAAGGGATAAACATTTGGGAAACACTGAAAAACGTTAACCATGAAACAACTTCAGAGCCAGTACCCAGAAATCTCTATCTCCTCATTGATGTTTCTTTTCATACTCCATCCAAAACTCCTATTGATTTCAAAACCAGCTCCTGACTATGGGAAGCAATTTGTAAAAAGATGAAGAAAAACAAAAAGTCTGACTCTACGCTCCAAATTGTTCTCCTTTGAACACTTCGGGAATCCGATTTCCTCCATAACATAACCTCTCTACATCCACATAAAAAGCATGGTTTCCATTCACTTTTCAGTGACTATATAAAATAAACATTTCAGCAGACATTACGGTATATTCGCTTTGGCTTGCCATTTTCTAGATAGAATTGCTTCATTGCCTTCCTCAGTACAGCTTTCTAACCATAGTATCCTTTGTGGTACCACATTAGACAGACAGAGTCCGCAGATGTGAAGGATAATGTTTGGAAAGTTGCTGCCTTGCAATGAGAAAGCAATATTAATTACCTTGCTCCTGGCATAAGAAATGACTGCAATGTCCCACACAATGAGAATGTCAAACTGTCTTTTTTAATCTGACACCTGCACTGAAAATGCTAGGAATCTATGACACTTGCAATTAAATACCTAAGAATACCAAACACAAGTTCGGACAGGGTTAATTTGGAAATTATTGTCAAGACTCACTGAGGAACAGTCATAATTTGAGAGAAAAAGTCTAAAATAGCAAAAACCCCACAGAAGGACTATATACATGGTTTCCCCATTTCAAAAATGACTGAAAGTCAAAGGTATTCACTTTTTTAGACTAAAAGTTACAATGATTAAAAACACGTGATTAAGAAGACTCCATGGTATTAAGTGGTTTTCAGAAAGGAGATGCTATCTCTATGAAGGAAAAGGAGAAAGATCTCCCATCTCACCTATGTTTTGAAGAATAAAGAGTTCACTGCTGACTTACATTAAAGTTGACTTTTTGCTTGACTCTCATGTTGACATTTTTACCCACCCAGAATAAAATTGAGTTAGGAAATAGTAAAAGATAAAAATGTCAGACTATGAGGAAAGCAGATTTATCCTAAGAATATACTCAAACTCTCAAGTAGCCTCAAGTATATCCCAAGTCATCCTTTAAAAAAGAAAAGAAAGAAAAAAGAAAGAAGAAAGAAGAAAGAAAGAAAGAAAAGAAGGAAGGAAGAAGGAAGGAAGGAAGGAAGGAGAAGGAATGGAGAAAATACGAATAAAGAAGAAAAAAGTAAGAAGAAAAACGATCAATACATCATACCCTTAAGGATCCATCAGGTAATTCCTTCACGTAATTACTTCCTACCCTCCTCCCTCATCCCTCTCCTCCCCCTCCTCCCTAATCCCTCCCTCCTCCTCTTAAGACTTCCCTAAAAGAAAACTCAAGAAAGTATTTTTTGTGTCTTACAAATTATAGGGAGACATTTTCTCCTCAGTACCTTACCTGGCCAAGTGAAAATTCTGTGACCCATTTCAATGAGATTGTCTGTATCTATTTGAAATATTAGTATTCAGAATATAAATAGGTATTTTTGAACAAGGCATAACTGATGTAAACCAAAGCTAAGGGAGTGAGAAGGAAGATTAATATAAGGACATTACATGCAGCATAATGGCAAACTAAAACCTGCTTGAGATCAGCTAAAATTCTTAGGGGGAAAAAAAAAACCCTGTGCATTAAATCATACAGTTGAGCTTTCAGTTCAGTAGCTCATGTTTGGACAACGGCAAGTTCAGGCCCATTGAGAAGGTGGATGTGGTGCTGAAGGAAGAGCTAGTGGAGGGGGATTAGAACATAAAAGCACTTGGCATCCGTTAAGCAATGACAGCTCATAGAAAAACAAAACAAACAGGCTGAGCGCGGGGAGGGGAGGCACGACAGGTGTGAGAGGCCAGCCTTGTTTTTTCAGAGTTTTACACACAAAATCCCAACACAGAGTGGAAGAACTGGACTCACCTGCCCTCCAGAGAGGCTTCCCCTCACAGGAGGGAGCCCTGACTCCAGGTTCAGGGACACACGGAGGTTGGGTGCCTGGAGCCAGGCTGCCTACTTCTTCATGGAAAACCATTAAAAAGAAATTGCTACTTGTTTTTGACATTCCTGTGACCACTTTAAAGACACAATCTCTCAGTTTCAATCCTCAGATTACCAGCTCAAATATCATAAACGTCAAGGGTGCCTGGGGCGAATTTATAAAGCAGGCAGTTAGTTTCTTGGGTGGCCCCAGCTGCCGCTATCTGAACTGTTTTCATGGTGTTTCTTTCCTCTCCATCTCTAAATGTGCTGGGGTCTGCACGTGACCCCAGAAGAGTGGTGGAAATCGGCCCATGGCTGTGCGGGATACACGCTTCTATGATGCTGCTCTGGTCATGCGGTATTGACGTCTACATCCCGTGCTGGCATGTGCCCCTTTCTGAAAATAAGGGTGGAGGGTCCATCTGGAGAAAGTGTTATCGCGGGGGTCAGGCATCAGGGGAGGGAGCCCATCTCTCAAATTCAAATTTGGAATTTAGAGGAAAAGCCTCAATTAGGACAGGGAGAGGGTTTCTAGTTTTCTGGGTCTCATCTTGATAGATGAGTGTGCTCTCTCAAGACAAGACAAGAGATGGGACTCAAGAATCCTGACAGGGTGCCCCAGCTGGCACCAGGTCTTCGGAGCTGGAAAGCAGTTAGCTCAGCCTTTGAAGGCAGGGGCTGTGTTAACGCTCACCTGGGCTATGCTTTATTTGCCATCTGCTTTACCTTTTGGAACAGTGCACGAAGGGCCCCAGCCTACTGTAGCCATATTAAAAGGAACACAGAGAAGGTGATGGTGTCTAGGTTTGGGCAAGAACTTTCGAGTATGTACCACTGACCTTAGAAGTCAGGGACAGCAGCAGGGCTCCCGGAAGAGAGGCCCAGGGGAAGCCGAAACCTCAGCGCAGAGAGCCCAGCTGTCCCTGTCTGCACGGAGGTTCTCCTTCTGGGTCTAAGTGTTGATTCTGGATTTTGGATTTTGATTTTTGGTTCTGGATGTTGTCTCATGTGGGTCTTATGTTCCAGGCTCTTTCTTCCTACCTCCAAACAAAACCGACTCCTGAGAAAAAAAAAAAAGTCAGATCTACTTAATCGGCAAACATATCCAAGGCTTACTGTGCTCCAGGCTCCAGGGAACATCCTGGAGGCTATGACATGGTGCTTCAAGCCCACCCTCAGGAGCAGAGCCTCCCACTGGTGAACGCCCCCTCCCCCAGCTAGTTCCATTCTAAGCCTTATCTCTGGTTGTGAATGGAACCCACCATTACAGGAATATCTGATGTTAGCAGCAGTTCCGGGCCAGTTTTCTGGATCCTCAGATCTTTGCAAGGCCAGTTTCGGGCAAGGATCCCAGCTGACCGCATTCTCTCTCATAGCTCCACAACACTGATCAAATCATGGTAGTTAGCACATCACAAAGTGACTTGATCTGTTTACCTGTGAGTAATTAACAGGCAGAAACTTGCTAGGCTCCCAACAGCCAGACTCTTAACTTCACTAAGTTAAATCTCGTAACGACTGTTTAACAATATCTTTAACAATATAGATTGACAGAGTACCCTGACAACAGATTGAGGGTAAAACTATATCAAATTACAATGGCTTTCCTAGCCTTTGGTAAGATAAATATGCTAATAAAGCCTAATTCTGAAAGGAGCGGAGTTAAAAAGTAATTGTTCTCAGCACTCCCTCTGAAAGTCAACACCCAGACAGGAAGGAAGGGAAAAGGCAGAACTTGAAAATAAAGAAAACACAAAGGTATCATCACTATAGATACACATCGAAAACCAGGATGCTCCATCCTGGTGTGAGGAAAGTCTAAACCTCCGAGCCTTCTGTTAAAGGGTGTCTACCTTTATCAGACTCCAGTGCCCTTTCAGCCGTAGGCACAGCGCCCAGCCTATGTGTATTTCAGCGCTTGCAAAACACTGAGAGATTCAAAGAATAATTAACTGCCTTAAAAATACAAAAAGAATACTACATAATTGAAATTGATTCAGGTCCGATTATTTATCTATTGTATTTGTTGCTAACACACAACAAAGTACCACAGCTGAGTTGCTTTAACCCATTTCTTGTTTTGAAAAAAAAAAAAAAGGGTAGTTAGCTGCTCGTGTTAATTTCACATAAACACACTCTTTGAGGCTGAAGCAAATCTGAATGGTTTCCAATGTGAAAATAAAATATAAAAACTATTCTTGGAGTTTTCTCTAAACAGAACTTGTCCCTAATCCTAATGTAACAGAAATGTTTACATAAATTGGATTCATCAAATGAATCTTCGGCTAACACCTGTTCGAGAATTGTGTTAACATCATGTGTAGGAACGCTACGTTTTCTAGGGTTTGACATTTTCAGTGATTGAGAATTACCATATTTTGTAAATGGAAATACCACTAAAAACATAATGCTATAAATAGAATGATGTCATTTGTTCCCAAAAACTATCGATATACTAGAGCGATGTAAAAAAAATAATAATAAAAGTGAGCTATTTCGTGGCAAACTTTGGGGGCGAGGTTAGGACATTAATCCACGAGTTATCTCGGGGTACACTCTGCAGCCGCAATGCCACCGGTAAGGTAAGTATTCTTGGGGCAAATGGGAAATGGGTTAAACAGCAGAAATATGTTTTCGCACAGTTTTGGAGGCTGGAGTCCAAGATCCCAGTGTGAGCAGGGTTGGTTTCTTCTGAGATCTTTCTCCTTGGCTTGTAGGTGGCCATCTTCTCCCTGCGTCTTCACGCATTCTTCCTTGCATGCATGTCTGTGTCCTAATCTCATTTTAGAAGGATACTAGTCATATTGGATTCACCTACCATATACCCTCATTTTACCTTACCCCTTTAAAGGTCCTATCTCCAAATAGCCACATTCCGAGGTACTAGAAGTACTTGTAAATGTACGTCAGACCATGTTAAACCCTGTTAGTGCTTTTCCATTTCACTCAGAGTAAAAGCCAAGGCCCAAAACTGACCTATAAAGTCCATAACGTTCTGCCGCCTGCTCCCTCTTGGAGCTCAGCTCCAGCCCCCTCTCCCCACCGCCCGTCACATGGGCCTCCTTGCTGTTTTTCCAACATGTCGGGGTACTCCTGCCTCATTAATTCTCACTGCTGGGGACAACCTTCCTCTAGATAGGGCAAGTCTAACTCCCTGACCTCCTTCAAGTCTCAGCTCAAATCTAACCTTCTCTAAAAGACTTAGCCAACCACCATATTTGAAACTGTTGTCATTCTTCTCTGGCCATTTCAAACCTCCCTTGCCGTGCTCTGCTGTTCCTTCCTTCCCCGGCCCTTCCAGCTTTCGAACACATTCTCCATGTGATATGTTCATTACTGATGTGCTCCTACCTGCCCACTCCCCGCTCAAGGTAAGCTCCACGTCTTGTTCACAAATGTATCCCCCTCTCATAGTCTATAAAGCCTGCCACACAGTGGGCACTCAGTAAGTGTTTGTTAAATGAATGAGTAGATGAGTAATTGAAAGTACAAAATTCTTGTCAACATTTTCAAGAATACATCAAAAAGTGGCGTTTAATGCAAGTTATGATGGAATTTTAAAACATTCGGGTTGGGGCGTTACTTCTAAAAGTGAGACGGCCTAGTCTCTTTGCGCATTCTGTTCTGGTGATTTCCTCTCTCTGGTTCTTTCTATGAAACTTTCATAAATCCTAACAAACTAGGGTATCAACTTCCGGTTTCTAGATAACCATTTATCCTTCTTCTGATTTCTCCATCTAAATAACTCCAGGGTTCATCTCTTTTCCTTAGGATCAGGCATTTTCTGGACAATTTCTAAAAGAAAACAGCTTTATGCAAAAAATGTCTTTCTGAAGCTGGATAGCCTGGATTTCTACCCAGCTTCGCTGTCCTCATATGTACAATGTGATAGTGACTATCTCTATGTGGTATGTGAGAACAAAGGGAATTAATTAATGCAAATTCCCTAAAACGGTGTCTGGCATATAGGAGAACTATCTGCATGTTAGCTATATTTCTTCTCAAGATTATTGTATCATCTAGAAATTTGTTTGTTAGATATACATTATATTACTTTAACTTGGTTTTAAATTGTATTAATCAATGTAATAAAAATAAATCAAAATAAAAATAAAAATTCTGCCTATCTGCATCGTAAAAAAAATCCAGACAGGTTTTCACCAAATGTGGAATGATCTGACTTAAATATAGAATCAGTGACATGGTCAAAATTTACTTTGGGAAAGTGCCAAAGGAAACTTCAATGTGAAGTTTTTAATATTTATTAAAACCAACAGGCAGTCTTTGTCCAGAACAGAAGAAACTCGAATATAACAAAAGACTTATGACCGAAATTCAAGAGAGACGTGTTATTAATATTAAGATGCTATTGACAGGGAAAATCAGACGTTTTGAACATAAGCCCTAACCTGCAAGTCACCTCCTAACTACAGACACTGAGTTGCTTCCAAGCTACTTTTCACATGAGTAACTCTGTGCAGGCTCACCCAGGTGAGAGAGGAGTTGTTTAATAATGGTTAATGCTTCTGCGAAGCCATTCTAGGCAGATCATGTAGCAAGTAAAAATAAATCAGTCCCTTTAGGGGGAAAAAAAAACAACAGTTAAATTATTCACTCAACATTAAAGTCTGAGGAGACTTGCTGACAATTGGTAAAGCACAGGCTTTTGGAATATGAGGCCATCTCATATGTAGGGGAGAGATTTACAACAGAATTTTAAAATTATAAGGGACTTAAGAAACGATCATTTTGCAGTTGAGAAAAATTAATAAATTGAGAAGTGAAGTCCACAGCAAAAAGAAAAAAAAAAGATCTGCTCTCTATTGAGGTACCCTTATCATAATGTAAGGATAGTAAAAGACTAAAAAGCATACTAACCAACAATGTTAAACAGTTGAGAGAGGGACTATCTGCAGATGAGTGATTCAACGAAACTCCGCGAGGCAGAAAGCCAGTGGACAAGTGATGAACGAACTGTGCGAGGCACAAGGCAGAGCCACACGGTGCTCACCGAGGGAAATCTAGGAGAGGGAGGGAGAGGCGGCTCGCCCTCCAGGGCTCCTCAGGGGCTCGGGAACTGGAGCCTTCACAGTGTGGCCAAAGTGTGACTGAAACATGCGGCTGACAACAAGTGGGTCTTTAACAATAAGCACATCAAGCAATCGATGTCCTCGGCCTACTACACTGAATGCAATGACCCAGGCTTTCCAAAGCCAATGACTCAGAGATTTCTTTTTTGGAAAATTAGATAGCCACTTCACCCCCCAAAGACCTCCATGTTCTGGCTTTTGGTGGATCCTCAGCACAACAGCTACTCCCCTGCCTCATAGCCCTAAAACAAAATTTTACCCAAATACACAGAGCTCCCAATCCACTTTTAGAATCTTACTCTTAAATATAAATGAACAATCTTGGCAATAAAGAATATAAAAAAGAGAATTCATGATAAACAAATGGAAAATGTGATCCTAGAAGGATGGGATAATATAGAAACTAGGAAAAAAACAAAATAAACACAAAACCCTGTCATTCTCAAAGGCATTGAAAATTACATTTTGTCTATAAAATGAAAGCAAGATGTTTTGATAATGGAATAGGTATGAAACAAATATAAATTCTTACAAGTTAGTAATATGAAAGACAAAGTGAAATAATTGAAAGATGGAGTCAAGGAAATCTAGAAAGTGAAACTGATTGACAAAAGTGTGTGTGGCGTGTGTGCGTGTGTGTGCGCGTGTTTGTATGCGTGTGTGCGCGTGTGTGCGTGTGTGTGTGCGTGTGTTTGTATGCGTGTGTGCGCGTGTGTGCGTGTGTGTGGCGTGTGTGCGCACGTGTGTGTGTGTGTGCGTGTGTGTGTGTTTATGATGAGAGAGAGAACGAAGACAAATGGGATCAAATATTAGTGATGAGTGGATCTAGGTAAAAAGCATATGGGTGTTCTTACTAACCTTATTCTTACAACTTTTGTGTAAGTTTAAAATATTTTTTAAAAGGGCACGTGTTTACGCATAAAATGCACATATTCAGTATGTGTCATTGATTTTAAGAACTAATGGATATGTTCTCTGCCTTTCTATAGACATATAGTCCTATTCGTCCAGTGGGGTTTGTCTAATGACAATGTCGGGTCAGTGATCTTTTATTCATTCTTTATCCAATAATTTATTCTTTATTCATATAAAATGCAAGAGAATGGTCTATCTATCTGGTGCCAAATCTGTACTTTCCAGGGAGACTATATTTGGAAATGCATTTAAATGAGTCCATGTAAAGGAAAAATAAATAAGAAAATAAATTTTAAAACAAAAATATTTTTAAAAAGATAAAAAGAATCTATAAAAGCCTTACAACAAACAACAAAAGAATTCAGTATATTTAGTCCTAAAAGAGCTGTTCCCTCAAAAGAGAACAAAAATCAAACAGAACTTAGAATTTTTTGATACATTATGTACCAGAAGAAATGAAATTATAATTATAGATGTTTAGGGTAATATAATTATGGCATAATAGTTTTATCCTCAGTCAAGAAATTATTTTTCTTTTGTGAAGTCATCAAAAAAACTATTTTATACATAGAAGGACTCAGAAAATCTATCATCTTTGTACCTGTCTTAAATATTTATCCAAAGATACATTGGCAACAGACTGAAAGGTAATTATAATCTCAGTTCCAGCATCTGGGAGTTCTTGAATAAAAAAATTAAAACAAGTAACCATTTTCTCTCAAAAAAATAATTGCAAATAAGTTAAGTGCAAATGAAATTTAGATTTTTTGTAGTTAAAGAAGATACTTAATGTAAAACAATGTAAGATACAACAAGCTGAATTTTTATTAACAAAGCCTGGAAAGCTGATGATGAAGGAAATAGCAGATAGGGAACTGTGAGCTAACGTCCTCATTTCGTATTGGTGAAATCAGAAGATAATGCATAATCTTGACTTTGATGATTTATGAAAAATAAGTTGAAAAA
This sequence comes from Rousettus aegyptiacus, assembly GCF_014176215.1. NCBI lineage: Eukaryota > Metazoa > Chordata > Mammalia > Chiroptera > Pteropodidae > Rousettus > Rousettus aegyptiacus. The sequence continues at coordinate 28,130,998 of NW_023416286.1, forward strand.
TACAGAAAAACTTAATGTACATGTAATGAAAAGAAACCATATCCGGCGATATGAACAATTGCTGGCCTTGCTGGATGAGACTGGGAGCCAGGAAAAACTCTCATGCTGATCAGGGACGCTGTTGCTAGAACCTCATGTCTCCAGAAACGCAATGGTGCTTGAAGGACCCAGGCATGTCAAGAGGCTGTTTAGAGCCTGTCGCAAGCTTCACTGAAGCATCAAAAGTGACGGATCTTAAGATATGAGTAATGGTTGACCTCCAATAAATAACTCTTCTCCTTTTGAGGGTAATGGCTCCTGGCTTGCCACTGGATCCTGGGGGAAACAACTGACCATGGGCCACCAGCTGACCGGGCACCTGATACTTCATATTCATGAACTGAGTGTTATCTGATCCACTTGGCCATTAAATTGGAAATTCCAAGAAGTGCTCAACCATTACAGAAAGGTGATATAGACAGGTCGAAGCCTAACAGTTCCAGAAGGCATAAATAAGGTCCAGGAGCAAGTCCCTCACCCAGCCAGCATGCTTACCTTGGCCACACTGGCAGCCTCACCATACTCAAGGCCTCCTGACAAAATCTCAGTGATCAACTGTCTGAAGAGGAAAAACAATTCAAGCCTGATTTAGATGGCTCTGTACCATATGCCAGCACCAGCCCAAAGTGGACTGTTGCAGTCATTATAACTCCACTGGGAGTAGCCCTGAATGTGGGGAGGAGAAATCCCCACAATGGGTGGCTCTTTATCTGTAAGAGGAGATGTCCTGGGCTAAGACCCAGCATTGATCCCTGGAGTGGCTAACACTCGGCCATATGGTCAGAAACAATGTCATGGTTTAAAAAACCCACAACTGTGTATGTATAAGTAGTCTGATTTTATTAAAAGATATAAATACATATGGTTATATATAGTTAATACATATAGACATATAGTTTAATTTTATAATTAATAGATACATAATTGTAACATTAAAACAATGTATGCCATAATGGTAACATTACAAATGGTTATTTTCTTATATTTTCCTAAATTTTTTTCCTACTGATTATGCATTTCTTTTATAAACAGGAAAAAATTTAAATATTATTTTAAAAAGGAACTTCCTTGTGGCTTAGCACCATAGAAATGCATTCGGCATGCTCCGTGGAGTTTATTTTGCTCTGAAGACTGTCTTCTGTAAGCAACATTATGGTGAGTCTGTGGACACATGTGTTATGACCCTTTACGAGCCTGGTTTGGCATATTATATACCAAAGACACTGGAATCATGATCTTTGTAACTGACTCAGTCATATAAATAGAATGCAAAATGAGAGGCTTTCTGCTGATCTATAAGTATACAGGGCAGCATGGTCACTGAAAGATCTAGGCTTTGGGGTGAGGCTGGCTGGAGTTTGAGTCCTGGCACTACTGTTTGCTGGCCATATGACTTTGGAAGGCACGACTGACTTCCAACTCTACGTGTCTTCTTCTTGAAAAGCAGAGGATGCCAACCGCCTTATGCTATCTTTATAGTGGGATCGAAATAACTCAAAGTTGTGAGTTGTATGAGAGCCTCATCTGCCAGTACCGAGCTCACCGCTGGAACTCCACATCCATTTGATACACACACGGTAAGGGAGAGTAGATGGCGGAGATGGAACGAGAGGCTGGCTCAACTTCCCAGGTTTCCTGTTTACTTTTAGCAGCAAGAAAGAGAATCAAAGTCTCAATTCACCTTCTGCCCAACAGACTATGACTGACTCGTGAGCACAGCTTGGGGCTGGTGAAAGAAAGGGGTAAGGAGAATCTTTGTAAGTTCCTCCCGCCTCCCTTGTAGCCCCAGTTCCTCAGGAGGTTATATCCAATTCTGGATGCGAACGACCCTCCAGTCATTGTTAATATTCCTACAGCCCGATGGGAAGTTACATGCAGGAAAGCAGCATTTACAGGTTTGTGAGATCATGAAGCAAATCTACTCTAGTGAAAGCCAGTGCAGCCCTTCCCTTCCTCTCTGTTCTCTACTTTAGTCTGGGAAACACCTTAACTTGAGAAAGATAAACTCCAGCATGTCCCAGGTGGATGAAGCTTGAGAGCAATAAAAGAGACAGCCTCGAGGTTAGAAAAATATTTTATGAACTTCGTAGCCACAAGAAAGCTCCACGAGAAAGCTGTCCTCGCCCATGTCCTCCTACCATGTCCCGAGGAGGCTTGTGGGATCTGATGCTACAGGGGCGTGCACTAAAGCCCACAACTACAGTCCTGAAGGGCGACTGACTGCGCACATCTTTTCCCAACTCTGCGGGTTCAGTGATGTCTGCCGATAGCCTGAAATCAGCCATGCTAGGAGTACTTCCTGCCAACAGGTCGCTACTCTCATGCTTTAGAGTTAGACAGGTTTGGACTTGTAGCCTGGATTCCCAATCCTATTAGCTTTATGCCACAAGTAAGGACCATGTGCTCCAAAAATCTTGACCCCTCGTCTAGGAAATCAGGGCAATGAATTCGTCTTGAAGGTCATCATCTCTCATCATAAACAAGTGCCTAGCATAGTACTGGAGAAATAAGGAAGGTTCAATTATTATTAAGTTCATGTTCCTTAAGGCTGGAGCCTTGCTGGAATTTTCCAAAGGGATCTATTAGCTTTCCCTATGATTTTAGTCAACAAGAGAAAAGTGAGCAGGAAGGAATCGACCACAGCTCTTATCTACAAAATAGAATTGCAGAAGGCTCAGCCATAAAGAAGGCTTGAAATGGCCAGTGGGCCACTGCTTTGAGGTGCTGTTCATCCAACAGTCCCCTCCTTGTTCCTATGTGATGTCCGAGTTTGCCACATCTGAAATTTCTCCAACCAATCAAACATCTTCTAGCCTTCAGAGCAAGTTGCAGTGACTGAGACGTGGACAAATTCTTTCATAACACGGGGCTATTAGTTAACCTTCAAGTTTCTGAATTCTTCAGAAAACAAGAACAAAAAAAGTGTGTGTGTGTGTGTGTTTGAGAGAGGCAGAAGGAGGAAGAGGAGGAGGCGGAGGAGGAGGAGGAGGAGGAGGAGGAGGAGAAAAAAGAGGGAGGAGGAAGAAGGAAAGAAGGGGGAGGAGGGAGAATGGAGAAGGGGAAGGAAGAAAGGAAAGAAGGAAGGAAGGAAGGAAGGAAGAAAGGAAGGAAGGAAGGAAGGAAGGAAGGAAGGAAGGAAGGAAGGAAGGAAGGAAGGAAGGAAGGATGAACAAAAGAGAAAAAAAGTGCATATCTCCTTATTGTTGGTTTTCCTGTGTGATCTACTATGTCTGGCAATGACAGTCCTGTAGAAACATCTGGGACTCATCATCTGCCTTCTGCTACACCAGAGAAGAGATGATTTCTGGGTATTAATCTAATATGGGGGCACTCTATGAGCCTACCAAAGGGAACAGCAGGGTTTTCTAATTTATTGTGCCAGATGAGAGAATTTAGAGATTTGAGGGAAAGTTTTCACTGCAATGTCAAGGTGGGAGTCCTCAGGACTCTCCCCATCCAGATAAGCACAAACCTCCTCTGTTCTAGGGAAGACAGGCTGTGCAAAACAAGCTCACATTACTTGTTCTGTGCGTACACTCAAAAGAACAGATACAATTTCAAGGACTTTTGAGACATTGGGTAGCTAGAGTAAGAACGAAGTCTCTTTATAACTAACATTCTCCTCTGTAGATATTGATGATTACTAATAATTCGAAAAGAGTCACTTACAGGAAAGACTGACATCCAATTAATCTCTAGTGGAAACAAATGGTTCAAGTAGAAAAATCACTGTCTGGAACTGACGGTGAATTTACTATCATAGTTGAATTTACTATCGTCATTCAGAGTTCGCTTCGATCTCGACATGTCTTGAGAAAATTCTGGAATTATTTCTGTGATGCCTTGATTTCCTTTTATAAGAAAGGGAGCTGCAAGAAGTGGTCTTCCCTTTTTGATGACTTTTTAAAATGAAATATTTATAGGATTTTTAAAAAGCAATCATTTGCTTTTGGCCAAGAAATTCATTGCACTGTTATTTTAAATTAGGAAAAAAGGTCTCCAACTTTGATGTGTTAAAAGTTCTAACTGTTTATTGGGGGCACGGGACCAAAAACTCTCATTTTATTGAAGCTTATGACACATACTCAGCTATTAACCTCTAACAGCGAAACTGGAACATTCCTTCTGAGTTCCAGAATTTAGTGAGAATCTAAACATTCTCCCCAATATTCTTTTATTACAGACAATTTCTGGTTCAGTGAAAGTGCACTGCATTACAAGATATTCAAAACACTAGGGAGAAATAGTTTTTAAACTATTTATCATCCTATGGGGTTTTGATTTTCTGCTGACTGTTATAACTTGAGAATAAAGGGCCTCCTCACGCTAGGGGGGAAAAAGCTATTTATGAATAGTTTGTGATTCGGAGCAGCTGCTCTTCACTATATATCATCCTTTTTTGATAATCATGTTTTCACAGAAATCTACCGCTAATAAGTGGGTACACACAAAACAAACTGCAGCAGAGCTGTTACCTTGAAAGAAAGATGTCAGATAAAAAGCTCCTCCTGGTTTAAGTATCCTTGAGATTCTTCATTATAGGAGAATAATAAATCTGAAAACCTGTTGCATCTTGGGAATCTAATGTCACCAACAGAGAAGAATACCGTCAAGTAGTTTCTATGCAGCTTTCACTCTGGGCTAAAATGAAAAACATCTTATATGAGAGGTTGCATCCGCACACAAATTAGAAATGCTTTTATTCAACCTGGACAAACAGGATGAAAATATCTGGGCTGTATTGTGAATGTTGCCTTACCAAGCTGGAGACCAAATTGTGCTTGCATTGTGCTTGGGCACTAGAGAGTGAGGAAGTGGGAACAATTTCGAATTTGAATATGCTGTTCCTGGCCATCCAGATGAAAAAGACATATAAGCAAAATAGTTACTTTCTCTCAAAATATTTATAACTGGAAATGACTAATTCAGTTTCCTGTAGTATACTTCTAGAGGTGCAAAAGCAAAAAAAAAAAATCCTTTATCATAAAGCTGTTTTACTAAAACTTAATTAGGAGACGTGTGGTACCTTTCCTGCTAAAGAATCAACAGGCAGAGGAATTTCACAGATTACACACCAGAATTCAAACCTCGAATGCAAGAGTAGAGAAATGGATACGGTTGCAAAGTGCCAAAAGGAAAGCGACCTTTAAGTGTGTTAGAAAATAAATTTTACAGTAACTGCTGGAGGAAGTGAAAGTGGACGCCACAAATTACAAAGGGGAACTTGACAATATGTTTTAAAAACCTTAAACATCCAAACGGCTTTTGACCTAGGAATTCTAACTCCAGGAAACATTCAGATTCCTTGAAGGACGTTCATTCCAACCTAAAACTTCAGTCAGGAACACATTTAAAGAAATGTCCAACAATGAGGAACGGAAGGAAAATGATTTAAAGAAAGAGCCGCTCTGCGGCCGTCTAGAGTAAAGCGGCGGAGAATATTTAAGGACACGAAAACTGTGGGGAAAAGGTAGGTTGCAAAATAGTCAAAACTATATGGTCCCAATCTGACACTCAAAATGTCAAAAGGAAATACGGTATGTCGCAATAACACCTGCCTTGTTCGTAGGTGCGAATCCACACATGTGCTGAGCTCTCTTGGGCCGTGACAGTGCAATTGTCAGCTGAGAGGAGGGGTCAGTAATTCGAAGACAAGGCTAGAGAAGGTTTAGGACAGATTCATATTGTAAGCTTATTCTAATTTTGCTCAAGTTGTTTTCCGAATACACAAATATGTTCTATCTCAAATACTTTTCAAATAGCAGTTGTTTGGTTTAAAAAATACTTATAATGATGCCTCCCTAGGTATACTGATAGGAATGCCCCCCCGCCCAAGAACATACCAGTACCACAGCCACAGATTTCACTTAGAAGCTTCTTGAAAGAATGACCTCTATTTCATAGGCTCTTCATTTAGCTATTCAAACTTCAAAACAAAACAGAATAAAAGGCGTGCCGGTGACTATTATGAATCTGTGACTTTGCCGAAGGTCGCCCGACCCCAAATGCTTGCATTCCCCCTTCCGCCCTCTTGCATGCACGCATTCCTTCATGCATTCATTCAGTCATTCAATAAACATCTATGCACAGAAAACTCGAAGACGACCAAGGCACAGCCCCTCCCCTCAAGGAGCTCGTTACAGACTCACGGGGCAGCAAAACTCATACTCAGGCTGTTATGAAATTATGCAGAAGATCATGTTCACCGACATCCTCCTATTATAGGTTCTTCTATATTATGAACACGTTTGGAACAGAGAACTTTTCTGGGTAGTTACCGGCTTTCCACCCAGACACAAGAGACAGGACTGTAGGACAGAACTGACGGACGGGGCACAGAAAAGTAGCTCAAGCCAAATTCACCTGCTTCCCGTGTTTGCCAAGGGGCGGCCTTGGGTGTGGTTTTCTCTTTCCATCGAAGCACATTTAAAGGGTAAATGTGACATCAAGTTTAAAAGCAATGGTTCCAGAGGTCTGTGTTGGTGGAGACAATGTGCCAGGGTCAGCACGTTGTTCATATGTAGTAGAAACCTTAGCACCTCCACATAATCATTAGAAAACCTAAGGATGAGATTTACAGTTTAAATAGAATTCTATAATTGTAAGAAGGAATTTTTCAAAAGATTTCTTGTCCTTGAAAAATGTGAGTGGTTTATAGAATGTCCCAGCTTGGCGGTGACATAACTTCGTGTTTGGCTTTTTAGAACTATGTCTGAAGAGGCAGAAAAAAAAGTGAAAAATGTTCCCTGATTCCTGAAGGTCATTTGAAGATATCACCCCCAGACTTCAAGCTACTTGTTTTGGGGGGGGGGGTCAGGGGTTGGGAAGACAAGGCAGGTGGTAAAGGAAACAGACTCAGTATAGCCATGCCTGGGCACCACTCTAGACTTAACTGAATTGGAATCCTGAATGAGAAGATCTCCTTAGGCACACACATGTATACTTTGAAGAAGTCTCCCCTGTAACTAATTCATGCCGCTGCCCGTCTGCTGATGAGGGCTTTTGCTGTAGACATTCTAGATGGTGCACGAACAGTTCACAGGAAATAAGTTGTCCACTGGAAAGAAAAGGTTTCACGCATAGACCAGGTGTAAAACATTTAGTCAAGTGGAAAACCAAGACCTCGTGACAGGACCTATGGAGGACCTGATAGGGGCCAGGCCCTGTGTAGGTTATGCAGGTCCAATGAAGAGAAAAAGAGTTGTGGTCCTGGTCACCACAGAGCTTATTGTCAAATAGAACAGAGTGAAGTAAAGATGTGGATGGCTGCTGACTCACCACCCCATCTGCCTCTGGAACGAGAGGCTGAGCTGCTGGGAGTGCTGCTGTCAGTCAGGCCTCAGGTGAGCATCCTTCAGGAACTGTCAGGACTGAAAGGACCACCTTGCCTGGGATGCCCAGAGGCAGCCTGCATCCAGTGACCTGGAGACGTGGGTGCAGAAAGGTCTGACTCCCTCACCCCATTTGCGCACCACTCCGCAGGATCATCCTAGGTTCTGAGCTTCCTCAGAGACTCAGCCAAGGGCTGATGAGCCTGCATCATAACCAGGAAAGAAGAAAAGAGCTGGCCCTGCCCCCCACAACCGCAGCTAGCCACATTATTCTCTTATTGGACATTGACGATTTCACAAAATACCACCTCAGATAAGGTTACACTGAGACCATGACAAAAACAAGAAAAAGCAAGGTGTCTTCATAATTTTGTTTAAGAACAAAGACAAGGTCACTGTGCCACTTAGAAAAATAACAAAATCTCACCCACCGTTTCTTGGCTAGAATGAGTGACTGATACTTCTTTTCCAGTCACAGCTCTGCCCTCATTCCATTCTGCCCTCCACAGGGGTAAGATTTATTGAGAAGCCCCATCATAGAAGTACTCCCACATTTCTTTTTCTAGATTGGATTAGCAGTATCTAATCTAGAGTGAACTTTGGATCTTCCCTGAATTACCTTACCAAAGCCCAAGCCCAAGTCCTGTACAAAATTCTTTCTAACGCTCTTGCTGACAGGCCCATGGTTCTCCAAGGTGTATTTCCTTTCTCTCTGCAATAGACTCAAGGCACGTAAGCTCAGGTGTGATCCTGTGGCCTTTAGCTGAATAGCACTGACCCAGCCCACCCTCTCCTCAGTCAGGCCTGTTTCTTTCCCTTTTCTCTTGTCATGGGACCGATCTCAAGAGCGTTTCTTCCTCAACTACTCTTCATCTCAGAATCTACATCACGGGGAACCTAGGCTATGAGAAGAAATAACCCCCAACTCTGAGTAGTAAGTGCCAGAGAGAAGGAAACCCACAACAGAACCCCTTCCTTCTCCAGGTCCGACAAGCCTAGCAAATGTCCTGCAATCTCGGTCAGTGAAACCTACAGACTGAAAAGTGGATGGGTGCTATGATGGGGCAGGAGAGACGGCTGCAGTTCTGCACACTAGTCTTTGGGATGATCTGGAGGCTGCAAGGAGCCTGAGGAGAGGCTCTGGCCGGTGCACTGGAAGGCCAGGGAAGGGAGGTCAGGGTGGAGGGATAAGGGTGTGGACCAGGACAGAAGGGACCTTATATGTCCTAGTAAAGAGTTGGATCTAATTTCCTAATTTTGACCATTAAAAGGATTTAAGCAAGGAGTAATATACTTAGACTTGTATTTTGGGTTCAGAATCAAATTTGGTATTTAACCATTTCAAACCAAATGTAAAATATGCCAAGACCATGCCATCTTTACATTGATGACCACGGTATGCAATGCAGAACAAAATTATAGGCGTTTCTGAAGTCTTAAAAATACGTTTGGTTTTTCCTCTACCCAAGTACAAGTGTATCACTTTGTGAATGATACTTTGTGAATGAAACCTACCAACAGAGCTGCAAAGCGGGAAGAACTGTTCAGCAGCATAACCTGGAGCCTGCCACTCTGACGGGCTCCAGGAGGTGACACAATGGGACAGCCTTCTCAACTTCAAGGGCTTTATAATCCAACTGGGGGTACATAATATGTACATGGGAAAAGGAGGAATAGCAAAGAACGTAAGAGTGTTACAATGACTGGCGGGAGATGGGCTAAGACAGACGACTTCCTGTGTATAGTTAGACTAAAGACGACACTTGAAGGTGAGGAGGTGGGTGGGGGCTCCTTCTGCAGACACAGGCATAAGGCAGTGTGACATACTACTAGTGTGTTATTTTTAATATTCTGTAGCAAAAGTGTTAGAAAATTTATGTGTAATGTTAGCTCCCCTTCCCCCCAATACACATTATAGCATTTACGACGATAAACATGAAGTCTAAAGGAAGATGAATTATATATTCTCTCTCTGTCTTGCAAATGTATCTTCGTTGCTCCTGCTTTTAAACCCCTGTTATCAATTCCTGGAATATTCTTCAGGCCTCTCTGACCTTAGCTTCTTTGAGGGTTCAGTTTAAATCCTAACTGTCTGTAAGAATACCTCTGCCACAACAGTACCACGATAGTGCACAGTCTCCCCTGAACCCCCACAATAGCACAATACTGGTTTTGCACCTTACAATGTGTGTCATTTCTATGGGTCTCATGTAATCATCATAGACATCATCGTAAAGCGGGGATGGCAGAAATCCATCACCATTTTTGTAACAGACTGTAAGGCTGAGCCTCAGAGGTCAGAGGAGCGAGGCTGGTTGCTCGGCCCCAGAGGTGGCGAGCAGAGGGCGTGCCCCGGAGCTCGGAGCTGCACCGGGCAGGTGCGCCTTCCCATTCCATCTCGAGCGCTGTGCACCTCAGTCGCACTGCTGCTTTTCCAGGTGTGGGGCTGACCTTCTCTTCTGAACCCTTAGAAGACAATGATCATGACTTTTACTTTGTGTGCCTAGAACTTACCAAGAGGCCTAGCAGTCAGGAGAAAAGCACTGCACATTTGTTGCTTAAAATACCCATTGTATCAAATGAATATTTAAACGATATTACCATCCACTCAAGTATATTAGTGTATAATCTTTCTGTTGACTTCAGTTCCTCACTCAAATGATATATCATTAATCTCTGAACTTAGAAAAGCAGTATTCAGGGTACTATCAAATTTAAACTTCATTTACCTATCTGGCTTTGCAAAAACTGAATATAATAATGAGGTCTTGAATTTTAAAACGTCATCCTCTTTAATGGACCACCTTTTGGGGGTGATATTTTTTTAAAGCCATGATTTAGATATACTTATTATAAATTATGATACGGATAAATTAACCACAACATGAACTGACAAGCGCTGCATTTCAGGGCATGGTAGGAAGTACCTAAAGATTCTCACTTAGATTCTGAGGGGAAATAATTAGTTATGATGAATCGTTTAGAAAGAATGTTTATGTACTAATGTAAAGAATAAGGAGACCAAATCGAGCACCAGCTTATACTGGCTTCAAATAATTTATCTGTCTCCCTACATGACGGCTTTTACTCTGTGCCTAAAGGAAGAAGCAATCCCTACCTTTAATCTTGCCTCCCGCCTTAATCCTACCATACATGAAGAAATTCTGGATTGCACTTCGAGACCAGGAGAATATCTTTGCACTGGAAGCAAGGAAGCACATCTACCTGCAACTTTAAAAAATTAATAAGCCTTTTTATACGCAAAAGAAATCTGTGTGCTTCAGAGTAGGCTCCATCAGAGGTGAAGTGGCCAGAAAATGCTATGGAGAACGGAGGACTTAGCTAACCAAAGAGTATTAAAACAGGATGTACTCCATCACGATTTAGGACCTTTCTTCTGTTTATTGTATTCTTAAACAGTTTACTTTTTCATAAAGAGTGTTCTGAGTTTAAAATAATATATGCTTATTATAAAAAAAAAATTGGCACATACAGAAAACTAAAATTAAGAGGTGCATTTTCACAGAGGCAACACTTTCAGGCAGTGTGAATTTGGACGCCTCTCTTCCACTTACCTTCCACACCACATTTCTCAGTGGAAATTCAACTTTGTGGTCATTCAGTTCACCCTGACCTAGACCCACAACCACATCCCAGGGCAGAATCCCAATCACCATTTCTGAACCTTGGTACCACAAGAATAACATCATTCTAGCACTCCTGCTGAATGCACTGATCCCAATACCATAGGTAAACTGGAGCTTTGGGGGGATTTTTGGTATTGTGAACCCAGAGCAAGGCTTTATTTATTTATTTTTTTAATTTTTAAAAAATTTGTTAGCTAACCTGAGTGTTTGGGAGTCGTAGCAAGTAGTTTGTTAAACTCCCTGGCTAAGCTTTTAGACTAGTCACATTCCAGCTACAAAATGTGTTAGCCTTAGCTGGAGACACTGTTGCAGGAAGATACAAAAAAAGATGCTCAAGAAACCAGAATCGAGGACTTGTTCGCAAAGTGCGTGACAGGGTTGGGGGGAGGGGGAAATGAGAACATTAAAATGAAAAATTAGCTGTAGTCAAAATCTCACAGAGAAGGAGCAGGAGGTTGGGGTGGGGTGGGGGGCGGGGAACTGACAGAAACAGAAGAAAAAACATGTGGCTAAGATGGGGGGGGAAGGGTGGGACACGAAATCAAGAGAAAGTAAATTTTTTGTTATACTTTTATGGAATGTTTGCATAAACAATAGTTAGCTGTCTTGAGATTTAAGATACGGTTAAAAGGAAACATACTGTGACCAGAGTCATAAATAGTCTTTGTGGGAGGAGCACGCACCACTTTGGGGAAAAGTGCCCCCGGCCGCGGCCCTGCAGAGCACGCAGTGGCTCCCCTCCCACACAGGGCCGTGCACACCCCACTGAGCGAGGCTGCCCTTCCACGTGCCCTCGGCTTCTCCTGGCCTGCACGCTCAAGGGCTTTTACTCCCTCTTTACCTCCTCTCCCACCCACGTTGAGGGGTGCCGCGTAGAAACAGTTCCTCCTGAGTCCCAGCCCAAGAGCAAACAGAGGAAGGGACTAAGGGTCCCCATTCAGCTTTCACCTTGTAACAACTTTTTTTGACATTCCAGAAGCTGTACCCTAGTTACTGGTTTTCTTTTGTAATAAGGAAGATGCATTTTCAACAGTATGCTATGTATAGTACCGGGTGGGTACCAGGCTAAGCACATTTCTAGAAGGCTACTTAGGTTAGAAGCAGGTGTGAGCAAAGTACTCCACCTTTCTGAAACCCCGCTCAAAGCCATCACATCAGGCCCATTCTTTTTGCACGGCCGAGACTGCTGAAGATTTACTGAAGATTTCAGAGCTTGCAAGAGCCACTGAGAAACATGACAAGAGGAAGTGCCCCAGGAAATCCAGTAAATAGTACAAAAGTAGCAAAACTTGTTTAGGTGAGGGAACGGTCTTGGGCAGCAGTCTGAAGTCCTGACTTTGAGACAAAAGCTGAGAGCACAGGGTTGGAAACGATAAATGTCGTCCCATAAGGGAAGGAAAGAGGCCCTACTTTGCAAGGGTGTGGAAGTGGAAAGGGTGTTCAGAGAAGCCCTTGGGGAAGAAAAGCATTTGATCTGGACCGGAAAGTATGTTTAAAATTTAGATATGCCAAGATCGGAAGTGGGAAGAAGGAAATAGGGGCTTACCAAACATATGGTATATTACTGTGAAGCCAACTTCCGAATACCGACAGTGGGACATAGAAAAGATACACATTAAATAATATTAATAGTGACCCCCTTTCCTTCTGAACCTTAAAATAAATCCCATTAGGACCAAATAAGTCCATGAATAAGTTTATGATCTTCACCATTCTGTCACATTTAGCAAGCCACCTACCTAGGATGAGAGAACTTGCATTTTTTTCACTTCCATGTTTAACCATATTTATCTAATCAGTTTTATAAAATGCAATGGATGAAGTCGTATACATATATACTGCAATTGGACAATTGAGTAAGTGGATGGCAGGTGTTGAGAGCCAGGTTTCTCATTTCTGGCGTAGGTTACAGACGAGCAGGAGGAGGAGGCTAGAATGGTCTATGTAGAAATGGATTAGCGTCGGATATACCAGGATGAACTCACATTGAGCTTGCTAGTGACACAGATGTTACATATGGAAATATTTATAGACATGTATATATGCACAGTTTCGTATACATACACGTATCTCCTTCCTCTATCAGCTGAGAGGGCCTAGAAGTGATGGCTCTCCAGGAGCAGAGGGCATACCAGTACCTAGGTCCTCATGTAAAAGAAGCCAGAGCTCCTTAAAAGAGTAGTTAACTCTAAGACGGGGCAGGAAATATACACAGTGAGCCTAGAGCACCTTGGAGTGCCAGTTAGAAAGTGCTCATAAACCAATGAACGAACAACCACAATGATGAGGGTACGTCAAAGGGACGCAGGAATCAACCGAAAGGGTAAAAGTGGAAAAATGTAAGGAATAACATAAAGCAGTGATGGACTATAATGTAAAGTATAAAATAAACATCTGTGAGTCTATACTGATATATGAGTAAATGATTGAATAAATAAATGGGGGAAGAAGAGACAAATCTCTTGTACAAAAGAATTTCAAATAATCTATTTAGATTTAGATACTCTGCCCTTAAAGAAATGGAGCATAACCCCCAACTCTTTAAGTGTGAGCTGTGTCTAGTGACTTTCTTCCAAAGAGCACAGCATGGAAACAGAGAAAAAGAGCAACTTTATAGTGAAAAAGCCTGGTAAACGTTACCTTAAGCCAGGTGACCAAGGGTTAACATCTACAGTGCTAAGTCATATTGATAGTATTTACTTATGAGAGGATGAGATAGTGAGAAAGACACTTTACCTCTGTGATTCCCCATCTCAACAACACATCCTCAGTCTAATCATGAGAAAAGCATAATATATGCAAATTGAGGAACACTGTACAGAATTCGTGACCAGTACTCCTCAAAACTTGTCAAGGTCATCAAAAACAAGGAAAATCTAAGAAACTGTCTCAGACCAGAGGAGACTAAGGAGACATAATGACTAAATATAATGTAGTATTCTAGATGGAATCTGAAAACATAAAAATGACTGTAGAGACACACTGAGGAAATAGGAATGAAGAATTGCTTTAGTTAATAATAATGGATCAATATCGGTTGATTAATTGTGATCAATGTATCATACAAACGTAAGATGTTAGTAATTGGGGAAACTGGGCATGGAGTACAGAAACTCTGTACTATTGTCGATATTTCTGTATTTCTAAAACTTATAAAATATTTGTTCTAAAAATGAAGTTGGAAGTACTTTATTCCCAATAAGCTCTCTACAAAACATTCTGACTGCTGAAATCTTAAGGGGAGTTTAAGTATTGATAGTTTTACCAATTAACTAGAGCAAAAGTCAATTGTAAAGGATAAGCTCTATTATGCCCATTTGCCTGACTTCTTATGGGGCCACCTAGAGACCCTCATCCACCTAATTAGGTCCCTTCTAAAGACGGAAGGAGACATGGAAGGAAAATAACAATGAAAATGGCATCTGGTTTCCCAGGTCATTGCTCTATCCTTGAGAGTCTTGAAACCTTCCCAGCCTGAATATCAATCCTCTGACATTCAGTACAGACATCTTATGAACTGCCATCAAATAACATATGAAGGGAAAAGAGAGAGAGAGAGAAAACCCTGCCTTTACTAATCCATTTAAGGTGTGTTAATTTGTTACACGTTTTGTCAACAACGACAAGCAATGTGAGGCTGTATTATGCAGGACAGACCCACTGCTACTTTTACAATCTAATGGATGGCAATGGGGAAATGTTATGTTTGTGGAAAGTATTCAAGAATGAGACTTTAAATGCTAAAGCCATTGAGCTGTTATTACCTTTAATGGAGGTGCTTGTTAGGGATAAATATTTTCCCCCCACAGTATAGAATATGGTAAAGAATGGCAGGTACTGGCTTGAAACACTAATATAAAAAGGTTTGAAATTAATTTCCCAACAAATTTTCAATGCATCATTAAAAGGGAGGCACAGTCTATCTTCTCACCTGACATCTTGTTTCACTGGCACATATAGACTATACCAATACAGAGATCTTTGTTCTAATGCAATCTATCATCTATCTCTATCATCTATCTATCTATCTATCTATCTATCTATCTATCTATCTATCTATCTATCTAATCTATCTCTATCATCTATCTATCTTTCTATCATCTATCTCTATCTATCATCTATCTATCTATCTATCTATCTATCTATCAATCATCTATCTATATCTATCTATCTCTATCTATCATCTATCTGTCTTTCTATCATCTATCTATATCATCTATCTATCATCATCATCTATCATCATCATCTATCATCTAACTATCATCTCTGGAAGTTGCCAGTGATTTCTCAGGCCTTTGGTGAATCAGCTGGTAGATTTCTAAACAAGTGTTAGAGAACAAAAAGTTCTTAATGCAAAGGTGAGAGAAAATGAGATCGAGAGTAGATAGTAACCTGTGGAGACAAAGAAGGTAAGACAAAATAAAATATGAAATTTAAAATACTGATAATTGATTTTAGTTATTTACATAATTATTATGCATACGTTATATTTATTATTTTCTTATATTATTACTATATATTAATATATAATAAATTTTATTTTATATATATAATTGAGACCAGGACTAAGGCCACACAATAATAGACAAGACAGCATAACAACAAACAAACAGTAAAGAAACAAGCAAACAAAAATTACGAGTTTTATATGAAGAGTCACGTAAAATAAACCCAAAGTAACAGAAAAGAAAAATAATGCACAAAACCTTATGAAAAAGTAAGAGAAGCAAGGGACGTGAAGGAAGATGACCTGTGAGGAACATGTCTGGTGGAATTTTGGGGTTGCCTGGGTAATCCATCTAAGTGGTCACCCAGACAAGCCCATACTGGCTGGCTCAAGGTGCAGGACACTCCCTCCATATGAGCCACAGACACCAGCCCAAGTCCCAGATCTGACTGAGGAGAGACTGTGCTCTTCACTGAACATCGGTTGCATTTTGCCCTTTGAATTCCAAACTGACGCCTCTGGCCTTTCCTGTCTTCTCTAACATGTTATCTCTCTCTCACTCACTCTTAACATCGTACTTCTAATGCAGTTCTTTTGAGTCACCAAAAACCTTACCCAGCCTATCTCGAGTGCAGCAGGTGCCTTGATTTTTCTTGAAATTCCTGCATGTTGCAATATGTTCTGCGAATATTTGACACACTCATTTATTCCACGTGTCACATGATTAACTATTTGCTTTACAGGAAAAGTCTGGAGCCACTGAGCCTAAAGAGGGGGAATATCACTAAATCCAAGTATTCTTACGATAGGGATAAGCTTTCACAGTTAGATAAATTATTGAAGTCAGGTGAATAACTTCTTTTTATTATCCAGTGGCTCTCAATTTCATAGCTGTAATGGTGTAGGGGCAAATACTGAGTACTCTGCTTGGATTTTCTTTATGAAAGAAAAAAATTGCCACCACTCTAAACACTTAAAAATAAGTTAAAACCATACCATTTCCTTGGGAAAGAAAAAGATTTTTATGAACTGTGACCATTCTCTCAAAGGAGTCAGTCCTGACTTCCACCTTCTTATTAAGTCACCACTTTTCCTCCATGTGTCTAGGTAACTGGATTGTTCTGAAAGACACATGGAATTTCCTCTTCTGTAGCACAGCAGCTTTTGGTCCTAGCGTAAAACTCACAATATGCTTTCAGTATTCTCGGTCTTCCTAACTTCATTCTTGAACAATGAGGTGTCTGCGACAGTTTAAAGTAGACAGATATTTTTTTTAACTAAAATAAGACTTGTCCTTCAAAGGAGTCTCCTTGGGTTCTCCACATGTATCTAAATGACCTGGCCATTGTTCGAAACAGTTTTGGGAAGTCCGCTCGGGGCATTGCCTTTTTAAGGAAGTCAGGCTCAACTTTATAGCTCCACATTGCTTTTGACTTAGAATTGCTGTTTCCTAGCTTAATCGTCTGCTTGACAGCAGACCACTTTTGTTTTAAGATAATGGAGTTCATTCTCCCAGGACAAAGATTTGTCACCACTGAGGTGAGTCAAAAGAACATTTAATAGATTCTGAAGGCAATTAAACATGCAGGTGTTCCAAGCTTGTGTAAGTACCTTATTGGAAGATGTGAATGGCCTCCGAATGTTTATTGGATCACGTATTTTTTGGAAAAGGAGTTGTGCTAACAAAACAAAAAAATCTAACCACATTACTTTATAATTTCATATAGATAACTTAATTATATGCATCTCTGTCTCATCCTTTTAAATTCGAACAGCTCGCTAAAGATGTAATTTTTTTTTGACGTTTCTGGAAAACGGTTTTGATCAGGAATTTTCATTGTTAGTTGTTTTAATACAATAGCTCCAATACCAAAGATTGTGCAATAACAATTTGTTATAAAATCATGTTAATTGGGGAGAGAAATTAATTGATCTCGCCTAAAGTATTTTCTCTCACATACCAAAGAAAATCCACTTAGACATATAACCAAATGTTATTTAATATCTTAAAAAGTAACACAATCCAAAATGGATATTTCACACAACACTACATAAACAACATGAACACAATATTACCATATGGAGGGACTTTCAAATATAGACTTACAAAAATCCCTGTGCTTTTTTTTTCTTTTAAGTTATTATACTAAGCATGACAAGTAATCATCATTTACAATATGGTACACCGACACGATAAAAACCATGTTACAAATGTGCTGTTATAAATCAGTAACATTAGGGAAGACATTTCATGAACTGTAATTATTTCATATGAAATACTATACAATATAAACAGAACATCCATCTTGGATGACCTTTACAGCAACCAGAGACCAAGTAATTTAAAATTTTTTTTTCAGTGCAAACACATTTTATTCAAGGCAGTCTTGGCTGCAAAACTCCTTTCTAACATACAGTAAATCCCACTTGCACTTCTTAATTCATTTACCCTAATGCAATAGTCACATTCAGTCACTCAGAGAAAGATACCTGCAGAATTATGATCCCTTTAAACTTAACGTTGAAATTTAATTCTCTGCTAGAAAGTCGTATCTATGTCAACTACTCTAAGGACCTTAATTTGTAGCTGTCAATACTTACAGGAAGGTGACCCTAGGGCAGCGCTAGTGCTAACCCATCATGCGTGCCCACCACCACACACTGTTTTGCCCTTCCAATGTGGAAACCACAGCGGTATATCGGGGTCTGTGTGGGGACTGGGAAGGGGGCAGGGAGGGCATTGGAGGACAGGAAGGCGAGGAGCTGAGTGTGTACTTCGTGATGCATTTCCTGTAACTACAGAGGACTGATGATGGAGATCTCAGATCTCGGATTTGGTACCTCTTTTTGGTGGGAGCGAGGGAACGGGGGAGCCAAAGTCAGCCTTTGGATAGGGAGGTAGGCAGCTGCATGTGGACCCACCAAGCTTCTAGCCTTATACAGGCTTCACGTGGGAAACAGCCCCTTCCCTCGCCGGCGGGTGTGTGTGTGTGTGTGTGTTCGCATTTGAAGCCAACAGGAGCAATTAAAGCCCAATAACTGATAACATACAATCATGAGAAGGAGGTTTAGTCCCCCTTGAGCCTTGTAGAATTCTGAACCTTGCAAATCAGCAACTGTAAGATACTGAAACACCATGAAAACACAGGATTACGTGTTAGGGGAGCCACCACCAGGGAATGTCTCTGGGACGATGCTGCAAAAGATGCTAAATTAACGCAATCAGGGAGATGCCAACGTCTTTTTCGAACATACCGGGGAATTTAATAATGATTTTTTTCATATATATAATTTATGAAATGTCTCCTAAATAAAAATTTATGGGAAAATACTGGATGTACCCTTAATCCTGTAAACCCTTCTGGGAATGACGAAGTGACAGCTGATTCTTTTATCTTACTTGGCAAAGATCGGCCCTCTTTCCTGTCCATATTTTGCTAACGCAAAGCAAAACAATGTTTTCCATGGCTTTTGCATTCATTGTTCCTGTGTTCTAGCTTCCTCGAGCCCTAAAATTGTTTGGGAAGAGTCACTCGGGAACAGGAGTACTGGGTGCCTTGACGGGCAGGACAGTACTAGGGGCTGGGGAGAGGGAAGGATCACTTCTGCTGGGGTCCGCTGTCATCTGACAGCATGCTGCCAGCTGGTTCTGTGACTGGCCTGTGGCAATGAAGGTCCCCATCCAGGATCTTGTGTCTCCAAATTTGAGAAAAGACTTAGAACTAGATCAGCAACCTCCGAAATCCAGATTCTCCAAAGTAGGGCTTGACATGTTGTACTGAATTTCTGTTGTGCTAAACAGCACAGTGAAGAGTACTTGATAAAGTTTCTAATTAAAATTTATTACAGCACCTTCCACTACCAGGAACGTCATGTTCCTGAAAGATGGCATTTTAGCACAGGAATTAGAGAAGCCCAATATGACATTGTAAACAGGGGTGTATGTCTGTATCTGCTTCTGACCACAAGGGCATTTGAGTGGATCTGTTCATTTCCCACTTCACAAATCGATACCAGTGAGGCGTACTGAGGTGTAAATTCCAAACACCCTGAATTTTTTGAATGAAAATGGACAAAGGTGTAAAGTCGTATTTGTTTTCTTTGACTTTATTAGCACACATCAGAAAAATAGCATTGTATTGAGTGATTTCTCATGATGGTCTATCAAACAGATAGAAAACAGATCATTGATAGCTGCCACTGTGTTTCTCGGTAATCTTAAGTCACTCCTTCTGTTTATTCGTTTCAAGTATGGGTATTACAAATATGACCTGCTTGGTTAATTATTTGTGAATCTGAATGCTTTGGAAGCACTTTTGAGATCCCAAAATGAATTTGCAAAGTCATTATAGGTTATTGATTTCTAATCAAGCTCCAAATACTGCCCATGTTATAAATGATGAGACTTTTCAAAATATGATGACTACTGTATTGTGAGCAATATGCCTATAATTTGTTAAAAACTTTATTTTCAAGTACACTTTGTGGTGATAAGTGGTTTATCCTCGGTAGAATTTTACAAAGCTGTGCTAACCTAAAAAAGGAACAACACTTTCATTTTATTGGAGAGGTTTTTTTTTTTTCCCTCCCCAAGGTGACTGCAATATAATTTAAATTTACATTTTAGAAATGCTGGTTGGGTTATGAAAAAGGGAGATTTGGGAACAGCTGGTGTTTAGGTCATCGTTACTCCAGATTAACTTTCAATTTATGCTCCCTGAACTTGAGCTTCGCAACATCGGAGAAGCAGTCATTTGTTATTTTTATCCAGTTCATCCCCTTTCAGTTCTTCTATTTGTTTTCCCTGTTTGATGGCACCCCCCTTTTCATATGCTCATTAAGGTCCCCTGAGATGTGCAAAATATATAAAATGAAATATGAACTATTTAACAGAAGTTGTGAATACACAGCACAGCTCTTTCCATTCAAATGAAGTTTGGGCTGGATATGGTAGCATGCAAGTGAAGGCAGAGGACCAAAGTGCTTCAAGTTGGCAGTCTGAATTTCTTGTGTCTTCTGTAACTGAAAACCTAGAATTTAAATCAGACTTTTATAGAAGTAAATAGCTTGCTAAGTTATGTTTACCAACTGGCTCTTCACCAGGGGGCAATTTCTAGCAGGAATTGCGGGCCGGGGGAGACAAGAAATTTCAACTTCCTATCATTCATAACAAAATCAAGTGCGCTTCTGTGGGGAAGAAAGGAGAGACAGGTTTACATCTGAAAGTGAAATGATGCCACAAAAGAAAACCATGGCGATGAAAAAGTCATGAGTCCACGTAGGCAATCACTGACACACATACACGACGCCATGGCCCAATGACAAGAAAGTTTTAAACTCTGCTTTTCTGAACAATACACTTTGACGCACTGCTGCCGCTTCATCAAATTTATGGAGGTAGTTATATGTAAAAATAAAAATTACCATAAAGTAATATGCTGTATCATAATAATACATAAGTGTGCAAAATGCCGACAGATGGGTTGACCCTTTAAAGTTGAACGCTACACAGAGATTCAACCAGATTTCAGTTTTGTAAACCTTTCAGTTGATAAACTACGTGAAGACTAGATAAGCAGCCACGTAACACAAAGCTATCATTTCACTGGAGGGAAAGAATGTTGGCGAAGCTTGGAGCAGCCTGAGAGTTTGGTCACTGAGAACCTCACTATCTTAGGCCATCTTAGGTCATGTCAGTAATGTGCTTCCTGCCACCATTCCTCCCCCATTCAGGAACCCCGAATGGATTCCCATGGGGATATTTCTACATGGGACGTCTGCTTAAGTTGTATCATCTTTAGAGTCCACCATTTCTATGCTAATGGCTGCTGGTCTAAGGGAGTTCTTTTTTTAAATCATGTACCCCATAGCATCAGGCAAATAATGTACACATTTTATTTAAATGTCTTCTGTAAACCTAGTTCTTGTGAAATATCGATAAATTCATATTTTAAAGCTGCTAACGGTAATGCTTTCCTTTCCTGTTCACACAGCACTTATTATAATGGCTACTTTCAGAGGATCAACTAGAGGCTGATGTATTGTTTCAATGGTTATATTATTTATGAATTGACAGTATGATAAACATCTGAGAGGTTTTCGGAAAAAAAAAAAAAAGAATTTCGACAGAAGAATTTAGTGACCGTATGGTATACAACTCCCCAAGGAAACAGACTTCATATTAGTCTATTAGACACATTACCGTTCCTTCTGGATGTATTTTTAAGCAATGAGAAAAATAGTGCATTTCTGAGCAATCAAGGCATGCCTTAGAGGAAATACGGCATGGCACCGAAAGCCAATTGACTTAAGCATTTTAGTGGTGTGGGAGTTCACCAAGAAATGTGCTCATGTTTCACTCTAAGCACAAGAAAGCAATCTATACTAAACTTGAAGAGTTCAGTTCCCAAAGCGACTTTCAAATATCTGAAAAAGCATAAGGAAGCACCCAAAAGTTTCAAGAATCAGTCCAGCCACATATATGACTGCATTCTTTAAACAGACTGCTAGTGATCAAACTTAATACTGAAGAAGTGTTTGACAAATTTTTTGTCATTGATTCAATCTGAGAAAATATTTTAGATTTATTTTTGGATATATATATATATATAGTTTATGGCTCCAAACATCACATGCCACTAAATAGAACTTTTTGTTAGACCATGTACTTGTGTCATATGTGACCCTTTTGCAAATAATTTTCCATTATCTACAGATTTATTCCATTGTTCTCATAAAATAAAACATGGGAACTTTGAAAAGTCTCTTTCCTAGAAGTTGAAGCTTGATTATGTAATTCCTTTGCTGCTGACCGGCTTCTCTGTATTCAACAAGTCATTGTAAACCAAAGCCAAATGTTAAACCATTTTGAAACAAGTTGGGCTAATAACCATACATCCACCTTAAAATGCCTCCTGAAATTGGTTACAAAGTATCTGTAAACATTACTCTGGCATAGTTCATGAATGCATAATTGTTATTCTGGTAAATTTTAGGGGAGTACAAGTTGGAATTATACCACACTTGCAGAATGAGCACATTCTGTTGTTACTTACATGGGTACATGTATATTTCTGATCAAAAGTTATTTTAAAGTTTTTTCTATAGATATCTTCCCAGGAATAAAAGGCCTGAAGTTCAACTCTCCCTAAATTTGCTCTTTCTTATAACCACTAAAAATTATCTCCCACAGCCTAATTTAGGCATTCTATTTAAAACTACATAAAATAGATTTATGTCCTTCCATTAGAAAGAATAACATCCTCAGGCCATACTCTTCATTTGTATCACAAAGAACATTTTGCTTTTAAACAAACTAATTATCATATCTATTATATTAAGATAGGATCGCCATAAGTATCCCAAAGAGGAAATGATCTTCCTTACATATCTGACTAACACCTTTTAAAAGTCCACATTACCTCCCATCACTCAGTGCTGTGCCCCAGCCAGGCTGGGGACCCCCTTCCTTTTATTTCCACTCCAGATTCAAAGGCCTATATTCCTGTTCGTGATTATGGAAGGTTAAAAATCAGACAAGCATCTGTTACACCTAAAAACAAAATCCTGAAAAGAAACACTCCCAGTATTTCAATCATGACCCCCTTCTGACACACTTCCATGGGCTCCTGCAAAACCGCATCACGAAAACTCACAGTGAAAAACGACGGGTGCATAAACAATTCACACACAAAAGGCTGGGGTCCCTTCTAGTCAGTTTGGCATTAATTTCCCTCAAGGTGGGCCCTTGCACTTGACATTTTGTGGTGGCTTATTTTTATTTTTTAATTTATTTTTATTTTTTTGGAAGTGTCAAGGATCAGTTCTGTGGCACCATCTGCCCACAGACTGGGAGCAACACGCATCTGTGGCATTGAAAACTGGAACTGGCAACTGCATGACATTGAAAATGCGTATTACACTTACAGTGTGTAGACTTCCCTGTGTGTGCTCAGTTACGATTAGTGAAGCAAAAGTGCACATATCACCCCTACTGCTATTCTGTTGCTACAGAGCCATAAATGTGAAAAGCAATACTCTGAAAGAAAGATTTTTGTGTTTTGCTCTAGCCTACTTAGCAGCACAGTTTAAGTAAACACAAAAACTGTGGTTGAGATGCTTGTCTTTCCAAAGATGTAAACATCAGTCCCAGTGTCGTAAACTTGGCTGTATCGAATGAGACAGGAGATCTGAGGCAGAACGACTATCACACACTAGTAACAGAAGCTTGCAAGCAGTTGGAAGGTTTCTGTAATTTCTCAGCTTCGTTTGTTGGGGGGTCCGTACTTGCTCGGAAGTTGAAGGCCGGGCCAGCTCCACCATGGGCCGGGCTCAAGGTAGGGTTCTGACGGCGGTTACTTTCAACGATGCTTGACGTGTTGGAAGCCAGGCTCTCTCGAGTGCTAAAAGAGTAAAAAGGTTTTGTTTTGTTTTCTTTTGAACATAAATAATTATATAGTGAGTTTCAGAGGAAGAGCAAATGATGTAGTTAATGGATTTCCTCTGTTGGTTCATAATGTCATATACATACCATCCCATACTGATTATTCACATATGTTCCTCAAACATGGCTCCAGAAGTTTTCACAGACATGAATACTTAGCAGCATACTGTATAAAGGTTTTTATACAGCTAAGTGCATGTTAAATATCTTCCCCCTCCTTTCACATTCATGGAAACCACTTCAAAATTTAATGTGATGGGTAGCTATCGCATTAGTTTGAAAAAAGAATACTCGTAAATATACATATGTAATGATTTCATTTCTCTCTGGAAATTCACTAATATACTGCTTCTTAATAAATGCAATAACTGTACCATAATGATTCTGTTTTCATCTTTGATTAACAGACTTGGACTCTGGTGTTCTTCAAGCATGCCACTGGCTAATCTGCCACACTGGTGGGAATGAAATTCTTTTTAAACACCTTCATACCTGTGTTTCAAATTTTAACACTTTAGTTTAAAAACATTGTATTTTCAGATAAGGAATAGTAGATGCTCCCATTCGTTTGTGAAGTTTACACTTATCCATACCCTTCCCCCTACTTTGGTAGGAATATTTTATATGCCTAAAGAATTCTTATAGAATAGAGGTGACTTAAAGACTTTACTAATTTGGTTTCTCCTAATTTTTCTTAGTTAGAAATACTTGAATCCACTTTATTGGTCCAAGGGATTTAGAACATTCAACATTTCAAATGTGTAGGGCAACAGCAGAAATAAGATTACTTGGCCTGACTCATGGGAACTGAAGAGGTTTCATGCTCAAGGTCCTCAAAATGGTAAGAAACTTACTAGCTTAAAAAAGACTGAAGAAGCCATAATGATGCTCAAAACCTCCGCTCTATTGGATAGATTCAAAGTTCATAAATTATTTGAGGAGAGCTGGTCCCCGTAACTGATTTAAGCCTGCTGAAGCTGGTCAACAGGTCAAAGTACTAACCTGGACATCCTCGCTGCTTCTCATTACCATCCAAAACTGATGGCCATTTTATCTGAACCCTACACCTTGGCAGCCCTTAATACAGATTATTTCATCCTACTCGCCTTGTGGCCTTGAGTTAGCTTTTCACCAAGGAGCCAAGAGTTAACTATTCAAAAGAAAATTTGTTCATTGACAAATTTTGACAGAAAGTCAACTGGACCTTTGTTGACTGCAGAGGGTACCTCCAGCAGGTTAATACATTTAGAAAGAAGTCCATTTCTTCTATTACGCCTAAGGAAAATTTGGGCATACCTAAATAATACTCAACATATCATTACTAAAAGGATGGAAAGTGCTAAACCTACTTACCTGCCTCACACCTTCCCTGAGAAAACTCATCAGTGGCTTGCCAGCAGCACACCTGAGGCATAGGGTCAGGTGGAGGACGGAAGAAAGGCGATCAACGTGTGGAACTCCAGAGATTTCATGACACATTCCTTTGGTTTCATTCTTAGTCAAGATAGTACCTTTTTATGGTATTTGACCTCCTCATCACTAAAATCAGGAGAGTTCTGTGATTTACCTACTCACAGAGTGACTGTGAAGAATAAATAAGTGTCGATGAAGAATTTGTACACCAAAAAGCTAGACAAATGTAAACTATTTCTGTTGTGCGTCTGGCACGTGATGAATGAAGCAGCTACTCTGGGTTGCTTTGGGTATCTATACGTTGCTGATGACATCTTTTCCAAGGGAAAAGGCATGTGATGGTCCAGAGGACCCATTTTTAAACCAGCTTTTAAGACATGGGCTTTACATTTATCCAGTACCTGCTGTGTGCCAGACACTGTGCCAGGCTGTAAACACATATCATTGCAATAGGTCATCTAAGATGCCTCTTTTGACCACAGCCACCATATTAACAGTGATAAATACATACAGTACTCCAGTTTCTCGAAAAGGATATATTTCGTTATTGCTCTAACAATGAGTATAGCATGTGACAGTCATATGAAAGGCTTTGGATGCGATGAAAAAGTTAATGGAGATGGAGTGTTAGCAGTAAAAATATTCCTCGAATTTAAAAAGTTCTTATTTTTTAAATAAGAGTGCTAAGGGAGTGCAACCTGAAAATTAAGATTTCAGGATTTATAGGCAAAAGAAATGAACTTAGAAGCTCTGCTGCTCATCTTCCTGGTGCACTTGTTTCCCGAGGCTCTGCGCCTTCAGCAGCACATGTCACGCAGTATCTTAGGCACACACATCCCCAGCTGCCTCCGGTCCCTCAGATTTTCATACTATGTTTATCAACCAGTTTGGGGCCTCACATTTGGAATAGCAGGCTCTTCGCGTCTATGGCATAGCTTAACTTTCCACCTTTTTTCCTTCTCAACACCCTTTAGTTCTAGGCACAAGGGACTGAAGAATTTTGGAAACATGGTTAAACGTGACTTCTGAGCCAGCACTGAGAGCTGAAGTGTGATGATCACCATTTTTGGTCTCTCTCTCTCTCTCTTTTTTTTTTCCCAGTGGGGTCTTAGTTGCTCAGTGAATGTTACTGAAAAGTGCAAATAAATGGCCCACTTAAGATTCCTGTGCCTCACAACAGTGGGGAGGTGTCAGCGTGATAATGCTATTTGGCTAAAATACTCCTCATGCTGAAGAGTAAAACTCCCTATAATTCAAATATTCTCCTGTGTAGACCATCCTCATGCATTAGAAAGGCAACTTAGTGAATTTATTGAGGTGTACAGAAAATATAGTTTAAAAATAGGTATAGAAAATAAGTTTGTCATCTAGCTTCTAACCAATGGATCTTAAATATGAAAGGTGTACAATACAGAATTGTTATGTATAACTGCATGAAATTTATGGGTGATCTATGTATTTCTACAGAGAAAATTCTACTAATAACTGGACAGACACATAGCTAATCTGTAAAGGTTGTCTCCTCAGAATGACCTTTCACCTTCTACCATGACAAAGCATATAACCTTAGGTATATTGCTATAGAAATACAAAAAAACGTATCTCAAGAAAAAATCCCATTCTTAAATTCTATATTCTGCACCCTAAATTTAGAAAGAAAATATAGTCTGTGGAGAGACTGGTTCAACTATTTCATGAATATCTCTGTTTCTTTGCTCCCTAACAGACAAAAAACTTTTCATATCATGTGGCGGTAGGTTTTTGAGTGAGAGGTCATTAAGCTACTCTCAGCATCTCCTTAGTGACTATCTCTGGAGCACTGCAGCTTTCCCTCTGTGGAGGTCCAGGGGCCAGGAGGCAATGTGACGGGTTGGAAACTGTTGTGTGAAAAACATTAGGTGGGTAGAGTCTGTATAATAAGAAATAGTAGAACAATAGGTACAGGCAAATAAACCACGCCTTCGATAAAGCAATGGTGTTGAACTTCTACCATCAATTATAGACCTTCAGCTGTGCTTACATAGTATCCACTGTTAGGAATTCAAGAGGAGAAAAGAGAGTAGAAGAAAAAATAGACCGAAAAGACATACAAAAATAACAGGCAAATAAGTTTAGATTTGATTTGGAATAGAAAAATATTTAGTAAAAATTATTTCTTAGAAAAGTCACTTAATAGGCCGGTAGTTTTCGGACCGACGCCATGTTCCCTGAGGTCTCGTAGGGCTCCTCCAGGGACAGGCAGAGGAGATCTGGGGCCTTGGTCTCTCACCAACTTTAAGTAGGGTACCAGCTCTGCGGTCTGTTTAGACACTGGACTTCCACATGTGTTAACTTGGAAAAAGGTTACGTGACAATAATAATAATAATGATAGCAATAATAATTAATAATAATAAACTCGCCCTTTAAAAAATAATGACCTAATATGGGACAAACAGATTAATGACTCCCAATTCTAATTTGAGGATGCTCTGTCCCAAAATTATGCAGAGATAGAGTGAAATGATCACAATAGAACTAATTTTAATTCTTAATAATTAAAATAAATATATGAAGTACATGATCATATCTGCATACTTGTTAAAAGTGTAAATATTGTAAAATCTTGGGAATCACGGCTAATGAGAAATGTCAATCTCTCAACAGTATTTCTGCATCTCAGAGTCACCAATCTGGAGTAGAATTTCAAAGGATAATTAGGTCCCGAGTTGCTCTTTGAGGAGAAGAAAGAGTTAAGGAGAAAAATAGCAAGTTGCATAGACTCTCTTTTGCTTTCTTAACCCCTGAACCACTTCAGTGTGTTGGGCACGACCATGGGGCATTACATAATCTCAGCTGTCAACCCTTTGCCGAATTACCAGCACCCAGTAAAAAGAAGGGACTATGATTGGGCTGTATCAGTGCTGCAGGAGAGAAAGAACAGTGCTGGCACGTGCTTTGCCCTAACAGGGCACAGGGCCCCAGTCTTTCTGTGAGAGGAACAAGGTCCACTTCTCTGTAGGTGGGTGGTGAGAGGAAGGTGTAAGAGCAAGGGGGCCGGGCCACACACAAAGTCGGAACTGAAATGGCGACAAGCTTCCAGAGCCACCGGAGAGGACTCGAGATCTGCTTTTACAGTTGACCCTTCAACAACACAGGGGTTAGGTGCACCCACCCACAGCAGCTGAAAGCCTGCGTAACTTCTGACTCCCCCGAAACTTTACTACTAAGGGCTTGCCACTGATTGAAGCCTTACTTGATAACATAAACATTCGATTAAGATATTTTGTATGTTATCTGTATTGCATACTGTTTACTTACAGTAATGTCAGGTAGAGAAAAGAAAATGTTATTAAGAAAATCATAAGGAAGAGAAAATATATTTACAGTATTTACTAAAAAAAAAAAAATTTGCATATAATTGGACCTGAACAGTTCAAACCCGAGTTGTTCAAGAGTCAACTGTATATTCTCACTAGTGGGATTCCTGTCCTTGAGTCAATCAATTTATTCCCAACCCTACCATACCTCCCACTGACTATTTGGCCTACTCAAAAAGTTACTATTTTTGCATGACTTAATAAAAAACCCTTCCTATATCAGTATGGTGGCAATATAAACACAGAAGAAAAAATACTGGGAAATGCTGGTCTTAGACTGGTCTGATGTGAGTTAGAGGGAAGGAGCCAACCCACCAGTCCAGATTGGTGATCTCTACAGCTGCAGAAACATTTGTTTCAATTCCTGAAAAAGAAGTCAGAAACAGGTTGTTAAAAATACAACTCACACAACTCTTAACCCTCATTCGCAGAACTGAGACTGTGAAGTCAGAAGCTTCTCAGTTATCTGCATAACGCCCCAGGCCCCGGTAGGTGTATGTGTGTGCAGAGACGCCTCTCCCTACCGTGGGGAGTTGAATCCACTGTCCACAGTGATGCTGCTGCTGTCCATGCTGTCGAGGCGTGCCGAATGCGTGGTTCTCGGGTGGCTGCTGCTGTCAGTTTCTTTTGGGGCAAGGAGGGTGAGGTTCTTCTCAAATTTCCTCTGCAAGTCTCTTTCCTTCTCCCTCTCGAGGAGCCACTGCATGGTGCCTACGTCATCTCTGTTTTTCTCCTCCTCGGCGTTTTTGTTTGCCCCTTCCTCAGAGTCATCGTCATCAGAGACATTGTAATAGTCAAAAGAGGCTTCTTGGTTTCCCCCCGACTCCTGCTGACGCTGGAGAGCTGGCAGGGCTTGTGCCGCCGACGTCCCCAGGGACGGCTCCAGTTTCTCGCATCGGCCTGGCAGTGTGTCGGCAGGTGTCTTCGGGTGAGATTTGAGGAGGGACAGGCTGGATTTATGATAGCTGTTTACAGACAAGGTGCTGTGAAGAGGTTTGAACAGTGTGTCTTTGCTGAATATCTCTTTCCTCTTGTCCAGGCTGCTGGGCTCGGCACTGTGATGCTGGATGAGGCGTCCATTGGCAATCCCTTCAGCTGCTGCACCCGAAGCAGCTGGGCCCCCACCTGGCCCTTTTGGTGACTCCTCCTTGTGCCCTACGGGCTCCCTAGAGGAATGTGGGGGCTGCCTATCGGACAGAGGCAGCTTTTTCACCCCTTCTGCCAGGGTCAGAGTGTCATGGTCCTCTTTATTCTTGCCCAGGGGGGATGGCGCCGTGAGCACCGTCTCACTGGAGGTGTTGCACTGGAAATAGTCATCCGTAGCTGTTTTTGGTGGACACGAGTTGAGTTCACCATAGGATGGCAAACTCTCGGGGGGTTTGCCTGGCTCCAAGAGGCTACAAGCACTGGAAGGTTCCTTGCCGCCACTGACTATTTCTGGAATACACATCTCTTTATAGCCTGTGGACAAAATGTGAGCCCTTTGATGACCGGCCGTCTGTGCGGGCCTTAAAGTACTGTCGTCAATGTAGGACTGGCTGGGGGTTTGGTCATCCTGGCTACAGCCTTCGGCCAGGTCATCAGGCGTCCCCAGAGAGGAAGCACCCAGAGGGCCTTTGGAGTTGTCCATGGACCTGGATCTCTCCTTGGCTTTGTTAGACCTCTCATTCCTGGACCGTCGGTCCTGGGTATGGCTGTGGCTTCGGTGCACTTTTGAGTGGGAGCTCCCCCTGGAAGGTTCAGGAAAAGGCATCTCAGTCCTCCTTTTGGCCAGCTCCCCCGACACATCCCATTCTGGCGTCATAGGGAAATGAGGCTCGATCACGTTCGCGTTGCTATGCATGATGAAGTTCTCTCCTTTGTGTTCAATGATGAAGCAGCCCTCCCTGGGGGCCCTGGTGAGAGGGTCGCAAAAGTCGTACTCTCTGTCACCCAGGATATCCAGGTGCGAACCATCCGATGGGTCTCCTTTCGACACCCGTGTCTTGCTGTGTGACCGAGACTTCCCGTGGGACTTTCGATGAGTCCTGCTCTTTTTACTTCTTCCGCTGTGACGGGCAGAGGACCCGGCTTTACTCCTATGCGCTTTTTCTTCTTCCAGCTTCTTCATTAGTGCAGTGTGCCTCATGACATTTTCCACGGTCAAGTCCGGGTTAATACGCCTAATGATTTCCATTTCCACTTCCCGAGGGATAGTAGTTGGCGTGTCCTCATCTCGCAGGGGCCACTCTTCAGGAGGAAACTGGGCGGAAAAATTGGCTAGCTGTTTGGTCTTGTCTTTTTTAAAACTTAGCCGGAATAACTTGAGCCCGAATTTTTTAGACTGCTTTTCACTATCTTTAGGTTTTGAGAGAGTTTCTGTCTTATAAGAAAAATTTACAGTACTTTTGCTCTTTTCAGTGGGTGGCACCTGGCAGAGGGAAGGAGGGCAGTAAGGGTCTTTGCAGTCCCTGGCGGGTTTCCTCTGCAGCGTTGACGCATGCATGCTGTGCATGTCTTCTCTGCAGCAGTGGCAAGAGTCGCAGTGGTTTCTGGGCAATGTCCTTTCCCTGACGCAGCCTGAGGCAGAGGGCGTTATGGTTCCGGGTTGCGGAGAGGTACACTGAGACCTGTCAGGTATCCTCTCGTCCAAATGGTACCATTTACTGTTAGTTCTTATGAGAGAAGGAGTTATGAAATAAGTCTGTGGAGTCACGATAAAATAACCATCTGGAGTGGGGTAGATTTTCCTCTCCCGTACCAGCGTGTTCAGCGTGTGCCGTAGAATTTCTTGGCTTGGAGTGGGAACACCTAAAATCAAGACGACACATTCGTGAGAATGAAGAAGAAACATGCCGATTCCTATGTTCAGGCCTCAATCCCCAATATGATGGTAGTAGGAGCTGAGGCCTTTGGGAGGTGATTACATTTAGATGGGGCCATGAGGGTGGAGCCCTCATGATGGGATGTTCTATGAAGAAGACACCAGAGCCCTCTCTCTCTGCAAGGTCAAGGTACATCTGTCTATAAACTAGTAAGAGGTTCCTCACCAGACACCAAATCTGCAGGTGCCTTGATCTTGGGCTTCTAGCCTCAAGAACTGGGAGAAATAAATGTCTCTTGTTGAAGTCACCCAATCTATGATATTTCTTTTTACAGCAGCCCAAACTGACTAAGGCAGAATCCTATTAATTAAGCTTCAAAGTATTATTGTTTGCAAGGTAAACAGGATTCAAAGGTGTTCCTTAAGTGAATTCTTGTTTTCTCTGATGATGCTTATGAATATTATTACTGATAGAATGGGAATATATAAGAGCTGGGAAGAGAGAGATGGGTAGATGGAGTTAGGTTGTTACTACTGTTACAAACATTTACTGAACTGAATCATTAAAGACAAAATATTTTTAAATGACTTTGGAAATTTGTTTTTGGTTCCAATGACCTTATCTGGCACAAAAGAAATGACAAAAGAAATGAAACTTCTCAATGCTTTACATCATTATAACCTGAAAACACTTCCAAAGTACAGGGACAGGCTGGCTCCACACCGCCACAGAAAGCTTCTACTAACGTGGCAGTGGTACTTAAAACTTGTTAAGATAGTTCCTGTGGACCTGTGTCCTTGTGCAGGATCTGAGATCCTCAACGAGGAATTTACAGCAATGTACTCTGAAGAGCGACAGGCTGCATATGGGAGAAGTGTGGCACCTTCTGAATATGTAGCTCTGGTGGACAGGCCCCTCTGTGCTGAAACGGGTCAGCGGCTGACTGGGATGTAATCTGTGCATTAAAAATTGAGGTGCTAACAGGGATAATCTATTGCCAGGCCCCACAGATATTGCTACTGTCAGAAAAAAAAAAATTCCTCCTGAACCACATATCCTTCCATTTCTTACAGGAAATTCAGCTCCGTTATAATCTTATGAGACCACTGTCTTATATATGGTCTGTCGTTGACAGAAACGTCATGTGTGGTGCATGACTAATTTGGAAATAGGTCAGGTTGAATCATACTGCCAATATCCAATCGTGTCTGACCCACAAAAATAACAATTTCAGTAGAGACTGAAAGCCTGGGCTCCAGGGCCAGACTGCTGGATTGAAATCCATCACTGTTATTTGCTATTATTGGTTGAATTATGCTCCCTGACCCTGGACCCCTTGTTATTCTAATATGTTGAAGTCCTAACCCCTAGTACCTCAGAATGTAACCTTATTTGGAGATCAGGTGTTTATAGAGATAATAGAGTTAAAATGAGATCATTAGGTGGATTCTAATCCAATATGACTGGCATCCATCTTAAAAGGGGAAATTTGGAACAGATTTGTCACTCACAGCCTTTAGAAGAAAAAAAAAAAACTCTACCAACACATTGATTTTGAACTTCTAGACTCCAGGACTGTAAAACAATATAGTTTAAGCCACCTGTGCTTCCTTAAGGCTCCTCTAGAAAATGAATACAGTGGTATCACCTTAGGCAACTTACTTAACATCTAGGACTCTCTATTTACTATCATCAAAATGTGAATCATAATCATACCTGCCCTTGTTGGGTTATTAAATAAGTTTAATGTATGTATGACAGTGCTTGACACATAGCAAACTCTCAATAAATATTAGCTACTAGTAGTCTCAACTTTGGGTCAAGACTCATGGAAACCCAGATCACCTTCAAAGAACATTGTGTTGCAACCTAGAACAGCTGGGTAAGCTGAGAAGTTGAGGTTCCCCATTCTTCTAGTACTATGGAGTGAGATACGAGAGCATTAGAAATGGCCTGGAGTTCTCAAGGGGAGAAACCCCATGAATGT
The DNA here is from genome assembly GCF_014176215.1 of Rousettus aegyptiacus. Classification (NCBI taxonomy): domain Eukaryota; kingdom Metazoa; phylum Chordata; class Mammalia; order Chiroptera; family Pteropodidae; genus Rousettus; species Rousettus aegyptiacus. The sequence continues at coordinate 28,164,466 of NW_023416286.1, forward strand.
GACAAACATACCCGTTTGTGTTACCATCTTCAAGAAGGCGTCCTTAGTGACCAAAGCAGAAAAGTTAACACTGAGTCTGAATATATATTGCTTAATGTAATTATTTAATTTTTGGCCTGCATGGTTTTCTTTTAGTCTAAGGCTCTACTCTTGAGAAACATTTTAGTTTTATGGAAATTATTTCGAGGCTGGAATAATAACAAATATTTTTCTTAAATTTGATGAGAGTTTCTGCACAAAACCCCCACAAATTCCAACTGAATTAATGATATAACCCAAACCATATCTATGCAATTCTTGAGAGCCATCATAACGCAAATAATGCTTACACATGAGAAAAGCAACTTAATAGAGCTGCTAAGCCCCAGTAACAGCCAGGGCTTTCTGCTGAACACCTCCAGGAGGCATCATTCACACAGAATACAGCTCCTGAAGGGAAATACTATTCACACTGTAGTCTCATGAATGACGGCACTGGAGATGTGCAGCCCAGCAGCCTAGATTACAAACCCATATTTAAAATTGAGTGTATCTTACATGGCAGCATACTTTCAATCAGTATTATAACAAAAAGCAGTTTTTCAAAAAATGGTACAGCTCCTATATAAATTCACGATTGGGTTTACTATACTGCTATAATAAAGGAAAGCTGAGGTGTAATTCATAAAAATCGCTATTACTATAAAACCAAAATTTAACCATATTATAGATCTTGCTGATTGTAGGCCTTTCAAGTGATGATCTTCAAAACTATATAGAATCATGACTACAATGTAATCATTCCATAAGAATCATTAAGAATAAGCTCTCTGATCATTCCAAATGAAGGAATGAGAAAGTTTCTATAGAGAATTTACATTTAAAATTTTTATGCCTTAGATTTGCAAGTATATCAGTCAAATGTTTAATTTGAAAAAAAAAAAAAAAAACTAGAAATATTCCCTAAAAAATAAAAAAAAAGTGAATTTCTAGATTCCCTTAAAAAATGAAATCTGGCAACTCTGGCAGGGTCCTACGTTTTGGGGGGAAGGGGAATGGAATACTACCCTGGAGTTGAGTAGTGGGCTGCCTCTCTTGAGATGGGGCATGCATTCTTTACCTTATCGCCATTCCTAACATCTTCTAGCACTGGAGACATCAAACACCATTCACACAAGCAGCTGGGCTATTGTGTTCTTTTTATAACAGTTAAGAGAAAGTGAAACATTTTATTTTATTCTTTTAAAATGAAATCTTAACTAACGTATCAAATATGATATTCTTAAAATTCATCAGGCCATGACATAAGCATGCGAGATATGTTTATTTTTAACATTACTCTGTCTGTAGTTTAATCCCTTAGGACTAAAAATTTCAGTTGTTTCTGACTCACTTCTATGAAATCATGATGTTTATGTATTTAAAGAATGTTTGTGTGGCAAAGGCTGAATGGAATCTTGGCAAAATCGTTTTACCAGAATCCCTTGTAGATTCTGATTTAATTTCCTTTTCTTGGTACCAATTAAACAAGTATTAAAGCTCAGGAAGGCAAATTATTTTTGAAGTAACACAGGTGCCTTAATTTTTTAATTACAGAACTAAGAAAAATTTCTGTTCGATTTTGGCAAAGATTTTTTTTTTTTTCTATGAGATTTAAACATGAGAAGAATTGTCCTTTTATATTTTATAGCCCAGGAGCAGTCTAAGCACACCATCCTTTTGGAAGGTGCTACATTCTCTTCCTATTACCTGGGAAACATGTGGTCAGGTGCTCCATCAGTGCTTCTTGGGTGACAGGTTTTCGTGCCGAGTTCATTGCTGAGATGGCCAAGCAAAGGATTTCCCCGAGTGGAATAAACTGAGATTGACTGATGGGAGACATACTGATTGGTGATACATCACCTGCAGAAAGACAATTTTCAAGTGAGTGGTTCATTAAAGGACCCAGACGTTTCTCATACACACACCTTCACACATACACGTCCCGTCCCTCTCATGGCTCTCACCCACTCCCTGTTATTATGAATACAGTCAACTCCAAACACTGACATTTGTTCACACAACCATGGTCCATTCTAATCAGGTAGAAAGACTGCCACAAAACAGTGGAAGCTTCCGTTGCCTCGACAAATAAAACTTGCTTTTAAAACCTGAGTGCTCACTTAAATAGATTTACTACTGAAAGGCTTACAATGAGACGTTGAAAAATGATCTCTGTTTTTATTCACGTGGAGCTGATTTATTTATTAACTGCCATTTACATCTTGACAAATGCATTTGTGGTAGCTTGACGATTCATTCATTCAAATGGCGAGCTCCCTTTACAGGTCAAGCGTCTGTTGGGGGCTTGGGAACGCGAATAAGGCCCCCTCCTCAAAACATCTCTTCCCTTGAGGAGTTTCTATTCAAGTGGAGGAGACAGACACGTAGACCAAAGTTCAGGGTGCACAAGAGAAGGCCGAACACCAACTCTGGAGCAGAGAGGGGAGGATGGGGTTGAAGGTGGAGCTTAGAAAAAGCAGGTGTGAGAAGGTTTTACCGAGGATGTGAAAAGCCTGAACCCAGTGCTGAAGCAGGAGTGTGTCTGGTGGCTGGGATGTAGGGGGTGGCAGGATCTACAAGCAGGCATTTCTAGGGAGTATGAGCGAAGGCCCACAGGTATGTAGAGACATCCAGAGGGAAATGGAGAGCCCAAGGCCTTCATCCTCTGAGGGACAGTGAGCCACTGAAGGAAATTAAGGAATGACAGTCAGATGTGAATTCAGAAACATGACTCTGGTGGCCAAGTGGAGAATGAACTGGAGGAGCAAGAGACGGCAGATTACAGCCATAAGGGCTGGTGGCTTCCCGCACATGGTGACATCTATGAGAGCGAATGGAGGCAGTAGAGGCTAAAGGCCCGGCAGGGCAGAGAGGGGACTGACTGTAGTGGCTCTCGAGGAAGTGTCAACATGCAATGCAAATATCTGCCTTCACTCCTGTGATCTTTACATCTAAGTTCTGCTGCAAGGATTCCTAGAATTCTCTGGAAGATTTCTGGGGCCGGGCGTCCCCAACAGAGGGGCGAGGCTAAGAGAGCAAGGAAGATCTCTCCGGACACGTGGGTGCCCCCTGTTTCATCGTCTGAGCTTCTGTAAGATTTTAGTTGAGAAAATGCCCTACAGAAAAGGTGAAAATTATCAACAGAGGAGAATATCCGTGAGCACCTAAGTGTGTTTCTCAAATGTACTTACGTAACCTCTCCTCTTTTGTTTCCTAATGTGACTTTGCTCTTGTAATAAGCTACCACAGCTAGCCAGATCTGAGACTGTGGCATTAAGTAACACCCTCCCTGAAAGGCGTCTGAGTACACTGGACAGTTAAAGCTGTGCCCAGCCACAACGCCTAGTTTGATTGGAGTCCAGAGTCCTTTGGGGAAAGAACTTGAACCCTGCTTTGATAGACTGAATGGGAAATGGGTTGATGGATGAGACCAGGCAACAGGACCTGGGAATGAAAACCATGAGGTAAGGGGATAAGTCTGACAGGGGCATTAAACAAAGTAGCAGGACCTCAGTGCCCGAGACCTGACCTTCCCTACACAAGCCCAGCTCAGCTTAGTGCTCTCCTTTCTCCTGCATCTCCTGGGGCTCCAATTAGCTCCACTGTGGCTCCATTCCCTGCAAAATGGGTATAAGAAGGGTAACATATCCCCCCACCCCACCCCAACCAGAGGGAGTGGGGAATACTCAAAGAACAGGAAAAGGTCAGTAGACATAAAAATAAGCTGAAACCGAGAATTGACTTAACTTAGAACCCACAAATTTCTGGGGCTATGGGATATAAGTATCATAAAGAGAAGGCCTCTGAGAGATTCTTGCAAATATTTGGTGGGGTAGTGTTGGATAAAAGCTACGACATGGAATTTTGGGCTGCTATTGTGAATGTGAGTTTCATTCACTGGCTGGTGAAGCTCGATTCATACAGGTGACTCAAAAAATGACAGAATTATGTGGGCTGGGACCGCCTCACTGGGTAAGTGCGCTACTGCCTCAAAGAGTGCTATTTAAATCTTTAAAAAAAAAGAAAAATAAAAAGAAACCTGTTGCACTCTTAGATTCAAACACATATTATCCTAAGGCCTAATGTGTAAAAGACGAATTAGTGGTGGTGGTGAGTTGAGGACAGGTGAGGGTCCGGAGATACACCTGCTCAATTCTTCCCTCCCCGCTGGCGGGGGTGGGGGGCCCGCAGCTCAGCTGCGGTCACTCTAAAGTGAGAGTCCTTCTCTCTGCCTCCAGTTTCTACAGGAGAGGATGAGGAGGACATCGAGGCCAGGTTTCCTGATGAGTTGCTAGGTTAGCAATGTGGACTGCAAAGTCACCCAGAACGATTTTGTAAATCAGATGCCAAGGAAGGCGAGGTCAGCTGGCAAAGGGGGACATCAGAGCAGTGCCAGTGTCCTTGGATCTGTGTGCCATTTGGGAGGTCACTACCTTCTAAAGCTTGCCTATCATAATTAAGGGCTTCTCAGAAGATCGAAACTATAAAATTACTAAATATGTGTGTGTGTTTTTTTTTTTAATGCAGGTCTATTTTCTGATTTTGTATAGGCTACAGAGAACTTGATCTCTCTGTGAAAAACAAATGACTACTAGCGAAATCAACTTTGTTTAGGTCATGTTTGTCCTTATGCTTTTAGCTGAAATCGTTTCGTTTAACTGCCCTCTTCTGAGCTAATTTCTTTTCATTCACTGCAGCCAAATATGAGAGGCAGCATGCTTTAAGAGTCTGAATTGCATTTGCTTTGAAAAAGCTCGGTTCCACTATAATAATAAATATGTGCAATAACTTTTAACTCAGGATATAAGATAAAATGGAATTTGGATGCTCTAAACGACTATCTCCACGTCACCTCGTTTTCATGCTGCACTAAGATAAATTATTTTCCGCTCCCTCCCCACCCCCAGCCCAACCGTTTACTCTAAGTCCAAATGCTTCCTGGATCTATTCCCTCCATTCCATTTCCACTCCAAACCACCGTCACCTCTCACCTCGGCCACCGTAATGGCTAGATGACTCGCAGTTTTCCTTCCTGCCCCGACACTCTCTGACCCACAGAACAGCCAGGCCTTCTTAGAAAAGCATAAAATGCGTCGCTTCCCCGCATAACATCCTAGTGACCGCCTACTGCTCCTAGAAGGATCCAAACTCCTCGTCCAGCCTCTAATGGCCCGTGGGGTCTGTCCTCCCACCACTAGGACCATCCCCCCACCGCTCACCGCCAGGTGTTGGAGAATTGCTTGGGGGCGTGGAAAAACCACATGCATTGGAATTGGTACCAGACTCATCCCAAGTTACTGTCTTCACTCTCTGAGTGTGTGCACGTGTGTTTGTGTGTACTGGTGTACTGTCTGTCTCACCACGAGAATACATGCCCGTGACAGAAGGAAGCATGAACGCCACATTCCCAGTGTCTAGAATAATGCAGGGCTTACACCAGACACCCAATAAATATTTGTTGAATGAATGAATATCTATTTATAACTTTATAAGCCAAAGAATCTCTCAGGGTATTTAAAGGATTGTGATTTTATTCATATATTTTACTAAACAATTGCAAAACAGAAAATTTAAGAAGAGACAAAATATACTTGACTTAAATGCAATTTCTAGGACTCCCCCCATTAATTTCATAAATAATAATCCCCCAAACTCCCCAATTACCATAGAAAAATAATTATATATTAAGTGAGGGTTAGGGCATGCATCTAAGATCTGTACTAAAGGAATCATAGGTACCTCTCAAACAACATAACACATTACTCAAGTTTACCATGATTTTCTGTGGATCTTATAGCAGACCTGCTTAAAGAATCATTATTAAAATATGCTACTAGAAAATTCTTCCAACTGGACCACATTTATAGCCAAAGAAAACAAGGGAATGTAAATACTGCTAAAACATTGTTAGTCACTATAATCCCTAGAAGCTACCACATTTTGCAGAAACTATGAATTGCTACTTGTCTATAATTTATAGGATAAGTTTTTCTATTGTCAGAATTAGTTCTGAACATATTCATAAAAGCAATACATCTAAAAGCTCATCACTACTTTGTGGGCTAACAAATTCTTTCTAAACTATGATAATTTTGTCCTATTGTTCTAAAAAAAAGGGGGTAAATAGGTTTTATTTCAGTTGTATTTTCTTACAAACATCCATTTAAGTCCAGTCCTCAAGGAGCATTTGTTAAATGCAGAACGATTCAGATAAAACCAAGCACAATGCCTTGGACAAATTACACATTCAATAAGTTTCTGGTAAGTGAATTTAAAATATGAGAAGATATGAAAATATTACAACTTTAAGTAAACTTATTTGATTGTGAGCATTTAACATTAAGTTTAAAACACTTTAGTGAATACCTGGACAGGTTTCATTTAAAGTACTAGTCAGCTGAGAAGAATGAGGACAAAAATAAATTTGCCCGGTGGTGATGAGTGGAGTGGAGGATGAAGACTCTTCACTAGAGGTGGGAAAGAGCATGTACAGAGGATGGAGCAGCAATGCTAAGCCTGGGAGAACTGAGGCATATTTTGGTACCATTGGAACAGGCTGGTGGTGAGATGCTGGTTGACCAGAAGCCTTACTCTTGATGCTTATGGGGAACCACTGCAGGTGAGGGATTATATAACATAATTGTTACAAAATCGATCTTGTGCAACTGTGGAGAACAAACCTATGACTACTACAATCACCCAGGTAATTGACAAGGAGGGTCTGGACAACAGCGGAAATCAAACGATGCTGACTTTCTGTCTTTTATTGTCTACAGCTAGTTGCTTCCATCTCAGAAATATCTTTATCATGCACACACATTTTTACTATTTAAACTCCTCTACCTATTCTCTCTTCCAACTTTTGGCCAGTTACTTTAGCTGCAATTATTCCAAAAAACTCTCACATAATTTATTCTTTCAAGAAATATATCTGAGTGCCAGTAATATGCTCAATACCTTCAGGCATTCAGGTTCCCAAATTATTCCCATCTTGGTTCTATTCGCAGGGGTGAAAAATCACAAACCACACTGCAATAAAGCTCTGTCCTTTATGAATGCCATTTTCTTTTTTCATCAGTCATTAACGTAGGTTCTTTGTCCCTGCCAACCTTTGCATGTGAGGGAGGACAACACCACTCCTAAGACGTGACCTTCATGACATCTTACAGGCATCCCTTCCCAGATGATATCTGTAGCTTTCTAAAAGACACACCTACTAGAAATGCAAATGTGAATCTATTCTCTTCCATTGAAAGTACCCATCTTCATACAAATAAGAAAAGGGAAGCCATGATTTTTCTACGGGAGACACATCATGATAAACTACAATCTCGAATGTACCTCATCTTCTATCTTACTCTTCTTTAAACAATCTGATTTTTTTAAGCATCAGCATTCTGTTTGAATTATTCTGTTTTCCTGTTTATTTTTAAATACTATTTTTTATTGTAAATATCAGTCTACTCTGTCCTCTGATTGAATAGTGACCTTTGACCCTGATGAAGTCCAAGAAGCAAAGCAACCTCCCTGAACTTACAAATGCAGTTCTGAAACTGTACTGATTTATAACTGAAAAATTCCCCACGTAAAAAAGCACTCAGGAGATATTTTAATAAATGCCCAGTCTCTTAAAACAAAACACAATTACCACTCTGCCTCTGGTTCCCCATCCTATAAGATGAGAGTTTCAATGAAATGATTTCGAAGATTCCTTCAGACTCTTAAATTCTAAGATGCTATGTCAATGAAGCAGAATTCTGGCGTAAAAGCACCACACAGTATTCATGTCTGTCTCTATTTACATCTTGCCGGATAAACTATTTTAATGCTCATCCAATCTGAGAAAGCAGCCTTTGATTTTAAAAAGAATAGCAAGATATATTGGCTATTAATTTTCCCCCTTGTAACAAAGGCTTCATAATTTACTCTTTCTAATTCAAAGTCTTGCTCAGCTTTGCTCCTTGGGACTAAAGTGACCTCTTCTGGTTCTCTGAACTGCCAAAATTAACACTGAAGTTAAAATTATAGATGCCAATAAAATTACTACATGCAGTAGATACTGGGACTCATAAATGGTCCAACATGTCTGTAAAATGTACAGTGGGCACAGCGACAACACAACTCTATTCCTTTCAACAAACCAGTCATAGAACTACTAATGTGCCAAGCTTTATCTTAAATACCCTTGGGCCTGGGGAAACCCTAAGTTCTCTGAGGTTAAGTAAGCAACTCGAATGCAAAGCATCGGATAAATCTTGCGTTTTACAATTTGGTTCAATTTATTAACCCCAATTTTATGTATAAATGTTGTTCAGTTCTTTTCACTTTAGTATTTTTTTTTAAGTTGTTCTAAAAAAACCCTGCATTCTTCCTTCTACGTACTCTCTCAGACCACGACACGCTAACGGCAGGGCAGAGCGTATGGCGCCCATTAACTCACAGGCGGCTACATTTTAAGCAGCTCTCCTATGAAACCAAATTACCATACCTGACTTCCAAATGTTTGTATTTGAGATTTAAGAGAAAACTGGCACTTTTACTGGTTTATGGTATGTTTAGTTTGAATGTCACTGATTTCAGAAATTTAAGGCTGAGCCCTCATTGCAATAGTCCATGGAAGGAAAGCTGACATAAAAAGGAATTTTAGAATATTTAGAAATTCTATAATAGCTCTTGTAAGCTTTGCTAATGCTTTATTTCAACGCTTGATGGGTGTCTTAAAGAAGGTTCAGTTCCTAAACTATTATTTGAATAAATTGTTCTAATTCAAAAGAGAATGTAAGAGGCTCTCATTAATAATACTAAAGTTAATGGTGTTTGTTTTCTATGACTTACTAAGAAATTTCTAATGAGTAGGGATAAACAAAAGCTAGCATGGTGGTACATGGCGCGCATGCACACAAACCAGTGTGCGTGCACAACACACACGCGCACGCGCGCGCGCGCGCACACACACACACACACACACACACACACAGCTTGTGTCCACCACATCACCTGACTCCTTTTGCTTATCAGTCTGTCTAATACAGAGAGATGTCTAATGCTGCCAAGTGAAATGACAAGTCAATAGGCTCATTGGTTTACAAAAGAAACTCATCATCTTCCCCATTCACAAGTTTTCTTTAGTCTGATAGCTATTTCTCTTGTTACTGCGACTGGACCACTGATAAACAACTGTCATAAGATAAGCAGAGACAGATGAGCCAGAAAAAGTAGAAGATCAGGTGAAGAAAGGCAGCCAACGTGATGGGTGATACCTTCTTAGCTGGGGAGCCAACTCCATCATCACCGGAATGATGACTGGCATCTTCTCTAATTATAAACATCAAACACTTTTGGATAATTTTGCTATTGCAATAGATTTTTTTGTGGAAAAGTTAGGTTGGAAATATGAGCCATCAGGCCAATTACATGCTTCAAAGCTTTGCTAAGGCTGCGCAAGTGTGGTGTGTGTTAGGCACTATGGAATAAAACCTAGCAGAGTGCTAGTCATACAGCAGACACTCAGGTCTGTTGACTAAACAAGTACTACACACATAGGCAAAGCAAGGTAAGACCTTGCTAACTGCCGAGATGCTTTGCATCCCCATCTGCCGCCCTGCTCTCTAGTCCCACATCCAGGGCTAAGTTAAAGCCATTTACCACCGGGGTAAAATCATAATGAAACATCAGTCCTAGCTGACAACAATTAAGATCCCTCAGATGTCATGCCATTCTGCAAGGCACCTAGCTAACAAGTGCATCACACAGAATGAAATCTAAATTCCTATTTTACTTCTCTTCCATCTCCTTTCTACATCAGAACCTAGCCAAACACCAGAGACATATTAGACGCTCCAATTTCCATTGATGGTATTTTTCAAACGTAGGTTAATAAATTAGTCTCCCATCTCCAGGGTCATTCTCATCCCCTCTTCATAAGTTAGAATCACCACAGCTGTTTCTCAAAACTGTGTTCTTTGCTTCATCAGTTTAGGTGTCACGGCTATACTGTGACTTATTTCTGTAAAATACAATAGTAATAGAACAAAAAGGCCTAATTAAATATAGTCTGAATACACACACACACACACACACACGCGTGCGCGCGCACACACACACACACACACACACACACATTGCTGGTTCCCAAACTATAATATAATTACACTGAATGACTGCTACTGTTTCCGCAACAAGTGAACATCCTACCACCCCTCCAAACTGCCATGGAGGCTGTTATAAAAAAAAAAAAAAACTACATAACTTCATATAGCAATGAAAGAACACGAAGTGCAGAACAGATACAAAGAAAATTCCCAACTCACTGTACTGAGAAGTAACTTTTCTCTCCAAAGCTCAGCATTACGAGACAGTGGTAGGGCTGTGAACAATGTAGTCAAAATCTTAGGTTCAGAGCCCAGTTCTTCTCCTTGCTTCTTGTGTGAATTGTGGCAAGTTATTTAATTTTTGAGTCTCAGTTTCTTCCCTTATTAAGTGCCTATAGTGATGTTTACTTCATAGAACTATTGAGGGGATTAAATGAGATAATAGACATGAGTGTTTACACTGCCCCTGAAACCTAGCAAGTATTTAATAAATAGTAGTTAGTATTAAATTTATCTTCTCCATGACTATCTGAATTTATTCAATTTACGCTTTTATGGTGTTTGAATTTCTACCAAGGAATCATTTGGTCCTAAAAATAAATATTTTTTAAAAAACAGATATCTGTGGAAAGGCTAAGAGGGCAATGGTCTTTCTTATACTAATATGAAATAATCATATTTTTCACCTCCTGATTCTCAGCTGTGAGCGTGCCCACTGAATGAATGGAATATTTTGATTGGGAGGCAGAAAAGTTAAGATACATACACACACATAGACACAGCATTTGGGATGTATTACCGGGCAAGGAGAGAATAATGGTCTTAAAGCAAATAGGAAACATGCATTACTTAGGGACTTTGGAGAGAGAAGGTTACTAGAAGATGAGCAATAATATGAATTGAGTTACAAGAATATAAAAAATATCAAAGAAAGTTGGCCTCTTAAAATTTTGGCTGGGCCCATCTTTTACCTAAAAAAATAGGGAAACCTAGCACTTGAGTACTTACTACTAAGGATCAGTGGTGCGCTAGGAGTTAGATATTTTCGCATGGGACCTGGGGTGCTAACAGCTATTCTAATTCTCTCTTCTAAGAAAAACACCTTGTAGGATTCCAAAAAACAAAACGAAACAAAACAACGTCCACACAAGCTTTCACAATTTCATGTACTCCTTACTCAAGGATGGTGTGTCCGATATTACCCTTCCCAAGTAAGTAAACCACAAGCGATGTCCACAGCCAAGGGCCTCACCTTGACATTTGTTCTTAACAAGAACAACCCTTTACAAACTGTGTCAGGCGCTGCCCAGACCATAACTCAAGGTAAGGACAGTCACCATTTCCTCACTATGTGCATAACCCCTGAGGTCAACCCTAGCAATTTATTCCATGCAAATTCTTAAAATGAACAAACCAGATCATTCTCACTCTTTATGACAAATTCACACTTTTTAAACTGCCATTCTTCTTAACTATTTACTGAATGGTTTCTATGTGTAGAGAACTGCTCAGAGACGTAGAAAAAGGCATAAATCTTGATCCTTGCCTCCGATGAGCTTATAATTTACGTGGGAAACAGGATATAAATGCGTGAAAACATAAGCAATTATAACATATTCGAATTACTGTTTAAAACACCCTGAGAAGAGATAGAACAAGGAAATACATGAATGACTAGCTAATTAATTATATCACAGAAATTTATTATATATAATTTATTATATATTAATACATATAAATTATACATATATACACACACATTCACATGTACACACAAAGAGAGAGAAATTAATTCTACAATAGGACTAAAAAATGACCTCCAGTTGGAAGTAATTGGGAGAGACTTTAAATAGGGTCTTTAAGGATGAGTAGAACTGATGGACTCAGGGACAACATACAATTTTATTCTCAACATACTATACTTGTATTTTTCATGACCAAACATCCTTTAACACTGACTCGACCTCCTCAATTTTGCTTTGAGGATGCAAAGTGCTATGTCTGAAGAAGAGAGATCTTTGGCAATGAAGAAAGGACACATGCTTTCTGCCCATCCGTGAAAGGGTGAGTTATGGGGATGGATATGAGAGCCAAGAGAAGAAGAGATGTTCAAGGGACCTATCCAATATATAGTTTGCATTATTTTTAAATATTATTATTATCACAAATTACATAAGGGATTTAACACTCTCAGAAATATCTTCAATAAAAAAGTGCTAAAACTATAAATTTGACGAGGTGGTAAAACCATGCTTTTAGATTTGCCAAGTTTCACTTTGGAAGCATAGCATGTAATGTACTTTTGAGGACCAAACTTTAGCATCCACGATTTAAAACAAAACAAAACAGCTTTTGTGTGAAAAGCCCATGGATGTTGTAAGAAAACAGCTCTGCTGTCATCTGACTCCTCAAGCAGACTATGCGGAAATACTTTTACTTCCCTAGTGGTTAAAGAGCAGCCTCCACATGATGGTAGTAGTGCCGGAGACGGCCCTGAGCAGATAAATCAGGCTTTCTTGGATTTTAGTGCCTTGCTTGTAGGTTAACGGGCCAAATAACACGCCATCTTTCGGGGACTGGATTAGTAGAGAAGGAAAAAAATTCAAACAATATTTATTGAATGCCTCCATGAGAGGAGTGAGATATTAAAACTGGTGAAAATCTGAAGCAGTTTAATTATTTCCTATCCACAAATCCTACAGCTGTCTGACTTTCGGTTCTGAGGTGACGGCTCTGGGATGAATCATGCTGGGGAGGTCGCATCTGGAGGGCAGCCTACAGGGGGCACTTCGACTGCTCAAGCTTGAGGCTGCGGGGGATTAACAGCAAGACCGCTTTTCAGAGGACAGGGCACCCTCATCAAAGGGGTTGTAGACATTTTACCAGATTTCCTTGCACACAACAAGTCTTGAAAGAAAAGCAGGGGCAACCTACCTGACCCTTTCTGGACTGGCTCCATCCCCCAGGTAGCTTTGATGCTAAAGCCTGGTGCATGCTAGGGGTTTGCATCCAGGCACAAGAAGGAGCCAGTAACAGAAACGGATGTCCTAGAATCTGGAATAAGAAGAAAGAGTAAACTTCCAAGTAACAATATCCAGAATGAGCATTTCAGATTGACTACTGAGGGCCCATGGAACACAACAGGAATCTGGTACTTTACCTTCGTAGATCTACTTTTAAAAAATGAGTTCCAGAACTCTCAGCTCTTCTTACAATTCAGGGCTTGAGATACAGGTGCAAGTTCAGTTCAAAAGCTGGCAAAAAAAAGCACCTTAAAAAGGCTTTGTGAATGTACTTTGCTGGTAACGATTTTAGGGGGGAAAAAAAAATCCTCTTTACCATTCTTTTATCCTATTTGCATGGAACAGCTGGAATCTTGTCCCATGCCTAACCCATATATCACAGCCACTTGCACTGAGCCAACATCCCACTGCAGTGCCTCGGGAATCTGCAGTGTCACTCCTCTTCTGCCTTGTTCTCTGCAAAGTGAAGTCATAGGGACGGATCAGCCAACCTGACTTCTCACTACCCTGCCCAGAATCCTTTGTGAACTGAAATGAGTCATCGCTCCAAGAAAAGCTACAGCCTCTGGTACGTGTGCAGGCTCCTTTGTCTGTGTACTGCAGAGCTGCTGGGCCGGGAATGTACCCCAGGCCCAGGGCTGCAAGGTGTACATCCTCCTCTCCGAGGGGCCCAGGTCTCCTCACATGCATAAGCACCAGCTATTATTTTTTAATGATTAAAACAGGAAAAAGGGCACATACCTCCGGATGCTTGGAAAAAAAAAAAAAAAAAAAGCACACACATTAAAACTGATCTAGCGTCATATACTCACCAGTCCGTAATTATAAACCTTACATAGTCTCTCTCTCTTTTTTTTTTTTAAGGCTGGCATTTCATTGTAATGAAGAACGGATCTCCCTCCCGTGTATGAAAGGAGGTTCTACTGTACACTGGATCAAAGTTTAGCTGCAGTGAGCTATTTGTCATAAATTCCGGTTGCGGTGCAAGTCCTTGCAAGCCTAGGTCTCCTCATAACCGACACGCAGCTGTCAGGCTTGCAGCAAAGGCAGCCTGCAGCCTGCCATCAGCCAGTGCAGCTTCTGCTGCCGCCGAGGAAGGCGGCGTTGGGAATGAGGTCACTATGTCAGGAACTCGTTCTCGGCGTGAGGTTCTCCTGAGCTCACAACACAGCTGAAATCCACGGAGTGGTATGATTCATAGGATTTTTTATATCGCTGCTTCATCTGCCTTTTTAAAACATTTCTATGTCTAAGATCAGTGAGGCAAAAAAAAATCAATTGCGTATCTGTGTAAAAATGTCCTTTCGCTGCACTGTTTGTACCACGTCACACTCGTTATTAGCACCACAGCAAATAACTCCTGCATATACACGTGTACATACTGTACTTACACACACAGCCACATGTCCACACAGAGAAACTTATTTCGGTACAATCATAAAGGAAAAGGATTTATCTCTAGGGTACGAGAAAGAACACATAAACATTTCAAGAAGGAAAAGGGTAGGAGTTGGGAGAGAGGAAAGAAAGATAGGAATATCAGCAATCACATTAAGAGCAGAAAAAAAAAATGGAGTCTGGGAGGAAAAGAATAATTCAGAAAGAAATGAATTCTATTGTATCATTAATAACACTGCTCGAACTCTCCCAAACGAACTAATACTAAAGCAAGCAGGCACCTCTCACTACCTCCGCTAAGGAACCAAGCAGACACAGTGACTGGTAAGTTAACCCACACAAAGAAACTAAGCAGATTTGCTAGCAGAGGATGTTTGTACAGTTCTCCCACATCCTCATGAATATAGTAGCTAAGTTACAATGAATACAAAGTGCAGGGCACGACCAGAGCTGGGAAGGGCAAAAATGCAACGGATCTCTCAGCGAGACTATCGCAAATCTCCTCCAGGCTAAGATCTCACCATAGTCACATCCTCTCTAACTTCTGTCAGTTGGCCTGTCTTCAGCACCTCCTCCGAGCCAACGTACATCCTCTGTTGAGCCCTACACAGTGATTCCCATTCTACCCCCCGGAAAGCCAAAAAAATGTGTAACCCTCTCCTGCCGGATAACTTACCCTATATTTACAAACAGTAACCCAGTCCTTATGCCCCAAATCATCTCGCCTCTAGTCGTGCACAGTTCAGGACACTCAGTAAGCATGCATACCCTACGTTCATTCAACAATTGATTGATACATTTGGTCTCAACGTTAAATAAATCTTCTTCGGCTCCTGCAACCATCTGACACTTTTCAAATCCTCTGCCCTCCTGGTTTCCATCATTTGCTCCTGCTGTGGCATATCAATTTACCTCTTCGAATGCTGTCTGAAGAACCAAATATGTCCTAGCTGTGTTCTCCCCAGGGCAGTATCACTTTCCTCGTTCTGGACTCTATATTCACACGGTCTGAGACTGTGGTAGGGTTTTTTTTTTTTTTTTCTTCCACTTTCTGTATTTTTAATGGCCTCAAATGTTTTCCCATAATGTGCCAAGGTCAATTCTGCACATGGGCTAAAACATCTGTATTTTTCAAGTACATGTGGCTGAGACCGTCCAAATTCAGGAAAGATTGCCATCATACAGCATGCAGCATCACGGAAGGAAATTAAAAGCCAGAAATGGCCGGCAGAAGAACAGTCTCCCAAAGATGTCCCTACATTAATTCTTAGAACTTATAAATACTACAGTACACGGCAAAGGGGAAACTAAGGTTGGCACTGGAATTAAGGTTGCTAATCAACTGACTCTAAAAGAGTAAGATTATTCGGGTAGGCCCAATGGAATTACGTGGGTTCTTAAAAGTAGACGAGGGAATTAGAAGGGGAAGTCAAGGCAATGAGATGTAAGAAGGACTCAACTGACTGTTGTCACTGGCCTTGAAGAAGGCGGGAGGGGGCAGCCTCGAGACGCTGAAACAGCAAGGGAACGGGGTCTGTCCCCACGTCCCCAGAAAGTAACACGAGAGAACAGTAGGTTTTCGGTTATTGCGTCACACTGTCAATCTCCCGAGAACTTCTTCACATGGATTGCTATTAAATCGGGTTTCATTTGTACGACTTAGAAAAAAAAAACAAAAACAAAACAAAACCTCATAAAAAAAAAAAACCCTTACGCCCCACATGTTTTATGAGAAATGGTTTGCTCTCGATTTTCCCTTCCAATGCATTATTTCCTGTCATGTGATGGGCCACCTAGGTTCTCAGCCATGCTGTAGAGAGAAGGTGTGGCCCGGCCCCAGGGCCTCTGACCGTGGCAGCTCGGCTTCACTCAACTCTCTTTGAGTTTGGTTGTGTCATTATTTATAAATCCACCTAAATCCACCTAATTCAACCAATTCCTATCAGGCGCAGTCTAATGGCTATAAGGTCAGAAAGTGTGCCTGAGAAACATCTGCGCCATAAGATTGCAATGATGTAACTATATAACTAATGGGTTTAAAAATGAAGATCGAACTAGAGATATTTATAGCTCTGGCAATTCAAAAACCTCTGGGGAAACTTTAGGTCATTGGACCACTTCTTGACAGGTAAAAACTCAAGTTTCCTCTATAATACAGAAAAGGTTAAACAAGTAGATAAAGAAAAAAGAAAAACAAAACCAAATGCTCAAAGACAAGGGATAGAAAAATACAAAGAAAAATGTATTCAAATTTTCTAATATCCGAACATGTATTTTTCCATCTATTTATGAGCCTACTATGCCCACATACAGAAACTTATCTAAACTTTACAAGGACCCAATAAGTTAAGTACTGTTATTATTCCCATTAAAAAAAAAAAAAGTTTAACTGCCTCCCTCAGGCTCTCACAGCTGGTAAGCGACAGTGGCAGGATTTCGGTCTGGGGCAGGAGGCTCCAGAGTCTGTTTTTAATCACCGTACATCCTGCCTCTCAACTATGATAAAATAACCACTTGAAACAAACAAACAAACAAAAAAAATTGTTAGATTTATGGCTTAATTTTTAAATCTAAATTGAAGCTCATTCACTTTGTTAGCACATAATCCAAATGAGGTTAAGTTCATAGGCTGGGTCCCATTAGTAGCAGTGTGTGCCCAGTTCTACAACCCCTGATGGGCTGCCCTCCGACCTCACGCCACAGACTACTATTAAATGACCATGCAAATTAATGTATTGATCAGTTGAAACCATAACTATAAGTTCATGTTGCAAGTCCTACCAATAACAAGATGAGTTTTATCATGGATGGCCATTAGCCTCCACTCAGAAATAAAGGTGAGAAAGACACTCTGATGTTTTAGATATCAGTCTTTGTTGGAGAGATAAGCTCAAAAATCAACTATAGACATAATTAGAAGTCATCTTCCTCTTCCTGGTGCCTCTTGTTCCTTTTAGTAATAGCATCAGTACTATAGTAAAGACTTACAAACTGAATATCTCAAAGGCGATTTGCTCAGTTGATGATGTATGAGCAGAGTTTGTGCTTGGCACTCAACTGGTTCCTTGGCAAAAGATTAAATAGTATTTACATAGTGGCACAGTCATGCAGGTTCTTTAGAAAATGCTTTGATGACTAATAGTGTAGCACAGTCTTGGAGTTACTGTACTTGATAAAGCGGAAGGCAATAGACGCCCTTATATCAGTTAAAAGTATTTATCAGGTGCCTAACTGCAAATGTTTAAGACACTGGAGATCATGCTGTATATGCACACTGGCATACAAACTTTCCCATGAAGCAATGACATGGTCTAGACTCTCATGAGGCTTATAATGCATTTGAGGAGATAAGATATTAACGCACAAAAAGTGCAAAAAATACAAGACAGTGTTTGTCGAAAGAAAGAACAAGTAATATGCACCCCTGAGAATTTAGGAGGAAGAACCTGGGCTGAAGCAGTGAGGAACGGTTTCAAGGGAAAGACAAACTTGTCCTAGAATCTGGTGAGAGAAAAAAGGCATACCATGAGTAAAAACATGAGCATCACGAGGAGAGGAATTTCTCTGTGGTTACAGACGTGTTCCTGATAAGTACCTAGCCAATGGCAGGCACTAAATAAATATGTGCTGAATGAATGAATGAATGAATGAATGAATGAAGTGAGTGACCTGGAGAGAGGAAGCATGAACCAAGGTATAAAGGTGTTGATGGGAGGGAGGTGGGGGAACAGGAGGTGGGCCTGCCTCGGGCTGAAGGTTCATATTGGGGAATGGAGAGAGAGGAGACAAGGGTGGACTAAGATGAGAGTAAGGACAGTCTTTAATAGATAAGAAAATAACCTACCTTATATTTGCAATGAATTTCATTTGCCATTTATCACAGCCATTAGTAAGTCTCCTCCCTAAGAAGCATTACCCTTCATGAGCTTCACATTCTCCAAAAACAAGTATTTATAAGCTTATGGCAGCTCATTAGAGGTATGTTGATTGGTCAACGTTTCTCCCCCCCGGGGACTTCTCTGCTGCCCCTCACCACGCAGAAGTCTGTAATGCCAAGACTCTATCCCCTTTGCAAAAAGGGAGCAAAAGGGGAGAAAAAAATCCTACTCTGTAACAATATTATAATAAACCTACCCTAATTCAATGTCATTCAAGTCAACAAACATTTATTAAATACAACACTCTTCTTGTTGCTTAAGTCAGAATAACAATGAAGAAGTTATAGCATCTATCCTCACAGTTTTATATCAACATCTGAGTCATCCTCTGAGTCATTCTAGGGAAAGAGGAAGAGAGTACCATAAGAACAAAGAAAGATGACTACTACTGTTAGAGAGATGGCAAGGAAGCATGGCAGGAATTGGGCAGCCCTTCGGCAAAGCAGCGTCAGTTGAGATGGACCCCAAACATACGTAAGTAAAGGGCGGGGGGAGGGGGATAGGCAGAAAAGTTGGAAATGTCTTTCCAGGCAGCGAAAAGATAATGTGGGTTGGAGAGTACAAGACATTCTGGAGAATGTCTGGTGGTTCACCTGGCTTGGCTAGCATGTGTACAATATGTGAAGGAGAAGGGTAGAGATTAAGCCAAAGAGTAAGTCAAGCTGAGATAAGATTTTGAAATTATAGGAGAAAGGCACTCCGGGTGTTTACAAGGGAGTGATGCT
The DNA here is from genome assembly GCF_014176215.1 of Rousettus aegyptiacus. NCBI lineage: Eukaryota > Metazoa > Chordata > Mammalia > Chiroptera > Pteropodidae > Rousettus > Rousettus aegyptiacus. Next base: position 28,183,662 of record NW_023416286.1, read on the forward strand.
ACCGAGGCTGTAAACTTAGGTTACTCTGGCAACACGGTATAGGATGCATCCAAAGAGAGAAGATAATTATTGAGACAAAGGAAGAGGCTATTGTGAAAAACCGAACAAGAGGCAGAGAATACTTAAACAAGGAACATATTGGAGCACAGAGATATGAGATACTGTTCTGTTTCACAAAGGGGCTGTCCAAAATTTCCAGCACGAAATCTCAGGATGCTATCGGAAATGCACTTCCAGAAGTATCATGTACAGCTAACACTCCCTGCCCATCATCTACCTAAAAGACTGACTGTGCTATGATGAGAGTCTGACATTTGGAGTAGTGCTCAGGGTAGAAGAGTAAGTAGTTCAAATTGAAAAATGAAGGGAAGAGGAGAAGAACTCCTCTGAACAGAATCCCTGGGCACAAAATAACAGATCAGACTTTCCTGGCTGCATGAAAGCTGATAAAAAGGTGCAAATTAAAAATTCAACAGAAGTGGTTTCAAAAGCAGAAAGTTTCAGATTTTTCAAGGCCTTTAGAATCCAAGATTTACTGAGTTAAGTGCATTTTTGTTATGGTAGAAGAAATAATTTCAATTCGAGTTTGATTATGTGCAACATATATACACTAGGAAACTAAGCAAAGACCAAATATCCTTGGTAGCCCTAGAAGTATTAGAGAGCATCAATACGAACATGTAGCAAAGAACGGGGATGTTCTATGTTACTTACTAAACTTCTCAAAAGTCTTTGGATCAGATCAATTGTCATAGGATTAGAAACATAGAATAATGACATTTTAGAGCAGCAGAAGACACTGAAAGTCATCTAGTATATTACTATTTGATAGAAGATAATCTTAGGGTCCAAGTGGGGGAAGCCGACTTGCCCAAAGTTACAAAGAGCTGCTAGTCACAAAGTTAGAACTGACATGCAGATCTCCTGATTCTCAGTGTAGACATCTTTCCATCACTCCACAATACCTGGTAAAATTTACTAAAAGAAAATTAAACTCTAAGGCTTCTCAGATGCACTTCAGATAAGATATAAATTAAGTAAGCAGATGTCCAATTTTCCATACTATACTACAGCATAAATTATTTTTCTTCCCTCAGTTCTTCTAATCAATGTCCAAAGAAGGAAGGAAAAGATGAAAGTAAAGTGAGAAAAACTGAGAGCCTGTGAGTTTTCAGTTAAAAAGATAAGATTTTAAATTTGCTGTTTTGATATAAAAAAGGAGGAAAACTATGAGAAAGCATGGGGAGATGAGATGTTACCTCTCTATGTTATAATTTTATTACATTAGCATTTGGATTTGTGAACTGGTCATGTCTAACTTCCTGGGTGAAAACACAACCGAGTACATCTCAGATATTTCTACTTAGCATTTCCCACTGCAGAAGACAGTGATGGTATGCCCAAGGAAGCCCACAATAAGCAGGCAAAAACACAAAAGATTCTGTTCTGAGGGCTTCCTGAAATTCACACAAGCTATGCATTACACTCTGTAACACACTGCTTTTTGTCTTAACGGCAAAATTTTTAAAAATTGCTTCCATCGAACATAATTCAACGTTACTTTCCAAACTTTACAAGTGAACTAGTGCTCGAGACAGATCATCCACATTTATCCTGAGGTCATATAAACCTGCAGAGTAGGGCCCTAGTCCCTGGAGGCAAATATGCCCCCAACTGAAGAAGTAACTACTACATCTGAAAACACACCTGAAAGTGGTATTTCCCGATTAGTTTTCAAAGTTATCATCAGTATTTCTGTAGCTTTAAAGATACACCATTATTGAGTCCTAAAAGCTCTTTTGGCTGGAATTAGTTAGAAGGTCAAAGAGCAGAGAAACTGAATTACTTTATCACCGGCTTATTTAATTATGGCCAAGTTAGTCTCTGTGTGGGTTGCATTCCTCCTCTGTAAGATGAAATCAGGAAAAAAATATGAAAGTTGCAAAGGCTGCCATATTTTTTAAAAGGAGGCATATCTATAGAACTAACCTCTGACCTCAAGGTGCTTCCAATTAACTAAGGAATGAAAAGTAAACACACATGAAAAGAAGGTATCACAGTACTTCTCCAAAAACTATGAATAAGAGGAGAAAACTTGCTGCAAACTAAGTCCAGGCAGAGTGCAAAGTAAAGAAATACTGGCCAAAGCTTTCCGGCACAATGCTGACCGTGGCATGCCGGGGCTGCCTTTGTATTTCTTACAGGCCCCAGCAGCACCCTGTTAGAAGGGTGTCTCTATCTAGTCCAACCCACGCTTCAGGGAAGTGGAGTGACCTCCAATGTGCTGCTCCCCTGGCATTTCAGTGCACCCTGGACCCCTAAAGTCTATTCTGTCTCTATTCTCACTGACTAGAATGTGAATAGGATTCACTAGACTGTATTTTCAGTACCCCAAATAGTGGTTGAAAACAGTAGTTTTGGCACCTAAAACAGTCAAATAATTACTAGCTAAAAAAAATATTACTTGGACTTCGATATCCTCTACCTATTTATTATCACAAACTTCTACCTGTCCACTGACCTCTTTCGCTGATATTAGGCCATTCCTCTGTGGCATCTCCACACATCATCTCATAGGTGCTAGAACATACCTGTTTGTTGAGGAAGTGTTTATAAAACTAGGGGAAAAAATCATAACATCCTGATGTCAAAAAATACAAATCAGTTATATTCTTTTTTGTCTCTATATAAAACTGAAAGAAAGTAACAAATAAGATAAATAAATGAGAACTCATGGACACAGACAACAGTTTAGGGGTTACTAGAGGAAAAAGAGGTGGGGGAAATAGATAAGGGTAAAGGGAGTCAAATACATAATGATGGAAGAAAATTTGACTTTAGGTGGTAAACACACAATGCAATATACAAATGATGTATTACTGAATTGTACACTTGAAACTTATGTGATTTTATTAACTAATGTCACCCCAAAAAATTAAATTTAAAAATTAAATTAAATTAAAAATAAATAAAATGAATATCTGGGATCATAGTGATTAGACAACCATCTATATTTGCTTTGTCCGATACAGTAGCTACTAGCTACATGTAGCTATTTAACCTGAAGTCAATTTACATTAAATCAAATGAAAATTTTAGTTCCTCTATTTCGAATGCTCAATAATAACTACACAGGCTAATATTCACTACATTTGGCACAGCATATATAGAACGTTTCTATCACCTCGGAAAGTTTGATTAAACTGTACTGATCTAGTTAATCAATAAGCCACCACAAGAACATTAGGTGTCATTCACTTTTACCATAAAGCCTATAATTTTAAAAACATACTTTTAGAAATTGACATATATGAAATCAATGCTTTCCTTGATGTACAAAATCTGTGTTTTAACACATGTGTAGATTTGTATAACCACCATCAAATCAGGATAGAGTTCTATCACCCCCCAAAACTCCTTCAGGATGCTCCTTACATACCCCTAATCCCTGGAAACAACTGATATGTTCCTTGTCCCTTTCGTTTTGTCTTTTCCAGACTGTCGTGTGAATGGAATCATAACTTTCTGAGACTGGCTCCTTTCACCGAGCACAGTGCTACTGAAATTCCTTATGTTCTTGCATGGACTACAGGCGAGAATGCTGACTCATATGGTAAGGGTGGAGTTACCTTTAGAAGAGACCACTAAACTGTTTTCCGGATTGGCAATAAAATTTTGCAATCTAACCAGCAATGTAGTTTTAGGACCTTTTTCTGTTTATTTCTTGGGTTTCTCTACACAGGCAATCATGTTGTCTGCAAAGAGAAACAGTTTTATTATAATTTGTATTTCAGTTCTTTTTTTAAGGAATTTTATTTTAGAAACTCCGGTATGATGTTGAATGGGAATGGTAAAAGTAGACATCCTTGCCTGGTTCCCAATTTTAAGAGGGTATTTAGTCTTTAAGTACAATCTTAGCTGCAGAGTTTTTTAGATGTTCTTTATCCTAGGTTAAGGAAGCTGCCTTCTATGTCTCGATTAAGAGCTTTTATCGTAAATGTATGTTGAATTTTATCAATTGCTTTTTCTGAATCGATTGATATTATTGTGTGATTTTCCTTTTATAGTTTGTTAATATGGTAAATTACATTGATTTTCAAATGCTGCATTAGCTTTGAGTTTCAGGGCTTACCTCTACTTGGTCATGGTTTATTATTCTTTTTACATATTGCTGAATTCAATTTGCTAGAATTTTATGGAGGATTTGTGCGTCTATGTTTATGAGGAAAATTGTTCTGTAGTTTTATTGTTCTATCTGTCCAGTTTTGGCATAAAGATAATGCTGGTTTCATAAAATGGGTTGAGAAGTGTTGGATCCTATTCTATTTTCTAGAAAAGATCCTATTAAATTGGTGTTATTTTTTCCATATATGTATGGTAGAATTTTTCAGTGAAACTATTTAGAACTGGAGTTTTTGATTTGGGTTTCTTGGGGTAAAATTTTAACTATAAATTAAATGTATTTAAAGGATATAGGACTATTCAGGTAATTTATTTCTTCTTGACTGAGTTTTGATAGGCTGCTCTAAGATTTGGTCCATTTCACCTAAATTGTTGAATTTATGTGCAGAGAGCTGTTTGTGATGTTCACTTATTATAATGTCTGTAGAGTCTGTAACGATATATGGTTTCACTCCTAATATTGATCATTTGTATCTTATTTCCTTGTCAATTTAGCTAGAGATTTATCTATTTTATTGTTATTTTTGAAGAACCAGTTTTTGACTTCATTGGTTTTCTACATTACTTTTGTTTTCAAATTCATTGATATCTGCTCTTTATTATTTTTCCTTCTGCTTGTTTTGGGCTTATTTTGCTCTTTTTTCTAGTTGTTTTAGGTGAAAGCTTACACCGTTCATTTTGGATCTTTTTTTCTTTTCTAACATGAGCATGTAATCTATATATTTCCCACTAAGCCCTGCTTTGTCTGATTCATATGAATTGTGATATGTTGTATTTTCACTTTAGTTCACCTCAAAATACTTTCCCTGAGACTTCCTCTTCGATCCATGGATTACTTAGAAGCACATTATTTAATTTTCTAGTATTTCGAGATTTATAGGTTATCTTTTGTTGTTGATTTCTAGTTAAATTCTTTTATGGTAAAATAACATATTTTGGATTATTTAAAGTCTTTAACTGTGTTTAGGTTTGTCTTATGTCTTAGGATATCAACTATCTTTGTGAATGTTCTCTGAGGATTTGAAAGAAATGTATATCTTCTATTTTAAGGTGGAATATTTTATAAAAGGTCGATTAACTCTAGTTGGTTAATAGTATTGTTGTTTTTCTATATACATGTGGTTTTCTAGCTACTTGTGGCATCAGTTACTGAGAGAGCCATGTTGAAGTCCCCAACTAACCTCACCCATTACTCCTTTCAGTTCTATTTTGCCTCATATACTTTGAAGCTTTGTTATTAGGTGCATACACTTTTAATATGCTCTTTAAAAATTTTTTTTTGGTAAGAACACTTAACATGAGGTCTATCCTCTTAACAGATTTTTTAAGTGTACAAATACAGTATTGTTATCTACAGCCACAATGTTGTGTATCAGATCTCTAGAACTCATTCGTCTTTGTTTAACTGAAATTTTATACACGTTGATTAGCAACTCCCATTTCCCCCTCTCCCAGCCCCTCGCAATCACCATTCTCTTCTTTGCCTCTCTAAGTTTGACCGCTTAGCTACCTCATATAAGTGTTAATCCTGCAGTATTCCTCCTTCTGTGTCTGGCTTATTTCACTTACAAACGTTCGTCCATATTGTTGCATATTGCAGGATTTCTTTCTTTTTTTTTTTTTAAGGCTGAATATATTCCATCGTATGTACATACGACATTTTCTTTATCCATTCATGTGTCCACAGACACTGAGGCTGTTTCCACATCTTGCTCATTGCGAACAGTGCTGTAAAGAACACGGAAGTGCGGAGAGCTCTTTGAGGTCCTGCTTTCAATTCTTTTGGATAAATACCCAGAAGTGGGCTTTCTGGATCATACGGTAGTTCCATTTTAATTTTTTGAGTCCCAATTTCTCCTCATCCTCACCAACGCTTCTTATCTATTTTGTTTTTTTGACCATAGCTATAGGGATTCCTTATATATTTTGGAAATTAACCCATTTTCAGACATACGGTTTACATATATTTTCTCCCATTCCACAGGCTGCCTTTTTACTCTGTTGATTGTTTCCTCTCCCGTGCAGAAGTTTTTTAGTCGATGTCGTTTTACTTGTCTAATTTTGCTTTTTGTAGCCTGTGATTTTGGTGTCATATCCAATGAAAATCACTGAAATCATTGCCAAGACCAATGTCATGAAGCATTTCCCCTATGTGTTCTTCTAAGGGTTTTATAGTTTTGGGTGGTGGGTGTCTTATGCTTAGTCTTCAATTCCATTTTTAGTTGATTTTTGTGTATGGTATACGAGCCATGTTACTTTTAATGTCATCGTGGTGAACTTACCTGTTTATTTTTATGTATTGTTCCTGTTCACCCTTGGTAACTTTCCTTGCTCTGAAGTCTACTTTTTCTGACATTGATATAGCCACTCAAGCTTTCTTTTGATTAATGTTAACTTGGTACATCTTTTTGCCTTTTGTTTTTAACTTACTCATATCATTATATTTAAAATGTATTACTTATAGACAACATATCCTTTTGTCATTTTTTAAAAGTCCATTCTGACAAGCTGCTATTTATTTTGGATGTTAAGATGATATATATTTAAATGTAGTCATTTATATGTTGGGATTTAGACCTACCATTTTATTATTTGTTTTATATCTCTGTTTTCCTTTCCTACTTTCGCTTGGATTGTTTGAATAGTTTTAGTATTCTATTTTTATTTATTGATTTTTTAGTATATTCCTTTGAACAGTATTTTTAGATGTTGCTCTAAGCATTTCAGTATACATACTTAAATTTCCACAGTCTACTTAGAGCTAATATTTAACTACTTCAAGTGATAAACCTCACCACCATTTTTTTTTGTTTTACATTTGTTTTCCATCATTATTTATATTTTAAAGAACTTGAAAAGAATGGTTAATTATATTTACCCACATATTTACCATTCTTGCTTTTCTTTCATTCCGATCTTCCAGGTTTTTCTCTGGTTATCATGTCCTACCCATAAGCATTTTTTTTCAGAAAGCAGGCCTTCTGGCACTGAATTTTTTTGTTTTCTTTTATCTGAAAATGTTATTATTTCACCTTCTTATCTAAAAGATATGTTTACTGGATACTTTAAAAATATTGTTCCAATTCATACTAGCTTTTGTTGTCTCTAATGAAAAATCTGTAGTAATTCAAGTTGTTGTTCTATTATGTATCTTTTACCAAATTTAGTAGGTTTCAGTCATTAATTCTTCAAACATTTTTTCAAATCACACCAGAGCTTTGATGACACAAATGTTAGACATTTTTGGTATTGTCCCATACACCCTGAGTCTCTGTTTTGTTTTGTTTTTCTCTGATCTTTTATTCTCTGTTGTTGAGACCGGATAATTTTTATTGATCTAACTTCAAGTCCACTGACTCTCCTATTCCTTCTATTCCGTTATCGAGCACATCCATAAATTGTTAATTTTGTTTATCATATATTTCAGTTCTAAAATCCCCATGTGGTTCTCCCTTACATCTTCCATTCCTTTCCACTCTAACTTATCATTCTTTTCAAGGGTGTTTAATCACACTTCTTGAACCATAAGTTATAAATCTTTCTCTAATAATTCCAACATGTAACACCTCAGCATTGACAACTGTTGATTGTTCTTTTTCATAAAAATCGAGATTATCTTGATTCTTCATCTGCTGAATAATTTTGAGTCATGTTAATTACTATGTTATGAGATTGAGTCTTTAAATCCTAAGGGTAATGTTGATTTTTGTTTTCTTTTAACAGTTTTAAAGGAGATTAACGATTAGTTCAGGCTACAATTTCCAAACCACCTTCCACGAGGTGTGATTTGAATATCAGTGTGTTCAAAATGCTATCTGGATCTGTCCCATGTGGTACCATTCAGTGATCAATCTGAGACCTTTGTGGTGGTCTAGTTTGTATTTTGGGTCTCGAAGAGGTTGGAATGCTGCTTAGGGTGAGATCCACACATGCACAGTTCAACAGTGAGCCCAGGGGTTCATATGATAATTGATATCATAGTTCTCTTGAGTCCCCCCGCTCCATGATCTCAACACTTTATAGTTACCTGGGTCCCCCTTTCTTGGTCTTTCTACTAGAAGGCTGAAGCTTTAGTTTCTTTGCTCAGCCACATACTTCTAACAACTGTGTCTCAATCTGGTGATAAGTGGTGGGAGGACAGAGAGAAAGAAAAAAAAGTAATGAGAATTCACTTGATACTCTTGGGAGCATGGTTCCTTTCATCAGAGAGAAGGATTCCCCTACTTTCACAGTTTTAGATGACTGCCCAAACCCAACTGCCACTGTGCCTCTGAGGGACTGAGTCTGGGTTGGATGGGAGAGAATGGAAAAAGAAGGAAGAGAGCACGCGGTGACTTCCTCCACTCACTGTGAATGTAGGAGTCCCCTTTCCTGCTCCTCAGGCCGGGAAGTGGAGAATTCTCTGGAAGATCTTCCTGTCCGCACCGCTGTGTCCTACTGGGTTTAAGACTACCTCTGCATCTATGCCAGGCGATACCAGAGAGAGGAAAAACAGGAAACTCACAACCAGTTTGGTGGTGCTGTGAATTCTGGTCTCTTTCTCCACTCTGCCTGCTACCGTCTACCTGTCAGGGTCCTCAGAGAGCTGCTCCATGCCTTCTATCGGGGTTCAGTGAGAGAGAAAGGGTGGAGTGTGCTCATTCTGCCTTCTTCAGAAGTGGAATCTTCTTTTAATTGCAATTACTACTTTTTACCGTTTAAATAGTCATAATAATCAATAAATGATCACTATTGATAATACACATAAATATGTTAACGTTGGTCTTTGTCTTCCTTTTATAAAGATTTGCTTTTATTTTAGGGCATATTTAATTAAGGTTGGTAAAAAGTTTTTTATTTCTGTTTCAAAAAGATACCATTTCAGTTCACTATTTCCTACACATGAAACATCTCCCCCTGTTCCACCTCTGTGATAGTGGTAGACACACATGGTTAACGAAAATTCATTCCCTTTGTTGTGGTCCTGGACTCTCTGGAATAATATCTTCTTTAGAGTTACTAATGAGAAACTAAAGCGATCAACATGAGTGTTACGCTCTCATTCCTCAAGTCTACCTTCTGGCACAAGGACTAACAAGCTTTGTCATCGGTGTTGGATGGACCAAGAGAAACGGGCACCCACAGTACCACAAACCAGATTATTAGCATCAAGCATAATTATTGTGTTCATTGCTTCCTTTTTTGACCCTCTCTCTTTTATCTACATTACACCTAGAGGAGTAATGGGTGCTTCGAAGACCCCCACCTTAGGCTTGGCCAAGGCCTTTACGAGTGAGAGGAGGAACAAGTGTGGCCTGATGCTTTTACTCAAGTATGTTCGGTCCTCCTAGTTCAAACTGTTGGCATTTGTGGTCCCCAGAGGTACGTCAGTCACTCAAATTTGTTCGGTATATGAAAATAACTAGCTTGTGTACTCTATCATCTCAAAAAATTCTACCAAAAGCAAAACTCTCAAACATCACATCTCAACAATTATGCTCCCGTCCATAAATAACTTGACCCAAAAAAACTCTAATGCTCTTCTCATTGAGAGGTATTATCTAATGGTTACATCAGAAAGAGCTCTATAGAGACAATGTTTATATCACATAGAGCATTCAGTATGGAGTAGTTAGGGAGGTTTAGTCATAGGACAGCAAATACCTGTTGAGCAGAAATCTTCAGTGGATAGCATGACGGGTGGGCAAAGTATATTTATATAATGCTACGCTATTACAGAGCGAAAACTAGGTCACACCTGCGGCAGAAGCAGGTTTGTTATGGAAAGTTAACTACTCAGCCCAAATGGGACTTTTAATTCTGGCTACTGGAAGTACCACCCTCCCTTCTGCATGACTGCCCCATGACACCTGAGGGGTACACTGAGGCAAGGGTCTAGTGGGAGAGTGATGAGACCTGGGTCAGGGAATGGGGCCCCAGGGGCCTCCCCCCAGAGAGTGACGAGCTGTGCTCAGTCTGCTCTGCACAGCGGGGCGCCCTGAGGAGCTCCCCCACCTACCTGAAAACACATAGCTTTCACTGTCCTCCTTATGGTTGGGGAACCATTTAAACTGAATTAAGGTGTGGCCATCTCCAACAGGTAATTAGAAGGCAAAGGCCAAAGAAGCTGTCTGAAATATACTCAACACCACGGTTTACTAAAACGGCGAGAAATTATAAAGTGAGTAAAATCTGATTTCTACCCCAAACTCAGTACAGAAAATTCAGCTGAAACTACATACATACACACACACACACACACACACACACACACACACACACACGCACACACACACGCACGCTGTTAGAACAAGATAGCTGACAAGGTGGTTAAAAGTATTTTCTCATGTCTGAGCAAAGAACATCGTACAGCCTATACTGAGAAGGGGATGGGCGGCTGATCGGCTCCTTCAGGCTTCGGTTTGTTTAGATCTATAGTCCTAGATCAAAAGTTTCTGCAACACAAGATACATAAAATTAACACCTGAAACCTGCGAACCCCACAAATCACAAAATCAGAGTTCATATACCAGGAATACGTACAAATCAAACTAATTTTAAAAAGTAAATGTTTCTGAATATTAAGCTAATATAAAATAATTCTAAATTTACAAAATTTACCAACAAAAGTTATCTATAAGTTTATAATAAAAGAATCATGGTGCTTTTTTTTCTTCCACATTTTAACTTTTATCCTTTTCCTTGCTGACAGATCACTGCCATACCAAGGTTTCAAACTTTACCATCTTTTTTTTGTTTTGCTAATGTCTCTTTTTGAGTAACACATACGTAAAGGAGACTGTACTCTTAATGATCTGTTCGGATTAGTAAATTTTTCTGTTAACTTAAAAAAATCGACCATGCTCATATTTTGAAATAACAGAATCGATTTTCATAGGAATAGCAAACTGCCTTTTTCAAAGTTCCACGCCCCATTTTAAGACCAAACAACTGATGAAGAAAGACATTATATCCATAGAGATACTATAAACTATTACTTTATGCTTGAATCTAACACTCTTGCCTATGTAGCTCAAAGTCATATATACTTAATCCTGTTAGTATTTAAAATTTCACCATCTTGCGTTATACTAGTCACCTTTAATCCCTTCCACTCCCAGTCCCTCCCCAACCCAACCTAGTCTCAAGAAAGAAAGAAAAAACTCCCTGGCAACAAAGATCCTTTTGATAAATCGGCTTGGGGGCACGAAGTGGTCCAGAAAAAGTATTAGTCTTTTCAGCACTGGGTTTGTAGCAGTAGAGGTGGCAGGATTTCTGTCTCCCGGGCTGTCCCTGGGCTGGTCACCTGGGAGCTGGGAAGATGACAGCTGAACCAGTACTTTCCAAATCCGGTCACATATGTGCTTGTGCGGCCAATTATTTCAACAGGTCCACAATGAAAAGAAGGAAAAATCAGGGTAACATAGAAAATGTTTCATAAATATAGCTTTACTTGATTAAAAAACTGTCTTTTACTGTGCTCTTGTGTGTGTGTGTGCATGCGTGCGTGTGTGTGTGCAAGAAATGTCCTCGTTTTTACTGTTAACAGTGCTCTCTGTTATGGTGATGACAGATGCTATTTTTTAAAAGTCCTCACTTGCCAGAACTAAGAGAGCTGGTAATCTTATGTAGTCCATACAAATTTTATTGAAATGTTTTGGTGTGTGAAATCCCAGGGTCCGAGAAGCCTGATTTCGGACAGGCAGGAGGAAGGGCAGAGGTATTTACAGTCCTAACACACATCCCGTAACCATCCACACCATTTGTGATGTCCAGGGTTTTGAAAGCCACGTGTTACTGACCCTCATAGCTTCTTGATTAATGAAACACATCATTTCCAGCTATTTAATCAGTGTGTATCAATCAACTTATTTATCTGAATCACTTCATTGTTTTTCCTTAAGCTTTGTCTTCTTCATTTTAACTTCTGCTATTAAAAAATTGGACTGCCAAGTTTCCATTTCCAAGACTGACATTACTAAGTCACTGGCTTATAAATTTTAATGTTCTATACTTTTTCAGCACTTCATATTACATGATCCAAAGCTGACGATCTTTTTAATCCAAAACAGGGTCCTAACTACTTTCCTGCTTCATATCACCATTTTTACCATATCTTACAATTCAACTATGTCTGATTTCAGTAAACTAAAACAAAACAAACAAAACAATTAGAGCACAAGGCAATCAACAAATTGCCTAGGTTAGAGACACCTTGGGTCCCAAACATCCAGCTGTCAGGTACGGACTACCCCTTTGGATGGCCGGTATATGTTCCTGCCTCTTTCCCACCCATCCTTCATTTGTCTTTACTCTTCTGTTAATGCCACTAAAAGCATTTTCACTGTGCGCACACTCCCTTCATTATTTTTAACTATGTTCCTCTCACTTCTAATGCCTACCCAGTACCTCAGAAAATTTCTCCCTTCCCTCCTCCTATTCATAACAATATCTATACTTCCCAGAGTACCTATCTGTACCAAGCATTATCAAAGGAGCTTTACACATGCCATTTCACATAATTGTCACAAGAACTTTTGAAATAGATACTATTATCGCTATTTTATGGATGAAATCCAGGAGAGTTAGGTAACCTGCCCAAGGTCACAGTTAATAAACAGCTTTAATGACAGAGAATCATAATAACTATGGTATTCATATAGTTGTATCGAGGGGAAAATTTTGAAGCAAAATTTAACAAAGCAAAGAACAATTTTCTTGATTTAATTGCTCTCAAAAGAACTTAGAAGACTAAGTCACAGTATCCACATTAGTCCTAGATCATTCCCTCTAACTATAAATTTATTTATTATGCACTAAGGCTGAAGATGGGTAAAAACTATTTTTAATTCTGTTTCTATTTTTAGTGTTTAGCACCCTCTTCTATTTTCCGCAGTCATTGGTAGTACTTTTATTTTATGAGTGTGAATTGTGTAGTTTGGCCTGAGTACATAGCCACCATTGAGTACAGCTTCTGCAGAAAGTGGCTCTTTGTTACTGGGAGGGTGTAGGATGATAAAACAGAAAGGTCTCCCACTGACTCGGGAGACCTACCAGCCTGTCAATCAAATGCAAAAGAGGTGAATCTTTCCAGCTTTGGCTTTTCAGTTCCAAATAGTAAATTTATAAATTTCTTTGGGGAAGCTAGTCATGTGTAAATTATTAAAAGAAAATCTAGATTCTAAATTCATGTCTAGGGTCTGAGTTTCCTGTGCTTGCTTCTAGAAAGGAGCGCTCACACGGGCTCCAACCTCGACTCTTCTTTCTTCTCCACCTACATCGCCAGCAGTGACTTGCATCCACTAGCCCAGTTGTAACCTTCGCCTACATATAGCTAATGGAGGACAAACCACCCTCTCAGGTCCTAAAATCTCCCCTGACATCCGGACCCACCCCTCTTCCTTCTCTCCTGACAGACAACTCTATCTAGATGTCCCCAGTACCTCAAACTCAACATAACCAAAATCGAATTTGTTATCTTTCCCATAAATCCTGCTACCTCTTTTACCTCTGAGCTTGGATTACACACTGCCATCGATATAGACCTGTGACTGATGAATGTCAGATGCCTGCCTCCTCTTTGCTGACCATCTCCCTGCCCCATAATCTAAAGAGCCAATAAAGCCAGTCTACTCACTCTCCGGGTGTCCCTAAATCTGTTCCCTTTAGTCTGCTTTGCTGTTGGTCAGATCTCTGCCTCTCTGGTTTTCACCTGGACCACTAGAGAACCTCCTGCTGGTTTCTCCCACCCATCCTAAGCATGACTGCCAGAATATGCTTCCAGTTTGATGCTCCTCTACTGATGTAATATCCTTGGTTTCGCTCCTTGAAAACAGGGGTATAAGCAATATCAAATGCTCTAAATATGTTCATATCAATCACATCCCTACTTTCGAGCAGATAAACCAAGAATTTTACATAAATACAAATGATAAAAATTTCCTATTAAACTTACTAAAGTTGAAGAACAAGTCTTTTTTCTCCTATTCCAGCAGGACAGATATCCCATAAAAGCTAAAAGAATTTGGTCATTGTTGCAATTAAATGCAAACAGGAGATAAAGAGTTCCAACATTTATTGAGCACCTACTACCTGGCAGGTACTATGTGTCAGGTACTTTATATAGGTTACCTTAATACATGCCTGTGATGCAGGGATAAGCTGCACTTAAAGAGCTAAGACTAAATAATTTGTTCTACATCTCTCAGTAAGTAACTGGTACGACCGGGATTCAAACGTGGTTCTGTCCAGTATTCTGATCCCACACCGCCGCCACCATCCTACATCCCCTCTCTCACCACGAAGATGTGGAAGCTGCAGAAGAATGAGTGGCTAAAAGATTCATATATGTGGTATAATTATTTTAATTTTAATTTAAATCTAACCACAAGATTTCCTTTATGTGTAAATTTCATATTTCAAGAATATAAGGCTTTTTAGGTTACATGAAAGAGGAAATGGGTAAAGATGAGAAACTATTTGATGATAAGAAAATTCACTGGCAACATATCTAAGATTTCATAGACCCCTTCCATTTCCTGTGTCTGAGGTCAGAAGTAACTTTTTCACATAAAAACCCACCAATTTTTTTTTTTAACAACTAGATAAGTTACATGTATCGGTACCTATTTTACACTTAGCACTGGGCGAGGTACTAGGAGGATCAAAAGAAAACAAAGATATGATACCATCTTACAAGTGAACTATCAACTCGGGGTGCCGAGATGAAGATATGATACTGATCCAGGCAGCATTTGCTATTCCAGCATTAACTATTACACACAACCTCACCACCTATTCGATATAAGCAAGAACAGCTCCACCTACAAAAAGATTTGACATATTTAAACCACACAAATGTGTAAATTATACCATAATAAAGGAGAGTCCATGTCACAAAAATATGAAAAAGTCCTTTCTAAACATACATTTGAATATTAATTAGTAACCTATCTGAATAACTGAAGAGACTTACAGAGTTTATTCTCTAGAACAGATAGTCTCCTTTGCATATTCTCTAGTGCCATTAACTCAACTACAAAGCCCTTTCTTTATGAATGAAAGAGAAGTACATTTCATATTAGTCCTTATTTCAATTACTAAATTCTGAATTAGTAAGGTTTTCTTTTTTATCACATTAGAAATAATATGACATTTTTAAATGGATGAACTCAACATGTAACACTGAATTCCCTATTACAAAAAGTTGTGCCACTTACAAAAATTATTTTAATGGCACTTTATTAATGAAGCTAATCATTATACAAATACAACTCTTTGATGTCATAATAAAGTCCATGAGAACGGAGACCACATTTTTCTCAGTTGTAGCTCATATTTCCACGGGAAGGAAATTCCTTGGAGTAAAGACCCAGGTGTGCACATTGGTCCCCTCACTGCTACCCTTGAGGGGAGCGACCTTTGTGAATGCTGAGTATGCGAGAAGGATCAACTGAAGGAGGGTAAGTGACCAGAAGTTACACTGGAGGAACACAGAACAATTAGGGTTTTGTCTTATTCCAAAGCCTTAATACTTTTGATATTCTACCTTTCAGAGCCTGTAATTTTATTCTTTTTCTTTTATAGTTTTGCTTTTCCTGCAAAAACTTTTGCCTCTACTGCTCAAGAAACCCTATTTTACGTGTGGTGGGCTTGTGATTTGTTTGCAAAGAGTACATTTTTAAAGAAAGTATTTTTTTAAAGTTTCCCAAATCCCTCAAATTATCTAAAAGCATATTTTTTTTTGCTCTAGATTTCTCCAAAGGGCATATTTTTGAAAACTTTACAAACCATCAGTATTATCAATTGCATGTTATTTTTGAGCAAAGCCCTTTGCTAAGCTACTAGCTTCATTTGATAATGTTAGTGATGAAAGTGAAGAACTGCAATATTGTATCTGCCATTAATCTCTGAGCGCCAGGCTCCACCTCAGCCAGAAGTCATTTATTGTGGAAACTGTCACAGGATATAATGACTCTTGCTAGTTGGAACTTGTGATTCCTCCTCTTCAAGAGGGCTTCTGCACTAGTAAAAAGCTTGTGAAACAGTAAATTAAACAGAAAGTTTCTTTACTTTTCATTTTACTTAATCTTTAACATGTTAATGTGTCACATGTTAAATGCTCTGAAATGACTTAATAATGAAGATTTTACAAGATCATGATCTGATCCACAGGGACATATTAAATCACCTAAATAAAAGATCTGAAATTTTGCTACTTGATTAAAAGAAACAAGTTAGCATATAGTTACCCAAAATAAAGATGCCTTCCTACAAGGATTAATAAATACCATTTCTAAATTTTAAAGCAAGGATTTTTTAAAGCCTGCAAAAAAACAAATGTAACAAATCCTGACAGTAACAAATAGATTATATTACGGAGTATCCGATCTTATGAAAACTGAATCATTAATGAACCTGAAAACTGTTTAAATTAGCAAGGAATGCCTGAGATTTGAAACTAAACAATGTCTCCCCAGAGAAATGAAGGTAACAGAACATGCAATTTTTCATGGAGGAAAAGTGTCTGTCTTACCAACAGGTGGATTTTACTTTGCATTCTTCACAGGGTCACTGCCCTCTGCTTTGTTTTAGACAAAGGATGCCAGCTTACTCCCGGGGCCTCCCCATTCATGGAGTAACTGCAGGTTGTTGCCTCTGACATTTACGTCACTAGATAGAATCAACATGGTGGTGAAAAGTCACAACCCAAGATCCTATTTGTGCCACAAGTATTCTGAATCAATTATTTAAAACCTAGATACGTGATCATATTTATTTATCCTCAGTAAGGTCTTTCTCTACAAAGACTTATAAATGGAAATCATACAGATGAGTAAATTTAAAGCAGGCTTTAAATTCTTTAAACGAATAAAGGAACCTGGTCCTGCAGCAGGACCAGGTACCGACTCTTGCTGCATGGCCTCGTATTTTGTGAATTGTGATGGTTGGCCTGGTCAATCCTCCAGTTTCAACCACTTGCCTGTGGCCTGACCTCAAATAAAGCAAGGTTAGCTGGCAGAGTTCACTGGACTATGCAGCAGCAGCAGAAACCATTCGTTATTGTTCAAGGTGTTTTTATTCTTTGTTTATCCATTTAAAGGCTTATAAATTTTTATGAACTCTTTGTGAGGTAAATACAACAGGATGGCAATATGACAGCTCGACAAGCTCTGTCTAAAAGCTAGTTCACAAGCTTTCCATTTGTGACAGGATGAACCAGGTCATCCACTTGGCCTCTCCCCTAGTCATCCGTACAGCATCTGGAGATGCCCTAACCTTTCCAGGGCACTAGGTTACTGTTCATGAACGTGATGAAACATTCTCTAACCACCCGAAAAAAACCCTGGAGAGAATCCAAGTCACCGTATCACAGAGGACCAGAGTTAGGGCTTAGGGTTCAGCTCATGTGTCTCTGTCACATCAGCACCTTGATATATTTGTTTCACAAACCACCCACCCACATTTTTAGACCTTTGCATCGGTAAATACAGCTTCTCTTTAGAGCTTTAAGTTTCAACTGTCAAACCATTATTTGGCAGATAATTTTGGAGCAGTCAAATATTACATTCAATTAATGAAAAACTATCTAAGATCAATATTAGGATCTAAATCGGCCAACTTCAAGAAATCTAAAATGAACTAAACCTCCTGACCGAGCAAATCCGATACTCTTTACAACCCCCTTTATAGCTATTAAAAGATTTATCATAAATAAAAGACTTTAAAAAGTAATCAATGCCAAAACATTCTGTAGAAATGAACAAGTTTGCTTACCCAACATAAATGCACTTTAATATATCATTTATCCATCAATAGCTATTGTCACTGGTGCCAGCAATCAAAAGAAATGTTGACTCTAAGCAGAATGACTAATATGGTGGGTTATCTCTTTTTTTTTAGAATACGCTTGAGATTCTATATGCAACATACACACGTGTTAAGTTATCTCTAATATACACATGCACGTATAGAAGAATGAATAAAAGCAGCTGTAAAACTTCTTAATATGTTTTAGTCAGTAATTAACGCAAATAGGAATGAAAACACTCTAGACTGCAGTCTTTTGGAGGCAGGAGCTCATAATCCCCAAAGATTCAGAAGCATTACCTCATTGCAGCCTTGAGACAAGCTGAGCATTCACTCTAGGTCTTACCCAGCATCCTCTGGTTCACACAAAGACAACAGAGGCGTGACCAATCACATTGTGGCTAGCAGGCACTGTTTCAAAGCCCTCTCCCAGTATTACCCATTGACATGCTTGCTGGCAGCCTGCTGAACTTGTCGTCATGGCAACACATCCCAGCTGCTCACCGAGGCTTGTTATATTACTTTTCCTTTTCACCACTCACTTAGCTAATTAAAAATTTAGGACCATGTTTTGCATGTTGGATGCAAACTGAAACAATGCAGGGTCCTTTTTCGCTTTTCTTTCTTTTTTTTTCAATGGAGCTTTAAAAAATGCTGGGAAAAGCGATTTGAAGGACACTCCCATGAAGTCCCAATATAACCAATCAATAGAGAGACTGCATGTAGCTACAGCCAGATGGAATTTGTCGCTAAACCTAATCTGCAGCAAAGCAAAACCAAACCATGAACATCGCTAAAGATGTTCTTCCTGTTTTGAAATATATAAGCCAATCAGCATAGATGATTTATGCTGAAATATTCGCATTATTCCTGGTCAAAATGTTCCTTAAATATTTTTATTTAACATAATTCTGATTTAAAGCAGCTTTACCCATAATTCCACAACGCAAGCAGAGCAAATAAATAAATAACTAAATAAAGCACAGAGAAAAAGATCCTATAAAAACTGCCAATATAGCAAGTGCTAAAAGAGGTGCCAGAGAAAAGCATGCCTGTGAACCTGCCATATGTTTTAGATTTGACCACCAAAATGGACCACTGCTGGGCAGGACGGAAGCAGCAGCTCTGCAGTAGAAAACCCTCAGAAAGGAAATGCCAGCCTTTGTTTACCAAAGCACAGAGAAATCAATTAAATCTCTCAAACGGTTTCAGAGATGATGGCTGCCTCACATATACCATCCTTTAAAAAATGCCCGTTATAACCCCAGTTGTACCTGTAACTGGAGTTGAAACCAAAGGCATCTTTAGGATTTTAAGGTAAAAATTTCTCTCTTTTTTTCAGCTTTGCACTTAACCTATTTCACAGAGTAGAAAGAAATTAAAATTTTGAAATTATGTTCATTGTGAATAAGTAGAGAAAACAGACATCAAAGTGGTTTTAAAAATCCAAGTGTTACAGTTTATGGGAAAAATCTGTACTAATTTCAATTAAATAACAACAAGATATGATATCAAAAAAGGGTTTGGAGAAGCAGCCTGGCTTCTGCTTACCCCAGGCGGATCTACTAATTTTTCTGTCTGAAGTCATCCAGGACTGCCTGACTTGCAGAGGTCAGTCCTCAAGCACAGTGCAGGATATAATCACAACAGCAGGCCATATTCCCTCCAGAACTTCTCACATCTCTGACTTTTCAGGTCTACTACCAAATACCACTGAAAAGAAGTTCCACCCTGTGAGACGATTTGAAGTAGAAACGTCAAAGAAGCATAGAGAATTCTGATTTGCCTGTGAGGGAATTGGGATGAATGCTGGCCCGCAACAGTGAAGGAGAGATGACCAGCAAAGCTATTCGAGGTATGAAGGGTAAATGGTGTTTACTCTCTTCCTGTCTTCTCACCTCAAGTCACCAAATAGAAGGAACACCTATGGGGAGGCTCTCGGTTAAACATAATAGACTCTAAACAGTACCTCCTGACTCCCCCTGTAATGACAGTAAGAGGAAGAAAAAAGAAGAGAATGAGAGAAAAGATGAAACCAGATGAACCGCCAAAGAATTCTAGAAGCTGGAAAAACAGATGGATGAGAGGGAGCTGAATTAAGAGAGTGAAGAAAGTTTAAATATACATACAAGGGGAAAAGCAAAGCACGGATGGTGGTGTGGGTGTAGTAATTCTGAAACAATGTTGTGTGTACGGTGAGATCGAGAAAATTAGTAAATATGTTGTGGGAGAAGGAATATACAAATGTGTTTTGGAAAAGGAGGGAGAACCCTGTTGTACCAGTAACTCCTGATTTGCTAGCTTTGTCTCCTCAAAATCTCTAGAAGCTATGCGACCCCAGCAGCAATGAGCCCACACACAATTCATGATCTTGGGTTCTAAATGCTACTCCTCGAAAAGAAAAAAAAAAATCCCTTAAAGAAATTACTGATTCCAGATCTGATGCAGAAAAGGTGTAAGTGAACCAGGAACATCTTTTTTGTGCCGAAAAGCAAGAAAAGACTCAAAACCTGACGGGGACACCTGAAAGACTCAGGTTAACCAGAATGAAGGTGTTTCCAGGGCCAAACAAGGAATAGGGTGAGTGTCCAACAGCACGTATGCAAAACACCAAACACGCTGACTAGAAAAGAATTCAGGCATGCACTGTGACACAAAACAACGACGACAAAATACAAGGTGTGCGGAAGGATTGTGCTTTTTTCCCCCACAAATGAATGTCAACCCAAAACTTCAGAAGAATTACATAATTAGAATTTACATTTGTCACCACCATTGTAATAAAAAATGATTTAAGCAAGAATTATTGATGCATGATAAAACCATAGGGTAAAAGATTGTTGGGAAACAAACTATTCATTCAGGCTCAAAATACTAACAAGTAGATTATTTTTTTAACTGTCAAAGGAAAAAGACAATGGTACACCACCATAACGAAAAGACCAAACTTAGCATCTCCAAAGAGTCAAAAAGCCACAGGGTGTCTCCCAATGTTGTGTACTAACGAGAACACAACATAATCTATGGGTGCGCCAAAAATGTTTAAGCCAAATCTAATCATGAAGAAATAACCAGACAAACTTCAAACTGAGAAATATTCTGCAAAACCACCAGCCTGTAATACTTAAGAAAGTTAATATCACGAGACAAAAGGGAACTAGAAAACTGTTCCAATTTAAAGGAGACTGAAGACATACAACAAACATGTCATGCTCGAATGGAGCCGGGAATTTACAAATAAGAGTTTGAAAAAACATGGCATTATTGGGATAACAGGAAAAAAAATTAAATATAAACTGTACATTAGGTAATAGCATTATATCAATGTTCAACTAGCTGAATTTGGTAATTCTAATTTCATTATGTAAAAGAATATCGTTGTTCTTGAGAATTGTACCCCTGAAGGTGAAGTGTCATGATTTGCACCTACTCTCTCAAATGGTGCCGAAGATACATGGATGGATGAACGATGAACGGATGGAACGAATGTGGCAACATGTTAACAATTAGTAAGTCCATGTGAAGCATATACTGGTATTCATTTCATTTACTGTATAACTTTTACAGCTGCAAGAAATAAATTAAAAGCTGGAGAGGGGCGAGAAATCTAGATAGTCTCTAGAACCCAGGTATTGTTCAAGGTGAGATATGTAACAGACTGAAAGAGGACTATTGTTTGAAATAAGTTAGGCAGAGAAAGACAAGTACCATATGATCTCACTTATAAGTGGAATCTAAAGAACAAAATAACCAAAAAAGAAAACTCCCCCAAAACCAAAACAAAACAGAAACAGACTCATAGATAGAGAAAACAAACTGATGGTTGCCAGATTGGAGGGGGTTAGAGAGCTGGGTGAAAAGGTGAAGGGATTAAGAAGGACAAATTGGCAGTTACAGAATAGTCACAGGGATGTAAAGTGTAGCATAGGGAATATAGTCAATAATATTGTAATAACTATGCATAGCGCCAGGTGGGTACTAGATTAATCAGGGGGATCACCTCATAAATTACATAAATATCAAACCACTATGCTGTACACCTGAAACTAATATAAAATAATATTGAATGTCGACTGCAATAAAAAATAATAGAAACAAATTTGGGTAATTTTCTATAAGGAAAAAAAAATGATGATGTAAAGGACAAAAAAAAAAACTTTATGAGAAGAATTTAGGCACTCAGTCCCACTCCTCTATCTAATACAGCTACCTCTCAACCTAGGCAGACAACAGAAATTTTACTTTCCAGAAAGGTTAAATGAGTTAGCTTTTTAATTTGGGGAGCTGAAGTATAGCTGAAGGAGGTAATAAGGTACTAAATAAAACAGGATTATGTAAAAAGTGTCACAGCTCATTCAGCTTCTAGAATGCTGGCAGCCACTCTGGACACTGGCAGCCTCTTCCAGGGAAACAAACTGTTGGAGAAGGCCCACTGTGGCCCTTCCAGATCGCTCCGCGGAAAGGCCCAACGGGGGACAAGTGCCATCCCCCACAGAACCTCCCCATAGCATGTTAGCACCTCTAGAGATTGAAACAAAACACAAACTAGAAAAGGAACTCTAAAGAAACTGAGACAAGGCACAGAGCAGAAGAACCAAGCCTCTAAAATTAGTATTCCCAGGAAGCTCGTGGAGACGTGGCCCAGCACAAAATGAGGTAACAAGGACTATAAAGACATACATAGAGACTAGAAAACAGTGGTTCCAACATTGGCGCGATGAGGAGAAAACACTCAGATAACAGCTGTTAGCTGGCCTAGAAGAAATTGGTCCAGATGAGACAGGGAAGGCAGGGTGCTTCCAAAGGAACTTCCCCAAGAAAATAGGGGAATGGGTCGATTATTTGAAATATTAGAGCTCTTTGAAAAAATAAATAGTGGTGGGCATATGGCACATCTGATGGAGCATTTGGAGAAAAAAGTTAAAGATACATAACAATCTATAAAATTTTAAAAAATAAGACAATCATTAACTCCAGGCAAAACAAATGGTATGTAAGAAAGTTAATGTACTCATAATAAAATATATGGTCCTCTAAAAACCAGAAGTTATATAGTCATCAGAATATCAACACTGATTATTGATTTATCTTTAAATTCTTATATAACTGCATTGAGAGGATAAGGGCAGGGGAAGTGACTACATAAGGAAAGCTAAATTTACATTTACCCTACTGGGAGAGCAACAGATAAAATCCAAAATTGATAAATCAAGATACAGCATTCAAGTACACTATTTAGAAAATGAATAAATACCGAAGAAACAACTGAAAGTGACTGCCCCTGGGAAGTGGGATTCAGAAATGACGGGGGATGGAGGTGACAGCTGACTGACACTTTTCCTTACGTCAGATAGAAGAGTGTGTGTGTGTGTGTGTGTGTGTGTGTGTGTACAGGTGTGTATTTACTATAAGAGTTGCAATAATCGACTTTTTAAACCATATACATAATTACCTTTGTAAAAGTAAAAATTGAAAATTATATTATAACAACAAAACTAATGAAAAGTGCAAGCTGGGGAGGGGCAGAAATCATTCATTAGTCATACCTTTAGAATAAGTATCTCCTGTGGGCCCAGTGCTTACTAGCTTGTGACTTTGGGCGAGTTTTTAACCTTCTAGCGTCTTAGCTTTCTCGTCTGTAAAATAGGTATAATAATACATACACATCTCACTAACAGCATGTGACACAGAAAAAGTACTCAATCAAGCAAACCATTACTCATTCCTGGGCTTGCTACTCAGGAACCACATGATCAAGACAGTCCTGCCTTCCAGGGCTCCTGGCAATAAATAGGCAATTACAGTGTAAGGCCTCAAAGGGGTAAAGGCGCATGGGGTCAGGAGATAACGTTCAAGTGCCCCACTTCCCCTGAGCACCCCTGCAGGAAAGATCAGCATTCCCAAAGTAAACTTCAGAAAACACTCGTCCCAGAAAACACTTATTAAAAAAAAAGGTTTGTGGTCATATCAGTCTGGGAAACTACAAGTTATACCCCCTTTGGGAGAGTTACAGCTCACATTAGCATATTTATGGCTCTAAGCTTCCTAAAATAAGGAAAATGGTTTAACTTTGTTTAATCCAGTCTTTCCCAAATGAATTTGACCATAGAGGACCAAAACTGTCACAGAACTAGCCCTCCATTCACGCAGGCTCTGGGAACTATTGCCATAGATCGTGAAACTGTCAAGATGAAGAAACTCATTTTCTGCTCCTCCTAGTTCAGTCCTTTACGTTCCCTTTTTGTATACCCCAATTATTTAGACACTTTTGAAAGTTTACAAATTTTTAAAGCAGCCAAAATATTATTGAATAGAAACTCCACTAACTAAATTACTTTTTTGAAAGGGACTCTGTATTGATGAGATCCGTATATACTTTTGAAAATGATCATATAATTGATTTCAAATAATTCAGAACCAAGAAAAAGCTCCAATAAAAAATTTTAGAACAAAGGCAAAATCAGCAATCGATTCTTTACTCTTGTATATAGAAGAAGGATACTATGAATCATGATTAATTTGTGAAATGGGATGTTACAGCTTTTAAAGTATATATAATGAACCTGCATCTTAAGACCCCTGTAGAAACACCTTAAAAAAAAAAAAGGAGCACGTGGGTCCTGCAGTTTTCCTGTTTTGAAACAGGCATGACTTGGATTATTTTACATTCACTTGCTTCTCTTGCCTTTTGAGAAATCTCATAAATACATTCTTTCAGTACTGAAATTTTCTGAGCAAAAGGCTGGAAATCCAGTGTTGTTTACCTCACAGAACACAAAACTTATTTAATGTGTAAAAAGAAAAAAGGGTTATAGGAGAAGCCTTGGACAGCGAAAATGGTCAATGCCCTGCTTTTTAAAAATTGGATAAAAGACTACCTTCCTCTAAATTACTGACGAAAACTCTGTGACGAGACAGCAGTGATTTCTGTTTCAACGGTCTTGCTCCTCTTCCCTCACCCGTCACTCCAGGTCCCTTCTCCACACTGAAGGAAAAGTGACTTCCTGAACTGCCTCAGTATGGTCATGTCACTCTTGAGAAAAGCCTTTCAACTCCTCCCCTTTGCTCTTCTTAAAACTAAAAACTCTTTAAGGAGGATTGTTAAGTGCTTTATGCTATGCCACCAGCTAACATCTGTTCATAGCCATCCTCTCCTCCCATCCCGTGCTCCTGCAGGACTTTGAGCTCTTGACATCAGTCTTCTCTGGACCTTCCACAGGCTGCTGGTTTACTTGTCTGGGGTTCCCCAGGCACTGGAAGCTCCTCGGGTTACTAGGTCTTACTCACTATCATGACCCCAACCATCTTGTTGCCTGCCCTTCCATCTCCTCAGGGATCTTTTACAAACTCGGACTTAGGAGGCCCCTTGCCTGCTGAGGACGACTGGTGATTTCTCGTGGCACTCAGTCCTCTCTCCATCCTGCCTCCACGGGGCCCTCGTGAGTACCAGCCACACTGGCCCTCCCAAGACTTTCTGTGCCCTGCCTAGGACAGGCTTCCTTCTTCTGTTTCATAACAGCCTGTTTAGTTTCTTTCATGTTCGATTCCGTCTCTCCTTCTCCCACTAAACTGTGGGTCCACGAAGAGCCTTTGCTCATCAGCAGATATCTTGAAATAAATGCCCAGCATGTAGACCACTGCCTGGGCTGTAAGGGGTCACCATAAAGGTGTGCTGAGTATATGAGTGAATTCATTTTTAAGCGTTTTAATCTACCTGGAGAAACAAAAACTAAAAGAATTTCAGCTTTAGCTATCCTTTCTATGAAATAGCAATGCGATTTAATAGGTGTAATGCAGTTAGCACATTAATCAAATATCATAAAAATGCTGTACAATGGTGAAATGAGCATGCCTACAATGAAAATTTTATGATTTTTAATTCAGGTTATAAACTATCATTGGGAGACCTTAAACCCCTCAGAGGTACACTATGTGAGAAAAGTGGGGACAGGCAACATGGCCAGAGGTGAAACATACATGATAAATAAAATGAAAGCTCAAAGTGTAAAGTATAATTTGGCTAAGTTTCTAAGACCCTCAGCCTGAAACAACAAGAACTCAATAAAGAAATACGACTCAAAATATAAAAATCTGATATTAAAATTAAGAAGGTATAGCAAATCATAAATCCAAAATACTAGGACTATAATGGCAGTTTCTTAAAATTAAAGAGAAAGGAGAACAGAAGTAAAATGATAGCTTTGAATTCCCATCCTTAAAAAATTAATATTGTGATTCTTTTAAAACTTGCCTATTTGAGCATTTGTCTAGTAATCTGGCTCCTGAGTTCCTATGACTTGAGATCATTTCTGAGCTCTCCTTCTCTCCTCATCATTACGTTTCTTCTTCTTCCCTGGTGCCTGATCTTTAGGTCTGGCTGGTGGCTGTGAACACTGCTTCACCCCAACTATGACACTAGTAACTTCGATTTCCTCATTAGGACACTCAAAAAATTATCTAAACTCTAATGCCACTACTGCATTGAGCTTTAGTTGCCAGAAACTATGTTATGTTTCTCCTGATCTCTGAAAATTAGCACCTTACTTCCTCGATGGATAAACTGAGAATATGGACAAGAAAAGATCTAAGATTCACTGAGCACCACCAAAGTACCAGGGACAGAAGTTCAGATGTTCTCTCATTTAATCCTAACAGCAACGCAGCAAGTAACGTCTCATTATCTCAGTTTTAAGAATCAAGCATTAATATGTCGATAGCTTGTCCAGAGGCCACACAGTCCCTAGAGAAACAATCCTAGAGCACCTGGCCCCCTGCCTAATGATTATCCCCCAAACTATGTGTTAAACTGACTAATGTGGAGCTAAATTGGAAAATACACAACCTGCCAATTTCGAAACGGTGCATATCAGTTTAAGGACAAATGATAAACGTGTAACCTAAAAACAGTGTATTTATTGGCTTCTACTTTTGAAAGGCAACAAGGCCCCACATATTTGTTATAATCACTCTCTACTTACTCCTAAATGTAAGCTCGTTATGACAGAGCCTTGTTATAACAACTTAGGGCAGCACAGAATCGAGTAAAAAGCCAACTAACTATAATACAATGCACCAGCTGCTATAATATTAATATGTACAAAACGGTATTGGGACACACAAGGAGGAACATTCGGCTCTGCTTGGGAGAACAGAGAAGGTGCCAACCAAGGAGTCAAGTGGAAAGGCATTTTGAGCAAAGGAAAGAATAGTACAAAAAATAGAGCAAAGCAACTATTACTTTATTTAATCTTCCCAAAAACCAACAAAGTGGTACTATTATTGTTGTTTTTACAGACTGGGAAAGAGGAGCACAAAGAAATAATTAAATAATGTATGCAGCTAGTGGAAGAGTAGAGTTCTCTGTCTAAGCAAAGAACTAAGGCAAAAAGGTATATTATGGGATGTATATTGTATGAGAAGCAAAAGACAGGCCCACCTCACTAACTGCACCATTAACATACCAGTAAATGATGAGACTAGCAGTTAGGTATTACTTATTACGTTCTTGCCGTGTGCTTGGCACTTTTCACATAATCTTAATCCTCACAACGATAATCTCTGAAATAGCTATTCTTACAATAGTTGTTTTATAATGAGAAAATTAAGGCTAAGAAAAGGTATGAAATTTTCCTGAGGTCCCACAGCAAATAAACTCCAGACTCAGGATTTGAAATCAAGTCAGTCTGTCTAGAAAGCCCTTCATTTTAACCACTACACTCCCCTGCTATTTTATTAAACAATGGCAGGTCATTTGAAACAATTAAAAACTGTTTGTTACCTTGAATTCAGCCAATACCTCATATTTGTTTTAGAACAAGACTAGTCATACTTGGGAAACATTACTGCATTCTTACCAAAATCACTCACCCTGAGTGCCCATTTACATAGAAAATATTTTAAACTGTTCCATTTAAAAAACTGTAATCCTAATGGAGCTATGTAGCTACCTTCAAAAAATATCACTCAGATTCAGAACATTAAGCATTTCATGACTGAAGTTTTTTAAAGAGCTTAAAGAAATACATACTAAAAAGAGGATAAGATGACTGAAGTTCTTAAGCAAGGAAAGAGGAAATGATGTGTCCTAGCAAAACAAACCAAAGATAAAAGAGAATACACTACTGAAGGAAGACAAGAGATCATTTCTAAAAGTCTTAGAATCTGCATTACGGTGTCCTTTAGTCGCCACTAAGATGTTGTGCTTTGACTTCAGGGATGTAAAACAACTTTGCTGTACATGTTACACATGGTTTTCCTCAGCCTTTTGCAACATTCATAATCCCCCGAGAAAACTGAACCTTCTTTGCTTTCACAAAACTCCTTCAGAGAAATGCAACGGGTTCCATTTTAAATGCAGACCTATTGGCACACACAGCACCTTATGCCCCTAACCTGAGCATAACTAACTTTTGTTCAAAATGCAGGTGTAACTTGAAAAGATCTATAAAATCTAAAGGACAAAATTACATAGTGTTCTAAATTAAAACAACAACAACAACATTCTAATCAATAAATAATCAGCAAGTCATGTTGCTCTTACTTTCTCATCAGTGAATGGCTAGCTGTACTATCACAGCTCTCTCTTCAGCTAAAACAAGCTCTGTCTTCTGTCTTCCCATCTCCTTTACCCAAATTCTGCAAAAAGGATGCTCCTGTGTTTCCTCTTTTTGGAAATATAAAAATTTTAAATATTTAAAACATTTTTTTAAATTTAAAAATATGAAAGAAATTTTAAAAATAACAAACACCTACATAGCCACTACCTCAAACTGACAATTGTTAAAATTTTGTCATGATCTTCCTACAGAAGAAATGAAAT
Source organism: Rousettus aegyptiacus (assembly GCF_014176215.1). Lineage (NCBI taxonomy): Eukaryota > Metazoa > Chordata > Mammalia > Chiroptera > Pteropodidae > Rousettus > Rousettus aegyptiacus. Next base: position 28,212,451 of record NW_023416286.1, read on the forward strand.
CTTTCAGATAAAGGTGATGCATTCACTGTCTCCATACCCAGAGGAAATCACTCTCATGAACTTGATGTCAATCCTTCCAATACATTTAAAACAGTTCTGCAAATGTGAATCTATGCGCAAATGATATTTGGTATTTTTAGGTATAATATAAAAGATTTTACTAAATTGTATCATATTTTGTACTGTTCTGTAACTGTGTCTATCTTTTCTATTGATGCGCCCAGTATTTAGTACAAGGTCAAGACATGGTAGACATTAGATACATATTTGTTGAATAAAGAAAAGCTAGGTTTAAAATAGGGCAGTTTCATAATTTGCTGACTAAACAAATTCTTCCAAACATTCTTTACTAGTAGATGACTTGGTACTCAAACGCGAATGGAGAATTTAAACTTAAATCACTTTTGCCCATTTTAAATGTATTCTCAAGGTGCCCCACATGGATAATAATCAGGAAAATGGCAGATCAAAATCACAATGAAATATCACCTCACACCTATTAGAATGTAAAGAGGAGAGATAACAAAAGCTGATGAGGATGTAGAGCGAAGGGAAACCTCATGCACTGTGGGTGGGAATGTGGTACCGTCGCTATGGAAAACATTATGGAGGCTCCTTAAAAAATTAAAGTAGAACTACCCTATGATCCCACAATTCTACTTCTGGGTATTTATCTAAAGAAAATGAAAGCACTAATTAGAAAAGATATATGGACCCCATTTGTTACTGCAGCATTCTTTACAATAGCCAAGAGATGGAAATAACCTAAGTGTCCATCAGTAGACGAAAGGATTTTTTTAAAAAAAGTTTTATTCCCTATATACATATGGAATATTATTCAGCCATAAAAAAAGAATAAAATCGTGACCTCAAGGGCATTATGCTAAGGGAAACAAGTCAGACAGAGAAAGACAAATACAGCATGATCTCACTTATATGGGAAATCTGAAAAAAACAAAACCAAAAACTAAACCAATCTCATAGATACAAAGAACAGATTGGCAGTTGCCAGAGTCAGGGGGTGGGAGGCGCACAAAATGGGTGAAGGAGGTTGAAAGGTATAAACTTCCAGTTATAACATAAATAAGTCCTGGGGATGTAATGCACAGTATGGTGACTATAGTTAACGATACTGTACTGCATATTCGAAAACTGTTAATCTTAAAAGTTCTCATCACGAGAAAGAAATTTTTTTATATGATGTAACTATGTGAAGTGATGAATGTTAACTAGACTTTTTGTGGTGATCATTTTGCAATGTAAGTACATATTAAATCACTGTTTACACCTAAAACTAAAAATACTGTTAATGTCAATTATACCTTAATATAAATAAGTTTTTAAAATTAAAAAAATAAACATATGTTCAATAAATACCTGATGAGGAATGAGATAACCTTAATGTAGCATTTGAGTATTCATTAACGTTTGGCGGACTCTCATATCAGTAACATGTGAACTACTCCAGTTAAGCACTGGTGCTCAAAGAAAGGGCTATTTCCCAGGATGTGGAGGAGTAGGGACAGTCCTATTGTCATTATACACATCCTGGCTACCACACTTTGCAACTGGGATGAACTAACACAGAGCTGCTACTTCATTCTGGTTTAGTATTGTCAACTATTTTTTGATGTAGTCCCAAATTCCTAGGGAGGTTTAGTTCTTTCCTCTCTCTGTGTATGTGCTCTGTTAGAGCATCTATGACACCGCAGCGTAATTGTTTAGGCTTACATGTCTGCCTTCTGTATACCAAACCATGAGTTTCTCAAAGGTAGCACTGATTTTTAGACATCTTTGAATCCACAGCACTTAGTTCAATGCTCAGTAGTAGCTATAGAAGTGGAACTCCTGGGTAGACTTTTAAAATATTATAAAACTCAAGAATAATTCCACACTTCCATTTTTCCTCATATGGTTTAAATTCTTGATCACATTATTTCTCTACAATTTTATTTTAAAATAATTTTAGCATGAAGAATTCTAAATATTCCAAAGTTGACAGAATAGTATACTGAACATCCAAGTACTCATCCCTAAGCCCTCATAATTAACTCATTTCATCCCTCTTTACAGAAATCGAAACTGGAAATCATAGATGATATATTACAGACATGATTTATTCAAGAAAACTATACAAACTCGTATGCAAAGAAGAGTTTATGGCCTTACATCAAAAAGCTGTTTTCAGTTAAAATAGTTCAGGTTTTTTAAAAAAGTGACTCCCTGCTTTAGCTAAATTTTTCAATTGAACAAGTAGCTACTGGTCCTGTTCATGAAGAGTGTTCCTGATTTGTCACCTTTGCCAATACAGGAAGGGTCATTGTCCCATAATATCCCATATCAACAATTAATACTAGTTATATGACTAAGTATATTTAAAAAAAGAAGACTCACTGTACTCTTCCAGACTAAACTTTCATCTGAAATAACAAATCTTATTAAATTTGGAATCTCACGGTTTCTTTTGTATACCATTCTAAAAGCTGACTGCATCCCAGATTTTTTCCTAGAAGTTTTAACTACTGCCAGAATTAGAATTCAAAACCCCAGCAATTAGATGAACTGTTAAATATTACTTATCAAAATACAAAGAAACAGGCCTATTTCTTTATGAAAATATGTGATGAGAAAAGTAATTATAACTAATTTCAGGTCCATAAGAATTGCTTTCAAAAGTTAACTATTTTAAAAAAATTAAACCACGTGATAAAAATCCTTATAAATGGCATCTGTCTCTCCATTCGAATCTGCACTAGCTTTGCAGTTCTACAAAGATCCTGACTGTGATTTGTTTTCTCAAGTTGAAACAGTAGTTGACTCATATTTTTACAAATAAGAGCTTTTTTTATTTCTCTTTTTGGAGTGCCTAAAATGTCAATTTACAAAAGTAAATTATGTAATATGCAAAATTTTTTTAGAAAATGAGGAATATAACTGAAGGGGACCTGGAGGACCAGAAGTGGTTGTAAGTAGATTATAAAAATGAAAGAGGAAAGAGTTAAATATCTTGTAGATACACATTCAGATACACAAGCCTCTGATACATGAAATGCAGATCTAACAAGACTCTGGGCTGAGTCTTGAGTGTTCTAAGTTTTAAGTTAACTAAGTTTTCTTAAGCAAAAAGCTTTGCACATATGCATATCACAAATAGGTGAGGAAAAGTGTTTTACAAATGTCTAAACTAAAAGGAAATTAGCTGGTTGATCAATCGATAATAAATTGGATTGTGCCTTTGTTGATATGTCTACTCCCAGTGTCAAAGTTTATTTAACTGTTGGCTGCTGATCTGTTAACATCAAAATTACATTGACTGAGCCCAAATCAAAGAGTCCTCTGCTATTTACACATCAGGCACGTAGGCTAATTACTTACTAATCCTTGAGGGCTTTACACACTTTTGATGTACTAAATACCCTTGAGGACCATATGTATTTTTTAATGGGTTGAGGACAGATCCTTCAACACATGAGCAATCTAATAACTGAAGAGCAATAATGGGTTGCCAGGCATGATGATGTGACAAATGTCAATGAGGGAATCATTGTCTCTTGTCATACTGAAGTCTTGCATTCTCTCTCTAGCCAAAGTTTACAATAAAATAGTCACGATCTATTGATTTATATTTCATCTCTATGTTCCTTCTGGCAGAACTTCTTAATGTATAATACGTACACTTAATAATATTAATATATTAATTTTATCTACCACTTGCTGATGACTTACTATATGTCGAGTGCTGTGCTGAATAGTTTAAGCACATCATGTGATGTCTGTCTTGCTTGTCACCATATGTTCAGCATACGCAGTAAGCATGAATCCCCAGTATTTGTGCTTGAAAACTATTTACTGAATCAACGAAAGATTTGAAGAGTAGGAGGAGAACCAGAAGAATGGATGAGAATGAATATTATGAACAAAGAACATATTACTCAAAGACTCAATCAGTACATTGAGTCCATAGTTCAGTACAGTCATCTTATAGAGTAATTTGGTTCGTGAAAAGACAAACTAAAGATGACCTAATGTTTTTTTTACTAACTCATCATCCCTGTCTATGGCCTATGTAAAAGCAGCTAGATCACAGCGTGTTATATGAAAAGAGGCTGGTTAGCCATACCAGATTGAAACAATACAGCAAATTTTGTGTCTCCTGAATGTTTCATCTCTGTCAGTTTGAATGAAAAGTCATTTTCTTTGACTTGGCACTCATCAACAAGCATCTACAGAACAACTATTGTATGTAGGCATTATAAAATAAAATTTTGAAACATAAAAATGAGGTTGGAAATTTAGACGAAGCAATACATTAAAAAAAAAAACTATTTTGGTTAATTTGGGCAAGGAAATTCTTAAAGAAAACTAAAGTCAGACCTTTACATTTCTGATCAGGGAGTACATTTAGTCTAACCAAGTTAGAAAACAACACTTGACCTCTGTCAGACATCATGCCAACAACCAGCTTGGGTCACTGTATAGTTTCAGATGACGTTGCGCTACATTCCTGGTAATGGCAACATCCATCAGGTGGGCACTGTGACGAAGGGCAGCGCTGAGCACGACTCAGTGTGGAGCATGAAGAAGGGTGGCCGCGCCGCGCCCAACTCCGAGGGTTGTGAAGTCGGCGGAGCCCGGCACACACACGCCATCTCCTCAGCAACTGTGGAGTTATTTCAGAATAAAATAGTTTTCAAATTGCTACTAAGTTTTTAGGACATCATTTGAATATTTATTTAGTCATCTGAACCTAATGAATTATTAAACAGAACAAGGTGGATATTTTGTTTGGTTGGGGTTTTCTGCCTTAGGAGTGTCATGAAAACTTACTGAGGCATAAAAGGGACCATGAATCCACAAAGTCAAGGAACCGGTGGTTGATTTCAAGGGGCACCTTGATCTTAGAAATGATAAAAATGTACATCTTCAAAAAGGGGAACACCATAATTATGATCTCTATGACACATCTATCACATTGCTCAGAATTTTCAGGAATATTAACATCTCTTTGTCATGTCATCTTGCATATGAGAAAGCTGGGATGCAGAGCAGTTAAGAAACATGCTGAAGAAGAACACCAAAACCTGAATTCCAGCCCAGGCCTGTCTACCCCTAAGTTGGCACTCTTCGCTCTACCACGGATCAAGCTCTCAGCAACCACTAGAACACATTACATACAACACTCAAAAGATGCTCAGTAATAAAAAAAAATCTGTTAGCATCTGTAGTGGATAGAGTGGTGACCCCTAAAAGGACACGTCTAAGTCCTAACCCCTAGAACCAGTGAATGTGACCTTATCTGGAAAAGGGTCTGTGTAGACATGATTAAGTTAAGGATCTCAAGATGCGGAGATCATCCTGGATTAGCTGGATAAATCCTAAATCCAATGACAAGTGTCCTGCAAGACACAGAAGAGGAGAAAACACAGGGAAGGAGGAGGCCATGTGAAGATATGCAGAGATAGGAGTAATGCAGCCATAAGCAAGGAAGGCCTGGAGTTAGCAGAAGCTGGAAGAGGCAAGAAGGAGTCACGCCTGAGAGCCCTCAGAGAGAGCAAGGCCCTGCAGACACCTTGATTTTGGACTTCTGACCTCCAGAACTATACGAGAATAAACTTCTGTAGTTGTAAGCCACACAGTTGATGGTACTTTGCTACAGCAGCCCTAGGAAACTAATACACCATCCTTAGGTCCAAGTCACTGAGTAATTAAGTTTGTTAAAAAGCCATGGTATCTGGTTAACCACCGATAGCTTTTACAAGTCCAAAATCTGAAAACAGCCTTTTATCCAATATATACCAAGGAGCTGGCTCTTTTGATCAATTTTATGACACGGTTCTCACTTTAAGAATAATTCATTTAAGGAAAAAATATTTATACTTACTAGCCTATTATGAGACTAGCATTTTTAATCAGAGCTGATATAATATAGTAACTGATATTACAAGTTGAAGGCTAGAAAAAAAATCTAAAATGCACTTCACAGCACTCAACCGAAAATTAGGCAGAATGATGTCTCCGAGGTAACGGTAAATTATGGAAACCAAAGTTATCACACAAAAGTCATGGCATCTGAAAGAACAAACCCTGGGAATAAAATAGATTCTTACTGTAAACAAACTGACGGGAAAATAACTTGAAAGGAAACAATTTATCTTAAAAAAAAAAAAATGGTAGGACCATACATGTTATAGGAAAATCACAAGGTACAAGCATTCACCTAAAACTCCTAGAGAAAGAAATGTTTATAAGATGGAATATAGTCAATATTTTAAAACTATGCATGGTGTCAGGTGGATAGTGGACTTATCAAGGTGATCACTTCGTCAGTTATATAAATGTCTAACCATTATGCTGTACACTTTAATACATTAAATGTCAACTATAATTGAAAACTAAAAAATTTTTTAAAGATATGCTTATAAACCAAATAAATGTCTGCTAATTGTACTGCTGCTTCTCAAACTACCTATGGCAAAGGTTACTTTTGTAAAATATAATAAAAATGAATTACTAGGGGGAAAGGAAAGAAAAAAAGCAAACCTAAATTATTTCATTTTTCCAAATTTTTATTATTGTATGCAGATATAAAACTACATTTCAATAAATATAATCAGAAAAAATAAAACAGGAAAAAAAGAAAAGGCAGATATTACACACCGTTCATTGAAAGTGTGTTCACAGACAATTAATTTAGAGTAATGCTATTATACTTGTAATTCTTTGTCTTTTTGCAATTGTCATGAAACAAAATTTATGAGAAACAGTATTCACCATATTAAATGTTTATACACACACCCTGACTAAACTAAGTATATCAATAAAGTTTTTAATGTGACAAATGAGCTTGCTTCTTGCTTGTTAATTTACTAATCTAAACTGATGGATGGCAATGCTACTTGCAAGGGATAATGCATATCTAAAATGCTTCTGTGTTTTGCTTTAATAACAGTCACAGTAGAGAAACCAGTCTCACAAAAGGTATGTTAATGAGAATGGAAGAAGATTTTAAACCAATTTCAGCAAGCTTTGCATTTTTTTTTTAACTTTTACTCAAAATAAAGCCAGAGATGCTGCACTTTCAAAATTCATATTTAATCTTTCATCAGTAGTCAATGCTAATAATTTATCCAGTAAAGTTAGAGCTGAGTTTAAATCATCTATTGACAAAATAAATAGTTTCCAGAGTTTATAGCCTTTTGGGTTACAGAAACTAATCTTGAAACAGAGCATGTCATAATGACGTCCCACTATCTGCAGCTCACACTACACCTGAACCCAAGAGACAGCCAGCCCACTAATAACGTGCTTGGACTTACTCAAACGTCCAATTCGCTATTAACTTTTAGATGCCTCCCCTCTCTCTCTCTCTCTCTCTCTCTCTCTCTCTCTCTCTCTCTCTCTCTCTCTCTATATATATATATATATATATATATATATATATATACACACACACACACACACACACATATAAAATAATACACATATAAAATAATATATATATATGTAGAAAGAGAGAGAGAGAGAGGTATGATTGACATACGAAAGGCTGCATGTATGTAATGTATATAACTTGATGACTTTGGATAAGTATACCCATGGAACAGCCTAATATCTATAGTTAGCAACACTGTACTATATACTTAAAAATCTGCCAAGAGGGGAGATTCTATATTATATATTTAGTATGCACATATAAAATAATAACAGATAAAGAGGACTGGAGGAAACTTGTTTAGGTGATGGATATTTTTATAACTTTGATTTCAAGCTTGTAGGCATGTAACTCACAAAGTAAGGAGTAAAAAGTTATATATATGGCAAGAGATAAGGTACTGTTTCAGATGGCCTTAACAGAATTTCAAGTTCTGCTCTCAAAAAATGACTATTTCAACTTTACTGAGGTACAATTGACATGCCTACTCTCAGTTCCTGAGTGTGTAAGTCCTCACCCACCTGTCAGTAACCCCACTCTGAGCAGTTCCCGAACCAATGCTGAGCAATCCCTGAGCAAACGCCATGGCCTCATTCAGTGAAGGAAGGGGATACGGCTTCCTGTGTGTGGGAAGTAAGGCAAGAGGAGGGTCTTTCTCCATTGGAAACTCTGTCAGACGAAGAATTTATTACAGCCTTTCCAGACAGCTATGTCTAAATGGGGGATTGAAATTAACTAGGAGAATTCTGGATTAATAATTTTTTAAATGACACATTTTTATCTCAGCTGAACCATCACACAGGTTAAATAGTTAAAGTGTGTCAAGGATTTTCCTTGCATGCTACTAAGGTTTCTCTGTGTCACAGGGAAGAAGAAGTCCAATAAATGTCCATCAAAAGGAATGGAGATGACCAGAGTTCCCACCAAGGTGCATCAAAGACACCCACGCCTCAATCTGAGTGTGCGAAAATATATGCATGCGTAAATTGAAGACACTTTTGTGATTATTTCCCTCCCTACTTATCATGCCTATTGAAATTCTGTTAAAATTAATAAAATAAAGCCTTCGTAAAGAAAACTCATAAAACACAAAAGCATCAATCCTCTGGCCACAAAATTACATCTCTAAATATTTTAAGAATTATAATGCTTACAAAGCTTTTTCAATCATTAGTTATAACAGAAATAGGGGGCCCAGCAATTACATAACACGTAAGTGACTATAAGAGAGAATACTGCATGAAGTTATGGAATAAGACAAACTGTCGTGCAGTCCAGAGTTGTTCATCCCACATCTCTAGGAATATAAGAAGGCTGGTAATGCTAAATATTAGACTTTCATGCCCCTATATTTATTCTTTAAATAAACTTATTTACAATTAAGTGTAAATAAAAAAAAGTTTCTCATAATCTAGTGTTTTTCATTAATGGTCTTCAGACACAGTTCTGACCATAGAATGTCACGTCTAAAACTACAATTTCAATGCTTTGGTCCAGATTTTCCATTTTTGAGCAACTATCTCGTTAAAAACAAAACAAAACAAAACAAAAAACACCATTAGGCCTTACAATGAAATAAAGTAAAATAGTTTACTCAATAAAGTCATGATCCACTGTGAAAGAAAAAGATATGTAAAACCCTTACAGGAGAAATATGAAGCAATATGCAGCAGTCACAGCCCTCTGGACAAGGAAGAGCTGGGCTGGGGCAACTTGAATGAGGAGAATCAGGTGGGCATTTTATTCTCAGATGGTTCAAGAAGACAGATGAGAAGGGTTTGCAGAAACAGAGCGGAGAGACTCCAGATGGAAGAACAGCCCTTGCCAAGGTGAGGAGGATGACTGCAGCAGTTCTTAAGTTCAAGTTCTGTCAGCATTGGTATCCTCAGAGAGCTGGACTGGGGTGTTGAGGATTTCCAGTTTATTTACAAGTGCAGTGTTTGAAATTCCTACAGCAAAGAATTTCTTTTGTCATTTTTTAAAATAACTTTTTTTTTTTTTTTTTTGCTAAGGAATTTTCAAAGTGTAAAATCTAAATCTGAAATGCAGAGGGCTCTTTTCAACAAAAATTCAGGATGCTTCAGGGTATATCAGGTTTTCTACCTTGAAAATTAAGAGCCTAAAAAGTCAAAACCTAGACAAAATTTCACCTAATTATTACTCTTACATCCCCCCTGGAAATGCAAACACCATCACTATAAATCTCTGTAGGGGAAGAGAGGAGCACAGTAACCCAGCAATTCTTAAGTACATTCTGGGATCCAGGCATAATGCCAGTTACTTTAATATATTACTGACCCATTAATTCCCATAACCACCCTAGAAATGAGGCATAAGAAGCTGTGAGGCAGCTGAAGAAAGAGACTCAAAGTTAAAAAGATCATTTTAGACCTTACAGCTACCAAGTGCCAGGGCTAGGATTCAGTTTGGTTTGACTTCAAGCTACCAAACTACTCTGGCTCTTCTGTGCCCTGCCTCTGACCCCTCATCTCAGTTTCCCTTCTATTTTTTTCTGGAACAGGGACACATACTTATTTACCCTTATAATTCTCTAATGCTACATTCAAGGCCCAAAGGAAAGACAACCCTAAATATAAACTTGCAATTGCTTCTTTGCATCTTCCTCTTCTTCTCGCTCAGCAGGATGACACCAATTAGAGAAGTTCTGGACATCTGTGAGGCCAATTTTGTCTGCCACAACGCTTGAGAGGGTGCCATTGTAGCCAATGGTTGAGGCTCCGGGGTTGCTGGAGGTTCTGCAGTGCACGAGGCAGACCCCGGAATGCGAGTTCCGGCCTCCCAATGTCCTAAAGAACATGCACTTTGTGAAATATTTATTCGGAATTATTTGCACTTAGAACAGAATTTCATTTTACGTATTAACACCACACTGTTTTGTTCAGCTTTAATAAACACTGAATTTTCTGGGATTATAACTAGACAGGGAACAAACTCGGCTTTGTTGAAACGCTGCATTGCTATTGCTCATTTCAGAAGACTGCGTCTCCAGTGGCAATGGTGGTTATTGCGGGAGCCACCCATGAAGCCCTGCTCGATTGGCCTGCATTTGCACCTGTGGTGATGCCCCTGATAGGTACAGGCATCCGATGACTTCATATATTCTAATGAAGCCCTATCCTAGCATTTATATATTAAAATACACATTACTTTATTATAAATAACATTCTTCTTACGTCCCACTTATTTTACAATGAGGTAACACATTGACTTTTTTGAAACTACGTGTGTAGGTTAAGATGATATTTCCGGACAGGAAAGGAAGCATTACCAAAGTATTTGTTATTAAAAAAAAAAAAAAAAAAAAGGAGGTCTGTTGAGGCAAAGTGGGTTGAAAACCGCTGCTCTAAATCAAGAAATTGCTAAATTAAAGAATGTGGATACAGTATTTGTTTTAATTAACTCTGTCACTAATTTCTGCATAACTGCATAAATCAGTAAAGGAGACGGAAATAAAAATAGGTTCTATAAAAATAAAAGATGACTATATATTTAAATCAAGGTGCCTGAATAAGTCTTCCGATTTAAGAGAATGGGAGTGGAGCAGGTATTCAGAAGAAGGAGGCAGAGATTGTTCAATTAAGTAGCCTATTTATATTTTAATCTTTAAATAGGTTGGAATCCAGTTTGAATTTCTTGTTGCTTCCAGTGCTACATCTTCTTTTGAATTCTTAAACACCCTACCTTCAGCATACTTTCCTCCTTTTATTCTTCCTCTGTCCGTTTTTCCATTTCTTTAATTTTTAAATTATATTATATTTAAATATCTACCCAAGACATCTCAAATTCTTTTGGGAAAGGAGGATGAGATGTAGTATAAATAAATAACAAATGCTTTTCCAAACATAAGATACAATTTTAACTACTGCACTCAAAACAGAAATTGTTAGTAATACCCAAGTCGGGCACAATGTATTATAACATAAAACTTCCCTGTATTTTTGTACAGATTTTCATGTAATCACTTTAATTTCAATAAGATTAAACATACTTAAGAAAAGCCATTTCCAATTATGTCTTTTGCTAAATCTACAGTATTAAATTTAAAATTAATCGCTATCATTTAAAATACATTGGGGAAAGGTATGATATTTGTATTTGTCCACAATTTCAGATAAGTGTCGGTTGGGAACCAAATAGTCCACTTCTGAAATGACCCAGGATCTTAAGGAGAAAACTTTAACTGATGCAACATGCAAAATATAAATATTAGAATAATATAAACATTAATCAAGAAAGCATTCAGAAAGTACTGCCATATTTATATTTTTTTCACTGTCATTTAGAAAGTGAACCTGCTTCTTGCCAACTTCATACGTAAGTTCTAAGAATATGTAGAAAAATATAGGCGAGCTCTTTAGAATAAGAGCTGTATAAATAAATAAAAGGCATTTTTAAAGTAGTATATTGCAAGAGGCTATAAATATTGTTCAAATGAGGAGCTCTCATGTAGGACATTTCTTTAGTTCTAAAGCTGCAGAACACCCACATCTTCTACGGTTCTGACAGGCAGTTGGGGAACTCTGTTGCTGTAGGAAGCTGGGTTCCCCGACTTTATAGCCAAATTTAAGTTGCTTCACGAGGAGCAGCCATACTGCTTTTCTGAAGGGTCAAAACAGTAACTAGATTATTCAAGATTGACATGATCCCTTGAGTGAAACCAGGCAAATCTCTGCACCCAATATCTTTATGGGGAATAAAAGTCATACATAACGCAAGCACCATATTATGTGGGCTGACTTTCAGGTTAACACGTAAGGGGGAAAATGTCTATCAAACATCTCTATTTATCATCTGGATAAGTATCTCAACACAATATATCCAAAATGGAACTCACCGACATCCCCTACCCCAAATCTTCTCTTCCTTCATGCATTTCCATCTCAGTAAATGATGCTACCCTCCTACCCAGAAACCTGGGTGTCATCTTTGCCTTCTCCTCCCTGCTCATCTGCTGTATCCTGATAGATCACCAAGATCTGTCAGTTGAGTCTCCAAAGTATATCTCACACCTGTCCACCCCTCTACCTCTCCACTGTCATCACAAGCTCCCAGTCATCACCTTATTAAGCCTGGGTCCCTGGAACAGCCTTACTTAGTCTCCAGCCTCCCCTTTTGCCTTCCACAATGCAAAGTTTTATCGCATCATTTTCTACACGGAAACTTTGCACATCTCCTTATTCACTGCCTCTTGAATAGCATGCAAGTTCCTTAACCCTGTTAAGTAGGGTCACCATGTGTCTTGGTTTGTCTGAGATAGTTGCAGCTTCTGCCTGCTATTCTGGTGTATTTATTAATAGTGCCCCCCTTTCACTGGCCCCAGTGTTCAAGTTAGGATGATAAACTACAGGGTCACCCTGCATGTAAAGCTTTTCCTGATTTGCCTTACTCTCCAAACTCAGTTCTGGTTTCTCCTTACCTTGCATACTTCCTCCCAGATGTAGTAAAGTTTTTTTTGGCTTCTTGCTTTCCCAGTAGTCTGTAACTCTATAAGAACAGAAGCCTGTATATTTTATTATCCCTAGATACCTAGAGCCTAGTATACTGTTTACATCTAGACATCAGATATCATTGAATAACCCAAGAGAACAGAGTACCAGAAATATGGTAGCTCCATAATAAATATACTGTAGAATGATAAAAAAATCTTTCAAGAGAAATTAAAAGGACGAGTTACTCAGCAAGCTAGGGTTTGGGTTTAATACAATCATTTCAACAACAAAGTCTAGTTTCTAGATGAATATATTTAAGGGCTATTTTGATACTAATAAAGACACATCATTATCCTCTCATGGAATTTTATGGCTTATGCTCAGTGTCTTTGATTTGAAGACATATATAGAAAACACATATGTTTCTTGGACTATCATGCAGAAAAAAATGAGAGAAAGAAAGAAAAGAAAACAGATCTAGGTCAGTATTTGAACCATGTTTTCAGAAATACTGAGTGATGGCATTAGAAAAATGGCTCTTCCTCCCAAAGAGAAGGAAAAAAAAAATATATAGCTTCATAATATTCTATTAAGCTTTAAAAATTTTTACTGAAAATAAATTTCCTTTTTAAAAACAAACATTATATAGCTAGGATAATTAGTTGTAAATAGATATATAAAAATAATCAGGTAGCAATGAACAAAATGCCAATAAGACAGCTGTTGTACCTCATAAATACATTTAACTACGAGCTCATCAATGCCACAGCCCTCTACCCAACAGTGCTGCTAAATGGTCTTTTTTTGGGTACATGTGGGTGTGGAGTGAGAATTGAGAGTTATGAATCCTTAGCAAGAATTTCTTTGTTCATTTGTTTTCATGTTTACAAAAGGCTCAGAAGAACCTGGTACAATCTATGGCCAGAGACTCTATTTAATATACTTGAAATATATTCAACAATCGATTATTGATATACATTAATTATATCTCAATATTACAGTCGAGTAGGCAACGGCCCAATACATTTTCACTTAATGTAGTATAAGTAGAGAATACATATTTCTTCCAAACCCGCCATTCTTTTCCTTGAATTCCTAAAACATTTGCACCTAAATATGTACTGGATTATTTGAGGAGAGGCAAATGTTACTAGAGCATCAAAAAATAGCACAAAATATCTGACTTAATTATAGCTAGTTATTTGATATACCGGTTACAGCTCTGTAGACTTTTGATCTCACCCTATATGTTCTACAAAAGAAACTAATCATTAGTAATGGATAGGTCCCCAGATTTCAGCAAATTTCTACATTTTCAAATATAGCTATATTCCATGTAATTTTCCCAATAACTAAAAATGTTAAGTTACCTCTTTAAATCTTTAAAGACTGTAGGAAACTTAAGACAGTAATTAAAATATATTCACCTGAGGACATTCTCAATATGGTTACAGGGGGTACTTTTTCTGGGCCTAAATTAAATCACAGATCCAAACCATTACCAAATTTTGTACTTGACACTTTATCCAAACTTATTTTCTCTGGATAAGAACTCCAGCTTTCTCAGACTTCTTCGTTTTCTTTTAATTCCTATCGCTGAGAGTAGTCATTGGCATTCTTTTTAGGACCATTTCCAAAAGGACACCGAGTTTTTAATTCCCTCTTGTCTCAGAAACTTTAGGAATAGAGCTATAGTGCCACACTGCGCTGGACGCTGGTGATAGGCTCAGCCCACTCACTGGGCTGGGAGCCGACACCCACAATGACAGGATGCAGGATTAAAATTTGTGCCTCAGCAAAATTACAAGTTTGTTCTAGAGCTTCTTCCTGATCACCCATTAATAACTAAAATTTCTAACAAATCTCTGAACCCCACGGCTCTCCTCTATTATACTCTCCACAGCACTCTCTACCTGAAATATAAATTTCTCAAAACTCTTAGGAGGAAAAAATTCGAACTCCTTCAGGCTCTGAAACAGCCTTACATCTATGTGTTTTGTTATTGTTTTTGTTAATCCCAAAGGCTTGTCTTCTGCAAACAAAGGCAGCAACTGGGACTATCTAGTGGGCGACTACGAAGATGCTGCGATGAGCAGGAGGGCAACACCAGATACAAAACTGTCCCGTTGTTGGAGCTGCTTCCCTTCCTAACCCCGGTAAACGAAGCAAAGGCGCTCAAGGTAAATGACCTGAACTGAAAAAGAATCTGTCAGAAAGAAGCTGCCACAAAGCTGGTAAGCAAACGGTACAAAATGAAACCACTGAAATAATACACCATGGGTCCATAGGGAACAAATATGCAGTTTCATCCTCTCCGTAGAATACAATGGCTGCCATACTGGTCTCCTACCACATCCTCTGCAAGACGATCCGGCAACAGCAAGGAGAAGCACAGAGCCAAGTTCGTTTCTAGGAGACCGGGTGGGAAGCCTGTGCCCTGCTGAGGGGTCTGTTCATTTACCTGCAGATAGAATATAGGGTATCTCCTCAGGGAGAAGAGAGAACAGACTGATGGTAGCTCCTCACAGATGTAGAGCCCTGGGTAACTCCCAGAAAGGGCAAAACAAGGCAATAATTAGGATGTCACACCAGCACACACGCACACTCCTACCTCCTATCAAAAACATCAGTTGGCAACCTTATGACTATTAAGTCCTAATTGCTACTTCCAGATCAGCAACACGTGCACTGAAAAAGTACCATGTCTTTCCTGCAAAACCAATCTATTTTAAACACGCTATCTAAAACTGCTCCCTATAGAGGTCATGGGGATGGTAATTACTGGCAGTTAAGCCTTTCTTACCACTAAAAAAAAAAAAACCAAAAAACAAAAAAACAGGATATAGTTCTAAGAAATAAATGACCCTTTTTTAGAGACCCAAAGATGCTTATTGCCCTACTCAGACCATAAGCTTATTATTAATAATAATGACTATTAACTATTACTGAGCACAAATTACGTGCCAGGCATTATTCTCAAGGTTTTACATTTATTAAGGCATTTAATTCTCAGAATAACCCTATGAGTAGGTGCTGTTATTATCCCATTTTACACATGGGACACAGAGAGGCCAGGCTACTCAGCGGAGTAGAGCTTGTGATCAGACTCCAGCAGGTCCCTCCCAAACCTGGGCCCGGAGTCAATAGTTGGCATTGACTCTACTTTTTTTTTTTCAGTTGAAAACCAAGTGAAAAGTCTGTGTGTGCAAAGAATTGATAACTGGATAGAAAAAGACCGGGGTCAATGATTAATACTCGTCATGATGTACAGTTCTGATCCTCACGGGACACTGCAGTTTTGCACTAATACCACTCTTTTCCTTTCCGTTAATAGTACACTGATCCCTGTCTGGTTTCCACCTCCTACTTCTCTTACCGATTTGGTTAAAAACGCGATTCGCTTTATTCTGATTCTAAACTGAAGGATGAAATGCTAAAGGTTTTTAATAAGAAAATGCAAGATCTGGATTTGAATGGTATCTCTGACGTTTATTAGCTATGTAATGTTCGACCTCAGATTCCTCATCAGTAAACTGATAACACGAACCTCATGGGATTGGTTGTTGTAGTAAATGAAAGAATGTAAACGGCATCTAAGAGGCACTTGATTAATGAAGAACATTATTATGATAAGTTCTAAAATATTCTTTGGGAAAAATAATGTTCATTATTTATTTCTTCTGGGATATTTATCATTTTTTAATGTTTATCTTAAATATGTCACTTATTTTTAATTATATTATTTAATTTTATCTTGAATATCATATTTTTTCATTTTATTTTTTAAACTGGATCATTTATTTATCTCAAATATGTATGTATTATGATTTCTAATGTATTATTTATAAATTAAAAAAAATCTATCTGTTCTCATATAGATGGTAGCAATATATATTTCTTTTTAGAAAGAAAGCTGAAGACCCAAGATGTCTTTAAGGATGAAGAATTATCTCCCATATAACAAAATTTCATTTTAATTTGAACTCTACCAATTTGGAGTTTGGGGATTATAGATAGGGCTAGGCTGAAGGTCATCTTTGGTTATTACAAATAAGTAGCATAAATAAGGTTTCAAGAGACCATATCAATTATTTAAGAAGGAAAAAACCTGTTTTCAAATACGAAAGGAGCAATCTCTTATGTTGCAACAATTGATATGCTAATTATAAATAATTTATCCATCCCTTAGATTGCCTAAGGACATGAAAGGAATGACTCCATTTCATTAAACATTCTATAAAATTTAAATCTTTCACTTATTTAGACAAGTCTTCCTCCTAATTATCCCAAATTAGTGCAATTCTAGTTCTAGTTATATTTATTACACTGTCTAGTGGAACATTATGTACATAGCAAGTCCCAACTGACAAAGGCCTAATTAGATGATCAATTTTTCTTGACTAGAGCTACAGAAGAACTCTGGTGGTCCTTTAGAAAAAAAATCTTAATGATTCTATACTCAGACCTGAATTATTCTTGAGAAAACTTTAAAAGTGAATTTTGGATGACTTGGTTTGAGAACAAGATTCCAATTTTTGTCTACTGTATTTCTTTCTAATTTAGAGTCACCTTTTTAGTATTCAGAATACTACCATCAGAGAACTATCCAGAAGATTAAGCAGAATCCATGGGTCACCTTCTCGTAAGCCACCACACTTGCGCTTCCATCAAGATCACAACCCCAAATGAGATGTCCAGCTCTGGCTTCACTCCCACTTTATAACACAAGGAGAAAAGGGACCTCAACTTCCTTATTACTCTTGATCCTGGCTAACTGCTAATCCTAGAAAAATCTGAATGTCTGTTTTTTCTACTTTTGCATTCAGATTAAAGAGTATCAGTTACGAAAATAACTCAATCAAGTCAAATTAAGTTTAAAATTAAATGCCACCACAAATTCATGGTCTCTGTCTTCAGCTGGGCTCTTTGAGTTGCTCATCAATCCATCTACACATCCCTCTTCTAGTACCAATACAGCTATTTATCTGCCTGTCACCACTTCCGCCTTTCATAACGGATGGTAACTACGTGCTTCAAGGAGGTGACAGACACCGTCGGTTTGAAGGTTCTGCACATTCTGGTCCATTACCCTTATACGCATATTTATATCCACTCTTCTATCAATTTCTTCTCAACTTTGATTCTCCAATGAGCCAGGATGATCTCTCTCTAATGGAAATCCCAGCACATCACACCCTTGCTTAAAATTCTTCTGTGACACATTATCTTCAGAATAAAACTACGGCTCCTCAGCTTGACATTTAAGATCCTTCTAGAGCTTGGCCCCTACTTTCTTTTGCCATCATCTCTCTCCACTTCCAACTAGGCTCCAGAGGGGCAGAACAGCCTTTGTGACCCCTTTCTCCTCAGCCTGTCTCCTCTTAGCTCTTCTTCCCTGCCCAGCTGAAGGTTCTCTCTAAATAAACCTAGATGAGCCAACTCAAGGCTCACTGCATCTCTTCCAAAGTCCTTGCCAATCACCCTGGTTTCTGTTAGGCACTCCTGCTGTACCCCAGCACCCCTTATTCGGTTCATCACAACTTGCATTACAGTTTCCCATATGACTCCAAGGAATTGAGGGATTCTTGTAAGCAAAAATGATCTTAATTCTCTAAAACAAGTTGAGGCCTCCACACAAACAACTGATACTGTTTGTTGAATGTGAGAGGAAGTGAGTGAGTAAATAAATGAATAAACTGAGAGGCTCATTGTCCAAGGTAAGTAATGCAAAATCAGTGGGTACCAAACCTAGCTGTACAAAAGAATCACCTAGGGAGTTTTTAAAAACACAAAATCCTGGGCCTTTTCCCAAACCTACAAATCTGAATACTGAGGAATGAGGCCAAGAAGTATATCTGCTTAACAAGCTCCCTGGATGATTCTGCAGAAGGAACCAAGTCAACCCTGGTCCACAGATGGTGTCTAGGAACCAGTCTACACAGAATGTTCCTATCCTGGCTGCCTCTGGGTGAGTACATCTACAATGTAAGGACAGTAACAACTCAATGCTCATACTGCCAAATGTACATGACAGCTTCATGCCACACCTCTCATTACCCCTTGGTTAGGGCTTGTGACTTTGTATATGTCCAGCATTTTGTTTTCTGCAGTGGACCTCCCAGTATATTCTGGGCTCTCAAGTAAGTTTTAAGCAACCCGAAGATAAGGGCTCAAATCTTGACATTCCACAGTACTACCTCACAGCATACACTGCAAACAGGAATAACTTTAAATAATTAGAAGTTGACTTTACCTGTACTGAAGTATGTCTCTCATTAGGGGAAAAAATAAGAAAATAGTATTCAAATAAAAGCACGAGAACCTAAGAACCTTTTTGTTGTATTAGTTCTACCTTTACCTTTCGCTTGTGCTTGTTAACCAGGAGACTGTGGTCTTCTCATAAAGAGAGACTCCAACACTCATTACATGTCCCTGCGGAGGACATGACCACACAGAAGTCACTCCAATTTCCTTCCAACTTTAGGGAGGAAGGGAGGGACAGAATGAGTGCTGATGAGAATGCAAAAAAAGTGGAACCCGTGTGAGAATGGAAAAAGGGGCGACTGCTGTGGAAAATGGCACGGTGGTTCCTCATAAAGTCACCATGTAATTTAGCGAATGCGCATCTTGGTATACGCCCAAAGGAACTAACTGAAAGCAGTGACTGGGACAGATATTTGTAAATCCACGTTCATAGCAGCATTAGTCACCCAAGCCAAAACGTGTAAACAACCCAGGTGTCCATCAACAAATGGGTGAATAAGCAAAATGTGGTACATATATACATATTGTGGAATATTAGTTAGCCTTAGAAAGGAAGGAAATTTTGACATATGCTACAACATGAATGAACCTTGAGGATATTATTCTAAGTAAAGTAATCCAGTCACAAAAGAACAAGTATTACATGACTCAACTCATACAAGGTACCTGGAATAGTCAAATTCACAGAGACAGAGTAGAATGGTGGTGGCCAGGAGCTGAGAGGTGAGGGAAATGGGAAGTTAATGCTAACTACAACAGAGCTTCAGTTTTGCGAGATGAAAAGAGCTCTGTAGACGGCTGGCGGTGATGGTTGCACAGCAGTGGGAACACACTTAATGCCACTGAACTACACACTTAAAAATAATTAAGATGGTAGATTTTATGTTATGTGTACCTTACCACAATGGGAAAAACAGGTAAAAAAAAAAATACATGACTAAAAATGAGCCTATAGAGTTCAATATACTTGTACCTGAGGAGCAAACTATTCATCTTCTCAAAGTAGTAGGGCACAATGGATTTGTGAAAATTCTTCTAGTTCAAATAAATGTAATTTCCATACATTTAATTTGCTGCATACTATTAAACCCTTTTCTTTTAAGAAGCCACTTACTAACCAAATCTCTCCCAGACTGCCTTCCTGGCAGTAAGAAGTTAAAACAACAATTGTGCAAATATTAAGAAATTCTAATCTTAGGAAATTGCACTCAAATGAATTTGACCTTTTTCATTCTGCGAGTTTATCTATTTTGGTGCTTTGATTCTAAAGTTAAAAATACCGAGAAATTACAAATCACATTTTTTAATTTAGGAGCTGGCAACTTTGTGTTATACTTTAGTATTTTTAAGTCTAGTATATATAGAGAAGTTAAGGGTTGGCTAGTTACTAGCCACAAAACAGAGTTCATAAGAGATATAATTGTTAACTATTACGAAGTACTTAAAAGCAATTTTTTTTAAAATACACTGTATCTCATAAAGCTTTGTGACTATTGTTAAATGCTCTAAAGAAGAGGAGTTTGCTTTATCTGCATTATTTTAAATGTTATACGCTACAAGGATCATGTGGGTGCTCGATTTTGCAAGACCTCCTACCGGCAGATGTACTAAATGAAGATTACGTTTTTCATGTTATTCACACTCACTACGTTGCCATGGGTTACTGAATGCATCCTCCTTGACCACGGAAAAACTGGAAGAAACTGTTAAGGATTTTCTCAAACAGTGACCCTCCTTTGAGGAATCGCAAGAACACATTTTTTTTCTTTTTCCCCCAAATTGAAGATTTCATAATACATATCTGGTGTACTCCAAACCGGTTAACTGATTTTATCGAAGCTGTAGAGTCCATACCCAATTTTAACACTCTATACTTTTTTTTTTATCATATTCACAAATTCCTAGCTCATTAATTTCTTGATTACCTTGTACTTGATCTTATTTTACACCATTTAAACCCATATAACTCCTCCGTCTTTGTCCCCAAATCCCATCATTTAAAATTATTGTGTTGGGTACTGTCACATTCAATTACTTGGATCCCGGCCCATTGTTATGCTCAGAATAATATTCAGTCTAAACTCTTCAAACAACAGATGGCAAAAGTTAGACTGCAACTAAGTCCAATGTTTCTTCAGCAATTTTTCATAACTAAAAAATTAAAGAGGAATACAAGAGAAAATGAGTCAACAGAAGAAAATGGTTTACAAATGAACGAAATTATGTTTATGTGAGGGACTTCTTTCCATTTGAAGTTTCAAACTTTGTTGTCGGGCACCTTTGTGCCAAACAAGTTAAGCCCTAGGAATTGTGCAATCTCAACTATCTCATCTCCTCTAAGAACCAAGGCTGTTCACAGCATGACTGACAGCTCCTGATAACACTGGGCCTATTGAGATAGTTGAGGAGCTCATAAGAGTCATTGGAGAAACCCACTCAAAGGTGACTGGAAGAGAAGGGTAAGAAACAGTGGCAAGGAAATATTCCAGCAATAGTCCCCACCCCGACCCCTTAGTCCCCCGCCAGCTTTAGAAGACTCTTATTGTTCTTTGGGCAAGGCAAGGTAACTCTTAGAACTTCAGCTGATAGAGATTATTTTCAAATAACATACACAAATATTTGAGGTTGGACTTGTGAGAAATATGCAGGGAATTTGAAAATCTTTCTTCTCAGTACAATATAGACATCTCAAGTGGAGTCCCTAGTGTAAGCACAAGATGAACCCCTGGAGTAGAGGAAAAAAATTTAATATCTGCTTAAAAATCAGAAAGTAACTTTACTAATATTTAATATATAGCCTGATAGTCGAATACACATGTGATTTAAAGTATGTGTATGTGTGAGTGTGTGTAAAGAATCTGTTTTGTCAACTGTGCCACTTAAAATATTAATTAGCTGCCTCCAGGATTGTTCTGAGAGCTGAATGAAGTCATTTTATGCGTTGGCTGGTATGAAGTACATGCTTAATAAATAATGGTTCCCATCCCTGGAGGAAAGGGAATTGAGGGTTAAACGGCTCCTTCTTAATAGCCATATTTCAGGAGCACACGGGAACTCTGTTATCTTGTTAGGAAGCACATTCTCAGACAGAGAGGAAACCTGTGCTTATGTCCCAAGCCCTTTGACCTCTGGCTTCCCACCACCAAGCTGAGCAGAACCCCGGCAGGGCCTGACTACACAACAAACACCGCGCAACCACTAACCTCACATCTCACGAGTCCACAGCAACAATCCCAGTCCAATGACACGCTACAGGGCTGAGGAGGAGAGAACACGCTTTCACACCTCTGTCCGCATTTGACAGTGAAAACTTCCATTTCTGGCTCTTATGATCAGGATGGTATTGACCACCACCTATCATGCCTTTGGCATCTGAAGCAAATGTTCTTTGAAATTCTCCACTTGTTTAAATCACGCACACCAAGCAGGGTACAACATAGGGGGAAACGAGACCTGCAGTCTCCATAAGTTATACCATAACCAACAAACGCCAGTGTTTTTGTTGCATTTTGAAATGACAATTAGAGGAGGCTTTTGAAGTTCAATTATTGGCTATAACGATGTAAAAGCAAACTACTCAATACCCTTTAGTTATTCTTCAGGTACTTTTCCTTTGACTTTAATGAAGGAACAATGCGGAGGGAGAGAAGTGTTGAACATGAATAGGTGAAATGGAAACTCGGAAGTGGACACAGGAAAAGTGGGCAGTTTCCAGTTCCCAGATCCTTCCTGGCCACGGCCCCATTTCTGCTTGGAAAGCGAGGTGAGACAGAGGTGGCAGCAGCTCTGAAAGCTGCGGAGGACGGAAGCTCTTTCTCCTCCCCCAGCTCAGGCTGTTGTCCCAGAGCCTCAAGTCCTGCTGCCAAACCATCTGCTCTTGGGAAATAGCTGCTGAAACAGGAACACGTGAAAAGGAGACCCCTCTATCTCCTACCCAACCCGAAGGACAGTCCGACCGGAGATGCCATGGGGCCATCGCTACGAAGGAGGGAAACGCACTTGGTTTGAGGAGAGGCCACTGGGCTTTCTAGACAGACCTCGGTCTTGCAGCTTTCCTTTCTCATGCTGCATTTCAGTGACAGCGTTTTTACCGTGCTCACGAAAACATACAAACACACAGCTCAACCCTCAGCTCCAAAGAGGCTTTTTTTTCTTGTACCTTCAACTGAAATGTCGATATAAGAATCTCAGATTAAACTGTGTCTGATTATACAGAGCTCTATTTCCCTGATTTTCGGTGACACCAAGTTCTCTTAGATTTATATCTCACAGGAATATTGAATTCACAGCGATTCTCTACCATTTTTACTAAGATGGAAATTCAAGGACAAGCAAGCCCACTTAAGTGAATGAATAATTCTGTAGCTTTCTTAAAAGATCTCATACCTAAATCAATAAGGAATGGAATATTTGATTTCTGACTAAATGAGTACCAAGACTAAAAATCAGATTTGACTTTACTTGTTTTTAACTCTACCTGACCTGGACAACTTGGCTTTTGTCTTCCTTCTTCTATATCCTCAAATGTAAAACACTTAAGAATGAGTCAATCCTGCAGTTATGTCCCAAAATAAATAATAATAACAAACACTGAGTTCTTACTGCATGACGGGCACCACGCTGTTTTGCATGCATTTGCTCATTTAATCCACATAACAACTATAGGCAAAATATAATTTTATCCTCATTTTACAGACGAGAAATAGGATAGAATGATCACATAAAATGCCAAGATATCACAGCCAGCAAGTGGGTGCCAAGACATCAACGTACGATGATGATCTGCCTTCAAGCCCTAAGTCACAATGCTCTATTGCTATATAAAGGCACTGAAGAACCTGAGGCTGAAGTCATCATGACAAATGTAGAAAAACCCATCTGATTCCATGACCATTCTCACTGTTCAACTCTTTCAGAAATGTTCACTCTGTGACTAAACAGAAATTTTAAAAGCATTTTTTAAAGTTTATCAACAGCTGTCCATCATCTGCATTATAAATAACCAATCAGCAAGTATGGGGGGAAAATGTCCATTATTTTAAAACAAATCAAAATGATAACTGAAATGATTTCACTAGGTTAACAGGAAACCCCACTATAATCATAAACTCTAGCACCTAATCTGAAGTGATTAATCTTAGAATTTTGATGGGATCCAAAAAGCTATCTATTATTTTATAATTTCACCAAAGATCCATGCTGGAATTTTTTAAATCCTAAGACAGAAGCTTATATATGTACAAGCTTGTGTATATCTAAACTGCTCCAGTTCACTTCTTTGGCTCAGTGTAAATGGATCAAGATTACTGATCAGCCACAATTACCCTGGAGGCCTCTTATCATCAACCCCCAGGGCACTGACTCTGAATATGGTTAAAGAAAGAAATGAAACACAGAAGTCCAACTGATATTTCACAGATACTATCAGGAATGTTAGCAAGACAACAGGTCTCCACAGTTGCACGTTTAAACTCCTACTACGTCCCTAGTACACAGGTGGCACTTGCTAGAACAGAACCAAGGGAGACCTGAGCCATGTTCTCAAAGAGTTTCCAATCTAGAGGGAGGACCGGACAAGAAAATGAAGACCCGCGTGTAAATTATCTCAGAGACGGACAAAGGGTGCTGCAGGACCACAGAGGAGCCGCTCAGTCTTCCCAACGGGCCAAAGAGGCTTCCTCAAGAGCTAACCAGTCAGCTGGGTTTCTCCACCAGGAGGTGGCTGGACGCAAAGGAGAGGGACCCTGGGCATCCTGCAGAGGGAGGAACAAAGGGCTCTGGAAGCTCGCAAAGCGGAAGAGACATGGTCACAAAGCAAAACGCAACTGCACTTCCTGTGCAGCTCACGTGCAATCTACTCCTCACACACTCTGAAGGGATGACCACTGAGATCCTGTCGAGATTTTTATTTGTGTCCTTTGGGGTTCTTAGTCATACGTGACGGACACCAATGCTAGCTCTTTTAATAATACTAATGACAAGTGATACAAATATAATACTTCCTATGTGCCAAGCTTTGTTCTAAGTGCTTTACATATACTAATGCATATAATTCACCCAAAATCTAATGCGTGTGTACCATTATTATTCCCATTTCAGAGATAAGGAAACTGAAGCCCTGACAAAATAGGTCATAAGTCTAAGCTTACTCAGCTAGTGATGAAGCCATCTGGCCTGCGTCTCTGCTCTGATTTACTATGCTACATGCCTCTCAGGAAAGGGACTTACTGAAAAGTATAAGTAACTCAGAAGATTGCTGGGAGGCCTGGAGATCCAGGATTGGAATTCCGCAGGCAGAGTCGCTTCAGTGAGGACTCCTTGGCAGCCACCAAAAAGCACGAACACTGCAGCTGGCACCATCAACACTGCCACATGGGACACCCCCTACCAGCTGGCCCCACTGCCTCTGGAATGCCATCTTCCTGCAGCACCACCATCACCTCATGGAATATGGCTCATAGCCCCACTACCGTGCCCTACAAGCTCCCGACTCAAAATCTAGAACGGAGGGTGTAACTGGTAAGACCTAGGTCACATGCCCATGCCCACAATGTCAGGTGACCCAAAAAGCAATTCCCTGGCACATTCGGCATCTACATAGAAAAACGAGGTTTCTGCCTCTCATCAGAGTTCGTAAGGTGGGTGCATCCATTCCCTAGGGCGGTTGACTCAAAGTACCACATCTAAGTGCCTTAAAACAAGAGAAATTTATTCTCTCGGTCTGGAGGCTGGAAGTCAGAAGCAGGAGTGTCTCCCTCTGGAGAATCCGTTCCCTGCCTCTCTCCCAGCTTCTGATAGTTGCATGCAACCAACCCCTGGTCGTCTTTCGTTTATAGACCCGTCACTAAATCTCTGCCTCTGTCTTGTATCTGTGTCTCTTCTTGTAAGGATACCAGTCATATTGGATTCAGGGGCCACCCCATTCCAGGATAATCACATCTTAACTTAATTTCATCTGCAAAGACCTTATCTCCAAAAAAGGTTATATTTGCAGGTACTAGAAGTTAGGACTTAAACATCTTTTTGGAGGACATAGTCAACCCATGTCAGTGGGAAATTAGACATAGGAAGTAGGTTCCGATGATGGGCAGCCAAAAAAATGACAACTATCCAATGTGTCTCAATCGTTATGCGGGCCTTCATTTCATCTAACAATGAAGTGATTTCAAAGTAAATCCTGGATATGCCGAAAGCAATAAAGGTCTAATAGCTTTCTTAGGGGAATCTGCCAGACAGGAATTTGCAGTTGGGGTGCAGTGGGGGTGGTTAATTGCAAAGGTAGATGGTGCCTCCCTCTGACACCACACCCATCAGAAGGACGGCACCTTCTCCCCCTCATGCCCAACAGGCATCTTTCGAATGCTCTCTTTTATCTTCAAAAAGGGAAAACTTGGCCTGGGGGGCCTATCATGGATTTAAGTAGAAAGATAAATGGAGATTTTAACTGTGTGTATGAGTTACCTAAGCCATAATTTTTCAACTAAATAGGTATGTGACAGATGTTTGAAATATACATTATTTACATAGCTGGTCTAGTCTTTTGTGCTGCTACTTGTATAGCTCTAACTCTTTTCAAACCTGACTATAGATATTAAAAGCATATCCTTTTTATTAATAACACAATAGCCTCTGAATAAATGCAAACACTGATAAAACAAATCCAAGAATTAAAAAGCACTTTACTTTTAGAAACAGGAGAGCAGACGATCTCCAAGCAATCTTAACCTTGATTGTCGGGTTTTCAGACACCCAACTAGGACTCAAAGTTAAGGGAATCTAACCAACCCTCCATCTGCTGGAAATAAAATGAGTCAGTCATCTGCTCCCCTCTCAGAAGTGGAATGTGAAATACAAAAAAAATAAGCTATTCTCATATTCCCAACTAACACTGATACATGGATGGCCTCTAAACTATATCTCTAAGCTTCACTGCTCACTTGCCTAGAGAATCCCTCTGCTGGGACAACCAACCTGTTACGTTAAAAGGGAACTCGTCAGGCTCCTTTCCCCCCCAGCTTCTTGGTCATTTATTGCATCCTTCCAGCAAGAATCTCTGATTCACCTTTCATTTTCTCACACTTCTTAAATCCAGTCAGCTGCAAGGAATAGTCAGTTCCTTTGTTCTCTGAGATTCTCCTGCCCCCTTCACTCCCCTCCCTCCTTCCTCGGCTAATACAGATTTTCCCCTATGTGGCAGAAGTACCACTCGGGTGCATGAGGTCATTTTAGGTGGTACCTGGTTGATTTTTTTTTTTTAACTGAAAGAGTAATATGCTAATTTTAATGGGATTAGAAAATATAATTATCAAATGAAACCCATAATGTCACATAACAGATAAACTTATCTTTCAAATTCATTTTAATAAAAATAGGTCACGTTAAAGAAAAATATGAAGTAAATAACAGTATATAACAGTACAGGTGGTACATGGACATGGTTAAGAAAACCCCGAGGAAGTATGCTAACGCCTAGCAGTGCTGGGGAACGTCGCTCTGTGGGGACCCCTCATTACCTGCTGCCTGATCGCTACCCTGCCCCCTCACCACCTCCCTAGTCTCCTGGCCTTGAGACTCGTGTCTTCCATCTACCCTGCAAACCACAACTGGACACCTCTTCCAAAAATGCTCCTTTCATCATTTATCTCCCAAACTTTCCAATCTATTACCTATCCCCTAAACTCTGAATTCTACCTGTACTTCAAGATCCTGCCTGGCCTAGCTATGCATTATTTCTAGTTACATCTCAAAGTTCCAGCAGGACCAATTTCACATAGACGTTTTCACTTCCAGCTTCATGCATGGGTTCGTACTGCTTCCACAGCCTCCCCCAATCCTCTCCTTCTCTGTCTCTTCAAATCCTCCCAAGTCCTTCAAGATGCAAGCAAGTCCTCCCTCCAGGCAGCCTTCCTAATTGACAACCCTCTCTTCTCTGAAGTCCTACTTCACCTCTACTAACCACATCAACCACCTCACTTGACTCTTGATTGTATGTTATTACTTACTGCTTTCCAATGGTCAACTGTTGAGAGCTAGTCCTGTCTACCTACCATGATAAGAGGTACTTGATGAGCAGGAATACATATATATTTTCCATTAAAGATACACACACACACATACACACATCTTCCATAGTTATTAAAGGACGACTTATATTAGGAGTTCAAAACAGGTCTTCATCTAACTTTATAAGAGAACCCATATTTTATTCACGCATCTAATAAACATTTACCAAGTGCCTGATATGTGCCGAGCTCTACAGTTGCTGGCAAAATAGAAATGTGAATAAAACACAAACTTCCCTTGAGGAACTTGTCAGCTAGTACACAAGGCACACATGTAAATTCTCATTGCCACCCAATGAGACCATGGTGCCACAACACAAGTTCCCACCTAATGTCATGTGCGTGAATCACTCTAAAAAGGATCTAGAGGAAGACTTTAAGAGAAGGGCTGTGTGAGCTGGTTCTGGAAGGTAAAGAGTCCCCAGAGCCTGGGGCACAGGGTGGTAGGGACAGAACAGAAGAGGTGGTGGAAAGGGAGGGTCATGCCATAGACAGCCTTGGGCTAAGGGTGTCGTCATCCATGGGCATTAGAGACATTGAAAAGGGAAGTAAGAGGACAAGCTTTGCTTTAGGAGAGATTAAAAAAAAAAAAAAAAAACCTCTAGAAACACATGGAGAGTGAAATAGACTAAAAGAAAGATCACATTAGAAGATACTGTTAATAGAATAGAAGGTTTAAACAACAGAGATGAAGAGGCAGGGGCAGATTTTAGAAATATTTAGGAGGTAGACATCAATAGGATTTTCTGACCAACTGATTGTGCATTCTGATGTCAAATAAAAGTAGTCTAGGGATTAACTACTTAAGGAAAGTTTATTACTTACTTTAAAAATTATCCACGTCATCTCTTTCTTACATTATTGTGGCTAAGGTTAATTTCGATTTGACCATAGTCTATATTCTTAACAAACTACAAGAACTTCTGCTGTACACCTTACAGATTAGGCATCGCACAGTTTCTGTGACTAGTGTACAAAAGCCTGTCCTAAATTCAAGAGTCCACATATTATCCCACCAGCAAGGGTCTAACCAGTTGTGTTTTGCTCCTCAGTTAGATCTGCACGCAACATAAGCAATCTCGTAGCAAAGACTATACCACTGTCTGAACTGTCCTGATTCTCTGGAGTACAAGGAATTCAAGCCAGAATTGCTCTGGAGGTGTAAAAATGCTAAGGGTTTTAGACAATATACTCATATTCCTTTTTTCAAATAAAAACGTTCACAAGAGTGTAAAAGATATTGAAATACCAAGAGAGGCGACCTTTGGTAAGCACATTCGCGTTCTCCTGGGAAATAAAGAATAAAGTCATTCACCACCAAGTGTAATATTCCTCACCTCCACTTGCCTGCTGAAAGGAATCGACACAGGTAGTTTCAAATTAAAACACAGTTGGAGCAGCTACGCTGAAAACGGATCTCTGCAAAGAGGGAAAAGAAGGCAACAGGATGCCGTTTATTAAAACTTGCGTGTGATGATAACTAGCCAGGTATTCATCCGTCGTCTCCCCGCCCCCATCACTCTGGTCACTAGGACAAGCCCTAAGATGCAGACATTTAATGTAACATTTGGGGATGACAGGAAAGAGGATTCGCTTGCAAAATGAGCACATGACTCCAATAAGTAGAAAGGGCAAAGGTCCTTTCTAACGATTTCTGTGTAAGTGCTCGAATATCCTGCGCTCGCTCATTACAGAGCCACTGCGGACCCCAGTTC
Source organism: Rousettus aegyptiacus (assembly GCF_014176215.1). NCBI lineage: Eukaryota > Metazoa > Chordata > Mammalia > Chiroptera > Pteropodidae > Rousettus > Rousettus aegyptiacus. Next base: position 28,242,374 of record NW_023416286.1, read on the forward strand.
TGTAACGGAAGTGTGGACCAGGAGGGGACCCATTACAGATGGGACAGAGGTCATGTTACTCTCCAAGGACATAGCTGGTTCGTGGCAGGCCCAGATTAGAACCTCGAGTGTCCATTCTTTGCTCCCAGAAAACTCTTGACGTCTCTTAAAATAACAGAACATAACGAACTGGGACACATCCAACTGTGTCCCAGAATTAGTTTCTATAAAACAAAAACTAGTAAACTAATCAAGGTAGGTGTGCTGGCCAGTTCTCCCTACTGATTATATTAGTTAGATAGGCAGATAAAACCGATTTAAATTTTCTCAAGACGTCAAATTGGGGGCTTTTGTTTTATCTTTCTTTTTAAATCCTTTAAAGCCATATTATTAAAAATGTTTGGTTCACTGTTCATTCAAGTGACAAGTATCACACTAAAGGTACCATGACTTTGGGGATGTCTCATTCATAAGCAACACCTTTTATGAACATGCTCTGTAGAACCTTTATAGTGAAAAAATTACTTTCCAATCTTGATCAACAGAATGCCCAAATTTGGTGGCACTACATGTGGAACATAAAGGAGAATCCATCCTCGGGGCTGGGGAAGAGGCGAGTGAAGAAAATTAAAATTAGTAGTATCATTTGTGCAAAGAGGTCATAGTTCACACAGTTCTAACTGAAAAGGCTCTGATAGCTTCATCAACAAAAATTGGGGGCCTCAAAAGTCATTTCATGAAGGTACATGAATATGTTTTCATGTATAAAGCACTAAAGATTATACAGATATTTCCCTCTTTGTGGAGAGTTTTATCTCCAGTTATTTAATATTATAATTTCTAGCTTTAGAAAATAAGGATGATCCCACACCCATTTGGTCTAACCCTTCTCTTCTTTCCTCAGATAATGCACACACATTTTATTATTCATCTTGATCTGAACAAAAGGCAAAGTTCCCCTGCCCCCTGCTACTGCCCAGAAATTACCATTAGGAAATTAATATTCAAGATGAACAATGAACTCATCTCATGGCCTGTGAACTTGCTGGTTGCCAGGAAGCCTGTGAATTCTCAGGATTATTTTAGATTTGGGAGTATCAATCGGGGGCTTACACAGTCATAAAAGGCATGGTCTTCAAGATTTAAAGTTTCAGAATTCTCTTTTGCAGGATCTCTTTAAGTTTTAAATATGCCTATTCTAACCTTGATCTTAAGGGTAGCTTATCCTTAAGGTCTAGAAAAAAGCCCAGGCTAAATGTCAAGGCTATGGCTGCAAATCACATTTCAAACTGGTAATTACTTATTAGTGGAGCAAAGACTGTTTCAAAGTGTGCCGTCTCGTTAGAAAGCTAGTATGGAATGCCTGCAATTCTGCCTTAATAAACAGAGTAAAACTTGAAGTACCCACTGTGTGATAGGTACACCAAACCACAAGACAGCTATCAATAAAATTTTCAAGGATCTCTCTTTTCCTAAAGGCTTTAAAAGAAGTTTTTCCCCATTATTTTTATGAATAATTTTTTTTTGCGGGGGGGGGGGTAGTAATTTCTAAAAGTAGTCTCAGCTGAAGTTATTTTATTTAGAAAATCTCCAAAGAGGCTTATCTTATCCTTTGAACCCAACAACAAAAAGTTCTTTTTACTTAAAATAAAGTATATAATACCAGTAGTTATTATGCCAAATGACTAGACAAACAGAAAGAAGAAATATGAAAAGCTCCATGTGTTTCTAAGCTGCTTCATTTTCTATTTCATTTTATGTGACAAAGGCTCTGTTTGTATCCAGAGTCACTAACTTGATACACTGGATATCCTTTACATTTAGCAGGGAGAGAACTACATTAAATGATCTCAAAGTATTTCACTACACCTCCTATTCTAATCAACACTCATAATTGGAAAGGAGCCATGTCTGAAAAGGAAATTGATAACCTACCCCCACACCTCCCCAAAAAGATGCATATGAAAAAGATTCCACCTAACTCTCCCAGTGTTCATTCCAGGTGTTTGAACATTTACTATTTCCTTCCCTTGGTACCAACCTCTTTATTACATGTATTAGTGGACATTTAAAATAAAGAAATAACAGTCTTCCCTTCCTGGACAAAGTCATATTATATCTAATCCTGTAGCCCTATGAGAATCTTGCGAGGCACTTTGCTCTCGGGGGCACTCCACAAAATATTGAATGAAGAACATAGCTCTTCTTACCCCCCTCCCTTTTGGTGTTCTCAGTAGTAACCGAACATTAAACTTACATGAAAAATCAACAGCCTGAAACAGCTTATCCTTCAATATCACAAGACAAGCTTACCATTCATAGGTCAAGAAATGAAATAGAAAAGAGAATCAAATGAAATTAAAAGCTTCCTCAAGCTCTCAAAAATACCTCCCAGAACTGGCGATGACAGAGAAGTTCTTTAGCAGAGAATGAAAATGTGATCAAAATGAAGCCATGCCAAGACAGATAAAAACAGGCTCCATGGGAATGTGCCTGAAATCATCACAGTCTTGAAGGTCTGTTGAAGATTTTGTGGCCACCTGACCTCCTATAGCTTGGCACTTGTACTGAAGAGGGGCAAAAAAGAGGGGAACTATTCAGTGTGGAATTAAGACATTCTAACTCTAAGCATACGAAACCTGGGATTATCTGAACACTCTGTGCACACACAGGTTTATGTGTTTTGAGGTTAGATTTGGATTTAGGTGTCTTTCGAAATTTACTGTACAAGTCTGAAGAATATAGCAACCACAGCCGTGATTGACTTAAATTACTGAAATATAAACTGTAGTTGTCACTTCCTTTACAAATTTGGCTTTTCATGAAAGAGAAAATCAAAGGCGCCTTATTGCCAAAATAGTACAACACCCTTATGTCGCCAGATTTTGCAATAAAAAAAGATGGTTATTTTATTTAGGTTTTATATTCATGGAAATGTGGTCACAAGACATTTTTAAAGCATGAGACACTGGCTTCAGTTTTTAAAACTTGCTGTTTTAGGAGAAAGATAGTAGTGCTAGACTATAAGTACCAACCGCAAGCTTAAAGCAATCTTCCCAGTTAAGACAGGACTTAGAATGATTTGGTATAGTATGTGCTCTCTCACATATAATCTTGGTTCTTCCATTATACTGTGTTTAGAAGAAAATTCTTTCAGGATAAAAACAAGCAAAAATTGATGTCTAACGCATGATTACATACAAGTGGTCAACAATAAGGAAGGAGAAAACAAGGAAAGCGTGCCAGCCTTTTTCTCCTTCAGCATTTCCTCCAGTATTTTATTCCTGGGTTCCCAAGTTACACACCAAAGCCATCCCGTTGTATTTCCAAGGGGAGCTGGTTCCTTCGGAAATGCTTTGAATCGCACTGCATTTTGAGATGAGGCCTTCGTTTCCATCTACCGTTTTGTTTGTCCTTCCTGTCTGACATGCAAATACACGATACAGCCTCCATTCTTTCCATACAACCTAATTCGGAGCAACATATGTTAAATCCACACCGAATCATGGGAGCATTCAATCCGCATACACACCATTACCCCACAGAATGCATTCACTGAGCTCCAACAGAGTTCTCTGTGTACAAATCGGACAAGTCGGAGATGCATGCAGAGCTCTTCCCTGACTCAAACCATCTAGAACTGTTAATAGAACCTGTTCCCTTTTCAGAAAAGGGGGCTGTGTAAATGCCCACTGGGATAACTGGTCACAATGCAGGCGCCAGCAAGCCCGGTACTGCAGGCAACATCGGACGCAGGCTCTCCCTCAAGGAAGCTGCTTCGCGGAGCTTGCAGTCATTTATCTCCCTGCAGCCCAAATGCCTGGCACGTCCCCCTCCCTTATTTTACCTAACTAATAGCTCTCAAACCCCATATTGAGAGGGCCTGCTGTGGATCTTGCGGAGGTACAAAATGGTGGATGTGAGCTAATTTTTTCCTGCTTTTCCCATAACTTATCGCATCCATCAGCGCCCGGCCTCCCTTGCCAGCACCCCGGCAACGGCGCGGCGTGCACGCCCCGCGGCTCGGGGGCAGCAACGCGGTTACCAACCTGATGTCATATAGCCCCGTGAAGCCTGGGGCGCAAAGGCCGCGGGGAAGCGCTTGTGCAGGCGGTAGTCCTTCTCGCTGCGGGACCTCATGCGGTCCGAGGCCCGGTCCGAGAAATCCGAGCTAGGCCAGGCTCGCCGCAAGGTTGTGCTCCGGGTCTTCTTCATGGTGAGGAGGGCGACCTGCTGCCCCGATCCTGGGGCCTCAGCGCCGGGGCGCAGCGCGCGGCTTCATCCGTCTACGGCGGGCACGACCCGGGCTGACTCTGCGCACATTTTCCCAGCCCCTCCTCGTCGGCGTCTACACAGCCAGCGGCGGGTCCGGCCCTCCCCACGCCCCCACACACCCCCACGGCGAAGGCTCCGATTTTACACACGTCCCACAATGCATTACACTTCATTTGCAGTCCGCCCGGCTTATAGCTTCCAGATTCCTGGGGGGAAAGGCACGTTAGGAGGCTCCCCGGCCAGGAGGAGGTGGGGAGGGGCGGGCGGGGTGGGGGCGCCGAGACTTGCAGCGTGAAAGCAATGGGAGCGCAGACAATGGCCCAATTCAGCGCAGGAGTGTTTAGCCAACTGTGAGCCCCGGCACAAAAGACCCAAACAAATGAGGGAGCCGAGGCCTGCAGGGCTGACCCGGGATCGGGCGCCCGGGAACCCGCAGGGGCGGCGGCAGACCCTCCGCACCAGGCGGCTCAGCGCGAGGCGTAGCGATGACAGTGTCCAAGTCGTGTCCCCCTGGGCCTACCAGCCGCACGGCCCGCAGTCCCAGGCGCGGGCGGGCTCTGCCTCCCCTGCAGTCCTTGGGAGGCAGTCTTCATTACAGAGGTTCAAATGGGGGACGCGTGTGCACAGGGATCCGAGCAGGCTCTGCAGACAGCAGCTGCCCCGGGCTGGAGGAGTCCTCGCGGCTGCAGCGTTTCGTCACTCTTGCTCCTTCCGAGGCTCGGGGTGGTGTGCGTGCCTGCGCGTGTGTGTGTGTGCGCGCGTGTGTGTGTGTGCCCCGACACGCATGTGCCCCCTACACATGCATGTTCCTACTTACTGGCCAAGGCGGCGATGGGAGCCATGGCTGCCAAGGATGCGGCGCCTGACGATCAACACCCGCACGGTGGCACCGCAGCTCTGTCGCCAGCGAGCGGAATGGCTATTGAAGGGCAGGAAGCAGGGCAGCCTCTCAGTCTCATGCTAATCACCAAGCAGCCTTTAAGTTAGAGTGCCGATGCCATCAGGCTTCTCATTTTCCTGTGAAACGCTCTGCGGTGTCGCTGAGACCTTGGCCCGTGCCCCAGCCTGGAGTCAGCGCTTGGATATTTACATATTTTTGGGATGGTCCCTCCCCCTCACTGAAAAGGAGAGAAACCCCTCGGTGGAAACAGGGAGATCTTCGGTGCCTTGCTCTCCCACCTGCATCAACCCCGAAGTCGGCTAGAGTCGGCACCACCGGGAGATCCTCAGACAGCCGCAAACACCGGGCACCTGGTCTACGCAGCCTGGAAAACGCAGTGGAGGTGGCCTTGTCTCTTCCTCTCTCGTTGAACCCTGCGGTAGGAGTCACTACCAGCCGGCTAACCTGCATTCAGGTCCACAGCTCCTGGACACAGCACGGCTCTGCACAGCTCTTTCTGATCCAACAACCAATCGCTAAAGGACAACAATGCGCGCTACGCGGGAGGGGAGGAGGGGGCGCTGCGCCGCCCCCGCGGAGGCGCAGGCCCGGGACGCGGGCCTGGGACCCGGAGGTCACACGAGTTAAAGGCGCGCGGCCACATTGCTGCGAACCCCAGAGATGCTGAGCTGCTACTCGTTCTTCAAAAACGCTTATCTCCTCATTTAGGTTTCCAAAAATGCTTTGGTGTTATAAACAACAAAAATAAACCCGGTTTTTCTCTTTTCGACATTGTACTTTATTTTACATTTTTGTGCTTTTTTTTCATGTGTGATGATGCAACGTCAAAAAAAATTTTTTTTTATGCCGTTGTTTCATACTCTCAGGTGCCATGGTGCAGAGACGAGGAAACAAAATGTATGGGGCTATGATCTTATCAAGCTGATACTGCAAAACAAAACAAAACAAAACAAAAACAACCAAAAAACCAGCGGATTCTAAATGGTTAAGATTCAGTTCCAGCACAATTCGGTACTATCCCAAGGCCTGAATTCATTGGGGCGGGGGTTGGGGGGGTGGAGTAGGGAGGTTTTCCGGAAACCGTGCAGAGGGGGGCAGGTTTTAAGCCACAGCAGCATAGAATCCAGAACTTGAGGTTCCCATTCAATAGATCAAGGCTGCCCTCTGTAACCTGAGACTAGTGTAACTAATCTATCTCTTGGGATACTCGGGGGTATAAAAGCAAACAAATAAAAATCACTAAGTATTATATGAAACTTATATTTACACTAATCAAAATTTATTACTGACTATAAACCAATTAGCTAATAACACATCAGTGATTCTTTCTAAGTCCCTCCAAAAGGCACATTTTGTCAAAATGTCTTCCTCACTGTAAGATGACTACTAAGAACAGAAAGACCACAGCTTTAGTAGCTATAGAAGACTAAATGTATAAAGAAACAAAGGTAATAAAAAAAAAAATTGTGTTAATGAATATATAAGATATTGACATTTAGATATCTCAATTCAATTTGAAAAACAGTCAGTACCTCCCATGAGCCTAAAGTGGTTCTGTGAATGATTACAGTAGTTATGACTGAAGGCTAATGGTGATTGCTGTGGCAACTGTGATATTTATTCATTTAGCACATAATTATTGACTGTCTAGTATATGCCAGCACTGGGATGGGTGCTGGGCAAACAGAATACCACATGGCCCCAATGCAGCTTATGGTCTAAGTAGTAAGCAAATAAATGCACAAATTGTGCTATGTTCTACAAAGAAGAATAATATCTCTGGGAAAATGACAGTTAATCTGAGACCTACAGGACAAGGGAGTCATACAAGCAAAGACTAGGGAAAATTATATTTCAGAAAGTGGGCACAGTGCACTCAAAGGCCCTGAGGTAGGAAGGAATCTTGGCTTCTGTTGGAAGAAGTAAAAGAAGGTCAGTATGATGGATTTGGAGCATAAGAGAAAGGTGTGTGATGAGGTCATGGCAGAAGGTGAGAGCCAGCTCATGCGGGGATACACAGGCCATGTTAAGGGTTTTGTATTTTGTCCTAAGTGCAGTGTGAACCACTGAAGGGTTTTAAGAACAACAAAAAAAATCAATGTTTAGAATGTCTGTATAAAAAGGGCTTAAAGGAAGGAATCTGTTTGAAGGGAAAGGGGTAGTAAGCCAGTAATTTTCTGCAGAGTAAGTTTGAATTGCACTTGACTTAAAACAGAAAATACTTTGTTCATATGAAAGAATGTGGCAGGGAAGAGAGGGTGATAGATATTTTGGAAGGAGAGCTACACCTCCACTCAGCCCCTCTGAACAAAGGCTTTGCAGGGGATTGATATCATCCAGTGCCCACACTCTCAACAGATGCCCTTGGCACCAAGGCCAAAAAGCCAGACACAAAAGAATCAGGCAATAAATGGCTTGGGGTAGCCGAATTGGATCAGAGAGTAAAGTAGGAGAGGAAGGAGCAGTTAAGTCATGTATCCATCCAAATCAGATGATATCCAAAGAGGTTATGAAGGTAAGGCTTAAATCTAGCAAATAGCATTTTGTGAGACCAATCTTATATGAAGAAAGTGGATGTGAACTTCCTGTTATTATAGCCACTGTTAAAATCAGACTCCATGTGTCCATCTGTCCTATGGGAAAATTCACTGGAAACATGCAACCCCTAGGTCCCTACTCCTACTTTCAAATTTCCCAACCTACTAGAAACAATCATGTATCTGGGTTATAAACCGTCCATCAAGGAAACTCATTTGTACAATCCCAGTATTCAGTACTAGGGAAGTTTAGAATGAAATAGAAAAATGACAAAGCAAATCAATTTTATAATATTAGTATTTTTAAATCAGGCTTAAGAATAATTTGTACACTTGGTATTTACATATGAGATAGATTAGAGACACTAATTAGACACATTTGCTTTGCGATTCTAATTCAAATGTATAATTGGTTTTAGACTTGTGATTTTAAGTTGAAATGGAAAAGAATTTTGACTTTGAAATTCTCATTTAAAACTTTGGTTTATTACATTTACGAGAGTTGAATAAACTTGAGTTATAAGAATGTAAACAACATGAAGGGAAGGAATATCTTCTGGTTTTGGCATTGCCATTCATTGCTCTTTTTCATAGTTGTATCTCAAGTAGCTAGCAATGCTTGGCATATATTTGATGACTAATAAGGTCTGATTAAGTACTCTGGAAGACTGGGTTTGAAGCCTTCTCAGTCAGACATACTTAGTGCTTTTTACATTTTAAATCTAATACCAAATTTACAAATGCAATTTAAGTTTTTAAAGGGATATATCTAACTGTGTTTCAAAATGGATCTAACTATTGACACAAGGGACTTTAGTCTTCAACTTGAGTGGATCAAATGTTTTCCAAAGGCCCTCCTGAGAGCTACAGTTTTTATTTTAAAAATACCAAATTTACAAATAGAATGAATTGAATTCAAGACAAGGAAATTTTGATTTTTCAAATTTTATCTCTAGTAAAGGAAAATTTGATTGTTCAAATTGGTATTTTGAATTGGTATCTCTAACATTAATTCAAGACCTAAATATCTGTAAATGATCTCTGCTGTGCACAAAAAGCCCCCCTCGGACATTAAAAGGCCCACACTGACTATATAGACTGAAGGATGTAATGGATCAGAGAAACCAAATGACTGAAATGAGTAAAGAAAAGGTTGCTGTGAGTGAAAAATAATTGTAAACATCTAAATGTGAGAGGTACCAGGCCTGAGCCTTGACCTTGTTAGCCTAGAGAAGATGGATTTTAATCCAGGACCTCCTAAGCACATATTATCCTGGGATACAGGGACACCCATTGATATGATACTGGCAACTTCTATCAGTATGTTAAACTCATCAGATTCAGGGGCATTCCATTCAAACTACAACCGAAGTTGCCCATGGCCTGACTTTTCTACCAAAGTATAACTTTGGTATGGTAAAAGAACTAAATATGCAGAAGAGAAATAGGTGTCTATGTATTTATGTATATATGGAATATATACATCAGACTTTGTGATTAAAATAAAAATTTATTTGTTAAATAAAAATCATAATTCTGAGTATGATAGTAATTTATCTTTCTGTTTCTTCTTAAAACATGATTTGCAAAAGATATGAATAGTTAGATTTGACAAATATGTTGATTAGTCAAAAGAAATACACATAGACACACACACCTTGAAGTTGGGCGGCTATGTGGCCCTGGTTATAGAGCTAAACGGATTCTGGAAAAGAGCATGTCCCTGGAGGACTAGCACTTTCAGAGCCTTGTGAGGTAGAAAATTAGGGGAAGTTCTTTTGTGACACACGTCTACACTCATTTATTCATATGTATATACTCATGCACATCCACATGGCCTGGGATATTCTGGCCTCCAAAAGCTGCGAACTGAAGTAGCTGACCAAAGCTTTGTCCCCAGGGCACTTAGGAAAATACATTTGGCTTCCTTAACCCAGCCTCCCAACTGCTAGTTGCAGTTTTATCAGAAAGCTCCAACATTTACAGTCTTTCTTGGAAGATGTGCTCTCCTTGTGCAGACCACCGGTGTGTTTGCCTCAGCATTTAGATCTGCAGCTAGCAATAATGTGCTCTGGGGAACACTTGTTTTGAGATATGCTAACAAATGTGACTTGAAAAGAGGGTCCTATAGTGAAGTTTAGGAAATATGTTAAAGTTAAAAGGCACTACTGGACTTCTCAGAGCCTTTAATGTGCTAATCTACCCTGTAAATCTACCAAAAAATGCTAATGAAGCTCTAATCATAGGACCACTTGTTGCTGGGGCACATTTTGGGAAACAGATCTAGACAGGTGGCGACTGAAACAGCCTGAGTGACGATAAATCCATAGGGTATGACGAGTTTAAGAGAACTCCTAAGAATGATGAGAATGCACATATATTGTTCTTTTCATCTCTATAAAATCTGAGTCGAATTTTTCTCAGTCTCTCTACTAAGGTACACTGTTGCCTATAATCCACTCCAGATAGGGCTGTAATGAGTAATGGTCGTCTATGAATTCTACGCCCAAAGAAAGCAAAGTTGGGGGATGGAGAGACTCCCCAAGGAGAAATAACTCAAGAGGGGCCTGAGTTTCTTCCAAGACTGTTGAGCCATAGGTTGGCAGGACCGTGACATCCATCTCCAGGCCAGACTAATCACAGTCAGAGCAATAGAGGGCAGAGAGGTATGGTGATTGATGCCAAGGAGACCTCCACTCATATCTTTGTTGAAGGCCTGGGAAAAGTTAGTCTTTGAGTTCCATTTTTTTCAATTGTGATGGTAATAATAACTCTCTTAAAGAGTTGTAGTAGGGAATTGAGGTAAATATATAAATGTCCCAGTTCACTGCTGCCAAGTAGAAGACATCAATAAAAAATAGCCAATTTATTATTACCATTGATCACTAAGGTTAGGAAAACATTTCAAAACCTTGAATCCTTTCTAGATCCTTTTGTTAACCTATGAACCCTGCTTTGTATCAAATAACAAAACAAGCTGAATTCCAGTGGAGGCCGAGGATACTACCAGTTAGCAACACTGACACTGTTGGTGCTATTGAGTTGGATGACCAAAGTATACAGCATCCATAAACTGGGTTTCAAAAACAGAAAGAAGAAAAAAACACACAGCCCAGCTAGAGTGTACCCAGGAGCTTTGGCACTCAGTGGTGCCCAGCACACCTTGATTAAAGTGAAGAAATCACTGGGATCAAAAATAGAGTCCAGAAAAGGTGGAAACAATCTAAGTGTCCATCAACAAATGAATAAACAAAATCTAGTCTATACATACAGTGGGATATTAGTCAGTCTTGAAAAGAAAGGAAGTTCTGACACATGCTACAACGTGAATGAACCTTGAAGACATTCAGCTAGGTGATATAACCCAGACACACAAAAGGACAAAAACTGAATGATTCCACTAGATGAGGTACCTAGACTAGTCAAATCTGTAGAGACAGAAAGTATAATCATAGTTGTCAGGGCCTGGGGGGTAGGGGAGAGAAAAGGGAAGTTAGTATTTAACGAGAACTGAGTTTCAGTTTGGGAAGATGACAACCTTCTGGAGATGGATGATGGTGATGGCTACACAACAATGAGAACGCATTTAATGCCATTGAACTGTACGTTCAAATAATTAAAATAGTATCTGTTAAGTATATTTTATCAAAATTCAAAAAATAAAAAGAATAGAGTACAAGAAACAAAGCCATGGCCACAGCCATGTTTACAGTGCATAGAACACAAGCTCTTGGGAGCTGGTCTTTCTACTTGCACAAGCTAGGTACACATGTCCTCTCCTTTATCATCCCCAAAAACCAAGGCTATAACAGGTAGACCGTGAACATAAACCAAGCTCTATCTAAAGCAAACTGGCAGGGTCAGGTTCCACCCACGTACTGGAAAATGGGTCTTTCGAGGATGCATTTGAATTTGTAAAGATCTAAAGAAAATAATTTCAATATTTTAAAAAAATTACAGACATTGAAGTTTTTGCTTTTTAAAATTTACCTTAATGAATACTCCATTTTAACACTTTGCTTCTACCAGCTGGAGAAAGTAGCCTGAGCAAAGACACAGTGGGCAGAAATCAATGGAGGAGCCCTAAATAGTCTTGTTTGGCTGAAGGTTCAGGAAATGGTATGGGAATAGGGAGCAATTAGGCTAGAAAGGTATATTAGATAGTTGGTGGAGTAGTTGGGATTTGAAGCCAATTAATCTGTGTATAATTCAAAAGAAGAAGGGGTGCTGGGATTACTGAGCAAAGGAGAGACCTAGTATGTACTTGAAAATTTAATCCAGTGGGAAGTGGCTGCAAATACGTATGAGGAAGCTTTCTTTGGTGATAAAAATGTTATTAAAACTGCATTGTGAAGATAGCTGCACAATTGTTTAATTTATTAAAACACATGGAGCATTTAAAATGGATATGTTTTATAGTATACAAATTATACCTCAATAACACTGTTTAAAAAAAAAAAAATGAATGAACCCAGCCACAGAGTGGCAGATGATCTGGGAAAAAAAGAGACCCGAGCTAGGAGGCTAGTCAGGACACTATTGCAATAGTGCAATTGAGATGATGCAAATCGGAATTTGAATTCTAGCAAAGAGAATGGAGAAGTGGACAGGAAACACTGCCGGGCTGGAACCTGTAGACCTACAGTTTCTCCTAGAGGATGGGCAAGAAGGGCAGACAAAGGAGAAAGGGTAATAGATGTCCCCACTGATGGTGGGCTGGGGACTCCACACACAGACACCAGGGAGTTGTTTTAATTCTGGATCCTGCCCTTTTCTGAATTTTTAAATACTTATTACTTATGCTTCTTACTGTGGCTCTTATTCTCATACTGTCCGATATAAAATAATTCCCACATTTTTCTACTTGCTGATACAACTGACAGACTGACTATCCATTGCCAAGTTCATTGAAGACCTCAGCCCTTACCTGGTTTCTTGCTTGCCACTGTTGCCTACTCTCTCCTCTGAAAATGTTTCCCTCTTTTGGCTGTTATATGGTCCCTCCCCACCAGCTCTCCTCCTGCCTCTCAGACCTGCTCTGCCCATTAAATATGGGGACGAACCAGGCTCCACCCCCCTTTGCCCTTTCTTCACGTCCACAGTCTCAATGGCTTAGCTCGGCCACATCCACTCTTTGTTTCAACCCCTCTAAGTTAAAGGTTTCCAAAAACTCTCACCATTGGACCTCTCTCCTGATCTCTAAATCCTTATTTCCTAATGCCAACTGCATCTTACTCCAGATACTCCACCAACAAACACTCAAGTTGCCCATTACACAAAATTAATCATCATTATTCCCACTCTCCCAACCTTGGGCTTGCTGAAGTACGTTTCCAGTGAAGGCACTCCCACCCATCCAGTCTCTCAAAGCAAAAACCTAGGAATCGTCCTCATCTGCTTCTTCTTTCTCGCTGCTCAACTGCCATCTACCCCACGCCCATCATCACACTCAATTAGTCACCATATTCTTGTGTTTCTACTGCCTTCCTATATATCCTGAAGGCCTGAGTCAAGGCATTGAGGAAGGAGAGGGTAGCCATAAACAGAAAACCTAATGTCACTTGCCAAAGGCACATAAAGAGTAACCTAAAAAATTAAAAAAAAAAAAACTGTTATAAACATTAGGTATTAAAAATTAAAACAAAATGCATGTACTCCTAGGTCTGATTAATTTGTTTAAATGCATATTTCAAAATAGGTTTTCAATTAAAAAACAGAAATTAATAATTAGTAATCTGGTTCGATATTAGGTAGTTCAAGGAAAAATCATGATGTATAATAAAATTATATGTTTCAGCCTTTATAGTGAGTACCATGGAGAAGTTCGATTCATAAGTGAATGCAGTTAAAAATAATAAAAATATCTAACCACCTTCTCTCACAAGATTTTGACACTGGCAATGAAGTAGCTGACTTCTGTTCGACAAACTTCGTTTCCTAAGGTAAACCTCAGAATCTGCTTTTATTCTGGATACACCACATATTTAGTACTATGCACTGCCTTTTTCTTTGGGAAAATACCCACGAGGCTCTTTCATCAAGCTTCCAAGTCTCTCTTCAAAATGGTTAAAATCATTTCAGTAAAATCAGAAGAGTTTTAATGAGGTTGTTCAATCAACTGACAGAAGCCAGTTCACCACAACCTCGATGTGCAGCACTTCAGGCCAGTTTCGCAATCTCCTCTTTTAATCTGCACTGAAAAACTGGCTTCGGAAATTAGCACCTGTTGCAGCCATATTTGTTCATGTGAAGAACTTAAAGTTATACTCAGAAGGCTTTAAGTAACTGAATAGCATGAAAACATGGTCACTTACAAAGCCAGGAGCAACCAGGCACAACCTCACGGAGAATATGCTTCATCTAAAAGGATCCAATATTTTTCTGAAACCCAAAAAGATGAATAATGGACTTCCTCAGATGAAATCCAATAAGGTTCAGATTAAATAATAGTTGACTGAATCACCAAACCACTTCCCAAGTTGAGGGGAGAAAAGCAGAAATTTAGATTTTTATGATTTACAAGAATGACCACGTTAATTCATTAAGTAATTTTTTCCATTTTTCGTGTATATCTCAGGTTGACCCTGTGTACACAATAGTAACTTTTGCTTCTACTGCCAAGCTTCACTAGGTAGAGGAATTCTCTACTGGACCACCCCAGGTCTCAGCCACAACTTAAGACAATTCTCCATGAATGAATGTCTTTGTTCAGCTAATAACTGACTAACCACAAAAGACCAGCTAAAAACCCCAGTATTGGTGGGTTTCTCAGTTTTCAGTGACTCAGAAAAGTTACATTCAGAAAAGATTAGCAAAATTGTAAATTTCATCATTTTAGAAAGAAAAATGCATACTTTATCTTTATATTGAACAACAACTTGAAATATTTGCCACAAGATAACCAGTGGACTTTTCATGTGGTAGAAAATATTTTCATGGTTACTCCTCATCTCATGTCAAAATCGTGCAGATTACGTGAGCTGAAAATCCACTTACTAAGCACAGATAAACTAAAAGGAGTCATATTCTAAGTCAAACACAGCACAGGGGCACACAGAAATGGCTTCCACCTGGTGTACTCACACACACCCCCAAGTGACACATGGCCCTGACACACTCATGTAATGCATTCATTTGGGAGCTTTTTCCCGATGGCCCAACGAATCACCTTGGGCACTCACTGCCATGTACGCAACTTACCGTACTCTGTCCATTTCTCAGCAATGTCATTTCCCATCTCCAGGCCTTCTTAGAAGCTGTCCTGCTTGCCTAATATGCCTATCATCTCCTGTCCTTCTGAAAAACTCTCTTTCATCCTTCAAGATGCAAGTAGCAGCCAGCACTCTAACAAACATCCCACATTCTCCCTCTCTTTGCCCTTCCATACTCCTGCAGCACTAGAAGTCCTTGTTCCATCTACATAATAGGCGTCCTTTCCACATGGTAATATCATGCAATGCCATACAGAGACATCCAGCTGCTTCCCTGGCTTGTGTGCTCCTTCAGATCAAAGGCCGTGTTGTTCTCTGAACAAATGTTCATTGAGCACTTGCTATGTGCTAATAATGGCCATAAGTTCTGGAGTCTAAAAATTTAAAAACAAAACAAAATAACAGCAATAAGAACAAAATCTTTCGTCATTAAGGAGTCTACATGCCAGTGGGAGCATATAACAATAAACAAATAAATCAGTAAGTTATATAGAAGATAAAATAGCGATAAGTGTAATGAAAGAAAGACTGAGTCTGAAGGTTTGTGATTTAAAATGGGTGGCCAGGGAAGACTTTGCTTTATTAATCATTTGATGCCCCGTGCCTTTCCAAGAGTAGGCCTTCGATATATGTGTGCACAATGTGCTAATTTTAGGCCCTCTTCAGTACTGTGTTCCTAGCAGAAGCACAACAAATTACCATAGATTTATAAAGTGATTTGGGAGAGTAAAAGAACTAACATTATATCTACTTCATTTTCTCTCAGATCCACTTGCAGCTAAGAAATAATAAATAATGCCTTATGTTTGCCTAGGACTTTACAGTTTATTGAGTTTCATAAGATCTGAGGTCAGCAAGGCAGGAGTTACCATAATTAAAAAAGAAAAAGATAAAGGCTCAAAGGCTATATGTAAGTGATTTGCCCAAAGTCACACAGAGTTGGAAGAACCAGAACTCCATTCTTGAGATTCCTGGTCCAAGATGTTTCTCTGTCCCACCCGCCGCCTTTCTAATGACTGATAGCAGCAGATTTAGGGTTATTTGTTAATTGCTTTTGTGTAGAATGAATGAAGTTTATATAAACCTTTATATTGCTAGAATGGTCCCCAAATTTCTAAGTTATCTTTTTAATATTTTATGAATATATGTGCATGTAAATTAGAAGACGAATTTCTTCAGATGATTCAAACTACTCCTTCGGTGGGTTTATACAGATGGTGCCCAAGATTTAGAGTTAAATCCACATGCTTCCTTCAGACTAATCAATCTTGAAAGTTTTCTTTTCTTAATTCTGTTTGCAGGTCACCACAGACCCACTTCCCAAGCCAGTGAAAGCCATACTTTAACACAGATGGCTTTTTCAAGGATGGGTCTTTTTTCCAACATGTGGTTTCCTGTAATTTAAGAAAATGCTATACATGAACAACTGAAATCATATATCAAAAAAAGAAGTGAAGCTCCAATAGTTTCTTATTCTATCAAATTAAAATAATTGTAAAAAAGAGAGAGAAACAGCCCCAAATATTTAAATTCCAGACTCTATTTAAGAATAACTAGTTTAAGCCCCAATGAATTATAAGACTTTTATGTGACATAATTTAAAAATTACTAACAACATTTTTAACTTTCAGATTGAATGCGAAATACACAGATGTGATTACTTAATAATTTCTACTAAGTCCATTTGAAAGGGTTTTTAAAACTTTCTTTCAATATTTAGGAGTTTAAGTAATTAGGCTTAAGAATAATAATCTTTAATCTTCCTATTATTATTCATTTGATATATTAAAGGTGCTGTGGAACTTCTATTTCAAACACAGAGGGATTAGCTATACCCTAACAATAATTTGCAGTAGCTTTTATTAGGGTTACCATATTATTCATCATGCAACTAGGATGCTTTTTAAAGTTAAAAAGGATGCTATTGATTACACTAGGGGAAAACACTTAAAGCAGTTTCCTCCTGAGCAAATGGGGACATATGGTCACCCTACTTTTAGTGGTAGGAGGCTCATCAAAAATATGTTTTACTTCACAATAGGAACAAAGAAATCTAAGTGGAGAGACAAGAAAAATTTCCAGTAAGATCAGACATTTTTAAATGTAAGACGGTCATATTTTGGGGTATCTCAATCTGCTCTTCTCTCTCCTCTGACTAGAGATGTGAAGATTCAAAGATCTGCGGCAAAAGTTTGAATTTGGAGAAGATCTATATTAAATTGGTTCTGCTCTGACCCCATTTACCAAAAAATAAATAAATAAAATTGGCTCAGGTAATCGCATATGACGGCAAAGGCCCATTGTAACAAGAATGTGAAATCCAGCATAACTTGTATTACCCAGATTGTTCTTCCCTATCACTTCCCCAGCTCCCACAGGGAATGAGGGATTACATTCTTAAGAAGTCAGTGGTGGTTCCCTCTAGTCCACTGAGGACACTGGCAGCAGAGGAGAGGGACAAGCGCCAAGTCCTAACACATGGAAAGCACTTCCGAGCACAAACTAGATGAGATCTAACAGTCCACCACGAGTCTCGGCCTACAGTTGGGTTTCCTGTGAACACACCACTGTGCCAGTCAGGAAGCTGTTACCTCTCTATCTTTGTGGCTTCTCAGGAGAAAGGAGGGAAAATATCCTAGAAATGGGAAAAGGCCAGACCCAAATCAGAAGCTATGAGAAAGAGACAGAAGACAATAAAGGAAGGAGAAAGTTGAACCCAGATATAAGGTAGGGGACACAGTTCGTGACACAGTTTTCTTCCAAAATTTCAGGGACTGATTTCCAGAGGATGTCTGACCTGGCTTCCCGGCTCCAGACACTGTGTGTTTAAGCTTCCCAAGTCCTTGGAGGCAAGTCTTCTGCAGACATTTCCAGCGTCACTATACATTTTTAACCCTAAATTACTTAAGCTTTTGGCATAAGGAAATTTATCCATGTTCAGTACTGACAAAGAAATGTATTCAATGTTACTGACTAGGTAGCATTGCAAGAATATTTTATATTTAGATCCTGTAAAAATTGAAAAATAACTGGCTTGGATGAGAAGTTAAATATGTCCTAAGTATACATCAATGATGAAAATATCCAGTTTGCTTTTACATGTCATTACAGTCTATTATAATCACCACCACAACCTCAGCAGCTAAAATATAAAAGTCTAGGAGAAAGTGACTTTTTGCACTCAGAGTTCATGAATGATCAGAGTTCAAGAACTGAAGCATTGTGCTGTACCCATAAATCAAGGCACAGGGTTCCACACTGTTCTCATTTGGACGGGAGAACAGAGGGAGAGGCTTTGGGCCATCTCAAAGGACAAAGTTCTCTTGACTCCCCCTCCATAATTTTGCTAAGGCAAGGATTTCCCTGCAAGGATTTTGCTAAGGCAATATGGTTTAGGAGTATAAAGTGAAGGCTCTAGAATATGTTTGTGAGTGTTAGAATCCCAGCATCTCTACCTCCCAGCTGAGCAAACGTGAACGTCCTAGAAATGCTCTTTTCATCCGTTCTAACTCTAAGGGAAATAAAAGCACCAACCTAATGGGCTTGTCCTGAGGATTAAATGAGATACATGTAAAGAGTTTAGCATAGGGTCTGGCAATTAGTGGCTCAGTAAATGTTAATTTAATTTTTTTTTTTTTAATGAGCATCCTATACCTACCTGATCCAGGGCTGAACACACGGACAACTACTGACTGCCAAGATAATTTCTTTATTGTGCCACATTAAATACTTCAAGCACTCTCTTAATTTTATCTCTTCCTCCCAGTCTTTCATTGATCATCCTGATATTTTAACAGAAATTTGTACATTGTTCAAGATGCTCTAAAATTATTCCCTATCTCCATATTCTCCCAAACAGCACAAAGACTTAGAATGACTCAACTCTGTACAAACACATATTGGCTCCCAGGTAATTCTTGTCCAGTCTTTTATTTCCTTTCCTCTCTTCCCTCTTCACCTTTTCCTCATCCTCCTACTTCTTTTCCATTTCCCTCCCTTCCTTCCTTCCTTCCTTCCTTCCTTCCTTCCTTCCTTCCTTCCTTCCTTCCTTCCTTCCATTCATTACTGTTTTAAATAGTCAAACTTTGTTGAGACTCATTCTGTTTACCAGTTTCCTCACTCGTCCCTTAGGTCTGAGTTTCAAGCTTAATGGCACTGAAAGGTGAATGGAGCTGGATTTGTGTTTTATGAGACTGAAGAACCAAGAAATACTATGAAATATTTCACCTGGAAATTTAGAGATTTTTTGTTTTTTAATCTGGGGCTTTTCAGGATATATAGTCTGCTATATTATAGGAAATGGAAGCAAGCTGCTCAATTTTTTCTTTTTGTCTCTAAACAGGAAGAATCTCTTAAGAAATAATTATTATAAAATCCGATTTTTTTCATCAGAAAAAGAAAAATAGGCACCATTGAAAGAGACACATATGCATTCATGGAACAAAAGCATGGTTATGGCCCAAGCTCAATCTCTCGCCCCTTCTTTTCTCCCTCTCCCATCCCACCTTCCCTTCCTTGTCAATGCCTAAGGCAACATGGCCACGGAGACCTAAGAGAGGGCAGCCTCCGGCAGCAGAGGAGGCCAAGCGTTAGGTCGATGGGGCGGCAGTGACGGAAGGCACGCCAGGCCGGTAATCAGGGCTCTTACACTTCTGCTACTACTTTCCTTTGCCATCTTCAGCAAGTGTCACTGAACTTCTCCGAACCTGCGTTTCTTCACCACTAGCCTCAGTGAGGTCCTGGGGAAGATGAGGGCTCTGGCGTGGGACACTAAGCGTGGGGCAGAGCGACACAGTGGAATTGTGGAAACCTGAGTTCCATGCCAGACTTTAAGGATTCCTAATTGTCCATCGCAAAACCTCTATGAGTCTCGATATCTTCCGTTAGCAAAGGTGGGGAGTGCACTCGACAGCTGCTAAGTCCCTTAAGTGCTATGACATGTTCTTAGGAGATAATAAATATAAACATACTTTGAAGTCTATGCAAAGCACTATACCTCACTGTTATAGAGAAGAGTTGAAGTAATAAAGAGTAAGACGTTTTCCGTTTCTTTGTGATTTTGAAATAATAATACAACAAGTCATGGTAAAATTTTACTTTGGAACAACAGGAATAGTAAAAAAAAAAAAAAAAAATCCTTAGGAACTCCAAATTGCTAAATTTGACACTATTGCTTATGCCAGTTCCACACTAAACAAAAAACTTAAAATCAGATCCCAGTTTAAGTCCTGGCTCTGCCTCTGACTACCTCTGTGTTCCCGGACAAATGATTTAACCTCTTTAACCTCTATAAACCTCAGTCTTCTCAACTGAAAAATGAGAACACTAATACGTTATTGGTAAGTTTAAATAAGAAACTACATGTAAGATCTTAGCTTAGTCTTACACCCAGGAAGTCCCTGCCATCAAAGATGAGCAAATGGGGTAAAACTTAGCAAAGTCAAGGATTTTAACTAAGTATTTATTTGATTAATACTTAAAGTCTTATTCTGAGAGAAAAGTTTATTTTCCAAAGGGTTCAGGTCCATGGAACTTTGCTAACTTTATGTTTTCATTTCTACTATTTTGTTTTGTTCATTTAAGGTAAGAATTTGTCTTAGTTTGCTAACGGTGCCATAACAAAATACCACAAACTGAGTAGCTTAAACAACAGAAACCGTCTCAGGGTTCTGGATGGTAGAAGTCCAAGATCAAGGTATTGACAGGGTTGGCTCCTTCTGAGGGCTGAGAGGTAGAATCTGTTTCCACCTCTCTCCTGGTTTCTGGTGGTTTACGGGCAATGCCTGGCATTCGTTGGCTTCTGCTGTATCACCCCTATCTTCACATGGCATTCTCCCTGTGTGGGACTCTGTGTCCAGATTTCCCCTTTATATAAGGACACCAGTCATGTTAGATTAGGGGCCACATTATTTGGGTATGACCTCAACTAATTACATCTGCAACAACTCCTTACCTAAGTAATGTCACATTCTGAGGTATCGGGGCTAAGGACTTCAACATAAGAATCTAGGGGACATGATTTTCCCCGTAACAGAGGTGTCGGCAACAATCCTTTGACTCCTTCAGACTCCTAAACCAAAGCTGGATTCAGTAAGAAAAAAAATAAACTCTGAGAGATGGCCCAACAATACCTCAAGAATTCCTCTGGCAGCTTATTAAATCACAACCTCCCTTTTGAGTAAACCTGTGCATATCACTTACACAGAGAAGAAGCCAACTTGTCTTCCATGCTGTAAAAAAAGGGAGCGCTTGCCTCTCCCCCTGACACAGAGCCAGATTAGCCGAAGGAACAGCGGTAACTTTGCTCTGCCTCTGGCCACTGGCATAATTGCGGGGTTTGAGCACTGTCCAAAAGAAGGAAGTGGGGAAAGGGGTGGGAGAAATGCAGCACTAGAGATGTTCGGCTCTCATTAACAGGAGCAAGAACTGTCTCATTCCTCTGCAGACTGTGTGAACCTCTAGCTTCTTCCTTGCCAAGTCCCAGGGGCCCAGAATAAGCAAGTCAAAACCAGAAGCAACCACAAGATTAGCAAAGAGCAGACAAGAGAACACGTCCCGATCTCAGTTAGCTGTGCTGTCTCAAGACCCGCAGTCGGGCCTCACTCACAAGGCAGCACAGGCTCCTCCAAGGCCAGAGAAAGTGAACAGCGTGGGGCCTCAGGAACACCTGGGATGCACCTTGCACGTCAGAAAGGCAGTGCCTCCGAGACCTGGAGCCATCCAGCTCAGGGGAAATGCACTGGGCCACTGAGCATCCCTCTGTCTCAATTTCCTCAACCATAAAATGGGGGTAATAATAGAACTCTTATTAGGGCTGCTGTAAGGCTCAAATAAATTAAAACACATGAACTGCTTAGAACAATGCCTGGTGCAGAGTAAACACAGTAAATGTTAGCTACTACTATTACTTTTGGTGGGGCTATAAGCTTGGGGTGGGGGGGTCTTGCTTGGAGACTTGCCCTTTGAAAAATGAAGTTTTGGGAATAAAAGAGAAATGGAAGTATCAAATACCATGTTTTTCTCCCTTGGGGTAGGAGGATACAGGTGGATCTAAGGTATTTGCCTCCCATTCTAAGGAATTAAAAGGAACCTGAGCTTTAGAGCCTGGATCTAACATTTATTAGATGTATAACCTTGAGCAAAATCCAAAATCTCTGCTGAGCCATTATATCTTCCATGGTAAAATGGGAAAAATAGCTTTCTCCTCATGTCGTGTGAAGAATAAATATGAAAACATAAGGAAAGTGCTCAGCAGGGTGGCCGCTAACTACTACTTAAGTGTTCAACCATTAGTATAAATGTGTCTGATTAAAAAAGGAGGAAAAGCAAGTAGATTTGGGGCCTCTAGCAACTTATACAGTGCTTTCATGACAACTAGGGAAAGTTGCCTTTCTAAGGACACATTACTTCATCTCTCCAAAAGCTGTCGTACAGGTGTATAAACCCCTGGCGTGAAGGATGTCCTCTGGCTATGGCATCCCTGTATAGGGCAGGACTGTATATGGAGTGGTCCTGAGGTGACGAGACATAGAAAAGGGTCTCAACACAGATAGCAATGTGTCCATCAAGTACCTAGCATCACTTTTGCGCATAGAAGGTACTTAATGAATATTTATAGAAGGAGGAGAAGCAGAGGAGAAAGGAGGTTCACAGTGGTGTGGGGTTGTCATTAGTGATTGTTCTGTGTTCAACTGATGAGATGTCGGTAGATGGGGAAGTGCTGTTTGGAGGATAAAAGGGTATTTGAGAGAAAGATGGTTGTAAGAAAAAGACTGAGTTGTTGCTTCCCCTTTACTATGTATCTTGCCCTCCTAATACTTGATTACTTCCGGTCTGGTTCTCCCTTCATTCTACACCTGGGAAGTACTGCGACAGAGTGCCAAGAGCTGCCGACACAAAATAACTGCCCAAGCATTAGCTCTTGTCCCGTTTCTCTTGTGTCCCCAAATATCCTCAGTGGACTCACAGACAGCAGGCAGGATTTATTCTCAAAGTCTGTGTTACTGAAAACTCCAGGCAGTGTCCCAGTTAGAAGTATTCTATCTACGAATCATCTCTTAGGCTCGAGGCCCATCTCCAAGGATGCCTTCTCTTATTCCAACTTTTCTGCTTTGCAACAATCAATTCTAATGATCCTTTTCTTGTATCTGTCTGGCAGCTATCTGAAACCCCGTCACGGTCTTCTGGCCTTCACACTCTGCATGACTCCCTGATTCTGCCCCCTGTTCCTTATTGCCTTCCAGAATCATCTATGTCCACCCTGTCACTTGGGCCCCAATCTCTGGGGCCAGGGAAGCGCACATGGGAACTCATAAAGCACTTTTCCAGGCAAACATTGTTAGAAAGAGGCAACGGTTCCCCCTTTGTAGGGGGCTCTCTATTGGTTTGGCTATTAGCCAATGATAATAAATGACCTTCAAAGAAATGAGCAATTTTAAAGGAGGTCTTCCTACGAATCCCACAGTCAGAGTTACCCACCAGCAGGTTTGGAGAGCAGGACTCTGGATAAATAGACTATCAGTGAGGGAGATACAGAAACTTTACTCATCCATCAGGCCGGATGTCCACATTGTTTAGCTTCCAGAAGCTGAGGCGTTTCCTCTTCCTTCCTCAGCCAGCCCCAGTGCAGCTCTACAGATGGAGAAGCCTCATTTGTCTCCTCACACAAAAACGAGAATCACCATAACTCAAACACGCCGAGGAGGCTGCAGACAGGAGGTGATGATCACAGAGAGCCAGCCTCTGGAGATCCAAGTGCTGAACCCGAGTCACAAAACAGCTGTTCCAGATGCAGGATGTGTCAGCTATGTGATTCCTCCTTTTTCTCTTTTATTTTCCTGAAACACTTGTGTTTCTTAGATCAACCACAAGCAATAGCAGAGAGAAAAGATAAAATATACGACCACATACAACAGTAAGCACTACATGAAATTTGAGGAAGAAGGACTTTCCCCAAATTAGGAAAGGTTGTGGGGAGACAACTAATGACTGTGATGGGGGAGTGGCAAAAAAAAAAATGTTAAGCAAATCACAAGCTGTGCCCGTGGCACCAATCACCACAGGACACCGGTTTTTTGGATGTCCCAGAAGTCAGGCTGGCCTAGAAAGAACAAGTCTCAAATTAGTTTCAGATCACACCTTTCTGGATCTGAGATGGCATGAGACAGCACCCCAGCACTCGGCTATGCTTCCATGGCCGTTTTTTTTTTTCTTTTTTTACCAGCTGGCTTATCCACTGGGGTGTTCACTTTAATGACTGCTGCTCTCAGGAAAATCCTGCTTCCTGCTTCTCACTCTCAGGACCCAACTCTCCCTTAACTTTTATCTAAGGAAGAAAATGTCTCCTGTGAACATTGCTGGTTTTAGCCAGCTAGATATATTTCACAGCTTTCTCATTACAGCAGACGAGGAAGAAGGAAATTTTTGTTTTGTACTCTATATCCTGCAACATGAAATTCCATGCCAATCTGGATGTATTAATGAGATGTAATATTCACTTAAAACCTGCTCTTGGCTGCTATCACTAAAGAAATTGGATCACCCCTTCTCCCTTCTCCATTCTCCCTTCCTAGAATATAACTTGTAATGAATAGAACATATCTCTAACATAAAACATTTTATATCCCGTGCTAGTAAACTAGAGCTCTAGGAGCTCAGGGCATTCACATCTGCTGACATGAAGGAAAAAAATCAGTTACAGGCCTGCCACCAAAAATAATGACGACTTTCTCCTTCTCTGTGGTGACGAGTTTCTTTAATATACTGATATTTAACTTAAAGGGATACAAAAAGAACAGCTTCAATGTCTCTGGAAAACACCATATTAAAATTTACTAGTTTAGCTAGAAAGGAGAATTAAAACACTGCAAGATCGAGCGAGTGTCTAGTAACTTCCTCAGTGACAATGAAGTCGTGGTACATTTTATCAGCAATGTTCACAGTGATTCATGGTTCCTCTCTCTTTTCATTGACCTAAAATATACACCATTCTTAGCAGAGTTTGTTTCTCCCTTAGGGGGGAAAATATATTTAAAAATAAAATGATCACATAATTGTTATAGTAGATTTTTAAAAGATTATAGAACTACTGCTAATTTATTTAGGTTAATCTTATTGTGCCTATGTTTTTTTAAAAGTATTTTAATCTTTTGCGGCTGCATACTGAAATATATATGGGTAAAATAATATGATGTCTGGGTTTGCTTCAAAATAATCTGGGGTGGAAGAATAGGTAGGGATATAGATAAAATAAGATGAACCATAAATTGGTAATTGTCGAAACTGGCTATTGGATTTGTATTTCTAGTCTCTTCGCTTTGGTATGCATTAGAAATTGTGCATAACAAAAAGGAAAAAAAGTAACAGCTGCATAAAATGGTATAAGTTTTAAATCCCCAACAATAACATGTATTCCTTGAGAAACTGTCCTCCATACTCTGGACAGAAGTGAAAAATACCACTAAATCCTATTC
Organism: Rousettus aegyptiacus; assembly: GCF_014176215.1. Lineage (NCBI taxonomy): Eukaryota > Metazoa > Chordata > Mammalia > Chiroptera > Pteropodidae > Rousettus > Rousettus aegyptiacus. The sequence goes on from NW_023416286.1 coordinate 28,267,749, forward strand.
AAAAATAAGTGACCAGAAACACTGGAGCAGAAGTTAGGAAACTGGGGTTCCAGCCTGGCTTGGTCATTATGGCTTTATGACCTTAAGCAAGTCTTTTGACTTCTGCAGGCTTCATTGCTTCATTTCTAAAACAAATGGGTCAGACCAGAAGTTTTCCAAGGTCTCTTCCAGCTACGAGATTCTATGAAATATGAAGCCCACTTAAAAATAAGCAGCAAAATATGTCAGACAAGCAGTTTTAAGTGCAACCCAGGCATAGTAAATCCTAACAGCTGCTAAAATTCTACAGCCCATTTGTTCAACTACCAAAACTAAGCGTTCCACCTAAATGCTGAAAGAAAGATATTTTTCTGACATCCGAAGTCTTGGCTTTGTTCCTCTTTATGCAGCCAGAGGTGTACTCCAGAACTGCGATAGAATAAAGTGGTATAATTTAATTGAAATAGGTTTCACTGAACTCTTGCTATATCCCAGGATTAAATGACCCACTGGGAAATGAGAGTTTTATGTCTGGGAAATGCCCCGTTTTCTCTTTTATAATTGCTTTAAAAAGAGAGAACGTAACACTCAGGAACTCATAAAGATCAACGTGTATGCAGAGTAAAGAGTCAAAGAACAGAAAACTCTACGTACAGAAAAACAAAGAAGGGTGTAACTGGGATGGAAGGAACGTCATTTTATCTCAGGGACTCAGTTTCCCAAATTCCAGTCTTTGTAATATTTGCAACAAATATTTTCACTTTAATTTTTTAGAACAATGAATTGGGTACTTATGTACATTAGACCTGAAGTCTTAATGTCTGTCACTTACCCATCCTTCTCGCATAGTACTGTTGGTCATAAAGCATATTATAGAATGGTACTTCAGTTGGGGCCCTCATTACATATAATCGGTTCAGTTCCAGGTCAGCTCAAGTTCAAACCAGTTTAAATTAAGTTATTTTAAAGCTGTTAGTTCAAATTAAGTTCCACCTCTAGAATGGAGGATGCCTAAAATGTCTCAATCTATAATAATTTTGGTCATTATATGTCAGCTACACAAATGATGACTCACATGCCACACAAAGAATGAAGTTTGATAAAAAATTTAAATCATAGTATGAAATAGGTTTGAGTGGGGATCAGAATAACATAATTAAACATAGAAAAATTATTCTTTTGTGTATTTCTGCTTAAAATTCTTCTTTACACAGAGATTTCAATATTTTATTGGCTTTTTCTATATACCCTAGATAATAATTTATGTTGAATTCCAGTTTTCAAAAAACAACAATTTTACTTAGTTAACACATACTTAGCCTAAAATGTGCCACAGTGATGTCCTTTCAATTCACTGACCAAGCCTTTTCCTGTTCTACACGACTGGGTCTAAGATTTCCTCTCCCTCTTGATGCCTGAGGTTGTACTTCTTTTCTGGACAATCTCTGAGCTTATAGGTAACTTAAGCAATCCTCGGAGTGCAGATAAGACAATTTACTTTAGTCCTATTGAAGGCAGAAAGGATCTTAGAGTCCTGTCCCATCCCCAAAGTATCATTTGTTATATTTAGAGAATGTTTTCACCTTCATTCTTTCATTTGGTGTCTGAAAAATGAATAACCCAGCCACTGAGACAAAGCTGTTATATACAGTGTCCTAAATTTTAAATATCCAACAATAACATGTATTCGCTGGAAAAATTTCCTCCTGCAAATCTGTACACGGATGGAAACAACAACAACAACAACAACAACAACAAACACTAAATCCTACTTAGAAATAAGTCACCCAAGAGTCAAAAATTTTACCCTATGACGTTCTTTATCTGTTAGAGGTAAGATGCTAAAATTTCACACTTTGGTTGTTCAAATCTTTAAATGAGTGGAAAATAACGAGCAGAGATGTTGTCAAATCTTTCCGTTGTCTCTTTTACAATCTCTGGACCTATCCTTTTCTCCTCATCTCTATTCCTTAGTGGGTAGAGGCAACAAGTAAATTCTAACCTCAACATTTCAGTCTTGTCTTTTCCATTTTCCTGGCCTCCAAACAGATTTTTCTGGACATATTTAATGTAGATGTGGCAAAATTATCTTTGTGCTCAATCTGGCCACAACATTAGCACAGTATTTTCGCATCCGCATCCAGACCTTTGGCTGGTTTGGTTGGTTGGTTGGTTGTTGGGTGACTGGTAGACTAGTTTGGATACATTAGTTTAGAATCAAACGGTCTGACAGCTGGAAGAGAAAACTTATTTTAAAAGTATCTGCTGCTACGCGTGCATTATACGGGTAAAAAAAAAAAAAAGGCGAGGCACAGGATGACTTTCCCAAGGCCATGCAGTTAGTTGGCAGCACAAAGTGGACTAGGCGCCAGGTCCCTGACTTCCAAGGCTGTGCTGTTTGTACCATGTCCTGCGACACTTTTCCACAGCCCTCGTTTCCATGACCCTCCATTCTTCTCAAGTATAACTGATCCCTGTTCTCCCTATCATCCTGCTCCCATCCCTGCCTCCTGTGGTGCCAGCTGCACACCTGGAATGGTTCCCACTAACCTCTCCCTCAACTCCTAGAACCGTGCCCCAGATTTACACAGCTGTCCGTGGGAAAATGGTGAAAAGTGCTGCACGAATGTAAGGGGTTCAACACTGCCGAGGAGAAAGGTTGTGGCTGGAGACATATCTCGCTTTAACTTGGCTACACAAGCCTTACTGACATTAGTGGCTTTAACCTTCTAACGTGATCCCACTCTCCAGCCGCATTTTCAACTCATGCATGCTGTGAAACCACCCAGCGAGGAAGTTCTGCGGCTTCCTTCACGGTATGATTCTGGGGAGTGTCTGTTCTGTGGGGACACTATGCAATACGTTCGCGTTTGATGTCCTAGCTGAGAGGAGGAAGGTGTGTGGGTGGTGTGTGCAGGGCCCTTGGAGGTGGGAAAGGATGAGTGGAGATGGCAGCTGCTCTCCCAGGGGCTCTTGGGCAAAGCGTCAGTGGAGGCTGAGCTGAGGCTGCTTGAGGCACTACTGTTAATTCATACCAACCCCTCCCCCATCTACATACGTACCCTTCAAACACTGAAATAATGCCACATATAAGATAATTTGAGAGCGATTTATGCCTCTTTATCTTTTATGAAAACAGGCTGTGAACACACAAAGTGGATCTATAAATTCCAAGCCTTTTCATTACTCTATTATTCTAATGACAGAAACCATTGTGCAGACTTCATCATAGTCAAGAACTAAAAAAAAAAAAAAAAAAAAAAAAAAAAATCTATCAATGAGTAAATGACAATTCCAGAGAGTGGAGCTTTCTTTGTAACTCTTCGGAGGAAAAAAAAAGCAAAACAAAACAAAAAATTTTGGCTTACCCCTATGGGCTATCCTTTCTGTTCCTAATCTCAATACAAATGTTAGGATTAAAAGCATTGGCTTTCAAATAGCCTGCAGTTTCGCTTTGAAGTCTAATGATGACAATAGCTAAAACCCTTGGCAACTTTTGAGAAGGCAGAGTCACTCACCATCCTTTGAAATGTTAAATACGAAAGTGAAGAGGTCGTTATAGAGAAAATTTTTCATAAAAGGTTCGCCATAAACATGCTTTTTAAATTCACGCTCATTCAGTTTTCTTTCAACACCGAGACTGCATATATATTCCCCAATTTGCTATTGTCTGAATTCTAATTCAAAATCAAAATCAGGAACCAACTTCCTGGATTAAGCACAGAAAACAACTGTTAAAACAGAATATTGGTCCTTATGACGAAACAAATATTTCTCATTTTGGAGCTGCTCTCATTTTTGGGGGGGCAAACCCACCAGCGAAAATCTAAGAACTGGCCTTTCCCCCAAACAATCAAAAATTAAAACAAACGAATAAATTTGAAGCAGCATTATAAGGCCTGCATTTTAGCCTTCCTCATTCCTGAGAATTCTACAAGTGGCACCTTAGCAGTCAGGGTCACTACCTCTGACAATGTCTCCAACAGTGGCAAAGATATGTAAAAGAAGCGTGAACTGGACAGGTCTCTGGGGATCCAGCTCTCCTGGGTGACAACACAGCTTTTTCTCCTGTTAGCGGGTGGCCTTGTGTGGTTTCTTAAGCATTCTGCAACTCGGTTTCCTCATCTGAAACATTCAAGTGATAATTCTTACCTGAAAATATTTTTGGCAGGACTGAATCGAATCAATTATGTGAATGTATTAAGCAAAGTTTGGCATCAGGTAGGTGCTTAGAATTTTTTAAAGTTTATAAAAAACCTTCTCTCCTTAACTAGAAATTCAACACTTCCATGCATCCCGCTACACTGCCCAGAGAACGCAAAACAAAATCACAATCTAAATCACAGGCCCTATTTTTCTCCTTTCATCAGTGCTAACTGCCACATATTTTGACCCATTCATTCTTTCTGCCAGTAATTAATCTAAAGACTAGATTCATGCTGACACAGTGGTGAATATTCACATGTTCCCCTAGTTCAACACATTTTAGTAAGACCTTTTCTAAAATGATATTTTAGTTCAGTGCTTCTCAGACTGTAATGTTTGGGATCTTGCTAAAATGCAGATCCTGTAGGTCTGGGGGGCGGAGGGAGGGGGTGGCAAGGGGCTAAGGGCCTGAGATTGTGCATTTTTCTCCAGCGCAGAGGAGAGGCTGACACATTCGTCCACAGACCACATTTTGAGTAGCAGGGCTCCAGTTCAGGGGTGACAAAAATCAAAGATCCATAAAACTTGGAGCTAAAAGAGAACTTAGAGATTTTTTGGTTTTTATCACAAAGATGGAAAACTGATCAAATTCAGCTCACACGCAGTTGTTTTTATTGTGGTCCTCATAGTGTTTTTTAGAAATTGGGAAAATTTTACAGATTTCCAGCATCAAAAAAAAAAAAAAAGCTGAAGCTATCATAGCATCAGGCCTTTACTCCTGAGTAGCAACGAATGCCGGAGCTGAGCCGTGGCCCATGGATGGACCACACACTCTCCCTGCCTCAGTGCTCCATGGTCCTCCCCAACACGAAGGCCGAATGTCAGTGGCTGTGCACTGTGGGGCATGCGTTATTGTAAGCTTTTCTCATCCTAGAGTACAGTTCTCAATTCCCAAGTCACAATGGTACTCAGAGGGCCATGTGTTTCAAGAAAGAGAAGACAGGAATGTCCATTTGGCCACTTTACTCGTTTACGTTACCTGCTTGGCACCCCCTGATCTGCTCTACTCACTCTAAAGACAAGAAAGTGGGGGGCGGGGAGCACAGCAGTTTAGCAACTTGGCTCAGACCAAGCTGGTCAGCAGAGAGAAGGGGAGGCCCCAGGTTCCCTAAGAGATGCTGAGAATTGCTCACAGCTGGGCAGATGGCCCGAGGGGGTTGCCTTCATGCAGGTGGGGTCTTCCAGCACCTCTCAAATCACTTTGCGTTGGCAACCTCTCCTCCTCATCCCAGCTTAACGTGACTAACTACTTTCATTTTTAAAAAATCTCTTCTCTGGTGGAGCTCCATTTCTGGTTATTAATACTATAAACAAGAAACACCAAGACGCCTATTTGTTATCCACTTACTGGTCAGAGCCAACCAGGTAGGCTGCTGAGCCAAAGCCGGCGTTTTCCCCAGAGGAAATGCAGCTCGGGCTTGCCAGGCCTGCCGCACGCTCTCGGAGGGGCAGCACACACAGCCTCTTCAGGCACGTCTGGGAGGTTGCCAAGAGCTTGGGGCCTGGCCAAGTCGGAGGTAATGACTCGGACTACTTGGAGTCTCCCTTTAATGTTCAAATTATAGACACAGTCTCTGTCAAAGAGGTGTGTGCATCAGGGACAGGGCTCAGGTATCCCCAAGAAACAGAACTAGGGTCAACAGGAGGTCTGTACCCTTAGGGAAGCACTTGAAGTTCAAGGTGAACATGGGCAAAAAGCTCCTGTAAAAATTCTAGCCGATTCAGGTTCTCTGGGTCAACACTTATCTGAAGTATTGATGTAAAACTAAAATCAGCAAGACTGCATCTCTCTCAAGAGCTGGGTTTTAAGGTGACCCTCCTCATCATCCCTCTTTTGACAAAATGCATCCTGTCACTCAAATTTCTCAGAGAGCTTTGCAAAGAGGCACCATTACTGCTGTGTGAAATGCAAGGGAAGAGCCAACAGATGTGGAGGCTGGAAGCCTGGCTTTCCAGGGCCACAGGCTCCCAGGGCATGCGAAGGGCACCTCTCCGGCAGCACAGCTCCACAGCACACAACCTGGGGCAGGCCTGGGGCAAACGCAGAGCCTCCCAAGAAAAGCGATAGAGCCTCCGCAAAGTGCGATCCATAAGGAGGAGAAAACAGAACACGATGCCTCTTCCTCTGCTCCACCCTCTGAAAACCTGACCACGGTGCCCACCACTACCTAAGACCGAAATCCACAGAAAGGGAAGAGAAGAAGGAAAGAGATCGGAAGAACCTTGGTGTTTTTAAGAGAGTAAGAACTAAAAGCAGAGTTGGAGCTCAGTTTCTCCATAATCCCTGTCATGTTGAGCCCCTAATATTGGCTCTGCTGACGATCGCTTTGGGGAGAACGTTTCTGCAGTGCGAGAGACAGCAGAGACCACTCGGAGTCTGAGGAACGGGTCTGTGACTCCGCCCTTGAGTATGCACAGAAACCGAAGCCATCCCACAACATGCCGATTTAATTACACTGTAAAACTGCAAGTCTCTTCACATGTGTGTGCACAGTTCTACAAATCAAGAAAAAGATGCTATTAGAGAGCATTCTGTACAATTGCTTCAAATAATAAGTACATTTTAAAACACTCAACAAAGTGATAAAAGCTCTGAAGATTAATAATCTTCAGTCCTCCTGAGACTCTCTGAGCTTTCCAGGAGTCAACTCAAGAGCGCAGCTGCTTAAAGAGAATTCTGGAAACCTAAGCTCAGGCCACATGGCTCTCCCTGGCCTCTAAGAGACAGTAAATGCAAAAATACTCTGTTATTGAGTTCCAGCTACAAGGAGGGCTGGGGTAAAAAAAAAAAAAAGTAAAACACTCGGGCTTACTCAAAGAAAAATGACTTACAAAAGGGTCACTTTTCCCAGGGGCTGAAGACTTTCCCACAATGTCAGTGATGAGGAAATATCTCAACTGGAGCTGTCGCTCCAAACATGCCATCTTTTTTCCTGCAAGTCTCTGCAATCTGTTACCTGCCATCTGCTAGGACATTGGTACGAACACGTCTGAGTCAGAACACCCTTCTCTAAGAAAGATGGGATGAGCGTCCACTCGCCATTTACTTAATAGGAGCCACAAGCAAAACAGTCTCAGACATCGGCCCACATGGAAGAAAAAGTGGGCTCCTGTGTAACGAAAAGCACAAGCCTGGACTTTAGTAGGAGGGGACAGCAAGCCGGGGGGACAGAGTACATCCACGCACTCCAGTTTGAGATGTCACTTCACGCCCACGGCACAGCACTGCAGTCACAATCTGGGGAAATGAAGCCATTTCTACGCCGGGCAGCCCTGGTGGCTATGTGCTTTCACAACAACAACGCATTATGGGGGACCGTCCCTGGGCACTTGTTAGGAAAAGCACAAATGATAATGGTGATGTAACTGATTATATGCCTGATTTAAATACCTCTCTTGCAAGGAACTCAAAGCCTGTTCACATACACTGTCTTGCTTTTTCTTTCAACATACCTGTGCAATAGCAAAGGGCGGTATTGTCAAACTCGCAGTATCTATGAAAACAATGTCCCAAACCACAGAGTTTCGGAAGAAAGGTTGCATGCCGTATGTGGTACTAGCAGTCACTGTTTAACAGTTGTCAAAGCAGTCATCCACATCCTCCTAGAAATCTAGAACAGAGAGCCCAAAGAAATAAACGAATCCTCCAAATTTCTATGTGTGCACAATACAAAATGCTTATAGACAGATCTGAATGTGCCAACAGGATACGACAGGATGTAGAGAAAGGACTTAGAATTCCCTTTATATTAAAAGAGACAGCTTCTGAAAAAAAATAAGCAACACTTAAAAAATCTGAGAAGTAACAGTCAGAGCTTATACACAAGTCTCAGAACGTGACTTTCTGAAATTTTTACGTCTTACGGTTGATTCCAGGGTTTTCGTGGTTCTTCAAACTTTCGCTGAAAAGCAAACAGCAGAACTGCAAAGATGACTGACTAATCTCATTATAGCAGATCTGAATTCTAAAGTGTCAGATACATAGATATTGTAGGGTGAGAAAACACAGGATTAAAAAAATAAAATAAACAGATGGTCAATGAGTTATGAGGACCAGAGCCATCAATTTATGTGGGTTTATTTTGTTTGTTTACTGAGCTTTTGGAAAAAGCAATACCCCTACCCTAGCAACAGCTATATCATATGCTTCTTAGGTTACAATATACCAGGCTTCTAATTTTAAAAACTATCACTTCACAATCTGCAAGATGTCTCTTTTGTTATTAACGTTAAATATGCTATTTCAAGTCTCTGACACATAGCCTTCATAGCTCTTCCTTATTATTTAAAAAATTTTAATGTGTTAGTGTTTTTTAAAGTACATATAATATTTTTATGTACTCTGGAATTCTGCAATCTGACTATAACTCTTCCTTTAGAGTGCATGTTTCAGTATAAGCCTGAACTGAAGATATTTCTAATAAGTCATCTTGAATGAGATCCAAATGGCTCCCCTTGATGCCATGATGTCTTGGTACGAGTTAGAGTTTATCCATATGATAGGGTTTTTTTTTATCCTGCAACACTTCATATTACATTATTACATTAATATATGAGGTACAAATTTTCATCCTTACAAAAGTAACTAACATGGATACATAAGATCTACTATCTTTCTATTATAAACCCATATTTCTGTAGTGAATTATAGCTGTACTGCTTTTTTTTCTATTGAATGTTTTATAAGAAGAGTTCATGGGCTGTCAGAGAAAGTTCCAAACGATAACTTATTACATGAGGAATTCATTTTTTCCTCCTAAAAAGAACTGGGCCTGAGGTGGTAGTTACAAGGCAGAATAATCACAAGCAGATGTAAAAATACTTGCACAAAGTAAAAAATAAAATAATAAAATAAACTTCATATGCTTTCCTCTTTAAAACAATGTCAGATATGGCAGGCAGTAAGTTGGCCCCTGATTGTCATTAATTGCTATTATTATGTGCTGCTGATGGCTCCTAATGGCACTCTTTTTCTGAGCAATGGTTTTATATTCTTTTTCTGGCACACAAGCCTGTTCACAAATATCATAATGTTCTCATACCAAAACTAAAGTGACTAGGAGATTAAAAGCAATTAGTGTAATTTTACTCATTGGCATTAGTACTGAAAGTAGATCAGGATACACATTTCTCAAGGTTCAAAAAACTTTTTCAAGTTAAGCAAGATTTGAAAACAGAATAGGAAATGCCTATCAGAAGCACTTAAAAAAGGCATGCCCTCTGAAGGGCCGCCAAGAAGAGGGCAAAGACTTCTTATTCCCAAAAGAGATTTCACAGTCATTGAAGAAAGAAAGACATTTGAAAAAGAAAATAAAAACCAAACCCAAAAAACTGTGGGCATGCCTGGCACAGATCTGACTCTGAGGTTTAAGGACTGTGGTTCTCCTATGAGGATGGCCTCTCTTAAACTCAGCCAGGAACGGTGTCCACTCACCAAAATAACAATCACCGTGACCCCATGTAAGTTAAAGCAGATAAGGGAATCAAAGAAATAAAAAGCTCATGAATAAGTTTTAGGCAATCATCAGGTAAGTCGCATATAACCAATATCTGTATGATTTCTAGGTTCCTTCAGTTTTTCAGAATGGAATCACATAAGATTTCAAGCAAGAACATTTTTAAATTCACTAAACTCCACGAATGTGGGCTTGCTAGAGGAAGTATTCCTGGAATTCATAAAAACTGTGGAATAAAGAACCCCCTTAGAAAATACACTTCTGTATTTTTAAAGATAAAGTTCTGTCAACAAACAAGTTTCTATTAACTAGCACTTTCCCCTTCAAAATAGTAATAACTGAAACTCTTACTACCCTGCTCAGCGTAATAAATGAAATTCACAATTATGATGTTGAAAGACCTTATAACAATAGAAATGCTGTAAGAATCATCTGAAAGTTGTAAATATAAAGATTCTTATTATTAGAGTTTACTATCATTCTTATAATTCAAATATGTACTCAGGTGTTCTTCAACTTAAAAAATTCATAAACCACAATCCACGATAGAATGAATTGTCTCAAGAAACAATATTATAAATGGTAATTGACGTCAATCCAGCTTTTATCCAAATAAATACAAAATTTAAAATTTGTGAGACAAAAATTAATAAAGGTAAATCCTGAGTTAATAAAGTTAATAGTGTGATAAATGACTATTCTAAGTATTCTGACAATTATGCTGAATTTCACCTTCACTATTTAACTAAGGAATGAAAACGTTTCCTATTTTTAAACTGTGTAATCACGTGGTAAATATAAATACTTCCAACGATGAAAACATAACTTAGTAAGTTGAAAACGTGATACGTAATTGTTTTTAACCTTTCATGGAATTCCTCTGGTTACAGTCAATATGGAACTCAGAAAAACCTTGAGAACAGGTTTCTATCCGTCAGCCCACATGCACCACTGATAACAGACGCGGACTCTGAATACTTTTCAATGATGGCACGTGACCAGTCCCATTTAATGAGTCCGACAGCAGGATTAAGTGGTGGTTCCCATTCTATATTGTCCATTTTCTTTCCTTTTGGTGGCAAACTGTGGCATAAGGTAGCAGAGCTTGCTTTCTTACGTTTGTCGTGTATGCTAAAAACAGCCTGCATCACACTGCACTGGTAAACTTTAATTTCATTAGCCAGAACCTTCATTTAGCACATGACGCATAATCAGTATTTAAAGTTACAGAAACCAATCTAAATTTACGAGAGCTTCATTCTCATGTCTTACCATGAGGATTAACAGAAAAGTCAAGCGAACCTGGGAAAATCCTCGAAACACCAAATAAACCAAAAAAAAGACTCTAGGGTATTGACTGTATTATAATAAAGACATTCTCATGGACAAGAGCAGAAAAGAAAAAAAAAAGATTTATTTTTAATGAAAGGCTCGTTAGGTTATGTGATCGTATAAATAGAAACAATCGGTGACTATTTAAAGCTACTTTAGAGACCGTTCTTTGGAAGTTCTTGAAGCCATTGATAAGCTATTTAAAAATTATTTCTCTCAGTCTAAGGGAGTCTTGGAGACTGATTGCTTTTCCTTGCTGCTTTTTTTGTGATGCGTTTATTCCAGGCTTTATTGTGGCCAAGAAATAGGCTTCTGATGAACACAGTTCATATTGTGGATCATTCCTCAAATTTGTTTGTGAGTCGATTTGCTTTTAATGATGATCCAACCAAGAAAAAACTGAGACATAGCACTCACTGAGAGCTCATTTGGCAACACGACCCTGAGCAGCCTTGTCCAGGAAGTGACATGCCACCATCATGGCCTTTGCTCCTGGGGCTCTTGAGCACAACAAGTTCCATTCTTTCACACTCTCTTCCTATGTCATATTTTTGAATCTCTCTTTAAACCCCCAGTAAATAGCCTCAGTAAGTTTTAAAGACAATCTGGGAATTTTCATGAAATTTCCTAAAGTACTGTCAGTAAATGAAAATGAAAGTTTAGAGGAAAACTGTTTGCTAAACACTCGGGGAACATGCACACAAAATACGTGTGGACGGTGAGCATGTCTCCACCTACTCAAATTTACACTGTTGTTTCTAGGCAGCTCTAGGGGTGAAAAACAGTGGCAGAAAGTTTAGCCACTAATTCCTCGACACATAAAATTGCCCCCAGTCATGGGAAAAGGAACTGTCAATTTAAAAAATAGCTTTTTTCTTTCCTCTAATTTATACTACAGATATCAAATTAGTCACTTCAACTTCTAGTCATGTCGACCTACAAAATAAAATATACCAATCATTTTGTATACTATATTTAGATCTATATTCCCTATTTCACCTCCCCCTAGCTGTTGGTACCTAATATTTGAGTTCATCAAGTCAGCAGTGAGAAAAGTTTAATTTATAACCAAATTGGCAGCCCAAATATACCAGCCATAAGAAAACGAACTTCAAAGACTTCTACTACTGACAATTAGGCCTAGGTGATTCAATGCTTACACATGCCTTAATTTTAATCTATTCTTAGATTTTTCAAACAAAGAAAAATTAAACTTAGAATGAGCAATAAGCAAGGGGTTGCAAAGAAGGTGCAAAATGGCATACGACAAAATGAGTCTTTTTGGTGCAAATAATATCAAATTCTCAAATCCCTTTTGTACAGAAACATGTTTCAGTCAACAATGCTATGAAAAACCAAAGAGAAATCTTACCTATCAAATATTAAATTTAGCACAGGAATAACAATCTGATTCAAAAGTCAGAGTTACTCTAACCTTCTCGTCATTGAGCGCAATCAGTTAAACAGAAAGTGTTGTCGAGATGTTGGGCTCAGGTAAAATCTGATTCATAAACAAAACTAACAACACACAAAAATGTAAACTCCTTTAACCTTTGTTCCTTCCGTTAGGGATCATTATGCTTGTGCTAATAAGAAACGGTGGTAAAATTCCAAATGGCAGTCACTCATAATCTGGAAAAAACATAATTCTATGAAAATAACAAATAACACACGGGGGGGTGGGGGGGGGGACAGATGAAGCTTCTTTGGGAGACCCCTCCATCCTGCTCCACCTCGCTCCACACCTTCCAGCAAAGTTTTACAAGGTCTCATCATCCTGAAAGGATGGTTCAGCCCTGATTCTGCATCTCTCTCAAAGGCAGCCAAAACCTTTCTCTCTACTGTGTTAAGGCTTCATAGAACTTTAATGCTGAAATCATTTTACACGTAGAGAACAGGCTCAAAAAGTAACCTGTGCAAGGTCCCACAGCTCGTCTGAGTCAATGCTAAAACTGAAACACACTTCTTTTGACTTTCAAGTCACCCCACCAACTCTATCACGTCCAAAGGATCACGATCATCTTGTGACTTTTTATGTCATTTGTATTTTCCACGAGAATTTCTGGGAAGAAATGGGATATATTTAGTGAGAAAGACATCATTCCTATCTGGAACGTTAATATATATTTATATTTCTTCTTTTACAAAACTGGCACTAGCAGCATCTTTCCACATGGCAGCAAATGTGAAAATTATCTGAGGAAAGGTAATATAATGCATGCTTATGTGCACAGACAGCATACTTAGACTACATACCTTTGACTACCCAGTTCAAACCTCAATGGTACCACTTCTGTGACCATGACCTCTCTTCTTCAGTGTGCTGATCTGTACTATGGTGGTACCACTGCCAGCATCTACTTCAGTGGGTTACCAGGAGAATTAGATGAGTTTGTATATGAGTGCATGTAGGACAAGTCCTCGAACATGGTAAAGTGCTATAAAACAGTGAACTATTTTTATCACATAGGGATGTCATATATGCATAAAATAAATGCTGTAAGGAAGACTCAGTAATTTTTATGTAAAAAAACCAAAGTCTGAGAGCTCCAAAATACAAATTGTTACAATTTTAGAAACACTAACAAGGGGCTTCGAAACTTTAAGCTAAAGAGCAATTAAAGGAAAAACAACAACACATCAGATAATACAAACATATCTTTGCCTGGGCCTCTGGCACTTACACAATAGTTCTGATCTAATTAGGAGAATATACTATACTCTAGCTACCTCCCCCCACATCCTCCTCGTCTCCATAAATCGCAGAAAATGCCTGATTCGAACAGATGGCTCTTAACTCATGCCCTGAAGCTCTGAAGACTGAACCATCCCACTCATAACACCAGGAGAAACACGATCTTAACAGTGTCAGAACAGGTTCTCCATGGAGAACATTCTTTCCTCTCTTGCTTTGGTATCTTGGAGGCTGCTGATTAGAGAAATCTGGAGAGAAAGGCCGTGGGGGAAAGCGGCAGTCAGGTTTTTGGGCGAGTGAGGAACATGCTCAGGGTTAGCTTGTCCTCTTGAAGAGGCTGAGCATTCACAGGCGTGGCCACTGGAAGACAGACAGCGAAACCTGCACTACTGACTTCACCCAGGGAACCGAAGTCCCCTTGAAAGAATGTGTGCGTGTCCTTCTCTCCTCCAACTAGGCTGGAAGTTTTCTCCACTCTTTATACCCACATCTGCTGGGAACAACAAGATAATTGAATCCATGCCCTCATTTTTCTTGTCTGTGGTCAACGCCCTCTTTCATTTTTCCTAAAGCAAATTTGGTCACATCGCTTACTGCCTTAAACTTTAATGGCCACTCCACTGTCTAGATGGTTAAAAGCCTTCCATAATCTGGTCCCCCAAAATTCTACTTTTGTCTCCACAATGCTTCCCATGCAGCCCACACTGCAAGGCTTTCTTGCCTGCCCATCTTCATTTATGCTGTGTTTTTCCCCGGCTTGGGAACTCTTTTCGAACTCTTTTCCTTCCTTTCAGCCTTCCAAACACCTCGTTCCTCTTATAGCTTCCACCTAAATCACCATCTCTACTCTTCAGTAAACCTTTTTCTTTACATCCCTTAAGTTCCTTGTACCTGCCTTCCTGCAGCCCTCCTCGCCCAACACTAGCCATCTTTGATTCTATATTCCTATAATGGTTTGGGTAAGACTAGCATTTTCATTAAATTGTATATCTCCCCCAACAGATCATAAACTCATTTAGGGAAAACAACAGTGCTTTCTATTCACAGAGCCAGGCGCCTTCCGTGCACTTAATGTTTGTCTGTTGCATTTTCTACAGCAAGTGATCATTCCTTTGCTATAGCCTCCGTCCATCTCAAGGACCAAGAGGCAGGTAAACCAACAATCCCACCCCACTCCACTCTGTGTATCCAGGAAGGGAGAGGACGAATCATCAGCCTTTGAAACAAAATATAAACTATCCTTTCCATTCAGCGGAGTTTCTAATGCTTACAGAGCTCAACTAGAGATTAAGTACACACACACACACACACACACACACACACACACACACACGCACACACACAAAGGTTTTAACCTCCGGAAGCAGAAAGAGTATATATACGGTGAACAAAATGGCAGCAAACATTCAAAATCCATCACCGGCTAAAGGTGTGGTATAGATAAAAGAGGTTCTAGATGGATTGCAGTGGTCGAGAAAGTCTTCCCAGAGGAGCTGGGCCTTGAAGAATTGGGTTCTCATTCAGGCGCAGGCAAAAGAAAATACAGCATTCCAGAGTTACTAGGCAAGGTCACTGGGTCCATGAATAGGAGACTGGGAATATCATGGAAGGTTGAAAGTGTGGAAATGAAAAGTTTTTTAGGAAATTATAAACAATTGCTGGAACAGATAACCAAATGGGGTATAATGCTGGAGGAATGGTTAAGGAAAATCCAGGTCGAGAGGTTTGGGTCTGATCCTAGGACAGCGTTTTCCAAAATGGGATTTACAGAATAACGTTCCTACAAGTTGCTATCAGAGAGGTTGATGTAGAGTTGTGCTAGTTAAATAAGTTTGCAAAATACTATTTTATCTCCCTTCCGAAGATGAACAATGCATATTAGAATAAAAATGGCACTGAGAACTCCTGAAGTAAAGAGCCCCATTTACCTCTGTTTCCACATATTTTGAAAATTTTGTCTTGAGAACCTAACTTAGGAAACGCTGAACTCCAGGCAATGCAGAATATTAAAATAAAGTAGCATTCACATTTTAAAAAGTGTAGACCACAGAGTTAAGAAAATGAAGAAGACAACACACAGACGGAGCAGGAGCCAGGAAATGGAGAGAAACTAAGGCGTTAAAGAGATGTGAAAATCTGTGAGGAATTATAAAGTTGACATTAGTAGTGAATCGGGCCCTTTTCCACAAACTCTGCCAGAGTTCAGTGAGAGTTCTGTGAACACCTATCAAAAACATTTCCTGCAAGTTCAGATACAGTTGTGTGAATCCCTAGGTAAGAGCAAGAAAAAAAAAAGAGGAATCCATATGGACACAGGTATGGAAGATTGCAAGTGATCTATAAATGGACTCTTTTTTATGTAAATATATGCCCTGTAGATAACGATCTAAAATCAAAGCCATGCGTGGTTTAGTGAATTTATCTTTTAAACCAGATAAAACTGGTTCCTGCATCTTGGACATCAATCTAGAAGTATAAGCCAATCATGGCACACTATGATGAAAACACTGTGAGTTCGAAGGGCAAAGTAATTAACATTAGTGTTCAAAACAGGAATGGACTTACGATTTTCCACACTTTGAATCTCCATTTATCCAGGTTCTTCATGCTAAGCATATGGAAGTGCTTTACAAATGTGGTTTCTAATCCTTTCATGGAGAGGCGTTTCAGGCTCAGTTAATAATTTAATTCTTTCAAGAGACCATTTAGTAAACACTAAATAGCAACTCTCTGGGCTGGTATTTTCGAAATGGCATTTCTAGAACTTATATTCCTTGAGATGTCAAAGAATGCTATATATAAAAAGGGTTCCGTGGCCAGCTGTGGGAAATGGTGAGGTTAATATATTTTATTTCTGCAGAGTTTCTCAGAGCCTTCACAATATTTTACATTAAGAAGCTGTGCACTATGTCCACATTTACTCAACTGGGACCCCTTCTTGCATGAGTATTATACCTGACTGATGTTCCACAAATACCATTTTCGAAAATATGAGACTACCTGACCCCTGCAAGAGTTAATTAGTTTCTTAGGCAGGAAGACTGTGAGCCATTATGACATCGATAATCCACATGCGGGGCTGGGTGGGCTTCCTGGTGTGGGAAAGAGGGTCCTGCAACGAGCCTTAAGCCCGCATGGTTTCGATCGTGGCACCTCTGACAGGAAGTGATCATACCTTTCTGGTGGACCTCACAGGGTGGTTGCGAGGTATCAGGGGACCCTATAAAAGGAAAACACGCTATTCAGTGTTCAGCAGGACATTGTTAGAAGGGAGAGGAGTGGTCGCAATCTCTGCCTCTTCTAATTTCCTCCGCACTTTGTTCTCTCATGGCACTGATTACAGTCGATGTTAAAACCCATTTCGATTGGAACAAAGTCCAATTGTTTCCCATAGTTTATCTGGTTCTCATGATGTGAACCCTGCCCTCTCAAGGACCACTTTCTGATGCCATTCCAGCCTTTTCTCTGTTCTTCGAACACATCCCCGACTCATTCCTACCTCCAGCCCTCATACTGCCGCATGAGCTGTCCCAACATGGGCCTCCCAGATGTCACTCTTTAGGAAGGGCCTTCCCTGACCACACTTTCAAAAAGACCCTTTGATAGACATTCTCCGGCCCATTAACCTATCTTATTTTCTCTATAACACTTAGCATTATCTCAAATCATCTTATTAATTTATTCATATATATTTTGTTGTCTGGCTCCTGCTTCTAGAATATAAACTCCAACTTTCTTTTATTGAAAGGTTTCCAGGACTGAGTGCTCCTGAGCTCTATTCTAAGTATGTGTATCCTTAGCTTGTGTTTTGTATTAAAAAAAATAAGAAAACCCTTTATTGTTGAGTATATTGGCATTGTCTCCTTTATTTTTTCCTTTTTTGGGGGGGGTGGGGGGAGGACATACGAAGCAAGTTATTCTTTTTCTGTATCTTTTTTGTCTTTTGTAAACTTTTGTTTAAAAATGGCTTTATAAAAGAGCTTTCGTAACCCCCCCAAAAATCATCTTATTAAGTTATTCATATATATTTTGTTGTCTAGCTCCTCCCTCTAGAATGAGAACAAGAACCCTGGCTGCCTTGTTCATTGTCCTCCAATGCAGGGGACCCCAACCCTCATGCCAGAACCAGTACCAACTGTGGCCTGTTAGGAACCAGGCAGCACAGCAGGAGGTGAGCAGCAGGTGAGCCGGCAAAGCTTCATCTGTATTTGCAGCTGCTCCCCAGCGCTAGCTTCACTGCCTCAGCTCCACCTCAGGTCATCAGGCATTAGATTCTCAGAAGAGCACTGATCCCTGGTGCCAAAAAGATTAGGGACCTGTGCTCTAATGCCTGGAATCTAGGAGACCCTCACTAAACATCTGCTGAGTGCCAGAAGTTTAGAGAAGCTTGATGGGGGCGGGGGAGAGGGTCATGCTGCTGGGAAGGAATGGAGAGGCTCCTGTGATACTGCTAATATTCTCATTTTTACTTGATGGTGGTTAATGGGTTGTTCACTTTGTGATAATTCATCGAGCTGGAAATTTATATTTCGGCTCTCTTTGAGGTCTTTATTCAAACCAAAATGGTTTTTGATGTGTTAGTGTTCATATAATCATGAATATGGCAAAAAGAATAATTGTTCCTATTTTTGAGAACCTACGATGAGGTCTATACCCTGCTAGGCACTTCATCTATGCCATTCTATCAACCCTCAAAAAAAAAAAATCCTGTAAGTAATCACCAAAACCCATTTTACAGCTAAAGAAACTGAGGTGCACAGAGAACAGTAACTTGTTTATGCTCACACAACTAGTAAGCAAAACTGGGACTCTAAACCAGTTTGCTGTATTTCTAAAATTCACATGTGTTCTACTAAAATTCCTGCTTAAAAGTCACTTTTGAAGTCAGGACTGGTATTTTGAGGTACCCTTATCTCTCCCCATGACCTTTTCTACCTAGGGGCTGTCACAGGCTAAGAGCGGCTGAATGCTTCCCCCTACTCTGAACCTTCTCAGGTCCCTGTGAATGCTATGGCCAGACAAACTTCATCTTTGCAGTGGACACACCAGAAACAGTCTAGTTCGGTACAAATGCAGACAGTGGGCAGCTTCATTGCTGACCCGGGGGCTCGTGTCTGCTCCTGAATTTGAAGTCAACCTGACCAAGTCCTGGTGCTTTTCCCCATGTCACTTACAACTTCTTTGGAAGAAAGAGCACTTCTGGTTAGGAGAGATCTGGGGGAATAAGCAGTAGTGGGGAGAAAATACACTTTGATTCTTTTCCCCAAAATAACTGCTTGCATCACTGGATTAGTGTACTGTAACGACAACTGAAAAGGATTTGTTTCTCCAAACGAAGGGTCACCTTGGAATGATTAGCATGGCTGCCAAAATACGATCCCTTTGCACAGGGCTAATGGTGGCACTGACAAGTTTCTACAGGAAGTAGTTTGGCAGGCAACTACTGCGGGAAAGGCCCTGACTTACACCCAAGGAAACTCAGATGGAAATGAAATTGTTTGCTTTTCCTTCCATGTGTCTGACAGATTCCCCCAGTTTCTATGGGGTTTATTATAAAGGTGTCAGACCCTATCAGAAATTTGATGGCAGCCACACATTATCAAATAAATAAAGAGAACACTCTTTTGTCCTACCTTTGAAGTTTTCTTAAGTTACTCTGAATAGCATCTCCCTCTGCCAAGTTTCCTGTGTCTTGCATAATGAGATACTTTCTAATTAGCATATCACAAATATTCCTGATCTTCTTTACAAGTCTAGATACATTTTTAAATGTTTCTTTTAAAGTACATCAGGATTTTCCCCTCTCTATAAAGAAATAGGAGCATTAAAGCAAAATGTCAGCTCAATTCTCCAATTTTTTTTTTCCTTTTTCTTTTGTTTCTTAACTAGGATGGCCACACAGAGTGGTAGGAAGGTCACAGGACTGGAAGCCACAAGTCCTGGATTCAGTTTCAGCTGAGCTGCTAATTAGCTGTGTCATGTTAGGCAAATGGCATCACCTCTGAGGGCCTCAAATTCCTTCTCAGCGAAATAAGGAGGTTGCACCAAATGGAAAGTCTCTCAAAGTATAAAACCCTGTGATTCTAATTGTGAAGCTCGAATAATTCCTTGCCCCCTTATTCAAAAACTGGAGCGAGTTATGTTCTTTGATTTAAAAATTCACAATGAACTAAGTAAAAAATAAGTATAAATATCAGTGAAAGGAATGCAACTTTAAAGGAACACAGATATTTAATTGCGGAATTATGTATTACCTTTGAACAGCAAAAAGGTGTTTTGCTTCTTCCCTAGAGAGGTACAGTTATATTATTGCCTTGCTTTAATATGTTGACAAATATGTAAATACACTCACACATTCTAATCTGCCTTTATATCAGTGAAAGTAACTGACACGAGCTAATCTGATAGAAGAAATATTGGGACAATGAAAATAAAGTCCTTAATATCAGATAGGCTTTCTTGTCTTTTGGCACACTGGAAGAAAAAAAATCCATTCGGTTCAATAAAATAATTTGGATTGTCCAGTAACATCTGGGTTTCAGAATTTAACTTATAATATAAAAATCATAAAAACACAGACCTTTATCTTGGTTTCGATTATGGGTTCCTGGGAGCAAGGACCATGCTGGCTTTACGTACGTCATCATTTACTTTGCCTGATCGAAACTGTCTGCTGGGTAGAGGGAGCCTTCCCCATACAGGCCTTCGCCCGCTGGACCTGACACCTGTCTTCTTGCCACGGCCACACCAACACTCTCCACCTGGCCCCCGCCTTCCTTCCAAAGGCTACCCATTGCACCCCATTTTGTGGACTTCCCGCCCTTGTCCTTTCTGATCACTGCCAACTTAATAAGGTTGCACTTCAAGACTAGCCCCGTGGTCACCCCTCTGGAGCCTCTGCTCCCACAGCGCGGTGGCCCTGCTGCGTTTTATCTGTTCACGCAGCCGGCTCCCTCTCCCACTGCTGAAGCCAGAGCTTGGAGGTGCCTTGGTCACACCTGGACAGCAATGTGGAGAAAGAGAGAATGGACAGAGAGGGCAAGCGAGGTGCTGTGGACATCCTAAGGTGCCGTGTCCCTCCATCACCCCAAGGCCCCTGAAAGACATACGAGTGTGTACACGTGCAATAGGGAGCCACTGATGTTTTTTCCACAGAAGAAGAGCAAACATGAAAAATGTTCTAAGAAGATTACCTGGCAGTAGTGTATAAATACACTGAAATGGCATAGATTAAAGTACTAATTATCCCAAATTACTATGCGGTCACGAAAAGTTATTACAAATAATTATATTTATGAATGTGGAAAAGCAATCTTATAGGTTAAGCTCAAAACAGTGGGCTACAAAACAATATAGATAATAAAATTACAATTTGTAAGATATTTTCACATTTTTATATATGAGAATATTTAGATATATATTTAGATGGATAGGGAAATGTTCAGTAGGCTCAATATCAGAGTGTTAATAGGGATGTTATCTAAGTGGTGAAATTATAATTTTTCCCTTCTTTCTTTCCTTCTTTCTCTTTATCTGTACCTTCTAATTTTTTTCTACCATGAACATGAACCACTTGGGTAATTTTTAAATATCTCTCCTCTGAATAAGTAAATCGCCCATTTATAAATATTAAATAGTGCAGCAGTGAGGTGGCGAGGATTTGGCCGCAGGCAGTGGCAACACGAACAGAAAGCAGGAAGCAGAGTTGAGAGCAATTACAGAGCAAGAGCTGACAGAAGTAGGTGACTGCTGGGTGAGGATTTAATGGGAAATCAGAAATCTAATGTGATTCCCAGATTTTCAGCCCAAGTAAGTGAGGGAAATGCTAGCTAAGTTGCCAGAAATGGGGCAGTCAGCTTGGAGGAAAAGATAATTTCCTATTAGACATTATCGGTTTGAAGTGCTCATAGGTCATCCAAGAGAGACTGACCTTCAAGAGAGAATAAAGTTCAAGGTTAGGGCTCGAGGTAGCTGTGGATTTAGGAGTCACCCCAAAACCGGGCCAGGTTAGATGCTTCTCCATGGGCTCCCACAGAAGGTGTATTCCTCCTAGTGGGGCAGATTTCAGGCTTTAGACCACTGACTCCAGGCGGCAGACAACCATCTGTCCGGTCATCATCCCACCCTCAACCCCTAGGCCGATGCCCGGTGCATAACAGGAGTGAGTTACTGAATCCTCTGAGGAGGCTGCTGAAGTAGGAAAAGTGGATGCGGCATCAGAGGGAGAGAATAAGGAGGGAGCAGCGACTGACACTTGGGACATAGGGCGGCCCAGGAGGGAGCAGCACGGCCAGCAAATCAAATGCAAAACAGAAAGGACAACACGACTTTCCAGAAACCAAGGAAGGGAAGAGGCCGGAAGCTGGAAGAGACAGGGCTGAAAGAAAAGCTCATCGATTACTAGAATCCTGATGATTCGGGAGAAAACAGTTTCAGGAGGAAAACAAAATGAATGAAAGCAGGACAGTCTTTTCAGCTGCGTGGCAAAGAGGTAAAACGACAAGGCTCGGGAGGAGCCGAGTCGGGGCAGAACCTCTTCAGAATCAGGGAGGGGACCCGCGCAAGGCAGCAAGCAGGGGGCGAGGAGTCTAAGGCGGAGTCTAAGGCGCAGCGGGCCTCGCCTCGGAGGGATAACCACTCTGGGGAGGCAGAGGAGGACCCTTCGGAAGGAAGAGGAAGGCTCGTTTGATCTCCCTGTCCTCCAACCCCTGCAGCACTCCCAGCCTGTACCTCACAATTTAGCTCTAATTGTTGTAACTCACATCATTCACTGCTGCTTCGTATGTCTTCGCTCCTCATTTAGATGGCACGGCCCGAACCTTTGGGATTTTCTCAAGTAAATTCTCAGAGAGAGTTGGTAGTTGACTGTTTAAATCCCACAGAATAAGTGCCAAAGAGAATACAGCTACAGACAGGAACACATATGCAACAACTTCTAAAAAGACACGACTGCAAAAGAGACTATTTTTAAAGTAGCACTTTGACATCTCCTTTCTCTCTCTCCCTCACAGTGAAACACCCTATTATACTTGGGCAAGGAAGAGATCATCCCCAGAGTCCAGGCCAGCTCATTGCAAGGCAACATTCACATGGACCACCTTACTATCAGCTAAGTCGGCCACGGGGAGGGGATTGAGAGCAGTAGCCAAGCCTCAGTCAAGGCCTTTTCTGGCAGATCCTGGGGCTGCCTTTTAGTTCGGATGGAGACTGATCTGTGATTGGCCTGGTCAGGATCCCAGCGTGAGCACTTAGGATATATCTGTGAGAGGTACATCCCTGCAGCAGGACGGCTTTGAAGCTTCTCAGGGAGCCCCCAGTGAGACGAAGGATGAAACCAGACCAGAAGCTGACTCAGAACAGGCCTGCCAGGGCAGCTGCTGGCCTCAGCGCAGCTGCCCTGCTCCTGACCCACGCCGGAGCAGCTGAGACCACAGCATTCTCAGAATTCGTGTGATGAACTCGAGATTCCTATCAAGCGGGCACCGCAATGAAGCTTAAATGCCAAATGTCGCTTCAAAAAGAAGGCAGGACGGAGGCAAAGGGCCCGCATTTGCGCTACCTCCACACACTTCCAGACAAACCATTAACATTCCTCAATACGGAATTCCAACCATACCTTTTGCTGAATAAAACCCGGTTGCTTGCTTGCTCACATACACTTTGCAATTGGAGAAATCGACTACGCCTATTTAGCACTTTTTTTCTCAAGCTTTAAGATACTTCAACAGACATAAAAAATTATATTATAAACACATGCATAATAAAGTTCACCAAAGATTTTTTCCATGTTGAGATATTTTCAAAATATATGCTAAACATATGACCATTAGTTTTCCTTCAGTAATGAGCTTGGATTTCCAAGCTACTCCTGCCATAAGTTACACTTTCCAGCAAGAAAAAGTGAACATGTGGAAATTATATGAACGTTTTTAGGACACTGGGGTCCATTAAATATTCTGAAGCAATAATTTATCAAACAGGACCCAAGTGTCCAGAAAGCTTCATGGCCCCTTTCCCATACACTAAATTACTCCCCCAAGACTAGTCTAAGAACCAAGGCTCTGCATCATTAATTAAAGAAATGGAATGGGCTGTACTAACAGGAGAGCATCCTGCAGTAGGAAAGACGCGAATACATGCTTTAATTGCAAAGTGAACAGTTGGGGTGAAGAATTTTCAGAATTAAACACTTAAGCTAATGTGTGCAATTTAACTTACTTGCTAACCTAGTGGTCAACAGGTGTGGGAATTCGTTGTGTGATTTCCACCTTTCCTCATTTCAATTTGGCCAAGTGTTACATATTGGATTATTCTGAGAATTTTAAGTTACCAAAGAAAAATGTTGGGGTGAAGAGTTTCTTGCTAAACATTAAGATTTCTGGGCTTGCAAGGAAAGAACAAGTCTATTCATGGAACATTCCATATTCAGGAGACTAGTCTAAGTTTCAAAGATCTAAGATTTTAATGTTGCCAAACTAGCCAACAATTGCCAAGTATGATACTAAATTCGTATGCATACTAAAAAAGCATTCCTTGTTTATAAACAATTTCCATATGTGTCAGATAGAAAAGCAGTTAAGTGACAATTAGTTGGCTGACTTCACAATCTGTCATTAATTGCTATTTTCAAGTTAAAATTACCCCATTACATTTTATTTTCAGTGCTCTATACCAAACTCATTTATAAGAAAGTTTCTATTGCTCAATGAGATGTCAAATAATTTACCTAATGGTCCCATTTATATGGGATTTAACTCTTTTTATGTAAACGTTTTAGATAAATGGGCCTCACTCATTCACTACTTGTTATTTTAAAACATATATTCTTTTTTTAAAAAAAAGAATAATATCATATCCCCTCTTCCCAGCATTACTCCTAGCTCCCCAGTAAATCTAGTTCTTCAAGGGCAAGAGTTATAATTTTAGGTAAGATCTCTGGACAAATATAAGCCCTGATTCAAGCACACACATATAAAAACTTTTGTGTTCTGTTTTTAGTCTCTATATAAATCTCAACTGTAGAGAATCTAGCTATTAGCCAAAATTATAATGTCAATCAAACACAGGGAAAATAATTAATCTAAAGATATTTAATGCAGGCTCACCCAAAAGTACCTCCCTTTGGATAGTAAACAGAAAAA
The DNA here is from genome assembly GCF_014176215.1 of Rousettus aegyptiacus. Taxonomy (NCBI): domain Eukaryota; kingdom Metazoa; phylum Chordata; class Mammalia; order Chiroptera; family Pteropodidae; genus Rousettus; species Rousettus aegyptiacus. The sequence goes on from NW_023416286.1 coordinate 28,292,558, forward strand.
AATCCAAGCTAAGTTATCTATGACAGTGAAAAGCCAATTTGAAACACTTAGATGTGTTTTGAGATGACCCTTTCACAAGTTTCTGGAAAGAACACAAAAACGTCGTATAAGAACAATCTGAAATTGGAGAGCAATTTACAAATAATTCTCCATTTACAGAGAAATCATGAAAGTTTGAGGGCCTGGTATAGTAAAAGTTTATGGTAACAGTATTTCCCACATGAGGCACACAAATAACGCTGGACGTTCTAGATTGTAGACAAACGAACCATTAGTACCACTGCCGCCAGAAAATCATTGTCAGGTTTTATAAAGTATTATATTTAGAAATTCACACCAGTTTCTTCTGTCTAACAACGTACCCCAGAGTTCAATATACTTACTCTCCAGTCTGGGTTCTGGTGTTCTGGTTTTGCAAAGGTTTGTAAAGTATACAGATGGTAATAATCTGTGGCTTGCTTCAAATCCTGATGACTGCTGCTTTTATTCTCTTGATTTCCTTTAATGCCAAAGACGTCGTTCTCTTCCAGAGTTACCGCATGTTAAGCGAAACTGCTGTCAACATTTTATTACATTCAGCATTTTAGGTTTCCTGATAGCTAACTTCAACATTAAAGATAGCCATGCTCTGTATACTTTTCAATCCTCTTTTTTCTTTTTTCTCCCTCCATGGAAAGGTGCTGGGCTCTCCTTAAGCAGCACAGAGATTTAAAGTTGTACGTTTCCAGACTGCATTAAAATAAACACTAATGAAATTCATTTCTACCCTCAGACACTTCTTTCCCTCCCTGGTTGCTCAGGCAGTGTTAATTTTCCCACACTCTCCTGTAATGATGAAGGGCTTGTCTGGGCAAGTAAGATAACACTTGGGCAGGAAGATTAAAAACCCACACTGAAGTCATTAAGTACCTACAGGGCTGGGCCCTGAATCCACTCAGCACAGTTTCCAAGCACCTTCATCTGACTTGAAAAGCAACCAGAAAAGCCTAACAACTTAGACGATCTCATCCTGGCATTTCTGGCCCCTTGAACCACCGGCAGTTTATACAACAAAACAGTACTTCAACATAGAGGCCAGAACAAGGAGGAAATGACTTACTTTCATTTCATTTCACCTTGAAGGATGTAAACTGTGAACCACTACTGAGGTCTAGGATCAGGGTGAGCAGAAGGCCCGTCTTACCCAGAGCGGTCCCAGGGCATAATTATTCTTAACAGTGCCTTTCACTTTCGAAAGTGTCCTGGATTTATCAGTACTTGGCTATCTTATCTATAGCTCTGACCTCATCTGGAAAGTTCTTTACGTATGCCATGCGTGTTAAAAAACTAGTTGACACCTCTACCCTCAAAATCACAGGTTCAAATAACTGCATAGGCATTCCGACTGTTAAGAACGTACATCTTTCTCTTACGTGTTACTCAGGTGTTCTTACACCAACTTCAGAAACCATTCATTTTATCATATAGTCTTTAATTATTTCTCGTTCCTTATTAATATAAATCTTTAAAAAAAAAAAAAAACCCTCCTCTAACTTAAGACAGAAGAAAGAATCCTTCCTGACTTAAAGAAATGCTCCTTTCAAGGTGGGGGGTGGGGCACATGCTTCAATCCAGAATAATTCTGTGGTGAGTGTAACGAGATAGCATCTGCCTTTATCTCATTTACTGCATGATTACAGAATGAAGGTGAAAGTTACAACATATTCTTCTTTTGAACTTTTTTAAAGAGAACTCTCTAAAGAATATTGTGGATTATCCACAAATATTAATTACTATAAATGGAAATCATGAAGACTAATAAGCACAAATCTATGTCTAGGGGATGGGGAAGATGGTGTTCATTTTTTGGTTTCTTATTTGCTGGTCCTTGAATAATCTAAATAAACCGTTAAGGCATAATAAAATACATGTATTTGGGGATGTTGGGTATAACTGAGAACCTTAGGAAAGAAGAATCAACCAGAAATAGAAGGGATCTAGAAACAAGAATTCATGGGGAAATAAAATGAATAGGAAACAAACACAACCATTTGAGGAAATGGCTTCTTTTTCGCGGTACAGAAACAAACATTGTGCTGAACCTTTTCCCCCATACCCTCTTCCTACCCAATCTCAGCCCATCATCCTGATGTGGATGACTCCAGCCTTGATTTCTACCAGTACTCTCTCTCCCAAGCCCAGTCTCATATAATCGATTACTGACACCCCTACCGAGATGTTAGTTAGCGGTTTTAGCTTCAAAAATGATTGCTGCTTTGACATTCCATATTTTTGACAAAACCAGCCACCTAGGCTTAAACCGCAACATTGTCTTCCTCTTGCCAAGTCTTCTAAATGCTATTTTGAAAATACTTCTTGTATCTATCCCCTATGAGGCCACATCCTTCCTTCTCCCTCCCCAGCTGGGACTACCTGATCCCCATCTGCAGTAGGCTCAGCCTCATCTTCAATTCCCACAACCGATCCCATTCCGAGACAGGAGACCCTTAATTTAACCTGTGCCAACTCCACACTGGGGTTTCACATCAGGTAACACTGACTGCTAATCCTTCCCTCAAGTCCCAGTTTTAATCAAAGAGCTCCTAGTTCTCTAATCCTACCTTGTTTTCCAATGTCAAATAACAGGGCTTCACTGCTGTGCCTTATTCCCAAGCTCCTGTTTTGGTAATTGCTAAGTAAATTGGGCTCCTCCTGGGTATGGGACACTTGCCAATTTCCTATGTCAATCCTGAAAAACCTCTCCCTCACCTCCAGTTCAATGCTGGTACCTGCTATCCCTTGCCACACTGCGTCCATACCCACAGGTAACCCAGTTGTCTCAGGGCCTGGAGATTGCCACACCTGTCAGAAACTGCTTGCCAGCTCTAAATGTAATGTAAACTCCCACCAGGCAAAAACCAGGGCCAGAAATCAGGCACTAGGCATAATTCTATTTGTTCTGTCTGAGCCTTGACATGGGCTCTGTGCTCCTGGTCCAGCTTTGGACATGCCATAGGCTTTGGCTTACTTCGGCTCTCAGTTGACAATTCTGGTTTACCTCTATTGTATGACTGTACATAATATATTTCTGACCCTCATTTCTACCTGCCCCCCCCTTTCCAATAATGACAGCTTGATCTCATTTGGGTGAGGTTGAGGATAAAACCACCAGCTGGCACCCTTCCAAGCGGCCACCTCCACCTTTATCTGCCATCTCTCCTAGTTTCTGCCTATGGTCTCCGCTGTCCATTACCTAATAGCTATCCTCCTTCTTTCTCCCTGGCTTACAGAACCTGATCCTTTGATCTCTTGAAGGCAGGTACTTCCTTAGCCCTAAGAAAGGAACCACAACTTCTCATGGTAATCTCATTTCTTTTGGCCAGTGACTGACATGAGTGACCATGTAACCTATTCGTGGCTAATTAAATATAAGAAGTCTTATGAGGAGGGTTTTCTGGGCCAACTTAAAAAAAAATCACCAAGAAAAATCCTTTGCCCATTCTCTGCCTTGATGTGCGGGAGATATCTGGAGCTGCAGCAGCCATCTTGAGAGCAAAAGGCAACAACAGAGCATAGAGGAGCCACTACACTAATGACAGGAAAGGAAAAAGACAGATAGGGCTGGCGTTCTTGACAGCATCATTGGGCTACTTCTCTAGCCCCTTCCAGTCCATCCCAACATTCTTATTATGTGATTCAAATAAATTCCTGCGTGTTTGAGCCAGTATTAGCCAAGGTTTATGTAACAGGCAACCAAACACTGTTCGCCTAATCGAACAGACACACGAACAACATAACTTTCTTAGAAGACTGTACTATGTTTCGGTGCCTGAAGTTGGGCAGATCAATAGCTCTCCATTTCCTTTTCCCTTCTTATTCAATCTCTCTCCTGTCCACTTTGCTTTGCAGCAAAGGTAGCGTTTTGCACTTATTCATGCATATGTTTTCTTTCACATGTATGGTATTTTTAAAGCACACGTTGCACACAGTGATGTCAGTGAAAATAGTGGAAGAGGGAATTCCATGGACCGGCCCCTCCACAAAACAGCTAATAAACTGGCAAAAACTGTCAGAATCAACATTGTCTGAAATCTGGAAACTCGTTAAAGGTTTACATCAACCAAGCGAACACATAATCAAGAAAGAGGCAGCTAAATATCAGTAGGAGAGATTTGTGGCATTTAACTTAGCCTGATCCCATGCCCCCACTGCCCAGATCGATAATGGTGTTGAAGACAGCAACCCACTTCCCTGGTGACAGTTCCTGGTGCTGGAAGAAGCAGAGCAGACCTTTCAAATAACTGTGATTATTTGTTCTGACCTGCCTGGTAGTTCCCTGAAAGACTGGTGCAAAGGGCTTGTCTTTATTCCAAATAATTCATAACTCTCCTTGGCTGAAGAGGTGAGTACCCAAGAGGCATTTGTCAAAAATGCTTAAAAGCTAATGAATTATCTGCTGCCACTTGGGGAAAGGAATACCGTTTGGGGCAAACAACAGATATACGAAAGGGTAGAAAGAAAGATTCGCAGTGAATTCTTCAGGAATAAGAACTTTGTGAAGCTCTCACCTAATTCTGGGACTCTAGAAGCTCATACACATGCCCAGAGCAGGGTATATGCTCAGAAAAGACCTGAGAAAGCCCTAATCTTTCACTTCCATCTGACTTTCAGGCACTGCACAAGCAGAAAGTGAAGACTAAGGCAGAGTTAGCTGCATGAGTGATGAATGCATGACCCAACACCCAAGCCTACTGGTTCTCTGATTTTATTCTTTTATTCATTCCCCTTTTCCATCCCTGCCCTCTTCTTCTTGAGATGTTTAAGAAAATATCTGTCAAATCACCAGCTAATCACTAAGCTAACCAAACAAAGACTGCAGTGGTCGTCCATGACAAGGAAGACAGACTTAACAAAATCAGATCAGAAAACTCACTGAACAAACTAATAAAAGCAACCAAAAAGTCAGGAACAACAAGCCCTGGGAAGGAGGGAGAATCTGATTTCCAGAGTAGCTACAATACAGTATTCGAAACATCCAGTTTTCACCAAAAAAAAAAATCACAAGACATGTAAAGATACAAGAAAATATGGCCCATATACAGGAGTTTAAAAATTAATAGAAACTGTCTCTGAGGAAATCAAAATACTCCACTTACTTGGCAAAGACTTTAAATAACTATTTATAATATGCTCAAAAAACTAAAGGAAATCATGTACAAAGAGCTAAAGGAAACAATAAAAATAATGTCTAGCCAAAGAACAAATGTCAATAAACAAAAATTGTAGGAAGAAACCAAATAGAAATTCTGGAGTTAGGAAGTATAACTGAAATACAGAGTTCAACAACAGACTTAAGCAGACAGAAGAAAGAATCGGTGAACTTTATGATAAGTCCATTGAGATACCCAATGTTTAGCAGCAGAAAGAAAAAAAAGAATGCAGAAAAACGAGCAGAACAAAAGAGAACTATGAGATACCACCAAGCATATGCTTAACAGGTGCCTCAGAAAGAGAGGTGAGAAAGTGGCATAAAGAACACAAGAAATAATGGCTGAAGCATTAATCTACATATTCAAAAAGCTCAACAAACTCCAAGTATGGTAAACTCAAAGAGGTCCACATTGGAATACACTGTAATCAATCAAGTATTAAAAAACAAAACGAGAATCAGGAAAGCAGAGAGAGAAAAATGACTCGCCACATTTAAGAGATCCACTATGAGATTAATAGTTGATTTCTCATTAGAAACCATGGAGGCCAGAAGGTGGAATTTGATTTTTAGTGCCAAATGAAAAAAAAAACCTATCAACTAAGAGTTCTATATTCTGCAAAACAATCCTTCAAAAAATGGAGAAATTCAAACCTTCCCAGACAAACAAAAACTGGGAGAGTCTGTTGCTAGTGATCTGCCCTACAAGAAATACTACAGAGAGTCCCTCATGTGAAAATAAAAAACACTAGCAATAGCCTGATCCATGTAAAAAAGTAAAAATACTGGCAAAGGTAACTACATAGGTAAAATAAAAGTATTAATGTATATTTATTTATTTTATTTTTTCTATGATTTACAAGACAACTACATAAAACAATAATTATAACTCTATGTCAATGTGCACCCGGGGTATAAAAATGTAATTTGTGACAATAAAGCACATGTACACGAGAGAACAATAAGTCTGCAGTAGGGTAAAAGGTCACATTCCTAAAGCACTAAATGACAACAATAACCTAGAAGACAATACCAAGAAAAGACATCCTGTTTTTTCCACATCCTCTCCACTCTGCTTGCTACCTGCTTGGTCTATACAGGCATTTGGGTTTGCAACTCTTGTGTTTAAAATTGTTGCCAGATTAATCACATTTCTGCTTAGAATCTTCAAATGGTACTCAATTTCCTAGCAAATAAAATTCAAACTTTTTGGTCTGGTATCAAAGACCTGGTATATGGGTCTCTTTGACATCTTTTTTGGTTCATCTCTAATAATTCCGTGTAGAACATCCTACACTTAAGATAAACTGAACTGTTGACTAGTCCTATTTCCAATCTTCCCATCCATCCCCTACCCGACTGAGGCTTTACTGACATTTTTCCAGGTCTGGATGGAATAACCTTCCCCATCTCTATAAGTATAAAGTCCATCCAGCTCAATTCCAGTGACATTCCTTTATTCATCCCCCTCACAGAAGCCATCTCTCCCTCATCTGGAATCCTGTACCACTTTAGCTGTTCTTCTTCGATTGTAGGCATTGCTTTCTATTTCATATTTAGCTGGGATGAACATTTTTTATTGTTCTTTTTAGATTATCAGGGAGTCATCCCTAGAGCTTGGAAAGATCACCTAACTGGAAATCTAAGAAATTGCATTTAAGACAGCCTTGCGTAGACTGTTTTCTACATTTCAGTTTCATCACTTAAAAAATGAATCAATACCTGCTTGAGATTCTCATGAGAATTTAACAGTGTTATCTGCAAAGTTCAGTGCACTGTGAAGTAACATTTTAGCCTGAGGTCAGAGTCCATATTTTAGTCACATTTGTACATCTAACAAAATACTCAACACATAGTAGGCAGGGTGCTCAGTAAATTTTTGTGACATGAATAAATGTGCTAACTCTGTATGAGATGAAGATGAATACTTTAAAATAATTTACAAGCATTTTTATTAATGATCTTAGCATCTCATCCACAATCTCTACCACAGTTTATAAACAATAAGAGATTTTTTTTAATGAATGCAATTAAATGATTTGTCTTTAGTTTTAACACAAGTAATGGATTATTTTACTACTAACATGACTTTTTTGGTATCCGTCAAGGCACGAATTCTCTGAACTCAGGTTATTTTTCATAATTTGATAATTCGAATAGTCAAAAGTGAGAAAAAGAAAACCGTTTGATCAGGTATAACAAAAGTATACCCAGTTTTTATTTTTTAAAAGATTCTTAATGCAAAAAGATTGTTTAAGTGAGTAAAACTACTGTAAAGATTTTACAATAAAAAAAAAGAAACAATTAATCACTTTGGTTTCACTCATCTACAAATGTCAGACAACCTAAAGAGGGAAATCAGATCACAGATTTATTTTTCTGTAAAATCAACTGCTGCTTTCCATGAAGACATTTCTCAGCACCAAAATATTAACATGAGATTTCTCCAAGACCATGTTAAGAATCAGAGAAAAAAATGACTGCCATCCTAATAACTAATTGTGAGGACATGTGTATGTGTGTGTGTCTTTTTCAGAGATTTACGTTTCAGAATACAAAGAAATACAAACTAACCAAATGGAATAACGACTGTGTTTTTATTCAAAACAAAACTTTTTAGATTAGAAATTGGAAATGTGTTTACTCAAGTACAGTCTTTGGTCCTCTGGAGATCCCTAAGAACCTTTCAGATGATCAAAGATGGAAAAATTATTTTCATAAAAATATTAAGATAGTATTTGGATTTTCACTTGGTTGACTTTTGCACTGACACAAGCCCGAAAGCAATGGCAGGTTAAAACTGCCGATGCCTGAGCACAAATTAAGGCAGTGGCACCAAATCATAAGTTAGCAGTCATCACATTCTTCCCCATCATGCACTACAGTAGAAATATATGCCAGTTTCACTGAAGAATGATCTGGATGAATTAGTAAAAATTCTTTAATTTCTTAAATCTTGACTTTTGTGTAAAGAAAAAGAAATTGAAACTATGTATAGATGAGATTAAAGAACTAAACAATTCTCAAAAATTTTATACTCACACTATGCAAAACTGATTATACATAAAGGCATTAACCGAGTAAAAACAAAAGTACAGAACTATGGGTCAACTGTAATTACAGTTATTAGAATATAGACAGCATTAGCATTCTGTGCCCAATTTTGAATACAAATAATATGAATATATTTGCAGGGAACCTTTAGGAATGTTACTTTTCTTCTGCTAACATTATAAACAGTTATTGCCTTTTATTTGCACTGTTATTCTCTAAATTGTTTCTAGAATTTAAATTTAGAAGTATGGAAAGAACTGATAAGTCGTGGTTTGTGTTTTTTAATTTGGAATAGGAAAATTCCTTAGCCCCAAGTTTAGAAACAATCGAGGATTCTTGGGTTTAAAGTAAAACTCCAAATAAAACAAACATTGGGAAACTAATCTTTTCTTTTTCTTTCTAATATTGGTGTTTTTCTATTTATAGAAAAGATTATCATTTTTTTAAAATAACCCTCTCTAAGCATCATTTTTTTTTGTAAATGAGAAACATGTGCTCTGATTATTTTAATATGTTTACTTTATTTGATCTTCAGGTAGAGTGTCCCAACGAGACATATTTCCTCTCATTTGCTTATGTGTTTCTGCTCCTTCACTATCCTCAAGAAATCAGAAGAGTAAGAATATCTATCTAACCACTGGACCACAACATCAATGCCCAGCGACATTCCTATGTCACTTATGTTTAGTGGTTTCAGATACATCTTTACTCCAACAGCTAAACATAAAAGAAATGGTTAAGAAACACTTTTTTTTTTTTTAATCTGAAAGCTACCCAAAATCTTTTTGGTCTTCAGATTACAAACTTCTCATCACTGATATTTATATACTTTGTCCACTTATGTACTTGGCTTTGGCTGTTGGCTGTCAAATTATATTTATTTTCCACATGAAATGCAATACTTAAAAATATCTGTTAATAATTCTAAAAGAATTATCTTGGAATAGTAAGACAGAGAAAGTTCTATAATGCTACTTAAATAGTAGACATCTCTGAGTATTGATATGCTGTGTTGGATTTCACTTTTTTATCTACTTTTTTCTTAAAATCTTTACATTCCCCAAATTTAAATACTTAAAAACCCACCCAGACTTCAGCCAAATGAGTTGCTTTTGCCTTCTTAAGACTGTGGGAAAACACTGGAATTATCACATGATAATGTAATTCCAGAAGAACAAAAACTTTCGCAATTCTGTTCACTGCTGTGCTCTGCCTCACAGTAAAGTGCATGGTATACTGTTGGCACTCAATAAATGTTCGTCACATGTTTGTTGAATCTGTAGAACAGAATCACATAAAGATTCAATTTAGCAGTCAAAGAATTGCAAATAGAAATGTTATCAATTTTGCTGTCAACAACAACAAAAAGATTAGTTTTCATGAGTACTTTCTAAAGCTGAATCTCTTAAACTCGGAGGCTCTTTTATAGAGCCAGATAGAGCATCATTTAATCAGCGTGGGATAACTCAACTTGGCGATATACCGGGGTCTTTGCAAAGTACAACTATTTTAGGTAGTAGGATCCATTTAGTAAATTGTCATTTAACTGCACTTAATGACAACCTATTCACCTGTGGGAGCAAATGCCTCTCCAAGAGGTGAACAATAGCTCTCTTTGCCTTGGTAGAAAAAGACTCAGTACATTTGAGCCTTTTAACAGCCTTCCTATTTATAATTAAGAGTACTCTCAGTACTCACACCATCACTTGTGTCATTAGATTCTATAAATATAAATGCATCTCCTCTGCCTTTCTTTTTAGTCTCTGCATTCATTCTTTGCAATTCCCATTTTAAACAGTCCTAAGCCATTTGTTCAGAATCCTGAAGTCTCCAAACGGCTCAAGGAAATGGTATCACCTGGTATTATAGATTCTCTACCCCACCATGGACCACTGATGTAACTCACTTTCTTTCTCCTTTAAGTTATTTTCCAGGGCTGGTCTGGCTATCTAAAGAAAAATAGCTGATGTCTCTCTGTTTGGAGCAAAATTTAAATGAAATGCATGAGGAAGCCTAATGTAATGTTGGGCGAGGAATAACTCTCTTCCTCGAGACCCTTTCTCCTTTCACACCAGCTGTTCCAGGTACAGCTCCTGGGTCCTCGCCACCCCCGGGCCCAGCACCCTTCCTGGGCACCAACCTCTCACGCTATTGTGATGGAAGCCGACCGCTTTCTTGTGCTTCTCCTCTCCCAGGCTGGAACTCACTTTCCTCCTTCCAACTACCCTCATCTTCCCACCCCCGGATATAAACCACTCACCTCCAGTGTCAGGGCTCCTCCCCAGCTGCTCCAGCCACAGCCATCTTTCCCTGCTTTGAACTCCTCATGGTGGTTGCCGTAAGGCCCTTCTCGGATGGGGGGGTGGGGGGAGGCCTTACTCCAATTTAACCAAAACACTCCCGTGCTTCTTTATTTTATATACTAGGCTCCAGGTAAGTCTTAATTTGAAGTCTTAATTTATTGAAAAAATAAATAAAAATAAAATCCAGAAACCATGGGTCTATAGCGCTAATTTTGGCAAACGATTGGTTACTGGATTATTTCCTCCTTAGTCTTGTCTTGCAAACCAGATCAGAAAGCTCTTGAGGGCAGACTGTATTTTATTTTTTGTAGGTATCCACCTTGGTATGTAGCATAATGCTATATACATGGTAAGTCTTCTAGAAAATATAGCTGAGTAAATTAATTTTAATGTTAAAATTAGAATGTATACTACAGACACTTCCCTCTAAAAATGAACTTTACGGGGTGCCAGAAATTTCTATATCTTGATTCGGTTTGTTGTTATATGGGTATATGGATGGATATATACATATATATATGTATATGTATATATATATACATATACATATATATATGTATGTGTGTGTATACATGTATATATGTAATCATTGAGCCGTACCCTTAAGGTTAGTGCAGTTTATGTACTTCACTATTATGTCAGCCCTCAAATTTTAAATAAACACAATTAAAAAGTAAGAAAAAAGGTATTCATTCAACGGGCATTAATTGAGTCCATATTATATTCCCAGCTCTGGGCACTCATGCGTCCTGCACTCATTCACCCACCGGGCATCCCCATGACTATTTACAAGGCACCGATCGTCTCTCTATGAGATTAACATGTCCTTACCTCACAGAGTTTACAGTCACATGGGAGGATAGCCCATTAAATAAGCAATTATAGTCAAGAATGATAATCAGGTACTAAACCTGTAGAGTGATACTGGCGTCTAATTTTATAACTCCTAGATATTTAAATACTGGTTTTCGCAATGTTAATGGACCAGCCCAGAGTCAGATATAGGCAGTCACTTATTTCTGTGGCAGGTTTCCTGCAACTTTCCTGCTCACTGGGTGACTTTATCTGGGTTTAGCACAAATCCAGCGCCACCTCAGAAGGCAGAAATGGACCAGTACCGACTCAGCTGACCCCACGCCCCTGGCTCACTGGCCAGTGCTGGGGCCTTTTGGCCTCCTTTGTCCTCGAGGGCCACTTTAGCCCGGTATCACGGCGGAGAGATGATGGGGAGGAAGGAGAATGTGAACTGCCTTTTACTGAACAGCTACTCTGTGCCAGTCACCACACCACGAAATGCATAAATGTTCTCATTGATCCTCAAACTTTTGTCAGATTCTATCATCCTCATTTCATGCACAAAAAAAAATGAAGATTACATGTAATAAGTGGCAGTGAGTGATAGGGCTGAAAAAAATCTAGGTCCAGGACTGTCGTTTGCCCAGGGGGTCCTCTTTCAGGAAGTTTAATCAATTCTTAGGGACCCATATCAACCATTTTTATGGACCTAGAACCTCTAGAAGAACGCAAAGCCTACACGTAGTCCAGCTTCCCAGCTCATGGAAACCAAGGAAACCAGTATCTCCCTGTCTTTCCCTGTAACAAACTGCAGGAGCCAGCCAGCCACCTCAGTGCCCAGACGCCTTGTTCCAACTTTGATGAGATAAAGACACTTGACCCAAAGGAAGCAGCTCTACAAACGCAGTTCCAAAACTCTAACCGCTGTCTGAAGCTACAGCCCAATAAAATAATTCTTTCATAAATGTGAAGATATTCTTGAGATACAAGTCTTAAAAGAGAACCGAATACTTATCCTGAATATTTGCTGTCATTAGAAAATGATTTGTTCATTTCTCGCTTTTTAAGAAATTGTTTTTCTATCAGCCATTTTGGTTTTTTTTTTTTTTTTTTTTACTCTCCTACACAAGTTTCTGTCTCAAGCAGTATTTTGAGAAAGCAAATTTAAATTTTAAAATCCTTTATTTTAGACAAATCCGTCCAATGCACCAAAGAATCAGTTTTAATTTCCTAACTATATATAAGCTTGTTTTTAACATCCTAGAGAATTTAGCATTAAATCACTAAGACAGAATGGTCCCTAGAAAAAGGAAAAAGGATTTACTCCCTCAAATTTCCCCCAACATTTAAATTGAGACACAAAATAGCAAACTAATCAAATATGACAGAGCTGCAGGACACAGGAAGCTGAAACAGGAGTGTTATCGAGCCTCAAAGATAAGCTTTAGACATGTGCTTTCAACTAGCCAGGAGGTTGTAGGAAGTAGCCGATGTGACAATCACACAGGACTTGAGTTTCAGGCCCAGGTTCAATCTCAGCTCTGTCACTAACTTGTGACGTGATCCTGGGCAAGTGCGCTCAACTCCTCACATTTCTGGCCTTAATCTCCACAAGGTTCCCACCATAACGACACTGACCAAGTGACTTTACAGGGTTGTTGGTGAATAAGCAAATAAGCAATTATCACACACACACACGTGCACATATATGTTACACAACTGAGAACAATCATTGCCATTATGGGAATATAGCACTGTGCTTGGGATGGTTTGGTAGGAGGAATATATAACAAGTCATTAAGAGGCAAAATTTGGCATGGGTATTTAATGACAGAAGAAGTAAAGTATTTCAGCCCGCATTTCATTAAGTTGAGCTCTTCTCCTAGCTTCTGTGTCTTCTTTTCAATCTCTCTTACAGTCTTTAAAACCCGCTGCTCAGGTCAGAGAGAGAAAAATGGGCACTGGACTCTGTGGCCACAGGTGATTTGGAGTCTTGGCAAGAAAAAAATACAGGAACTCACTAACCCGCCGAGAGTATTAATTTCTATTTTGCTCTTCTCATGAAAATGGCAATAAGGAAACTGGAGTGTTATGAACTAAATGTTTGTGACCCCCAAAATACATATGTTGAAGCCTAACTCCCCCTTCCAGGTGATGGTACTTGAAGACCCGGGCTTTGGGAAGTAATCAGGTTTAGAAGCGGTCTCGAGCGTAGGGCCTCATGATGAGATTAGGGGAAGAGAGACCAGAGCTCACTCTCCTGCCACCTGAGGATACGGCAAGATGGTGGACCTCTGCGAGACAGCAAGAGAGGCCTCACCAGGAGCCGGACATGCCCGCGCCTTGATCTTAGACACCCAGCCTCCGGAACTGTGAGAAATTAATTTCTGCTGTTTAAACCACCCGGTCTAAGGTATTTTGTTATGGCAGCTCAAGCAAAATAATAGAGATACGATGCAGAAAAAAATAATAGAAAATGTTTGTTTGGGTTTTTTTTTAAGCTTTAAAGTGGCCATTGTTAACAGGGAAGATTCAAAGGGGAGGAGTCTGGCATTATCCGTAGCCTACGGCTTGCCCCATGCTTTTCCTACTCTCTACCCGCCTCTCAGCGAGCATTTACCAACAGCACTGAAAATTTCATCTCATTTAACCCTCATGGCTTTTCTATGAGGTAGCATCATTTCCCCCACTGGACAGTGGGAGAAACTAAATGCTCAAAGCACTGCCAGTGTGAGGATGCAGAGATTTGGGCCCACCTCTGCCCAGGGCAGGGCAGAGTGAAATGCATACCCTTTGCTGACATCTTTGAAAACCTCATGGAACTCAGCAGGCGGGTAGCTGTGCTATCACCACTTTATAGATAAAGAGAAAGTGAGTGGCAGAGCTGGATGAGATCTTAGAGCATCTGACTTCAAAGACAATGCCCGCTCCAGAAAACGAAGTTGTCTTTACTTGGAAAAGAGAAAGCCATGGCAGCCTCCAGATGGGCTTCTCTTCTTCCTCTTGTGATTCTCCCGTTCTCTCTTAAAATCCTCTCATTCACTTACAACTTCTTTCTAATAGAGACCGGGTCACAAAAACAGCCTCCTGATCTTCGTGCCTCCTGCTTTTGTAACCCATCTCCTAAGAACCAGGAGAATCCGTTTCCTTGCATGATCTTATTTCCTCACGTCACTCCCATGCTCAAAAGCCCACAGTGGCTCCCATCTGTCCATCACTTCCACTTTAAAGTCCAAGGCCTCCAGCCACCACTCTCCTCCCCTTAGTCAGACACAGCGCATCTGTCCAGGCTCCACCAGTAACTCCTTGTGCCTCATTTGGAGGCCGCCCTGCCTCGGGGTCGCCAAGTACTTCTCATTCTATGTTTGCACACTCTCCAGACTGTTCTTCCCCAGAGGAAGCCCTTGAAAGAAAGGGAGGAGGAGGAAGGAAATGAAGGAAGCCGGGTTGTCCACAGACGATCTTCTCTCAGGCATTCATTCTCCTCCTCCCTCACACTCTCAAACAGAGAAGGGCTCCAGGACAGCAGAGAAAAGACGGGGAGGAGAGGCCTGACACGGCTTCTTCAAGGGACACGAACGCATGATTTATTGTTGTGTTTATCGCTCATGCACTTTGTTGTTAACTATATCTCCTTCTCTTCTCACACATCTTCACCTCTTACGCACTGGTTTTAACAAGAATGGGTGAGGCCAGGGAGAGACACCTAGGAGACCACAACATACATTTCTCTAGTCTGGGTTTTGACATCTATTTCTAAGAAAATGCCTATTAGGAAGGAAACATAAGACCCTGGGAGGAAATCAAATATTAAACCAAAAATAATAGCTTTTTAATGTTACACACAGCAGTTTAGCCTTGCTGTAACCTAAGTCGGTGGCCTATCATGGTAGTCTATATTTAACTGCCTCTAAGCACAGTGTACTCTGGAGAACGTTTGTATCAGGAATTAGCAGCTTCTGAGACACAAAGCAGACCTATACAGTAGTCTGAGGAAAAGAGGAAGAGGTTTCAGAGAAGCTGAAATAAATTACAAACGCCCAATGTAAACTTCAGCTAAACACATATAATTTCTTTCTTTCTGTCTGTCTGTCTTTCTGTCTGTCTGTCTTTCTTTTTTTTTTTAAAGAATAGCTATAGAATGACTAAAGCAGGAATCAGCAAATTCTGGCCCACAGACCAAATCCACCTCCCAGCTCTGACCCGTAAGCTAAGAATTGTTTGTCCATTTTTAAGTGGTTGAAAAAAATCAAAACAATGATATTTTATCACATGTGAAAATTATGTGAAATTCAAGTTTTGGCGTTCATAAATAGTTTTATTGGAACCCAGCCATGCTCACGCATTTACATAGGCTGCTTCTGCACTACAATGGCCAGGCCGAGTAGCTGTGACAGAGACCATATGGCCCATAAAGCTGAAAATATTTACTATCTTGCCCTTTATAGGAAAAGTTGGCCAATCCCTGATCTAAAGTTCAGTTCCCACGAAGGCACACAAATGCTTCTGTACACACGGTGACGGAACCAGCATAAAAAGTGAGCGGAAATATGTAGTACTTAAATACAGAAACAATTTCGTCTTCGTTTCAGTGTTTCTCACATTGAATCCTGGGGAGTCCTATAGGCCAGGGTGGTGTCCCTTTGGAAGATATTTGGGCAAGGTTCTAAGATTCTTACCCCTCCTCCCAAAAAGAGTAGTTTCGCTTTCATACTTATATGTTGGGATGCCATGTGTAATTTTATCGGAAAATGGGTTTTGTTTAAAAAAAAAAAAAAAGAGTGAAACTCATTGTGATCTGTGAGAAATAAAACCCCACAAGCCAGGACTGAAAATCAGTCAGCTCTATTTGCTAAGCATATGTGTATGCAACAGAATGTAGGTAGCTGACATGGTATGTTATAAGAAGACATGATTTTTGTCATAAAGCACCTTTTTCCACCTCAGCTTAACCCCATTTGCACATAGCCCTGCAATATACTTCATTAAATATATAAAATTACAAAGCAATTTGATTCATATGGCCATATTATTGTCACACACCCATTTTCCCGGTGGTAGCCAAATCAAAAACTCTACAAACAGGGTTGCAGAGTACCTATAATTTATTTTTATAAGTAATGAGCCATTAACAGGTACTTCAAGGGGTAATTAAAAGGAAATTGATAGGAGCTGACTGTAAGGCTTGGAATTTTCACGTTTGCTTTTTTAGTAAAGCAATAGTCTTCTAAACTCCACTCAAAACATCTGAAAAATTAGTTTAGTCATGTAGCATGGAACTAGTAAACCGATATCGGCTAGGTTCCATCTAAAAGGCAGCTCTAATACGTTCATAAGAAGACTGAGTCTTGCAGAATGCCTGGGGCAGTCAAGGCTGGCTCCTTAAACAGTCAAGTCAATAAAGGCAGCAAGAACTGCTAAGGAAATAGGGAATTACCTGTATGTTATATTTTAATGAACGTACATTGTAATGAGCATGAAAATATCAAGTGACTTCATTATCCACCTAAGTTTTTTACCAGGATTAGATGAGGAAATTAATTACTTAAGCCACACACTGGCAAAAATAGAGCACTTGCTGAAAGCAATGCAAGTATTCATAATTCCACAGCCCAATTTTTTCCATGTGAATGACTCTGAAATTTTATGACTCTGTGGGAAAATAAAATTCCCAGCGTTAAGTATTTCTCTTAGCCATTATTTTTCAGTACCTTGATTAACGCAAGACCAACTCTGCGTTTCTTTTCAGTGTTTGTCCAATAGTAAATTCTTAAAATTTGTAGAGCTGTTCTCTACAATCATCTGGTATATATTTTGGAATGCCTTAATGAGTCATATATTTTTCCTGCCCCTATTTTCTAAACTCCTAATTTGTTCTAATAAGTTGTTCTACATTTCACACTGTATGCATGTGAAGTTATGTGACAAGTATGTACAAGTTCAGTTACACTTTAAACTTGGACAGTGCTCTGTTGATTAGATCTCTATAAAACTGAAAATAAATAGATGAATAAACTAAATAAATAAGTTTTATATGTTCTAAAATAGTCAGCAAGGCAACTTCCAAAAGAACCTCACCTTCAAATAAGAAGCACGTCGGCCAGTAAAAGACTGGGGAGGAGCCAGCATGCTTTATAGGATTCCGATTATTTCATAATATTATGTTGAAATCCCTCTCCCACAGATCTACAGTATGCAATGTCTCTAAGAACATACCATAATCACACTCCTAAGTATTCTTGTAGCCACATAAATAGATGAAGACCAATCTCAGAGCATGAAAGAGGGCTCAGGCGAGTTTGGAATATGCATATTAAACAACCCCATAACACTAGAACTTCCATTGAAACTGCTATGTTATCATTTTGAACAGATTTCTAAAAGGCCAAATGGAAAATCCGGCAATTTCACACAATCAAAATATAGTAAATAATGCCTTCCTCCACCCACTAGCCCCACACAAACACTCACGTATAAAACCTCTGATTGCTATGCACAAGCTAGGAAAGTGTCACTGCCAAACATTTGCAGTGACCAAGTCAAATCAGATTGATTCTGCTTTTCTTCGCTTGCCCCCTGGTGGAGACACGAAACCTGAGCCAACCGGCACGGGGGAGACAAAAAGAGTCAGAGAATTCATCCTTTAGCTAACAAGAGTTGGCTGTAAACAAAACGCAGAATTTTCCAGAGGTTAGGAATTATGATTTTAAATCACCCATCCATTCTCCAAAAATTCAGCCTTTCATACACATCACCTACTTCTAACAATAAGGTGTTAGAACATTCCAATCTAGGTACAAAAAGACTTGATTCCAAAAGTAAAATTATCTTTGGCACCCCTCCCCTTTCCCCTAGTCACCCCAACCCAAACACACACACACGCACGCACACGCGCGCACACACACACACACACACACACACCAGGGAAGAAAGAATCTTTGCTTGCTGAGTCTTCATGTGCCACAAGACTCTTCTGTGTTCACCTTGAAGGCAATAGTTTACAAAAAAATAAAAAAAACAAACAGAACCTTCCAGTGCTCACCAAAACTAGCTATGGACCAGCTATCAACACAATTTGGGTATCCAAAAAGTTTATCATTTCATAATTCATACTTCGAAGTTACATGGACTCTTTACTCATGCAATCTATATCATATATAGTTACCACTTCATCTATTTTATAAGACCAAAATATATATTTCAAATTATTTCCATTAACTCATTAATAATAATTTATATTTAATATATATTAGTTATTATATAATTAATGTATCCATTGTTTATGGTTAAAATAATGATTATTATATAATTAATATAAACTATTAGAATGCGCTACAATGGAAAGAACTTGAAATGCAAAGTCAAAAGGCCGCAGTTCTTTCTCCAGCCTCTATCATGAATTTGCCATGTAACCTTGCAGTGTAAACTTGTTCACGGTGAAAGCAGCTTTCTCGCTGCAAAGTTAAGGACTGGAATGGAGGAATCCCCAGGGTTCCTTGCAGTGCTGGTTGGTGTTGGTTTTTCTAAATGAAAACAAATGAGCCACATCTTCCATTTCCCTTGTTCACAGTGCCCCCTAGTGGCTCCCAAGAAAAATTAAGTGATTTAAATTTTTTATTTTTGCATGTACGTAGGAGAACGTTAAACTCAATAATACCCAAACTTTTTAGATCGGTGTGATGGTTAATTTTACGTGCCGTGTTAGCTAAGCCATGGCACCCAGATATTTGGTCAGACACCAGTCTACGTGTTGCTGTGATGGTATTTTTTAGATGAGATTAATATTTAATCAGATTTTTTGAGTAAAGCAGATTACCCTAATGGGAGTGGCCTCATCGAATCAGTAGAAGCCTTTAAGAGAATAAGATTGAGGTCCCACAGAAAGAAGGAATTCTGCCTCCAGACAGCCTTCAGGCTCAGATTGCAACCTCGACTCTTTCCTGGGTCTCTGGCCTGCTGGCTTGCCCTGCAAAATCTCAATATGCCAGTCCTTACGATAGTGTGAGACAATTTCTAAAATTAAAAATATATATATAAACCTTTCTTTATATATGTACATATATGTATATACACATGTGCATATGTATACATATATATACATGCACCTATATATACTCATACATATCCACACGTCCTCTGGAGAACCCTAACTAGTGCAATCAGTGATTCTCGAATGCTTCCCAGAAAATGCTCATGTACCTCTCTCTCTAAGTAAAGATTTCTGCAAGTAATGAGACATGAGGATGAGAGTGTGTAACTCGTGTAAAGTGGGTGGAGGCAGAAAAAAGCTTGAGAACAATTCTCATATAACACAATTAAACAGGTGCCTGTCCTTCCCATCTCCATTATGAGTCAGTCTGCACTTGTCAACAATAGGCTGTCCCAAGTGGGGGCAGCATATAGAGAGGCCAAACCCTCTGAACATTCTTGAGCAAGAATATTACCGGCACTGGCCTTGAAGAGACAGGGTCTCTTCACACTCTGCTGTGGCTATGGAGAACTCCTGACAAAGCAATCTGGCCATTTATAAGCTCCTTAAAATGTTCATATTTGATGCAGCAATTTTACTTCTAAGTAAATAATACATTTATCAGCAAAGATTTATACAGATGTTCTTTTCAATGTAACTTATATTAAATCTCAAAGTGATCTAAAATAATGAAATTAGTTGACACACCCATAAAGTGATCTTTTTTAGTCATCAAAAGTATTTTAAATTCTAATGATCACAAAATGTCCAAAGAAAAAAGCATAATACAAAATTTAATAGTTTTTTAATGTAAAAAAATCACTAAATGTAAAAAAAAGTCATTAAATGTATTTCTGAATAATGACATTATGAGTGATTTTAATTTTGTCTTTATTTTCTAAATGATCCACAGTGAACATATTACTTCATAATTTAAAATATTTTTATTTTTTTAATTTGATTTTATTATTAGTTTCAAGTATACAGTACATTGGTTAGACATTTACATGGCTATTCCCCTAATTGCTCTTTCTCTCCTCTGGCTCCCCACCTAGCCATTACATTTAATGCTAACTGCATTCCCTATGCTGTGCTCCCCATCCCTGTGACCATTAACAACTACTAATTTGTACTTCTTTAACCCTTCGCCCTAATCTTTCAGCCCCTCAACGTCCCTCTTCTCTGGCCATCATCAGATTGTCCTCTATATCTGTTAGTCTGTTTTTGATTAGTTTGTTCTTTTTGTTCCTTAGATCGTCACATATAAATGAAATCATATGATATTTATCTTTCTCTGAAGTGAATGCCGCTCAAGCAGATATTTGTATATCCATATTCACAGCATATTCACAAGGGCCAAAAAGTAAAACAACTCGTGTCCCTCGACGGATGAATGGATTAATAAATTTGGTGTATATATAAAATGGAATATTATTTGGCCAATAAAAAGAATGAAATTTTAACACTTCTTTCAACATGAATAAACCTTGAAAACATTACACTTAGTGAAATAAGACAGACACAGATGGCTAAATATCATATGATTCCTCTCATGTGAGGTACCTGGAAGAGGCAAATTCATAGGCAGAAAGTAGAACAGGGATCCCAGGAGCTGGGAGAAGAGGAATGGTGGGGAGGGTGTTAGTGTTTAATGGGTACTGAGTTTCTGTTGGCAATGATGAAAAGTTTTAGGTATACATAGCAGTGATGGTTAAACGACACTGTGAATGTATTAAAATGATAAATATTATGTTATGTATATTTTATCACAATAAAAAGTGAGTGCCTCGGGATGCTTTGCCCTACCCCAGAGGCACCACCAGGGACTCCTTCCTCTCTGCTCTCAGAGGCTCTTCCTCCTGCTACTAAAGCAAACATACCATCCATCACTCAACAGCATAGTTATTTGACTATATGTTTGTCTCTACTTTTTCACTATGAGTCCTAACAGACAGGGATGAGCGTTAATCAATCCCCATGTCTCCAGCACACAGCACAGGATCTGGCACATAGCAGATGCTCACGGAAATGTTTTCCAGAAATGATTACATGAAAGACAGAAAAAGCAGCCCATTCAAAGCTTTAGTGAAGCTGCTTGATCAAATCAGAAGCAAACATCCCAGAACAATCTAGTTTCATTGGGTCAACTAAGATATTTTCAGAAAATATTAGAATGTAAAAGCATTCCCCCTTTTTCATCTTATGAGACAAGAGGTAATGGACTCCTGCATGGAATGAGAGCTGGTGACTGTGGGACAGACATGACTGGTGTTCGCTCATACTGGGTCTCCCCTTCCTAGGACATGGAAGACCACACTTCTGAGATCCCTCCATGCTGGACTAGGCCGTATGATGGGTCTCTTCGACAGCTTTTGATGTGTATCACTTCCAGGTGAAGCAATGAAAAGTCTCTGAACAACCTTCTAGAAAAAGTAGAATGGAAAGCAGAGTAGAGCCATAAGACTGAAGTAGCCTGGATTATGGAGTTTAGATGAAGGTGGACAAAGCTGAAAGTATTAAGTCACAGAGATTCTGGGATCGTGTGTTACTTCATTATATAATAAGCCTACTGACTGAGGCAGAAACATTACCTGTGCTGACTTCTGAGAGTCTTCAGGCACTGTTGCTCTTGGGGGCCCTATACCACCACCAGATCCACCAACTTGAAGAACAGGATCTGCCATGTTGCCTACAGATATTAAAGATCATTGAGTCTCAGAAGGGGCAAAGGATTTGAATAGACATTTTTTCCAAAGACAATATATGAATGGCCAATAAGCACATGAAAAGATGCTCAGCATCATTAATTCTCAGCATCAGAACCACAGTGAGATAACACTTCACACTCACTACGATGGCTAAAATCAAAAGGATAGACAAGTATTGGTGAGGATGTAGAGAAATCAGAACTCTCGTTCATTGCTAGTGAGAATGTAAAATGGTGCAGACACTCTGGAAAACAGTTCCTCAAAATGTTAATCAGAGTCACCATACAACCCAGTGCTCTAACTCCTAGGGACAGACCCAAGAGACATAAAAACATATGTCCACAGAAAAATTTGTGCATAAATGTTCATAGCAGCAATGCTCATTATAGTGGAAAAGTGGAAACAACTCTCACAGATCCCACAGAAGTTCTGAGGATGGGCGTTACTGGCCCCACACCCCTCGTGTCACACAGTAGTAGGCTGGTGGCAGAGCCAGGACCGCCAATCTACCAATTCCAGTGCTTTTTCTACTATAATAATTTTCCTCCAGTAATGACGAGGACAGTAAGAGGAAGGAAGCAAGAATAAATGAACATTAATTAATTAGTTTTTAATTAATATATTAAAAGCCTATTGGTTGCCAAATGCTGTGCCAAGGTCTTTATTATATTCTTTGCCCATTTTCAGATGAAAATGCTGAGGTTCAAAAAATAATAACTTGCTTGATGGTGATGCAGTTGTTAAGAGGGGGAAGCGGAATTCAAATTCAGCTATGTTCTGCTTCTAGGTGCACGTTTCTTTTCCACACCACTGTGCTGCATCAACCGCTGAAGATCAGTTCCTCTGTGCATGCTTCCTACCCACCCCAGCCTTAACACCTCAAGACACATGGTTCGTCCATGGGTTCATCACTGTCTCTTCTACCATAAACTCGAAGTTCCTTGAGATTGGGTCCTCAGCCCCTCGCACAGTGCCTGACACAGAGTTAAGTGCTAAATATGGTTTGATGAATGAATGAATGAATGAATGAATGAATGAAGTCTCAAACTGAAATTCACAGCAAGCAGCTAATGCTCAAGAGACTAAGTGTTCCCTTTGCCCTCTATTAATGTCATTGTAAGACAAGCCGGCAAGATCCTCATGATCATTCGAAAGACAATGAGGGACTGTAAGAAATTCTACAGCCACCGGCCTTTGTTCTGTGTGACTGCACAGGACCTGGATGTTCATGCAGCTAACTCACACAGGTGGACACAGCAGCTCCACCACTTCCCCCGGTTCCACTCTGCCTCTGGCATGCAGACTGTAGGAAGCACGCCAGCCTCTCTCCCCAAAGACTGCCAGCTAATCCAGGCTGTTCCTGGCCCAGACGGAATAAACCACAAACAAAGGAGTCACGGGTTGGACAACAGCTTTCACTGTAGAAAACCTCAGAGATCCAAAACGGCTCGTAGGAAACATCTGAAGTATTCAAAAACCCATTAATTCAATATACATTGAGTATTACATTTTGGTACCACACTAGGCTATGACAGGGAAACAAAACAAAGGCCAGTGAATGCTTAAGTGCTTAGTAAGTGCTCCTCTCCTGCGCAGCAAATAACGCTATTGCGGCCGTTCCGCAGATGGGAAAGCTAAGACTTGCAGAGATCAAACGGCTTGCCTGAGGAGGCTCAGCTGGGCGGAGGGGGAGGAAGTACATTCGTGCCTGGATCTTGTGACGACACATTCTCATGTTCTTCCTACCGGCCTTGGTCAAACTGCTGTACTCCTGGAATGAAAAAAGATCCTATAGAAATGCCAAGATTCTCCTCTGCCTACGAGGCTTTCATTAGCTCTCACTCCACCCCCACGCGATAGCACTCCGTTGTGGCACCCTGGAACAATTCTCCCTGGGACACCATCGTGTGTATTCGGACTTCTTCAAGATATTCCCTACAAAACCTGAAGGTTTTAAAGGCTGGGTTACAGAGAAGAGTTTAAGGAGCATTTGACGAAAGATCTTATTCTGTGGAAAAAACACCCATGCTGTGAACTTACCTGGGGAGACAACTTTTTAAGAACAATTTAACAAACCCACCGGCTTCGTCATCACCAAAACAGATTTTGACTTTGTTTTGATGATTCTGGACCTGAGTGCTCTGCTGAGGAACCATGAAAACAGTCCTGATAGGTCATGTTATAAACATGTACCAGGTTACAAAGCACCCTTAAAGTCAAAAATGGATTTTGGCCCTTTAGCCTGGACTTGACTTTGGCAGCCGGTTATTATATGCAGCAAAAAGAAGTTTAGCTAAATTTAGAAAGCGTATTGAGAACTAAGCTTATCAGTGTTAAAACATACTGAACCACATTCACTTCAGAGGAGTTAGGTACACCATTACGCTGGATAATCTAAATTTGGTAACAAATTAGCAAAATATTCTTAATAATGAACTAATATTCCAAAGTCATTGAAGATTGTAAAAAGGCAGCGTGACATCACAGAAAGTTTTAAGTAACTAAAGCTACAGTGTTTGGTCTGCAGTGGTGAAGTTTAAAAAAGACTTATTACTGTCCCTTAAATATATGTAATGGTATTATATATAAAGTTTACCTTTTCTTCATTTTAATTGAGGAAAGATTCAGAGGGAAAAAAGTATGATAATAAAGGTAATAAACTAGCAAGAGACTACTAAAGAGCTACAGAATCTAGTTTTCTGGAATTTAAAAAACTGGATAAATTCTTATACTCCTTAGATAATTTCAGTAGAGTCTTCTCTAAAAGGTGAAAGAAGATGATTAAATGTCAGAACAGGTGGTAGTGATAATTATAGCCATTGCTTTCAGAAACAAACAGAAATCAGCAAGCTCCAGAATTGCTAGAGTTGGCTTCAGGGAGAAATGAGAAAATGGTTAAAGCTTGGCAAATGTGTAGGATTTGGGCAGAGCAGTACAGAAACAGGCAGAGCAAGGACTCAGAAGTCAGGACAGGGTGTTTGGGGCCATAAAGAGAGAAAGTGACAAAAAAATGAGATTAACGTAATTTATTAAAATTTTCGTTTTTACAACACTGTAGAACTTTTATGTGACCAGATTAATTCTTCACTGCCCCACGAAATTCCAACATCTCACAATATATTTCTAGACCATGTTTTTGCCCAGAATTTAAACTTAATATTTACATAACATTACATATTTCTAAATTTTCCATCAGGGTCATTAAAAACTAATTTTCATGACCCACACGATTATTTGTATAACCACCTGTTTCCTGACAGGAGTTGCGATTTGGCAATGACAGTAAAGAAAGATTCCAATTTCAAGGCAGAACCAGGGCCAGAAATGAATGTAGGCAAAAAAAAAAAAAAAAAAAAAAAAAAAAAAACCTTTCCTGTCAAACATTTTTTTTACATTTGTATAATTTTCTGTGGGTGTATTTTTTACAGGACAACCTTTGCAACCTTCTGTATCCTGCCTCTCATATCCTCTTCTCTCCTGTCGACTTCTAGCAGCAAACAACTCCCACTGAAATCCACCATCCCTTTACGGCCCACCTCCACCAGGAAAAAAAAAAAAAAAAAAAGCCAACACCTTCCAAACTGCTGCTAGGCCTGAAGTTCAGCCAATGGTTTTGGGCATCTCCATGGAGAAGGCCTGACCTAGAGCCCATGATTCTCCTAGGGTCGGCCTAAGAATGATCTCACCACAAGAGAGTATAACTTCAAAAATGAAAACAATTTAATTATGTGCAGCTAACAACAAAAAGAAATATTTTCTAAACATGCAGACTTGCCTGCTACAGCAACTTTTAAAATGTTTTACAGAGCATTCTTATTCATTGTGACTTTCCCCAATGTGTTGATGGTGGATCGGGTGACATTAAAACCATAACAAATTTCCTATTCTTGGAGCAGCACCCTTAATTATTGCTTTTCAGCTGTGATGAAGCATGTGACTAATTTCTTTTCAATGAGCCACTGGCCTGTGAAAGATACATTTTCCACTCCAGCTAATTTCAACCAACAGATATGCCCCATATCACCCTCAAATCCCCTCATCTAACCTCCACATGAGGAATGACCAATGGCCAGGCCAGACTAGCACTACACACATTGAGAGAGTGCGGTCAAGCAGTTCCAAGGTCAGAGCATGAGGATCATCCATCATTAATGCCTCTCCCAACCCTGGCATTTAGGCCTTCACCGGACATCTTCCTCTCTCTCAAAGGAATAGGAAGCAGACAAAGACTGCTACATTGTACTGCCCTGCAGAATTTAGAAAACAATATCATCACCCATAGTAGTAATCTCTCAGTGCATCTAGAATGTACTTCGGCCAAATGAGAATTTAATAAACCACATCTGCTTACATTTGACCAATGAAAGGAAAATCTTTTAATGTGAGTCAGAACATTGTTATATTTGGCCCAATATTCTACCATGTGCAAAGAAAACAAGTTGGTATAAAAGTGAATAAGAATGCTCCAGGCGGCCCTACCTACCTTATTAGGGGCATAAGCCAGTTTAGTTCTTCTTATGCAGACACTAGCTAAAAATCCATCAACAGCTCACAGTCAGTATACTCCAGCAGCTATGGGAAAAGCGTATCGGGACTTGCAATTCCACCTAAATCACTCATAACTGCATGAACATATAGACATTATTACTGTGCAGGTAAACAGGCACTGTGCTTGACATACAGCAGGTGCTCAATAATTGTTCATTTTCTTCATGTCTCTTTGGAAGTATAAATTCCTTGGCCCAGAGAGGAGAATTACTCTGTTTCAACAACAGAAGACCTGTTTTACAGTTCATTACAATTAGAGTAAGTTAGGTTCTTTTGGTTGCAAGTAACAAAAACCCAAGTCAAGCTAGCCGAAACTGCAGACTCCAGAGGCAGGGCCGAAATTGGGGCAGGCATGACCCAGTGGCGCAGACAACGTGACCAGAGACCAAGATTTAAAACGTGTACTGTTACTTACCCTAGCGTTTTACAGCTTACTCCAAAAATACAAGAAAAAAAATGAGAAACAATTTGACAAATAATTTCTCGCTTAAAGAAATATTCTAGTTATATACAGCACTGGTGGGTTCTAGAGGTTGGAAAGATCTATAACAGTGAGAAAGATAGGCAATAAAACGACAATGGACTAAACGTTTTAACAGAAAGGTAATGAAAACAGGCTTTTTCCATGTTTTCTCTTCTTTTCTCTCTGCTACCACTACAACTCATAATCCCACAGCAGTCTTTTGATTATTTTTAATTATAATCGACATACAGTATCATATTAGTTTCGGGTATATAACATAGTGATTCAACATTTATATATCTTACAAAGTGATCACCACAATGAGTCTCGTAACCACCTGCAGTCTTTAAGAGCACAGTAGTATTAAAGAGCATTGAATATAGATTATTTTCTTAAATTTTGAAAATAAGAACTTGTATGTCTGAAGTTCAAAGCACAGCAGATTAAGCAACTGTCTCGCCAAAAAACTAGTAATTTCATGACTCAGTTTTGAAAATAATCTTTAAGAAGCACAAAAAAATGATTCAGGCATAAATAAAATCCTAAGACCAAAGAAAAAGATAACAGATTTTAAAAAACTGAAAACTACCTCTTTGACTAGGAAAAGAGTATAAGTTTATTTCTAAAATCTCTAATTTCTTAACATTAGTTGGCAAAATATCTGTGGAAGAAATTAGTCAACTTTATAAATGCTGCTATTAAAAAAGCTGAAATAAGCAAATTGCTACTCTAATTTCCTGGTTGGCACCAAGGCCAAATCGCCTGCTTTCTTATGCCTGTTGCAACTCAAATCTACCTGATGGAACTCATATGCCAGCAGCGGCAGGTTTCAGCTGTAGATTTTTATAGCATACACATGATTCTCCATCTAGTTTCAAAGTGTGGCGTTGGTTAAATACAGAAAAAATTCCATCAAACTCAAGGTAAATCACAACACTTTACTTTGAAGTTAGCAAGGTCCCCAAAACAAAGGGATAAATAATTTCAAAGCAAACAGAAATATTTCACAAAATTCCATTTTTCCAGTTCTCTGAATACTTGCTCATTTGACAAGACATTTTCCAGTACATTAGTGCCAAGCAGAACAATAAAAACATATATCTTAAAACTTACATCTGTCACCACTGAGATTATGCTACCAAAATGCATAGCTTTACCTCACCACACTTATTTACTTTATTCAAACACTGTCATCATTAAACACATTCAAATTTCTACCAATTTTTTTAAAGGAAAAAAAGCCAACGTAATGACTTTCTAGTTGCCACTGAAAGAATAATCAAGTAGAAAAGTAGAGACAAAGAATGGAATGCAGAACACATACACATAGGACAGAATATGATTTTAGCTCCTAAATACAAACGCAATCTATACCCATCATATTTTCATGGAGCTGTTTCTTCCTTCCACCTTCCCTGTCTCAGTCAAGATCTCTACTTCTATGTCACTCACACTTGGAAGCAAAATGAGCAAACACCCTTTGCCGTTTTCTGAATCCAGTTAGTCACCACAGTCAGTCACCAAGACGGCTCCTTGGAAATATCTTTCATCATCCTTAAACTGTGCCTTGCAAAACACAGGCACATGATAAATATTTTCAGGCACTTTGTTTTAAAAATCATTATTCAAAATAATCTATCTTTTGTTTGGATCCTGATTTGAACAAACGAACTATAAAAAAAAATGTTTGTGCAGCCATCAGAGAAATTTAAGCACAAACTGGATAGTTGATATTGAGGAACAACCAACAATATTTTTTTTAAGTGTGATAATGGCACTGTGATCATATTTTTCAAAAAGCCATTGTTTAGAGGTATATACATGAGGTAAGTATTTACACTGAAATTATATGATGCCTGGGATTTGCTTCAAAAGAACCCAAAGTGGAGATGGAGGAGCCAGTGGTGTTATAGAAGAAACAAGATGGGCCAGGTGCTGGTATCACTGAAGCTGCCTACATGGGAATTCATTATATCATTCCTTCTATTTCTGCATATGATAAACATTCTCACAATAATAAAATGGGCTTTTCTCTCATCTAAGTGCTATAAGCATACAGAGGTTGTAGCCAAACTTTCTGAGATCAAATACTGGCTTACTAGATAGCAGCTAGGTGACTTTGGACAACAAGCTTTGTTGAGATTAAATGAGTAGTTATATGTAATGTCTGGCTCATCACAAGTACATTATAAATTTACTATTGCTATTACTACTACTTCCACTACTATTATATATATATATATATATATATATATATATATATATGTATGTATATATTTGCATTAAAAAGAGGAACATAATGCACAGTCTTTCTCTTTTGACAGTCTTTTGGTCCAGTCTTTTGGAGATTCGGGACACATAAGAGAAAGGAAAAAAAAAATTTTACCTAAACATTCTATTTACTAGACACTGAGTGAAGTCTCTTTAAGTGTTATTCTCTTACTCATGCCTCACCAACTCCACAGGATAGAGTTTACAGCGGGGAGAAGCGGAGTTGAAGGAGATGAAGCGACCTGCCCGGGGTGACCGGGCTACCTGATTCAAAGCCCTTGCTCCTTCGACAAGCTGGCAGCCTCCACCTCTTCATAACGAAGTCGTGTAGATAACAGAAACGGAAAGAAGGGCGGTCACCACCCACCCAGCTCAGAAGGCCAGGTTTCTCGGGAAGAGGAACAGAGCTGAGTCTTCAGGGCCAGTGATGGGGGCAGGAAGGCTTTTTTTTTTTTAATAATTTTTTATTTTTCAATTACAGTTGGCATACACTATTATATTAGTTTCGGGTGTATGGCGTGGTGATTAGATATTTATATAACTTACAAAGTGATCACCCTGATAAATCTATCACCCATCCGACACCATTCACTGTTATTACAATATTACTGACTATATTCCTTATGCTATACTTTACATCCCCATGACTTTCTTGTAACTACTAATTTGTACTTCTTTATCCCTTCCCCCTTTTCACCCATCCTCAACCCCCTCCCATTTGGTAACTATCAGAATGTTCACTGCGTATATGAATTTGTTTCTGTTTTGTCTGTTTGTTTATTTTGTTCTTTAGATTCCACATATAAGTGAAATCATATGGCATTTGTTTTCCTCTGTCCAACTTACTTTACAGAGGCATGAGATGGATTCCCAAGGTATGCATGGGGAAAAGAAGCAAGCCATTCTGATGGGCACAGGCTCGCTGAGGAGAATAGTGAGCGCGGAGACTATAGGAAGCAGCTGAGGGTCAGGACAACTAGTGGCAGTGAGAACAGAAAGAAGGGCTCAACAGGAAAGAAAAAAAAAATCAAATTCGACATCAATGAACTGGGTCAGTTTTCTCAAAGGCAGTCAGTCAGTCCTCAGATCCACCGCATTAGTCTTCCTGAATGCAAACTAAAAATGCAGATCCCCGGGCCACTCCTGGCTGACTGAATCGAAGTTCCAAGAGTGGGGCTCCAGAATCTGTGTTTTTAATACCTTCCCTGGGTGAGTGCGCTGTGCACGAAAACTTAGAACATCTAGGTTAGATAGCAAACCTCCGAGGAGAAATCAAAGATTACCCAAAGGATTCGGTGACTGAAAATGATGTCAGTTTTCAGCTCACGCCCAATGATGCATCACTTGTCACCTTGTTGCCAGAAAAATCATCCACAAACATGGCTTTTCTCATGCCCCACCTCTGCTTAGGCACCCAGAGCAGCTTGCTGCTGCTCACCACATCAAGTCAAACAAAACTCCGCAGCCTGCTTTCGCCCTCGACAAAGTCAGGCCCCATAGACCTCCAATTGCCTAACTCCTTAATGTGCAACGAGGCTTATTCCTCAACTTCTCCTCAGAGAACAGCAATGGTAGCAAGGGTTCAGGGCTTTACAGTGAGGCCTGGAGAGAAAGGAAGACAAAAAGGAAGAGGGTGGCATCTTTCAACCCATGCTAGCAGGGCAGAAGCATTGGAATACACGCACTTGCAAAATGAAGGTAGCTACCTGGCACTGACAGCCCCCAAAGGAGACATACAGCCCAGGGATGAAGCCTCCTCCCCCTCCACCTCAGGTGCCCTGGATGCCCAATGCAAGCACATTTCACTGAGACAAGGATGCTAGTAAATGCTGGGAGCTGACCTCTGCCATCCCCAACACAAGGGTAACACAGCCAGAAGGATGTGGCTGCCCCTAGGAACCGCCTTGCTCCCCACTGCTCTGCAAACTTCAGCTCCCTCTTTAGAATGTCCCCTTCTTCCTTCCCAACAGCCTCTCCACCTCCACAAATAATTAGCTTAAGATCTTCGAAGCATCATAAGGTGGCAAAGAATGTCCCAGCTACCTTGGACTATCTACCCCTAACCCCCCCGACACCGTCGAGTGATCCTGGACCCTCAGGCCAACCCCTGCCTCTCCTTAGCAAGTGTCTTTGATGTGCATCCTCCTTGATCTCCAAGAACCAAGGTTTATCCACCACATTTCTTCCTCGTCCCCAAGCCACAGCCACGGGAGGAGAGAGGGGACGTGGAGAGCATTCTGGATGTGCAGGCCAGGCAGGAAGCCTACCTGGGATCCCATACTCAGTAGTCCAGGGTTAAGAACCCTAGTCCAGCTGTACTGACCTATCCCCCTCCAGGAAACCATGGGGCTTGCCCAGTAACTTAGGCTTTGGCTCTTTACCGCCATCCAGTCCACTGTTCCAAGTGCTCCCAGTGACGCCACAAGACCCTAGAGACACATGCGTGCCGTCTTGGTTTCTCCTAAGGTGCCTAGTGTCTGTGCATTGCATAATATGCATGAAATAAACGCTCAGTTGGTTAAAATACTGTTATTTTCATAAATGTACATTTTTGTTTCCTCTAAAGTTTGTATCACCAGTCAAATAAATGGAGCTTCTGTCAACCAGTTCGTCAAGAACTGAGAAATTTTTTTTAATAATCACGCAATAATATTTTTGTGGTTGTTTATTTGAGAAGCTGTTGAAGTTTATCAAGATGGTTAGTTGTCCATTTAACTCTTTCTAGTATGCTTTTTCACATCATATTTATCTAAGAAAATTACCCAATTCCCATGGCTAAGGAAAATAAAATAAGTTTAAATGAAAGTAAGATGTAGGTGAAAAATAATTTATATTAAAATATGAAGAACATTGGGAGGTGGTAAGATTATTTTATAAATTTTGTGACCCAGAAAAAAAAGTTAAAATTTAATATGAGAGTGTCCCTGCTTAAATTCGCCTAACCAGGCCAGTCTGAATTTATTATATGATTATTTTAATCCAAAATAATTTTTAAGTAGGTGGCAGTTTATAAGATGAAGCACAACAAAACCATAAAAGAAAACTGTCAAATTATTGCTTTAAGACTTGATGCCTTCTCGAGTTTACAAGAATACGGCAAAACGTATCTTGTTAAAAACCACTTCTCATGGAAAGCGTGGTAGTCGATTTTACAAGATACATGGCTATACATGTCTGCATATCTGGGAAAAAGATCGAGACCCGAGGCTGCATTCGAAGGACAAGCCTGTATTGTTGTTATGCCCTTTTTAATGTACAGTGAACACCGCCCTTTACAATAGCTAAAATGTGCCAAAGAGCAAAATCTTTGCCCAGGAGCATTTACAGTCTGGAGGCACCGATGGGAAAAGCCAGGGAAAACCCCAGGAAAGTTGTAGAAGTCACTGAAATTGAAAAGCTTGCTCATCAGGCAAGTTTTCAAGCTGGCTGAAGCTGTCCACCAGACGGACTTGGGGACATTAAATTCCTTTAGGCATGGCTGTCTCTTTGGTTTGAGAACTATGAATACCTGCTTTGTTGTAACCTCTTATGGGTCAAACGTCTGACAACATGGTTAGGAAGGAAAGACCAGAGAGGTATAATTCCACATTTGCTCATCTTCCAGGTCTGTGAAACTAAGAAATATTATAGGCTGGTGGGAAGGAAAGCCTTTTATTATACAATTTGCTTTTAACGATCTACTTCTAGACAGCCGTTGCCTCCAGATAATAGTTTTAAAAGGAAAGAGGGCTTCTACTAGATTATTGTAGTTAAAATTTATATTGAATGAAAAAAAATTGATCGCATTAGCTTTGAGGAGCACCTGAAAGTTCCAGGATAACAAGAGTGGCCTGATCAGAAGCAGGTGAGTGTGTGAGAAGGAATGGACCCTGGCGGGAGGCCCTGAAGTGAAAACTCCACCGTGCAGACAAGTAGGTCAGGGTTCAAGTCTCAGCACTGCCACTCTACCTGTCTGACACTGAATTGCTCTGAATTTCAGCCTCTTGTAAAATAGAGTTAAGAAGAAGAACCTTGTTGAGTTTCTGTGAATATTAAATACAGTCGTGAATATAAATGAGCTACTTCAGAATCCAACATACAGCAAGTATTCAGTTAATAATAGCTTTTTTCAAGCTCATTCTTAAGCAAGGACGGGGCCTGCCACCTCTGGAAGGCACGGGGAATCCTTCCAGGCTCACAGTGTATGGAGTTGACCCACCTAGAGCAGTGTTGGAAAAGCATTTCACTACCAGCATGTGGGTGGCAAAGACACCCCAGTCCAGAGCTTGAAAGGCCACCTGGGACAGGAGGGGAGGGAGTCGGAGGAACATCCCACACTGGAGGGCAAAGCCAAGAGTCCTGAGCTGACCCCGGACGTTGGCCTTGGTTCTGGGACACCCTGACTGTGAGACTCTACAGGATCTACACTACAGTGCCCAACTGGTGAAGGGCAGGAGCGGGTCGGGTTAGGGGCATGGACCACTGAGTCCTAAGCTCCTGTCTGGGTCCAACACCCTAAGCTTCCACTCTGTAACCTAGACCTCAGGCTTACTCGTTCACGACCCCTGAAGCAACAGTGGAGTCAAGCCTGACAGAGACGAGGAGGGGGTGCTCTGCCCGCTATGGAGGTGGAGGCAGAGGCTGCCTGAAGAGAACAGGGTGCCTCCCTTTCCCTCTACTCAGGGGCTGGATTGGACACAAGGGGAGGGGGTACTGAGCTGGGGGACTGCAGCCTTGCAGCTGTGAGGAGGCACCGCCAAAACTCCTCATCCTGGCCTACGGGCCTCTCTCAGAGGCCCCAGGCCCAACACCTGTGACTTCAAAGGAAAGGATACAGAAATGCATTAAGCTGTGACCTCTGACCTTTAACGCTAGAGTCAGGATCACCCTCAATTCTCTGCAGAGTCAGGGGTGAAAATACCCAGAAGGTGGTGAGAAGAGAATTACAATTTTCCGAACAGATTAACAGTCTGCTTTGCTCTGGCATGAATAATACTGGTGTAATGCTTTCGTTTGTACTTTATATAAAAGCTCTTCTACCTGCTAGCACAGGTTTCCATCTATTAAAACGGAGAGGAAAATGAAGCCATTATCTGCATTCCATGAAGTACCATATGGTTACACATGGGCATCCAGCCAGGGGAGGGCTCTACCCAAGCCTCTGTGCACAATTCAAGAGCAAAAAAAGGTCGTTACACTATATTGGATTAGCGTCAGGAAAGGAGGGCCAGGATGCCAACAGGGCCGTGAGCAGAAAAAAACTCTAGCTTAATTTTTTTATCTTCCAGTTTCAGGGTTACTTTGAGCATCTCAAAAACCACAATTAAAATTAGCCAAATTTTACTCTACCAACAGCTCAATCAGCTTACTCTAAAACCAAGTATGAAAAATTCAGTCCTTCGCAAGATACGTGATAACCTAATAATGCAGTTATATATAAAGAGGCCAAAAACAAATAAAGAACCAAAAAAGATAAAGAATAAAGGGTAACATTTATGTTTTTACTTCATTTGATCCCCCAATAGAACAGGGACCTCTGAGACCCCGCAGCTGGCAAATGCACCCAGAGGTCTTGACAGGACACCCAGGTGGATCCTCTGGCAGAGGCGTTCCTCCATCCAATCCAGGGCTCCAGGGACTGCGCCCAGGAACTGAAGTCATTCCGCAGAGGGTAGAAAAGAGCGATAACATAAGGGATCATGATCCATCTCCTTATTAGGTAAGGCCCAATAATACGGACGAGTGGTAAAAAGAGAAAAAAGAAAAAAAATTGGAATGAGAGACGTAAGCACAAGCAGTTTATCAGCCTCAAGAACAGAGAACATCCTTTTAGTAACAAAATAAAAATAACCTGGAGTTTTCAGATTTTACTAACTGCAACTAAAACACACCTCAAAAACGGAATAATGAGGAAGCTATGCAAAATAATTTTTAATCACTATTATCGGTTGGTGTCTCATTTTAATTCTGAAACTTATCATGCCATAATCCACATTCTCTAAGCACTCCGAATCTCAACTGTATTGCAAAACTATTTTCTAGAACCTTCACTTACCCTATTTAAGAGCATAACCCTGCCACCTTCTCTTCCAGGGGCAGTTTGAATGGGGAAAAAACACAGTTAGCAAGTCTAATGGAGGAAGATCTTTCTTTATTCTCCTACTTGTGATTTACTCTGGCAATATTTTTCAAGCTTTCTCAACTCATGTCTTATTTTGATAAACATAAAAGTCTCAGGCTCTTCTTTAATTTTACCTGAAGTTTCAAAATCAAATATAGCAATGAAAAATATCAACACGATATTTTCAAAAGATAAATTTAGTAACCTTGAAATACACATATTTTTTTCTTCATCACATAATACTTTTAAAGAATGCTGAAGACCCTTGTTCACTTAAAAGTACAGTGATAGTCATTTCAAAATCGAGTGTTCTGCTGTTTATTTTCATAGACAGAAGTGAAGAGAAAAAAACAGACTAGCTAATGTAAATAAAAGAAATAAGACAATACCCAGAAAAGCATGTTTGCTGTTTCAATGCAAATAAGGAGATTGCCACAGTGATCCATCCCTAAAGTATGTCAAAACAAATCCCTTTTCCAAAGGCCTCTCCAGAGTTCTCTCCTCAAGAACACCAGGGAGGAAGATCTCTCCTCATAAGTTCACAGATGTGACTTCCCACCAGTATCAAGAGCAGATTGCCTAATTCACTCAGCGGACTGCATGTGATGTAACTTCTTATAAATCACTTACAGGAAGTCGTGAGCATGTCATCCAAGAAAAAAATAAATAAATAAAGAGGTGATTTTAATTTGAAAAATTATCTATAAATGTATGGACTATCATGTTGGTCTTTATCCCTTCAAGTATCAATTTTGGTGTATTCAGAGTTTCCATTTTTTTTTTTTTTTTTTTTTACCAAATTTGCAATCCTCCAACTGAAAACTGTCCATAAGTACAAGGAAGTTGGTCTTTTCTCTGGTGTTCCCAAAGTAGGGCCGTTATGTCTTTTTAGTCACAAATCCATCCAGCATTTGTCCCTCTGCTGACCCATCCCAGGATGGACCCTGTAATCACTATTCAAAGGTCAACAAAGCAAGGAGCATCCTCTGGTGTTCAGCACACCCTTTGGATGCAGTGAACCACCTAGTAAGGATTGATGTTTCCTAGATTACGGAGCAGTTTTGGAATCCAGTGTTTTGAAATTCAGCCCCCAAATAGCTGGAGGTTTTCTTTTTCCTTCGATTCAGTTCACTAGCTCCCAAGAATGTCGACGCCATTTCGAAGCTTTAGTGGTGGTCTTCTACCTTGAGAAAACAGTACCAGCCGGTTTTTTTCCACTATGACTTCAGATATAGATTGCACCCAGACCAGGAAAATACACTTTTGGTTATCACAACTGACAGCCAAAGTGACGTTTGATCCATGGCTACACTGGAAAGTCAATAGCTTTAACTGAGTTATCAGTTCAGTGCTTGCCTTAGAGTTGGACAAAGACATTATATGGAATTTCTTCTCCACTTCCTCTCTAAGAAATTTTGACAGAAGCAACAATGCTGGTTTTCATGAGATATCTTTAATAGGAACGTTTTTCTTTTCAATTAAGAGACTGTCTAATAAAAAAACTTTCACAGCTTTTGTGGATTTCTGGTAATATGTTTCAGTTCCATCTGATCGCATGTATAGAAGAAAATAAATTTTTCAGACAAAAAAATTTCACTATTTTTTAAATAAGGTTTTCATGAGTAAGGCTTAATGACATCACTACTCAGCTTTGAAAACTATATACAACGTGCATCTTATTCTTTACAATATACACTTATGAATCCACATGTGACACACACCTCATAAAATTATTCATCTTCTGTACTGAGCCAGGATTTCTGAAGATTGTTGAAGCTGAGCATTTGAGGCTAAGGCTACTCCAGACATCTAATCATGGAAGCAAACTTTTTGATAATTTCATGTAATCTAATCTACACTAAAAATGTAAATTTTGAACACTTTCTTTTTAGTCAATGCATGTAACATACAACTTGTCTAATTTTGACATCTTCCTCTGCCCTCCTAAAAATTAGAAGCTTCTCAGCATTGCTTTTACGTTAAAGTACCACATTGTTATTCCTGCCTCCCGGTGACCCAACATGGCAATTTGCAGTGTTACAGAGACCTGATTAAAAGGTCCTATGTTTGCCTCTCCAAGCCAGTGTCACATGGTTGAACGTTAACAATAACGTCCATTATTTCCTGTAATTATGATTTCATTTCACACCCTTTCCTCTTAACTATGAGAAAAAAGGAACTCTTTCCCCTTCCTTGACAATGAAAATATTCTGTGACCATGGTTTTCTCTCTTGTTGTCGAAGAGCTAAACAGACCAGTTTCTCCACAGCTTTTCTTAATTACCCAAATTATTTATTTTTCAATTGAAATATAATTAATATACCATCTAACTTTTTTCAATTTAGTTTAAGTCTTAAAGGCGGTGTTGTAACTTAAGTAAATCTAACATATGCTGTTAACAATTGTAATCATAATTAGATTGATATATTTTGTAATATTTTGCCAAGATAATGCCTTTTTTGGCTATAATTCTACTTTCCCCAGTTGGCACCCTCAGAATGGACTTTTTAAAAGAAGGAGCATATAATAAATATCTCCTACCAAATAAATGGTAATCATTGTCAATGTTTGCGACTTGAGAAGGCAATATCTTAATTACAATGCCTGGACAACCTTTTTGGCATGAGGACAAAGTCAGCACAATGACCTACCTACTTGGAATATTAAATATGCTAACGATATCACAAAGGACCACATTTACTCATTTCAGTTCACATGCTTGAGTCATCAGAACTTTTGAGTACATAGGGTCAAGCTTAGAGAAAACTATTCACATTCTCTCCCTGCACAAATGTACATACTCTAAATCCCTCTCCTTGAAAGTAAAAGTGTTTTTTGAATAGATTATACTCTTGACCCTCAGATTGTTCAGTGCAGATTTACATTCTAAAGGGGAGTCAGTCTTAAAAATAGTCATTGAAATTACGTGGATTTACCAATTCACACCAAACCACCCTTTAGAAACAACTTCAGGTTATATCCTGTTAGTATGTGATTGATCCCTTTCTCTTCCACTAATAAATTTCCAGAAATTTTAATGGGGGAGGAGGAGAGGAGAAAAAGTCATTTAAAAAAAAAAGAAATACTTATTTTGGCACAACATTTTTTTTTTACAGATCTAAAGTCACTTAAGTAGTTTAGGCATATTAAAAGGTATTCTGTACAATGTACGTTATCAACTAATCATCAGTTCGAATACATAAACATTTAAAATATAATGTACACAAATTACATGTAAATTTTCTGGCTAAATTTGCTTATACATTTCTCACTACAAAGATGGCTACATACTGCAGGACAAAAAAAAAAACCGCTATTATCTTAAAAAACAAAATTAGGGGGTTTTCTGAGATTTGTGTCTTCCATTGTGTCAAAGAAATATATAAAATGTTCATTTTTAAAGAAGAAAAAGGAGAAAAAATATATCAAATTAAACTTTTCTCTCCTAGGAAACTTTTGATATCAAATTAGTCCTATATTGCTAAGTTAATGCCATCAGCAATTTCCACCCAATTTTGCCTTCATGGACTACAAACTGAAGATTTGCTTCTGTTCCAAGAAACTTCTATTCTTTTCTGCCTTTATTTATTTGTTTTGGCATGAGAAGGTTCAAACATAAGTCAATCTCTTCCACATGAAGGGGATGGAAGTTTAAAACAGAGAGGAGAGTGACAACCAAAACTGTCACCCAAAGGGAACAGCATCACACTCCACAGCCTGGGCCTGGACCAAAGACCTGGTGCTGGTAACATTTTAAAATCTCTTTCTAGAACTGCCTGAGAATGCTGCTTGCTTTGTGAGCCAGTTTAACTCAGTAAAACTGTCAGGATCCCTCACCTTACTGCTTTTAGATCCTGGATGTAAGATACAGGCATACCTCGCAGACATTTTGGGTCTGGTTTCAGACCACTGGAACAGAATGAGTTACTCAAATTTTTGGTTTGCCAGTGCATGAAAAAGTTATGTTCATAGCACTCTGTAGTCTATTAAGCATACAACAGCATTATATCTAAAAAATGTACATACCTTAGTTAAAAAATATTTTATTGCTAAAAAATGCTAACCATCATCTGAGTCTGTTAGACAAATGGTACGAATAGGCTTTCTCAACGCAGATTGCCAAAAACCTTCAATTTATAAAAAACTCAGTATCTGCAAAGTTCAATAAATCAAATAAAATAAGGTATACCTGCACAGTCCTCCTTCAGTATCTGTGGGGACACTGGTTCCAGGACCTCCAAGGATACCAAAATCCGAGGATGCTAAAGTCCCTTATATAAAATGGTATAGAAAAATGAATACCATCGGCCCATCAAAAAAATACTGTTTTGATTCAAAGTTGGTTGAATTTGTGGATGCAACGCCCATGCATAGGGAGAGCCAACCGTACCCACACAGTATAAACTGGCAAACAAAAAGACAAAACAAATCAAAAATACAATTTCCAAATGACGTTGATGTAGCCTCCTTAGAATAAATGGGTGTCACTGCTGTGTGCTCTCCATCACCCTTCCCTGTCCTGAGGCCTGATCACACAGGAGCATCCTCAACAGCATCTATTCCAAATCAACCCTGTCCCAAGGAATTGCCTAGGCACAGAAGTGATTTTACCAACTCATGTCTACGCTGGCTCCTTCCCCGCAACTGCAAGATAGTAGCTGCGGCTCTTTCTCCACTTCACTTCCTTAGGGTCAACGGTAGAGAATTTGGGGTTTACTAAGTTTAGAGAATATTAAGATTTTCAAACCACTGTTCTACATACAAGGTCAACAGAAAAGCGGCAAAGCAAGTACTTGGCTCTTCATCTGTGAAAACGGCAGAGACCACTTGACAGCCACACGGCACTACTTCGGTTTAAAGTACGTGATTTATAATAAGCTGATACAGTATGATCCTCCACATAAAAGCTATCTTTTACTTTTTGGAGAATAAAAAATGCTTGCGATTTGATTTTTTAAAGTATTTCAGAGGGAAAAATTTAACCGTTAAAATAATTTATCAAAAATAGCTAATGCAAAGTATGCTGAGGGAAAAGATACAACAGTAATGTTACAACAGTAATGTTAAAAGTATATATGTTTTTCTGTTTTGTTTTCTAGAAAGTCAGGTATATAAGTAAGGTACAAATCTCCAAATTTCTCCAGAAGTGGTTTTCTTCAAATAAATAAAAGTCAGTTCTACGATGCATGTAGTAGTTAATTTCACAAAATTAAAATGCGCCCTATTGTTTACAAATAGGTTCAATTGGGAATTTAGCACAGACTTATCACTATCACTAGAAAAACTATTCAAAGCAATCAACAATCCCTCTGCCACACAGCTTCATAATGTCATCTTTGCATACAGAACTCCTTATTTAAAATCTTGAGTTCCAGACTGGAAAACAAGCCACTTTTTTTTACATTTGTCAATAGTTTTAGGGTATTTCATTTTTTGAATACTGATTCTATTGTTTCTAAAGAGTCATCCTCACCTTCTCTTTTCCATGAGGAAGAATCTACCTCATTCTACAGCACTACTATCTATTGGCATGACATTTTCCAAACCACAGAGCTAACTTTTCTTTTCTTTTTCTTTTTTTTAATATATATATATTTTAATATATAATATATATTTAACATATATATTTATATATATATATAAAAGTTTCAGGTACACAGTACAATGGTTAGACATTTATATAATTTATGAAGTGACACCCCAATTACTCTAGCACCCATCTGGCACTACACACAGCCATTAAAATAATATTGACTATATTCCCTGTGCTGTACTCTACATCCCTGTAACTGTTTTATAACTACTAATTTGTACTTCTTCATCCTTTATCCTTACTATCTTTTTACGTAAGTAAATAGACATAAAGTAACGTCTGAATACAGTTAAATGATCTGCTTTACTATTAAGTGTAGAATGCAGATGCAGAAAATTAAAACTGAGGCCAAGTAGCCGCCTTGATGAGCTCAAGGAGTCATGCTACTGTCCAGAGTTAAAGGACCTGCCACTTTTGCAGCATGCTGAGCAATCCGGTGTGAAGGCAGATGGAGCAAACAGGAAAGCCCTCAGTGGAAAGCCAGAGAGAACAGTGAGCCATTCAGCTCTGTCTCCAGTGTGCAGAAGACTCTGCTCCCCATGGGGCCATCCAGTGACAGAGCGGCAGGGCGGGTTCCAGGCTAGGGGCACAGGCACACTCTACAGCGTGAAGAGGACATATGTAAATAGTAGTTGCCTCCACCTCCAGCCCTTCTACCTACCTTTGTTCTCCTGAAGCACTAACAACTACCTCCTTTTTGTTCCCTAATTCGTTTTCCTCTCTTTTGGAGCTCAATGGCAAAGCCCTTCAGGATACAGTTGTTTGTGCTTCTTAGGCCATACCCAGCTTTGCAGCATCCATTTTTGCTTCTCTGCAATCCCCAGCAATAGGGCTGGCTTGCCACAAGGGACCTCCAATGTTTTGAATGATGCTCTCAAAAGCTTCCACGCTCACTACACTGAACTCTTAGATGCAAGCCCTTATTATTTAAAGGGGGAAAAAAAAAAAAAAACATTTATTGCAATGCCCCTTCTGACTCATAGTCTCAGGTAGAATTCTCTGGCTGGAGTTACTCACCACTGCCCTACTGGGAAGAAGCTTCCCTAAGCAAGGCTGTCCTTTCCCAAGGAAGGTCTTCACATGTCCTGCATCAGAAGTACATGGCTTGGTTGATAAAAACCCAGATACCTGAATTAAAATCTCCAGAGCTGGTGCCAGGGAATCTGTGTTTTTAATAAGCTGATTCTTAGGCCACCAATATCTAAGACCTTCTAGGGGATAGGGACAGAAGATAAAAAAAGGACACTGATTCTCAACTCAGCAGCAGAAGCACTATAGCACCTGTACGTCTCCCAGGCTCTAAAGGTAGGACTGAAGAAGGTAGATGCTGAGCACAGGGAAGGGTTTATATGCTACACACACTGAGGACGATGACAGTGAGCAAAAGTGATGTCCTTGTCTGGTAGGTTAGTGTAGCATTCTTGTGCATGCACGGTTCAACAGCACTCCAATTTCATAGCGTGAAAATTTTATATGTTAACGATCACACATGTTCTATATAAATCATACTACTCAATATATTCATTCACACAATAGCTTATGTTGTTAATTTTTTTAAAAAAGAAAAAAGAAAAATGCTGGCACCATAGCCAAAAGTAATTAAAACATACTGTATCACATCAAATTAATTTTTAAGTTAGGAAAATTCAAGACCTAAGACTCTTGGTGTAACTCTTGGTGTAACTTTTATTTACCTGACTAGGAGAATAAAAATAACTGACAAGAAGAAGCAATGACTTTAAATTAGATTATGTAAAATAGAGCTAATACTCTGCTCACTCATTGAATCTGCAAACACAAAGGTTAACAGGTCAGACTCTGGAGTCAGATTGCTGCATTGAAATTGGAGATCTCTTATTCAAACACGGTTCCTCGGTTCCTCGCTGAACCTCAGCTTCCTCTTCTACAAAAGGAAAATATGATGAATCCTCAATTGCTGTCCTCAATAGATTACACAACTTTAAACAAAAACGACATAAACGGCAACCAATTTTAACATGAGCTAATTGATATAAACAAGAGTTAGGTTCCTAAGGCTTCTAGGCATCTCAGGACTGAGGACTCACTATAATGTCAGCACTACCTCTGTTACGGTTCAATAAGACAATATATTAAAGTGCTTAGAAAATTCCTGGCGTACAGTAGACATTTTAAAAAGTTCATTCTTCTTCTTCCTTCTCTCCCTTCTCCACCCACTCTTCCCCCAAACTGAAGGAAAGCCAGTAAACATTAATAAAATGAAGGAGATATGGCATAAAGACTGCTTGCTCCTTCTTCAGTATAAGAGGAAATGGTACAGATATGGATGGGAAAGAGTAGGAGAAAGACGCCATTACCTAGGAGCGTCCGGAGACGGAGGCTTTAAAAAACCGCATTCATTTTTCTACATCAGTGCTTCACAGTCTACTGACTTAAAGCCTTTTTTTTTTTTTTTTAAGAAATTAGTAACCAGACTCTGATGAAAAGAAAGTGATCAACCTAGACAAATTATGCTGATCGCAAAGTCCCCCATAACAAAAACAGAATCATTCATGTCTCTCTTGAGATTCTATATTAACTCCAAAGTCAGCAAGCTTTCCAACTCTTCCCAGCCTTATCAAGACCCAAATCTAAAGAACCAAGTGAGGGGGAAGGGCACAGCAGGCCAGAGGATGCTTTGGAGGAAGAAGGGCTGAGGAAGGATCTGGGTGGATATTGGCAATATTCACTTGGTGGGATACAGCTGTGTGATTGTGATAATGAGATTATG
The DNA here is from genome assembly GCF_014176215.1 of Rousettus aegyptiacus. Lineage (NCBI taxonomy): Eukaryota > Metazoa > Chordata > Mammalia > Chiroptera > Pteropodidae > Rousettus > Rousettus aegyptiacus. The sequence goes on from NW_023416286.1 coordinate 28,336,299, forward strand.
GCATCAATGGGACTATAATCGATGAGATAAAGAACTAGAATTTCTTTCCAGAAGGTAACAGTGTTCACTGAGCGGTATCATCCTTTCGCTTCCTCAGGAGTGGTCCAGAGGACCTGGTTGGTGGGCCAGAACCAGATACAAAAACACAAGGTGAACTGTTCAGAGTAGATGGATGCTCTTTTCCCACAGCAGGGAAAAAACCCTCTACTGCAGGACCACGCATTACGTCCCGAAGCCCTCCTCCTAGCCTTGGCGAGACTGCAGAGAGAGCACAGAGCTCAGCCCTGGCCTGACCTCCAACCCTGTCGGATAAGTAGACAGAATTCCCAGGAATAGGGTCTGATTTGCAGAAAGACTTTCTAAGTGAGAAACCGTCCTGTGCCTCACATAACTCAGACAGTTTCCAATGCTTCCAAGCGATCGCCTTATTTCTCTTCTACCTTCCCCCTTGCCATTTTTCACGTGTCAGTCGCGTCCTTTCCCACCTTGTTTCCTCCCTCACTCGCCTTCTGTCACACACACTGGGCATCGCGCCTTGCCCAGGCTCGGCTTCCCTCAGCTCATTCCACTCACTGAGGACTTAGAAACAGGCAGGAAGCACTAGGAAACTGAGCTGGAAGGTTGGTGGGTCTGTGACTGTGTGAATAAAGCGTAACCGCCACCTTGAGAAAGTGTCACTTAGAGCGGAATTCAAGGGGCAGAAAAGGAGAACGGGTGCAGGAGCAGCTGCAGATACTGACCGCTCCCCGGGGTGGCCTTGCCAGCAGCTTCGGCTGACAGGTGGCTTAGAACTGCAGGACTGGCCCAGAGTAGAAAGCAGCCTAAAGGAGCAACAACCAAAGCTTTGGGGATATCTGTAAATAAGATTTTGTTTTGAAAACCACATCTGAGTGGTGTGCCCTCTAAGGAATTAAATAGGTAGAAGGTTCTCCTTTTTTTCACAATGAAGATGTCAGAAAACTATCTTGGATTCATGAAAGTCACTTCCAAGGACGGTAGGGTGATGACTGGGGTAGCGTGGGATCTCTGAAGATAATGTTCCTTAGAAGAGCAGGTGCTGAGCTCTATTATCCTGGAAATAGGCACATGAGAACACCTTTAGTTTCCAAAGAAATTCTAGGAGGAAACTACTTAGAAGTACAAAGGCAGAGATATAATCATAATCTTTGTTGCAAAAATCGCAAAGGAAAAATTGCCCAAACCCTGGAGGGAAAGTGGGGAGAAGGAAGGAGGGAGGAAGATGTCTGACACAACACTGGAGGAAAGGTGGCAGCCACAGAAGGAAAATGCTAAGATACAGCAATGCTCCCCAGGAAGTAAGCAGAGGACCAATGCATTCGCAGCCATCCTCTGAGCCAGCATCCTCTCAGCACCCTGGTTCACTGTGAAGACAGAGGCCACGGCAAGCTGAGGGGGCAGGAAGATGGGATCTCACTAGACTGAGTTCCACCCCTTAAAGACAATGGTAAGACTTCAGGGACTTGCAGATACCCCCAGATTCATGAGAATGGGGTTATTCTGTACATATTACTAATCAGCTCGCATTCATGCAGACTGAGGGACTTCATACGCCCCCACGTGTTCGGCATTTGGGAGCAGGGAGGGGGCATCCTAGTTTCAGAGACAAGTTATTTTATATCGAGAGACAGGCTCTCATTTTAGAAAATCATAATGTATGGCTTTCATAAGAAATTGAGAAAATAGAGGAATTTCGTTGCATTTCTTTGAGGCTCAAAAGTAAAATCAACAACACAGAGGTATGCTTTCATATTGTTACTATCACACGGACATCCTAAAACCTGATGTCTGCTCCATGTGATGTCCACACCACCCTATGGACTTGTCATTTGCTGGATCTGCCCTCCTACGAGCGTTTACCGTCACCTTCACTGCCAAAGACTCTGACAAATCCCATTACCTCTTTATCTCTGTTATTTTTCAAATTCTTCAAAGAGATACCTCTAGTTCTGGCCTTTAACAGTGTCCAAAATCACAATCCTCTATCAAAAGAGATTGACTGATATCAAATTATCAAGAACTATTTTAAACATCCTCTGACACCAGAGTGATTAAGTTTGTTAAAAAGATCTTTGTATATGACCTTCTTAAAGACATATATATATATATACACACACATATACATATATTCACAGCTTATATCTTATCAATAATCCATTTAACTTCCTCATTGAGATAAACTATAAATCAGATAACTAGTTCTCCCCAATTGAGAAGGGTCTGCAATTATAGTGTGTGTACAACTATGAACAGAACGGCAGCATTCGAAACGTGTTTCACAAATGTATAAAGTGAGCAGAACAGCGACGCAAGAACAACCTCCAAGCTTCCAACGCCTACGCTAAAGCCCACCGCATCTACTGAAAATTCTATTTTCGAGGTGATCGCACATCACTATGTGAGATGTTTTAAGCCGAATGAAATGTTTCAAATTATTTGTAGCAAGTAGTTTGTATATAACAAACCTCTCTGAGTTTTTTACCCCAAAATACGTGATTGACGTCAGGACTAAGAGCACCCCAGGGCTTTCGCTACAGCACAAGAGACACGGACAGACAGCCTTTCAGTTCTATGCCCCTTAAAAAAGAATTTGGTGATACCCGGTAAATTTACTTCTTAATGGGAGAGGGAAACAAACGTGCTCAAGATCAGAAATAAGCCAGACGAGGTGAAATTTATAAATCTTTGCAAAGCCTCTCAGTTAGCACAACAAGGCCTCGAATCTCAGAAGTTCATTCTAAATGCATTTCTACAATGAAACTGACATACCTTTACTGGAAATATCTTTGAGCCAGAGTGAGGTAATTCGTAAAAATATTTTTAAGACTGGCTAGAAATTAATAAAATTTTAAATGCAACATTATTGACTGTTTAGATTTAACTCTGAGATTTTAATATGAAAAGTACGCTTCTCTAAAAGTGAGACCTATGTCTGACACTTCTCTGGATATTCTACAGACATCAACCCAGTGCTCCATATTTATTGGATACTCAATGCCTTGTTACGGCAGAATAAAATCCCATGAGGCCCCACATGACCTGTAGTCAGTCGGTCAGCCCCTCTAAACTCAGCCCCTGTCTCACCTTTCACTCTTCTGCTGGCTCAACAAGCCCCAGGCCCCTGACTTTCCTTTCTGTTCCTCCAAGGAGACAAGCTGATTTCCATCTGCTCCTTGGTCGTTGCTGGCCGACTGAACATCAGTCAAGTGCTACCTGAAACCAGCTATTATTGAGCGGTCACTCAAAGCACTGGCTCTACCACCTCATTGCCCGAGTCCAGATACCAGCTCTATCATTTACTAACTAGATGCCCTTGGAGAACTTGTCCTCCTGTTCCTTTAATTTCTTCATTTGTAAAATGGGTAAAGGAATGATACCTAAATAGTATAGGTATCTTAAAGATGAGTTTATAAAAATAAAGTACTTTGAAAATAGTAAATGATTGGTAAAAGTCAGCTATGATCTCATTTCTCCCAACTCTCTATTCTATAACCTGCTTAATTTTTATAGCACTTATAACTATCTAATATTCTTATTCCTTTAATTTTTGAAATGTCTGTTGCCCCATTAGAATGCAACCTCCAAAAGCACAAAGACTGTCTGACTTGTTCTCCACTCCAGTTCCCAGAACAAATCCCAGAAAATGGTAGGTGTTCCAGTTGTTTAATAAATCAATATCATTAATTCAAATGCTTTTTTAAAAACATTATTTTTATTATGGTGACATTGGTTAATGAAATCCAGCAAGTTTCAGGTTTACAATTCAACAGTAAGGCATATATATATTGTATTGTGTGTTCACCGCTCATAGTTAGATTTCTTTCTGTCACCTCATATTTGACCCCTTTTACCCTATCTACCTCCCTATATAGCATTCATTTAGCAATTCCAGACATTAGTCTAAGAACATCATTCAATTTTAAGGTAACTAAGTCAACTGTTTGGGGAGTGCATGCAAAATATTTTAGAGTACACATTTTTTTTTAAATAAACAACTCCCTCTTAAAATTTTACTACTTTGAGAAACCACTTTAAGCAAACAATTCTTTTTAATGAAAATAATAAAGATATTGGAATAAAGTCTTGATGCCCATGTGTTCTAAGCAATTTTGTAATGTAAAACTTAAGTTCTGATTTCAAGTCTAAAAAGCATATTTTGTCCTAAGTATTTAAATATCGAAGGATAAACTGGAAAAGGATAAAAAAGAGCCACTGTAGGGGACAGACACACGAACCCATGCTTTCTGAGACCTGAGTTAGAGGAACTTATGTAGGCTGACCGCAGTCTAAGGCTGATGGTCATGAAGCCCCGTAAGCCCCAGGAGGGAGGAGGACCTGGGCTCACACAGAGGCCTATGGTTCAACCTGGATGCAATAGAATCTTCCTTAAAGTAATAACCCTTGATGGCAGGATGTACCCACGGTCACGAGAGAGCAAATGCTTTCATATGGCACTTCTCATCTCTTCCCACAACCGTTTCCATAGACTTTTAGCTGGTACGCCTGCGTCTAATTCCTGCTCTGTCGCATCCATTACCCTCACTGGTCCCAGAATTCTCATTATACCAAAGATCAAATCACGTCACTCCTCTCCCATCTGGCCCTAGCCTCCCCTTTCATCGTCTTACCACACCGTTCTCCCCGACATACCCAAACCAGCCAGTTCCCAAACATGTCAAGAACACCCCTTCCCTGGGACTTTGCTCATGCGCTAACCCGGGCACGAAAGCTCTCCTGCTCTGAATGAACAATTCGTACCCACATCTGCACAAGGCCTAGCTCAAGCCTCATGTCCAGGAACCTCTCTACCAGCTCACAAGGCAGAAGTAACTGTTTCTTGCTTACTGTCCTCAAAGCACTTAGCACACTCTCAGTTCTTGTGTAGGTATCCCAAAAGAGACTGAATGCCTCATCAGTCTTTATAATCTCAGAAGCGCGACACAGAGACTGGCACTAGTAGACATTCAACACACATGTATGGGATTTAACTTAAGATATTTACTCAAAATATACAGTGCAACTTTAAACCATTACTAGTTCCCTACACACATATATCCCTTTTGAGGGTCCTGGAAATCCAAAGTAGTGGATTTGAATATTCCAAATCAAAACTCCATTTCCTTTTTGAGTCGCTTAAGTCCCTGCTTCTTGTTGAATCCAGTAATCATCTCACTGTCCAACCCTCACCTGAAACTTTACAGTTGGTTCTAATCACCTACTTTTGGAATTACAGTCACCAAAATGCTTGCAGCGTCGATATAAATATTTCAAGTTACAAAACAAAATACCAAGTCTTATTAATCCTGCTGTGGGAGAGTAGGCTTGTCCCCGCTGCACTGCAGCACAGGCAGAAAAGGGCCCAGCACAGACCTCCTCCACGCCTCTCTCCTCTGGGGTTTATGCTGGAGCACACGCCCAGGAGAAAATAACTCAAAGGCATTCCTCTTCCTCCTTCACTGCGAGGATCTAACGGAACAATTTTATTGCCACCCTCTAAGATGGGCTCCAAGAAACCACCTTGAAAAGAACCAAATTTTGTGAATTCTTACTTACCATAAGAATAAAATTTAAACTGGCATCTGCCTACGAGTTATTTTAAGAGGATGACAGGTGACTGATGACTTTAATTCAGGTTCAACAAGTGGGAATACAATGCCTTCTGGAATGCTTATCTATGTGTCTGGTTTTCTGCCTGTTTCTCACTCATGAAATTATTTGGCCAAAATCACAAAATAACACAAAAGTACCTGACAGTAGTATAGGTAGTACTAGTATAAGGGATCAGTCGAAAGGTATGCCGTAAGAAATGTATTACTAATAATAAAGTGACAAAGACAGTGATTCCTGCTTTCACATATAAATTAGACAGATTCAAGCGTACTCCTATGATAATACCACTCACTTTTCAGAGTTACAGCACTCTCTGAATATACCATTGAACTTGTCAACACATCTTTTGTGGCTCAGAATAAAAGGTCGTGAGCAAGTCATCAGTGGCTCCCACACTTTGGAATTTCAAAGCTCAATAAAAGATCTTGCAAGAAAGAATTAGGAAGCCTTACAGCAGACACCGAAGTTCTCCTAGAAAATTTTTATGGTAGATAAACTCTCTCAAACAACTCAGATTTTGACCATTATTACTGAAGCAGAATTATAATTCTGGTAGATAGTCTGAACCCCCAAGGCAGTTCAAAAGAAAGTTACCACTTGGATCCCAGCAGGCTTCACTCCTTCTCCTCTGTCTGATGCCTCCACTTTAGTGGGTAGTCCCTTTGCTTCCTACCACGGCTGAGCTGGGCAATACAGCTGCCACACCCACAAGCTGCTGGTCATCTTGAGACCTTAGGCTGTCTAACCAGATCAGGGCAACAGTTAATCACCTACAGCAATTTGGAACCTTTAAGATTGCCAAAATACTTCTTTTTGGTTAATATGACAGACAGGTCACCAATGCCTATGAGTTTACCGATTCTGCTAAAATGAAAAAATATATATGAACAACTGAAATATTTACAAATCAAATGATATCAATAGTATGTCTAGAATTTCAAAATGGTGGAGGGGGGACAAGGGTATAGATGAGATAAGATTGGCCATGTGCTGATAAATTTTGAAGTTGGAGGAGGGGTCCATGGGAGTTCAATATATTGTTGCATTATACTACTTCTGTATATGTTTGAAATTTGCCAAAATTAAAAGTAAAAAATAAGCATGAAGTCAAGTTTAAAAGAAAACAATTAAAATGCAATCTACAGAGTACATAGAGATGACTAAATATATTCTTACTTCATGTGTTGTAGTCCCACAGTACAAAAGCAGATCAAGTCTCAGAGGCATTTATCTTGGCCCTTTACTAAAGCAGCTTAATTACAGAGATGTCATTAAAGTTTTTGCTAAAGTCAAAAAAAAAAAAAAAAGAGGGAATTAAGGCACCTTTTGAAATTCAGCACAGGTTGCAAAACACAAAAGATGCAAGTCTTACTATTTTTTGTCTATTTGATTCAAGAGAAGCTTTGTAAAGATTTCTGCTATGCAAAAACAGACAAAACACAACAAAATAAAAAATGTTCTAAATTTGTCATACACATAGAGGAAGACACATTAGCAGGTAAAGCTAATCCTTCAAAAGAAGGCAGCATAGCAACAGTGGGTAACGAAAAAGGCGGCTTACAGTCTTTCAGCTTTTGAACTTTTGACCTCCTCCCAAAATGTCACGAAAGAATTTCTAAACCTTGAGACTAGAAAGAATGCTTTCTTGAAATCGTTTCATAAAACACTATTTACTATATACGCGTTTAGCCACCGGGTCCAAGGTACAAAACTAAGAAGTATGTTCTAAAAGAGATGCAAACATATTAAGGAAAATATGTAAAAATTAGTGCAATAACAAATAACTAGTCTAGAACTACTGGGAGTGCGCGCCTATCGAGCCCTCTTCTCCAGCACACTGTTTTCTCTTTTGTTGAGGATCAGACTTTCTTCTGTCCTCCTCCTCCTGTCCCTTCTTTCCTTCAACGCACAAAATGACCTGAAGTGCTCTAGGCAGGATATTTAAAACGAAATCTACAGCTCTGCTCTGCACAGAAACGCCGGCTTAAAACTCAACTAAGCACCAGAGCGCCGGACGCGTCCGCCCTGGAAAGGACGTCCGGGGACGGCCAAGCACCTGAAACGCCAGCTGCCGCCGCTTCCCGCGGTAGAGCCCGTTGCCACCTGATGCTACCTGAATCCTCTCTTTCGACTTCTCTCCGGCTCGCACGCATTGCCCCGGCCCGAGCACTGCGCAAAAGATGAGACTCGCAGACCCCGAAGCTGCCGCGAACCCGCCGAGCCTCCCGCGCCGCCGCCGCCGCCGCCTCCTACCTGGCCAGCCCCCGGCACCGCCCCGCCAGGGCGCGCCGCCCGCGTCAAGGAGGCTCGGGTGGCCGGCCGGGAGGCGTGTGGGGAAAGGCACAAATCCCCATTTTAGGTGCCAGGAAGTTCCCGGGTCTCGCGCTCGCAGAGGGCCACCGGCCCCTCCCCCGGCCGCGGCGCGGAGGTGGAGGGAGGCGCGCAGCACCCGGGGGAGCGGCCCGTCCCCTCCGCGGTGCCTGCCGCGGGCTCCGCGCGGGACAGGGGTCCCGCGGCGGCCGGACTCACCCAGGCAGCGGATGTGAAAGCCCGAGGGCGGCCGCAGCGCCCGGCGCGTCCAGCCCTCGCGCAGCACCTCCAGATGCTCCTCCTTGCCCTGGATCAGCAGGACCTGCTCGTCGATCCAGCCTAGGAAGAAGGTCTCGGCCACCGCGGCCGTGACCTTCTTGTTCCAGAAGTGCTGCATGTTCTCGGCTTTGAAGTCGGCGAAGATCTCGTAGCCGATGTGGTGCCGGGTAAGCTGCCGAGCCGGGGTCGAGGGCGCAGGCTGGGCGGCCCTGGACTTCTCTCCCGCTGACCCCTCGGCCGGGCCCAGGACGATTGCCAGGGAGTGAGGCGCGATCTGAAGAAATTTCTCCATCTTCAGAGGCATCGACGTCGGCCGAGGGACCCCGCTCACCGCAGCCGCTGCCACCCGCCGCTGGAGGGAACTGTCGCGGGAACGTCGCTGTGCAACAAGCGGGGAGCGTTAGTGCACCCCCCACGGCAGGGGCTCACCGCGCCCCCCACCCCCACACACGTCCTGCGCCCCAACCGCCCCGGACGCACCGCGCTGCTCCTGGGCGCAGCCTGCGGACAGGCGCAGGACTCGCCAAGAGGGGAAACGAAAGGTGTGCGCGGCCAGCTCCCACCCAGGTCTGGCGCGCGTTACCTGCAGCTCCGGGCCACGCTCCGGGCACCAATCATTTTCCTGCCGCGGCACCCTCGCCTCCGTCGGCGCACAGCGGCCCTGGCAAGGGGCGGAGACGCGGGAGGAGGCGGGCAGTTTGCGCCGAGTCCCGGGAACTCTCTTGGCCGAACTCGGCTAAAGAACCCCCAGCAGTCCTATGTAGGAGGTGATCAAGGCGGCGCAGATGGCCCAAGCGGGGGGTGCGTTTAGCTGGTGTGGCTCAGGGGAGGCCTGGAGGCCGTGGGCGACGCAGGGCGACACTTGAAAGGCACCGATTCCCGGCTGTGAGTGTCGCTCCTCCCCACGCTCCACCCCCACCTCCTCCTCCCACCTCCTGCTGGAACAAGTGGATTCACTGACTGGTTGATGTGCCCTTGGAAGTGGCTTTTTGAAAAACTTAGTCAACCACGAAAAAATTATCAGGTCCTCCTTCCAAACACTTATGGAACTCTGCTCTCGCATCTCCAATATTGTGCTCCTGCTATAGAAGAAACCCAGAGATTCCCAGCGTTGTCTGTACAACACCCAGTTTTGGAAGAGGATGCAGAAATTTACCAGGAAAGATCATGATTATGCTTTAAAAACAACAACAACCACCTTCCTTTGCTTCTTTCTTTACGAGACTTTGTTTTGCTTATTTTTCTTTGAGAAGGACTATACAAGAATACCTTGGAGGTGTTTCAGGGTTCAGTTCTAGACCACAATAAAGCCAGTATTGCAATAAAAAAAAAAAAGTCACACAAATTGTTTGGTTTCCTGTGTATATAAAAAGTGTTATTTACATTATAATGTAGTCTATTAAGTGTGAAATAATATTACATTTAAAAAACAATGTATATACCTTAATTCAAAAATATTTCCTTGCTAAAAAAATGTTAACCACCATCTGAGCCTTAGGCAAGTCCTAATCTGTTTGCTGGTGGAGGATCTTGCCTCAGTGTTGATGGCTGCTGACTGATAGGGCTGTGGCTGCTAAAGGTTAAGATGGCTGTGGCAAGTTCTTAAAATAAGACAACAATAAAGCTTATCACATCCATTGACTCTTCCTTTCATCAATGATTGATTTCTCTGCAGCATGTAATGCTGTTTGACCACATTTTACCCAGGTAATACTTCTTTGAAAATTAGAAGCAATCCTCTCAGACCCTGCCACTGCTTTGTCAACTAAATTTATGTAATATCCTAAATCCTTTATTGTTATCTCATCAATCTTCACCAGTAGATTCCACCTCAAGAAATATTTTTTTTGTTTATCCATAAGAAGCAACTCCTTACCATTAAATTGTTATTATTATTCAGTCACATCTTTAGGCTTCAGTTCTAATTTTAGTTCTCTTCCTCTTTCCACTGCATCTGTAGTTACTTCCTCCACTAAAGTCTCGAACCTTTAAAAATCATCCAAGAGGGTTGGAATCCACCACTTCCAAACTCCTGTTAATGTTGATATTTTGACCTCTGACTATGAATCACAAATGTTCTTAACAGCATCTTGAAGGGTGATTCCTTTCCAGAAGAGTTTCTGTATACTTTGCCCAAATTCATCAAAAGTATCACTACTGATGGCAGCTATAGCCTTACAAAATGTATTTCTTAAATAATAAGACTTGAAATTCAAAATTACTTTTTGATCCATGGGCTACAGAATGGTTGTTGTGTTAGCAGGCATAAAAACATCAATCTCATTGTACATCACCAGAGCTCTTATGTGACCAGGTAACTTGTCAATGAGCAGTAATATTTTGAAAGTTTTTTCTTTTTTTTTTTTCCTGAGTGGTAGGTCTCAACAGTGAGCTTAAAATATTCAGTAAACCATGTTGTAAACAGATCTGTTGTCATCCAGACTTTGTTGTTCCATTTATACAGCACAGGCTGAGTAGATTTAGCACAATTCTTAAGAGCCCTAGAGTTTATAGGATAGTAAATGAGCATCGGCTTCAACTTAAAGCCACCAGCTGCATTAGTCCCTAACAAGAGAGTCAACCTGTCCTTTGAAGCCTTGAAGCCTTGACTTCTCACTAGCTATGAAAGTTCTGGATAGCATCTTCTTCCAATATAAGTCTGTTTCATCTACATTAGAAAATCTCTTGTTTACTGTAACCACTTTCATTAATTATCATAGCTAGATCTTCTGAATAACTTGTAGCTTCTATATCAACACTTGCTGCTTTGATTTGCACTTTTATGTTATGGAGATGGCTTCTTTCTTTAAACCTCATGAACCAATTTTGGTAGCTTCAAACTTTTTTTATGCAGCTTCTTCACCTCTGAGTTGAGTTGTCTCAGAACTGAAAAGAGTTAGAGCCTTGCTCTGGTTTAGGCTTTGGCTTAAGGGAATATTGTGGCTGGTTATATCTTCTATCTGGACCACTAAAAATTTTTCATAGCAATAAGGCTGTTTTGCTTTCTTATTATTCATGTGTTCATTGGAGTAGCACTTTTAATTTCATTCAAGAGCTTTTCCTTTGCATTCCCAACTGGGCTAACTGGCACAAGAGGCCTAGCTTTTGGCCTGTGTTAGCTTTTGACATGCCTTCCTCACTCAGCTTAATCATTTCTAGTTTTCGATTTAAAGTAAGAGACATGCAACTCTTTCTTTCCTTTAAACACTTAGAGGCCATTGTGGAATTAATTTCATATTGCATTTTGGGAAATAGGGAGGCCTGAGGAGAGGGAGAAAAATTGGGAATGGCATGTTGATGGAGCACTCGGAAAATGCACATTTATCAGTTAAGTTCACTGTCTTATACGGGTCAGGAATCCAGGCGCAATCCAACTGGGTGCCTCTGGCTCAAGGTCTCTCAATCTAAGGTTGCGGTCTCATTTGAAGACTCAACTGGGCATGTATTCACTGTCAAGCTCATTCACATGGATGTTGCCAGGACTTGGTTCCTTGATCATTGTTGGACTGAGGGCCTTAGCTCCTCACTCTCTGGAGATCTGCCTTGTTCCTAGCAATATGAACTTCTTAACGGGGTGGTTCACAACATGCCAGATGGCTTTCCTTAGATCATCCAAGTCAGAAATTACAATCTAATTTTGGAAGTGACATCCCAACACTTCTGCTGATTCTATTTGCAAGAAGTGAGTCACTAAAGCCAAACTCCTCCTTAAAGTGAAAGGAGTGTACAAAGGTTTGAAGACAAGGAGGTAGGGGTCATTTGAGGTCATCTTAGAGGCTTTCTACCACAACATTTATAACCAGTCATGAAACTGTACCAACAATCATCTACATTATCACCTCATTAACATCTTTATTTCCATTTAATGCCTACTCACTAAATGCCAGGCAGTGTGCTAAGAACGTTATATATGAGATGATATTATCCGTGATCTTTTTTCAGACGATAGATATAATGACAATATATTTTTGAGATACATAAGCTAACATTTTCATTTTCAATAATCCTCAGTTCCCATTGTCCCACAGAACCCTCCATCCATGGACTCAGTTGTTTCCCCTCCATGTCAGTTCGCCAAGATTTTCTCAAGAATATAGCTTTCTTTTCCCTCTCATCGCACCTCCCCGAGCCCAGTGTCCTCTTGCAGCCCCTCATCCCCAGCTGCTGCAGTAGCAGGGAGTTAGCACGGAGATAAATTGAGCATTCCTTCAAATGCTGTTATGAAGATAAAATAAAAACTAGTCAGGGAAAAATAAATATAGGAGAAGGAATAACCAAATAAACAGCAATAGCTATAGCATGAGATTAATACCTTGAAGGCGTCCAACAGGTACAGTGACAGAAAAAAGCAGGGAGGACCTACATTAGATAGGATACTGAGGGAGGACCTCTCAGAGGAGGGGACATTTACTCCAAACCAAAGGATGAGTAGGAGCCCAACTTACCAAGACTGCAATGTCACACTGTTGGTGTCACTAGAAAAACTGCTGTGCATTACATCCCCTTCAGAGAGGCAGCTGTGTATATTATCACAAAGGAAAGTGCAAATGTTTCTTGGCAAAGAACTAGTATTTCCTTCCCTAGTTTCGGTATCCAAGGCCTTTATATTGACCCAAGTAGCAGAAAGATTTCCTGATTATTTTCCAAGGAAAAATAGTCAAATTCCTCACTCTTTCAAAATTTAATAAGGAGGAACAATTATCATTCTAATTTTTCCAAGATCACAGATGGGAAGTAATTTTCTCAAGGTCAAGCAACTAATAGCTGAAAACCCAAGATCTGAACTGGATCTGTGACTCCAGAACCCATGATTCTTCAGCACACAGTGCAGCCTCCAAAGAAACTAAGAACCTAAAAGACAAACTTGTGTTTATCTTCATTCTTGCATCGATTTACTAAGAAACAATAAATTTACTGAAATTCGGGAGAAACAATGAAGAACTTCTTGACTATCGAATCAAAGAAGAAACCATTAAACTCAACTCAAACACCCTGGGAAGTACATTTGCTTCAGTGCAAGTACACTTGCACCGAAGTGCAAGATTGAGTGGAATTTTGTGCAGAATGAAAGAGTACTGTGAATAGAATTCTGTGTCAGAATTTCTCCACACTGTCTGCAATCAACTGCCTGTCATTCTTGTAGGGAAAGAGGGCTTGCTAAACTTGCTTTGATCCAAGCTTATTAATTGCTGGTTGTCCTCTGGGATATAGCAGAAACTCAGACAATCATCACTCAGGAAGGTACATTGCAGCCTAAGGGCCTTCAGTTTAGAATTTCTGTTTGAGCAGATAGTGTTCTCTAAAGATGGCTGTTGCAATATTTCCCATGTGCATGCGTTTCTATTATATGACCTTGCCACTCCTCCCTCAAGAGGCAGAGTCTCTCTTTCCACTCCCTTGACTCTGGTCAGGCCCTGGGATTGCTTTGACCAATAGAATAGAGCTGAAGTGATGCTGAGCCAGTTCTAGTCATAGACCTTATTGGCCTCATAGTGTTACCTCCTGCCTCTTGGAAGTCAGCCACCATGTAACAAATCCAACTACCCTGAAATCATCATGTTGTGAGGAAGCTCAAGCTAACCACACGGAGAGGGTGTGGGGAGAGAGAGAGACAGAGAGACAGAGAAACAGAGAGAGAGCAAGCGAGCCGTGCTGGCCAACTCCCAGCTGTTCTTGCCATCCTTGCCCAGAAACAAGAGTAAAGCCCCAGAAAACACCTAGGATAGAAGAACTGAGGTCCCAGGCTGGTATCCCCAGTCAAGCTGCCCCAGACATTTATGGACGTTCAAGTCACCCCAATTGAAGCTTCCAACTTTGCGTAGCATAGGCGAGCCATCCCCACTCTGCCCTGCCTAAATTCCTGACCCACAGAATTGTGAGTATAGTCAAGTGGAAGCCAATTCTCATCACCAAATTTTGAGGTAAATGGTTGCAAAAAAATAGATAATTGGACCACTGTTGCCCTTGCAATATTCGCATGCTTCTTGCAGAAGTCTAATGAATAAGAATCCAGGTGAATAATAGTATTTCAACAGCATCCTGATTGTGGCATCTCTGGAAAGTCGACTTAAGAAAGAAAAAAAAAATGTCCTCCTGTTATTTTTATATCGCAAATCTTATATGTAGATTTAGACTCATAAATCCATAATTCAAGGCACCTATTGATTAATGTGTCAGAAATGGTGGCATCTGCACAACACTCAATAACACCTTGCTGCAGTAGGAGACCACAATTTCCACGGGGCTTCTATGGGGTTACCACTTGTTCTAATTGAAAGCCTCATAAAGGATTCTTTCAGGGATGATCCAACCACACTCCTAATTGTGTCACATCAGTTATGCAGTATTAGTGATTTATTTTGATGCTTATGACTACATGCTTACCTGCTAGCTGGAAAGAATAACATCGATTATTGATGCCCTTAATTATATGTCTGTTATTGCTTATGCCATATTAATAATGAAAACAGCTAACATTTATATGGTGTTTCTTATGTGTCATGTAGTGTGCAAGCACTTTATATATATTCATTCATTTAATCCATACAACAATCCTGTGGGGTAGATACCATTTCTATCCTGACTTTAAAGATGAGAAACTGATTCACAGAGAAGGTAAGCAACATGCTCAAGGTCACAAATGTTAAGTCACCAAGCCAGGCAGTCTGGTTTCAGAGCCTGAGCTTTTAACAACTACACAGCATGGCCCCTACACTCCTCTTCAAAGAGTTAGTGACCCTCTTGTTATTGCAGCCACACATGTGTGAATCATTTACTTGAGACTCTTGGCTCTATCTCATGGTTGAGAATTAATCTGATATTGAAAAGACTGAAAAAGTCCATCACATACTCCACTTCTCCTGACAGCCTACCAAAGATACCTTAGTCAAGATCTATATTGATCTTTCTTACAGGGAAAATCTTCGACTGCCTAAAACACTTCCTCAAAGACTCAAAGTGCTCTTAGATGCTACTCGGATTTCTCACTCAGCTTTCCCCCTAAGAATTAGCTTTTCTAGGACAAAGTTGAATATTGCCATCATAATTGAGAGCAATGTACAAATATATATATATGTATATATGTATACATATATATGTAGTTGGTTACTCTTGATAATTCAAGATAAAGTCATATATATGGTCTTATGTTTCTGTTAGTGGTTCGTTTGTGTTCAATTCCTGTAGCTGTGCATGGAAGCAATTAAGAATAGAAACCAGGTTAGAGTAATGCTTTTCCTCATTAAAATATTTTACTCGTTTCCTGCCTGTTATTGTAAACCCAACTCAACACACTCCAAATTTCATGCTAAAACTCATTTTTATTTGAACAAAAATTTCGTCAGCCCCACCAAATTATTGTCTTTCTTTTATTAAATGTTTTACAATACTAGATGCCCATGTCATTAGCACGCATGCCTCAGGGTTTCACTCTGAGTGATTGTAGGTTAATAAATCTTGCTCCTGTTCATTAACGATCATATATCAAACAACTACTATATACCAGGTGGCAGGCTGAGTACCAGACACAAGGAAATAAATATGACATAGTCCTTACTTTGAGGGAGCTTACAGTTTGTAAGAGGAGATAAATAATCGCCCCCAAAATGAAATCATGCAATGGTTGAATCATGTGCAGACTACACGTGAGCACAAAAGAGGGAGGGGGATAAAAGGAAGGAGTGGTACATTATGTGGGTGACATTGAGAATGGGATAAAATTTCATGCAGTGGTTAATATGAGCTAACAATGGAAAGATAATTACTTATTGCATGATGTTGATGTGTTATATACAGCACTTTCTAACCTAAGAGACACGATCCATTGGTGAGTATCTATCTCTCGGAAGTATATAAAAAAATATGGTTATTAACAAAAGAGTATCAATTTGGGATTGATTCCTTTCATTAATTTTTAAATTAGGGTAGATTTAAAATTCCTCCAATAAGTTTACTCTTAGTCCTTTACATACTGCTAGTCTTTCTTAGATACAAAAGAAAAGGGATGGAATCACAACTCCCCAGCCAGCCAGTATTTGTAGGCCCGTGTCCCTCATGAAAATGAGGGCCTGCCTCATGATGGCTATGGTGGGGGTCGGGGGACATGATGAAGTGCTGCTGTAAAACATATACTGCCGTTAATTTTATAAGTATATGGGTGAATATATATAACACCTTGTTGCTACTTCATGAGAAATAACAATCGCCGTTATTAATAACAAAGCAACATGACAAAACAAACCATTTACATCTATTTTCTCCTACTCGCTGAAATGGAATCAGTTCATTATCTGTTGACTTAAAAAAAAAAAAAAAAAAGAACAAATTCTAATTACCAAGTTCCAGCCTTGGATATGTCTCCTCCAAAATAAGGAAGCGGATGCTGACTGTCTGAGATCCCCAACAGTGGAAATTATAAGCTGCCAGGACCCTGCCATCTTGCCCGAAGTACAAATTCTCCAGTAAATAGGCCCTCCCTCCCCTGAGATCACTGCAGATGGCAGATCTCCAAAGGCAAAGGAAAGGCCAGCTAAAAATAGAGTTTTAGGGAAATGTTCTGGTTAATCAGATAACTGCTATCTGAAACATGCAGATATCAAAACATTTTAAATGGCAGAAAAAGTCATTCACAAAAGAAAACTTAGTGATCTAATTCATGTTGTAGTTGTTAAAAGGTGGAACTTCAAAATCTATATTGGGCATTCAATTATAAATGAAATTAAATTCTTATGCTATTTTATATTTAATTGCTTTAGAAATGTGACTAATCAAAGAGTTTAGAAAAATGTGATATGTAGTTGGTTACTCCTGATGATTCAAAATAAAGTCATTAACTTCTAAATATTTGGTCTATTTGTTTTCGATGAAACAATATAGATGTCTTTATTTTCCAAAAGAAAACTAGACATAGTTTTATTTGCGATTTGTTCACATTTCCCCTATTCTGTCAGTGGAGATTGTCCTGGTAATTTAGAAGTGCAAACTAAGTGGCCCGTCATCAACAAGACTTCTCTGCTGTCTGTAACAGTTATTGCAAATCTTGGTATCTTTTCAGGTCACTGCTTTTAATTTGTTTATTCTGCTTAAATATTTTAAAAAGTATAAATAGAATTTGAAAAAGTGATTAGTTAAGCACCACGTCTAAATAATATTTCATGTCATAATTAAATATATACATATAGTAAAGACAATGTGTTTTAACAGAAAACATATTATCAAGAAAAAAGTACAGTTAGTCTTCCCATTTCTAGCAATAGAGCACACTAGATATTCTAAAATTTTCTCAATATACGCACTTTAAAAAGATGTAAATAAAAAAATACCGACTCTAGCACTGGCCTTATGCTTCTAGGTAGGATGCAGTCTCTTACGTAGACCAAGGATTCTGCCAGGAATAACTAGAAAAGCTAGGTAAAATATAAACATTGCCTGCTTAAAGACATCACATAGTTGCTGAAGCAACAAGGAAAAAGAGTAATAAAATTTTAGAGTGGAGCCCCATGAAGCAGTGATTTGACCTTCTGCAGCCACTTCACAAGGAAAATCAGTTAACCCAGTTCCTAGGTATGAACAAGAAGCCAAAAATCCAGGCTTTGCCCAAGTAGAGAGCTGCTTCTGATTGTTAGAGAAACCAGCAGACTTTGGGGCAGTTTTCTTCAGCTAGAGTGACATAATTGAAAGCTCTCACACAAAGACAGTTTTCCCTTCAAGGCAGCTGCAAAGGATGGGAGGGTAAAAAGCCTCAGAAACCCAGAACAAAGTTTGGGCAGCCGCATAGTAATGATGAGACAATGACTGGAGCTCATAACTGGCCAGGGAGAGGAGCTCCAGTACACACATCAGATTCTCAGTTGAACGCCCTAGAGGACATCAGGGATGAACCAAAAGTAAATTGAGTTATGCCAGGCTGCAACCCAGACTCAAATCTGCTCAGTCTCAGACTGAACCAAAGTGATCCACTCCCTCTCAATCTGCTTAGCAAAGAGGATGAAACTCATCTCTGGAGAAAGACAATATCATCTAGATCCTCTCCAATATTTTATATACAATGCACAGCATTCGGTTAAAAAGTACAAAGCATCTCAAAAAAAGGACTATATCAAGTCTATTGAGTCCTTACAGAAAATAAAACACACACGCATGTGTGCGCACGCATGCACACACACACATACACACACACACATATACACACACACAAAAACGGACCCTTAGCAGACAAAAATTTTAACATAACTATAATATGTTCAGTAAAGGAAAAGATGGAGCAAAACAAAACAACAGAATGCTACCAGAAAAGAGAATTTTTTTAAAAAAATAAATGAAACTCTAAAATGGAAAGTAAAATCTCTGAATTTAGAACCTAATACATGGGTTTAAGACACCTTATACCATTTCTTATCTACTAGGGTGGGTATGATTTAAAAAAAAAAAAAGGCAGACAATAACAAGTGTTACAAGTGTTGTTGAGGATGTGCAAAAATTGGAGCCCTCACATAGTGCTGATGGGAGTGTCAAATGGTACAGCCACTTTGGAAAACAGTTTAGCAGTTTCTCAAAAAATGGAACACAGGCTTATATATTACCCAACAATTTCACCTCTATCTACCCAAGAGAAATGAAATAAAAACATATGTTCACATAAAGACTTGTACACAATGGTCATAGCAGCATTATTCACCTAAAGAGCCAAAAAAGTGGAAACATCTGAAGTGTCCATAAACTGGTGAATAGAAAACAAAATCTTGTGTATCCATGCAATGGAATACTATTTGGTGATAAAAAGGAGTGACGTATTGATATATGCTTAACAATAAAAGGATCTCAAAACCATGATACTCGGTGAAGCAAACCAGACACAAAATATCACATATTATATATCTTTATTTATATGAAATATCCGGAAAAGAAAAATTTACAGAGATAAAAAGTAGATTAGTAGTTGCCTAGGGCTAGAGTGGAAATGGGGAGCTGACTTCTCCTGAGCAAGAGGTTTCTTTTTATGGTCATGAAAATGTTTTAAAATTAGATTGTGGAAATGGCTGTACAACTCTGTAAATAAATTAAAATTCTTTGAATATCTATACTTAAAAGATGAACATTATGCTATGTAAACTATATCTCAATGATGCAATTAAAAATGAAGATAAAACAAGATAAAAATAATTGAATAATGTTCTTAGAACATATTTTAATAGTTTATTAGCTTGGAATAGCTAAGTGTGTGGTGAGTGTCTCCATTTGTGTTAGCAATAGCCTGTCCATTGTCACTAGTAGGACTACACACACAATGCTGTGTTCATTCTAGGAACCAAGCACTGAGAGGTGGGTGACTGGCTTAAGGATCCTGAAGAAGAGAGTGGGAGAAATGCATAGGGTTTAGAAAAGTTATAATCATGCTGATGGCAGCTGCATTGTGCCTTTCCGTTGCAAAGGGTTGGGGCCATCTTTTTAACTCAGGATTTCTGGGAGTCGTGGCACAGCTAAGTGTATGAACTCCAAGCTGAAAACATATAACACTTAATTTACTTCCACATCCTCCAGAATGCTCTAATCACTGTCTTGATTCCTCTCCTAACCCAGGCTGTGATTTATCTTTTTCCACGAAGACCACAGACAAGTGTTGGTTACTCTAGCCACAGCTGGGATGAACGCTTTCTATGAAAATGTGATTTCTCTGTTGGTGCACTGCTGACCTCCTGACTCCTGGAACTCAACCATACAGGTCTGTGGTCCATTTTATAAATCACTAACCCCTTTAGTCTACCCTAATCAATTCTGTGGGTAAAATTAAAGAACAATAAACTGAAAAATAAACTTACTTGGTCAAAATTTTAGTATAATTCAGCATTTATACAGAATTGCCTGGTATTTATATAATATTATTACAACATGGTGACGTTGGGGAAGGTATTACAGACAGACAAAAGCAATGCTGTGGTTCTGAATACGGTCAGACCAGTCCAAGCATTGTGTTCCCAGAAAGAGAAAACGCTTCTCTGTTGAATCATTCATTAATGAAGAGCTAAGTGCTCTTTCATAAATCTTTGCTTGGTGGCCCAAGGATCTTAGTGATTACCACCTGGATTTGATGAGTCAGACTCTAAATATTAAAACATTGCTGCAGGCAACATCTGTTGCTCAGATCTGTCCTTTTGTGGCTGGGAGGCTCACTGTTTGGGAGGCTCAGATCCCCAGGCGCCTATCTACCCCACAGCCCTCCTCCTCCTCCACAGAGGTTGTCCCTGCTCTGAGAGGAAACCCACGGAATCTGCAAATGCACCGACTTTGCCTGGGAGCCATGAGGCTGTGGGTAAGCTCCACACTCCTCCATTCTCCTCTGTCCTGCTGTCCACCCAAGAGCCTGACAGCGTCAAAGGTTTCTCTTGCCCTTTTACATACAGTTAGATCTGGCCAACGGCAGAAACTGGCAAGACGTAGAGGCCAGGAGTAGAAAAGAATGGGGTACTTATTCCCCCAGCTTTCCTGGTCAGACTCCAGGATGGACAACAGTGTATTCCTCGACCCCAAGGCCGTGGTTCCTCTCTGGCCCTTTTCTACAATGGTCGGTCTTGCTGGGTGGGCAGCCACTCCCTGACCTTGCTCCAGGAGGCCTATGAGAGTAGTACGGAGTCCCCAGGATGCTCTGCTACTCCTTGTGAGAGTCTCTGAACCCTGCCCACTCCCTTGTAAACAGTTCCTTCATAAAACCTTTCATTACCCCTTCTGAGAGTGCCATCTCTTTTCTGCCAAGAGCCAAGCAATTAATAGAAGCTACCATTGGTGAGTGAAATTGGGAAGAATTGATAAAGGTTTGACATTTTATTTCATCCTGCTCCGCATTTGTTTTTATATTGTAAAATGAGTAAGTATTACTTCGGTAATTAAATATATACACAAGCTAAACTAAGCTAAAAGTAAATAAATAATATCATTCATAATAAAACACATGTAGGGTATGTACCTATTTCTTGTCACTATGGGAAGAAGTTCAGACGAAGACATGGCAGGTTTGTTCTATATGATATAAAGACTTGCCTGAAGTGTGTGTACCTGTGTTATATTGATAAAAATCTGTTTTTCAGTCTCTAAAATTGAAATTCATCACTAAGTATAGACTTACGAGAAAAAAAAAACTTTAAAATTGATGCCGAGGATAAATAAATTAAACGGTATAATATTTTACTATTTGCTCTAAAAAAATTATTCTGAAAAGATGTATTTGCTGGAGATTTAGTGAAGCATCCACACTCCAGTACACCTGAATGAGATTTTCCCCAAAACCACTCTGTTTAAAATATGTGCTGTGTTGGAAGTAACACTAAACTTGGAATCCAAATATCAGGTTAGGTCCTGGTTCCACCACTTAAAAGCTGGTAATGTTGAAAAGGTGACCTAGACTTAAGAATAAAGATGGTTGAGTGAACACATCTTTCCCAAATCTCACTAAAACTACAGTAAAGAAGAGGAATAAATGCTGCTTCGTTAGACAGGGGAGCAAGTGTTGTTTGATTGCTTTAAAGAGGCGTCTTCCATAATCACTCACCAAACAAATGTCTAATGCGGGTCCAGCACTGTTGGAAAAGGGGATTTACAATTTATATTGAAGATATGAGATCAATATATTTGAAATAAAAGCAAACATTAAAGATGATGGTATGACCTTGCTTAATTGTGTGGAGGAAAATACAGTTACTTTCAAACTTCAGAACAAAATTTCAATGAGGACTAAAGTGGCCAGAGGAAGTTTTGTGACAAAGAGAAACATTTGCTAGGTCCTAAGGGATAAAGATAGCAGTGCGGACAGGGCAAGATATTTCGCATGAAGGAAGCATGGTGAGTAGGAACACAGCTGGACCGGTGAG
Source organism: Rousettus aegyptiacus (assembly GCF_014176215.1). Classification (NCBI taxonomy): domain Eukaryota; kingdom Metazoa; phylum Chordata; class Mammalia; order Chiroptera; family Pteropodidae; genus Rousettus; species Rousettus aegyptiacus. Next base: position 28,358,375 of record NW_023416286.1, read on the forward strand.
GAGATGAGCCGAACTCTCATAGCATTGGAGGATAGTGCACCTGCACTGCACCTTGATGATCTATATATCCACCCACCAGCACCTGACAACTTCCAGGTCTTCCAGGTCTTGACTATTGTTTTCCAAAATGTGACTCAAGACCAGGAATTACATTTGGTGTTCTACCATAGAAAGTCTTAGAGCTGAGTAGAGGGAATTGGACCTGGTTCTGGAAGCAATGAATAAATAAATGTCTTGTCAACTGGGGGCAGATGATGCTCTGTGACTAAAAAATGCTCTTTGGAGAAAGTCAGCCTACCACATAATTCACAAGACAGACAAGGATACAAGAAGTCTTACAGACACATACCATTCTAAAAAGACCTGGTTCTGGGAAGATCTCCTATAGATTATATACAAATGGAAAAAGGCAAGAAGTCCACTCTAGACGGCGGCAACAACAACCGCACCAAAAAGGGTCACACACTTTCACATTAGTGTTGTAAAACCCCTAAACCAATATTTCTCCTACTGGGATGAGCAGAAATGAGTTGCTGCCTGTGGGGTTAATTCAAACATAGCCGCTCCACAGACATAGGAGGCAAAGAGGACTCTGGGTCAGCAGCCCCAAAGAGGACAACGAACAAAGCGTTCCCGGGCTGTGCTTGCCCCCAAGAACACTTCCCGTTGCTCCCATGGGCACTATCTGCCCCTTTGGCTCCCATGGACATTATCTCCCTGCTCCGCTCGAGGACACACCGCTTGTTAGGTCCTCCCCAGGACTAGCTAGGCAGCACGTCCTGCTCTCATCCGCGGGGGAAGACCCTAGTTCCCCAGGATGAGGCGATCCCCCTACCCTCTGCTTGCATATAAAACCATGACTGCTCTTGGTCGGCTGCTGAAGCCTCCTTGTACTGTGAGTAATAAACTGCACATCTCACTCTGCTGGCCCTCCAGGTGCTTTTTTTTCAGAATATGCGCGGCCCAGGTGCAGGTTCCTAGCCTGGAGCTCCTGCATTACACTGCCTATGTTCAGAGAGTTACCAAAACATTCACCTAATATTAATCTTCCCTTAGAGAAAAGAACTGATTACTCTGACTTTAAAAAATCTACTACAGACATCCTCTACATTTTTTTTTATCATTTTGATGTTAACATTACTGACCACAACATATATGTACATCAGTTCACCTTCCCTTAATGTGATCATTATAATAATGACAAACTACATAGAATTTATATCAATTCATTCTGTTCTTTTACCTTACCATCCAGCTCTTACATCATTTACAATACAGAGAAAATGGACACCCAGAAAACCTCTTTGTAACCGGTTCTCATTGGACGCTTTTGCAGAACCTCACTTGCCTCTTCTGAGTCAATCTGAGGAAGCACAAGCTGTGGGTGATTGAGGAACTTGTTGGCATCTCACCTCTCCTGGTGGAGGAAACTCTTACCATCACCTGGACCCCGTGAGAGTGTAATAGCAAGCCCGTGAGTGCGTTCTCCTTCTGTTTGCATTGCCCAGGCACCTTTCCAACACAAGGATGCTTATCAGTCCTACACCTTATTTCAAGTATTCTACACGGCGCTTTTGCACAGTGCTCTCTTGAAACTCAAAACCTGAGAGAACAAATGGTGGAGGTTGGCGCATTGTAAATAATTTCACCCCAGGCAGGCCAAGCTCACCTGCTCAAGGATTCTAAAGTCATAAAATTGCTTTATTGTTGCTTTGCTTTGTCTAATGCTTTAATCAAAAGCACATGAATAAGTCAACTTTCAGGCCTCAAATTTCAGCTAAAAGCTTAACTTGAAGTTGTTATAATTCTGGCCCCATTTAATTGGATTTGAAGGCCCACTTATGAAATGCATTTAAATCTAAGAACCTTAGACTCCTGGATTGTGCTTGCTTTGAGACCTGTCTGGCTGCTCTCCGGGCGGCTCTCTGATGGCCCAGTGAACTTGAGCTGAACTGTTACTTCCTTCAGTCTCCTCAAATGGTAGCAATCTTTCTCATGAATTCCTTCATTCTCATTAGTATTGCTCAATCTCCTCTAATTTCCAATTTTTTTCCATTTATTTTACTTTCTAAATTCATTGTTTCCTCAGTAAAAATGCTTTCTTCCCAATACTGATGCAGGAGTTTTAAGTGTGACTCCAAAATAAGACCCAAAAAGGCATGAATTGATCAAATCGAATAGTAGAAATATTGGTTGAGTTTTCCAGAATCAATACAGTGTGCAAAGCACTTAATTTTACATTTAATACAGATACAATTCCCATTCTAGGAGCCAGAATTAGGTTTAATTAGAGGATCAGGAACAAGGTAAGTCTAATTAGACGAGCAAGAATAAAATATTCTATACATTTGTAACTAGTCTATACCTTGACATATTTTTTCTGGCACCTCCAGATGTATAAGAAATGAAGCTTTATTTTTCTTTAACCCACAGTATTTTATCTTTCAAGCCACCATTGCCTCATTACAACATTACCATTACATCAGAGTGGTAGAAACTAAATCTCCTTCAACCCTTTGCCCAAGGCTGTGTCTAGGTTTTGGTGGGGGAAGCAGGGGTTGTGTATGATGCCAAGGAAGCCAGAGGGGAGGGGAGTCAACCAGGCCCACTCTGCCACCTGTCCACACAGGCATCTGCTTAAACACACATTGCCTGCCTGGCCCTTGGTCTTTGGTCTACACAGGTAATCACAGAAAAAGTTCTCTTTTAATCCACTTGCTCCTTCTGGTTTGGGGGTTCTCTCCCTGAACCCCAGGCTCTTTGTGTGTACCCAGGAATCATTCCACTGGTTCTGTGGCATGTGCTGGGGTGTAGGAAACTATTTGCCACTGTCTAACCCATCTCATAGCCATCTCTTCTCCAGGATCTGATGGCTTTCCTGAGGTGCAAGGAGGGCAGGGAATCTCCAGAAGAGCAGAGAACCCCTTCTCTCTGTCCTCTGACACACAAACATGTCTGGGTTTTGCTGCTGCCCCAGACCAAAATCTACACTCATTGCTTTCTATCGCTTTCATCCTACTCTTATTAAGGAAAAACTCTTTCTTGTATTTTTTTAATGGCTAAAGGTGGAGATCAAATTGCAATGCTATTTAGATTCCATTGAACACATTTAAAAGAGAAATATAATCGCTGCATTTTAAACTATCAGTTTTACAATACTCAGGAAATTAAATCTTATGCAACTATTTAAACTTAGACTTTAAGAAATTGGGCCTAAATGGTTTTCCAAAATCTTTTCAGGAGTTGTTTTATCAAAAAGTTTAAAGACCAACTACTCCGGAAACTTTAAAAATTATTAATTCTGAATGGATATTGAGAACACTTGCATTCGAGATGGATTTTGAAAAGTGAGTCAAACGTGGCAGGGTGAAGCTGGCTGGAGAAAGGAGGTCCAGGTGGAAGGCTGCCCTGCAGAGCCTTGGATAAATGAAAATGCAAACATCTTCAGGAATCTATGAGTAGCTGGTGTGACTAAAGTCGGCATGGAAGGCTTGATAATGTCCCACTGATGAGCCGAGACTTATTCCTTGGGCAAAAAGGAGAAATGGACATAACTGATCAAGATCAACCCTTGGGCAATACTGAGAGAACACTGGTTAAAACTTCTGGAAATTTAATACCTGCAATATAAAGAATACCTATGATTAAGCAAACAAAAATACAACCAGATTGAAAAGTGGGTGGACTTGAATAGACATTTCTCCAACAAAGATATACAAATAGCCAATAAGCATATGAAAAAATGCTCTACATCACTAATCATTAGGAAAAGGCAAATCAAAACCACCATGAGTTACCACTTCACACCATTAGGATTATGCCATTAAAAACAAAACAAATAAACAACAACAACAACAACAAAATAACAGGGGTTGGTGAGAATGTAAAAATTGGAACCCTTGTACACTGCTGGTGGAAATTTGCAGCCACTGTGAAAAACAATATGGCATAATTCCTCAAGAAATTAAAAAATGGATTTACCATATAATCCAGCAATTTCACCTCTGGGTATAAATCCAAAAGAATTGAAAGTGGATTCTCGAAGAGATGTTTGTACACCTATGCTCATAGAAACATTATTCACAATAGCCAAAAAGCAACCCAAATATCCATCAACAGATGAATGGATAAACAAAATGTGATATTTGCATATAATAAAGGATTATTCAGCCTTAAATAGGAAGGAAATTCTGACACATGCTACAACATAGATGAACCTTGAAGACATTATTGATTAAGTGAAATAAGGCAATCCCCAAAGCACAAATACCATATGGTTCTACTTATATGAGATGCCTATTGTAGTTAAACTCATAGAGATAGAAAGTAGAATGGTGGTGACCAGGGGCTGGGGAGAGGGGCAGATGAGGAGCTAGTGTTCAGGGGGTGCGAAGCTTGGGAAGATGAAAAAAGTTCTGGAGACGAAAGCAAACGTGAATGTACCTAATGCCCCTGAACAGCACACTTAGCAGATGCTCGAAATGGTAAATTTTATGTTATGTTTATTTCCCTGTAATTTAAAAATCATTTTTAAAATGAGCAAAATGATAAATTTTACATTATATATATTTTAAATTAAAATGCATATTTAGAAATTTTCTGGAAGCCAGATTCCTTTGGAGACTAGCAAAGACCTGCTCCGGCTGTACATGGAGTTATAGCTTATTTTGAACTCCTCACCTTTGCCCTTTGCGAAAACCAAGCTTTGCAATGGCTGCCCCTGAGCAGGGCTGTAGCCACGCCCATTTTCCTCTCTGGTCCTGGTCCTTTTCTCCATCTGCTGTACCCTTCATCCCTGCTGGCCATAGCACAGAGCTCAGAAAACTCCTTTTTTGAAAAAAAAATCCATATTTTCTGTCCCCAAGACTGGGTCATTAGCTCCACAAATATTCCCTTAGGCTACCTTCCAACCCGCTTAAGCCTCTGTCTTAACCACATCGAGGTCTGTTTCCTCTCGTCCTCTCAGATACCTGCCAAACTCTCTCACTTGCCTCTCTTGAAAAACAAACCACAAAATAAAATGAAAGCAAATCCTGCTACGCTTTATTCCACCTTCATTTAAAACTTACTACACCAAATCTTTGTAAGTTTATGTTTTCTGGTCATCCATTCAACAAATATTATTGTTTGTTTACGAGTGGCAGTCCTGAGACTACGAAGGCAATTAAGACACAGTTTCAGCCACTGTGAAGTCCGAGGTTCAGTCTGGGGAAACAAATAAATAAACAGGAAATTATAACTCAGAGTGAAAATGCAACCACAGTACTAAGCCCTAGGTGGGGTGGGGGTGCAGAGACTGGCAGTGGGGGTGAGGGACACCCCTAGTTGAAAAGATGGGGAAAAGGGTATTCTAGAAGGAGGAAACAACATGTACAGAAGCCTAGGGCAGAGAGAAAAGGCTGAAACAAAGAGTGTAAGCAGGTAAATCTTCCTCAAGGCCGATGTGAGAGGACAGGAAGCACGGGTGCTAGATGGCACTGTTTTATTTCTTTCCCTGAGAAGTACTGTGGCTCTTCTTTATGAATAGGAAGCCCTGAATTAATTTTTCCAAATTTTCTTGTTCAAAACTTCAAAAGAAACCTACAGCTCAGCATGAGAAAAACACTTCATCTTTTGAGCTTGGAAATATTCTGCTTTCAGGACATTCTGTGCCCTCTGTCATCTCCCCTTCCCCATTCATTTCTCCTTCCTTAACACTAGATAGAATGACACTGAAAATAATATGCATTATGTGAAAGCAACTTGAAACTCAAAAGTGCGATCAAAGTGTCAGGCGTGAATCATCGCAGTTAGTAACAGGAGGTGCTGTACAGTGGAAAGAGCAGAGTCTGCGATGCCCACACTCTTAGGTCTCGTGCCTCTTCTCCGACTCCATGACCTGGAGCAAATTCTAATCCCCTCTGCAGTGCATCTTGTCGTTTTCCCTATCCTGCATTCTGTATTCGCAGAGAAACGCTCATCCCTGACTACACACACACACACACACACACACACGCACGCACGCACGCACGCACGCACACGCACAAAGATATACAGAGAGATGATGCAAATGTGGGGATATGTTAAAATTTTTCAATATAAATGGTAGATATTTGAGTAATTGATATATCATTCTCTTAATTTTTCTGAATGTTGGAAAACTTTTATAACGAAAAATTAGAAAGCAAAATTCCAATCCTCCAGCTAGTCTTCACTGGTCGACTTGTGACTTTCCCTCCATCCAGGGCTCTCTTTCAGGTCCTATGCAATTTCACGACACCTCTTCTTCAATATCAAAATTTGCCTGGAAATTATCACATCTCCTTAGCTTTTGATATATTTGTGCTAACTTCTTGTCTCCAGCTGCGACATAAAGATTTTGTGTTTTCTTTGATGGATTTTGGGATGAAATCCTGAGAGAGGGATGGAGAAATAAGAAAGATGTCTCCCGAAAGCCCCAAAACACTAATCGTGGAGGCTATGTCTACCTGTCTACACCCACATCTGCACAGCACAGGGTCACTCTACAAGCACATGTCTCCAATGGGTTCTGCTTTAAACTGGCCGCTGGTCTGGGTGCCATTACCTCTTAGATCACTGACTGCTCCTTTGTGAAATAGGCCATTGTACCAGCTGTGCATTGGACTAACTCAGCTGGGCTGCATGTGGACTCCTGGGCCCCAACTTTTGGCATATGCAATCAACGCACGAGAGACACAGGACTAGATGACCTCTAGGACTTCCTAGAACTCCCTAGAACTGACAAAACGGTGTGGATTGTGTCATCACAGGAGAGCATCTCTCCCATGCCTTCTCTGCCTTCTCCCCACTCACACTCCCTCCTCCCAGCCTATTATTTACAGTGTGAACTGGATCCTGTTGTTCCAAAGGGAATGGCTCTCCTGACTGCTGACATGTGAGCATAAAGCAAGAAAGTTCAGAAGGAAGTGGAGTCAAAGCAGATATTCTAAAATCCAAAAGCATTATTTTTTTTTGGTCATCCTTTAAAACAAAATTGCTCATCTCTTTCTCATTAAAACATATTTTATAAGTGAAAATGACTTAACTACAGTTTAATAAATATTTTACATTGGTCAGAACTCTCTTTTTATGCATTTTTTTTTTTTTTAGAAAAGCTTTGTAAAAGCAGATTTCAGTCTAAAAATATAAATACTTTCCTTTAGGAAGTTACCGCTCCCTTCCCCTCACATATTTGAGGAAATACTGCAGATCTAACTGTAATGATGTTTTTTTAAAAAACGAGAAAGGAAACCCAACCACAAAACAAACTCCCTTCCAATGTTTTTATCAGAGCCCATAACAGGTAATGCCAAAATGATGGGAGGTGGGTGGGGGCCTGTTTCCCTTCAGTGTGGTACACCACCTTCCATTTTCTGTGGGCTGAACGTGAAATAAAGCTAAACGAAAGTCAACAAAGGTCCTTTTCATTCTGGGGCATTAAAAAATCACAGGATCTAGGCATAAAGTTTCAAGTCTTTTAGACCTTCCATCGGCTGAACGAACTACAGGAATTCATTTAATAATCCTCTGGAAAGATCCTCCTTCGAAGCAGATCTAAATGCTGCTGAGCGCCATCTGACTGGCTTCAGCGCTGATCCCTCTCTCTTCTCAACTGCTCCTTGCCCTCACTTGTCTGTGTTACGGGTTTATCACCAGGCCAGCACATGGGATCTTCCAAGGAGCCTTGACTGCTTTCTCTTTTCTTCAGCACATTTCAAAGAATTGACAGAAGCAACTTAGAATAGATTTCTTTCAGATTTAATAGTGCTCAGACCACAGGTACACACGCTTGTCCAAGGGATTAAGTCAACAGAACAGGAAGTCACAAGATGCCAGCCGAATGTACATCATTGGCAGCTGAAATGAGCATGCAAAAAACTGTCGTGTTACCTCTCAAAGAGTTTTATATCCTACTGAAGAAGATAATTATCAATAAGTACAACACAGTTAAAAGACAAAACAGCATATATGCAAAAAAGTGCTAGAACCCGAGCTACCAACTAAAAACAATGTTTAAGTGTTTGAGGAGGGCTTTATGCAACATAAACAAAAGAAAGTAGCAGTCATTGCCATGGGCTTTGATTGCAAACCGCTTTGGTCCAGAGCTAGGACCTAGGGCAAAATACTTTGTCCTGCCTTAGTTTCTTCATCTGTAAAATGAAGATAAAACAAGTACTTATCCCAAAGAGTTGTAATAATACACACATATGTATATTTATATATTTTAATTTATTTGTAATTAATTTATTTTTAAGCAATATTTTTGTAATTTTTTTTGAAGAAATTATTAAATTTTTTTCCCCATCTACCTCCTTCCATCTCCTCGCCTCACCCTCTGGTAACCACTAGTCCATTGTCCATGTCCATGAGTCTCTGTTTGTCCTGTTCATTTGTTGCTTTTAGGTTTATATCCCACACATAAGTGATATCATGTGATTTTCAACTTTTTCTGTCTGACTTATTTCGCTTAGTATGATTATTTCAAGGTTCATCCATGCTGTTGCAAATGGCAGCATTTCATCTCTTCTTATGGCTGAGTAATATATTTATTTTTAATCAATTTTTTCACTACAATGTAAACTCCATAACAACAGAGAGTACTGATTCTTTGCTGCTATGGTTACTTTACTGTATCAATTTTGCTACGTTGAATTGTATTTCCAATATTGTCTTCCCTTATATTTACCGCAACATATACAATAGCCAAGATATGGAAGCAACCTAAGTGTCCATCAACGGATGGATAAAGATGTGGGACGTATATACAATGGAATATTACTCTTCCATAAACAAAGAATAAAATCTTGCCATTTGCAACATTGATGGACCTAGAGAGTATTATGCTAAGTAAAATAAGCCAAAGACAAATACCATATAATTTCATTTATATGTGGAATCTAAGAAAACAAATGAACAAACAAACAGAAACAGACATAGATATAGAAAACAAATAGATGGTCACCAGATGGAAGAAGGGTTGAGGGGATGGGTAAAAAAGGCGAAAGGGATTAAGAAGTACAAACTGCCACTTATAAAAATTAGTCATGGGGATGTAAAATACTACAGAGGGGATATAGTCAATAATATTGTAAAAACTATGTACAGTGTCAGACTTATTGGAGTGATCACTTTATAAGTTATATAAATGTCTAACACTGTGTTGTACACCTGAAACTAATACAATATTTTATGTCAACTGTAATTGAAAAATAAACTTAAAAATTTTTTTGAACAATTCCAGGAGGCCCCAACAGGTACAAAATATGACTTATGAGGATGCTGTATACACCAGAAGAACAAATTTACATCAACAGAAACCTGGAGGACATGTCTGGGAATCCAACAAAGACAATAAATCACAGTGGAAGGAACATAGTGTCGGACTGGGTTAAATTTATTTATATAAATATCTAATAATGTGTGTTGTAGGATATAAATCGAAACAGAGATTCAATGTGTTCTTGATTCAACAAGTTAGCTCAAGTGGCTGGGAGCAGCTCGAACACTTTCTTTGTTTGATTGCTTGAAACCTGGACCCAAAAGTAGGGACACTAAAATGTTAAAGAAATAGCAAAGAGAAAACTTCTGGTACAGAATAAACAGAAGATTACTGGTTTCAAAGCTGTTCAGTCTTAGAGAAGGAATGAAAAAGAGAGGGTTGTTTTCTTACGTGGGTCTGAGAGACTCGGCTCTTGTCAAGTTAATCTCTGCTTTGCACACTAATTCCAATTATGAACATCATGGGTCATTTTTATCCCTGGCTTTGCATACCATTTACAGTTTGCAAATATTCTTGCCTACTAAAGTCTGGGAGATGTGCTTAATTTTAATGAGATATTCTAATTCAATCATTTAGCCATTTAAGCACGAAAACGTTCCTCTCCTTCCAGCTTCTCTCTTTCCCAAGGACCAAGTAGTCCCTTTGGGAGTCCAACAAACATTCTCTCCATTCTCAGGACTATAGAATCCACCAGTTCTGGGACTTTTCAGTTATGACACCAAATTCCCTATTCCCTGTCTTTGTGTGCTAAGAAAGTTTGAACTTCTTCATTTGTATTGTGTCTTTAACTAGCACGGACGGGGCCAGAATCCAGCAGACTGTATCAGCCAACACTAGACAAACAAGGTACCTGAGCTCAGTGCCAGTTCTGGGAGCTTCAGCACTCTCCCTGCTCCTGTCCCCAGAAACACTTCAGTCCTCGAAATCTAAGCCCTCATGAATCTAAGGAATTAAGTTAGCTACCTGAAGTTTTCTTTTTTTAAGCAGATTCAGTCCCCAAATGCTCTTCATACTCTTAAATCCTGCTTGTTATTTTGAAAAAAAGAATCACATACTTTCTTTTTAAGATCTTAGCCCTTAAAGAGAAATTTTCAAAAGGAGAACAATTATGCATTGGCCTCTTAAGACTCTAAGTTTTATTGTGAGAACTAAATGAATAATTTTTTCTAAGTCTAGGTATAAATAGAAAAAGGCAGGTGTTCCAAAAAAGTCCCTTCTCAACATTTATCATGTATAACACTCATTGCTTATTTGACATCACTCATGTTCCTTGAAATTATTCAAAGGGAAAGATTTGGTTTCTTTCTCTAAACTTACATGGAACTTGCCATTTTTATTTAATTTTAATTTCTTATAATATATAACTTTTATTGTTATTTCAAAAAAATTATCCTTTATCGCACCAATATCATAGTGAGAAAATTGGGCTATAAAATTGTGAGGGTGTTAATTAAATACCTATTATTTATTTGAAATATTTAATCTAAAAAAATCTAAAGTTTACTTAAATGCTATACCATATAACTCCAACATATACTAATCCCAATTTATCAAATTATTATATTCAGAGCAATTTGTTGCAGTTTTATATTTTCCAATTGTAAAATTAAAAAAAAAGAAAGATAATATTGACTGCTATTACCATTTTACTAAGAGCATGAACAGAGCTTTGCAGGCGCGCCCTGCTACTTAACTGTTTAATAATCCTGCACTGATTTATGTTACTTTGGCAATTTTATGTTGATTTTCCTGTATCTAAGCAGGGGTGTGGTCATTCTGTAAAGATAACAATTATGCAAGTACAAAGAATTCTGCCTACCAGAATTTGCAAACTGAGACATCCCTTTAAAACAAATACAGAAATGTGTGTGTGTGTGTGTATATATCACCTTTATATGTACACACACACACACACACACACACACACACATATATCACCTTTACTCAAAGGTGCTCTCATTCTCTTTTATAAAGCATGACAATCTTTATGATAAATTTCATTGTGTAGCAATCGTTATGTCATAAACGTTTTATAATAATTTCTTATACACTTGAACAAGTCTAAAATGTTTAAGATTTAGACTTGTGAATTTCCCTCGAAATATTCTAATTAAATGGCAAGATTCATAAAATGTAAAGATTAGAAGTTTCTTCTAAAATATCCAGTTCTTCTCACTTTGAAACATTTTCTATAATTTTTAGAAAATTTTAATAATAGAATTTAAACACTATTTCTTTTCTTCCTGAGTCTCTCTGCCTTGGCAGCTACAATTAAATTTTTAAAAATAATTATCATTAAATCAAGAAGTTCTTGGTCTTGGTTAATTGTTAAGCATTTTGATACTTAAATTATGTAAGGGTCCCCTTAAATCTCATTTAAATGACATCTCATAAGCTATTTCTTTTTACTTTTTTGCTGTGGATTAGTGTTTTCTGAGGCATTTAGCTGAATCATAAGTAGGATCTCCATATAAAATACTGGACGTCCAAGTTAAACTTAAATTTCAAACAAACAAGGAAAATATTTTTAGCATAACTATGTCCCAAATATTATATAGAATATACTAAATTTCTTTTCATGGCTTATGTGAAATTCAAATTTATTTTGGCATTCTGTACTTTTAAAACAGTTTTATTAAGATTGTCATATATTAAAATTAAAGTTCCACCACTTTAATTGTACAGTTCAATGGTTTTTAGTACATTCACAGTTTTCCAGCTATCACCACAATCCAATCTTAGAATATTTTGATCACCCCAAAAAGAAACCCCATTGCTATTATCGGTTACTCTCCATCCTGCCCCTGTATTCCACTGCCCTGAGCAACCACTAATTCACTTTCTGTCTTTACTGATTTGCTCTTTCTGGACATTTCATGTACATGGACTCATACAACATATGATCTTTTGTAACTGACTTCTTTTGCTTAACACGTTTTCAAGGTCCATCCATGTTATAGCATGTAACAGTGCATCCTGTACTTTTGTTTGCTAAATCTGGCGACCCTAATCATAAGGCAATGTAGAAGGGAATCACTTTGCCTAGTACAAGGCCAAGGACTGTCCTTTAATCCCAGACTCAAGTCTAAACTGACCCCTGGAGCCACTCTTTAGAATTCTTATATCTCATTGGTACTTTCAGCATTTGCCATTCTGGATTTGGAGACCCGGTGTCAGAACTATCCTGAAGGGAACAGGATTGGGGGAGTTAGAGGAAAAGCTGACAAAAGTCAGAGGTAAAGGATGGAGAAAGAGCTGGTGCCCCAGTTGGTAGTAAAAAGGACCTGAAATAGGCAAATACACAAAACACACAAATATCCAAGAGTCAGAGCTGGACGTCTGCCTTCTGTACCTGTTGGCCTTTATGCTACCTTTTGCCTTTCTATTTCCTTTTAGATCTCCCCTCGATGTTGGTAGTCCCCAGATTTTCCCTCTATGAAATGTTAGAAAGAAAGGATAAGTAATACAGTGTGATTAGCCTGCAACCTGCAGTTCAGGCTGGGCTGGCCTTGGTAGTGATAATGGTCTTGGGATAGGAGAATGCGATTTGAAGAAACAAAGCAGTTTTACTGTACAAGTCCAAAGAGCTTGATTTCACATCTGCCAACATTGCTCTTTACAACCCCGAGCCCCAGACCCGACCTTGCCTACACCCCAGCCCTGACTGCCATCCCTACTCATGTTAGCTACCCTCAAGGGCATGGTGATGTAAGATCCAAGGTTCTGCCTTTGCCCTTATAGTCCATTCTGCTCATGGCCTCAAAAAAACACTGATCTATGCATGATAAACCACTGCTGTAACTGCTCTAGGATTTTCCTATTAGATCATAAAGGAGAAAGCTTTAAAACCTCAGCAAACAACTTAGCCAAATAATTTCTTTCTTTTGTTCTTTCTTTCTTTGTGCAACTTCATTCTTTGCCTTCCTCAGAATTAGAAATTTTGATTATCTTAGTTCTTGAGAGAAGTTACGGGACTTTGCTCCTGAGGATGAGAGAGCAGGTCTTGCCTCTCATGGGATTTGAGCAGTAAGTTCAGCCTCTCTTTCTGCCTTGCGTGACAGGATGCTCTGTGCACGCCTGATGGAATCCAGGACACCGTCCCACACCCTCTGCTTGTAAAATATGTATTTCAAACTTGATGTGTCTTTCAGCTTAAGCCTTTGTCAAAGCTGTAGCCAGCACCACAAACTCCCCCAGAGGGCCTCACTCTAACACTTCTCTCTCCCACAGAGAAAGTAACCTGCCCTCACCCCGGTAGTACATGCTCAGCTGGCAAAGTGCATTTTTATCACATTAAAAGGAAAAAAAAAAAAACCCACTAACCATCATTTTTCAGAAAGTCTTGCAAAGAGGTCAGCTTTAATGCAATGCCTATCAAATGCGTTTCAAGGAATCCAGGGTCTGGCTAACTTATTCCCAAACTTTAGTTTCTTAAGAAGTTTTATTTTGTTTAATTCCCAATCCACTTCAAATTCCAAATATTTATGGTTCCCTGAGAGCGGCTGTCATCCTTTGCCGCATGGCAGCCCTGGGGCAGCATTCTTGCCTGCCAGGATTCTAGAAGGGGATGAAAGAATGATAAATAGAATTCACAGTGGGTAGGTTTGATCTAAAGGAAGTGTGATTCCTTCTGTGCTGTGAGAACGATACCCTCCATCCGCGCCGCTTCCCGCTTCCCAGATGTGCAGGGACCAGAGAAGACTTGCGGGTCTCGCCTCTACCCACACTGCACTCCTCTGCTTGCTCCTCATTCCTGACCAACACAGTGAAGAACAGACTAGCTTTTCGCAAGCTAGATTCCATCACGTTCACTAACGACAGCAACACGTAATGAAGCGAAGTACATACTGTACGTGTAAAAACGAAATTAAAAAATCCTTAAAAATGAGAAATGCATAAGAACAAAACACAAGCCAGTGAGTGATCCAGATTTCCTTTCTATCCTTGGGCCCAGTAATTTCCAACAATATTTCCCTGAAGAGATCACTTGTAAGACACGAGTTATAGTTATTTTATCAGTCTATCCATCAACGATTGTATATTGAACATATCTGCAGTATGTAAGGTGGGAGATGGGTGAAAGGGGTCAAAAGGTACAAACTTCGAGATCTAAATAAATAAGTCCTGAGGGTGTAATAGAAGATATGGTGACCATAGTTAATAATACTGTATCACATATTTGAGTTGGCGAGAGAGTAGAACTTAAAAGTTCTCATCATAAGAAAAAAATCTGTAACTAAGTGTGGTGATACATGTTAACTAGACCTACTGTGGTCATCATTTTGCAATATATGCAAATATCAAATGATTATGTCATACATCTGAAACTAACATAATGTTATATGTCAATAATACCTCAACTATAAAAAAAAGTATTGAATGCATTTCTTAAAATTGCATGTGATTATCTCAAAACAAAAATTCTAATTTAAGAACATTACTGAATTCCAAAATTTTACAGAGACTTGTAGCTTTATGAATAAAAGTGACTCTCACTGGAACAATTCCTGAGGAAGATAATGGCTCACTAAATCCTTCTATTTGGTATAATGCAATATCTCGGGTTCAGCTCATTGACCCAAAGAGATAAGAAAATTTCAGCTGTCTTTTGAGGGAGTGACTGGGGGGAATTCCCTAAAAGCACCCCTATTCTATATTATTTCCATATTGTATATGTGTGTTTGGGTGTGAAACACATATATTTATGTGTACATGAATACATGTATATACATATATTTGTCTATATATCTATATATATATATCCTTTATCGTGCTCTCAATAAATTAACCTAATTTATTTCTAGCATTCTTTCAGCTTAAAAATTGTAGAATTCTGTGTCGTGTTATTCAGTGTCTAGCTCAGCCCCAAGGAAACAGGACGTAGCACAGAGATGGGAAGTTCTGGAGCGTGAGGAGCTGCATAAGGGAGCGAGATTCAGTAGGGGCCTGGGATAGAGAAGGGCCTGTCCAGAAGGAGGAGGAATCAGATGCGAACTGTGAAGGTGGCAAAGTCAAACTTGACCATAACTACAGATTTACCTAGAGCTAGGTCTATACCTTGACACTGGATTTAACGGCTAAGGGTCTAAAAATATGCTCAATGAAAACAGCCTACCAACTTTCTTCTCAGAAAATGACAGCGATGGGGTCAGCATTAGGGCCTTCATTTACTGCCTAGAAGAATCTACATCTACACAGTCAATTTCCTCCTGCTCCAGAGTTCAACTTTTGACTTCTCCTTTTTTGAATCCTGCCAGGAAAGGGGCCAGAGGTTAATGGACTCGTGAAGCCAAGGCTCGGGAATAGAAGAAGTATACATTCCATTATCACTTGAGCTTCTACACATTATCAGACTAAGTCAAGACAGTAACACCTCACTCATCTATAATCCAACTACACAGCAAATGCATAAGCGGGAATTGGGAAAGCAGAAAAGGGGCCTCATAATGGGGTGAAGATTACAAGCATTGGGAAAACAGTGCTTGGGTTGGGGGCTGGGGGACAGAGAAACATACAGCCGGATAGGCAGAGTGTCAAGTCCCTTGGTCTGTTATTATGACTGTTTAAGGCTAAATTTTACAGATACAACAAACTTGGAGTCTGGCTTACAGAAGTTAGAAGAGAGAGAGGATCTATACAAACACAAAAGCTAACATCACCAAGAAGTGACAGGTAATAACAATAAGGGGAGAGGAAATAAGTAATCTCTAAAGTGCCAACCCAAGAACCAAAGAGCACAGCCAACTTCAAACCTCATCACAGACCTCTGTAACAAACCAGTGATGGCCAAAGTCTACCAAAAAAAAAAGGACAATTGCAAGGGAGGAAAAAAATGGCATACATGGTAGAGGCTCTGTTCATCCCTCTGGTGACCAAATCAAAGTTGTGATGGTAATAAGGACCAGCAGCAAGGACAAATGGCCTGGGGATAAAGATGAACAAGCCATACAACCAGGGAGAAGTCCAGGAAATCACCATGCAATGGCAGAAGGTAGAATGGGGCGAGGACACAGGACAGGGTGAGGACGTGGGGCTGCCTGGTCTCCAGCAGCTGAGTGAGATGGAGGCTGCAGCAGCAGATGCCTCTTAAAGAGGCCACATCCGCGAGTGTACTTTCCCAGTGATGGTCCTGCTTACTCTGAGCACCAGTGCCAATTTGGCTGTGTTCTGGGAACACCAGGGACTTACAGGGAAACATTGTTGGAGTGAGGGCTTAGGAGAGACTCGCTCTGTACAGAAGTGCCAGTGGTATCCATTGTTCCCTGTTGAGCCCTCACCCTTCCCAGTGCACAGACAGCACCGCCATGACTTTATCAAACCAGATAACAGAGGTCACTCCATCCAGAGGATTCCCTGAAACTCCGCCTTCCCTAACCCAAAGCCCCACCCAAGTCACATCCAGGTGTGTCCTCAGTGAGTCAGGTGCTCCTTGCAGAGTAGTGCCTAGACTCACACTGGAGGCAGCTGGCCTCGGTTTCTGGTGTGGCCTTTTGAGGGAACTATAAGCACAGCATCTGTGGATTGCTTGCTAAATCTTAACAGTTCGCCCCAGAGGAGTAGAGGCTTGGGTTAAGTTTGGCCTGCAGCTGAACTCCTCTCAGTACTGTGCCACTGCACACGTACTACACAAATCCACACTAATAAGACCAGGGAGACTTAGGAGCTTTGCTTAGTACATAGAAACAGACATGGAAAGGCAGCCAAAATGGGAAGATAAAGAAGCAGAAAACGTATGAGAGAACAGAACAGAGATCCAGGAATAATGGAGTCAAGCAATCTAACAAATGCAGAGTTCAAAATACTGGTTATAAAGATGCTCAATGAACTTTTGGGAGGTGTAGAGCACTGCAACAAAGAGATAAAAAACATAAAAATGGAAATGGAAATTATAAAAGGGAACCAGTATGAAATGAAGAACACATTATCTGAGATGAGAAGTATATTAAATGGAATAAACAAAGTGAATAAAGAAAAGGATCAAATGCCCTACCTAGAGGATGGGCAAGCAAAGGACCTCAATTAGAATGTCAAGAAAAAAGATGCCAAGACTATAAAAATAATTTAAAGAGGATAAAGGACACTATTAAGGGTCCAAATATCCATCCGATTGGCATGACTGAAGAAAATCAAGATGATGAACAGCTGTTTGAAGAAATAATAATGGTAAAATTCCCTAACCTGGTGAAAGAAATGAACATAAAACCCCAGGAAACTCAGAGAATTCTAAATATCAGGGATCCAAAGAGGCCCACACAGAGATACATCATAATTAAAATGCCAACGTTTAAATTCAAAGAAAGAATATTAAAAGTAGCTAGGGAAAAACAGATAATTACTTATAAGGGAACACCCATAAGACTGGCAGCTTATTTCTCAAAAGAAACTATGCAGGAGAGAAGGGCTTGGCAAAAAATATTCGACAGGATGAAGACCTAGGATCTATAATCAAGAATACTTTATCCAGCAAAGCTATCATTTGGAGTCGAAGAACAGATAAAGGGCTTCCCAGACAAAAATAAGCTAAGGAATTTAGGAATTTATCACCACAAACCCAGTATTACAGGAAATGCTGGAGGGACTTCTTTAAGAAGAAAAAACATATATCAAGAACAGAAATAAAGAATAGTAACAACTACATTCCTATCAATAAGTACCTTAAATGGAAAAGAATTAAGTGCTCCAACCAAAAGATAGAGTGGCTGAAAGGATAAGAAAACAAGACCCCTACATATGAAAAGGAAAAGGATGGAAAAAGATATTGCTTTGATGGACTTAGAAGGTATTTAAGCCAGAGAGGGAAAGATAATCGCTATATGATTTCACTTATATACAGAATCTAAGGAATAAAAATAACAAACTAATCCAAAACAGACTCACATATAGAGTGGACACTTTGGTGATGGACAGAGAGGAGGGGAGTCGGGGGACTGGGAGAAGACAGTAAAGGGTTAAAGCAGTACAAATTAGTAGCTGATGGATGGTCATGGGGATGGGGAGCATGGCATAAGGAATGCAGTTAGCATTAATACACTGGTTAGGCAGAGGGTCAGGGGATGGAGGGAGCAATTAGGGGAACTGTTTTATGAACTATATAGATGTCTAACCAACATACCGTATACCTAAAACTAATTAAAATAAATAAATTTTAAAAAATTTTAAGTACAATTGCAAATTGTACTTCGATTTTAAAATGTTGAAAAGCAAGCAAGGAAGTTTGTAAATATTTTGTTCAAACAAAGTTTAAAAAAAAAAACAACCCAGAAACTTGGTTATCTACAACAAGTTGTCAGGAGGTGTGGACAATTGAGGTCCATACTGGATAGAATAGTGTCTCCCCAAAATTCATGTCTTCCCAGAATCAGTAAACATGGCCTTATTTTGAAATAGGGTATTTGCAGATGTAACCAAATTAAGCTGAGGTCGTACTGGATTAGGGTGGGTGCTACTCCATAACTGCTATCTTTATAAGAAGAGGGAAATTTGGAAGCAGGCACACAGGGAGAAGATAGTTATGTGAAGACAAGTGATTGGACCGATGCCACCACAAGCCAAGGAGCACCAAGAATTTCCGGCAAACACCGGAAGCTAGGAAGAGGCGAAGAAGGACCCTCTTCGGAAACTTCACAGAGCACATGGCTCTGCCAACATCTCACTTTCAGATTTTCCAGTCTCCAGAACTCTGAGACAGTGTCTTTCTGTGGTTTAAAGCCACCTAGTTTGTGGTAGTTAGTTTGGCACCCCCAGAAAATATAATACAAGGTCCCATTCTGTCTGGTTCATTCAATCGATTTAGACAGTAGCTTTTGAAATAAGTAGAGGTGGTCTGTTGAGTGATTACCATTTTCCAAACCCCATTCTAAGCATTTTATGTCAACTCACATAATTTTTACAATACAATAACCTTCTGAGGTGGATCGTACTGTGATGAGAAAATTTTGAAGCTCCATTGTTACAGATGAGAATATGAGGCTGACAGACATTAAGAAACTTGCTCAAGTTTACTTGGTTAGTGAATGTTAGAATAAGAAATTGGACTTAAGCAGATTGGTTCCAGAATCATGCTCTGCTGCCCATGTGATACACTTTAGACATTAATCATCCAAACCAGTTGTTTTCATAGAGTAAATGATCCAAATAATTCACTTAGCTTCATTGCGGATAATTCAGATCAAAAGTCGGCAAAACAAAATGTGAATTTTGTGGTTAATTGGTGATTCTCTGTCACTTACCTTCTACTCTAGCAATATGATACTTGTCATTCATTCACTGACCATGTCATGCTATTCATTGGTGCCTTTGCAACAGTTACTCCTATTTTCTGAAACGTTCTTCCTGTTGTTGGCATAGTTTAAATTGCATCTTATCTTCCAAGTCACAGCTCACGTGCGATGGTGAGGTTAGACGAATATGCACTTAACAACAGAGCTTCAAAATATACGAAGCAAAAACTGATAGAACTTAAAAGACACTTGGACTAATGCACAGTTTTAGTTAGAGACGTCAACACTCCTCTCTCAATAATGGAGAGAACTAGTAGTCAGAAAATCAGCAAGGCTTTAGAAGAATTGAACACCATCAATCGATTGGACCCAACTTGACATTTATAGAACTTTCCACCCAACAACAACAAAATGCACGTTCTTTGTAACTGCACTTGAAACATTCACCAAGATAGACTATATCCTGAGTCACTGAACAAACCTTTACAATTTAAAAGAATTGCAGTCATGCAAAATGTTCTTGGACCATAATGGAATTAAACTAGCAATCAATAACAGAAAGAATGATATCTAAAAAATCCCCAGATAGTTGGGAATTAAACAATTCATTTAATCCTTACAATAACCATGTGAGGTGTATGTTACTTTTATTTTCATTTACAAATGATAACATAAGGCAGAGAGAAGTTAAGGAGCTCGCCCAAGTTCACTCAGCTAGTGAGCATTGGGAGTTAAGAATTGGGCCCAGGCAGGTTGGCTGCAGAATCACTCACCATTGCCCATATAATGTACTTTGGAGCAGATCAAATCGTCCAACCAGTGTTTTCATACATCACACAATCCAAATGATTCACTTAGCTTCATTTTCAATAATTCAGGATATTTTTACTGGATATGAAATACCAAGTTAACAGGATTTTCCCCACTATAAGCACTTTAAAGATGTTTTTCCATTGTCTCCTGCCTCTATTGTTTTCGATTATTATTCCTCTATATGTAATGTGCCTTTTTCTTTGGCTTCTCATCTGTAGTTTTTAGTAGTTTGTTGATGACTTGCCTAACAGTAGTTTTCTTTGAATTTATCCTGCTTGGGATTTGCTGAACTTCTTGGGTTTATAGGTTGAAATACTTTTTATCAGGCTTAGAAATTTGAGGGGAAGGTGTGATTATTTCCTTCAAATAATTTTTTCTGCCATATTCTCTCTCCTCTACTTCTGGGATGGTAAGCTTGATACTGTCCAACAATCATTAAGGCTCTGTTCATTTTTTTAAAAAGGTCCTTTTTTCTATTTGCTTTAGCTTGAATGATTTCTATCCATCTGTCTTCAAATTCACCAATCCTTTCTTCTGCAGTTAAGTGTACCCAATAAATGTTTTATTTCAGATATGTATTATTTAATTCAAGAAGATTTATTTGGTTCTTTTTAAAAATCAGCCATTAGAATATAACCTCCATATAGTTACAAGGGGCAGGGAATTTTATCCATTTTATTCACTGCTTTATCCCTATTGCCTAGAACTGGCATAATATTTGTTCATAGATAGATATGACTCCAACTCCCTGGGTATAGTTAATGAAATAAGGAATAAATATCTGCCCTTGTAAAGAATTCTTGGGAACAAATAAGAGCTGGCATGGTTCTTCTGTTCCTTCCGATGTCTGAGGATCTCAAGGTCTGCCGACTCTTCTCTTTATAAAAATCTGTATTTAGGACAGTTGCTGATTATATTAGTTTGGGTTCCAAGGAAGCAGAGTCTGGGAACCCTGAGACAAGTATTCAAGTGCAAGTAGTTTATTTTGGAAAGGATCCCAGGAAACATCTATTGTAAGTTTCGAACTGAGACAGGGAAAAGATGGCAGCCAAAAAAAAAGTGTGTGTGGGGTGGGGGGTAGGAGTTTATTATCAAGCACATCACTTTGTGGACAACTGGACCTTAATCTCAATGGAAAATTCTGGGAGTCACTGTACGGTTAGCCCACTCAAGGAGCAAGGGAGCTTGGGCTTTCGTACACCATTCTTATCAGTCATTGGTTGAGGGCTACCAGGGTTGGGGTGAGGGAGTTAATTCTCCTGTACTTTTAGTCTGCCATACTAACATTCTCAGGGAGACAGGCTCTGGAGTCGAAGGAAGAACCCAAGCATCGTAAGTCCTGCAGAGTGTGCTATAACTAACTATAAGGTGTAAGAAGATACAGGTAGGGTATTTGCATTGGGTGCTAAACAGATAAACTTACTTACTCTCAAAATACATATCTAATGAGACAAATATTTAATGCAGTGCTACATCAACATAAATATTAGCCTAGAGTAGTAGATAAATCACAGATTTTTGGCATCCCCCCAACTTGAGTTCAGTTATAATCTCTTATCTTTACCTGGTTTGTGACCTTGTCTGATTCTCAGTTTCCTCATTTATAAAAGAGTGTAGTGAATAAGACTGATGTGGAGAGGAAATAAGATTGTACCTGGCACATAGTCAGCACTAGAAAAGAGATTTACACCCTTTTCCTTCATCTGGCATTAAGCCAAAACAATAAATTATGGAATTTCAGGCATCAGTGAACCAAAAGGAATTTGTATTGAGGGCATGAGGAAAGGGGAAGAGAACTTTCTGGCATTCTTGAATTTTATGTGGCGGGAACACCTCTTTGCCCTACTTCCTAGTTTTAAGTTCGAGTGCCCAGGAGAGTGCAGCACAATTTACAGAAATGGAGAAACTAGAGAGAGAAGTTGCTTCCGTGTAAGGATGACTACTGAAACAATTCAATCAAATATTTGGATATTTAGTCCCTGAGAGGTCAGAGATCTGAATACTGCCCTAGATTTTAACGACATAGCTCACCTTAAGCATTTTCAGCAAATGTGTTTACACTTTAACATAGATCACTAAATTTGAGTTAGAAAACCCAAGTTTGAACCCCAGCTCTGCCATGTTTTAGCTAGAAATAAACAAATCATTTGACTTTCATAAGCCTCAGTTTCCTCATCCACAAAATAAAAATATGTGTGCTCACTCTATCTCATAAAGGGATTACATGAAAACTCTATGTAAACTATAAAGTGCTATTAAATAAAGACGTGAACATTGTTAACATTAAAAAGCATTTCCGGGAGCCTTCCATCAGGGTGAAACCATTATAAATATTTCCAAATCCACACAGCAATAGGACACTAACATTTAAAAAACCCTCAGACAATATTTTAAATAAAATTAGGTGACAAGGTTTACTTAGGAAACGCAGAATAGCTGTAGATAGGACCAAACCACCACTATCAATGAAACTTGCTTGCAAGGCTTGGAGGGTTAGCAACCGTGCATGAGGAATCTTAAGGGCAGATGAAAGGTGTTCTGATGGTGCAGGATCCAGTGATGTGCTGGTAAATCAGCTCTTCAAAAACAAAACAAAACAAACTCAGAAACTAGTTTGACTTGTAGTGTTTGCTGATTTTTAGGGTATAAATGCTACATCATAGTTAACGTCACTTACTGCAGACCTGGCAGAGCTACCCACAGTGGAGTCTTAGGAGCCAGTGTAACCTGAGAGCTTTAGGATCAGAACCTCAGAACCACTGTAAGAGCCTTAAAGCGCAAGAGGACTCCACTGTGAGAGGAAACCTGTGAGACCTCACTCCTCAAGGATCTCATAAGTACTCAATAAAAACTCTCTTCTAGGAGGAACAACACCTACCTTGAGTATACAAAACTTCTGGTAGTAGAATCTAAATTTATCAGAACAAGGCTCTGGTGTAAATAGAGAGAAAGTGCAAACGAGGATCTTATGACTGTGGAGGAATACACGGAATGGAATGCTTTGAAGTGACAACAGAGACGGGAACCTGTGAGCTAAAAAGCTACCGTGTTCTATCCCCGACTCCAGACATGACAAAATCGTTTTTACATTACAGAAAAACCAGTCCGACATAAGTATAAACATTAGAAAAGAAATGTAATCAAATCCCAAAATAAAAAATATTTTAAGAAAAAAGAGATAAATAAACTCAATACTGAATCAACGGATAAAAAGATACACCAGAAAAACATGGTCACAAAGCAGATGAAAATTGTTTCTGATATAAAATGAACTCAAAATAATTTTTAAAACTGGAAGAGGTTGCAGAAACGTAGCATGAATATGATATGTAAACTTCAGAAATTAGAAAGCTAAACAACAGGGATGTGTCAAGTAAGAGCTGAGAGAACTCAGAAAAAAATTTAAAAATATTATTTTATGAATTAAGACTACACTAGAAGTTACCTAGGAACAAATAGACATCACAGAAAGCAGAGCAAGGGAAATTGAGATTAGAAAGGAGAAAATTAAGAAATCAACCAAAAATAAAGAAAAAAGGTTTTCTAAAAAGATAGATGTAGAAAATTGGTAAAGAAAATCCAACAACTCACAACTGGATTTCCTGAAGAAGGAAAACAAATCAATAGTTCAGAACAAATGCTAACTCAAGAAATCTTTCATGAAATAAATAGGCACTTGAATCCGTATATTGAAAGGTCATACTATGTACCTGAAAAACTCAGCCAGAATGGTCCACACGGAAACACATTTTAATTAAACTACTGGAATTGAAGAATAAAGAAAACTCATTTGGGTATCCAGGGGGGATGAAATCAATTATAATGGAGAAAAGTTTAGATTTGTATCAGACTTGCTGACAAAAACACTTCATAACAGACGACAGCATAACAATATATTTACAAGACTCGAGGAAAGAAAATGTGAGCCAAAGATTTTGCACTGAGGCAAATTTTACATCTTTCAAGAATAAAGGT
Source organism: Rousettus aegyptiacus (assembly GCF_014176215.1). Taxonomy (NCBI): domain Eukaryota; kingdom Metazoa; phylum Chordata; class Mammalia; order Chiroptera; family Pteropodidae; genus Rousettus; species Rousettus aegyptiacus. The sequence goes on from NW_023416286.1 coordinate 28,382,663, forward strand.
CACAGACAGTCATAAACAAGCAAGACTTCAGATACTATTGTTCCTACATGACTTTCCAAACAATCTATACAAATGAGCTTTAGACAACCCTTCAAAATAATCATGAGAAGCTTCACTACACAATTTTTGAGCCTTAAATATACTTGTCCATAGAACTAAGACTAAGAACTAATGGGAATAAAAATGGAAGAAGATATTTCAAATACTTTAAGCTGACAATACAGATATAATATGATTAATAAAAAACAGAGAATGAACAAAGTGCTTGGAAAGTAGAATAAGCTCAGTAAGTTGGTCACAAATATTAACTGCAAGAAAATCTCACTTTAATGTGGGTGCTGGATGAGAGGGAGAGGAAAGAGAAAAAGTTATATTTGTTAATTTTGTTATTACCTGTAGTTGTGGACAAGTAGACACTATCTAAAAAACAGGGCCATAATCATATTAAACAAAGATACTATTATGAAGATAACAATTAGACAAAAATGCAAACCTTCATAAATATCAAAAGCAATATAGATACTAAAAGCAAACAAAAAACACAACGCATTGTGAAAGTATATAATTTTTATTATATTACATATTATAAAGTAATATTATAAACTGTATAAAAAATGGAGCATAAATATAATTATACATTTGCTTAAATTTGTAAAAACAAAAACCAAGAAATAAGAAATAACCCAAAACTAATAAAAATGGTTACCTATTTGGGCAGAGGTTGGAACATTGGAGATGACTGGAATGGAAGCGAGACTTATGTAAAATTTGCCATGTTGTATAGTTTGAACTTAAGAAACATCAAATGATTTACATAATTTAAACATCAAAAATAAAGCAAAATCAAAAAATGGGGAAAAAATCCTGAAACAATGAGCGACTACATATAAAGTGGGAGGCATAACATATATAGAAAGCAATTATTTAAGTGGGATTTTAAAATAGAATTTTTACTGTACATTATCTAGGACACAAAAAACATAGTTAGTAGTGTTTTAGTACTATTGGTATTCTTGTTTTTAGACTGTTACAGGTATATTGTACACCTGTTATGATGTGAGATGACACAGGACCGACATGATGAGATGAAGGGAGGTGAATGACAGGGCCTTGTGACATAGCTTTAGGATACTACAGACCTTCCGATGATCTCTCAGGAGAATCACTGAACTATGATGATGTCATGTCCGCCACCTGCAAACTGAACGCCTTTTCCATCTTAACTAAGCACTTCCCATGCACTGTGGCCATAATTTAGGCAGTCTGAGGTGCAACAGCAAAGCTAGCATGAATTTCATCATCCTTCTTCACAATTTCACTCATAGAAAATTCCTTCTCACTGTAGATTTTTGCAACCTCAGCATATGATTCTTTTCTTTCCTTATTGACAACTTTCACCTCTTCTCTTAAAGGAAGCACTTTACAACTTCTCTTTGGTATAACTGAACCACTAGCAACACCACTCTTTTGATGTGGGGCCATTATTAAGTAAAATAAGCGTGGCTTGAACACAAACACTGAGATACCAGGACGGTGGATCTGATCACCAGGATGGCTGCTCAGTGACTAACGGGCGAGGAGCGTCTGCGGCGTGGAGATGCTGGGCAAAGGGATGATCACGTCCCGGGTGGGGTAGACCAGGGTGTGCAAGAGTTCATCACGCTACTCACAACAGTGAGCCATTTAAAACTTAGGAATTATTTTTGGAATTTTCTATTTAATATTTTCAGACCACAGTTGGAGGATCGTTTGTACCCTGAAGTCACCTACTGTCTTTATTTTGCTGATAATACTCTTAAGAGTGTCACTAAATACTTCCCAGTATTTTATATAAATTGGTAGTTAGATTTAAAAGCATTATCAGAATTATGTTCAAGTTTTTGGCAAAATAACTTCATAGCATTGTGTGTTTCCATAGGCGGCACGTAGTGTCAGGTTGTCTCTCCTTCTCTGATGTCACAGGCTATTAATGATCATCGCTAAGGTTCATTATGAGCTGGAATGCTCCTGTAAAGAAAAGTTATTCTATCAACTATTTGGTTAACCTAAGGCACAATTTACTTAAAAACGGCAGGAAAAATATTTCATTTTTCTGTTTTAAATATAATAAAATGGTTCTTTAACATCTTATGCCAATAAAGTTTGTGTGTTTCTTTGAGTGCCATTACGAACTCATGGATCCATTGGGAGCCTCTTCAGGCTGGCTCGTAGGACACTTTGTCATGACCCCAGCAATATTTGGTAACATCCTTGGTTTCCAGTATGACAAAATGTTCCAAGCTCATCTTTATATTTCTTGTTTTCAGGCATAGAATCAGCAATTACTACAAAGATTAGCTGCCTTTTAATTCCATTCTTGGCAGGATGTTTACATTTTCTTTAAAAAAAGAAAAAATCCTGCTTAATCAGTAAATAAATCCTTGTTCAACTCTAACAAGCAATACTATCATTGACAAAACACCTACATCCATGACCCATTGATTTCCAGCACACAGGTTCCTCAAGGCATCCAGCTGGACTTCTGGGTGCTCTGGTTGAGAGTGCTTGCTTCCTACTCACTAAATCAATCAGATAGCTATTTTTGGATTCCCTCTCTTCTCTATACCCAATTCAATCACTGAGTTAACAAGAAATTGGTTGATTGCTTTGGTATTCCATCTACATAACTGTCTGTTCTTAGTCACGTGCAAGGACAGCACTAGTCACACTCTTGTGAGCATCTAAGTCACCCCCTGGCAATTTACAGCTGTGTCCCCTCTGAGCCCTGTGCTAGGCACTAGAGAGGAAAGAAGTGAAGAACAAAGAGCTTCCATCCAGTTGGGAGATAGAATGTGTCCTTTAAAAAGTCACAGGATAGACAGCCCATACAGAAAATGCTCGAGGAGTCTGGAGGATCACAGGACACCCCCTGAAGACTGTGGTGGGGTACGCGGACATGCAGCTGAGCCTTCTAGGGACCCTGTGGCAAAGAAGATGCTCTGTGTCTCTATCACACCATTTCTCTTTTCTGGGGCTCAGAAAGATGGCAGTTCCCTGCCTCTACTGGCCACTGGAATGTAGGTGGACCATCTAAGTTTGGCCTTTGAGAGGGACAATAACGAGCCCTCAAAAATGTATCTTCGTCTTTTCTTGTTGGTCTCCATCCCTGCACACTCTGCCCCCAGTGGCCGCCTCGCCGGCCGGCCGGCCGTGCACCTACACAGCGTGCTCCTGGGTGGGGGAGGGGGCAGATCTCTGCAGTCACAGCTCACGAGCAGACATATCTGTGCCAGAGTTGAGTAGAACGATACTTTCACCCGAAGAAAATTTCAGGGTTACATTTCTAGATGTGTACAACCTTTTCAAATGATACTGCTCATGTTAACTCCTCTGAGTAGAACTTCTCAAACAGGAAGAAAGAGTTCAGTGTGCAAATATAAACTAGATAATCACATCCTCACCCTAGAATATTATTACGCAGCTGTCACACACTATTATCTCCTGGTGACTGTCATAGGTCACGGAGGAGCAAGGTCATGCAGAGAACCCATCCACTGACTCTTCCTACTGGTGCTGATATATTCATTTTAAAAAATAACATTATTTTTTTCTTGTTAGGAAAAAACACATTTACTATACAAAAACACTTCAGGTAAGATGAAGAAAATTAAAATCACCTATTATCTAATAATCCAAAAATAGTGTTTGGTGTGAATACATCTGGTCTTTTTCCTTTAAGTATGTGTCTGTGTGTTTTGTTTTGTCTAACAGAACAAGATCCTATGACACATGCCATTTTGTAACTTGTTTTTCTCCTCAACGGTACATAGCAACCATTTCCCCATGTTATTAAATATTTCTCTACAGCCAAATCTATATACCTGGAATAAAGGTGATTTCACCAGCAGTGGGGGCCTTTCCTACAAAGAAAGATTTGTCTATCAGGACCCACTGAGAGCTCTGAAGATTTGCCAAGTCACGCAGAAAAGGGCTTTGGGTCGTGGGCCAGCCACATAGGTGAGTGAAATGCCAGAGATGCCTCCGAGTTTGCCCGGAGGCCTTGCAACCCGCTTGCCATTCTCATCCCCTTGTCTGCGTTTCAGACGCTTGTCGCTGTCTTCTGGACAGTTTCTTCACTTGCGTTCAGCTGGGCATCTGGGGCCGGTGGTGGTGAGGGGAACTCTTGAGGGGAGGGTGTTCAGATACCTGTAGAAGGTGAGAGGCTCTAAGGTAGACACACTCTGTCTCTTTCTGGACCACGTTTCCTTCTGAAAAAGAACGGTAAACATAATGCTGCTTCACCTCGTACGTGGGCTTTGCCAAATCCTTAGAAGGCATTTTGTGTCATGCCTTGGATCCGCCATGAGACCTCTCAGAACTGCAGCCGGGACAGCTTTCCCGAAGTTACTGCACCATGTTGAAGACGAGGCAGGCGCCGGCAGCGCAAACGTGTGCCTTGGAGGTGCTTGAGGGTTGTGATCTCACTGCCGCTCAGTGGAGCTGCCTCCGCCAGCGGCTGGCTGGGTCACCACAGCCCAGTGGCCCGGGCGTGGGTGGAGCGGGCAGGGCCCTGGGACGCGTGACTAGAAGAAAGCTGCACCCCGGGTGGCAGGAGCAGGGACGCACTCAACCAGCACCGGCTTCGGTTTTTGTTTTTTTTTTTTCCGGCTAAGTAAGTACAGGAAAACCTTTTCCTTCACAGCTGGGTTCTGATTTTCAGCCATAAAGGCTTATTGTCCTGAAGTCACCCAGCCTGTCTGACCACTTAAGAAATTTCTTTCTGCTCCACAGAACCTGGAGTCATTCAGTCAACCCACTTCGTACTGGGTGGTGAGCTGGTGTTATGCACGCATGGGAGCTTCACCCAGCTTCTCTAAAGGGGGCAGCCTGCCTTCGTTTCCTATGAGGGAGAGGGAAGACACACTCGAACAGAAAGGCTCTGCCTACCAGCACGCTCAGACTTGACTTTCAGAACGGGCAAGTACCTGACAGAGGCGGAGGAATTATTAACACGAAATATAAAATGTTGTGGTTAATAGTTCCGTGTATTGACAGAGACTCTCTTTTTTGACCAAACTTTAATCAGGCTCCTCTGAGCCCTCTGCCCCACTAGGCGCCACCTGGGCTTCCTTCTCTATCCTTGGAGAATCCGGTTTGAGCGAGAATCCTGCTAAATCAGTTCAGAGGAAATCCCCACACTTGGTCTCGGAAGACGCTGGGCCTGACTTCAGCGAGAACCGTCTCTGATGTTTCCTCTGTCCCATTTCCCTCCCATTCACTGACCCCTCCTTGCTCCTGGCTATAAACCTCCACTAGTCCCTGTTACAGTCAGAGTCGAGTCCCATCTCTCTCGGCAACCCCCCACCCTCCGAGGGAGTTCCCAGTAAAGTCAGCCTCACCGTCCTTAACAAGTGTCCTGAATAATTTTTAACTGTGTGTGTGATAAAATATCCATCATTCAATGATGACCTGTTTTCAAAATATATAAAATACATTAAACATAATTTAATCTTTCCTTCACGTCAGGCTCTTGTACTAATTTCCCAAAGTAATCATTCAGAACTTCTGTAATATTAAGTATGTGGTTGACAAAAGTTTGCAGGAGTGAAAGTCTGACATCATCGGTCTGTAGAAATTATCTTGCTGGCTTTATCTTTACAGTGGATGATTCCTTATAAACTTTATTTTTCAGAGCAGGAGCTGTTTACAGGTGGGCTTTGGCGTGTGTAGCCCGTTCAGGCACAGATGGATGGGCCGGGCACTGGTCTCCTTTGGAGAACTCGACAGCTGCTACCAAAAACGGCAGAAAGCCGTCACGCCGACTTGACAATCCTGTCCTTCAGCCTCTCAATTACATGATTATTTGTAATAAGGAGAAAAAAGGTGAAGATAAACCAAAACAAAAACCAAAGCTCCTCAGAAACATTAGAGATCGCTAAAGGCACCAATTCATTACTCTGAAAATTATAGAAAAGAATTGTTATTAAATATTCTTTCCTATAGGAACTATATTTTAGGGTAATTAAATAGACCTCATGGATAAGGGGAAAGTTCCTATAGGAGATAACTCTAGCCAATAAAAACACAATTTTAAAATTACATTTCGCAACTTCTAATTAAGTAATTGATTCAGACAACTGTCAGATGGATGTTTAGCTGAACCTTATAATAAAGGAATTAGGCTGCCGTCCTTCAAATCCAGTGATCAATCTTAGCATCACTAAAGGTGAGGCAACCAGACACTATGTGTGGCAAATAGGATGTGTAGCATATCATCTATGACAGGGATCCACAACCCCAGGCCGCGGACCAGTATTGGTCCATGGCCTGTTAGGAACCGGGCCATACAGCAGGCAAGTAAGTGAAGCTTCATCTGTATCTGCAGCTGCTCCCCAGCGTTAGCATCACCAGCTTAGCTCCGCCTCAGATGAGCAGGTGTTAGATTTTCATACGAGCACCGGTCCCTGATGCCAGAAAGGTTTGAGACCGCTGATCTATGAGATATAACTACAAAAAAAGGCAAGACTCTAACTCTCAGTCCATAGGAAATATAGGAGACAGAAAAAAACGTTCATTGGCACCCTAGAAAGCAATCAGCCAACAGCAGAATGTGGAATATTTTATAAGACAACTGACTTCAGTGATAAGGGATAAAAAGGGGGCCTATCTTACATTAAATGAAACTTTAAAAAGACTTGAGACATAAATATAATGATGGACTTTATTTGGATGCTGATTCAAAAAAACCAACTGTTAAAACACTGCTTAATAAGGAAAATTTAATGTTGTGCATCAGACAATCTTAAGGAATAATTAGTAACTTATTAATAATGCATTGTGGTTATGTTTCTTAAAAGTCCTTTTATTTATGGGTAAAACTGATGTGGAGAACTGATGTGGGTACAAGACTGGAGATGGCAACGTAATGGCTCCTGAAGTTCTGAGTACAAGCGTGGAAGTGTGTGACAGTCCTTACTTTTGTGTACGTTTGGAAATTTTCACAATAAAATGTAAAATGCAATAAAGGAGAGCAATCAGAAGTGGAGAGAATATTGTAAATGCAGTCTCAGCATCTAACACTTTTGATAAAAATGAGCCATCCTGGGGTTCCTCCTGTCCTGTGCTTAAAAAATTCAGTATTTCAGCTTCAAGATAGGGCTTATTTTCTCCTGTTATATTTGGCTTTTGGGATTCAGTCCTTTGAGACAATGATTGTTATCACCCAACATCAAACATTTTTCAAACAATAATTCTCCAATCTGATGAGCATTATCATCAGAAGACAAACTTCATCCCCAAATCCTCCAATTCCAACAGAAAAAGCTCTGTTCTCCAGAAACAGCAGTGGAGACAGAAGCAAACATTCTTTCAATTTTAAATGAGTTTCATCCCCCTCCTAATTCTTTTATCGCAGGTAGGAAAAACAACAACACTAGCATTACTCAGCAGTGGACAGGTCTGTCTATGTACAAGCACGTGGCATGCCACAGGGCTGGCAGGAATGGGTGCCAGCCAGCATAACCTTCATCACCTGAAAAGCCCTTCCTTGATTTGTTTATTCTACGAACATTTATATGTCCTCCGAAACTCGGCTCATAATAACATCATCTGTTCAAGGATGATGGAAATGCATTCCCATACAAGGAACACACAGGATAATTTTATTACGAATATGGAAATAGCTCCAGCGTCGCTCCTGCAGAAAGCCCTGCCTCACTGCTGCTTCCTCACTCACACCCTACAATCACCGCCACTGTGGCTCCCTTCTACCTTGAATCTTTCATTTTTTTTTATCATGAAAATATTCAGACATAGCCAAAAGTGGAGTGAAATGAGCTCCCCAGGCACCTTTTACCTGCCTTTAACAATGATCGACATTTTTCGAATCTTGTTTTACTCATTTCTCCCTAACCTGGTTTGTTCTTTTGTTTTGTTCCCTGAAGCACCTGAAAGCAAATCCCAGACATCTTATCCCATCGCTCCACCAGTCTTGTACCCATTTCTACTGCATTTATCACACCAGTGAGGTCTGCTTACGTGGCAGCGTCTCCCACTGGACCACTGGTCTTCCGGAACAGGGTTCCTTACTGGCTTTAGCTACCAGCACTGACGCCAGCCCACAGCAGGTGATCAAGAAACTCCAGCTACTACTGTTGGACTATAACTGCACGAGTGACCTCAAGCCAGAAGTGTCGTGATAAGCCCCTCTTGGATTCTTGACCCACTAAAACTGAAAAAGAATGATTGTTTTTTTGGGCCAGTATGTACTGGGATGATATGCCTTGCAGCAATAGATAACCAGAACACTGAGCAAGTTACTTAACCTCTCTGTGCCTCAGTTTCCGCACCTTTAAATGGACATAACAACAGTTCCTACACCGCATTGGGCTTTTACTAGTATTAGTGAGATAAGAATATAACTCCCTGGCACACTGTAGCACTCAATAAATGTTGGCAATTATCATTTGGGAAACATAGTTTAGAAATTCTGACCAACCTAAAAAATATTTATTTACAAGTTCTCACTTGCCAGGCATGCCGATGATACATTTGGGATAAGGGTGAATTTCATAAATTAAAAATCAACTTTAAGGTTGCTATGAGTTTTGCAATCTTTCAGAGAAAATAGAATTTAAGTCATCTCTCAGCCTGTAATATGCATGATATATACACCCTGAAGTACAGGAGTGCTTGGCAGTTTTGACTTTGGTTCTACTTCCGCCTTTGGTAAAATATGCTTCAGAAAGGAAAAACAATAAGGCCTTGTGATCACTTTCTCTTTTGTTCTCGGGCATAAGTAATTGAGTAGAAAGGAAAATTTCTCACAAATTTCATCTTTGAAGAAAACCTGAATATAATTAAATTATAAATTTCTTTTCTCTTCTATAGAAACGTGAGATTTTATACTCACTCAGTGAACTGTATGCAGTTATTTTAAGTAGATGTATCTGAGAATGGCACTGTTTGCTAAAATAAAAAAATAAAAAAAGATGGTATGGTGCTCACCAAAGGATGACATGACTATCACTTGTTAGGAATGTTTCAAAACAAACCCATAAGCAAGATGAAGTGCACATTTGTATTTGGTATCCTGTATTCATCCAATGGTCACTAATCACTGTCACACCTGATTGCTTCTCGAAAATTAGAGTCCTTACTATTTATTCACTTTACCATTAAATGACACAACTCAGCTCTAGGAGCCAAGGACACTGTAGGTGCCTTTTCTAGGGATCTGCTGGGACCGCATGAACCACGCCCCCCCCCCCCCATTAAAAGGGTGAGCTCACTTTTCCACTTAAAATGTTTTTTCCTTAAAAGAACTCCATTCTCTCTCACTGCCAACATGGAAATTACAACTCAGAATTCTTAACAGCCACTGTTAGGGAGAGTATCAACTGGAAGACTTTTAGTATTCTGGGTGGAGATATAACATGGGCCATGAAAGAAACAACTGAATTAAAACAAAAGTAAAGAATCTTTCCTTCAAGTGATATGAAAGGCATTTTAAAAAATTCAGTCCTCTACTCTCTGCTGTACCTCAGGCAACAGTGCTCTTAGTAAAAGCTGTTACATGGAACCAAAATCAAACAAATCCCAAATAAAATACATACAGGCACATTTGAAAGAAAACATATTTATTTACATCATTATTTCTTTTTTACACCTCCTACACTTTTAAATAAAAAATTTCCAGGAAATTGGGTGATTTTAAATTACGATATTTTAACAGAAAATTTTCACAATATGATTTTTATTTACATGAATTTTCAAGAGTTTTAAATAGTTCTTTTAGGACTACACTACATAACAAAAACCTTTTATTTAGAGCTTGCATCTTTTTCAAAAACGTTTAGTTAAGGAAATTAAGCTGATAATCAGATCCCTACAGTTCAGACCCTTAGAGATAAAGATCTGATTGACACAAACAAAAACTTGCTCCATAACTGATCCACGTTTTGGCTGCGAGCTGGACCTATCTGGCATGTTTGGATGGTAAGCAAAGATATGTGTTAGACAACTGAGACTGCTTTGACTAAAACTTTCTAGAAGTTTTCTGTATCAGCCATGCAACTGCTTATAAGTTCTTCCATATGTGTTATAAGTACACCATGAACTCATGCAGATGGATGATCTCCAGCTTAGCCAACTCTAAAAGGGACTCATGCGGACTCAGACCTGAACAGATACCGGTACATTTCCCTTCCCTTGTCCCCTCACATGTGGGACGCTTAATTTTCCTCTGTGCACATGCAAATAACTTACTTTTTAAAAAAATTTACTATTCATAAAATGACTTTCAACAATAACAACAGTCTGACATCCTTTCATGTCACACTGACAGATTTCAAATATTTATTAGTGAAACTATACGAGGGTAGATTTTCCTAATACTTTAAGCATGAGTTCCTCCAAATAGTTGGTATAACATCCATTAAAAAATAGAAAAGATTAACTTTTACCATGATCAAAGCTACAGCTCACAATGAAAAACTTATATAGCTCTGTCCAACTTCTCTGTAAAAACAGCCATGGGCCAGTCTTGAAGATCATGCAGCAGCAATAGAGGTATCATCCATAAGTCGACCCTGTGGCTTTAAAGTGAGAAAACAAAACGGTTCACAAAATAACAGCAACACAGGTTGTTAATTGAAAAGATTTTGAAATTCTTAGAACTGTTTCACAAAAATAGATAAACATGTGCAGCTAACAAAATAAAATCTGTTATTCTCCTTTTTTCTCTGCACCTTCTTTCTTCACTAGAACCTGCAGGCGGCGACTGTGTGCCTAGGTGCTGCCCCTGTTACCTCTGAGCCCAGTGCAGACATCAGACACTACTCGCTTAGCCTGGTGTTCTAGCAGCTGCTGCCAATCTATCATGGACAGCGTGTTAAAGGGAACCTATTTATCATTCTTGCTTAAGTGACAAAGTTTTATTCTCTTCTCTTGCTCAATGCGCTCCTGTGTCTCAACCTCTGATAAGTAAGTTCCTTGGGGATTCAAGGTCTCCCAATCTCCTGTTTAGAAAAAGTGATTCACGATGAACTCTAGGCTAGCTAACAATGAATACTACTGCCAGGATAGCAGTAGCAAATAAACACAAAAATTTCTCTTTCTCTAAGGTCCCTGAATGAAAAAATTTAAAACATGATATCCAAAGAGTAAAGGTTAAGAATGAATAAAAGGTATTATAACTGTCTTTAGGCGTAAAATTTCTGACAAGTTAGCAACACCCCAGAATAGAGAAGCTAAAAAAGTGAAATTCCTGCAAATAATTTTATTTTATTATACAGATGTACAACAGCAGACCTCTGTGGGGAAAACATGAGAGAGATGTGTTCAGGACATGAAAAAGAACAGTGTTACGACTTCACCATCAAAAGCCATTCGGTATGCTTTAAGCAGAATGATTCCTGAGGGATTCTCTGAGGGAGTGAGGAAGGGCCCTCCTGTTTTCAGCGTGGCTGCTTTGTGGCTGTGCGCACGTGTTTGTGTGTGTGTATGTATGCACCTCTATATGCACGCATGCATGTGTAAGTCAGGTCTCTGACACTCAAGGCAGGAACAGAATGAATGAAAGAATAGGTGCCTGGTCTTTTATACTTCATATTATTGTTAGTACTAATGGATGATGTTCACTTTTAGAAACAGAATAATGGCTCAACCTAGTTAAGTCCTTATTAAACACAGCTTTACAAACAGAGGCAACAGACAAGTACATCATGCAACCAGAAAACTAAAATGTATTTTTCAAAGGAAGAAAAATATTGATCCCCACCTTGCTCTAGGGCAGCACTGTCCAAAAAAACTTTCTGATGATGAAAATGACTTTATATCGTGCTGTCCAACAGAATAGCCTGACTTACACATGTAGCTATTGGGTACTTGAAGAGCGGCCAGTGCAACTGAGTAACTAATTTTTTCATCAAATTAAATTTTTCCCCCTCTTTAATTCCCCCCTCCTCCACTTCCACCCCCAACCCATGGAAGTTGCCATTTCTCCTTAAGAACTGTATCTCTGAAAGCGGGGTGTCTCCTCCCACACACTCACGGTGTGCACCCGAGGCCTGGCACACCCAGAGCCCCCAGGGCCTGGTGTCCCCAGCACACTCAGGGGGCCTGGTACACCCAGGGCATGATCTATGGCTCCACCTGGGGCACGAACCCAGGACCTTCTGCATGTAAAGCAGACGTGCTAACCACTACCTTGTGGAGGCACCCCTCATCAAATTAAATTTTAATTAACTTTAATTCAAATCTCAGTAAGCAAATGTGGCTTGTGACTACTATATTGCAATAGCACAGGCCTAAGGTTTAATGAAGGTGTGATAAGATGTAAAATTTTAGTCAATGATTATTCAATAAGTGTGAAAAGGGTAAATTAATCCTCGTGCACGGTCCTTCGTGTGACAAGTAAAATGATTTTAATTGTTTCCCCAATTGATGAAAGAGTTGGCTCTGAGAAATCCAGAAGCAGTCAAGTTACCAGAAGGTGGTACTTATATTTGAGAAAAGATCATGGCAATTAAAAATAGCATGTTAATTACAATAAAACTTATGTTTATTGTTCTGGAACCTTTTCTTATGGATTTAAACACTACCCAAAAGAGGTTTACTGTGAAAGAAAATCTGAAGACTGAACTACCATTAGTTGGAACTAAATCTGGATATACTAAGTGCTACAGGGAAAAGAATGAAAGAGATTAAATGATGGAACTGAAATCCTGATTTCTCAATATGATCAACTCTTTCGCATCTCAAACAAGCTCTGTGTATACAGCTAGAATATGACTAAGTCTGCACACCGATACATACGTTCACAAGGCTTACAGCTGACTTCTGAGTTTAGAAACAGCAAATTTCAGAAGGTCAAACAGCTGAAAGGACATTAGAGACAGACCATCCCCACACCACTCCCCACCCGCCAGGAGACTTTGTTCCTACAGGTGACCTCGGACACCCAGCACGGAACAGCAATGGAAAATGTTTTTAGAATGTAATCAGGTGAAAAATGTTTAAAAAACCACTGTTGTGTGGGGGCAGAGGGTATACGGGAAATCTCTGTGCCTTCCTCTCAATTTTGCTGTGAAACTAATAATGCTCTAAAAACAATAAATTAAGTCTTTTTAAAAAGTCACTGTTTAAACACTGGAGATCTAAAATTATGACTGAGTTTGTTTTTTTTACAATTAAAAGTGTAATATCAGATAGGAGCTTGAAAGGACTAATAAAATGATTTTCCTGCAGATGCAAAGAAAAAAATGTATAAGTCTGGAAAGATAAAAGCTAGGAATATTATGAAGGATACATTAACACTGACTACTTTATAATTTAACAAATCCCAGATTATAAAAACAAGGCACCATTCCCCAAAACTTAACAGACACAAAAAAGGAAACAGTAAGCAGTGTAACTTGTTATTCCCAAATGGGGTATGAACTGCAAATAAAAAGTGGGCACACAGGATTCACATACACTTATGGATATCCGAGTTAGCGAGGGAAACCAGAACTACCTGGGGGACAGACAACCTGAACTTCAGGCATCGAGTGGCCTAACCCGACATGAAGCACCGAGCTGGAGGAACCCCCTGTGCAGCCACCTCACTCTCACACACTGTGACCGTCTACATCGTTTGCAACAGACGATCACTTGCAGAAAAGACCCAAATCCAGTACTGCACAGTTCAACTGAGGGTTAAGAAAGTTCAGAGATCATATTTACAAAGTTAATCCATTTTGATTAAAAATTAGTAACTATAATTTAGTAAAGCCAAAGAAAAAACCTGTTTAAGGTACTATAAAGAGAAACCATTATTTACCTAAGAGAATAAAAATCTTTGAAGTTAGTCTATAAAATAATAGTAACTGTAGAAATGAGTAGTAATATTGCCAAATTCATATAAAAGTCAAACAATTATTGTTAGTTTGAAAATACTGTTTAGTGAAGTTTATATGAAAAAATATCTTCTTTTGCTTGTTTTTAAGACAATTTAAAAGGCAGAGAATTTCTAAAACTTACCTTTACAAAAATACTGGTGGGTATAAAACGCCTGAGCAGTTGATTGGTGAAATTAGGAAATCTAAGCAAGGTGATGTTGAGAGATGGCAGCTGCTGGTATCCGGCCATTAGAGGGTAGAAATTGTATAACATTTCCTGTTCGGTGCCAGGTAGGATACGCAATCGAATCTACACATAAAAAGTTATAGATGATCAAATATAAAGACTTGCAATATCTATATGGTGTTACCCCCACCTTATTTACAAATGACTGAACACCCAAAACTTTCTTGTGAAATATTCTCTCTCCTATTCCATCTTTCAGAGATTCCAAAATGTAGGGCTGAATTAGTATGAGGCTAGGACCATGCAGATAATACATATATTAAAAACCTGTGCACATTTTGCAGTTTCTACCAAAATCTAAAAGGCAACTTGTCCCAACTTAAAAATGAGAACACTAGATGGATAGATAATTTTTGCATTTTAGACTATGTAGATTTTACAGTCACAGAATGTTATGGCATAATCTGTAGAATAGAATCTTCATAAATATCATGTCAACATAAGACAAACTAGTTGTTTCTTGTGTTTTCTTTTAGAAATTTTACCTTTGTGGTAAGGTAAGCTAACTTCGGAGGAAGAAATGTTTGGAAATTTTTAGCAATATTCTAGAAAAAAACACCAACGGGTAAGATTTTGGTATTTTACATTATCTAATTAATATGCAAAAAAAATCAGGACACTCAAAAAATGCTTACTCACTTGCAAATGAGTACATATAGGTATATGAAACACCAAAGATATTATATGCATATATGTACCAACATATATAGCTAACATTATACTTAATATGTAAGTTTCAATTAGTGTATGAACTTACAGCATACTTCATGTATAATTCCATTTTGCATTTAACAACAAATATAGCGCTTAGAATATGCACAGTATAAATGATCAGACAGGAGAGGTACTTCTAGATGTCATGACACATCTGTTCCTCTAAGTATGTCCTCAATATAAGTATTTACTGACTATTAAGGGGTGTCTGTTACCATTGTAACAGTGGAAGACAGTGCAGTACTCTCAATGGAACCTGATATTGCCTGACGGTGTATGTTCCACTCAAAAATCTGATGAACGTTTCCACTTCTGATTTGAATGGATCAAAACACTTGAATAATTTATGTGTAGATACAAAATTCTGTCTGAATGTACCAAAGATAAGTAAATCTATACAAGATCAGAATTTCTGAAAACTTTTATGGTAGTTTAGAGGACAATTAGACTTTTAAAATGGGTAGTCATGCCTCTAGGCCTCAAATTAAAAGACAAAGACACACACACACACACACTCATTAGTAATAAAAGGGAAATCTCTTATAGTCCAAGGATTTGTGAACTCTTGTTTTATAAAGAGAAAGAACCTATATGTCTGATCTCAATGTAAAGAGTTGCTCATTTTAATCCTCTTCTAAAGGGAGTTGTACTTAAAAGGTGACTAAAAATTCACTACTATCAAGACAGTAGGGACCACAGTCAGCCTTATCAGTCCATTTGGAAAAACTAAACATACAGCTCTCCATTTCCTGGCCACAGTTTTGTGTCTACATATGCAAACCAATGAGATATGACATGTACCTGTTTAAGACCTGAGAACATGAAGGCATCACTGGGCTCCACAGAAATCTCCACATCTTGAACTAAGTTAGTCTTATTCTGTAGGTGATACTTGACAGGTAGTGATTCTCTGACACGTCCAAATGAAGGCAGATCTGCAGAGGAAGATGACACAATTACCTGGGTTAAAAAATTATCTCATTTAAGGGTTCTTTTTATAAATAAATCTCATTCTGCAGACATGGGATTATTTAAACTAATGATGTTACTGCACACTTGCCAAATAAGAAAAGTCTTTACCTGAACAAGAGCCATGGGACTAAGATAAAAACAGGCTAAGAAGAATCAAAGTCTCCTTCTAAAAGTGATTAACTTAGAAAGGGTCTTGGCTATCAGGAGTTGAATTATGTTTTAGGATTAACTTTTAAATCTACAAAAGATTTCCTAAGTATCAAACATGGTTCAAAAGGGAATGACAGACATTACTTGCCTCTTGATAGGAGCATATACCATTAACTAACTATTAAGTATTCTTGCCAAAACCTTGAACTTAAATCTGACCAAGTCTATAGCTCTAACTACCAATTTATAGGGATAGAGAAACACTTAAAATGAATCAACATAATCAGCAAGATCCAGGCTGCAGGAAGCTCTATAGGACACACGACTCAGCTTCTTCAGTAAATGAACAGCCAGAAAGTGAGGGTGGTGGCAGTGATGTAAGAGGTGGCAGTGGGGTGAAAAAGAGGGACTCTGTCTACCTACAGATTTCAAAAATATGAGACCTCTATCAGCTGCAACGTAGGGACCTTAGGATAAACTAAAGAACATTGAGCGTTAACTAGGGAAATTTCAACACTGGAATTTGACAATATCAAGAAATTACCGCCCATTTTTAAAGTTATGATAATGGTATTATGATTATGTTTAGAAAAATAACCACTAATATTAAAGATGCACACTGAGATATCTATAGATGAAATTATATCTGGGATTTGCTTCAAAATAATGGGGGCAGGAGGAGTGTGTAGAGGAAGAGATGAAACAGACTGCTCATGTTGGACATTTTTCATAATAAAAAACATTAAAAATCTTAGAAGCTAAAATAAATATTCTTACTGAATTTTCTGTATTAGCAAAACGAATGCCATTACCTGCGTTCACGTGGAGAGGAATATTTTCTACAATCACGTGTGGCAGAGTGATGACAGTAGTGATGACCGGGATGTTTTCGATGGTTGATGTCCTATGACAGAAAAGGGCACTTTTTAAATTCACATTTCATGTGAGAAGTTAATTTAAAAACAGGGAACATGTATATTCATCCACTAATTTCAAAGAAAATATACATTACTTATCCATTTTCTAACTTTATTAATAGAAATAGTTTTGTGAAGGAAGAACTTTTAAAACCCCATTTTTGTTTTGAATATTTCCAATTAACAATGTTATAACCCAAGGCTGCTGTTTGGTCCCAGTGGGTGACGAAGTTAAGAAGTTGTGCCAGAATGTATATCAACTATACCTTAAGCACACCATTTCACAGTGTTTCGGTAGTAAAACGTTCTCAATGTAGGCAGTAGTGCAATAATGATTTACATTATGACGCAAACACCTACCACACTGAGGGTAGTTCACAGATGAGCACAGGCCACTGCAAAGTGCACCATTACAATTACAAGTACACAGCAGGAACGCAGAACTAAAAATATTTTACTACCAATAAACAGTGTTATTCCAACATTGCTGAGATAAAGTGAGTAACGATATGAAACTCAAACATTTTCCCCTGTACTCCAGTTATAGTAGAACTATGGGGGTGGCTGGCAGTTGACCGCCAAGTAAAGCCCTCGGAAAGAGTCTGTATCTACAGGTGGAACGGCTGACACACCTTGCAACCACCACAGAGCAAAAGCAACAAGCAAAAACATCTAATGCCTCATCATTAAGAAATATGTCTTTATACCATCACAGTAACATGATGGAATAATTAAGTCATGTCTTCAAAATGCTATTGCAATGCCTATACATACATACATACGTGTGTGTGTGTGTATGTATGTTAAATATCAATATGGTAAATTCAGAAGAAAAACTAGTTTCTTAAAATAAAATTACATGTTTTCCTTTCTCGTTTTTAACAAATCTTATTCACTATTTTATAATTAGAATTTTAATATGCCTGAAATGTTTATATACAGTATATAGCCAAGACCCAATTTTTTCCGAAATGGATGCCCAACTGTTTATTGCCAATTATAAGAGTTCGTCCTTTCCCCACTGATCTACAATGTCACATCTGTAAAATATAATGTCTGTATGTGTGGACCTATGGATCTATTTCTAGTCTTTTTCTGTCCCACTGGTTTACTTACACATCCCTGAGCCATAGTGATGACTACTGTAGCTTTACAAGAAGTCTTAGAATTTAGAAGGGCAATTACCCTTTTTCTTCTGGAGTACTCTGACTATTTATGACTTTTTGCCTTTCCATATAAATTTTAGAATCAAGAGTCTCAAGTTCTACAACAAGAAGCTGTTGAAATTTTGAAAAAAAATTGCACTGAATCTCTAGAACAATTTATAATATTAAGCCTCATCCAAATCCTACCCAAGACCATTCTATATCCTTCCCATTAAGTCTTCCTCTAATGTTTTAAAGTTTTATAATCCTCTCCATAAAAGAAATGTGCATCCTGTTAGATTCCTATGTATCTTATAATTTTGGCTGTTATATAAATGATACTTATTTCAAAAGTACAAAAGGTTCATTACTGACATTAAAAAATCCAACTGACCTTGTATATTGTATCCAGCAACCTTGCTGAAACTCTAATAATTCTAATAATTTATGGATTCCCTTGGGTTTTCTATGTAAACAGTCCTATTGACTGCAAATACAGGCAGCTTCTTTTAACTTTTTTAATGGTCCTATCAACAGAATTAGTTTGGCTAAAATTTCATCAGTGTATAGGTCATAAATTTTGATAAACACCAATGAAAGTTTTATTTTCCCTTTTAATCTTTGTGTTTTTGACAAATGGTCAGTGACGGCATGTGACTTCTGGTCTGCTCTGCAGGACTGACAGAAGTTCTCAACTATTCAATGGCAATGACAAATAATAAAGGCATTAGAATAGCATGCACAATGAAGGAAAGATGGGGCTGATACAGTTTTACCTCTTCCAGGAGATAACATAATGCCCAGTTGCTACTCCACCTTCGACATTTCCAACAGACGGGCAGCGAAGACAAAAGCATTCACTGGCACTCTCTCCGGTCTGTAAGACAACTACGAGAAAGAGATCCCTATGCAATGATTTCATCTGTGAAAGGAGAGTTTTACATGCAAGTACTATAACAAAAAAAGAAAACCTTATTACAAATTATTTATAGAGACTTAGAAACTAAGGCTCAGAGATGTTTAATGACTTTTTCAAGGCCACAAAGTCCCTATTCAATGCTTTTTTTCACATCTATAAATATTCCATTATAAGGAAAACAGGTGAGGCATCTATACGTCTGTGACACATTCCTATGGGAACTAATGAAAGGGAGAAGTCTGGAGTCAGAATAATACTCTTCCAGTGATTAATTTCATTTCTCAAAATTATTCCAAAGGGAACACTTCATGATAGGGAAAATGAAAACAGAAAAATTTAAGTACCCCTTAAGGTACTCAAAATGTCACTCTACAAAACTCTGGCTTTCTCTGAATAAACACAAGTTATTAATACCACTCAAATGGAAAGACATCACGTATCACCTCATTATTGCCTAATGTGGCTACTTACAAGGCTTTCCTCTTGCCAATTTTATAATAGATCTCCTGATGACCAGATAAACACTCATCTAAGCCAAGCCCTTCCCTACCCTTCAGCATGTCACAGCCTGCAATGTCACTCTTTTAAATGCAGGCTGGCCAAAGAGCCCATCTAATGCCAACTTTAGCAAATCTCCAAGAGAAAACTTATATTAACAACAAAGTCTTTAATTGTTAAGTAATTGTGGTTTTTTTTGTTCTTTAGTGAAGAAGGCTGTGGTAAATTAATAGTTATGATTGTGGGTAGATATGAGAAGAGAAAGGGAAAAAAGCTGGGTATGTCTTTAATTAACTACTTTTAAGTAATTTTTAAAGACTAGGACATAATGCTATAGCCCAATAAATAAGAAAGCACATCAATTCAAACCTCTTAAGATAGCCTTTATAAAAACGTGGAACACTCGTATGAAATTCTTCCAAACTCCTCCCTAATTCTAAGAATTAACCGAAATGATCATAAACTTAACAATTAACACTGGGGGCAAGTTTAGGACCTAGAAAAGTTGTGATTTTTAATGTGTCAAACACAAATTTTATAGTGCATCAGTTCTGGTGTTCTGGAGGTGGCAGACATAATAATGTCAACACTCCCCCCCCAACCCACCCCAGATATCCATATTCTAATTCCCAGAACCTGAGAATGTTACCTTAAATGGCAAAAAGAACTTTACAGATGTGATTAAGATAAGAATTTTAAAATAGGGAGATAATCCAGTTGGTCCCAATGTACTCACAAAGGTTATAAGGCAAAGAGGGAGGCCAGAGGGAGTCTGTGACAATAGAAGCAAAGAGAAAGAGAGATCTGAAGACGCTACATAGATAGTTTTGAAGGTAAAGGAAGGAGCTACGGAATCCAAGTGGCCCCTGGAAGCTGGGAAAAGTAAAGACAAGAGCCCAGAAGAAAGGAGCGCTGACATCACTTCGATTTTAGGATTCTGACCTCTAGAACTTTAAGACCATAAAACTGTATTGTTTTAAATCACTAACTTTGCGGTACTTTGTTATGGCGGCAATAGGAAACTAGTAACAGGAGACTCAAACTAGACATCATTCATTAATTTAACGAACATGCATTAACCAACTACTATGAGGCTGGCAATATAAAGAGGAGGAAGTCACAGTGCCGGCTCTAAAGGAGCACACAGTGTAGCAGGGGAACCATGTTTTACAAATAAATAACGATTACAGAATGGAGTTCAAGTGTTGTAAACAGTAGTATGTACAAGATATCATGGCAGGAAAGATAGAAGAGTGCTTAGCCCAGCTTGGTGAGGATAATAAGGTCCAAGCTTACTTGAACCCTAAAGAGCCAACAAGAGTTCACCAGGTTGAAAAGGAAGAGGGAGAGAGTTTGGGAGAAAACTCTTATTATGTTCAAAAACAGATGGGGGCAATGTTTGCTGAATGTAAAATGTTTGGCTTGGTTGAAGTCTTGGAAAGAGCAAAGGGATGTAGAGAGACTGGTGTAGAAGCAGCTAGAAAGGTAAGCTGAGCCTCACTGGGAAAGGTCTGGTATGCGCATACAAGTTTTTAAAGTAGGAATGACAAGTTCAGAATAGTTTTCTGAGGAATCAAACTCTGGCAGCAATAAGAAAGACAGACTAAGGGAGAGACCAACAAGGAGGCAACCAGCTAAGAAGCTATTTCTAAAGGCCAGTTGGGAAATGATGAGGATGGCAGTGAGAATGGAGATGAGAAGCTGGATTTAAGAGATGTGTAAAAGGGAGAACTGGCACTTTAAGCGAAATGACGTATAACAAAATCAATTATACCACAAGCTTATTGATATAAACAAGAGTTAAGTTCCTATGGCAGTTCATCAATGTTATAACAAAACAACATTGAAATGAAAGGATGTTATTTGAAGACCTGCTGTATTATTCTATTTTCAAGTACCTTTGTCAAAAAATAACTTATGGTAGCAAAAAGCTGATTTTTAAAAATAAGGTAAACACAAATTGTAAATGATACTAATTCTACTTTAATTCTAAATATATTTGCTTTTGTGAGCATAAGTCTTAAGTTCCCTCCCTGAACAAAAAGCTAACTCTTACAGTGCTAACCTACACAAACACACACGTGTACATAAATGTCTTCTGCTAATTAAGGGGAATGATCCATATTCTCACCTTTGTCCACTTGGGACTCTAGCTGATCCACTGGGGTCATAGAAGGAGCAAGCTGGAGCTCACTGGATATAATAGTGAGGGCCCAAGGTGAGGCACTTAACAGGTCTGTCATCAACAGAAAGGGGATGTCAGCATAGACCCTTTCAAGGTGCTCAAACTGTCACAAATGAAGACAAAAGGTCCGTCAGGAACTACGTTAATCCATTTATTTTTTCTGTTAATTTCTATAACTTCAATGATTTCCAATATACTTTACAGTGATTTACCTTTGTAGAAACAAATTTAACTGCAACATCAAACGGAAAGATAGTTTCTATTGTCACAGTTTCATCCTGCAGGAAAATGTAAAAGGCACATTCAATAGCTTTTCTAAATATTAACAATAAATAAGTTTTAAAAATAGAAGGCACACAAAACACAATCTATTAATAACCAATAAATAATTTACATATTAAAAAGCTAGGATCTTTCTGTTAGATAATATTTATAAAGATCTATGTAGTGAGACCAGACTATTTTTTCTAATTATCTTATGCTATTACAACAGCTCATGCTGCAAAGTGCTTTCTTACACATTATTTTTCTCAGTATCTACTGAAAGTGGGAAAGGTAGGCACTGTCACCATTTTATAGGAGAGGAACCAAAAGTTAAAGAAGATTTTAAGTGATTGGCTTTAAGCCGCAAAGCTAATGGTGCCAAGCAGAGAATCTAGGAATTTTGTCCAAGTTCTTTTCCTCACCTTGACTCAGAATGACTGAAATAAGTGATATTAATGATAATAAAAATAATGTAATATGACAGTTATAATCACCATACATGTATTATGTAATGCTCATAACTCAAGGAAACAGATGCCATTATTACCATCATTTGAAGATGGAGATGTCACAGAGCTAGTAAGTGACAAAGGAAGAAAGTAAACTGAATCTGATCCTGGAGCCTGTACTTCGAATCAACATGCTACCTCTCCTCTCTACAAGAGTCCACTCAAAAAACAATAAGGTTATTATATCTCTGGAAACAAATAACACACTGTTAGTTGAGAAACCTTTAAAAAAGGTCATGTTGGTTAAAAACTCAGGCTCTCATGCCAGACAATCTGGATTTTAATTCTGGCCAGATACATACTCACTAGCTGTATAGACCTTGGACACAGTGATGTGACCTCAGGAAAGTTATATGGTCACTTTAAGTCTCTGTTTCATAATCCTCACAGGGTTGTTACAATAATTAAATGAGATAATGCACACAAAGCACTTAGTGAAATGCCTAAATCATGTTTTGTATTACTATATGCTTCAAATTATTTCCCCTTTCAGTATCATCAAGCTAACTTTTTAGAAAGTATGATTGGTAGGATATATAACATTTTTATTTCAGCAGTAGGAAAAAAGTGTGCAATGGTTCCGTGCATCTAAAGTTAGGGCCTCAATATTCTCCCACAGAAAAGATCTATAAAACCAAAGAAGCAGCTCAATGATTAGCTCATTTTAGGCCAACTTTTAATTTCCACATGGCCTGCAAAGCACTCATGTACAGGTAAAAATGAGATTTAATCCAGTTCAGGGAAAAGAATTTACATTTAAATTTCCAAAAAGTGTCTTCCAAATAACACCAGGACCTGTAAGATAGTCCATGAGAACAGAGATTCTTGGTGAAATAACTTTGAAAGACAATCACTATAACCATTTGCAAAGATTCTCAATACAAATTAGCAAATTAAATGCTGTGCTATATCTTGAAGTAAAATACCTGATTAACACCTTTTAACCAAGTACTGTCTAAACATATATGACTAATTCCTTTTTTTTGTAACTTCTTTTTATATCCCAGAATAAGTGTCCCTTAAAAGCACACCTTGAGAATGGACTGGCTGAGAGAAGAATACATATCCTCTTCTCTAAAAAGTGACATACACCTCAATAATTTCATGTCTTAAGGAGAAGAGAACATTGTTAAAGATGCAGCAGCACAATTTTAGCCTGATTCCAGGATAGCTATTAGGCAGCAAACAATGGTTTTAAAAACGTAGATTCTAAGTCTACCATACGTTTCATTATAAGTAGAAATGATATCCAAGGGTTAGGACTCTAAAACTGCACAGAACTTTAACACTATTAAATTGAGGCCAAAAGAAGTTACATGGCTAGACTATTTCCAAGTTAGGAGGTAGTCATGTGATTAGCACCCTTATTTCCTAATTCACCATCCTGGGTTCTTTTTATTACATCTGGCTAGATGAAATTTTGACAGTATATTCCAAGCCTTCCTCCCTCCCACTTGGGAAATAACTACTCATTTTCTTAAGATAGTTTTGCCACCAATAAAACGGGCCTTGGTCCAGACTCTGCAATAACTACACTATAAATCCCCAAATTGCTAGGCCTTTTCCTCTGTTGGACTGAGAACTCAAATCCTAAGAAAAAGCTAAGACAACAGGGCTGACAGGACTAAGAAGATACTAAATATCATAATTTTGCATTAATAAAAGAGGAAACAAGCATTAACTATAACAGGGTTAAATCTATATAAAAACATGTCCTTCCCGCCCCCCCAATCCCTATAAAGAGAAAAGAGACCAATAAAAAAATATCATAGTTAACAGCAGCTGTCTGAGGAGGTGTGACTACGACTGTGATTGCTTTCCTATTTTCACGCTCTTCTATGTACACTACCAAGAACAGTTTTCAAAAGAATTGATTTTAATAGAAAAAATATTTCATAAAGGCCGCCTTTCTTCCGAAACCTTCTACATGTAAAATCTAATCACACATTAGATTTTAATCTAATGTGTGATTTTATAAACCAGAAGAAGTTTACAGTCTCAAGACTTTATAGATCTCAAACTTGTTGCTTCTCTATATGAAAAGCCATGTAGGCCAAGTTTCTAATGTTTGAGCAATGAATACCTTATTATCTTGTTCATAATAAATATGATTTTTTTAAATCAAGAGATGTTTAATTAAAATTTATAATAAACTATAAGCACCTAACTGCCTATTTTATAGGTAAACTAAAATAATATAATACGGAATATTCCACATATGATGCTTCTTGAAGTAGCTAAAAAAAAATACCTTGTGACATTTGCAAACAATTTCTTTTTCTTCAATAGTTGTATTGATCAGGTAAGAAACATACACGAGAAACATTCTTGAACCCACTGTTCCACAGCGAACATATAACATTTTTTCTAGCTGTAACAAAATTAAAGTATTTTAATTTAATTATATTACAGAGATTTCCTCCTGATATATATATTCATTCTAGAGTAATGTCACCTTTTCAAGTTCCAAACGGCTAAAATCCTGAACACATTTACAGGCTTTTCCGGTCAGAGCTTAAGAGTGGGACCACTACTCCTCAATCTTTTTTTATTATTATTCTCAACTTCCTAAGAATTTTGTGTGTTCAATTTGAAAAGTTCACTGAAAGGTTACTGCACATAAGTTACAAACTTAGGGTTATTTAGTTATTTTACAGGCAACTAATTCTCTACATTGGGGTCATTTGTTCTAAAATTCCTTGCACATTTAAACATGTAAAATATGTACAAAATGTGCATTAATTATTTTTTTAGCCTCAGGAATGCTGTGAAAATGCTCTGGAACTCACTACATATTAAAAACTACAAACTAATTGATTTCCTCCCCAATCATTGTTGCCCAAATTTACCTGCTCCCCTGGATTTAAGTCTCCAACAGGAATGTCAGTGAGTAAAGCTGGGCAGGACTCATCGCACAGTTCTGCTCCATGAAGAGTCACCTGAGTTTTCTGAGTTAAATTGGCATCCTGTCCTAAAAGTGTTAATATTACTGTTTTAAAATACAGAGAATTCAAACACAATCCTAACAATCAACACTGTAATAAAGAGCACTATATAATAGCCAGATTTTAAACTTCCTAGAATTAACACGACTTGTGCTTATTCATATTGAATTAATACTGATCAGATTTTGAAAGGAATGTTTACCAGGTTTTAAACCAGCAGTGAGCTTTACATCTCTGATTTGGGTCTTTTCATGGGACTGAACAGTCACAACCAAACAATACATTTCATTAGTCAGGGCAGGAGGGTCATGTCGCAGATGTACAGAAATGTTTGGAACTCTGGAAATGATCCTTCAGGGGGGAAAAAAAAACATAGCTAAGTAACTGATTGTTTAAAAAAACAAACTATTCAAACAAAGTATTTAAAGGAAATAAGATGACCTTTCCCCATCTGCCTAGCAAGGTTGACTTACATTGTGCTTGCCTGAATGATTATACTGTCCCAGTGAACCTCATTGTTGGGGAGCTTGGGTCGTCTTTTGAAAGAACGGGAGGCTTGTAAGGCTTCTTGAGATGAAGCAGCATCTCCTCCTCCTCCCTGCCAATTTAAAACCACACATCTTCCCGTCTCCTGGCCCAGAACCAGATCCACAGAGGTAATCTAAAAAAAGGAGGTCTATCAGAAATGTCAGCTCATTCTTGTCATCATTTCCTCTCAACAAATCACATTGTAGATTGCTGGTTTATTGAGTTCATCTAGAAACCCAGGGTGTGACAGAAGTCCAAACACCTGCTGTTAAGAACTGTATCCTGGTTATTAGCTGGGCATTGGCTAAGAGGATGCTAGGTTTCAAATTCTTCACCTTCAGAGATAATAACCTAACTTTCTAGCTAAGACACTGACTGCTATGATTATAGCAACTGCCAATGTGCCTGATGTAATGGATGCTTAATTAGTGGCTAAGTTAAATAAATGATGTTTTACTAACCATTAACATATTCATGACCTAATTCCTAATTCCACATAGTTTCCTAAAGACATCTATATTAACAATGAAATTCTTTACTAATTGAACAAACATTCCTTTCAACTAAATCTACTAACAAATGTACTCAAAATACCATTCATTATGATTTACATCTAGTAGGCTTCCTTAGATACTTTGTAAAAAATATGTAATTAGGGATTTAGTTAAAATCATGAATTTCTTGTCAATGAATAAGCAAAAAACCCTGAATATTAGTTAATAATAAAATCAATGGATTCACAAATTGTTATGGGAATATTGGTAGTAGAGTCTAATATTTCTATCTTAGAAATGGTCCCAAGAATAATTAGCCAACCATTCTCATTCAAGCCATGGAAAACATGCAATTAATGAGTACTTACTACATACTAATGACTATTCCAAGCAATTTACATTAGTTGATTTAATCCTCATGAAACTCTAAGAGGTAGGTACTATTATTATTCCCATTTTACAGATGAATAAACTGAGACACAAAGAGGTCGAGGAACTGTCCAGGGCCACAAGCTAGTAAGGTGGAACTTAAGCCCACATGGTTTGGCTCTAGAGTTTATGCTCAATAAAAATATTATTGTCATCATATATTTCTGAATAGCACTTTAATTATCTACATTAAATGAGTCCTTTAAAATATATATCATTTTTTCTTTAAAAATACACAATCAGCAATGTTTAAATATCAAAATGACAAAAATCTTTAGACTAAATTATGTCATTATATAATTGCTATTTTCCATGTTTTTTAAAATTCCTTAAGTGATTATGTCACCATTAAAAAATGAGGTTGGTCTTATGTACTAGCAGGACTTGACAACTATTACACTATTAAGTGAAAGCAGCCAACTACTGACTACTATGTACAGTATATCTCAATGAAAGGAAACCTACCAAACCATATGAATGGTTTCCCCTGGAAAGTCCAAGTGGAAGATTTCCATTTATTTCGTAAGCTTTTATATTGTTTAAAATTTTTTCTGACAAACACATATACTTTTACTACTCAAAATATCTTTTAAACGAATTTGATAACTAACCTCAATTTTCTTCCCCACATCTTCAGTTTTTGCAACAAATTTAAATAAAAACTTTCTTGTTTTACCAGGAACTAAGCACATCTTTCCCTGAGTCAAATTTTCTAAAACTTCACTTGCTTTGGATGCTTCCTGGATTACACAGAACTGGTTATATTCCTGAAAAAGAGGTTAGCAAGGGTCAGTTTATAAACATCAAATGTCGTATGTTTTGTTAACATTAAACACAAAATGATTTGGAGCTTGCTAAGTTTAATTCCACTAAAAGTGAAACATTATAAAGAGTTATTAATAAAAAGATGTACTTTTTATGCCAAATGGAGGCATTTATCCACTCATCGCTGCCACTAGACAGATAATTCACTACATACAAGATGATTTTGAAAACATTTAGACATCCCTTTCCTAGAGAGACAAAGACCTATTCTTTGTTGCAATGGATGCTATCACCTCCTTTTAAGAGCTTTCTTTCTACGTGGCTTCTGTGGCACTAGAGTATTTCGTTTCTCATCCTCCTTGACAGGGGTGAGAAACAGGAGGTATTATCCCAGCAGATGAATTATCTTCACAGAAAATTCTTATACAGTTAAGTTTTATAATTTCCCTCTATTTTTCATGTCTATTCCATGCTTATAAAACCTAAGAACTTGCTTTTTCTTATGCTTTGTATCTTGAATTTCAAAAAACACATACACATATTCAGAATATAATCTAATTTTAAAAGCATTAAAGCATTGTGGTAGTCTATGTTTGTTCTTTTTTTAAAAAGGGAAGTAAATGGAATATCAGGATATAAGTAAAATAAGTCTCTACATTGACCTTCTAATTCAATTTAGAATATTTCATAGTGAGCAAAATAATTATCTGTCCCCAGGGAGCTTACATTCTAGTAAGAAAAACAAGTAATCTACCAAATAATCACACAAACGTGAAACCACAGCTGTGACAAGTATTATGAGTGGTTGTGCAAGCCTGGCTAAGTTCAATTGGTCATGTGGGTCAGGGGAGGTATAGCTGAGGAAGTGAGGCTTTAGGGGATAAAACATGAGAAAGAAATGTGAAGAAAAGAGAGGAAGAAAGTTAATCAAAGTAGAAAACAAAGCACATACAAAAGCTCCTGTCCTAATACTGTATGATCTCATTTATATGTAGAATCTATAACTTATAGAAACAGACAGTAGAATTTTAGTTGCCAAAGGATGGGAGAAATGAAGAGATGTTGGTCAAAGGGTACAAACTTCCAGTTATACAACAAATAAGTTCTGGGGACCTAAAGTACAGCACATTAACTATAATTCACAACACTGTGCTATATGCTTGAAAGCTGCTACAAGAGTAGATCCTATTGTTCTCATCACACACACAAAAGGTAATTAATTATATGTGGTGATAGATGTGTTAACCAACCTTACTGTGGTGATTACATTTTGTAATGTATGTGTATCAAATCATCATGTTGTGCACTTTAAACTTATACAATGTTATATGTCACATCTCAATAAAGCTGTAAAAATTAATTCTAAAATAAATAAAAGAAAGAGGTTTTGACTTGGGAAAAAAAGGCTCTGTCCTTTATTCATCCTATCTCCATTTTTGATCCTCTATATATACTCAGCAATCCAGACTTACTTACTTTTAAATGTCTCTATACCCCTTTATCTCCCACCACTAAAGCTAAACTTTTACAGGTTCACCAGGGTGCTGAGAATATTGTAACTCTCAATAAATCCTTCCTGGTTAAAGGCTCAGTATACTTTTTTGGGTGACCAGAAGGTAAAGCTATTAAGTGAGCTTATAGCTGAAATTTAGAATGTAACCTAGTACCTGACTAGACTATATCACACTATGTAAGTGTCCAAATGTAGGAAATATAGTATGATCCCAATTCTGAAGGAAAAAAAAGTTGTTTATATATATGTGCACAGAAAATGCCTAAACTATTCAAGAAGTTAATAGTGATGCGCACTGGGGATTGGAAATGGAAGAGTGTACATTTATACATTTACTTTTCATTTTATATCTACTCCACTTCATTTCTTTAACACCAAATATACAATAGTTTTATAACAAAAAACTAATAAATGCTAAATTGTAAAACAAATGATTTTGAAAATTATGTTTCTTCTGAACATGTTATTTGAAATTCAAGTTATATATTACAAAAAATAGACAAAGTTCTTAGGTTTCATAAGCATGGAACAAAAACAAAAATTAGATGGGGAAGTATAAAACTTGAATTGCTGATACAGAAGTTGAGAACTAGAAAAACGTTAATTTTTAATTTGTTACTATGAAATCATTAAGACCTGAAATTTACCAAGCTTGTTTTTTCTAATTTAACATAAGTTACAAAAAGGTACACACATGGTAAAAACACATTGAGGATACCATTACCTGATTATTAAAGCTGACACAGAGCTTAGAAAACCTAATGGGATGTGGACAATCAGGCTTCAGATAGATATCAAACTGCACAGGAACATCAACATGAAAACTTGGGGCATGAAACTTGGCTTTGCATTGTACTGGAAATAAAACAAAAAGAGCTGAGTCACACACTACCACCGACTTTAGACCTACACACATTATTCTCTGATCCACATTAACTCTGCAGAAAGGACACATCTACACTAGACAGTCTCACTGACTTCTGCACATGAAGCATTTCAACAGACATAAGAGTAGCTCATTTTTTAAAAACAAACCAAACTTAAATAAACTTTAGCTCTCAAATCATTTTTAATTTTAAAATCATAGTTGCTCCTAAAATATAAATATAACTGATATAAAATGTTAAAGGAAAAAGAACCATTTTGTTAAACTTATTCCAAAATATCTGCCCAGACATTAAAGCATAACCCTTTTTCTGCATCTGTTCATTTTCTAGAATTAAAGAGGATTCCCCTGAAATAATACCATAGATGTTGGCTACCCACCAAATGGCACAAAGTCCTGTACTCCTATTGTGAAAACATTGCTGCCAGCCAGAGAAATCCGGTCCGCCCACAGCTTCTGAGCAGTTTTCACAGCCAAGATATCACAGTCAGGTTCAGGATCAGGACTCTCGTTCTGCACCAACAGAGTTAAACATTCATTCAGCTAGTTATAAAAAACACATACATAGAAAGAAATACAGATCTAGGCATACGTTATCCTTATGACATATTTTATATAATGAAATTCCCACCTACCATTAAAACATTTATGAGGTTCTTTTCTATCCGCGATTTCTGGTCATCTTTCAGAGTTGAAGCTAATATGAAAGAGGAAAAAAATTACAACTGTAAGGCAAGCAAGTAAGTCCACTGCCCCCACTTAAGGTATTAAAATATTATAAAACAAATGTCTTCTTAGATGGCTAAGCACAAATCCACAAAATTGACAGATGGCACAACTTTCTAAAAGTTATATATCCATTATATATACTTGCATTGAATTCTATGTGAATAATTACTTAATGCCATATTTTTAAAAGGCAGAAGAATTTTGTTCTTCTCAACGATGAGGCTCTCAATTCAGCAAAGAGACTTGCACATAGTAAAAGCACTACCAAATATCTGAGACTAAATTATTCTTCCAATGTTAAGAATAACATTGCTCGGAGTGCTAAATTGTAAAGATTTAGAAGTTTACTGAAAGAACATCAAGTTACCTCTTCCAAGGAGTTCTAGGGAATAAGTAATGTAATCTTTTAACTGGGCCATGAGGTAGGAACACTTCAGAGCTGTAGTCAATACAGACGTGAGTAGAGTCCACCATCCTTCACTGCGGTAATCACACATCACATAATCCAGCAACCTAGAACACAGAATATATGATAGACTGAAACCGCTTCGTAAGAGTTTGAAGAGTTCTGGGAGTGCTTTACTCATTTTTTACATAAACTTCAGAAAATCTTACTAAAATAGTTTAACAGGTATTTTCACATGTGGCTAATGTGAAATTACCTTGAAAACGACTGTAGCAACAGACAGTACTTGAAAAAACTCACAGAAATGAAGTTTAATAGAAGTAGAAATACATATGGAAATAACAAATCCTTCAATACAAATTTTTATTCTAATTCTGCTATTAATCAGAATACTTCTAAAAATAAATAGTGAATAAGACTCACTTCAAAGCTTTGGTATAATCCTTTGCATAATAATATTCCTCTCCCATTTGAACCACTATAAAAGAAAAAATATTTTATGTTCACAATTAAATATTATTCAAAGGTGCATGAAATGTATGGTATGGATACATACTTAGATGACTTTTCATTCTTGGACACTTATACTTCTTAAATTGTGCAACAGCATTGCTCAGAAGAGTTATTATTACTTCCTGTTAGAAAAGATAAAGTATAAAATATTCCAATAAAAATATTTTCATATTTTCCTTAAATACTGTAAAAATTGTTTATCTGGGAAAAAAAAGAACTTACAGAGTGAACGACACTTCTCTCCTTCAGCTGAATGGCAAGAATTCCCACCTTTTCTTTTTCAGGATCAGAAAGATCAAAACCTGTATAAGATAAGACGCAACCCATTTTAGATAGCTCATTTAATATAAATCCGCATGAACACAGGGTGTGTACACTCCTTGAATCCTTTACTTTAATATAATGTATTTAAAATTCTTAACCATTCTAGAATTTTCAAGATTCTAAATGATAGCTTCATTAGCATGAAAACTGCTCTGTGATATCTGTTCTGAAAAGAACATCACTGAGCTCAATATTCTTTTGCCAGGTAGAATCAACCACCTGAAGAATACCACTCTACATATTACTCTCTACCTAGAAGAAACTTCCCGGAGATTAAAGTAAAAAATTTCTTAACACTAAGGTTCAATTGCCACAGAAATTGTTCAAATTAAATTATGTATAAAACACAAAAAAGATATAGAGAAATTATTTTTAAGATGATACAAGTTAATTTCGTTTTAAAATGTCAAATCATTAAAGTTAACTGAAATTAAAATATTTAAATAGATCACGGTGGCTTATTAATTGTATCGTTTAAGATGACAGATGTCCAAATGTTTTAATCATACCCACATCTTTGATTATGTTATTCTGAGATGTAGTGATACAAACAAAACATCCTAAAAACTAAAGAACTGAAAATCTTTCAAAAAATGTTTTAAAAGCAGAAATTTTACCTTAACGTAATTTGTTATGCCTAATGCAGGGAATGGAAAAATTATGATAGCAATCTTAGCCTTTTGAGGTTGAGAGAAAAAGGAGGGAAAAGTTATTTACTTAGTATTCCTTGTCGCCATGATCTTTGTCCATAAAAGTCAAGAACGCCTGTTTGTGTTTCTAAGGGATCAGGATTGGGATACATTATAGAAGCCTGTAAATTAAAACACAATCCTAAATAAGAGTTTACGTAACTCATCACAAACCAACTCTCTCAGTCTTTGATAGAATAACAAAGTTTTCATTAACACAAATACCAAACACTTTCAAATATCAAAATTGTGAATATTTTAACATAAATTTTCACAAAAACTAAAAATGTTTCATTTAATATTTAGGTTGCCTCATGAAAATTGAATTGAATAAATCAACCTGATTCTGATAAATGATTTCGTAGTACAGCAAGTCCTCAAATAACATCATTCCATTCAATGTCACTTCCTTATAACGTTGATCAGATGCTGTAGGAACTTAATTTTTATTTATATCAATTAGCTTAAAGTCTCAGAACCTACTGACAATGCTGTGAGGACTTACTGTAACTAACTTTCTTACAATTTTTTACCTTTGTTACACTAAACCAGTAAAAATATATCACAAATGCTTGATGTCTACTGTACATGTATAAGTACTTCTGTGCAAATGAAAATAATGTTCTAAGGAGCTTAAAAAGAAAAACTATTTTCCTTGTTTATCACTAGTATTTAACTCCTGGTATTGGTAGGAGAGGGGTACTTTTAACACCAGAATTTACAAATTTACATGGCTTTAATTTTTTTTAACTTTTTCCCTCTGAAACCAAAATGTAATACAAGTACATTGCAGAAAACATCCAAAGATAAAAAGGACAGAAGTTTAAATTACTTATAAACCTATTATCACTGTTAACGATGTATACTTTACTCTTCCAGATTTTTTAGGCGACCATTTATTATCAATTGGAATAATTTTTCACCCTGCTCTTTTTCATTTATGTATATTCTATACATTTTACCATACCATTAAATATTCTAAAACATTTTCAGTTTCCTGCTATACCACATTTTAACAAACTCCTCATAGCTGTTTATCTTATTTAGTTTTTATATTACAATTACTAAATCTGTCAGAACAACTTTATAAATAAATCCTAGTACCTGTCTTTGAGAATCTCTTATCTGCAGTAGGCTTCTAGAAAATGAAATTCTGGGTCAAAAGACATGCATGATTTTGAGGCTTCTCACATTTTTATTTGATAAAAATATTATTTTACATTCTAGCCAGTGATATTTGTTAATGCCCGTTTCCTTGTATCCTTAAAAAATCTAGTTTTAATCACCTTTTAAAATATTAAGTTCAAATTACAACATACGAAACTTATAAAATGTAAAACATGCAATGATGTTATATACAAATAAAATGGTAGAAAATAATCTAGTTATATCATAATTTGATGGGGTAAAATCCATACATTTGAAGTACTGATATGCAAACTACTTTTGGAATAGTTTTTTAAGTAGTACTTTTGATAATAGTTATCTATATTCAGAGAAAAAGCTGTAAAATGAAAATACAGTGATATAGCTACATGAATGTAAAAGTATTTACGTATATACATATTATGTTCCTATTTTAAAGGTAGTAACAGGGAAACTTGTATCTAAATATAATCATCGAAGAGAAAGGCAAAATGAAATGTCAAGCTTAAGAAACTATGCAATTAACATTATGCCTCAGATTTTCTTAAGAGTTTTCCATAGAGGAAAACCCCAAGAAGAGAACTAAGTCCAAAGCTGTCCTCTCCGGTGGATCAAAGTAAAAGCACATACTTTCAGTGTCCTTCAAACTCCTACAGACCTGACCACAGAAACAAAAACACTGGATTTATGGTGTGACATGGATTAAACTGTGGCTTCTATTTTAAAGTAATTTTCTCTTCTTTAAATCACTAACTTATTGACAACCACAAATCAGTTCTTCAAAGAAAAACTTCTGTTTAATTTACAGGTGAATGTACTCAAGCTAAACCTGAAAATAATCGTAATTATTTTTTTCATAAATTCCTGAAAATATAAAATATAAGAGAAAAATGGATTATACTCAAAGTCTTGGAAACAATTACCATTACCAATCACCCTTATCTTCTTTCAAGAGAAGATGAATCCATTTCCTAAATGCCAGATAACACGGGAGTCGGTAACTTACTTCATGGCTACAGAGGGTTTTTGCAAGCTGTTTCCGCTCCTGGGCATAGTATGCTGCCTGCTGGTAATAGAAACCAGGATTCTGAGTTTGTATGGCTGTCAACCCTAACTTAATAGCTTCATCAAACAAATCTCCAAAGGCTTGGAATCTTAAAGAAAAAAAAATCAAGAAATAAAAAAAATGAAAAAGGAAAAAAAAGGCTTACTTCTATAATTATTCATCCTGGAACCTTAGCAGATCATATTAAAAGAATGCTACTGATGAACTATAAATTTGAGGAATTTCTTGTGTAAATACTAATAAATACTAATTAAACGTAATTTACAAAGAAATTCTGTATTTAAGTCAGCTTTTTTGTGCTAGCAAGTCTTTATAAATATACCATCAAACTAGATGTTAACATAGTTCCTACCACTCAAATACATTCTTGTTTCTAGGAATAATTTCATTTTAGCAATTTTTAAGCAGCAGTCTCAAACAGCAAGTTTCACGTCAGCAGGGATTTTGTTCTGTTCACTGCTTTCTCAGTACCTAGACACGTGGTAGAAACTCAATACACGTTGAATGAAAGAGATGGTACCATGAATTACGTGATTTCCATTAAGGAACTGTATGAATCAATATCTATTACTGGAAATGTGCTTAACTCTAGATCATTAAAAACCTACTGACAAAAATCTTAGTTCAATTTAGAACCAAAGTTCATGCTAATTCCATCCCTCCAAATTTCAAGTTTTTTTTTTAAACATTCTGTAAGTACAATTTAAAACATACTGTTTAGACATCCATGCAGCATGCTCAAAAGACAACTCTGCACTTCCGATTTTTTTCTTACACAAGTCGATGTGTTTTCTGAACTGAGCAATTGCATCCAATGGGGTGTTGTGCTGAAAACACAGCCTACAGATCTGCAAAATGTAAAATGAACCCCAGAATAAAAAAGAAAATCAGTCGAAAGCCATATTCATTTAAAAATGTGTAAAATTTGAGACTAACTTTAAAGACTATAAAGTTTCCATCTCTGAAGTTCTTTGCGATAGAACTGATTTTCTCTATCAGACTGGTTATGCTAAAACCAAAGGTTATATCCCTTTGATAAATGAAAAAAATTATTCAGTATTTGTACTGAACCTATTCTGTACCTTAGAAAAGTCTTTTAAAGGTATAGAATAAAAATATGTACCCAATGAAGAACATAAAATATGGGCAGATATAAAATATCTCCAACAGGAAACTGAGAAGGGACAGATTTATTTTCAGTTTTAGAACAGTCGGAAAGCTAAAGATTTTCTGTAGCACAATGAGTAGCCTCCACATAAAACAAAGATTACAAAAATTCTTAAAACTGTTGATCAGGGATGCTATTTCGAAGCAGTAATAATCTATGTATATGTAGGGTAAAAGGAAAAACAGAAGAAACACAGCTTAAATTTATTTCCATACATTTATTACCAGTTTTAATTTTATTTTTTAGGTACAAATGAATTCATGAAAAGTTAAGCCTCACATCTATCTCTGTCCCTCAGCCATCCAATATCCCGTTCCAGAGGTAACCAGCATATGTTTCGTGATATATTCTATGCGCAAGTGTGTATGTGCATTTATATATAAAGTATTATTTTTATACAAATAGCATCTCACTAAATAGGCTGCTTTGTGCCTTACTTTTCTCACCTAACAATATATCCTGGACCTCATATCGTATCAGTATGTAGAGTTACCTCATTCTTACTAGTCATATAATATACTATTGTTTGGAGTTACAATTTATGTTAACCAGTTGCTTATTGCTGAGTTGTTTCTAATCTTTTCCTATTACAATATGCAATAAATATCCTCATCTATGTAATTTTCAAGTCTCAACACATGTGACAGATATATTTCCTAAAATGAAATTGCTGGGTAAAAGGGAACATTCATTTTAAGTTTGTACGGTCACTGTAAAAACATTCTCTGTAAAAATTGAATCAATTTACACTTACAGAAATAATAAATTAAAGTGTCCATTTGCCCTCAGTTCCAACTATCTTTAAAAGATGAGTATGGAAAGATTAAAAACAAAACAAATAGCTCTCCCTTGCCTTCTGGGAGCATCTATTTCTACCATATCCAATCTTAAAATGCGTAAATAACATATATAAAAGTTTCCTCAAAGGTGGAGACATGCATCTTTCCTATGGCTATGCCATTAAACCAAGGAAGTCTTACATAGTTCTAATATGTTGCACCTTTTAAAATTCAATAATATAGGCGGCTTTCTTTTCACTTCTTCCTGCTCCCACTTACACAAAAGACCCTCCTAAAGAAGTGAGAACTCTGAGACCCATAAACTCAAAACCAAGCATTACAACCAGTCTGCTAAGAATCAAGTATCTTTGAGATAAAGGACATAAAAAAGAGAGCATAATTAATCAAATACTTTTCAGAGCAAGTAACTAATTTCAATCTTCGATTTTTCCTTTAAAAGATAATCTGATACTTAAAAATAAATTTTTATTTGAATGTAGAACTATTACCTTGTAGTTTATAAATCCTGCCATAGTCTTAATTTCCAGAATATTAGTTTCATGGGCTCTCAATTCATGTACAAGATTATAGGCGGTCCTATAATTCCTAATATAAACATGGAAAGGTGGTTAATTATAAATATTAAGAAAAGATTCCTAAAAACAATATTATTAGAAATAAGATAATATTGACTCAACATTTCTTAGCACTCAAAAGTTCAATAACATATATATTAATCTCTGATTTCCTTAAAAATGATATGTTGATTAATAATGTGTGAGAAGATTCTATGACTTTTCACTAAAAATAGTATCATCAGTGCACACTGTTCTGTCATTAACATCTGTCAATAACAGACAATAAGTTGAAAAACAAAATAAAGTGAACAGTTGTCCAGAATTAAATTTAAAAACTAGCATTCTGTTAAAAAGATAAAAAGTGTTTCTTAAAAGCACTGTCATGAGCTCAAATAAACTGTATGACCCAAAAGGTGCTATCAAGATAGCACATATCAACAGCTTTTAAACCCAAGCATCTCTACAAGTAAGCGGGTATCACTGGCCTCAGGCACTGGCTGGAGAGAGGAACTGTCCTTAGGGCCACTCGCTGGTGCTGAAGGAGAGAATGTATGAGAAAGGAGAGCCTGGTAGGAGGAGGCCTTCCCCGAACATGGCAGGTAATGAGGAAATCTCAACAGTTTTCTCCAAAGAAAATTGTTTGCTCCTAACGTCTCCAAGTAAAATTTGCCTTTCCAGAAATATTTTTTTAACAGAACTGGAACTGAAGGTTTTTAACTAATAAAAAAATAAACTACATTAAAGCTAGTTTAAGTTACGTGAAGTTGCTGAGATTTAGAGAACACAATATTGCACTTTGTACCTCAATAATAAAAAGGTTTCTACTTGAAATCTATGATTTTATTAACCAATGTCACCCTAATAAATTTAAAAAAGAGGTGTCTGCAATAGTCCTCTGAATAACAGACATTTTTATTTATTTCTCTTTTTCTCCACTATACACTTAACCTCTCCTTTATTTTAGGATTTATCAATTTACCCCTTTGCTGCACTCCACTGAAAATTTTCAAAAATTGAGATAAAGCTAGAAAGAGATCAAATTTTATTAACTTGTGCTTAGTTAAAAGCAAATAAAATGTTTAACCACTGCCAACACATCTGCAACTACTCATCGAAGCACTAAACAGAATCTCTGAATGAAGAATGATGCTACTGACAGGCATTATGAACTAAAAAACAAATTTAATTAAAAATAAAATCACAGGGGCAAAAAATTGGTGTAGATGAGAGAGGCTCTGTTCATCCCTCTGGTGACCATATCGAAGTGATGGAAACGAGCAAACAGCAAGGAAAAACCGCTTGGGATCTAGGTGAAAAAGCCATACAATTAGGGAGAAAAATAAGAAATCGCCCTGCAATGGCAGAAGGTAGGTCGGGGTGAGGACTCAGGGCTGCCAGGTCTCGATCAGCTAAGACGGAGGTTGCGTCACAGCAGAAGCCTCTTAAAGGGGTCGTGCCCGCGAGCAGATTTTCATGGTGACGGAACGGCTCACTCTGGGCACCAGAGCCAGCTTGGCTATGCGCAAGGGGCACCAGGGACTTACAGGGAGAGACTGTTGGAGTGAGGGCTGAGACAAGACTCCTTCTGTGTAGAAGTGCCAGCAGTATCCATTGTTCATGTTGAGCCCTCCCCACTCCCAGTGCGCAGACGCAGCATCGCCATAGCTCAGACCTCATTAAACCGGGTAACAGAGATTACTCTGCCCAGAGGATTCCCTGGAACTCCGCCTCTCCCAACCCACAACCCCACCCAAGTCCCATGTAGGTGTATCCTCAGCAAGTCAGGTGCTCCTCGCAGAGCGGCGCCTACACTCACACTGGAGGCAGCTGGCCTCAGTTTCTGGTGTGGCCTTTTGAGGCAACTATAAGCACAGCATCTATGGTTTCCTTGCTGAATCTTAACAGTTGACCCCATGGGGCACAGGCTTGGGCTAAATCTGGCCTACAGCTGAACCCTTCTCAGGATTGTGTCACTGGACACCTACTACACAAATCCGCACTAATAAGACCGGGAGAACTTAGGAGCTTTGCTTAGCACATAAAAACAGACGTGGAAAGGTAGCCAAAACGGGAAGACAAAGAAGCAGAAACCATATGGGAGAACAGAACAGAGCTCCAGGAATAATGGAGTCAAGTAATCTAACAGATGCAGAGTTCAAAACACTGGTTATAAAGATGCTCAATGAACTTATGGGAAGTGTAGATGAATTCAGTGAGAACTTCAACAAAGAGATAAAAAGTATAAAAATGGAAATGGAAATTATAAAAGGGAATCGGTCTGAAATGAAAACACATTATCTGAGATAAGAAGTAAATTAAATGAATAAAGGAACAAACAAAGCGAATAAAGAAGATCAAACAATCTATATAAAGGATGGAAAAGTCAATGACAATCAGAATGGCAAGAAAGAACAAGCCAAGACAATAATGATTTAAGGAGCCTATAGGACACTATTAAAGGTAAAAATATCCATGTCACAGGGGTATCTGAAGGAGGAGAACAAAATGTTGAATATATATTTAAAGAAATAATGATAGAAAACTTCACTAAGCTAGTAAAGGAAATAGACATACAACCCCAGGAAGCTCAGAGAATCCCCAAAACCAAGAACGCAAAACGACTCACACCACGACACATCATAATTAAAATGCCAAAGGTTAAATACAAAAAGAGAATCTGAAAAGTAGAAAGAGAAAAGCAGACAGTTACCTACAAGGGAACACCCATAAGACTGGCAGCTGATTTCTCAAAAGAAACTACGCAGGACAGAAGAGCTTGGCATAAAATATTCAATGTGATAAAGACCCAGCACCTACAACCGAGAATACTTTATCCAGCAAAACTATTGTTTAGAGTCAAAGGACAGATAAAGAGCTTCCCAGACAAAACTAAACTAAAAGAATTTATCACCACCAAGCCACTATTACAGGAAATGTTGGACTTCTTTAAGAAGAAACATGTATTGAAAACAGAAATAAAGAATGGTAATAACTATATTCCTATCAACAAGTACCTCAAATGGAAAAAAATTAAGTACTCCAACCAAAAGATAGAGTGGCTGAATGGATAAGAAAACAAGATCTCTACATATGCTGCCTACAAGAGACTCACTTCAGATTAAAAGACACACAGACTAAATGGAAGGGGATGGAAAAAGATATTTCCTTGATGGACCTAGAAGATATTATGCTGAATGAAATGGGTCAGATAAAGACAAATATTGCATGATTTCGTGTACATGTGGATCTAAAGAATAAAATCAACAACAAAAGCAGAAATAAACTCATAGATACAGAGAATATTTAAAAGGCTACTAGATGGGAGGGGGTTGGGGGATGGCAAAAGAAAAAAAGGCAAAGGGATTAAAAGGTACAAATGGATAGTTGCAGAATAGACATGGAGATGTAGAGTGTAGCATGGGGAAGATGGTTAATAATGTTGTAATAAATATGTAAGGGGGATGAGGGGTACTAAATTTAGCGGGGTGATAACTGCGAGTTACATGGATATCTGATCACTATGCTATACAACTGAAACTGATATATTATTGTATGCCAACTATAAGGGGGAAAAAACTCATCAAATTGTACAATGTAAATACAAGCAACTAATTGTCTATTTTATTTCAATAAAGACAAAAAATAAAAATAAAATAAAATCAGTTGAACAAAATAAATATACTATATATCTTAAGAAATTCATAGTCTGATTTAGATAACGTGTAATGTATATTTAATTTCAAAAACCAGTCTTAACACAAAAATTTTACTGAATATACAAATAAGAAATAGTCAATGCAAAATTTTAATATTACGTGTCTTTAGATCATGAAATTTAAAGTAGACCACTATGAAATTTACTTCTAAAAATGGAATTTTTTTAAATGCCAAAGTATCATGTTCTATTCGTCTCTAGACAACCAAATATTACATACCTGAATCTAAACCAACATAAACACTTTAAAATTAAAGTTTGGTGGAGATTCAGAAATTACCAATATATGGTTGACATAAAGATAAGAAAATTTTAGTTTGACAAATGTTAAAACTTACTTCAGAGCGTTTTGTGTATCTTGCTTCAACTCACTGAAGAAAGCTATTTTGAACTGATGTCTAACAAATAAAAGCTGAAAAACAACAGAAAAAAATCACTCATGTATATTCTCTAATGTAAAAATTATAGTGTTTATAAAGATATAAGAATATGAAAGAAAATATTCAAAATTAAAGCTCAAGAATTACTATTCCAATAAATATGTATAGTTAAGAAAACTATAAGAGTTACCTTTAAGAACTTTAAGGGCATAAGGTACAAACACTAATCCATTTTTAAATGCTTTAAAAAAATTTTAAAAGTACTGAAGCCATTTAAAATAATCAAAGTATTGAAAATAGTTAATATCCCCCCAAAAATAATCAGAGATGATTAATTTGCTCTAGAATGTGCCCATAATTTCCTTCTTTAGGAAAAAAACACATACCTACCTGGTGTGTTGTTTTATTCAAAAATTCTTTATGAGATTTCACTCGTCTGATCTCATTATAGTAATAAGTTTGTGCATGTTCATAAAAGGCATTTTCTAATCTGTTTTTTTAAAAAAAAAAAATCAAAATACTAGAGTTATATTAAACCAAACTGTTTTCAAGAACCATACCTGTAAGAAATGAAAGTAAAATTCTGAGTTTCTCTCATCATTAAGATAAAAAGTGAAGCAAATTATAACCTACATTTCTAGATTTAAAAAATCTAAAACTAAGACTCCTTAAAGACCATTTAAAATTATTTACAATCCAAAAGTAACTGGTCAAAATAACTTTTTGTATTTGTAAAAATTGGTTCATCTCTAAGATTACTTCTCCCTTTATCATTTTATAATAAGAAGTCTAAAGAAAACAAATATCCAATACTCCATTAGATTTGACTATTTATGGTTTTAATATTTAAGGTTTAAAGGAAGAAAACTAATGAGAAAAAGACCAAAAATAAGAATTGGCAAATAAGATGAAACAACATTTGTATGATTTAAAACCCTCTTCATTCCATAACTTTGAGATTACATAGAAACAAAGTAAATCTGGCCAGAGATGGATAAACAACTCAAAGCTCCTCTGTGACGTGAAGTACTATTTTTCAAAAGTATCTGCCTAGGGCATGAAAGAAAGCTAACGTCACAGTCAGATAAAGGTGGAAGTTCAAGTTTCTCCTCAGAATTAAACAGAATTTTGAAGTTGTATTCAAAGGGTTTAAACATATCTAAGAAAGTATGTAAAAAAATGAGTAAGTCAAAAAATTGGACTTTCTAGGTTAAGATTTTTTATCTTCGAAGCTACAGTTTTAAATTTAAATATGAAAATAATTTAAGTTAGATTTTAACTTTGAACGTTTGAAAGAATTCTGATAACCTAAGCTGAACCTTAAAATTTTATAAATGAGTAACAATAAGACACTAACTAGAATGTCTAATCCTATGGAAGCTAAAAATATGTCTATAGGTTATTCTGAATAATTAAAGAAAAGTTATTCTTGGCAGAGAAATCTGTATTATTAATCTATGTTATGTCAGTAAAGATGAAAGATAAGCTAGGTTTCAGTTTCCAAGTTGGATGTGTACGCAGAGATAAAGCATCTCTAAACAGTTAATATAGAGAATTAATAGTAGTAAGCCTGATAAATCCTATTATTTCCTATAAACTTAGTTATACAAAACCAAATCATTCTCTCCCTTTAAATATAACATTAAATATTTATAGAAACATTCCTGAATATACAATAAGTATAAAACTTTCCCTAATTCATACACTTCTTTGCTATTTCAGGGTTTTGTTTTTTTGAGAACAAACATAACCAGTTTAAAACATAAACGAATAAATGGCAGATCTTGTCAATATATGTGGAGGTTAGTGAGAAAACAGATATTCCAACGTCATACTGTTAAGGTAACATCAAATAATTACGAATGCTTTGGGGGAGGAAACAGACCTTGAGTTTGACTTTGAAATCTACAGCAGAAAATCCAACTGCCTTCGTATTTAGTGATTTAAACTCACTAGATTTTAAATATCTATGCTTTTTCATGATGTTCCTCTGCCCTCAAATAACCACTACTTCCTTCCCCCACATCTAAACCTTCATAGCACAACTGCAGTCCTTCCTCTCTTCCCTCCTAGAGGGAACATCTATCTGTTCTCTGAAATCCTACAGGACTTACAAAGTGTACCACAGATTTTCCACTTGCAGTGCTTTGTGGTATTTATCATGGATGTTTTCAGTCTCTTTGTAGATTAGTCCCTCCATGAAGGCAGGAACCTAATCTTGTTTCGAACCAGGTAAGACACAAACACAGACACACATACATGTATTTATTTATACACACACATATAAAAACGCAGACATCTACACTTTAAGTTATTTGACCTGTCTCAAAATAGAATTTCTCCTACTAGATAATTCAAATTAAAATTTTAATAATAAGCAGCTTCCTACTGTAGTGATTTACCAGAGAGTATGAGGTATTCACTGCAAAATTCATACAAAGTTAATCTGGAGTCCCCTTTCTGCTACCACTGCACTAGCACATTAATTAGGCACACTTTTTAAAGTATGTAAACACATAAGTCTCTACAGATTAACTTTGAAAAGATACAACTAACACTGAGAAATAGTTATTGGTTTTCTGGTCAAGAACATTCAAGCTTCTAAGCTATAG
This sequence comes from Rousettus aegyptiacus, assembly GCF_014176215.1. Taxonomy (NCBI): domain Eukaryota; kingdom Metazoa; phylum Chordata; class Mammalia; order Chiroptera; family Pteropodidae; genus Rousettus; species Rousettus aegyptiacus. The sequence goes on from NW_023416286.1 coordinate 28,426,707, forward strand.
ATGCAAATTTAAGTCTAAAAGAATCTTTCCTGGATTTTGCCAACTATTTAATAGGGAAAAATATTCACTACCTCTAGGAGGCAAAGAAAACTACTGTATACTTAAAAGGAAGTTACAATTCCAGATAGAACCTGAGCTTAAGACTGAAAACAAAGGGAGTAAGAGGAACAGAAACAACAGCAGCAAGAGTGTCACACTCGTTACATTCTTCTTTTTCCTACAGCTTTTTCAGTAAGGGGGGCAGGAGGGAGAGAGTCACACATATCTTCGATACTGTCTCACCCATCAAAATGTATACAGCAGTCTCAATTCTTATAAAAGGGCAAACAGATTAGAGGCCCAAAATCTAATCAAATGAATCTGTGTATGTGCATACGTTGTTTTACAATTCTAACAAGTTCAGACCCATTTAAACTTTGAAATAATTTTAGTTAAAAAATTGTTTCCAACAATTTCAAGGGTATAGTTGATGATGATAGCAAATAACTATATATATCATACATTTAAATTGGTCTCAAAAAAAAAATAATAATGCCAAGATACATTTTCTCTACAGCACAACTTTTCTCTGAAAAGCGATCACTTTCTCACTTATTAAAATGTCACCTTTGTTTTGAAAGGCAAAGTACAATTTTTTAAAAATCTGCTGCTTAACATGACACTGACAGCCTGTTTCCTACGAGGAAAAGTCTAAGAATTTAGAACACTTATCTTTTCATAAAAGAAAAATGCTTAACCCGTGTGACAATTCTTCTAAGTATTCTGCATTGAAATGATCAGTGAACCTCAGAAATAAAAGTTTCTCACACTCAATACATTACACAAGTTTATAAACATTCTATCACTTCAACACTTGAAACAAAATTAATCAAATCGCGGACACCTTGTATCATGTGTACTAAATACATCAAAATGTTCTGACAGCACGCAATGAGCGAGGGGGCCACCAGTAACTGCTAATTCCTCCCTGATCAGACAGAGTATGAAGATTTACTGATATTCAGCAAATATCTTGAGAAAATATAAAGATGAAGAAAGGGTCTAATAATGTCTTCTGTCATCTCTAATGAACTGCCTCATGCACCCCTGTATGCACATCCATATTTTGGAGGTCTTGGATCCAGAACACTTACTTTTTACATCAGTCATTTTGACACTGCGCTCCTATTTAAATGTTCCATTATTCCCAGATCCCAGTGGTTAAGGGCAGAAGCCACATCCTCTGTTTCTTCTGTTTCCATGACAGCACTAAATTTGAAATCTGAGGATGATGGGATCACCAAGCATTAAGGCAGGGCTCTCAACCTCACCACTGTCAATGTTTGAACCAGGTAACTTTGTTGTGCAGGGCTGCTCCTGCACTGTAAGCTGTATAGCAGTAACCCTGGCTTCTACCCGCTAAATGCCGGAATAGGACACCCTCTGTTGTGGCGATCATAAAAGTTTCCAGGTATTCCCAAATGTGCCCTGGAGGGCAAAATCACCCAAAAATCACTGGGTTGAGATATAGAATAGAGGACAATGACTTTCTAGAGGCTGGATGAGAACTAAGCCTTAAAAGCTGAGTTAAGAGAGAGCCTAAAAAGAGGTGGCTTGTGTGAAAGCACACTGACAAGAAACAGCATTGTGAACAGGGAGCTACTGAAGCACAAAGGACAAGGAGGAATTGGAAAGGCCCAGGGAAGTAATCAGAGGCCAGTTGGGAGGCCGGGATGAGTGCAGCAGAACAGGCAGTCTGCGCGTGCTACCAGCTATCTAGATATTGCCACTCTCCTCTCTGTGCTCCCTATGGGCTATCAGCTCACATTTCAAAACTAATTCTTTACACTTTTCCTCTGTATTCTGGGCAGTTGTCTCAATTTAACTATCAATTTGATTTTCTATAATATAGATTTGACTCTGTACTGCTTCCAGCGTGGAGATTTATTTTGCCAACTGCATTTAAGTTTTCTTGTACTTTATCTTTTCATTTGACTCTGTTGCCTTTTCATGTTCTTGCCTTCTGAATTTACACTTCTCTTTCCATGTCATTTACATATTAATGAGAATACCATATAACTTTCCCATAGATCACTTTCAGAAGTTTGCTTCTGAGAGGTACGAATAGATAAAAAGAAGCAATAATCAAAGATAAACTAAACTGTTCTTGAGTTTAAGGACACTTGTGCACAATGAGAGAGAAAAGCATTTTATAGTTAAAATCAGTGAAAATACTCATATCTAAATAGATAGCAGCCAGAAATATAATACTATAAAACATTTCCTCTGCAACACTAAATGCTAGAAAAAAATGGATAATGGTCACGTAATTTGTGAGATGTTGTAACCCCCAGTAATATGCAGAGTTTATACACAAACTTTATGAAGGTATTTAAGATATGGTGGGGCTCAGACTCTTCTTAAAGATTATTTAAATATACACATCAACATATTGAAAATGAAGTAAAACGTAGGCCAGAAATGGAAACACTGTCATATAAAAGAACAAATAAGTCATAAAAGGACAAACAGTAGTTACTGAGAAGTACATTAAAAAAATGTAAATTATTTTGAAAAAATGAAATTAACCTAGATGTACACATGCTGTCGATGAGGTAATGTCACAGTTCGATATATGTTGTATGATTCCATTTATTTCTATATAAAAAAGACACTTTTAGGAAGGAAACAAAGTTGTTGATAGTGGTTACCTCAAGGAATTGGAGGTTAAAAAGTTGACAAAGGGGACTTTCATTTTTCTCTTATAACTTCTGTATCATTTGAATTTTTTCCCCATGAACGTGTTTTTTTAATAAATGGCACTAAACTACTAATTTCTTAATACTTAATAAGCTAAAGAATTTTAGAGATCTTTACCTTATAATGTAACCCACGAGGTGGTCAGTGTGGGGCAGCACAAACAAAGACTTTCCTGAGAGTTCACATGCATTACATAAAGCTGCGGCCCTTTCAGAAGCAATGACATCTTCTCCTGTTGACAAGTCCCATAAAGTAGAGAAAATAATTAATGTATTTTTCTAAATGAACATTTCCCCAAATCTGAACAATATTATTAAGAATAAAAACCCAAACCACTTTCACCATGCCAGTAGGACTTTTGGGGTCCTTGAGAGCTCTGTGGGGTTCTTTGAAGTTACATAGTACATATCTGATAGAAAAACACTGTGGAATTTTCTACAGGGACAAGACAGACAGGCCAAGTAAAGCCAACAGATATGCCACACCTATTTCAAAAACCATAACTAAGACTAGAAGTGGTAACTCATGAAAGTGGTTTCTGAAACTATTTAGGATGCTGCAAGTCTCAACAAAGAGATAAAAAATACTTTGGCCTTTCAATGTTTGAGAAGGTAGAAGAAACAAGCATTTGAAACTAACACATTTTCTTACAGGAAACAAGAAATCCTATAGGATTTTTCTTGGCCTTACTGAAAATTACTAAAAACATATTACATAAGGAATATAATTTCAAATAGATCTTAGATAAGTAAATAAACTTTTAAAAAAAAAATGACTGCTTTGTCAATTGATATATGCTTACATGGGGAGATAAGTGAAAATGTGGGAGTAGGACTTAAGATTCACATTCTTTAATATTTTTAATTCTTTATAATAAGCATGCATTCATGTATTTTTAGTACTTTTTAAAGTTAGCACACCATCTTTCCCACAACTGACTGCATAAAAGATTTCAACATTAAAAATTATACCTCCTGAGAATAAAAACTGGAGGTATAAAGCAATTAGTTATCGACTTTTTAATACCTGGTGGCAAAGGGGTTTTCTTCTGAATCAGAACCACTGCAACTTTTGTGTTTCTCCCTTGTAAACTTTGCCTGCAATGGAAAAATAATAAAATTCATTAAATAATTATTTTTTTAAATGTATACAGGATTATACAAAATACAAGCTTGGTAATTCAAAGAAAGATAAATCTCAACTAAAAAAAACCACGCAAGATTAGAGGAAATCTTTTCCTGCATACAAAGAAACATACATGCCATAATATAAATTTTAAAAGTATAATCTTATATCAAGCTTCTAAACCTTACAAAAATCTGTTTTAAAAGCAAGAGTTAACTATATACTTTTATGTAAAAGTTATAATACAATTTATTTCTTTGTAGTAATATATTACATAGTAGTCCTCCAAAATAATTATTTTTAAACTGAAATGGTGATAACACAAAAGTGTTATATGAGACTAAAGAACAAATTACTGTATCTTCGAAAAATATATTATAAATGCAAGAAAAAACATCTGAAAATTCAGACCAAATGATCTTCTAACTTCTTCATACTGTTTATAATTATATTAATATTATTGCTACTGTTAGAACTGAAGAAGTTTCACTGGAGGGCAGCAATCCCCAAAGTGACAACTACAGTCTAAACAGCACTCAGTTGCGTTCAATAAACGTCAGTGACGACAGACATGTACAACCTAACCTGGTTGACCAGATAAACGGAGAAGAGCAAACCTGACTATTTCCACTCTGGTAGCGCATTCTGACTGTTTTTCCTTCCACTGAGGCTCGTCCCAGTCCAGTTCATAGAACACAACCACCAAGGCTGGCACCAGATTCAGGTGTTTATTCATCCAGCCAGTCTTTAAGATCCCTTTTGGAATGTACCATTCATATGAAGTTCTCTGCAGATATTGGCAAAAGTTAAAAAGAGTTACTCAGCAGCAGCAAAACCGCCTGTTCTCGAATGCGGGTATTTTATGTGCACTTATCTCATTCATTATATAAATGAGCCATTTTTAAGATGAGGAAACACTGGCTTACAGATATTGAATAAAAGCTAGCAAGCACTAGAGATAGAATCTCAACCCTAGAGTGGTGACAATTTCCATTCAAAGAATGACCAAAGCCAAGTATTTCTAATGATGTCAAGGCTCTCAAATACCCTGGAAGCAAATGGTCCTTTTCCAGATAAATTCTACTTCTATTCCTTACCAATTCCATTTCTGTTCTTGTAAATAAACTGTTATCTAAACCCAACGTGGCGTCAATTGTTTCAAGACATATCACCAAAATGGCATTTCACCTTACTTGTGGATGAAAGACAATTCTTAAATACAGAAGCATAACAGCAGTCACTCGGGGGTCAGCACTAAGTGCCAGGTCATGCGGAGGGAATGTGGTTAATGTATTAGCCCTGGAGAATTCTGATGAAATTTCAAATCACTTTCAAAGCACCTGCACTGACTCAGACTACGATAGCTCATGTTGGTCTAATGTCTACTTCAGGTGAGGAATGACAAGAACAGTAAGGAAAGAACTGAGAAAAGGAAAAAGAAAAGCTCCCAAACCAGAGAATTGAGGAGAAAAGAGGGTGAGTTGTACTGGGCCAAGCCTTCCTTGGCACAAATACCACATTAAAAAAAAAAAAAAAAAAACAATGTGCAAGGGCCAGGGATTCTATTATTTGCACAATTTCAGAGAGGGCTCTCAGTTTCTATGGCTGGGTATAGGAAACTATCTCCACTGTGTGCTTCTCAAACACATAAACAGAAGAATTAGCTGGTAACCAAATCCATAGGTCCTTTCCTCCCAGAATTTAACTGAGGAAGCCTGGCATTTACATTTTTACTAAATACCCCAGGTGATGATCATATACTTAGTCCAGAGACCCATTTGTCAAGAAACACTAGAACGAAAATAAAAGGAGGGGAGATATTTTGATCAGTGTACCTTGTTAACTGACTTCTGGACCAAACTCATAAAATTATAACCAATCAACAAATACATATAACTTTCTTTAAAAAGTAAATTGACATAGTAAGCACTATATGTATTAGCTGCTCTTATTAATACTACCATAATTATAAATCTTTTCTAGGTAAATCAGTCTCTACTATGAATCTCACCCTAAAAGTCAGTTTTGAACTTAGTATCTTTCCTCATTCCACACTGAATAAATTGTTTTAGTTTATCCAGAATTCCCCAAGGACAGAGAATAAGTCCTATTTAAATTCCTAACACCAGCCTACTACATAGTTCCAGGTACTATGGAACTATGGAACCTAACACAAAGCAAGTGCTCAAAAAATGTGTGTGAAACCGAACCGAACTATAAAGACCATGGATTCTATAATGATACTGATAATGATGAATGGGGAATTGAGACCTACCCTTTACAGAGGCCTTCAGGGAGACTTGGGGTTTTTTTAAACAAATGAAAAAAGGAAAACCTACGCTCATAGGCTAAAAGGCCTACTAATTATTATTCCTCTGGGGTTGAAAAAAATACTATTATTAAACATACTTATAATGTATTAAATATATGAAAAACTCCTAGGTTTTCTTTATGTATCACTATAACTATCACCTTGATAAATCCAGGGGTATTCCTGTACAAATAATAGGAACGAAAAAGATATAAACACACATAGAGAGAAAGAGAAGGAAAGCCCCCAGGCAATCATAATGTCATTACCTTGGGTCTACATTTGGGATACTCGTGGTCGCCTGGGAGCACCTTGAAGGAAATTGGTACCCGATCAGCCCTTCGATTGGCACAGAATGCATCCCAGACAGCTCGATGGACAGCATTATAAATTACATCCAGACCAGTAAGAGTAACAAAAGCCATAGGCCGACAACATAATTCCACAGGGAAGTCCCACTGTGTGGGGCTCATGTTCAAAGAGTTAAGAAAAATCTGAAATACAAATATTAACATATTCATAACTAATTTTAAAAGCCCATCTCCATATCTAATATACAAAACACCACCACTTAAAAAACATTACAAAAAGGCAAAAGACTTTGAAGAGTCTGCAAATTGTCGAATACAATAAATCAAAAAGGAAAAACCTTAATTCTTAAATTAACATATTAAAATTTGATTACTATTGGTATTGTATTTTTTAATATCTTTCACATTACAAAGATCAACTTTAAGACAAATCAGTATTTTCAGGAACGTCTTAAAATGCACACATCTGGGATAAGCAGACCAGGAAAGGAGGAAAGTGATCAAATTAAAATGAGTCCCATGAGCTACTTCAGCTATTAAAAAAAAAAAAAAAAATCATTGATTTAGCTATACAACAAAGTACAACACTCTAATTTCTCTATAATTGCTAACATTTAATTTCTGAATTCCTGGAATATTTTTAAAATAGTGTACTAATTATCTAAAGAGTTGGCCCTCCGTATCTGTGAGATCCACATCCTAATTCAACCAATTACAAATGAAAATATTTGAAAAAATCCCAAAAATTCTAAAAAGCAAAACATGAATTTGCCGTGTACCAAGCACTATGCTGAATCCACACAAATGAAGTGATTTGTAGGCATATCCTTTTGGAGCATACATGCATTTTCCAGCAGTCACACTAAATAGAAAGAGGTAGAGTTAATTTTAATAATATTCTACTTAATAAACCCAAAATATTGTAATTTCAACGTTAATATAAAAGTTGTTAACAAGATATTTTACTTTTTGCGTACTAAGTTTCAAACTCTGGTGTGTATTGTACACTCCAATCGGTCTAGCCTATTTCAAATGCTCTATATTCACATATGGTTACTGGCTACCATACTGGACACTGCAGCTCTAAAGTATTTTAATTGTCCCAAAAAATTACCTTATAAAAATTGTATGAGAAATTCTTGCCACACTTTACCTTAAAAGCTTTGGCACTTGAAATGGTCATGTTTAGTCTGAGGCAAAGGAATAGGAATTGCAAAAGACATGTACAGAGATTGTGTAAATCTCCATGACAGCCTATAGGAGAAACTTCTCCTGAAAGAAACTAATGAACCAACTAATCAAATTATGACATGGAAGGAGGTGCAGAAGTAGTAAATGAACACTCTGGATGGGAGATTATGTAGTGCAAGGGAAGTAATCTGGAAGCTGGTATGTAAGACAATAATAAGGAGGACTCTTGGAAAGGATAATATACTGAAAAGAAAGGTGACCTCATCAAAGTGGAAGATAAATTATGTGGTCGCTATTTTTTGATTAACGGAGACTAAGAAGGTGTAGGGCATAAAGCTAGTAAAGATAAAGTTCGACAACAAAATAATCGTAATAGGAACAATAGTTTGGGGAAAAGCTGATGTTGAGGATGTGAAGCAACAATCGATTTAAGTAAGAAAAGTGACCCTCCCAGGGTCGCAGAATTCTGTCCTGGTAGTTCCAATGAGGAAAGGCAGATAAACAATGCTGCAGCCCAAAAAGCAGACTCCATCTCTCCTTTCCTCACCCTCTCTCCCTTAAACCTGGAAGCCCTAGAAAAGTAGGTGCGTCTTTTGTTTAGGAGCTAAAAGAGAAATGCCAAGACTGCACCCGTTGACGCCGTAGGAAAACGCAGGCCCCCCAAAATCAGCATTGTTAAGAGCGAGATTTCTCCCCTGGCGGTCTCGCCTGGCCCCGAAGGTCTCCAAGCCCAGACTCACCCAAGCCGCACGCACCGGGCCCGCTGCAGCAGTGGCCGGTCGCCCCCTGTCAGGGGAGGGCGAGGGGAAGCAGTTGCAGTACTCACGGTCGCCGGGGCCAGTCCCTGCCACCACCACCTCAGAACAGGTTCCAGCAAGCGAAACTTCCCAGTGCCCACCGGCGTAGGCACAGGAAGCACTTTCTGAGCCTGAGTGACAGTGCTCTGCACCAATCGCTGTCCCGGAACTCTACGCTGCTCCGCAAAACGTAAGGAAGACGCTCCACTTCCTAGAGGAGCAGGAGCTGGGAGCGAAGAGATAAGGAGCCAATAGGGGAAGCTAGAAGAAAGAGAAGGCGGAGCCTCTGCCGTTACAGCCGTGTTGTCTCTCCCTACACGCACCTGCGCCCCGCCTGCTGCGGCCCCTGCCTCCGCGCCTTCAGCCCCCAGCCCGCAGCTTTGTGCTGCCGTAGGGCCGGGGGTACGCGTGACTGTCGTCTGTCGTGTGAAGGGTGTGTCTCCCGCAGCCAAAGGTGCAGAACGGCGACTCCCCGGCCTCAGAGCCACTGCTCCTGCTTTCTCTTAGTAGTCACGAACGCCGTCCGCACGGGAAGCCCCCAGCGACTGACGCGATGAGTGCCAACGAAGACCAGGAGGTGAGTCCCCAGGGCAGGAAGCTGCTTGCCCCACGCAGGCGCGGTGCCCCAGCCCCGAGGGAGGGCGACTGGCCCTCGCGATGCACCGGTGAGACCCCGCACCCTGACGGGCAGCCCCGCACGTGCCTTAGCCCCTTCAGAGGACAGAACCTGGCTGGGGTCCCCGAAATTGACCGGTGCCCTTCGAGCAGGGTCCAGGCATGGGTCCGCCTGTGCTCCCCCTCCCCTGCAGTTTTTAGTTTTGTAGACCCCCTAGGTCGCCCCAGCTATCCTTAATAAAAAGAGTGTCCTTGGCCCCGCGACCCGGTACACTCCTTAAATCCCCTTAAATCCCGTGTGTCTAGCGCTTGTGAACTGAGTTATGCTTATTGAACTTTGATTACTTTTAAATTTTGTAGTCTCTTGGTTTGTAGGGAGAGAGTTAAGTTAGTTAAATTTCTCGTGGAGGAAAATAATGAGACTAGCGTCCCCAGTTTCAGGTCATATTGTTTGGTGGAATTATTTACCCATCCAACAGTTGTCCAGTGAATACGGAGTCTGTTTTGAGCATACATAAACCAAAGTTGCAGGGGATGCTACGTGTCATCTCTAGGTGAACCTAATTTTTTTAATGTCTACTGATAAAGAGGAAGGTCTACAAAGGTAAAGCGATTGCCCCACGGCTGCGCAGTAGTAGAATCAGGACTAGAATCTGAGCCTCCAAGCTAAGTAGTAGTTCACTATTCATTTAGAATATATTACTTGAAAGTTAGCACTTTTATATCATAGATATAATAGAATCTCTGTATTGGAAGTAACGTTTGAAGAACCCAAAATCCCACAAGCTAGTTGATATCTGGATCCCTTCTAAAATGGTCTTGCCAGGTGAGTTTCTAAGCCAAGACAGGAACAGTTTTTATTGTAAAGCAGGGAACATGTATCGTTTCTCAAAGTTTGGCCTATGGACGACTACCTTAGAAATATTTGGGTGGTTTGAAAAACTGATGCCTGCACTCTACCTCAGATAAACTATCAGAATTCCTATGGTGGGGCCCAGGGATCTCCATTTTAACAAGAAAATTCCATTCTTTTTCTACATAACTTTTTCAGATCTTTGAAGACAGGTTTCCTGCCCAGTTTTTCAGACCTTCTCATACTAAATAGTTCCTTTTAGCTTTTTTCCATGTCCATTCTTTTTAGTTCTTCTGAATTCGTGTCTGTGGACAAATTATAAGTTTATGTCCTATTTTAAAATCGTGGCATCACAGTTCTCTACAGTTAGATCTACTATCACTTAAAACCAAAGCAGTTTGTTTTTCACCCCATTTACATGTTTAGGTATCTAAGGACAGTTTCCTCTACTTAGCCAGTAAAATTTTCATCTTGTTAGATTGTTTTTCAAGGTCTTTGAATTCCTGTTTTGCCATCAGTATGATTCACTATTTCATCAAATTGTCATCCACAAATTTGGCAAGCCTGCCTTCAACTCTTATAAGTTTGTTTGTTCCAGTCCAGTCTGTTATTCTTGAATCCAGAAAAAAAATATTTTATATATTTATAGAATAAATATATAAAACAAGGTATATGTAAACAATCCTTCTTAGGATAATTCAATTGGTACATTGCATAATAAACAGTCTACCTGGATTTCAGCAAGGTTTCACAAGTTTGTTTGCTACTTTTACTATTACTATTAACTATTCTAAAATTTTGTCCACATGAGTCAGATCCACCTACCTATCTTTGTAGAATTAATGGTGTGCCTTTTTTTGAAAACTAAAATATGTCCCCAAGTGCAGTCTTTCTTGGCTTCTCTTATCAGGTATTCATCAGTAATCACAACAGCAATTGAGTCTTCTCATTTGTAAGCTTACAATGTTCTAAGAAATATTTCTAGGCAAGAATTAAAAGTTATATTTTTTTTGCAGTTCTTTTCCTCATCTTGGATAGATCCTTGTCAACCTTTTTCTATTATTTTTCCCAAAGGTCTTCTTATTGTCCTTAAGTGTTTTTTCAAATTTTGTATTGTTCTGTGGGGAGGATTACAAATATTAATAATATATGTAAATAATAATCTTTCCTGCCTTTTCTATCCCCAGGCTACTCTTTAGCAGAATGATAAAGGGCATATACTCTGGAGTTGCTTTAAACTCAATTTTATTTTTCCCCTGGTAGGAAGTAGAAATAGTAAGATCTTCATAAGATTGATGTGAGAATTAAGTAAGATAATACACTATAAAATGCTAAGCAGTGTCTGGCACGTAGTTTTGAAGTATTAGTGTTATTGTGATATGTTGGTATGTCCATGTGTATTATGAACACCTAAGTCCATTTTAGTTAATGAAGTTTTAAGTAGTTGAGTGGGCTTGAATCAAACTAATGACCCTGTATTTCTAATCCATTCATATGACTAAACAACACTCATTTGATTCATTTCTTTCAGATGGAACTGGAAGCATTACGTTCTATATATGAAGGAGATGAAAGTTTCCGGGAATTAAGTCCAGTTTCATTTCAATATAGGGTAAGACATGACATGAGTAGGAGCACTTACTGCTTTGCTAGAAAAGACTAAAAGTTGCTAAAAATGCTGATTTCGTGTTCTTAATTTAGTGGTTTAAATTTATTATGTCTTTGGATTTTCCAAGTCATTTAAATGAAAACACATCACCAAGACATCAGTTATTTTTAACTTTTAAAAATAAAATTCAAAAACTTTTAAAAACTAACATAAACTTGGTTTTATTGTACCAAAATTATAAAAATGTTAGAAATGAAAGAAACTTCATGAATTATAGAATTTTTACCTTTTAAAGATAACTTCTCTCAGTCATAACTTCCCAAGCTCCCACATTTGTTATCGATAAATATTAGGATTAAAATCCAGATCTATATTCCAAGCCTAGTATTCTTTTTGCTACCCTATGATATAGTCAAGAAAAGTTGATTTTTCATAATTCTGTATTATTACTATGTGTGAATATTTTTTACATGTTAAATGTTGACTTTTCTCTAAAATGGAAGTTACTCATAACTTCATCATGAAACAGTACAAATATTTTTTAGTAAATAATGTAAATCATTTCTCTAAAGATTATAAGTAATAGTGGTATAAGGATTCATGGTTAGTAACATTTCAAATAAATTATATGAGAAATAATCCTTATACATGATTATTATAGACTGTCACAGGAATAAATAATTTATAGTTTTAGTTACCTCTTAGATACTCTCCTCTCTGCTCAGCTTTCTCAGTTCCCTTTCAAGCTCGACAGTCCTCACACCATCTCCATGTATATAACAACAAAGAGACTTTTAGTGGCCAAAGTTAATAATGGAGTTAATTCTAAGGCCCTTCTGTTTGAATCTAACTGCCTCCCCAGACTTCCCTAACCACTGCCACCCTCCCCTTAGCAGATGGAAGATTGAGCTTCCCCTGTACATTCCTAAATGTGTTAGCAACAGCAGTTATTTATTGAGCCCAGTATGCAGAATATTGTAGGATGTGTGTGTCCTGTATGATGAACACTCTGATGTGACCCACAGGCTGGATTTAAGAGGAATGAAACATGAGATTCAGAGATGGTATGTTAAGAATCAAAGGACCTGAAGTACAGTCTGGCTGTGTCCCTCTTAGACCCCTCAGTTCCTGCGCAGACTAGTTTAGAAGCCTCTGAAACTATTCCTCCCTTTCAGTTCTTCAGCTTCCTAGCTATACTTTTTAGTCCTCCCGCAGACTACTAACTCTCTGAAACACATTTAGATATCTCGTTCCTTTGTTTATAAAGGTTTCTCCACGGTTTCTCTTGTCTATAGAATGAGTATTAAATTCCTTAGCTTGGCACTCAAGACCCTTTTGTTTGATTCAAACTGCTTCTCCAAACTTTCCCAGCCATTGCCATCCATTAGATATAATAGCTTGTTAAACATTTCCTGCATGTTTTAATACTATCCCTTTAGACACGTTGTTTGCTCTTCCGCTCACCTGTCATTCATCATCTATCCTACTTCTCCTTTAATACCTAACTCAGGCCTCTGTTGTGACATATTTGGGCCATGTCTCCTGTCTCTCCCCTAAGTTCAAAGCAGAATTGACCATTCCCCAGGTCTTCATACTCTGTTCTTTCACTTTTGAACTTTTGGTCTTCCTGCAGTTTAGTGATTTATCTGAATGTTTGTCTCTTTTGAAGACAGGAATGGCCTTGTCTCTTTGTATCTTTGGTACTGAGTACAGTGTTGAGGATCGTGGCTGTTGTTTCTACATGTACCATGAGTAAGGACCTTTTGGCTGCATAAAACAAGTTACTTTTATTACTTTTTAATTATTTCTGTATAGGTATATCAACAGATCCCTAAGTTTATTTGACATGATTTCTAAGCTCTACTTTATATTGGTATGAGTGTGATTGAGGATGAGGGAATGAAAATAAAAAATTAGTCATCAGAAAATAAAAGTGAATCAAGTAACAATTTGGGGTAAAAAATTGTTTAATTTTATTTTCTGGTTTAAAAATAAATATTTTTAAAAAGCAACACATATACTGAAAATGTTATAGAGGAGACTAGCATAGCCCTATTCAAGGATCATATGCTGGTTCATGAATCATTACATAGTTTTATTAGAAAATTAGCATTTCACAGCCACCAGTGTGATGACTGTTTCACACAAGGATCATTCCTAGATGATAGAACTTTTGGGTGAAAAGTCATTGAGACATAAGATACACAATTTTGTTGTATCATCCTGCAAATTACTTCTTAATTATTAAATAAAAAATATACCTTTACATTGAAGAGAATATAACCAAGTGATCAAACATGGTATCACCATTGATATTCCAGAATATCTTCTGTGCCTCCTTATATGTTGCTAAGTCTGAACAGAGGAAACAATCAAACAGTGCTGATCTGGGGACATTGTGTAAGAAAACTGGCCTAGATTATTCTTGTCATAAAAGACATTTAAAAGGTGGGAAAGAGGGCTGGAGACTATTCTGAATTAAAGGAGAATAAAGAGATTTGGCAACCACATATAATCCATGTTCCTCAGTAGATTATGGATTTTTGACTTGAGAAGGTGGTTTATTAAAGGATGCTTTAGATGTGACTAGGGAACTTTTAATATGGATTATGAATTAGATCATGTTTTTGTATCAATGATGAATTACTTGGGAGTGATAATTGTTTTGTGGTTATAAGGAGAGTATCCTTATTATAATGGTACTTTACCCTTACATATTTGAGGACATAATGCCTCAACATATTTTGAGGACATAATTTCATAATGCCTGCAAATATAGTTTCAGATGGTTCAACAAAAACCAGAGTCACCCACATTGGGACGGGGGCTCAATTCTGTAGTGGAAAGGAAGAACGAGAAAGTTGATGGGGTAAAAGGTATAGTAAATAAGATACATGTCAATAACTGCTTATTCTATTCCAATTACTCTGTAAGGTTAAAGTTTTTCAAAATAAAAATTGAGGGAGAGCAAAAGAAACAGAAAAGACATTTTAAAATTATTCAGGTGAAGAGGGTCCAAAGGTACAAACTTCCAATTATAAATAAGTCATGAGGATTTAATGTACAGCATGGTGACTGTAGTTCATGATAATGTATTGCATAATTGAAAAGACTTATTGTGGTGATCATTTTACAATATACAAATATTGAATCATCATGTTATACATCTGAAACTAATATAATGTTGTATGTCAATTATACCTCAATTTTAAAAAAAAGAAAAAGAAAAAAAAAAGTTATTCAAGAGTTGCTGTCCAGCCTAAGGTATTTCTTTTCTCATCTCCTTGCCTTTTCCATATTTCTCTAACTTTGATATTTCATTTTCTAGTCTCTTGGTATTGTGCTAATACATGTTATGTTACTTGTTCTTAATGCCTCTTATGATTTAGCAGTTGAGAATTTAAGACAAATATGAGATATTTCAAGATTGCAGGTTATTATTTTTGTTCATTCTTTTCCTGTTCCCTACAGTTGATGTTTTATCTTTATCCTTAGAAAGCTTCTAAGGATAAAGATAAACTATCCTTACGAAAACTATGTATGTAAAAGACATAATCTTAGTACTGGAAAAAGCTGCAGAGCTGGTCAGAGCAACAGGCCATGGACATCAACTAAAGCTGTTAAAACAGACTAGGAATGAGTTAAAAGTCGGACTCTTTGCTACCCTCACCCCCTGTTGCGTCTTAGCCTGTACCCCTGAACTTTTTCAAACAATTATATTTCCAACCTGATGATGAGCATTAGAAAAAATTCATTATTTTAAAGATCATAATTTAATATTCTGTCTTCGTATCACTTTTACAAGCCTAAGATTTCCCTTTTCTTCAGATAGGTGAAAATGGTGATCCCAAAGCCTTCTTAATAGAGATTTCCTGGACAGAAACATATCCCCAAACACCTCCAATTATATCTATGAATGCTTTTTTTAACAACACCATGTGAGTAGTATTTCCTTTTTATTGCTTTTTTTTCTTAACACTCTTACTTTTCTCTTAGTGGTATATTTCTTATGCATTGTAGATCCTCAGCTGTAAAGCAGAGCATATTAGCCAAGTTACAGGAAGCAGTAGAAGTTAATCTTGGCACTGCTATGACCTACACATTGTTTGAATATGCCAAGGACAATAAAGAGCAGTTCATGGAGAACCACCATCCTGTTAATTCTACGGTGAGTGTGTGGTTCATTTTGCCAGATTTTTTTGTTTTGATTTTACTGTTAGTAGTTAATTTTGATGAGTTATTATTTTTAAAAAATTGGAAAAAGACTTTGTATTAAAGTAAATTACATCTGAATTAAATAAGAACAATTTTAGACTTCTTAGTGTCTATGTAACTTTAAAACTAAATTATACTTGAGATTTTCTTCTTGTAAGACTGGAAAATTTCATGTGTCCACCAAAACTGAGATATTGTAGTATCAAACATTTTTCAAATTTATTTGATCTTTTTATAAAGCTCAGATAGATTTCTGATGTAGAGCTAAAGTGCATATGAAATTACTTTCTTTATGAGGATTATTTAGTTGTAAATAGTCTCGCCACAGTTCAGTAAGAGTAAGAAATTCTTGGAAATCTAGCTGCCCATCACAGTCGATGTCCAGTTTCTTCATCATGCAGTCAAGGACGCCAGTGTCCTTCCGGTTCTTTATGAGGACAGCCAGTTCTGTATTGATGAAGGTTAGGAACTCAGTCCTAGAGAGACTGCACCATCCTTTCTTTCCAGCATACTTCTTGAAAATAGCAATCAGAGACTCGATACACTGCTCGGCCTCCATTGGGCTGGACATTTTTGCCATGTTGTAGTAGAGTGAGATCCAGAGGCTTGTGAGCACAGAGCGGCATGGCAAGCCTCAAGCTTTGGACACCAAAGGCCATGTCTTCTACTCAAGTGGTTCTGGCGTCCACGTTTCCAGCAGAGCACGGAACACTGAGAGGCTGCTGGAGAAGCAGTGAGAGCGGTAGCTAAGCTTATAGACTATGGGCCACACCATGTGGGTTTATTCTCACTGTACCACTTACTGGGTGATTTGGGGCAAGTTTCTTAATCTCACTATGCCCAGTTTCTTAATCTGTAAAATGACAGTTATAATAGTATCTACCTTATAAGATTGTAGTAAGAATCAAATGAGTAATATATGTACAGCATTCGTAGCAATGCTTAAACCTAGTAAGCATTTTAAATTTTGCCCATCATAAACTTTGACAACACAAACCCAAATTTTTAAAGATGTTATTCACTTCAGAGAATCAGGGTAAGTTACCCAGGCACATGTGATTTTTCTAAAGACATATTTAAATTTCCAGTTAATAGCAAACTAATTAAATTGTAAGATGACTTTGAAACTTCGGAGCTTCAGTATAATACTGTATCAGATTTCCTTTCTCATAGACCTGGTTATAACAATTGCACTAATATTGTGTCCTTCAATGCGAACTTTTAGAGTAGTGAACCAGTAATATGCTAAGGTTACCCGAACTAATAAATGAATATAGCGATATAGGATTCTTTCACTTACAAAATCTAAAAATTATCAACACATTTCAAGATGTAGCCATATTTAGTGTAATTCAGTAAGTGTTAAGGCATGAGTCTAAGAATTATTTTCTTTTTTCTAGACATCTATAAGCAATATTATCTCAGTTGAAACTCCCAATATAGCCCCATCAAGTAAGAAAAAAGACAAAAGAGAACAACTTTCAAAAGCCCAGAAACGTAAGCTGGCAGATAAAACAGGTTTGTACTAGCTTTTTTTTCTTTTATAACATAAATATGTTGCTTTTTAGTGCAATGTAGGTGCTTAATAAGTATGTTTACTTATTAAGATTAATGTAGAAGATTATTAATATAGAAGATTAGTCTCTATATTCTTGGAACATTTGGATCAGAGACTGTCTTTTCACAATCTCTGCATATTGAAAATATTTCTGCTGCTTCACCGCGAGAGGAAACCATTTGAGAAGAAAGTGGATGAGTGGCAAAGTAACTATAAATGAGTTTTGGCTTTGGGGAACACTAGAATAGTATACAAATATGTGTCGTACTTGTTCCTTCTCTGGCATGTTTCGGATTTCCCTATTTGTTTATTTCTATAGTAGATATGCGTATTATTGAAAATGTTTTGAAATATAGCTTTCATATGAAATGAAGTCTGGTATACCATCAGATCGTAGCACAAGAAATAATGTATTTGTCTTTGGTCGACTTATTTATACAACAATAAAATTTGAGAATAAAATTCTTGTGTGTCCTAAACTGAAGTCATGTGGTATCGACCTTTAGAAGAGTGTTATAAACTCCAGCTTATATCAACAATAATTTTTTATCCCTATTTAACCTGAAAATTTACAAATTGATATCACTCTATAAACCCTTTTCCCAGTCAAGGAAAATAAAGGCATTTCCATATGTGCATATGTGCATCATATACATATACACAGTGTGTTACTGGTGTCAGGTTACAGGCTGCCCTTTATTGAGAGGAACTGATCCTTTTACTTCAGTGAAGAGGTTTAAAATAATGTCCTTTCTTTTATAAAGTGTTGGTAGTTTTTTTGGTTGTCTATGTTTTGTTTAATGTCTGTAGCAGAGTAAAAAGATAGCACCCTGTGTTGGCCCTCAAAATACATTTTTGAAATTGTAATGATTTGTGAAATAACAATCTAGGAATCCATTATGCCTAATATCAGAGCAGCATTAAAATACAGTATAAACAACTGAAACAATAAATTAGTAGCCATTACAGTCTGTTTTCTAGAATTTTGGTTAATCACTTTTTGGAATGTTTAGCATCTATGCTAGTTCGTTACCTGTTGCTTTCATACATAATGGCCTGTGATTATTCCCTATTATTAATATCTCCCTGCCTCCATCTCCTTAATGATGCCCACCTAGAAGTCATTATCCTCCTATAATTATGGTATAGAAGTCTGTAATTTGGAGCTTGCATTCTAAATAGAACTTTAATGGGACACTCATGGATGGCACTGTGGATAAGTTTTAGTTACCCTCATAACCAGTAATCAGTGGAATAGATTGGCATAAGGGGAAAAGAACTGTTAGCATCTAAAATTGAACTCCAGTAATATTGCTTCTCTCCTGTAAGAATCATAGGGTTAGTTTTTGTTTACCTTGCTGTAATATAAAATTAATGTAATTGTTTTGAATACGGATTTTGAAAGTTTTATAAAATGAGACATGTAGATACATCAAGCATAAAGGAAATCAAAGCATTTTAAATTGAAAAAAATTTATAGTATATATTAAACAATTTTTTAAATTTGACTATTCTATTAAAAGAATGAAACCACTTTGTAAACTATAAATTCTTATATAAAGGTTGAGCTGTTTTTAAGCACTCCTAACAGATTAAAGTCCTGTTTAAAACGTCAGATTAAATGAGGAATATTTTTTCTCACAGCGCAGCAGTTAATAAGTTGACCAGGCCTCCTCTTAGTCTTGAAGCCAAACATTTATTTATAAGGCCTCTTATCTTGAGCCTAGCTTCCTAGCGTGAAACACTAACTCATGAAATAGTAAACTAACACAGCTGCTTAATTAAATAAGCAACGATCTTGTATGAAGCAGTAAAATTTTTGTTCAGTTGCGTGAAACTAATAAGTTGATTAGTTTTCCTGGGATCACCAACTCACCTCCATATTTTTTCCTTGATATCAGGCTTTGTCTTGAATAGAAATAAGGGAATAATCAAAGGGATACACCTGAAATATTTGTTAAATATCCCCAAGAGAACAGTGCTTTCAACTCAAAATGATGATAGACTTTTTTTCAACTCAGTACTGTGTAATTTAAATTTTTAGCTATTT
The DNA here is from genome assembly GCF_014176215.1 of Rousettus aegyptiacus. Taxonomy (NCBI): domain Eukaryota; kingdom Metazoa; phylum Chordata; class Mammalia; order Chiroptera; family Pteropodidae; genus Rousettus; species Rousettus aegyptiacus. Next base: position 28,446,081 of record NW_023416286.1, read on the forward strand.
GTTGTGTAGAATATTATATAAATTTATTATAATATTAATTAAATTACTAATTGGTCTTAAAAATAAGTTACTATTTTTATTCTCTAGATCACAAAGGAGAACTTCCTCGAGGATGGAATTGGGTTGACGTGGTGAAGGTATATAATATTTATAGTGTCTACCTTTCTAAAAGTTATTTTAACTATTACCATCAAATAGTGAAATTTATTTCTTCTGTTTTCTCTCCCTCGACCTTTGGATTTCATTGGGATGTCTGTCTCCTTTTTTATATTCAGCATGTAAGTATTTTTGAAATATCTTTTACATTCTTCTCTTCCCTTCGCCCTCGTTTTTAGATTTTTTTTAAATAATGGAAAAATCTGTAGAAGTAAGTTATAACCAAAACAAAATATGACTGTTTATGTAAGTACATCTTAAGAATGAACATGCCTAAATATGACTCATAGTGATGATACAAAAACTGAAGAAACAAGTCAGAGAAAGAAACGCTTTGATTTCTTAGTAAAAATTTTAACGGTAAATTAATTCTCTTGTAGAACTTCATGAAATAAGTTTTGCATGCCAGGTAATATCACAACTGCTTTGAGAAGCAATCAATATGATCCAAGGATGGTTCAAGATTAGAATTTTAATGAGGTTCTACAAATACAGATAATTTAAAGTTGGCTGTTGGGGCCATGAGATACTTTTCCTATAGCAACTATTTAAATTAATCTTAGTGCTTCTAGAATCTAGTACGAAAATATTACCTGGGAATAGGGAGCCATGAGCTACAATTGGAATAAAGAAATAGTAATTATTCTTACCTTTCAAGGCAAGAGGTCAACCCCATGCAAGATATCTGTATGAGAGAAGGTTCTCTGGCATTCTCTCATTTCGTAGGGCCCCCTCCACTGATGCTTGATTGATAATTCTCGTTGTCCTAGGTATACCCATAGGTATCTCACCAGCTAAGTCTATTCTCTCTTTAAAATGCTCCATGCGCCAGAATGAGCTGGTTACTAAATAAGAATGAGAACTAAATTCTCAATGCAGCAGATCCCAGCTGTAAGTGAGAAGAAAAATAATCTGATTAACCTAAAAGTAATAATGCTTCTTCACTAACTCCAGAAGTGTTTTGTTTAAGAGTCCTCGTTAATGTAAATTAGAATTCATGGTATAAAAGAATCCAGTACTCTTGGGAGATGGGAGAAGATATTTTTAAGAGGGAGGTTACCACCTAGACATGGTTTGGACTCAGAATTCCATTTCCCTAAGTTAGTGGTTTCCATGTGTGGCCTTTGGGCCTCTGGGAGGTCCTGGAAACCCTGTCAGAGGGTCTGCAAAGTCAAAACTATTTGCATTATAATATTAAAGCACTGTTTGCCTTTTTTACTCATTCTCTCACGTGTTTACAGCGGCTTCATGATACATGGTGATGCCATCACTAATATTCTTCTATAAGAGCACTAATAGAATGCATACTTTTGTATTCTTGTGTTTCCCAGAGTTGTCTAAGGTAGTATGTTGGTTTAGGATCTAAATGTATACATTTTTATATTAACTCAGTTCTTAGGACTTGTACTATGTTCTTGTAGCCGTCTTCTGTTACACCTGCCTTGCTATAGAAACAGATTAGTGAGAACTCAGCTAGCTGTCTGTTATTGAGGAAGATAATAAAGAGATTTGCAAAAATGTAAATTTGCATGTTTTTGTTTTACAAAATGCAGTGTTTCGTTTAAAAAAAGTTACTGAGTTAACCTATTTATTGTATATTGCTATTTTTACATGAATTAAATTCTGTTTCTAATTTAAATGCAGTAGGTATAACCTACATTAAAAAAAAAAAAAAAAAAAAAACACCTCTTTGGTATCCTCAGTATTTAAGAGTGAGAAGACTTCCTGGGGCCAGTATATTTGAGAACAGCTGCCCTTAGCAGTTTCTGCTTTTTAGCTTCCCACAGTTTCTGCTTTTCAGCTTCTGGAATTTTAGGATTTGGGTTCAATGGGGATTTCTTAGTTACTAGGTATTCTGGTCAGAGTTTCTTTTGTATTCTTTGACGATTTTATCTATTTCCTCTCACCACCACCGCCACCAAATTTGCCAACTCCTGCTATATACTTTTATCAAAAAAATTGCAATTTAAGATTTTTATCACATTTTCAAAGCTGTACTTTAAGAATTGTCTAAGATAATAAATCTTAACTTTTTTATAAGAAAAAATTTTAGAAATTATAAAAAAAATTTATTCGTAACATAGAAGACAAAAGTAGATGCTATCATTCATTTTATAAATGGCAGCTTTTGTATATTCTTGGTTGCAATTTGTTTTTTGGAATGCTTCAAAGAAATTTCCTTCTTTGTTCTGTCGAGGTTATATTTGCAAAGAATTCTGTTTGAAGTATAGTTATGTATACTTATGAAAACCGGAGAGTGGTTTAAGTTACTTGAACCTTGTTGTTTGTTGTCCTCGTAACTATAAATGTTTACTTTTGATAGTAAGTGGAAAAAAATGAACTTAAATAATAGTGAGACCTTAAACTTGTTGAACATTTGTTTTATCTTTTTTTTATAGTTAAGCAAAACTGGCTCTAAAGATGATGAATAGCACTCGGAATTTGAGACAAGGGAAGAGCGTCCTTTAAAAAGTAAACCGGGTTCCAAATCTTCCATTACTCTCTTTCTGGTATTGAGGTGGCTTTTTATAAAACAATTTTTTTGTATGTTTCTTACATAAAAAATGTTTGAAGCTGAAAGTTCATGAAGAAATTTGGTTCTGTTATTTTCACAAACTTGCCTTAATAAAAGGTGAAAATGTTACTGTTTAGTATACTTTCTGAAGCCTTTTGAGCTTTGTCAATGGACAAATGTGGAGAATAATAAATAATTAATGTTAATTTATATCATCTTATTCTAGTGGATGTGATTTTTAAAAAAAAAAAAAAAAATACGAAGCCCTTCTCAAACTCTTGTCCCAATGGAGCAGAATACTGAGTGAACAATTATTCCACAGCACGATCCATATTAATAGGCTTCTCGTTTTAATAAGTCTTCATCTCTTTTTTTCTCTTAATTACTGAAGCATAAATTGCTTCAGAGAAATTTAAATACTGGTATTTGAACTTTACACATAATATTCTTTGTAGTTCCTTTTTTTCTTTTTCAAGGGTGAACTATTTTTCTTTAATAAATGAATATTTATGCTTTATTTTGGTTTGGGTTAACAACATTTCATCATGAAAGCTTTCAATGGTATGTGTAATAGGAAAATATAAAAACAAATCTGCCAAATATATTAGAAAGCATCTGAATAGAAGTGCTGGTTCCTATTTAAAATACTTGTCTTTGCTACATATATCAAGATGGAAGTAGAAGATGCCTTAATATTTAATTTTTGTATTGTTGGAGACAGTGGCTATAATAAATTTCTATTTACCTGCTATTGTGTATTTTTTATTTATTTAGTAACTGAGGTCTTCTACATGATTGAGCATAAAGCCACATTTCAAGTTTTATTTCTTTTCAAGTATTCAAATGTATTTCTCAATCGGAGGATCTTTGTAATAATAGACATAAAAGTATTCCAGATGCTGAACTGTGGTACATGCTTAATTTTTTTTTTAAATCATTAATAGAAGAAACTATTAGTGCAGTTTCACTAGGGAGTTATTGATGTTTTATGTGCGATTTACAGTGATTCTGTATATGCTCCCCAGCTTAGAAAATACTTAGAATTACTGCTGTGGTATCTATAAGAGTAGATTGTTGGTTCCTCAGTTACACCTGTATAGCTTGGGTCACGTTTTTAAAGAATAATCAACTTTTAAAGAAGTTTTCTTAGCAATAAGAGCAGTTTGAGTTGTATTCATGGTTTTTACTGGGTTAATTTAACATTGGCTTCAGTTAGATCATTTAAATTACAAAGTAAGTGTAATTATGGTGAAGAAGTTTAATAAAAGCTGAGTCACATTTTGTGTCTTGTATTAATACGATAGAGATAGGTTAAAATTCAGGGTCACTGAAATATGCCAACTTGTTTTAGGGTTCGTGTGTAGTTTTTGATGTGTTGATTTGCTTTTTTTTTTTTAAGAAACAAACTGCTACATCTGCTAGTTGAAGAAAATTCTTTGTTGTTCTGAAGATTCTGAAATTGTTCAGGCTTATCATGGTTCATACAGAGAATAATGCTAGTAAAATGCCAATGAAGTGTTTTTACTCTTTTTTTAAATGAAATTTTGGGGAGTGATGATGGCAATGGTGCCTCTTACTACCTTATGTAAAACACTTGAACATTCTCTCATCAATAGTGCCATCATCTGTGTAACACTCCCAAATATATTTTCTCGAAGTTTGTTTACTTAAAATTGTATGGAATGACATAATTAATAAGCAATAAAATCTGAATTACAGTGATTTTTCTACATGTTTTGTTTCAAATGATTTGAAAGAGAATTGTTGTTTTTATAGAACTAATTGTCTTATGGTGCAAAATGAGCCCTCCTACTAGAAACTGTTCAAAATGTTGAATTAAAAAATATCTTTAAATGAGCTTACAAGAAGCTCAGGAATATTCAAAGTCTAAAAAATTAAACGAAAATTGGAACCTAGAAGTTAAGGACTGCTTTAGTTTTCAAGTTCAGGAGGTCCAGAAAGCACATGTGCACGTGCGCGCACACACACACACCATGCACGAGACTGAGACCTATCACCTGGCCGTGACCTTATCCTCAGGAAGAGTTCCTGTCTTGAAGTTTGGTTGTTGACAGAGGGGTAAAATGTAAGTATATGTACACACACACACACACACACACACACACACACTCCTGACAACTTCTATGTCACCTCCCAGCTTAAATTTCAACCCAAATTCTTCCCCATGTGGGCCATCTAAAAAACAAAACAAAACCTTTGAGCCAGGATTTTCATTTAAAGTGTCACCAAGTGGGTAGAGCCTCAGGGCAACTGGTACAAATGACCAACCACAAGTCCTTTCTGGAAGAACCTACCTTCAACCCCACCCTGCAAATAAGCCCCACATGTAGAGAGCATGAAATGTTTGCTCAGAGTCAAAACCACAGTACACAGAAGCAAGGCACTGTGAGAGGGGACTAAAAGCCTCAAGGATATGTCGATATTACACAGATTCTTGAGTGTTCAGAAGAAACTGAGTAAGGAACAGGAAACTCAAAATTATCAAGCAGATTTGGAAAAGAAGATAGAACTCAAAATGAAAAAATAATTGAAATTAAAGTTACAGCTAAAAAGTATTGCTTGCAAAGTATAAATATCCTGGGAAATGAAATCAGTGTTAAACTTACCTTTTGGATTTTCTCTCTTTTTGTTTGTGGCATTAGCATCTCAGTCATACCATGTCATTTTTCACAGGCCCCAACATTTTAGATCAGTTGGGTGATTCAGGCCTTCAAAGCTCTCCTTGAGATTCCAGATGTGCCCACCCTGGACCTTATTTCAGAAGAGAACAATCAGAACAAGGAATTGGTCAGTGTTTCTAGAGGGCTATCTACGACAGCTTTGAAAAATTAAAAAAAAAAAAAATGCTATGTAATAACAGATTTTTTAAAATATTTATTTCACAGAGTAAAAACAAGGCATCATCTGGTAGAGATTATCTGGTATTTTATGATTCTGAATTTTAGTGTTTTCAATGATGAGAGAGAATAATAAGGAAATGATGTACATATGATCTAAAGTGTTTGTCAGCCTTCAGTTTGTGATCCATTAGTGAAGAAATTAACTGAAGGACCTTACCAACAGTTTTAGTGGAATGGAAGAGAATTGAACAGAAAATACCAGTGTATCCTACATGTAGTAAGGGTGTTTTTGTGTGTGTAGGTATGGATACTATGTAAAATTTATTTCTTAAAGTGAGTAGTTGCAAAAAAAAGTTTGAAAGCCATTGATGAGCGCATATAAAAGTTGGAACAAATTTTATATGAAGACAATTTTTAAAAATACATCATGCTCTTCAAAGTGCTAAAAACATTAATTGTTGGTTTAACATTATTTCTAAAGACCCATTAAATAAAGCTACATTACATAGTATAATGAGAGAGGAGGAAAATGATTTCGAGTAGGGTCTTTTGACAATTGTACATTTATAATAAAGAAAACCTTGTGTAACGATTTTTGCTTATATGATGAACCGAAGAGAACATAGAAGAGCTAATGCCTGAATAAATTTTAATAGCTTTAATTTCTTACTGATAAGAATCAAAAGTAAGAAAATTAGTTCAACTATCCCACCATTTCTAGAGGAATAATTCTTTTCTCCCTGAGTTTCTTGTATAAATCTACTTTCCAGATTAAATTGTCATAATCAGATGATGTTGGTGATAAGATAGGAAACATTCCCACAGCCGCCCATTTTCCCCTCTGTGTTACTGCTGGGGTCTGGGAAGTTTTAAGTGATCTCGAATGTGTCTTTGTGGCCTTCTGAAGCTCTAACATGTTCTTTTCTGTAACTTCCGCAAAGATTGGCCTATTGGGACACTATTCTTGATATTTTAAGAAATGCCATCTCTATGCCCATTTCAAAAGAGAATGCAACTTGTAAAAGGAGGAACGGGAAAAAATGCGAATGAAAACATATTGCTTCATATTTAAGTGGTTAGATATCAACTTCGAAAGTTTGAATAGGACAGTTTTTAGACTACAGAAAAAGATGAGAAAGGTTTTCATTTAATATGCGGAATTACAGAGGACAAGCCATAGTATGTGTGGACTGAAGACTTTCCTCGTATCCACTCCAGCACTTCGTTCTGCAGCTCCTACCGCATTGCAAGATGAAACCAAATCCTTGTTTTGGCAGAGGCAGTCAGTCTCCAGATCACTATCACCTTGTTAAAGAGGGAACATACTGGGGTTAGAACCCTTGTACCCGGAGGAAGTGTTCATCTCTCCGAGATTTCGGTGGGAGCAAACACTTTAGTAATGTCTATATTCTCTTTACTGTTTTGTATTCTTAAAATCACTTTCAAATTCTGTCTTATAGTAAGATGTTTTTTAAACATGAAAGACAAAGACATTTAAAAACCTGAAACCTTTTTCTCCTTTGTTCTATTTTACTAAATCTAGAATTTGTCAGTGTGCCATTTCGCTGGATAAATACTGAATACACATTATTCTTTACCTTCTGGGGGCTGCTCAAAGATTAAGCCTTAAATTGATGGATGTTAGTTATTTAAAATCTTCATGATAACTGAGAAATCATGGAGTTTGGTTATAAAGATGCCCATCCATCTGCTAAAAAAAAAAAAGGCTTAACTCCCACTACATTCTGACAAATGCCACCTGTTAAAATTTTCCCTTAGTTTCTATATTTTTTGTACGTCATTTTTAAATTCCTTATTAATTTTTTTTATCAAAGTTACATATATATATATATATATAGTTTTAGGAGTCAAATTTTCTGCAAGGCTTTTAATGTAAAAATGATCATTTTCCCTGCCGCATTCCTACCAATTCCCACCCAACATAGGTAACCGTTTTCAATAATTTTTAGCTTAAACTAGCCCACAAGACCCTCTTTTGTGGTCTGCTGCAGTGAGGCCCAACTGCTGACCCTTCACATTCCTGCCTTACAGCCTTCACTATGGTTCTTGCCTCCGCCTGGGACTCTCCCTAAGGTGGTCATGTGACTAACTCACTCACCTTCAGACCTTTGCTCTAGGTCTGTTTTTCACTCTAAGAGGGAAAGCCTCTAGAGGGTTTTCCATCCAGCTTTATTGACATATAACACTAAGTTTAACATGATGATTTGGTACACATTAATTGTGAAATAATTAGTTAACATCTGCATCACCTCACATAATTACATTTTTTAGTGGTAAAGACATTTAGATCTACTCTCAGCAACCTTCAAGTATATAATACAGTGTTGTTAATTATAGTCACTATGCTGTACATTCGATTCCCAGAACTCATAGCTGGAAGTTTGGACCCTTTGACCAACATCTCTCCCTTTCTCCCACTCTCAGCCCCTGGCAGCCATCAATCTAATCTACTTTCTATGAGTTTGGCTTTCTTAGATTCCACATACAAGTGAGATCATAGTATTTTTCTTTCTCTGACATTTCACTTAACACAAAGCCCTCAGGATCCATCCATGTTGTAATAAATGGTAAGACTTCTTTCTTTCTCGTGGCTGAATAATATTCCATTGTAGAGAGCATTTTGAGCAGAGGAGTGGGGCGATCTGACTTGTGTTTGAACAGTTTATTCTGGCTTCTGTGTTGAGAGTGGGACGAAGCATGAGGGAAGGCAGGCAGACCCGTTAGGAAGCTATCGCAGAAATGCGCGTGAAAAATGATGATGGTTTGAACTAGGGTGGGAGGTGGAAGTGCGTGAGAAGTGATCAGTTTCTGGATATATATTGAAAAAAAGCTGACAGGATTTGCTAATGGATCAGACAAGTGGGGGAGAAACAAGACATGCACCAAAAGTCACTCCTAAGTTTTTGACCTGAACAATTGCAAAAACAAACAAACAAACAAACAAAAAACTGATAGAGTTATTGTCCCTAAATTATTCTCTAAATTTAAGGTAATCCAGTGAAACTGCTCTGAAGTTAAGGAAAACTAAGCATACTAGAACTGCCAGGGGAAAAAAAATGATGAAAAGGAAGGGTAATGAAGCAAAATCAATTCTACCAGTTAGTAAAACATATTTGGAGCAACAAGAATTAAAGTGATAAGGTGCTGGCACCCACTTTCATGAAATAGAATTTGGAAAGAGACCTAAATATGGAGATTTAATATATGATAGCTCTGTAGAAAATACTTCAATAAATTGTGTTAAGACAACTGAATAACCAACCACCAGAGAAAGGAAAGGCATTCACTTTACATCATAGTAACTCCCAGATAGATCAAAAAATAAAAATAAAATGCTGAAGATTCTTAAATGTATAATTTTGGTATGAGATGACCTTCCTTAAGTAGGACATAAAACTCTGATGCCATAGAGAAAATGCTAAGTTTGATGGCATAAAAGAGGAAAAAAAAAATGTGTGTGGAAAAAGTTTTCTTAAATAAGATAAATAAAACTTATTTTCTCTTTGAAAGAAAATTTAATTTTTGAAAGAAAAATTACTTTCAATATATAAGATATATATCGGAAATTATCAAGAAAAATAACTTAATAGGAAAATAAGCCAAGTATGTGACAGTTTCAGAAAAGGAAATGTAAGTGATTTAAAAAGGTATTCACTCCTTTAATAAGATAATTTAAAACTGTGGTAAGATTGTTTTTCTCTTATGAAATTGGTAAAGACGGAAAAGTTTGGTAACACTATTTTTAAAGATGTAAGGAAACAGGTTCAGTCTTACAAGGTTTTTAAGTGTAAATTGATACAACCCTATGAAAGACAATGCAGCAATATCTATCAAAATTGCAAAGGCCTTTGGTCCAGAAATTCAACTTCTTTACTTGTCTGCGTGTGAAATGTTCCGTGTTCATGGATAATGTCCTGTATTATACTTGCTCGTGCTCAGTACCGGTTAGTATCTTTAGACACATCCTGAGTGAAAGGCATCAGATTGGATCGGGGACCAATTAGAGGCTGTGTGGTAGAGTGAAAAGAGTATTTACATTGGAATCAAGTGGATGTATTAGAATATATGCCCTCCCACAATATATGTGTGAATTTAAGAAAGCGATGTGTCTCAGCCTGAGTACTTCAACTATAAAATGGGGGTTTGTTGGGAACAGTGGTCCATGATGGGGCCCAAGGACCCCACACGTCCTTGCCGAGAAGGCCAACCTGCAAGGCCTTCCCATCCTTGAATCTGAGCCGTTAGTGTAGCAGGTCACTCAGGCAGCCACACACAGTACAACCGCCATGCACCCTGCTCATCTCACAGGCAGGACTGGCTGGTTCACCCCTTGCTGTGATGAGTGCTGAGCCCTTGGCCGGGGTTCCCCAGCTACAGCACAACCCATTACAGTAGCCCTCCCTTGTCCATAGTTACCCACTGTCAACCATCTTCCGAAAAAATTGAATGGAAAATTCCAGAAATAATTCCTATTTTAAATTGTACTCAGTTCTGAGTAGCACTGTGAAATCTCGGGAGTCCTGCTCAGTCCCGGACACGGCCACAACATGACCATCCCTTTGCCCAGCGTCTCCGCACTGCAGACGCGCCTCAGCTGTTAGTCACTGAGTAGCCATCTCAGTGACCAGCTCAGCTGTCAGTGTATTGCCATGCTTGTGTTCAGGTCACCCTTATTTTACTTAGTAATGGCCCCAAAATACAAGAATAGTTATGATGCTGGCAGTTTGGATGTGCCAAACAGAAGCTGTAAAGTGCTTCCTTCAAGTGAAAAGTTGAAAGTTCTCAATAGGAAAAGAGAGAACTGTATGCTGAGGTTGCTAAGATCTAGAGTAAGAATAAATCTTTTATCCATGAAATTGTGGGGAAGGAAAAATAAGTTTATGCTAGTTTTGCTGCCACACCTTGAACTACCAAATTTATGGCCACAGTGCATGATAAGTGCTCAGTTAAGATGGAAAAGGCATTAGATTTGTGGGTGGAAGACATGAACAGGAAATGTGTTCCAACTGATACATGTTCCACCAGAAAATGCTGAGCCTGTACAAAGACTTTAGCAAGGGATCCCCTGAAACAAGTGACACCAACCATTTACTGCAGATAGACGAGGGTTAACAGATTTAGGAGCAGGTTTGGCATTTTATCATCTCACATCAAAAGAGGAAGAAGGGTGAGTACAGTACAGTAAGATATTTTGAGGGAGACCACATTCACAATTTTATTACAGTATATTATAATTGTTCTATTTTATTATTGGTTATTATTAATCTCTTACTGTGCCTAATTTGAAAATTACTTTTATCATATGTATGTATAGGAAGAAACATAGTACGTATAGGATTCTGTACAATCTGAGGTTTCGAGTATCCACTGGGGTCTTGGAACATATTTCCCAAGGATAAGGGGGCACTATTGTATGTGCATAGCTACCATTGGACAGATCCCATGGGATATGGGGTCAGAAAAACTGGCTCTATCACACTGAGCTGCTGTCATTTCTTGTGCTGAGAGTAATAAACTGTCTCACTCTGGTCTACTGAGTCTTAATTACTTCCAGCAACTGTGGAGTTGTGGCAAGTCGACCAGCTTGCTTGCTTTGTCATCTCCTTTGGAGCTCTATTATTTCTTGCCATCTTCCATTGAGATTGGGATTGTCCCCTTGACAGGAATAATAATACCTTGAATTACAAGGTTTCTATGAAGATTAGAGAAAATGCTTGGAAATAGCTTCATATTGTAATGGGTACAGAGTAGGCAATAAATGGTAGTTATTTTTTAAATAAATAATTTGTCACCTTTGTTCTTCAAATCAGATATCCTTGAATATCCATATCAAATGTTCTCCAGTTTATAATCTTGGCTAGCTATCATTCCACTATATAAATCAGGGGTCCCCAACCCCCGAGCCATGGACCAGTACCAGTCTGTGGCCTGTTAGGAACCAGGCTGCACAGCAGGAGGTGAGTGGTGGGCAAGCGAGCGAAACTTCATCTGTATTTGCAGCCGCTCCCCAGTGCTGACATCACTGCCTCAGCTCCACCTCAGATCATCAGGCGTTAGATTCTCATAGGAGCACCGGTTCCTGGTGCCAAAAAGATTGGGGACCACTGATAGAGATAAGTGAAATAGAGAAAAATACATTTTCTAAGCTTGTGTTTTTCAAACTGGTTCACAACCTATTAGTGGGTATAAATTCAGTTCAGTGTGCTTTCAGCAGCATTATTTTTAAAGAACAGAACAGAGAAGAATAGATCAGAATACAATGTTCTATATGTTCAAGAGTAGATAACTTTTATGAAACGTTCTCAGCTCATTCTAAACCAGTATATATTTATGTACTGGCTTATGACATAAAATACACTGTGAGTTCTATATTTTTTTTTTAATTGAAACCCACTTTTCTAAACCCTAAATTGCTGCTTGGCTTGGATGTTTGTGTGGGTTTCAATGGAATCAGATAAATAATCTTGTATTAACCAGAACAGTGCTCATATACAACCAAAGATGGCAAAAAGTCAGTAGAAGTGAATTCTAACAAATCAGACAACCAGAGCTCTTTATCTCTGACACCAGTTCATCTAACAGAGTCCTGTAGAGTTCGGTTTGAGAGATTGCAAGAAACAAATTCTACCACTTTCATTGTCAATAAATGGATTCTTGCTTTAAAATTTTAGTTTTATTCTAATTTGAGCAGAATCATGCATTCTATTTAAGCCTTTTGTTAATTTAATGAAACTGCAGAATTAGTTTGTTTCCATTTCCCACCTGAACTGTACCTCTGAGTCATTCTCTAGGGCAGAACACCTACTTTACTACTGGGTTGAGTCATTGGTTAAAAACAAAACTATAGTCCATTTTGGTACCCACATTATGATTCTTTAAGTAAAAGGAGAGTGTCATTATGAAGCAATTGATAATTAGTTTACATTTCTCCATCTTTCTAAATTTCACCCTTAAATACGTTCCTTTTCCCATACTCAGTGATTTTATTTATTGTTGAAAGAAATGCTTAGTGACAGCGTTTTAGTAGGAGCCTGTCAGGCATCTTCACTTGGACAGTGAGCCCATTTCTGGCTCCAAAGTAAACACTTGAACCTGTATCAATATCTGGTGACAAGGACTCCTGTCCTTCTTTCTTAGGCCGTTGGGCCAAAGCAGCTTCCCAGCACTTTTCCTCACTTCTCTCCTGGTAAGGACTATATACTCTTTTGATCTTTATTAATTAACTGAACAGAATTGGGTTTCTGCAAGGGTTTACAGTTTGCATCAGGAAGAAGCAATCTATGGGCACTTAGGTAAAAGAGGCTGGTGAATATTCATTAACTCACGACTTGCAGCACCACCACAGACACAGCCCGAGTAAACTACGGAGGGTGAGAACTGTGTTCCCCAGCCCCTTTCGGTGTCCCCTTCCCCGTCTCCCTCTTCCCTTCCATACGCGTTCAGAGCGCACAGCTGCTACAAAACCCCAAGGTTCCCACCTCATGTCCCCATCCTCTTACCTGCCTCCTCAACCATATCCCAAGTTCCATGTCACCTTTCCCCACAAAAACTCACGCTAATGCCTCTGATTAATGTCCCTCTTCAGCTTGGAGGGAAACTACTTGCTTTAAGTAACTTGTCTCCCCACTATCACAGCCACCACCCTGGCTCCAAGTGCGCTCACTGCTGTTCCCTGATGGACACCTCTGTTCTTACCAAGTCCCGCCTCTCCCCTTGGGTTCTAAATCCCATTGCCTTTAATGGTCTCGAGGACTCTCTTGGGTCTCCAGTTACCATCTACCGGATCATTCCCTTTGGCCAACAAGCATGCTCTGGTATCTTCTCTCAAACTAGGGAAATAAAAGCCCTTTTTAGACCTCCCACCCATTCCACCTTACGACCCCTCTCCCCCTTATCTGCACATCAAAGCTTCTCCTCAATAACTGAGCTGTATTCAGTGCTCAATAAGTGTCAGGCCTGTCCATTTACAGGGGATAAAAACCATTGTCATTCCTGTTTTACAGTTGATCCATTTATTCTAGATTACCTCTCACTTACCCACTTTGTGTATCTTTCTAGCATTACAAATTGATGACATTTTGATACCTCTGAATACCTGCTATTTCACTTCCCTGGATGTTCACTGCATGGTACCGACAAGCATCTTCCCTGATTCAACAGGGACACGTTCGCATACACTTGTACTGGCTGGAAGCCTGTACTCTACTGGGAAAGCTGGACTCCCGTTGGAGAGCTCTGGCCTCCCAGGCCAGAGCAAAGCCCCTACAGGTCCAGGTCATATCTCCCTTCCCTAGAATAAGTTGGGGTTTGTTTTATTTGTTTTGTATTCCTCAGGAGATTTCTTCAGCTTGGCATTCAGCCATTAGGACAGACGGCCTTTATTTCCACATATGTTTCTGACTGACAGCTTCCAGAAGGTGTGTGCCGTAATAGCATGAGCCTCTAAGAGGGGGAGAAAGACACGGCCAGGAAAGTCTGAAGGAGTGGGGGGCAGCCCATTCTTCCTCACCCTGTGCGCCGTTTGTTCTTCCTTATCTCACCCCCTCAATCTTAAATATTCATCCAGCATCTCAAAACATGGCTCAAGAACAAGGCCCTCCTAGGAGACTTACTCCCTTAACCTAAACGCAGAGTAAATCCATTATCCTTCCTTCAAGCCACCATAACCTTAAAGACGTGAAAAACGTGAGATTGCAAGCAAATGGAAGTGCAGAGACACAACACTGCTGTCCTGTTGTAAGGTTTAGTCTGGCCCTACTGAGAGCCAATAGTATGTATGCACTGAGACTTGGCAGGATGCAGAAAGATGCGCTTGCTTTTTGGCTTAAAGCCAAGAGCTGTAAGGTTCAAACTTGCGGCTGCGTGTCACCTTGTGATCAAAGAGAGTTAGATTGTAACAGGGACTGAATGCTTTAAAAGCCTACAGAGGCCAGGTAGTCACAGAAGTGAATAAAACACATTGGATTTAAGAAAAACAACACAAATCACTAAGGAAGGACTCTGAGTCCATGACAATGGAGGTGATGGGGAGCTCAGAGGTCTGCAGAGCATAAAGTTAGCATCACTGCCTGACCTCCACGTCTTCTGCCATGGAAGAAGGAAGGTAGAGTATTACCAGATCTTTAAAGAAAAGCCAAAAATCTGCATTTTTACATAGGCTTTCCTGAATTTTAAACATTAGTTATTAAAATATTTTTGAAGCAGTCCAAATAAACCTAGCTTACGGTTAGGTTAGGGCCCTAGCCTGAGTTTGTGATTCTAGCAAAACAGGACCAAGTGTGGCTATACCTTGCTCACAGGCCTCAAGTGAGGCCTAAAAGTCACGTCACACATTAATCACCAAGCTGTGTGGCCAGGCTTGAGCCTGCCTCACAGGGAAGAAGGAAAGGAGGAATTTCCTTTTCTTGATTTGCATAAAGTGCCCATATGTACCAGCCTGATCCTGCAGCAAAGATAGTAACACATAACAGTAAAGCTACTGTGGGGTTTCCTGGGACATAGGATTCTCATGATAAAACCAGCAAACTCACAGGTGGTCACCCTATGTATGACTGTGCCCAGCCTCTGGTTCTGGGCACAACTTTATCTCTGTGCAAGCTTTTAGGTTGAAAGTTAAGTTGAAGTAATGAGTTTCATAAAATTATTTCTTCTATTAATATTCATTCTGAAGTAATTTTAAATCAACAGAAAAGTAGCAAAAATAGTGCAAAGAAGTTCCTTATACTATTCACTCAGATTCTCCAAATGTTGCATTTACTACATTTTACCGCATTTATTTTATCATTTTTCCTCTCCCCCTCAATCTCTCAATTTCTCCCTGTCCTTACAGATACATACATGTATACATATGTCTGTATACATGAAATATATATTATGCCTCTTTAATTCTAAATACTACTTCGGAGTGTATTTTCCAGGACAAGGCTATTTGCTTTTGTACAGTGATCAAAATTGGGAAATTAACACTGATACTATACTATTATCTAATATACAGATGCTTTCAGATTTTATCCGTTTCCTCAAATGTCCTTTATAGCAAAAGAAAAAAAATGTTTCTGTTCCAGGATCCAATCTGGAATCGAACTCGCATTTTGTTGCCACGTCTCTCTGCTCTTCGGTCTGGAACAATGTCACAGTCTGTCTTTGTCTTGCAAGACCTTGACATTTTCTAATAGTACAGACCAGATATTTGTAGAATGCCCCTCAATGTTGGCGTGTCCAGTGTTTCCTCGTGATTAGATTCGGGCCACGTATTTTTGGGAAGAATATCTCGGAAGTAGTATTGTGTCCTCAGGATGTCCTGTCAGGTGGCACGTGATATCTATTCTTCCTATTCCTGGTGGTGTCAACTTTGAACACTTGGTTAAGATAGTGTCTGCCAGGTTTCTCCACTGCGAAGTTGCTATATTTTTTTACCTTTGAAGTTAACATTTACTAGGGAGATACTTTGACATTATGCAAACATTTGTTCCATGTCTAACTTTCGCCTATAGTTTCTCTTGCTAATTCTTGCTTGAAACAACTGTGTCTATGAAGACGGCCAGTGGTGATGTTCCAATGTTGTCACTTCTGCGTTTAATTGTTAGCACTCTGTGGCATGGCATTCTCTTCCACATATTTACTTTCATCAGCATGGACTCATTTCCATGCTGGATTTATTCTATAATTCATTTTACCATCATCTATTTCGCTGTTCAGTTTCTCTCATATCCAACCCTACCAAACTGGCACCAATATATATCCTTTTGAAGTGTTCCCATTGTACTTGAGCAATTCTTTATTATATGGCACAGCAGTATCCATGAGATTATTTTTTAATGAGTTCTTGAATAGAATCCCAAAATGTGGTTCAAAAAAAGCAATTCTGTAAAGAGCCAAAATACTGTGATTCAAAAATGCTATTGATGGTCTTGTTTGATTCAAGGAAAAAATTCAAAGAAACCATAGGCATGGGCACTCTTCCACCAATCTTTTGTAAATATCACTTTTTTCCTAAACAGGTTTTTGATAAGATTTGGGCATCGAACAATTCCAGATTTTGTTCCTGGCAAAGGTCAGCAGTGCTGTTTCACAGAACTTTCTGTGATGATGGAAATGTTCCATACCTGCATTTTCCAGTAAGGTAGCACCAGCCGCACGTGGCACTGAGCACTGGAAATTTGCCTAGCGTAAGAAGCTAAATTTTTTAATTTAAATTACTTTATTGTAATTTGCATTTATAAAACTACACATGGTGAGTGGCTTCCATATGGAACACACAGGGATAGAGGGAAGGTTTCCTATGGCATCCACGGAGGGTGGATTTAAATATATTAGAACAGAAATAATGAAATGCAGCCCTTAATGATTAAACGGTTAAAGAATTTTGTGGAGTTATTGAACTTAAACCAAATGAGTAGTTCGATTTATGCATTATTTAAACAGTAGATTGCAAAATCACTGCGCTCCACAGAGGCAACTCCGAATCTGTGACAGTATCATCACAGCTTCAGCTTCTGAAATGTTTATCACTGTGTCCTTTCTTGCAGGGATGGTACATGCAGATCCCAAATGTTGTTTCAAATCAGTGACATCTGGGGGCAGTGATGGAAGGAAGGCAAAAAAAAGTCTTACTTTATATTCGCTTTACAATCTAAATTTTACTTAAGTTTGCTTTATTTATGAATTGCCTATATACTTCGTGGAAAGACAAACAGGTTGTCTGGCCCAGAAGACCTAGGTTGCCTGGCAACAGTCTGACTGGCTCCAGAGCCTCCCCGCCCCAGCAGGAGGGGCTGTGCTCAAACGCAACATCCAGCGCCGTCAACAGGTGCCGGCAACTGGCACTCCAGACAGCTAACTCCTGAACAGCTGCCATTTAACCTCAGACTGCCTGATGCCCAAGCAGACACTGTGTCCCAGTTGGCAAGGTCACTCTCATGCTTGCTCTATAAAAAGGGAAAACAACTGAGTGGGGGTGGGAGACTCAGAGCGCTTCTCCTGGAGTACAGATCCATATTAGTGCAACTTGTCCCGACCCAAGTGTCCCTCCGCAGTGTGCTGAGACCAGAGATTGTGTCTGCTCAACCTCAGCTCACGGGTTCCAGGCGGTGCCAAAAACTTCGCACCAGGGTTCGTCTAAGCTTTTAGAAAGACATTTCTAATAGAAATAATCTATATATTTTTTTCCAAATAGCGGCATCAAGGAAAATCTTCAATGAAAATTCAATATATAATCATAAAGAGAAGAATGTGCTTGAGCGAGACCTGTGGATTAGATGGCAGGAAGAGTGCATTGTGAATGTCTTGATTTGGGAGGAGGTGGTTTCGCTTAGGCAGGAGAATGTCCTTGTTTGTAGGAATTACAAACGAAAGGATTCAGGGGTGTTGGGGCATTATATCAGCAACTTACTTGCACATGGTTCCAGGAAGTTTCTTTCACTATCCTTGAAACTTTTCAGTATGTTCGAAATGATTCTAAAATCAGCAATACCCTGCCTGCTCAGGCGCTTCCACTTCCTTTCTGCATTAGACATGTTTGCTTACCCCCATCCATATTCATCTCCCCTCCTTCCTTCCTTCCCAGCAGAACCCTAGCTGCATGTAGAGTGGAAACCTGCCTGTAGCCAGATTCTTTTGCAGCAGTGGTGGGAACAGGACTCCGTTCTGGGCTAAGGATGCGTGCGGAAGTTTTCCCTCTTTTGCTGCCTCTCTTCCTGCCTGAAAGGTGAAAATGAGGTTGGCAGAGCAGCCCTCATCTTGTGATAATGAGGCAATGTACAGGGGGATAAAAGCCAGCACTCAGGGCGGCAGAATAGAACTGTGTATGGAAAAAGCCTGGGTCCCTGATGGCCACACTCAACTGCTGTACCAGCTCTGGGCTACCCACCTTGGGGCTCTTTGCCATATGATAAATAGAAGCCCCTTTTTGTTTAAGCCGCCGTGGCCAAGTTTTTAGTTATTTGCACCCAAGGCATTCCTAACTATTGCAACTTCTCTATGTGTTTACATATGTGTGTACATACATATATGTATGTTTATATGCATGTTTGTACAGTTAGTGGATTTTTAAAATATAGATGGGTCATACTATCCATAATATCTGCATATTCCTTTTTAATTTTTCGCTTGACAATATATCTGAAGGCTCTTTCTATTTTGGTTCTTTTAAACATAGTATTTCATAGTCTAAATAAGCCACCATTTATTTATTCATTTTCCTATTGATTACTTCTAATTATTAGCTATTGCAAACAAAGTTGCATTGGTATGTTCTTATACATATATCTTCCTGTGTGTGCCAGTATTTCTGTAGGAAAGCGCTAGGAGAAGAACTGCTGTGTCAGAGACTGTGTATGTGTGACATTTTGCTAGAGGCCGACGAATTGCTGTCTCAAGACTATACCTTTAAACACCCACCAAAAGTGTTCAGAGCCCATTCACGCATACACTTAGTTAAGAAGAATAGTGTCAGCTTTTAAATAAGTAAAATATGCTATATTATCGTCCTTTTCATTTGCATTCACTTGACTCGGTGAATCTGCACATCTTTTCGTGTACTTACAGGCCATTTGCATTTCTTCTGTCTATTAGTATCTGTTACACATATTTCGGCTTGACTGTTCATCCTTTCCCTACTGTTCTGCAAGAGGTTTTTATATGCTAAGTGGCAGAGAGGCAGGACAATCTGCAGTTTTCTATCCAGCAAATTCTTTAAACTAAGGTCTGTGTTTGCTACTGTAAATCCTAAGCCCGCAGGTTTTCTACGGGTGCCGATGGGAGAGTGGATTCTCTTGCTAACCATCCTCTCACCTGCCTGTGTTGAGTGGTGTAGCTCTCTGCCATGGTTTCTTCAAGAATCTGATTCCATTTGCTGTCAATATTCCAGAAATTCCCTCACCCTACCAATTCTGATTTACAAATGACATCCTTTCTTTTCCAGCCCCGTTACGGATTTATTCTTTTAAGAAATGCATACTGTATCATTTTAATTGGATTTTAGGAGATGGGGAAGGGAGGTAAAGACAAATACTGACTGTGTCATTTACGAAAAGGAAGTTCACTCTGCATTTTCCCCCTGGCTCTCAAGTCATTGTCAAGGGCAAGTTTTCAAGTAGTAAAAGAATGGAGTGTTACCCCAAAGGGAAAATAATTCAAATACCTAGAGGAGCTAATGGAAATTTGTGAATTTTTCAGAAAAGTGGAAAGGTGAAAGTCATTTATTCCTAAAGGCTAGAGCTACTATATGTTTAAGTGGTTAATAGTGAACTGATATTTTATTAAAGAAATGTCTTCCCAGTTGTTTTTAATTAAATGCAAACATCCTTGGGATGCTGCTAGAGGAGTCAATGTTTAAATTTCCAAATGATGGTGAATTTAAGGTCAGGATTATAACATCAAAAAAGTAAAACTAAGGCATGTGACTAAAAGTCTGCCTGGAGTTCAGGAAACAACTTGAGGAGAATTCACACTATTGAGTCTTTATATCTGTGTCTTAGAGAATTTATTTGAACATATAAATGTACTAATTTTTCAAAAAGGAGGTCTTTATTATACCTCTGAAAGTAATTAGAAACAACGGCTTCCCCTAGAAATGTGTTCCAAAACCCTGGAAGAGAAAAGAGTAGAACCGAAGGAATGTCACTTTAACGTCCCTGAAAGACCGGTGTAAGTTGGAATTGCTTGGTGGCATTTAGCACAAGGGAGGTTGGTCAAGGGGCAGAGCATATCAGAGCAGGAAGCAGAGAGAGATGAGAGGATGATAGCACATGTGAGAGTGACCTGTGCATCCAGCAGGACCAGCCTACACTGGAATGGAGGAGATACAGCAGACCCCATACCCCATACACCTGAGGTGGCAGGGGAAACGAAAGCAGCCATGAGAGAAGAGGAGGGCACTCACATCACTGCCACAAGAGTGTGTACAGGCACGTGCTTGGGAAACGGGCCCACTCGGTCCCTCACTATATTCGTCCAGTTCTCCAGAGAAGCAGAACCAATGGGATGTATATAGATATATATACAGAGAGAGGTTTTTTGTTTTTTGTTTTTTTATGGAATTGGCTTGCACAGTTGTGGAGGCTGCCGAGTCCAAAATCTGCAGGGTAGGCCAGCTGCCTGGAGACCCAGGGAAGAGCTGGTATTTCAGCTCGCGTCCAGAGGCAGGCTGCTGGCTGAATTCCTTCTTCTTCAGGGGACTCCAGCCTGTTTACTCTTAAAGCCTTCAACTGATTGGATGAGGCCCACCCACAGTGTAGAGAGTAATGTGCTTCACTCAAAGTCTACTGGGTTAACATTGATGTCATGTAAAAAATACCTTCACAGCAACATCTAGACTAGTGTTTGACGAAATACCTGGTTCCCATGGCCTAGCCAAGTTGACATGTAAAATTAACCATCACACCTTTCCTTCTTCCTGGGTTCTTCCTCAACTAACCAGGAGGCCTGAGATGATCGAGAGGGCTGGATTCCTGCAGCTCCAAGGATAATGAAGAAACAACACTTGGTTTCTGTTGTCATTGCCAAGGTCTGAGGAAAAGGTACATTAGTATAAGCACTGGGAACTAATGATGTTGTGGGAAAATTAACGTTATTGCCACATGCTATACACCATGAACGTGTCCAGTAAGTCAGCCTGCACACAGATGCCACCCCGAGTTGTGACAAATCTCTCTAACATGACTGAAGCCCGTCACTCTCAGGCCTCAGTTCATTAGGTTCTGAAGGAGAAAAGGGCCATACTTCTGTTTGTTTTTTATTACAAGAGGAGAAGAAAATATTAAGCTGCCTATTTTTTTTTCCAAGGAGAGAACAAAGAATGATTTCTAAACAAACCTTTGAGCTTTAAATTTCTTCTGAATGAAAATATATGTTTCTTGGGAATAAAAGATGTATCTGTGAACTCAAAAGTTGGTACTAGAGCTTCCCAGCAGAAAAGTGGTCATATGTCATAGAGAGCCTTGTTGAGGGAAGTTGCAGTGTTTGCTGGAATATCATTCTAGCTTTCAAGGGGCTACTAGAATTGGGCTATTACTAATAAGTACAGAAACTATTGGATCAGGGCAGATCTAGATTCTAATGCTGATTCTGCCTCTCACTGATCATGTGATCTCGGGGAAATCACTTTAACGCTTGGCCCCTCAGTTATCTAGATCTTTAAAATGGACATAAAAATACATGCCTGTCTCAAGGAGTTACCGTGCATTTCAATTCAGTAGCAAATATGAATGTGTAAAATGCCATGTAAATGTAAATAACTATTACTTCTTTGATCGGAGTCAGGTGTTTTAATGAATAAAATAACTTTAAGAGTGAGCCTAAGGTTGAGGTCTTTTACCTGATAATTTTTATCTTTTATTAATAGGCAGTAGGAATCCCATAACTAAAGCTTGCTAAGCTTCTGGGAAAAAGTATCGAGGAGCCAATTTGCTATACATTTTATGAGCTATGGAAATGTTAATTGAAATTTTTCCTTCAAATTTGGAACTAGAACCAGCTATAGTAATGTTGGGGAACTGGAGTTATATGGCAGATAGATGATTTATCCAGCATTTCTTTCCACTGGGATCGTTCCTTCATCCATTCCAAGTGACTCCAGTAAGTCTGTCAATTATGTGGACCCTCTTTCCCCAGCTGTCTGGCCAATCAGAATGCCCACCTTCCTTGACACAGTGATTGGTCCAGAGGGAGTCATAGGACCTCAGCTGATTCCTGAGCTGTTTATGAGACTGACATAAATGTTGAGGAAGATGGGTCCTCTTTCTTCTTTGGGACTGTGAGTATATTGTCTTTGGCTTTTTACTTAAGCAAATGAGTAGTGTGTTGAATGGGTCCCACCCCCAAATTCATGTTACCTAGGAACTCAGAATGTGACCTTATTTGGAAATAGGATCTTCGCAGGTATAGTTAAGAATCTTGAGATGATATCTTCCTGGATTTAGGGTGAGCCCTAAATCCAGTGACTGGTATCCTAATAAAAAGAGGAGAGGACACAGTGATACAGAAAAGAGGTCTATATAAAGATGGAAGCAGAGATTGGAGTGATGTGTCTACTTGCCAAAGAAGGCCAAGGATGGCCAGCAAGCACCGGGAGCTAGATGAGGTGCATGAGCTGGTTTCTACCTCCGAGCCTCCAGAAGGAACCAGCCTGCCGACACCTTGATTTTAGACTTCTGGCCTCCAGAACTGTGAGAGAATAGATTTCTCTTGTTTCAAGCCACCCAGCTGGTAATAATAGTTTATTAAGACAGCCCTAGGAAACTTATACTTGTTTTACAGAATTCAAGGAAAGGTTGACCGCAATGGGCCTCAGGAAAGGCAGGAACCAGAGTGGCCTCATGGACCCGGCAGCAAGCATGCTGACCTTCGGGATCATGCCCTTCTGTGTCTTGTAACTCCAGCTCTTTCTGTCTTAGTGTCTCTTAATTTAAATGAAACAAGAGAAAAAAAATCTGTCCAGGCTTATGCCAGATGCCTTCTTTTGGTCAAATCGCCATGGCCTATGAGAAAGTCAGATACTAAAACTATGCTAGCCAGGGCCCACTCCTTATAAATAAGGGGAAAGTTCTCAGAAAATGGAAATATCGAAAAAAGTGAATATTTCCAAACTTTACTGCACTTCTGTCATGTAAAAGAGCACTGAGATGACCAGTGACTTCTAATTCCATCTGATAATCATAATTTCCTAGAGAACTTTTAAATTGCGGATTACTGGTCCCTATCGCAGATGTTCCTAATGGGAATCTCAACAGATATGGCCTGAGACCTTTTTATCCCCAAAACTCATTAGATAGTTATGATGATGAGCTAGTAGGAAGAGTGAACTAAGGCTAAATAAGCTTGTTGAAGAAGATTCTTGATAGATATGACTTAAACTGGGCCTTGGAGGAGGCATAGAACTTTGTTGGTACAAAGGAGAAAATTCCAAGCATATCTTTAAAAAGATCCTGTGAGTCCTCATAAATTAAACTGCTGTATACACCCAAAAATAGCTGCAAAAGGAAGACAAGTGGGTAGGTAAAACGGATGCGTTTTTGCAGACTGACTTCCCTGTATGGGTTTGTCTGAATTTGTTACACGCTGTCCCATCGTGATGAGTTTAATGAATCAACAGGTTTTATCCTGTTTCAACAAGAATTGTATAATACCCTGGGAGGAATCAGGGCACATGTACCTTTGAATTCAAAGGCTTTAATGCAACACAGTAAGCTCTACCCTGTAGCACCTGGATTTGAATCAACATTTATAAAGGCAATACTGATGTTCTGCCAGCAACCAATAACATAATTTATTTAAGTATCTTGGCCAAAAATCACTCATCATTTCCTGATTAGGAAAGATTTTTTTTCTTCAGTCCTAATTTGGGACTTATTTGTACATCTGTATGTATTACTATACTGAAAGCTTAGATATACTCTTTCTAAATATTTGCATTCCAGAGGGTGGAGTTCTCTAAAATGTTACTCATGCACTTGCATAAATACACACACACACACACACACACACACACACACACACACAGCATCGATGCTTTCCAAGGTCCCATTTAGAATAAAGAATACCTCTAATGAAACTCACTTCAACCTAATACTTATTAATAACTATTTGCTGTGAATAGTACAGATTGAGGCTTTTGCAAAATAGGTGGCTTTGAATGTCCTTTGGAATTTAACCTACAGGCAATAGAGGGGTTAAAATTTTATCTTACAGTGGAGTGAGTTTAGGAGTGAATAGTGATTAAACACTTTCAGATTGTTTACTGTGTGCCAGGTAGTGTTCTAAGTGTTTTTAACTCATTTAAAACTCGCAACAAATCTATGAGGTAGATTCTATTATTATCATCACCATTTAATGAATGAGGAAACCGGGGTGCATGGAGATGATTCAATGAACCCAGACACACAGCTCATAGGTCATGGAACCTAGATTCAAACCCAGGCAGGCAGACTCTGGAGCTGTGGTATCATAAGAAATACATTTGATCTTTGCCCCTGGTTTTTGGCTCAGTGCTCTTAAAACCATAGGATTTTCCTGAGTGATAGCAATGTCTTTTGATATTCATAATGACTCCTATACACGACATCTGAGTTTATGCTAATGAGGTGACTTAGGGTGGACCCCCTACATAGCCTCAGGATCAGGCTGGTTACCAAAATAGCAAGTTATTAGAAGGCTGAAATTGTCCACCCCACCCGCTGACTTCTGGGAAAGGGGAAGTAGGGGCTGGAGATTAAGCTCTATAAAAACTTTTTTTTTTAATTCAGTTTATTGGGGTAACATTGGTTAGTACAATTATATAATTTTCAGGTGTACATTATAATATGACGTCTGTATATTCTATTGTGTGTTTACCACCCAAAGTCCAGTTTCCTTCAGCTACCATATATTTGATCCCCTTTATCTATTTCACCCTTCCCTTCCCCACCTATATTTGACCCCATTTAACTGCCTACCTCCCCACCCTAAACCATTTATTTTTATTTTTATTTTTCAGTTAGAGTTAACATTCAATATTATTTTATATTAGTTTCAGGTATATCGCATATGGTGAGACATTTATATAATTGACACGGTGATCCCTGGGTTTAGTCTAGTAACCACCTGGCACTATACATAGTTACAATGCTATACAATATACAGTAATTACAATATTATTGGCTATATTCTCTATGCTGTACTTGACATCCCCGTGACCCTTTATAACTACAGATCTGTGCTTCTAAGTCCCTTCACCTTTTCTCCCAGTCCCCTAACCCCCTCCCATCTGGCAATCACCAGTTTGTTCTCTGTATCTATGAATCTATTTGACTTGTTTATTCATTTATTTGTTCTTTAGAATCCACATATAAGTGAAATCATATGGTATTTGTCCTTCTCTGTCTGACTTATTGTACTTAGCATAATACCCTCTTGGTCTTTTCAAGTCTTACAAATGGTATGATTTCTTTTTTATGACTGAATAATATTCCATTATATATGTTCCACATCATTATCCAAAAATTCTCGAATAACAAGATTTGATGAGCTTCCCAGTTGGCAAGCCTATCCAGGTGTGGGGAGGGTGCACCCTGGAGAGGGCATGGAAACCTGCACCCCGACCCCACACCTTATTCTAGGCATCTCTTCCATCCGGCTGTTTCTGAGTTGCAGTCTTTATAATAAACCAACGAACTTAAGTAAAGTGTCTCTAAGTTCTGTGACCTATTCTTGTACGTTACTGAACCTGAAAAGAAGGGCCACGGGAACTCCTGATGCACAGCTGGTTGGTCAGAAGTATAGGTGGGTAGGACTTTCAACTGGTATGAGAAATGGGAGCAATCTTTGGGACTAAATCCTCAAGTCTGTGGAATCAGATACTAACTCCAGGTAGTCAGTGTCAGAGTTGAACTGAATTGTTGAACACCCAGCGGGTGTCTGGAGGCTGGGTTGTTGGTGCTCTCAGCATCTACAGTGCTCCCCCTCTACCAGCGGTAATGGTTGATCTTGTGAAATGGATAATCTCTCCCAAAAGAAGGAAGAAGAAAAATTAGTCAAATATAGAACTTTGAGGAATCTTTGGACTTGAGACAAAAGAAAGGGTAAAGGAGACAGAAGAAGGATCAAAGAGACTCGAGAACTCTGCACCACAGTGTCGGAGAAGTCCTGAGAACAATACATGTCAAGCGTCAAATGCTTCTAAGACATCAGAAGGAGAAGGTCCATGGAAGCGTCTTACTGGACTTTGGGGATATCAGTTACTTTTAGAAGTACAGATCTTGAAAAGGACCGGCATCAGAATCTACCGTGTATAGAATTCCGGTGTAACCAACAGTGAGGAAGCAGAGATGGCAACTATGGGAAGACTTCTTGTCTGTTGAAAATAATGAGAAAAGGGTATGGAAACAATTAGCTAGTAGCCAAGTATAAAATCTTTGTGTGTTTCCTTACAAGGATAGGAAAGACATAGTAGGTGCTCAGTTAATTCACACACACACACACACACACACACACACAAAAGAAAATAAAAACTCACATTTATGTTGTGCTTTCTATTTGTCAGGCACAATTCTAAGCACTTTACATGTGTCAACTCAGTTATTATTCCCAACCATCCTATATGAAGTACTGTTGTTATCATCAATCCAATTATACATGAGGAAATAGAGGCACGGAAATTTGGTCACTTGCCTAAATCTGTGCTCTTAGGCTGGCTGCACATTACTGCCTATAATGATGGGTTTGAAGATCAGATGAAGATGAAACTTTCAGAGAGTCTTATTTTTAAAAATAAATCTATAGCAAATTGCATTAATCAATTTCATTAACGATTTAATGCAATATTCAGGGAATGGGTACAACAATGAGAAGCATTAAGGAGAAAGCCTTGCATATTTATAAGATACAAGAGTATTTTAAAATCAACTCTCTTCCTCACCATTGTATCCTCAGCACCTAGCACCACATGCATCATGGGCATTTCTAATGTATTGAAAAATAAATGAGTAACCCCAAATCAAAAATTATTATGATCAGGTTAGAATATATACTGATGCTAACACAAATTTTAGGAATGATGATAAGGAAGAAGTAGTGAAAGAAAAAAGTAGCTATTTTATATTTCATAACTTCTTTAGTTTTTCATATGAAGGTTGCTTCTGTTTTAAATCTAAATCTAAGGGCTATTTCTTACCATTCCTGTCTTAGTCCATTTGGGCTGCTATAACAAAAATACCAAAGACTTAGTGGCTTATAAACAACAGAAATTTGTTTCTCCCAGTTCTAGAGGCTGAAAGTCCAAAGATCATGGTGCTGGCAGATTTGATGTCCTGTGAGAACCATTTCGTCGTGACAGCGTCTTCTCACTGTATATTTACGTGACGGAAGAGGCGAGGGTCTTTCTTAGGCCTCTTTTATAAGGGTACAAATCACTCCCAAAGGCCTCAGCTCTAAATACCATCACCTTGGGGGTTAGGGTTTAAACATGAATTTGGGGGAGACACATTCAGACCATAGCAATCTGCAAAAAGTTTTCTGTTCTTTTCCTCTCCTTAAGAGTCATTAAGAATGTTTTGTTTGGTTGGTTGGTTGGTTGGTTGGTTTTGTGTTTGGTTGGTTTTGTTTTTTTGTTTATTTGTTTGTGTGTGTGTGTTTTGCCATGCATATGTGTTGTGTGTGGTCTTTTGATTTTGGTTTTTTGGTTTTGTTTTTTTTAAATGGCCTATGTTGCTGAAACAGCAGAGGGAGCTAAATTAATAAACTGAGATTGCTGCTATCATCCTCAATGCTTCGAAGAACAAAATATTTGAAAACCAGTCATGTCAGTTTTCTACTCCACTAGAAACAAAGTTTGAACAGGGAGTAGAAGAGTTATAGTAGTTAAAATAAGGCACTAGAGAAAAAGCATCACCTTCATGTGCCAAGAATACCTAACTCATCCAACAACACATTCCAGAGGGGGCCTGCGGGAGCAGTACTTGACTTCTAGACCTGCAAATCCACATACTAAATCTCACCCCTCTGAAAGAGAAGTCAGGCCCAGAGACCTCTGTAGCATGCTATGTCACCTCCAACAGACACAGGCCTCATTGGAAGTGGTCAAGTTAGGAAAAAAAGTCCTGGATCACAATTGATCTCTTTTTACTACAACATATAGTCAATTTATGAGTAATGTAATTACTGATATATTTGGGTTAAAACATACCCTTCTATTTGTCCCATCTGTTTCATATCTTTTTTGATAGTTAATTTTATTTGTTAGCTTGACTGGGTACCCTGATATTTGGTCAAATATTATTCTGAGTGTTGCTGCAAGGGTATTTTAGATGAGATTAACATTTTAATTGGTAGAGTAAAGCAGATTGTTCTTCATCATGTAGTGGGCCTCATCTAATCAGTTGAAGGCCTGGATTGTGCAAAGAGATCAGTCCTTTTCTGAGCAAAAGGGAATTATCCAGAAAATTCCTTCTGGGCTTCATCTGCACCATAGGCTCTCCTGGGTCTCCAGGTGGCTGGTCCGCATTGCAGATTTGGATTTGCTAGTCTCCATAATCTTGTGAGCTGATTCCTTATCATAAATCTCTTTCTATGTATATATCTACATCTTATTCATTCTGTTTCTCTGGAAAACTCTAACTAATAAAAAAATTTTTCTCTCCTTTTAATGTTTATCGTTTTCACTCTCTTTTTTTTCTATACTTGTTTAGAGGTTGTTTCTGTTCTTTTAGTGATTATCCAAGAAATTACAAGATACATACCTAAATTATTAAGGCTAAAGTTTATGAAACTCTCACTTTCTTCCAGATAATACATTTTATTGCTTTAAATTTTCAGAATTTATTTTTCTCCAGTCTACTTATATTATTCTTATTGTGTGTTTTAGTTCTCTGTTGGTTTCCTAACTTCTCAAGTAGTTAACGTCCATTTGTATTTTCCCACTGTGGTGGAAGGTCTGACATCACCGCTTCCCAGCACACAATAAAATTGCTCTTCCCCACCCTTGTTAAAATTAGGTGTGGTTGCGTGACTTGCTTTGGCCAATGAGACGTGAGTGTTAGTAGCCTGTGTTACTTCTGAGTGGAAGCTATTCAAAGCCACTCTATATTTTTGCCATTTCCTTTTCTTCCTGCCATGGCAACCAACGTCATCCCCAAAGGTGGAACCAACACTCCAGATATTTGCTGCCGCATCAGCCTTCATCCCGGAGGAGGCAGTGTGAAGCAGAGCCTCCAGCCAGCTCACAGTGAACACGTGGCATGTGTGGGACGTGAACCTGCGCAGTTTCGAGCCACTGTAGTAGGGGTAATAGGGGTCCTCTGTCCTTTATGCTGCACTGCTGTGTTACATCATAGCCTGTCGTGACTGATAAACCTACATTTTATCATTTTCTTTGTTCTTCATTCCTTCTTACATCTCGGCTTTTTCATCTAACTGCCTTTACTTTGTTTCTGCTTAAAGTACATCTTTTTGAATTTCCTTTAGTGAAGATCTGTGTTAGTGGTGAACTCTCTCCTTTTGTCTGAAGGTTATTTTATTTGCTCTCATTTTTTTAAAAAAAAACATTTTCACTAGATATAAGAATTCTATACTGGTGGCTATTTTCTTTCAGCAAAATGAAGATATCATTGCACCACCTTCTGGTTTCTGTTGCTGCTGTAGAGAAGTCAACTGTAAGGAAGCCACTCCTTTCAACGTCATCTGTCTTCTGTTTTTCCTCTCTCTGAATTCTTCCCAATGTCTTTGGTGGTTTTCATTTTCATTATACCACATCTGGGGGTGCATTTTTTTTCTTATCTGACTTGACATGTATCGGGCCTCCTAAGACCATGGCTTAGGGTCCGAGTTTTCAGCATTCTGAGTCCTGGCCTGCAAACCCAGGAGACCTGGCTGCTCAGCCCATGTTCTTTGGCCCCTGTGGCAGTTAAATTACCTCCTCCTGAGCTTTGCTACTGATGGGCCTGAGATATAAAGATGAGGTTGAAATTAAGTTCCATATAATTTTTTTTAAGAAAGCAGTTACCTACATGATAAGTTTTAGAGGGATTTCTTTCAAAATTGATCAAATTAACATTTCAGAAATTAATGAAATAAGCTTCAGAGATTTGAAAAATTGTGTGCACCATCTCATTCCCTGATTATGATGCTGAATGCATGAGCTGTTACTATCAGCTTATTAGTCTTCCTAGTCTACTTAGTTCATACCCCACTTCATTCCAGAAGAAACATAGCCAAAGTCACACAGTAAGCCTGGAGGTAAAGCCTGTTTTCTGATATTCCATTTACTGATTCAGACACCAAACTAGCTAAGGACAGTGCATGAGCCTTTTTTCTCTGCTATATCTGAGAGAGTTCTCAGCATTCGTCATCAATGTCATACCTACTGATACAGAAGGGGTCACTGCATTGCACTTGTTAATATGCGAAAATATTTGCTTCCGACATCTGTCACTTTGCATAACTATGAGTACAAATCATAGACACCATCTGGGATGTCAGATCAAAGGAGAATGTGACTGTTTGAATTTCCCTTCCAATTTAATTTCACAGTTTTTAGAAGTCTTGTTCTTCTACCATGATCATCACAGGGAAAAATAATTAACAATTATCCTCTGAGTGATAAAATTACTACAAATTAAGAAACAGTTATAAATATAATTTATAAATGATTATGTGACAAGAGCGTGAAAAGTGCAGAACTAATGAAACAAAATTAATTAAAGCTACTGAGAGTTCATTTTGTTGTTTATTTATTTGTTTTGTTCCCTTAAGGACAGGCTGTTTCAAGATGCTTTGCAATACTGATAATCATAATTCAAAAAGAAATGAAGGGTTTTCTCACAAATGCATGCAGCGAATATGTTGAGTTGCATTGCCAACAGTATACAGCTATAGCTCTCATCAGAACTTTCAGAAAAACAGCTATCTTAATACAAAATGTTGAAACTATTGACATGAAAATTAAGTAGGGTCAAGTATGATGATGTCGAAAGCAGTGCTTCCTTTTTGAGAGTTGATGTCAGAAAAATAACAAATTAAGACCTCTGAAAATTATTTTTTCCTGTAAGAACAATGAGAAAACTGGTAAAAAAAAAAAAAATGGTCAGAAAATACTCTTTTCAACAACTGGTGCTGGAACAACTGGACTTCCATATGTAAAAAAAAAAAAAAAATGAATTTAGACACAAGCCTTACACCCTTCACAAAAATTAATTCAAAATGGATCATAGACTTAAATGTAAAATGTCAAACTATAAAACCTCTAGAAGATAAAATAAGAGAAAGTTTGGATGACCTTGGGTATAGCCATGACTCTGTACATACGACACCAGAGGCACCATCCCTGAAACAAATGATAAGCTGGCCTTCATTAAAATTAAAAACTTCTGCACTATGAAAGGCAATGCCAAGAGAATGAGAAGAAAAGCCACACTCTGGAAGAAAATATTTGCAAAATTCGCATCTAAAAAATGACTGTTATCCAATATTTATAATGTACTGTTAAAATTCAGCATTAAGAATACAAAAACACCAATTAAAATGGACCAAGGACTTTAACAGATACCTCATCAAAGAAATACAGATAGCAAATAAGCATATGAAAAGATGCTCCAGATCATATGTCATGAGGGAAATGCAAATTAAAACAATAATGTGGCGGGGGCGGGGGAGAATGATGTAGATGGTAGAGGCTCTGTTCATCCCTCTGGCAATCAAATCAAAGTTGTGACAGAAACAAGGAGCAGCAGCAAGGAAAAATCACCTGGGATCTATATGCATAAGCCATACAACCAGGGAGAAATCTAAGAAATCACCCTGCAATGGCAGAAGGTAGGACAGGGCGTGGAAACGGGACTGGCTGGACCCAAGTAGCTGAGTGAGACTGAGGCTGCAGCGGTGGCAGCTGTAGATGCCTCTTAAAGGGGCCACGTCTGCAAGCGGACATTTGTGGTGACGGACCTGCTTGCTCCGAGCAGGTCCAGTTTGGATGCACGCAGCGGGCACCAGGGACTTACAGGGAGACGTTGTCGGAGTGAGGGCTGAGGTGAGACTCACTCTGTACAGAAGTGCTGGTGGTGTCCATTGTTCCTCTGTTGAGCCCTCCCTACTCCTAGTGCACGGACTCAGCACTGCCATAGCCATGATGTCATCAAACTGGATGACAAAGGTCACTCCACCCAGAGGATTCCTTGAAACCCCGCCTCCCTCAACCCGCAGCCCCACCCAAGCCACATGTAGGTTTATCCTCAGCGAGTCAGGTGCTCCTCGTAGAGCAGCACCTACACTCACACTGGAGGCAGCTGGCCTCAGTTTCTGGTGTGGCCTTTTGAGGCAACTATAAGCACAGCATCTATGGTTTCCTTGCTGAATCTTAACAGTTGACCCCATGGAGCACAGGCTTGGGCTAAATCTGGCCTACAGCTGAACCCCTCTCAGGACTGTGTCACTGGACACCTACTACACAAATCCGCACTAATAAGACTGGGAGAACTTAGGAGCTTTGCTTAGCACATAGAAACAGATGTGGAAAGGTAGCCAAAATGGGAAGACAAAGAAGCAGAAACCATGTGAGAGAACAGAACAGAGCTCCAGGAACTCCATTGAGTCAAGTAATCTAGTAGATGCAGAGTTCAAAACACTGGTAATAAAGATGCTCAATAAACTTATGGGAAGTGTAGATGAATTCAGTGAGAACTTCAACAAAGAGATAAAAAATATAAAAATGGAAATGGAAATTATAAAAGGGAATCAGTCTGAAATGAAAACACATTATCTGAGATAAGAAGTATATTAAATGAATAAAGGAACAAACGAAGCGAATAAAGAGGATCAAATGATCTATATAAAGGATGGAAAAGTCGAAGACAATCAGAATGGCAAGAAAGAATAAGCCAAGACAATAATGATTTAAGGAGCCTATGGGACACTATTAAAGGTAAAAATATCTTTCTCGTCAGAGTACCGAAAGGAAAACAAGATGTTGAAGACCTATTTGAAGAAATAATGATGGAAAACTTCCCTAACCTGGCAAAGGAAATAGATATACAACCGCAGGAGCTCATAGAATCCCAAAAAACCAGGAACCCAGAGAGACTCACACCAAGACACATCATAATTAAAATGCCAAAGGTTAAATATAAAGAGAGAATGTTAAAAGCAGCAAGAGAAAAGCAGATAGTTTACTTACAAGGGAACACCCATAAGACTAGCAGCTGATTTCTCAAAAGAAACTATGTAGAACAGAAGGGCTTGGCACAAAATATTCGGCCCAAGATCTACAACCAAGAATACTTTATCCAGCAAAGCTATCTTTTAGAGTTGAAAGACAGATGAAGAGCTTCCTGGACAAAAATAAGCTAATGGAATTTGTCACCACCAAGCCAGTATTACAGGAAATGTTAGAGAGACTTATTTAAGAAGGAAAAACTATATCAAAAACAGGAATAAAGAATGGTAACAACTACATTCCTATCAATAAGTACCTCAAATAGGAAAGAATCAAGAGCTCCAAGCAAAAGATAGAGTGGATGAATGGATAAGAAAACAAGACCTACAAGAGATTCATTTCAGATTAAAAGACACACACAGACTAAAAGGAAGGGGATGGAAAAAGATATTACCTTGATGGACCTAGAAGGTATTTACTGAATGAAATGGGATAGATAAAGACAAATATTGCATGATTTCACATACATGTGGAATCTAAAGTACAAAATCAACAACAATAACAACAAAAGCAGAAGCTCATAGATAGAGAATACTTAAAGAACTACTAGATGGGAGGAGGGTTGGGTGATGGCAAAAAAGGCAAAAGGATTAAGAGGTACATATGGATAGTTGCAGAATAGACATGTAGATGTACAATGTAGCATGGGGAAGAGGATTATTAATGTAATAAATATGTAAAGGGGAAGAAGTAGGGCGATCACTTTGCGAATTATGTGGATCTCTGATCACTATGCTATACAACTGAAACTGGTATATTATTGTATGTCAACAATAAGTGGGAAAAAAACTCATAGAATTGTACAGTGTAAATACAAGCAACTAATTGTCTATTTCAATTAAGACAAAAAAAATTAAAAATAATGTAACGTTTCATTTTACTCTGGCCACCTTTAAAATTTTATCATTATCCTTGATTTTTAGCAATTTGATCATAAAGGTGATTTTTCTCCTTACAGCTCAGAGTTCTCTGAGTTTCTTGAATCTGTGATTTGTTGTCTTTCACTAATTTTGGAAACTTCTCAACAAATATCTCTTCATATATTTCTTCAGTCTCTTCGGGGCTCCAAGTTCACATATGTTAGACTGACTGATACTGTCTCACAGCTCTTACTTGCTCTGGGCTTTAAAATAAAACTTATTTTTCTCTTTATGTTTCAGTTCGAATAATTTCTATGAACCTATCTTCACATTTATCAATCCTTTCCTCAGCTTTCCAATCTGCTGATAAGCTTATTACAGGAATTCTTCATTTCTAATATCATAGTTTTTTATTTCTAGAATTGCTAATTTTCTCTCTTTAATAGTTTCTATCTCTCTGCTAAAATTTCTCATTGGTTAATGCATGCTATTCACATTTTCTATTAGTTTCTTTGACATATTAATCATATTTATTTTAAAGACCCTGTTTGATAGTTCAGACATCTGGACCATATCTGGACCTGTTTTTTTTGTTTGTTTGTTTGCTTGTTTGTTTGTTTTGATAACTTTATTTCTTAAAAAATTGCTTTTTCTTGCTTTTTTCATGTGTCTCATAGGTTTTTTTAACCAGCCTTTAAAAAATAGACAGTTTTTTAAAAGAGAAGTTTTAGATTCACAGCAAAATTGAGCAGAAAATAACATAATTTCCCACCTACCCCCTGTCCACACACACACACAGCCTTCCCCACTATCAATGTCCTACACCAGAGAAGTACGTTTGTTACAACCGATAAAGCTATATTGGATGCGTCATCTTCACCCAAAGCCCATAGGTTACATTAGGGTTCACTCTTGGTGTAGTACATTCTACAAGTTTTGTCAACCATATAATGACATATATTCACCATTATAGAGTCATACAGAATAATTTCACTAACCTAAAAGTCCTCTGTGCTTGTCCTACTCGTCCCTTCCTCCCTATAACCTCTGGAAACCACTGATCATTTTATTGTTTTACATGGTTTGGCCTTTTCCAGATTATCATATAATTAGAATCATTGACTAGGTAGCCTTTTCAGTTTGGCTTCTTTCACTTAGGAATGTGCATTTAAGTTTCTCTGATGTCTTTTCATGGCTCGATAGCTCATTTCTTTATGGCACTGAATAATATTCATTATCTGGATGCACCGTAGTTTATCCCCTCATCTGAAGGACATCTTGGCTGTTTCCAAGTTGTGGCATTTATGAATAAAGCTACCATAAATACCCATGTGCAGATTTCGGTGTAGACATAAGTTTTCGAGTCTTTTGAGTAAATATCAAGGAGCACAATTGCTATTTATATGCAAAGAGTATGTTTAGCTTTTAAGAAACTGCCAAACTGCCGGTATCTTTACTGCTTTGCATTTCCACCAGCAATAAACGAGAGTTCTTATTTCCACACCCTCACCAGCTTCCGGTGTTGTCAGTGTTTCGGATTTTCACCAGTCTGATAGGTGTGTAGTTGTCCCTCACGTAGTTGTACCTCATTGTTGTTTTAATCTGCAGTTCCTTATTGACATATAACGTTGAGTACCTTTTCACATGCTTATTTTCTATCTACATATCTTCATTGGCGAGGTGTTCAGATCTTCTGCCCGTGTTACACTCTTAAATAGATTTTATTTTTTAGAGCAGTTTTATGTTCACAGCGTATACAGCCTTTCAGATTGTCTTCTTTCACTTAGTAAATATGCATTTAAAGTTCCTCCATGTCTTTTCAAGGCTTAATAGCTCACTTCTTTTTAGTGCTGAATAATATTCCAATGTCTGTCATAATTTTATATAATATAATAAATAATGATACTTGTAAAATATGATATCTTGATTTAACATAAGATTTTTCTGGTTTAGTTTTCTGTAAATTTATTTATTAGGTCAACAAAAATTACAATTTTAGCAATTTAATTTTCAATGAATATAATTGAAAGCAACATCAGTCAGTCCTGACAATTGAAAAATCACAAATAATTTTTGATAATTTTTAATTTTGAGAAGGTTGAAACTACTTCTGGAGCTGTTAAGAGCATTTATGGTCTGTGACAACATTGGAATAAGTTTTTTTGAAATATAAAGTCTAGCGGATCTAGAGTTGATTTTGAGAATAATTTTTCTTAGAAAGGTTTAATTCATACAAATCAATTTTGTGTAAATTTGAATTAAATTAAAATTTTTTAATGGATACACTAGCATTTTAAGCTTTTCTCTGACATTTCCTCTATGTGGAAGTTTCCCCAGCCCCCTGGCAAGTGTTTAATGTTTAATTTTTTTGTAAAAAGTTTTTGAAATTGGCTTCATAACTTTTATGTAACTTAAAAGATTTGTTTATGCATTTTATAATTGTATCTTCAATTATAAGAAAGATTTAATTTAAAATTTTTCTTCATTAATAATTGATTCATTTGAAGCTTCTTATGAAAGTAGTGTTCTTTTCAATGAACTTTAAATTTAATTTCCAAGCCTGTGGATATTTGCTTTGCTTTGCAATGTTCCAAGAGTTTTAAAAATTGGAGATCCTAAATTCAGAATTCTAATAACTTCTCAATATGCTCTATTACAATGCCCATGTGTATGCTTTTCTTTTGTAATAATTTACTATCAAACTTTCTGCCTGAGCACTGCAGTTTCTGTCCTGCTACTCAGGCCAGAGAGTTAATTTTTGTGCCAACACTGTAGAGATGGGCTCTAGAGACAGAGGGTCCTGGCACTGCCCCCATAAGGAACACTCTTCTCTTCTGTGGCTGCAGCTACTGCCACTGCCACTTCTGCTGCTGCTGCTGCTGCTGCTGCTACTGCTGCTGCTGCTGCTGCTGCTGCTGCTGCTGCTGCTGCTGCTGCTGCTGCAACTGTCAGGGCCCAGGTCCTGACGTGGCCACACTGGGGCCCCATGGGGCCGAGACTGTGCCCTAGGCATGCATGTATGTGTCTGGCCATCAGGCCAATTACTCAGTGCCTGGGCCCCTGGCACAACTTTGCTGCTCATAGACATATTCCATTGTCTCATAGGACTTCACTCACAAAACACAAATTCAAAGATAATATTATTAAGAATTTCAAGATGGCCATAACAGAGCATCGAACCACACGCTAAGTGAAAGAAGCCAGTCGCAAAACACCACATACCAAATGATTCCATTTATATGAAACTAAGTCACAAACTCAGGAAACCAGTCCTAACCTTCACTGGCTCATTTCCCAATGTTTTGCCATCTCCTTTCAACAGCCCCTAAGGGCCATTTCAAGTGGCGGCAGGCATCTTTTACCCCACATTCCAACCCCAAATCCCCCACTCTCCACTTTCACCCAGGGTAGTCACTGCACCTCCTCCATGGGCTCCTGCCTGACACATGTCAGTCCTCAGAAGTGGCTGTGCCCCTCTTCTCCAGAGACTTTGAAGACTATTACTCCAGTGCCAATGGGCCCTTCCAATCCAGCGGAGCTTCTGACCAACATCCTCTCTTGCTCCCAGGCGACAGGCTGCCTATTTTGCCAGATAAAGGACTGACATTCCTTGCATGAGTTGGACCACTCTTCTCTTCCTGCCCATGACCCTCTATCCTCCTTTCTGGTGGCAGTATCTACAAGGCAAAGGTGCAGACAACATTCAAAGAGATCACATTCTAAAACACAGGGATTACTAAGTAAAGGGTGCAAAAGAAGATATATTTGGATGATGCGTTGTCGTTTTGTGTTTAAATTATAACATTCCAAATAGAAGAGCTAACCTAACCAGAATACAATCATTGTTCACATTTGCCTGCATAGTCTGGACAAGACTTGTATTTGTGGTCCTCACCAGTGAAGCACAGTAACAGCCTTTGAGAGTATCATTGGAAGCGGGTGCTCATGGGCAGCCCATGGATGATGCAGCGTC
Source organism: Rousettus aegyptiacus (assembly GCF_014176215.1). Taxonomy (NCBI): domain Eukaryota; kingdom Metazoa; phylum Chordata; class Mammalia; order Chiroptera; family Pteropodidae; genus Rousettus; species Rousettus aegyptiacus. The sequence continues at coordinate 28,484,143 of NW_023416286.1, forward strand.
CTGAGTGACCAGCATTAAATAATCGGCATGGGAACTGCAGAGATGAGCAGACCGCTGTTATTTCAGTGCATGCAGGTTCTGAAGAGCCAGGGCATTTGCTGAGTAGCAACAGTGTTGCTGCCTTTTTCTCATGATGGGAGATGCAAAAATAGGCAAGAATGGGGCATTTGACAATAAAGGACACAAAGAGATGATTCCTGGACATGAACAAAAAGAGTTGGTCCCTGGACACAAGAAGAATTTTTATGTGCCCTGATTGGACAATAAACACATATTTTAATATCTCTTCTCTAACCATCATTCTAAATCTTCATTAAGAAATCACTATACCTCATATGGATCTATGGATTTTATAATACATTTAAAAAATGAAATTACTTAGAAAGACAAATGACTTACAAAAAGTATTTGCCCAGAACTCACGCATGGTGGGTAACTCTTATCTCCCATTAGACTGTAAGCTCGCTGGGAACAGCAATTTTGCCTGCACTGTTTATTATGCATTCCTGGTACCATAGTGGATTCAGCTGATTGCTCTCTACATATAAACTTCCAGTGAACATCATGGGTCTCTCTAAATGATGTGTTGCACAGAAATTGTTTTGTTGAAACCGTTGCGATAATTGGGACCTAGAGATTATTTTGTAAAATAGAGTTTGCTATATTGCTATTTGGCATAAACCAAATTGGAATCACATAACTCTTCTCGGATTCAGTTAATAGTTACAGAACACCCGCCAGATTTCAGGCACTTTCACATGCACTATTTCAGCTCGCCATTCTGACAGTCATTGTACCATCCTCGTTTACAGTGGAGTTAGCAGACACGACAGCTTGGTGTCCCCATATCATTAGTGAAGCAAGCGTGAAAACATAGCCCTTGAGTTTCCAACACATCTGTTGCCTGTGCCTGCAAGCCACTGTGCAGCTCGCTCCCTACCCTTGGGTCTATATCCTGGGCTACAATATTTTATTATTTTATTCCTAAATCATTCAAATTAGTCTAGGCAGCCTCTAAGTGCTATGAGGGTGTCATTTCTATCATAAAGCGCTTGATGCCACTCACCTAGAGAATTATAATGGTAGCTATTCAGGTTCTCCTGTTCCCACTACAGCCAGTGTTATAAGTACTAATCTTCAGGCAATGAAATAGCACCATTTATGAAAATGATTATTGGCAGGTAAACTGCATGTCTCTGGAAAAAAATGGTTGAGGTTATGTTTGCAAATGGGCCCCAAAGTGTTCTTTATAGACAGTGAGTCATGGCTTCTAGAAGGGCGTATTCACACCCTGCACCTCTCTGCAGCCTGGGACACCACACAAACCTCCCCTCACCAGAGTCAGAGCTGGGAAGCCATTTGAAAGGCTTGAATCTAGAGAATGGATTTAGTTTTGGCTTAGTCTGAACATTCCTGCCTATTTAGGACATTCTCACTGAAGCATCACCAGGTAAAAATCTCATAGATTTAGCTACAGCATCACTGACAGGCTTGTCACACCCATGTCAGTGCTCTTAAGAACATGCTTGTCCCACTGCTGAACCAAAGATTGTTAAGAGATGAGAAAATGTCAGAGAAAAGGCTCTACTCATCCAGAAATGTTTAAATAAAACATTACACCTTCTATAATTCATTTGTTGTGTTATAATTCATAGCCGGCCTATCAGATAAATTACACTTCAACTAGGATTTAGGAATTCTTGCAGAACATGTGTAACAGACAACCATGACAAATGTCATGATTATATATCAGCCACTATTTCTCTTCTATGCACTTCCTGTTTTGGATGTCCAATAACTGATGAATGGATAAATAAAATCCACACAATGGAATATTATTCATTTGGCAATAAAAATAAATGAAATATTGATACCAACTACAACATGGCTGAGCCTTGAAAACATTACGCTTGTTGAAAAAAGTCAGTCACAAAAGATAACATATTGTATGTTTGCATTTCTATGAAATGCCCAGAATAGTTCAATCTATATAGTCAAAAAGTAGATTAATGGTCGCTTAGGGCTTAGGGGAGGGGGTGTTTGTGGAGAGAATGGAGAGTGACAGCTCATGGGTCCAGACATTTTTTTAGAAAGGGGAAAACATTCTAAAATCAGATTGTGACAATGTTTGCAAAACCTGGTGAATGTACGAAAAATGTTGAATTGTAGACTTTAAATGGATGGATTGAATGTATGATACATAAATTACATCTCAATAATGCTATAACATTTTTATGAGGGTTTTAAAGTATTAATAAGTTATTACAAATTATAATTTAACTTTAAAAATTGGAAGGGTCTCACTTCAGAACCGGGTCATTTAGATCAATAACTTTAGGTGTAGGCCTTGTTTATAGTACTGAATACAACAATTAAAAAGGGCAAAGTTATAAATAGCCCGGTTCTCATGCTCCTCTTGTAACTTTACTGCTGTTCTTCCCTGACGTCTTGTCAGATTCTGGAATGAGGATCTCGTGAAAGCTGTTCCAGTGCTGGAGGACGGCGACACTTGTGTAGTGTGGCATGTGCCTGGAAACTGAAACATAACTAAAGCTGAAAGTTGGCGAATCTGCAAGATTTACGGCTCCTCTAAAAATATGCTAACTCAATTGTAAATTGATACAACATCAAACTGAGCTCCATCTTCTCATATAACATGGTTTAAACTGTCAGGCACAGTCTTTGTGGAGAATTAATTGCAGTGTGTTAAATTTAAATGGCGTCCCCTGCGACTTGACAGAGCCCTTTCAGAGGCAGGAGGTAAGGTCTCCGAGCAGCTTGCAGAAAGAAGACATGAAAATGGTTCTCCAACAAATACCTTCAGCCAAAACAGTGTAAGAGATTTGAAGAAATTAATTCATGAAGTTCATTGAAAAGCAGTTGGAATTTTTGGTCTTTGATTTAACTTCATTTAACCCTTTAGGACAAGTGCAAAGGCTCCATATGCCTTTACTTATGAAAGTACAACATGGAGCATTAAAATCTTCTGAGTACAATCTTAAAAGATCACAAATTAAGAATATTACTAGTGAATGTCTTTATCACTCTTGTTTTTTCTTGTGTTTCTCTAATGAAAAGAGTAGCAATTGAAACTGCTTCATGAAATAGCTGGAGTTCCAAGCATCTTTCAGGCATCTCCATTTTCTGGATAACATTTGCCTCCTAATCCCAGGTCAGTAGGACATGATCTCTATATGATGAGCCAATCAAGACTGGTTAAGAGCCAGCATCCTCTGGTCTATTGTTTGTTTCCAGTTCACTTCTGGGGGGACTTCCATTCCTTTTACACAGAGCCTCTGCATCTCATCCCGCTGCCTGGCGCCCCCTCATGGCACTCAAGACTCCTTGGAGCACCAGGTCTGCCTAACTCACAAAGGGCCTCCATGGAACCTTCTACCTATTTATATTTCCCTTTGAATCATCTGGTATTTTGAATGATGACCTAAGGTCTATTTCTGTTCATGTGATCCCTCTGCATTTTGAATTCATGACATAGAGCTTAGTATTTAATACTCTGCATTTCAAATTCTCACTTTCTGCAGTTTAAAATGCTTAAGGTCTTATGCTTAAGTAGGACAGTCTGCTTTCTTTACATACTATCTCTGACTAGAAATTTAAGAGAGCTATTTTTCAGAGTTATGTTCCTTTCACCACCCTGACTTGACCATATTTGTAGGGTGTTTTCAGGTTTGATTAACATTGAGAATCCCAAGATGCTAACAAGTCTAGGTTTTCCTCTGTCTTTCTCTCTCCTCATGTCTATAGCTCTCATTCTCTTCTGACCCTTAAACAAACAAACAAACAAACACAACTGGATTTGCACACCAATGTTCATAGCAGCATTATTCACAGTGGCCAGGACATGGAAGCAAACGAAGGGTCCTAGGATAGATGATTGGATAAAGAAGCTGTGATACATATATACAATGGAATATCATTCAGCCATAAGAAGAGATGAAATACAGCCATTTTCAACAACATGGATGGATCTCGAGATAATCATGCTAAACAAAACAAGCCAGATGGAAAAATTTGAAAACCATATGATATCAATTATATGTGGGATATAAACCTAACCATTCTAGTGGGGATGAGGTGGTATCTGACTGTGACTATTTATTTTTAAAGGATTGTTTAACACAAGTGGACCATTATAGGTAAAAAGAAAAGAAGACTTCACCAGCTTGGGTCACCTTTGTCATCTGATAGAGTTTATGTTCTCTGTGCTGATTCCATTGTGTTTTAGATTAGTGTTCCTCAATCTTTTTTTCCCCTAACCTAAGCTCCCCTTGGAAAAATATTAAAAACTCAATCCACCATGAGATTCTCATATACCTCCCCAGTTGAGAATCATCCTAACCATTTATCTGAGACTTTTTGATTTCACAGATCAGAAAAATAAAGTTGCTAACTTTGTATTAAGCCGATTAGAAACTACAGTAAAAATAATTTTATCAAACAAAAGACATTTAACCCTCAAAAGAGCAGAACTATTTCAGCTAAAAGATACTTTTTTTCAAATTACCTGCCCAGAGGAGAAAAAAATGCTGGTGGGAAGCTTCACAATGCAGGAATGGGTCTGACACATCTGGCACTTAATGATCAGTCTCGACCTTTCTAAAAGTGAGACACATAATATGATGCCAAAAGGAGTACACAGCACCTCATATGAAGGATTCTTAACCGTAAAATTGAACCTGAGCCTATCATTTAGACATTAAGTCTAACTATCAACTTATAGGAAATACAGGAAGTTTACAGAACCAGTTAAATGATGCCATGAGGAAACGATCAGCCAACATAGGTTGTGGGAGAATTTAAAGACAAATCATTCATTTCCTTTTACATACCACAGCATGTAGAAAAGGGACAGCTTATAGAATAAAAGAGATTTAAGAGGCGTAGCAACCAGATGTAATTTGTGATACTTGTCTACGTTCTGATTCAAACAAAAAACCTGTAAAACTACATTTTAAAGATAAACTGAAGCATTTCAAATATGCTCTGGATATTAGTTTATATTAAGCAATGGTTATTAATCTTCTTAAGTGATAAATGTCAGAGTGGTTATATCCTTTGAAAAGTCCTTATTAATTATCCCTTAGACATGCACACTGAAATATTTATGAGAGACATGTGGTCTGAGATTTTCTTCAAAATGCTCAAGAAAGTTCCATAACTTGAAGCAGGCCCAGCAACTTCTTATGTAACTGGCTTCCCATTCCAGGGTAGGCTGTAATCAAAGCCAGCCATTGGCTCTAATTCTTAAACAGTAATCTTTCGCATTGCTTTGGGGAGATAATCTGATGCTAACCCACTGATTTAAATATGATAGAAACTGATGACTTTACAAGTCACCAAAAGATTAAAGTAAAACAAAATTCACCTCCAAGTGGAAGGCAAAATATAGAAAACTCTCAGTGATCATGAGTGAAGAAATACCAACCATGTAGCCAAATGGGGACAAGGAAAATACACTTTTACCCTTGGAATCACAAAACCAAAGGGTTTTTAATAGATATTTTGTTTCACTGTTGATCCCCTAATCCTGTTACTTCTGACAATGACATTTTCCATTCAAGGCTAGAGTTATTTCAGCTGAGTAGAATGAATGGTCTTGGCCTTCTGCATGCACAGGCGCTGGATTTTAATACTGTTCCCCTGGTAAGAAGGTACATGACTTGCAACAGGTCCAGTAACCTCCTATTCTGCTGGCTTCCAATGCCAGGATAGGCTGTAATCAGAAACCAATCACAGGCTCTAAACCTCACTAACACCCAACTATTCTCTTGGACAGTGTATGAGGGAGATAGATGGTTAAGCCACGTGGAAGGACTCACACCAGTGTGGATGAGATCAAGTCTTTAATCGAAGTACCTGGGCAAGGAGTTGGTACTAAGAGACCCTAGGCCACCTTCTACGTCAGTACTGTCTAAGAGGGACACCACAAATGTAATATAAAAATTTTTATTGGCCATATTTGAAAATTATAAGTAAATGTATAATAATAATGTCAATAATATTTTTATTTAATCCCATTTATCCAAAATATCACTTCTACATGTAACAATATAGAAAAATTACTGACTATATACATTCCCTTTTCTTATGCTAAGCCTTCAGAACCTGGTGTACAGTTGACACACACCTCAGTTTGGACTAGCCACATCACAAGTGCTCAGTGGCCACATCTGCCGTCCGTTACTGGCCACCGTAATGGATGGCGCGGTTTTAAATGACTGGTGGTAGAATCGTATAGATATAAACTAGAAAGCCTTCAGCAATACACAAGAACAAATTAAATATTTTCTTAGCGGGGAAAATATTAAATATTAAATTAATTAATTAAAATAAAAAATTAGATATTAAATATTAAACTTCAGCGCTCCCAGAAGAGGCCCCAGGGGCAGGTCCCCGCCCTTAGCTCCCGCCTGCTAGCTCCCACCTGCTAGCTCCCACCTGCTAGCCACCTGATGCCCATGGACCAATCCACGGGTGCCAGGACTACACTCATGGCGCCAAACCGCTGCACCAATGAAAGAGCCCCCACGCTATGCTTTTGCCTTTTTTGAATCTTCTTCTTCCTGGACGCGACCCTTAAAACCCTGCCCCGACCCCGCCCAGGTGTGACTTCTCTGGCCCCTTTCCTCAGGACCAGAGAACCTCGCCCGGGACCGCTTGCCTTTCAATAAAGGACGCCTGTTAATCATGAGTCAGACTCTGTCTGTTGAGCAGCCGAACCTTACAAGTTCACTTCTGTCTTGTGAATGGTGAGATGAGGTGGGGGACTCTAATCAGCGTTAGAAGTGAGCTAAGGTTTCTCCTGTTAGGTCGGAGGACTGTGAATTATGTATAAATAATCACAGGAATGACAAAACTTTTTCATACAGGCATAGAAACGTAGGTTATGGTGAATATAAAATTTGTAATTCCTAAGAGGAAAAAGAATTAGTAATAGCTAGAGAATTATTACGAGAACAAGACCAAAACTACTCCTGCAAGTTTTATGGTTAAATAACATTTACAGAGCCCAAATTCTGGCTAAGAAACCAGCTCTGCCCAGGAAGTTATAATGCCCAGATATACCTTCACAGAGTTCGGTTCATCCTTGCTTTAGTTATATTAAATTCACAACTGTCTCCCTGACTGCCTGTGTGTGTACCACTAGTGTCCAACAAGTGTGTTTTATAGGCTGAGCTCACACATCTGGAATCCTGTTCATTGAGAATCAGAAAAAGACAACTACCTCTCTTGCAGTGGGCTACCATGTCAAACCATTGCCTAGTAGTACAAAAAGAGCAGCACAAAGTTAGGGTCAAGAAAAAATGTCTGCCAATTAAAACTCATGAGGTGGCCAACAGTGCCTCTCTGAGGGGCTATGAAAACTCTAAGTGATAACACCATCTTTTTTTTTTTTTTTTGGCTAAAGAAAACTAGCACAATCAAAATATACTAATTAGGTAAAATTCATGAGGATCAGAAACGTCATTCTTGGACCCAATAGATTGTGGCAAATTAGAAGTTAATTTAGTTTGAAGATCACTTTTATCAAGATCCAATTGAATTGGAACAATCTTATCCAGCATTATTTTAAAACTTAATGCAAACATCTGCTTCACATTTGTGAATAATGGCTTGCCTGGCACTATTGTCACTATTTTACTAATCCTATGATATTTCTAAGACAAAAAGACACAAGCCCCCTTTTTCATTTTCTGGTAGGGGATTCCAAATACGAGAATTTGCCCTATCTTAAGAGTATTGTACACATTAAGTCCCATGCTGTGGGGAAAAGTGAAGGTAGGATATGCCAAGGAATTCATGGAAAAAGCCCTTTCAGGGGCTTCTCAGCCATTTGCCATATGTGGCTCTTTTCTTCATCAGAACAAACGTGGGCTTGATAAAATGTTGCTAAAGTTCCAAGAACATGATGTTGCAAGGTCTGGGCTGTACCATTCGGCAAAGATGATTAATATAACTTGTAACAAAGGAAAGAGTACAAAATACGGAAGTTCTGCAAACCTTTTCATTTAGTGGCAAGAAAGTACCACCACTGCGCCTACTTTGTAAGGATGAATCAACACAATTTAGTTACCGCTTCTATTAGAAAATAGAGAGGGCCCTTCCTCCACCCCCACCCTCCACCCCCACCCCGTTTCTCATATGAGAGAGAAGTTCTGATTGGATATCATCAACTGTCATTAGTCTCATATATTTTTTTAATGGTCAGGAGCTTGACCAGAAAGACAGGGACCAGTTCACAGCCTCTAAGCCCGACTATAGATGAACTTCTTTGTTTATTCTACTCCTGAGAAACAAGGAACCTTCAGTATTTAGACATTTGAGACAAAAAGAAACTAGCAGAGGGCTGAGAAATTGGTGTGTGTGGCAGTATATTGCAGAGAAAATAAAGGGGCCCAATGAAGAAAAATATACTTGGATTCAAACCTTAGACCATACACTAAGGTAGGCTCCATCCTCATGAATTGAAGCCCTAGTTGTGAATGATAAAAGCTGTGCAGTAACCAGAAGGTAATGTAGGAGAATATCTTCGTGACTTAGAGATGAATTAAAGATTTCTATTCAACAAAGAACACCAGGAAGAAAACTAACACAGAAATTACAAATTAAAGTTAAATATTTGCAATTGTTATGTTTATTTTATTAATATTAATTTTATTAATTTTGTGTCTAATGTAGAAACTCCTACAAATCAATAAGAAATAGTAAATGAGTAAAGGATTTGAAATGCAGTCCGCAAAAGAAGAAAACCTACATAGAACACAAGGAGTTAAAGAAATACTCAAATTCATTAGTAACAGAGAACCATAAATAAAATAATGAGATATCAATTTGTGCCCATAAATGGGACAACAACTTAGAAAGCTTGCCACAGGGGAATGCAGGAATCCTCATGTTCTACTTCTTGGTGCAGTGTGGATGGTACAGACTTTCCGGGAAAAAAACTCTACCAGCATTTAGTCAAATCAAGTTTGCACATGTGATAAGCCATCCTGGTCCTAGTTACAGAATTCTCACACAGATGTAGAGTGGATATAGGTGAGGATTCTTATTATGGCGCAGCTTCCACTAAACGGAGTTGGAAACGATCTAAGTGATATCTCTGGGCAAAAGGTTAAGTAAATAGGGGAAAGGAGTGGTAGCACGTATTATCAGGTACACACGGCAACACTAAAATGAGAAAAGTAAGAAACAAGAAAGTCTAGAGCACAGTGCCATTTTCTTAAAGTGCACCCATTACAACATTACTCAAATAAAAGAATCTACAGCAAACATACTAGAATAATTGTGATAACCGAGTGGGAACGGGGATATGAAAACATAACTAAATAACAATGAAAGTTCCATGAACTGAAGAATATGATGAACCCAACCCAGATCTCTTCATCTAAAAGTAGAAGGTGGGAAAAGCAGTTAAAAAACAACAACAACAACAAACCCTTTTGATTGATTTCTGTTTCTTCAAATTCTGAATTTTCCACTTACTTTTTGAAAAAAAAAACAATAATAATAACGATTGATTTCTGGCAGTTCAGGATTCCTCCTAAGCAACTGGAAATCTATGAAAATATTCATGAAAAGAAGCAGCTCCAGCTGTCTGCAACAATAATCTAAACCAAGATTCTAGCTTTTGAAATCTCCACCAGCCAAGAATATTTTAACAAGCTGTACGTTTTAGTTTGTATGATGAAAACAATTTTGTTTCATTTTCTACACACAAAATTGTGTCATAAGAGTGAATGCCTTTTTAAACTGCTTGTATTCTTACAAATGGTCTATTTTTGCATAACAAATTACTCTGAAACCTACTGGCTTCAAACAACAAACCTTTTTTTATCTCACAGTTCTACTGTTAGGAAGTCGGGAGTGGTTTGGATGAATGGTGTGGCCCAGAGTCTCTCGCGACATTGCAGTCATGATGTCAGCCAGGGTTACTGTCATCCGAAGGCTTGACAGCTGGAGGGTTTGCTTCCAGGATGGCTCACCCACATAGCTGGTATCAGGAGGCCTGTTTCTTGCCTTGTAGGCATCTCCATCGGGCTGTTTGAGCGTCTCCGTGACATGGCAGTTGGCTTCCTCCACGGTTGGCGATCCCAAAGAGAAAGCAGGAAGACGCCACAGTGCTTTTTCTACGTAGTGTTGGAAGCCACACAGTCAGTTTCACTACACTCTATTCATTGGAAGTGAGTTCCTAAGTCCGGCCCCCACTCAAGGAGGAGGGAAATTAGGCTTCACCTCTTGAAGGGAAGAGTGTCGAAGAATTGAAGGATATATTTTTAAAACACCACAACACTTGTTGGATATACTTCTCCTTGGGGGCTGCTCTTGACCTCCCTCATACCCACCCACTATTGATAAGTTCTGCAGCATCCCCCTAGAAGGTTCTAGCCCATAAGATATTTTCTCTCCAGCAATATCAGGATCCCCTGACACAGGCCTCTAGGAGAACAGACTAGGCCAGAGCTTTTAAAATTTCAGTTTAGGACCCAATAGTGTGTCTTTGTCAATTTTTTTTTTTAAATAGATGAGATGAAAAAATACGTGCATGTATTCCACATAGTAAGAATAAGTTTCATGAAACATTTATATGAATTCTAGTCATTCTTTGGCTTAAATATTTGTTGAAAACATACAATGTGCCAGGCACCGTTTTTGACACTTGCAATAAATAAGTGAACAAAACAAAGACCGCCGATCTCCAGGTGCTTACAGTCTAGTGTAGAGATTGAGATCATAAAAATAAACACAATAAAATCAATTATTTAGTATATTCAAAGATTCGATGGAAAGAGGGAAAAAGTAAGGGTCGTACAGAGGGGTTTCACAAGTTGGGAGGTGTTAGTTGCCATTGTAAATAAGGTATATAGGTAGGCCTCCTTGAGAACGTGACAGAAATGACACATGTGTGTATGTAAGTGCGAATGTATGCATGTGTGTCCATGTATGTGTGCACTGGGTCTACTCGAAAACTAATTCCTCGCCATGAATTATGTAATCTGAAAATCACTGCCTCCAAAACAGTGTGGCCCAGATACAATGGGAAGGAAGGAGACAGGGAGAAAAAGGAAGAGGAACATCCTTTCTTCCCCTTCGGTTTCCAGAACAGGAGATGGTACTTGTTTGGGAAGGAGTGATGCTGGGGCCCTCTTTCATGCTGGCCCTGGGCTGGTGTGAAGCATCATCTCACACCAGGATATTGTTAACCCTTTTAAACTTGCCAAACCCAAGCCTCTAATTAGAACTATCCCAACTTTTAGCAAGTTCACTAGTAAGCTCATAATTTCAGCGAGCTACGATGTATGTCACGTAAAGAAGGAACCTTGTGTTGGGGGAGCATGGAAGGGTTCCAGATCCTGACAAGATGCGAGGCGAAGGGAGAGATCCCAGGGAATTTCCTGGAAATTGAGGTTATGGGGAAAGACTGTGCAGGGAGAAGGATTTCTATTGAGAAGGAAAAGTCCGCGTAAGGTCCTGCAAGAGAGGAAACGTATGGCATAGAGAGAAGGCAAGTATTGTGATTCTAAATATGGGATGGTAAAGTGGTGAGAGCAGAGCCAGGCTGACTTTGAAACCCGTGTCAAGATATTTGGACTTCATCCTGAGGGCACTGTGGCTTTTAAGCAGGGAGAGATTTGTATTTTAGAATGTTGACCCTAGCAAAAATGAATAACGATGATCTTCAAAATGCAATGCAAGCAACTTCTGAGGTGTGCAAAAACAGTCTGTTAAAGAATGAGAAAAAGATATGACATCTACTTTTTCTTCTAAAAAATTAAGCTTCACTATTTACTATATACTTAATCTCTTAATAGTTAGTCTATATAATATTACTATTTAAGCTATATAATATATTTAATCTAATATATAGATTTCAGCATATAATTATATATATAATTATAAATAAATATATATTGGGGGTACATGCTCAAAAACTTTTACTGATAGCGATGTGCAATCAAACACGTTTGGAGACCAAGACTTGGAAGGATCCCCAGGAAGTCCTTACCCCTCAGTTCCTGGTGAGCTCAATTCCAGCTCTGGGAATAAGGGCTCCAACCAGGGCCTTATTCACAGCTGAGGAGCCACCCAGCTCAGTGATGCAAGGACCGGGTGAAAGGATTTCATGGCCGCCATCCCAACTCTTGCCCCAACAGAGCAGTGTCCAAGAAACAAAGGAAACCTGGCAGTCCAAGTAGAAAAGACAGAAACAGGAAGTCCTGGCAGGACCCCGGGGAGTAAAGCCAGCAGGACTATTTGGCAAATTTTCATTGCTGCTCAATAACAAGTTTGTGCAGAGGCACAGGATAAGACCTCATCACAAATGTAGAGTTTGACCTTGAACTATATCCTTTTCTAATTGGCACTCTGCTAACCATTATAAAGGCTGTTGCCATGGTTACTCATGGTTCACCATTTGTACTGATAGTGAAGAGCTTTTGGCCACCCAGGCTAGAATGCTGAAAGAGAGAGTTTTTCCATGTTAAAACTATTCTTATGCATTTGATGACTTCTCGCCAAGAGAGCAATTTGAGATATAAAAAGACTATTTAATTGTTTGTGCAACTTGTATACTGTGACTGCATTGTGAGTGAAGTACCTTTGACAATACGCATTTCTTCATTTGAAGCTGCTTTGTATTGTTTCCATTTACCATTTACTTTTCCCTTAGCTTTAAATTGAGTATATGTAAAATAGGATTTTACAATCAATTGTCGTTTATTGGTTCATGCCCTTTTTAAAAATCTGCTCTGTGCACTATTTTCAGCCTATTTTAATTTTGTATACTCATCACTTGCCACTAAATAATTAATAGTTGTCAAGTACACACTGAAATTTTTCAAATGTCAGCCTTTTCCAGAATATAATCTAGGTAAAATGTAGCCAATGAATAATGCAAGAATTTAGATATTATGGTTTTGTAAATTTCTATTTTGCTCATAATAGAAAGTCATTAAACATCACTTCATTGTTAGCTCATGGTTCATTATTAGATGGTATAGAAACCCATGACCTCTGGTGCTAGCTAAATCTGAGGATAGAAGGATAGCTTCAAGAGAGGGGAGCCTCGAAAAATCTGTATGCTATCCGGTTTTACCAAAGTTCCTTAAAAGTTGTTTAGTCTAGGGCGTTGTGGCAGAGGACAAAAGAGGACCTATCTAGGAGGTTAAATCGGCAGAACTGTGTTGTGTTGAATTTGGAAGGTGAAAAGCGATGGGTGAGGACAACGCATAGGTTCCTGCTTGTGCAGCGTCACGGTGGTCCCGGTCATTGAGCTAGGGGACAGCGGAAGAGAACCAGTTTTGATCAGGAAGACAACAAATTCAGTCTTAGACATGTTCAGCTTGAGAAACTTTTGAGACATCCAAGTGGAGGAGTAAAGTAGGCAAGATCTGGAGTGGAGAAGAGAAGCTTGGGCCAGAGACGTCACTTGGAGAGTCATTAGCATGTAGATAGTGACTGAAACTATTGGCAAAGCTGAGATTTACCAAGGAGAGTATAGAATGAGAACAGAGTTTAGGACTGACCAGTAAAGAATCCTGATATTTAACGGCCAAAGGATGAAAGTTTCAAGAAGGACAATAAATTGTTACTGTGTTAAATGCTGTTTAGCAAGAAGTTAAACGGTTGTGGGATGATGTGAAGAGCAATGGAAACACCAACGTCAACTACATGGACGTGATATGAGTGGGCTGAGCAATGAGAGGCGAAGAAATAAAAAACATAAGTCTATTCACATCTATCAAGAAATTTGGTTACAAACGAGAGAAGAAAAACATAGCGGGTTTTAGAGGGTGTGCAAATGAAGGCATAGTTTTTTGTTTGGTTTTGTTTTCTTTCAAGATGAAACAGGAGCACGTCATGGAAAGAATCCAGTTGCAAGGGAGAGGCGGAAGCCACAGAAGAGCAGAGGGATCATTGTGAGCAGTGGGAGCGCAGGTCTGCAGGTCAGGAAGAAGGAATGCCTCCCAACGTACCAGTACCAGAAAGCACATACCGGTACCAGAAAGCACAGAGGCCAGATACGGGCGCCAGGTGCTTCGCTGGAAGTTGAGAGAGTACTTGGCTGGTGGCTTCCACTTACTTTAAGAAGCTGAGAATAAGAAGGGAGGCAAAAGGATTAGAGGTTTGAGGAAAGTGGGAAGTTTCAGTACAGACTCTGAAAAGAGAGGCAAAGTGAGTAAACCAGAAAAACGTACTAGGACTTCCAGGCCATGCAGAGCCCTTTTGAGATTGGCGATGATTAATTTATAAATTCTCCTTTTCACAGGCCTAATGGAAAAACTGCCAAACACATATTAAATGTTAGTATCTTGATAATTACTTTTAATAAGGACCTCATAGCAATTGTTTTCTTCTACACATATTTTATTGTGTCTATTTTTCTCTCATCACCCTTGAGCATAAAATCCAAATCCATGAGAAAGAGTTGAGATAACTGTATCTAATCTTTTTTTCTTTATGATTTAAAAAAAATGTGCCAGATTGGCTAAAAAAATAATCCTTGAAACCTCCCAAATACTAATCCCGGAATTCATATTTGGAATGCTGAAGAGGACACACAGATAAAAACGCAGCATAAAGAGTGCCCTTGAAGGGTGGACTGGAGGAGGGATTATCTAAAAGTGTGCGGAATTCAATAATTCATAAAGAATAAAGGAGTCATTAAGATGCAATTAAATAGAGAGTATGCAAAACCAAATTCAGAAAATTAAATAAATGCAAGAATTTGAGTGTCTAAAGCAAAGTAGCTGTGTCGCCTTTGCTCTATGAGACATACAGTAAAAAGGACAGTATGAGACCAACAGATGGCCGATATGGTAATAAAGGCAATGAAATAAACAGGGAGGGACAACAGTAAATGTTGAAGACAAACATTTGTGGAGGAATATAAATATAAAAAGAAACAAAGATAAGTTACAGAAAATATTGTAAATGTACCAGCATTTATTGTATCCCTTAGTAGCTCACTATTAAGAAGCTTCTGTCTCCTGGAGTTCTGGGGAGAGAAGCAGTGAGGGATCTTTGTCCAGATGTTTCCATTTCAAAGAGCTGAAGGTGAGGTAAGTCCTAAGGTTAGCCAATCACATCTTTCCACCTTGAGCTCCACTCCTTCCTCCAGGCTCTCTACTGGGAGATGACCCTTCTCTTCACATGTACACATGTCTCTCCTTTAGTGTATATCTAAGGAAAGTCTACGTAAAAGACCTGCATCTTTACCATCCACTCAGTTGCCGAAGCCGGGAGTCTGTCTGTGCTCAGCTCTGCCGTCTCCCTCACCAGCTGCCCACATTTAATCCATCTGCAGTTCTACTTAATCCTCGCACTTCTACTACTGAAATGTTTTCCGAATCCATTCACCTGTCCCTCAGTCTCCACAGTTTCTACCTTGGGCTACCATTGTTTCTCACACAAAATACAATTGCCTTCAGATTGGCCTCCCTGCCCTCGTTTGGTCAATTCCCACAGCTCACCCTTCCCCAGTTCAGTAGCTGCATGGCCAGAGACTTTTCCAAAATGCAAATCTGATCGCGCTAGTTTACTGCTAAATTATGCAATGGCCACTTATTGCCCTATCACCCTAAGTTTAAAGTCCAGACTCCTTAAATCTTGATCACCAGGCCCTTTGTCTTTTTTATAGCCTCCCTCCAGCATTTCAATGCCAGGCTAACTAAACTCTCTCTTGCCCTCACCTCACCCTGCCTCTTTCTCTCTTCATTTCCTCCTCTACCTTCTCCCACTTCCTGCCCCATTCACTGCACAAACTGCTAATTCCCATCTCTGTTTAGATACTGTACCCCAGCAAATCTTCCTAAACCTAATTATTTCATGTAGACTCAAAATTGTTCTTTTTTCTAAACGTCACTTCCAAAAAACCCCTGTTGTATTTTATGGCACTTATTAGTTTGAAAGCTTTCCGATTGTCAGGATTACGTCTCTTTTTTTCTGTGTTACAGTCCTAAACACAGTGATTGAGCTGTTAGAGGCTTCCAAAAATACTCGATTAAATAAATAGGAGATCAAATGAATTCCCAATGCAACCCACAGTTTAGAAACTAGATTTGATCGATGTTGCAGATTTGACCAAACTTGAGGAAAAGACTGACAAGGCATTGAATCAAATTAATCAGAATTCCAATTTATTCATTTCAGTAAGAAATATAACTGACAAGCAGGCCCAGAGTTCATGTAGACCTTATATTCTCTGTGGATTTGGGAAACCAAATCACAGAATCTTTTTTGATAAGCATAGATTCAGAGAGAAGAAAGTTATAATTCAAATGTTTAATGACATAAGACTTTAGTTGCCTGATTTTCTTCATTTTTATGATTGGTGGATATGTCTGCCAGGTAAAGGCTCTGTGTCCTGTCCAAGGATGGCACTGCCAACACCAGTGTTTCTGACTGCTATTTCTTGGGCCTCTCTGCTAGCAACCCCACCCTCTCCCCCCATATTACAGCGACACATTGTTTAGATAAGCAAACATCTTCTTTTGAATTGTTAGAGTTTTAACCAGACAGAGTCATCAGAGAGGTTTGCACATCTCTATTCTGACCCCTTAGAAGTTTTGATTTTTCTCTCATTTGATATTTCCCTCATTCTCACTTGGTATTTCCCTCATTTAAAATCTCCCTCATCTCCAAGTCCTAGGTGCTGACATGCCCCAAGTAACATTTTCCACATGAACATTCTGAGCCAGTACCATTGACTGGTGGAGATATCGACTGCATTAGGTAATTTACTGGGCCATTGACTCGTTTGAAAATTGAGGGCTTCTTGGCAATGATGTTTGAAAAGAGAAAAATGTTAAGTCTAGGAGACAAGACAAGCATTAAAACAGCTTTTGGGTGCCAAACCAGCAAGGTGGCTGATGCAGTACAGTAGAAAGACAGGCTGGTGGCGAAGCTAGAGGATGGTCATTTTAAAATTTAAAAACCTGTGCTTCGAAAAACTTCAAATGTAAATATCTTGTCATTTCTGTTTTCTATAATTATTTCTTATTCTCCCTTAAGGTATACAAGTTCGTCTTATAAACACCAAAGAGTTCCTTGATGGTTCTTATGATAGCAATAACTCTCTTTTCTATGATTTTTGTATCTTCTCCCACTAAAATGACAGCTCCATTAGGAAAAGAATCAAGGAGTCTGCCTCATTCATCTCTGCAGCTCAGGATCTAGAAGAGAATCCAGCACAGCAAATATGCTGAATTAACTATCATCAAAAAATGAATGCTCAGGAGAGCCAGAGAAAGATTGTTTTGGCTGAGGTTGGAGTAGCGTTCAAAGTGGGAGAGTGTGTCCTGTGCCCCGATTGGGAGATGATAGAGGAAATTAAACTGAGAGAGTCCACTTGGAAAGTGAAGCCTCAGAAGAAAAGAGAAGACAGGTTACAGAAATGATTCAGTCCAGACCCAAGGTCACCTTCCGGCGCTCTCCTTGGCCGAAGCCAGTGTTTTGTATCAACACACGAGGGGCTCCTGTGGACAAATATGGCACAAGAATAGACAAGATGCCTAACCGGGACTCGGCAGCAAACACTACAGGAGCGTTCAGTATTTGAAATTTTTTAACTTATGTATGGTAACAAAATGTTACATAAATTACTTACTTTTTAATCCGGAAATAAACCGAAAAGAACAAAGGAAAAGAAAACTGGAAAAAGTGATGAAGTAGGTCATGGTTCTGCTAACTTGACTTTCTGAAACTCAGGAAATTTCGAACCATTCTTTCACTCTATTTTCAACTTTAAAGACCAAATAGCCCACTTCAGTCTTCTTGATGACCGCTTCTGAATATGGCTCTATCAGATGGTTCTAAAGATCAAATGACATCAGCACCCTGTCAAAATGTTTTACAGAATTATCTGGGCACATTATGCTCTTGTCTCTTTACAAGGAAGGCCATGTTTTTAAAATTTCCGTTGAAGTCTCTGCCTTAGTTGTTCAGTGTCCCAGGACCAGCTTCTCTCACAGTTTGATACTGGAAAGAAGTTTATCTCCCAAAGAACTGGCATCTTTTTAAATGTCTAATAATGGAAGACCCATAAGTCATCAATTTTCCTTGGCTTCCATGAAGCTCAGAGATCAATGATGGGCTCAATTAAATCATCCTTAGCCTAGACCTTGACCCAGGAAACCCTAAGTTAGAAATATTTGGATAATATGCTTGAATGTCTGTAACTTCTATACTGTAAAATCATGGAAGTATGTGAACAATGAATATTTTATTCATACTACTTGGTTTTGTCCCACAATGAGCTCCAAGAAGAATCTAGTTCACAACTATTTTGTTTTCCTCAGTCTCGTATGGAGGTTCATTAACTACTGTTCCATCCATTTATGCAAGTCAGCATACAGAAGAAGATAGGTTATGTGATATTGTGCTTTATATTTTAAAAATAAACTACATTACTTACATTTATAATTATATGTGCTTTTTTAAGATATGGAAAACAATGGTAGTGGTTACTGAAAAACATTTTGTTTGGATGCCATTCTCTTTTCTTGTGCAAGGTGTATGCTCGTGTACCCATTTATGTTAGGCTCCAAAAGACAAATGGTCACATTCAGGACCGTTTGATAATCTGAAGACAAAACTGTACAATTATCTCCCTCATTCACTACATGATTCTCATTAAAGCATTCACATTTTAATCATTCTTTATAAAACTGTGATTGCAAATTCTTAGAATCTTTTTGAGTAGGCTGGCTTTAAAAAAATACATGAATTTTAAAACAGAATTAACCCCACATATAGCATATATCGATTAAGCAAAAGTCTTTTCACAATGTTTTGATGTTGAAGAAGTTTTTGTGATGGACAGTTCCATGGCTTACTGATTGTTATAATAGTGGTTTATTTCTGCACCTATTAAGCACTTACTGTTTCTTTTAGGTCTGATTTTATGTTCAGAGATGGAGAGAAAGATTAAAGTGATAGAATGTAACTTTCTTTTCTTTGAAGGATTGTTCTAGGCAGAGGAAGACCATAAGCAGAGTTGATGTAAAGAAAATCAGTGGTTAGTTGTGGCACATTCATGCCTGGAAGTGGGTTGGATGGAGACCTCAGGTGGACAGTTAGAAAGAGACATTGGCCTCTCTTACTTAGACATTGGTTAGAGAGCTGACTGTGGGGGCTGGGGGTTGGGAGTTCATCTCTCAATCTGATATGCACTGAAGAGCCATTGTAAATTCTTGATTAGAGCAGTGAGATAATGGTAAGAGGTTTTGTAATTACAAGATAAGAATAGGATATGAAGTTTTCATCAGCATCGAGAGCTATCTGAGCTACAAAAAAAATCTCTAGCTTCTACAGAAAACTAAGGCTTAGGTAAAACAAAAGAGAGAAGAGAGAATTAAATGATAGTTTTGTGTTCAACAGAACATATTTAAAAGACTAAAGTTTTGAGGATTACACTAGGGGCATAGTAAGGCTTAATAAATGTTGTTCTCATCATTGTGAGATCATTTTGTGTTATATTTTAATGGAAAATATAAAAAGTGAAGGAATATTACATTTATCTTTGCAATAACCCTGATATGTACATGTTAATATCCTTATCTTTTATAGTTGAATATACCTGCTCAGAATGGCTAAGAAACACACATACTCTAAATGACAGAGTGTAGGTTTAGACCCAGATCTGTCTGGCTCTGAAATCCATCCTTTTTCCATTCTGTCTCTGAATTGGGAATCAAAAGATCTTCCAGGATCTAAAAGAGCAAATGTATAATTGAAACCAATTGATGCTGCAAACACGCCTAAAGAAAAGTGTCAGTGAAAGGGGAGAATGTTCAACAGCGGAGCACTGGGGGAAGGGGGGCCTGAGAGGCAGAATTTAGCTCTATAAAGCAGAAAAATTCACTCTGACTGATACACATAGTCAAGTGGCTTCCTTTGAACACACTCGGAGCTCCAGCTTTACTAGGCAGGGATGCTATTTTCCTCATCTTTCCACATTTACCCAAAGGTTTCACTCACTGGTTTCCCAGATACCTTGTTAGAGAGGAATGTGTGCTCTTTGTAAGGGAGAAGAACTGGAAAGCAAGATTCTAGGCACTGGAAAGGATATCGTCCTTCATAAATTGAAACACTGATGATCTTATTTATGCCATGGCCCCTTGTGGATTTTATTAGCATCAGTCATTTTCTGCATATAGCTAATCAGTCTGTCACTCTAATGTGATGACATTTCTGAACGTGTACAACTATGAATACCGTGATAAAGAAAATACTACCTGTGAGGTCACTGGTAGCCAGAGGACCCCCTCCTGGTGATGCCTCTCATTTAGAAGTTCAACAGTGGGGAGTTCATATTTTAGATCTCCCGCTGTGTCTCTACTCCTGAAAACCTTTTCAGTTCAACTTATCCTCGTTGAAGTTTCTATTTAGAAGAACCATATGTCAGTTCCATTCACATTTCATTCATCAGAGCAAGTTCCATATCCACATCTAATGTCAGTGGTGTGTGAAAGTATAACTTTTGACAGGAAAAGCAGCAAATACTTAGGAACAAAAATATAACTTACTACACAGGTATGAGTATTTGCTTACTTGTCTAATTGAAGATTCTTTTCCTACCAATAGTCAGAATATTTTCCCTCTTCAATAAATTCCCTGTAATTTCTATTAGTATTTGCTTCAATGGTTCATATGAAAGAGTATGATTGTTTCACTTTAAGAATTTTGATTGACTTCTGTACGTAGTCAGCTTTGCTGCAGTCATAACTCCAAAAATCTCATTCTTTTGCAATAGAAACCCTTTTTATATCTTGTGTATGTTTCACGTGGGTCTGTACGGTCAACTCCAGATTCCGGTTCTGTGCCTAGGCTGCGGGGTCAGTGGCAAGTCTGCTCCCTACGTCTTCTCAGTCTGGGACTTCAGATATGAAATGTGATTATTTTGTCGACTTCCTTGTTTATACCCTCAGCACCCCTGATCTTGGAAGTGCTATCCTATGACAGGATCTGAAGCAAGAGCACAGGCTGAAGCAGCCAATCACAGTTAAGCCTTCTGCTTTTGTGTGCCCGCTGCTCACTTTCCACTGGCCCAGCTCAGCAAAGGGGTTTGGGAGTACACCCTGCCCCTGCTTATAGGGGTAGTGTGAAGTCTCATGTAATGAACAGGGATGTCTAATCTTTTTTTATAGAAAGGAAGAATGAGCAAGTGCAAACAATAAAACAAAATCTGTCGGGTTTTCTACTGAGCTTTGTCAGGAATTTGAAGGACTGTTGCCACATGACTTAACATGTTACTTCTGTCTCTGCATTCTTAGATTCTCAAGCACCTTTTCCAACCTCAGCTATCACTGTGTCCATCAGCTCTGTGTGGGCTCCCAGCAACTCCACACAGGCACAAACTCAGTAGATACTTTCTTCTTCCTTCCCCCTCTGAATATGTCCCGGGAAGTGTTTGTTCGACATCTCAGAAGATAGTCCCTGGGATCAAGTACTGGCCAGCTTGATAAATCAGCTTCATAATACCTGTCCCCCTTCCCTGCCTCACCCCTTAACCTTTCCCATTCTCTGGAATTGCACTCCTGAGAAGTAGTAGCACACAAGCTAAGAAAGTGGTAGGTTGAATGTTTATGTTCCCCGAAAATTCCTATGTTGAAGCCCTAACCCCAGTGTAGCTGTATTTGGAGATAGAGCCTCTAAGGAAGTAAGTAAGGTTAAATGAAGTCATAAGGTTGAGGCCCTATTCCAATAAGATTAGAGTCTTTAAAAGAGGAGAGAGACATCAGAGAGCTTGCTTTCTCTCTGTCTCACTGTGCAGCACATAAACTGAAGAAAGGCCACATGAGCACATGGTGAGAAGAGGCCTCGGGATGAAACCTTTCCTACCAGCACCTTGATCTTGGACTTCCCACACTCCAGAACTGTCATTAAAGCCAGCCAGTCTGTAACATTTTGTTATGGTAGCCGAGCAGATTAATACAGATGGGCATCTAGCATATAGTAGGCATTCAATAAATGGTAGCTGTCATGATCATTTCTTCCATATACTAACAGCCTTCACCTTCATCAGTTGGTTTAGGAAGAAGTCAAGATTTATAGTATTCATTTTCCTTTCTTCTATTTTTACCTCCCTTTTCTCACTCCACTCTTACTCTTCTCTCTTTCCAACTTTTTACTACTGTATTATGTAATATTTTGCAGAAATTCTGCATATTTTGTACTTTTTAATTGAATCTTGTCTTATTTGCAGAAGTCATTTCTTTTCGGTTACTTAAACCTTATGGATCAGAGATACCACAAGAGAAAATAGGGTCATTCCAATTAAGGTAAGTTGATGAGAGTTTAATAAAGAGATTGTTTACAAAAGTATGGCTAAGATGGAGGAAAACCACAAAGGATACTGCCACACCACCTTTGGGCTGACTGGTCAAAGAGAAGAGCATGCGCCAGAAGAGAAAGGAGCGAGTCTTGTGGAGGGGCCCACCTGGACAAGAGCTGTGACCCGGGGTCAAGGATGAAGAGGACAGAGGGAACAGAGTGCACAATGACAGTGCCTTTTTCTGATAATCCATCAGCACCAAACCACTAACACTCTGCTTTGATCTTAAAATATATGCAAATCGTCCTCATTTATGATTTTAAGAAATGACCAACTTAGGCCTTGTGAAAAGAAATATGTGAGGAAAAAATAGGCCACTATGATGTTCCCACCCAGAGCACAAATGCAAGGTGCTTAGAGGAAACTTGTCTACCAGGAAACAGAGAATATATTTTAGTTCTTATAATCAAGAAGGTTAAGAAAGGTAAAAGCTCCTACAAAGGAATTCTCTTCAGTGCTCCCTGCTTATAAATTTGATGAGAAGCTCCAGTTCTGGAGTCCCTAGTTCTCATAAACCTACTTACTCTGGGAGACAAATATGAAACACTAAAAATAAGCAAGTTGAACAAGCTATACTTCTTATGAGTCCATTTTAAAGTCTCTGAAAATGACCCATCTTCAGAGTAATGAAAATCTATAAATACAACATTCAAATTGAGCTAAAATGATTCATAGGTTTGACTAAAATTTATGTGAACTTTTTATTGGAAATTTATACATAAAATATTGCTTAAATGTGGTAACTGATGCAACTCAAGTTGGGTATAATTACAATTTCATTTCATTATGGTTTAGCATAATACTTTGAGATAATATCTTTGTCATTGAATAACAATTCAGAGGAAATTTAATTTTCAATTTAAAATAAATGTAACCTAAGAAACGAAGCTGTCACTCTTCAGCAGAAGTAAACCAGAGACGAAATCCTCAGAAATCAGTAAGGGAGTTTGCTTTCCCTTCCTGTGTGCTGGCCACAGTTCTGCTAGAAAATACGAGGACCCCGGGCCTGCTCCCACCTCACAGGGAGGCTCACAAATATTGCTAAAAGCAAGACTGATACTTATTTTAGAGAAAATGAAGGCGAGTCACGATCTAACTGCAGACTGTTCAAAATACTCTTCCATCCGGCAATGTCAGCAATGGAATAGAACTCAGTATAGAAACTCTAGCTGAGTCAAGACTATTAGTCCATTTAGTCATTTAGCAAATATTTATTGACCATCTACCATATGTCAAAGTCTGTTCGGAGTTTGGAGGATAAAGCTATATTAAAAAAAAGTTCCTGACCCCCAAAATTTTGCCTTCTAGATGGGAGGGAAACGTTGTAAACGGTAAATATGTCAGGTGGTGAAAAAATGTTATATAGAAAAATTTAAGCACAGCAAAAAGCAGAGACATGTCCACCTATGTTCATAACAGCATTATTCACAGCAGCCGAAAGGTGGAAACAACCAAGTGTCCATCGAGGGATGAATGGATCAACAAAATGTGATATGTACATGCAAAGGAATATTATTCCTAAAAACAAAGGAAAGTCTGACACATACCACAATATGGATAAAACTTGAAGACATTCTGCTAAGTGAAATAAGCCCGTTACAAAAGGACACATATTGTATTATTCCATCTATGGAAGGTACTAGAGTAATCAAATTCATAGAGACAGAAAGAAGAATGGTGGTTGCCAGGCGCTGGGGGTTGGGATAGGAGTTATTGCTTACAGAATGCACTGGGGAGATAAAAACTTCTGGAGCTAGATGGTGGTGATAGTTGCACAACAATGCGAATGTACTTAACTGAACTGACTTGTACATTTAAAATGGTTCAGATGGTCAATTTTATGTGTATTTCACAACATTTAAAAAGAATATTTTAAGAAAGGATTTCTCTAAACAGACTACAAGCATCCTTACCCAAATGGTTGGAGACGAATTTGACACCCATTTACTACAAGCTCGCCAGCATTTGGAACTGGGGCGGGATAAATAAAAGAGTATAAGTACTAATTTCTTCTTGGTGGAGGCTAGAAGGAGGTGGCTCTCCCCAGCACACATTCAGAATGATGTAACTGAGGCATCTCAGACGACATATCTACTGAAGAAGAAACCTGCCCATCTTAACAAAATAAAGCCTCCTTTTCAACATTGGCAAACAAGGGAGAATCTCTCCAAGGGAAAGGCCATTCATCCGAACTTTATCTTCCCCTTGGAGCTCTCTCCCTGAATACGATTGCTATTCTTCACTGGCTTAAAGGGCTATACTGTCCCTTTATGTCCTTGAAGCTATTATGGCACAGCTACAATAAGACTAGATTATTTTTGTAAGACTTTGCTCAAGAATATTAAAAAAAAAAAAACATGGCAACATATAACTAACTTCTTTGGCTTATAAAATATATCTTTCTCTGGGTGTTGCAGGCTGCAGTCTAACTATGACCTGATCTGCAGCTACGAGGTGAGGGCTTCTTGAAATCTAGACTCACGAGCATTTAAGACCACATTTTGAAAGACAACTTCTTGGCTGAAAAATGTCTTCCTTGTCAGATAACTGACATTGGGCTCAGAGTCGTGACCTCCTCAGGGCAACCTCGTCCCACACCCACACTCACACAAAAGCTCCCTGTAGCCTCAACAGGAGAAGCATTCTGAGTTCAACACGGTCAAAGAAGAGGTTGTTTCATCACAGTCCAAAATGGAAAAGTCTCTTGCCTGTCACACCAACCCCACTGCTTTCCTGGGTTCTCCGTTCTCTTAAACTAGAGACTAAAAATTATTCTGGACTCCTGTCTTTCTACTTCCCACCTCCCCACATCCAAATAGTCACCAGTCCTCCTGTGAATCTGCTTTCTGAAAGCGCTTAAATTACTTCATTTCTCTCCATCCCAATTCCACTACCTAGTTTTCTGTCTTTATAATCTCTAATTAGAGATTATAATCTCTAACCACAGTCATCTTCACGGTAGTTTCCGGCCTCCAGTTTCTCCCATTCCAGTCTGCCCTCCACACTGTCCACACTGATGTCCCCAAATCCAAGTCTATTCACAACAAAAACTTTCGCTGGCCCCCCTACCTACAAGATCCATCCTGAGATCCTCACAAACGGGCCTCTGCTTACTGGCCTTATTTCTTCCACCCCCCTCAAAAGACTTTATCCCTTATCCTTTGAAACAGCTATCGGTTCCCAGAAAACACAGACTTTTGCGGCTCTTAAAACTCGTCCCCATTGTTCCCTCTGTCCAGAATGGCTTCTCGTTTTCCAATTGGCATATTCTTAGTCTTCCTTTCAAATCCATCAAAGGTTTTTATGGGGTATTTTTTTTTAATGTTAAATTTCCTTGACTGCCCTTGACAGTTAGTGGCTCCCTTCTCTGACTACAGAGTACTTTGAATAAAACTTTAATAGCTTCTTTCATATTTTATAGTAATTGTTTTCAATTCTGCCATTCTTCCTCTTCCCTAGACTGTAAACTTCTGAAGAGAGAAGACTGCATTGGTCTTTGTATTTTCATCACTTAGCACAGGACCTAGATAGAACAGGAGCACAAGAAATTTATTTGTTAACTCACGAAAAATAGTCACTTAGTGTCTGCTACTTGCCAAACTGTGGGCTAGGCGCTGGAGATGCAGCAGTAATAAAAACATGCCATCCCTGCTCTCCGGAGACTTGAATGACGAATGATTTCACTGAATTTCCCCAGACCACATTTTTCTTTAACCTAGGCTCAGCTTTGCCCAAACTCTTCCTATCCGTTTCTTAAAACACCAGGTCTGCCAGTGATGGTGTCGATCAGGACAGATAAGTATTGCAGGGTCAGGGATCCAAAGAAGTTTTTGTCCTGATCTCTGCCATCCAGAGGCATGTAGTCTGGGTGAGGAGTAAAATCCCAACACGTGGAACGACTAAGAAACAATATAGAAACATAATTAAGTGGTAACTGTGTGGGACAGACTGCATAGTTTCAGAAGGGGGATAATGAAGTTAGCCATATAATCAGTGCATAATTTATAATGCATGCTGCGCACATCACCAGTGAATTCAGAGCAGCAGCAGAAAACAAGGCTTTGCTCCCTATCATGATAGAAGAATCAGGTCTGTGGGAAAACTGACCTGTTCATCTGCTCAGAAAGTGAAAGGGGCCACTCTCATGATGGTATGTAAAAAGAAATAGAAAAAACACCACCCGAAAAACAGATTTCTGGAGTCCTGTTTGCAGGGCATGGAGTTCCCAGGGACGAAGACAACTGGAATTTCATTTATTTATTCATTTTAAAATATATTTCAAGGAAAAGAATTAGAGCACAGTTAGGCAGGGTGTCACCCAAGGTCCCCAAATCCTCATGCTCCCTGTGTCTCATTGTCAAGGGCAGAAAAAAAGCACCAGTTATAGGTTGAACATCTGTGTTCTCATATAAACATATTTTTCCCTTTGAACAGTCCTTTTCTGGACATCCTTATTATCTCTGCCCCTAATTCCTCATAAGCCAGCAAGCCTAGTCTGTGGCTTTGACATGAGCCAGCCCATCCCTGAGTTACCCTCCTCATACCAACCCTTTCCAAGGGGCCAGCTTGGTTCTTCCTGTGGCACTGGAGGCTGCCGAAGGCAGATGACTGAATTCCAATTCCTCAAGTTGTTTGCAACTCATCCTGCCTCCTGGAAATCCTCTCAATTGGGCTATCCAGAGGTTTATGCTAATTCACCCAATCTATACTGGAGAAAAGCTCTTCCTTCTTCACACTAAACCTCCTGGCTAAGGAGTCTAACTCAGCACCAACTGACCTCCTGCAGCATAAGAGAACACAGGGGCCAGTTACCTAAATGTGTTAACTACCTCTGTTAGACTTCAGGCAACAAGAAACAGAAAAATTAGATATGATTTTATAGACATAAAGATTCTATATTTAAGTTCATTAAAAGGCCACTGGATCGACCGTCCCTTATCAAGAAGTCTACTTCACGTCCATTCCTCATTACTGTAGCATTAAGAATTTATGAGAGGCCATATCATGTCAAAAATGTAAACATAAAATCTCTGAGACCAAGAAGAGCAGGTTCTCATGGTAACCCAGGCCCAGGTTCAGCACTTGCAGTTGACGTACTGAGACTTTCCGTGAGGGTCGGGGTGAAGAACCCAAGACTGAGTTTCAGTCTGGCAGGTTCCACGGAGGTGAAACAGCACATGGACACCACTGACAGGGACGACTCACGTTCGCTTCAAGGAGATAGGACGCTCCATTTGTTAAGGACTCGATTTTTATTCTTACCTTAAGTAAACGGGTTTTTCTCCTTTACTTCTGATAATGCAATGACTCTATGAGCACTTGGAAACATAATTTTTTTTTCTTTTAGCGCAGTAACTAGAATCTTCTTTTAAAATCTTTTTTCCCAAAAAGAAAAAAAATTTCATCTGAAGGCAGTATTGATATTTTCCATATCTGTTGGCTCCTAAGGGTGGAATTAGTATTCAGATTCAGATTCAAGCGCAGGCCTGGAGGTCACTGAAGCTGCAAACACGTGAGTCCTTAGCAAATGAACCAACTTCATGGTGGGAGATGTGGGTGAGGACTAAGGGGGGAGGGGGCGAGGTGGGGAGCTCTGAAATCAAATGCTCAGCCTGCCTTTGAGATGAAAATTTATAGGCAATGCCGATTGAAACATCTCCTCTGACAGAAAGGTCAGAGATACATTTCACTTTGTGAGATGACAAGACAGATGTTCATGGAATGTCTAAGCTGGTCCCAGAGAACTGAAACTCACGGTAGCACCAGGATCTACTCAAGTCTGGAAAACTCCAAAGGCATCCATCGCTGAACTTGGTCCCAGGGTTCCCAAATCTACATCCAGGATCATGCACAGGTTCAACAATCTGAAAAATATTTGCCCATTTAGGGAGAAAATATTCTAAATTTATCTATGATATTACAGTAAGCACAAATAAGATTTAATTTTTCTACCCCTTTCAAGCTGTCATTTTACAAAAATTTGTTTTGCATGAGTAGGTACTACATAAACACAATACAAAATTCAAATTATATAAAAGGGTGTAGAGTGAAAATACATCTCCCTCCCACTCCTGACCTCCAGGCCTTTGGTCCCCTTCCCTAGAGGCAAGCGGTGACACTAGTCTCTTATGTATTCTTTTAGACAAATTACAATGGCATTCTTTTAAAGTATTTAAAATGCATTTTTTGTAACTTTTACCTCGTGATTGGAAACCCCCATATAGACACTCTGACAGAATAATACACTGTAGTTGTTGCCTGGGTAATTTCTCATGAAGGCTAAATAGTGACAACCTAGAGAATTTGAAAGTTTCTAAGGAAAGTAGATTGCTGCCTGATTCCTGTGTTTTTTCAGTATTTTGTCTCTAATAGCTATATTTTCTCCTGAAGTCATATGTCCACAAACAAATGGACACACAGAATGAAGAGCTCACAGCATGGCTCTTCAGAAGTTGCAGTGTTCGATGACCAACTGCCTACGTCTAGAATAGTCAACAGAAAGTCAGTCTTTATGCTGAGACAAAAGTTCATAACCTTGCCTCTTCAGATAATTTTTCATTATCTGTGACCAAAATCAAGAACCATAAAGAACTAAATTAAAGGAAAAAAATCAAGGACTAACAGTGTTGCGGCTCTTTCTGAAATTTCTCTAATATTTGAGCATTTGTGTAAACACTCACTACCCTTAACCCAACCTCATTATTCCAGAAGCCTTCTTTCTTTGCTGGGACTATTAAAATAGACTCCTTTTTGTTATCCCTGCAAAATCATCACTGGGGCTAAATCTTACTGGGGGAGCAGGAGAGAGTTATGAAGCAAAGTCAGAGGTTATAGAGACCACATTTAATGAGTTTAGATTTTATTGTACTGATGCTGACAGTGAGAGCCTTTGCAAGATTAGAAATAGAAGATACATATCCTCTGTGCATGTGTGTGTGTATCTAAATCACTCAGCCTACCATGTAAAGAATTATTGTAGGAAAGCAAGAGGCTTTGTATTACTTTAGCTGGGAGATGATGGAGGGTGAAGTATGGTAGTAATTGTGGTGATGGAGAGAATGAGATGGATTCACTGCATGTCTTCGAAGCAAATTAGGCAGAACTTGCTGTTGCATTGAACATGAGAGGGGGTGATGGAAAGAGAAATGAAAGATAATTTCTAGATATTTTGCCTCTGCTACTGAATGGCTACAGTTCTATCTTGAATTGGGATAGGAAAAGGAGGAAACAGAATTTGGGAGTGGCATATGGAGGAGTCGAAAGCTGTGCTTGGGCCATCTTAAACCTTCGGTACCGAGCCGATGTACTGACTTCCATGCTGCCTCACTGGCTCCTTCTCCTCAGGCTTCTCTCATCTCCTCCATTGCTTCCTACTGGAGGGACCCAGGCTTCTTCCTTGGACCTATTCTTTACCCACTCACTCCCTTGGTAACTTCCTCCAGGCTCATGGCTTTAGAGGCTGATATCTCCCATATGTTAATCTCCAAGGCGAGAACTCACTCCCAAAATCTAGGCTCATTTATCCTACTGCCTACTCAACATGTCTAACAGGCAACTCACACTTCCCTCCAAAACTAGGGTTACCAGATAAAATAAAGGACATCACCTGAAGTAGAATAACAGCCAATAATATTTAAGTGTAAGTATAAACAATATTGCATGGTACATACATAAACTAAAAAAGAATTTGTTGCTTAGCTGAAATTCAAATAGAACTGGACATCCTGTATTTTCATTTGTTAAATATGGCAACTTTATCTGAAAATTTGTTCAACTCACTGTCTTCTCCATCTAATTTGATAGTAATTTCATCTTTCATTCCAATTGCTCAAGCCAAAGACATTGGCTTCATCCTCACTCTTCTCTTTCTTTCATATCCCATATCCAATCTAATATCCAAATCCTATGGGCTCTACCTTCAAAATGTATCCACAATCTGAAACTTTTTACCATCTTCACTGCTTCTACTCTGGTCCAAGACACTATCATTGTTTAAATTACTAAAATAGCTTCTCAACTCTTCTCCCTTTGTCCCTGGGAGTCCATTCTCAACACAGTAGTAGACAAAGGGATCTTTAAATAAGTAAATCAAATTATATCACCCTTATGCTTAAAATTACCAATAGATCTTCATCTCATTCAATATAAAGACCAAAGTCCTTACTATGCTGACCAGGTTTTATGAAAACTATTCCCACTTCACCTCTTTCACTTCTTCTCTGGCCTTCTGTTCTACCACCCTCCCCTCACTCACTTTGCTTCTGCTGTACGGATCTTTTTGATGTTTCCAGAATGCATGAAGGCACACTCCTGCCCTGGTTACTTTACACTTACTGTGCCTTCTGCTTCAGTTATTATTTCTCCAAGATATCCACATGGCTCACTCCCTCACATCCTTCAAGTCTTTCCTCAAATGTCACCACCTTAGTAAGACATTCTGTACCATCCTGTTTAAACTTGCAACACCTCAACAGAAAGAGATTTGACTTTGGGCGAATACAGTGCAATATACAGATGATGTATTATTGTACACTTGAAACTTATACAATTTTATTAACCATTGTCACCTTAATAAATTTAATTAAAAAATAATAATTTAAAAATAAAAAATAAAATTGCAACACCTCTTCCTCTATCTTGACACTCACATCTGTCTCCCCCACTTACCTTTCTCCAAGTAACTACCAGCTTCTAAGATACTGCCTAATTTACTTATTTGTGTTGCTAATTTCCTCCACATCTAGAATAGTGGCTGGAATACATGGATGATCAATAAATATTAGTGCATACAATATTATTGTGTCCACTAATTATTGTTGGAATTAATAAATCTATTAATCAATTAATCACTTAGGCAGTTGGTTATACACATCAGAAATTCCAAGATGACAGGGCTGGAGATACCAATTTGGGCATCATCGAGATATAGAAGTGTGAAAGCTACAGGTTCTCACCCAGGAGAGAATGCAGATGGGCACAAGAAGAGGGCTCAGGACAATGGAGAAGGAAGAACGAACTAAAAGAATGAGAAGTAACATTCCCTAAGGCAGAAAGAAAATTAGAAGAGACTGGTGTCAAGAACTATGAAAAGAAATTGTTTCAAGAAGGAGGAGGGTGGTAAACTGGATTGAATTGAATCCTGCTGAGAGAGATACAAAGATGCTACCATTGAATTATACAACCCGAAGGTCACTGGAAATATTGACAAGAGCTCTTCATGTAAGGTCCTGGGATGAAAGCTAGTCTAAAGTGAGGTGATGAATGAGGGGATAAGTGGAGACTGCAGCAATACACACTCTTCCAAGATACCTCGCTAGAAGAGCAGCAGAGAAATGGGACAATAGCTGGAGACGGTTTAGGGGAGAAGAAAGGACAGAATCATTGTGGGGGAGGGGTATCGTTATTTTAAAAGATATATAATATTAGAATGGTTTGTAGACTGAGAAGACTGGTACAACAGAAATAAAGTGATGAGGCAGGGATGAGAGAAGGATACTTGAATAAGTCATTAACAAAGCAAGAGATAGGCCCAGGACACAAGCAGAGGGGTTGGTTTAAGATAAGAGCAAACGGGATAAAGGACAGAGAGTTTGGATGAAGGTACTGGTAGTTTGGTGGTTCTGGTGATGCGAAGATGAGGGTGTACCTGATTACTCCTTACAGATGTGTGTGTGTGTGTGTCCATCTCCCCTATTAGGTTATAAGCTCTGAAAGGACATTTTCTCTGTTGCCTCTCCCCGAAATCCCCCTCAGTACTAACATGATGCAAACACATAAAAGACTCACATGGTGAGTGAGGGTTTATTTAATTGAATCAATGGACAACTGAAGGGTGGCAGAATATACCACCCCCCAAATATGCTACTTTGGCTAAAGATTATTTAGAGTTAAAGGCATTTGAACAAGAGCAGATGAAAGAAGGGTGCTCTAACCTTCCTTTTTCTTCCAGAATTCAGGAGATGAAGCTCTCTTCCTACATCAGGAAGAAAAGAACATTCTTATCGCCAGAGATGGGAGTCAAGGCTGAGGGAAAATCTTTAAAAGCAAACCTTGTTAATCTCATCCTTATCTTCCTAGTGACCTCTCCACGATTAACTGCCTGAGCCAAAGTCCCTACGTCTTGTTACATTTTCACAGTTTAGTAACTTGTTACAGTCTTGGTCTAACTTGGTGTGTAAGCATTTGGCTCTATCTATTACTTCATGTCTTCATTTTCCTATGGGGGCTCCCATGTGCATGTGAAAATGTATATGTTTTTCTCCTGTTAATCTGTCTTATGTCGATTTAATTCTCAGGCCTAGCTGGAGACCCTGAGAGAGTAGAAAGAATGTTTTGCTGACCCCGACTACACTGCTATCTTCTAATAATATTCTACCTAGCAGCCTTATCCAGAAATGACTCCAGCTCACACATCAAAAATCTCCTGGAAAAAACAAGGTGGACAGAAGAAACTACAAGTTATAAATGTCACTTGCCTGAAGCTGCACTTAGACTGGCCAACCAATTTTTAACTGGAATCAGAATGAGATGAAAGGGCTAAAATATTGGTAGCATCATGAAGGATACTCTTAAACCAAGTGGTAGGTACAAAGAAACTGGGAGCATGACTATCCTCCATATTTAAGTCAGGTTGATGATTTGAAATCCTATCATCTCTCTGCTCCATTATATACTATAACAATACTACATGGTCTCTAAAGGAAATGTTTAGGAAGACAACATAGTAAAAGAATTATAGTGTAACCAGAATACACTAGACTAATTAACTCTGTCTTCCTACCGATAACTTGCTTTCCCCAGAGTTATGTTCTGTCTCTAGAGCAGACCTAAGGAGGAAACACAAATTATGAGCCTTCTGTGAGATTCTCCTTATTGACCCTCTCCTCCAAGGTGGGGGCATGTCACTGACACCCGAGCAAAAACTCATCTGCCTATAGGGATGACACTTTGTGTTACAGGGAGTTGTCCAGCTGGCCGCTATGTGGATTTGGACATAAGTAGCTAACTGCAGTACTTTTGTCAGATATTTGCTGTTCCTACATCTCCCTTTTCCTGAACCATACAAGGCTGTGGCCAATCAGTATTTCTTCTAACCTCTCTGGGACCGTGGACATTTGCACTTTTGTCTTCCACTTCTTTAGATGAAGAACAACACCTAGAAAAGAAAGCATTTGTATACTGACAGAGACAGTCCCTGGGAGAGGTCTTTCTTGATTAAAGTCATACAGTTTTGAGGTTTAGATAGCAATGGATGGTTTTCTACATTTTAACAGGAAATTGAGGATAATAAGCTGGTCCTTCATCTTTCCCAGTGGATAAGCAGCAAAACCCATGAATATGGCTTGATTATTAGAGAATAGGATAAACTTGTTTCTGAGGTCACAGCAAGTTCAAGTAAAACTTCAAAGAGCCCTGTCTTTCTTTATTCAAACCAAACTACTCAGCAGATAATTAGTATTTTGTGATGGTGACTATCTATTTAATGCCTCAATAACAGGTTTGTGTTATATACTCTTCCTTCAAGAATTAAGCACTGTTAAAATTAATTTCTCATGTTCTCTACTCAATAACAGGTTTTACTTCTTGCTTTGGAACCAAAAGTATTCTTATGTTTGTTTCTCAAAACATGAACTAAATGCACCAGTTTTTAAATTTAGAGAAATAATGCAACAGCTAAATGCTCCCATAATGCCCTGACAAGTATATCTCCTACTAGAACCATTTAGTATTACTCAGTAATAATGTACAAGCACTTGGTCCACCCAACATCTTCATTTTAAGAAAACAATGTTTACTGCGAAGGGATGATATGTTTAAAGATCGAAGGCCTTGGATTAGATTAACAAAAGTTTCATGACACTCATTCAAAAAATATTAAGAATGTGCAGTGTGTCAGCACTGTTCTAAGCACTGAAAATATAGCTGTGAACAAGACAGACATAGTTTCTGCTCCCAAGAAAGTAGAAGGAGACAGTCAAATAACCATATACTATGAAGACAAATTAATGATCAAGGGCGAGATAACATTGGAACATTTATTCTTTTCATTGGTGTTTTCTTTTCTATTTGAATAATCTTTATATATTATCTCCAATTTCCACAAATGCAAGATTTGTTTGGATAACTGTAACATTAGCAGGACTAACAATATTAAAATTCTCTGAGAAGGTTAAGGTTGGATAACCGGCCTTTAGTGAGTTTTGATGAGTCGGAGGAGCATAGGGCATAAAATTCCAGAACATAAAACAGCTACATGATAGAGGGAGCAAGTGAGATGGAAATCTGAGAGCAGACCATTGCAGGCAAAGGGAAGAATAAGTGCAAAGGCCTGTGGTTGGAGAGTGAGTGATGTGCTCAGGGCACAGCTGGGTGGCCTATGAGGCTGGAATAGAGTGAACAAAGAGAGTGCGAAGAGAAGTCAGAACTTGGAGCAGATTAAGTGGGGCCTTTCAGGGCATTGTAAGGACTTTGGATTTTACTATAAGAGGGGAAGACATCGATGGACTTTTAGCAGAGGAGAGGCTGACTTACTGAATCTCTTTAACTGCCTTGTGGAAAATAAACATATGGGCAAAGGTGGAAAAATGAAGGTTGGTTAGGAGGCTATTACAATAGTTCTGGCATAAGTGAGTGATAATGGTCTAGATGAGGCAAGGAGCAGTGGAGCATCAAGCTGTTGAATGTATTTTGAAGGTCAAACTGCCAGAATTTGCAGACAAATCTGTTTTGGAGTATGAGAGAACAAAAGGAGTCAAAGATGACACTAACATTTTTGGCATGAGCAACTAAAGAATGGAATTGCCTTTTACTGTGAAGAGGAAGATGGGAAGAGTATCTTCCTGGCCAGAAGGGAGTATAAAAATCAGGAGCTACATGTTAATTTGGGGGTATCCATTAGACAAAGCAAAGGAAATGTTGGGAGAGCAGTTGGATTTGTAAGTCTGGGTATAAAGGCTGGGGTACTGATATACATTTGGGAGTCAGAGCATGAAAGATGTTTAAGTCGCCAGACAGGGTGAAATTACCCAGAAAGTGAGGGTAGATGGAAAAGCCTTCTGAAGCCTTAGCCTAGGACACTCAATATTTGGAGGACAGGAAGAAGGATTATATTCAGCAAAGCAGAACAAGAAGAAACAATCTGTGACACTGGAGATACTAGATAGAGCAAGTATACTTCATGCCCTGGAGGCCACGTGAAAAAAAAAAATGTTTTAAGAAAGAGTGATCATTTGTGTCAAATGCTAGCAGGAAAAAATAACAGAAAACTGACGATTGTATTTGATAACATAAAGGCGGTTTTGTTGAAATACTAGAGAAAAAGTCATCTAAAAAGAATAAAGGAAAGAAAAGTGAGACAAGTATACACAACTCTTTTGAAGAGTTTCTCCCTAAAGGTGAGAAAAAAAGGTGTGTGTGTGTGGGGGGGGGAACACTAGTTGATAAGGGATATGGAGCTATTGGTTACATTTTTCTTTCTTGTTTTTAAGACTGGAACTATTATAACATGACATACCAATAGAAAAGTCCAAAGGAAGAGGAAACATAGATAATTGAGACAGAGGGAACAACTGTAGGAAAGAAGTTTCTATACACAAATAGAGGGGTTGTTGGCCTTAAGAACAGTCATCAGCATAAGGCAACAGAAGGAAGGCAGGCCTATAGTTCTGCTAGAAATGGCGGGTGGAGATTCCTGATTAACTTCCTTGTTGTTTGTGAAATAAGAAGTGTGTTAATCACCTTGTGAGTGTGGAGGCAGGAGGATATTGGAGGTTTGAAGAAAGAAGAAAAAGTAGAATAGGAGTCTCAGAGATTAAAAGAGTAAACTGACCAGAAAAATGTGGGAGGATTGTCAGGCATCTCTTAGGGCCTGCTTGAGACTTGAAAGGAAGAAATGAGAAGCTAGCACAGTCATGTATTAATCTACTTCTTCCTAGCAACCTGGGTGCAGAAGCCAAGTGGACTGAATTGGACTGAAACAGGGTTGAGGGAGGGAAAGGCCAAAAAGAGCTAGTTGAGAAAGCTTGAATCAGGTAATCAGCCCAATGGGCCTTGGAATCTGAGTCAAGTAAAGAAACAAAGCCAACCTGAGAAGGCGAAAAGGTGGGAAGGTTAGGTGGGAATATTTTGGAGGTGCTACGGTGTTGATAAAGACTCTCTCAAGTTGGAGTAGTGAAGGGAGTGAATGAGAAGGGAGTGAGGGAGAAGGGAATGAGTGGGAACTGTAGAAGGTGGTGGTCAGTGGGTGGAATGGTGCAAGTTGAGAGTTGGTTTTCAGTATTAGGTAAAGATTTTAGTAGTTGCACAGTCTGAGGTAACACCATAGAAGTGGGTGGCTGAGGTGAGGCAAATCATTTCAGATGAGGGTCAAGGCCTAAGTATTAAATAAACTATTTCTGTCAATGATTTCTGACCTTTAAAATGTTTCATCATGAGTATACATGACTGCAAAGAATATATATTCTTGTATATTTTCTCTACTGGCATTTAAAAATAAAACCAGTACATCACTCAAATATATTCAGTGGAATATAAATAACATACCATACGTTTTAAAAGTACCAGCAAAGTTTAACATTACTTTTTCCCTGAAATTACATTTCCATTCCACTTCTCCCACAAAATAGTTTCCTAATAATATATTTTAAGTATCATTTGATTATCCTTTTATATTTCTTGCAACAAAAATATGAGTTTTTAAGTTAAAAACTTTCTTCTGAATTATTACAATTAGTTCACAATTGATTAAAACGTCATAAAATTGATATCAAAAATAGCAAAAATCTATTAAACATGACAAAGATTTAGGGATGAATTTAATGGTGCTTTGAGAGAAGGAGGTTTCCCGATATCAGTATTTCAAATGTTCCCTATGGTGCGCCTGAAACTTAAAATTCGAGGCAACTAAATGGGTTGCTCTCTAATCTAGCATGGTGTTAAAGACTATAATGAAGCAATGAGAGTAAAAAGCTGATTCTTTTTCATTGTTTTAGAGGTGATGTTTCACAGTAAGGTCGTGACAAGAGAATTTTGCTTTTCTGTGTGTGTGTGAAATGGGCATGACTGTGGAAAAGAAGGGTAATTTTCCCTTAGCCAATCATCCTCACTTGGACTTGACACTTTATTCTCTTCATGATAAACATTAAACTATTCTCAAAATAGCTTTACTAAACACATTTATAGAGACCAACAGGGGGCCTGTTACTTCTCAGTATATAGACACCAACATATCAAATACCACTTTAACATAATTTTCTGGTTTGGGGAATAATTTAATATTCTTATTCTTCACAACTATTAATGTTCCTAAAGACCTCAACTAATTTCAAGGTGAAACAAACTATAAGATTTCCTACTCTCTCTCTAAACTGTGCTAGAAATGGTAAATAGATCTCTACCGGTGACTGTCTGAAGCTATAACTTGGGAAATTGGCTACCTGTGACTCATACACATTACAGGTTTTTGTTCTAGCTACAGAAGGTGCTTCCCGCCCTGTCATAGAAATTTTTGACCATGACATTGATTAAGCAATTCTGCCTTTTCAGTAAATGCATTTTGCAGAAACCAAATATATTTCTCTGAAATAACAATGAAAATATCCAAGGAAGACAGTGTAGATGATCTTTACAGGTTCTAGAGCCAAAGGAGTATCACGATGTTAAATTCTAACAAATTTCAGAGCCCACTGGGAGCGCAAGATTGTTAGCCACAGGTCAAGTCTCATGTCTACTTGACCAATATGGTAATAATGAAATTGGGCTTCAACTCAGATCCTCATTATTTCTTGCCCTTTGTAGTCCATGCTTCACTAGAAACAAGTATAAGATTAACAGTGGTCTCCTAGAATTTCCTCGATCAAATATAAAGTTTATAGTCCCAGTATACCTAGAAAACCTAGGTTAGTTCTGCCAATCAAGAAACTGAACAAGTTGAATTATTTTCAAGAATTAGCTAATTAATACAACATAACTCAGTTATACTTGACACAGTGAAGACTTAAATAGAAGGAAAATAATTTAAATCCTTTTTTTCCTTCTCTTAACTACCAATGAGAAATTTCTTTATTTTTCACTGTGCAATTAGAAAAGTTCTAGATTGCCAGTTCCACTAAATTTCATCTTATATTTAGTCAGAATGATCCCAACTTAACAGTAAACTAATGTAGATGTAGAAAATAGTTGATGCAACACTCAAGTATCATACATTCAAAGCCTGAACCACTACAAGCATTGTGGTCAAAACCGAATAACTTTTCAGGCACTATTTTGCTACAGTCTAAAATCACTTTCCTTAATCTGTAAGAATTAATTTTTTAAATTGATGAGAAATGTAAGTTTATAACCAAAAAGCAAAAAGTACTCTAAAGATCATAGAAGAAAATTTCTGATACTTGGGGAATGTTATCATGTCTCAGTAAGGCACAAAAGTGCAATTAAAAGTCAATCTGAAAGTCTTGGAATTGCTATATGCTACCGTTTCATACCCTTGATAAGTAAAACAGCAAGTTTTCTTGGTACCAAAATCATTACTTCTCACCAAAGGCATGATCCCATATAACTAATTTAAAACCTGAACCCCTAGAGAGGAAACTAGCCAGTTGGCCTAACACCTTTGTTTCTAAGTGGGAAGTTTCTAAGATTACTGTGCTATATAAATAAGTTAAGGGCTCTGGTCAAACGAAGTAATTGGATCTTGCTGTTCAAGGCAAGTATATATAGCAAAACACTGCCATGTGAACACAGTCAAGAACAGGGAAGAAAAAAAACTCACATACATAAAAAAAACCCAAAGCCATAGATTGAAACTCAAACACTAGATCCTCGCTTACAATCTATCTACTTTTAAACTAGACACAAATTTGACCAAATGCTTTTCCAACACATAATAAACTAAAAGAGGGATACAAGCTAATAGGCAGTTTTAGAAGCCAGTAAGAATGAAAATCATTAAAAGCAGCGAATTTATTTTAAAAACCAGTCTAAGACAAGTAGAGAGGTAACAGTCCTTCATAATGGGGAGAGATTGAAGGTTGTCACTGTATATTAAGTTGGTGAGGAGTCAAAGGATGAAGACCTCAAATCTTCTTTTATGTCCTACCATAAGCCAAAAGGGATTGAAGGACATATGCAAGACAGGATAATTTTTACCCAATATAATAAAAATGTGAAAGACTACTTTAGTGCTTATAGGTGTACAGCTAAGCAACATACCAAATATACTGCTCTATCAAAAATCTCATTCCTTCAGTGTTTATGACAGGCATGAACATGTTGGTGCTATCCAATTCATTATTATAATTTTTTAAAAAATAATGTTGACTACTAAATCAAGAATCCACTAGCAAGTGTGTAGCTGAGGAGGCTATCTGGAAATTTTTAAGGGTTTTTTTTCAAGGCTGGAATAATAGGACCAGCAGTGACTGTAGACAAATCTGCCCAGGAGCTCTCTCAACTCCTGAATTACAGTAGTGTTGGAGAAGCTGCAGTTTTTATACTGATTAGAAAACAGGCAAGATTAGAGACTCATGAAGAGTCAGGATAATGTCAGTCACTCTAATACTAATACATATAATGCTGATCAATACCTTAGGACAGGGGCTCCCAACTCCCGGGACGGGACGAGACACAGACGGGAACCACCACTCTGTGACCT
This sequence comes from Rousettus aegyptiacus, assembly GCF_014176215.1. NCBI lineage: Eukaryota > Metazoa > Chordata > Mammalia > Chiroptera > Pteropodidae > Rousettus > Rousettus aegyptiacus. Next base: position 28,524,150 of record NW_023416286.1, read on the forward strand.
GTTAGGAACTGGGCTGCACAGCAGGAGGTGAGCGGCAGGTGAGCCCACAAAGCTTCATCTGTATTTGCAGCTGCTCCCCAGTGCTAGCATCACCACCTCAGCTCCACTTCAGATCAGGCATTAGATTCTCACAGAAGCACTGGTGCCTGCTGCCAAAAAGGTTGGGGACCATTGCCTTAGGGGGTTTACAGAAACCTTTATTAAGAGGCATATACCATCTGCATGTAGCTAGATAAATGCTTTTAAATTAAGACAATGTTAATATTTCTGTTTATTAGTCAGGAAACTGCACTGGTTAACGTTCTATTGCTTAAAGTGTTTCCCAGGGTAGGATGGTGAGGCGGTTTTCAAAATTCTCTTCAAATCCATCTGATGACATCATGTAGACTCAATTTAATATTTATGTTTTCTACCCTGATGTAATATTATCTACTAATTGCACCTTTTAATAAAGAGAGGGTAGAGTTTGGGCTGAATTTTGATAGGCAATACTACATAGCCGGAATTTAATAACACTTGTTTTTCATTATATTTTAAGGTATTCGTCTATTCAAAGAAAGTGATACTAATTTTCCACTTACTAAAAAGATATGCTTCCTTTTCAAAATAGATATCAAAATGTGAGTCATTTTAAAGTACATCACAAATACTTTCAAATATAAAATTAGAATGGTATATGGAAATGTCAAAATCCAAGATCATGCTGTCTGAAATTTAGAAAATACTGCTCCGAAGTCATTATCACATATACTGAATTAAAAGCTGTTATTTTATAAACTATCCAATAAGTAACTTTGTGACCAGAACTCCTTCCTCTAGTGTTAAATGACATGAATAATCGCATTTTTAGGATAAAATATTTTAAATATTTGTTTCACAGCTGAACCAATCACAGGCCAAGGACAAGAGACCTACAGTGATCACCGAGAAATCCACAGCTCTGAAATCCTGGTCCAGAGCACTGTCCTCACATTTAAGTGAGACATGACAAAGGAGCTCTGGTTTCTCTAACTGATGTAAAAAGTTTAGGAATTTAGTAAAGGTAATTCCAAGGCAATTTATACTTTAAATAGATTTGAATGGCATCTAACTGTAAGGACAATTCAGGAAGGACTGATGAGCTGTCTAGCTTATTTATACAAACTGCTTCTCGAAGACAGGTTTCTCTCCATTTTAAGTAGGGGAAATGCGAACAGATCTCTCAGAAGCCACATAGTGGGTATATAAAAAAGGATGGGGGAGCTGTTTTTCTGGCTTACTAAATTTTGAAATTTTCAGTAATTTTGTACCTTTCTCTTTTTTCATGCCTGCATCCAGGCAATGGAATGAGTTATCATTTCATTTGAGGTTATGACCAAAGACTCCAGGTGACCTACAGTTCTGACTGGCATTTCTGGTCCCTTCACTTTGCCACTCTCCTAAATGATAGTTCTCAGACACCTCTCACTAACTCCTACAGACTTCCAACATGCCTTCCTTGTCCCGTTCCTTCACCGGTAGAGTAGAAACTATTAGAAGAGAATGATCTCATTTCCCCAATTCCAAATTTAGCAAGCTATCTGCATTTACGCCCATTCACTCCAGAATCTCGGCACCACTAGGATAGACTTTTGTCTTCTTTTGGTCACAGCTTTATCCCCAGGACCTAAAACAGTGTCTAGTAAATAGGAGCTGTGCAATATTTGAACAAATGAGACCACCTTCCCATTTGACACATAAACTGGAATTGACCCTGTGCCTGATGAGACTAACCCCTCAAGTCCCATTTCTCACTGCCGCCTGCCTATTCAGATTTCACTCCTCCAATAAACTGATCCTACCTACGGCACTCATTTGTCCTTTCTACTGGAATATTCCAATCAGCATATAATTATCTGTATGATCTCTTAATGCCCTCCCTTAGCTCACTCATCCCTCAGCTACATCCTGTTTGTCCCCTGTACAACTTGAGTTGTCCATCTTGCTATTTCTATCCCTTTTTGTTCCCAATCCACTCCGGCCAGCCCTTCTTCCCCTAAACTTGCAGCCTGTTAAACTTAACAATAACCCAATCCAATGGTTAATTTGCATTCCTCATCTTACCTAACAGCACTTGAGCGATCATTCTTTTTGAAACTTTATTTCTGGCGAGCCACATTTTTCTGGTTTATCTCCTGAGAGATGTTAGTCTCCCTTGTTGGCTCCTCCTTGTTTTAAATGCTGGAGAATAAGCCTTCATCCATCCACCTTCTGGATTTATATGGTTGCTAATCAAAATGTGGGTCCCTGAACAAGCAGCATCAGCATAACTGATGAGCTTATTAGCAAAAACATCTCAGGCCCCAAGCCAGACCTACTGAATCAGAATCTGCATTAAAAAATCAGTAACTTATATGCATGTTAAGATTTGAGAAGTGCTGCTCTATTTACATGAGCAATTTCGGTCATACAACTTTAAACTCCATTTACAGGTTAACTTGAAATGTTTATCTCCTGTCCTCTCCCTTCCCCTTCAGCCGTCCCCTTCCCCCAAATTCCATGCTGGACCCCACTACAAATCTACCAGGCATCTCAAACCTAAGAAACAGAAATCCCAATTTTTTCCCAGAAGGCAAAAACCTGAGTCATCCTTGTCATCTTTTTTCCATTATCTGGGCTAAAGTCTTCCTAATAACTGTAGCTGTGAAACAGAGTCCAACCATTCACCACCACTCCCACTGCTACCACCTTAGTCTAAGTCACCAATATTTTTGGTGTAAAATCTGAACATCTCAAAAATCTCCCTATTTCCACCAAGGCTCCCTACAATAAATTTTGCATGCAGCATCGAGTGATCGTCCCAAAATGTCTACAATGGCTTCCAAGAGCCAACATTTTCTAGCCCCTTCCACATTGTCAAACGCTCTAGTCAAATTGACAAGTTTGTTCTACTCTTTCCTACCCTAAATCTTTGCCTGCCTTACTTCCTAATTTCTTTCTGGTCTCAGCTCAAAGATCCCTTCCTTAGACCTTCTTTAATCATCATAACTAAGCCTCACTTCCTTTCCATTCCTTTTCTACCTCCTTACTCTGCTATACTTTCCTTTAAACACTTAGAGTTACCTGACATTAGATATATCTGACTCTCCCACTAGAATGTACAGTCCATGAATGGGGACTTTTACTTCTTTTTAAACCACAACTGCTTAGCATGGTGCCTAGTACACAAGCATCACTCAACAATTGAGTTCAAGCACTGAACTGTTGAGGGCAGAGGGGACAAACTCTCACACACGTATCAGCACATATATATACTTCAGAATCACACAAACCTGGATGCAGGAAAATTCACTAGCCGTTTTCAATAGGTTCAAATTTTCACAATATGGCAGTGGTTCTACTTTTCTGTACATTAGAATCACCTGGGGATCTTTCAAATATTCTAATACTTAAGTCACATTTTAAATGAATCAGATCACAATTGTTGGGGGGTGAGGCAAAAGCATATTTTTGAAACTCCTGAGGTAATTCCAATGTGAGATTAGTTTGGGAACCACTGGTATATAGTATGAGTTGGTAAGTATAAGATTTCATATAAGATAGTATATGAAATCTATAATAATTTCCTTTGTGGTAAAGAAAATTTTTAAAAAATTATAAAAACAGAACTGTTTCAAACATTAGATCTTAAAGAGAGCACATCTTTCAGGCTTTTCCATATTTGTTTTACTATCAAGCCTAATCCAAATTTAGGCACTTCTATTTGGAAGTTTATTTTTCCCTATATGCTGAGGCCAATTTATGTATGAAAAAGTGTTGACTTCTATATAAGTCACATCTGAAAGCTTTTGGGAGCTTTGCATATATTGATATTTTTAATGGTGTCAGGCAAATAGCTCTATCCTTGGTAACAAGACAAAATGCTATATTCTCAAGAGAGAAAAGGATTTCTTTACAACTCAACTAAGTTACAATAAAATAAATTCTTAATCATGCTAATATTCTGACTCAAAAAGTAATATAATTAACTCCTGTCATCAATCAAAATATCCTTAGAACAGAAGCTAGTCAAATATTGTGCATTTACCTGTCGCTAAGCTCTCCTTTAAAAAGTCTTCACACTTCAGAATAAGGACAAAATTAATGAAAGAGAAAACCAAGTCATTTGATTATTAAAATCCTCACAACAATGCAAATAGTATAGATTTCAAAAGAACCTTAGAAATAGTTAAGCTAGCCTCATATTACATACATATGAATAACTTGACATCCAGATGAGGTGAAATGACATGCCTAAAAGTCACACAGGAGAGCTAGAAGAGAAAAAAACAATTTTTTTTTTTCCAAACGAGCAGACAGGATTTTTCACATGTTAATCAAAAAGGATCAAGGTCATCAGATTAGGAAGAAATGAGGACTGAAAAGTATGTTACACATAGATTTAAAGGACTAGTCAATTTGTTGCCCTCCCCCCCCCCAAAAAAAACAAAATTCTCTGAATATATGGACATATATCCATCAAGATGCTTACCCTTAAAATATTAGGATCTTGGAAAATTCAATTTACAAATACATTATTAACTGCATTGTTAATGAAATTAGTTCATTAAACATGAAGACATCAAACAGCACCAGTACCAGAAAGTTAAGAAATACACTGTTACTTAAAATAATATATAATCACTGATTGAGATAGAAATGAACTATAGCCACTAGCAAAATTTAAGCTACAATTTGACATAAAAGTATATGCCCTTTTCCCACCGATAGGGCTGTGTCTAGGCATCCCAGCAGTGGGTCAATGTAGAAAATATTATTAAATAAGATGAATTTTTTGAATTGGTCAACCTTAAACCATGATACTACATAATCCGAATTTTGCCAATATAAGCCAATGACAGCATTTTTGGTATTCTAACTACTCATACCTTTCCCAATTAAAACAGAGCAGAATATAACTCCCTTATTAGTCATTACATTTGGATATGTCTATGAAGCAGCAGCAAGGCATTTACAAATGGGCTACTGACAGTGTATCAAAATGCTACTAAGGAAAAGACAGCAGCAAATGCTCTAATAAGAGCACATTATTCCACATGGAATCCCAAATTATTATCTCCAGTTCCTTAAATTCTTGGAAGACTAGAGATAAACAAGTGTATGGGGCCAGAGAGAAAGAAGCTCTAAATGGTATAGTGTTCATATTTTAAATTACCCAAGATAATTTGAATGCTTGCAGAGAACTCCAACTACATATAAATTTTTTTAAGCGTGTAGAACTAAAATGCTAGTAAAACTTTGGTGTTTACCCAAAACATAGCATTGCATTTCAAGTGAAAATGAAATAGGCATGGTTTGTGAAGGTTTTATAATATTCACACCACCTCTCCCTATTCCCTGCTCCTTTCATCAGGTGATCTAAAGACTACCTGGTTTAAAATATTTGGTAATTCAGTGCAGAAAATTAAGGTCACAGACAAAGTACAACAACTTTTAATACGCCAGTAATACTAATGATTAAAAAGTATTGCATAGTCTTATGCATTTACCCTAAAACATTTTCTGAAAGTAAATTTTGAAAGAATTATATAAAAGACAAATAACCCTTTAAAATGTGGATGGCCTTTACTACCTCGATCTTCTATCTTTTTTTGTCTTTTCAGTACTTTTGTCCATTGTTTTCTCATTATCTCCCCTGCACTTTGGGCAATACCATTTCCCCTTTGGTTTATAGGTAAGTGAAACACATGAAAAGTGAAACCATTCAATTGGACACTGTTCATTGTCACATCCAATCATCTCCCCATAAGACACTTGGTTACATAAACAGTACGTAGGTTCATTAGGATCTATTGCAAACTCAACAGGTGAAGCTTCCCTTTCTTGCTTGGCCTTGGAGCGTTTCTTCTTCTTGGCTGACTTGGATTTCTTTTCTTTAGGTGGCTGATCATCACAGTCTTCTATTCCATTTGTCATGTGACATAAATCACGGCTTTCACTGGTTCGCTGTCTGCGAGGTCTCCTTGAAGATCTTTCTGGTTGGCTGGAATCCATTTTTGCTTTATCTGAGGCTCGTTCACTTTCAGCAGGATCTTGAAAACACTGTGAATGTAGCTCCATTTGCCTTGCCCGATTTTCAACCAATTCAAGCATTTGTGTGACAATTTGAATTTTTTCATCTCCCAATTCTTGACTATTGATTAATGCTCTCTGGAGATGCTGCTGTAGGCGTTTTTTCTGATTTGAATCATCTTCTTTCTTATATTTTTCATAGACATCATCAATTTCCTTTAATGTTTCTAAAAAAGGAAAAGAAAAATGAGAATGTTATTGTGTTAGCACATATAGCATTTTTTAAGTTATCTTTCACAGAATTAGTAAAGTTAGAATGACCTCAAACCATAAAACCGCACTCTTCTATAGTATGTAACATTAAAAAACATTATTTCCCATACAAAGACGATATGTTTTCCAATATTAAAGTATATTTAGACATAAACGAATAAAAAAGAACACAAAATTCTCTAATACTCATTAATCTACATTAAAAAGGATAAGAGACATGAAGTTGATTAATAATCAAAGGTATTTTACATGGGCAGGCTTATTGTATGCCATTTTAGAGTCTACCTAGTGCTACAGTGCCTATATTTCATTTGAACCTCAAAATAACACTGTACAGGGGAGGGGGTAGGTAGAAAAGGATTAAAAGGGATCAAATATACAGTGACAAAAGAAGATCTGAACACACACTGCACTATATAGCTGATGTATTATAGAATTGTATACTTGAAACCTATATAATTTTATTAACTAATGTCACCCAGTAAATTTAATTTAAAAAACCCTGTATACAAAATTTACATGCTGAACTCCAGCTATAAAACTTGAGATTCCAGGACGATGCAACAGATTACTGCCCAACAGGATTTACAGTTCAGTGACTTACTACATGACTCCGGAGAGACCTTTACTTTCATACCACACCCCTGAAGATTCTTAAACAAAGTAGACACAAATAACTCAGCTTTCCATCATATAAGCTTTAATGGCTCTTTTATTTTTTTACGCAGAGATTATGAAAACAAAACTATTTCCAGAGAAGGTTTAGGTTCGTGTTCTGGCATCAACTGACTAAGCTACTAACAAAATGACAGTAAAGTCAGCATTGAATCACTAGGATTCTGTAGATAACTCAGCAGTTGGTTCTAAGCTTTTTGAACTGCTGATTTAGGTATTGTATAGCATGTAGAACACATTAATTTCAATCAAAAAAGGCTGAGTCGCTAGAAGGTATACAAAAATCTGAAGATATATTTCCGGATGTCACCAAAAATTTAGTATTTTTAGTATTTTTAATTTAAATTGTAATTTAGTATTTTTAATTTTAAAAATACCTTAGTATTTTTACCCAAATCTGTTCTATTTCTTATCTTTATGAGATATAGTGCTATACGAAAGAGTTCCATCTTACTGCAAGTGGAAAAACAAAAAATTAACTCTCACTTATCACACCACCTGGCATACCACTGTTTTATATTCCAGTATTAGTAGCATATGGCACACCATTATTTTATCTTCTAATATTATTACTCTAATAAGAACAGAAATGTTAGACAAGTAAAATATATACATTGGAACTGCCTGCAAGTATTCAATACAACTCTTATGAATTACCTCCTCCCTGGAAATTGTAGATACTCACACTTGATGGACAACTGTTAAGCCTGGGATACATGACAAAGTGGCGCCACACATTTTAGGGTACTCATATCTGCACAGCATATTTTTTAAAAAAGTTCCTATCTAGCCCATTTGCCCAGCTAGGTTATGTGAGCAGATTTCTTAACCCAATTTTCCTCCAGAAAAAAAAAAAAAAAGGTAATTATGTATTTTGCCCCCAAACACAAAATTTGAGGATTAAAAAATAAAGGTGAGCCTTATATGAAATATTCTGTATCTAATAATCTGGAGTTAAAAACATTATACCAGCACACTCACACTATACATGATGTAAAAATTCACATTTTAAAGACACCTTATGAAGTGAAAGAAAAAAACTAACACTGAGCCCCTTCTGTGTGGGGCAATCCTACAGCAATCCCATGAGGAAGCCATCACTTCTATATATGAAGAAAATTTAGCTCAAGAGGTAACAACCCCAGACTTTGAACTCTGCCAGATATGTATGTCTGGCTCTGCCACTTAATCAATTTCTACTAAGCTGCATGGAAGGTACTTGAAGTGAAGTATTAAATATCAGTTCAAAAGTTATTTACCCAAGAAATTAGGAACAAAATATTGAAACAAAAATTGAGGTTCTGTAATAACCATATCCCATAATAAATGCTTCAATCAACTGTAAAACTTTCTTCATTTCTCTACTTTAAAGTTAAGGTTACTTTTAAGTTTCTTCAGTAATTTCTGAAAGTGTCTCAAATAAGTAGGAGAAATGTCTGACTGTCTATATATCACTAAATATTGCAGTATTAAGATCCCAAAACAGAAAATACTTAAACACTAGCAAAAAAATAAAAATAAAATCTGAACCAAGAATACACAAATATATAGAGCTAATAAACATAAAACTTTGAAAGCTGAGCTTAATAAGTATGTGCAATGTTAAAAAGGTTGTTTTATATTATTCTTAAAACTAACCACAATCTTAATGGAGCTGAAATATTTTCCCTCTCAATCTTTTATGGCCTAATACTGTTTCTCATGTTACCAGAGCTACTTATGACAATTCTAGATGGTCAAGATGGAAGATTTCTCTTTGAACAAATTGTACCTCCCCAATTTAAATAAAAATAAACAGCTTAACTTCTGTGAAGGCAAATATAGGCATGTGTCTTTAAAGAAATGTAAAAGCCTGCAAGCTTTATAAACTTCAGTTATTATTGGAAAAACTAAAAATTGTTCAATATACAATTCTTAAACACATACATACTATTTTTAGGTTACAATTCATGTACTATATGTGCTCCATGTCTGTAGAAATACCTTTGGAGAGCTTTTATTTTTTAAAAATCAAAAGTCGAAATAGTGTAAAAACAAAGATGTGCACCTGAAGCAGCCAGGGTGTTCACCAAATGTTCTCCCATCTAACTGGACAAGTTACTTAAATTCCTTCTAAGTTTTAATTTGTCCATAAAACAAATTGACTTCATAAGGTTATCGTGAAGATTAAATAATAATTTTCTAGACGTGGCACAGCGAGTGACACAGTGAATAATCAGTATCAATTTTCTTCTCTGCTAACAGAGATCAGTCGTATCAATCATGGATTCAGAAAGCAGAAATACAATTATAGATTCGAAAACCCAGAGACACATATATATTCTAACATTGCTACGGGCCAGAAAATATCGCCCCAGAATTGAGTTCCTTAGAGACTAAATCATACAATTAATGACGTGTCTAAGAAACAGAGACTGGGTCCAAGAAGTCATCTTTTTAAAGTCTTTATGGCTATTTCCACAATATGTCCAAGGTCTGTTCCTTGATACAGCGTTATTAAAAGCCCGACGACTTTCCATTTAAACTTCTCCCTTCCTAGCAGCATGCGAAAGGTCTACCAAAAGTAGATGATAAATTATACTGTAAGGAAGGTTGACTCCCTGTTCTAGCTCCTTGGGTGGTTTTTGCCTCATCACTTAAACTTAGCAGAGGAGGGACCCAGGGGTTAAGGGACGCCAGGCGGTTGCCCAGTCAACCACCTACTTCCTTCTGGGTCCCGGAGGTGACGCAAGGCCCGGAACCTACGCGGTGCTAGGGTCAGTGGCGGTCTCAGTAGCTGTGTCCTCATCATGACTGAGTGGTTAGGAAAGAGTCGAAAAACCACAACAAACATGGCTCAAACCCCAACACTGACTTTGCTAAGGATGAACTAATGTCCTGCACCGCTCCAATGCCCTCCCAACCTGCCGGGTCCGCCCAAACCTTCCAGCAACCAGCCATTTTCAAGGCGGGAGAGAGCGCCCGCGCCCCTCCCACGTCCTACGTAACGCCTTCGGGCTCCGCCCCCAGGAACAGGGAGGCCCTCCCCGACACACACACTCGACACACCACTCAGACACGCACACCCCTCTTCCTTTACCCGCAGGGACCCCTCCCCTTTTAACCATTTGGCTGAAGAAGGTGGGAAAAGGCTACAGCCCGGAACTTTCCCGGGGGTGGGAGAGGGAAATTGACTCCCCGATTCTCGAGCCTGGAGCTAGAGAGCGGAGGGAGGGACCTCCCCGAAGTCCGCCTTCACGGCCCTCTCTCGCCCCCTCCCCCCGCACGTTCCAATGCATCTGCTCTCAGGGGGTGGGGGCTGTAGGGGGCTGGGGGAAGCCAGGCCCCGGAGACCAGCGGGAGCCCGCCCGCCCGCTCACTCTCTACGGCTTCCCGCCCGGCTGCACGCTCCCTCACCAGGGCAGGAGGGTATGCGGCACCGAGCAAGCGAGCGCCGAAACAAATCCTTGCTGCTTAAAATGGCTGATTCCTCTCCACGCCAGCTGCAGCCGCTGGGTCTGCAGTGGGGGCTGACGAGCGGCCCCCACCCCCACCCTTGAGACCCCACCGAAGTCCTCGCCGACCGCAGCAAGGGAAGAGAGGGCCGCGAACCCGGTCTCCCCGTCCCTCTTGCCCATCCCACACAGCAACCCCCCTCTGTGCACTCGGGGAGACTGTCACAGTAGAAATGTAAAGTGTCACTTCTCCGGGCAGGCTCCGAGCGACCGTGCCCGGAGGCCAGAGAATCCGAGAGAGGGGAGGACCCGCACAGGCAGCCCTGCGGCCCCCTACCTTGATATTTGTTGTCCAGCTCTCGCAGCACAGACACGTTCCTCTGCATGTCGTGGGGCAGCGACTCCACACACTCGAGGTAGTCCTGCACATAGCAGGTGAGGAGCCGGCTCCGCTCTCCGGTCAAGAGTGCGGCCGACGAGTAGAGTTGTTGCTGCTGCCCTAACATCCTGCCACCGCTGCTGCAACTCGCCGCCGCCGCCGCCGCCGCCTCCGCATCCAGCAGCCACACATGCAACAGTCACGGCCGCCGCGGCTCCTCGGCTCCGCAGCCCGGCGCCGCGGGGACACCGGCAGCCGCTCAAGAGGGCACAGCCGAGTCCCCCGATCTCCACTCCCCCCAAAATAAGCCCTCACTCCCCGCCCCCGCGGTAACAAGCCCAGGGGCGGAGCGAGAGCAGGGCTCCCTCCTTTTTGCCCTCCCTCCCCAGGACTAGAGCAGCGGGGATCCCCGCAGCGAAGCTGGCGCTGGGGTCCCGGACGTTGACACGTTCTGTCCCCCTCAGAGTCTCCAGATGCTACCAATGTCTGGCCGTAGGTCGGATCCCCATGACAAGCCGCTTGCTGCCCCCTCCTCTCCCAATCACCCTCCGTGCCTGTCGGAGAGTCTCTCACTGGACTGCCCCCGCCCCTCCTCCTGCAGCCGCCTCTGCGCCTGCGCAGCACTCACTCCTAATAAGGCCGGAGGCCCGCCCCTACCGCCCTACAGAAGGGTTCGCATTCTCCCGCCTTCCCTCCGCCACCCGGGCGATTGGTCTGTCAACTCTTGGCCCGGGGGGAGGGTGCGAAGGGCGGCCAAACGGCAGGCTGCGCCCCGCCCCCTCTTAAAGGAGAAGCACTGTCAGGCCCGCCTTTTCGCCCAGTATCTGAATGGGACTTGAGAGGGAAGGTGGCTGACTCCTTCCTTCCGCCCTTACCACAGGGTTGGGGAAACTTGGTCCGGCTCCCTCTGCTCGGTGTTACCGACTTTTTCTCCATCGGTGGATCTAGCGCGGCCCCTCGCGAGCGTTAAAAGGATCAGCAGGCGGCCGATTTTCTCCGCATCCTGGAGTGAGGCCTGCGGGAACTACGCGACCCAGCGTGCAGCGGGCGCGGCTCCCGGCATGCGCGGCGGCGGCGGTGTTCCCGCCGGGCCGCCGCCTCTGCGCTGCCCTCCGGCTGTCTCCCGCCTCCGGCTGCAGCCTTCGGGCTCACGGGGCACCCGGGGGCTGATCGCGGAGGTAGGCGGTACTTCTGCGGACCCCTGCATTTTCTTTCTCTTTTAATCTGCCCGCCTTTTAAGTCTCCCTCTTGACTCATAGTGTTCCCGCCCTTCCTCAGAAGTAGGAGGGCTCCCCGCGCCGAAGTGCGGGGCAGGTTTCGTCCGCTCCCCGGTTGTTCAATAATCCCCTGTTCAGACTGCGTCTGCCGGAACAGACAACCGTTAAAACTTTATTTCCGTGGGTCAGAACGTTTAAGCATTAAAAGTCGGCGAGGGTTACCCGGCGGCATGAGGGGCACACCACCACCTGCCTTTTCGTATCTTTTTACCCTAAGACTAAAAAACGGGCCGAAGGGAAGAAGGGGTGTGTAGATGAGAGTAAAAACCAAATTCGGAATCAGGCCCACGTCCTTAACTACGTAAGCGACTGTCAGGGTTTAATTTCTGTATAGTGTTCCATGCCAAGCGAAGGAGCTCATTTAAATCCAGAAGTACTCTCAGTATATGTAATAACGTGTGTTTTTGAAAGAGATGGGTGTAAGTAGAACGAGTACACGGATAATTTTAATGGAATGCCTATGTAAACAAACCCTATTATGAGTCGTGCCTTTGAGTTAAGAAAACGTGAGTGCGTGATAAATTTGAATTTCCTTATATCTAGTTTGTTTGCATTGGTAGTACACCTGTACGGTGAACTACTTAGCACACTTTTGAAACAGTTAATAGTAACTTGACATGCAGAGAGAAGTCTAGACCTTGATCTAGGGGAAATTTTACATTTCAACCCAAAAAAAAAGCACTTCAGGAAATTCGGCGTCTTGGGAACAAACGTGCATGTATATACACATATATGTAGATATGTTGCACAGTACATGGAGATTGTCTTATATTATCCTATGACACTTTGAGATTCTGACCACCTGAATATTAAGTCAACCCAGTTAGTACAGTGCATTGTATTTCTGAGAACTGCCTAGGGATTTTATGTCATTCTTTAAATCTTTCAGATTAAGCCGTCCGGTCTTGTAAAAAACAAAAACAAAAACAAAAAACAAACAAACAAAAAAAACCCCACAATTGCTGTTAAGAACTGAATTTTATTTCTTTCTACCTAAATTTTCTGTTTCTGTTTACTCAGATTTTAATCAGTTGAGTCTTTACTGAAGGGCCAAAATAATTCAAGATGCGTTGTTATTTATTGATTCAGGTTAGGCACTGCACCTATGGATTTTATTCAGCGGGAGAGGTGATCTGCAGGCAGATAAGACACGTGATTAGAAAATACAAGCAGAAAAGGCAATGATGCAATATACCTAGAATACTCCCTCCAGGAACCTAGAGCAAGATGAGAGGAAGGAAGGATGAGTATGGAAATGGAGACCTTTTATTGCATTTTTATTATTCATAATTCTGTTGAACAGGCTGAAAGGAAGCAAAAAGAATACAAATAATGATTTTTCAGCCTGTGTTGGTCTAAGCCTATAAAGAAACTCCTAAGATGGTAATATATATGTGTATATGTGAATTATTTCAGATGTGCTTTTCTTGCTATAGTTATAGAAGTTAATCAAAGGCTTATTTCTGCTATGCTTGTGAAAGCAGACTGTGTGAGGAGAGTATTTACATGGAAAAAAAATCACCGTACTCCCCAAACTCAACTTTTGACCTTGATTATTTATCATGTCCTTTTATCATGTCCTTATCAAGTCTTGACCTTGGTTATTTATTATGTCCTATTCTTTTCAAATAGAAATCTGGGGCCTTTTCAGTTTGGGTTCCCTTATTCTGTGAAATCAGTATTTTAAAGTCCCAAATTCTCTTCAAAGAAAAAGTTAATTGGTGACATTTTTAATCCTATGAATAAAGTAAAAAAGATATCTATCTTACTTGTTCTTCAGTATATTTTCTACCATAAAATAACCCTTAAAAAAGATGAGTAACAGACACACACCCTCAAATTAGTACAAGTGTCTGGGATTACCTATAATTTCTAAATCAGTTATTTGGAGAGGTCCCCATTAGGAAATGTTTATGCCTATCAGTCTGTGTCCTGTAGAGCTTATTTATACTGTGAGAGGGTAAAGCAACAGCTTCAAACTCTGAAAAGAAACTAGCAAGTAGTTCTGAAGGATTTCTAAAAATACTTCCTGAGAAAATTCAGCTCCTGTGTGAGTCAGGCCAATTAAATCTGAAATCCTTTACTTTTTTCTACTTTTTGATATTTTAAAAAACTTAATTATGGAAAACTTCAAAACACACGTTAAAGTAGAGGTAATGGTACAATAAATCCTGTTCACTCAGCACGAGCATTTATCAACATATGGCCAATATTAGTTCATCTATAACCCCCTTGTCCTTACTGTTTTACTATAATTTTATCTGTAAATATTTTAAATATGAAAGGATAAGAGATAGTTTTAAAAAACATATTCACAATACCATTATCCCATCAAAAAATGTTACTATCATTTAATATCCAGACAATTCAAATTTCCCTGTTGTCTCATTAATATCTTTTTACACTGGTCTTTGCTTTTAACCAAAAGTGAGATCTTTTCTAAACCAGTACGAGGCAATTAATTCCCTGTTTAATTCAGTGAAGCAGGTAGCAATGTTTTTCTGAGGAAGATATTTGGATGGTTGAAAAGCACTGTCAAAAATATAGGGAAATTCACCTTTTTGGGCTCCTTGCTTCCAAGATAACTAAAAAAAAGAAATAATGGTCATGCCAAAAAGGGCCATGGGCATGTGCAGTCTATTCGCTGCAGCAACTGTGCCCAATGCATGCGCATGGACAAGGCCATTAAGAAGTTCATCATTCAAAACATAGTAAAGGTCGCAGCCCTGAGTGACATTTCTGAAGCCAGTGCCTTCAATGCCTGTGTACTTCCCAAGCTGTATGTGAAACTACATTTCTGTATGAGCAAGGTAGTCAGGAATGGCTCTCCTGAGGACTGAAAGGACTGAACACCCCCACCCTGATTTAGACCTGCAGGTGCTGCCCCATGACTTCCACCAACGCCTGTGTAAGAGCTAACTGAACAACTATTCTCTGGAAAAAAATAAAATGGAAATTATATTTTTAAAAATATAGGAAAATCACTTAAAAAAAAAAACAATATTAAAAGGTCACCAGTTAATAGCCCACTATAGAAATGGAATTGTATCTAATGTAACTAAAATCTTTAAAAAATCTGAGTTGGTATTAATTTAGAATATAATTTGTTCTAGAAGGTCCAGTGAAGCATTTCTTGCTGAAAAAAACCTGAAGCTTTAAATCAATTCATTAGTACAACAAAAAACGAACAGCCTGCATTTCCCTTAAGCTCAGTTTTAAAGCATGTTTAATTGTGTTATTGCATAAATAGTACACACTAATTGTAAAAGAAAAAACGGCTAAAATGAAGATATATAAAAATCACTACAAACTGGAGATAAATCTTCTCAGTATCTAATTATACCTCCGAGATATAATTCCATTTTAGTTTTTTGCTTTAAGAAAACACTTTGGCTACAACTAAAGGACAAAGTTAAGAAATATTGGAAATCTGCACAATGTCAGCCTGTACATTTAGTTTATGAGGTAGACAGCACAGTTTTAAAAGTGTCGTGTAAAAATCAGTTCTACAGATTATAGTACTATTCAGCATTTAAATGACTACTAACAGCAAGAGGTAATCCTAAAACATTTTAATGAAGAGCTATGAATGACTGGGAATGTAGTCACGATAAAATTCAGTATAATAAAGTATCATTCTCATAACCAAGAAGAAAAACACATACTATCTACTTTGGTTATCCCAGAAAGAAAAAAAAAAAACCCATATGGTATATTTTGCATATTGCTGACCAGAAAAACATTCATTTTTCCCTGGATGGTTACCATAGTTACATGAGCTGTTTATAACATCAAGCGGGGGAACTAGGTCACGGTATTGAAGGAGTTTGAATTATGAAATTATGTTTCCTAAAAGCAGGGGAAAGGGTTTAAAATTTAAGAGATTTATGTGTTCAAAATTGAAATTCTTATCTAATTTTGCCAGTGAAACTTAAAAAATTTATCCAAAATTAAATAGTTGATATTGTAGATATAAATTGTTCAACCTATACAAATAATGTAATAGCTACATCCATAACTGTAATAAAAGATGCCAGAACATTCAGTCCTTGTAGATACTGCTTTATCTTAGTGAGCTACCTTATCTTAAAATGTTTTTGCAAGTAATCGATAAGCCCAACAATAGCCTAGAATCTTGAAGTAGCCAAACCATGTGTCAATTGAAGCTCTGACTTACCTTTGAAAGCTTGAGATTAAAGTTAGGCACAATGCCTGTCAGATGCTGCTCTTAATTTGTTGTAGAGATTTTCCTATTTTATCAAATGGACAGGGAATGATAGGGAGAGAATGTACTGAAAGCCATGGTAGCATAGATGTCACCCTTTCTTTAAATGATATGTTTTTTTTTAAACTAATAACCTCACACAGATTTTATTTAGGAACCACGTCTGTTGCATCAGAACCCAGCACAGTGCTGGATAAATAGAGGTTGGATGAGGGAAAAGAAGAGAAAAAAATGCATTTAAAGGTTGCATCATTTCGGACGGTCATTTTTCATCTCATGATCACTATAGACTCATAGGCATTTTATAGCTAAAATTAATCTCAGATCAATGATTTCCCCAATGGAAGAGAGAGCAGACAACAGGTAGCTTCGCTGAGTTAGTCGGGTGAGCCACTGCAGCTGATACTAGTTATAACCATCATGTCTCTAAGGATGTAAGATCCCTATTATAGATCATCTGTAGACCAACGTTTTTTTTTTTACAGGGGATATAGGGACCCAGAGAATTTAACTGTGTTGTACATTCCAGATCCTTTGGTCACAGAAATGGCGTCTTCAGATAGAAGACTTTGTAGAAATGCCTGAAGTGACAGCAGGAATATTTTCTTCTGGTATCAGGTTAAAGTAGGTACTAGAATTAGAGACATAAAAAATATATGTGTGTGTGTGTGTGTATATATATATATGTATGTATGTATAATATATGGGGAAAATGTGTATAGAAAGTATGAAAGGCTAAAATGCTTTCTGTTGTGGGAAAAAATCAGAGAACGAAGTGATTATTGAGCCATTAATGGGACCATAACATAATTTAAGGACCATAATATATAAATTATATGGAAACTACTTGTACTACATTTATTATAATAAAAAATACAGTTGTAATACATGGTTGAATAGCCTACCTAACCTAGTCTTTGAAAATTTGCATGTATATTCAAAAATAATTCCGAAAGAGCCTAGTGGTTTCCTTACATGTTTTTTTTTTTAGAATATCCTTAACTTTCTCTAGTCTAGAAGAACAGTTTAGCCATATCTGCTGATAGCAGTTGCTCTGATTTAGGGCCTGATAATCTGGAGTAGGAGGGAGACTTGGTTTTCACAAGTATCATTTTGCACACTTGATTTTTTAAAAATTAGTGTTACCTTAACAAAAAAAAGTTGTTTATTTTAAATATAAAAGGAGCAAAAAAAATAACTTGCCATACATTCTGGAATAACAAAATGTGTGTTTATTACCTACTAGAAAAAGAACACATAATTAGATACACTAAATATTTAGATTTTGTTTACCTTTATGAGGATTGTTCCAGTACTACTGTTAGTAATATCTATACTTTCCATTCCAGCATTCCAATTGTACATATATTACTATACAAAATTAAAACCAAGAAATACCACAATTGATAAAATGAAGCTTTCGAAGACTTCCACTTTAGAAAATAAACTAGCCAGTTTGGGCTCAGAAACACATTTTTGTGAAGTTTTTTTTTTTTTTAATAGTTTAGGAGAAGTATAGGAATAGCCTTTTTCTTATTCAGCATAGCCCTCAACATGTTGAGAGCTTTTTCATTTTTGTGCACTCTCATTCGAGTACTTTAGGTACTCGAGTAAGTTTATCATTTTTATGAATCAGACATTTGAAAATTCATATTAAGTTTTATATTACATGTTAATGCCATCTATAATTTCTGCCTATGACCTCAGAAGGGACCAATGAAATATGTCTACCTAAGAAAGAGTGTTTCCCTGAAGTCTCTTATCAAACTGTGGTCTTCTCTATAGATTGAAATTTAGCAGAAGTGTCTAATGAAGAGGAATCTATGCAGAGCTGTTGAAGGAAAAAGATAGAAGAGCCCAGATGTCATAAAGCAAAGAGGATTAGGTACAGGAAGCAGCTAATATTATTTCTGCTGGGTGGCTCAAAGAACTGCAAGAAATTGATTCCATCCCACTGGACATATTTTTCAATTTGAGATAAAAACTGATTTTCCAATAAAATAGATATTAGTAAATTTATAACATTTGGGAAAACAGTTGAACATAGTGACCCGAGTAGTTACAATACCTCACGTAAGAGATATTCAAAAAACTATTCTTTAGTGTGTGGTATTGCTTTCTAAGAAAGAATGGGAGTGACAACTTTGCTGTGATGAATAATGGCCTGTGGGGAAAAGGAAGGAGAAGCAAAAAAAGAGCAATTAACAGGGAAATTAGGTCACATGGAAAAAAGGAGATAGATTCAGGAAATTTCTAGGAGATAACATTAACGATATTTAGTGACAAATTCAGGGGGTAGGGGGGGAGAGAGGTCATCTAGTGTTTTGACTTGAGCTATAAGTAGGTTATGGCAAGACTAGGTGAAATAGGAAATCTGGGAGGTAAAGCAGGTTTGGAGGAAAGGTATAAATTTAAATCATATGAGGATTATAACCCTGTAGTTTATACATCTTCAGGCTCTCTCAATCTTCAGTCTCCCCTTTCAAACAGCATAAACTACTGCTTCCTGTATGTAACCTGCTTGTATGTAAAGAATAGCCAGCGACAGAAATCAGAGGCTGAGGATGTGTTGGGAAAGTTAGAGAGACTAGAAGAAATGATTTAGAGATACAGGGGTCTTAAAAATATCTTCCCACATGTCAGGACTTAATTAACTTTGAATTATTTCTATAGTAAGCCAGGAATTGATGATAAGCGATAACAAGGATATAGAGACTCTTGTGAGGAATAAGTTAATGTGGTAGGTCTGGTTGCTTATTCTTGTCCTGTCTCTAAAGGAACCATGATTGACCTTTGGCCACCCCGGAGAATTTGGCTCTTGGAGTGTTCCTTGTATTAGTGATGATGATTTTGTTATATATCATATGCACCTGGAGCAATGGATCATGCCATATTGGCTTGTCAGATTGCTTTGCACAAACATGTACAGCTGGTTTCGTTGTTGGAGTACTAAGTTTCAGTTGTCATGGCTGATTCTACAGCAGAATATGTGTATATTAACAGCCCCCCATAGAAGTCTTGGACCCTGAGATTCAAATGGGCTTCCATGGGCAGAGATATGCCTGTAGTTTGCTACAAGAGAATTCTTGTGTACCTTCAGACAAAGTACATTGAAAGCCTGTGCTGAACCTCTCTGAGTTTCACCAGTACATCTTTTTCCTGTTGCTTTTGCTCTCCATCTTTTGCTGAAATAAAACAGCCATGTGTATAACCTGCTGTTGAATCTTGTTAGTCCTGGAAACACTAAAGGAAAGGGCTGAAGAAATTTAAAATCCAGTTTGTTCATCTGAACCTTAATAGGATTCACTGAAAAAAAGAATAGTCAACATATGTAAGTTATCTGCTGTGTGTGGATTTAAACTAAATCAAATCTTTGATCCATGTCCAGGAGATATTTATAGTGTCTATAGGGATATAGTTCTATAAACATATAGGGTGTTGGGAAAATGCTTACAGGCACAAGTATAAATGAAAACAAATTAGCAGTAAATGTAGAAGCAAGGCAGAATAAAAGAGAGGTTAAAATTGGTAGGAGGTCAGTACAGCATAAGGAATG
This sequence comes from Rousettus aegyptiacus, assembly GCF_014176215.1. Taxonomy (NCBI): domain Eukaryota; kingdom Metazoa; phylum Chordata; class Mammalia; order Chiroptera; family Pteropodidae; genus Rousettus; species Rousettus aegyptiacus. The sequence goes on from NW_023416286.1 coordinate 28,543,999, forward strand.
CGTCAATAGTATTGTAATAACTAATGTGCCAGGTGGGTACTGGACTTATCTGAGGATCACTTTGTAAATTATGTGTCTAATCCATATGCCAACTATAACTGAAAAATTAACAAAAAATAAATAAAATGAGAAAAAGCCAAAATAAAATAAAATTGGTAAGAGTCAATCTAAGTTTATGGAAGATGATGCATATGTAAAAAGAAATATGGGATCACGTTGTCAAAATATGATAGCTTTCATTTTGTTCCCCCCATATGGACTTTAGCAGTATATAAAAGATATAAAATAAAAATATCTTTTTTCTGGATTTTATCTGAGTTCAGAGTCCAACTCAAGTTTGACTAAATTATTTAAGTGGAATCAAAGTTTATTCTAAATCAAAATTTATATTTTATGTAATAACTTTGTGAGCCCTACAGTTATTAATTTCAGCTGAGTTAATATTCTCATGTATGTATTATCATTCCAAAGATTCCACATCAATTCCTATCATAATCAATAAATCTTATCTGATAATTTCTTGCAGCTACTTAGGTTTACTGCTTATATCCAAAGATTAAGAATGAACTTTGAGAGTTCTGCTTCAGGTAATGGCCAGCTAGCTCCTATCAGATAGATCACCTTCCCACAAATAACAACTATAAATTCTGGATAAAATATTTTAAAATGCCAAAAAGCACTAGAGATCGAGCAAAAGAAGGCAAATTCTGGAGGGAAGTCAACATTTGGAAGAATGAAATGGCACTTCAGGAGTTTCCTATGTTTATATCTCCTAGCCAACAGCACACAGTCCTGTCAGATAACTTAAACTTAGAAAGACATTTGCAGACATAATGGCTTGAAGAACCAGAGGATGGAGTCCAGGGCAACCACAGTGTGGGATAAGGCCTAAAATTAATCGTGTACTGCCTTGACATCTGGTAAAATCAAGAGGGTCTTGAATGGCCTATCTCCAAGTTCTCTTCCCTACTCGGCCCCATGGATAGGTCCCTTAGCCAAACAATCCTCCTTGCCTAAAGGATGAGAATGAACCTTTAAAGATGGTCCAAGTAAAGGATGCAATAAATATAAAAGTCCTGAAGAGAAGAAGGACTTGATGTGTTTAAGAGAAAAGAGGCCGAGTTGACTGGAGAAGTAGGCAGAAGCCACATCATGCATGGTTTGGAATTTTGAGTTTGTGGAAGGAAGAGATAATGATAGGTTAAAGGGTCAGCAAATTTTTTCTGTAAAGAACCAGATAATAAATAATTTAGGCTTTGCAAGCCCAGAGGAAAAAATAAATTCCCACAATGACATTGGTAGGAGAAAAGTCTGACATGATGTCTATATGTAATTTCAATAAAGGAGTAGCCAATAATGACAATTTCTTTGTTCCACTTAGAAATGATCAGAGCCTTACCTGAACTATCTCATCCATCCCAACTAGAAATAGGAGAAAAATACAATGTTTGTTGAAAGCCTGTTAGGGGTCTTTGGAAGAAATAGTTATTGAGTAAAACGATAGGCAACATTGGAAGTAGGCAACTTTGCTTTTGATACCTGTTAGCACAATTCTCCAGTAAATGAAAACCCCACATAAGATGCCCAATATAGAGAGTTATGTAAGACGTTTACCTGCCTTTTTCCGGGAGAAATCGGTGCCCTAATGCTGCCGCCTGGTGGCTGGAGGATCCCTTCATTGGACATTTCACCCAAGTCTAAATCTTTCCAGGCAATGCCCTACTATTGGGCACCTAGGTTCTACTTGTGTGGTTCCCCGTTCCCACAAAGGGTATTAAGGATGTTAAAAGATATTTGTAGTGTAGGTAGAATTATTTAGTTTCTCTTTTTAAATTTTATATTTGATTTTTTAAGTCTTATCCAAGTTGGCCTATAAGTCGTATTATAGATTTATTATGTAAGAGGGTCATAAAGGTATGTTATATATTACGGATATGTACAGTAGTTTTGCCCCCTATTTAAAAATAAAAATTACTTTTTAGCCAAACTTTCTTTTAAAAAAGTCAAATTTAGCTTTCCTTTCTTGAGATGAATTACTCTTTTTCATAAATTTTATATCATAAGGCAAACATAATAAGATAGATGATTGGTTCAAGCCAAAATGGGAATTTTTGAAATTCCCATTTTAAATTTTTTAAAGGTAGTCTCAGTAGATTGTCCAGGTTTTCACAGTTTTTAGAAAATATTCAAGTGAACTGGACTTTGTTTAAATGCAGTTTACCATTTTTGTAAAATGACGCAGAACTGGCATCAAGTTGTTTTTAATTAAAGTTACTCAGTAGAAAATATATTGAGAATGATTAATAGTAAAGTTATTAACACCATAAGCGAAAGCAATATTTAAAAAAATATATTAAAAAAAATTTTATAAAAGGCTTTGTAAAAACATTTTCCAATTGAGTGAAACTATCAGACTCACATATAAGCCCAGTAGTTGCAAAATTGTTGACATGTATTGGTTTCTTAATCTCTTTTATATGCCTATTTGTGTGTAAAGACATTATTTTTGAAACTAAGAGAGTAAAATTTGCTTAATTTTGTGCTTATTTTAGGCTGCAAAAATACTTGATCCTGGAGTAAATTCGAAATATGCACTTACAAATTTCATTTTGAATTGAAATGATACTATTTCTATTCTTGAACAAAAAGCTTATTCATATAAGTGAGAAGTTGAACATTGCAGCAAAATTTTCATTGTTTGGCCTACGAGTAACAGGATACTCTTCTTTTGCAGAAATCCAGAACTTATCTGGGGAGAGATCAGTAGTGTTGAAAGAGGGAGAAAATACTGTTCCATTTTGTTTGCAGTGCTTCGGGTAGTTTTCAATAAGAGTTGGGATTTATTGGTATCTTTCCTCACCCTTAGGGCCAAATAGTAATGGAAACAGTTCAAGATTTTCTTTATCAACATGATTTTCCCCCAAATTGAGTTTCTCTTTAAACCAGATAATCTTGGAGTCAAAACATTTTCTCCAAGGCTTCGTAGATACTTGTTCAACTAGTTCATGTGATGAAGTGTTTACTAAATAGACTAGTTTCTGCTGACATTCTTTATCTTCAAAGCTTCAGAAAAATCTGGCTTACTGTTTTTTCCAAAGCATGCGAGTCACCTTTCAGCTAAAACACTGGGACTGAGAACTCTTCCTCTCTGCTAAGCCACCAATTTCTCTATGCATCATGAGATTCACGTGCCCTTGTCCAGGTTTTCACAGTTTTTAGAAAATATTCAAGTGAACTGGACTTTGTTTAAATGCAGTTTACCATTTTTGTAAAATGACGCAGAACTGGCATTTCATCTCTACAAGTTTTTACTTTAGCACTTCTCTGTGACAAAAGCAGTGTGTCGTAACATTGTCAGGCTTTTTTTTTTTTTTTTTTTTTTTTTTTCCACTAAAGAGGTGAAAATTCTTAAATGGAGCTATAGATTCATGGGGTGTAATAAGCAGATTGTGAACACTCTTTCTTTTAAGACAGAACTTTTGTTTCCAGATAGGAAGAGAAGTCTTGACTTTTGCTTGTTTCGGGTGGATCTTTGCCACAGGAAAGTTTTCTTGAGATTTATCATCATTTATGAATCTTATCAATGCTGCACTGTGATATTTATTGGTAAAATCTGTTGGTTCATCACTTGAATAGAGAAGCTATTATTTTTCAGTTCAATTACACAGAACTCTTCAGCATCATGCAACATGTCATCACTACATTGACTGATCATTCTATTAAAAGTAGCATCTTTTCAATGTCTTATGCTGCATCTTATCCTAGCATTGTACATGCTGGCCTTTATGAGATTCTCACCAACTGTGCGACTTTTCCTTTTCTGAATAAAAGTTTGACTACTAAATAAATTGCTTCTTGAGCCTTTTCACTGAATGACTTTTTTAAAATATTTTTTTATTTTTTAATTACAGTTGACTTACAATATTATATGAGTTTCAAGTGTATGACATAGTGATTAGATATTTATATAACTGATGAAGTGATCACCCTGATAAGTCTAGTACCCATCTGACCCCATACATAGTTACTATAATATTATTGACTACATTCCTTATGCTATACTTTAATCCCCATAACCACTTTGTAACTACCAACTTGTACTTAATTCCATCCTCTTTTTCACGCACTCCCCTAACCTTCTCTCTGTCTGGCAACCATCAAAATGTTCTTTGTATCTATGAATTTGTTTCTGTTTTGTTTATTTTGTTCTTTAGATTCTGCATATAAGTGAAATCATATGCATTTGTCTTTCTCTGACTTACTCCACTCAGCACAATACCCTCTAGGTCCATTCATGTTGTTGCAGATGGCAAGATTTCATTATTTTTTATGGCTGAATAACATTCCATTGTGTATATATACCACCTCTTCTTTATCCATTCATCCATTGATGGACACCAAGGTCGCCTCCATATTTTGGCTACTGTAAATAATGCCACAATGAACATATGGATGCACATGTCCCTTCAAAGTAGTGTTTTGGGTTTCTTTGGATAAATACCCAGAACTGGGATTACTGGGTCCTTCTTTGTGAATGTGACTTTAAAAAACAACAACAACAACAACAACAACAAAAACCCAAGAACTTTATTCCCTTTGTTTTGAGTTTCCAGTAGCCATTTAGGGGAATTGACACCTTTACTACCAAACTGCTATAATTTGTAATTAAGTTCTTTTGAATTTTTTTTTTTTTTTGGAGCCACTGCTGCATTTTTAAGTTGTTTGACAGCACACAACAGAATAGGCCAACTCGGATAACCAGCCCACATAAAACTCATTGATAAGTAATTTAAATGGTTAATTTTTTGTGTATTCTTCATTTTATCAATGCAGTGAAAAGACTCAGAAGGTTATACACTTAAAGAATTGTTCATAGCTGTAGGCAATCCACATTTGTAACATTTCAGTCAGCAAAGCAGCAGGGCGTGGGGGGGTGAGGGGAGTGAGAGGGGGCAGCTGAGTCACAATTCATTAAAAAAATTCCTTCTTTAGAAGGGAAATTTCACTTCAGTATTCTAAGTGGTGGAGCTTATTTGCTGCTGCTGTCAGTGGCATGTAAGAGGAGATTGGGGGAATTATAATTCGGGATGGAGATGCTGATGGATTACCATCTTCCCCTCTCCTTACTACATCCCTGTGATAGTGCTTACCTATTAGCAAATTATCAATGGACTCTGATCTAGTGTCAAAAGTTGATAATGGATTCAAACTAATGCTGTCCTCTGCCCTGCCATCCAGGGCTGGAAGAACTCTAACAACAAGGACAATTGATTATTGTGAGTGCTAGCATTGCGCAGTGTACAGAGTTTCTAAAAAATCATTTGTTTTCATTCACGGGCTTTTGTGGAACCCCTATTGACTTTTGCACAACCCAGGGGTCCCTGGAATTCCAGTTGAGAAACCATCCAAAGATAATGCTCTTATGTGGTAACTATTTTATTGATGCAGTCACGGAAGGCCTCCAGGGAGGTGCCTTCTGAATTGAGACCTGAAGGGTAGGAGCTATCAGGCCTTTGATCAATCAGGGTCTTCATCTTAGACTCTCCAGTTTCTTTCAAAATTTGTTTTTATACATTCCCTTCATTGTTTTGGAGAATAGAAAACATTTAAGTATGGTTTGAAATGAATTCAAAACTGTTTTGGATATGTACAAGACTGTGTTACTCTTTGAATATTGTTGGCTTTCTACCTAAAAACATAGGAAAGCTTCAGCATTCAGGAAAGAATCAAGTAGTTACTGTTTTTGTTTGCAGGCACTTTTTTATGTGCGTGGGCGGTGGAGTGCTGCATCACATAATTGCACTGTAATACACAGATATATAATATGTATATGTACATACATGACTGTGTGTATGTGTGTGTGCATGTGTGTGCATATGGTTTTGGAGGCTGAGAAGTCTCACAATCTGCACTCGGCAAACTGGAGACTCAGGAGAGCTGATGATACAGTTCTAGTCTGAGTCTGAAGATCTGAGAACTAGGATCCAAGGATCCATTTCCAATCCAAGTCCAAGTCTGAAGGCATGACAAGACTTTTGTCCCAGCTTGAAGATGGGCAAATTGAAAATTCTTTCTCACTCCACTTTTTGTTCATTCAGGCCTTCAGTAGATTGCATGAGGGCCAACCAGGTTGCGGAGAACAAATCACATTCAAAGTCCACCAGTTCAAATGTTAATCTCATCCTTCACAGACACACTCAGGATAATGTTTAACCAAATATCTGCCAACCAAATATCAGTGGCCCAAGCAAGCTGACACATAAAATTAACCATCATAATACTATTATGTATACTATTCCTAAATTGAGTTATTTTCTCAATATCTACCTTTGAACACTTGAAAATGTTTTAAAAGTGGTAGAATAATGAAATAAAGATATTCTTTCCAAATACAGATATTCTTTCTTTGAACTACACAAAGTTGGAATTTGTAAATTTGGGTTTGTTTTTTTTTTAATCTTTGCTTTTAGAGTTATACTTATTATCTGGAGTGAAACATGTGCTGCCATGTTCCTTATGAACACTTCCCTTTGACCTCTTTAGGGTACTTGTAATGGAATTTTAGATATTTAACTTCAATGTGAATTTTAAAATGCCCGGGATAAATTTAACTGTTATGGCTAGGAAGAATGTACCATCGAGTGTTTCAGGAATTAGATGTGTCCTTTAGCTATTGTCTAGCTGTACTTAAGGGCAGTAAATTTAAGGTGTATTTTGCTCAGAGGTGAGAAGTTAACATTTCATATTTGTGATGCCATTCAGGCAATAAGTAAATGAGTTTAGCCATGGAGCATTTATTTCATAGCTATCCTCACACCCTCTTGCTCCATTATGGCAAAGTTGTAATTCTATTCTGTCTACTATTTCCCAAAAGAGGCCCTGAAAAACTGTCAACAACTTGTTGCTATTGCAACTGATATTTACTTGTATTACTTAACATGTAAGAGAAAGCCTTTCTTATTTAAGGATACCTGGAGTAGCAGGAGGCTCCCCTATTAGACCTTTAGGATTACATGGCAGAGACTACTTGTGATCTGACATGATTACAAATAAGTACATATTCTTATAGCAATTATCTAGATGCACTGCAGAACTCATTTAAGTTGTACCACTTTCTATATTGTATATTGCTCAATACAAGGCCTTCGACACTTGTCATTTGTGAAGTTAGAGAGCCAACCTTCTTAAGGTAAATGGTGGTGGTGGTGAATTCAAACCTCTGTGATAGGCAAACTAACAGACCCCTAGAGGTATCCATGTCCTAATTCCTAGAACCTGTGAATAGGTTACATTAAATAACAAAGGACAATTAATGTTGTAGACAAAATTAATAAAGTTGATTAGATGATCGCCTAATTAGATGATACTAACATAGAGAGATTATCCATGTGAACCCAATGTAATCATAAGGGATCCCTGTAAATGGAAAAAGAGATGCAGAAAAAGTAGGAGAGAGAAAGAAGTCAGGGTTAAAAAGAGACGTAACAGCAGTAGTATTGGTGTGATACATTACGAGAATTTAGCCCACCTTTACTAGCTTTGCAGATGGAGGAAGGGGATCATGAGCCAAGGGAATCTAAGCTCCCTCTGGAAGCTGGAAAAGGTAAGGAACCTGATTCTCCTTTAGTGCCTCCAGAAGGAAATACAGAAGTGCCAACATCTTGATTTGAGCCAAGGGAGTCTCTATGTTGGATTTCTAACCTACAGATTTGTATTGTTTAAACCACCAAATTTATGGTAATTTGTTACAGCAGCAATAGGAAATCAATATGCTGTTAGTTTGTCTGCCATAGATCATGAGTCAGTAGGGAAGCTTTACTTTGATATACGGTGCCATGGATTTCCTTACAATAAGAAGGGATAGAATTTTAAAATCTCAAAAACCACCAAAATATTTACAGATCTGTTTCATGGGAACAGACTTGAGCTGACCTTATATTATTTTCTGTGTACCACTCTTTTCCCCTCTTGCTTTATACTGACAGAAGTCAAAAGGGGTCAGTAATTTTTTTTCACTATTTTCCCAGAACATGAAATTTATAGGATGTCTGACTTCTGAAATACTATCTTCCATGGTTTCAGAAAGTAAAAATCTTAAAATTTTTACTCATTTATGTTAGCTTGCATTGACAAAAGGTAACAACCAAGAAAAAAATGGAGCAAAGAAAAAGATGAAAGGGAAACTGAGCAAGAGAGGTTATTTTAAATGGAAGCGAACTTGATGTGATTAAGGGAATTATGAGAGAATACAAAGTACATTCTCAGATATATTCCATACCTGAGCTGACATAATTCTTCATCTGCCTAGTTCCTGGAATTCCCCCAAGGTTTCTAAATAGAGAAAATATATCCTTAGCCTAACCTAAACAGCCCTACTCACCTGATATGGTTTGATTTTAGTCTATTGTCTTGAAATTTCTCCTATAAAAGAATGTGTTGGGCAGAGACCAAGTATAAATTGTGCCTCCAGCATTATCAAATAACTTTAGCGTATGCTACCCCCAGAAAGTTTGTTAGTATTTATATGCTACCCATGCTTCACAGAACCACTAATATTTCAAATTACATTTTTAAAGTAAGATTTTTCTCATAAGTTTACTTATACGGCTATCTCAGGAATTCTTGGCCACCTTGATCCACAACTCCAAGGAACATCATTGTATTAAATGACATCCATTATATTCCATGTGAATGATGCTCCCTGTGTTATACAACTCAGCGGCTCTGTATTTAAGGTCCTGATGCCTTAAATATTTCTTACTCAAGCCTCTTCGTTTTGTTATCTTGGATCCTCCAAACAAGTGATGCATTGTTTATAGTCAGTGGGTAAATGAGGCAGGATCATTAGATGAAAACTGTCATTATTCCCACCGCTGCAATTCTGACATAGGTTAAGTTCATGCTATAGAAGTCAGGCCCCACACGTCTCAAATGACTGCTTCCCTTCTTTACCCACCCTTCTCTTCAAAATGTACCAGTTCTGGAATGAGTGGATTTTTACTTTCTTACTGATACAGACTTCGGTTAAGTCACATTATCCTTTTCTCCTTCCCTGTATGAGCCATAATGGCAGAATGACTGCTAGAGAAGGTGAATTACAGGGGAAAGGAATGAATATTTTTAAAATAGTATTATTTCACTTATCTTTTTCTTATTGCAGTCAAAACTTTTGAAATGAAACACGAGGAGAGACAAGTACAAGTTTTAGCCTATATTGGTTTCCAAACTGCAGGTTGTTGAGCATGTCTGATAACTCCTTCATTAAATTTGGTCCTCTATAGTGCGCATGGGTAAGATAAACTAGAAATGCCTCCCTGGACCTCTATTAGTTTTGATTTTATGAGAACCGTTTATTTTCCTTAGCTACTGTAGAAAAATATTTAATAATACACAAATAGCAGAGTAATGAGACAGAATTCATATTCGTTTCAACTGTTGATCACATCATTGATTATATCACTGTCTCTGTAAATAGTCCCTTTGTATTATAGAAAATATTTTCCAGTGATTCAGATACATATTCGAGCAGTTTAAGTTTACTTCTTTAAAGGATTCGTTTAAATAAAATTTCTCAAATTTTCCTCAAAGTGTGATTACACTTATTTCCTGGAACATAGGAAACAAATATCATGGGACAGCATGTCTCATTGGTGTTCATATTCACTGCCCCAAATTAGAACCAAGGTATTGCTTAGTCTTCTGTAAGAACACTAGGTTTGAGTCCGTTTCAACATTTACTAGCTCTGTGATTTGAGGGAGACAATTTATAATGGTCATCAGTTTTCTATTTCTAACATAGGATCAATACCAACTCAAATAAGACATGTAAAATATCAACATATTTCGGGTACCCAATTAAACAGTAGTGATTCACACGTTGAGTTCTTGCAGTGCTGGCAGTTCTTTTTTTTTTGTGACCTAGGTAAATGTTATATGGGCAATCGCTTAATTATTGGACTTCAAATGGACTTCTGCAATTTTATTGCACAATTAAAAAGTAAGAAATGGTAGCTATTTTTGGTGTTATTTAAATATTTGTGATGGCCTGTAAGCCTGATCTGAGTCCTTACTAATTATAAATTCTAATGTGGCATATGTCTCAAAAACAGATGTTTCATTTTGTAATAAATAGGCAGCTTTCTGCCTACATCCACTCTAATACCTGTTGCAGAAGGAAGCTGGCTATCTACACAGCCTCAGAGTTGCTAACCCCACTTCTGCCCATAGTCCAAAGAGGTGTGGCAGAAATTGAGAACGGAAAGTAGAAGGAATTCAGTGGTGGGATGTGGTCACTCTCCTTCCACTAGAGTAGGTCTGGTCTTATTTTACATTTTTGAGGAAATATGGCTTAAAAAGTTTGAAAAACACTGATCACATATTCATAACTGTCATAAGGTGATTTTTCTTTTTGTGCATTTGCCCTTACATTCTGTTCAAGTTACATATATGAAGTTACACTTTCATATGAGTTTTAAAGTTCAGTATATTTACTGTTGCTATTACGTTGGTTGCTTCCTAATGACTTCCAAGTATTTTCATTGTAGTGTTTCAAAATCACAAAAATAATTGTTTCCTGTTAAGTACTGGCATATAAAACATCTAGTTTTTACAAAAAGAATGTTCTGTATGTAATCCTGTTTATTATTGTTCTCTTCCCAAGTTAATTTTGTGTGGGGCCTTGACCACTAACAACAAAGGCAGAGAAAAAGGGAACTTTAAAAGCTAATATTCATTTCTAGACAATGATCTTCCTTCAGTAGTTTTAAAGAAGGAAAACATAAAAGTGGAGTGATGTTAAAGCTGGTAATAAAAGGAATGGTTCTAGCTGGGATAGCAACTAAGCTGTATTCAGGAAAGTCAGGAAATGTAAAAATTTTTTTTTTTTTTGAAGGGGGTGGTGGGAAAATAGCTTCATAATGTCTGTATTTACCTATGTTTAATGGTAGGAAGCTACAAATAACTTTTTAATTCATTAACCACAGAAAAATTTTAAGTCATATTAGCAACTGATACCCATAGATTTGCCAGTATCAGAAAGTGAGTCAATATAGGAGGACTTTAGCACCATTTGAGGACAAAGCCTAAGTCCCCTCAAACTATAGAAACAACACAATTATAGGACTGACTTTCCCAATTGTAGGACTTGTTCTCAACATCTTGGAATTATACAAAACCTTATGACAATTATTTCAGCTAAGGGCAGCTGGCAGGCCCAAAGAATTTGGGTTAAAAACTCATACCATTCTTCAAAGTCAACTTTACCATTTAAATAAATCCCGATTTTAGCACCATAAAAAAAAAAAAAAAATCTGAGGATGCTGTCTCACCTCAATTAAAAAAAATTCAGTATTCTATTCACTAAACTCGACTGCAAATTAGATTTTTTTAAAAAAATAAACTTTAACTGCACCCATGTGGGATAATTTCTTAGTTGAGAACATTCAAGACGTGCAAGTACTAAGAAGCATTAATAAAAAGAAGAGCTCCTAATGTGACTCATTCATTTCAAAGAAATGAGGCTTTGGGAAAACATGGTCACTTTATAAACCTGGCAGAAAACCAGTCTAAGGGGGATTTTCAGAAATTTTTCATTTGGAAAAGTGAGAAAGTTAAGCAATACAATAGTAAGAGGTTGGGCTCTGGAATCACACTGATCTTTTTTCAGTTTCTTTATCTGAAAAATGGGCCAAACGAGAATAGCTACTCAAAAGGCTGTGAGGAAATCAGAACACATGTATAAGCAGTTAATGAACTACAGTACACTGCACTTTATTACATTAATACTCAAAGCTTTCTGAGGTAGCTATTAGTTCTACTTTACAGATGAAGTTAAAAGGTTAAATTGCCAGAGGGAGCCTATATTCTCTCTTAATGATTCCAAAGCTTGTTTTCTTCGGCACTATACTATCTTGAAGAATTGCATAATATACATTTCTCTTAAATCATTAATTTTTGATTATTTTATAAGCCTTTAATAAGTTTATAGCAAATAAACTAATTATAAGTTTTTACACTAAGCAGCTCCCTCCAATTCTACCATATCAAAAAGTAATTATAATTTAAAATATTTTCAATAAACTTTGTTAACTTGAACCAAGCCAATTGAGGATATCACCAACCTACCCAAATAGATAGATTATATAAGTTTATTCATTGTTTGTAATATTTGGCTTGCTTTTCTGGCAATCATTGTCCCATAAAACACACGTTCCAAAACTGAGGACAGCGAGGTAATTAAAAGCGCTTTCACAACATTCATGTTATTGCTTTCTCACAACCCATTTACAGAAGATGGACTTAACTTTGGTATTCAATTCACATTCTCAAAAGTCAATTATTTTTATCTAATAAAATAAAAACTGATTTCAAAAATATAAAGTATCCTTGTCTATTTCTAGAATATAAAATAGAAATAACTTCTATATAAATTGTGCAACTTATGTTCAACTTTCCTATTCCAATACAACTTGGTATTTGAAAGGTCATTTCTTGATTTCTCTGTACATTATCACCTTTATTGCTCAATGTGTGGTATCTAGAAAGCCAGAAGGCCACAAAGATAACAAAACATCTTGGGCCAGTTTATAGAAAAATGAGAGAAACTATACCACAATAGAGTAATACATTAGAATCACTCAAGACATAAAAACAAGATACCATTTTATCACTAACAAATATAATTCAATTTAACGGTCTCATTAAAGAGCTGCACATGGCTCACTAGTCTTCCCAGTATTCTCCTGAGATTTGCAAACAAACCCATCTAGCTATAGATTTACAAACTACACCTCTTTATCCATAAAAGCTGTGTATCAGCTATGAAAAATTACTTGGTTGTAATTTACAAAGACTACTAGTGAGAAGCCTAATTACAGGAATTGGTTCTGATTTGGGGTGAAAAAAAACACAACTTCTGGAAAGGTAAAATAGCTTAAAGCATTTAATATCTAAACAAATCAATCTGTTAATAGCAGTAGTCACAAAATATGCTTAATATAGAAACCCACAATTATGTTTTTTAAGAAAAAGTGTAATTGTATTTTACCTCAAAACATAAATTATTAACCCATTTAAAGAATCGGCAGTGGTCGAAATCATCATGAATTTTAAACAACTTCAGAATAAAATAACCTTAAGTACTTTATACTGCTTTGTATCTAAAAAATGCTTACAACTTCTCATAAAAATAGTCTGAGGCAACTATTTTTTCTTTTATTCATTAAAAGACATGTTCAACATTATGGGCAACATTCTCAAAACCTTAAGCTTCACAAACTTTCAGACATTCAAATACTATGGTCCCCTTTTCTTTGATGTGGGAGGTTTATTCCACTAGGGAGGGAAAAAAAAAAGCATGGTGGATAACTTAATACATTTTTACCAAATTGAAAGTAGTACAAAAGTTTTAAGACTCTACAGAACTACACATCGTACCTAATATATCATTAAAAATAGAAGACAGCCTTTTCTTCAGCAAATAAAACAGCACACTGGTATGCTGTTAATGCTTATCTTTTAATGTGTACTGTCATTCATAAATTATTTACAACTACTGTGTGAAGAGAACTAGAATGTAAATTTTCTGCAAAACTGGAAAAAAGCAATACAAAATTTGTGAAAGCCTGTGTTTATATTATACAAAAAGTAAGCCAGTTTTTCTCTTCAAATACCATACTGTATGCAGTGATATTCTGCACATATTATAATAATTCTTGAGGATGTTTTAATGCTGGAGGTAAGTTTACAGGCCTTGATTCTTCATCAAGGAGCACTAGGTCTTCTATTTCACTGCCTCTGTATTTCCTTTTACATATTTTTACCACCACCTTTTTCTTGAGAAATAATTTCAATGCTTCTCTTGATGCAACTGCTTTTGCATTTTCTTTGCTTTTTCCACAGCCAGTGCCCAAATACACAGACTTGCATCTTAATTCACACACAATACTTTCTTGAGAGCTCTTATTTTGAGGCAGATCCGCCAGTTCTTTCAGTGGGACAAAAAACACATCCAGTGTTGCTTTCAGAGCCTCGATAGCTGCATTTAGGAGCTCTCCATGATTCACACTGGGACTAAAGCCACCAACAGCTACCAACTTCCATGCCACTGTTTTATACAGTCTATTGAAAAAAGGTTGCTTCTGTTTCACATCTTCATTGGTTAACTTGCAACAAGAAAATTTGACAGAACTCTCACTTGACTGGGGAGTACTTTTAGAAGGCAACTGGGATGTGCTAGTCTGAGAACTACTCTTAGAAGCCAGCTGGGACACATTTGCTAAGGAAGTGCTTTTGGAAACCAGAGATCCACTAGTCTGGGAGCTGCTCTTGGAGGCTAACAGTGATGCTGCTACCTGTGAAGTGCTTTTGGCCGTCAGCATTGATGTACTTGCTGATGTACCGCTCTTGGGAGTTAGTAAGGATGTGCCTGATGAAGGACTGTTTTTAGAAACCGAAGAAAGACTTGCCTCTGAACTGGTTTTGGAAGTTAACACACCTGAAGCTGTCTCTGAACTAGGTTTAGAAGACAAGAGTGGCAACTCTACTTCTGAGCTCCCTGAGGAGCCCAACAAGGGTACCTCAATCTCTGAGATGCTTGGAGAAGCTGAGACTGAAGTGCTTTCCAGAGCACTCTTTTGAGGTGATCCACCTTGTTGTCTGGTATCAGTGGACTGGTTCACGTGACTATTCACACTGGATTTTAACAATGAAGAAACAAACGATGCTGAACCATGTTTATCTGGGGCTTCTGATTCAGAAGCTTTTCCAGCCCCTGCCGTTGTTACCTGAGAGGAAATGCTGCTGCTGCTTTGGCAGGAAACAGATCGATCTCCATCACTTGTAGAACTATTCTGACTTGAGGTGCCAGTGCTCGGAGTAGAGTTCCCACTACTCTCTGATTTGGTAGATGACCCCGGACATGCTGAGCTGTTTTCCTGCTGAGCCGATGCACGCTCTGTTTTGACAGAATTTTGTGCATGATCTTGCTCAACCGTGGAATTGTTTTTTTCTTCTGTAACTCGTTTTTTGGTCGGTTCTTCTACCCCTTCTAAAAAGAAGGAAAACAGATATGTGGCTAAGTCTACCCATATATAGCAGCTGAAATTTACAAGACAAATAGTCATTAAAATAAAGGCATAAGGCAAAAATATTTTAGGACTAATAGTTTCTTTAAAAAGAATGGAATAACTTAATTTCTTAAAACAGCATTGAATAACATTGCTAATTTCTAATATTAAAAAATCAACAGCACAGACAATATTTGACACTTCAAAATCTGAAACAGTTAAAGGAAACTATCAAATGCAGAGCCTAAAACAGACATTTAATTTAGGTTTACCATTCCAACTTTATTAATAACATTATATAAATTCCATGTCAAAAAATTAATAACAATAATTCCTAATTTTATCAAACTTATGTTCTAAACTCCTATGTATGTTCACATCTATGATCTGCTAACCATTGCTACTTGATATCCCTCTTTTCTTCACCTTGGCAACCAGTTCGTCTCTTGTTGTATGGATTGGTGCATCTGTCACTTTGATGCCTTCAGCCATACTAAGTATTTTATCCATAACTTTTTGAGGGTACCTGAAAAAGAAAGAAACGCCACTTTTTGAAAGTGTTTTTACTAAACTACTACTTCTGGTGTGAGAAAACAGGCCAGAGGAACGGTATTTCCTGGTTCTAACAAAAAATGTACCAACCGCCAGGAACTTTGTTTTCTGGAACGCCAGAAACAAATACACCAGGGCCTGGGAGGCGGGGTCTCTCCTTACCAACCTTAAATTTAGTGTTTACTCACAAGAGCAAACTACTCTACTAGCAGCCCCTGACCCAACAGGGGCACCTACAAACTGTAAATCACGTCGGCTTCCGGCAGAGACGCCCTTCTCACCCTCAGAGGACAGCCGGTCCGTGGATTCCCGCGCTTCACAACTTCCCCTCCCGCTGAGGGCTCCAAGCCCGTCTGGGGGGTGAAGACAAAACCCGGAGAGCTGCTTAGGGGCGCTTCCTCACTCACCGGCACCCAAGGAAGATGTGGTTGGCCCAGGCCATGGAAAACGAGATGAGCTGCTGCAGCTGCCGATTGCGGGTCTCGCTCTCGGCGTCCGCAGCTTCCTCCGTGTTAGGGGAGGCAGCGCCGCCGGTGGGGGCCAGGTCGCCGGCGTTGCGGAGCAGAAACTCCCGGCGGTGGCGCCAGTGTTTGTCAGTCTCTCCGTCGCAGCGCAGCGCCTCCACCCAGGCGGCAACCCGCGGGTTTTGGCTCAGGTACTCCGACACCTCCTGCGCCATGTTGTGCCTGTAGGTCGCGGGGGCCGAGAGCGGACACTGGACCGGGAAGGAGGCGGGTGCGTGGGGCAAGCGGCCCTGTCACTGCGGCCTGCACCGGGGCCCTCCAGAGAACGCTTCTCGGGAGGCCCAAACCCCAAACAACAGCTCCGGGAGCAGCAGAACCGCCCACTTCCGCCCGCCGCCGGCTCCTTCCCTTTTATAACCTCGCCGCCGCGGAGCGCCCGCGCGTCCTTCCGGCGCGGCTCTCCCAGGACGCTTTGCGGCGCCTGAGCTGCCGCGACGCTGCGGCCCCGGCGGGCGGTGGAGGGGCGTCTGGCCGGGAGGGGACCGGACGGGACGGGAGGGAGGCGGCCTCCCGCCTCCCGCCCCGTGCGGGCGGGCTGCAAATGGGTTCCCGGGGCGCCCCGGCGTGACTCTGAGCGTTCCAGCCTGGCTTTGTGACGTCGCGCGCGATCCCGCCGCTGCCCTCCCCCTCCCCGGCCCTCTGCAGCGCCGCAAGTTGTAGCGAGGCGGGGCGGAGCAGTGGAGGACAGCGGGACTCCCGGCAGCCGCGTCAGGGCAGTCGGAGTTCTCGTCTGGCGCCGCGGCGCGTCCTCGCTGACCTGAGTCACCGAGCCACTAGTGGGAGGGCTGTGCGACTCCGCCTGACAGAGACGCTTGTTTTGAGCGGAGCCAAAATAGACAAAAGCTCGCCTCCATCTTTTGATTGTGTCGGAAAACAGCTTCAAGCGCCGTTTTGAATGTAGAGGAGCAAATGCAGACCGTCCTGGTCGCGGGCATATATAGGAATGTGGGGGTGCATAATCACTCAAATGGTAGTAACAGATAATAGGGTTTAACGATTAATTCAGTTCGATGTTGCCCCACAGCGTCGTGTTTGGTTTCGTTTCCGCAGTTCAGCCTAGACAATCGCTGCTTCCTCAGGGTGGTTTTTGGTCAATAACAACGCGTGCCCAGGACGTTCTGTATCTGTCATTATTTCCTTAACAACTGGACAAATAGCTAGGAAAGCGGAGTGGAAAAATGCTTGTTTATCTCCACCACCCCGCACCTTTCCCTCTCAAAGCTATTTTTTTCTTGAGTTTTTTTTTTTTTTCCGCCTTAGAATGCCGATACTTTCATTACTGATGGCTTAGTTATTGTTACATGCCTCCAATTTCAGGTATGTGTATAATTTAAGATTAATAAAATAAGTGGCAAAATGAGAAGAAATTTTCCTTTCACTAAATGTGGATTTTGGTTTAAAAATGCTTATATCAGAAAAAGTCAGAAAAAAAGATTAACCCCCTGCCCCCCCCCCCGCGCGCGCAAAAAAAAAAAAAAAAAAAAAAAGGCCAGGTAATGTGTATACATGCTGGAACAATCAAAATTCAGCTATTATGTGAAAATAATATTGCCCACTTTGCTGCCATGCCAAATGAAACTGCATAAAAACAGGCACAAAGAAAATTGAAATGTGAGGTTTTGTTTCTAGTTTCTCTTCTCCTTTTCAGGGAAATTTGCTGTAACTTTAGAGGGATGAAAGGATCCGGCAATTTAAAAGACAGGACGAATTTTGTGGCCTTTCCTTTCAAGAATTCTTTGGTAAGAGAGAGATACCAAGTAAAACAACTTGTGATTACATGCATACCTACATGATATTTGTGCATTTTAAACCAAGAATTTTCTCACTTTGTTCTTGTTGCTGTGTAGGTTTCATTGCATTAAAGGGAGAGCAAATAGACCTTGAACTTATTATTTTTTAAAGTCGTACTAATAGTAATGTCGTCTGAAAGCCGGAGTACTTATTTGCAGGTGCTTGACAGAAAAGATTGGTGTATTTTCTTTTTGATTCTTAGAAAGTTGGCATTGCGTATAAATATTCAGGGCATAGACTGTGGATCACAAAGTTGAAAAGAATAGCAGTTAAAAAAATAATTAATAAAGGCTTTCCCACTATAAAGAGACAAATTCCTAAATTCCTGGGCTCCAGGGATTCAGAGAAAAGAGGTGAGAAGAAAACCTGTGACAATCAAAGGGGGTGGGAGGAGCGGGGTGTGGGAGGGAAGAGTTGGCTCCAGTTGGACTACTGTGTTTTAATTTAAGCCTTAACATTAATAAATATCAACACATTTGTTTGCTTCTGTGAAATTAAATAAGATTGTGCAGTTACCTCCTTCGTGGGCATTAGTTTCTAAAAACATCAGATATAATTCCACTTTAGAGGCATACCTCGGTTTATTGCATTTTGCAGATACTGCATTTTCATCAACATCAAGGCAAGACCCTCCACTAGCAAAAAGATTGTGACTCACTGAAGGCTCAAGTGATGATTAGTATTTTTTAGCAATAAAGTATTTTTAACTCATGTACATTGTTTTTTAGACATGATGCTATTGTACACTTAATGGGTTACAGTATGGTGTAAACAACTTTTATATGTAGTGGGAAATCAAAAAATTAATGTGACTCACTTTATTGAGATATTTGCTTTATTGCGGTGGTCTGGAACCAAATCAGCAATATCTCCAAGGCATACCTATACCTTCTTCCTGTGGCATAGCGATTACCTCAATTTTAGAAAGGCTCACTGGGCATCTACTGTTAGAAGAAGTAGAGAACTATGGACCTTCTCTACAGGTTCACAAATCTTAGTTTGATTAATTTCAGTTGTAAGTGACAAAAATTATGATTTAAAATGGTTTTTGCTTAAACAGAATTTACTGGCTGTGTTATTGACAGTCCAGGGAGTAGACTGGGATCCAGGTACTCAATATACTGTGATCAGGAAGCCTGTTTCTTTTCATTTCAAGAATGCTTTCTCTGCGTTAGCTTCAGTCTGAGGCAAGCTCTTCCTCCATAGTGGCAAGATGGTTCCTAGTAGCCCATGGCTTATGTCCTACATAACTCAGCAACCACAGTAGAAACAGAACTTATTGTTCCTGAGAGTGACTGCCAATGTCCTGAGGTTCTATCAAGAATCCATTGGTTCTCATGAGTTCACTCATATGTGGGATATAAAACAAAGCAATAAATGAACAAGACAAAACTTATAGACACAATAGTATAGTGGTTGCCAGGAGGAAGGAGAGGGTGGAGAGAGAAAAGGGTAAAGGAAGTCAAATATATAGTGACAGAGATTTGATTTTGGTGGTAAACACATGCAATATACAGATGACGTATTATAGAATTGTGCACTTAAACATATAATTTTATATATATAATAAATGCTAGCTGGCAGTTGAAGTATTCTGATTGTACAGGTCTGATCATGTGTCCACCCTAAGAATAATAAAACACCCAAATAGGGTCAATATCATGCAAGGAAAATAACAAACTCAGTAAGTCAAAGAAATTACACTCAAGAAAAGCATGGAGATAACAGCCATGTGAACAGAGAAGAGTAACCAAATACTAGAAACGATTTTGAAGGATCATAGAAGCAGTTTCAAATGACACAATTCTCCTGCTAGAAAGCCTGTTAACAGGATGATTTCTTTTTCTCCTCATTTTAGCCAAAGTGATAAAATCTTTTTATAGCATTTATATTTCTTTATAGAGCAGTAAAGAGCCTTCCTGAAAACAAATTTGTTTTTTTAGACTTCATGTTCCTCCTAATGCCAACAAGATGAGGTATTATTATATATTCTTTTCCATTTCTTTGTGAAACTCTACCTGTGTCTGATCTCAGAATATGGGAGATTTAAATCTAGAAAATTCAGGTAGAGATCAATAACAGTTACTGTTTGGAGAAGTATTGTTTAAGTTCTCATAAAATAACAACTTGATCTCTGCTCTTCAGAATCATGGAAAACCACAGCTGGAAGGGGACTTTAAAACTACGTTTATTTTGTAGATGAGGAAACTAAGATCAAAACTGTTAAGTGATTGCCTAAGGTCAATTTGTTAATGGAAGAGCAAGAATGTGAAACCGAGGACCTTAATTTTTGGACTTCTGGTCTAGGATTCTGTCTTTTGTCACATTTTGCTCCTTGGTGAAATTTACTTAATTGGCAATTTTGATTAATGTAAGGTGTAGTAGCTGCAAAAGAAATGGGAACTGAGCTAAAACTTAAGTCCAGGCACTAAGATTACAGCAGTAACAATCCTCTTAATTATTGGGCAATTTGGAAACTAGGAGTAAGAAGGATAGGAAATTGTATTTTTTGTACCTACGGCTCCAGCACACAAATATGTGATTGTGTAACCTCAGAATCAGCTCAGAAAGATCCTGTTCCTGTTTAGCAAGACACTGAGTTGCTTTTCAGAGAGAAAGGAGCAAAACCACACCGTCATGCAGCCAAAGCATGCGCAGATGAAACAACTTTGACCACCAGCTGCACCCAGAACCAAAGTCTTGCCCCCTCCCAACACACAGAACCAAAGGACCCAGGACATAACCAGAACTTGAACACTGAAACCCTTTCATAGGCAAAGGGTCCGTTGTCCAGGAAGACCTGGTGTTGATGTCCCTTTACCATAAATGGCCAAGTCCCAAGGTCCTCCAATTAGAACTTGCACCACCAGTACATCCACATACCTGTTCACTCTAACCCCTTAAAAACCCTTAACCTAGTCCAGTGAGCAGAATGGATTTGAGGCACAATTAGGTCTCTCATTTCATCAGTTGGTGTCTTCTTAATAAACCTTTCTTTCCTTCAAACTCTGTTTTGAGTTTTGGTTTTTTGAAACCTTGGACAAACTCAGGCTGGGAACAACTGTCTTGAAACTATGAGCAGCAGAGGAAGTAGGAATGTTCATGGGGAGATCTGGAAAGCCAAATGAGAGGACAGTATGTCACTTACCTTAGTTAAGAATATTGATTTAGGAGTCAATCATTCTGGGTTTGTATCCTGACTCCATTTTATACCACAATTGTAGCCTTGGGCAAATTATTTAACTTCTCTAAGTCTTAATTGTAAAATGGGGATACTGGCGCCTACGAATTGTAAGGAAAGAAAGATCATGTGTTAAAGAGAATAGGAAATTGTATTTCCTGGTACCTGGTCAGTATCAGGTACATCGCCTACATTCAATAAATAAATTTTAGAAACATGTTTTAAATTTTATTTGTTAGTGATGCAGTTGTAATAATTAGTTTTTTGGTTTATGCAAATACCATCTTTGCAAATGAACTGAGTTCAGCAGGTACAAATCTCAGTCTAAAAATTCAAGGTGTGCAAAGAAATGTAACTATTTTTATATGATTGAAACCATTTTCTGTTTTAAGGTCTCATTCTGCCAAGTCGGGAAAACTTCATTTCAGTTCATTCAGGATTTTGACTCTCCATACCTGACACAGTGTTAAGTCTCCTGGGCTGCAGCTGGGGGGTTGAGATGAGGAGTTCCCAGGCATCCCCTGAAATATCCTTCCTCTCAGTTTTTGATCCATGTAGATCACTACTTTGATCCTCACCCCTATAGCAGGGCCTCTTTAGGTCAGAGGACTCTCCTTGCTATACACATTCCTCTTTCAGGCAAAGATAAACATTCCATTGCTTGTCATACTGTGGGACTAAAAAGATGAATACCTTTCCTCCCACCTTCTAAGTTCTAGCTGGGCTAATAATCAAATTAACAGAGACAGATTAACAAGAGATCAAAGTTTTAATATATGTGCATGCAGAATTCACATAAGCATGAAAATTTCAAAAACTGAGGTAACATTGGGTATATAAGACATCTTGGGAGAGAAGTGGGGAGAAGGGGTATTAGATCTCAGAAGTGAGAATAAGCAATTTACGATGAGCTGAGGAAGAGCAGAACATAAGCTAAGCTGATCAACTGTTCCATATTTCATTAATCCAATGATTCAGCCTTGAGAATAAGTTCAGTTAAACTGTTGAGTCTTATTTCAGGAGACGGTGATGCAGATGGGCTTTCAAAAGGAACATTCTTGCTGGGCAACTAAAACAATGGAACATGGGGTATCTAACTAACAGGCTTGGAGTCTTCCTGACTAGTGCTAAGGTAAAGATTCTTAAGGTAATTAACCCAGATTCCCTTCCTAAAAAACAGTTTTCTGTCTGAATCTCTTGGCCAGGAAAGTGGGAAGAAGCTCAAAGGTTCTATCTGAGTCATTTTTTAATAAATAGCTTAAAGTCAATATTGCAAAAGGCAGCTTCAGGTTGGTTCTCTTCCGTCCTACATTTGACACTTCAAAGTTTCACATGCCAGAAGCTAAGCTGATCAACTGTTACATATTTCATTAATCCAATGATTCAGCCTTGAGAATAAGTTCAGTTAAACTGTTGAGTCTTATTTCAGGAGACAGTGATGCAGATGGGCTTTCAAAAGGAAGCTATATTGGGTAAGCAAACAATCAGGTATTTTAAGAGTTGTGTCTACAAAAACAAAGGTTAATGATCAGAGCAAATAATAAACCAGTTTCTGCATCTGTGTGGCTGCCAGTTGAGAAGATTTCTAGACATACGTCTCAAAGTTTCTTTTGCAGGAGTGAAGGAAGACAGAGGCAATCTGATAAGATTTTCTTGGTGTGCAGTTTGAATGTCTCTGATGATGTCATTGTTAGTTAGCTAGTCATACATGAGCCACAGGGGAACAAAGGGATGGGGGCCCAGCCTAGAGACAACCCAAAGAACACCCCGATGGTAGTAGAATTCTGGATACGCACATGCACACTAACTAAGCAAAGAGTTATATAGCAGTCAAGTGTCAATCAAAATGACCTCACTTGCCAATCACCTTTGGAACCACCCATCACAGCCCAAATATAATGCAGACATTCCCATTTCAGGAGTCCTTTTGTGTCGGTTATTGTGGTGGTTGTTACAGCTCTCTGTTACAGCTCTCATCGCTAAAACTGTGCGCCTCCTTGGGTGTGCTTTGCCTTTTTAAAATATACTTTTAATAAATTTTTTCAATATCTCACTGACCTATGATTCTTCACTGAATCAATGAGGAAGAACTGAGGAAAAATGCTAACTACACTTATCCCCTCCTTCCTTGCCATTGGGGTAACACTGAAGTTCAAGTCTGTCCCAATGGTAATATCATCAGGTACTTAGGTAAAGTCTGTGCAGTTTGCACAGCATCAGTGTTGAGATTGTTTAAGCATGAGCTTTTATGATGAGTTCACTGAAGTTTATATTTGTGTAGTTTGTAATTGCAACGTTCAGAAAAAAAGAAGTTTTAGTTCTCGATAATTTCAAGTCAAAAGATAGGAGAAAAATGAAACTTAGTTTGGAGAGTTGCAGCCAAATATTTAAGAAAATTAGAATAATTCAGGATTCAGTTCGGTTTACAGGTGAAAAATAACTTTAAAGACAATTAACTGGAATCTAGTATCCACAAGTGTGTATTATAGTTTCTACTGAAACAATTTTTTTTTCCCTAAAATCACTCATTTTTTTCAATGAGATAAGATTTAATCTATTGTACAAGTCAATGTTTCAATAAATGTGGCCTGGTTATTAGCATAAATACAATAAGAATAGCAACTGGTCATATAGGTTCTTTTAAATCTGCTTTGCTGGAATTTCATAAAGAATCTCCAGTTTAAACTTTAATTAGCCTCTCAGAGCTAAAAAGCCAAGTTACATCCTCACCATTTGACTTCGCCTGTAATACCTATAGATTTGGGTGAATTCCTCAGGCTCTGAAGTTCCTAAAATGGAGGTTCTTTTTTGTATCTCCCAGGAAAGCAACCTTTGTTCCTTACCTGGAACAATTGCTGTGAACCTTGTCAGCAAGGTACCAGGCTGTTTTTCTAAGGGGGCTTTTATAAACAACTAAAGTCAATTTTAATTTCTTAAAGCTTACTGGTGACATCTAGAGTCTGTGCATGTCTCTCTCAAACATAATATTCCAAAGTCTTGATTAATAAAACCAGTTTCTCATTGTGTACCCTTATAAAAAGAATAGATTTTTAGTGTATGGAAAAGTCATATTGCTATGAAAACAATAATACTTATTATTCCCAAATTCTAGGGGGATCAGGTAAGGAGAAAAATATGAATATTTCAACACTTCTTACAAAAGCATAATTTACCAAATTGTCCTAAGGAAAACAAGATTATATATATATATATATGTATATGTATATATGTATATATATACACACATAAAAACATATATAACACATATATAATGCATGTATATATGCATATATAACACACACATATAATGCATGTATCTGGAAAACAAAGAGATTTTTAAAAATCCAGCAATATTTCAAACAAAAGTTATAAACATTATAATCATCCTCAATTCATTCAGTCTTACTGAGTGGGGCGATTTGAACTATGGTGTCACCCCAGCAGCATTGGGGGGATAACAACGGTGAAATATAATTAGTATTTTTCCCTGGTTCTTCCTCACTGATGCCACTGGGGATGCAGGAGGGATTCTCTAATTACCAATAGGGTGTTCTTTGGGTGGTCTCTAAGCTGGGCCCCTATTCCGTTGTTCCCCTGTCACTCAGGTCTGACTAGCTACCTAACAGTTCCTTATAATTTTTGTTTATCCCAATCATTTGCCAGTATTTTCATGAATCCACTTATTCCTTTGAGTTCTACAAATCTTCATCCAGTTTAATATATAATCGGAAAATTTATTCTCAGAAACCTCTATTATAAAATAATTTAGTCCTCTCCATGGATCTTCCTGAAGATAAAGTATGTTTGCAGAAAGCATCAGAGTAAAACGATGTAAATGATAACAAAAAAAACCCCTTATAATGACATGGTTCTAAAGTAATTGATAAAGAACATTTTAAGATAACAATCAGAATTGCAAATGAAAATACACCAGAACTTTGTAGACTCTTGGAGATTTTAATATAATCTCTAGAACATCCATTTTAGTGTTAATATATTCACACAAATACAACATAATTATTATTTCTTTATTTGACAAAGCTTCTCCTGCAATTTTAAAATTGCTCTTATAAGAAGAGAAAAAACAAACTTTTGAGGTATTCCAGGGGCCCATTGGAATGACCCAAAGACATTTTCACATTAAGAAAAACTCTCATTTTAAAATTTGAGGAAACTGGACTTTGGGTGGTAAACACACAATAGAATACACAGATGTCAAATTATAGTGTACACCTGAAAATTATATAATTGTATTAACTAATGTTACTCCAATAGACTTAAAAAAAATAAAATTTGAACCCTGGGTAGGCTGTCCATACTTCACTCCAAAAATCATATATCATTATGAGACAATATTAAATTATTCACTTATCCAAAGTAAACCATGAAAGGTATCAAATGTAAATGCAGGGTAGCAAAATTTTAGTTTTTAGGGTTAAAAAGAGTGTTTTCTTAAGCCAGTAAGGACCTGATTAAGATGAGATGAAACACGGAACTATTTTTTTAAAAAAATCATAGAATCTTAGTTTTCTAGGCAGAAAACTTCACTATATTTTAACTGGAGCAGAACGAGAAATACAGGAAAACCTTTTTCTTTTCAACATTTTGAAAAAGAACCAAACTCTGGTATGGCATCAACTTACTTTTGATATTTAAACTCACTCACTTAATTAGATTTATTCAAATCTTTTTCAGCTTAACCATATATAAAATATCCTCAGATTCCTCTTCACAAAACTTCCACAACTTTTCTAGTCCCTTTTACTTTGTCTCTTACTCATTTAGAAATAACCAACTTTAGGACAAACCACTTTTCTTAATCCTCTCAAAAATATATCTCCATACATTATTATAACTTCTATTACCAAAAACATAATTTCTGTCTGTCTTAATTAGAACTCTTAAGCCCTTAAATTTTAATTTCTAGTGACAACTAAAAAGTAAGCAATTAGTATTCTTTAGATTGGCAAATTTATATGTTTCATAACCTTTAGAAAAATAGGTTTTTTATTAACAATTATATTCACAATTTTTAAAAGAAACATATATTCTTAATAAAGTACAAGACATATTCATTAACAGATTAAATTTGTCTTTTCGTTTCTCTGTAATAACAAGGCAAAAGTAGGTAAACTTAGATTAATCTAATACTTAATGTTTCAGAATTCCATATTATTTAGAAATATTTGATCATTTTATCATTTAACTTATTAATTTAGTAATTAAAGTTTCAAGTTACCAAAAGGTTTTGGAAAACTATATTTAAGCACATATATATCATAACATATTTATTACCAAAAATTTTTATTAAAAACCTTTTATTTTTGTTACATCTATTTATTAGTTCTTAATAATTGAGATTTCAAAGTTATTATTACCCAAGCTATTTTCTTGACAAATTTTGTAACACCATGAACTTATTTTTGTAAAACGGAAATATATTTAATGTTAATAACTCTAAAAGACACATCCACTTAACCCAAACAAACTTAAACCAGCTTTACTATCAAATATTTTTCCAGATCACATGATCCTGAAAAGCACCTGAGTTAGTTTCTATTACATTTTTGAGAATTCTTATGTAAGTGCTCGTTTGTTTAAGCCAATTTAATAGAACTCTTTTTCTTATAAAACAGTACTATCCAGAACTAGAAAACGCCACACTATTCACATGAACATACAGACATGAACAGAAACCTCCTAACCTTCATATAAAAATTACTGCCATAGGATAGATAATATAAAGAAATAGTTGTATCCGTACTGTGTCTGGCAGAATAAATTAAGATTAGCTGTGTAGATATGACTAAAGCTTTTTCTTACTAATATATGTGGAGAAAGCACTTAAGATTTTTATTTGTTTTTGGCAAGGAAACTCGGAGCCATAGAAGCAGTTCGTGCTTTCAAAAACGTCCTAGTCTTTTTTTTTTTTCCATAAGTCTAAGGAATTGGGATAATAAAGACAGGTTTAAACCGCCTCTAGAGTAGCATTTCTGGTTTCACAAAGATTTGTAAGATGACAATTACTTTCAGAATTTGGGTTGAAACTTAAATGACATCATAGGTTGACCTACCAATCTAACTACATAATCTCTAATTTGTTTCTTTTCCTCTGGGTATATGGTATTATTTTACCATAAGGAGGGGGCTCAAAATGATAATAATAAAAATAATAATTACTATTTTATTATTTCCTATCAGGCTCTGACATTAATTTCCAATTTGGCCAAATTTCTGATCAAAAGTTTTTAAATTCTTTCAAATATCTTGTAAATATTTCTGGCATTATTAAACAATTCCATGGACCTAAGAGGTTAGAAAAGTTACTACCTTCTAGAGTCTTTCCCTCTGATAGCCAAAAGAAATTTGACAGCCTTCATGTCCCAATTTCCCAGTGAGATATAATGTCTACTTCTAGAATACAATTAGGTAAAAAAGATACACTCTATTAAAGTTGACATAAACATTCTAATTTTTATGATCTTATGCTTCAATAACCTTTTAAAATTTTTCACCTTTTAAAAATTTTAACCTTTTAAAAATCCCTTGATTTTTCCTTCTGCCTTTTTTTCTTAATTCTCTTGTTAATTAACCTTAGGATATTAGTATCTGTAAGACCAAAAAAGCTAAACAGCAAATTCAAGTCTTAAGACAAGTTGATTTTCTTTGTAGCCATTCGTTTTTTATTCTTAGGTGCAGGACAATTGTATTTTCAATGTCCTGATTTTTATAATATCTGCAAATATCCTTAGGTAAATAGGAAGGGGTCTGAGTGGATTTTGATTTCTGTTTTAATTTCTGTCCTCTCCCCTTATTAAGAGTGTCTTAATAGCTAATTATTATATCAATATGAAAGCTCTCAAAAAGTTTTCAGTTTAGAATTTTTTCCAGTTCAAAGTATCCATTGTCTGGCCAGTGACAAGAGGATTTTAACAGCGATTCACATCAAAAGACTTTTATGGCCTAACTAGGGAAGCAAAATGCTTCCATAAAGAGTGCAAAGGATGCAGCCTTCACAGATCCAAGAGTTCAGTCCTAGAGACAGTCTAAGAAAGGTGGGGAGCCCTGTCTTTCAACAGCTGTTCCAAAACACAGGGAATCATGTGCTTTCTCCCCTTTGAACAGAATAAGGTTTAAAAATCCCTAAGCTTGGATCCACAACCTATATGCTGCACGTCAGATGCATATGAATCATCCAGATGGCAGAGATAATAGATCATCTCTGGAAGAAAGAGGATCAATACAAAACAAGAGATTCCAAAACAAAATTTTTACCAGTCAGGTTTGCCCAAGAAATTAGTTCCACAAATATTTCCTCCTGCCAATCTCAACTTAGAAGAGAGAAAAAGATTCGTACAACTTCCGACATCCACCAAACCCCACAGACAAGAGATCAGAGACACTGACAGAGTAAAATGCTTACCATCTCTGCTGGCTGCAGTCGGACGTCCACGATCCCTTAGCTGCAGCAGTCCAGGGAGCCAGCAATGTGTCCCAGCCAGTGACTTCTTCTGGCATGGCTTGCCAAATTGTGGGGGATAAAAAAAAAAAAAACAAAAAAAAACAAAAAAACTCTTCCTTTTGCCTTCTGAGTTCTTCTAGCTGGGCTAATAATCAAATTAACAGAGACAGATTAGCAGGAGGAAAAATCAGTTATAATATATGCACATAGAGAATTCACATACACAAGAAAATTCCAAAGACAGTGAGGTAGCATTGGGTATATAAGACATTTTTGGACAAAAGAGAAAGGGGGGAGAGGTATTAGATCTCAAAAGTGAGTTGGGGAAGAGTGGAACATACATGGCAGGAACATTCTTGCTGAAAAACTCAGAAACAATAAGGCAGGAGGTGTCTAGCTACCAGGCTTGGAGTCTTCCTGACCAAGGTTAGGGTTAAGAAAGACTCTTAAGGTGATTGAGCCCAGGCTCCCTTTCTGAAAAGCAGGTTTCTCTGTCTAAATCTTCTGAGTCTTGTATTTTAATGAACAGCTTAAAGTCAATATCATAAAAGGCAGCCTCAGGGTGGCACAATTTTGGATCCCTTCAGTTCTAAGCTGCAAGACACAGGTTCTCTGTGAAGCTCCCTCTGGTCTACTTGTCCAGACACGACGTGCAGTTGTTGGTCATTTACCAACCCCCCCCTCTGCCCCGCCCACCCTGCCCCCAATGCCACTCTAGGAGGAAAGGTTCACTGGACGTCTTGCAGTTTCCCTGGGTTCTGCTGGGAATGAGGCATGGATCACCTCAAGGATCCAGCAAGCCTACTGGGTTTTCATCATCCTTCTGTACCTCTCCTCGCCCCCCCCCCCGCCCCCGCTGCAGTTCAGCCTTGGGGATAGGGTGGCGGACACGGGGCTTCTCCTCAGTAAAACACACCAGCAGTCTAATTCTCTTGATATCTAATTCTCTCGGTACCCTGCCATCCCTTTTATTCCCCTTTTCTTTGGAGAATTTATTTTATCTGGATAACAGGTAGGCTGATTCTTTATCTTTTCTTCTAAACATATTGTTATTATTTTTGACCTATAAAAGTCAAGACTTTGCCTTTTGCTTTCTACACTCTGCTGTATGTTGCAAAAAGCAGCGACCACAGAATGCCTCACATCTCAAATACTAGCTGGTTATAAAACCCAGAGAAAAATGTGAGAAGGGAGACTCTTTAGCCAAATCTATCAAAGCCCTCTCATATATTAATACTAGGGACTAATTGTAATTTTTAATAAACAATTTCTTTAACTATATCGAACATGAAAAATAGTCTCGTGGAAAATGTGCAAGCTCATAAGGAATATCTGGGCCAATGGATTCATTCCTTTGTCCCTTAATTCTAGAAAGTACTTATTAATTAACTCCCTACCTAGGGTCACACCAGTGAGACTAATGTTATAAAATACAATGCGGAAAATAAAGCAAAGGGACAGAAGAGTGTTTAGCAAGCGGTATAAACAGAAAGGAAGTGCTGAAAACCTTAGATGGACTACCAAAGGCAACATTTTAAAATTCCATCTTCTCTTCACCCCTTCTATGCAACTGTTGGTTGAATAGGATGAGTTTTCAAAAACTTCAATTAATTTTAAGGAAAGAAACAAAGTAAGTGTTTTTCTTCTCACCAGGGAAGGCGATTTTGATGTTAAACACTTCATTGGTAGTGGTAATACTGTGCAGTTAATTTTAAAGATGGGAACAAAAGAAGTGTTTTCATTCTCACTAGGGAAGGCAGTTTTAAACACCTCATTGAGGGTAGTTCCGCCAGGCTCATTTGGGACTTGATAATAGCTCCTCCAGACAAGACAATACCGAAAACACAGGGTGAAGCCTACCAGCCCTCAGATGAGTTTCGCCCCCACCTACTGGCGAAGGCACATTTTCTCTATTTCCTGAAAAGTGTTAGAGTGCAGCGCAATCCAATTATTTTTACAATGCCAAGTCCCAGGGAAATGAATTCAGGAGCTTACTGCATTGATTTCAGTGGGGCTTGGTGTGGTAAAATTGATTCCACAGGGCTCTGATACAGAGCGAAGAGAGTAGGGAATTTTTATTCACATTTATTTATTTTTTCAAGCTAGAGCTTAAGAGGATCAGAATGCTCCTTTTATCACTGCCATGTGAAACTAGAACTAGGAAATAGGAAGAGAAAGCAACATAGTTGTATTACCTTCATGGCCATGAATTTGCTCATTTTTTTTTTTCATGTTAGACATTTTTCTTTTTCTTTTTTTTGAAATTTTTATTTTTCAATTTGTATCATGGGGAAATATCTGATTGCACTTTCAGTAAACACGTGGGTAGCATCAACATTAGTTGAAGGCTTCAGCTTAGAATTAAGAGGAGCTTGAAGTGTTGGGACTGTCCCGCTGCCCAACATGACACTGTTGTTGCCTCGGTGGCTCTGGGTCATAGGTTTCTGGATCTCGTGTCACTTTTGCTTATCTTGAAAGATAGAGATCATAGTACTCCAGTTATTGGTTCAGAGAGAGAGATGTAATACACCCATTTAAAAAAAACCAAAACATTAGCAAATTAGTTCAATTCTCT
The DNA here is from genome assembly GCF_014176215.1 of Rousettus aegyptiacus. Classification (NCBI taxonomy): domain Eukaryota; kingdom Metazoa; phylum Chordata; class Mammalia; order Chiroptera; family Pteropodidae; genus Rousettus; species Rousettus aegyptiacus. The sequence goes on from NW_023416286.1 coordinate 28,575,149, forward strand.
TATGACATCATAGATTTAAGGTATTTATAACGAGCAGACTCTTAGGGATCACTGAGGATACGTCCTCATTGTTAAGAACTTTGGAACAATTAGAGGCCACCGAGCAGTGCCTAACACTTCATTTCCAGGCCAGCACTCTTTCTACAGCCCGGGTTTCAAGAAGAGAGCAGCTTAGCATCTAACCACTTCAAGTCTCCGAGTCGGGCAAAGAAACCATCACTTCCGGTGTACAAGTTAATTTACAGTTAACCTCATGTTGAGAATCCAAGTGCCTGAAAAGGCCAGGAGAAGGCGGAGCAAAACTCCGCACACCGCACGATGCAGAAGCAGCACGTGGGTTTGGAGCAACGGCGCCCACCTAACGTGTGATGCCCTTGCCGGCTCCAGAGCACCCGGCGCGAGACGCTCCCCCCCCACCTCCCCCCCCCCCCCCCCCCCCCGGCTCCCTGCCCTGAGATTCTGCGCAGGGGCCCCGTGAGCCGGGTGGGGAGAGGGTGGGTTGCTGGGAACTGTACTGTAGTCCCCGTCCTTCGGGCGTACTTTCACAGTAAGAAACTTAATTCTTACCAAAGCGTTCTTGAGTCTTTCCCTAAGCGAGAAGTCAGGTTTGAGTATGTTAAGGGAAATTTTTAGAAAGGAAACATGGCAGAGCAATAAGGCCAAGTGCTATGGTTTTGAAATCTTCAAAAAATAAAAGCACTAGAGAAGTATAAAGTATATTATTCTATTAATTTTGTTCCAAAATAATACTTATGATATTACTTTAGCTTTTACCACATTAGGCCATTTTTCCCCTCTGGATGTAGTATTATCTCTCCCAATGCAGCTGAGAATGAACTTCGATAACTTCAAATGTTGGTAGAATTTTTCTGTGAACTCTGTCACATTACTGTCCATAGAATCCACTCTTGGAAGCTTCAGTTTCCCTCTAGGTTAGCGAGAGACTTTCATCCCTCCTTTGTGCTGACCTGGGAAACTGCTGATGGCTCCAGGCTTTAGTCCTTTATTAGCTACAGTCACTGTTTCGCACTCCACTTTCCTGCCTCTTTTGAAGACTCGTGAATTTCTGCGTGATTCTGCGTGGCAGTAAATGCCACCGCACAAACAGTGTAATGGGCCCAAAAGCAAGAGTGCAAAGGAAATCACGCCAAACAGAGCCTCCCTCTGAAGCACACGTTGGGGCTCACCTCCTCTCTTCTGGCCTTTCACACAATTCTGGCTTCAGTTGGGAGGAGAGGCAGGGGAGAGAGCTGTGTATTCCTAGGGGATTGCACTCGAGGCTCCTGACGGAGTCCTGAGCCACCCTCCCGCGCCGGGCAGGAGTCAGTAAAACCTCAGGCCTGTTCAGGGGTCCTAAGAAAGCCACCCTTCCTAGCATAGACCCACGCACGCCTTTGTCTTAGAACCGGAGGCCCTTCCTCCAGCCCCTCCCACCCCACAGCCCCGCCCATGCAGAAAGGCTTCCAAGACAAGGGCACCTTCTCTCTTCAGCTCCCCAGGGAAGCCCAGGGGCAGTTTCGTTCCCATGCTTCAGGGCACAACAACCCATAAGGCCAAAATCGCCTCTGGCCTCATTGGGGAATACTAGGGACACAGGCTACCAATATTCTTTTAGAGGCTTTTGGGACAAATCACTTTGCGGATATTGTGACCATTATGCACACAAGAGAAAGCTTTGACAGAAAAGGACTAATGTATAGCTAACGACAAGGAATAAAGAAAGAAAAGCCAAAGTTCTCTCTCTTCATCTGGAATTTTGAGAGATTAGGCCAGGGAAACTCTGAGGTCTCTTTCTCTGTTTTTGTAAGATCGTACATCTAACTTTACTGGTGGAAGGTGAGGTCTGTTTAGGGCTGAGAACGTTGTACAGGGATCGGCATTGTGTAGTCATTTAACTCACTCTCTCAGTCTGGATGACCTTAGACAAGCATTAGATGGCAGTTGAGCTTGTGTTTATGATAGAAGGGACTAAAGCTTTACACTTAAATGTATAAAAACCCTGAAATGAGTTCCCTCAGCTTCCCAGATTTTATTACAATAATATCGATTAAAAACCCTCCCCAGATATTCCTAAACACAATTCAACATTTTCTTAGACTCTTAGTCACCGCCATGGATATCAGTCATTGCCCACTGGCGTGTTAATGGACCCCAGCGCTGGCCTCCCCTGAAGTAGTTTTCCATTCTCTGTCTGCAGTGGGCGAGACCTTGTGCTTAGCGGTGGTGGGATCACATGAATGGCTGAGGCACTGTCTCTGCCCTCAAGGAGCTTACCATACAGGTGGAAGCAAGGATATGTGTTTTTTAAATGTATGCAAAATACTCATAAGTAGCAAATGAATGGTCAGATGCTTTAGGAGTTCAGAGATGAGAGAGACCACCTGGGATGCCTCAGAGAAAGTGTCCAGGTCTGGATGTTGAAGAAAAACTTGGTCTTGGATCAGAGCAAGAGGCTCACATCAAGCAAAGATTCAAAGAAAGGAATTAGTTGGAGATGTGAGAGAAGAAATGACTGAGTCTACCACAAACCAGTTGTGTGACCTTGGGTTAGTCACACTTAACCTTTCAGAACCCTACTTGCCTCCTGTGTAAAAGGGATAATGGTGGTAATGGCCTCACAACGTTGTAGTGAGGATAAAATGAGATAATCCACAAAATCTCTTAGCATAGTACCTAGCACTTTGTGAATGTTCAATAAATATTTCTACGATTAATAATACAGACTTTTTATTAGACTGAAGAATTCAATGTTCTGGAGAGCTTGAATTAGGAGATAACAGGAAGGATCACTGATGAAATATGTGACCTTGAGTGGCTGTGCTTCTGTCCTGTTTGTTTCACTATTCTGTTTGTCAGGGTCAGCTCTTAGAGGCCTCAGGGCGTTTGTTCATAAACCTGTTGATCTTTGAGATTGTTGCAAGCAGGCCGACCAATATAACGATGTGTGTTGTTGTCTCCTTTCTAACAATAGTTCCCCAACTTTCCTGAGGTTCTACTCCTTATTCCCTTGCAGTGCATGTGGACTGTGTGGGGCTGGCTCCAGGGAATTGGATCCAGGGGACACATCACCTGGCCACTGAGAGCCGATTAGGAGATTTTCACTGGAGCAACTAGAAAAAGGATGCATCTATCTGTTGAATACATAGAATGCAAACTTGAAGTTGCTGGCAGCTTAGAACTCAAAAACAGAGAGAGTGAGAGAAAATCCTGAGCCCCTGCTCTGTGCCAGGTACAGAGATTGGGCAGTGAACAAGTCCCTGCTCCATCATACATACCTATCACATTAAGATAGACAGGCAGATGGATGGTTGAATGGATAGATACATAGATTAATAGATAGATAGATAGATAGATAGATAGATAGATAGATGATAGATAGATAGCTAGATAGCTAGATAGCTAGATAGATAGATAGATAGATAATGTCTCATAGTAGGAAATTCTATTAAGGAAAAGGGAACAAAATAAAAGAAGCATTAGAATGGGGCCTATTTTAAATGGTGTAGTTAATGAGCTAAAAAATTCCTTTTTTTAAAAGCCAGTTTGGGTTGGATTTCTGTCACTTCCCATGAAAGGATTAGTGATTGGTACTCTGTAAAACCAGAATTTTAAACTGTATTTTAATCTAGAGTCAGAAAACTATTAATAAGAGCCTGAGAAATACTCTGGGGTAAAATTTCACAGACATGTCTATCATCACTAATGTGAACAAAGATGATACATGAGGATGTCATGGCAGCTTGATTTTTGCTATGGGTGAAAATTAGACTCAACATAAATGTCCAGTAGTAGGAATATGTTTGAATAAATTTTGTTAATCCATATTATTAAAACTAATGAAATAATTATTTACACATTGATAGGGAAGGATGTCCATGCAAAAAATTGAATTGCAAAATCAAAAGCATTACATGATTCTATTTTTGTAAAAACAACTTTAAAAAAAATTTGTGCCCAGAAGTAATATGGGCAATGGATATGAAAAGGCAATTTGTAGAAGGGGAATGGAAAATGTGAAAAGAGGTTAAATCACACTAGGTAAATCGTGTAAATACAAATTAAAACAACAATGGGATAACTTCTTTTGCTCCTAAATTATCACTCTTTAAAAGTTTTCCCCATATCCATGTAAGTGAGGAGGGAAACAGAGTATCTCATACACTGTTGGTGGGACTCAATTTCTAAAACCTCTATTGGAAGTATTTGTCAGTATTTATTAAAATTGTTTAAATTCATATACATTCCGATACATAACTTTTACTTTTGGAAATTTATCTGACAGAAATAAAAGCTATTTGTTTCCTAGTGTCCAACCACCCTGTCTTCCTTGGTTATAGATGCTGTGCTGGGCACAAGGCCACATTTCCGATCATCCTTTGTTGTTAGGTGTGGTCACACACTGCAGTTCTAGGCAATAATACATGTGGAGAAGTACCAACTCATAGGAAGTGCCCTCAAAGGAGAGTCATACCTTGGCTTCTTTCTTCCCTGTGGAATGCTAATTGCCGCTTGGAGTTATAGCAACAAGCTTGGACTATGAGGTGTCTTTGGGAATGGGAGTTGTGAATGTTAGGACTGGCAAGGTAGAAGGAGCCTGGGCCACCAGCTCCACGGAGTGCCATACCAGCCTTGACCTGACCACCTCCATCTTGAACATAAGAGAGAAAGTTAAATATCTACCTTGGGTCAACCACACTGTTTGGGGTTTTAATTTACTCTCCAAACCCAATCCTAATGAATTCAAATGAGTAAAGATTTACATATAAAGATGTGTATGGAAGCATTGTTTAAAATATCAAGAAATAATCTGAATGTCTATTGACAGCTCAGTGGTTGAAAACATTATGGTTAATTTGCTTGTTCATTTGGCAGATATTTTTGACCACCTACTATATATCTGATGCTATTCTAGTCTCTGAGATTATAACAGTGGACAAAAGAGACAAATCTGTCCCTTCATGGAATTTATATTCTAGCTGGGGAACATCCAAATTAGAGGATAATATGAAGCTTTTAAAAAGAAAAAGCTGTTGTGTATGTACCATAGTGCCCAATATATTATTTGGTTTAAATGTTATTTTCATATTTTTCTATATTTGTGATGCTCTGGCATCTGAGGCCTTACTGATCCTGGAGACACTGCCCCTCTCAGGGCCATCTAACTCCTGGAAATGACAAATGATGGCCCTAGAAGCATGCCTCTCACAGCAAACCAGCCAATCCAGAGCCCAGACCATCGCCTGCCTCCTTTATTTTAAGACCTCTCACAGGTCGAGCCACTATCCCCTGCACTAACCACCCCAGGGTCATGCACCAGGCAACCAGGGCCAGTCCCTACATCTCTAATTCATACTAGCTGACTTTAAACTTGCCTACCCCACTTAGCCTGTCTCGCCTATTTCTTCCCATGAAAACCACAATAAAGACTCTTTCCCGTGACTTTCTCTTCCTCCTCCTGCCTCATGACCCTGGTGCTTTCCTGTATGGCCCTGGGTGGCTTGGGGTGCCTCCTCCTTTTAGGAACTTAGAGTAACAAATTATCTTTTCAATGGCAATATTATTTGATGGCCTCACTATATCTGAATAATAAAAAAAATCCTGCATTTTAAAAGACATGTATAGTGTTATCTCATGTTATTTTTTTAAAAAAATCTATAAATGCATAAGTGTTTGTATATGTTTTAAAAAATTAATGAAAATTCAGGGAAAGAGGTACAAAAATTGTCAACAATAATGACATCAAAAAGGTAAGAAGGTGCATTCCAACCATAGGAGAATGGGAGGGAGAGACAACTCATTTTACTTTAGGCATTTCAATATTAATTGAATTTTACGAAAAGCGTGTATTGCTTTTTTTAAGGAAAAAAAATATTTTTTCCATTTCATTAATCCACCCTCTCCTTACTTCCTTTCCCTTGTTGCACCTGAGCCCTGCTCCTCCAGAGCTGCTCCGCGTCCTGCAGGCACCTCGGCTGTCTCCAGGGCCACTCGTCTGCGGCCGGCTGCTCTCCCTGCATTGTTTCACACCCTTTCCACCTTCTACAGACTTGAAGTCTCTAGTCTGCCAAATGCCCCGCTCTCCATATCTTGGACTTTGTAAGATTAGTGTTTTTTTTTTTTTTTTTACTTGTAATAACGTCAATGGGATCACCAGCCGGTAAAAAATATAGAATCGTGGAAGCTTGTCATATATGTGCATGAAATTGGATTTGGAATGACACTCACAGTCAAACAAGGTGGAGAGGAATAAGCCTGCCCTTGACAGAGGCCCTCACACAGGGGCGGGGCAGACTCTGGAAAAACTAGGGCCACAAGGAAATTCAGCCCAGTAGGCCGAATGCAAACAGAATATCTGGAGTTTATCTGCCTAGAAAATGATGTATAGTGTCTTAATCTGTCTTAATCTCTCTGTGCTGCTATAATGAAATGACCTCAGGCTGCCTGGCTTAAGCAAACATTTATTCCTCACAGTTCTGGACGCTGGGAAGTTCAAGATCAAGGCACTGGCAGATTTGGTGTCTGGTGAGGGCCTGTTTCCTGATTCACATAAAGCCATCGTCTTGGTGTGTCCTCACATGGCAGAAGGGAGTCCTCTGGTGTCCCTTCATGAGGGCACCACCCACATGGCCTATTCACCTCCCAAGGCACCACCTCCAAATACCATCATATTAGAGGTTAGGTTTTAACATAAGAATTTTGGGAGAACATATAGTACATAGAAGGTAAGCAGTTGGTGGGGAAAGGGAGGCAGCTTCCCATACAACTAATATCATCAGATGTGGGACAGAGCAGTTCAACTCCAGGACAGATGGTTTCAGGGAGTCTGGTCTGGGGTCAGGCGGCCTGTATGACAGAAACCTGCCCAATTTCAAGGACAAGCAAACACTCTTAGATAGGGGCCTCATGTATTCACCAATGTTTATGGAGCCCCTTCCCTAAGCCCAGGGGCAAGGCAAAGGCAGGCCAGTCCTCCTGGTGATATCTGCATGGAGCACAGAGCAGTGCCCCATATCACGGCTATTCAACACAGAGTACCAGAGCGTGGCTCTGAGACTACAGGTGGGGCTCAAATGACAGTGATGCCACACACTAGTGTGACCTTTTAGCCAGCTACTTAACCTCTCTGAGCCCCATTGCTCTTGATTCTAAAATAAAAATAATGAAGCCCAGCTCGTGAAGTCGTTGGGGCATTAAGTGAAATAACACTATGTATGGAGCAAGCACTCGGTCATGTTACAAAGAGCTTGCTTGCACCTGGGCCCCGAGTGGCTAGGGGAGTGGACTGGCTTTCCTGTTGGCTGAGTAATTGGCTTCAGAGGTTGGGCTGTGAGAACTTGGAGACCTGAACAGCTCAAACTACACTGGGCTCAATTGGGCCCGAGGGCAGTCTGCAGATTTGATTTAGAATATTGCAAAGAAGCTCTAAGAAAAAAGGTATCTGAAGCTCTTTGAAACTTATCATTTTAACCTACCCGTATGTGTGGAATGAGAGGGGAATAATCCTTGTGACTCCCAGGTCCTTCCTACTGTGGTACGTTTCAACACAAGAGCCTGAAAGAAAATGCTGACCAAGGCTTTGCTATGTGCTGTTTATCTTGCCCCTCTGATCTCAGGATTTCAAAGGACGTTAGACAAATACCAAGCAGCAGATAAGATTTTTCTTTATCCTCTAGATGGGAAGTTGGACACTCAGTCAACAGGCAGTAATAGAACCAAAGATATAATCTAGGTCAAGTGCTTTGGAGCTGAGAAGGGGTGTCATAGATGTGCTTATGCAGTGCTTTTCAAGCTTGAGTGTGTGTAAAACTCACACGAGAACATTCCTCAAAACGCGTGTTCCTAGCCCCTCTCCAAGAGGTTCTGATTCAGAAAATCTGGACGTGGGCTCTGGATTCTGAATTTTGAATTGGGCTTTCAGGTGGTACATTTATCACACTTTGAGAAATACTAGTCTTTGGAGAGTTGTGCCTTCTGACTGAGACTTGGCCCCTGAGTGACCAAAGAGGATATCTCTAGACATTTCATCCAGGGATAAAATTTATATAATTTCTACTATAAATTGTTGTCCTCTGGGGGGTAAAGCCTTGACATAATACAAACTCAAGTGTCTTAGGCTAACTTAATGTTTGTGAATGAAGCAAAACTGATTTTCCCTAAGTGTGAGGCTGTCCCCTATGGGGCAATGCAGGAAATGACCTTGCAGTTGCTATGGCCGGGCATCCCTGGGCCTGGTCATGTCGTAAGTGGTCCAGAATAGCAGGTATGGGGGGACGTACGCGCCTCCTCCTGCTGCTGTGTTCCTTTGCGTCACTCAGATCTCTGCCTCCATCTTCATATGGCCTTCTCCTTCAGTGTAACTCAGATCTCTGTCTATTACTCCTAAAATTGTGCAACTAGTAAAATTGTACTTTTTAAAAACATGCATTGTAATGTATGATAGCACAAGTCTCTACTCTTATTTTTCAAAAATGTCTTCCAGGTGAACTTGAGAGCCTAGTATTTGAGTCTCATTTTTGTCAAGTTTATCACCACCACCACCAGCTACCACTCCACCTATTTGAGAGATTGACTGATGGGACACAGTGAGTATCCCGTCAGATCATGGGGCACGTAGAAATCAATTTGGGAAGAACTACCATGCCACAGGACTGAGTCTTCTTATCCAGACAAATGGTATATCTTTTTATTTGGATTAGATCGTTATTTATATTTCAGCCTTCTCTCCTCTTGCCATGCTTGGACAGGTGTAGGGAAGGGGTCAGAAGCTAGCGCTTACCCCAGTCAAGGGAACACTGCATCCCCCTTTATTGTGGATAAAGGGTGAACTATTGTGACTGTCTTTCTCCTGGCGGGGGCTTCCCTGATGCTCAGTTCTTGGTTCACCCTTGCTGTTTCTCCCCAAAGCACATTGGGCCCATTTTTTCTCAAGGTTAATAATGGGAGTATATCTTATTCCTGCCTATCCTAGAACTTTAGCTGAAGAGGGCGTGTGGGGTGCACGGCACAGGGAAGGGTGCATATGAGATTTTGGCTTGGGACTCATTTGCACCAGTTTTTATTCTTGCTTGATGTGATTTTGCTAGTATTTTATTTAGAATTTGTACATCTACTGTAAATGATATTGGCCTTGTGTGTGTGAAGGCACGACAAGATATTTGATAGCTGTTGGTACCAGGGTTATACTGACTTCGAGAAATAAGCTGGAAAGCTTTCCTTCTTTTTCTGTGCACTGTAGCACTCAGAAAGCATAAACTATTACTAATAACCATGTGATCTGCTTTCGGTAAGTTTGTACAAAAACAACACCGAAAAGGAGCAATTGGAAATACTGCTTGGGGGTGGTCTCCTGGACTGGCAGACACACCGTTCTGTTTCCAGATGTTTGCTGTATGAAACAGATTGTGTCTCCACCTTCCCAGCTGGCTCAGAGGGTAGACTCCACTGACCTCTGGCTTGCTTGTCAGCATTTTGCAGAATGCTTCGGTATACATCTGCACCATTTCTCCTCAGGTGTCTCTTTCAGGACTACACTCTGGGAGGCAGAGGGGCAATAGAGACCAGGCCTCGCAGTCCTTGGATTTGCTTCATTTGCCCAGACTTGGGGGTAGTGAGTGAGACTCCGATTCACAGGCGGCAGCAGCATCTGTGTGTCTGGAGGGCAAGGTTCTCTTGTGCAAGCGCAAAGTCTCACTGTTGGCTTTAAAAATAATGTTCACAGGCAGACGGTCTTTAAAAAAAATGAAGAAGAAGGCTACACGATGCAAGATTAGACTGTGAATCTAGCTTTCTTTATTTTTGCAGAAGAGGCAGTTTCATTTGAAAGGTTTATCACCAGCAGGTTGACAGGCTGCTGCAGTCACTAGTTCCATTTTGAATGGGGCTGGAAAGTAATAAAAACCTCTTTCTATTTTATAGTTGCACCTGTGCCTGCAGGATCGACTAGGTATCATGCGCTGTGCGGGCGATGAGGATGAATGGAGAGAAGAATAAAAAGCCCAAATGGCTGGTTATAGCCACTCATCAGTCTCTTTTCAGCTGGAACCTGATTTTATATGTAATATATAACATATGTGAAAAAGAGAGGACGTGCCATTTCGTTTAACAAATGCTGGTCATTTACGTATATGAACATTTTGACTAAATTACATAAAGTTTTCTCTTTCTAAATTTCACCTCTGGGTTTATCAATTAAACGCCATTCTGACATGGTTTTTAATGACCAGATGAAGATTTATCATCAGATTATAATGTGGCTGGAATAATACTGACATAGAAATAATTGCTCTTGATAGGCAGTCCTGCAGTTTTGTGACTAGACCTACAAATTCAATGTCAATGAGCCATCTGTAGGCAGCTTCCCTGGATCTCAATGGAGAATGACCTGGTTTCTGAGATTCCACCTTCTCTGAAGTTGAGAGATGCTGACAGTAAACCAAGCTTCCTTGGTCACGACCTGTGATTGTCTGCCCAATGTTATAGTGTCCATTTAGTATACAACCATCCTCAGATGCTAATTGCACTTCAGGGTGAAGTGAACGTTCTTAATTTTTCTTTTTTATTTTGTACACATGAAGAAACAGAGTAACAAAGTCTTATGAATGACAACAAACAAACAAAAATCTCAGTAGAGCTAAAACCTGTAAGTAAGCAAAGCATTCACCAGGCAAATAGCTTCCTGGCAAAAATTCTGGTTAAAGATCTGGTTAAAGCATCTTTAGCAAACAACCCTGAGGTGACATGCGCACACAAGGACAGCAACTGTCCTACACAGGCTGATTAGTGAGCTAGATTCTGAGGCAATGAAGATTTGCGTGGGTTCGTTTACTCAGGAAATATGAATTGAACACCGCCTGTGTTCCGGGCTCTCTTCTCGGTGCTGGGGATGCACAGAGAACAAAACAGACAGAAAATTCTGCTCTTTCAGTGCTTTCGTCCTTGTGAGAGATATAGACGATAGGTAAGAAAGGTATGTAAACCATACAGAGTATTGTCTTGTGCAAGTGCAGAGTTTCACTGTTGGCTTCAAAAATAGTGTTCGCAGATAGACTGTGCTGAGGAAGAAAATAAAGGAGGGGAGGCAAGAGGCCTTGGACGATGTTAGATAGTGTCCAGGCAAGGTCTCAGGAGGAGATATCTGATAAAGCTCTGAAGGAAAGGTGGAGGCAGTCATGTGGCTCTGTCTCAGGGATGAAGACCACCATGAGCAAAGGCCCAGGGTGGGGGCATGGCTGGGGTATTGGAGGAAGTGGAGCACGTGAACTAGAGGGAGGAAGAGGAGGAAAAGAGGTCAGAGATGTAAGGAGAGTCCAGAAATGCGGGCCTTGTGAGTCTTGTGCGGGCGTGGATGTTTAATTTCAGCGCGAGAGGAAGCTGTATTAAAGGGTTTAGAGCAGACAAATGACAGGATCTGATTACATTTGAACAGGATCGCTGGGGCTGTGGTGTTGAGAAGAGATCGAAGCAGGCACGGGTACAAGCAGGAAGACCCGATGGAAGGCGATGCAATAATCTAGGGGGCAAGCGATGAGGGTGCCTGGAGCGGAGTGGAAACGGGGCGATGGTGAGGAGTGGTGGGTTGTGGACATGTCTTACCAGTCGAACAGATAGAATTTGCTGACTGATCAGATAGATATAGGGGATGAGAGAAAAAGAGAAGTGGAAGATGACTATATGAAATATATATGTTAATGTATTTTATATTATTTTAAAACACACTCATATATATGTATATATTTTTTTTACCTGAGCAATTTGGAAATAAAAAGCTGGGAAAACTGCAGAGGAGCCAGGATTTTTTTTTGCAGGGGGAGGGAGGGGGAGTTCATAGAAATAAATTCAGGAGTTTGGGCATTTTAAGTTTAAAGTGAATGCTAGACAACCAAGTGTAGGTGTTAAGTAGCAGTCGGGTATCTCCATTTGGAATTTTGAGGGAGTGGTTTTGGGATAGAGGTATGAATTTCACACTTATCAACATAGGAATGGTAGATATTTAGAGCAATCGGACTGATGACATTGTTGAAGGAGTAAGTGTGTGTTGAACGTCTAGGTTCTCCTGAACATTCGGAGGGAAGAACAGCAAAAGAAACTGAGAAAGGAGTGGCCAGGTGGGTAGAAGCAAAAGCTGGCAAATGTGGCATTCCGGAAGCCGAGGGAAGAATTTCTTCCAAGGAAGACGGAGAAATAACTGGGTCCATTGAGGGCAGGTCAAAGAGAATGAGGCCTGAGAATTGACCGCTGGGTTTAACAACATGGAAATCACTCGTGATTCAGAGCAGACCAGACGAATGTATGAATAAAACCAAATACAAAGAGGCAGAGAAAAGGGGCAGATCACACAGTACTATGTAGTAGGCTGCCGACCTGACTTGTCAGTCATAGCACCCCATGCTCACTGTCCCCTTCTGAAACACAGCTCTGCCTATGCAGACCCAGGCTATTCTTTGCACTGACTTCTGCCTTTTAGGTTTGACTGGTCATGTGACAAAGTGATGAATTGCGAGGAAAGTCAGTGTTCACAGTGATGATACTGGACAATTTCATTGTCTTAAAGAGAGGAAGTAGGCATCACACTCAAACTGTGAACACTGGGTGAGCTGGTCCCCTGGATTCCTGAGGCTCAGGGGCTGGGTAATATGCACTTGTTAAAGATATCCCAACATCACTAGCCATTTGACTTCAATTATTTTTGTTGAGTTCAGTGGTAAAAAAAAATTTTTTTTTTGCATTGATTATACAAAATCCAGAATTTGTTATGATTCTGGACACCGAGGTCAACTAACAGCTGGATCACCTAAGGGAGCAAGAAATCTCCCAACTAAACCATCCTGGGAAGGCTCTTTAGGATCTCTGCTTTAGGGTACCCAAGAAGATATTTTTAGACCTAATTCTGAACTATGGATTTTAAAAAATATTTATCAAAGTCTAGAAAATTAACTATAGACTTTCTATTTTCATTTTGTGCTAAGTGGACTAAACTTCAGACTTATTACAATGATATTTATTCAACAACGACTTTGGGCCAGGTTGCATCTCAGTACTGGAAATGCCACATGACTCAACAACAATGCTATTCCAGTCACGAGGGGCGGCAAAGGAACTCAGCTCTTCATGACCGTTAGAGGTGTTAGCAAGCTCTGCAGTAAAACCATCCCAGAATTATTCTGGCTTACAGTCTATCTGTCACTCCTGAATACAGAGAGAATTTTATTACCAATTTACTCAGCAGGTTAAATTAATATCTGCAAGATCCACAGAGGCTGAGAAACATTGTGCAACTCCTAGATGTGTTTCGTCAATGCTGGATCTTTCCTAGTCATCTTGTGATCTCTCAATAGTGACCAAAAATACTATAGTTCTCTCTCTCTCTCTCTCTCTCTCTCTCTCTCTCTCTCTCTATATATATATATATATATATATATATATATATATATATATGGAATTAATGTAAATCATGACCCTGTTAAAGGACACCCCCTCCCCCTCCCCCTCCCCCCACAAAAGAAAAAAGGAAATTGGAAGAGCCATTAAAAAGAGCCAGGAAGAAATACAGTGCTACTTACATTTCTATCATCGAGGCCAATTGAGTGTTGGCTACTTTTGGTGAAAGCCCCTCTTTCCACTCCTCGGCTGGCCCCTTCTGCCAAGCAGAGCATTCGCTGGCCTGATTGATTGACCTGCCCTTAGCCCTCTTAGCACTTTCCTGGGGCAGCTGTCTTCTCCAAGCCTCTGCAGACAGCTGGGCTCCTTAACCAGATGTCTTCCTCCTGGACTGGGAATGTTCTTCAAAGATGATTGAGCAGGGACAATTCCATTCTGTCCACACCCCACTGCCAGGCTGGGGAACAGTGCTTTCAGGAAAGGCCTTGGAGTGGGGTGGAAACCGCTTGGGCTGCAGGGTCACCTGGCTTTTCAGAGACTTGGCTCCACTAACTAAGAGCAGAGTCCGGTTCTGTGTCTTCTTAGTTGTGTGAACTTGGGCACAAAGCTTACAGACACATCACCAAGTTGCAGTTTCCTCATCTGCAAAATGCAAATACTTAGCCCAGAGGGTTGTGCAAGGAGAGAGAAGATAATTCAATACGTAATACACCTTCATGAATTGCCAGCTTGCCCCCTTTGCCATCCAAACCCTTTATACTCCTTTTGCTGCTGGTAGGTGAGGTATGGGGAGGAGGGAGGAAAGAGACAGGCAGAGGGGTGCCCAGGAAGGATTCTACCCCCACCCATCCCGCCTCCAGTGAGAGGCAGGAAGTCAAAGTGGGTGGATGAGATGGCCAAACCTGTCACTCACCAGGGAAGAATGCAAGTTAGAGGGCAGAGAACCGTAGTCTCCGAGTTTGTGCTACTGCCAGTGCATCAGGCAGGCACGAAGCTATTTGTGACATGGCACTTTTGGGAACTGGCATTTCCTGACACACAGTATCACCCAAAACAGAATGACCTTTTCAGAGAGGTTTTATCAGAATGTGTCCACTGAATATCTGCGACCTCTTTTGTCCTTGCCCCCATCATAGGTGAGAAGCCTAAGGGTCTACCTTAAATGCAGTGAAGAGGCAGGGCAGGGAGCCCCGCAAGCAGCCCCAGGCTCCTGGCCCAACACGGCTCTATGCCACTTGAGCGCAGCTCTCAGGGGCTGAAAGAAAGACTGCAGTGAGGGCTCAGCAGGAGCCGGGGCACTTAAACCGCACCATCTGTTCGAATTGATTTATCTCTCTAGGTACTGAAAAAATAGGATCTCAAATAGAAACTTTTTGCTCCCCAGAGCCCAGGTCTAGACCAGCAGGGCATCTAGGGTGGAGAGAGTAGATAACACAAAAGAAATGCGTGAATAGGCCACACCCAAAGCAATCGCTGTGTTAGCATGATAATTATGTAGTTTCAAATCTAGCCTCTAGCATTAATGACGATAATTACCACTCATAGGTTTAGTGTGTTTATATTACTGTTTTACAGGATGATTTATTGACATACTAATTTATAATTTTCGTGCTGCTGTCTCCTTGTTGCTTTTTTTCCCCCTTTGCCACCCCAACTTTTGGTTCTCCTGCTTCATGTTAAGGATTCTGGGAGAAATTTATTTAGGGGCATAGGGCAGAGTTTGAGGTTTCTGGAGGGGAAGTGGTAGAAGGTGCCAGAGTGATAAGAGTCTTGGAGAAGTTCCCTCATTGCTGGCAATGGAGGAGATATTTGAGGGGATTCTGCAAGTAATGAAAACAACCACTGTCCCATCACCTGCACCCCAAGACCCCCCGGGGACGAGGAAGGAACTCAGAGGACTTAGCTGTGAGGTGTAGGGGAGGGGGAAAAAAACTCTTTTTCTCTACCCTCTTAAAAGTCTGTAATAGAGGCCTGTGAATTGAATTGACGAAAAACAGGTTAACAAGTGAAAGGCATGCAATTTAAAAAAATAGTTTTAATTTTATGTCCACAGGTCTTCACAGAAAAGAAGTAAAAATTCTAAAAAAGTGATTAGGTGTGGGGGCTTATATATCATTTTAACAAAGGAAGATAAATTGTGGAAAAGTTACTAACAAAAGGAATTTGGGCTCGAGGGCTGATAAATTGTGGGAAGGTGACTAGGAAATAATGGAAGATAAGGGTTATTTTAGTAAGGTTCGTTTATGTAGAGTTGGGTGTGGGCCTTCCACCTCCTGTGACAAAGGGTGCTCTCCTCATCCTGGTACAGGAGAGAGGGAGTATTTATGGCATCTTCGCAAAGGGAAATTTTTGCCCTGTTTTCAGGCAATTAAGGGGAGGACAGAAAACTTCCTGCATTGGTTGATTCTCAATTGCCTTCAGCCGATATGGCACATTTTGAGGTGGCATATTCTGAACCCCTCAGGGGACTCCTCTAAGACCGCCAGACCAAACACCCAGGGACTGTGAGTCTTTTGGGCACAAGTAGAGCCTGACAGTCACCCTGGTGGACTAAGGTTAGAGGCCTGACCCTGGTTTTTTGAACAGCACAGACATGCCAGTGATTCTTGTATGAACTAGAGATGGGGAGGAGATTCCAAACATGACTGATATTAAATTTCTCACCTTACGGGCAAGTTAACTTACATGATTTAGAAAGAACCAAAATATGGCACTTTTATACTCCATGTTTTAAAGTAAAATTATAACCCCTAAATAGATATTATCTCATTAAAAACTCACAATAATCTTATTAAGTATTAGCATGACCAGTGAGGACTTGAGCCTTAATGGGGTAACTCAATTACTCATAGCTATTAAGGTGGTGCCTGGAAGGGATTGCTTCTCTCCCTCCTTTTTACTCTGCATAATAATTGGTTATAGAGATTTCATTCTTGAATTTGGCTAAACCTTTATTTTGAAGTTGTTTCTCCTGAATTCCTTTATGAGAAATTGAATTCACCATATGGCACCCACCGTACAGGTTCTTATGGTCACCACAGCTATATGTCAAGGTTCTTTGGTGGAGAGTAGGGACTTTGTTTCTCCTACAGGAGGACACAGGACAGTTAAGGTGTCACTCATTATGTGCCCCCAAGCTCACTTGCTCTCAACCTTGTAGGGACATTCAGGCTCAGTGTTGTTTAAAAAAAAAATAAGAAAGAAAAAGGAAGAAAAAGAAACACCTATAACAGAGTCCTTTGTAACAGCCCCATAACCCAAACAGAAAAACCTGTGATAAACCCCAGGGGGAGCTTAAATATTTCTCTTCTCTCACTCCCTCAGTTTGGACGGCTGCAGGTTAACCCTGAAACAAGATGATGGATCCTACCATCCTACCGGCATCAATAAAGCCCTAATCCTAGAGGATGGAAGTGGGGTCTGGTTTCCACTGTTGCTAAAAAAAAAAAAAAAAAAAAAAAAAAAAAAAAAAAAAAAAAAAAAAAAAGATCAGGGCTTTCTTTCTTAGAATTATTGCTCTTCCAGCGGTTGTAACACACGGAGACTTGCTTTGGCAGGAAAAGCTCCTTCTGAAGACAAAGGGTTGTTTTACGCAGAGTTCCTCTGAGCGCGCTTGACAGTCCAGAAGCCCTGGTGCCACTGGGTGGCGCTGAAGGAGCCGGGATGAAGAGGCTCTCGCTTCCTGCTTCTGTCGGGTCCGAAATGGACACCTCAGCTACAGAAGCGATGAACCCAGGTGACGCCGTGAGGAGAGGGGGACTGACTCCCTATCTCCCCCCCCCCCAAACACTTTAAAAGTGGACAGTCGCTGTTTTCTCCCTCTTATATAAAGAAGGAAGAAAAGCATCTTTAGAAAATATGCTTTTACTTAGAAAACGCTATTTTTATGGGTCTGTAAAAGACCATCTGTGTAAGAGGGTGCAAGCGCAGTCCCGTGCAAATGCAGCTTCAAGGCGAGTTGCCTGGGGGAGGTCTGAGGGGGGTCAGCACGTCTCCCTGGGCTCCCTCAAAGCCTGCCTATCTATCGCTGCCAGCAAGCCTAACTGCTGTAGCCAAAGCTTAACCGCTGTAGCATTGTCCATGGTACTCCACGGGTTAAATAGTTGCAAGGCTCAAGTTCCAGTAGAGAATAGAGATCCCACCTCTTGATAGAAGGAGTATCAAAGAATTTGGGGCCATGTTTTCAAACAGCATGCCTAGGATACTGCCTTCACCCATGCTTTCTCCTCCTGTCTCATTTTCCTTGTAACTCTCTGCCTCTGTCCTTTAAGGTTGGGGCTGGGTGGGGACGGTCACTAGAGTTGAGCCCAGAAGGATATGCCCTCACACCCTTTTCTTTCCTTACCTCAACTTTAGGACAATTTCCCTTCAGTGGTCGAGCTTGCAGATGGAAAGAAGGCTCCCAATAATTTGATCAATGCCCCTTTCTGGTGGGTGGAGAGGAAGGTAGAAGACTAAACGCTGGGGTCTCAAGCAGCCATTAGACACTTCCATTTGGTGGTCAGAGGAATTATCTGAGTGAAGGCAAGAGTGACGATGAGAAGAGCTGTTGCTAATGAGTCAGTGTTTCAGAGAGGCCTCAGGCCCAGACAGCCTGCTTTACAAGTACAGAGTAGAATTCCTGCCACCATCGTTATTGTTAGAGGTGGATTATTATTATTATTATTGAAATGAGTTTAAGCTTCCGTTTCTTGTTCTTTTTTTGTGCTTCAAAAGTAATAGAAATTAATAGTCATGAGGCCCAGCTAGTCCAGACATTTTCCTCTGAGGCTGATGACAAGGAAGTGAGATGTCATGCCAACAAAGGTGGACATCTGGGCATCACGTCTTCAACTGAAGCCACTAATGTACCTCATAAATGCTGCCAAGCCACTATGGCAGTGATGACTGTTTCACTCCAGACCCAGACCAATTTTGAGCCAATGACCTTGGCTGACACGGTACCTCCTACAGCCATTCTATAAAGAGGAGAATGATAGCAAGTCAGTAGAGTGGCTCCTTCCAATTACTAAGGTGACGAAGGACATAAATACACTAAGTACTGAGACCCGCGGGGTGACAGTGGCTCAGTGCCAACAACCACAGTGGCCTTTTTACCACTAATTTAGTGGTAAATTAGGCTCATTTTCCTAATACAATCTTCGTCCTTTTGCAAGCACTGAATTAATTTCTTTCTCACATTCATGCATACACCCTTCTGCCTCCATCAGACCAGGAGCTCAGAATGGCCATTGTCCAGGAACAATTTGTAAAGTACAGTGAATATGGTAAACTTTTGTCTTAGAAGAGTTTCTACCCAAGGAGACAAGAGAGTCCATGGATGTGACTAGAAATCAGCTTGAGATTCAGGAGTTATTTCTTTGGGAAGCTCTTCCATCTCCATCAAACACTTAACCAGAAGAGTCTGCCAGAGGCTGTGGTTCAGGCCTCTCAGAGACATCTCAGCCTGGAAGACTTGAAAAATTTTGTGTGACTTTTCGGCTGGATCCTGATGGATGCATAATATTTAGAGAAGCAAAGAGGAAGGAGAGGAGAGCCCCCACGGAGGATAGGCAGGAGATGGATGAGAAAGGAGACTGTGGAATGAGGCTCCTTTGGTGATGGAAGAGCACACAATTTAGGGTCCCCCGACCCAGGTTCAGTGTTTAGGTCCATTTTTTAGTAGCTTTGACAAGACGCTCTGTAAGTCTCAATGTCAACATCTAAAAAGTGGGTATTAAAATAACTACCCCAATAGAGTTGTGAGAATTAAATGAGATAATGTGCATATGGCAGCTGCTTGAGGAGTGGGAGTTAGAGTAAGACATTCTATCAGTAGTAATGACTGCGTAAGTGTGTGTTTGGAGGATAGGAACACAGCGCAGGGCTTGTGTTGGGGAGGAGAGGAGGATCAGTGTAAAAGACAGTGAGGTGCGATGTGAAACCAAGCAGAATATTATGCTATGAGGTTGGATGTACCACTTTTCAGATTAATCATCTGAACCCCCGAGAACTGAAGTAACTTATCAAATGAATGCTGTGTTCGTAATACCATCTGAATATCTGGTTTTCTCAAAAACACAAGATCTTTGAGGGCCGAGGCTTTGACTTCTATATCCTGACAAAACCCAGCACATCATATTGGTGCTGAGTTTCTACTTTTTGGATGAGGGGAGCATGTGCTCACTAAAGAAATTGGAAACTATACTAGTGGTTTAGTATTGCTACACAGTTCATCAACTAATCAGATCAAGACCTATCTGTTTTAAAGTGGTAGGACCTAGTTAGGTCAGGTATTCAGAAGAGATATGTCCATAACAACTCTAGGATTCTCTTTTTGTCCTAGGGACACACCTTATGGGAAGGAACCAAAAGAGAAAGAAGTTGGAAAAATAGATAATACCCGATGCCAGCAATGGTGTGGTTAAACGGGCACTCAAATGTGATTATATGGTATTATAATTTGGCACAAATCTTTAGGAAAGCAATTTATATTTAAAGAGCTATGGGTTTTGAGCCAATTATCTCACACAAATAGATTTATTTTTAAATGATATCTGAATTAAATGTGGGACCGAGCAGCATCAGCATCTGCATGGAGGGAATGACCTGTAGGGAATGTAGAGCCCAAGTGTCTGTGTATGCGTGTGCTCAGGGTGAAGATAAAGTAGGGTGTTAGCACTTAGATGGGGTGAAGGGACATCCATGCAGGGGACAGTGGAGGCGGTGGCCAGGCCAGGGTATCAGAGTCCAAGTGATAGTAGAGTGGGGACAGTGGACAAAGGGAGATTGAATACATAGAGGGGTTTTGATGAAATGAGCAGATATAGTAAGGGTGATGGGAGCCAGGTTTCTCACTACTCAAGAGGGCAGTTATAACTATGGAAAGGGAGAAAACTAGATTGAAGCCTGAGATGTAAAACTGAAATGGAGATATCGATGTGAACTCATGGCTGCAAACTTTACAAGTGAAAAATGCCCTCCCTTTTGCTGTCTTAATTTACAGTTTAAAAAAGATAAATGACATTGAGCATCTTTTTAATTTGCTTGTTATTTCTTTTTAGTTTCTTGTCTGTGAGATGCCTGTTTGTATCTTATGCTTTAAAAGAATTTTTGGAGTATTAGTCAACTTAGCCATTTGTTCCTAGTAAGCATCATGAATATCTTCTGTTTTTCAGTTTTATGTTGTTATTTTATAGTCAGATTTAAGTTAAAAACAAAAAACAAAAACGTGTTCAGGTCTGTCCATTTTCCCCCTTATGTTTTCTGAGTTTTGAATCATGCTTAGAAACAGCTCTCACTTCCTCATTTTTCTAAAGCGAAGCACCCATGTTTTTGTCACCGTGTTTCTGATTTCACTGTTCACGTGTGATCCCTCTGCATGCTCCGGTGGAAGGCACGCAGCGGTAACAGGAAAAGCCTGGCAGCGCCGCTTCCTCCCGCAGGGTTAGGGAGGCTGCGAAGGGGAGGGGCGTGGCGAGGGGCGTATCCCCGGGAGTCGGTGGCCGTGTGAGTTTGGGCCAGTTCTTTCACCTCTCTGTGTCTCCATTGCTCATCTGTAAAATGGGGGTAACAATAAAACTTACCCCAGAGGTGGGAGGTTGAGTAAATGAGGTAACACATAGCGCTTAGAGCTGTGCTCCGCACAGAGTATATAGTTAGTAAATCTCAAATATCGTGTTATCCATTATGTGCCTATCTCTTAAGGGCCGTCAAGATGATAGGCAGAAAGCCGGGGCCCAACTGTCCTTCGTCCCAGCGCTTGGACGGAGGAGCGAGCCCCGGCAGGACTGCCCCGTGGACTGAGAAGCAGCCTTGAGGTCTGCCAGCCACGAGAGCGACTCAAGAAAGGCCGGGCCGCAGGGGGCAAGGAGGGCAGGTCTGTGAGGCGTGTTCACCAAGTGCGGAGCAAAAGCTTTAACCGCGGCGATTCAGCGCTCACTGCCATCGCTAGGCGTCTCTGTTGCCACTACAATCTCGTGATCGCCGACTTCTTGCCTAGCTTGCTGGCTAATTCTCCTAATGCAATCTCTCGGGTGTCCTTGCAGCCTCTTTCAGCATTGCCATCCCAGTAGGCTTGGTGTGCTTTTTTAATAAAGGAAATTAAACACGCACTCTTACATCTTACACACATGCACACGCACACTCTGTTTAAATAATTAACAAATGGAGGATTAAGGGTAGAGATTAAGGAAGGATAGAGATTTCCTGACTTTGGCTGGGTTTAAGCCAGCCACTTAACAAATGGCAGGTTGACAAATGGCCACTGGAGGGCCCTGGGAGCAGGTCTGCAGCCACCGGCTCAAGGAGCTGACATCCTGTCTGGGATGCCTTGGCCTTCTCTGTCCTCAGGAGACCTGGGTGAGGGGCGCAGCCCATGGCCTGGCCTCTCTTCTAGTTTGGCTGCCTGGACACGCAGCAAGGGCCAGAAGCTCCATTTGTGGCTTTGTAAACTAATAGTCCTCAGCCTTCCCTCCTTCCTGACACTGACAGCTCCTGGCCACTTGGCCCAATGTGTGTCCCAAAGTTTTCGCCGTGCTCACAGCCAGCACTCCATCTTCTTTACCTTCACAGTGGGCGACAGGCTTGCCCCATTCCTTCTTCCCCACACGGTCTGGATGGTAAAGTACAACCTCCTGGAGGCAGCTGGGCTGTAAGGCTCTTCCCTGGGGGTCCCGCCCTAATTACACTCATTCCTCAATCTTCTTGGCTCCTGTTACTGCCAGCCAACCTGAGTGGCTCGGCCTCCTCGTAACACCCAAACTCTGTTTTCTGCCTACCTGCCCACCTCTCTCCTCTCTGCCAACCTGCTTCCTTCCCTTGCTCACATTCTCCACCTTTGTTCCCCATTCCAGTCTGATGTACTTGGCTCCGAGCATCCTTATCAGCACATTGTCCCTCAGCAGGCACACTGGAAATAATCAGTATGGCTTTATTAGGGAGGGATGCTATACCTGTGCTTCTCCGGGATGCCTAGGGTGCCCTACCCCTCCTAGACTTTCTGGTCGACTCTGCTTCCAAAATCCCGTTCTCTTAGCTAAACTTTTTAAAGAACCTACCCTTACACTCTTATAGTTTCACTCGTGCTTCTCTGAGCTTCTTCGAAAGCCTACACATCCTATTACTACTGTGTTATGAAAGCAAATTAGTAATTCCTGAGCCACTTGTCTGCTCTGTTTTATAGACTCTGAGGTACTTGAAGGTAGAGCTCACATCTTATTTTATTATTTTAATAAGATATCTTTGTAATAGCTTACTTGTCTTTGTGTTTCCAGGACCAAACACAATACTTGATCTTTTTTTTCTGAATAAGTTTATAATTAATCACTAACTTCCTGACCATGTTTCTTTACCTCCAAAATATTCCTTTTATTTCTTATATTTTATACCACCTTTGCCTCACTCATTCTATTCCTAGATATCTGCTCATGAGAAAACCAACTTTCTTAAGGATTCATATTGGGAGTGCTGAACCCACAGGGACTTTCCAGTTATTCGTTTGTTTGTTTCAAGGGCATGACTCCTTGTTTATGAAAGGGACTTTGTCTAGTGCTTGAACTTGGCAAGAGGAACACATTTAAGAAGAGTTGATGGAGATAAAGGCCAGAACCCATTCCACAGCAGACCCCAGATCAGGTGTAGTGTCTGTGGTCAATCCCCAAATGACGCCTGGCACTTGCAGTCTGTGGCTGTCATTGTCTTCAGACAGACAAGCAGCAGGGAGCTTCTGTGACAGAAGGAAGGCACTGCTGGGTGTGAGAATGGGGTGACATTCTGTCTTTAAGACTGATTTCAGGGTGAGCCTGAGGATGATATTATAAATAAACCAATAAAATAGAATAATGCATTTCAGAACCAAATGTAAACTGTTAGCTTAGGTAATCAAAAAGAATTGTCTGTATCAAAGATATAATGAACCTGGACAGAAAGGAGCGAACTGACTGATTTGGAAGGGGACAGGACACAGAAAGTAGAAATAGAAACAGGAACGAAGTAGCAAGTGTAGGCTTCTTTAATCTG
The DNA here is from genome assembly GCF_014176215.1 of Rousettus aegyptiacus. Classification (NCBI taxonomy): domain Eukaryota; kingdom Metazoa; phylum Chordata; class Mammalia; order Chiroptera; family Pteropodidae; genus Rousettus; species Rousettus aegyptiacus. The sequence continues at coordinate 28,598,525 of NW_023416286.1, forward strand.
ACACATTTTACCCAGGACAAATCTAACTTGTGCTTTAAATAACTGGAGGCTAAAACGAACTTAAGTATTTAAGTATTTAAGGCTCTATATCACTTGTCCTTTGAAACCCCATCTCTCGTAGATCTGTGATAGGGCATCATGGAAAATCCTCATTCCAGAATTGTGCTAGCTGCCCCATACAGCTAGCCAGACTTGTGTTGAAAAATTGGAAGATCTTGGGTCACTGGACCCCTCATCTTGAATGACAACAATTGGTGGGCACTGATTAGTTGCTATCCCATTTAGATAGGACAACTCATTTCCAGTGTATGGGCTCCGCTGGTCCTGTTGTCTAATACAGTCTGTTCACTCGTTTATGTAACTGGCCTGTGGGTTATTATAGGGAGATTTTATTTAGCCAGTAGTTCTCCAGCTATTTTTCACAAGGCAAAAATGTCCTTATGTAAATGTATCTTTTAACTGTGTACCGTAAAAGAGAACATGGGTTAAGGAAGAGTATAGATGAAATCAGGTTCTGTTACAATTAAAAGAAAATCTATAAGAGGAAGTTATTTTCAAAGTTGCACATCTATTAATTTTATCTGTGCATGATATATATATATGTTACCTTGCTTATGCTACGTAACTGTGCTAATATACTTGAACATGACTTTTTGGTGAATTTTATTATTTCTGCCTGCACATCTGGAGGATTGGTATTAGGAGAGGGAATTTCTAAATTTGAAAACAAGAATTTTGGTACATTTTATGCTTTTGAAAAATCTATATCTATAACCGAGAGCTATGTTTTTATTGTCATATTAAAATGTATCTTGGTTTTGTAGACCAGCATAGCAGTAGAGTTATACCAGAGTCAAAATTATCCATGTAATACTTTCTCTTTCCTATGGTGCCTAATAAGAAATAGGTATAATAAAGACATTTCAAAAGCTTTAAGTTATTCATGGCCTTGCTCCCAAGCCAGGGCTCTAAGAGACCCTCAAATTTCACATCAGCCATTTGGAATATGAACTTTAAATCTTCCTCTTGCCTAGTAGTTTTCCTATCTAGGGCTATTGCCAAGACGGGACCGAGTTTCATTGAAATACTGCCTGGGGATTGTGGCATTTACCAGAGGAGATGCTTGAAGAGGCCAAGGTAGACGGATAAACATGTATACGATAGGGATAGTTTTCAACACGACAGTAGGAGGAACGCTAACAAGATTTCTTTTTTTCATTCATTATTTAGGAGGCTTTTTGCCAGATCGTTTTTCTTGCTTCCCCTGGGCTTGGAAGACAGGCAAAATAGGGTTTAGTAGAACTTGGTGAACCATCAAAAATTATAAGTTCATGAAAAGTCAACAGGAAGGTATGTGGTGCCATCCGTGAACATAAAAAACGAAGACCCAATGTGTCAATGAAAATGATGAAAAGTGAGAGTTTCCTGATTCTGAGTTCTCCCAAGATTATGTCCCAAGATGTCTTGTGCAGGATTCTTGCCATTAAGGGGAGGGTAGTTGCTGTAAAACTTAGACTTGGGACACCCCTCCCACTTGCCTGTGGGAAACAGGTTTTTCCTCTTGTCCAACACCACTACCCATCACCGGAGTCCTCCTCTCGGTGTCCTTAGAAGGAGGTCAATAACTGTTGTTTATTGAGTTCTTTCCTGTACCAGGCACTGGTCTAAACACTGCACATGTGCTAGCTTGTTCGACCCTCATCCTAATACTGTGAGGTAGTACTGCTTTAATCTGCACTCTACCGATGAGGAAAACTGAGCCATAGAGAGGTTAGATAACCTGCCTAAGGTCATCTTAAGTGAAGGAGCCAAGATCTCAAACCAGGCACCAGCTCCAAAGCATGAAACTCCAAATGGGTGGCAGGAATGGTAAGGCATGGCTGAGGCCCCTGGACAGACCAGCAGCTGTGGGGAAAGGCCTGCCCTGCAGCTGTTGGAGCAAGGCAGGGCTCCCACAGGCCCTGCTTGTAGAGCTTTGACCAGATTCGTGAAGGAACAATACAGACAGAGGTCTAATTTTTTTGTATCCTTTGTCCATTTTTCTGTTCGGGGTTTATTGTTTGTCTTAACAATCTGTCTATTGGCTACTCGCTCTACTACGAGGGCAGGTATTTTTGTCCATATTGCCTACTGAAATATGCCCAGTATATAGAAAGTGCCTAGCATGTAAATATATGCTGAATGAATAAAGGAACATTAACTCCTTGTCCGTCATTTTCAAATGTATTGTAGTGTGTCTTAAATTAATTTTTATGTGCCCAAGTTTTACATTTTTATGTAGTCAAATATGCTGATCTTTTTCTTCATCATTTTCCCATTGAAAAATGTTTTTAAAGTCCTTTCCCAGCCATACATCATATAAATATTCAGCTATTTTTTCTAGGTTTCTTATTGTGACTTTTTCCCTTTACTGCTTTAATTCACCCGGAATTTGTTTTTTCCTATGCTAAAAATAGAAGCCATAAATAATTTCTGTCTAAATGGGTCCTGAATGTTTTTTCAGCACTATGTATTGAATAATCCGTCTTTCCTTCCACTGGTTTGTCTGTCCACTTCTGTGCAAGTATTACATCCTTAAATTATTGTTTGTATGTGTATGTTTAATATACATGCTATATTTAAATATACTTTAATGTAGATTAAAATATACACTATTAAATATACATTAATGTATATATTAAATATACATTATTCCTTTTTAATTGGATTGGTTGATATTATTATATGTTCTGATTATTTTTAAGGATAATTGACATTTCTAATATTCATCTGGAAATATGACTAAGGAGAGCAAGCTCTTTTTGATCAATTCTCTTGGGTTTCCCAAGATGACTGCAAATAATGACCAACTTGTTGCTTGCTTTTCGATAGTTCTAGAGCCCAAGTCTTTTGGAACCCAAAGCCCATGGTCTTAACCATCACACAAAATTACTCCCTAGATTATGATCTGTACCTAAAAATGATTAACTGTGTGGTCCTGGGGAAGTCACTTTATATTTTGAAAATGAGAGAGTTTCATTTCGTTAGTCTCTCTGAAATGAATGATTAAAAATTGACTCGAATGGTCAATGTGGCCCAAACTTACTTGATTCTGAGATTGTCCCAAGAACTCAGCAACTTCTCAAAAGTGAAATACATCAGTGCAATATGGAATAAAGCAAAACTAAGAGGTAATGCTGCCTATACACACACGTATATTCCACACTCAGTCACTGATTTGAGCTGCCTGAGGACTCAGTCCTACCTCATGGATATCTGTCATTGAAAGCTAACTATCCCAGTCCTGTATTCTCTGCTTCAAATCCTGCAATCCCAATTTTGTATGATGTTGTCTTGTTATGATATTTTTTAGCACTTCAACTTTTAAAGCCTTATTTGTTTTTAAAATCACAGCCTTGCATCCTCAGACATTAGTGTGTTCCCGTACTTCCCCCATCTTGATGGTTTTTCTTCATTTTACAAACGGAGGCCACAAGACACGGACACCAGGTGTCCTGCGCCAGCCACGTAAGGCAGAATCTAGTTGACTCAGAATCTAGTTGCCAACCACTGAGCTCTTCACAGGCGCCACCTTGGTGGAGCCTGGGGAAGAACTGCTGTGACAGAACTCCAGTGTGGACACGTGTACATGTGCGTGTGTGCGCTACGAGCTCCTTCATATCGATACCTATTTTAATGAGAAAAAGAAGCACGAAGTCGGCAACTATTCAATATACGATTATAAGAAAGAAAACCACATCGGGAAGGGAAAAAGATCACTGCAGCAGATAACGGTTCAAAAGATGAAACTGATCCCGTGCTGTTAAAGTGAATGCACAACCATTGCTGCTGTCTCCCGCGGTTAAAGCAAAATGTTTTTGACGGTGGCCGGTTCTTATTAATGGTTCTCTCTCAAATGCGGCAGGTGTGAAGTATGAGGCCGTGGGGATCTATTTTGACCAAGACTTTTACTTTGTAACTTATTTATTAATGAGACGGAGGAAAACAATTTGACACCATCGAACTAGAAAAGACACAGAAAGGAAGGCAGGAGGAAGGCAGGGAAGAAGAGAGGAAAGAAGAAAGAGGAAAAAAAAGCGAAATTGTGGCCTAGTCTGCCAAGCTTAGTGAAGAAGTGAGGTAAACGAGAAGAGATTTGATTTAGGTAAACGTAAGGTAACCCACTTGGGGAGGAATAACAATTAGGAAATTTATAAAAGAGAAAGCTGTTGTTTTGGACATAGTACTGTAGAAAAAAAACCGCTAATACTAATAACTGTGGATATGAGCCCATAATACCGCTGTTACAAAAAGAGACTGATGCCACCTTGGCTGTACTATAAAAGAATCCCTTAAAAACAAGTGGTAATAAAGTTGCTTCACATGACCTTTGTCTGGCTGTATTTTTCATAGTGAAATGCTACCTCAGACTTGCAGAAAAGAATGCTATAAAAAGATATTAGAACACTGTTGAATGTTGAAAATAGAACTGCTTGAATCCTGCATATACACTGAGGTGGGAGTTGCAATAGCTCAATCAGGTCTCATTTTTATTTAAAAATGTCAAATCCAGTGATGCCTGCATTTCTTAGATGCCTGCAGTTTGTGTGGAGCTTGGGCAGCAATGAAAGTCTGATGAACTTTTCGCAGCAGGTCAGTTCACCAGCTCTTGCATGCTTCGCGTTTCTTTTTCTTTTTTTTAATTTGATCGCTGTCACAAAGAAAAATTATTCTCTCAGCCATAAGAAGAGATGAAATACTGCCATTTGCAACAACATGGATGGACCTTGAGATAATCGTGCTAAGTGAAATAAGCCGGACGGAAAAAGTTGAAAATCATATGATATCACTTATATGTGGAATATAAATCTAAAAGTTAACAAATGAACAGTACAACAAATAGAGACTCACAGACATGGGCTATAGACTAGTGGTTACCAGAGGGTAGATGAGGGGAGGGGGGATGTATGTGGGGTAAAGGGGGTCAAATATGTGGTGACAGAAATAAATCTAACTATGGGAGGTGAGCAGTATATATATATATATATATATATATATATATATATATATATATGCCTTACCGTTAAAGTGTACAGCTGAAACTTACTGGATTTCGCTAACTGATGTCATCATTAAAAAATTTAATTAATTAAAAAAAAGAAAAATTATCCTGAAAGTCACATTGTAATATGACTGTCGAGTTTAAAATAGGGGCCAAATAATGTCCTAAACTTAGAATCTTGCTTAACTTCTCCCTAAAAAGATAATATAACCACAGTAACGAAAGACATGATCTTGGACTTGTTGGCAGAACATACCACTAAGGTTTAATGTTAAATGTGTGAGGCTCTCAGGTTCCCGGAGAATTGGGGTCACCCTGTCTGTTGTCCCTTCCCATTCTTTCCCTCCCCACCCTCCTCAAGGGTTTCTCAAAATATGTGGGAAGGAGAGAGTGAGGTCTCCTCAGCCTTCAAGTATTTCCACAGCTCGGGTTCTCTCAGCTTTTAACAGTTCTAGGGGCCTTTTGAGTGGGAGAGTTCTTGGTTGGGGAGGACTGTTTGGTACATTTAGCATCGCTGGACTCCAGACATTAAATGCTAGTTTGTAATAACCAAAAGCAAGTAAGAAATGCTCCTGTACATTTTCAAACACTCCTGGGGTGGGGGGGATGGAGAGACCCTGGTTGGAAACTGTTGAGAGTTGATGGTGCCAGAATAATAGATACTGCCCCGGGGGCGGGAGGCTCTGAAGTACAGTTTCCAGTCTCCTCAGGGTCCATCTCCAAAGCCAGATTCAGGGCATGTGGAGAAAGCCCCCTACTGCCCAGGATCCCTCCTGTGATTACTGAGTTCCGGTATGCAAGCTTCTAGCAAAATGTCGAGGCTAATCGAGCACTCCATAAATAGTTGCTAATTAATTGCTATGTCTTGCTTACTATTTTACACTCATTGAGATCAGAAATTTCACAACCTCTATGTTGTAAAAAGCCCTAGGCGGACTTAATATAACGCCATGCTACTGATAAGCGCTCAGGAAATGTTAATTACTATTGATGAAAGTGGTGACTACTTTAATTTAGATGCAAACAACCAAAAAGGACTAAGTACCCTTGGCTCCTTGCCTCTGTTGCATTTAGAGAGACTCATTAATATAGCCTTACAATTAATTACTTATCCCTCCATCTCTGGCACCTAAAACGCAGTGCATTCAGGTCACTGAGCAGTTGCGTGGGTGGACGAGAGACTTTCTTGGGCTATGGCCAGAGAATCAGGCTATTTGCAGCAAAGCTAGACTTTTACGATATGGAAAACTTGGTAAATATGCCAAAGAAGGGGACAGGAACCAGGCCAGTTCAGGCCAGGCCAAAAGATGGGCATCAAAAAGACTGGCGGCCACGAGGACAGTGTGTGTAGCCGATGCCAGAAGCTGGAAGTTACTTTGGGGGAGGGCCGGGGTCAGTGTGATGGGTCCCTCCCCGGCCTCCATTCCTTTAGGCCCCAGTTCCCCCTGAAAATGTGATCACTATCTTGCTGAGTGCAGGCAAGATTCAATCTGTGAGGGGCAGTCGGGATCCAAATTTCTATCATTCATAGTAAGTTAAAACCAGGGGTTTTTGCTCCTTGACCATGGGTAAATCAGGTGAAGTTTATATCCCAGTATGATCACTGAAGTATACTGGGTAAATACCATGTGATTTCTATACAGAAGCATGAGAAAAAAAAGTCCTAGGCAGGACTAAAGCTTTATAGAAAATTAATGCCACTCTGAGTTTTAAAACAAAAAATAAACTCTGATTGTGATGAGCAGTCATGGATTACCTGTGCATTTCTGCTGAATATCTAGATACTTAGGTTCATTTGCAGATTTACAGATTACACTTTCATTTCGTTCAACTTGTATACAAGAGACAGTGACATTTGCAAACGGCTAAGATTTACTTGGTCTGACTCTCCTCGAATATCTGGCAAGCTTAAATCCAGTCTGTTCTAAAGAAAAGTAGAGGGAGTAGAAGATTGTGTTTTCAGTACCAGGTTTCCCCAAAACACAGTCCCCACCCTTTCAATTTACTTTTCCCCAAGTCCAAATGGCAATTCCTTTTTAATTAGCCGGGAGAGTTAAATAACAAAAAGAAGCTGTATTTTCTTCTTCCTTCCTGGGTGAGCAGGATTTAAATCAGTAAATTCTGGCCGTTCTTGTTTCCCGGAGCTGGTGTGACAAGAGCCCAAGGTAGGATATCTACATCGATTTTAATGACTTTGCTAGAGGTCACTTTGGGGGACAATTTTCAAAGACAATCCACACAGCAGTGAAAGACCACACTAACGCTCTGTGTGATGGCCTGGGCACATTAATATGCGAATGTGTATAACGTGTGATTCTTAGGAAATAATTTGTCAAGGCAAGCTTGTCACCGCACCGCAAAGCAGAATGTAGGCACCTGCCCTAGATGATCTCTTTTCTCTGACCCCTTAAATCAGGGGCTCCTCTAGGTGGCCTCCTAGCAACATAGCCAGGACAATTGCTCACATATTTGTAGAAAAAGGAAAACACATATTGTGTTAAATTCAGTTTGTATTTCTCCCTGGGTCACAGGCCATTCTAGTCTTAGGTTTTTCTGATGATTTCCTTTGAATTAAATAGACATGGCTTTGAGACTCGGCTCTGCAATATATTAGTTCTGAGATCTTCGGGAAATTTAAAAATCTCAAATTATTATTTATAAAATGGGGTATTTATTAATTCCTTCCTCATTGGGCTGGGCGAGCATAAAGGGTAATGTGCAGAAAGCACGCAGCAAACTCGTCGGCACGATTTTTCTTTCTCCCCCAGCCACAACCTGCTGCTGTCACAGCGCAGCACAGAACCCGGAGCAGAGGGTACCAGACCGAACGCGGACCACAGGACGTCCTTCTCAGAAGCTTACGGCGAAGCGCTGCCGTGTGCATGGGGACACTCTGGAGAGATAGGATTCCTACTGCTTCACAGAATAATGCAATCTGTGTATGACTATGGGAGCACAGCAGGGTGAGGCAGCGCCCTGAGGAAAGCCTGATCAGGGACTCTGCCAAAGAGCAGATGAGGAAGTGCGAGGAAAATGACCTCCAATAACCCATAACGGTGTAGCACAATATTCTAACTTAAGATTTACTTCTTTACCCATGCACCGTGACAGAACACAGAACGCTGTCTGCAAAAGCTGAGGAGATCCCCGGAAAGAGACTTGTGCACAGGAAGAAGCTGGACAAGATGAGGTTTTGAATGCCGAGGTGGTGGGGGCGCTGCTCCTCTAAACTGTTCTTGGTCTAGTCTACTACACACACACACACACACACACACACACACACACACACACACACCTACAGAGAGAGGAGATAAAGCTAGGTGTGAAAAAGAGGAAAGACCTGTTTTAATACATTTTGTCAAGCACCGGGGCTGAAGCGACAGTGCACTGAGACCCCCTCCCTTTTGCACAGTGTGCTACTCCGTCGACTGGGAACCATGGGCACTCTGGACGTCAGTGACATCACCACTGAGGAACAGTCATACCCCATGGACCAGCAAGACAAGACATGGTGCCTGGTGGCCCAGTGGCAGCTGGAACAGAAAAGTGCTAAAGCTGGTGTTTTTTCAATTGGACAGCAGAGATAAGAAAGCGAGGCCGGGTCTCCATTTTCAGCAGAAGGACATGTGCGAATCACATGTCCCCAAGCCATCCCTTACCTCTGTTCCTACTAGTGTGGGTCAAAGGTCTCACTTTTATTACCTTAAAAAATATCACCTACTGAATGTTTAAAAGCCTGGAGGAGTCTCCAGGCCAATAGCAATTACTGTAATTGTTCTTAAAGGATTAATCGCTAGAGTGTTTTAGTTTTTATTTTACATGGAGAAGATTCCAGTTCTTTTTCCCCTTTACTAACTATTCAACACTGGAAACCAGAATCTTAAGGAGGAGGACACATTTCAGAAATTCCCTGCAGGGTCCTAAGTACCTGGAGCTAATGTTAAAAAGATCATTAAAAGCAGAGCATCTCTTTGTTCCCTGGAGCTCCTGGTAATTTGTGTTTAAAGACCTAGACTCTAGCAGAGTTAATATTTACAGTGAGGTAATATATTATTTACAGGGACCCCAGACACCAAAACATCTATAAATTCACACATAGTTAACTTCCTTCTGCTCCTTCCTTTCTGTACTTATTAAGTCGATTCAAGATATGGTCTATTATCACATGTAAAGTTGTTTCAATAATTTTACCCACTACCTCTTTAAAAGGAAAATAAAAAAATGAAGGACTTGCCAAATTCTCATATAACATAGGATCTTTTGCAGGTTTCAGAAGTGATCCTGGGTAAGGTAGATGATACAAATATGAAAAAAAATACATTATTTCCTTTATTTGTCCTTTGGAGTTGATACAAATGGCTGAGGAGGAGATAGATTCCAAAGGGTGAACTCTTTCTTTCTCCAGAATGTAATCAGCTATTTGCGAAAATTTCCAGGAGGAAAAATGTGAATATAATCAAAGCTAATTTAAAAGGCAAATCATACTGCTTAACAATATGTGCGGAAATCACATAATTATATATTGCACAAGAATTCTTAAGCAAGGGCTCTCGACAAGTCATAAGATTTTGCACCTACTGTGTCTTTTCTGCACCTCTTGCAGTAGCTCAGGAACTCCCAGTTCAAACTGCCTGAGTGTCCAGGTGTCCGGGGAGCCTCCGGATTTCACCCCAGGCTTAATCTAGCTCAGGCTGCACCATCTGCTTACCTTCCAAGAAATCTCCTCACTTAATTACAGAGCAATGAGGAACTGAAAGTGGGTGACGGTTGGGAAGGCCTATGGGGATCAAAGTAACGAACCAATATAAAAGCTAGAGAAGTCTATATAAGAACTTGTACGTGAATGTTTGTAACATCCCTACTCGTAAGAGCCAGAAAGTATTAACTCAAATGTCCATCAGCTGATGAATGGATAAATGAAATGTGGTATATACATATAGTGAAATATTTTTCAGCAATAAAAACAAATGAAGTGCTGATATATGCTACAATATAGATGAATACAAATCACCACTATCAGGAATAAAAGATCCTACAGACCCTACAAACATTAAAAGAATAATAAAGTAACAGTATGAACAATTTTATGCCAACAAATTCAACAATTTAGATAAAATTGGATAAACTCCTTGAATAACTTGTAAAAACAGATACAAGATAAAATAGAAAATTTGAATAATCCTATATCTATTAAAGAAATTAAGTTCATTATCAAAAATTTCAGGAAGAAAACTCCAGGCTCTTCTTATTATTTCACTGGTGAATTCTATCAAATATTTAAGAACAAAATAATTCTTTTTGAAAGCAGTAGGAGGAAACACTTCTAACTTATTTTATGAGTGTAATTTATTATATTTATGGAATAGAAGAGAGACACCATGTGATTATTTCAATATGGGGAAAAAAAGTATTTAGAAAAAATTCAATAACAATGTGATAAAACAAAAACAAAACAAAAACTATCAGCCAAATAGGGAGAAAGGGGAATTCTCTCTAACTGAAAGGCATCTACAAAAACATGGCGCTAAAAACAAAACAAAACAAAACAAAACAAAATGTGGAGCTAACATCATGCTTAATGGTAAAATATTGAATACTTTCCCACTAAGATCGAGAACAAGGGAAAGATATTCAACCTCTTCATTTTTACTCAAGGTCCTAACCCATGCAATAAGGTAAAAAACAAACAAACTAACAAACAAATAAAAATAAAAAAAGAAACAAAAGACATAAAGATAAGAAAGAGAACTAAAATGATGTCTGCAGATGCAATTGGTAGTTATTATTTGAGATACAAAATTACAAATAATTCACATGAATTCAAGTACAGTTTGTGGGACTCTTTTACTGAGGCTTCTAAATTAGTGCTCAGGCTTTCGAGGCTTCAATAACAGCTCTGCTCGGAGGTCCTTCTATTATAGAGGTGCTGCGTGTATGTGTGCTCAGGTCTTGGCCATCCATAGAAGCTGCAACTTCTGTCCCTTTTTCTTCTATCTGGAGCAATCTAATGACAGACACCACATAGGTCTCCCTCTGCTGTGGAGGCACTGGCCCTAAACCAACTTCCAGATAGATGATTCTAGTTTTTTAGCTTAGTAGGCTCCAACAATGTTTTGCTTTAAACAAAGTCATATGTATTTTAAAACAATTAAAATGAAAATTAGTCTTTTGTATTTACTCAGATATTAACCATTTCCTTTCTTTTCATTCCTTCCTGAAGATGTGAGTTTCCATATGATATAATTGTCTTTTGCTTGAAGAACTTACTTTAGAATTTCTTATAGTACAGGTCTTCTGTCAATGACCTCCCTTAATTTTATCTGAAGAGTCTTCACTTTGCTTTCGTTCTTGAGTGATGTTTTCAAAAGATATAGAGTTTGGGGTTGAATGTTTTACTTCCAGCACTTTAAAGATGTTCCACTGTCTTCCAGCCTCCCATTGTTTCTGATGAGCAGTCAGTAATTACTTGAATCATTATTTCTTCATGTGTCATTTTTCTTTGCCTGCTTTCAAGGTTTTCTCTTTATCTTTGGTTTCAGCATTTGACTCTGTTATCCCTAGACATGCCTTTCTTTATATTTATTTTGCTTGAGTTTCCTTGATTTTACTGAATCTAGAAATTCATGTCTTTCACCAATTTTTAATCATTATTTCTTCTTATTGTGTTGGGCCCCATTTTCTTTCTCCTTTCCTGGGACGCTAATTACATGTAAGTTTGACTTTCTAATACTGTCCAATAGGTCTCTGAGAGTCTATTCATTTTTTAAACTATTTGTTTCTCCTACTTATAGAGTGATTAATTTTATTGACTTGTTCTTCTGTCATCTACATTCTGCTATTAATTCCATGTATTGGAATTTTTTAAAAGTGTTAGCTATTAAGCATTTTTGTTTCAGATATTACACTTTTCTATTTTTCATGCATTACACTTTTCTTTTTATTTTGTTTCAAATATTTCATATTTTTAAAAAGAATTTCAGATTCTTTTTAAAGATTGGTTCCTGTGATGGTTAATTTTATGTGTCAACTTGATGGGGTAATGATGCCTAGATATCTGGTCAAATGTTATTCTTCATGTTTCTGTGAGAGTGTTTTAGGATGAGATTTACATTTAAATCTATGGACTTTAAGGAAAGCAGATTACTTGCCAAGATGTGGGTAGATCTCATCCAATCATTTGAAGGCCTGAATATAACAAAAGGCTCACCTTCCCTACCAAGAGGGAATTCTGCCGCAAACTACCATCAGACTTCATCTGCAACATGGGCACTTCCTGGATCTATGACTTTGGGCTTTATCTGTAACATTGGCCCATTTCTTGGTCTCCATCCTGATAGCTGTCTGACTCGAATCATAACATCAGCTCATCTCTGGGTCTCTAGCCTGCTGGTCAATCCTGCAGATTTTGGATTTGCTAAGTTTTATAATTGCAAAAGCCATTTCCTTAAAATAAATCTCTTTATAAACATCTCTTACTGGTTCTGTTTCTCTGGAGATCCTTCACTAATATAGTTCCTTTTTATAGCTTCTATTTTTCTTCTGAAATGTCTATCTTTTTATTCATTGTGAGTATATTTTCCTTTAGTCCATGAGCATAACTATGATAGCTGCTTTAAAATCCTTGTGTGCCGATATCAACGTCTTGTTTATTCCAAGGTAGAGCTTTTCTCTTGAAAATGGGTCGAAAGTTCTTATTTTTTGATATGTTGAGTACTATTGATTGTATCTTGGACATTGTGCACATTACGTTGTGGAGACTCTGAACCGTGTTGGTTTTGTTATTGTTTCATCTTACCAGGTAATTCACTTGTTTGGATTCAGACTGCAAACTTTGTTGGGCAGCAGTTGAAACCTCAGTTCAGTTCTTCTGCCCTTAGTTGAGCTGTTTTAAGTCTGCTTCTGGTATGTGTGTTCAGAAATCAGCCAGAGATTTGGGCAGAGTCGTACACAGTTTTGCTGTTACTCTCCTTGCGGGCATTCCCTTCCTACCTTCTTGTGACTGTGGCATAAAATCCCTCATGTGTGAAATAAGGAATTAGTGCCAGAAATAGCGGTGACAATCTTGTTCCAAAGTCTTCTTACTATCTCTTTAGCTAGAAAAACTGCAGTTTCTGTTGGAGTTTTAACAGAGCACACAGCCATCCCGATTTGCCCAGAAATAAGTGTTTTCCTGTAATATGGAACTTTCAGTGAAAACTGAGACAACCCTGGAAAAAGCTGAGTTGGCTAATCACCCTTGGTTTTAGCCACTCTGTAGTTTGCAGTTTGTGTTTGAAGACATGAAAACAAAAACTTATCCAGTGCCATACTTTTCTTTTAGAATCTTCTTGTTTTTGATCACTTCCAGGTTCCTTCAAGTATTGTTTTTTTGTATTTTGTCTAGAGTTTTTATAGCTGTTATCTGTGGGAGAGTTGGTCCACTAGGTGGTTCCTTGATCATGACCAGAAGCAAATCTCCCTTCTTATCTATCATACTGCAAACCTTACTTCATGTGCTCTCTTTTTCTCTACCAGGTCTGTCTCATAATTCTCTATAGGCACTTCTTTCTCTTTCTCTTCTGAGCCATTTGCCAAGTCTCTAGCCTTATGACCGTGCCTCTCCCTGAAATCCCTACCCCGCAAGGCAGTTTCAGTGTGAATTAGTGATGGATTCCACTCAACATCAGGAAGCAATTAGTGCCCACAATGCTTGGGCTCTGTGCCATTTGTGAACTCATCTGACCTTTATCACAATTCTGCAAAGTAAGCATCATGCTTTCCGTACCGTAGATAAGAAAACCAAGAGTCGATAAAGTTATTCTCTACGATTACAAAGCTGGCAGGTAGGAGGACCATAAAGGAACCTCCTCTCACGCAGTGCTTCTCCCTTCTTATCACCAATGGAGGTGGGGGCGAGGGAGGCTTAGGACGGTGTAAACAGATACCTTTGAATTCTCGGTGTTTTGAATATTATCTCTGTTGATACTAACCTGCTTCCCTGATTGTCACCTCTATTTCTGGCACTAATTCCTTATTTCACACATGAGGGATTTTATGTCACAGGCGAAAAGACTGTCGCTGTTCAGTGCCCAGGTCCTTCTGGGTGGTGGGTCAGTAATCATCCAAGATAGGGACGGACTTCTAGGAAATGAACACTTCAAAGAAAATTCCCAACATCCACTATGTATAGAACTGTGTGCTTAAGCAAATGCTTTTTTTTTTTTTTAATGACCTTATATACATAAATTGAAAAGTTCACCAGTGAAAGTTAGAAAAAGATGTTTTACTGTGCAAGTGTCTTGTGTGAAATGTCATGCTGGCTAATTCTACCATTTTTTTCTCGTTAGTGGCAGGTCGAATATATTCAGAGGGACCTTGAGAATTTGCTCCAAGGAAATGAGTGAATGTGGACTGGATACATTTGAAAAAGAATTGCTGCTGAAAGAATTGTTCCCGTGGAGGGAACAAGCGTTAACTCTGATTTCCAGATTCCAGTTAAGTTCATGCTCACCTGGTCTGGTTTCCCCTACAACACTTTATTATGCACATTTTCAAACATACAGAAAAGTGAAAAATATTTTACCATAAAGGACACACATATATCCACCACCATGGCTCTATCGTTTACATTTTACTGTATATATTTATCACATCTCCAACCATCTATACATTTGTCAATTCATCTTAATTTTTATGTAATTAAAAGCAAATTACAGACATGGGTGCCTGGAAAGTTTCTGAGCTCATCTTCTTCTCTTCTGGTCATAGAGCCTGTCAGATTTACATTTGTTTAATCTCTGCCACTCTTAATCTAAGAGCTTATTTTGCTCATAGAGGGCCCCTCTGGTCTCTTTCCTTTCAGGTCCTTATCAGCCTTTTTGCACCCGTGGAGCTATAGGAATGCCCACAACTCCCTCCCTCCAGCACGCCCAGGAGAGGGGCAGCCTGGCCTTGCAAAAGGCTTCGCCCCTTAGGAGGTCACGTGCAATACTGTGAGAAGGATGAGGCTGGGGATTAGGTTACAGTATCGATGCTCATTTTCCACATACACACATATGATACTGTGATTTATAAAAAGAAATACATACTTAGTCTTTGTCCCCATTTCTGGCATAGAGGTCCTAAAACCCTTGGAATACTCTAGGCAATGAGAGCAGCAAAAGAGTCTTTTGTTAAGTTAATGAGGTGACTTTTGGCCCTGTACCTAAAGATGGGGGCTGTGGCCAGGGGACCCAACCATGTGATGAGAGGGTTGGAACTTTCAGTCCCACTGCCTGACCTCTGAGGAGGGGAGATGGTCTAGAGCTTGAATCAATTGCCAATGCAATGACTGAATCAATCATGCCTGTGTAACAAAAATCCCAAAAGGATGAGCTTCTGAGAGCTTCTGGGTTGGTGAACACATGGAGATTCAAGGGGAATGGTACCAAGAGGGCATGGAAGCTCCACACCCTTTCCCTGTACCTTCTGCATCTCTTCTACCTGGCTGTTACTGAGTTAGTTATGTCTTTTTATAATAAACTGGCAATCTAGTAAGAAACATGTTCCTCTGAGTTCTGTGAGCCGCTCTAGCAATTAATCAAACCCTAGAAGGAGGTCCTTTAGACCTATGATCTATAGCAGGTTGGTCAGAAGTAACTGGTGTCGGAAGTGGTGGTGGTGAGGATAGTCTTGTAAGACGAGCCCTTAGCCTGTGGGAATCTGACACCATATCCAGGTAGACAGTGTCAGAACCAAGTTGAGTTGTGGGACCCAGTTGGTATGTGAGAATTGAGTTGGTTGTGTGGAAACCCTCACGTTGGAATAATTGATGATCAGAATCTTAGTTGGTGTCGGAACACACCATGCACATCCTACCACACACACACACACACACACACACACACACACGCACACACACACTCCGTCACTATCGCCAACACAGCCCTACCAGCACCTACAGGGTAGGAGAGCCACCAGTTGGCCATAGTGGTGCAATTTTCAGAATTCCCCCAAAGTGTTTTCTGCTATTGGTAGTTGGTGGTAAATCATCAGAAATATTTTATTAATAAAGACATCCTTCTGAATCTTATACTAAAAATATTCACCAAAACCAAATCAGAGCAAAAAATTAAAATGCACCATGAAGTATCTTTTCAGGCCTGCTGCCTGATTTTTATTTCGAATGGATTCTGTTTCATTTTCCTTATCATATTGGAGTCACTGCTAACAGAAGAGCCGCTGAAAACTCATGTGTTCCTGCCACACTCCTTCTCTCATTTTCTCTGACTGTATTTTTCTTTCCAATTCATTTCCATGGGCTCTTTAGCTCCATCTCTTCAGTGAGCTCTATCCTATCATTTGTCCTCTACGAGTTCTTTTATTGTATCTCTCTTATTTCTGAAATGGTCACTTCTTAAGTGTCCCACACATTTTACATTCCCGAAGCATTCATAATGAATGGCCCCTCCCTCCTCTCCTGCTCCGACTCCACGAGGAGCCAGGAGTGTCTTTCCTGCAGACCTTGCTGGGAGCTGAAGGCAGAGCTGAGAGCTCCAGACACCTGACTGTTTTCCTCCTAATGAACCAATCCGTTTACCTAGACGACTTGACACTTCAGTTCTCCACATCTAAGCATGGCCAGCCCTTTAAAAGAGGAGAATTCTTTGTCAGAAATAGTCTTCCTTTTTCTCCTAGAGACAGCAGCAGGGGATATCACTTTATGAAGGAAATGCAAACAATGATGTAGGAAGGAAGAAAGTTGCACTTACAGATTTCACCTCGATTTTCTTCTCATTGGTGCCCTGTCTCGTTTGGAGGGCTCGTTCCACACCCCCCGACTTCGATTATGGAAAAATGCCAATTAACAAAAAGGATAAATATTCCCTAAGTTTTCAATAATATCTAAAATGTGTGTAATTTTATTCTATTCCTGGCACATTTTGATGGCTTCCTAGGTTAATTGATCTTCTTATTGAATTATTGAGCAAAAGCCTTAAATGAAAACATCAAAGTGTCCTTTATCTTTTTCTTCTCCAGCCATGGGACAGGCCAACCTTGCAGCTCACTTCCTTCTCAGAATACTGACATCATCTACACAGTGTATTCATCAAAACCGCACTGGGCCAGAGGGTCCCTCAGGGCTCTCCTGCCCACACACCGCAGGGCTTCCTTGTGGGAGACAGAGTCCTTTTTCTAGTTCTGAACTGAGTGCTCTTTGTTTTTTTGACAGTTTACGCACTGCACTTCTTTTATCATATTCTGATGCTCTGCCGAGACTCCAGAGTAGGGCCAATGCTTTGGTTTATAAACAAAAAGGGTACATGTTTTCTAAATCTTCCATAATCTTCCATAATACCTAACTCATGTAACTATTCTATTCCTGACTGGTTTTGACGGTTTCGTAGGTTAATGGCTCTTCTGATTGAACTACTGAATCATTAAACCTTGCATAAACAGTAGAAGCTCCTCTTCAGAGATGTTCAATAAAGCGGAAGTTTGGCAACTATCCTGTAAATTAAGGCTGTGTAGACCACTAGCCTGGAAAATTCAGTTTTCAATTCTGTTTTTCCTTGGTTATGTCCTCGGCTGGTTAATGGAGGCTAACGCAAGTTGGAAATTGAAGTGACCTGAATTACTCTGGTTAAGATTTAATTTTTGCGGTACAACTATAATTAATGATATCTAATAGCTGTGTTGTTCCCGAAAGGTTGTGTGTGAATTCCATTTTGGTCATTGAATAATTTTCTCATTTACTTTCCCTATAAATTTTAGGATGCTTTACCTTGGCACCTAATTATCTTCGAAAGGTAGTTATTTCCAACATTTCTCTTTCTGTTTTTCTGCTCAGAGGCTTCTGATAAGTAGCTATTACCCCCTTAATGAATGCTTACAAGTGCTTTGGAAGATACACTTGTAATAAGACAATGCTTTTATAAGGCCTTAATTTATGTCTTTCAAACAAAATATCTCACGGTGGAGCTTCTTTAAACAGAGCACACCTATGCTGAGCAGTTTTGCAAATCTGACTGCATTTCAGGCCTAGGAGGGGCGACCTTCGAGGTTGCCATGTAGCCCAGTGTGCCAAAATTTAGTGGTTCGAAAGCAGGTTATCTCTTGTGCTTCAGTGGCTTGGCTGGGCTCGGCTAGGTGATTCTCCCTGGGCAGGGGTGGGATGGGTGGGGAGATCTCTCAGGCAGTCGTAATCAGATGTTGGCTGGGGCTGGAGTCACCTGAAGGTGCTTAACAGAATACGGAAGAATGTTTCTTTAGTCACAGGTCAAGTGCCTAGGCTGGGATGACTGGAATTGCTGGGGGCTGGCTGGGTGCCTCTCTCTCCCCAAAGTCTCTCTCCATGGCTAGCTTGGACCTCCTCACAGCATAGCCACCTCAGCATAGTAGGACTTCTTTCTGCCAGTGGCTACCCCACGAGTGAGCCATTTGACACAGTATGGTAGACATTGTAAGGATTCTTCTGACCTAGCTGAGGAACTTACTTAGTGCCACTTGGGCTGCATTCTGTTGGTTATAAACAAGTCACAAGACCAAACCAGATTCCAGGGGACAGGACTACACAAAGACATGGAGGTAAGAGTCATCGGAGAGCTATCTTGAGAGCTTAGCTACTACACCCTGGTTATAGGTCTATTACTGTGTGTTTAGTGTAGTCTCATATTTGCAAAAAGGGCTAATTAGAGCTAAAATTACTTTTTTCAGTTGTATTCCTGAAAACACCTAAGAATAATAATATTAATATTTGCCATTTATGGAGCAATTACACTATCTCGTGCTAGAAAGGGAGTTGTGCAAAAATGAATAAACAAATTCCTGCTCTCACAGAGCTTGCATTCTAGTGGAAGAGAAAGGTAATAAACTAATAAAGAAAATTTGTAGATGATGATAAATGCTATGGAGAAAATTAAGCAGGAAGCATGTGTGTGGAAGTGATTTTAAATAGGCCGGATAGGAAAGGCTGCCTGACGAGAAGAGATTTGAGCCGAGGTCTGAAGGAGGTGAGGGAGTGAGACGTGGCCTTGTGGGGAAAGAGCCTTGTGGAAACAGGGCCATGGTGGCTGGGGCTGGGTCATGGGGATGGGACGGGTGTTAGGAGAGAGGATCAGAGTGCGAGGGAGTGTGGGGGAGGGTGTGCGCGTCATGTGAGCTCTGTGTGCGACTTACTCTGAGTATAAATGGGAAGCCATTGGAGGGTTTTGAGCTGAAGAGTGGCTTTCTTCGCTGAAAGGGAGCAAGGGTGGAAGCGGGGAAACCAGTCGGGAGGCGGCTGCAGCGGCCCAGGCAGGAGCTGACTTGGGCCTGGATGCTGGCAGTAGGAGTAGCAGGTAGTGAGGTGTCACATTCTGGATCTGTTGAAGGCGGAACCAACAAGATTTGATTGCAGATTGGATGTGGAGACAGGCTCCCAAGACAAGTTTGGCTGTAAATGGGAAGGAGCGGAACACTGAGGAGGAGGCTGGGAGGGACACGCGGTTTTCTAATTTTTTAAAAAGATATGAAGAACGTGTGTACACTAGTCAGAATGGTCCAATAAAAAGGGAAAAGTTGGCGATACGGACGAGAGAGGGGCTAAGTGCTGGCATGACGTCCTCGAGCAGAGAGAAGGGTGGACTTGGGATACGATGAGAGGTCGGCCTTAGGTAGGGGCGCCAACAGCTTACTCAGAGTAGCAGGGGGAAGGACTACGTTTATGGGTTGGTGGGTGGGTGTGGGGTGGCACTTACGGGACTTCTCTTCTGATTGTCTCCATCAGATCCACTGGGATGGAGGCTGTTTGCAAAACAACCATCAAAATGAGAGCGTAGCGAACCCGCAGGACAGGAGACAGGGCCCCGGGGTGATGCCCGAGCCCACTGGAGGTTGCCGACCAGGGCTTTCAGCGGAGCGAGCAGCTTGGCGGTTTTCCTCCAGTCTTTTCCAGCTGTGTGGATGCCAGAGTTTGGTGGGGAACTGGATATGACCAGGGCAGGAAGCTGCCAGGTCAGTGCAAAGAAAGAAGGGGAAGAGAGCTGAGTACGATATGCAAGGGACAGCTGCTGACAGGGACATCTCGGTCAGTAAAGGAGGAAAGGGAGGGGTCGTGGGTGGGTACGGGTGACAGAGCTGAGAGGCCCCGGAGTCGTTAAACAAGGTCTCAGGGCCACTGCAGTGTTCCCTGCCATCCGGTCAGTGGTGTTTTTCACATCATGGCAGCTCTTCTGAATTATCTAAAAATATCTTCCAGACCTAACATAGAAACCAAAGTACTTATGTCAAATAGGCCCCCAAACCAAGGAATAGAATCACCAAACGTTTAGGGCTTCCTCTGTCTGGTCACTATTACCTGCCAGCCACACGGGGACAGCAAGGCCCTTGACTAAGCGGTGGCTGAGGCCCCTCCACCCCGGGACGCGCAGCCGCTGGGCTGGCCGGTTCTTCTCCCACCCTGGCTCTCAGAGCTGGCGGCTATACAGCCCACCCCCGCTCCCAACCCACCCTGTTTCCCTGGGCCACGTTCCCCCCAGCCAGAAGTAAAGGCAAGATCGACCTTAGAGGCCGCCCCGCAGGCAAGAGCGAGGGAGGGCGCTGGGGCTCCCGTACCCCAGAGGGGTGGGGGAAGTTGGGGTGAGGCAGGAATCACTGCTCCACCCCCCACTTACCCAGCATGTGGATTCCAGGCCTGGGCCACCCACGGTCCTCTCCTCTGCCCTTGGAGCATTGTCCCTGCCAATGTTTGGCCACCCCCGATTCACTCTTTAGGTTTCAGCGGAAAACCTGTAAGAACTCCTAATCGGTTTGG
Source organism: Rousettus aegyptiacus (assembly GCF_014176215.1). Taxonomy (NCBI): domain Eukaryota; kingdom Metazoa; phylum Chordata; class Mammalia; order Chiroptera; family Pteropodidae; genus Rousettus; species Rousettus aegyptiacus. The sequence goes on from NW_023416286.1 coordinate 28,619,317, forward strand.
GGGCCCCTGGAATCCTGAATTTCTCCCGTCTTCCTGTACTTATCACACTGTGATTGTCTGTTCACTTCTCAGTATCACCAACATGACCAAGAGGGCAAGGCCTCTATTTCTTTTGTTCACAATCATATTCACAGTGCTTAAAACAATTTCTAGCACACTCATGGGCCCCCATAAGAGGGCATTGCCTCCACCACAAAGCGCCCCCGCCCCGTCCTCTTTTCTCCAGATGAGAAACAGTCTCTGTGAAGCTGACTTGCTCAAGGTTGCGTAACTCATACGTTGCAGATTAGTACCAGGGCCTCTGACTTCCTGTTCCTTGGCTGCATCACTCTCTGGCCCTGGGGGTGAGGATTCCAACTGCTGGCCCTCAAAAATCAATGCGCAAACCTGTAAGGATGGTTTCCTTCTCCTCTTTCCTGCCATAGACCAAGTTTCAGTTCCAAACTGCACTTACGTGGGTGACCTCCGGGATCTGATGTGTATTCTGACCTGTAGTAACAGAGGGCAAAGAATATGGATTCCTGCCTCTGGATACCATCTGAGGGAAAGTGACGGGGAGATAGTTTTAAACAATTTTGGGAGCTGGTTCTCTGGCTGCCGTCAGCCTGCTGGTTGTGTAACTGTATTACTGCCGTCCATGTGCCCGGAGGGGTTAACAATGGGAACATTTTTAAAGTCTAAAAATAAAAGTCAATAAACAAATGATGAGGATTGTCGAGCCACAATAACTCCCAAACAATTGAATTTTTTTTTTCTGAATCCCAACCATTTATTTCCAACAATGACAACAAACACTGGAGCCATAGATCAAATTGTCCCTTGTTCCCCCTTCTCACCCGCAGTGCTGATTTGAATGGCAGCAGAGCCATTACGAACCACTTGCCTGGGGTCAGGTTTATCTCTGCATCGATTTGCTTCAGGCTCAGGCGTGCTGTGTGGTTCCTGAGCAAAGACCCGAATTTTCCTGTCAGAGGAGAACACAAATAATGCAATTGTCCGTGAAAATTTTGTTTACAAAACCACAAGGAAAACACAATAATACAGGAATTATATTGAACTTAATTAAAAACCTGAGATACTGCCCTTTAGATTTGGCTCAGGATTCCAGTTAGCAGGTCTGTTTAGAACAGCTTCTGTATTTTCTCACTAGGCCCTATCGCTAAGGATTTCTTGCCTTGAAAGAACAAAGCTTTACTGTAATTAAATCAAAGGATGATATTATTCTCCCATTGAAGTGTAAAAATTGAGGAAGAGCTATGGTAAAAAATCATCAGCGGTCTTCTCTGTAGTTTCAAAGGATGTTTCCATTCGGTGGCAGCGCTGGGGTCAGGGTCAAGCTTCCTGTTTCACATAGTTTTTCTTTTCTTTTCTTTTCTTTTCTTTTCTTTTCTTTTTCTTTTCTTTTCTTTTCTTTTTTTCTTTTTTCTTTGGAGAGGCAAACCTTGGTTGACCTCACAGATTACAAGGACCTTGTTAGTTTACAATCCCTTTTTTATTTTTATTTATTTTTACTTTTTACACCTACAGCACCTGGTCTTCCTAGGTGTTCTCCCATCCAAGTACTAACCAGGCTCAACCCTGCGTAGCTTCCGAGATCAGACGGGATCGGGTACATTCAGGGTGGCATGGCCGTGGACCCACATAGTTTCTTGATGGGATCCCAAGAGGTCTGGCCACTTCCTGGCTTGTCACTGTGCTGTGGGTTAGAAAGGAATCAGGGGAACTCAAAAATAATAAAAAAATAAAATGAGGAGGAGGAAGAGGAGGGAGAATATTATTGTGTGGAGAGAGGTCAAATCCCCTTGAGTCCTGTGGCTTTGATTCCTCTTCTAATCCTCACTGTGCACGAAGCTGAACCCCTCCATCCCTCCAAAGGAAAGTCTAGCCTGAACACCCACAAAGTTCCTTTTCTTGATGTCTCTTAGTACAGAAAAGACAACCTGTCATTTTTGAAAGGGCACTGACAAAGCAAAGTAAAAACAAAATAACTACAGAAAATATCAGTAGTGTGCAAAAGTCAAATTTCTCAAAGACAGATTTCTGATCCTACCATGATATTCTCACTCCACAGGACAGTGCAACTCCACAGGCACCAGGGCTGTCGTCATGTGATGGGTGCCCCCTTACCTCAGCTCAGCCAGGAGCTGGTCTCCCCTGGTACTGAGGAAAGCCCCGTGCCTAGGTGCTTTGCTATTGAGGTCTGGTTTTCCAGCTGAGGGATTCACCATATAGATGCCGAAGATTAATACAATGAATTGTTCACCTCGTGGTAAACCCTGCCAACCTCCCTTACTGGAAAATGACATTCTAAGTCTGCAGATCCACTTATATAACAATAGATAAAATATATAAAAATTTATGATCCTTGTGTAATTATATACACACATGTATCCTCAGATACTAGGCCTTTCACAGATGAGGAGCTCAATAAATATTAGTTGAGTGAATGAATGAATAGCACTTTATTTCTCAGACTGATTTCCAGAGCAGAAATGATTGACATGCCTGTACCCCAGAGAATAGTTAAATAAGCCTATCAAGGGATTTACCAACATCCCTTGGTTCTTCTAGACTGGGTCATTACCTAAGTCTTTTACCCTCTTCATTCCCTCTTTCCATCCACCCAAAGCCTTCTGCATGGATGCATTTTTGTATAGAGAGAGTCAAGAACAGGTATGCATTGGTGAGAAGGTCTTGCCTGAGCGCTCCAAAGCAATGGTGGGTATTCAGGGAGAGCAGGGTTGAGAGCGGCCCCTGCATGGATGGAAAGAGACACGAGGGTTGCGTGCCATGGGGCACAGTGACGTCGGGGAGGTTTGGGCAAAGGAGGATACGAGGGACCAACTTCAGCTTCTGAACAGTTTGCTAGAGGTATGAAATTTAAGCATGTCTTTGGGAAATTAAGCAATTAGTGTTCCGGAACCATATGCACATGAAGGTAGGGTTGCTAAGTGTCTTCTTACAAGTGAACAGGACAATAGAAAAGTAACCAGAAACCCATATATATAATTGCTATGAACATGACAACAAGAAGCAGTTTTGGCCTTTTGGGATGGCAAAGTTTAAGAAGAATGTGGGTTCACAGGGGTGCCTATGGAGGTAAGGACACAGGTGCCTGCACACCTGCAGGGGTGGGGTGGGGTGGGTAGGGTACATTAATACAAGGTGTCTGGGGGAATAATTAGCTAACATGTAGCAAGGGGTTTATGAAAAGTGCATTTCCTTCTAACCAAAAAATACTCTGTACCTCCCCCATGAAAACCTAATCACACTTTATCTGAATTCCTTGTTTAATACTTAAATTCTCTATTAGACTAACTATGAAGGAGGAACTGTATATCTGGATTATCGTTCCATTCTCAGCATCAATAGGGATGTGTGTTAAGCACTCAACACATGTTAATGAATTAGTGAGTACCTCCCACTTCTAGTATGCATCCCCAGGAAACAAGCAGACGTGCGCAAAAATATTGTTGGAAGGCCATTTATCTCTTAACATAGTGGTCCCCAACCTTTTTGGCACCAGGGGCTGGTCCTCCTATGAGAACCCAATGCCTAATGATCTGAGGCAGTGATGCTAGTGCTGGGGAGCGGCTACAAATACAGATGAAGCTTCACTCGCTGGCCCGCATTTCACCTCCCGCCATGCGGTCTGGTTCCTAACAGGCCATGGACTGATACCAGTCTGTAGCCTGGGGGTTGGGAATCCCTGTCTTCATGCCTTCTAAAATGTCTAAAAATGAGAGATTGATTAAATAAATTAAGAGATTCTATCCAATAAGATACAACGCAACCATTTAAAATGATGATCCATATTTATCGGTATGGAAAGATATTCACAATATAGAGCTATAGAAAAATAAAGCCAATTACATAACCGTACACCACCTATTATAGAATTTTTGTAAAATAAAAAAGTCGTGTGGTAGGAAATCAGATATTTTTATTTTCCTCTTTGGGTTTCTGTGTTGTCTGACTTAAAAGGAAAATTTTCTTTAAAAAATTCCTTTTACAGTGTGAAAAGCCAATAAAACCACTTCCATTTTGAAAACAATGCAATCGTTCCTTCCCATTTGGCCTTTCTCCACTTATGGGGCCATTATGTGCTGTGCTTGTGAAAGGGGGCAAAATGGCTCCAATTAGAGAACATAGGAAACTAGCACCTCGTGAACGAAGGCATCGAACAGAAGGAACTGTGTCTACTAGAGGCTCTGTCTTTTGTAGCTGACACAAAAACTGAAAAGGCATTTAATAAAAGCCAAAAAATAAGAATGCATCACGGGGCCATAAACTGACTTTGCGCCCAGTGAAGATGCAGAACAGCAAATCTGGAAAGGATGAATCACAAGGGTTTCTTTTCTTTTGATCCGTACGTGTAATTGTGCATAATTGTAACACAGTGTCCACTGCTCGGGCACCCTTAAATCCTCCGGCTTTTGGCAATCACCCTTTTCCTTTAATATCCGAAGACATTTGCATGAGGCCCTATACCATGCTCTGGCTGTGGAACGTGTGTGGCCTCCCATGACTTCTGATGACTCTCCAGATCTGGGGTAGCAAGGAGAGCTTATGTTCCCACAGTCATTTCTTGCTCCAGACTCTTGCTTTCACTGAGTCTGGGTGACCTGTCCATCTTCTCACCTCCTAAGGCTGCTCTCTCTTCCTGTACCGCTTTGCCCACCCCAGCTACCGCTCTCTCCATTCCCAGAGCACCAACAGCACCAGAATCTGATGTTTAGGGCTTGAAGACTCCTACAGAGCTGCTCAGAAGAGGCGATGACCTGCGACTAAGTATCAAACATCACAGCCCTGAAGTCCCTTCACAGCTGCAGCCACGGGCCCTTCTCCCTGGCTACGCTTCTCATGTGTCTGTGGCTGCTGCCATGTTTTCTCAGGCTTCCTCTTCTCTTCTAGACCCTTCTCTTCCACATCTGCTCCTCTTTCCATCTTACAGGCCCACAAAATCGTTTTCCTCTTAAACTCCCCTAGGACCGTGCCTCTCTGTTCCTCGTTCCTCTTACTCTGTTAAGCAGAGCAACCTAGCTCTCTCTCAATGCCGGCCCTCCCCTGCCTAGTCCCCACCCATATAAACTGCACAGGGGGCTTCATCTTTGCTGACCAAAAGGCATAGACTTGTTTTCTTAAGCATATGAACCACCAACTTTGAGTAACGACTATTTTCCTAGGCTGTGAAAATTTTATAGTAATTTAACTTTCAACTAGTAATTTCTTTTTTCTCATTAAATAGACATAGATATCAGTCAGGGGCACCTAACTGTACGAATACTTGCTACACTTCCGTGTATACATGCTTATGCTTATACATACACGATTAGCTTCTTAAAATATGTAAAAACTGGTAAATGCTTTAAGAATCTGTTCTCATTTCTGTTGTACGTGCTTTAGAGGCGAGGCAGCAATACAAGAGTGCATGCAAAAGGTGTTTTGGGGTTTGGCACAGAAGTTTTCTAGAATTCTCAAAGCAGCTGTGTCTCAGAGTGTATCTGCAGAGTAGGGTCTAGATCCATGCAAAAAAGAGTGTCCATTTTGATAGCAGTGCAGCTCTCCAAGGCCTTCGGAGGGCTCGGTCTGAGAGGTTTTGGACTCCCGTCTCTTGCAGACGGTCCCCTGGAAGTTCCCTACTCAGCTGGGCTTTTTCTCACTCAGCTCCAGTAGAGAGGGCACCGCCAGGACCAGAAGAAAGATGGTATCCTTTGAAGTGGCTCCAGGATGTATAGTTTTGATTTCTCCTTGGCTTACTCCAAACTATGAATAATTTAGGCTTACTTTTCCATCCCTAGTCTCCATTGACGATTCAACAAATATTTGCTTTCTCCACCTTTTTCTGCTTTTGATCGCCCTGGAAATATTTAATGAAATATCTGGCATTGAGTCTGTGCCTAAGCATTCAAGAAGCACTACTGAAATTACCCAAGCACATGCATGTGCATTGACTGGAACCAGCATAAATATTGTCTCAAAGTCATGTCCGGGAAGCATTATGGACTTATCGTGGGTATCCACGCTCTGGGGGGACATTTATAGCAACGGTGTTAAGGCTAGATAATGGCCCCATTTAGAACAGCCATTTAGTCTCATAAATACATTTCCTCAAATAAATCTGCTGATTACCCTCACACTGACTCGACAGCTCAGCCAAGTGCTTTGCCCTAAATGCTGCAAAAGGCCCTGTCGTGTGTCCATCCACATCAGGGACCTCAGATGAGGAAATACAATGGGTGGGCCCTTTTTGGAAAAGATTGCACAAAATGAGGAAAGAAATAGGAAAAAATCGCACAGGAGCGAGCATTTATTATCTAGCTAGCCACCTATATGAAATCATAACTACTGCTTCAGGAAAAATCGACCACGATTCAAGACCCAGACAAGCGTTACCGCAAATATCTTTGAGACGGCAAAAGAAAAACACAAGTTTTCTTTCAGACGCACTAAAGATGGGGAGGGGAGCAGTGGCATGCTGGTTTGTTAACTTGTTAGGGGCTCCGCTTGTTAAAAATTCTTCAGCCCCCCTCCTCCCCCTTGGATAAAATTCGAGGTTTTAGGATGGAATGAAAGACCCTTCTCGGTTCCAGTGCATCCTCTCTGCCACTGGTAGTATTCCACGATCCGCTCTAATCTTACAAAACCACCAGCAAATGTCTCTTGTCCTCTGGAGTTTTCTCTCCTCTCCGCACCTTTCTTCACCTAGTGGAATCTTATTCATCATTAGGAATTCGGTGTACAGGTCGTTCCCTCTGGGAAGTCTTCACTGAGTTTCTTTCACTGCTGCTGACCGATTTGGATGTCCATCCTCCTTGTTCCCTGGGCGCTGATGGCCGTTCTGGTCATCTGGTGTGGTTTTCTTGTCCACCTTCCAGGAGGGTTTCTGGTGCTGGAACAGAAGAGGTACTTGCTAAACATTCCTTAACTAACAAGAGACCACATGTACTTGTTTGCTACCCTGTACCAGGCACTACTCATTAAGTCCTTCACATGCTTTATCTCGTCTCCTTCTCCCAACTGTCTTATGAAGTGGAGACTAGAAATAGCCTCGCTTTACAGGGGAGGAAACTAAGGCACAAAAGGTCTGAAAAACATTCCCAAGGTCAGTTACACAGCTCGTGAGTGTTGGGGTCACGATTTGAATCCAGGCAGTTAGATTCCTGAGCCTGTATTTTGAAATATCATGCTGGGGTGAGAGAAGAAATGGATAAATAAATGCATGATGGGGAGATATCTTTCTTGATGCTATTGCTTGAGAGTGGAGGCAGGCGAGAGAAGGCGGAGTTCTGCTGTCACACACACCAGAGCGAAGCCCCTGGTTCAAGCGACCCCGGTGCCTGCTGTGGCTCCTGTGGCGGTGGGGTGGGAGGCAAGGAGGAGTAGGTGGGGGATGGGCAGAGATGTTCTTTCTCTTAGATAGCTTGCTCCTTTGACTTCTTGACAATTTCTTCCTTTTAGGGGTAAATAATGATAGATTATAGGGGTCGGTATCAATTGTTTCAGTTTCTTATGCTGTAAGCAACAGGTCCCACTTGCCCTGTTTACTCCTACTTAGACATAATGTCTTAGAAGAAACGCCGCCTCTCCAGCCCAGCAGTTCCTCAGACTGAAGCTGCCACACATGCCTTTCACAGGCCACAAATCATCAGCGGCTCTATAAGTGCCTCCCTCCAGGCTCTGATGGTCGGCCACTCAGAGTGCGTGGGGATGGACTGAGAGGTGATGAGGATGAATGGCAGGAGCCAATCCAGGAGGTGAGGTGGCAGCAGGCTCCAGTGGGGGCTTTCCTCTGGTTTCTGCAGAGAAAATGGCTATCGGACACCACCCCTGGAGAAGGGCGGACGGCGGACCCCCAGGCCACGTTCTGCGGAGGTTTCTAGTGCCTCCACCCACCCAGAGCTGTGCTTGGGGCATGGTAAGCCCTTGGCACATGTTCTTTGCCTGTGGAAAGTAAGAGGGAAGGGAGAGAGGAAGAAAAGACTAAAGAAAAGAGGGAAGGAGGGAAAGAAGGAGGGAGAGAGGAGAGGAGGGAGGGAGGGAAAGGAAGAAGGACCAGGAAGATACACAGAAGAGGTGAGGACTAGAAATAAAAGAAAAGCCATGGGTCGCAGTTAACTCAAGGTGACTCACACTTGAGAGTGGGGGTGGTCTTCAGGGTGGTGGGTTTTGTTTTCAACTTTTATGTTAACATCTTCTTTTTCCCATATCCAGGTTTCTTTTAGGTTCTTGGGTTCATGTTAATTTTCCTGTCTACAGGACTTGGATTTTTGGTTGAAGAAATTGCTACACTGTTTTTTTTGTTTGTTTGTTTTGTTGAGTGTGTGTGTGTGTGTGTGTGTGTGTGTGTGTGTGTTTTGAGGTATAATTGACATATAATACCTTGGGTTTAAGCAGCCCTGCAAGGTCCCACGGTGGCTCCAAGGCAGACGCCCTCAGTCACAACTCTTTCCTGTACTCACCCAGAGTCTCACGGTCGGATCTGTTGTGAAACTTGAATATGAAGTGAGTTTGCAACAGGCATATTTTAATTTTATCCAGAATTGTTTTTCGAAGCAGAGAATGATTCTGGGATTTCAGAATAGGTTATGGAATTAGTTCACTGTAATTCAGGTCCCACGATCTCCCTGCAAAGGTCCCCTAATGAGATTATATCTAAGCATTACACAGTTGCCCGTTTTTCATTTTTCCTGGTTTGCCCAGACAGATGCCGATGACGAACCTGACTCTGATTATTTTATCACGGTGAGGTCAGCTCAGTGAGAGATCTCACGGCGGAGACCCAGAAAATATCATAACTCACTCAAGATAAGGTCAATGTCATGGGGAAAATCACACACTCTATAGTTAGAACAACTCTCCCATATGAGTTGATGTCCATTTTCAGACATGTTCTTTAATCAGTTCCTCCAAACAATGCATTCTCTATTTTCAGGGTTTTCTGCTTTAATCTCAGACAATAATGGCCATTCACTTACTCATGCCGGCAGCTGCCTTCTCCTTCCAACTGAAATTCCTTAATTGGAATCACCCTCTCATTGACCTACACCATTCATTACAAACTATTCCAGACAAGCTCCTGATAACCCCGGAGGAGAGGTGGCACCTGTTTGTCTCTCATTTAAGATGCTTTTCCACTCTGGGACGCTCTAGTCACTGCTCAGAAAACGAATTTCTCTCATCTTCACATTCACAACGAATAGCTTTCAATTTAGTAGCAAAACCTGAGACCACTTGGTCTTTGGGTTTCCTTATTTATCCAACAGGATGATGAGAGCTGGTGCTGGAAAATGCACTCTTGACGGGAGTATAAATTGATATATTTCTGGAGAGCAATTTTGTACCGTGTAGCAAAATCTTTAGAATTACATTTGTAAAGAATTCATATTCATACTAATTAATTATAATTAACGTTAGATAGTAATATCAAATAATTTAAAATTATTTGTTCAAACAAATGTTTGTCTAGGTGTTTATCTTAACTAATCATGGCTATGTCAAATGATTGGATTATAAAGATGCCCATTGAGACAATCCTTATAAACGCAAAGAAACAGAACCACTAAAGTACATAATAATAAAGAACCAGTCAAATTAATTCCTGGAGTATAAATGAATCTTTATAGCTCGACCACACAATGAACTAGTGTGTGACCATTAAACATGGTGGTGGAAAAGGCTATTTAAGGCATAGCATCAGTCAGGATCTCAGGTTAGCATAATCTAAGGAGGGTTTCTTCACAAAAGGACTAAGTTATGCGAGTGTGAGTCATGAGGGGAGCCTCAAGGGAGAGGGCGGGGACACCAGCAAGCAGTGGCAGAGCCGTTACCAATTCTGGACCCAAAGGGACATGGAGTGGGGGGCCACAACCAGAACATGTAACCAGAGAGGGTCCTTGCAGAGTAGAAGCCAGGAGAGAATAAATACTCTCTGATTCTGGTTCAGGCTCCTCTTGATTGAGCTAAAACCAACCACATAGGTAATGGGCCCCGTGGATGGCATTCATACAGGGCGGAGGGCAGGCGGAAAAGGGCGGGGCATTGTGGAGGGGGTCTGCAGGAGTAGTGTTTAGTTTCCTGTGGCTGCTATAACGAATTGCCACAAGCTTGGTGGCTTGAAACAGACGTTTATTCTCTTATAGTCCGGAGGCCAGAAATCTAAAATCAAGGTGTTTGCAGGATTGGTTCCTTCTGAAGGCTCTGAAGGCAAATTTGTTCCATGCCTCTCACCTAGCTTCTGGTGGCTACCAGCAATCCTTGGTGTCCCTTGGCTTGTGGACATGTCACTCAAATCTTTGCTTCTGTCCTCACATGGCCTTCTCTGCTTTTCTCCTCCCCTTCTCTTTTCTTCTAACGATACTTGTCACTGGATTTAGGGCCCACCTGCCTAATCCAGAACGATCTCATATGGAAACCCTTAATTTAATTGTATCTGTAAAGGCTATTTTTTTTCTAGATAAGGTCACATCACAGGACTAGTGGACATATCCTTTGGGTGGGGGGCACTACTCCACTGACTGCAGGCAGGCAGACGCTCTTTGGTACAATCAGGGAAAGGGACTCATGCAAACACATAGGTAAAGGGCCAAGAGAGCTGGAAAAAAACAAACGCTGTGTTCTGGTCCATCTTTTGTAGGAAAACCATACATATGTGCATCTAGGCCTAAAAAAGTAATTGAAAGAGCACACCTGGAAGTGTTAGCATGGCTGTTTTTCTGTGATGAGATTACAGGTGATATTTATTTCAGTTTCTACATTTAAAAAGATGATGCTGTATTACTTTTGTAATAAAAAAGCAAACAGAAGCAGAGAGAGAGAGAAAGGGGCGGGGGGCTGATACCTGGTGTTACAATCTGTGTAGGAGAATGAAAGGAGTTTGGTCATATATATAAACATAATAAAGCCCCCAAGCGTGATCAAGTATATGACATAATTTGATCTGTGCTTCTCTCCCGATATCATGAAAGGAAAAAGGCATTCACGCTTCATTTTTAAAGCTCCAAAGCAATCCTGTTGTTTTCTGTGAAATCTTTAACCATTGGCTCCTGGTCCCATCACAACACAGGAAAATGGCCACGTCCTGGCTTTGAGAGAAAAGATGTAATTGTATTTGCTTACACAAGCCAAAGCAGGGGCTGTGCATAACCGTGCCTACAGGTGGTGAAATGCTCTGACATCCTCCTGGCCTTAGACTATGGCGGGGTAAAAGCTCTTTCCCACGCTGGGTCTGCATCCTGGAAAGAAGGTTTGATGCTGAGTGTATAGTGGCAGTGGTAGGGGTGGGTGGGTCTTTATGTGTTCCTAGCCGAGCCCCGACCCCTTCACTCAGTATCTCGGTAGATATTTTCCTATTTACACACTTCTAATCTAGACCAGGTCTCCTGTTGGAGCTTCTTCATAATTTTTAAAAATATCTTTAGGCAACCAACCTTTGTATAGGTGTGATGGACTGATTAAATGTTCTTCTTTTCGTTTCTTTCTCCTTGGAGATTGGTAAAATAATTATCCTAACTATGATTTGCAAGAAGATTAAGGGTAAGATCTTCCATTTCTGCGTGGCTTTGAGGACTGCAGAAGCTGGGGGACCTCATGCAGTAAAGAAATGGGTACAAACATGCAAAAGCCGGAGTGTCCCTGAGTAGAAGGAAAGAAAAGGGGGCAGCTCTGTGCGGTAGGAGGGAATTTGAAATCCCCTGTGATCCAGTTTATCTCCTGACGCCTGCAGAGGTACACACTCTACCAGGAGGGCTCTACCTCTACCGAGGTTTCTTCTGCATGTGTGGCCATGCACAAGTTATTGAAAACCATCTCTTAATGGATAAAAAGTATTTTATTACCCACTAGAGGAGGAAGGCATTCACAAGTTATTTAATCTCTTATTTTCCCACTGCACTGTGTAAAATGACAAAGAAAAAGTTTCTGATAGTCATCCATTTGAGCAGAAATTCCATTTATCTTGCTAGCTGGAAGTCCCTGCGTAGTGGGTTGCACGGTGGTCTCCCACAAAATGTCTATTCGGAAACTATGAATGTGACCTTATTTAGAAAATCTACTTTGCAGAGGTAATTAAGTTAAGGATCTCCAGGTGAGATCATCCTGCATTATCCGGTAGGTCTTAAGTTCAATGACAAGTGTCTTTACAAAAAGAGGAGACGCAGACTGAAGAGAAGACACGGTGAAGACCACGTGAAGTAGCAGGCAGAGAATGGATGGCCCCTGGAAGCTGGGGGGCATGGGATGAAATCGCCCATAGAGCCTCCAGGGGGAGCACAGCCCACCCCTTGATTCAGACTTATGGCCCCCAGAACTATGGGAGACTAAATTCCCATTGTTGTGAGCCATCCAGTTTGTGGTAATATCTACGGGAGCCTTAGGAAGCTAATACGCACTGTCTTTGCACATTATCCATTCTTTTATCCCTCTTGTCACCTGGTGGCCCTAGAGGTAGCTAGCTGATGCCTGTCCATCATTCGAGAAAGCACTCTTTCATTAAAAAATCGTAACTGTTTTTGGAGAACATGTCCTTAATGCATTTCTTGTTCTCTTGAATGTTTTTCTTCTATTTTTTTGAATCTCAGTTTCTTTCTCTTATTTCCTCTCTGGGCATCCCTTGACTTCTGACTCCCAGAGAGCTCCTCAAACAGGTGAGGGGAACTGAGAGGCCAGGTACTGTGCTTTGGGTCCGCCCCAGCGACCCAGGAGCCCTGCTGTCATCTGTGATCCCGTGACAGACCTCCTCTTCCATATTTTGCCCTTTCTTTTAGAACCTGAGTGAGCACTTTATCATTTTCCTGCACTCTCATCCATGCAGGGAGATGGGGTCCCTCTCCTAAGAAGCTTAGTAGAATTCTTTCACTGTTGATGTCCATAGACTTAGTGGTGACCCTTCTGGCGTCACAACGTGAATGGATTCCCTGTCTATCTTACTTGGTTCATAGGGCTTTGCGGGTTTGTTGTCAGTTCAATCCAGAACAGAAACGGAGCAGAGAAAGCCATTCAGCTTGAGCCTGATGGGTGAGACAGAGGCAACGAGAGTACCAGAGCCAGGAGCCAGGAGGGAGAGGCTTGACACCACGGTGAGGTCACTGCGTCTAGTCTGCACTGCCGGTGGTGCCAGTCTGGACCTTCGACACATTTTTTTGATTAAGGTGAATCATGATAGGTTTTTGTGACTTACAATTGAAAGAGCCCCGAATCTTGCCTAAGTCCCTCATAACTGGGAAGCGATAAGGCAGGTCTTAGGACTTCTAGTCCCATGTTCTTGCCATTAGGAGTAGAGTGTATTCTAATCCAGCTCAGATACCAGAAGCAGTCATATCAAAGAGGTGGTCCAAAAGCCCATTAAATGACGAACCGAAAAAAGACCTCAATTAAAAACGGACGCAAGATTAATGTCTGCCATGTGCTCTCCTGTCATGCTAACACACTGATGTCCCGCATGGGCTCTTGCTGGTGCAGTATCTGGAACTCCAAACAGAAGGACCATCTTAGCAGATTTGATGGTTTTGATGATGGCCAATCTACTTCCTTGCATGTCCGATCTCAGCTAGAGATTAGTCCAAAACTTACAAGTTAATAAAGCAACTGCTATATGGTGGGTACACTCTTACCTGCCCCAAATTGCTAGATGGTAAGTGATGAGCAAAAGTTACATGATGCATAAAATTTGACATTTTCAAAGAGCTTTACAAACTCATTAACCAAAGGGAAATTCATTGGATGCTCAAGTGAGACCTGACTTGTCCACTGCCTGCCCTGTGTTCACTAGTCGGGAAAATCATAAACCAAACATTTTGATCACGCCTCCTGTTTTTTTGTGCAGCCATTTGGACTTTGGGACTCTCTTTCTCTGATGAACTTGAATACGTGCCATCTTAGGTACCCTCACTCTAGCTCAGATGACTGAGCGTGTAGCTTTCTGAGATTCCTCTTAGTTCAGAGTCATAATCCTTCTTTCTCTCATGCTGTTCAATCCAAACAGGCCCCACATATTCTTTAGCCCAAGTCTTCTGCTTCTGCTGTTCTTTTGACCCCTACTCCCTGTCCTGAACTTTGCATCTACTCTCCACTATAATACACCACTTGTCCCCTCCTATTTCCACATGCCCCATTTAATCATCCGTCTGTCCATCATCCATCTGTCCATCCAGCTAATGTGTAGTGAGCATCTGCCATGTGCTAGGTACTGTTCTAGGTGCTGGGGAGATGGTAAAGAACAAAGCAACCCAAAATATCCCTAATCTCCTGGTTCCTCTCCTCCCACACATTCTCCATTTTCTGAACTCGGTCCTTCCAGTTTCTCAGGCCCCAAATTTTGGGGCAATTCTTGCCTGCTCTCTTTCACTCATACCCCATATTCAATCCGTCAGCAAATCACGACAGCTCTAACTTCAGATATATCTAGAACTTACCCACTTCTCATTGTTGCCTTCAAGGTGCCTACTGGCCACCTAGGAGGAGACGTGGAAGAGGCAGTGTGTGGAACATGTAAGTCCAGAAGTCGGGAGTAGTTAGAATGCAAGTATGAATTTCAAGCCACGAGATTAGGTGTGATTACTAAAAGCAGAGCAGAGCAGAGGTCTAAGAACTGAGTCTTGGAACATTCCAGTGTTAAGATAAAAGGAACCAGAAAGAGACTGCATTTGTTTTCTACTGCTGCCATAATAAGGTGTTACAAAGTAGGTGGCTTAAAACAACAGAAATGTATTATCTCACAGTTCTGGAGGCTGGAAGTCTGAAATCAATGTGTCGGCTTGGTCAGTTTCTTCAGAGGGCTGCGAGGGAGAATCTGTTCGATGCTGCTCTCCTAGCTTCTGGTGAAGGCCAGCGGTCTTTAGCATTCCTTGCCTCGTAGAGGCATCACTCCAATATTTTCCCCCAGCTTCACTTGGCATTCTCCCTGTGCCTTCTCTCTCTCTGTCTTCACACGGCCATCTTCCTACAAAGGCATGAGTCATATTACATTAGGGCCCATCATGAAAATTATGTACTCTCATATGACCTCATCTTAATTAATTACACTTGCGATAACTCTGTTTCCAAATAAAGTCACATTCTGAGGTACTGGGGTTAGGACTTCGACACGTCTTTTATGGGGAACAGAATTCACCATGTAACAGAGACTGAGAAGGAGCCACCATGGGAATGAGCTGGTCTGGAACATAAATGAAGAAAGTGATTCAAGGAAGAGGTAACGAACACTACTGCTAGGTCATCGAAGAAGAGGAAATTATTCATTTCGCAGGACTGGTGTGGACAAAAGTCTGATTGGCATGGGTTCGAGAAAGAGAAGGAATAGATAAATTGGGGAGAGCAAGTATAGAAGAATCTTTTTAGAGTTTGCTGTGAAAGAAAGAAGAGGTATAGAGTGGTTGCTGAAGCAAGCTGTGGGGTCGAGAAGATTTTGTTGTTGTTGTTTAGTAGAAGAAGTTACAGCATGCTGTTAAGCAAGGTGAGTGAAGACAAAAAAAATCAATGATGCCAGAGAGAAGAGAGACTTGCTAGAGGGTACAGGATTTAGGGGCCAAGGACAGAGATTGGCTTAGAAAGGCCAGTGACAGCCCCAATAACCTAACAGGAGGGAAGGCAGAGTGTATGCTTACAGCGGACGGGTGGGATGCGCAGGAGTGGGACGGTGCGGGGTGCGGGCACGTACAGGCTCTCTTTTGATTGCTTCTTTTCACCAGGAGAATTAGGAAGCAAAGTCATGTGATTCTTCGGCAGTCCCATGGATCAGGGTGGCAGGTGGGAGGGACCAAAAAGTGAAAAGATTTCCTTCAAGTCACCTAGTTAGGAGAAAAGCCAAATTAGGGCTCAGATCTCCTGAGTCTTAGTGACAAGGCTTTTCACACTGCGCCAACCACTAAAAGCAGATATTCAGCCTGAAGCTCCCCCCATCATGCCCCAGCCTGACTGACCGACAGTCTAGTCCTTTGGGAAGCCCTCTGACAGATGCCACCGCAGGCAGGAAGCTTCACCCCATGGGCTGCTCTCCGGCCACTTTGCTCTCACCAGTTGAGTTGTGCGCTTACCTCAAATTAGTGGTATTTGTTTCCACACCTGCTTATGCCATTTTCTTTGGTATTGATTTGTAATTTAGTTAAATCTCACAGAAACTAATTAAATATGAGTGGGAATAAAGTTTGTTTATATGAAAACTAGTTTGAATGCTTTGGAAAAATAGACAGAGGTGAATAAAAAATTGCTCTTATATTAGGTATCGGTGAGACAAAGAAGATTAGGAGAAAGTCATAATAATCTTAATGTCTTCTGCACCTGAAACACTCAAGTTTTCACTCCACTTTAAAGAAACCAAGGGTGGAACTGGTGCATGCTGAGTTCAAGTGCGGTTCCTGCACAAGAGTCAAAGAAAGAGATGCCCTGGTCAGCTGACCCATCCTCATACAACACCGTATAGCCTGACGTTCCAGGATGAGTGAGTGAATGTGTCCTTTACATCTTTGAAAGTAAAGTATTATGATTAAAATAAATGTGTATTGTTTTCCATGATTACCCACTTTGTGAGACTGTTTTCATTAAATGACTAACTACCAATGCTGATCTTGTCTGATAAGAGGGTTCCTGCTCTACTTAGCAAGGTACTCATCCCTTGTTTCCTGTTTGAACACGAAAATGCACAAATCAGCAGTGGCTAAAGGCTCACGCGCCTCCCTTTTAACTGTCTTTGGTTGTCGTTTGCCTCTGAGTCAAGCGCACACAATTTTTGACAGTGAGGTGAC
The DNA here is from genome assembly GCF_014176215.1 of Rousettus aegyptiacus. NCBI lineage: Eukaryota > Metazoa > Chordata > Mammalia > Chiroptera > Pteropodidae > Rousettus > Rousettus aegyptiacus. The sequence goes on from NW_023416286.1 coordinate 28,636,056, forward strand.
AAACTTAGATACGCACTAGGGCCAGGCAGGTAACATGAATGAGTAAAGTGGGCCAGTTGTAAGAAAAATCAATACAGATCTAACTTATTTTCATTTTAAATGTGTAGGAATACTCTTTACACCTACAAATAAATATATCTTTTTTTTTTCTTTTCTTTTAATTGAAACATTTGCTCCTCCCATCTGTCTTTAGTTTCACTGCTTTGGCTCAAGACGTGGGTGCCCGCCTAGAACAGGTAGGTAGATCCAGGTTTCACGGCGCCTGAGGCAGATGCAATTTTGAGGGTGTGCTTTAAGAAAAGAATTGCAATATGCGGCTATCCTCACAAGCCATCTAAGCGCCTTTTCAATTGCTCTCATTGTGTTGAGACGCACAGATATGGAATGACTTGAGACGAGGGATGAACACGTGCAGCTTCATCGCCGGAGATACTCGTCTCTTCAGGTTATTTCACTGCATTCGCACAATTTTGCATGTTGTTTTATCTGACATTGGCAGCCGTCATCATGACAAAAGATGCGTCAGTTCCACAAAGTCTTGGCGTGATATGATGGATATATAAAACACGCAACTTCACGCACAGATGTACTTCCTGCTTGATGCACTGCTAGAGATTCGTGCCCTCAAACACAGGAATTTTGTTAAACTTTATTTCACACCATTTGTCCCCCAAAAAGAAATATGGCGCATTTACAATGGTGTGCTATGCATTAGGAGCTATATTTCCAACAAGAGAGACCTTCAATGTTGAGAAGGCGTTAACGAGAACTGAATTCTCTGCTTCCAATTTTGTATGTCTGAAAATTGCAAGAATTTTCCACAGACTGGCTTTTGGTTCTATACATTTCAAACCTGTTTCTCCTCACACTGCCTGCATGTTTCTGGTGCCAGCTCCTGTAGGTCACAGCCACATTGCCATTGGACCTCTGAGCTGGCATCTTCCAGCCATGGTGCTGGCTGAGTCAGCACAGTGGGTGGGGAGGCTCGTAGGAGCTTCCTACGCTGGGATGGCTGTCAGTGGCTTCAGACTTGGACATAACGAAGAGCCACATAAATTTTCCACTAACCTTAATTAAATGTACCCTCAACTCATTTGCTCTTTAGCTGAATCTCCCAAAAAGGAGATGCTCCACCTCTGTCCCACACAGGGCTGGGTGGGAGGAGGGGGAATGACAGAGAGGGTGATAAAGGGACAATCGGAGCAGAGAGAGAGTGGTCTTGACTGATTGCAGTGAAAATATCTTACTCTTGCAAATTGAACAAAAAAATATGAGCATGTGAACAAATTGCTAGGGCCCCTCCCAGTGTTTGGAATGTACTCGTGCAGGCCAGGGGCCCCACAGTTAATTTCATTAGCATCCTGGAACAGAGATGGTTTTCAACAATGAGAAAACTAGCGAAGTCTTTCAGGCACGATCACGGACTGCCACAGGCGGCGGCTCCCCGTCTCCAAATCAGCCCTGGAGAGACAGAGGCACGGATTAGAAGGACTGACAAAAGTAACAAGCTCTGCTTTTTCCTGTTTCCTAAGAGGCTTCCGAATAATCATTGCCAGTCTATGTGCCACAGAAATCAGTGGCAACAATTGGCTTAAACAATAAGCAAAGTCGTTTTCTCACAACAGGAAGTGAGGAGGTAGGGCAGCCTTCAGGCAGTTGGCTCGGTGTGTCACGGTTTACCAAGGATGCAAGTGTCCTTCATTCTAGCATCCTCCATGCTGACTTCCTCCTCCGCCCGGGAGCAAAGTGGTTGGGGCAGTTCCACGTATCACACACACACAAACACACGAAGAAGAGGGACTGTCTCTTTCCGTGGGTCTCCTGTAGGGCAGAGGAAACATTTCCCTGTGGAGCAGAATCTGGTTCCATGGCTGTTCTGGAACCAATCGCCTGGAGATGAGTAGAATTACTCTCAGCTTAGACCGGCCCACTCTGACTGGTCAGCTTCCCCTAGGCACACAGTTGCACTCGGGGAGGGGTGGCTAACCAAATGAAGTTGGGTAGGGGGAGAGATCTGTTAGGAAGAAATAAGGGGGAACTAGATGCTGGATGGGCAGCCCACTGCGTCCACCACACTGGGCAATTGTCACCCCTTCGACAGTATATTTTGTACTGGTTCTGCGATGACAAGTAACGATGCTCTTTTAGAATCATGCGTGGCTTTTTGTCTCCAGTGCAGGTGCTCACGGCATATTTAAGGTAATGAACACTGGGATTGGCAAAAGAAACAGAATGTGTGTGACAAGAGGGCAAAGCGAGCTTCGTATGTTCTTCAGTGATTTGAGGTGAAAACTGTTTCTAAAAAAATAAAAGCATGAAATGCACACTTAATAAATACAATTATGCAAATGATGCAGTTGTAGTTAAATAGCTACATCCCCCTCTTCTATCGAGCCCCTGACCAGAGGCCTGGCGTTGGGAGGCGGCTCCCAGCTCTTGCTCTCAGTGTCCCCCAGCATTCCCCGGGGCCACTGCACTTGCCGCCTGGGGCGAGAGGCCAGGGCGGGAGCACTAGGATGCAGAGTCGGGTAGAATGCAGTAGGTCTCACGTCTCACATATAGAATGGAGTTGTGCTACTATCATGTAACCCCGAAGGGCTGAGACACTGAGCACACACCTCAAGCCTTTCATGAAGGTTCTATTCGAGTGTGGTCAGGTGTGGAAGGACACCTGGCCCCAAATCGGGATGTTGTGGGCAAACTACTGGGGTTGGAGGAAGTGAATTTCAGTGGAGAAATGCCACAGTGTGGGGTGAGTCGGGGGATCTGGAGGAAGGAGGCAGGTCCAAAGTGTGGAGGAAGGGGGTGCTACGCAGGGGGCGAGTAGGTGATACCTTATAGGGGTGTGGTCTTGAGAAAAGGGAGTTGTGGAGGCCCTCAAGAGGCTGTAAGTCACCCATGTTTCCCCAGAGCTGAAATCTTGAAGTCGAGTGTCATGACCCAAGCAGAAAAGAACTGACTTATTTCAGCTGCACAAGAGCTTAAAACAAGAGCAGAAACCATTGAATTGTAAATGGGTAAATTGTATGAATTATATCTTAATAAAGCTATTACCAAAAAAAAAAAAAAAAGTCTTTGGATTGGAATGTAATAGTCAGACAATGAAAAAAAAAAAAGAGAATTGGTTGGGGCCGTTTCCTGAAAGCCACAGTTTGTGACAGGGTTGGTGCTCACAAGCTTCTTAGTCATTAGACCTCAAATATCTTAAATATTAAGTTGTTCTCATCTACTTCCTTGTGCATAACTTCTTCACATCCCAGCACAGCAAACACCAGCCCAGCCAGGCCAATTGTCCTGGAGGAGAGGGGGACAGGCTGCCAAACGGAGCATTTTCTGCCTCCCCCTCATCAATTCCTGCCGGGCACTACGTGACATGGAAGCGAGACAAGAGGCTTCCTTTGCATCTTTGAGCACGGCTGGCTCGCAGTGCTCAAAGAAAAGACACGTGTATTTTGTGTGAGGCAGGTGTGCAACACGATGTGCAAGTCAGAAACCCAGCGGCTTTGCCAACAGCTGCCTTATCCCTTATTTCCTTGTAGGTTATCTTGTGATGTTTCGTTTGTAGAATACTTACATGCTTTAAAACATATGACTACATTCAGAATATGCATGCTGCTTTGACATTCTATCATTGCTTAAATCTTCAGGTCTGGATGCATTGACGTGGTTCATGTACTCGTGGCTGTTAATAGCCACAGAGTATTTCATGTCACTGTGTAATTTGTTTAGCCATTTCCCCCTACTGTGTGTGTTTGGGTCATTTCACTTTTAGTCTATATTGAATTGCAACTGCTGGGTATATATTTGTACATATTAGTTTTTTTTTTCCTTTGGAATTATTTTCTTTTTGCATATTTCAAAAGTGGAATTTCTGGGTCAGATAGTTCTGTAGTTCTAATCATATATTGTCCAATCCTCAAGAAAGAACCACTGCAAAGAGCCACCAGCCGTGTATGAATGTGCTTATTTCCTTAAAGTCTTGCCAGCATTGTGCTTTATTCTTAAAATAAAAATTGTGCTAACTTAATAGATGGGAGGTTATTCTAAGTGACATGTCTGTCATTGAGAGGGTTTGAAATCCCTCAGCATGGCATGGGGCCAGACGGTCACAGGTCTGTGTAGGGATCCTAATGTGAAAGAATGCAACAAGGTGCATCCAGGCAAGAAAAAAAGAGTCAACCAGGAGGCAACCTCGGCCATGCCCGGTGTCCTTCCCCTATAGCATAAGCCACTTCTAAGAAACCATACATACAAGGCACATAGTTGGTGCTCCATAAATGCCGACTCCACAAATTTTGTTCCTGAGGGCGGACTCCAAGAATTCTTGGATATTAATCTGGACCTGTAAACTCTGTCTTAAAAGACCCTCCTCATTCACTCTTCCAGAAGGTGGTTGGGGTTAATGTGACAAGTTTGGTTTTTATGAAAGCATGGATTAAAATGGAGTTCTGTTGGTCCTGCAGGGGTGCTCTGGGAAACCATACGGGGACTGAGAGCTTGCCTCTGTCCCTGCTTCTCCCCGTGTGCAAAAAAAGAGGAAATTCCATTCTCTGTGTGTTTTGATACTCAGGCCCTAATGCATCCGATATCTCCCCTCCACCCAGCTACAGCTCATGGTGCTCACTGAGCCCGGAGGTCCCCACAGACAGACATACCACTTAACCCAGACTACACTATGTTGGGCATTTCCCCCTGGAGACTGCTTCAGTTCTGGGCATGTTCTTGACTGTGGAGTTTCTCAGCGTCAGCCAAGATGATCCTGACAGGCAGCTAACGATCGGTACTATTGTGGTTCCTTGCCTCCCAGCCTCTAGACCTGCTGTTTCCTCTGCCTGGATGACTTCTTCCATCTCACTGCCCTTGCTAATGGCCATCATTTAAACATCGTGTGTTCCAGGACCTCCGTCTGGTTGAGGAGCTACTCTCTGTGCTCCCACAGCATCGTGCCCTTTCCTCTTTCTTACACTCATTGCTCTGGACTGTGGCGGTTGTGACCATGATCGACCTATCCTCGCATATGCCCTGCTACAATGCCTAGAGCATGGCTCAACTTGCTGAAAGAATGAATGGATGGATGAACACACGTGATGACAAAAGGATGAATGAACTAACCCTGGTCCTTACAGCAATCCAGGGTTGAACCAGAAACCCATGCGATAACCCGGACAAGTGAGCACCTGGGTTCTCTTCACTTTGGAACCTGGACATGAGTAAGACTGACACTCGAGCACAAAAGCAAGAGAAGAGCTCTGGGATCCGACAGGCAACTAGTTCTCCGGTTATCCTGCAGCGTTAGTAAAACCGTAATAATTTCTTCCAAACATGTTTCAGGCTCTAGTCTTTGTTCTATTGACCTCGGAATCCCATTATATAATGAGGCCAGAAAATAAAAAATAAACAAAAATGATCAATTAAAATGTGTCGTGAGGAAGCAGATTTCCTTTTCTTTTATGTTGATCTACAAAGACATTACAGAATAGCACGCATGTCTCACAATCCGTTTTAGGTCCCTTAATCCTCTCATTACCACACTTCGTTCAGTTTAATTTACAAATATTAATGAGCAACTACAAAGTTCTAGACACACTACACTGGAGGGCAGGGTAGTTCAGGGTTCCTTGGGTTGGGGGTGGGTGCAGAAGCCACTGCAAGAAAAACAAAAACCAACCAAACAAGCACACGAATGAAAAAAAGATTAGAGCTGAGAACTGTGCTAAAAGCTCCATCTAAGAACAAGAACGCCCAGGGTGGCCCAAACGGAAGCTCGCAAGGATTTGTCGGCAGAGGAAAGGGCATGGGCATCGTTGGTAAGGGGAGGATGCACGGTCAAGGCCTCATTTTGAGTGGCTATGGCAAAATGTTATGAGTAGAAAAAGCTTCCAGAAAGGAATAGAATAGGTCATTGCCTTAGAGGACTTTCTCAGGGAAGGTAGAGAAACAGGCTACTCATGACAGCACACAGAATGGGGTTAGCAAAAGTGAATAATATTATTTCCTATCCATGACCATTTTAATTTTTTACAATGATGATAAATACATTAACAATAACATTTTACTTAAGAATTTAGACAGGATGAACATTAATCTTCACTTAAGCAGAGTTTACTTAATATGTCTTTGATATTAAAGATGGTTACATAATCTTCAAAATTTTAATGTAATCTTCAAAATTTTAAAGTTGCATATATTTTGGAGAAGAGATTAATCAATAAAAATTGTTTTACAATTTATAATTGTCTTAGCTAACTTCAGAGTCTTTAGGGAAGTAGGTTAAGCGGGATATAAATTGTAAATTAATAAGTACAAATAAAATCCCTTGATTCTACTATTTTGTCTCTACCACAGGTTTTAATCACTTATAATTAAAATTTATTATTTTTTTTAGTATATTACCTGAAGACAGCAGCAACTATTCTTTCTCAGGCAGATAGATATCCTATTTACTTTATAATTTTCCAGAATATACAGTTTCTCAAACTGAAAATCGTACATCCTAGACATCCACAAACTTTTAATTTTGTATTTTCATCTTTCCTAGACATCCACGAGCTTTTAATTTTGTATTTTTGTCTTAGTGATATATTTTTAGGTTAGCAATTATAAAGAGAAAACTTACAATGGTAATTTACATTTGATATTTTCATAAAAAGACTAAGTTTCTTAAGTTATTGTCTTCTCAAACCGGGGTTTGTGAGCAAATTCTGAGAGGATTAAAAATTATTTCCCTATAAACTCCTCCGGGTTAAGAAAGGCTGTTCTAATACATATTCTTATAATTCAAAACCCATTCTTTTCTCATTCTTTTGAACTTCAAATGAATGACATATTAACACTACATCTCATATTTTGTAATATCTTTTTGACATTAAATTATATGCCTATTTGTTAAAGATCTACTCCTACTCTTATTCCCTTTTGTTTTTTCACAGCAGGTCTTAAAATTTGCCAAGAAGTGGCCCCCACCCCACAAGATCATGACTTTCTCCATTGTTATTAAAGATGCAAGAAGGAGTTGAATGAATTCCACAAGGGAAGTAAAATATTTTTATCTTTTTCTTATTGTAAGGATTATGAAACTCTTTGAAAGCTTCACATTGTGACCTTCGCAAAAATAAATTTTGAATTATGCAAGGGTCATGATTGCTTTACCAGTTCAATCAAATGCTGAAGGCACAGTGGAATAAAATTCAGATAAGAATGGTTTATTCGCAGTGTCTGATAGTTTGAGCTGGACCTTTAATAAGGAAACATCAAGGAGTAAGATAAAGAATTTCAATCTGAAATTACTCTCTACTGGTAAGAAATAAACCATTTAAAATTAATTTTATTCAAATCCTGCCCAACTTTCTGCACTAAACTCATATGTCACTTTCTTAATGATGCTTTCCCAAATCAACCTATATCTTCCTTTTCTATGCCTAGCCCTCTCTTTAACGTATCTCCTTTATTCTGTACCTAGCCTATGGTGCTCTCCATCTTTACCTTGTATGTTAGTTATTAGGTGGGTGTCTTATCCTCTCTATAAGATTGTATGTCATCTACTAAAGAGATGCCACATCCAACTGCCCAAAGGATTCATAGCGCACATACCATATATATTTGATTAATTAACAAGTAAATTCTTGAATATGAAATGTTGCTTGGGGGCCATGCTCCAAACTCTGGGGGACCATATGTATCCATCTTTGTAAGAGACAAAGATCCTACCACAGTGACTTTCATCTTGTCAGTTCTTAGTAAACGTCAGCTGAATGGATAGGAACGGCGAGGTCACCACACACGAACTTGAAAAGCACCAGAGACACTCCGCATCCATCTTAGCACCTAATCTGAACCAGAATAGATAGAACAGCTGTGGTAACACCTTGGAGATTTTTTTTTTTCACACTCTGTTTGAAATCCACAGATAAATCTCTTCATGCCACATCACCCCCTCACCCCAAAATTCCTTTCCAGAGTTGAAAATCCTTAGTGTGGCATGAGCTGTTCAGTCATTCGACAAACATTTACAGAACACCCTAATATATGCAGAGACTTGCCTCTGACAGGCTCTGAAGATACGGAGGTGAAAAGAAGGATGGACTCCTGCCCACAGAGAGCTCGCTTCCTAGGGAGGAGGGGACGGGGAACACAATTACACAGAAGTGGGCGGCTGGAGGCGGCGGGGCAGGAGGAGCTAGCTGAGCTGGGCCGGGTGTTTGTATTCTTGGAGTTTATAAACTCCAAGAAAAGGGTCCTTGAAATGAAAAATGGGAAAAATTACATTTTCCACTAACTTCTAACTGTAATTTAGCATTTCCTTTAATTATGAATGTGGGAGACAAACCAAAGTGGTTTAGGAGTGCCAGTGTTTTGACACCGATGGAAACCACAGGTATTTTTGTATTGTATTGTGGTTGTTGCAGATGTGCTGAAATAGTGACACTCGTCACCAATTGGAAACTATGGTACGAGAAGTCCCTCTGCCAGAGCTTGTTATTTAATGTGTTAATAAAGAAGCACATCTATTATTAGTCAAAACATTTAAATAACTATTTCAATGTAATTGGCTTTCTTTGTGAGCTTATGCATTCTATCATCATACTTTACGAATTTGAAAACATTGTTCTGAAAAGTTATCCACAGGCCTCATGCAAGTGCACAATGGGTCCACGGCTCACAAAAAGATTAAGACACCCTGAGCCCAGCCCTCCCCGATGGCCGCCAGTGGCCTCTCCAGCCTGGAAATCTGCTGTGCCCTCTGGCCTCTGGGCCTCATAGAGCCTGTTCCTCTGCCTGCACTGCCTGTTCCTTCTCTCTGCTCTGTTGGTTCCCACTGCACTTTCCACGGACGTGAAACATCACCCATTCCAGGAAGGCTCACTGCCCGTGCGGCCCCAGCACAGGGGACTCGCAGCAAATGTTTAGTCTCCCTTCTGCCTTCTGCTCCTCACCTCTCTCTTCCCCTTGCTCCACCCTTATCCCACTGCATTAAATTGCTTCTTTGCTTGTTTGTTTCTCTGAATGGCTTGTGAGCTACTTGACGGTGAAGATTCCTCTATCTGTCTCTGATATCCTCTGCCTCGTGTGTTTGACATGGTTATTATAGGCAGCCAACTTGGGGATATATGGCGCAGGAATGAATGAGTAAATGGATGGATAAAAAGATGGTTGGATGGATGGATAGGTGGATGAGTGGATGGGTGAGTGGGTGGATGAATAAAAAGATTCCAGGCAGATGTAAAGTATTTCACATTTATAATCTCTTTAATGAATTTTTCTTCTCTTAGATAAAGAATGTTCCATTCTGCTAAGGCCAATGGAAATCTCTATGCCGATAATATCTCTAGCCCTCCTCCCAAAGCAGGATCCCAGAGAAACTTGGCACGAAGCACTGACGCTGGATCCAGCCTCTCAGTCTCAGCTACAGGTTGAGCAGGTGGGCTGGTGGGCACAGGAGCCACAGTTGATGACCCAGGTACTTGATCCTCTTAATCTAAAGGCAAGCAGTCACACGAAACTGCCACGGATGGCCCAGTGTGAGAGAGGGGCGAGTCTGTGAGAGAACCATCCATTTGTGTCCGAGGAGAAAGGGAGAAAGAATGGGTTTCGCAGGTAGGCAAGCCGAGCCAAGCATGCCTGCCAAGCCTTTTCTGGTGGCACAAACGCCAACTTCAGGAGAATCAGTTTGTAGAAAGACTTTGGAAAAGGCACCTGTTTCAGCCAGTGTACAATAACCAATAACTCAGAGAAGAAGAAAGGCAGTTTTACGTCATCCTCTGCAGGTGGATTTGAAAGACAAAATACTAAATAAAATCACAACTCTCGTTTACCGAGAGGCTCTGATGTGCGCTGAGATTTCTGTCATTATCCCCACTCCTCCCAGTCCCGTGTGCCTGCTGGAGTGTTGTTACTGTTACCACTATTTTACAGGTTAGGAGACTGGGGCTTAGCAGTTGTCTCGGTCATGGAGGAGTAAGCGGCAGAGTTAGAATTTGAACCCCGGCTTTTCTGATTCCAGAGCCCGAGTTCTTTCATTCCCTTGAAATAATCTTTGATTCATGGAAAAGTCTCATTCTCCTGGCTGGGGAAAACCCATGTAATTCTAAAATGAGACCATTTTTATTAATATTAGGTGGGATATAGAAAGGGCCTTTATGTTGACTGGGTGAAGCAGCGCCCCCTGTGGGGACTGCTGGGCACAGCTTTATTCCGCCGGGCTCCGTAACCGGGAGGGGCTGCAGCCACGCACCTCTCTCCAGAGGTGTAGTATCGGGTAACAAAGGGTTTATGAAGGGGGCTGGGGGGAAGGCCATGACAAAAAATATCGCTGGGCTCGATGGATTTATTTGCAAGGGGATTCAGGAGAGAAATCTCCCATCAGACCCTTTAATACACTGTTTTCGGGAAACTGGGATGGAACAACCTGTTGAAAGAGCAAACAGCTTTGTATTCGGGGAGATGGGTGTACCCGGCAGAAGCAGGTGCACTTTCGTGGAGAGGCCCAAGGTAGGCGACGCGCCCACACAGACCTCTCGCCAGCCCAGGCAGCTGCCCGGGGCTGGGCAGTGCGGGCGTGGCTTTGAGCTGGAACTGCCTGGCCGTCCTCCAGCGCTCAGGCCGCCTCTCACGCCTCTGGGTTAGAGCAGCTGGCTGCTAAGATGAGTCCTCAGGAAGACTCACTGAATTAGAAAGGTCATTAAGCTTGTGACCTGAGCTCCATGGTCTTTGAGATTTCCGTGGAGCGGGCTGGAGGGGGGTCTGGCATGATTGTAGCAGAGTTTTCCCAGCCCCAGCTCCCTGAGGCCTTCCTGATCCCAGGAGGACCCTCCTCCACTGCCTCGAGTGGTGGCGATTTCCCGCTTCTCCCTGGCGTGTGTCTGGGTGTAGGGAGCCAGCCAGACTGGGGGTCATGGTTCCCAGAGCCCAGGACTGGACATGGATGTGTGTAGGCACTTCGCTCATTTGATTGCTTTTCCATAGACTGTTCCATGTAGTTGTTGAATGTGTATTTGCAACCCAAATCTCTTAGACCCCAAGCTCCAAGAAGACAGTGGCCATGAGCTATGGCCAGCACTAGATAGTCAATAAACACGTCCACTGCATTCTGCATAGACGGCCCTCCTGGGACCTGCGCAATATGGAGGTGCCGATCTAAGGGCCCCGGCAGACGGGGCACAGGCAGCGATGGAAATTCGAGCTTCGCCTTTTGTTCCCTCAAGGTCCTCATTTGCCAACGCCCGGCTGGGGCTGCCTTGTTCCCAGGGTCCTTCTGCCGATGTTCCCCTTGAAGTCGTTCTGGATACAGGACCAGAAGCCCTCTGTGACACGGGGCAGAGCTAGCTAACACTGGGGGATCGCCACGCTTACTGTGCGGAGCCCCAGACATTCCTGAGCAAACCCAGGGACTCCTCAGGAGGAGTCTACACCTATTGTTCAGAGAGTTGGCCACAGGATCCAAAAGGTTGTAAGCAGATGTCACCGGCACTGCCCTGAGTGGCAGCAGTCCCAAGAACCCCACGCATCTAGACGCTTGAGTAGTCCTGCGCATGCGTCCTCCGTGGGCCCTCCCGCATTAGGGAGCCCTCCTTGGCCTGCTGCTTCCTTGGCTTTTAATCTTCTCTGCTAGTAATCTCGCCCAGGGATACAACTATTATTCACCAATCTGAAAAACTCCATTTCCAGCTGCAGCTTCTTTTGAGCATGAGACCCATGAAGCCACAGGGGTGGGCCTCAGGCACCTGGAACTCAGCCCGTCCCAGTTGGAGCTCAGCTCTGCCTATCCCCACGCTCCCACTTGTCCCTACCTGAGGCACCTCAAGGTCTCTTCTTGGTTAAGGTGTCGCATTCCATATATTCATATGGTGATCTCTTCCTGTCTTCTGGATCACCAGGTTCTGGTGCTTCTTCCCTCACTAGCTCTCCTGACTCTGTTTTCACTGCTCCTGCCCCAGATGAGGCCTCACGGCTCTGCCTTCGCTACCCAGGAACCTTCTAACTGGTGTCTTTCCCTCTGGCTCACTCTCAATTCAAACGTAATAGTGTCAATCTCTTGCTTCAAATCATTTTTAGCTCCTTTTCCTTGTAGGACAAAGTGCACATTCTCACACATAAAATACAAGGTCAGGCCTTTGCCATGAAAAAGAATCTCCTCTCAGCGGCGTCAGGCAGGTTGGTCACGCCATGGGACATGAAACATCCTCCTCCCCTGGCTCCCGCACTCCACGTCTGATTTTCCACTGGTGCCTCTCGGTCACCTGCGGGGCTCATGCTCCCCACCCCTCTCCAAGATGCTTGCATTCCTAGAATTTCAGTGTGCAGTCTCTCCTCTTACCTCATCATCCCTTAGTGATGGTGTCTCGTCCATCTTTACATACCATATGCAGGCTAATGACTCCCAATTTAGGTCTTCAGCTTGGATCTCTGAGCCCCAGACCTCCCATCCAGCCACCTACTCACAGCCCTACGCGGGTGACTGATAGAATCTCGAATGTAACACAACTCAAAGAACCCTTGATTCTTCTCATCCTTCTCTCCCCTCAGGTCTTTCCCACTTCAATAAATGTTGCCACTAGCCACCCAGAGGCTAAAGCCAAGAACCTCAGTGTTGCCATTTACTCCTCATCCCAAGTGTCACTGTCTGCTCCTCATGCCCCACAGCAGTCATCAGTAGGTCCTGTCCACTCAGCCTCCAGAGGACACACCTGGAGTTCTTCCTCTTTCACCCTCGCCACTATCCCTCCCCAGTCTGCAAGGGCCCCTGCCCTACCCGTTCCTTCCAGCTGCCAAAGGGATTGATTAAAAACACACATCGGATCATGTCAGTGCTCCAGGCTGCAGCGAAGGGAAGGAATTGCAATGAAACCTCGGCCCCTGTCCATACCCTCCTGACCGGTGTGTGCTGCACCCTCACCTCCCTGGCCTCACCTGGTCCCCACTTCACCTTGCTCACGGGTCTCCCACCACATCGCCCTTTGCTTGGTTCCCAAAACAGGTCAGGTGTGTCCCATCCAGCTTTATATTCACGGTCCCTCTGTCTGGAATGGTTCCTCAGGTGTTTGGTTAACTTCCAAGTTGGTTAGTCCTCTGCTCACATGGTCCTTTCTCAGAGAGACGTAGAACATCTTATCAGAATCCGGGATCACCTTGTTCTTTTCTTTCCGCTCGTTTATCGTCTATCTCCCAACCCAAAGGGCAAGGACTGCGCGTTTCTCAGTCATTTCTCTAGCTCCTGCGCCTAGCATGGTGCCTCACACAGAGTAGGTGCTCAATAAACATTTGTCGAATAATTAATAACTGTGACCCCAGACTATTTTTCTAGTGTTACTTCTTGTCATCCCCTGCCCACCTCCTCCTCCTTCTGGAAATTCTCCAGGATCTGGGAAGAGGGGCTACCGCCCATGGCTCTGCCTCTGCTCCTGTCAGCTCTGCCAGGCGTCATGCCCTCCTGCCTCACTCTGCCCCTACCCTGGCTCCTAGCACAGTTCCCAGAGCATTTTCATCAGGTAGTGTTCACAAAGACAAACACTCTGAAGGTCAGGGCACCACCAGGGGCCGTGGGTTCCTGCCAGAACTGAAAAGTGTGGGAGAGTGGGAAGAGCCCTCAAGCTGACTGAGCCTGGAGGCCGGGTCCTAAATAGAGGTGTCTGGTCTCCAGGCCTCAGCAACCTGTGAAATGAAGCCACTGCAGAGCCTGAGGTGTTGGCTGCCTCTGGGGTCCCGTGAGTCTCCAGACACTCACCTCCTTTAAGAGTAGGTGCGGAGGCTGTCACTGCTTTGCAATGATTTCCCCATTAACTGGAAATTGACCTAGCCGCAAGTGTTGTGAACCTAGATTAATATTTAGAAAGGATTTACAAAGAAAAAAGCCCAGTTAATCCTGAGGTAGAAGGCTTTACATTTCTATTTGTTTAGTGGGTGGACACTGTGTCTGTGGCTAGGACATCCCATATTCCTCCCTGTAAAGCCCCTTTGCTGTCATACTGTCTAACTTGACAGCCACAAAGCCAGCCTAAGCTTCCTTGGCCACGGCCCCCACTGCTGTCAGGTGCACTCAGCCACTGACTCTGGTCCTAGGAAGAGACTCTGCTCTTGGGGAATGCCAAGGGTTAGCAGGTAGAGCTTCTAGACAAAATGCAGAGGCAACAGTGACAATGGCCGAGGATCGCTTTCTACAGCAGGAAATGATTAAGGCCTGGACTTCGGCGTTCCACATGCTCAGGCTTATTCCTCTGCTCCATGTATGGCAAGCTAATTGGCTTATTTAAGCCTCTGATTCCTTATCTGTCAAATGGAGGTGATAATGTGCTAACATCCTAGGTTTCTTGTCAGGATAAGTAAGATAACACAGATAAAGCCCTTATCATAATGCCTGGCAAGCAGTAAGTGCTCAATAAATACTGGCCGTTGTTATTATCACGCTTTATTCTGCCTCTCCTTCCCATTGGTTGCTGCACTACAGGATGTTCCCTTTGCAATCCGGAACTGAGATCTCATATTAGTTTTCAAGCTTTAGGCATTTAAAGGCTTAGAATAAAATCTCAGCTGGGGCCTCAGACACAGAAACACCAGATAATGATGTTCAGAAATTCTCCATGCACACGAACCCGGCGAAAGGCTTTCAACCGGCTGCTGGAAATTCCTAGAGGCCTCCATGCCCGTGTGCGCAGGGGAGAGCAAGTTAGTACTGAGTGGGGTTCTCCCAGTCCTCTCTTAAGTGCCATCCTCTGAAACTGACTGAGGGCACCCCGGAGCCACTCCTAGATCAGAGCGCCTGTGTGGGCGATCGTCCCGTGTGTACGTTCACACGCCCTCCAGTCTGGGAGGCCCCTGGGAAGCGTCCACACGCTGCCCTCCTATCTGTGCTCTGCTGGGCACTGAAGCTGAGCCTCGGGCTGTGGAGGTGGTGGGTGGGCTGCTGGCCGGGCCGGGCCGGGCCGGGTTCTGCCAGCTCCCTGCCTACTCCACTTACCGCTCGATTTTTGCTGTTCAGTTTGAGGTGACCGCTCTGAAATACGGATGCGGTCCCTTATGCCTTTGTGTGCCAATTCCTCAAACACCATCAGCTGAATGACTCTTAGGCCTCCAGACATTTAGAACATTGGTGGTTAAAAAAAAATTTTTTTTTAAATTCAAATAACTTGCACTTATCAATAACTTGCGTTGATTTGTTTGATTTATAGTGCCAGGCAGGCAATTAGTTGAGTGCCCCTGAAACTTTCATCAAAAAGTTTTGGGGAAAGGAAAAGAAAAAGAACCAGTCCTTGCCCACTGGAGTGTAACAAAAAGGCGGTGTACAGGGAGTCATCAAAAGACTCAGGAAAAATATGCGGACGAATAGAAACTAATGCTGTTCTGCAAACTTTAATGCGTCTGTCCGGGTCTTTAAACTCACGGCCAGCAGCCTCCTACGTCGGAGGATTTTCGGGAAGTCAGAGCCTGAAAGTCGTTCCCACTGGCTCGACACAGTTTGTCCAGGACATTCTGGGTGGTGACCGAACTGGAGCCGGTTGTCTTTTTTTTTTTTTTTTCCTTTTACAATATTTATTTTTTCTTCTTACAAGAATCTTACATGGCTTGTAGAAAATTTAGAAAATACAAATAACAAAAAGGAAAAGAAAAACACCCATCTTTAGCACCCACGAACATTCTGGAATACCGCCAGCCTTCCTGTCTCCCCCCAAACGTAGCCTCTGTCGATCTTGACACCCTTCTGGAACAGGACACTCCTGTTTCCGGCCTCACGATGTCCTGCCAGGGTTTCCATTCCCACTGTAGGTGGTTGATTTGGTTCTCTTTTTTTAGAGTTCACTGCTCGTGCTCAGACATGTCAGGGTGACCTTGTCACCATCATTACGAAAGGTGCTGGCTTTGGGAACGCATTTCTAGTGTTGGCATTCCGTGTTTACACTCACTATCATTTAGAAGGACCCACCTCATCCATTTATTGGACAAATATTTGTTGAACATGTGGTAGACACAAGGCGTTGTGCTGTGCAGGCTGTGAAGGCAACAGCGTTTCTTGTTCTGATTGCCGAGCTCATGGTATTAATTGTGATAATTCCATTTAGCAGGACATGGCATATTAAGAAAAAACAAATAAACTATAGGTTTTCTTTTGATCAAAAACTTGTGCTTGACAGGAGGAACTTCTGTCTTTATTCTCAGGTCAAGGTGACTGGGAGGCTGACGGCGCCTGTAGGAGACAGGGTGGCTGTCCTTGCGGGCAGACGTCCCGGCTGGTCCTGTCAGGTGAGGCCGTGTGCCGGACCCACGGGGGGATGTGCACTGATCTCCAGGGCCTTGCGATTTATTAGGAGTAATTTTGACAACAAGGGATTTATATCTGTCACTCTAACACCCTCGAGAAAAACACCTCGCACCCCCCACCCCCACCCCCATCTCTCTTCCTCTGCGGCAGGGCCACCATCCCCAGCTGGAGTGGGGGCCAGAGCAAGCCCTGCTCAGGGCTCGCATGCTGCGTCGGCTGTGGCATGGCTTCAGGTGGGCTTGTCTCTGCGGCTTTTGTATCTTAGGCGAAGCTTATCATTGGAGCTACCAGTCAGGTTTCTAAAATGCAGAAACAATTGTCATACCCTTGCTTATAGTCCGAAGGAAATGATTTAGCTGTACGTAACCATGCCCCACAGCCTCATTTTCTGTGGGCTTCCTCGCTCTCCCGCCACGCACCAGCTGTTAAAGCAGCTTCCCACCTACTATCTTTTGGGACCAACTCTTCCTTTCAAGACACCTTTGTCTGCCTCCTTCCCTTGTATTAGCCACCCCCACTTCCTTAGCACCACCTCTATGAGAATACGTCACATACTGTCTTCTGCTTTGAGTTGGTCTTGTTTGAGAACAAGGTCTTTGTACCCCTGGCTCTCGCGTGGTCGCTGGCACACAGCTGGAACCTGAACGTGGGGGGCTGAATTAGCGAGCCACGCCGGCGACTCCTTTCTCCGATGGCAACCCCAGATAATAGGAAGATGAGCTGATGAGGTAAACTGCACAGGCTGGCAATGGCACGAGTTTGTGCCAAACCTGTCAAAGTCTGCATAACCCAGAGAGTTTGGTTGTGACTATAAACTTAAGCTTGAACATGAAAGCATAAAACCGAGGAGATAAAGAAGAGTCCTTTTTTTCTATGCAGTACCTGCCATGCACCCCTGGAATCTAGATTTAGTCCACAGCTTCATTAACGGGTCAATCTGATTTACTTTTTCTGAAAGATTAATTTCCAAAAATGACTACAAAAGTATTTCCAGTCCCACAAGCTCTTCTAGGGCCTTGCTATTTCCCCATTGGGAGATGGAGCCCGCTTTTCCTCTCCGTGACCAGGGCAGGTCTTTGTGACTGCCTTGTCTCTGAGGGAATGGCAGAAGTGATGGGTGCTCTGTGCCTTGCAAGACTAGATCAGAAAAGGTGATTCGACCTCAGCTGACACCTCTGGGAGCAGAGACAAATTGTCCCTACTGAGTGTCACCCAAACTGCAGATTCATAAGAAACATACATTTATATGATTGTTGGTTTCAGTGACTAAAGTTTTGGAATGGTTTATTTGGGGACATTTATTAACTCTCGCCCTGGACTGAGCTGTCTCCTGGAATGTGTGTGTGGCTTTAGGCAAATTGGGATGATTGGTCACCCAAACCTTCCGTTTATCAGAAATGCACATGATCTGACATCTTGGGTTCTGTTTGCGAGACTGCCGCCTCCTCCTCCTCCTCCTCCTCCTCCTCCTCCTCCTCCTCCTCTTTCCCCTGCCCGTCTCCCCCCCACCTTTCCCCCCTCCTCCTCTCCCTCCCCCTCCTCTGTAGTTCTCCACATGTTGAACAATGCGTTGGTAATAGTATTTGTTTTCTGGGTGAATTTAATCCCACCCCACACCCATCCCCCGGAGCCGGAGCCGGAGCCGTAGTGGTCGAAGCAGCTAATCCCAGGACTGGAAAGTGGAGACAGGCGCCCCGGGCCGCGGGCAGCGCTCCTGTTTCCCAGCCCCAGGGCTCTTCCCCTGCGGTTTCCTCTGCCTGGAGCGCTCCCGCCCCGCTCTTTTCACTTCTTCCCGTTCTTCTATTTTGTTTCTTGATGGCCGGGGCCTGTATCCCTGCTGGTCTTGGTTTTGTCATCAGCACCTACTGCCTGGGAGGTGCTCAAAAAATATATTTTTTTAAATGCCAGAAGAATAAAAGAGTTGAGAGACACTTAGAGGTTATTCAGGTCCAGCTCTCACCACGGCAGAAATTTCCTCCGTGAGAGCCCCGACAGGTGAGCTTATCCTTTTATAAACACCTTAGGGATGAAGAGCTCACTACCTCAGAGCAGCCTATTCTATTAAAAAAAAGGTTTTAGTGTGATATTAAGCCTCACCTCTCTATAACTGTTAGTGATTGCTCTCTAGAGCTTTTCCCATCCTCGTCATCTCGTCTCCTGGTGACGAGGCCCTGGGCAAATCTCTAGCTCTTTCTGGACCCTATGTCTTCTTGCAAGCTGGGACAATTCCTTATTTCAGTCTACTGAGGATGGCAATATATCTGAAGGGATTCTGCAAATCTGTAAACGGTAAGAAAGAATTCATCTTTAAGATGATGGAGAATGCTGAAGACAGCCCCATTTCTCTAAGCCAATTCTAACGCTTGGCTCGGCTACATCAGGATGGGAGTTCTGTCTCTCCTATCTCACATTAAGAAACATCGTAGAACATCTTCTCTGATCCTGGACTAGACTCACCTGCTGAACCGTGATAAGCAGTGGTTCCATCTCACCAGGGCAGAATCGCCCAGGGCAGTTGCTCCCCATTAGGAACCTGCGTGTCTTGACCCGTGAGGGCCCATAAAACCCTGTTTTCTCACTATGGGTGCAGGACACCCAGGGGCCCTGTGCTCCCCGCAGCAGCCCTGGGAATCTGGCATGTGACCTCTTGTCTTGGCCTGCGAGGCCATGTGTTCTCTGAAGGGACAGCTCTGCAATTTGCTCTCAAGCTGTGGCCTAAATCAAACAAACAAAATAAAAAACAAGACAAAGCCTCAAAAGTCATCCTCCCTGTGGCTCTTGCTTTCATGACATGGCCTTTAGTCTTGGAACCGCCAGGCGTCTTCATGCTGGGGCAGCTTTGTCTCTGCAGCAGTGGACAGAAAACGCCTCTTGGACACTAACGAATCACACTTTACCCCAAGTCCTTAGCAAGGATGGAGGAGACCTTCCAGTGACATCCAGAGCTTCCCAGGATGCTCCCTTCCTCGCTGAGTACCTCTGGGCCTGAGCCTCCCTCTCTTTTATTTTAATTAACCCAGTGAAACAGCCTCAGAGGGAAAATTTCCTGCCAAGTCTCGACTGAGTCCCTGTGACACTCAAGAACGTGGGCCAGGCTCTTGTGTAGGTTAAGGAAGTCCAAGGAGAGTGAAGATTATAGGGAAACAGTCTACCTTTCTTTACAAGGGCTTGTTTTGCATCCTGAAATCTCAGATTCAGCTATTACAATGAAGTCCTGTTATAGAGAGAGCTGGCCTTTTATCACCACTTAAAATCTAATTAATCCATATTGAAGCACAAAGATTTCTGTTGTCTTTTAGGGTGAGGGGTCACAGAGCCCTCTTTGTTCATCCTTAGACTTATAATCATTGGGCATTGGGGATATAATTTTACTAAGCAAATTGGAAGGTAACAGATCAAATCCTTATCAGAAAGCCTAACTCATAGTTTTAACAGAGTCCTTCGTCCTTTACACGAAACATTATATTCAAGAAGAACAAAAACGCATTTCAGAGTGCCCAAGGAGTTAACGACCACAGCTTATATTCCAGGCATCATAGAACCAAAACCGTCACACTACTGTCAACCACAAAGACGGCGGCTCCCATAGGGGTGGCAAAAGTTGCAAGATTTGTTGCAATGGCTTTAGTCTTTAGGGTGGCAATGCAATTTGTTGGACTTTTAGTATCTTTGCTGGGATGGGTTTTATCCATTATTACAACTTACCTGCCACACTGGAAGAACCTCAATCTGGACTTAAATGAGATGGAGAACTGGACCATGGGACTCTGGCAAACCTGCGTCATCCAAGAGGAAGTGGGGAGGCAATGCAAGGACTTTGACTCCTTCCTGGCTCTGCCTGCCGAACTCAGGATCTCCAGGATTTTAATGTTCCTGTCGAACGGGCTGGGGTTTCTGGGCCTGCTGGCCTCTGGGTTTGGGCTGGATTGCTTGAGAATTGGAGAGAGACGGCAAGAGCTCAAGAAACGCCTGTTAATCGTGGGAGGAACTCTGTTCTGGACAGCGGGCATCGCAGCCCTGGTTCCCGTGTCGTGGGTCGCCCACGTGACGGTCCAGGAGTTCTGGGATGAGACCATGCCTGAGGTCGTGCCCAGGTGGGAGTTTGGGGAAGCGCTCTTCACTGGCTGGTTTGCTGGGTTCTCTCTCCTCCTAGGAGGGTGTCTGCTCAACTGTGTGGCCTGCTCCACCCATGCTCCTCTAGCTTCCGGCCACTATGCGGTGGAAGAAACGCAGACTCGGTGTCTATACCTGGAAAATGGAACTGCAGATCCGAAAGTGTAACTTCGACAAGCTCGGAGAGACGTATTCTCTGCACAAATTGTGATGTAGGGGCCCACATGAGAAGGGGTCTTTGTCATGTAACTAAATCTGTGCTGCTCACATTTTCTCACTTAATAACCACTTTTCTATCCTAGAGTTCTCTAATCCCCCCAAACTATGGAGAAGAGGCAATCTCTTATATCTAAATGAAAATTATTATGTTAAGCATTACATAGGTGTGAGCAACAAAATTTCATTGATCTGGTTATTTAAATCAAAATGTGGTGGTGGTTGTCCAAGGTAGTATTAAGCTTTAATGTGTTAATTTTATATTTAGAAACCTTTTTGTTTTTGTTGGTAGCTGGAAGTGATAACTAGTTTGTTTCCTAAAGAGAAAAACTAACAAACTGAAATCTTTTAAGCATTCCATACCAGCAAAACCAAAGGTTAAGCCGATTCCAAAGTGTTAGTTCCACAATGATGACTTTAGCCTTCTTTGCTCAGAGGTGGTTTGTGTTTAGGAAATTACAACGCACGCTGTGTGACAGGGTTTTATGAGGCTTAAAGGTTTTCAGTACATCATGAGACTCTCAGATTCAAAATACTGACTGGTCTCCTCTCTTGTCTTTCCCCTCAAAAGCTTCATATTTAAAAAAGAGAAGACGATTAATTTTTTTTTTTTTTTTTTTTGCATGACGACACGATATTGACAGTTCATTTGCCCTAACAAAAACTTTCTTTGTTTGATGAAAAACTACAAGCTTGAGGATGTATATACTTTAGTGGTGCATCAAGAGAGTTTGATTTTAACCTACGAAGTTCTATTGCTTAACTTTTCCACAGCATAAAAAGTATATTTAAGCAAAGGGGAAAAAAAGTGTTTATGCACACATGTATAAATTTGACAAAAAAGGCATGTGGGTATCAGACTTGGTATTTAGTTGAATGTTGTTTCAAACATTATGTATGTATTTTTAAAAATAGGCCTGATTTAAGGTCTAGAGGGATTTCTGATAAGATTGATTTATTTGGTTAAGAAATACTTTCCTTGAATCTATTTTTTTAAAAATGATAACACTCAGTATTACCACAATATGTGTACCAAAATGTGAGAACTACAACAGATGAAAATCAGACAGGACCAATCAGTGAGATATAAAGCTGGAGGAGTTGAACCCAAACTGTCAATCAAACACGGTGCATTTAAACTTGAGTTTTCGAGTTGTAAGAAAGGTTGGGAACAACATGAAAGCCATTTAGACATTAACAATAAAAGGAGGGTTATTACTATTCAATGTTATTTTGGGGACAAACTATTGACTAGAAAATTGATCTTGGCCACACCTTGGCATTACTGGTTTACAGAATTATTTCCCTATCCTTTTCTGAAACCTATTCAACATGGAATCAAACAATAGCAACTCTGGCAAGAATCCTCCTATATACACAATGAAAAAATATTTCTTCATTCTGCAAATGATAACCCAAGTATCACACTTTTCGCAGCGACCGAAAGGCAGGAGTTAGTTTGGCTAAAGCTTGCAGGACTTTATAATGGCTTTAATATTAAGAACTATGGCACAATTAGCTGGAATTTTATTATCTTTGCTGGGATGGGTTTTATCCTGTCTTACAAACTACCTGCCGCACTGGAAGAACCTCACTCTGGACTTAAATGAGATGGAGAACTGGACCATGGGACTCTGGCAAACCTGCGTCATCCAAGAGGAAGTGGGGAGGCAATGCAAGGACTTTGACTCCTTCCTGGCTCTGCCTGCCGAACTCAGGATCTCCAGGATTTTAATGTTCCTGTCGAACGGGCTGGGGTTTCTGGGCCTGCTGGCCTCTGGGTTTGGGCTGGATTGCTTGAGAATTGGAGAGAGACGGCAAGAGCTCAAGAAACGCCTGTTAATCGTGGGAGGAACTCTGTTCTGGACAGCGGGCATCGCAGCCCTGGTTCCCGTGTCGTGGGTCGCCCACGTGACGGTCCAGGAGTTCTGGGATGAGACCATGCCTGAGGTCGTGCCCAGGTGGGAGTTTGGGGAAGCGCTCTTCACTGGCTGGTTTGCTGGGTTCTCTCTCCTCCTAGGAGGGTGTCTGCTCAACTGTGTGGCCTGCTCCACCCATGCTCCTCTAGCTTCCGGCCACTACGCAGCAGAAATGCAGTATCTCCATCGACACCTGGAGATGACAAACACCTACCCGGAAATCTAAGCCAGACGTGATCTGTGGTGTCCACTCGGGAGATGGTAGCCCACTCTTAACGCAGAGTCACCCAGTTGTCACGCTTATGGTTTTCTAAGGTACATTTTCCCTGTGGCTATTAGCTTCTAAAACTATAATTTCTTTCCAAGATGATAAACCACTTTTATCTTCTACTCTGAGACCACAACCAATCAAGGCTTAATAGTAATCATACTCATTCCTGTGGATGAGATTTTTAAATTTTAAAATAGATTCAGTGATTTGCACAGAACTGGTAAATAAAACATTGTATTAGTATTTATATGTCTTTGAAGGTGTTATTCAGAGATGAATATTTTGGGAATTGGAAATGTTACTGCTAATTATTTACTTCTTTGAAGTGTTTAAGATCACCTATTATACTGAAACTACAGTCTCACTGCATATTTATTCAAAATGTATGACATCTGATTATACTAAAACAATTGCTGGCTCTTTGAAAGCTCAAGAGTGAGAGATGTGGGACGATTCCTTTTAGTCAGACACGTCAGTGCCTTCACAGAACCCTTCCCACAGGTCAGCTGCATTCTTTCATGCTTTCTTTATTATGCTAGAAGTAGAGCGGGGCATCTCATGTTTTGGGAGCTTCACGTAAGAGCTACCATACGTAAGGCTTTGCTCGTGTCCTGCGTTCCTCAGCAGATGGCCAACCTCACCCGTCCCACGCACCAGGGCTGCCCCTGGCTCTGTGGAGCAGCCGCAGTGGGTGCTGCAGGTCAGGCCTGGGGTGTGTGGGCAGAGGACGCCCTGGACGTGCCGCCCCGGCCGCGGAGCGCGCCACCAGCACCATACGGCCGTGCCCTGACAGCGTTCATGTTCCGGAGCCCTTCGTTTTGCACTTGAACACTGAAAATAATCTGTCTTTTTAATTTTTGTTTAAATCAGTAATACATACCCTCCAACCAAGAAGTATTCACAACAAACTGCTGGCTTAGGGAATTCTTCAGGAAAGATTTTATATTTGCTCAGTACACAGTTCAAGTAAACTCTTGTGTTTGAGCCAGTCCAGGACATTAATTGAAAAATAAACGACACTGAAATAAAGTATTAGGCAATATGTATCTTTGTTTAAAAAAAAAAAAAACATTGAATTTTTTCCCACCCACAAACATATGAAAAGTGCAGAAACCAAAGTTAATCTATGTGATATATTTGCACACTTTTACAAACAGGACAAATTAAAACAGAAACATATTCAGAATTTAACCTGATTAAATATTTAGTTCAGTCCTGAGCTTTTGATATTTAATACAATATAGATAAAGTAATAGCAAAAAAAGATTTTAAATTTATTTGATTTGCATGCTACAGAGATTCAGCTAAACTTTGTTCGTTTGGCTAGCAAAATTCTTTTTGTACCTGTAATGCTTAGATTCTGATATACAAAATTATAATAATATACTGATAATTCAAACTTGAGAACTAAATATTACATTCTTTTTACCCTGTGCAGAATAAATTCTACCTTTAAAAATAGTATTTATAGTATTAAAATTCATATTGACCATATGGTTTTGTGATCAAGTTATTAAAATGTTTTGTCACTGTGAATCATTTGGGTTAGTATAAATATGACAGGATTGTTAAAAGCTGCCTATAAGTAGATAACACAATTGCTGATTTTTAAAGTGTGGAAAAGGATTATATTAAAATAATTCGATGTTTCATGTTAGAAATGAGCAAATTTTGTAAAATAAAACCGAAAGCATCTTGGTTACAACTGTTAACTACCAGCCTGAGACAGATTTTATTCTTTTATACTTGTCTGAAACTTTTTGTATTACAAAAAGTTAACAGCGAATCTGATGAAGATTTATAAAGCTGTGAATATTCCAATATAGCCTCTTCTATGTCAAACATTTAAAATGGCCAGAACCGAACTATATATTAAACAGAACATAAATAAGACCGTAAATAAATAAATGAAGAAAATAAAATCGTACGGTACAACTACACATAATTCTATAAACATTTTCATGGTCAAATTAAGAAGATGAAAACAGCTGACCTTCATTTACCTCTACATTAAATAAACTTCTGTCTTTCACATTTGACCTTGACAAGAATGAATGGTATTCTTTTTCTAGTTTTCCTCAGTCATTTAATAGAATGAACTGGACAGCCATGAAGGGCTGTGCTCAGTCAATTCACGAGGCTGGTTTTTGCTCAAAGTAGTGTCATGTCCAGTTATAGCTTCTAAGACATTTGTATATAAGTGGTGGGACACTTAGAAAAAAATAGAGTTCTAGGCTCATACATTGCTTAATTTGAATTTTGATTCTGAAAAAATGAAATTTCCAAAATATGTATAATTACTTTTATGGTAATAAAAATTCTTGCTAATGAGGATTCTAGCTTAGGAATAGAACTTGTGTGTGTGTTTTATTTAAAGGGGCCCATTCCTTTAAGATGATTTTGGCATTTCTAAAAAAATAAAATTGATTTAGTTTGCTATATAAGATGGCTAACCAAAAACTGCCTCTTCCAGTCTTACAGATTGAGTAATAAGTATGATTTAAATTGCATAAAACTATTTATTTTAAAACCCTTTAGGCTGGCAGAGCTACACTGGGGATTTGTTTCTTTTAAGAAGTGCTTGGGTTGGGTAAGCTAAAATTCTACCCTGGAAGATGCTTTAGTCAATTCACATCTCTAAAGTCATTCATCTAGAATGGCTTTTTTTAAAACAAATGACTCAGCTTATACCTCGAATTAATAATCTCACAGACACACACTTCTCTTTGCCTCCAACTCTGTACCATAAACTACAGATGGGATTCCCTCAATGAGAACTGCAAAGCAATCGCTGGTAAATGTTAGAAATCTTTTTAATAAAGGGTCTACAAGATTTTTTGGCAACTTTGATTCGATCAAGAGACTCTTTCCTCTGTTTCTGGTTTCACTGAATGAGTGCTGATGTGTGTCCTTCCGCGTCACCTCAGAACATGGGCCACCACGTTCTTCTACTTGACACCATCCTCACACTGAGGACAAAACATTCTGGGGCACGCCAGAAACTCACCCTTGAACACTTACCCTAATTTAGGCTGAGTGAGAAGCAACAGCTGTTCACTGGTGTTTATTTTAGTGTGCTGCAGGGTCACTGGCTTTCTCCTCTCCTTTCCCTACCCTTAATGCCATAAGTCACAAGATCTGCAGTGTAGCCAGGAGGGCTGTTCCTTTGCATTCTTACCTTCTTGAACTCAGCATTTTGTTTTTGTTTTCTTTAGACAAATGGAAAAAGACGAAAAGGAAACTGTTAAGCAAACAAAGTGTTCCAACTTAGGTGATGGAAATGAACACAGCACCTGTCCCAGGGGGCCCTGGAGCTTCTGCTCACGCTTAGCTGCTAAATGCAGAGCCGCTCTCTAGCACAGAAACGTCACATGGCGCTGTTGCCATCTTCCCAACCTACTCACAAGAAAACAGAGGAAAAGCAAAAAGCACCTTCTGCTAAAGTGAGTTATTTCTCAACAGTCAGTTCAATAGGATATACACTGGGTACTGCCTCGATTCCACTTTTACAAAATAAAGCCCATTGGCAATGCACGTATGCTGGACAACATTTGTGTACCAGATCAGCCCATTTTGGTTATCTGATTTTTTTGCTTTTTAAAACATATAAGGATTATATTCAAGGTACTTTACAAATTAACATTTTGAAAATCTGATGTGAAATAAAAGCTCTTTAAGAGTTGACAGTTATAGTACAGTCCCCCACCCGAAACACAACCACGTTGAGTCTTTTGCCTGCCCTAAGAAATAAACAGGTGAAAAAAATCATTTCTTCAGTGGTGTAATCACACGTCATCAGCCGGCAGGGACGGGATGCTTATCTTCGCTCTGGTGAAGTAGGCGATCTTCTCCCTGCAGTCGGGGTGAGGAATAAACCCACTTAAATATGATGTTGAAAATACTCTGTGACTATTACAAATGGACCCAGGACCTCCAGCGGGGTCTCCACAAGCCTGGACAGGAGCTGTCTCTGGGGCAGAACTCCACTTAGAATCGAGATGGCCTCTGCCCTTCACACCAGGGTCTAAGGGATGGCAGCGGCTCTAGCTCACGGTACATCATCTACAAATAGAAGAGTCCGTTCCCTTCCGGGGTTCCCAATGTAAGGTGGGCAGAGGTCAGCCCAGGTATGAATGTCTCTCAAACAGGTAGTGGAGGAGTCAAGAGGGCCAAAATCCTAGGAAATTTCTCAGGAATCTCACGAAAAATGACATGATCCTGAGAAAATTCTTTAAAATCAGGGTTATACAACTTGATGAGTAATAAAAAACCCAAATGAAGGGGGGAAAAAGAAGGAACTCGAGTGTTGTAAAGAAAAACTGTCCTGTGTCCTGAAGCAGGGCAAAATAGAAATGACCTGAAAGGAAGAAGCTGAGAAAGAAACAGAATGGTTTCAAAGCTTAGACGAGTGTTAAAAAATAAGGCTTTAGGATTGTATAGTCACCAAAGACAAGAGCAATATGTCTGTTTTTTCTACAAAATCTTCACCTCGTATGTACTATGCCACCAACACACATTTACTGAGGGCGTGTTACGTACGCGGGGCACGTTGGTGACGGTGGAGAACAGGCACCAGCCCTCCTCTGAGGGAAAGAGTCTAGAAGGCAGAGGACGTGCGGGGTTAGAAGCAAAAACTTAGGGGCACAGACCACGGAAATGAGAAGAAAAGGAAGAGTGAAAAGTTATGGAAATGGGAATGAAAGTTATTTTGTGGTAAAGTGTCCTTTTGATTTGTTCAATTCCAGAAGAGATAAAAATCAGAATTAAAAGAGGCAAACGCGTGTGGTCGTGATGTTACTGAAGGCCACAAGGCAAATGGAAACTAGGGGCCCCGCCCGGACGCTTCCTGCAGAAGGGTTCCCTGGTACGCGTGGTGTTTCAAATGCCTTAATTAGCTGCCAGTGTCCGCATCTGAGCTATTTCACATAAAATTCCTGATTTCTAACTTCCCTTGACAAATCAGAAGATGAGGGAACACAGGGCTCTGGGTTCCAGATGAAAGAGGCAGCTGGGGCGCAGCAGCCGTGCATGGGTAGAGCACCCCAGACCCGCCGGCCCCCACTCCCTCACGGCCCCAGGCCCGGCGACAGTGACCAGGCGCCTCCGTGAGCTTCCAGTACAGTCTGTCTCATCCAGTTCATCTCACTCATTTTCATCAACTACCCGGAGGTATAAATGGATTAGTATGTTAGGGGACACGGAGTGTTTATAAATCTTTATTTTGGGTTTTAGCAGCAGCTGGGGCTTGTATGATGTCCCTGCTGAATGACATTGCTGACCTCAGAGAGACCACAGTACCAAAGGCACGAAAAGATTCCTCTCTCCACCCTGGAGTTCTAAAACCCAAGGAACAGCATCTCTACAAGTTGCCGGAGTGATTCAGCAGCCGCGTGGAGGCAGGAGAAACTCGTCCCTTTGCTATAAACCCATTTTTAAAAAGTCCGAAGCCCATGCTTCTTGGGCTTCCTTCCCTCCACTCTGGGTTCATTCGGTCAGCACGGACCTCCACCTCCTTCCTCTGGCCTCAGCTTCGCCCGGCACCCAGTCCCACCCCTCCCCACTGGGCCGGCCCTACCATGCACCTCGATGTCTGTCCCCACACGTCTCCCCCTCCTGCCTAACAGCTTTGCGGACTCTTCTATGTAACATAAACGCACACGCAGCCAAACCCGCACCCAAACCTACAAAAAACAATAAAGCAAAACCTTTTCTGTGGCCCCGGTCTCATCTGACTGGATGTCTCTGCATGGTTACCAGCAGTCTCCAATCCCCTGGTTGTGGCGGGGGTGGGGGGATTATTTTTCTATCCTCTCCTTTCCTGCTGCATGTGACAGTATCAACAACCTCCTCCCCCTCCAGCCCCAGGCCATGCTCTCCTGCTTCTCCTCTGTCCGCTCTAACCCTTTCTTCTCACTTTCTGGCTATGAGCAAGCCCCTTGATGGGCAGCGCCCCCCAGACCTACTCTCCCAGCCGCCTCTGCACATCTTCTGAGATGTCTGACCCGTTTCCGCTGATGCATGAGGAACCTCAATTTTACATCCCATCCTGACCCTTGCTCCTAGCTTTGGATTTTTATTTCTACTTGTCTACTGGCCAGTTACCTGGGCTGTCCTACTAGAGCTGTCAGTCTGCCGTGCGCAAAGGCAGAGCTCACCACCCTGACTGCAAACCTGCTGTCCCCCAGCGTCCTCAGTCGCGAGTGCTGGCACCTCGACGCAGTGCTCTGCCCGCCTCGCCACCCACCGACCTCCCATCGCCTGGCTGGGCCCCCCGTCCAGTTCCTGCCCTGGCCCACTCTCTGCAGTGGCTCTAATGTCGGCTCCACATAAAATCTACCCTCTTCACTTGCTTTCATGCCTGGAGACGCCAGCTAGCTCCCTCGGCATCTAAAACCCCAGGTGAACACCTGTGGCACAGCGCGCCAGGCCGAGTGTGGTCTGAGCCCGACATGCCCCACAGGCCTGGGGGCTGGCGCTCCGGCACACGCGGAGCTCAGCCTGACCCTGGGGGCTGTGCGCCTCTGTGCACGCTGGTCCCTCCCGCCCCCATGCCCCGTCCAGCCTGCCTCCCCGAGTGCCCGACACACTCGCACCCATTCCTCCCTATGGTTCGCACATGGCCTCTCTCGTAACTCCCGCAGGCTTCTGCAGGCCCTGCACAGACTTACTGTCCTCGTGCGTGCGCTTGCAGGGCCTGGCAGGGCCTTCAGTTCGCTTTTCCCATGCGGCGTGGCCATAGGCAGCTTCCCCATCACCCCCTCGCGGCCCACCCCTCGGTGAGTGCAGGAGCACCTGCTTCTCTCTGCACCCCGGGGCCCCACATGGCGTGTGGCTAATGGGGGTGCCTGAGGAATGTCTGTTGAATAAGAGAAAAACCCCGAGGCATATGCTTTTTTGTGTATCTTCTTGTATGTGTCACTGAGATGCGCTAAATGCTTCTAAGAGCTGGGGACACCCTGGGTTCCTTGGGAACCAGGCTTCAGTGGAGTCAGGACTGCGGCCAGTGGAGTCTGTACCCGCAGGAAGGAGCAAATGGAAACTCACATGTCCAGTCTGGAGGAGACGGTTCGGTGTCTCATGTCCAGACATTAATGTCCGGCGTACTCTGAGGGGGACTCCTACATAATTCAGGCCACACGAGGACAACCCGGCCCGGCTGTTCGTTTACCTGAAGGACTGCACCTGCCGCGGCACCTTCCGGCTCTGTTCCCGGAGCCGGCACACGTCCTTGGAGACCTGCCTCATCAATTTCTCCGCATTCAAACCTTGCGTCTGCTCTTCTTTTGACTGTTCGGCCTGGCAAAGGATATAAACACACAAAAATCCCATAAAACACTAATTAGAAATTCCCCCGAGACATATTATAAGATTGCGAACTGGCATCGGGCGGGCGCCTAGGCAGCTGACGACGCGGTGTCCTCTCACCCTCAGCGGACGACACCAACGTGCCGAACTCATGCTGGGTGGCGCGGTCTTTGATTTGCGGCAAGTTTATTGTATAGCATTGAAAACGTCTTTTCACATAGGCGATACGTGATCGCTTTATTACACCTAGACGACCTAAGAACCCTCAAAAAGGAAACTAACAATTACTTATGGAACTGTGTCTAACATCTATTGCTAACATTTTGGTGAATATACTTTTAACCTGTTATCTTTTCGACCCTTGTTTCCCCTATCTTAGTCATTTAAAAGCTGTTTATCGAAGTAAAATTTACATACCAAAAAAGTGCACATAAACATATGGCTCAAAAGATTTTTACAAACTGAACACATCCATGTAGCCAGCACCAGATGAAGAAACAGACACACTCAGTTCCCACAGCTCCTTGGCCCCCTCCAGTGATGAGCCCTAAGGGCTACCAGCCTCTGACTTCTAACAGCATCTACCAGTCTCTGACTTCTAACAGCATCGGTCACTTTTGCCTCTATTGTTTACATAAATGCAACAATATAGCAGGTACTCTTTA
Source organism: Rousettus aegyptiacus (assembly GCF_014176215.1). Lineage (NCBI taxonomy): Eukaryota > Metazoa > Chordata > Mammalia > Chiroptera > Pteropodidae > Rousettus > Rousettus aegyptiacus. The sequence continues at coordinate 28,666,794 of NW_023416286.1, forward strand.
AGGTCTGATTTCTTTTGCTCAGCATTATGCTTGTGAGAATCATACACATTATTGCATGTGCTTGTAACCTGTTTTACTCGCTGCTGTATAATATTCCACCATGGGACTTTACCACATTACCTGAGCTATTATCAATGGCTATTTGGGTATTTTGCATGACTGCATTTAAAAAATAAAAATGGAGTAATAAATACTACAATAAAAGTTCTCTTTTCATCCATCCATCCATCCATCCATCCTTCCATCCTTCTTTCCATCCATCCACCCTTCCATCCATCCAATCAATAAATATTTGTTGACTGCCTTCTAAAGAAACCCTAGGTATAAGTTAGTGAAAAGTGCAAACTCTAGAGTCTTATTGCCTGGGTTCAAATTCCATTTCTAACATTTAACTAGTGGTGTGAGTCTGGGCAAGCTGCTGGCTCTCCCTGCACCACAGTTTCCTCATCTGTAAACTGAGAATAAGTACTTATTTCAACGGGTTGTTGTCAAGTTTAAATAAGTTAATATGCCTAAAGTACTTAGAGCAGTACCCAACACATTATGAAATCCACTATTTCAGTGTTTAACTATTATTGTTTGTTTTTTTAACTATATGCCAGGCACCGTACTAGGAACTAGGGATGTGGCTATGAACAAGACAGTAAAGGTACCAAAAAGACCCTAAGATGCAGCTTTTAATAAGCCAACTCGCAGACCATCCTGGGACGGATAAAAGTGGCAAGGGTTTCTGATACTTTGCGTCAGAGCTGCAGGATATGAGTCACAGCACACAGCAGCTTCCCAGAGCACTGCCTGGGTAGCTAAGTCCCCCAATGTCCCTGGCGAGATCTTGAGGGAAAGTGAAGAGGAACGTTACCCCAAACATTTTGCTCAGAGTTCCTTTTCTTAAAGTGGCTTTGGAAACAAATGCCAAAACCAACTCACATATTTGTAAGGTCTCTCTGTCCCCCAGAATGCAAAGTAAATTAGATTTTTACTTCTGTCAGATGGGGATGCCTACTGCTTTTAAGCATGTATTGAGAAGACTACATTTACATGACACCTCATTCCTTGAGTACATATGTATTACAGTCTTAAGTCTCCACAGAAAGCTAAATGCCTACAATGGGGCATCCTTTGTACTTTGCTAATGATAATCCACTGCAGTGACCTCTGTTTTCATTGCAAAGAATCTCTTTTCCAGATATATTTTACTGCCCTCCTTTCCTTTCCCTATTTTAAAAGATTTTCTTTAGAAAACTGGTCTGTATTTGTTAAATAACAATTCTCTCTTGAATATTTTGTAATCGATAAGTTTAGCTATCACTTGGATCTTCTGAACTTATGTAATTCAGGTTCATAGTAGATAAAGGTGACATTTTAGTTCCTTTGAAGCCTTATCTTTAGTAAATGGATGCTTTTTCATTAGGTCCCAGGTAAGGAACTACTGACTTAGTAAACACAAAGAATTGACTTCTATCATGACGTGACATATCAAGTGAGTAAATCAGTAATTATATGAAAGTATTGCTGTTATTCTAATTCTTGGTAACTTATGACTAAACCAACCTTTGACTGGTCACCTGCTTATTGACTTGAATGACAGAAAGATAAGGAAGAGCCAGAGAAAGAAGGTCCATGCTAGGCATACTTAGGTAAGACAATGTGACCAGGTTTCCTCAAGAAAACGTACTTATCAGATCAAAAATACAACAGACCCTGGGATCCTGCTCAGTCTTTTGTCATCTTCCACATGAATGGAATCATGGCCGTGTGTTTTATCTCCTACAGAGAACTATTAAGATAGTCCCTTTAAGTAGTCTAATGGCTTCTGATAATGACCAGCATTTTTGTGGTAACTGCAAAATCAATTTGAAACTTGGTTTTGTTTTGTGCAAACATGAAGACATTCCTTTTCCTGCTGAATAAAACGTACTTTACTGAAGACTACATTTGTTTCTGTGTTTATATATTTATTTATATCTGTACCTATACCTGTATCTTTCTTCAAAAATCTGGGTGACAAATTTTCGTTAGCTATTAATAATCAATAGTAGTCAACTTTGCAGGTAGTTAAATCTCTATGTTGAATACTTTGTTGCAATCTTTAGGATTTAATTTTGTTGAATGAAGTGTATTAATATCTTTGACATATAATTTTCTTAGCAGATTATAACTTTTAAAAATGTTAACATGTCTTATTATAAACTTTTCTGAACTTTGGCGTTTTGACAAGGAAACACTCTGAGGAAAAAAAAGAAACCTCCCCTTTGTAAGCAACATGAAGCTCCTTTGGAAAAATGCCAACCCTCCCTCGGCATACCTCTCCCTTTCCCACCCAACGGGTCATGAAAAGCTGCCTGGTTCACAAGGACCAGAAGCCACTTTTTATGCCCCAGATTTCAGAAGAGTGTGATGAGCCTTCAGTTTACACAACGGGAGTCTGACCTGCAGAAAGGTCCAGTGATTTACTTACGGTCGCGTTAAGAAGCCTAACAGAGTAAGGAGCACAGCCCCGTCTTAACTTACAGTCCTCCGTTTCCTGCTCTGCTTCCGCAGGGGGTTGCGCAATACACGAGGACGCTAACTCTGATTCAGTTTTTATTCCAAGCTACAAAACAGACTTTCAACCACCAAGGAGGAAGGTTATGGAGTGTGACCCTGAGACCTGCCGACTTTCCTGATAAGGGAGGCAAACCCAGGATCTGCTGCTGGCTTCAATAACTGCTTTCCTGGGAGCCATATTTTTTATAGCAATTGGCAGGCTCTTTGCTCATCGTTAGGCATTTTATGAGCGCCCTGCGAAAATCTCACACACACCCAGCACTGCAGGGACATGAAAGGGCAGTGCTTGAGTGTGTGTGTTGGTGTGTCCACATGTGCATAAAGAAGAGCATGTGGAAATGAAGAGCAAGCAGGAGGGATAAGTCAATGGTTATTACCGATTCCTGTGGCCGTAATGGAAGGCACACAATTGAAATAATCTGTTTTCACAGAGCTGGCTATTACAAACTTCAGAGGAGACAAAGAAAAGTACATAGCTCGAACGGTCTATCTGTATGTACGGAGTTGGTAAAAATGAAGATAAAATCATCTGTACTCAGGGAATCGGACTGTTTTGTAAATAGTATAAATGTACCTTGTTTTGAGAGCTTTTTCTTCACTGTTGTTTGATGTAGAAGACAAAGACGGAGGGACAGCCAACTTGGAGGTTTCCTACACTTCAGTAAGATCCGCTCTACACGACTTGCGTAAGACTGAACTGCAAACACCTTTATATGGGAAAGCTTCAAGGAATCGCATCTCACCTTGGACTTCAGAATTATCAAAATACTCCATCCTCCCTAAAGGTTTGTTTCTTTTAGGCCATGCAGATAAGACTTCAAATTCTACACATTTCCCTGAACCTTTATTTATCACTGGAAGCATATTGGATTTGATCTCAGATAGATCAGAGAATTTTATAACTAGAAGCGCTCTTCGTGGCCATCTAACCCGATTCTCTCTTATTTTATAGACAAGTATGTAAAATCCTATTTGAGCACAGAAAAAACAAAAGCCAAAGATATGCAAACTTGTTCTGGCATTTTATTTCTTGTTTGATGAGAAAGAGGAAGGAGCCGTGAAGGGAAGGAGCGGGAAAGGTGACGAGAGCGCGGAGCTTCCAGTGGCGTCAGAGGCTCTAGTTCTCATCCCAGAAGTGCCCATGGGTCTCTTGGCCCTGCTGTTATCTAGACCCTATCCAAGGACCTCCAGCACATGCCAGTGACTTTTTTACTGGCTGCCATCAGGTTAGCTAGAGAGTTTTGGCCCTGTATTGTGAGAATAAAAACCAACCAAACAAAAAACATCATTTCGTGCATGATTTTCAACTCCTCAAAGGAGTTTTGTACTGTGTTGTTAAGAACGTCCCCATATGGTGTTCACAGTAAGGATCTAGGAAAACAATGGCAATGGTATGGAGAAAGCCGAATACAAATTGTTACGACAGCTATCTCAGCTCTTAATGACCGTCAGTTATTTAGATATATCTATCTATCTTCACGTTTAGTTAGGCTGGACTGTTCTTGAGAACTGGAAAACATATTTTCACTGAATCAGACACTGGTAACATGTCAGCTCAGATCCTCTCAACCTTTCCTGCTTCCTTGTGCTCACAGCTCTCTGGGGGTCTGGTGGACTTCAAGAAGGCACAGCTAGAGTCTCCCCTCATGTCCTTCCTGAGCCTCCGGCCCCTGCCATAGGTTTTCCTGTTGAAGCCAAAAGGTGCCATGAGATTGCTTGGCAGCCACACGTGCACCCTGGTGGGACAATTCTTTCCCCTCTCTGCAGGATGACTGTGAGATGCACTGTGCACGGCTTGTTGGGGCCGGTCCTACAGAATCCAGCAAGCCGCACGTGTAGTGGCCACCTCCTTTCTTACCTCCCCTCTGCTCCCCGGGGCTGCGCTCCCTTCATGAAGTCACGGAAGGGAAATGTTTATCTCAGGCTCTGCGCAAACACAAGAGCAGCCTCCTTGAGCTCTTCTTCTCTCTCAGAATCTTGGTGTGCAAACTGCCTGTAAAACCAACTCAGTGCTGGTTCATCAGATAATGCAGACCAGAGGTAGAATTAACTTCTAAACAAAATCGCCAATGCAACTTATGTAAACATGATTATGATCATCAGTAGAAACTTATTATGAGCCAGAATCATGCATAAGTAGGTATCAATTAATGACTAAACAACTGCAAATTAAGAGAAAAAAAAAACCTTAAAGCACTATTTCACACGCTTCCAAAGCTGCAACAAGATGTACTTACATCCTGCATTGGGCGGGACTTAGCGGACTGTGGCCTCTGAATCTTTACATTCTTGATGCTAACTGGAAAAACCCATCAGCTCTGAAGTATTCTGGGCAAATCTGAATGAGCAGTTGTTACCTTATCTAAATGAGTGTTGATATGCTGGTGAGGGAAGGCCTGTTCTGTGAGCAAAATGAATCCAATCTGGCATTAAAGCTAACTCTCGGCCAACAATGCTTGGCTCTGTGCAGGACTGCTGCAGGGAGCCAAACTCCACATACCTAGAGTAGCACTTTACAGAGACATGGATTCCGAGGTTGGCCCAGGAAATGACAGTACCAGGCAGGTATGTCAGCCAGCACCCACTTTGCAGTAGGGATAACAGAAATGCTAATAATTAGGTGATGAAAGGGGTAAATGTCACTCATGTCACACAAACGGTTGCCTGAATGGCAGAGATGGCAGTTTTCAAAGAGGTTACTTACCAGGGAATTTATGTTCAACTTTATATTATGTCTGGAAAAACAGCCTGGCACTACTATGATCATTTCTGTCACTAAGAACGGTATGATAGGTTGGTTTGACAGATTTGAAAACAAACAAACACGGGGCAGTCAGGCATCCTGGCAGTGTGGGATGTGTGACTAGGCCACCTTCTCCTTATCGCTGCCATTATTTTCCTAGATCGTGACTGTGAACCCCACATGGGATGCTGGGCACAGAACAGCGTCAAACTCCTATTTCAGAACAGTCTGTCAGAGAGTTGAGGCTGATATGCAACACTGTCTTATACAGATACCCAGGAAATACTAACTGATTTGATCCGATAATATCCCTAGACCATGGTGCCCCTACAACTTGGTTCCAGAGACATCAAGGCACAGCCACAGCCGGTGGCCGTGTCTAACCCTGAGGCAGGGCACAGGCCCGCAGTTGCCCAAGCTCTCCTGGTGCCACACACAGTGCCCACCAGTCAGTTTCTCATCACTCCCTATATGCTGTATTTATCTTCACCAGTTAGGTCCTGGGGAAATCTTTTATCAGAATGGGGATAAACAAAACTCCAAATCGGATAATACCATGTCTGGCAGGCAAGATCAGAGGGCTTTAATGAGGCCAAGGAGATTTCGCCAAGGCTAGATGGGACCTATGCTACAAGGCACAGTAATGCAGAAGAAGCAAAAAGGTTGCCTGATCCCCCACCCCCCACCCCGGGGCTGAAAGCACCTTAGCAGAGAGAGGATTTGCATTGAGGTTTTTCTTCTTTACAAGGGCCATTTCTGCTCAAGTTCCCTCAAGAAACCCCTCCCAGAATTTTCTGCAGCTGAAAACAAATACATATTCTTGACTGGCTTAATAAAGGGAAATCATTAGAATGAACAGGTGTGCATTAAACACCAACTTTTTCTCAAGCGCAGGTTTCAGAGGCTGTGAGAAATGCATCTAAGTCGGCTCTGACAATCTGTCTCCTGGGCCATTAGGTTCTGTGCTCCTTTCTGTTTTCATCTACTTGGACTAAGGGTTTCTTTAAAGTAGAAGGAAAACAAGCATTACCCTAAAAACCTGCAAACCTAGAATCTTCCATCAATAGCAGCAAAAATCTTGGCAGAATTCTACAATGAAAGACTGGGAAACCCACTCAGGACAAAAGTATATTTATGATACTTTTACCTTTGAAAGGATGCCTTACTCCTGTATCTTTCAATCGGTGTTAGACAGGCTGCTCGGAACTTGCCCAAGCTCCCCTGTCTGTGTTTTGTGGAGATGGTCTAACCCCAGGGACTCGGAAGAGCCTCCCCCTCTAGCTGATATCCCGTACACGTCACCGCCGCACAATGTTCCCAAAGAGTTTGTCTTTAAGACCTTCAGTCTCCTCATCACCTCATATAGTCAAGGTTTTTAATAGTTTTGCCCCAATTTACCGTACTTCCAACTAGGTAGGAAACAAAATAGGCGCTGCAGACAGGATAACCAAAACATAAAAGAGATACATCCTATATTTGTTACCATGAGTTTTCAACTTTATTTCTGACATTTAAGTCCTTAATCTACCCGGAGTTGATTTCTATATATGAGGCAAGGATCCAATATCATCTTGTTCCACATGAGTGATTTTTCTAGCTTCGCTGCTTCAACAGTCCCTCCTTTAGCCTCTGGCTGATACGCTATCTCCGTCACGGAGCTATGCTCTGCATACGCATGTCTGTTTCTGGGCTCCCGATTTCATGCTATTGATCAGTCTCCGGATTCGTCCTCCAATCCCGTACTGTCTATCTACCTTAGTGGCTTAACAAAGCTTGATTTCTTGCAGGGCAAGTCCCCCTCCTTATTTTTCTTCTCCAGAAGTATTTTCTTTTTAGCATAATAAAGTACTTAAATTTTTTTTTAATTTAAATTTTAATTTTTTCAATTATAGCTGATGTTAAATATTATATTATTTTCAGGTGTACAGCATAGTGGTTAGATATGTATATAATTTATGAAGTGAAAGTGATCCCTCTGATAAGACTAGTACCCACCTGACACTATACATACTTATTACAATATTATTTACTATATTCCCTATGCTGTACTTTACATCCCCATGACTATTTTATAACTGCCATTTTTGCTTCTTAATCCTTTCTTCAGAAGTATCTTGGCTATTCTTTGTCCCTTGTTCTTCATTAATTTATCAATTTCCATGAAGGCCACGTAGGCATTCTTCTTGGAATTAGACTAACTCTATGGTACATTTCAGGGAGAATTGAACATCTCCACAATATTAATGCTTCCTCTATACTGGGGGCGGGCAAACTGTAGCCTGCCATTAGTTAGAACACAGCCACAGCCAATTCTTCACATCTTGTCTGTGGCTGCAGCTGTGCTACATGGGAGTAGCAGTGACCCCTATGGCTCACAACACTTAAGTGTGGCCTTTTACAGAAAGTTTCCTGGCCCATGCTCTACATGAATGTGGTATTTCTCCATAAATTTAGGTGTTTTTATATTTCTCCTCATAAGGTTTTGTAATTTTCCCTCTACTGTACTGCACATTTTTGTTAAATTTATTCCTTGATATTTGATATTCTTTGATACTGTTGTAAATATCTTAATTAAATTTACTAGTTGTTTCTGGTTGCTGTATAGCAATGCAACAGAGTTTTATGTATTCTTCTATTTACATATCTTGTTAAATTCTATTATTATTTGTAATAACATGCAGATTTTTTAAATATACAGAATTGTGTTATCTGTAAACGATTATAGCTTTATGTTTCTAGTTTCCAATCTGTTTCTACATTTTCCTTGTCTTACATTGGTCAGAATTCCTAATACAGTGTTGAACAGAAGAGTATTTAATGTCTTGTTTCTAATTTTAAAAAGAATGATTCCAATGTTTGTCTGTTTAGGAACACATTTGTTTGATCAAATTAAGGAAGTTCTCATCTTCTTAACTTACTAAGAGTTTTAAATATGAATGGTTATTGACTTTTATCAATATTCTTCCTGCATCTATTGAGTTGATCAAATGATTTTTCTCCTTACTCTGTTAAAGGAATTAATTATACTGAAAGATTTTTCTCATATTAAAAAAATCATTACTCAGTTTAACATAGTCAAAATGTAGTATCTTTTAAGTACATTATTAGATTCCACTTACTCATACTTTAGTTAGGATTTTGCATCTATATTCATAAATGAAATTGGCCTGTGATTTTCCTTTTTGATAATATTGTCTATTTTTGGTATTAGGGATGATGGTCACACAGAATAAGTTGTGGGGTATTCTCTCTTTTTCTAGTATTTGAAAGAGTTTGTATAAAATAGAAAGAACTTATTCTTTAAAAGTTTGGTGGAAATTATGTATAAAACATCTAGACCTTGTGTTTTCCTTGTGGATAGATTTTTAATCACTGCTTTCATTTTTTTAAGAGGTATAAAATTTTCTATCTTACCCCCTCCTTTCATTAGTTCAAATATACTGTATTATCATAGATATTTGTCCAAATTGTGGGCATATAGTTTTGATAGTATTCAAATATTTTTTAAATTTCAAACTGATCTGTAGTTCTGTTCCACTTTACATTTATAATTTTCTTTATTTGTATCTTTTCTTCATCAATCTTGTCAGAGCTCTGTCAATTTTCTTTTAGTTTTTTTTCCCCCCAAAAACCAACATTTCGTTTTATTGAGCTTTTCTCTACACCATGGAGATTAGATAGCAGCCAAAGCAAAGCACATAACAAGCAATTTATGGATGAATCTTATCAATGCGATATGAAAAAAAGTCCTGAAGTTTTTATGATTACTGATACCTAGGGATCCAGAATTTCATATCATGATAAACTAGAAACAAACAAACAAACAAAAAATAATAAACCTAAAGATGCAAAGCTCTGCTTATATCTATAGTTGTAAAACTCCAATCCAGCTCTGAAAGCCTTTGACTCACAACAATCAAAAGATGCTTCTCTGTGATATTAAAGTTGGTCAATGTCAACCAAGAATTTGAAATTATTGTTCATGTTGAATTGAAAGACTCAAGAGAGTGAAAATGATGACGAGTATCATTAAGGTTAAAAATATAAGTGTGGGTCATTTCAGCTTTTAACTCAATCTCCCATTTTGTAAAGAGACAGCCATGCTGTGCCCCTGCTCTCCTGCAGGCTCTTGTCCGTGGACCTTTCGCTGCCAGGAACTCTCTTCAGTCTTTACTATTGCAGAGTCCTGTACATGTTGGGCCTCTTCACCTCCACTTGGGATGAAGTTCCGCCACCCACTTTGAGACCAGCTGAATTGCCACTTCCTCCATGAAACCTGATCTCAACAGGAAGCGATTTCTCTTGACCTGGCGTACCTGGCTCATCTCTTTTACCAAACCACAAGCTCTTTAAGGGCACGACAGTGTCTAATGATCCTGGTGTTTGCCGTGGTGTCCAACATAAGGCCTACAATTCAATTCCCCACTGAACAGACATTTACTGAGATCCTACTATATGCTAAGGTTTCTTTCTATGAGGTAGGATATAATACAGATATGTGATGTTTTGTTGCTTACCTCTCTTTAAAAATTATCGTTATCAGTTTGGCATCGATAATTCATATGTTAAGTTTGTAAGTTCCATCTAGGATTAGTAGTGCTAGTCAACTAAATGACTCAAAGTTTCCCTATAGTACCATACACTGCATAATCAAAAACAACTTTGGGCCAAAAAGAGAAGTTTATATTATGGGTAAGAGTTTCTATTAGCTTAAAGAAGCATCTGATCTATTTCAGATTTTCATCCAAGGAGTTGAAAGAAAACAATGTTTTGTTATTTGTAATATTTTAACTATGTGAAAAATTCTATTTGGATACTACATATGGATGTAAACATACACTCCTTAACCAAAACATAAACTCTAATCTTGAGAAGATGAATCAATTTCATAAACGTGCTGGTTCTTGAAATTTTGGGTCATATTTATGGGGGAGAATAACAGAAATATGATCTTAAAAATACCTTATTTTTTATCAGTAATTTACTTCTATCTTATATAGTTGTATGGTGAAAGGCAAGGGAGAATGTCAGTATGTGAAGTGTGACCTTTCTTGTAGGTAAAGAAGAATGTGAAAACTTAGGAGCATTAAAATTAGTAATACTTTTATAATTGGTATGGTTAACGAATCTTAAAGATCCAATCAGAAATTTCAAAGAAAAGTTATCATGTACGTTAAGTTATACTGAATTTAGTTGCCAAGTCTTAATGTTGAGACAAAGAAAAATGCTGAGCAAATGAAGATGATCACTTCGCATTTGCTGCCCTGTGCCTGTCAGGAGGCCAGTGGCCACCAGAGCTGCTGTTGTCGGGGGAGGGGGGGATTGGAGTGGGGGAGGGGTGGAGGTGTGGGGGGACCCCTTATCTGTACTTTGGGAGTGGCAGTACCACCCTTAGCCATATCCTGGGTTTAAAAAATATCTCTAACAATGGGAAAAAAATGTGTTCCAAGTTCTTGGAAAAGGATATGAAGACATGAGCAAAACTGAGTTGTAAAGTGGGTAACTTCTACATGGCAGACTTTAATAAAGGTTGGCTCTATGTAATCCCTCAGAGATAACGGAGACACTGAAACCTGTACCTGCTTCTCGGCTTCTTTCAGGAGCTTCTGGAATCTCTCATCTTCCCGCACACCGGGTGGAAGGTCCGTCTCTCCCTGCGCTTTCAGTTCTTCCAGCTTTTGCCTCAAGCCCCTCAGGGCCTGCAGCTCATCATTGAGGCGACTCTGCCGGGTTAGAGATGCCTGAAGATCCAGTTCTAAGTCTAGAGATGTGCGCACTGGGCATTCTTGTGCTGCTCTTCTAAGGACAGGTTGGCAAACCGTCTGGATAGTTAGAAAACAACAAAACGCCTTGATTACATTGACACTCATTATTCTGCCTTCCCTCCTTCCTGGCACATGATGAGGTGGGATTTCATTGCTCCTTGAGTGAGGCATAACCAGCCAAGTGACTTGCTTTGGTCAATGACAGGTGAGTGGGAGTGATGTGTATCACTTCTAGGAAGAAACTTTTCAAGGTTAGTGTGCGATCTGTACTTTTCTGTCACCTGCTAGAGACACAGTAAAGATCCAGAGATGGCGGCCCCATCAGCTTGGGTCCTTAGTGAGGACCAGGGGCAGAGCATCCAGCCAGCCTGCACTGAACAAGTAGCTAAGGAAGAAACAAACATTTACTGTTTTAAACCACATTGTTTTAAAGCTGTTACCACCATACATTCTAGCTTAGCATGATGAATTTATTATGCAAAGGCTGCCCTCTGTGCAAAACAAATACATTACGAGAAACTTACATTTCCTCCATTTTAGGACACATAACTGTATCCCCACAGCTTACACCTTTTCCCATCATTTCCCTAAATGCCAGCCAGAAGGTAGCTGGTTGGCAGAGCTAAGATTCGGGCTCTCTCCTCCAATCGATACTCTTGAAACTTCAGCTCCTTCTTCAATTTCCCGCTGTCTAATATGTACTTTCACCCCCAGATCACCGGTGTTCTTCCCGCAGCCAATCTTATCCATTTATCAAGAAATAACTATTAAATATGTATCAATAAATGACTGCTGTGGGTTTGTAGGCAAAAGACTAGGAGGAGAAGACACAATTTCTAACCTCGAGGACTTCAGGCAGAGACTGGTGGGAGACGGTAGGAACAGAAAACTGCCAAGTGGCGACTTCTGTGCCACAGGAAGTCAGGGAAGGGAGGGATCATTCAAGGCCGGTCAGACTCGCTTGAGACAAGGAATTCAGGTGAGGCTGGGTGAGATGGCATGGGCAGAGGGGAACAAACAGGGCATTTCTTGCCTAGACTGCTGGCAGTGGGAATGGAACATAAGAGCTTACTAATAAAAACTGGTACTATTTGATACGAGAGAGAGGGGACTCAAACTTGAGAAGTATTCTAGCTTCAAGACCTGAAACAATGGTGGTGCTCATGACACACGAAAGGAGGAGGGCCTGTCTGCCCCTTTTCTTATTTCGGAGCCCTAGCTCAAGTCTGAATAGCTTTCATTGTCTCCTCCTGGTCCTCTTACTCCTTGTCCAACACATACTCTAACATTCTGTAACATTCTTAAAATTAGGTTCCCTTTATTCATCCTCTGCTCTAACAAACTTACTACACAGCAGGATCATCTAGACACATACCCCTTTGATTGTATTACTCATTTTTCAAAATCAGAAATACTTCCTGGTTGTCATGCTCATGGAGCCCTTTTGGGACCCCGAAGTGCAGTGGTCTGCTGGTGAATGTCTGACAACTGGCTCACTAATCTATAGGGTTGGCCAATGTCTTTGGTGTGAATACTCCCACCGTAACTGTTTTCAAGCTGTGGATGTGATGTCACTGAATTGGGAAGAGATGTGTAGCGCTGGCTTTCGTGAGCCAGTACGAGGCTCTAGCACAAACCTCAAGCTCCATGTGCCTGACACTTTGCTTTTTCGGTCAGGTAAATTTTTTACTGATCTTTTCAGATGCTTCCAATCTCTCACACCTCTATACCTTTTTCACACTGTAACTCCTAAATCAAAATACTGTTCCCTACTCACTTCTACCAAACCATATCTACTTTAAAAAACATATTACAATCATCACCTATACAGTGTTTCAGGATTAATCTTTGTCTGGTTCAAGGAGTTCTAACAACTAAGTTTATCAGTAAGCTGACTGTTATTCAGCTCTACTCAATTTATAAACACTTCTGGTTAAAATTTCCCTGAGGAGAGCTACCATCCTCTGCAAGTATGTGCTGTTTAAAAATGCAGGTGATGTATGAAGGAGTTGGGAAGAATTTTCATTCAAAATAATGAAAATTCAGGTGCTTTTAAAGGATAAAATTTGATAATCTGAAAGATCTGCACCTCGAACTTTCCTGAAAATAATGATGTTATACAAATGCTAGCATATTTACCTTTAGAAAAAGAAATATGCTAATTACTTTTAAGTAACTAGGAAATTAAACCAGGGGACCCAAACATTGCCCAGTCCTATATCTAGTACTTTGCACAGAGCGGGCTCAAACCAGAGTCACGGGCGAAGATAAGGACCACCTTTGCGTCTTCCCTCCCAGCCATCATCCACGGGACCTAAGCTCTGGCTGAGCTTGATCATTTCTTGTCTCATGACTGTATTTTCCTGCCCTGGGTCACTTCATGCTAACGACCAATAGCACCTGGCACCCATCCCCCACCTCCCATAAAGCTACCATTTTCTTTGAAACTTTATCCAGGCGTCGAGGCCACAGACCTCCCCCATGAGGCCTTTCTGATTCTCCCAACCAGAGGAGCTCATTCTCTTCTTTCACCCACAATGCTCTCATCATCCTGTGTGCCCCCGAGTACCTCCTCTGGACTGGAAACTCCTGCAGGCGGCGCCTCACCACCTGCAGAGCTGAGCTCAAACAGTGCTTTGTACTTACCGAATAAGATACTTTAAGCTGAATTAGAGCAGCTTAGTAAATTATTACTAAATAAATTATTAGTAAACAAAAAACTTCCCATTAGCATTTCAGCTCTTGGTAAGTAAACAGGAATTTCTGACCTACTTGACCTGTTCAACCTTATTTAACTTATTTAAATGTTCTCTCAGATTTATTTTTTAAAGGTCATCCAGAGACCTGTGGCCTCCAGGAACATTTGACTTAAGCTTTCTCATCCACACTAATCTTAACCTTCTTAAAATATCTCCTTTTAAGCAAGTTATTAAGACTGTTACTTCTTTACTGAAACGTGCCCCTTAGAAAAGGTACGGTGTTATATTTTTCTCACAACTGCTCAAGAGCCAGCCAGACCTGGTGTGAAAACCAGCAGCCATCAGCAGGAATGCGTGCAACCCACCCCGCAGGCCCCTTCTCCATCGATACTGCCAACAAAATTTCTTGCCTTAATTGGCTCAGCATCCAAACCAATGATGAATGAATGCTCTCAGGCACATTCTCTCTCCATTTCTGTAACTGACATAATGAGTTTTCCTGCCCCCTTATGTCGTTTCTCACAACCTACCAAGAGCACCTGATATCCATCCCCCATCCACAGCCAAAGGGTATTCTCTAACCTTATCTGCAATCACAGTGGCTTCACTCAATGGCCCAAGAGCATGCAGCAATGATGCTCAAGAGTTCTGGTATTTATGCTTTGCAATAATGACTCTGGATTGGTCTAGGATAGGGGGCTGTTGCTGAGGGAATACATACCCTTTTGACCCTCAAACTGCGCCGTTCAGTGGAGTTTCTTACAAACAGTGATTTTTTAGCCAGGGTCGAACTGTCACTGTCACTTCGATTTAACTGGCAACAAAGGATAAGAAAAAGAAGATCACCACATAACACTTGAGAAGTTTATCAGACAAAGCAGGTAATGATAAGAGGAGTTTATTTCTTTAAAAAGGACCTCCTCAAACAAGTTTTTTCCTGTCCTATGCTTTCTTAAATAACTTAATTTTTAAAAATAATTTAAGCAATTGCTTTCTGGTGGCAGTTATCGAAAATCATGTGTTAAGATAATTATACATACTCTGAAATAATATTGTGCTTTGTATTTTTTAGCTAATAGGCAATGCTCATTTTTTTAAAGAAAGGTTGATGTACAGAGCTCAGAATCACAGTTAAGACAATCTAAATGTAGTTTGTACAATCTAAAACGCCCTGCCCAGGCAGCATGTTCCCAGGCCCTCTTATTCCACGGCACTAGCCCCATATAAGACACTTTACATTTAGTCATCGTGTTTTTTGTTTGGCTCAACTTATAAGAATGTAGGCCCAGCAAAGGCAGAGTTCTAAGTCTTTCTGTTTAGAGAAATCCCAAGTATCTAGAAACATGCTTAATAGCAGATACTTAATAAAAATATTTGTTGAATTGAATGAATAAATTTAAAAAGTATTTTCTAAGCCATTTGATAATATTAAACCTACATTACTATAAATCGTAAATACTGCTAAAAGTAGAATTTGGTAAATTGTCGCAAATCTCACAATCATTCTCCACAGAACTATGAATCTGATTGTGTCTGGAGGCATTATTAAAAGATGATTTTTGTTCTAAAACTCCATTCACAATTCTTGGTTCAGCAGTACTAACATGGTGTATGATATGCAGCAGAAATATACAAAATAGAAATCTCAGGTCACATTAAGTTTCTGAAGTACAAATATACTGAAAGCCGAGTCCTTAATTTCACTTATTGGAGAAGTAAATGGCATTAGAGCCAATGAGGCAATGAAAAAAGAGAGAAAAAGCCCCAAAACCCAAACTAAAAAGAACTGTAAGAGTGTGATATTTTATGTACATTTTATAAAAGCATTTCTAGCAATTAGTACTTATAGGTGAAATCTGAAGACTCCTGCGACCCAGTGTGTGAAACAGGCTGCTGGCTGGTGGGAGGCGGGAAGCTCGGCTCCCAGCGCAGGGCAGGAGCGGCGGTCCCCCACGGTCCCCTTACCCGGCAGATGTACTGGTTCCGCTCTCCGGGAGAGAAGGTCTGGGAGCGCACAATCACGCTGCTCCTCACGAAGGGACGCTGCCGAGCGCTCAGCCCGCCGCGGTCTTTGGGGCGAACTGCCATGCTGGCATTATCTGCCTCATCGGTATTTGTCTCTTTATCAACCTAGAAGAGAAATAAGTCATTTGTCAGGAGCTGACAGACGTGGATACCTTTGTGCTCCTTTCTTCTAAGTCCAAAAGAAATATCTAACCTTACAACAGAGACTCATGGAGCACTAGGGCCACTTCTAAGAGAAAGGCTTCACCGACTCCTGATGGGGACTCAGGGAGATGGACCCACGGTGGGTGGGACAATATCTGTCCAAACAGGGTTACCCATAAATGGAGGTGCCACCTCTACCAGACTAGGCCTAAAGAATGAAGTTGTACATTTATAGAAGGTAGATGTGGCTCTATAAACAATCTTATTTGGGCATGCTTCATCATTAATCATCATTAAACTGATTAAAATTTTCAGTCAGGGTACATATTTTTTTCCCTCAGGAATAAAGAATCGAAAATTTCTAAACTTGTTACAAGATCCCAAGTTTGCCAGCATTGCAAAGCTTGAGAATGGTTTCCCCCTCTGGGGATGGCGGTCTTAACATCTCTCACGTAACTACCAAAGTCACGTGCTTAATAATTTGGCTGGTGCTTGTGCCTAGACCAAGCCACCTGTCACCTTCCAGAAGAGATTTCAATCAGACCACCCTCTAACCACAATGCATTCAAATGTTTAATTCATGTTTGAAATCAAAATAAACTTACAACGTTTACGAAACTTAATGCAATTAAGCAGTCATCCTGGTGTTATCCAGGAAATTCTGAAAACGCTTTTAATTAAAATTTGCAGAACATTTACCGAGATCTAAATAGCACTGCTTATCTTCTTATATAAAATTTAAGTGGTGCTCATTTGAAAATTTTAAAGCATTTACATTGCTTCTTACAGCCTACTCCCAGTCTAACCCGATGGGCTTTGGCTAATCCTAATATGAAATTACACCCGAAGAGACAAACTTAGTCGACATGGTGCCTATGAGAGCTCTGCTTTAGGAGCATAGTTGGAAATATTCACCAAGGTGGGTGTTCCAGAAGGTGGCTGACTTCCAAGGTCTCTGACACAGTTGTTTTCCTTCCTACTCGTGTCTTCGCTCATCTCAGGCATCCTCGGGCACGAACGTGGGCCTTCTGCGTGGCTGCTGCCCTCTGACAAAGTAACTTCAGCCTCTTCTTCAGCCACAATCTCCTCTGAGGCCTCTCTCAGCATTGTTAACCTTTGGTGAAACAAAACAAAACATATTTATGTCAAACAGGTGTGCTCTGTGCAACAGTGCACATTCGCCTGTTATCTGGGCAAGGAATAACACACTCACACGACGATTCAAGCCATTTCTTTGCCTGGGACTTGTACTAAATTGCACATGAAAAATAAAATCATCTCTAGCAATCTACAGCAATATCAACATAGTTTGGTTACTAAAAGGTAAATTCATGACACTTGAACTAATGCCTAGAGATTAAAATAGAAATATACTGAAAATCACATATAAAGTTTAACCTCACCATTTAAAAAGATTGATATTTACTACAATATAATTTGGTCTTAGCTGTTCGTTAACTGTAAAATTAATCATACTGTGGAATGGAGTTATTCTTGCTAAGAATGAATGATTAAAAATACCCATTGTCAACTGTGCTTACAGTCTAGCAGAGGTAGAACTTTGTGGAAAGGGAGTTTTATTACTGAAATAACAGAAGACTCTTAATACCATATGACCTTGTTTTTAACAAAAGCCACGGTATGGTCTTGGGTGGCATTATAACTATGGCTCTAGAATATAAATATGGTTTGTATTCTGTATAAACTCTATTGACAGGAAGGCAGAAGTACCAGAGTGGTTTTGAATTTCTCATGCTTTATGGAGTTTCGTGTTCTTAGAATGCAAACACTTTTTCTACTGATAACTAAAAGTTGGGCTTCAATTGTGATTGGTGACATACGGACAAATTGGCACAGATTAGTTCCTAAACGCTAGTCATGAAATGGACACGGGAGAGCTAGTAACGAATACCTTGAGTTATAAATTTCTTTAAGTTACGTACTAAGTGTATTTTTTGAAATGCGTGTGAAACAAATTGCATTTTACATACACAAAGAAGGCTTGTTATTTAAAGATACCATGATGAAACTTATAATCGCTCTCATATTTATTTTTTCAGTGCTCTGATTTTTATTCACTATGAAGGATTTTTGATAACAACAAAGTATATCTGTACCTTTTTATATCACTGTAGTAAGCTGTTCCTCTCACATACCCATAATTTTGTTTCTATGATATATCTTGTTATTATAATTTGCAAAAAGTTTTATATACACACATATATACAAATGCATGCTATATATGTATATGCATATATAGGTTAACAGTGGCTCAATCAAACATAACAGTATAAGCACTATATATACAAAGTTAATCTAAGTGATTTTACATGTATATTAAAAAAACTAATGCAGTCACTCAAATATTGTTTTTAGAGAAAACAATACAAACCAGGAAAGATAGTTCTTTATACATATGTAAGTCTAGACAGAAGTTATAATAACTTTCTCTCTCTCTCTCTGTTTCTTCCCACCTCCCTTTAAAGAATAGGGTATGAATAATGAGAAGAGAACAAAAAAGAAGGCGAAAGTGGTAATAAATAGAGAAATGACTACTCAGAAGCTGTTTTCTAAATACCTGCTTCAACTTCCTAGAACCTAAATAATACTTCCGGTAGTTTAACGGAAAAGAGAGTCAGTTTTAAAATTTACCTAGAAATCTAAAATAGATAGTTCAAGACTTGAAGTTTAAAAAGCTCAAAAATTACTGAAAAATAAAGAATCTCGCTGATGTATTAACTTTGTCCACAATCTCGCCGTTACCTCCTTTGACTCTAAAAGGACCAAGGCGAGTTGTTCTTCTAGGGGTACATGACTAAAGCCACACTGCTTTTCATAATTCCAGAATAAGATCTGAACCTATAAAGGTTTTTCTGAAAGTTTCTTATGAGAAACTAAACACATCTTTGAGTTCTCAATAGCAAAAGGAAGTAACTGTTTTACCAGTCTCCATCTGGACGCCTTTGCTCTTCTCCCTGCCCCGGTTCTTCTACTTCTTGTGCTAATTCTTGTTCCACGGCCAACAGCTCAGCTGATGTTCTTGCAAGTAAGGCTGACACTGCATCCTAAAGAATGTAAAACATATGGCAATTAACATCATATGCTTCTAGAAACTTAAAAACTCATCAGATGGGGACTTGTACTTCCAGTTATAACAGACAGCAAATTCATACTTAATGGTGAAAGAATGAAAGCTTCCCTGTGAAGATCAGGCACAAGACAAGGATGTCTGCTCTCGCCACTTTTGGTATTGTACTGCAAGTTTCTAGCCAGGGCAAATAGGCAAGAAAAAGAAAAGACAACTGGAAAGGAAGAAGTAGACTAACTCTATTTGCAGAAAATAAGATCTTATACACAGAAAATTGTAGGGAATGTACTAAAAAGCATAAGAACTAATAAATGAGTTCAGCGAGGTTGCAGGATACAAGATAAATAGACGAAAATTAATTGTGCAATGAATAATCTGAAAATTCAATTAAGAAAATAGTTCTATTTATAATAACATGAAAAAGAATAAAATTAACAAAAGGAGTGCAAATTTTGACTTTGAAAACTACAAAACATTGTTGAAAGAAATGAAGGAAGACCTAAATAAATGGAAAGACATTCTGTATTCATGGATCAGAAGACGTAACACTTAAGATGACAAACTGACCTACAGACTCAATGCAATCTCTATCAAAATCCTAACTTTTTTTTTTCTCCATAAATTGACAAACTGATACTAAAATTCATATGGAAATACAAGGAACCCTGAACAGCCCAAGCATTTTGAAAAGAAAAAGTTTAATGACTCAAATGTTCTGATTTCAAAATAACTATAAAGCTACAATAATCAAAGCAGTGTGGTACTGGCATAAGTACAGACATAGAGATTGATGAAACAGAATTTGGAGTCCAGAAATATAAATGCTCACACTTATGAACAATTGATTTTTGGCAAGGGTGCCAAGATAATTTGATAGAGAAAGAATAGGTTTTTTTCACCAAATAGTGTTGGGATAACTGTATGCCTACATACAAAAGAATAATATTGGAATGACCCATTCCTCATATTACATATAAAAAACAACTCGAATAAATCGGAGCCTTAAAAATAAAACTAAACTTTAAAACTCTCAGAAGAAAACACAGGAGTAAATCTTTGTGATGTTAGGTTTGGCAATACCTTCTAAGATATGACCCCAACAGCATAAGCAGTAAAAGAAAAAAATACACGATTTGACTTCTCTCACAATTTTATACTTTACTGCAAAGGAAACCATCAAGAATGTAAAAAATAACCCAGAGAAGATGAAAAAATATCTGTAATTTATTGGGTAAGAGACTTTTATCAGGAATACATGAGGAATTCATAACTCAATAACAAAAAGATAAATAACCCATTTAAAAAAGACAAGGGATCTGAGTAGACAGTTCTAAAAAAAAAAAAAAAAAAAAAGAATGTACTAACGGCCAGTAAGTCCATGAAAATAAGCTCATCATCGGTCATTAGAAAAATGTGAATCAAAACCACAGAGCTCTCCCACTTATGCCCACAACATGGCTAGAATCAAAAAGACAGGCTCATGACATGTGGCAACGGTGTGGGGACACTGGAATCCTCCTTCATTGCTGGTGAGTATGTAAATGGTGCGGCCGCTTTGGAAAACAGTTTGGCAGTTCCTTAAAATGTCAACACTGATTCACTATATGATCCAGCGATTCCACTCCACGTATAGTCCCAAGAGAAACGAAAACATATGTCTATATAAACTCTTGTATAAAACTGTTCATAGCAGCATTATTAACAGTCAAAAAGCATAAACAGCCCAAATGACCAACAGCTGAGGAACAGATAAATTAAAGGTGGTATATCCATACAATGAAATATTATTTGGAAATAATAAGAAATGAAGTATTAATACATGCTGTTATTTGGATATACCTTGAAAACATTATGCTAAGTAAAAGAAAACAGTCAACAAAAGAACAAATATTGTATTATTCCATTTATATGAAATGTCTATAAATAACAAATTTATATAGAAACATTAGCGGTTGCCTTGGGTCAAAGGGATTGCAGAGAACCAAGAGCAACTGCTACCTAATGCGTACGGGGCTTCCTTTTGGGATAATGACAATGTTCTAATGTTAGCTTGTGGGGATGGTTGCACAACTCCGTGAATTTACTAAAAACTACTGAACTGTGTGCTTCAAATGGGCGAACTGTATACTATAAATGGGTGAACTGCCTATGTGAATTACATTGCATAAAGCTGTTAAAAAATTTATACACAGCGTACCCATTATACAAGCATTCTTAACGGTATAAATCATACTTCATCGTCTTCACGACTTACTTGGTGTCTACCACAGGTAATGTAAGTTCTACCAACACTTTTGTTTCCCTTTTCCCACCTATCACAATGTCCACTATAGTTTCTCGCACATACTAGACGATCAATAGAGAATTGTTGCTTTAATTATCTGACTTATATTTAGTAAACTCTTTCCTTATAGATGATCTAAAATAAATGTGAACTCAGAAACAATATCTACAAATGACAAATCACTGACGAATGGCCTCATTAAATGCCTTTTTGTAAAATTTTTGAAGCACTTAAGTGTGACTGTTGTTTTCAATAGACGTTTTAATAGAAAACACTTATGAACACTGATGTTAAAAATGGAAACTAAAACACTGTTTAAGCTTAGCAATTTTTAACGTTTGCAAAATAAAATAGTTCCAAATGTATAACTTGACAGTGAACACAATGTAAGAAAGTATAAATTTAAATGAAAATGTTTTTTATGGCCACTTAAAACAATGAAGCTTCAACATTGTTTTATTTTTATGGAAGGATGTTTGAGCAGAAACAAGCCATTCTTTTATGAACTATACTTGAAGCAGAGCTAGAAATCCCCCCTTCTCTCCTCTTCCCTTCCCTCCCATCCCCTTCCTTCCTTCCATTTTTCAGGAAGCTGGGAGAAAAGGTAAACTGTGAAATGAGAAAAAGAAAGGATAGTGAAAGTGAATAAAAACATACTGGTATCATAGCATTCTATATGCCATATTATTTTATTCAATTGTAATAACTTTTTTTCTCTAACGTTGACTCACCAAGTCTATAGGATCTACTAATGGCTGGTTTGGTTGAAATACAGAATCCTCATTTTCTTCTTCATTCTTTTTGGAAGGCATTTGCTTATTAGAGGGAAGCAAGTTATACCACAGAGTGAAAATCTCATTGGAAAATGGTAAATCTGCCAGACTGATCTGAGTTCCAGCCTATGTGACATGAAAAAAACGAAAAGAGAAAATAAAATGTTTAAATTCATATTTGCTCCTCCTGATACAAGATTATTGGGCAAGCTTGTTTTAGGGTTAAAAAATGTACTACTCATTATAAAAAGCACTTGTGGATTAAAAAAAAAACTGGACATGTTTTATATTTTCAGGTGTGAGTAAATAAGAAATAATCCCTCTAAAAGCCAACCTTGGGGTTATTTTGTGAGATACTATTTTGTCCAAACCTAATGACTAAGCATGCAGTATTTTATAAGTATGAAATTATTTTAAATAAAAAGTTTAATAAATAAAAATTAAAAAATAAATGATTAAGTATAAACCATAATACGCCTTATAATATGTTATAAGAATGATTTGATTAGTATTGAAAAAAATCCATATCAACTGAAAAATTTTAAAAGAAACAAATAAAAACTCCACTGTGGTTCTTAAGTGAGAAACCAGCAAATTTTTTCTTTGGATAAGTAAGTTAGTAGAATGTCAAAAAAAATTAAAGGTTAAAAGCTTTTCTATTCCACTGAATCGCACATATCAGCCAGAATCTAAATTAAACTACCATTTTCTAAAAGGCTATCAATTAACATATTTATTAACTTTATGGAACTTCTGACATATCTGACATATCTAAGCCTTCTGACAGCCTAATGAGTCTGTTATCTTTGCTCCTTTTCTTTCTTTGTCAGACAATATCAGATATTTTTTATATTCAGATAAAGAAATATTAATAAGAGATCACTTTTTAAAAACGTTGTTCATTGTGAAACATGTGTTTCTATGTTTCCTATTGTACTGCGGAGAAAAGTTCAACTAAAGACCCACACCTTTGAACACCTTATGTAAATTTACGGATGTATAATGATTTTCTGGTTATTATACACAATGGTACATTACACTTACTATTCATTATGCATGAAGTCTCCTGCTTTAGCATCTAAATGCCATGTTGCTCTCAACAGCAACACGTATGTGTTAGAGCTTTCTGGAAGCTCTAACACCATGGCTGGCAGTAATGAACTGAATAAAGGAACTATATACCAAGTGTCTTGCTTAATTTAAATTTGTAACAGTGAATTATGTGTGGGATATCTTTTTGATATCTGGGTCCATCATTTACTAGCTGTGCAACTCTGGACACATTGCTTCTCTAAGCAGTTTTCTACCAGAAATAGAGGGAATTATACCTTTTTCATAAAATTGCCAGGTGGATTAAATGAGATAATGTATACAAAGCACCTAGCATAAGCCTCATATGAAATAATAAATACATAGAGGTTAAAGTGTTTCTTTAAAGGGTAGAAATGGAAAGTAGATTTTACAGAAAATCACGATTTATAAGCAGGTGTTAAAGGTCTAGAATAAGAGAATAAAAACCTGAAATCGCTACTTCGGATAATAAATAAACCACCAGTGGCTCTGTCTGAGGCGTTGGTTAAGATTTTTAGTGGTACCCGGGCTGACAAAATAGCAACCAGGAAATTCCTCCAGAATCTCCAGTTTAAGAGTCATTAGATAATGGCAATTACGAAAACTCCTACCAGGCATTCTTCTCTTCGTTGTTTACTAACACAGCAAAGGTCTACTCTCAGTGTCTTCTGCTGCAAGGCTGCCTGGGAAATGGCCACTCTGAACATATCACTGAATAAGATGGATTCCGTGGCTGGATGGACTTTTGTTCGAAATAGACAGCTGACATCAGTTGAGGAGGGAAGGAGAGCGACCCTAAAATACCTGCAAAGAACGAGAGCAAAATGGATCTCAGAGGTACTTCGATGACAATGGATGCACAGCCATCATTCGAAATTATCTGCAAAAGAGAAACACAGGGGAACATGGACTTTGTTATCAACCTGAAGCTTTGCTGCCACAGTGAGCCTGGTCCGTCTGTGCTCGGCAGCATGGAGGTTCTGTTCCTACCCCTCCTGTGCTGGCTGTGTCCCATGCCTGTGCTCTAGGCTGCCACGGGCTGCAGCAAAGGCATTTGACAGGGAAGCGAATGGGAGCAACATCTGCCAGGCAGATGAACTGAACCTCCCGCCCGCCCATGTACAGCCAAGTCCCAGATAAGTTACTTCTGAGCCTGGGAACATAGGGACACACTAAGTGGATACTGGTGACTTTGCCTCAAGGCATACATATTGAGTGAGTAGTAAACAAGAGATGTTGATAATCATGTCTCAGGAATGGAACACATTTTCCTACTAGAGGAAAAGAAAGGCCAAGTAGCACATTGTTACTAATATTTAAAACAGATGAAATTCAACAGTCCAAAAAATAGCACTGTCTAGTATCCCAGAGGTATCAGAAATGACAAACTGTTTTTGGAGTCTTATGCTTTGTAAAATTCAGAAGAGTTATAGAAAAAAAAAACCAATTTCTAATACCACTTTAAAGCAAAATTTCTGAGCACACATTATATAAGGACTCACAATTCTTGGAAACAGCACGAGCTACTTTCTTTTTAAAACTCAGAGAACACTCATTAAATGCCCCTCCCTCATTGCCAGGCTTGTCTAATTCATATTCTAAGAGATGCTTTTCTCCAATGATAAAAGCTTAAATTCACATGCAAGTCTGAGGAATGTCGTATTATTTCTGCATTTATATAAACATGGATTATGGAGATTCCGCACTAAAACCTAGGGGATCTGGGGCCACTGCTGTTAAGGCTGGAGATTCAGCAGAAGAAATCTTTTTTCTCCGCCTTCATGGAAAAGCAATAGCGGGGTGCGTATCAGCGAGCTGGAATGGAGGGAAAGAATTTTCTATTTCTCCAGGCTTTAGTTTTACTCTGTACTAGTGGCCTAACAACTTATGTGATCCTAAAATGTTTCCTTGTGGAAGAAAGTGAGGTTTTACAAGGTTAAGAGCTAAAGGCACAGGAGAAAGAAGATAACGGTGCTTTACCTCTCATTCTGCTGCAGGGGGTTTTCTCCCAAACGGGTCAGGAGCCACCCACAGAAACTGTCAGTGTTGCTAACTAGCTGAGGCATATATACTCTGCTGGTTGGAATTAATAATAAAAAAATATGTTTTGAAACTAGGGGGATAAAAAAACTATCTTAATGGTATGTCATATGAGCTGTCATTTTTAGCAGTGTCATTATTTGGGCCGAGGCTTTCACGTGTGGGTTTGAGAACGTGCCGCTATACACCGCAGGAAGGTTCAGACCAGTTAGACAAGGAACAGCACACCAGTCGGGGAGCAGAAGCGCCTGCCGTCCTCGCCACTGGAGAACTACTATTGGTCCTGACCTACACTGGCCATCATTTTACCTCCAGAGGGCACTGGTTTGCGACTTCCTACAAGGTAAGTGAGAGTGACTATGATTGGTTTGGCAGAGGTCGAACATCCGGAGATGCCCATTCGTATGATCTGAGTTTAAAGAAAGGACATGTTCTTGGGGGAGTTTTGTAGCTTCCTCCTGGATTTGTGGTTTGACTTTCACTGTTTACTCATCGATTGGGTCCCTGGTGGACCTGTCTTCTCCCTGATAAGCCGTAACAAAATTAAAAGGCAGATAATGACACAATCCAATATCCCGGGATATTCTTTGGTAGAGAGAAGTCATGGATAATACGAAGCCAGTCTTCCCTGAACACTACTGACTAGTCTCAGTCCCACTAGCAGGCTCTCTGGGGGAGATCTAGCTACTTCACCATATTCTTTCCCTCCTTTCTGGGCTCGCTAATAATATGGATCCTCCACGATCTGATCTCAGGAGGTCCTCTGCCCACTCCTCACCTGGAATCCTATCCCTCTCTAGCATGGATGATGGTCAATAGATAGTCATCCACTAGCTCTATTCTCTTACCTACTAAATAATCTCCATACAGGTGCTTTTTTCTTAGATTCGGTTTCTTTTTTCTGACAATCCTCAGAATATTAGAATGTAAGCTTAGAAGTAAACCCACAGGGAAAACATCCAGAATCCTCATGTTTCCTCTATTAAATGTCCTTCTCCTTGAGGAATATAGTCTACCTTTAAGGGAGGCATCCACCTGGCAGGGTACAGCACTTTGAGGGTCCCCTCCCCAATAGCTCTTTCTTATTCCTAAACCCTCGGACTAGCATAGTCAATGTATTATTAAGTGCAGGGTGGAGAGAGAGATTCTGGATTCTAAGTCGGAGGTGCTAAGTTGAAATGTGGCTTCTTTCTGGTACTTTCTAGCCATGGGCCCTTAAGAGAGTCACTGAAACTCTGACTCCAGAAAGTGTGAATGGTGGTAAAAATCTCAGAAAATAAATGGTCTCTACATGGTAAGTGTGTAGCATTACGTCACAACTTGATTGGGATTTACGGTTTGATGAAATGAAATAACTGAGAATTATTGGTCACAGGGAAGTGAACATTCGATTATAAAAACATGGTACACTACAAGTAGCAAGATATGATGTTTGGCAATGTTACGCTGCTAAATAAAATTAATCAGCACACTTTCATGTAAAAGACCAGAAAATTCCTCCAAACCAATAGTGGTCACGACTAGGCAAAAATAGAAATTTTAATTCTATTTCAAAAAATCAGGGCTCAACCCAGCATAATACAGAATTTCTGGATGAAAAGAAAGATAAAAAGGCTTGATTCCTATTCCTAATAATGCATTGGTTGAGTAAGAATCAAATCCAAAGTGCTTTTTTTCACTTTCTCCTTTTCTCTCTGTCCGTATCTACTGTTGATTAAGACATGACCAGCTCTTCTCTGTCCATATCTTTGTCGGATGGATCACTTGATTACAACGTAAAATTATCATATGTGGACAATTTTAATCTCCTCAACTTGTGTTTCACTGATTTTACTTACACTTTTGAAGTATGAGGTATCAGGAAGGCATGAAGATTTCGGAGTTGTGCTATAATCACCATGAAGCTTGACCTTTTTGGATCGCATCTGTCAAAAGAGAAGCTGGTGAAGCAAGGAAAGAGCACAGGCGCTTGCCATTGTGCGGAATTCTAGAATCGTCCCTTGCCTCGTGCACTTTCCTTTACCTGAGTCCGATCTGCACCTGGGCGGTCTCCACGATGGCAGCGTCTTCTTCACTGTATGTCACATCTTCGACTTCACTAGGCCTGGGGACCGGGAAACAGTGAGCATGGAACGGTTTACGGGATGTCCATGGTTATGGTGACAGTTTGCCACTTAATGATTCCGAATGAAAACCTGAATTAACAGCACTTCTATACCACCCCAGTGGGACTGATGCCAGTGCAAGCTCACTCTGAGATCTTTCTTCACCTGTCAAAAGGAGTCTGCCTCTGAGACTTTAGGGGAAAGGCTTTCTGATGTCCGACTTTCCTGAGCCTCCCTGGGGTGTACCGCACCCCTGGACACATTCCAGGCTTTCTGAAATATACATGAGAAGCTTCATGTGCCAAGGAGACAGTGGGCCAATAACTTTATTCCAACATTCTCATTAAAATCAAGTTTCAAGTCTCAAAGAGGGTGAGGCGTCTCTGAGTACCCCGACCTGTTTATCATGTCCCTGGGTGACGGCATGTGCTTGGTGTACCGAAACTTTCAGGCACGCCTTTCCTGTAATTTGCACAGCCCTGAGCACTGCAGAGAGTGGACTGACTGCAGCAGCGCACTGCCATCTATAACCCACAGGCACGGCCACGGGGAGACTCGGTGTAACTGAAAAGCACTCCTGCGGAAATGAGCCCTTACTGTTTCACGAACGCTTCGTAGACCCCACTGTCTCCAGCCACAGACTCGTCAGATACAGCAGCGGACACACAAGAGCCTTTCTCTCCAAGCAAATGGAGTACTCTTCTTTTTGGTAATGATTTTTCCACATCTGAGGAGGGAAGAGTGACAGCACTAATTATGATTTCTTATTAGGAAAAGTTAAATATAAACAGACATACAGTTTGGTTATGGGAAATCCAAAATATAATTCCCATCTGAGAAGCAAAGACATTACCATTCAAATCAACAGATGTGGATGAGTCAAGGCACTGACACTTATTAAGATTCCTGGGGTGCCAGTTATTTTGGTCATTATTTGAGGAAGAATATGGTTTTTCTTTGTCCTGAAATATTTTTAAGGGAAGGAACAAATTACACCTTTCTCTTTTAGGTATTCACTGCAGTTACCACACACACAGCGGCAAGAAACGATTTGCCTCCCTAAGTATTGGAGCTATTTCATTTATTTATTTATTTGTTTGTTATTTTATTTAATGCCTATAGCACTTCCTAGGTGGTCTCCCATCCAAGTACTAGCCAGGCCCGACCGTTAGTACTTGGGCACGTTCAGGGTGGCATGGCCGTAGACGAGAACTATTTTTATAATAGAGAGCATCTGGCTTCTCAAGGGCAGGAAAGGACCCTGCGTCTTTTGCTCTCCCCTTCTCTCCACATGCCATAGTCCACATCTTCTGGGCCACTGCACTAATAGAAGTTAAAGAAAAAAAGTCTCTAACTTAGAGAACTTCTCACTAGCTAATACCATTAAAAAAAACTTTGTGCTACTGAATCTTTAGCACCAACTACCACTTAACTTTTATCTCTAACTTATATTCATACGCCAGCATCCTGCAGTGAGCAAGGAACATTCATTTAAAGCTGTGCTCCTACGCAATAAGCTGCAAGCCTGTGGAGTTCTTTCATCCTCCAGCCTGTGAGCAGGGATCAGCATTTGTATGCATTCTGCCCCCTTCTGAGTCGTGACTTTACATCTTGTTAAGATGTTTAAGTTTTAAGGCTTCAGATTACAGGATTGATTGCTGGCAGTGGGAATGCTTTTTCCTTGATGATGAAGTGCCTTCTCTCCGCCCACCCCCCTTTGCGAAGGGTGAAGGTGATGACATGATTTATTGATTACCCCCAGGAATAACCACAGCAGCCTGAAATTGACTTTGACAATGACAGAGACTGACTGTGGAAGGACTTCGTAGTCATTCCAACTTGGTTTCTGTCATCCAGCAGGGATTGGCGCTGGAGAGCAAAACGCCTATAAAAGGAACTCGACTTTACCTGCATAAAACTCTAGAGCACTGAGGGAGATGAACACCCGTCACCGCCATGAGCCGCCCGCTCCCACACGAAGGTCAGACATCCCCTGAATAAACCAAGCCTTGGTGACTTGACCTGAAGAGAATTAGTCTTTACGGTGAAATATATGCTTTCAGTTGTTTTCACTTATGAAACTGAATATTATTTGCAAACAAAACTCTCGGATATATTGTCTCTTTGGGTGACTTTTTTTTTTTAACTTTTAAAATGCATATTATATTATTTGTTTTGTGCAATTAATATATATAATTACATGTTTCATGGAAGCTTCAGAGACAGCGATCTCTAGGCACAAGCTTCTCACACAGACAGAGGAGCAGACCCAAGGGTCAGCAACCAGGCAGGACAGGGACTTCAGGCCTTGGGATCCCTAGGTGGGGATGAACCTTGGGTGATGTTCTCACACTTTCTCTCCTCCATCTGGCTTCATTTACTGGCCTCTCCAAGTTGACTGAATGTTGAGAATTTGTCACTAGAGAACACTCTAAATATATACAGAGCAAACGTAGCTTTGAAATGTTCAAGAAATGGAAGACCCTTCAAGTCTAAAGCACAGAACACACAAAAAAACTTTCTTCTCTCTTCTGTTCTTTCCTCCTTTCATAGATTTCAATGGTTTGTGGTAGAAACCGTGTTTAGCAGAGTGTGTATTATTTATCATCATATGTAGTAATAATTACCATGACGTGAGTGCCAGGCACCAGGCACCGATAGATGCTTTAGATAGATTATGGCATTAATCCTCCCAGGATCCTCCGTGATAGATATTGTATCATCCCCACTTTGCAGATGACAGACAACAAGCTGGAAAGAATGGACAATGTGCTCACCAGACCACAGCCAGTCAACGGGGCAACCAAAACGTGAGTGCAGGCGTGGCTGGCTCCAGGCGCTGAGAGCGCCGAACCGTACACTGCACGCCCTCTGGAGGCAGAAGGAGGTCTGACAGGGGCTTTCTGCTTTGCTTTCTTGGAACCACTATGTCAGCACCACTCCTGTGCTTATTTTCTTTGTAGTTGGTTATTATTTCAGTAACACGTTATTTGTAGCTTTGGCACCTGCCAGGCAGCGGCACTTAAACCACAGATGTCTCCTGTGCCCTCCCTCTGCCCCAGGCCACTGGCAGGCAGAGTCTCAGTCTTCAGTATTTGAAATCATAGAAACAAGGTGGATTCTTTTATCTGTTTAAACAGCTGAACTGCCCAATTGAGTGATACTCAGAATTCCTAGGATAGTAAATACAAAATAAATATGCTTTTGGAAACAGCAGGAAAATATTTCTTGAAAGGCCTGTCCTCTTCTGTGCTGTGGACACACAGTGACACATGCAGATCTGGGGCCCCCGGGGCCAGCGCTAGAGCTGTTATTTCATATCTTGTTCCAGGCTCCCTTTCTACCAGGACCGCTCTCTGCCAACCACACCTGTGATCATTTGCCAACACGGGTACCATGTTGTCCTCTCTACAACCACGTGTAGTACATGAATAGCTTCTACTTCACCAGGCCAAACAATTACAAAAAAAAAAATTAAATTCTCCCTCTGTTTCTGAATCTATGAGCGTTAATGCAGGAGTCGGAGCTCAGCCTGCTGCGCTTTCCTGGGCTGCAAGCAGTGATGTGGCCAGAAGAGGGCGAGGTGACACTATGCAGCGGAACCGGCTCTCTCCAAACTACCTCTAGGCAGAAAGGGAGAATCTGGCGCGAAACAAAAATTGTATTTAAATAGAATTCCCTGAGCAACCTAAACACAGAGCCCTAGTACTAATTAGCTAGTATGCTAATTGCTTTGCTTTTACTCTGTTTTAGGCCAACTTTTGAAAAAAAAAAAAAGCCCTCTTTTTTGCCTTGTTCTTTCTGAATCAGAATCTGCTGAGAAGCATGAAGTGTGTTCGCAAAGCACGTTCCGAGACAGCTGCCGTACCCAGAGGGTGTCTGAACAACAGAACAGATACCTAACGGTTAAATTTCTAGACAGGGAAAGTGATTTTTATTTGATACAGAAAAAAGTCCAGGTATTTCAACTAAAAACTCCTCAAATGAAACCAAAATAAAAAAAGAGCAGCAGAAAAAGAAGGGAGACTAGTGCCATTTGTTTATATGGAAAGAATAACCCTCCAATTGTTCCCCTTAAAATAACTAAGAGCGAAACATGAAAGCAAAGGTCCCCCCTTACCTGCAGTTCCTTCGTAGAATGGCTCCCTAGCACACTCGTGGAGGTCTTTATCCTCTAAAAGGGACTGGGACGCGCCTCCTGAATCGGGATCCAGCAATATCTGATTTTCACCGAGGCCAATGTCTGCAAAATGGCTACTCAATTCACATTCTTCAAAGTCAGCAGTGAACTGATGGAGAGGGACGTCGTGAGAAGACATGGGAAACGTGCCTTCTAAAACCAGGGGAGAGCCAGGAGGGGACAGGGAGGAAAGGGAGGACCTTGAGGACAGGGATGTCACAGACTTGGGGGCCTCGGTCAGTGGGGGAGTGTGGCCTGCTGCTGCGGCTGCCGCCCCGCAGGGCCCGCTCTGGCCTGGCTGGCTGGGGGACTTGACCACTTCGTTTTCATGGATGGTGGTGATGGGTCCGGAAGGAATGTAACCACCCTTTTCTTGCAGAAGGAAGTCCAGTTTATACTGATAATCCGCGTCTATCTGGTCTCCCTGACTGGTGTAATAGAGCTCGCTGGAACTGAGGGAATTGAGTGACCCTCTGCTGGAGGTGTTCAGAGACCCTCGACTGGAGGCCAAGGAACCCAGGCTGCTACCAGATGACATGGACAGGGTGCTGGCCGAGAGGCTGAGAGAAGAAAAACACACGCTGTAAAAACTGGTATGAAATGGAAACCACCTCAAGCACAAATCCTGCTGGCTCATCAGACCCCAGGGGAAAGGAACCCAGCGAGGCCTAAGAACATATTCGATGACAGAAAAAAAAAAACCTGCTATTATACGCATATTTCCAGGTTTTTTAATGAACATTTTCAACCTGGCTCTTGAAATACTCATTAAGCAGCAATCCTACTCTTACTAAAAATGAGAGTTACTAAAGAAGGGGGGGATCAAACACCTATTGATAAATCTAGCTGCACAGACACTCATAAGCAAGGATATAATTTAAAAATGTGGAAGGAGAGGGTTAAATAGGGCAATGTGTTAGTGCAGTTATTTAACGGATAAAACTCTTTAGTTTGAGAGAGAAAAAGGCAAGCTTATAGAGAAAAAGAGTGATGCAAAGGCCCTGAGGCTTGCCCGCCAGTCCGTGCGTATTTAAATAGTGAATATGTGGCTAAATCTCCCTCGCCCTCCTGTAAAAGGAGGGATACTGTGGAGAAATTGGGGCATTTTCCTAAGTATGTCCGAAGCTAAAATATACCTTCTTTTCACAACAAATTCCACCTTTGGTTTCATGGGGAAAAAAATCTATGCAACTTAAAGTTTGGTCACCAAGTTTTGATTGTACTGGTATAATTATGTTCTTTTCTTTTAAATAGTTGAACATAAAGAGAAAAGTAATCAGAGATGAACAAAAACAAGCCTGAATGTAGCCAAGAAAAAATTTCCCTTTGCAAACCAAATTGGTTTACCTTTTCAGTTGTGAATGTAGGTAAGTTGTTAACTTAGTAGTTTCTTCAAGTTTCTGTAGCAGCTCTTTTCTCCGTTCTTCCAATTTCAACCTAGAAAAAAACCCACAGAAACGAATTTATATATGAAATGATTACAATAAACTATGAAAACTTAAGGAAAAGAAAAACAAGATTCTTATTCTACAAATACTACGTACCACAAAAAGGAGAAATTCAAATTTCGAAAGAAAGCAAACAGAACCTCCAGCAAGAAGCAAAGTGGGCAGAAGAGTTCACAGCCAAGCCTAATGAACGGGGATCTGTACCAAAGCTCAATGTAACTGAGAATTTTTTTAATTTGGTATTCCAACACTTTCCTAAATGGGCAAAGAAACCTCACCATTTTGAGTTAAGGAAAGGCAAGAAACTGACAAAGGTTATAGAATTCTACAGGCCTGTGACTGGGCTTACATTACTAAAACATTTAATAGTAATAGCACAGAATTGTGAAAGATCATCCTAGGTATTAAATTTGGTAGGGGCTGTTCTAAAATAGTATCTAGTGATAAAAATTCCAATATTATATTTGAAGAGAATTTTAGCAATTAAGACACAAATTATTCCAAATCGTTTAAGCAAGAAAAAGACATGAAAATGATTTCCTTTGCTATTTAGAGCAGGTCTCATCACCTACACCAGGTTATCATGAAATTTCATCCACTTGAATTTAACTGCACTAGTGTTTAAGGTTTTTTAAAAATTAACGTATTATGGAATTGTGTACTTGAATACGTCATTTTAAAATATATTAAGCACCCAGAGGTTTATGCAACTAGAAGCCTGCCTGAGGGTCGTCTCGGGGTCTTTAGACATCATGGAAACAGCCCGTTCTGGGTGTTCAATGAGCAGCAGGATGGGACCTAGAAAAACAGCACGATTTGTAGACTTGGATTTGCCATACTGGTTGTGTGTGTTTAGGAAAGTCACTTAATCCAGGTCTCGGCTTTCTCATCTGTAAAATGGTGATTACAGTCCTACTGTGTCTACCTGCCAAGTCTGTTAAAGGGATCAAATGAAGAGTGTGTCTGTGGAAGTGCTCTGTAGACATCGAAACAAATCCTCCTTGTTCTAAGCCTCCCCGTGCCCTGCAAGGTGGTGATATAAAAATTAGCTACTCTTCCTTGGAAAAACAGTAAAATTTCCCTGATTTTCAACTTCTTTGAAATGTTATGTATGTTTTAGTCAGTAAGAAAACATGCCCATATTTTATTTATAGGCATCTATCCTTTGATGTGTCACCAACACGATTTCATTTTATGT
Source organism: Rousettus aegyptiacus (assembly GCF_014176215.1). NCBI lineage: Eukaryota > Metazoa > Chordata > Mammalia > Chiroptera > Pteropodidae > Rousettus > Rousettus aegyptiacus. The sequence continues at coordinate 28,700,904 of NW_023416286.1, forward strand.
TAAAATAAAAAGGTAATTCTTGTCATTTTGTTTAATACTTCAAAGGGTGATAAATTCTTAATTCACAGCTTTCAAAGGTGTATTTTGCAAAGGAGTCCAGTCTTTACTTTTGAGATCTCTTAAATATAAATAAAAACTCAACAAGGAAAAATATTAATACGAAATACATTAATTTTTGGAGAAAGCCCCAAATCTATTAAAATCCATGTCTTCTGAAACAGGAAAAACACTTTCAAAGTAAAATTTAAAACTACATATTTATTGCGCAAATGAAGGCTTTTCTGGTGTGTTAAGGAGACCTCAGTATGACATTAATGTTTCACACTGAAATTTAAAATCCAAAGCTTTTCCCGTCCCCGTCACAAGCGATGGGCCCCATTCTGCCTTCTTCCAGGCGACGGCTCAGGCGCTGACATGGTCACTGTGAACCACGGAGGCTGGGCTTTTGCATTCTTGTTCACATGTTCCCCAGTCAGATCCCAGCCTCCTGGAAGGCAGGCATCGGCTCTTTCTCCCTCTGCTACCCAGGCCGCCTGAAGAGTCGGCGCCCCTCCCCAGCCTCCATTTCGGTGAGTCTAATAACACCTTTGCTTCGCTGGGGGAAACACAATGAAGGCCTAGGGGGAGGCACAGAAACTGCCAGTGGGGCAGCCCTTGCTGTCCTCCGTCAAGCACCCTGACTTCTGTCTCTGATAGAATCGCTGCAGCCTCTCCTACTGGGAGCTGGAAGTCCTCCTCAGATTCCAGGTGTCCTTTTAGGAAGTGACCTCCCCAACTTCCTCTGGACCAGGAATTAGAAGAAACTGCATCTGTCCCTCTAAGCCCTTCTACGGTCTCTGTCCTCCTGGGTGGGAAGGGATCTTTTCAACCAAGTCCCTAAAAGATGCCACCCGTCGATCCTGCTGCTCTGCACCACCCATGTGGCTGCCTCTGCGAGAAGGGTGCAGGGCCTTCGCCTGGCCCTGCCCGTCCTGGGTGCCCCAATGGGGAGAAGCACCTGCCTGCTCTCTCCTGATTCAGACTACTCACCTAGGGACAATTTCATAGCGTCTATAGAAACAGTAAGTTCCTTTTCCATTAAAAAATAAATGACATTTATACCCCCATCTACTGGCTTTAAAATTTTCCCCAGAATCAGTGGCAAAAACATTCATATACAATCATGAGCCACTTAACAATGGGGATGTGTTCTGAGAAATGTTGGTAAGCGATTTCATCATCGTGCAAACATCACTGAGTACGCTTACACAAAGCTGGCTGGTACAGCCTAGCGCGCATCTTGGCTACATGGTGTACCGCTGCCCTTAGGTATGTCATGTGACTGTACAAAACAACACAAGATCAAATCAAGGACAAGAGAAAGTAAATCGATCAAGAGATGCAGTGAACACGAGACGTATGAGGCTGCCGATGGCACACGACGTATCGTTTTTTTAACTGCTTCTTTTATTGCTCTTTACAACGAGCTTTTCAAAAGTGCTTTTTCTAGAGCACATTAAAAAACAACGATACAAAGTATAGTATTGTAAACACATAAACCAGTAATATAGTTATTGTCATTATCAAGCATTACGTACTGTCATAACTGTATGTGCTATACACGACTGGCAGTGCAGTACGTTTGTTTATACCAGTATCACCACAAACACGTGAGGAATGCATTGTACTGTATACAACCTTACGATGGCCACGATGTCAGTAGAAGATATAAATTTTTCAGCTCCATTATAATTAAGAAATAATTAAGACATCTTGGCAAGATAGAAGACAAAACCTCTAAGATTTGTGAGAAAGTAGGGAGCAATATTAAGATCTTATCAGCTAGAGAAAAATACAGAGTTTAAGGAATCTATCTCATTAACTGTATGGAAAGAATATGAAAGATGTTTGAAAAGTCCTGTATTGCATGACTTCTCATTTGAGAGCAATTTCTCTCTTTGCTGACGATCCCTCACAATGAGGACTCTCTTTCTCATGTACTTTACCACCACTAGGTGGCGAGCTCAGTCACTGCTGTCTGGGAGTTAGCGCTGCCAAGCACAGACCACACATAGGATGTAGGATCACACATAGTGGCAGAAAATTCATGTGAGTTTTTGATGGTTATTATATGTGTGCAAACAAAAGTTTAAAAGCCAATGTCTAGGCACTTAGGGGCAAACTCTACTTTTAACGTTACATCACTAGTCATCCCTGAAGCTCTAGCCCTAATAAAAAAGACAAACAAGACATCATGCCTATAAAAGCTGATTAAAGCAAACAAACAAATGCCATTTTCTCTCTCTCCAGAACATATCTAAGAGCTGTTTACAGGCCCTTCCCAGATTCACATACTATAGAGTACAGCTGATCTGTTTACAGAACTGGATATTTTAGATTAAGCGATCATTTTACACGTTCCTACAGAGATCAGAAAATTGCTTAAAGTGTTTCCCTTTACCTTTTACCTACTTCAGAGGAGGGTTTCAAAGGACAAACACAATCCAAGTGAACATTTTGTGACCTGTTAAGATGTCAAAGAAAGCAAGCTGTCCTTTCCTGGTGAAATGGAAAGCAATAAATTTTTGCATTCTTGTGAGTAATAAAACTCGGACTAGGAAGCTTCTGTTGCTGTAACAGTCCAGATAATCTTTCTTATCAGAACGCAAGAGTTTACAGCTATTGTTATCAGACTTGGTCAATGATGTACTGCGTTCCTGGTTTTACGTCAAGATCCCTTAGTTATTCAGCACCTGTCACAAGCATTTTTACATTGCAACAAACACAGAAGGGCTGTGCCTTGTTGCTCTACGGAAAGTCCTTAGCTCTGGTTCTCACTCCACTAAAGACAGACGCAGACCAGGGAAATGGCGCCCGGGCACAGCTAAGCCGCGCTCACAGGTTTCACCTCTCCTGTCCCCAGGGAGGAAAACCAACCTCTCGGCCAAGGCTTGGCTGGGCGCACCCCTCACTGACAGCAGCTCCTCCTCCAGTCGCTGCCGTTCGGCTTCCAGGCGCTCCAGTTCATCTCGAGTGCGCTTTTGTGGAGTGACGAACTGAAGCTCTTTCAAAAGTTCCTCTTTTTCATGAATCAGCATCAGTTTCTCCTTCTCAATATCCAGTGCCCCAGGCCAGGCCTCACTGTCCAATTTTGACAATTCAATTTTTAAGTTGGCCATGCTAAAATAAAGAGATAAAAGAGGCGTGCACATACTTAGGACTCCCAAGAAAGGGAAAACACAAACTAGGCTAAGTTTGAGGTTTAAATGCTAAATTTCCTCAATGAACCTTACCAGAGAGGGGGTGTGATCATCTGGTATGAGCAAAAGCAACAGCCTATACCTCAACTCTGGGCTCTATACTTAGTTGTCATCTACTTCATTTTCCCATTTTGAAACATATGGATAAGCACAGCCACCCATCTGAAGAAAGGTGAAGGTTGAAGCGCACAGACACGTAAAAAAGCGTAGAGCTCCGGGAACCCTGGGCAGGTCAGTGCTGAAGTGTGATGACTGCCTGGGTGGAGTGACAGGGGGACATCTGGAGGGCTTCCATACAAACAAAAACAAACAAAAAACCCCCGAGGTAAATGATGCCTGGAATGCATTATAGATTTTTATTCCTATAGGAAAAGACACTGTCCCCTCGCAAAATGGTTGTCCCCAGGGTAGATTGGGCAGCAACTAGGATATTAGCTAGTCAAGGGGGGAAGAGGGGAAGGAGAGAGCAGTAGATTGGCCAGCTAGTATTAAAATAGTCAATCCATCAAGAAAAGGGGGCAAGGCTTGGCTTCCTCCACCAGCGTTCTCCTTAAGCTGTGCACTGTGAAATCTCTTTCCTGTCACGGTGTTGACTGGTGTCTATATTTATTGAGCTGGTACTGTAGACATCAGTGCATTTGACCTGGCTGTCCTCTGTAGATAGTCATCTGGCCGCACAGGCGCAGACAGCACCTGCTGCGTCTCTAGCAGTTCAGGCAGCACCACAGTGACAACAGGTGCCAAAGTGAGGGAACGGGGATGGAGGAAGAAGAAAACGCAGCAAGGGGGGACTTCACCAGTGTCATAATTTTGCCTGACCCCGGATTTCACTCTTTCTAGAGCTTTATACTAAATGGTCAAGTTAACTCCGGATTCAATTAGAATGTCTCATCAAATAACTTGCTCTCTGTCACTGTGAGGACAATATAGATTATTCACAAGGTAAATGGCACGTGACTGTTTTGACCATAAGCACAAGATCAGGACACACTATGAATACAACTGATATCAGCACAAAGAAGCCATATTCTTATTTTTTTTTTTAAAAAAGCTGATGATTACTTTATATATTGTTCTAGCACATTCCAGAATATAAAAAACAGGGAGAAAGGGAGAATTTTGTTTTTCCTTTTTGATGGATAAAGTTGTAGAAAGGAAGAAAAAAGGTCAGCAAAAAATGTTATCAGGACAAAGATGGAAGTAGTTCCACATTCTTGTGCCATAAATTCCTTGTCTTAGTTAAAAATAAAATTGCCATCTTAAATTGGCACTGCATATACAATGTACTTCTGATTTTCACCCACCGTCTGCATTTATGATAGATCTAACATCAGCTATTCTTCAGCTTTAACCACAAAACCATAAACAACTGTCTCAACGTACTGGAAAATTAATCATCAAAATGCTAAATAAGCATGGTATTATTAGCTTCATTAAGCACATAAAACAAAGGCTGGAGGAGAAAACCGGTTTCAGAGAAACACAGCCCGCCTCTTTACTTATTCAGGACTGAGGAAGAAAAAGCATTTTCTACATATACATAAACCCTTGAGATTTACCTTCTTGATGACATCACTAGTTACTTTAAAATAAAAGCCCACATTAGGTAACAAACAGCAATGCAACCAAATGGGAAAGAACCAGCGTCTTAAGTTTTGATGCGACTGAGTTAACCAATTGAAATGGCACCAACAACGTAACAAAGGAAAGAAAGTCACCTCTGGCTTGTGTGACCAGGCATTATGTAGGTCTTGAATTTTATATGGAAAGAGGACACCGAATCTGGGGAACGAAATAGGAAGATTTTGGGGAACACCTGTGACGAGAAGTGCTGTGCGAGTTCCAGGTGGAATGAGCCATTAGGAGCCCAAGCAAAGCAAAAGCTCAAGTTGATTCAGGGGAAGTTGAGTCAAGTCCCAAAGAACCCAAGGCATGAGGCCTGGCTCTCAGGGTTAATGCTAAGTTACGACCATTCTCCTTCAGAAAACGAGGCACAGATCCTGGGCTTTGTTTACAGCAGAACCCAGGAGTTCTAACAACCGAAGAACTGGCTTGCTCACAGCCAGGGGGCTGCAAGCGGCCTCCACCAGTGGCTTCCAAACCACTGGTTCACAAAACCACAAAGCGATCTTCAATCTTTAGTGAAGGCAAGGTGCTACCCTGGGCACTGAGAAACAGGCAATAAAGTACACGAAATTCTTCCTAACTGCAAGAAATTTATAATCTGCCTGGAAAAATTTATAGGCATGAAAACTAGCCAAGTGAAATATTGTTCAGAGAGGCCAAGTGACTTGCTCAAGCTCCCATGGTTAATAATTTGCGGAACAAAGCTTAGGGTTCTTTCAATAAATCGAAGAACTAAGTAATATTAGTAACAGGCTTCTCAGAGGCAAATATTATATTTAGGCAGATCAAATAATTACTTTGTTAAAGCCAGATAACCTCTAAGAACTTTGGCCAATTACTTATAAATATTATCATCGCCAGAAACAATGGATATACCTCAACACCCATCTGATGGTCTTCCTGATGGTGGGAACCTCTAGTAGGTTCTCAGTTGAGCTTTTCATGCTCATAAAGGAGAATCGTAATAAATTTCTCTGTCACTTGCAAGGTGATAATGCCGTCTCCCCGCCCCCCCCCCGCCCCCTGTGTCTTCCTAAATTATATATCAACAGCATTTCAAATGTATCAGTAGGGCTCTCTCCCTCAAAATAAGCAAAGGGTCCCATATTATGAAAACAAGCTGGGTCTGCTTACTAGGTAAGAACAGTGAAGCCTTTTATATCTTACCCATACAGAGTCACAAGGTAAGAAAAAGACAGTAGAAGGTTTAATAGGAGTTGATAAGGAAAAGGAGAGAAATAAGCATCTCTCTTCCTTCTCCTGGAAGTCACTGGAACAGACACCTCAGCATCTTCAAGGATATTAGCAGGAGGTCTTTCTTCCTTTCAAAGCAAAGAAACATGCTTAAAGCTATTTATCTTAGAACTCATCAACTGTTATCAAGTCCTATACCTCAGCCATTGTATCATGTTTGTATAATTGCACTTTTAATTGTTAAGTATTGTGCCAGCTCAATGCTTCTTTCTTCCAGAAGAGGAGGAGACAATTTCATCCCCTCACTTCTTACTAATTCTCAGTTCTTCCTTTGGGGGCAGGGGAAAGGAAGAGCGAGCGAGCAGAGAGGGGGCTCTGCAACCCCAACATTCTAAAATGCTGAGGGAAATCTCAGTCAGAGCACGTGTGGGTGCGCCCAGCAGATGGCACTCGAGGAGTAAAGATTAAATCTGGAAACGAAAATATTGTTGGAGCCCCTGGACCACTGAACCAAACAGTTGCCCCACTGTTACCTTCTTTTGGCTTCTTCATACTGTAGGCTCAGCCTGACCTTTTCAGCTAAATTTGATCTACTTCTCACTCCGATCTAGTTAAAAAAAAAAAAAAGTCAATTAACTCTGCTAATGAACGAAGGTAAACTGCTTTTGTTTCTGAGAAGTACAAGTAATTGAAAAACTAAAGAAGACGGTACTAAAATTGAGAACACCAGTTTAAAAAGGCACTTACTTTATAGTCCCAGTAGGGGCACAACATTTCTTTTTAATTCAAGCTTGTCTGTCTTTCAAAGACTTTAACATCATTTTCTCCACACATTAAATTCAAGACAAAAAATATCACGTAAATGTTTCTGGTATCTAAGAATTTATGAAGGGTATACAGGTCAATAAAATTTATGAACTAGAACTAATTTCATCTTTATGAGCCAAAATTTCCATCATTTAGCTTTCGACTGCATAAAATGTAAACTGAATAACTTCAAAAATGAATTTTTCCAATAGGCAAGCCCTATTGTTAATCTCTACCTATTTTACTTTCATAACACATAACTCATTGGAAACCTGCTAATGGCATCCCAAATGGGAGAACACACATCCTTATTGTAATTAAGGCCCATCAAGGATGGTGCTGGGGCTGGCCCTCCCACACCGGTAACTTACGTCTCCGGAAATGCTTGTTTGTGACCCCGCATCAAGGGTCTGTCTGGAGAGAGAGAAATGAGAGTTCACAGGACTGGATCTCAAGTCTGGCTCAGATCTGCCAATGCTCTGATCCAAATGAAACCGCTCCTGCAGCTTAGCAAGACTCTGTTCAGGAAATACAAAGTACTTCATAAAGTTTAACATTTAAGAGGGCAAAACTTCCCTACCAGGTAACTTAAATTGAAGGAGCTAATCTCAATGGAAAAACAAAGACTTTAATTTAGTAGGTACTTAGTGCTTTAAATTACTGAAAAAAAAAAGGGTAGAATATAATTTTGCACATACACACGTGACTTTGAAAGTATGTGAGAGCATATTAAATAGGTTATCTTAATTTTCCCAAGATAGCCTGGGAATTATTCACTCTGTGAATAATGCTCTTTATATTTAATACGTGTATTCCTTATTTTAAAAATTTCATTAAAAAGAAGTCACTTTTAATAAGAACTGCTCTCTTTATGCATTAAAAATTATGAAGACATGGAATACCTATAATACAATCTCATTTTAGAAATAGCAAGACAACTTCTTAGAAGACTTTTGCCATTATGCCATTTTATATCTGCACAGGACCTGAGAGATTATTTAGCTCACATTGATGTCAGTGATAAGGAAACTAAGGCCCAGAAGTCACAGTACTTGCAGTGGATCTGAGCCTGTCTGTATGTCAACTGCATGGTGCTGTCTACAGTGACACATTTGGTTTGGTAAAATGAATAATCAAAAGCGAACAACATGCCTGCTGTCCACACCACGTTTAATATACGGAGCTTACTTCAGAGGAAGGATGTGAGCAAATGAAAGTACGAAAAAGAAAAAAATTTTATTTAAATTGCTACCAAAAAACAAAGAAACTTATAACACACTGATAAAAATGGTAAGAAACATATCAACATTAAGAACAGGAATCTAATCTTGATATTTAAAATTCTCATAAGGAACTAGAACTATCAGAGATCTGACACACACACACACACACACGTGTGTGTGTATATGTATATGTATATATATATTTTATATATATATATGTGTGTGTGTGTGTGTATATATATATATATTTAGGTGAGCTAACCCTTGGTTAACCTCACAGATTGCAAGGATCTTGTCAGCTTACAATCCCTTATTTTTTATTTTTTTACACCTACAGCACCTGGTCTTCCTAGGTGGTCTCCCATCCAACTATTAACCAGGCCTAACCCTACTTAGCTTCCAAGATCAGATGGGATCGGGCTTGTTCAGGGTTGCAACCCTGAATATATATATATATATATATATATATATATATATATATATATATATATATATATATTCTTTTTACCTAACTTATATTTCTTTCACAGGGCTATTTAAACAAAATGTATGTGCAAGAGGGATAACACTTAAATGATCACACCAAATAATATGGAACAGAAAAAAACAGAGATCTTTTAGTGATCTTGAGCAAGTCTTTTCTATTTTTCCATCTGTATTATTATCAGTATTTTTCAAACCCACCTGTGGTGATGATGCACTCAATTAATTTAGGTCATGATCACTATTCTTTTTAATGAAATAGAAGGGACCAGCATTAAAATCAGAGTACACTGCTAGTATTAAGAGCAGGCATATTTCTGTGAAATTTGTTTTGTGTATATCTATAAGTAAAGATATTTGTATGGTACTGGGTTTTGATGTACAATATATTTCTTACTGTGTGTCATGGTCGAAGAGGTTTAAAAGTCACAGGAGACATCTAATGACCCTTTCAGCTCTATTGTTGATTTGTGTTATCTACTGATTAATTATTTTATATACATTAGTAACTAAAAAGGAATCTAATCTTTTAATTCAATCTGGCTATGTATAAATCCAAAGTTTACATGAAGAATCAAAAATGACCAAATTGCTGAATTATAAGATTACAAAGTAAATTTGTTCGAGTTCTATTAACATTTTTCAAAGGTCCTATTATGTACATTTCAGGAATTAGTGATTTAATTAGCAGGGTCACTGCGGAACAAAATGAAACATATCCGAGTAAAGTCCTATGTGTGTTATGTTTATGTAAAACCATATAGCCTGGAGGAAGACTACCTGGGTTTGAACCCAAGTCTTGCCACTGACTAGCTGTGTGACTTTAAGTAAGTTACTTAACTTTTCTATGCTGTAATTTCCTTGTCTATAAATTGAAGACAATAACAGTGCCTAGCTTTAAAGTTGTTGTGAGAATTAAATGAATTATTTTTATGCAACGTGCAGAAGATTGCCTGGCACAGAGTCAGTACATGTAAGTACTTACTATTATTACTCTTGTTTTTTCTATTTGATCCTTTCTTGCAAAATTCCCAAAATGAAAAATTACATAGGTTTGAGAATATTTACCTAATTTAACTAGTATTTTGAAAACTGACATGAAGTAATCAAATACAGTTTTTAAACGCAGAGGTTCTACTAATAATGCGAACATCACTACTAGCTCCAACATTTTCCCAAAGATAGAGATTAAATCCTTACTCAGCTAGGTAAAGAATTCCAATATCTGAAATATAAAGAATTCTGTGCTTGTGATAATTATGGGATAGAGGGAAGGAAAGAGGAGGAAGAGATACACTCTTAAGAAAAAAAAACAACACTTGACTTTATCTGCTGAATAGAGATATTTGGAATGTAGAACACTGATCACTGAATGGTTGTTTGTCTTTTTTTCTACAAACAAGGTTGAATCGTTAGGAATTAAGACCTGTACAGTGAGAACTATACAGGTGTCCCCAGGGGATCTACTGCCATTAGCAGATCTCCTAAGGTGACTGACTATATAGATATCCCCCTGCGGGTCAGCATTCCTCACCCCACCCCTAGCTAGGACCTCAGAATCAGCTGGAGTGGAAGAAGCTTTTCTAAGATCCTTACATAAGATCCTCCTTCCAACAAGGCATATCCTCTACTTACTGATAACAGGTAACATGCCTTTTATGTATCCTGGGCTGAAGATCACTGGTTTGGGTAACCCTACTTACCACGGTTCTGAATGAAGTTTCCAGTGAGTTGCAGGTGCACAAGGACGCCATTCTCCTTATATAGGCTCCAGGACCTACCACTCACTGTCTCAAAGACCATCCAAAGCCTGCCTTCAAATGAGCGTATCAGAATCTTGGAACCAATCTGTTTTCCTCCATGGCAGCCTTATTGCCTATAACAATCTCCTATGGGACCATTCTGTATGAACGGGGTGGGTATGATAAAAGGCCATCCAGACTCCGATGGAGAATGTCTGCTTCAAGGAGAGTTTCTGGGCCCCAGAAGGTAGTAGTTTGACTTAACAAAATGTTCCATCACATACCTGCATCAGATCTTGTTTTTCTTTTTCTCCTGAGCTGATAGCCTTTCTGATAGATTTCAGTTCAGTTAGAATGGCTTTGGCTTCACTAAGTTCATAGCCACTCTGGCCTCCAGACATTTTTTTATCAATTCTGTTAAAAGAGTGGGGAGGAGGGGGGGAGGAAAAAAATAAAAAGACAGAGTACAAGTTAAACAGACAGGAGGAATTGGTTTGGGACTAACTCAGTTGCCTGATTGTTTTATTCCTTGACTCTCACATATCAGTATCATCTTTTCAAACTGATTGCTTCTCCTCCTGTCTCTTCTAAACACTTCTAGCTAAGATTCTTTTTACTCCCCACTTCATACCCAGTCCCTTTCTAATCATTTTCAGGCTCAGTCTTTCTGATTTCAGTCTGTTTGGGTGATCCCGCAGCTGACAGACCTCAAAGCTCATCACATGCTGATCCCGATCTCCACCTTTCTGATAGAGAAAGGTTAAAGACATAAGAAAATGATTTAGCAGGACAGAAGTGTCAATAACTGGACAACTGCAGGAACTACAGGATTCATCACTGCCACCTTATTTTACCCACCATAATGTCTGCTGCAAAGTCTGGCAGAGTGCTTACAGTATGGTAGGCTTTTAATAAACGGTAGTAATTATTATTTACGCTAGTGAATACCCTACACTATTTGGATCCTGTGATTAGTTTCTCATTTCTTTTTAAATATATGAAAATATTTATTCCTTTTTTTTTTTTGTAAGAGTCAAGCATCGGGATAAAATTGCTTGCCTTGCCAAATGAGTTCAATTCTAGGCATAAGGCAGAAGGGCAGATGTGTTCATTTGTTAACTAACACCGAATACGGAACTCTTCAATAGACTGATATATTACCCCTGCAGATCTGCTCCCAAGTGTCCTTATAGTTCACATGGGCACCCTATGTCAGAGGATTTCATGTAACCTAGATCTTTGTTGCGAAGGGACCAACCAAATTAGCCAATTCTTTCAAAAAATGGTTTAACGATTTCTTCACTATCACTTTCCTGGTTCTTCCTACCACCTATGCCGCCCGTAGTTCATCATGAACACAACTGGGCTTCACTGGGGGCTGTGTGTGGCTATGCCTCCACCATCGGTCAACAGTTCTTAGGCATATTCTTGGTCATATCCACAGAGGAAAGCCACTTATTATATCACAGAAAACTGGCTCTGAGCTCATTTGGTTTAAAACATTTAATAATTTATATTTATTTCAACCTGAAGAGTACGATCTAAAAAAAACAATGCCATCTTATTCACTCTTCCAAAGTTTACTAAAACAAGTGTAGTGTGTAGATAACATATTTCCCCACGTATTATTTTAGTAGATATTTTATGACGCTGAACAAGCAATTAAAGTCTTAAAACTCCAAGAAAATAAAATACATTCCATCATACGGTCATTTGATAATAAGTACAAATAATGAAATCTGAATTAAACTGAATTATGTGCGCGTGCGCACACCCACACCCACACCCACATACAGAGAGTTGAGGCTGGGGAAGGGACCCTAAAGATCTAGTCACGCTTCCTCCAAATGAAGAAACTGAGGCCAGAAAGTTCATGCAAATGTAGCTCCTAAATTATCTAAACACTTAGCTAGTAGGGTGACTACCTTAAAATGACAGACTAGGCTTGGGGCTCTTATGACTATTACACTTAGAAGATTTGATAAAAATACTGGAAGTACTTTGAATATTGGTTAATTCTATTTATTTGGGAAGGGATTTATCAATGAAATCATCGAATCCCTTAAATATCAAAGTTAGTTGAGGCAAAAAACTTATTTTGATAATAATTTGTGAGATTTCGTGATATAAATCTTAAACTGTGTCAAAGTGAATTTCTAAAGCCCAAGAAATTTCTTTCCATTTGTGTAAAACCTACAGAATTTAATAGTAAAATAAATTAATTTAGAAATCAACTTTAACATTTGAAAGTAAAAATCAGGTGAGCTGTTTTCAAAAACAAATTGTAACGTTTAAAAATAAAAGCAGGACTACTTCAGAACTGCTCATTTAAATTTCAGAGAGCTTTAAAAATAGATGAAAATTTCTTGAGTATTCACTGCTCAATCGAATGTTAAATAGGAGAACAAGCCGGGTCACCTCAGTGCCCACCAGGGGGCCCCTTTTGGTCTTTCTTTCCCTGCTTTGGTCGCCTTTGAATCTTTTTACTTTAAATGTTGGTTTTTTTCCCCTTTACCCCCATGTTTTTCCTTTTTCTCCTCCACTTTTCTTTTTTGATCCTAACGGACAATATAATAAAATATTAGCATTACTTGCTGATTTTTTAAAATAAAGTACTTTGGTTTTTGTTCTTAATTTGAGAAATACCATTTTATATTTTTTCTTAAAAAAATTTTTTTTTGGTTTGTGTATAACCTATAATTAATTTTTAACATTGAATAATAATTGATTGAAAGACTATAACTTAGTCTTTTCTGAAAGAGATGATCATTTACATGACTTCCGTGAAATATAAGTACCCTTAAATCCAAACTACATGTAATCTGTATATGCTTTTGCCTTTGTGGGAGTTTTATCATTTCCCCCTTTCAAATTCTGACTAAACATGGGAGGTGGCAAAGTGGAAATCGTTTCTTCCTGGTATCCACCTACATACATGCTATACTGTCGCTTCAGCCAAAGTCAAATTTAGAACCAAAGACTGAAATGAATAACATAGAAAATAAAACCACATTCACTCATCTGGTATGAACTATTATATCAAGTAAAATGAAAGCCTGAGTTTAAGTTACATCGTAATTCCGGATTCGGCAAAAATATTTCATTCTATTGTGAATGAGTGAAAAGTTGCAAAAGCCTGCAGTGGGATTCTATTTAAATCTTTTCCTGAAATATATTTTCTATTATACCCCATGTAAAAGTCCCTTTATAGTACCAGGAATGTGGTTTCTTGAAAACTGGTCTCTGAGTTCAATCAATTATTATTCAATGTTATAGTCGTATGGTAGTTAACATTTGAATGAAAACAGCTTTATTTTGTCTATAGTTAAGATCGACAAGAGAGGCCCTCTGATGTTAGATATCATATCTTCCTGCTCTTGGTTCAAGGAATTAGAATCATCACAAGAGAATGCCTTAGTTCCTACAACAAATGTCTATTGTTTTCTTGTGGAATGTTATTGACAGATTCTTAAACATGCCTTAGATTCCTATAAAAACTGCTTGCAAGCAAATTGCTTTGAAACAATACAGCATTGTTGTATCAATATAACAAAAACAGCAAGTTTGGCTAACCTTTAATCCCGGGTGGTGACACGAGTTATAATTTCACGTGCCTCAAAAATGTTTAACGGATGGCTAAACATTTTGTGGTGCTCTTTAAAATTTGTTTTCTCTCTCCACTCTTGCCGCAAAACCCTCCTTTATGTTGACATACAATTACTAAATAACACATCTGTGTCATTCTCGGTCTGCCCAGTTTTTAGGGGAGCTCTGCAACCAACTTAAGTTCTGAGAACATAGCTCTGCTTAAGAACCACATGGAGAGTCATAAAATACACCTGGGGTGGAGGACTAGAAAGGTGTTATTTTAAGAGCTCCTCAGATTATGTTAATATATGGTCAGGATGGGAGCATCTGAAAGAATATCATGATCAAGATTACATGAGGTGAGTAGGCAAAAAAGAAGAGTGAGCCATTAAATCAATATCTGAAGCTAGTCACATGACTGGTGGTCAAGAGAGTGACTGGATGTCTTGAGATATAATTCATCATCCAAACAAACATACAGAACAATCAGCTTACGCCTGCCAGGCCAGCGAACACATAGGATCTTTAAAACGGGTGATGCATGGCTGCCTTGGATTGCTACTGAAGAAGATGCGGAGAACAACACAAGACGGATCAGGGAAATGCCTATAAATACTGCACCAAAATTGGTGGCACAGAGCCCTGCATCACAGAGGAGGGAAGTCAAAGCAGCTGAAGTCCTTTCAAGGATACTGCTTTCTGGTCACATATCTGTGAAAACCATCGGCTTTCTCCCTTGCATCAGCGCCCCTGTGGGTGGGGACTGTGAGAGGTGGGGCGTCTCGGTGAGCCTGTCAGGGTTTAGCTAGGCCAGGCCTCTTAGTGGGGAGTACAGCGAATTCCAGGGACTGGCAGTGGGGTAAGGGTTACCAGTTCCTGCAACCCTCTGTCCTCTATACCTGCATTTAACCTGCCCCAGCCAGAGCTATGCCAATGGCCTATGAGACTTCAGCATAGAACTGGGAAGGACAGAAGGCACCTGGAAGTGAGGGACTCACTAAGCTCCTCTGCTGACAATCCCAACTCGCTCTCTAAGATCAGTCTCAGTTCAACTCTGGGTCACGGCTGGGGCTGACAGAGGCTGAGGGCCACCTCCAGCCCGGGCCTAGGGTAGCAAGAGGAGGCTCACTCAGTGCCGCCCTGGGGAAGAGCGCGGAGAGGCGCTTCTGCGCCCAGTCTCAGCCTCACACATCCTTCAATCTTGGAGCAGCTGGAAGGTGTCCAGGAGACAAAGTAAAGTTTTTCACTTTGGTTTCTTTGGATTTCTAACAATTAATAAAAACTTCGGACCTTTTCAATGTACATAGATTTTCCCAAGCTTTTTGTTTGTTGGTTGATCGCTTTTTTTGTTTTTGGTTCAGAACTTTGAGCTTTTTATTTTATGTTTCTTTGAGAAATCTCTTATGTAATCTGAACTTCTATTTTCTTTGTGTAAGTCAGTGGGCTCTGAATTACTCTAAAATCAATTTCAGCATTTTTATACTCACTGTTGCAAGGTTTCAAAGCCTTGTTCTTTATAGAGCAATTCTTGCTTCATCTGCGAGAGTTCCCTCTTCAGCTTTTTAACCTTTTGTGAGAAATCAATGTAAATATGAATGTTTGTAAATAATTAGCAACACTGTTTTAAAATATAATCCATTAGTAAACTATTAAACACATAAACACAGCCCTTGGTTGAACATTCACTTTACTAGTCTCTCCTTGACTAATTTATGGAGGATAGATTAATTATGTTTAAATTATCACTGATGTACATTATTACTAATATTTACCCTCATCCTCTTATTTAGCAACATTCCTATTGTGCCCATTTTGTGATAAATAGCAAAGAGAGAGTCAGAACTTTCAGCCAAGATAGCTCTGACCCTAGAAGCTTGTATTCAGCCTTCCTTCGCTAGGCGTCAGGACCACTGAGCACAACTCTGCTTCTCAAAGATGTCAGGCGGTACCTGCCTCAGTGCTTCTGCAAGTGCCGGACAACTTCTCCCTCCAGTCTTCTATACTCAACTCCTTGTCACTCAGGTCACTCGCATGTTACCTTTCCAAATAGGACTCCTCTGACCACCCCACCCATGCCATTACTCTTTTTTATTTGTTCATAGTATTTTTCAAGAGCTGAAATTTTCTGTGTACTTGTTTACTGTCTGTCCCCCACGGAAAAGTAAGCTGCATCACACCAGCTATATCGCGAACTTCTAGAACAGTACCATGCAAACAGTAGGTGATCAATGAATATCTAATGTCAAACCGATAAAAAATTTTTTCCTATTGCCAAATATATTCTTTGGTAATAACAATACTAAAATCTGATATGTCAGAAGAATAGCGAACGCTTGGTTTAGTCACAAACTAGGGTTCTTCGCATGGCTATCAGAAACTTATTTCTGAATGTTAAGTTATAGCCTGAAATTTTAAGCACATTCTGTTATACAGTATTTCAATGTGCTTTTGAACATTTATTTCCTATTTATTCTACACGTTCCACAAATATTTATTGACTTTCCACTACGTGGAGGGTCCTGGGTCTGAAGTGTGAACAAAACAGACATGATCTTTGCCCTCAATAATTTCTTTTTGAACAACAGGGAGCCAGATATTGAACAAATAATCATCGAATGAAATAAATCTTGCCAATTACCATAGGTGAGATAAAGGAAAAGTTCAGGATACTTCAAGATATAAAAGGGGGTTGGATAAAGCCTGTCTGAGAAAACGATGTTAAGCTGATGGGGTTAGTGGGACTTCACTTGGTAGAAAGGGGGTTCTCAAAAGAGCTTGTGGACAAACCCTAATCTGTGTGTGTGTGGGGTTAACTCATCAAATCTCTGGGATTCAAAAAATGCTACTGTCACTGGATTACAGAGGTGGTATGTAGCATGAGATAGGAACTGGAAAAGAAGGCCTGATTATATGGAGTCTGAAGCCATGTTGAGGATTTCTAAATCTTATCCTAAAAACAATAAGAATCAAGGAGGGATTTTCAAAGCATAATCTGCTTTAAGATTTTAAAAGACCACTGTGCCGACTCTGGTGATTGGATCAGAATGGCCAAAAGAGGTACCTGTACTGTGAGCTGGCATGACGGCAGGGCTATAGAGAGAAGGGCCCAGAGGAAGATGGTATTTTGGAGGTAGAATCGACAGGACTTGATGAAGGACTCAATGTCTCCAGAGGGAGGATAAGGGAAAATATGTGTCAAAGATCACTTCCCGGAGCTTGGCTTGCCACCTGGGGCGCACGCAGGTGCTTTCCTAAAGAGTGGGACCAGATTTGGGGAGAAAGATCAGGATTTTCTTTAAGATATTTTTCTGATACCGATGAGACTTCAAAAGCAATTGGAATATGTAGACTTTGATGTTCAGAAGACGTGTCTGGAATAGAGATACTAAATTAAGAGCCATTGACATAAAGATGACATTTTAAATGAATAAGAATAAATGGGATCACCCAGAGTACGTGAGTATTGAAAAGAGAAGAGAGTTCAGAAACACACGTTGGCCATCTTCATATTCAGAAAACTACTAAAGGAAGAGACAAAATACACCATTAAGTAGAAGCAAGAAAAGTTGGAGGGAAAAAAGAGAGCATCATGGAATGTAAGAGAAAAAGAGTCAAGAGGAAATCTAGGCACTATGAGTAATAAAATGACGAGGGCAAGTGCTGTGTAATGCTCATGTTTGTATACCTAAGGCGCAATACTTTGGATAGAGTAAATATTTAATAATTTATCTGAGTGTTTGGCAGTTTGTGTCTTAAGGCATTTACATTTTATCAGGGAAAGAAAATGCAACTAATTGTCCTGCAAGGCTAGATTTATAACTACGAAGAAGTATAAACAATGGAATCCTAAGGAGAAAAGGACTTGGGATAAGGGCTGACCGCATTCACAGTGTATGGTGAAGACATTTCAGTTTTAGCATTAGACTGTTATGTCAAAGAGCCATCAGTAATCAATGAGCTATTGCTCATTTCAGATGTACTTCTATTTCTGACGGCACTCTCAAGAGCTTTTTACCAAAAAGACTGTAACATTTTATTTTAAAACAACAACAGTTAATCCAAAAATCAATAGCAACTCAAACAGCTGGGCTGAAACCTATCTTTACCTTTGAAAGCACAGTTGATAAAAAAAAAAAAATAGTGATAGTGAGCTTACTTAGAAATGAATTAAAATAATTAGTATTATCTCATTGACAACAAATAGCATTCTACTTAAAATCATTTGGGCTGTGATAACACACCAATTTTTTTTCAGAAATTAATTAAAACCTAAAATTAAAATTTGACAATTCAGACTTCCTCTCTTATGTAACATTTTATTGTATGTTGAGTGATAGTTACAGAGAAAGCTAACCTTTGTTTTGTTTTCTTCCACATTATTTACTTTACCTAAAGTTGGTTGTAAACTACTGTTTTTATTTTAGAGGTTCTTCATAGTGGATTAGCTGAATGATTCTCAGCTCTGGAATATCAATATTGCATTCTATTTTGTTAGGTATAGAAAAGTTTGATTCTATTATATTGACAAATGAAAACAAATATTATTTCCAACCAGACATTATTCCTAATTGCTCCTGGTGTTAAAACTATGGTCTTAATTAATTCAACAGCTTTTCTTCTTGGAGAACCATTTGACACTGTTGGCTATTAGAGGCTTGCTACTTCTATGCTTCCACTCTCCTACCCACCCTCAAATGTAGGACACAGAATGTAAGAACAAATGTCCTTAGATCACAGCTAAAGGATTAAGTTAATGCTGACTTGCCAATTTACCACAATGTGGACTCTACTAGGAAGGAATAATGAGAGCTAAAATTCAGGAGTACTTTATGTATTCCAGACATTGTGCTACATATAAATAACTAATTTCTTTCCTTCCTTCCTTCCTTCCTGAGGAAGGAGGAAGGAAGGAAGGAAGGAAGGGAAGGAAGGAAGGAAGAAAGAAAGAAAGAAGGGAAGGAAAGGGGAAAGGGGAGGGAGGGAGGGAGAAGGGAGAGGGAGGGAGGGAGGGAGGGAGGGAGGGAGGGGAGGGAGGGAGGAGGGAGGGAGGGAGGGAGAGAGAGAGAGAGGGAGGGGAGAGGGAGGGAGGGAGGGAGGGAGGGAGGGAGGGAGGGAGGGAGGGAGGGCGGAGGGAGAGGAAAGGGGAGGGAGGGAGGGAGGGAGGGAGTGAGGGGAGGGGCGGGAGGAGGGAGGGGAGGAGGGAACGGGGAGGGAGGAGGGAGGGAGGGAGGGAGGGAGGGAGGGAGGGAGGAGGGAGGAAGGGGGGGGAGGGAGGGGGGGGGGAAGGAAGGAAGGAAAGAGGGAAGAAAGGAAGGGGAGGGGGGGGAGGGGGAGGGGAGGGAGGGAGGGAGGAGGGAGGGAGGGAGGGAGGGAGGGAGGGGGAGGGAGGGAGGGAGGGAGGGAGGGAGAGGAGGGAGGGAGGGAGGGAGGGAGGGCGGGGGAGGGAGGGAGGGAGGGGGGGGAGGGAGGGAGGGAGGGAGGAAGGAGGGAGGGAGGGAGGGAGGGAGGAAGGAAGGAAGGAAGGAAGGAAGGAAGGAAGGAAGGAAGGAAGGAAGGAAGGAGGGAGGGAGGGAGGAGGGAGGGAGGGAGGGAGGGAGAGGAAGAGGTAGGGGGGAGGGAGGGAGGAGGGAGGGAGGGAGGGAGAGGGAGGGAGGGAGGGAGGGAGGAAGGGGAGGGATGGAGGGGGGAAGAAGGAAGGACGGAAGGAAGGAAGGAAGGAAGGAAGGAAGGGATGGATTGTCTGGCGTGAAGAGTTCGTTCTTGTCTTAGTTCGTTCGTTCTTTCGTGAGGTTCTTTTTCTTTCTTGCTTTTTTGTATGTCCTTCCGTAATTCCTCTCCTACACTTCCTTTTCTTTTTCCTTTCTTTCTTTCTTTCTTTCTTTCTTTCTTTCTTTCTTTCTTTCTTTCTTTCTTTCTTCTTTCTTTCCTTTATTTCCTTTCTTTCTCTTTTCTTTCTTTCCTTTTCTTTTTCTTTCTTTTTAAATGCCAGTTTTTTTATTCATACTATACATAATTTTTTTAACATTTTATTTTTTTTTAATTTTCCCCCTCCCCTCTCCCTTCTGGTAACCACTAGTCCATTGTCCATGTCCATGAGTCTCCGTTTATTTGTCCTGTTCATTTGTTGCTTTTAGGTTTATATCTCACATGTGATATCATGTGATTTTCAACCTTTTCTGCCTGGCTCATTTCGCTTATGTATGATTATTTCAAGGTCCATCCAAGTAGTTGCAAATGGCAGTATTTTCTCTCTTCTTATGGCTGAGTAGTATTCCATCATATATATGTACCACTACTTCTGTAGCCAATAATCTATCATAGGAAATTCAGTTGCTTCCATGTCCTGGCCACAGTGAATAATGCTGCTATGAACATCGATCTGCAAATATCTTTTCAAATATGAATTTTCAAGTCTTTGGGGTAAATACCCAGTAGAGGGAATGCTGGATCATATGATAGGTCAATGCTTAGTTTTTTGAAGAACCTCCATACTGCTTTCCATAGTGGCCGTACCAATTCGCAGTCCCACCAGCAGTGTATGAGGGTTCCTTTTCCTCCGCATCCTCTCCAACATTTGTTATTACTTGTCCTGTTGATTATAGCCACTCTAACAGGTGTGAGACGGCATCTCATTGTGGTTTTGATTGACATTTCCCTGATAGCTAGCAATGTTGAGCATCTTTTCATATATTTGTTGGTCATTTGTATGTTCTCTAGGGAGAAGTGTCTGTTCAGGACCTCTACCCATTTTGTGATTGTTTGTTTGTTTTTTTGTTGGTATTGAGTTGTATGAGTTCTTTGTATATTTTGGATATTAGGCCGCTATTGGAGGTGTTGCTTGCAAATATATTTTCCCATTCGCATGGTTGTCTCTTTACCTTGTTGATAGCTTCTTTTGCTGAGCAGAAACTTTTTAGTTTGATGTAATCCCATTTATTTATTTTTGCTCTTACTTCCCTTGCCTTTGAGGTCAAATTCATAAAATCCTCTTTAAGTCCAAGGTCCTTGAGTTTAATTCCTACTTTTTCTTCTATGCATTTTATTGTTTCAGGTCTTATATTCAGGTCCTTAACCTATTCTGAGTTAATTTTGGTGTGTGGTGATAGACAACAGTCTAGTTCATTCTTTTGCAGGCGGCTTTCCAGTTTTCCCAGCACCATTTATTGAAAAGACTTTCCTTTCTCCACTGTATGTTTTTGGCATTTTTGTCAAAAATTATTTACCTATATAAATATGGGTTTATTTCTAGATTCCTGATTCTGTTCCACTTGTCTATGTGTCTATTTTTCTGCCAATACTCATGCTGTTTTGATTACTGTCACTTTGTAGTATAATTTGAAGTTAAGCAGAGTGATGTCTCCAGCCTCGTTCTTTTTTCTCAGGATGGCTTTGGCAATTTGGGGTCTTTTGTGCTTCCATACAAATCTGATGATTTTTTTGTTCTATTTCTTTAAGAAATGCCAATGGGGTTTTGATGGGGATTACATTAAATCTGTATAATGCTTTAGGTAATAAGGTCATTTTAACTATGTTGATTCTTCCAATCCAAGAACACAGAATATCTTTCCATTTTTTTACATCTTCTTCTATTTCATTTAATAGGGTCTTACAGTTTTCATTATATAGGTCCTTCACATGTTTTGTTAGATTTATTTCTAGGAATTTTATTTTTATTTTTTTTTGCAATTGCAAAAGGAATCACTGTTTCACTTCTTTTTTTTCTGACATTTCATTATCAGAGTATAGGAA
Organism: Rousettus aegyptiacus; assembly: GCF_014176215.1. Taxonomy (NCBI): domain Eukaryota; kingdom Metazoa; phylum Chordata; class Mammalia; order Chiroptera; family Pteropodidae; genus Rousettus; species Rousettus aegyptiacus. The sequence goes on from NW_023416286.1 coordinate 28,722,555, forward strand.
CGCTATGGATTTTTGAACACTGATTTTGTATCTAGAGACTTTACTCTATTTGCTTACTGTTTCTAGTAGTGCTCGTGTGGAGTCTTTAGGGTTTTCTATATAGAGAATCATGTTATTTGCAAATAGAGACAATTTAACTTCTTCCTTTCCTATTTGGATGTCTTTTATATATTTCTTTTGTCTGACTGCACTTGCTAGGATCTACAATGTTATATTGAATAACAGTGGCGATAGTGGACAGCCTTGCCTTGTTCCTGATCTTAGAAGAAAGGTTTTTAGGTTTTCACCATTAAGTATAATGGTGGCTGAGGGCTTGCCATATATGGCCTTTATTATGTTAAGGTACTTTCCTTCTATACCGATTTCGTTAAGTGTTTTGATCATAAATGGATGCTGTATCTTGTCGAAGGCTTTTTCTGCATCTATTGATATGATCATATGATTCTTTTTAATTTGTTTATGTGGTGTATCACATTAATTGATTTACATATGTTGAACCATCCCTGTGCACCTGGGATGATGCCCACTTGATCGTGGTGTATAATCTTTTTAATATGTTGCTGTATTTGGTTCGCTAGTATCTTATTTAGGATTTTTGCATCTGTGTTCATGAGAGATATTGGTCTGTAGTTTTTTGTGTGTTATCTTTACCAGGTTTTTCTATCGAGGTAATATTGGCCTCATAAAATGAATTGGGAAATATTGCCTCATCTTCGATTTTTGGGGAAGATTTTGAAGAGAATAGGTATTAAATCTTCTTTGAATGTTTGGTAGAGTTCACTGGTGAAGGCATCTGGTCCTGGACTTTGACATTTTGGTAGCTTTTTGATGACTTTCAATTTCCATACTGCTGATTGGTCTACTTAGATTTTCCATTTCTTTTTGATTCAGCCTGGGAAGGCTATATTTTCCTAAGTACTGGTCCACTTTTTCTAGGTCATTAAAAAGATCATAGTATGATCTTTTGTATTTCTGCAATGTCAGTCATAATTTCCCCTCTTTCATCTCTGATTTTGTTTGTGTCCTTTCTCTTTTTTCTTTAGTAAGTCTAGCCAGGGGTTTGTCAGTTTTATTAACCTTCTCAAAGAATCAGCTCTTTGTTGCATTTACTTTTTCTGTTGTTGTTGTTTTTTTTTGTTTTCAATTTCATTTACTTCTGCTCTAATTTTGATTATCTCTTTCCTTCTGCTGACTTTAGTCTTCATTTGTTCTTTCTTTTCTAGTTTTTTAATATGAAGCATTAGGTTATTTATTTGGGCTTTTTCTTGTTTTTGGAGGTAGGCTTGTAATGATATGAACTTTTCTCTTATGACTGCTTTTGCCATGACCCAAAAGTTTTGATAAGTTGTACTATCTTTATTATTTGTTTATATGTATCTCTCAATCTCCCTTTTATTTTCTGACCCAGTTATTCTTCAGTAGTACGTTGCTTAATCTCCATATTATTTGTGGTTCTTTCCACTTTCTTTATACAGTTGATCTCTAGTTTCAAAGCATTATGATCAGAGAATGTGGTTAGTATGATTTCGACCCTCTTATATTTGTTGAGGCTCTTTCTGTGTCCCAGTTATGTGGTCAATCCTTGGGAATGTTCCATGTGCACTAGAGGAGAATATATAAGCAGCTGTTTTGGGATGGAAGGCTCTGTAAATGTCAATTATGTCCAACGGTCTAATGTGTCATTTAAGGATGTTATTTCCTTATTGGTTTTCTGTTTGGATGATCTATCCATATCTGACAGTGGGGTATTTAGGTCCCCTACTATGATAGTGTTTTAGTCTGTTTCCCCATTTAGTTCTGTTAGTAATTGCTTTACATATTTTGGGGCTTTCTGATTGGGAGCACAGATATTAATAAGTATTATGTCTTCTTGGTGCATGATTCCCTTTATCATTAAGAAGTGTCCCTCGGTATCTTTACTTTTTTTATCTTAAAGTCTATTTTGTATGATATTAGTACTGCTACTCCCACTTTACTCTGAATGTCATTTGCTTGAAACATCATTTTCCACCGTTTCACTTTGAGTCTATATTTGTCTTTGGAACTGAGATGTGTCTCCTGGAGGCAATATATGGTTGGGTTTTGTTTTTTGATCCAATCTGCAATCTGTGCCTTTTTATTAGTGAGTTCACCCCATTTACATTTAGGGTGATTATTGAAATATGAGGTCTTCTTATAGCCATTTTATCTTTTGCTTTCTGGTAGCTCAGTGTTCCCACTGCGTCCTTGTCCTTGTGTTCTGTTTTCGTTATTTTGGTTGGCTTTTGTGGGTTTTCTCTCTGGTCCTTCTTGTTTTGTTATATACTTCAGTTCTAAATCTTTGGCCTATGGTTACCATTATGAATATGCGTGTGCCTTATCTCCATTCCCCTTTGCAAATTTAGATCTTTGAATATTTCCTTTTTCAGTCACTGTTGTCTTATTTTGTCCCTATGTATGCTGAATGTTCATCACTATCTCGCTATAGCAAATCTCTTCCTATTTTAAGATTATAATGCCCTGTTAGTAGTAAAGGGTGCACTCCTCTGCTTTTATCAGCCTGCTAGTCACCTTACTCTTAATTATGTTTTGTTTTGTTTTTTCATTTTGTTTTAGGTGAGCTGACCTCTTTCTGTATTACCTGTAGTGCAGGCCTCATAGTGGGGAAATCCCTCTATTTTTGTATGTCTGGAAAGGTCTTTATTTTTCCTTCATATCTAAAGGAGACCTTACCTGGATACATTATTCTAGGCTAGTAGTTCCTTTCATTTAATAGTTCAAATATTTGATTCCACTCCTTTTTTGCTTGTAGGGTTTGTGCTGAGAAGTCCAACGATAATCTAATAGGTTACTGGCTTCTTTTCCTTGGCTGCCCTGAGAATTCTCTTTGTTGTTGATTTTTGATAATTTCAATACTCTGTCTTGGTGAAGGTCTTTTTGGGCTGAGATAATTGGGTGTTCTATTGACTTCTTGAATTCCAAGCTCCAGCTCATTCCTTAGATTTGAGAAATTCTCATCAACTATTTGTCTGAAAATGCTTTCTAATCTCTGCTCCTTTTCCTCCCCTTCGAGAATTCCCATTATTCTTATGTTTCCTCTTCTGATGGTTATCATCTAGTTCTTGTATTTCTCTTTCATTATTTTTCATTTTTCAGTTTCTCTCTTCTTCCTTCTGATTTATTTCTAGATTTCTGTCTCTGATATCACGGATCCTTTCCTCCATTTGGTCGACTCTATTTCCCAAGCTTGTTATTTCATTTTTCAACTCCTGTAGTGTGTTCTTTATCTCCAGAAGGTCTATTTGGTTCTTTTTGAGGGGTTCAGTCTCCTTGCTAAAGAACTCATTCTGCTCATCTAGTTGTTTTTTCAATTCCTGAAATTGTTGATACAATTTGTTTCGGATCTCAGTGAGAGTTTTTTCAGAAGTACCATCCTGAATTCTCTGTCATTTAAGTCATATATTTCTATGTCTGTAAGCTTATTTTCTGGAGATTTTTCTCTCTCTTTTTTTTCTCAGATGCCTTGTCACTTTGGTTGTCCATGGTGTTTAATGGTCTATTTCCCCTCTGGGAATTAATGGAAGAATGTTCTGCTTCCCCCCCCCCCCCCCCCCCCCCCCCCCCCCCCAGAAATAAGATTTCTTATATAATGGTCCCAACCTGTTGCAAGTAAGGTGTTTTTCTCTTGGTTTCCAGTAGGTGGTGTCTAAGTCTCTGGGATCTCTGCTTTATATACAGTCTTAATAATATCTTTTTTTCCCCCTTATAGATGTTTAATCATGCTCTCTACGCTCAGTCTCAGTTCCTGTTAGTGACAGTTCCGGTAGCGTTTGCTCAGATTCCCCTGGGGCTCCACGGTGTTCTGTCTCGGAGGGTATGGGGGGAGAGGCCCTTTGGGTTGGGGGTTGGAGGATGTGGATCAGCCTCAGTTTTGCAACTGGGCTGGTAAAAATCAACTGTTGTTTCTCTGCTGTCCTCGCTTTTCTGCCATCCCTGTTTCTCTGCCTTCTCCCCTGATGATTGGGCACTGCCGCTGGCTGTGTGGAGCTCACAGCTCGCTCAGGCAGGGCTGTTCAGGGAACTCTCTGCTCCTTCTCCCCTCACCCTCCTCCTACAGGGAGCTCTGGCTGCAAGAAGCAGCTTCTTTGTTTCTCCCAGTCTACCGCCTGACGCCCAGGGTTCTGACCTGTGGTAGCTCTTATGAGCAGATCCCACGCTCAGACATGCTGGTGTGCAGTTTGAGTGTTTTTTGTTGTGTTTTAGGTGTTCAGCTTATTGTCATTTCAAGAAGAGAGATCTGGGGACGTCTCTCATGCCGCCATGTTTAATCCAATCTCCTAAACAGCTACTTTCAATCCTCACAACTCTTCTCTTAGATAGATACAGTTTAATTCTTATTTAATAGGTGGGGAATCTCAGACCTAAAGAGAATACGTAATCCGCTGAAGGTTTTGTTCCTATTGAGCAACAGAGAGCAGTCTAAAACCTAGGAGAATTTTTTTAAAACTATGATCATAAAAGTTTTGGTTATTAATGGCATGATAATACATAGATGAAATACAATGTAGAATTGTAGCAAAATGACCTAAATAAAATCTATAGCCTTTATTTTACCTTAGGAACTTCATTATTCCTATATCCCACCCAAACTGAAGATCTAAATAGCCCCACAACCCTAGAACCTGTGTTTCTTTCTCTTTACCTACTAGCCATACCCAATCATCTCACTGTACAGACCTATATCTATGGAATCAAATATCAAAACCTAGAGGACCAAACTGGAGACAAGAGAGCCACGACTTCTGCACATTTCCTTCTTTCTACACTGACTACGGTAAAGCAGCTGATATCTTCAAGTGATTTTAATGTTATTTCTAAAAATCAGGACACGCTGTGATTAAGTGTGATAAGTAAAACTGTAAATCACAGAGCTTCTTATAATTTCCTACAATCCTATTGTAATAAATTTCATTTTAGCAAAAGAAAGAAGATGACGATGAAGGAAAGGTAAATTCCAGAAACCTGTGGACCTCGGAAAGATCACAAGACAGGCAGGTTTCATAAGTTTGTCTTAAAAGTGAACCTGGAAAATGCCATAATGAGCAAAATGGCATTTCACTACTGAATACCTTCCATTTACCACGATCTCTATAGTCTTGCTGGGAGCTCCTCAAGCAAGCCAACAAAGGGCAACTGTCAAAATGCTCCTTCTGGAAAGCATTCCCTTCACTGCTGCTTCCACATCACTAAAAACCCTCACCTTTAAGAAAAATGAGAAATCAGCTCCAGATAGTCACAGGATTACTGACAAAAAAAATTTTTTTTGACTTTACTAAAGAATAGAGGAAAAAGAATCCCAGATGCTGTTAGAAACATTTGTGATGTCTAATAAGTAAACTGTCATTAGAAACAAGATAATTGAACACAACATTGTTTTAAAAATTCAAACTCTGGTTAACAATAGAAAGGAAAAAAAGTCACAGAAAAATTATATGAAACATTTATGAAATATACTACTTTGAGATACAAATAATAGATAAACATATGGAAAGTCGATGCTAGATCTCCACAATTAAAATAAATCAGTAAGTTGCCACAGGACTCAGCATAGCCTCGTTTAAGATCTCCTTTGTGAATATTCCAGGTGCACTTGAAAATAATATGTATTCTGCCGTCTTTAGATAGCATGATCTGCAAATGTTAATTTGATCAGGTTGGTGGATGATATTGTTTGCAATTCAACAACTGTGCTGATTTTGTCTGTATATTCTATCAGTTACCGAGAGAGGAGTGTTGATATATCTGACTGTAATTGTAAATTCGAACTTCTCCTTTCAATGCTACTGGTCTTTACTTCAGGTATTTGAAGCTCTATCATTATGTATACACATCTTTAAGGGTTATGTATATACATCATTATGTCCCATGATGAACTGAGTTATTAACAGAAAATCTCTAATAATAATATCTTTGTTCTAAAGTTTACTTGATATTAATATGGCAACTGCAACTTTCTTTGCCATTTGTATTTTCATGGTATATATTTTTTATTCCTTTAATTTTCAACCTGTGTCTTTATATTTAAAATAGGTCTGATGTAGCCGTCACAGAGTTGATTCTTATTTTAACTATTCTGATAATTTCTGCCTTTTAATTGAAGCATTTACACTTTTTACTCTTAATGTAATTATGGATATTATCAGGTTTAAATCTACTATTTTTATATTTGTTTCCTAATTATCACATATTCTTTTATCCTTTCTATCTCTATTCCTACCTTCTTTTGGATTAACTTTTTTTTTTTTTAATGATTCTATTTTATCTCTGCTATTGGTAATACCCTTGTATTTTCCTAGTGGTTACTCTAAGGCAGGGATTAGCAAATGACAGTTTGTGGGTCATTTGCTATGGCCTAATTTTTCATGGCTCATGAGTTAAGAATGGTTTTCATGTTTCTGATAATTTTCCCCAAAAAAATGAAAAGAAAAAATCTGACGGAGACTGTATGTGGTCTGATATATCAGTTTTCTGTTGCTGCTGAACAAATTATCACAAAATTAGCAGCTTGAAATTACACTCATTTAATAGCTTGCAAGGACTGGCTGGGTTCTCTCCTCAAGGTACCACAAAACTGAAATGGAGGTGTCAGCCAGGCTGAGTTCTCATGTGAAGGCTCTGGGGGGAATCCACTGTCAACTACATTCTTCTTGTTGGCAAAATTTAACTGCTGTGGCTCTAGGTAGGAATGTGATTTGGCTTCCTGGCTGGCTAAGCGCAGAGGTCACTCAGGTCCTTTCTGTGTGGCTTTCTCCATCTTTAGTATAGATGTGGTGCACGAAAGCCCCTTGTACTTCGAACATCTGACTTCCTCTGCTACAACCAGCCAGAGAAATACTCTTTTTGCATGGCTCATGAGATACCTTCAGCCCACCAAGATGATCTCTCCATCTCTAAGTTAGCTGTGCCATACAGAAGAACTCAATCACAGGAGTAAAATCCATCATATTCAGCCTAGAGGTTATGCAGCGTGCATATACTGGGGAAGGTGGGGAAGTGGGTAATCCTGGAGAGCATCTTAGAATTCTGCTCACCATAGCTTCAAAACTTAAAATAGTTACTATTTGTTACCTTTCTAGAAAAATTCTGGCTGCTCCTGCTCCAGTTCATCAAATATACAGTCTACCTACAAATGATATTATATCCCTTTGTGAGTAGGGTGTTTGCCTTATGACAATATCCTTCCATTTTTCTATCCTTTCTGATATCCCAAATTTTACTTCTAAATATTTTATAAACCTCACAATATATTTATTCTTATTTAAATAAGCAATTATATTTAAATATTTTAAGTTATTAAGAACTTATCTATTTACACACTTATTTGCTATCACCTACATTTTTCATTATTTATAAAGATCCAAATTTTCATGTAGTATCATTTTCCTCTGTCTGAAGGAAGTCCCTTTAACATTTAATATATTACAGTTCTGCAGGCAAGCAATTTTCACAGCACTTGTTTGTTGGAAAAATTCTTTATTTTGCCTTCATTTAAAAAATCTGTAATAATTGTCAGTTACGAAATAGTCACAGGGGTGTAAAATACAGCACAGGGAATATAATCAATAATATTGTAATAATTATGTACGGTGTCAGGTGTGTACTATACGTACTGTGGGATTCACTTCGTAAGGTATATAAACGTCTAACCACTATGCTGTATACCTGAAACTAATGTAACATTGAACATCAACTGTTATTGAAACATTAAAAAAAATTAATTTGTAGTAAAATATATACATAATAAACTTTACCATTTTAAAATGTACGATTTAGTGGAATTAAGTGCAATGATCATCACTAGTCATCTCCAGAACTTTTTCATCACCCAAAGCGAAACTCTGTACCCATTAAACAATAACTCCCTGTTCTCTCCTCCGCTCAGCCCCTGGTAACAGCTATTCTACTTTCTGTTTCTATGAACTGCCTACTAGGTACCTAGGGGAAACACAGCATTTGTTTTTTTGAGCGTGGCTGAGTTCACTTAGCATAATGCTTTCAAATTTAATCCATGTTGTATCATGTATCAGAATTTCATTCCTTTTTAAGGCTGCATAATATTCTCTTGTATGTATACGGGCATATTTCATTTTATTGTCTGCTTTGCATATACTGCATTTTCATCAAATCGAGGTAAGGCCTTACATCAGCAATAATATTACAACTTGCTGAAGGTTCAGTTGATGGTTAGTATTTTTTAGCAGTAAAGTATTTTTAAATTAAGTACATACATTGTTTTTTTAAACATAATGCTATTGCACAGTTAATACAGTACAGTGTAAACATAACTCTTACACGTACTGAGAAACTAAAAAATTCATATGATGTACTTTATTGCAATATTTGCTTTATTGTGGTGGTCTGGAACCGAATCTGCAATATCTCTGAGGCATACCTGTGTACCATATTTTGTATATCCATTCATCTATTGATGGATATACAGGCTGTGCCATGACTAATTTTGTGTGTCAACCTGGAAGGTGTTTTTGGATGAGATTAACTCTTAAGTTGGTAAACTCTGAGTAGGCAGCTTTACCTCCATAATGGGGGTGGGCTTCATCTAATCACCTGAAGGCTTGATTAGAACAAAAAGACCAGACTTTCCTAGTAAGAGGGAATTCTCTAGGAGGCTGCCTTTAGACTTCTGTACCACTGGCTCTCCTGAGTCTCTTGCCTGCTGGCTTCAAACAGAAACTGCATCACTGGCCAGTCCACATGGTGGATTTGGATTTGCTGGTCTACATAATCATGTGAGTCAAGTTTTATAATGAGTCTCTTTATATATATACATACTTACATCCTATTGGTTTTGTTTCTCTAGAGAACTCTGACTAATAAAGGTTGTTTCTACCTTTTGGCTATTGTGAATAAAGTTGCAATGGACATTGGTGTATAAGAATACGTTTGAGTCCCTGCTTTCAATTCCTTTGGGTATACCTAGAAATAGAATTCCTAAATCACATAGCAATTCTGTTTGACTTTTGGAGCAACTGCCATACTTTTTTGCACAGTGGTTGTAAAATTTTCCATTTCCACCAGCAATGCACAGGGTTCCAATTTCTCCACATCCTCACCAACACTTGTTATTTTTCTGCTTGTCTCCCTTCCTTCCTGCCTTTCTCTCTCTCTCTCTTTCTCTTTCCCCCTCCTTCTCTCCCATTTTTTTTTTTTTTTTAATAATAGCCACCCTAATGGGTATATCTCATTGTGGTTTTGATTTTCATTCTCTTAATGACTAGTAATGTTTGTCATCTTTTCATATGCTTGTTGGTAATTTGTATATCTTTTTTGGAGAAATGTCTACCATAGTTCCTTGCCATTTTTGAATTGGGTTGTTTTTTTTTTTTTTTTTTTTTTTTGCTTTCAATTTTGAAAGAAATTTTCACTAGGTACAACAATCTAGGTTGACATTTTTCTTTTAGTACTCTGAAGATATCAGTCCATTGTCCTGTAGCTTGCATGGTTTCTCATGAGAAGTCTGTTGTAATTATTATCTTTATTCCTTTTATGTAATGTGCCTAATTTCTATGTCTGCTTTTAATATTTTCTCTTTATCACTTATTACTAGAAATGTAATTATGATATACTTTGATGTAATCTTCTTTGTTTTATTCTGATTTGGAATATCTTCCTGTACCTACAGACTTATAGTTTTAATTTCTTCAAATATTTTTTGTGCTTTCCATCTCCTTGCTCTTTTTTGGGGACTCTAATACGTACACTAGACCCTTTAAGACTATACCACAGGACACTGATGTGCTGTTAAATTTTTCTCAGTCTTTTTATCATCTGTGTAATTCATTTTGCGTAGTTTCTATTCCCATGTCTTCGAATTCACTGATTTTTATTCAGCATCTAGGCTATTCTCATCCAATGCATTTTTCATTTCTGATATTGTATTTTTATTCTGTAAAGGTTCCGTTTTGATCTTCATTTTTATCATGTTTTCATCATGTTTTCCTGTACATTCTTAAGCATATATGTAGTATGGTTTAACATATTTGCTAATTAAGTCATAGCTGTCATTTCTTCTTTTTGTTACAAGTCTTATTTTCTTGCTCTTTGAATGCTTGATAATTTTTAACAGCTTTCTTGATGCATAACCGGCTTATAATGAAATAAATGTTTAAACTATATACTTTGCTAAGTGCTGACATGTTATGCCCATGAAACCACCAACAGAATCAAGATAAAGAACACATCATCATTGCCCCAAAGCTTCCCACTATCCCTTGGTAGTCCCTTCCTTCTGCTTTTCCCCATTTCTCTCATTCCCAACATGCATGGAAGTTTTTGACAGGCTGCCAGACACTGTGTATTTTACACTGTTGTTGGTGGATTTTATTAGAATGCTAGACTTTCTAGTAGCACTCAGTTAAATATTTTAAATCAATCTGGCCCATTCAAGGTTTGCTTTTAATTTCTGTTAGGGTATGTTTGTAGCAGCCTTTGGTCTTGGATTAATTTGGCTCCACTACTGAGGTCTCTACCGAACGCTCTATGTCTTACAAGGTCCCTCCATTCTGGATGGTGAAAACATGAACTATTAGCAGCCCTGTGTAAGCTCTGAGAACTGTTTGTCTTCCTGCTTTCTTTGAGGATATCCTGTTAAAAATCCCCAGCACTTGCTCTTGCTTTCTTTCTCTCTCACTGTAGCTCCTTCCTCTCCGAAATGCTCCACCAATCCTAGACACTTCCACTTCACCGAACTCTAGTCTTCTGTCTCTTCAACTCAGGCACTTCACTGGATTATGGGTGAGCCCTATGCCCTGCACTGAAGATGGTATGATCTCAGGGCTCACCTCCCATTCCCCTTCAGTTAGAGAGTTTCAGTTATAGAGTTTCTCCGGTTTTTTAATTGTCTGTTATTAAAGAACAATTCCTACAGCAGTTAATCCTTCCTAGGCAAAATCAGAAGGTAGTTGATTTTTTAAAAGATACTGATGTGATTCCAACATGAATATTAGGCAGAATATCTGAATTTTAGACAGACTCCCTGTTGGACCTATTTCATCAATCTTTCTTTCTTTCTCTCTAGGCACAGTATCTAGATTTGGGATCCAACTGACTACTCTCAAATCATATAATTCTATTCCTCTATATCTTGAAGGAGCTCTTTCGGATTCTGGTTCTTTGATTAAGTAGAAGCTGTAGTGCTATGTCTACCACCCTCAACTCTAGAAATAAATATGATCGTGAAAATGCTGAAGATTGCAAAATGTATGTAGTATAAACAGATGTTTTTATCTCTCACAACTTCATTGTCACGGCCTCAGGAGAGTGATTCTCCCAAAATTTAATGTGAACACATTAAGCCGATGTATTTAGTGAGTATATGTCAAGAAAAGGTATTGAAATATTAGGAAGTGTAGTTTGAATGTATTCATTATAATATCTTTACCTCATACAGTTTCAGATAGCTGTTTAAAAAAATGAGAAAATGATTTTTGCAGGCTTTATAGAATCATTTAAAAGTGATCATTTATGAATCATTATTTTCCTATTCTTGTCTGTTTAAACTGTATAGTCTCTCATGGGAAAAGTTAAAAGCATTTAATTTTGTAAAATGGTATGAGCATTAAGGGTGTTTATGAATTAAGATGGACAAAACTGGAAGTCATGGCCAGAGAGATTGATATCGTAGTTAATCTGGGTGAGGAGAAACTAAATATCCCCTCCCCAAAAACACAGTGCTGTAGAAAGATTTCCTTTGAAGCATATATATATTATTTAGTCTATAGTATGATACCTTTCAAAGACAGAAAGGAGAGGAAAATCATTAGAGAGAAACAAAATGTTACAAAATCAACAAACGTGACTAAAGTGTTATAGTTTTACTCTACTCAAGGTCTGAGTATGCATTTTGAAAGAAAGCACTACTGGGCTATGAATTTAATCATTTCAAGTTCCTAGCATATCATAATGGAGATAGCATCAGTTCTTGCATTAGTCTCTTAGTCTTGTTTTCTCATTTAGTCTTGTTTCCTCATTTAGTCTTTTCTTTCGTGACTGTGAATCATCATCATTCTTCATTTCATTCAAAATTCACTAAGACTGGTTTACTATTTTCTAACCTACACCAACCGCTAAAGAAATTCAGTTCCAAACATCCTAAAGGAAGATAAACCAAACCTAATGCACGGTTTGGTGCTGCGCATTAGTATTGCTCTATCTCCTTCAATGCCCTGAAATCAGGTCAGTCACAGCGGAAAGAATTTGGGATGTAAACTAAGATTTAAATGTAATGCAAGTAAAAACATCTCTCTCATGTCTAGTCAAGAGATAAACCTTGTTTGTAGTCATTTACATTCTCAGAAGGCATATTTCTTTTCTTTTGAAGCATACTGCTATGAGTTTTGTATGATAGTTATATCAGTGGTTAAAGTGTCTTAATTTGATGTACACTTGAGTTAAGTCTACTCACAGTTATGAACTAAACCTTAAATTTAACTGCCATTTTTTACAATCTGTGCCCAAGTTTACAAATATATGAGATTATAGATAACTTTTCTAAGCCCATCACCATTGCTAAAATTAATCCAAAGTGAATTCACACTAACAATGTGTGAGTGAATATACCTGAGACCATAGTACATTATTATTAACAACAGTGCATACTCACCAGCCATGTGTGTAGAGTACAAATAATTTAACCAAAGGAGCCTTTGTTCTCTCTTTCTCTTTTTTTTACAAAATTAAAAGTTGGATCAGAGGATTGTTATAGTGCTCAATAAATTTCTCAAATGCATTGGTATTTCTGAAGATTCTTTTATACTTAATATTTTATTTCAGTTTAATAAAAAATAGTAGTAAAAACCTTAATCAAATTCATCAAACATTTTCTCCACCAAATTTTCATCATACCTCAACTATTTGTAATTTGGGATATACATTTTTAAAAATATTACTTGAATTTAAGTTTTAGTTTGTATGAGATATTACATTCCCTACTCCAAATGACTATGGTTTGTCTCTATTATGAACAAATAATAAATTTTGCAGTAAAAATTTTATATTTCTCTCCAAACATTACCTTAAAAAGTTATGGTATATTAATAAAAAAGCATTAATTTATTCATTTCACTATTTCAAACAACTAGAAATGAGATGCCAAGAAGTTATCATCTCCTTTGACCAAGGAGGAAATTGAAACCCAATGATCATCAATACCTATGACCATAATATAAAATAATATAAAACAGATGTTGTAGACAGATGGTTCTCAAATACTTGACCCCTGCTAATACTGTTGCATCAAAACAATGAAAAATGAAGTTAGTGTTTGGCTCTGCCTAAAAAATTGTTACCATAACCAAAAATGCTGGCAGGTACTCCAGGACAACAAAATGATGAAGAATTAATTTATTCCTGAGTTACTATTTCTGTGGCATTAATTTATGAAAGGGACTCTTAGTACACACAGGGATTCTTACGGGGTAGATGAGCCAAAAAGGACAGTTTATCAAATTCCATGAGACTCTGCCAAGTTACTCATCCACTTCTGAATGGTCAGGGCATTCTGAAAGTGGTGCTTGGCCAAAATGTGCACACAACAGCAGGGAGAGTGCACCATCTGTCCCACAGTGTTCAAACCATGACTCAGCTCAAAACTTCACAACAGCAACGAGGGCCAATTTGCTAAGGGAGCATTTCTAAAAAGACATTTACATTGACAGAAAGTATTAAACAAGCACCAATAAAAGAGATGAAGAGAGTGCAACTTTGATCTTTAATTAGTTATTTAAAAGTGTTTTATATCTTCTTAGTGATGGAAAGACCTTCTTGAGGAGGGTACTCCTATAGTCTCTGTGGTCGCGCGGTGACAATGTATATGAAACACAGGCTTCTGATAGTAAGCGTATGTTAAATCTGGCATTAAATAAGCTTTATCTAAGATTCTGCTGCATTAGGAGCCAGATCTGGGGCATGTGAGCATGTGGGCTCTCCTGGGATCTTCCCAGGATTGACATGAGGCTTCATTTCCTTCTACATGGTTATTCGTACAACCTAGCCTATATATTTTTTGTTTTTAATTCCCTTCCTTAGTTTGCATCTTTCTTAAAGGGGGATTTACAATGTGTCTTCCAAAGATAAGTACTGTGAAAAGTGGTTAAAATTTCAAAGGACAATAATGGTAAGTAATAAATTCCTGAGAAACACGCAGCTCAAGTAAGTACTGAGGTTTATTAAGAGTAAGTTTTGACAAAGTATTTTCATTTCCCTTTTTCAGATAAGGTATCTACTAGCCTAGTAGATCACAGACATGTGTAGGTATAGAACAGAAAAACAGCAACAAGGCATTTGACAAACAATCACAAGATACTCTTGAGAAATGTGAAAGAGTAAAGGGTCTATGATGCACAGGAAGATGTTTACACTAAAAAGACACAGAACACTTCTATCAATGACTCCTGAAATTTAACCCAGAAATCCAAACTGAGGAAATGTTTGGCTTCCATGAAGTATAGACAAACTTTTTTTACATTCTTTTTCTGAGAACAAGTAGAAAAGTTATGAGAAAAAAAGAAACAAACAAAACATCTATTTGAAGACACTGGCAAACTACCAAGGCAGCAAGAATTTGTATTAAAGACCCAAAAGATAAAGGAAGCCTATAGTCATGATCCAGACTGGGCACTGTTCTCCCTTTTGAGGCATTTGCATATGCAACAGACACTGAAAAGTTGGGAGAATGTAGTGGCTGGGACCCTGAGATGCGAACTGGCAGTCCCATAATGCTGAGCCACTTGGGAGAGATCTGGAGTGCAGTCTCCATCAAACATGTGGGGCCCTCATAAACCAGCACAGGGGTTTGGCTGGAATTTTGAAGAGCTTTTGCCCTAAGAGGAAGGGTAAACTGTAAATAGGCTCACTCTTACAAAAGGAATGAAGTCCAGATTTCAGACCCCAAACACTGATTGAATTAAATTACCTACCCCTGGCCTAACTCCCTAAAAGAAGTTAAAAACTAAATTCTCGCTACAGGATGACAAGATCATCCAAAACCTCAAATTATCTTTATACTTTTTAATATATAACATATAGCTCTTAATAAAAAAGTAAGCAGCTGTAAGAAGTCAAATATTGACCAAAAATCAAAATCATTCTTCAGATCATACTGCAGATTCCAACATATAGGAAATCTAGATATTACATAATCGAGGCATGAAATTTAAAAAGTAACTGTGATTATTTTTAAAAATTATATATCAATGGTCAAAATTTGGGCGAGTAACCAGAAACAAAAAACAATCAAAGAGAAATTTAAGAATTGAAAAATACGATGAAATTAAGCTGAAATCAGTAATAAAAGATAATAAAATTCCAAACTATTTAAAAATTAAGCAACACAGTCATATGAGAAATCATAAAGAAGTTAGAAAAGTTAGAAAGTATTTTTTTAAGAAGAGGAAAACAGAAGTTTATTAACATGTATACCTCATGTATACACACAGAGATACTCAGGGAAAAAAATGCATCATTCTCTAAGGTGGCTTAAACATATGCTTAAATATCATCTTAATAGGAAAGGAGAATGTAGGCCTCTTAGGAAAGAGTAAATGATTTTGGGGAAAGATAAATGGGTCCATAGAAGAACAGACATAAGATGTGACTATGACAAAGTTTGTCTGGGTGTGGGGTTCACTTCCAGTCTCCTCTTCTTTAATAAGAGTCAATATTCCCTGGCTGATGAAACTCTTCATGAGGGGATTTAGGACAACTAGTTACTTTTAGAGGATCTGTCCTTAGGCAGATAAGGGGAGCTCAGAGAAAACCTCTCCCTGCATTTGCTGTTTTTCAAGCACGTATAGCTCAAAATAATCAATATACTGAAGAGGACAGGAAAGCTAAGGACACTCAATCAGAATGGCAAAAAAAAAAAAGATGCCAAGACTAAAAAAATAATTTAAGGAGCATATGGGACACTATTAAGGGTCCAGATATCCGTCTAATTAGTGTAATTGAAGAAAATCAAGATGTTGAATAGCTGTTTGAAGAAATAATGATGGAAAACTTCCCTAACCTGGTGAAGGACATGGACATAAAATCCTAGGAAGTTCAGAGAACCCCAAAAACCAGGGATCCAAAGAGATCTACACCAAGACACATCATAATTAAAATGCCAAATGGTAAATACAAATAAAGAATATTAAAAACAGCAAGAGAAAAACAGATAGTTACCTATAAGGGAAAACCCGTAAGACTGGCAGCTGACTTCTCAAAAGAAACTATGTAGGACAGAAGGGCTTGGGGCAAAATATTCGATGTGCTGAAGACCTGGGATCTACAACCAAGAATACTTTATCCAGCAAAGCTATCATTTAGAGTTGAAGGACAGATAAAGAGCTTCCCAGACAAAAATAAACTAAAGGAATTTATCACCACCAAGCCAGTATTACGGAAAGGTTGGAGGGACGTCTTTAAGAAGAAAAAGCATGTATCAAAAACAAAAACAAAGAATGGTAACAACTACATTCCTATCAATAAGCACCTCAAATGGAAAAGAATTAAGTTCTCCAACTGAAAGATAAAGTAGATGAATGGATAAGAAAACAAGACCCCTACATATAAAAAGGAAGAGGATGGAAAAAGATATTGCTTTGATGGATCTAGAAGGTATTTAAATCAGACAGGGAAAAATAAACACTATATGATTTTACTTATATGTGGAATCTAAGGAGTAAAAAGGACAAACTAATCAAAAACAGACTCACAAATATAGTGGACGATTTGGTGACGGACAGAAAGTGGGGTTTTGGGGTCTGGGAGAATGGAGTGAAAGGTTAAAGAAGTACAAATTAGTAGCTGATGGATGGTCACGGGGATGGGGAGCACGGCATAGGGAATGCAGTTCGGATTAATATGTTGGCTAGGTGGAGGGTCAGGGGAAGGAGGGAGAAACTGGGAAGATTGTTTTATGAACTATGTAGATGTCTAACCAATGTACTGTATACTTGAAACTCATTAAAATAAATTAAAAAAATTTTGATTCAATACACTAACTGCAAATAATAAAACTGCCCAGTAATAAAGCACTCTCTGTCTCAATAACATGAACAAACTCAATCGTTGAAAAAGTTCTAACAAAGGCAGAAACACCGCCCATCAGGAATAGGTGGAGGAGGATCCCGCACTGCATGGAGATGGCGGGAGACCACTAAAGCCCCTTCCCCTACTTCGGAGCCTATGCACTGAATTTTACATTGAATGTAAAACCACAATAAAAAATTCTTACCCTTAATCGCGTCGTGGAGATCTCGGCTTTTAAAATATCAGGATCATATTTAGTACTAGATGAAGATCCTGAGAACACTTTTCAAAGAGAAAAATGAAAAACAAAGTTACATAACTAGCTCTCAGTTTAGAATTTACAAACTCTCAAAACAAGATTTACATGCTTCTGTGGATACTTACTTACTTTACAATTCCTTTACTGTCATTCATCAGACACCTAAATATAAAAAGTAATCTTCAAACCTTTTATATATTTTAAAAAACTCAAGAAAGAAAATGTCATAAAGACCCTGGTATACTTAATTTTCTTCTGGATTTTATAACAATTCATAAAATTTTAGAGGACCTTATTGCAGGTACAGTTTATCAGAGCTTCGCATTATCCAGAAACTTATAAATTAATAAAATTCCTGAGTTTATCTTAGCTGCTTCTTTAAACAAGACCAACTCCAAATGATCGGTTTTTGAGAAAAGAGAGAAGAGAGGTCAATCAACTCAGGTGATCAACAGAAACTTCACTTTGGCTAATAGTTCAGTTCCTCCCCACAACAAATAGAGTGTGAGAGCAGCAAAAAGGGCTAAATTATTTGCCTTGATCTGACAAGGTAAAAATTAATTCATAAATAAATAAAAGACAATCGGGCAGAGGGAAGAGAAAACAGAAGGGATACATAATCCCCAAACGAGGAAACTCTGATCTGAAACGGGGTCCAGGGGTTTTACTGAGAACTCTGTCATGTACCCCTTCTCCCCCGACACACACGCAATGGCTTTAAGGGAATCTTCTGGCCAAGGAAGGAACAGGACCCCAAATGAAACTCCACTGAAACCCAAGTGCCCTTCTGTTATCTACAGTTTGGTCCCCATGTTAAACTGTACTTACAGCTTGTGTGAGAACTTGACTTCTCCTTATAGGCATCATTTAATCGCACATATTCATCCAGGGCCAAAGCCAGTCTTTGCTCCTTCACGTGGTACAGCTCCTTCTGCGTCCTGAGGGCATCCTGAGCCACTGAGAGATAGTCCTTGAGCATTTTCTCCTGTTCCCCCCTCCATTGCTTTCTTGGATCTTCAATCTGTGTGGTTTCTGCAAATACAATAGCAGGGTTATTTTTTTAGAATTTAATTTTGCTTTTTCTTGGGGGGGATTATCTAAGATTTAAAAAGTTGCTATCTTTAATTCGTATATCTTCTAAGTAGTTTATTAGTATTTGTGAAGTGACTTCTCTAGAAATTTGATACAGTTTTTGTTTTATTTTGCCTAATCCCTCCTCGTCCTCATCCCCCTTTGGGTTCTTGTCAACAATTTATTATGACTTGAATCCATCACACACAATGTTGTCAAAGTAAATTTCCATGGCTGTTATCGGATCTCTTTTTTCAAAATTCTCTGGCTGCCCAATACCTACAGAAGAAAAGCCAGGCTATTTACGCCAGCATTCAAGGCCCTGTATGATCCAAACCCAATCCACTTTCCATGGCACATGCTTCCTCTCTCACTGAATGCAGGACCCTTGCCATGTTGCCCTCGACAGCCCTGCTCAAGGTCTGGTCTGCAGACCAGCACCTCTGCCTGTGCTCTGTTATGTGTCCATGACAGTAGGTGTAGAATTTTAAAATTTTTATACAGTTTTTGTATATCTGTTATAATAATACCAAGAATTAGATTGTATTCCCCCCCACCCCGATGATTTTTCTAATAATTTGTCTTTGTTGTGTTTTACAAAAGTATCAGTCAGTCCATAGTGGATTAGAAATTTTAAAAAAACAAAACAAAAACAAAGAAACAAACAAAAAACCCTGGTCCTAGTTTGAGAATACTCAAAGGCACAGTTCTTGGTTCTGCAAGTTAGAACCACCTAAAAGAGCTCTAAAAAAAACTCCCAGCCCAATAAGAGTTTCTGCAGGTGGCTCCCAGGCAACAGTAGGTTTGAAGCCCCTCAGGTGATTCAAATGAGCAGCCGAGGCTGCACACCCGTGCTCTGCCACAGGCCGCACGCTGCCTCCTCCGTTAAGTTATTCAAACTATCCCAGCCTACACTTGCTCAAACTTGCCTGCCGAGCCTCTCCAACTCCTCCCTTGGACGCCACAGTAAAGGCTCTGGCCCAGGCTTCCTCCTGCATTCCTTCTGCCGCCTGACTGACCGAGGCTTCCCCATGTGGCCCTGTGTGGTATGGTGTGCCCTCTTCTCTTGGGAACTGTAAGTTACACAACTTCTTTCAATGGCATTGACTTCTTTGTGTCGTCACTCAGTCACGTCCAAAAATTAAATCCAGGTACAATCAGAACAGGTGGGTCATATGAGAACGACTATGAGAACCCATTCCTGACCAAGTAGGACAGGAAAATTAATTGATTAATTTGCTGGAGTGTCTAATGGCATGTACTATCTTCAGAATGCTTTGTGTGTGAATCCCAGTCTTAAAGAACCCAGACTCAGTATGTCTGGCTGGCCCCGAGGGCTACAGTGATATGAGGTGATCGGACGTGACTACAACAATCCCTAGGGGCTAGTTCTGGAAAAGTTCAACCTGGTCTCTAGGGATAAGGTATAATGCTGAACTGAAGTTGTTTAGGCTGTGAAGCCCAGGCCACCGTTGGGCCAGCAGAGGCCCCGGCTGACTAACAAAGTGGCCTGGGTCCACCAGACACACTGCCACCGCTCTACTTTCTTTGAAGTAGTATTTTAAAAACTAATTTTTAAAAACTGTGAATATTTCAATATGCAAAAGAGGAATATCTCATGTAATTGTGGGAAAAATATGTTAGAGTCAACGTTTAAAGAAGAGATGCAGGAGGGGACAGGCCTGGGTGGACAGCCCCTCCGGTCAAGGATCTTCACGGACATCGTCACTGCGTGGGTAGCCTGGCCGCGTGGGGACTATGGAGAATAGGCAGAGATCAGCCAATAGGAGCCTTCTCAATTTTAAATGTTCATTATAATTCAAGTCTCTGGCTGTCTAAACATGTAATATTTATATATATGAATGCGGCCTGACTCAAAGTACTGAAATTATCCTCTAATGAACAGAACTTTACGGTCTTAAAAAGCTTTTATAACTGTGGATGACCTGCAACGACCCTCACTTCCTAGCATTCACACCCTTGAATATGGGCTAGACTTCGTGACTCATTTCTAATGAACACAACAGAGACTAAGTGATGGGACATCACCTGAGACTAGGCTACAAAAGGCTGTAATTGCCATCTTGATCTTGCTCTCTTATCTCCCTGGCTCTGGGCTTTTTTTGGCTCTAATGAAGCAAACTGTCATGTTGTAAGCCATTGTATGGAGAGGCCCATGTGGCAAGGAACTGGGGGGAGCAGGGCGGGGGGAAGGAGGGTCACTGGCTAGCAGCCAACAGATCCTTCCCCACTCATGGCTGGGGATGGCTACAGCCTGCTATGCTAACACCTTGAAGAAAGCTGTGAAAGTCCTTGAACCAAAGGATCCAGCTGAGTCTTGTGTGGATTTGTGACCCACAGAAACCATAAGATAATAAACAAATGTTAAGCCACTAAATTTGGGGGAAATTCGTTATATCGAGATACATAACTAATAAATTAACCAAATAAAGAAATAATATAAATTGAAATGTATATGAAAAACTTGAAATGTTTATAACTTATAATAGTTATAGAAAGATTTTACTCCCAGTTCTCTCTCAATATTCTTGAGAGGTTCTATCGAATCATATTTCCCTACATTTTGGAGAATTGACATACTTTCAATAAAATACCTGTCAACAGCTAAACTGCCCCAAAACACTGACAGTAACAGTGACTGACGCCTAAAAGAATAAAATATAATAATAATAATAATAATAATAATAAACAACTATCAGCGTTTGTTTTGGACAGATCAGTAGAAACATTCCAGTAGACTGGCTCAAATACTGTGTACCACGGGAGATTTGGTAGGAAACAGTCACGCTTGTGAAATATAGCACAGATCAAAAATGGACCAAAGGGCGTTCCCAAAGGCACCTCAGGGGGCTTCGTAAAGCAGGCCTGCGCTTCATCTCCATCAGCTATGTTTGTTTGCTGAATAGATTTGTGGAGAGTACTTATTAAATGTAAATACTAAAAAAAAGTATACAGACGTGGTATTTTTTATTAAGACCTGGTGGCCTTGGGAGACCATAGTATTATAATGCAATATAATTCGCATGTCATCTACTATATGAAAGAAGTAATATAGCACTTACTGTTAAAATGTCATGTATCTCAAGGAAGTCACATTCCATCAGTTTTAAAGATGTGAAACTTTATAGATAGAGAACACATTGTGAGTTACAAGAGCTTATCACGGGGGGATGATATTAGACTCTTCAGAGGAATATTATTTCTGTCTGTTGTGCATATTTCTATTTTTTCTTCTGTGCTCAGGAAGAATGAAAGAAATAAATATGAGCAACTTTTTTTATCTTCCTTTTTAGAGACTACTGCTAAGCTTATTTATTATCTGCTTGTTACTTCTACAGACAATTACTGACCATCTACCACATGCACCAGGGGAAACGATGCTCAGGCATGATCCTTCCAAGAACTTATAAAATATAAAATACATTGTGACACATGAATTTATAAAACCACACAACTATTTTATATAGTAGAAAGTGATAGGAGCCTTGAGAAGAGAATGGTTAAGTGCCATGGCAATTTAGAGACACAGGGATGTCCCCTGGCTGAAAAAGTTAGGTTCAGTGCAACAGGCAGTGATGAAAGAGGGCTTTGAACGGTTCCAGACAAGAGGCCCGTCGGAACCTAGGCCCTGTTCTCTTCTCCAGCCCTCTTCTCCCGCCCCGTCCACACCAGCCTTCAGAAATTTCTTCTCTTTCCTTCATCAAGCCCTCTTTTCTGTGGCCCCTCCAGACCTTTTACTTTACTTGTGGTCTTTCTTCTTGCAGGAAGTTTCTCCTTTTCCCAACCTTCAAACCCTATCCTCGCAAATCCCTGTTCTCTAGGTCTGGTTAACTCATTCTCTGGGTATTGGCTTAAAGATCCTTCTCTAAGTAGCCCAGCTACCCCTTCAGAATGCGTAGCCAACTTCTAGTTGTTCTCCTTTGTTCTATTAGTGTGATGATGGCTTTTCCCCCACATTCTACTATACCTTCTCATTTCCCCCCCCCCAAAACTCCAATAACTTACTGGGGTGATGTGCATATTTTGTATCTTGACTGCAGAGAGAGTTACAAAGGATTGCGCAGTCAAATTCACCGAGACACACACTTAAAATCTGTGCATTTTCTTATATGTAAATGAGACCTCAATTGCTAAAGGAAAGACAAAAAAATTAGAGTATAACTCTGACCCTACCAAAAAGTGATGTACTCTTGGTTATAGTGATAATATAACCTTATAAACCCAAAACCTTATAAACAGTACTTCATAATTACCTTCTGGTTAGTTAGCATTCCCCTCCAATATCTATACCCCCACTCCACACACACCCCCACTAAAAGCTGAATTCCATCATAAAACACTTAAGGCCTAATATAACTATCATTGTCAAGGTCAAATCTTTTACTTCTTAATATTCAATAGTGTTACAGAGAAATAATATTAAACAGCCAAACATTCTTTATTTCATTTTTTATCAAGATAAAGAGAAAATAATGCTGAAACTACACAATGTCAAGATACAACATATGTGTGGACCAGCTGTTAGGAGAAGATAATACCATTTGCTCCCTACACTACTTCACAGGAATGTCTTTAAGATTAATGAGATAATGGACCAGATCCTTTTTAGTGGGGAAACTACTTGCTGTTGGTAATTGGGGCACTTTAGGGCACAGTAAATCCATCAGGCCGCTGAGATGCCGCTAACTGCACTAGAGCAAAATGGCAGACGTAAAAATTTATAGTAAGAATCAGGTTTTTAAATATTCAGAATGGTGCTTTCTGAAGCATAATTTATACTTGAAATGCATTTTAATTTCTTCAAAAACAAACAAAAAGCTTTTAATCTGCAAGTTAAACAATAAAGCTCTTCCTTCTAGCATTTAAGAGTTTATCATTATACTAAGTACTCAAGGATAAAAAACAAAGATGCTGCCACTATTTGCAAGAAGCTCACAATTTAGTGAGTAAAGTGTACAAATAAATAAGTTAAATAAATATAACAAGTGATTTTTAAAAATTCCTTAGTACCTGATACTATAGAAATACCTGGACAGGAACCCTAATTCAAGATAGGGGACCTACAAGTTGGAGGGTTGGGTATTAGAGGTGGCCTTTGGGAAGCAGTGGGGCCTGAGAAGATGGACCCTAGAAGGATTGGCAGTAGGCCAAGAGGGCCTAAGGGCTGGGCAGAGAGTGCTTGGGGCTAGAAACAACAAATGCAAATAAAGGCAGAATGCACAGTCCTCCAGAGCCAGGGCAGGGCAGGAGATGAAAATGGAGGCCCGCGGTGGCAGACAGCAAAGAGCCTAATAGTAAGGAATCAAATATACGCATTTGGAACTCTTGGAAAGGCTTAGAGAGACAAATTTGGCAGCTGTCAGCCTCAAGGAAGTACCTGAAGTCATCACCCAGGAATATCTGCAGAGTGCAAACAGAAGACTGTTATGGAAATCCTACTAACTAGGTACAAGTGAAGAAGAAATAAGCAAGAGAAAATCGGGCAGCAGCAGCCAGGTATGTAAAAGAAATTCCAACAGTGTCATGAAATCCAAAAAAGTAAAGAGCCAGAGTGACAAGGACTCTATCAGATCAAGGAAGACAATACTATGCTGTTGTTTGGACCTCATCATTTGTGGGTCTCAGGTGCCCTCCTCAAGAGCAGTTTCTGTTGGCAAACAATGGTGGAAGTCGAGTTCATGAGGACAGTGGCTTTCAGTAAGTTTCATGGTGACAGGAAAAACAGAGAGGGCCATAGCTGGTAAGGGATTTGTGTTGAAAGATGGTTTTGAGTATGAGTGAGTGGGAGAGCGGAAGGGAGGAGGGAGAGGCAGAGAAGAAGATCGTTTTATTTCTTCTTTTGGTAGTTTTGGTTTGGTTTTATTTTGAGAGTTTCCAGTGTTTAAATACCAAAATAATAGAACCACTAGAAATAAAAATATAGAAATGGTGGGAGAAAACTTTAGAATCAGGAAATGATTGACAAAGAAGCAAAGCAAAGTAGAAGGATGGGATATAAAAGTTAAGAGGGATCTTCGCGTGAGCGGGGTGGTGTTCAGAACACCTGTCCCTCTGAGAAGAGAAAGCCCTGAGGTGGGCTCAGAACCCCAAGAGTCTGTACGTAGTGGGAGGGAATTAATTTTCTCATTTTAGTGTCATGAGAGCTTATTTCTGTCAAACTGAGACAGGTATGCTTGCTTTGGATTTCCCAAATGATATTTAAGAAAAAACTTTTATTCATATAAAATAAGTACAAAAGTGAGATTTAAATATTTATACATTATAGATATTCCACTGAATTGTTTATTTTCCGTGACATAAGAATGAATTATAACTATTTAAAAAAACTTAATTTTACTAGAATTAGTTCCTTCTACTATAACATTAGAGTATTTGGTTGTCAATCCTTGATAAGCAATAAAACCTAGTATATAATAATATAGTATTGAGAAAGGGTTATTAGAAAATACAAAAACAAAAGGTAACTTTAAAACTCACAATTAAGATTTCTTCATGGAATGTACAGAAACTTTTAGAGAGATAACATCTCTACAAAAAAGTTACATTTCTTCTAATATAAAAAAGAAGTGGAGACAAAACATATTGAAACTTGTTGTTTGTATTTATGTTAAACTAATGTATGCATAAAAGCTGGTTCCCAAACTATGTGCACCAGATGCAGTTAGTCAGGTTACTAACTACATGCATTTATTAAAAAATCGATTTAATACTTCCCAGTCCTTGCTCCTTTCAACCCCTCTATCTCATCTACCTGTGAGAATTAGACCATCTCATCGTCCTCAAACCTATTCTGCCCTAACTCTTAGTGATTCACACTGCTGCCATGCTTCTTAACAGTCATCTTCTCTGGTGCCACTGGGTTGGGGGTGAGCATTTTATTACCCATTTTTGGTTGTCTCTTAGGCAGAGCACCTCTTTTCGGTATAAATTACTGGAGTGAGTCCCTCATTCAGCCGTGCCTTTCCTGGAGCCTCAGACCGGATCACTTGGAGGCAGAAAGCCTTCTCACCCAACCCCACACACCGCACAAACTTCGGCCTCTGCAGATTCAAGGCGCAAATGGTGCAGTTCAATCAGTTCTGGAAGCCCTCCCAATCA
Source organism: Rousettus aegyptiacus (assembly GCF_014176215.1). Taxonomy (NCBI): domain Eukaryota; kingdom Metazoa; phylum Chordata; class Mammalia; order Chiroptera; family Pteropodidae; genus Rousettus; species Rousettus aegyptiacus. The sequence continues at coordinate 28,748,071 of NW_023416286.1, forward strand.
CCCTGGGAAATGAAGATTTGCCCAGGTAAAAAGAAAGACCCCAACAGAAACAATGCAAGGGTATTTTCACACATTTGATATGTGATGTGAACACACTTTACATATTTAACATTTTTAGATTTCTAAGAGATATTAATATGAGCTTTTTGTGCCTCTCAAAAACTTTATACCTACACAAGGGCAGCTGCAAGCCATCACTAATAAATGGACAATAAATAAAATAATTTTCTATAATGATACTATTTCTAAAGATATTAAACAGTACTATATTATGTAAATTTTTAATATATGAATAGCTCTAAGAGAATTAAGATAAGCATAAATGTATTATGTATTTTTCAAAATCTATAAATATGAAATTATTTTTAAGTGAAATAAGAAAAATGAATATCAGTATTCATGTGACCATCTGAATACATTTTTAAAGAGGTAATAGAGAGTTAAATATAAATATAGGGAAAAAAATGACGTAGATGATAGCAGCTCTGTTCATTCCTCTGGTGACCAAATCAAAGTAGTGACAGAAACAAGGAGCATACAAGCCATACAACTAGGGAGAAATCCAAGAAATCACCCTGCGACGGCAGAAGGTACAGAAGGTAGGCGAGGGGAGGACACGGGGCTGCCTGGTGCGCAGGGGCGGAGTGAGCCAGTGGCTGCGGGGGGAGCACAAGCTTCTAAAAGGGGCCACGTCCGCGCGCGAACTTTCACGGTGACGGACCTACTCGCTGTGAGCACTAGTACCGATCTGGCTGTGCTCAGGGGGCACCAGAGACTTACAGGGAGATAGTGCTGGAGTAAGGGCCAAGGAGAGACTCGCTCTGTACAGAAAGTATCTACTGCCCAGAGGATTCCCTGAAACCCCACCTCCCCAATTCGTGGGCCCACCCAACCCACATCCAGGTGTATTTTCAGGGAGTCAGGTGCTGAGCAGCACCTAGACACACTGTAGGTAGCTAGCCTTGGTTTGTGGTGTGGCCTTTTGAGGTAACTATAAACACAAGCACCTGTGGATTGCTTGCTGAATCTTAACAGGTAGCCCTGGAGGGTAGAGGCTTGGGCTAAATTTAGCCTGCAGCTGAACCCCAGGATTGTGCCACGGGTCACCTACCTTCACAAATCCACACTAGTAAGACTGAGAGACTTAGGAGCCCTGCTTAGTACAAATAAACAGACATGGAAAGGCAGCCAAAATGGGAAGACAAAGAAGCAGAAATCATATGAGAGAAGAGAACAGAGATACAGATATAATGGGGTCAAGTAATCTAACAGATGCAGAGTTCAAAACACTGATTACAAAGATGTTCAATGAACTTCGGGAAATGTCGATAAATTCAGTAAGAACTTCCACAAAGAAAAAAAACATAAAACATAAAAATGAGTATGGAAATTATAAAAAGAAACCAGTCTGAAATGAGAACACATTATCTGAGATGAGAAGTATACTAAATTAATAAAAGAATAAACAAAGTGAATAAAGGAAAGGATGAAATGACCTATTTAGAGGACGGGAAAACCAAGGACATGCAATCAGAAGGGCAAGAGATAAGATGCCAAGACTATAAAAATAATTTAAGGAGCATATGGGACACTATTAAGGGTCCAGATATCCATCTGATTGGCGTAACTGAAGAAAATCCAGATGTTGAACAGCTGTTTGAAGAAATAATGATGGAAAACTTCCCTAACCTGGTGAAGGACATGGACATAAAACCCCAGGAAGCTCAGAGAATTCCGAAAATCAGGGATCCAAAGAGGCCCACACCAAGACACATGATAATTAGAATGCCAAACGGTAAATACAAAGAAAGAATATTAATAGCGGCAAGAGAAAAACATAATTACTTATAAGGGAACACCCATAAGACTGGCAGCTGATTTCTCAAAAGAAACTATGCAGGACAGAAGGGCTTGGCACAAAATTTTGACAGGATGAGGACTGAGGATCTACAATAAAGGATACTTTATCCAACAAAGCTATCATTTAGAGTTAAAGGACAGATAATGAGCTTCCCAGATGAAAATAAGCTAAAGGAATTTATCACCACCAAGCCAGTATTACAGGAAATGTTGGAGGGACTTCTTTAAGAAGAAAAAATACAAGACTCACTTCAGATTAAAAGACACACACAGACTAAAGGAAAAGTGATGGAAAAAGATATTGCTTTGATGGACCTAGAAAGCATTTAAGTCAGACAGAGAAAGATAATTTCTAAAGATTTCACTTACATACGAAATCTAAGGAATAAAAAGAACAAGCTAATCAAAAACAGACTTACAAATATAGTGAACAATTCGGTGATGGACAGAGAGGAGGGTGGTTTGGGGGCTGGGAAAATGGGGTGAAGGGTTAAAGAAGTACAAATTAGTAGCTGATGGATGGTCATGGGGATGGGGAGCACGGCATAGCCAATGCAGTTAGAAATGAACACATTGGCTAGGTGGAGGGCCAGGGGAGGCAGGGATCAATTGAGGGAATCATTTTACAAACCATATAGATGTCTAACCAATGTACTGTACACTTGAAACTGATTAAAATTAATAAACTAAAAAATGTATATATATATATATAAACACACATACACACACATATATAAACAAACCAAAAAATACTTTGAGTGTGTGTTTTAAAAAGTTGTTCACGGCTGCGGTAATCCTCTGTCCTAGCCTTTACATGTCAGGGATGTGACAGATTTAAAAGCTATTAAAGTGAGAGGTGTTTCCCTTCTAACCACAAAAAAATCAGGAAGCAGAAACAAGACAAGGTTTAGGGCTTTTCTGTAGCCACAGCTGCACTGTCCAGAGTTGGTGATGAGCATCAGTTCCTCCCGTGACCCCACCATCGACACACATACAGCTGTGCCATTAGACCAGACTGTACCAATGCCCACCTTTTCAAGGGCAAGGACAAGAGGAAGCCCAATCTCAAGGTGCAGTGGTCACAGAAAGAGGAGCCAAATGGTTCATGGTCTCCAGCGGCCCCAAACCTACACTCCCTATGAGGCAGGCAGACAGACCAAATGCCTACCTCTCTCTCTCCCCACAAGCCCCACTCTACACACATGCCCCAAATTTCAAAAGGGGTATTTCAGCTAAATATTAGTCCCTGAGAAAATAGGGCTTAAAATAAAGAAATATACTTATAAAATGTTTACTCTTTTGTATGACTCTAGATTTGGGGAGATTACTTTTCTGATATATTTGCTCTACCAAACAGAAAAACTTACTGTTCACGTGATCGATGTAGTAGACACCAATCTGAGGGTCAAACCCTGCTTCCCATCCCCATGGCAGTTCATCCCCAACGCAATCCGCAAACGACAAGGGCTTCGTTAACCTGTAACAAACCAGAAAAATGCACAGGTGATTCTTTCCATCAAACCACATCGATTAAAATTCAGCCCCTTAACCACAGTTAAATGTCCAGGCTGCTTGCCTTTCTTTTTGGTTCCTGATAGCACCACTGTGTTTGAAACCTTACAGTAAAAAACAACAAGGATAAAATACAGAGATGAACATCCAAAAAAAAGCAATACGCCATAATACCCTTTTGAGGGCTCACAGTTTAAGACTGTGATAAAAATCTATACAATAAATAAACAAGGGCATCTTACATCAGGAAGAAGGAGGGCTGGGATCTAGCTGCATCTAGCTCTATAGCTAGTTACCCCATTAAAAAGAAAAATTTGCTTCAGGATTTGAATATTGGCATCATGGAAGACACCAGGTTCTCAATGCCTCTGAGCCAAGATACACATCACTACTAACTTCAGGTGTGGATGCTCTTTATATAAATTAACTAAACACCTACATAGTGGTGAGGTCCACTGTGAGTTCTTGAGAGGTGAGACAAACGTATTTTGATAAGAATCTTATACATAATAGTCACTCAACAAAATTTTTAACAGACCCGAACACACAAAGCATCTATTATCAATGTAATATCTCCTTCTGAAACCACCTTATACTTTCTCTTTAAGGTTTAAAACTAATGAGGATTATGCTGAGTGAAGTCAGAAAAAGATAAATACCATATGATTTCACTTATATGTGGAATCTAAGGAACAAAAAAGAACAAACTAATCAAAAACTGACTCACAAATACAGAGGACAATTTGGTGACAGAAGAGGGGATTGGGAGTTGGGAGGTCTGGGAGAATGAGGTGAAGGGTTAAAGAAGCACAAATTAGTAGTTGATAGATGGGGAGCACAGCATAGGGAATGCAGTTAGCAATAATATGTTGGCTAGGTGGAAAGCCAGAGGAGAGAAGGAGCAATTTGGGAGATTGTTTTATAAATGATACAAATGTCTAACCAATGTATTGCATACTTGACACTAATAAAAAAAAAAAACAATAAGGAAACCACAGTTTCTTTAGCAGAGTATAGGTTTCAGACTTAATTATGGATTGATTTTCTCTCTCACTTTCTTCACTTTTGCTTTTAAGATTTTTCCTGGGTATCAGAGCAGCCACCGGCAGGCTAGCACTACAGATTAGTGATGCCCAGTTGCAGAGTGGCCAACATCAGCTGACATATCTTCTAATTCAATGCAATGACACCCAGCACCGTCCTACATAAGAAATCACCTGGAATCCCTTTAACTCATGCAAATGAATATCAACGATCTCATAGCTCAACTGAAATATAGGTCACTTCCAGACTTACATCCTTCATCTGAATAACGAAGTACATCATCTACCCTCAGAATACTGGGAGAACAATATGAAGAGAAGGGAACCCCCATTCTTTCTAGGCCTAGCCTGTAATAGCTCTCCTCCAAGGACATAAAACACCAAAGAATGAAAGGAAGGAAGTGTCTCTCTTTACCCCTTGGAATGAAGTCTGCTTCTGAAGGTGGCTCCAGGGATACTAACCTTCGAAACCAGTTCATGTGACAGAAATGCAACCAGCTCTGCCACTGACTCACTGGGAGACCACCTCACCGAGCCCCTCTCTGCCTCAGCTTCCTTCTCTTTTAAGTGGTCATCACACCTCTATCCTCTCCCTGCAATTAACTACCTCCTAAGATTAATGGAAAGATCAAAAGGGATTAATTTACAACAGTGTCTAGGACACGGTAAGCAGTCAATCAATGTTAGCAATTAATACAAGTATGACATATGAATTGTCTCATTACTCTCTGGAGGAACTGAGTCAGGCAGCATAGTCTAGAACAGTGGTTCTCAAAGTACACCTCACAATCAGCAGCATCAACATCTAGGAACTGGTTAGAAATAAATTATTGGGCCCTTTAGTGGGCCTATTGAATCGGAAACTCTAGGGCCCAGCAACTTATGTTTAATCAAGCTCTCCAAGTAATTCCAGAGAACTTTGGAACCACTGGCTCAGAAATTAAGAGGTTAAGATTTGGCACCAAGAAACCTGGGTCAAACCCTGTTCTGCCACTTACTTGCTGCACAACCTAGGGCGGGTTTGTAACCTTAAAAGCCCCTGTTTCCCAACTTATTTTTTAAGGGCGGGGCGGGGGAGAGGGGTGGGTGGAGGAAATAAGTTTAAATGGGAACTAAAGAGTATAATGCCTGCCAAATGGTAAGCTTCAATATATATTAGATAAGTGAAAGGAATCTCAGATGTGTTAAGCAATGTGCCCAAACATGGCAACTTGCCATATTTACTTTTGCAAACCAGGAGTCAATGTGAACCCAATCTGAGTCAAAAATTCGAGCCCTTAAGAATTGTGCTCAAATTCCATCTTCTATCATATAAACTGCCCAAGAAAATTGAGTTTTCCTTTGACACAGGAATTAGATACTATATCAAAAAATCCGCATGCCACAGGAAATGGCCCTGTCTCCATTCGCTGTCTAGAAGACTGATCTTTGACGACTTCAATAGCGCCGATTAGACAAAGCGCCGGTGCCAGGATATGTGGCGTGTTACTCTGTCTGACGGTTTTCTTTCCCTAACTCCTTTCTCAATGCCATCTATAAAATGTACATGCATTCTAAAGAAATGAAGAATAAGAAGACTTGGAAATGGAAGTTTAAATGACAAAAGAGAGATACTATACAAGTTTTATCTTGGCACCAAATCAACATGTTTAAGCATGAATATGATGTGAATATATTTAATACTCTTAGAATCAGAAGTCATAAAAGCTTCAGAACATGTGCTATAATTACAAGTCATGGTAACTTGATTATACTTGGAAATAATCCAGCTTTCCCCATTAATTGTTCAACAGATAATAAGTATTTTATTAACTGTCACCATTCCAAGACTAGAATTAAATCTATATGATACATATAACTGTGAACTCAGCTAAAAATTCAGATGTTTCCATTCTTGGAAAGTTTAACATAAAAGTTTCTTTGTAGCGTCACTTCAAAAGTCAATTTAATACTTTATTTTCTGTATCTGGATAAATATATATCTTTTCTCCACACTCTATTATTAAGCAAACCCATTCACACATATTTATAAATTTCAAAATTTTAGGATTTAATTTTTATCCAAATTACAAGATATAAACAGAATAAATTCACAGATACCAAACAAAATTAAGCAGTCAGTTATGCTGCTATCCTGATAAAAGGAACATATTACTATGATATACGAAGAAGTAACACTAAACAAAAAGAAATAACAGGTGTATTCCAAAATTAAAACAATATGAATTAGAACATATATTGTGAGCAGAAATGTTGATTAGCTTCAAATTTCTTCTTGTTCTGCACAAGGAATCTCTGAAATATTCAATCCTTCTTTGATGTTATGGAAGTAAAAATGGATGTTTTTCTTTTTTTCTTTCTTTTGTTTTTTTGGTTGTTGGTTCCCTGCAGTGGAGCAACATCATGCAAAAAACCTAAAATTAACAAGAGACTTTATGCTAAATTCCAGAGGTTACTCTTTGCTTAAAAAAGTCTTCCTTTGCACCGTGACTAATGTGAAAAAAATGGCAATTTACTGCAGCGCTTTGCCAAAGTTTACGTATAAAATTTGAACTTTTCATGGTATTTCCTATCCTTCTGGGCACTGTATCATTCTTTTACACAATCTGTCATTTAGTATTTATTGTCCCATTATGGATATCTGTTCTATGACATGAGATCCCACACACAGATAGCTATATTTATTCTTCATAATTATATGATGGTGAATACTGTGTGTGCACAAGCACAAATCCAGGAAAACTGAGTTTGTACTAATTGCAACTGAGTGTGTACTAACTGCACCAAATAAAAAAGCATTTAACAGAGAAAACCATTTTCAGGTTAATAAAACTCTTGCCACAATTCAAGCCTCACAAATGCATAGTTTAGCATGAACGTGAAAGGTCTTAACAGTTATTTTTACTTGGTAGCATCTGCTGCTGTCATTGTTTAGCTAACTCAAAGCGGAGTTCACACTGTCAACTGTCTGATTACTACAGAACCTGCCCCCACAAACATCTCAATCTCGCAGAGAGAACTGGGAGGAAGGAAGGACGGGGTTCACAATGTGAATTTTAAAGGGAGAGGAAAATATGAGAAATCGTTTTATAGTTCTGAAAGAATTTCAATTTATAATGATGTTGATTAGTCCCACCTAAACAACTCCTGTTTCTATCACTCTTCTAGCCATGGAAATCAACAAACGATGATGCGAAGGAACAAAAAGAGGAAAGAGTGAATGGTGGCAGCAAGAAGAAATGGCTTTTAAGAGAAATTACACAAACCACTTCAGAGGCGGGTAACAAGGTTAGTTCTGTGTCTTTGAGGAAATTAACTTCAATTCTTCAAAAGGAATTATATTAGATAAGACAGGGAAGGCCCCAGGCCTGGTGCAATGGGCCAAGGAGAAGGACCGCTGCTCCAAGATTTCAACGACTCACCCAATGTTCTGAAGCTGGTAAACAGCATAACTAGTAGTCTAACCAGGCTCATTTCTTCAGATTTAGTTCATGTGATCTCTGCACCTGCTTGAGTCCTCAGACAGTTCTCTTCTATGTTGGCCCTAGGTCTGGTCTTCCTATGGCTTTTACCCACTGGCGCTACTTTTATCCCTCGGTGCCAAAAACAAAACTAAACAAAACAAAAACTAATATAATCCCCTTCCACATGATGGGCTTTCAAATATTTGAACACAATGATCTTGAACCCAAACGCCTGTTCCTCTCACTGTTTCTCATATTCTTCCTCACGCAAAAGCCTGCCAATCTGCCCTTAAACCCATCCGTTTCTCCCTGCTCTGCAATCTCACTCCATAAACTACTGTCAAGTATTAATCTCCTCTCATATGGTTGATTTTTTTCTTATTCATCCTACAAATGTACTCAGTCCCCCATACCCTAAAAAGTCTTTCTCCAGGTCTTCTGGCTCCTCTTTTGACATTTACTTCTAAACCATTCACCAATTCTAGAGATTTTTCATCTGGAGGATTTAGGAATCCAAATCTCTCTAAGCCCACCCAACCCAATTCTATGGTTACTTCATGGATATACTTCTGAAAGTCAATATTTGTCTGTGTTTTATCTTCGGAAGAGCACATTACTTATGCTGCTGGTATGGGGACCCAGATATATTATTTGCAAAAACGTCAATGCTTACAATATTCTATGTATAAGGAAATCAATTTTTACATATAGTAATTATACTAATAATATAAAACATTTACTGAGTGCTTACCATCTACCACACATGCTTATATATGTGTGTGCGTGTGTGTGTATATACATACATATGTATGTGTGTGTGTGTGTATATATACATACGTGTGTGTGTGTGTGTGTCTGCATCCTCATAAAACCGCAAAGTAGATACAATTATCATTGCCGTGTGAATGAAGTTCTGGAGGGAGAAGGTGGGCGTGGGGCCTGCTCTGGAGACGGCACTGCTGAGTGGCTGCCCCCCTGAGCGCGCCTCCTCTCCAGTGATGACGGCTGCACGCTCCGCGACACAGGCCTTTGCACTTAAACCCTCCCGACAGGGGCTCTGAAGATGTAAGAAATAAGTCCAATCCCAGATAAAAGAAAAAATACACACAAGGACACACAACTCTCCAGTTCTTTAGTGATTTGACCAAAGATCAAAAGGAGCTTTTAAAAAATATTTACTTCTTTTTGACATTTGTAGACTGAATAGCAATTTCTAAGTAAAATTATATGATTTATACATGTGATTCTTAAGTGAGAGGTGAAAATGATTCAACTTAATTGATTATATTGTCTATTTTAGCTAAAAAGAAAAAAATAGTGCTAATAAGGCCAAAGTTGTGCATTACATCTCCCACAAGCTTTTTAATATAAGATTGGCTTGAAAAATGTTAATTTAGAAGAGTGGTTCTAGAACCTAAGTGTACATCCAACTCATCCAAAAAAAGATTATTAAGACAGACTGCTGAGCCTACCCCCTGAGGTTCTGACTCAGTAGGTCAGGGGTGGGAGCCTAAGAACTGGAATTTCTAACATGTTCCCAAGTAAGGCTGATGCCGTTGTTCCTTGGATCACACTCTGAGTACAGGTTAATAAAAGGCACAAATTACAGCTCCAATGCACCCAGGGAATGGAGAAATGGAAAACAAATTCAATTTAAAAATGAACTGAAGGCAAAAGCCTGTGCTTCAGAAATAGCTGTATTATGAAACACATGAAATGTTTAGACAAAATTAATGGCTTAATAATTCTTGGATTTTGGCAGCTTCGTTTCATTTTAAGTAAACATTTTTTGCTCAAAAGACTTTTAAATAATTTTAAAACAAGTTCTTCAAATGCAAGTCTTTCTTTTTCTTTCATTTTCCCACTTACACATGAAATAATAACAAGTATTCAACATCATTAATCATCAGGGAAACACAAATCAAAAACACAATTAGGTACCAGGTCACAGATGGCTATAATTAAAAAATAAAACAAAACAAAAACCAGAAAATAACAAGTGTTGATGGGGATGTGGAAAGATGAGAACCCTGTACATTGCTGGTGAGAATATAAAATGGTGCAGCTTCTATAAAAAACAGTTTGGCAGTTCCTCAAAAACTTAAATACAGAATTACTATATGACCCTGCAATTCCACTGCTAGATGTATACCCCAAAAACTGAAGAGAGGTACCCAAACAATTACGTGTACACACATATTCATAGCAGCGGTATTCACAATGGCCAAAAGGTGGAAACAGCTCGAATCTTTATCATTTATTATCATTTATTATTTATATATCTATAAACAAAGTGTGGTATAGACATAAGATGGAATATTATTCAGTCATTAAAAGGAATTAAGTAAATGCTACAATGTGGATGAACCTCCAAAACATTATGCTAAGTGAAAAAGCCAGACACAAGGGGTCTCGTATGGTATGAATCCACAAATATGAAATATCCAGTATTGATAAATCAATGAAGACAAAAAGATCAGTAATAGTTGCCAGGGGGTAGGGAGAAGGATAAATGGAGAGAAACTGCTTAATGGGCATTCTGAAGTGATGGAAATGTTTTACAACTAGCTAGACAGAGGTGGTGATTGCACAAGATTGAGAATGTATTAAATGTCACTGAATTGTTCACTTTAAAGTGGCTAATTATGTGTTATGTGAATTTTGCCTCAATAAATTGTTCTTAAAATAAGTAACAAGTTATAACAATGCCAAGACTCCAAGTAAATAAAATATTTTCGTGAGAAGAATTAAATAAAAATACGGGAAAAAATTCAACTTCACTATAAAAATAAACACCAAATGAAACAATAATCAGGCTTCATTTTAAGCCTACTAGAGTATCAAGTTTTTGTTTTGTTTTGCTTTGTCTTAATAATGATGAAACAGTTCTGGAGAGGATGTGAGTAATCAGTCACTTTCATTTATTGTGGGTGATTTTGTAACTTAATAACAATCCTTTTAAGAAACAATTGGGCAATATTTAAAAACCATTCAAATGTCGATTCCATCTAACCTAGGAATGCTATTCTCACACCGTGTTCCTGAATCCTGTCTCACCTGACATCCCCACAAAGACTCAGTAGCCGCCTAAGGTATCTTACCACACTGTTGTCTCCCCCACCAGCCTATGAGCTTCTCCAAGGCAGGGCCCCTGCTCCATTCTCTGTATCTCCAGCACAGTGCCTGCCTCATACACAGTTATATAATCAGTGTTGACAGAATGGATGCAAATTAGGAAGGAAGATAGAAATGAAAACAGTTACATCATGGAAGGATAATCATTTGACAAAATTTTCTATTTATATGTGTATAATAATAAATGCATTTACTGAAAACAATATGAAGACCGATACTAAGGTGATAGTTGCTAAATGTTTCCTGACAATGGGTCAAGACAGGAGAAAAATCTTTCAACACCGCATCAAAATAGCTGGTCCTATAATTTATTTTAGTTTATTATAATTACATTTAGGTATCATGAGTGAATAGCTAAATAGAAAACAGATTCTTAGTTACAAAGAGGTAAAAGAATTTATCTCAGGTGTTTCAAGAATTCAGCAAGTTAAAAAAGTATTTTACCCTGGAGAAGAAAACAGTGATGTGCAAACACTTTAACCTGAACCTCTTTTCTCTCCTAAGTGCCAAGAAATGTTTGCTTGTTGAATTATTTGGTTTTGGAAAACAGTTTGAAAATTTAAGTGGATATGCTAGCAAAGAAGGTAGGAATGTTTGAGAGAGGAACAGGGCTTACGAGATTGAACAAACAAACAAACATCGACCAATCATTCTCCTACCTACAGTTCAAACAACACGTAATCATTATGGATTTCATCATAGATGATAATTGTTCAAGGATCAGGACTGGAAGAAGCTCGAGTATTCACTCTGGAGAATGTGTTCCAGTCAGAACAATAAGCCACTGGCACATGGCGCACCCCCTGGAGTGGCAGAACCTTGTTATACTCTACCTAAAGAGGTTAATTAAAGAATTAAAATTAATCTACATTATTTTTATCAAACGTAAAGAACTGGGAAGATGTTTTTGAATGCCTATAACCTTATCACATAGGAATAACCCCAGTTAACACTATATTTGATTCCAGCCTATGTTTTTCTTAAATAAATATAAATACATATGGATATGGATACACAAATAATATTATGCAAATTTTTACAGGATTGGTATTAAACTAAATAAACTATACATATACTATAGTTTGGAGGTCTGCTTTAGAAAACGTGAGTATAAAAATCTCATTATGAAGAATACATAAAATAGGATAAACTGTTATTATATTCCCTCCTTTATTTTCCTATAGAATGAGATATATTCTAATATTTTAGTATCTTTTCAGTCCATCTATAAAGTCATATACTTTACAAAACTTACAAATAGGCTTATACTATGTGCATTTTCTACTCTATTCAGTTTGCAATACAAGTTAGAAATCTTTCAAAGCACATAGATGTAGTTTATCTCAACCTTCTAATATCTACATACATTGAGTGGCTTACAGTCCACCATTTAACCACTAATTAATAGATATAAGTTTCAACTTCCTTCAAGAGAAACTAATGCTTCAATGAACATGCTCGAAAATATTTTCAGCTGTACAAGTATTTTTTAGAATAAATTCCTGGCTGTAAGTCAAGGAATATATACACTTTTTAAATTTAAAAATATAAAAATTCATGAGAGAACTGATAAACACAAACTGGCATTTAAATTTTTTAAATTCTGATATTCTTCCTGACTTGGGCTTTACCAGTGTGCACATAACAGAATGCCCCTTTACCCACACTCCACCAGAGAGGAGCAATCTAATAACGACCAGCAAGGTTTGTAACTTTTCTATGTTTATTTGTTTCTTTTGTGAATTTTCTTTTTTAAATCATGTTGTTTGTCCTTCTTATTGATTTGTAGCAACTTTCAATACATTTTGGTATTAATACTTTGTTAAGTTGCAAATTTTTTTTTCCCCCGAGGGTATTGCTTATCCATGAACTTTGTTCATGATGAGTAGAAGATCGATTATTTGAAATTGTTGGGGAAACTGCATAGCTAGTTAGGGGATAAAAGCTAGATCCTAGCTCTTCCTTATAATGAAATTCATTCCAGATAAATCAAAAGAATTATATGTGGTAAATGAAACTAAAGCATGAAACCCACTAAAAGAAAAGATATACAAGAACCAAGACTCTGGGTTCTATTCCTATCAAAATGTAGTCCTTTAACACTGCCATTGAAAATAAATGGAAAATGATAAAATAAAATTTTAATGAATTGTGAGCAGAGGCTTAGAGTTTATGGCTTGCTCTCTCTGTTAAAAAGACAACTAATAAATATTAGAAAGGTGTTAAACACATACTAGCTCCAAATAGACTTTCTCCTTGATCTAACTGAAGAGTTGAAAGAAAAGTAAAATAGGAAGAAAACATATGACTAAAAGTTATTTAAATGTGATGTCCCTGTCCCATTACATCCACCTTGGGAAATGCGGTCCTCAGCCAATGCAAAACCCCAGCAGGGGTGGCATAATTGGGACACATTTTAATTTAGGAAAGTGAACCTAACTGTGCACTGAACAGAAGAGAGATTCAAATAGTGGTTCTCAAAGAGTGGTCCCCCAACCAGCAGCATCAGCATCAGCATCACCTAGTCACTGGTTAGAAATGCAAATCATCAAGTTCCTCCCCCAAAACTCCTAAATCAGAAACTCTGAGGGTAGGGCCACATGCTTCCAATGCCTGCTACAGTGTGAGAGGCAGTGGACTGGAGAGAAGCTGAAAAAGAGCGTGGTTTTCCATTTTCCACCAGGTAATAAGCACCTGCAATTGAGAAGGTAACCAACGTGGTGATAGTGAGGAACGCAGCTGAGAAGGAAGGAATAACAGGATTTGAGGCTGCCATGGAGGAGAAAAGACTCCTAGTAAATGCAGAGTCCCCAGTCCCTAGATATTTGCAGGTAGAAGCTGGATAATGAAAAGTTGGGGATGTTATCAAAACAATGCATTCAACACGAAGGAGGCAACTGAAAAAGTCTACAATGCCTTGGTTTGGTAGTTTCAGAGTACAGTGGTACAGCATGGGTAAGCAAAATTACCAGGAGTAATTAATTAACTTTAAAATATGCTGTGTATGAGGAGCCAGAGGGACATGCAGGTAAAATATGGACTAAAATTTCCACAGGGAGGACAAATAATGGATGAGATTAATGAGCCAGGCAAGGCCTTGGGATGTGCCTACGTTTACTGGGACGAAGGATGTAACAGTAATAATGCTTAGAAAACTGACTTCAACTGGAAGAGGAAAAAACCCACCTTGGTCTCTATCTTTTCTTTCCTGCCAATAGGAAGTATTAATCAAACTACCAAAAAAGGAACATTTCATCCATGCATTCACCAGGTCATCAAATATCTATTGAACCAGATGCTTTTTTCATGCATTGGGATACACAAAATGTGTTAAACATGATTCTAGTCCCCCAGCAGTTTTCCCATGGACAACCAGCTACTGTCCCCTAGGTGTACGCTGTCTCATGACATAAAATGCTCCCCTGAGTCGTAGCTAAATGTTTGGAAACAAATAAACTTTAAGAGTGCCTCCCAGTTGTATCATCGGAAAATTAATCAACTAAGACCAGTGAGGAAGTCTCTGTGACCGTGGAGTAGGGGGGAGTGCAGCCGAACGCAAAGTGATCCTCGACACAGAATGTTAACCCCCTGAATTAAAGCACCCGCTTTCCTATCTTACACCTTCAGAGGCTGCACATCCGTTAGATGGGGCGTCACCTTCGGAGCCCGGGGAGCCCAGGCCGGCAGAGTGGACGCAGGCAGAGTCTCCTTCTCACACACGAAGTCCCCAGGAACCATCTTCACTCTCCTGACCACCCTGACCACAGGAGGCAGCTACTGGTCATGCTTGAATTTAATGATCTCGAGCTTAGCTTTTTATTTTTTTAAACAGCATTACTGACGTTTAAGTTAAATACCATAAAATTTGCTCATTGTCAACATACAAATCAGAAATTTTTAGTAAATCTACAGTTAAAACCACGATACAACCTAGGTTTAGCACATTCCTACCACCCCCAAAAGACACCTTGTCCCTATTTGCAGTCACCCCTCCATCCCTACCCCCTGCTCTAGGCAATGACTAATTTACTTTCTATCTATACAGATCTGCTTTTTTCCAGAATTTCATGTAAATGGAATCATACAGTTTGTGGTTTCTTGTATCTTGCCTCTCTCATTTAGAATAATGTTTTTGTGGTATATCCATGTCGTGAGTTTCAAGAATTCTATCTTTTTTTATGGCTAAATAATATTCTCTTATATGGATATACCACAGTTTGCTTATCCATTCACCAGTTTATAGACATTTGGATTATTTCCACTTTTAGCTATCATCAATAATGCTGCTATGAACACTCACATCTAAGCCAAGCTCTTTTCCTCCCAAGCCCAGCTTCTGAGAGGAGAAGAAATTGACCCTTAGTAGGGTCATTCCCATCACTTAGTGGGAAGGGCCAGGTTTTATGACATGGTAGGCACAAGTTATTGGCATAGTGGTCTACAAACACTAAACATCAGAGAAGAAAGAAAATCAGCCAACATCAATAAGATGCCCTCATTAATACCAGGAATTTCCAGGACAAGCTGGCAAAGGGTGGAAACACTATCCTACTTCACAGCTCAGGAGCAGGACATTTGTACTTCAGATACCAACTCCACCAACTGCTGAAAGATCTACCAAAAAGAGCCCAGGAGATGTAAAGGAAAAACCAGTCAGCCTGATACATAGGTAGCAAAAACAAACTTTTATACATGCAGTTCCCTCTCCCTGGAATATCTTCTCTCCATCCACCTTCCCACCATGATGCCTTTCCTGTAAGGTTCACCTTCCTTAAAAGTGAGTTCGAGCATCGTCTCAGGGAAGCCATCCTGTTCTCTAGGCCATCACTATTTAATAATATTGTATAAACTTTGGCTTTGGAAATATTTTCTTACTCGAATTGGTCACTTTTCACACTGCTTACATTCTTTGGTTTACTTGTCTATTCGGTTCAGAGTTCCTAGTGGTTTTTTCATCTCTGTATTCTAAACACATAGCATGGTACTTGGTGCTCCCCAGATGTCTGTTAGAGAAAATAAAAAGCAAGTGATTTCTAGCCAGATCTCTCTGTAGAGATCCAGGCTAACTGGAGCCAAAACTACCTAATCGTTCCATGGGATATCTGAGAGCCATGTCGAATGTAACTCATGTAAAACACAGCTCTTGATTCCCTCACCCTGAAACACTGCCCTCAACCTCACTCCTTCCCCATCTTGGAAAATGGCACGATCATCAATCCAGATGCTCAAGTCACAACCCAGGAGGCAGTCATCCTTGATGCTTCCGTCTCCGTCACATCCATATTCAATCCATCGTAAATCCTGCAGACACAGCCTCCCACACAGAGGGATTCACGCAAGTTTCTTCACTGCCACCTCTCTAATCCAAGCTACTAGAACCTCTTGCCTGGACTGCACCCTAATGTCCTAGTTCACTGCTGTGTTTCTACTCTTGTCCCTCTACGATCCACTCTCCATACAGCAATTGATGATCTTTCGGGAAAAGTTTTTAAAAATCTTTCTTTTTATGTAAAATTTTAGTTAGAAATTACATGAGTGCATCCTCCTTGTAAAATACTAAAATACTGTCAATAATGCTCAAGTTCCCTTTGGCCACCAACTCTCATCACAGTTCCCACACTCCTCTCCTCAAAAGCAGATGTCTGCCGTAGATAGAAGTCACTGAGATTTGCAAGCCGCTTCTTAACTTAGCAGAGCTGACTAATACACAAGCCTATCTAAGGGAATGACATCCATGACATCACCCAGTTGACTTCTTTGATGTTATTATCATGTCTAATTTATCTTGTTTACTGCTACAGTCTCTCCTCTGACCTCCCCACAGCCTGTCTTGTCCACCACTTGTAGCCCTCGGTAACTAGAACAACGGCTGGTGCTCATTCACATGTGTTCGATGAAGGTACTTTCTGGTGACCACTACATCTGTACTGATGGCCCCCGTCAACCACACACTAAATCACTCTCAGGATACTAAGCTTTGCATTGAAAAGCACCTCATCTTGGCCTTGAGTACAAGTAACACATAAACCAAAAGAATCACAGATTTTTTTTTTTTTTTTAAAGCTCCAGGGCTGGAATTTCAAGAATCAAATATCAGAAAACTATGAAACGTTCTTGAGCAGTCTAAGGAATGGCGTTAACAGGCTACAAATCAATTCCATACCTAGTGTTTGCTTTACTAGTTAAACACACGACTGGATTTTTATAACTTATGTGCAGGCTTTTTTTGATGGTATTTCCTTGTGCTCTCTAGCCCCTGTTTTCCTCTGGCATAGCACCAGATCCTCCAAGCACTAAACATTAGATGTATGGAATGTCAGGAATGTCTGATAACTATACTAACTTCAGAGATCAGCCCTTAGTTATAAACAAAAATGCATGCCCTTTGAGCTTTGACTCAAATTCAATCTGAAGCAAACAAAAGTCATGAGGCTGAATGCTGGCAAAGTGTGCAAGGTGAAGTGGGGTGGGCTGGGAAAGGCTCTAAATATAGTTCTTCATAACTGTGAATATAAATAACTATTTATCTAAAATGTTAATGAATTGCAATTGCAAAGCATTGCTTGGTTACCTCTTAGATTAGCAGCACCTGAGTTAGTAAAGCAAATCGTTAAAATTACTTTATAAAATAAAGTTCCTCCTATTCCCATATACTTTCACTAACATCTCCTTATCAGGGCCTCATCTTTAGTTATTTCTCCAGTTCTTTAGGTGCTGGTGCTGTTCGGGGTTAATTAAGCTGGTACTATTCAAGATTAGTTATACCTTTTAAAGGCAACTCTACCAAAATGAGAGAAGAAACCAAGAAAACTAGAAGACATGGGATCAGTAGAAGAAAAATAAATGAAATCTGCAAGATGACGATAAACGGAGATTCTGTGCAGATATGACACCTGCAGCAGCCACAGTGATTAACCAGTTTAATGGGACGCCAAGCGCAGAAGAAGCACGAGGTTTGAAATGTTGTGACTGAACGTTCTGAAAGGAGATTTATAATTCTGGCAGCAAATTGGCGACAGAGACATAGAAAGTTAAACCAATGGAAAAAAAGAGACAATTATTAACTACAGAGAAAACCAAAGGAGACTCAGTCACAGTACATTGGATTGGTCATCCAGAAATAACATTTACATAGCCATAAAAACGTAAACATTGAATACTGGTTTCTTTATAAGGTGATATAATACTCCCGGATGATGAGGGGAGGGGAAGTGCGTGTTCGTGAGAAGGGCACCAGAGGGCTGAACCCTCAACCACAGTGAGAGGTCAGTCCTCAAAAATCCACAGCTGAAAAATTCAAGACGTATAAATATGTTATTTAAAAAAAAAAAAAAGAGGTAAATACCAAAAGAAACCATTTGCTATGTAAGCGTGGTTGACTCTGAGGAGGGTCAGGTGTGGGAAGAATGGTGGCTCAGGGGACTGCTGCTTTGCCTTCGAAACCTATGTTTATTAATCTTTTACAAATAACTTTGTAAAAAAAGTTGCAAAATCTCCCATAAGTTTCCAATTTTAATTTCAGAAGTCAGAAACCTTTCTCGACTATCTCTATTTACTGATTCAAATTTATCCCTAAAGATAAATAAAGTTTGAAAGTTACATTTGCTCAGAGCTCATGTAAAGTATACTTTTCTGTACTCTGAAGCACATAATCTAAAAATTTGAAGATTTTACCAACATAGTCTTTTGGTATAAACTAAGTTCTAGTGAACCTTAAACAGAAAATATAAATATTATACCTTCTTCTTCTAGCTTTTATTTAGAAGCCCTGTTACATTCAATACATTGTTAAAGATCAGATAATGTAAATGAAAAGTCTTCCGCAGAGTGTTAAAGTGCAACATAAATGCTTTCATTTTCATTTTTGAACCCTTTTCCTTGCTCTCAAAGAGGCTATATTCTAATTGGAAAGATACAGCATGTACAGAAATACATATTAGGCACTTCGTGCTAGGAACCATGTGAACGGTACAGAACCACGTGAACAGTACAAAGAAGAAATGAAGACAGGTGGTTAGAAAAACTTGCCATCTGGTTGCACCTGGAACAGTGGTCGTCAAGCTAAGCTCTCATTAGTTACCTCCTCTCTCCATTTTATAAAGCAGAGAAACAAAGTAATTTGAAGAAATTACTCTTTTAAATGTCATAATAAATGATCATTCCTCTGCCCTATTTTTTTTTTACCATGCTCTCAATAAATAGCATTAAAAAAATCAATATAAATGTAAAGCTATGTCAAAAAAGTGCATTCCAACATCCAAGACTCCACATGGTTCACCTTCAAGGAGTTGTTTTAACTCTCCCTGTACACTGCCCCCCCCCAACCCCGCCATAACACTCACCAGTTCCCAAGCCTCTCAGAAGTGCTCTCCTCCTTACCCCACCCACTCACCCACTACCACCCAGCCTTCCCAATGACTTAGATTCCAGGACTTCAGAGCTGAAAAGTTTGCCCATGGAAACCCCTGCAACTGTTGTCAGATATAGGAAGATTATACTCATGGTTTTCGATGTTTTATTTCTATACACTTTGAGCTTGTCCCTTGCTGTGACTTTAAATGTCTGTCTCCTGAATCTAAGGTTTTGAAGCCAGAGGACCCACTATTTTCTAGAGTGGAAATCATTTTCTGGCCAAGGGCATAGGAACTGTTAATCTACTGTTTTTGTCTTTGTAAGTTAATAAACATCTGGAATATGCATCTGGAACAATATCTCAGCATTTCAGCATTATTTCTACTGCAGTTTTATGTTTGTTTTGTCAAACAAACCTACTATTCTCTAAGTAACTTGAAAACCTATTTTCCACAGAAAATAAAAGTCATCCTTTGAAGTACACTCATCTTTTGAAGCTCAAATTGGTGCCCACATATTGATTGCATAGCAATTTCTCCACTTAGCGAAACATCCACCTAATTGTTTATATTAAACTAGGATCGGGTTTCAAAAGTATTCCTGGGATGAAAACAACCTACACAATATGTTTATTTGATGATGCAATTATTAGCTATTCAGTAATTCATTGGTTTAAAAGGAAGCTGTGGAAATGAATTTAAAACTTTATTCCTTTACACCAGGTCTTGAATCTCGAAAATTACCTCTTTTAAGTAAATACTATGTGATATAAACAAACTGAGCTGTATGCATAAAGATCTTCACCCCCATCGCTTGGGTATGCCTTGGTCATTCCAAAATTGTATTCTCACGGGATTTCTCTGATAAACATCCAAAAATATGATATGAAAACTTAACTTTTCATAAAGGTATAAAAAAATATAGAAACATACCTGTCAGTCTTTTCTCAAACCTTAACAGCTTTATAGTAGCAACACATCTAATTTCAATGAGAATCAATAATGATTATATTTAATTACAGTAAAACATAGTTCTTACATGCCAATGATTTGCAAACTTTGCATTTATTTGATCAATTTTGCTCATTTTACTATTTCAAAAACGGTTTAAAAAATACAGATACAGACTCAATACTTTATGCCGTAAAAAGGTGAATTTCATATTTAAAGATCATTTTTTAAAAACTCATATTTCTATACATGCCATAACTTAAAAATCTCATTTCAATATGTGAAAATAGCATCTTATTGCCTTTTTAGTTTTTGTCTTTAATGATTTCTACCATAGCCAGCATGCACTCTGACACTCAATGGCACAAAGAGAAGGACCAATTGGTTTAACACTCTCCCTTCTTAATGTTAGCTTTCTTCAAAGAATTTCTAGGCACTAGACATTTTAAAAATAAGACTCAACATCCTTGAAGTAGAGTAGATCTCTTTACTTTATCACAACTAAGCCAAGACACAGAGACATCAATGTGACTGGGCCAAAGTAAATCACAGAGTCCAGTCTATTTGTTGCTTGGTAAGGTTAAAGGGGGTCAAACATTTGGTGACGGAAGGAAATTTAGCTTTGGGTGGTGAACACACAATGCAATATACATATGACATATTATTGAATTGTACACTTGAAACCTATATAATTTTATTAACCAATGCTACCCCAATAAATTTAACTTAAAAATCCACAGACTCCCCCAAATACAGTGAAGTAAAATACCATTACACAAGAAATCAGAGTATTTAGGTTCTTACCCTATCTGTGCCAACCGCTTGCTGGGAGAGTTTAAACATTTAACAATTCCTTTGACTATTAGTTTTCTTCATCTATAAAACAATAGGGTTTGATTCAAAGATCCAAAGTCAATTTATGCACTAAAGCTTAATGGTTTTTTAGATTCTGCAATACTTTGCTGTAGATTGTGGTAATTCATATCTGATTTTCCCACTTAACTTACATAGAGATCTAAATGATCCTTATTGGCAGTGGCCCCTAACCATTTTGTTTTAAACTCCAGTGTCCTCGAAGAGACCTTTACTATACCTGGCAGGAAATACAAAGATCTTTTTAAATCTTAAAAAAAAAAATAAAATTGTTCACTGACTTGCACTGCCAACCACATAAAATCTAAGGTATCTGGTCTGGCATCAGGATACTCAAAATCTGACCTCAACTCGCCTTCCCAAACTTTATCTGCAATGATTCCCTTTCCTGTTCCCAAAACTACAGTCAAACTAAACATGCTTTTCCTAACCACACCAAAGCCTTCTTTCCGTTGCCCATGTTTTGGTTCATGGTGTTGTCTTTACCTAGACTGTTCCCTATCTCCTCAGAGGATTAAGTTTCACTGAATCCTCAGAGCTAGGGCGACTATATAATTTATCATCCAAACTACGACAATTTTGCCGTGAAAGGGGATATTAACTGGATGGAACACCAGGACCCCAGCAGTAAACTGGGGCTTACCCAAGCAGACTGCAACACAAGATCGCTCTTCACAGAGCCCAACTCCAATGTACATCTACTGGAAAAAATCTCTCCCTCCCCTAAAACTTCATCGCACTTGTATCTCTTTTCAATGATCCTTTCTGCTGTGTATTTGAGCTATGTGTCTAACAGGCTTTATCACCCTGATTAGTCTTAGTCATGACATGATTCGTCATTGCACTCCCCACAATGCCTAGCTTATAGAAGAAGTAGGTTTCCAATAAATGCCAGATAAATGAGAGAGCTCCTAGGTACATCTTACTCCAGCATATAAAATTAGCTTTTTTTCAAATCAGTATATGCCTTTTTAAAATCAGCACCACAGTTCACACAGAGAAGACCCATACTCCTTGGCCACACCGAAGAGCCCACTTCCCTGAGAGATGTCCACACACTATGATGGCTTGTCCTAATATGAAATTTCCCTGGTGCATCTGTCTAATTCACATACGATGTTATGTATGCTGGGACAGAACCCATATCACCCAGCCACTGGGTGCCTTGCTAACAGCTGCACGTCTAAGCTCTGAGACAAGTTCTACAGAACTCTGTGCTTCCCATTTGTGAGGAGACATCTCACAAAAAGCACTGTTTCACCTTTGGAGAGCATTAGATCTTGGGATAGAGAGCGGACAGATTACTTATTGTACAACAGGGTTCTGACTGCCTTGCATCCCCAAGCATTTTCTTTCTTTCTTTATTAAGGTATTGGCTACTTTCTAGTCATACATTCTAGACACTTTGGAGTCCAAATCTATACTCATTGATCTCTGTATCCTCCTGAGCACACAGAATAACATACATAGTACATACTCAATGAATACTGGTTGAATTAATTTTTAAAAATCAATGGGAGAATGACCTGAGGTTGTGCAGCGAGTGAAATAAGAATTCCCTTGGCCATGCTGAAGCATGCTTCAAATATACACTGATTCGGGCCTGCTTCATTCATATATTCCAAGTCCTTAACATGCAAAAAATCCTGTGAGGTAGATATAATGAGTCCCCATTTTACAAAACACTCTGGCTCACAAAAACAAAGAGCACTGTCCAGAAGGAGCTGCTAAGTGATGGAGCCAGTTCTTGATTCTACACATTGTGATGAGTAAGACTATCTTGGTCCCCACAGGAACACTGCAATGAACTTGACAGGTATGGCATTTATATAACAGAAAATAGTTACAAGTCCATAGCTACTCTCATCCCTCAATTCCACAGGTATGACAGACCACGGCCCCACATGTCTTACCCAGTTCTGTTAGTTTTCTGAAAAGTGGGAAGGGGAAGCGTTCCTTAGCTGTTTCTCTCAGCCACTAGTAGAGACAGACCTGGCTATGTTAAAGTGGGGTTAAAAAAAACATAAATGAGACGAAAAAAGAGTTTAACACACTGCAAAACTAGAAGTAGAAAGCTTTAAGTATCATAATATCGATGTAGCACTTTATTCATCACAAGCACACATTACAATATTGCTATGTAAATGTGTCAAGTTTATTTTGGGGACAAAAGAAATGAGGCACTTTATCATCCAGAACGTCCACCTGGAGACAAATTCTTTCACTAAAACAGAAAGTCTTATGAATTAAACAAAAGCATTTTTAAAAAATCAAACACTTATTTTTTTATCCAAGTATACCATATTTTAAATGCTATGTATAGGATATGGATGAAAATGAAAACTTGTATTGTGCCAGTTTTCAAGGTTCCTTCATTACCTATACAATTTCTACCTTCTTTCTCTGTAACAGTCATTAAATGTAAGCCTCAACGGGCTTCATTCCCATTTGCTATGAGTCTGAAGGCATGAGAAGTATGTAGCATTTATATAACAGGAAATATCTAAAAGCATTCTACTGAGATTTCCTTCCCCCACACCCGCTTCCACACCCATTCCTTAAACTGCCTTCAAAAGGCCTGCTGTGTTCTTTCAAAATTAAACATGAGTTACTAATAGAAATAGTGTGCTATTCCTTAGTTTGTTTAGACACCACATCTCCACTAAAGTTGTATTTAGCCTGGCTCCTCAAGCCTAGCACCTGACCCTTAATGCTCAAATATTTTAATGCCATGCAGGTCAAATATGCTTTTCTGTTGTTATCAGGGTGGAATTTAGGAGGAAAAGAAGAAAGCTTACCAACTCGGCTTTCCATTCTCCACATACCAAACCCTAATCAAGAGGCCCTTCCAACGTTAGGCATGAATGTGGTTCTGACTCTCAAGTCAGGAGAGGCCCTTTCACCCCATTCCACCCCTTCTAACCCTTACTCCCCGACTCACCCTCACAGTAATTTTGCCTAACCGAGGTTTGAGTTCAAATGGAACGTGAAAGGCACAGGCTTGGGAATGTTTATGGCATATTACAGGTGAAGATTGTTAATACAGTGTTTAACTGAGTAACATTTATTAGTTATTATTACCTCTGTAATAGTACCTAGTAATAGTTATTAGTACTTCTGTTGATTAATCCAAAATGTACCTTTTCTAAAGGATATCGTCAGTCAAAAAGAAAAGTCATTATAGCAATGACAACGTGAATGTCATACTGGAGGCTGACACATGGAACTGCACACAGACAAATGTAAATCACCTGGTTTCTGAAAATGTCCCCAGAAGCCAATCGATGTCGGGGAATACCCGTCTAGGTGGCCTAAATCTGACCCAGTCCAGGACCCATACCCACCGGAAAGGACTTCTCTACCAGCTCCAAAGCCATACATATTACAAGGTTCTTCTCCAACAGTGTAGACTGGCTTAAGAATGTCCCAAAATAGTTTTTTTTTTTTTTTTTTAAAAAAAAGAATAAGGAAGAAAACAGGAATCCCTAACTTAGTTCTAGCTTTCTCTGTCTTTTGAAGATTAATTCTCAATCACTTCTTTCTGTTCTCATTAGTTTAAAATAAAAAGTGTCAAATCACATAATGCAGGACACTGATCTGCATTAATAACACTTTCCAAGTAAAGTAACAGGAAGTTTAAGATTATCAACTCTTACTAAATGAAAGAGCAGAAAGTGAATTTCTTCTACGGAGCTTCTTAGTTGCTGCTCACAGAAATCATTTTGTTCAAACTGCAAGAGAGAATTTTAATTTCAGTTCCATTTTCTCATTACTCTCAAAAACTCTAAAGGTACCATTCTGTTAAGCTGAGCCCCAGTTGAATAGAGTAATTCGGTAACATGGCTCAGCTGTCTACAGGAACACCAATCTTGTTTTATCTAAAATTAATACAACCTGCAATGTTCAAGGAAACCACTCCCACTCATCTTGCTACTCGGATGAATCAATTCTATGTGTAATAATGTTACAAAATTATAAGGCACCCACTAGCTAGATCACAAATCACTTTTGTATTATGGCCTAGAAAATACCCAACATCTCTTCACAAGTGGAAAACATGTAAGTTGATGATTTTGAGGGCTATCCACATATAATAACACAATCAAGACAAAGAATACTTCCAAAGTAATTTGGCACTGACTGATAACTTGGCTCAATTCAAACAATCAAAATGAAAAATAATAAAGGACACAGAGACACATCTTAATGTACTAGAATTAGGTCCCAGAAGCTCATTTGTTAAGTTAGCTATTTAGCTTTCAGCTCACTTACTTGCTTAGGCCCCCAAACCAGATCACAAAACCTCACAATTTACCTAAATAAAGTTCTCTGCATCTTCCCTATGACGTGACAAGGATTTTGTTTTTGCTTTTACTAGAAGGATTGCCATTCTGTTCTCATCAGCTGTGAGCCTCCTCTCTCTTCTGGTAGTGAGAGAACAATTTCCCAGCTCCAGTCCACTACTGCCCACAGCCCAGGGTGGCAGGTGTGGGGTGTGGACCAGTGAGTACGGAACCACCGCAGTCAGTGTAACCCTCAGCACACTGAGTGCTGCACCTCCCAGGACACAAGCTCTAATCTCTCAGTGGCCACACGCACGGGTCTGCCTGCTTCCCTTCTTACTGTTGCCACTTTTTCTTACTGCCCAAAGTGTTTCTCCTTTACAGTTCACTGAGGAAACAGTCTTACAGCTTTACTTTTATCCTCTTTGTGCCTAATGCAAATCTGTGCTATCGTAAGGCTTTTCACTGCTAGTCACTCAAGTTAAAGGACTTCTCTTCACTGAAGTCATCTCCTCTCACCAAAGTGCTACAGAAAAGGGCAAAAATTGAACACTGGACACACAATGATGCCTCTTGAAACACAAAAGAATGATGAATACATCTGAAAAGTCAAAGTTTATATGACTAAGGAATTGTGACTACAACTACATGCTTTAGAAATCAAAGATAACCACTAAACTAGAGTAACGAGACAAGGGCAAACAGCAGTGCTATGGGGTAGCAGAGCCTGTGTGGGATGGGGAGTGAGCGGGGAGAAGAGTCAGGTGATACAGTAGTGCTGTTTCTTATGAGCTGGACAACCTAGAAGTCCCCCCAGAAAACTAGCCTTGCCAGCTCTGCAGCCTAGAAACATGGGAAGGTGAACCAATGTCAGGCAGGGGCAGCTGGAGAACAAGGTGCCATACAGAGCACTGGGGAGCATGCAAATGTTAACAGGGAGTAGCATTAAGAGTCTAGAAGAGAGCTCGATGTGTCACACCATAAAACACCTGATAGGAGTTGCTGAAGGAAAGTGAGGGCAATGGAAGGCGAACTGTTATTTTTAATACAGACAGTCCTCACACTGCGTGGTAGTGCGGGACCATAAAAATGAACGTGCAAGTCAAAATCATGCAAAGTGATCTTAATTAACAGGAAAGACTACAATTGTTGCATGAGCTTTAAACATTTTTTAAATCTTTAAAAGCTCTCCATAAATGTATAGAGAAATGAAAATAGTAATATTTATTTAGCATACTATAATTTAAAACATTAGAAACATTGAGAATTTAAAGTGTTTCTTTTTGACAAACAGAGACTCATGGACATGGATAACAGACCAGTGATTACCAGAGTGGGGTGGGGGGAGACGGGGTAAAAAGGGTCAATTAGGTGGTGACGGAAAAAAATCTAACCTTGGGAGGTGAACATACAATGTAAATATATATACGGCTCACTGTTAAAATGTACAGCTGAAACTTACTGGATTTCATTAACCAATGTCACCATAAAAAATAAATTAAAAAAAAATTTAAAAAGTAAAGCATTTTCTTGTAAAAAACTTACAAAGAGTATTTTGAACAGGGCTTAACTTCTTCACATTGTATAACTTAGGATATGTATATTTCTATACCTTGACAAATTGCCATATTCCTTTCTAAGTTTGGATCAGCTCCCAACATAACCACACAAAAAAGCATCTGAATCAGTCCTCTGGTACAGATAAAAGATCATGGGTTACAATATCATTGTTTCAAGACTTGTTTCAATTGCGGTTTTTTTCCAGAGGTAGGCAAAATCATTTAACTTTTAAAGCACAACTACTACTGTTTGTGCTCCAGGTCACCTTGATTTTCCTGGGCACTTAAATAAAAATGTGAAAATTTGCTTTTTCCTAGCAAATATGACTTCATCAATAAAGCCAATGAACCAAGGAGTTCTTTCAGCTTTTATAGTCTATAGTCTTAGATGGACTTTTGGACAGGTTATTGATGCTATAACTAGAGATCATGCATTTATTTTTTTATAGTTGAATTTTGGAAGAAATACGACATGCATCAGAAAACATTCAAGCACCATGGCATGAGGTGACAGTGAAGAGCGTGTGTGCACAATGGCAGAAACTTTTGCTACACTGTGCGCATAATCTTGCAAAATTTGGATCAAACATAGTTATAGAAGAAATAGTTGACTGTGAGAACTTGTGTCGCAAAAGATGTAAGATCTCGACCTGGCTATAAAGTTGTTCAATACAGATAACTCTTTTATTAGCAGGCAACCCAGATGGTGACTTAATTGAGACCTATACTTATCTATTGGTATGCGAATCTTAATGCTCTAGCATGATTGCTTTTCATTTCTTTGCTACACTTTTATTTTTGTTGGCTGCTTCCTTCTTTCAACTATTCATTCTTGTAAAATCACGTGTGGGTGTATCACTGGGAGACAAAGAGGCAGTACAACTAGTACACACTTTGTCGTCTGCGTGAACTGAATAACAGATGCGCAGTGACAATCATGGACAAAGTGGAAAAAAACGAATGTGACTTGCCATTATCGTGATGCACCTGTGTTATTTATGCAGTGATTTGTGAGCTGAAGCAAAGTTTGTACCTTACTCCGTTACTCACAGTTAATGTACCGTGGTAGCTGAAATATGAACCATATTGCTGGGGGCCTGATATTATTAAAGTAAACCATGATGGCTGATGTATGTGCACATCAGAACCACGGAAAAGTGAGGGCTGCTTTATTTCACTCCACTCCCTGCTTAAAAATTACCTTGGCCAATTAGGCTAAAGATTCAGAAATGTTATTGAAACAACGAAACTTTAGGAAATAATAAAAAGAATCTTAATCTCTTACCAAGTATGGAGAGATTAATTATATAAATAAGGCCTATGGAAATGAGAGAGGAAAAGGAGGGGTGATAATAAAATTTCACTATAAAGAACATTAATTCACAAAATTAACTTACTGCAACTGAAGTATTTTTAAGAAGAGAAATTCTGTATGAAAGAAGATTCTGAGTAGCAGTAGTAATGGCAGCTATGTAAAGCCAAATCTCCTAATACATTCTCTAAAATATAAAAAGACAAGTTGAAAAAGCGAGAACGAATAAATTACATAGATATGCCCTTGGGACCACCAGAAGATTAGAGAAATTTCAAATTCCCTGTAAGTAAAAAATAAATACCAAATCTTGGTGAGCTACTGTCAGTTCTGCTGTAACAGACATTTTGAAAATACAAAAGTTGGTGTTCAAATGTGATTGATACATTAGGGAACAATTAGAACACAAAGTTTGAGTTTGCTTATGTGCATTTTGATCTGTAAGAAACCATAGCTGAATGCAGAAAACAGTGCCCAGCTGAACCAAGCTGGCAGGCACACTAAGTGTGTGTGCACACACATATATACACGCCCAAACACATGCGCGCCTTAAAAATCTTCCGGTTACCTCAGATTACCACAGGAGGCAGGGGCCACACACATCCACATCTGCTGTAACAACTTTCCATGCAATGAAATAACTCACAAGGCTTCCAATATCACTCCCACAAGCAAACTTCGGATATTTCTAAGGTAAAGACCCATATTTATTAGAGTATTTATGTATTTCTAAGGACTTAACATATGTAAAATGGTGCTACAGTTTTTATTAGGGTTATGGTTTTTTTTTTTTTTTAATGTGTCCTTGATGTTTTTTGACAGTTGTGTCCTATTATGGGCTGAACCGTCAGCCTCCCTTCCCCATCCGAAATCCGTATGTTGAAGTCCTAATTTCCAGCACCTCCATGTGACTGTATTTGAAGACAGAACCTTTAAAAAGGCAACTAATGTAAAATGAGGCCATGCGGGTGGGCTCTGATCCAACATGTCTGGTGTCCTGTATAAGAAGAGGGGACATTAGGACACAGGCGTCAGAGGAAAGACCATGTGAAGACATGTGGAGAAGACAACCATCTACAAGCGAAGGAGAGAGAGTGCGGAAGAAACTAACCCTGCTGACACCCTGATCCTGGCTTTCTAGCCTCCAGATCTGTGAGAAAATAAATTTCTGTTGTTTAAGTCTCCCAGTCTGTGGTATTTTGTTATGGCAGCTCTAGCGAACTAATACATGCCCTCAAACCCATTTTCCCATAAGCTCATGGTTTTTAATGTGTGATTTTGCATACCATGATGATTTTTAAGAATGCATACACTGATTAGAGGGAGGGGCAAGATGGTGTAGAGTATGGAAGCTTTATTTCCTCTTGCGACCACACCAGAAATGTGACAAAACAGAGCAAACATCAGAGTCACCTGGGGTCTGGATGAACAGAGGCACTACAACTAGAGGGAGAGAAATAAAAAATCACCCTGCAAAAGTAGGAGGGGGCAGAGATGCGAGGCTGCCTGGTCTCAAGTGGCTCGGTGAGACAGAGGCTGCGGCAGCTACAGCCAGCATGGGCAGATGTTCCTCCTAAAGGGGCCGTGACCGCGACCGAACTTCCCCAGAGATGAACTCACCCGCTCTGAGCTCCAGTGCCAGGTAGGCTGCTGGGAGCGGAGGGGGTGCCAGAGACGTACAAGGCGAGGCGGGGTGGTGGTGGGGAATACTGAGTTGTCGGGCCTCAGGGCAAGGGCCAGAGGCAAGGCTTTCTCCCTGCGGAAGTGCTGGCGGCATCCATTGTTCCTCTGTTCAGCCTTTCCGGCCCGCAGCATGAGATCGCAGCCGTAGCTGAGGCATCCTCAAACTGGATAAAGAAGTCGCTCTGCCCAGAGGACTCCCTGAAACTCTGCTCCTGCCAACTGTGGCCTCACCCAAGCCACATCCAGTGGGGTCCTCAGCATGCCCTGTGCCCCTTGCTGACCAGCTCTAAGCCCTGCACTGGTGGCACCCAGCCTTGGTTTCTGATGTGGCCTCTTGAAGCAACTGTAAGCACAGCATGAGTATCAGCCATCTGGGGACTGCCCGCTGAATCTTACCAGGTGGCCCCGGAGGGGCACTGGCTGGGGCTAAACTTGGCCTACAGCTGGACGCCTCTCAGGACTGTGCCACTGGACACCTACTACACAAAGCCATGCTAATAAGACCGGGATACTTAGGAGCTTTGCGTAGTACTTAGAAACAGACACAGAAAGGCAGCCGAAATGAGGAGACAAAGAAGTATGTCCTACACGAAAGAACAGAACAGTGATCCAGGAAAAATGAAGTCAAGCAATCTAACAGATGCAGAGTTTAAAACACTGGTTATAAAGATGCTCAATGAACTTAGGGGAAGAGTAGACGAATTCAGTGAGAACTTTAACCCTAACTGTGAAAATACTTGGAGGGGGCAATCACAGCATACTAAAGGGAAGGAATTTAAAAGTACATCCCAGACTCCAGGAGGTAGTCTCCGAAAGGCAACACTTTGGGGGGAAGCAGGGAGAAAAAAAAGGAGGCACTTTTTGGAAACTGAATGGTAAAGAAAAACAGCAAAGGGAAATTTAGAAACTTACAGGAAAAAAAACTTTTCAACAACTGAGAGGCACATAAATCCTCCCTTACCGCCGCCGCCAACCCCACCCCATGAAAGCCATCTGGTAAAGCGGCCACACTGGACAATGCTTTTGGAACCCTGCAGACAATCCCTTAAACAGCAGACCAAAGTTAACACCAGCAATAGGACAAAAGGACGTCGTACATCCCCCAAATACAATGCAGTGAGAAGGACACAAAATCACTTCTGGGGTATTTCTAACAAATATGCATAACCTTAATCTAATCACGATTAAACACTGAACAAACAAAAATCGAGTGACATTCATTATACAAATGATGGATATCCAAATAAAAGGCCTTCAAAACTGTTAAGTTCATCAAAGACAAAAAAACATGAAGAAACTATCCCAGATTATGGGAGAATAAAGAGACATTATAATTAGATAAAACAGGTGAATTTGAATTGTATAGTAGTCTTGGGGGCAAAATGTCCTAAAAAGCAGGGGTACCAGTCTGTAGCCTGTTAGGCACTGGGCCACACAGCAAGAGGTGAGCAGCAGGTGGGCAGCAAAGCTTCATCTGTATTTGCAGCTGCTCCCCAGCGCTAGCATCACCGCCTCAGCTCCACCTCAGATCATCGGGCATTAGATTCTCAAAAGAGCACCAGTCCCTGGTGCCAAAAAGGTTGGAGGCCACTGCTATAAAGGGGAATATTAGGACAATTTAGCACGATTTGAATAAAGTACATAGAATAGATCCTTGTACTGTGACTATGTAATGTGAACTTCAAGTATTTAGGGGTAAAGGGTATCATGTCTGCCACTTACTCTCGAATGGTTCAGAACAAAAATTAATGTGTATTAGGTAATATAAGTGTGTGGGGGAGGGGAGGAAGAGAGAGGGGTAGGGAGGGAATGGTAAAGCAAACATGGTAAAATGTTAACATTTGAGGAATTTGGGTGAAGGGTGCATGGGGATTCTTTGTACTCTTTTTGCAACTAGTCTGTAATTATTTCAAAATAAAAAGTTAAAAGAGGGAAATACATTTTGTCTAGCCTTCCAATGTGTAACTTTATGGTCGAGTTCATAATTCATTCACTGAGAACAAGGTCATGGCAGAATAGATGGGAGCTAAAATTAAAGAACAAAAAAACAAAAGAGAATTGAAAATTCAAGAATAACATTATCGCCTCATCTTAAATTTAGAAATTAAAATAAATGAACTTGTAATCAAGCTTCATAATACAGATTGAAAAACTCTGATTTAAACCACCAACCTTGCTAGGAAGCACAGGGAAAAATTATTTCTGCCTCGGCTTGGGTGTTCTTGGGTCAATGGCTCTGCAAGGAGATTCTGGATTAGGAGTAGGCACTCATATACAGTGAAGGACCAAGAGAAAAGTTTATATTATATGACATTTTCTTAAACTACATCTTATTACTTTCAAGTGGATACAGTCCAAACAACTGCTAACAGAGGGAAGAATAATAGAGTAATGACTTCATCCAATACCAGCACTTGACCCAGGCAACCTTATCACCCCTAGATCACTACAGTATGGTCCAAACGAGTTGCCCCCGCTCCCGCCTGTTAATCTCTCTAGCTACACTCTTCCAGATCCTTCATTCTAAAATATACCTTCCATGCCACCACTCCTCTATCAAAAACCTTTTGAAAGATACTTATAAAGAATCATGTTCAAATACCCTCAATATCCAAAGTCTCCTACTCTCCAGGCTTTAGCTTCTTTTCCAAACTCGTTTTCTAATTTCCCTTCAGCCAAAACTAGCCGCTGTCGATGCCAGCCCCTAACGCTTTCCCTGCTGGTCCTCAGGGGCCACCTGGGGGCCCACCTGTCTTCAGCACTTCAACCAACTCCCTATATCTGCAGTTCCCAGCTCAATTTACGGGCTCAATAAATGTTTGTTATAAGAATAAATATTAAGTCAGAATGGTGAGCATGTAGCAAAAGTTGTTGACCATTTTGATTTAAAATGTTTCCAGAGAGAGAGGTGAGAAGAGGGGAGGGGGAGGGAAGAGGGGAGGGGAGGGGCGGGGCGGGGAGAGGAGGGGAGGGGAGGGAAGGGAAGGGAAGGAAAAAATTCCCTGGGGACCAGAATCTTCAGGAGTGGGCATACAATCTTTACAATTCAAGGTAATCACAGAAATAGTTAACACATTTTGAGTACCTATCTAATCATGTAATCCTCATTAACAAACCTTTGAGTTAGATATGCCTATTACCTTACAAAGGAAGAAACTGAGGCCCAGAAGGATAAGTAGCTTGCTCCAAATCACACAGCCAGCAAGGGGCAGAGCTAGCATTCAAATGCGGGCAGTTTCCAGAGCCCACATTTTCCATCATTACGCATATATCAAATAAAAGTTACACATTTAACCAGAATGAATGTATCAAAAAAAAAAAAAAAAGATCTAATAAATGTATCCTAAGAATTAACCAAAAAAGTACAAACTTTCAGTTAATTTTTAGAATGCAGTCTAATTTAAACAAAATTAAATGATGATACATTTTCTCTTTTCTTTTCTTTCTTTCTTTTCTTTTCTTTTCTTTCTTTCTTTCCTTTTTCTTTCTTTCTTTTTTTTTTTTTTTGCTTTCAAAAGCTACCTTAAGTTACTATTAAAACAGCGAGCCCAGAGTCTCCATCAACCTGGCTAACACAAGTAGCCCTGCTCTGGTGATTGTCTGAGACCTTGCCCCACTCAACTTGTCGGCCCACCTAAGCCGCTTCCAGTGGCTTTTCCACATAAAGGGCCTGTCTTGATTCATGCTGTGGACTTTCCTAAAATCTCTCAAAGGTTTGCAAAACTCAAACAAGTAGCATCTGGCCTCGGGACGCCCCATACCTGTTGCAGAGCAGCCCCAAAGTCCGGCAATAGTGGCAGCCGGCATCGGTTCACAGTTTGGCCTCTTGAGGCACCTCCAAAACCAGGGCAGGTGGCAGCCACCTGCAGATTGCTTGGTGACTCTTGCTCCGTGGCTCTGGTCAGGGTAAAGGCAGCAGTTGAACTTGGCCTGTGGCAGGGCCCCTCCCAGGAGGACCCAGGCTTGCATGCCTGTGGCTGGCCTTCCACTGAGCCAGAGCCGCACTGCCTGGGGCTGCATCTGGGGACAACACAGCCAAAGGGCAGACGGGGCAGGCACCAGAGCCCAGCTAAAGCAAGTCCGTATGTTCACTGCAGCATTATTTACAATAGCCAAGATATGAAAGCAACTTGGGTGTCCATCAAGAGATGAATGGATAAAGATGAGGCGGTACATACATACAATAAAATATTTCTCAGCTGCAAAAAAAGAATGAAATCTTGCCATCTGCAACAACATGGATGGACCTAGAGGGTATTGTGCTGAGTGGAGTAAATCAGACTCAGAAAGACAAATGCCATATGATTTCACTTACATGTGGAATCTAAAGAACAAAATAAACAGAACGGAAACAAACTCATAGACATGGAGAACATTTTGATGGTAGCCAGATGGGAGGAGGACTGGGGGGGAATGGGTGAAAAAAAGGAAGGGATTAAGAAGTACAAATTAGTAGTTACAAAATGTCATGGGGATTAAAGTATAGCATAAGGAATATAATCAATAATACTGTAATAACAAAAAAATATAGCGAGCCTATTAATTATAACTATTTGTAGAGCAATAACGACTACTAAAAACTGACAATTATTAGTTTAATCAAAATAATAATAGAGGATGAATATTTTTCTTTAATAACTAATTTTTCTAAATCAGCATACAGTTTAAATGTTTACTTCAGTTATGAATATAAATTACAGTGTCTTTTAAAACTAAAATGAAACAAACACAAATGAAATTAAAATGACTCTTTCCAGGTGTGTTCAGCTTCTCAAGCTCCAGATGGCCAGGAGACCTTGACAGCTAATACAGTCCTAGCGCCCCAGAAGCCTGCCATGAACTCTGTACTGCTAGGTAACCAAGCAGCAAATGAAGGAAAATCTGTCTTTATAGTGACAGTCCAGCTAACACATGAATAGGAATGACTGAATGAGATCATCATTTTGTAACACCCAATTAATTCACAGATGTAGACACCTGGCATTAATGGCTCAAACACTGACTGCCTTCTTAATGTCACTGAGAAACATCCCAAACATTGTGTGCTTTCTGCCACCAAAACATCTATATATCTATATACACATGTCTCTCTCTCTCCCCCTATATATCTCTCTCTCCATGTATGTATATGTATATATATATATATACACATACACACACACACACACGCACATATATATACATACCTATATATACATATACCTCCTGAATTTGATCAAATGTCTAGATCTACTATCGATTTACAAAAAATACAAAATTGCAGGAAGACGCTAACAGGAAATACGATGAAGAGAAAATCCGTGGATTAATACACTTAGAGGACATTTTA
The DNA here is from genome assembly GCF_014176215.1 of Rousettus aegyptiacus. NCBI lineage: Eukaryota > Metazoa > Chordata > Mammalia > Chiroptera > Pteropodidae > Rousettus > Rousettus aegyptiacus. The sequence goes on from NW_023416286.1 coordinate 28,783,426, forward strand.
AAACATCAATTCATGGTGTTTGTAGCTTTATCAGGATAATTATTTTCATGAGTAGGAGCTACAGAAGGCTCTGGGGTGGCTGGCAAAGTTCTAGTGTCCTGGGTGGTGTTAGAAGGGTATTCTCTTTACGACAATTCATTAAGCTATGCATTTCTTTTATGTTGTGTGTGTGTATTACAATAAAAAAGGTTTAAAAAAAAGAAGAATGAGATTGTAAAGGTAATTTCAGATTAGCTGACAGCAGTTTAAGTAGGTGCTGAGGGGCTCAGCATCAGAATAGAGTCCTCTACTCCTGCTCCCACCCCAACATGTTAAAAATAATTTTGGATTTAATACTTTTACAGAAAGGAATTGAGGAAGCCAGTATGAAAAAAAGTCAAAACTCTGAGGATATACTCATAATTCCTTTACTATTTAGTGCTCTTTGTTTTGAGTTACGCTGGTGGGACACCATGCAATCTGTACAATGCCTGGGGCCCCTAAAAGTTTGTGTTTGCCCTGTCTTTTCTTAAAAGTTACATCTCACACCTTAGTGTGGCATGAGAAGGAGGTTTGGTGAGTATATCTTAATTGCTCATCTATACTAAAATAAATGTTTTTTGGATCTTTTCTTCTAACTTATTTAAGACACCCTGATTTGGGGGAGAGAGAACTTCTAGAGACTCTGCAGAGAGGTCAAACTTGGGGACAGAAGTTGCAGAGGAACATGGATCATTACTTCATTAGCTAAAACTGGAGCCAGGATATATACAAAGGCGCAAAGATGTACTGTGATTCCCTCAAATCTGGAGCCCGCTCTGTCACTTACAATTGCCATCTCTGGAGAAAGCAGCCATATTTAATCTAAGCAGAAAAATGGAGGAGGCAGGAGGGAACATAAGTGCAGAGTTTGGTAAACATTACACTGGCTCCACAGAAAAATCAGAGCTGTATCTCAATGTTCTCTAATATTAAAATGTTATCTAATATTAGAATGGAGAGGAGGATAGAGAAGCAGTATAATAATATTAAATATAGTCGGTTAAAAATCTAAGATCTAGATCTAATTTAAATAAAGTTAAACGAGCTTTCTATTCCAGGTTTACTAAATTTCAGTATTTATTAGCAACAATATAAATATAGAATATGTCATTACCAGATTAAACCTTGGATAACTTTGTGGGTTGTTTTTTTTTTTACAGTATTTTCCAGTAACACTTTTAATCCAAAAAATCCACTGTTTTGCCAAAACTGGTATTTTTATATGAAGGGGGAAATGTGCATACTTAAAGTACTGTGAGAGAGCCACAATCTCACACACTGCATATACCTTTTGTACTCTGGGAGGTAAACCAGAGTTTCAGGGCGGTTTTAGGAAGATCAGCTAACTGCAGAAGTATAATTTTACAGAGTTCTAAAATTTCTTATAACCTACTTTTATTTTTTTTAACTACTCAAAACAAAAGGATTAATCAGTACAATCATTCTAAGTATTTATTTTATAAAGGCTGTTCCCATTCACACTGAACAATGAAACAGAATGAAATATATTAGCATGTGCAAATATATACTTTACCAAAGAAAAACATGTTTAACCTCATTATTTTTATATTTGCTTGATATGCTTTTAGGTTTGTCTTTATGATGTTTCAGAACACAGAATTTAAAGGAAAGAAATTTTTGGACAATCTTTTGTTTTATATCACTCAAAGTCTCTCACAACAAAATTGAAATCCTAAATAAAACATGTCAGAAATTTCTGTACCATCTTCGGCTTGATCCTAAAATTTCATTATTTTTCATTGTTACCTTTTTACAGCATTGAGCAAAAAGTTGAAGAGATTGTATCAATTACAAATCTCCAAAATTCACTTGGTACAACTGCCACATTTTAGGTCCTGATAAATGTAGAAATCTACAATAACACGAGGGTAATCTGAGTATGAACTGTATGTTCTTTATCATAGATGTGGAATCTCCCCCCCGCCGCCCAAAACTTCACCTTGTGGTGCAGTTACTTGTAAGGAAAATAATATGAGTTACAGTAAAGACCTCAGAAAATCAGTCATAACACAGACTAGCTGTGTGGCTTTGGGGCAAACTACTTAATCTTTCTGAGCCTCCATAGCCTCACAGAAAATAGAGATTATACTGTTTTATATTTGTGAAAATTAAATGATGCTATACATATATGTAAGCGTGCAGGATAGAACAAGAAGTCAAAAGTTCCTATTTCCTTTTCTTTTCTCTTCAGAAATGTTGAGACTGGAGGGATAAGAAAAGTTTGCCTGCGATGCACTGCGATCTAGAACAGGGCTCTGCAAGTGGTCTCAGGACCAGGAGCACTGACATCACCTCTGAGCCTGTTAGAAATGCAAATTGATGGTGGGCCCCAGCTTAACCTAGCAAATCAGAATCACTGGGAGCAGCCCAGGAAACTGTGTTTTTTAATAAACTGTTTCTTAAGAACATTAAAGGTTGAGAACTACTGATCTAAAAATACAAAGTATTTATATGCAGCCTCCTCCCATTTCTATCCCACTTCTGATCCTTGCTTACCTCTCTCTCCTTCCCTGTTTGTCACTCCAGCTTCCTCAACTGCCCAGTAGACTCTTGACGTCACTGGCGCACTTCCCAGACCACAGCTGCTTCTACCCCTCCTGGCGGTCCTCCCTCACTGACAATGTGGTGTTTTTAACATCGCCACCCCCAGCACCATCCTGGTACACAGATAGACATCTGGAAGGGCCTGGTATCCACCCAGGCTGCACGTTACACTCATGAGCAGGCCGGCCTGTGCATACTCAAATCCCAAGTCAGCTTTCCCCTTCTTGTCCCAGAAAAAGATTCCCAGCATCATTTTGTCAACCCATGGTACTTGGGGGCATGGCAGAACTCCCAAGGACTCTGAATTCCCTACACCTCATTTTTAAGGCTTTTTCTTTGGAATTGACAAGTCAACCAAGGAAGGTTTGACAAAACTAGCTGTTTTGTGTGCCACAACTGAGTCCATGCCCACATCCTTCTTCCTTGCCCCAGCTGCAGAAGATGTTCATCCCAATCTCTTAAGTGAACGGATTGCCAGCATTCTGAAGATGGCTCATTACGCTTTAAATCTTTAATCACTCTGTCTCAAGACAAGACAAAGAGAGCGACAGCAACACTCCTGCAAATAAGTATTCTAAATGAGAATTATGATGCATACTTGCCTGCGGTATATAAACTGGAGTTACTGGCCTGGAGTGACAGCATTAGCCAGTTAGGGTAGACAATCCATCACCTATGATTTCCAGGTCCTGGCAATCTTTCTTACTTCCTTTTATTCTCTGGACTTGTGTCCTCTCAAAGTCTAGTTCTATCGATACCCAGTGCTGACAATTAGAATGAAATCATGGCCTAATTTGTTGGCTACAAGAGACTGGCCCTGTAATGGCACATGCACATAGAGTTCCATCAGAACTCCACTTGGAGGAAGCACCAGACCTAGGGGAAAACAGAAGACTGAGACCACTATTCTGGAGATGAATTATTGCAGCTGCCTCAGAAAGGTAAGTCCCTACAATCTCTGCCATGGTGGAGTCTAGGGCAGACACAAACAAAAGCTGGTATCAAGACCTTCTATCACTGATGAGATGACTAACTAAGGAGTTCATCCTATGTGTGTCATAATAAGCTCTTAAATCCTCAAACCAAAACTTCAGAACCTGGGAACTTCATGCGTCTCTGTCAGTGAAGTCAGAGTAACGCACGTCACAAAGAGACGAAGGCAGATATGTCCCATAAACTACACAGGAAAATTAAGATATTACAGAAGACTATTTAATGATATTTTTTAACAAGCCAATCTAAGGTTATATTTTTAATTAAGTTCAGATCAGAAAATTGCCGTATTTGCTCCAGAAGTAATCTAAATTTACAGTCTCACTACTGCTACGTGAGAGGGCTTATTTCATGGTACTACATTCAGCACTGGCTGTAATGTTTTTAAAGCTTTGTCAGTTTCAAAGGGGGAAAAATGTTTTTCTTTCTTATGTATTTTTGATTACTAGTTAAACATTTTTTTACTTTTTTTATTAGACACGTGGCTTTCTTCTTTTCCATTCTTAAAGCAAACTACTGCAAGGCAATCTTGATAAACATGTACTTTTTACTTGCCCTGTTCAGATGCTGTTAAAACTACAGATAGAAGGGAGAGCGGCAAAAACTAAAAAATACATCTTGATAGTCAATCTTAAATGAGCGTTATATCAAAAAAAAAAAAAACATATCAAGAAGCAATTCAATAGCATAGGGTAGGAAAAATTTAGGGGTAGAAAAAAGAACATCATCTAATCTGATGCCTTATTTTACCCAAGAGGAAACCAAGGCCTAGAAAGCTTGTCCAAGGTCATGGAGCTCAGACCAGTAAACTAGACTTCATCTCCCTTGGCCCTTTAGTCAAACATTCTTCTCACCATATTGTTATCTCAGCTTGAATCCCGGGAAGAAATGGAATATGTACGGTATTGGATAAATGACTGTCAATGCATGATCCTACCTATTTAGTAAACAAATATTTCTGAACAAGCAAGACCAGTCACACAGTATGAGAAAGCTCACTGCTGCTTGTGGTGAATTTTTGCTGCTTCAGCTGCTAGCGCCCCTTCTCTCCTTCTGAGGAAAGACTGCCCTGCCCCCTCCCATGTGGCTGTGGTTGGGACCCCTATCCCTAACCTTCTCACCAGCAAGCATGTGACCAAGATGGGCCAATCATATTTGGTTGCCCACAGTGATTACTTTATAAATTATGATTTCAATAGTATAAAACATGCATGAAAATAAATTATAATTAGAAGATAATATGCAAACGAACATTATTTTTAAATACTGGGTATATGGATAATTATTTTAAAATTCTTCAATATCACTGATCTAGCATCTTTCCAACAAAAATAAAAGAAAAATGCTTGCTAGGTATATTTTCAAATAGCTTGAAAATAAATATTGCCTGGAATTGTCTTTATTTACTTAAAAGTCGTTTATATTCACTTACAATTCACAATTTTAATCCCTAAAATGACCTTATGAAGGAAGGAGAGAGAAAAAATCTGCGGCCAGGCTGCAATCAGTAAGCCGCAGGGCCAGGACTGAAGCTGTGCTCTCAACCACCCGGCTGTTCCGATTCTCAACTGTTGGGCTAAATTCCTTAAACTTTCTCTCCATCTATCTATGGAGTCCGAACTCTAAAGAAGCACAGAATTTTATGAGCACACTGTGTTGCCTACGACCGTTCTTCCTTGTGTTGTGATTTCTGTCAGATTTTATCAGCCACATAAAACCAAATCTAATCAGTACTTAGAAATACACGAAAAATACAGTGGTGGTTTCAAGAACACCCTAGATGTTACTGAGGTGACACTTTTCCCCAATATTTAAAAATAATTATGTTCGCTGGAATATTATCTTCTAATTGCAATGCAATATGTGTTTACGACAGATGGTGTTCTGAGTACAATGAACATCATTAAACAAATTTTGCCCTGTTGTAAACAGTTAGTAGGAAAACAACTGAAACCAATATAACCTCTTATTAGTGAGACACTTCATGAATGAGTAATGACATCTGGGATCACACGGTTTCTCTCTACAAAAATTTCAATTAGTCCTGGCAGCCATGGCCTTAATTATTACTTTCAAATATTAATTTTAACCTTCAGAAGAATGATTTAGCAACACTCCAAGATTATGAAATTAAGCCAAGTAGTTTTCTTCACCCTGGTATATTTTAGCGATAATCTCCTAAGTAAAATACTCTCTAAACCTACAATTTTTTTCAATTTGCAATTGAAATTTCAAAACAGAATACTAAATTAAACACTAAGGCTTCATGTCAACAATTATTATTTATTCAAGTCAAAACGGTCACATTTCACCAAACTGTTACATTATCTTTGCAACCACTCCACCACATCTACACACACCAGAGGGAAAGCTCCCTGATTCAGACTAATAAAGTACTTAAAACTAAAGTATTGAAACTGATTAACCAACTATTTAAAAGAAACTTCACTTTGTTGCTTTTTAAATACTAATTCAAACTAGGGAAACAAATTCTTCACAGAGAAGTTCTGAAGATGTGCAAATGATATATCAACTGTTTTCATTTACACAAGATTCTGAAATGCAGGCACCTGAAGATGCTTGAAAAGTTTATTATAATTTCCTTCTTTACATCTCTGTACCCGTAATCTTAATTTCATATTCACTAGTAATTCAGCCTTTCTGTTAAGAGTTCACACTAGGAACATCAACCTATACTAAATCATGACATAAGTCAATATATGTATCATTTTCAATTTTAGTAAAAACTTTCAATACATTTCATTTCACGTTTTAGAAACAGAACTTAACAATTCTTGCTTCACAATGTTTGCAGGTTATTAAAAATTTATGAAATAAGAAGCCTGATAACCAGAGTCCACTACTTAGGCTGGTTCCTAATTATCCACAGGTTAGGGTACTTAACAAGATCGAGTTAGCACATGAGTCTCATCTCTCAGGCAACAGTAGTCAATTAGTAACGAGATGTTGGTGAGGACTGAGACAGCCAAGAGCCATGCTGGGTGCAAGAGTGTAGGGTCATGCTTGAGTCACCCACACCCACTATTAATAAAACTCCAGAGGCTGCCAAGTTAATTTTAACATGAATTCAATAAAACATAATTTTAAAAGAAAATTAGCCTGCAAAACTGAGTTTCACATTATGAATTCCAAAACCAAATAAAAGTGATTTGGGGAAAATACTTGTCCTATCTGGTGATTCACTTCTGATAGTAACGGGGTGAATTTCACTGTCCATTCTTGATAGGAGACAGGCTTTTCTTATGCTTCACTTTAAAACTGGTCATTCTGGGAAGAAAACTGCATTTTCTTGGTTTTTACTTTATATATAATTTATGGAAGGAAGTTGAACATTCTTGTGTTTCACTTTACAGGATGCTAACAGTAAAACCGCCCAGCCCACACCCTAATACCCTTGGGTAACATTAGCCTGCTGCTGAACGAAGGCCAGAACCTACACCATGTGGCTCCATGCCAGGGCTTCTCATACTGGTGCTGGCCAGGGAATGTGCCCGAGGGCAAGAGTATTCAAATCCACAAAAGAGACAAGGCATTTAAAGTGGTATTTCAAAATTAAAATAGGCACAAATACATTATTTAGAAGCACACAAAATTGGCATGAATTTTAGAAGAATATAAGAGATTACAAAGAAATGTTCCCTTTATGGAAAGATCTGGACACACACACACACACACTCTCTCTCTCTCTCTCTCTCTCTCTCTCTCTCTCTCTCTCTCTCTCTCTCTCTGATTCGATCTTAAGAGAAGCATGACACGACTCCATTAGTGTGCATAAACTGAGGACTGACTCTGAAAGTGTAACAGCTATCTTGATTTTGAAAGGATAGGAGGGTGGCAAGCTGATCCCTGGAACAGCACTTTCCAACTAAAAGGTACATTTGGGTAGAAAAAGCTTTGTTTATTTCAGTTATATCCATACCATAATTACATTAGTAACAGCAATACTTAACATTTACTGAGTATTTGCAGGCAATATGACCCCAAACCCTGGAGATGTCACCCTCACCCTACTGGTCAAGAAGATTTCAACCAGTGGGTCTTTGCATTTCATGTTACAGCCCCTCCGTCCAGAACATTCTTGCAGATATTTCCCTGACTCACGCCTTTTCTTTCCTACCACTTTTCTAAAATAGCATCCCACCCCACCAAGACTGCTTCCTCGATCACCTTACTCTTGTTTTTTTTTCCTTCACATCACACAGACATTGTGCTATGTATTTCTTAGTGTGTTTACTTGTTAACATGTGTCCCTCTGCTACAGTATGTACTCTGTGAAGGCAGCACCCTGCTCTGTTATGCGTCTCACTACATCATCAAAGCCTACAAACAGTCCCTGGCATACAGCAAGATAATTAAATATTTGTTAAATGAATGACTACCAGACTGTATCTATTTAATCAGAAACGTACAATACGAAACATGAAGAGATCAGATGCATACATCCACATAATGACACACACCTCCCAATGCACAGAAAGACATACTCCCAGGGCCTCCACAGCAATGCCGCAGCCTTATTTTAACAACACAGTACCACCTCGCTCCCTACAGAAATGCCACATACTGTGAAATAAGCCTGCTGGTGGTATATACGTGTACCTATATCACTCTGGTGATAACTTATTTTAAAAAAAAAATTGACACTCACTCGAAGGTAATAGAGAACCTATTTAGGCATAGAGGATATTATATTTGTCCCTTGGGGTGGTGGTGGAATGCAATGGACTGAACTGTGTACCCCTCCCCAACTCATATGTTAAAGCCCTAACCCCCAATGTGACTTTGGAGATGTGGCCTTTGGGAGGTAATTAAGGTTAAATGAGGTCATAAGGGTAAGGGCCAAAAGCTGAGTGGCCTTACAAAAAAAGAAAAAGTGAGATATCTTTCTCTCCCCAGGCATACTCACCAAGACAGGCCACGTGAGGACATGCGAGAAGGCAGTCATCTGCAAGGCAGGAAGGGAGCCCTCACCAGAAATCAAACTGGCCAGCACCTTGATCTTGGACGTCTAGCCTCCAGAACTAGTGGTATTTTGTGATGACACCAGGAACTGACTAGTACTCAGAGAGAAATCAGATGATCCTTTACAGCCTTGAAATCCTTCAGAAACCCGTTCAGCTTCCTCTGTTAAAAACTCTCCACGTGGTTCCTCACAAACCTGTTTCATCCACACAAAGGCGTGGTTCTGGTCAGGATTCCCTGCTTCAGTAACAGAGGTCAGCAGTTCTGGAAAGGTGTTGCTACTATCTCTATGTGTTCTAAGCTTCAGTAAATCTGAAATGGGGACACTGATAATACAACTCATAGGGCTGTTGAGGATTAAATTAACCTATGGTAAATGTTTAAAGCAGTGTATGGCACCGAGCAAGTGCTAAATAATATTGGCTACTATTATCAGAGGCACGATTATCCAATTTTACTCCCAAAATGACAATATGCAGCGGGTACAACTAGTACCCTCATTTCAGGAAGCAGGCACAGTTACAAAGGTTACACAGTTATTAAGTAAAGGAGGCAACATTAGAAATCAGGAAGTATAACTCTAGGGTCTAGACTCTTAAATCAGTGACTATCTCAGAGTGAAAACTTTGTAAGGTTGTTGCTTTTATTACTAAGGTCATACCATAATATTAGTAAAGAAAGCAAAAGTGGGCATAAATCAAAAAAGCAATTTATTTTTCCTTTCCAATGCTGTTCTTATAAGGTCTCATCAATCATTTTGTCTAAGAGTAAAACTATAATTCTATCTGCTTATTAAATAGAATGCTTCTTTATGTGCCCTAAAAATTGTTATCCCAATATATTCTTGTGTATTGAAAATTCCTAAGTTAATAGTTCATGTTTATGACTCCTGTGTGAGTCAATACCGTCCCACTAATAACAGTGCGGCGACTCTGCTTTTGTCTTTGTCTGTAGGCAGCACCTGACCATTCTCCCACTGAAGCAGTAGTCTCAAGTCTTAAGTATGAAAGAATCATTGAAATAACTACCTGTAGAATATACATTATTTTCAAGCACACGATATTCACTAAAATAGCAACATAATAGGCCATACAGCAAGTTTCAATAAAGTCAAAAGACCGGCGCTATACATACAAATTCTCTGACCCCTGTTCTTTTTTTAAAGTAATTTTTATTTTTCAATTACAATTGACATACAATATTATATTCATTTCAGGTATATAACATAGCAATTAGACATTTATATAACTTACAAAATGATCACCCTGACAAATCTAGTGCCCATCTGACACCACATATAGTTACTACAATATTATTGATTATATTCTCTATGCTAAGCTTTACATTCTCATGACTATTTTGTAACTATCAATTTGTGCCTCTTAATCTCTTTCTCCCCTTTCTCCCATCCTCGACTCCCTCTCATCCGGCAACCATCAAAATGTTCTCTGTATCTATGAGTTTGTTTGTTTTGTTTGTTCATTTATTTTGTTTTTTAGATTCTACATATAAGTGAAATCATATGGTATTTGTCTTTCTCTGTGTGACTTATTTCATTCAGCATAATACACTCTAGGTCCATCCATGTTGTTGCACATGGCAAGAGTTCATTCTTGTCTACGGCTGAGGAATGTTCCATTGTATATATGTACCACTTCATTATCCATTCATTTACTGATGGACACTTAGGTTGTTTCCATATTTTGGCTATTGTAAATAATGCTGCAATGAAGACATGTCTTCTTGAATTAGAGTTTTAGGTTTCTTCATATACTCAGAAGTAGAATTACTGGGTCTTCTTTGTTTCTTGTTAGAGCCTTGGTTTTAAAGTCTATTTTGTTTGGTATAAGTATAGTTACCTAGCTTTTTTATTTTTCATTTCCATTTTCATGAAATTTCTTTTTTTATACCTTTACTGTCAGTTTGTGTGTGTCTTTCAATCTGAAGTGAGTCTCTTGTAGGCAGCATATGTAGGGGTCTTATTTTCTTATGTATTCAGCCATCCTATCTTTTGATTGGAGCATTTAATCCATTTATGTTTAATTATTGACAGATACGTAGCTATTGCCATTTTATTATATATATTTTTAATCTTTTTTTTCCCCTTCTATTTCTTAAGAAGTCCCTCTAACATAATTTGTGATACTGGTTTGGTGCTGATGAACTCCTTTAGCTTTCTCTTGTCTGGGAAGCTCTTTATCTGTCCTTTGATTCTAAAGGTAGCTTTGCTGGGTAAATAATCTTGGTTGTAGTTTTTTGCTTTTCATCACCTTGAATATTTCATGTATTGATCCCTTCTGGCCTGCAAAGTTTCTTTGAAAAATCAGCTGACAGTTTTATGTGAGCTCCCTTGCAGGTAACTAATTGTTTTTCTCTTGCTGCTTTTAAGATTCTCTCTTTTGTCTTTAGCCTTTGGCATTTTAATTATGATGTGTCTTGGTGGGGGCCTCTTTGGGTTCGATTTGTTTGGAACTCTTTGCACTTCCTGGAGTTGTATGTCTATTTCGTTCACCAGGTTAGGGAACTTTTCCATCATTATTTCTTCAATTAGGTTTCCAATTCCTTGCTCGTTCTCTCTTCTCCTTCTGGTAACCCTATGATATTGTCCCAGAGGCCCCTGAAACTAGCCTCTTTTTTTTTTTTTTAATTATTTTTTCTTATTGTCGTTCTGACTGGGTGTTTTCTGCTACCTTATCTTCTAAATCCCTGATTCAATTCTCTGCTTCATGTAATTTACTGTTAACTTTCTCTAATGTATTCATTTCAGTTACTGTACTTTTCATTTCTGACTGGTTCTTTTTATGTTTTCTATCTCCATTGTTATGTTTTCTATCTCTTTGTTAAAGTTCTCACTGAGTTCATCTACTCTTCCCCTAAGTTCATTGAGCATCCTCATAACCAGTGTTTCGAACTCTGCAACTAGTAGATCACTCGTCTCCATTTTATTTAGTTCTTTTCCTGTTCTTTGTTCTCTTCTTTCACTTGGGGCATGTTTTTTTGTCTCCCCATTTTGGCTGCCTCCCTGTGTTTGTTTCTATGTATTAGGTATGGCTCCTAAGTCTCCTGGTCTTAGTGGAGTGATCTTATGTGGTAGATGTGCTATAGGACCCAGTGGTATCTCCTCCCTCGTCACCAGGTGCTCTGGGTATGTCCCTTGTGTGGGTCATATGTGCCTTCCTGTTGTAGCTGAGCCTTAATTGCTGTTGGCACCTCACTGGGAGGGACTAACCTGCAAGGTCATTGCCTGTGAGGACTGGCCATGACTACAGTGGAAGAGCTGTTATGCAGGGGCTGACCCTAAGGAGCAGGACTTGCTTTAGTTGGGCTCTGATGCCTACTTAGTCTGCCCTTTGATGTGTCATTGTGGAGGTAGTTGGGTGGTGCTCTGGTGTGGCCTGAAGCTGGCCACTGAGTGTGTTGGTTCTGGCGCCTCTTGGGAGGGGTTCTGGTGCAGGTCAATGTCAACCACTGCCTGTACCTTGCCCAGGGCCACTTGGTATGAGCTAAAAAGTGATCTGTGATCTGCAGATGGCTGCCACCTGTGCTGGGCTTGGAGGTGCCTGGGAGAGGCTAAGGTGCAAACTGAGGCTGTCTGCCAGTAGTGAGAGGCTTGAGGTTGCTCAATAAGAAGTATGGGGCATCCCAAGGCCAGATGCTGCTTGTGTGGGGTTTGTGAACCTTTGAGAGATTTTAGAAAAGTCCCCACCATGAGCCAAGATAGGCAGTTTCTATGGAAAATCCACTGGAAGCAGCTTGGGTGGACCCGCAATTAGGTGAGGTAGGGTCTCAGGGAATCACCAGGGTAGGCAAATGGTATTAGCTAGGCTGATGGAGACTCAGATGTGGCACCCACCTACGCATGCAGACTGAGCTGGGGGAGGGCTCAACAAAGGAACAATGGCTTCTCCCAGCACTTTTGTCAGGGAGAAAGCTGCCCCTCTAGCCCTTGCCCTGAAGCCAGACAATTCAGTTCTTTCCCATATGTCCCTGGCACCTTTCGAGCAGCTGCCCCAGCTCTGGAGCTCAGAGCAAGTAAGTCTGTCAGCGAGTAAGTCTGCGCATAGGCCTTAACTTTAAGAAGAATGCCTGAGAGTCCAGTAGCTGTCTGGTTACTCAGCCGCAATCTCTGCTGATTTTTGCAGCCAAAAATTATGGGGACTTCTCCTCCTAGCACTGGAACCCTGGGCTGGGTATCCCGGTGTAGGGCTGGGACCCTTCACTCTTCAGGGGGGACCTCTGTAGCCGAGATATCCTTCTCGATTTTTAACCACTACATGTAGATGTGGGATCAGCCTGTTCCATGTCTCTGTCCCTCTTATTAGTCTCAATGTGGTTTCTATATGTCCTTAGTTATAGGACTTCTGTTCAGCTAGACTTTAAGAGATTCTCTATGATGGTTGTTCTGTAGTTTAGTTCTAATTTTGAGGTGGTCATGAGGAGGCAAGCACAGCATTTATCTCCTCTGCCATCTTGACCAGAAACCTGACCCCAACTCAATTACATTAGAAATCAAAGTCAATAACAAATAGCGGTTTGGAAATTCAGAATGATAATTCTAAATAGTTATGGATAAATGCAAATAAAAGTGCTAAAAACTATAAAATTTTTAAAACTAAATGATAAAGGAAAATTCCTGCATGTGAAAATATATGAGGTTCAGGTCAGCAGCATGTAGACAGAGTTACTACCGAGTAAGTGTATTTTTAAAGCAAAAATACCAAAATCTAATGTGTTATGAATCCTAACTTTTAAGAAGTTTAAAAAAAAAATCAGTAAAATCAACCTAAGTAGAAATATAGAAATAATTGGTGCATCAAGCAATGAAACAGAAAACAAATGATAAAGAGAATGAACAATGCGAATGTCAAAACTCATTTCTTTGAAAAGAAAAAAATGACTAACTTGTAACAAACACAGTTAAAGAAAAAAAGAATGAAAATACAAATAGACAATGGCAGAAATGAAGAGGAGACAAAGCTATAGATGCTACCTTGTTTAAACATGAATTTATTATGAATCACTTTATGCCAAAAATTTGGACATATAAATGAAATGGACAAATTCTTAAAAAGTGAAATTGAAAAGAACTGAATCAAGAAGAGAAAACCTGAATAGTTTCATCATCATTAAATAAACTATGTGAGCAGTTAAAATGCTGCATCCATTTGATTTTGTAGGATTGTTTAACCAAACAGTCAAGAAAGAAATCAGGCCAATATTTCACCAATGGCTCAATAGAACAGAAAACATGGGCACAGTCCTCAATTCATTTTGTCCTGGTGCATATGCTCAATATCAAAATTTGACAAGAAAAAATTGGGAAGGACAATTGTTGGTCAAGTTCACTTATGGAAACATCCCTGAAATAGGAATACATCTTACATAAATGGCACTTTAAATCTGAAAAACAAAAAAACAAAAAACAAAAACAAAAAAAAGTATTGGCAAAACAAACTCTGGCAATAATAACAATAATTCATAGCCAACTTGGGTTTATTTTAGGAATACAAGCTTGGCTTAATATTTAAATATCAATTAATATAACTACCATTTATGGAAAAAATCATTTGATTATCTCAAAAAGAACAGAAACCTTTTGATAAAATTCAACATTACTTAAAAAAAAACAGAAAAAAAAACCAGAAAAACTTCTTAGCATGCTAAAACAGAAGGGAACTTCTTTAACCTGATAAAGGTGTCTACAATATACCTATTTACCATGAAAGCATTTCCTGTAGGATTTTAAAAAAAACAAAACAAAACAAAACAAAGATGCCCATTATTACTACTTCAATTCAACAGTGTGGTCCAAGTCTAAGCTAATACTGTATGGCCGGAAAAAGAAATAAAAGGATTAAGGATAAGCAAGGAAGAACAAAAGTGTCCTTATTTGCAAGTGTTATCATTGTCCTCATACAAATAATCTAAAAAACTTTCCCTACCAAATATTGAGATTCGTTGTAAAACTATATTTACGACAATGTGATAACAGCAAAAGAACTGAATAAACAGACTAAAGGAATTAAACAGCAACACAAAAATAGACCCCTACAAAGACTGACACTTGATACATAGAAACTGTTGTGGAAGATGCATCATTGCTGCTCAGTAGGAGAAGTTAGACTTTAGCTACATAGTACTGTGGTGACAGGTTAGATGTACAGGGGAAAAATGAAATTGGTCCCATCCCACACCCTATACTCAAAAACCAAGTCCTAGTGATTTGAAGACCCAGATGTGAAAGGCAAATCTCTAAAGCTTTGCAAAGATAACATAATGGAATACTTTATGACTTCAGGATACAGTTTTCTTGAACAAAAAACAAATGCACAATCATAAATGAGAAGATGAACATATCTGACTATATTAACTTAATAACTGCCATTCATCAAAAACTCCATGAAGAGAGTAAGAAAATAAGCCACAAACTGGAAGAAGATATTTGCAGCACAAATACGTCACAAGAATTTGTTTCTAAACTATTTAAGGAACTCTTTAAGAATCAATAAAAAACTAACAAACCAATAGGAAGATGAGCAACCAAAGAACAAAACAAAACAAAATGAAACCCAACCCATGAATTTCAACGAAAAGGAAAACGATTAGTCTATAAACATGAAAGTATGTCTAACTACATTTATAATTAGAAAAATGAAGAATTAAAACCACAGTGAGGTACCAGTACAAATCCACCGAAATGAAAAAATATTTGTAAGTCAGACAACTTCCAGTTGCCAAGAATGTGTAGACCTGAGAAATCTCATTAAATGCAGGAGAGTGTAAACTGATTTACAAAACCAATCTTCTTTTGAAAACTTGCCTTTACCTAGGTAGAGCTGCATATACGACCATACAACCCACCAAATCCACTCCTGGATATACACTCTGGGGCATCTACTCTGCACACATGCCCAAGGAGACGTGTAAAAATGCTCAGAGCAGCATCGTTCATAATCGGGAAGAACTGGACAAAAACCAACGCCCACAGCTCTATCTATAGAATGTAAGACTACAGAGCAGTAATTATAAATGAGTACCAGTCATCTACATGGATAAATTCAAGATTTTAATTGTGTGTTGACCTTAATGTGTTCTTTTTACTGTAGTCCATGAACATTCTCCCTATTGATTTAGGTACTCCTTGATTTCTTTCTTTAGCGTTTAGGCGCTTTAAAGATTACGGTTTTCGTACATTAGGTGTATATCTACATATTTTATTATTTTGAAGCTATTGTAATGGTATTGTTTTAATTTTGGTCTCTAATTGTTCATTGCTAACTTATAAAAATATTGGTTTAATTTACATACATATTGCACCCTCAAGGAGGTAAAGTGTAAATCCCCACTCCCTAAGTGTGGGCTGTACATGGTGACTTCCTTCCCAAGAGGAAAGTATGGAAACAGAAGAAAAAAGTAAGTTTATAGTAAAAAAAAAAAAAAAAATCCTGACAGCCAAATGAAGGTCAATATCAGTAGCGATAAGTCTTACAGAAGCACCTGTGCTAATGGTGGTAGATGACAGGCTAGGGGGCCAGTTGGAAGGGTGATTTAATTTGAAGTTCAGTTTCATTTGTATTCTCTGTGTTCCTATAAAAAGTGCTCTCTAACCCCTGAAGGCATGCTGTAAATATCAACTAACAGGTATTGACAAGATGCCTGTCTCTTTGGTCAATATAGTCAGTAATAACTTCTTCATGGCTTTCAGATACAATAAAACACAGCCCATAAGGTGGTGTCCTTAATATGTGCAGTAGTTAACACCCTTTACTATAGAACCTCTATACCTACTACTCCAGTAGAAAGATTACAAGAAGCTGAATTTTCCTTATACCACTATATGGTAAACTTCTCCAAATATAGGACAATGCACTAAGGGTTTTCAAGCTCGTTTGTCACTGGAATACTTAAAATACAACATTTGGAATCAGAATCAGATGCATACAAGGTTTACACATAAGAACTTGAGTGGAAACAGAAACTCCATTTCTTGACACCATTTACAAATTCAAATACCTTTGTTAAAGGTATACCAAAGGCAAAACCTGTATTTCTACAACCTCTGCTTCTCCAGGCTCCCCTTGATACAAAATAACATATTCCACTGGAGCCTGCAGTAAAGCAGAAAAGTCTCAGCTTAACTATATAAAAAAAAAGCAAATGTGTAAAATTTTTTCTACTATTGGCTGCCACGGAAATTCAGAACTTTTACAAAAAGTCAGCCTGACAAACGCTAAACTAGCTTCCACTAAGAAACAGAAGACAGCCTTCCTTCTGCTCCTTCTCTTTTTGCAAATTAAATCTTAACCTTATTTTAGCAACTCCCAAAGAAAAACTAGGACTTACAATCCTGATCAATCTAGATTCTCCTCTGAGTTCAGGGGGCTGGGCCACCAAATCTCAACTGACTCCCTAGGCAGCCTCTACTTACACTCTTCTTTTACTGCCCCTTAAGCTAGAGAGAGAGAGAGAGAAAGAGAGACAGAGACAGAGAGACAGAGAGAGAGACAGAGAGAGAGACAGAGAGACAGAAACAGAGAGTGTTCCAGAAAGTTTCATGGCTTTATTTATGATTTATATGTGAATCTCTCAGCATACGGATAACACTCTGTGACAGAAGATTCCAAAATGACCAGCCTCAGATGCTTCCAACCTTCTGAGTCCCTATAACCATTCCAGATTTGATCCGGGCCACTGTATTTGAGAAAGTCGGGCTCATTAACGTATAAATACCATAAAATTCACCTTTTGGGGGAACAGTTCTATTACTTCTGACAAATGCGTACTACTACACAACCACCACTCCAGTCAAGAAATAGAACGTTTCCACCACTTCCAAAAGTCCCTTCATCCCCTGCGTAGTCAAGCCTCCTCTACCCCTGCCACCACAGACCCGCCCTCTGCTCTGATAGTTCTTCTTGCTCAAGAATGTCATCTAAACCAAATAATACAGCATGTAGCCACTTGAATTTGGCTTCCTTCACTTAGCCCATGCATTCGCCACGCCGGGTGAAGGTGATACCAGCCGCAAAGGGGTGAAAACTGGTTCTTCACGGGTGCAAAAATCTGAGGTCTTTCAACAGTTTTCAATGGTCTGGGAACTCCAAACAGCCACAGTACATACAAGACAGACAATCTATTTGTGGTATTAAAATTTCATGAGGGTAATGGGCAATTAAGGAGGAAAATATGTAAAAAGGCTGGAGTAGGCATAATACTACTCTTTCTAAAAGGGGGTAAGAGGGAGGTAGGTGGGGTAAAAGGAGTCAAATATGCGGTGACAGAAAGAAATCTAACTATGGAAGGGGATCGCACAAAAAAAGAAAGAAAATAAATAAAAGATTGAGAAAAACTGATTAAGCACAATGCATCTGAGATTCATCCATGTTGTTTCATGTATCAATAGTTCGTTGCTTTTTACTATTGATAGTATTTTGGTATTTAAGTGCCAGTTTCTTTATTCATCAATTGATGCACACATGTTTTCATTTCTACTTAGGAGTGGGATTTCTGGATTGAGGGGTAAAGGAAGATTAAAGTGTTCGCCAAGTAGCTATACCATATTGCGTTCCCACTAGCAATGTATGTGAGTTCCAGTTGCTCTCTAGTCTCACCAGCACTTGGTATCGTCAAGTTTTTTCGCTTCTTTATTTATTTGGCCATTCCAATAGGTATGTAGTCGTATCTCATTATGGTTTTAACTTGCATTCCCTGATGACTAACAATACTTTCTTACCGTTTTTCATGCATTTTTTTTCCATCAATATGTCTTCTTTGGTCAAGAGCCTGCCCCCATCTTTTATTAGGTTGTTTGTTTTTCTATTACCGTGCTATGAGAAAGGGGTTGGTTTTAATTGTGGCTAAAATGAAGGGTTGTTTTTTTTTGTTTTTAGAAAGCCTAAAACAAGAGGGAATATGTTTATCAAATAATAAGTTTTGTACCTACCACACAACTTTCCTTATAAAACTATTATACTTCAGCTACCATAATATTCACAGTTCCTAAATAGTTACATCATGTTTTTGTTTTCTATAATGTTTTCTATTTCTAAAATGTTTTTGTTTTTGTTTTGTTTCTCTCTAGGGTAAAGACAAAGCCTATATAATCTTTTTAAATTAATGCTTCGGTCGAACTTGACAGCCATCACACTAGGCCAATGTCTTTAAATTTCTTTGACTATAGCCATCTTAAAGAAACTAAATTCTTCATAAGCCATCTCCTCCATCCACCATTTCTACTCTGTTTTGAAAAAAGAACTCAGTACAAACAGACACTTGTGGCTATGTAAGGAAAGTCTGGGAAGACTATTATATATACTTCCCTGTTTAGCAATGAGCATATATATGGGATGTTTCAAATTTTAACAATAATTCATTTATATCTGAAGTTTCATTACTGGAAAAGCAAGGGTAAAAAAAATAACCACTGTTGTAAACGTACATCACTACACTGAGTTAAAATAACCCAGAGGACCAAAATCAAGATAATCACACTCAGCTAACTGAAATAAATAATTAGAAAACAAAAGAAGCAATTGAAAACAATGACTACCTCAAGACCACACTGAATATGAACATCCTTCCTGAGCATTGCCCTATACAAGGCATGCAAGGTATACTCAGTATGTGTTAAATGAATAAGTGAATGACCAGAAGAAAACTGCAAAATTCCAGCTATCTGTTAGGCACCTGTAATAAATAAATTTTGCAAAGTTGTGTGTCAGCCAACTTTTTGGAAGAACACTGAATTAAATTTTTCAGCAAACTCTACTAACGTGCTAATTGTTGTTAACAAACAACAAATTGTAATTACCTTTACAAACTCATTCAGTGGGCTTTAAAAACCACCTTATAGAATTGTATATCATTTTCTCAAAGATTAAAAAGAAGTGCCTTTTTTATGCACTTTCCACTATATCAGCATTTTGACCAGGTCACTGACCAAGATGATCTCAACCAGTCTTAAAATATCAATTACCACTGCTGTAAATATATATTAATTACTACACAATAATATTTCCCAAATCGATATCTTAAGACTAACCCTCTCTCCTGAGACAGACTCCAATAGTAAAATGACCACTCGACATCTCTACCTGTATGTCTCACAGATGCCTTAAACTCAACAGGTCTACAGTTGAACTCAACCTTGCCCTTCCTTACTGTTAATTAACTTGCTAAATGACATCATGATCCATTCAACTGCTCAAGCCTAAAAGTCAACCCTCTGTTGCTCCCTTAATATCCCACTAATCGACAGATCTTCTTGTTGCTTAGCGTTAAATTTCTTTTATATACAGCTACTTAACTTCCATCTCCACTGCCACTATTTGACCAAGTCAACATCACCTCCTGCCTGAACTACTAAAATGGCTGACTAGTTATCTTCCACCTCTACAATACTATCCCTCCCCCATTAATCTGTTTTTTACTTCCCATAGACTGGTTAGATAAGTTACAGTACATATTTTCAATGGAATATTATGTAGCCATAAAAAAGAATGAAACAGCCCTTTCTATACTGTCATACAATGATATATGTTAACTGAAAAAAGTAAGGTATGTAGAACAGCCTATATAATATTTTGTTATTTGTATAAAAAAGGGTGAGAAAAATGAACAGCTATGCATTTGCCTGTATGTGCACAGAATAGCCATGGGAGGATACACAGGAAATGGAACTATGTCTCCAGGGAAACGAATGAAAGGAGGGAAGGCAGACGTGGGAAGGAGACGACACTGCTATACCCTTTGTTATCTCTTGAAAATCAAATTATGTCATTGTCTTTCCTATTTAAGGCATAAATAAAGTCATAAGGAAAGAAAAATAAATCTTGCTCTCAGGAGAAACTACCAAAACCTTGATCCAGCCCCTGCCTAACTCTCTAATCTTATATCAAGCCTTCCCCTTCTCTCTGTCCATGTCTCTATACATCTAGATAGAAAGACAGATGGATGGAGAGACAGACAGACAGCTCGAGAGCTCGATCTCTCTTTCTCATGCACACACCTGCACTAGATTCTTTCTAAACCTCCAAGACATCAAGTTTTGCCCTGCTCAGACTTTGCAAATGCTTTCTCCTTTGTCACTCAAAATGGTTTCATCCAACCCCTTTTCTAGCTAACTCCCTTCTGGTTTCCATTTAAATGTCACTTCCTCAGTGCCCCAAGAAAGCTTTCCTGACTCCCAGAGTAAGTCAAGGGCCACACAGCACACTGCTGTTACACCCTGCACTTCTCTTCTTAATACTCATGAAGCTTAAAATGAAACTTCTGTCCTATATCTATTTACACTAGAATCCAAAAAACATAAGGACAATGTCTGGGTTTGTCTTAGCAAACAGGAAGAAATTCGGCACCCTGAAGGTACAAAAAAATGCCTCGTGTGCAGTTTCCAGGAGAGGGGAAGGTGACTTGCCATAAATCTGGAGCAGACAGGACCTGGCACAAACCCTCACACAATACAGACACTCAGACACTGGCCGAACGAATAAACACGTGGACAAATGACAAGACCTGGGTTTGGATCTAGCTTAGACACCTACTGACCGGGTCACCTGTGGCAGATTATTTAACCTCTGTAAACATCACTTACGAAATGAAAACAGTCACGTCTGCCTCTTAGAGTTGCTATAAAGGACTAACAAGATACCAAAGAATCATGCACATCATCAGCGCCCTGTGGAAGCCAAGGAATGACCCAGGCATCCCCAGTAAGAAGTGAACAGAACCAGAGCTTATATCCCTCAAAGTTTAAGAGATTGCTCTACCGTGAAGAAAAAAGAGGCGTCTTTTATTTAGCATAAAAACCAAGACTCACAGAGAAAAATAAAAGAGAAAGATACTCTGGAATAGAGGCGATGTTACAGCGAACAAGACAACAGCAGCAGAGGCTGCAGCAGCATGTATGTAGAGTCCCCCAGGCGAGAGAAAAGCAGATGCTGAAAGTGAAGAAAAAGGCCAGAGACAAAGGGCATGACAGCCCTGCACTCTGGAGAATGGGAGGAGGGGGCTATGCCCTACTACAGAACGGACTGATTCTGCAGCTGCACAAAAGATCAAAGACTGTAGAGCTAGGTCTATCACAAAAGCCACTAAAGCCATGGAGTCTAACCTTTTCTCATGAAAGGCACAGGGCCAGGAGTATACAAATGGTTAAGCTAAACGTAATGAGAAAATGGACATCTGCACAGTACTTGGAAAGAATAAGTACACAAATATTTGATGGATTGGTACAAATTGATTCATCTAACCTGTATATTATCAAGACTTAGAAAGGGCAGCTATACAAATTCTTGGCACCAGCAGTGATGAGAAACATACCACCTTGTGAGGTGACTCATTCCATTCTTCGACAACTGAAAGAATTAGATTGTGATTCACTGTAAGGAAAAAGATGCATGTCTTTTTGTTGTGTCCACTGGTCCTAGCACTCCCAGATGAGGTCTAAGCTTTCTTTCCCATAACAGACTTTCAAATATTTGAAGATTGCTATAATTAGGTGACCATATGTTCCCATTTTCCCAGGACAGTTGGAGTCTATGCCCACCAACCCAGCATAATGCTTAAAAGTGCCCTCTTTCATTCTCAGAGTCTTGGTTGGGACAGTAAATTATATGATCGCCCAGTTTGAGACACCTCCCCGGGACCTCCCCAAATACTCTCTTCTTCAGACTGAGCATTGACCTTCTCACCGACCATTTTTCCTGTGACATAATTCCCAGTTCCTTCACCATCCCCTAAGCCCTTAGCTCTGCATGACCTCCAGGTGACCGATGTCCTTAAACCGACTGCAAATATATTCTCAGCATAATGTCACAGAATAAAATCAGAATTATTTCTTCTGATCATATAAGAGCATCTTCGCATTTTCAGAAATCAGATCACACTGTTTATTATGTTGAGCCCAAAATATCAAATAAAATTGTTCGGTCCTTTCCCTTTGTATGTCCACCAGGCAATACTGTATTTAAACAACAGTTTTAGATGCCGATGTAATGTCTTACATTGTTGCATTAGATTTTATTTAATTGATTACTTCAACCAAGTCTACAATATTTAGCATACTGATTCTGTCATAAGCTTTATCTTGACCCACTTTATCCTATCTGCAAGTCTGATAAACATATATTTTCCTCTAAGACAGTAATGAAAAAGACTGAACTCAGAGCTATTGTCAAAATCCCAGAACAAGCCCCAAATAACCTCCTCTCCAGGTTCCACAGATCCCTCATGGACACTTTAGGGCATGGTCACTCAATTACTAATATGCCTAACTAGAAGGTTAACAAATCCATATTTCACCATGTTCTTCATAAAATGTAAAATATCTTGTCTAGATATATAGTAGCCCCCCTTCTCCACAGGGGATACATTCTAAGACCCCTCGTGGATGCATGAAACCGTGGTAGTACCGACACCTATATATACTATATTTTTTCCAATAGGTCAATACTTATAATTTAATTTTTAAATGAGGCAGATTAAGAGATTAACAATAAGTAGTAACAGAACAATTATAACAATATACTGTAATAAAAGTCACATGAATATGGCCTCTCTTCTCTTTCTCTCAAAATATCTGATAACTAAGACCCCTACAAAGTGACTAACAGGTGGGTAATGTGTACAGTGCAAATACACTGGACAAAGGGATGATTCACATTCCACCATAAAAGCATAAGATTTTATCACACTACACAAAATGGCACGCAACTTAAAACTTATGAATTGTTTTTCAATTTTTTTTTTTTAATTTTTTAGGCAAGGCAACCCTTGGTTGACCTCACAGATTGCAAGGACCTTGTCAGTTTATAATCCCTTATATTTTATTTTTTATGCTTATAGAGTAGTCTCCCATCCAAGTACTAATCAGGCCCGACCCTGCTTAGCTTCCAAGATCAGATGGGATTGGGCTTGTTCAGGGTAGCGTGGCCATAAACAAAACTTATGAGTTGTTTATTTCTAGAATTTCCCATTTAATGGTTTCAGATCATGGTGACTGTGGGTAACTGAAACCAGGGACAACGAAACCACAGATAAGTGGAAGATTACTCTAGTAAGCCTATCGTGTGAGACTATTTTGGAACATGTTATTTTGGAGGTAACATCTGGATGTCAATGTAGAATATCGTGAAAATAGAGAACGAGGACAAAAGTTTATTTGCCCACAAATATTCACCAAGTTACACAATAAATACTGCTTCTCGTATGTGTCAAGCACTGTGGCTGACCCTGATGGTACAAAGGCAACAAGGTAATGACCCCTACCTGCATGGAATTTTGAAAAACACTCATTTTTAAAGAGGTAAAAGAAGAGCCAAATGGAAAAAAAAAAAAAAAACTGAACGGGGAGTCAAAAATTAAGGTGGAAAACAAGGAAGATGTCTTATAGCAGAAGTCAAGGAAAGAGACTTGATGAGGAAAGTGTCAAAACAGACCTTGACCTTGGATCGTGGAAATGACAGGTACACATGTCACTAGAAGGCAGACTGGTTGGCAAAGAAAAGGTGAGAGTGTGGCCTTGAACATGTTCAACAATCATGGGAAAAAATACTCCTGATAATTCAAAGATTAAATGTGTAAAATGATTCTTTTTTAAAAAAGACTAGAAGAAAAATAAATGAATTATTTTCATAATCTTCACATAGAGATGGCCTTTCTAGGCATTTTATAAAAACTGGGGCGGGGATGGGGGGGAGGAAAAGACGGAAATTTGATTAAACAAAAATTCAAAACATTCAACCTTACACCTAATTCAAAATGCAACTAATCTTAAAGTGTAGTAAATAATACAGAATTTTAGTACAGTGTTCTGCTTCCTTTTTATAATTCTTTTCTCATTTTCACACATAAGTACAAATAAACTAGTGTGTGCATACATAGGCCACAGAAGACTTTCTAAATCAGTTATTCCTCATGTTCATCCAACCAAGTTTGATGTAAAATCTAATCTATCCTTTGACCTGAAAATATAGTAACGTGTAAATCCTGGAAAGTTCTAAGGAAATTGCTTCTATTTTATCTGCAAAAGCTCATCTCCTATTCCTAAGAAACCCCTAATTTTATTCGCCTTGAAAATAACAAGAGTGGGTAGACAGAACATTATATATCTACCACCAAATCATACTCTGAGGCACATACTGAATATTTTGAGGAGGCCCATGATGCCTGCTAGGTTGAGAAAAACACGGATCATTGCATCTGATCCTCTTTTCTGCCATAATAGGATCCCAGAGGATTAAATTTAGCAACAAGCTCCCAGTAGCAATCTTTACTACAGAATATATAACCCTGGAAGAGCAGCACTGGCTTCATCTCTCAAACAATCCATAACAATAACTGGTTCTCACCCAGTTCTGGTCAGAGGTGGACAAAAGTTATCTGAATATCTGAACAGACAAGATGGCAGCTTCTCAGTTGAGGACAAACAGGCTCACAGAGACAGTCTTTGCAGAAGTAGGAAAGAGTGGACAGGTGGAGGAACTGGACAGGGCTGTGAGGTAAGCCGGGATCCTAGGGCATAAAATTTGAGGAGGCACTAGCCCTCAGGGTCATGCAATACAACACCAACTCGCACCTGCACAGGCTGGAGAATGAGTGCCTCCCTACATCCTGTCCTCTAGGCCTCACCTTGTGAGGTGTCTGGCCACACCCAAGCCCAGCCCTGGAAGGACCAGTGCCAGTGTTTCTCATCTCACCAACCGGATGCATTCATTAGAAAGTCTCAAAGGCATTCCAATTCAGTACAGCTTGAAATACAGGGTGTTACTTCTCTCTTTTACTTTGCAGGGAGGAATGTGGGAAAGCCTGTGACTTCTGCTGGAATGCTGATGATAAATAAACACCTTACAAAATGGAGGCAATTCAAATAAGAAGTGTACAGTTTTCTACTTTGATATTAAAAAAATTCTTAAGAAGGCATACTAAATTGAGCAAGAAAAGTTTTCAATACGCTTAATGTTATGTGGGGGTAGGAAGGAGCAAGAAAACGACAATATTATAAAATTTTAGACCCGATATTACATGATGTAATACTAACATAAATATCTCTAATTTTAATTTTCTTCTCAATTGAGCACATAGACAACTGCCTGAAATCAAATAGGCATTTGATTGAAGGGAAGGATTCATCACATTTCTCACTAATATTCATTTTCAAATGTTTATAAAAGAAATTTATTTGAAATACATGAAATTATGAAATATAACATAATTACATATATTATATATTCATATCATAAATATAGAATAATAATATAATAATTATGAAAACATGGCTTTATAGGCAATGATGGCTCCAATACCAACACAGAACAGCTGTCAGGGAGCACCCATAAATAGCTAAAAATGTCTGTCAGATCATTTGACTTCAGCTCCTGAAGGCAGATTTCAGGGTGCCCTTGAACTGTGAGTCATTTGAAAATAGAACTGGTGAAAATTGAGGATGCACCTATACTTCATTCCAGGAAGCACACCTTGTTTCACGTAAGAGCTTCCAGTTCTGAACATGAAGATGACTGAAAGGAAAAACTGCCAGCCTCACCCCCTCCCCAATGCCAAACACACACTAAAAGCAGCCCTCACAGCTCCATGTGAGCCTCAAATTCCAAGGCAGGACATAGTGCTGGGAGATTTCATGCCCTTGGGGCAATTTCTTTGGCCACACATTCCATCAGAAAAATTTAGTGTGTCTCGTCATTTTTATGCTTTTGTGGAGAAGTTTGTGCTACCACAGATTCTAAATTCTGTCATAAAGAGGAATTCAAAACCAAATATTGATGAATAAATACGACATACCAGAAACTTTGATACAACTAAAGCAGTTATCAGTGATCTGTAGTAAAGAGAAAAGGCATCCTTGACCTCCTTGGGGTCCCTGGCTGGGTCTGAAAATTAACCTGACAGAGACAGAGTGACGGGAGAAAAGCACACGAGTTTGCTTAAGAAGTTTTATGCGAATCCGAAGCCTTCATAAGGAAATGAAGACCCAAAGAAACAACCCTGTGTGTCTGTCCATTTTTATGCTAGGCTTGATGAAGAACTAACAGTTGCAGAAAAATCTGATGGGGTAACATGTTTGGAAATCCACCGGATCGAATGAATATTCATAGTATTTAACTGTTGATACTAATAAATAATAATAAAAATAAATTAAGCAATCTCAAGTAACAAGAAATGAAAAACAACACCAAGAAAAGAAATGAATAAAGATAAAAGCAAAAAGTACTGACTTAGAAAAAACAGTAATTAATAATAATAAATTCAAGAACTGGTGACTTTAAGAAGAAATACCCAAATAACTGAGCAATTAGGTAATTTAAACCAGAAAGGGAAAAAAATAAAAACGCAAAACACTAAGTAATGAATGAGAACAGGAAAACAACCAAAGACACAGTAGAAAGGAAAGGAACATTATGGGATTATCTTGTCTAATAAATTTGAAAACACTGATGATTTTCCAAGAGACTACAAATGTCATATTAATCTCTGAATACAGGGAAAATCTAATCAGCCATATAGATACCAAAGTAATTATCCAAGAACTAACCTCCCTGAAAACTGAGATCAAGTAAGTTAGAAATGCGAACACTACCATATTGCAAGAAACATACAATTCAGGGATACTTGAACTGTTCCATGGAAAAGAATGAAACCTTCCAAATTCTTTTTGGGAAGTCAGTACATTAAAAGCAAAATCTAATCGAAGGATCATCGAAAGAGAAGAAAAAAAATTAGACTAGTCTCATAAATATTAATGTAAAAATCCTAAATAAAATATTAGCAAATAAATTCCAGCAATACATTTTTAAATGACCAAGTGGGCTTTAAACTAAAATTCAAAACTAATAAGTCTATTAATAAAATTCCTTATATTGCTTGCTTAAAGCACAAATTATTTCTAGCGAAAAGAAATGTAGAAAAACGAACAAGTTATGTTTAATATACATTAAAAAATAGAGACAAATGAATAACTACATCTACAGCACCAAGATTTAGGGGATGTGTTTTTCTTCTTGCCTTCAGATTTAAAAACACAAAGAATTATAGATATCTTTTAGGACAGATCCCCTTACACCATTCCTTCCTCAGAGGAAATTACTATCCTGATGTCAGGGTAGATCGTTGCTTTCAAAATCTTGACCACATACATATGTATCCATAAATGCTGTATACTCTAGTTTTGTAGGTTAAAAAAAATTACACAAATGGTATACGCACTATACACACACTTCTCAAACTTGCTCTGTTTCTCTAAACATCATCATCAAGATTTTTCTGTGTTGATATATGTAGGAAAATTCTAGCTCATTTATTTTAACTGCTGTAAACATTCCATTACATATGAACCGTAACAGTTATTTAATACAATCCCCTATTGATGGACACTTGGACTGTTGTCAATTTTCTGCTTTTACAACTTATGCTGCAAAGAACTTGCATGTACACATTTGTGAGAATTTCTCTAGGATGTACAAGTGGAATCCTGGGATGCAAATGTTTAAACTGACATACATTGCCAACTGCTCTCCTTAGCGGTATAACTGATTCACACTACTATCAGCAGTGACGAAAGCTTTGATTTTTCCCACATCCTCTCCACACTTGATGTTATCAGGCTCATTACTTTTAGTAAATCTGATGGAAATGAAATAGTATTGCATTGGAGTTTTACTCTGCACCTCCCTCAGTCAGCACTAGTGAAACTGAGATCTTTCCACATAGTCACTGATCATACTGCTTTTTTTTTTTTCTGAGAATTGGTTATTATTTTTACTCCATTTTCTTCTGTGTTCCCATTTACAACTATGTCATACAGATATCCACCTACCTATAGTTTTCTAATAGCTTAAAATCTGCTTTTCCAAGTTGATTCTCCACATTAATCAACTTAAAAATTTTCGCATATGTGAAAGCACAGGGATCCAAATTTCAGTTTTTTAATACAGATGGTCTATTGTACCAGCACTGAATAATCTATTCTTTGTCCACTATTTTTGTAATGACTAAAATGTAGATAATGTTTACAAATCAGGAATAAAAATAGCAACCATCCAACAACAAAAAAGTAAATAATATAAAGACTTAGTTCACAGAAAAGTAAAAATAAGTGGCTCTTAAAGAAATGAAAAAAAAAAAGTTCCACCTCACTCACAATAGGTGAAAAATGCTATTTCAATATCACTTTAATTTGCATTTCTCTTAACAGTAAAAAATATCAAATGTTTTGAAAAACAACGCTTGGTGAAGGTGTGGGAAACAGGCACTAACTAATTCACAGGTTGGCGAGAGTAGAAATAAGTACCACATTCATGGAGAACAAGTTAAAGAACCTATCAAAATTGCAGATGCATATACCTCTGACTCAGCCTTTCAAGTCTATCAATTTATTTGGAGGTAAGACACAATGTTAACGTCAGTGAAGCACTGTTTGTAACAAAATTAAAAACAAAGAGCAACTTAAATGTCCATAATGAAGAAAAGATTCAAAACGGTTCAGCACATTCACAAAATAGGACAGTAAGTGACAAGATATATCCTATGGAATGGAATAATTTCTTATGGGGGGCGGGGACCAAGGTGCAAAACAGTATTACAACTGTACCAAAAAATAAAAAGCTAAGATACTTGTAGACTGCATACATAGGCACATGTAGGTTTGTATATGCAGAGAATATCTGTGGAAGAATACATAAGAAACTGGTGACAGATGTCTGCTTTTGGGAAGAGAAACTGGAAGCCGAGAGTGGTGTGGGAAGGAGATTTACTTTTCACTGAGCATCTCTGCTCTTGAATTCTGTAAGATGCACATGTATTATCTACTCAAAAAAAATTAAAATTTTAATAATTTAAAGGAAAAAAACTACTGACTGATCCTGTCTTTGCTAAAATAAGGGGGCTCGCTTCTTAGCAGGAAGGAGAAAGGGGATTTCATTTTGCCCCTAAAGACTGAGTACCACAATAACAGCAGAGCTGCAGAGCCTAGGAAAGTCAGCAAAGATGGGGCAGGTAATAGAATTTTTCATACAAATGAATAAACAAGCAAATGAAGTGAGTTTAACATTAAAGAGCATGAACATACCTACCTTAAGGTGTTGTGGTAAGAATTAAATGAGCTAAGACATATGGAGTACTTAAAAGAGTGCCTAGCTTAGAGTAAACACTCTGTAAATTTAAGATCGTTATTATACAATCTAGGTTATACTCATACAGGTATATACCAACCTACAGTTACCCCTCAGGTGACATATACAGTGCTGGGCAAACACACCAAAATATTTTCATCCCAACCTTCAATGAATTTATAATTTAGCAAGAGAGACAAGAAACATGGATATATACTTATATACACACACGCAACCATTCATAAAAGTGAAACACATTATACCTTCAAATATTTGTTGTATTGGATAAGTACTAATGACCTTCTGATTTCTGAAAAGGAACAAACTAGCTTAGCATAGTGGAAAAATTTAAAACCTAAGGTAAAATTCTGGTTCCCTGCCTTCTAATTAAACTTCAGTTTCTCATCTATACAGATAATGTCACCCACCTTCCAAAAACTGCTATGATATAAAGACAGACATGTATGCCAAAGGAACAGAAAAGCAAGCCCAGAGATAAACCCTTGCATATATGGTCAAATGATCTTCAGCAAGGGTGCCAAGGATCCTGGACGGGGAAAGGTTAGTCTCTTTAACAAGTGATGGAGGAAAAACTGGATGTCCACATGTAAAAGAATGAACTTAGACCCTTATCTTATACCATATGCAAAAATTAACTCGAAATGGATTAAAGACATAAATGTAAGACCGGAAACTATAAAACTCTTATTAGAAAAGATAAGAGAAAGATTCATGATATTAGATTTGGCAATAATTTCTTGGATATGACATTAAAACCACAGGCAATAAAGCAAAAATAGATACATGAGACTATATCAAACTTTAAAACTTTGCACAGCAAAAGAAACAATCAACAGAGTGAAAAGGCAATTTCTGAATTGGGAGAAAGTATTTATAAATCATGTATCTGAGAAAGAGTTAATATCCAGAACGTATAAATAACTTACTCAACTTAACAGCAAAACAAACAAGCAACCTAGTCTATGGTCATGCCACCCTGAATGTGCCCGATCTCGTCTGATCTCGGAAGCTAAGCATGGTCGGGCCTGGTAAGTACTTGGATGGGAGATTACCTAGGAAGACCAGGTGCTATAGGCGTTAAAAACAAACAAACAAACAAACAACAATTAAAAAAACAAGCAACCAATTCTAAAATGAATGAACATTTCTCCACCAAAGAAGATATACAAATAGCCAACAAGCATATGAAGAGATGTTCAACATCACTAATCATCAGAGAAAATGCAAACAAAACTACAGTGAGCTATCACCTCACACCTGTTAGGGTGGCCAGTATATCAAAACAAAACAAAACATAAACTAACAAGTGTTGGTGAGAATCTGGGGAAATTAAAACTCTTGTGTACTACTGGCAAGAATTTATAATGGTGCAGCCTCTATGGCAAACAGTATGGGGACTCCTCAAAAATTTTTAAATAGAATTACCATATAAACCAGCAATCCCATTTCTAGGTACATACCCCAAAGAATTGAAAACAGGATCTCAAAAATTTTTGCCCACCTATGTTCACAGCACATTATTCCCAGTAAAAATGCATACAACATGTGTGGTGGTGAATATACACA
Organism: Rousettus aegyptiacus; assembly: GCF_014176215.1. NCBI lineage: Eukaryota > Metazoa > Chordata > Mammalia > Chiroptera > Pteropodidae > Rousettus > Rousettus aegyptiacus. The sequence continues at coordinate 28,814,697 of NW_023416286.1, forward strand.
CGGAATATTATTTAGCCTCCAAAAAGAAGGAAATCCTGCCACATGCAATAACATGAATGAATCTTGAGGACATTATGCTAAGTGAAATATGCCAATTACGAAAAGATAAATACTGCTTGATTCCATTTTTATGAGGTATAAACAAAGTGACAAAAAAAAAAAAAAGGGGAAGGCTGTTTTTACGTACACACACAAGCACACACAGAGACACACACTGCTATCGAGCAGTATACCTGCTACACTCAGGCCAAGTTATTAGGTTAAACGACTTAGCAAGAAGGCTCAATGCTATCAACAGTTTTCCACAGAGAAATGCATTTTTACTTTTTTTTTATATTACTTTAGTTGAGGGATGAGCAAACATTTTGTAAAATGGGCCAGATAATATTTTAGCCTTTGCGAGCCATACAGTTTCTATCTCTACTCAACTCGGCCATTACAGTAGGAAAACAACAAATGAGCATGGCTATGCTCTAAAAATTTTATCATGGACAGTGAAATTTGAATTTTACATAATTTTCACACTTCATGAAGTAAATCCTTTGATATTTTTTTAACCATTTAAAAGCATAAACAATGCATGGTTAGGTTACAGGCTATTTAAAACAACAACAAGAACAGGCTGGGGCAGGATCCGGCCCGCAGGCCAGAACTGGCCGACAACTGCCTTAGTACAGTTTTCATGGAAACAAAAGAAGAAAGATATTTTCTGTTTAGATGATGTATACTGTATAAAAAAAGTTTTTACTTTATAAACTAATTTTGTGACTAAGTGATTGAAAACTGGATAATGCTTATTTTACCTGGCAAAATTAAAATATGTAGATATTAAAACTGTTCTCTCCACTGACAACCAACAAATCAGGAACATTTTTCTATGTCTATATGAAGGTAACAGAGATACAAAAAAATTACACATATCAACAATTTCATTGTTTTCCTCCACAATGCAATTTTTTTTCTAATGTTTTATGTGTTCCATCAATCTTATATCAGTGGAATTTAAGAGACTTTCCCCCCAAAATATGGACCAGGTAAAATTAAACAATATTAAATATGGATGAGAATTTATAAATATCATGATTTTAACTCTTTCATTATAAATATAAAATATTTGATTTTTTCTTCTCTGTAAAGAGGGTTTTTATTTAAATAAACAGCAAATTATGTGTATAATAATAATTCAAGTGGCCCAAAAGTAATTAGATAAAATCATGTCTTTTCTCCCAACCTGCAGTCTCACTCCCCAGAAGTGACCACTAATAAAGATTGCTTGTTCAAAACCATTCTAGTTGACAAATGTCAGAATATATGAGTATATGCATGTGTATTGCAACTCAAATGAAATCATAGCAGATACTTTTGTATCTCAGCACCAATACATCTTTATCAATTCATAGTATTTCACTCTATGTGCCATGATGATTTAACATGAATAAAGGTGTTTTCTCATTAAAAATTATATATACACACACCCTTTCAGGCAGCTGACCTTCTCACCTTGAAAATTCTAAAATAACTGGTTTTCCAACTACTTGATTCTTCATTTGTATCCTCAAGACCAGAAAAGGGAAACCAGCTTTTTCCTGTTTCTTCAATCCCCAAAGTATTAATTTAGTAGGATTTAATCTTAAAGTAGTACAAACATCCTTTCTTTACTTGCAAAGGTGACTTTTCATCTCCACGACTGGGACACTCCTGATATTCTGATGAAATCGGATGTTCAGATGATTCCCACACTGACTTTCTTTAAAACCCATCAACAAATAAATTCAAGTTCTCTGGATGGACTGCTTAAGAACTATATTATTATCACCATGGATGAATATAAGAATAAAGAATACAGGAGTAAAAGATGGACCGGGGAAAAAGGAATTGAAAATAGTGGAAAGGAAATTAACTTAGTATACAAAGGCGTAGTCTTTTATGATTTACACATTAAAAACGTTCCTTAATGGGTTCAATGAATAACCATCTCAACTACTACATGTTCATTTTAAGTTCCCACTCTTATCCTAGAATATCTTTTAGAGCTAACACTACATCTGTGTTTTAAAAACTGGTATTTTTAACAAAAAATACTAAAATCTAATTTAAATTTTAAAAATTAAAATTAAAACTTTTAAGAAAATAAATCACTGTTCCGCAACACAAAGTGCATGGCTACACAGAGAGGCAAGTGTGAGGAGGCGCCTGACGCCCCCTTCTGAGAGGGGTGAGCTCCACGGGTTCTTCTACAATCTTCGCAGAGAAGTTATGGTTTCCTTCTGTGAACTGCGTGAAGGACTAGGGCGTCAGGGTTCCTTCTCCAGAGAGAGCTGGGGCAGAAGCGAGAATGTAGGAAAAGGACAAAGGGCATCTCTTAGCAGAGCTGCGTATTCTCAGAGGGAGAATTAATTACATTATCACTATAAATCCCTAAACTGGCCCGTTCCCAGACCTCATGCCTCTAAGCGAGGAAGGAGCCAGCTTCCACCGTCCAGCCACATTCCTAGCCCTTCTGGAGAGCGAGTCCACAGAAATCTCAAGCAGCACTGCCTTCAGCAGGACCAGGGCAAGCTCCGCTTTCATTCGAATGGACTAAAGTGTTTTCTCTAAGACCACCACTAATTTAGGTAAACACCGCTAGTTTAAACAGCACAAAAGAGTATAATCAAAAAAAATCACACAACAGGACCCGACGGCAAGCCTAAGCAATCACCAGGAGTCAGTAAAATTTAGACAGAAGTCGGGTGGAAAGCAAATGCCGTCAGGACAAAAGAAGTCTTTAAGAATGAGATAAAGTGCTGTGTGTGGGGAGGAACAGAGACAAGGTTTCCAAAAACAAAAATGTTGGGAAGTTTCTGATAAGTCACTGGTCTTTCCGTGCAAACCAGCACACACCGCTTCTTTTTGGCCACAATAGTAAACCCAGTCAGACCACTGGCTAAAAGGACTCAACGCTTGGCTGGCCGGCTGCAGCCCCTTAAAGTCCTTCCTCATTTGAATAGTATTTTAGGAATGTTTTGTCAATGTGTCGGATGATTATTCACTTCCACGGCATTCTCGCCTTCACCATGATAATTATGGACATCCTAACAATTTATTTCATAGGCAGAACATTCCCAACTCTAAATGATGACCCTTTTTTTTAACCAGCTAAAATTCATAGATTTGTCCACATTTCCTTAAAAAAGGTTAACTTTAACAACTGTTGCTCATAGCAACACAGGAACAAAAGATTTTTCACATGCATAATCTAAGCATTTAATTAAAATTCACAAACTTGGATCTCAAACGAAGCCAAAAGTAGCAATTTAAGAATACTAGATTCCCAAATAAAAGCAGATATACAACATGCTGTTAAGCCATCACAAAGGCAAAATAATAAGTGCAGCAACTTTGACATAGATAAAGGAATGCACAAGTTAAAAGATTCCTACATAATCACCGTTTTAGTGACTTGTATTTTCCAAGCAAGTTTCATGGCATAAGTAAATTAAACAAAAATATACCATCCTCCCTTAGTTTTTATTACTTCCTACTTACGAATGCTACAGCCTGAATCTAAATCTAAGCAGAGTTTAAGCAAACAATAACATGGCAATTTACAGAAAGATTATTTTTCCCTCAAGAGTTAAATTCAATTATGACAGTCAAGGTAAAAAAGAATTCCAATCAAGGTCTGTGATTTACACATTTGCGGTGTAAACCAGGCATTCTCAGACAATAGATTGTCCACCAAGGTTTAAATCAATGAAAAAAAACAGAGAACTCTAGCAAAGAATCTGGAAGAACTGGGACTCAGCTTAATCACTTTGAACATTCTCCATCCTTAATAATCAGTTCACCTGTCCTCAAATGAGAGAGGGGGTTTGGGTTGGGGAAGTACAGAGTGTAGGTGACACATTTGAGAAGGGGAGAATTCCACAGAAGCCTCGATTGGGAGAAGGCTGTGGTGCAAGGTCAAGGGCTTTTAGAACCAGAAGACAAGGATAAAAAGAATGTATAGCACATCAGATATCAGCCTCTAAAAGAACTTAGAGCATTGGAAAAATGACAGCAGAAGTGACAGAATCAAATCAGGCTTTACTTGAGCACCCAATATGCGTAAGACATGGTGCTGGGACTCCTGTGAGGGGGCGTCGATAAACAACAGTGTGCGTGATTTGATGGACGGAGACTAACAATATGTTTGGGGAAATAAAAACTAACTTTTGAAAAAGTATTGGTCAATTTGAAGAGTCAAAACCTCACATATAATTTAGTTTTAAAACAGATGCTAAAAACATGCATCATAAAAATTAAGGCACTGGAAGATAGTGTAGGGCTAAATTGTTAAGGGAAGTCTCAAATATTGAAACTTTGTTAAGTCCTAAAGGATGGCTATGACTTCTAAACCTCAAACAGGAGGCCAAGAGCCCTTCTGAGTAACAGTCAGAGGCAGTACACAGTTTAAATGCACAACTTTGAAGTCAGACAGACATGGCTAAATTCTGCCATCACTGCTTAACAGCTCTGTGCCCTTAGACAAATCACTTAACCTTTTAAGCCTCATTTCCTAAAACAAGGGCAAGAGAGGTACCTAGCTAAGGTTTCATTTATTAAGAGTGTGCACAGAACTAGAAACTGAAATATAACAGAGAATAAGACAGATACAGTATTGGCCTTTTGGAACCTAAGATAACATATGTGAAGGGCTCAACGGAGAGTACTGATATCACTGTCATCATTTTCGTCATCATCAGAGCACAGTGGTGGAAAGTATAAGATATGTTCTGGTGAGAACAAATAAATCATCTTAGCTGAAACGAGGTTTCACAAAAAAATATTGGCATGCCTCAGGTCTCAGTCTTGGAACCTCTTTTCCTTTTTTCCTAATAATTTCACCCATCCCACAATTTTAAAATACTATCTATGTATACCCAAATTTAGTATCTCCAACTCTGAGATGTCTCGCCAACTCCAGACTCCCTATCCCGCTGCCTATTAGATACCTCCATGTGCATGTCATCAAAGGCATCTCAGATCTATAAATCTAAAACAGGACTCTGGTTTCCTGATCCAACTGGACACCAACCAACCATGTTCCTCCCCGGGTCTTTCAGTAAGTCAGTAAATCATCAAATCTTTGATTCTTCTCTTTACCTCATGCCTCACATATCCAAAGCATGAGCAAGTTCTTTAACTTTCACCTAAAAAACATCACCAATCTATTCACTGCTCTCCATTGCCAAAGCCATCATTCCAGCTCAAGATCTGTTGTTTCTCACTAGATTATCTCACTGCAATAGCTTCTATGATTCCTTCGCCATGGAGCAGGGAACTCTTGTTTAAAAACGGGTAAGACTATATTACACGCACACACACACACCCCATCATTGCTTCGTTCAACTTAAAATGACTCCCGAATACCATTAAAATGTTGATGGTCTACAAGGCATACGTGATCGAGCCCCTTTTTACCTCTCCGCTTCATCTCCTATGATCTCCCTCCCTCTGCCTGCACTGGTCACACTGGCTGCCTTTCAGCAACTTGAACACCCCCACCCCAATCCCAGGACTCGGACAGTGTAGTCCAACAGAACTTTCTGCACTGGTGGAAATGTTCTATATCTGCACATGTGGCTATTAAGCACTTAACATGTGGTGAGTGAGACTGAGGAACTAAATGTTTATGTAATTTTGACTGATCCCAATAGCCACACACTTCTAGAGGCTATCATGCTGCACAGTGCAGAACTGGCCTTTCCTCTGCTGCGCTATTCTTCTCCCAGACCTTCACAGCATGGCTCTTTCTTATCCTCATGTCTCAGCTCACTGTGGCTCCTTGGAAAGGCCTTTCCTGACTACCCCACCCAAAGTAGCTCCCATTAACACCATTATCATTTTGCCTTGTTTATTTCGATCAAAATACATGCACTGATGCCTTTATGATTTGTCTTCCCCAAACTAGAATACAAAATCTATAAGAGCAGGGACTTTGTCCATTTCATTCAATGTTATGTCCTCAAGATATAGTGCTTGGCATATAGTGTTTTCAGTGAATGTCTGACCAATGGCTGAATGAATGAGTCAGTGAGTGACTGACTATGGGGTCAAGTCAGTAAAAGCAGTCCGGAGACCAGTCGTGCAGACTGCTGGAAGAAGGAAAGGGTCCTTGGAATACTATGGATCCAGGCTCTGCAATGTTCTTAAGCACCCCGTGGGGACAGGCAAGCTGAGAAGGTACAAAGGAACAGAGCACATGCAAAGCAGGACTCCATCCTCAACTGACCCAAAATCAATTTTATGAGAACATTAGCGATACAGACATACAGATGCTCCTTACACATGAGACATTAGGAAATGTCTCAAGGAGGTGTCTACATACACTCAAAAGGCATATTTTCACAGAGGAAAAAGGACTGAAAGGGGTATTAGACAACCAAAAGAGCTTTGTAGTATCTGGATCTGCAATAGCAAACTAGGGCATTAAGGTTACAGTAAACATTCGGCCAAGTTAAATACTGTTAAATAACAAGTTCAAACACCCTAATAATCAGCAGAAAGGAAAGAACACCTAACACGGACAGAATTACTGACCAGCAAAAATGAACAAACCTAGATTTATAAGCTAACAAAACTGAAAACCCAGGGATATCATGGGCAATACGGACTCTAACTATTCATTATCATAATTTCAAGGAAAAAGATTGGCATTTTGATTTATCTCTATTAAAAACCATAACACTAAGGAAAACTGCAGGGGAAAGTTTTGAACTAAATGAAACTACATGACCTTCAAATCTTTTGCAGTAAATGTTGTCTATTATGCTTTAAACTTGACCAAATATCAATGCCACTTAAAAAAACTATCTCTCATAAAATGGGGCAATGTTGGTAAAGTACACAAAGCATCCCGGTCCATACCTAAGTCAGAAGTTTAATCAGGAGTTCACAGCACAAATCTCTGTAAGTCGATGTTTACTACTGCTGTCAGCAGTCACATTCGGAGCTGGTGACCACCACAGCCCAAGCCGCACCAGAGAAAACACAGCACTGCAGAAGCAGCAACAGTCACCGGGAAGGAAATCCTCTCCGCCTGCCAAATCCTGACACACTCATTTTACAGACATGCCAGCGACACTTTGTAACTAAAAGCAAGTCACTATTTTAGTAATCAAAATACTGTCTACATTTCTTTAAAATTAACTTCCTACTCCCAGCCCCAGAGAGAGCAGAGCAGGTTAAATGAACGCCTCTGTTGAGACCACCGTAACTGCTCGCTTGGTTCAGCAGTGAAAGAACAGTTCCCAAGGCTTAACTTTGTTCTTGCACTACTGCCCGCTTCTCAGCTGGCTCCATTTTCACTGCTACTCACTACTGTTCCCCTAGAACCATGGTTTCTTTACTGACATCAGGCCTAAAAGTACAGGAAAAATCATTCACAGAATAACACAATTTTAACCTTTCATAGCATCTTTGGAACACCCTTAACTGCAGACAGGCACCTGTCTTGTAAAGATTATACATGGAATTCTTTTCTACTTGATCAATATCATCAACTTTGTGACAATATAAATACTAGCAATACGTCACTGGAAAGTCAGAGTTTCTAACTACCAAAATAGATTACTATAATACTTCCAACAGTGAACTGTAAACAAACAACTATGGTACCTCTAAAAGTACATTTTTGGCTGTTTTTCTCATGTCTCTGTGTACAATTCCAGCTACTTCGGAGGAGAATGGGTTTGTAAAACTTTAAGTATCATGCTGTGTTTTCCATGAGAAGAAAAGTAATGTGAGGTGGAAGGCAACTCTACAAGTTCAGCGTCCATGTCTGATTTACCTTTATACTACACAGTGCCTAGAGTCCACCCTATTTGTTAAATAAATGATCAATGATCCCTGATAAATATGCCATTTTATCATATTAAATGTTTATATGAATTATTTTAAAGACTTCATCATCTTATTTTATATAAGAGGTTGCTAAAATTTTCTGTAAAGGGCCAAAGTCCAAGTATTTTAGGTTTTGTGAGCCACATGCAATCTGTTACATAATACTTTGCTTTTGTTTGTTTGCTTAGAGCCCCTAATGATGTAAAGCCCAGAGGTCTACACAAAAAGGAGGCTGCAGGCCGGGATTTGGCTCTTGGGTCACAGTTTGCCCACTCCTGCTTCTCAAGTATACCAAAAAACCGTAATTACATAGCATGCTCACACTTTGACTAAAGCAAAACACTTCCAACTGTTTTGTGTGGGTTTTTGTAATTTAAAAAAATAAATTATGTTTAGAACAGTTTTAGATTTACAGAAAAAAAATGCAGTTAGTACATTCTGTATTTCATGTTTCCATATATCCCACACTCAAGTTTCCTCTATTTGAACGGATGAACCAACATTGATACAATATAATTAACTAAAATCCACTTTTTTCACATTTCCTTAGCTTTTATGTCTTCTTCTGTACCAGGATCCTATCCAGGATACCATATAACATTTACTCATCATGTCTCCTTAGGCTATTCTTGGCTGTGACGATTTCTCAGACTTTCCTTGTTTTTTGATAATGACAGTTTTAAGGAGTGCTAGTCAGATAATTTGTAGAACGTCCCTCTATTGAGAATTGGTGGGTGTTCTTCTCATGATTAGACAGTGGTTTCTCGAGAGAAAGACCTTACATACACAAAAAAATACCATTGTCATCACATCATATCAAGGGTCTATCAGTATGACTTATGACTTGATATTCACCTTGACTGCCTGACTGAAGCAGTGTTTGTCAGGTTTCCTCCAACTGTTTTTTTAAAAATACAATTAATAAAAATGAATTCCATTCTTACCGTTTATAACTAGCTAAATAGTTTTAAACGTCAAATCATTTTGAATAAGCTGACTGTAAACTTTCACACACATCATGATTCACTATCTATGTGATTCACATCTATCCCTCATAAAATATATCATATGAAGACAAAAATTAATATGTACTTTGCTAGTATATTTGACTTTCAATTCTTCTCCACTCTTGTTTCCCACCTATTAGAAAGGAGGGAGGTAACCATTAGGCTGAATTAAAAGGATATCTAAAGAAAACATAATGGCCGATACTTAGATTTTCTCTCACTTTTTAAATGATGATTATGCAAACTAGATTGTAAGCAACCTGAGCTGAGACAAATCTTATCGGCTTTATATCTCTCAGAGTCCAGGGTACCTGGCAGGTTGTTTAATTTATATTTACAATCTCAGTGTTAAAATAATTCAAAGCCATCAGATATGGGGGACAGGAAAGAGCAATGTGAGACTAAGAAGAACTAATTCCTCCCTTCTAATTTTTTGTTGGTCAAGTTATAAGAGAGAGGACTCAGAAAGGTGGGGAGAGTGGAAAGGGCTAAAAATCTAGAATAAAAGGGGGAAGCTTGGGTCAAATTAAGGCTATCAAAACACTGTGAAGAGGGAAATGCAATTCAAAACCACAGGAAGACACTACTTTGTGCCCACTAGAAATGCTTTAAAAAAAGGAAAAATGGTGAAGGTGGAGAGACACACTGCTGGTGGAATGTAAACTGGTGTAGCCGCTGTAGAAAACAGTTCAGCAAATCCTCAAGAAGTAAGTGAAATATGTGACCTAACAATTCTACTTCTAGGTATATATCCGGGAGAACTGAAACCATATAGCTATACAAAATTTACACACAAAGGTTCACGCAGCATTATTCATAACAGCCAAAAAGTGGAAACAACCCAAATGCCAATCAGCTGAGGAACGGATGAACAAAGTGTGGTATATACACACAATGGAATATTATTCAAAGTCATACAAAGGAATGGTACCGACACATGCAACAACATGATGAATCCTGAAAACATTATGCTAAGTGACAGAAGTCAGACACAAAAATCATATGATTCCATTCATATGAAACTTCCAGAACAGGCGAAATCATAAAGATAGGTGAGTAAAGGCAGCAGGGGTGAGTAAAGAACAGAGGGTGAGCTCTTAATGGGTAAAGAGATTTCTTTGTGGGGTGATAAAAAAGTTCAGGAATTATATACTGGTCATGGTTACACATTGTGAATACACTAAAAACCACTGAATCATACACTCTAAAATGGTTTACATGGTGACCTTTATGTGATTTTTCTTCTCCCAAAAATAAATAAATAAATAGATAGATAGATAGATTTTTTTTTTTAGGAAAAACACTGAACGCATTGAAACATTCTGAACTTGCATACTTGGTAAATCACTTTTGAATCTCAACCTATATATATAACTGTGCCTATAAAAATCCCTTTCCTATACTTTTGTGGTAATTTTTCCAATAATAGGAGCTTCAGAAATGGATGAGAAAAATTAGTCTAAAATTCTAAAAAGAAAACAGTTCAATCAATAGCCATCAAGTTCACAAGACGAGCATACACAGACTCAGGCCCTGTCTCAAGAAACATACACTGTATTGGGCTAACAGTTCCCTACCATTTCAGTAACTCCCATGTCAGCAAAATGAAGCTGGCCACACCCCTCTATAGTGGTGGCATCATTTTCCCACAGACATTTACTCAAGCAAAGTAAGCAAGTGCCATTTACAGGGCACCAGCTCCAACGCCCTCAGGCACACAGTGTGGGGCCTGACCGGGCTGCAGGGCAGCTGCCACACTCACCCTTGAACAGGGAGGGCTTCCCCATGTGAAATCTAAAGAGTGGCTTCCTTGAAGGCTACGGCCACAATGGCTGACTACGCAGCTAAAAAAGTGACTTATTTGTAAATAATAGTCTTTCTTGAAAAGGCAATTACTGTCTGGAGTCTTACAACAAAATTAAACAGCAAACTATGGACTATTAAAGTCACTGAAGAAATCTTTAGTCATATACTAAGCACCCACTGCTCACTCCAACAGGCATTATAGCAAATTGTGTTGAAAACAAGAAATGTTTCTTAGGGAATTTTTGGAAGACAGCATAGTTTAGTTTAAGTTGGTGCTTCCCAGAATGATTTTTCAAAAAAACCTTCTCTTAACAACCTCTCCACACTTCAAATACCATAATCACTCAGATAATTCACAGTAACCACTTGGCACCCAGAACCAGCAATGGCAGTTGCGACTAAGATGATCAGTGCTAATTTTATTTTCTTTGCACTTATAAGTAATTCACATCTGACAATTAGTCAACATGTAGCAGCTTAATTCTCTAATTACTTTTAATCTAACTGGAAAATCAATTGTCTGGTAATTGGTAGTTATGAGCAAATTTTTTGAAAGCCCAACAATATGAAATTGGAATAAAAGAGTAGCTCAACTAGTATTCTTTGATTAATTTAACACCTTTCTTCATTAACTGACCTAACCAACATTCAGTTAAAAATACCACACACAAAGAAAACAGAAAGCAGCAAGAAGCAATCAGGTCTTCTGAGGGGCTTACACTCTAGCAGTAGGTTTAGCAAAATTACTTGCTTTGACTTTGAAAGACAATACAGAGTTCCTTAGATCCTAATCATGCCCTACAGATGGCACAGAATACCCAAAAGTTAACTCCCTCTTCAAAGATACCTGGCTGAGATCTTCTTTCTCCTCACTGTCACCCTTCCCATTCCCCAGGATTTCTTCCCTTCAGTTAGAAATTAAAGGTTGCTTGATGTCTGACACTAGCCATAAACCAAAGATTATGGTCTATCAGCAAGTTTTAATGTAAAGTCACTGTGTGGTGGCAAATCTTTTAAGTACAACGAGACAAAGTCATTGTATCTCTGGGTAACATTCCATCCAACAACAGAAAATAAGCAGAATTCTACTAGGAGTTGGAAAAACCACTCGACCTGTCTCTGAGGCTTGTGTACCTTAGCCTCCTACTGCTCCAAGAGGCAATGAATACATCCAAACTTTTTCTTCTATGTTCTATATAGTTTTTTTTTTAAGCACCAGACCATTTGGCCATGATCTATGGCTTACCATAAACACCAATTGGTGTGGTCAAAGGGTGCGCATGGTGAGTAAAATAGAGACGAAAGAGGGAGCAGACCTGCAAAATAACACTCCTGGGGCAAGGGTCAACTGAGGGTGAAGGTGAGGCAAGAAATCATGGACGGGGAGATTTCCCCAAGATTAGTGGGGGAAAGGAAAAAAGAGGGTAAAGTCAATAATGTTACAGTAAAATTGTAACCTATTCAGGAATTAGACAACTCTCCCCCCTAACTCTTCTCCCATATCGAATTTCTATTGTGCCAAGAATATACTGAATTTTCAGTTCTACCTGGACCTGAGCTATGGTTCAACAGCATCAACTTGATGTTTCCCAACCCACACTCCCAAGGCTTTCATGAATCAGACCCCAAGTGTGGCTAACTCAGGGATCATAGAATTGTAAAATGTTGACAAGGGACCTTTGAAGATCAATAAAGATTGGTCAATCAGCCTGAAAAATCAACACTGAGCCAAGAGTTTCTACTCCACCCCAAAGGGTTCTACTCCACCCCAAGACTCTCGAGCATGTCTATCTAGGTGCGCAGGCAGTCTAGAGGAATGAAAAGGACATGGCTCTGTAACCAGCCTATCTGGCTTGGAATCCTGAATCCACATCTAAAAGCAATGGCAACCTCTCTGTAACTCAAGTTCCTCATCTGTATCTGTAAGATAATAACAGTACCTACCTCACAGGACTGTGGTAGAATAAAATGAGAACCCAGTTAAAAGCTTAGCACAGTGGCTGTCACACAATAAACATGGAGTAAATATATGCTACTATATCTACTATTTTCAGAGGTAACCTGAACTACAAACTACCCAGTTCCTAAACTGGAATGACAACACTACAGCTTCTACAATTTGGCTAGGCCCTAATTAAGGGCCAAATATCCCTATGAAGTAGGAGGTATTATCTTTGTTTTAGAGTTGAAAATGTATTTTTACAGGGATTCAGAAACTCATCTAAGCTTACTCAATAAGTTTTGATTACATCTCAGCGAAATTTGCATTATGTCATCTATCTCCAAAAGCTTACAAGTATTTTAAAATAACACTTTAGTATTTTATAATGACTACTTATTGAATGAAATTCTATTCTTGTAAAATCTCCAGACCTTTCCCCACTAAATCTGTGTAATTATTTATACAATCAGAAATATCTCTCAAATTCCAATCGACTATCAAAAACACAGGATTCTTTTTCTTAACATAAATATGACTGAATAAATCATCATGATCATTTTAATTAAATGGCTTTAAAAGTTCAAAAGTACTGCAGATCCACAGTTTATCAAATTACTTTCCTTTCAGGATTTGTAATTTGATCCTATAGAAGAATAGGCACACTTCAATTGGCCTAGGTAACATCTCTCTTTCCATATGTTTGGTAAGTGTGTAACAAAATTGACTGGAGTCAATAGTTACTCCAAATATCCTCTCCCAACATCTCTCATACCATTTAAGACCTAGAGACACTTACTTTTCCAAAAAGAAAACACCGTCAAATATGTCAATGTGGACACTGATCTCATGGAATCCTTTTAAAACTTGAACACTTAGATCCAGAAATATTTGTAACTAAATTTATAAATACTTAAAGATTCAAAAGCTTCAAGGAAAACTGGAAATAATAACAAGTCATCTTAATCAAAACTGTCTCCGACAAATGAATTTGTTACCCAGTTTCCTGAAAACAGAGTTCGTAATAATTGTTAATCCATTAAAAGTAAAAAAAGACATGCTTAACTTGCTTAGGAAGTAGTGATATGGACAAACCAAGCTATATAATTTTACTTCACTTTCTATTTGTTTAACCTAGGTATTACATATTCTTCTAACCCTTACTGGTAAACATAAATGAAATGACATTAATAAAATATGGAATGGAAAAAGAGAACCTAAAATGCCTAAATATTTCAAGAATTCACTGCAATGTCAATGATTTGAAACTTCAAGTATCAGAAAGCAGAAAGAATTATCACACAACTGTAAAAGTCAAATATTTATACAGGTGCCTTAAAAGCCACTGTTGCATGAGCACCACCATCACTGACATTTCCTATCTGTTAAGGAGTTTCAAAGTGCAATAACTGGCTTGGAGCGTGAAGTTTATAACAACTAATATGTCTGGAGAGACGGTAAAGGTGTGATTCTTGTCATAACTTTTATCAGGCCAGCAACAGACAGCTGGCTGTGGCAAGATGAAACTGCACAGGTGCCTTTTCTCATTTCAGGAGGGAAACCTAAACCGATACCTTCATGGATAATTTAATGAGGATTGTTTCATAAATTTACAATGTCATTTATGACTTACTTATAATTGCTCTTTAATAGCTTTCAAAAGTAATATTCTTACAATAAAAGTAACTGGGAATACAAAGTATGAAACTATTTCAGCTTCGAATTGAGAAAAGGGGAATGTTTCATAGGAGAAGCACTTAGAAAAGTTATAAATCCCCAAGGCCACATTCCATAAAAAGCTGAAAAGAAGTTTTAGAAATGATAAAGAGTCCAAAGGTTGGAGTCATCCCTAATAATATACGTATTATTTAAACTTACAACTAGAAATACTTCCTTAATGGAAAATCTACAAATTTATAATTAAGAATATCTCTTGTTATTCTTATAATAATTATAAGAGATTTTCCTTTTAAGGCTAAAAAGAAAGATGGGATAGGGGAACAACACTTGTGAACATTCAGCTACACTTTAGCTCCTGAACTTCTTAGACGATGATTTAGAGGATGATCATACTTCCCTTCGCCTCCCAAAAAGAATAAAAAGTGTGTGTTGAAAACTACAAGAAATCATGCTAAGCACAAGTCAGAATTCCTCAATAACCAAGGTTCAGTTCTAGTGTTCATTTTACAACTTCTTACTTCAAAATACAATCTGCCATTTCAAGGTCTGGGAATCAGTTTAACTTTTCAAGTGAAGACTAACACTAAGCAGTACAACTCCAAACAAACGTTCCTAAATTAAGGGGCGAAGCGAATTACACCCACTGCCAAGGCCCAGGGAGGAAGGGTACCTGGGACTCCCCTCCATGTTCAGGACCTCCGGGGCTGACGGGTGGCGCGCCCCATCAAGAATTCCCGGTCAAGGCTGGGAGTCAAGCAACGCCAGGGAGATGCTACAGGTGATCTGGGCGGCTGGTCCCCCACCTTGCACTTAGGCCTCCTCCGGGGGCCCCTGAGCCCGCCCCGCCTCCCAGGCCGAATGTGCCCCCTCCAGCCTTAATTCGGCCAACTCTAGGCGGCGGTGAGCTTGTAAGAGGGCTCAGGCGGCCTCTCTGGATCCGTTAACTGGACACGGAGTGCCAGCCCGAGGCGCCCATTCCACTGGTCACTCCGGGCCCAGAGTGTCTAAAGGTTCTGGAGAGCGTCAGGAAATGGATGGGCAAAGGGGGCCCTGGAAGGGGCGGCTCCGACCGGCCCCTCCAGGGCGCCTGGCCGGCTGACGCAGCCCGGCTCCGGCAGGGCGCCCCACGCCTCCTTCCCGGGACCCGTCCCAGCACCGAGGCCGGCGACGCCCCACGCCCCACGCCCCACGACCCCGCGCCGCGGGCGCCGCCGCTCGGCCGGGTCTCCGGGACAACAGCCACCGCCGCGCTCCGCAGGCGGGTCCCCGCGCCCGCCACGGCCCGGCCGCCCACCTGTCCCGGGGATCGATCCAGCTGGTCCTCCTGGTGTTGTGGTCGATGTAGAAGACCTTGCCGTCGTAGTCCCTGGCCTCCTCCCAGCCCCGGGGTAGCGGCAGCTGCCCGCTCCCGGCCCTCCTAGGCATGGTCGGCGGCCTCGCCGGCGGGCGGCGCCTCCATAAGGACCGGGCGCGGGACGCGGCGGGAACGCGACCGTCCGGCTCCGCCGCCGCACCCGACGCGGGCGCCGGCGAGGGGCTGCGGGGCGCGGGGCGCGCGGCGCGGCGGGGCCACGCGCGGGGGGCGCCTCAGGGATCAATCCAGGAATCCGCCGGGGATCAGTCCACCATGTCTGCGTCGGAGCAGGCGATCGAACCCTCCTCCTCCTCCCCGCGGCCGCCGCCGCTGCCTCCGCCTCTTCCTCCTCCTCCTCCCCGTCCCCCTGTGGCCGCCGAGGGTCGCGGCGCCCAGGCTGCCAGAGCCGCCGCCGTCTGGGCTGGGATCCGGGAAGCTCGGCTGAGCCGCGGCCTCGGCGGCGACGGGCCTCTTCATTTGCATGCGATTAGCATGCGCCCCGCCCGGGCCCGCCCCGCCGCCCCGCCCCCCGCCCGCTCATCTGCATGCACATTCCTCGCCGCCACATTCCAGGGCTTAACCCCGCCGCTGCCGGGCCCTGCTGCGGGAGCGGCGACGCGGAGCCGAGCCGCGGCGGGGGAGGGGAGCCGGGGGACCCGGCGGCAGCGGCGGGGCCGCGGAATGCACCGCTCGCCCCCTCCTGCTGGCCCCAAATCTCTCCCCACGGCCAAACTTCTTGGGTTTTTAGAGTTTCGGGACGGGAAGGCGAGCTAAAGAGAAGTCTCCGCACCCTTCTGACTTCTAGGGAAAGCACAGGACCTTCCAGAGGAAAGGGGTGGGGGAAGCGCTCTGCGGAAGGAAAAGGCCCAGCAAACACTGAGGGCACAAAGGCTACCCCACGCCGCGCCCTGAGCCGCTTTAAGACCCGCGGGCGGTTGCGGGCGGTGGGAAAATGTGAAAAGCACCGAAAGCAGTCGGTGGCGCGTCCGGGCGGCGTCGCCCCCGGGGCCTCTGCAGGGCGCCTGGCTCTCCGTGACCTCAGCCCGGGGGCCGCGGGCCTCGCGGCGGAAAGCGAAGGCGGGTCCCTCGGTCCAAGAGCTCTGCGACACGCCTGCCCCCGTTGGCTCGCGGGGGAAACTCCAGCCCGACCCTAAGAAGCGCCTGGACCCCACCCCCCATCTCCTTGACCGTCGTCTCCACCGGGGCCTCCACCCGCGGGGGGCCGGGCGTGCCACCGGAGCCCCCTCTGCCGCTGGCTTCCGCTGCGGGAGTTTAGGCTCGTTGGACGTAGACGTGTCCGGTATCCAGCCCTTTCCATTCAGCCTCCGCCCCGGGAAGTCCTCCACCCCGAGCCCAGCCATGGCCAAGAAGGTGTGGGCGACATGCTGGAGGAAGCCCACGGCGGCCGGGAAGCCAGGCTCTTCCAGGCCTTGGATGCGGCCGTGATGGAATGTGGGTCTTTCCACATTCCACAAGTTTTCATTTATTCAGCAGCTACTAAGTACTGGTCGGCACTGAGGAGGGTCAGTATGGAGGTCGTGCTCCGGGGAGGACAGTGCCAGGAGCAACAGAACTGACAGGGCCTGGACACAGCATTCACTGCTCCCAGCCCCCGGGTCTGGGAGAGAGCCTTGCGGTACCCAAACTCCTCTCGAGCCACGTCAACACCACCGTCTCCTACGCCTATTCTTCCAGGTCGCTAAGCGGCTTCTTTTAAAGTAAAACGCCCAAGGACCCGGCAGCTCAGTCATTCACCTGGTGTGAATTCGCTTAACCCTGCCGGTTAATACATAATGACTTCCCAGCTTGTGCAGGTCACAGGGTTGGGCAGGGCCTTTCAGAGGGTTTGGAACAAGGGCCTTCTGGCTCACAGGCCCATCAGGGAGTCAAGTGAATTCCACTACGCTGTGCTGGAGTGGAACTGGCACTGAATCCCCAGGCGGTGGAGGCATCTGCAGTCAACCTCGAAGGTGGAGGATGGTGGTCCTGGAATATAAGGACCGATGTCCGGGCTTGGAGCTGCTAGTCCCCGGGAACTGAACCTGCCTTCTCTGGCAAGGCTCTTAGAAGGGCTGCATTTGCCCTCGAAGCAGTTTCGGGGAGCAGAAACTTTAAACCACCAGAAAGAAACTGGAGAGCTGGGAGCACCAGGAAAGGAGCAACCAGAGGGAGCAAGAGGTGGGGGATGAAGTCTCTCGCTTTATTTTTTGGGACCCGCCTCTTTTACATCCTGGAGGCTAGGCTTCACCCTTAAGAAAGAGATGCCCTCACCTCCTGGCAGTGTTCTGCTCACTCCATTCATCAAGAGGTGATCACACAAAGCCAGCTTCCCTAAGTCTCAGTGAGATACCAAATCCTGGTAGATAATCTTAAGGTTAGACTTCTGACTGCTGTGAAAAAGATGGGAACTGTCTAGAATTAATCTTTCACATACTAAATGAATGTGCTTTATTTCAGACTCTTCTAAATTGGCCCACCTGCATTGTCAAAATTTGCTTTATAATATACTAATGACACAATTCAGCAACCCAAACAAAGCATTCTTGTTTATTCCTTGCTTCCAGGCTCTCCCACCCCCAAAAGTTAAAATATATATATATATATATATATATATATATATATATATAACAAAAATGTCTGCATACTACCGTTAAAAAAAAAACAAACACACTTTATTGTTGCCAGAATTTAATTTGAATTATAGCACAATACTTCTTGGTGTAATTTCAAAATTGATCGGCTTTCAAGTAAGTATTTTTACCCAACTTCTAAAACCAGTGAGGAATCCCAAATAGTACGTAGTTGTAAATGACATTTATTGTTCCATATATATTGAGACTTCAAAAAGGAATGCTAAATAGACAAACAAAACTCTAAAGCAATTAAGAGACAAACTCACTTCTCTCCCTTTGTTTGGCACAGGAAGCATTTGGTCACACAAAAGCAGTTAAGATGACAGAAAGGAAAGTTGCTACTCTGCAGACTTCTTTGTCTTGATCAAGTTTGAACTCTGTTGTTCTGAGTTCACACAATTTACAATCATCCCTTTGGAGAATTCCTAATGGTTAAGATAATAAAATTGCATTTCATTTCTATTCATATTCATAAAAATAATATAAGGGTAAAGATTATTCCTATTTGATGCTTGGGTACATTTAGATGTGATTTGGGTTTCAGCTGATCCTTGGCAAAGACAGATGATGCAATTTGCTCTCCTGGATGCCAGATTAACCCAGTCTATGGAACTATACACCCGCCATTGCAAGTCTGTTTTCTGGCCTTCAATTCCCTTTTCTCCTGGCTTTACATTCTCTCCACTACTAATACTCTGTGGGAATGAACTGCCATTAAACAAAGCACCCCCTTTGTCAATGTCCAAATCCTGGGAAGCAGGAAAATTAATGATATCAAAAGTGTGAGTAGACAGTGAAAATTATTTCAAAAGCTGCTTTAGTTGTCTCTCTCCAAATTTAAGGTATATGCATGTACTTTAAATCCAGCAATCCCAGTGCAATGATTTTACCTCAGGCTGTCAAAGTTCCTCTAGATACACAAGGATGTTCACTGTAGCATGTGTGATAATAACAAAACTGAAGAAACCTCCAGTGTCCACCAGTAAAAGACTTATTAAATGAACATGATGCATCCATACTCAGTAGGCACTTAAAAAGCGCTAAATACACATGTATGTGTTGTTAAGGAAAGATACGCAGGCTATAAGTGAAATAAAGCAAAATGCAAAAGGACACTTGTTCACTTCACTGGCGGTAGGGCTAATCCTAAAATATAAAGAACAACCCAGACTTCTACATAATTCCTAGTGTCAAAGAAAGAATACAGAGAGTAAAATAAGGGAGTTGTTACAGAGAATAAGGGCTGTCAGGGAGGCCCCATCAAAGAAGTATACAAGACGAAAATAATAATAAAAGAAAAGGATGCAGTGGAGATGAGCACAAACATGATACCAAAACAGACAGGTGTGGTAGGGTGTGCTTATAGAATGAATTGGATGTGCAGAGCTCAAAGATGAATCTGATGTAAAGAGCCTAAGACTGGCTGGAGCCATTGGTACAGAAGATTAGAGTATGATAGTGTACATATGAGAAAGATAAAGGTCTGGATTAGAAACAAGGCAAGGCGGGGGAGCAGGGGGCTAAAATGAAAAGGAATGATCTGGCTAGAATTTGCTACTGATCAGATTAAGCAGGGAGAGGTGAATAGACCAGAAGAAGGAATCTGACAAGGTTTTAAGATTTTAGGCAGTCAAGAGAGACTCAAATAGATGAAATAAATGAGGAAGTCCAAAGGGGGATCTGATACGGGGTTTGCTTTTGGAAATAGAGATACCGAGCAGAAAGTAAAGGTCAGGTCTCAAGCTCAAACGAAAGGTCAGGACTGCAAATATGTGATTGGATGTCATGCATCCAAAAGTCAGTAGAGGGTTGAGGATTCAGGACTGAATCTGGGAAAGGAAACGTCGGTGCAAGGCAAATAGAATTAAGCAACCCATCTATACTTCTATTTTTGGCCTTTACCTCTTCGGTAATTTGATATGAATTAGTTTATTTCTTTGTAAAATGTGGGCTCCATTTTCAGTGATGTGTGTAAGAATTAGTTACTAGTGTGTAAACCATCTCTGAATGAATTATTGTTACAACCTTTATAGTTAGGCTAGTGAATCAACTCATGCGTAGGACAAGACAAACTGGTTTTCAATATTTTAATATCCCTGTTTCCTCAAGGAAATTGAGGATTATATAAACTGGAACTTCTTTATAAAGGGAACATTCCTTTTTTTTTCAGAGTCAAACTAGTGCCTTTTTTTTTTTTTTTGCTTTTCTGCAAACAAACTAGTTAAAATAAAATAACATCTCTAATTATTGTAAATAGGTAACCTTAATCCATAATTTTTAACTTTTATTGTCTAGACAGTCCTTAAGAAGACAGGCATGTGATCTTTAAGAATTACCAGTTCAGGGCCAAACCAGAAACCTCAATTACCATAACCACTTCCCCTCCAGTAAATTATTACACCAACACCTTAGGCAACAATAGTCGTTCCAATTCAATAATAAACAATATCAAACAGATTGGTTTTCCCTTCAGTCACTGCAGATAGGAGACCCACACTGAGCAAATTCTGTGGTTCCTCGAAAGGTATTGAATATTTAAAGTCTATCTTAAATGTGAAAAGGAGCAAAAGCTCAAATTCTATGTTTATACGTGTGAGGTTCTCAGAGGGCACCTCTTGTACACTCTGTGGGATAGACTGTTAGAGGAAGTATTCATTTACATTCTTATATAATGAAATATTATGAGGTTATATTTACATTTTACCATTTTTAATTTACATTTTTACCCATTCCAATCTTACAGTCTGTGAAAAACAGCTTCTTCAAAAGATGGATTGTCATTCCTCATCCGTCTTTTAAAACAATTTTACATCTCTTTTCCAATCCCTCTGGATTTTCCATTAAAATTTTTATTTCTACTTATTTTTTATCTGTCTCTCTTCCCTACCTCATCTTTTCTCTTCCCCTCAATTCTTGATTCCCTGGTGATGACTCGCTGTGAAATTGGCTTTAAGAACTTCAGTTAAATTATAATCTCCTAAATTTATCTAATTTGAGGATATTCAAATGGAATAGAGAAAATAAGTCTAAGTAACAAAACATGTCCAGAGAAATATACTATGCCAATAAACATGAAAAGTATACGATATCATTAATAACAAATGAAGTGAAAACTAAAATCACAACAAGATACTCATGCAGTCACTATACTGGCAAAAATTTTAAAGTTTAAGAATAGCAAGTGTTATTAGGGAAATGCAAATCAAAACCACAATGCGATACCATCTCACAGCTGTTAGAATAGCTGTAATCAACAGGACAAGTAATAATAAATGTTGGAGAGGATGTGGAGAAATAGGAACATTCGTACACTCCTGGTGGGACTGCAAATTGGTTCAGCCACTGTGGAAAGTGGTATGGAAGTTCCTCAAAAAACTAAGAATTGATCTACCATATGATCCAGTAATCCCTCTACTGGGTATTTATCCCAAAGACTTAAAAACTCATATCCGAAAAGATATTTGCACACTGATGTTCATAGCAGTATTCACAGTGGCCAGGACATGAAAACAACCAAACTGTCTTATGATAGATGATTGGCTAAAGAAGCTGTGGTGCATATATACAATGAAATATTACTCAACCATAAGAAGAGATGAAATACAGCCATTTGCGACAACATGGATGGACCTTGAGATAATCATGCTAAACAAAATAAGTCAGACAGAAAAAGTTGAAAATCACATGATATCACTTATATGTGGGATATAAACCTAAAAGCAACAAATGAGCAGGAGAAATAAAGCCACTCATGGACATGGACTACAGACTAGAGGTTACCAGAAGGTAGGAATGGGGAAAGAGGGAGGAGGTAGATGGGGTAAAGAGGATCAAATATAGGAGGGATGGGGGAGAATGAAGTGGGTAAAGGGGATCAAATATCTGGTAGCTGAAGGAAACTGGACTCTGGGTGGTAATCACACAATAGAATATACAGATGTCAAATGATAATGTCCACCTGAAAATTATGTAATTATATTAACCAATGTTACCCCAATAAACTTAATTTAAAAAAAAGGAAAGCAAGTGTTGGCAAGAATGTGGAGCAGTAGAATTTTCATCACTGACAAGTGGGAAATGCAGATTAGTACAGCCCAAATGTGGCCTTCTCTAGGAAAATTGAGAATATTCACATCCTATGAACCAGTGCTTGCACTCCTAGGTATATCCCTAGAGAAATTCACATGTATATGCATCAGATCCACGTACAAGAAAGTTCATAGCAGTATTACTTACAATAGCTCCAAACTGAAGTGTGCAAATGTCCTAAAGAGTGCAGTAGATAAATAAATTGTAATATATTTAGACAATGGAGTATAATGTAACGATGATAAAAGAATGAATTACAGCAAAAAGAAACACTTCAGGTAATTACTATTTCATCCTATTTTGTATTCACACACTACATGTGTTAATTATAAGTAAATTTTTCATCTATTAATTGAAGCAGGTTCCCTGGGTGTTGGGATAGGTGTTGGTATTCCTCACACTTCGAGATAAAGCTATATTTCTGTGTGTGTGTGTGTGTGTGTGTGTGTGTGTGTGTGTGTGTGTGAGTGGGAGAGAGATGCTATTTTGTATTATTATGTACTATTATAAACATAATATTGAGTTTAAAAAAGCAAGAAAAAAATTGTGTAGTATGATTTCATTCATACAAAGTTCACAAAAACAGGTAAAACCAAACCATACTGGTTAGGGATGCATATATAAGAGGGAAAAGTATGAAGGAAAACAAGGAAATAATTATCACAAAAATCAAAGTAGTATTTTCTTCTACAGAGAGAGATAATGTTGAACTTGAGGAACAGGACATGGGGAGGAGAATTCTGATAATGTTTTGTTTTTTTACCTGTTTTATATTTACTTCTTAAACTGTATGTGCATATTTTATACATTTTCTGTATGTTACATTTCTTCTCTCTGTCTCTGTCTCTCTCTCTCTTGCACACACAGAAATATGCTTTATCTTGAAGTGTGAGGAATACCTAACACCTATCCCAACACCCAGGGAACCTGCTTCAATTAATAGATGAAAAATTTACTTATGATTAGCACATGTAGTGTGTGAATACAAATGCCACACTAAATGTTTGTTGCTGTTGTTTTTTTTAAGTAGACTGAGATTCTCTGTTTATTCAATTGCAAATTTGGAGAGATAGCCACAAATAAAATCCAATTACAATAATTCTATTTAAAAAGTTATATCCTATGAGGTTAAAGGGGTCAAATATGTGGTGACATTAAAGAATTTTTTTAAAAAAGTTACGTCCTTCAAAGTTTTATTCTGCATTAGAAAATTTTAAAACTATAATAAATTATGCACAATAATAATTCTACATATCAAATGCTCTATCTGATTACTAAGCACTGGGAATTTTAAAACGGACTTGGAAACTGTTGGTGATGAGGATGTCAGGTAAGCCAGTGGCGGCCAGACTCCTCGAACTTATACTGTGCGTAACAGTTTTTGTAGTTCTTACCCTTCAACTCAGCTCATCTCTTTTTACATAAAAGATCCAAATCACCTCTTTTAGGAGTTACCTAAACCATCAAATCAAAAGTAAAACTAACTCACCCATTCAACATTTATTGAGTACTGATTATGAACAGGGTTCAGAAGGCTAAAATTAGGCGAATAAGAGCAAGGTCCCTGCGCAATCATGACACTGATTCTCAGTATTTGGGTGTTCTCAGGTATTGTGCTGTTTTTATGTGTTTAAATGTCTGCAATTGTGTTGATGCAATACTGTTATTTTAATATTTAAAAATATTAAATATAATACTGTAATTTAATATTTTTAAAATAAGAAATCTGAACCATTTAGTTCTGGGGACATACCCAAGAGAGTTAGACTCTACTTTTCATTTTGAAAAATGTGAAAACTACAGAAAAATAGAAAGAATAATAAAATGAGCAACTATTTAACTGTCTTCCAGATTCACCAGAAGACAATGTTGCACATTGTTTTTATTTTTCTGTCTATAGATAATAGATATAGATGTTTTTACTCAACTGTTTGAAAGTAAATTACAGGCTTCATGACATTTGACTCCTAAATACTCAATACGTGTCTTCTAAAAATAAGGACATTCTCATATAACCATAGTATTATTATCGAACCTAATAGATTTAAATAGATATAATAACTATTATCTAATATACAGTCCATACTCAAATTTATCTGATTGCCCCAAGACATCCTCTGTAGCTATTTGCTGTTTTTCCTTTTGTTTGTTTGTTTGTTTGTTTGTTTGTTCAAAACAGGATGCAGTCAAGGACATCATTTTGTACTTAATTTTATGTCCTGTCTCTTTAGTTTCCTTTTAGCCTTGAACATTCCTCTGCTTTTTAAAAATCTTTCGTGACAATGACATGGAGTCTAAGTCGGCAGTTTTGCAAAATATCCTACAATTTGGTTTTCAAAGATTAGATTCATATTAAAATTCTTGTCAAGAAACCTCTATGTTAGGTAGCGTGCTTCTCACTTGATCACATCAGGAGGCAAATGAAGTCAGTTTTGTCCTGTCATTGGTGACGCTCAATTTGGTCACTCAGTTAAAGTGATATCTGGCACCATTTTAAAGGTATCTTTTATCCTTCATAATTAATAATTATCTGTGGGGTGATACTCTGAGACTATATGAATATCCTTTTCCCCAACAAAGCTTTCACCCATTGGATTTGGCGTTTATTGAAAATCCATGCTTACATACATCAATTATTACATTGATAATTCCAATCTATGAAATCAATCATTGGTAATTTCCTTCCCTCATCACTCCCTTGCCTCCAAAACTCATTTTCCGCAGTCTGTTTTTCTACATTTCTCAGCCAGTATTTTTACCTGAAGAACTTTTCCTCCTTTAGTCATTATTATTATTTTTTATCATTAAGGACTCATGGATTATTTTTTATTCAGTGTTTTATAAATCATTATCGTTTTTTATTGTGGTAAAATATACATTACATAAAATTTACCATTTTAACCAATGTAAGAGTACAGTTCGGTGGCGTCAAGTACCTTCGCATTGTTGTGCAACCATCACCACCATCCAGTCTCCAGAACTTTTCCATCCTCCCCAAATGAACTTCGGATCCACTAAACACTAATTTCTGATTCTCCTCCCTCCCCCGAATTCCTGGCAACTACAGCATCCTTTTTTTTTTTTTTCAATGCTCAGATTGTCTCAGATTTGGCTGAAGGGAGCTCCCTCAGTCTGTTTCCTGTGTCCCCAACATGTCCTGAGCATTCTTTGAGCACTTCCTTGTTTTCTGGCACAAAAAGATATTCCAGACTCCTCTTATGCTTTGCCATTCCAGTGCTGGGATCAGCCATTTCTCCAATGATGCCAGGTTCTTTTAGTGGGGAGTGGTATTGAGAAACCAATGGCTGAACATCTAGGTGAACTTACTGCTCTTGAAGTGTCACCCAGGCCCTCTTAATAGACACCTTTACATGTATATCCACTTATCTCTCAAAACCACGAGTTCACATGAATTTCTTCAATTCAAATCTGATACCACAACATTCATTCTAGTTTTGTTTCCTTTCCATATTTATAACTTCCTTCTCAAACAGGGAGAAATCTGACTCTCCTTATCCTTAATGTACTTAGGTATTTAAACACCGTCCCTGAATGTCACCAACCTCTCAAGGCTGCCACTGTGCCTTCCCCAATGAGGTGCCCTCGTCACCCACTCTGGCCTACACACTTCACACCTGGCTCACACCCTCCCAGAAGCCTTTCTTCCCTCCGTGGGCTTCACACCTGGTGCTGGGCCACACAGCTGTGCAGGGGCCCTCCTCACCCCACTGGACTTGACTGCCCCAATATCAGGGCACCCTGCCCCTTCAGATGGTGATCCTCTCATCTGCTGGGGCTCTGACAGCCCCTCCGTGAAGACAGTTTTCACCCTGCTTGTTTCATTCTCCATCCATGGGCATACTTTTCTTATCCCTCTTGGGCTCCAATATCCCACACTAGGCCGGTCCCTCTGTGTGGATTACCTCCTCACCCAGCTAGGGTGACTCTTCATGCTGGTTAGGGAAGCAGTTCTTAAACTTTAGTGAATGAAAAACTCTCTTGATGACCTCGTTTAAAATGCAGATTGCCAGGACTCACGACTAGAGATTCTGATTTGATAGGTTGAAATGAGAGGTTGAATTCCATACCCTCAACAGGAACCTCAGGTTGCTTCTTATGCAAATAGTCTGAGTGACAATTTAAGAAATACTATTTTCATCTGGAATTACTGGCTGCACGAAAGACTGAACCAATTTGCAATTCCACCAGCAGTTTATAGCAATGCACTGTCCCAAACCTGTCTATACTATGTCTATACTCCCACTGTACCCACATAGTGCTATATAAGTGGTGCTTAATGAATGTTGGGTGGGTGGATAGAAGGGTGGATCCTCTTCCCCAGGCCTTAGTTTCCTAACAGAAAATCAAGGTCATGGATTAAATCAGTGTTTCCAAACTTGCCTGATGATGAACATCACCTAGAACTCATTAAAAATTCAGACTCGGAGGCTAGGATCTACTAGATCAGACGCTCCAAGGGGAGGAAGGGAGAATCTATGTATTTGGAATAATCTTGAGTTTTTCATGAATAAGTTCCACGTTACTCCTTTGCTTAAGTGAGTTTTGTAAATATTGCCCTGATAGACTCTGAATGTTCTCCCGGTTCTACAAATTTTAAAATATTTTTATTTTGCTAACTATGCAAGACCTTATTTAATTGTGAGCCATGAGCCATGAACTCTAAAGGGAAAAGTGGAAGATATACACAGAGCAACCATTATGCTCAGATAAGGTACATATGATGAGAGATTTAGGACATATCTTTTACATCATTGTCAAGGCTAAATATTTCAGATGTTTTTACATTTTTAAAGAAACTGCCACAGCAAAGATTTAAAATATTCCTAAAATGTCAAGGTTGCATAGTGATACTTCTGTGCTGCTTTCTCATTGAGAATGTTAAATTGATTGAATACTACATAATAAAATAAAAACCTCAAACTTGAAAGAAGATCTGACTTCGAGGGAAAAAATAATTCAAGTTTCTCAGTGAAAAGGAAATAAGTGCAGTAGAAAACCATAATAATGATAAAAAGGAATAGAAAGTAGATCCTATGATGCCACACCAAAGGAATGATGTGAAATTTAGAGAAGTTATGGTTAATGGGTTTGCCACAGAGGAATGCATTGATTCATATAGAGCAAATATTAAACTGCTGAAAATGATTCATACTGAACTGATTCTTCTTTATGTACTATATTGATTTATGAATCATATTTACAAACACGCTTAAAATTCAAAGTCATCAGGTCACTGTTGGCTATTAGGCACTTTAGTCAGATAAATCTTCTAGTATAGACTTTTTAAGAAAGTTAATTATTGAGCACTTACCATGAGCCAGATACTGCTCTAAGTGCTTTGCTTCTACAAACTCATTTAAACTTCCCATCAACTCTATGAAGTATGTATTATCAGAGCTCCTTTATGAGAGGAAAGGAAACGAAGGCACAGAGCATTTCACTTGTTTACCGAAGGCCACATAGCTGTTAAGTGAGGAAACTGGGACTTGAACCCAAGGAGACTGACTCTACATTCTTGGCCATGTCATAGCAGAGTAGTGCTTAGTGTGGACAATTATTATGAGGAGCACATTGCTGCTTTACACTCTGTCTTCATTCAAAATTGAGTCATTATAGTTAGTAAAGGTTTAAGTAGACCCGAGCCAGGTTTCTCATTGTTAAAAAAAAAAAAAAAGTTACACATAAGCAAGGGGCATGTCAAGAATGATTCTGTGGTCCTAGATTAATGCTGGAGACATTGAAATAAACTCCCACTTAGTTTAAATAGGTAGATAGACAGATAGATAATTAAAAATATGGATGTATCCATGAATTTGTGTACACACACGTATTCCTTAGTTTGTTTTCTTAGAGGGCCTAGAAGTAATAATACCTCAGTAGCAAGGGCTATACCACCATCCAGATTTGGGTTTCTAATACCATTCTCCAGTAAAGGAGGCAGAGACCCTTGGACAAATGACTGATTCCGGCATAGAGCAGGGAAGACACAAGGTGAGCGTGGAGCATCCTGTAGTGTCAGAAGGTAAAGATGTGCTCAAAGAGCAAAATGACGAGATATCAAAGGGACACGGGAGCCGACTGTTATAATTGTGTTTTCTTAGGTTCTGTATTTGTCTATTTGGCATTCAGGAATCACAGGGCCAAACTAACCACCAAAGTTATTTGCATCCCCCCTGCGATACAGCTTTTGTGGGTGTGTGAAAATTATATTACACATCCTCCAACCAATCCCAAATCCATATTCCTAACCACTTCCTTTAGGTAACTCACACACCAAGCTAATATTTTCCAACCCCATATCAACCCAGGGCCAAGTACCAGACAATTAGGAACAGCCTCTATGCTCCAAAACTCACACTAGCCATTCCTAAGCTGTTTTCTCTTTTCTGCCTTGCCTTTCCCGTAGAAACCCCAATAAAGGCTCATGCCTTACTCTCACCCCTGGGTCTACCTCTCAGTCCAACCTGGTGCTTCCTCATATGGCCCTGCATGGCGTGCCCTCTTCTCTCAGGAACTGTAAGTAACAAATTCTTTTTTCAATGGCAGCCTCTCCATGTTATCATTCAGCTACCTCTGTAAATTAAAATCCTGCAGGTGCATTTTAACAAACTAACCTAAAATAGGCTACAGTAGCCAAAACTAAACCAATCTGAGCAAATAAATAAATAAATAAATAAATAAATAAATAAATAAATATATAAAGTAGTTTTGGGTTATAAACTAAACTAAAATAAGCATATGTGAGTCCAATAATAAGTAAACAATTACATAAATAAATGTGGAGAAGAAACAAATCTTCCTTTCAGAAAAATTTCATATAATTCATTCAAATACTTCTCCCTCCAGAAGCAAAAGCCCAATCCCCTCTGTCTTGAGTATAGGCTGGAGTTAGTGACTCATTTTAAAAAAACAGAGCAGGGAAAAGCAATGGAGAAATCTGGCAACACTAACCAAGTCATCAAGGTTAATAGTACTAGTAATGGCATGTTGATAGCATGAACTGGTATGATGTGATGAGAAGGCCATTTCGTCCTGTGGTATATTTCCACAAAATCCAAGCCCTAGTCTGATCATGAGAAAAATATCAGACAACTGCAGATTGAGGGACATTCTACAAAACTGCTCAGGACAGACCAAGAAACTGTCACCAACCAGAGTAGACTAAGGAGATATAACTAAATGCTATCAGGCTGGATCCTGGAACAGAAAAAACATGGATGAAATCCAAATAGAGTCAGGAATTTAGTGAATAGTGATGGACCAATGTTAATTTCTTAGTTTGGCAAAGATACCATGGTTTTATAAGATTTTCACATTAGTGCAGATGGAGTGAAGAATGTGAACAGTACGAACTACAACTTTTCTATAAATTGAAATTTATTCTAAACTAAAGAGTCAACTAAAAGAAAAACAGCTTAGGTAGACATAAGACAACTTCTTTTCTGTAAGATCAAATATCGTACTAGGAGGGGAAATCAAGTGATATGAAGCCTTACCTGTGGCGATATCTTTATATGCGCAAAGACCATAATTGCCTTTTACAGCAGGCAGGTTGGTCCACTCCTAGAGCAGGAGGCTGCATCATTTGCTATCTTGAAATTTCTTCCAGATCTATGATTCCAACAAGAGAGGAACTTGATATAATTTAATTCAACATTGGCTATTAATCTATGAATGCCAAGAAATATGTCATATGGACTATTTTGAAATACAGTATATTTTGTAAGTAACAATTGTTATTATGTTGTATAATCAAACCTCATATAATAACATTTTTTTGGTATGAACAAGAATAATTATAATTTTTTAAAACACACAAATATTACTAATTCTAAATAATTTTGCTTGCTTTTCCAGTTTGTGTGGACTAATAACGATGCCTTTCACAAATCTAATATTGTTGAATAGTTGTTTTGTGCAAGACACTGCAGTACATTTGCTGAGCTGGCATTGGTCACAGGTTAAATGCTCAAAAATTATAACTCTAAAGAACAAATACATTACATTATTTAAGATCTAAAAATAACATGTATATAAAGGTCTATTTAAATATGTAATGCAACACATCTGTACACAATCCTTAGATGAAAGTTTTTGTTTGGTCTTAAAAGTTCAGTATCATGTAGAGGAAATAAAGTTCAACCATTTAGACAGCCAGATGGCAGATGTAACAGATGGACTCCGAACTGCCATAAAGGCCAGAAAATTCTCCTGACTCTTTTGACTTTCATATTGTAACTGGCATGAAAAATCCATCCTTCTGCCATGTGGTTACAAGTTGCATAGCCTTATGCTTTCTCATTCTTACATACTGACCCGTCAAAGTTATATCATGGATAATAGAATAATTATTATAAAGCATTCACTTAAAAATAAATATGGGAGATTGAGCACCATAAAGCTAATTTGGGCTCCATGCCCAGAGAAATCACATATTAAGATGTCCTTGACTTAAATATATTCACTAGAGCTACATAATAGCTAAACCCTTTGGTGGATTTCTACTTAACTCTTCGAAGGCAGGAAAACGTATCATAAGATCAGTGATTTACATAGAACTGTAGGAAGGTTGTTCATACTACAATGATTTCGTATATGACTATATTCTAGACAATATACATATATGTTTGCAGACACCTGGTTAAAAGCCATGGTCACCTGTTCATTGTTTGTTTCTAAACAATCTGGCAGGCCTTTGGTTTTTGAGTGAAACAGCTACAAAGTTCACTCCTATGTTTTGCTCTGGTTTCTCAATACAAAAAAAAAGTGTGTTGACAAGTGACAACAAAAAGTACGTTGACAACAGGGGCTTTTCCTGTTAGAAGAGAGCTTCTGGGCTTTTTTTTTTTTTTTTTTTTTGAAAAGTCCAAGGTGAAAGCTGGAAGACTATCCCTACAAAGGGGTGAATCAACCTTCTACCTATTGTCCAAGTCCAGCATTTGGCTCCATTCGGAGATTGCTGGAGTGTGAATGCCTCTGCTATTCTAACTTTGCTGAGAATCAGTAACTTGCCTGGCTGCAAGTCCCTGCAAGTGTCCAGGACCAGGACCATATAGGTGCAAGTGTAAAGAGCTGTTGAAGAACTATGAAGAATAGACCAGTCACAAGAAGGAATGACTCTGAATCCCACGATCCTGGTACGTGAAGAGATGCCACTAGAAAACTTGACTCTCGTTTCAGAATCTGATGAGTTTCCTCCCTTCTTACTTATTTCTCTTTCAATGGACATGGAGATAATAGACATATGCATAAATATGGAGCTATGTGTACATATTCTTTTCTCTCTTTCTGACTTTATTTTTTATGAACATCTGCCCAGCAACTTTTCTTAGGAGCACTAGATAAAGCTACAATAACCGAGGGGAAAAGCTCGAATGTTGGGGATCAGAAAGGTCTTAGCTAGATTCCTGCTTGCACCATATACCAGCTGTGTGATCCAAGCAATCACTTAACTTCGAGTTCCAATTTTCTTATTAGTTACATGCTCACAAAAGCATTTACCTTACAGAATTGCAGTGAGCGTTAATATAATGTCTAAAGGTGTCTAAGGTAGAATAGTACTATTCGGAATTAGTTCACTTCTGCTTTTCCCTCTTCTGGTCTCTAACAGTTTTGTGCTTCTTTGCCATCCCCCTCTATCTTCTTACCCCCAAAGGTAATTTGTATTATCTTGGAAAGAAAGTATCCATTTTACAATATTTTGTCCTCACTGAATAAATTTTAAAATTCTAAGTTTCTAGAAATCTTGTGACTTTAAACTTTTCAGTCTCTGACAATAAATGTTGTAATGTACCCAACACTAACACTATATTTTAATACAAATCTTTAAAAGATTGTAAGTGGACTTTGTTTTTTCCCAACATCTGAACACTCTTCCTAAGCTTGAGTATAGCTCTGTGTGGGAACCTTAATGGCAGGCAGGGAAGGTTTCCTGCTGGAGAAACCAGAAAAGAATAAAGGTTGTATGTCAGCTTAGTTTAGCCAATTAGATGCTCCAATGTGATACTGAACTGGGCTCAGCCAATCAGGTGCTCCCGATGGGATGTGATTGTAAGATGCATGATTCAAAGGAAAGTGAAAGCAGCTGCAACACCTGTCTGTAGGTACTGCACATGCCTGATGCCCAAGGCTCCATTGTGCCTGTAATAGGCCAGACATTCAACAATGGCCACAGCTCAGGGCTTTGATCATAGAAGTGGAGCCTTTCACCCTCAGGCAATTTCATCTAGACTCTTGTGTCTTCTTGTTCCAGACTGCTCCTCTGGAGAGGGCTCTCAGAGGTGAATTGTGCTTGAGACCTTTCTAGGGTCATTTCTGGTCTTTTGTGCTATTGCCTTGTGAATCTCTAGGAAAAACTGACAGACTACCAAGCTTCTTTTCGGAACCCTCACTGGTGGATACTGCTTGAAATTTAATTTGGTCACCTAACTTTATTTTGTTCCTCTCATGTCTTTATTTTCGTGTGTGTGAGTTAAGTGCACGTGCAGGTGGGTACCTTGGTATGTTTCTTTCTCCTCAGTCTTCTCAGGTGAGAGTCTAATGTGGCATCAAAAGAGTTTACGGAGTTACCTCTGATTAAAGACCAAAAGCCAAACCATAGACTATTCAGGATTAAAAGATGTTTGTACATACCACAATTTTAAAAAATCTTTCCTTAAGTGTATAAACGCAACATTGAATGTTTTCTTACTACGTTATATAGTAGTACTTTCTGGGATGACAACCCCTAGGCAAAAAGCACATTTCAATAAATCTACGGTCATAACAGATGTAATACATTCGGAGTCATAATAGAGTTACTGTCTTTGCATTTTTCAATCTGAGGCATTTTAACCATTTATTAGTTATTGTTTCTTTTTCTTTCTCTTCCAACTGCTGCACCTAGCCCCCAGAATTCACCTCACACTATAGAGAGAGACAAAAATCAGTGTTGGCTCATGGAAACATGCTTCCATTCCACTTAATTTTCAGCAACATCACTACCTCTTCAGCTCTCTGCTGCTGATAGCAAACTAAGAAATCACTGACCAAAATTCACAGTGTAGAAGCTAAGCTCATGGAATCTGTCTAGCTGTGTGACCCTGAGCAAGGCATCTCTAGGTACCTTCGCTTCTTCCTCTGGAAAAAGAGGTGATGATTATAACAGCACCAACTTCACAATGTTGTGAATATTAACTGAATTAATTAATACATGTGAGGTACTCACTGCTTGACAAAGCATACTAATATGTAAGGGCCATAATAACGCATATGCCTTCATTCATCAGAGAGGGATTTTTAGATCTCATAGCCTGTTATGAGCTGAACTGGGTCCCCTTCACATTCATATGCTGACGTTCTAATGTCCAGTACCTCAGAATTTGACTGTATTTGGAGAAAGAGCCTTTAAAGAGGCAATTAAGGTAAAATGAGAGCATGTGGACGGGCCCTAATTCAATGTGACTAATGTCTACAAGAGGAGATTATTAGGATACAGAGGAAGGACCAAGTGAAGCCACAGGAAGAAGGTGGCCATTTATAAGCCAAGGAGAAAGGCCTGAAGAAGAAATCAACCTTGCCAACACCCAATCTTGAAATTCCAGCCTTCAGAAAATAAATTTCTGCTGCTTAAGCCACCCAGTCTGTGGCACTAATGTTTTGGTACTTTGTCATGACAGCCCTAGCAAACTAATGCACAGCTCAGTTTCAAGCTCGGCTTTTGAAACTGGCTCTGCCCTTCAGTTCCTTGTCCTTGAACCCTACTGATTCTTCCATCCCTCTGGATACTTAGTCTTTCCCTCTGGTTCTTCTTCCACTTTTTCCTCCAGGTTCTTTCTCAGCACTCTTTCTTTCTATATGTTTTCTCACAAGGTGGTTATCCATTTTCACATCTCCAACTGTGGCCTATGTGCTGAAGAATTTCAAATCGATAGCTCTGGTTTCTAGATCTTCCAAATGCCTGTTAGGCATTTTCACAGCTGTATCTTGCTGGTAACTCCCCAACCAAACCCGTTATCTTTTCATCCATATTTTTTCATCCTGTTTTCCCTACCTCCTTAATTATGTTTTTAGTGACTCAACCTATGAAATCAATCATCGGTCATTTCCTTCCCTCATCACTCCCTTGTCCCCAAAACTCATTTTCCACAAAGTCTCCCTTCCTTTTCACCTTCTCCCCATCCCCAGACACATTAATTCTTCACTATTTCCCCTACCTTCAGTTTCAGATCTTTATCCTTCAAGGAGTTATTTTCCTAAACCACAAATGATATTTTTTTCCTCTCAAAATATCTTGGTGGCTCTTTATTACCTAATTTAAGCCTAAATTACTTCCATTGGCATTTGTGATTTTCTATGATCTTTCCCTTTTAACTTTAAAGGATATTTTTAAAAATATCCAAAAAATCACCCAATACACTTTATATTACTGCCATATCAGACTATTTAAGAATCAGTGTAGGCTGTCAATCCTGCAAACAGCAATTGTTTATATTCTGCAAATAAATTGCCTTTGACTTCCCTTCAAAGTAGGTCCCATATAGTAAATGAAACAAAGAATTCTGATATTTTGTACAAATGCTATTTTTAACTTTACAGATCCTTATCAAATCTTTTCCCCCTAGTTTATTTTTTTAAGAGATAATTGACATACATCACTATATAAGTTTAAGGTATACAGCATAATGATTTGACTTACATATATCACAATAAGGTTATTGCAATAAATTTGGTTAACATCTATCATCTCATATAGGTATAAAAAAAGAGATATTCTCTTTGTGATGAGAACTTTTAGAATTTACTCTCTTTTATGTGTATCATGCAACAGTGTTGACTATAGCCACCATGCTATACATTACAACCCCAGTATTATCTTATAACTGGGAGTTTGTACCCTTTGTACCCGTTGATCATTTTCCTCCAATTCCCCCTCTCTCAACTCTGCAAATCTGATAACTTCAAATCTGATATGTTTTTCTATTAGTTTGAGGTTTTTCGTTTCTTCGTTCTATGTTTTTTTAAGATTCCACATATGAGTGAGATCAATATAGTATTTATCTTTCTCTGTTGATTATCGTTTCACTTAACATGATGTCTTCAAGGTTCATCCATATTGTCACAAATGGCAGAATTTTTTTCATTTTTTTATGGCTGAGTAATGTTCTGTGATATAGATGTATATACATACATCTTTACTCATTCATTTGTCAGTGGACATACAGGTTATTTCCATGTCTTGGCTATTGTAACTAATGCTGCATTGAACATGGGGATTCAGATATCTCTGAGATAATGATTTGTTTTCATACCACAAGTGGGATTGTTCGATCATACGGTAGTTCTACTTTTAATTTTTCGATGCGCCTCCATACTGTTTTTCACAGTGCTGCACCAAGTTACATTCCTATGAACAGTACCCCAGGATTC
The DNA here is from genome assembly GCF_014176215.1 of Rousettus aegyptiacus. Classification (NCBI taxonomy): domain Eukaryota; kingdom Metazoa; phylum Chordata; class Mammalia; order Chiroptera; family Pteropodidae; genus Rousettus; species Rousettus aegyptiacus. The sequence continues at coordinate 28,850,499 of NW_023416286.1, forward strand.
CTTTTCTCTACATCCTTGCCATCACTTGTTCTCTCTTGTCTTTTTGATGATGGCCATTCTAACAGGTGTGATGTGTTACCTCATTGTGGTTTTGACCTCATCACATCTTAACCACATTAACCGATGGAGCTGAGGATAATAATTCGGGTACACACATCCTCATTCATTTCAGGCCAGTTACAAAACTTCAAGAATACCATGGACCTGCACCCACTACTTCAAATGGGCAGTGCCCAGTGCCATTCCTCGGGAAGTATCAGAGATGCAAGACTCAAGCTCATTGTTATGAAATGCATTTCTAGCAAGGCTGATGACCCTCGAATAGATGTTAGAATTCTCGTGAGAAATCCTGCATGTTAATGAACAGGAAATGGAATGTCACTTCTATCTTGTTCTTGCAGGCTCCAAGATCCAGGGTTTCCCAACGGTAGATGTTCAGCAGACAGAGAATGGAGTCTTAGAAAAGAAGGGGAGGTTTGTGTGAAGAATGCGATTTTGGAGTTTTCCACGCTCGGGAGATAAACATAACTGCTGATGGATGCACTGTTAGCAGAAGGAGAGGAGGGGGTCTGAACCGTCAATGTGCACATGGAGGAAAGAGAAATCAGGAAGAGTGGTCCCGATCATGCACATTCCTAGACTAGAAAGAAAGAGATCCCAACCTAGTGATCAGAGCTCAGATAAATGAGAAAGTAAGAAAAAAAGAGGAATATCTCTCAGTTATGTTTTATATCTTCTTAAGGGTTCAATCCAAATCTTTGTCAACACAGTCTAAGAACATTTTGTTTTACTTTCTACTTTACTTGCTTTAAACTTTCAAACTATGTTGGTATCATTCTCTAGCGTGGGCAGAGTGAAGGTTTTGTAAAAAAGGGTTTCTTTGGGGACCATTAAATATAGTTTTTAATCTGTTTCACCTGATTTTTATTTTAGTAATACCCAGAAGAATATTCATGTATGAATCAGCCTGAAATAATGAAGTTTGGAATAATTGTATTTTGGGGAAATAGGTCAGTTCACAGCTACCATTAAAAAGGTAACATCTTTTAACAATAGTTCTTTCTGTATGTTGGTTATAAAAGCTATTGCTGTGTTACTTGTTCCGTGTGTTTTCAATTTGACATTAATGGTTAGAAATGTACTTTTGGGGAGTTAATTTTTGAAGAACAATGACTTCAGGTTAAAATATATGGAGAGTTGGAGCCAAAATTCCATCAATAAAATTATTCCAGCCTTACTTCACCGGATTTGAAAAAGTCCATACCTATTCTTCCCAAATTATGAATACTTGACTAACAAATATCCATGCACAAAATTCATATTTGACAAAGGGCTCCTTCACCTCCCCTCTGCTGGGTTTTACCTGGGACACCCAAGGGGTCTTAAGATGATGCTGCCACCTGGTGGTCAAAAGAGCTAACTAACATCTACCCCAAGACTATTTTGGGAGCATCTTAATCTATCTAGTTCAGTTCAGTCCTGCCCTGTTCATAAACATTCATCAAGCTTATAGGAGGGCCAGGCATTGTGATAATTACTCAGCGGACAGACCTGTCTCTATCTACTTTTATTTTTTTATTTTTTATTTTTTTTACCACCTACAGTTCACCTTATTTAATCTCATGCAACTACTTTCTTGGGAACAGACTCATTCTGGTTTACTCTCTCCATCCCTCCGTTCCTTTCTCAATTCTTACTTTAGAAATGGTTATTTCCTTTCTCTTTCTTTCTTAGGTTCCATTTGCGCAGCAACAATGACACTAATCATGACTTAAAGTGAAAACGTTATGCTAGACATTGTTTTAAGAAAAAAGGAAATCATACTTTATGATTTTACCATGAATTTCTAAAGGCCTCAAAAGGGCTGAGTTCCACAAAAGTTCTCCTTTTTTGTGTGTCCAATTGTATCTACACCACTTTTGCCCACTTTTCCTGATGCACCAACATTGAAGAAAAAGATTTATAATTCTTTTCATCCATTTTCAATTTTCTAGCAATAGTAAATGTTGCTTTTTACCACCTTTCATAAGTATTGGCCATTTAAACTTATTGTGGGTTAAATCTTGAGATTTTTTGTAAACATAATCATCATTAATAAAACTGTATTTAGGAAAAATTCATTTCGAGTTCAAACAAGTAGCTAAGAGCTTTGGAAAATTCTCACCATGAGAATTTTCTGCAATTAAAAAACATAAGTTAAGATCTACTTCATTTATAATATGAAAAGAAATTGCTGCTTCATAGGTTAATTTATCATGGAATCTCTAAATAACATGATCTCCTGAATGCATTTAAACTGTGATTCAATTGTAAAACATTTAGAAATAGAAGTAGTCATAAATCCCATGGGAGTAAACTTAGATAGAGCTGGTCAGAATCAAAGAATTTGGTAAGAACGATACAATTTCCGAGTTCTATTAGTTTCACTAAATGCGCACATATCTGAAATATTCTTATTTGCAATCAAAACAATTAGGAAGACTAATTATATTAAAAAAATATGTAACCTTCAAACAAATTCCTAGGATTCCTGGTGGAATTGCTAAATCAAAGGGTACGTACCTTTGTAATTTTGATAGATACAGCCAAATGTCCCTCTACAGAGATTATATCACTTACACTTTATCATTTTTTCAATCCTGAAATGCATCATTATTATCGATTTATACAGTCACTGTTTATAAGGTTTATCCAAACAGTTAAGTTTTCCTTTGCTCTCCATGCCTTCCTCATCTCTGGCCCTCCACATGAAGTCATTTTCCCTTTTAAAAGTATATCCTTTAGAATTTCCTGTAGTGAGTTTCTGCTGGTGGTAAACTCTCTGTTTTGTTTGTCTGAAAATGTTTTTATCTGCCTTCCATCCTGACATAACTCTAGGCTGACAATTATTTTTTTGCCTCACATTAAAGATCTCACCCTTGGTCTTGTGGCTTCCTGCTGTTGTTTCGGGTCAGGTCTCAGTCTGGCTGGGCTTCTTTCCAAGGCAATTCATTATTTCCCTCTGGCTACTTAAATTTTTTTCTCTTTGGATTCTTAAAACAGTTTTTATTGTTTTAGGGTTTCAAAAAAGTTGTGTTTTAGTTTCACTTGATGTGTCTAGATGTAGAATTTTTTTTTTCCTTGTTAGAATTTGATGAGCTTCTTCAATCTGTGGATTTGTCTCTTTATCAGTTATTATAATTTCAAATACCATCTTATTCTTTTCGTCCTCTTTCTAGACTCTCATTAAATGTATATTAGACCTTCTTATTTTATCTTTTATGTTTCTTAAAACTTTCTTTTCTATATTTTCTATCTTCTGTGATGCAATTTAAATAATTTCTTCTGACCAACATCCAGCTCAGTAATCTTCTCTTTAGCTCTGTCTAGCCTGCTGTTAAACTATATTTGAGTAATTAATTTCAGGTCTTCAATTTTAGAAGTTCTATTTGTTTCTTTGTTAATGTAATGTTTCTATTTTCTGGTTCCCTGGAGATATTTTCAAGCTATTTTTTTTTTCTTCTCAATATATAAAAGTAGTTGCTTCATAGTATGTGCTTAAGAATTCCATCATCTAAGGTGTCTGTGTGGAGGGCATGAAAATGCACCTCTCAGATCTCTGGTTGTAGGAAGCATAAACAGTTGATGGTGTCAGCAGCCATGTCTGATATCCATTACCACTTTTACACGGAGGACACGTTGCCTCTCAGCTAAAGACGGTGCATAGCAAGGCCCATGAGGGATACCTGTTTTGGAGAGACATGGGACTTTTCTGAGAGGTGACTTTGCCTGAAGGACTCCCCTTCTGCCTTACTGAACTTTCTTAAACTTTCAGTTTTAGGCTCTCTCACCTAAGTTTCCTTTCCTTTCTCCTTCACAGGGTCCAGGGTGAGAAATGTGGATTTGAAATTGCTCCATGCACTGCCAAGTGGGCCAAGTGGCTGCTATCCTGGTTAGTAAGAGGGGCATGAATAGTTCCCGGCACAAGGTGGGGGCTTCATTGCTGATGAGTTCACTGGTATTGATCTAAAAAAGGCCCAGTGGAGGGCTGCAGCAGCAATGCAGGCATTCGAGCAACATAGGGGGTGGGGTGCGGGTGTGCCTACAGAAACAGCAAGTTAGTTGGCTGGTTACTGCTAACTTGTACTGGTGCCCTGCAGAGGGCTAATGAGAAACAAGCAGCTAACCGCTAAGCCTGGGAGCCTCAGTGGTAACTTGCAAAGGGGCCCTTCTCTCCTGCAGTGGAGGAGCAGATAGCGAAATCGGCAGGCTGAAGACAGAGCCGTTGGAGATGTTTGCATGCTGAACCAAAGCGGGTCTGTTGCACAAAAGTTAGGCCCTCTTGGAAAAAACCTGGAGCTCTGAAACATGGGATGGGGACATCTGAATGAATGTCCTGTGGATGTTGGCTCTGTAAGAGTCTCCCTACCCTTGACCCCCACCCATCCTCCAGGCTGATAAAGGAGGCTCAACTTTCCCTCCTAAGTCAGCACTTCTGTGATATTGGAAGACACTGCAGAAACCTTTCTCCCACAGGAACAGTGTCTCCCCTTGGGAGTGCCCCACTTCCTCTCTCGGCTGCCAGGATGATAGCCAGGGTTAAATCCCAGGACAACCCAGTGAAGACATGAGGGTGTGATAAGAAAGGAAAGAGACTGTAAACTGAGAGACTGACAAGAATTAGCCAGTATGTATGGGCAGGGACCAGGGGCTTTGCCCTGGAATCGAAATTTAAGAGGTGTGTGATCAAAACTTGTGGAATGTGAGGCTGGATAAGAGATTTCTTGAGAGATAGAATTTACTATCCTGGCAAACCCCCCGGAGATGGGCCGAACTCCTTGCTGGGATGGCTCTTGGAAGCCTGCAGAGAAAGGAGTGATCAAGATGCAGCTAAGGGGAAATGCCTGCAAGGTAGAATATGTCATCCCTGGGGCAAAACAGGCAGGCAGGTGACAAGGGTTCCTTTGTTTTGGGTTCCTTAGCTGGAACCCAAAACAAAGGCAAGCATGCAGGAGCAGGGGGCAAACAGCACTCAACTCAATCACAGGTCACAATCTCTTGCTTAGTTCCCAGACCTGAACCAAATTTCAGACACAGAACCCACAAACTAAAGAGATGGCCAGGGCTCAAGGAAGAAGGCCCCTGCAAGGCCACATCTAACGTGGATGTATATTCTACAAGTATTTCCCCAGTCCTACCCCGAAGGAAACAATGGCATGATTCATTTACTTATTCTATCGTCACTCCACAATATTTTATGACCATAACCTTCTCCAAATCCTTAATATTTACCATTGTGCTCTCCAACCCCTTGCCCCAGGGTGAACATCCAATTATTTAAATATTTTGTGCATACTGTACATTATTTTTGTCTTTCACACTCAAAGAATCTGAAATTGCTTATACTTCACTTGAAGTTCTTGGAATGCAAAGAGTTGCGTGGCTCCTAACAAATAATATTTTTAAAGATATTTTTCTCCCTGCAATCCCAGCTCTCATCTCGGATAATGCACATAGTAAATGGTCAGTAAACCCTCGTGGGTGATAACGCTGACGATGCCTAGTCAGTCACCAGGGGCACTTTGAAGTAGAGTTTTGAGTTAGATATTTTTAAAGCTCATCTTTCTTTTCTACGCTGAACTGAATTATTAAGGTTAAAAAAATTTACCCGATGCTTTCTAACAACTGAAAAACTTTGAACATAGTTGTGTCATGAAGGGGTATGAATTGAAAATTGAGCCTCGGATCCAGTTCAAAGACCAGTCTGCTGGAAGTCCCCTCGGCTTCCCCGACCTCCTGACACAGGTCTGGACAAGCTTGTGTGATGTTGGTAGCTGGACAGCTGCCAATCGCAAACCTATCAAAGAGAATGGAAAGGAGAAATCCTAGAGCCGTTTTGGTGGGAGGCTGTGAGGTTTCCAGCAAACCATTGGTTACTTTTTCCACAGTATTGTCAGATTGAGTAATCTATAGCAGTAAAGTGCTTTAAAACTTTCTTTTCCTTTTTAACAATGAAATACATCAAATATAAAGAATACCTAAAATATATGTGCAGTTAAAGAGAGTAATAGAATGAACAGGTACATAACAACCCAAACCAAAAAGGAGAACATAGCCAGAACCCCACAAGTCCCTCCCTCATCCCTTCCTGTCTCAAAGCAAAATAATAACCATTTATCTCAACTTTTCTAAGAATCATTTCCTTGCTTTGCAGTTTTACTATCTATGAAAACATAGTTTTGCCTGTTTTTGAATTTTATGTATGTAGAATTTTATTGTATATATTATTTTGTGATCTGCTTTTTTAAAAAATAAAATTAACCATTTAAAAAAAATTGTTTATTTTAATTCGTTTCAAGTATACAGTACATTGATTAGACATCTATATGGTTCATAAAATGATCTCCCCAATTGCTTCTTCCCTCCTCTGACCTACCACCTAGCCAATGTATTAATGCTAACTGCATTCTCTATGCCAAGCTCATCCCTGTGACCATTGATCAGCTACTAATTTGTACTTCTTTAACCCTTCACCCTATTATCCCAGCCCCCCAAACTCCCTCCCCTCTGTCTGTCATCAAATTGTCCCCTATATTTGTGAGTCTGTTTCTGACTAGTTTGTTATTTTTATTCCTTAGATTTTGCATATAAGTGAGATCATATAGTATTTATCTTTCTCTGTCTGACTTAAATACCTTCTAGATCCATCAAAGGAATATCTTTTCCCATCCCTTTCCATTAATTAATTAATCAATCAATTAACTACTTAATTATGGTGACATTGGTTAATGAAATCCAGTAAGTTTTAGCCATCTCCTTTCTTTTAGTCTATGTGTGGCTTTTAATCTGAAATGAGTCTTTTGTATTTTTTCTTCTTAAAGAAGTCCCTCCAACATTTCCTGTAATACTGGCTTGGTGGTGATAAATTCCTTTAGCTTATTTTCGTCTGGGAAGATCTTTATCTGTCCTTCAACTCTAAATGATGGCTTTGCTGGATAAAGTATCCTTGATTGTAGATCCTGGGTCCTCATCCTGTCGAATATTTTGTGCCAAGCCCTTCTGTCCTGCATAGTTTCTTTTGAGAAATCAGCTGACAGTCTTATGGGTGTTCCCTTATAAGTAATTATCTGTTTTTTTCTTGTCACTATTAATATTCTTTCTTTGTATTTAAACTATGGCATTTTAATTCTGATATGTCTTGGTGTGGGCCTCTTTGGATCCCTGATTTTTGGAATTCTCTGAGCTTCCTGGGGTTTTATGTCCATGTCCTTTGCCAGGTTAGGGAAGTTTTCCATTATTATTTCTTCAAACAGCTGTTCAACATCTTGATTTTCTTCAGTTACGCTGATCAGACGGATATTTGGACCCTTAATAGTGTCTCATATGCTCCTTAAATTATTTTTATAGTCTTGGCATCTTTTTTCTTGTCCTTCTGATTCCATGTACTTGGCTTTCCCGTCCTCTAAATAGGTCATTTTATCCTTTCCTTTATTTACTTTGTTTATTCCTTTATTAATTTAATATACTTCTCATCTCAGATAATGTGTTCTTCATTTCAGACTGGTTCCCTTTTATAATTTCCATACTCATTTTTATGGTTTTTATCTCTTTGTGGAAGTTCTCACTGAATTTATCTAAACTTCCCTAAAGTTCATTGAGCATCTTTATAACCAGTGTTTTGAACTCTGCATCTGTTAGATTACTTGACTCCATTATATCTGGATCTCTGGTCTGTTCTCTCATATGGCTTCTGTTTCTTTGTCTTCCCATTTTGGCTGCCTTCCCATGTCTCTTTCTATGTAGTAAGCAAAGCGCCTGAGTCTCTCAGTCTTATTTGTGGATTTGTGAAGTAGATATCCAGTGGCACAGTTCTGAGATGTGTTCAGCCGCAGGCCAAATTTAAGCTAAGCCTCTACCCCTGCAGGGCTACCTGTTAAGATTCAGCAAGCTATCCACAGTTGCTGTGCTTATAGTTGCCTCAAAAGACCACACTGGAAACCGAAGCCAGCTAGTTCCAGAGTGAGTCTAGGCGCTGCTCAGCAAGGAGCACATGACTCATTGAGGTTATACCTGGATGTGGTTTGGATGGGGCTGTGAGTTGGGGGAGGGGAGGTTTCAGGAAATTTTCTGGGTAGAGCGACTTCTGTTACCCAGCTTGATGACATCATAGCTGTGGTGGCACTGTGTCATGCGCACTGGGAGAGAGGAGGGCTTAACATGAAACAATGAATACTGCTGGCACTTCTGTACAGCGCGAGTAGAACTTCGGCCCTCACTCTGACAGCGCCTCCCTGTAAGTCCCTGGTGCCCCCTGCGCGCAGCCAAATTGGCATTGGTGCTCAGAGCGAGTAGATCCGTCACTGTGAAAATCTACTCGCACGCAGACGCGGACCCTTTAAGAGGTGTTTACTGCAGCCGCTGCGGCAGCCTCTGTCTCACTCAGACACTGGAGACCGGGCAGGCCCGCATCTTCGCTCCGTCTTACCTTCTGCCATTGCAGGGTGCTTTCTTGGATTTCTTCCTAGTTGTATGGTTTGTTCATCAAGATCCCAGGTAATTTTTCCTTGCCGCTGCTCCTTGTTTCGGTCACAACTTTGATCTGATCGCCAGAGGGATGAACAGAGCCTCCATCATCTATGCCATTTTTTCCCTCTCCTCAAAATTAACCATTTTTAAGTGTGCAGTTCAGTGGCATTAAGTAGTCCCATTAGTACGTTATCTTTACCGTCACCCATCCTCAGAACTTTTTTCGTCTTACAAAACTGAAACTCTGTACCTATTACACAATAATTCCTCATTCCTTCTTCCCCCAGGTCCTTAGAAATCACCATTTTACTTTTGTCTCTGAATTTGACTATTCTAAATAGTTAAATAAGTGGAATCATCTGTTGTTTGTCCTTTAATGTCTGGCTTATTTCACTCAGCACAACGTCCTCAAGGTTTAACCGCGTTGTAGCATGTATTAGAATTTCATTACTTTTTAGGCCCGACTGATATTCCATAATATGTATGTGTGTACATAGGTATACACACATTTTGTTTACCCATCGACGCATTGATGGACACTTGTGGCACTATCCCCTTTGGCTAACGTGAATAATGCTAATATGAATATGGATGCACAAACATCTCTTCAAGTCCCTGATTTCAATTTTATATACTCAGAAGTGAAATTACTGGGTCACACGGTCGTCCTGGTGTTAATTTTCTGAGGCACCGCCATACCGTTTTCCACAGCAGCTGCCCGGGTCCACACTTCTGCCAACAGAGCACAAGTGTTCCAGTGGTTCCACACCCTTGCCAACACTTGTTATTGCCTTTTTAATTTTACAGTAGCTATCTTGATGGGAATGAATATCTCACTGTGGTTTTGATTTGCATTTCCCTGATGTTTAGTGATGCTGGGCATCTTTTCATGTGCTTATTGCCATTTGAATATCTTCTTTGGAGAAATGTTAACTCGAGCCTTTCACTGGCTTTATGTTGTTGTGTTATATGAGTTCTTTCTATATTCTGCATGTTAACCCTTTATCAGACATATGATTTGTAAATATTTCTCCCAGTCTATAAATTGCCTTTTCACTCTGTTAATTGTGTCCTTTCGTGTACAGGTCTTTATTTTGATGCAGTCGAGTTTATCTAATTTTTCTGTGTGTGTGTGTGTGTGTGTGCGCGCGCACGCGCTCGCGTGTGTGTGTTTGATATCATATCCAAGAAATCATTGTCAAATCCAATGTCAAGAAGCTTTTCCCCTACATTTTCTTCTGAGATTTTTATAGTTTTAGGTCTTACATTTAGATCTCTGATCCATTTGAGTTAATTTTTGTCTATAGTGTTAAGGTAAGGGTCCATCTTCCTTTTTTTGCAGGCAGATATATAGTTTCCCCAACACCATTCGTTGAAAGACTTCTTTTCTCATTGAACGATCTTGGCACCTTTGTCAAAATCATTTGACTATATGTGTGCGGATATATTTCTGGGTTCTCTATTCCATTTTCCTATATGTCTATCTGTTTACCAGTGCTACACTGTTTTGATTACTGTAGTTTTTAGTAAAATTTAAAGTCAGGGTGTATGAGATCTCCAACTTTGTTCTTATTCAAAATAGTTTTGGATAATTAGGGTCTCTTGAGATTCTGTATGAATTTTAGGGTGTGGCCTGCTTCTTTTACTCAAACTTATGTTTGTGAGTTTCTACCAAGTCGCTTTTAGTGACAGTTCACTCATTTCCATGGCCACATTTATCCAGTCTACTACTATTGGACATTTGGGTCCTTTCCATTGGGGCTACTAAGAATAATGCTACTATTCACACCCTTATGCATGTCCCTGGCATAGATGTGGAACAGTTTCTCGAGGACGTGTGCCTGCGCATGGAATGAGTGAGTTACATAGTGTGCCCATCTTCAACTTTACAGGGTAGTATCAAACCGTTTCCAAAGGGTTTACACCTATCTATACTCCCACCAACAGTATTTAAGGAATCCCACTGTTCCAGATAGTCATGCATTTACCAAATTTTTGTTTATTAAAGTAAAAAGTATTAGAAACAACCTAAGTATCTGTCAATGGGCAGTTGGATAAATATATTATGACATAACTGTACAGTGGAATATTTTATATCCATTAAAAAAGACAAGGACAGCTATACTTTATGAGCTAGGTGTTCAACACTGTTCTAAGTGCCTTATAAATACCATCTAATTTGATCCTTATAATAGCTTTGTGAGGTAAATATTATTATTCTACCATGTTACAAGTGAAGAAACTGAGGCACAAAGATATCGAATAGCTTGCCTAATTTCGAGCAGTGGATGAATGGAGGAACCAGGATTCAATCCAAGGCAAACTGATTTCGCAGCTATTATTACGTGGTCCAAAATCAAATTTAAAAAGGAAATGAAAGTAATCAAGAAAATCAAAAACAAATTCATTTAGTTTTCAGGTTACCTAATCTTTATATGCAATTTTGTAGATTTTTTTTCCAACCAAAGCTCAGAAAAAGAAATACAGATTTTCCCGATGGCCACCTTTCTGAGGTACAACCAAAAGTGTTAGGTCATTAGAAGAGTTATTAAAAGTTAAAATATCTTTATTTCTTATGCATAACAGAGCCATTGAAAATTATTTTTTTTTGGTAGAGTACTCAAAATGTAATACATTTATGCTTTTTGTCAACTCCAGCATTTAAGTAGTTTTTAGAAACTGAAAGAATCAACTATTTTAAAACATCTCTCTCTGCAAACACCTGTTTCCTCTCACCCCTCTGCCTCCTCCTCTCAGCTGACAGCCTGATGTCCTGCTTCATAGGGACAGGCAATAACCACCACGTGGGGAACCACCCCAGCTTGTTGTCACCTAAACTAAAGCTACCCAGATCTGCTGCCTTCGCTTTCTTCTTTCCACAGAAGAGAGGGTCTCTCCTTGTAGCAAAGGTCAGATCTCCCACATCCGCTCAACTCCATCCCTTTCCTCTCTCTCCGTCTGCACAGTGGACCAATTATCCCTTCTCCTTCAAATTCTCCTTCTCAATTCAGCCTTCCCCATAAGCATATAATCATGCTCTAGTGGCTCCCACTTAAGCAAACACACACACACACACACACACACACACACACACACACACACACACAGAGTAAACCAGACATCTGGTTAAGATCGTGCAAGGAGTTATATTTTGATGTGTGCCTGTTCTCAAAATGTATCATAATGAGAGGAAAAATATGAAAATGGAACCCAGAAATTCACACTGAACTTAAAAATAAGAAATAGAACAAAACGGCAAAGGAACAGGCCAGTTGGGTTCCACATCCAGACGAGGGCGCTGAGTGGAAGGCCGGGTCCAGCGTGGAGAAGGGGCTAAGCCCGGCGCGGAGCTGAAGCTGGGGCGGGGCTTATGAAAGGAGGTGGAAGCAGTCGGCTCTTGAGCATCGGGTTAACTATGTTTTTTATTTGCTATATTCTGATACTTTTGACATCTGGGGCCCGGCTTCCTGGTTCACAGATAGGTGTCTTTTCAATGTGTCTCCACATGGTGGAAGGGAACAAGGAGCCTTTCTAGGGTCTCTTTTATGAGGGCTCTAAGCCCATTCACGTGGGTCTGCATCTCCCAAAGGCCCAACCACCTGATACTATTACACTGGGCATCAGCTTACAACATATGAATTCTTGGGGACACAGACATTCAGTCTGTTGCAAACGGTTAGACTATAAAAATATGAAGAGCTCAGAAATCCAAAAAAAAAAAAAAAAAGGTGAACACTTATGAGAAATAGAAAAAGGAGAAATAATGAGGACGAAATAAGATAATCTAGATGACATGTAGAAGAAAACAAAATGGCAATTTGAATCTGGTAAATAGATTTATGGGGACACGAAATATTAATTTTAAAAAGAAGAGGAATAAAACCCCACCAACTCTGAAAATATATTAAGCAAAACACTCCCTTTGGGGGCTAAGGGTTTTTCTCTTCACCTGCAGGAGAGAATTAACTGCTGTACTCACATCACAATTCTGTGGCTATGAACTTTTTGTGGAGTTGGGGCTGTCACCCAGGCTATGTCTCTAATTAGGGATGCGGGCAGCCAACTGCTGGTTGTAATTTGGGGGCAGAAGAACAGATGCAGTGTCCCCAAAATATCACATGTAAGGCACAACACTGAAAATTAATATTGATTGAAAAGAATATATGTGAAAATACATTATAAATTTTATCATGCCATATAAGTAGAATTACAATTATTGAAGGTAAGATAACACATATTGTAAGGATAGGAGTTAGTTTTGCAATAACGTTTTATCAGGCATTAGTACATAATAACCTTTGTTCATTTCTTTATTCCAAGATCTTTCTCGAGTGCTTGCTGGAGATTAATGAAACACAGTCTCTGTCTTATGAAACTTGCAGTGTTTTAGGGGAGGTTAGTTTCTAGTATACAATACTAGATGGAGTGGAGAACCAGGAGAGAAATAATGACATCCTATCTGGCAGATTTTGGTCAGCTGTGAGCATCCAGGAAGGCTCTGAAAAGGAGGTAGCATCCTCCTGGACCTGAAGGACAGGGAACATTTGAATATTCAAAGATGAGAGAGGGCTCAGCCAGAAGTAATTCTCTTTTTTTTCACATAACATTTGGATAATTTTGCCAGTTGTTCATCCCTGCCTTGAGGGGAGTGGACGTGTGTCAGGCACATTTGGATTAAGAAATAAGAGGCAAAAGTCTGACATGGAGACCCTCTCAGGGATCCTTGGACACTTAGGATGAGCTGGAGTATAAAGGAGTATGTGAGTATCCGGCTAAGGACTTCCACTTCACCAGGGGCACTCTTGGAATTCCAAGTCTTAGATCCCTACAAACTTTTCTTTTCACCCAGCCTCCGGCAGTGTGTAAACAGGAAACAATAAGGAGTGGTGACCATGGAGCCTCTGCTCCCCAGGCACTGGGGAATGCTGGTAGGGTCAGTGTGGATCTCTGCACCAGCTCCCCTTGTTCAAAAGAATTACTCTAATTATACAAAACTCTACAGCCACAAGCAAGTTCACTTATTTGTAAATAATTTTAAAAAGCAAGTAGAAATCTTCTATTGGACTACTTTAGAATATTTCAGAATACAGATGGCTCCTTTATTTAAATCCTCCGAGCTCTAATATCCTTCTATTTTTACATCTATGATGGATAACCAGTTTGAACAGTCCTGTTTCTTAGAGAACCGGGATGCCTTGGTCTGACCATCAGCGCTAAGTGGTGGATGGTAGGCAGCGGTTTTCCCCATCCTGCTCGCAGAAGTTTCCATTGGGAAGTTTGCCCTGAAGAACAAGTTTCTCTAAGGGAATCAGTGCAAAAGGACCGATAATGAATTATGAACATGTCTTAGAGATGCTTGTAAATGATCTTACGAGCCAAGGTATTTAGAGGTGCTGGTAAATATGAAACACATCAAAGGTCTTTGGTGGCCGATGGTCCAGATCTTGTTCCTCAGAGAAAGTCCTTGGAATAGCAGTTTAGCATCTCTCTTAGAGATGCATACTCAGGCTCACCCTAGACCCAGAGCCCCAGGAGATTTGTATTCACATTAAAGTTTGAGAAGTCCTGGCTTAGACAACCTTGAGAGGAAGCCAATCACCCTGCCCATGCTAGTGAGATTCTCTAGCAGAAGGAAAGTCAAACATTATTATTTTACTTACTCTAATATTAGTGTTAATATCAAACAGATCAAACAAATCCTAATTATTTCCCATTAATATACATAATTTTACTAGTTCCACTGGTTTTCTTTAGTCCTCAGAAAAAATATTGAGGAAATTTAGTATATTTAAATCCAAATTCAGCTCTGGTTTGCAATATTCACACTAGAAAGTGTATTAAAAGTCAAAGCAATACTTCTGATTATATGGTTATTAAAAGTAGGATACTGCTTTAAAAAGGCCTCAGTTTGCTGTATCTTATTTTTCTCATGTAAGGCTTTAGTCATTAAATGGCTGAATGTTTGTGAATAAATATCACTCTTATTTTTAAGATCTAAAGACAGATAATTAATGGACTATACTGACAAATAAAGAATTTTAATATTTATAGACATCTGTCACTTTACATTTTAAGATAGTTTTACATATGTGCATTTTGATAATTAAAGTTTATGAACATACACTGTGAACATATAGCTGTAACATTGTCAAACTGATTATCAGGAGGTTTCCTTGCTGATAAGCTATTTTTAAAAGGGGAATTATTAAAAAAAAAATCAAAGTTTTCCTAGAATCTTGTTCCTCTTTTGTTAAAAAGTTTTTTGTGCACTGTTCAAGTCTCTTAAATTCAGCCTAAAAATATACCTTACAGCCCTGGATATGTCACTGTGCTGGGGTGATAGCTGTACTTGGAATAATTTTTTAATATGTGAAATGTGTCCTTAATTGGCCAGAACTTATGCCTCGTGAAGAAAACTCGTCGTTCTTGATCTTCAGTAACTTTCCAGTTTTTCCCGAAGCACCTCTGAAGACGCCCTGCACAGGTCGGGAGGTGCCCTTCCGGCTTCGGCTTCCTTCACTTGCCACCGGGCGTAGCATCCCAGTTGATTATTGTGTGGTTGATGTGGGTAGGGTTGTTTTTCTCTTTTTGAACTTGTCTTAAATATCACCCCAGATTGGATTTGTATCTCCAAATACAGATTGTATTTGAATCAGCCCTGAAGCGTTAAAAATGCTAGATTCATTTTTTATTTAAGCTTTAGCAACAAGGATACCAGTTTCTTATTACAGCATATTCTATGCAGTATCGATTTCTCCAGTGTTTCCCAAAGGAAACTATGGCCATCTATGTGAGTGCCATGCCCTGGAAAGAGAGGGGTACTCAGATCTTTCCAGGGCTCTTGCATATAGCCCTGGAGTTGACACTGATAACCGGAGAGACAAATGTCCTTCTGACCTCTCTGAGAGAGCAGGGAAATGTGGGTGTCAGAAAATAAAGTCCTTGATTAAGTCTGTCTCACCTTGGGCCATGTATCCTGCTCACTCCCTCACCAACACCTCACACACCCATGGTTATATCCTTGATTCCAGGACATGTAATCAGAATGATCACACTTGGCAGCTGGCAGAATCCTTAGAGTGGTCCCTTGACTGTGGAGCAAGAACTATCATAGTAGGAAAGGCCAAGTGGAAGCTCTTAAAACTACCCTCTCTGACCATAATAGTAAATGCCTTGTTTCAGAGTGAGAGCCGAGATTAGTGCTACTCTCAAAGACTTAAATACTTTAAAGTTTGGCCAAATAATTCAAAATGGTGGTCCTCATTCGAGCCCCATTTACTTACCAGTCTGGCTCCTACGAAATCTGGATGGATCGTGGCGGATAATAGTGGGCTATCACAAACTTAACACATAATAGCCCAATTTTAGCTGCTGTTCTGGATATGGTACCTTTTCTGGAGCTGATTAACTTGGACTGGGTCTCTGGTATGCAATCATTGATCTGGAAAATACTTCCCTTCAGTGGCCACCAGGAAGGAGGACCAGTTCTCATTCCATGGGAACTGCGGCACGCTTCGTTGCTTTGCCCCAGCACTGCCATTCTCCCACTCCAGTTTATTCCTATTAAATTTCAACTTTTCAGGAATGGTAGCAAGTATTTGATGGTGTGTCAGCTAGTTCCGCATGTATAGACAGAATGTCAATCTAGGAAATACGATGAACTTTTTAGCTAAAGCCTGTGCTTACTGTCATGTGGGTGCCAACCCAACAAGCCTGTCCTAGTCAAAGCTATAGGACAGAGTTTTGACTTGGGAGATGGTAGTAAATATATTCCTATTAAATTGCTGAAAGCCACTGGAAATCATAAAATAGTTGTCGTGGGTATTAATAAGGTTATGACAGTTGTCTCAAGACTTTGAAATTTTGTGTGATCGTTTTTCCTCTAAATTACCAGTGGACCTCAGTGTAGAAAGGCGATCTACACTCATTGTCTTTTCTTCACAGAGTGTACACTTAGTGGTGGCAATTTGATGACATTTACATATTTCGCTATTTCTTTCTACACTTAATTAAAACTAAAAGGCATTTTTTTCCCCCTACCAACTGTTCTCCGTGAATAAGCAGTGGATGAATTGGCTATATTGTCTTTTAATTAGTTAAATAATCATTAACTAAATAAGAAGATATCTATTTATGTGGTGTGGATTTTAAGAGATAAACAGAATCAAAAGCCATAGAGAACGCCTTCCCTGTGGTATATTGCACATTTGCTAGAAGCAGAGTCACACTCTGATCCCAAGGCTCTTGTCAAACAGAAAAGAGAAATATCTGCCCATAGGAGGACATGCTAGCGATTACTCCTTCACTTTGTCTGTCATTGATCTGCTCTGATGCCCATTGGCGGCCTCCAATAGAGGCATTTTGCCAAGAGTTGTTCCCCTCTCTTTAAGCATAATATTGGCCATTAACTTCGGTCTGTTTTTACATTTCTTAATGGTCGTTTCTTAAGGGTTGTGTCACTGACACCTGTTACTGTCACTACCTGTTCTTTACCTTCAGGAATAAAACTTAGAAAGCAATATTTATTGCTTTTATTCCAGAAAACCTTGTATGAATGCTAATGATAAAATGATAAGATGTTTTGATGGCTTTGTGTCATTATGTTACAGAGTTCCAATATAGAAAATGCACGAGGGACAAAGAGTCAACGGATTATTTGTGGAACAAAATGCAATTTTCAGACATTCATCATCCTATGTCCTACTCATGCTTTTTCTTTCCCACTGCTTGATCACCTTTCCAGGTTCACTTGTCTCGTCGTGCTCAAATTCACATTCCGTATTTGCACTGGAGTCTTGTGCATTATAATGTATGTGATGTTGTTCTAAGTTGCAGCATGTATGTTATAATTTCATTTATAGTTTTATACTACTCCCATAAACCATTTTGAGTTACAAATCCATTTGCATGAAATGGAGCAAAAATGTAACAAGTGAGGAAAGATAAAAAGTCATGTTTGACTAGGTAAGCCATACCATGTAAATCATGCGGAGGCATGTAAGCCGGAAGGCAGCAGGTCCTATTTATTGAACAGTTTCCCCTCCGAAATGCTCAACACAGTTTGTAGCTTATGTGCAAGCTCTAAACCCATCATGTTGTCAGTGCTTTAATGTAATTTCTGTGAAAATCATAGTTTATCATACATTTAAAATTTGCGATGTGTATACGCACAAAATTGGTTTATAGCTTTTCCTCTGCAGACACCTGCAGGGATGACCTGCGGTCTGCAAGCCACACCGCTCTGTGGCTTCTGCCTTCTCCACCCCAGAGAGTATATAAATATCTGCCTGCATTTACGAAAAGTTGTCTTTTCATAGTTTTATGTTTTACATTTATTTTTTTAATTCTCTGGACTTAATTTCGGCGTATGGAAAGATATTAAGCTCTCCCCCACCTCCCTAAATAGTTAACTGATTATCTTAGTGTTATTTATTGAAAAAATTTTCTTTTCTCCATTTATTTCAAATGCTACATTTATTGTATAATACTCTCTTATGTACCTTAGGCACAATTTCAGGGGTTTCATTCATATCAGCCCTGTATGACGGACTTTCTTTACTTTCTGTTCCATTCATTGATCACTCATTCTATTCTTGCACCTGTACCATACAATTTTATGTAAGCTTAATATGTTTTAATATTTGGTAGTGTAAGATCCACTGAATTTCTTTCCTATTTTTAAAAAATTAATGGCGGATTTCATTATTTCACAAGGGTTGTGTGCATTACTTAGTAGTTTTCTGGAGGAAAAGGTTTTGAAATAATTGGAAAGCATTCTACAAATATGAGAATTTGTAGAATTTATGTTTTACATTTATATTTTTCTTCTTATAGTCTTATTCTAGTTATTATTATCAACACAACACACAATTTTAACACAATAAAAAAATCTCAGTTTTGACGTCTCAGTTTCTGATAGTAGTAGCGATATTAAACATTTTTAAAGAACCCCTTCAGATTGTGACTAAGTTTTCCTAGTCTGGGACTGTGAGAATAATAAATTGATCTGGATATCATCAATTAATGCAATGCCATATTCTTTTCTCTAGTGAATGGTGGAAATTCTGCCACAATATACACACCGAAGCAATTCTGATTCACACGACATTTCTGGGATGCCAAAATTGCCAATTGAAAAAAATTAGTCAGCAAATCGGTTTCTTTGTCTCTGTGATGCTAAGCAATCAATTTCTCACATTCTCCCCTCTTTATAACTGAATTAACTAACTCAGCAAGTTCAATTTGGGCCCAGGAAGACACAACCTTAAAGTAGCACCTTATTCAACACTGACAGACAGACAGACACACACACACACACACACACACACACACACACACACACAACCTGTAAGTCTTATGAATCATTTGCATACTCTACTTTAGAGTGTCAGGGAAAACATTTTAGAGATCCAAATGGTTCACAAAGCATCTTGTGATGAAGTGATCTGAAACAAAAGACCCATTGGTGGCCTTGTATTGTTAGTAGTTAAATATGATTTAGCTTCCATCATCAGAATTCATGAAATAAAAACAGTGGATACCACAGTGTGTTCTTGTTGTGCCAAGCTGGTTTCTCTGTGAACTTCAAAAGACTTTTTTTTTTTAATGTTGCTTTATTATATTTGTAATTAGCCCTTGTGAAGACAGGCTCTTTTTGATTCTGCTGTGATTTATTGCAGCTTTCATTACAACTAATATCCATGACCCCTGATGCCTAACTGTAAACAGTGATAGTTGCTAGCCTCATTAGGAGACTAGCAGATGGCTTAAAAAGTCCTCATTGGAGTTTAAACCCATTTGCAGCTTGCAGTGCACAATGTTTATCTTTAAAGAGCGCAAAATATGTCAGAATGGGTCTGCGTGCTCTTTTCATTAGTATTAATGCATTCTGATCCTAATAAGAAAAATGTCTTTGATTACATTTTTTTGTTTGTTTTTTTGCTTGCTTACTCTAAATGAAGTGATTCTCAGATTTTTTTTCTAGTTTCTTACTTGTTATAAGAACAAACAAAGTTTTGTCAACATCTTACTTTTATCTTTTACTCATTCTACAAGTATTCACTAAACTACAACTATGAGCCAGGCTAAAACATGAGAGATGCAGTGATGAATGCAATATAGTAGGTGCTCAATAAATACTTGCTGAAAGAATGAAAGTTAACAGTTTTATTTTATATAATGCTCTCCAGCTAAATAGTACTTGAACACTGTTTCCTGGATATAGAACCATATTATTTTTGTCCATAAACATTTCCTTTCAACTACAAGATGTCAGAAATTCGAGAAAGTGCTTTGTGTTAAAAACTTTTCTTAGTCCAACACACGAAATTTTCAGTGCTAAGAGTTACCTAGATAGAATAATAATAGTGAACATTAAGTACTTACTATGCGTCAGCACTTACTTATGATAAATCCTTTATATTTATTATCTCACTTAATCTTGTAAAGCCTAAGCAATCCATCGGGAAGGTACTATTTTCCCATTTACAGAGGAGACTAAAACTTAAAAATATTAATCAAGTTGCCTGAGTTCTCCTAGTGGCAGAGTCCAGATTTGAACAGAGGTCATCTGACCAGACCCTACACTACTTTCAACCATCATTCATTAATTGTGACAGCTTTCACATCTTGACATCCACATACCTACGATAGTTCATTCCCACCCAGCATCTTTTGGGAGACCACGTTTATTAGTACTTCACCATTCAGTCTTTGGAGCCAAACTGCTTGGTTCAGATTTCGGCTTTGCCATTTAAAGCCCTGTGACTTTGGGTAAGTTACTCAACTTAATTGTGCCTTGTTTTCCTCACTTAGAAATTGAAGATAATTACAGTCCCCTCTTCATAGGATTGACATGAGGATTAAATGACAATACACAAAGCATTTAAGAGAGCGTGTGGCAAATAGTACATGCTATTATTACACAATTAGCTATTACTACCATTATTATTACATAGTTCACAAAGAGCCAGTTACTCTTATTTGAGCTCAATGTGGCCACACAGGAATTCATACCTAGTGTTGTTACATCTTTCAATTCTAAGAATAAGATGGAAATCTAGATTTTTACAAATCTGAGGTCTCTCAATTTTTAAATGTCAGCAACTAATGCAATTTTTCAAAATTGCCGAGTGAGCCAAAGAAATTGTGTCTGTGGGCCATATTCAGCTGGTTTGTGATGTTCGGTGGAAGAACAGTAGTGAAGACCCCTGGAATAAGGACCAGAGAATGCGGACACGTGGATGGGGAGAGTCCGAGTCGCCTGGTACAGCCCAGTGTCTGCAAAGTCTTTGGGAGACTCAGTCACTCTCCATATAATTTTATAGGTTTAACCTGGTCTCACTGCTTGGTTCACTCCATTGTGTTTCTAGCTTGAGAAAATTCTATTGGGGGCCATATCGTTCATGTATTTTTCTTTTCTTGAAAATGACCAATTTGAGTTAATTACTTAAATCAAAAAGGAATCAAACGATAAAGTTATAAGATTTCTATTAAAATGATCATATATTTATTTCTAGTTCTATGATGGTTATACCAGAGTGTCTAGGCTTTGCCATAATAAACTGTGGTTCATAAGACAACACAAGGCTAATTTAAAAATATTCCCTAAATCGAAGTTAATTTATCTGCCAGGTGTACAGCCCCTGCGTCCTTCACAAGCTGGCTGTCAGCAGTCACAGAGGAAATCCCTCTGACCTCAACTCCTGCCCCCAGCGCTCTGCCCGACACTAATTCCAGCTGTTCCAGCAGCTGCCCAAGGACGGCCTCCAGCTGATACAAATATCTGAGATAGATATATGGCTTAAAAGGCTCAGTAATAGTTAACGAGTATCCTCGTTAACTTCAGGAATAAACAAATAGAAGGACCCATAGGACACCGTGTGATCAGAGATGCTGTGAAAGGAAGTAGAACGCTCTGTATGTGCTGACCACATCTCTCCTCCACGGCGTCCAGGAGGGCGGAATACATTTACCACTCAATAGGGAAAAACCATTCGTGGTTGGTTCCATTCTCTCTTCTCTGTTGAAGAATATCATGCTCAGTATTGTGTTTTTTATGGGTGGTGATGTTTTATTTATTCGTTTGTTCGTTGATTTGTCGAACAGTTTTTGATCTCCTACCGCGTTCCAGGCATCATAGCAGGGAACAGTGAGCAAGCTGCAGTTCCTGCCCTCAAGTAGCTCAAGAGCTTTGTGGGAGATGCAGACCAGTGAAAACACAATGCACAGGAACGAGACCTAGGAGATGAGCAAATCAGGGGAGTCTTCGTGGAGGAAGAGACATCTATCTCCTGTACCTTACAGTGACATTTGTAACTTCCAATATAATTAGCTCTCTCTGTCTGATTAGAAGGCAGAATGGCCAGCACTGAGATGTCTCCTGGCGTTGGAAATCAGACCTGGAAGGAAGCACTCCCCAGGACATATATAGTAGTGCAGCCTCAATTACACTCCCCCTGTCCCCCCTCTAGGACGAATCCTATCATGAGGGCACCGTGACACTGGGACCCTGTGGGCCAAGTGCGTGCCAGGGCCCCTCTTCCTATGTTCGGTGGGGAGAGAGTACAGTGCTGCTCTTTCTCTCCATCCCTCTCCTCTTCCATCAGTCTAAAATTCTTTGTGTTGATTTCGTTGCTGTCTCTTGCTCTTAACTCTTTTTTTTTTTTCCTCCCTTTGTTTTCCTCTCCATCTCTCACTCACTGTCTTCCTGGGGTAGAGCGTTTCCTTTTACATTGGGGTCAGGAGAGTGGGAAAGGGGCTGTGGGGCCCCAGTCCCTTTGTGGCTGCACTTAGCTGCTCAGACTCTGCTATCTTCAAAAGGATGGCCCTCCAAGGGGATTCGCTATGTGGCTAGGTGAGCAGCTCACATGCAAGAAGAAAGTCTTTTCTCTTAGTTATCTATTCCAGCCTGTCTCTGTTCTGGGTATGTAGGTGGAAATGTCAAACAATTACACTGTTCCAAAGGGGAAAGGCTAAATGAGCACGTCACGCTCAAAATACAATTGTGCTGATGGCACCAGGAGAAATGAGTGGCTATTTTAGACTCAGCCACTTCTTAAAATAGGAATGCTCACTTGCCAGGAATTAGAGAAAGACCACGGATTCACTTCAAGGTATAGCGTTGTGGCTTGCCAGCAAAATGCTGTGAGTGGGCAAGGATGGGGTGGGGGAGTGTTCGGAGGACTAATGACTTGGATTGGAGTGAAAACAAGAATAAAAGACTTGGTATTCAATTCCCACTCCCTTGAAACACACTACCCTGTGGGGACCATGCATAATTAATGATATTACCATGCAACAGTAGGACTACAGAGATCCACTCATATTGATGAATCCTTTTTCATTTTTATTGCACTTTTCAAGTATGCCAAAAAACATTAAAAGTTCATAAAAGAAAATAACTTGGCGTAATCGTGACTGATCTCATACCTGAAAATGAGTTTGTGGTACCACAAGCTTACCAGCCATCTGCGCTTATTGGGACAGTCCCATTTTTCACTATCTGCAGTCCCAGATGTCTGGACGTTCCAGATTAACTCTTGGGTTGGGGTATTGGCTTTTACCAGAAGCAACATAGCTTTGTGAGGCTAAACCCCATTTGATTTCAGAAATACTTTGAGGAAGAAAATAGACATTGGTAAATAAGGCACTGAATTTGTAAGCCGATGAGCATTTATTATATCAAGCAATATCGATTGACCTCTTCAGCCTAAATTTTAGTACTTAAACTGCAGCTTACATAGGGTGGACTACACAATAGCCAAGACTTTGCTACCTCATAGCCCCTACTGCTCTAGCCAACTGTGCTGACTCTCTGCTGCTCAAAAGCAAGCAGGATGCAAATCCTTCTATGCCACACACTTGGGAGGTAAATAGGTTTCTGGTCCTTTAATAAATAATTCTAGTTAGTTGCCCATCCCTGACACACACACAAAACCAATAGGAGGCAAGTGAGGAGGAAGCGTCACCTGACAATGTTGACAGGTAGATTTAAGGATGTCTACCTGTGCGTGGCAGGGTCCTTAATGCTCAGCACATGCTCCCCATGCTCGCCTGCACGGTCAGCTCCTGCACTTTGGCAGAAGTGAAGTGGATGATGTCATTTCTGGATGAGGGGTGAAGAGCCAGTGGGAGTTCTCCACTCCCTTCTGCCTCAGCAGTCCTGGAAGCTGTGTGTGGAATGCAGGAAGCCAGCAGTTTTAAGAAACCTGGCTCAATGACATGGAGGACACCACTCTGGAAAGTCACCAGACCCTCATGGACTTTGTGTGAGCTGGAAATGAACCTTTGTGAAACCCTAAATCGCTGACATTCCCACTTGTTCCGACCCCTATTTGGTACCCGAGCATATCATCACCTACACACATTAGTAGACTGCTTATCTTTTCCTAAAGCAAAAGCAAAACCGCAAGTCAATCCACATTTGTTGCGCCCCTGTTAGGTGCCAGGAGACATAACAGTGAACTCCCTCCCTGGGTAGCATTTTCTCCTTGGGAGTCCCTAACACACTGAGTCACTGATCCCAGGAGTGCCTGAAGATCCCCAAACTCTGAAGGCTGGTGACAATCCGATTCAGGAATATCTGTCACCCACCACCCACTCCTGGCTCTGATGCTAGAAACTCAAATTAGCTTTTGATGTTTAATGCCATTTAATCTTATCTATTGACTTATTTAAAACAACTATGACTTTCTTAGTTTTAAGTACACATGAAAGCACATTTTGTACTTGCTGGCAAGCACAAATGAAGTGATCTCTTAAAACACATCATTGGAAGTCATTTCAGATGCCTCAATTTCTTCCCAACTTAGGCTGCCATCAAACCTTACCGTTCCCATCACAAAACTTCCAAAGTACCCCCATCTCTGCACCTTCACCCACAATGGGCTAAAGTTAAAAACTAACTCTGACTTTTGAGCATAGAGTAAGGAATTGGGGTGGGCAGAGCAGAGAAAGCCAGTCGTCCCTGAAAGTTTCATGAGAAGCTAACTTTTCATAAAATTGTTTTGAGTGGTGTCCTGTTGCAGAGACGGTTTGGAAGAAGAGTCAGAGTCTGGAAATGTTTAACTAACATGGATAAGGGAGAGGAGGAATGGCAATGCTAGCATCCCCACCCCTGTCTCCATGGCTTTTTATTAAGTTTCACTACAATGTTGGCTTTGTCATTTATTAAGAGTTACTGTCAGGTTAGTAAATACAAACTACAGCCAACTCCCAGATTCAGCCTCAAAGTCACCACCGCGTTCTCAGCTATTGCTTCTCAAATATCTTTTTCTTATCCTCTAAGGTATCCTTTCCTAGTCCCTAGAGCAAGAAGTCTTAGAATCGGTCAGGCGTGTGCGCCCTCCCTGCAATGTGTCCTTGTGTGCAAGTCCACATCTGCTTCTGATGTCCTCATTGCTCCAAGCACCAGGCATCCTGCCAGGACTGCAGGCGTCTCTTACAACATATCCCCCTTTTCTTTTTGCTGAATTTTATTCAGCATTACTGAGAACACAGTGGCCTAAGTCTTTCTTAATCGTTGGCTTCTTAAGAATCTCTTCCAGACTAGATAAAGAAAAACAAGTACCAAACAAATTACTATCCAAGAAGCAATAGATGAACCCATTAACCCATGAATTTGTGAAATAGGATGTAAGTCTTTAATACTATCAACCATGCTTTGTAGCACTGTGATCCCCTGTAATTCAGGAGGCAGTTTTTGAAAAGCGTCAGCAATATGTGTTTGTAAGTCTGTAATTAAACTTGAAGCATTACCATTCCCCAAAATATGCTGTCTTATTTTATTCCATTCAAACATACTTTCATTATACGGTATAGGAGTTATACAAAAGGTGCCATTGCAAATTTACATTTCCTCCTTTCGCTCTGGTGGAGCCAGAAGGACTCCAATCAAGGACTCTTCCATAGGAAGTATTAACCAAAACCCGAGCCTGTTCAGCTTGGCACTGAGTCCACTGAACCCAATGTTCAAGCATCTGAACTTTCGGAGTGGCACACCCCAGCAAATCTGGTGGAGAGGTGTCATCCACAGGTTCTGTAACATTTTTAAATCCTTCCATCCTTAACAAAAACAAGTGACCCACCCCAGCATTTTGTTCAGAAGTCTGCAAAATTGTCAGCCACACTTGAGCACCTAAATGTTAACAGTGCTCTCCAGCTCCCATGCAAACTGGCATCCCCTCTGTTCCCACCATATAGTTCTTAATCACTCTCCCTTCTTCTTCAGGCCTGAGAGGCCCTCTAGCACCATGAGGCCCAGGCACCCAGTTAGAATCATTAATATAAACTACCACTGAAGCATCTCCCCATCCCACTGCCTTATTCAAAGGGGGGATTGGGCACATACGCCCAATATGAATAATTTCCTGTTTTAGCTTGTACCCCACTTACCTAGGCCATAATCAGGGCTGTCATTGAAGTCATCTCCTGACCTGACTCACAGATGACCCGCCGGCCCTCTTCTGATAATTTCTTCATCTGACCTCAAGTTAGTATTTGTGCGCGATGAGCAGAAGGGAGAGACACCCTGACGGTCTGCGGGCCTAGGTTCAACCGGGCCATATCTTGACTCAAGGTGTCAACCCGCCGCTTCTTTTCGCCCCCGGAGCTTGACATTCTTAGCTGGGACCCAAAGCTTCTTTGTTCCTGTAGAGCTATGAGCAAAACCTTGGCCCCATTTCAGTACCTCAGCAGGCACCCAATCCTCCTTCAGATCCTACTTCGAAATGTCACAGGAGATACCCCAAGGGTGTCTTCTGTGAACTCTGGTTTCCCCCCATCGCTTGCGCGGAGAACACAAAACAGACACTGGGACAAGAACAATTACTGGGGTGTAGGTGGCCCCAGAGAAGTTCACCACCTACAACCTAGACAAGACCAAAGACAATAAACAGAACCTGACAACAGGGCACAGGAGGCGGCGTCCCGTGGCCTGGCCATGGTCCAGGGAGATATGGCTGTGTCCAGTCTCTTCATGGACCCCCAATGACCGGTCAACAGAAGCAGGAACAGAAAGGTACCTTAAAAAGCACTGAAATTTGTAATTTAGTCATTACTTTTCTTATCTCCAATACAAAATCATGTTGTCTTCACTGTTGACTCCATGCTAAAATGTTCTAAGTTTTAGACTAATTAGCCAATAAAAGTAAAAGGAAATCATTAATAGTTTTTAAATTTCAAGTTAGAGAAAGAACCCTTTCTGCAAAGCCCCTGCTAACAGATTAGCTTGGTGTGTCAAAGAGCCAACATCATGACAAGCCTTAATATATTCTTCCAAAGGCGCCCCTTGAGCTTTCAGAGGTCTCAGAGCCCTTTGACACTCTGCATTTGCATTTTTATAAGCTAAAGACTCTAAGAGTAAATCTTGGGCTTCAGGAAGAGCCACCGCCCTGATAATGGCCTCACATAGCCGAGATAAAAAATCAGTGTAACTCTCCTCAGGACTCTGTATAATTTTAATAAACGACTGAGGATGTTTCCCAGGTGGTTCCACTGGAGACCAAGCTCTTAACACTATTAATTTCACTTGTAACAAGGTTTCTTCAGTTGAATGGCATTGTTGCTCAAGGGTAGAAAAGTTTCCTGTACCTGTCAGCTCTTCAAGAGTAGCCCCTGGAGGGTTTCGTGCAGCATTTCTATGAGCCACCTGTTGGGCTTCCTCTCTCCACTAGGTTTTCATTTGCAAATAAGGACCTGGCTCTAATACAGTGTTTATAATATCTTCCCAATCTGACACTAACAATTGTCGTTCTGTGGCTATACTGTAAAAGACCTGTCACATAAGTGGACTACACACCATATTGATTGATAGATTCTTTAAGTATTCTCAAGAATTTATGTTCCAATGGGGTATAGCGTACATCAATACCCACCCTGAGGAAATCGAGCATGGCGGGGTGGGGGCGGGTGTGGGGAGAAAATGCCTGTCTCACTATAGGGAACCCCATCAGCTGAGGAGTAACTGTTTGTCTAGGAAAATTTTCTCGACTACTCTCTTCATCTATTACTTCTCTAGTCAAATCATGTGATAACTGAAGAGATGGAGGAAAAGTAAATGAAACGAGACCAGCGACTGAAGGCTCAGCCCCAAATAAAGTATGCACAGGTGGTGCAGAGGGCTTTCTACGTTCTTGAGCATATCCTCCAGTTGGCCCCAATTGCGGTTGCTTCACCTTTGATCTATTGCCTTTACTTGGGCCAAAAGAACCTGATATGACTCTATGCTGGGAGGAATGCGGCCTGCACGTTCCTCTTCAGATGAAGACTCAGTAGATTCCTCTCGCTCATTTTTAGACACTATTTCTATAGGATTTTGATGAACAGGTTCAGGTTCTCCTTGGTGTGTCAGTTGCAGCGCCCTTGGAGTCAGGTTGCAGGGACTGTCAAGCCTGAGAAATTAAAGTGCACAAAGACTAAACAGAAACAGGGATGGGATCCCCCTGTCGATGAGCTCTCTGCAAAGCTGTCATGACTTGTTTCCACACTTTAGCATTTAATTGGGATTTTCCCGCTGGCTTGAACCATTAGCAATGTCTACCTACATGCAAAAACAATTCACGAAATTGACTTTTCTTCGCTTCTACTCCTGAAGACGACAATAAGTGTTGCAATAACTTAATATACTGGGCCTCCACATTTGACGGAGAATTCCCCATGCTAAAACCATGCATAAGGTACCGCTTACCTGTAAGCAGACTCGCCTGCTTCTGTTTCCAGTGTTGTCTGGAAATGTGCTAAAAAACTATGCCGAAGGTATCACTTACCGTGAGCGGACTTGCACCTTCGATTTCCAGCGTAATTCTGTACCCTCTTCTTCGAGCCCACGTTGGGCACCCCTTGTTGCGGAGACGATTTGGAAGAAGAGTCAGAGTCTGGAAATGTTTAACTAACATGGATAAGGGAGAGGAGGAATGGCAATGCTAGCATCCCCACCCCTGTCTCCGTGGCTTTTTATTAAGTTTCACTACAATGTTGGCTTTGTCATTTATTAAGAGTTACTGTCAGGTTAGTAAATACAAACTACAGCCAACTCCCAGATTCAGCCTCAAAGCCACCACCGCGTTCTCAGCTATTGCTTCTCAAATATCTTTTTCTTATCCTCTAAGGTATCCTTTCCTAGTCCCTAGAGCAAGAAGTCTTAGAATCGGTCAGGCGTGTGCGCCCTCCCTGCAATGTGTCCTTGTGTGCAAGTCCACATCTGCTTCTGATGTCCTCGTTGCTCCAAGCACCAGGCATCCTGCCAGGGCTGCAGGCGTCTCTTACAACAGTGTACTTGATGGAACTCACCCTCACTCAGAAAGAAGAAACTCTGTATTGTGTTGGCATCCTCACAATGGAACCTTAAGTGAAGAATAACGGAACTTGGTTGGGGAAAGAAAGTAGGGAGAAGAGAGTGATTAATATACTCAGTTTGTCAAGTGCAAAGAAATTTCAGCGAACTGTAAAGATCGAGCATGGGCACAACTTTTTTTTCTCCTTTGATGTGTGATTATGCTTACTAGCTCCTGGAAGTTAACATTTACACACCAGCTGTAGCGGCAACACATTTTACATTCATTTGCAAATTAGTTTTCGGTCTAGAATATCTCCAGAAAAGGAAATAAAATTCTGAAAAAATAGCTCTCATCAACCAGAATATCATATTTTTGACAGAAACTAAAGGGAAGAGGGAGAAGTGAGAACTCAAGATTTGCTAAGCGTGTAACGTGACTGGTGCTCATTGCTGTAATGCACATGTCATCATTCAGTTCTCACTACATTATCTCCATTTTTATTCAGGAGGATGCTGAGCCTTGAGAGAATATGGGGATTTCCTATGTCCAGCCAGCTGGTCCTGCTTGGGAAAGGTGGAGCTTGCCTGCAGGCAGACCCCGATGTGTCTCATTCCAGAGTTAGCTTGCTTTGCCATTCTGCCAAACTCGGCCACAGGAAGATGCCACACCACAGCTCTGTCTTCAGGTTACATCTGGTCTAGCTGGCTCTCCAAAGGAGTGAGGATGTGCACTTTCAATGAGGACAAAATTGGGTTTTGGGAAGGGGCAGAAATTCGTAAAGCATAAATATACACATAGTGCAGAAATAGAGATCTTCAGCACAACTGTGCTGTGGAAATTTCATGGAAGGGAGCGATTAGAGAAAAAAAATGTCTAAAAAGTCTCCTCACGGGGGCGATAATGATGAAAAACAAATTGAGAACATTGGGCAAGGGGAAGAGTGGAGGCCCGAGAGGGATGGGTGGCCGTTTGGTGAGTTGTTGGATCTGCTGCGGCCTCCCGTGGTGGCCTGGCTCCATCACAGGTGTGACCTGGAGCCCAGGGCTCCTCCTGCTCTTTCTCACCCTTTCTGAACATGGAAGTCCACACCAGGCACAGGGCACAGCCAGCAACGAGAATCTGGTACACAACCCGACCTTGTGCTCTCCATCTCCTCCCTGGGAGCGTCGCCGGGGGTTTTATCTCCCACACAGAAATAGTAAAAAGACTTCAAGGAAATGAGCAGTAGTTCCCTTTCTTAAGCAGCCCAGGGACACTTGAAGTGGGAACACTCTAAAGGGCAACGATCCAAAGACCTCTCATCCATCCAATTCACGGAAGCCCCAAGCGTGGTGTTGGTCAGGGCTGCGTGTGAAATCCTCCCGCTGCTCCGGCGTAATTGGCAACAAGGGTGGGGTAGGAGGGCTTTTCAGAAAATGAAATTAATCTTTAGGTTGACCTAAAGATTCCTCCACCAAAGTGAGATTTGAAGCTTTACTCCTGCGAGCTCGAGGGTTTGTCCTCTCCCTCCTGCAGGGGACTGTGGAAGTGGCTGCAGTGGCTGATTCTTTTGCTACTTTCCCATTCTTGACAGAGTAGCATTTAAGGCAGGCTTCCTCTGGGTTACCGTCCTGCTCATCAGTTGTTGTTTTAAAAATTACAGCAGCTGTAGTCCTAGCTACACTAATAAACAAAGAAAGAAAGAAAGAAAGAAAGAAAGAAAGAAAGAAAGAAAGAAAGAAAGAAAGAAAGGAAGGAAGGAAGGAAGGAAACTAAAGGACTGCTCCAATATCCGTGCCTTCTCTGCATGTGACAGGGCATAACGTGTTCTCACTTACTTGTCTTTGTCTCGAAGAAGGGAAAGGACTATTAAAGATTTTTAAATGTGAGATAAAGGAAGAGTTCTGTTAATGGTAGGAAGAAAACTATACATTTAGGTCAGTCACTAACACACTTAAAAGAAAGTGTCTCCAGTGACCATAAATAATTGGATTTCTTACAGGGGGCACACAATGCTTCAGATAACTCCTTTCCCCTTTATGTAGGTTTTTGATACCTGGTAGGAGGGAGGGGGGGAGAGACACTTCACAGTGGATGGAGGTAGATAAAAGGGAAAGATCTGACAGTTGCCATTATTACCGTGCCGTATCATTTACCTCAGCCAGGAGTCACCAACATGCCGGGTGACCCCTGAGGTTGAGGGCAAGACGAGAAGTTTACACAGCCACGCGGGGTAGCTTGCTGGCTGGGGGCGTACATCAAAGTGTGACAACAAACATGAGAAGAAGATTTGTTCAGGTACAGAGATCAAGATAACAGCGCTTTCCTCGCAATATTCTACCTCTTTGGTGGAAGGGGTGCTTTAAATTTCAGCATCAATTCTTTCCGGGCTTTTGAGAAGGAGCAAACGTAATTAAGAGTGTAGTGGAATATCGCGTTTCTTTAGAAGTGAGCTCTTCCTAAAAATTTATCGTTTCACTAATGTCTTCCTCTGTATCAATTCCAGATTTGAAGTAGAATCTCCCTGTTTTATTGTGGTAAAATATACATAACATAAAGTTTCTCATCTTAATCATGTTTAAGTGTACAGTTTAGTGGCACTGGGTACATTAACAGTGTGCAAACATCGCCACCATCCATCTCCAGAACTTTTTCATCATCCTCAACTGAAACTCTATACCCATCAAACACTAACTCCCCCATTCCTTCCATAACCCCATAACCTCCCAGTCCCTAGTAACCACTATTCTACCTTCTAGCTCTACAGATTTGACGAATAGGTACCTCACATGCATATAATCAGACAATATCTGTCCCTTTGTGTCTGGCTTATTTCGCAATGTGAAATAATGAAACATGAATGAAACTTGAAGCAGAATGTCTTTAAGTTTCACTCATGTTGTAGCATGCATCAGAATTTCATTCATTTCTAAGAGTTAATAACATTCCATTAAAAGTGTGTATCACATTTTGTTTCTCCATTCATCCATTCATGGACATCTGAATTGTTTCTATCTTTCGGCTATTGCAAATAATGCTGCTATGGATATTGGTGTACAAGTATCTTTGAGTCCATGCTTGGAATTCTTTTGAATATATACCCAGAAGTAGAATTGCTGGATCATATGGTAATTATATGTTTAATTTTTTGAGAAATGACCATGCTGTTTCTCTCCCACCCCCTCCTTTTTTTGCACCTTAAACCTATGTGGCTTTTTTATTGGGCATTATATGAATATATTTTATGATGGTAAAATGATTCAATAGACTAAATATTTTGAAATAAGTTACACTTTTCCATAATGGCAGTGATTGCCTGTATGGGGTCCAAACAGTACCGACAGTCAGCTAGGGGGTGAGAGATACCCAGTGAGTGTTATTTCCCACGAGATACCCTGTTACAGTGAGATCAGCATGCTGTCTTCAATTTTAAGCCAAAGGCGTCAATGGAGTAGATGTCACTAATCCAGCATGGCTACTCGCCACTTGGGACATCGATTCACTACCACAGGAGAAACCTGTGAGTTCTGAATTCAGTGCATCAACGCCCAGTTCCCTGAGACTTGAGAGTAGCGGCAGTACAGGGAGACTTAGGAGACCTGGGTGCTAATCTGATCCTGTCACAAATTATCTCTTAAGAGGGTCCTTGGGCCTCTCAGAGCCATACATTCCCTAAGTGACCTTAGAGCTTTATAACTCTGTGATTTAACAGTTACTTTGATACTACGCTGTTGCCAAACATTGATAATTCTTAATTCTGGCCCCTCTAACCAAAAAAAAAAAAAAAAAAAAAAAAAAAAATCCAACAATTTTTTTAAAAAACTGTAATAATTCCTCACTTTTTATTCCTGGTTACTAATAGCTTTCTGCTCAGTCACAGAAGAGTTTTTGTCGCACCAACATTTTGGCAGCTCCCCTGGGTGCTTGTGGGTTGGTCCATTTGCCCAATATTTGTGAGTTCTTCTGGTCTCACTTGTTTCAACATTATGAATTCCAAAAAGCACCCTTGGAAAAAAGAAAACACTGGAACTTCCCAAAGGAGGAGCATATCCAATGGGGGCCTACAATTGACTACCCAAAGATACCTATTTCCCTGCAGTTAGAATAAAATTAAGTGAAGAAAATAAGATTTTATCTCTGCATAGAGCTACAGGTTATTTCCCCCTCAAACACTACTGTGAGATAAATATGATTTCCTGGGTTTTTATGAAAAAAGTGATTTGCATATTGGGCCTGGAGTTCCAAGTTCAAACCGGTTGTTTATTGTAGTTCTTGTTATAACAGGGCTTGGAGGCTAGCCAGAATTTCCAGGCACCATTGGGAAAACCTGCTGGTGGGAGTTTTGATTTGCAAGAAATGAAAACAACACCCAGGTTAAAGTGCAAAATCCTATTAGCTAAGATCTTAGCCAGGCTTGTAGCGGGAAAGGTTGATTCTGTGAAGTGTGGCATCCAGGTTGTTAGATTCTATGATCGGTTCATTTGTTTAAGACAGTAGATGTGGGTATTTGTGTTTCGTTTCTGAATCCTTAACCTTACATGATGAGTAGTATGACTTCAAGAGATCTCAGATTTCTACAGCAATTAAGAAAACCATACAATTAATGTGTTGCAGCATTAGAGAGGTAATGATATGATAAACAATAAAACTCCTGTACTACCACCATTTAGGAGGTATTTGATTGTGTTATATCAAAATTTAAAATACAACAAAGTGTATAATACATATATGTATGATTTAGAGGCTAATATTCTGAAGACTCCATTGCACAGATGAAAAAATAATATCTCTAGTACTTTGGGCCCTGTGTGCCCTTCCTGCAGCATATCCTACTCTCTCCTCCGGCAGTAGTGATGTAACTCTGGCTACACATGAGAATCACTTGGAGAGCTTTTAAACCATGATGATGCCAATCCCGATTACATATTACAGTGGGGGAGGCCATATATAAAACAACATGATATGATGCGATATGATATAGTATATATGTAACCAGTTTTGATTCTAATATACAGCATACAGCTAAGGGTAAATGTGACTATACTAGAGTTCTTCTCAAACTTTAAAATTTAACCTAAAGATATTGTTAAAATGTAGCCCTTAAAAGGCTTGCACATCCGTTGTTAGGCTTCTTCCAATTACTTTATATTTTTGTTACTATTGTAAATGGTCTTTTAACTGATTGTTGGCAATCTATTAAAATGTATTGGCTGTTTTATATTAATATTATCCAGTCAATTTACTGTTTATTCTCTCCAACCTCTATAATTATGTCCACATATTAATTCTTAATTAGTTTAATTGTCTTTCTCTTTCCCTTTCTTCCTCTTTTACTAATCTTACTTGTCAAAGACCCAACTTTTGGCTTTGTTGATTCTCTCATTTTAAACCGTGTTTTATATTTCATCCATTTCTATTTTTACATTTATTATTTTGTTCCTTCTACTTTTGGAAACTTATTCAGCTGTTTTATTTTCTACTTTATAAATTTAATGCTTAGGTCATTGAATTGAGACTTCCTTCTATTCTAGTATAAGCATTTGAGGCTATAAATTTCTCTCACTACCACTATATCTCATATATTTAACTATGTACTAATTAACTATTATTCTATTCTAAATATTTTATAACTTCCATTATGGTCTCTTTGAAGTTGTTTAGAAGTGTGTTTTGTAACTTTAAGCATATGAAAATTTTCTATGTTTTTTGTTATCTATTTCTAATGTAATTGCCTAAAGGTATAAGACTATGTCCTGAATCATACCAACCACTGGGATTTATTAAGGTTCCTTTTAAGCCTAGCATGTGGACAGTTGTTTAAGTGGATAGATGTATACTTTCACAGACGTACCTTTTTCATAGTATATTTCAGACCAAATTTTGGTTTTAAAAGAAAATTTTTAGTGTTTCCAAAGTTATAAAAATGTTTCCTATTCAAATTTTCCTAATTAAAATAAAAACCAACAAAATTTTAAGATACATGACTTTTCCAATTATTCTTCATTTATCGTGGAAGTTAGGTTGAGTTAGGTCTTTATTCAGAATATATGTAAAATATGTCCAGTGGATGCGATATCACTTACATTTATTGTACTTATTGATCTTGGTTAAAGAAAATAACTGGATTTATCGAGTGTTACACAGAAGAGAAAATTATTAAATTATTGCTTGTCAGGGTTCTTCCTTCATACCTTTTTTGGAGGAAAATTGTCAACTCAGAATTTCTCTTATGGGTCTCAGAGGCTAGTAACTTATTGAATACAGAAAATGTCTTGTTTAAACTTATATGCATGTGAAAAATCACCTCTTAAAAAGTCTCTAGTGTGAAATAATGTACAGATTATGCGATAGCTGTAGATAGATTTAACTATATTTATAGAATTGTACAGATATATATTCTTGGACTTCTCCACATGTCTTTAAGAATTTTTCTTCTGAGGCCCATTCCCAGGGTTTTTGGTTTAGATGAAAGAAAAGATGACTATTTGGCCTTCACTGACGGTCCCATTATTTACGAGTTTTCATCTAAAATTTAGTCTAAAAAGCAAACTGTGCCTTTTTCTTGTCTGAGCGTTAACCAAGGCTCCAAGGCATTGAATATTCATACATTTTTGGAAATCGAGAAACTGTATTTGTAGGTTATTGACCGAAATAGATAAACTAAGAATTTGGTTTTACCTTCATAATTTTGACATAGTTTGTGCTACAGATATTTGATGGAATTGTACTATCTATGATAATGAAATCATAATTCAAGGTTACTGTTTGTTTAGGGAACACAGGAAGAGGAGGCAAGATGAATCTCTGCTGTGTTTTTGATTCGTAACCATAAAGCTCTGTGGTGAAACCATATAATCAGGCATTCATTTATGTAAAAACATGCATCTAGTGAGATGTATTCTCTCTCTGATGTCACATTTTCACAGAAAATTAATATTAGGAAATATGGTTACATGTAGTTTTCTATTGGATTCTGACTTTCTAAGCCTTTTTTCATCTATAAACAAATAAAAAAAGGATTTTAAGACTCAATGTGATTTTAACAACCCTGGGAACTCTCTAGTAACAAGACTGCACATTTGAAAGCTCCAACGCTTCTTGTCTATGCTCAGATATTTTTAAAATAGTCCTCCATGAAAATGTTAGATGGTTTCAAAATGCCCCTGGACATATGCCAAATGCTAGTGGGTAAATAGGAGTTTCCTTCACTTTTTTTTATGAGAGAAAAAGAAACATTAGGACTCTCCGCCCTGCCCCCCCCCCCATTAAGACTTTGTCAAGGGGATCTTGCCAAGTGTCCTAGTGTGACAGGAATTAGCTCAGTCAGCTTTATGCACATAGACCACATCTGCTCACAGAAATACAGAATTAAATTAAATTAAATTAAATACTGAGAACTGGCATCAATATTTACTTAAGAAAAGTAGATTTACTTGAAAAAAATTAACTTTAGCCTTGTTGTCACAGTATGAGTGACAGTTTCTAGATCTTGGTTCTATGGATAACAGATAATAGAGTTGCAAGTATGAGGAAAGAACTCTTCCTGATGGGTGTGATTGATGTTAGAGTAGAAGATGAAAAGTATATGGAGAATGGCTGAGTGCCAGCTAGACGGGTCTTTTTTCTTGTTGAGTAGCTGCTTCAAATCCTTCTGGATTCTGAGGTGAATTTTCCGGCTGATTGATAAATATTGGGAGCCATAGCTTCAGGTGAGGAATTTATCTCCTTGAACTTCACGTTGGATGAGAGAATGTCAGAAGGAGGCAGAAGAGCAGTTTTCCTGACTTTATGATTCTAGAGACTATTATATTAGTTGGGGCACTATTACCTGCTGCAGCAAAGGACACAAAAAGCTTGGTGACTCAAACAAGATAGCAGTTTATTTTTCATTCTAGTTGCAGTTCAGGGCATGTGTTCTGGGGTGGCAGGTGACTCTACATTTTTGTTGTTCTGAGTTTAGGCTGACGAGAGCTCTACCATCTTTAGTACATGATGTTCAAGGTCAGTACAGACTCTGCCATCTTAGCTGTCAGGCATGGTGGAGTTCAGGATTAGAGATTTTCTCTTAGGCAAGTGAGAAGAATGTTGCATTCATTACTTCTCGTCTCATTTCTTTAGCAAGAGCTGAGTCACTTGGACACACCAAATTGAGGAGGGCTAAAAAAAGACAATCCCTAACTTACACAGTCTGTGAGAAAGTTTACATACATCTTAGATCTGTGTATAAAAGGTTTTCGTAGAATGTTCACTCCAAAAACTGTGAATGTTCTAGGATATTCCCCTGCTCACACGGTTACACACATTCTTTCTCTCTCTCTTCTCTCTCTCTCTCTCATTCGCTCCCAATCAGAAAAACTAGAACTCTGGATCTGAGAAAAAAAAACCCTGATTATTTACTCACAGAACATGGTAGCTCCAGTTCTTAGGAGATGTATTCTAAAGTATTCGAGGGTAAAAATGTCATGTCTGCAATAATTTTTTGTAACAGCTTTATGAGATATAATTCACCTTCTTAAAATGTACAGTTCAGGGAGGGGAGGTAGATGGGGTATGGGGGGTCAAATATGTGGTGACAGAAATAAATCTAACTATGGGAGGTGAACATAGAGTGTAAATATATATATGTCTTATTGCTAAAGTGTACAGCTGAAACTTATTGGATTTTATTAACCAATGTCATTATTAAAAAACAAATAAATTAATTAATTTTAAAAATATAATGTACAATTCAATGTTTTTAAATTGTATTTAAATATTTTATATTTAAATATAAATATATAAATATATAAACACACACATACACATGCACACACACTGAGTTGTATGACCATCGACATTATCAATTTTAGAATATTTTTATCAACTCCTAAGAAAACCTGTATGTACCCTTTAGTTATCACACCCCAATCCCCACACCCCCTTTATCCTTCACAACTACTAATCTACTTTATGTCACTTAGACTTTCCTATCTTGGACATTTCATGTGAATGGAATAATACAATCTATGGTCTTCTTGTGACTATCTTCTCTAACTTAGTATCATGTTTTTAAGATTCATCCATGTTGTAGCATGTGTCAGTACATCATTCATTTTTGTTACCAAATAATATTTCGTTATGTGATTATACATACTTTGTTCTCCATTTATCTGTTGATGGACATTTGAGTTGTTTTCACCCTTTAACTATTATGAACAGTGCCGCGGTGAACATTCCTATACAAGTTTATAAGAAACATGGATGGACATGTTTCTATTTCTCCTAGGAGTGACTTTGCACTTGAGTGTTTTTATCACAAAAGGGTGCTGGATTTTGTCAAAACCTCTTTCTATATCTACTGCAATAAATATGTGGTGTTTATTTTTTATTCTACTGATAAAATATATTACATTAATTGATTTTTAGGTGTTAAAATTCACTTGGTCATGATGTATAATCCTTTCTGCATGTTGCTGAATTAGTTTCCTGGTGTTTTGTTGAGGCTTTTCATATCTATATTCATAAGGGACATTGGTATGAAGTTTTCTTTTCTTGTGATATTTTGTCTGGTTTGTTATCAGGGTATTTGCAGCCTTATTGAATGAGTCGAGCAGTGTTCCCTCTTTCTATTTTTTGGAAGTGTTTTTAAAGAATTGCTATGAATTTTCTTGAGATGTTTGGTAGAATTCACCAGTGAAGCCATCTTGATCTGAGCTTTTCTTTGTGGGAAGTTTCTAAAAATTTTTGTTACTAATTAAATACCTTTATTGTTATAGATAGATGCAGACCTTATAATTCTTTAGTCAGTTTCAATACTTTATATCTTACCGAAACTTACCTATTTCATCTAAGTTATTTAATTTATTGATATACAATTGTTCATAGCCTTCCTTTATAATCCTTTTTATTTTTTAAAGGCTGATAGTAACATCCCTTCTTCCCTTTCTGACTTTAGTAATTTGAGTCTCCTCTCTCTGTTTCCTGGTCAATCTCGATAAAGGTTTGTCCATTTCATTGGTCTTTTCAAAAAAACAGCTTTTGGTTTCACAGACTTTCTATTGTTTTTCTAGTCACCATCTCATTAATTTCCAGCCTAATCTTTATTATTTCCTTCTTTCTGATTGCTTCAGGTTTAGTTGTTCTTCGTTTTCCAATGTCTTAAAGTGGAAGGTTAGATGATTGGTTTGAAATCTTTTTTAATGTAGGTATTTACATTTCCTCTAAATACTGTTTTAATTGTATTTGGTAAGTCTGGGTAAGTAATGTTTTCATTTCTGTCTCAATGTGTTTTGTAATTTCTCTTGTGCTGTGGATGAATTGTGCCTACTCCTGCCCCCTAATTTGTACATCGAAGTCCTAACCCCTTGTACCTTAGAATGTGACCATATTCAGAAATAAGGTCATTGCAGATGTAATCAGTTAGGATGAAGTCATAATAGAGTAGGGCGTCATAAAAAGATCTTAAGAGAGTTTAAAAAGGAATTGTTTCCAGAATTCACAGAGGATTCCAAATCAATAATGAAAAAGATAGACAATGCACCAGAAAAGTGGGTAAGAGTTTTGATCAGGTCATTCACCAGAAGAGGATACTTAAGCTGTAAATAAACATACAAAAAGGTGCCGAACCTCATTAGTTGTCAGGGAAATGCAAATTAAAACCGTGGTGGGATACAATCGCAAGCCGCCAAAACATCCAAAGTTAAAAAGGCTGACACTACCGTGGGATGGCGAGGGATACCTGGTGGTACTGTAAATTGGTACTACCACTTTGGAAGACTGGAATTATTTATTAAAGTTGAATATGTCTTTATGTACCTTATGACCAAGCAATTTTTCCTTCAGATATAGACCCTACAGAAATGTACACCCATGTGTATCAAAAGACATTAACGATAATGTTCTTATAGCATTAGTCAGTCCGGATTAGAAACAACCATAATGCCCATCAACAATGAATAAATTGTGGTATATGCTTACAATGGAATGCTATCAGTGATGAGAATGAACAAACAATTGTTCTGTATAACAGCATAAAGTAATCTCACAGACATTGCTGAAAGAAGCCAAACACAAAGCAATGTATAAGTCTACTTATGAGTCCATTACATGACTCTCTCTCTCTCTCTCTTTCTCTCTCTCTCTCTCTCTCTCTCTCTCTCTCGCTCCATATATATAAAGTTCAATCGTAGGCAGAATAAATCTATGTGTTAGAAGTTAGCATGGTTGGTAACTCCAGGCAGAGAGAAGGAGTAGTGCTTGACTAGGAGGCAAGGTTCCAGGGAGCTATAGTAACATGGGTGTGTTCACTTGGTTATGGTTCATTAAGATGAACATTTATGATTTGTGCCCTGTTCCATGTAATGCACATTACCATATTTAATGTATACTTTGTGTGCTATACACCAATAATAAAGCTGTTTTTTTTTTTTTAAACTGGGACTTAAGAACTGAGGAGAATTTCAGCTGAAAGATACAAACCACTGTCACTTTTAATGACCAAAGCCTCTACTATTTTCTCCTTACAACAGCTTAAAAAATTTTAAGGTTTTTTGTTATTTTATTTTTTTAGGAGTGAATAAATTTCTAAAGGTTAAATCTCCATACCTGAAGGTATGAAATGATGACAAATGTCATAGATCTTCACTTATGTTCTCACAACCAGACACAAGTATAATTGAGCAACATCTCAGATGAAGTTTTTTCAATTTTCTTTACTTATTTTTTGAACTCTGGGTTACTTTTCAAATTTGCAAATTGCTGCTAAGCACATACTAGCACTAAGTACATTAACATTCCTTAGAACAAATGTCAGAGTGAATACAAAACCTGTCCTCTTACCTAGAACATACGGTTTTAACAAAAACAGTGGTAATTTTTCATGTACCAGAGATGAACAGTTTGGCTTGTGCCTTTTTTATGAATTCAATCTGTTCTTGGTCCCAAGCCTGTAGTATGCCTCTTTCTTTCTGAATGGCTCTCAAAAATGAGATGACAATCTGTAGATATTTCCTTTTACCACCAAGGGTACTAATCTTTTGGAAGACATGGGAACAGATGAGAGTATTTGGTTCTGGGAATGGAAATTACAGATGGATAGAATCCCATTACAATGAGCTTCACTGGCATTTTCTATTGAGCAATTAGCCCTTGTCTGAGTGAAAAGGCTTCCCGCCAGGTCCTGTAGGGAATAAGGCAATATGGATTTTTATCTATTTCAGACAAACAAATATTTTGTATTTCCAGCTTCTTTAAATTCAAATATATATATATATATATATATATATATATATATATATGTATATGTATATATATATACCCACATATACACACACACATACATACATATATATATTTTTTTTTTTTGCCAAAGAGGATGATTTTCCACATTGAAAGCTAAGGCCATGTGAGTGTGTGTGTGTGTGTGTGTGTGTGTGTGTACAAAGTGTGTATCTGCTATCCTGTGACTAAAATATAAATATGACTGTAAATAAAAGGTCTATTGGGGTCACTTGTTTTTTCATTAATTTGTTTTACAAAATATTTTGAGATCCAGGTAGCAGAAGCTACATGCCATAAGGTTGCATGACAAAATGTTAAAAATAATAACTCATAAAGTAAGATTTCCTAAAAGGATTACAGGCACAGTAAAAATTGCCAGGTGTCTCTTATTTTTGCAGATGCTGTCATTAATCCAAAATAAGCACACACACAAAAATACTAATAAACACTTATTTGTTTTATGAAACTGACCAAAATATTGATGGCATACCTGCTTGTTGTGGAGGCTCTGAGACCTATTAAAATAAAGAGTATAGTGTACTTCTGTCAGCCTTTTCCTTAGGCTTTAAAAGGCTGTGTACTACTTACTACTCAGACTTGCAAAGAACACACCGTTTATTTCTATAATTGATATAATCTTCTCAAACCTTCCGTCTAGGTGTACAGTAGGCATGTGGGAGGGAGAGAAAAGACTTGCCAATGAAAGCTTTCTCTTTCAGCGTAAATAACTCTCTTTCAGGTAAACGCTTGGGTGTTCAGCTTTTCCCCTCTGCCTTTTCCTCCACGAGGCAGCGTTTGGGTACAGACGCAAGCATCAGTGACCTCGTGGTGGCCAGGAGAGGAAGCCTCAGGTC
Organism: Rousettus aegyptiacus; assembly: GCF_014176215.1. Classification (NCBI taxonomy): domain Eukaryota; kingdom Metazoa; phylum Chordata; class Mammalia; order Chiroptera; family Pteropodidae; genus Rousettus; species Rousettus aegyptiacus. Next base: position 28,892,371 of record NW_023416286.1, read on the forward strand.
CTCAGGTTCAGCTCCTTGTGCAGTCCTCTGAGCTCATCACCTGCTCCCTGTGCACTGCTGCAGTCACAGTTGACAGCTGCAGCTGAGGAACTTGTGGTCTATTCTTTTGTCTTGGTCAGGGCCCTACGGATGTCCCTTACTGCCTCAGTCATCTCTTAGTTCTTACTGCCATTACCGACTGTTATGACTCTCAGTCGTTTTCCCCTTCTGCTCATGCTTTCCCCCTCTTTTCCTTTCACCCTCCTCTCTCCCTTCCTCCATTTCTCTCTCCCTCCCTTCTGTATTTTCTTCCATTAATATTTATTGAGTATCTACTATGTGCAAAGCACATGGAATCCATGAATAACATTAAGATCCCTGCTTTCTTGGAGCTTACATTTTTAAGAGGGAAGTTAGACAATAAGGAACAAGCAAAAGTAGTTATATGGTATGTTTAAAAGTAATGAGTGCCATGGGAAAAAGGAAAGACAAGTTCAAACAGGGTAAGTGAGAGCAGGAATGCCAAGAATGGAAAGGGCAGATATGGTGTTACAGTGGTTGGGAAAGGCACGGCAGCGGGGTATTGTGCGACCCAATGCTTGTACAAGTTGGCGGGATGTCCACCTTAAAAAACAAACACAAAATTGTAAATAAAAACTTAGTTTCTGAAGTAAATATTTATTTAGAAAGAGAAAAGTTTACAAGAAATTACTATCACGTTGACGTCATAGGTCCCTAGTTTCTGATTAAGCAACTTACCAGAAACGCGTACATTGAAATGCTTCCTAATTGTAAATGGGTGTCCCCTTCCCCCCACCCTACAACTACCGGCAACTTTCAGCACACACAGGGGCTTGTGTAAGTAATGTTTTCTGCAACTTAAGCTTCACAAGCTTCATTCATAAATCTGCCCCATATAGGTGTGTCTCACTAAGAAGGGGAGATTTGTCCAGGACTTGAAGGAGGGGAAAGATATATCCCAAGACACAGATATCTAGAAGAGAGTGTTCCAGGAAGAAGGAACAGCTAGAGCAAATTCTGTAATAGTCCTCCACCTGTGCCACAATATCTATTCTGTTCATGAGCACTTTTGCAAGCACTGGAGTGGCACCGATAGAGGCTGGCTAACATCTATTGGTGAGCCATACAATCTGCTTGGTGGTTTAATGCCTCTTTTGCAGCAGAAGCTCTTGGTAGGTATTACCATGCAATGGAAAGATCTTCAGATTTTGTGTCTACTTCCATAGGTTCATCTATATGTGTCTTTCCTGGACCTCCTTGCCCCCTTTCAAATGTAGTCCTTCCATGCCCTTAATAAATCAGCTAAAACCACTGGCCAGTAGTCCAAGTATATACGCACCTTGAACCACTTCTCTTTCAATACAAAGGGGTCACTAGGTACAGTACCCAACTTCTTTGCCCAATAGGAGGATTTCTCGCTCATTACCATCTTTCAGGGCTACCTCTGAGTGTATCTGTAGTACATCTGCAGTCCAGTTTTAGCTTACTCTAACATCACCTGTTGACTCGTCTTTGAACCAGCCATTTTTTCTTCTTGGACAACTGGCCCATAGGTGTGAGATGAGGGAGAGATGATAGTGTGTGCATTAGTTTCCTAGGGCTGCTGTAACAAATATCACAAACTAAGTGGCTTAAAACAACAGAAACTTTACACTGTACAGAGTGTCTGGCCAATGATGAGAATGGAGACTGAAATCCAGACAGTGATTTGGGGGCTGCATCTACATAAAAAGAGGACCTTTTTCTATCTGCACAAAGGCAAGCAGAGGTTCTAGGGAGAGGTTTAAGTTACACTGTTGTCCTGTATTTTAGTCCTTCTTTATCATGTGTAGAGCCAAGGTTAGGGGGGTTTGACTGTTAACCAAAAATTTTATATCTTGAACATCCAAATTACTTTGTATCTTTGGAATAATGAGAAACAGAAAGAAACATATCCAAATTAAAAATCAGAAAGAAATTTAAAGAAAAAGATTTAATGGCAACAAAAATTGCTTTATTATGCATTTTACCAACAAAAAGTAGAAATGCATTTCAAGGCACATCTTGAAAACAGGAGATAAGGAACCTGAAAAATTCCCAAGGTATTAATAGCTGGCAAATAAAAATTAATTTATAGTAATTATTATTACTAGTTACACACACACATATATATATATGCACATTTTATTGATATTTCCTTAATCAATTGCTATTTCTCACCTAATGTTTATTACTTATTTTGTGGATGTGAAATTACTTAGAGGGGCATCAGTATTTACCATTTTATTTCTCTGAACATAAAATTTATAAAAATTTCACAAGTTTGGGTGCAATCCTTGCTCCACAATCTTTTTTTTTTCCTGTAAAGTTTTAAGTTGTTCAACTATACGTTTCTCACTCTGGGGATTTTTAGGATCCTAACTCTCTTGTTTGAGAAGGTAATACTGTAGATTCTACATTATTTGTGGGTTTTTTTTCCCAGTGGCAATTACAGTGTGCTTGAGTCCCATAACTGATTACCCTTTCCCTCCCAGTCACCTAAGCTGAAAATTCAACATATTCTTTGACATTTTTTTCCCTGTGAACATCTGAGATTGTTCTTTTCCTTTGCAACTTTGGCTTCTATTTCCTCAGTGCCACCAGCCTAGTTGATATTTAGATTCTTGCAATAGTCTCCTAACTGGTCTTCCTAACTTCAACAATAAATAAATACAGTAAAGTTGCAGGATACAAGATCTACATACAAAAATCCATTGTGTTCCTATACAGCAACAATAAAATTTCAGAAAAAGAAATGAAAAAAAATTCCTTTTGCAATTACAACAAAAAGAATAAAATACCTAGGAATAAACTTAACAAAGGAAGTGAAGGACCTATACACTGAAAACTATAAGAAAACAAAAAGAAATAGTATGTGTTCGAGGATTGGAAAATCAATACAGTCAAATTGTCATATTATATAAAGCAATTTATAGATTTAATGCAATTACCATCAAAATCCCAATGGCTTTTTTTTTAAAAGAAATAGAACAAAAAATCATCCGATTTGTATGGAATCATAGATCTTGAACAACCAAAGCAATCTTGAGAAAGAAGAACAAGGCCAGAGGTATCACTCTGCCTGACTTTAAATTATACTACAGAGTGACAATAATCAAAAGAGCAGAAAAACAGACATAGATCAATGAAACAGAATAGAAATCCCAGAAATAAAGCCAGGCCTGGATGGTCGATTAATCTGACAAAGGAGAAAAAAATATACAATGGGGGTAAAGACATAATAAATGGTCTTGGGAAAACTAGAGAGATACATGCAAAAAACAAAACCAAAACACTAGATCATTTTCTTACACCTATAAAAAATAAACTCAAAATAGATTAAAGACTTAAATGTAATACCTAAAACCATAAAACCCTTAGAAGAAAACATAGGCAGTAAATTCTCTCACATTGCTTTCAGTAATATTTTTTTCTGATATGTTGTCCTGGACAAGGGAAACAAAAGAAAAAACAAACAAATGAAACTACATCAAACTAAAGTTTTTGTACAGCAAATGAAATCATCAACAAAATGGAAAGACAACCTACTGAATGGGAGAAGATATTTGCCAATGATAAATCCAATAAGGGATTAATATCTAAAATTTATAAAAAAAAAACTCATGCAACTTAATACCAGAACAAACAAACAAACAAACAGAATCTTCTAACGATCTAATTAAAAAATGACCAGAGGAACTTCGGAGACATTTTTCTGAAGGGTATATACATATAAACAATAGACTTATGAAAAGATACTCAACATCACTAATCATCACAGAAATGCAAATTAAAACCACAATGAGATATCACCTCACACCTGTCAGAATGGCCATCATCAATAAATCAACAAACAAGTGTTGGGAAAGATGTGGAGAAAAGGGAACCTTCATGCACTGTTGGCAGGATTTCAAACTGGCACAATCGCTATGGAAAACAGTAGGGAGGTTCCTCAAAACATTGAAAATAAAACTACCACATGACCTAGCAATTCTATTTCCAGGTATTTATTTGAAGAAATCCAAAACACTAATTAGAAAAGATATGTGCATCCCTATGTTGACTGTAGCATTATTTACAACAGTCAAGATATTGAAGCAACCTAAGTGTCTGTCAATGTACAACTCAATAAGAAAGAAGTGGTACATATATACAATGGAATGTTACACAGTCATAAAAAAGAATGAAATATTAACCATTTGTGAAAACATGGATGAACCTGGAAGGTATTATGCTAAGTAAAATAAGTCAAAGAGAGAAAGACAAATACCATATAATCTCACTTATACATGGAATTTAAAGAACAAAATAAACAAACAAAACAGAAACAGATTCGTAGATGCAGGGAACAGTTGCCAGATGGAAAAGAGGTTGGGGTCATGGTGAAAAAAGTGAAGATATTAAGAAGTACACATTGGCAGTTGTAAAAACAGTTACAGGGATGTAGAGTACAGTATAGAGAATACAGTCAGTAATATTGTAATAACTGTATGACGCCAGGTGGGTACTAGACCAGTCAGGGGGATCAGTTCGTAAATTATATAAATGTCTAAACAATATGCTGTACATCTGAAACTAATATAAAATAATATTGAATGTCAACTGTAATTGAAAAATCAAAAAGATAGGGGAGAAAAAATAAATATTATCAGTATTAAAAGCCCTCTTACAAAAACAAAACAAAACAAAACAAAAACAAAAACGAAAAACAAAAACCCCAGAGATGAGACAGTAAAGGCTGTCTCACTGTCCATGGTGCTGAATTATCATTGCACACTACCACAGAAAAGGTCAGGAGGACCTTTGGATACTTGTCTATCTTGTCTATCTTTCTTCATATTTATGAAACAAAAGGAAATGTTATTGACTATATCCTTGGTAGGATTCTAGTTCCTAAAGCAGAATTTCAGAGGAGTAAAATAAGGATTTTCTGTCCTCCATGATAAAGGAACAAAGTATCTCTTTTTCTTGGAAAGAAACAGACTGATAATAAAAAATAAAAAAAGAGTTTAAATAAGTCTTCACATTAGCTGAAAAATTTCACTTTTCTCTTGAAAAAACATAGTCAAGGAAAATGTTAAAAGAAGATTTTGATCCTCCTGTTTTCATAATTTTATAGCTTCATAATCAAGAATGATTGAAAACAGGAGAAAAAATGGCTGTCAAAGATTATACAGTACAATGAAGTTGTACAGCAAGGTTCAAGAGTATAAATGTCAGCAGGTACATGAATACTTCTATGGCTGTTGGCTATTAGAACAAGACTGTAAATTTCTGCCTTGAGGAAGATTCTGATGATCTATAAAATGTCAACTGATGTTGTCACAAATCAGTGGTTCATATGAATCTCATAAAGATTATAGAACCTACAGCACTTGTTATACAAAGATGAAAGAGTATTTCCTCTAAATCTCCGGCTAGCTACAATTCAGCTGAATGCAAATCAGAAAGCTTAAGTAAGACTTAGAGTGTTGAAAAATAGTTAGGTTTCTCATATAAGTACAAATGAATTGAGAACTTGAAAAAATTCAACAATATTTGTTATTTATGGTTCTACCATTATGCTGTTACAGTACTTACAACTATTATAGCAGCTTGACGTAGACCATTTAAAAACTTACTTTCTCCTTTCTATCACAGTAAATCTCTGTTTACCTGATGCCGAGAAAAATTACTGTTTAATTGTGGGAATCACCACGAATATTTAACTTCAGTATTAACTGTAATACTTGAGTGACCCAGCAGGAAGATATATACTTGATTTTGAAGTTTTGAAGATCAGTGTTGGCTCAAAGAAGATATTTAGAAGTCCTTAGTGGTAGGTGAATCCATGAATCGAATCCCCAGAGAGAATGTGTAAAGTAAAGTCTCCAGGGAAAGGTAATATTTATGTAGTGATTGGAGGAAGAGGAACCATCAAAGGAGAATAAACTCGGGTAGACAGAGAGGTTAGAGGAAAACGAAAGAATGTGTATCATGGAGGCCAGTGTAGGAGGAGTTTTCAAGAGGGGGAAATAAGAGACAGTGAATAAGAAGACTGAAGGAGTCTGTTCCTTACTTGCCATTATTGTCATTTTTGACTAGTCGAAATTTGTATTTATATTCTATTTATATTAGCTATAAATGTAAAAATATATGTTTAAATAAATTACATAAAAATACACATGGTCATATTTTATAGATATTAAAGCTAACAATTATGGCCATCTCAGGTGACATTTTCCTTTGGTACTCTTATGGTAATGTCAGAGACATTTTTTCCTGTTGTACTTGAAGCAAAGCCTGGAACCATATAAAGCAACAATGTCTGAGATTCCTCAGTGTAAAAATGAAATTTTAAGTTATTAAATTGAAGTCTTAACATATGACTGAATGGATCCTGTTGAGAGATATTTTATAACACTGTAATGTAACTAATTTATACTCACATGTTCAGTCATTCAGGTTTTTACATTTGTCATAATGTCAGAAATTACCCTGAGGTGCCCAGAGAGTAGAGTTGCTTTAGATGTGGTGGAAACACGTTCAGAGTTCTCAACAGTGTCACATAAACGTTGAACCTAAATAATTGAATGAGAGAAATACATTTTAAAAGGTTTACTTCATGAGTTAAGGTCAGAGTATTTTATAATAGCCTCAAAAAGAATGCTGAATCTAGATCTGGGATATTGGTCTTTCGGGGCTAAAAGATAAGTGAGTTGAAACTCAGAATGTTACTTGTTAGATGTGGCATTCACGTGTGTGTGTTGGTTTATGGGATGTCTGCCAAGGACACATCTGGAGCCTAGATTGCCTAAGAGGCAGGATGGTGTATATGAACAGTAACTGGTACACTCTTCCCAAAGGGATTTACATATTAGGTGGATGCTCTGTTCCCTTCTGGTTTCTCAAAAGGGATGCATTCTTATAGCTCTTACATATACCCACTTAAAAAAGATGTGGATTGAACACATCGACCAATTTGTTTACAAGTAGTTAATTTGTTAGGAAATAAGTATGGGCTTCATATCTGTGAAAAAGTGATGATTTCCATAAACCACCACCCACAGGAAGTGAAATAGTTCCCTCAATTTACTATTTTGAACAATTTAAAAACTACAGAGAAGTTGAAAGAGTAATATATACACCGTTCATCTAGACTCACCAGTTGGTAAATTTGGCCACATTTGCTTGATCAGTCTGCATATAGGTGCATGTGTGTATATATTGTTTTCTTTGAATTATTTGAAAATAATTCATAGACATTATAACCTACCAGTCCTAAAAACTCTGTAACTTTAAGAATGAGGAAATATCCTGTGTAATCATAACACCATTCACAAACCCACAAGGCCTAACATCGGTATCATAATATTATCTATTCATATTCAAAATTCTCCAATTGTCCCTGTAATAGCTATGATCTAATCAAAAGTCACATGCTACCTTTGGTTATCTTGTCTTTATAGTCTCTTTCTTGTACCGTTGTTATTTGTGACATTGGTATTTTTAGAGAACCACACCTGAATTTGTGTTATTAGTTTCCTAGGGCTGCTGTAATGAAGTACCGCAAATTGGGTGGCTAAAAAAATAGAAATTAGTTGATCCACAATTCTGGAGGCTAGAAATCTAACATCAAGGAGTTGGTAGTGTCACACTCTCTCCAAAGGCTCTTGGGGAGAATACTTTCTGCCTCTTCCAGCTTCTGGTGGCTCCTGACGTCCCTTGGTGTTGCAGAGATCATTACAGTCTCTACCTCTGTCTTCACATGTTGGTCTTCCCTACATCCTTGTAAAAACACTATTCACTGCATTTAGGGTTTACTCTACTCCATTATGACCTCATCTTAACAAATTACATGTGCAAGGACCCTATTTTCAAATAAAGCTACATTTTCAGGCACTGCGCATTACAATTTTAATATATGAATTTGGGAGTGGGGAGACACAATTCAACCATACCACTGTGACTATTTTCTTATGATTAAAATGAGCTTGAAGAGTTTTGTCAAGAATATGTCATGGATGATGTTGTGTACTTCCCATTGTATCAGTTTGTGCCATTATTGGTGATACTAAGTTTGTTCACTTAGTTAAGGTGCTATCTACCACCAGAAAACTTATTTCTTTTGTTATTAATAAGTAATCTGTGAGTGTAGGGACAAACCTGAGACAGGATTCAAGTGCAAGTCTTTATTTGAAAGCTTCTTAAGGACCACAGAAAACCCTCAGATCTTGGGTGCTGGTGCATCACAAGTTAAGGCTAAGGATGATTGATGGCCAGGGCACTGATAGCATCTGTTAAATGGCCTTTTTAAACTTACTTGATAAGCAGGTTATCAACCTCAGCTATTCAGTCTTTAGGTACTCTTCTAGGAGTTTTCTCTGTAAAATGTCCTGCCTTGTCAATTTCAGTTAATTTCGGTTTCATATTTTTACGGTCTTAGAAACCAGAGTTAGTACAAAGTCTGCTTCTCACACTTCACAGATTCTGGGTTATCAATAACATGGCAGGGGAGCAAGGACATAAAGTGGAGTTGCCGAAGGACTGAGAATGAGTGGTGAGGAGATGCATATGGTACTGAAGGCAGGCCAGGAGTACAGCCTTCCTCTCTAGCCAGGCCTGCCGCACATCCCTGCTGCTGCCCTGTAGCCCACACTGAGTATAATCCTGAGTGACAGTTGAGGCATAGGTCCTCTCATGGACGGAACTGCTTTGCCCCAGCATTCATGTGTTGAAGCCTTAATGCCCAATGTGACTTTATTTGAAGACAGGGCCTTTAAATAAGTAAGGTTAAATGAGGTCATAAGGGTGGGATCCTATCCAATATGACTGGTTTCCTCGAAAGAAGAGGAAGAGACACCAAAGATGTGAATATACAGATGAAAGGCCATGCGAGGACACAGCGAGAAGGCAGTCATGAGCCAAGGAGAGCGGTCTCGCCAGATGCAACCATGCCAACACCTTGATCTTGACTTCTAGCTACCAGAACTATGAAAAAATAAATTCCTGTTGTTTAAGCCACCTAGTCTGTGATATTTTGTTATAGCAGCTCTAGCAAACTAATACAGTACAGTTCTCTTATGCTGTGGTTTTCTTCCTTATCTACTTTCTTATAACTCTCTTTGATACCTCTCTTCCTGGCTCTAAATCCATCTTTCTACCTGAGAAGTAGTTTGCTTCCAAACATATCCCACGTGTTGTCTTTCCAATCCTTTAAGAAAAAAGGCAGAATTTAAATATAAGTAGATGTTACATAATTTTCTTTTCTTTTTTTTCTGTCAACTTTATATTCCCCCTCTCAAAAAACTTTTCTTTCTGGCTTGGGTCTGCAGCTGGCTCTCATGCAAGCCTGCCAGTACAAGCAGGAGAAGGCATGCTGTCGCTAGAAGGAAAATGTTCTTACTATGAGTTAACTACAAACATGAATCTAAAGCAATGCTTTTCAAATAATCTGTGAAGAAGCAACCAGAGTTTTCCCCACAACCTCTACCAGATCTATGTTTTTGTGAAATATGATAAAAATACATTTCCAGTAAAAAATACATACAAAATATAAATCTTAAGTCTCAAGAGACAGAAAATTGCTCTATCGAATTGCTCTAAAAGTTTGTAAGCAGTTATTTCCGTACTTATCACATACACCTCACAAACAGTTCAAGGGCAGGCCCAGTAATAAGTGAAAGGTTGAAGGACAACAATCTTTATGTGCTGATATACTGAGAGTTCATGGCCAAAGCCAAAGGACATGATAGTACTCACGGTTTACCATTGTTACCCAGACAACAATCTTTACTCTATCTCTCATCTATCTCATAAATATATATATATATGACCATTGGCCCCAGCTTTGTAAGGAGGCCCCTGCAACTATTCCAAGTGGTTTAGAATGAGTATAAGAGAGAACCATGTTGCCATGGTGTTTTCCATGCCGGAATCTCTACCTCAGCAAGAAAATATCACATCCAACTAGAGTACCTGGTTTCCAGAAGATGTGATGCATGCACCATCTTGGTTCTCTTTGATGAGCAACAAGGACACTACTCCAGGAGCAAAGGGGATCCTTTTGCATAATCAGGATGTAACAGATGTGGGTGAGTCTGGTCTAGGTCTAGACCACTAACTCTGACATTAGCTGGTTCCAAAGAAACGTGGCCACATCATTTATCCTAATTCTTGGCCTTGCCTAGAATATGCTGAAATGTTAAAAGATGGAAGATTCTGTGTTATTAGGCCATAGGGAATGAACTAAGGAAAAGTTGGTATTATAGATGAAAGAAGGGATAAAGGAAGGGAAAAAATAGGCAACAGCACATATGCAGGTAACTTTGTAAATCTGATGATAGGAAGGTAAGAGAGTAATCACCTGATGGCTCCTATTTTCCCAGTCAATCTTAAGGTAAAGTAGATGAAGGTAGTGAGGAAGCACCAGGAAGGGTAGGAAGTTTAAGAGGAGAGAAGAAATGGTTCTCTTGGAGATAGGGACAATAATATTACTAGCGAAAAAAGCATTGGATCACCGGGTTATGATAAGAGCTCATCTGGGGCGAGGGATTATGAATTGTAAAATAAAGCCAATTTGTGCAGTTATGTGAATCTGGCAAAGTTCAACTACTGGGTGCAGTCTTGGAGCTGGTGGGCATTTGAGTCTGTGTTCAGGCAAGTGTAATGGAGGGAGACAGAAGCTAGGTGATTAAAATGATGAGCCATGGAGTCTAATCTGGAGAAGAAATGTGAAGGGAAGAAAAGGAAGATTAGAGATGAAAAAAATCAATGGATTTTATGTCATGATAACAGGTGAACTATGGTGGAAGTTCTTTATCAAGTGTCACAGAAGATAAGAGGCTAGGGTTAATGTATGCAATGTTTTGGAGGTGATACAAGTTATGGTTATGTATGTTCAATCATGTAAGAGGATGACAATAATGGAACAGAGAAAAAGGTTATTCCTTGGCCATAGGAAGCCAAGGAACTGATTGGCTAGGGTTTTGGGCAGATCATCCATGTAGATATTGAAACTGTCATGAAAAATGATAAGGGTTGGGGAGAGGGACACGTGAGGGAGAGAAACTGGCTTTGTTGATGAAAGCGTTCAGGAAGACAAAGTGATGCTAACAGAAGTTGTGAGTATCAAGGGACAGGGGAGTGTCGGTCCAGAGTGATGATGGTCCCTTCTACATGGGAGCTCCAGGCAAGCCTGGTTTCAGTCAAATAGGCTCTGGAAGAAGGGGCACAGGATAGGAGAGATTCGCTTACCATAGTTTGGGGGTTGCAGAGGCACAGTGCATTATACACAAATAACATAGTTTTTATGTTGCTAATAATGTTTTCATTAATTAAAGAGAAGTAAATGTTCATTAAAGAAAAACTGGGCAATATAGGAAAATGTAAAAAGGATAATAAAAGTTATCCATAATATGATCTTTGGTGATAACCACTTTTAAATGTTTTGTGTATTTCCTTCCAGTCTTTTTTTTTCTTCCTACATATATGTGCGGGTGCATGCATTTATCACCCAGATTAACATCATACTATGTGTGTGATTTTGTGTCCTAAGAAGCTGTATAGCTTAGTGGTTAAGTACGTGGGCTCTGCAGTCGTTTGACCTAAATTCAAATACTGGCTCTGCCATTTATTAGCAATGCAACTCTGACCAAGATTCTTAAATCTCTGACTCAGTTTCCACATTTTAAAATGGAGAAAATAGAATTAATTATACCATCAGTTAATGAGGATTAAATGAAATAATGTACATATAGCAACTTTCACAATGTCTGGTACACAGTAAGTACTCAAAAAAGTTTATCTTTTCTGAAAGATATTATGACATTTTCTCATACTATTAAATATTCTTCAAATACAGGATTCATTCTAATTACTTAGTATTCCATTAAATCTATGTATTCTATATCCATCCCTTTTTGATGACAGCCTAATGTAGAAACCAAGGCAGTGTAGCATAGTGGCAAGCTCTAGAGTCAAACGCCTGACCCCTGGCTCCACCACTCACTGTCTGTGTGACTTTGGGTCAGTTACTTATCTTCTATACTCTCAATCTCCTAATCTGTGAAATGGGTTATTTATATTTCTCCTGAGTTGTTATGATAATTAAATGATATGTGTGAAATACTCAGTAAGTCTTGGTGATGATGATAATGGTGGTGGTGATTTCAAACATTAAATTTGTTTCCAATGTATGCCAATTGCATTGCTGGCTTTATAATTGTTAGGAAGTGAGATTAAATGAAAGCATAGAGTTTACCAGAAAACAGGACGCTCTGGTTGGCCAATGGACAAAATATACTTCAAGGTTCTAAAAGGTGCAAGTAAAATAAAACTTGTATAGTAACAACAAATGTGTCATATATTTTTAGTAAGACTGTTGAATAAAAGAAAAAGGTCAACCACTTCAAGAGGACAGACATATGATCTGATTATAAAGCAATGACACAGACTCCATAACAATTAATCTTATTATTTTTGAGTCACACCTAAAATACTCTCTTCTGGAAATAGGATGCTTTGGTGAGGCTAATGATTATGTAACTAGATGACAGTTTATGATAAATAAAAGTATGCACATTATTAATATTCCTTTTGGTTTTAAGCCTGGAAACTAAAAATATGATCTAGCATATGTTGTACTGGTTTTCATGTGATCAGATATAATCTTCTATTTGATGACTCAAGTACTAATGAATTCAATACAATATCTGTTATTGTCAGAGAAAAATTCTGGTAGATTCTTAGTTATTATCTCAGTTGATGATATAGGCCTGAATTCAAAAAAGTAATTCAAGTTCTTTTGAAGCTCTATGAGATCTGTTTGCTTCATCTGCTCCATGCATGAACTAATTAACTTTGGTTGTATTAATATTATGCTGTCCCATAATAAAAGAAAATTATTCCAACATTTTTCAAACTTTTTTTAAATATTAAAATTATAGACCTGGGAGCATCAAAAATAGTGGAAGGTAGAATCTGGCCAAAGGCAATACAACAAAGATATTTAAAATTGCTGCCTGCTAGCCAAATGTTGGTGCTAAATTAGAGGGATGGGAGGAGTAAATTGTTCTCCTTTCTCACCTTTCCTTTCAATCGGTCTTTCAAGGGAAACACTGATGGAAAGCATTTGTGCCTAATGATGAAGGCTGTGTCTACATGAGGAGAGGAACTGGAGTTGATTTTTCACATTCCGTAGACCATGGTCTACAGAGTAGTAAAAACACCATTCGTAATGATAGATTACAAAATGACCCTATAATAGCTAAATTGAGCTCAATTACATCAACTGAAATAAGAGTACACGTCCAGATGGCAGGAACAGAACACACAAAAGGAGGAGTGTGACTATTATAAGAGCAGCTGTTAGCTGCAGGATGGAGCCTAGAGATCCAGGGCCCAGGACCACTGCTCTTTCCTGGGGGTACCTGCTCACGTCTCCGTAGAGTCCTTTGGCGAGTTTAAATGCCCTCGTGACAGTGGTTACTGCACAAGTACATTTTGTTGACTCTTGGGTCTATGATTTTTATCTGTGAAGTTTTTTTCTTTTTCTCTCTTTTAAAAAATCCTCAATTCCATATTTCTCAGTTCCAAAAATCTCAGTTCCATATTTCTTCATTTCACCTACTTGTTTTATTATCACAACTTGAAGTAGGCTTAATTCCTCTTGTACATGCACCATGGACAATGAATGCCTTGCATTTATATAAATTTTTGACAAATGTTTGCACATATAATCCCATGTCAGGCCTGTATCTGGCTCTTTTGTGGGTGTTCAATTAACATATATGGTGCCTTATGCTTTTCAAAGCACAGCACTTAAATAAACCTTATCACATTCCCCAAAATAATAACTTTTGCTTCCAAGATGGTTTTTAAGCACGGTATAGAACATTTTCATAGTCAGATAGATGGACAAGCTAAATATACTTTGTATTTGATTTAGAAATGCCTTTCACTTAAAAACCTCCTAGAAGTGCACAAGGATTAATTTGCACCTAAACTTCCCCGTTAATCTGATAAGCCTTTCGATACACAGTATAGAAATGACATAGTTGAGTTTAATAAGTGTTTTGTGGGTAGCAACGCAATGATTGGAAAAGGCAAGTTTGCTCAAAAATCTTCCCACAGATCCAGGAGATGGCTGATAGCAGCAGAAAGCATTTCTACTGTGTCTCTCTGAGAAGCCTCTAGTTCTAAATCCTTCCCGCAGTGCCTCCATGCATTGAAAAATTTTATGTTCATCTGGCCACTAGAGAGCACCTTGAGACTGACAAACCTTGGTCTGGGCACCCAGGCCTCCCTTTGAACCCTGGTATCCCGTGATGGAGGGGGCCCGCACGCTCAGTCACTGCGCCATCTAGCTACCCAGCGGCAGCTTACAAATGGCCATCAAGGCTGATGGATGCATTTGGTGAAGCTTAGTGACCTGTGGTAGTGATAATGAAGTATTCTGAAGCCCAGATAACATTTTATTCTGTCACTACGGTTTTCTGCCTCTGGTGACATCACCTAATTTGTACTGCTTTACAGCGTATTTCTAAGGCAAGCATTTTAGCCAGGATCCCAGGTCCCTTATTGCTCCTTCTCTTTCCTGTCAGATTGAATTTCTCTCAAAGAGAAAATATTGCTTGATATTGATTCCAGTGCACGAGATAATTTCAGGTTCTCACTCTGCAGTTCATCCAAAGCCCTGTTTAAAATCTTGAAGAGATTTTCCAAGGCTAAGAGGTGCAGTTCAAAAGAACAGTTCTTGAATGTGTTTAAAGGACCCTTGGCTACATTTTCTGATGTTTCATCAGCAGTTTGCACTGGTACACTTTCCATTGTTATTACAACTGAGCCATGTCATAGGGAGTTGTACCAGCAAGACCATCCAAAAGCTATAAAGTTTTGATGTTTTCTGGCCGATTTCTTACAGTGCTCTTAAAAATATTTAGCTTTTGCTGAGCCAGATGGGTACCTCTAAAGGCATATGCAGCAAAAAAAAAAAAAAAAAAAAAAAACTCTTCAAGCATCTCAGTTACTGCTGCAGTATCTGTATAGACAGCAGGAAGATGAAATTCTGTTTAGATGAAGCAAGTGTGTGTGTGTGTGTGCGCGCGCGCGTGCGGGGGACAGTGTTCTTTTGTGGCAGGCGCTGTGAATGAATAATGCCGACCTTCAGCTGGGCTTTGGCCCATCAGTATAGGGGTCTGTCTGTGGATATAGAAGAATCTGCTTTCTTAACCACTCTTATGAGGTTTTACCTAAGCCATTTCATTCTCGTATTATTGTTTGCATCAAAGAGAAATCAAAGGCATCACTTCTAGCCCTGATTCCTAACACTGATTGAGATGTTTATAAGGCTGGTTTGCAGGGGATTTCTTTGATGTTTTAAGAAATCCTAAATAATTTCTCTTTCTTTTGAATGACACTTGACTTTCAAGTAAAGAATATATCTGCATGTGAAATGTCAGTTACGTCTAATAATAACCTGATTAATGTGCCACTAAAATCTCTGAAAGAATTTGCCACCATTTTTATAAAATGAATTTCTTTCTTCTCTCTGGATGCCTGGCTTGTGGAATCTGGTTATAACAGTGGCAGACTGTCGCAAACAGATTGCTTCATCATGAAATTGCATACTCTAAAATGTAAACTAGCTATCTCACCTTTTGCCAACACATACCGTTTGTGATGTGACACCCAAAGAGCAAGGGAGTGAATAGGCTATTAACAAAGACATTCAAGAAATAGTCTCCTCTGGGTTCCACAGGTAGCCAGGACTAGGAAAACACAAAGGAGTGGAAGGCAAAGATAAGGAGTTTACAAGGGCTCTATGCATTAATGTGTAGATATTGTTGCTTTTCAGCAGCCAGACTCCGTTTTTAGCTATCAGTCTCTATGCCAAATGCAGACACAGTCTTCTCCCATCCTACAGGAGTACTCCCTGCATGGTCTTATTTATTTATGTCATGTGATGCTTTTTGTGCAGGTGAAAAGATAGGGGAACTCTATCTACATGACAATGTTATCCCTGAGATTTCAACAAGGATTGAATTAAATAGTACAAAGTAGAAAGATAGCATACCTGTGTATATGTGTATATATTTGTTTGCCTGAAACTCCAGGGGCTATGATTATGTTAGGGACACGTTATCATTTGAGATACAGTGAATGCAAAGAGATGGCACTCACTTTTCTTTGTCTGGACTTATCCACAGTGCTAAAGACAAATTAACATTTTCTCAGATGGGATCTTTTCCCTAGGTGGTGCAGGACTTTGGTTCAGGCAACTTCTTATAATCAAGATTGAGATGAAAATTATTCCGTACATCTGTGCAGACTCTCATTCTTCTCATCTTCTATACTTTACATTTCTTCCAAAAAAGAGGCTGAGTTATAAACAGAATACTGTACTAAATGGAAGTAACAGTGAAGGAATCAGGGGTAGTTCTGTGTCCATAAACTACTTCCTGGGTGGGCAGAAAGAGATTTTTTTAAGGTAGAAGACGCATAACAAATCATGTCCTACTTTGGGACAGCTCTTTTGTTGTTGTCTTACATTGCTACTTGATCATTGAATGTTGATTGACCTGTTATGTAGTTTTATCTTCTCTTTGGCAAAGAATCAGAGAAAGCTCATTCAGCTTTCTTTATACTCCTTGAAGGCTTAGCAGAGTGCCTTCCTTCCATAGAGGCTTTCAATAAACAGCTATTGTTTGATTTAGAGACTCTAAGACTGGGGACAAGCAGCGTGGCATGGAAGACACCTCACCAGATCAGCTGTGTGAATGGGAGCAAGCTTTCCTGACCAGTATTTCCTGATTTGTAAAAACAAGGGGCTGGACTCAGTGATTGCTAAGGTCACTTCCAGCTCTGTAAATTCTATGCTTTTAAAAAATACTCGGATCCTGAAAGAAGAAAATCTTCTTAGGTTTCCGGACAAAAGAGCCCAGGGCGCATTTGTACTTGACCTCCTACCACATTCTGAGTTTCTACTCTAATGAATCCAGGTTTATTCTTCAGTTAAATGGCTCAGCTCCAGGAGCCCTTGGTGTGATTCTAACACTGTGTAGATATTGATTTTTCTTGCAGGAGAGTGGTTACTCTAACCACCAAACTATTAAATCTCTCCCGTTCTCATAAGGATGATTTCACGAGTGTCAATTCACTCCCTTTGGTTGATATTTAACTCAATCCAGGGCTTGTCTGAAGATAGCAATATTATCAAAGTATCTCAGAATGCTTTGTGGCTGAAAGTGCTCTACCTTTCATCATCTCTGGGTTGTCTATCAATCACGGCAGTAGACAGAATTTGGTCAAAATGAGACTTTGGAAGACTCTGACCTTGTTGCTGCCATGTTGTTTTCCATTACCTCCTGCATCAAAGCTCACAATTTCTTACTGTGAACAGTATCAATAGCTATTCAAATCAAACAGGCTTCCTCCTTATTTTGCTTGTGCGTGCCAATAGAAGATGACTTTTCACCTCATGGCATTGATTGTTGTCATGGCTGGACCGCAGACGTTAACCTCAATATACACGACACAGCAAGCTGCAGTAGTAAAATATTAATTAGATTCTTGCTTTCTCATTTTAGAAGTCTACCCTCAGCAAGCTCTCCAGTTAGCTGATAGAAGGTACAACATGTCGATCAGGTTATTATAGCTGTTAACTTCCAAGTACAATTTAACAGAGGCTTTCGTTACAGTGATTCTTGGGCATTCATTCACCTTGTTACATTAGTTAAAACACACACTATGAAATGAGTGGGGACTTTGATGCCAGTAAAGAATTCTATATCCAGAACCATAATACCTTGTTGGTTACTTTTCAGTGGATTTCATGGTGACCCCAGAGTGGAGGGGATAATTTAATGAGATCATTAATATTTCTATACAACCAGCAATCTGATAAATTCTCTTTTGGGAGGCATTTTTGCAGAACTAGCATAAGTGACTGTTCCACATGAAGCTTTATCTTTTCTTGTACAACATTGAAAGCTTACATGCTGCTTGACAAATTTGAATTTTAAAAAGTAAGAATGATTGGCACTTGGTAACTTCCACAGAAATATAAAGTGGTACAAGAAAATTGCCCATTTCTTTTAGATTTACATTTTATATGCTTTTTTTTCTTTTAAGGAGTGATAAGACATGTAATTTCCATCAACTTCAACCAGTTATGTATGAAAGAGGCTACAAGTTCAGCTCTGTAGAGAAAAAGCAAGTCGTAGGGAGAACTGACATGCCATGAAAAAGCACACAGCCTTCCCAGCTGCCTTCCATTCTGGTACTAGAGATGCTTATTTGCAGGAAGGACCAAAATCCTAAGACTAGGGTACCTCACGTCTTGAAACAACTCTGCTTGTCTTTGGTTCCTGACTCATCAGCCCCAATGTCTTATTAAATGTTCTTTTGGGTCCATTAAATGCAAAGAAAAAAAGAAAGCAGATAGAGAGGTATAACCAGAATTTACAGATGAAGACTTCTCTTGATGCACTGGATGCTCCCCAAAACTTGGCATAACGCAATTATTGTCTATTAATTCCTTTATTTAGTCAACATTTATTGATATATAGCAGTAAAGCACCCAGCTCAATGCATATAGCAAGCTAACATTCCCTCATTGATCTTCATTATAATTTTGAAGATATGTAATGATAAAAATAATTGGGGGCCTTGTCTCATAATACAAATCTTATTTCAGAATCTTGATTTGTTTTTGATAGGAATATTATCATTTCGTTTGTAGTCTGTATGTCTTTCATTGAACATGAAGTGCTGACCTCAGGGTCTAACACACATATAAAAAATGACACGATTGTATACTTAATTTTTTTCTAGAATTTTCTAGACTTTTTTTCTGGTTGACCATATATTCTAGTCATCCCCTTACTTAAACAGTTCTCTCTAGTTTGGACTGTTAAATGGAAACATAAACAATTATTTACTTGCAAACCACTAAAAGTGGCACTTAGCCTCTAAAGACAGTTCCTGGGCAATGAAAAAAGGTTTTGGTCCTGACAACTACTGAATTAAGAACAAAGCTATTCTAACGTGTTATTTACCTTATCATAACACTTAGTGTATTGAGTCATCAATGAGGTTCATTTATTCAGCATTTATTTGAGATGGGAGTGGAGGTAAGCCCTGTGAGGGCAAGAACTGGTTTATATTGTTCATTGTTAGTATTTGCAGCACCTAGCACACAGCGCATTAACAACAACGACAAAATGATTGAATGAATATGGTTGATTTACTGATGAGGAAGCAAAGACTCCAAGAATGTAAGTATATTCTGAAGGTCTCTTAGGTTGTAAGAAGTGGAATTAGAGTTCCAAGTCTGTTTTGACTCCAAGGCTGTGCCCTTTTTCTCAGGACAACCTTGATGTACAAGAACTTTCCAGACTCCCTGCCTCTGTTTCCTGGTTTCAAGTCACAACCTTTCCTGGGCAGGCAGAAGCAGTGAAAGAAGTGGTAAGCAGTATCTCAGGAGAGCAGACATCCATGAATGCCATCAAAGCCTCATATGAGGTAGCCCCAGAAGAATCTTACCTTGATTTCTATCTTTTTAATCTGGATCCCTCACCAAAAAACATTCCAGCTTATGCTATAGATCAGACATAGATAACTTATGGCAAGCCTGTAAAAGGAGGAGCCAAGCCAACGCCTGAGACAATAGTCCTCACAAATGTCTAATTGTGTTTGCCCTTATGTGAAGCCCACTCTCTTTGCTCTTGATGTGGCCAAAAACATAGTGATCCTCTGTGTCTGTGGTTGGGGAAGAAAGATCCTCAATTATAAACCAAAAATACCAGGTATTTACAAGAGAGATTTAACAGCTACAGTCACACTTGGAGTTATACGGTATTAATGAACAAGATAAACCAAGGAATGCACTTTTTCCCCTCCTTGGCTGCCTGGATTCGCTGTTTGTACAGAATAATTGAAACCCCAAGCCGTGAAACTATGAATCAGGGGGGTTTCCTGTATAATGAATGATGTCATCTTATAAGATGGGAGACTTCCAGTGAAATGCAAGAACATTCAGGGTAATGTGTCTGTAGCAAGCAGGATCCTGAATTTATTGCAGAGGGGAGTGGGTGAGTCGACCAAAATGGAGAATGATGAGAAGTAACTAAATTATGTATGACAGTCTTTACAGAGCAGAGGAAGGAAGAAAGCTTAATGATGTTGTGGTTGAAGGACCAGCAGCAATTGGTGATGTATAGGTTGGAGGTTGGTAAGAAGAGAAATGGATCTATGAAGACTCAAAGAGTATACATGACTGTTGACAAAGACCAAGCAGTAGATTTGGGAGGGGGAGGGGTAACAGGAGTTCAGCATATAATAAATTTTAGGGCAACAAGACAGCCAAGCAAAGTTAACTTGACATTAAAAATCATCATCTTAATCTATGTAGCTCTTTCAAGCCTGAGTCTTATCAAGGAAAAAAAATCTAAAGTTAACGACGAAGTATTTTTCTTCCCTTTTGCTTTCCCGGCATCCACCCAATGCAGTACATAATTTAATTATTGAATCTACAAGCTGGACCATGGAGATGAAGAATGATGTGTCTGCTGTAGTGAGAAATTAGATAGAACCGACTGTTTATTCTCATCATTCTTCCTCCGTTAGGCTAAATTAATATAGTTAACAAGCTTTTGTTTGGATTAGTGACTCAGATCTGAGATGTGTAGATCAGAACTCGTGATTATTACAGTAGCTATTATTTATGGAGTGCTGACAGTACCCTCGAGCCCCATGTGTAAAACACTAAGGGGCTCTTTTGTCATTCTCTGTGCTGGAACCAATGTTCCGTCAGACTTAGGAGGTAGATGTCTGAATAGAATAATGTTCAAGAAAATCAGATTTTGTTTCTTGGGGCATACGACTTCAGAAATGTCACTGAAGGTCTTCCCTTTTGACCTGTGCCATCTTTTTTGACCTGTAACAAAAATATGCACCATTTTATAGCCGGCAACCGTAATGGGGAATACCAAGAGGGATGTGCGGATAGTGGTGGGGTTTGGGCAACAATGGTGGGCTTTAGCATGTATCTCAGGCTCGTGCATGAAATTTGAGTAGGAACAGCAAACTGGCTATACACAGCGCAAATGCAAATGTAGCTTCGAGGCATGTGCCTTGAGGCAGAGCATCCCCTCTTGACCCTGTGAAGCTGCTGCTGGTAAATATTCCCCACAAGAACACAGCGACACAACAGGTCTATTTCAAAGGCCAAAGCCATGTCTCACTTTCTGCCTCTTTCTGTTTCATTGCACTCTACTCGAGTCGTCTTTTATCCACATATTTTGTACATATTTTGTACATAGCTAGAGTTTTAAGTAGTTGAAGGGATTCAAGTGGAGGAAAAAAACCTCACCCTCAACCCTCAGACTCAGGGAGCTGAAAAACGCAACGGTTCCGAAGCCAGCGCCTTGGAGCAGCGGTGAGCAAACGCTCTCGGCGCCCACCCCGGGGTCCACGGTCATGGGCGGGGCTCCGGGGTCGCGGGACCCAGGGCGGCGGGGCGACCGCGCAGGTCCCAGCCCAGCGGCCTCAGGGCGGGCTCGCGGGCGCCCGTACGCGGCCGCCGCTGCCGGCACAAAGTCAGGGGCCAAAATCTACAGGTCGCCGGCCAGACAGTGGCCTGGGCGAAGCCGCCGTGCGGCGGGGCCAAGGAAGCGGAGGCGCCGCCGCGGAGCGCGCGCCGGCCCGGCCGCCTCCCCAGGGCGCGCGGCGGCCCGCGCTGCTGCCACCTTCCGGCCACGCGGCGGCCCCGCCTCCTCGGCCGACTTCCTTCCCCGGGCGCAGCGGGGACGAGCGTCGGCCTGCAGGTCGCGGAGCGGGACCGCGGGGCGGGCGGAGGGCGGCGCGCGGGTACGCGGCCCGCTCGCCACGTGGCGCGGCCGGAGTGCGCGGTGCGGGGCGCCCGGCTCGCCGCCGGCGCTCAGGCCGGGGAACCCCGAGCTGCCGGCCCCGCTCTGGGTTAAGCCTGGCGCTCTGCACACGAGTGCGGGGCCAGGAGTGCGCGGCTAACTTCGCGGCAGGCGGCGCGGCCTCCGGAGGCCTTCCCCTTCTGGGAAGCCGAGAGAGGGTGGACGTGGGACTCAGAGTGGCAGTCACTTATTGCGCCCGCGTGTGCGGTGGGAATGCGTGATTTCGTCCCGGGGTCGGAATCGAGGAGGGGTGAAGGTGGGACTAGGTGTATGTCCCTGGACTAGTTGTCCCTCCTCTGTCTCTGCAGCTGGGGTTAGGGCACCAGTTAGCATTTAGGGTAAACGCCGGGTGGAGCATAAGTTCTTTTTCCTCCTCTTCATCTCTTCCCCACCTTGTGTGGTAGGCGGTTACCTAGCACCTTGCAGCGATTATGATGCGAAGCCTTTAGCTGGGTGGTGAACCAGTCCAATCCAGCATCGCTTCGTGTTAAGAGGGTTCCCAGGTTTCTGAGAATTTGGGCAGCATGATCAGCGGGTGGGTACTCCTGCTTCCCAGTACCGACCTGTTCTCTGCGTCGCAGCCGCGGCCACTGCAGCTGCGCACCTTAGCCTAAGGTTCCCGGGTAGAAGTGTGAGGAAATTCTCACTTTCCTTTAGCTCAGATATCTAGGCTTTCTCCAGACTTCTCAGTGATACCTACCCAGTTCTGTGTTGCCCTCCTTCCTTGTCCTTGAAAGTACCCACTTTACTGGAAGTTTTAGGTCCCCTTCAGGGGCTGTCCCTGTTGTAACAACAGCTTGTGCCTGCTCAAGCATAAAGCCTATTTTACTACAACGTGACACTTTTCATAGTTTCTCCTCATTTGATTCAGTACTCAAGAGTTGATAACTCTGTCCCATCTGGGGAAACTAGGGGAAATGGAAAGGACAGATTATGTGGTTAATGTCAGAGTTGGGACAGCTCCAGATGGATAATAATCCTGTGTGATTAGGAGAGTTACCTAAATTCTCAGAGTCTCTAAGATGGAACGTTACTATATGCCTTAGCTAGGAATGAGGCTTGAGTGAGGTGATGTGGATAACCTTTAACATGGTCCAAAATATATTAGATGATCAATAAATGTCCCCCTTTCCTCCTCCCTCTTGTGCTGACTCCATTTTATGAGAGAGGTAAAGGATGAGAGCAATTTGTAGAGTAGGCATTTGTATTAACTTAAAAAAAAAATCCTATGACTAAGTAGTAAATAGATATAATATTTGGGAAGGTGAAGCTCTGTGTGCCAAATTCAAACTTCTGAAATAATAACTTAGTTTCTTAATTTTTCTCTTTAGATCAGACACTTTCTGGAGTCCATATTTTGTGATTTCTGGTAGGTAAACGTAACTGAAGTCATCCGAGTTTGGTGATACAAAGTTTGAATGTGGTTAGGTTGTACTGGAAAGCAGATTTACCGAAATACATTTCTCCACTGCTGTTTTGTCATGTTTTCCCTTTAGACCCAGAATGAGTGAAGTTTCCTGCAAAAAACGTGAGGACTATTTGGAATGGCCCGAGTATTTCATGGCAGTGGCTTTCTTATCGGCACAGAGAAGCAAAGATCCAAATTCCCAGGTAAGTGAGTTTTATAGGAGAATGTTTAGACCTTCACAGACACAGAGATGCTTGCAAATGAGCAACATACAAAAAGAAGAGACTGGGCGGACACCTGTCAATTTACAAAGGCAGAGTAAAGCTGCTGTCTTTTGTGCTGCATTCCTGCATGCTTTCCTATGAGAGAGTAAGTTGCCACATGCCATCATTCACTGCCTCTTGTACCCCTCTGAGGCCATGGGTATTCTTTATCTGGCTTGTGGGAACTGTCACAGAAAACAAGCAAGGAGACAGAGCTCTTAGCACCTCTGGAAGCTGTGTGCCCATTTTTGAACTCTGCAGCCCTCTAGTTTTATTTATTGCTGCTTCAGTGGCAGACTAGCCATTCGAAGTCACCAAGCCTTTGGGCATATTTTCTTGTAGGTCGGAGCCTGCATTGTGAATGCAGAAAACAAAATTGTTGGGATTGGGTACAATGGAATGCCAAATGGGTGCAGCGATGACGACTTGCCTTGGAGGAGAACAGCGGAGAGAAAGCTGGATACCAAATACCCTTATGGTAGGGCATGCTTTGTGTTCCATTCTGCTTAGTGGCATAGCCACGATTGCTTAAGTATGGTAGTTGGTCAGAAAGTGTCATCTTCGTTTTTAGTCAGCAGCTGGAAAGAAAACAAATCCTATTGAACTACCCCAATTTCCTGTCCCCATCCCTTAAGTTCCAAAGAGAGCCAACAGATGGGAAGCATGGTTGTGGTCACGCAGCCTAGCCCTGAGATCCACGGCTGTGTTTCCTGCTGTGGGCCTGGCATGTTTCACTGGTGACCTGCCAGGCTTTACAACACCAGAGCATTGACAGCACACTTCTCTGCAGAGAGCCACCGCCTCTGGCTGAGGAATGTGTGAAATGCCTCTGTGGGTTGTTTCTTTGTTCCTTGGAAGAAGAGACAGCTAACCAAGTACTGGCCGGGGTTTTGCTCTGATGAGAAGCAGAGTTCACTCAGCCCTTCCGCCTAGCCAGGAAATCTGGCTCAACCCATCTCTGGGAACCAGGAAACAAACTGTGATCTGGACATTAGGAGATAGATGATGAGTAGATGATGCAGTGGCCTCTTCCTGTTCCAGGGGACTCTGCAGTTGCAGAATATGCTGTGGTCAGACCATAAGCCAGATGTGTGGGACTGAACACTTTTGGCCGGGTCATCCCTGGTTTTCATTTTTGAGTGAGGGAAGGGCGCCTCTTATAATTAGTTTCCTATCTAAGCCCAAAGGAGAATCACTTCAGAGATTATCTGGGAGAGACAAACCACAGCTTCATTTTTCCTTTAATTCCCTGGAGAATTTGTAACTAATACCCTAAAAGAGGCAAATTGGGCTGTATATGCTGGTTGCTACCTTTTCACGTTAGGACCTGTGCTATGTCTTGAAATGAATAGACGGGCTGCGGCGGGAGTCAAGTAGATTAAGGCCACTCAAACGGGAACGACTGTGCCCTTGGGAAACACGGTCATGGTGCTTCGTGAGAACTTTCTGCTGTGTTGACTCCTCCCAGTAGGTTTTCCTCTGGTTTCTTCTCACGAAGAATTCCAAGTCTACCTTTAGCCTGATATGTGTATTTTTACTAATGTTCCTGGACCTTAATCATGTTAAATAAACTCCATACATTTCTTTTTTAAACTCTGGGCAACTGCTGTGTTTTGGAAAGAAAAAGAAAAAAGATGCCTGGAAGTGGAGAAAGCATTGAGGAAGGAGGGTGAGGAGAATTACAAAGCACTCAGGGTTTTCAGGGAATAAAACATCCTTTAGTAATTAAGGGGATTTTAGGCAGATCAGTCCATTTTAACTTCACCCCTTGGAGGAGCAGGAAGAGTGGGATTCCAATTGGGAGAATGTAAAACTGTCTTCTCAGCCCCCACTTTGTAGCTGAGTGGAATGCGTGAAATGACAAATGTACTAACGTATTTTAGAACCTTTTTGTCATCCTGATTTTGATTCTGTAAACTTTTGATGTTAAAAAAGAAGGGACATGATTACTTGCTTATAGGTACATGCAAAGGTAATTTTTCACAATACAGGTCAGTGTCCCGTATAAAAATCACAGCAGTGAAAGGGTTGATGTGTTCAAGTTTACACTGAAATATATGATCGCTGTGAAGACAGTGAAATATCGGTCCTTGCGCTGAACTCCTATGTGGAGGAATTCTTAGGTGCTATCAGTCTGTGACGCTAAGGCTGGTTGCAACGTATGCCAGTGGGTGGACTGATGTAGAGAGGTCCTTACTGGCTACTCTGCGGCTGACCCAGGGGGGCCTGTGCCTTCTTCAGTCACTGTGAGCCCCAGGCAGATTTGTGGCAGTGACCTAGAAGCCAGAGGCTTTGTAGCACATTTGGAATCCCCCAACTTGCCAGTGTTCAGAACCTCTCAAGTAGCTGATTTTGTTCGTTCTGAGACACTGCGTTTTGTCCAAGTTGGAGAGAATACCTTTCAGAGCTCCTTTCCAGAAAAAAATGAAAAAAAAAAAAAATTTACACAGGCATTTGTCCAACTTCACTGATTGTTTTTTATTGAATAGTTGCTGAGTTTCTGGGCACTAGTTGTCTGTCTGCATTATATTTTACTATCCGTATGATACCTCCTGGTTTTCAAACCTCTTTGCCCTCACTTATCAATTATTCATTTTACACGTAGCTGTGTTAGAATGTAGACAATTTTCTTTCACGAGAGTAAGCTTGTAATTTGATGTACTACCATAAAAGTAGTCGAAGGTATTAAATGATTTTTAAAAGGCATTTAGTATTACTGCCATCATAATGCATACGTAGATGGGCCTTCAGTCTGAATAACGATGACTAGCTGTAAACTGTACACTCAGTCTTATCTTTTCAAAGGACTTCGGGCCACGGAATAATAAATATTTAGATAGCCTTGGATGTAATAGAAATGTTTGGTGGTAATTGACTAAAATGCAAATTCATTTTGCTTCCGTTTTAAGACTTCAAAAATTAATTTAAAAAATAAGTGCTAATGTCTGGAATTGGGTAGGCCTCTTTCCTCACTGGCGTTAATTGTGGCTGAGCTGTTCTATCAGGAAGGATAGATTATGGGTTAATCCCTTTGAAGGAGCTTTAGCGATTATCTGGAGCTCTAGACCAATGATTCCTAATTCTTTTGACTATATGGGAACCCTCTTAAACGTCAAGAAAACTTCTAGGACCCCTACATTTGTATCTTTTGAGTAAGAAAATCTGCGATGACAGAAAATTACTTGATATCAGTAATGCTTTGTGTTAATCTGGACATTATTAAACGGGACTGTGTGTGTTTGGCAAAGTATATTACATGCAAGACGTGATGTTTACCCAGTCAGTGGCCCATGCTGGACCCCTTGCAGGGCCTCCGTAGTGCCTCAGGGTTCTGGGCCCACAGGATCCAAGTCTACCTATTTCTTTTAGGATGGGGAAATTAAGTCCCCCAAAATGTCCAGTAACCTCTGTCATGCCACACAGGCAGGGTGACATCTCCTAATTCCCACCCAGGTCAGTGCTCTTTGCCCACCCTACTCTCTCATACGGGACACGAGAATTCATCTTTTCCGAAATGATGTCTAATCCTTGCACAGTGGACCCCCCTCTTCTCACTCTGCACTTGAGCGAACAGCAGCTTAGGTGAAGTGACTCCCCAGAAGTTAAGTGCTGGCGGTGGTGACCTGTACGTAGCATTAGGAAGAAAGCCATTTGCACGTGGCTGGTTGTAACATTTCTCCAAAGCGGAGCTCCAAATGGGACTTGTGTAAGTTTGAGTTTACCAATAGCAAATACAACTTAATTCTCCTTATTAATTCTGTAAAGGAGGAAGTCATTAGTCTTGATTGACACTCTGTGGAAAGGAGGGAGACTGAATACTTGTAACATAACAGGAAGATGGAGCTTTTCCCAGCTGTGTCTCCGGAGAGGCATTTTTAAAGGGTGTTTTTGTTCTTCCAGCCTTAGGATCAAAACTTCATGAAACTATTTGATTACAATGTAGTATTAATATGGAAAATGAAGATTCCCCTTGCCAAGGAAACGGCTTTTTATCTCATGCTTTTCCTGAAAAATCCAAAAGATAGTGTGATGTCGGTAACATTAAGTGGCAGGAAGAAGAAGTCAGAGTTATTACAGTGACACATTTTCACGTGAATGACAATTAAAAAACTGGGAAGCGGCAGATTGATCTAATTTAGTATAAAAAAAACTTTGGAAGATTTTTATTTTTAGGAGGGGGCGGCTGTTAAACCTGGGATGAAGTGTTCGGCTGACATTTTTAGTTCTTTTCTCTTTGTGAAATTCATTAGAGTGAAGCACATTTAATCAAAATACCAATTTTATAAAATGGAAGTAAAATACTCCTGGTAATTCACATATCACTCTTTCCTTGGGTTTTTGTAACCGATTTTGATGACATAGTTCACAGACCGGAGAGTTGGAGTAGAATCAAATTCTTTCATCCTCAAGAGCCATGGTTAAACTTCACCTTTTGAGTAGCGCTTGCTATGCTTATTAAGTTGCATGCATTTTCCGGCTATGCTGTTTCTATCGTTGAAAGGATTTGTGGGTAAGCATCCCTCTGCTTGGCTTCCTCTTCCATCCCAATTGTTCATGAAGCCTGGATTGCTTTGTCTGTTCTCACATCACATTTCTTAATCATAGAAGGGACCATAGTCTAATGTCCCAAGAGTGGGTGATACCACACGCTAGATACTTGAGGCAGAAATGGAGACATGAGGCTGTTTCCAGAGTTAGTTCATATTTCTGCAGGAATACTGTAAAAGATAAAATTCTGGAAGGAAAGTCCTGGAATTAAGGCAGGAGTTCAGCATGGCACTTTAAACAGTTTTGCCAGTGTGTGGCAGTACTCCTTTAAATTTTATATTTAAATTTAATCTTTATCTTTCAGATTTAGCATATTGTTAAGCATGCATAGATGTCATTTTAGTGATTACTTAGCCATTTACCTTACCCCCTTGAACACTGACATTTTCCTGACTGCCATGCATGTGATATATTTCTTTGGCATCTAAAAGGTTAGTCTTGAGAAACTAATTTATCAAGAAGTTAGGAGGCTGATCCTTCTTAAGCTGTGACTTCCTCACAACTTGTAAGAGCTTCTTAGTAATTAAGATCAAATTTGTTCCTTCAGCCAGTTGAAATTGAATGCCCTCTGGTTTTGTTAGGCAGATCCATGGATTTGATGACTTGCTGTTTCTCTTCCTGCAGAATTCTAATTTCACTTATAGCTTCCCACCATTCCTCCCCTGCCTGGCCATCTAATAGTTGTGGTCTGACAGTGGGTCTAATTGGGGACTTTTGTACAAAGTAACTTATCTAATCAATGAAAAACCTTTGAGCAAGTTTACAGGAAAGAAAGTAGGCGATTTTTATGAATCAAGAAACAAACTCAGATTTCACTGTGTGGTGGTGTAGATAAACGAGAAAACAATGGCTTCTGTATGAAGCTGCCCTCTACGCCCCCAAAATTAACCAGTTTGACATAAGCATATTTTGCTTTTGGGTATAATTCTTTATAAGCAGTCTTCAGAACAGCGTACACAATGACTTTTTGTTAATTTATTTGCTTCTTATCCGTGTATTTTAATCTCTAGATTCAGGGTTAAGTATTTTTGAAGAGCTATAGATTCCTATTTTACTATGAATATCTACAAAGGACATATATAGTACAACCCCCTGTCCTGATGATGCAAGAAAAGCTGAAATGCTCGTCTCTAGGACTAAACCCACCCATGAAAAGACATATTTGCCTTTGTTTTATAAAGAATCAGTTTACTTCATAGAAGGTTGTAATAAAACTTAAAATAATTCAAGGTTAATGAGTCCCAAGTTGATGACCAAAAATGGCTCAAGTTGATCTTCGTCTCTCGAAAGAAAGGGTTTGTTGAGAAATTAATAGCCTCCATAAAATTTCAGGGCCACATTTAACCTATTTTAGATTCTGGTGTGCGAGCACAGTAATTATCTAAATGAAAAAGGATAGCCCTATTGATAAATATAACTTCTTTGAGCTTTGTACGGGGGGTGCCTGACAGTGACGAACCTCATGGCCTTTATTCTGCTGACCTAGTCTGTGGGCGTTATGCTGATTTTTGACTGTTCTTCTCTGAATTGCCTTGAATTACTAGCTTTATTTTGAGTTTTTTCAAGGATCTCTCTTTCATAAGTTTTGTTAATACTGATATTGAAGGAAAATATTTAATATTGTTTGCTCCCAGAAATATGTACTAAACACCTGGTTCCTGGAGGTTTTTGCAGATATTATATTGCGTTTTACTTTTACTTCTTAAGACTTTTGTATTCTATTTGGATGTATACATCTTTAATATGAATATCAGCTAAGAAAAGCCCCACAATGTTTAAAACAGCAATTCTCAGATTCAAGTGAAAATGTCATGGACCAGCCATCTGGGGCCTGGGTTCCAAGTGTAATGTATTTTTATGCAGTAATCGTGAGATTGTGAGATACATAACTTGACATTTATTTCTCAATATCTTTCTGAAATAAATGATCAGTGAGGACTCTTCCAGTTCTCGAATTCTAAATACAAATTAAACAATGTAGTTTTGATTGCATTGGATTAGGGTGCTCTTTCTGCTGGGTGAAGGTACAGAGCTGTAAAAAGCTGTGGGCGGCAGTGACACAGAGAATATGCATCTGTGCGTATGGACAAATTAATAGAGACAGGCTTCATCCCCTCCTCCACAGAGGTTCAAATCCACGCCGGTTCTAAGATGAATATAAGCGAGACAGAGACATAGGCACACGCAGGAGGCGCAGTTGAGGAATGCAAGTTACACCACAGACATGGAGGTGAGAAGACGTTGGATGAAAAAAGCTTGGAGGACAGCAATGAAGGAAAAGACCGATGTCTAAGTATAAGAAAACGTGTGAACAGGCAGGGCACACTTAAAACTCTTTAGAGACAAGAGGTTATTCTAAAACCAAATAGAAAAGAATTTCGAGATCCTTTTGTGAACAAGTCAATGCGACAGTGTTTATTGAAACATACTTGCCTGGCTTTGGGAATAAATGGAGATTGGAAATAAGTGGGGATAAATAAATCCCGCGATAAATGGAGAATATTGGGGAAAGCAGGGGAGTTAGAATGTGAGGGAGCTCTCCGTCCTCCCTGATGCTCGGCTGGCGGGAGGGTAGGGACTAGCCAATTAGCAGAGGTGTAAATTTGATCACTGTGCTTCTTCCAAATGATAGATGCCATAGCAAATTTAAAATATTGAATATGATAACTGAGCATGAATTTTTTAATTCCGCAATTAAAAGACTTTGCTCAAAACGCCATTAATTTTGAGTTTAGGTGAAAAAAGGGAAGCAGAATTCCTCATTGTCGTTTTTTTCCTTGGTGAGTGAGTTATAACTTTAGAAATTTAAATCAATACTAATGAGTCATCTATTCTTTTATCAGCTTGAGTCGTGTTGGTGATGGGGGAGTTCATGAGTCATCTTGCTTCCTTTTGAAAAATTATAACTAATTTTATAATGCGCATTTCCAGAGTACGTTCACCTGTCATCATCCATTCACTCAGCAAATACTTACAGGGCAACTAATTATACGTATTCTGTGCTAGGCATTCTGCAGTGCTAAATAAAATGTCCGACGTCCTGGTTTTCAAGGAGTGTGCAGACTGAGAGTGGAGGTTGACATTAATGAAATAAACATATTATTGAATATTCCTTTCCGAGGAGGTGACTTTTGAAGTGAGATCTGAAGCATTAGATGAGTCCCATCAGGTGAAGGTGGGGTAGTCAGTGTGTGGGGCTAAGAAGAGCATGCGACGGGCATTCCTTGCAGGAAGAGTGCTTGGGTGAAGCCGTCAGGAGCATCATGTGAAAGGAGAGAATTAGGCTCAAGCTTCGTGGGTGAAGCTGCAGTAGTAAGGTGAGGTTGAGGTCCTGTAGGGTAAGGAGTTTGGATTTAAAAGATGACGGTTGGGCTTGGGAAATGGATTGTTGGGGGCAAGAGTGGAAACAGGGAGACCAGCTGAGGGGTGATGACAACACACTGGGTGGGGGGTGCGTTAGAGGGAGTAGGAGTGCTGGAGATGGAGAGGATGGGTGAGTAGAGGGTGTATTTTGGAGACAGTACCAAGAGGGCTGGGCGATATGGAGTAGGAGAGAGAGATGGACTGCCCCTCAAACAATTCCAGCCTGAGCACCTGGGTTTGGGGGAAAGTCAAGGAAGACTTGGACCCCTGGCATTTGAGATGTCAATGAGGGCTCCCAGGGAGGGTGTCAGGTGGTCAGGTTGGGTACCTGAGTGCCTAGAGAAGCGTAGGTTGGAAATCTCGGTATCTGCACGTGTGCCGTTTGGGTGACATCAGTGCCATGGACATGAGTGGGGCGATCTTGCGGGAGTGCGCAGAGGCTGCGCCCGATCCCTGAGAGCCGCCGTGTGGAGTGGCGGAGGAAGGGCCTGCAGAGCGGGAGTGGGACACCGTGGCGTGCACCCAGGGCAGCGCTGTAAGTAGGAAGGAGTGGCCAGCTGCGTCAAAGGCTGCCGAGAGGTCTAAGAAGACTGAAGAATGCCCACGGAGCTTAGCAA
Organism: Rousettus aegyptiacus; assembly: GCF_014176215.1. NCBI lineage: Eukaryota > Metazoa > Chordata > Mammalia > Chiroptera > Pteropodidae > Rousettus > Rousettus aegyptiacus. Next base: position 28,924,496 of record NW_023416286.1, read on the forward strand.
CGTGGGGGTCACCGCTGGCGTTCCAAAGAGCAGCTCTGATGGAGCAGCAGGTTGGAAGGCAAATTGGAAACAGTGGGAGGAGCAGAAACTGAGAAAGTGGGGACAGTGTATGTAGATGTGGTTTTGAGATATTTGTGGAGAGAGCGGAACAATAGGGCAGTGGCTGGAATGGGAGACGGGGCCAAGAGAAAGGTTATTATTGTCTGTAGGAGGAGAGACTTGTTTGTTTTTGCAACAGACATTTGTTTGCTGATGAGAATAATCCAGTTGAGGGAGATTGATGTGCAAAATGGGGAAAGAGGCAAGGTCTTGCAGGAAGTGAGAAGGGAAGGCACATTGATTAGTAATAAGTGGGGCTGAGAGAGGGACCGTGAGAGCTGATACAGAGGTTCATGGAGTCGCAGGTGGGGATATGGTCAGTTACAGCATTTCAGTGGAGAGCGAGGCAAGGTCGTTGTCAGTTGAAAGAGGAGGGAGGAGGAACGTGAACAGGTTTAGACACTGGGGATAAAGGAAGCAAAAATCGTCCCGTGCATGGCGAAGGCCTGCGGGAGAGATGTCCTAGGAATGTGGGGTAGCATCAAGGGCTCCATCTCTTCTCAGAAGCCTGAGTTAGGTCAGTTAAGCCCCATTTTCTCCATGTTGGAACAGCATCAGTGAGTGGCCTGGGGCGTGCCTTGTAGAGCTGGAATTAATTAGAACACACACATCCTGACTCCTATTCCAGTGCTCACTGCTCAGTTCCAGTTTACCCTTTAAAAGCTATTAACACAAGAGGGAAGCCTTGAATCTTTATAGTATGGATTTGCATTACAAAGCTGTCAAACCGTGATTAGTGTTCTGTTTCTTTTCGTGTTTCCTTAGTAGTTTCAAGCATCAAAGGTATTTTACAAGAACAGTAGGAAGGGAGTTGGGCTTGGCTCACCCATCGATGAAATGCAGATGAAATGCAGTATTTCCACGTCCTCCTCCTCCTGACCTGATTGTGTGCCTTTAGCACATAGGGAAGCAGTGTAATTAGAGTTCTGGGGGCTTTATTATCAATAATGGAAACACCACAGTCAGAAATCTCTTTAGCCCTAAGCACTACCATTGGGGCTAAGTGGCTCCCCTGGGTGCCATGAGTTGCTGCCAGCAGTCTTTGCAAGAGGTAGCAGGGAACGGGGCAAGGGATGGGGACCAAAGTACGAGAGAGAGAAAAAGAACTGTCTGCTTTCTCCTGTCCGCGGAGCTCAACAGCTCAGGGCTGCCGGGTGTCAGCTGGGCAGCCAGCAGGAGAGGTTTGGGAGCACAAGCATTTGTCAGGTCCGTCTTCTGCACTGTGCTCTCACAGGTGTTGGTCTCTGTGATGGTTCTCTTGTTCTCTGCATTTCACAGGCCAGGGGGCTGAGGCTTCACAAGATCGTCAGGTCATAAAACTAGCAGGTGAGGGAGGCAGAGTCTGTGAGGAGGTGGCCGAGGGGACACGTCAGGAGGAAGCACTGGGAAAGGCAGAGCCATGGGACGCCTCCAAGAACTGGGCTTATTTGGACGACCCCAAAGCCATGGTTCCAGTGGAGATGGGTCGTTAACTTGTTGTGGTTCACGGGCCGTCAGCAGGTGGGGCACCCTAGGAGTTGGGGCTGTACCAGGAGGAGCCTGGAGGATTTGACTGCCTTATTCATGAGCAGCTCACCTTCAGATCCCAGACCCAACCAGAATTCCTTCCACTGTCACTTTCTGCTAGCAGAGACCCCTTCTCCGGACACAGAGTGGTAACAGGCTGGCTTCCTTTGCTTTGTCACTATTGTGTTTTTAGTTTCATATGTCAACTTATACTGTAATAATAAATGCCCCTCCACTGAAATTGTGTGCCCCTCGATGCCCTGAGGTTGTGGGCTCAGTTATTTTATCTTCTGAATAGAAAGACCCCTGACTGGGCATGGGGGTGGGGGGCATGGTGTTGATTCTGAGCACACGGAGTGGAATGGCTGGAGCATGCTCAGGTGGGACAGAAGTGCTGTCACCTGTCACCTCTGCTCAGGAACCCCTCGTTCCTGGCTGCTGACTCCCCCAGGTCTTAATCACAGGCAGGACCTGCTGGAGTTGAGGCTGTTCTTTTTTAGAAAACAAGCCCAGGTCTGACTCTTGATAACGACTTTATTTGCAGTATTCTTTCTAGTTCATAAAACTTTTTCCTCATCATTGTAACCCCGGGAAAAAGGAAGGGATGATATTAATATTATTCCTGTTTGTAGTCGAATGAGGCTGGGAATTGAAACCTCGTGTAGGCAGATCCCAGGGTTTAGACCCCTTTCGTTCTGAATAGCCATTTGTAATCCAAATACATTTTCTACAGAAATAATGTTACCTGCAGATTCAGTTCAGTCTGCCCACAAACAGTGCATGTAGCCTGTTTCCTGGATTTTCTCAACACTTCACCTCTTCTGAGCTCCTTTTCCCGCTGTGTCTGTAGCCTTCACTCAGAGCTCTGGTTGTTTCTGTGTACGGGTGCCCTCTGCCTGTCCCCACAGCCCCCAGCACCCAGCCCTGTGAGTGCTCTGCCTGGGCCAGGTGATGTTTGCAACCTGCACTTATATGGGGAATGTCTCCCGTTTTAAACACTCTTCTGTCCCCATTATGGCCCAGGACAAAGGGTGCTTCTCCGGCCGTGGGGCGGGCAGCGTTCTCTCTGAGAAGCTTGAGAGTGAAGTAGGCTTTGGCACACACTAAGAAGTGTGTGGGGGTGGACTACGAGCAGGGGTTTGGGGGCCAAAGAGGGGGGAGCAGAGGCTGAGGAGAGCGAGGAGTGGCTGGCGGGGCCTGTTTGGCTGCAGTTGCCTTAGCGAAGTGCTGTAACTGTTGGTTCTTAAGTTGCTTCTCCTCCCCACCTTTATTTCAAATCCTTTGAGAACCCTGATAATGAAGCTCACTGCTACTTTACAGATAAGGGCAATTCTTGAAGGAGAGATAAGGTAGAGTAGTGAAATTGTTTGAAGCCAAATTCGAGAAGTGTTTGCTTTAGATTTGGGGGTAGCCATAGGAGTAAACATTTAATAACGGGGTAAGTTGGAGGGGCTTAAATTTAGAGGCTACTCTATTGTTAAATTATTGACTTGAAGGATAGGTACTTTGAAGGTTGGCAGTGATATATGAGGCCCTGTCAGGATATCTTTCAATAATTAAGAAATAAGTAGTTGAAATTCCATTTTAGCTTCAGGAGCAGTGAAACTGTTCCCTAAATGGATCTTTTAGAGGAGTGAGTGTGTGCCCGCCCCTCCAGTGGAATTATCCATCAGGCATCTGTGGGACATTGAAACCAGGAAGGTGGTTCCCGTGTTCCAAGAGAGAGAAGTGCCCAGATTTAGTGACTCTGATACTTGTAGAACCCCAGAAGAGAAAACATTTAGGTCTGTATTTCAAGAAGTAGCGACAAAAAGCTTTATCATCAGAATAGAAATGGAATATCTTATAAAAATTAACATTGAGTCATTTTTAAAGATGCACAGGTTAACCTTGAACTTTGGTACCCATTTCATGTCAATTATTAACTGCAGGATGAAGCTTCCCACCTTTTTATTCCAGAAGGCCATGAGCAGACGCCTCTTGGCTCTTGAGTTCTGACGTCTGTCTTGTCACTGAGCCCAACTGTCTGTGCTTTGAATGTGGGTGGCTGCACAGCCCGAGAACCTTCACGGTCATCAGTCAGGGGCAGAGGTGTATTTCCCCAGAGACAGTCAGAGGCTTGTATGATACAGTCTGGAGCATTTTGGCAGAAGGTGGTGGGGGCCAGGCTGAGTGGCAACAGGTGCTTGGTGACTGGCCCTCAGACCTCACCCTCACAAAGTTGCCACACCAAGCTCTCCACTTTTCAGCTCAGCCTTGGCCAAATACCACTCAGGCATGAGAGGTATCTTTTCTTTAGATACCTCTAAAAACAAGGAATTTTAAACAATCTGGAAAGTTTCTTTAACTTGAATAGAAACTTAGTTTTCCTGACTCCAAATTTTATCATGTGCTGGTAGCACAGGAAGACCAGTTGAGGGTAGAGTCACAGAAGTACTGCTAAATTATTCGTGCAGCAATTAGCATCTGTTTAGCATTATTCAGGTTTTTTTTTAAACCTATTAAAGTAACCTTAATAATACTATCGTCTAAAATAGATATTATATTAGTCTTATATCAAATGAGATGAAAGTCAAATTTATAAAACATTGAATCTCTTAAATCTAAATCTAACCAAGGATGGAATATATCCTGTTAATTTGTCAAACTTGGAGAGAACCGCCTTACATGAGACAGTAAGGATTAATCAAGCCTGAGTAAGAGGGAATTTGAAAAATACAGTTTTCTAATTATACAATCTCTTCTCCCTGGTCCAAGGTTAATGCAGTTCTGAATTCTGACAGTTAGTAATAGAAAAGAAGAAGAAGAAAAAAAAGACCAAAGCATATGAATTGTCTTATAATTACCTGAAACAGAGGTTCTCCTTCTGGCAATGGAGAACTTTATAAGTGTTAATCTGATATTTTTAGCTTTTGATTCTTTTCCTTTTAAACAATGTTGAGAATAGTTGAAGGGTTTCATGTTACTCTTTGTGCCGATCACAAATACTTGTAGTGTTTCGAGAGTTCTTTTGCTTATTGGCTTAGCCACAGATGACTAATTCTAGGTAAATAGTTAGAAAATTGGTCTCTTTTTTTTTGGACAGTTTAGTTATCTTATGACTACTTCCTAGACACTATATCTTCGGGGTGCATGGTCTCATTCCTGCTCAAATATTAAAACTGTGCTCATCTCAAGATCACTGTGAGAACTGTCCTCTGTAGTTGGTTTTGCGCTCAAATGTTTGCAGCATTGCTACATTTATTCCAAGGCAATATAATAAAAATGCTAGCACTACAAAAAGATAAATTCTTTAAATTTTTGCTGTCAAATGCCTATAGAATGTTTATTGTAGTGAGAAAAGTTGCAGAGAAGTCTGGGGCCACCCAGCGAAAAGGCTTGAGGAGAAAATGAGACATTGGGGTTAGAAATGTAGATTTAGGGTTTTACAACTAGATCTATTTGAGAATCTAAGAATGGATGAATTCTTTAAGTCAGTGACCGCTGGAGAAAAGTCGAAGAGCAGAAGTGAACCTTGGGAGATGCCCAGAAAGGCAAGAGAAAGAAAAGGACCCACAGAAAGCAGGAGACCCCAGAGGGTCTGGTGCTCCTGCGAGGGGTTAGAGTGGAGAGGGCGCAGTTCCCAAGAGCCGGGGGAGCAGACAGATGAGATTGCGAGCACGAGATTCGGAGTTTGGGTCAAGACAAAGCGCCCGGCGGTGTGGTGGAACCAGCTCACCAGAGCAGACATGCGCATGTCTTCCCAACTCCGAGTCGTCGTGTCATGTTGGGAACGTGAAATTGGCCACGTGCGGGTGTTCACACCACCGAAGTGGGCAGCTGCTACAAATTAGAGCCATTTAAAAAAATTGTTGGTTGTAAACATTACTGGCATGTTACAGGGGTCTGCGGGTTTCCAAGAGTAGTGTTTCCCAAACTTTTTACATGGTGACTCAGCAAACATAGTTTACACCTGAAACACACACACGCACGCACACGCACACACACGCGCGCACACACATACACATGGAACAGTTTTGAGGAGCAGTACCTTCCTTCTCTTCCTTCTCTTTTAATCAGTTTCATTAAAAAAGTAAACAAAAATGCTGTTTATAACTCACTAAACTGATTTCATGACCTGCAGTTTGAAAAAGATGGTTTTAGAGACAACCAAGGGTTTTATATGCATTACAAAGTCAAGAGCCAATTATTTAAAAAGTAAATTAGAGTAGCAGTTGTAAATGGGACAATTTCTTCTTGAAAGAAAGGAGTAAAGAGATCTAAAATGCTGACAAGATGGGCTCTTCGGAATGGGACTAAGTATACATGCGTAAAGGAGAAGAAAATGGAGTAGAGAGAAGCCAGTGCCATCAGAAGTGGCTGGAGTGAGAGCTTCGCTGAGAGCCAGGCCTTGCCCTTGGCAATGGGAGAGAAGACTCACGCTTCATGGTCAGCAGCCTGGCTTAGAGAAGATCAGCTATTTTAGAGGATGGAAGGAGGAAACTGGACACATTAGGAAAAAGCTAACAATTGGATACTTGCTATTTTTTAAATTGTCCTTATTTAGTTAGTTGGAAATGCACTTTTTGAGAGCCACTGTTATTCCTGCAAACCGAAAGAGCACCTATGCACCTTGTCACACAGCTCTAGGGGGCAAAACTGGGCCTTGAACCCTGGGGCTGACTCCTGTTGTAAAGCTCTTCCTCCATACTTCCCTGCCAGGTGGAGAATAAAGTGGGGGAGATGCTTGGCCTGTGGTCAGGCCAGTCAGGGCCCGGAGCAAGGAGTGAGCCAGTTAGGGCTTGCCCTGAGTGCTCTTTGTCGCCTGAGGCAGATTTGGCAGTTACCTGTTATCTGATCAGTTTAGGTGGCCAGTCCAGGTAAATGAGTCCCCAAACTCCACTCTGATTAACCTACATTAAGTAAATCAAATGGACAGTTGTCAAGTTGTTCTGCCCAGTTTCCGCTGTGGGCACAGTCTGGGGGGCCTGAGGCCTAAGTCCTAACTGAGTAGTGCTTCCTGATGCATCAGTCAGTACTGAAGAGAAACGCATGTAGTTTTGGAGATGAAGCCGAGGGTCAGAGCCACAGAGGCTGTGGAGCTCGTGGACCTGGGGCCAGTGCCAGGCTTCCGGATCCGGGTGCACCCCACGTGGAGAGTTATGAGGTGGGCGGGGTTGGCCTGAGGTATCAGGTGCTGCCCTGGGTTGGGGTTTCTCTTTCAATGATGTAGGGGCAGACAGGGGAAGCCGGTGTCAATCAGAGAAGGTTTGGTGGGCCAAGGGGACTCTGGGGAAGGTGAGAATTGGTGTTTGTCATTTCTGACGTTAAAGAGGTACAGGGATGAATCAGAGAAATCAAGTGCGGATGGAACACTTGAATTGTGTTTTTGCCATTGTCTCATTTCGAATATGTGGGGTCGTGGATTGTGAACTGTTTTTTTCAAAGAGTCTCACATGTGCCTGACACCCAGCTATTCGTGCTGCCCGGTAGACCTCATGCTTTTCTAACAAGAAGCCTTATATTTTCCATCTTGTGATTTTACAGTTAAGAGAAAGAAAGTCTGTTTATGATCCTGTATATTATTTCTACAAACCACCCCTCATACAGGGACGTTGGATGCTGCCCAAGAGAATCCGTTTCATGTGGTAATTTTCATTAATGAATCCAGACGTATAATGTTAAATTTTTCCCCAAACTGCCTCAGATGAGCTAGAGGACAGTAGGTGCTGTCAGTGTGACAATTTTTAGAGATTCAAAAGAGAACAGTGTAATAGGTTTCCTAACAGATGCAGAAACTCTGTAGTTCTGAATGTTAATACCAACACCATCAAAAATATTTATTAGATAGGAAAGCATATTTTTGATATTTGAATTTAAGAAGATTTTCTGTATTTCCCAACGTCATCATCACTAATTGGAATCTGCATTTCCTCTTTTATTCATTCAATAAATATTTAACACCCATTATGTTCATGGCATCGAATTACACTCTGGGGGAGTTACAAAGAACCTGGAAGACTGGTCTCTGCCCTCCAGGGGGAAATAGAAGAAATAATTACATCTAATTGTTTTTAACACCCGAGCAGTGTTAATCCCTGCTTGGGAATGTTTTGGTCACCAGGGAAGGAAATGGGGCCAAGGGGACTTCTGCTGAGGCCAGCATCCTCATGGCCACTGAGCATCAGGGCCTTTCTCTTTCCTGTCCTCGTGCCCCTCGGGGTTTATAGGGCAGCGTGGCTCAGGGAGCTGGCTCAGGTCCCTCTGGCCCATGGGGATTGCTCTCTGATGGGCTGTGATCTGATTAAGTGCAGCTTTTTTTTTTCTTCAGATTTCCTTACAATACTAGAGACTTTTATTTCCACGCACGACTAAGGCTTTCTGAATCATGGTCTTCACAGACTAAACGAGCACTCCTCTGTATTTTCTGGAAGGGCCCTAAGTCAGCTTTCTGCCTGCAGCGTGGCAGAGCCACTGTGGGACGCACACTCATACACAGTGGCCGTTCTACCTGAGAGCAGGAGGCCTGGGGCGGAACGTGGCCCTTCACCCCATCTGAGCTGGGGAGCAGGTATTCAATAAAGGCTCACTAAGTGAACACTTGATGGCCGAGATGTGTGAGAGCCACGAGTTTAGGCCTCAGTGCTCCTGGAGGAAGGTGTGAAGTGTAGAAGGCTGGTTGGAGAGGGTGGAAGAGACCCTTGACGTCTCCGTGTTTATAATTCTAGGAGGTTTGTGTGATTTGGACCAGGTCCAGGTCGTCATTAATTCGTTCAACAAACATTTATTTTAGCACTTGTGTGCATATCATGTGTTAAGTCACCTTGGGGATATGATACCAGAGGATTCTGTGAGGTAGTGTTTCCTAAACATGTCTGCATGTTAGAATCATGTTGGGGAACCTCTTAAAAATTTCGAGGCCCAGACAATACCCCAGGCTGTCTCAGGCTCCTTGCATGAGACATGGGAGCACCCGTGGAATTCCAACATGCAGACAAGTTTGTGAATCACTGTCACAAGGAGATTATAATATAGTTTTAGATAATGTACTCGGAAAATTAAATAGCAATATAAGGTAGCATACAGCAACTTCACAAAGCAGACAGGCGATTCCAGACTAAATCAGTGGTGAGTACGACTCTTCCCTTGAGAAGAGCGCTCTGTGGGTTAGGTGGTGGGAATACCTAGCTAAATGGCTGGCAGGATGGGTAGGCTTTGATAGGTACGAGTGAGGCGGGTGCTTCCTTTATCCTTGAATGCAGGCAAGTCTGAGGATGACCTTGGATCACTGGGGATCTTTAGTGGAATAGGCCAGTATAGCAAGAACTTGACTTTTAATTGCCATTAAGTGGATGAATATTTTTCTTATAAAAAAATAAACTACTGGTTATCCACTGGAGTCCTGGTGTGAGTGTGGGTTGAGAACCTTGAGGTGAAGCAGATCCTTTGGGGCAGAAATGCTCAGCTTCACGTCTTGATTCTCTTGCTCTTAAAATTGCTTCCTGCCCTCTTAACGGCCACAGCAATATCCCTGCCTGTGCACATCGACACCCAAATGAGCCGTTTTATGTGGGCAATTCCATACCCCTGGGTCTTGTGGAGCTATGAGCTATTGTTCCACTGAGGGTGGGTGAAGATATTGACCTTAGCCCCTCCTGGCTGCTGTAGGTGCTTACTGACCCAGGGCTGCCTCAGTGAACCATTTCGCTGCTAATGGCCAACCTGTCAGACCACATGACCCTCATTTAGTATTCTCAGTACTTTGTTTCCGATCAGTTTTTTTTTAAATGGAGTCTGTTATACGTTATTTCAGAGGGAGAATGGAATGCTTCAACACTATTAATAAATTCTTCATGAGCTGCAGTCTAAGTTTTTCTTTTTTTCTCGTTCGCACCCGCAGTGTGCCATGCCGAGCTGAATGCCATCATGAACAAAAACTCAGCTGACGTGAAAGGCTGTACTATATATGTGGCCTTGTTCCCATGTAATGAATGTGCTAAGCTCATCATCCAGGCAGGTAGGAACCGGCCGCTGCATTTGTCACATTTGCATTGCTGCCTGCTCGTCGGTAGCTCACTGCAGACGTGTTTGATCTTAAATCGCTATTGTTTAGATCTAAATTAATTGCACTACCAACTTTGGAGGATGTTTCCTGTGTTTTGTTTTTGAATGGTGCCAGGTATTCTAAGACTAATTGTATCCTCTGTAATTCTTAGCATGTTTTTAATTTAGTTTGCAACTTCTTAAACTGCAAGCTGCCAAAAAACAACACAGGCTTTGCATATAATTACTGTCAATTTACTCTTCTCTGACATATTGTGCATAGATTAAGGGGGAGGGAGAGAAATGAATTTCTGTCAGAAACAAGGTCAGCTGGGAGTCCATATATGAAATTTTAATTTGTATCTAATATATGATAGATATTTGAGGACCTACACATACCTTTGCATATAAATGTCATAAGGCTCCAATGGTACTACTTTAAGTTTTTCTTACCATAAATCTGTGCCATTGTAATTCACATACTTCACTTTTTTCAAATTGTCACATCTAAGATTCGGTTACACTTTATCTCCATAAAACTCTTGGCATGAGATTTAAAGACTTATCACGTTAGCCAGATGTCTGGTTTAAAGGGGCGGTTTTTGACGAGCCCATGGCTGTCTGAGCGGAAGAGGTCTGGTGGTGTCAGAATCAAAAGTCTCCGTTAAGGAGTGTCGTGGGCGGTCCTTCGGGAGTTTTCAAAGGCTGTCCTTGAGCACAGAGGAGGTGGCAGGCATGTGGGAAGGGCAGCATGTGCCCTGTGAGGTGCCTTCTGCTGTCCCTTCAGAGGCTGGCGGAGGAGCAGGGTGGCGGATCAAGCGCCCTCCAGATTCTTGGCCCTCAAGTTAGCACTGCCGGGTGAGACAGGAAAAGAAAACAGATCTGCTCTCTTTGGCACCGGCCTGAGCTGGTCTGCAGGGCCGTTCTCAGCGGCCCGGTGGGACTTCTCCCTGATTTTGCCAGCATTCTCCACTCCCCTCCATTTGCCTCTTGAGTTGAGTAGTCACTTTATGAATAGAGAATATTTGATTGCCTGCAGTAAAGAAAATTTGTTAATCGGATCAAGGCTTGACTACTCGACATGTTTCACTATGCATTTGTTAAAAAAAAATCCATAAAAACTGGAGAGCAGATTAAATATAATCTGTTCACTGCTGTATTCGAGAGCAGCGACTCTATATTGTAGTAACTGGACATGTGTGCAAGTGCACTTGGAAAAGGCGATCCATCATAGACACTATCAGGGCTGTCTGCTTCTGCACGGCCATCGTGGGTCTCTGTGTGTGTATACTAATGGGGCTTCTTTCACTCTTGCCTTTTAAGGTATCAAAGAAGTTATTTTCATGTCTGATAAGTACCATGATAGCGAGGAGGCAACAGCTGCGAGGCTCATGTTTAATATGGCTGGGGTTGCCTTTAGGTAAGTAGGAACAACTCGGGGGGAAGGTGGCACGAAAGCCTGATGGAGAAACAGATTTGACCTGGGCCGATGCTTAATTTTTACTTGTGATGCCCGACTTCCACACCTGGAAGCATCTTTTCCAACGCAATAGACTAAGAATCTAAGGATTATTTTAGGGGTAGATTTTTAAGAGCAGTGAGAAAAGTATTTGAAGACAATCTGTCTAGGGATTGCACTTTAATATTAGTAGCTTTCCAAGACTTGGACTAATTATTCTAGTAGCAAGAAATTTTTAAAAATTCACAGGTTTTATAATATTAACATTAAACCTCTGTAAACTTTGCAAATGTAACAACTCTGGCATAGAAAATTTAGGAGGAAAGTAACCTGCCAGGTTTGAAAGACCAGGAATTCTTTTTACAGCAACATTTTAAATTGAGATTCGAAGTCATTTAGGTTTTCATGATTATCTTTGCTAGGCAAAATTGAGAGGTATGTTTTACTTGCAAGTAAGTTTATCCAGCTTTGATTCATGGTGGAAACTTTTTTTGAGACTGTAAAAGCTTTCAAAGCAGTTCCTTTACAGTATTTGTGGTCAGCAGTGGGGTTCTTGTAAATGGTAACCTACTGGCCCCTCACATTCCTCCTTAGGGATATAGGTTATAGGTCGTGAAACTGTTGTGCCTTATAAGACTTCAAATCCAAGTTATTTGCATAATAATAATTAGATATTTACTCTTTACAGATTTTTAAAAGAATATGTTTAGTCCCCAAACATTTTCTTTTTAGGAGTTACATTAATGGGCAAAAAATATAGTGGATTTATTTTCCTTCTGCATTTTTTAGAACATGATTTTAAAAATGACTCCTCATTGAACCTAGCTGATTTTTGCTATGTACAAGAGGCAAAAGAAATCTCAGCTTTTTTTTGCTTTAAAGTGATTCCACATCAGGCCGCAGAAATTTCCTAGAAAATAAGCTAAATCTGGTGGGAAAACGTAATCGGATGTCATGTTATACAGTTAATTTATTAATCCTTTGACTCCCCGTTAATTCATGAACTCAGCCAACTGAAAAACCAACAAGCCCAGCCACCCCACGCATCATTTTGGGTCTTTGTCTTTTCTGGGCCATGTTTCTCTCACTATGGTGCTCTGTAATTGGCTCCTATAGGATAAACTATCGAGCAAATCCGGGGAAAATTTTTCCTCCCCATAGAAAATGTAGGTTAAGCCGAAGTAAACAAATCGCTTTAACTACTCACTGGATAATATCATTATATATTTTGTTTCTTACGTTTAGGAAATTCACACCAAAGTGCAGCAAGATTGTCATTGACTTTGATTCAATTAACAGCAGACCGAATCAGAAGCTTCAGTGAGTTACATCTCATTAAACCTCCAGAAGATTGAGATTATCCTCTTCTAAGGAGCTGCTAATGCCTTTCATCTTGAAGTTACACATAACTTTTTAATAGCCAGTACAGCAAAAGTAGACATCTAAAGAATATAAAGCCTGAAATCTTCCTAACTCTCTCTCCTGTCACATGGAATCGGCATCTGTTTAAGCTATTGATTTAGGGTTTAAGATAAAGGAGCCTGTAGATGGCATGTCGCAGGGGGCTGGAGTGGGGTGCCTTCCCTTTGTGTCCTGGTTTGCTGGGATGCTGGTGGCTCTGCAGAAGGGCGTTAGCTCTCTGTCATCCACTGCATCTCACAGCTGCCGCACGCTGCTGCATGTGCTGGAAAGACAAATAAATAATTGTTGTGTTCCTAGCGGGATGAACAGACACACTGATTTGAACATCTGGCCCAAATGAAGCATAACATATAGCGCCCTTGGAAAAAAAGAAATAGGACCCACACGACAGCAGTGTTAAAGTATTTGCTTTAGAGAGTTGAGGGAAACCCCCACCCACTCACCCAAAAAACCTAGAGAGGATGGCACATCTGCCCTGACAGCCGCTGGGCGTACCTGAGCTGTGGGTACTTTCTCTACTTCTGATACCACAGGGTAGTGGCCCAGTGTCTCTCTGGAGATGGGAACCCCTGTTGTTTTTGCATCTTCGTTTTGGTTTGTTGGTCACATGGAGCTCTTACCTTAGTTTGTCTGAGTAGCGAGTTGTTCCCGGAGCAGACAGCCTACCTCCTCTTGTCACCCCTAAGACCACGCCCTGCTGTGGCGTTGAGGATTGTGTGGATTAGGGGGTGGGGGTCAGGCACCACTTCTGCCACGTGGGAACGAACATGGTTGCCACTCCTCCATGTGCCAACATGGTCCATTTCCAAGGCCACTCCACAACCAGAGAGTAAATTGATTCTTATCCCGTAAGTGAAATGTGAGGAAATTCAGCCCGCCTCGAGGCAGTTTATTCCAGATCTATTGATGATGGGAGCTCATTTGTGCTCCTGGCGCCATGCCTGCGTTCTCTGACACAAATCTCAGCTTCCTAATCACTGTGACTTGGGGACCACGCACCTTGTCTTTAATCTCATTTAATTTTTATTAAACATGCTCAGTACCTTTGTTGAGAAAATGGTTTCTTTATCCTAAAGATAATTACTGTTTTAAAGCACTCTTATATTTTTTATGAGTTTTATTTTGTCTCTGAGGTTTTGTACTCCATATTCTGGGGCATTTTGTAATTTGGCTGCTTACCAATATTATTAAAGTCTTATTAAAATCTACCCTACCGAAGTATGTTCATTTTTACATTATAATCATATGCTTAACTCTTCATTTCTCTCATTTCTGTATTGTCTGCAAAGCACATTGCATATGTTTGCGTGCCCAGAGAACAATCTGAGACCCTGACCCCGTGTACTCCACCCGGGCTGATGGGTAGCACTTCTTTATGTACCAAACTGAAGATGCTAAGAAAGGTTCTCTTACCTTTCTCTCCTGTGTGCCTGCTCTTTGTCTCAGGTGTGGCCATCTGATAGGTCCCAGGCCTCCTCCTCCCTCCTGTAATACTTCAGTCTCCAATTCTTGTTTCTCCTGCTGATCTCTTGCCTTTTTAACCCCTCTTCCTGCATCTCTCTTCTTTTATCTTCTCAATTTTTTCTCTATTAGCTCCTCCAAACCCCTTGCCGTCTCTTTGTTCCAGAATGCATAAAACAAAAGGTATGTAGAAGAAAAAAATCAGTAAAGGTACTTAAAGACAGAAAACACATTAGATACTTACAGTGCTGCAAATCCTGAGTTGGGAGCCCTGTTAACAAATAATGTATAAGTTTCGTTATTTCACAGTCATAAACATGTGCAGGGGCTAATAAGCCAGCAGTGCATCTAATTTATTTAATTTGACACTATCTTATATTTTGTCCCATTTTGAAACATTGAGGTTTAGTGAAGAAAATCTTTTTTCTTTTTCCTTTTTGGAGGAGGTTGACAGAAAGGACCCTTGCTGAGAAGGAAGTGTGTCTGTTGGCAGTTTGGGGTTGGGTCGTTTGTGCGGGGCGATGCGCTCTGTGTGGGTATGTGAGGCTTCCAGGTATAGACCACGTTGTTGAACTTGACTCCTAATGATTGGAGTGTAAGAAATTGTGTCTCAGTTGCTGGCCTTACTATGCGAGTAGTGTACTCTTCTGTCCAGAGAATTCTGCAGATGTCAGTGTTCCAGTTAATAGGGGTTTGCTTTGAATTGTTGCCTTTGGGAAAAGCATTCCAGAAAGAAGGAGTTTAGAGCAGTCTTCTGTCTTGCAGGCAGTGCTAAATAATTGTGGTGAAGGGAGACTGTGTCTGAGAGGAATGTTGCTTCCTGTCATGGCTAATAAATGACAATGGGGAAACCATCTTTCACTGAACCGTTAGTGGGAGAATTACATTTAAAAGGCAAAATTTGTGAGTGGAATGATAGGAATTCCATTTTTCGGATACATTTTATGCTTTTGTATTTTTTACAAGTCTGCCTTTACAGACTTCTGAAGCCCAAGAAGACCCAGCCATGAAAATGATCTAGTATATTAGCCACGATTTCCAAATTAAAAATGAAGCAAAATAAGGGAACAAGTATAAACAGAAAAATCTTGAGAAAAACTTGCATAAAATTCTCGTGTGATCAATGATCTAAAGGTCCTGTGTGCCAGACAGATTTTTTATCTTCTGATGTCCATATCTACCTGCAGATTAAAAATATTTAGGCTGAAGAATAGATTATTGCAGCAGGGCCTGAAAATGCAGGGGAGATCATTTTCTTATTGTGGCACCAGTAAGAAGTTTTAATGGTTATACTTCACTTGTTTTTGTTTTTTAAAGTAAGGTCACTAAAAATGATAGTTTCATCAAGTCGTCAGCCAGGAGGCCTCCCTAAAACTCAGTGGGAAGACTGGACTTCAAGGGACTGGAGCTTTACCTGCTGTCGGAACCATAGGGATGAGAGTTACAGATCACATCTGTGGAGGCAGGCAAAATAACCTTGGGCCCAGGACTTTTGGGATCCAGGGTCACATTTAGAGGAAAGGCTTATCACATTTAGAGTAATTGAGGGTGCCCAAGAATTCGTCTAAAGAGACCCAAAGCTAGCCCAGTTTTCCTTTCAGAACTGTCGGAGTGGTCTAAAGCCATTTCTTCACGAGAGTATATGAATCTCCACATAGTTACTGAGCACCTACCGTGCCTTAGGGGGGCTCTGCAGTGGTTTCTGCTTCAGTGTTAGAGAAGATGCAGAGGGTCAGGTAACAGAATTGGTAGTCAGATGAAGCCTACGATATTGCGATTTATCATAAGATATATATTTGATCTTTTTTGCCATTTCTGGCACAGAGCTAAAACCCTTGGAGTATCCTAAGTGATGTGAGTGATAAAGGTGTCTCTTGTTAGGTAAATGAGGTGACTTTGGGATCTCACATAAGGATGAAGGCTGGTTGCCAGGAGAACCAACCGTGTGATTAAAGGGTTGGAACTTTCAGTCCCACTCCACCCTGCTCTGGTGAGGGGAGAAGGGCTGGAAGTTGAATCAATCGGCAGTGGCCGGTGATCTAATCGGTCATGTCTATATAGCGAAGCCTCGATAGAAACCCGAGGACAGGGTCTGGAAGAGCTGTGTTGGTGAACATGTGGAGATCTGGAGAGAATGACACTCCTGCAAAGGTCAAGGGTGCTCTGTGCCCCCTTTTCCACACCTCGCCCTGTGCTTCTCTTTCATCTGGCTGTTCCTGAGTTACATCCTTTTACAATAGATGGGTAATCTAGTAAGGGAAATGTTCTCATGAGTTCTGTGAGCTGCTCTAGCAAATAAATTGAACTCAGGGAGAGGGTGGTAGGAACCTGATTTATAGCCAGTTGGTTGATAGTACCGGTGACAACCTGAGCTTGTGATTGGCATCTGAAGTTGGGGGTGGGTGGGTGGGTGCAGTCTTGTAGGATTAAGCCCTTTACCTGTTGGAGCTGATGCTAAATCCAGATAGTACAGAACTGAGTTGAGTTGTAGCACGTCCAGCTGGTGTCCTGAAAATTACTTGGCAATATGGGGGAAAATTATCCCCCCACCAATGTTGAATTTGGGTCTAGGAACCCAAAATAAAGCCTAACTTTGCCAACCTCTTTACTAAGCTAAATAATGCTTTCCACCTACCTGTGCCATGCAGATATGACCTGCACTTTATTTTCTCTGAGATTGAGTTGTCTCCTTTAGTGTCCACATTCGAGTAAGGCCAGTAAGGGGAGGGCAGGCTCAGAAGCAGGTACCCAGCTCTTATTCATGTCCAAGGTCAGAGATTTTAAAGTTTTTAAAGGTTTTCATTACGTTAAAACAAGTTCAGTATTTCCAAAGAAAATTGGGGAAGGGCTTCTGTTTACCACCTGCTCACCACTCTAGTGGCAGTACCAGATGGAGCCCATGGGTCTCACAGGTCTGGAGCCTAAGAAAGATGTTGCCCTTATTTTTGGTGGTTAACTGCCAAATCTCTCAAGCCCTGCCCTCCCTCTTGAACTGCAGTCTGTATCTTTGCGTTCCTGCTATCCTTTCTCTCTGTTTTTAACTATCTCTCTCTCTCTCTCTGTAAATGCAGTAAAATTTACATAAAATAAAATTTGCCATCCTAACCATTTTTAAGTATACATATTTCAGTGATACTAAGTATATTCACATTGTTGTGCGACCATCACAACTATCTCCAAGTCTTCATCTTGCAAAGCTGACTCTCTGCGCCCATTAAACACTGACTCCCCATTCCCCTCTCCCCTCAGCTCCTGGAAACTGCTGTTCTACTTTCTGCCTCTGAATTTGAGTACTCTAGGTACCTCATATAAGAGGAATTATATAGAACTTTTTCTTTGCGACTGGCTTATTTCACCTAGCATAATGACTTTAAGATTTACACATATTGTAGCACGTGTCAGAATTTCCTTCCTTTCGAAGTCTGAATAATATTCCACTGTATACCATATTTTGTTTATTCATTCGTCTGTCGATGGATTCTTGGATTTTCTCCACCTTTTGGCCGCCACTTTCTTCTGAACCACTAGCATCATCCACCTGGGGCCCTGACTGCCTCCCTCCCAGTCACACAGATATCCTGGAGGACTTCTCACCTTGAAAAAAAAAATAGGAACAGCCTTTCTAGGAGGCTGTTAATATGCTTCCTTGGCCCACCCACAGGGTTAGATGCATCTTTCAAGATTGAGCGAGGATCCCGCTTTCTCTAAAAAGTCTCCCCCAGGCCTTTCTCAGCTCCAGCTGATCTTTTTCTTCTCCAAAACCCTGCAGCAGTTATTGTCAGCAAGTCTTTTTGGCAATGAATCATGCACTTTTATGACATCTCTTTTTCTATCTAGAACTGTTATTGAAACATTTCATTGAGAATCGCGCATTGACCTCCTCCCGTTCTAACTGGATGGTGAACTCCACAAGGGCGTATGTGTGCCTCGTGCGTCTCTGTGCCCACCCACCCCCATCCCACCCACGTTTGCACAGTATTTCGCACAGAGGTACTTAATGCGCGTGTTTAACATTTCCATTTAAAAGTTATAAACCTGATTGCACTTTAATTCAGTGAAGTAGCTGATCAGGAGCCAACTTCCCAAATTATTTTCTCCGAACCGATTTCCTCACGAGTGGCTTGAAAAAAATGGTCGGATAAAATGTAAGAGAAAGAAATCTTCCTGTTAGCACCAGGGTTAATGGGCACATTTATCTTTGAGAGAGAAGGGAGATTACTATTTAAATGTCTTATTTTTAACTTCTGTGTTTCAGTTAAAGCATTCTTATATACGGTCTTGAATTGGGAATTTGGCAATAATATACACTCTTGGCAGGACACCCAGAGATGATGTTTCCATTTAAACCTATCTGATTAGAAGATGCCTTGACCCCTTCAGGTCTTAAATCACTGTAAAATGCTGACTGTTGCAGGCGTTCTCTATTTTAACTTTTGTTAATGAAAATTGTTACATCTTCGGTATTGTTAAAAATGCCATTCAGCTCCGGTTTGAAATGGAAATTTTATTATGGAATTGCTTCCTCTGCACAGTGGTGCACGGCGTGCAGCCTTTTGTATTTATTCTTTTGCCTTTCCCCAGTTTTCCTGAATAAGCAGCCATCAGTAATATGTGCAGCTGTAAGTAACAGACACCTGACTCTTAGTGGCTTAAATAGTGTATTTGTCTCACATAGTAAGTATAGAGGTAAGCATTTGCTGCAGTTGGTTCAGCTGTTCAGTGATGTCAACAATGATGTAGGCTTTTTATTTTCACTTGGCTGTCTTAACATCATAGCTTCAAGTTTGTTTTGTCAAGCTCCAGGCACCCTCATTAAATACAAAAAGAAGACGGGATGGAGGTAGACATTAGACCTCTCCCCTCTTGCCTGCCCCTTCTATCAGGAATCTTGCAGCAAATTGTCTTTTAGGTCTCATTAGTCACATGTAGATCACATGGCCACCCTTAGCTGCAAGGGAGGCTGTCAGGGTACTTGGCATCCCAAATTCTGCAGTGGAGGCTGCATGGACGAAGGGGGTTAGTAACACCTGTTCTTACAGTCCTGTGCTGCGTAACAATGTCTTGGAGACGATGGACCACATATGTGATGGAGGTGGATGTGTACTAGCCTATCTGTCTTGGTTCGTGAAAGTGCACTCTACGATGTTAATGCAATGACTAAATGTCCTAACGATGCGTTTCTCAGAAGGGATCCCTGTTGTTAAATGGCTCATGACTGTGATGATCTTGGCCACAATATATATACCTTGCTTGGGAAATTGTGTAACAGTCTATAGAATTTCTACTCAGCTGCTTTTCACATGCTAGGCGTTAAAGTATTTGTTGAGCTCAAAAGTGATATTTGCCTTGACTTTCAAATTAATATGTAGAAAGCCTTAGTTTTTTAGTTAGACAGAGCTATAAAAGAGAAACACACACACACACATGCACACTAGTCATTTGAAGGGAAGTTACATCATGGCCTTTGGCACCCTAAATACTGTGTTTTTCCCAAGAATAGGGATATTTTCATATAGTACCACAGTATGTTTAGTGACTTCAGTAAATTTAACATTGTTATAATACTTTATCATTTATATTCCAATTTTGTTAATTGACCCAGTAATTTTCTTTATAGCATTTTCAGTGTGGGATCCAGTCTCAGGTTGGGTGTTTCATTTCGTCGTCGTGTCTTTTTAGTGGGGCACACTTCCACAGTGGCACTGCTTCTTAAGACAGCCCCTTTCTCCTGCCGCCTTATGCCGAGAGTCCTTAGAAGTAGCAGTTTTCAAAAGTTTTGGTCTCAGGGCTCTTTTATACTTTTAAAGATTATTGGGGACCCCAAAGCACTTTTTGTTTATGTGGGTTATGTTCTTTCCTACATTAAAAATTAAAACAAATTTAAGAAATATTCTCATTCATTTAAAATAACAATAATAAGTCTCTTGCATGTTAACATAAATAATTTTTGTGAAAAATAACTTTTCCAGAACAGCAAAAAATAGAGAAATGAGTAGCATCATCTTACATTTTTGCAACTTTTTAATGTCTTGCTTAATAGAAAACAGTCGGATTCTTATTTCTGTGAGCACTTTCTAACTATTGTGATACATTATTTTAGTTGAAGTATATGAAGAAAATTCAGTTATGTGCAGATATATAGCTAGAAAAGGGTGGAGTATTTTAATAGCCTTTTTGGAAAATTGTAAATATTTTTCTTTGGTACTACATTAAAACTAGATAAGTGCTAGTTTCTTAAAGACTAGTTGCTATGTGAAATTAGAAATCATATTAATGAACATTTCCTATTCTCTTACATTAAGATCCATGGATCTGTCTTGAACTTTGAATTGATGTTTGACTCATGCATATCATATCATTTGGAAAATACTAGTTCACTGAGTTATATATAGATCTTTCAAGTATTGACACATTCCATTATACAATATCCAAAAATCACTTTCATAAATATCACAACTGATCTCATTGGAGAATTCTTCTAAGTATTGGGAGGCTGTTAAGCTCAGAGTGCCAGATAACAAGTTTTCCAAAACTAAATTTATCTTGAAAGCTTGAGTTTCATCATTTCATTTTCCTCGAAGTGATAGGCTTATTTTGTTCATTTTCAAGAAAATGTTTGTCACATACTCAGATGTGAGTAACCATAGTTTGCCAGTCTCTCTTTCAAGTAAAAACCGTGCTTTGTGAACCGAGGGGCCGGTGGGGCTCGCCACTCCGACAAATACGCATTCGCTTTTCCCGAAGACCGTGTCGTACTTGGGGTGCAGCGCAGGCGCTGTGTGCAGCCTTCCCATCTCATCCTGGGGTGTTAGAAAGACTCTGGGTTGAGATTTAGTATGTCATACTTTTTCAGGCTTCATTAAGGACATTCTTCAGTGAAACTGGCTTTTTTTCTTCTTCCTTTCTTTTTTCCTTCCCTGAGTGTGTGATGGTGGAGAAGACTCATCCATGTTGGAGCCACTCCCTCGATTCACTCACCAGCACTGGACCCACCATTTCCTTTGTCACATCAGTGCAAATATCGACACAGTGGAAAAGGCAAACAGCGCCTCCGTGGTATATGGAAATAGTTTTGACAGTGCACATCCCCTGGAAGAGTCCACAGGACTACGCTTCGAGAACCGCTGCCTTAGATGACAGTGTGGTGCCGGCCTGACTGCCACTTGGAACCGGCTGGTCTCAGTTGGCTCTGCCCCTTTCTATTTATACATTTCTTGGCCTAGGCGACATTGCCTGAGATTTTTTTTTTTTTAAAGAGTCGATTATTTCTCTTTCACCTGTAATTTTATTTCATGTAATATCATGATGAGTACATAAGGTATGATTAATACCACCGCTTTAAGAGAAAGCAGTGCAGCTCTAGATATATACCAGGCCATCTTGGTTTGCTGCAGCCAAACAAACCTAACAGTCTGTTAAGGTTTTGCAAATTAGAATACCATAGACATGCTTCTTATTTAATGCCCCTGTATTAGAATGTCTGTAAGGAACAGAGAGTTAGTTGAATCAGGTCACAGCAGTATGTTCAGCCCTAGTCTACTGGTGGCTCAGGCCAGCTGCCGGAAAGGTGGGCTGTGCGTTCCAGTGAGAACTCTGCCCACATGCTGGGGCCTTCTTGTTTCTTGCTTCCATTTCACTGAGTGGAGATAGTAGTTTTTCATTCTAATTCCAGATGAGGCTGACTGGCCATCTCCGTTGTAGAATTGGAGCTTTTAATTATCTGCGGCTGCCGTAGAAGAGGCGATAAGCAACAGAGCCATCAACACTTGAACAACACGTGTCGGTGCTGATTAGCGCGGCTGGTTAGAGTGGGGACTAATGAGGCCAAGGTCACGGACGTGGCCCTGCAGCCCAGGTAGCTGGGCCACACTCCAAACTGCCGCCCCGCCCGGTCAGCTGCCTCACAGATGCTCACTGCCTTCTGGACAGGGGCCAGGGAGGCCCCAGCCAGCAGTCAGCACGGGCTCCTTTTGTTTAAAACCAAACAAAATAAAAACAGGTTCTCTAATGTACCACCCTCTGTGATCCCTCTCTAGGAATATCAGACTTAATTATTTAAATTTAATTTGTTAGCCATTTGGTGGTTAATTTTTAAAAAACCCAATGATTTATTAGCGTTTGTATAATAAACAACATTTAATATCTATTAATGAGAGTTCAAATAGATCAACTGTTTAATTTCTTAATAAAAATGAATCAGAAAAGTATTACTTAGAAGGCGCTCCATACTGTGAGCATGTTCTCTGCGTGTTTTGTGACCTGGGCTCTTTCCCATTAGAGGAATTGGAATTGGAGCGGAGAATGGAGCTGATTTGTCCTGCCAGCAGCTCCGACTTCTAAGAGGAAAGCACGGGATTGGGGAAGGGGCACAGCGGACTGTCTGTTGAGCACACAAAGATCACAAACTAATGACGGCGAAGTCCGCTGCGTCCCCTCATCTCTCTTTTCTACTATGTATACCCAGCGATGCTGATGAGGCAGGCTGGGCCCCACGTCACACCCAGGAAGAATGGGAGGAAGGTGCAGAATGACTTAAGCAAAGGGCCCTACACAAATGCACATGCAGATAACTCCAGCCTTTTCTTGCCTACTGTGAACCTCATCAGTCTTCACTGTCACGTTTTCACTGAGTGGCTGCTGATATCTTTAAGAAGGGGAGGAGGCAGGGAGTGGAGTTCTGCAATGCAGTTCCAGCCGGTGAAATTCAAAGGCAAGAGGTACTGAGCATCATCATGACTTGGGCCCCGCTGCCTCCCCAAACAGGGGTTCCTTACCAAACAGTAACAGCACCTGACTTAAAAGCCTCATGGCACAATCCCTCTGAGTAATAGGTGCTGGGCACAGAGAGAATTCACTGCAGTGTGGGCCCCTCCTTTCACAAAACCCTCCAGTTAAGCGTTGTCTCTGGAGTTATAAGTGGCCTGAGCTCTGGCCTCCCCTCGCCCCCCACCCCCCGCCAGGGTTTGCAGCCTGACTGTGGATCTCAAGTCAGACCCTCCTGGGAGGGGCAACGTGCGGCCTTGGAAACCCAGTTTAATTGAGTAAAGGATTAGCCATTTCAGCTCCCGGTGGTGTTGCGGGTGAACTCTGTGCTTCCAACCATCGATGTGCTTTGGCCCAATTAGGGAGTCAGCTGCAGCCTGGGGCGCAGGCAGTCATGTTGCCTGCTGTCTGATATTTTGCCAACTTGCTTTAGTGCAATCACTCTGCTGAACTGGGATGATGTTTCAATTTAGACTCCTGCTCAGTCAGGACTCTTAAGAGCCTCATTGTCTGGGAGTGGGCGTCCTGCCTGTTACCTCTCTCTCCTCCTGCCTGTCCTCTCTTGGACGCCACCGTGACACTGCTCCCCCGCCAAGTGAGTTGTTAGTGTCCTCAGGCTGCGGCTGGCAGGTTTCCATTCTCCGAGGAGCGGCGGCAGGTTTGCAGGAGAAGGTCCCAGGCTCTTGAAGTGCGAGCTTCGTGCCTTGACACTTGGAGTCCTGATGTTCTTTGTGAGTCTGCGTTCATGAGCAAGCAGCCTTTGCTCAGTTGTCGCTGGAGAATATCAGGGGTTATAATCATTTCGCGCCCTCACTTTGTAGATAAAGAGCATGCAGTTGACTTACCCAGGCTTCCGCAGCCTTAGAGGTAGAACAGAGATGAGAATGCAGGCTTCCCAACTCCAAGGCCAGTGACCTGGCCAGGATACTGAGCTAAGCCACAGGGACAAAGGGGGCAGGTCATGAAGCTGCGTCTGGAGCAAAGCAGGCATGGGGACACCTTACTCTGCAGCTTCCCCCATGGCCAGATTTCTGGCCTCCCCTTTACCCTCCTATTCTTGATGCTCTGGCCTTGCTAGCCACTGTTTTGTTTCTTGAACGTTCCTTCCAAGGTCAAGGCTCCTGCACTTGCTATTTCTCCTTCCGGGACGGGAGCTTCCTCCCCCAGGCCTCTCATCTCTGCACTCAGCTCGTCTTACTCCTCAGAGAAGCCTGCCCTGGCTACCCGTCCAACCAGAAGTCCCACCTCCAGTTTCCGTTTCATCACCCAGTTTCTTTCCTTCTGTCATTATTTTGTCTGTCTGTCTGTCTGCTTTTTTGTTTGGTTTCTGTTTGTCTTCCCCCAAGACAGCAGAAGCCAGGTCTCTTATTCCCTGTTGACTCCCTAGTACCTAGAATAGGATGTGGCCAGGGAATGGTTCTGGATAGATAGGTATTAAACGACTAACCAAGTAGGGAGATGAACTTGATCTATAGCGTCTTTTTCAGAAAAGCTCTCTGTTATCAACCAGACTCCATTTGCCATCCTTAGCGGCTGAGGGCAAACATCGTAGGTTGAAGGGTGGTGTGAGATTCAGCTTGGCATTTACGATGAGCATCCTAGAGAGGGCTGTAATGATTCCACCTTCAGTGGCAGCGTGGCTTCTGCCTGTCAGGGACCGCGTTGTGCAGCTCCTGGGAGCACCATCCTGTGGTTTCTCTATGAATGATGACCCTATAGTTGTTCCACAGAGTGGTCTGCAGAGGCTTCCTTATCTTAGAGGAAGGCTGATCATGGTCAGGCCAGTGGCAGCAGAGGCAGGTTGCAGAGTTCTGGACGCTGGACTCAGATCTTTAACTAGGGTGGGGCAAATGCTAGGGGAACTACAGCTTAGAGGACAGGGACAGCCCCAGAGTCAGAATCAAGTAGCGAGTTTGGATTTACAATTGTGTAGTAATTCGAGCTGGTCATGATGAAAGGGAGGGAGAGCTACTGGTTTTCCAAGAGACAATGAGCAAAGGAGGGGACAAGCCCAGAGTGAGGGTGACTAGAGGAGCCAGCGAGAGGCTCTCAGGAGCGAGAGATCTGAGTGGGTAGCGAGGAGAGAGGGGAGGTCTGTCAGCAGGCGACAGGGCCCAAGCCACCAGGGCAGGACCTGGAAAGGGGAACTGCCAGGGCAGGGGGCTGGATTATCGGGCGGGTAACCTGGTTACCAGAACTGGAAATAGGGTCGAAATCCAGTCACCAGGACTTGTCAGGGGCCCAGAGCTCCTCGATCCCCCGCCTCAGGGATGGTCCTAAAAGAGCCAGGGAGACCTGGACCTGTGGCTTCTGCTCCGGGGGAGGGAGGAGGGGTGGGGTGAGGGGGCTGGACTCATAGTCCCAGGGAGGCCTGGGGAGAGCTTACCACAACTGAGAACTGTATGGAGGAAAAAAATTCTGATCATCTAATACATTAAATACAATCATTTTTTATGGAATACACATTTAGTTCCATTGCATTCTTTTGGGATGGCGTATGAGAAGAATGCATATCCCTCTTTTTTTTTTTTTTTTTGGCAATTAACAAGGTTTTTTTTACACTGATACAGAAAGATTCGCAAGTCAGCTCACTGCTCTGGTCTCCTGGTGTGTGGTCTCTCATGCGGAAACCTCAGCAAGAAAACCAGAATTCACTCTGTCCTGCGAACACCCCCTCCCTCCCTTTGGATATGAGCAAGGACACATAAGGCCAAACATATTTGAGACTATCCATAGAAAGTCTCATGAAAATTAGTGTAAAGCGTGATTTTAAATATGGCTGGTGCCAGGGGTTAGAGGAGAGGGAGGGATAACCAGGTAGAGCACAGGATTTTTAGGGCAGTGAAACTATTCTGGAATGACATTTGTCAAAGCTCATAGAGTGTACAGCACCAAGAATGAACCCTAGTCTGTGGCCGTGCCATCCTGCACGTGCCTGCTCTTGTCTGATCTCTGAAGCTAAGCAGGGTCGGGCCTGGTTAGTACTTGGATGGGAGACCACCTAGGAAAACCAGGTGCTGTAGGAGTAAAACAAATAAATAAACAAACAAATACATAAATTCCTTCCAGGCCATGTTTGAGAAATAAAATAATTTTAAAAAAATGAGCCCTAATATAAACTATAGACTTGCATTCCTAATAATGTATCAGTATTGGATCATCAATTGTAACAAATGTGTCACACTAATGCAAGATGCTAATAATAAGAGAATGTGCATGCGCGTGTGCATGTGTGTGTATATGTGTTGCTGGGGAACAGAATTAAGGGGATAATATGGAACTTTCTGTACTTTCCCCTCAATTTTTCTGAAACCTAAAACTGCTCTAAAAAATAGTCTATTAATTTTTTTAATCTGAAAAACAAAACAACCCATGACTAGTGCCACAATTAACAATTTGAGTGAGAAACCGCTCAGAAAAGTGCAGAGGGGTCAGAGAGAATGAGCACAAGCCCTCTGTTTTCTTCATTACTTTTTATTGTCATAGGGAATACACTGTTAGAATGGACTTAACCCAGGTGAGAAACCCTTTACATTTTTGCAAAATGGCAATAGTAATGAATTATGAGTTCTCTAAGGGGGATGAGTATAAATATAGCTGAACAAAGGAATAAAAATCACCAAAACGAATATCAGGATCACCTTTTATCTGCTGGGATCTGTTTATTCCTGGCTGTGAAACAGAGGAAAATCAGACAAATTTAACTTTCTAGTATCTTTAAAAGATGATCTGGGAGTTGAGAAAAGTTGAAGAAAAAATTGGAAGAGGAAAGGGTAGTGTTTGGTGAAATCCAACAGCAGAACTGGTTTGAATAGGTGGTGAGGAAGTAACGGGTGGGAAAAAAGATAGTTATTCTGGAAGGCCTGAAACAGGCAAAAAATGGAGACATTTCCAGGAACAAAAGAAGCTGAGGACAGTGCAGATCAAAACTCCTACAGTTTCTTGCCTTTGGCAAGAAAAGCATGCTCAGTCCTTTCAGGAGGAGCCAGTGGGGTTACAGGGGAGGTAGACAGATCTGAGTGCTGCTACAATGCCTGACATGTCTCCTGTATGAAACAGCCGCCTGCACCCATGTGCATGGCATGAAGTGGAAGCAACCCAGGTGTCTATCAAGACATAAATGGATAAACAAAATATATATACATACAGTGGAGTATAATTCAGCCATAAAAAGGAACGAAATCCTGACACATGCTGCAACATGGATAAACCTTGAAAACATTATACTAAGTGAATAAGGCCAGTCACAAAAAGAAATACTATATAATAGCACTTAAACAAGGTATCTAGAGTAGCTAAAATTCATAGAGACAGAAAGGAGACCAGTGGTTACCGGGGGCTGGGGGCGAGGGTGTGGATGGGGGAATGGGGCATTGCTTAATGAATATAGAGTTTCACAAGGTGAAAAAATTCTGGAGATTGATTGCACACCAATGTAAGTAGACTTATCATAACTATACACTTAGAAATGATTAATTAAGACGGTAGATTTCATGTTATGTGTTCCTACCATAATAAAAAACAACAGCAGCAAATAGAACAGCCATATCTGCCCCTCGGTGGTCACCAGGGCCTACATAGAAGGTGAATTTTCTCATCAGTTGGGGTGAAGCCGTGAATTGCCACCCCTTGCCCTGATCTGTCTCCACCATCACTCAGTCTCTGACCACATTTTCTCCCCAGCGGAATAAATCAAAGAGGCATGTACACAGCATCCTTCTTCATGGCTCTGTTCCTTCCCATGCCGCTTCTCTGCCCGAGCATCTTGGACTATCTCGGAAGCACCTTTCCTGTTTCACCCCGCTCCCTAGGACCCTACAACGCAGAGACTCTGCTGTGAACGCCTCCCTCAGTCTTGGCCACCCAGGGCTTGGCCGGCCGTCTTGCTCTCATGGCATAAATATGTTTGTAATGTGACCGCGCACAGAACCTGGGCCGCTCTGACCCCCCATGCTCCAGAGAATTCCAGGCGGAGCAGCATTTCTATTATCACTTTGTAATTGGAGTTTTGCAGGCTTGGGATTACTGCTAATGGAAAGTAAATGGCCTAAGAATCAAGAAATAAGCACTTGAACAGCCAGCACCACTCAGTAAAGCCAAGAGGCTATTATGCCACTTTATACGGCTAGAGATCATCATTTGTAGAAAGACTTGCAAACACCTTACCAGCCCATAGAAATGACACCCCCACTAGGCTTTCCAGTGGCCCTGCCCTCCCTGGCCAGAGTGCTAAGTGGCCGCCCAGGTAGGAAGCCCTTTCTGCAGCGTGCATTGCTTCCTGAGGCCCAGGCTCTCCTCCTCAGCAGGAGAGAAATTTAATTTTGCCTGTGCTTTCTCCAGTACCCACATTTCAGAGAAGCTCTCAGAACCCAAAGCACTTCCATACGCTCCTCCTTAGACTTCCTCAGCCTTGTCACTAGCCACAGCCCAGAGAACAGGCAGTGACAGGCCCAGAATGGGGCTGCTGTGGGCGAGGAACCCAGAACAGTGGCTCTTGACTCAAGGAGAGAGAAGTGGCTGTAAAGAGTGACGTTTCCCGGGGTTCGTTGACCCCTGGGCTCGCAGCTAATCTTACCCTTTCTCCTCAGTGGGGTAGTGTCAGCAATCATACATTTACATGAGGGGCCTTTTCTCCACAGATCATGCCACCCTCTTCTCAGTTGCTAAAAGGCAATTTAATATGCAGAAGCTCTGCTGGAACAGCATTAGGTTATGACATGAGGAAATGGAAAAAAAAAAAATCTAAGCCCAAACTCTGCCCTTCAGTTGTCCTGAGAGAGCGTGCTGGCGTTGGCCAAGGACAGAGCGAGTGTGCCGTGGTTCTCGGGCTCAGCAAACGGGAGGAAAACCGAGACGACTCCAGCCGTTTGCAAAAGACCACCGAGGCTCACCTGAGTTCTCATGTTCAAGTTGGGCTGAGGGCTTCGAGGGTTCAGGCTTTCACCACCTGTGCTGGCAGATGCCGGGACGTTTCCAGACAGCCCCTCGGCGGTGAGAGAAGAACACTAACTCTGTAACTTAGCCCCTAGGAAAGGTGCCTCCACTCACCGGCGATTACCTCACTTAGCCATTAAATGTCACTGCAGCCCGTTCACGCAGGGGAGAGAATCTACATTAAAAAAGGTGATGAAATGAAAGAAGTTGTGAAATGACATTTTTTTCCAGCAGGTTTGTCATATCTCCTGCATGGAGGAAAATTGCTTTCAGTAAATCTTGGTCCAACAGAACAAAAACACCTATTTCTTTCCAGTTGGGGAGACAGACATTCTCATAGGCATAATGAAGGTATTGTAAGCTGTGACTTTTACAAAGTCTGGGGGAAACCAATCTGCAATCTTGACAGATATGATCTTTCCAGGATGCACTGTTCGTTTACGGCAGCGAGAGACCTCAATTAATTTATGAGCGAGGACAGCAGGATGTGACCCCTTGCGTGCAGTCTAGGTGGAGCTGTCCCTGTCTGAATTTATGTTCTGGTAATTTAAAAAGATTTATATTAAGCTTTTCTTTCATTTTGAGAGTAGATTAAAATTCTAATGGAAACCATTTGTATGCATTTGTTGAATTGAATAGTATTTATGGCCATGTAAAAAAAATGCTGCAAAATTTTGCCAATAATAAAGTCAGTGAAGCAAGAATAAGTGTAAAAACAGGAAGGAAAGACTCAATAGAAGCCGTACTGTATTATACAAGTATAATGAGAGAGCGAAGCCGAGCAGAACAGGCCGGGGATTAGGCCCCTGAATGGGATAGTTTTCCTTATTTAGTGGAAGGTTTTTATAGCCCTTTTACGACTTAAAACCAAATTTAAATTTCGAAATAGGCCAGACAGGTCTTTGCAGATCTCATGGCCACGTCGCCCTTTCCCATCATTCTTGAACTCTGACCAGTGTCCAGGACACATGGGCAGGAAAGAACATCTAAGCCGCATCTCAGAGAAAAGGTGCTGATCCCAGGGAAAGACGTGCAGGAGGAGGTCAGAGGTTAGACAGTGAGGCACAGGTCTGCGCTAGGGAGCGTAGTGCAGGTGGAGGACAGACAGACCTGGCACTTTCTGGGCAAGACCGAGGTTGTCTACTGCTTGCATCTGTCGGTGTGCCTCTGGCACCCACATTTATTGCCATGGCCACTAGACCGGTGCCTGGACTGGAGCCATCTCGGTCACTTCCATGGTGAAGGGCAAGGCACAAACCACAGCCCTGTCAGCGGCCTTTAGCCGGCCACGGAAGTAGTGTGAATGACATGATGATCTGTGAGCACAGCCATCTGAGAGGACAGCATTCGCACAAATACAGCCAAAGAAGGCTCTCTCGCTGTCACCTTTCCCAAGGTAGAGAAAAAGGAGGCATGCTTGAGCCCTTTAACTTTACCTTGTTGGAAGGGCAAAGAAATTTGGCACTCTGTCAACATCTGTCTCAGAGCTGAGAACGGGAGTTTCACCAGAAAACATTATCTCGGAAACGGCAGCCATGATAGCATCTCGGAGCCAGGGAGCACCAAGCATGATGGTTAACAGCGCTAAGTTAGGAGAAAATGGACATTTCCTGAGAGCCCACACTGCTCTGATCCTGGCTTGTTTTTTCCTCCCAGCTGTAAGGATATTTTTTAACAGAGCTGCATAGGTCTCATAAAACGTCTCCTGATGTATTAGAGCAGAATCGTGCATTAGCAAATTTCACTGCTGTCAACAGAAGCCTGCATGGAAAATCGGGAGGATCTTAAAAAAGTACTGTCTTCTCAAAATTTTACCAAAGCCAGAAATACAAGAGTTCTGGCCTAGGCCTTTTCTGGAGCAAATAACATGCCTATCCTGCCCAAAGCACAGGTCCTTTCCGGCCCTGTCAGTCTCATCGGCCTCAGAGTCCACTCACCCCTGCTCTAGTTAGTTCATGTTGTGTCTGTGAGGCCAGAAAAGGGGTCCAACTGGTTTACTGTGTACCTCTGGCATGTACCACAGTTCCTGGCACACAGTAGGTGCTCAACACATACTCATTGAGCTAAAGTATGTTCTAGGCCCCAGGGGAGTCTCCAGAAGGAACCAGTTCTGCTGACACCTTGATTTTATTGCTGTAGGATTCATTTTGGACTTCTGACCTCCAGAACTGTAAAAGAATACGTTTGTGTTGTTTTGAGCTACTAAGTTTGTGGTCATTTGTTATAATAGCAATGAGGAGGCTAGCCGACCACATATCTAGTTCTGTATTTGTTTATTCTTTGTCTTCCTCCACTGGAATATGAACTTCACAAGGCCAAGGACTTTGTCTATCACCTTGACTGTTGTATCCCTTGTGCCTAGAACAGAGGCTGGTACAGGAATGATACCCCATACGTGCTTGCTGAATGAATGAAGACAGAGAGGCTACGCCAGAAGAGAAACTACTGCAGGGTAAAAGCCCTGAGGCATGAGAGACCACGGTGCGCTCTGCGATGGCAGGTAGGCACAGCTCGTTCCTGAGCTGAAATGGGGAAAGAGTGTGTGTGTGGTGGGGGGTGGGGGCGCGATGCTGGAGCATTTACTCTGCAAGTGAGGAAGAACTGGTGATGGGTTTTATGTAGAATGGAGACAGGATCATGTGAGATTATTGCTTTTTAAGTAACTTCCCCCTGTTTATTGTTAAAAACTGGGAAATACAGAAACATGGATAAAAAATTACTCGTAATCTCACTTCCTTGAGCTAGCCATTGTTAACATTTCGGTGGGCGCATGTGTCTGTGTGTGTATTTCTCTCTTCAAAATTGGGACTATACTTTATATGCTACTTACAAACTGGCCTCCGCCCTCCTTTAATGTGGATTTTCCTATGCCATTAACTCTTCTTTTAAAAGCATGGTATTTAATTACTACATAGTGTTCTATCACACAGCCATAACTAAATTTATTTAACCAATTCCTCTAATTAGACAGTTTTCTTATTCCTCCGATATTTTATTGTTATAAGTAATACTAGCAGTGCCTGGTATATAGTAGGCCTTCAATATTTGTTGAATAAATGAATTCATGATTCAGAGGCCATACCCATAGCAGATCTTTTTATGTATCTGTTTCTTTAGGAAAAAAATTCTCACAAATACAAGTGTTGGATCAAAGGCTATATTTTTTTAATGGCTCTCAATACATGTGGCCAAATTGCCTTTCAAAAGGTTATAAAAATTATAACCCCACCAGTAATATATGAGTGCATAATTTGACTACATCTATGGTAGTATGGAAATTTTTAAAACCCTTATTTGCATTTCAGGAAAGTTTCCATGGGGACAGTGAGGCAGTAGTGAAGGGGTCTTGTGAAGTTCAGACAAACAGTGGTAGAAACCTGAACTATAGCTATGGAGAGTATATCAGAAAGTAGAGGGATCTGAGAGGGATGCAGGACACAGAATCAATAGGCCTTGAATGCAAAAGGTTGAAAGAGATGATAGAATGATCCTGGGGTTTCTGTCTTGGGTAGAGTATGGGTTATGATTCTTTGTTGCAAGTAAGAAGAGAAACTGACTTTATGGCTTTAGTGCAGCCGTCCCTAACATTTTTGGCACCATGAACCAGTGCTCCTATGAGAACCTAATGCCTGATGCTCTGAGGTGGAGCTGAGGCGGTGATACTAGCACTGGGGAGCGGCTGCAAATACAGATGAAACTTTGCTGGCTCGCCTGCCGCTCACCTCCTGCTGTGTGGCCCAGTTCCTAACAGGCCATGGACCAATATTGGTCCATGGCGCAGGGTTTGGGGACCCCCGCTTTAGTGTAAAGTTATGAAACAAATCACAGTGTCAGAGCTAAGGCACCAAGCTCCAGGAACAGTGGGATTCCAGCACCATTCAGGAACCCGAGAGGCACAAAGGAATGGACAATAGCTCCTGGGGACCCTGCCCACAGGGCGCGTCCATTTTTGTGTCAATTATAAGGTTTGACTTCCAAGGAGAAGGACTTATCTGGTCTACTTTGGGTCAGCTGTCCATCTCATGATCGGAGGCAGAGAGCCCCTTCATAGACATAGCCTTACCAAGAAGAGAGAGGGTCTATATATACTTTCACCAGCAGAAGACCATTTAAATAAATGCCAGGCATGCAAAAACCCATGGCTGACTCTCCACATGGGGTGAATTCATGGCAACAGGGAATGTGGAGGTAGAATATTTGGGACAGTGGTCTG
This sequence comes from Rousettus aegyptiacus, assembly GCF_014176215.1. Lineage (NCBI taxonomy): Eukaryota > Metazoa > Chordata > Mammalia > Chiroptera > Pteropodidae > Rousettus > Rousettus aegyptiacus. Next base: position 28,957,375 of record NW_023416286.1, read on the forward strand.
GTGTCCAGAGCTAACCAGACCACTGCTTCCCAAGTTTACAACTCCTGCTCCCATTTCAATCTCTTATCGAACACAAGGTAACTCCTTTCTAAGATGAGATGAGGAGGAGAGTGATAGAAACTCCTTTCTTGACCTTATTGGGGTCCTGGCTCAAACCCCCTTTTCCCCTTTGAACTCTAGCTGCCAACAAACAGTCTTCATGTGGCCCCAGTGTGGCGGTCAGCAGCCCCTGGCACTCTGTGCTCCCTCTATGGCGCCACAGTGTTGCCTCTGGGAGGTGGCGCCGACCCGCAGATGAGCTCTCCCAGCCCACGTGCCCGGGGATGGAGCCAGGGCCTCGTGCTCACCAATGGAAAAAGCTGGAACAGGGTGTTTTAGAAGCAGACGTGCCTTCTCCATTTTGTTTCCCCCTTTTCAATGACTAGAAGCAGAGGAAATATTTGTGCCACAAGGGACCCCAGATGACCACCCGGGAAAGCTGTATGCTGCTCAAGAACACCCACATTAGACTGTTATGTGAGTGAGAAACAAACTCTGGGTATGTTACACTATTGAAATGTCGGGACTTATGTGTTACCACCACTAATTAATAACCTCGTAAACACCTCTGGATGCTCGTCTAATAAAGGGCTGAGAGGAATTAAATGAGCAATGAGTGAAAAGGACCCCTAGGATTCCAGAGTGATATGGTTCTTAAAATCCAGGAAAACCCAGAAATTCCTTTCCCAGGAATGTACCAAAGAAACATGAAAACACACAGAAGCTGGTACATGAATGTTCACAGTAGCAATATATGTTATAGCCCCAAAGCGGAAACAACCCAAATGTTCATCAATTGCTGAACGGATAAATAAAATGTGATATATTCATATAATATTATTCACTAATAAAAAGAAATTAAGTATTGATACATGCTCTAATATGGGTAAACCTTGAAAACACTTTGCTAAGTGGAAGAAGCCAGTTACAAAGACCACATATTGTAGGGGTCCATTTATAAGAAACATCCACAACAGACAAATGTATAGGCAGAAGTGGATTAGTGGGTGGGGGTAGGGCGGGTGGGTGGAAATGGGGAGTGACTACTAATGTGTAGCGAGTTCTTTTTGGAGCGATGAAAATATTTGAAAAATTATGGTGGTGATGTTTGCATAACTCTGTGACTGTGCTAAAAAGTGTTGAATTGTACACTTGAAATAGGTGAGTTGTATCTCAATAAAGTTATTTTTTTAAAGAGAGGAATGCTGGGAACAGCAACACAATGTGATCATGCTAAAAACAAAAACAAAAACAAAAACAAAACCCACATAACTAAATGTGACAGATTATCTCCTCCTGCTCTGGCAACCAGTCTCTCCTAGGGCAAAGGAGAAGTATTGTTATCATGCAGCTCTAAAGAAACCCGCGCTAGCTTCCCATGGCGGGTGAGAACTCTCTGGATTCCATGGGATAAGAAGGCTTTGCTTCCAAATAAAGAGTGAATATGAGTTTCAAAGGAATACTGACCAAACGCCAGTCCCGCAGGGGTTCAAAGAGACTGTAGATCTTAGCTGGCGAAAGTATGAAAAATAAAACAACAAAACCAAGACACTTCACAGGAAATCGAAATGCAGAGAGGTGATGAGCTTGTGGGCACTGAGAGACCTGAGAGGCTGGTGCTGGCTCATAGACGTGGTAGCCAGGTTAGTGCAGGAGAGCTGAGATTCGCTTTGACGTCTGTCAGAGCCTACCAAATGGAAAAACCATTTTGAAAAGCATCCAGCGCTCTCTGATGCGAGGTATCATTGGGATGTATGAAAATTACTTTCATTTGAATGGAAAGAGAAAGCTAGACAAATAGAAGCCATATAGGCCTTCTCAAATAGTTGATCACGAATTTGTACTTTGAAAGGAAAAGAAGAAAACTGGATTCATAATGACCGATTAAAAACATACCATTGATCAAAAGCTGGCAAAATTGTGGTGCATAAATTTGGGGGCACTCTGCTTGCCCCCCAGTCAACAAATCTGGGATCTCTTAACCTCTCCCCTGTAAAGTGCTCCTGGAGCTCGGAGCACCACCCTCTCCAGCCTTTCCACCCCCAACCTTGGCTCGCGCCCCACCTCGGCCCGCACCCTGCCCTTCAGCAAGGCCTGTGAACCCTGGTTTCTGGACCCAGGGCAGACCCTGCTTTAGACAAGCTTCGGATGAATTGGTTTTCTGCTTTGTGGCATTAGTAAGCCTGCAGGTGCTCCCCAAATCTGATTCCAGCAAGGGAACTTGGCACGGAGAGAGGACCCTGCTGCGTTGACAGGGAATTCCAAGTCGGGGGACAGAAAGAGAAGGAGGAACACTGGCCTTGCTCCTAACAAGGATGTGATTTTATCCATTTCGTAGTCTTTTTTTCCTGAGAAGACACCTCTTGCTGCCTTTTGGGGAAAGAATTCCTTGGTTTTATTATGAAGGAAGGAAAGAGCATGAGTCTGGTGGCTTTTTTGTCCTCCCGCAACCTGGCAGGTCAGCCCTATTTTATAGATGAGGAGATTGGGATGTGGAAATGTTTATTAACTCTCCCTGGGCCCAAATTTAAACCCAGCTCTGACCTCCAATTTTGTTGTCTTTCTATTGCTCCCCACGGCCTCCTGAGAAAAATGGCTTCCCCTTGTCCTCCTTGTCCAAGAAAAATGAGTTTTGCTTATTTCCTCTGGACAGGGAAATGATGGGAATAAAATTACTGTGTTTTAGTAGGGAATGCATGTTGCTGGCTACACTGAATTATGAGGATAGGTCCAGGCATTCGGAATGCCAGAAACTTTTTTATTTATGACTTATTTTCTGGTGCAAGTTAAGAGTAGAGCTGGTGTCCATCCTCTGATTATTGCAGGTCTAAACTCAGCAAAAGCTGAAGGCAGTCTGTGAAATGGGGATCCAGACTCACTTTGCCATCTTGCTGGCATAAAATACTACGTGGTACTTGAGTTTTTTGTAAGAAACCTGGGGCTTTGGGATTACTTCTCTCCAGTGGCTTCTCCAGGACTTGAGACTCTGTGTTAGAAGAATGTAGGGTGCTAGGTACGTAGTCACCAGGCTTGAGCTGGTCCATTTGCTAAACACAGGTGAGGCTGCTCATTCACCGATACCCAGGATGCATCCAATAAGTCTCTCGGGGTGTTTTCTGCTCTTGACTCACCTCACGCTTTTTCCCCAGTGAGGCTGCTTCTGTTTTTCTCCTCTTAGCCACTGCAGCCTGTTGTTACCCTACACAAAGATAAAGTGTTTTTTTGTAGTGTGGGTTTAAAGCAGAGATTTTTAAACTTTCTATTTTTGCCCCAGGAACCCCTTGGCAGTCTATGGAACCCTTTTCAGAATAATATTTTTAAATGCATTAATAAAATACATAAGATTACAATGGAAACCAATTATAGTGATATACGGTTATCAGAATAGTTTTTAAAACTCATTTGTGATAGAGTAAATTAGTGCTTTTTATTGAATTAAACAACAAATTCTAGCCCAGGTTTAATAACCACCATAATTTTGAAGTAGTGATAAGGGTAAATAATATTTTGAGATATTTGCAGCAATTGGTAATGGGATATGAAAAGATCTGTGATTTCTATTGGGAATAAACCACAGGAACTGCTAAAAGTACTGTGGCTCAGTGCCCACGTTTATCAAGAAAAGAAATGTTACGTTTCAGCTAGAAGTTAGCGAAAATAAAGATGAAATTGTTCTCCTACCCAAATTGACCTCTCGAATTCCTCTAAGGGATGAAAGTGTTCAAAACAGGCATCTCCAAGATGTGCCACTTTGGCATGTGTGTTATTTTGAACTGAAGGCAATCAAGACCCTTTGGGTTCAAGAGGAACTTCTGTCCCCCTCCGCTTTCCCATAATAAGAGTTACTACTAGAGATAACTTTTATGACTATTCTGTAGAGCAGGACAAACTTCTAATTACTTAACATCTGCTCTTCTTATCATCCTGTGAATTACCTCTTCCCCTCTGAGGCCTCAGGGTTCTTACCTCATTCTTTAGCTCAGGATGTCATATGCCCCTGTTTTACCTTTCTATCACTGAACCTCTTGTGCATGTGTGTCTCTGACTCACTCAGGTATGTGGAGTTCCTGTATGTACATATGTAATTAAATTTGGTTGTGTTTCTCCTATTAATTCATCTCATGTTGATTTAATCATTAGACCAGCTGACATAATCTAGAAAGGCAGAGGAAAATTTCTTCCTCCCCTACAGTTTTCTTCCCTCAAGATTTTTAAAGAGAAAACACTAATTTATTATTGTTGTTCTTGCTATTTAAATTTCTTGCTTTTTAAAATTCTTTCATTTTCCCAATCAATCTGATTTGTCTTATTCATCCTCTCTGCAGTCTCAGAATTCCTTCTTCAGTCTTCCGAACACCTTTCCTTTCCTTTTAAAAAAGCCTTTTACTTCTCTCAATCCTATAAACACAACAGGAAATGCAAAGAAAGATTTTGAAAATATCCAATAGGTAGAAAATGGGAGGGAGGAGGAACTAATATGCACTTTAGATAATCTCTCTGTAACATGGTATCATGTTGTATCTGGGCACCTCTCATTAATGCATCCTCCTGGGCTCTTCAACTCTGCATAGCTCCTTGTTGTTGCAGATGGCTGGGTCTGGGGTCTTCTCACCTCTGGAATGTGGGGTCTTCCTGACGTCTTGTTCCCCTCACCTGTCAAATCAAGTAGTGGCCCCCAACCTTTTCTCTTGTATAACCTCTAAAATAATTTCGATACACTACATATCTCTTAACAAATTTTTAAGTAGAGAGAACTCAAAATTTTAATTATAAGTTTAAATCATTTTAAAGGATTTACTTTACTGCATATTGTATGTTGTCTACCTGCTTTGAATACATAGTATATTACAACCTTGGATCTGTAGATTTTAGTTCATGCAATTTATGTAACCCGAAGTCGATCCTTGCTGTCACAATGATCACCTAAATCAGATTTATTGTTTGGCAGAAGAACTCTAAGTCCCCATGGTGACCACCTCAGCTCTGAATTTGAATCCTGACATGACCAGGACGTGGCCTCAGACAGAGAGGTGGCTGCAGCGATGGAGGGAGAGAGGCAGATGGCAGGTAGAGAGATAGATAACAGGCAGAAGGATGAAGCCATGTCTGGGTTCTTTTTTGGGATAAACTGCTCTCTTCAAAGATTCTTTCTAAAATTCTCCTTGCCTGGCCATCAGGGCATCCTCAGGAATAATGCATTCTGGAATTGACCCTTTTTTTGAAGTCCTCCTAGAAGGGTTTACGCTACAGGGCAATTTAGGTGAGTGAGAGCAAGGGCTTACTTTTGCTCACTGAGAAGACAATTGTGCAAGGGAATGGGGTGGAGGGAAACCCTCTGTAATGCTGGCACATGCTTGGGTTGATCAACTGTAGAAGTTGAGAATCTGGAAATGGATTTCTTTAAAGCCAGCCATGTCTACTAAAGAGACTTTGTGGGCTTTGGTTTCACTGAAGACTCATGAAATGAAGGGCCTTTGCCCTTTCTTAATTAACCTCTTTATATCAATTATGATGCAAGCACTCTGCACATCCTCAGTCACCAGGTAGTCATTGAAAACCTACTATATGCCAGCACCGTGTGGGCTGTTGGGGGAAACCGCGGAGAATGGGAAAGGAGACAGACAAATGCAGTGACGTGAGCGGGGCTGTGGGAGGGACGTGGAGCATGGAGACGAGGACCTCAGCTCAGGCAGTGTGTGCTCGGGTGCAGGGAGGGTCTCCTGGGAAGAGGGTGTCCACTCTGAAGCCTGGAGGGCAGGCATGAGCACACCAGAAGAGAAAGGGGGCTGGGGGCAATGAGAATGGGGAAGGGCCCTACAGGCAGAGGCACTATTGTGGGCAAAGGCTCGCGGGGTGGAGGGTGACCTCTAAACAGCAACGTGCCAGAACTGGCCCATCCAGACAGAAGGCAGAAAACGATAAGGGAGACTTAGTCAACTGCCTACTTTTCAGGGAAATGGAAATATCAAGGCCACACACTAAAATTAGTGGCTAGTCTTGAATTACGATCCGGACCTTTTAGCTGGAAGGCCAGAGCCATGACTTGTCTTTATGACAGGTGCTATTTATTCTAGCATTTTTTAAAATTTCAAGGCATTTAACCACTGTCAGTTAATTAAGCCTCTGAAGACTGCTGAGTGCAAGGTAGAATTATCTCCACTTTAGAGAGGGGGAAAGTCAGGGTCCAACAAAACGACACAGTCTGTCTCAGATTAGCTCCAATTTGGGGCATTAAGGAACCTTGGATTTCTGGCTCTTGGTAGGCGACAATAGCCATACCTTTTCACTCCCCTCTCAGGTCTTGCCTAGCGGGATTACCAGGTGCAGCCGCCTTTGTGAGGGGGATGGCCTGGCTGAGGCTTTGCCCTGCCACACCAAGAGCCGGCAGCCGACCACCTGCCCATCAGCCTGGGCGGCCGCAGCCCAGTGCTTTTGTTCCTGCACTGGCTTTTCTTTTCTGAACTTGGCACATCAAAACCAGTCCCAGGAGGAGAATGCTTTCCCACAGGAGGTTAAGCTTTTTGGCTTTAGCTTTAAATACAACTTGCTTTACGTTTTTTTTTTTTTTTCTCCCCACTTCACAGAGATAAGTGAACATCCCACAGGTGGGATTAGTTCTTCCAAAAGAACAGGAGTGCCCAGGCTTTGCAAGGAGGCAGGGTGAGGATGACCAAGTGGCCCGTCACAGCTGGGGCCACTGGTCAAGCACACAGGTGGCCGAGGGAAGCTGGAGTCAGTGGGAAATGCTAGGGGATACCTGGAAAGTTGTTTGCTTGAATGAAGGGTCCCCAGAGCATGAGCGGGAGCAGGGACTTTTGCCATTTTGTATTATAAAGGCTGTCAGCTGGTACACAGCATGATCTGCTTTAATTTCCGGTTTGCTGGAGCGGCTGCCTCTTGGATGAGGGTGAGACTGAGAACTACCCAACTACCCGAGTGTGGCGGTCAGAGCCACGCTCTGCCAAAATTTATTTGTTGGCACGGGGACCTGGTGAGGACGCTTCCTTTTAGCCAGAGAGAGGCATTTTTCTCCATCTGACTCCTGAGTTGCAGGAGAGAAGGCCTGCCTTCTCGGTATCGGCCTGGCTAAAGTGGGCCACCCGCAGTGTCCTAATGTGGGACTACAGTGACAGGCCTGCCACAGGTGTGAGCCAGGGGTGGGGAAGAGAGATGGATGGCAGGCTCTCCTGCTTCTTGCTGGCCCTTGGCTAGTCACTGCCATGTGCTTGCAAATGGCCCTTTACGCAGTGCCCCCAGGAGACAGGCACGTCCCGGAAGAAAATATTTTGTCAAGCTCTTATACGCCATTCTCCTTACTAATTTTCACATCTTTGACAAAACATCTCACAGCACATGATGTAGAGTAGGTGCTCAGTAAATTCCTTGAATGAGTTAGCAAAAGAAAATAAATGGCATTGTAATATCGCATGCTGGCCTTGGACTCAGTGTTGCATAAAATAAGGGCCATGGCTTTTTAATGTGCTTTGTGAGCCCCTGACACCCTAATATTTTTTGATGATAATTATTACTATTGTAATACTGATCTAAAGAATGATGGAATATCGGAACTTGAAAAGTAAGAATTATGTGTATTCATAAGGAAAACTGAGATTGGAAATTTGAAATCCTAGAAAATAAACTAGCCTAATACAATTGACCCCCTCAGTGCGGAAGGCCCCTAGAGAACACATACAATTTTTTTCTGTCCCAATTTACTCCTTTTACAGAAAAAAAAAAAAAAAGAAGAAGTGGATGGAAATAATATTAGTTCCCTAGGCTGCCGGAACAGAATGCCGCAGACCGGGTGGCTTAAACGACAGAAATGTGCTGTCTCACGGGTGTAGGTAGGTTTGATTTCGTCCCGGGGCGGTGAGGAGGAAACTGTTCCGTCTGGCCCCTGGTTTCCGGTGAACTGCTGGCCGCCTTCCTTGTTCCGTGGCTCGTAGAAGCATCACCCCAGTCTCTGACTTCATCTTCATCTGGTATTATCTGGTGTTCTCCCTAGGTGTCTGTCTGTGTCCAAATTTCCCCTTTCATAAGGACACCTCTCATTTTGGGTTGGGGCCAACCCTCTTCCGGTTTGACCGCATCTCAGCTTAACTAATGATACCTGTAACAACCCTATTTCCACAGAGTCCAGTTCTGTGATATCGGGTTTTAGGACTTTGACATATGAATTTGTGGGGAGTGTGGGACATAAGTCAGCTCGTAACAGCATTTCCGCAGCTTTGCAAAGAGGAGAGAGAGAGAAACATCTAATGGGCAAAACTGCACGTGAGAGCGATGAGGTAAAGGAGGGAGATGGGGAATGAGGAAGAAAGCGAGGGGGCGGCCATGGTGGCAGAAAGAAGGAGCACAGAGGCAGCAGCATGAGAGAAGAGGTTTACTCATTCATTCATTCATTCATTCATTCCTGAGCCCCTGCTGTTTTCTGGGCAATGCACTAGATGGGAAGCAGGAGGTTTATTTCCTCCATGAGCTCCAAATTTAGCTCATTTATGTTGCTATTTAAATTAATCGAACTTAAATAAAATTAAAAATCCAGTTCCTCAGTGTCATTAGCCACATTTCAAGTGTGCCTTGTGATTTCCGTTTTGACAGTGAAGATACAGAACATTTCCAGCATCATAGGAAGTTCTAGCGGACAGGGCTGGTCCAGAGGATTGAACACGGGAATCGTGGGAGGGACCAGGCCTGGGAGAGGCTCCCATCACTCCTATGATTCTGGTGTTCAGGGCACATTTAGGGAGGTAGGAATGTGAGCAAGAAATGTGACCAGAAGAAAAATGGAAGTGGGCTGAAAGGCGGGGAAGAGTGTTGTAGGCAGGGCCACAGCTAACCCCCAACTTTAGGGGCAGGAGTGAGCATGCAGGGTTTAGAGATCGGTGAGGATAGCAACGCAGCCAGACGGAGAGCCTGAGGCGTGGAGTGATGGGCCGAAAGGCTGGGTGACAGGTCCAGTGGCCCTGGAGTTGGCCTTTATCGTACAGCCCGCTCTGAGAAGCCTTTGCTCTATCTTCGTTATTGAGGATACTCTGGAAATGTCTTCGGAACCTCCAGTTTGGGAAACACTGGCTCAGAGCAGAGCAGAGTAGGGGCGGTGGGCCCTGGGTGGCCATTTTGCTTCTTTGAGGCCCTGGAGGCCTGCAGTCTGGGACTCCCCATCAGGAAGTGATGACATCCTTTCCTCATGCCCTTGCAAGTGCCGTCCAACTGGCCTGATTCTGAGGACGGGAACTGAAGTCAACGTGGCTTAGTTAAGGTAGACGAACGTTTGATGAATAATGAGGTGTCTTTCAGTAATAACGTGAATAACATGCTTTTAAGGACTGGATGGCTATAAGCTATTTTGTGCACATCCAGGTGGGAGACAGCACAGCAGACAAAACCTCGGGGATTGTTGGGTCTCAGAAGCAGAATGTGATGGCCAGTGCCACACCGGTATTGACAGAGGGAGTGCACGTGTGGCCGGCACGAACAGGGGGTGACACAAGACCACCAGGGAGCACTCAGCAGGCTGTACAGACACAGCAGAGGTCAGGCTCAGTGACAGGACTTCACAGCACGCTTTGCTCTCTGAATTTTAAGAGCAATGAAGTAAAACCGCAGCAGATCACAAGCAGCAACGAGCGAAGGTTACAAAGGAGTTGAAGTGATTAAACTTGTAAAAAAGAAATGTTAAGAACTGCATAATACAGTCTTATTCGCATGAGCATGAGAAGCTATGACAAGGAGACCAGAGGACAATGGAGGGGTTGAGAAGATTTTCACTTGCTGCTTGAGGAGTACTTGTGGGGAAGAACTCTGAAGATGGCTGACGTGTCCATTAATAGCCATCTCCTAGGGGAAGCTGAAGCTCGTGGGCCAGCCCAGGGCAGGGGCCTGGGCCGGCCAGTAGTGTCTGGCGGTCAATATTTTTGAGTCTACAAGTTATCAGATGTTCTCCTGAGATATTCTCCACTTTCATGCCCAACATCTCACACTAACCCACCATCACCTCTGACCTGTGCTGGGCAGAATGCCTCTCCTCCATAACTAGGGCTTCCTTCATGCTGGGGAAGCTCCTGGCCTCTCCTGGCCTCATCTCCCTCGGCCACAGCACTGGCTGATAGAGCACGGACTGGACCTGTTCAGCTCAGCTGCACCCTGCTTCCTCTCAGGAGCACTGCCTGAAGGGAGCTGATGCTCTCTGCTGAGCCTCCAGTGCCCACCGGCTCTTCCCCTCCAGGGAAGTGGGGGACTAACCAATTGTGGAAGTCAAATTAAGAAGCTCTTTGGCTCTTACACCTAGCTTTATCAACGATAAGAGTGATGTTTTAGCATCCATCAGCCACTCCACCGTTTATTCTCAGATGATTCAGAACTCAGGCAAGAAAGAGGAACACTATTTGGGGGGTCCTTTCAAGAGCTCAGCAGCCTGGCTGCAACAATATCACAATGATTTCTCTACCCTTGCTCCCCTGGACTCCACTCTCACTGCTATAGGGAGCTTTACGAAATACAAATTGGATAATGTTGCTTCTGGTGAAAAATCCTGCCCTGGTTTCCCATTGCAATTGAAATAAAACTAAACTCCTGTCTGTGTCCCCAGGATCTGGGCCCCTGCTCTCCTGCTCTGACCCAGGTCACTCTCTCCCTTGCTGCATGAATACCAAGCTCGATGGGACCTTAGGGACGTGGGTAAGTAGCGTTCTCACTGTCTGGAATGTTCTCTGTGGTCATGCACTCCTCAGCTTACCTCCCCAGAGAACCTTTCTTCATCCCTTGCTCCAAACCGGTCCCTACCCCCACTCTTCCACATGATTCTTTTGTTTTCTTGATAGCATGCATATCACTAATGACATTACCGTGTGTTCCCTGGCTTGCTCATTTACTGTCTGTCTCCCACCTTAAGATAGAGAGACTTCCCATAAGAGCAGGGATCTGGTCCCTCTCCAGTCCCTTTCCAGCCTCAGTGCCTGATGTGGAACAGTCACTCGGTAAACACCTGTGCAAAGAATGAAGGAGGGGAGTGTCATGGAGAAGCAGCATGATCTCTAGGATAATCCCTGTGCTGGGAACGAAGGAAATGTGGCTTTAGAGCCTGCTCCTCACTAACAACGGGCTGGGCAGGATGTGTTCTCCTGTGCTTGTCACCTACCTCCCATTCTTCACTTCCTTCATCTCTGAAACAAGGAGCTTTCACTACCTGCCTCGGAGAGTCCTGGAAAGGCCAGAGGTCCTCTCAGGGAAGTCTTTTGCTTCTTAGGAAAGGTGCGTTTTCCCAGCCGGGGCTGGCGCTGTGTTTCGCCTGCCTGCTCCTCTCCGCCGTTAAGGCAGCAGCTGACCTGTTTTCTGTGTGAGCGTTCAGGGATGGAGTCTGAAGGGCAAATAAGATAATAGATGAAGCAGCGCTGTCGCATTGTTCGTTCTGCTGCTGGGGATTGGGGAGCTTTTCTGTTGCTTGGGCATCGTGACTTTACCGACATAAAGAATAAAATAAATCACGTACCCTGATCACACCCCCAGCCCTGCCAGAGCTCCGAACAGGAGCGATTTTAAATGAGAAGATTATAGCGGCAGCGAATGGAGCAGGAGTGAGAAACACTTGCACCGGGCTGGCAGCACCAAATGCCCCTTATCACCCTCGAGGAGAATTATTATTTTAATGTTTAACACAGTAAATTGCAAACTAGTAAAGTCACATTCAGATGCGCCTCCCTTCCGGTTGTCCGGTGACAGGTGCGTGCATTAATGAGTTCCGCTGCATTGTGAGTTTCCTCAGCGGCTGAGTCCGTTCTGCCGCCTTTATCTCCTTTGGTACTTTTTGTTGAACCATGGAATAAAGTCTCCTTTTTAAAGTACAATGCGTTTCCCCAACCCTATTCTTCTGGGGCTTTTATGACTCACAATTGACAAAGGCCTCACTAATGGAAATGCAAATTTCCTACCTGTCAAAGACTGAGAACACGTTCTGAAAACACAGGCTGGCGGGGCAGAAAGTACATTAGCATCTGCAATATTAGGGGGAGAAGCTGCTTCCCATGAACTGGCAGGATAAAAATGTTTATTTGATGCTGAGATATAAATAAAGTAGCAGTGGTTAGATCTCCCATGCAGACAGGGCCATTCCTTGGGAATTTCAAACTTTTATTATCCATGAGCACATGAATTATTCAGATTCAAATCACTTGCTATTGCTTTTATAATGGCTTTGATTTGGGGACCAGGAAGGTGGGGTGCCCTGGATCTCCCCTGCTGCTTTGCTGAGTAAAACTCAGCCAAAGTCCGTCTGATGTCTGGCTACCGTGGGACCCGTCACTCCTGAAGCAGTGCGCATCTCTCTTCCTCTTGTTCATTACTGCCCTTTGTCTTCATTGTCTTCTTCTTCTCCTATTGTTATTAATTAGTGTTATTTAACTTTGTGTACGTGTGAAGAATGGCGAGTGAAATATGGTCTTTGCCCGGGGTTTTCGCGGAGAGCAGGCGATGGGGGGTGGTTGCCGAGGGGCAGTGGTGGCTGCCTAGGTTGTCAGTGTGCGGGGGGCTGCCGCGGGGAAGGACCGAAGGACCGCAGCCTGGGCAGCTGCAACAACAGAATCCGCTGTCTCTCAGTCCTGGAGGCCGGAAGTGAAGAAATCGAGCTGTCCACAGCGTGGCTTCCTTCGGAGGGCTGTGAGGGAAGGCTCTGTTCCAGGCTTTGCTCCTCGGCCTGCAGATGATCGTCTTCTCCCGGCGTCTCTTCACATCCGTTTCCCTCTATGCCTGTCTCTGTTCAAATTTCCTCCACCCGTGAGGACACAGTCATACTGGGTTCGCGCCCACCCTAATAACCCTCATTTTAACTTGATAACCTCTCTGAAGACTGTGTCTCCACACAAGGTCACACCTGAGGTACTGGGGGTTAGGACTTCATATGCACCTGAAGCAGTGAGGGAAACAATTTAACGCAGTAACACTGCGCATCTGGAAAGGCGCATAGGGCTCTGATAAGCTGCGCTCCCCTTCGAGGAGACTGGGTAGAGATAGGACATGTGTAGGCCATCTCCTGCCCTTGGCCCCTGCTCCTTGCCACTGCAGCCTGCCATGGAAGTGACTAAAGCTTTCCAAGGACCCAATTATGGGCTTCTTCTCAGTGGCCCAGTGGCCCAGCAGAAGTCCTAATGTTTGCCACAACATTTTAATTACTTTAAAAATGCACCCTAATCACGAAGACACAGCGGCAGAGAGCCTGACCAAAGTGCTTTCCCGGCAGAGGGCCATTCTCTGTGAAAGAGGGCTGCTCTCAGGGAAGCCAAAGCTCGGGCATTCAAGGGCAACGAGGGCAGGAAATCCTCACATTCCCAGTGAGCAGCTGCACAAATGGGATTTCTTCTCCCCGATTTAAAGAGTGGCAGGGATGTGGGACATGTCTCAGTGTCATGCCGCAAACAGATGGGCTGGCTTTGGTGTGCTCTCAGGGCACAGGGCGGGCCAGGGTGTCTGACCCACACCTCTGCAGCATCCTCTGAGGCAGAGTGATTTGTCAAAAATTTAGAGCAACGGAATAACCCGATGGAAAAAATTAACTGCATCTCACTTACTTGGTTGTGTCCTCATAAATGAGAGAGAAAGAGAAAAGAGATGGCTCTCCTCTTTCAGTCCTGGAGTTTCCCTACGAAGAGTCACGGGATATTGCCACTATTGTTGTCGTTGGCTTTAAACAACAGAAATTAATTGTCTCACTGTTCTGCAGACTAAAGTCTGAAATCAAGGTGTCGACAGGGCCACAGGGCTCCTTCTGAAACCTGTGGGGAGTCCGTCCTTGTCTCTTCCTAGCTTCTGGTGGCAACCTTCCACCTTCGTATGGCGTTCCTACTGTGTTTCTGTTTTCACCTGGATGTCTTCCCATCAGGACCCGAGGTATGGTTTTAAAATGTCTGAGGCCAGAAGCTAGAGAAGAAATACTTCTTTTATTTTTATGAAGGACGTTCAGATGCCTTTAGATGGAGCGAGTCTGGCTGTTACCACAGTCCCCACGACCCCCCATTGCTGCTCTTTTGATGCTGTCTGGTTCTGGATTTTGAGAGTCTAACTTCTAAACTTTTGAGAGTAGGGATTGCTGCTTGGGGTTGAAGAGGGAGAGTGGAGGATGGCTGACTTATACTGGGAGGACAGTGAGGGACAGGTTATGAGAAGGATCCGTGTCCTATTCCTGCCCAAAGCCTGAGGGAAGCAGGACCTCTCTGAGGGAGGTGGCAGAGATCCCTGCAGACCAAATGCCATGACTGGCCTTGGTGGCCTCTGGGAAGATCTGGTGAGCGACTTGGTTCTGGGGAGAGGATATAAGAACAGAAGAGCCATGTGCTTTTGGCTTCTCAATGAATCTCTGCAAACCCCCAGTGGCTAAAGACCAGAGTTTTTTTTCACAGTGACTCAATTGCATGAATCGTGAAGATGGGCTCTCACTTGGCTCCAGAAAATGACTGAGATAGGAAGAATGGGTGAGTCTTAGCCAGAACTAGTTATATGTTTTTTATTAATTATCTAGGAATATTTTTCTTATGATATAGATTTTATTATATGCAATATATTATATAACACAGAATATATTTATTATAATGACATTGTATTTCTGTATTTAGAATATACTAATATATTATAAAGTAAATGTAGCTAAATAATGTATTTATTTTGATTTTATAATATTGTTCCCATGGTGTTTTTATTATGGGGAATTTTGAACAAACGCAGAAGTAGACAGAACAGTATAAGGATGTGTTCTCTGCACATTATGATGGCAACAGTTCCTTTGTCTTGCTCTCTGAGCAAAGCAGGACCAAGGCCACCCCAGACTTCCATGCTCGCAGCCATGTTAGCCAATGGGTGGTGGAGTCTCCTGGTTTGGAAGAGCCAGATGCAGACCCCCTTCCTGAGCCCTGGGGTGGGGACCATGATGCCCAGCCCTCTGCAGGGCTCCTGGGAGCATGGTAGGCTGTCATAGATCCCAGATGGCCCTGAAGGCATCTGAGGGGCGTGGATTCTGAATGGCCACACAATTCCTGGCTTTCCGGACCTTTAGACCTCCAGTGAGGTCTCCAAGCAAAATACTAGAGCTTTGGCAAAAAGTGAGCACTTTATTTGAATAATTATTTCCAGCTGTGCCTCGACTCTAAGGCGTGAGATCAGGAAACTTTCTTCCTTACTCACCGCTTCATGGTTGAGGAGGTAAGATCAGACCTAAGCCAGTTCATCCACACTCTGGAAAATATCACAAGCATCCTCCCTGCTGGGAATTATATTTCTGCCCACCTATCCCCGCAACCAGGCGGTGTGTTGTAAGAAAAGCGAGTCTCCAGCTTATTGCTGACAAATAGTTATTAGCGGGCCTCTAAAGAAATACACCCCCCAAACCTACAGGCTAGGCAGAGTCCCTGCTCACTGCCCTTCAGGAAAGGTTCACTCCAGGATGCACAAGAATAATCTGATGGCAGGATCAATAACGTGGCAACAGATTCTCTGTTGAATGTCTTTAGGGTGGAGGGCAGGAGCATCCATACCCATGAAAATTCCGACTTCAGTATCTCCCCCAAAGGGGATACTCCGGTCGTGCAAGTGCAAAAGATCTGTTTCTAGGCAACCTTATAGCTTCAGCACTAGCAATTTTATAAGGGAAAATAATTTTTGAGACCCCAATACTAAATGAATGAAATTTGTTATACAGATTTAACCAGGAAGTGGAGTCTCTCCCCAAAGACTGGACCCTCAATCACAGTCCTCAGAATGCCAGTACTGTGCCCAATGAATTAATCAATCTTCCATTTTTTAAAATAAGGAGACCTCTGTCACAGGGCCACCAAACCGTTGGAGAAGGAAGGGTGTGCCATGTGGATACCCTGGGCCGTGGACAGGCCACGGGGTTTCTGTGTGGGTAGGACAGACCCGAATGATAGTAAGCCCTTCTTGCTGGCCAGACGGACAACAATTCTGAATGACAGAGAACAGATCCAGCCTCTCATGGAGGGCATTGCTGGGGAACACCGGAACTCACGTTTTCTGTGGGAGGGCTTCCTTCAACTTCAGCAGAAGGTCTTGTCCCCTGCTATTTGTATGCACAAAAGCTGGATGTTTAGAAAATAAGAAGCTGAAGGACTAAGAAAAGTTCAAGAGACTAGAGTGTGCAGAATGAGTGGAGAAGGTTTTGAAAAAGGATGGAGAGGTAATGGACGGGCCCAGGGAGGACCTCGTAGGCCCGTGGTGAGGATCTGGAAACTCCCTGAGGGTCTGTGTTCCCCAAAAAAGATGTGTTGAGGTCCTTACTCCCAGTCCCTCAGAATGTGACTTTATTTGGAAATAGGGTCTTAGTCAAATTAAGATAAGGTTATAAGAGTGGACCTTCATCTAATATAACCGGTGTCCTTATAACAAGGGACAATTTGAACACAGACACACAGAGAGGGACATGAAGGCATGCAGGCTGTGCACTAAATCTGCAGAACTTATTCATTCCTGGTTACAATTTTGTGCCCTTAAACGACTTTCAAATTCTCCCATTCCCCAGTCTCTGGAACCACTGTTCTACTCACTGTTTTTACAGCTTTGGGTTTTTTTAGATGCCACGTAGAAGTGATACCATGCGGTATTTGTCTTTGTCTGACTTATCTCACTTAGCGTAACACACTCAAGGTCTACCCATGTTGTCGCAAGTGGCAGGCTGTCCTTTTTTGTGACAATAGTATTCCATTGTAGATACACACCACATCTTTACCCATTCTTTATCCATTCTTTTTCTTATTTCCCCAGAACAGGAATGGGCATCCCTTGACTTCACTAAGAGGCGTGCCTATTGTTGCATTCATTTTACCCGTTTCTTTTCTCTGCTTTTTTTTTTTTTTTTTTATCTTCCTTTCTTCGTTTCTCAGTCCTTACCTGATTAAAGAACTAGAGAACTGGATGAGGTCGGTCGCTGACCCCTGGTCAGTTGCAGTCTTTGAAAGAGGAAAGGTGGCAGATGAGAGGGGAAAGGAGCAAGGCATTGTGGTGACCTGGTGTGAGCTGGGTGACCCAACTGGCCTTCGGTGTCTCCAATGTCTGTGGTTGTGTGGATATTGATTTTGGTTCATAACTGTCACTTATGACTAATGGGGCTCTGGTGACGAATACGGTTTGAAAAGGAAACAAACAGGGGACAATTGACTTGTTACAGAAAATTAATTAAAACTAGATTTCAGCAGAGGAAAAGAGGAAAAAGTGTCAGAATAGTTCAGAAGCATGGTAAGGATAAGTCACAGAACACTCGATGTAGCGGCATGTTCGATCATCGTAAAGGAGAACTAACGCGTCCTTGTTAGTAACTTCCAGACTGGCTGACTTGGGCTCCAGGGCTTGGCCAGACGAGTTCTCCTGGGTTCCCAGCATCCCCGCTGAAGGATCAGCCAGAAGCAGATTTACCTGCTTCACCAAGGGGTACGACTTCCCCTCTCTTTTCCAATTTAAAAAAAAAAAAAAAAAGAGCAGCACTTCAGCCACCTTCTTACCTGGGATATAAACGTAGACTAGTTTTACCCAACTTCTCTATTAGTCAAAAAAAGTCTTTTCTAGGTAGAGCCGAGATGTGAAGTCTTCTAAAACAAGATAAACATTTGTAATTTGGACTTGTCCTCTTAAGGTGATCTTTCTAAAGGCTCTAGGGCCTTGATAAATTAGTTCTCTAGCTTTAATTCCAGGGGTGACTGGAAGAGAGATAGAGAAAAACTGTTGTGAGAAGAGGAATTTGGAGAAAGCTTTGTTTGTCAAGGCCGAGGTTCCTGATCTTTCTGACGAGGGGTCGGCTTGCTCAGCCTGGCCTCTGCGGGTGCGTCCTGGACGGCGTTTGAGTGGGTCGGAGCAAGGCCAGGCCCCTCCTTGGAAAACACGAGGTTTTTTAGTCACTCGGTCCTGGATGCAACAGTTCACTTTTTCGCTTCTGTGACATCTGCTCTCTGGTAGTTGGTCTCGCTCGCCTCTGAACCTTAGTTACTTCATTATAAAGTGAGGATAATCACAGCATCTACCTCACAGTCTCATTCGGAGGTTAAATGAAAGCGTCTATGTAAAGCGTTTAGAACAGTGATCTACTTGTGACAAGGGCTAAATTAGAGGTATTTTCCGTGATGTCCCACACAATCTGAACAGAGCCTTTACCTTTCTGCCTTACGAGGCAGGATTAAGCCTTTTATTTATCTTTTTATTGATCCATTTAAGCAAAAGTTTTGAGCGCCAACTACTTGTCAGGCGCTCGTTTTGCTGTTGAAGCCGGAGCGGTGAAAAGAGGGACGAGGCCCCGCCCCTCGTGGTGCACAGGTGCGGGCGGCGGAGCCCGGCAGGGGACCGCGAACGGGGCACAAACCCGTCTGTTCACGTGCGGATTGTATTAGTAACAAATCACCACAACTGAAATCGGTCGTCTCACAGCTCTGGAGGCAAGAATTCTGAAATCGAGGTGCTGACAGAGCCACACTCTCTGAAAACTCCGGGAAGCAGTCCCTGCCTCGAGCCCCTGCCTCCAGGTGCCATGATCCTTGGCGATCCTCGGTGTACAGATGCGTTAATCCATCCCCCGCCTCCTTTGCCCTTGTCATTCCCTCTTGTGTGTCTCTGTGTCCAAGTTTCCTTCCCCTTGTAAGGACGCCAGACACTGGATGAGGGCTCACCTTCATCCTGTATATCATCCTCCTAACTCGATTGCATCTGCAGAAACCTTATTTCCAAAAAGGTCATATTCACGGTTTCTGGGGGACATGACTTTTGGGGGATACTATTCAACCCAGTACAGTGAAATACGCTGTGAGGATAAGAAAACTGGATACAGTGGCAGTGAGTGGGGGTAGGGTTGCCATTGCTGGGGAGCCTCTGGGATGGGGATTAGGGAGAGCGCCTCTCAGAGTGTGACCTTCGAGCTCACATACAAGGGCAATAGCTTCACAGCCGCAGGAAGAGTATTCACTTATTAGAGTCGATTTCTTCTCAGACAGGAGGTTTGCATTCTAAGTCAGGACATCTCCACATAGAGGACACACTAAAATCAGCTGGGGAGCTTCACAATCTCTATGCCCGTTCTCAGAGCATTGACACAGACTCTCCCCAGACCAATTAAACAGAATCTCTGGGGACTGGACCCAGAGCAGATATTTTTTAAAGCTCTCTAGTAAGTAGCCAGAATTGGGAATTCTGGGTAACGCTGGCTGCACAATGGACTCATCTGGATGCTTCATATGGATGTTTTCATCTCATCTATTAATGAAAAATTACTGCCACCGAGGTCCCAGGGGACTTGACATATGGGTGGGGTGGCGGGCTTGCTCAAGGTCCTGAGGTGCCTGTTTCATTGTGGCCGCTTCCTGAAGGTGTTTGGGGTGAGGAGTGCAGAGGAAGGTAAAACTTGGGTTCGAAAAGTGCCCCTATGACTCCAGGCGTGCGAGTCTTTGGAAGATGGAAGGCAGCCCAAGGGTCCCAGACCTCTGACAGAGGACTTGCTGAGAAGGGGCTCCGAGAAGCAGGGGAGAGCCACAGGGCGCAGCTGTTCCTGCAGGGCAATGGCTTCCCACGGCCTGAGTTCAGAGCTCTGCATTTCGGTCCAGCATTTCCTGCCACCTTGGCAAGCTGCTTAATCTATTTAACCTCAGCTTCCGTTGGTGAAAGGAAAATAATAACAGTGCCTGATACACTGTAGTGTATTGTAAAACCCACATTCAAGAATACTCAAAAAAGCCTGTCCCACAGGGTCCGCCAAGAGTAAGCTTCTAGTAAACGGCAGCCTGTGTATTTAACCAGAAGCACCTGTCACCCCTCTCACTCTTGCCGAAGCCCCGGGACCTGCAGAATCTCAGCAGGGTCTTAGGTGACCATAAACAGGCTACCTCAGCCCAGGTTGCTGGTCCTCCAGGTTCGAGATAACACTGGTGATGGCATTTCTGACCTTGCTGACATCGATGCAGCCCCAAGGCACCAGTAAGTGTCAGTCGGCTGAGGCCTGAAGCCTAGAAGAAGCATCTTCCTGCATCTTCAGACAGAACTTGAATCTGGCTTTGCTGTCCATCTATTGTGGAGGACTCAGTCCAGCCAGGAGCACCTGCCAGCACCTGCCTGGCCAGTAGGGCCAGTGGAATGGACAGTTTGGCCTCCATGAGCAGGTCAGCTCCATCCTGTCAGCACAGGGAGTGATCGGATGAGGAGACCTCCTTTTCCGAGGCTTACAGATGGGGTGCTCCCTGGGCCGCACAGGGCCCGGCCTGCCTAACTCGGGGCTAGCCTGCATGCTGGGTCCCAGTAATGTTAATAAAGTCGAGCTGTCTTTTCCCACAGCAGGCTGCATCCGTCTTCATTGAAGCATGCTCTAGGTAATTTCATTGTGGGGTTTTCCATTAAAAAGTTTGATTAATTCCATAAATATTAAAATAAGACAGATAATTAGAATCCAGGTACTCACTGTTACACAAAAGCAGTAAAGTCTGCACTAAATTATTATTATTAATAATAAGCGCTCATATAGCGCTGGTAATAAGTGCATAGAGAAAAAGGCCCACAATCACTGTTATTAATATCATCCCCCCAAGACAGTCTGGAGCGGTGGCTGCTAAGTGTCTCCACGTTGCTGCAGGAGAGAGACAAGCCCAGCGAGGGGAAGAACTTGCTAGGGCGAGCAGGTCCGCCTCTGGGCAGTAGTGAGGGGGCCCTGGCTGAGCTTCAGCTCTGTGCTCACCTCTGAGTAGTGTCCTGCTTCTGGTCCCTGGAGAGTTTCTCCCTTTCCCTTGACTCTTTTTTTTCCCCTGCGTAGGAGGTCGTTCACGCTTCTTCTGGGACTGTGGCAGTGATGGGGAAAGAGGCCCACGACTTGGTCTCTGGGGTGTGTGTTTGAGAGCAAGAGCTGAATAATAGGTGTCTCTGAGCCTCTCTATAAATCATGCAGACAGCTTTAAAGCATGAATCATTAAGGGAGACAGGAAGGGACACCGAATCGATAAATAGCCAAGTAAGGGGAAAACTCGCCGTACACTTAAGCTTAAGCGCCTATTTTGTTGAGTTTGGTCACAGTCGTAATTGTCTCACTAATCACTTGATGGTGGGTCCCCAAAGTGGCCACTTTAGAGGATGAAAAAAAAAAATGCCTGTTCTTATTTTTAATCAGAGGAACAAGTCAACTATCCAGAACACTGTCCTTGCTTTTTTAAAGCACGTGTATGTGTGTATGCACGCACATGTGTGTTTTAAAAAGCCTCCTCAGTAACTACCTGAGGACGTGGCCTGACCTTTCCAAATCAGGCCTTCGGTACCTGTGCCTCAGGTGGGCCTGTTTCCATCACCGCTAGACACGGACGGAGCACTGCGAATGCACGGTTCGGACCTGGCGCAGGGCCACCCACGACGCCATCTGTGCAGACAGCTGCTGCGCCTTTCACTCGGCAGAAGAGGAAGCTCCGGCTGATCTGTCCCTTCTCAGAGGAGGCCAGAACAGACAAGGGGACCACTGCGCCATTTCTGACCAGCACAGAGAGAAGTGGGTGATGGGAAATGAGAGAAAGCGTGCATCCATTCTGAGGGGTCCTGGTCGTCAGCGGGAAGGGCGATCCTGGCTTGAGGAAGGTGGATTTCAAAAACAGGAGGGGCCCATGACCGGGCTCTCAGGGAAGAGGGCAAAGCAGTGCCAAAGTTCGCCGTGCGAATGTGCATCGTGGCACTGAACTGTACTCAACAATGGTAAATGTCTTGTATGCTTTACCGCAATTTAGAAAAAAGGCCCTATCGAGCCACATTGAAGCCTGAGGCAAAAGCAAAAATACTGGTGGGGTGTGACGCCATCTGGATCCCTGAAGGAGCCGGGAAGAGCATTTGGCTATTGGCGAGGTGGGGGGAACCACGGGGACTGGAAACCAGTTCTCTCCAGTCATAAGGACAAGCGGAAAGTGAGACAAACGGTTATCATCATGCGATCCCAGTCAGCTGCCAGAACACACCAACCCAGGTTTGCGATCATCAGGAAAGGATGTGGTGGAGATCAGCCTGAGGTTGCCATGGACAAACTGTGCCACACAACCCTGCATAGTTTTGGGAGTCTCAGCCTGCTAGATGACAGGCATGTGACAGGCACCACACATCTGAACCAGCGCCAGAGCTTCTTATTCATCTCTTATTTCCTTACTTGACCCCCTGACTGAAATTATTTCATTAAATTATTTACTTGTTGGTTGGCTGTTGCCTCTCTTCCCCCTTGCCCCGACCCCATCAATTTAAACTCCGTAAGAGAAGGAAGACATCCCATCTTGTTCAATCCAGTATCTCCAGCACTTAGAATAGGACCCAGCACATAGTGGGAGCTCAATAAGCATTTGTTGAATGACTAATGTGTGAATGAGTGAATGAAAAGCTGGATTTCAACAAGGCCTTTGACCAGTTCTTATGTACGAAATGGAGAAAGGAAACTGAAAGATGGCGCATTCACACAGACAGTTAACTGGGGGAATAAACAAGGAGTGTTGCCTAATGGATCAGAGGGGTCTCTCGTGGGATGCCCCAGGGCTCTTGGCTCTACCCATCCACTGTCAATGACTTGTGTTTCACTCTAAGTGTGGTTTTCAGAGCTGGAATGGCCCCACCACATTGAGGTTATGAGGCCAAGTTTAACAAAGATTGGTGACCCTTTTAAATGGGTAGGTATCCAGAAAAGATTGTCTGGGTGAGAACAGAAGGGCAGACTTGATGGGGGTGATGGCCGCTGTGGGTGGGAGTGGGCAGCCAGGATAACCCAGACATTTGTGGAAGGGAGATTAGACTTATTCTGTGAGGGACGAAGACCAGAGGTTGGAAGTTACAGGCATGCTGTGGGCCAGTATAAGCCAGATATTTCTAACCCTGGGAGCTGGCCAGCACCGGACTAGGATACCTCATGAGGTTGAGAGTTCCTTGTCACTGGGGGTATCCTGGGGCTAGGATGAGAAGAGGGAATCCCTGAATCCAAGAGGGAGCTTTCCAGAACCGGCAGAATAAGTTTAAGCTAGAACCATCAGCTGGCACTGTCCTCAGAAGAGATCTCCTTGACCCTTGGGCCATCGCGTACCTGGTGTGCGAGGTGTCTCGGAAGATGCAGCTGTCTGTTGAGCAGCCTGTTTCTGATTTGAGGTATGGCTTGGGGCAGAGAGGAATGTTCGCAGCCGTTCTGTGTGCTTCGCCATCTACTTCCTGGCAAAAGAGGCAAGTGAGATGGCGAAACGGAAAGCACTAAAAAATCTCACCTCTTTTTCTCCCTGTCTCCTTCCTTTGTTTTGTTTGCTTCTTCTTATTTGAATGAACAAACTGTTCTAAAAGAACAAACATTCAATGCAGGAATGTGAGGCCCCTTCACATATAGGTTTAAATCTCTCCCACCAGAGAATTTTCTAAATTAAGCATTCTGAGAATTTTGCTTTTGGGGAGGAGAGAGATTTGGGGATCTGAGTAGAGTAAGGGAATTCGTAGGGGGAAAAGTATAGTTATTTTTCAGGTCAGTGGTTAAGGTTTTAAGGACCTGGAGCCTAGGAACCCAGATCTGAGCACTTGGGGATCGCGCGTCCACGGCCAGGTCAAGTTTGCAATAGTGTAACTTCTTCGCCAATGAAGCTGAAGGACTCAGGTGATGCAAGTGACGCAGGTGTGGCACTAAAGTCCTTGGCTGGGGCAGCACACTGAGCCATTTGCTAATTTCCCTAAGTAAGAAGATCCACGTGTATTTATCTAGCTTCTTTCAAGACTCAGTGTCTTCATCTGTAAATTAGGAATGATAAGAGCACCTTTTCTACAGGGCCGTTGCGAGGATTACATGAGGTAAGGAAAATTAAGAGTTTATACCTGGCACTAGCACGGTTAAGCGCTTGAGTAAATGTTGGCCCAGAACTCCATTTCCTGAGGAAAGAAGGGGATTTTAGGAGTTTCGTTAACCACCACTAGGGGGAGTGCTGGCCCAGTTTCTGCCTCAGGGTTCTGGGGGACATGTTCATTATGCTCCCATAAAATGAGTGAGGAGAAGAAAGAGAAGGTGGTGGTGGTGGTGCGCTGGAGATCCAGGGCATTTGTAGAACCAGCTGGCAGTGACTGAGGGATTAATGGTGCAGGCATCTCCAGGTATCACCCGCAGCACGCAGAGGGAGCCTTGTCTCCGGAGACCCAGCAGTTTCCTGCTCTTTCCAAGCCTCTGTGGCCCTTGCCCTCACACCTGAGTGAGTGGCACGCTCACAGAGGACATCTACAGATGACAGCATTTTGTAATGACCTCACTCTGTAGGTTTGATTTGAAATATATGTTTTCTGTGAAATACCTTTTTGTACGATGTTGTTTTTACAAGCTTTTGACAGAAGGAAACACTCAGCTCTCTGGTAGGCGATGCCAAATGTTAGAATCGGGAGCTGTTTTAAACACCGTGGATGCTCTGGACATTTACCTCTCTGGCCCTAAACCCAGTTTCCTGTTCTCAGCTCTCTGCTGTCGGGGCCAAGACTCTGCAAATGCATGCATACCCCCTTTGCAGGCTGACTCCTGTTAGTTCAGACAAAAGGGCCCACTGGGATCCAGGAGAGGGTAAGGGGGAGGGAGAGGGGACTTCCTGGTTCTTATCTGTTCACCGTTTCTGGCATTGTTGCTTCGGCAGTGGCACCATGTCCTGTCCTGGTTCCAGCTGCCAGCTTCCGTCGTCGCCTCCCACGACCAGCCTCATCACGCCCCCTCAGAGGCACCGGGCAGCAGTAGCCGGCATCACCCCCAGCTCCCGGGTCTGTGTCCCAGCTCCGTGGGGCGAAGCCCTTCTCCAAGCGTCTAGTTTTCGATAAAGCCAGCCCTTTCCCATTATTCCCCTAGCACAACTGCTTCTTCTTATCATTATCTTTTTTACTTTGATGTCCCTCATCCTCACCCCCCAACACTTTTTCTCTTCTTTCAGTGCTCTGTTACGCACATGCCCAATTCTTTATGTTAAATTCCCTCTGTTGAAATAACTGTTTTCCTGACTGAAGCTTCCTTTTTTTTTTTTTCTTAATTTATTTATTTTTATTTTTTAGTTATTTATTTTTAGGTGAGGTAACCCTTGGTTGACCTCACAGATTGCAAGGACTTTGTCATTTTACAATCACTTATTTTTTAAATTTTTTATGCCTATAGCACCAGGTCTTTCTAGGTGGTCTTCCATCCAAGTACTAACCAGGCCCGACCCTGCTTAGCTTCTGAGATCAGACAAGATAGGGCATGTTCAGGGTGGCATGGCTGTAGACCCTCCTGGGTCTTTGACTCTTGTAAATGGAGGCGATTGACACCAAGGTTACCTATTGAGGTCAGGAGGAGCTCTTGGGCATGGGGCGGATTACGAAAGTGGTGAGAGGAGGTATGGGAAGAGGTTCAGAGGGGCATCAAGTGCTAAGTTTTGTCATTTGGCCCAGAGGTAGAGTGGACAAGTGGTGCAAATGCCCTGGTCAGAGTGGCAGGATCAGATTTAAAGATTGTAAAAACTATTTCTCCTAAGTGTCCATGGTTCTCACGTGAAGAAGATGAGAATAAGAACAAAGAGGAAGAAATGGAGACTTATCCTTACAAACCCTTCCTTTGTTTCTTTCTTTATTATGAATATAGACAAGTAAACTATTGGGAGGCTTCCTAGCTCAGGATCACCTTTAGGAGAAAAGGAATTTTGAGAAAGGAAGAGAAAGAAAAAGTAATTAGGGAGCACAAGGCTCTGTGGGGAAGGACAGGACCAGGAGGATGCCAGGAGGGGAGCCTGGACAGAGAGCCACACAGACGCTCTGGAGTCCTGAGAGGCAGGAGCAAGAGGATGCCAAGAATAAGAGGAGATCTGGATGTTGGGGAGGAAGGGTCTAAAATCAACTTTACTTTGAAATTTTGATAAGGCACTGGACTCTCTCCTTTTGGATATAATAGATTGAAAAGAGATAATAGATTTTTTAAAGGCCAGATCTAAAATATTGTATGTCACATATTTTCTGCAGCACACCGTCTGGAATTCCTCTATGTTTGTACTAACAAGTAAGTGGCACTGAGGAAGGCTGGCGATGGTGGCCATTCAGCCACTCTTGGCTTGGTGCTATGTGCTAGGCAAGCAATCCGATTCAATGAATTCACTGAAGGCATTGGAGGTTTTGACTGGTGCACGTATGTCCTTCCATTAAATGACATCTTTCTCAGTTACTGTTAAGAGACATCCTAAAGAGAGACAAAAAAGGAGAGTTAATAGCTCTTAGTTTTAGTCCTGGGGGAACCCTCTGCCCAACACCAGGAAGCTCTGGGCCTCGTGGGTCTGGAGAAAGGCCGCAGTGCTGCCGGGCTGGGTTTCCTTCAACGGACCCGGAAATGCTCGGTGTGCTGTGGAGAAGGCATACTAATTGCAGTCATTTAGGCAAATTGATTAGCATTTAGGCCTAAGTGCCAACAGCACGGTAATGATTCTGCCTATCATTATATATGTGTCAGATGCAGTTGACTGTAAGCTTTATTTGATTAAAACAATAAATCCTCTCTGTCTCAGGCTTTGTAAACTCAGGCTTCAGCTACATTTTGCTCACGTGGCTGGCTCGTCATGGATAAACAGGAAGGCCTCGTGCAGAGGAGTGAAGCAGTCTCTGCGTGACCCACTCTGGAGCTTTCTTGCTGCTCCTTCCATCTCCCCTCCCCGCCCCCTCCCGTATTTGGCTGTGACAAGGATTCTGTCTGGGTGTCTGTTATTTGGGGCCTCCCTGATATCAGGAGATGCCAGCCTCCTTTGTTGTACTGTTCTTTCTGGCCTTCTTTCCTGTGCAAGGGTCTCTCTGTGCTTGGCCCTCCCTCTGGGGAGGCTGAGTTGTCACTTCACCATCAGAGGAAGATGGTCTATTCCTGAACAAGGCATCCTGACTGAAGATGCGGCCCCGGGGGAAGTGTGCAAGTAGATTACTCAGAAACTAGTCACTCCTCTTTATATGATAATATGCTGTTAATTATGTCAGGGCCTATCATGTTCACATTATGGCACTTTACAAAAGATACACAAATCGTGGCGCAGTAGACTCTTGAGGCCAGAAAACACGTAAGGCGCTGGAATACTCAATAGAACCTAGAAAGATCAGAGCATCTTAACCGCTTCAAAGACCCACCTCTTTGAATCTCTCGATGTGAGATGAAGCCATTTGCAGCAGCCACATAATGGAGGATTTAAGCCTTTGAATTCTTGCTTCTCTGAAGAATCCCACAGGTATGAAGGGTGACTGTCTCAGGCTGGGAAGAAAGGAGGAAGGACGTTTTGAGCCTTTACCTAAATAGAAAGAAGCTGCCCCAGGCCCAGAAAATCAAGTATCCTGTGGGGACCCAGCAGATAAGGAGATAGACCCAGCATAACTACCCCTAAGAGGGGCTGTCAGAGGCCCAGGACAAAAAGGATGCCGTCTCCTTCTTCTCCAGAAGGTGATGCCCAGCTGCTGTATCAGGCCTCCCCTGTGGCACAAGGGACACACGCCAAGGAGAGGGAAGCAGACAGGGCCCTGAGAAAGAGCTGTCCACAGTGTGTGTGTGTGTGTGTGTGTGTGTGTGTGTGTGTGTGTGTGTGGTGTAGTTAGTGGTGGTGGATTTAATGCAGTAAGTCACAGACCACCCTCCACTCTGTACTACTTATTACGGCGACTCAGACCACAGGCTCCGTTAACTAATTATTGATACTAGGTATCCGATGTGACGACTTCTCCACCCAGAAAGCCTCCAAAGAACAAGTAAAGCCCCCCAGGCCTGTTTGTCACCTGGCAGCATTGTGCATTTTCACAGCAGAGTCCAGATCCAGAACTGCAGACACTGGAGCTGAAGCCCCCATTGTGGTAGGCCAGGTGGGCCCAGGGTTCCGAGGCTTCCCAGGAGAGCAGCAGCTTCTAACCAATCTGCCCCTCTGAGGGGACGGCCCAGGAGTCTCAGTCCCTTATCTGAACCCCTTCCTTTCACTGGCCACCCACACTTCACTGGCCAGGCCACAGGCCCCTGGTCGGAGGGGAACTGGGGCTAAGCCAGGGACCTCACTCAGGCCACAGTCTTTGACCAGGCCAGATGTAGTTTCTACCTATGAAGATGCTTCCTCTTCGTCTGCAGGAGCTCAGCCTCGGCCTCGCACAGCACTTCAGGGGCAACTCAACCAGTGGGCCCCGGGCACACACGCCCTGCATCCAGGGCTTTCTTGTGGTAGCGTTGGTGGCATTAGGCTTGTTTCTGGGGCCTCGGCAGGGTGCCCTTACTGCTGGGCTCTTGGCAGGAAGAGGAGAGAGCCAGTTCCAGCCTCCACGCTCAGGCCGAGGTGTCCTGGGGGTCAGCTCCGGCTGCTCTGGCGTCCTGTGGGTTTGGCCTTGTGAACTTCGTGGGCAGATATGGTATGTTTCTTTCTCAGTCAGATTTTACAGTTGTCTGGATCTGAACACTTTTGGTGAGGTAGATGTGAGTGAATGCAGAGTGAATTCACTACTAGATTGAGTTTCTCCCAAATTCATGTCCATCAGGAAGCTCAAAATGTGACCGTATATGGAAATAGAGTCTTTGGAGATGTAATCAAGTTACGATGATGCCATATGGATTAGGGTATAAGCAGAGAAAACAGAAACCAGAGACCCCGGGGAGGACACCATGTGGTGAGGGAGGCAGAGACTGGAACGATGCTGCCCCGGGCCAAAGGACGCGGAGGACCCGGTGCCCACCAGAGGCCGGAAGAAGCGGGGAGGCCCCTGCCTTGGAGCCTGCAGAGACAGTGTGGCTCTGCCAACACTGTGATGTCCTTGGTTTCAGAATTCTAGCCTCCAGTACTGTAAGACGATGCATTTCTGTCGTATAACCCACCCTGTTCATGGTACTTTGTTCTGCCAGCCCTGGGAAAAGCACGTCTTCCTGGCCACTTCTCTTTCACGCCACTGCACCAGAGGGGCAAGCAGGGGTCTGAGGAATAGATGGCATCAGGTCTTGTCCTGACCTAGGGTTGTCACGTTCAGCACGTGCGCATGCGCGCGCGCGCACACACACACACACACACACACACACACACACACACATCCAAAAATAGGATTCCACTGAAATCTGAATTTCAGATCAACGGCAAATAAAAACTTTTTTAGTATAAGCCTACAGTAGATATTGCATGGGACACACTCATACTTACAAATTATTTGTTGTTGATCTGAAATTCGGTTTTGACTGAGCACCCTGCATTTTCTCTGGCACTCCTAGCCCCCACCCCTGCTTGCTGCCTCCCCACTCACTCCACAATTTCTTTCAGTCCTTGGCTCACCCAAGGGCCCGCGAGGCCTGCTCTGACCTGCTCTGACCTGCACTCATGGAAGTCCAAGCAGCGGCCAGGAGCCCTACAGGAGCAACCAGGGAGCCCGGCAGGGGCCGCTTCTAAACCCACGCCTGCTCCTGCGTTGGGGCTCCCCGAGCCCTGCCAGCCGCCTGCAGTCTGAACATCATCTCTACCAGCTGGATGCAAGTCTGGCAGGATTGGAACAGCCGGGAGGAGGCACGGAGGGGAGCGCACCGCCTGCCTGGGGGCGGTTCCAGCGGGAGGGAGCTGGGCCTCCCGGTGGTTCCTGCTGAGCCGCACTTGGCATCAGCCCCTGCTCTTTGATTCGTTCTATTTTAAACTGTCTTTATTTTCCCTCCTGGGTTGGGGCTGGGCTGAGGTCAGGCGTGGAGTGAATCAGGGGATTCGAGACCCGATGGGAAACCCGATGCCAGTTGCTGAGTTGCGTGGGATTCTTAGGGACAGGAATGCTAAGGTGAAGGCGAGGAGGAGGGAGGCCTTGTGAGGAAGGAACCCGGCAGCCAGCGCGGCTGGAGCGCAGGGCCCCTCAGAGGGTGCAGGGTGGAGGGGCCTGGGCCTTAGTGGCCAAGAGAGCCATTTCGAAGCAATCTGTAGGACCTGGTAACTGATTTGGATATGGGGACAAGGTGACACCGAGAACACAGGCCTGCATGGCAAGCAAGACTGTGGCGCCGTTTCCCAAAAAAGGATCTCAGGAGGAGGAGGAGGAGCAGTTTGAAGGGGCTCCTCCCGACAGCCTGGTCGAACAGCATGGGGAAGAGGAAAAGGCCCAGGGCCGGGCACATGAGGGAGGATTGTTAATCAGTGTGGGGCTCATCCCAGGGAGCCCGAGGGCCTGGGGGAAGGGCCCGCATGCCCTCGGGGATGGGTGGACTGTGCCTGCAGCTGCTCTGGACTCACCTTAGGGCCTGGGCAGGCCCTGGTCTTCAGGGCTGAGGGACAGCAGAGCTCCCTCCGTGAGCAAGGGCAGGCTCTGTCATGGACAGCACTCAGAGAAAGGACACTGTTATAGGTGAGTGTGGAATGATGAGTCTGCAAGCATCAGTCTTGGGTCCCAGGGTATCAGAAAATGGTGCTTGGTGAGGGAAGCATCAGAGTCTGGATAAAGAACAGTTCCAGAGCTCTTTGGGGTGGTTCTTGCCCTGTCTCCTGGGCCAGTAGGAACACAGCTCCTACTGAGGAAGCCTCGGGGTGCCCTTGAACAGAAGAGCACATTGGTTAATTAGGTAGTTCATTTTTAATCACTCATTCAGTTATTTGCCTAACAGACATCAAGTCCTGTTACCTGCCTGATACCACGCTGGGGGCTGATGACACTAATATGAGTGATCCCACAGAATCTAGCTCTGGGAGTCTGACATGAAAACCAATAAGCAGTACTGTCTCCATGGAGATGGGGAGAAAAGCCTCACGCACCTGAATTCGAATCCTGGCCCAGCTTCTCACTAAAGATCTGCAGCTTCAGTTTCCTCATCTGTAAAATGGAGAGATGATCAAATCTACTTTTCAGGGTCAATATTGTTGGGTTAGAGACACTATTAATTAACACACACAACTCACACCATCTAGTAGGCTCTCAGTGAGTTGTATCTACTGTAGAAATACATGCAGAGCACAGTGGGGACCTAAAGAGTGACTGGAGGTAATGATATTTGAGCAGAATCATGGAAAATGGTTGGTTTCATGAGAAGGAGAGGGACTTAGAGCCTGGTGTCTAGCCTGTTCTCCCATAACAGATGTTTATTAAATATTTAGTATTGAGTCTCATTTAACTTTCATATGAAATGTAGGAGGCAGTTTAGATTTTGGAGTTAGAGGTGTTTGGGTTCAAATTCTAGTTTTGATATCTGTGAGCTGTGTGACCTCAGACAATTTTTTTTTTTTAACTTTCTGAGCCTCAAATTCTGCAGCTCAAAGAGGGAGATAATCAATAATATATCCATCGTGTAGGGATTTTTGTGAGAATGAGCTGAATGCTGTCCAGCACACAATAAGCACTACAGATGTTTGTGATTATGATTATTATCCACAGCGTACGATGAGGACACAGCCGTAGCAGGATTCTGGAGCATGGCCACTGCCCGCGGCAGGCGAGGGCAGAGCCAGGATGCTCTCCCTTGCTGGTACCACAGAGGCGTTGGGAAGACTCTTCCCTCTAGAGATGTCTAATAGAGACCCGAGGCCAACACACTGGAAAGGAGAAGTGTGAGGAAATAGGTGAAAAGGGACGGTGTCCCCACCATGTACGACCCTTGCTTGGGAGAGAGGCCACAAGTCCAGGGAAGCCGAGGACAGATCCTGGGAGAGCCCATAATGGGGGCAGCAGCATATGGTGGAGGACCCCCAGACAGGCAGGGGATGGGGATAAGGGCCAGACGCCAGAGCAAAGGAGGGCAGAAGGAGGAGGAGTGACAGAGAAGGAAAGGACCTTGGGAAGGCAAATGGCCTTGATGGCTTGGACGTTAAGCAGAAGGAAGAGTTCAATTGTGTGGGAACAGAGGTGACCCAGTGGAGGTGTAGAGATGATGAGAGCAGGAAATCTGGCCCTTAAGGGACAGCAGGTGTGGTGCCAAGCTGAGGTAGGAGCTGGCCCCGAGGGGCTGTGGGCTTGGCGGCCCATCCCTTACTTTCATCAAAATGGGGAATGGAGATCTTTCTTTCAAGGATTCCACCCCCAGGTGAAAGAATAAATCAAAGCTCCCCCCAATGCCTGCTTGAGTTTTTAGTTTGTCTTCTGCATGTCGGCTGCACCTCTATATCGCACCCCCAGCCTGGAGGGGCATGGCTGCCTGAAGCTGGGTCTCTCCACCGCCCCTTACCCCACCCAGCGCCTGGTCCCTGAGGATGAAGGAATGGAATTAGCATAAGGTCCACAACTAAAAGCCATTGAAAACCGTGAGACAAAGGTTCTTAAATGTTCCTCAGGCTC
Source organism: Rousettus aegyptiacus (assembly GCF_014176215.1). Classification (NCBI taxonomy): domain Eukaryota; kingdom Metazoa; phylum Chordata; class Mammalia; order Chiroptera; family Pteropodidae; genus Rousettus; species Rousettus aegyptiacus. The sequence continues at coordinate 28,989,631 of NW_023416286.1, forward strand.
CAGGCCTCTTCAGGATCCTCTTGGCTTCTTGGGGTGAGGTGCCCAGGGATGTAGATGGTAGCTCTAGAGCCTCCTTATCTTTGTGGAGGACACCTTCTTCTTCCTGGCTCTCTCCTGACAAGGACAAAGTTAGAGAGTAAGATATAGAGGAGAGTTGGGATTCCAGCCCAGGGCCATAAGGAAGCCCACTGGGGCCTGTGATCAGGTGGGGTGGGGGGGATCAGTTTTAGGTGAGTCCTGCCCTCAGCAGTTTCTAGAAGGTAGCACCGTGCACCTTATTGCCCAATTTTAGAGAAATATAACATTTTTATCCACTAACTTTAAAAAATTTAACAAAGGATGCCACACTATGCAATTTCTGTGGAGACAACAAAGTCAGCTTTTGCTCTCTTCCTAACAGGGCTAGACAAGGGAGAGAGGGGAAGGAGCGCCAGGAGGGGGAGGGAGAGGGACCCCCCAGTTAGAAGCAGCCCAGGGGCCTCAGCGTGCGTTGGAGGCCGATGGGAGCTCCAGGTTTGCGTCTCATGTGGAGTTGTGCCCTTCAGCCCGATGTCTCTGCCAGTGGGCACCACAGGAGCCCATCACCTGCTACTGCTTCTCTTTGAGCTGTTAATTAGCGCTTCAATAATTTAGACCGTTTCTTTCTATATCACAGACGGCTGACGTTTTAAAATATAAAGTTTATTTTTGAAATGAGGGCCAAGTTTCCGGAGGCATTCTGGATGCTTCGCAGAGCAGCAGCTACTTAGGATTTCATAAGGTGTTTGGTCCACAGATGTGGCTGGGCTTTTCTAATCATGGGCAAACCCCCGGGGCCAGCACCGTCTGCCCGCGGTGTGAGGGCCAAGGAGCTGGGGTTGGCCACGGGACACCTCTGGACCCGGACTTGCCATGGCAGCGCTGCCCCACCCAGGCTGCTGCCTCATGCCTGCACGGCCACTGTACACAGACTGAGATACTGACCTGCACTGCCCTGGGGCCAGAAAGCTGGGGACAGTAGCACTTAGGGAGGCCCCGCCCCTCGGCAGTTTTTGGCTCCAGAGGGTGTGGGCCGCATTGCGGCTGGGACTACATCCCAGGGTCCTACACTGAGCAAGCACTGAAGCCGGTGGGCGCTGTTCCAACCTGTTGATATCTGATAATTCACTGACCTTCACAACAGCCCCCACGGAGTCATAGTCCTCAATTTACAAAAAGGGAAACTGAGCCACAGAGATGTGAAACGAGGTAACTCGTTCAAGTGGCAGAACCAGGGCACCGAGGTGGCCTGGCTCCGGAGCAGGTACCTTGACCCCTGCTGCTACTCTGGTCTGCATGGCCTCCTCTGGCTGCTGCTGCTGACCCTCCAGTCCTAGCCCAGTCCCACCTCCTCCAGGAAGCCCGCCTGACTTCCCTGCTAGGACTGGGGTCTCTTAGTCTGCTCACAGCAGTCACACCTCTGTTGAGGAAGAACTCATGTCTGCGTCCCAGGCAGATGTAAAATCCTAGAAGAGACGGGCCTTTCTTTCCCAGGACTTTCTCCAGTGCCTGTCACATGTAGGGTAGCCTGACCCCCACTCTCCCCCCATCACCCACACCTCAATCCCAGCAGCCGATCTGTTTGGGTTTCACGTGAGCTCTAACTGGCATCAAAGATACACAACTAAAATGCCGTTGCGAAGGTCCTCAAAGGCTCCTCGGGCTCAGGCCCTCTGCAGGGTCTCTCTCTTTTCTGTGGAGACTGACCCCTAAACCCCGGTCAAGAAAGCGTCAGGCCTCCCAGGATGCCCCTGGCTACGGGTCCTCTGCTGTCTGGTTACCGCGACCATCACAGAGGAACTTCCCAGCTGGGCAGACCCCTCAGTACAGCCACTGTCAGGAGGGAGCAGGGAGGAAGGAGCTGTACTCCACGAGGAGGGGGCCCCAGGGCTGCCGTGCTTCACCCCATTTCCATGCCCGGACACCTCACCTCAAGAAGCCCAAGGGGATATTTCCTTCTTTTTCGGGGGGCCCTTCTAAGCTTCATTTAGTGACCAACCACCTCCTTGGGCAGCGAGATATTGAAAGAAGTCTAGATGATAACTATAAGCTCTTTTTTCTAGTTTTTTCCTTCTCTATCTCCCTGTGTGACGCGCGCGCACACACACACACCACACCTTATGGGCATAGAGGATGGGGAAGGGGTGGCTCCGGGCAGAGGTTGGGGCCCACCTTAAAGATGGAGAAAACCGAGGTGCACAGGCAGCAGGTGGTTGCCTCACGGAGGCCGTAGGCCGAGCTGGGACTAACAAGCAGTTCTCACCGCTCCCGGCTTCTCCCAGCTCGCTGCCTCTCCCGGGAATTGCTAAGTTTGATTAACTAGAGCACTAATTGGCAGAGGCCGCAGAAAGAGCCCTGAGTGTGGCAAGACTAGCCCTGTTTCCCTTTGATTTATAAGAGCAAGGCGAGTCTGCATCCCCTCTTAACAAGCGGCGGAGTCATTGGGCAGTGATTACTTCGAGGAGTCCAGAGCCCCCCGCTCTGCTCTTCCCTGCAGAGATTCTGTCTCATTCTGATGGCGGTGGGGTGACGGGGTTTGGGAGCAAGGCTGGGAGGGTTTTATGAAGTGGGCCTTCTCGTCTGGAGCTCTGGGGTCTGCTCACTGGGAGAGAACTTGTGTTTTAGGATAGGTTTCCCAATCAGCCACCAAACACACCCAGTGGTGTCAGAGCAGGAAAGAGGTGCTGGGCAGAGGCCTGAGGGACAAAGCCACTTGGTTGAGGCCACAAGTCGCTGGTGACAGCATCAGATAAACTTGAGGGTCCTGAGTGCAATATTCTAGGTTCCATTGTCTTCCTGGTGACTCTGAGGGTGTATGTGTGCACGCGCGTGTGTGACTGTGAGATCTCACTCCTGGCCTCTCCCCAGCACTCCAGCCCCCGCGGGGCAGGAGAGGAGCTAACTCTCACTGGTGAGTTAGGAAGAATGAAACAGGTGCTTTGGCTCATGGGGGACTTATGCCCCAGAAGGGTGGCCTGCCTGGGGGCCAGCACTGCCAGTGAAGTGGGGACATCTGTCTACCGAATCTGACATCCAGTTAGGAGGATGTTTTACATTTCACATGAAGCTACATTCTCCAACTTGGTCTTTATCTAAAGTGATATTTTGGCTTTAACATGCCAGCTCTGGTCTTCTTTCTCATTCCCATGAAAACTTGGGTAGAGAAAATGGGGGCTATTTATTGGGTCCTTCCAAAAGTGACAATGAGATGTAGCCACGGACCGTTTCTGAAGGCAGGCCACTGAAAAATAGCATCCATTGCCTACTCTGGGGGACAACAGGGGATCAAGAAGTTGCATCTCCAGTTCTCTCCTCCTGTGGCCACTGCAGGGCTGGGAAGATGAGAGAGACAAATGTTTTGGCCACTGGAGGACAAGTAGAGTCGGGGCAGGTCCTGCTCAGGCCTCAGCCGCCCTTCGAATAGGGAGGGAATTCATTCTTCCAGGCTGTCACTCCAGCACTTACCGTGAGAGCCTGGCTCCCTCGAAATAAAATACCACTCTGAATTTAAATGATCTGTCCTTTTGGGAAATTCTTCCAAGTGACAGGGCTGTTCAAACATGAAAAGTAAAAGGGAAACAATGTGAGAGTTCAGAAATCACTGTTTTCCGGGGCTGCAAAACTCCAATAGCCCACGGACAATTCCTGCGAGGAAGGGCCTTATTTTGATCTGCCAAGCGGGAGGAACATTGTTTGACAAAGTTTCTGCTTGACGTGAAGGGAACTCTTACAGGAGCGATTTTTGCAAGGCCCAGAGCCTGAGGTGGTGCATGAAGCATAAGTAATCGTTTTATGTGTGAAACTCTGTGGGTAGAGCAAAGGTGGGGAAGCAGCGGATAATTGGAATGGGCTCAGCCAGGGAGAAGGGTAGAGCGTGTCTGGAGCAGGTGTTTTCTTTTTGGTTTCAGGTCTGGGGCGCTGCTGCTTCTCCAAAGATGCTTATCACCAGGGGGCGCTGGAGCCCTTTCTGAAAGTGCCGGGGACACTACTATCCTGGAGGGATGTCAGAGGACCAACCCCTGGCCCCAAGTCCTCCCTGCTCTGGACCCTCCTTGGGATTTCAGAAGGAAGAAGTGCCCTAAAGGCTCTGCCCACTGTGCCACCTGCTGTTGGGGTGGCTTTTCATTTCCACAGGAGCCAGGATCCAGGTGATCGAAGGGTAAGGCCAGAAGGCAGCCTGGTGATGGAGGGCAAACCTAGGGCACGATGCTCTTTGCCTCTGTCACTGCCCAGGGCTGCTTCCCTCGGTGCCGCAGTCCCAACCATGTCTCTCCTGCGTCATCCCTGTATCTCCTCTATGTTCTGTAGGGGCTCTTTTTGTTTGTTTTTTTGGATACAGGGTTGAATTTGAAAATAATGTCATAGCGGAAGTGAAGATTTTTTAATCTGCTGGTTTATAATGTTTTGTAAATAAGTTGGGAATGAAGGACTCTAGTTTCCTGTGATGTCCCGTGTAATTATTTAAAGTCAATCTGGTCTACTGAGGGAACCCCATGGTTTTCCTACTAAGCCTTAGAAAGATATACATGGTTAGACAGAACCTGAGCGGTTTCCACCAAGACAGCTTTCACCAGAATAAATCCAGTAAGAGAGGGAAAGAAAGAGAGAGAGAGGAGAGAGACAGACAGAGAGTAAGGGCATAGTTGTAGAGATAAGAATCCTCAGGAAGAATCTCTTGATAATTAATTTTGGAGGAAAATTTGGAATAGGGCCGTTTCTGCACTTACATGTTCATTAATCACTTATGTGCTAAGAACTCCAGGTGGAAGAGCCTGTGGTGTGCTTCCTCCCAGGCTTCCACTGAGTGGTTCCCTTTTTAGCCTTTCAGTCACATAAAGAACTTGTCACTTTAACTCTTGGGTTATTTATGCTGCCCTCACACCCCACAGATAAAGTTAACTTGTGAAAATTAAAAAAAAAAAAAATTTGTTTTGACCCAGTGGACCACTTGTAAATCCTGTCAGTTCTATCAGTGAGTTATGCTATGCAGAAATAGCCATTGCGGGTGGAATTCAGGAAATCTCTAAACACATGTAAAAGAAGGCGACTTCCCTTCCTAAATGCAGGCTGAATGCCTGTGGTGAGGCCCCAGCTCGCAATTCACCCTATAAACAGGAAGACAGACCACTGTCTTGCCCTAGAAGTCACAATTTATGCTTCTCATTTTAATTTGCCTCAGCTTGGGTCCCAGAAGGATTTATTAAATTTGCTTTGTGGAACCCATTAACTCTAAACTGAATAATGATGTTACTCTAGGCTTAGAATCAGTTTATAGTAAATTTTCTATACACAGGATGCAAGAATCCTATATTCCTCCATGACAGAATTTTAAGTCAGGTCATAAATGAAAAGGTTTACTCAATTTACCTAAAAGTTATTAGTAATTAACTAACATCAAGAGACCATTGCTTGCAGAGGTGGTAAAGAGTAAATGAGAACTCCAGCAAGAGAGGGCATTTATTATGTGGCTTAAATTAGAAGGCAGAAAACTCAAATGGCTAATCAGTACCTCTTTGGTACTCGAGCTTAACACTGTAGTGAAAATGAGTAATAAGGACTTATACCTAATTTTTATTTTGTCATTGGTTTGGTAGGATGACCAAAGCCAGATGAATAATTTATAGAAAACCTGGATAAATAGCCTGACACATGCATATATGCAAATCAGTGGTCTTTCTTTTAGAAGTCTTTTCAGAAATTATGACATCATTAACACTGCATGGCAGACTTTCTGATCTAAAATGAGGGGGGCTGAGGAGCTAGAAATGTCGGCAGGCAGAGGGGAACTCAAGACTCATGCCGTTAGTGGGTCTGGGGTTTCTTTACATAATGAATTACATAATTCTTTACATGTCTCTAAATGATGGCAGCTTTGGAAAGACTGAGTGCCTAGAGGGGATGGAGTGGTAAGGAGTATCCCCAGTACCTTTCCGGAGTGAGTTCTGAGGAGACTGTACTTGCTGATAGGAAATCTCTGCTTGCCCTGGCTTGAGCCACTTCTGTGAACTTGGACAACTCACTCAAACTTCTCCAAGTCCCTTCTGGCTCCAACTGCTAGAACCCGATGTATTTTATGGACTAGGTGCTGCGTCTCACTCCTCTGAAGGAAAGTGGGGCAGATCTGGGTATTTGTGGAAGGAGTGGGAGCTACTTTGCCCTTCAGGGCTTCCCAGAGGTGGGCTCCTCCAGCTCAAATGACACCTGAGGAGGGCGGGGGCATTCTTGCTCCCAGGGGACCTCTATTTCCTCTTTTAAGCAAGAGAGCTACTGTCAGCATGGCCCAGGGGGTTTTGCCACAGACAGAGCACTGTGTGGATTAGCCCCTATCCGTAGCTTTCTCTTTTGGAGTCCTTCGTTTCAAAAGCACCTCAACTGATTTCCTGTTCAGCCCATGAGAGAAACAGTTTCATCTGGGAGCAGGCCAAGATAAAAGAAAAGAAGGTGGACAGAGGGAGCAGTGGGCATGGCCTAACAGGGCATCAAAGGCAGAATCCTCTCCTCATTTTGAAAGTGGGAACTGGGGTCGATCTGATGTGTTTACAGTCAGGTGTGGGACATGCTCAGGTCCGCACCTAAAATCACATGCGGCTATTCGCTAATGCGTGGTGAATATCTGCAGATCAATGTAACTTTCACAAGAAGTGGCAGCAATATACCCACACCCAGAAAATTCACTTCTAAGATACAATTTTACCTAATGGCTTTCTTCGCATTTGTTCAGACATTTCTTTTAAGGAAAGCAGGGGAAAAAATGAAAGTAACTCGCATGTGTTTTTCTGGATTTCCCCAGTTTGTGTTAAACTCTAATTTGAAGAGAAAAAAGTAGACCCGTTTGCCAAGTGGAGTGACCTGATTCTTGTTGGATCAACATGTTATCAAGTTGAGGTTGTCACTACAAAGCAAGTGTGATGAAGCCTGCCTTTTCAGAGTAAAATCAAAGCCTGGCCTGCCAGCCTGGAATTGCTGAACCAAGCACCCCCAAAGCAGCCAGTCTCTATGTAGATTTAGACATCTCCAGGAGGCTGGGAGCCTAGCAGGCCCGAACCGATTATTCCAATCAAGTGTTTTAATTAAGCACTTATTGCCAGGATCACAGGAACAAGGCCTGCTCCCAAGTAGTAATGGGCAGTATATATATTTTTTAATTCTTCTTTACAGTGATGTTTGGCTTTATGGGGTGTATTTAACGTTTTTCTAAAGTAGGCCATGGGAGAGTCCCCCATGAAATGCACACTGCTGAGCTGGCAGTCGGGCCAGTGGACACGGAAATAAAAAAATAAAATAAAAGATATTACCATCTGAGTTGCAGATGAGTCGATACCTCAACAACTGTATGTATTTGCATCCTCCACTCTACCATACAAAAGCAATACAGGCTAGCCCAAGATTTAAAAAAAATATATAAACACACACACATTGGGTTGGCTTTTATTGGAATGCCTAGATGCAATCTATAGTCATCAAGTTATGGAAAATTCAGGTCACATAGAAAGTTAAGAAGGCAAATGAAAAGAACAATACAAATCAGACAAAATTTACATCTCAAAATATCATGAAAGCATTTTGACTGGCTTTGCCTAAAATACTTTGAATATCAATTCCTTTTTTGTAAGCTAATTCTTTTCATTATACAGTCCCCCAACCCCACCCCCCCAACTCTTAGAAAAAGGTCTTTTGTTTACATATTCCCCAAGGTCACTATTTCTTGTAAAAGCATGTCCAGATCACAAGTCTTTTTAGAAAGAAATAGGCTCATTATACCTACTAACAAGACACTAATTGGGTTGATTTGACTTCATCTAAAATAAGCACCAAGAGATACTCTAAATTGTTAGTTATCGGTGCCAGTGTAAAGGACCAGTCCATGTCGAGAAGAGGGTAAGATTATGATTTCACTTCTGTCATGTGGTACAAGCTTTTCATGGTCAATACATCAGAAACATTTCTGAGAATTTAGACTCAGAGCCTATTTCAACCAAAAGTACTTACAGCATGCTAAATAGAGTCCTGCAGAAATTCCATCCAACAGAACTGCAAACACCTAAGTTAACAGTTAAAAAATAAAATGTAAAACAGAGCCATGTTTATGTTGTTTGAAATCTCATAGTTTTCTAAATTTGGGCTTCACCATACTTGCCAAAGGATTTCCAGGATAAAAAATATTAATGCTAATCTGTGCTTTCATTCTAATAAAATATCAGCATTCATTAGAAGATTAATTACTTCGGTATGCTCTACCAAATACACAAAGACAGTAATAGCACTGATACTGTAAATTCAGTAGCTATTTTGAAACTTTCCCAGCCAATCTGTTTAATAAACACGCCTACTGTGCAATTTAGAGTATGTGATACATACAAAGCAGTTAGAAAATTATTTTCAATACATCACTTGAACCTTTATATTTACGACATGTTCACTTGCTATATTTTATCACCATTATACATAGAGGAAAACAGTGTGTACTATAGCTCAATGAACTGAGAAATATTTTCTAAAAATATTTTTGTGGCTGAATTTAGTGCTCGTGAAAGAGATTTGCGAAAGCGGCTGAACCGACACAGAAGCGCAGATGGCGGCTGTGCTGGGTCCCGCGCGCACGCGTGCAGGAGGGCACGGCTGTCAGTTCACTTCCAGCTGGATCTGCCACCCCCGGCTTCCCAGACAGAGCAGAGGCTGCCATTCAAACCAGCTCCCAAGATGGTTGGGTGTGTGGGCTTGCAGGAGCTTTTGTCTCCCTTCTTTTGTCCCTCTTGGTGACCGGAGGATCCAAACCCAAGACTAGCAGAGTGACCCTGACCTACTCCATCTGGCTCTCCCACCACTGCTGGGTTTCTGCTATCTTTCCTAGATCTTAAGACACATGTTTTTGGTCATGAATACATCAGATCCTTTCCTTCTAACACTTTCCGTGAGCATCTGATGTGGTCTCTAGCCTCCATCATGAAATGGGAGCTTCAAGGAACGGTAACAGTGAAAACCCTGTGGTTAATTATGTCAACTCCCCACCAACTTTTAGGGCCCAGAAAGGGCCAGAGAAACCCTCCTGCCTTTGTTTCTGTTTTGGTTTTCCAAATTCCACCAACCTTAATTTTCTACTGTGCCTCTTGGTTGATATTGGTGAGGACACTGGCCCGATGAGAAAGAGAAGAGAAAGGAGTTCTCTGATTAGCCACCCACTTAGGATTGCACTGTCCTACCCATCTAATGATAGAAAGTTGCACATTTTTCAACCTAATACAAAAATATTAACACTTCTGGACATTATAGGCATAAGTCGTTATATCTCTACAATATAATAATTTATACTGTACAGCTATAACATAACAAAAGGTGCAATCCTTTTAAAAAAATCACACAGTTCACATGTTTTTATCATTTTATTTTTAAGTATAAACTTTTTAAACACTTTACATAAATTAACTCCTCTGAGACTAATATTTGATGTACAGTAAATTGTAATTCATATAAAAAATCCATAAACAACTTGTCTCACATAATTTACAAAAAAATCAGGGTTTCCTTTGCTTATCAGTGACAAGGATTGCATTTGCCAGTTTTTTTTTCCCCCGAGGCAAACCACGAAAGCATTGTAAAATGCAATATGAAATCCCCGTGGAGCAGAAGTCACTCGTGCCAATGTCCTTTTACAAAGCAGCACAGAGAAAGCAGTTGGGTTGTCTATAAACTGTAATTTCGTCCCACATGTTAAAATGAACAGATATATATATCACATCCTATGCAGAGACTACTTCTTGTAAGCAAAGGTCGACAATTCGGTAATATTTGGAAACTCTGTAGGTAGGCATTTTTACCTTCGTTAAATACAGTGCCTCAAAGGAACAGATGGCCCCAGAGCAAAATGTTTAGGCCCCTTTTCCTTTCTTTGATTTTTTTTTTTTTAATACTTTCAATCCAACTGAGTGCAGCGATATGCATATGTAAACATATTCTTTAAAGCCGATCACCTTTAAGGTCATTCAGAAAAAGGTTTTTTGTTTTTTTCGTGGATTTTTTTAAAATAGCGGTATCGTTCTCGTGGAAAGGCTCTTCTGCGTCGGAGAGTCCAATTCGGATTGTGCTACAGACAAATCTGAGCAAAGGGGGTTAGGCTGGAGGGACGCGCGGCGCCCCGCCGTCCCTGTCCCCGCGTGGGCGGGGTTACCTCTTTCCGATCTCGCTCTGCCGCAGGAACTGGATGTTGTTGGCACTGTCGGCCAGCTCCGGGTACTGCTCCACCGACAGCACGTAGTAGCCGTCGTAGCCCTGCACCTTGCCGGCGCTGAGCAGCTGCCGCTTCTCGCCCTCCGTCCAGAGGCGCGCGCCCTCCTCGCCGTCGCGCACGCGCTGCTGCTCGCGCGCCCACGCCCGGGCGAGCGCGCGCTGCCGCGCCTGCTCCAGGATGCGCGCCTTCTCCTCGTCCAGCGTCATGCCGTAGCGCACGTGCAGCGCCAGCGCGCCGAACTGCATCTCCACGTCGGCGAACCTGCGCGTCCTGCCGTTGACCACGGTCGTGGACTGGGACACGGTCACGTTGATTCCGTTCTCCAGGGCCTTGCGGCCGCTGGTCAGTCGCAGCGTGCCTAGGTCGCTCTCGGGCGTGCTGGTCTTGATGAAGTAGTGCGTGTCCTTGCCCTCGATGGTGAAGTGCAGGTTCTCCAGGTAGAAGGCGTTGTTGAGCACGGCCGCCACCTTGATGCAGTCCTCGTTGGCGATGTTGAGCACGTTGGTCTGCACGCGGCCCTGGCTCACGGCTAGCATGACGCCCTTCCCGATCAGCGACTTGACCGTGGCGAACCACAGCCACGACTGCGCGCCGCCGCCCTTGCGCCGGCTCACCTGGACCTCTGCCATCTTCCCCAGGGACAGGAAAGCCTTGGCCTGCCTCGCCACTTGTTGCTGAACTCCAAAAATGGGCTGGAAAGCGAAACAGAATAGGGGCGGTTTAGAGAACAGCTGTAGCTCTTGGTTGCCAGGAGCCCGGCTTCCTGGCGGCTCTCTCACTCCTGACAAAAGAAAAAAAAAAAGTGGGGCGCGGGGGGCGGGGGGTAGGGAAGCGGCTTTGGTAAAGAGCTACGAGGCATTTATTAAAACCTCCATTGGTTCTTTAGAGATGAAAAGGCTTCAAAAACCCTGGGTGGAGGAATGCACTCAAGATGCCCTCCCCTCAAGCTGATCCAAATGTGTTTTGAAACGGAAAAAGAGGTAACTCCAACATGTATTAGTTCAGAGCTTTTTAGTTTCTAACATGGGCGAAATATTCATGTTTTTAGCTTTTCTCTTTCAATTTCTAGATGCCCTTTTCCCACGTCTACCCCATTTGGGGAACCCAGCTTATCAAGTCCTTCATCCCAGCAGCTTTCTCCATAGGAGGCTGTGGAGAAAGCAGCAAACACAAGGATTTGAAAGGCTGGGGGTGCTCTGGGCTGGAGCACTGCGTCCCATTTCATATGCTTTGAAGTGCCTGTACTTTAAGTAAACTACCCTTTCCTGGTGAACAGTTTTCAACTGAATTTCGCCAGTATAACTGCAGAACTGAAATGCACAAGGATGAGTGCACAGTGGGACAACTGGAAATGAGTATTTATTACTTTGGGAAAACATCTATTTTTTTTTTTTTTTTGGAGACTTGGGGACAGTGCACCGTCTATACTGACAAATGTTTTAAATTGGGGGCATCTTAACGCAGCCATTTCTTATAATACCAGATATTTGTCTGGTCAGTGTTTCCCAAATGGAAACATCTGTTTCGTTTGCAGCAGTGAAAGAAACATTTGTTTTTCTGCACTTGGGGCGGCCTCAATGTCTTTGCCAGCGATTCCCTAAGCCGTCCTTATGGTGTGCGTTTCTTGACAGAGAACCTGAACCATATTTAAAAGGCTGCCTAGGAAAAAAGTTGGCAAGTCCATTTGTAGAGTAAGACTTAAGTGTTTTCAGATATGTTGGAAAGTCATACACGATTAGGATGTGCTTGTTTAAATGCACCAGGAAACTTCACTGTATCTTCATGGCCCTTTATCAGTGTAGATATATTTGCAATTAGAAATGTTAAAATGGCTCCCAGACCCTGGAAACTTGATGGGTTTTGCTTTTTAAATGTAAAGATGACATCTGAAAAAGGAATTGCTTTTTTGTTAAGAATTAAACATGTATCGGAAAGCAGAGGTATTGACATTGTATATGCTCTGTGTGCGTGTTTTAGCCATGGTGCCTTTTCTCTTTGTATTCATTGAAATGATAAGAAATTGCTTAAGGGGGGGAAATTAATCTAAGAAACTCTGCACTGTCTCCTTATCATGGGGTAACCCAATTTCTTGATCTTTAATTATTCTTGCTTTAAGCTAGAAATTCTAGTGTTTTGTTGTTCATTCCTTTCTGATGTCTGAATGGTGGGAATTAAAAGTACCATTTTCTAAAATGGCAGCTTTGACTTTGCAATTTTCCATTCTTTTTTTTTTTCTTTTATTTCTCAGAAGTTACAGGCCTCCTGACCTGTTATTTTCAGGAAAATTCCATAAACACCTAGTTGTAGGAGCAGCCTTACCAGAGGACATTTTATTTTAATTGTTTCCCATGAAACACTTAATATTTTTAAAAAGGTGAATTTTGTTGCATTGTTTGTGGGCTGCTAATTTGTAATATGGATTCTCTCTGCCCTCCTGTTTATTGTATCTTTGCCTTCAGGTCCCAAGGGCCATAAATGTGGGTTCATGGGGTTCTCTGTAGGAACCTTGCACTAAAAAATGAGCTTTTGCATTTTATTACGTTTTGATAATGTCTTTCTATGTTTTTATTAGCATCACTAAAAACAGATTTGAGCTTGTTTCATAGACCCCTGTTTTGCTAAACAGAAACACAGATGGAAGTGTTGTTTTTCTTCCTGAAAAGAGTAAAAAAAAATTAAAAACTGTTTTGGTACACTTTTCACAAGGGTAGTTTGATTAAATATGGGTAAACAAGACACAAGTAAGCCATTTATCACCTTTTCATAGTTTTGTTTTTTGTTTCTTACCGGTATATCATCCCACTGCTGACTCTTCACAAGTTCATAAGAAGGCTCTGTTAAATCAAATTTGGGAACAGGGAATCCAGGAATAGCATTGTGCAGATGGAAGCCAAATGTCACCAGCCAGCTGTTAACATCTAGGAGAAGAATGTTCCAAATGAAAGGTGTTAAAGTTTATTCTGTGCTTTCATAAATTTAAATTCTTACCTTAAAGGAAACCCTAAATTCACAAATAATAACCCCCAAAAGAGTACATGTTTGCTTTTATTCTACAATTCAAAGCCTACTCTCTATTTTTAGACATGAAGACAACCTCAATAGCAGAAGGCTACAGAAAATACAGAGTCATAGGAACACACACTGGATACACTGTCATGTGTGCTAAGTTGCAGCCGGTGCAGTAATGATGAAAAAAGGCAGTAACGCTGCACAGCGGCAGGAAAGAGCCACAGTTGTTGAAAACAAATTGAAATTTGTTTTGTGCTTAGTAAAGTTTGCTCTCGAATAGAAGTTGTGTTACTAGCTTTCAAAAGTGACTGCCCAAGGATATGTGGAGTTCCACAACCCATTTTCTATTAATAAAAACCCTAAATTGCAAGTATTAAAATCAACAGTTGATTCTTAATCAAAGATGAATGCCGAAAGCTTGGTAAAGCTGGCCAAGGGCACAGAATTTCTGATTACCATCAGTCAGGACTTCAAAGGCTCACTGTGCACAGGTGGAGACAAACTTTTTTGGGAAAGAACCTGGAAACCTTTAAAATGGTATTTTAAAATATTGCCATGTGACTCCAAAAGCCATTAAGCTCAGAATAAGGCTTTCATTCTATTCTGGAGGTTATAATGTTACAGAACTACTCAGCAGGCTTGCAGCTTTATGAGTACAGTTGGGTGTAGATTATTTTATATATTAAGCACATTGCTGGAAAATTTGAAATTGCGTTTCACCTAATATATTTTATGCTGTTCCATCTCTCTTTTGATGTTTTTCAGAAAATGCTGTTACGGCATTCCCTGCAGTCCACGTTGCTAGGAGAAGATGGATTCAGGAGCTGTGGGCTTGCCCGCCTTTCAGTCAGCCCCGTCAACACCTCTTAAATAACCAGTGGTAAACTGCTTGTCAGAATGATGGAGAGCCACTGTTTCCTATTTCCTTCTCTAGGGCACAATCTCTCACCTCATCGCCAGGCTGGCAAGTCCTTTGTCCCGGCACCATATGGCTCTAAAAGCAGTGGTGTTCCCCTTCTTTTAAATGGAGGGTGGTGGTGGTGGTGGTAACAGTGAGAGGGACTTAAGTATTGAAAAGTATTGCCAAAATAATGGGACTTGAATGAAGATGTGTACCGAAAAATCCCGAAAGAGAATGCCACAAGGGTGTCGCTGAATTAGGATACCTAAAGAAGAGAGCTTTCACTTGGTTCGCATGGAAGAGAGCTATGAAAAGCTTTAAGAAGTCCTTAAAAGCAGGAGGTGGGTGTGAAATGAACAGGGGACAGCATTTTAAGAGCTGTATGGGGAACTGAGGAAACAGACATCTCAGTTTGCCTCAAATATTAAGCAAGATAAGAGCCTGTAGGAGCCTCTATCTAACACAAGCCAAAACAAAACAGAAGAACCCCAGACCAGTCCAAAAATAAAAAACAAAAACAGGAAAGAACCTTCCTCCAGGAAACATAAATGTAGTAAAGAGGTTAACTGTGGCAGTGTAATTCAGGAATGAAAGGTGGCAGCAGAAGGATTAAGAGTCCTTGGAGCAGAGGATGAGTGAAGAAGTCAGCTAACTAAAAGGAAGTAGAGTAGTGCCACTCAAGGTCCTTGCTCGGACCTTGTCCTTGTTTCATATTGTGGTTCTGTGGTGGCGGAAGTGGAATATTAAACTAGATCAGGCACTAAACTTGGAAAGATCTTAAGTCTGTACCCTGAAAATTACTCCATATTGGCAGGAAAATCAGTGTGTCTGTTAGTAGAGACAAAATTACACTAAAAGGCAATGAAGATAATAGGACAGAAGCAAGGACAGAAACAGGATTCATTGGCTAAGCAAGTGATGGGACAAGTTGTTCTTTATTGCCTCGAGGTGATGGTGGTGAAGAGGGTTAAACATCTCCCAGGGATGAGAAGGTGAGACACACTGTTGTGTTGCATTTCACATCGATCCTCTGCATGAGAACTTTACACATGTATAAAAGAAAAACCAACACCACATTTGTAAGGTAGTTACTTTTAAGGTAGAATTGCATAGATTATTTGTATTTTATACCATTAGGCAGACATTGTCATCCCCATTTCATGGTTAAGAAAACTGACTCAAAAAATGGACAGGACTTGTTTACGAAGCCACAGAACTTGTAGAGAGGAGTTGGGATTGGAACTCCATTTTGGAGACTTCAAACTCAGCATGTTTTCTGTCCCTCCATGTCACTACTTCCCTTCCTGAAGTGACTGGATTCCATGTCATTTCAGAAAATTGTGGCCTTGGGCATTGGCAGGCAGAATAGGAAAAACAATGTACGTCTTAGTTTCCCTTTGTGGTTTCTCTGTGGTTCCATAGAGAAATATATTTAAGAGGTTAGGCATTTGATTTTGCATGAATAAAGTGTAAAGTTAAAGAATGCAACTCCAATTATTTTGTGTATTATCTAGTATTATTTTGTGTATAATCTAGTGAGTACAGTAATTAAGTACTTGAACAAAATTATGCTTACCTGTGATATAGTCTTTCACATCATGGATTTTGCTTGCAGGGTTGTTATTCCTAAACATATACAGGTTAAAAGGAGCTGGGTCCTTCCCTATTCTCTTCCAGATTTCTATGTCAGGTGTTGTCCATCGTCCTGCCAAAATGTCATAATCCCTTTCTCCAAAGTGGATTAATTTTGTGAGTGGGTCATACAAGCCACCGTGAAATCCAATTACCAGTTGAAAGTCAATATTGGAGTCAAAATAGATTTCACCATATGCAGTGTACTGAATCTGTTTTAGCATAAGCCCATTGCTACTAAAAACTGCCAGCGGTGTTCCTGTGTTATCTGATGCGATGTAGAATTCATCCCCACTGCTGATTTCCATGGCAAAAAGATGTCCTTGGAGATCATAATAGAGAGAAGTAATTTCCGAACTTGAATGGTTGTAGACATGAGTAATCCTAGTGGGATAAGTTAGGTCAGCATAAAAAAACTGCAGGTGCTGTCCCAGACTGGTTTTGGTAGAAACACGCCTTCCCAGGCCATCATAACGATAGATCACTGTCCAGCCACTGCCTTTACTGTAAACTCGAGTTAGAAGCCCCTTGGAGCTGTACTCAAAGATCTCTGTGCCTCTTTGACGCAGGAAACCATCTTCATCTAACCGATACTGAACATCGCCCAGTCGAGTGATTCTGTCTCGCAGGTCATAGCGAAGAGGTGTCAAACGTGCACTGTTACTTGGGTTCAGTAAATGGAGGTTTCCGTTCAGATCGTAGTTGTAACGCCACATGATCTTTTCATTTAGATAAACTGTTTGGAGCTGTCCATCAACATCATATTCATACGCATATTTGGTAGTGTTGGCAAAGGGCCCTATTTTAATCTCTCTTTTGGTTACTCGACCCATGTTATCATATTGAATTGTAATCCAGTACATGAGTGACCTGAAGATTTCATACTGAATTTCCTTGATGCGGCCATGAGCATCAAAGTGCTTCGTATAAGTCATTACAGCTGTGGAAATGATCTGGTTAATATCATAATATATAACTCCAAACTTTCCAAACTGCTCGACTTTGCCAGAAATGTCATCAAACTGATAGAGATCAATGGGTAGTGGAGTTTCATTGATGACACCCTGCATGCTGGTCACTCGAAAGCTGTTGTCATAGCTGTAGTCAAATCTCGCATTTACCATCCCATCTTCACTAAAGCGGAAAATCTGTCTGTCAATCAGGGGGCCAATTTGCCTGTATCTAATGGTGCAAATAAAACCATCACTCTGGAGGTTTACCGTTTTTAGGACTCCTGCTGTTTCATCATAGGTAAAACTGACTCTTGTGCTATCATATAAAATTTCTGAGAGCCTGGTCTGCCTTCTATACTTGAATAAGACCCTCCGACTTGTACCCAAGAAAGCCGTTTGCAGAAGCAGCCCTTCCTCATTGTAGTCTGTGATGACGGAAGCATTGCTCTCTGGGGGGTTGTATATATTGCGATAGTAGCCAATGGATCGGATGGTCTGCATGGTGTGGCGAGCCACGCTGGGCATGGTGATGGCAGACAGCCGGTCCCACATATCATATTCAAAGATGTACTGCCGCTGGCTGTGAAGCAGAAGAACCATGGACTGCAACAAGAGAACATATTGTTATCCGATATTTGTGAACGGGGGAAGCAAAAGCAGATTTAGTGACCACGGACACACAGAAACATTCCGCTCGAGAAAATGATTTTCATTTTAATTGAGTTATCCTTGACCTTACATGCTGTTAATGATTCCCTGCCTAATTTGCTTGGATGCTAAATTGTGAAGGGTTCTGCAATTAATGGCTCAAGATTCATAATGTGCTACTCGTCAGGATTGTACCATTCTTTTCCAGGAACTCACAGCCAAGCGGCAGATTGTCAATAGATCTGGATAAGTCATAATGCAGGCACAGGCAAAGCTGCTTTAAAGACAATATTTTAAGGAGAAAACAGCATATGGGAAATGCAATGCTATCCATAATTAGCAATTATTTAGTGAGGTGGCTTTCCCCCTTATTTGATTGAAGAGGCACTCAAATCATGTTTCAATTTCTAGTGGATTTGGGGGAGGAGCAAAGCATTCAAAATATCATTTTATGAAGGAGAGACATAAACTTAGCCCCATGGATAGCATCAACATCAACAAACACTGCTAAATTAATCACATGGAGAGTGAGAACTATAAATGCTCTTAAAAGAAATATGGACCCAGATATGTTTTGCTTGCAAAGTTTTGCATGGCATTTTAATGACAATAAAACCTACATTTTGAAACTTCCTTTTGTGAATACCAAATCTGACTTGTATCTCAGGTGCTATAAAAATGGTTTCTGAGCTTACATACTGCTTTGGTGCTAAATTATGAAGTGAATACGTATATAAGGTAAGCTTCGCTTATTTTGCAGGTAATTGCAGAAAGACAAAAGACATGAATTTATTAGGCCAACATGAGAGAAGGTCAGCCCAGAAGCTCACTAGTCATACAGCGCGAGCAGCTCCTCCCTCTGAGGAAGTTCCCTCTGAACCCTGTTAGACCAGATGGAAAGATGGCAGAGCTTCGAGGAAGCTTAGGTCAGCAACCCTCCTGGGGCTTGTGCTTTGCTTTTGACATATAAATGCATAATCCCTTGTCCAAGGCTCATTCTTTTTATTGTCCACTATCTTCAAAAGCAGTTTGCATGACTTGGGCTTCTGCAGGATTTCCTCTGTGGGCAAGACTAAGGACATATTTTGTATGCAGGCTGAGTAGTGAATGTCTTGAGCGTTGTTCCTAATGGTTTGCATTCTTTCGGGGGGTGGGGCTTGGACTATTGTTGAATTCACAGGAATCAGTACTGAGTTTTACAATCATTTAAAATCACATCTGATGGTAGTTAGTAAAATATACTTGTTTTGCTCTGATTAGGTTTTGGCTAAGTGTGTCTATCCTGGCAAGGAAATGGAGATAGTTTGGGTGGATTTAGGGATTTTGGAGAGATGATGAGAAAGCACTTGTCGTCTTTTCTGATCCCCGCTGATGTGTGAAGGTGATCTCAGTTACTGCCTGTGTCATTTTCAATGACATGCTCCTTGGCTCCCCCTCAAACTTTTTCAGTCGCATTCTGATCAGTATTGATTTGGGGGTCTGGGTATTTATGTTTCTGTTACTCTTCTCTGTAAAGTACTTAGGTTGGGAAAGGTGTTGCAGAATGAGGCCTTGGTCCACTCCATCTCTTCAGGGAGATGTCTTGGGGCTGAAATATTTTCCCGGTGTCAAAAGTTGTTCCCAGAGGTATGTGTGTAGGGGGCTTACTCTGTGGAGTGACTAACTGTAGAGTGGGGTGGTTAGTATGGAGGGAAACCGTCACCTAACAGGCACAGCCCATCGTCTCAGGGGTGAGTCTCTTTTAAGATTACGTAGCAGGTTTGCAAGAGGACAGACTGGCAAATAGGGGCCTCACTGGAAGCCCCCCAGAGCTAGGATGCCTGATGACAGGTAGCCTCTGATGGTGAACTGTGACTCCGAAGCTGGTTCTCAGGGAGAGCAGCTATGACAGGCTGTCTGGAATGAGACACACGGCTCCAGTGCGGGGTCAGGGTGAGATGCGGGGGTTGTGTAGACTAGAACCTCTGAGGAAGAACAGTGTGCAAGGTGAGCATGACGATGATGTGGATGTGAGTTTCTGGAGGCAAAAGTTCTGTGTGAAGCAAGTTAGAGTGGAGAACTCGGCAACCGCTCAGCTGCGTTCGTTAACTCAGGCTGCTGCATGACTGGTGGTGAGCACTCTGAGGTCTGGGAGGTATCAGGACTCAGAACTGAACCATTTTCTAAGGCTACCGTTTGTCTCAAAGGCAAATGAAGCATTCCATGAATACGTTCCTTGGTGGATTATATTTGATTATAGGGAGATGGTTCTTCCCTTTCCCTTCCTTTTTCTTTTACCTTCATTTTCTCTTGGCCCCAGTCACTACACCAAACCTCACATTATATGACTTAGCCTTTTGCACATGTGTAACTTTACGTCTCTTTTGGTATTGTACATAATCCTTAAGAATGGGGAAAAGCCTAAGCTAGGACGCTTGCCTTTTATATGCAGAAGAAAGGAGAGGTGCCAGAGAGTACGTGAAATGTGACTTTCTAAAAAGTAGCCTCTTTCAGTTAATAGAGCATAAATAGGATCTACATGCTTTTTACGGTTATGTTGAAGCTCAGCCAGCAACAACACAAATCTGACAGTGTTAGCTGTGCTAACACAAGGCTCTCTCTTAAATGAAAGAGGGAGCATGGAGATTATTTACAAATGACTTACATGCCAGAGGTCTAATTTGCAATGTTGTTGATGTATAAGCTTGGCAGGTGGACAGTGTTATTGCTTGTTTGTTTACAGTATAAATCACTTAAAAGGGTCTCAGAGAGTAGAACTTAACTAAGGAGAAACTACTTTACTAATGCAGGAATTCATCTCTGCTGTACCAATGTGACTTACATATTGATACTCAGAATAATAAATGGAACTCAGTCACATGCCAATTTTTTCCCCTCCTTAATGCTCTGGGGGATTGCTGAAAAACACTAGACACTGTGTCCCTATTTTTACTGTCAGTGTGCAGACATACCTTTTCTAAGTATGTGTAACTCCACGTTTTACCATCAGCAAAGACCCGAGATACAATCCTCCCCTGTCCGTCATAATCTACTTTCTCGCTGGTAGTTCCTCGCTGGATGCTGGCAATTTGACCTGTGGATGAATAGGTGACATTGACGGCCATCAGCTTGCTGCTCGGCAGCCAGAGAGTTGGGTGCCCTGACATGTCGTAGGCGATCCTTAGTAGAAATTTACGGTGGTCATCATAGATCTTTTCTGTCTTTGTCGTTCGATCAAAGTCAACCGAAAGGAGGTTCCTGCCATTAACCTGTTACAACACAAACAAGATGATAAAATAAATCATGCTATTCCAATACTAGTCCCTTATTACTCTGCAGAGCCCCCATTATTGTTTAAACACCATTTATGGTGATTGATTCTCTTTGTCAGTAAATTAATTTAGCAACTTCTTGGGTACAAGTGCAAGGCAGTAGATTAACTGCTCTTTTAAAAGGTTTCATTAGGCAGAAAGACAGCCTGGCATTTATTCAAAACCTTTCAATTACATTTTGTAAACTTAAACACTGATAAGAAAATGTATTTGCTTTAAAGTTTGTTCAAAAGATGTGAAGGTGGTAAACATGACATCTCCATAAATTACTCAAAACCCCTCCCTCATAAGCACTGGAAAATAATTGCTTAGTAGATTAATCATGGCTACGTGAAATACAGGAGTGGTAAATGTGACTGTAGCCCTTTGAAGAGCAGTTAAGTATAAGCTGGAACCCATATTACTGTAAATTATTAATGAGTTTAAATAGCAGGAGGTTACAAACACGATTGTTTTTTGGCCAAGTGCTGAAATGTCACAACGTTTTTGAATGCCTTTTTCTTCAATAACATCTGGTTAGCCGGCAGGGACTTGAGATCCTTTACTCTCACGTCTACACGGTCTGACTGTTGTGCCTGATTTACAAATCTGGCACTGAGTTCTTGTGATGGGGTCTCTGCGTGGCTCTGTGCCATGTCCAGAACCTTTGACCACATTCGGCCATGCCTGTCTGTGATCCAAGGCATACACAAACCAGCACTCGTCACTAGTGGGAACGTGGCCTTGGTTAAATTCTACTTTACAATGGCTCAACAGTCCAACAGTGTTCACAGACCGGGGAACCCCTCAGAGTGAGGCTGGGGCCTGTTCCTTCTCTCGTCCTCTGCAGCACCTATGTGGTGATGGTGGCTTGTATACACCAAAATCTTCTTAATTATTTGGATTGTGAAAAATTAAATGGGAAAATCTTAATTTTACATGACCATGTCCTAGCTAGAACCTTCAAAATGGACATCAGCTGTTAAGTTATACACACACAAATATGTAAATATATGTGTATAAACATATATAATATTCATGTATATTTATGGAAAATGTGGTATAAAACTAATTTGTGCATTTTATCATTGACATTAAACAAGGCCCATGAAAAAATATTCTTAAGCTTAAACTTTTCCAGTTAGCTATTCACGGGGAGTATTATGAAGTATTAGGAAGGCAAAGATATGCTCTAAAAAGAATTCATGCCTTATAAGCAGAGTGATTTGAGGAAGAAAAAGCACCCAGAGAGATGATTCACAGAAAACGAGAAAGCAGAGCCCTGGATGGAAGTTAGGAGACCTTAATTTTTGGTTCTATCATTTAAGATCTGCCTGGTGTGGGTTAAAAAAAAAACAAACAAAAAACACTACCATAGCAAAAAAAGCACGTATTGGTGTGGGGCGTATGCGCATGTGTGCACACTGGGAGGAGGAGGAAGTCAGGAGTCAAAGAGCCTCATCTCCATGCCTGACAGGGCCTAGAAGCAGCATGACTCGGGCTTTTAGCCCCTCTGAATCTGTTCTGTCCATCTGTAAATAAGGAGGTTACACTAGAGCCTTCAGGCTCTGTCTTTCGATGATTTCCATGTGATTTTGACTAGCCAGCTGAAGGCTCTGGGCTTCCGTTTTCCCATGTGGAAACGTCCGCATATTAGTTGCTCTCTGTCTTATGTGGACTTTGTGAAACTTTATAAGTATAGGTTTGCAGAATGCTTTGTGTACTTTGGAAAGAACCTACTAGCTAATGTTACAAATATATATTGTAAAGTCTGTAGAAAGATATCAAATTAACTCAGTGAACTGGAAGAACTCAGCTCTTCGGCTTATATTTGCACAAATTTTTGATGTCTTAAGAAGAGATTTTGTACAATTCAAATGGTTTCCCAGGGCTCATGCATTTTTCAGATTGTGATTGAAAAGAAAAAAAATCCCCCGAATTGTTAGATCTGCCCCTTTATTCCTTCCTCAGGTTATCCTAGCTTGTGAAGAGCCCGCAAGGCTGACTATGCAGTTTCCCCGAACTATTTTGCCCACACAGATTTTCCCCATCTGTTTGTATTTTACTTTGTATTCACTTTAATTTGTATCTCAATTCTTTATTGACTTCCTTAGCCCTTCTTTATCTTTGCAATATTTCCTGTGGTTAGAGCATAAGAAATCTGGACTGCAGATTTGCCATGACCGTTTGGTTCCTGAAGGGAGAAGGGCAAAAAGAGAGATCTGGAACCTCTTCTTTTCATGGTCCGCACCCTGCTACCGTGCTTCTGATTTGTCTTTCGGTTCGTGAGTATGGCTGCACAGCCACCAGGTGAGCGTCTAATGGTGTCTTTACTGTTGCCATCGTGTGAGCCACCATCCTAAACATGTCACTGTGTGGACACATGTGAGACCAAACATCTGGATAGAAGTTAAATTGTTCTTTTTATCCAGACAAATATCACACGTCATGCTTTCTTCTTCTTCTCTCAAACTGAAGTAATGAGGAAAGCATTAGAACACTGTTGTATTTTCCCCATGTTCCCAGCACAAGCCAAGGTTTTAACCATTTATTACTGTTTCCAGACACCAGCCACTGGGATTCGATCTGTAAAATCTCAAAAGATACTAACAAACCTTTTTTTTTTTTCTTTCTATCCCTCCCAAACACATCTAATCTTTCCCCTTTGGGCTGTAAATGAAATGCAGAAGTCAAGGGACATTTCCATTCTGAGATATAGTACCACTTAACTATACCTTTATGAAATCATGGCAACTTTGCAAGCTTTTTTTTTGGACAATCATAAAGCACTGGCATTGTTTCATACCCCAATGGCCTTTTAATAAATGTTTTTAATATAGAAAATATCAAGTTAAATTGAGTAGTTCACGTAAGATGAAAAACCTGACATCAGATCATTACTATATCTCCAGCTACATAAAAATGAATCCAAATGTTGGGTCTGGATAAGAGATCACCAGGAATTCCTTTGTGATATACAGCATTTCTTTGAAAGAAGCATGGAAAATCCTTATTTTCAAAGATCATGTCTAGCATGACTGTAATTAATCACAACGTCTCTTTGATTTTGGGAGAGGGGTAGTTATTTTCTCTGTGGACTGCTTGAAAAATTAGGGCATAAAGACGTTAAAACAATGTTCTATGTTTAAAGACATAAAGCACAGTCGGATTATATTCACGTATCCAGAATGTTTTGGAGGGTAGTGAGGAAGCGCTGGCTCATTACCCAGTATAGTCGGTGACAATATCTCAACTCCCCGGTGTCCCTGTCAGAACATCAACTGGCTGCAGACTGTTTCGTGTCTCTCTGCACATCAGCAAGTGCTAACTGCACTGTACAATCCCACTCTAGGTTGTGCTACTCGGATTAAAATGAGAAACAGGATCTCATACAGACATGGCTGGCATAATACGGTTTAAATATGCTATCGTATTTCTGTATGCCTTTAAATACACGTTTGGCTTTCAAATTTTGAGAATTTCTTTTTTAAAATAATTCACTTTTTTTCTTTTGAGCATCTGAGTTCTGACAAGTTTAGAAGATGAGTTTTATTATTAGAATGCCATACAATTTTTTCGTAACTGGTTAAAGGCTGGTTCCGAAGACCAACACTGACAAAGATTAGAAATGTGTACTAAATATTATAAGAGAGACCAGCAACCATTATGCAAGTCTTTAAAAAAAAAGAAGTTGCTAGTGTTTTATATAATTTTTCCTTTTCTAATCTTTGTCTTTTTCTTTTGCACTTAAACTACTCTATCAAGTGTTGTATCTATTATACCTGTGCAATCTCATATGTAGTGTTAGGTTTGTTTATGGCGGGCAAACATTTGCAACGATGTGCTATTCTATTCACATAGCCCCTGTCTTCGGAAGATCTAGATGCAGTGAAATAAGTAACCCCATATTACAAGGTTGGCTTTGCCTTCTTCTTTAATTCATTAAATAAATATTTGAGTGTCCACCCTGTGTCAGGCACATAGCTAAGTTAATAACTTAAAAATGAAAAGAATTTTCTGCTAGGAAATAATGAACAGTAAGGGACGAGACGTCCTCTGTTTCAGGAAAGGGTGGCCTTTTGGCGGATTCAGATGCTGGGCTGGCCTCGGTCCTTCTTCTGTTCTCCTCTCTGTCCTATTCTGGAAGACTCCGGGTCCAGTCCTAAAACCAGATTTTCCTATCATCACTTTCTCCCTAGAATTTCTCTCTCAGAATCCACAGAGGAATGAAATTAGTAGTCAGAGCTGGCACATCCAATCTTATCTTGAAAGTAAGAAACCCTCTCTTGTGATCTTGGCATTGTCTCTATGAGAGCAATCACACATATCAGCTGGAAATCTCCTTTCAGTGTGACTGCACAGGCCATTTTAAATAGTATATTTTCTGAAGTATCTTGCTGAGGCATTGTGGTTTTGCTATTTAGAAGGATACTAACACCATGACTGTGTGTGCACTAGTCTCTTCCTCCCTAAAGTGAGGTATTTTCTTCGTTTAGAATCAGACAGAGAACCAGGCACTTAAGATTGGATTTCCTCTCTTTTTCTCTACACTTTCTAATTTCTTTTTATGTCTAGAAATGCAGTGTTACAAAAAAAAAAAAAAAAGAAAGAAAGAAAAGAAAAAAAAAACCCGATACATACAGCTTATCTCAAAGAACCGTGGGCAACATAATTCACCTACTCTTTCCTCTTCTGCACAGACATTTTCCTAACCATTGAGCTAAACAGCTTTCACTTCCACCTGCTCTGGGGGTATAAATGCCCATCGTCTGTGTACATGGTTGAGAGTCTCTGGGTTAGCGTTAGGGAACACAATCATGATGTTTGTTTTCAAAGTATTTCACATTGTCTCATG
Organism: Rousettus aegyptiacus; assembly: GCF_014176215.1. NCBI lineage: Eukaryota > Metazoa > Chordata > Mammalia > Chiroptera > Pteropodidae > Rousettus > Rousettus aegyptiacus. Next base: position 29,015,162 of record NW_023416286.1, read on the forward strand.
TGATTTTGTAACAATGGTGGAAAGCAGAGCAGAGTTCATTTTATTTATCCCTAATACAGCTCTATATATCAAGTCTATGTCGTAATGTTAAGAGCATATCTAGATAATGTGCTATTATTAGATCGTAATATAGATATTATGATATAGATAAGGAAAATGAAGTTTATAGCTGTTATGATTTTCCCAGAAGGTTTATTATTAGTAAAAAGTGGAACCCATAGTTTTTAAATTCTAGTTCAGGGCTGTGTCTTTGTGGTGCAGAAAGAGGAGCACATATGTGAGCAGTATCTTTGTGTCTTTCGATGAAGTGAGTCCTGCGCCTGAGATTCTGTGTGCATGTGCATATGTGTACATGTATATTATGCCTCCCTTATGGATAGTTGAATAAGATAAAGCCTGTGAACTAGCTTCTAGTTTACAATGGCCCAAGGGAGCAGAGGTCCTGGGAAGAAGTAGTAAGTGGTAGTGGCAGACAGGAATTAAGACAGCTACTGGGTCCTAAGGTCAGTAGAAGAAAAGGCAACAGCTGGAGTTTACTGTGGCAACCGCCCAAGACTCCAGGGAACTGGCCCAGAACAAGTTTGAGCTTGTTTGCTTGCCCATCATTTTACCTTCAACTCTAGTCCTGTTCTTCCCTCTTGTGTTCTATTACTATTTTTTTCCTCGCTTCTCTCACTGAGCTGACCCGCCTCCAGCCTCCCTTGCTGCTGCTGCTAGACCTCCTGATTCCGCGGGGCCTGAAGCCAGGGCATCCTGGCTCCCACAGTCTGGGATATGGGTGAGGTGGGAGTAAATGGCGCTGGTTTCAGAAGATCATGTATTTATAGCTCCAAACACCTGCCTTGCAGTTGAAGTAGAATCAGAATATAACCCGTAAATTGGATACAGTATGTATTTGATTCACTGATTCTTTTTTTACTTCATTTCTCTTTCTTGGAAATAGTCAGAAACAGTATGTAGTAGCTGTTTCTTACCATGAAGGACTGTCAAGGTAAATAATGTTGGCCTGTTATAGTAATAATTTAACCACTTTTGATGTAGAAAACAATGACATTAATTATACGTTTTTCATGTTTTGTTTTTTTCTTTAATGGCAAGGGAAGTAATTTTAGGAATAGTTATCTATGATTATCTGATAAGCTAAAATCTGTTTACTAACAGAAAGAATGAATCAGGTTCCGTTTATAGTGAAGGTAGTTTTCTTGTCACCTGTGTTTTGGTACTTAATCTATGTTGTCTTTACCAAATAGGTGTCATAAATCACAGCTTGCTTCCTAGATATATTTGGCTCACAGTGTGAGAAGGAGAAAAAAACACCTAATGAGGCAATGCAGAGAACATTTTGCAAAGATTAAGTACACTAGCATAATCAGAAATATTACGGTTCTCCTAAAATAATATAAATCAATAGTGAGGAGGCAGCAGTTAAGTTCTGATGTAGATACTCTTTACTGTGCCCAAACCGTACTTTAAAAATATTAAGAATACAAAGAAAGAATCCACCTTTCAATGGCCAGTTCATCTCTTTCAATACATATTCATGATTTGGAAAACTTTCAATATTTAAGCCAATTCTCATTTGTCTCCACCCCTCTTGAGTGGGTAAAGGAAAAGTATAAGATTATTAAGACAATATTAGTAAAATAAGAATCAACTGACATGCAGGCTATTTGAGATTCGCTACATGCAATCTCCTAATTTCTCAGGGAAGTATTATTTTTAATCGTAGATATATTGAGAAAAACCTTTTCTCAAATAGTTGGCTCTCATTAAGAATGATCTTATGGCTTGATGGTTGGATATGACACTGTAACGTACGGCACTACACTGACCATGGCATTGGACAGATGAGGGGGAGGTAGGAGATGAGTCCCAAGCTGGTCAGAGACAGTCGGCTACACAGCACAGAGGATGGCAGCTGTCACCTGCTCTCTGACACTTACTTACCCTGAGCTTTCGACCAAAGACGTTGACTTTTCCTTGAGCTTGTTCTTTTCGGAATCTCCATTCCACCAAATTTTGACCATTTTCGCCAGGAAGAGTCATGTTTCTTTTGGCAACTGTTGGATTAGCTGTGCCTGCCAGAATGTGTGGCTCTGTTTGGTAGTGTGAATCGAGACCACTGGCATAGATAATTCTCAGAGAGCCATCGTAACCAATCTGGTAGCTGTTTCTTAACTGATCTGAAGAACGAGAAGCAGAAGACATGAACTATAGATATGGATTAAATAGTCGGTTATGCTGTTAGAAGTGATACAGATTTCTAAAACGTTGGCTCTATGATAAACAGCGCCTAATGATGTCCTCTTAGAAAACAACAAAAGAACTTTGATCTCTGGCATTTCATGCTGGAACAGCTTTGGCTGAAGGAAAACTTGGGGGGAATTTAAAGTCCTTTTCCATCTTAGTTGATTCCTTTTTCTCATTTGCCTAATGAAATACATGAGGGCTCAACCTCCATGGAATGTGCAGTAAGTGTTCTGCAAAGTGCCAAGAGCGTGCCCTTTTGGAGGCTGGTGTGTCACCTCCAATGTCTTGGGAGGCCCCCTCTTCCCCTATCCTTGCATCCTTTATCAAAGAACTTTGAAAAGATTTAATATCTGTACCGCTTATACCAAAAATACAAGGTGATATTCCCTGAAATGGACTTTAAAAAAAGGGAGTCATTTTATATTTGGTACAAAACACTTTCCTATTGTAGGCTACACTTCAGTTTGAAAATTTTGCATAACATAGCACCATTTGGGAGAATAAATGAATTCAAGCATATTAATTTTAGAAATTGTAGAGATTACCTGACAGAACTGGTAAAAAAGTGAGTTAAAGAAGTTTAACTCGGTTTTGGCAATTATTCTTAGAACTACGACCTCACAATTGCAACTGTCATTATAAACAGACTTTTTCAAGTTTACATTAAAAAAGGAAGTGGCAGGAGGTTTCTTCATAGAGAAATTGGATATAGAATGAAGAAGCTCAAAGGCCAGATATTACATTAAGGGGTACTTGGGATTGGGATAAAATTTCCAGTGACCACAAAATTTCCAGAATCCACATCATCTAGAAATTCAGATACTGGAACACATGGATATAGATAGTACTCTGTTTCATGGTAGTAAAGATACATGCTTGGGAAAGCTGTGGAAGATACTCGAAAGGGTCTGATGATGCACGTGAAGGGTTGGAGTTAAGTTGTTTTATTAAATGGGAGTGGGAAAAGACACTATTTCCAGGATAACATATTGTTTTATATATTATGTAATTTTATAATTAATTTTATATATAACTAAATAAACATTACATTTGGACATTAGACAATTTCATCAATATCTCTAGAATTATTATTTTAACTTTCCCTCTTCTGGTTCATTTTAGGAAATGGGGGTTGCCACATTGTATTTGGGTACCAGTGGTATTTAGAAATTATTAGTTTAAAATTATGTTTCGTGTCTACCTTGAACCATGGTGTAGAAAGAATCGATGGAGGACAAATTTGAAGTGATGCTAACATCTTCTTCTCGGCTGGATGACTCAATGTCCACTGTGATAGCTTTGTCCATGTCGCCATGAAGGTTTGTGACCACTCCAGTTGGAAATGTAACATTTGTCAGACGACCTTCGCTGTCATAGCTAAATAAAAAGGCATTAACTTGGTGTTAAATAGGAAACTGTAGGTCCTTCTTATAAATATAACATGCAGCAATATTAGCTGCACAAATTTGCAAGAATATTTGTCTTTGTGTAAGAGCTTTGCAGAATGAGGACTTCAAACATGCTTTGAAGTAATCAAAAGCCTGTTTAACATAGAAAAACCTCACCGGTGAGAGCAAGAGTAAACAGAATAGCTCTCCATCTCAGCATATTATTCTTTGAAGTGTGACCAAAATCCTCCTGCACATCTAATTTGCTGTTTCAAAGGGAACATATTTGCTGGTATTAAATTCCTTAGTATTCCTCCATATTTTCCACAAAGTAGATTTAATTCACCGTTATATCAGTTTTTAAAGTTTTGCTAATGTATGCTATCTATGGCAGTGCAATATGAATATATATACAACTATGTAAAACAGGTATACATGCATGTATGTATTTGCATATGTAAACATATTCTTTTAGTATCTTGAGGCATCTTCAACCAATTAATAAAATAAAGTCTTTTAAAGACTTTCTTATTTCTCAGGTATGCACATACTTTATAATGGTAAATTGGAACTTAAATGTTGGTAGGTGTGGTGATAATCTATCTTGTCCATACAGATATTATAGCAATGGGTGATATTTTGAATGGTCATTCATTATGTTTACTGAAATGAGATGTAATATTTCCTGTCACTTAAAGATTATTTACTTTTGATTACACACTTACTTTTTTTAGCATATAAGCATGAGGAACTTATAACTTACATGTTAAGATCTATTTTAAAAAGCTGCCCTATAATTATAAATATGCATTATAGATACAACATATTACTAATTAATTTTTAAATGAGTTTTCTGTTTTTGGTAGCACCAGAGAAAATTTAAAAAATGACAATGTGGCTTGAAGAAAAAAAATTCAAATACCAGATGAAAAACCAGGGATTTCCTTGGGACGATATACTTAAGGTTGGATTTCAGATCAATACTAAGGCTGCTTCATTAATAAAAAATCTAAGTGAAACGGAGACAAGAACCATGTCCTACCTCAAATAAGCCCAGATGCAGAACTAGTAGAGAAAGAATCTAATAGTGAAATACTTGTTACCAGAGGGGGAAAAAGTGGAGAAGATCATAATAATAGGTATAAATATGGGGTGACGAGGGAATAAGGGGACGAAGAAAGCACTTAAATGATATTTTGTAATAAAAGGAGAGAGGGCTTTTAGAGCATAAAAAATTAGCTTTGAAAAATATGGTTAATAATTAGGAGAAGATCCTGGGTAATAAAAGTAGAGAAGATTCAGCAAGGGCAGTGCCATAGTAGAGAAAGAAAAGGAAGGAAGGAAGGAAGGAAGGAAGGAAGGAAGGAAGGAAGGAAGGAAGGAAGGAAGGAAGAGACAGTGATGTCTGTTCAAGCACAGTGATTGGTTGATCCCATTAATTCACTGGGAACAATATCAGTCAGATCATGGGTTTGACTGACTTGTTCTGACAATTTGCTATGCTGCTTAGCCAGCGGCAGGAATGGGCACTCAGGAGAGAGAAGCGCGTGATGGAGAAATGAAGAGAAAGAAAATCTGCCATTAAGTGTAATCATTGTTTGGACCCACAAAAGGTAGAGCTGAAATAGAAAAGCAGACTCTGTCCCCTGCCCACCAGCCCAAATGCCCCTAGCAGATTAAAGCATCAATGAAAGAAGGTCATGGTTTATTGCTATTGTTGCTATTGTTGCTTTTTTGAAGAAATTATTGCTCCTGAAGAAACAAACATGACTAGGTCAATTTATACAATTATTTGACAAAACCAGCCTGAAGTTAAAACCTTAACCTGGACCCAGTTTTTGCATTGCCTACGTTTCTCATACTATGATATGAAAATTATGTTATTGTGTTTTTAAGACGTTAACACCCTTTTGAATGCTCCTAAATAAAAGATAGTTCAGTATGGCATTATCCCCACCTCCCCATTTTACAGATGGAAAAATGAAAACAGGATGTGGTTAAGTGACTTGGTCAGGCTCTGACTGCATCTCATGACTGGGCCATAATTGGATCTTTCAAGCACCGGACCCCAGGCCCATTAGCCTTTGTGTAAATCACAGTACTTGATTTGAAGCGAAGGGCTACAGCTTTATACAGATGATGCCACCTGCCAGCACTTTGCCGATTCCTTCTTGTCGCTGTCACTCACCTGCCCTTTTTCAACCCTTTTGCTGGTTTACGTTTTCAATCTAAAGTGGGAATGTCCCCTTTCTCCTGTTGAAAGCATTTCTCCAACCTTTGCCTCTGCTCTTTCATTGGCTTTACCACACATGCCATGTCCTGCTGGGCAGGCATTTTGAATCACAGGATGCCAAGCACACTGAGATAGAGCGCAGGATGCTGCACATTCAGACTCTAACCTATTAGCCTTTGGTTCTCTGGGAAAGAAAAATACCAGTAACCTTTGTAGGTTGTGCAATTAGGATGACATAGGTTACGCTGGGATCTTAGTGGCCCAGCTTCACAGTTGAGCCCTGGAAGTTCTGAATTTTGCCTTCGGAGAAGTGAATCCAAGTTAAGGCACTAATGGGGCTGAAGTGCTTGCACGAGGCAGGCCAGGAAAGCTGGTGTAAGAGCCCTCGGAGCTTCTCCTACCCAGTCACCTAACAGCTTCTAAGCTCAATGGGCCAGTTCCAGTGGGAAAGGATTGTGAATATGAAGAGCATAAGGCGTCCGGTTGGGGAAAGAAGTCATACGTATGAAAAGTTAACTGTTGAAAGCGAATGCCATGTGAGTGGTACTGATCCCCCAGCGTCTGGAGTGCAGGAAGGGGTGTTGTCATGCTGCAGTAGCGAAGGAGGGGCCGTATCAAGGTGGGGACCCAAGCAGAGCCTTGAAATTGACGCGGGCTTTGGGCAGAGAGGGCCCGGGACAGCACTGCAGCCGGGAAAGGAGCAAGGGTGAGGGTGTGGAGGAGCCGGGATGGAAGGGCAGCACGGCCAGGGAGCAGAGGAGCCTGGCTGGAGTGGGAGGCCACGCAGGGTCCACCATGTAGGGGAGGGAGGCCTCAGGCGAGATCCGTCACCGGGGACTGGAGAGCTAAAGAACAGTGTCGCAGGGGAAAAGTGAAGATTTAATCAGGCCAATATGATGGCCGCGTCAAAGAAGCCCGGGGAAGGGTAACAGCGCAAGCAGCGAGTGTTCCCCAGGTGTGCGCATTTTACGAACCAGGGGAAAAACAAGTCAAGAACCAACATAGGGTTTTTAAATAAAAAACGATCACCCACCATCTCCATCATTTCATAAAGGAAGGTCATGTAAACGTATCGAAGATAGAAAGGACCTAACTTTAGGATGAGAGACAGTTCTTTAAAAGGAATAAGCAAAGCTTTAGGAGAAAATTGTCCACGTCGTTATTTATTTATTTTTCATTTCCGTGTGGATCAGTGAAAACTTTTTTTTTTTTTTAACACATATTAGCACCTATGTCAAGAGAAAATGAAAACTAGAAAAGAGATGTTAAAAATACCAGAGGACTCTGGGTAAGGGAGTGAGAGATGGTAAATAGACAGGGATGACTTTCGGGTACTTGCAGAAACACCAGGTGAATCATTCTTTACCGGAACAAAATTAGAAATGCAACACACCAGCAAATGTCCAACTGTCCTCTGACATGCTGGGGCCCTAGGTACTAAAAGAGGCCTTCCCACCAAACACATGCCTCTGGACATATTCTCTGATAATGAGCAATTTTGTGGCTTTACTTAACATCGCTTGGCCTTGGTGGTGAACTAGCCCTGCCTAGGTTGTATATCTGAGATGCAGTTTTCTTTCATTAGCTTTTTGAATTTACAGTGAGATAGGCTCTAGGGAATCTGAACAGAACATCAACTTCATCATCTCCATTCCACTCGTCTGGCCTTAGCCTCCGAGCTTCAAATTCATAACGCAGCACATTCTTTCTGCTTCCGATTAACCCCTCTTCACAAAGGACTCTTGCTGGAAAAGACAAACTCCCTCAGGCTCTTAATGACCTTCTGCTCTTTCACTGATGGGATGCCCTTATTTGATGTTTATCTATTTGTTCGTCTTTAATTTTGATTGCGTTTTTTTGCCTAGACTTGCTGTTTTAGCCTTTGTGGTACATTTTAAAATCTCTTTTCAAGTTTCCTAAGCAGTGGGATTATCGACAAAGGCCCCAGAGATCAGAGCTTCAGCCATTTTTAGTTGAAAAAGCTGCATTTGTCCTGACATGAAAATTTCCCTCTCTCCTCCTCACAGACAAGAAGTTCCCAACTCTTTAATTTTCCTTCATAATGTCTCTTGGAGATTTATCTCCCCATTCCCACAGCTGCCCTAGATTTAAAACTGGTCTTTTTGCCTCTTCCCATATTCACTGATACCAAGTTAATCTTCTGAAACACCACTATGATAATACTTCTCTGCTTAAACATCTTTAGTGACTCCTCAACTGAGAGAAGATTGACTGACTTAGACTGTTACCAACACACGTCAATAGACTATTGATATTGCAAATTTATTCAAGTGGAAACAGTGTGCAGTTCTTGAAAATTTCCTTTACAGTTCAACAGGATTATCCATTGTCTTCAGTGCTTCCCCGTAAGATCGCTTCTTTGATCAAAGGTTATGTTTTTAAAATCATCTTCTGCCTTTGAAAACAATCTGTGTAAATCTGAGCAGGGCTTTAGAGAAGCAAGTAAACCAGAGATGAGACTAAATTATAACTCTGGAGAGGTGGCGTATGCGCTTTGCCCCTGCAACCTGACATTGAACTGGCCTGTCTGAAAGATGAGACATTTACGTACTTACTCGTATGATGTTGGCAGTGCCCCTCTGCCAAACCTTTTCTCTCTTCCCTTAGGAAGAGTGAATGAGAGCCAGCTAATTGTATGTTATCACTGTCTGGTTTCTCCAGTCAAACTCAGCTTGTTTGAGAAGGCGAGGCAGCAGCAGATGTTGGTTTGGGTACACTCTGGAGGCCTCCGGATAAGATAATGATCAAATTTAGTCATGATTGGCCCTTCTGTGTCTTCCCCAGGGCCATCCCAGAATAAGCTTACTTTGAAAGAAGCTTAGCGGGGGCACATCCTGTCTGCTTTCAGACTTGAGTCACAGGAAGGACTCCCATGCAAGACTCACCTAACCTGTCTTCCCCCACTGTGCCCCTTACACAGAGAGAGACTCTTTTCTCCAATCTATTAAGAGTTCAAATTTCCTTTCACAGTTTAACAGCCAGCAGTCCCCCCTCCCCCAAAATCCCCCCTCAATCTTGCCATCTGTTTGGTAATGCTTTTTTTCCCCACAATGCTAATGTGTAACAGCTTCTTATCTGTCATTGTGGTAAAGAGGAACACAATTACTAACCCTATCATAACAAAAACGTATGCATCAATCACTCGATCCTCACTCCTGATGAAGGACTCTCACCAACAGCAAAACCAGAACAGAACCTGATTTTAACTTTTCATGGTGGACTGGCTTAGAATCCTAAGTGCAATAATGTGATTTGGAATACTAATATCAAAAGAATTTACATTTAGGTATTCTAGGAGTGAATCTGAGATTTATATATCTTAACAATGATCTCATAGACAAATCATAATTTCTTTGAATTCAGCAGTAATGCTCTCAGTAGAACCTACTAAAATATCAGGTTCTGGATAGAACATGCAAAATGCTTCCATCATTAAGGTAAGTACAGCAATCACCCAACTCCTAAATCATGAATTCATCTGGTACTCAGCTGACTGCTATTTATGTATTAACAAAAATGAAAGGAAAAATGCAAATAAGAAAGACAAAAGAAAGAAGGATTTTACATGATTTTTGTCTCAAGTGCTAAGAGGACCCCGATGAGAAAGGGTGAGAATTGCATGTGGGGGGAGATGGGAGAGGCAGCTAACACCTACTTCAGTTTCTCTGTGGCTGTTGTATTTTATCCAGAGGTCTTGCTGATGGGCAAATTCTGACCAGTGCTTTGCTCCATAAAACCAGAAAGGGCAGTAGTCCACCGTCAGGCCACTATTGTCTTGTTTTCAGACACCTCCGATAACATGAGTTCAGGAGCACAGACAAGGACATATCCTCCCTCACCTCCGGTCCAGCCCTTTTTTTTGAACATCAAGCCTAGTGATAGATGGTCACAGACATGCCATATTTTTCAATGACCGAATTCAAGAAAAGTGACCCAGTGCCTCTTTCTGTACATGGTCATTACCACATCAGGGAGATCTGACAAAGCAATAATGCCCAGCTCTGAAATTCATAGGCCTCGAGATAAAGGCAACTACGTCAGGACATTCCTTTGGAGTTTGAAAGATTCTGGGTTAGCCATCATTATGAGAAGAATCATATAGGTCATTAAAACAAAACAAAACAAAACAAAACAACTGTTTCTTGACCGAGGAAGGTTGACATGAGCAGGGCTCATCTTAGTTGTTTAGATAACAAGTCTTATGCAGGTCTTGAAATACAGACTTGCTAGACAGCTGATGTCAAGGGAAATTTTTGCTCCAAAGAATCTGTAAAACAGAACTGTGCATGCCCTTATCCTCCTGGATTTATTCCGCAGGGCCCTGAAGTGCTCAGAGACAAACTTGTCCCTCTCTTTTACCTTCCTCTTTGTATTCTGGCCCTTCTTCCACCACACACGGACTCCCCACCCAGGAAACGGCTGTGCAGTGACTGAGGACAAGGAGGGATCTGGCAGACTTAATGGTAAGTTGGAAAGGTGGTTTTTTTTTTTTTTTTTTTTTTTTTAAGTAGAAAGTCCATTTGAAAAGAGAAATCAAACTTATTATAAATTGCTATTATAGTACCAGCATAATAGAAAAGATATTAGATTTGATAGAAATGCAATATGCCTTTCGATTTTAGCAAGGGAAATTCGGTAATGTGTTAAATGATGCTTCTTTTGAAATAAGCCTTGACAGGGATCTATGAAAAGTTGAAAAGAAATGTCAGAATCACAGATTTTTTAGAGTAAGAAGGGAGTTTTAATTATTAAGAAGTCTTTCATTTTACAAGGAGGGAACGAAATTTTAAAGAGGTGCTGTGACTTGCCCAAAGTCACACGATTAGTAGTAAGTGACAAAATCAGAACTGGAAACTAAGTTTCTAAGTCCAGTGCCTTTTCCAGTCATCCTATGCTGCCTCTCAGAAAAGAGACCAGGTCAGGAACATAAAGAAAGTGGCACCAAGGAACTAATGAAATGTCAATAATCTGGAAAACTGAGGTGAATATGAAAGAATTGAAAGTAAAAACTACAGCAGTATTGGAGAGAACGCAGAATCTAAGGTGAAATAATATTTAGACTAAGATGTTCTATTCACAAGCTTTATGAGAGAAAATGAATATCAAGCCAAGTGTGAGGAGCAAGGGAAAGCAGAGGACTAGTCAAACTTGGGTAGTTAAGGAGCAAAAGGGAGTAAAGAAAGGGGGTAAATGCAGAAAATGATGTAATACACAAGGGGAGGCAGGGATTTAAAGGTTTCAAAAAGTTAGGGACACAGTACCTAGTAGCAGAAGGTGCACCCTCAAGTGTTAACATAGGTACCGTCTTAAGCCACAGGAAACTCCAGTCTGTAGATGCATACATGCACATTCTCCAGATCTCATAACTAGATCTTCCACCTTCCTTTTCAGTGTGATTTCTTTCATATTTGTGACTTCAGCTCTTTCCATGGCTCTGAAATCCACATCTCTAGAATTGGCTTCTACTAAGTGCTAAGCAGCCATCGAGACCTCAAAGTCATAGTTTCTAAATCTGAACTCATCATTCGTCTACCATCCTGCTGCTTGCCTGTATTTCTCTTGACTACTAAGTCCCTAAGTAAGGAGATCCTCTTTCTCCCTCCCCTCTTGCAGTCACCAAGTTACATTTCATTTCCTAATGATTAACCTACCGCCTTTTCTGTAATTTCAGTGCCCATCCCTGGTCCCGTCCTTCATTTCTTAACTAGATTTACTGTCTCTTGACTCCCCCTGCCCTTTTTTTAGCCGCCTACTTTTCTACCTCAAATCCATCCTTGGATTGTCACCAGACAGATGTGTTGCATTCCTGGCAGAGCCCTGTGTACCCACATGGAAGACACACCAGACAGGTCGATACAACCCTACCTGATCGGAAGGGTGACCCTCCTCTCCGGTCTTGCCTTCCCACTCCCCCCCCCCCGCCCCCCACACACATTCTACGCTCGGAGCTGCAGGCTCTCTCTCAAACCTGCCGTGCTGTGCCGCCTGCAGAAACACTCTACCTCTGCTTGCCGACCTTTATTCATGCCTTTCAAGAACAAGCTTAAAATTTTACCCCCTTGGGAAGGTTTCTCGCCTCATTCCTGTCTCCAGGCCCCAACCCCATTTAGGACGCTCCTCTATACCTTCAATGCACATCTAACGACTCTCTTTGCACTTACTATTAGAATTATTTACTTCTGTCTCCCCCAGCGGACCCTGAGCTCCTGGAAACAAAGGAATGTGTCTTTTAGCTCTGCATTCTCCAGCCTCTAACACCAGTACCTGACACAGAACAATTTCTTATTGAATGAATAAGTGTATGGGTGAATAAATGAATGCCAGGGCATTGGTGGATAAATGCAAAATGCTCGATGACCAAAGGGCATGGACAAAATTCTCAGCTTATCAATACTTATGAGGTTTAAAATAATTTAACAATTTGCCAATCAGTGTGCTTTTGCAATGTCACACTTAAAGACTCTCACTTGCTCTAAAGATTTTCATTTTCTTTAAGACAGCATAACTGCTTTTGGAAAAAGTGCCTGGACCAGTGCCAAATGGGATTAACCGTGTCTGTGGGTATACCCTTGTGTTAAGGAGAATGATGTATACTTTAAAAATTAAGTTAAAAAAACAGAATTCTTAAATTAATAAGGTTTCAATGAACTCATCTTTAATTGAATATGCACATACAGATATGTACATGAAGATAAACTATAGAGTACGGCATTTCTCACTAGTTCTGGCTTATAAATAACCATGGCATAAACTCATTTCTTTAGGTCTTAAAGGTTTTAGGTTTAGTCATCCTGACTACTTCTTTGTTTATGTAGGAACTGTCTCATGCATTTAGACACTTAGCCATTTGTCCCTTCAGATTATAACATTCTTGCAACCTTTCTTTTGTTACTATAACTCTGATCCAGCTTAAAAACATCATCTATGAGTAAAGAACTTTCTTCTAATTTCAGGGATGGCTTATGTTTGCCTTTATTAGAACTCAGTTCCTTCCTTCTCTTTCCAGAGTTCAAAACAGAATAAGGTCTTCCTTCTAGATGATTCATGACATGTATTCATTAAATACTTAAATTAATTATTCCTTTAGATATACTACAAGTTTTTTTCGGCCTTGGCTTTTTACACCTTTTTTCCTTAAAAGGCTCAGAGATGAAAAAAAAATATTAATTTATATAGACTTAAATTCTTAAGATAGATTTAAAGGGAATAAAATTTAGTTTTTAGCCAGAGTTACAGAGTGGTTATTTCTTTACATCACCATTTCTCAGCAGTTCTGAGATCTCACTTTAAGAATCACATATTTATCAAACGTTGGGATGACGTGAGGTCTAGAGAGTCTGTGTGAAGTATGTGAGTGTGTGTTTATGAGATGTGGTAGTGGTGATGGGTGGGAGGGATGAGAAGAGAGATGGGTGATGTGAAAAGTGGGGCTGGTGTCCCCAGTCTTATCGCCTTCATAGATGGCCTCCCTGAAACCTGGGAGAGAGTTCAGAAAAGGACAGTGTCCACATTAGCTTTGCACATGCAGTCTCCAGACCTGAAACCATTCTAGAATCTTGGAATACAGGCTTTTCTGGGAGGCTTGAAGAGTTAGGGTAGCGAGGTTCGAGGGCTGCTGAAGTTGCTTTTATTTTATTATGATGGAATGAGCCAGAGACGCCGAGTCTCTAGAAAATTGCCAACTGTTCATCTTTGGTTCTGTGATTGTGAAAAATAAAATAAAAAGTTCCCTTTCATTGGTTGTCAACGTGTAAATTTCTTGCCCTGTTATTAAACAATCCTTTAAAATGGCAGGTATATATAATTCAGTCTTAGAGTATATCATTTGATAATGACTGTGTAAGGGAAGCTGCTGATAGACACAGCTATGAGGCTATCAGATCATCCATCTAATTTAGACAGTTACGTAATTAGTTTAAACAGGGAATTCGACACTTGGAAGCTGCATTTACTTATTCTTGCACCATTATGGAGCAATTGAGCACATCCAGCACATCAATTTTCTAAACGGAACACACAGAAAGAGTTAATGTAGTCCTGTAACTATCGCTACCCTGTAAATTCTACTAAGAATATCTCAGAAATTTTATGCTTTATTATGCACTGAGATATACAGAGAAAATCTGATGAATCTGTTTTTAATTCTTCTGGGATTTTTTTGAATGATCTAAATAACATACGATTTCCCCATTTCCCTTTCTGCTTTGAAACCTGGACAGAACTAATTATTTCTCAAAACTAGACTGCAGAAGGAAATTGGACTAAATCAAGTATTAATAAAAGTATTATCTCAGTCATGTTCAGGTTGATGTTCGAAATGCACAGCACCCATTTTAATCCGTTGCTTACACGTTTTTTACTGATGTCTCAGGAATACACATTATGGTTAAAAATTTAAAGCAAAATTATTAAACAATTAAACAAAACAGCAAAAATGGAAATCGACCATCGCATTTTCCCATGATTTTGACTAATCCACTGATAAAATCTCTTATGAATCATTCTTAATGTCCCCAATGTTTCTCTCCATGAAGACAGCAGGAAAAAGCAAAAAGGGAAAAGGAGGAGAGCCAAGCACCATTTTTAGATAAGTATTTATAAAATGGGCTGTTTCATCTTTAATGCAATTTTTGTTTCAACGTTTGAGGTTTTTTTTGGGTTGGATGTCAGATGCCTAACAAACGAAAGGGTTTTCTCTCAGTTTTGCCCTGTGGAAGATGCCTCTAAAATTTTGCTAACATCAGTAGCTATTATAGTAACACACATACAAGGAGAACATAACATGGCACCGATGTCAGGCTATTTGGACATGACTCGGTGTCAGCGAGAATGGATACGTCCTTTCTAATTTGGAATAACCGTCACTGAGTTTTCTGTGCACTGCTTGGCATTTGCGGCACAGGCATCCCTCTCACTGCGTCTGCTTCCTCCTCTGAAGTTCTTTCTTTGATGCTCTCAGAGCGTCAGAACCGGTGTCGGCGAGACTCGTGGGTTTGCCATGGATACAGAGTTAAGTTCATTATAAAGAAATGGTTCAGAAGCTCATTCTGAAATTGCTAAGCTCGAATGAGGGACAATAAAGCACCCAAATGAGAAGCCGGAGACCCATATATACCTACATAAATGCGTTAAAGCTGCAACTCATTTATTTGCTCTGTAAATCTGAATATAGCTCACAAAAGATCACAGAGTCAGCTCCGCATATAGAAAAGCTCCACATAGTCAAAGTCCCAAGATAGGAAAACCGTCACCAGCCTGGTGGTGTGCACGTACATATCAGCGAGAACTCATGGCTTTTTTTTCATGTTGTCTTCTGTAACCAGACGGAAGAGCCTCTACTATGTCTAAATGGTTTGTATTTTATGGGGTAAGCAAGCAGAGAACTGTGAAATGTCATTTACGATTAAATAATTTATTCTATTGCCCAATTCAATACACTGGATTAGCTTTTGGGTGCATTCAAGTGTAAGAAGTGTGGTTTGACTTTGGCTATGAACTGTTTAAATAATAAATTTTTAGCAAGTGAGATATTTTTGGTTGCCCTGGAATTACTCTAGCCAAGGAATTATAATGTATGATAATTGTTTCTAAATGGTATGAAGAGAAGCATGGAACAGTTCTTAAAACTAAGTGAAGGGAGTAACTAGGCTTATCACAATGTCTTCACACAAGGAGACCCCATTAGCTAGCTGACGTCCTATCTACTGCCCAGCAAGTCAGTGAAGAGGTGGTCTCAGACAAGATGGCTTATTCAATCAGTAATAAATATTCAGTTCATGAGACTTATTTACCTCAGAGATTTCAAAGCGCAGTTATAAACCATCTGATACCCACTGTAGTTTTCCCATCACGCCAGCAAGTAGCATGCTTAAGAATATTGGCCACTTCTCTAACGAATCGCAATGCAGACATGTAATTACCAGCACGTGAAGAGAAGAAACTGTTGCCAAGAAAATAAAATAAAGGTCTGTGTGCTTTAAAAACTATCGGTGTGCCCTAAAAAGTCACCCTTGCCTATTTTGTTACTGATGATATGCTCAGGCCAGGTATCAGGTTTTCTTTTCCTAGAATCACCCTTTCTGACACCAGGCACAGCAATATATTCTAACTGCATATGCACAGAAAATGTTTTCTGTCTTTACTCCTTAACTCCTTAACACTAACTTTTCAGAAGAAAGTGCTATCAATATGAAGTCATATTTTCACTAATTACGGTGATAATAAGACCAACTGAGAAAGTCCTTATTTTACAAAGAAAAAAAAAGTGGGTAAACATGTAATATTGGGCAAATCTATTTTATTTTATTTATTTTTTTAATTAGCTTTAAACAATTGTTATATTTAGCATTAACACTGATAATATTTATATGTTGCTATATATCAAGCTAAAAACATTTTTGTGTCATTTAAAAAATTATTTTATTACTAGTTTCAGTACTTTGGTTAGATATTTATATAGTTTATAGGGTAAATCTATTTTTAAAAATCAACAACAAAAATGGAAGTGTTAGTATTTTCAGCATTAACTACTGGTACAGGGAGGTCTGAACTATCTCAGAAAGCCAGAGAGCATTTATATGGGGCCTCTTCCACAGAGCCTTGCCCAAGGCCTGCTATAGGTTTTAGCAGACCCTCCTCTATAAATAAATAGTCACCTGTCTACATCTTTGGTTTATTCCTCTAAGACATAGTTATGGAGAGAATTCCATATGCATTACAACATTCCAGGAACTGTGAGAGCCATAAAAATAATTAAATAGTTTGCATTTTATAAAATACTTTCACATTTTATTCTGTACTCACACCAGTACTGTGACAGGTTAACGGTAAATTAAAACTTATACTGAGAAAAAATGTAAAATTGAAATGTAAGTAATTCGAGCTAGTTCTCTTTTTAAATTTCTTTGGTAGAAGCTATAGCAACAATACTTTTATCAGCAGGCAAGTTTTACTGATTCCGGGTCTTTTCCCATCTGTTTCTATCCTGTAAAGCTTTAATCTGAAGGCTTTTTAAACACTAGACTAGTCAGAAAGCTGGACATGTACAAATGGTAATTGGGGCTAAAAAGTTTAATTTCTCTTTGCAAGGTATTTGTGCAGTAAGATGATTATAGAACAAGTATCAGCTCTAGGAACTGGTGTCATGCAAATCGTAGAAAACAGGAGTTTTTCAGTTGGGAATGGTTGTTTCTTTTCACAGTCTCCTTGTGGTTTTGGTAAAACTCTGACCCTTGTGAAAACTCTCAAATCCCTTCCTTATGAAATTATAAAGTGCCTTTTGAAGGTCTAAATTAGACATACGGTACTATAAAAATAGGAAGGAAACTATTACAAATATGTACTAGCACTCTGGGAGTCTGCCAGCTCACCAGTAACTAAAACACCAAGTTAAGTCTGGCAGGATTCTGAGTCTCCACAGCCTCTACTGGGACCTCACATCTACTCACAGGTCGAAGTCAGGATAAAACAAACAGAAACTATTGTCAAGGCTCTGATGAGTAGAGATAGGGGTGGAATTTATCCATTGACAATCTCAAACTTAAGCAGACAAAATGTGTCACAAGAGAACATGCTTTGGTGAAGCTGCCTGATAATGACACTCCCCACCCTTCTTTTGCCTGTGTTTTAGAGTTTCTCACTCTCAGAAGAGGGGGGCCCTTGCTCTTTTACAGCCAAATTATAAGAATGTGTGGAAAGAAAATAAATGGTCATTTGTCATTCTGACATGATGGTTTTGAATTAGGTTAAGTGCTCTAGTTTTTTCCTGTCTCATTGTGTAATATACTGTTTCGTAAAGTGCATAAATATTTCTTAGAAATCTTTTAGTCGTGTCTTTGCTATGGGCACCTAGAGGAAAGTTAACAGAAACGCTGCTTTCAAAAAGCAATATTTCTGTTAATTTTATTAGAAAAGTTATTTTTCAAGCACTGGTTTGTTAAAGCACTATATTCTTAAACACACACACATATGTATAATTATGAGATTTGTATTGTTAAAATATTTTAAAATGCTTTTTATAATAGTTCCCTTTACTGTAACTTATCTAAATATAATCTAATAGATATACTTTAAATATGATGTCGTGAGTTTGTATTAGTGAAAATATGACTGTGATATATTTAATTAAAAACTTTTATCCTTTAAAACAGTGCTTGCCCATTCATTATATCCACAAGATTGGCTTGCCAACTCAGCCTCTACTTTAAGGTGCCATGCTGCTTCTCGACTAAGCCCGAAGTTCTCTGAGGGTGTTTATTAGAGAAATGTGTCTTCAGTGCACCATATTTTTAAAAAAGGTAAAAATCCCAAATTTGTTTATATATTAACTCCACCAATGGAGTATATCCCTTTGTCTACTTTTCCAAACTTGAGGAAAAGTCACTTGCAGGTCATAGGTAAACCACTGTACCTGCTGCAAGAAGTTCATGTGTCAGTAGTAACCCACATGGTGAACTTGTGTGGTGTCAATTCCTGGGAACAAAAAAGGACGCGTTCTAAAATGGCCCACAGAGCAGAGCTTGGGTCCCAGACTGCACCGAAAACTTATTTCTCTATTTTTCCCCCTGCTTTCAACTAAATTGAAACCCTACCAATGCCACCATCATTTCCCGAAGATCTTATAATCAAGGCAGCTCTCCTGCCCGGTCGCATCTGATGGTAGCACTTTTTCTGTACTCTTTTTTTGCCTCTTTGGCAATCGAGCCTACTATCGCTTTGAAAATGGTGCAAAGGAAGTGCTTTCCATTAACTTCCAATTTATTCCTTTCCTATTGCGATCCTAAAACGAGCAAAAGGAATGTTAAGAACAGAATTTTAATGTAATTCAGTTGAAAGGTTTGTTTCTCTGACAAAATCATGCTGCTGGGTAACATTCATTTTATTAAAAGGAAATCTGTCAAAAAAAAGAATAGCAATTCAAGCTACCAGAGAACTAAGCTTTCTATACAAGATCCATTCCAGAAAAGTTGTACAAAAATATTTGTTTATTGGATCATTTTTTCTACTGACTTTTATTATAATTTTAGAGGTGTGCTTCTACAGAAAATACTTTTGCCTCAGCATATCATTATAAAAATCACACTAAGGAAGTCAATATTCATTTCAAGGACTATTTTGCATTTGTCAACATGCCATCTCTGTATATCTCATTCTCCCTTATGGTTTGTGCAGTGAAATTTTACATGTGCATTCTCTGCAAAGTACGTATACTATAAAATATACAATGGCTAATTTTCATTTCATTATGATGGACCTCAAAAAAATATGACTGTTCAAACAGCACATTGCCTGGGCCACTGCTCCATATTTAGTAGAATTCCCTGGCTGGATGAGCTTCACATTTTTTCAAATGCTTTCAGAGCGACCAGCAATTCCTGATTTGCATTAGTGGCAAGGCTCTTTTAAATGAAGCTTAGATTCTCCAGTAACAGATTATAAAAAGGTTAGCCCTTCTATTTAATAAGAATAACATTTGTATGGGCAGAGGATCTGAAGAGACATTTCTCCAAAGAGGATATGCAGACAACCAACAGGTATATGAAACGATGCTCAACATGACTAATCACCATGGAAATGCAAATTAAAACCATAAAGAGATGTCACTTCACACTTGTCAGAATGGCTATCACTAATACATCAACAAGTAAATGTTGGTGAGGATAGGAAGAAAAGGAAACCCTTGTGCACTGTTGTTACGATTGTAAATTGGTGTAGCTATTATGGAAAACAGTATGGAGGCTCTTCAAAAAATTAAAATTAGAACTACTATATAACTCAGCAATTCAACTTCTGGGTATCTGAAAAAAATCTAAAACATTAATTTGAAAAGATATATACACACTTATGTTCACTGCCGCTTTATTTATAATAGCCAAGATGTGGAAGCAACCTAAGTGTCCATCAAGAGACAAATGGATAAAGAAGATGCAGTACATATCTATAATGGAATATTACTCAGTCATAAAAAATAATGAAAGCTTGCCAGTTGTGACAACATGGATGAACCTAGAAGGTTTTATGCTAAGTGAGGTAAGTCAAACAGAGAAAGACAAATACTATATGATTTTGCTTACAGGAATCTATAAAACAAAATAATCAAACAAAACTCAGATACAGAGAACAAACTGATGGTTGCCAGATGAGGTGGAAATTTGGAGGATGAGTGAAAAGGTGAAAGAATTCAGAAATACAATGACAGTTATAAAAATAACAGGGAGGC
This sequence comes from Rousettus aegyptiacus, assembly GCF_014176215.1. Classification (NCBI taxonomy): domain Eukaryota; kingdom Metazoa; phylum Chordata; class Mammalia; order Chiroptera; family Pteropodidae; genus Rousettus; species Rousettus aegyptiacus. The sequence continues at coordinate 29,035,272 of NW_023416286.1, forward strand.
AATTACAATAACATTGTAATAACTCCGTATGGTATCAGATGGGTACTAGACTTATGGGGGTGATCACTCTGTAAGTTATAGAAATGTCTAACCACTATGTTGTACACCTGAAATCAATATAATATTGAATGTCAACTGTAATTTAAAAAAAAAAAAGGAAAAAAGAAAAAAGAAAGTAACATTTGTTGTACTGATGTAATAATCAACCAGATTCATTGCAAATGTTTTTAAAATTCTTCTTCACTGACAGCTCTCAACAACACCAGCCTAATCACATGGGCAAATGCAAACCCCGAAGGACTCATGCCTAAAATCAAAGCTGTAGTGTGTTCTTGAAAGGTTTGCTGCTACTATATTAGGTCTATGTGAAGCAAAAATGTTCATCCTTAAGCGGAGGCAGATTTGCTATGATGCTAATGAAAGTTGAGCTTCAGGGCTTCTCGCTTACATGGGGCCCTTCCAAGGCCCTGCGGCTAATTTTGTCTTCTTTATCCGAAAAAAATGAGCCCAAATTATAGAAGCTCCAGGTCCCTCCAAACCTAGATCTTTTAAAGATTATATTATTATTTTAGATTATATTATTATATCGCGGTATTTTATAATCAAAGTAGAATTCTGATATACTTACTCAAAAAATGTTGTCCATCCAGTTTCATCGCTTTTAGTGGCTAAAAGGCCACTATTGCCATGGTAAGTAAACAAAACTAATTCTAGTCCTTGAGCAGTCATGCTTTTCAAACATCCGTTTGTTCCTATGGTCAACCATATCACTTGGTTATCTGGAGACACCACTCGAACTGGCATCCGATTCGGGTCCCGTCTGATTCTAAGGGTATTGCCATTGCTGTCAGTCACGGCAGTGATATCATTATCATTGCTGTAGCTAAAGTTGTACAGGTAGTCACCAGTGACTAAACTTACAGTATACTGGTGAGTGCCATTGATGTCAAAGATATAGAGTTCTTGATCCGTTGGGGAGGCAACTTCATAAAAGTTCATAGAATTAAGTAAAGGCTTATTCTTCGACACGGCCCGGATCCGAATGTTTCCGAGATCTGCAATATACAGGGTGCCATCTGGAGAAGCAGCGAGGGAAGACGGAGCACTAAGTTTGGCATCTTTGGCATAGCCATCGCCGCTCTGATAACAGTCGCAGTTGGCATCGTTTTTGCAGTCACACTCTGAAGGTATTCCAGCAACGAGGGAGATCTCCCCATCTGTTGTGACCTGCCTTATTCGGTTGATTTTCTTTTCATCCGTTTCTGTAATGTACAGGACCCCACTGTAGGACACAGCGATGGCAGTGGCTGACTCCAGTGTTGTCTGAACTGCGTGCTTCCCCACAGAATATTCCACTCCTGGAACCTGGCAGTGCATGGGCCGTCCAGCAGCGATGCGCACTTGACGGTTTTCAGTGATCTGTAAAACTACATTATTATCCAGGACATAAATGGAGTTATCCATTGGGTTAATGGCTAGGTCAGTGGGCCATTCCAGACGAACCTGATAAAGAAGAGATGGTCTGGTCAGTCAGTTACTGTACCGCAGTTAATTTACCAGAAGAGTAAACTAGACCATTTGGGGAAATTACCCTTAATTTGATAAACTGTTTTAAAATTGTTTTTTGAGTAGCTACAGTAAAATAAACTTGAAAATTCTGAGTGAAAACAAATGTAGGAAATAACATTTTATTTAAAAATGCAGCTTATTGAGAAATTTGCGAGTGATAGCCAAATAGCTAATGAGTCTAAATAGTAAGTTAATAGATATCAATAAGATATGAACACATATGTTCCTGTTAGTAATAACCACCAAACGTGAGGACTTTCTACGTTATGAATACATTAGTGTTCCATTGTGTTTTCAATCAGGCCAATAGTAAAGTTCCTAATGCTAAATAAAGGTCCCTTGGGACAGATCGTACTAGGTTCTCTCTACTACCTAAGAGGCTCATGCATTCAAAGGCTTAGAGATTGAAGCAGTTTTGTTCTTTTTGGAATACCTGCATACTGCTACTTTACTGGCATTTTCTTACAAATGCTTAGCATTTCTTAGTGATAACTGTTGTGTAGCTAATAAAATTCATCAAATGCAGAACTATAGAGGGAGATACCTTTTTATTAGCTCCTGAGATACATTTTTGTTGGAACAGATTTATCACAACTACTGCCACACGTGATCTACGCAATTTAACATGGCGCCATCATGGTCTACTTACACAGTAAATCAGGTCACTTAGAAGAAAAACAAACAATTTAGCTTAATATTTTAACTACCTGGCTAATGTGCATGCTAGTGTCACAAGTCAAAGGTCTGGCTGACGTCAGATCATTGGAGCCCAGGAGAGTTGATATGATTCCGTTTTGATCAACTTTTCTGATCATGGTTCCATCAACAAAGTAGATTAATCCATTCTTATCGATTGCCATTCCTTTATCCAAGAGAAGTAAGTGTTACTAAGTTTTCAAAAATGATTATTTTGATTAAACTTTTAGGCCCATCATTAAACTCCATATTTAACCCCAGTGATAACATGGGCAATAGGTAGCAGGTAGCATTGTAGATTGCAAGCATTTTAGGAAAAAAACACATTTACAATATAAATAAATGTAAAATGCAATAAAGAAATAACAGAAATTTGTAAGAATTTCTACTTTGTGTGTAAATTATATACACAGTACCTGTGTTTTAAATATAAAATTAGAATGTGTATAATGTTGTTGTCTATAAATTATAGAAACAGGTCAAATTCTGTCACACTGAACTTAGAGTAACTATATTCCAACAAAAATAGATCTAAGCCAAGGTTAGTGTTTTGTTGACCTTGTTACAATGAAATTTGCTATTATGAATAATTCAGTACAACAAATACTTTTTCCCCCAGTCCTTGTTCACATAATAGTCACAAGTTGTAATGAAAAAGAAAAGCCCTAAACCAAAAAACCACTGCAATGAATGGCATAATACATGAGCAAGGAGTCAGTCCCGACTGGTTTAAAAGCTAGAAACCTTTATCACATAGAATTGTAGCTCTTGTTACCTCCAGAAATTCCTCACAGTGAGCATTTTTCCCATGGCATAGAAACAAAAGTTTAATAGCTCCAAACTGGGTGAGGGCTAATAGGGTTGCTTAGTGATGGTTTTTAAAGAGGCCTGGGACTCATTCATGACAAAGAAATTCCAGAACAATGAAAGAATTTGGGCACTTCCTTGAAGTTTAACAGGATGTGACCTGAATCACACAGAGTAGCTGCTTTATTCTTCGAAAAGTTAAAAAAAAAAAAAAAGGTATGATAATAAAAAATGCCAACAACCTAATATTTACTGTAAAATCAACTTAGGATTCTAGCAGTTTCATGCTAAATGGCTTTTAAAAACGCTAGATGTGAAATGGCTTTCCAGAACACAGCTGAGGACAAAATGTTAGACTCAGCATTAAACACAAACAGGCACTAACTTGATTTTCTACCTTTTTTAAAAAAATTTTTTAATAAAAAGAAATCCCCAAATTGATAAACGTCAGTACCTTTGGGACTCATGAGAGTTGCTTCCACAGCCTTTCCTCCATCCCCACATCTGGCTTCATCAAACGGAAGGCACTGTTCTCCTGTCCCTGCCACCACTTCAGCATTTTTTGTCAAGTCTTTTGCACCCGTAAGTGACTTTGGGCGATAAATTCTGCGGGTGTTAGTGTCAGAAACATACAAATCTCCTGTGACTGGGTCGGTTGCAAGGTAGTATCTATGAGCTGGGTTGCTGCTGTGAAGAAGGATCATACATAAATATCACGAGAGAGTTATTCCTAATACACATGGAGAAATTAAAAGCAAAATAAAACAGATCACAAGAAACTGATTATAAAATGAAATCCATTATTGGAGATTGGAAAATGAACAGCATATTTAATAATGACCTAAAAGAATGACTTAAAAGAATTGATAACAATCTCGAATATGATTGTTTTCCTTCCTCACCCATTGCTGAGGGTTTAAATATTTATTAAAATAGCAATTTTTGGCTTCTAGCCTAAAATACAGAAGCGTGTTCTCTAATTCTTTTTGGTTTGATGTAAAACCATTAATAAATTGCCCTTGAGTGAGAGACATAAAGTTTATTTCAGGGTGTCTCTATCACACTCTGGCGAAGTCCAATGTTTTTCATTTTACTTCATCTCATCATAGGGAATTCTCCTGTTTTCTCCCGACAAAACCAAATTAAACTGATCACCTGCCCCTGAAAAAATGTAGCAGCATGTCTGTCTTGGTTGCTCTATCATAATCCAGAAAAGAAACCTGATTTGGTGGCAATGTTTGTCCAGAGCTATGGGGTTAAATTCTAAAACAAGGGCATTCAAGCGCAGGCGGGGTCAGTTGGTGGCCTAACACAGCGCATCAGGATAATAGACCATCAGCTTTATTTTTAAAGTTTGTACATTAAGCTGTTCTAAAACCTGTCTATGAATTTGGTGAGATAAAGACATTTGTTCTCAAACCACAGTGCCTCAGTTTTATAAATATAAAGTAGTGCAAACATAATATTTTATGTCCTATTACCTGTGAAAAATGGTAAGACAAAGGTTATCAAGGAATAGACAAATGATGACATATAGTTGGAATTAAAGAGTTAATCTCCTTACAAACACTCTTAGAATTAACATAATGTTATAACCTGTACAAATATTGCTTTCTGAAAAAAGAATTCTAAAAAGAGTTTAAATGATCTGGTGTCCCAACAAAAATGTCCACAGATAGGAATCCACCAGATTCCATGTGTCTTCTGATGACGAACTTGGTTTTACTGACTCATTCTCATTCTTTCCCTCTCTACACACATACACATATGTGCGCACACACACACACACACGAGTATATGCTTGTTTCCATTTATTTTATGTGTGAATATCTAAAATATATAGTACGAATGTAACTATATGAAAATATTTACTCTGAATAACGCCGTAGTAGTTTTCTCAATACTAGTTAGGTTCTAATGCAGCAATTCTTACTGCTTAATACTCTTCCTTTTAAAGTGGTAAATATATATACTTTATCGCTCCTGTGAGGTTCTATTGTTACAATGCCAGGTTCTGGTTTCCTCTAGTGCTTCTCACCCCGGCAGAGGGGCAGAGCAGACCACACATGGCGTCTACACAGACCGGCAGGAGCTCTGAAAGGCGCTGTGGCTGTGATGTGGGTGTAGAGAAACACAGAGACACACAAAGGCCCGAACGTCTCCAGTTTGGAGGTTTTCTTTCCAGTCTTTAATATCTTTTAGTCACAAGAGACAGATTATAGCAAGAGGCCTTGACTGTGTAAATATGTGTGAAAGGTTGAAAGGGTGAAAAGTCAAAGAACTTATAAAGAGAAGCAAGTCATTTGAAAAAAAAAAAAAAAGCATTTCAGAACTTCTGGGTTATACCAAATGATCAATTTGCCATGCTAAGTGTTATTACATCATTTTTCTAAGTTGATGCTGGAATTTTAAATGCAGCAAGACATATTGTGTTCCTTAATGTGCTAGTTTATTCCTTTGTAATGAAGTGAAAAGTTACATATCAATATAAACATTCGTAACAATTTATTTCTACTCCTACAAACAGTCCAATCGTGACAGAGCTGGTCTTTCAGGTATACATAGCTGGTGAGAGACTCACAACTCAATCAAGCTGGATCTATTTTGAAAGACACGACATTGGAGAGACTTCTGTAGTCCTTCCTATCTTTTTTATTATATCCTAATTATGAATTGTTGTACAATTGGTTAGGAATATACACACACATTTATTTTCTTGTCAGTTGTATATGTATCAGCATGACCTCTGGACCAGATTGCTTGGGCTTGAATCCTACTTTCCTCACTAACTGTATGACCTTGGGAAAGGTATCTAACTTATCTGTTCCTCAGATTCCTTATTGGCAAAGGTGATAATAATAATACATATTTCATAGGCTATCGAGAGGATTACACAAACCAATACTTGTGAAATCCTTAGACGAGTACCTAGCACATAATACACAATCAATAAGCATTAGCTATTCCTAATATTTGCTTTTGTCCTATCTCCTCTTACAGCACAATATAGCTTTTGCCTTGTAACACTGCACAGTGTAGGAGTGCAATAATCATTGTTTACTAACTAAAATATGACTTGCCTTCTGAAAATCCTAATAAGGACAAAATGATGATTTAAACTTGGGTGGGTTCAAATTTGTTTTCTTAGCTCTGCTGTTATAACAGAAGAAGGTAGTAAAACCATGCGGATCCTTTTTGAAACACCCACTTTAAATTGTTTAGAGAAATGATGATAGAAGTAAATGAATAATGCATACTTTTTCTTAATGTCCCTCATGTTGAGAAAAAAACAACAGATTTTTGAGGTGGCTGCTTGAGTAGAGGTGACACACTCTTTCGCTATGAAACATGAGTTTTCTTGGAGCAAAAAATCATGGATAGATATTCAAGTCATAAGCCATGCCTTTCTTGGCATCGGTTTTCTTCCAATGAAACAGTAATAAAAGAATGTTCCAAATGGCACTTTTGTTTGCTCTTTCCTCTCCTGAAGCATCTCTTTCTTAAAAGACACATAAATTTCTAAATCGAGAAATATATGTCAATGGTTTTTAAAATGTCTGCAATGAAAGCTCTAATTTTGCACACCAGTCTACTGTCCAGAAGAACAAATGTGGAGGAGCACGTGATCCTGGAGCAGAGACTTTGTCTCTGGAAATATTCCCCCACAGAGGGTAGAAAATAAACTGAATGATTTCCCTGAAGTGCAGCCTTGCATGGCAAAGGAGAGCGGCTTCTCAGAGCCTAGGCCCTCTGAAATGAAGAAACAGATCAGTACTGAAGTATTAAAAGAAAAAAGTGAGCTTGGAAATTTTTCGTGACAGACTAGCGGCAGAGAAGCTCCGAGCTTATCTGTGATGAGCCAGGGGTTCAAGGACACCTAATTTAAGCACAGACTTTTCTGACAGGGTGAGCTAGTTCTTGCTCTCTTAACTTCCTGAAAAGCCAAAGCCCTAGAGAGGCTGGTGTGTTGGTACAAATGGGTGGTGGTGAGTCTTTAGATCGGTAATTTATCTGGTGTGAAAATGTGATGCTACAATGCCTGAAAACAGTCTGCCGGCAGCTGGAGTTCAGGGACACAGAAAATGCAGGTTTTGGGGAAATTTTTTCAGCTGGAGGAGCACAGCAGCCTGCTTGTGTGATTGACCGAGATTTTCATTTCAGAGAAGTTTAAAATAAGATTAAGATTTTGACTAACAGCAGAAAATCAAAGAAACTGGGATCAAATTTAGAGGCTTTAGTACACTGCACCCTGATTCTTAACTCATCCTGAATTGCCTAGATTATCCCAATTATCAAGCCTTCCTCTCTATGGTCTGATTCAATTAGACACAGATCCAGTGGCAAATATAGACTGGATTTGCTCATTTATTTTGTCATAATTCAGCCTACTTAGACAAAAGAAATATTAGCAAAGAACAAGCTATATAATAGGTATTATTAGCACTTTTATCTTTTTAATTGGAAATTGCATCACAGCCTTTAGAATACAGAGCATTTGAAGAAGCATAAATTATATTTATTTATAATAGTAAACTATCTATTTTCTGGCTACCAAAAGATTGTTTATTGCAACAGGGCTTTGGGATTTGATAGTTCGGTGCCTGCTTGATTTTTAAAATGCAAGTCAATATGAAGTGCTGAATCAAGTTTTTATAATTTTGTATCTAAACTTTGATTCAAATTCACAGATCCATGACTGACACTTCCTTTGATCTTTTAATTGGTAATATAAAATTCACAAAGTTGATTTTTAGTCCTATATGTTTAAATGCCCCTTGGCTGGTACTAATTAATTTAAGTCACCCCCCCCCCCCCCGCGCTTTTTTTTTTTTAAAAGAATTTTAAAGAATTGAAACAGGGATAAGCTAAAATTGACTACCTACAAAAGAGGTTTGTTAGTAAACTAATGCTATAAGCATCATAGGGAGAAATGTTTAGGGTATCTAAGAGAAACTTATTTTTTAAGCATTTCAGAAACTTCTACTTATATAAAAAATTTAGTATGTTGATTGAGTAGTTATTTGTATCTTTTCATTAAAACATAGCTGTGACTTTTATTTGATATAATATCCTGGCAGTACTTACTAACTTTGGTATGACAGAACACTCTGAATTTTAAAATAATAAGACTATGTGTTTTCATATTTATTATACAATATTTTAAAAATTATTCCACCCATTAGTCCAATTAACGAGACTCTCGATAGTCTATGAAACATAGTAAGATGACTTTTTATGCATTTTTATATTTTAATCATTGACAACTGACTACAGTGTTCATTTTACACATTTTAAAATTTACTTTTCTTCCTACCACCTATTCCTAAGCTTTTCATGACTTTTATTCTAGCCAGGAAAGTGGGGATAAAGAGAAAACCAAGCAGGAACCCCTCAACCTGTAAAAGGAAGATGATACAGGTAGGCAAATAGGAAGAAGCATCTGAAAAGAATTTTAATTTTTCAAGCTAAATGAAGAAGCTCCGATGAGCTCAAGAGTCTTGGTTTTGTTTAATCAATTTTGACTAATTAGCTATTAAGCAAATAAAATCCCCATTTTAGGTTAATGATTTTGTCATCTCTTTGATGACTTGGGCTTAAAAACCTCAGATATTTTCTATATTTTCCTGTTCCTTATCACCTATATAGTGTGTCCACTCCCTGATTTTATTTTATTGATCGATTTCCTTCACTGCTAGCCATACTATTTTAGGTACCTAGCATCTCATGGTTTCGTGTAACAGCATTCTAACTGATCTTCAAAAGTCATCCTGAACATTGATAATCAGATTAATCTTTCTACAAGGCCACTTTACATATGCTGCTATCCTGATTAATATCATTAAATGGTTCCCCACTGTCTCTGCTATCCTATAGGATAAAAGAACAATTCCTGATAGCACTCAGTGCCCCCAGGAATCTGACCCTAACCTGTCTTTCTACCTGTGTCTCTCATGATTACTGACATGAGTCCCCTGCTCAGATTCAGGCAGATCTGATTCCTCCCAGAACACGTCTTGCTCATCTCATTTGCAGATCCAGTGACTTGCTCTCTATTCTCGCTTCAGGACTGGCCTCCGTTCCTCCTCTTCTGTTTAAGCAGACTTCAGTTTTAGACCTGGGTCAAACATCAATATTCCCAGGAAACTTTTCCATACCACGCTACCATCTCGCATTAATCTCTTCCTCCCCAGAATTACTCTCATGTCATAAACTGTGGGTATGATTAAGTGTCAAAGGATGACACCGCTAATGTCATTTAGTTTGTTATATATATATGCTTTTTTCCCCTACTAGATTGTGAGTTCTGACAGCGTGAACTTTGTTTTCTACTACTATTTGCCAGAGTGTCTAGCACATGGTAAGTGATCAGTTAACATTGATTTAAAGAAAACAAATATCAATATAAAACCCAAGCAGTGTATTTTACATGCATTGCACATAAAGGAAATGCAAGAGTCCAGATTTAGCCAGGATAATGTACAGAGGAGAAAGATTAGGAAGCATCATGAGAGAGGGAGTATAATGAGTCACTGCCAAACACTGTGAGTTAGTACATAATGAGTTCACATTATTAAGTAGTGTTAATAATAATGTAGCTCTAACCTCACAGGTTTTTTTCCTCAGAGAAACAGATTCTAGCTCTAAGTAATTTGTCAAATAATTATAAAATAAATCTGGCTTTTGGCATACCCAGGGAATTACTCCATAGAAACCCAGACATTTAGACATATAAAAACTGGCTGGCTGTGTGGTACAGTAGAAAGAAAACACTTTTTAGAGTGGTTCAAATCCCTGCTCCCCGTTTCTTAGCTCTGCGTCTTGGGGAAGATACGTAACCTCCCTGAGCCTCAATTCTGTCATGCGTAACCCTGAGGACTGTCGTGTGGGTCTGTAACACGTGTATAAAATATCTGGCAACGTGCCTGGCAATGTGCCCAGCAAGCTTGTGAAAAGATAGCTGCTTTGATAGTTTTTCTGTACTGCCTCCAGCATTTTCACATTTAGTTGGTGCATACACCTGTTTGTCTTTCTCCTTTTCTCCGCAGTTACCAAAAAAGGCAAGCCCAGAAAAACTTTGATATTCAATTGTGGTTTTTAATAGCGGAGCTTTGCATGCTCAGTAGTACAGAGAAATTTAGTGTTAATCTTAGCATGTGACTGAGCAAGTAGGTGATAGCACAATCTCAACAGGGGATCTCAAGAAAAGGTTATGGGACATGCCTGGTCATATTGATATGTATAGCTATATATTTTCCAGTAGAACTCTGGATTTTATTTCCTCGTTGTCAATCTCTACACGACAATTTAAATGAGATATGTTGATTTTTTCATCTCAAGGTTCTCACATAAACTATTGTGAATTTTTCCATCTGATATAGTTTCATTAGATATTTTAAAGGCCAAATTAGATCTAGCATGTCCCATATGTCTTGCTTTTTGCTACCTTTATTTTAAAACATATTGCTTTTTCCCCTTTTCTGCTGTCCTGAGTAAAGTTTTTCAATCCAAGATGTCTATATACAAGCTGTTACTGTACCTTCTCCAACTAAGTGTATATAGCAAACATCTAAGGAACTTTTTGCCCTTCTATATCTGCTTCAACTATATTCATCTTGTGAGTTGAAGAGAGTCTTTTTCCTCCATCACAATGTCAATGAGAAATTACTTTTTCAGACTCAAATCTAGTAAATTTCCCAACTTAGGAAGATATAAACTACAGCAGTGAGAAATTTGCCAGGAAGTTAATAAAGCTTAAGTTTAGGGCCCTCCCTTGCCTGGGATCCTTCTGAGCCGAGTGAGGACCCTGGCAACATGGTCACGTGATCTTATGTTTTTAAAAACTTGCCAAAGTAAAATATTTTTAGATTCTTTTTCTTAAGCAGAGTCCCCCTCAAATTAAATAAGCTTTGGGCCCAATAAACCAGGATCTGCTTTGGCTATTAGTGAAACTAAACCCTCCTCAAATTCTCTTACTGTGCTTCAAATTTTGTTCTGTTCATTGTGGCTTAGATTATGTGACTCAGTAACTAAAGTTTGGAAATATCTTTTGTTACACTGAGATGTTAGTTATAATAATTTTTGGTAGCAAAATCTTTTTAATTAATCAACTTGAAAATATTTGTCAAATTATACTGCAAAATATCATTTATAATATAGTTTATTTAAGCAGTTTTAATTCCTTAGATGTTCTGTGATACTGAGTTTCCTCTCTCATGATGAAATGTTTTTAAAAAACAATGTCAAGAATCACGCTGAAATGTAATTAAGGACATTTGAAAATATACAGTAACCAAGATGCTTGGTTAAGCATGCTTACCTATGTCTAAAATCTTTATTTCTTGGAGGAAGCAGATAAAAAGTGAGGGAAAAAAAGCACAGTTAGAAAAGGTTTCTAAAATATAATGAGTTGAAATCTGAGTTTTAATTATTTGTATGGACAACTGCCAACTTAGGCAGAAATAGCACTGGATATAAATTTTATAGCCCAAGGCTTACCAAATAATTTACAGAACAGAACGACTTTGATAATCACACTTACACGAACAAAGCAAAGACAACAATTTGTTACTTTAACTACTGGCATTACAGCTAATAATGTAGGAAAAATTAAAAAAAAATATTTTATGCCTTAATTTCAAACACTGTGAAATAAAAGAGTAACAATATATATCACAAGGTTATTCTAAAGATGACTAAAGGGATTTAAAAATCATAGTTCTATCCCACTGGACCACAGAAAATCACGTGAAATCAATAAGACATTTTATATATTAGCAGCTATATATTCTTTTATACATTTACAGCACAATATATACGTTTTGTGCTTTTCCTAACTTTAACCAGGAATCTAACTTCTTCCTAGGGGGAATTGTAAACATTAGGAAGGTATGTTCAAATAAATAAATTAGCAATTAGCTTCAACATTTTTTTTTTTTAAAGGCAGGTTTAGCTTTAATTAAAATCTCAAATTAAGGAAAGACATACCTTAGTTCTAAAACACTCGTTACGTTTCCGGAAGGGAATATCCGGCGAACATAGTTGAAATCCCCTACATATAGACTGCCATCGATCCCACAAGCTAATGCTACTGGGGCCAATAGTTTATTACCATCCGCTTGACCATTGCAACTTGGGCATGAGATGCTGCGCCTTCGTCCATTGCCCATGATGCTACTGACAACTGGAGGCTGTTGGGAGATAAACTGGTTTTCTCCATTTCCCTTGTACAGTATGCCTGGAAAAAAGAAAATGCATCTGTCTTACAATCAAAACTGTAAAGATGAAAAGTAAACAGTTTCACTATAGGTCTAACTACAATCCAGTACCACTTAGATTTGGACTGGAAAAACTTTTATTCAAAGTTCTACTATAAAGAACTCCAGTTCCCTAGTGTAAAATATTATGTGACAAAATATATAGGATATATACAAAAATGCTGTCTGTTATGAATTTAAAGCCTGTCTGGTGAAAGAAACAAAGGATTAACAAGAAAATTAAATACCCAGATTCTCAACATCAGTGATTCTCAAACTTGGCTGCACACTGGAATTGTCTGGGGAGCTAGAAAAAATACTGCTGCTTGGTTCTCACCCCAAGAGATTCTGATCTAATTGGTCTGGAGTGCAGCCGTGGTACTGAGATTTTAGAAAACTATCCAGATGATCCTATGTGCAACCAGGTTTGAGAACCATGCTCTACATAATGTTCTTTAGGGAATAACAAGTTTGCCTAATCATTAAATGATGTTGGAAATATTATCTATTAATCCAATTAATAAAAATGTACACCATAATATGAATTTCTTCTTTATGAGTTTATCATTGACTTTTTTCAAAAAATTAAAAATGCTTTATGGAAAATAAACTTGGAAAGTATATATCAAACTTCCCATATACTCCTTAGTATACTGTCAAAGAATTTTCTTTCTTTTTCTCTTATCTGATATAAGAAGGCATATACCTGTAGTTATTCAAAATTACAAACATAACAAAACTGTTTTGGAAGGGCGACTTATTACTTAAATTGGATTCTCCTTTATGGCAGGAAAGTGCCAATAATTTTAAGATGACGAAATGCCGGTCTGTTCCATTATGATCTTCAATGAAAATTTGAGAAAAATTCCAAATGAATATTAAATATTTTCATAGTTAGAAACTCGACTTGAGTTGAGATTCTAATTTTATTTATTTACCATTATTACACATAGATCGGTGGTTCCATTTTGGTCTGATTTAAACTGGATGGTCAGCTGTCATTGTTCCATACATATTTCATGACCCTTAAAATACTTACACTTTTGAGCAGATATACTGTTAAAAGAATCAATCCCATGAAAGTATAAACAGGAAAGTTGAGAAAGTATTTTTTTCCTACCACTTTGGGATAATTTTAAAGTGAAGAAGATATCGAAATAATTCTGTTCCCCAGCACGTTTTATGTGTATTCTAGGATTAATTTTTTAACGCTTTGCATTTGAGTGATGTAACAATCATAGCAAATTTACATAGGAAAGAAGGAAAGACAAAAAGGTTCATTCAAATTTAAGAAAAAATAATCTAAATAAGGCTAGGTAATAACAGATGAAATGTATTTAGCCTTGAATATTCAAAGAATACTTTAATGACACTTAACACCCTTCTTTCTGTGATTATGTTATTTGACAAAATTACAGAACTATAATTTTCTATAAGAGCCAGTTCTGTAATTTTCATCAGAAGAATCCTACAAGCCAGCCTTGCTCTACTGTGCCTGATTTATTCAGTCATTACTTTGAACGATTGGTCTTTCATAGTTCCCCTCTATTATGACAGAATGGAAAGATGAACATTAGAATATTTATTTCTGTGTTCCAGGGTACCTGCACAAACACCTGTCACTGCCTATATTTTTGCCTTCTCTTCTTCCTTAATATATTTTCATAGCTTATCCACCTTGTCATGATTACAAATCACTTTGTTTATTCAATTAGACACATGTCACTTTGAAAAGCCACTACCTGTCAAACTGTTCTTGGATAAAATTTGAAATCCCAATCAGTTCATTCCACAAATAGGTTACCTCACATTTCAAAATAACATATTTTATACTTTATAACATTTTTGAGGACAGAATTTTGGGTAGTCCAGTTTTTACATCTGACTATGTAATGCTTCTAGTCAACAGTATTCTTTTAGTAGTTAAGTTTTTGTAGAGTCAAAAATTACATGCAAATATGCAAATTTTTGATTGTGCAGGGGGCTGGCACCCCAATTCCCATGCTGTTTAAGGGTTGACTGCATATCTTTATATTTTTCTACTAATTCTAGTCTCACAGCATGCACAGGATAAAATGCTGCTGCTATCTAATCTATTTGAAGGTGAGCAATATTAACTATCTGTGAACAAGAACTCACTTACCATTCTGAACATCCAACACATGATGCTTATCTAATGTCCAGCCACCCATGTTGGAAGCATCTAATTCATAGCCCTGCAAAATGGCAGTTCTCTTTTCCCACAGAGTCAGGTCCAAACACGACTCATATTCATAACCAACTGACACTGGAATCAAAACAAATCACAGTCCATCTTGTCAATTATAGGCAAGACATTTTATTATTTTGATGAAACGGCTTTTCCCCCCACAATTGTATTCTGAGACTATATTTCTATGTATTTATGAGCAGAGTTTTTTTTTTTTTATAGAAGATTTGATCACATATAAGGTGTTTTTCTAAAAAATGACCTCCAAATTTTATTTTTGTACTGAATTAATGGAAGACGAGCATTTTTTCCCTCCCACTACTCTTTACAAGGGGTTCACAGCACAAAATGAAGTTCGGACTGGGCAACTGGTTAAGTAATTAGATCAAAGTTAGCCCCAAATGGTGACCAGATAACAACTAAACATGATATTTGCTATCTGAATAATTAGAGCTATTTAGTTTCCAAGAGTATTACATTATGGAAAATATTTACGATAAGTAAGGTTCAATACAACAAAAAAAGATAGCCAGTTTATGACATCATATTTGCATGTTATTAGGAATGAGTGATAAAATTAACAGTAAATTAATATGAACAAATCACAAATGAAAAACCTCAGAGTTCACACTCAAACATGGGCTTTAAAATTTAGAACAGAATGTAGGGAGAAGTGGAAATTATCACATTGGTTTGCATTAATTCAAGTCCAAATTGCATATTAATTTAAGAATAAAATGTCCAATATATTTTCAGGTAAAAAAATAATAGAACAAAATATCTATTATCCTTTTTGATGTTCTGAGCCTTAGCTTAAAGCTATACTATATCTATTTCAACATGTCAAACTTTGATTATACTGTCCAGTCATTTGGCGAAACAACTGATTAGACTGACGTTTTAAGAAAATCCTTTCACTGAATAGACTGGCCTTTCTAGTCAAAAGAGCTAAAATAATTTTAAGGCACAAATGTTGTTTGATATTCTACTAAATATCATTATGAATTGAAACTACACTAGTTGTTAGAGAGAGAAAATTACTGCCTTTCTACCTGTTCATTTACTATTTCTCATGGGTTACAATCATTTTTATGTTAGTTCTCACTTCAAGACAATTTTTTTCGATGTAGAACTTACCGACAGCTTCAGACAGACCGTAGACCTTCTGATTATATGCATCTGTTTTATCCCATATAAAAGTATAGGCCAAGTTTGGTGAGGCAGGAAACCACTTTTGAAAGAGTCTTCCCACCACAGCTACCATAAGATGAACCTTCATCAAATTAAATGGTATAACGGACTGGGTCATGGTGATCTTGAGAACTGACTTATATCCTGCAGCTCTAGAACTCAAGTAGGAGAGTTTCAAATCTGTTCCTGGAATTGTGGTTTCTTCATGGAGTACCTATGTTTGAATAAAGTAGAAGCTTCAAACTGTGATCATGTATGACTATGAGAAAACACATTTAAAAGAACCGAGCAGAGTAACTAACATGACACCAAAGAGTCACTATTCACAAACACTCATTTGAACTGTTATGTTATTCGATAATTAAAAATAGCTCTGCTGCCAGCCCAATTTTTCTCCTCCTGAAAGCATCTTGTCATTTATTCTGAGTTAATCACACCTCAGGTGCTAGTCCTCTCATACAGGAGACACTGTGACTGCTCCATCAGGCTGACATGCACTGACTTGTTAGTTTATAGTCACAGTGGATTCTCACTAACCCATCCCTCACCCCCGTTGCCCTGGAGAATTGGAGCAGACATCTGTAAGATGGTTGGCTCAGAAGAGGGATGTGGCCGAGGCCAAAGATCTGGCCTGTGCCAGCTGGCTCCATTAGAGGCTAAACCTATGCTGTGGCCCCATCGGCTGACTGGTCACAGTCTGTCTTTAGACAAGAACAATAACTAAAAAGACCAATTCATTTGGGTTAAATGGTGGCAAATTCCACATCCATGTTAAAAGGTAATATAATAGCACATTCTCATAATTAAACATTGAGTTAGGACTCACAGCTGATTTTTGATAGGATGGCAAATAAACTAATATTTTAAAGCTGTGTTAAATTTTCCCCAGTGAACAACTAATGTGTTATTGAATTGAAATGTGTATTTGAATTGAAACTGGACTGTAAAAAGCTAATATAATTACCTGCTTAAAAATATCTACAATTTTTTAAAAATCATATTCTTAATCCCAAAATTTACCCATTGATGCAAATAGCTCAATGAATACCAATAAACCGATACTGACATATATAAAATATATTATGCCAAAACATTATTGAAAAATATATTTTACGTAGTACATAAAATCTTTCTAAACGGTGTGGATTCTCCTTACTAATGTTCCTATTAGTTTGGTTAATAATAATAGCTCTTCACAGGCTTACTACATATATTGTAAAGTGCAAGGCTATCTGTGTTCAAGAACCCCTCCCCGAAACTCGCCACCTTCTCTACTAGGAATTACATAGCCTTTTCAAAGGCTTCCTCAGATTGCCCATCAAGGTTCGTTATTCAGACATAAAGACTGTCTTTTTATGTCAGAAAATCCTGGAATAGCGATTCAATCTTCAGCAGTGTTTCCCTCCACCAACTCCTCTCACAGAAAACAGTTAGGAATTTTAATAATTGAAGTAGAACCCTTGATACCGAAGGTGTAGCTGTCAGTTTCAATGAAAACAATCAAACAATTGGAAGTAGCACAGAAGAATGAATGAGCTAAACGAACTTCCGTTCTGGCCTGTGACAGTCAGTGCTGGTATGAAGAGGGATGTGATGCAATGTAATAGATCGAGAAGGCATTGCTATGCTATAACAGATATACCAATTACGGGTGGGGATTTCTTTCCCAAACGCATTGACTGAGCTCAGCCAGAGACTGTCTTAAACAAAACAGTTTCCGAAGATGGAGAAACTGTTTAGAGCTCTATTAGACTCAGGGAAACCATTACATTAAGATTGACGGTACTTCTGCAGGACTATAGCGTAAAGGTGAATAATCTAAACGGAACTCATTGTTCTCCCCATCACCGGGGTGAAATGTTAGTGGGTTAGTTTGAAAACATATTCTGTGACTCCTAAATGGCTCTGGAAATATAAGTCGTTAAAACCTAAAACATCAAATTTCTCATACATTTAATAGGTTTTCTATAGGTAAGGCAATCTTTCATTAATATATTTCCTGTGACCTTCTATGAATTGCTTCTCTACTTCAAAATATCATGTGTTATCCTAATTTTAATAACTGATTGTCTTTGTCATCATTAACCTATTTCCATGGAACAAATATCTGTAATTAAGTTCTCCTGTGTAATTTAACTTGACCATGTTATTTTGCATTAGTGGGAAAAGTAAACCCAGCCAGAGGCGGAAAATAAACCACTGAGCCTCTTTTTGCCAGCTGCATGGTCTGTAAGCCCATTAAATGACCCCATTAAACGTTCAGTTAGAAGCTACATTCTGTCAATTTTAACTTCCAAATCTTTGTCAAATGTGTTCCTTCTTCTTCATTTCTACTACAATTGTTACTGTTGGGCCCTCCCCATCCGAGAGCTGGATATGGATGGAAATACGATGAACAGCAGTCTGTTCACTGATCTGTTCCCTTCTATCAGTAACGTATTTTGTTACAAGCTGGTTTTAGAGAAATGCTGAAAAAACTTCTTGTTCTCCTAAAGAATTCAAGGTCTCCACTGAATGGTATTTCAGGGCCATTCATAACCTGGCCCCAATCTTTCCCCTCATATGTCCTACATTTAAATTGTTCACCAGTTTTACAAATCATTGTTGTTTTTACCACCGCACTGTTGCTCACACATTTCCTTCGGTCTGGAATATCTTTCCTCCCCTCTCAAGGCCAACCTCTTCAGTGAAGCTTTCTTTGGCTTCTTTAGAGATTGACCTCTCTTATGAACTTCCACAGTTCTTCATTCAAATCTCTATCTCATTTATAATCGCAAGATCCATGTCTTATTATTCTTTTAATCCTAGCAGAGGATCTTGTACATGATAAGCTCTTAGTAAATTTTTACTAAATGTCTGCTGCCTATGTAACGAAATGGGAAAAAACTTCCAAGGATTTCTGGAACTGCTGACTATTTGAAACCCATTTCAATGACCTGGTTTGCTAGAAATTTGTTACCTATAGACAGGCAGTGCTCTAGGTTAAGTCTATTTTAGGACTGATAAAGGCATTCAGAGTTACTACAAGATGGACTCTGGGGAGGAAGTATTAATTTGAATAAGATTTCAATGAATTTCTTAAAGCTTCAGCTCACAGTGTACTTGACTGTTATGCAGGAAATTTTTCTTCTGCATCATATTTTCCTGTGAGTGTTCTCCATATTTTGTTATTCCAGACCTCTTGACTCACTACCTCTAGTCTCTAGCTGTACTCCCTCACTCCCTCCTGGGAGATCTCTTCCTATGCTTTAAGTATATCTCTAAAGCTGGTGACTCCCAAATTTACATCTTTACTTCCACCCAACCTCTTCTCTGGACTCCATCGTTCACGGTCACTGCTTACCACTTCGACCCTAAGCCCCTTTTCTTCTGTGGACTACTGAGATTGCCTCCTGACTGGTCTCCTTGTTTCAAGTCTTGCCCAATATAGAATATTCTCAGCTCCAGAACTACATTGATCCTTTTCAGAAGGAAACCATTAACTGCTACTGCTCTGCGTAAAAATTCCAACAGCTTCCAATGACTCGAAGTAAGAAGTTCTTATCCTTGCCATGGTCTTCAATGATCTGTGATTGGTGCACCACGACCTTCACGCCAGCCACGCCTGCTGGCCTCTTTGCCATATCTCGAACAAACGAAGCACGCTCTTCTCTTCTTGAACTTGCTCTCTGCTCTGCTTGGAATGCCCTTCTATTTTTAAGGTCTATTCTTTCACTCTCTTAAAGTTTCTGCTGAAATAGCATGTTATCAAAGACATTTTCCCTAACTACACTTTGTAAATTTTCGCCTCCCTCTATTTTACTCTACTTTATTTTTAAAAAATAAGTCTTATTCACAGTCTGATGTATATCCATATATTCGATGTTTCTCTTTCCCTATTAGTTGAGAGCAGGTACTTCATCTGAGTGGCTTACTGCTTTGTTCCATTATCACAGTGCCTGGTTAAATATTTGAAAAATGAATGTGACAAAGCTGCTATGCACTGTTGTATTTTAAATACCATGCATTTTTACTTAGCATTCGTGAATGAAGTCCATTATTATTGTACCTGATGTTCTGCCTTTAAGATCTAAAAGTTATTTCTAATTAGAAATACATAAGAAAGAAAATGATTCCCAGATATTTCAGTAGATCAAGCAAATGGGGAAAGTATGGTTGTTTTAAAGAAAAGTATGGTTTTTTTTTCTCCTGTGGAGAATAAAGCTTTATGAATTACAAATTATTAGAGCTTAAGACATGATACCACTTTACAAATAATAAGATCTTGGGAAAATTAATGAACATTGTCTGTCAAAAATCATCTTTTCTAAAACATTTTTAACATAAAATAATAATTAAATGGTAAGTTATTCAGAGTAATGACCATGCATTTTGATCAAAGTCAGCCAGGTACATTATTGGCACTAAAAACTTTTTCCAATGCATGAATAAATGGAGCAAAGACATTCCTAGCTGTTGAGTTTAAGCTGTTTTTCCATTTGGCTATGAACAATAAATATATATAGATGTAGCCTGAAGAAAAAGTATTTTGAATAGATCTTTAAGATATAACTAGATAGCCTACTGTATCAATACTGATTCTAGCACACATGCACACACACCCCACAGTCTGTATTTCATTCTATAGAATGATTTAGGATAGCACTGGAATTCTGTAATCCTCTTAAAAGGTTCTTTGGAAACCACATGATCTGAAAATGGTTTATTTAAAAGTACTGGCTGCTAGAACATTTTACCTGTGTTTCAGGAATAATGGGACTGTCTTCAGGAGAAGATCTGAAGAAGGTGGATAAAGGCGATGACACAATGATAGGATTTGGCCTCACAAATCCACTCAGATCACAGCTGGGAATGTCATTCTCTTCTTTCTTCATGACTAGGGTATCCATCACATAAAAGACATTCCAGGGAATCCACACAGTGTGATACTGGGTGAGGAATGGGGATCGTTCAAATACCAAAGTCAGAGAAGCCCCACCATTTGCCACCAAGTCAAACCTAAGAGAAACAAGATATACTTGGTGAATTGTCTGGATCCCATAGAACTCCCGAATTAACTTAACCTCCTTAAATTAATATGCTTTACAAAGAAAATCAACTTTTTCTCCCAACTTTTATATGAAGTAGTTTCAGATCTACAGGAATATTAAAAGAATTACCCAATGAACACCCATATACACTTTACTTACATTTATCAATTTATTAACATTTTCCCAATTTGCCTTCTTATTATCTACCTACCTACTTTTTTAGAACCATTTGAGCTTAAGTTGTAGATATTATGAAACGCCATCCCTTAATATTTCAACAAGGATCTTCTAAGACAAAGAACATTCTCCTACAAAACCGCGACACTATTATCACGCCTTAGAAAATGAAATAAACTTTTAAAGAACTACATGAATAAATTTCCGCCACATGTATTGTCGCAGATTTCTAGAGTCTACAGGTTGTTATAGTTCTATATTACAAGGGGCAATAAAACATACTGGGTGATATAAGCATGTCTAGTTCTTAAACTTAAAATACTTTAAACCGAGACAGTGTCCTGGGACTCACATTCCATCCTGGCGGGTAATAGTATATCCATATTCCGGGTAATGGAAAAATGAGACATTTACTCCAATAAGTGGAGTTCCATCAGCCGTTAGTACTTGGCCTCTGATGACGGATGCAAGGCTGTGGGAAAAGTAGAAGAATTAGAACGAACATTTGTCTTCTCAGGCCAACATTATCATGATTTAGAGATAATTCAACCTTGGGATAAAATAACAGTATCATACGCAATCATTATTCACAAAAACCAGACCTGAAATATTCCCAAGACAATGTTTCTTTTAATTCAGTGCAATTCACATTCTCTAAATGCCTAGTGTTTACCCTGGGTTTTAAATTGTTGCAATCTGGTTTTTCGAGAGTTATCCAAACCAATAATTTAGAGATGAATTTTTAAAATTATAAACTGCTTTTTTCCATAAGTCATATGTCTGGTGCTTACATGAAGAAAAGTATACTTTCCAATTAATTCTGAGGCAATCCGTAAATCTGTAGGGACCAAGAAGTATAAGATTTAAGGGGGCAATCAGGAACATTTGTGCAACAACTTTTAATCAACTGCTGGGTCTAACTGCATTAATGCTGTGAAATTACTGCAGACCCAGGAGTTCTAGCGTAAATCATCTTCTTTGCTCAGTGAGACACAAGACACCTGCTTTCACTTACTGGTTTATTTTCAGGTCATTACTGCTCTGTAAAGCACCAGTCAAACAGCTTATGCAATCTTACTGCCATGCCGTTAGCAGTTCCATTACATTAATTCATAATTTATATTATTTAGTGAGCTCAGCTAAAAAAAAGTACACTTCTGTTTTGCCTTTTGGGGTCTTTTCATTGCTTCTTTTGAAACACTTCCAACTGTGCTAACTAGTTAAATGAAGATTTACTGACTCCTTAATGGGATGTCCTGTTATGTCGCAGGTACTGAAATTGACAAAGTATGTGAACTGTGTCAAAAATGCTTGAAATGAGAAGTTTGGTGAAGAATTTGCAGAAAGAGGGAAAACTGCATTAAGAAAAAGCACTTTGCTCAAATTCACAGTCATCAGCATTCTATGTAAAGTGTACGTAACTGTTGGTATCACTAAGAATCTATATAAGAAAAAGATGCATTAACCTCTTATTGAAAGGACTTTCTCCAGGTATAACGTGGGTGCTCTCAGATCCTATAAGAAAATTGATTCGATCATAGAAGGATTTGGCAGCTTGCTGAGACGGTGATTGTAAGCTTTGGCTAATGATGTCCTGAGGGTCAGGCAATCCACGGCAGTAGGGCTGATTTTGGCAAGAACTCTGTAAACAGCAATCAGGATCCATGCAGTCAACGAGTCCATCTGTAGAGAGAAATGTAAACCAGTAAGAGAATTCCCTTTTCTATGCCATGATGCGGAATGTGTTTTGTTTGTTGGTTGTTTTTTTTTCATATAGAATGATCTGTCTCCCCAGCCCGCCCCCCTGCCCCTATCTGAGAGTAATTCCTATGAGTTATACATTTTGGAAAGAGATAAAAAATACAAACAAAATACTTGCAGCTGCTTTTATATAGAGTAAATGTTAGGACTGGAGATGGCTGAAAAGAATCAGAGAATGTTGATTCCGAGTAATAAATAAAAAATTACTGATCAGAACAGTTTATTCATAGGGTGAAGTAATATGGATTAGTTTTAAGTAATAATTACTCAAGACTTCTATATTTTAGAGAAAAGGCACTAGAAGTTAACATGGGAAGTGTACACGGTAAATGGATAGGGAACGTCATGGGGTGAAGTTCTAAAATTTGGGAAAGGGTCAGAAAATAACAGTCTGTGAAATGAAGCAAGTGCAAATAAACACAAAACGGGTGAGTTTAGCTGACCACCTTTTAAGGAAATCACTCTCCGAGGAAGGTAAAAGTGTGTTCCAAATAAAAGTAAGGCATTTCTCAAATTTTAAACAGGAGCCTTAGCCCCTAGTGTGCCTCCCTAAGATGGAGGCATTAATTTAAAAGGTGGCAAATGTAAGTAAGCCATAGTAAGACACCTATCACAAAAAATTGGCCTACAGTGTTGGTGACATAAAAAGAGTAATGGCTAGACTTTGCCAGCGCCTTCTCCAGGAACATAAAGGAAGCCACATTCAATGGCCCATGTAAGTATCTTGTTTAAAATATGTAAAGCAACCCATTAGTGGATGACAGTGTAAGGTTATGATGGTTTGAGGACATTTAAAGTCCTTTATCACTGACCAGTTGATACATGAATTTTCATCTGCTTGCCAATTACATTTCTCAGTATAGATTAATAAAAACGTTGGTTTCTGAGGACTTTAATCACTTTTGGGAGAAATGACAAAATAGTTTTAAAATCGCCAAACCTAAGTATCAGGTTTTAGTGTAACCTTATTATGGCAAACTCAGCTAAAAACATCTACCTGACCAATATATTTGATTTACACAAGTGTTTTTAAATAACTTCTAATTTTTAAAAACTACACTAGCTATTTTCTTTTTTCTTTTTGCTTTAGGCTATTCTTATTAATAGAATATAAGCACGATTGTCTCTTCATTATCTGACAGCAAATTAAGACAAAAGAAAATAGACTAAATTGAATTAGAAGCAGGTCAACAACAACACAGGTGAGGTGAGAAACAGAGACGAGGGGTCCTGGCTCAGCGTCCGTAAGTAGTTTTGCCCACCCGAAGAAAAATGTAGTGAACACTTTTGATTTCTCCCAAAATCTATCTCTCCTTTATTGGGCAACAGCTCTAAGTTCTCATTTGAGTGTCCACAGCTTTCTAGCTCTCAGTCCAGGTATAGATTTTCCTTTCATGTTTGGTTCAGAAATGTACATGGGACCTAACTTGACTAACCAGAGTGAATTTCAGGCGCTCTCTGAAAAGAGCTCCCCGCCTCCCTAGCTTGGCGGGAGTCTGGGTTGCTGCAACCAGGTTGCTGCTGCTGTGGGAGAACCTGACTAGGGATGGAGTCATCCCAGAGGAAGCAGAGTCAAGAGCTAGAGATTAAAAACAACAGTCATAGTGACATCTTCGGGTTTTTGCATGAAGCTGCCCTTGACTGTCCTGGGCCTTTCAGTTCTAGAAGTAAAAGTGCTGCCTTCTTCCTTACACTAATTTGGGTGCGGTTTTCTGTCACTTGAAACTGAAAGAGACTCAGTTCACCTACAGAGAGTAACTAAAAAAGAATCTTCTTACTATTTTTCTTGCAGTTGAAAGAAAAGGTTAATAAATGAAACTTGAATTAAATTTATATGTTGGACTCTTTTTACATTAATATTTTAATTATTTTTGTTACCACAATTTCTATACACATGAAAATGTATGAGTCAGACTTTCTGCTAGGCAGATTTATTACATATTGTTTCCTTATGATAGTTAGATTTTCATATATATGTCTGTTATACTTTCAAAAAATGTGTTGTTAATTGTTTGAAACTGTATATTATTCCTTTGACAAAAATTTAAAATCATGTTTTAAGAAAATCAAATGAAACTGAGCTTTGAAATTTCACGTGACTTTATCAAAGTATTACTTTCTTAGCCAAAAGGCCAAGGAGATGAAAAATGTCTAAATATTTCTCAATATTTCTAGTGAAAGAAAGATGAAACTATGCTATAGGCTTATTTTTCATGAGGCTATATTATAATAATGCAATAGCGTATATATTTTTCTCCAACTTTCTGAAAAATAGAAGCACAGCTATTAAGACTCATTTTTAAAGTAGTAGACTATTGAATTATCGCCCCGATGTCATTTCTGGCTTTGAAAAAAAAAAAAATTAAAAAATAAAACCCTTTCAGTAACAATTCATGATTATATGTTGAAACTTTACGAGAAATCTTAATATGTGTTTTATGTTATATTTGAGATTTTTTACTTCATGAATTTAGAATGGGTTTACATGTGCTTGGGAGAGGAATCTAACACAAATATTTATATTCTTACATGTTTTCCCCTGATATTTATTCTTTTACATAAGTAGACACTATGCAGTAAAGAAAGTACTTCCAAATACTGTATTATGTTTTCTCTCCACTTATCTGGTAAATTAAGGGTTAAATGCTCCTTTACCAGCTTCTCACCCCCAGGATACTCCTACTGTTCTTCCTTTAGGCAGTATTTGGTACAGTTGCCAAAGAGGAATACTCGAATTTAGTCATTCATCTTTGTTAGTTTATAAAAAGAAAATGTACATCTGGCATGTAGTCTGCAGGTCATAAAACTGCATGAGATTGACACCTTCTGAACTAATCAGTTGGAAATGCATTTTTACAAGCCTCTCTGCTAACATCAATCAGAGAAAAAAAATCTCATTTTCAACAGCCAAGATGCAGGGACACACTGTTTGTTATTTTTCTGCAGAGTTTATCAGTAACTTGCCCAAGCAAGTGACGGATGGTTATGAATCTGGCTTCCTATAACTTGAGAAAACATTTTTCATTCTTTGTCTGTACTTATATGGCTAGGGCTATCTAGTAAGTTGATTACCCACTTGCCCATATGTATACTGTAGCAAAATTGTCTTTGTGGAATAGCTTCTCAAAATCATCGAGATTCCACTCTAGTTTCAGGAATATGAGGTCAGCTTAAATTTATATTGGCATAGAAGCCATATCTAATAAGATTAATTATAAAAAATCTCAAGAAAATCAAAAATATTCAAACACTGAATAATAATGTTAATTATCAATTAAGAGCCTTTCCTTAGTTTAAGCTTTGCAATGTAAGGTTCTTTGATATAACATAGATAATATAGTTTATGTTTTTACTCAATCCTTAATACCACTGCTACAGTTCTCATTTTTAAACATGTTCTCATCTTTCTTAGGCTTTCACTGGACTTTAACAGTGGTTGGCAAACTTATTTTGTAAAGGGCCAGATAATAAATTTTTAGGCTTTGTGGGCCATAGAGTCTCTGTTGCAACTGTTAGACTCTACCTTTATAGCATTAAAGCAGCCCAGCCCTAAATGATATGTAAATGAAAGGGTGTGAGTGTGTTCCAATAAAATTTTATTTACAAAACCACGTTTGGGCCCAAGGGTTATCACCCTCTGGTCTTGCTTTAAAGTTTCCACCCTGCTCTACTTTCTTGTGTTCTTTATATCGTTCTTGGTATTTTTTTTTTTTTCTGGCAAATTTAAACAAGGCACATTTTGCCAGATTATTAAAACTCCCGAGTCCAAGTTTTTTCCTAGGTTAATCCTCCAGGCTGGCTTTGATCTGCTTGTCAAAACTCTTACTTCTTTCTTTCACACAGCTATGGATACTTGAATTTGTTTTTCAAACCTTGATTTATGGACTAGATAAAAAGTCATAAATTTCCTTTTAGTGCATTTTCTTTTTTACTCAAAAGATAATTAATTCCCACCCCCCCCCCCTTCCCTAAAGTATTTGGAAGGCCCTCTCTCCATTCCAAGCTAGAAGTAGAGGTAGAAATTCTGATGTAATGTTTTATCTGTGGACTTCAAAATCCTAAAGTATACAGGCATACCTTTCCTTCCTCTTTTAAGTTATCATTCTGTAATGTGCTTGAAATTAATTTATTATTGAGATCATGTTTGGTTTTCTGTATCTTCTTGCTTTGTCTCTACCAGCTTTCTTGATGGCTTTAGTCTCTACGTTCACATCTAGTGATTGCAGGGTGACCATTCTCCTGAACTCCAAATCCACAAACTGCCCTCTAGATATTTCCACTCAGATGCCACACAGGCAACAAATACTTAACGTGTTTAAAATACAACATATGCAATCTTCTCTAAACACGCTGCTGCTTCTATACTGCCTATATCGATGAATGGTTCCACCATCCGCCCCACCAGGTTTTCGAAGCAGAAACCTGCTATCGTCCTTTCCTCCTCTTCTCCCTTCCTTTTTCTCTGCGCCTAATCAATTACGAGTTCCTTCTTTTCTTCACCCCAGATATCTCTTGAATCAGTCTATTTCTCTTCATTTCACTGAAACTCTGCATCAGGCCAACATGGTCACCTCTTGACAAAATCTCAGCAATAGCTTGGTTTCCTAAGTTCTAATTTTGTCCCAACTAGTCATTCTCTACATTTTAGTCAGAGTAATCTTTGCATAAATCAAATTTGATTACTATTTCATTTCTTTAACTAAAATACTTCCTTTACTTGATCCTTGCTGCCTTCCAAGTAGTTGGAACTCCTTAATGTGCCTAATGAGACCTTTTGTGATTATCATTTCCTCTGCCTGGAGACCTCTAACCCCCTCTTACTCCCCATACCACCCCCGCTCCCTTTCACAATCGGCTCAGGCAATGGTCTCACGAAGATGAGGGATCATTTAGTTTATTGTTGTATCTCCAGCAACTAGTGTACTTCTTGGTACCAAGTTGACATACAATATAGTTGTTGAGTGAAAAAAAAGAATGCATTCAGCTCCTAGGGACTGTGAGATTTAAACAGGTCAAAATAAAAAGCATATTAGAGACACCTACTGGCTTTCTTTCCTACCCTTTTCCTACCCTTAGATAATATGTGATTCCTTGGATTCTTCTTTCTTTTTTACTCCAATAGATATTTTAAAATGTTCTTGATTAACTAGACATTAAGCAATCCACAAAATTATAAAAAAGTATTAGAAGAAATTATATGAGATTCTATGTATAATCTTACAAAAGGAAAGGCTCTACTTATTTATCAAGACTCAGAATTCATTAATGAAACATTATGAACATTTATCTCATATCAACTGAGAATCTCTGTATGACAAAAGACAACGTAAATAAACTTAAAAGATAAGTAAAAATTTGGGGTAAAACATCTGCAGCACACCTAATAAAGAATAAGTGGAATAAACAATGAAATCCTAAAAATTAAAAAGGAAAAGGCAAGCAACTCAACTGGAAGAAATAGGCAAGAGAAATACAAACAAGCAGTTACCAAAATAAGAAATAGAAATGGTCAAGAAACATATATAAAGATCATCGATCTAACTAGTAATTAGGGAAATGCAAATTAAAACAATAAAAATGGAGTCGTTTTCAGTTGTCAGACAAAATTCATATTTTTCATTTTGTTGGACAATTTTGTTTATGTACAATGATTATGTACAGACTATGAACAGAGGGAAATAAACACTCATACTGATGAAGTGTAGAGTGTAAAACCTACTTACAAGGCAAGTTGGCAGTAACTATCAAAATTAAAAATTAAAGTACCCCTTAACTCAGCAATTTCACTTCTAAAAATCCATCCAGAAGAGATATTTGTACATTTGCACAAAAATTTATATGCAGATATACATATACACAGACACAGATTCACTACAGATTTGTCTTCATACTAAGAGCAAAAAAATAAAAAAAAAACCAACTAAGTTGTTATTAATGTAGTAGTGGTAAAATTAATTAGTACAGCCGTGTTTCTATTATAAAGAACACGATAGACCTGTATGTATTGGAATGAAAAAAATCTCTAAGATACTCTCTGGCAGAATCAAATTTAGATCAGTACCTATCCCATTTAAATTTAAAAACATAAATGTGCATATAAATCCATTGAAAGAGTAGAAGTATGCTTACCAAGTTGCTGACAGTGGTTAACTCATGACAATGAGAAAGTAAAATCTGTGTATTATGGCTAGTAACAACCCTTACCACCAACTCAGAGGCTCTTACCATAGAACTACATGTAACAAGGAGACCAGTGTCTAAAGAGGTGATCTGCAAGGCCCATTTCTACATATGAAGCTTGGTTTATTTTTAGTCCTAGCCTGTGTGGCTCTGATTTTGCACCACTTCTAAAACTCATTCGAAAAAGTGCTAAAATCCCACGTTCCTTGTGTACTATTGGGAAGCTCATGGGGTCCTTTGTCTCTGAGAGCACAAGCTGGATTTCTTTTTCCTAGAATGGAACTGACTATGTTCTAAAAATTCTGTGAATAGCAAAAGGCTTCAGACTAACCTGACCCTCCTTCCTGAAGTCGGATCCAGTAGGGTCTTTTAAAATCATAGTAATTCCTCCCACTCCCCAAATCATCTCTACCAGCAAAATACATTTTGATGCTCTGCGACTCTGAGTGCTGCTTTAGGTTCTGATATCTGAATTCTTTTGGGGAAGTACATATGGTCTCTTGTAATTTTCCCTTCCTCTCTTCCTCTCTCCTTTCCTCCCTCACTCCCTTCCTTCTTTTCTCCCTCCTTCTCCTTCTTCCTTCCTAATAATTTTCCCTCTCTCTTCCCAGTTCTGTTACTCTCATTTTATTTATTGAATTTTTATTTTTAAATCTGTTTTTTGGAGAACATAGTAGTCTCATTCTCCTTCTAGAACTTAAAAAAAAATCTATTTTCAAATATGTCCTTATTTTCACTTTGTAGTCTCCAAACTTAGATGGCTTCTACATTCATCCTACTCATTCTGATACTTACACTACAATTTCATTCATTTTTCTTGTTCCTCCGTTTTATCTCTTGTGCACTCTTACTCTTTCTTGCAGTTCGAACCTTCCATTTGCATATTCTCTCATTACTGTTTCTATCATTCTAATTTCCGAATAACCTCAACTGAATTGTGCTTCCTTCTCTACCTCTACTATCATCGCCTCCAAAGACTTCTGAAAAAGCCTGTTTTAGGTACATCTTCTTGACATAGCCCCACAAAGTCATAAGTCTGAAGGACCAACAATAACTCTATCTACTTACAAGTACGATATAGCATTCCTGGCAGGATTTATATTTTGGGATTCCATTATTCTTGCACAAAGTCTGGTATAAGGCTTTAATCAGTCTTGTGCCCTCAACGATCTAATCTTCAGGAAAGGCCTTGAGTGCTATGCCTCAGGCAGTCACCCACAAGGGGGCTATTCCTGGAGGACCAGTCAGGGAAGCAAGATGTCAAAGGGAATTTCGACTAGATCTCTCTAATGAGAAGAAAGATGGGAACATGGTAACAACTGCCAGAGATAATGTATTTTGGAGAAATCATCTTGTTAATAAGTATGTCAAGTTTCTATAAAAATAGTCTCTGGCAAGCTGTTGCATTTTGACACTTGCATAGTGGGACCACCATATGGGAAGCTATTTAAAGTCGAGAAACCCCTGTTGAATGAGATTCTTATCAGGCAGGCTAGGTACAAGCAATGATACATATAAAACTATAGAGAGAGAAGTGGATGGCTGACTTGCCACTCCGGGGCATGGAAAGCACCTCAGAGGTTATGTACTGGTTTTCTGGTTCTCAAGTGAGAAGGCTGTAATTCTGGGAAAAGGGAAGAGATAAGAGAATAGAAGATTTCACCTGAAAGTAATAAAGCCATATGAAATAATTATTCAAGTATACCGTCTGGTTTTACTAATACTAAATGCTATGGGCGGCTATTGATATTCCTATAGTAAAATCTGTTTTTCTGCCTACCCAGCATCCATACCACTTTCTTCTGGTGACAGAACTCCAGTTTTCCTTTGGGTAGGTGACCTAATTCAGATTGATGAGAGTCAGCCCCAGGTCTAGACCTCAGGCAACCACAGAAAAAAATGTCTTCCTCATACTGGAGTTGTTTCGCTGGAGGAAAGTAAACTTAGGGCTGGTCCTGGTCATTTTAGGAGAGAGACGGAGAATGGTGGCAACACAGAACAAAGCAGAGTTGACAAATGAATTCACCCAGATTTCTGCTATCATTGTTTGAAAACCAAGATGGGATGATCTCTGAAATTTTCAGTTATATAAGCTAATAATTTATTTTTTTAGAGCTTAAGATGATCTGAGTGGAGTTTTGCAACCAAAGACTCTTTCCTGGTGAAAATAACAAAGAGAACCTTTGAGAATAGAAAAAATGTCCTTGTCGAGGAGAAGTGAAAGCCTCTGAGTGGGCCGAGACAGACCGGGCCTCCGTTCTGACGGCTGTGACCAAACGAGGTACAAAAGAACTAAAGAGTCTGTGGCACAGGGTCACTGTCTTAAACCTCACTCCAATCACACAGGGGACCAGTTCCCATCTCTTCACCTGTCTTTCCTCTGATCTTGGTGCTTCGTTCACCATCAGAGTAAGTTCTGGGATCTGAACAAGAAATGGCTCAATCTAGAGGGAGGCTGACTTTGTAGGTGAAAATGGAGCTGAAGACGAAATATTTATAAGCCAGTTCTAGGGATGTACTGTTGATCATTTGCTCTGAAAACTGTCTCGATATGACAGGATATCTTGTAGTCCTTCCCAAAGTGTCTACATGCCCATTGGGAGATGTTATCTGCAATTATCTGGTCCAGTGACCATTTGTTTCTGACTTCCAATGTGTGATTTAAAAATCTACTATTCCATTGCCTGCCTTTGTCCAAATAAGTGGCTCCGACAGCCTCTGTCTGTTACCTGGGGCTAGGTTTGAAGTGGATGGGGGAGGCACCTTGTTGAGCCCATATAGAGTAGAGGTCATTGTCAGGGCCTTTATTGGAGGGGAAAGCTCTCCTTTAGTTCTGAAAAGCTAGAGTGATCCTGCATACACAGCAGCTATTTATTTGAGCCCTTAAGAAACAAGGCCCAGCTGGACAAGAGGTTTACTTCTTAGGACTGTGTAAGTGTTAAGAGAGTGGCTAAAGTAAGTTCCTTCGATCTACTTTACTGTTTCTCCTATTCCATATAAAGAATTCCCTTCTAAGGCTGCATTTCAGGGACACAAAGGGGAGGCAGGAATCTATGAGCAAAGAGGAACACCTAGTTAGCAAAATCCAGATTTTGAGGATCTTTAGGCTTAGACAGTGGAAACGGCGGGGGTGAAGGGTGGGGAGGGTAGAAACTGGATTTGGTAAAGGAAAGCATGTTTTATAGGGGAAGAAAGATGCTTGGTCTAGGAAAAAATATTTAACTATTTCTCCATATGTAACCGTTCTTTCTAAAAACTTTTTATATATCTTATTCAGTTCTGGGAATAGTAAGCAATTTCCTTTTTTTTTTTTGTTTTTTGTTTTGTCCAAAGATTGTGTTCTACAAAGTTGCTCAGCCTAGATTAGTAGCTATTTATTTATATGGCACATGTTTAATTTGAGATTAGGGCCAAATCAACCTTTTAATCCTCTCTTCCTCCTCAGTTACTTAATGTGTTAAATCAAATTACTTAGCTACTTTCTGGCAATTTCACCATTTTCACACCAAACTTAATTTAGACAATGGATCTATAATGGTACAGTTACCATATGTCACAGTATTTCAGGTATTGTCCTTGTATTAAACATTCTGTTCTATTGCCCTCATGTAAAGAGAATGATGTCCTTAGTTGCCAGATTATGAGTCTTGATTTGGGGTTCGATGTGGCAAACATCGTCTCTGTACACGTAGCCCACACCTAAGTTCAAAGAAGTCCCCTGATTCGGGTTATAAGGCACCTAGGTTACAATTCCAGGGTACAGCGAAGATGGCACTGAGATTCCTTCTTAGAAGATCTACAAAATTCAGTTAGGGACAGGAATACAAATTATATGAGATAAGCAGAGAAACCACAGAAGGTCTTCTATCGGCTCAGATTTCCCCTCGGAGAGGAACGCCTAGAGATAGTGCAGTTCCATGCTAATAAGAATAAACAAAAGGGGAAGGAGGCCAATTCACAGCTGATAAATTTTGAGGAAAGGGAAAAATCTCCTTAGCTGACAACAATACTGAAGAGTTGATTAGTTTCTAAATTACTCCACAGCATCTCCGCAGACCGGGCCCTGCAGTTTGCTTCCCTCTGAGAGCTTGTAACCTACTCACTGTAATCCCCTTTTAGAAGACAAACTCTGAAATCTGTGCTCTGGGAGGAAGCAACGCTCTCCTTTCCCCCTCGGCAACAAGAAACAATGGGGCAGGGGCTTCTGAGGGGACAGTAATGAGGAAAGCTGCCATCTGGGCTGAGGATGGATGCCGCCGTTTGTATACAGCGTGAGGTTACCAGGAGTGGGGACCACAAAGTACCATCAGGCAGGAAAAGCTGTGAGGGCTAAGCACCTCCTAAATCTACCAGGAGCACAACGGAAAGGAGGCTTTAGCTCAGAATTTGTGGCTTGAGTTTCTTAATAGTTCAGGTTCAAAGAAAATAGGGAAAATAGTGAACGCCTCTGCTTGAAACCAAAGTGGAGAATTGCAGCTTCTGCTCAGGAAGATGAGACACAAACAACATTTGGTTTGAGAATGACTCGGTTTAGGTGGCAAGTGTGAGTGTGCATGCACACGTGTATGCGTGTGTATGTGCATGCGTGTGTGTGCTGGGGGAATGGGAAGGTTGAGGACTGATTCTGGTCACTCTGCCTCCTAGAGAACAGCAATTAGGTCCACCCTATGTAGAAAGGAAAATGCTGTTCAACCTCTGACCACCTTCTATGAATTGCAAGTAGTCAAGTGACTGCTTTTGACAGCAAAAAAAAAAAAAAAAGGAAAATTGGATAATAATCACTGCTACATACAACAAACAATATGCCTGGAAATATGCTAAATACTGTCCACATATTCTCTCATTTAATCCTTTCAAAACCTCTCGTATTTCTACTTTACAGGTGAAGCAATTGAAGTTTGAAGAGATTGGTCACATAAGTACTAAGAGCTGGAGTGAAGGTCTGACTCCCAAACCTTACTCTGGACCAACATTCGACTGTCCATACGGACAGTCCCCAAAGAGCAGGGGGAATGAAGAAGGGGATAGGAAAACACATCCTTACCGCCAGAGCGAGTGACCACAGAGGCCCAGATGGGAGCTGAACCCTTTCTAAAAACAGTCCTAAAGGCATGCCAAACTGAGCAGCTCTCGGGTCAACTACTCCATCACTGGGGGAGTCACTGCCAACTCTCGCTCTCATCCTTTGAAATTAAAATACAGTAGCATGGAGGATGTGAATAATGGGGAAAATAATTATTTCTTAACTCAGGGCTTACACTGGGTGGAATATGACAATCTTTTTTTTTTTTAACAGGATGTAAAGTTAAGGATAAAAAGACACTGGAAGTACAGCTTCAAGGGGACCGTTTCTGTTACTGTTTTACTTTGTCATCCATTCCTTTCAACAGCAAAGCCTAGAAAATACCTTGCATCTTTTGAATTGTTTAGTTATTAAAATATACTGCTTTAGAGCTCCCGACTCACAGGGCCCTAAATACCGTGGCGAGGACAATCGTCACCTGGAGATTAGGAAAAGAAACAGAGGACAATGTACATTATACAGTAGCTTGTTTAACCTTTTTTTTCCCTGAATGATAATGATCTCACATTTGTTTCAGGGAAAATAGCAAAATCATTCTATCAAGCACTCATACATCTTTCAATCCATCAAACCTAACGGGATCGAATTCTTTCTTGGCAACAGACAACTCTTGTCCTCGCTGCACCGCGTGAACCTGCGTTCTGGCACGCACTCGTTCTCATGCTCGGCATTTCCTACCTCCTTCATTGTCCTTGCTATCTGTGCAGAGAGTCTCCATGGCCACATCGCATCCTGCTCCTCTCCACCCCGGCTGGCAAACACAATGCCAGCCGTTTTGGTCCAGCGTACATCTTCCATTGCTGTTGCATAGGCCAGGACAACCCTCTGTCGAAAGAAACAAAGAAGGAAAACAAGGGATTTGAGTGTTGAAAGTTTTCGTGCCTAAAATAAACAGATAAGGGACACTGAGTGGGAACAGGCCTTTATAAACAGCACAAATACTGTAATTGCACATGGATAGAAACAGCAACATTATCTAAGGAATCTAATTCTTACCCAAGTGGCATCTTTGATTGGCCTGACCCTTGAGACACCACTTACCTGCGCAGGACAGAAATATATGCAACAACCCACTAAATAGCTTCAGGCCAGACAAAATTAACTTAAATTTTTTTCTTTAGCAAAGCAACAAGGTTGATCGGTTGATTGTATGGTGTGAAAAATCACCTCAACAAGATAATTTCAGAATCCCTGGTATAGATTTTTAATCTGTTGTAATCATTACTGGCCACTCTTTAGGACATACCTTCTTAAAGCACCTTGTTGCTTTAAAAAATTCCCTCTATATTCAAAAGCATGAAAGTGGGTATGAGGATATGAATGATGTTAAAAACAGAACATTAATTTTATCTGGCCTCAGAGTTGCCGTATATTCATGTGAAATTACAGTGCATTAAATAATTGCACAAAGTATAGGCCAGCATCAATGACTATACTTTATGCCAAGAGTACATTCCTTGTCACAGAATAAGCAAAGCCCAGGAAATAGTGAAGCAGCTTAGCATCTATTCTAACAAACATTAGGATTCAGGCTGCATACGGATGGGACAGGACTGACAGGATTTCCAACTAAATGTAATAGCTGTGCATATTTGATTACTTAGGACGGACAAAATGAAATACCATAAGGACCACAATAAAACATTGATAGACTGAACAAAAACACGGTAGTGACGTGCTTCAAGACAGATAGCGAAGAGTGATATTTTGTGACAATCTCCCTAAGGCTTTTATGCTGTTACCTTTATATCCTATCTTGTCTGCTTTTATGGGCAAGGAGGGAAAATTTGGGAAACAATTAAAATAATTTAATATATCCAAAATCTATAATTGTTTCAGTCTAACATGACATTTAAAGAAAAAAAAAAACAATTTTTGCCACTTCTTACTGATGATATCTGGCATGCAGCCAACATGATCTGTTTATGAGGATGACACTTAGGTAGATTCTGGTGTTCTTGTCTATGAGTTTGATATGACACTGACAGAAACAAGAATATAAATGCTCTAAAACTGAAAGAATAATTGGCTATTAATCGGATCTCTTTGGACAGAATTATTTATAATTTGGTATAAAATGTATATTGGTAACAATAATGCTACAGCAACTGGGGTTTGTTATACAGCTTCTTATAATTAGAATGCTACTCTTGTTCTGGTGACAAAATTTAAGGGAACAATCTGTTTAAAGATGCTTATTTTAAGTCTGTATTAATAGAATTTTTCATATATTGGCTTCCCCTCCTCCACTGAGAAACTTGAAAATATCTCAAAGAGATGTTTTGTCTCTTAAGATTAGAGTTAACAGAAAGAAGAAAATTTTGACAGTCTCGTGTGGCAGGGTATAATAAAATTATACTTATGGATACCATCAGGTCAGAATGAGATTAATTTTGCTTCTTCTTTTCTTTCAGACAGTTTCTGTCTACATTTATAGATTATTCAATACATAAAAGGTGAATTTTCTTTATGGATATTTTTGTTTTGATTTGAATGAAAAAAGAAAGATTTAATTGCCCCACTGACAAAGAGGTGCAGCAGCTGACTGCGTGCACACACAAGTTATTATATGAAAGCCTGGATATTGCCATGAATATTTTCATATTCTAATGAAAAGCACAAACAAGGAATAGAAAATAGGTAATCTGAAGAGAAAGGGAAAGGGAATTTTCTGAAAAAAAAATTTTCATCTCTTTCTACAATAACTGAAGACATGAGGATCTGCTGTTTTCTGTTGAGTACTGTTATCATTTTTTTTATAGAATGCATAGTATTTTGTAGTATTTTAGAAAATAACAAAACAAATGATGATATTACATGTATTTTGAAACATTTAGGAAAAGCCAGTGAAGTTACTATATGAGGATAAATGAGATTTCTCTCAACATATGTTAACCAGAATCTTCTTTAGATTGGCAATTTCTTATTCTGTGATAAGAGAGTGAACAATTGTGATTCTTTAATTTAGAGTTTAAGCTCATTAGCTCAATTGCCAACAATGAAGATCTTAAAAACAAAAAATAATAAACAAAAAACAGCAAATGTACTGTTATCTTCAGTTTTTTGGTTCCAGTGAAGCCCTTTTACATAGGAATGAAATCTGTGATAACCCAAAATTATAAAAATGAGACACAAACATTTAAGTCTCTATACTTTAAATCCAAGGCATTTCACATAATGTAAGCCTGATTTATAATTTACAAAGTATGCATGAAAAACAGTCTATTTTCATACCTAGTGCAATCTAATACACGGTTATATAGATATATATGTAGATATGTCAACAAAGAGCGAGTATACAGTACCTTTAACTATCTTATCCAAATAGTGAGCTTGGGAAATTAAAAAGGAAAAAAAGAACAGACAGACATTTCAGAAGTGTCACATGGGACAAGGAAATTTTCAGAATTTACATGCAAATCGCATAGCTGCAGCTGACATAAGACTCACATCACACGACAGAGATGCACTTCATGGCTTCTAAAAATGCAATATATTCACGTTTCAGCAAATGTAGTCACGACCCCAGGACACACTGAGCACTGTACGCAGGTCCACTAACACTACCTTTCCCAGATTGTTTACAACGCACCCGCCCTGATCCTTGTTGAGATAATACGTCACTAGCTAAGTAGAGCAAATGGAATCAATTCTTTATTGCTAAAGAATTTTGGCTATTTAGAGCTCTGACGTCTATAATTATCCAACTTTCGGGGGAGTGGGGAGAAAAGAAAATAATTCTACTTTTCAAAAGTTTGTTTTTAACACAGTAGTTTCCTAAGAGTTGCACAGCGGAACGGCAGAAAGGGCAACAACCTGCAAGCCCTGGAGGAACCATTTATGTATGTTTTGCTGCCGTCTTTCTTCAACCTGAGAGGCAGACTCACAGAAATCCTGCTTCGTTCACCTTCTCTCTTGAGTTACTTGCATATTTACCAACTGTCGAACTTCGATGGTTAATAAATAAGAAATAAAGGAAAAAAGAATGAAATTGAGAATCCTTTAGTAAATGGAGAAAATTTAATATATTATGAAAAGAGCGTTTTTAAGTTCGGTAGAAAATGATTACCTAATAGCCCTTGACGACACGTCACAGGGACAATGCTGTATCTAGTCCACCAGGAAATATGAACTGTTCTAAGATCCTATTTCTTTTTAGGATTCATACAGGAAATAGGCTCTGTTTTCTCACAAAAGCTTTGCAGGAACAGTCAGGATTAAGACTGAGTCTTTCACTGTACCTGTCCATTTAATCTTTCCTGAGGTGATAATTAGGTTAAACCTTTCCTCTTGAACAGAGGCATAAATACCTCCCTCCCTTCACTCAATGCAGAGACCTAACATTTTCTCGATAAGCCTCAATTCTTCTTGCTTCGTCGAAATTCATACATCTTTAATGATCTAAAATTGCTTTTCAAAGACGCTTATGTTGATTATTTTTCATTACTGACATATGCAAGTGATAGCAGAACTCTTAGCAGAAAGATTTAAACTGTAACTTTCAGTTGAGCCACTCAGGCCTCGTAGTTTTGTCATGTGTGTAAACAAAACCATAAGTGGTTTTGACACATCTGTACTGTGCATATAAAAGGATTCTTCTCTTTGCCACAGGATTCCATTAGAGGTTTTTGAATTGCATTTAAAAATAAACAGAGCTAATTGACAATATATTACAGGGGAGATTAAGGTAAGGGAGAAATTGTCTTAGGCACTACTCTAAAATTATAATTTAATAAAAATAATTCCGTTTTCAAACATTAAAATAAAAACATATTATTGAATAACATCATTCATAGAATTTCTTAATTCCTTCTATATATTATGCAATTTAGCAGAGCCCCTTATTAATAGCTCATAAAAAATCCTGGCGTTTCAGATTCAGACGGGGCAGTGTTTCTGAGGGAATTCTTAGATTATGAAAATTAATGACACCGATCACAGCTGAAGAGTAATAAGCCTTTTGCTTTCACATCAGGTCCACTTCAATGAATACAACCAAAACAGGGAATGTAATTAATTCTGATCTGGATTAGTAGTTTTAAAGTAGGAATAAATTATTTCTAATTTAGCTAATCCCATTATTTTAGCAAACAATCAATTATACAAAACAGTGGATTGATTACAGGTAAAGGTAGGTTTGTCACTGAGTCAAAAGAACGTCGAAAGTGAAGCTGAAATTAGAAAATACATTTAAAATATATGGCAGCTTAAAATTTACATAACACTTTAAATATTAAAAATAAACACAAGTTTTGCAAAAAGTTAAAAACTAACCATAAGAAAAAAATCCGTACTGAGAAAAAGATACCAAGGTTTGTCATTTGCATTTTATATTACAGGAGAGAACTGTGAGGCTGATAGTTTAAGATAGAAAGAGGGAAAAACTAGCACCTACATCTTGGCCTTGAAAAGTAAAATTTCTGGCAATACCACAAAGGCCTGGTTCTAAATAATGAAGATGTTAAAGGGAAATGTCGATACATGACGTTCGAACGATTATTAAAAATAGTAACTGCAACAATAAAAACATCATTATATAAGCCACTACAGGAAATAATCAGAAAAATGCAGGCATGTTGTAAGAAGCGATTAGGAACAATAATCGTAAAAATACAGTATATTTAAAAATTAATATGCCTAACAAATGCTGAAATTAACATTAAGTTGCAAAAAAGGACTGAAAACTAACAAGCGTGTTCTCACACTGAAGAGTCATTCTTATTAGATCTACTAAGAAGTTTTAAATTTGTTTTATAGAAGAAAACTCTTATAAAAATGAGTACCAGACATATAAAATGGAGCCCTTTAAAAACTATTCTCCAGTAAAATGTTGTATTCATAAAATATGTTCCTTGGAGTTTCAATTATTTATCTTTTAAGGAGACCCATGTGGAACATAGAGGGTGAGTATTACTGTATTTCCTCTAAGACAGTGATTCTTAATCTTGTTGGGGTCTCAGATCTCTGAGAAAAGTGGTAAGAGTTATGGATTCCCCCTCCAGAAGCAATGCACACATGCTCACCAACACAAAGCGCTGTCTATGATTTTAGCTCTTGCATGAGCTCTAGTTCCATAACTTGCAGATTATGAACACCTGGCCGATGCAGTAATGATTTCCAAGTTTCTAACTCTGGCCCAGGTCTTTTTCTCTTGGTTCAGACTGGGTTCAGAATAATCCAGCGGACACACCTGAAGTACTCTGATCCCCAAAGATAATGATACAGGCTTACGTTGTATCAGATAGTTCTGTCCTAAGTGTTTTATATGACTCTCTCAGTTAATCTTCACCACTGCTCTATGATGTAAATACAGGTGATACAGTAAATATGGATGAAGAAACTGAGGAGAGGAGAGACAGGCAATTGGTGCCAGGTCGTAGGCTAGCAATCCAGGCTGCCTGGCTCCGCGGCTTGCTCTTAACCACGATGTCATGCCTCTTCTTGGAGACAGAGAAACAAATTTTTTTTTTTCTTTAATAGGAGGAACTGATGAAAGGATGTAGAAATACTCTGCAATCGTTCCTGACCAAATATAAATTCAAAAGGCGACTTCTTTCCCCCAAACCACAGGGTATTACTACCAGTTTTCAATTTCTTCCATGTGGCTTCTTTGAAAAAATGCTAGGTGGATCTACCTTAAATGGCAGGATGTGTGTTTTTTAAACGCCAGGGCTAATTCTTGGCCTTAATTGTCTCTCTTTCAAAATACATTCAGACACACAAGTCATCCCCACAACGCAATGAAACATCTGCTCAGGTGTCAAGCCCATGCACTGGAGCTCTTGGTCTACCTGCCGGTACAGGAGGGCAAAGGCTCGGTGAAATTTTAGATGCAAGAGAAAGGTTCGGCTCATCCAAAATATTTTTATTACATGATTAACCCATAAACCTCCCTTATCACCAAAGCAAATGACTTGTACTGTATCCTTTTTACATATTCCCCTTAAGGTGTTATTTTTTAAAAAAGAATTCTTTCTCTTTTCAGGGCCTGTATTTACCATATTTTTCCCCTTTGCATTTTGGGGAAGATGGGTGGAGGTGGACACGAAATGACTTGCTCTCGTCTGTACCCCTAACTAATGGACCTGGGTTCTAATGTCCCTTAGGAGTGACCTTGATTAATGTGTAGTCTTGTACCGTTTTAATCCCTAATTAGGGAGAAATAGCAACTTTTTGGAAATTTGACTTATATGTTGTTGCCTCATCTGCTTATGTTGCAAAATTATGGGCAGCCTTCCTCCTCCATTTCCTCTAGTTCTCTGATTTCCCTTTCTCTGCCCTGAATACTTCTCATGGGCAAAATCTAGGAGTATGAACACCAGGATAAATGTAAAAGAAGAGAAAAATCGAGAACTAGCTGTGATAATGCCATTTAAGAGATTCCATGAAAATATATAGCTTTAAGAATAGACAGACACAGGGACCTAATGTGTAAATCTTCCCTGTTGGAAATGAAAACCCCATGGCCATGCTAA
Source organism: Rousettus aegyptiacus (assembly GCF_014176215.1). Classification (NCBI taxonomy): domain Eukaryota; kingdom Metazoa; phylum Chordata; class Mammalia; order Chiroptera; family Pteropodidae; genus Rousettus; species Rousettus aegyptiacus. The sequence continues at coordinate 29,076,704 of NW_023416286.1, forward strand.
TCGTATTGATTACCTGGCTCGTTAGAGATGCTTAATAGCTGCTGAATAAAATGATTGAAAGTAGGATGGTGGCAGTCCTAGTATGTCCTACATGTGTTTGCAGCTTTTGAAGAAATTCTCTCAATAATACAGAGGCTACCTTGTGAGAAATGAGCAATGTAAGCAGTGCCTCATTGACAACATCCTTCCTCTCTCCGTCCATCTGCTCCTCTCCCCTTGCTCAATCCATTGATCCCAACTACATACAGTAGTATTAATCATAACTACCATTTACTGACTGTTAAATTGTGCTGCAAACTATGCTAAGCATTTTACATGAATTAGCTGACCTAACTTTCACCATCCTATAGGGTAATAGGTACTATTATTATCTTCCTTATTTCACAAATGGAGAAATTGAGGCATGGGTAATTAATTAGCTTTCTCAAGGTCAAAATGATAACAAGTGACAAAGTCAAAATTCCAATCCAGCAGTCTGAGGCCAAAGACCATATACTTAAAAAATAAGCTATATTTACAACTCAGAAGAACCAGAACCATGTGCCTAGGTAAGATAGACTAGAAGCATCATTTGTTTTTAGATTGGTCAATGAATTTACTTAAATGAAAAACTAAGATGAAAAAATGTGGAAAATCTTTAATTTAACACTGAAAAATAGAGAAATCAGGAAGTAAGGTTAAAATCCAAACTAACTTGAAATATTAATTTGTTGTCAAAGCCTAATAAATGAGAATACTTTATACAGATTAAAGGAAGCTTTATAAGAACTGCTGCAACATGTTCTAAAAGCCCATAGTTTGGAAAACCAATTGGGAAGATATTTAAACTAGGGCTAAAATTGGGAAAAATTAAACCAAATTAGGAAAAAAAAATTCGTTTGTAAAATCCAAGAACAGAAGTAGCTCAGTAAATACATAAAGGTTGTATACAAGAAATATCTGCTGAGTGGTAGTCTCAAAGAAGGATGTTCATTTAAAAGTGAGGTCAAAGGAGTATTTATGCCTGCTTTAGGGAGGAACTGGGATATTTGGGAGGTCTATACAGAATAACATTAATTCCAAATTTGCTTTCGTTTTACTGTCAAACTGATGCTTAAAAATATAGAGAAGAAACAAAGGCAACCCCTGGTGGTTATATATACATTAGGCAGCCCACAGGGAAAAATACGAATTGTTTTGACTGTGTATACATAGTTGCTGATGTATACAGTTATGAACTATTCACATTGTTTCTGCTGTTGACAATGTGCTTGGCTGGAACATATTAAATTGTGCGGTATTTTTACTGGGCTACTGAGTTGACTCCTGGGTATAGCCCAGACACAGGCAAATAACGCATAATCTAGAATGCTGGAAATATTTTTCAGTTTAATCACTACAATACACTCTTAGAGGCCCATCTTCAAAGGAGGGTAATTCAATCAGATAAGTACATAATAAAACATTGATATTCTTCACTATGGTGATTCCTGCAAAGTCCTTGGAGTCGAGGACAAATTATTATTTAGCATTGTGTGCTTCATACAACTTTATAATACAGACTTTAAAAAATGATTCACATTAGTATCTCATTAAAATCCTAAATAGGTATCATTCTTAGATTATTCATGTAGCAGCTCCTGTAGGATGAGAGAAAAGCTACAGTCTGCAAATAAGTACATATTAAATCTATTTATTCCAATCAGTGACTGTCTAAATCAGCATGCAAGCTGCAAGCCCATTGATTTGATGTTCTTTAATTGGTGCACACTGCACTGTTTTATTACTGATTACCCTGTCATAAAGACTTATGACACTGACATAATTTTAAACACCATACAACAATTTACTCAGGCCCCTTAAAATGTTCTCACCATAGAATTCTCATTCTAAGATTAGGATAAAACATAGTATATATTTCATCTTATTTAAGCGAGCCAATTAATTTGAATTTTAACAACTAGTAAGTGAGGTTGTCAGGGAGGAAAAACAGTTTGTGTGTGTGTGTGCAAGCATGCGCATGTGTGTGTACACATCCTGTGTGCTTTAAGGAGCTTTTACGGCTCTAAAATTGGCAATAATTTTTGAAAACCTGCATCAAATAAATTCTTTCTGAAAGTTTGCATATTTTATCCAAGAGTTTGGAAATTTGGTGTAAAAATTATCTGTACAAATATATTACCTCTTACATATACCTACCCAAGCAAAATCCTTTGGTTTGGAACGTTATTTATACCAAGACATTACAAAAGAATAAAATAATATTTTTCCTGATTTAAGACAGCCCAGAAAGATCTGTATTCTATGGGAAAGGTGCTTTGAGATAAACCACATTTTATAAAGTCAGCACTACTGAAAAAGTGCTGTTATAAGTTGCAGAGCTTTGAACAGACAACTGTTAGAATAATGTTGGTATTTTCCTTCAGTTTAGAATTTCATGCCTCATTGTAGACTATATCTACGTAATGGAAGTAACAAAGGAACACGCGATGTAGAAGGGTATATTTGCTGATGCTGGCGTGTGCACAGCCTGTGGAAAAAGATGACTATTGTTTGGCACGTGATACCTGAGTTTTGTGGTAGTCTTTGCACATGGCGTGATTTTATCCACTGGACCATTCACAAACATGTTAGTAAGCCAGGTCTACCTTTAGATTTTTACTCCCTGTTTGAGTTCACTGAATAACATAAGCAAAAACAGATTGTTTTGGGATTTCTTAGATTAAAAAAAAAATCAGTAGGGGGAGTGTGAAGTGGGTAAAGAGGATCAAATATATGATAGCTGAAGGAAACTGGACTTTGGGTGGTAATTACAAATTGAATATGTAGATGTCAAATTATAATGTACACCTGAAAATTATATAAATATATTAACCAATGTTACCCCAATAAACTTAATAAAAAAATCAGGTATTCTTTAGTACCCTAATTTGGAAACTAAATTATCAAGAGACAGCTCTTAACATTAATAAAAATTATAATGCAAAAAATTTTACATTAAATATTTGGATCTTTGACATTTTGATAACTCGGTTATAACAATTATTGATGGTGTCTGTGTAGTACTAACAATGGCAGGAAACCATAAAAATGATCTATTGATTTGGCCAATATTAATGACTATAGTTTCTTGTATATCATTATTTTTATTCATAAAATTTAATATTTAAGAAAAATTTATAGAATAAGACATAAATAATTGTGTAAAATATACTGGGGTCTTTTTCTTGTTAGTTTTCTTGATGATCTCTGGGAAAATAAACAAAATTGAACTATCCTTTAACTCACCTAAGTTAAACTATAATTTATTTTGGGAAAATCATTGATAAATAGCTCTTTTCAAAGGTGTTGTACGGAGAGAATAATTTTTCTCTAATTGTGATTGAGAGTGTGCACAGATGTCTACTACTTTCATTCCGGGCACAAAACTTTTCTGAGCCTTTTTTCATGAGCTGTTGATACTGATTATACAAGTCATGTACCCACTTTCTGCGTTTTCAGTGGTCAATGTCTGTACATAGTATTCAGCCTACTAATAATATCAGCTGACCAAAAAAACTGGAAGTAAATTTAAATTTTCGAAAGTGTTATGTAGAGTTTTCAATAACTAGTTAACAAATTTCTGAACTCCTTCATAGTATAAATTGATTTTCTTCTTTTTTGTTGTTGTAATTGTTATTTTTATTTTGGCAAACTCTGAGTCCTGTTACCAGCTATAATTCAATTTTCCTGAATACAAAAAGTGATATGTTATTATTAAGACATCACTGACATCATTATTACTAGATCTGTTTCTATGATAATTCAATCTTTTTTGACAGGTATACAGATATTCGTTTCTCTTTATTACAGGCAAAAAAATTAAATTTCACCTATTCCACTACACACACACACACACACACACACACACACATGCACCAATTAAAAAGTAATTTAGGAAGTGACATTGTTTAGTGCCTAAGAGTATGGGCTTGGGAATGGCTCACTTGGGTTTGGGTTTTGTTTCTGTTACTTACTAGCTGTACATCCATCAAAAAGTTATGTACCCTCTCTGAGCCTAGGTTCCCTCAAAAGAGATTTTAATAGCTTCTACCTGATAAGGCTGTTGCGAGGATTAAATAAGATAATGTAAGTAGAGAACTCTGCATTGTGCTTTAGCACATAGTAAACACTCAATAAATATTAGGTATTATTAATTCATCTTATTAATAAAGACAGTTCAAAAAGGACAAACTCATGAAGTAGCTGGTGACTATGACGTATGGAAGAAATCTGATTAAGCAGAGGAGCTAGGGACTGCCAACGATTTGTTTTCATAAGCCATGAAATTCGCTCTACCCCAATAATGCTAGGATAAGCCCCCTCACGCTCCACCTCCTCGAGTTACGTTCCCTTTAATGGGAATATTCTTCATATGAACTGGCCAGTTCCCAGAGTGGAGACAACTCCACTTTTGTGTCAGGAAGTTTTCTTATTCCTCATCTCACATAAACCCTCTGCTGATGTAGATGCACAATTCCCAATCAAAATGTAATTCAGTTTTTTGGAAAAAAGAACACATCACAATGGGTCTTTATATATTTTGTGTTCCTGCCTTAGTAATTTATCCAAGCAAGGTCAATTAACATTTTCTAAAGAAGTGTAAATATCTGTATAAATATTCATATGATGTTTACAAATTCAGAAATACAAGTTACTTTTATAGTAAATACTTGGGAACTAAGACAATTTAAATATCATATTTTATATGCATATCTCTAGCCTTATATCCCAATTTTGCTAAGAAATTTTAATTGTATTTTTCATTAGGAAATCTACTAAGTAGATGTGATGGAATATACATGGCGAACTTTTGTGGCAGAGCGATGTATGTTTGTGTGTTATCATTCCTAAGTACAGGACGAAACCTGCTCTTGGCTGAGCAAAGCTTTCCCAGTAGCTGCTTCCATTTACCGTGGGTGACATGCTGGTGCATGAATCCTAATTGCACATCCAGGCTTTTACTATGTGGCTTGGTATCTATGCTGGTCACAGTTCAGAGGATAATGCTTTTGGAGGGAGGAAAGACTTAGGGTATGTGTGATAACCACACGGATAGTTTTCTCTCTGCTTTTTATGGCAGCTCCATGGTGATTTTGTTCCCCTTGCATATGCCAATGTATTTGGAGTGGATCACGCACATGCATAATAATCACTACAGGGACTCATCTTAAATGCCAAGAGTTGGAGTGTATGTGAAAAGCATTATTTTACACTTCATTGTTCATGTGGGGACTAATTAATGAATACCTAATGCCATTAATTCACAATTAGATCACTTATGTTTAACCACATGCTTTCTATGCATACATATATAAATATTAATTTTGGATAGAATGATAATCATTCAGCTCCACAACAATTAAACAGCTGTAACCTGTCTCATGTGTTAAGTGATGGAGCTGCAGGCAAGCTCTACAAGCAGATGGTCTTACCCACCCATACTTAATGTTAAAGACTTTTTTAAAAAAAGAGGTGTTGACAAATCAGAAGAAGTAGGCATAGTTTTAATGCAAATCGGCCAATTTGCAATGTAGATTGCCCTGAAAACTAATTTGGTGTATAGGAAAAAATTAGGCCCTGTTGTTAAAGGAAGACATTATATTACATTTGGATATAGTAGATTCCCCACCAACATAATTATTTCCTAATTTCATTCAACCAACAGAGCTTAATGGAAAAGCAGCTGGCAAAGTATTCATATTTATGGACCTCCTTTGACTGCTCCTTAATTTATCCAAGGCACATGTCTGTTAAACCCCAGAAATAATAGCCATATTTCAGACAGCTGTTTTCCAGTTTCACTAAAGAGGCACTCAAAAAGGAGAGGGTCAGTGAACCCATCATGAGGAAGAGCAATAGAAAAAGATTGGCTCTCTTCACATATAATTTGTGAATATTATATGTTAAATATGAAAAGGGAGAAAAGCCATGGCTTTTGTATGGACGAACACCACAACCAAACTTGTATTTTAAAACTAAGTAGGTGGAAAAGGAACTGTTTTATGATGAAAAGAGGCTATTTCCAACTCGTCATATTTAGGAAACAAGAAAGATATATTCCGCCATTGAAAAGATTCACCATTGAAAAGATACCATTGTGGGAAGGAATACTCCTATTCCTTAAAATGATTGAAAAATTCTAAGATTTTATTTACTCCACTAGGGTAATAAGGATTTCTGCATATAATGAAAATTACTTAAAATTCACATTAACACTTGGCTAGCTGGTTGGCATTCTACAGTTACCTGGCTTGAGTTTTAAGAAGAATGTGACATATTTATAGCCTGGCAGTTTTTCTCTTCCTGGCTAATATTGCAAAATTGCTGACAACATATTATTTCGCACCTGGTTTCACTCCCAAATGCCATGGACCTAAACTTCTCAATAATAGCCTTCTGATGAACTTGGCAAGAATTGAAAAGAATGTTTTTCATCTTTATTTCTGATTAAATTGTATATTCAGTCAATTGAGCTTTAAAACCTCCTATATCCTGGATTTTGGTGGAAATTAAAGTCTTAAATTGTTTTTAAAAGATGCATGCCAATGAGATGTTCCAAAATGAAAAAGATACTGTATAGTATATAAGTAAAGGAACAAAATGGCAGACTTTTAATAAAACAATATAGTACAAATTTGACATATAATTTAGTTGGTTTCTATTCAGGTATCACGTCTCTCCATAAGTTTTTAAAAAACAAAATTGACTTAAGATGAGAAATGAGGTTTAAAGAAGCAAATGAGAATTCCTAGTCATGGTATTTTCATATTTTAAAAATCTGTCATGGCCTGTAACATTTTAATTCAAATTAACAGATTCAAAAATTTTGGGGGGATAATAATTATAGCTTATATATTGTTTCCCTAAGACACAGAGTACCTACACAGTAAATTATTTTTAGAGACTGAAAAACTATCTAGAAAACCGCTACGTTCATGGTGGGGGAAAAAAAAAAAACAAGACAGTAAGAAACAAAAGAATCAGGTTTATCAAGCCTAAAGAAATCAGGCATGTTTCAACGACACCTAAGTGATCACAAAACAATACATTTTCTTATAGACTGCTCCCATTTGATAAAAATGACAGTGGTTTTAACTCTCCATTTTTTTTTTTTTTTCTGAACTCAGATGCCTCTAAAGCCAGTGGGCCTTACAGTAAGTGAACAGGAATAAACTTAATTTATAGTAGTTACTGGGACCTAAGTTATACCACAGGAGGAGACAGAAAGGAAAATTTGTGCACAAATAACTATTATAGTACAGAATTCATTATCATATGACTCTAAAGTATGTGAAACATATTTGTTCAAAAGAACTCAAAACTCTCATCCTCATAGGCTATGTGTCAATCAACTAAATGGAAAGATATATATTAAATACAGATATATCCACCCACAAAACAATTGCCTACATTTAGAATTGAGGTTTAGAAGTCCTAAAAATGCCCTTTTTCCAAAGTATAGAACACATTTCCCAAAACAATACAACTGTCACTGAAATTTATCTCTCAGTAGCACGGCTTCCATGTGATTTTAAGCTCTCTCTCAGCTTTAGGCTGTGCCTTTCTTTTCAGAGAGGATAAATAACAGCATGAAGGATAGGGCAGAGCAAATGGAGACTCAATATCTAATGTCAATAGCAAAAGTTGTTTATGCCTACGCTTTTTCCCATTCTTAAGGGTAAAGAAACGATGCCTAGGAAAATAAATCGTTAATATGACGAGAATAATTTATCGGGATGGCCCTGGAGACTCTGATTTTACTGAAGGTCACACTGCAAATCAGGTACAAAAGTTATGTGAAGACTTTCTTGAGGATTTGTCTGATTTGAAGATATAATTCTAAATAGGGCTCTTGCAACATGATATGACTCATGCAGGCAGGTTAAGAAGATAAGGGATGATGGAATGCTACAAAGTTAAATCTGCAAGGCACGTCACAAAAAGGTAGTAGAAGAGTCGAAATTAGCAACTCAAGCTTCATAGGATATGGCTTGTCAACGTTAGTAGAAATTAAGAGTGATTCAAAAACTTTGACATGCGGCATTTAAGAATAAAATATGATAGAAACAAAGTCAAACTTACTAAAGTTTCAAGTTTAGACCACTAAATTACTCTCTCACTCAACAGGTTATTGAACACTGAGTGAAAGACTAATTTAGCTTAAAGTTCAGATCTTCCATTGCCTGCAGTGCTGGCTACTACTAAAGTGAACCCATGACTTCATGTCCTCTTATCCTGAAATTGGTATATGTAAAGACAAATAAATGAATACAAAAGAATGATTTACTTAGTGAAGAGAAAAAACACTCAAAGGTAAATTAATTTAACTAGCAAAATAGTGAGCTAGTTACCATTTCTGTAAACAATACACCAGCAATTATCCAAGCACTTCTTCGCAAAAGTGAAACAAAACGAAATATTCTTAACTGACTAGCAAAATAGACATTATCTTTGTGATAGTTTAAAAAATATTGAAACCAAGTAGGGAAAGCACTGACAACTGAACAAAATGTGGCCTCCGTCATTTAATTTATGAAGGTCAGAGAAACTAGTTTTGCATTTTTAGAGATTATGTGACATCATTTAAAAAATACCAATTCTGAGGGGATTAAAGAGGATAAAGTACTGTATATAAAACTGTTAACTGAATAAATTAGACGAAAATGAAAAAAAAAATAACATTGAGAGGACCCAAATGGATAGTAATGTTATCTCAAAGGAAAAAATAGACATCTAAACATCAGCCTGATTTTCAGAACATGGGTGATACTCTGTGACCTCTGAAGGGGGCTTCAAGAGTTCTCTTAGGAATCGCCATCCTCTCAGTCACATCAAATGACTCAGTCACTGGGACTGCAGAGGAGGAAGGATCTTAAGAAGTTCTCTTGTTTTGCATACTTCATGAGAGGTTTTTTAGCCTGTCTGGATTTTCACTGCCAACTAAGTCAGTTTAAGAGAATGTCTGCCCTCTCAACTCCATGCCTACTGACACCTGATGACCCACTCTCCACAATGTACGACGGATCATGAGGCATCTATGTCCACACTTTTAGTGTGTCAGGAAGTGGAGGGAAGTAGTGGTTTCCATATCTAGCATGCACTCCTGCTTTTCTATTGGCTAAGTCCTCTGCATAAAGATAAGACTCAGTAGGGAAGAATTAGTCACAGCCACTAAAATCAACTTTTCATTAATTTTAGTCCAAAAACTCTAGCATCAACAACAGTAACAATAAGTATCTATACGGTGTTTACTTTGTGTCCAATACTCTTCTAAGTACTCTTCTACAGGCTTCAAGACATTCAATACTCTCAGCAACTCTATGAGGTAGGTACTATTTTCATTTCAAAACGGAGGCACAGAGAGCCTAAGTGTCTCCAAATACACACAGTTATCTAGTAACGGAGCTGGGAAGAGAGGAAGATCAGATATTGTGAGGTCTGAAATTATATAACTTGGAGGGCTCTCTTTAAGAAAAAGAATACCAAATAATGGATGTGAAATTGGGTACAAAAGTAATTATTTAGAATGAGAAAAAAATCATAATATATTATAATTTTTAAGCTGATAAAGATCATAAATATCAGAGAAACCATTAAAATTTTAATTAAGTGCCTGACATGTCCTAAATAAATACTTTTTCATATATTTTTGGCTTCTATTTACTCTTTGATTGCCTCTTTATAAGATAATGAATTTGTAATATTTTCTATGACGAGAACAGAAAGCTAATTCAGGCTTTATTCAATGTGACTGTTTAATATGGTTTTCATTATTGATAGTCTAGAAAAGTTTTATTTGGCTTCAAAATTTATTAGTAATGATGTAAATATTTGGCATTACTGTCAAATTTGGAAGCCTTTTTTATTGTAAAATAAACTAATCTTAAATACTCTTTGAATTGATAATATTCATTAACCACTTTGTTGTGATGTCTTCATAGTAGAATATTATATGAATTTTATGCTCTCTTTCTCAATATCAGTACTTCATGTTGTCTAAGCAAGAATTCTTTTCTCAGCACGTTCATATGATTCACAGATGTGACTTCCCACACTGGTGAACTAAATTTTGTAGTACTATTACAGGTCTGTGCCCTAAAAATACAAGAATTCTGATAAATTCTTCAAAAACTATTCATCAGAAAGAGAAAATTATGGCAAGTTTATAATCATATAAGTTCCATGATCAAGTATCTTTCTGACAGGAACAAACTGCTGTTTTGATCAGGCATTTTACAATATATCTGATTATAAGAAGAATTTTCTACAGACTTAACTTCTTCCATACATTTCAAACCTTATTTCTGCTCCACTAGCTAGTTATTTCGGGTACAGGGCTCCACAGGACAAGTTCATATCTTCACATAATCTCTGACCCTGTACTTTCATGTGATTAGGTGAGTCAGTGGGTGGTGGGAACATTCCTGGATGGCTAGCAATACAACCACAGGCAGCAATGACTTCACACCTCATAAATATATCCAATTACATCTAAACTAAATGTGCCCCCAGCTCAATTTCTCCTTAGCTGAGTATGTGCCAGTCACCCCAGTGACATCCTACACAAGGAAGTGTGATGGAAAGAAAGGTGGAGTGGAAAAAGACAAAGGTCTTAACTGATATGTGACGTTTTATATTTTAATGTATGACCATATAAATCCTATAAATCCATGGTCTCTGAGATCTTATAAGGGGGGTCTGTGCAAGTGAGGGGACCTGATGCTACAGCTCCACCAGTTTCATAGTAAATATATCGCAAGCCCCATCAGGGAGGGACCAAGGTAGGTGGCACCAGAGAGACCCCTTTCTTAACTACTGCATCACACTGACAGATGCGAAGCCAAATATTTCTCAGAGCAATCATTTGCAGGTGTAATGTGCAATTGTCAACAGGGAACTACAAAGTCTGAATTAATGTAAAAAGAAAGTTTTAGAATTTTCATATTCTATATTATTAAGAATATGAATCCCAATTTGGGAACATTACAAAAGTTACAAAGAACACTGTTTTTGCAATCTAAGTGACTGTATATCAGAGTGGTCATTTCTTTTCAAAATCGTCACCTATTTTCTTATTAAAATTATTGGAGTGACATTGGTTAATAAAATCATATAGGTTTCAAATGTACAATTCAATAGTACACCATATGTATATTGCACTGTGTGTTTGCTGCCCAAAGTTAAATTTCTTTCCATCACCATATAATTGATCCCATTTTTATTTAATAAATTTTTATTTATTATAGATCAACGAAACTAAGTATGTTCACCCTGGTATAGTTTTGATCTTTTTCTCCTTTACTCCCATATTGTTTAGTAGACAACTCCCCGGCTGTGTGTATTTCATTTTCAATTTCTAATCTCCAACATCCCAAAGCCCAGAACAAGCATGGTATTTAATAGAGGTACGATCAGTACTGTATGTCTAAGTTTTGTCTGAACAAACAGAGCATGTCTTTGTGATCATTAATGATCTTGTTTCCCAATGTGTTAAAGAATTAGAATAAAAACAAATAGCTGGTCTTTTGTAGCTTAAAGGAATTAGGATTTCCCCTAGGCCAAATTTCCATTTGAATTCCCTGAAAGTACATGGAAATGATGTAGCTCGATAAAACAACTCTGCATTTGAGACATTACTAGAAGAAAAATATCACAATAGGCTCCCCCATTCTTTCATCATCATGATTTTAAAAGGCAACCCTCTCCAACCCCTCACCCCAAATTCAGTAACTGCTTGTTAAGCCATACTCATTCTGAGACTAGGTTATAGTTTTAAAAAATGAAATAGGAAGTTTATTAACTCTTGAAAGCAAATTCATTAGATAGAAATTTTGTTTAATCTTTTTTTTCTTTTTTTTTAAACTTCACACCCTAAACATTGTCTGGGCTGTGGTTTGTCTCATATATTCTTAAGACCAAATTAGAACCTCTAATTTGTTGGACACTATTTGCTAGGCATTTTAATAAGTGACTTACATTCTAGTATTTCACTTGATTTTAACAATCCTATGAGGTACATAATATTCATATTGAGGAAACATATGCAGAGAGGTAAAATGACTTACCAAGGTCACATACTACATAAATGGTTCAGCAAGGATTCAAATTCCAAAAACCCTTAAATAGTAGGATATTCTGCTTCAAAATCTCATGATAGGTATTATATCCATTTTATATTTGAAAAAAAAAAACAACTGGGTTAAGTACAGTATATATGTTATAGTAAATAAGTCACAGAACTGATTTGAAAACATCTTTTTAAAAAAATTTCTAAGCACATGCATTTTTTTCATTGTGTTACACTAACTTTCAAAAGTAGTAGTATTCAACTTTCACAGATGAGATGATCAATAATTTCTTAATAGATAAAGAAATGAATAAATTATCAAATGAAAAGTAACTGAGGCAGGCAAATGCGACAGGAAAAGTAAAAATAAAAGCTGAATAAAACTGAGAATATAAAAGGAACCCCAAGCTTAAATCTACTAATTTTCCAAATAAAGCAGAAATTATTACTAAAATCTATAACTGCAAGAGATCTCAAGGGGTACTTCAGTAAGGGACACTATTCAAGAGACCTAAAGGATAGAAAGAAGTTAAAAAATACTCCCTTCATAAAAATACTCCTCAAACTAACAAAACACAAAAACAAAACAAAAACAAAAACCCTAGTGTTTCATATCTAAATAATGATGGCATTGCTAAAACTATTGAAATAGAGATGCAAAAATTTCTTTGGGATCTTGTTCCAGGATTTAAATGTTTTCCAACCTGAGGTTCTTCATTATATGCAACCAACATTTAAACAATTTAAGTCCATTTTCTCCATTTTTGTCTGTGGGGAACTGGGAATTGCCAATCAGCCTCTACAGAGGTGTGAGCCTTCTCTACCTTCATAACAACCCCTTATGGCAAATAACAACAAATGTGTTATTCAAATTCAGTGCCCCCCAAACCCCACCATTTCAGGTCACGATGTGACCTATAGCCTCCAATGCTCTCAGAAGCAGATAGATGTCTATAGAGGCGATTGTTTTCAGCAACTGCTGAAAAGAATAGTTCTTAGAGGAAGCCAGAGGTTAGTAATACTCAAAATTTGGTACTTAGGATTTATCAGTGCCTAGGATGTTAAGTTAGCATTGCATTTAAAAGTCATGGATTCTGCCTACAAACATCTGTCCAGCAGAGACTGACATGACATTTGCAGTGCTCCTATGGCCAACCAACTCCAGCCACAGGCCAGTCAGAAGGCAGTTCTCCATTCTTTTCTTAAGCAAGAAGAAAAGAAACAGCCGAACCAAATGAGTTGCCTTTATGTAATTATAGATTCCGGTTCCAGTTAAATGCATCAATAGTGAACTTATTGAATTAGGTCAAGACAAGTATCACTTGGTTCACATATTTGACTTTGATCCACCTCAACTCTCACCATGCGGTACTGTTTTAAGTTTTTTTTTTTTTTATAGATAGCCATATAATATTCAAATTATATCAACTATTACTTATAAACTAATTATATTTAATATTTTCAACTTGCTTCTGGATCCTCTAAATATTCTTATCTTTCCTATTAATGAAAAGCAATGGTAGGAATATGAGTATGATAATCATTTGACCCTTTTATGGGATGGTGGCATACTGTAAGATGACATTATGGTAGATGAGCATCTACACTTGAGCTAGTACTATTAAATTGTATTAGTAATAATTGCTAGTGCTTTTTTGATGTGGTTCAATCATGTAACTTCTCTTTATTTACAAAAGGGCCCAACAAGGGGAGGAAGGGAAAAATATATATTTTAATCATAATATTGCTAAAAGTAGATTTCCCTGTGTTTCATTTTCCATCTGCATACATCATTAGTCAAAGTCTAACAGGAAAGAAGAACTTGGGACACATGATTCATAACGAGAGGAAATATGAACACACTAATAAAAATATCAGGGCGGAATTCTTTCAGGTAGATAGGGTGTTCAGTGAATATTGTAAATTCATAAACTATTTTACTATCAAAATGCCTACGGTTTTATGAAAGCATGAACAGTTATGAAGACAGTAAGATGACTAATGAAGAATATTCTTTGCTTTCTATTGGGAACTTCTGGTTGCTTCTAACTGTTTAATTTCTCCTCTATCTCTCTTTCAATTAACCTCCCTGTTTGTATTCAATGAGATGGCACACAATATGGAAAAAGAAAAAAAATCTTGCTGATTTATGAGTATTCTTTTATAAAGTGGCAGCTTCTTTCTGCCAGACGCCTAAGTGTGGAAACTGAGAGGAAATGCACAGCACAGTAAACTGTCCTCAGTGAGAAAATGTACCACAGTTTCCTGGGTTGTTTAATCAGTGGCTCACAGAGGCTCCTTTTAAAATGGCCCCTTAGGCGTCATTGTGGACACATACACAAGTAGGAAGGAGGCAGGAGAAAAGCAATGGGATCTTTGCATGCCAAAATTTGAATCACTGTTCCAACAGTATGAAGGAGCAAAACAATGATTTAAAGGTTCTCTATATCTTGTAAAAGGTTCACTTCAAGGATTTATTTTTAAATAAAGCAGGTCCTTTCTTTCCACACTGTTACTCATATGAAGTACAAAAGCAACAAAATAAAACAAAACAATAGAAATGGAATTGTTAACAATCACAGCAAGATATGTTAAAACAAAACTCTCGTTTTGTTGCCAGACAACAGAAAAGTTGTTCGAGAACAGCTCAACTCTGAGAAACGAACCATGTAACATTGCCAAGGTCAGCGAGGACAACAATAGAATGATGTGTTTAGTAACTGTTGGCTGGCAAGTTAAATCTGTCCCATGGATAACTTTACGGTATACTTCCTGGTTTTCCAAGCTATATGTGGATGTGTTTGTTGTGCTTCCTAGGAAACATGCAGTCAAACTTCCCTCCAGCTGGAATCAATTCACTTCTTCTGACTGGGTTTGGGGATAGTGGGGTCACAACATGTGAGGTAGTATGATTAGAGCCATGTTTTTTCGCCCTCCTGTGGTATGTGGGCATTCTGAGGTTTGAGCACAGAGCTGCTTGGTCATGGGGGAATCATATTGTTCTCCGTATGTCCACGGAAAGATACACAAATTGTACTTGTCAACTTTTTTTCTGCATCAACGTAGTTCTCGTGAAAAACAGGAAGCCTCTCTTAGAGAGTAGAGGAGAGGGAAGCCACATCAGAATGGTGGGGTGAGCCAACTGCAAGTGTTGTGAGTAGGTACTTTGCAGGTGACCTCAGAACTACACAGTGCCCCAGCTGTAGGCAGTCAGCTCACATCCAATAGTGAGATCCTAAGAATGTTCTGCAGGTAAGAGTTAACACAGTAGGCCTGATCTGTAGAAGTTTGCAGGTCTGGCCTTTGGCTGGCATCTGGAAAGCTGGATGTTCCTGCACTGATAAGGTGATTTTGCTCACCTGAAGCACTAAATACCCGCCTTTCTTCTGAGAGTCTGGAATTTTGGTGGTTGTGGCTGACAGAGGCTACCTCTTTGATCAGCCCCAACAAAAATCTCTAACTCTGAGTCTCCAATGGGCTTCCCTGGGCAGAAACACTGCACACATGCTGATGTACTTCACTGCTGGAGAAGGGAGCATGCTCCACGTGACCTCTCCTGGTGGCAGAGAAAGAACACAAGAAGCCTGTGCACGGAATTCTCCAGATGCCGCCTGACGGGTCTTTTCCCTTTTCATTACCTACTACAGCTGTGGGCACAACTACCTTGGCCCCTGTGCGTCCTTCTAGTGGGCCACCAAATGCAGGGGTGGTAGTGGGACCCTTGAAACAAATGTCAGGGATGTCGGTAAGGTCAGAAACAAGTTTTATAAAGATACAATTATAACAATTTACAAGATGCACGTGATTTCAATTTTCCCATGACAAAATTCCTGGCTAACTAGTTCCTGTGAGCAGAAAAGTGACGTTTGTAATACAGATGCAGTAAAAGAAGAAAACTTTTAAGATATTGAGACTCCCCCTAACATCTTTACCAAATTTTACACTACAGACATAAAACCATGTGGAGAAATGCCATACCTCAAATTATGAAATTTTTGCCAGACTGTGCCATTTATAATTAAGATTATACACTTTCGCTGAAGTGAGGGAGAAATCTATTACAGTTGACCCTTGAACAATGCATGGCTTATGGGCACCGATGCCTGAACAGACGAAAATCTGCATATAATTTCTGACTTCCCAAAAACTTAAGCTGTCCCTCAGTATCCTCAGGGGATTGGATCCAGGACCCTTCACACACCAAAATCTGTGGATGCCCAAGTCCCCTATATAAAATGGCCCAGAACAATGTATACCACAGAGAGGAAAATAGCACAGGCATTTATTGACAAAAATCCACATGTAAGTTATTCAAACAGTTCAAAACTGTGTTGTTCAAGGGTTAACTGTACTGACTTGTATTTTCTTTAATTAAATGTCTTAATTTTGGTGACTCAAATAATAAAAGCAAAGATCCTGAATACCTTGAAAATATGGTATTATATATGTTTTGGATACTTCTGTATCTGTGCTAAATACCATTTATGTATTAACATTTGTACCTTAAACAATTATTTGATTATTTTATTTCAGGAACATCATCATATTTTCAGAAACGCAAAGTGCATAAATTTGTTTAAGAACAGCTAGGCTTGTGCATTTTAATCTACTTTATTTCTTGTGGTACTACAAAATAAAGTCATAAAAAGTTAAACCTCTTTTTTAGATATTCGACTGTATCAACAAGTTCAAAGATATATGATTCTGGAATCTATAGAAGCCAAAAAGTACACATATTTTGACTTTTTTTTTTTAAGCAAATAATATTGCCGTTATGCCATGGCATTATGAAACACTAAAAAGTAATTTTCAGTGCAAGCTTATTTACAAGAGAGAAACGAAATCATCTTCTGTGCCTCAATTTTTGTGGCCATTGCAAAAAAAAATTTATTATACTTCATGCTGTGACAGCTGTTCCAAAAAGAACTAAATTGCTATTGTAAAGTGATAACCTTACTTTAAAAATAATTGTTTAAGAAAGATGAGTAAAAATTAAGTAGAAGAAATAAGCTTTTCCAAGGAGAAAAACAGCAAACACTTTCACTGTAGCTGGAGGATAGATACAAAAGTGCGGCTCGCCTACCGATGGTACAGTGCTCTCCGTTCCAGCCCTGGCTGCATTCGCACTTGCCATCCTTGCAGGTCCCGTGTTCGGCACAGCGAGGGTGGCAGGCTCTCTGATTACATGCGGGGCCCGTCCAGCCTTCTTCACAGCGACAAGTTCCCCCCATGCAAACACCGTGTGAGCCACAGTCCACAGAACATATTTCTGTATTGAAAAAAAGGGAAAATAGAACAGGAGAGAAGAGTAATGAAAAGTGAGGAGGAGACTCAGCAAGCACTGCCCCATCTTAAACTCAAATCTGTGAAGGTGAAGAACGCCATCACTGAAAGTAACTCCTCAGTATTCATATACTGAATAAATTTCAGCATCAACTACTAAGAATGTAAGTGGTAGAAGTTTACTTATTTTGTCCATCATTTAATTTTATGTGCTGCTGTAATTGTGCATAAAATACACATGACAATTTTGTTATAAATAACTTCCTACATTATGTATATATATATGTGTGTGTGTATACACAAACATACAGGCTACTAACAAAACAGAACACATGATTTATAATGAGAGAAAAATACAGATACGTACATATGTCCAAAAATATCTTTTGGCAGCCTATAACACATGCACACATATATACACTGCTCCAAATTAATATAAAATTAATGAAATATTTCAGTGTCTAAGTAGGCATCTAACAGGAGTTGGATTTCACCCCTATAGCAATAATTAAAAAGGGGCTATTTCTAATCCTACAGTTTAAATTTTTGAAATGTTCAGAAACTTTCATTAAAAAAATATCTATTGTAGCATGCACATTAGCTTGCTTCTGAAACATAGACATGCTGGGTAAATAAAAGAAATAGTGTTTTTCCTATTCAATAAATTTTTATTGTTGACAGATACAAGTTGCTTAGCAAAACCAGAGTGGAAAACCAGTTTAATCACATAATTATTGACTCTGTCATTTGACAAACAAGATTTGTTAATTACTAGAAATACTGAAAGGAACACAGTGACCAAATGACTTCAAAAGCTATAACAATAGGTTAGGTTTTAAAAAGAATTCAGGTATCAGAGTAATTTTTTTTAAAAAAAAGTTTTCTTAAAAGTTTTATTTAACTAGATCCAACTGAAAAAGAGACAGAAAACTCTGAAGGGTATTTTATTTTTTATTCTCTACATATAAAGTTAAATAAAATTAACTATTTTCTTTTACTAAGACTGCAAGACTACTGTTTAATTGTAATAAAAATGCTGAACACTAAAACCCTGAAATCATTTGTAATGAACAGAAAATGTACTACAACCTTATTTTTAAATTAAAAAAAAAAAATGGTAACTGTTTATGTAGTCGTGTGTTCCTATTTTCCCCATTCATTGCCCAAATAACACCTCTTAGACACTGTAATTCTGTCTCAGAGTGCTGCAGAATTTTAAACTCTCTATCAAGGCACTATGAGAGTTGTAACATTTCTTATAAAAAACAGGTGAACTATTAACTGGAAGAGAGAGGTATGTGTTTTTTTTGTGCCACATTTTCTATCTCATTTGAATTAAAATTTTGATTAAGAGATCTAAGATGGTTTGATTAACTTCAGAGGAACAGAACGTCAGCTCGGCTCCAGAAGAGAAGGTTTCCTTCTGAGGTACCCTTTTTATTCCATCTAATCAATTTTTCATTAGGGTGAAAGTGTTTATCAGCATTTAGCACACTAGCTTTGAGCAAGGTGTGTCGATCTTTGTAATGAACTTATTAATTAGAGTTAATTTAATTGAAGTGGAATTGAAGGGCTAATTAATGGACAAACTGCTGATGAAGATAGAGGAAAGTTCTGTTGCTTTCAAACCTATAAACTTTCTGATGGAAAGAATTCATTTCTTCTCTGGTAGCAGCTTAACCAAATGTTTCTTTGGGTATGAAATCTATTGAATTTAGATATCTGAAGGTCATTTCCACAACAGCAGAAGAGGTAGCCAGTAAAATGTCTTGCTTTAGAATTCAGTTAGTTAGAAATTCAGAATTATCCTGCTAGTAAACTTGTAATCACAAATGTAAATTAACAACAATATTTTGGTAAACCTGAAAAAAGAATTGTGTAACAAGCAGATAAATTTGAGGCACATGAATCCAGATATTTTCCCAGGATGAATATATGCTTTTTGAGATCTTCACTCATCCTTCTAAGTAAGTTTTCTGTCCTTTTTTTTTTTTTTTTTTTTTTTTGCAGCTAGAGGCAATGTTTATTCAGTGCTAAATGACTTTCTTCCAGAGTACTATACTCATTATTCGACTCTGTATATTGAGAGTTGAATATATGTTAAGTTTCTGTTTTGCACGAAGATACAAAGATGAATAGGATGAAGATCTTTACTAAGACTAGACGGTCATTTTGTATACAGGTATAATTAGATTTTCCAATAGCAAAATCATTACATCAGCATAACAAATTATTCTAAATATGTGGCTTTGGCAGCCAATTCAATCTCTTGATTAACCTTTATATCTTCTTTTGCTATTCATAGCAATCTCATTGTATGAAGAAGACTGACTTACCTTTTGAATTATATAATTCAGAAATAATCCTTTATAAAATAATTCAGGTAATGTTAAATAACTTTATATGACGCAAAAAGGGGCTTTTTCGCTATTTCCTTCTTACTTGGATAATTGTGGGAAACAAATTAGAATAACAATATTTCAATAAGTATGACTTTATAACTAGTATTATTACGAGTATCTTAATGGTGGAGACATGAGACTGGAATTACGTACATAGCTTAAACATGCAAGTGATTATATTTATAAACTTATGTGAATATTTTTGGGGGCTGCATTTTTTTTTTAGTATAAAACCTGGAAATGTAAATAAATAAAAACAACAGAAATAACTAAATGTCTATTTTCATTACTGTAATTATAAAATATATTTTTAAGAACAGAAGACAAAACAAGTTAATGTTTTATTTAAAATAATGCCATAAACTTGTGCTTGATAAAAGTTGGTTGGGGATGATTTCCTCAAAGTCCTTAGCGAGACATTCAAGGTCCTCTATAATCCAGCACCCACTTCATGTTTTAACCCTTATTTATCTCACGCATGTAATTCGCTCTAGCAGTCATGCATTTTCTTACTTAAGTTTCTTTTTTTTCAAGCTATATGAATCAATCAATACTTCTATGAAGCAGTTTAAACATATTACAAACCTTGTCTGTCCCCAAAAATGTATGGTGAAAAGATGAGGGAGGCAGAGGAAAAGGCAGGGAAGGAGGGAGGGAGGGAGGGAGGGAGGGAGGGAGGGAGAGCAAGGAATAAAACTCAAAGGTCGAATATCTATATTTATGGGCTCAATAGAGGTTTTTCAATAGTACAAATGAGCCTGTACAGAACTTTTTTTTGCTTAGGCTTCCAGGATTCAGTGCGAAGTAGGTGAAACAGTGTGGCGCATAAGTCTGTCGTGCTGGTTTTGATCCATAGGGTAGCAGACATGTCACCCAGATTTCTCAAATTGCCAGTAAAGAGTGATTTGTAAAAATTACTGGTCTTTTTTTTTTTTTTTTTTCCTGAAAATAAGCATGTTTATTAGCTACCTAGCAACATTTCACTTAGGCTTATGGCATTAGGTTATACTAAGAAAAGAAATAATTTGCATTTCATAAATACCACATCTGGGGAAACATATCTATTCAATACTTTTATGTGGAAGCACCTCTGAATTGATGAGGAACTCAGTTTGACACACTACAGTTAACCTTTAGAATTCTACTACCATAACTATTACCACAACCACGACCACCACTAACTACTTCTATTGATGGTTAGTATTTGAGGAGTACTTACTATGTGTAAGGAACTATTCTAAGTGCTTATCACATATTAACTCGTTTATTACTTATAAAAATTGTATAAGGTATTATTATTATTATCTCCATTTCACAGATAAAGGAACGGAGGCACAGAGAAATTACATAAGTTGTATGACATCGCACAGCTAGTGAATGGCCAACCTAGACAGTTTGGCTCCAGAATCCCTGTTCTTAACCACTTAATGTTAAACAACAGGAGTTCAGAGAAGACTACAGTCAGTTTGGGTAGGATTAAGGTGGTTATGCAGGATGTTTTCATTCACTTGACATTGCTAATAATTATAAGTCATTTTTCTTTCTCCTTCCTCTCTTTCTTACTCTGTTTTTCCTCCTCCACTTTCCCTTTTCTTCTTCTCGCTCTTCCTAGTCTTCTTTTTCTTTCCCTCCTTCCTCCCTCCCTCCTTTCTTTCCGGTTATCACTTAGTTTTGTTCAAATAGCTTGAGTTTCCAAGCAAATTCATCGTCTCTATTTCTCACTTCTCTCCCCATCGCCTCCACTACCATCCTACCTACCCAGCAAGCCTCGTCCCTTCCCAACCTTCTCACCTCATTCAGAGACATGAACATCAACCCCAAGCTCCTTTGTTTCAGACTTCTGGCTCTTCTCACCAACTTCCATATTCTTTTTTTCTCAGCAAAATCTGTCTACTTTTTCCTTTAAAACGCCCCTCAGATCTATCCTTTTCATTTCTACTAACTCCAAACTAATTCATGCTCTCATCACATCACTCTTCTGAGAGAGGTCTCTGACTTGCCTTCCAGTTATCAAAGTCTCACTGTTCATACTTTGATGTAGAAGCTACACGATAGTTCTAAAATATTATTCTTAGCAAATTAGTGGGCCAACAGCTTACTGTGAGTGAATTTTCTGTTGTCTAAACTATTACTTCTAAATGTGTCCCCAATAATTGAGCCTAGCCTAATATTTACCTCCAAATACGTTGTCTTCACTGTCCCACGTATATAGGTATTCTCACAGTTGAATCTTTGCTAATAATAGTAGTAGTGGTGGTGGTAGCTATATTTAAAATCTATTATGGGCTAAGCATTGTACTAAGTACTTTATATGCAGTAACTCAAGTAATTCCCACAGCATCTCTGTGAAGAATGGCTTACAATTAAATCCATTTTCTAGATGAGTAAACTGAATCATATAGCAATTTGCTTAAGGGTTACACAGCTAAGTAGTAGAGACTAGATATGAACCCAAGCATCTGATTTCAGAGTCCATTCTCTTAAGTGCTTTCTAATACTGTTCCCTGAGTCAAAAATATTTCTCCCCTCCCCCACACTACTTTGAAAGCCACTATGCAGGAAGGTGGGAATGAGGCATTATTCTTTTATCCCTATAGGGTCTGTGGCAATGCCATGCACATAGCTAGTGCTCAATGACAACGTGACTGATTGAATAAAATTGCCAATTCTATTATAATCATATTACAAGCATACCTTGCTTTATTTTGCTTCACAGATGTTGCATTTTTACAAACTGAAGGCAAGGTCTTTAATCAGCAAGATGATTACAATTTGCTTTATTTCAATACTCACTTTATTGTGGTGGTCTGTAACCACTACATATCTCTGAGATGTGTGTCCATTAAACTCTTAGTGTTGAAATATTATATACATCACAATATCTAAATATGTATATTTTTTATTGTGATCATGTTTACTTATGTTAGCAAATAATTTTTAATTGAGGCTTCTCTGTTATGAGACAATGTGCTTAAACCCCCAAGCTATCCACAGGTCTCAAGAGTTAAGAAGACAGAGTACTTTACACAAATGAAAGAGTATTCTTTACGATAATACTAAATAAGAAATTTTAATGACAAGTTGACCATGCCTATTTCTCTCCTTTTTATA
Organism: Rousettus aegyptiacus; assembly: GCF_014176215.1. Lineage (NCBI taxonomy): Eukaryota > Metazoa > Chordata > Mammalia > Chiroptera > Pteropodidae > Rousettus > Rousettus aegyptiacus. Next base: position 29,099,588 of record NW_023416286.1, read on the forward strand.
AGACAACAAATTTCATTACTTTTCATATTTATTTCTATAAATAATCACTTTAATAAACTCTACATTAAATCGAAAAGTGTATTAAATTTAATAATAAAAAATTACAATATGTTCATCTTTAGCTAAATAATATTAAGCACTCAATTGTACTACATTCATTAACCTCACCATTTGAGCAGTCGGGGCCGGTCCAATTAGGGTCACAGGTGCAGGAGCCACTTTCTTGAAGATATGTTCCATGACCTGAGCACTGGTCTGGACACATGGTCTTTAGTATTTCACAATTGCTACCACCCCATCCTGGATTGCAGTGACATTCCCCGTGGATACACACACCGTGATTAGAACAGCCAGGGTCTAGACAGTCAGCTAGTGTAAAGAACAGAGAACAACTTAATGATTGAATCTAGACGATATCATACATAGTGTAGGCAGAATAAGGAATTGAATCCCAATCAAATTTATATAAACATTTTGGATACTCAAATATTTGCCTACCATTTTCGAGAATTTGTTTCTGAAAAGTCAAATCATTATACAATAAAGCATTAAGAATCGTGCCATTTAGGTAACTGAGACTCTTGCGAGCATTTGTAATTTTCATGAATTACAAACATATGCTCTTGAGATTTCAGACTACTGCTCTCCGTTCTGCTTAATTAGAAAGTAATAAGTATTGGCTTCTCTATAACAAAATTGTATCGGCTGACCTAACCCACAACCATGGAGTGCTGACAGCTGTATGGGCCCCTCAAACTGTTTGAGAAATAAATGAGTTGCATACTCTCTATCCTTCTTAATTTACTTTAATGTGCTTTAGATGACGAGATTTAATTTAGCAATTTGACTCAATAAAACTTTACACTTGTAGGGTCAATGGCCTGAAAATTTAATTCCAGAGACTTAATTGTATTACTTTGTGTGTGTGAAGATCAATAAAATCAATTTGATTGAAGAACGGAAATGGTGCTTTTCTGCTTTTTGAAAAAACGACTGCACTGCACAGTATAGCATCTTGACTATCATCATTATATGGAACAAACCCATGAGGTTGTACTTTTTTCACTAGTATATTATGTTCAATATTCTGTCTTTCTAGAGATGCCAAAATGCCTACATTTAAGAGCTGGCATAAAAATGAAAAACTATTTAAAAACTAACAAAAATAGTCCTCTGTTGGTTTTAAGATACAAATGCCTGCTTATTTTCTCAGAGTTAAAAAAAAAATTATTCACACTACTGAATAAAAGAGCAAAGGGGCTCTTTGGTATTTGTTCTTTATGTTAGCTCAAATGCTAATAAAACAGTGCATCTATAAATATGGAAATCAAAATTACATTCATATGGAGGCATATAAAAAGGTTTATCTGCCAGACTAAAGACTACGACTATAATCTGTTTCTTTATACGAAGATAACAATAGACTTCTGTAAATATTGACATGTTTACCTTCTTCACAATTCTCTCCTTTGTATCCTGAGTTGCAAGCACAAGAGCCCATGATGCAAATCCCACGACCCCCGCACTGCGGGTCAATACACTGGGTAGTCGGCACATCACACTCGGTGCCCTTCCAGCCGCTGAAACAGAGGCAGCGGCCCTTCGAGTACTGCCCATTGCCACTGCACAACACTGGACAGGCTGCTGTGAAACAAAACGCGACAGAGGAATTAACAGCCACATTTTCAAGCGAGATTCTGAAAGAAAAGACATCACTGGAACAAGTAGTACGCCAGGTTTTCCCCTTTCTTTCCCGTCTTGGTAGTTTTCTGAATTACTCGTGTTTCCATGGCTTATTCATATTGGCTTAAAGAAAAAAAAAATCTAACTCACATACCTCTCGAACAATCCGGACCCAGAAATCCTGGAAAACAATGGCAAGTTCCAGAAACACACTCTCCATTTCCATGGCAATTTCGGGGACATTCCACCACAGACTCTAAAGAAAAGAGAAAGAAGAAATGCTTATTGTGTAGTCTGTCTCTCACACAAGGTAAACTGTGTCACTTTGATCATTTTAGCTGCATTTTGAAGGAAGTATGGATGGCTTGCTGCATAACCGAAAAAGGATTCGTTTATACTAGATCATTCAAATAGAAAAGCAAAATAATGCCATTCCGCATGCAGTGTTTTCATGCTGCACCGTCTTCCTCCAAGATACTTCCAAATTATATTTTCTTCCGGTGCTTCATGGTTTGTTACATATTCATAAATGAACAATTTAAAAATATTTCTCCCATTCAATCTTGGGCTTTAATTCCCTAGGAATCACTCAATATCAGTGAAGAGAATTCAGTTTCTATTCAACACAGTGTTTAGGCTGTAGCCTGGAAGATGCTTTGAAGACTGTTCTTACCTATAACGATGGTATTAAAAGACACCTGCTCCGCATTTTTCCCATCATTATAAAAGGCCAGATGCCAGATGCCAGAATCCAAGTACTGGATAAAGCCAGCCTCGTGGAGGCTGACAGACCGTGCCTGTCGCCCTGCTCTTTCGGACTCGAGCAGGTTCCGCTGCTCTCTTGCGATCAACCTGCTGCCATCCAGGAGTTCGACAAAGTCATACTGAGGACGAGGACAAGTAAAACGGTTTAGTAGTCAGAAATATCACTGTTGTGGCTACTTCTCTCTTTCCTTCTTTACTTGACACTTTTCTCCTTTGCCCTAATAAAGACAACGTTTGAAAAACGTTCCGGTTGACAGGTCTTCTGTGCATAGCATTCAACAGGGACGATAAAAACTATCTACCGCACACTGTTGTATTTAAACTTCACAGGTCAGGTTTTCCCTTATGGGGCTATGTGGTTTCCAAATGCATCTAATTCTTCTGACTGATAAAAAGTTTGATGAGTTTAGGCAGTTTGGGGGATACAAACATAAATCTGTAATGTTCCAAACTCTGCAGCCGTATTTTCGTGAGACCACTAGATGGTCTCTTAAGATCTTTTCCTCCTAGCTAACGCTCATGTAGTAACAACTGCTATTGAATACTTAACTCTGTGCCAGGATTATTTTTAATCCTCCTAGCAACCCTTCGAGGAAGGCATTAATATTTACACTTTAGAGATGAAGGAAACAGAAACTTTGGAGCATGGGCAAAGTCAGATGCCTGGTGGGCAGCGGAGCTGTGATGCGAGCTCAGATGTACCTGGTGCAAACCTTGGGCTGCCTCCTCCACACCGTTCTGTCCCTTTCCGTGACCTGACGTAACCCTCCCAAATGCTGGAGAGAGACCTATGGATTTGTACTTAGTTATGGTTAGGTTAAAAACATACAACAAGATGCCTTTACATCTCTGATCGGAAGCCTAAAAAATTAAACAATGGAGCGGTTCCAAAGGGATGGCAATGTCAGTAAGCATGACCAATTATTACCATGTCCGTCATCATCACACTTAGTTTTTGCTTTAGTAAGATTAATCATAAACATTGGGTAGCTAGGACAATTTAACCGAAATATTTAAAGATAATTAAAAGAAGGCAATGTGATTGGTAATAGTGGGTAAAATTTCGTAACCAGAGATAGTACAGTGAATTTGGAAGTCACCGCAAAGGCTTTCTGACATAGTTTAATGAGCTTGCTAGATAACAGTTTCTTAAAAGTTGAGTGATTCCATTTCTACAGATTTTTTACCCAGTTTCATTTTATTCCTGAGGTGTGTGCTTCTGGTAGAAGTATGCTACAGTACTGTATATTAATCATTAATGTTATAGCACTGTACATATGAATTATCAATATTTTACTTTCCGACAGAGCCCTTAAATGGAATTTCTTCAGAGTTTTATTTTCAAAAAAGTTTATTATATAAATCCCTTAATGTGACCAAGTGGGAATTAAAACCAGTTGTTAGAATTCTGAGAACCACTGTTCTGATCACAGACCTCTACTGTTACTATCAGACAGAATTTAGAGTATCTAATTCAGTTTCTGACATTAAAATTTTTATTTCAATATAAAAGCATTTTTCTTTGTATGTATGGTAAAACTGCATTATAACATCATTCAACTGTGAGAAAAATATGAAAAAGCTATAACTTAATTAGCATTCAAAAATTCTATTGCTTTTATATCTTAACAAGGATGAAAATAATGATTGGTATGGCTATTTGACCTGCAAAATCTCACTAGAATTGTATTCCAAAATTATCAGAGAAAAATTAATTCAGTGCTTTTGAAAGGTACCTCTATCTCAAAAAAGCCACTCATTTTCTCATCAGATTTAAATGTTTGTATTAGCATGGCAGACACAGGAAAGGATTTCTTCTTATAGCCCCATTGCATATAAACATTTTTTTTCTCCTCTAACATTAAACGTAATAAATGAAAAATCAAAAGGGAGGAGATTTTGAGTTTTTACGGCTCTCTCAAGCTCATACTCATAATTATCACCTTTATCATTGAAATCACCATTTGTATCCCACTAAGAACAATAAAACAAGGCTGTAGTGGTGGGTGTGATGGTGTGGGTGGTGAATAGCTGACGGTTGTTGAGTTTCTATCCAGTTCCAGGCTCCTCTATAGGGACACCTCACATATGTTACTCAGATACTTAAAGACAAATTCCCTACCTAATGCTAAAGCCATCTGTACAAAAAGTAAACAAATTATATAAAACAGAAATATTTAATAATCTTTGTTCTTAGGGTGTAAAGAAATCACTTTAGGGTAAATTGAGTGACGTGGGGTTTGGTTTATACTACCTATTCATAAGATGGAGACTTTTTTTGTGTGTGTAGTGGGGGCGAGTCTTAGGATCTTATGCGAGTTTTAGGAAGAAATTCAGTCTCACCACTTTGGGGAGCTATCACGAGACAGAACCTATACTTGATAGAGGTATCTTCATGGTTCACTTTTGAATGGTTAGGTTATCCATACACTTAATTCAGTTGTTGAAATGATGAGAACTCACAATCTATGAATACTTAACTATGTTCTCAAATCTACTTTTTGGTTGGTTGGCACGGTCTTGCTGTAAATCGTTGGAACATAAAGGAGGAAGAGATTTTATAGATCGTCTGATCTAATTCTTTCATTTTACAGATAGACACTAAGGTGCACAGAAGTCAAGTGATTTGTTCAAGGTCACAAGGTCAAAAAGTGGTAGAGGTGTGCGTTGAACCTAGGTTTCAAACTCCCATTCTAAAAAGGCTTCATGCAAATGCTCTTAAATGATACAGTACACTATTAACTGTAAAGCATTAAATTGCTTTCTTGGGCTTCTAACATTCTTGGGAGAATGAACTGGGCATCAGGGAGAAGAAAGTCAATTGATTCCTTGGCAACGATCTAATGGACAGTTTTATAAAGGGTCACAAAGACTTTCCAAACTCAAGTGACTATTCTGAATGGTTGGCCAATTTTAATTATTTCAGGTTGATTTATTTAATGTTTCCCAGAAACAGAGAAATGTTCAATTTGAACTGCTTTATAGCATATTTCATGTTTAAACACTGAACTCAGAAATAGTTGTTTGCTCTGCTGATCTTGAATAAACCAGGGTAAGGAACTCTAATAAAACTCTGGAGCTTAAGAAAATGAGGAACCTACTTAAACAATATATTGTGATAGAAAAGTGGATATCACCTATGTTTTGTTTAAATACCAGCAGAAATATGAGAAAACCTGAAGCTGCACCTTTTATTTCTCTAATCTTATGTAGTATATATAACTTGCAAAGATCTTTAATCTATACAGTGATGACACAATAATTTTTTTTCCGAAATCATTTTTGGAATTTACAGGTTACATGCTCACTGTTGCGCTATTAGCTTACGGGTATGTATCTTGAGTTATACAAAACCAACTTAATCATCTATGTGGTTTCAGCGAAAAAATATTTTTTCTATTTCACTGGAATATTGCTGTAAATGCAATCTACTTGTTATCACTGATGTTACAGAAACTTACTTATTTTTAAGAAAATCTGGTTATTGCAACCTAGTTAGTGTTGACTATAACGTAACATGGAGTCAAATAAAATTGTGATCTAAAGTTTAAAATTGGATACTAGTACACAATAAAAAAGTATTTGATGTATAAGGATTAAAGGTATTTACTTTAATAGTCTAGATCTGAAAAACGTTAAATAAAAAGTTGAATACACCAAAGCATGATATTAAAAAATTTTACAACTATAGAATTTGTGTATATATATGACACTTTCCCTGATCCACAATATTAGAGAAGGCATGTTCAAATTTTCTTACTCATCTTTCTTTAAATACATAATTTCTTATTAGTATGTAATCAATTTTTCTTTATAATTTTCTATTTTATATTCCTATGTTATAGGAAAAGCATTTCACATAAAATTATATAAAATAAAGCATACATGAAAACCTTTCAGTCCTCACTTTATAAATCAAATTAAAATCAGCATGAAATTCTAAGGGAAAAAAAACTTTAAGCTCATCCAATTGTCAATTTAAATTAACCATTTATTATATTTTTGTAATTCCTGTATTTACTAATACAATAGTTGATCTTGAGAAAAGTTGGCAATCCAATTTTAAGGTAGGCGATTTAAATAATTTCTCTTAGACACAATAGGACCTCTTTTAAAATACAATTTCCAATTTCCACACCATGACCCAGTATTAGATTATGAAAAAGCCTGTGGAATTATTGGTGGTGCCTCTCTATCTGTGACTGTTATTGTGAAGTGATCTGCATGCAAGCGAATTGACTTTAGCATTCTTTGAGTCTCTGATATAAGAATGTCTTAATTGTTTTCGGTACCACACTAAAGTGATTGATCATCCGTGATTATCTGTGCAAGTTTTTTTGCCTCTTTATTTCATTGTTCATCATTTGTAGATGAGAAATTGTGGCTCGAGCTGATGAAGTTCATATTTATGTTTACCTTCCAATAATATGTTTATTAAGAGCAAATCTGGCATAAAGTAAAAAAAAAAATACATTTTCAACAGACTGAATACATCTTTAAGATGAAAATGTTATGCATCTATTATATGAAAGGAACAAGATCATCCAAAATTACCATAGGATCTTTGTAAAACATTTGAAAAATCCATGGTGTTTTACTAGTGCTCAGATGATGGTCAATATTCATTAAGTTACAAGTTTTAGTACATTTTAATCAATCAATAATGGTTAAAGCAAGTCAGGAAGAAAATGTGGTTCTTTCTACTAATTCAAAAACCTCAAGATAAGTGTTACTTACAATCAAATTTCTTCTCACTGTAAAAGATCAATACAAAAGTGGTCGTCAAACAGTTAAACAGCTGAACTTAAGAAACCGAATAACTTAAAAAATGCAAATAAGCAGTTTTCATTTTATTGACAACAAAGCCTACTTCTACCTGAGTATGGGAAGGTGGTAAGCCTTTTCGGCCATACACTCCAATCAATGCATCCTTCTGAAGAGAGATATTGAATTTAAGAAACTGTGGCTGATCAATAAAGAGCTGTGATCTCCAGAAGACCCCAGGAGGAACCTCTTGGATTGCTCTTCGGCCAATATCAAGTTCTCCGGAATCTATGGTGTTATTTTCTTGTGTAAATCCACCTAATTTTCCTGAACGAAAGAGATCCATTGAAGAAGAATGAAATTTAAAAACAAAACAAAACAAAACAATGTTCTTTTCAAAAAATTCTTTTTGCTAGTCAGTCATTTCATCTTCCTCTGATAAATGAAATACTCTCATATAATTTTTGCTTTCGGATCTTTGATAGATATTGTTAGTTCAGCTAACACATTCTTTAAGATATTTAGTCAAAATCTGTTGACTTCCCCCAAGGTATGCCTATTACTGAAACTGTTTTCACACCTACAGTCTTTCTTGATCACTTGAAACAATTATCTTGCAAATTATATGTCTTGTTATTTCTTGGGAGAGATTAAGTCAGGTACTTATTAGTCATTCTCAACATACTAAGTGTAAATTAAGGCAGAATGGATTATGGAGATTTTCAAATCAACCCTAAAACAAACAACAGAACCAATCAAAAGCACTGATTCATGTAGTCCTCTCTAAACTATTTATTAGAATAAATGAAAAATCAGATGTTGGAAGGGAAATGGAGAAGGAGTAGTATGAACATCATGAGGAGAAGAGAAAAAGCAGTAAGTTTAAATTCTTATAAAGCTTTTGATGTAGGCTGCTACAACTTTTCCTCTTTCTTTTGACCCTCATCTCAAATTCACTTTCAGCATTAGCAAGCACGCTTGAATTACCCCTCTCAATGACCTTCAACCTGTAGAACAGACTCTTTGCTGCTCGAATCTCTGTAACCCCACAGAGACAATCTCCTCTCCTTCTGCATGGCCTGGTTTTAAGACTCGGCATTTTTTGGTATGGTGTTGCCCTTCCCTCTTTGCTAAGGTTCTCTTTCCATTTTTCTGAAGGGGTTAGTGATAGATGAGGTTTTATAATTTGCCTTAAATGGAAATGAAACAATTTGTCTTTCATCTAAAGAGGGTCCACAAACGCTAAGGAACAGAATGAAATTGGACAAATTATCCTCTATCGATTCAATCTTTTAAAGTCACAAATTTACCTACTACTAAGTTTGTCTTTTTAAAACATTAACCTGATAATTAATTCAGACATTACATATTATGATACAATGTCTATTATATAATAGCCTCCAGAGAAACTGTTAATTCAAAATTTAGAGGATTAGATTTCAAAACAGAGAATTGTGAATGATCTTAATTTAATGACAGAGGAGTCTTCTGAATGCCTATGAAGAGTTTTTGCTTTAACTTTGAGTTCATTTTTGAGTGTCTACTAGGAACATATATAACTGTAGGTGATATGTAAAAATCCAAAAAGCAGAATCTTAGAGAGTGTCTACTCTGGTTTCCATGGCTTATGCCATGGAGCAACTATACCTGGTTGGGAAAACAACACCTGCAAACCGATAAATTAAAAACAACGTAAGGTAATATGATTAAGGGTCAGAGGAAGATGATAACACTGTAGGCTGGAGGCTGAAATAGTTAACAGAATAGTTAATTAAGTTGTGAGGTAAAATTTGAAGGGCATGTAAAACAAGGTTTCTGAGCTGGGGTGAACATCACAATTAAAAACATGGCATGCATTAGGGTGATGGTGATCAGAGAACTCCATCTTGCTATAAAAGAAGTTAAGAAAACTGGTTTTGGAGCTGGACAAACCTGGGTTTGAATTCTTGCTCTGTCACTAACTAGCTGTGTGACCTATGAGACCTAAGTCTCATCTGTAAAACAGGGATAGTAATAATGCAATCACTGGACTTGTAAGGATTACTTATACAAAGTGCTTGGCCCTCAGTAGGTACTGAATGAATGAAAGACATTAATGGGTTTGCCATGGGAGTTATGGGAGATAAGACTGGAAAGGGAGAATGACATCAGTCTGTGGACGGCCTTGAATACCAAGTTACAGAATTTGGTCTTTAGACTTCATGTTAGTGATTCTTTATACTTCGTGCTTTCAACTCTATCCCAGAGCGTTATTCTTCCCCTTTTCCTGAAGATGTATATATTTACTAGCATTACATTACAATGCATATCATGTACGGCATATTTTAAAATTAGATACTTGAAATAGTCTTAACATAGGTTAATTGTACTTCAATGCCATAAAGGCATTTATTTGTCCCTGTGTTGTTTGTATGTCTGTGTGTGTGTGTGTGTGTGTGTGTGTGTGTGTGTACGTATAATCGGGAAAAAAGAAATTCAACATTTCTAAGAAACATGTCTTAGTAATCACTGATGAGTATGGTGAATATACAGCTTAAGGCCTTTAGGGTCTAGAGTAATTCACAACAAATTCACACTGATAGATAAATGTGAAGTTTGAGGGAGAGTATATTAACAGTAAATGTCAGGATTGTTTCTACCTGGACTACTGTATCCTGAGATGAGACATGTACCATCTGTTATGAAGGACACCTATAGTGAAATGGATCAGGCCAAAGGCGAAATGAAGTCATTGTTCCAAGGACATTAAAGTACAATAGGGTGGGGAGCTAGAAGTAGAGATGAGTTAGGATACAGATGCAAATAATCCAGGTATGAGGAAGGAAGCTTAATAAAAATACATTAGTTACAATCTTACTTCCCTCTTTTTTCCTGATGTTCATAATCATGGCAGTTAATAACTCTTTGGCTGTCTTGTCTATTTTTCTTGAACTAATTTCGTAATATAAAATGTTCTAGGGGACAAAAGTTAAAGACTGGGTTATAGAAATCATTGTAATTTTTCATGTAGTATATCAACATGAAGATTATAAACTACATCGTTCATTGAAATTTTAAATCTTTTATGATAGTTATACATGTTCATTTAGCAAAATTAAAACATATAGTAAATAAAAAGAAAAAATATATGATCCTACCATCCAGAGATTATTTTCGTTTTCTATCTTACCAGAAATTTTTCTTTATTTGTAGAATGTTGAAATACCTGAGACTAATTTCTACTTTTCATTTTGGATGCTTCTGCACAGGCACCTATATTTGTCACAAATTAGCTTTTATTGAAAAGATTGAGGGGGGAGGAAAAATAAATGGAACTAACCTTTCCTGAGAACCTACTGCAGGCCAGATGGTTTCACCTATATTATCTGTTTTAAATTTCAATAAAAAACTCTGTGAGGTGGATCTTATTTTGAAATGAGGAACCTAAGGCTCAGAGAAATAAATTATGTGGCCAAAGTGAGTGGTAAAGTCGAGGTCTGCGTAATTCTCAAACTATGTGTTTTATATAATCATCAGTATAATCTTTGCTTTTTATTAAAACAAAAATATTACTTTGAATTACTAAGTTTTAAATTTATCTATTTCATATAATATCAGACGTATTAACCCACTTAACCACACTAGAAATTCAGTTTGCTTTCAATTTTAGGACATAGAGTTATACTTATTTTTATTAGGAAGAAATGACCAATTCTTGTGGAATAAGAACAACGATGGATACTATGACATCATATTCTTTGTGTTATAATTCATAATAGATTCTTAATAAGTTTTTGTCTTTTGGTTGACTTCCACATGAAACTATTTTTAAAATGTTGAATAGAGTAGCATTCCTTTTTCCCACTAAGATCTATCAGTACACATATCATATTTGAAATGGCAATAGTTCATATTTGGACACATTCATCAAATTCATACAATTTCTCAGGCTATTATTATACTTTATTGTTATTAAAAATTTCTATTGTTATTATCTGAAGCTAATGTGAGTTAATCTACACTCTGCTATTGATCTTATCTATTGCTGTTCTAAATGGTCTTTAGCTTTAATAGCATACCTGTGCTTTGAGAGCTGTTAGCATAAACTGGCTCTAACCATAGAATTTTTTTCCTAAAATATTATCTTTGCTCAGGAGCTTTAGCTTCAGAAATAACGATAGAGTTCTGACTCGTAGGGTTTCAGAGGTCTTGCTTTGTTGCTTTCTCCATCTACTGATTTGGAGGCGTTGAAATTTTTCTCACTGAACTACGTGTACCACTGTTATGTCAATAAGTGTATCTACTCATCCAATTAGTCCCACAGCTAACTTAACAAGTGGCTCTTTTTCAGAAAGATGGTTCTTTCATTTGTAAAACAGAAGAACCAAGGTTGACTGGATGTGTTTGAATGAGGCAGTAATAGTTATGATAATTTTTTTTTCTCTCTGTAATGAAAAAGCCTAAGTAATCATAATATCATAGAATCTCAGAGTTCAAGTACCCATGGAAGTCATTTGGTCCAGGAGTCTTCAAACAAGAGTAGTTATACTCTGAAGTATGAAGACTATGTGAAGACTCTTCAATGAGGAGAGGAGTAGACTATTATAAAGGTATCAATTTCTAGAATTCAACAACTTCCATATGTAGACTTTCTTTATAAAAGAAAGGCATACCTCTCACACATCCAGAAACTTACTATGGTACACTGTCTTGGAGCATAAAGTTTCCAGGGATTATAATCAAAGGCAAATTTTTAAATATTTTTGTTTATGAAGCTCCCTTTATTCAAGACACTGTAAATCCAAGGTAAGCCTTCAGTATCTTTCTCTGTCTTATACATATTTCTATCAAGGACAAAGTGTAGAGTTAAATGCAGTATTTAAGACTGGTGGTAGGTTTTGAAATCTGATAGATCCAGAGAAAGGTAAACATTTTTGTTTCATGCCCTCATGACCCACCTCAACCATTGTCAAAGAATGCTTTTCCCCTGCAGAAGAATTTCACGATTGCAAAGACAGTATCAACAAGGTAAGAAATATTAAAGGTAGTGATGCCTTATTTTACCCAATTATCAAACTCGTGGCAAGGATTTGCGCTTTATCTATCTCTCTACTATCTACCTAGAGTAGGAATTCAGAACTGAGATGGTTGTGACAAAATTTGTATTAATTTATTTGAATAGAAAAATAAGTCAGACTTTCTGATAGAAAGTAAGTTTGGTTTTAATGAGCACTAGCTCTGCCAGTAAATTTTATAGTAGGTATTTCTGATAAATTAAACGAGCTAATTAAATAGAGATATTTAAAGCACATAATAAAAGGCTTCGAAAGAGATAATTTTAAAGGTGAATCAAAATGAACCATAGTTCCATTTTTCACCAAATTTTGCATATACCAGATTAAACGAAGTGCTGCTAAGTAAAAGGATAACAGGTATAAATAGCAATATCTGCCTAAGCCTTGGTAAAGTCTTTTTTGGTAGACTCCATGGAAACAGAAATGGACTGATTAGGAAGACCTGGTAAGTCTTTTTGAAAGTAGGTAGTTGCCAATTCTTTGTTTTTAATAAAACTGAAGAAGAAATATGGTGGAATTGACAGCTTGTAGACCACTATATATACTTTTTGGAAGTAGATCACAGTGTGGTTTTTGACATATGACTAATAACAATTTCACATAATTGAATGGCATGACTCTAAAAAATATCCTTCCGGTCCCATCTGCTTATTTTATAGCAAGATTTCTTATGTTTATATCTATAATAAAGGAAAAGGGGAATAAAATTGATATGGAATCTTGCTTTGCTCTTGCAATAAGTAATATCCATCCATGAATACATAAGCTACTTGAAAAAGGCCCCATTCATCTCAGAGAGGCATTTTCGATACATTTTCCCTTTTCATATTTAATAATTATCAAAAGTTTAACATACTTATGTAATAATTAGGTTGATTTCAGTCAAAAGTGTACAACTAATAATTATAAGCATGGTTTAATACAGAAGAAAACAGGCTTTTAAAAACATTTAAGAGTATTATGCTCACAGGAAATAAAATTTAATTTAAATTTGTATACATATTTTGTTTTAGGGGCACAAAAACAAAATGATATGAAGATCGTGATCTATTATTGCCCTTCCTATGAAATACGAATCTCATTTTTAGGAGCCTATTAAATCTATTTGCTTTAAATAATTACACTATTTATAAAAAATTTATTTTGAGTTAAAATCTTAGAATGCATCATTTCTTAAAGATAGATGCAGATCTGACTTCTAATTATAATCAGTGCTGTGGAGATAGAAGGACTTTGCTGCTTTTTCTCGTCTTAAATTCACCGACCCGGCAGCTTAGATTAGTATAACATTCCTGCTAAAGCCTCTAGTTTAAATGTCAGGGGACTAGAGTTCTCTGAAGAGGCTTTGTCTTTTTAAATCGTGCACTATTGCTTTTCAAGTCATGGCCCTTCTCTAATTTGGTCAAGTCAAGTATGGTCAGTAGTGTTAGGATCTTCAAGTGCTCTTTACTGATTGTAAACACACCTGGAAGTCAGCAAGCCATTGGCACAGTTTGATAAACTTGTAAATACTTGCACAACCTTTTCCTCTGAAGCTCATCGGTCCTCTCGGATAAAAGCCTGGACACAGATGTCTTTCATCATATCCTGAATTCCAGAAAACTTTGGCTTCAGAGGAAATAAAAGGAAGGCCAGTTCTCGTGCTCTCTCTCCTCCCTTACTGAGATCACTCCATCCTTAAACCCCCAGAGTCTGAACCTGGGAATGATCATAGGAAACACTAAGGTTGTCTGTAGGTTTTACTAAGAGAAAAAGGAGGAAGGATGGAGGAAAAAATAGACAGGGCCAACAGAGTGCCCCACAGTTATTCTAAACTCAAAGCTTGTAGGTTAGGAATCAAACCAATTAAAGCCTTCACAGTAAGAGTGTGATGTACCATGTCTTCAAACACAATAGGGTATCATCTTGAAGATTTTTTTCAATGTGTCCTGTTGTGCCTGAATGTGGGAGCCACTAGCAATCTTCTCACCTACTAACTGTGATTTTTCCTTTCATCAGTAAGCATGTGTCACAACAGTCTTAATGTCTTAAAAATACAATTGTCAGAGTGTGAAAGCATAAAGAGGCCCTGTGCACAAAGCTACAGCTATTTCCTCCTCCTTATTCATGTGATACTCATTTATATGAAAACTTCAGTAAAGTAGTGTTTTTCAGACAATGCCTTTAAAAAAAGTATTCTGTACTCTGAGATACTGGTAAACAACAGTTTACTAATGCTAGATGTCACAAGGACAAAACAGAGTATTTGAAACCATACCAGTAATTAAAAAGTTTGGTATCTGAACATTATCATGTCATACCAGAAAACCACTGAAAGTTAAAAACTACTAAATGTTTGGCCACATATATTGTGAATTTGCTGCCTGTAAATGATATGAGAAAGCAAGCCTACAATGATTAAAATGGAAAGGGAGAGAAGAAATCCAACTCAAAGTCTAACTCAGTTGTTGAAGAGGGTAAATAACAATATTATCGTAAGTCCCACGGAGGCACTGATAATTAAGATGGCAGGAAGCAAGGTTAGGCATTTATAGACAATCAATAGCCCACCCTCCAATTCTACGACCTAACCTTGGATTCATACCCTGACTCTGAGATCTCTGAGAGAACACATCTTTTAATAAATCACCATATGCGGTAACTTAACATTGTGGACACAGAGTGTTATATCATGAGCTAAGTGAAATAAAATATAAGTACCTTGCAAACGTAGCTGAATGGACAAAATCAATACTGCACCTAATTAAGGAACTATTATACCTTGCAACAATGCAAATATTCTAAACAATACTGAATAAAACTCAATGGTCCTGTAGCCCTGTTAGTCCCATCATTTCAATTCACGGACAATCTTTAACTTGCTCAAAATCTAATTTTCTAAAATTGTCTAGTATTTGATACATGATGAACAATAATGAAAATTTAAAAGTAATTTGAGTTATTTTGTTTAAACAGGGCAAATAAGATATATATGTATGTATATACACACATACACATATATTTGCAGTTTTTCAATTTGAACTCATATGAAAAAGAGTTTTTTTTTTTTTTCTTGGATTAGAGAAGACATTTGCCAGAGTTATACCAACCAAAATTTATGACCTTTTGTTTTGTCTTATATTATCCCAAATTATTCTATACTAAATTTTGGCATTTGTCTTGTTGCTCCTTTCAAATAAAGTTTGTATTGAAATGTTCTTGCTTCATTCCTGTCTTGCCTAGAAATTCGCATGCATTGAGAACAACTATTGTGACTGTCATTTTTTTTTCACTGCTATATTCTTAGAATCTTGCTCTGTGCATGGCATATAATATGTGCTCACTAAATAAATGTAGCATGAATACTATGCATTCAAAGGAAGATTAAGAATAGATTTGTTTCATAAAATACAAATAACTAAAAATAAAAATAACTAGTGATAAGGATTTTATTACTGCTTTAGAGGATATTATTGAAGCTAATTTAAGAATCTACTTAAAATTTTG
This sequence comes from Rousettus aegyptiacus, assembly GCF_014176215.1. NCBI lineage: Eukaryota > Metazoa > Chordata > Mammalia > Chiroptera > Pteropodidae > Rousettus > Rousettus aegyptiacus. The sequence continues at coordinate 29,115,340 of NW_023416286.1, forward strand.
CTACAAAAATACAAATACATAACCTTGAACTGGGGAAAAAAGAGTGAACTAATAATTACTGACATGTATCAAATACTTGCCATTTTCCAATCACTGCTTGGCAGCCTATATGCATTATCTGATTTAAATCTTATTACTATCCTATGAAGAAACAAGAGATTAGAGAAGGTAATTTGCTTAAAGCCATTCAGTGAGTAGCGGAGTGGCTACGTATTCTTAACCACTGTACTGTATCAACATTTGTTTTGTGCATACTTTACACAAGGCATTCTATTGGACCCTTTATATACTTTAGATCATTTAGTCATACTATTTTCATTTACCCATTCGACAAATACTTGTTGAGTACCTCTTACATGTCAATAATTGTGCTAAAAGCCTGAGACAGAGCAGAAATAGTAATACTAATAGTAATAGCGATAACCACCATTTTTCAAGCATTTACTATGCACTGTATACCATTTTAAGTGTTTACATGGAATACCCAAGACCACTCTAATTGATAAGAAAATGCAGTCATAAAGAAGCTATATAACTTCTCCCTCCCAAGTAAAGAAGGCATTAAAAATCAGAACAAGGATATGGACCTTGGTGGTTTGGTTCAAGGGCCTACACTCTAACACTCTGCTATATTGTTTCCACATTATAACATGGGGTGATGAACAGCCAGATTGTGGAGAGCGTTGTAAGTCATTTACAGGCTTTTGGCCAGAATCTAGGTCACTGAAGGGGGTCAGACAGGGTATTGATATCTCAAATTTGTGTTTGAAGAATGAATCAGCAAAACTAGAAACATACATCTCAGATAGAAAGTGGCTTCTGTAACTCATGTGAGAGATGAGGGGTCCAAGAAATATTCTGGAGTTAGAATTGACAGAACTTGGTGACTAACTGAATGTGGCAGGTGAGAGACTAGGAGGAGTCAGGCATGACTTGTAAACTTCTGGCTTAGGTAACTAGGTGAACGATGATGCCATTTGCTGATACATAAAGCCCTGAAAGAGAGGCAAATTTGGAAAGAAAGATAATAGGCCAATTGTGTTTTCCAAAGATGGCCACAATATCTTCCATCCCTCTTGCCCTTATGCAATGTGCCCTTGTCATTTCCTGGGGCAACAGGTGAGTTTTATTTTCCTTTCCTTAATCTGGGCTCATTTTACTGATTTTCTTGACCATTAAGATATGATGGAAGTGCTACCCTAGTATGTCCAATACTCCAGAAGCCTTTACTCTTTGAATGCTCCCTCTTGGGACTCTCCTCTTCGGAACCTGCTGCTATGCTCTGAGACGCACAAGCCACACAGAGGCCATGTTTAGATACTCCAGTCAAAAGTCACTGTTAAGCTTTAGACAACAGGTAGCATCAACTGCCGGTTGTGTGAGTGAGTTATCTTAGACTACCAGCTCAGTAGAGCTTTCAAACAGACCCAGCTGAAATCTGAAAGCAATTGCATGAGAGACTCAAGAAAAACATAAGAATTACCTAGTCAATCTACAGAACCATGAGAGAACAAATTGTTCTGTTAAGCCACTGAGTTTTGATGTGGTTTGTTATGCAGTAATAGATAACTGAAGTATGATGGGTTTGGTTTTTAGATGCATGGAGTTTGAGATGCTTGGAAGGCAGCCAGGTGGACGTGTTCCAAAGCTATTTGGATAGATTTTGTGTAGGTGATGTCTAGAGCTCGAGGAAAGAGATCTAGGCTGCACTTATTGATTTGGGAGCACACAGAATGTAACACAGCACATTGAAGGCAACCGCAGCCAGAGAGTGAATGAGAGAAAGCAGAGTGATTATATTCTAAAAAGAGGAGAGTACTGAGCAACAGCAGTGTGTAGGGATAAGGCAGAGGAAGACGAGTCAACTAAATGAACTAAAATGTTGCTGTCAAAAAGTGAGGAAGAAAGCCCAGGTGAATGAAGTATCACACAAGCTAAGGGAAAACAATATTCAATGAGGAGGGACTGGTTAACTATTAAATGTTACCGAGAACTCAAATGTGATAAAGATCGAAGGGTATTCATTGATGCTACTGCCATAGCGACTGACAGCTCTGGAAGACATCAGTTGTAATGAGTGATGGTGGTAGAGGACAGTCATTAGAAAGGAGGATTGCAGAAGCCATATCGTCACAGGAGTAAGTGGAAGACAAAGAAGGAAAGGAAAATAGTGAATATGAATACTCTGTTCAAGAAGGCTGGCTGCAAGGGAAGAGAAAGACAGGGAGAAGCTAGACTAGGAATAGACTCAAGGGATTATTTATGTATTTTTAAGGACGTCGAGAGGCTTCGGAACGGTCAGACGTTGACTGGAAGGTGCCAGCAGAGTGGGGAAATTTTGAAGATACAGGATGGGATCAGGAGTACTCAGGAAAAGATTAGCCCTGAATATGGTGAGAAAAGAGTGCGATGGTAAGTCCAAACACACGGCAATTGAGATTTGTTCACAGAAAATTAAGAGAACTCCCTCTGAGGTTTCCTTTTGTTGTTGAATAGAATGCAGAGTCATCTGCTGAGAGAGCTGAGGGACTGGAGTTTTGAGTACAGTAGGAAGATTTGTTGAGAGGTGTGGAAGGGCGAGTTTGCAAGGGAAATACAGTAGGGCTGCCAGACTATTGAAGTTGGTGAGCCAAGCGATAGGTATTATTATCCCCTCTCTATGTGTGAGGAAATTGAGGCTCAAAGAGGTTAAGTAAGTTGCTCAAGGTTACAAAGTAAATAAATGATGGAGCTAGGACTTGAATAGAGGTCTGTGTGATTCTTTCCAGAACATTAGGCTAAATGAATTCCTTGGTCCAGGGGAATAATTTTAGTTTCTGGGAAGGGACTAGTGTTTGAGCTAAAAACTGTGTGCTCACCTCTTTACTTACATTGTCCACTTCCATCAGTTTTGCCTGAGACCCTACTCTTCTGACATCTCATCTTTAAAATCTATAGTCAAATCTGCAGTCTCAAGAATAATCAGTAAAGGATCATAGCATGTAATAGATATTTTTCTTTTAAATATTAAATACCATTTGAAAGCTTCAGTTCACTATTCACTTAAAAGAAAAGCAGGGAATTTACTAAACCCTTAACACCATGATTGTTCCTTAGAATTATGTTTATATGATAGGAACAAAATAGGACTGCATAATAAGTTTTGCATTTAGAAGCCACAAAGTAATTTTCTCATTATGCTTGGCACAATTAATTCTCCTGGTGAGTTTCGTTCATAATTCTAAGGCTTTCTTAAGGGTTATAATCTCCTAGAAGTTCCAAAGAGATCTTATGATCTGCTTCTGTGGACGGATTATGAAACCAAAGTAGTGGATGACGGTGGATGAACATTGCAGGTCCATCGTGGAGGCTTAAAAGCAGTGCTTTTAAGGTACCTCTTTTCCTGTAAATAAAGTCCCCTCATGCCCCCTGCAGCTCAGGTCTGTAAGTATTTAAGGATATATACCAAAACTATTTACTTGAAAAAATGGAAATAAGAATGCCTTAGGATTTCTTTTCCTATTTGAGAAATAATAAAGAAGACAACAAGTGACTGTTATTCATGTCACCTTTTGGACGAAAGGAATTCCTTTGAATTCCCTAGTCTAGTTGGCAGGGAGATCAGTTCTTTTGCACTGTACTGAACTCATTCTGGGGCATCTTCTATCTATTCCTTATGTGGGAGGCTAGGAAGAAGCTACTTTACTCACATGTATATACAGATGTTCTACAGGCACAGGTAACCGTACACAATGCATTCTACAGTCACGCGGGGCACTCAATCCCTCTCAGAGACGGGGACTTCCATAGCAGTGGTTTTGAAACAGTGGATCACAATCCTTTGTAAATTGTGAAATTATCTGAATGAGTTTCAACTAGCATTTGTAAAGGGGAAATACAGTAAAATGGAACAACATACCAAGGTGCACTTTACAGAATGAGAATATACTATTTTCGGGGGGAAACATTTCAGATGTATGCATGTATGCATATCTGGATTTTGATATAACATGTGTTTCTTACTGCGGTCATAGTGAATAGAAGTTTAAAAGTCTATCAGCTCCATAGAGATTTCTGAAGCCATAATTTACACAACATTCTTCCAATGTCTGAGCTGATATTATCCTACACAGTCTATTCCAGGGTTGCACTAAAATTTTCTTGCAGATCTGAACTACTAAGCAGCTTCCAAGGTTACAAAGTCAGTAGATGCAGAAGCTAGGATTTGAGTCTAGGCTCATGTGAGCTCGGGAATGCTGATTCGAACCGAGGGATTCCCTGGCAAAATATCGGGAGCCAGCGCGGAGGCTGTGGGAGGGACTCTGAATCCATAGCTTTCCTGGTGTCATCCTTTTCATTTTAGTCATAATTAAAGGTTAGGATGTTGTAAAATAAATAAAATGTTTACCATCAGCTTTTTTCTCTTTAATATAATTTCTTCAGTCTGTAAAAAAGTTCCCTACGTGTGAGCTCACTAAGTGCTGCTGGACCATTTTCACAGCAACCACCCACTTTTGGAGACAGTCGAAATTTCAATCCATATAAGCCAAAGATAAATACTCTTAATTTTTGTGTAGTTACTTAATCTATTCATATGCGTATTATCACTGTATTAAAAAACAATCGTTTAAAGTGATTACATTTTATTTAATTGAAATTTCCCACCCACAGTTTTAATTCGAAGAGAGTGTTTTCATGCTACTTTAATCCACAGTGCAGTGACTGCCACCGTTTACTTTAGGTGCAGCGACATATCAGTCACCAGCTTATAGTTCTGGGTCACGCGTAGAACTTTTTGTATTGAAAGGCCCCATACAGGGGCTGGGGTGGGGGAATTTATTATTACTATGAAAATCTAAAGCCCTATAAAATTCCTCGGCTAAGAAGAAAGTGTCATAAAGCATTATTGTTAAAATGAAACAGAAGATGGGAAAGAGAAGAACAAAAAAAATAGTAAAAGCATTAGTCACAATCAATGGGAATATGTAACATAGCATCATATATAGAAATATAGACAAGTATGTGATTATATACATATATATATATAAATAAAAATAGCTTCTTTCTAAACTTGCAAAGAAACTAGCCACATGAAAATGAACATTATTGATGCCAAAGCAGAATACAAATGCACTAGATAGGAAGAGGAAAAGAGGAATAAAAGCTGGGGAAATGCTTAAAGGCAAATGTTATATATTTATCATGTGACAGAAAATATATTTATCATGTGACAGAAAAAGGTGTCTGGATCTGGTTGCTTTGAGATATAAAGTATTATGATATTTCTCAAAAAATCAGAGGATGTCAAATACCCAACAAATATATATACACACACAAACATATAAAATGATATATAATACAAATATACATACATAAGACTACGTATGGGTGTTTATATCAGAAAAATGAAATAGAGCATTCTGTGTGTTTATGTTGGAAAAGTGAAATATATTCTCTTAAATTCTATTTTTAATTCAGAGCCAATTGATTTGAAAGTCTGTTAGTTCTAAGTGCAAACTTTTAAAGGTTTAGAGAAAGGGCAAGCAGAGGAAAGGTCAATACATTATAATCCTTTAATATGTTTTGCATTTAAAAGCTTTTATAACAGAATTAATATAGTATTCCAACTCCACATATTAGTTGAGTGAAGAAGGCTTAATACACCCAAGGTAATATAGGAGATGATACGCTGAATCATAACCTATTTACAGACTAAAACAAAACACACACTTGCAGGAGGGAAAGGAAGACAGGCCTAGCCATCAAATCAGAAGGCAGAATATAGTATTATTCCTATAATAAAAATGTAAATTTTCAATCTTTCAAGTAAATGAATAAAAACTACTCATTAGAAGGTGACATCTGTAATTTCAAAACCTTTTCTCTCTCCCATATAAAGCTGGATGTAACATGGGTAAAAATAAATTTATGGAAAGAGACATCACTATAAAAACACAGGACACATAATTCTCCCTCTTACCATTGTCGCCAGAAGGTAATGACACAGTGTTTGTTGGCATGGTATCAGAATTCACTTTTCCATTTTCAAATGTGTCATTTTCAGTCTGCTGTAACTGCCAGTTGAGGCCAAACAGATGCATTGCTGGGGGTAAAGAACACAAGTTGTTAAGGGTCTGCTGCTTTTCGCAACAGAGCAAATGATAAACATGTTTATAACAATCGTTATATAGAAAGTTGAAATGTCCATGTTCTGAAACACCAAGGATAATTATTTAATAAAAATTAGAAAACAGTTCCTCACACAAATGAAATTGAGGCAGCAATTCAGTGCAATGTGGCTGCACCTTAACTAACAATGATGTGGTATTACTCAACAATTGGTACAGGGAAACTCTTAGGAATGAATGATTATTTACTCAGCTACACCCGAGTTCCACTCTTTACCACCATTTAAGCAAGTGCTATATGTAGAGCAGCACTTGCCAAACTTACTTGACCACAGTCCATTTTTACATGCATAAATACTTTACTGCAATATTTCTAGGTTCTCAAGAGACATGATGCTTATTCATTGGATCAAGGTAAAGCAAAAATTGGTCTCACAGATGAAGAATTTGTTGGTGTGTGAGAGGATCAGAATGGATTCAGATGCACAAAATATAATAATATTTGAATATTCTAAATTTAAGGTGAATTGATTTTGAATTTATAACATACAATTCAGCAATGGCACAGATCAAGCAACATGCACATGTGTCAGGTAATTTCATGTAGAGTTTCTAATGTCGGTATGATAATCTTATACATTTATTAAAACTTTGTAAGCGTATTTACTAATTTTCTGTCTTTAAAATATTTAGAAATAGATCATTAGAAGACAACATAGTTGTAAATTTGTACATGTAATATAATTTTACATTTTTATGTATTATTTTTCTTAACTTATTAAAAATATTTAGAATAATCATTGCCATATTAACCATTAACACTTACTAAACATTCATTTGTGTTCTGAAGAATACAGTTTACGAATTAATTCCTAAGGAAGGCTAAATAGGGAAACCTAGTGACGGTCCTATCACCATATCATGAAAGAGAATTTTTCTTACATTATCTGACATTATTTACTCACTATACATATTGAAATTTACATGAGAGGTGGAGAAAGACTTGTGTTTAAAAAGCATTGTTGGAACCAGTGTGATGACTACCACTGTCAAAAAGCCCTTATTAAATATTCGGTATATGTAGTAACAACATTAAACTGGCACAGCGTAGAGCCAGGGCTTTAGATGTAGTGAGATTTTGGTTCAGTCCTCAATCCGGGATTTAACCTTGGACAAATTATTGCGCAACATTAGGTTTACTTTAAAAATGAAGCTGGTTAAACCTACCTCATTTAATTGCTGTGAACTTCCTGGGCAGCACATATGAAGGATAGGATAGCTGGCACATAACAGGACAGCTCTTAGTAGAGAGATATTTCATTTACTTATTCTGCACTCCAGATTAATGGACTATTTGAAGTCACCCGACCAGACCATGGTACCTCTCAATAAACAGTCCCTCTGTCTGCAATGCTCTCCACTTACTGTGAAATTCTCATTCCTCACTCAGACGGCAGGTGTCAGCTTCTTGGGAAGCCTCCCTGACTGAGTGAAGCTCACCTCTTCCAAGACTTTTTAGTTCACTTTTGTATCTCAGTTACCTTATACACTGCCCGATACCCAGTAGGTCTTGATAAGTATCTGTCAACTAAATGCATTCTGTTTCCTGAGATTTAAAAATATAAGTAAAACATAGTTGTGGCTAAAAATATAATAATTTAAAGGAAAAGTTAATAAATGTAAATCAAATACATAAAAAGGCTACTAACAGAGAGTTACATTGCTAATAACTGATTGCCTTAGTGTAATGCTATATGAAAAGTAGTTGAGTGAAAGTCTGCTAGTACTATATATAACTGAGTTTTTAGAAAAGACTCAACAGTTTGGGGAACTTCTATTACCAGTCTCACATTCTTTTGTTAACAATACCTGATATAAAATCATGCTATAGTAAGAAATATACCAAACATAGATACAAACATAGCTACATCTACCCTGTATATATGTAACTAATATTTATACTCTAAGTCCCTGTTTGAATTACAGTTCACCAGTAATTCATGTTAAAATATGATTTTTCGAGGATTAAGATATAGGTTATGAAATTCTTGAATTTACAAATCATCAATTTGTAAAGAGGTATAACTGCGAGTCATTTTGCATTAAATTATGTAGGTTTGAGTGGCAAAATGTCAAGCGCTTTCTAAACATCCATCACTTCGCACATTTTTCAAGCTTCAGCTATTTCAGCAATTTTTGAATCAAACGGGAGCTACTTTTGCATACAGTAAAAGGTTTGACAGACATACGTTGGCATAGCAATGATAAATATTCCAAAAGGGTCAAAGTTTCTACACAAAATAATGTGTCATCATTGTGAGCTTTTATGTAACATAAAAAGTCTCTTGAATCATAGATTTGTTCATTTTCTTGGTTTTAATAGACTTTGAAGAGGAGAGATAACCCATGGGATCATATGCAGATGTCAAATGTCAAAAAGTAACATTACGTTTGTGTTTTGAAAGCTATTTCATTTTTTGTCAGATGGGCAACATCTCTATTATATATTTTTAATTACAGAGAATCTCAATAAAATGGGATTTGGGTTCTACCGAAGATGTCATATAATGAGAACCATACCCAATATTATGTCTTGTTTAACACTGCATTGAAAACAGAGACCAACAAGTTGTTTGTTTTTAGAATATTATGTACTTTGAAAATATTGCTGTTTGGTACTTAGTGAAGCTCTTGACACTCATTATGCATAACTTAAGATATTTATACAAATACAGGGTGTTGGTGAGATTGACTCCAAAGTCGGTGAGAGAAAGAGAAAGAAAGAGAGGGATGGGTGGGAGTGAGGGGAAGAGAGAAAGAGAGGGATAAAGGCGGCAAACTCATAAAAGTCAAAATGCTACAGAAATTACTGAGCACTGGTGTAATAAAAACTATATGCGATGTCTTGGCAGATAAACAAAGGGAAAATTAGTGAAATGAAATACATCTGTAATAAAGAAGATGAGCCCAATTCTTCAATGCTTGAGCTGGAAAGCAGATTTGAACCCGCAGGAAGGCATTTGCTGCCACTCTTCATGACTGGTACAGCGGATTCTTGGCTTAAGCATGACTGAACAGAGGGTGTAGGAAGAGTGTCCAGAAGTGGCCGGGAGCTCCGTGCCCTTCCGAGTCCCTCACCGCTCTGGCCATTCAGCTTAGGCGAGGAGGTATAGCTGGCAGCGATACTTGGCATTCTTGTAGCCACCAACAGTGTTCTCAGTGCTGGTGTTAAGACACTAATGAAATATTTTTTAAAAATAAAACATTCGTTGAGCACGCACTCTGTGTTGTTCTGCTAGTGCTTCTCCTGAATTATCTCATTCAATCTTCACAAAGTCTCCATTGAGTAGTTACCATTACTTTTTTTTTTTTTCATTTCAAATCTGAGAAAACCGAGGCTTTTTGAGAGTTTACGGTTCTAAGCAAGTAAGCAGTGAACCTTGACCTTAAACCAAGGCCTTCTGATAACAGAGGCATACCATGACACTCCTCTCTATCTGACCAGAGGGCTATGGAGTGTGAAAATCCACACAGGAGGAAGTGAAATACAACTTCTGTAAAGGCCACGGGCTACAGATGATGCTTCTTTACTAGGTCTAGAAACTGAAGGCAGACACGGTATTTGGGGATGGAGTGTGGGCAAAGGTCTTAATAGGTGGCAGCGTATTCCAGGCACTGTTCTTCTATTCGAGTACTTTCCAACTATACTTACATTGTCTCAAAATATTTTTACAGCGATATGATGATGATGATGAAATTAACAGGCTATTTTGTTTAACTCCAAGTCTTAAAAGACAATTTAAAAATTACCTAAGTAAACACTATACTTATGCATTTTAAAGAAACAGAAATCATGTTTACATAGACTTAATCTTTAAAACTTATTTATGATATCACGTTTTATAGTTTTATATTGCTATTTCCATATATTCCAAAATGTTATCCAAGGAAGAATGGAATTTGTGGATGATGGCAATAATATTATATGTCTGATTCAGTGTTTTTCATTTTTTAAAAATATCTTTACGTGTATTATTTTCTAATAATGTATCATGGGACGAGGATCATTATCGCTGTCGTATGAGGAGGAAAAAGGCTGGCAGAAGGTCAGTGAGTTACCCAATGCCTTTTAAAAAGTTACTGAATAAAGAAGGCTCATGATACCAGATCTCCCGACCTTATTTCAGGATTCCTTTTACTACATTGTGCTGTTTTCCTACTTGTCTAAATTGTTATGAATTAAAACCGAGCATTCACATTAAAAAAAATTTAAAAGTTTTTCCCAGAAATTGTTACTTTATCTCAGCAGCAAATTATAATCGGAAGTTATCCACTTGTTAAAATTGGCTTTCAAACACAAGATGTTTACCAACTATAAATGGTCATATTTTGCAAGATCATTTGTAAGTTGCTTGTTTGGAATTGAAATGTATTTTCTCTACATTAACAATCTTATAAATGGTGGAAAGTCCCCAGCTGGTCTACAAACTTCTGTTTATATATCCAATAGAAATATATATACTCATAGCACCCAAAGGCATGAACAAGAATGTTCATAGAGCATTATTTATAATAGGCCCAAACTGTAAATAACCATGTCTGCCAGTAGTAAAATGGATAAAATTATAGTAAAGTCATATAATGGACTTCTATACAGCAATGTAAATGAATGAACCACTGTCAGATGCAACAATATGATTAAGTCTCACAAACATAATATGGAGCAAGAGAATCCATTCATAGAAAACTTGAGTACTGTGCAAGTCCATGTGTGTGAAGTTCAACGCAGGTAATATCAACTGATAGGAAAAAAAGTCACCAGAATGATTACCTCTAGGGAGGAGGGGGCAGGTAACAACTGGGGGAGTCAATAGAGGGGCTTCTGTAGTGCTTAATAATATTCTGTTTTTCTGTCTGGGAGGCAGATTCACTGGTGTGTTCACTTACGATATGTATACTTTTCTAAATGGATATTATGCTTAAATTAAAATTTTTATTTAAAAGCAGTCTATATAACACATAACATCACTAAAGAATGTCTGTTTTTACCTTCCCTAAATCCTCCCTGCAAGTGCTTTTCTCTGCAAGGCTTCCAGGTCTTCCTTCCTAAAAGGTGACAGGTGAGGCAGTTACAACAGCCTATGGTACAGCCCCCCAGGGTAACCAGAATGAAGGGACACACAGAGTAAAGACGCAGTAGAGAAGAATGACAATTGACTCCATCAGGTAGGAAGAAACAGGAAGGGTGAGGAAAGGCTTCCTTCAGTGCAAATCTCCGGGGTTAGAAGAAAAGCAATATGATTATACGAATTCATGTACTGAGTTAAACCATCAGTCCATGGCGTTCCCAGACTGGTCTGTAGTTTAAAAATATTACGACTTGTCCTGGTGAGGATGTGGAGAAACTGGAACCTTTGTGCACTGTTGGTGAGATTGTAAAAGGGTGCTACTGTTACGGAAACAGTGTGGCAGTCCCTCAAAAAATTAAAACTAGAACTACCATATGATCCAGAATCCCATTTCTAGGTATACCTCCCAAAAGAATTAAAACCAAATCTCAAAAATGTATTTGCACACCCATGTTCATTGCAGCACTATTCACAATAGTCAAGACGTAGAAGCAATCTAAATGTCCAGTAACAGAAGACTAGATAAAAAAAAATGTGGTATATACATATGATGGAATATTACATTAGTCCCCCTTTGACCTTGAGGGATAAGCTCTAAGACCCATAGTGGGACCCTGAAACCTAGGCTAGTACTGAACCCTCTACATAGACTATGTTTTTTCATATACATACATACATACCCATGATAAAGTTTAATCTATAAATTAGACATAGTATAAGAGATTAACAATAGAAAAATTATAATATACTGTAATACGTTATGTGAATGTGTTCTCTCTCAAAACATCTTATTGTACTGTACTCACCCTTTTTACAATTTTTTTCTTTTTCAAACTTTCACAGATGGAAGATTCATTCTTACCATGGATCTCAGCAACCCCAGCATACGATTCTTTTTCTTTCCTTATTAAGTAGAGAACTTTCAGCTTTCACTGAAAGGAAGTACTTTACGGCTTCTCTTTGGAACATCCAAATTGCCAGCAGCACTTCTCTTACATTTGGGAGCCATTACTAAGTAAAATAAGGGTGACCTGAACTACTGCGATACTGAGACAGCTGGTCTGATCACCAAGATGGCTACTCAGTGACTCACCGGAGGGAAGTGTCCACAGAGTGTAGACACTGGACAAAGAAATGATCACATCCTGGGTGGGATGTAGAGGGATGCCATGAGATTTCATCACGCTACTCTGAATGGTGTGTAATTTAAAACTTATAAATTGTCGATTTCTTGAATTTTCCGTTTAATATTTTTGGACTGTGGTTGACTGTAGGTAACTGAAACCTCAGAAAATAAAATCATGCTTAAGAGGGGACTACTGTGTCATTCCTCTCTCTGTCTCGGGGCAGGAGAACATCAACTTCCAGGACCATTCCCAGTCAGAACTCTTTTGAATTACTTGTAATATCTGACATTTTCCATCTAGAAAATTAATAAGCATACTTTTTCTACTATCACCTAAGTCAATGATAAAAAATTGTAATGGTAACTGTAGGAGTGACTCACATGAACATTAAGCCATCAATCACTATTGCAATTTATGTTACTAATATCCAAATAGTCTATTCTAGACTACATCCTTTTAGGTTGCTTGTGGTATTCTTAGATTGTAATCAATTTTAACCTGTTTAAAATGAAAGTACTTCTTATATAGTTCAAAAGCATTCATTCTATAACCTCTTGGTTTTTTTTTTCCCTCCTGTAGGCTTACCCAGTAAATGTTAAGAAAAAAACTTCATTAATTGAAATAATTTTGAGACAATATACTAGTAAAGATTGATCGGTGAAATTTTCTTTTAAGCTCCAAGACCATTCAAGTGAGAGAAGAATTACAGCATACGTTCCTTTTATTTTTCACGGATGATGGAGATGAAAAGAATCTCTGGTATTATAGTTATTTTACCTCCTCCCCATTGAAGAAAAGGGTATGCCATTGTTTTTAACCAATATGTGTTGGTTTGATACTTAAAAGTCAGCGTGTGGAACACTTGAAACCAAAATGTGTAATTAAAGAAAATTATACACCACCAAGTAGCAAATTCAGTGCCATTTTAAATTCCATGTTGAGAGAAAAAGTGCCAAAATTTGATCTTGTCTCTGGGGACCATGCCATTGGAGTTGTTATCACAGCTACTATTATTTCTACTGGCATGGCTTGTGTTCTCAGATACTGCCAAATATGGATGGGAAGGAGGGGTGGTGACAGCTGGTGACATGGTCCAGCAATCTGCCAGAACCTTGGAGCAAAATTACAGGGGATGTTGTGAAGTGAACACAGAGGCAAACACCTTTGCCATCAGAAACTTGAATGTAGCTTATGCCACCAGAACCCTGAAGAGTACACTCTCAGGTTTTGGCGCTTAAGAGTATGGATCTTAGCATGCCTACCATTATTGGCTAAATGCTGCTTAATATTACAAGATCAAGCAAACATTCTCGCAAAGACAAAAAATATGAGATAATGGGAGAACCAGAATCTGCTAAGAAAAACTGACTATAAAAATATCAAGCTGAAAATGTCTGCAATTTATTTTTGTTGAAGCTCCAAAATCTTGAAAGTTCATCTAAGCGAGCTTAGGTCTAAAGTTTCTCTTTCTTGTAATTCCGCTCACATTGACTATGGTACATTTTCCACTAAATAATCTGAAATTCATTAAGAACATGTTATCAGAAGTTGCAAGAAAAAGAAATCAGAATCTGACCTTTTATAGTTAAGAGCATGGTTTTTAACAGAGATAGTTTGTTTTGTCTTGTGGAGCCTTTAATGTTAAAAGAACCCTGGGTCCCAGTCTTGATTCTGGCTCTAACTAGCTGTGGAGCCTTGGCAAGTCACTAGGCTTCTCTGAGGCTTAGATTTCTCGATTAAATAAAAATCTGAAGAGTCTTCACCAGATGATCTCTAAGGTATCTTCCAGATTTTTATTCTATAATGTGTCAATATATTTTAAACTATAAATATTTAGGCTAAATCACTGAGCATAGGAAAAAAATACATGGCATCAATAAGGCATCAACATATTAGGATACCAATGTTCCGCTGTTTTTATTTTAAAATAAAATATAATTATATGAAGTCAAACTATCGTTGTATGCATAAGGCACCTTGGATATCTTGGGTTTTGAAAGCAAAATTTTCTCATTTTATGTTTTAGTTTCACGAATATATCAATATATATAATGCACACATGCAATGATTAGATTTTACAGAGAAAAAATAAAAATATTCTTAAATATAAGGCAACAATTTGATTTGACACATGCTTGCAGAATGTAACCAAGTTTTCAATGTAAAATGAAAGCACCTCATGTAAAGACAACAGTTTCTACCCTGGACCCCTACTGGTTTAAACAGTCATTAGGAATACATAGTTTTCCATAAATTATCTTTTGTTTTGTATTTCCTGCTGTGTTCACACACATGTTGACAGAATGTGTTAGGCAATACTTTGGCATTCTATTCCATTATTTTGTTAATAACTTTAAGGCTAATATTATATTAATAGTCCAGACCTTGGCGACCCAAATATAGTTCTTTTAAAGTCAATATTTCTTTGAAAGCTTTCATATTAATATGTACTCAAGGTCAGTAAGGAAAAGGAAATTATCTCAATTATAAGATACCTTGCTATCCAAAGGAACCAACACTTGACGTAGCAAGTTTCTCTGAGTATTACAACATACTGAAATCATAAGCTATATGAACTAATGGTATTTTTTAGAGGGGGGAGTAAGGAGGTTAGAAATGGTTGTTAATATTTTATATTTCTATGCTGTGTATTTTTCCTTTCTACCTTTTTGGTATTTTGTCATTAATGGAAAAGTAGAATCACACTGGCTACAAAATGTCTTGATGAGCAAATAGTGATTTAGCTATGTAGGTTTGTTTCTGCTAAAATATTTGACTCATATTCTTTTATAAATAATAATATTAAAATTATACTTTTAAATTTAACTACATTTTTTTTCTTCCTTAGCTGTGTGGATTCAGTGTAATATGTTTGAGGATGCTGTTTAGGAAACAGTAATTCCAGCTGCCCACTGACAGCCAGTGCTGAAACTGACGGAGGCTTAGGAAAATCAAGCTGTTGTTTCTGTCACCAAGGGAATTAAGTCAAGATTTCTAAAACAGACTGATTTCCTAATGTGCCGTTAGTTTTCTCTTATTTCCAGGATCCGCTCTCTGAATGAAAGAAGCAGTCATTCTCCAATCTAATGGAAAGAACAAAGTGTTCACCACCATGATGAGCTGCCCAAAGGGGCCAATCATTATCAATAAGCTAGAGAGTCTTTGAGGTAACGGTTGTCAACATTAAAGAATCTGATAAGAGGGACGTATTTCAAAAACATTGAAAATACAAAATGAAATAATTTACATGCTTTATAGACTATTCCCTGCTTGCCAAAATACTGAGTTTGCTGTTATCGTGAAATGTACATAACAGAGGATTCATTAGTGACAGTTATTAGCGGCTTTGCCATCGAAACCCTATGGATGTGCTCATTATTCAAAGGCTTGTTGTACTGACTTGATTTTTATCTGGATTCCTCTCTTCCGTAATAGCTTTAAGAGCTATATTGACTTTTATGTAACAAATGTATATATATGCTAATAAGCTACTTAAGCATAACATTTTTTTCTCGGCTGGTTTTGACTTTTTGTAAAAGTAGTTGAATAGACCTGAAATTTACAATTTTTTGGAAATTTAAGATACTTTAATTATCATTATTAGAAGATCCAACTATTAGGGCTATGGAGATTCTTAGAAGAGGGTTGGTATACTAAAATATAGCAAAATCCGGAAAAACATTCCCTTCATATTAATTCACTCCTTCTTCAAAAGGTTACATTTGAGAGAGATAATATGATTTGCGAGTGTGTGTGTGTGTGTGTGTGCGTGCGCGCGCGCGCATGTGTGGTTGTCAAATGGCAACTTTAAAAAAAGTCAATGGCCTTTCAGGACTCTGGGCACAACCAGTTCACGTACTTTGTCGTTCATCATTCATTCATCAGCAAAAACATAGTCAGCGTATACCTTATCAGATTCTGTTTCAGAAGAGAAGCAGTGTGGTGTGGCACCCACTTCGCCACCCCCACTAAGTAGTAGTAACTTTGACAGATGATACCAGTCTCCCTTGACCTTCTCAACTCACCAGGCAGGGTAGGAAAAAGGCCCGGGAATCCAGTGTTCCAGCGGCCCCCATTAATCTGGGATCACTTGGAGAGGCGCTTACCTTAGTTATAAACTTATCCTAACTATTACTAATGGATATTTATGGAGCATTAGTGGCAATTTACTTCAAAGCACAATTCAGAGGAAGAGGTCATCTCTGATCCCTAGAAGTCTTGCTCACACTGTCAGTTTGCTTTCTGCATTTGGTGGTCTCCATTTCCTTTCCTAAAACTAAGTGGCCAGCTTTCCCGCTTTGAACATGCATTGCTTCTTTATATGTGATTCTTTTCTAAGATCATGAAGAATTACTTTGAAGAAGTGAAAAGCCCTTAAAAATCTCTTTACTCTAGAGATAAAAAATAATGGTAAAATTTGTGATTATTTGAAATGATCGAATAATATAATTAGTTTTTACGTACAAATTCTATGTAATTTACTAACTACATCATGTAGTTAGCTTGTCAAAATTACAAATGTAGCTAATGAAAAGATTAAGGATCTAGAATGAAATCAAAAGACCTAATGGAAAAGACCTAGAGCATTTTCAGTCCCATCAGCAGTGATTCCTACACTCTTTAAAAAAACATGTTTATCACCTTTATGATATAATTGTGAACCTCCTATGGTATTATTATTTTATAGATATTTTCATATTTATATATTTATTCTTCCTTGAGATAAGTGACTTAAAATTTTTAATACATTTATTTTAAAAGGCAATTTTATAGTATTACTTTAAAGGAAAAATCAGTATCTCAATATAAATAGGTAAAAATAAGAATAAATGGAATAAATTGTAAATAATGTTATTAAAATTGTTCTTTATTTGTGAAAGAAGTGTTAGAGACAGGTGTCATGACATGCTAACATCAACTGAGACCTTACCTTCCCCATGAAATAAACAGATACAACAAAATAAGAATTAAAAAAGGAATACATTTCTCATTTTCTCATTTGATCTTATTTATTCTCCTGTCCATGTACCACATGTAAATTCTTAAATTTTATGAGAAACAATGCCCTATGCTATAGTGGGGAAAAGTTCTGGTCTCAAAATAAGGAGCCCGTTTTAATACTTATTGGCTTTAACACTGGACATGTTGCTCATTCTCTGGGCCTATGATTTTCCTTTCTAAAAACCATGGATAGCAGTATTTGATTTACTAGGTTATTATATGGAATAACAGTGGATAGAATTAATTGAGCACTTACATTTTATCAGGCACAGCAATTACTTTGTTAAATATTCCCAAGAGCTGTATTATTACTAATCCTGTTTACATTGATGAGTAAACTTGGGTTTATGGAGGTTAAGTACGGTACTCAAGATTACACAAGTAGTAAGGGATAGAGAAAAGATACAAACTCAAATCTTACTGCTTGAAGAGCTTGCACTTATAAACGGTATTCTAAAGATATATTGTAATTCAATATGAAAATTTAACATTATATTTTTCCATATAAGTGTTTGACTGCATCTTTACTCATCTCTGTAAATTCAGTGTTTAGGAGGGATATTCAATAATTGCTAAGTTTAATAGAATTAAATTGACTGCGATATTGGAAATAATTAAAAGGAAATGCTTGTGAAAAATGACGAAAAACTTTAAGATACAAAACTACTTGTATCATTTTTCTCAGAACGGGGAGTCCCATAATCTAGGCTCAGAGGCAGTAATTTTTCTAGGTAACTTTGGCTGTCCTTCTATCGCCCTTGGGAAATGTAGGATAATATGTGAAAGGCTTCCTCTCCTCTAGCGGCACAGGGGACCTCCTGAAAGTGATCAAGGGGACAAAGATCTCACTATTAGAGGAGGGCAAAGAAAGGATCAGCCTGTGGCTAAAGTATCTGGAAGAAAAAGGAACCGCAGGTTAGAGCCAGCCAATGTCATGCCAGCCTCACTGGTAGAGAAAGCCAGCAAGAGAGGAGAACAGCTCCCTCTCTGGAAACCTGGATAAGTCACCAGTGATGAAATCTAAAAGGTAAAAGAAAGACTGGAAGTTTTTTTGAGAAAACATCTTAGTACTACACAGGAGTGGGTCTAGCTAAAAAATAGAACTGTTCTTTGGTTCACTGTATGTTATGTGCTCAAAATGCACAATGGAAGGGTCTCAAAGTCCACTTTTAAGCCCAGTTCAACACAATGGCAATTGGGCATGCTGACCTCTTTGGTTATCAAATGCAGAGCAAGATGACTTTGTTTTCCCCCAACAACTTCTGAAATACAAAAAACACATATGTTTTTAAAATTTCTTCAAAATAGGTTTAATAGAATACTCATAAATTTTTGAACCCAGAAATATCATTTTTTTTCACAGTTTTAAAACTATTTTGGAGGTATATTTTATAAATAAAATTCTTAAAGCATGTATGTGTATTACCTTAAGTTAAGAGGAAGGAACAAACAGAAACAGATTGAAAATTCTTATGCTAATTCAAAATCTAATTAGACAAAATTTCCAAAGTTACATTTCTTTCCACTTTTATATGTTAACTACGAAAAGGGTTCTAGCTAGACCAACTCGACAAAGAAAAACAATGAATATCATAACTTTTTCCCTCAGACACATCTAGATTTTATTTTTTATTATATCACAATCTATTGGTTTTAATATTCCTGAGAATTGATTTTTTGGGCCACATTTAGGTTTGTGTGGTAACACTTAAAATTTGTCCTTATGTCAGCATTTGTCAAAACACATAATTCTAGTTATTATTCTGGTTTTAGCAGGAAAACATTTATCTAATACTCAAACCCAGTAAGTTCTGCTTTTTCGGTATTCTCCTAGTCTCCTCCGGTTCTCCTTTTTAAAATAGTCATCATGATTATAATTAGGTGCAGTGTTTGTATTCCCAAAGATATCTCAATAAATAAATGTTGTCACTCAATAAATAAATTTTGAATGAATGATGGATGGATGGATGGATGAATAGTCATTTGTCACTTCCTTTTCTGGTGTTATATTACTAAATCACTAAAGAAGAAACCATGGAATCATATTTTTAAGGAAGAGGGACATGGTGTGTAGATATAATAAGTCTGTAGGCATTCTACAATTATGTAGGAACAATAAATAAACTGAAAGAGTATATGCATTTGAATTTTATTTTATCTCTTATATTCCAGGATGAGACCTTTATCTGAATATAGTCAATGGAACTGAAAGGATTTATGCTGAATTTATTTCTAAAATTCCTAGTATATAGAGTTTTTTTTTTTTAACCTTACACATGCCAGTTACTTTTCCTTTCACTCTTCTTTATGTAGCCATTTCTCTCAGAATACATTGTTCTTGGTGCCACTAATGTAAAAGTAAATGACAAATGCAACACCAATTAAATATTTATGGAATGTAACACTGAAATGGTAAATATTGTATTATGCTTTCCACTTGTCATTAGTCAGGAGATGTTGCTACATTCTGAAAAAATGATAGCCTAAAACAGCACCATATTTCACACACAAGATAAATTTGTCTTGCACAAACTGAAGTTCGGCCGACTTTAAAGATATTTCTTATTGCTGCTGTCCTTACTGCTTTTCAAGTCAGGGAGATCCTTATATTTGAATGGTAAAAACAGTCTGTTTAAATATAGTGTTTCTCATATATTATTTATTTAGCTGATCTCACAATGAGCTAAGAGTAAAATAAATTATTTTGGGTGAGGAGAGGAGGAGCATACTTTCTACATTTGTATCATTTCTTGAATTTGGTAGTGATTTCTTTTTTATGTACAGTAATAAACAAATATTTGGATAAACTCAAAACTACACATATTTTATGGTGTGTTAACAAAAACCAACAAAAATTTATAATGTCCAAAGAATTGCGCGTGAAATATATAGCTCTTCCCCACTTTAGGTTCAATTCAGAAGTCACTGATATGATTCTGTAGAGTGGCTAAATTTAAAGTGACCTCTCAATCTTTTCTAGGTTTCCATATGATATGCTAGACAGAGAAAACTAATATTTTCTATGAATTAACAGAGTTCACTTTGAAAGTAAGGACAGACCGCGAACATGACAAGAGAGCCAAAATTTCTGTGGGTGCTAGAGGATTCTGTGTGCACAATTTCATCCTTATAAGATGCTGTCCTTAATAAGAAAAAAGTACAATCACCTAGAAGGGGCTTTAGTAGATTTTATCTGTTTTGAATTTGCAGAATCAGGTTACTGCAATATCATGCTTTATCACATTACTATTATCTTTCTCTCCTAAAGGTAAACTGTTTTACTCTGTCTTCATTCACCACTAAATCAGGTTTAAATATGTCTTTAATTTCATGTATCCAATGATAAAATAAAATACTGATTTAAAATTTTTAGTTTATAATTTTCAATCCTCTAAAATATAAGCAATATATTTTTCTACAATGTGATAAAATCACATTAGTATTAAAAATGCTACCATTCCATCTCAGACAAAATGCATTTTATGAATATAATGCAGCTAGGAGTTAAGCTGTATTTGAAAAATGGTATGTAATTCATTGCTCAGTTGTGTTCTATAACCTAATAAAATAGCACTTTTATTACAAAGACATGTCCAAAAAGAAAAACGAATGTCACAACACATTTTATTTTGCCATATATATTTAAATGGTTGATTTTTTATGAAGCATACAGAGCTGGAGTATTTTTCTTTCTGACCCTGAGTTGCATATATATAGCTAGTACCATAATCAATTTCAAGGTACACAGAGAGGTAAAAATGTTCATAAAATGCAAATAGACACAGAAGTAGGACAGATAACTGCTACCGAATCATAACTGCAATGAACCTGGATTCGACAGGTTATGTTTTGCTAGATCTAGGGAATGCTTATGTGGTTAAACAGCCTTTTTAGTAGACATATGACAACATCTATTTTAGGAATCAGTTGGTAGCAGCTGTTCAAAAGAAATAAATAACCACATGTTTTTTTTTTTTTTTTCAGTGAAACAGAATATTGAAAATGCAAGTATTTCTTTGGTTAGCAGTATATGTCAAGAGTTCATAAGAAAAACAATGCTGAGTTATTTCTTGTCATTGGGAAATGAGTTAACAAATTGGTCCCTTAAAAGTTCAGAATTTTGTGGGGAAAAATATGGAGGGTTTAGCGGGAAATGGGAAGTAACTGTTCAGAATACAGGGTTTCTTTTTGGGGCGATGGAAATGTTGTAAAACTGATTATAACATTGTATGAATATACTCAACACTATTGAATTGTACATTTTAATGGGTAAACTGTAGGGTATGTGAATTATATCATAACAAAACTGCTATAAAAATTGTTGTCAAATGAATTGTTGTTTGGGATAAACTAAGTCAAAAGTTAGAAAATACGCTAACATAGCATAAGATTTGATACGATTTTTGTTTTCTCTAGGCTTCCTTAAATTAAAAACATGTGCAAACACTTTTGGTGCTAGTCCACATAGGAAATTCTTTGAATTTTCCAATTCTACCTAGGATGTCTGGAAATGTTAGTGAGAGAAAATGTCCATAATGGTGTTATTTGAGGTTTGACTTGACTCTATTGTAGTTTTAACTGGTATTAACCTCATAATTCAAACATTTATTTTGATTCATATTTAATATTTCAATAATGTTTATGCTTTATGATAAGATTTTGAGGCATTTCCTTATGTGTACAACACCAAAAATTTCAGGTTATCTTCCACCTTCTGTGAGAAAAGAACGATAAGTAAGACTCCTACTTATTCCATAACTGTGAACAGAAGCAGAAGCAACAGTAACCAAGAGACTTTTCGCTCCATCCTTTGGTGAACAACTGCTGGCTACTGCTCATCTTTACAATTTTCTAATAATTAGCGTGAGTTAAGTTAGGGCCCAGAAAATGTGGAACAGGTATTTTATTGATAGGTCTGTATCACTAACTATTATCATTGAACTTAACGTTTGTGTTTAGGAATCAGAATGTTCATTGCATAAAGACACACCAACTTAAAGATTATTGCATTAGAGAAGAATTTTAACTGGGAGCTCGGTAATCTAAAAAACTCGTAATGTGACTGTTGAAAAGAAGTCTGCCAGATGTACAAGCTTTAAGATTTGGGATATGATAAATCATACATAGCACATCTACTCTATTCTGTATCAGCTATAGTTTCTCAATTTGGCTCATTCCTCTATCCCAGTAGGGCCTCACTAGACTAGTTTTTTAATAGGTTGTCTATACCTGTACTGCCCTAATGGTAGCCACTGGCCATACATGGCTGCTTGAGTTTAAATTAATTAACAATAATAAAATTTAAAGTCTAGTTCCTTAGTTGCACTAGGCAACATTTTAAGTACCCAATAGCCACATGTGTCTTGGCTGGTGAAATGAACAGTGCAGAAACAGGAAACAGGACATTTCCATCATCAAATGTAACATTTGACAGTGCTGGCCCAGAGCTTTGCTGCTCTAAGTGTGGTCTACGGACCACAGCAGACTCGACCTGGGAGCCTGTCTGAAATACAGACTCTTGGTTTTCACTTCAGATCAGCTGAATCAGAACATGCATTTTAACAAGATCCCCAGGTAATTCTCGGCACATTAAAGTTTGAATAGTACAAGTCTGGACTTTCTTCAAATTACATGTTCTAGAATGCCGCTGAAGTGATCTTTTAAAAACATAAATGGGATTCTTTTTCATTGTTATGCTTTAATTTCTTCACTTTCTTCCCTATTGTCAAGTCTTCAAAAACCTCATTGGAGGCAATATAGTGTAATGGAGCCCTCAACAGTTTCCAGTCCAGCTTACATTATTCATTGACTTTAAGAGAGGTGCCTCTCTAAGCGATAGATTTGTTTGTTAAATGGTGGTAGTAGCTCACTGGGTTGCTGTGAAAGTTAAATCCGGTAATTCATTCACAGCTTCAAACACAATGCCTGGCACACTACGAGCACTCCACATGCTTCACTGTAGATATTTCACTTTTCTTTCTTTCTTTGCCTTGGATGACCTCTTCCCAAGGCGATCTCCCACTAACCATTCTAACATTGATCTCAGTAAACTGAATTCCTCTTTACCTTTTAAGTATTACCTGCTATATCAAGTTTTTCCTCAATATCTTCAGCTAGAGATAGGTATTTCCCTTCTTTTCTCTTCTACTTTTTTGCTTATGCGAACCAAACTGCTATGCACTGTTAAAAGTGTGTTTGCATACGTCTATGAGTTTCTAGAATGGAGAGCTAATTCTAACATCTATTGGAGTACCTAGAAAAAATGTTGACTTAAAAATGCTTATTGAAAAACCGCAAAAGTACCAGAAGGAAATTTAAGTGAATTTAAAAAAATACTTCGAGTAAATAAGGATTTTATAGGTCTAACATGAAATTCAGAAGTTATAAAAAAAAATTTGATAAATTTGATTACTCTAAAAATTCTATATGGTATATTCTATAACAATTATGAACAACGTTAATAAATTGGAAAAATATATAAAATACATGACAAATAATTCACATCTTTAATAAGTAAATGCTTGCAAATCACAAAAAGGAGAAAATTCCTCACAGAAAATGGGGAGCAACTAGGCTATTCACGCACAAAAATACAAATGGTCATTAAGTATATGAAAAGTTATTCAGCACTATTAATGATAAGTGAGAACAACAATACAATGTTTTAATTTAAGAGACTGGCAAGGGTTAAAAATATTGGTAATTGCATAAACAGGGTAATTTGGCTATGCTTTGCAAAATTTAAAACATGCCTATCCTTTGGCACAGCAAATTTCTATCAAAGAATTTGTTCTGATCAAAAATTTGATCAACTGAACACATGTATACACAAACACACACATGCATAAGAAAATAGTCACTGCATTTTGGGGAACTAGTTAATTAAAAAGTGATTAAATAAAATTATACACATAAGATGTTTAATGCGTAATAAGTGAGAAAGCCTAGTACAAAATGTGTTAAAAATCTGGAACCTTAGGTGCATACAAAAATATCTGGAAAGGTACACACCAAAAGTTGTTACCCATGCAAAAAGTTACATGATTTATAGTAATTAATTTTCTCTTTCTTTTTTGTCCTTCCTTTATTCTCTGAAATTTTTATGGGACTAGGAAAAACAAAAGTTAACAAAGCCTGCCCCCCCCCTTCTTTCCTCCCTCCATTTCAGAAGTTATTTGACAATCACGAGATAACTTTATCTTAGAGAAGAGGCGTGTTCATGCCACATCCTCATAACTTCTCTTAATCTTACCAGAAGGTGAGAAAGAAAATTCTGGGATAAAAATAATTCCTCAAACTTTTAAATTGTACTTATTTCTTAAGGCTTTGATGTTATACTGACAGTTCATATTAGAGAAGGAGACCTCTAAGGGAATGAAAAAAAAAAGTGTTAAGGTTGACTGCACTTGTGTTAAAGGTTGTGAGGTCAATGTAATGATGACATCGGTTTCCCCATTAATTCTGGGGTTTATCAGACTGATCTAGCTGTACAGGCAAGGGTCTCTTTTCTTCCTCTGCTTTACATGCACATTCAATAGAAAAGGACAACCTTTCCTGAGAGAAGTGACCTAGTTTTTTTGATCAAGGGTAAAGGCAGTATCTTCAGTCTCAAAAGATTTGTCATGATAACTGATGAAGAAATTAAATTGTTTACTGGATTTAAACAAAAACACACTACATTAGTGTGTTAGTCATTTAAGCGCAAGAAGACCAGTGAAAACTCTAAGTATATTTATGCTTAATTACAGCAGAAAAAATATGAGGTAATTCTTTGATGATGAAAGTAATTTTTGCTTGGTAACACCTGGATTGTATTGTCATAATTTTCAGCACAATAACTGGATGATAACAAATGTTCAACAAATATCTATAAGTAGGTAGATTAATCATAAAATTTATATGTTTCCATGTGGGGAAAACTAAAATCAAAGGGAAAATTTTCTAAGAGTGGTATTAGAAAGAATAAAAGAGGATGCTAACTATAAAACAGTGAAAACAGCCAATTTGAAAAAAATAAACTTGAGTTTTTACTTAGAAGTCCGATACTCAATTATATTCACTAATAAGTCCTGAAAAGAGTACAAGTCTCACAAGTAACAGTGATCTAATCTTACATTAAAATAATATTTTCCCGATAGTCACACAATGTTAATAAAATTAAATGGTATCAGAGCTGATAATGAAAATGAAAATATTTAACAATCTGTAGAACATAAGCACTTACGATCAGAAAGGATGCCCAATAAAACGTCAACAATACAGACACTGAATTCCAGCCCTGTACAGTATTTATCTGCTTGGCATGTACTACGGTTAGAGAATCCCCTACAAATGTGTATGCTTAATTTATTCCACGCCACTGATGACTGATACATTTCAGAACCATTTAATATTCTTTAGCAGCACACTGCTGACAAATATAAATAATTTATAAAGCTAACTAGAAGCGATTCTCCTAATGGCTGGTTATTTTCTAGCTGAATACTATAAAATCCATGTCTGAATACTGATTTTTCTTGTTGTAATATTTCTCATTTACCTTGAATGTTATAAAATAGCATAGCATTGTTTCATTAGTGTGTGATCTCGGCAAGTGACAACCCTGTCGGTACCGGGTTTGACAATTTTTACAAGAAGGTAGTTAAATTAGATTGAAAAATGACAAAAAGCTTCCATCTTGCTTTTATCACCGCTAGTGGCTTTATGAGGTGCTGCATGCGGCGCTGTGATGATGATAATGAGGCTGGATCCAGGGTCAGGGGGAAAGAGAGCCCTGATTCATTAGTGACGCTTGCCATGGTCAAAAGAATTGGAAGTAATAGTACGTAACGTGCCACATAGTTGCCATCCCTGACTCAGTTATCTCTAAAGTTCCTTCATGCTCTAAAATTCTATTTTTCTCTTAAATGTTGTGACTCAAAATGGTTATTTCACTTTCCAAAGTACATAATTTATAACTAAGGCGTATTATAGCTAATGATAGAAACTGGTTCACTGCACAAGCATCATACTATTCTATATATACAGCTCTGTAATACTCTTATTCAGTTACAGAATTTCATGGGGCATCACAAATCGCTTTGTAAACTTGAAAATGCATCACTGACTGTTGTTCTCGTTGGATAAACCACACAGCCTGTGATTTATCTCAGCGGACACCATTACCATTTTGATGTGGTAGGCCTTTGATTTAGAAGTAGATCAAAATCGGATGTGGTCATTTCTGACACCTTCAAAAGCCATCTCTAATAGTTCGAATGCTCATATGTGTCATAGTTAAATGTGCTCATAGTTAAATAAGAGGGATATAACTTCTATTTGCAGCTTCCGTCATTTGGGTTAACATCAATATTACATCAGAAAAGCTGAAAGATCCACATGTATGAACACGGAGATAGTCCTTTCATTGTTTTACAGATGTACGGTTCTCAGGACATGGTTCCTTGAGTGAAGATAATGGTATCGAGTGATGAGTTTTACATTTGGATAGCCAAGTTAGCTGAAAGATGTGTAACATCACAAGTAGCAGAGTTCCCTAATACCTGTGGTAGGGGTACGTGAATTATTTTGTGTACATGAAATGACAAAGAGTTACCCATGTTTCACGAGGGATAAGTCAAACACAAATGTCAAACACTAGCATCAGGGTCCAAGGATATAACTTGTTCTTTATGCAAATGCAGTGTTTTTACTTATCTAAATTCATTGAAAATTACTTAAAATATCCTGTGGGTTACACATTATTACTAAACCCTCCCCCAGAAAATACGACCTCAAAATATACTTCTCAACCAAATAGATAAAACCAAAGAAACAACGATATAACATTCAGACTTACAGACAAAATAATTCTGAAAATTTGTTCTTACCTATAAAATATGAAAGGAGTATCGCTAGGAGCACGGAGACCCCTACAGCACACAGGGCAGTACATTTCCAGCTACAGTACTTTGAAGACTTCTTGAATTTGAAAGCACTTCTTGATAGGGTGTTTCTAGGTAGTGGCCGAGTAGGCGGCGAATAAACAGAGCCAGATGCCATTGTGTATCCCGGGGTTGCAGTACTGAACAGTGGCGTTGTCCCTGTTCCTGTTTTGAATAGGAAATGCCTGTGGAACAGGAGAATATCATTATACATTACCAATATCAATATGCAAATATGTTAAAGTGTGGAGACACAGACAGCTACGTATTAGCTCTCCTGTCTTTTAATCACTTATTTCATATAATTAAAAATAGAAATTAAGAAAAATGACGCTGATGAAAGAGACTGATTTGTAATGTATACAGCAGTATTTATGCACACAAGTGATTAGCGTGCCTTTAAATAGACCTCCTGAGAAACTATGAAGTTATTCTGATTATAGCATTTCCTGCACAAAGCCATTTTGAAACTTCTCTTTATGAAGTGCCTTAAAAACACCTTTACATTTTGCTTAAGAAAACGAATCTTACTACTTTATAGCTACGTGTGTATTTACTATTTTATGAGAATGTGTAGTCATATAATCATAAGAATGCATGAGCACATTGATATTCTGCAGACTGATCTATTTCCTGGATGTCCATGAAACATTGTAATTCTCCCCTACTAACCAGCACTATCAAGCTTGGACTCAGGCAGCTGGTCAGTTCTGGAGGTGGGCAAACCAATTTTATTTTTAGGTTATGTCAAACATAACCAGGAAGGTAAATCTGCTGGGAGGTGGGAGGGAGAAAAAGGAAGGAATCACAGAACATTTTCTTAAACCAACTTAAAGAAATGAAGGAGTCAGCGAAGCAGGATCTAGATCAAATATAGAAAGCTTCCTGAACAACTGAGCCATAAACTGCAGGGCGAACTGCCTCTAAAAGTTTTATGCTCTCTTCCTTTGAAAATGATCAAACAGAAATTGAGTGATCACATGACAAGAGTGCTGTATGAGGAATTCTTTTAAAAAAAGTGACTAATTTTAAGATTCCTGTTAATGATAACCCTAAGTCCCCAGATTTTTTTTAAAAAGCACCGTGTTTTTATGGTTTACATTTCATGATTATGCTAGTAATTCATAGTGTATTCAGTTTGTGTCTTAACAGTTATCATTAGTTCCCTAACAACATGTTCAATGAAGTCAATGGACTTGCTCTTTCATTCATATTCAGATTATAGGTTTCCTAGAATACTCTCCCGTGGTACAGTATAGTCTTTATGCAAGATTATGTTAGATGGTGCATACTTGAATATTTTAAAATTTAATACTCATGTACTTATTTTAAAGTGCATTAAAAATGGATTGAATATATCAAATTAAAGGGCCAAAAAGACAAAACTCAGAAGTTACACTGCTGAGGTTCAAATCCTGCTTTACTACTCACCGTTGGGCCAAGTTACTTAACCTCTTTCTGGGTTTTGGTGTTCCCATTAATCTGTAATACTATCTACCTCTCAGAAGTTGCTATAAGGCTTATATGAGTTAACATTTACTGTAAAGTGCTTAAAATAAAGCAAGCACAATGTTGAGTGTTTGATAAATTAAAGAACCAAACTCGTGGTTTTATGTATATTATCACCTAGAAAGGATAATCAGGTATTTAGTTACAGTCCACTTCTAGAAAATTAGTAAGTGAATAACTAACTGGGTAGCTGGTATACAGACATGGCGAAAGTCACAAAAGTTTGTCGAAAGCAGCTGTAGCAGAAAGAATTCAGGATTAGAGATCAGAAGATGTGAGTTTAAGTTCTTGGTCTTTCATTTTCTAGGTATGGATCCTAGAAAGCTTTAGGGGTGTGTGTGTGTGTGTGTGTGTGTGTGTGTGTGTGTGTGTGTGTGCAATCTGTATAATGGAACTAATTATTTACTTATGTCACAAGGTTGTAAATCGGCTAATGCATCTAAAAATGTTTTATCAACCACAAAATTAGAACGTATGCAAATGACAAGTTACTACTTCTATAAATTATACAAGAAACTGTTCTGTGAATCCATTTTCCCCGTGGAACTACTTTATAAAGCAAATTTAAAAGTTTATAGCCTGAATTAAATGCTATGTTGGAAGCAGAATTTTTAGCACCTACTACCATATTCATATTCAGCAAGGTTATTAAGAATATGGGCTCTGGGACTAGACTGTCTGGGTTAAATCCAGACTTCATCTCTAATTAGCTGGGTGAGCTTTGGCAAGTCAGTTAAATTTTCTGTGTCTTGGTTTTATCATCTGTAAAATGGGAATAATAATAGTACCTCTTACATAGGCATTTTATGAGTATTAAATGAAGTAACATAGAGGAGGCGTTTACATATATTACATGTTAGTATATAACACAAGATAAATGGTCAATAAGCATTAGCTATTTTTCTTCCCAAATTCATTTATTGGAATCTATATCCCAAAAGACCAAAAATTATCATTTGAAGACTTTAAATAAATCCCAATTCAAAATGTAACAGCCTCAAAACCAATGTATATGAAATGAACTGCCCGATTTACAAATTTGATATTGGTGATTTCATACACGGGCATGTATTGTGTCTTGGTGAGAAGATGCACTATCACACCTAGGAGTCACCTGGTCATTTAGATTAGGCGCAGGCATACTTTTTCTGTAAAGGACCAAACTGTAAATATTTTAGGTTCTTCTGGCTATACCATCTCAAATCTGCTGTTATCTCATGACAGTGACAATACCTGAATGCTTGAGTGTGGCTGTATTCAAATAAAACTTTATTTATGGACTTTAAAATATTATTCCATATGACTTCCCCATGTCATGAAATATATATTTTTTTTCAGTTACTTAAAAATATAGAAACCATTCTTAGCTCCTGATCACTACAAAAACAGGTGACAGGCTGGATTTGGCCTATGAGCTGCAGTTGACCCTCTAGTCTAGATTCTCACTTTATTTTTTTTAGGATTATACATGAAGAGCGAGCAAGAGGCTCGGCAGACCACAGCAACAGACTATTTCTTCACTGCCACCAGAAAAGATTAAAAATGCATTCCAAAGGATGCACATCCACTCCTTCTGGAGAAGGTGAATGTCAAGTTGGACGGGTAAAGGTAACTGGGCAAAGATCCCACAAAAACTCTGTTCCCTTTACTCTCCATCATACCATTATGTTTATTTTATTCAAAACGTTTCTTACAATCACGTATGCTCTTGTTTATTTGTTTATGTGGTGGATTAAAATCTTAAAATACTATTTTAAGTGTTTTTTCCTTCTGAAATCCCTCCCCCCACCTTTCTGTCTCTGCTTTGTCTCACCTCTCTTAATTCTAGCAGCCGCTTTACTGCACTGCCTCCAGGACAGATAAGACAAGATGAGAAGTAGAAATAGCCTGAGTGTCTTGCTGGTTTTTCAAGCCTAGTCTACTGGGTGAAATGGAGTGGACCAGGGTATAACCATTATGTCTGGGAAAAATACGGTGTGAGATAAAACGGGGTTTTCCTCCAGACTACTAGATTATCTTTAGGATGAGGGCAGGAAGAGAACCAGGGGGGAGCTGATGAGTGCAGAGGACTCCACAGGGCCCAGAAAGAGAAGCTTGCCCTCCGCTTTGTGGCAAGTCTGGGGAGGTGGCAAGAGGCCACAGAAGTCTAAGGCTCTCCCTACCATGTCCATGCCATGCTTGAGGGCACAGAAACAGCAGACAGAGCTACCTGATGACGCTATGCACACAGACACAAGCGGCATCTGAATGGCAACAAGTGTGTAGGTCAGTGGCCAAAGACAGGCTCTCTTGCCCTTAGTGTTTGGTACCAGGAAGAACCTCTGGGGAAAAGTAGAAATGGAAAGGATTTGGGATATAGCCAAAATGTTAGAAAGAAACAAAATTTAGGAGATAAAGATTCCCCTTAGACTAGAAAGCTTTCTCATTAAGAATTAGGAAGAGGGAAAGGGGGGAATGAATGAGGCCAGAAGATCCGCCATGCCTCACAGACAGAGGCCCTTCTCCTGGCTCTCCTGGCAGAGTCCTGGAGAGGTAGAGACCAGGCAGAACATCGGGAGGCCAGGGGACATCTGAGACCCGCAGGGGTGATAGGATTCCACGGAGAACACTGATGTGTGAGTGGAGTGTGTGTGGCGCAGGTACAGAGAGCTTCCCTGAGGTTCCTGGGTCTCAGAATTATCTGTATGGAGCAGAAGTACTTCTATGGCTTCAGTAGTGCAGAAATGGCAGAGTGTGCCACTGGACCAGAAGAGGCCACACAGACAGGAATGCAGGCTCCTTCAGCAGTGACATGGAGACTAGTAAGAACACATAGCATGAACACTCAATGTCTTGGCGAAGAAGACCCAAGCATTTGATGGGCCCTGCTGTGCTCACAGTAGCAAGTAAGGGAGTGAAGTAGGGAGGGAGAGACACAAATTGTTTGAGTAAAGTTTCTAGGAAGAGGGCTTCAAATAAAATATAGACAGAAACGTTTAAAATATAAAGTTGTTTAGCATATCGCACTGATGGATAAGAATGATATAAATATTCATCACACAAATGTATTGACTGTCTTTTCCCACGAGAATGTAAACTCTATGGTCTTATTTGCCTCTAGGTATTTTCAGAACTTGGAAAGTTCCTGGCACATAATAGTTGTTCAATAAACATTGTAAAATAAATAAAATGGTGACCATTGTGCTGATGTGAAAAGTCAGTCTTGGAGAAATTAAGTACCCCGGACAAGGACTCTCTGCTAATAAATAAATGACTAAATAAAATAAAGATAAACAAAAGTTGTAAATTATAGGAAAATGTTTTATAGCTTTATTGAAAGTGGTTTGAGTCATTTCTTTTTGGGAAGTGAAGTCTGAACATAAGCCTGTGGGACTCTACTGTATGATCTTAGCCTGACGTTAAAGAACATGTATCTACTTACTGTGTGCAAGCCAATGGGCTACACACATGCCGACTTCAAATTAGACAGCTCCGTTTCGGTTTCCAAAATTTGTGTTATCAATACATGATGTCTGTCCGTTTTAGTGATACTGGTAAAGAACTCTTTGAAGAACCAGGCTTGAATTGCTACAAAATTATTTTTCTTAGAGCAATATGCAACTTTGGAATATTGTTGAAAACAAATATGATGATATTCAAAAATACGCTATTCATCAATATTAGTGGGACTGAAGACAGCTTTACCTTAAAGGCATTTCTAACGTACTCAATACACAAATTTACTCTTGTTGCAAAAAAAAACAGAATTTAATTGTATTTGTTGGCCGCTGACTTTAAATCAAATTAGTGCTTTGGATATATGTCCATAATAAATACAAAAACATTATAAAACACTGAAAGGGAAGCCAAGTCACGAGTGCACTGTATTTCAAAATCACTGGTCTTTGCTATTTTCAGACAATTTTCCAGTATGTCAGTAAAGAACTTGTAAAGATTGTTTATGTTGATGTATTTGGAAACCAAATAGTGCCATCCATGTGAAAATAATTCCTTTAGGTAAATGAGGCCTCAAAACAGATATGCTAAAATGCATACATAAAGATCTCTCAGACAGAAATTAGAAGAGTAGAAAAGGACTATGGCAACATGCGTCCTGTAGAGGAGAACGTCTGGTGTCATGTTCGGTAGGAGTCTTGTTGTTTTTTAGGTTCAGACAGGAAGCTTTCTTTCCAAAGTCAGCAATGTCCTTTCTACTGCACTGCAGAAAATATCAAGCACTGACAAGTGTGTCTGGTGACTAATGCATGTCCTTAAGCCCGCGACTTCTTTTTAACCGTTTCAACATCTCACACAATGCTTAGGACACGTCTAGAACTCCACGAATGTTTAATGAGCAAACAGATAAGTGAATACTGCAATTTAACTATGGGAAAATCATACAATGAATTCTTGAGAAAATGCTTTTATCGCCTAATTCACTCACTATACGGCACATATATCTGTGTGCCATTACAGTCTTTCCCCATCCTGTGACTCTCTGCCTACAGCCTTGGGAATACGCTTCTCATGTATAAAATATTCTGCAAAAATTACTATCAGAAACATATGGTTTTGACCTGGCATCCGCATGAGGCTTGTAGAATAAAGACAGAAATTTTCTTTACTTCTCAGACCATATTTGGGAATGAAAAACGTGAATCCTGTGAGAATATTCCCCATTGAATCCGGCAATAAAGCAGCAGCAGCGGCTCCTTTTTAACACGGAGCACACTGGAGCAGGCCGATTCCGTTCTGATGTTTCCAGCGACGCCCTGCGTGACGCCCGCCTCCAGTTCCCCAGCTATCTGTGCCGCTGCTCTCACTCTGGTGATGAACTAGACAGGCACACACTTGAAGAGAGACTATCAGAGACTGAGATGAGGAAAATCAATTTCAAAGCCCCGAAGACAGTGGGTGCAGAAGGTCACTGAACACTAACAGTTGCTTTGCGGCTGCGGAATCTTGAGGGGGATCCTATTTAACAACAACAGCAACCAGGCAAGAACTGTGCGACGGCGTGGCGTCATTAACTGCGATGCCATGTCACAGAGAAAAGGGGGATGCGAAGGACTGCTCCATGATGAGCACAATTAACACCTGCTTGTTTTTCTTCTTAAGCAGAAAGATCTGTTTCTTTGTCAGCCTGCCTTCCGACCAACATTTTCATTTTGGCTCCCACCTTCTGTTCTGGCTTATACTTCTAACCGATTTTCTGATGTTATCTTTCTATGGGTCATGTCACAAATTTAAAATCAGTAGGGACAAAGACTGAATTTCCTCATCTTTCTGGCTGTCCCCATTCCCGCCCTCAGGTCCCGGTTAGTAACGCTATCCTTTAGGTTTCTCTCCCGGTGGACGTAGGGGTAATTTTCAATTACTCTTGTCTCCTGTCTGCCCCCTCCTCCCATCCAGCATTCAGCCTGTCAGAGGATCTCGCACTATTTCCTTCACAGCGTTTCTTTCTCTTCTTTTTTCCTTTGTCTTTTTTGTGTCAGGGTAGAGGAGTTCTTCTGAGTTCTTATACCTCAACTTCTCCCTTTAAATCTACTTGGCAGAGGCAGAGAAGAGGCGAAAATAACATTTTCATTTCAAATTTTCTTCTACTCTCAAATGAAATGTCATGTTTTAAATACAGGCCCTACATAGTACACTGAATTACTTCTATAGGTCCAGTCATAATATCCATCTACTCCTATGTTTTAGGTCACTTACAATTGCTTCTTATAATTTCTATTTTTCATATCATAACCTAGCAGGTATGTTTTGTTCATTCATAACTCTTCACTTTTGTTTGATTTTGCCTTTAAAAGTAATAGCCACAAAATTTATTATCATAAAATATTTAGTGGAAAAATAATCACATCTTTTTGGGTAAATATAAATGTGTCTGCCTATGTTATGTCATATAGAATATCAACATATTGATGCTCATGTAAAAGATCCTAACATCAAGTACAAAATTAAATGAATAATATATAATTAAATTGTAAGCTTAAAGGGTTACCAGGAAGCAAATAAGTTAATAGTAACCTTTTGTTCAGGAGGTTAATATAATCACAGTATTCTTCTAATATCAAAAACATGGTTTAAAAAGTTGGAAATTATACAGAGCAAAATGAAAAGCACCCCTGGAAAATGTTTTACAGCATCATTCAAAGTGGTTTGAGTCATTTCCTCAATGGGATATTAGGACAGAAAATAAAAGTCAAAAGGAAAGTGTGTAACCGCTGAAAGAAATTTTAATTAGATTAAGTTCATAACTGGTTATCTTTATAGAAAGGGTTTTTTTCTTCCATCTTTTATGCAGTGTTAAAAACCCTTTTAGAGATTAAAAAACAAAGTAAATGATTAGAATAAAAGAGTACAGTCATTCAGCTTCTGTCCCTAAGCCACAGTCAAAATCTTTATTAGTGTCATACAGACACCTGGAAAGATATTTCTATTGCATATAACACATTATATCTTATAGGGAGAAAGGTTCTACCGCACAGAAATGCTGATGCTTTCTTCCTTCCTCTTTCTTACATTCTTTGCTGAACAAAGAGAGTAACGTATGTCAAAGTACATGTGAAATGTTTAAATAAAATGTCTTGATGTCCTGCCTTCTACTTGTGTGTCTAGGCAAAACAATAAAAAATTTACATAGAATATAGATTGCTTGTTTCAAATTAGAGGCTCTGATTTCAAAGACAATAAGTCAATGAGAAGAAAGATTGGCTATATTTGGTCAAATCTGCAACCTTTCCAGAATCCAAAGTTCTCACTTAAGAGCTAAGGAAATTTTAAGGTATAGGTTTCTTTTCCTTCAGGCAAAATATAACTTCCGGGATTTAAGAGGCTTATTAAAGGTCTCACAAGATTTCCTCAACATCAAACGACTCTTCCAAAATGACATTTTCAGATCTAAAGCAAATGAATCCCACACTTGTGGATTAAATTTACCTGGAAATATATGAAGGCTAAAATTAACTACTGAGTTCAAATAGTTTCAGTCACTTGATAATGCCAAAACAATGGACAGTTTGCCTAGAATTCATTTGAAGATAAAATACTTTTTAAAAATTGTCCACATATACAAAATTTAATTATTGTGTATTATTTTTCTTCGATGCTGCCCATTACCACTCATTTAATTACTAGTGGTATATAACTGAGAGTATATATATTTAATATTGTAAAGGTTAAAACAGCCCAAAATATTTGTCAGTATATATTTGAAAGAAATGATATGCTTGAAAGATGACATTAACTATTATCTAAACATTTTGAACACCTGTGCTTCATTATCACAGTCTTTAGAATTTTCACTAGCGAATTCTGAATTTTAAATCCATAGCCAACTGGATTATCTGTTGAATATATATTTAACAATGTGTTTATAACTAATTAACAGGCTGAAAAAGCAGTTTATTTAAATGATATACTTT
Organism: Rousettus aegyptiacus; assembly: GCF_014176215.1. Taxonomy (NCBI): domain Eukaryota; kingdom Metazoa; phylum Chordata; class Mammalia; order Chiroptera; family Pteropodidae; genus Rousettus; species Rousettus aegyptiacus. The sequence goes on from NW_023416286.1 coordinate 29,151,542, forward strand.
AGATAATGATGCAAGAAAATACAAAATTCTGGCAGGTATTCAATAGAAAACTAAGGAAAGTAAGCCTATATAAAAAATTACCTGTTCTTATTCAATGCTGAGTTCCTGTTTGTTTTCCTTACCTTTTAGCAACTGATTCTCAAAAGATACCCAGAGACAGCTAGTACAATTACCTACTGTGCTTAAATACTTAGCTAGTAGAGAGACATCTGCATCAGTTGAGGATGACGGCCCTCAGAAGCTCTGTAAGATTCCCAAGCTAAGAGACTGCAGAGGCTGCTATGACGTTTCAGGGGGAAGCTCACCCACACTAGCATCTGCATAAGACTGCAAAAGGTATTCACTCACCCCGCACCGGAAAACAGTTCAACCAGACTGATTATGGGATCACGGGAGTTAGTAGGTCTTGTGAACTTATGTAGTCAAAGGTTAGGTCACCAATATGAGCTGAAATGTACTTAGAGATCATTCCATACATTAAAGCGGTGGTTCTCAAACTTGAGCTTGCACTTGGATCTCTTGGAAGGCTTGTTAAAACAGAAGGTCCGGGGTGGAAGCCCAGCAGTGGATGTTACTGGTCCAGGACCTGCACTTTGAGAACCTCTGCAGAATGGTGATTGGCATATTAGTTTCTTGGTTTCCATTTAACTTCAAGACTAGCATCCAGATTGTATAACAAATCAGAAAATCAATTCTAAAGCCTCCTGCTTAGAAAGTCCCTGCTGGCAGGTTACTTCAAGTAGTCCATTTAGAACAAACAGAATTTGTACAACGTGAGGCTCGATCCATCTGACCTCAGCGTCAAACGGCTTAAATTTTTTGTTTGTTTGTTTTATGTCATCTCCTTCCTTTATTGTTCTTCTCTTTCAATTTCACCTATCTGTTCAAAACTCAGTTTCCTCAATCCTTTCTAAATTTCATTGCAACTTTGTAAGTATCTACCATGTGAATTGGCCTTTATCTCCAAATGACACACCAGTATCTGTTCTCTTTTGGTTCCTTGTTTTCTGTATTTGTATCAATATTTCCATGTGCTTATAAAACATTCATCAATACACTATAATTCCACAAGCACCTTCTTTAGGGGTTCTCTTTCTTTTCTCTTTGAACTAAATACTTAGAATTGTGAGCCATGTAGAAGTCTAGCTGATAATTCACCCTGTGTAGTTACAACTTCCCAAAAAGTTTGTTTCACTATTTTCTTCATATAGATCATATTATTTCTCTACTTTTAACCTTTCTGGCTGGAGTAGTTGTTCATATATTCTTTTGTCCTTTAAAAACTTTGCTTCAATGTATTAAAATCTATATAGGAAGGAAAGAGCTTCCTCTACTCATTTCTTTTATCTACTTTCAATTCTAAATATTTTCAAAGTGTTGTGCAAACACACACACACACACACACACACAAACCCACATACACAACCTCCTTACCCCTTTACGCATGTGCTATTCTGAAGAGAAGGAAAAGAAAAGTATTTTTTCTGCACGACATGCCTTTTCCTCAACTCGTTTTCCTTTGTAAGTTGCTGAGGACAAAGCAATGACAATTGAGGTGATGTTTCTAGCACTGGTCAGAGTGGATGCACTACCACATCCTGACAAGGGTTGTAGAGGTGGTAGCTCTGACCTGCAATACAGCAGCAGGAAAAATTCTCGTACTGAGGTTCAGAGGGAGCAGAATTCCAGCATAACCGAAAAGAAAATCCCACACTGAATCTCATTACTATAATTAAAGAGAAAGTTTTTCTTTCACCTTTTAGATGCCATTTTAAAACACACTTTCAAAGGTGGACACAGGAGAACCTAGAAGATTACTTAACTGGTATGAGTAAAGTCAAAAGTATTTGAAGGACCAGTTTTTAATTAACTTTTTTGATAACCACTTCTTTGATAACCACTTCTAATACCTGACAAAAGCTATAACAATAAAAAATAGCAAATAAAATCTAAAAACTGAAAAGGCTTATCTCAATGGCTCATAAAAAGGTGGAACCTTTAAGAAATAATACAGTTCACCTAGAGTGAGTAACAATAAACTAAACTTAAAACCTTTTTCTCTTTGCATTTTGTTAATTTGATTTCTGCTAATTTTCAAATAGGATGAGTCTAGAAAAGGTGCGTGTGCCATGCCTGTGTATGCGTGTATACATTTTCTAAGAATTGGCCAGGGCTTGTTCAAAATGGATTCAATATTTTGCTTCCAATATAAAGGTATTATTACTACAAATTTAATTGAAAATGTTTTATAGTAATACATGATGTACCCCTGAATTGTGAAAATATTTTAGACTTCTACTAATTAAAATGACTCTTTTATTTAAATAAACTTTAAAATAATTATGGTACACACTTTAAAAAAATATTTTAAACAAGAAAATGAAAACATCCCCCAAGTGAGTAATCAACATTAGAATGTAAATTATATATTTTGATGAAAAACAAAAGAACAAATATTTAATGATTCTAGCTGCGACACAGTGAGTTAGTGAGACTGATAAACTACTTCTTTGTGCTGATAGCATGTTGTGATCTCAAATCTATTACACTCTTGAACTGATGTGCTATTATCTTTGGACAACTTTCACGCCAGGTGATCCCAGCAAGAAAAATGTCTTAAATGAAAAGCTTATAAACAAGATACATTTCACGACTGTTACCTGAATTAATATAAGCTATTAGTGGTTGTACAAAAAGTGGTTTGAGGCGAAAATTGTTTTTAATATTTTACCAAAAAATTGTAATATAAATGTATTAAATTATGCATTTTAGCAATTACCTCTTTATTAATTTGTAATTATATTAAATACACAAATATGTTCACGGTAAGTACAGTAATATGTGTTAATTGATCTCTGAAAACTGGAAGGAGGAATTCTAGAGAGTATTAAGATAATTTGTGGGAAATATATTTTAAAGAATTCTTTATTATCTTCCACATTTACTTTTCAGTTGTAACTGAGATGTATATATAATATAAAATTTAAGTATAACCACAGCTGTATAAAACACATAGGGTTATAGCAGGAAGGAAAACATTTTTATTATGACTCATTTTAACTTAGATGTGTCTATAATCAAGCACCGAATCATGTTACAGAGTTTGTTTGGGAGCATTAAGAACTGAATGACAACTGAACAATTTAATTCTGAAAATATGTCGGAGTTTTCTTTACCATTATCATGAAGGTTAAAATAATTTAACAGTCTTCATTTTACATTTTGGATATTTCAATGGCATAGTCATCAAATGCATGAGTTAGACTACATCTTTTCTTACAGGTTTTAAGATATTAATTATAACTACCGTTGGCAGTTATTACATACTAAATAAGTTAAAATTAAAATGGAAATGATAAAGAACATCTTAAAATTGCTATGTGCTATTTGAATAAGGCTTAATCTATTTAATTATTAATTCCTTTAATTATTGATGGCCATCTATGCTTAAAATTGTTCAGTCAAGTTCTTTCTATAAATTTGAGAAGTGTGATCTAGATAAAGAATTTCAGGTATAGATATAAGTATGTGAAGAACAAGAGAAGTTCAGGGTTGTAAGAGATGTTGAAGGTATCATAGTCAATCAGATGTGTGATAGTGAGCAAGAAATAGTTAACAAAACAAAACAAAAAACAACCAGTACAAAGAGTGGGAAGTGGTTAAGTAAAACTTATTGAACACCTGTTTACCTTGTGCAAATATTACCTAATTTAAACTTCACAAAATCCCCACTCTTTGTGTACGTGTTTAAAATCTACTTTTTTAAATGAGGAAACTGAGACTTAATATGTCAAAGTTTATTTAGGAACAAAGCCAGGCCTTTTTTGTCCTAAAATTCTGTTGTTAACCAGTTACATAATATTGCAGTAGTCTCTAAATGAGGTATATACCTTATCTTGTTTAAAACACACTTCTATTTGTAAGTATCATCTATCTTTTAAGCTTTTATAATATTTAATACATTGATGATGGTGGAGCCTACACTCAGCCCTTTTGTTGGAGAGTCACTAATGGCTATGAGCTCTCCTGAGAGAAGAGCAAGAGTTCGCCAAGTAGAGGAGTCGATAGTAATGTCCTCGCCTTTTAGATTTTGCAGGTTGTGTATGACTAAATACAAGACTTTTCATAATACTTAGGAATGAGTTGTGGAGTAATTTTGAAAACCTTTTTTAACCACATAATGGTTAGCCAGTTAGCTCATTGCAAAGTACCTAAAAGAGTTATAAACCTTAAAAATGAGTAAAATATATAAAAAGAAAGTTTCGAATTTGCTGATCTTTTCTGTAATAAAAAATAGCTGTTATTACTATGCTACAAGTTGAAAAAATTATTAATCTGTCTCTTCAAGGTATAGGTAGTATTCAAGAATGAATAAGAAAGTATTGCTTCTCTAAACATACTCTTAGTACACAGAGAATATTTTTAAAACTTACATTTGGAAATATTCCATCAATATACGATTTTGTTGCCAAGAACAATGATAGACATCTATAACAATTTTCAATTTTCTAAAATGCTTAAAAGCCTGCAAAACATGGTATTTTAGTGGCCTTTGTTCTTATTTATTTAAAAATGTGAAAATGCAATAACTTTCAATTAGTTTGCTAGAACATCAGAGAAATTAGCCAGATTTCTAAAAAAGTCGAACTCAGAACCAGAGGAGAGAACGGTGGTTGCTGGGGGTAGGGGCTGAGAGCGGGGGTGGTGGTGGTGGTGGGGAAATGGGGAGATGTTGGTCGAGGGTACAAATTTTCAATTATAGGATGAATAAATTCTGGGGATCTAATGTACCGCCTGGTGGTTACAGTCAGTAACACCGTATTTATACTTGAAATTGCTAAAAGAGTAGACCTTGAGTGTTTTTAACACACACACACACACACACATGCACACAAAAGATAACTATGGGAGGTGATGCATGTGTTAATTAATTTGACTGTGGTGATCATTTCATAGTGTGCATGTATATATATATATTAAATCATCACGTTGTACAGCTTAAAAAATCATGTTGTACAACCCGAATATATATAACTAATTGTCAATAGAAAGTTTATATAAATATTAGACAGGACAGAAACACTTAAGATATGATTCATATTAGATAAATAATTATCTTGTAAATTTATATTTAATAAATAATTTATAAAATGAACAAAATTAATATTGAAATATTATTATTTAAAAATATTATTTATTTCATTTTATCCTTTCAATTTTTATATATGCATGACATTATATATAAGATTAGTACATTTTTACATCTGTAACATTTATAATTTAACAAATACATGTATTTTGGGATCGAATGATTTTTTTTCTTTCAGGTATAACAGAAAAAATCTAGAGACACTAGAAGAAAAGGTAATGAACTTAGAAGTTGTGATCTAAGATCTAGACAAGAGCTAACACTAACTAGTCATGTGACCTCAGGCAGCTTATTAAATGTCAATTGGTCTTTAAAAGAATGAAAAAGCAAAGATAAAAAGAATGAAAAAGATTAGATAATTTAAGATTAATTCCAGTTAAGAAATTTGTTCTGGAATAGAGTTCATTTTTTTTCTCAACAGGCACAACTTCTCCAGGTCATCTCTAACTTGAGTTTTTCATAGTAGCACATTATAAGACTTCCATAAATATCTGCTGAACGAATGAATGCATTCAGGCTTTATTTTATGAAATACCACTATCCCACCTCAGAAAGTTTTCTCCCCCATATTATTGTTGTTACTTTTTTTTTAAAAAAAATTCTGTATTTGAAAATTGACTTCATAGTTCATTTCCTCTAGGAAGTCACATCAGTGAAACTGAGAGTACAGTGATTATTCTCACAATACAAAAATACCTATCTCCAAAGCAGAAAAAGCTATTGTTTACAAAAATTAGTTGACTTGCAGGTTCTTGGAAGTTGTCATTTTCCTTCATAAATACTAAATCAATGATTTTACCTTTAAATGTGTAGCATAAGAGAGGAATAAAGAAAAGCAGACAAAATAAAATGCCAGGCACTTTATATATGACGTTTCAATGAATCCTTATCAAATTTTAGTGAAATATTATCAAACCCATTTTATATATATAAAAAAAACAAGATAAAATGTATGAATAACATGCTCAAGGTTACATAGCTAGTAGGATGTTGAGATTTTAATCCAGATTTTTCTGTCCCCAAACCAATGCTTTTTTTAGTATTCCATGACCAGAAAGAAGCAATATAATATTAGTGCAGGATGTAATTGGAACAAGATGACTTCTGGTTGTAGTCTTTTAAGTGGCTCAGAACATGAGGTGAGATGCTAAGAAATCATAAAGAGGGTCAGAGAAAAATCAGAGGGGTTATCAAATAGAATTTATTAAGCTTAGTTGGTTAATTGCATATCCAAGAATTTAATCTTATGGGCTAAGAAGAAAGGGTTCTGAGAATGGTGTAATAGAAAACAGGTTTTACCTCAGGCTTGAAATTAAAGGAGAAAGAAATAAAACAGGCAAAAGTATGTCAAGGAAAAATGAAGAAACATAGGAAGAGATAAGCAGTTATCTTTGACAGGGTATATATTAATTGGTAATGAAACTAGAGGATAAAATTTTAGAGAAAAACACAGTTATAAAATTGGTCAAAAATTAATTCAAGGAAAAGATAAAATCGCCATGTAGTAATGAGGTTAAGTAGAGATAAACACATTAGGGAAGGAGGACTGAAAAATGTATTTTCACAGACAATATTAGTGAAGAGTATAAAAAGTATAAAAAAGTGCTCACAGAACAGTTGCTGAGGAAGAGGAAGAGTGAAAATAAATAAATCATATTCAGAAAATGATTATGATTTAATCACAGTCATTAGCTATGACCAGAATAATGGTACAGATGACTTTCTACTTTGACCATGCTCACAGAAGTGACTAGAAATGTGTTAGAGGTCATTAAGATTTCATTTCCCTAGGTATTATGAAAATTAAGGGCATCATTTATGAATATTTTATACAGATTGCTGGTTATCCGAAACCAAACATTATCAGAGCATATAGTATTCGCAATTTATTAAAATTATGCTTTCAAAAATCATTTAGGCCTATAGCAACTGATTAATGCATACTTCCTCGGTATCTTGATTGCTATTCAAAAAAAACTGGTTCAATTAAACAAAATAACACTCCTACTCTATTGTATAGTGCCTTCATCATGCTCAAAAGATACCTAAAGCTTTAAATACCTTAAATAAAATGGGGGTCTAACTTCTGACTGATGTGGAGACAATGCATCTATCAAAGGCTTTTACTGATTCATTCCAAACATTTACTACTTTAGTTAATTAAATGTTTCAAGCATATGAATAGTTGCCTTTCATTATAATTTGAAGATATTTTTTTCTTTTCAAGAACAAAATTAGCAGACTTGTGGTTCTTACCTACAAAAATTCACCTACTTTTTATTAAGTGACAGGCATAGTGAAAAAAAACAAAAAATTTTATTCTGGTAAAATTATGGTTCAGGCTTGGTCTAACATATAAAGATAATTGTTATTTATCCCTATAAATATTCCAGTTAAGATAAATACTTTCTTTATCCATTGGAGAATAGAGAGCTACTTATTGATAAAAGATATTTGTTCAACTGTTAAGCAATTAGGTTATCTTAACCTATGCAATGGCTCTGATGATGATGATGAGGAAGAGGATGAGAATGAGGATTCTAATGTCATTTTTAAAAAACATTTATGGAGTACCTATCATGTGTTAGGTGCTTTACTTACATTATTTCATTTAAAACACACATTATTTTGAGTAGGTATTACTATTGCGTTAATATCGACCTCAGATTTCAATAATTTGTAGATAATTACATAGTTTGAATGATGGGTCTACGGTTGAAACCAAATCTGTCTGACTACAAAGCACATGCTCTTCTCATAATGCTAAACTGTGTTTGTATCCCTACTAGATCTAACAGGTTTTTGTCAAGAACATATATCAACATTAACTCCTTGGAAAGACTAATTTTAATTATTCACCTGATTCCTGCTAAACAACCAATTGGCTAATAATAATCTTGCAGTTAAAAATCATGCTTTTGCTTTCACTTAGCTTAGTAATCATCTTTGAATCTTTATCTCATATTTTATTTTAGAATGAGGTCTCTATTTCAGTGTAAGGACAGCTTTGGAAACCAAATTATAATGCTGCAAGAGACACATGGATATTCATTCTTTGATTGAATTCGGGACCAAATTTTCTCTTTGTTTTACATTTTAGTGAATATATGATTTACTTTTAAACCTAACATTTTACATTTAAAAAATGAAGACTGACCTTTTTGAAAAAAAATTCATTCAGTATGATGACTTCAATATATGCCTCCTCTTATTCTCTTGATATTGTGAGGAATACAAATATTCTATGTATTATTTTAGGAGTTACATATTTTGGTGAATAACAGAAGCTTCTTCTGTGGGGTGGATGACAAGGTGTTAAATATTAGCTATGAGTTAGCAATAGAAACAAGACGAGTTCAAGTTGGAGGTTACACCTGTATTCAACTAATGGCTGCTTTTCCATTGCCTGTTACATCTGATCTCTATCTTATTATTTCCCTTAGGTATAAGATAATATAGGCTTAACAGCAACTTTACTCTTGAGAATAAAAGTCAGTAAGGTAACCATACGTCCCTCGTTGCCCAGGACAACCTCAGTTTGTGCCCGTAGTTCTAGTGTAATTGCTCTTATTCCCCTTTCGCTCTCAGATTAAACTGGTTTGATGATAAATTATGTGGTTACCATAGAGCGCAAGTACTGAATTAGGACCATAATAGCTTCCTGAATTATCCTCCTCTCACCGAGACAAAAAGTTTTTAAGCCACAAATTGAAATGAGCCTTAAATATAAACACCTCCTAGCAAATTCTTATACATCATAACTCCCTCTTTCTCTTTCTTCCCATTGTTCTTAAAATGCACACATATCCCTTTATAGGGCTTTTTAAGAAATACTATGTTATTAAAGGTGAAATATTTCAAAAGATCTAGGGGCCAACTGATTTTTACTATTTATAAGTATACAGTTTTAGATGAGTTTACAGGTTTATTTTTTTATTATTGTTTTTGCTGTTGTTTGTTTTTAACAAACGGAGATGGCGAGACTCTCAAAAATTAATCAAGAATTTCTTAATCTAGGCCCCGGTCCAATTTTGCAGTTTGTGTTCAGCAACCCTAGCTTCTTCATTTTTGCACATCTTTTCTACATTCTGTGATATTCTCTTTCCCCACAGGTGCCCTCGAGTCTCCCCAAACCACCTTTAATCAAATGGGATGGCATCAATCAGTAAACAGAAGTCAGTGGATTATCCTCCCAGGGATATTTTACTTATTATCTTCAATTACAGAGGATTTTACTACTTAGTATCTTGCTAAAGGTAACTGGTTATCAAAGCTTTCCCCTGGTGCTACTAAGGCCACGACGTGTGGACTGCAGCCTAGACTTGTAAATGGCAAGGCTGATTGAGACTCAATACTCATATGATTATTCTGCCTTTCTCTAGAACCATTTGGAGTAAAGATAAAAGTGGGGAAAAAAATGAGAATATCTTAGTTTAGTAAATTATACTTCTGTTTAGCTTTTTATTTTTTTAAAGATGTAGCAATTGATTTCATATTAAAGCAACCCAATATTTAAATTAAACATGCAATAATATAAAGGTAATTTAATATGCAATTTCATACATTAATAATTAGCAAAGCATTACTGAACTACAAGGTAAAAAGCTGTGGGAACATAACTAATGAACTATCAATGCCAAAGTAGACTTCATAATAAAACAAGACTTTAATAAATGTTTTATTAAATGGCTACAAATGAAGCATTTTGTTAACATCTAATAGGTAACTGCTAGGCTACTTAATTCATATATATAAATGAGGAACTTGCAGGCAATTAACTTTACAATTGCTGAAGGTCAGGGCTTCTCAGTGAGAGTTACTGTACTATACCTTTAAGTGCTGTGCTTTCCTGGGTCAGGTCTAAGCTTTTCCTCAGCTGCTCTATAGTCTAATAGCAGCTATTATTAAGCACTGAAGCAGCCAAAGTATAAAATAAACAAAAGAGAAGCTACAGGCTATCAAATGGCCTACCAGTGAAATATAGAAAGTATAAGAAACAGTGAGCTCAAAGAAAAGGAATATTAAGAAAAATTCTAAGCAAGTATTACTATTATATCCAGGCACTGATTGTTATTTATAGGCGATGATGAAATAATAAATACATGGTTATAAATTGCAAATGCTTGTTTGGATCTTGATGAGACTCTAGGAGATCTGAAACTCACTGGAGAATATAGACCAGAACTCTTCTATTTACTGAGTAGAAACATACAGTACACAATAATATTGATTGTCTCCAGCAGCAGCAAATGTTAAATTAATTAGAGAAAGAAAATAAATATTTTTACGGAAGCAAGAAACTGCTGGGGGAAAAATGCTTTTTAATAAATCAAATGAAAGCTACACTGAAACAGGACAAGGTAAAAAATCTTTTATGTCATCTCTATCAATTTAGACAAACTGGAAGCCCACAAGTTACTGAGATTTCCACGGATTTTCAGATGCTAATTGATGACCAACTACCATCAATATACACTGAAAGCAGAAAAGGAGTGGAGACAAAGAGAAAAAAAATAGATTCTTATCTCCACATAACTGAATTTAATACTTTATGGTTTACATCCTTTAAAGGACAGTTTCAGAAAAGTGAGACTCAGTAAAATGAGTATATATAAAAATAGAAATAATCGTAGCTTAATCCTTTAAATGACAGTTTCAGAAAACTCAATAAAATGAATATATGTATAAAGAGAAATAATTGCCAAAGATGAAATGAAACACTAGATTAAAAACGTATTAAGGGCAGACACAAGCCTAGATAAAGTTGTTCATATAGCTGATACCGAGCCCGAGAATCATACTCAATAGGGAAGCTTAACTAAAAAAGGAAAAATCAATGGTAAATAAGACTGGTTCTTCACCTCAAGAGTTCCAACCAAGTGAGACTATTCAAGAAACCACAGTGGAATGGTGTCAGTGCAGTGCGAAGTGGTCACATCACTGTTTAGCTGATTCACTGAGCACCCGCAAGGGGCAATGTCATGACTTTCGATTAGCAATATCATAATATGTGAACATTGAAAAATGAGAAAATAAAACTACACCACAAATTAAAAATTTTAAACATGATATACAAATCTTAGGTTTATTATTCTTTATATCCATATGAGATAATATCATCTGGTAGATCTTCTTCTCATGTTAATTCATAAAACCACACAATGTAATTCCATGGGTTGTTAGATAATAGTATTGCTTTGTAATCGATTTTCAAATGATAGTTCTTTGATATCGCCCTGAGAGTGATTTCTTATCTGCTCTGAATATAGAGAAATCAGCTACCATTTCACACAACAAGTTGCCCTTCTAACAGCTATTTTCTTTCCTAACTTCCCACCAACTAAAATTCATTATTACAATATGAGGAATAACAAGAATACATCTTATCTTTCACCAAAATTATTCCAAATCGCTTTAACATAAGACACGACTTTAAGGAATAGCAATTCTCCTACTAACACTCACAATTTTGGAAACTTTGTGCTATATATAACATCCTTAAAATTAAACACGTTTCTGATGACTTAACTCGACATATTTCATAAATATTTGTCAAAACAATTATTGTCAACTACAATGCAATTATCCATATTCGATTTGATGACTCAACTGTAAAATTACTTTCTTCCTAATAAAATTTTTCCAAATGACAATAGCGAATCAGTGTTGATTAGTTGTTCAGTGTGTGCTAAATAATTACACTGGATAAATTTAGCTCTGTGCTAATAACCTTAGGGGAACAAAATCTGTATACATGACTCTGTTTTACGTGTAGAAATTTGACATTTGCCTACTTTTACTGTACACGCTCTTTCTAATTTCTCCCAGAAGAGTGTTCAATAATACAAAATAAACAATAAAACTCAACTACTCTTAGCTGACACTACAGATAAAAAGACAAGAGTACTTCTAAATCTTGTTCTTAGGTCAAGAGTAAAAGAAAAGACAAAACGATTTTTATTGTTGATAGCTAACTATGCGGACCTTCTGCTAGCTCATTCTCAGGGCAAAATTGGTTTAGATTGTGTATTTAGTGGCAAAGAAAAAAATAGTAATTTATTCATTCGAGACCCATTTCTTCAACCAGAAGCTAATTTAAATGCTGACATTAACCAAGGCCGCTACAGAGTAGGGCGTTTAAGGAGACATTCTCCCAGGAAGTCCAGAGTCCTCTATTTTACAGCTTTTATGCAGTGATGATTCTCTTCCTCTGAGCCTAATGGAAGCTTAGGGGCAGAGAAAAATAAATACTAACAAGCTGTTAGGGGAACTTAGCTGCAAAGGGTCCAATAAGAGAGCAATGAGGTAGGAAACCAAACTCTGCTTGTGTAATACTTGATATAAAGGAGACACTGACTATTAAAGTTCTGTCCAAAGAAAGAAGTTTTTGTATCTGGGGATATTCAGTAATGAAATGGATTAGCTCAAAACAGCTCTTACTGATCTATACTTCTATATGAATGGATTGCCACCTGTAGGCCAACCTGTGCTAGAAGTCCTAATTTAAGAAGCTCACTGAAATACCACTATGTGCACAATGAAAGAGCATGAAGCTAGTGAAGCCCCAGGAAGAGAAGAGTGAGAGAAGCCATCACATAGAAATGAGGGAAAATAAATTTGTATGCTTACCTATTACCAGTTGCATGATTACAACCAGAGGATAGAAGTTTCAGAAAGGGAGATATCGAGTCAACAAAATGAAGAATTTCCTAATAAAACTGTCTAAGAACGAATGAAATGTTGTAGGAAAGAATGCTGGAAAGAACTTCAGAGAGTAGGTCCACCCCCCTCAGACTAACTGTAAGAAACACAAATTTCCTTAACAAACGGTCACTGACTTGTGCTAACGCATCATACTGGGGAGCCCACCATGATTTTACCACGTAATGGACACAGCGCAGTCTGTGGAAGTAGGGATGATACAATATTATCATCTAGCTTTGGACAAGTAGATGCTAAATGTGTTCACTGAACTGTGGGACTGAGAATCGCACTTTACATCTCTATCCTTTCTCCACATGTCTGGTAATTTGCAGGTAAGAAAAAAATGGTAGTAAAGGAAAGTTCATTGGCCCGGCCATCAAAAATTTACCAATAATCTGGAATTCTTCTTTGAGAAGACAAAACACAGAGAGTATATAAGTGTAACAAGTTTCTCTTTCTAAGAAAAACATTGAACGAGTTTATCTTTAAATTTTGTTGACTATTGTACAGTGTGCGTTCTCTGTGTATGTCCGTCGTGTGGTCCTAAAAATCGAGCAATCTGAAAGTGTCACAGATACAAGTTACCTGCTTTCCAGTGGTACATTACTGCCAAGGACCCAGCTGTCCTGCAGCTGGACGGACTCGGGTGTGGTTTGCAGCTCGGCGGGCAAAGCAGCCGGCGGGGCCGGACTCTGGTTCCTTCTATTCGTCAGGGAGTTTCTATTGAGAGAGGTGATGGACGGATGATGCTGTGCAGAGTGCTGCTTATGGGAAGGTGGCAAAGGCTGCAGGGTGGACTGGCCTTGGTTGTTCGCAGGTTGCTCTGAAAAGAGAAAAGAAACCTTTATCTGTATATGCACATTTACAGATATACACACCTATGCACACTACTACTTTCTTGGGGATCCGCTACAGATGAATTAGAACAAGAACTCCATGTAAATCCATAACCTAATAAATTTGCATATTATTCTATTAAGCGGGTGTTCAGTGACATTCTCTAAGAGCAAGTTTACCCTTGATACACAAAGTTCTAATTAATATACAACAGATGGTAAAATTGCTTTTGGTTTTAATTTGTTTCAGATTTTTTTTTTCATCTGGTTTTATTAACACCTACAGAAAACAGCATCTGACAGCTCCCCTAATGTGCCTTTAGATTTCAGCTTTTTTTTTTAACAAACCAACCCTGAAATTAAATGGGTAATTTCGGTAGAACACAAAGGTTTTTGAAATGCATATAATCCCTATAATTATTTAATGGAGGTTTTTTTTTAAGCTTTATTTAACTGCAATAAATTATTACAAGCTAGTTGCTAAACAGCGGTAGACTACTCTAGTTTAGTGCCTTCCAAATAAGCCAGATCTGCACTGTGATCTACTAATAGACGCTAAGTATTCTTTAGCAGAAGGTCACTCTGTGAAGCAGATGTTGTTTCATGGATATTTAACAGACTGAATCACATCTGATTACAACATCAGAAGACTCATATACTTAATGACCGTTACATCCATTAGAACACACACAGAACAGATTTTCCAATTTCACAGTAAGCGGTATAACTACATTTTGGAATAAGTCATAGGTGACCAGAACAACTCATGCCACTACGTCAGTGATACAAATATTCTGTTCTAAACCAGAATCGTAAGAGATCCGGCAACTTCAAGATATAAACACGATGCTAGATTGTGACCACGAAAAAATTCTTTAAAGCTAAGAAGTCAAAACTTAAAATTCACAAAGTACTGTAACATCTGAGACTTACTTTACAATATTATCATCTAGCTTTGGACATGCTAGAATTCACAAAGACTACACTTTAGCAAACAGACAGATTACTTCTTAACTTAATGCTAAATTTATTATAGTTCTACACACAAAATATGTCAATTTTTGACTAAATGTAGTTCAAAGTCCAATATAATTTTGAAGTGATGTATTAAATCACACTATTAATATAAATGCATGTATTAAAAGAGAATAGGAAACACGTGGACTATCTTTCATTTATGATGTGAACTCCAGCAGTGACTGTTAAGCCAAATAATATAGTCTAACACTGTAATTCTAGTTGCATGAAATGAATACATGATATATAATAGTTTGAGTATATACTATCAAACCTCTTCGCAGGGTACAACAATTAACTCCTCCTATAGCATATAATATCAGTAATTACTGCATATTTCTAGGGGTCTCTAATAATCCATATCATATCATTGAACAAGTAATAATTACTTACTCCTGAAATGAGGGACAGAGATATCAGCATTAAATATACAAAACAGAGCTGCTTCCTTGCAGTCTCTATTCTCAAAGATCTCCATACTGAAAACAATAGATACCTTATTTGGTCCATTGCTTTGGTGCTTGTGAAAAATTATGAGTCTAAATCTCAGTTAAATTGAAATCATTCTTTGAGGAAATGGCAGGTTAAGACAGCACATAGTTTTAATGATGTCAGAAAAAATGAAACTAACAATTAAAAATTCATGGGAGATTTATTATTCAGGTACATGTAGTAATTAATTAGCTTTGTCTTCCCTAGCATCGGTGCATATGATTAGAATCTCCATGGATGTCTTTGAGGAACATTTCAAAAAGTTGCTTATACAGTGATAAAATACAGTTATGAGGGTCTAGACTGGGCTGATGTCAATGGAATGGAAACAAAGAGAAAAACATTTCAAAGAAAAAAAGTATTAAGATTATGCCTGGAACGAAGTAAAGGGATGGGTCAGATGACTCCATGTTTTTCCAATGATATGATATGGATTATTAGAGACCCCTAGAAACATGGCTTCATGAAAGAGTGGTATTATTTTATATATATATATATATATATATCTCATATAGAGTAATGATATATATTAGATATTATACTATGTAGAGGAAAGAGCAGTGTAATAGAAGTCAAAATATCAAATTTAATTCCTATCAGGCATCATGACAGTAAGACTCAGTTTTCTCCACTACCTCATTTAGGTGTTAGTACAATCTAAAGATTCAATGAAATGTACTCATTCATTCATTCATTTATGTACTTAGTCATCCATCCCATAAACAGTTATCAAGCCTCTAGACTCCAATGATGTGCTATCAAAAACAGGTGAAAGCTCTGTGTAAATGGTAAAGTACTTTGGATATTAAGATTGGTACTGAAAATTAAATGATTTTAAGATTTATCATCATCGCATATTTTGAAATGTGGGGAAAAAGCTTCCATTAAACGTTTCAAAAATAAGTAGTGCTGGTGTGGCTTTCTCTAGGTTCACTCATTTATTTAGCAAGTGTTTAGAAAGTATTGACAATGTACACGACAACGTGCAAAGATCTGTGTTCTTTCCAGCTGTCTGTCCAGGTTACTTCAGCATATGGTCTGCTGGGACCTCATTTGACTTGACTACATAACCAGGAGACCCACTAATAAGATAAATCCAAATGAAAGCTAGGGTTAGTCTAAAATCCGATGGAACAGAGTAAGTGCAGAGTCTGAACTGAGTGGCCAGAAATTTAAATTCTGCAGCAAACCACAAATAGAAGAAAAATCTGAAGATTCTGTTGGCGGTCAATGCCAGCTATAGAGATGCAGGCTTTCAGGATGTAAAAGTCGTTGGAATATATATTTATCTACACCAACTTATTCAAGATAGAATAAGTTTATAAAGTATAACAAGATAAAAGAAGATTAAACATAGCCAGAAAGGAAGAAAGAATAACAGAAAACTAAAAGTGGGAAAGATAAAATAAAGCCAGATATGAGGTTAGTGGAGAAAATGCCTGCTGTATAGTTCTATATATATTTTAAAGTATGATACAAATCTGGTTTTAAATTATCGTTTCCAACACAAAGAAAAACATGATGAGTTACATGATTTGTGTTTTTAAGATAAAAAAATTTGCTTAGAGAAGTACAACTATTATTGGTACTGAAAATAGAAAATTATAAGGTTCTATAGGAAGAACAACTGAATATCAAGGGAAAGTTTCATGACCAAGGTTCAAAATGGACATGAGGATACAGAGAACAGCGTCTAGACTTGGAGACAAGCACTTAGAACCTTATACAGGTGGGCGGATCCACATAAGAGCAACCGAAATATCAACTGCAGTCTTTGCTTTAAGCAAATCCATTGATACAGGCTTTGACTTGAGAAGGTTTGGATTTAATGACTGAGTTATAGATAGGCCATTAGATTCACAGAGTCATCAGGTTTAATGTTCATGAAACATAGGTCTGAACATGTCATTTTACTATGGAAAACTCCAAATGGCTTCCTAGTGCCGATAACACATATAATGAACTCTAACGGTGAATGTTATGCTTGTTGAAAGATAGCCTCCAAAATATGTTTGCAAACATTTCCCACGAATCCTCTTCATGTATCTTTGTTCGAGTCAAGCTTGCTGTGCCCACTCTGTCCCCCTCACCTTTCCCCTTACAGATTGTTGCTTCCAACCAGAAAGACATTTTCCTCCATCTTTCTATTTCCAAACCTCAAGTATTTCAAACTGTAAGATGACAGTTTTTTTTTTTTTTCAAGTAGAAATTAGTTATTTCTTCTCTGAGTTTTCTTATCTTATCTATTCCTCTTTTACTGCTCTTTTCACTTTCTCCTCTGTACTACAGTTAATTTTTTAAGTTTCATGTTTCCTGTTGGATTCTCCATGGACAAGGTTCACATCTAATTCACTTTTGAACCTCTAAGGACCACACAGGGATAGATACTCAATAAATATTTGTTGAATGAATGATGATTTGTGAAGAAGTCAATGTCGAGGGTGTTGAAGTAGTGAAAAGTGACACCTGCCATAGTGCCTTTAATTGTAAGCTAATTTGCAAAAATGTCTTATTTCCCCAACTACATAAATCCTGAAAGACAGGGACTCTAACTGAAATTTCTTTGGATTTTTCAGTACCTTCATTAAGCCTTGTACTTCAAAGCCTCCTAAAAATGTGCTGAATGATTGGTGACATTTATGCAATAACAGCACCTTAGGGGGTAATCTCATCCAGGCAGGGTACCATGTCACTCGCCCTAGAAATTGGTTTTTAAGAGTATTTCTTTGGAACCATGGCAGATGTTCCAATATTTAAAATCTACCTTTGAAGATGTGCAAATAATGGAATGATTATATAAAATATATAGAATATTTAAAATATAATTACATAAGATATGAGATTATATTACAGTTTACCAAATATAGTATGTTTTCCTTATATTTTAAAGCTTATGATTGAAATGCTCTAAATTAGATATTTTAGAAAAGTATAGGTAATTTTTTCAAAACATTCTTCCCTTTATTAAAAAATAAAATTTTTGGTACCATGCTTACTGGAAATTATATATTTTACCCATCTAGTGCCCTTTCTCAGTTCACCTTTTATTTCTTCTTTCTTTCTTTTCTTCTTTCTTTCTTTCTTTCTTTCTTTCTTTCTTTCTTTCTTTCTTTCTTTCTTTCTTTCTTTCTTTCTTTCCTTTCTTTCTCTCTCTCTCTTTCTTTCCTTCCTTCCTTCTTTCTTTCTCTTCCTTCCTTTCCTCTCTTTCTTTCCTTCTCTCTCTCTCTCCCTAAGTTCCTACTGCTCATATAACTCATGACAGCCTAATAGTTGCTTGTTTTTTTTTTCATAAACTGAATAAAAATTATAATATTTTTAAAAACATTATATTATTTTAAAATATATTAGACGGATAAGACTTTAGTCATCTTGCTCAGCCTGTTATCACCAAACAATTGAGCTCTTCAATAGTGTCATTTAAGGCTGTCACATTAAACCTATCAGCATGGGGTAATAACTTGGATGATGGTACACACTGAATAAGGTATGTTGACCATTAGACCAGGAAAGTGCTAGGAGCCTTAGAAGCTATTTGATAACGGGACAGATTCCAGTTTAAGCAATTTATAAAAGCCAAGTTCCAAGCAAACGTAAGGCATATTAACTGACTCTGCGGCAGGAAGAAATTTTTGACAACTTTTCCAGGATAGCAACTCTGCTGTTATAAATCACTGAGGTGAAAGGTGCCATAGAGATAAATGACAATAAATATGGAATGTTTATTTTTCATGGGATATTTTCTTAAATAAGTTACTTTTCCCTCTGAGCTTCATTTGTTTTATAATATTATTTAAGGGACCTGAAAGATAGAAAGGGTGACATCCCATAAGTGGTAAATGGTAACTTAACGGTAGGGTAGAAACCACTCCCTCCAAGGCAGAAGGACAGGAGGAAAAACAAAGTAACTGAAGAACCTTGTCAGCAACTGGTAACATTATCCCGAGAAGTAAAAACACACAATCAAACATGTCTGAAGAGAAAATGTTTTTCCATTAACAGGTAAGAAAACAAGAATCAGAAATGTCATAGGAATCAAAAATAAACTAATGTCTTGCCAGTTCCCACAGAAGAGGGAATTTGATCTCATAGTTCCAAGGTTAGTCTGAGTCTCTTTTTCCCATCTAGTAAGAATGCAGAATCGTGTCAAGAATTTAGAAACAGGGTAGGGAACACCTGGTGTTTGAACATATCTGGGTATATTTGCCAGTTTAAATTTTTTTAAAATTGAAAGTTACTACTGGCATCCTCTAGACTGCTGTGCGCAACTCAGCTCTAGTGCCTGTCTGGGCTGTGGTCTTTGGGGAGCAGAGTGGAAATGGGCCTTCAAACAGGAAAGCTGGGAGAGAAAATAACGCCTGCTGGGAGATAAAGACGTGCGCATTTGTCTGTGTGTGCCTCTGTTCACGTGGGAGGAACTGAAAGGTGAGCTGAGATGAGAGGTGAGGAGGAGAATGGGGTTGGCAATTGCTTTGAGCAGGGTGTCACCACAGTCACTCCAGCAGCTTTGTCCCACCCACTTCCTTCGCTCTTCTGTCCTGCTCTTCCTTCCCTAGAGCTCAGTTGTGGGTTGGCTGCGAGCGTCTCCGGGGAAGTACTCTAATTTGGAAGGGAGACAGCAGCTAAGAGCTGATACCTGTGCTGCTTTAAAATAATTATTTGCAGTTTAAAAAGTCTGCTAACAATAGACAAATGGGAGGAGATGGAGAGGGACTTGGAGGGAGGGTAATAGGAAAACCGGGGTGGGAGGTAGGGCTCTGCGGGAGAGAAATACAAAAAAAACAAAAACATTTTTAACTTTACCAAACTAAGAATCAATGTTACACGAACACCTGTTAGGCATTCATCCGCCTGTGGCTTGCTTACTCTTGGATACTAACAGCAACAAGTTGAATAAGGAATAAACTCAGATTCCCATCTGTTCTGTTAGTGTCTACAACATATAGACAGACAGACCATGCTGAATTAGACAAATATTTAGAAGGAGCCAAACCCATTTACCAGTGATTAGTAAAGGTGGGTTACAGACTTTGTTTCCGTATCTTAAAGCTGAGTCATGCTCATTTCACTTCTTGGCTACATCTTTACCTTATCCTGTCTCAAAAAAAAAAAAAAAAAAAAAAAAAAAATTAGGTCTTTTTTCAAAACTGACCTCTTTCTTATAACAGGTCACTAAAACATATAAAACTTCTTGTTGTGTGCTTTGTTACCATATTAGTTTTAACTATAGTGACCAGAGCATGGAGTAGATATTCCCAGTGTGTATGAACCAAATCATAGTCAGCTTTTGATTTTGAAAATCACAATCTAATTCTTGGGTTTAGCTTAGTCTTTTGTTTCATTATCAACCAAGGAGCCTCATGGAAATTACTTTTCCCTGATTTTCCAATGGTAAATTTAGGTAACAACATCTTCATCTGACTACATTTCAGCAGCTATGAGGAAGAACGTACTGTAAAATAAAAAATTTTATGACCGTGGAAATAGTAAATTGTTTATAAAAATGTCTCCTTTGCTCAGGAAACATCAAGTAGCAAGAACTTTCCTTATAAATGGGGAAAATTTGAGTTAAGGAAATATGCAATTTTAGTAAGACGACAGCTCACTGGAGCTCATCTTAGAGCAAAATTTTTATGGCACTGTCTGAAAGTTTTCACCACAAAATATCACTTAAACATTTCAAATAGTTGCATGCAAATCAAATTAAAATTTTAAACAGTGCTTAAAAACATAAAATCCTGTATAAGTAAACAATATTGTTCTTATTACTTTCATCATCAGACAATTGATTATAAGGCTATTTATATAAAGGCATTTGGGTATGGAAAACCTTAGAGATAAATAAGCTGTAAAAATAAGACTGGTACTGACTACAGAGTATTATTCGACTGAGCACAGATGAATTGATTTACTGTACTTATGGAGTTAGTGAGTATGTGGTTTAGTTTCTTTAGGGTTATTCTTTGAAATAAGGATTAGAAGAAATCATCAAAGTATGTCTTTAAATCTTTGCATTCTCTTTTTCTCTTTGTGAGTCCATTGTCCTTTTCTATCTCAAGCAATGAGGATACCTAGACAGACAAAATGTCATCTTCCTTGCTATATAATATCGAGAATTTCTGGTAAAATATAATACATGCCTTTGAGATTAATTCATTTAGTATATCTATTGAGTGTCTAACAGTTGCCACGCTGTTCCAGGCCTTGAGGATGCAGCAGTGAACAAAACTGCCAACAATCTCAGTGCACCAGTGGAACTCATACTTTAGGTTAACATAACTGAATTGGAAAGAGACGATGAGCCGGGAACAGAGGGGAAAGAAAAAATGTCGAGAGCGTATGTGCTGACACTGTAGCTTCTCCGAGATCTGCCAGTTTCTAACTATTTTAATGTGATGTACGAGGAAGAATGAAGAGAAAATGTCTCAACTATCGCTGAGACCCCTACATAAGGCCTGGCCCCCTGAAGTGCTATACTCTCAGTCTATGGGTAGACTTAAAAAATGTTCTTATTGCAAATA
Source organism: Rousettus aegyptiacus (assembly GCF_014176215.1). NCBI lineage: Eukaryota > Metazoa > Chordata > Mammalia > Chiroptera > Pteropodidae > Rousettus > Rousettus aegyptiacus. Next base: position 29,173,258 of record NW_023416286.1, read on the forward strand.
GAACAATAAAGAATCTTGCTGTGTTGTCTTAAGCTCTGGATAGGGAACAAAACAACTCCTGGAAATTTTAACCACTGGCCTGGGCTTCTCTGGGAGGTATAGGGGTGAAACATACTATCGATAGAGTTATAGAATCTCAAGCCAAGAAATTAATATAAAAAGTGGTCCTTGGGTACCTGGCAGAAGCAAATGTAAAACTCTTTAAAAGAATATGCTCTCAACCCCAGTTACATAGGATTTCTACAGATAAAACTGTTTTCAATGTAGTTACAGTCTAAAATTATATAGTTTAAGAGGAAATGCTACAGACAAAATAAACAGCAGGAATTTTTATTTCTGCCAAAACTTTGATAACATTACCATTAGATAAAACTAGTATGCTTAGAATAATTAAGACTTCAAAGAAATTTTTAAAAATGTTAAGACAAGCAGTTTAAAAAAATAAAATGTGTATAAATATGATAAATACAGTCATAATATTAGAAACTTACTGGATAGTTTAAACAGAGAATTAGATACAACTGTAGAGAGTACCAGTGAATTGGAAAAGAGATCTGGGAAAATCACTCAGGTGGCATCAGAAAGATTAAGCATGGTTGAATATGAAAGAGTAGGTCAAAGACAGAAAAAGATAGAATGAGAAAGCCCAACATACAACGAGTAAGAGTTCCAAAAGTCACGATTACTTACAATGGCTTTCTCCATTCTTCCTAATACCATACTTATAGCTGTGAAATTATACTGAACTTGAACTTACTCATTGCTTTCTCATTTCATATGAATTATTTCTGCTATCCTTTTTTGTTATTGAATGACAGCTTTTTTTTTTTTTTTTTTTTTGGCTCGTTCTATTAAATAGCTAACCTCTTGACTGACAATAACTTCTCTATGAGGATATTCTAGCTTCCATGGTTGCTGCTCAAGTATGTAGTTAATCTAAAATGTCAAATACCCTAACCTACTTCAGTGGGTAGAAAGAAATGTAATTGGCTAACTTTTGCTTGTTAAAGTAGTTCATCTTTAATTTGTTTAACACTAGTAATACCACAGATATATTATTCTCTATTGAAATTCCTAGGTTTCCATAATTATTTCTTATAAAAACTACATAAAACTTAATTAATATACATGCATAAAAACGGAATAAAATGCCTCTAAAATATTTCAGTGTATGTTTCAGGATATTCTTCTACCTGTTTGAAAATATTTTACCTGAGAGAGTACACAATAAAAGAAAGAGCTATCTTGACAATAAAAAAATTGTTGACATTCAATAAACACTTTTCTTTCCTTTCATTATCTAATAAGCATTTGATTTTTTAAGCAATTAAATTTTGACTTTAAATGGAATATATATGATATAAATGAAGTACATATTTAGGTATGGGTAAGAATAGGCTACAAGGCTACTAAAAGCTATTATAATGTTAAAGTGCTTATAAAGAGTAAGAAAAGCCAATCCAATATTCCAAGTAATGCAGAATTTGCAAACTTTTCATATTCTTTATCATGAAGTAAATGTCTAGTGCAGAAGAAGGAGTACCAGTAAAGGATACATGAGAGAGGGTTGAGCACTTACTTTAACCAACTAAACATAACTACATATAAATCAATTAATTTCTAGGTCTTAGTTTTTCTCCTCTGTAAAAAAATGGTGCTTGTGTATGTGTAGGGGTGGAGGGTGAGGTCATACAAGAAATTTTAAAGTTTTTTAGTTTAGAATTCTCTTTATGTTATACATAATATTTCTTGAAACAATAGGTGTTATAAATGTTAAAAATCTAACGTAATTTAAAAAACCTATCATTTTATCTGAAGTTATACATATAAAACACTGAGGGGACAAAGAGCAAAAAAAGTACTTTAATTAAATGTAAATATTATGAAAACTCCCCCATATTAACTTATGCCATAAACACCATACCATATTATCTTAATTTATAAATACTAAAAATATTTTTATTTTTAAAATAAACTACTCTATATTACCTAATGTGTAGCTGGTAAAATCTTAAGGTACATACAGTGCAAATCATTTTGTATTAAATTTAAATTTATTTCAGTTTTCTATGTTAAAATTGTTTGTGAAACCAAGTATGTAAAAAGCCAGGGTGTAACTTTCAAACTTAAAATAAAATTAATCTGTTTTTTAAAAGTTCTGATGACAATTATAATACAATTTTTAAATTACAGGAAAAAGATTTAACCTTTAACTGAAGTTCTAATTTTTATTTTCGAATATTTCAGCAATTACAGAAGAAATAAGTGATCTGAGAGCACACAAAAAATACTCAGCAACCCTGCTGGTCATATTTCCCTCAAAATATTAACTTCGCCATTGATTTTTTTCCTTAGCATATTATTTGATATCATATTTGCTATCTTCAGTTTATGGAGTCCATATTGCCTGCAAATGTCTTACACTAAAATATAATCAAATATTTTAAAATTTCCTTCCAATCATATTATGGTCTTTGGCAGAGATGTGCATTGTCGCAAACATTAAAAATTATGTAGACGCAACAGACTTCGGTAGAACTCACATATCCTTTACATTGCCATGTGCAGTGAGGGTGATCTGGTAAGTGAAAACCAGGTAATGATGCTCTCCGATTAAAAGGGAAATAGAGTCATAATTTAAGCTGACACGCACATATTTGCTGAATCCCCTTCTCTGTCGTAAATAATTTGGGGGTAATTTTTTGTGCGAATATAACACTAAAAGCTTCTTCCAAAGAGATATTTGCTGCTGCTTTAATGACTGAGCACCAACGGAAAGCAGGATGGTACAGTGAAAAGAATACTAAATATGGGAGATACTATGAAACAAGTATTAGAATAAGATCACGTATATGAAAGTGTGCTGTAAATTGCAAAGTACCACAGAAATGTGAGGTACTATTATTGTTTAGAGTATAACTGATCTGTATTTTCTGAGGCTTTGCTGTGCCTTTAAAAATAGTAGTAAGCAAGATTCGTTGAGCTGGAAACCTGAGACTTTCTATCGGATGCTAACGGCCACCAGAAACCTCGTAACAGAAGTTCAAAAGAAGCAGGTTTGACTAAGGTATCCTTTCAGGGATCTGATCTTTTATTTCGTGAGTCTACAGATATTTTAGTGCCATTTTATTAAAATTTTCCATAAAAGAAGTAATTAAGCACAGATTTACAGTGGAGAAGATTAAAGAAGACAGTGAATTAGTCTGCATGTGCTGCCATAACAAAACACTACAGGCTCGGTGACTTAAGCAACAGAAATTCATTTTTTTTGCAGTTCTGGTGGTTAAAAGCCCCAGATTAAGGTCGTGCAGAGTCAGTATCTGCTGAGCGTTCTCTTCCTGCTTTGTAGACAACTACCTTCTCCCTGTGTCCTCACACGGCAGAGAGAGAGACTGAATAAGCTCTCTGGTGTCTCTTCTAAGAACACTAATTCTGTCAAATCATGGCTTTATCCTTAAGCTCTCATTTAATCTTAATTATGTCTTTCGAGGTTCTATCTCTAGATGGAACATGGGCTTCAACGTATGAATTTTGGGAGAAACAAACATTAGGTCCATAACACCTATGTTTAAGTTTCCTGTCTGAAATATAATAACTGTGTAACTTTGAGCAAATCAATTTCATATTCTAAGTTCTCCAATTCCTCATCTGTAAAATGGAGGTAAAAATCACCCTATAAATAAATGTTGTGAGGATTAAAAGAGAGAATGCATTTTAAAGTATTTTTATGAACTGTGAAGTGCTACTTTAATGTAAGGTTCTTATTTTTTCCAGACTTTTCCCATTATAATTCTTTTAATGCTCTATTTGAATATATAGATATACTCTATATTGCCAAAGATGTTTATGTATAAGTATGTTCTTGAAATAATTTCTAAGGGAGATCTTTGAAAACATAATATTGTAATTTCTAAATTTATAAAGGCAAATATATACCAAATTAATTTTCAAAAGTATCTTATAACCATTTAGCGTGTTTACTTAGGATAATGTATCACTAGCATAAAAGATGGAAAGAATGTACATTATTACAGAAATAATTCCCTGTGTCTGCAGGTGGCTGGCTAAAATTTGCTTCAGTACTGTAAACTGAACTCACATTTTTTAAGTACTGAATTTGTATTCTTTGCATTTAAAGCAACACACTAGAAAATGATGCTCCCACCAAAACGTGAAAATGTAAAGATGAATGAAACAACTTTATGTTTTATGGCATTTACTTTGAGAATCTGATTAAGATAGATGTCTTTAGCTCATAATTCTTCAATGTCACGTTGTCATAGTTCCCATCAGCAAGATGTTTTAAAGGCTTTCGATTAATATTGCATGCCAGAACTGAAATTACATCCTTTGTCGTTTAGTTCTTAATGGTGCAAGTGATATCTATCAAGTAGTGTTTTATGAAGCGTGTGTGATTTTTATTGCAGGCTGTTTTCACAAATCTTTTTCAGGTTTCAGAAAGACTGCTTAGGGTTTACAATAAATATATCCTTCTGTTGAAAATCATGATGATTCTTAAAACTAAGGTGAAACTTGTATTATTAGAATTTACTTATCAATAAAAATCTTCTACTTGAATCTATTATATTTTCAATTGCAAACAGTCTTGAATACATTTGCTTTTACCTAGATATTTTAATAAATCGCTTTATTATAATATAATCAAACTATGTGCCAAATCCCTGTAATTCGCAAAGCCTTCATCAATTAGCATGTACATTATCTGCTTAGTAAGGACAATATGTTGTATATGGATACAGTATATACCAACTACCAAATGCTGACTGTGCTGCAAAAGTGTATGTTTTATTTTTAAAATATAATTACTAATTTATTTTTAAGAGGAATCTAGTGTTTCGACATTAATTTGAAACTCGAACACACCAAAATAAGTCATTTTCATGTACTAAAGACACAGAGCCATAACAGAATCTTACTTATGTATAAATTAAAAGGATATAAGTGGGGAAAAAAAGACAATTATTATATCTGATTTTTTTTTTTTTTTTTTTGCTTTGAACATAAACCAACTTATTTAGGTCCTGGCCCTCTCACTAATGTATCCTACTCTTTCAGTTTTGATTCCCTTTATACATAAAATTAGGAAATAGATTGTGATATCTATAGTCTTTTTTTCTAGTTTTAAAAAAAATCCATATTTCTATAGTGTTTTAAATGCGTGTGAATGCACACATGTTTGAAAGCTTTGGTTGCTAATTTTAAGTCTCAATTGTTGCCACAGTTTATCACTTTGTATTTTAAAAAATGTAAATCTAATAAAACAGCTGATCAAAAACACAGAGGACAATAGCAAGGGGCTTATTCTGGAATGCGTCTCCCTCAGGCCATATCTCCATAGTTGATATAAGATACAGCTGGCTACATCTCTCCTGAGTTAGCTGTGATCTTTAGGGATCTCTCAGACATGTAGTTTTTGCCAACTATATGCCTATTATAAGGGAGAATAAAAATATTAACGCTAAGATCGACATTCTTATCCAGCGTTGTGCTGCACATTCATCTTGTTTGGATAATTGCACATTTAAAATTAGAGTCTACTTATCTGGTTCTACACATTAGGGAATAATGCACATGGAAAAGGTTTTTCCAATTCTAATTCCCCCTGGTAGGTCACTGCAATTCTCATTAATTCTATAAGGAAGAGCTTGCTTCTCCTTCAATGTTTACTTGAGTTTTTTTCTGCTGTATGTGGTTCACTGAAGGAATGGCAGTAGTTCACTTTAAAAACATTCTCTCCATTAGCTAGAATCGATTTTTTAAAGCATTCCAACACGTCCATATCCAGTCTATAAAAATTCCTTTAACCCCTGATACTCAAAAATACTGTGTGCTTAAAAGATAATGCTCTTCTCTAAAATGAAAATAAATAAATAAATAAATAAATAAATAAATAAATAAATAAATAAATAAAGGAAGAAAGGAACTACTATATATATTTTTTCTCTATTTTTTTTTTTTGCTAGCTATAAGTAAATAATTTACCTAGTAATTCCAGAAAGGAGTCACTAAAAATCTAAGAAGAAATTACTAAAAATCTAAGCTCAACATAACTTCATCCATCCTAAATGCAAAAGGGTGGGGTATGCAATGGGTGGAGAAACCCACAGAGAAAATTTACACTCATGATGCTACGCGCTCAACATACATTATTTAATTTAATCTCACAGCCACCTTGAGTTGTCAGCATTTATTCCTATTTCACGAGATAGAAAAAAAAGTTTGGAGAAACTCAGAACTCTGGTAATGGTTACAGAAATGACTCCAAAGCTTTCCAGACTTATTTATACATGAATAATTACTTCTGTCAGTTTTGTTTTGGGAATGTTGTCAAAAAGAGAATGAAGAGGAAACATTAGCTTTAAGATACTACTAAAGAAATTCAATTTAAAATTGGAGATATCCTTGCTTTATTTTGGGTCTGGGGACAGGGTGCCATTGAGTAAAGGCCAGAGTGGAGACCATAGCACAGCAGTGGTAACAGAAGACTTCTTTTATTATAGGGAAACTGGGTTGCATGTTAGATGGGGAACACAGATGAAAAATAATTTGGACATTGTTTTCCAGTTTTATAAAGAGTTTAACATTACTTAGTATGTAGGCAGGGTTTTGTCTCATTTTTTTTTTTTTTTTTTTTTTTGTGAAGCCTGTTCATTGCTTTCATATGCTAAGAAACAAAAATATATTAGGTTAAAAGAAATCTCTAAAAATGATAATTTAAAAAATACAAGATCCTAGACAATATTCCTTTTCTTCTTGCCCTCGTGCTACATCTTGGGGTTGGCAGGTTATTTTACAAACTCACAATAGTTGCTAATGTAAGCATAAAATATTTTTCCTAACCTTCTTAAGGGATTACTTGAGTTATCAAATCAAACAGTACTACAAAGCACAATCCCAGAGGCTCATCTTTGATTATCACCACAATGTAAAGACAAATATTTGAGACAGCATTATTAAAAGTTAATGGCCTTCTGGCTTATAAAGAACTGTTAACTCTTTAATTTCTTACTTTGATCATATACTGTCCTGTTGATAGTGTGAGGGCAAAAAAATAGGACCAATTTCACATATTATATTCAAAACAAAAAATATCTGCTTCCTTTTACAATTCTTTACATCTTACCTATTAAGTTAAAACACTGGGCAATTTTAATTTTTTAACCTTATACATGTTAGAAAAATAGATAATTAAAAAGAATAAAAGTATAACTTATATCGTGTTCAGGAACTGGCTTTTTGTATGCCAATGCAATTAGAAGTACCACACTTTAAATATATAATTTAACCAAAAAAATTCACCAAAATCAAGTGACAAAGACAGATGCAATTAAATGATTACTCAAGCAAAGTAGAGGTATTCAAACAAAGAATACTAATTAACTTTCAAACAATGAAGATCGCGAAATCCAGTTATACACAACACATTACCGCACGCATAAAATGAAAAGTGACCTCAGAAATAACTCTTTAAATTCAAAAACATATCACACATAATTAGCAATCAAAGCTGAATCATCAGGTTTAGCAGTAAACATTTTGCCTCGGCACTGAGTTTAAACAGGTAAGTTCCTCAAACTCTGATGTCTGCCATGCCTTCATTCATGCTTGTTGCTCACAAAGACTAGCATAATGAAAACACTTTCTGATTTCAAGGCAAGTCAGAAATATGAAGATTTATAACTGGGCAGATCTAATGGAGCTGTCAGAAAGGGAAGTTACACTCACAGTGAAATGGTCACATCACGATCTAATTTTCATTTTAATTGAAAAAAAATTTTTCTTTGTGAAGAACCCAGCAAATGTTGTTGCTGAAAGAGACTAACAATAGAAGAGGAAGGGAAAGAGAAAAAAATAGAACTTGGAAGGGTTATTTCTTCAAAGAATTACAGCTGAGGTCAGGGAGAATGCAGTGCACAAGGAGACAAGAGAATTTAGTGTAGCATCTCCCTTTAAGCTTTGTTCCCCTTTCATTTAGAATGTAGAAGAGTCAGAACAAGACAAAAGACAAGGAAAGTACCAAACTTAGCATTGCACTACATTATTAATAGTGTCACACAAAGAGAAATGACAGCTCTCAAAAGAGTACTTTTCTCTCTACTTACTTTAATTAAACTCTCTAGGCTTTAAAGTGAACTTGAACCTGTTTTTTTTTTTTAACAGGAAAAAAACATCAAAACTGATTAAAATCTGATATCTGTCCTCTAATGGTCCTCAAACATAGTTATAGCCTATTTAAAGCAAAAGAAACAGCAGCAGCAAAAAACAAACCTCAACATCACACAATTTTCTCAAAAGAACCAAGATTTCATCTGCAGCCCTTCCGCCTTCTCACAGGTAAATTAGTTTCCAATGTATCTCTTTTTCGGCAGGCGCTGATGATTCATTAAATTTGAAATGAGAATTACAACAAAATTATACAACTATGAATGTTTCAATTAACTTTCTTTATACCAGAGTACCCTAAGAAGCTTGCTTTAAAATAAACTAATGTGATTTAAAAAATCAGTGTAAAGTTTAATCCCTGAAAATTAATCTAGATAGAAAATCCATTCTGGGGGAAAAAAAGATGAGTTTTCAAATCTGTGGATACAATTTTAAAAAATCCATTGTAGTCAACTGTACTGTCATTATTCTTATTTATTTTTTCATTATTCTTATTTCAAAATACCTAAAAGGAAACACATTTCTTGTCTTCATGTGCACATTTCTTGTCTTCATCTGCCCCAAAGTTAGTTCATCCTCCTCCTTCTATATACCCTGCCCCACACATCTCCTCTTTCTCAACCTTTTTACTTATCCAATGAAATCACTATTTTCTACTCTAAAGTTTGGTGACACTTTTGACTCTTATTCTCATATCCTTTATATTTAATTGTGAAGTTTGCTTTTAGTTTATTCAAAGCATGTCTGGGTTATATACCTTTCCCTGGGTTCTCATGGCATCACCCTATCTAGACCCTTATTGTCCCTCCCTATTTCTTATTTATTAAATAAAACTGTTGTCTGCTGAATAGGGAGAAGCCCTGTAAAAAACTGTACACTGACATATTTAGCTACTGACTCCAACTACATATAACTGACAACTTCATTTTCATAAATTTGTTCTCCTTCTTGAACCAACGAAGGTTCAAGTCATTGTTGACAAGCCACAGTCCAAATTTTATTTACTCAGTAGTGTTCAAAGACTGTGGGATTCAGAAGAACAGACAGGTTTATTGGCCTAACGGAGCTCTTTTTTGGAGACAGAACTTGCACACCCACAGAACACATATCCCACACAAGTGCAAAAACAAAACAAAACCAAAAAAATACTCAAAACTATATGCTATTTAAGGAAACATCTGATTTGTGCTGGGGTAGACTAGATAGCTTTAAATGTAGGCTAACCTTTAGCTAAACTCGGAAGGGAGAAGATTTAGGAAAGTTACACGGTGATCGCAAAGAAGACTGGGTGCGAGTAGCTACACTGGTTTGTAAAGGAAGTCGAGAGAAAGTGTTCTGGATAGACAAAGCGGGGCCAACTGATGGCTTTAAACTCCAAGCAGAAGAATTTGTACTTGATTTGATAGGCCACGTAGGTTCCTTGGAAGGGATTTATTATGAGAAAAAAAGTCAGAGGAAGATGAACATGGGTGCTCTTCCAGGGTACAAGAACCTGTGGTAGCAATTTGGCTGTGAAATATATCATTTTAAGCATAGAAGCTGAGTAAACACACTTGGTAATAGTTCATTCATTAACCATGAATATGTATTAAACGCCAACTGTAGCATCAGAGATATATTAGTTTAAAACAATAATAGAGTAGGTTTCAGCTGTTGATAGTGACTTAGAAATGTTTACATATTAGGATATTTTGGTGAGATCGCTTATAGATTGCTAAATATTTGAGGAATTGTAAAGATAGTTGAAGCTAGAAAAAGGAAGTACTATTTTTTTATGTCCATGATAACCACAGCTATTAATGTTAAAGCAAAATAAATGACCCAAATTTCTATATTTTCTTCCAGATTCATTAAATATTCTGTTAATACAGCTGATCCACATGATTGTTGATGACTCCACTGATATTTCTGAAATTAACGATTACTGTTTCTTATGTAACTGGCTGAACGGTTAGGAATTCCCTCCAGATATTCATTCCATCGTTATAGCAATACTACAATAAGGTCATCATTTAATTCCTTAACATCTTTAGAATACCTCCTGGGCTGATATCCTGCCCAATTCCAAACACAATTATCTCCTTCATTTCCTTATTCGTTGATTCATTCATATGACAGACATACATCGAACTCCTACAGTACCTACTCACCAGATACTAGTTAATTCAATGAGTTAAATATACACTTTCCTGCCCTACTGGAGCTTCCATGGTGTCAGACTCCAAACCTTTTTTCCTACTACACTATACTGCCCTCCTACTCCTGAGTAGACAAACACGCAAAGAGATTAAATTTTATCTGCTAAGAAAACAAAACAAAAACAAAAATAACTTATGAGATGAAATATGCTCAGTTCTGAATGGTTCACATAGGCTTTTCTGATAAGATAACACTAGTTGTCTTGAGGAATGCATATTTCAGGCAGAGAAGCCTTCAGACGACTGGGAAAGAGGCAAAAGCATGCATGTGAGATGAAGCACAATGAAGCAATAGTTCAGACTGGCTGGAGCATAAAGAATGTGGGAAGATGCTGGGATAGGGTAGGAGAAAGGCAAATGAGATAGGAAACGAAGCTGGAAAGACAGGGAAGAAAAGATTTTGATGTGCCTTGCCTTATATACTGACTACGGAACCTACATGTTATTGTATTAGCAACGACGAAGTGCTGAATGGTTTTAAGCAAATGAATGACAAAGGCAGAGATGCACTGTATGAAGATTACTCTGGCAGCCACATGGAGAATGGATATGAGGTGTGCATATGTGTGTATGTGTGTAAGCATGCGCATGTGCGAGTGTTATGTTTGGGTGAGTGGTAGGTGATGAAAGTTAGGTATTTGCAGTATTGTACTGAGCACATACTTGAAAGCCCTGGCAATGGGGATAAAAATGTAGGGTCAGATTCAAGAGATAATTAAGAGGTAGAATAAATTTTCAAAATATTTTCAGAAATATCTTTCATCCTTTAAAATTACAAGATCTTTTAAAATTCACAAGATCTCATCATAATAACCCCATTTGGCTTTAATCACATTAATTATTCTGGTAATCTATACAGGATTGTTTTTTATTTCTCTTACATTGTTGTTATTGAAAATTTTTCATTCATTTTTCTCACCAGTGCATTGTATTGCCCCTTCCTTTAAACTGCAAAGTCTATCTTTGTTTGAAAAATTCCATAGCACTGAGTGCAAACTTAATACATATGGTGCTTTAAAGCAAATTCTTTGCTTTTTTTATCCCACATTCAAGGTGCTTTTCCACACAAGCCACTCATATTAAAAACAGATGAAGAAGTGCAAGGAAAAAGAAACACACTGGGAAAAAACAAACTTAATACTGACGGGTAATGGAACCTGACTTCTCAAAACTATGCTCAGTGATGTGGCAAGGTGGAGAGAAAGCAAAAGTTAACCCAGAAATCTACTGAATAAATATAAAATCCACTGAATAAACATGTCATACAGTGGATATTCTTAACACTGTCTGAAACGTGAGCCTGAGTGCACTCTTATTTAAAGTTAAATTCTGCTTATAGTGATGCTTTATCACATCCTGAAAATGAGTGAGTACAGCTGAAACTCTTTCAGAGGGTGTTCAACTCTCAGACATAATGAATAAAAACAAAAGGAAAGCACAGGAATGCTTATTTTTCAACTTAGAACCTTACTCTTTAACTCTTTAATTCATGTTTAGAGATGAGGATTTTAGCATGGAAATTCTTGTTATTTCTTCCTTTAATACAGTGTTCAGTCTAAACAAAAAAAATTATCTTTCTAAGAGGAACAACTAACTTATTTTGATTTTCCAAAACAGAGAAACATGATACCCAAGCAGTGCTTTGTAGAATATTTAAAATAAATGAAAGTATATATGTAAACTTTATGTAGACTTATGCAATTAAGAAAATTCTGAAGACAGAGATAAGCTGCAAATTAAAGTATTGTAAATACATAATTAGCTTTTGCTACCCCCCCCCTTTTTTATTTCCTGGGAAGGAGTAGTAGATACAATATTAAAAGCTCTCCTCTCTTTTTAAATCAGATGTCTGCAAACTACAAGTCCACTGACACCTGTTTTTGTAAACAAAGTTTCAAAGAACATATTCATGCCCATTCATTTCTTTGACTGGTTTTGCACTGCAGCAATGGATCTGAGCGGCTGCCACCACATGCCTCTCCCACCCCCCCCCAAGCCTAAAATATTTACCATCTGTCCCTTTAAGAAAGAGTTTGCCAACCAGTTTTTCTAACTGAAAATTCTCAGACAATCGTAGATTCACATACGGTTTTAAGAAATCATATAGAGAGACCCATTTTCCCTTTGCTAAGTTCCCCCAATGGTAACATCTTGCAGACTAGTTCTGCCTTTCTTTTTCAGATTTCCCCAGTTTTATTTGTATTCCTGTGTGTGTGTAGATAGTTGTTCTACGCAATTTTACTACATACTTGTGCTAATCAGTTTTAAACATAAACTTGTAATTGCTTCTCCAATAATGACTTTTTCTTATCCTTGGTTTACAAGGTAGAAATAGTGATTATAAAACCAAAAATTGTAAAGTCCATGTTAGCTTCAGGTGTAGCAGAAAATGGGGGAAATAAGCCGGGAAAAGACAGATTTAAGGCCTATCTGTACAGTCACTTAAAAAAATATGCCCTATGTCTATGAGCAGGAGAAATTGTTTTACTATCTGAAATTGCATTGTAAAGAGTTTCCTCTTTGAAATAAGTTTTACCGAGAAGCTTACTTCTTTACTATGAAATCTTGTAAGGAAGCAGAGTTTGTAGGGCAGTGGCAGGGTAAGGAAGAGAAAAAGAGGAGTAAGACTGTAACCAAATTTAGGTGTATAAATTAGTTATTTTTCACTATCATTAAAGCTTTATCTACAAGTACCATTAGAATCATCACAAAGGTGGAAATAATATATTTTATGTGCTTAATTTGAGTTCAAATATATAATAGCAGCTATAAATGGCTCAATGAAATACTTTAACACTTTAAAATTATTTAGTGGCTCAGGAGAACTCATTTGCTTAAAGACGTTTTCTTCATTTCTAAAACAAGAAACTAATAAAGCAGAAGCTTCGTAAATACAATTTAGTAGACATAGCAATTGAATAAATGCATGAAGTAATGGATACCGAATGAAAATAATCCATAAGTAAATTCTTCCATTGAGTATCCTTTCTGGAATAAAGTAGAGAATAAATGAATGGATAAATAAATAAATAATAAAGTTGTGATTAATTGAAATTCTTATGAGTAGAAATCCACATGCTATGGGAATCAAGTGGACATGACTAGTCATTTTAAAAGACTGAAAAGAGCATTTGAAAGAATATAAATCTCTGGCCTCACATAACCAAACTAAACTGTCAAGTTTGTTATAATAAAAATTTATGGGACTTGGATAAATTGTGAGAAAGCATTTTGAATCGCAAATGGAGAAGGCAGTACATCGAAGAACTAATTCTTTAGTGAATTAAAATACTTTTCTATGCTTGAAATGAAATGGAAAATACCTTGAGCTAAAGGCCTTTAAGGAGAATTCATTTTAGTTGCTGGTATTTTATTGTAGCTAATCTACTTATTTTTATTCCTGAACAACAAAATATATGTTTTCAGTTCTAAAAAATAAGTAGTAATAAATAATGATGAATATGAAATGAATTTCAGCGTAAGTACAATTTCAATGATGTGTGAAATATGAATCATAATATTTCCCCTTATTAATAAATAAAACATTATAACATGGGAATATCTGAAAGTAAACTATAAACTTTCTTTTAAATATTAAATCACACAAAAAATTTAATTTTGATACAAGGCTTTAGGATTCTCTTTCCTAGAACTGTTTTTCGAGTACTCATCTCAAATCCTTGAGAAAATCTTTAGAAGTTTTAATGGGTATACTATATTTAAGTCATAAATATTTGTGGCATTCATTCTGTGTAGGAAATTGGGCTAAAACACAAATATAATGGGTTTTCAATATTTCTTTGCACTGTTATATCACTGTTTCTATTATAAGTAGTTATTTCTGATGGTGTCACAGAGGATTTCATATTTTATGATTGAGAAAAAAGTGAACAAAGATTAAAAGCAACTATTATAATTGGAGAAAATATGATTGAGAGTTGAAACCCATGTTAAAAAGCTAACTTAAATGTTTACTCAGAGTACTATACTTGAAAACTTACCAAAACACTTGATAGAAATTTTTTCAAAATTAATATTTTAAATTGATTTAATACATTTATGTTGTCACTATCAGAAATGTGTTGAGTGCATATGGGCATTTACACACATTATTGGCTGTATTCCCAAGTATCATTATTCAGGTGAGTCCTACTACTCAAATCTCAACTGAGATAAAAACTAAGCAATGCCTTTGGAGTCTGTCTGGTCGACATTAAATCTGTGTCACATTTTTTCTAATGCAGAAAATGTGGATTAACAGCTACTACCACCTCTGAAGTTTCAAGGAGAATGAAATTTAATGAAATAATAGCTGGCATAATTTGTAATTGATAGGAGATGATCAATAAGTGATTGTTTTTAAAATTACTGTTTTACTTAAGCAGAATCAGCAAAACCAGACCCTAGGACAGACATGGACTATACGAAGCCCTCCTTATTCCCCCAGCCATAACCCCATTCCCATCCTAGGTCTGTGACCTTAATAGGTATTATTAATATATATGGTGCTCTCGGCTGCCAAGAAGGCCCTAAACATTTCTCAAATCTTGAATCAGGTAATAATCAACAACGAGTTTGAGTTAGCATATGAAGGTAGGCCTCATATCAAATCTAAGGGCAACTATTTCTACCACTAAAAGAAGTTTCCTTAACCTGAATACTTCTAATTTTTTTCTACTTAGCTCTAAATAGAAGTGATTGAGATATCAGTTTGGCGCTACTGTGAAGGCACTACTAACTAAATGTAGACCCGTGCCCAAGACCGCCACAACGGTGCTGTAATAAGTGACTCAGTGCACTGGAGTATTACACGGCTATCCCTGGCATTTAAATACATGCTCCTCCAGATTGACAGCTACTTATGTGTGGCCGAAAAGACCAATGTGATAGATAAGCAACTGTCTTTACCACAGTGTTCTCATTTGAAGACTACTCTTTGGTTTGCGGCTGTTTATAAAATACGCTGTTGTGTGCAAATCTGCCACTCATTCCAGAGTCAGTCCAAAGTCTTTGTTTTAAAATGGGTCATATCATTCCTAATTGCTATGTGCCAGAGTGGTCTTTGGTTTTGGTTTCACAGCAATTTATAATTATGTCACGTTGTTTGAAATTTTGCAGTCTTGTGTGCTAATTACATACATTGGGGAAAATACACATTCTTAAGATACTCATACCAATGGTTTCTTATATGGTTAATTTTCAGTGGAAATTTATATTGTCTGAAACACAGATCATATTACCAAAATGCATGACCAGGAAAATCTTGTGCAACTAAATAGAATTCTCAGTTAACTGGAATTTTTCCTATCCTTCAAATGTTAAGAGAAGAAAATGCAAAGAAAATAGACTATGATTTTAAAATATTAAAAACATATGAATAGGACCTGTGATAATCGATTCCTCTTAGAAATAAGCTCAAGTTATTACTTGAGTGTTTAATACACTGTCATTCACACATACTTGTTTTGAATTATGTGTATAAAATAGTACAGATTTTGTAATCTTGCCCTGAGTTAAGAATCTCATCATTTCTGATTATTGTATTCCAGATTCATCTGTCAGTTCTTCCAACAAACCATAACTACGTACGCAGCATCTGCAAAACATGACTCTGGATAAGTGTGCCCATCACTACTTATAGAACCCAAAATATCATTTATTCATTGGCCCCTCCCAAATTCTAAAACCATTTAGAACCACCACTGGTGTGAATCTGAATCCTAGTTCTGCCACTTTCTAGCTCTTTGCTATCCGACAAAGTTAATAACCTCTCTGTGTCTTAATTTCTGACATGTTGGAAGACATTAAAGTGATTTAATGTATGAGAAGTGGACGAGTGCCTGGAACTCAATATGTGGTATTATGCTCTTTCTGCCTAAACTCCTTACAAATCTGCTTCTTATTTCATGTTTTCTCTAATGTGGTATATGGCATCCTATCCCAAGCAATAGTATCCAAGTTATAAATCTTAGAGGACTCTGTGACTTATCCCGCTCCATTATCTTTGACCCACCAAATGTAATCACTAAATCACGCCAGTCAATTTTGTCCTAAGAAATACCTCTTGAATTTGACTGCTCCTCTTTTTCCCTAATGCCATTGTCTTAGTTCAGGCATTTGCCCTTATTTTTTGAGGCGAAGTTCAAACCTTACCTCTCCGGAGAAGACTTCCAGAAAGACACAAATACCCTAGGCTCCAATTGTCTCTCTCACTTCCTAACTAGCAGTTATCTAATTTATTCTCCCCTAATCACAAAATTATGCTCACTGGTTCCACAGCAACATAATCACACATAGTCAGCTAAGCCCTCACTTCTGCTCGTTAATACTTTTGTTTTTTCTTGTTGACTCCCTGTCACATTCCTTAAAGTAGCTGGTCTAAGCTTTTTCTAATCTTCCCATCTAATCACTCATGCATCAAGCTCGGAAATGACTTTGGCATCTTACTTTTCTAAGATAGAGTTCTTACATTTTCCTTCCTGTTTATCTCAGAATCTCACAATATATGCCTATGCATTTTTATTATATATGCTTTTATTGGGAGTATAATTTACATAAAGGGTACAGATCTTAAGTGTTCAGTTTGATGAGTCCGGCAACTATGTACAGCCATCTAACCACCACCCAAAACGAGATATTAGACATTACCTCTACCCAGAAAGTTCATTTGTGCCCCTTTCCAAATAATTCCCCTCTTCCTCCCCCTGCCTCCCACTCCAGGCAACCCATTCTCTGACTTCTGTCAATATATATACACGTATGTATATGTACGGTGTGTGTGTTCTTGGGTTTCACATATTTATGTAATTGGAATTATACAGTATGTACTCTTTCGTGTCTTAGCATAATGTTTTTGCTTAACATAATGTTTCTGAGACGCATTTACAGTGTCGTGAATAGCAGTGGTTTGTTCTTTTTTATTCTTTAATAGTATTTCATTGTATGAATATACCACACTGATATTAGAGCTGTTTCTGATTTTAGGTTATTATGAATGGAGCTGCTAAAACATTTTTGTACAAGTCTTTTTTGTTTGTTTGTTTTACTATGTTTTCCTTTTTTTTTTTTTTTTTTTTGGTAAATTTCTAAGAGTGCAATTACTGGGTCATAGGGAAGATGTTTAACTTTATAAACATCTGTCAAATAGTTCTCCAAGGCATTCAAACCTTACTAAGCCCTCATCAGCAATGATGTCAAAGATGAGCATGAGAGATCCTGTTGCTTTACATCCTTCCTGATGTTTGGGGTCATTAGCCTCTTTGTTTTTAGTGGGGGTAAGGTTACTCGGGCTTCCTTGGTCTGCTTCAGCCGCTCTCCAACAGTTGCAAAGAAAAGGTAGCCTTGTTCTTTCTCACTCTACTTTTATCCTTATTCTAAGCTCCTTTCAGATACCTCTTCCTTAATTATTACCTCTCTTCTGCAGCTTCTGGAATTTCTCTTTCCTGGATCCTTGCCTTCCAACTCATTGTGCTGAGCTTAAAATATAGGAGGGGTAAGGGCCAAACTGAGGTGATGGGTTATGGGATGTTCCTGCAATAATCCAGGTGAGAAGTGATGGTGACTTATATGAGTGTGACAGTCGTAGAGGTGGTGGAAAGTGGTAAATTCCAAATGCAGTTTGAAGCTAAAGCTGACAGGATTTGCTGGTGAATTAGATGCATGTGGCTCCCATAACGACATCTGTAATTTCATCCTCTTTCCGAAGATCTACTGCTTACTTCTAAAACTTAAAAGACAATACAAAATTTACATCTCTCTCTTAGAACTGCTTCAACTTTACTAGTTGTTGTGATTCAATTCACTCTCTCAAAAAATATTTTTGAGTACTCACTATGTATGTGCCAGGGACTTTTCTAGGCATTTGGGTTATTTCTATGAACAAAACAGAGCAAATCTGCCTTTTTGAGGATTACTACATTCTTTTGGAGAAAGACAGTAAATAATAAATATCATTACAGAGTAAATTATGTGATAACTTAGTAGGCAACAGTGCTTTAGAAAAAAAAAAAAAAAAGCAGGGTAGGGAAACTCCAGAGTGTGGAGTAGGGGAATGGGTTGCATATTTAAACGGGGATGTCAGGGAAGCCTCAATGAGCAAAGACTGAATGAGGGAGATACAAGAATCAAACAGGATGAAGTCTGCCTGAACAGTGTCCCAGGTAAGGGTACTAGCACCGTGCCAGTTACAAAGGCTCGGGCAGGACCATGGCTGGTATATTCTAAGAACAGGAAGGAGGCTAACATGCCTGGTGGAGGAACCATGGGGGCGAGAGAGTAGGAGAGCAGGTTCAGAGATAACAGCAGCCACATCACAGGGGACTCTGCAAGACATTATGCAGAAGAGCTTTTACTCTGAGTGAAATGGGAGCTAGCGGAGAGTCCTGAGGAGATACGGGACATAATCTAACCTATATTTTAAAAGAATCGTTCAGGCCACTGTGTTGAGAACACATGGTGAAGGGGTGACAGAGGTGAGAAAAGACCAGATGGGAATCTTCTGCTATCCAGGTGAGCGATGATCGTGGCTAAGGCTGACATGTTAGCAGTGGAGAAGACAGGAAATTGTTGGATTCTGAACATATTTTGGCAATACAGCCAACTTACGCAAAATTTTCATATACAAGTCATTCCATCACACGTGAAAAAATTAAAAAATCTTTAAAAGCAACCTCCATTTTGGGTTCTACTACCTAAATTTAAATTTCCAAGTCATAGTAAGATTGTCTCTTACATTTACCTCTTTATTTAAAAGTTATCATTATTTTATTTCCCTTTGCAAGTATCTTTTGCGATATGGAGTGATATCTGCTCCATTTATTTTTATATACCTTTAGGGGAAAAAAAAACTTTCATCACAGTAAAGAAGAACGCAGCCTTTCTAAGTCTTAAAATATGTCACTATATATACTGTTAAATTTAATCTTAAAATTAGTGAAGTACTATAAGAAATGATAGTGTCCAGGTAAGCAGTTTATTGTACATCTACTATAAAGAAATTTCAAAGAAATTCTGACATCCACTATTTGAGAAAATAGCTTCAGATCTAAAATTGTTAATTGTGCAGATATGAGAGCATATTCCAAGAGAACGCATCTTTAAACCCATCCTGACAGTCATTCGGGTGCTAATTTCCAAGGGGGAGCACCCATTTTGCAAATGCGAGAGCCCTCAGGCTAGTTGATACAGGACATTATGATCCAGAAGAAAGAAACAGTAAACATAACACCTGCATGATAATTCAGTACTGTGATCTACCTGGAAGTAGACAAGATTTGATTTTCATATTCAGTCATTCATATGGTATTTCCAAAGGAAGGGCCAAAGTTTTATGCCTTGGTTTTCCTTTGTTTGTCCCCTGAGCTGTGTGTTATGCCAGGTTAGGACTTTATTCCATGGTTACAAAAAGCCATGAAACCAACAACAGTGAGGAAACCCTCAACATAATTAAAACCATTGATTAGGATGCACAGCGCGTGACAAACGTGTCTCTGGCAACACCACCAAATCATGTCACAAACAGAAACTCTGCTCACTCCTTTCAATTTGTTTTTCACTGACTCCAAATATCATACTGACATTGAAACATCTTTGACTCAGCAATATAAGTGACAAAAGCAAACATGTACTAAGGCCAAGGGAAAGAAGCCCTGGGGTATCTTAGCACCCATCCAAGTAACACACAATTGGTAGCAGAGATTATTCTCGGAGGCATAATGAAATCAGAGGAAGACACCCTATCTGACCTTTTCTAGAACATTTCAGAAGCAAAAAAAATCAAATAAGGAATGCTTTCAAAAACATTGGCGAACAAAGTACCCGGCTTTCTTTGATCAGAGTGGTGGAACTAGGTAACTGAATCCTCTACAAGCTACTGAAATATGCAATAATTAAGGGGCCCTTCAAGTTCACTCCAACAGCTGGTCCTAAATTGAAAAAGAAGATAGCAATTCAATCCTACATGCTAATGAGTATTTAACAGATGTGAAAACCCCATTCCTCCCTCTCCCTTCCTTCTTAAAGAACGCCATGAAGAATTTTCTTTAAAGCAGGATACTCTAGATGGCTAAGCCATTTATGCATGCAAGTGGGAAATGTGTTTTCTAAGAGTTTTACTTAATAGGGTAATCTGGATGCTTACAAGGACACTATAAAATTAGACATTGTGATTTATGACAGAAAGTTTGAACACATACTGGTAAATGACAATTGCTATGAGGGACATCGATTTCAAAGGTGCATAATAATTTGAAATCATTTCTTGAGCTATTCAACTTTGAATTTTTCTTTTAAAAATTCTATTGTTGAATAACTAACATAGTTGCAATATTACAGTATCCTTAGAGACGACTTAAAATAGCTGCTCCTGAATAATAATTATAAAAAATTCAACTCCAGAAAATTTTGATTATTTGTTATAACTGGGTGTAGATATGATTAAAAGCCACATATAATTTAGTTTGTAGCTTCAGTTTCACAGCCAAATACACCTAGTGTCAGAAAAGAATGAACTGACATTACTTTCTCAGTTTTTTTTGGTTTCATTATCTTGCAGGTAAAAAAAAATAAGTAGGAAAAATAAGTAAAGAAAGGTAGGTGATAATCAAGACTATTATTTCATCAGGAAAATCTCATAATTCAGTCCTATTATTTCTGTTGAGTTGTGCAATACAGTGTTTTTACTAATGATATATTAACATTATTTTACTAATGATATATTAACATATATTTTACTAATGAACATGCTAACATAGCCTTATTGCTTCGTTTTAGTGATGGCCTAATTATATATGAATACTAATGAAAATTGGAAATTTTCACACACTCTGGGTAAAAGACTCAAACCCAATGGGAAATGTTTCAAATATAGGAGATAAATAAGATTGCACATATTCATTTAAGATATTTATACTGTTATGCTGGAATGTGCTGTTCAAAAACAACAGATATAAGAGCAAAGAGAGGGAATAAACTTAAGGATTTAAAAATTACCCTGGCATAGAAATATCTGACATTTCTGCGAAGCTAAAAGAAGAGAGAAACAGATGTTATATCATTGCAGGAGTTACTACAGATCACCCACCAGATGGAGGATATGTATTGATGCTTTCCTTTACAGATTATAAAACTGGAACCAAAGCAACACTGATAGGGCAGTTTAACCATTCGTTAACGCACGAAAGAACTCGGTGTTGTGTGTTTACCACGTGTCGAGAACTGTGGTCCTCTCAGGGATACAGAAACACATAAAACAAGGGAGGAACTGAGGATGCCCGCCGTGGTAAAGAGAAGAACTGAGGTGAGAACACAAAGATCCACATTTTTGTT
The DNA here is from genome assembly GCF_014176215.1 of Rousettus aegyptiacus. Lineage (NCBI taxonomy): Eukaryota > Metazoa > Chordata > Mammalia > Chiroptera > Pteropodidae > Rousettus > Rousettus aegyptiacus. Next base: position 29,194,965 of record NW_023416286.1, read on the forward strand.
GAAAGACCATCATTTAAAAGAAAGACTGGGCTAATTTTGTATGGAAGTTAAAGGGAAACATTCAGTAAAGCGGTAAGAAGGGACTTTCTAACACTTTAAGGTGGCCAAAAATAGGACAAGCAGCGCCATAAAATAGCTAATCCCTATGCAACTGTCCAAGGAAAGTTTGGAAAATCACATGCCAGGCATTCTCTAGAAAAGATTCCTGAGCTATGCGAGGAGCTGCATGTGAGGCTCTTTCAGTGCTAAGACCTTATGATGATATGATCCAAGCAATGTCATTACAACTTCCATTGGTGTGAAGAATGTGTTGGAGCAGGAATATTCACAGCAGCATGACAGAAGTTGAAACATGAAGCCATGAAGACCAGAATGAAAGGGACACCCCTGGGAATGGAAGGATAGCCATGGAGATCTGCTATTTCAATGGAAAAATCAATCCAAAAAAAGAACTTTGGAATGCTTACAGAAACAGTAGGTATTATTTAGACATTTTTGATAGCTTTTTTTCCTAGCATATGCCTTACGTACTAAAAACACATTATATGTTTGCCTCCCACTTTTTCTTACTTGTCCAAGACCAAAGGATACTTATAATTTGTGTGAATGATGTCATAGTATTTTAAGAATCAACTGATATAAAAACTTATGGAAGTTTTTTTTTATTATTATTAAAAAGAAATGATTATTACTTTAAAATATTATAGAATTATATAAACTAAAAAATGAAAGTCCTCTCTCTAATCCTAAATTCTGAAGATTATCAGTTGCACCAGAGCAATAATCTGAAATATTAATGCTGTTACTACCCTACTATCACGACCATTGCCTTGTCTCCTTCTGTCTTTCTCCGTCCTCTGGGAGTACGCAGCACCTTAGGAAAAAGTGGTTAAAGCAGAAGCAGAGTATAAATTAATAAATTCTTGATCTTTTAGTTTAGACTTCTGCAAAAGACAGAAAGATTCTGGAAGAATTCCTGGGTATTCCAAACTAATTTTTCTAGCACCTATCCCCACGACCCTCAAGGCGCTTGATTAAGATTGCATGACTGGAGAGGAAAATTAAGCGAAGTGTTGATGTGTTGAGAGGAAGCCCTGCTCAACACTGTTCCCCTCCAAGCTGTATAAAATAACAGAAAAAAAGATACAATAACAGAAACCTAAGAGTAGTAAGATTTTACCCTTTCCTTATCATGGTGAAGTAGTATAAGACTATAAAGATGGTTGTGTAGCGTGCTTAGGCAGATGAAACAGACAGCCTCAAAGAGACAACCCATTCCTGTGCCCGGCTCCCACCACGCCCAGTGTCACACGGAGCAGCTGCACATTTCCTGCAAATCAAAAGGGTCACGGAAATTACCAAGAGAGGGCCAGGATTTTAACAGGTTTTGTGATCAGAATGGATTTCTGAGGCAGTGGTGATTTTAACAAACTGATGAGCAAAGACACTAAGAGGTTTCACTGGATGAAGTATGAAAAGTGACCAAATGCTTCTCACTATACCAGTCAGCTCAGGCTGTTTCAACAAAATCACAGACTGAGTGGCTTAAATAATAGACACTTATTTCGCACAGTTATGGATGTTGAGAAAACCAAGATCAAGGTGCCAGCCAGTTCGGTTCCTGGTGAAGGTCCTCCTCCTGGCCTGCACAGTCCCCTCCTCCCTGTGTTCTTACATGGCGGAGAGAGTGCTCTGGGGTCTATTCTCCATCTTATAAGGGCTCTTAATCCCATTACGACAGCCCCATCTTCTTGACCTCATCCAAAATGAATTATCTTCTAAAGGTCCTATCTCCATATATCATTACATTACGGGGGGAAATATAGCTTCAAAATGTAAATCTTAGGGTGATCTAATTTAGTCCATAGCATTCTGCTCCTGGTCCCCCAAATTCATTCCCTTTGTACATACAAAATACTTTCATTCCATCCCTCAGCCTCAAGAAATCTTAATGGTTCCAGCATCAACTCTAAAGCCTAAAGTTCAAAGTTTTATCTAAATACCACCTAAATCAGATAAGGAAGAGACCTGAGGTAGAATTCATCTTGAAAATTCTCTCCAGCCTTGATTTTGTGAAAATAGACAGGTTATGTGCTTCCAAAATAGCAGTGGTGGGACAGGCACAGGAGAGAGACTCTCATTCAAATGGAGAAACAGGAGAGAAGGAAGGAGCGATGGGTCCGGAGCAAGTCCAAAACCGAGCAAGGCAAATGCCACTAGATCTGAAGCCTCAGGGACTATCCTCTCTGGTTTGATGCTGTCTCCTGGACCCACCGGGGCAGCGGCCTGCTTCCACAGCTCTGCTGGGTGAGGGGCTGCACCCCCAAGGTTCTGGGTGGCCCCGTCCCCAGCGCTTCCCTCAGAGGCCCTCTGGCCTATTGAAACCTAGGCTGCAGCCCTGATATCTCTGAATTGCTTCTAGAGTGCTTCTTCCCTTTTCCTGAAGAACGGTGCAGGTTTGTAGCTGAATAGCTCTATGTTCAGGACTATTCTGTTCCCCTTAGTTGAAACTGCCAGTGTCTTGCTGTTATAATCCCATCTTTATTCCTGGCTTCTGTTGAAATGCTTGATTAAATAAATCCACTGAGTCACACCCATGTTTTTTTTTTTTTTTTTCAATCAAATGGTTGCTCAGCCTACCCTTTGTTATCTCTTCAGAACAAGTGTTCTCATTCTTCGCAGTATGAATAGGCTGATAATTTTTGAAATCTTCAAGTTCTGGTGGCTTTTTGATTAACAATTCCTTCTCCGATTAATCTCTCTCCTTCGGTGTTTTTCTATAAGCACCGAGATGGAACCAAGCCGATCCTTCGATACTTTGCTTAGAAGTCTCCTTAGCTAAATATCCAATTTCATCATTAAGAAGTTCTACTGTCCACAAAATACAAGAACCCAGTTCAGCCAAGCTCTTCGTCACCTTATAACGAGGATCACTTTTCCTCCAGGTTCCAATAACATGTTCCTTGTGTCCCTGTGAGACTGCACTATAATCACTTTTCCAACTCAAAACTCTTGCAGCCTCTATCTACCCAATATCCAGTTCTGAAGCTGCTTCCACATGTTTATGTATTTGTAATAGCAGCACACTATCTGTTGATTCTAAAATCTATTGTGGGTTGCTACAACAAAATACCATAGATTGGATGGCTTAATCAATAGACATTTATTTCTCACAGTTCTGGAGGCTGGGAAGTCCAAGACCAATGTGCCGGCCTACTGGGTTCTTGGTGAGGGCCCTCTTCTTGGTCCCTTATCTTGCAGACAGCTGCCTTTCTGCTGTATCCTCACATGGCAAAGAGAACACTGGTGTTTGTTCTCCTTATAAGGGCACTAATTCTATTGTAAGGGCTCCACCCTCATGACCCCATCTGACCTAAATATCTCCTAAAAGCCTAATTTTCAAATACTGTCACACGGAATGTTAGGGCTTCACATATGAATTTTGGAGGACACGATTCCATCCACAGCATTCAACATAATGTCACATTAATGTAATCCTACTCCCAGGATGGGATTAGGATATTGATAAGAAACCCTGACTGGACCAAGTCCACCTGAAGAATTTCTACCAGCTGGTGGAATGGGGGCTTAAAATTAAAACTTATTTTATTTAAAAGAAAGACAGTTCTATTTCTCACATAGCCTAACTTTGCTGAGGCTATTGAATGCATCTTGAAAATGCAATCAATATTATTTAGATTGGTAAACTGCCTTTTTATCCACTCCACAACAGAACCTAGGTGTCTTTTCAAGTTAGTGTGTATATAACTACACACGCACGTGCGCGCGCGTGCACACACACACACACACAACTTGTTTACATACATATATACACAATAATTCTTATATATACTTTTAAAAGTTCTTTTTCATAATGACTGAATATTATTATTATGTAGCACAAGTTATCTTTTCATGGGCATTCAGGATGCTTAGTATTTAAACTCCTAATCAGTTATTTCCATAGGACACATGAGAGAAATGAGAAATGAGATACTGAGTCTCAGCTTCTACACAGAAAACATTTTGATTGGTGACAACAAAAAACTTTCTCATTAAATTTTTTCATCATAAAAATATTATATGTTTAAAATAAAAATTAGGAAAAACAAACCTGTAAGGAAAAAAAAAACTAGGAAAGAAGAAAACAAAAATCGTCTCTAATTCATACACCCAGAGGCAATTTGTTTCCTTCCTTTCCTGTTTTTTTTTTTTAATACAAATATAGTCACAATTGAGAACATATTATAGTTTTGCTATTTTCCAGGTATCATCAAGTCATGAGCATTTTCTTATGTCATAAACTATTTGGATGTATTTTAAACTGTAAAGGACAATGACAACATAAGCTAGTTTAAAAAAAACCCCTTTATTTAGATATCATTTATAGACTATAAAATTTGTAATTTTGAAATCTGAATTCATAAATTCAACAATTTTTAATAAACCTACCAAATTTTACAACCACCAGCTAATCCAGGTTTAGAATATTTTCCATCAATGCTGTCCTGAGCCCATCTCCTGATATTCCATTTGTTCAATTATTAATTATAATTGTTAAATCCTCTTTGGCGCTTAACTTTTGCCTGCCACTTCTCTTCCCATTTGCAGAGAGCGACAGCAAAGGCCAGAAGTTACTACCAGCTGGACGTAGTCCACACATTAAACCACGCTTTCTTTGTATAGGGCTAGATCTTTGGATGTATATGGAGAGATAGATGAACTTACCCGTGCACTACTTTTTAAAACACATAAACTCTTAGATTTTATACCAAATGGAAAGACAATCTCTAAAACACTGCCTTCTCTGACAAGTTGTATCTTAGCTCATTATTTTTTCTCTGTATTGCTGTTTTTGTTTTTTATTTTTTAATGCGGTTGTTTGATATTTTCTTTTCCCTTCCTCCTCCACTCGAGCAGAATATCTTCATTTCTGATACCCTACTGCCTTGTTTCCCTCGTGGTACCATCAGAACTGCTGCTAGATCTGTGGTGCTAGCCCTTGGGAATTGGAGAAGCAGCACGAAACAGATGTGATACTTGTCAGTTTTATTCCTGCTGCTTCTGAGAAGGAAGTCCTTTGTTCAAGAACAGAGCAGGCATGACCACCCACTGACGGCATTAATCAGTAGGAAGGAACAAGTGAAACTGCCTTGCTTCCCTTGAAAATCTCTCCTCCCTGGCAGAGTGACTGCATTAGCTTCACTCGGTTGCTTCTGCTGGCATTACTAGGAAATCACTGTTTGCAGAAGCAGCAGCAAAGGAAGCAGACTCAAGGGAATAACCAAAGTTTTGAAATATTAAATGATTGAATCACCTTCAAATGGAATCAGCTCTCAATTTAATGTTAAAGAAGAAATTTGAGAAAAAAATTGTGGAATACGTATTTAGAATGCAACTGTGTATGTTTACATTAAAATGCTTTTGAAATTTTAATTTTAAGAATTTAGCCCTGTGCACTGCAATGCTGCCCGGATTAGGCTGTGTGCGTGTGTGCGTGTGTGCGCGCGCGTGTGTGTGTGTGTGGCTGTGTATGGCTGTGTATTGCACTGTATTATAAGATGGGCATAGTTACTCTTGAGAGAATGTGTGAGGATTCCCAATTCTCCATTTCTCAAATTGAATTTCAATAAAAGCATGTGCTTTAAAGTAATTCTGAATGAAATAAAACTTAAAGTGACCAGTGGAGTGAAAACACTTTATGAATAGAATACAGCAAAGCTTGGGCATTAAAGAAATCAATAGAAAATCTTAAAGTTTATTATAGGGTACTTGCATAAGGGGCACATTTTTCTTCTCAATTCAGGCTATCGTGTTGCCATTTTCTGGCTTTGCTATTATAAAGTGATCCTAGAAAGGCAGGTAAATACGTTCAGGAGAACAAAAGTTTGAATTCTAAATAGAACAAAGGATCTTTTGATTAATGGTTACTATTTTATTGTAATTAAACAAAAGTAGCAGGATCTGAGCAAAGACCAAAGAACAAGGAACTCCTCATTTCTATGGCAACCAGGAAAATTATTCTTTTCAGAGGTTTTAGGAAACTTTGCATTATACCACTTTTGACAATTTTAAATAGTTCGGTCTTGTGCATTCTATTATTTTCATAATTAACATATATAAATATATAAACTGCTTTTAAGATATAAGTTAAGGTAAGCACCACAAAATCCTTTCCCTAGATTGACACAAGGAGGATTGATTTTCAAAAAAAAAACAAAAACAAAAAACTAAGATTGAAGAAAAAAGAAAGAGAAATGAAGAGAACAAAATAGAAAATGCAGAGAGCAACATTAAATAAAGAATTATCTAATTTGTTTGGAGACTCAGTGGTCACAGCTGACACCCTGGAGAATTATGATGCCAACTGAATTGCATTACGTTCCAAGCCTCATTGATTACGCCTTAAATAACCATCAGGATGGATCAGCGTGGACACTGGATTATTCTTATACCTTATAATTTTGAATATGATACATTTCTCTAGTGAAACTATCAATTTTACCCTCTTTAGAATTATATTGTCTCAAATAAAAAAAACATCAGGTTTTAAAGCTTCTCTGGAAGAAGCATAAAAATTGATTTATATATAATGACAAATCAGGACAAGGGGTCTGAGAGCTAATACTACAGAAGTACAGAATTCTTGTTTGCATTAGGACAAATACTTTAAGGTGTGCCATTTTGAATCACATGATAATAAGATTAAAACTGTTATCTTTTTTGTTTTGTTGCACTGATGAGATTAATATCGACTGTCTTTACTGTAGAACAAACAGCTAGAGAGGCTTTTTACATATACCCAATCTACTTTCTCTTACTCAACTGATGTACAGTATCTTTTAAGAAACAACATCTTTCGGCTATGCCAGTTTTATCACCCTCATCTGGAGTGCATGCTGGCAAATCAGCAGCATGTCAGAAATGGGTGAGGAACGTGAAGATATACAAGTACAAATTTCGTGAAGCCTCCTATTCCTACCATGCCATATATTTTTGGCCACTAAAACACTACAAGTACTTAGCTTCAACACCCCATGTTGTGCATCTCATCTCAATAGCAATTACAGCCAGAGTCCAGCTGTAAAACCCTGATAGAGATGCTGTGCAGACTCAAAGAACCAAAAGCACAATTCATTAGGAGTGCTTCGCTTGTTTTCTGAAGCGTTTTCACTAGTCATCTCCTGACAGGGCAGGATCACTCCTATTCTTTCCTCTCATACGCTCTAAGGAGGGCAAACTACTGAAAAGTAACCCAGAAACTCAAGATTACCTCAGATGCCATTTAAGCCCTTCCCAATACATTAAAGGAAAATCAGATTGTAGTTATAGATAAAAGCATGACAAGGTAGAGAAGCAAAGCCTGCCAAGTCTATTTATAAGTTCTCTCTCTTTTCCCTTTCTATTTACTCTGAAAAAAAAAAAATAGAATCTATCTGATAAAGCCAGAAGTATCCTAGGATTGCAACTCAGCAGTGGGCAGGTAACTCTAGCGGAAATTTTGAAGTGTAAATCACATATGAATGGTGCAGACATCTAGGGAAAAGTGTTTCTGATACACATGAATCCTTTTTATGCATGAGCACAGCCCAGGGACACCATCAATTCAGAAGTGATTCTGATTCTCAGCTGGAGTGGTGACGGTGCAGAAGCTGGAAGTTAGTGGGGTGAGCCCAGGTGGGTGCGGAGGTGGGGGGAGGGAAAGTAGGCATCCCTGGGGTGTGATTAGAATATGTAGGGAGACTAAAGTTTGAACTCTGATGCCCATAATTTTGTGCCTGTGGCTTCTCCAAGTATCGCTGAGCAGGGGACAATTCGTTAATAAACTATTAACACGTTGATTAATAAGGTCTTGCTTAGGGTTCTTTGTGAATGAATGATGGCTCATTTGTTAGCTTAAATAAGATGCTAGTGCTTTATTAAAATAAATGAGTATTTGAACATATTGATTAAGAGCTGAGCCCTAGTTTATTTAACAAAATGTGGAAAATAAATGTAATTGCAGAAATTCAAGTATAATTTATTTATAAACAATAACTGTAATGAAGCTCAGGGTGTTTAGTTCACACAAGCAAATGATCGGAGTTGGCAATATGAACAGTTAATAGGGTCCCAGTTAAATATTGTAATCATTTTGTACAGTTTTGACAATATCCTTTTGAAATTTGCAGTTTAATCTGACTAGTAGAAACGGGATTGATTTATAAACAGATAATCATTAGAGATAATGCTGAGTGAAAATGAGAAAAGTCATTTCATTTTACATGAGATTTCATGATTTGGTTTTAAGGTTCTCCCCTCCCCCAACCCTGCCTCCAAAAAAAATCCAACGAAAACCACAGATACTGAACGTAGACATCTTATGGAAATAACAACGCCTGGTAACCGTAGATAGCGTTTTTAGCACATAATAGGTGTATGATAAATTTGGTTGCAGGAATGAATAAAGCCACTGATTAAAACAATACTTCTAGATTACTGTAATGTACACCCAACCCTCTTGCTTTCCTTGCCTATTTTCTGGGAACTCTGATGAAAGAACAAGTGTAGATGCAGTTTTGCCCAGCTCAACATGAGTCAGGATACCCATGTTTCGGACTGTGTATGGTCATGCCTTTCTCTGCCTATACTTTATACAATAACATGGGAAGTGATGTCTACTTTATCCAGTAGGAGTGGGTCACCCTCATTTCAGTGTTTGCCTGCCAATCTAATGTGCACACTTATGACCACCCCCCTCACCCGCCCCATATGAATTTGATAGTGTTGACTACAGGAGAGTGGGAAGGAGAAGAAGACATTTGTAAATGGAGGACCTTAAACTTTAATACTTGAATTAGGAAAAACTTTTAAGAGGTAAGCTATCATTCCCTAAATATAAATCTTTTAGTGATTCTTTAGAACATTTATACTTTTAAAACAGGACAATTCATACCTATGAATTCTAATAACCAAATGATTTCACTAATTACTTCGTTACATTCAATTTGGAATAATTTGCATAGTTGAGTTTGTAATGCAATAAACTATGCCTGAATGGTCTGTTTACTCCACTGTAAGTTACAAGGAAAACTCTTTTTTCCTTAAAGGACTTGTCTTCTCTTTGAAATGCACAAAGTGGCAAAAAGCCAAGGAAAGCTGGTGCTTAAGCAACCAAGACCGAGCAGTGCCTGTGTGCATTTCAATCTCAGCCAACCGAAGTAAATGTTATTGGAGCTTTTGTGCTGTAAAATTGCTGCTTTCATGCCCACTGCACCTGACAATAGGAATCCTTGGTCTACTAGGAGCCAGGGAGGTTGTTGCGCCTTCTAGCCAGATTTCCACATTCCTAAGAAAAGGGCGGACAAGTGGGGTAAAACTTCTGCTGCTCTTAATGGGCTCAAGTCAGTGGTGCATCTGGACAGAGAAAGAGACTGAACGGAAAAAGTACTGCTATTATTTTTTGCATTGAGACCTGGACAGTTATTCTTTCACAATAATTTTTAAGCGTTTGAAAAAATAATATTAATTTGGGAGAGTATCGAGTTAATGAATTATTTTAAAATTTAATTTTCAGAAAATTATTAAAATGTTACATTTTAGAAGTCACCAAATTACTATATTATTGAATTTTGAAGGGTAACATTTTAAAATTTATATAAGGCATTTGTTAATATTTGCATTTGTTTGTTTGAGATATTAAATTTCCTTGACATGTTATTTACTCTTATGCCTTTTTCATTTATATTAATATTTATTAGAACAGTCACTCAATGCTTGTTTATTGAGCAACTACTATGAATCAGACACAACATTTCATTTATAATTGCAGTTTTAAATGTATTTTAAGCCCCAAATCTATGTTTAAGCCCCAAGCCACACAGATAATTTTTTCCCTTAAAAATACTGAAAATAGTTTTTTAAAACCATTCATTATTACTATCAGACAACCAATTTTTTTTCTGAATTATACTTACATAATATCTACCACATAAGCATGATATTTTAAATAACACTTAAGTAGTATTATAGTTAATGGGGACCAAGAATCAAACGGTATTTATTGATTAAAAAAAAAAAACTTTGATAGGTTGTCAGTGGTTACGACACAGTTAAATTTATACTAGTGTCAGAAAAGAATTATACTGAACAATACAGAATAATTTGGAATGGCTTGCTTCATTTAGTCATGTACTAATTCTATTAGAATGGTTTGTTATGTTAATTATGCCCTTACTTTGCATTTACCATACATTTCCAGCATGTACTCACATGGCCGTGAACGTGAGCTAAGCAACCACGTTCTCTGCTTTTTTTGGAAGACTCGGGATATTATGGCATTTACACTTGAGGGAAAAAAATGAAGAGACCACAATTGTTCCGCCTCCCTATTCTCTCTTTTCTTTAACCTCTTAAGCTGCTCACTCCTTTGGCTTTAGAAAGAAGGAAGAAAAAGAGAAACATAAATCACAAAAAAAGAAAAAAGGAAGCTTAAAAAGAAAAAGAGCAAAGTGGAAATAGAATTAAAGCTGCAAAAAGACAAATCAGACACTGTTCATTGTCTCTCAAGTCTCACGATATGGAGTGGGCTTTGTTTCAGAATTCTTTTGATTATTTTTTTCTCCATGGATTTTAGATAGATCTGCATTTTAACTGCCACTTAATAATCCTATGACCTTGGGCGAGTTATTTAACCTCTCCATGCCACAGATTCTTCATCTGCCAAACAGGGTTAATGATACCAGCTCCTCAGGGCTATGAACATTAAATTAAATCTCACACACATACACACATGGCCTGGCATACTGGCTTGCTCATAGTAGGCACCCAATAAATCAAACATATAGATAGATAGAGATAGAGATAACAGCAAATCCTAAATTTCTCAAATCATACTGTTTTTAAAATCACTTGTTTGAAAGAGTAAAGAAACATTAAAATTAATCATTATTTTCATTGTTTAAATGTCAGATTAAGAATAAAGCTGGTCTTCCTAATTACCCCTCTAATTATGGAGGTTTCTGAATTTTACTTTTCATTTTACATTTCAGAATAGTTCAAATAAAACATGAATGATTAGCAAGAGTAGCACAGATATGCATTTGGCTTCAACTATCTGTGTAGAGCTATCTGGGACCAAGTTTCTGAATCTTATCCTAGTTGATTATTGGAGATAATTTTGTCCTTTAAGTTTTGCTTTTTAAAAATTCAAGTATATCACTTCTGCTATATACTCAATTATGCTGTTTCTAGATTCTTTTGGATCTCAGTTTCTTATTCCAAGTTATATGACAATTACCTTGGGCTATTATCATGTTTATAGTATGTTATACTTCTCACAGATTAGCCCATCTGGGAGGTAGTATCCTTATGGAAGGAATTATTGGTTATTCCACACCTCCTGACCTGTGAATAGGCTAAAATCATTCTTAGAAAAAGATATACAGTTAATGACAGAAGAGTACAGGACACTTTCCTCTGAAAGTTGAGAAGCCCACATTCAGAGGGGACATGATTGGTCTTGTCTCTATCTTTACGAAAAAAAAAGGTAGAGAAGTGAAAATGCTCTAAAAATATAAATTACAAGGATAATGTAGTTCAAGGAACTGTTCAAACACACTATAAAAAATTTTCCAAGTCAGTGGTCAGATGTGATGAGGACAGTAATTACCTCTTGGCAAAAGTTGAAATACTTAAACTGATCAAATATATATATTTTTGTACATTACAAGAACTGTACAAATGGTTTTGGCATTAAAACTAAGAAATATAAACACAAAAGAAAATATTTTTTTTTCTTTTTTTTTGGAAAAAAAAATGATAATCAGACCAGAGATCAAGAAGAGGTTTTTAAAATTTAGCTAGTCAACAGAAAACCTTTGTTATGTTTTTAAAATGTTTATTATCCCAAAGTATGAAGAGGAGAAATAAATAGCTCCTTACCCAAGGGATATTCACCTTCCCAGGCTAATTTTTTTGTCAGGTATCGCAGAAGTGTATACACCAGTGCCTAAGATTAGCCATAACTAAAATGATACAGAAGACTTTTATGAGGAAAAATTGAGACCTCTTCCTAAGCATATCATCGAATATTAGATTTCGGTGGCTATATGGTAATGGAGTAGACAGAAAATTGTTCGTTTGGCAAAGAGGAAAGATTTTAGGGGTCTTGTACTTTGAGTTGATTTGGCACCTGATGTGAAAGGGTTTAAAAATCAGAGGCTTTGAGATAAGTTAAATCACAAAGCAGATGAATTCTAACTCTCCATTTTCTTTGAAGGCTGAGATCCTACCCCAAGTTATCGAGCTGTTACAATTTGAAAAAATACAAAAGCCAACAGCAAAAATGCCCTTCCATTTTAAATGACAGATGTTAACTCCTTTGTATACATCTTCCCTAGCAACAGGCAACTGAGCCAAGGAATGAGACACTGCTTAAAATAAACTGTTATCACTGAAAGATCAAAAAAGATCAAAGTCTTGCCCTTAAGTTTATCCATACTATATGAGTTTCAATTTTCTAAATGATTTATTAAGATTACAAAAGTGAATTAGGATATATTTCTTTTAACAGGGATGGCCTTACTGTGACTACATCTGTAACCAAGTGTTCGCTTTCTCCCTATTCAAGCTCTGTAATTTTCTGAAGGACTATACAGAACTTTAAACATTCTTCTGTAGTTGATCCCTAAATTCAGTCAAGACACAACTCAGGAAACAAAAGATATTTTATATAGTTTAAAATTATCCTTAAAAATGTCTAGAGTATATTCATTAATAGGATGCATATTAAACTAATTTACTTGGTCTTAAACTTTCTAGTCTAACCATATATTTCATTCTATAGTTTAATCCACTTTTTCCTTTTATTATCTTTGGCCAATACCAGGCCCAAATGGGTCACCATGCATTACAGCTTCAAAACAATTAATATATCTCCCTTTAGCTTTCTCTCCCATTACATAATTCGATTCTTCTTGAGGGTTTTTTCCCCCCACAAGAGTCTCATTTTCTATTTCTCTAGTTAGCTTGGTGAGCCTCAGAATATCCTTCAAGTTTCAGAATGGTGCAACAAAAATGAATTCTGATGTAGGTCCAAACAATGCAAAATAAAATAAGTTTAAATATGACATAGCTAGACTAGGAGATCCCTGAAAGCAGGAACTAAGTTCTGTACACCTTTGCAGTATTGAAACATAGGAGGTCCAATAAAAGATGAATTAATGGGTCAGCAATCGTTGGAACTCAGAATGTCACCTAGCACCGGCAAGCAAATCGAGAGTTATTTTTAAGTAATAGTAAGGTAAAGAAAAAATGCTAACACAGAAAAAATTTGCTACCAAGGCCCAAGCTGATGAATGGTCTTGTCATTCCCATATATCACATACCATTTAACTTTAAACATAATACAGGTGCAACCTTAGAATACTTCTGCATGATTATCAAATTTTACTAGTTTGCCTAATTGACAGGGGGTCACATTATTTCAGATAAAACAGTAATGATATTTTTAGTGAGTCTTATCATATTTATTAATTTTATCCTTATATCATTATTCCTCTCCTTTTGTATACTTTATAATGGAGTCAGTGCACTTTATCAGTACCATTTCTAATTATCAGAATTTGTAAACTTATTTCTTTGTGCAAATTCACTTAGTTTAGCATGTATTTGTACAGTTTATATAGTCCTGCAATTTCTGCTCTTATATTTTTATAAAAATGATTGTTAGCATGAACAGAATATTTATTGTCAGAGTCAGAAAAGTGAGCTTGAGAGCTCAGTTTAAAAGAAGGAGGGGTAACTTTATCATCCATGTCTTATTGAGGATGGAGGGAGGCATAATTATATATAAAGATTTTTTTTTTTTAACAGAAACCAATTTAACTTAAACCAATTCTCAACTGGCTAACTCCCTGAAGCACCACTCAACTATTGCAATGGAAGTTGAATTGAACATCTGTCTTCCTCATCCCAGCACCTCAGGACATGTTTTCATTCAACAAACACTCAGTAACTACTCCAGGTTAAACACTATATTAGGTATTGGGGTTACGAAAATAGACATCTTTTATTTTAACCTGAAACAGTTCACATTACCGGAGGGCAGATTTATAGTAATAGAAGATCCTCTCTATATACCTATTGTTAGAGGTATTAATAACCTGTTTCTAGTGATGAAAATGCAGGAAATCTGAAATAAACATTTAAGCAAGCATCAGAGGCTAACATTTAAACCAGAATGAGGTTTCATGGAGTAAAATCAAGAACAAGTCCACCAGATGCTGAAATTATTAACATCTGAAAAACATGTTATCACTTGAAAGAAAAGACAGATTTACTAACAGCAGGAAAGAGAAGGAAATAAGAGTTCTTTCAAGAACTGTGACCCCGGTGTTTAGGTTTAGTAAATAGAGATTTTTAGTAAATAGAAATTTAGCCATATATAATACTATTCCAAAGATTAGCCCTCAGCAAATAGGCCTGCAAAGATGGTTGTTTAATGTACTTGTGAACTGAAGTACACTAAAATTCTCAAGTTCAGCATTTAAATTATGAGCCCATTAACACATATACATATCTGCATATCTACATACATACACATACATGCAACCACATGAGTTATTCTAGGAATTGCTATTTTCTGTTCTGAATTCCACATTAACAATTTTTTTTAACTTAAAATTAAAAACAAATGAATGGTTATCTTGGATAATTTTTAAAAGGTACTTCTTGTAAAATAATAGGTATTGGATTTGAGTAGATTTTTTATGAGACCTTGAACTATTTTCATACACGAGTAATATTCCATTACATAACTACGACCCCGAGGCAGGACGTTCACTCTGACTTCCCACTACACATAAAAAACAAATTTCAATTTCTCATTTTCTTTGCCTAGATAAACTTCTCTATAGTTAGACTAAATTAAAAGGGGGGAAAGAAGCAGATTTATAATTAGACTGCAAAGACTCTCCTTCCAGAACCCTCTCTCTAACTGTCCTTAATGCCCCAAGGTTTCTAGCCACACTTGACAGATTACAAGAATTCTACGTTTCTTTATATTATCTGAAAGACCAATTCTTCTAAAGAAGAATGCATGATATTTTAAAAAGAAAATACTGCTGAAAGGATCTCAAAGGTGAAGCAAATTAAGCAAAGAAAATACTTCAAAAGCAGACTCATCAGTGAAAAGTGCTGAGCCCAGAAAGCGTGACTCGAACAATGGGTGGACTGCTTCTGCAGTTCTCAGATGCCGACGAGCCTAACATTTGCCCTCCAATTCTCTACGAGAACTCACCTAACGCAGAGTCTTAAACCGAAAAACGCAAGAAGCTTAGCACTTAAATTTTGAAATCGTACAAGATGAGCTGGAAAACTCAAACAGCACACTTCTTAACCAGAAGGCTGTTTTGCTATTATAGACTTCATTGGAGAACAGTACCTACTCCACCCATCTTTAATTGAAAAAGAACTAAAAGAAAATGCTTTATTTTTAAAATACAAGTTTCCACATCGTGAATTTGCCTCTGAACAGAATTAATTCTTTAACGTGAACTTTTTTGGTCTATAATTACCATGCTGACATTTTACTTGATTGGAACAGCTACCAATGCATGTGTACACACACAAACACACATCACACACACCACCATAAAACACAGTTCTGGGAGAACTGAAATTTTTTGCAGTGTTACTGGATACATCAGAATTATAGCTCGGACAGACTTTGGAAACGTCTACCGTATCTTACCTACTCTTCTGCTTACTTAGGTAAGTTACTGCCGGGTTGCAAAGTAGATGAGAGAAGAAAAAAAAAAAAAACGCATCATCTGTTTTTCATTTTGTAAAAGCAAATGATACGTCATTTTGATCATAAAGCAATCATGAAAATAAGTGTCTAGTTTCCATGGTGGGAGACACAGGTGGGGTGAGAAGGGGAGAAAGATAACACAAGCACAGAGTAAGAATAACTTAGAGTTAGAAGGATTTCAGGGAGTGTCTTTACTTTTTTTTAAAACAAGAATGGCAGCCGATAGTGGCTGCTGTGTTGAGAAAGATTCCGAGGCTGTTTAAGACTGCCACGGCCCATCACGGATGTCTGCTATAAGCATGTGAGGTATGAGTGTTAACATAAATGCCACACATCTGCCATCTCTGGAGTGACATCTATATCAGGAGACTAACCAAAGAATGCCAGAATGGACAGGCCCGCCCTTCTAGGGCCAGGGAAGTGCCCTTGCGCCCAGCAGAGCTGCAGAAGCTTGGAGGTCCGTGAGCTCCCTGTTTTTCACTCCGAAGTGCTGGCAACCTGTGTTGGAGTTGTTAGAGTGTGTGTTCTACATACGGATATTCTTCAAGTCCCTAAAACTCCTGTTTACTGTGAATACTGTGCATCTGAAGGCAGCTCATAGTTTCCTAAAACAAGAGGACAATCTGGGTTTGGACTGCAGGAATTCTGAATGGGAGTCATGGGTGGTTTCTTTTCTCTTCCAATCAGATATGGGAAGCAATTTATTTTTATTTTATTTTTTTTGAGGGAGATGGCAAAGGAAACTGCTTATGTGGCTACTACAAAGCATTTATTTCTTCTCAGTCCCTTCACAGCTATAACAACAAAATATTTCTAGGATACTTTATATGAAGAGATATCAAGCAATAAATTTAAAATAAAAATTTGGTTTCTTATATAATGTGAAAAATGGAGAATTCTGTCAAACTATGAACAAGCTGTCATTTACCTGCGATGTAATGAACTCCAATGGGAATGCACCAGTCCACATTAGCCTTGGGTTGGCAGTGTAGTGAGTGAGCACTGGTATCAAAAGGGCCTGGATGAAATCAGTACTTAGCAACCACCTCTGGTTGTCATGGAAATTAGATAATGGAGAAAGGGAGAGTGTATGTTCAACATGATGGACCAGAAAAGTAGGTGTTACAGAAGGAACTAAGGAAAAAACTAAAAAGCTGAAAGACGGGTTAGTCTGCTATTATACAATGGTGCAGGTTCACCATTCTATTTTGAAGGAGTGTTGGTAACATATAATAATAATAAATTTGCATCCATAATGCGTAAACAATTTATCGAACAGTTAAAAGCACAATGGGAAAAAGTAACTATAATATAGTTTAGAAATAAAACTGTAAAACACTTTCCATTACCAGCAAGCCCAAGAAAATCTAAAATTAAGAGCTCATAGCATGTTCTGGATTGAGAAGGGAGAGGTGTTTGCAAAGCAAACACATATACCTGCACCATTCCTCTGCTTTACCATAATTCTGTGTTCTACTAAACAAACAGGCAGATGTAAGCAGCTACAGGTCAAGATCCCTGCTTGTTCAGGAGAATTAATCATGTGAGGTAGATCATGAAACAGAAGAGGACATATTTATTTTGTAAAAACATGCATATTCAATATTTGGAAAACTAAAGCATAGGTTTAATTCAGCAAGGATCATACAGATCAGGTATTATAAATCTAAACATGTTGCAAACCTACAATTAGAAACTTTAAGTCATGTGTATTCGGATTCCAATATGCATTCAAAATATACATTCTGAAGTGATCTCTGCTAACAGAAAGGACATAGGTTGAACCTTTTCAAAAACGGACACCTCTCGGTCACTCTTTAGACTATCTATATGCAGCTTAACCATTTTCTGGATAAGCTGTGAACAAATTAAATCTCTGGTAGGCTTCCCGATTTCTTTGCATTCCCAGACTCTATTTCAGTTACCTGGGTAGTGTGGGTTTTCAGAGAATAAAAACCAATGTTAATTAACTGAAGCAAAACACAAATAAGAAGGTAAATGTTCAATTTGTTCAAGGATTCAACAAATATTTATAGGGCACCCACTGTTCTTGGCATGGTACCAAGTACTTGGGATACAGAAGTGAACAAAACAGACATGGACCCTGATAGCAAGAGCTTTCAATTTTTCCAGAAAGAAAAGCAAATAAAAAGGAAACAACGAACTAATACAACTGCTAGGAAAAGAAGCGAAGAGGACAAAGACATGGAGTAAAAATGGTGGGCCCCACTTAGGGTAGCGCGAGAATTAACTGCGGAGCCGACATTTAGTTGAGATCTAAACAGAGAGAGAGAGAGAAGCCCTACCAAGCCAGATGGGCAGAGACTTCCTGAAAACGGAAAACAGCTGTGCAGCAGCGAAGGGGAGGGAGACCTTGGCTAAGTTTTAAAACCAAAAGGAGGTCAGGAAGCAGCGGCAAAAGAACAAAATGAGGCTGGAAAGGTAGGCGAAAGACAGGTTATGCTGGGTCGTGTAGGCCATGGCAGGGTTTGAGCAGGATAAAATTAAGAAGGGGCTTTTGATTTAAAAGGTACTCTGCCTGCTAGAAACCAAGCTAGGAGGCAATTGTAGAGGTCTAGGCCAGAAATGATAGTGAGTGGCTCAGACCTGGGTGGCTATAATGGGCCTGAAGATGAGTTGGCAGACTTGGGGTATATTATGGAGATGCTAAGAACTGTTTCTTGATATACTACCAATCAAAAAATATGTATCTAATAATGAACTCTTACAAATCAAAAATAGGTATTTCAATGCAAACCACAGACATATTAAATAAATCAACTGATTTTTTGTTGTTGTTGGTGTCTTAACATTTTTAATCATGCACTAGAATCACAGCTCTGTAATTCTAAAACTGGATGGCAACTTAGAAATCATCTTAGCTAAAAACTACAGCTATTTTTTGAGGAGCAACAACTTTCCATTACTTTTATTTCTTCAGCGATGTGGAGTTAAAAAGTAAATCCCTGAGGGAAACTTAGTCAAAAGAGGTTTAGCAGGTAAGTTTTTGATATCTGCTGTTAGATGCTGATGTACTGGTTGAAAGCTCCTGATCTACCCAATTCTTGTTCAAGTAAGAAAAACGCATCCTAAGAGGTGTTTAGAGATCTGCTGACATCCACCCAGGTAAGAACTAATCATATATAAAGGGAAAGCAATCTCATCTACACCCACAGCTTCAATTATCATCCATATAATGATCACTTTGAAATTTATATCTATAGCCCTGACACTTCCTTTGAGCTACTCAGCTCTATATCTAACTGCTTGTTTGATCTTTCCCCCCGGAGGCTGCAAAATGCTCCATACTCAATATGTTCAAAACAACACTCATGACCTCCCCCAGCCCCAAAACTTCGTTCTTTTCTAATACACTCTATATCAGAAAACAGCGCCACTGTCCCATCTTTTCATGCAAATCATAAATGTCGGTGTCATCTTGGAAAACTTCTTTTCCCTCACTCTTACATTCAGTCTATACTGTCTCATAAATATCTTCCAAAACCCACCTACTTATTTTCATCTCCACTACCGCCTCATTGTAGTCTCCAATTTGTTCTTCCATATTGTGCTCAAAGTAACAATTCCAAATACGGATCTGGGCCCATCCTTACCAGTCCTAGCACACTTTATTGCTTTTTGGTTACAGATCCAAACCTTTAAACATAGCTTACGATTGCATCGTGCTCCCCTTTGCTGTGTTGCAGCCACAACGACCGTCCCTCGGTTCCTCAAAGGTGTCACGCTCCCTCCTACCGCCTTCGCTTCTGTTCTGCCCCTTACCTCCAGTCCCCTTCATTCTCCTCCTCTTCCGTCCCTGTTTATGTCCCACTAACTCTTCAAATCTCAGCATAGGTAACGGTTCCTGGAGTAAGCCCTATATTTATTTGTGTGGTCATTTCATTGACGTTCTTATTAGATTGTAAGTTCCTTGAGGTATGGGACCTTTATGTGGATTTGCTTACTCTTGTATTCTCGATACTTAGCAAAATGCCTTATGCCTCTAGGCATTCCATAATACTTGTAAATAAAATTGTTTCATTGAACTCTTCTTGGGAAGATCTTTGGCAAAATAGCTGTATTTCTGCCCAATGCAGTCTATTGTTTTAATCTGCCAAATAAGGAATATACACCTGTCTGGCACATGAATTTTAAAAAATACTATAGAAAAGTTTATACTGAACCAGTTAATTTCTGTATTTTAATATTCAAATGTCAGGCAATATCAGTATTTTAACCCCTGTCCCAAAAGATCTGTCAAAAGCAAATGGAAAGTGCTTAAGAAGCCTCACTTAATGAAAACTAGTTAAGCCATTGAGAAGATTGCAAACAATTCACTCCCTAAAATAGTGGTCAGTGAGCAGCAAGAGTCAGCTCTCTTCCAGAGAAAAACAAATACATGTCAGTTTGCATTTGTTCACATTCAGAGAATACTACTGGGCCTTGGGAAACTTAAGACACTGGAGCATACAACATAACGGAGACAGGTACACAAACACATCTATTGACCTCCAATACGAAATCAACATTAAGTAACGAGTCATAGCTATGTAATTAAGCACAAGTGAAAATTTTAGACTTAATGGAGGCAATGAGATTATACAGGAACAGGATCACAGAGACGTTTTGGACAAAGGCAAAAAAAGAATGGTCTCATACTGAAGAGAAACAAAAACATTCTGCATGTGAGTGGAAAGGGTTTTGCAAAAGCAGAGGGCAAGAAATAGGAGAAAGCAAGGTACCTGACTAAGGAATGGTAATAGTTTACTTGACTGAAGTTGAGAACTTCGTTTAGGTGGTAACCGACCATGAAAGCAGAAAGATAAAGTAGCTGGTACAAACAGTTGGTAAAAGGCTTCAATGTAAGTAACTAGAAGATCAAACAAGAACAGAGACCTTATGTAGAAGAGAAAGAGACCAGGTATATGTACATAGTGAGAATTTATGTTCTGCAGTTACAGATTTTGGCTCATGGTGAACTGTATGAGATGGTCCTTCTGAAAACTGATTTAAGAGACCACCATGCACACACCGTGGTTTATGTGAGAGTTCCACAGGACGCAGAGAGAACGCAGGAAGAATGAAACGGGGAAAGTCTAGAAACGAAACGAGGGATTCTTACAGTCAAGAAATTGCAGACATGCGTCACAGCTTCTGTGACACTTTATCCACACTGCAGGACCTTATGATCTTTATTCCTTTCCAACCAAAACACAAAATTAACTGTCTTTCTTTCATTCTTCTGGACACTCCGCGACAGTATCTAGCATATATGCATCTTTCCAACTATTAGGCTTTTAGTGAACAAATCACTGAATGAGTAAAGTAAACAAGCAGGGAAAAAAGAGGTTCCTTGACAGACAGTGAAATAGTTAAGATATGCCGCCTAACAAACAAAATACCTAATAGTTATGTGAGTTAAACCTAAGCTTTCTGAGACCGGAGAGGCAAGAGTTGAAATTTTCAAGCATTTGGGATAAGAAGTAATGACTACACAGAACTTTCACTGTGAGCCAGCAGAGATAGGCTCCATGCTAAGGAGTGAAGCCTGAAGTAACATGAAATGTTACTGTGTGCACAGGGTTCTAAGTCATCAGAGCAAGAAACACAGGAGCCGAGTCTGAAGATGAGCAGCAGTCACTTCTGCTTATTTTATAAGCAAATCAGTTATTTTTTTTTCCCCTTGGCAGAAGGAGGAAAAAAAAAAAAAAAGTATATACTTTCCCCGGCAGCCAGGATTTGATCCTCTGACCTACTTGTGATTGTCATCAGCCGCTAAGAGACCTCACAGGATTTCTAACTGGAGTTCCGCTGAAGCTAAAAGGCATGGCGTGCATGTTGGCAGCTGCTTTGCTCAGATGCCCAGTGGAGGCATTAGCTGTGACACTCCCATTCAATGGTCGTGCGGCCCTACTGTCAGAACATGGTCACACCAACAGAAGACTTGAGAAGCTATTTGGATGTAAATCTTATAAGAATAGCTTATAAAACCCAACCAATGTTTCCCTGGACAGCGCCACGTGACACTGGCCCTAACTTAATTACAAGTTACAAACTTGATCTAGCCAGGAGAAAAGCTTGCTCTAAATAGGAAATAAAAGTCATAGTAATAATAGTAGAAACAACCATAGTTAACATGTGCAAATCGAATGGAAATAAAATACACCATATTTGTTTGTGGCATTTATTTATCTACATATCGAACAGAATTCTTCGCTGTTGTGAATTCAACGTGTATTATAGAAATATGAATGGCGAGTACTTGTATAGTGGTTACTAGGTGCCAGTCACTGTGTTCCATGTGTTTTACATACCTTAATTCATTTAATTCTCACATTAACTATGAGAGGTAGGTACTAATATTATATAATAACACATAATAATTCTTTATGGATCAAATGCCATTCCGACCCTTTATGAAAAAATGTAGTAACTTACAACCATAAATGTTTGGCCTACATAGTTGAAGAAATATTTGCTGAAACAAAATAAAACACCACCAGCAACGAACAACAGTCATTTGAGAAATAGTTGAAATGAGATTCTCACCTCTTCCCAAATCCTGGCCTAAGAAGTATTCTGTCTTTGCTAAAGAATCTATTAGCAGAATTCTTCTTAAAAATAGAAATAGCAATATGAATTTCCAGACAAATATCAAAATTCACCCAAATGCCTACTGGGGGATAGTTAGAAAATAATGAAGTACCTAGTCCCACTGAGAATTGATATTCCATAGGAAAAGTGAATCTGTACAGGATTTCCTGAGGCAGGGCAATTCATCTAGGAAGAATTTATAACTTGGTTGCTGGTTTCCTATAATACTCCACACTATCCTTTCCTGGTACATATATTAAAAGGCTGATCAGCTAATTTGAGGAGAAGGGAGCAAGTTACAATGCCAGAACAATCCTGATTTTTCATATATCAAAGAAATCTGTTATAAAACAAAAATCATCCACTGAATTTCAATTTGCCTGGACACGTGTGTAAACGGTTGTCCTAGGGACTATACAGCGTACGAGGGGAAAAAAGCCATTTTGTTCTTGGGCACTTCCTTAAGACTACACCACTGTGAAATAAACGATTGTGCCCATTTCCATTTCTAGTTAATTCGATTACAGTTGGAAACCATAATCTGGTCTCACTTTGCAAACCAACACTTCTATGTCCTCCCCCAGTCATACTCTCTGTTTCAGTTGGTGTGAAACCTGACTTTTGTATAATTATTGTTCTATATCTAGAGTAATCATATAATCTATCATCCAAACTGGAAAATTTCTAAGAGTAAAAGATTGTGTTATTAGTAATCATGCGAGGGCCACAAATGTTCCCAAGGTGCTTATATAGCACTGTCCCTCTCTAACAGCCCATGTTTATCAAGCTTCTCCTGTTCTCTTTTTGTATTCCCTGTAATTAGAACCCACTTTCAATACACAAAAGGAAAAACAGATTTAAATGGAATACCTGCTTAGCCACTTACTAAGCAACCCTGGACAAGTTATTCAATCTCTCTGAGAATTTGTGTTCTGGAATTCTATAGAGTTGAATTCCATCTTCATCATTTATTTTCTCTGAATCCTCGGGTAATTGACGTAATATTTCTAAACAATAGGATCTTTATCTAAAAATGGTAGAAATAAAGGACCACTCACATGGTTTTGGGGAAGAATGCATATAATAATGGACTCCAGCGACCTACTGTTAACCACACATAATACTGTCCACATCATGTACAAATGCTAGTTTTCTCTCTCCGATTAGTTTTTAAAACCCAGCAGATTCAAACCACAGCACAGTGCTGATCTTATGTCTCCCTACTTATTCAGCCTTGCTTTCTGCTTTGCAAGTGATGTTCAGCGACAAACCATTAGAGTACTCCCAGCCCTTGGCCCCTCATCATTTTTCTCAACTTTGCACCTTTATATTGTCTTGTCTGGTAGAAATACTCAATGCCCTTGGATAACTCTTATTCACGTTTTAAGAGTCGTCAGCTCAGCATTATCTCTTACAGGTTAATTTTCCTGACTCCTTCCAGGCTAGGTTAGGTCCCCCTCTCTGATGTTCCTAGGTAGCTAGGCATATTCCTATTACTGCACTTCTCCAGGCGTAATGATATTATTATAATATGCCATCGCCATTAATTAACTCCCCAACCAAACTTCAAGTTCTTTGATGTTTTTTGTTGATCTTTGTCTTCTCAAAGTACACTGCACAAAGCTGGCTCAGTAAGTACTTACTGAATAAATGACTGAGTCAGCCAGTCATACACTACTTCTGTATCACTCAAAGTACTTGACATGATGCTGTACATACAGTGAAGACTCAGGAAATACTTAGTGGCTCACAGATTATGAGACTATAACATATCCATGAAAAGACAACCTTCTATGTGAAAAAATTAGTACTTCAGGAGTCAAGTGTTCTTTCCAAGTATGATTTTCTCAGCCTACCTGGAAAAATGTTCACGTAAGAGATATGATTTTAAGAATTGATTACAGGTCCCTATTCACAAGAGAGTAAGAGTCGCTGCTGAATAATTAAAAAGCCGAATTAGAATTAGTAGTAAAAACATATCCATAGGAGGACTGATCATGTATACATTATAAAAAGGCAGAATTCCTCCCACACAAAAGTTAACCTGCTACACCACCATGAGACATAATTTTCTGCAGTGCTCAAACACTTAGGGAGACACATTAATACGACACCCTAGTACACAGATCAAAATCAGGAATCACTCGTACCCCTGAAAAATAATGCCCTTTCTGTGCACCATGTGAGATGCACTTATTATCCCCATCGGATTTATTTTCTGTATTATACAGTGAGCACCAATGCCTTAAATTCCCTCGGTAGGTTTGTGAGTGAACTCACTATACTTTTTATTGAGCTTAGAAGGTCTATTAAAAATAAATAACTATATCCAATATATCATTTTTAAAGAAAATGACAATTACAGGAAGAGAAATATTTAGTATAATGAGACTGATCTGATAGCAAGAAGGTAGTAAACCGCGCAGTCTGTTGGTGCATTATTAACTCTTTCTGGTCACTTGGGTAACATTTTGAATACTGTACTAAAAGAGGTAATTTACTAAATGGTACCCCAATGGCCAGAAAGAGTTAATGTGGTAATCAAAAATGAGCAATTTACTTCTCATCAACTAATCAAGCTCAGTAAAATTTTTATTAAAATGCCTCTGATACTGTTCAACTGAAGTTTTAATTGAAAAACTGAAAGCCATTTAGCTGAAAATACGGTAGGGTGGATATTACAACCGATTAATCCAAGAAAAGTAATGGCACATCTAACCGAAGAAAGACAATAATAAAACAACAACTATTACTGCAATTATTAACACCAATACCAATGCCACCACTATTTCCGAATGCCTGTTACGTGCCAGTTACTATTCTAGACACTGTATATATCTCAGTGAATCTTCAAAATGGTAGTTTTTATGACCAGAAACGGAGGTACAGAGAGGTAATAAGTAGCTGAGCCATGACTAAAAGCCACGTTTGTCAGATATCGCAGTCTACGATTATTTTATTATATACTGAACTGATTCCCAATACAAAGAGACAAAATTTTTAGCTTACTAGCTATCTAAATGACCTAGAATATCTTGGAAACAGTTGATTACTCAAATGTCCATTCCAGAGAGATTCTGGCTAGTGTCGGTGCCAGCAATGCTTATATTTTTTCTAGGCTTTGGCCTATGTACAGAAAAGGGTTAATACGGAGGGCCTGAGACGGCTACCCTCAGGAAGTCCTGCCTGCATCCTTGGCCCTTTGCTGCCATCTGAGAACTCAGATTTCAGGAGAGTTCCCGCCAATCCCGGACCGGTAAGAGTGGCTCCCTGTGCTTAAACTGTTTCATAATAGTGTGCTTTACACCGAAAACCTGGTTTCTTTCTATAAGTCTGAAATTTTGGTGCATGCTGGGCAGAGGGACCTTCATGACTGGCTCCCAGGGAAAACCCTGGGCAATGAGTCTCTACTGAGCTTCCCTGGTAGGCAAGATTTCACACAGTTTGCCATAACTCATTACTACGAGAATTTAAGTGTGTCCTGTGTGACTCCGCTAGCAGGGGACTCTTGGAAGCTCGTGCTGACTCCCTCTGGACTTCACGCCAAGTGCCTCTTCCTTTCCTGATTTTGCTTTTGGGCCTTTTCTCTGTAAGAAATCTTACTTGTGAGTGTGACTGTCTACCAAGTCTTGCAAGTCCTCCTAGAAAATCATCTACCCTGGGGTGGTGCTGTGGGCCCCTGACACAGTCTGCTTTCACTTTGTGGTCTTGTGAACACAAATAACTGACGGTGTAGAGTATTAAGGCTTCTAAAATGTGGAGAGCTAAGATTTGTAGCACACCCGGAGCAAGAGTACAGGTCCTTATGACTGGGAAATCTCAGTACTTTAATTTCATTTCACAGCTCATTTGTGTCTCTACTACTGCCTCATTTTCTTTTGGACCTAATTTTTTAACAGCTAAAAATAATTTTATTTATTTGTAAAAATAAAATAGGAACTAACATGCGGTACTGAATGTCTTAGGAGACTTTACCAGTGGTGAATGCTTGTTAACTCACTTTCCTCTCTAGACTTCCCTGAGAGCATGGCCTCCCGGCTCCTTCACGGGAAAGTTCTTTACTCCTCTAACCACCCTTAGAGCTTGATTCTGAGATCACCTTTTTTCCTTCTCCATCTATACTCTCTCCGTAGCTGTTCTCACCTCGTTCGACTGCTTTAGAAAATTCTCCCTTGAGCTTCAGACTAAAATTCCATTTAGCATTTTTTTTGGATTTCTGATATACGGCTTAAACTTGGTATGTCCGAATCAATCACAACTCATTATTTACAACAGTGAGGATATGGAAGCAACCTAAGTGTCCATCGATAGGCGAATGAATAAAGAAGATGCGGTATATAAATACGATGGAATGTTACTTGGCCATAAAAAAGAATGAAACCTTACCATTTGAGACAACATGGATGGACCCGGAGAGTATTACGCCAAATGAAATGTCAGACAGAGAAAGACAAATACCATATGATTTCACTTATATGTGAAATAAATAAATATATATATCAAAGTAAGTGAACAAATGAAAGAGAAACCCACAGGCACAGAGAACAAATTGATGGTCACCAGATGGAAAAGAGGCTGGTGGTGGTGGGGGAATGGGTAGAAAAGGTGAAGGGATTAAGAAGCACCAATTTGCAGTTAGAAAATAGTCACAGGGATGTAAAGTACAGCATAGAGAATAGAGTCAATTATATTGTCATAACTATGCATGGTGCCAGGTAGGTACTAGATTCATTGGGGCGATCATTTCGTAAGGTATTTAAATGTCTAATCACATCTGAAACTAATATAGTATGTCAACTGTAATTTAAAAATAAATTTTAAAAACCTCTTTGATTTCCACTTATCCCACCCCCAAACGTAACCTTGTTCTTCCCCAGTCTTTCCTATTCATCCGTGTCTACTAAATAGCACCAAATCCACTGAGTACACCAGCCAAAATCCAGGGACTCGTTTCTGACCCTTTTCTTTTCCTCAACCTCCACAAGGGATCCATGGGTAAGTCTTAACTAATTCTACCTTCAAAACAGATGCACTTCTCTATGTCTATACTCTAGACCAGCAGTTCTCAACTAAGTGCTATTTTGCTCTCCAGGGGACACTGAAATATCTGGAGACATTTTTGGTTGTAATGACAAAGAAGGTGCTACCGGTATCTAGTAGGTGAAGGTCAGAGATGCTGCTAAACACCCTACAGTTCGCAGGAAGCCCACAAAATATACCTGAGTGGCTCAAAATGTCGGTAACACTACGATGGAGGAGCCCTCTGCCTGAGACCAGGCAACACAGACTACAGCAACATTAATCTGCTTCTGCTTTTAATGTACACATTTTGCATCTACTTTATGTAGCCTTCTAAACTACCATTAACATGTCCAGAATAAGAGGGAGTATAAGTAAAATTGAATATTACAAACAGGGAAAGGCAAATTCAACTAAAATCTACAGTGTTTCTAAAAGCAATACCTCAGAGAGGTATATATATCCTGTAGAAAAAGTGTGACAAGCATAAAATTTAGAGAGAGTTTCAGTGACAGAAAGAAGATATGAGACCTAGTTCCTAGTTCCATTGGGTAGTATTTTTTTTTTCCACATGGACCGCACCGCCCTACCCTCCCCCCCAAAAAAAAAGGAAAGAAAAAAGTCAGTAAATCTGAGATGAAGAACAAATTGAATATACGCCACACTTGTAATGTAACTTTAAAATAGAAGAAATTCCTCATGGACCTCTGAAACTTCCAGTTATGTTAAAAATTTCAATGGCACCTCTACATGTTGTACTTATCACCTTGTATGGTAAATGCTACTTTACTTTTTCCCCAACTATACTATAAGCTATGAGGGTGGGGTCAGTGGCCAATTTGAATTTATGCTTGGAATGCTAGATCCATAAGGTGGTGCTGAACAAGTGTGTATTAAATGAACTTATCAATGTATAAGCGAACAAATGAATGAATGAACAGATGAGTAGGAAAGAGGGGCTGCTCACTGGTAATGGCAGGAGTGGCCTTCGGTCCCATCTAGGTTCCTGAAGTAAATGGAGTGGAGTGAAAAAAATTAATATGATGTCAGCAGAAAGGAAAGAAAATGAAATGAGACCTAAAAACTCATCCTGGATTCACAACTCTAGATAAACATGAAAAGTTAGTGGAGCACAGCAGAGCGAAGAGGCTTGTCTTTTCAAAATGATTGTCTCTATTATGTCTCCACGAACTCCTGAGTGATACAAAAGGTAATACTCAATAACAGGAGAAAAACATATGTTGGCCAACTTTTATATACTTGGAAGTGCAACACTGTTTACCCACAAAACACAAAATAAGCCATAAAAATAATCTTTTTAACACCAAGTAATATTTAAATTTTGGTTCATTTTAGGGTTCCTCTCTAGAATATCAACCTGCCCAGTGTTCCTCTCTATCCCTCCCAACTCCTTTCAAGTTCAATTACTATATTGACCTCAATATGTCACGTGCTTTCCTCCCCTCCATGTGAAAATACTGGAAACTACCATCTACCCTGAAATCACCTCAAAATTATAGGAATAGAAATCAGCAAGCTCAGGAGCCTAGGTGAGTTTTAGTGACAAGCAGAGCAATTACAAAAAATTTGTCACTGAAGCTAAACAATAATACAGTTAAAAAGTGCACAATCATGTACTAAGCGTTTAGGATACAGAGTATATATGAGCACTGGACGTCTATAATCAAAGTAGAATCCTTTAAGCAATCGAAATTCACAATCTGAGTGATTCATATTGCTACAATATTGGTTTGTTTTAAAACTAAAACATAATTTACCATAATAAATCATTGTTGTAATAAAAGAAACATTTGGGTACAAATAAATGTGACTCTCATTTGTCCTTAGCTTCTAGGTTAAGGTCTTGTTGATAGTCTTTTCTTTTTTCCCCAAATGTATAGATGAGAGAGAAATGGCCATTTTTTGTTTTGTGATTTCACCAAAAGACATACTATTTCTATAATTTCCTTTCTGGAAACAATTATTTAAGCAGGCCCTTTACAGGCTATAAAAAATGTAATAATAGATGGTGACTAGAAATTTTTAAATCTTGCTGAGTTTTTTGAAGATTCATTTTCAACACAAGAATAAATGAATACTAGGGTTAAAAGGGATCTTGAAATATCCTTGGCCTAACTTCTTACATAAAAGTAAAGAAATCAATGCTTAGAGAGGTTAAATGACCTACCAAAAGTCACACAACTCCTCTATTTCCTCTGTGTGTGACATCATATACCCATTTAATTACATCTTGTATGGGGTAAATGGCTACACTAAATGTATACAGTTGTTTTCTTTTTTTAAAAAGTATCAATAGGTAATAGTTCCTCTTAATCCATATAATTAAATACCATTTTGCTTTGGTAACACGATCACATGCCTTCTCCTCATTTAAAAGTCTAATGATTCTTCTAAATCACTTTTGATCATCTGTAATTAGGCATAGCACCATGGTGACAACCAAGTCACAATTTACTTCTTTACCTGGCAACAGGCAAATTACTTTTTTTAAACGTCAATTAAAAAAATACATCCTGATTTCAGAAAGTTAAAACAAAACAACACAGAAGTGCTTCATAAAATAGAGGGAAATAAAGTAGAAAATGGCAAAGATATGGCAAGGATCCGTTTCCTAACTTTTTAGTCCACTGTGTTCCCTCCTTTGACTGTTAACTACTTTTGACTCCTGTAGTTGAAATATTTGCTTTTTAAATCTAACACTGCAGACACACATTCTATCTCTAAAGAAAAACAATGTAATTATCCAAATTTCATTTGTCAGAATGTATAATACACAATCACCCGATTTCACAGATTATTAGGAGCTCTGAAGAAATCAAAGAACTCGGGAAGGAGAAAACAGCACTAGTGACCACTAGATTAAAGACTAGTGACTACTTCGACGTCATACGTAGTAGTGATTAGAAAGTCTGTACCATCAGATAGATTCACAATCTGAACATGAATCATGTGCAGTTCAAGTCAGCACAAGAATGGCAACTACCTGTGTGTTATATAAACAAAGATGTGTCGCCATGTTGAATCTGCTGGAACGGACAAGCAATGAGCAGCTACTGAGGCTTTCTGGTAAATTAGTGCAACTCGTTCATGCATTCATTCAAATGTGTTTACTGTTCAAGGATCCAGAGATAGAGACGCCAACAAGATAACTTAAAGCTCTATCTTGCTAGAGATTACATTCTATTGAAGGCGCAGGCACTAACAAAATGATATTCTTCCTTCCTACGATTTCCTTCATTTCATTTCCTGTAAGTTGAATGCATTAATAACCATGTCAGGTAAACAGTCCCACTCAAGGAAGGAGAGAGAGTTACGTGTTTGATCTGGGCAAAAGGATAGTGACAAGAGACGGGAAATGCCAAGCAATGGGCCTAAATGTACAGAGCTGCTGAGAGGACTATAAGCCACAACACAGCAGAGAAAGGGCACGTCCACTTTCGGAGAGATGGTCTGAGACTGTCTCTGCCAGGTGCAGAGATGCATGAGGAGGCAGTAGGTGCAACAGAAAAAACTGTACCAGGCATTGAAAATGGTGGAAAATAAGCCAAATTAATCCTGAGCCAGTCAGTGTTTTTCCTTATTATGTCCTCTTATGTCTGGCTTCAACGTTTTCCATATTTTTTACTCAGGTGTCTTTCATCTATTTGGAAATCTTGCTGGCTTCATTTTGACTATGGTACCCTGCCCAAGGAAATGATTAATGCCATTAATTGACAAAGAGTCCAGTAAGTTTAGACCTATAAACTTTTGCAGGATGGTGAGAAGGATACAGTAAATTATAAACGGAGGCATCGGAGACTGGCCTGATGTGGAACTTTTATGGGTAACAGAAATTACTCAATAGAACTGATACGAGGCAGATGTTAGTGAGATGGGCGGACATAAATATAGTTCTAGACTACTTTATAGCAGTATTACATTCTTATTCAAACAAATATGCTTTGCTTCATAAAAAACTGATCTTTTGAAAAGTATAAAGTACAAAGGAGAGAAAGCAGAGTATGATGGAAAGTGGATGGGCTTTGAAGTCAGACAGGATATAAATTCTATGTTTTGGCAGCTATTACTATATGACCTTGGGCAAATCATCTAACTAACCTCTCTAAGCCTCCATATTCTAATCTGTAAAACTGGAGACAGTAACATATAGCCAATAGCATGGTTGTAATGATTAACTTCATGTCTGGAACCAGTAGTTACTACAGTTTCTGTTTTGTTTTTAATTTTAAAGTTACGTCTTTAACATACTGTAGGAGTCTGCTTTGTAAAGTAACCCTATGGTCAATTCTTTTGTAAATTTTATGACCACCACATTTTTTCTTTACTTAAGTCAGAGGCACAATTAAATAGTGGAAAGCAGAATTAGCATCCAGGAGCTAGCTATGTGACTATGTAAATTCCTGCGCCTCTCCTGTTTGGGTGTTTTTGGCATATAATTTGATTCCCTCTTGTTTCAAAAAGCTATGACTCTAGCTCTTGATTTACAAATACTGGTTTGGTTTTAAAAGAGATTCATCAGTTTGAATGTGTATTAAATCATTATTCTGAATGAAATGAAAGATGTTATTCTGGTCCTCAATGCCAGATTTTAGATGCTACCACTTGAAATGATAACATATTCAAGTATTTGGCAAAATAATAAATTGTATAATTTGATTTTTGCTTCCCTGTTGTGAACATGTTATTCTTCTTCTTGTCCAAATAAACCTACTGGAACTGTAACCAACTGGAACTGTAAATGCGAAAGGATGATGACTTCATTCACGTTACAGGAAAATGACGGATAACAGAAACAGTAGGAAAAGAGGATATGAAAGGCACTGCAGGAATAATCAGATTTCTAGGTGTTCTAGCTCTTTCTTTTTAATGGCAAATTTATCCCTCTAAACTGGTTATCTTTTTTTGTAGTATGTTATGACACATGTGAAGAAAGTAAATACCCTACTTACATGATATCATAAGAGAAAATAATAAAGTAAAATGCTCTGTTTCTATGCTTTCCAATAATCCAAGTTGTCTCCCACTATAAGAATTATTTTTAAATGAGAAAGTAGGGAGAGATGGCTCAAAACCTACCCCTTCCAATCTGGATGTGTTGTGATATATACAGAAAGTTTCAACCAAAAACTAAAGCCAATTAAAGAAGACATTGGAAAATACACTGGTATTAACACAAACATTTTTAAATTGCCCAATACTTCTCAGGGAATAAAAATTTCCATAATTTTAACACTTCAATCAAGAAACTATACATTATGTTGCGTTAAGTTTAAGCAGTTACGTTATGGCACGGCATGAAAATTTATTCTTCTTAGCACCCACTAATTTACTACGAGAACAGGGAATGGCGGTTTTCCCACCTACCATATTGTTTGTAGAGAAACTTTACTTTGTTCCGAAAGGATTACAATTGGGTAAGATAACTGAGGACAAAGTTATCTTGAAATAATCACTTGGTTGACAGGGTGAACAGGAAGAAGAATAACAGCCTTGAATAAATAACACAAAATTATTTAAACTTCATTTTCCCTCCTTATGTATAAAATATTCCTAGCCACTAGTTCTTGATAGCTTATCTGAGTTAGAACTTCATGGGATTCTCTTGTCTCAGCGATTTTATTATTGAGTAAATTAAGACTTAGCTTCTCTTTGGTCTAAGTCACTTTAAAATTCTTTCGTGAACATGGAAGGCCAATCCTGTCTCTAATAAATCAGAGAAAAATAAAAAACAGATTAAACGCATTTGGATCATAACTTTCATGGTTAGGATTTACTATCCAGTTTAGAAAACAAAACATGTGCTGAAATTTAAAAAAAAAAAAAATCCTATGGAGAAGCAACATTTAGAATACTGTTTAAAAGGCATTAAAAGGAATAAGGAAACATTTTAAAAATAAGTGAGTGCATTTACATATTTTTGTATTATTCATTAAATTAGAAAGAAGTGACTATTATGCTTTTAATTACAAGCCTATTTTATGTTGTCGATCCCCCATTTGCTCCCCAACCTGGAGGACTTGGCACCGGCATCTCTCTCTCTGCTGGAGATTGTAGCCTTCTGCAGCCAACCTGTGGTGACAGTTATCTCTTAATTAAAACTCTACATGCAAATATAGCAGCATTAAAAAGTGCTGCTGCAAAAGCACAATACAAAGCATGATAATTTATAACTGCAGAATCCTTTTCATCTAATATTTGAATACCGACGAGAACAACTAGAGCCAGTGTAAAACTTGCCCTGAGGAAAAATCTGCACAGCCAATTCACTCTACATATATTAAAGGGTAAGACAGTATGGATCTTCCTATCGCCATGACACTTCTCTGAAGAGGAATGGTTAGTTGTATTTACCTGCAATAGATAACACTGTGAAATATGCGAAACATTCTACAGACTGCATGATACTTCCTTTCATAACTGATGATGACCCATTTAACCTTGAATTGTGAAATATATTTTCGAAGTTTTAGATACTTCAAGTGCTAATGAACTGTCATTACCTATCTGATGCAAATCTGAAATAAAAAATGAAATCTACCTTTAATGGGCCTGTACAGTTATTATTTATGTACAGAAGAAGTATATCACTTTGACATATATTTGAACTTGGAGATTTTCTATTATTCCCAAGAAAGCTTAGAGCAAAAAAAAATTCTATAAAGCTGCAATAGCAAGGGAATTCACCTGGTTATCAATTACCATTAGAAAAAATAATTAGAACTATGGCCCAGGAGAGAAGGAAAGAGCTGATGTATGAATTTCACGGTAGTATAATTATTTTTCTTTTAAGCTATTTTGTTATAAAAATAATAAATTACACACTATCTAGAAGGCACAAGTCTATACTAACTTGTCCAAAATTGATTCGTAAAGGAAATTCAATTCTAGGGGAAAAAGTTTGTGTTTATTTTGAAATGCCAACATCTGTTGCACAATAAAAATCAGCAGTAAACTGTTAGGCCGCTCATGCATTTAACAGGAATAATTAATGCATAACGTTTTTGTGTTTGCTTTTTGAAAAAGCTAGTACGTGAAACAAGCTACTCTCAGCTAAATTCAGAAGTGAATGCTCAAACTTAGTAATATGTATTTTGAAATCAACGCATTATAAAATGTTTTGAAGGTAAAACATCCTAAAAACACACCTAAGGTGCTGTGTATACACCAAAGAATTATATCTGCTTGTGGCACAAATGAACCTTCTAGCCACAGACAGGATTTACTGCTATGATGGATTGTTTTCTTAATTTCATTTTCAGATGGTTTGTTGCCATAATATAGAGATACAATTGACTTTTGTATATTGGTTTTGTGTCTTGTGACCTTACTAAATTCTTATTAATTCTAGAATTTTTTAAAAGATTTCCTAAGATCTTCTATATATAAGTTCATGTAGTCTGCAAATAGTTTTAGTTCTTTTTCTATCTATATGCCTATAATTTCTCCTTGCAAACTTCGTTTTAAAAGAATTATCTCTAAAGTATTTACTCAATTCTATGCATGACTAGTAATAACAAAGCTGATAAAGCTAGCATCCCCTGCTGACCTATATGTCTTGAATATATTCTAGAAAAGAATTCACAGTCAACACTATAAACATTGGTGAGTACTTAGAAATTCTAGAAATATAGTTTTATTTTTTTCCAAATAAAGCTATTCATAAAAATGTAAAACTTCTGGTCCTGCTGAGTTTTCTATATTTAATACTTTCTAAAATGTAGTATGGTGAGAGTTATCTTTTAATTTTTCTTATAAAGATTTTGCAGGAGAGGCATTGTGGTGTAGTAGAGAGAACACAGATTTTGGAGGCAAATGGATTTGGAGCTAGAAAGACAATAGATTGGATTTCAGTTTTTCCACTTAACAAATGTAATATCTCAGGCAAATATTTTAAGCTCTCCTAGGGTTTCTTTCTCTTGTCATAGAAATGTTTCTTGATATGTTGGAATAACTGTGAAGGGGGGGGGATTTATACCTTAAAAATAACTGAAGGGTAGTATATAAAAATATCAACAATGGTTAATATTTCTGGGTACTGGAATGGGAATTTCATTTTCTTTCTTGTTTACAGATTCTCCTCTGTCCAAGAGAAATATACATGAGCCATGTATGTAATTTTAAGTTTTTTGGTAATCACATTAAAAAAGTAAAAAGAAATAGGTAAAATTAATTTTAATAATATAGTTAATTTATTCTAATTTATCAAAAATATTTCAGCATGGAATCAATTTACAAAAATAATATATTTTACATTTTGGGAGGGCACTAAAGCTTGAAAATCCGGTGTTCACAATTATAGTTCACACTTATAATTCATCTCCTTTCTGCCTCACTACATTTCAAGTGCTCACTTGTGAAATATTGGCTAGTGGATACTGCACTGGACAGTTAGGAAGTGGGCAATTTTCAAACTTTTACTGTCAGCTTTCTCAAAAAAAAGTCTTGCTGTGATAATTACAGAAAATTTCCAGTATAATGTCCAGTATACAGCAAGAACGAAATAAATGGCAGTTACTATTAGTTGTTTTTCTAAATAGGTTTGCGATTCTCATTCCGTCTCTGATTTTATTCCGTTAATTAGTTTTCTATTGTTGAGTAATAATTTACCATTTATTTTTAGCTAATTAAAACAACAACTTTATTATCTCACAGTTTCTGTGAATCAAGATGGCTTCTCTTACTCGGGATCTCACCACGCTGAAATCAAGGTGTCAGCCAAGCTGTTGTACTCATCCAGAGCTCAAGGTCCCCTTCCAAGCTTGTCTAGGTTGTTGACAGAATTCAGTTCCTTGCAGATGTAAGACCGAGGACCTCAGGCCCTAGGGGTCACCTCTGTCCACAGGCAGTTCACAACAGGCTGGCTGCTTTTTCCTTTGAGGCTTACTGGAGAGCACCTGCTGCATCTTATCTTTTTAAAGGACTCTTCTAATCAGGCCCACCCAAGATAATCTCCCATTAGATTAATGACTAGTTAATTGATTAGGGCCCTTAATTACACCTGCAAAATCCCTCTGCCATTTAATGTAAGATAATCAGAGGAGTGACAGTCCATCTATTCACAGATCCCACTCACTCACAGGGAGGAGTTGATACAGAACTGTACACCCAGGGCCAGGAACCTCGAGGCTCATCTCAGAAATCTGCCTAACCTTCTAGTAAACTGCCTGGTGTTTCCTGATAATTTCAGTGTCCCCAGTGTACCTGATTCCAAAAATATTTCCAAAAAATTTTATTGCTATGAAGCACTGGTAACAGAGTTAACAGTCTATGTATACCACTTTTTTTTTTTTTTTTTGACCTCTCTCTGTGCTTCTGAATTAGAGGTTTCCAAGACTTCACAATCAAAAAAGGAATAGGAAAAGGGAAGGAGAGATCAGGGAAAAGAGGATCTGGGTAGGGCCTTTTTAGCAGGCAATGAATGGTATGGTGAGCCTAGCAGAGGCAGGTCAGTAGTCTGGACATGTAAGGGATTACCTGTATTTACCTCACTGTAGATTAATGCATAGGCCTCTCATGAGTTATACTTCTAAAGGTATCCTACATGCATTCATACGATTTCAAAATTTCAAGGTACTATGTATATTTGCAGCATATACTTTGAAATGATTGAAGACCAATGTTAAGTTTAGGTAAACAAAGTATTAAAACTGGCTTAACATTAAGCTCTTCTCCTGGACCCGTGTTATGTTTATTATCAGTCTATTACATTATGATGAACTTTGTTTTATTTTATTTTCAACAGAGTAAGAGACTACAGAAAAGAGGAAAAAGCCTCCACTGGATGTAAATGCTGCTGTGAAGCCCTGAGATTTCCAAAACGATTTCCAACAACTTTGGAAGCTTTTCCCCTACTTTAAAATTATAGTTTTGGCAGCTCCTAGAAATCTGTCCAACTTATATTTCTTATACCATTCTTGGCTAGGTTTGAACATATCTTTGCTTCTGGATGCATGTTAAAGTGATAAAAGAAGTTCTTTAAAAATGCAGATTTTTTTATTGCCTTCTCTTTTTTCTTTAAAAAACCTAAGAATCATTTTACCTGCCTCATATTTTAAAATCCAGTAGGAATTACCGGCCTTGAAATTTTTCTTTTTCTGACATAAAATGCACTCATTCGTCTAATTCTATGAGGGTGAACCTAGAGAAAACTTAAGAGAAAGGTTATGAAAAACACAAGTTTTTCCCTGTGATATACATTAATTCTACGTAATATTTTTTATCAGCTTACATATTACAGACTTTTATGAAGTAATGCTCAAAGAGCCCTATCACGAATGCATATTAGGAAAAGCACAGCCACCTCTAAAAACAGTTCACGGTAACTCTGAAAAAGAACCATAGTAAAAAAAGTCTACTTGGCCACAGGGGGATGAGCCAAAGCATCCTGAAACTTGCTGTTTTAAGCAAATCTGACAGTAGTGTTTGGGTAGACCTAATCATGATAATCACAAGACCACTGCCATTTACTTCAATGTTTTATTAACTTATTAAAGTATTTTCACACTCATTTCCTAATGAATAATAATCACAATCCTATGAGATCGAAAGTACAGTTATTTTCAGCTCAATTCAGAGATGTGATTGACTTGTTTGAGATGGTGCAGAACTGTTGATCCTCGACTCGTAAGACAGCACCGCCCCCCCCCCCCCCCCGCTCACATTACTTCACTATTCTAGCCTCCAGCAACAGAGCAGGCAAGGATTATCGCCAAGCCTAGGGGCACAGCTGACCAATGGCGTATTACATATATATATATAACTTCTTTGCTTCCTTTTCTTTACCCTCCATTCATTTTCTTCTACCCATTGCAAACTACTCTCCCTGGAACACTCCACTGCAATCATTGCCTCATTTACCACCACTGATGTTTTAGACGACAAATCCGGTCTAGTTATTTTTCATATTATTTGGTATCATCAGCATTTGCTACTGCTGATTATTTTCTCCTTCAAATGCCTTTTTTTCTTACTTCCTCAGCATTACTGCATCTACTGTTAGGATTTACTATTCTTTTTTTACTTTATTTTGCTGTCTCCTCTTTCTCTATCAGCTTTACAGTTTTTAAATGTTTGGTATTCTATAAAGCTACAATGTGGGAAATTCTCTTGCTCACCACTTTGACCCTTAGAAAAGACTCTACAACTTCATCTAACATCAGTATATTTATAAAACCTAAATCTCTTCAAGTCTGTTTTTTTTATCCTCCAAAACAGTGTTTTCCAAAGAATGGGTTGCGACCTTTTACTAGTTCATGAATTTAGTGGCTTATAACACACGTTTAAAAATGAAAAAGAAAAAAAAAAGGTTCTGGCATAGACAGAAACTATCAGAGTGCATCACACAAAGAAAGGGGTACTGTTTCGTGAAATATGAAATCATATCTTCGTATAGGGTCAGATGCGAAATGTATTTGTTATTGTGTGTCACGGTCATAAAAAATTCAAAACCACTGCACAGGGCACATCTTTATTACCATCTACCAGACATTTCTTCATGGGTGTCTTTCAGGCACCTTAACTCTACAAGTTCCAAACCAAATTCGTTATCTTTCCCCCTCACAACTTCTAGTTTATCACGTCTCATAGTTAATATCAAGCCAGAAATCTGCCAGCAATCACCTGCCCCTTCCATTTTCTCATCCTCCATATCCTTTCACCATCAAAACCTCTGATTCTGACTCCTAACCATCTCTCAACCTTTTCTCCATCCCCATTTTCATTCTGTTCATTTCGGCTCATGCATCTTGTTTTGAAATACAGAGTACTAATGGAAAATCTGAGGTATAGTAAGGACGACAGATCAGGAGACAATTACAGTTGAAAAGATAGTTTGTTCCTCACAGTTCCCAAGGGGGGCATGGCGCACTATGCGGGGCCACACGGGGAGCACTGGGGACAGCCAGGAGGCAGAGGGAAGTGGAAACTGTGAGCAAGAACCTTTACTGTGCTTTCCACAGAAGAAACAGGCGAGGCAGGTAAACAAGCTTAAGGTTATTTAGTCTGAATAATTTCAGCAGGCTCTAGGCCATAGGGGCTGTCCCTAGCTGTCTGGTATCTGGTCTGAGGGTGATTAGGGCAGGTGGATAATAGCCCAGAGTGTGAGAGCCTGATAAAGATGACAGTTGAGGTGAAAGCTCAGGAATGGTTGGTTTGCTTCTGAAAAACATCCTCCTGGGCCAGTATTTTGTCATCTCTAGGAATTGGCCAACCCTGGAAGAAACACTCCCTCCAGGGTAAACAAGACTGCAGATGTCAAAGCATCGGAATGCAGAAAATAAAAGACATGGTTAATTCATTTTCATGTGTATTAGTAAGGTAATGTGAGCTGTTGTAATAGATAAACTATGAATAGTAGTGGTATGACAATAAAAATTTTTCTTTTTCATGCTAATATTAGCCCAATGATGGCATTCAGTGGGGTGGCCTTCTGTGTTATGCCTCAGAGACTGGGGTTCCTTCAATCTGTGACCTTCTCATATTCTGTGATCCTTGGAGTCCTTTGCTTTAGCAAGTAGATGGGAAAAGAGATCATGTGGAAGGCAAACATCTTCCCTGGTACATCACTTCTGCTCACTTTCCATGTAGAAAACTAGCCATAAGTCCATATCTGGATGCAAGGCTGAGGAGGGCTGGGAAAGTCTTGCCTAGGGAAGTAGCAGAATCTGGTCTGGTGAACACATAATGGACTCTATCACACCTTCCTTTAACGATTATAGGAGATGAGAATTAATGGTTAAGTATCTTTGGTATTGATAGTTGATCTGCCTCAGGTGGAATTATATTTTGCTGCAATATAAACTTGGGCTGGTTACCTAACTCTACTTAGTTTCATTTTCCTATAGTTTAGTTTCTTCTTCTTAACTCTTAGATGATTAGGAGATTTAATGACACAATGCATGTAAAGCACTTCAGAAGGACCTGGCACTTGGAAACTGATCAATAAATATCAATGTTTTTCTACTTCAGTCCTTCAGAGGCCAGCTGTGATTTATTTCTATTCTCATAATTTCCTTTTTTCTTTAATGTTTTAACTTAAAAACATATGTCTCTGCTTTTTATCCACCTAGGAGTGCTCCATTCTCAAAACTACAGTGAGACTAAGTCACAAAAAGAAAAAAAAAGACAAAAGAAGTAAAAACATAGATTTAGGTAGATAACTATATAAAATTCTTAATTCTATACTAAAGTGTTCTTCAGAAATCTCTCCAAAAGAAAAGCTGAAGTTAAATATATTCTCTGTTCATCTTTCTAGTTAAAGCAGAAAAGTCCAAGTAATTTTAATAGCTTGAGTATTCTCAGCGACCAAGAAATGACCAATTTAATTTTGTTACTGTTGCTATGATCTTAAGAAATATAAGCTCTGAAAAGCACAGTAAATATATACTTACAACTAATTATATCTTCAGCATATTTAGGACAGTGCTATGCACAGTGGATTAGTTTAAAAGGCTTAAAACACATTTATTTATATTAATTTACAGAATAGTTTCTATCTTTCCATAAGGCACTGTTTGGTCTAGAATTTCATTTTATCTGAACTACCACCCAATAAGTTAGCCTGCTGCTGTCATGAACGCTGACAGAAGACACAAGGCTCCTGGGTCAGAGGCAAAGAAAGGACTTTATTACTTACTGCACAGCAAGCAGCACAAATATCAGTATGTGTGTTAGTTCCTTTGGTCTCCAAGTCCCATGGGCCCAAATGGATGCTGGGAGCACAGTGAGTCTATATCACAGCTGAGGAACACCAAGTATGGAGAATCTACTGTTTTATAGTAAGCAGTAAGAAAACCTGCGTGTGGTTAATACTTTATCCCTCAAGGTTGTTTGCTATAAAAGAGCCCTGAGAAATAACAGTCTGAGTAAAGGGCTACATTTCTGGCATACCAGCAAGTGCAGAGACATTGAGGGCCCAAGGAAGATGACCTCTTCTGATGATGGTTTGAGGTGGCTTACAAGAAGGCAGATATATAAGACTAAAACTTAGAAGAAATTGTTGTAAATGAGAAGAATTAAAATTAAGATAATGCTATAGAGGAAGTCAATACATAGAGATGAATACCAAAGATTTTCTTCAATTACTAAACACTGGCCAATAACTCAGTCCTTTTAAGAACAAACAGAGAAATCTCATTGATTTTAAAACTCACCTTATCCATAAGTTAAATATAACCAAATGTTAAACTGATCCTACAAACAATACATGCAAAAGGGTTTAAGAGCATGGGATTATCAAGGAGAACTAGAATAAGAAAATTAATCAACTCTTGAGGTTAATCCTTAAAGGATAAAGAGGATTTCAAAATTGAGGGTTATAGTGAAAGGTTTTTTAGGCAAGTGGGACATGATATAATCATACTAGGAAAGGGACTAACAGAAGCAAAGAGG
The DNA here is from genome assembly GCF_014176215.1 of Rousettus aegyptiacus. NCBI lineage: Eukaryota > Metazoa > Chordata > Mammalia > Chiroptera > Pteropodidae > Rousettus > Rousettus aegyptiacus. Next base: position 29,236,780 of record NW_023416286.1, read on the forward strand.
GTTGTCCTCAAAGTAGAAATAGGGTTGGAGAGTTAGAGAGGAAGTAGACTGGGAGAGGCTTGGGGAATCTTTAGTATTGCTAAAGAAGAAAAGGGGTGACTTTTGTAATTTTCTAAGCAAGATAGTAATTGATAAAACAATATTTAAGATAGATTAACATGACCTCCTTAATAGAAATAAAAAATTAACTAGAAGGATTGGTGACAATGAACTAGAGACTAAAAGATGGTTTGGAGCAATAATTCAAAGAACACTCTGGGTAAAAACACAATTGAGATCTTAACTGGCACATTTGTATTTTTATGTCTTCTGGTTCAGGTTCAGAAATGATCTTAGATCTCATGTACAAACTATATATCTTTACCTTCTTAAGTATTTCATTTTCCATTCTCTCATTGATTTAATTCTATCCTTTTTTTTTTCAGAAATGGTATTTGTTTGAGAGATATTCAGTTATCTGACAACAGTTATTAAAATGGATTATATATGTGAAAATAAAATTCTGTATAGTATTTTCCTCAAGCTATCTTAGAAAACAGGAACAATTATTTACAATTTTGGTTTGCATATTATTATTTGAACATTAAATAAATGTACAAGGACAATTAATGAAGATATATCAATGCTTATTATATTGTCATTATATTACATAGCATTATATATTTTTATAGTGCTTATTATTCTTGCTAAGAAAAGTAAAGCAGCTTAAAACAGACCTTGGCCCTCCCACAAGAATCTGTAACTAGAAATTATAAACAAAAAAGGTGGAACCACTGAAATGGAATAAAACACATCTGAGGATACAATGACTATTCCTTGATCCGAGTGTCTGGCTCACTGTCAGAGAAGGTAATTTTCATTAAGTTCAATGAAAGATAACATTTGTACTGGACTACAGCATAGGTACCTACATGCTTCAGTAAAACACAAAGAATCCCTGCTAGATTATCAAAGTCATTTTCATCCATGTGCACTAGAGTGAATATGTTAAATAACTGATAATTCTGTCCAATTTAGTCACATCACAATTTACATGTGCTTCAGAAGCCAACATTAGGGAATTAACAATAAATAATTATTGACTCTTGCTTCGTACTGCCACATTTTAACAAGCAAAAGAAAATTTACTAGACGTTGATGTCTCATTATAGCTGGCATGTAATTTATTTCTCTGTTGGAGCTGAGTTTATCAACTGTTTCTGTCCACGCAGAGAAAATGTTCCTACCCAAGAAACCAATACAAGAACACAGGTAGGAAGCTGGAAAGCTTAATTGAAAGTCTAAGTCAGGTTGTCACTTTGATGCAAAGAAAGGAAGAAAGAATCCTGTTTCACCATTTTTTATTCACCTGCACAAAATCTGACAGTTAATTGCATAGTAATTAGTATACAGTATATCGATAGAGTATATCAGAACATACTAATATCTAAATAGGAAAGAAAAGGACTCTATTATATGATTATTTGACTATATGATACCTGAAAGTAAATTATACCGATTAACTATAAAGAGAAACAATTCATGAATTTCATTAACTTCAAATAATAATGAAACCAAGGTCCATAGAATGTGCCCTAAAAATATTTATAACTGAGAAAATGCAAACTAGCCTTTCAAAGTCCATCAACAACGACAACAATGATGATGATGATGATGATGATGATGACGATGACGACGACGACGACTAACATTTATTGTGCACTGAATCAGGCATTGTCAGTATCACATATGGGTTCTCACTCTCATAATAACTCAGTGAGGTAAGCAATATTAATCCTCATTTTACACAGAGAAAACTGAAGCTTAGTTAAGTTAAATAACTGTTTCAGATGACCCAGCTATCCTTAGTGACAGAACCAGGATTCCAACACAAGAAATCATATGCCAGAGCCTGCAGTATTAACCACTCACTGGACAGGAACTCTCTCTTCCAGGACACATGACAGCACAAGTCTCTATGAATAAAATGGAATTTAAGACACAAATATAGATTCACGATTTAAGCATGTGAAATAATCAATGGACGACATATAAGAGTTTAATGTAAACATATCCATGTTAAAGGATTATGCTTCCAAGATATATTCCTCACATTTCTATTTGTCGTAATCTGCCAAAGAAAAGACAATACCTATACAGAAGATATTTGAATGGGTCTGGAAGCAGTGTATTTCAAAAGTGAAAACTTCCCAGACACTTGATTAAATATGTTGCAGAGTCTCCTTCCTCGAATTGAAAATTTATAAACCTCTGCTTCCAAAACTTCTCCCATAAAAAGAGTACATACTGTTCTGTTCTTCCCTCTGTGGAAAAATATTCTCTTTCGACATCATGTTTTAACAGTTTTCCAGATAAGACTGAATTAAGAAAACCCAATGCTTACATTTTGATTTATAGAAAAAGCTGATGCAATTGCCTATGAAAGAATGACCCCTGAAAAGTCAAAGTGAGAAATTGATTCCATTCTGAAATATTTAATTCCCAGTAACTGTTTTTAAAGACACTTGGCAACAAGTCTCTAGAACATAAAAAGGCACAAGGGCACAAGTACTTGGACTCGAAAGAAAAAAGAAAGCAAAGCGGATCAATTGTCAGAGATCTTGAGACCTGATGCTATATAATCTAACTTCAATTTTTAGACATAACAACAGAAGAAAAAATGGCAAGAAAAATTTTAGCACGAATTCTATATTCTTTACATTGTGAGTAACTCGAATCTTCCTTTATTTAATCTAATTTTAGTGTGCTTTTTTTTTTTAAGTGATAACCTAAAAACTTAATACGAATGGAGAATAGCTTTTCAATTTCAGATGTTGATTCCAGTGTGTCTCTTAGGACTGTGACCTACTTTAGAGCTCCACTTTTTGCAATATGCAACCTGACTTCAAAAGAGGTTTTATGGATCATGAGTATGACAGATAAAGATGTTCCATAGTATTTGCCTCTGAAGATTAAACACAGATAACCTTAACCAGGCTGTATTCACTACTATAAGACATAATAAAGGCCAGCCATCTTAAAGGCATGAAGAACCACACCGCTGATTATGTACTGTCAAACAGTTAAGGAAATTAAAAAGGATGTCTTAGAGCTCTTCCACTGAAGGTGTGGTATCAAGCTCCAAACTCACTTCTTCCATACCCCTTAAATTAATCATTCCTTCACTTTAATCTTTTCTGTTCAAAGCTCCTAGTTTATTTAAGAAAATCTACTTTGTAAATATAATTAAACTACATCTACTTAAGTCATATCCCAACCAAAATTTAAGATATTTGAAGACAGGCATTCAGCATTTAATTATTTTTCATTTTAGCACAGCATATAAGACAGAGATATATATAAACACACACACACACACACACACACACACACACACACACAACTAAACTTTATGAAATAATAAGAAAGTCGAGAGAAATAGCCCAACATTTTTAAGCACCCGCCATGTACTAGTGCTTAAATCTTTTGAATCTTTAAGCATACATTCTTTCCACTTATTAATATTTAACTATTATTTAGATATAATTACACCCAGTTTGTAGATGGGGGAATTTAGCTTAAGATGAAGATGACTAAACTCAGATTTTCTGATTCCCAAACCATGCACCTCTTAACCATGCCATAATATCTTTAAATACTGAAAACATTTCAAATGTAGCAGGTATCTTAGAAACAAAAACAACCTAAGGACCTTAAGAGTTACTGACATAGTTTCAGGATCATATGTGCCTATTTTAGGCTAAAGTGAAGCTAATACTAGCGTTAAGCAACGTGCCAATAATGCTCAACCAGGAGTTTTTCCTTGGCTCTGTCTTCTGAGATCTTAGGGATTTCTGCCCCTTTTCTAGACCAGAATTGTTGCATTTATCTTCATTAGCAATCACTGTAGGTCCCTTCCATTGATAAAATTTTGAGATTTTACTGTGTGAGGTGTCATCACTTAAGTTAATTTCATATTCAACATCTACCTTTCCTGAGAGAAACTTAATGCTTTGGTTTAAAAAGAAGAAAGCTGAAACCTGTCTCCTTCTACCTTGTATGTAAGACATGTTTCAGTAAGCGCATGATGACAAAGGAATGATTTATGTAGAGTCCGCGATAATGGTGTGAGAAAAATGGAAAGTAAGATTTGGAGTATAAAAATAAAAGCAGAAGTGGTGATAAGAGGTGCAACAACAAGATAAAAAAGATTTTTAAAAAACACATGTAATAATGTAGACATTTAAATAGGCATCTTCCTTTCAAAGTAAGCACTTTGGAATGTTTTCAGGCAATTTTGAGATCTATATCACACAACTTTAGGTGTGATATAGATTTTCATTTTCGCAGAATAGGTTTTATTTTTGGAAATAAACATGCATTATTTGGAGTGAAAAAAAAGGTAGACGATGTAGATGTTCGCACTGCGTTAACATCGCCTAATTAGGAATAAGAGGCTGCTACATGATAACAAGACTTTAAAAATGTGGCCCATGAGCTGACTCCAAATCTACAGATGGGAGTTTGAACATTATTTTTATCAATATTGAAGACATTGATATAAGTTTATGGTTCCCTTACCAGCCAACAAATAAGTATTATGATATTATAAAAAATTGGAAAACAAGTTTCATCAATCTCACATATGAGCACCAGGAATAAGACGTCTATCACAACATCACTGAATTGGGAAAAAAATACAGAACAGCACGATACCCCAATATCTGTTGCATAGTGACCCAGGCTGGAGAAATTAAGCAGTGAGGGCTGAAAACAATGCACGAACAATCCACTGAAACGCAGCCTAACGCAATGAAGAATAACTGACGGAGAATAACTGCAGCTAACAGGCAGGCTGGCATGTAGCTACAAGGAGGGGAGTTGCTTTTTTTGCATTTATAAGGTTAGAAGCCATGCTGAAAATTGCAAACTGGTCCTTTGAATGCAAAAATATAAAAATGTTATATGTATTCGGTATAAAAATATTCTTGATTGCACATAGGCCTCTTCATTTACATCTGCACAAGAACTAATTCACTTTCAGATAGGGTGACTCTTTTGCAACTTTTTTAAATGCAGAACAAGCAGAAATCAACTGTTCTCAGAGGGTGGCATCACCAACCAAAATGTATTTTGTAGCATTTATTACATGAAGCAATTTATTGACTCCAGCATTTAGAGAGGACCTAACTCTGTGCAATCTTTGTTTTTAAAAAATCCCAACCAAATCTATACTTGGTAATTAGCTTGTATGAAAGCCAGCAATTCAATCAAGAATCTTTTATTTAATAAATATTTAAGAAATCAGATTTCTTGTTAAGGATGGCCAATCTGATACGAAAACAGCCATGAACAAAACAGAAAATTTCTGTCCTCATGGAACTTAAGAGATACTCTGAGGAAGAGAGTCAATTGAAAAAATTAAGTATGTAAATTATATAATATGTCAGATGGTATGCAGTGCTATGGAGAAAGGTAAATCAAGGAAAGGGAATAGGAAGTGGGAGAGTAATAAAACTTTAAATAGGGAAGGCATCATAAAGATGATGACATTCAAACAAAGACTTGAAGGAAGTGAAAAAGACAAGTCGTGATATTTGGGATATAGTAGATTGAATTATTTGTTCACAATTATTTCTTCCCTGCTAGCCTCATCAAATTTCCCTGGGTTTGGCTATGTGACTTGCTTTGACCTATGGAATATGAACTTATGTAAGGTGTGTCACAGCCAAGTAAAGGCTTTAAATGCACTTGCCTAGTTTGGCTCTGTCCCCTCTTAAACTTTTGCCTTCTACCATGAACCATTTCATTACCCAAGACAGGTTATCTAGATCTGAAAATGAGATGTGTGAAGCTGAGCCCAGCTAATCCCAGGAGAGCCACTGCCAACCTTCAGTCCTCGAGTAATAGGAGACCTTGAGATTCTGTGATTGTTTGTTGGGGCAGGGTAATTGTAGTTGAATGCACTCTAAGCAGAGGGAATAGGTAATGCAAAGGGCCTGGGGTGGGAGTATGCCTAACCTATATAAGACATCCAAGGGCCAGTGAAATTGGAGAGAAATAATGAGTGGCAAAATTTGACACTGAATCCACTGAGGCAATGAGAAGAAAGTTGATTCTGTCCTTATCACCTTGGAGAAGCTAAAGATTGAGAGGAGGCCCAAGATAAGATAAATTGCAGAAGAGATATTTGGGAAAGATTACTGAGGAACAGGCTGAAAGTCTAAATATAGAACTAGCAGATTCCCAGCAGCCGTTCTCCACGACCACACCCTAAGCAGGAAACTAGAGGCACATTCTCTGGAGAAAGTGAATGGAGAAGACTTCAGGACTCGAGGACATCAGATATGATGAAAGGCTGAGGCGAGATGGAGAATGAAGGCACAAATGAATTGCAGCGCTAAAGAACTGTTGGGCCAATAATCCTCCTCCTCAAACTCCACACAAAAAATTAGAAGCTGGATTGTGTACCCTTAGTATAAAAGAGCAGAAGATTCTTTTAAGGAGAAATAAACCAGCTTGAGATAAAAGATATTCACATACAGACATCTGCAAGAAAGAAAAGAAAAAAGAAAAAAAGAAAGTTGATTTCTACCCAATCATAAAACAGTGAAGTCCATCAGTTAAAACCACCAACCCACATTATCTTTGTCAGTTTTGGCTGCTATGGCTTAGTCAGACTGGGTGTTGTGAACAAGAGAAGTTTCTTTCTCACAGTCCTGGAGGAAAGAAGTCCAAGATCAAGGTGTCTGCAGGTCCAGCGACTGCTGAGAGCCTGCTTCCTGGTTTATATTCTCCCAGGGAGAAGAACTGAGCGAAAGTTCTCGTGCTCCTCTCATTTTTATAGGGCACAAGTCCCATCATGTAGGCCCTAAACTCAAGACATAAGCTAACCCTAAATCCCTTCTAAAGACTCCACTTCCAAATAACATCGGATTATGGTTTGGGATTTCAACGCGGGAATTTTGAGGGGACACAAATACTCAGTCCATAACACCATTCCCCGAGAGCTTACACTTAGCCTTTAATACCTCACAATTTAACATGTTTAAATAACCTAGGATCACGTGAAAAAATTCCTACAATGAACAAAGTAGACTAAAATTAAAGGATAATGCAGGAAAGAGAAAAAATTAAAATGAACAACCAAAAGTTTTGACATTCAGGGAGTTGAAAGGAGGTATTACATCTAAATACAAAACCAGTATACTATGATAAATAAGTAATTAAAAACATGAAAAAAGGTATTGGAAATTAAAAAACATGATGTCAAAATAAAAGGAAATTCAATAGGAGGATTAGGAACAAAAGCTGACAAATCCCTGAGAATGCAGAACATAAAACCTGACAGAGAAAATGTGAGAAAGACGAAAACTGGAGAATGAATAAAGGGGGTTCAATATTCAATGAATAGGAGATGTAGGAAGAGAAAACTGTAAAATAGAAGGTAGGAAATTATCAAAGAAATACTTTAACAAAATTTTACCATAACAGAGAACATGAGTCTTCAAATTTAAAGAACCCATGAAGTAACAAGCACAATGAATGAAACAAACACACACACACACACACACACACACACACACTCACCCACCCACCCAAGGCAAATCACCATAAATACCATAACTACTGGAAGAAAGTTACCACCGTGGGGTAAAGGGGGTGGGGTGTCTATAAATTTAATATAATCAAAGAAGAATGAGAATGGCACTGGAGGTCTCAATAGTCATAATGAGTAGAAGACAACGGAACAATGCTTTCACAATTTTGAGAGCAAATAATTTTTAACTGAGAACTCTACATATAAACTATCAATCAAATGTGGAGGCAGAGCAAAGGACATATTTAGATACATAAGGACTCAGAAAATTTGCTTCCCTGTACTGAATATTAGAACCTTGAGAACATGCTTGAGCATAAGAAGAAAAAACTAAGATCCGTATAGGAAAATATATACACTGTTTTTCTGAAATTAACAGCATATATGTGATAGTCATATAACTATATTGGGAGAATGGAGAAAAGAAGAGAAACTGCAAGAGAGATATATTTTCATATTATAAGATGTCAACAGATTCTGTCTAAAATTGATAAATTAATAAATAATTAGTATGTTATCTAGTAACATGGATTTAACCACCAAATAAACATCTAAAAGTGCTAAGAGTAGCTGTTTTGGGATATGGAAATGAGGTGCAGTGAGAGATTACCCTTCTTCAGGTCCTTCGGTACCACTGAATTTTTAACTAGGCACCTAAATTACTTTAATTGAAAAAATGATTTATGAAAGAACAAATACTCTAAACTATGACTCAATACCCTCTCACAAAAGCCCCACTAGTATTATTATCTACTAAGTATTTATAAAGTTCGGGTAAATCAGCCTCTTAAAATATACCTAAGATGCCATATAATAAGATAAATTGCAAAAGTTAACTGTGATACAGTATTCAACAAAAATCTCTTACAATTAGGCATTTAACTTTAACTGTTTTTTTAATCTCAATATCTCTTTCAAACTAATTTTTCTCTCTTCATTTTTCCTTTTTTTTTTTCCATTGCCTATTTGTTGATTGATTTAATGTTGAATATCAATACGGCTGTGCTAGGCACTTTGTTGAATGTAGTAGGTACCACTCTTGACCTAAGGAAATTTATATTATTTGGCTCTTACTACCCAAGCAGGACAAATATCTGCTTGGCATAATGTTTTGGAGTTGATAAGAGTGGATTCAATAATCTGATGGCCATTGCTACATGGCTTTCCCTTCACTTTTTACACATATAAATAGCATGTGATCATCATTCTAAAAACCTTACAAGAGCCACCAAAATCAAAAGGCAAATAAATAAAATCTCCCCGATTCTCTCTATCCAAAAATTTAAATGATTAACATTTAGGGTATATACTCATTCTGACTTTTCCCATTCAAACCCACACAGTACATATATTAAATAGGGACATATTATACATACTCTTCTATAAGCTATTTTTCTACTCAACACATCATAAATTCTTTCAACAATTATTAGAGATCACATAATTCTAAATTAGCACTTTCAAAGATTATGTGATGTTAAACTGTGTACTTAAAAAAAAATCCCTTATTGCTGGCCATTCAGGATTTTTTTTTTCTTTGGCATTACAAACAATGTGATAACTGTTCTTGTATCACCAACCACCCCCCCCCCATACACTTTTCCAAATTATTTACTTTTAATTCCATTCTAAACCAAATGATAAATACTTTAAAAGATTTTAAACACATATTGTTGAACTGTGCTCCTTAAAGTGTTCGCCAGGAAACACTCTCACAGAAGTGTGTGAGACTGACATCAGCAAGCTTTTAATATGTTTGCCGATGTGAGAAATGAAATATGATATCTCGCTGCTGCTTTATTTCAGTTTCATTGATCATTAATAATGCTAAGCATTTTTTTCTTGGTTCTTAAATATCTGCATGTCACCTTTTATGAATTTCCCATTTTTTTCTATTGTCTTCTTTTTACTGATTTCTTTATTTATTAAGAATATCGACCTGTCATATTTGTAAATAATTAGCTCATTATTTTTTTTGTACCTTTCTAAAGCTTTTTTTAACGCTTAGTCTCTGGTAAAAGAATTTGTGATGAAAATTTAGTGCTTTCTTTCCATTACACAAAGCTATTTTGAACAATGTAAACAGTGTAAAGTTAGATGCCACTGACTTGTGCCTTTGATGATTAGCGAGTGAAACATGATTGAGTATGGCTGTTGTATTAACATGCCTGCTGATGTGTCTGTACTAAGGCAGCAGGAAGATAATATCAGTCAATCACGTTCACTCCTTTTTACCATCTGATGTCTCTTTTGTGTTAGTCTACCTGGCGCAAGATTTTCACCATAAACCATAATTCAGGGACCAGAAAGGAAAACAAAGAATTAGACTCTAAATCTAGCTTCAGGAAAAAATTAAAAATAATTGTTAGGACTGGCACAAAGAATTATTTAAGCTTGTTCTAGCTTACTCCGTGGCCTCTAGGTAAAAAAAAAGACAAGGATGCAGTTGAGGGGAAGAAGAACAGCGGGATTATGGGAAAGGAAGGGTGAGTATAATACATGCCAAATTTACAGTATAAATAAGGCAAAAGTAAGTTATAATCATGTAAGAATGTCTTTTAATCCTTAATGCAATTGGCAGTATATGTTTTTTAAGATGGTCTTTGGAACATGATACCGTCTTGATATTTATAATAATTCAATAATTCATTGATAAATTCCAGATATTTACACAGGTTCACTTTATTATGTCTCAGCTGCTTGAGTATTTACTTCCTGGATTCCATGCTTCTTGTAGCAGCTTCAAACATAAACCAGAACTACTTCTGACACTCAGGAACAATATTTTGATGGTTATATAAACCAGAAGTCATATAAGTGCCTTATTTAAAACATTATTTTTCACCCTTTTGGATTCTGGCCCCGTTGCTATTTCAAGAGATACATACTGGAAAAGCTTTTCTAAGATTCCGTTTAAAAACACATAAATACTTTATGATGACATTTGTTACCTAAGGTCTATGTATTCAATATTATTATAAGTCTGTGGAAGTTTAAAAGAAGAAACTGATACATCTTGAGAGAAGGGTGGTAGAGATTTTAGTAGTTGGGAACCTCGCCTATGCTTGGGTTTATCCAATTTTCAGTTCGTCAGTAACCTGCATATTCTGTTATCAGTTGTCTGTTTCTTTTACTTCCAGGTGCTGTGAGCAATGAGGGTTCTAGAACTTGTTAGTAGTGGAGGCTTAAGGAGTTGTCTTAAAGATACATTTGTACTTCAAGCACACTTTTTACTTAGACTTATTTATTTGTAATGACTTTGGGGCAAGTAATGAAGATTATGGGAGAATGTGCCCAAGAGCTGTGATGAAAGAAATTTACAATGAGAAATAGGGGAAGAGATAGGAAGGGAAAGGTTTACCTTTCTTAATATTTCTTCTTTGTGTTTACACTGACAGCCAAATCCATGGGTGATAAAGTATGGTCGGCAGCTTTTCTCTGAAAGACTTTAGAATGACATAGACCTGGATTCAAATACCAGATAGCATCCTTTTTAGTTCTCTTATGTTATCCTAGGCCTAGTTGCGCCATCTGAAAAGTGGGAACGACATCTCAGAGAATAATTATGAAAATTAAATGTCAAAGTATCATTTTCAACTGAAGCTCTAATTTATGTTCTTCCTTATTACCCTACACATTGAGACTGACTTCTTCCAACTGTAAACGGTTTCAATAATCTCAGTCTTCCATACACTTTTTCATTACCAAAGGGTTCATTATCAAGTTCAGTCATTTTGCAGTCCTATCACTGTTTTTGTACACTGACTGACCACAGACTGCAGAAGGTAACAGCTTTATACCTTTATTTTCAAGCTTCAACAAGAATTATATGACAAAGCATTTACCAGTTCTGGTAAGTGCTTAATGTCACTTAAGACAAAACTATTTTGTTCATTGAGGAAACTTGCCTCTGGCAAAGTTTATCCAGATTGCTGCTTTGTATTGAAACAAAATATTCTGTGCCCTGTATTGAAATCTAGAACTTTTTAAAAATGTCTTTTAACAAAGTTCTGAGAAAATAAATTTTAATAAAATTTAAGGGTGCGTGGGAAGCCACTGGAAAAAAACTAATGGCTGAAAAGTTGTAATGATCTTTTGCTCCATTTGGTACCAGCAAAACACTGTTAAAATGATCAGAGATCATGACACTATTAGCTGAGCATGCACAACAGCAAAAAGATTCCACAACGTATACAAATTTCTCAAAAAGTGAGGATAAATGATGATGACCAGTTTTCCTAATAGCCCTTAATTTCTGAGGTAAACTTAATGTGTTAATTATCATCATTGACACAAAAACACTTACAACCCAGTGCTTTAGATGTTTATAGAAAGAGATGACTTCAGTCAGAGATAACGTGAGTCAGCATCTTCCTTCTAAGCCTAAGTCTTAGATATATTTTGGTCCCACAAATTCTGAACTTAGAAACTCAGCTTTTACGACTCTACTGTGTCACGTACAAATGAAGATAAAACACACAAACACATAACTCTCTATTTAATTTTAAACAGGAAAAGTATCGTATGTATTAATGCCTAAATCAGGTTTCTGCTTTACTTTTCAAACCATTCCTTCTTTACTTTTCATGATCCTAAGTTTTCATTACTGAACTTTGGATACACACACACGCACACACACACACACATACAAAAAACACACTACACTGGTATACAGTATCTTTACCAAGATTCATTTTCTGGGAGAGTGATACGTGTAAGACTCTTTGAAATTCCGCATACCTTATATATACTCACCTATGTTTAGATGCCTAGCTTTGATTGCTTTTTATGAAGAATAAAACGACTGCTAATGGACTGACACAACTGGTAACTGCCTGATCATATCAGAAGCATAAAATTGTTGCCTGTTTTTGTAAAGTTGGGTTGCCTATGGTTAGTCTTCTAATATTAGAAATGTAATTTTAGAGTTCAGTGCCTGTTTGAATTGATTAGGAAAATAGCCACTTGTACAAACATTCAATTTCATATTTTTAACCACTGAACTGCTATGACTCCATATTTTTAAGAAACTAGTTTTAAAAAGGTATTAAAGGGCATACTTAAATCCAAAGAATTTTCATTTTGTTTTTTAACATCCCATCAAAAGTAAATTTCTCGAATTTAGTATGGTTGAAAATATTTTGAAATCGTGTGAATATACTACTCTCAGTAGACTTTAGTATAACATGGAACTTCTTAAGAACACTTGTAAATTCTTTAATGTTACTAAGTCTATATTTTTTCTTGATTCCCTTGTATTCTACAAGATACTTCATTAGAAAATCTAGAAAACATTCAAGATATGTTTTGATCCAAGTCTAAAAATTGACCATTCCCTATTAATGATGTTAGCTACTCATTTGCATAATAAAAATCTCTTCTACTTATCCCAGGAATTGCTTCAGATCCCAACACATCTCACCTCAATCTGCCCTATCTTAAAGTTTTTATCATAAATCGAAAAACATACTCAGCAGGAACTGTTCTGTGAAAATAGTCACACTTAAATTTTTAAGAGTTAACTGTATTAGGCAGATTTTTAATGAGGCTATAATTGAGAAAGAAAACAAGTAAATAAAAGCAAGTAGCTATGCATGCATTAAAATTTACAATGATTATAACAAGCAGAAATCAATCAATCTTTCACTAGAACAATCTCTATTTTCTTACAAAGCACCAAATCACTTGAGCTGAACGGACAACAAATACTAAGCCAAGTAAGACACACGCATCAACTAATTAATTAAAGGCCAATTTTCCACAACAGGAAAATACAGTTTTTGTTTATAGGTGTGTAAAGGCATCTTTCCAAGAAAAATGTACTCTTTCTGTGGCTTGAATAAATAATTCCTGTGTATTGTTTGTGTAAAAGAGTAAGGAGGAAAGAAAGCAGGCAAAATAGCATTCCTCATCCCTAAATAAATTAGCTCTGTTTAAAAGGGCAAGACTAATTCACTACTTTTATGATGGCTTCCATTAAGCTAGGACAGTAATATTAAACCACTTCAAACTCCTGGAAGAATATAAGTAAACCAAGAAGAGTGTAACTGGCCCCTTTAAAAAAAAAAGGCGGGGGGGGGGGGGGTCTGGACATACACACAAACTTTAATTCCATCAAGCAATAAGAAAATGCCGAATAAATTAACTTTTTCAAAGGGCCATTATACCTTAGTTCCTCATTACAGATCTCATTACAGACTGTCTTTATAACGCTCACCTGACAATATCATGTAGCATGCTTAGCTTCTAAGGTCAGTCTAAATAAGAGAACAATTCTCCTATTTATAGCAAAGGATGAACTTTTCTCATTTAGATGTTTAAGCAGCTAACCTCAGAGTTTAATGTAATTAGGGAAGGGATATTCAATTTACAGTATCCACAAGTAATGATAATTAAATTGATCCAAAAAAGCTGTTGGTAAGCATAAGATACCTTTGTAATTACAACCCGTTTTCAAAATGACTTTAGTACTGTGAACTTGAAGCATTTCAGCAAATGAAGGCCAATACACATAAAATGAACACTACAGTAGCTTAAAAGCTAGGCTGTTTAACATAACGAGCAGTTCTACCAGAGGGAAATCTCAAAAACATTCTATAACTCACCACGACAGCCTATGCTTTCTCCTTTCCTCTCACAAATATCCATTAAATATATGCAAGATAGTCTTCATTTTTCATCAAACTCTTCTTTAATAGTCTTTTTTTTTTTCACTTTTTTAAAAAAAAAACTAAAGAAAGAGTCCTCCTTATTTCTCTATTATTAAAGTGGCTGGCCATAAGCTTCAGTTTCGCATTTGTTTGAAAGAATAAACAAGAGCTATGCATATGAAACCATTTTCGTGGTGAGTCCTTAAGATGAGCTAGGTCAGCATTCCACCAGGACCAAGGTGAAAAATAAACAAATAACCATGTTCACAGCAGCTGCAGCGATCAGTCTCTGGAAAATTATTCAGGCATTATGAGAAAGACGATATTAAACGCTGCCACTTGCAGCTTCACGGCTCTCTGAATATTCACATCAGAAAAGGAATGAGCACTTAAGGGGTATCATCAGAGAGCTTGCCCATCTGAGCATCTTCCATTAAGTTTTTGTCTTAAAGGAGGAAGGCGGGAACCTCTGCCTGACAGGCAAAAGGCTTGTCATAATTCATTAAGATCACAGCTTTGCTCAGGTTTCCTTCAATGAGCCAGGGAAGAAGCCTATGAAAAAGTGCTGAGCTTACAACTTCTCCAAAGATGCTGCTGTAATAGACCTGGTACCACTTGGTCCTACTGCACTACAGGCTAAAGTACTCCAGTACTGAAGTACTTCCTAGGAGGAAGGTGATCTAATAAACATCATCTCACTATTATATAAACCAATAATTTCTACGTCAAATTCCAAAAGTAAGAGAAATATTCAAAATACTGGCAAAATATGGAAATTTAAAAGTTCCTAGTACTATTAAAGTATGCCTTCGAATAAAACATAACTATATTAAGGAAAAAAATTCTTAAAAAAATAAAACTACAGGAATGGAAAAGAACTGAATTCTCTATATTGCCACTTCTCTTGGCAAAATTATTTCAAGGAAGTGCAAAAAATGTCAATTGTACATCATTTCAATTAAATGAACGATTTAACATGAAATGAATTCCATAACAAAAACCATGTAGTATTGCCCATCTGTTTCCAGAACAGAATATCATGTACTGGTGTCTTCATTTTCCTCCCCCATTTTCCTGCTTAATACACAGAAGAATCAGGAATCTGCTTAAGTGTTTACTCTTCATTTTCATTTATGTGGCAGAAAGCAGGAAATCAGAGAATAGAAGAGTAAGAGACCCATCTGCAAATCAGCAGAGAGTAGTACAACTAGTTATAAAAATGGCAGCAGTAAAGGAGGAATATTATAAAGACCCACATTACAGTTTTATTAACTTGTTTATTTATACTGTTTAGTAGACAATGCACTGAAGATGGGTGGCTATAAAGTTTTAAACATCAATATCATTTTTATAATTCTAGTAAACATGATCTTGGTTAGTATATCAGTTATAGAATTTCTTTTTCATAATTATTATTACTTTAACTTTATTTTAAATTTTAACTTTAAATATGATAATATCTATTATTTAAAGTGCTTGAAATCAAGACTTGGGATTAATGTATATAATGATCATAAAATGAAGGTACAATCTAACTGACTGAACAGAAATCAATAATGGTATTTAATGACTTCGTGAAGAAAATAAATGACCCTCACACCCTTAATGGATTAATGTCAGTTATGAGCAACACAACATCACATAATGCTGACACAGTCTCACTCAAAGTGGTATCACTTTTCATATGAGTGCCTTAAAGCCTTATCAAAGGAAATTGTGTTTTAATGCTATTTCGAATGTCATTTTTGAGAGGATTTTTACAATCCCATTTCATAAAGCATAAAGCATGCTCTGAATTGTTACAAGGAGCTTTTGTCATTGGCACATGTACTAGGTCACCCTCTGAAAGCTTTCCAACAAAATGGAATCCTAAATCTATAAAAAGGATAACAACTTATAATATTCAAAACACCTAGTTCTAGATTATCTTCTCTGAATACATAGTCCCTTCATGTTTTCAGGATTTTCTTGTTTTCTTCCTGAGTTAACGAAAGCCTATACTACATACATGCATTGTGGCCAATTCCACAATGTAACACATGTGTGAGTCACATACACTTATAAACGGCTTGATGATCAAAGCATACACAAACGAAAGCCTCACCAATAACTTGATATGCAGTTATTAATTTCCGAAGTCATTAAATTTTTTCCTTTAACAACTTACTGTCCTTAAGAAGGAAAACTCATCTGTTTTCCTTATGACATAAAATTACAGAAAAATATATACCATTCCTTTTCACTCTTTAAAAGATACTAATATACCCAACTTTATAGTATCATTTATAGATACTTTGGCTTTTACCTATTTAAACAAAATGTTGACCACTGTGAAATATTTAATAAAAATGCGATATTTAAAATTTTTAATTTTGACTATTTGAAACTAATATCAATAGTAATAACAATGATATTTTGATGCTGTAACTCAGGTTATTATTATTTTCTCCAGCATGATTTAAAATTCATTTCTGACTGATTCAGCAGTCATCGAGCAAAACTTCCAGTAACCTCTCTAAAGATTTGGCACAGATAAGAATTTCAGAATAGGAACAAATGTGCAATGATGTACAGAAACTACTACAGTTATTTCTAAAAATAGCAGGGTTTCAGGCTTTCAGTGGCTTAGGGTTTTCACAAAACGAAACTGAAAAATTCTTAAGATAGAACCAGGAAACTGTAGCTAAAGATTCCTGACTGACATGAATATTACTTCCTTTATCCCAAAGGATATAATAACTTCTCAAGCAAATGTAGCATCATAATTAGTTATAATTGACTTTGCCTTTTAATTTTTAAGACAATCTATAAATTATGGATTGTTGTATCAACTGGAAGACAGTTTTTGACACCATACGGTATATCTCATTATTGTAATCAAAACCAAGTTTCTTATCGGGATAATTTCACAGTCTGCTAGATTTTAAAATCATTTTAGGAAATGTTAGCTTTATATTACTGAACCATACTGCACAATTTTAACATATACTGTCATAATTCTAATGTGGCTTCAAATAATACAAAAATGTGTAGTACTATTAGGAATTACAGGAGTAGAGAAATACAAGCTTATAAGACATCCTACCCTATTGTCCCTTGTTTTAAGAACCACACAGTCTGAGCTACCTCTTTTCTGCTCTGTATTCTGCCCCCGGCCACCTTTTTCTTTCAGCTCATCACACCTGCTGGGTGGATGCAGTCTATTGACATTCCTCTGAAATTAATGGGATGCTAGCATGTACCTGTTCTTAGCCACTCAGCAGGTGTACTTTACCTGGAACATTGGGAATCAGTGAAGCAACTGAAAGGGAAAGATTTATTTCTCTCTTTCCAATTACTGTTCTGCATCCCAACCCCTTCTCTCTTACTTTATACCAATGTCCATGGCAGCACCTGCTGACAGTGTAATGCAATACTACTGCAGCCTTTGCACGTCGAAAGTGGATTCTGTAGATATCTTACATGAAAATCTACGGTACACAATTTAAAGCTACTAAAAAGTACTCCTCTGAGACCTTCATCTAACCAAGTTAATATAATCCACCTTTTAAAAGAAAAGATTGTGAAGAAGTAACACAATTTTCACTAATGTGTTTCAAAAACTTCAATGGAATCCTCGAACTTAAAAATACTACCTACTCATGAAAATAATAAACTCTACATACCAAAAACTAACAGAGTACTGCATTGTACGAGTTAATTAAAACAACATCAGAATTTTAGATTACATTAGAAGCATGTACCAGGATATGAAACATAATCAAAATGATACAAAAGACTATCAGGTCATCAAAATGCTTTTGGCTAATAAGTTTGCTTAAAGGTTGTAACTACATTTTCATATACATGGAATGAATGTGGGGTATATATTTATATGTATAAATTTCACTGCAAATTTTTAATGTAATAAAATTAAGCAGATAGTGTTGTTTAATAATATCCACTGATATACATATAGCGAAATTCATTCACTTATGTGACAAACATCCTATGTGTCTCAAACTGAACTACAATAAATAGCTCACAACATTGACATAAAAATATGTCCTCTAATGATTTTGAAGGTAGTTTTTTTTTGCTTTAAAGTTTATTCTGTTAATTAAAAAAAGTACTGACCACACTGCACTCAAAAAAAAAAAAAACCTCATTACAAATCTTTCTTTGAAAAACAATTATTGAAAAACCAAGAGCTGGCTAACTACGGAGGTCAGTAGAATGTAAAATCCTTATTGATTCACTCGAGTGTTTTGAAGTAGTAGATATGAAGTGCTATATCATCTATGTTAAATTCTTTCTTTTTTTCCCCTCAAAATTGTTCCTGAATCTCTTATGTGCACTAGATTGGAAAGTCGAGAGAAAAGATGAGAAAAACACAAGTAGGCATAAAGTTTTCAGGTCAGCATCAATGTTGAGTGTTAGAGCTTTCAAGGCTAAGAGCTAGCAAGTTTAAGCTTAATATGATGCATAAGATGACCAGCAGAGTTGCCAAGTTCTTTCATTTTGTACTAAACGTGCCTAGGAGCAAACTCAGAAACCTAATCATTCATGAGATAATTTTAAATGTATTTTTGAGCAATTCTTTGATATAACTAAAATAAATAATAGAGATATTCAACCTCATACAATACTCATACACCACAACTTTTGATAGGCAATCTCTTCCCTTCATTCGGTGAGGGAGTGATCTTTCAAAAACAAATATCAGACCATATCATTCCCTGTTTAGACCCAAACCACTAACCAAAGCCTTTGATATCCTATATAATTTAACCGCTTCCTACTTCTCTTACCTTACTCCCTACCCTCCTCTGCCTTGCCCACTATCCTGCGGCCACACTGGCCTCCTTTCCTCATTTAACAGCCCCAAGTCCTTTCCATGTTCCAGGCCTTTCAAATTACTACACCCTCAAGCATCGAGCGCTCCCTTTCCCCAATCTTTGCCTCGCTGGTCCATTCTTCTTTCAAGACAAATATCACATCCTCTCAGAGGCATTCCCTGGCCACCCTATCTGTTGCATCATCTATTCAATTATTTGTCTCATGCCCCTCAATTACCATGGTTTATTACTTCTTATGTAATTCCTGTTTTATTATCTGACTGCAGAACTGGAATATGAGTTCCATTATAGGAGGAACTTAACCTTACCTAGTTAAATGATAAATTACCAGTAACTAGCAAAGCAGACACTCAGAGATTGTGTTGAACAGATGAATTAATGAATTTTTCTCAATATCTCTCACCACTCTTGGCACTGTATTTCATATATTTAAGTGAAAATAAGCTGAAAATAAATATTTATGGAAAGAAGTCAATCACTTCAGTTTTCCACCTTCCGTTACAATGCATTTTCTATTATGTATAGTTTCTTTTCTATGAAACGATATATTTAATGACTAAACACATTTATCAAATTGCATTCTTATAGACTTTTATGAAAACAAAAATATAATTTTTTTTACAAACTCCGAAATCAGAAAGGAAGGAAGAAATGAAAGAAAGGAGAGAGGAAGGAAGGAAGGAAGGAAGGCTGGTTTTGTTTAGAGAGCATATACTGTTATTTTTAAAAAGAATTTTGGATAATTTGCAAGTGGTAAGCAATGGTTTCGTGAAATTATGTTAGTCCGTTACACGTGACAAGAAAATCATCAATCATTCCACAGTGTGATGTTCTTACTCACACTTAACTCACGAGAGGCTAGTTTTTCTTTCTGTGAAAGTCTAAATATTTTATACATGCCCACTATGTGACTCCCCACCTTGCAAATCCACACAAACCCTGAATGCTTAATTTACTACTTGAATAACCAAAGGTTATTTCAGAGTTCTTAAAGAGATACAATATTGGTTTGAAATTTTTACTTTATATCACTTTAAGTCATAGTAATATTTACCTGGTAAAAATAATTCTTAAAATGTAGCTTTGGAGATCATGTAAAACACACACACACACACACACACACACACACACACACACATGCACACACACACAGAATGAATTAAATTATGCTGCAAAGATACAATTTCCTTCCCTTTATTTATTAGAGCACATTATAAAATAATATCTTTCATAAGGTTTCACTCTTTCGAAATAAATTGTGGCTCCAATAGTCCACTTAAGTTGTTTACTTCCAATTTCAGACTCTCCCTTTACCTTAAAGATAAAACTCTCTCCACTGTACAAAACAAAAACAATCAAGAATTCCAAACATTACATCACGTTATGTCCATGAAACATGTATGCTTTCAGGAGTAGAAAACCACTTTCCAAAAAGTAATAAATTCATTTAAAATGAAGAATACAAAATGATCTTTTAACTGTTGGATAACATTTATGTTACTAGTCATTTAAAAGTGAAAATAAAACGAATAATTTTTTTTTTCAGCAGTTGCAAAGTAGTCCTTCAATTCCTCACCTCTTGCCACCTTCCACCATTACTCCACCCACTGGGGCTGGCTACCAACCATAGCATTCCTAGAGAACTTTTAAGTTATTAATACTTTCTGGTTTCATATACACATGCAATTGTATTACCGATTAGATAGCTTTGTGAATACAGTCTGTTTTAGATCTCTCAATTAAAATGAAAACTTCCTCTTGAAACACTATCTTAGTATTCTATAACCTTGGATTGTCTGAGCTATCCTCCCTCACCTCTGAATTCTTTCCCTGGTATTCATTAATTGCCAGTTTCTCACTTTCCCTTGAATAGATTTGCTCCCTTTATGTTCTTGATTTGATTCCTCATGTGACTTCCTACACGCAATGTAAGTATAAGAATAATATACGATTGACATCCTCACACTTGGCCATGTATTCCAGCATTGTATCTAATATCTCGATTTGTATATAGAATAAATTCATTTAGATTACTTACCAATTCATAAAATTGAAGCTCTTTATTAGTCACTCCATCCTTTTCAGTGACACTACCTAAAATAAACTCCCTTTCTCATCACGGAGATTAAACACATCACTCTATCATGCCACTGTTTTCTCCTGACAGTATTTTTTAGAACCCTCTTTTGATTCGGACGACCACTACTCTATCGAGTTTAAGCCGGCCTCTCTCTTTTGTCTACCAAGCTGTGGTCTCCTGAACTAAACTTTTTCGGCAATGACCCCCATTAAGTCATAAACCCCATTTTTTTGTACTTGTCAACATATTCTCTCCCATCATTATCCATATGTGTTTCAGATGTTTGCCATCACCTGGAAATAATTAACTGTGATTATTTTTATGTCTTTGCCATCTTATCCAAAATACACTTCCTTCCTTATCATCTGCACAAATCTATATGAATTAACTATCATATATCATATTATATTATCTATGGCAATTCAAAGTAAAAAAGATAAAGAGATAAATCTACCAAATAATGAAAATAATCGCCATTTATAATTAAAGGGCAATTTACATTTTATCATGGGCTTCAGTATAGATGCTCTGGCATCAGATGATACAAACTCCAAATTGTATTACGACATTGCTGCAGCTATGAAAAGGGCTCTGTATGGCAATTTTGCTTCTGCATCATCCCTCATTCCCCACTGATTCTTCAAATTCCAGAAATTATGTGCAGGAATCAGAAAGTTAAAGGGAATGTGCACTATGGATTTTCTTTAACACTGCCGACATTCAGAACAAAGTTAATGTATGGGACGAGGTGTGACATCATATAAATTACATAGAAAAAAGATTAAGAAGGCAGAGGGCATGCGCCTGATCGCGGATGACAGTTTTTGTTTTGTTTTGTTCTGCCTGGAACTGGATCTCTTCCTAGGTTAGTTAACCAACACCATCTGGAAGACCTCGAGGGACTAGATTTGTCATGAAAGCATTCTAGGAATTCCAGTTCTTGAGAACAAGGCTGTGTACACTGAGGGCCATCTGTATGAAGGTTAGCCCTTTAAAACAAGACAAGCCTGGAACTCAACTGGACCACCCTGATGCACTTGGCTGAGAAGAGAGGACATAGTCCAGGCTTAAAACTGTGGGCTCTCCTGAACAAAAGCTCAGCATATGGGAGTTTTTTTAGCCCCCTATTTTTTCAGTGGCTTTTGTGATCCTGAACCCTACATAAAAGCTTTATTACCAAGATTGTTGTCGACTTACTTTGATCGTCTAACTTTTTTTTGAGAGCAGCTGTTCACTGTATGAGGATTGCATTAACCATTTCAGGTCACTTGTATCAGTGATTGATATCTGTGAACCAAAAACTTAGAATTGGGGTATCTCAGGGATGCAGCCATCCAGCCAGGTAATGTAATTCCTCGCTCCCCTGTAATCTGGGAGCTCATTTATCAAGGCAGCTGATGTCTCCTGTAGGGATGTCCCACAAAACACAAAATAATTCTTGAGGATGAAAGGCAACAAAGTAAAACATTGTTCTTTCTTTCTTAAATTTATTTTTTAAAGTTTATTATTTTAAAGGTCTAAAAAGCTTTAAATGGCTGCTTAAAAATTCTCAATGGCTTTCCATCAGCTTCAAGATAAAGTCCAAACATCTCAGTTTGGCTTACAAGGGCCTTTATCACCAACCATGCTCTATCTCTACCCACATCTCAGGCCATTCTCCTTTCACATCCTGCGCTCTTAACAATTTTTATCTATGTGCGGTTCGCCCAAGCTCTCTCTAGGCTCAAGCTTTGCACATGCTACTATTTTTCTTTCTTTTTCTTTTTCTTTTTTGCACACGCTATTATTTCTTTGGGGAAGCCGACACCACACATGCCTCCCCACCCTGCCTAACTTCTCTTCATTGCTTAGGTCTTAGTGTAAATGTGATTTCCCCCCATAAGTCTCTGTGCTAACTTTCTGTGTTTCCAGTGAACCCTGTATTTAACACTGTCATAACTCGCGTCACTGTCTAAAATTTGCTGTTTTCCTGAAAACACATAAAGACGTTGAGAACAAAGATTTCGTCTTCCTTAGCAATATATCTCAGTGTCTTACACAGTACCTAATGCCAGCAGTTACTCAATAAATATTTAATATACTAAAACATTGTTAAATTTACTTCCAGAAAACCAAAAGGTTAAGTCACATCAAATTATATTTCACTTTTTGGCCTCTGTGTTCACTGTTTACCTCTAGAGCCAATTATCAAATATTGAAAACTTTAGTGAGATTCTAGTGAAACATGTATTTATAGTTAACATGATTAAACTTATCGATTGCTTGGTAAGGATCGACTGCTTGAAATTGGGTATGATTGCATATATTATTGGATAGATTTTCTGGATTTACACATACTTTTTTTGTTTTGGGTGATATAATTTGTGAAATCATCTGAAATGCTCATTTTCATAAACCTGTCATTAGGCAAAGGGTCCTCTATTACTCTCATTTTTAATATTAACCAATTAATACTGTTTAGGATACAAATAAAGCATTAAGAAATACCTCTTACAAATCTAATATCAGCAGTTTTAGTGATATATTTACAATTAAAGAAAAAAATGTATTATACACTTATGTTGCTCCTAAAAATATAATGCCAACGGTGTTGTGAAATCCATTTGCATATCCGTTATCAGAAAATACTGATTTGCATACTACACCAACCTTTTCCTGAGTCTGAATAGTTATACCTTTATTTGTAGCACATGTAAAGGAAAATATATTCTTGAAAGTATCTGAATTATTAGTATAGAAAATTATGAAAAAACAGAGTATTTAAGATAAAGGTATTATCTATCTTTCTAAGTTAAAATGAAAAACAAAACTTCTAATTTATGGCTTAAAACATGGGGTATCTATGGCAGTTAGATAACTTAATTTATCAATATATGTGAAATGGTAATTGCATTATAAACTATATTAAATAAAAAGTTAATTGTCTTGTAATTTTTTAAATGACTAATTCAAAGATAATACCAATTCTAGTAGTTGTCAACATCATTGACAAAGCACATTATATATATATATATAGACTATATATATATATACACACACACACACATATATATCAAATCATCTATAACACTAATAAAGGACAATTTGCAAAAATATTTAATATATTTTAAAATGGCTACCAAATCCAGAAATGATATGTAATAAACATTAATTTATCATTATTTCCTTTAAAACCTGTTGTTTCCTAATATCAATCCTATTTATCATAATAAATTTTCATGACCTTTAATATTTTAACAAATATGCTCATATGTAGGCACACAATCAGTTCAAATGAATCCTATTTAGGAGGCAATTTATATCAACTAACTTTTAAAAGATTTTTAATACTCTATTGATAAAAAAAAGTATTAAAAAAAGTAAAATATTATCATCACTATTTTATCAGTTGTGAAAGGGAAAACAAATAAACAAAGCCTTTAAAATTCTGAGGAAGTGGTTCACTCCCATCAATGTGAGATGTAGTAGTCTAATGAATAAGAGCATAAACCCTTAAACCACACTGTCTGGGTTCAAATTCCAGTTTCACAGCTGACTAGCCATGTGACCCTAAGCCAGTTATTCAATCTCTTTGTTCCTCGGTGTCCTGTAAAATGGGTGATAAAAGTAGTATCTAATTTATAGGGCTGATGTATGAATTAATATATTATTCTATGTAGAGTACTTAGAACAATGCCTGGCACATAAACTGTTCCCTGTTATCATCACTTATTTTCCACTATATGTCAGGTGTTGCGCTAAGTGCTAGAAATAAATTGCTAGCAAGACAAGCATAGCCCCTATTATGAAGTTCTTAACAAGCATATTAATGGCTATACTGACAGTCTTTTTACATTTTTATGCTGTTCTAAGCATACCTTATTGTGAAGGTATATGGGATGTTAGTGAGTAGGGCACATGATACACCTATCCTTTTTTATTGGCAGTTCTATATCTAATTTCTAAAAACAAGGGTCAGATCACCTCCAGGGGAATTAGGGCCTAAATGGCCGTTATAACAAAGAAACTGAATTACTTGATCACTTAGGCTTATGACACTTTATATAAGCATCAAGTAGGTAGTTTGCAACTGCTCTTCTATGTGGTATAAAGTACTGGTATTAAATAAGAACTCTGGAAAATTGCACTATTACATACACACACACACACACACACACACACGTGCGTGCGCGCTCTCTCTCTCTCTCTCTCTCTCTCTCTCTCTCTCTCTCTCTCTCTCTCTCATAGTCTACATCTACTATTTATTCCTACCACCTACTATTTCTATTGCAAAATTATATTAGAAAGTTCTGCATGGCGAAAACTACAACATATTATTCCACTTAAAACTGTCATCACTAGACACAGCAAGCATTAAACAATTTTGTATTGGGGGAATATATACAGTATGTGTGAATGAGTCCTGCTTTAAAGCTAGAAGATGAAATTGTGGGGATGTACTCATTCATAAAGAAAACATCATATGGAGAACAAGCAAGTACCTTTTTTTATGCATGTATTCCTAATAGAATAATTTGAATATTATTCTTAGTTTCAATGAAAACCCAAAGTATATGACATGAAGAAAGCTAAAGAAAAAGTGACGTTAGAGATGAATCTTAAATCCTAATGTAATTCACATAGTGAAGATCTGCACTAGTATCTGCTTCCTTGGATCCTTTTTATTTCAATATGAAATCTTTTAAGTCCATTGTAATATGTTACAAAGAAGGCATCCTATGGGAGAAGACCATCAAATAGATCATGTTCCTGTGTAATATATACTTGTGGTTTCTGAAAGGAACTGACACGAATATATACTTTCAAATAATGCATATCTCTCAGAAGCAATGTAATTCTGTGGTGTATAAAATAATGACCTATATGTAGATATCTTCACAGGTTACCAATGAAAAATATACTAAAATTGCAAAAGAGTAAGAAAAACAGACCCTTTATTTCTTATTCTAATATAAAATGCTGTGAAAATACTATTCTGCAATGCCAAAATTTAATTATATTAATATTTCAACAATATTTGTAGGATTGAACATAAGGGTAATATTTTTTTTAAACCACTATTAGTGGTGGTATCTTCGCATTATATTCTGTCCATGTCATTGGAAGAAAAATAAAATCAATCTGCATTATGTTCATAACAGTATATAATAAGTCAAAAATATGGATTTAAACATATTAATAATTGAGTTTATCATTATAATGAAAAAAGAAGCCAGTAACTCAAAAGTGCTATATAACAAAAAGTATATTTATAGTAAAACAATAATTATCCTCCCAAACCTATTTTGCAATGAGTGCATCTAGTTCAGTATGTCCAAATGAAAACTACTTTATATTATTTTTGATGGGTTATAGATATATTCTATAAATGTCTTCCTGCTAGTTGGAATGTAACATTTAATAAAATTCAATTTATAATTGATGGCTTTGAGGTTAATAGAGAAATGCTAAACTATAAATTTAATTCACACTGCATTTTAAAATTATTCCATTAAGATACAGTAGATATCTACATTTACTAAAATGCTGTGAATTGCGCAAGAGAAATTTATTTATTTTGGCATATTATCTTTTCCCTCTTATCAAAATAACTGGGGAGGGGAGGAGATAATGAACAATAAAAACAAATATCACCTCTTAAATTTTGACAAAGTAAAAATCATTGAATTATTGTTCAAAGTAAATTATAATTAAATTATAATTACATTTTTAAGTAGAAAAAACAGCATTTAAAAACTATTCAACATGTGTAAAAAGTTGAAGATTTATCCGGCATAATGAATCTTTACGCAAAAATTTTTTTAAAGACTACCAAAAACAAACCTGAAAAATATTTATTGTATATGAATTTCAGAAAAGTAAAAGTAAAGGAGAAGAGAAATTTAAGTCTCTTTTTTTAATTGTTACAGAGTGCAAAATAAAGAAAAGCTATTTAAATTTTAGGTTTATATCAGGTGTTTTTGTCTCCTTGTTTATTATATTTAAAACTTAATTCAGAAAATCTTAGCCTCCCTCTGAAAATACGTTTTCAAACTATTTTAAATTACATTTAAATCTTGATTTAGAAAATATTAGCCTCTCTTTGAATTACTTTTTAGTTTATATTATAAATACAGAATAATAATGAGATTTCTTAACTCAAATCCCCAGGAAATAGACAATTCTTAAAGGTGATATTAAAACAAATACTCCCCTTCAACAAGACTAATAATAGAAAGAAAAGGAAATTAGCTACTATGTCTCTCAAAATCAATAAAATGATTCGGTATACATCTCAAAATCATTCCCTGAATACCCAATTTTCCTCACTCTGAAATAATTACCTAAAAAGATGTCAGTTGAGATTTGACATATTAAAACCATACTTTAGTCATTGATCAGGAATTCATTTTGTATCTGGAAATCCACCACACAAATTTACAGTTAAAATAAGAAACCTAAGAAAATTTCACAAAATATTTTAAGTGTTTGGTTTTTCAAAAACGTAAAAAAAAGAAAAATGACACAACTAATTGTTCCATTAAACACTTTACTAATGTTTTCAAAACTAGAAATTTCTAAATGCAATTAGAATCCAAATTTTAACTTTTCATTTTTACTAATACAGACTCTTAAATTATGAAATATATTTTTAAGCCAAGCTTGTTACTACATTAGTTACCTGAGACCTGCAAATAAACTCAAAAATTATATTTTAAAAATGTTTCTTACTTTGGCAGAAGGAATTTGTGATTGTAAAAAATCTCATTACAAAGCTGGCTTGCTGTATTTCTAGGAAATTTTAGCAAAAAATTAATTGTGCCTACAGCTTTCTATAGCTTCCTTTGTGAAAAAAACTAACTTTGAGACCCTGGGAGAGTGGAACTTAAGATGTTTGTCAAATTACTACAAAACTCTGGATTCCACCTAAGATATTATTTGTTAAATTATTGGTCTTTGTATTATTTTTAGTGCCAATGTCACAAAAAAAGCTAAGCATGACCAAATTAAGTGAATCTTCTACATAGCTTAGAGAGAATAAAAATGTGCTGGCTTGAAAACCACTTTAAAAATTCTTCAATAATATAGAGAATAACCTCAAAACAGTACAACTGCTGATACAATTTTTGAAAATATATTAAAGAACTTCCCGTTGTCATCAATCATGTCCAAAAGAGAGTGCAATATAGATTCCGCTAGAAAAATCAGTATTCCTTGCTTGTATCTTCTTTCTTTATATTTATTTCTAAATGGACAAGCAAAATTTCAGGAGAAAAGACTTAATTCTATCCATTCATTTATTTTTAAAGAATTAATATAAATAGCATCATAAAACAGTTCCTTATGTATTGGAAATCCTAAATCAATACACTGGCATTTCCATCCGAAGAAAATGATATCCCACTAAGAGATCAAAAATGTTTACTTCTAATTTTAAAGTTATATAGCATTCTCCCTACAATGAAAAATAAGAAAAAGCAATTTATCAGAAGGCAGATAAAGTAAACCTGTTTCTTTCAAACATGAACTCCTATGTTTATTTATAAAGAATGAGTACTGCAAAAATAATATTTTCAACACTACATGATTATTACCTCAATTTCTAAAGAAATGCCTCCCTCAATGCTTTCTTCCACCATTCAAATCCCAGCTTAATAAAAACAAATGGCATTCCTCATTTCTTCAAAATTGCATGTTCAGTATCATAAGCTTTGCTTTTTTTTTTTTTTAACAAGATACTAACACTTTCAAATTTAGTAATTAAGTATTCATAAGCCTGAGTTTAGGTTGTAGTGTTCTGAGGATGATGGGCTGACTGGTAAATATATTCATAAATTTGAAACTAATAAATTTAAAAACATAAAAATAAAATAAATAGGAAGGTAAGTTGTAAGGATATAAAACCTTAAAAGTGGTTTTCGGTATTTCATCACAGGACTAAATAAATTATAAATGTGTGTAGTACCACTAAAGAATGTTAGCATTTCTATGACTCAGAAATTCTATCCACTTCTGAAATAAACAGCAGTAATAGTCGAAATTACAGACTTTTCAAGCTAAAAGAATACATTTTTATGTCTAATAAGAAACTAAACTGAACGCTTGCTGTATCATGTTATTGAAAAATGTGGGTATTGCGCTCCAAATTATTTTACATACTGAACTTTTCATTTTCTAACTCCAATTTTCAACAAAATTGAAAAAGACTTTATGACACAAATATTCCTTCGAGTAAAATATTATAGTAACTAAAATGTGCCAAGAATATATTCAATAAAATTTAGCCAACAACCATCAACCATAAAAGTTTTCAACTCCTAAAATAAACGCAACATTAACAAAACAAAGAATATTTTAAGTCACGTACTTCTAGAAACTCTGCATGATTAAATAACATTTTGTCTAGAATCTTAACTAATTTAATACTATAAAAAAAGGGAAGATTTAAAATTATAATCTATGAAGATATGCAGATAAATTTTACTAAGGTTTGTGTATTTCCTTTCCGACTGAAAAGCAGACATCTAGATAAACTTATCAGGGTTGATAATCTAGAACAAGGATACAAAAATATTGTAAATGACGTTTAGTAACATCAATTTTTTTACTGCCCTCTAGTGGCAAAGAGTCAAGTCACTGCATGAAGATGAAAGGCTGTGATTAGGAGACACATGATAGGGGCTATAAAAACATCTTGAAAAATAGAACATTAAAATTTTACACCATATGTCATACTTCTTTTCAGGAGATTAATTATTAAACAAAAGAAAATTCTATATATAAAAGTCTAATTATAAGAATTACGTGAGTAGCATGAATAATAGCACAATATTGTACATCGACTACTAAATAAGTCAGTGTTCAAACGACACTAAAAGAACTAGTTAAAAAATGAAAAATTCAGTAATTTTTTTCTCTGACATTAGAGAATATTTGACTATTCTTTAATTTTACTAGACTAGTTATTTTTAAGGCAGAGACAACCTTACAAAAGTCATTTTTAAGATTCTTTAAAATTTTAAATTCTAAACAAATAAAAATGTAAAGGTGTTAAAATTCTACAGAACCAAGTAAACTAAATTAATATTCAGATCTGTTCATGAAAGACATTTTACAGAGTAAATATTTAGTTATCACAGTTTATAAAATTTATAATTGGTATGACATAAATGTATAATTTTAAACTAAATTAACTTTTTGTTTTTTACTAAATGTGTCCTCTCCAAATATTTTCCAGTGCACCTGCATAATTTTATTATTTTTGCTTTATTTTTCAATATTCATTTTCCATAATCAAAAATGGTGACATAAAATACTATGATTATTAAAAATAGATGCTAAAAAATAAAGTAGCAGATGAACTGTGATCTTTTGTATCTCAGATGCAAAATTTATTAAATAAGCTTAGCTGTACTAAAAAAGTATAATCTTATAAATGTATGTAGTTTATTCATATAATTTGTCTTAGAGGAAAACCACAGAATGCCATGGAAAAATGACCTGAAAAAGGATAACTATAAACCTTGACAGAAAGCTACTACAGGAGGGATTTATAAAAAACAGGTAGGAGAGACACCCTATGCAGATCCCTTCTTTTCAGTTTCTAATTTTTAGGAACTCTGTAGCTATAGGAAATCATCCTGAGCTTGGTTATTTATTTGTTTTCACATAGTATAAACAGTGCTTGCAAAGCACAGGTACCAGGATCTCTTTTCTAGAAATCTCAATAAATGGTGAAGGCCAATTATGTTAAAAGGTGGAAGAATGTTTTTACACTTCCTTCTGGGCCCAAACTGGTCAGTCAGCTCATACGTTTGCTGCTCCACACAGGTTGTACTTCCTTCTACGGCTATGGAGACATTTTGAAGGTTCGATGGCGTAAAGTACTTAAAAGTTTTCATCAACTGGAAGACTTGAGTGAAGAACACTTTAAAAGCATTGCCTTTAACAATTCTACCAATAAATGTAGCAAAGGCACTACTACTAAAAAAAAAAATTTTTTTTTTTAAATATTGACTATGGTGCAATCCTTAAAATTAATATTTGAAGTAAAAAATATCTCAAAGAAATATTTGTCTCATCTCCATTTTGCCACAGATGGCAGCTGTCCTCTGGCCTGAACAGTTTAGCACAGTCATTCTAATTGAGTTTAGATACATGTTCGGAAATGCTACAAGACTTTTCAAAAAAAACAGATTATTCTACGGTTGCAAATTTTCTAAGATGTTTACCAGTTAGAAATTAAGACAAACAGCTCTGTAACAACTAGCTTATTCATAATTAATCTTTGAAAAGAAATATCAGAAATCAAATCCAGACAGCAAAGAAAGGCTAATGAAATGAAATCAAGAACAAGTAGCTGAAAGAATGAAGACACCTGAAGACAATTTTGAACTCTCTCAACACAAATTCTGGCAAAAAGATTTAATTTCAACCCGAAGTTCACTTTCTAAGATGCAATTATAGATGAAATGTTTAAAAAAATGAAGAGGAAGGAAGACAGTTAAAACTGTCACATAAAGGATTTCATTGACCTAACATTGTGTACCTCATAATCAGAAACACTAAAAAATTAAAATATATATAATAAATTTTGCTGACATATTTCTCCAGCATTAAATAAATCAGCCAAAAAGTATTAAAAACTTCATTTCTTCACCAGTTTTTCTCTTCATCAAGTCTAAATAACTTTAAAATCATACACATGAACCACTGCCACATCATCTACATGTTTTTACTGAAAGGAGACTGAAAAAAGAAATAAAACCTGTGCTCTAAATTTGAAAATTGGAGGAAAAAATAAAAGGTTTGGTAAAGACTAATAAAATGGCTTTAGATAAAAGCATTCATTTTAAACACCTACTAAAGATCTCTGAGGAGTTTCAGCTATTAGATGAGGCCTCACTTAATCAAGCATAGGTCACACTGGAATGAGTCAAGTAAGACTAGCAGGGACTTACTTTGGAATGATAAATGCCATTTTTAGAAAGCAAAGAAGTTACACATAGGAATTCACCAGAAAATCTATGCTAAGTAATTTACACCAAATAATGCCACCTCGTGTATTCTACTTAAGCTGGAATATACAAGAGACAGAGACATAGAGTGCAAAGTTTAAACAGGACAGTACCTATGAAGCTTGAATTCTCTTTTGGAATCCAGTTATCACAGTCTCTTGAGAGACACTGAGTTCTTATTTATCAAATAAAGCCAGAGATGGACACATCTGAGTGACTGTTCAATAGAGACAGATATTCAAACCATCCGTGACTACAGAAAGGTAAAATGTCTGATGAATTAGTCAGTGAAGGGAGAATCCCCGAATGTGGGCCTGCTGCTACTTGTCATTTACACAAGCTAAATTTATGAACAGAATAAAGAAGTATACATATACAGGTAGAAGAGATGTTAGAGTTTCTAATAATATAAGCTGCTAAAGTTCAGTCTTTTAGGAGCTGCAAAATACTTTCTAAATATCTTCTGGTACTATGGCTTTTGGGTCTAATGTTAAACATATAAAAACATATCCTCTGTCATTAATATGATTTGTTCTCTAAAACTTCAACCAAGTAATTGTATGGAATATTTAAACTTTCATAAAACCAGAGTAAAAAAAGGCCAGTTTTTATAAGTAATAAACATAAATAGTAGATAAACCCACTGATACATTTTTTTAAAGTATAGAATTTTTAAAATAATTAACTTTCTAATAAGATCATAACTTAAGCATAGGCATCTAATAGTTGGCACTGCCTCTTCTCCTAAAAACAACTTAAATGACTAAAGGATATAAAATCAGGAGATAACCTAGCACTAAAGGAGCCCATCACATTATAAAAACTGTCAAAATTTCAGCTAGATCCACTGTACCTGTGATGGGTTAGAAAGAAAATTCTTTCAATGAATTCGTACTACCATTCCAGAGAGACCTCTGCAGAGTCTCAGATGGCTTACGTAGGGGTCATCCTGATGAAACATGGCTAACATCACTTCTTGTGAAGAGCTGAGGTGTGTGGACAAGAGCAGGACTAGGAGAAATGAGACAAGGTGACTCACAACCCATTCTGCACATGAGGGACAAGAGCATTGGGAAGCAGGTACACTGGGAAGGTTATACGTAAAGCTACAGATAAACCCAGAAAGTTCAATCACAAAGCAAGCAGAGCACACAGTAGTAATATCAGATAAGGTAGTATTTATGACAAAAAAGCATTGAGTTGGATAAAGGAGGATCTATTAAGGTTGCAATCTACAATGAAAATATAGTAGGCATGAACTCTGCGTATTGAATAAAGTAAAATGGTAAGAAATTCATTTAAAAAATGAACAGAAACAAAACAACAGAGGAGGAATTGAAAAATTTTACAAGTCTTTTAAATATATGAAAAAGTTAACAGGCTTAAAAAGAATATTATGGATTTCAATCAGTGATTCTCAATCAGAGACAGTCCCACTTGCCTGAGAATGTTTGGAAATGGAGAGTGGGGAGGGGGAGGTGTCCGAGCTTCCAAAATGTCTGTGTAGTGTATAGGGACGAGAGTCGGGGACACCAGGTACCCTAAAACACAATGACAGTGCCCCAAAAGAGGAACTGCCGCATCCACAATGCTCAATGGTGTCACAGCTGAATTATATTCATTCATCTAAATAATTAATAAGTTTAAATTTGACTTAATAGACACAGAGCAAATAGTGATACTCACAAACAAAGAATATACTTTTTAAGAAATACTTCTGAGCATTCACAAAAATGTTGCACATATTAGACAGGTGGTCTTCAAGTTGTGGTTATCTGTAATCCAGGGAGAAAGGAAACCTTTCTGCCTGAATGGTTGCAAAAGAGTCAGTTTCAGGCCTGACACTGATTGGTTGGAAGAGGTACCTGCAGAAGATTTTTCCTTTCTTACATTCACTATAAAAACCAAAGACAACTATACAAAACTTACCATGAAGAAATGCCCCAACACAAACACTCTAGGAGAGCAAACCACAAAACAGAACAATTTAAACTGTTCCCCAAACAAAAACCATTACAAATATCACCCCATTTCACTGAGATGTATTTCTAATAGTTTTATTTTTTGTGGTCAATCATTTTTTAAATTAAAATATGCATGTTTTCGGATCTGATTACATTAAAGTGTGTACTGATTATAATTTATGAAAAAATCAAAGCATAAATTTTGTTTCTTATCTCTCAGAACCTTGTGGCCATAGGAGAGTTTTTTAATTTTAATTTTTATTTATATAGTAACATGTTTGTTACAGAAGTGTACTATAGGCTGAAAAATAAAGCACTTTCTAGATTAAAAGAAAATTGCATTAAAATAAAATAATATAGTGAAAGTAGAATGAAAATACGAGTTTCAAAGAGTACATGAAATAATGTAAAATATCCTGTTGTCAAGAATTCCTTAATTTATAAATAAATGAGAGTGAGCATAAAATTACTAGGACATTATATATTGTCATTAATAGACATTAAAAGTCATGATGTATCAGTTTTATTCAAAAATGTCAATTATTTGTCATATTTGGAAATTAATCCTTTGCAACTATTTTTACTTGTGATGAAAAACATTAGATTTAAACTAAAAAATGCATAAGGGAAGATTTAGTTTATCAAATTTTTTCAGTGAGAATGTAAGCAAAAATTTGAAAAGCACTGTAAAACATGCAAAAAAATCTCAAATCCTTAAAAAACTAACATTCAAGTCACATTAACTGGTTTCAGTGAATTAAACCTAGAAAAAGAAAATCTGCGGTCACAATAGTACACAGAATAATGATTTTAAAGAAGAATACCCACACATAAAATGAGGACAAAGCTGTATTCAGCAGCATATTAAGAGCCATAATTATATCCAAGGAAAACAAGAAAGAGGGATTAATTAGATTAGAAAAGAGGTTACTAATTAGAAAAAAGAAACTAAAGACATGAGGTTGGAAAAAATACGTAACAGAGACCTCTTGCTAGTCAAAAAAATAGAAAGCAAATATAGAAAATTCAGTATGAGAAAAAGGCAGTTACATTTGGGTAGAATATAAAAAGTTCAAGGTGCTAGAAAAAATGGAAAACTAGGTTACATCCTCTATAACTTACTCACAAAGTAAAAATCTCCGGAAAATTTTAAAATTTAAAAAGTCCACTCAAGAAATTCACCTCCCTACTTTCCACTTGGGTGTCTAGTATTTAAACGAACTACTCTTTCGACTTCTAGAAAAGTTTAATTGGATATAGTGATAGAGTCCAGAGGAACGTATTTCATTAAAATGAAAATGAAATGTGACTATCTTAATCATGTCTGGTTACAAAAATGACTTAATGAGGTTTTAAAATAAAAACAGAGTTCTGAATATAATTTTTAAGAAAATGAGCAATAAGATACGATACACTGTGATATTATAATGACCTATTCATCTATGATCTCAATTACATTTTTATTAGGAAGGACTTATTTTTATAAGTAATCTACTTCATTTGTAATAATAGACATATGTTAAAATATACTTATTGTTATATACTTGAGAAAAATCATCATATAGATATAACGCTACTGTCATGTTTAGTCTCTTAACAGTGGAAGGCCACTTTAAAATATTTTTGGATAATGTGAATGTTCTCACATTATCCCTATTACATTCAAGTTTTTATTATACTGAGGATAATTAAGCATGTTTTAGATTATCTTTATTTTCCATCCCCTGGCTGTCCAGCGTTTGGTCATTTCACTGCTCATTAAAACTTCCACAAGAAAATGGTTAAGAAAACAAATGTACATAAAATTTAGGCAAGTAAAATTTTATTCTCATCGACAGATATGGTAAATTTTGTTACTGGAGGATTTTCTATACTAAGAAAACAATACCAATCTTCATTTAAACTTCTTAAAATATTGTTCCAAATCTAATTTACTTAAAACCCTGCAATTATCTTATTCAATGAAAAAAATTCTATTCTGAGCAACTCAGTGTTTTGCAATTTACCTGGGGAACGAGGGGAATTTTGCTTTGAGGCTTCTTCTCTAATGACTCGAAAGATTCAAAAAGACTCAGAACTGACCCATTCCAGTGGTTGAGTTTTGACAGCCTCTTCCATAATGGACAGGTACATACCAGAGCAAATCTCCGCGGGCAAACTCTAGCCTGGTGTTTGAAGAAGCTTCAAAGCATGGTAGTCCTTCCCACTGTATGTTACTTTCACTTCTGGCCCGGATTAATCAAGGATCCTCTCAATTCCTAGGACCCTTTTCCTTCCTTTTATTAGCCATTAAAGTTTGCATTTCTTTTTCTTTCCTGTTTTGAAATTATACACATCCTAATCTATGGTCTAATGTAGAAAGTAGTAGGTTAGAATCCAGATATTTAACCAAAGAATCTGTTACTGGCATTCAGAACTGAGAATGAATATTATAGTATTTATTGATCTTCTAATGTTATTCTGTGGGTTACACAGCATTTTGTGAATTCCCCTGGCAAACTAAGGCAACATGAGAAAGTACTTTTTGAGCTCCAAGCAAATTTTAAAATATAGATTTACATAATCAAACTTTTAAAATATAGATAGACGTAATTGGGGGTTATCTTTGTTAGTTTTAAATAGTTTTTGATTATCAAATTTATAACGCAGCATTAACATATTCTTCTCACTATTTAAGAAACCACTTACTCAGGAGGTCAATATAACCAGATAAATGACCTTAGGGGTCCCACATAAAACTTGTTCTGATAGTATATTAAAAAAGCCTCCATAATTTTTAATGATGATGACCTTACCCAAGGGATAAGGTAGTATTCACAGCCACTTGAGATTCTTTCTAACTCTATGATTCTATTACTTATTTCTAAAAATGGCCCAGTCCCAGCTGGATATTTTGTAATTAAAAAATTCAAATTTATAGGAACTCTTCTAAATGTCCTGGGATATCTGACACAAAAGAAGAAAAAACGTTATTAAAATCACTCCTTTATATTTATGTTATAAAACAGGATTCTGCATATATTACACAGACTAGAAAGATAGCTATTTTATTTTCTGTAAGGTAGATGCTATGATTTTAACAAAATATTGGTCTAATAGAGAGACTTCTGGGTAAGAATTCAGAACTAGTTTCTAGTTCTCTTCATACCAATACCTACCTATGTCAAGAGAAAAATCTCTTAAATTCTCTAAGTCTTCAGTTTCCTCATGATCTTGATAAGTCCTTTCACTATCTGGAGTTACATAATTCTTTTGAACTTTAACATATGAAATTTAAATTAGGGGAATTAAAAATGTGGCAATTAATGCTTTACTTTTATTTTACTATTATAAAATTATAAAATGGGCATATGGTAGCAGAGCTTAATACTAAAAACAGAAGTAAAATTTCAGCTTATTTCTTTATTTTAGTTTTACGAATTCTTTATGCAGAAACTCAGATGCTTATCATTAATATTTAAGATTAAAAATTACTTAGTAGAAACATGCTTCCATTGGTGGTTTGCGCAAATAAACATAAACTTTTAAAAGTCAGTTGATGACCCTTTTTGGCTAATCATGTAAGAGAAATCCTAAAATCATCTCATCATCGACTTACTGACCTTTGTTTTAAATCACTTATTTTAAACATCTATATTGAAGTTAGTTTTTTTTTTAACCTCAAATTAATTGGTCAGTAGTTCGAAACATAAATTAGTGACTAGTGTCGCTGGAAACATTGAGGATAAAATGTTAACAAGCTAATTAACATGTGCGCGCGCGCGCGCGCGCACACACACACACACACACACACACACACACACACAGGATTTGTTTGTTGTTTTCAATTTACTTAAAAGCTCCTGGGAAATAATTAAAGAACTGGTTGATACACAGCCTACTAGAGTACTGAAGGCCGATCTACTGAAATTTCTACATAGATGTAAACAAAAAATAGTTTTGGTCAGCCATAATGTACACGTGAAAAGAGAGATGTTATGGTCGGTTAAAAAAATACAGTGGAAGAATTTCATAGCTGAAAAAACTCTGAGGTCTAATATTCCAGACCAATCTTTTTTAAAGGTCTTTTTAGTTACCATTTACGATTTCGTCATCCAACCCACATTAGGTAGTTGGTAGCAGAACCAACTAAATCCTAAAATCATCTCATCACACAGATTAGAACCCAGCGCAGTTTTTCTGGTCCTTAGACAACACTGCCCCATGTAAAGGAGAAATATGACCACTGTCAGATATACTGGGGATACTAATTCTACAGAAAAACAAGTTAAAGTAACTTTAAAAAAATTTATTAAATTTATTGGGGTACATTAGTTAATAAAGTTATATAGGTTTCAAGTGTACCGTTCTATAATACCTCTTCTGTGTATCGTATTGTGCGCTCACCACCAGAAGTCAAGTCTCCTTCCAACATCATATATTTGATGCCCTATACCCTCTTCTATTTCCTTCCCATTCCCTTTCGCTCTGGTAACCGCCATACTGCTACATGTCATTTGTTTGTTGCTTTCGGTTTTATATCCCACATGAGTGAAATCATATGGTTCTCGATTTTTTCCCTCTGATTTATTTTATTTAGCATGATATTCTCAAAATCCATCTATGTTGTCACAAATGGCAGTATTTCATCTTTTCTTACGGCTGAGTACCATTCCATTGCAAACATGTACTACATCTTCTTTATCCAATCATCTATAGAAGGGTACTTCGGTTGTTTCCACGTCTTGGCCACTGTGAATTATGTTGCAATGAACATAGGATACATGTATCTTTACGAATAAATGTTTTCAAATTTTGCGGTTATTTACCCAAAAGAAAAATTGTAGTTATAAGGCAATTCTATCCTTAATTTTTTGAGGAACTTCCATACTGTTTTCCATAGTCGCTGTACCAATTTACATTCCCATCAGCAGTGTATAAGGGTTCCTTTTTCTCCACAACTTCTCCAACACATATTTCTTGTCTTGTTGCTAATAGTCATTCTAACAGATGAACAAAGAAAATTTTATTTTCAAAAGAAGGTATTTAATGACTAAAAGGTGGCGAGACATTTTTATGCCTTGTATCTGTTGCCACTGGGCTTAAAACATTTTAAAATAGCGAATTTTTTTTTAGTAAATTTAATGACTACTAATATTATCAGGAATTAAAGTTTTATAGGTCAGATCATCACCCCTTCCTCTTCTTCCTGTGCATAAGGAATTAGAGATAAAATGGGTCTCTCTGCCTTCCTTAGAGAACAGTGTACTTCAAGTGTATTTCAAGTGAAAATGGTATAAATTCATACAACAGAGGAAGTAAACTGAGGAACAGAGCTGAGGAAGGAGCATCCAAGCCAAATTCTCCCAGGCCAGCCATTTTTGAAATATTTTGTGTAGAAAAATATACTGCAGTAAGCTTCAGATAAACACTTCCGTATAGTAGTAACATATATTTGTTTCAGAAGATCTGCCAAACGTTTGTTTAAAATTCATTATTATTTAATTAAAACAATTAAAATTGTGACTGGCACATAAACAAAAAAGGAAAAAAGAGGTTTATAATTTAAAATACACCCTCCTTGCCCAACCAGCTCCTGGACTGACATGAACAAGCTGTAAGCAAGTCACATCTGGGGACAAGCATGTATTCTAGAAAAAATGGACATTGAGATGCCCAATTTCTTGATGTAGTAAAAATGTCCCACTAGTTGAAGAGAAAGATGGCTGGTTATCCAAGAACATAAGTGGATATTATCTTGAGTATGAATGAGAAATCTCAGGAGATGACCCCCAACTATAAGCACTGCGAAATATCTGAGTGGTACAAAGTTCCTAATTCAGGACCCCTTCCCATTCTCCAGGCCCTACTCCCCAAAAAGGTACAGTCCACGCTAATACTGTATAAGACTGGATATTTACAGGGTGCACCTTATGGAGAAAGGTTTAAACTATATTATTACAGCTTACATATATATTCTCCTCCTGGCAGGGCTGACCCAAAGAAGAATTACAAGCCAGATACAGCGTGTGCACTGAGGCTTTTCCCTTGTCTGTAGCCTCCCTGGTCCGCTCCTCTGAAAGGATCTCATCCATCATTCCTTGGGAATATAACATTTTAGACTTCAGTGTTCATTTATTGTCTTGAAAGATGATGACAAACTTCTTGAAATTCCTGACCTAGATATCTACTCACTCTCACAGAGATATATTTCATGTGTTTATTAAAATACAGTTGATTTTTAAAAACTATTTTCTGGTATGTATGGATATATTTCAATTCTGCCAAGTTGAAAGTCAAGGGTAATTTTTTGAATAGATTACAAATAAGCTTTGTTGATAATCATAAAATTTATCATACCACTTACTTTATTATTAAAATACTACTTAATTTTGCAACTTATAGGGAAATCAAGAGACAATGAGCCAAACTCATATAAAACGTATCATCATAACTACTGACGATAGCATACTCTACGATGCTCAATACCTATAGTATGGCAGTCTCAATAGTTCTTTGTTTCCATCTAGTTTTTCAAATTCTAAAAATAAAAAAGTATAAAAACCAAATTTTAATTTCCCCTATGACTGAATAGCAAACATTCAAAATTCTATGGCTCTCTTACTGGGATGTCCCATAATCTGAGACTCAGGAGAAAAGAAGCATACTTCAGTTTGGGCAGATAAAATGTCTTTAAAAGAATAGGAGAATGAAGGTAGAAATGCTCAATTCCAACTTATCTAAGTCCTCTAAGGAATTGGAAAGCAGAAAAACAGAACAGCAAAGAAAACCATTTTTTATCTTTTTTATTTCTACGCTACTTCCTTTTCTTCTATATTGGGTTAAATAGTATCTCTCCAAAATTCATGTCCGCCCAGAACCTCAGAATGTGATTTTATTTGTAAATTAGGTCTTTGCAGATATAATCATCTGTGATAAGTTAAGATGACATCAGACTTCATTAAGGTGGGCCCTAAATACAATGACTGGTGTACTTAAAAGGTGAATAAATAATAAGACGAAGAAAGGACATAAAGACACAGAGAAAAGACCACCATGTGAAGACGAAGGGAGAGATTGGAGTGATGCAGGTACAAGCCGAAGAATGCCTGGACCACCAGAGGCTGGAGGAAGCAGTGGAGGACTGTTCCCTCTGGCCTTCAGAGGACACATGGTCCTTCTGACACCCTGACTTTGGACTTATAGCCTCTGAAATTGAGGGAGAATCAATTTCTGTTGTTTTAAGCCACGCAGTTAGTAGTTATTTGTCACAGTAGAACTGTACATCCTCGAATGCCTGAGAAACCAGCCAATGAAGAATTACATCTTTCTTGGGCCAGTACAGTGCTTCATTTTGTTTTGTTTTCATTTATTCTTTGGTGGTCTACATTGAAATCTGAATTAGACCATAAGCCTAACAGCCTAATACTATTATTCAAAATGGTATGGATTTTGGTTTCAACCTTCAATAATGATTTAGCTTTATCTATATTTTGAAAGGTTTGATATAGAAATAAGACCTGGATCTACTTTTGGCCTCTAATATAAGAAATAGAACAAAATTTCTCAACAAAAATTTAAATATTAAAAAATTTATTTCTATAACTGGTCAATATTTATTAAAGCGTTTTAAGCATTATAGTGTTATAAGAACTATTGTTTTATTTACTTTCTTATTATATCTTTCTTATTTTATTTTCTTATATTATAAAGCACTGAGGTCGAATATATAGTAGATACTCAATAAGTGTTTATTAAATTGAATAGAATATTCTAGCAGTATACTATTGTTATATATAGCTGGGGAGAATGATTTCCAATTCTCTAAGATTTTGGCAAAAACATTTATTTGCCCTCCTCCCAAATATTTTAATGTTTTATTTTAGTAATGTGTATAAAACCATTACAAACATTTATTTTACTATGCTCAAGCTCTTTCTTTAACAAAGATTTAACTATTAGAAAATAATTTTAATGGGTTATATAGATATTTTACTCAATTCTCTTGAGGGTTGTTTATCAATGTGCCCTTTTGTGCCCCATCCCTAAAAAACCTCAGTGACATTATCACTGAAATTCTCTGTCTCTGAATATGCCAAAGGACCTGTAAAGACTAAAACCTACTTAATTCCAGGAGCAAGTATCAAAAGAATACACACACTTAAGTAGCTAATATTGAGCACTTGGGGGAGGAGACATTCAAATGCTTCTAATACAACAAACGAAAATATAAATGTATTAATCTTACTCTGGTATAAAATGACATTAAATGGTTATGAGGAGTATGGTTATAAGGCAAAAACTAGTACAATATGAGATTATGGTTCTCTCAAAGAATCCATCTGAAAGCATATAATTCTCTGAAATCATTGTTCTGTAGCATGAAAAGCCTTAAAAGTTTTTATTCTGTAAATTTATAACTTTTAAAATTATAAATCAATACTGTGGAGTAACTACATGTCAACATGTTACTGCCATGTTCAGCAGAAGCCTGGTTCATATTTTAGTACTTTTAATTCATTTTGAGAGTAAATGGATTATAAAATTTTCTCTAAAGTTTTAAATCTCAAAAGTTACAGTAATATCAGGAGCACTATGAATCATAGATGAATATTTCATATTTTTGAGAAACTCATTATTTCATGAATACAGTATTTCCAGCTTTTATCCCTTCAACTGTGAAGGAAACATCTATAAATCTAAAGGTTATTGGGTCACTGACAATTATAAATGTTTATAAAAGTGTGGCAATTTTTTGGTCGATTTAAGAACATTTATTCCTTAATATTTTATTAATCATAGTAATATAATATAATCATAGCCTCTGTTACACTTAATGAACAACACTTGTTTTTACAGGAAAGAAATAATAAAAATAAGTGATACCTGGACTAAAGTACCCCACCAATTGCACTATTCTACTAAAATAAAATATATTGACAACAGATGCAATGACTAATATTCTGAGTAAAATTCAGACAATATTAATGGGTCATCTATAGTTTTTGCAATGGCTTCATATTCTTTATGTGGAATTATATTTCAGGGTTTTTTCACTGAATTAGAGAGAAAGACACTGATTTTTTTTAAATTTTTTTCTTTTAAATTGCAAAATGATAAACTCATTATTTAAATTCACAAGACTATTGTTTTGAGAGCTAGAAACCCTTAAAAATTTCATTTTGCTATTTGTTTCAATTATTACAAAAATATCATCTAAATTTTAAGTGATCCTTTTCCAACAAAAATAGTTTTAACTTCTCAAGAACTTGAACTAAAAGTCAGTGAATCCATAAAGTGCCCTCCTCAGACAAAGGTGTTCTGAGTACAAGTATTCTAGGAGAGGAAAGCTTCTGAAAAATAAAAAAAGCAAATAAACAAAACACCAAACAGAAGGCACAGTCTCTGACCTTGGCTTTGCCATATAAAGTGATAATTTAACCAGTTACACATCTGTACGTGAAAGCAACTGTATGGAGGCTGTGATGAGTATATGAGGTAGTGTATAACCACTCGCTGGAGGAAATGAATTAAGAGTTGACAAGGAAAGTAGAAGCTACCCTAATAGAAATGACCTATACAATAGCTTAGCACGTCACAGTCAAAAGAACACCAAACTGGTTCTGACCTACAATTTTTGGTCCTGGATCTATCACTATTTGCTGTATAAACTCAAAAAAGTCATTTTATCTTTTTTGGATTTCGGGTGCCCTCATTCATTCAACAAATAGCCATCCAATACCACCAAGTGCCAGGCACTGTTCTAAGCTTTGAGGATACTAAAGTGAAGTTCCTGCCTTTGTAAAGCTTACACTGATCAACTATAATTTTAGAAATTTAAAAGGAAGTCATGAAGCGAAAATAATAGTAGGAAAAGTCCATTGTTGGTTTCTCTACAACAATCTCCCTTTAATAATTCATCTACCAGAGAGATCTTCCCTCAAATACATTCTGTATCACTGTGTTCTATGCCAAGTCCCAAGTGGATCCCAAATGAACATCTAAAGCCTTTCATTGGAGATTCAAGGTCCTCCACGTCCTAGCTTCAACCAAATTTTCTAATGTATCCTCCAAAATTCTCTCATGAACTTCATGCTCCAAGTCTGTTATTTGATATTTTCTCAAATATACTTCACACATATCAATTTTTGAAACTTTGCTCTTGTGCCTCCCTCCGTCTGGAATGACATCTCTGTCAGTTGTCCATAATCCTACCCTTTCTTCTATCAGGCTCAAATACTTTCTTGATATGATTTTCTGAGGAGCGAGACAAAGATCAAAAATTTGCCTTTTTGGATTGAAGTGGAAAGTTAAAGGCAGGGAAGGTATTATAAAATTTAATCGTGATTACATTATAATAGGTAGATGCAGAAAACATCTGGTGTGTAGAATCAGCACTTTATCATTACTGATTGAGTATATACATAAATGAGAAGAAATTATGGACTCAAAATTA
Organism: Rousettus aegyptiacus; assembly: GCF_014176215.1. NCBI lineage: Eukaryota > Metazoa > Chordata > Mammalia > Chiroptera > Pteropodidae > Rousettus > Rousettus aegyptiacus. The sequence goes on from NW_023416286.1 coordinate 29,281,323, forward strand.
TATGACTATGAATAGGATGATGAGCATTCTGGATGACACATGGTGCGTTATCTGTAAATGCTGACTAGATTTACTTTTTTAAATTTATAAGATTTTTTTTCCTTAAGAAATTAGTAAATTCATAAATTATGCTGTAGTTAAATATTATATATTGATTTCTAACTTTATAGACAGATATAGTGATTCCTTGCTATAGGAATCACTAGCTACAGTATCTTAAACTCATTGTTTACTGGGTTAGAAAATATCTTAAAAAGAAGTTGGGTTTAATACTAACAATTTTACAGAAATATATAAAATGGGTTATATTTAAGGGAAGTAGGGGTTGTGTGACAAATAGCACGTATAGAATAATATCGAAAATAGTTAATTTTAGATCTCTTGGTTTTTTAAGAAAAAATAAAATGTTACAGAGATAGCTGAACACCACTCCTCCCATTTCTCCCTGCTTTTCCTTTCCTCCTGCCCTTTTGCAGACAATCGTTATGCATAATTGGTCCATATCCATCTCAGGCAAAGAACTTTGGTATTTTACTATGCACTTCAGCTTACTATCTCAAATATTTTAGCCTATAGTAAAAGCATGCTTATTTCCATGGCTGATGCATATTTTGGCAGTGTGAATCAGGCTCTTAGACACCGATATCTCACTGGATTATGACTAAATCCTAGAAGAAAAGTATAACAGAATAATTCTCCTAGACAGAGTAGTCTAATATATACAGAATTTTATTCTTGGTGAACTTAAGAAACAGAGAAATAATTCAATACATTGTCTCGAGTTTACCTTTATTAAATTTTACGGTGGACTCTCCGAGGGTCATGATGGTGATGTATTATTTACTGGAGCCTAGAACTAGTTATCCCTGTTTCAGAGTGCTTCCATTTCTACCCTGCAGAGACTGACACATCATCTTCAAGTTGTCTCCTTCCAATGCCTCACTAGAGGTTAGAGTACACCCTAGCCATTCAGAAGCAGATATCTTGTTATTGCTAACTGAGGTATTCCTGGAAAGAGGGGCTAGAGAAAAAATTTATAAAATACATAAGAGGAGATTTTCTTTAAATAAAAAGGTCAACTTTCTCTATAAATATACTTTTAAAATCTATAAGATTTAATTCTGCCCATGTTCTACCTCGACTAAGGTGGAAAGATATCAAGTTTATAATTCTAATGCCTAGCTCTTGAGAAACTGAGGCACTACAGAAATAAATATTATCAATAAGCATTTTAATAAAGCAAGTATTTATACTGATATCTGAGCATGAAAATAAATAATTTGTTTCGATATGAAAAACCTGGTATCTTGAATCCCTATTCCTAACTCGAGGCATAAAAGTAAAGACTGAGTTTAGCTTTCTGTAAAAAATATAATATGCATGAAATTTAAATATACTTTAAGGAAATCAAACATAGTATCATACACTCACAGATCTCAGTAGTTTTAAAAGGGCTAAGAATCATTTAAAATGAATAGTGTATACTAAAAACAACTATAAAGTTTGAGTTTCTAAATTTCTAAATTTCACTGTTCTGTCTATTAAGGACATCATTTGGGTTTAGTCCTTAATCTTGACATGTGAAAGGTATGAAAGGGGCTATAATGTAATGTCACTCAACTCTTAACAATAGGAGAATTCACCCAAATGAGTATTATTGCCTTCAGAGTCGCCATCTCAGGATTATTGCCTTTTACAGAAGATGCAGTCATCTCTCAATAGAAAATAAAATTTCTCTTTTGTAAAGGCTTCACAGAATATATTTAACTGTGTGGTAAATACTCTCTCTGAGTACAGATCTAATTTTCTGAAATAGCCAAATGTTGGTTAGTCAAGCCTGTGAAGGAAAGTAAATAATCAAACTAGCTAAATTGGTATTTGATCAAGATGAGACATGTCTATATAACATAAACTATTTTTATCTGTCTTGCAAATTAACTTGATTTCAAAAGAGTAAATTAAAAAACATTGTGGTTAGGTATGAAGATGAAACATGTGAATGGTAATCGCCTATTCATGGTGAGTACAACCACCTCATTTTCAGATCTTTATTACAACCAAAGACCAAATGTAGCAAGAGTCTACAGTGCATTAACCGTTTCCCTGGAAGCCGGTGAATGACGCTGATCCTTTCCTAGACTTCCTCTTATCTCTCTGCTCATTTTTTAGGCAGGCTGAATTAACCAAAAAGCCAGCACAGAGCCCCAACTTCTCTAACCAATGACGTCTTCACTGGCAAACATATGTAAGGAAGGAGGATGTGCACATAAAAATAAGCTAACCCAGCAGCACAAAATATATTTTATTGTGAAGGCTTGTTTTATTACCATTTACAGTTTGGTTTTTTTTCCCCCAAGAATTTTGAATTTACTCAAGAAATTCTATAGAAACTCTATGAGAATCCATATTGTTTTATGCCACTGGTCAGGTTTACTTCCTTCTTCTTAGAGCTACAACTGAAAGCAATTTTTCCAAGTTCATAACACCAGATAATTGTTCGGATGCTAATTTACTTGACCTAAGCAGAAGTTCTTAGCAGACCAAAACTGTGAAAATCCAAGACCACTAAGAGATTAGCATTGGGCACAAAGGAGCAAACGCAAATATAATTCATCATTTGGCTAGGTTCAATAAATACCATTTTGATATATATTAATAGCCTTTAACAGTGAAGGCATTAGCCATCAGCTAAATAAACAAACCATTAAATAGGGAATAACAGTGTCAATAAAGGCATAATCTACTAATTTTCCAATCGATAATGCTAATCACTGCTGGATATTAAGCAGGGAGTAGACATCAGCCATACCACAGATAATCATTTATAACCACAGTTCGCTAAAAAAAAAAAAATCTAAAGAATGTTAAAAACAAAAGCAGTACAATACTAAACACAGATTCCCTCAATAAGTAAAGTTGATAAATTAAATAATTTACCTTAAACAAATATGGAAATATTTGTAACATTCAATGGTTATAATATTTATGAAAGGTGGTACACTAGCATAATTCTATTCTGCAACAGTGAAGAGAATTTACATGTAACGCAAAATTAGGGCTAAAGTTAAAACAAAACTTAATTTGACAGTTAAACTGGAGGCAGAATTCAATAATGAAGGATATAAATTTGAAAGTAGGACCAGCATCCCTTTGTACTTTAGTAGTTGAACGACCTTATGTAAAATATTTAGCCTCTTGAAGCTTCAATTTTCTCACCTATAAAATCGGGTGTAAGAATATCAGAAAACCTGCCTGCAACATATTAGGTGTTTTAACATGTCATCATTTCTTCTTAAGGGAGGAATGTGGCACTCCGCAGTCATTCCCAAGGGAGACGGGGCATGTGCCAGGTATGTGCTTTACCTCTACCACTCTTCTATGCCTCAGTTTCCCCATCTTTAATGGAGATATTAACTCCACGAATTGTTCCAAATACAAAATGAAATAATATCTATATAAAGGGAGTAGTGCAGAAACTAGCACTTAGTAAATACTTGATAAATACTAGCTATTATTTGTCTTGCTTCTCCACTTGATAAAATGTGTCATCTGGATTAGGTGATATCAGAGATTCTCTTCAGTTCTTAAAATCTCTAATTCTATTCACTTTCATAGGAAAAGTCAATAAAATTGGTTTTTAAAGTTTTGCGAGTTTTTTTGTTCTTAAGGTCAGCGAAGATAGGGCAAGAAAACAGAAACATGGTTTCTTTTTTGGTTCTAGCACTCCTCATCTGTAGCTCTTCTAGCAGCCACAATGCTGACTGTGTTCTAGTTCTGGCTCCAAATTATCATATTACAAGATATATCTTCCCTACTTCAGTCACCCAAAATGAAGTTTCATACGATCACTATTTAAAAAAAATTTAGAGTCACAAATATCTTATCAATGTGTTTAAGTTTCAAATGTATCTACACATGCATTAACATTTTGCTTCACCTACACACCTAATACCTAACTGGAACTCAACTACCCCAAATTCTCACCAGAGAAGAAATGCAAAGAAATAGAGGTACTAGATCAAGAAGAATTCTGAGAGACAGAAACTAAGAAAGCTAATAAAATTAGCTTGGGGACTAGTCTTTGTTCAGAACCTTTCCATTCCTACCAAAATCACGATGATAACAACAAAATAACCTGGGCTGTTTGATGACAAACAGTAATAAGAAGTGAAAGTTGACAGCACAAGGATGTAAAATGAAAAAGTTACCGTAAAAATTATACCTGTACTTGAACTGCACATGTAATTTAAAATTCTTACAAGAAGGAGCAGGGAGATCTAGAAGAGGTCTGCAATCACGCAGTACTACATTCAGATCACTGTTTCGCCATTCAATATTTGCGTAACCTTGAATTTACTTAACAGCTGTAACAATTTTTCTATAGGTAAAGTGGAGAAATCCCTTCTCAAAAGAATGTTGTAAGAATAAAATAAAATGACACATATAAAACATTTTGCATAGTTTAGGGCTCAAAAATGATAGATATTAGTAATATTAAGCATTGTCGAATGGGGCCTTAGCTTGGGGATACTTGGAGCTCAACAGCTTCAGAGTAAATTATTATACCGTAACAGAGAATAAAGTAAGTGATGTTCATAATGCTGATCTTCTATTACCAAGGAATTAAATTCCATTTAATACATTCATTCGATAGGCATTCGACAAACACATATTGAATAACTATTATTTTTTCAGAACGTGGTTAGTGCTGGTACATAAAGATGAATATGACAACAGCTGTGACCTGATAGAACTTGTCCCCCTCGTGGGGGAGAGAGAACTGTAAACAAATGATTAAAGTATAATACAGTTAAGTGCTTAACAGAAAGTGTACCAGGTGCTATGGAAGTAGAGAAGGAACAGCCAGCTCAGCTCTAGAGTAGCCAGCTTTGCCTGGGGCAATCAGTAAAGGCTTCAGAGAGGAAATGCCATGCAAGTTGGCTCTTGAAAGATCTGTGAGGGTGACAAAGGGCATAAGTAGTACCAAGTGACAATGCTGAAGCATGGGTGCGTGAGTGGAAAGGTATAAGCCGAGAAGAGAAATGGAGTAGAGGTGGGATCATGAGGGTTCTGGTAACACACGCTAAGGAAATTAGACTTTACCCAAAGGTTGTGATGAAGATTTCATGCAGGGATGTGCCACACTCATTCAGAAGGACATGTATCGTGACATTGTGGAGGCCAGACAGAAGGCATGGAAACCAGGTTAGAAGGCTGATGCAACGGTCTAGGTACAAGGTGAAAAGAATCTGACTTAGAAACAGAGGAGGGGGAGGTGAGGGAGTGGATAATTCATTTTAAACATAGTTCAATTACATGTTTTTAAATTAAAAGTTCTTAAAAGAAGAAATCCTTTGCAATCGAGAAAAACTGACTGTCCTGATGGAACTATTTTTGGTGATTTTGAGTTCCTTAGATTTCGGTTTTACATAATTCATACCATGACGATAGGATGATACTGCTGATAAAGTTTGAAATAGTACTTTAGGTATTTTGATAATAGGCCAATTTTTTCTTTCTTATAAGATTTGTACTTAGTTCTGATTAATTCTAATAAAGAAGAATTCAGTAAAAAGTAAAGCATACACTGAACTCCAATCAGTAATGTTTGACAGATTTGCCTAGGAAAACAAAAATCTTGTATGCAGCACTTAATTACTTTAACTGGAACTTTCAAAAAGGTAACATCTTGTACTGTGTTTAATACAATTCTTCCTATTATTAAAACAATACCTGTTAAAATATTTAAGCGAAAATTCCATGTTAATGGAAATGATATAAAACATATCACAAGGAAAACATTGGCCATAAAGTTAAGAAATATAAACTATAAATCTTTTGGTTTTGTTTTAACATTTTAGGGGAAGTGATGACTCTAAAACAGCAGCAGAACTACTAAAACTTGAATAACCTTCAAGTAAAAATACTTAGGCACTTGTTAAAACAAACATTATTCCCACTGCTAAAATTGAGGATGGCAAGTCTCTCCTCTTAATAGCTTAAAAACAATTTGAAAAGTAGCAGAATAGTAGCTTCTTTGTAAAGAGACTAATCATCATTAAAAGATCCTTAAAAGCAAATACAGAATGGTCAGCCAGCCTGATCACCTTAATTTTTAATGAAGGACTATCTCCATATCTATCAAGGTATGAAATAAACTTATGAAGGAAAATCTATCACTCAAAAAAAAAAACTAATTTTAATTTTCACCTTCATTTTGATGATCAGAGGAAATAATATTTGAAAACAAAAAGGACATATGATAAAGTGGTATATAAAAAATGGGTCAGTAATAAAACAAGCAGGGATGGCTGTCATAAAATAGCCAAATGGCTTTTTCCACCTCCATCAAGGTCACTTTACTGATGATGGGCTCAATAAGATGATAATGCATTTAACCACTTTCCTTGCATCTGACTTCGACCTCACAAATCCAAATGGCCTTGTTTAACTACCCTGGCCTTTCTGCATTTCTCTGAACAAAGATAATTAAGGAGATGTACTGCCCCCTACTATCACAGGAATTGAAAGACAAATAAACTTTTAAGAGCACAGCCAGGTGTCCACTTCACTAATGTACAACTTTTAAGCTCAGGAGGTAAAATAAAATAATGGTTAAATAATTATAAAAGGTTAACAATGTTAAATTTGTTATATGCAGTAATTTTATTTAAAAGAAAAAGTATAAAAAGAGTTCCAGAGTACATGTTACAGGTCTCTAGACAGCAGGTCCTCTCTCCGCCTGCTGGAAATAGTTTAATACTATGGTGGCGGGTGGGGGGGAGGGGGGGATGTTGTAGACAGGGGGGAGGTGCTTTGCAGAAACTAACATGAAAATAAGTCATTGAAACTCCCACACATCATTTTAATTTTTAAAAAATTTAAGTTGATATGTACATAGAAAAAAACTGAAATGTTTTCTTCACATTAGTCCTATATTAGTCATATTGATATAGTCTATAATCCATTCTGGCTTCTAAAGGAATGAAACAAGATATTTATATGAAACAGTATTTAATATTAAGAGAGGGGAATAATTCTACTTACCAAAGAAACTCTTTCTTTTAAACATTATAGTATGATTTCCAAAATCTATTATTTAGATGTCATGTGCTCTCAAATATCTGTGTGTACTTTTCAATTATTATTCTTCCCTCATGAAATGAATTTACCATCAGTAACAGCGATGGCATAATTGTTTCTGGGATACCAAACAGGTATTTTTCACCCTATTGTAGTAAAAATTAAGAGTAGGTATTTCAAAACTTAAACACACCAAATCTGTAACTTAACAGCTAGGTTTGTAACTAAAATCAACACATAAACACCAATTTTAAAACAAATGATTTCTTAAATATTAAAATATATACCATTTCAAACCTGCTAAAATAATCAAATAATATTTATACATCAAACTTTTTCACAATGGAAAATACAAATATTGAGATGTGAAAAAAACAAATAATACATCCTTAATACCTAGTGCTGAAACTGAGATTTCAATTCAGGTTAAAAGACCTGAGACACAAATAAGTATTACAATAACTTTTCATTTTAGACAAGACTATAGTAAGAGTCAGAAAAATTTCACTCATTTTATATTATCTATTACTAGAGAAATTTGTAATGCCGAACAACCTGATGGGTAAATATAACGAATTTCTAATGAAAAACAGCTCTTATACAAGAATTTTCACTTTAAGATATACAACGTTTGAGGATATGCAATCGCTTCACGTATCACTACAGCCAAAATAGCATTTAAGATAGATTATTTAATATCTACAATTATATGCTGTTAGACTTGTCCAGATCAATGTAACATAGCAAAAATCCTGCTAATAATCCCTATTGCTCCTCCTATTCCTCTAACAACCCTCATCCTTTCATTCCTTCTCTCTGCTGGGGAGTTCCACAACTTGTATTTGTAGCTGCTCTTGGATTAGCCAAGAACCAGGTCACTGGAAGATCTAACTCATTAAACATCACATAGTTGTAACTTAGGTTTTTAGCCATAACTATTTAAAAGTTCTTTATGACTTTATGGTCAAAAACAAAACAAAAACAAACAAAAAAAACACTACTGTCCCTAATTTATTTACTTTCTCATTTCGACATATCACATTATCTCTCTCCTTCATAGTACCAAATGCACAACATCCAAAGATCCATAAGGAAGAATATCCTATTTCTCAAGTATTCAGTGCTAAACCACGTATATGTAGGATAAGACAGAATAATTACAGCCGTAGTTTAAACTACATATGTATGTACGTATATATAAATGCACATATATTTGCACAATGACTGTAAGAAATCCATAGTAAAGTAGTAACATACCATATCGGTGTAAAATCCAAACTTTTCTAAAATGAGGAAAAAGTTAATAAAGATGACTCCTTTAGTTAAAAATTTCAAACGAATACACTGTCCTTTATTCAGCATTTACATTTGGATTGCTAGAAAGGTGGTTTGATAAAAATCTTTATTCACAATTGTTTAAAGTCTAGAAAACAAAATAAATTATAAACCTAAAAAGACTGATGTTCCAAAGCCCAATCTCTTAATTGCTGATCGGAGCTGAAAATAGATCTTTTTCCCCCCACTAATTGAATGAGTCTTGTTAAACCTTTTGAAATGCACTTTAGAAAACGCAAGAATACAGCTTAGAACAGGTTCTTTAATTTGGGTCATTTTCTGTTACTTGCAGTAGTGACGGGTGCTTAGCAACGCTGTTCTGGTGGCCCTTTTAAGGAAATGAATACCTGGAATACAGCATTTTAATCTATTTTATGGCATTAATTATCAAGATCACTGTATTTAGACAGTGTCTCCTTTGCCACTTTCCTGCATTATAAAAGGAGTCCCGTGATAAATTGAATGTATTATTTCAGATGACAGAAGATCCTGTGCACTCCCTTACCAAGTAAAAAAAAAAAAAAAAAAAATGTTAAGGACATAAAAACTAACAGTAAATAGAAGCCACAGAAAGGGTTAGTTTAAATGTTTAGACACGGATCTTACACTGAAAATCAGTGTTCAGACATCTGTTGGAGTCCATGTTAAGTCGCTTTCTTTCACTAAATCTTTGAGAATTAAATTCTATTATGCCACACAATGAACAACTAATATCTCAGAAATGTGACGTGACACAGACAAAAAGTAGTAAGATTTTATTTGGTAGTTAAAGATTTGCTAAATATTTTAAACATTAATTTTATGAATAAGGACTTTAACATGAGAAATGTTAACAGAATATCACTGAAATCATGTCCAAGTTATTCACTTCCTATCTATTTTAATGTGCTCAAATGATTACCAGGAAGACAAGGAAACAGGTAAAATATAGCGCTACCAAATAGTTTTATTACAGAAATCAAGGTGCCATGTTAAGTCCACTTATCTTATTAAGAATCAATACAACAGGTTGAGGAAACTAGTAATTAAAAATATTTGGGATATTGATATTTTTTCCTGATCTCAATTACCTTTGTTAAAAGTACCACTCTTCTAACTTTTTCCTCATAATCACACAATTCATTTTAGATTTCATGTGCTGAAGAAGGTGACGCTCTTACATATCACCATTCTTCTCTATCTTCAGAGCTAATAAGAGATCAAGTGACTCCCTCTTTGTCTAGAATGTATCCTAATTTCAGTCTTTAATGGCCAAATTTTTAAGCTTTTAAAACTTAACCTCCAAAGATGAGAAAGGAACCAGTTTAAACATCTGCAATCTTATTTTTTTTAAGCTTTAGTGTGCCGGTTAATGTATAATCAGCATGTCTTTAAATATTTTATATTTGATTTCAAAATTACCATCAAATTGTGTAAATCACAGTATAAGATGGGATGGCACCAACGTTTCTCAAGTTTTTTAACCTCTTAAGACAGATGAAGCTTGCTTGGGGTTTGAGGGTTTTGAACACTAGTGTTGCATTTTAATGCCTGGGAATGCACTGGAAAAATAAAATAAAATGTGTGGCACATGCAGTATATGCCGCACTAAAATATTCTACTGAGAGGGAGGGCTTAGTAAGTTAGCTCTATTTCTAAAATGCTTTCTCTGGATAGTTTCAATCCGTTCTTAAGGACTACTTTAACAATTAGCACACAGAGGTCTCTGGATGGCTCTCTGAAACATTTTAAACCAGAGAACAAAAGGTTTATTTTAAAAACGAAAACCTTGGCTTGTACAACTCCAGACATGAATCTGCTTTCAATTACTGAAGTATTTCCACTTCAGTGGAAGGGGATCAAATCTTCAACTACACCATCTTAAGGCAATGAATTTGATTATATTAGGCTTTCAGAAGACAGGATGACTTTGTGACACAGGCACATATATGCTCTACATATCATTTATGAGATATTCCAGAGAGATAGAGCCGCCAACACAGGAGGAGGAAATGGGACTTCTCATTCTGAGAGCTACCACAGATCTTTGTTTTATTTTATTAAAATGCACACGAGCGGTAACATTTTTACATTAATAGCGCGCAAGTTTTTCCAAATCATTCCCAACTATTTTCCACAGGAGTAATCTGCATGGATGCACACGGTAAAGTTGGATTTCTTTTCGAGAGTCTGCTCAATAAAACCTTCTCCTGAAAAAAAATCACACACTAAGTATTTCGCAGGAGGAAAACCTGCTCATTTAATTAGCAAGATTATTTTGTACCTTTTTCCCCATTAAGCAATTAGTATGACGGGTTTCAGTTAATGGAGCCAAAGGGCTGGTTAATTTTAGCTCAATGCGGATTTTTAAACATATCAAACATAAAGTATCCAAAATTCCTATTGCTAACATTTGCTCTCAACGAATTCAACAAGACACATCGCAAAAGTCACAGGAACGCAGGAAAAGACAGCTTTCACCTCCTGGATTAGGACTGTACACTACTCATTTAAAAAAAAAAAAAAAGCCCACTAATTAAAAATACCGGGAACAAAAGACTCCATTCCGCCAGCGGCTACCTGCACCATTCCGAGTGAGGAAGAGTGACGGAGAAAGTTCAGCCTTTACCGCGGCTAAATCCTTAAATCTGGCCCCTCAGGGGTTAAAAAAGCCACCTCATTTCAAATGCTAATATTGCCTCTGCACCGATCCTAACCGGCCCGGAGCCTCCTCCCATTCCGACAGCACCGGGGAGAACCGCGGGGCCGCCGCCGCCGCCGCCGCCGCCGCCGCCGCGCGACCCGGCCTCCGCGTGCAGCCGCGCGGGGAGCCGCGCTCCGCCCGCCCGCCCCGGCCGCCGCCGCCGCCGCTCACCCACCTTGCCGCGGCGCGCCCTCGCTGTGGCCGTGCGGAGCCGAGCCCGGCGCTGCCAAGTTGCATCGGTCTGGAGCGTATCATGTTACAGCGCCGGGCTCGGGGCTCCGGCTGCGGGCGGCAGCCAGACATGATAGGCTGAGGCTCCTCTGTTTACACCCGGCCGCGGAGGGGGCGGCGGCGGCGCTTAACCCCTTCGCGCCGGGCCGGGTCGCAGCCGCCCCGCCGCCCGGCCGGGCCACCGCCTGCCGACCCCTCTTCCACACGCGCACACACACTCCACACGCCGGGGCAGTGGAGCAGCCATGCCCCAGCGAAGAGTGTGAAAACTGCATCCAAAACTGGGTACAGGCATGCTGTAAAGACCCTGATAGGAGATATTACACGCACACACACGCACACGCACACACACAGCCATAAAACATCAGTATTCTCGACTGGTTTTTCAGGTTGCTGCAGGATTTTCAAAATAGATTTTCTCTATAAGCACTACTTTCTTGCGTTCACAGAAGAACCGCTTTCCCAGCGCATGAATGAATCCGACCCCTGGTCCGCCACCATTCATGCAGCGCACAGCTGAGATGTTTACTTAATCCAAATCACAGTGGTGGCCGTACCCTCGGTCTCAGCCAAACTAGGTGCTCTAGCTCGCGGGACACGCTGCTTGGGAAAGGTGGGCGGACGGGTGTCTCGGAGGGGGGAGGGGTTGCTGACCCAGACCTGAAGTCCCGCGCAGCCGGGCGTGCGCTGCGCGTGTGTGCGTGTGTGTGCGCGTGTGTCGCTTGTGCACGCAGCGGGGACTGGATCAGCCCAGCTCGCCCGGTTTAGTCGGGCCCAGGGCCGACCCGACCGTGGCGCGAGCTGCTCTGCGTACCCCTAGTTTTCGCTGCAATTTCGGACCCTCATCAACGATAATGAGAGAGCCAGGCCCGCACCCCTGGTAGGAAGAAGGTCCCTGGAGCCAGAGATTTGTGGTCAAGTGGTCTGAGCTGACTCGAAACCACGTGCCCGGAGTCTACAATCCTGATCTGCAGTAGCTAAAGTGATGTTCTAACTAGCTTTATTTTTAAATAAAAGATAATTCGATATTGCGGCACGTAAATGTTTATCTTTTTTGTCCCCTCCAGACCCACTTTTATCATTAATTTTGCATTGCTTCCAGCCCAACACCCCTCCCTCTTTTAACTTCCCTTTTTTTTCTAGAACATTCCATTCCCTTCAGCTTCTTCCTCCATTAAACTGAAAAGTAAATGATTATGTTCCAGAATTTTTAGATTGACGGGTGTTTTCTTCCGATTCCTCCAACCCCCCTCAAGTATTTTTATAAGCAAACAAGAAAACAAGAAGCACTTTACCATAATAATATTAATCGGTATATCTTTTTAAATCATTGGCTGTTAGTCCACATTTTAACTATCATCTAAATATAAACTTAAACCAGAAATTTAATACTTCGAAAAATGACCAGTGTTCTCCCTTTATCCGTAAGATCAAATAAAGGCTATGTTCTTTCCCATGATTCAACAGGAATTTCTTTTTCCTCTTCAGCATACTACCTTTACCTTGACTTTTGTCCCTTCGTAATATCGAATGCTACGGTAATGTGAATGCACTTCATACACCCTTTGGTGAATACCTTTCCTTTTCAATTTTCATTACTATCTACCACATCCATCATCATACACGGAAATGTCTGATGTTACTCAGTGTTTAAGTAAAGTCTCTGCACCTTACTGGATTTAAAAAAAAATAACAATGGCTCTTCGAAAACCATAACTCATAAACACCTTATGTGATAACGATTATCATAACCATATGTCTATTTCTCCCTGAATGAGCATTATATTCACCCTTTAATTAGGACATTATTAAGATATCATAGAGATTATTTAAACAGTCTTTTAACAGTCTAGATTCTGAAGTTATTTCAGGGTTTTGAAATTCTCTTTAGTAAAACTGGGTCAAAAAATAGAACAATAGATATTTTGTGGGGCACCAAAAGACTTCTAAATTCTTAAGCAAATATCTTCCCAAATCATAACAGTTTGAAAAGGATCATTTCATGGATCGTTGTTTACGCGTGACACTCGTAGGGGCATTGATTACCTAAAATAATTGAAAATAAACTCTATATAAGTACTCAGGCCAGTCTGAAAAAGGCGTTGTTCAATTGGAATCTTAGAAGAATTAAATAGGTAGAACATTGCACAGTTAGAATTTTTCAGGACCTGGAGGCTTGTCTATGCTTCAGGTATATACCCCTGGATTTTTGATGACACACGTTAGCAGATCCGGATTTGGACTAGAACATTAGAAAGCAGAAAGATGAACAGGCCGACGGAAGAATGAAAGGATTTAAAATCTTACGTCACTGTTTGGGTCAAGATGAATCTCAAGAAGACTGGTATTTGGCATGCTCATTTCCCTAGATAAATGCTATGTAAATTGGTCACTGATTGATAGCGTTTATTAAAATTCCAATTTAAAATGCTAATTAAGCAATGCCTATCTATAAATATCAGATACAGGTTAGGTAAATTTTGGATTATACTAGAATACTCTACATGTATATTTAGTTCTTTTCTGAATACAAAACTAATTATTTTCAAATTGGACAAAGACAGTATCCCTTGAGAATAATCAAGGGCTTACTTTGAACACAGCTGAGCAGCAGCAGCAGCAGCCCACGGGGAGGAAGAAGGAAAGACGTGGTTTTAAACAGTTTCTATCGCTGAATAGTGAAGGATGGTTTCTACATATATCTTCCCAAGAAAAGACGCCAGGTTTTGTGGCCAGACTCATCCATGCATTAAATCTCTGCCATCTTTTAAATATAGGAGTCTACTAAAGAGTTCTGCAGAGACATATGATAAGGCACAATTTAAACTTCTATTTTCGTCTTTCAGAATTTGCCATATTGATGATGTCAGGAATAATTAGCTTTACGGATACTGACTTCTATAACTTAAGCATTTCTTGTCTAAGATCTGCAAAATGCCCCGCAGTTCCATGAGCCGACACTATCAAATATGTTGAATTATGTGGCTATTTTATGTTGTTAATAAATAACCACATGGAATCACACTTGCGCTATTAAATGAATTTTACTTATAACTGAATTCAGTTCTTTAGGCATAAAAGCTAATGACTGCACACCACAAGGAATATTTTTAAAAATGCATGAACCAAACCAAATCAAAGCAAATTGTATTAAAAAAAAATTCACATGTGAGCTGTTACTTCAAACTGGTACTAACTTAGCTTTAATATTAAGGTAGCTTCTGACCTTTTACTTAGACCAAAATTTTGAAGAAAGATCAGAGTTTAACCAAAACTAGGATGATTATCTCTCCTGTTAAAGATTAAAAATCAAAACCATATTTTCAGAAATGCTAATATAAAATCAAAATCAAACACTTTTTTCTATACTAAATATATAACACTAACATTGAGCACTTCACATGACTCACGTATCATTTTTATAGTTTCTCTAAGACCCTATGAAAAAACAATATCATTATCCCATTTTACAGATAAGGAAACTGCAGCTTAAAGAGTTTAACAATGTACCCACATAGTTATAGAGTGTTAGGGCCCTAACTCAGCCCCAGGTTCTGAGCCTGATGCTAAAATCATTTCACTAAATAGTATGAAGAGCTAAAACTGGTATTAGGAGTGCAGTTCACTCTCTAAATCAAATATATCAGGATAAGCCACACTAAAGTTTTGAAAACATGATATTCTATCTTCAACATTGATAATTTGTTAATTTAGGAAGGGAAAATAAAAGATGCACCTGATTTATTCTATTTTTGAAGTTATCTTACAAATGATGGTAATAAGTAATACACATATTAGTCTTCTCTGCAAGCTAGAATCTTGTAGAGAAATGAAATAGTTAAAAACATTCTTGAACACCTGATTTAGGGATTATTTTAAGTCGATATATATGTCACTTTATAATTTAGTTTATCTAAATGGACTTTGTTAAAAATCATGCATTTATTTATAAACATTTTTCATTGTTAAATAACAAATATTTCGAAGAAACTATGTCACCAAAATTACAGTGCACTGACATCTATTAATATATAATAATTATACAATTAGTTTAGTTATACTCTGTGAATAAAATGTTAGATTTATCTTCTGTTTCGCTGTGTTATTTTGTCAGTAGCATGAAAGTCTCTAACAGCTATAATGACTATGTTATAAGCTGACATAAAACTTTATTTAAAATCATATTTCTGGGTCCTTTTTTCCAACAAAGTTCAATTATCATTTACACTGGAACAGGGGTAAAGTTTTGGAAAAAAACAAACAAAAGACTTCTAATAAAAGTCAATTCATAATTTTTCACAGAGGTCAACAGTAAATCTAAAAGGCTAATATCTGGGTGATTCTTTGATTTAACCTACAGAAAAATCCACCTACAATATAGCTATTTATTTCACAACTCTCTGAAATGACCCACATCCTACATCATTTCTAAAAGGTAAGTTCTTTATTTTCAAAGGTGTTAAGTAATCTCACCAAAAACCCAAATGCTTTCTGAAATCCAATACATGATGAAGACCAAAGACTCATTCTTTAGAGCTCCGATCATGTTTGTTATGTCTCAAAAGAACTGGTTCTTATTTTTGTCCTAATTTGGGTGACCTTGGGCAGGAGCATGCTGGGTCCTCCACAGCCTGGGCAGGCAGGGAGGAGGAGGAAGCAGGATCTAAGATGTGTGATGAGGTCTGGACTCTTCGTAGGGGGCAATCAAGCAATGCACTGAATCCAAAAGGCTTAGTGAGCTTCAGCCCTATGCTGGCAAGTATCCAAGTGGGAGGGAAGGGGGTGAGGAAAGGAGATCATCTCTCCCTGGTGGTGAGAGCAAGGCAGGGGCAGGAGAGCAGAGCTTCAAGAGAACCCAGAGAATCTGGTTAGCAAGAGTTAGCTGGAGGTAAGCAATGCCCGGAACTAGGTATACAGTAAAAGCTGAGGACCCAAGTCAAGCCACCTGGTGTCCAACAGCCTGTTAGAAAGGAGTCTGTAGTAGACTAGTGTACTGAAAGCTTGTTCTTTGAGAAGACCTCTGGGACAGGAGAACCACAGGAGGCGCCAACATAGAGGGAGCAGCTCCTCCCCCGGGAGTTGGATGCAAGGTCTAAAAGTAGCAAGACTAACTCCCAGGCCCGCCCAGGGGAGGCAGTGTTTGTTCATGCTTGGCAACTTATTGGTGTTCAACTTATTTTTAGATTTTAACCATGGAGCAATTTCTTTGATCCTAACTATTTGCTTCCAACCATCATTCCATTCACCTACCCTAAAAGCCTGTCTTAGTGTTGGGTCTCAAAAAACACATTTTCAGTTAAATGTCAAAAAGCTAGGCAATATATCTTTGAAATTAAATATATTACTATAGATAGTGTTTTTAAATTTGTTTACATGCCAAGAATTAATTATCCACTGATGACTGTTGATGAAATGATGTTGCCAGGTGGGTGGTTGTCTAAAGAAGCAGTAGCTATTCATAGGTCAAATCCTTTATGCAGTAGGCAGAACACAGAAATCACACAAACTTTTAGGGTTACCCTTTAAAATTACAATATCAGAATTTTCAAAAGAATCCATATGTATTAAGATCATTTTTTACAATTTAACAAGTCTATCAATAAAAGAATCTTTATAATCAATAATGTATTAATTTCAGGTGTTTTCATGACATAGTCACATGGTATGTGTTTTTAATATTTTTTCTATTTTGTGAACATAAGTTATGTCTATGCACATATTTTTATATGTCATTTGGATGTGAGATATGCTCGATACCTCTCCTTTTTACCTGGCCAGTTTCTGCTTGCTCATGACTTGGCTTGGAAGTCAGTTCCTCCATTTAGTCTTTCCTAAACCACTAAGAATAGTCTAAGGGTTCCTCTCCAAACTCTGCAAATATCCTTTACTAACATTCATCATACCATATTCTGCTATCTGTCTACTTGTCTGTAACTCCTTACAGACCACAGACACATGAGAACAGGGAGCATTTCTTTATTGATTTCCCATTATATAGCATAGTGTCTTACACAAAGGAGACACTGAGTAAGTAAAGGTTTTGGATGGATAGATAGATGAATCGTTGGAAATGAATAGTCCACGCTGAAGAAACGATTCAATCATTTGTATTTATCTCACTATTCTGTAATTATTTGGTACACACACACACACACACACACACACACACACCCTCACCTAATCAACTTTTCGAGGGCGGAGACTTGACCTGATGGTACCTAGCACCATTGATAGTTTGAAATAACTATTTTTTAAAACTATAAATATATACTTTTTTATTTTAAAATCATGAGATTATAAAAAGACATAAACTTAATATATGATCTCATTTAATCATATCCTTTTTGATCTCCAGACACAGATGAATTTATCTGTTCAAAAAAAAAAAGTCTACTATGCCATGTTCTTTTCAAGTACTACATAATGATATTTTACATTGTTTACTGAGAGCAATTCTATTTTGAAAGTCTCTAACTTAAATTTCTAAAGCCATAACTTACACCCAAATAGCCTTCCTCAGTCTTCAGTAGAAAGAAGGAACAGCTGGTTATCATATTCTCAACAAGAGCTCTTTGTATACTTGAAGATGATTATTCTTAAATCTTCCCTTAAGATCCATACGGTTGTACTAAATAATCTAAATTATTATTTTATTTTTATTTTTATTTTTATTTTATTTTACCATTTCCTCATGGGTCTTAATGGTGTTTCTGTGAACCTCCTTTGTAGCATGTTGGGGGGCAAAGCTGAGAACCACAACCTCTGGGTTATCTGGCCAGAGATTTAGGCCCAGGAAGAGAAGAAAATTCTATGAGAATGCAAAGAAAAGGAAACAGAATGAAGTGAGCATTTCATTGGATACTGATCTTTAAATGTGCCAGCAAGGAACTTAGAGATAGGAAGAAGGGATATAGTTGTACAATAATGTGCATTTCCTACCCCATTCAATAATAGCGACTATTATGAGAGCAGATGAGATGAGAGGCAATGAGTAAACCAAGAGAGCAAAGGGCCAAGCTTGAATCTCAGAGGGTGCTTACATCCAAGGGTCACACAAAAGAAGTTCAGGCACCAAGGGAGACAGATGGCCAAGTCTAGAAAATTGGAGAATCAGCAGTCTGGCCCGATAAGGAAGCCTCAGAGGAGAGGTTTCAAGAACTGAGGCAGGCAACGAGGTGGGTGATAGTTAACAAAGCTACTTGTCACAGACTAATACTTAAGATGACGGAAGTCAAGTTCTTGAAATTGGCAGGAAGAAGCAATTTGTGACCTAAAGGAGGATAATTTCTAGCAGGGTAATGGGGTGCATGTCAAATTTAATGGGGGCTGAAAAGCAAGAGGATGGTAGAGAAATGGAGACAGCTGGAGCACAAACGAGTTTTTTCTTCAAAGTTTTTTTTTTATTTGAATTTGACTCATTTATTGAATGCCTATTACGTGTCTGAAACACCTCAGGTACTTTTACATGAAATGCCTTCTTTAAACCTCACAGGGCAAGACTAGTTTAAAACCAATGTAGAAAACTAGATTTCCTTTATTTAAAATACTCCGTAGGGAAAAAAATACACTGGTTCTTTCAGGCAAATTTTTACTTGGGGTCTCTCTCAGTTTGTAAAAAGCCAAGTATGCTTAATGTCTTGCGAGAGGCAACTTCAGCAGTTTACCTGAAATCACGCAGATGCACTATATGAGAAGAAATGAATTCTCTGAAAAATGGGGGAGGACGATTAAAAAAAAAAAAAACAGGCAGGAACAGAGGCAGCGCGGTAAGGAAAGCTCCAGCTGTGATGTAGCTAGTCCTGGGGGCTTTCAGCTTCTGAGTGATAGATAGCAAGCTTCGGGGACTGTCTCTTTCTTTTAAAAGAACTGGTGCAAAAGGAGTCAGGTCTTTACAGAGATCCAGAATAATTGAAAGACAAAATAAGGACATCTATTTAATTGATGCTAAGCAAGGTGAATGTAACTCCTGAGGCCATGGCAGACAGAAGATCCTGACCACTAAGGCACGTACGTGTCCAGGTGAAGATTTTGACACCAGGCTACCCAGGTGTTCCAGAGCCTACCATTCCTCTGGCAGTTAGACTTCAAAATGGAAATCACTGTGAAAATATGTAGAGCTATATATTATTTTTGGCCAAGGGCCTTTGCAAGATCTTCCAACAAAAGATTTGTACAATGTGATCATTCAAATGAATTTTAAAGATTAAGGCAGAACAAGTTGGAGTATTTTAGAATTAATTTCATAATATTACTCATTAGATCAATATATCATTGTGTCACTTTAACTACAGAGTGTAAGATAACTTTAGTTCAGATGACATAAGCAGCCAGTATAAGTAGAAAGGTTCTCACGGTTAGGTACAAGTCTACGTTGAAAAACGGCACCTTTTTTGGTTGCATGCTAGAATAGATGTTGTGTAAATTTATCTTCAAGGTATTTCTGGCAGTGTTTCACAGGGATGGTTAGAATGAGGAATTTTCTAACTGAGAAAGAGCAGTTAAATTAGGTTGTGATGAACAGCAATTTATGATTAGTGAGAAAGATCCTAAATTATCGTTAAGGATATATTCCATAAAAAGCTTATTCTACTGCTTGGTGATTATTTCTGGTAATTTTAATAAAAACATGTAGTGTCATAATCAGTGTCAGGAAAATTCATGGTTATAATTCAGATAAGCAGGCATCTTTTTGTCCTCTCCCCTGGATTACTTGAATCAGAGCCACTGAAACCAATGATAAAATGGGCTCACGGCAAAAGTAAAGAACCTAAAAGGAATGAAGAAGCTTCAGAGAATACTCCACTTCTCTACAAATTCTCTAGAAATCAGGAAATCTGGACTCTGGACACCCATCTCTTCTTATTAGCTGTATGGCCTGGCTAAATCTTAACCTATTTGGGCCTCGACTCTTCCCCCTGTAAAAAAGAAATCTCTCAGGTCTTTTGAATGCTGAGAGATAGGATTTAAAAAGCAGCTATTTTCATCTTTATTCTACTCCAAATATTAGCATTCCATGTGTTAAGATGCTAGGCACATTCTAATGCATATAAGAGGTAAGAGGCTCTTTATAAGAATAGCATTGATGTTTTCTTCACAGCCAAGAGAGGAGACAAGGTGTGTGTGAGCTATGTTATTATATGTTTGGTATCATATTGTTGGTGACAATCGTGTATTTATCTTCTTAGTGAAGTTTTATATATCTTGCAAGGTCTCTCTCTTCTAATGCCTCTGTATTCCATAAACAACTTCAAGTGCTATGTTCTACCAATAGGAGGCTCTTGGTAAGTGCAGTTAGAGCACACAGCCTGTTCCTGCCTGAAGAGATCACATATCACCAAATATTAGGACCTACGGGAACTTAAAATGCATGGCTCAACCCTCTTGCCTTCTTGCAGGGCAGCTGGTAAGTACAACCCTAAAGACGGCAAACTACCCTATTTATTAGTGATTCTAAATATTGGTAACTTGACCCCCACCCCATAGTCCCTTAAGCAGAGAGAGGTGTTATGATTTGCCTAAGGTGCCTGTTAAAGAAAAAGAAGAAAAAAAAGAAAACCACTGTCAATAGAAAATTAGAATCCCTGTGACCTTCATAGTCAAACATGAAACTGCCTAGCCCTTTCTGTTTAGTGTGAAATTTAATTAATATCATTGTAGTAAACAGGAAAAAAAAATCTACTTTTCTTGAACTTAGAATTAAAATGCTTATAATTTTTCACTTTTTTCATTTCTAAAGGATCAAAAAGACTTTCCAAAAGAGTAAAATTTAAATCCATATTTGATTTTCCTCCAATTATGAAGAAAAAAACCAACTTCAGGTCTTTCTTAAGTCTGAGAGAATAATAACTAAAAACCATCTTTTTACTCACGTGAGAGAATAATAACTAAAGACCATCTTCCTCTGCAGAGACAGGAACTACATATGCCTAAAAAGGGAATATTTGAAAATTCTTAAATTCATTCTTCTGCCTTTTTCCCTATCCTATTTCAAATCAATTTCCTATTTTCTCACATTCCTCCGGGCTGGCAGCTGTTCCTTCTGGGCCTTTATCTGGCCGGAGGAAGACAGGCAGGCAGGCAGTTGCCTGTTCAGCCCATGCCAGCCCTGTTCTCATGCTGGAGACAGAATGTCTAATCTCCATATTACAAGCAGCTTCCAATGGTCCCCATCTTAAAAAGCATCTTAACGCTTGGGTCCACAGGCTGGGGTCTCCTGTCTTTCTTTACAATGGGAATCGAAACCTTTTTTTCTTGGAATAAAGACTCTTATTGAAAAAGGGAAACAATAACAACAACCAACTCGCAAGTCAAGTCACTAAAGAAAAAAATTCACCTGCAGTGTAAACACTGAAGATGGAAGAAGTCATGTAATAAACACTGTATTTGTAGACTGTCGGAAGCAATACAATTGAAGTAAAATTGCTTTTTGTGGTGGTCTGGCAGGGACAATTGACTCTCCTGAACAAAACCATAACTTCCATAAAACCGTGTGAATGGCAACCACCTCCAGCAAAGACCATGAAAAGACTTCCCCTCACTCCTCAGAATAAACAGTTACTTAAATGGAAATGACATCTCTAGCATTTTTGATGTGTTTGACTTTGCATAAGACTTTTTTGGTATATATCCAGAATTATATTTTTATAGACTACGAAGATGCCAGCAAAAGAACAACTTGCATCCTAGCAATTCCCATGGAAATGCCCACTTCTTTTCTGTGTCTATTGTTTTATTAACCCGTGCAGAAGAGATGTACTCAGACTATAAGTGCAGTCGCCGTGGCTGCTCTTCACCTGCCCCGCAGTGGTCCAGCCCAACATGTAGTCCTTGGTAAGGACTACTGAGTTCTCTCATTTGAGTTTCTTTCCAAATGGGTTTCTAAGTCTTTTTTTTCTCTTGTAGTGTATATCAAAAGAAACATATCATCCCATCTAATCTCTAGGATATAGTTTCAAAAGCTCAAGGAAAACAAGGGAAATAAGCAACTTTAAAAAGAAGATATACCAATATACTGCTTTTCTATTTTAATTCTATAAAGTATAATCATAAAGTTCTACATACAGTACAAGCTACGTATTTCCCAAAGCCAGTTCTCTCCTCTGATTTTTCCTTTTTATCTCAAAGTAATCATCGTTCCTACAGTCATCTCCTTTCCTTGTTTTTACCATGGTCAGTCAGAAGTAGTTATAGTACCTTTCTTTTCACAAATAGCTCTTTTAAAAAAATTAATTTTTTTTCAATTATAGTTGATATATAGTATTATATTAGTTCCTGGTAGACAAGATAGAGATTAGACATTTATATACTTTACAAAGTGATGACCCTGATAAGTCTAGTACCCACCTGGTACCACATCTGGTTATCATATTATTGACTATATTCCCTATGCTGTATTTTACATACTTGTGATTTTTATAACCGGCAATTTGTACTTCTCAATCCCTTTAGAACTTTGATTTTCACATGTACCTCTTGCATCCATGTTTTCTTTTTATTTCCTTTGAAACTATCTACTTCTAAATCTCATTACATCTATCCTACACATGTCAATAGCCTTCTGCATGGTCTCTGCATTCCCACCCCAATCCACATAACAGTCAAATCTTCCTAATGACTTAATTGCAAATGCTCCTCCCATGCTCAAATCCTCATTGGCTTCCTACTGACTACAGAATAAACTCAATACTCAACCTGTCACGTAGAAGGACCATTCTAGTCTTGTCTCACCCTCAACAATATGGTTTTTCTCAAATACTCCTCTACTCTTTTGCTGCCACTTTGTGTCCCATTGCTCATGCTGCGGACGTGTCCTTCCTCTTTCCCTCCCTCCTTTCTCTCTCCGTTCCTTTTCTTTCCTTTTCTTTTCTTTTTCTTTCATCCTCCTTTTTTCCTTCCCTCCCTCCCTCCTGCCTTCCCTTCCTTCGTTCCTTCTTTCCTTCTTTCTCTCTCCCTTCCCCCCTCCTTCTCACCCTTCCTTTCTCTCTTCCAACGCTGATTTCCATAATCATTGCCATATCAGAAGGCCTAATTTACAAATTAAGTTATTCCATGATTTTAATTCCCAGCCAGGTCATATTTGATTACTTAATGTCTTCAATAGGATTCCCTACGGGCATTGTAAGTGCAACATGTTCAAAGCTAAAATAATCATCTTCCACAAACTTACATCTTTCCCTGCGTTCCCTAGGTCGGTAAATAAAACATCTCTATCCATCCAAATGATCAAGAAAGAACCTTACATATCATTCTTGAAACTTTTCTCTTTTATCAGCACTGTCTTCTTCATTTCCCACATCAAATCAAACCATAGGCCCTCCACTGTATTCACTATTTTCCATCATTGCAGTCACTATCCTTGTTAATGCAATCACTTTCCAGTTGGGTGCAGTATTATACCTGCCTGCCTCTCTATTCTAGTCTCCCTCCAACACAATCTTGACACTGCACTCAAAAAAATCTTTCAAAAAGACAAATATAAGCATATCAATTTCTTTACTGAAAATTTTTAAATGCTCCTCACTGCCGTTAAGATAACATCCAAACTCCTTAGTAGGACTTGTACGATCTTTTGAGATCCAGCCTCTCCTTGCAGTTTTTATTTCAGCTATTGTTTCTGGCACATTGTAAAGGATATTCCTTCTCCTTGGAACAGCATCCTCCCTTGGCCAGTCTCTATTTTACCTTCATGTCTCAGCTTAGATGTCTTCTCGTCCTTCCCTGAAAGCCTTGCAGTCCTCTCAAACTAGATGTCATGTGAATATTGCACATGTTTATTATATTAAGAATATATAACAATGAACACATTACAATATATGTATTACTTAAAATACTTCATGTTATTAAACATAATTGGATTAATAGTGCATGAATAAAACATTTAACCTGATTGGAGAAAATTATAACAAAAATATATAAATTTTGTGCAAATCTATCCCCAACGAAATAGTGAACATAAAACACATTTTAAATTCCAATCGACCTTAAATGCCCTCTTTCTCAATTTTCACATGCAGAAATTTTATCTACCCTTTTGCATTTAATGTCGTTTTCTTCTCAGAGCCTTCCCTGACCAATTAGTTGACATTAATCTCTTCCTTCCTGTATTCTCTTGGCTCTTCATTTCTGATTATATTACAACATAATTCCCAGTGCTTGCTGTGGCTGTCTCATAGGCAATTCTAATGCAACATCCCCAAAGTCATTCCTCCCTCTTGTCCTTTGTCTTTCAGCTCATATAGCTCTTCACATAGTTGACTGTGGTAGAAGTTTCCATTGTCTTTCCTTCAGCTCTAACATAAATCCCATTGCCATATCCTGTTGCTTCTACTCTTTCAATAGATCTTAAATCTCATCCTTCCTTTTCTATTCATAGAACCACTATCCATATCTAGACCCTGATCCTCTTGTGCCTGGATTTTTGTCACAGTACCCTAAATATTCTCTCTCTTCCTTTCTCATTACCTTATCAGTGTCCCTTCTCCATTGCTACCAAAATTATCTTTTAAAACACAAACCTGCTCATCTTTCTGCTTTGTTTTCTACAAAGCCAAGTAAACCTCCTTAGCGGAACACCTTGGTATGCTTACATTTGGCTCTGGCCTTCCTTTTTCATTTTCACTTGCTGTCTTTCCTCAACTCACTTTCGAATCTTTCTTTATTAAATGAGCCCTCTATTGCGCCTCACAAGCTTTGCCTCTTGGGAGAAGTAGACTATTGACATTCTTCTACACGTTAACTAGCAAATCAATAGATAAAACTTTTCTTCCACCTGCTACCTTTTATTACCTTTCAGACCAAAAATCATAGCTGCATCAAATACGTCTATGATGGAAGTGCATAGGGACATGATAAAAACTAAAGACCATAGGTTTAGGAGTCAGACAGATCAGAGTTCAAATCCTTCCTCTTCCACTTACTAGATAGGTGATACTGAGAAATTAATGTTTTTGAGCCTCAAGTATGTATATAAAATAGGAATAATATAATACCTATGTTATTAGATTGTTGTGAAAATTAAATCAGATAATCTGTACTACATACCTATTATAGTGCTGAAATGTTATAGAACCTCAAACGCACAGTTTGTATCATATTCATCAATAAATCTCCCATAGTACTTGGTACGTGTAGGAACTTAAAAAATGTTTGTTCATTTAAATGGAATTTGTGGCAGATTTTGAATAACCATGCTTAATACAACTCTAGCTGTTAGATAATCATTTGATTCTACAGTAATAAAGATTTAGAAATTTTCCAAATATCAAAATTAATCATTTAAATTTATTTGAGTTGTCAAGGCAAAATAGTTTTATTCCTTGGCACTGATGGAAATGTTACATTCAGTTAATGATTTTAGGTGATAAATGATTAAAAACTAATATTGATCTAAAGAATGTAAAATACAGGTATGATATAAGTAAATATAAGTACAAGAATTTCTATTTTTATCGTACTCATTTACATCACATGTAGAAGAAATTGCTTATGTAATTTATACACATTTATGTGCATACAAATGAATTCCATAATCAAATGTAGTACAATTAAGCATTGATCTAAAAGTTATAAAAATGAAACAATTTTAATGAATATAAATAAAAATTATAGTTTTTAATATTCAACCAAATAATGCTTAACAGTCCTATGATACTATGGCATTAGAGAAGGATTTAGAGACAGAGGCGGCATCCTTATTTATGCCACAAATTCGTTGTTCGTGATTTGGCAAATATTCTTTGAGTCTGAAAGTTTATGCTTTTGTTTTTGGAATATTGACAGTCATAAAATTTTCGAACATATTTCACCAAAGAAAATAATGGAGTCGGTTAGAGTCTTTGAAAAGAAGTTGCCTCAAGATCTATTGGGTCAAAGATAGAATATATTTCCTAGCACTGGGAGATACTGGGCCTTGCTCCCTCTATATCATACATATTTGCACACAGATAAAATCGGATTTATAAATTACGCTTACTGGAACAGGAAAGAACTTACATCAACACAGTTCCCTTAATAAAAATTACTTGCCTTCAGAGATAAGAAAAATAACAATACAAGTATTCCCCTTATTACTTTCTTTGGTATTATTTACACTCTCTTGGAGAATTCAAAATACAATGCTAGGAAAATTTAGCAAAATGAAATATTTTCTAAATGTATCTTACATTTAAAAATATCTTTTATTATCCTAATGAATAATAAAATCTTTCATGATAAAATGCATGGGCTGCACAAGTGACACAAAGCCTTCCAAATATGGCTTTTTTGGATTCCCTGCTTAGTTTCATGCCATCGCTCCTGTCACTCTGGCTTCAGCTGCATCACAGACTCGAGAGCTGACCCAAAGAAGGCCAGCTATTGCTAGGTTCAGCATCAACAACATGATCTGTCATGATAGCTCTGCAAACATGGTTGTGCTCTATACTGGATGGAGACTAGGCTCCAGTGATTAGATCCTGTCTTTGGGAAGCTGGATCTGGAGATAAAACAGGACATCAGTCAACAGTGGTGGGAGAAGCAGAAGCCGAGAACATGTGACCTAACCAGGTAACTAACTACAAGCAGGTAGCTCTGGGTATCTCCTGCTGCTTACTCAACTTCTTTGAAACCTGACTGAAAGGTTGCTGATGTGCCATGATTGACATTCATTTCTTCCAGGCATATTGAAATGGGTTTCTATTTTACTCTTTCTTTCTTTGCCAAGTGCTTTTTTTTTTTTTTAAATCATAATTCTGTATCTCCTAGGTAACCTGAGTACCTTGAGATCCTTACATTCCAAAAGCACCTAATCCGGTACCCATCAGCATTCTGAATCTTAGTTGGTTTTTTCTCCAAACCCCTGGTTAGTTAATATTTACTCACAAAAACTGAGTTTATAAGAAATGTCTCTTTAAAAATGTCTTGTATTTATAGCAAATACATTAGCATGCATCTTTTTAATTGCCAAAATGTTTTTGAATAATCATCTGTCAATCATATTTTCCTTTGTGGGAACAGAAAGGTCAGTAAGTTGGCAAAAAGAAAAAAAAAATGACAGCCCTGGATAGGGTTTTGGTAGGTGGGATAAAAAGTCACTTCTCATGTACACAGCTGCGTGTAATGAATGCAACATGTTTGAGGCCTATTCTTGGATCAGTTCCCCTACATTTTAAACTCAACTTTTCTTGGCAAGATTTCTGGGGCCATACTGTATATGTGTCTGAATTCCTTCAGCCAAAACCTCTTAATATGAAAATTCAGCAGTATTGCATTTTGTGTAGATGTCATGACTCAAAATCCAGTCTGTTTTATGTACCATATGACTCAGGACTGACCTCTGTATTACTATAGCTTATTTTTAGCACAAAGTGATATTTATCTATGTCATTTTCTATAGCTATAGATAAAGATGAGCACATATATTATCCTGTAGACTTATGGTTCACAAGCAATATATATGAAGGGAAAGTATCTTTAAGTGAATTAACAGAAAATACATATATCCCAAACCACAGCCTGACTCTTACCTTAATGAGTAACAATTCTGTTGCAGAAAAGAGCCAAAAAGTTCCAACCTGGGGAATCCAGCTTCCTCTCTCTCCCAAAGGAGAAGTTCCTCTCAAAATATGACTATCTCTCTCTAAAACAAACAAAAGCTCCCTCTTGTTTGTGTAAGTTTTTCCTCTGTTTTCTGGAATTAAAGCCGTATTTTTAAAAATCAACTTTCAGAAAGACTGCAAATGTGCTCTCAATCATTAACATATTCGGAAGTCCAAGTGTAAAAACAAAAGTAACAACATTCACTTTGTATAATGGGTATAAGTAAAATGTTAAATATCTTCCCATGTGAAAAAAACACACAATAATGTTTTAAGTTAAATTTTACGAATCCAAAAAGGATTATTGATCAGGTCTCCAGAAGTCACTTAGCACATAAAGAATTTGAATATCAAACCAAACATTAACAAAAAAAGATTTTGAAAATAAGCTAGCAATCATGAACAGATGCCTCAGTATGGAAGAAAATTAGAAATACAAATATGCAAAATTGAAAAGCAAATATTTTGGAAACATCTTTGGAAATTCAATATTTTTCAACAGATAGTTAACATGGATGTATTATATTTTCTATCTGAAAAGACTGAGAATTATTTTATTAGTTCAATAATCACTCATATTATTTTAAATTATATGTGTCAAAGTATTAACTCTAGGTTCAGAGTCATGTAAAGTTTTAAAATATTTAGATCAGATAATGGATAATAACAGGTTTTTATACAATATTAAGGAAAATGATCTAGGCCCTAAAGATGTTAAGACATTGAAATGAAGGCTAAATATTCTGAAATGTAGTTACTTTATCACAAAATACATTAATAACTCAATGAATCCCTATTTGATTTTAACTTCTGATAAAAATAAGTTCTTATTGTCCATAATCATCTGACAACACGATCAAGATGATTAAAAAATCATTCACGCATGTTTTTCTTTATATTTCCACAGAGATTTGCCTAAGTGTCAATGATGGAATGACAGTCATCAGTCATTATCTTGCAGGCTGTCTTAACTGTCTTCAGGCTATTTCTTTGATTTTATAATTTTCTAGGGTAAGGTATCTGTTCTTCGTTTGTTTTTCAAGTCAAAGATTCAAAACTAGATAGAATATTACATTTTCAGTCATTCTCCAATATGGAATATTGGATCCAATACCCACAAAACCAATTATTTTCTCAAGTAAACCCACTATTTGTCACTGTAGAATACTGCAAAATATCCATGAGAACTAAACTCTGAGCCATGTGTAAATATTGGCACTGCTTAAAATCAAAAGGGACATTTACTCTGAAATCAAATTATATTTGGAACATTTTGGAAAGAAATATATAATAAACCATTGTAGAAATTCTTATATGTTCGATTTCTACTTTGAATGTTTGATTCAACTTTCAGTTGCAAATTCAGCTGAGTTCATTCAGCAAAAGAAGGCAATATATTTTGATAGAGGGAATGGAAGCAAAGTTTCAGAGATTAACCAGGGATCAATCTGATCATGACTAACCATCCTTGTGGGCACATTGAAACATCTGTGTTTCATCAGAAACTCCAGAAAATGCAATGCATACCACAACGGAAAAATTCCCTCCAACCTCTCTCCCTTTTCAATGGAATGTTTTACCAAGATTTGTTTTATATATTTGACAGAAAATATATTGCTAAAATATAGGAGATTATCTGAAGATTTGTGATCCTTACAGGAAAGGTTAATAAGAGTTAGAAACGATCAGCATTTAGGGTACATAAGAAATACAAATGCTTCCAGCAGTTGTTTGAAGAAAGCAGAGTAGTTTGGGTTGTTTGCCCTACCTCCCACCCCACCCCCCCTTTTTTTTTTTTGAGAAATTAAAATAACACTTTTCTTGATTGCTCCAGGGACCGTAATTGAGTGCAACATAACCTCCCAAATTATACAAAATGTTATTTATTTTCTGAAGCTATTATTTAAACAGCACAACCGCTAGTGTGGAGTGAAAAATACAGTTAATGAGTCAGATGGTTATTTCCTTGTATAATTTTCTTCATTACTAGAAGTCAAATAATGTAACAAATAGATATTCTCAAAAAATCTGAAAATAAAGATCAATGTGCAAGCACTAAATTTTGATGAGACACTCAGAAATCTTTTGTATCTCTATTATACCACATTGTCAACAAGAATAGTCAGTTTCTTATATCCATCTGGGGCATACCTAGTGGGGTTAAATATAATTTTAAGAGACGATGTCAGCAAAAATTTAATTAGCTCACAAAAATAGCACTTCCTCTACATGACTACTTTTTCCCCCTTTTAATTTCTCTTAACCTCAATTGGTTAAAAACAAAAACAAAAACAAATCCGTGGATGGGGAAGGAAGAGAGTGATACCCTGTCTTGCCCGTAGCGAACATCCCTTTCTATAAAATTAACTTAAAAAGAGGTCAATTTCATCTGTTTTAGGCAGATTATATGATTTTGTCCATACGTTACTTCCTTCAAGGATGGTAACACTGCAAGGTTTGTGCAAAATCCTCAGATTAAACATGTGCTTTGAACATTCTTACATGAACATTTTTGCTCATGTACATTTTTTTCTAAATCAGGCCTAAACCAGAGATAATAGCAATTAAACAGCCAAAAGAAAAAAGGAAAAAAGTATAAAAGAATAAACTTTGCCAGGGAAAATAATTTCCTTCAATATTTCCTTTTTAAGGGGTAAATGCTGGAAAGAAAGAATGACTTTAATTGAAAGCCTCAAATCTAAGAAAGATGAAAATTGCCATTGAATCTTTATTAAAAGTATTTTACATAGAAATTTATAAGAAACATTTAATTTATTATTTTGCTTTATCACTTTTTCAAAAATAGCTCCTAGTTAAATTGTCACACTTATGTGTTTTTTAAAATTTTTCGTTAGCTGTTTCTATTTAATTGTCATACTGTAACCAAAGAAAATATAGAAAAAACTGGTCCAGCCAACCATGTGAGATGGAATGGAATGCTTATTCTTAGCTTATTTTTCTATAGAGTTTCTTTTCTTCTCATGTGTGTTATTTTAACATTCACATACTTTTACAAATAGAAATTGCTTTTTCAAAAATATATTGTATTTGAGGGTCGCTGATAAACTTGCCTAAATTTTTTCCGTAAGTAATAGAACACAGTAAGGTAAAATGATAGAACTGTTAAATTTCTTTTTTTATTAATTATAATTTTGTAAAATAATGACTGAAATTAATGTTAGTATCCATTTAATACTTACCTAACTTAAGTGAAAGCTAAGCATCATCTAAATATATTTCCTCATGCCTTGTAAGTAGTCCATTAGAATATATTAAAACTATTTTAAGTCTTAAAATATCACTTATTAGTGACTGCCAAAGAGATTCTCTTAAAACAAAACATATTGTTATGGTTGATAATAAACAGGTGTTTCTTATTTCTTGTTTTAAAAATAAATTGGCTGTCTTGGAGTTTAGAGTGTTAACATATGAAGCTTTGCATATATTTTAGAAAACAAGAACATTTTGTAGTGTTATTGTTCTCTCATGTATTGCTGACTGTAACTTTTAGTTTACTATTTCACTGGGCTTTGTTGACTCCATTTTTAGTCTATGGACTGCACACAATTTTTCAGAATACTACATCCTTAATATAGGACATTGTTAAAGAATCTGAAAGAACAATGCGGCCCTATTAACTACAGCTGTGAAGACTTTTCTACTATAAATTTCATATATTCGGGGCTATTTAGGACTAAACTTTAACTTCTGCAAATAGAAGGTGATCTGAAAGAGTTTTAAAGATGTACATGTCTCACTAATAAATGTTTCCTTTTCTGCACTTCCTCCCCATCTCTCTCCCCAAAGTCCTATAGAGAAAGTATTTTATGTAACCTGAGCAGAACTGTGAAAATACAATGACAGTATTACATTTTAAAAAAATTCACACGCGCACACACACACACACACACACACACACACACAGGCACACGCACAAAGAACAACAGAAAGAGAAAATGTGATGACAGCAGATACAAGATGCTGACAAATTTCAGAAGGTGGCCAACAAAATGAATAAGTGACAACTGCTGAGGTGGTGAAGAAGCTCAAGCCCAAGGGCTACCGGAAAAGAGAACCGACCAAGGGCAAGCTGATTCCTGCTCCAGAACCTCAGAAAAAGCATGGAAAACAGATGCCCAGTGACCCAAAGTTTGGTGAACGGAAAAGTAATTTTTAAATTAAGTAATCTTGCTGATCACACCTTAAAAACTACCTACCATTTGTTTTGCCGATATAATAAAGGAAAGTTCAGAAGCTGAGTCAGATTGTTGAGGCAGTATAATTTTGCGGTTAGGAACAAAGACTCAGGTGAGACTGAATGCCACTTACTAGCTCTGTGACTCCTACAACTTAAACTCTCTGTGCCTCAGCCGCATCATCTGTAAAATAAGAGTGCCAATTATAATTCTCACTTCACAGAGTTGCTCTACGTATGAAATGAGTTTATACATGAGGCATGCTTCGAATAGTGCTTGGCAATTATTAGTGCTTATTTTTTAATAAAGCTGTGAGAAATGTACTATGAGTGGCAAAATGTGTGTGTGTGTGTATGTGTGTGTGTGTGTGTGTGTGTGTATTTAATTTTTTTTGGTCCACGCACATTTAGCACATTCTTTCCCAAGAAAGTTGATCCCAATATGCAGTGTTACTGAATGGCAAGTAGATTCTAATTTCAAGTTATTTCTCCAGAAGGGACGATATCCAGGTCTCCACTAAATCTGGAGAGAATTCTTAAATTGGTTTCTTGGGACCTTTCCTGCTCAGTGATGCCCTAATTTACACTTCATAATTTGCAGCCTGCACGTGAGGCATTCTCAAACAGTCTGAACTGAAAAGAAATTCTTATCATAATTAATTTTTAAGGCAGCGGGGACTTGGCTGTGAGGTTACCTGAAGCCAACAACAGAAGCGGCAACGTTAATGTGACAACAAGTCCAAATAACGCAGTTATGCCTTCCATGTCAGCACTGAATGAATGTACTTGATTTCCAAAGATGTAACTTCATTTCATGGTGTCATTTTTAAAGAACTACAACCCGTTGCTTGTTTAGCTTTACTAGTTTCAAACATTACTTTTAATTCCTTTTTAAATTCCTTTTAAAAGGAATTAAACAAAAAAAAGTATAGCTATCCCTTGATAAATAAGCACCTTTATTGCATTGTAAAAATTTGCTAGGTTTTTGAAGTATTTTATGATAGGGGAACATGTTTGCACTACAAATCATTTTTACACAGAAAAAAGGAAGTCTGAGCTTGGAGATGAGGGATATTTTACCAGAAACATTTAAAAAGTTATCTTAAAACAGTTTCTTCCTAACCACAGTGGGATTCATTTCCCAGGGCAACTGCCTAACAGAGAAACAGAGTTGCAAAGCTGGCATTTAAATTTGACCTTCAACTGCTGGCAAACCAAAAGGATGAGCTCTAGCAGGAACCCGGGAGTTCCTAAGGGCCATTATGGTCCCTGAGGTCAGAGTTGGGAAGACTTTCTGTAGCTGGTTTAGACCAAGTTAAAGTTGCAATTAAGGATTGAATATACTCTTGCTGATTAGAAAGAGCTTTGATTGTTTCTTTTTCCTTTTTTCATAGCTCATTTCATTTTTATTTTCTTTTGTTTTAAAAGAATCTTCATAAGCATAAAAATAGAAATGATTCACACGAATTTGAGAGCAGAAATCTGAGTTTTCTTCTTAGTCTCATTTTGCTTTCTTACTCACCCTCATTGAATTCAACAGGAAGATAGTTATGGCCAGAGGCTAAACGTTTGCTAATGGAAGTCCTCTCTTCTGGATGCTTTTGGAAGCGCTCAGAGTATACAGCAACAAAAGCGAATTAAGTTTGTGCACCTCTAATTCTTTTTATCTTTCAAAGTCACACATAGAGCATGAAATGAGGGGGAAAACATGGATCAGTTTATCCTAGTTTGGTCACCAATTTAGGTGACAATTTGTAATCATTAATCTCTAGCGTCGTTTATTTTGGTGATATCTTCTCTACTTTTTCTCAGTGTGGTTGGCGGAGAGGAGACCATTAAGTAAAAAAGGATGGTGATAATGAAGACGAAGATGAAGATGAGTGAGGATGATGGAGATAGATTCAATGTCACAGAAATTTGGATTTTACTAGTCTAACAGTGAAACTTGTATCCAGAAATGTCACTTCCCTGGTGGCACTGCATGTATTTCAGAATTACGCCCTGAAAGCTGTCCAGCGACGAAACTTCTCCAACCTCTAGAATTACTAGAATGACTTCTACCGCACTCGACTTTGTTTTTTTCTAGCACTATTATCAAACCCTGGCCAATGGGATAATGTATAAATAGGCTAAGTAAGTGGCTTCCGAAATAGAGTCATGCGTAGGACATAAGAAAATTCCTAACCCCTCAACATTGAATCTTCTAAGTGGGTCAAATAAAAATCAGAATTTCAAACTGTTGATTTATTATTGGTTTGCTATTATGACTCTAACCGACCATGTCTTTATAACAGCCATTACCTTGGACATATCAATAGTTGGCATATTTTCATTTATCAATCCCCAGATGAATGTTAATGGGGTACAATCATATCCACAAGATTCTTCTCCCATAGCAGCCACAGTAAACTAAAGTTGTCCTCTGGTTTCCCTGAGCCTAATCTCTTTCAAGCGATTTATTTCAGTTAGCCTGTCCAAGGAATAATTGTATTTATACTCCACTTTTTAATTTTATAAAATTCTAGAAATTTCCAGAGAAACTCTCATTTTATGGAAGAGTTCTGGAGGCCACACTTCTCAAAGTAGTGGTCACATGCAGCAATAATAAATCTTCACTCATATAGTACAGCACTGTGTGTGTGTGTGGGGGGGGTGCGTGTGCGCAAGAGTGAGTGAGAGAGAGAGAGACAGAGAGAGAGAGAGAGAGAAAGAGATGTGTGAAAGGATTACTCTTCATGGATGGCTGAGGTCGATCGCATAGTAATCCAAGTGACAGTGCCTGAACCAACTCAATTGCAGTTGAGTATTAATTTATATCAGGGCCACAAATAGATGAAATAAAAGCAAGATTTCATCCATTTTAGAATTGCAGAATACCTGCCTCCAAAACGCCAAAGATTTGTGGAATTAGAAATCCACTCAAAATAAGAGTCTGCATATCAAATTGGGCAAGTTACAATAGTCAGACATACTTGCTCAAATTATTTCTGCCACTTACTAGATAGATATAATTGGACACATTTCTTAATCTTTCATAATCTCAGTTTTTTCTTCTGAAAAATGGGGATAATAATAGTATTTACTTCATAAAGTTTATGTAAAAGTTAAAATTGTGAATAACATATATTTTGCATAGAGCCAGCACAATGTGTTCAGGAAGTATTTATTTACTAAGATTACTGTTAATAATAACAATTTTAAAAAGCTCATGGTTTGGAAGGATTATATTGTTAACATGTCCTTACTACATAAAGCAATATACGGATTCAATGCAATCTCTATTATCCCAGTGGTATTCTTCACAGAACTAGAATAACTAATCTTAAGATTTATATAGAACCACAAAAGAGTCAACATAACCAAAGAAACCTTGTGAAAGAACAAAGTGGAAGGTGCCAAATTCCCTGATTCGAAATTGTACTACAAAGCTACAATAATCAAAACAGTTTGGTACTGGTATAAAAATAGGGATATAGATCAAGAGAATAAAGCCTAGAAATAAATCTTCACTTATATGGTCTATTAATCTGCAATCAAGGAGACAAGAACATACAGTGGGGTATAGACAGTTTTTTCAATAAGTGGTGCTGGGCATACTGGACAGATACATGTAAAAAAAGGAAACTGGACCAATTTCTTACACCATAAACAAAAATAAACTCGAAATAAATTAAATAATTAACTATAAGCCCTGAAACCATGAAAGCCCTAGAAAAAAATATGGGCAGTAAACTCTTTGACATTAGTCTTAGCAATATTTTTTTGGATATGTCACTTTGGGCAAGGGCAACTAAAGCAAAAATAAACAAATGAAACTACATCAAACCAAAATTTCTGCATAGCAAAGGAAACCATCAGCAAAACAAATAGACAACCTCTTAATGGAAGAAGATACTTGCAAATAATACATCAAATAAGGGGCTAATACCTAAAATACATAAAGAACTCACAGAGCTTAACAGCAAAAAAAAACCTAAAACAAAACAAAACAAAAACAAACAAACAAACAAAAACCCTCAGACAATCTAATTAAAATATGGGCAGAGAATCTGAATAGACATTTCTTCTAAGAGAACTGATAGATGGTCAACAGACATATGAAAAGATGCTCAACATCACTCATCATAATCATCAGGGAAATATGAATCAAAACCATAATGACTACCACCTCACACCTGTCAGAATGGCCATCATCAAAAAATCACTAAATAGCAAGTCCTGGTGAGGATGTAGAGAAAAGGGAACCCTCATGCACTGCTGGTGGGATTGTAAACTGGTGCAGCCGCCATGGAAAACAGTATAGAAATTCCTCAAAAAATTAACAACATATGGTCCATTAATATCGCTTCTGAGTATTCATCCAAAGAAAATAAAAACACTAATTCAGAAAGATATATGCACCTCTATGTTCATTACAGCATTATTTACAAAGCTAAGATATAGAAGCAACCTAGGTGTCCGTCGATAAATGAATGGGTTAGGAAGATGTGATACACACACACACACACACACACACACACACGCACGCACGCACGTGCACGCACGTGCAAACAGAATATTACTCAGCAATACAAAGGAATGAAAATAAAATCTTTCCATTTGAGAGCATATATGCTAAGTGAAATAAGCCAAAAAGATAAATACTGTATGATTTCATTTACATGTGGAATCTAAAAACAAACAAACAA
The DNA here is from genome assembly GCF_014176215.1 of Rousettus aegyptiacus. Classification (NCBI taxonomy): domain Eukaryota; kingdom Metazoa; phylum Chordata; class Mammalia; order Chiroptera; family Pteropodidae; genus Rousettus; species Rousettus aegyptiacus. The sequence continues at coordinate 29,318,112 of NW_023416286.1, forward strand.
AACAAAACAAAAATAGACTCATAGATACAGAGAACAAGCTGATGGTTGCCAAAAGAAGGAAGGGGTTAGGGGACGGGTGAAAAGGAAATAAAGATAAATAGCGCTGCCCACAAATAGTACCACTACCCTGACTCTTGAGATTATTTGGGTCGTATAAAAGAACTCTTTAAAAAAGAAATTAAAAAATAGATAATGTTATATACGAAAAGTCCATGTGACTCAGAATTGTCAGTATTGATTTGAAGACTAATTTTCCAAAAACAATTTTAAAAAGCCATCTTCTGAAAAAAAAACACTATCTTCTGTTCATAATCTCCTTGTGACTTCCATGCACACCCCTAAGGGCAGAATGTGAGACAGACCTGAGGGCTGGGAGAGGAGAGGCACTGCTTTTTGCAGGACAGGTCGTATTGCTCTTAGGACTTGTCTCAGATTTCCAACCTTTCAATTCTTAGATCCTCAGTTCCTGTCTCCTGGGTAGGTCCTCAACACTGGAAGGTTACAGAATCCTGTCACTAACTCCCAACGATCATTTAGGTTTGATAGCTTCTGTGTCAGTCAACCCCCAGCAAATTCCAGAAAACTTCTTTTCAAATAAACTGAGAACATTATGAATTCCATGGTTAAACTGATAATACGTACTAAAGAACGAAGTTAGATGTGGCTGTTTTCTATCCCCCTGACTTGTTATTATGACTTATTATTGGATAATAACTACACCTAAAACAACTGCCTCACTTTCTGCGGCAGCTTCGCTCTCTGCAGCAATCTCAGCATACTGTACATTTGGATTAAAATGTTTCCTACATTTTTGGCCTGCTTTTTGTTCACCAATAGATTCACAAACATCTGTTCCCAAAGCAAATCTTAGAGCATGTTTTTGTTTTCGTGCTAGCACCTGCACAGATAAATGTTTCAGAAATAATATCATAATTCCTTTTTATTATAAGTTAGGCCCAAATTATGGATTTTTTTTCACAATTAAAAACATTTTTTTAAAAATACATACACACAAATATTCAGGCAGAAATTCAACAACTTTTGACGTGTAAATCTTCATTTTGGAGAGTTGTACAGATATCAAACGTTTTGTTAAAACATGAAAAATGCCCTCAATTATCTGCATTTCTAAAGAGCTATGTTAAAAACATAAACACATCAAAATGATTGACTCTTCCTGGTTTTTCCTTTGGCTCTGTCCTGGAGCATAGATTTTAATACTGCATGAAACTTGTGTGAGAATATAACTATCATTTAGGACAAAAAAATCTCTCTTTTTCTTTGTCCTGATAACTATTTTTGTTCTTGCTTTTTGATCCTTGAGGATGCCAATGTGACAATATTTTTTTTTTCCCCTCACAGTGATTTTTAGGTCTTTATTGGCTAATAAGTCATTTCTGGAATTGATTATTTTTAGCTACAGGAGACTATATTTTACAAATGCTTTTTCTATCATTGTCCTACACATTGATGTTAGCAGCCTACAAAAAATGGATTCAAGCAAAATATAAACAAAAATATTTAATATAAGACATACTATTCACAGTAGTAAAAAGGTTGGATAATTTTTTTCATTGATGATAATAGTTTTTATATTTGATTACTGAGAAACTGATAAACATTAAAATGTTACATATGGTAGAACAATGAAAAATAAAATCAAAGATTTGCTATTACTGTTTTCCATTCTTTGTACTATATTGGATATAAAGTTTTACTGCCTTAGAATTAAGTATTATGTCATTCATATTAACAACATTCTGAATGACAAACTGTTGATCAAAGCATAATATTGATGCAGACAATAATGCAGACAATGTATTACTACAAGATTAAAATAAATTGTTTTGCAGTCTTGGGGGTTTCTTGATCAATAAAATCACTTGCATGTTTTTCGTAGGAAAAAGCAGTTATTAGAACGTTTTGCATAACTGTATGAACAGAATTACTATTTTACAACAAATTCTACTAGAAATAATTTTATAACAGCTACTTTGGTACATTAGGCGTGACCTTAGAAATAGTACTGACTTGGTCACATGTATATATTCAATGACCTGATTTAAATCATGAGTTATTAACCTCGACTGAACTCAGGAGTAAAATCTCATAAATAACTTGAAAAATGTAGTGAATCAGAAGAAATGTTAAACTGAAATAAAAACAATCATGAGACAGCCAGATCATGAAAAATTGCTTGATTCAGAGAACTTTTAAAGGTTAGAGTTGTATTAGAGGTTTTAAAAAAAGAAAGCAATATGAGAGGAAAAATACGAGGAAGAAAAAAGATTAATATGCTCACTGCCTACTTTTTGTTTTATTTATGCTCATATTTTTTTCTAAGAGGTTACCACTTTTGCAGCTGGTCAGAAATATCACATTCCTTGATGTCTCAAAAGATTTTATATGACCAAGCTTAACCATACTTTAACTTGAATAACGTATTAAGCAGCTGTTGAAAATAAAAACGCATTATGGATATTTGAACGGAGATACCAATGGGAGGAAAGCAACTTCTCTTGGGGTGTGAATTAAGCTATCCATTTCCTATAATACTCAAATTTTCACATATATTATAGCAACAAACCATAGGTATTCTGAAACATAGGCTCCAGGTGCTTTTTAGTTAAGACAATTCCTTGGTATTTTTACAAATATGGTTAAAAGGTTTATTTTTAATTAATTTAACATATGGTATGTTGGGAAGTTAGGGGGATTGGATTTATTATAAAGTGTCTCAGGATGACATGCATGCGAACAACTTTTAAATGACTACATGTAGCTTAGTATGACTGCATATATATGGCATGAAAAAAAAGCGCATAACAGATATGACTGAAAAACCGGTACCTAAATTATGTCAAATTTTATCTTGATATAATTTATAAAAATTTCAAAAAACAATAATTTATATTTATGTGCTTTATGTTTTCGGTTTTTTTGACATATTGGCAGCTTATTATATTTAAAACACATATGTGATTATAGGTTCACTGTCATATATGAAAACAGGTAAATGAGATACCTCTATGCTAATAAACCTTACTTTACATTAGCTTAGAAATTTTACATGCAATTTTTTTGTTTCCATCTTTATCTGTTTTACTTTTCATGCCAAATGAATAAATGAATATATGAAAGTTGATTTCTAGTAAAAAAGAAATGTTCAAAATTGGCTGCCAGTCAAAGAATGCATGTATAACATAATAATGTATATTAGTCCTTTTCACTTTCAAAGCAAAATAATTTCAGAGTACTAATTTTGGTCATAACATTATATATTTTTTAAAGGCACGAAAGTCAAACTGCCTTCCTTCCTCCTGCCAAAAACTCTATAGCACATTTCCGACATTTGAAATGCTACATTCTCTTTTGGAATCAAAGACAACAGTGCCAGAATGATGAGGCAACCACGCATTCAAATGTGCCGTGAGGCTTGAAAATCGCTGTGGTCAGAAAGCCCAACTAAAGACGCAAGGAAAAGCTGAACTTTCTCCTTCCTCCTGTTAAAGATCCATCTAAAATCCATAGCCTTATGGGAAAAATAGACTTAATGGGCATTAAAATATTTTGAAATGGTATGCTGATTAATGGTGTGTCACCAATTAGTGTTCTAGGCAGGAAATTTACCCACCAGTTTAGACAATGACAAAGGTTGAAAACTAGCGAAGTGGCACAAATTAAATCACTGAAAAGCTGAAAATTGTTTTAATCTTTCAGTCACAATAATAGAAGATTTAAAAATATTAAATGTGAAGCTGATATCTACTTCGTATCTTTTTTCTATGTGAATTTGGTCTCTATACTTATCTTTTTCTGTGTGTGTGTGTGTGTGTGTGTGTGTGTGTGTGTGTGTGTGTGTGTGTTTGGAACAATTATTGTATATACTATGTAAACAGCAAAGCTTTTAAATAGCCCCACAATGGATCTCTGAGAAATTTTATAAGAATTTATTTCACACATTTTTTCATGTTAGCTCAATATTATATATGTTCTAACTGAACTACATTTCTATGCAAATGCAGACTCAGATTTCTATTTAAAAAAATTACTTCTAACCATTGCTTCAAACTCGAGCTATGACAGTTTTTGAAAACGTAGTTGCATGCTTCTTAAAAATAAAGCTCTTTCTTTTCTCACGTACATACACCATGATATAACCAGATTATTAAAATCTAATTTTTCTGTAAAACATAGTATTTTTCTATATTGGTTATAAAAATGGTAGATTTCACTTAACTCTCCTTTTAAAAGTAATTAATCTCCATATCTACTTCCAAATACATTTCAAGTACTTTGCAAAATTAAACCACATACACAATTAGGGACACATTTTGAGAGAACTGTAGGTAACAAAGAGCATGGACTGTTAGCAAAATAAATCTTGGTTTGGTCCGGTCTAATATCAAAAAAGTCCAATCACCACAATCAGGCACAATATTTGACTAGGAGTTCCTTAGCAATTAATTATAGGAAAAAGTAAAATGTTAAATTACATAGTTTCCATTTTATGAAAGAAGAAACCAAATATATTTGCAAGTATAAATTTTTCCAGGAATTAAACTAAAGAAGGAATATATTGAGCTCTGTATATATAAGATAATGAACAGAATCTTCAACTGTGATTTTAAACTTCTGTGATTCTCTCGCTATTTTATGTTCCAACCTTAGCACATTTTTGTGCTGAGCAAGTAAATTACATTCTTATTGACACTATTACCTGCTTGATTTTAGGCGTTTATTGTAATTAGTATTTACATGACTGAGTCCCCACATTGGTTGAAAGTTCCTCTTGGATAGGAATTGCCTTGGATTTACACCCTTTGCAGTGTGTCTTAAATGAGAGATTATTTATTCCCTTCCATTGAATTAAATGGCAGTTTAGCTGGGAATAGAAATCACTTATTTTCTCTCAGCACTTCAACAGTGTTTTACAAAATCTTTTGTTTTCTATTAATGCTCATGAGAAGACTTCTGTTTGAGAGTTATTGCTTTGGAAATTATCTGTCTTTTCTCTCAAGATACATTAATATTTTTCTCTCTAATCTTAACATTCTATATCTTCCTACCAAAGGAGTCTTTTTTTTCCCTGCTCTGTCCATAGTGTGTACATTCAGTTTGAGGATTTATGTAATCCTTCAGCTCTGAGAAATCCTTAGCTATTATCTCTTTGAATGCTGCTTCTCTTTTATTTTATTCATTCTCTTTCTGATATTCCTGTAACTTGTATTTTAGAACTTATCATTTTATTCTCCATGTTTCTTATTTGCTCTCTCATATTTTTTCAATGTCTTTATTTCTCTATGCTCCATTCTGGTTGAATCCCTTAATACTACCTTCTCATTCACTAATTTTTCCCAGCTATGTTGAATCTAGGGTTTATCTTATCTATTAAAGTTTTTAATGTTAATGACCACATTTTTCAGAATTTTTAATGGTACTTTTTCATATAGTCCTCTCTTTTTCATTTCTTATTATTTTGTTTCATACTTTCTTACTCTTTATGGATACTATTCCCTCCTTTATCCATTTGAGGATAATAAGAATATTTACTACTTAAAACTATTCTCATATGCAGTAAGCACATCTCCAAAAAAAAGTTGATTTTACTGGTGTTCTCAGCATTAATCATACTTCTATATTTTAGAATTTGTTTTGCATACTCATTTTGAATAGTATTTTATATATTCTCTGTCTCTGTCTCTCTTTATTCATCCCTTCCTATTTGGTGGTCTTTTGATGATCTCTCCCACCCCCTACATTCCCAGTCCACAACCAGATCAATACTTTGGAGCTCTTGATCTCTCATGAAACTGGAGCTATATCACATTGAGCCTCAAGGTCAGGAAATGTCTTGGCTCAGGTCTTGGCTAGCAGGCTGTATCTGCTCTGCCTACCCGCCCCCAGACACTCTGCTTTCTAGGGAGCAGTTTACAGACCTTTTTTTCCTAGCTTCCTTTCACTACTTTTCAGTTCTAGCTCTATTTTCAAGCACAGAGACTGGCTCAGGTCCAGGCCTTTGATAAAACACTTTTAGCCTTAGTCATCTACTGAAGGAGTCAAACTTCTACCTGTTCTGATTGCTTCCTACCCAGACATCAGTAGGCCCTCACTTTAGCTTCACTTATACCAGTGAAGTATAGTTCTGTTATTTTTCTCAGCCAGAGAAATATTTATCTTGTTTTTGGTTACAGATATGTCTTCATTTTTTTTTTTCCTTTTTGTATTTTATCTATCGGTTTTGGTGTTTAGAACCAAGTAGGCAGTAAGAAGTGTATGAGTGTGGGGAGGGTGCAAGTCAAGCATAATTACAACCCAGCCATCTTCACAGGAAATCTTCACTGTTTTTTAAAGTACAATGCCAACCTATTAACATAATTCATATTAAGTGCAATATCTTCTCTTAGAGTCTGAATTTGGAGAAGGAACAGCTCCATGACTCTCCCTTCTTCCCTCAGCTAAACCATGAGCCCAGAGTACTTGCATTAGAATCATCCAAAACACTCATTCAGAATACACATTCTTGGGCCCCTCTCCAGATTTACCATATGGGAACATCTGAGGGTGGGAGCCCAGGAGATGGCATTTTTAACTGCACTTTAGTTACTTTTCAAACTGAAGTTTTGATAACCCGTGCAAACCCAGCAACCTCCTAACTATAAAATCTGTTTCTGAGACTCTCCCAAATACTCTCTCAAGAGGAATAGTAAGGGCGTTTAACACAAAAATAAAAAATCAACTACACTTTTGACTTTACACAGGAAAGTAAACACTTTTAGTCAAAAAACTACCATGAAGTATGTTAAAAGCAAAAAGTATGCTGAAATAGTTATCTTCTTAGTTACCATCAAGAAATTACTTTCTGTGTAATAACACAGTGCCCACCTGGTGACTGACAAGCCATTGCGTAGCTCAAGAATGAAGGAAGCTATGAGGGACAGGCTTTAGATAACAGCTCTTGACCACTGGAGCAGGGCTTAGGGATAAGTCCATGTATCAAACCACTGCAGCTGATGGGGACTCGCAGCAGGTTAATGCCCGGTTTTAACTCTTTCTTTACTCCTGCCTCTGAGCACACCGAAGCGACAACAAGAGAAGAAACGTGAGTCAAATAAAAAATGATGACAAAAACCTGCCCCATGCACATTAATGTACAGTTACAACACATTTGAAGGAAAAAAGGAGAAAATATTCAAAACATACTTTTGTTCAAATAGAGTGATGAAAAAAATATTTTCATCTTTTCCATCAGTAACACAATATGATATATCAAAATTAAACAGTGAATCTTACACCCAAATATTTCCGTAACCTGGGAAAATGTTTCTTTTTCATTTTTGTTCATGTGCTTTTTTCATTCGTGGTCTTCATCTTTAAGACAATTTCTTATCTTTGTCCTTGGTCTGCTGTTAGCCCCTCTCTACCCCCTCTTCATTTTCCTGTGGCACCGACGCTTCCAAGCTTCCAAGTAGAAAGTAAGTCTCATTAATTATAGCGATGTGTTCTAACTGGAAAGTCAAAAAATTATCTTGCATGAGAAAAAAAAAATGCCCTTTAAAAAATCTGTATGGCAACAAGCCAGCTGAGAGCTAATCATTAGCAAGGCCCAGCAAAGAGAACCGTGAAGACAGAGGGAAAGCCGACTCCTGCCTCTCAAGGTTCTGTGGCCGTCCATCACAGCTGCCACGGTGTGTCATTGACATGTCAATAACCAAAGAAAATATCCATTTTTTTTTCACAGCTCATAATATTCTCATTATGGTGCCCTCAAGATGGATTTAAATATATAAAATGAAGCAAGTCCTCCTCTCGTTACTATTTACCTGACAATTCCCCTGTAAGTGCATGGCTGGGGCGGAGTCCTCATCCTCCGATTCTGAAGCACTAGCAGTGACTGAGAGCACCTACACCACTGCGCACGTGGAAGGGGGTGCAGTTTTTTTGTGCTGTGGAGTATCCAGCCCCAGTGCTGGATCTGAGCCCAACAGAGAAAAAGACTGCAGCCAAAGCTCCTAGGGCTATTTCAGTTGAAATGAGACCAGGAGGCCTCTGTTTTGGCTGCTGGGATGAAAGGAAATATGCTCCTTGTAACTCAAACTAGAACAGGACCTGTATTTTCTCATAGAGTTGTGTTGTATTATGACAGAAGTATTACATTTTTCATTTTTCTAGGCACCTGAATGTCTCCTGAGAGATGGCCCCTGAGGGACACCAGGTGCCCCAATCAGATAAAAGCCAACCTTGTTCTTGGGAGGCAAGACCGAAGATGTCCTGGTGGGTGATGTGGCATGGCCCTTACCTGGACAGCAAGGGTCTGTGGGAAAGCCTCTGCAAGGTTGAAAGGGGGTGTTGCTAGGAGCCACATCTATTTGCCCTTTGCTCTTCACTTTTTCTTCCTCTCATTTGGTGTGTTTACCTCATTTTTCAGAGTGCCACAGATGGATGAAGCAAATTTTTGTATTTGAAATGAAACCTCTGTTTGCCGTCTTTATCTGAATCCTTAACTTGCCTCGATTATCTGGAACCTACCTCTTTGCTTTGTTGATTTAGTACAAGCAAGCCTGAGGTTTCACTTCTTTAAATGATGCCCATGCTGCTAACTTAATAGGAAAGAGGCTGCTAAAAGGCATGCAGGTCACCTCATGTGATACTTTTCTTTTGAGTACTTCATTATGAATAACACTGACCAGGAGATATAACTTCTTCAGGAAAAATGCCTCTTGAATGAGTGGATAAATTCTATTTCATCCACACTGATCCTACTGAATTTTAAAATGAAAACAGTGTAATCTAAAAGACGACGCTTTATTTTAAACTTTTCAATTGGGCAAGTTCAATTTGGTTTTTAAAAAAGAGCCCAAGTGTTATGCGACGTTAACCAAGCATATCTAGCAGACTTTCCGCTAATCCCCCGCCACTCCACCTTCACGCATTGTTCTCACGTCAAGAATTCATTCCTTTTCTCCTCTTCAAGAATGGGGCCCTTTCAGTCCACAGAAGATAAATATTTGCACGTGGTCCAAAGGTTTTTCTCCAGGAGAACACCATCTTTCCAGTCAATGAGCTTTGAAAAACTTTTACCCCAAATTCACTGGACTCTGGTATATATTTCTGCTTGGTTTTATTTATGTTTTATTGTCACGGAAGGAAATGTCTACCAAGGAATTTGGATGAAAGGGCCTCTGGGAGGAATGGTTGATAAATGGGTGTCTTTTTTGTGTGTGGAATTTGGAAGAAAAAGTTTAAATATGACTAAGTTAATATTTATCTCTACTCCTGCAATGATTTACTAACAACAGGACCTGAAAAGGATAACTCCCTGATCAATATCCTATCTCCTACTGCACACTGGGTGTTGGGTTACACACGGCCCTGTTTGCCTGTTTCCATTATGAGTTTATGATTATATTTCTAGATGGCTCTTACTAAGATAGCCAGTCAGGATTAAAGATGAATTAACCTCTGAAGAAAGAAATGACAGGTACATTTGAACTCAGTAGTTCAGGTTTATAAAAATGGGCAGGAGTTTGCTGTAAACACTTGAGGAAATCTCAAGGTTATTTATACCAATTACATGTATGTCATTTCTGAAAGAGACTTTTTAATGCATTGATATTGCCATTCTAGTACTTGCAAACACTTTTTGACAAAATAGAAGATCTAGGAATGAAGAATGAATTTCTTAAGATAGTATACATCTTACAGCAGCAGAGGTATTGTGGAAAACCAGGTCATTTACTAACAATCTATTGGGATGTCTTTTTTAAATGATGCAATATATTTTGAACAAATGTCAATTTTATTATTGGAACTTTTAAACTTCAGAGTCATTCTTTATAGCTTTAATATCTTCAGTCCCCAAGTCTTTCTTTTTTTGAAGATCAGTGTGTAACAAAATCCATTCACTCATTCACTCAACAAATGCTTAAGGTTCCAGGTCCCAACACCGATGTCAGTCAGGTTACAATGTTATAAAAAGTAACAAACAAGGTGACATTTTCTTTCTTGTTGGAATGACATTATTTAAAAGAGCCAAACTACTTACTACTAGCTTTTTCTTCATAGAGGTTTCAAGGGTCACACTTCCCTGTAATATATTATTTTGACGTATTTTGATAAATTTAGTTGCTGTGAAATGAAGCAGCCGACCCTGAGAATATCTATCCATCTTTAAATGAATACATCTTGGTTGCATTAAAATTCAACTTAAAAGGGTAAGAGTCAACCAAGAAGTAAAAAATTAGTTTTCTAAATTGATCACCAAAAGTTTATTTTTTTTTCCTTCTCATATTATTAAATTTATTATATGTGAGACTGGCTTTTATGTTAGAACTCTGTCCACCAGAACTGGATTGAGATATTCATGGAATGAGTATAAAGCAATAAAACTGATTTTCATAAGCCACACATAAAAAATCAGTCTTCTAATTTTATAGTCACACCATGGTTAGAAAGCTCCTCAAACCACCTCTTTATAATTTTAATCCGTACAAATGGATATAAAGGTTATCATTCTTCCCCCACCCCCACTACACATCGAAGTTTGCTTTTTGCCTTCCTTTGTCCTAAAAAGTTGAAGACAACAAATCTGCTTGTCAGGAGCAGGACAAGAATTAAACAACTGAAATGTAATTAATCAAACATTTCAGTTTATTTTTTGTTAGTGGAAATACAGGCAAAAATTAAAATTTGCATATTTACTTTTTAACATTAAAACACTCTCTTTGACATTTCTATCTCCAGGCTCACTTCCATCTCCATAGGCTCTTGAGGAAGACAGTGATCTGATGTTCAGAAAGCAATAACAAGTAACATTTAAAGCATCACATTATTTAAGAGTAAGAATGGTCCTTATTGATCATCTGAAACATTTTACAGGTGAAGACACTAAGCTTAATCAGACCTCAGGGAAGCTTCAGACACCAGTACAAGTCAAGTTCCTTAAGGAGGGGAACTTTCTTATCCCTCTGGCATTTCTCAGGTGACTACCACAGTTTCATGCACTCAACGTGCATTCGCTCTATTCCTGCTTAATGCACAACCTCCAGATAAACTCTCATCACCTTGCAAAGGAAAGGTGAAGAGAGCTGAGGACAATATTGGCCTCTGGGCTGACTGTTCCCCTCCTCATCACAATTATTCATCATCGACTACGAGTACAAGAGAAAACACGCAGGAGAGCTGATCGAAGCGTGGGAAGGAGATTGTGGAATATTCTGTGAAGGAGGCGAGAGGCTGATTTTTATCCTATGAGAGACCAGATGGAACTTACAGGGGAATGTGAGTCAAAGAAACCTTTTGGTAGGGAGCAGTGAGTAACTACACCTATTACTTTTTTCGGGTCTAGGTGTTGGGTTTGATTTCTTATTCTATTAACAGAAAGCCGGGTCAGAAGTTAGTGAAAATAATGCCATGTTAAGATAAGCTTCATGAAGGGCAACTCTCAGCTTCCTTCTTGATGTTCTACTGTGTTTAGGAAGAGAGCCACCTTCTGTGGGAAAGTATCAGCACTGACTGGTGATGAAGAGCATTCAAGGAGAGTCTAATGATAATGCGCCTCCACCTTGGCCTTGTCCTCAGCTCACAGCACTGTGGTTACATTTCTCAGACTCCTCTGATGAGGAGCTGTATATTCTGATCAACGGCAAGCTTACATTGATGGGATTTCCTAAGTGTCACCCTGTTTGAATACAATATAATAGAATGCACTAATGAATAAACGTGCTTTATTTACACACTGCGGTTTGGGGCCTCTCGAACTCGAAATGCAGAGTTGGGAAGCCTGCGCTTCACATTAGCAAAGCCCTGACATTTTTAATCAGCCTGGCTGCACTGCCTGCACACAACGTGTCAGCATGAGAAAGTGAAATACCGTCTTTGCAGCTTCCAGTTCTCGGCGCTCTGATTAGGCATACACCGTCAACTTCATTTGTACTTGATCCATAAAAAGAGTTGCATCGTGATATTCTCTTCAAATTCTGGCAAGCTTTATTGATGGCTTAGATGTCTGAGTTAGTTTTGCTTCTATTAAAAACTCGGATTTGTTTTTTAAAGTGATGAATTACTTCACTTTGCAGATGTAGTTTTTCACATTCCAAAATAATATTTCTGACCTTGGGAAAGATTTAGATTGAATACCCTCTGTTAACCATTCATAGATTTTTCACGTTTAGGTTACATACTGAACAACTGTTAAGAACTTTATATTTAATAGTCTTCATGACATCTTACTGATCTGAATAATGTAAGGGTTATAGTTATTCTTATTTTACAGTAAGAGAAGAAAAAGCAAAATTTCAGAAATTTTTTTATTATCAGACTGTATTGATGGCGACTGAAAAAGTGAATTAGCAAATTCTGAAGCACAATGATAAGTCAAGTATTTATTACCAGTTAAGGAAATAATCTTTATACAAAAAGAACCTGTTCTTAAACTGTATCCAATTTTACAAAGGTAGCCTATTGTCCCAAGGGGGTAAGAATATGCCTATCTTAGCAAAGACCCACCGCCACTCTAGATGAAAGCTAATCCTCCACTCTAAAGAATAGATAATACTTAAATATGATTTAGTCTGATGTTCTAACTCCATTTCACTCTCCCAATCATCAGATAGTATGGCCCTTCCTGCCTAAAATTCTTCAGGACAAAACATAAAATGGGATATAAACAATTCTTGCATGTGTGTGTACAGTTAAGATATAGTATGCACTAGGTCTATGGCAAGTTACAAGGAATAGCAGTCATAGCTCCTCTAAAACAGATGCACAACCTTTTTTTTATTATAGACTTTTTTTATTGTTACGGCTGTACCATCATTATATTTCAAAATAATTCCTTATGCTCTGTTTGTCTGAACTATGAAAGGATGGTCATTGTGCCTTTGTAAAAATGTCTTACTAGAGAAATCTTATTCTTGACCGATCAACCTTAGGACTTCAAGCACATTTCACTTGACTGAACTGCCATCTTTGCCAAACTGTGTCTGAATGATAGGAATACTGAATAGAAATGCTCAGGATTCCACTTGTGTCAGATCTTCAGAACAAAAGATATATGTGACCAAAGCAAGAATCTAAAAATCAAAAAAAAATAATGTGATCATTGAACTCAGAGATATCTAAGAGACAAATGAGCTTTGGGACATAAACACATTTCCATTATAGTTATATGTTTCCTTTTGTTCTCAAGTCAGATTTGTCAGAAAAATGACAAAAAAAAATCTTTCATTGAAGAGAAAGTTATGTTTTAAATAAATTTCATATTTTAAGGCCTAGTTGTATTTTAAATTATATTCAAGTATCATATAGCTTACAAAAATTTGAGTTGTCTCATGAAACACTCATTTTTTCCACCAAAATTAATGCAATTTCTCTCCTACTTCTCAGTCCATATTGTGCAAATGCGGTGAACAGGAAGTTTTACCCTCATAAAGGTTTCGACGAAAACCAAACCAACTCCCTTTATCACCCCCCAAAAGAGATGAAGTATATTAAGTTTTCTGTTAAGGTCACTGGATGATTTTCATTATGTCCACTTTGATTTTTTTCGGGCCATGGATGTGTACATGTTTATTTTTACGGCGGGTTATGTCTATGTTGGCTCAGAAAACAGACTACTGTACTGACGTCAGTGCAAGGGCACAGAGCTTTGAAGAGCTGCACTAACTTTGTTTTTACTGTAATAGCAACTGGTTAGTATATAAGGTTTTGAGGCACGTGGAAAAACTGTACAAAAGATAAAAAATTGTACACTGAGGGAGTACACATTTTTGCAAAGATTGTATTTTGCCCATTAAGTAAAAAGATTTAAATGCAGTGTTTTTCCCTTATAATTTTGAATGAAATTTTCAAGAATAGCGAAGGAAAGGACCTGTAGGTTTGGTATTCCAATAAAGTGAGTGAAGTGACCTGATACTGAGTTCAGAGTTAGAGACCTGCGCATCACCTGAAATAGGAGCAGCTGTCGAATTGCCATTTACGCAGTGTAGGAAATGCTGACAGGTGTATGAGGACCAGCATTCCACACTGTCACATGGAGCTGGCATCTCCGCTTTTTATGACCTCTGACCATTTGTCTTTGTTAATCAATATCTGTAAACTCTGTTTAGCACAGATAAGAAGAGTTATAGAGAAGTGGGTTTGTAAACAGATAAAGTGGTCTCAAAGTGGATACGGTAATAATGAACCACACTATCCCCTTCCCATCCACTTCCTTATCTATTCCTTGGGGTTTCATCTGTACTTGGAACTATAATGGATAACAGAATAAAGAAAACAATAAAGATAAATATTAAATGAATGCCTCTGAAATTTTAGCCCCCAAACACCAGAGAAACCAACTCTGCTACACTCAGTCACTAAAAGAAATCTGTAGGCCTGTGATAACTTATGACAGATAAATGCAAGGGAAATTCGCATTGTAAAATAATTAAGTGTATGACTCAGTGTCTCACTTAATATTCTTACTCATCTGTGGCTCTGAAAAAACTGAAAAGCATTTTGATAAAACAGATGTTGAATGGTCTCAGTGGAAAATGATTGAAGCCTTACACCATGTAATTATTATAAAATACTACACATCTGGTACAAAGTTTGGCCTAATATCAAAAGTCATTTAGGACAAAATGAGCAAGGAGACTTCTGGTCTCATAAAAGTCTGAGCTTGTAGTTTATAGAATGATTTCAACTTTAAGTTCTCTCTTTATGAAATATAATTTATTGCATGATGGAACAGTAAGTTTCTCCAAACCACCAAACAAATAATTAGGATATGAAAACTGAACAACTGTGAGCTATTATTTCAAAGAAAATACAGCAACGTAAAATTGTACAAAGCAATCTGGTTCCATGGGAAAAATAATGAAAGAATGTAGAACATTTACAAATGACCTTTTCATTCATGAAAAGCTAAGGTCTCAAAGGAACTCTGGAATAACTTGCATATGAGTTTATCACTAATCCATCATCAGGAAAAAACTCCAAGCTGAGAGAGGACCCTGCTAATGTATTCTGAGTCCACTGGAGCAGAAGCAGGAATGTCCTGGCTGTAATATTTCTCTCCATCGCTACAGCCGTCTGCCCGTCACGGGTCACATCCACTACGGATGTACCATCAGCAGAGAGTTGCTCCGCATTTATATTAATCAAAAGTCGAATCTCGAAACTGGTAATATCTCACTTTCCCTCTCCCCTCAAAGCGCAATGTCAGTCCTGAATTAAGCTGATAAATAAAAATAACAGAATATTATTATATAACCCCTCCTAAGCAAACATCTCTCAGAGGAAGCAGTGATTTTATAGTGGAAAAAAGAAAAACTTTCAGTAATGAAATAACACTAGTAGGAATGAATCAGAAAAATACTTGGAGCTCCCTTAATTAGAAAAACAGAGCTTAAAAATATGTTTGTATAGTGAATTTTTTGAAATTCATTTCAAATACATGATTTTGCTATTTATTATACTTTGTTAGACTGCTAAATTGTTACAAGTTTATCCATCTTCTGAATTTTATTTTTCTCATCCACAAAGATGTTATATCTTAAAAATAACTTTAATGTTATATGTAATATGCTAACTTTACAATATCAACAGTACTTGGAAATAAATGAAATGTGCCTTATTTAGCCAACATATAGTGTTTTATCGATATACAAACAGAAAAATGTCATGTAATGAGATGATTAAGAAAAACATGAGCTTTGTGTCTTAAAGGTTATCCATTTTAGGTTACAGTAATTGATCCCAGTCACTTCAAATGTTTAAAACATTCCAAACCCTCAGCCAAATGTTGAAGAAATAACTCTGCCAGAATTTCAGTAGAGAAAATTTTAGAAGGCTGTTCAAATCCAAAGAAAAAGAAAATATATATATTATTGCTGAGAGTCGTACGTGTGTTCTGCTTTCCAATGAAAACCATAGCCAAATAAGCTTTCATTAAATTGGAACAAGATGACAAATACTAAAACTGAAAATGCATACAGTAAATTGAAACATTAAACATTACATAAGGTCTCTAATGTGTAACAAAAAAAAAATCTGAGACAGAAAATAAAAGAGAATATTTTCAATATCTTAATAGCTGTGTCCTCTTTCCCCTAAGACACACAAGTAAAATAGGTAATGGCCTCTGAAACCAAACCAGCTTTTAAAACAGCAAAGAAGAAATACTGGTTAATTCATAAATATCATTACCAAGATGCTGCAAAGGTAGGGGTATTTACAAGTGTTGCAAACACAGCCTATCTGGAGACCTTTTTACTGTAGTCAGGTAAAGTGACAGATTGTCAGAGGCTCACTCGCTATAAACTTCACCTTTGCAACAATAACATGTTGTATATAAAACTGTAAACTGGCAGGCCAGCAATGATCTTATTGCACAGCAGTTTGGGGTACATTTTCCATCTTCTATGAAGGTTATAACAAAAACTGAACAAGCAGTGCATTGTACAGCTCAAATGGGCCACGGTATAACACAGAGATTGCAGTGGAAAACTTGTTTTGTCTTAGTCTGTAGGTGCAAACAGAGTTGCACAATTTTCTTCTGACCAGGTAGCTGAAATATCACCAACTGCTGATGCAAAGGAAACTCAGGCTAATTTCTGCATGCAAAAATATATACTTGTAAACAAACCGTACCAGTTATGCAGCACACTGTTGACTGTCATAACATAAGCAAAGGACCATCTTCTTTCTGGTGGCTTTCACTTTAAGGAAGTGCTGAGCGTGTCCTGAATTCAGTTAAGAGAGTCTATGAAGAAACGAGTCTCGACTATTTTAAAGATGGAAATAAATTATCAGCTTAGGAATTATAAAACAGTCTCTGCACTCATTCCTGACCAAAATATTTTACCAAAAACATTTATTCATATTTTAAACAAGGTGAGAACTTGGCATTTGAGGTCTACTATTTCCTTTAGGTACCCTTTAGCTATTACAGGTTGTATGCAGTGATTTATAAGCTTATTAGTCAATGCATCTGAAAGCTGAAATGGTCTTCCTAAAGTGCACAGGTAGCTCACTAGCCTGACAAGGCCTGTATTTATCCATCATAAAACCAAGTCCAGGACCAAGTGCACAGTATAAGCATAAGAAGGCAACTAATAAATACTTGCTAGACTATGCTGACTGAATTGAACTGAACCAAACGGAATTGAATTGAATGAAACGGAACCGAAAAGCTGGCTGCTATCCATTTAACACCCAAATGAAAGGCTGCCTTTGGACTTATTCTGTATAGGCCCTAAGGTGTTGCCACGTTCAAAGAGGAATCTACCAAATGCTTTCTGTTGTTAATGTAATGACTTCTTTTTACCCTAAGGAAAGAAACCTTGCTCTAGCCACAAATATATCTGGTCGAGTTGGCCATCAGCTAAATAAAAACCCAAAACATAACATTTTACCTTTCCTCTAACTTTCCATGCTTTGATAACTACATTTCAATCTTCACCAATCAAGTATGGAGACAGATTTTATTCAGCTCCTCTTTGCATGTGGTTTCTAGGAACTCAGCATAGTGAGTTAGACACAGCTATGAGACTCTTTCATGTTTCTTTGATCCTCCTTTCTCACAGTCAATGGAGTTTAAGGCAGCTAGTACAGACTGGACAGTTAGTCAACCACCACTAAATTTCTACAATGTGCAATTGATTTAATAGCACCACTGAGAGAGAGGAATATATGGAGGAAAGTTGTGGCAATTGTCAGTAACCACAATGACCCCAGGGGATGCAGTGTGTGTGTGTGTGTGTGTGTGTGTGTGTGTGTGTGTCCCTGCATTACTTTTCTCCTCAGAGCCATGAGCATGTGATCCGTAGCCTAATGTCTGTCCAGGATCTGGAATCAATCTCGCCTTTAGTAAGAAGGAACTCAATCTGCTCCAGTTTAGCACATAAAGGATTCCGTGACAAGTGTGGCCTCCATGCCAGGTCGAAGCTTGTGCTTCACTTCATAGGAAAGGGGCTTCTGCCTTGCTGCTGAGACAAAGGGTCACTGTAACTGGAGTCACCTTATCTAAATTTCTATTCTACAGGCTGTCCATGGCACCGGCTCCTCCAGGACTAAAAGTTCTTCTCTAGTGTTGAATGCCAGACTTCCTTAAAACAGAGAACTAAAGCCTGCTCACATAGACACTGTCATATATTAGAACCTAAATGAAATCACAGCTGGGCTGGGCATATAGCTTCACTTGATAATTATTAACTCACAGAAGTAGAGCACAAATTTGGAGCAGTGGGTCTCAAAGTGTGGTCCCTAGAGTAGCAGCAGCAGCAGCAGCAGCAGCATCAGCAGCAGATTCGCAGGCCCCTGCCCAGACCTACTGAATCAGAGACTCGGGGTGGGCTCAGCTTCAACATCCCCCTGGGTGATTCGCCTGCTCATTGAAGTTTGAGAACATTGATTCCGGGTAAGATTGTGTGAGGAATGCTTGTGTTTGAACTCCAGCTCCACTCCTTGCAACTGTCACAACTTGGGCAAGTGCTATTCTAACCTTTCTCAGCCTTGGATAGCTCATCTATAAAGTAGAGATACAATGTACGTCACAGGGCTAGCACATATGCTCCAGGTGGTCTCCGGCAAATAGTCAGTGCTCAGTTTACATTGTCTACTACTAAACTCTGCGTCCATTGCCTTGTTTTGCTTGCTCCCCATTACCTCTTGTTCGATATTTTTTATCAAAGCTACATGTTACCTGCCTTTATATTCTACTCACACCTTTTTTCTTGGATTGAGTCAGGGTCTCAGGGTCCCATTTCCAGTCGGATCCATTTGGGTTTTTCCTTCCTTACACAGTTAACACTTCCATTCTGAATTCAGAACATCTAATGATGTATGCATTTGTACTTGACTATACATGTGATTTCAGGATTCCTTTATTATTAATCTCACGGGTTTTTATATGTATATTGGCTGGATTTGTTTCTTTTATAAAACCCAACCTAAGCTAGGTTAGATTCAAAAGAAGTCATGAGCAAATGCAAAATCTCTTTTATTTAAAAAAAAATCCAAATAAAAGGTTTTAAGGAGACCCATAATCTATCTAAAATAATTTTTGCCAATTAAAAATGCACATAATTATAATAACTATTTTTATTTCGTTGTTTTCTTTGCTTACCTGTGCCAACAACTGTTACCCAATTTAAGAATGACAAATATCTTGTCAAATAGATACTGTTAGCCTCATTTTAGATATAAAGACACAGAAGCACAGAGGATTTTAATAACTAAATGCAAGTTTCATAGCCATAACTGGCAGAGACAGAATTTAAATTCAGGGCTGTCTGACTCCAAAGACTGTACAGTAGTCCCTCCTGGTCTGCAGGGAATACATCCCAAGACTTCCCCACCTGTGGATTCCAGAAACCACGGATAGCACTGAATCCTAATATACTATGCTTTTTTCCTATACATACATGCCTATGGAAAAGTTTTATTTCTGAATTTGGCACAGTAAGAGATTGACAAAAATAACTAGTAAAAAATAGATCAGTTATAACAATATAATGTAATAAAAGTTATGTGAATGTGATTTTTCTCTTTTTCTCTCTGCTAACCCATCTGATAAACTAAGCTGTCTACTAAGTGACTAACAAAGAAGTGATTCATATCATGGTTAGGATGGAGCAGGATGGCAAGAGATTTCATGAGAATAGTGTGCAATTTAAAACTCATGAAGAGTTTATTTCTGGAATTTTTCATTTAATATTTTTAAATGGAGGTTGACCTTGAGTAACTGAAATCCTGGAAAACAAAACCGTGGACAAGAGGAAACTGGTGTGTTCTTATACTGCCTCTAGAAATGTCAGACTTCATCATAATAGTGAGCCTCTACATAGAGCCTCTACCCTTGCACTCTACATAGATAAGGATAAACTGGGAGGAAGCCCGAGATAAATCTAGCTGATGAAAGGAATAGAATGAATGACATAAGAAATTCAGAAAATCTAAATGTACTTAGACTGAGAGAAAACAATGAAAAATTATTTCACTGCTTATGGAGCACAATGATTTAAAATAACATAATCTAGAAAAATGAATCTAAGAAAATAAAATGTTAGGCAAAAGCTTCCCCTTTCCTAACCACTCCAAAATAATTTTACCTTGAAGAACTTCTGGATTTTAGCGACTTCAGAAAGGAGTGAAAAATTATCATCTAGGGTATTTCTGACAATCCAGACAATTGTGAAAAATAAATAATTTTGCACAGGCAGAGAGAAAGTGAATGGCCTCTTGCTTCTTGCCAAACTTTAATTTTTATGTTTTATTAATAAAACATTTTTGTTTTTAAAAAGTATATGTATTTATCCTTCAAGCCTCTTGGGTCTTTTGGCTAAATGATATTTTTAACCTTTAACATTTTCATTTCTCTTTTAATGAGCTTAGTATGTAAGCAACACCAAAAATTCATAAGGAGATCAGCAACTAAACTAAATAGTTGAATCATAATAACTCAGACTAAAAGGTGGTTTGAATATTCTTGGCCTAATTAGACTTATTAGACGGTATATTAATTTAGTACTTTCATTCTGCATATTTAGCCATGAGCGTAAAATTTTACTCAAAGTGATTTTTAAAAAATTTTCCATTAATAATACTCCTCAAAAGCATTTTGAACTTTTTAAATTAGCTTTTTATTTTTGTGGTTACAAACATTGGTTGAGATAATGTCTTGGAATTTTCAAGGCAACTCTGCTAATGGGTTAATTTTTGAAAGAACTAGGCTGTATAGAAGGCTCAATGTTATTCCTAAAATGCTTAGTATATCCATTTGTTTCAGAAGTGTCATATCAGGGACAAATCAATGTGTTAAGAATTGTCTGATAATATTGTTGAGGGATTAATCTCACACACTGGATCATCAGCACGATTATCTTTGGCATTCTGTGTGCACACAGTTCCATTTTAAGCATGAAAAGCCTTCTAATGCCAAACTATGAGAGCCTATATATTGAATGATCTGCCACCATTCAATATTTAATCCTGCAATTGAAGCCACTAAAGGGATATAGCAAAGTAACAAGATGAATGAATCGTGACCTCAAACTTGCAAAAAGACAACCCAAACAATTTATCTTTCTGGCCTGTATGGCATGTTTTATCCAATATTCCTATCACTTCTCCTCAGTCTGGGAATTGTAGATTGATCAATGCCACATTAGCAAATACTTGATATGAGAGCTGGGAATTTAGGCAATCCATTGTTTATGCTTTAAGAATATCCTCCTTCACTTTAGTTTATCTAAAGTCTAAAATCAAGAACTCATAATTAAAAATCAATTTGATTCTCTAGACTACATTTCCAAGCAACTGTGGAGAGGACAATGTAAAATAATCCAATGTCTATGAAAAAAGAAGTACATAAGCGAATAAAACACAAAACTTCATGTCTCAGAGCTTACACAGAATTCTTTGAACCTGAACCGCTCTCAAATGCAATAAAGCCACAGTTCAGTTATTAAGAGGATATGTTCCACCCCAATTCACTGGTTAACTGCTTAATACCACATCACTTCAGCTTGTGATCTTGCGTTTTTCATAAGCTAAGTGGAATCAATCTTATGTATATGTGGTCAAGGCTAATTTGTACCACTTTTTGCTCCTGTATGCAAGTATGCTTCAGTTGTGCAAGGTCAGTGTTGTTTTTATAGTTAAGGGGAGTGGGTAGGTGAATGTGCTCTGCCCTCTTACTAATAGAGTCTCCATAATAAAAAACGTTCAGATTTCTTCTCTAGGTATAAACAAGATAGGCAGTGAGAGAAACCTGCATGCTGTTCCCCAAGAAGTTATAGGCCAAGCACAGCTCACCTTAGATAAACTGGTGACCCTCCTAATAAAACTACACTGTAGGTTTCGAATTATCCCAAAGGTGGTGCTTGTTTTATTCTGTTACTAAATTTTGTTTTGAATCACCATGTGCTACCTACAAACTATTCTTTTCTGGGATTACAACTGTAAAACTGTAATTATTCTCTCTGCCCTACTGTGTGGTTTCTGGTCAGTGAATAAGAACTCTAAATGACTCATGTGTCATAATATCAAGCTGGCCACATTTTCAGTTGGTATCTATTATATCCAATCGTTTTGAGATACGGAAGGAAACTGTTAACATATTAGAGGTATCATTATTATTATGAACATGCCAGCAATCTTCTGTGATATAGTGTCATTGACTTGCTGCCAACTCGCATGGATTCGTGACATTTTGTTAACCAGTCTACTAAAAAAATCTATAGCAGGATATTAGATGGTATTTAAAAATAATAACAAAGCAAGGGATCAAGTTAAAGAAATCGTGTATCTTAAAAAATGATGACTGCAAAGTCCATTAGCTTTGCTTGTCAATGTCTACTCTGTAATTTATCATTATGTTTATCATGACATTCTAAAATTAAAAAATTATCTTTTTGGCAGCATATATATTAAATAAATCACACTTGTGGAATGATAATTTATACACTTTGAGTATATAATATTTGCACACATTTCTAACAATCTAAATTTCTCTAATTTTCTGTAGGTTATCCTTTTTCAGTTTCTTACTTCAATGTATGTCTAAAAGATACGTATATGCATGACTCATGAATATAGGTGGGACCATTCATAGCGCTATACTTTTTATTTTTAAAATAATATTAATCCAGCAAGTTTTTATTTAAGCAATATGACTCTCTTAGATAACAGATAATATTGAACTAAACACTCTTTTTCCTAATGACTTATGAACAGGTGCGGGAAAATAAGTAGGAACAGGATTCAAATGTAAAGATTTAAGTAAACTAATGTGTCACTTAAATAGACATTTTCTGTTAGTTATTTTTAATGATGCGCTATGTAGATAGTGACGGAATGGATCTCATTAAGAAGAAGCACTCCACTAGTATCTTTTATCCCACCAAGACAAACTGCCATTTATTATTCTTTACTCCTCCTTTCCCCAGTGGATCTTCACCTTCAGCCTACACAGACACTCACAAATCTCACTGATCCTTAAAAAAATAATTTCAAATAGCTCTTCTCATCCACTATTAAACTTTATTCTAAAATCGCCAGGACAGTTTCTTCTCATTTCTCATTGCTTCTTCATTTACCCTGCATTCTGAAGACCTGCTTCCTTCAGAAATTAATTTCTCTCTTAATTTGTGTAACATTTCACTCTGTAGTCTGTCCCTATTTCTCTACTGTCCTTCACCTGTCTCCTCTTCTATTTCTACCCCTCCCCCCAACTGGTTTGGTGGTTTTACCCTTTGCCTCCTTCCTTCTATTCTCAGCACTCCTCTGCTACAGCCATAATTCATGGTTCCACAGCTTCATCTGTCATCCCAGTTCTGCATTTCCAATCCCCATCTCTCTCCTGAACACCAGCTCTGCTTTCCCAAAAATGCTGGTTATGGATCGGTGGCTGAGTGTACTATGGAGCCAAACACATATTTCAAGTTACATGTAATTAAGCCCATTAAAGTTACATTGGAGTATGAGCTTACCATTTATTTCATCTTGCAGAAATGATCGCAAGTTGGGTGGTAAAGTGAAAGATGATGAGTGAATCAACATTACTGTTTCACTGTTAAAGCTATTCAACTGATTTCAGTTTTTCCCTCTCCCCAGTGATATTAGACATGTTAATGCCTCTTATTAATTACCTCGACTCTGTATAATAGAGCAGGTGGCTATAACGATGTAAAGTAGTTTTGAGGGAGAATTACCCTTAACTATTTAAATCCCGTTGTTCTCATACTGAACATGTGATTTTTTTTTAAACTTGAGATAAAAGAACATAATAGGTAAAACAGTCATTCAATCTGGTGTATCAGTAACTTGAGAATACTTGCAGTTGAATTACAAGTCAACTAAAAGCAGGGAAAATTCTAATCATATCTTATTCTTCAGAGCATCCTTTTTAAAATTAAGGAATGAAACATTTGACCAGTCATTCAGTTTATGCCTGAAATTGCTTTAAAGTAAATGTTATGCCATATTCCCTCAATTATACTTCGAAAGTCAGTTTTGCCCATTTCGTAGAGCAAGAATTTAATTATAAAAAGGATAAATTCAGAAACAGAGGGCATTTCTATTTAGTAAATAAACATATATAAAGTACCAGCTGTATGCAGGGCAGTGTCAATTATTTCTTCAATGAAGATAACCTCCTTTCCATTCTTTTATCCTATCATTTATAAACAGAGTAAATGGTATATACAGTGCTTTGGGACTGACCTTTGAATAAAAGATGCTGTAAACTGAATAATCATTAAATGCCATTAAATTTATTGAATCTGCTCAGTTACTGAAAAAGAATGTTGCCTTTTAATTGTGCATTAGTCTGGGTAGTGAGGTAACATGGCTACACTCTCATTTCTAACAGCTCTGCAGCTGTTATTACGATATTGGTCTCCTTAGAGGCCAGCGTCTTATTTGACTGTGTCTAGTCAGGGCCTAACAAAGGGCACTCAGTAACTATTTGATGAAAAAAATATATAAGTGGAGTGAATCCTATTGGAATCTTTAGGGTGTCTGGGTTTGATTTTAACCTCTGAGATTTATTAGATATGCAATTCTGTACAAGTTAATTTATCTTCTCTAGGCTTCAACTTCCTAATCCGTAAAAAGAGATTCCCCTTCCTCCTTAGTAATGGGTGTGGTCATAAGCTTCTTGTGATGGTCAAATAATGTACACATAACCAGCCACACGTCCTAGCCAGCTGAACGATCCTGCCGCGGCTCAGCCGAGACCTCACCAAACTGCCGTCTCTGATGGAACACGCTATGGAAACCGTGATTTTCATGTTTCACAAATTTGCTGGGGATAAAGGCTACATAACAAAGGCGGGCCTGAGAGTACTTATAGAAAAGGAGTTCTTCAGATTTGGGGAAAATCAAAAAGACCCTCTGGCCGTGGACACAATAATGAAGGATGTGGACCAGTGCCAAAGTGGCAGAGCTGGCTTCCAGAGCTTCTTTTTGCTAATTGCCGGGCTTACCATCGTGTACACTGACTATTTTGTAGTACACATAGAGCAGAATAGAAAGAAGTAGGCAGCACTGAACAATTACCCCTGCCCTATGAGAATTCTCCAAATGGGTCACTTAAGGAATTTCTCTGCCCCATAGCTACCCCCTGTATAAGGATTTCATGAGTAGATTGAGACCTTTAGAAAATACACAAATAAAATTCCACCCCCATTTGACAAGAGAAAGAAAAGTCAATTAAAGTAAATAAGCTTTTGATTTTTATATTGCTTGTCCTCAAAAAAACAAATTTCTTTTTTAGTTCCAAAAAATAAAAAATAAAATGTATAAAAATACATTGTAAACAGAAGAACTCTCAGAGGCAGATATTATCTTTATTATTAGTCTAATATAAAAATCTCTAAAAGGAATTTCTTTTCCATGCTAAAATAAGTTTCATAAAATTTTGAAATTTTATGGAATTTTAAATCATTAAATAATTATATGCAAATAGGAAAGGGACAAGAAACATAGAAAAAAAAAAGGATTAGGGCATAGAATTAACAGCTATGCTCTTAAATTTTATTAGATAAATGAGCATCTACCAGATGCCGGGCCATACAGGAATCACCAAACAACATGGCAGTGGACATCGCAGTATCCTGGTCCAGTTCTAGACAAAAGTTAACATAATCATCATACAAAGCGGGACATGCATGGGTCGTAAGTCAAAGAAGGCCAAAGAAATATTCACTTTGGAGAGGATCGATGCCAGCTTCTGGTAAAAAGTCACCTTTGAAACAGTGTTAAAATTATGGATGAGATTTCGAAGGGGTGGAAGCGTGGAGACAGAAGTGTGTTTCACGCTAAAGGGAAGGGACATAGGTGGGAACGTGTAAGCAGCACAACTGCAGTGCAGGTTACAGGCAATTCAGGAGCATCTCAAACATATTGCAACCACATTTTACTGTCATTACATTGCTAACTATCTTGTGGATCAGGGCACACTCTTAGCAACCTCAAAACTGATATTGCAGTTCCATTTTACAAAATTGATCATTTTTCGCTGCTTTCCAACCAAGGTGAATCAACAAGAGCTCTCAGGAGTCGTTGACGACAATGACAACGACAGCAACAATAACAAATCCATATCTCTCTTCAAGAATGTGCTTCCGCTAAGTTCATATTTATAATGTTCTGTGACTCAACAGCATCACACAGATAAAGCTCAGAGGAAAAGTAGCAGTTAATAAATTTTTAAGCTGCTTTCCTTTAAAACATCAGGACTGGGCAGTACAAAGACTTTCCATGGTCTGTCAAATGCAAACGGATCTGTAAATCTCAAAAAGAAGAATTATCTGAGCTAAGGAACAGCTGGCCCTGCAGATCCCATAGCCCACCTGGGATCCCCTTACTGCAGCCTGTCACTCTTAAAGAGTTTAATGCTAATACGGTCAATGAAACATAAAACTAGACTGGGGAGGTGGGCTACGGGCACCCTCAAAGGATTTATCTTATGCTTCGTAAAATGACCTTTAAAGAGTCATCTACTAAAATGTAGCTTTGAAAGTACAGCACTGTGCTGTACAGAAATAATTTAATTAATTTTGGTGACTTGTATATAATATGATGCATAGTTAAACAAATTTCTCTTTTGTTATATTCCTTGTTAGAGTTAAATTTCAGATTTCGTTGCTTGTGCCACATCCACTGAGTGAAACCGCTAATTCTTAAAATTATTACGTGTCATTTTTTTCCCCTGACTGGTAATATGGCTTCATATTACTTTAGCTTCATTTTGAAGTCCGATTTCTATGGCTCGGGCATCGTTCTTTAACCTCTTTATTCCATCTACCAAACCGAAATTGGCTTACTTTGCAGAAATAGCTACAACAGGGGTCTGGCTTTGATAAGTTGTTTGAATGTGCAGTTTCTGAACAGTGTTTGTAGGGTAGGTGGGAAGGCCAGCTGGTTGGAGGGATCAGATTAGTTGAAACACAAAACTAACACTTTTATCTACGCCTCCCTCCCTTCCAGACACCCGGCAACTATACTTACAGTCAAGATGAAAAGTTGGAGAATATCCCAGTTTCATTTAAATGGGAAAAGAAATTTGACATGTTAATGATGTGGGATGTATTGAGAACATCCTTCCTTGTTCATTTACGACTTTAGACATTTCTATAGGGACGTTACAGTATAATTTGTGTTTGAAATTTCAGTTATAAAAGGGACCAGATTTAATAGCGTCGACTAGGGACTGCAGCGCAAAGGAAAAGTCTTAAAGCAACCTCCGCCTCGAGCATCATCTTCATCTATCTCGGTGCTGGTTATCAGCCTGCTCTCATTGCAGGGTCAACTACTTTTGGTCATAGATTCCTAACCCTTTCAAAATGGTTCTCAGGTTTGTGATACAGATAAATGTTTCTGAGAAATTGGGGTGGCTAGAGATCTTCACATTCAATTTCATTTATGATCTAAACTTGAGATTCAAAAGCATGATAACACAACAAAGTAATAGCAAATTTCCAGATGTTCTATAAAGTTACTGTCATATGTCCCAGGAAAAAGTTACATTTAAAATAATGAGTATGTTGCTAAATTAGTAGGATGGGTGTAGGTCCTGTAGACAGTAAAAAGTCAGGCAGAGCTTTTACACTTACAGCGTGAGAGAACAAGAAATAGTTGAATCCTCCTGCAAAGTACCTAACCTGCTTAAGTCTCAACTCTTTACTTATTAAACGTGGCAAATATTCAAACATACTTTGTAAGATTGTTTTGAGGATTAAATGAGATAATGTATCAAAATACTTACCAAAATAGTACATAGAACTGCTCAATACATACCTATTACATTATTATAGTTAATTTTAGCATCAACAGAAAATTGCTTTTTGGAAAAATAACATAATCGACATAGCTTTCAAGAAGCTTGATTCGGCCATGACAGAGGACCGAGAGGGGAGATCGTTAAGTCACGTAGGAAGTGGTTCCCAGATTCCAGAGAAGCGATGGCTCTCTGAGCAAGTGGGAAGCATCTGGAATGAAGAAGAATAGACAGCTATGGAGAACAATAAGCCAACTCAAGATATCCAGATGGCTAAAAACACCATAATTCCCAAGAGAAAATAAGCTCCTTGTAATATGTGAAAGCCCATTCTCCACCCAGGCAAACAGAGAGATGTTTACAAATCTGCTTAACCACACAGAGGAGAAAATCCAAAACAAGACTGACTGATTATTATAATCTTTATTTCCAATTATTATCCTTGAAACACAGAGTTTTCTTTTATATACCATCCTTTCTGTTCAAAACACAAAGACTTCCAACAACATTATAAGGTAAAATTTCTATCCCTCTTGCGTTAAAAGTATGTAGACGTTCTTGTGAGATTCTCTTTTGTGAGAACCTATTCTTAGGACCCGTTGTTGTTGACTATTCATGTTATTAGAGTTCCAAATCATACTGTGCTATGTTTACTGAAATTTTTTAAACCGAAAGCATAGAGATACTTTTGTGAATCTGATTGATTGTGTGATTGATTTTCCCCGAAGAGTAACTCATTGTTGTATTCAGTATTCATCTTCCATATCCTATATTCTAATTCAATAAACAGTGAGATTTTGTCACTTAGGACATAATAAACTTATTCTAAATACATTTATAATATTCTTCATAGAGTTTTTATTTCTTTCCTAGGCATAGTATCTAAGGTGACACAATTTTTAAAATGCAGTTTGGATATCAGTTTATTTACTTTTTAAGAAGGCCACTGAAAAACATGATAATATGAATGATAACAATGTATTTTTTCAAGAGAAAAAAAATACTGTACCTCATGAAACAATTTAAAAATGTACACCTGTCATTTACTAATAGTTTTAAGAAACTCTCCATTTATATCAGTTTCTTGTTGAAATAATTTACCTTGGAGGTAGAGAAATAAACAGATTAAGTCATATAAATTTCAATTTTTTTACATTGCACTTCCCATTCATTTTATTTTTATTTATTTTAAAAATAACTTTTGACAAAAGCCTCTATCAAATATTGCACCAAGTCTCGTAATAGATTTTTGTTGAACAGAGTAATACTAACATGTTATTCTTATAAGATGTACAAGAAAACTTTCATTTGCCAGATTTACCCTGTAAGATTCCTTGCTTGTACAATTACACAGTCTCGACATTCTCTAGGGTTAATGTTTGGATGAATTCTGAATTTAATGTTAAAAAGTAGACAAATTTTTCTTTCAAAGAAGCTTGGGGATGTATTTGTGCTTACGACAATGGGACCAGCTAAATAATTTCATATATGTAAAAAATACATCTGACGCTGCAGAACAGTTTGCTTTACTTATCCTGAAGCTCTTCCTTTGGGGTTGTTGAGCTTTCTTTTAAATTCCTTTGCTCAGAGGAGGCTAGAATGCTAACTTTTTTCAATAGAAAATCTCTAAAACTGGTCTGTAGGAGATGGGGCTTATTCAGCTTCGAGGCTGAATACCAGTCTTAAACACTTGTACCCAAATAAGTGGGGGGTGGGAAAGAAATGTGGAATGCAGGCAAGAGGGAATAAAAGGGGAATAAGAAGAAAGAAGAATCATGAAAAGAGTCTGAAAAAAAAGGAAGAGTAATTAGAGGAGGGAGCAAGCAGGAAATCGTGGAGACAAGGAGAGGCTGCAGTGGGAAGGCTCAAGCTGCAGGACAAGGAGAAGTTGTATTTTTGGAGAACAGTGACTACCCATTCTCTTCTCATCTATTATGTTGCTGGCACTACAGCAAAGAAAACACAAATATTTCAATATCGGTGGTGTTTTTAAAAGCCAGTGGAAAGGAGTTAAAACGGCTCATTTATTCTATTCATTTTCTAGCTTGTTCGAGAACTACTAAAGTACAAATTGTTTCAGGAGACAATAAATAAAATGGATACATTTCTTTGTTTATACTTTTTGTAAACACACACAACAATCAAAGTCTCCAGCAACACCTACCTGCATTTACCCTGTGATCTTCTCGCAAAGTAATGGTATTAAATGAAGAACAGTTTATATTTGCAAGAAAAAAAAAATTCAATGGTGCAAGACGTTTTTTACAAAAACTTGGCCAATTTTTCTGAGTATAAACACATTAACTCCCTTCCCTTATAATTTTGGCTCTGAATAAAATGTCACATGTGAGTAGTGTATGTTTTTTCATTTGATAAAATCTACTTCACAGGGTGAGTGTGAAAGATATGAGCATCATTACTGAGCCATTTTCCAAGGCTCTTTGCAGATCCTTCCCCCCTACGTACATCCATCTTCAGTGAAACCTGAAGGCCAGACCTCTCAGGCCCGGTGAAGAAGCACCCAAAAATGACCCTGACAGAGGGCAGAAGAACTGGAAGTGAACTTAAGAGCAAGTACCGTCTATGCATACTAGCACAGTCCTGCCAGGGGCAGTGCCATAATCAGCTGAAATTTATATACAGAGTCTTAGGACAGAACTACTGCTTGTTACAATGACAAAGACCATCTCCTTGACCAAACTTTCCATCCCCTCCTGCCATGTCATTTTAGAGAGAATCCCTCACCTTCCACATGTGATGAAAGTCCTCGTCCTCACCTTTGGTGTGTAAGTCCTTGGCCAGCCTTTAGCAGGAGTCCTGTTAAGTTAGTTTGACAAGAATCTCCCTACTCTTCATATCTCCCCTTAATAATTTTTCATCAACTGACCTCCCAATCTGCTCCTTGGCTAAATCCCTACTTGTTTTTGTTGTAGTTGGAATTGAACGCAAATACAACATTGCTATCATTTGACACCTATGGCAATAGTACTAAATAACATCTTCCTTACCATTTTAAACGAGCTGCGGAATAATTTTTCCTTTAACGACATCAATTGTATGTGGTTCTAGACCATGGATTCCAGATAAGAAACTGGAACAGTAAGAACCATAACAAGGGTGATAGGCATAGGAGGGGACTGGCCTCAGAATCAGCGGTCCAGAGGCCACTGGGTCTGGTATAAGATAATATGAAGAAGGCGAGGTCACGTGCCAGAAGTGTGATCGAGGTAACAGGCTTGTGAAAAGAGGTTTTCAAAAACCAGATGAATTTGGGGCTTACGATTTCACTCTCTGCCTGCCTTTTGATGCTCAGAGTTGACCTGGCGGAAAGATCAGGCCAGCAGCATCCTGGATCACAGGGCTCTGGACTCTGAGAGGTGGCCTTAGCACCAACGACCTGAAACCTAAGGAGAGAGCAGCAGGAGTGAGCATCCCGACGATGAGTTTGGAAAATGAATATGCCACAGAAGATGAAAGTCCCTCTAAATACTTCCTGTGTTAAGTCCTCCACCCCCAACATGAATGAAAAAGAGATAACGATGACATTGCTCAGCTGAACTATTCTGAATGTGAAATATGCAACAAAATGATGGGGTATAATTTGAAAATATCCAGTAAAAAAAAAAAAGAAACATGAAAAAGATATCAGACAATGCAGGTCAGTTCAATTAATCAGCCATCTAGTTTAATGTGATTAATACCAAGATAAATTACTACTGCACAGTTTCTTTGAGAATAAGCTCCTTTTTTCTTCTTATAAGCGATGAGATCTAAGCAAATATGAACCAATTCAGATTTCATTCTGTATCTACTGCATCTAAAAATGATCTTTAGCAACAAAATTCTTTGTCTCTCTTAAGTGACTACAGAGAGTCAATCAAATGCACACATTTAACAAACTATCATCCAGTTTCCTCTTCAATAAATTCTATCAGAGCATTATCCTATGAGGTTTCTCTGCTACCATTACTTCAAAAGCAAAAAGCATATTCTAATTCTTATCTTGCAATGTCAAAAATATTCACTTACACCTTCTTGCTCAGAAAAATCTGAGCAAGAACACCTCTTCTCTTGGAATAAATAATATCAGCTTTTTCCTTCAGAAAACAGTAACTACAGAACCTTGTGCGGAGCTTTCCATCTCTATTCAAATCTTCAATCCTAAAGAAAAGTCAACTGGGCTTATTCTTCCTCCAAGTCATTACTTTTCCTTTAATGGTTACAGATCTTTTTCCATTCCAGTACTTCACTCAGCCTACTTCCCCGAGTCTTTTGTCTTCATCCCCATGGTCTTTCAACCACGTTGACAGAGATATCACTGGAGTGGCCAAGGAACTAGGCATATGCACCAGGGATCAATTTATCTTGGGCAAGGGAATTGACTAATAGGTTTTTTTTTTTTTTTCTGTCTCTAATTTCTGTGATTTCCCTTTGTCGAGGGGATTCCCAGACCAATTTTTTCCTGACTGTCAAAAGCACCTGCTCTCACTCCTCGGCTCAGCATCGGTCAGGCCCCTTCCAGCTGTCTGATCTCGTCCCTGGTCAGGGCACACACCTCCCTCCAGAAGCCCCGTTGGTGGAAAGGCTCCAGCACAAAGAGACTTCTGGGCAGCACTGGCCCTGTGCTGAGCACTGAGGCAGGAAGAGCGAGCGGCTGCCCATCCCATAAGCGAGGGCCGCCCTGTCATCAACTTCCTCCCTGCTCTGAAGGCCAAACAAGAGGAGGTTCGATATGAGGTCAGGAAGGCAGAGAGGGCATGCGGTAGAGACTTTCAAGAAGATTTTACTAAATGAATCTGGGATGCCAGCCAAAGCCTGGGTTAACCTCACTTGCGTCACTGGTAAACTAATCACCCTCCTGCTGAAATGGGAAAGCAAGATGTGGCCTTGGTTAAATTTCGGGAAATTGGTGAGTTTTGTGAGCTGCATAAATTCTCACCGTCAGGAGACATTTTAAATAATAATTTTGAATATCTTTCCCTCTGTTAGTTTATTTTTTTGTATGTAGTTCAAAGTGTTGGTCTTGATATTATCAAAACTGATCAATATCATCATCAGCATGTGTGTATGTTATGCACAAGCATAATTTATACGTAACAGAAGACTTGCAATTACGATATATAATTTGAGTTTAGTCCAAAACCACATATATTTATTGTATGCTTACTCAATGCCAGGCACTGTACTAGCTGATGTAACAGGAAGCAACATGGACATGGTACCTGTTCTCATGGAGTTTCTGGCTTAATGTATCTCTCTCATGTAGTTCCATCCTTCCTTTCCCTTGCCCTCCACTCTATTTGAACTGTACCTAGCTCTCGGAGGAATTACTGCACTAGTTCTTTTTCTAAAGTAGCCAGCATTCATCGAGCACTGCTGACTGCATGCCAAGCACTCCGGTAACACTATATGGATCATCTTGTTTACTCTGCTCAACAACCTTATGAAGTAGGTACTGTTATTCATCTTACATATAGATGAGGAAATAGAGAGATGAAGAAAACCATCTAAGGTCACAGAACCACTCAGTGGTGAAACTGGAACATGGGACCAAGCAGCCTGGCTCCTGAATTAGACTAACCATACTAGACTCTCCAGCTGCACAAACTTCTTATAGATTCTTTGTCACTCTGATTCTCTTTCTTCTCAGATATGTGTGTGTGTATGTGTGTATTTATGTATGTATATATATATGCACACATACATACACACATATATGTGCATATATACATATAAAATATATATGAAATACAATATTTTATATAAATATCTATATATATATAGATAGATAGATATTTATACACACACACATACTTTAAAGCTTAATTCTCAAAGGTCTCAGACTAGCATGAAAAGCCCTGTTCAGCCTGTCTTCAATCTACCATTGCAATTTTCTACTTCTAAAAAGTCACGACATACTCAGGGTACTTGGACTATTAACTTTTTCCCCAAAACAGTCCACTTGCCCCATTTTTGTCCAATTTTTATGTTCTCCCCTTTTCCTAATTGCCCTCTAGCCTCGGACATGTGCTGTCTCCTCCCTTAAGTTTTCAAAGATAGTCCAAATGGATGCTATATCTTCCTGCTTAAACTCACCCAGTGTTTTGTGGGTGGCTAGCAATTCATGGACCTTCTGCCAGGGACTCAGTTATTTGCCGAGTCTCAGGGGAAACAGTGTGTTAGAATGTGGAGCTGGCTCTGAAATCAGATTGGCCTCAGTTCAATTTCAGCGCTTGGAATGTTAGCTCTGGGACCTTATGCAAATTGGATCATGTCTGTCTCTGCTCGAAACACTTTCAGGGCTCCTCATTGCAATGTGAGGAATAAAAGATTTCTGGAATCCGATATAATTTTTAAAAATCGATTTTAAAAATCCTAACTCTACAAAGTCCAACTTTCCTCTCCGCCTTTTTTTCATAAGTCAAACCAATCTTCTTGACCGTTACATTACTCTTCGGCCGCCTGCTTTCAGTTTCGCAGATGCTCCAGCAGGCTCTTATACAGCTCCGGCCTTCCCAGTGCTGTCCTACCCATAACTTCTGCTGTGTCATCTGACTTGCTCATTCTAATCTCTCGAGTCTCAACTTTAAACTTGTCGCTTTTTCAGAGAAAACTTCCTTGACCATCCGATTTCTCCCTCCTCCCTGGATACTCTCACCAAAGCTAATTGCTTTTCTTGTATGTGGTGTGATTGTTTGTGGTTTATTTGTATTAGGTCAGTGTTTCTTGTGAGACGCCTAAGCTCCCATAAGAACAGGTACATATCTGTTTGGTTCATCACAATATCTCCCATGCTCTGCACCTTGGCACATGTAGATGCTCAAGACAGACAAAGGGTGAAATTTCTCTGTACCTCAGTTTCCTCATTTATAAAATAGGAATGACAATAACCTAAGCTCATTGCTTTTAAGAAGCTGAGCAGAGTCTGCACAGAGTAGGTGACTGATAATTATTAGCTATCCCCACATTCACTTCTGAACCACAGTCCCTCCCAGGAAACTGCTTTCTTGCTCTATCCTCCACACGACCTTGCACAGTGCTTAGGTATCATGGGCACCCATCAACACTGGCTTTAACTGAATTAAGCTATGTCATCTGAAACTATGTGTGTGTGTGTGTGTGTGTGTGTGTGTATGACTTGTTTAGTATATGGTTGTATTACAAACAAACAAACAATGAAAACATCTGAATTAAGACTAAACTGTGCTCAGATCCAAATACAAAATCTAAAAAACAATATTTATTTGTTGAACAAAGAAAGTTAGAGAATTTTTGCAGAGTAGGTCAAGTGTAGAATTCCTGATCAGAAACACAATTGTTCTAATCTTCCTATATGGATCATTACGGAGCTGTCTGAGAAACAAGAGGCACTAAAATAAAAATGTGTTTTAGGCTGGGTGACCATTTAACTTAATGACCGCACCAAAACATTTTTAAGAGTGAAAAGAGGTGGTATTAATTATATTGGGGCCAGACACATAAACCTGGATTGTTCGAGGGCTGGTATCTAGTGTCCTGGGTTTGTGAAAACCTCAATTCTAACCATACGGCACCAGTAAAAACAAAGGTTTTTGTTTTTCCCTATCGGTCCATCTACATCTAGCAATTTCGACTTTTATCATTATTTATTTTTGATAATATGATATTAGAATATCATTCAGCAAAATATATGATCAGCATAATACCTGATTTACCCCAGATGGGGCTCACAGAAAAAAAAAAAATAACTTGATTAAAAAATAACCAGAACGCAGTGAGGGAGGGGGTCTGAAGCCCACCCACCATAGTGTCAGAGCTCTGACGCTGGTTTGCTCAGCACCTTGCTCCACGAGGTTGCTGTTCCAATGCTTTGGGGCTCCCAACATGAATGCTTTTGTCATCTACCATAACAAATCATTGCTTATGTCTGAATTCGTATTTTCGAAACATGCAGGCTCATTACATTTATTGCATTTTAAATGATATTTAAAATTGAGGTAAATAATTTAAGGAGAAAATATCAAGGGCTTGAAATGAATATCTTTAAATATAATGCAATCAGGTAGATATTTTTGCAATGTTTGGTGACATTAATGTGGTGATACTGAGTAACTGCTGACAATTAGTCAGAAGATGGAGCAGAGGTCTTGTAAGAAAATTACTCCCAGGTGACAAAATATTGAAAATTCAATTATACTCTGTTTATTATAGGCTTACACTAGCAACTACATTCCTAATAAAGACCTTGATAATAAACAAATTAATGGGAACACAGGGGAGTACTTTTAGAAATTTTTTTTTCCATATAGTATTCTATAATATTGATTTCTAAAGTGCTCCAAATGACAGAAAGCTTGCTAAAGAAAAATTTTAACATAAAGTATATGTATAAGAAAATACAATATATTAAAAATACAATATATTGAAGTACTCTGAAAATAATTTTAATATATGACAATGTACAATAAATTTAATGTTTAAAATTTCAAATTATGCAAGTGTATAAATCACTTATGAAAGAAAGTCTAGTGAATGCAAATAAGAGGAAATCATAATAAGGGATGCACAAATGGTCTGAATTTTAATTAAAACAGTATGTCATGGAAGTCAATGCATCCATTTGCCGTTTTACAAATGTGGTTTTAAAAACATCCATGAGCTAAAAATCTTGAAATATTTTTACAAATCTGAATATACAAATATCTACTTTCTCAACAAGAACATCAAGACATTTGTCTGCACAGAGCTACTTCTTCTATTTATGCCTCCCAACATTTTCTGCCATTATGCCTAGTTCAATAGATACTTCATTCATTCACTCAATTGTTGAACAAATTTAACGGGGCACCTACTTTGGGTGTAGCTTTATTGCTACACATTCCATGGAATAGATGTGGAAGCCTCAAGGATCTCAAGGAAAGATGAGGATGATAACATTATTTGGTGTTTAAACAACCAGGAAAAATAAGCTTAAAGAATTTATGTTTTCTAAGAAGGTTGATTCAACTTCTGTCCTGTCTTCTCTGGTGAACAGACATTTTATGGAGCCAGAAATCAAGAGAATTAGAGGAAAGAAAGATTCCTAGATGTTAGGAAAGGACAAAAAAAAGGGCAGAAATTTGAATTAAGTAATATATACAGGGACTAAGAATAACTTTGAAATAGTTTGAATCTGATGAAAGTATATGGCAGTGGAGAGATTTCAAGTAGGGAAGTAAGACAAAGTCAAAAGCTTGAAATTTTGGAAGTGATTTGGAAATGGGAAGTGGAAATAAAAAAAAAATGGCAAATTAAACTCTACTTTGGCAAATCATTTTGATTTGAAAAATATATAATGAAAGTCATGTAAGTTGATAATGTTAAAAATGTTTTATGGTAGTTTATGTTTGGAAAATGTAAAAAGTTCCATTGTGAAAGAGAGAGAATATGTTTAGTTCACAACTTATATTTGCAACTTTATATTTATATTGCAGGTGGCAATATAATTTAAATAAGAAGAGGAATAGAAAGGATATCAAAGAAGCATCAAGAGGCCAACAACAACAAAAAGCAGAATTCAAAATCAAATATAACTCAGATTCAGTCTGTGAAACAAAAAAGATTTAGTGACTGCTTTAGCAAAAAACAAAAAAACAAACAAAAAAAACAACAACCACCTGCCCACCCACCCAACCAACCACACACACACGCACATAAAATCCACTTTGCTAAAGGGCTAAACGTTAGAGGAAAAAAAGAACACATGGAGGATACATTGCCCCAAATAATGACAAATTAATTCAGGAATATTAAAAAAGACAAACGTGACTAAAGAGGTCTGAAATGCATGAGTAATTCTAGTTTCTATTAGAGTTATTTCTAAATACAACCTATACACCCTGGTAGGTGTTGTTTTTCAGCTTTGTAGCCTCTACAGAGTCAGGAACAATGCTTTGGCTGTGTTGAATGAATCAATTAAAAACAAGGTAAGAAGACTTGGATAACAACATTTTCACAAAATGGAGGAATCTGAGATAAACTTAAAAAATGTTGTATAGCTGGAAAGAGAGAATTAAAAAGAGAAGTTTAGAAGATACCCTCTCAGCGGAGAAGTTACGATGCCAACAGCTCTCCAAAATGTTTCCTGTGAGCTGGCAGAAAGAAACACCTTTCAAGTCTTGCTCCAGAGACTTCCAGGGAAAGGCTAATAAAACTGTCCAGGAAGACAAGGGCCAAATAAAAGTTGGCGCACGTTCGCCTGTTGATACCTCCTCATAACTCGGGAGGGGCTTTTCTGTGTTAGTGTTGAAGAGGCAAAGAAAAATAAAACTTCCTCTCCAGAAAGCAATGGAAGCCACTGAAAGTGAGAGATGTTATCTCTCTTTATAGAGGGTAATGATCACAGATGTGACCATTGTCAGGACACTCAAACTGGAAAGAGATATACTGATTTAATAATCAATGAAGCAAGTAATTACAGGTGTTCCATGTTAACATTCCTTCCAAATGGATTACTCGTTCCTTCAGTATAGGGCGTATCACCACTATTTATTATATAAACACTAAATTAATCATCTAAGCACAAAATAAACAACAAAATTAATTATTGTTGCTCTTATAACGAGCTATATGAAAATGCATCACAAATGTTTAGTTTTTTGCATGTCTCATATATTTTACCACTAAAGAAAAACTCTTTTATTGATCAAATATCTGTTTGCAAACAAATTACTCTTTGAAAGATATATTTTCCAAGTGAACTATGAAAGAAATAGAAATAATTAAAATATATTTAAAACAAAATAAAACAATTTGAAATTATTAAAGACAAAATCACTCCATCGAATATTACTTAAAATTTTGTAAAGGTGTCACTGTCATACTTAGTATAGAAAATATGCAAAGTATAGTTAAAAGAAACCAACTACTCGTTTATGTTTTTCATAACATAATGAATCTGTTGACAGTACATATATTGCTGTTATTTATAATCCCATGGTGACAAGAAAATGTCACCAATTACTGGCTACAATGACAGAACACAACTTATTCCTAATGATTTATACCCGTTAGGGGGAAAAAAAAGTAGGCTACAAAAGACAGCTACCATTCTATTTCCCAATAGCAGTTTTCTAAGTGAAAGTATTTTTTGCAAAGGATCGCAAGTTATTTCTGTTAATGAGAGTGTGCATAATTTACCTATATAACACCTTAAATGACAAACTAAAATAAGACACTCTAGGGTTTATTTTTAAAACAGATACAACTGAAATATCATGTTTACGGAGCAGGCTTTCATCAACTTACATATTGTATTCCCTTTTAAACCTAGATCTTGTTAAATCTGAATTGACTTTTTAGAATGTGGGAAATGAGATTTGAAAAGGTACTTAGTCGGCCCTTCAAAAACATATTTACTGCTCATCCTGGCTTATTAAGAACTACGGGTCGAAAGAAACGTGTAATTGAGCACCTCAGTTATAAATTTAGAGTGATGACACAAGAGGAGAAAGTAGGGAGAGGGTCTGATAATTATAAGCAGGAGAGTAAACTAAATATTACAATACAATTTTACTAGATTAGTAAGATTAGAGGATGTGAGAAGAGAGTTATAAGAAGATTCTGATCTAGTGATCTATAGTAAGAAATAAAATCTGGGAAATCAGAGTTTTATGGAAAATTCTAAAAAAAAAAAAAAAAAAGTCCAAAGTTGAAATTACAAAGAAATTACTGAAGAGGCAGAAGGAAAGGAAAAGTAACAGGTGATGGACTTTTTCATGGTTACAGTAGTAACATCATGGTAAGACTTAAATCAGAGTTGACTAAAAGGGCCATAAAAGGGGATTTAATCATTAAGAACATATTTTGAGGACAGA
Source organism: Rousettus aegyptiacus (assembly GCF_014176215.1). Lineage (NCBI taxonomy): Eukaryota > Metazoa > Chordata > Mammalia > Chiroptera > Pteropodidae > Rousettus > Rousettus aegyptiacus. Next base: position 29,357,715 of record NW_023416286.1, read on the forward strand.
CATCTTGCTTTTTAATATACTTTTGATAGGCATCATAGGCACTAAAAATAACTTTGAGCAGAATGTAGTGTTATTATCATTAAAACAGCAAGAGAAAATGTGTGTGCACGTGCGTGCGTGCGTGCGTGCATGTGTGTGTGTTGAGGTCCCCATAAACTAAGGAGACATGATGAATTGGGAAAAAAGCTCAGTTAATAATGAAGATGATTAGGACTAGGTAGTAGAATCAATTTATCAAGGAATGAATATTGGGCCTAATTAGTTTTGAGAAAAGAAAGGTAACAGTCTTGTTTCTCAAGTATAAAAAAGATTATGACATAAAGTTGAGGACCAAAATTTATTCACTTTGTAACAAGAACCCAGGATAAAAATCAGAAAATATTTCTAATTAAACAGATACAGGTAAATTTACAGAAACCATTCGATCTAGCTCAGTGGTATCTTTCTTAGCTTCTTTACAGAGAACAAAACTAATGCCTCACAAGGTCTCTTTCAGACTTATGATGATGACTTTCAATTATGTCGCAAGTCCTTTAGCAACATAAAGCAGAATTGATTTGTAGAGATCATTTCCCCTAGAAACAAGCTGATAATCACATGAACATTCTTTCAGTGAAATAATAACCTGAACCAGATTGTGTTTTGAGAGCCTGTAGTATAGTAAGAAAGGCAGAGGTAATAAAATAGTACATGGGCAAAATTGGGGTAGGAATGATTCACGTATGGAAATTAAGTATGACTACGGTTAAAACACAGCAGTATAGGTAAAACAAAACAGTATGTTCAAAACCAAATCTACCTCTTTGTAAAAAGTGCACGAAACAGAAAGAGAAAATGTTATGATTTTTTGCTTAAAACTGCCTTATCTTTAAAAAAAAAAGATTGATGGAAATATTTAGGTAATGTCAGTTGTTTTTGTCCTCATCTCTTAAACGTCTAGGACCTACTTGCTAGGTATGGTAAGGTATTCACTAAAACATTCTTCCAAAGTATCACTAATGAGAAAATTTTCTAAACTTATACAATAAAATACCATAGAATTCTTAATATTTACTTGGATAAAACTTTAGCACTGAAATAAATTTAATTTAGGGAATCTAAAATAACTAATACAGATAGAATATCAGTCAAAACAGAAGATAAAATCTGTAGGCAATAGTATATATTGTATTAGTTCAAGGATCATAGTTCCACTTTTTTTGTACATGTAATGCTCATAAGAGGCACACACAGAGTAAAGGAAACTTAGATTATGTTTCACTGATACAAATGATGAATCTAATTTTTCTTGCCACTTTAAGTGGTTTACCAGATTTTTATGCTTCGTATCTTCACTTTGCTGGACCTTTCCTAACCCAGTATGACTTCCCTCCCTTGAGAGAAATCCTTAACAAAACTTTGCAATATTAGCCTTTTAATGTTAACTAAAGAGAAAATAATGCATACTAAAAATTATTTATAAGAAGGCATAGTTTGAGAAAACGCTGACCCAAAGATACTGAGTGAATTATCCAAGATAAAACAATGAGTTAATCATAGAACTAGAATAAGAAACCAGGTTTCTTAACTTCTAATCAAGTGTCCTTACCGCTATGCCTATGAAACACTTTTTTTTAGTATGGTAAGATCACATCTTAAACTAAGAAGCATGAAATGAATTTAACTGCACAGAAGTTCATAGTGACATGGAAGACATTTAAATTCACAAGGCTCTTTCCTTCTCATTGAAAAGCAAAAGCTCTTGTGGGGACCTCTACCCTATTTTTGTCTGGACACCAATTTGTTCTACACAAGAATAAGCAGTGTTTGTAGCGGGTATCATATTTAGACTGTGGCTTCAAATTCTGGCTTTGTAATTTAGTGCCTGTGTGACCTTGGCGAGATATTTAAATTCCCTAAGACTTAGTTTTTGTTCCTTGGTAAAACAAGGAAAATGGTACTAACCCCAGAGGTTGTTATATTGAATAAAATAGGTGCTCAATAAAATCCAAATAGCTACCTCTGTCTCTACCTCTATCTCTGTCAATGTCTGTTCTGTTATTTAGAGCCTCTATAATCATTTTTCTAAAGAACAATAACAACATTCACATTCAAAATCCTTAGCAATTATCACTGGAAAGGTCATTGTAACAAAATGACTACTTTTAAAATGCTTTTGCTCTTTCTAGGGGAAGTAAAAATATTTTGGAGTGAATACAAACTCTTCCATAAAGAAATGATGTCTTGATAACAGAACCAGAATTGTTCGGAGTAAGAGGATTTTTGTGGGTGAAATTTTCTAATTAAAATAGGATAAGAAAACGTATTTCCTGGAAGGGGTCAATCTAAGCTCTCACCTTTTCTGATCTCTCTTCAGGAAAAGAAATCTTGCCTGACAGCTGTCAACTATCAGTGAGCTAGTTACATATGCAGTACGAAGTACTTGAAATTTGGGGAAGGTAACTAGGACTCATAGGTATACATGGGAAATATTTTTATCCCTTCAACTATAAATTTTCGCCTCCAAATAATCCCTTTTCATCAATTTTTATCCTTTTAGAGATCAATCTGGGAGTCTATAGGTAAAAATATGAAACTTTAAAGAAGCATTGCAGCTCACTCTTTCCAAGCCTCTGAGCTGATCTCTTACTATTTTGAGATAAAATAATAAGTGCCCTCTGTGGGTAATGGTAGAACCAGGAATTTAGCACCTAGACCCTCAAAGATGCAAATGTTGAAAATAAGAGCTATTGGAATCAATATCCTTTGTCTTTACACTACTGAAGAGCCCTGTGCCTTATCAAGCCATCTATGGTACGCAACTATCTCAATTTAAAATCTCCATCAGGATTGAGGCCCACGGGTAGAAGAAGGATATTTCCTATTAATAATTTCTCATCCTCCTTCCTTGCACCATCCTGATGCAGATCCTGGTTTCTCTGGCAGTTCCTGTGGAAACTGTATCAGTTGCAAACCCCCCACTAACATCGTGGTGAAAAGAAATACAAAGTCAAGAGTACAGAAAATCTATTTTACATAGTGATTGTTTTGAGATTTGGAAGGAAGTAACTAAAATGTATGGGGATAAAATATTCCCAGACTCTGCTTGCTCTTCAATCGCTGAGGCTCAAACTCTAGAAGAAAATTAGTGCACCTGAGGATACTGGAGTATGTGAGAGTTAGCTGAAATGTTATGATGTAGTATTCTTGGTGCATACTGAGTGATAACTGAATGTCCTATTCTACAGGATGACTCAGGAGATATGGAGAAATAACTTTCTTTTGAGTCTGACATACGTCTGTCATTATTCACTGTCCATCTTATTCTCTAATAAAACCATTACATATTCCTTTAAACCCACATTTATATTTAGTTTTTGATAACATCCTTTATATGTTTGCTGTTTCACAAAATGCAATGTACTATGTACTCCATGAACTTCTGTACTATGGTTCTATGCAACTGTGCAGACGACGGTCTATTTCAACTATCTTTCTATGGCCTTTCCTTTTTTCCTACTGCAGCGGCATTTTTCCAGGTTCTGCTCTCAAAGAGTCATCGTTAGCTCCTTACTCTTTCTATCTCATATGACAAAGTCCTGCCAACACCATAACTTGTTCCTCTTCTCTATACACGATAACACCTGCCTGGTTCACATGGGACCTCGGCTCATCCGATCCCAGTTCACCCTGATATAGTCCATTCATCATGTCGCAGCTCTCCTCTAGGACATGGACTGGACAGATACCATCCAGAGACAATTGTAGACTTTTCAGCATGACATTTACGGTTCTTCTATAAGTGGATTCCATCTAAACTGTCAGCTTTAACTCGCGCTGCTTCCCAGGAGGTTTCTTCCAGATTGGGTGGCCTCCTTACAGCTACCAATGTTTCCCCTTGTTGCTTCCAAGCATTTCAAGTTGTTCCAACTGTAAGCATGCACTACTCGTCTCTGCACTTTAAACATATTGTACCACTTTCAAAGTCCTGCCGAGATTCTATAAATTCTGAAAAATCTTTCCTTTTCTGAATCTTTATTGCTGTTCTCTACTCAATGTGCCATTTAGCAATGTATTTCATTTAGCTGCTTTGCCTTCTAATTTTTCCCTATTTGTAAAACCCTGTATCTCTCTATATCTTCAAGTCTATAAGCTTAACGGGAAAGGGTATATTTTATTCCCTAAAAATGTCTCTCAAAACATTTAATATAAGAATGTTCACAAAATATGTGCATAATACATCTTGACGTTTTGCAGGATTAATGCTTTATTTTTTTAATGAAAACATAAATCTCAATAACTGCTTCTAACATTATATGTAATTTCCATAAGCCTGTTTAAGTCTGTTTTTCTACTAGTACATGTTTTGTAATGCCGAAAGGTGCATAATGCACTGCTAGTGGCTAACTGTGTATTTCTGAAAATGTTTATTTTTAGTTAGTATTCTAGTTCCCTCAGAAACTACTAAGCCTAAATTTAGTATCTAAAAATTAGTATTTATATAACATATTTCACAAATCTTATCCCACTTCTCTGCAAATATTGCAAATATTGATGTCTTATTGTTGAAATTTAAGTAGATTAGTATATATTTATTAGACGTTATGCAACTTCTTCTAATTAAAGTAAGTGGCATTTATAAAAGCAAACTGTGTGAAGAAAATTAATTTAAATTCCTAAACCACAGACGACAATAAAAACTTTAGCTAGATTAAATGTAATATATTATATGTGTGTGTGTATATATATATATATATATACACATATATCTAAGAAAATATAAATAATTATACGTTCTAGGGGTAAAGTCAACATTTTTAAGCATAAAAATGGCACATGTAAATAATATAATTGACGACTATATGTTAAAGTTTATAAAAAGTTATTTATATCAAATATATCTTAAAATTAAATTGAGAAAAATATTTGCAAAAGATTAAGATCTACATATTTTAAAAGACACAAAGTATAATTAAGATTCTTATATAAAACCACTTGCAATTCAAAAAGTAAAAGGAGTGTATGTGTATGTATGTATATGTGTATGTACGCATATATGTATATGTATATCTCCTGCATCTTTTCCAACAGGCTATGGATTGATAGAAAGAGATTTATCTCCCTTTACTGTTACCATTTGCTTAAAGTTTTTAATTTATTTAATAAGGATACAGAAACTTTATAGATATGAATTTCTATGCCAAGCTGGAGTAAATAAAGATTTTCTTGGCATCTAGAATCTCTAATGAGGAGGGTGGAACTGTTTAAGCGAGATGGTATCCTGCTAGACTTGAGGACCAAATATTTGTGCTACATCCCAGCTCTTTTATACTTGGAGTTTGTGTGACTATTCACAACTACTGTGTGACTTACACATATGTCTATGAGTAGAAGGCCTGAATTTAAAGAAACGTTTATACATATCAGGCCTTCCTGAAACCAAACTTGTCTCTTCAAGGCCATATGTATGCATGAGGGGAAAAGGCAGTCAGTGTCCTGTCATCTTTGAGTTTCATTTCTCCCTTCAGCTTCCTTATGTCCTGGAAGATCAATTTCTTCACATGCCCCAATAGAATAATGCACAAAGGACATAAATTGGCGATTCACAAAAGAAGAAACAAACAGTACACGCACATATGTGAGAACATAAGCAACCTATTAATCAAATGAATATAAATTATAACAGTAAGCTACTGTGTCCCATCCATCAAGGTGCCAAAATTTTAAAGCATGGCAACATTTGTTGTCAATGGTTTGTAGAAAAAAGATGCTTTTTAATACTGCTACTGGGGTGTAAATTGATACTTTTTTTTTTTTTTGGAGGGCATTTTTACAGAGTGTATCAAAAGTTCTAAATTGCACGCACCCTTTCGCTCTGATATTCCACTTTGAAGAATTTATTCCAAGGTAGTAATAGATTAATGGCAAGGATTTCACCACTAGGATAGTTATTACAATATAATTTATAATAGCAAAACAACAATTTATAAGAGTGTAACAACCCAGATGTCCAAAAGTAGTAAATATGTTAATTTCTGATAAATCATAGCATCAAAAAGTATTATGTTGAAGAAGCATATCTAATAACATGGGGAAACAGGTCAAAATAGAATTTTCAAATTTAATTAAAAATATACACTCAAGATGAAAAATGTAAATATCAAAATAGAAAGTAGTTAATGTTATCCATTTTCTTTTCTACATTGCCAATAAACATATAATGCTATGTAATAAAGACAGATACATTAAGGGCATAAATTTAAACATTCATAATATTTTATATTTGTTTGTTTAAGTTCCATTTTTATCATTCCATCAAAACTTTTCATTTTACTTGGGTTATTGAGGCAGTACAATGCAAGTAATGATTAAATACTTAAAAGAGTCTAATGATTATCTGAGGCCTTAAACTCTTTAAAGTTCATTTGAACAATCTGGTTCACCTATAAGCACATTTTGTACCCTCTAATCTATAGAATGATACTCCAGTCACAGTAAATGAGACACAGTCCATTATAAGAGAATGTTTCATACTTGTTTTCTGCAGCAACTGACATTTCATTCAAGCACTTTCAAATCCCCTAGGAATCCCCATCTGCTGTATGTCAAAATTTTAAGATCTCTCTTTGTGAACTTTAATGCCTCTATAAAAACCAGTTGGAAGGGCAAGTCTACTTCCTACTGATGACTTTGATTTTAACCAATTTGAGACAAACCAATTATTTAATGTAGTCTGAGTAACTGTTTCACAAAGACACAATTTTTCAAATTTCAATATACAAATAGTAACTACCACTTTGGCTTTTTATAGCTTATTTCTAGTTCTCATGGATATAACACTTGCGTTACAGTGTTTCAATACCCTATTGTGTTTTTTTTTTATAAAAAGAATGTTTGGTAATATCTCAAAAGTGTTTGTTAATAATCCAATTTGTTTATATAATTTTATGTTTGTAAACATGTATCTTGTTTTTAAGCAAAAAAGGCATTTAATACAACTAATGCAAAACTTTGTGGCAGTTATTAAGGTGGAATCACTTATTTTCTAGCTATTAATTTAATCATAATATATTTATGTCTACCTATTATATATCTATATATTTATCAAATATCTATACATTTTGTATGTTATATACAGATCACACACACACATATAAAGGGTCAAGGAAAAAAATAAGAAGTTGCCTACATATGCACAGTACTGAAATCAATCCCATTAGTTCAGGCTCCAAAGTCAATAACTACCTGTTTTCAATTAGAGATTATTTTTTACAATTTTATAGAACTATTTTAAACAAAATATCAATTTTGAATATGAATTTACTTTCCCTAAAACATTTTCATGACATTATGACATAGACTTTTAAGTCCATTAAATTATCAACTTATATTACACTGACTTTGTATTGCTATGATTTTAATTGATATAGATAGAAATGCACCTTTTTTAAAGTATACCTTTTCTATAGGAAACACTAAACTAATTATGCACACAGATTTGCAACATAAAATAATATCTTGAAAGATAAAAAGTTTTGAGGAATTCACAGTACATAAATTTATATACCAAGGATCTCTTTGCTCCTGATCCCCAGAGGCCAGAGTGTATTAATTTTCCCCTTAATCGCCTCTACTTTCACCTTCTCATTGTTGTATCACCTTTTCCCTTTGTTTATAAAGATGCTGAAATGTCCTCCAATGTGAAAATATCCCCGGCCCAGTTTTCCCCAGGAGTTGCCAGCCTTGCTCCCTCCTTTCTTAGTCGAGCTCAGGAAAGAATAATCTGAACTTGCTGGTGCCATATTTTAGGCTTTTGTTAATCTTTCCACCTCTTGCAATTTGACTGCCACACCCACTATACAAAAATTAACATCCTCCTGTCATTCCAAAGGATAAAGTTGGCGCTTAACTTCCTATACCTCTGGAAGTTTTTGATTCTGCTGATCATGCCTTATCCTTCTTGTCTTCTGTGAACTGATCTTGTTTGGCTTTCTTTTTTCTCTATGGAAGGTCCCTCTTTGTTTTTTCTTGGTGCTTCTCCTACACCCTATGGTAAATATTAATTAACTCAGGATTTTATCTTTAGTCCTCTTCTCATTCTGGTTGCTTTGGGGGAGAGGTTTAATTCTTCCTCATGGCTTTAACTGCAATCATATAAATCATAAAGTATATATTTCTAAACGAAATGTAATATAATATTATATAAAAATTGTTTAATAGATTCTGTACTTTGATGTTGTATAGACACCTCAAATACAACCTGTCCATGTCTGAATTACTAACTTTACCTCAAACGATACACTTTAACCTCCAACTTGTACTAAACCATCACTCACCCAGCCTTGCATGTTAGAGGGTCTTTTAAAATGTCTTCCTCCTCCCTAACCACAATACAATGAATTAATCATCAAATCTTGACTCTATTTGAATCAGTCTTCCTTTCCTCCCTGGTTATTGGTTAAAACTTCTACATTTCATCACTTTGATAATTATAATATTACCTAATTGACCAACTTGCTTTCAGGTGTAACCCGTAAAGTCCATTATGTATTCACACAGCAAGAACTTCAGTTCCAGGTTCAGCCACTGGGTGGTGTGAGCACAGAGCTACAGGGGTAAACAGGGCCATGTCCCTACCCAGCTTAACTCTCCACTACTTTCAGAGTACTTTGTTAAATGCAAATACAGCTATAATATTCCTCAGCACGAAAATCCTTCAGAGCCTCCCTATCTAGGTCCAAGAGGAAAAAGTGCATATTCCTGAGTATGGCCAAAAGGCCCTTTGTGAAGTGGTCTGGGGCCACTCTCACAGCCTCAACTCTCATCACTCATCCGCACACCCTGTGCTCCAGGTGCCAGACGGCTTGTGGCTCTCGGAACAGTCCTCAGGGATTTTACATTTTCTCCTTCACAGCTTTGTCTACATCTTAAATTTCTACAATCCTTTAAGCCTGTGTTCCATTGCCACCTCCTTCCTCCTTTATGAAACATTCTCTCCTCTCCCAGCCCCAATCTCTGTTGGCAACAGTCTGCTCTATGCTGACACTTACTTTGCATATTGTGTTGCAATACTTCTCTCCACATTAGGATATAATTGTCCGCTTGCCTGTTTGCACAACCAGCCTATGAATCTCTGGAAGCCAGGGACTACCTCTTACTCATTTTTGGCTTTTTAGTACCTAGTACAATACCCAACATGTACTATTCATTGAATGAAGACATAGTTAATATACTAAATAAGAAATTAATCAAAAAATCTCATCTAAACATTATTCAGTTTCAGTTTCTGTGTGACTTGAAATAACATTTAAAGTCAAGTTAACATTCCTAAGACATTTTTTAATTGCCTTTTTCTCAAGTTTACATGCAGTTTTATTCATTTTAATAGGCATTCGAAAAGCCCTTACATTTAGTTTATGTACAGTCTATTCATTATGGAAAACTATCTCAAGTGAACTGGTAAATATAACAACATTCCAATACAGAGAAGCCACTGTTCAAACTACTCAGTAAATAAGGTATAAAATTTTCACATTTAAACCTGTATGTGTATGCAATGGTAATAAACAGAATTATTATCTAAATAGCATAAAACATATCAGTTAGTTGCTCTTCAAACACTTGAATACCCTTGGAATGGCAAATAAACTAAGGTTCTTTGGCTCTAACACTTACTATTTTCTATTTCAGTGATAATTACATCAATAAACCTGATTCAGCATTCGCTGCTGTTCAATTCATTAATTAAAACAATTTGGAGCTACCACTGTGATTTTTCAAGGATATCAAAAACACATTCAAAAATCAAAATAGCATACATCATCAGTTTTGATATGTGCATAGTATGCTTTACTTTGATTTAGACTCTACAATTAAAAGAATATTCAGGATTTAAACAGAGATGGCATGTGTTTCATCTACTTTTAACAAAAACACTTAGAATACAAGTTGAGTTTTATAGAAATGGCAATATATTGTGAAGAACGGTAAACTGCCAAGAGCTTTTGAAAAATCATCTTAGAATAGATGATATCGATGTATATAAATACTTAAGTGATAATAACAATAGTAGTGGAGTTTATAGTATTCTTAATTCTAATTTCATAATACTAAATTTTTAAAACTTCATTTAAGTCATAACTTACTGTGCTCAAGTGACTTATAACATGTCCACAAAATGAATATATTTCACCTTTAAATGAAATATAGAATTTTTCTGCTAAAAGAGCAACAAGTTGTTATTTAAACTATAAACATATACAAATCAAGGCAACAAAATTATTTTTATATATTAGAAACTATTTGCATTTTGCAAAGCAGCACTTTAATTCTGAGCTTGATTAAATAAGCATGCAACATAATACTTTTGCTATTTTTGACATCCCAGAGCACCTAAAACATAAAATATAATTTACAACAGCAGAACATGCCAGAATTGACCATTACATGCCAGAAGAGGGCCCATAATGGAATTTATATCTAAGTTATAGTTTAGTATGTGTAATAGAATCTCATAAAATTAGAATAACTCTGAAATACCATTTATTTCTTGTAGCAATGAAATTCCATCTTAATTCTACAATCAATTTCCTAAGTAGGCTGAAAGGTTCTTGGATACAGTTCTAAGGAACAGAATTAGGCTAGTTAGGCAAAATAATGTACTTCTTTTCAAATTATCTTCAGAGAACTCAAATATTATTCCCTTTGTGAAAAGAGCCAAGAGAGAAATGGCATCTGTGTCCTTGCTGGAAAGATCACAAAGATGTGACATAACAGGGTACTCCAATGCTACTAGTAGTTTCTCCCAAACTATTCTAGAATTTAATTGGCAATAGAATAGCTACAAGTCTTTCCACATCCTCTCTCTCACCTATCTATAGTTGCTCAGAAAGAGAAAAAATTGCACTGCCCACTCTTTTAGAGAACATTCTGCCTGACATGGTGATTTGAATTGCAAAATAGCTAAAGTTCTCTGGTGAGAGATTGATGTAAATGTTATCACTATAATAATTTATCAAATTGGTTTATGGGGTATATCTTTTTTCTTTTAAAGTACAATAATTCAACTTTTAGACTTTATCTTTCCATACAGAAAGTAGACTTTTAAAATACTATTTCAAAGGACAAGTAAATTGGTTCCTTGAAGTGTTTTAGCTGTGCAAGCAAGTATCTATTAAACCTAAAAATACTGCACTTTAATGTTAGACCCTCTGTTAGCCAAATTAGCCCTTAATACTTTAGTATCATGCACAATTAGTGTGGCATTAGCGAGGTCCTACCATAGGTATATTGCTAAGACCCCAGGTGAGAAAGAGTCTTCCAGGAATGATTTATTTTATTGTGTGAACTGATGAGCATCAGTTAAATTGCCTTTTAATTGACTGGCTGTCTAAGTAACATGCCTTTGAGGGAAACACTACTTTTGAAATTTCCTTTGGCCAGGGGAGGAAAGAGCATGCTAAAGTCTTTGAAGTCTACAGCCATCAGACTAATTATCAGCACCATTCAATGTACATTCATTTAATTACAGTAAATTAAAAAGGATGTGAGGTCTTGGAGAAAAATAAAAGAGTCAATAAATTGTGACAGAAATTCCAGACTCTGCAAATTATCAAGTGCCTTTCCTGGAGGAGATGGCTGGTTCTCCCTCCCCTTGCCAAATGCGCAAACACTTCGGTGGTGCAGACAGAGGGAGAGCTTGAAAGAGGTGGTGGCGGGGGGCAGGAGGAGACCTTTGCTGTAGCCCAAAACTAGGCAGGTACTCGATACTACTTATCTAGCTGAATCTTCATAATCATTTAAGAAGGAGACACATTTTTCTAGCTTTTTATAAATCATAAGAGCACGCACACTTATTTAGAACTCATTAGATGCCAGGCACTGTTCAAAACACAATGTATACCTGAACTTAATCCTCACAACAACCCTTAAGGACTGTGTACCATTTACTATTGTCTCTATTTTACTCTTGTTGAAGCTGTAGCACAGGAAGGTTAAGTAACTCGCCCAAGATCACATAGCTGGGAGGTGGGAGGCCAGTTTAAACCCAGGTGGTCTGCCCGCTACAACATATTCTCATTTACTTTGGCTCTCAAGGTTCCAAATTGTGGGGGGCTAGAAGCAAAGTGCCAGCTCCTCCTGGTCTGTCAGACATCAAAGGTCAGCATGTTCTAAGGGACTAAGAGATTGTGGAGACTGGGAGGAGGATGAGGATGAGGACCTGAAGCTGCCAGGCACCGCAACTCTGGAACCAGCAGTACGACTATAACTGAGGAAGTAGTAGGCAAAGAAGGGAAAGTTGGGAACTTGAATTCTAGGTGATTCAGAAACAGTCTTAGGGGTTGAATGGAAGGATCCAAACCCTAATGGGCATGATCCAAATCCAGGCATCTTTCATGACACCATGCTGCTGAGTGACAAAAGGACAATATAAGCTTGGCTTCTTCTGGGAAAAGATTCACAGACTAACATTTTTAAAGCTAAAAGGTAGCTGTTTGAAAAAGAAGTTCATTGTCCCTGACATTTAAATAGATATTTGGAATTGAGATCAGATTGCCTGCAAAGCTGGATAGTGGAGAATCAGTCAGGGGTCTTTTAACAATATACATCAGAAACAGAAAAGATGCCTAAAACAACCCAGAGCACACCAGTAATATTTCCTTTGAGTAGGGCATTCCGTCATACTTATTATGTCACCTCTCAACAGCTTACTAGAACTGCTGCTAATAAGTGGTCACGCACCACTGGCCCTCCCGTATTTGTCCTGGAGCGTGGCAGTAGACTTAGAATAATGAAGACAACCACAGCAATCAATATGTGTCAAGAAAGGACCTCTTCATATCCTTAATTTCGAACAAAATTAACATTTGAAATTCCATATAAAACTCAAATTCACTGTAAAAAAAAATTTTCCCCTCAAAATGCTTTTTAACTTCAAATCCCCATGATTCATGAAGAGTTAGTTTTGCAAAATAATAAATTTTATCACTTGTTATGAATCTCTGTGAACATGAAGATATGTGACATGGTCTGAATGTTCTTTTAGTCTCTTGGGATGCTCAGACCATCAAAATTTCATTAGCCTCACAGCAGTTCTAGCGCCTTCTTAACTTGAACTGTTGGCCTCTTTATCAATAAGTAAATGAAATCTAATCCCTTTTAGTTACTAAACTCTTCTTTGAAGTTATAACTAGAACATCAGGCACTCGGCTTGCATAATTTTACAAATGTTGAATAACATTTTTTTTTTTCTGGAGGAAACAACCTTATTCACAGTTATTTCAAATAATGAAAACAGTCAACGAATACTCCCATGTAAACAGGATGAAAACGAGTCAGTGTCTGGTTTCTAAATTAGTTTTCATTTCAGTAGGATATTTTACACATGTCCTTCTTGCTTCGACCTATAGTGGTATAATAAAACTTCCATGGACACAACTCAAGCAAGTACAAAAATGAATAATATTAGACAAAGTAATTGAAAGTGAAAGAAAAATATAATTGAAAAATCAATAGGCTTTCAAAATTAGAGCAATTAAAAATACCTGAGGATAGAATTGAATTATTTTAGTAACTCGATGTTAGAAGTATTTTACTAGAAGTATTAATCTTGCTAAAAATATGGTTTCGAGGACATTCTTTATAAAGATGTTAGAAGACCATGTGTATGATTACAAATTTTAGTTTTTTACTATAAGCCAGTTTAAGAAAAAAAAAAAGGTAGTATTTCATATCAGAAAAAAACTCCTCAATACTCTTGTTTAATTCCATAATTCAAAATTATAAGGTCTGCTTCCCCAGATCTTACTGTAGTTAATTACTTTAAAGGGAATCTTCTTCCTTCTGACTAATCACTGAAAACTCAGAACAAATAAATTAATCTGAAATGTTCCTATGAATTTACATATTAAATCTACAACATAGCCAGCATTCAGTAAGGGGTCATATCTATTTTATTTCCACTTTCGTTTTCTTCCTTGAGCTGACCTCATTAGAAGTTCTTAGACCATCAAAATGTTTAAAAAAAACAACCACAGCCAAATCTTGGGAAAAGAGTAAACACAAGTTTAAGTCATCACTTGCCCAAATCAACAAACATTGTTTTTGACACTTTATACTCTTAACTTAGCTGGCCTGTTTACTCTCAGCGAATGCTACCAAATGTTTTGAATTTTAAGGCAAGGCCCATGACAGTCTCTTTCTATCTCTATTCATTCTGTTTTTTTTTTTTTTTTTTAACTTGGAGAAATCTTAGAGTGATGCCTTTACATCACTCTAAAAACAAGGTCTATGAGATTCCTGGGGAAACAAGTTTCTCTAATAATTACTAATAATCCATGCAAATGCGGATTGTCAGTGGCTCCCTCTTTCCTTCCCAATCATTTGGATATTATCCACTGTTAATTAAAGGTCACATAGTTTATAGTTTTATATTTTCTGAAAAGAAAAAATATGGCATGTGTTTGGGAATTCATTGTGAGATAGTTTTAGCATGTATGCAATTTAAAAATAATAAAATTAATTTATACTAATTAATTTTACAGACACACTTTTTATTAGAGAGAGAAAAAATACTACAAAAGTCGTGGGTAGAAAAAGCAAGCTGACCCATCTGAAAAAATAATAACGAATATGGATATGATGGTCTATGATGCAGATAATCAACATCAAATGCATTATCTTGCTGCATTCTACTCTTTTCCTTTCTGGAACCATCATAAATTTTACCATACATTTTAGGAATTTCAAACTCCAAATATTATATTTGAATACAACCACTGTATCTGCAATTATTCAGAGCGTTATATGAAGATGCAGATGGACAGGAAGCACGGTCTATGCCAAATCTTATATTTTTAAGGTTAGTGACTTCTGAATCAACAATGAAAACTGATACAAACACAGGTTTTACTAAGGTATATGGATTAGCTCAGGGAAATGTTGGCAGTCTGATTCTAAGACTCATTTTGTCAGAAATCACTGCTCTTGTTTTCTGCTTTGGGTTGGAACAAAGCCAGCCTCCACCTAAAACTGACACTTCCAAAATGAATACATTGAGTGCATATTATTAATTGTTTTTGACTTCAGTTCAATGCACTAAAGTATTCTATATAAGGTATGATATTGTTTTAGCTGGTTTAAATTAGACTTTTTTTTCATGACTAGAAAGGAGACACATACTAAGCAGTAGGAAGCATCAGGCACCACTTCACACTGTGCCTTAACTGAAATTGAAAGCTGACAATAGACCTGCTTTCCTATTACAAGCAAAGCTGAGAAAGTTGCTCAATAAATAATAAAAATAAAATATCAGTGGTAAAACGACCATGTTTCTTTTCAAATGCCATGCAATTCTTCCATTTTCATTTTCTCTTTGCTTTTTGATGCATCGTATACACACAGCATTAATAAGTAGATTGAAGTAGCAAGTGCACTGTTAATATTAAATGCTGAAGGGGAAATGTCTTTTTGTTATCTGGTGCGTTGGCGCTGATGCTCCAATTCTTCCTATAAGCAGCATTGACTAAAAATTAAGTTTTCTTTTAAATCTTTTATTGCATATAAATTAACTGTTTTTATTATCCTGCACTGGCAATAAGAAAAACGTTCCAACAATTTATAAAGATATTTTTCTTACAACATGTAAAGCTGCTATTTGGATATCCTAAAATCCAATTTTTGTGTGTGGATTTAATGGCATAGTAATCCAGTCCCCAAAGCACATCAAAGGCCACACTCCCCCTCTTCACCAATATTTCAATTGCTCTCATCAGCTAGTAAGTTTAAAGCATGATCAAATTTGTTCTTCAATCACTCTCGAGCCCTGTTAATAAACTATTCTGTGTGCTCACTCATCCATTCTAAGATTCTGCAACTTCTTTGAGATATCTTCAAGAGGAATCTACAAAGACATCTTTGATTGCAAGCCGGCTCTGCGGTAAACTTTATCACTACTTGCTTTGCTGCTCCACAGAGGATAACAGGTGACATGGTCCAAGATAAGTCAAAGCTAATCTTTTTTTTTTTTTTCTGTACACGATTAAACTGTTTTTCAAAACTATAGCTAACACATCATAGGCCGCTTGCATAATTTAACAATCCCATGTTGAATATTGATTTTTTTTTTCCAGGAAAAAAAATGCATTATTCAAGGACGTTTCTTGAGTTTTACTACATTAAAACAAAAAGAAAGGAAGAAGCAAGAGAGAGAAGAAAGAAGGGGAGAAAGAAGAAAAAAAGAAAAGCAAGCACGCATAGTCAACCAAAACAGACAGAAGCACTGA
This sequence comes from Rousettus aegyptiacus, assembly GCF_014176215.1. Taxonomy (NCBI): domain Eukaryota; kingdom Metazoa; phylum Chordata; class Mammalia; order Chiroptera; family Pteropodidae; genus Rousettus; species Rousettus aegyptiacus. The sequence goes on from NW_023416286.1 coordinate 29,373,977, forward strand.
ACGCCGATGTGATAAAGCAAAAAAACAAAAAACAAAAAAAACGCATCTTACCGGTCTCACTGTCCGACTTGTTTTCGTGCTCCGTGTCTGTCAGGGTGAGGGCTGAGTTGGACCGGCTTGACAGGCAGGAGCTGCGGCCCGACTTGACCCCCCGGCCCCAAAGTCTCATGGCATGCTCTGGGGACATCACTGCTTCATTTTCAGTATCAGCATCTGACCCTGCACTGAGAGAGTAACCTCTGTGGGGGAGCCCCATTTCCGCACAAAATGCCAGTCCTCTTCGAGTTGCTGGTTCACAAACTCCTAACTGCCTTAGGGTAAAATTCTGTCCTAATTAGGGGGAAAAAAAGACAACAACTAGTGAGTATATGTTTAAGTTTAGTTTCAATGTTTTATTTTTTTTTTTTCAAAGAAACTCTCCATCAAGTACACACTCAAGCATTCAGGTTTTTCTGCTATTCGAACCAGGTGTTTACATTAGCACTGCATGGCCTACGGTCAAGGGGGTGCAATTATGGGGGTGGGGGCGAGGCTCCACAGCTGATTCTTCACACACCTCAGCTTAGAGCTCCTTTGTCAACCTTTACCACACAAGCACCTCCAGAGAGATGGGCAAGTAAATCGGCACAGACCATGAAAACTCACCCCTGAGAAAGGATTAGTTATCAATGATATTATTTTCTTTAGCTGACTTATGAAGCAATAGAAATTGTCAGAATTATTTCTTGTGTCCCTGCTCTAGTCTTAAATGATAAAATTTTCCCACCCGGATGTCACTTCTTTGGAAGAGAAAAGATTTCCCTCAAGAAAGAGCTTCTCATTAAGTAGGAAAAAGAGCTTGGTCAGTTTTTAGTCTATCTTCTCATCTTAACCAAAATAAACATGTATTGTGTGTGTGTGTGCGTGTGTACATATACTAAATTTTGGGAGTATAATATCTTGAAAATTTGCAGACATCTGACTTTCTAGACTTTTAGCTTAATAAACACCTGGAAACATCTATATTGATTAGAGTAAACCATTTTTTCCAAATAAAGTGCACTCTAAAAATATAGTGGGAGTGCTATGTATTTAAAAATTAATGGTAAAATAATGTCCCCTGCAAAATAAATGGCTGTGAACCCTGCAAGCCTTTACTAATAAATCGAGCATGATAAAACTCATGACACTGCAATAACTTAAAGCAAAAGTGTTTAAATTAGGTGACACTTTAAAATGACTGCTGTTATTAATGACGTTTCCAATCCTGTACTTATTTTTAAAATTTCCCATATGTTTATGATACCGTGGATGAGAAGAAAGTGAGAAATGTTTGCTTGCAGAATTTTTTATATATGGCTCTTCCATTTCTTTTATTGGCATGGTAGAGTCTGAGATTCAGACATCAGCTGGATTCTAAATACATGCAAGGAATAGTATATACAGACTGATTTAGATTCCACCACCCAATACAGACCTTTTAAGACTTTTAAGCATTTATATTACTCATAGTTTTCATTTTCCTACTTCTAGCTATTAAATCTATGAACATTTGAATGTTAATTGGTTCATGTGAGAAATAACACTATATCTTTTAAAACAGACTATACATTATTTGTGATAAAATAATGTTGAATCTTCTAGGAAATGAATTAAACATAATGTGCAATGTGTTTGGTTGTAAAGATATTAGCACTCTCCAGGTCTCTGCATATTTTAACTTGTGTGGTTAATCACTTTATCGCTGTGGTCATATCAGAAGCTGGAATCAACTTCATCTTGGACGGATTTCCAAATGGGTTCTAACAATGACACCCATAAGTAATGGAAATCTGTTGCTACAATTAGCTACAACACAAACTGTGCTGATCAGAGAGATGTGAATAAGTATCTGAACCAAAAATATGTAAGAAAAGGAAATAGAAAAAAAAGAGAGAGAGAGAGAGAAAGAGTGAAAAAGAGCCAACTGAACAGTGAGAAAGTGGACAAGTGGGCAAGTCTAATAAGTAAGACCCAGTATTGTCAGTATTTTTTAAATAGCATCCATTGCACTTATAAAAGCATATTCTAAAAGATCAACATCGTGGACAGTTAATGAAATAGTCGTGGAAGAGCTTATCAATTGTTATTTGTATATCAAAATTAAAATGGGGGGAAGGGTCAAAAACAGTTAACTATTACCATCAAATATGGTGATTTTTCAAAATAACACACTATAATTTTAAAGGGTGAAAATGAATGTTAGGATCCTCTGCATCTTTCCTTTATTTTGGGAGGTGCCACATTGGAGAATAAAAATAAGAGAAAAATTAAAAGACAGTAAAAACTCCCTTTCTAATTCCTGAAATGTAACTTGGAACATTTTCCACGTTATTGGCTTTTCGAACTGTTGCCATCTTTGATGCAAAAATCTATGAGGTGAAGAAAGGCAGAAAACTGCAGTCTTTATTGTTGGTTATCCAGGTATGTAAATACAGTTTGCTTTCCAAATAAATATCCAATAGATAATCTCTATGAATCGATTGATATGTGTGTCCCAAACTCCTTAAAAATCTGACCTTCTGACATCACTATCTCACAATGATTCAAAACTCTAAAGGGCTGTTTCTGAAATGCAAGATACAAATCAAGCCGTTGGATTTCCTTACTGAACTAAATTTGCTTTTGTTTCCACTAGGAAGAAACAATACCTTAAACTCCCATGGACCTATGTGCATGTCACTATACCACCCTAGTTTTTCATCTTTCAGGGCTATTGTGACTTGGTTTAAGAGATGCTTATGCAAGTGTGACTAGCATTAGAGCAAGGCTAAACAAGAAATGGCTTAAAAATAAACACCTGGAAAAATGTAAGTAATAATCATAGAGAAATGTAGAATTTGAGTGTGGGGAGAGGAGAATTTTCAAATAATTTTAGGATAGCCGCACCACCACCACAGTTGACTCAGTATTACTTTCCCTTCATTCAAAAATATCTCCAGCTCAGACATGCCTCAGTGCTTCAAATTCTGTTGTTGTCAATTCTCTCTGGTTAAGAATTCATGCTTGTAGGGTATCTTGTTTTAATTCAAACATCCCTGAGGAAATCCAGTTATTAAACTACAATGAATTAGTCTAATAGATTATTTCCCGCACTCCAGCAGTGTTTAGCAAGATGGGCTATGTTTATGGCAAACACAAGCAGTTTTGACAAACAGAGGGAAGATGGAGAGGAGAGGTTCCTGACTGGGAGAACAGACAATAGGCTGAGAGAACTTGGAGGTGGTAAGGTTGGGCTGGGAAGGGTTGTTGAGAGAGGGCTTTGAGGCAATGTAAAATGGAAAAGAAAAGCAGAAAAAGGCAGCAAAGATACTTCTGGAACCAGGCTAAAAACTGGACCATTCTACTTAAAGTCAGCTTAGATTCGAATAACATGAAAGAGATAAGGATATATTTGTCTTATTTCCCATGGTTTCTTCAGATTGTGTTCTTTGCGATGGTTCTAACACCATTACCTTAATTTCTTTCTTTGCCCTTTAGAGTTTTTATATTAAGTCTGTTCGTCTGAGACTGGTGAAATAAGTATTTATCTCCTGTGTGTTGAATTTTGGTAACCTTGATCAGTAGGACCAACAACAGTTTCCCATTACAATTTGAAACAGTACCAAAACAATAAATTGCAGCAGGAATACGGTAACCTGAGATAAAATTCATTATGATTAAAGGTTACGTGGACGAGATGAGACATTTTTGTTTATGACACTCATAAATTTGAAAATGTATAAAAGAAAACCTGAATGAACACAATCCAGGCAGGTTGTATCACTAAAAAAATAGTTTGCATTTAAAAAAAAATGAGTGAGGGCATGTGACAAAGTGGAAAGGACCATAAAAGAATAAACACTTCAAGTGAAGCTGACACATAGCACAGCTACCCCTTTAATAAAAGAAGGGGATCGGAAAAATAGGTTAGCCGTTTGGCCTTTTTCTCACATAGTGTGTTTAACCTAGTCAGACAAGGGAAATTTTTCACCAATAGGCAAGACATCCACCATCTCTGTGCAAATCTATAAGAAAAAGACTGAACAGAGGGACTAGTCTCAGAGTTACACAGGTGACCACAACACCAGGTAGAAGGCAGTTCAGTACTCAAACTCATGGTATTCTCTTCTTTCCTATATCCAGATTTCTGTAATATCTAGACTTTTGCTCTCTCTCTCTGTTCTTTTTTTTTTTTTTTTAAAAAACAACTTTATTTAAATATAACTCACAAAGCATACAATGTATTTATTTAAAGCGTACAATTCATTGTAGCGTGCAACTATTACCACAATCAATTTTAGAACATTTTTATCACCCCAAGAAGAAACCTTGTTCCAATTACCAGTCATTTCCCATTTCCCCTCTTATTCTTCCTCTCTCCCTAGCCCTAGACAACCACTAATCTACTTTCTGTCTCTATAGATTTACCTATTCTGGACATTTCAAATAAAAGAGATCCTACCATAGGTGGACTTCAGTGACTGGCTTCTTTTACTTGGCCCAGGCTCACCTACATAGTAGCATGTATCAGTACTTCATTCCTTTTTAAGGTTGAACAATATTTTATTGTGTGGACACACCACATTTTATTTATCCGTTCATCAGTTAATGGACATCTGACTTGTTATCACTTTTGGGTTTTTATGAACAAGTGTACAAGTCCTTAAGTAGATATATGCCTTTGTTTCTCTTCAGTATACACCTATGAGGGTCATATACATATGACCCACCTTATGCTGGGTCATATAGTAGCTCTATATCTAACCTTTTGAGGAAGTGCTAGACTGTTTCCACAGTGACTGTACGATTTTACACATTCCGCCAGCAGCATTTGAGGGTTCTAACTTCTGCATATCCTCCCTCATCAGCATCTGTTGATTCTCTTCTATGTCACTGCAACCTTGTAATGACAAGGTGGAATATAGGTCATTGGCACTGAAATCTGGGAGACAAACCAAGAATCACTGTTCTCTTAAAAACAGTTAATCCTGTGGGCCTGCTTTGTGAATTCATTATTACTTTATCCTACCATTTTTTTCTTTGCCTTTTATTATGCTGCTTTAGTACTTAAAAATATTATTCTATTAAAATTAAAAATGTTCTTTAGCTTAAAAACTCTACTTTGCTTTGAGACTATATCCTATAGAAATAAAATCACCTGATCTTAAACATACATGTACAAGTAATGCATACTATAGCATTGCTGCAAATATTAAATTCACTGGAATGTTTACCAGAAAGGGCAGAGCTGAGTAAGTTATAAATCCCATGCATGGAACACTGCATGGCTGGCATGAAGAGTGAGTTTGGAACTATATCAAAGGATTTGGAGGGAAGCTCATTTTATATATATATATATATATATATATATATATATCTTTTTTTTTTAAGTAAAAAATACAAGTTTCAAAGTCGTGTGTAGAGTATGATCCCATTTTTGGAAACCAATGAAGAGAGCCAATTAATTATTAAGAGCTTACAGTTTTGAGTATGAATAAAAGTCAGGAAGGCTAAAAATATGTCATGATGGATCATTTAGAAGGGAATTGTAAGTGAAGGAAATCAGTAATTTTCTCTTTTATAGTTCTGGATTTTTACTTTTTATGATAATTTAACTAATTTAAAAAACAAAAAAAAATTAAAGTCTACCCTCTTTTTTAAAAATATTTTTTCTTAACTTGCTATTTAATACCTCCTAGTTAATAATTAAAGGAAATTAATTTATTACCTTTTCTTGGAGAAGTGAGCTTCAAAAATCCTTTTTTATTTATTATAAAGAAATAAAGCCATTTAAGAAATATGGGAACAATGCTTTTCTCTCTTTCAATTATTGAATTATCATTTCAATTCTTCCTTTTTCCATTGTCATACATGGATTTTTTTAAAAAGAGAAGAACCATCCATTTATTATATAGTAACAACCTCCAAAACAGTATGAGAAATGAATAGAAGAATCAATAGAAATTTAATACACAGGAATAAAGTAATATATAATTATCTTTAAATATTTTCTTTGGGTATTGTGAGTTTGAATGGAATTATCTGTTCTCATACATGCAGTGACATTCCTCCAAGGATGGAGTGTTAACACAAAACGACAAATTGGGCAAACATTTCTTATTTGATGCTTGCGGAATTAGTGTCACCACCATCTTATCTGGAGTTCCCTTTTTTTGCTGTGTTTGCAAAATGATAAGAAGATCACACAGTAATAGAAATGTATGTAACTTTTTCCCCTTTGAATCCTAATGCATATTTTATGGAATACTCCAAATGCTTTAACCTTCTTAGGTTAAATTTGTCAACTGTTTGAACAGAATATCCATCCTTGAACATGCAACAGAAATTTCAATGAGGGTATAAATCTTTACTTATAAGGTTCTACACAAAACTAAACTTTTTAAATTAACTTAAAATCACACTAAATACCTTAACTCCTCCACCTCATTTTATGTAAAATGAGAATATCTTCAACTGCTCACTCAATTTATCTATTAACATGTTAACATCCATAAACACGTACTGATAGTCTCAGATTCCTAGAGGACAGAGCACATAGCTACTGTACACTGTACTTATAATCTAATTTATGACTCAAAGCACAGTGTAGTGGAAGCCATTGCAGGTTGCCCCCTCAGCAGCCATCTGAACTCAGCTGTGACAGGTACCTGTCAAGGGAAATGTAAGGCTAAGGCTCTAAGGTGAACTTGATGAGAAGGGTGAGAAGGGAAAGCCCCAAGTATGTTTGCAAGCAGAGAAAGCAGGATTAGAATGAATGGCCCCAGAGAATATGCCTTTTCTTCAAGATAAGATTTGTGAAGGCTCCAGGGGAAGACAAACATATGGACAGAGGGCTTGGTGGCTCAAATGAGAAAAATTAGGTTGTGAGTCTGATGACCGGTAGGAAAGAGCCTCTTCTTATGTGTGGGTCAGGAAGGATTTGTATACCCAAGCACAAAATCGTACAGTTCTGATACTGGCAACCATTTGTAATTAAAGAAGCAACTTTCGAATTGGTTTTTATCAAAAGCACTCTGAAAATAAATTTGCTTCTTATTTTTACTTAGCAGTTATTGCTTTAGGACAATTTAAGACCCAGCGATGATAACATGCCTACAATACATCTGCTGGTTTCTGACAGTCAAACTGCAGTAGGTATTGGTATAAATATGCGTATGGTTTGGCACGAAGCAGCAGGTCTTTAATAATTGTGACTGAAGCGTCACCGCAGTGATTCACAATGTGGATCCAAAACCGGCAACGTGGCAAGGAACTGGATACGAGTTTAGCAGTAAGCCGGGAGCTCAAGACATCAGACCAACAAAGGCCAAGGCAGGGGGAAAGGATTACCCCGACTGTGTCCGGAGGAGGGCTATAAGCTATATCTATCTACTCACACCTTCTGGTAGGTAATCTACAAAGCGGGTTGGCCGCCAAGCCACTTGCCTACTTAACAGCCAAAATTAGTTAACAATCGGTTAGGCAGGGGAGCTGAAAGAGGGAGCTGAGCGGAAAACATTAACATGAAACAATGATAAACTGGAGCTGTTTAACTTGTGTCTTTAAGTACAGAACTTTAAGGTTGGGTAAACATGACCATCTAAATCCTTTAATCTCGCTACTGACATTTATAGTGACTGAGAAGGATTAATCATTTTGATCTCTAAATGAATCATTTTAAGTAGTTAATATTTAAAAGTCATAAACTTTGGAGTTGCAGTAATTAGCCCAGTGGGGCTGATTAATTCTTCAGGTTTTTGTCTTTCTTTATATCACCCTATTCTCACAAAGAAGAAGTTTTCTCAGCACCAGTAAGTACGTATTTCAGAAAACATGAAAAAGGGTTTTAGATTCCTTTCGTTTTTGTATGATGACAGAGGTGAGGGGGAACACTGGGGAAATGAAAAGTTTGGGGTATAACTGGAAATTCATAGCAGCATTAAGTGCTGAATGGTAAGACCATATGGTCATATTTCTTTTGAAGTCTAGGATCAGTTCCCATTATTCATTATAATGGCATCCAAGACTAAACTAAATCGCAGTCTTTAAAATTAAAAGCATTTTGCTCTTGGCTCTCAAATCTTCCTCTTTCACAATTTCCAACATGTCTGAATTGTGTAATATATTTTCATGATGCAAAAATAAAAAAAAAATACAAATACATAAAACGAAAATAAGAAGAGTAAGAAAAACAATGATTTCCATTTCATTTCCAAAGCAGAATAATATGGTATGGAAAGACACATAATTAATATCTTAAAGCAGTTATTAATACTATTTTTACATCTGCCTAATGCTATTGGTGACATTTTAAAATAATATGTACTACCTTCATGTTCTACATTTGACAAATATGAATTTAATTTGTTTAATCTATCTGGAACATAGAGTATACAGAAAGATTTAAAAATTGTCTATCATTTCAGTAATATTCTAGCAGTAAAATTGCCAAAAAAAAAGGTAATCTATATTTAAGAGCAAAAAATGGGCTTTGTTCTGTTTGGATATTGATGAAAATATTTGAAAGGCAAGGTCCCATCTGCATGCCACCAACTCTTCATTCTCTCCCTCAGCACAATCCTGGATGCTATTATCTTAATGGGCTAAATGTCTTCATTCAGCAAAACATTATAATGCAATGGCAGCAGAGGTTGTTTTTAAGAGGACCTTGGTTAAATTTCAGTAAGGACAATGCGACTCTGCCACAGAACCAAATGAAATCTCACCCTGAATGAAATGGAGAACACACCCCCAAAACTTTCCATATTCAACTCCACTCGTTTGAACATGCCTACTCTTTGTTTTCAATCTTGAAAGTATTCTACTTGGGTAAATTTGTGAAATACGCAAATCTTAAGCGGACACTTCAGTGAGTTTTAACAACTGTATCCATTACAAACACAACCAAAATATAGCACATCTCAAAATATGGCACATCACATGCCCAAAGTTCTCCATCTCCTGAGGTCAACCCCTACCCCCACGAGCAAACATTGATTTCTTTTACTGTAGATCTGCTTTTGCCTGTTCTTAAACTTTGTATAAACAAAGATAGTATGTACTCTGGATCCTGTTGCTTCATAGGATGTCTTTTAGAGTCTTTCCTGTTGTTGCATGTATCAGTTCAGTAGTTCATTCTTTTGTATTGTCAAGTTATATTCTAACACATGAATATATTACAATTTGTCCACTCACTTGGTTATTCCAGTTAAGGCTGATTATGAATAAAGCTGCTGTGAAGACAGCCTTTCATTCGTTTTGAATAAATACCAAGGACACCAATTGCTGGGTCAAGAGGAGTTACTTCAAGTTATTTTTAGTTTTTTATAAGAAATTGCCAGTTTCTAAAGAAATTGTGCCATTTTGTATTTTACATTCCCATCAGCAATGTATGACAGTTCAGTTCGTCCACATCCTCCCCAATATTTGGTGCTTTGGATCTTTTTAATTTTAGTCTTTCCAGTGGGTGAGTGGTTGTAGCTCATTGCGATTTTAATTTTCAGTTCCCTAATGGCTAACGATGTTAAGCATTTTTTTCATGTGCTTGTTAAACATTTTTGTCTTTTCTGGGTAGTTTCTGTTGTAAGATTTTGCCCATTTTAAAACTGCATTTTTTAATCTTTTTGTTATGGATTTATAGGAGCTCTTTATATTCTGTGGATGAATCCTTTGTAAAATCTGTATGTGTATGTAAAATTTTCTTTCAGATTGTGGCTTGCCTTTTTATTTTTTTAAGGATGTCTGACAAATAGAAGTTTAATTTTGATGAAGTCTAATTTATCAATTTTTTCTTTTATGTTTTTTTTCCTTTTCATGACCGAAGTCCAATTTATCAATTTTTTCTTTTATGTTTTTGTCCTTTTTATGACCTTTCTAAGCTCTCTATGCCTATGCCAAGGTTGTAAGGATATTCAAGAATGACTTTAGTTTTTTACTGTCGTTTTCAAAAAGATTTTTTTTTGTTTTGTTTTATTTTGTTTTTTGTTTGTTTGTTTGTTTGTTTTTGGTAGAAATGAGAAAGATCAAACAGTAGAAAATGATTGGATTTGATTCTGGTCATTTCTGGCTGTGGAACTCAGCAGCTGTTCACTGAGTGAACATTTTAACAAGTTTTGGTCTCAGTTTTTCTTCATCTATAATATGGATTTGGAGGATCTCAAAGGTCTTCCTTCCAATCACATAAGTCTATGCAGAGGCAGAAAGAAGGCGGCACAATGGAATATGAAACAAAGCTGAGAACAATAGCATCGAGGGTTCGAGGAAGAAACAACAGAATAGGTTTTGGTTGAAAGTATGAGACATGAGGGTTAAAATTTCCTTTAGCATCAGGTAATTTGGGTTTATATTTCATTCCTAAACTAAATTGGAAACGCTTTGCCATCTCCCACCTTAACCATCATGTCTGGAGTTAGTTCATCGTGAACCGAACACCAACCATCATATCCCAGGCACCGTGGGCATTAACGAGCTGTGTCTGCCTGTCTTGAAAAGTGATTTTTTCCTCTCCATTCACAAAGTGTAGAACCGACTTGCTGCAGTTGCAACACAGGGATTATGTTTAGCTTTTGATCTTCGGAGATTTAAAATTGGCAGGTTTTCCCTCGCAGCCCTACTCTCGGAATAACCAGCTCTGTTAATGTTTTGCTGTTTTGTTTTGTCTCTTTTGTCTGTCCTTCCTTCCTTCCCTTTCTCCCTCCCTCCCTTCCAATCTCCTTCCTTCCTTCCTTAATTCTTTCCTTCTTTCTTTCTGTAATTCTATGGATTTTTACTGTGTTTATTCTGCATACTTATATAAGAGTTTTTGAATAAATTTTTGAGTAGCGCAATTCATTAGTTGCTCTTTTTTTTGGGGGGGGGGGGAATGAGAGAGTCTTCTTCCTAAGCCAAAAATTCACAATTGTACACAAAGTCCTCACTTCAAGAATGTATTATGTTTAGAAGTTGATACGGATGAGTATATACTTTCCCATGAAAACAACATGTAGGAAGTCAGGATGGAACAGGTAAGTCTATTAAGTTATCTGTATCTGAGGAAATGGATTAACAGCACTTTAGAGCTGGGGTCCCTGACACCCAGGGCCACAGACTGGTACTGGTCTGTGGCATGTTAGGAACCGGTCCACACGGCAGGTGGTGAGCAGCAGGCAAGCAAGTTTCATCTGTATTTGCAGCCACTCCCCAGCGCTAGCATCACCACCTCAGCTCCGCGTCGGATTATCAGGTGTTGGATTCTCATAGGAGTACAGGTCCCTGGTACCAAAAAAGTTGGGGACTGACTGCTGCTCTGGAGCATGACATCCACCTTATGAGGCTGTCTTCAAAAAATGAGTCCAGAATTCCAACCAGAAACACCTCTCACCACAGTACCCCCTTTCATTAATTTTCTGCTTACCAAGCTGAGGGGAACTTCCTAAGCAAACCACTGGCACAAGAATGCTCAGTGAGGGGAGCCAGGACAGGAGCTGTGCACTGGGGATCGAGGAGCTGGATTTGCTACCGCCTTTCTCAGACTAATTGGAAAACCAATTATATTTTCATGTGTTTACTGACCACTTGAATCTGCTCTTTTGTGAATTATTTATTCATGCCATTTTCCCATTGGTTTGTTTCTCTTTCTGTTTTAAATTAATAAAAGTTACTCAGTATTATATATATATATATATATATATATATATATATACCTCTTATCTTTTATATGGATTATAAACATACTTCCCACTATAATAATTTTAATGGCATTTTTATTTACATATAAAAGGCTTAAATAAAAAAAATCTTTTAGGTCTTTTATTCTGGATCATTTATTAGAATGGTCTTCCTTATACTTGGGGTGTACGTATAGTCCATGGGGTAGGCCGTGTGGATTCACAACCACTTCTTCTTTGCCTTCTTCTGTTCTAAAAGCTGGAAAGCAAAAATAGTAAACGTTCCCTCTTCTCATGCAGCTAAGCGTAGCCAAGTATAACAGTTCTGAAAAAGATGTAGGAAGAAGTCGCTAGGGAGTAAAAAGGAATGGTCCACTGTGGAGAAAGCTGTCTCACCTTTGCTTTTATTCTGTTTCAATCAGGAATATGAGAATGCAGCAAACATCTGGGGATCCCCAGGACAAGGCCACATGTTAAGGACAGCAGAGCAAACACACACACACACACACACACACACACACACACACGCCGAAGGAACCTGGGTCCATGATGGCATCTGGCATCTACCTCTGGACTTTCTGTTTTGTAAGAAAATAATTCTGTTAGCTGTTGAAGCCAGTTTTTGGACTTTTCTGCTGCTCATGGATCAAATTGTCCCTACTTTATTCAGCCTCTCAAATTAACTTCTAGAATTCTTATTGCTTATTTTTTTTTTTACATTTGTATTTAATCCATCTTAATTTATTTTTGAATATGCTGAGAGATATGGGTCCAATTTTATAGTCTTCCAGATGGATAACCAGTTGTGCCAGCACCATTTATCAAATACCACTGAAAAACCATTTTTTGTTTTATGCTAAATTTCATATATACTAGGATTTATTTCTGAAATTTTAGTCTATCCCTTTGATCAATTTTTTTAAATTTATGCCAATATTATATAGATGTGATTATAGCGGGTTCATAGTTTTACAAAAAATATATATAGTAAGGCCATTTTAATATGCATCAGATATTATTCTAAGCAGTTGACATATAGTAACTCATTTAATTCTCAACAAATTACAGATTAAAAGTAAATCACTGTGCATAGGAGAAAATTGAAGCACAAAGAAATTAAGTAAAAAGTTAAGAAGGTTAGTTGGCCAAGAATATGTCACTTGCCACTCAGCGAATGAATGGCAGATCTAGGACTCAACCACAGATTATCTCTTAACTATTACACTATACTACCTGTGATGTCTGTAGATTTATCATGTATTCATTCAAGTACCACTTTGCTTAAACTTTTATTTTTTTTCTAGAGACACATGGTTTTTATATGTTTACAATCATATATTTAACAAAAGTCTTAAATTAACTTTCCTCAAATAATACATATTAAATTTTCTTCTCTTACTGCAATTGTTAAGATGTCTAAAACAATTTTGAATAGTAACAGTGAAAGTAGATGGGTCTTTTTATGTTCCCGATTTTAACTGAAATAGTCCTAGGATCTCATTGTTTAATGTTTTCATTTGATCATCTTACATATTTGTTTTTCTTCTTGGTTTATTTAGTGAGTTTTATTTAATAAGAGATAGTTTCCAAGTTTCATTGCATACCTTTTCATCATCTATTGATAAGATCATGTTTTCTACTTTGATTTATTAACCTAATTATTTTAATAGATTTGCTAACATTGAAAAATCCTGGCATTGTCACCAAGGATTAGTGACCACGCAGTCATTAATTTAGTCTAGCTTATTGTTCTTTTTACACATTGCAAGGTTCTTATACACAAATATTTAGAATTTTTACACATATATGGAGAAGCGATTTTGGTCTAGATAGGTACTTTTTTGTACTATTTTAATCAAATTTTATAATTAAGGTTATGTCAACTTCATAATGTGAATTTTAGTGCTTTCCATCTTGTGTGTGTATGTGTTTCCTGAATAGCTTAGTGAACATTGGTCTTGTTTGTACTTTGAAGGCTATGTAAAATTCACCTAGGAGCCTATCTTTTCCTTTTTAATGGTACCCCTTTTAATCGTCTTTTAAATTTCTTCGGAGTTTATTGGTTTCGAGAAGTTTTCTCCATGTTTTGAAAAAATTTGAGGTTAATCATATTTTGCTAAGAAAAAATAAATTCCTCTAGATTTTTAAAGTATGTTTTCAGAAAGTCTCCTTTAGTTGTTACAATGTCTCCAGCATGTCTCCTTATTTTTCTTCTCATTATTGTTTAATAGTAATCATGAGGGGCTTTCCATTTTGTTAATCTTTTAAAAGAATGAGGTCCTTTGTTTTTAATTTCAATTTTATCTTGATTATCTGCCTCTTCCCATTTCCTTTGGTTTATTTTTCTGACATTTTACTCACTTCTTAAGATGTATAGCAAATTCCTTTTTGTTGGTCTTCAGTCTTTAAGAATATTATTCAACAATATATTTTCCCTATGATAATGGCTTCACTATCTCCCATAAATTTTAGAAGCAGACTTTTATTTCATTGCTTTCTAGTGCTCTTTATCATTATCTCTGGGTGTCATAATGGGGACAAAAGGGTTTTGTTTATCTTTTTGTTATTTATTTCCAATTTTACTGTATTATATGATCAAATATTTTGACTTACAAAGGCTCTACTTTTCTGATTTTTAAATATTTTTTGTACCTAAATGTACATTTAGTTTCTGTAACTATTTCATAGAAATATGAAAAGCTGTATCATTTCTAACAGTTATAAATTTGTATATATATCTTTGCTAAATTTGTATTGACATTATATATAATTGCTGTTTTATTTTTGTCTTTTAGATCTGTCCGATTTTGAAGGAGGGAAGCCAAAGTATCCCACAATAAATGTATTTTAACAACCAGTTTTTTTCCTAATAGTTTTGCTTTAAAAATTTTGTTACTATAATTTTTTAATGTATGCATCTTTCTGTCTTTTATCATTTACTCGATAGTCCTCTGTATCCTGTTTTGTGTTTTTAATTATAAATTCCACCTTTCCTAATATTAATACTGTCATTCTTGCTTTCTTTTTGTTTGTATTTACCTGATATATTTTTGTCCTCTCGTTATTCTCAACCATTTTTTTTTTTTAGCATTTTAGGTGTGTTTCTTATAAATACCAATAACTTCTATAAACCAACTAAATAGTTTTTATTTGTGTCAAAATTCAGTGAATTTATATTCCATGTAATATGGAATATAGTCAATTTGACTTCTTCCATTTTGTTTTATGGTTATTCATGATTTCACTTGCTTCCTCTTTTTTCCTTGTAGCTGTTTTTGCTAAATTTATCAGATTGCTATTCATTCCCCTTTTCCCCCTGACAATTAGGTAGGTCTATTGTACTTTTTTATTCTACTAATGATTACCTTCCTTTATCCTGACATTCATATTCAAATAAATGTTTTTCATTAATATATGAATGCAAGATAGCAATTATTTCCCTCCACTACAGCTCTATTCTGTAACTATTTCTTCTTTCCCTCTTTAGATTTGATTCTAGAACACATTCCCTATCACTTTCCTCCAACTGCTGAATTCTACTGAGATAGGTAAGTAGTTTTAGTTCTAGTCTTTTTGTTTGTTTGTTTTGGCTCCCCTTGTACTGCTTCTTAAACATTTCTACTTGCTCTGTCATCTTCATCATCTGGGATTTAACAGCATAGATACTGCAAAGTCGGCTGCTCATCACTGTTTTTTCTTCATAGTAGTGATTCTGATTCAGTTGGATTACTTCTTGAGTACTTTAGATGGTGTACATTGGTGATACAGGCTCTGAATCTTTGTGTGGTCCCAAATATCTTGCATTTACTCTAAGAGATCAATGATATTTTCTCTTTACAGAATATCCTTGAGTCATAAGTTTTTTTCTCAGTTGATGTTCTTCCATTGTCTTCCAGCTTTCAGTGTTGCAGATGAGAAATATATTACTCTTATTTTTGTTTCTTTTCTAAGTACCAATAGAAGTAACTTGTTTTTTTCTCTCTAGGATCTTGTAAAATATGTTTAGCTATAAAGTTAAAGACTTTTTCTAGGATATGCTTAAAAGTGTGTGTGTGTGTGTGTGTGTGTGTGTGTGTGTGTGTGTATGTTCTTAATTGTACCTGGAACTCTGTTTTCCGTTTTGAGTTATTTCTTCTACTTGGTCTTCAAAACTATTAATTTGAATTTCAACAATGACTACCCTCTCTTCTTCTATTAATTCAACTAATCTATTATATATGTTTTTTGGTTTGTAAATTGTGGCTTTCCAGTCTTCTCTCAACCCTCAGGATTTAGTTGTTATTGTTGGCTTTAATGTCGTTGCTTTTTTTTTTTTTTTTTCCTTTTTGGTATGTAGATTTCTTAAGTGCTCTTGTATAATTTTTTTTTTTTTTTTTTTTTGGCTAAGTTTGCCCTTCTCACCTCCATTGCTCCTTTAACTGGGAGCTTCCTGATCTGTTTGTTTTGCATTCCTGCATGTTAGGTGCTGTGAAGCAGGTTGCTGGTTTCCTGGGGTGACTTAATAAACAGTGGGAAGTCCTGTTAGACTCTAAGGACCAGCCTTTCTACTCCCTGCTTTCCTTGGCTGGCACTCTCATCATACCAGAGAGGAGAAAATGGATCTGTTTAGGTTACCCCAGCTCCTGAGGGGCCAGGGACACAAGTTGCTCTTGCAAGGCAACATTTACTCCTGTAAGGCCTGTGAGGGAAGCGGGTCAGCTTCTCCCTGGTGCCACAAAGCCACAGTGTTCACCCTGGGGACTCACCCCGTTTTGACTCTCATCTGGCTCGATGGGGAAAAGTACCTGCATTGGCTTTGTTCTTCAGGACCCTAACAGAATTCTGATCTCATTTGTACTCCTGATGGTTGTTCAGCTCGTAGGAGGAAAGGAGTTAGCTGGGAGATGGGTAAGTGAGGCATCATTCAAGTCAACAGCATGCCAGAAACCTGGAGAGGTAATTACAGGAAAATGCAGACTGTTTCTCTAATGTCCTTTCGTGTCACAAAAGAGGGAAGGTCTAGCATCTGAAATATTTGTATGAAGGATGGACTGGGGCTGTGATGCAGCCTATAAGGGAGGTACAGCAGTGAGAAATCAGGGCTTGAGAACCTACTTTCCCACTAACTACACTTGAACTGGCTTTGGAACAGCAATGTCATGAGGTGAGAAGCAGAAGCCATGTTTGGAGGAGCTGGGGGAGGCTGGGCATTGATGATGATAAACAGGAAGAAGAGGCAAATCTCAAAGCAGCAGAAAGGAAAGAGGAGAGTTTTGGGGTCTAGAAGCACGCTGTCAGGGAAGAGCCGAGGAGATAAGCCACATTTAGAAATCAATGGGTGCCTGTCTTTGTCAATCTGCCTTCCTCCTTCCCCTTTCTCTGTTGCAAATTTATTTTCCATTTTGATTTCAGGTATGTATAAACACAGACATAATGCTTCATCTGCATCAGCATTCTATAAATGAGAAATAAATGGTGGCCTTTTCATACTAAAATTCTGAAATTCATAACCCCAGTACCAATTCCTGACTAACTGGTAAACATTTGAGGTTAAGACTATCTCAGAAATGTTCTTTTCAGGATTATAGTTCTGCGGAACAAAAGTGTTCTTATTTCCAGACGTCACTTCATTTAAAATTCGCTCTCATGGCCAACATTCCTTGTTGGAGTCGATAAGCCTTTTGGTCAAGAACACTACAGGCAGTGTACATTGTGTACAGAAAAAAAATTTCTTGTATTTTATCATTTCTCTAAAACTGTGGGATGATCTTATGCAGCTGTTTCATAAGAAATGTGTCTCAGACCTGACAGGATAAATTCTCTTCAAAGATGAATCAAAGGAAAATAGTATCCAAGAATGCAAAACAAGCCATTGTCACCCTAACCTCATCACACCTACACAGAGCTTCACAGCTGCTCAAAGAGAAACTATTTCCATCATGCAATAAACCGCATGAAGAGATTCAAAAAGAGAGGAAGAGATCTGTGGGAGATCCAGTCGAATTACACATTACTGTGAAAATGAAATCATCCCCAGCTTTACAGTACCTAAAGATAACATGTACTTAACAATAGTCACCTGCCAGTAAGTAAAGTCATCAGAAATGATTAAAATCAAGTTTGATAATAGGCTACAAAATCGGTCAATAAAAATAAAAACATTATATTTCTAAGTTTGAATTCATGTAATTGTATTAATGGGGGTCTCTCCTTATGCCTTCCTCCAGTTGAAGTTACATTTTCCTGTCACTCAAAGAATAAGTTGATGTAGGACTGACAAGTTATTTTAAAACTTCACGGACAAGCTAAATTAGCATGATTCTTTGGAATTCTTTCAAAGATCTTTGGCTACTATTAATATTTTTAATCTTTCATTTTTATTATATATATGATGTCACGAGCTGTGGCAGGAAGCACATTTTGTCAATTAAATAATTAATCCCACAGCATAAGAGTCAGTGAGGAAAAATTGACATTTGTCAGGTTCAAAGAAAATGAAAGCCTAGGAGGATTTTTCATTATACTTGCTCGAGAAAAACATCATCTGATAGCTGACTTTCCTTCTACTGCTCCTGCAACGAACATTCCCCAAATCGAACGGTAAGAAAGAAAAAATATTGCAACATCTCCTTCCCCCTCATCCTCACCCACCCAATCACAAAATCATATCAGTTTTATTTCCTAAGCATGTCTCTAGTTTTCTCACTTCTCTCCATCTGCACCATCGAAACTGGCTAAAATTGACTCTGATAAACCAAAGGGCAATTATTATAGTGAGTTGCCTGTTTTCTGCTTTGGCAGCTGCACAGAGGTTAGAAGCCTGAGTGCGAGGGTCGTGGGATCAAGTCCCAGCTCTACCGCCGGACCTCAAGCCTCTCCAAGTCCGGAATGTCTCAGTCTGTGATCGGAGGATGCGATTGGGACCTCCCTCAGAAGGTGACTGTGAAGGTTAAATGATAGTGCACGTAACCTGCTTATTAGTACACTGACTGGAGGACAGGGAGATATCTGTGCATGTTAGCTATGAAGAGTACAATCCATTTACGTTTTTAATACATTCTGATTTATGGACACGTCAAGGGAATTGTAGCACCATCACACACTACACATTCGCGTTCCCTTCCACCTCTGCTCTGAAACCTCTTCCCACGACTCCATTCAGCTGCTCCTGACAGGGGGCCTCCCTCGGCGGCCTTGCTCACTCTTCCCTGTGTACCGTTTCCTTGTCCCATCCTTGGCCAGCAAGGAGCTCAGTAACAGTACTATTTGGTCCCCCCAGAATTTCTGTTCCAGGGTTTCTACAGATGGTATCACCAAGTCGTCAACCACAGTCTGCACTGGATTAACGCTGCCTAGGAGGTGAACATTTCAGCTCGCTATTTTTAACCTGTTCAGGCGTCCTGCGCTCTCTGCCAAAACTGGATGCCTGCTTGGGGTGGAGATGAGCCTCCTCGATGCATTAAGCCACATGCGTTGCTTTTTTTCTTCTAATAGTATTCCACAATATTTTTTTTTCAATCGGATACTAACAAAAAACAGTTATTTTTGTTACAAAAGGCAAGGCTTTACCCCGGTTTCAGATTGCAGGCACTTCTATAAGTACCTACTATTTATCAAATTGGTGAAAAATGTACCCTGGTAATCTATGTCAGCTGTGTAGACAATATGGAAAAAAAAATCGAGTTTAAAATTACAATGTATTGTACAATGAACTAAAGTCCCTTGATTTAACAAGAGTACACTTCTCAAATATGTGTTCTGTATCTTTCCTTAAAAACTGGATTAAAAGTCTTAAGCTATTTTGTCCCTTTTCATAAAATTTGATACCTGTAATTAGTAAGGCTTTAGGGGACAAAAAAAATATCTCTCTTTAGTAAATCAAATGAGACTTCTTTGATGTACACTGGTTTGGGTGAGTGAACGCTAGTTCAGTCTAGTCAGGATGGCTTTTTTCACAATGCAAAAGAGAAAAGAACCATGGAAAATTTTCAAACATTTGAATGATTTATCGCATTATTACTTTTCCTTAAATTTGTTCCTGCCCAATATCAAACTGTTAGTCACACTGTCTGTAAGGTGACTGAAAAAGAATGAATATATTTTTGAAGTTTAATTTACTTTTCTTCATTTCCTGCTTAAATTAGCTGAGGGATGCTAAGTTCTTTGTAAATTGACTGTGCAATTACAAGTGTAAGAGGATTTTATTTGCATTAGTAGTAATCTTGCCCACATCTCAAGACTGTGTTAGAAGAAACAAAATACAACTATATATGTCTAGTTAAAACTAAGCTACTGTCTTAAAGCAATGGAAATCAGCAGGTTTAGGATTGTGAAGCAAAGTTACAGAAGCCATTATTCCACTGGTAGAATAGGCAGGCAGAAAACAGTCAAAAATGTTTAACAAATATATGTGACTTACCAAACCATAATGGATTATATTACGGGAAACTAGGATATTTTAAGGTATAACCTTGATGTCCTAGATTCCTTGCGAGAGAGAATGTGAAAGCCAACCACAGCAGGCTCTTGTGTAAACAGACAGACACCAACAGCTGGGCTGGATGGATCACGAAATGATACAGAATAAGAATTCTTCCTTTCATACGAGGGGAAGATGAGATCCCTCACCAACAGTTCTCGTTCTCCTTGCACCAGTTTTAACCACAAAAACAATGTTTGCGAGCCCTTTATGAGACTGTATGAAAGCCCTGAACACCTGGATTTCAAGTTTATGCACAAAAGCTTTGGCCATGTTCAGAGTCAAAAACCTCATATATAATATATGGAGCTGTGGTACCTATAAATGTCTGGGATCATTGTGACTGTAGGTGGTTTTATACCTCTAATCAGAAATACGATGTGATCATCTAATACCTCAAAATCTGAATCAGAGGATAGGACATCAAACTAAGAAAATGATCACGTCACCTTGAGGTGACATCTACAAGTTAGCACCATTTGAGCATGACTTGTTTTCCTAGAACAATGACCTACCTTGTCTGGTGTACTCATCTGCTTCTCTGTGAACCAAATCCTTTACTCGGTTTCCGTAAAGCAGCCGTGAGGAATCATGATCAAAAGCTTTCAAGGTTTCACTGGAACTGTAAGACTTCTGTGTAGGTACCCTACACTCCTCATTGTCTGCGGAAGAATTCGTATGCCGCCGTTCTTTTTCTCGTCTGCTCTTGGTCAGGGAACAGTAAGGCCTACGTTCTTTCACATCCATACTTCATTCCTTCTGTGTGCACATCAGTCCTGGTTG
The DNA here is from genome assembly GCF_014176215.1 of Rousettus aegyptiacus. Classification (NCBI taxonomy): domain Eukaryota; kingdom Metazoa; phylum Chordata; class Mammalia; order Chiroptera; family Pteropodidae; genus Rousettus; species Rousettus aegyptiacus. Next base: position 29,394,863 of record NW_023416286.1, read on the forward strand.
CGACAAATTGTGCTCAGGGTTCAGGTTCACGTCTCATTGGCTTCTCTGTAAAGATAAAAGGTTGGCATGATGTGAGCATAACATTTATCTAAAAACTGACTCCTCTAGATCCTTCTCAATCTGGAAAAAGTTAGGAAGTAATAGTATCACTCTCTAAGAAAATCGCTTTCAACATGAGCCTGTATTACTAGGAGTTGAGGCACATTTTATGTTAATGAGAGTTATGGGTGCTTGTTTAAATTACTACATCTGATTTTTCACATTAATACAAACAGAAAAACTTAAGCACAGGCTCAAATTTGACTTCAGAAGCCAGCTAAAGATTGGCTTCAATATGTTTGTCAAATTTTCCATGGAAAATTTTTCCTTTGCAGTATTTTCTTCATTCATAAATAAATTCCCTTTTTCTTACAATTTTTTTATTTTTATTTCTTTTTCATTATTTTTAAAAGAACAGGAACAAATTCGGAGCCTCTTAGAGCAGAAACTTTGTCCAGTGCACTGAACATTTTATTATTTTTTACAAAGACTTTTCCTTCAGAGGGCTCAATTTTATGTTCCAAGGATCTAAATGTCTTGAATTGCGGAAAAAGCTGATTCTTCTCTCCTAATCTTCTCCTTAAAATGCATTTTTCTCTCCAGAAAATGAATTTAATGTGCTATCCCCATATTTAAGGGAATTCGAGTGGCTAATTTGATGGGATAGTTTCTTGCAACTGCCAGTAGCAAGAATAAGTTAGAAGGAGCAAGGCAAATTGTGTTTCTTTGCTTAGTAACTCTCTTCCCACCCTTACCCCCGAATTAACCAAACTGACAGGGGTATGACTGGGTAGAAAGGCTACCCAGCCTAAGATGCGGGGGCCTAGCAGAGAGACAGTTGCCCAGAGCTGATCACATTTTAAATGGTCCTCCTTTGTCTTTATTCTTTCTCATTTCGTCTTTCCTTTTAATCTGAAGATTCCAGAAGGCCTTGTCTTCAGCCCTCGGTGTTTTTCCCCATCCCATTCTTTCTTTCCTAAATTCACTTTTTTCATGAGCGATTCAATAATCTACTTGAAACAAATGATTCTTGGTGGCCTCAGGTCTTCTCTTTGGTTCTGCATCCTCAGGGTTATGACTTATATGTAGACATTTTCTTCCTTGCAGAGTCCCTCTCTCTCTTCTTCATCCTTGATTGTCATCACACACATCACAGCGCTCTTTAATGTGCTTCCGGCGTGGAGTCTTATGGCTGATTCTGATTCGCCCATGCCGGCTCAGTTTACGCCTACATTGTCACAAGTCTTGATTCTTTCTGAGCGACATTACAAGTCCCACATCTTTCACATTTGAAATTTTGCCTTCCATCCAGCTATAAGAAGAGTGGAGAAACTCTCCAATCTGGAATAATCACAGCGTCCCAGGGCCTAGATTTGGAAATTTTGGACTGCTCTCTCTGCTACCTCTTTGACAAAACTATACCCTCCTCTACTCATATTGCCAGTAAAGGGCTACCTCACATGGGGGTCCATATTTCTCTGCTATTGAATTGAGCTGGGCTGTTAAAAGTAGTTGCTAATAGTTTAGCTTGGTCGTTGAAATGTATCTTGACTTCCCTACCTTTTTCTTCTATTCCATTAATCTGATTTAAAAAAAAAAAAAACTAATATTATTTACTGACCCATTCTGATTCATTACCCCATTATTCTCTTTATAAATTCTTCCAATGGCTCTTAATAGAAATTGGATTTCTCTTATTTGTAGCTTTCACTTTCACAGACAATAAATAATTTCCAGGTACGGTAACAGAGACTATTTTCTTGCAACAAGATTAAAACAACAACACACCAATTCACTCTTTTTATTTCAGCAAACAGTTATTTTAGGTAAATATTTATTGAATGAATATTATGTATTAGGGTCTCTTATTATGCTGAGGACACATCATTAAACAAAACAACATCCCTGTCCTTGTACGCTTAGTGAGGTTACAGGCACCCTCTTCCTAATAGAGTGAATAAATATGTCTAAGTTCAAGGAAAACCTTATTTCCAAAACAGTCTTGATCTCATTGGCTGAAAGTCTATGTAGACTCTTATAACTAAATAATCATTAAAAAAGCTTTTAATTGACCATAAAAGTATTATAACTCAAGCATATTTAAGAATAGAGCTTTGGGATTTGAAATCATTATAAAAGTTCCATTTTTTTTTTTTGTCCTAAGTTGACATCTATTTTAAAATAAGTTATGCTATATATACACTTATGGACGCATTTTTATATTTTAAAAATGGGCTTTTTGAATCATGGATTTTTTTTTTTTTTCTCTCTCTATGCTGCGGTTTGGCTTCAGTTAGTTAGACAAGGCACTGGTGAATTCTAGTCTACCAGCCAAATTTGACCCATCTCCTGTTTTAGTTAATAAAGTTTTACCAGAACACAGCACAAGTATTTGTTTATATATTGTCTTTGTTTGTGTCCATGTTAGAAAGACATAGTTGAGTGGTTCCAATGGAGACTGTAGTAAAATGAATTGTGTCTCCCAAAAAGATAGGTTGAGGTCTTAATCCTTAGGATCCGTGAATGTGACTTTATGCGGAAGTATGGTCTTTGCACTTAAAATCAATTTAAGATGAAGTCGTACTGAATTTGAGTGGGTCCTAAATCCAAGGACTGGTACTTTACAAGAGACAGAGAGGAGATTTGGATACAGAGACACACAGACAAACAAGGAAATAGGCCATGTGAAGACAGAGGCAGAGATTGGAGTGACTGAGCTACAAGCCAAGGAACACCAAGGGTTGCCAGCATCCATCAGAGGCTAGGAGAGAGTCTTCTCTAGAGCTTCAGAAAGAACATGGCCCTGCCAGCACTTTGATTTCATACTTCTTGACTTCAGGACTGAAATAATAAATTTCTGTTGTTTTTAAGCCAAGGTTGTGGTAATTTGCTACTGCAGCCCTAGGAAGCTAATACAGAGACCTGATGGCCTGCAATGTCTGAATTATTTACTATCTAACTCTTTACAGAAAATATTTTCCAGTGTCTAAGTTAGATCATGTATATTTCCTTATGTGTTTATTTGTTCCTTTAGATCTTTAAATGTATTCTCTTTTCTATATAGTCCATGACACAATTTTACAATCTTGCAAATTAGATAATCAATAACTTCTCTAATGTAGTAATATGAACATATATCACTAGTAAAGATGTATCCTTATAGTAATATTACAAATGTTTATAAATTAATTCCAACTACATGTTAACAAATTAGTAATGAAAAGATAAATTCAGGTATTCTTGAACTTTATAGAACATCTCTAGCGCCAAATACCTGAGTTTTCTTTATTTGTGAAGCAATTCTAAAGTGTTATGTTAAATTAGGATATAGTATTCAAATATACCATCAAAAGCAAAGACATTTTGATCTCAGAGATTTCAAATAGTAAAAAGTCCTTTGCGTCTGTCTTTCCACTTTTGTACATCTTTCAAACTCTTCAAAGATTTAATCTGCACTGTAATGTCTGCAACCACTGATTTGCTTCTGACAAAGTCAATGAGTTCAATACAACTTCAAAAGGTAGTTTTCTGCGTTATCTCCTGCACTCAAGGCTGAATATGAGAAGGTTAAAAAATGCAGCTGCTTAAGTAGTGCTAAATTGCTGGAGCACTTTGATGGTGATCACGTCCTACACAAGGAAGAGGGTCACTGTGCAAACGTTTAGCATAAAGCATTTAATGAACAGGACCTTAGCTGCATCAGTAGGCAGGGCCTTTGAAAATAAGGAAAATTATTAGAGAGAAGTTGACCAAACACTTTTGATTGAACTGGCTACAGCAAGTAGATGACAATAGCAGACAATTTGGTTTATTTTCATTAGCTCCTAGAAAAACAACTCAGAGTTACTAACCATAACACTCTCCTGAAAAACACAGCTGGTCTTAAAGCAAATTTCATTATATGGTTAATTTGTTTTTTTTTTCTCAGTCTCTTGCAATGTATTTGATTGACTAAATGAATGGGCAGGCAGTCCCTGACTTAGGGACACTAGATTTAGGGTGATCATATCCTCTATTTCAGATATATTATTTAAATATGCTTTGAAACTTGACCAGAGAACTTAACATTATCAGAACTTAACATGTTGTTTTATAACATGTTCCTTATTCCAAAGAAACATTTTTAAATTGTACTTTAGAAAGTAATCTGATTTTAATTGGACATTGTATAGCTTTAAAACCCTTGATGGTAATGATTATAATTTATTGGGCCTAAAACAAACATCCCTAAAATCATCTGTATTTCTAAAATTCCATGAGCTTATGCATCTATCAAGCAACCAAAAAGATTAAGTAAACACAAAGGATTAAGTAAACTTTGGGTCAATATTACCCATGCTTCCCTTGTTATTTATTTTCCGTTAAGAATAATAAATTTTCGATTGTTTCCTTGAATATTTTCTGCACACTGTCCTTCTATGTTTATAATAGTTTGGAAAAGCTCAGCTCCCCCCCCCCCAAAAAAAAGCAGACTTCAGAGAAACCCTAATTTACCCTAATATATTTTAGATTAAAGATCTAAATTAAGTTCTTTATACATTATACTAAATTTTTTTTGCCTTTTCTTATTCACAATTCATATTTTCCCTAATAAGTTAGTATTTATGATTTATTATTAATTATGTTAATCAAACAGTAAATACAACTTTGTAAATCTTAAAATTTTTCCAAGTGTTTCTTTTATTGAATAGCTAGATTGAACACAAGAGGAAATCGATTGCTATTGTTCATTATAGAGGAAATTTTGTTCCCCGGAGCAAATTTACAAATCGAAGAATTGAAATAATTAACTACAAAAATAAAATCATATTATGGTGATTTTGTTTCATAATGATAAATTCAAGCATACCTAAAATTTGAGCTTACAGTTTCAAACAGAAGAACACAAGTGAATTTAGCTATCGTGTTTGAAGCACAAAATTATAACACCAAAAAAAACTATAAAAATACAGGGAAAGAAAAGTCTGCTATGATTTAAAAAAAAAAAGTGATGCTTATTAAGAAGATATGGCTATAGAGAAAGATAAATATAGTAAGTCATTAATGGCCGAAAAGGTTAAAACAAGGCAGGTTGCTTTCCTTAAACGTGATGGTAAATAAGAGGTCATTTGATAGAAATAATAAATAAGAAGTCAACTTCTGTTTACAGACAAGGTGGAGTAACAGAAACTGGATGTACCGTACCCTCCCCTCCTGTCTAAATAGCAACAACAAAATAGAACACATAAAACAAAGTTTTCAAGGCACTGAAATTATTTCCTTCTTAACACATTAGTGTTCACCTTTCAGACTTTTCCTATGCATATATATGTGTATACATATACGTGATATATATATATGTATATATATGTAATATACATGATTTTTGTAACCTATTTTTACTTAACATATTGTGAACATTTTCATGTAAGTAAAGATATATTTATGCATCTAACAAGTCATAAATAGGAAGCTAATTGTTTTAAGACTCAAAGTTCTACTCCATGCTTTGTCATAGGATAGCACATAGGCAAACTTCGATAATGAAACAAATAGGAGCAATATACTAAAATAGCTAGTGAATAAGCGAATGCTGGAAAATTTTTAATTGGAAAATATATAGAACAGTGCCCTAGGCTATAAGAAAAGTGGCTTAAATCTGATCAAATCATTAAAAATTCTTTCAAAATTATTTATATGTAGAAGGAAAAGGAACTAGAAATGAATGAAAAAGAAAAAATATGGATAATGAGGCTAATTTACCCAGTAATGTAAAGTAGGGCTATCTTCTATTATTTAAAAATAAATAAAGCAATTCACTTACATAGTTTGAAATTAGAAATGCTTCTGTTTTTCCCAGTAAAAATTATAGACACTGGTAATATAATATCTAGAATACTAACAGATATTAATATAGTTATGTAGTCCATTGTCACAAAGGCATGAATAAATGCAGGGAGAAGGCCATAATCTCCATACTTAGAATAGATGAGAGAGGGTTCTCTACCATCAGCTGAGCCAAAGGCAGCTTTCCTACCTTGCAGACCTGTAGGGTAAAGTGTAAGTAATCTCTCTCAAATTGTCTGCCTGCCTGGATAACCAATATCCATCATATTTACTTAAGCATTTTTATGATGGTTTAAATCAGAACCCTGAATACAGAGGCCACCACTTTATTTACCTGTGCTTCAGCATGAGCCAGGACTTTGAAAATTTTGCCAATAATGCTATTGGGTTAATAGGAAAAATCAAGGAAACAGTTACGTGCCATGTAGGTAATACTGTGTTATCCGAATGGCCTCAAAAATATTCTAGGTAAAAAATAAATAAGCTAGACAACTTTGATATCATTCCCTGTATTGTTCTGATGGAACGGCATCACAGACTGTCATGCTACCTTCAAATGAATGCTCCTACCTCAGTGGACACGCTAGGCACCTTCAAATACATGTAACGATAACCTCCACATATTAAAATACTTTTCTATGTTAGGTATTTTACACATAGCATTTCTCTTTCTAACAACAGTTTATCAAGTTTATGGTATTTATCAGTTTTACTGAAGAGGAAATATGAGAAATTAATTAAAATTTTCAGGTCAGACAACCTGTGAGTGACTAGGCTGGGATCCACAGTTTCACACAGACCTCTTCCATTTATTTCATTGAAAAGTTGCCAAACCATAAGATATATGTAGCAGCAACTCAAATTCCAACCCTTTAGTCATAACAAAAGAAAATAAGCAGCCTTCTAGATGGCTTGAAAAGAACTACAGCTTGCTGTGTCACAAAAGTGACTCAGAGATGGGGATTGCCGACCTGGTGACAGTTGGGAATGCTGTGTCCAACTGGAGGAGCCTCTTAAATGAAGAGTTAATATTATTTCCCTAAGCGCTGGGCATAGTCCTCTTAGAGTGGACATAAAAGCTCCTCAATGAATTATTAATTTCAATCTTGATTATTTATTGAGTGCTTAAAATATGCCAGGTGTTTTACATATATGACCTCACTTAATTCTCACAGCAATCTTGCTAGGTAAGCATTATAAACCCCATTTTCACAGGAGAGAATTAAGGCCCAGAGAGATTAATTTACGTCTCCAAAGACGTAGTCTGGAAGTAGCCGAGTAGAATTTGAAGGCATTTTGGTTTAATTCCAAATCTGTACTTTTGACCACTATACTTCACTACCAAACTTTAGAACAAAAAGGAGATTTAAGCAATAAAAAACAAATGAATTAGTTTTAAAGTTAAAAACGAGAGAGAGACGGACAGAGAGAGAAATATGACAGCAAAGACTTTGACAAACTGTGTCAGGATGTCAACAGATTTTGTATGAACAAAGTCAATGAAGGTTACAATATTGAATATACCATGATAATTTAATTTGCAGAGATTACAGTACTGGGGAGGGAAAAGTAAAAGGCAAGTGAAACCCAACTGAAGAGTAAGAGAGGTGGAAATTCAAGACCAAGTTAAAAAGATAGAATATATTGGAAACATTTTCAAGCTTCTTCTTCAGGAGGAAGACAATTAAGAAAGAAATACATGATACCTCATGGTGATATTATGTGTTTTAGAGGAGAACACAGTCACAATTCCTTTTGTTTGTCATTCCTCCCCACGTGGTTTAGTTACCAAGGAGAGTAGTTCTCTTACATCACCGCCATCTTGGTCATATGAATTTTTTGTATGCCTTGTATTTCCCTGAATAAATGTTCTTCTCTTACATTGGTTTACGAAGGGTGCAGATGGAGCAGGCTCCAATCCTGGGGTTGAGGATCTGCTTTCACAAAATCTCAGTAATTGGTTCAGGAATGAGCATGTGACCTAATTCAGGCCAATAAGGTCAGCTCGAGGACATGATAAACTACCGGGAATGTGCCTTCTCAAAACCAATGAATGTGGAGTCGCTAGTCTGGGAAGGTGAAGAGGAGGAGTCTATTTATACTTTTGTCACCATGTTGAAAAAGCCTGCCTGCCATTGAAGTCTATATCGAAGAAAATATGATTTTAAACCAACAAGTTCTTATCCTGATTTTTCAACAAAAAAATCTATACTAATACCACCAGGGAAGTAATAACAGGAAGGACAGGTTTTTGATCAGACAGATCTATGTCTAAAGTCAAGCTCCATAATTTACATTTATGTGACTTATGGCCTTGGACAGGTTATTAAATTTCTCTGGATTTGACTTCCTGTATTTAATTCTCGAAAATGCATACGACAATATCTTTCTTATGGAGATATTTTAACGATTAAATGTAATACAGTTTTAAAAGCACAACGATTGGCATATAACATACTATGCACTTAATAAGGACCCGTTATTATAATTAAATTCAAAAACGTTGTCCAGTGTCCAAGAATAATATCCAATGTCATTAAGCTTATCTGAAGAAGCTGGGATGGAGGAAATGTATAAAAGCTCAGTCCTTTAAGGCTGAGACCTAGGGATTATACATCCATAGTGAAATTGATATTTTGCTAAAACGTTTGAATGGAATTTGGGTTTCGAAATTTTATGAGCTTATTCAGAAATACTATGTCATCAAATGAGAAAAAAAATAGTTCCCACACCAATACCATCAAAATGATTTCATCTATAGTGGTATCCAAATATTTATGTCTTGGTAGCAGGAAGCAGGAGGCAAACACAGGAGGGACTTTCAAGGGGGTCAATGAAACTGATCAAGAGTCTCTAGATTGAAAGAACTATGTGAGGTTTATTTTAGTAACAACTAGGTGGAGACCTGATAACTACCCACAAGTATTTGGAGAATAAAGGATAACTGCCGTTATTCATGCTTCTGTAACCCGCAGGCAAAATTACTATAATAAACATATCTTCTGTCTACTGCCCACCAGATAGTTTTCATCTCAGTCTGAAAAGCACCAAACCAGCCAAATGGCACCTTCTTCACAGACCCCTGGAGAGCAGGAAATTCTGGTTCAGTGCTGGAGATGAGGTGCTCAACAACACCTCCCTGTGGAGTGAGGAGGGAGATGGGGACAGAGAGATTCCCAAACCCCACTTCCTCCTTGAAGTTGTGATGATCTAAGGGAATAAGTCAATTCCAGAGCTGCTTCAGGGGTTCGAAACACCTTTGTGTTCAGTCCTAGTGTTTGATTTGCCCAAAGAACTTTGGAAACTGTCTTAGCTTGCTGTGGATACTGCAGGGGCTGGATCAGGTGTGGACTCGGTCTCTAAGGGTGTAGGGAAAAGGACCAACATTTTCACAGCCCGTCTGGCAAGCAGTCTGTGTGCTTACTCTAGAGGATTCAACTCTCTTTAATATTTTTCTCCTTTGGTGTTTAGTGTTTGTTTTTAAACAAGTTTTAATGCAACACTATCAGGATATATAAACATGCTTGACTTGGTATAGGCTCATGGAGAAATAGAATGTTTTGACATCTCAAGTTTAGTCACACACCTTAAAGTGCATATGTAAATTACACTCAAATATTATGACTTTGTATAAGTGCTGCCAGATAGTCAAGTAAAAATAGAAAAAAAGTATATCCAATTAGTCAGCTGTTCTGGATTTCCTGAACGTTTTATATCATAAAGACAAATATGTACATAATTTATAATGTTCATAAAAAATTTTATGAGCCAGGTACATACGGCCCGACCCAGGCCTGCCTGTCAGGGACACCTGCTGAGAGGCGAGGGTTGTTGCCCAGTCGAGCAGCCCAATGACTGGAGGTGGCTGTGTTTGCTTAGAGGAGGCCCCTTTCAATAATTAGCGCAAAGACTCTGGAGTAAGTGGCCCAATGAAAACATGTTTTTCTTGCTGTTACTAGTGGTAGTTATAACCCAAGGCACAGGATTAAAATGAACTTACACAGCAGATAGAATTGTTGCCTTCCTGGGTGTCTGCTGAAGTAGGATTCTTTCAGCACTCTTCTTGACCGCAAAAGGGCACTGCAAGTAGGAGTGTTCTGACAGGCACAGAGAGAAATTCGGTTTCCTTGGCTTCCCGCTGACTGCCTGCCAGGTAAGAAGCTGGACTTTCGTCACCATATTTCATCCCCTGATGATGTATTCTGGACAATTATTAAAAACCGTGCTTTCAAGATAAGTTAGGAAATTGTGGCTACTCAATAAATATTAAACCGCAACAACAATTTGGAGTAAGTCAATTTAGTCTATGTTTTGTGAAAGAAAGGCATTACTAAAATGTAATAGTCACCGGTGAGAAAATATGATCTAATTTTGGCTACTGTGGCTTTACTTTAAAATAATTTAGCTATTCATCTTATTCCAAAATGGTTATGATACCCGCTAATAGTTAAAATTATAATCCATATGCCAGGAGGATTTTAAAATTAATTTGAATGGAGCACTAAAAAGAGGACTTAATTTACAAAAACACCTTCCTCAGGTAAGTGCTACTCTGCTTTTCCATCACTTTCCCAATGGGGCATCTAGTCTAGGAGCAGCGCTTCTGCAGCCGGGAGGTGTATTTTTCTAATGCTCATTTAATTTTGGTCCCTGTACTTCTAACTACCAGTAGGGGGCCAATTAACACTGATTACAATAATTAGTTTGTATAATGGACACCTGTCACCTATGAACCGGACAGAGACTACTAACCTAATTTCACGTGGGCGGGTCACCAAGTAGTAATGACTACTAGGTATAATTGGTCTGGGTTGCATTCCCTTTCTCTTCCTCCCTTCCTCGTCCCCCTTCATAATCACCGTTATCTTCTGTGTGTAAGTGTGTGATAGTGATACCACTTCGGAAAGATTTCCATGATTATTTTTGGAAAACAGCCACATTTCCTTGGATTATTTCTACAGTATATAGTAGTAAACATGTAATGTGGAATATATTTTAATTGCTGTGATGTAAATGAGACTTCGGGGTCATGTTACAGAGTGTTAACTGAAAGATCCAGCTATGACTTTAGCATGCCTTCAGGCCTTTTAAATTGTTATGGGAAATTGCAGCATTCAATTGAGTAGTTTCAACACTGAGCTCCCCTAAGGCTTATTACAATTTGGCAACATGATGCCAATTTCGACTAATGTACATAATGTTTTTTTCTTCTCATATTTTATCTACAGACCCTTTCTAGTACGTACAACTTGAAAACCATGAAACACTAGGCAGCTGAAGAGCCACACAATTGAGGCGATTTGCCATCACACTGTTGGCAGAAGTCTTCGGGTACTACACAGCTTCACTTAGATGGGGTGTAGAAAAGCAGGAGTATCATATATTGGTCCAATAATAACAATGTGAAATGCATAGAAAATGCCCAAGTTATTATAATTTAATTTCCCATTGAAATATTTTGTTCTAAACTCTCCATGAGAAATGCATTCAGATAGATAACTGAAAGATTCGAGTAGTAAATATCTAGAAGATTAACTTATGATAATGATACTTATAAAGTGTATTATAACTTATAAACATTTCATATATGCTCTGATAGTAAGTTGGCTGTGAAAACCTGGCTCCTTAAGTATGAGCCACTAAAAACAGAAAGAGTATGTCCAGCATAAGTGTGGCTTACTGTCATGTTAGGGGTGAATAAAAGGGACCCTCTTTTTTCTCCATGGGTATATGAAGTGCAGGTCTGTGTAACTTGTGCTGAAGAGAATAAGATGAGCCAGATTCCCCACAGCCTGACTAAATTGGGGCTGACACAGCCAGACCCTCTTCGTATGATACATCTGAGCGGACAGTGCGGAATCCTTCACAGAGAGAGCAAGAGAGGCACCCAAACTTGTTGGTTCTGCCTTAGCCGTCCCCTACACGACTTGGATCGGACTCACTTTGGTCAGATCTGCAGAACCTGGAGAGTTAAGAACAATGTTGTAAGAATGCCTTTCCCTCCACTTTTCCTAAATAGCAGAATGTCTAAGACAGCAACCTCTTGCTTCGAAACCCTACACCAAAAGGCATGGAACAGGCTCCTGCGAGGTAAGCACCACTCATTGAGTTAGTGTTGGGCATTTCTACCAGGCCACATACAAAGGACTTAGTTTGGACAGTTAATACTCTGATGGGCATTATCCTTCCATCTGAGGCCAAGGCAGAAAGGCAGAAAAGAGCAGCTTTGCAGAAGCAAAGGGGTATAACCGGGGAACAGAACAGATCTGAAGCACCTAGTTAAAAAATTGTAGTGAAAGGATAAATTATAGATAAAATGTCTGTAAACTGAATGCCCACAAAACTCTGAGTAATAACACTCTTTCACATCCCTGTGGATGGCTCCTAGAAAGAGCGTTTTATCGGTCTGATCGCACCTAGTTTTCTAATTCATCAAATTCTCCACCACAATGTTTACGACATAGTTTGAAATACTAGACATTTTGGTGACACACTGAAAGGAATAAAAAACTCAAAAAACATCGAAAAGTCATCCACAATTATAATAGGATTATTTCTAGAGTAAATCAATGCCTTGCAGTGTCAATAAAGGAATAAGAGCAGTTTGTCAATCACACTCTCCACTAGCGAGCCCTTCAGGACTTGGTATTTGTAAACAATCTGTTGTTTTCTGAATAGAGCTGTTTATGGCCCTGACCATTTTATTTCCTCTTCATACTTTCAGGGCAGCACACTCACATGGTTCAGTAAAAATGTAATAATGCCCGGAGCTGGCCTGCCAGTGTGATGCTCAGCGCTAGCCAAGCGTGCCATGTTCACAACCAGCGCAGCTCAGTATTCTGGATGCTAGGCCCAATCAACCTGTGTCTTCTTGGTGCAGCAAAAAAAAAAAAAAAAACAAAACAAAAAAACCAAAAAAACAAACAAACAAAAAGCCCACCCAGAAACTAAAAAATAAAAAACCTTGACAAATTGAACTCAGTTTCTCAGTGGCCGAAAATTACTTCAGGATAACGGATCCACACCATCCCACAAGTTTTGTAGTCTGTGTCCATGCAAACCAGTTTTAAGCTATGCCATTCCTCTTCCAGATCGAACATTGTTTTGGTTACGAGAGTTGAGAAGCAGGAATAACACTGATTATGGCTGAAGTTTTCCTGTGGCATCATTCTCTATTCAACTACTCTACATGCTTCTCTACTTCAAAATTCACAATCATCCCATCTGAAAACCCTCTCTGACGTTACCTACCTTTGTGTCTTGCACACAATAGGTCTTCAATAATCACTGTTTCCTGATTTATGTGAACCTTAATCTCCCAAAAAACCCAACTGAGACAATAGAGCTGATTTTAATAGGGAAATAAGTTATTCTAAAAGAGAAAAGATAATATAATATTGTCTTCAGGGCATCTATCATTTGCCGGTACTAGATTTAGTTCAGTTTTTTCGTGTTTTTTTTTTTTTTCACTATCCTCTATAGAGTTTTCATACTCTATTTCAAATTTTCCTCTTGAATAATAGGAATATGATGATCTAGCAAGGAAGCTATTATAGCAAAATCATGCTATAACATTCATATGTCTCCATGCCTCTTATTATGGTAAAATTTATATCTGGAAAAATAATGATTATGTAGAATATTCTCATTATAATCACAAAATATAAACAAAAGAAGAAACCTCCAAATTAAAATTAAATCATTAAATATTACCATATACAATTAACCTGTATTCTACAGCCCTGAGATGCCCAAAGAGTTGTCAAATAAGGACTAAAGCAGTTTAACGTACATAGCTGAAATTTATTGAGCGCTCGCTAAATGTTCACTTTCCATGCATGATCTAATTTCTACAATAAACCTATCAGGTGGGTTCTTTTGTTAACCCTCCTTTACAGATAAGGAAACCTAGACTCAGAGAAATTAACTCGCTCAAGGTCATACAACTGCTAAGTGGCACAGCTACAGCTGGAACCCCGATCTGCATGACAAAGTCTGTGCATTGGACCATGACAATGTCAACTGTTAGGGCAGGTACATGCAGTCACACTAGGGAAATAAAATGGTGAATAATGTCAATTCTCCTGTTTTCCTGGGAAAGCTCGTAGGCAAAGATGATCATCTGCAGAAGTAATAGAAATATAACTCTTATGCCGTAATATTGTTCAGTGGGGTTTTGGTAAAATTCTGACATCCGATAGTGCCCAGTGGAGCAATCAGTCAGTGATGAGCTCAAGCACAGTAACCAATGTGTGAAATCACGGATTTGAAAAGGCCAGTGTTCAAATATTAGAGCTAGTGCAAATAATGTCAGCTATTAATTATCACACTAAGTAGTGATCAAAAGTACACATACTAATTTTAACAAGGTATGTTTGAATGAAAAATAAATTCTACCCATGGTTTATGGCAGAGTTTTATGAGAGAAGCAGGTTTCATGACTGAAATTAAGATAGGTTTCCATCTCTGAGAATGCAGCAATTCACATAACTAATCACCCATAAAACCTATTACAAACAAACACTAAGAAAAACTCAAAAAGCATATAAGAGTGATGAAATTTCCACCTCAATGACTGATAAAGTGAGATATATCAAAAATCAACTGAGCTGGAAAAATGACACACTGTGAAGAGGTGCTTAGGATGATATGTGGTCAGGATCTTCCATTAGTCAAAGTGATGACTCTCAATACATGGATATTTCAGGTCCTCGTACCTGGAAGCTCAGATCTTAATGACAGAAGTCTGTCTTCTCACATAGAAATTAGAAAGAATGCTTCCAAAGCCGGCGCTCTCAAGGAATGATGACTTAACGGATGAACAGCTCTCCACACCAACTTCAAGAAAGCCATGGCTATCCTTCCATTTTAGAATCAGATGAAACACAAATTTATCACACGCTTTTCAAATATTGTTTTCAGAACCAGTTTCTTGGCTTCAAGTCACACACACACACACACACACACACGTATATATATATATATATATATATATATACACACATACATATTTACATATACTTATATATTTACATATACTTTATAAATATATATAATGTATACATAAATTTATACCCATTTAGCTTTTTAAGGTAAAGGCGTTCAGTTTTGTTAATGGGAGACTATTTCAGAAATTAAAAAGCACTAGCTGTCGCAGTTTACCAAATATCCTATGCTATATATTTTACTTCTAAAACACTTACAACATGAACTCTCAGCAATGCAGAGCTGCCTTCTGAATAGTGGCAAATGCTCTGTGAAAGTTTGCTGAATAAAATATGCAACTGAGAGAATGACCCCACAAAGAATGACCCACAGGGAATAACTGCTTACATGTCCAGATCACAGAAGCACCTTTTACATGACCTTCACCTTCCACAGGCATCAGCGTAAAACTAAAATGCTAATACTCCTTGACTACTCTTACAAAGGAAAGAGTAGTCAAATCACACACATGGAAAAAAAGGTGATGAGTGGGGCATGAAAATGGTAAAAGGCCAAGGGAAACAGTCTGTGGCAAAAAAATCTAAAAAGATTCCTTTTTTCCCCCCTCTAGATGGATTGTCTTCTTTGCTAAATTTTTGGCAAAATAAGCACTTTTTTTTCCAGTAAAAGGAGTTAAATAATACAGACAGTCTAAGATACTCGGCTAGTAGAGTTGATAAAACAATGTATTGGCCTTTCAAAGAAAATGTATCATTCAAGTGAGGTTTTTTTTTAGGCCAACTCTCTTTTTCTGTAGATTGAAGGCCAAAAGGCACATTAATGTGTACTGAGGAAGCACAGAGATTTGAAGCAGAACTGTACCGACTGGCTGTTTATCTTTCTCAGTATAGACCCAGCAACACCCTGTCTTTGTAGCTGTATGCTACACTTATTCCCTGTACCATAGTGCAGCCAGGTTGTCACCAAAAAGGCAAATTGCATTTTATGGCTGTATATGCTCAACTTCCACTTTCCAGTGTTTCCATTCTGTCATTTCAAAAAAGCATCATTTTTTTAAAACAAAACTATGTCATCTACAAAAAAAAAACTGTGGCGTGTTCTATTGTAGATAACATCACAAGGGGCTCCTTTCCTCTGATGCTTCCAGGACTGGGAATTTTCAAGATGCTCTTAAATGTACACTTCTTTTTCATTTAATTGATTATTCATGAGATAAAAATAATTAAAGAAAAAAATCTGAAATTGACAGTAATATTTTTCTTCCTAACCTCAATTAACTTCAGCCTCTCTTCTAAATCTCATCATGCTACCTGTCAAAATTAAATGGGGGGGGGGGGGAGTAGCAAGCTAGTAATATAGAGAGAAATATATTATTTTTATAGATATTAAAAAATATAAACCATTTCATACAGACAAAGCTCAGATACATTCAACGTTTGGTTGCAATATTAAGTAAAGGAAGAAAGAAATTTAGAGGCTCTATAAAGGGGTGATTGGTGTAAGTCTTAGTTGCATATAACAGACTCTGCAAGATTGAAAAGGCCCTGTCAAAGTGAAGGGATTAATGAAAGCCAAAGAAAATATTAAACACAGTGAAAGAAAACATATATGTGGTTTATTAATCATCTTCACTACTGAGGTTTAATATGCACAAAATGCAGTCTTCTTCGTTCTTCTTTCAAATGTATATTTCACTTTTCTTTAAAATAGATAGCATTATAATTCAAAAGCAACAGAGGACTAATAAATAAAAAGAACACTTTTTTTTTTCTTTTTTTAAACATAGCTAGGCTGGAAATGCCAGGCTAAGAGAGAGCAAAGGTCATTTCAGCACAAATTGAAGTCAATTATTTTGGAATCCATCATCAAATTGAATTGTTCATGAAATGGAGACTGTCATCATGTTTCTATCCTTTTAAAAAATTTCACTGTTTTTGCGGAAGTCTAGGGAGAGCTTGTGGACTGTGGAGAAGCCTCAGCTTTCCAGCTGTCATGCTGCAGAATGGAAGCTCTGGAAATCGTTCACGGCAAATACTCCAAGCCAGCTAGAGAATTCTGTAGCGGAGAGTGTAAAATATAAAGACTTCCTTTTGGTAGGTGCACACATGGCACCTCAATTAAAGACTATAAAATTAATGTGATTTACCTATGCATACATGTAGTAGTAAATGTACGATGAAAGGAAATTTATCTCAACTTCAGTAGAGTTTATTCTCACCTCTCTTCTCTAAGACCAAAGGTAGACACGAGCCATCACTATTGAATCCATTTCACCGTCATTATTAAAATTCTCAAGGTATGCAATTGTACTGTCAGATCTGTGACCTGGTAATAAGTACCCAACATCTCAATGTCTGTATTTGTTAAAATGTGGGTCATTAGATCCCATAATTCAAAATTTAGAAAAAATCAAGTCAAGGTAATTTCTCTCCCCCTTTCAACCTATATGGACCTAGAAGTCACTTATCACTTTCAGTAGAGGTTTTTTCCCTCCCCACATCCCTCCTTCCCTCCCTCCTTCTTCCCTTCTTTCAGATAGGAAAGAAATTATTTTGGTAAACACTGGCCTACTTGAATACAGCATGTCTTCTACCGGGTCCATATCAAAACAGGAAATAATCACCCTTCTTGTAGTGTAATGGAAGGCACACCCTAATAACACACTGGAACCTGGCTTTTTACAGCCCTCCCTGCCACCCCACTATCCTTTGCATCCTCAGTCATCAGTCATTTTTCAGTCATGTGACCACAGCAGGTAACTTAATTGACTTGTCTCCTCTCTAAAATAGGGGATAATAACATCTTGCCTTTCTGGAAGTAAAGGGTTGGTTTAAATTATCCTGAGGTTCCTGCTAACTCTAAGATCTATAATTTAGAGATTTCTCAAAGACAAAGAGTGTTCGTTCCTAATTTCCATGACCTTGATACACAGTAAAATGTCAACCTTCCTGTGTAACACGAGCAAAGATAAGCAGCATTATGTGTCATCATGTTTTCCCTTTCAAACTTTTTTATTGTTTCCTTATCTCATACTCTAAAATAATTACAAACCTGTATTCTTTAATTAGAGTAACACAGGCTTCCTTTTCCTTTCTCTTGCTTGTTCCGTATTGATTCAATAAAGTTGTAAGAGGTAAAGCTTTACTTTGGCATTTCAAAAAGGGGTCACTAAAGAAGACTGAATTTCAAATCTAGTTTTACAAAGAGACACAAATGTCTTTGCTTGAATCTTTTTTTAAATTTTTTAACAAATGGATGTTAATAACTAGGAGAAACCGGTTTAATTAAAAATTTGCCACAGATTATTAGATAATCCAGGGTTCTTAATGCCACATTATTCTTTCGGTCCTGAATGAGTCCCAGCTAGCGGCTTCCTAAATCTCAGCTTCCCTTCTCAATCTCTGAAAGTCTACTCTGCAGCCTGCCAGTCCATCATCTTTCTTTAATATGCTTAAATCTTTGGAGCTTCATTTTTCCCCATATTCACTATATTTTTTCCTTTCGATCCTTTGATTCCTACATATGCTTCTCTACCTTGCTATTTAATTCCAAGATGCACTTTCCCGAAAGATCATTAAATCTCTGAATCTGAAATCCGTTTATATTTAATGTTTTACTAAAAGTTTTGTTTCTGTGTACTATCTGCTTGCTTATAACAACAGAGTAAAGGCTAAGATGTGAAAATGCACATTCTCACTTAATGGAAAGAAGTGCCTCAGCAAAAAAACATATGATTTCTCAAAATGTGCCCCACTTTAGGTAAGGTACCCAAACTACCAGCAGTGCAAATATCTGCATTTGAACACAGAATCTACTGGGCAGTTCCTCTCTCTGATAAGTCTCCGATGGCGTTACAGGCCTTTCTGAGAAGTTTCTTGCTTGTTCATGTTTATTCATTCGACAACTATTTTTCAAGGACCTACTGTGTCCCCAGACTCTGTGCTAGATACTAGGGCTAGAATGGTGGAGAACCGAGACACCCTGTCCTCGTAGAGCTTTTAGTTCAGTGGGAAAAACAGACAGGCAAACAAATAATCACAAATTATAATGGGTGCTATGAAAACATTAGGCTACTAACATGGAAAAGAATGAGGTGAGTATGTGTGGTGGAGGGGGAGGATTCTCTGAAGGAGGTGATGTTTAATTTGAGATGGACAAGATTAGATGTGTTCATGTACACAGGTTGAAAGGAGGTACGGTGAGCGATTAAGGGGCCTGGGTAGGAGCTGTGGCACAGGCCTTGCCGGGAGCAGCATAGGCCATAGAGCAGAAAGCAAGTCCTTTTATGTAAGTGGGAAGAAGCGATAGCCGCCGAGGGAAGAACTAAGTCACTCTACCTGCCACTGAGTCCCAGGCCTGGGACAGAGCAACTACAGTCATGCTGGAATCTTGGATATTCACAAATGATCTCCAGCTTCCTCTGAGGCCTCACTGCCTTAAGAGCTATTTTCCATACTTTCCTTGCATCACACGATAAACCACAATTAATGAAGCGATCTGACCCTATCTGGATTTGTGACCTAAAAGAGCGAAAATGATACAAATAGAGAGTTTCAACGCTTGAGGGCTACTGTCGGTATACAGTTAACGTATGGTCTTGGGAATTCACATACCTATAACTTGACAACGCAGCTTGGTGGGGCTGGGACTTTGAGGATCAAGAGAGACTTTTGAGGTAATGAAGAGATCAGAACCCCAAGATGGCAAACTACTATTTTCATCTTGCATTGTGGAAAAGAAATACAGGAATAAGTTAATCCATTCATTTAGAAGCAGCACCTTTACTTTACAGATAAAGACAATTCAGAAAAAAACTTATTTATCTATATCATCTATCTGATCTGAATAATTGTATAAATTCTTTATTTCATTATTGGGTCAAGCCAATATTCTATTGTTATTGATCTATGAAAATGGCAGTGCCACATGGTGGGAGAAA
The DNA here is from genome assembly GCF_014176215.1 of Rousettus aegyptiacus. NCBI lineage: Eukaryota > Metazoa > Chordata > Mammalia > Chiroptera > Pteropodidae > Rousettus > Rousettus aegyptiacus. The sequence goes on from NW_023416286.1 coordinate 29,414,613, forward strand.
TAGTTATGCAAACAATCTAGTAGCCAATCTCTGATAAGCATGACTTGGTTTTCATTTCTGACTCCAATTAAATTCTCTGAATTTGAGTTCTTCACCAGGAGAGTGGCAAACAGAAAGGAATGTAGCATGTACTGACTGCCACCACATGGTGCTGGGTACGCTCCATCTTACCTGTGCCTCATGGGGAGGTAAACGATCTTACTGGCGTTTTACAGTTAAGGAAACTGAGATTCAAAGAGATTAACTATACGACGCTGTGTAAAATGAGAATGATAAATGATCCACCCTTCCTCACTTATATACGCCCCTGATTTCATCCCTCTTCTTTATCTTCTTTCCCTTCCAAATAAATGCAAGTTTTTATTTCCCAGGAGGCTATTCTATCAAATCAGAACTAAACAAAGAAATACATCACAGAAAATTAAGAACAAATTAGCACAAGCAATTGGTTTCTAAAAAATGAAATATTTTGCTTTAATCACATAGTATTTTTAAGAAGTGTTTTTGGTAAAGAGTAAGACATCATATTCAGAGGCAGCAATTTAAATAATCAAACTTGGGCACACAGCAGTGCCAAGGTATTAATTGATCTAAAACAGGTATAGACTTGATCGAACTCCATCATAGATCTATGCAAACTGAACCCTTATTGTCTCCTTCTCACCTGACAAACTCCACTACTTACAGACAATTAGCATCTAGTAGATCAAGGATTTGGTAGACCCAGGATTGCTCTGATTATAAACATCTCTGGTTTAGAAATTCCTTGCGCAATGTGTACCTTGCAGATAAATGAAAAAACCTATAGGCTTAAAGTACAACTGAAAAAAAAATCTCTTAATTTATTTTGTATCTTTATCAAGAAAAATCAGCTTTGATCATAATACTCTAAAGAGCTTGCATATATTTAACAGTGAAACAAATATTTGCAGTGAAATAAGATAAAATAGTGATAATTTCATAATAATTTAAAAATTTATTGTATGTATGTATATACCTAAATAGCTTAAGTATAATCTTATTTTGTTTTTCTCCAACTGGGCAGTTCTTCTATTTCTTCCATGAAGCAAAACATAAAGATAAAAACTCAAATAACATATGAAATAAAAAATTATTGGATAAAATGTTTAATCATAATTTTTACTGCTTCCCATTGCATTATTTGTTTTTGCTTTGGCATGTAAGTTCTGCTTTTTGAAGCCTTGCTGTATTAATATTACTATGTTGCTACAAGAGTTATAGTATTAAAATATAAGGGCTAAAAATGTACACGCCCCACTTGTTTTCATTTGTAGTCTTGAGTGAATACAATACTATGTCATATATCATCAATAATACGCGTCACTTTTTCTTACCATTCCAGGAAATTTAATTAATTTAAATATTAGAGGAATGTATGTAAAATCAGTTAGCATTGACATAAAATAATTATATTAATTCATCACTCAAAGTAGAATGGAAAATGCCAATTCTTTGTCAATAATATCTAACTGTAGCCTTGCCTCCATTCCGCCTCAAAATAAGAATATGGGACCATTAAATGCATTTTTAAAAGTATTAATAAGCACAGAAAAATTACAACAAAAAATCACTGTGTCGAGAAAGGCCTTTAACAAAACAATCAATAATGGGCATGCAAATTATGCTCGTACATATTCCTATTTTCAGGAATTCTGAGTCATGTCTTAAAAAAAGAACAGCCCATACATTTTTAGGTTGTGTCTCTACATGGGAATCCAATGTTTGATAGGAAATGATAATAACATTTGCAGGGCAGTGGTCAGTAATAGAGCAGCCTTTGGGTTGGATTCCCAGAGCATTTCCTTAATTTGGATCTCCTGGAATGTACTAGTTTACTTCTAGCTCGCGGGCACTGGGGAACAAAATGGCCTTTATATCTCTTCACAGAGAGGGCCATAGTAAGACCAGGAAGACGTTCGAAGCTGCCTCTAACCCTTTTGCTTTGGTCAACTTCTGCCCCATGTCAGTCCATGGCTGGAATACAAATGCTTCTAGCTTTCCCATGTAAAAAAAAAAAAGAAAGAAAGAAAGAAAAAGAAAAACATAATCTGTTTAGGAATCAAAAATTGGGATAAAAAAAAAAGAGCGAATGGTGAATGTTTGGGGAAGTTAACTGTGGCTGCTGTGGGGGTGGGTTTAGAAATCTTAAAATTTTGCCTCTGGGAATCCTTCGACTTTTCCCTCTTCAAAAGTGGAAGGCTGAGTCTAAGAAGAAAAAGCACTTTGCGACCATGACTGAAGTTTCACAGTATTAGTAGAAACCCTTTCTTAAGTGATGACATTTATTTAAAACCCTGCTAACTGTCGCAGGCAGAGGAGATGGCAGAGGGGATGGGACGCAGACCGTGGGCATCTGCAATGTTGACTCCAATACTTTTTGGCTCTTGGATGGAGGAATTTCTTAGGTTAACCAGGCCTGCGATGGCCTAGGAGGCAGGGAGCACAGGAAAGCCCCAAGCCCCCCAAATCTTCCCACACATTCTACTAATTGTCGAGGCATTTGGGTTAACAAGCTCCTCTTTTAAAATGCAAATACTCCTGGGAGGGTTAAGCCTCATTCATACCTCAGTGCGAATTAGTTTAATTAGATAATCAGATCTAATTAATTGAGGGCTCAGGGAAAGAGAGTTTTGATTGAGGTGGGCCAAAGGGAGGAAAAATTTGGAAGGGACTCGGAGTGGGGGGCCTCAGAAGAACTGGAAGGCAGCATGAGGACAGCGGGTTACAGGGTGTTGGGTGCAGAAAGGGAAGTAAAGGGGACAAGGCAAAATTTGTCTACTGTTCTGTTTCGTCCAGGGTCTTAGGGCACCACCATTCTGGCCTCTTGGTTGAAGGCAACGGGTTTCATTTGAACTCCACATGTCTCATCTTTCCCCAGTTCAAACTTACTGGGTCTGGCCAACTTTCATATCTCAAGAAGGGAAGAAATAGTAGGAGAAAGACAAAAAGAAAGAGAGATGTACTCTTCCACCCTCTGTACTGAGTGGGTCCTATACTGTGGTCTCCAGATATTTAGGCTGGAAGACACTTTCCACCCGCCCAGCTCCTACAGCCACATTTATTCTGATAACGACGGCTCTTCTTGCAGCCGCCATTGTTTACTAAGTCTGGCTTGGCTGGAGATTGCTGCTGAATTTCGCACGGTGGATCTCCCCAAAGACGGTCATGGGCAGGATAGTATAATGGTTGGAAGACCAGGTTCACTTCTTGATCATGGACTTTACTTGCTGTGAGAACCTAAGGAAATTATGTAAGTCTAATAACCCAGCTCTCTGACTACACAATGCCCTCTCCCACCTCTTGGGTGGGTCTCTGAACATGTCGTGCCCTGGGTTTGGAACACTTTGTCTCACCTCTCCCCTTAACTAACTTCTCTTCATCTCTCAGTGCTCAGCTGCCACGGCCTTGTATGGGAAACCGTGGAGCAACACGCCGGGCCCGTCTGGGCCTCCAATGTGCTCCCTTTGTATGAGTTGCACTAGTGTCATGAAAGCTGTTTATTCTTCTGCATCCTCAGGTTTATGATAAGATTTTTAAGGGCTGAGAGCAAATTGCCTGTGCATTATATCCCTCAAACCTAGCATGTAGTAAGTGCTCCATGCCTATTTTCAGACAGAAAGAGAGAAGAGATCAAAGTATAAGCATTTACCCACAGGGCCAAGTAGATCTGAGATCTCAAAGGAACTGTGACAAAACCTTGCCTGAATGGATGGCTGATGCAGACACAGCTCAGACAATAGCCACAGAACGCTAACATTTTCTAATGTGAGAAAAATATAACAAAAAATATTTTAGAAAAACATCTCTACTACTTGGCTGGATCCTAAGGGCCCAAAAACGAACTCCGTGGGACACACAATTCTATTACCAATATGTGCATTTTATATTTTTTTAAAGGTGAATTTCACATAGAAAATATTCCCGCATGTGCGTAAAGGTGGATGGAATACTACAAATGAGGCTTCCACGACCACAGTGAACCACTGTGCCTCTTGGGAATGGCTCCATGTTTTCGTTTTTCTACGAGCTTAATTTCAGGTATCAATATGCCCACCTTCGAATAGCCTACATTCTTACAAAAAAACCTTTACAGCCTCATATTTTTCTCATTAAAAGAAATATAACAGTGCCAAATTGTTCTTTAGCATTGTCGTTTGCTCCATAAACAACAGAAGGCACTCATATGGCAAAAACAGCTTTTTCATGGGCTGAAAAAGGAAAAGACAAGCAGGAAAATGTTTTGGGGAAAACTTTTATATGGGCCCTTATCTGAGACGTCCAAGTTTTAATAAGATTACTAAAAAAAAATCCTTCTAGAGAAGAATAATATAAACATGACTCACAGAATATAATTAGAGTCTCCCCACCTCTTCCAAGCCCTATATAAACAGCTGAGTTTGCAACCAGAGCTTTGGAGAGAACATTCCATATGAACACGGCCTCTCTGGGCTACCTCTGTGTGGTGGCATCTCAGTGTCCTGCACTCGGCTCCTCCACCTTAAAAAATAAACAACTAAGAAACATACTTAGAAAACAAAATTGATAAAAAGGTTAATTCCTTGTACCGAATTCTATCATGAATAGAAGTTCAACAAACTTTCCAGATATTGACAAACAAGCATTAGTCTAGATATAATGAACTTTCCTCTAGTTAAAAATCAGATATTATCTATGCTTAACTCAAAGCCTACATTTAAGCCACAAAGAAGAGATATAACAATATTAAAGATCTAGGAACTAAGAAGTCAAGACAGCCCTAATTAATGCTACTATGGACGATTATAGTGGCCGTATTTCTCTAGAAGCACCTCAATTAAAAAAATATATATGTCTGTGTATTGCACAAAGAGTCAATGAACAAAGACCTGAGGTTTAAGATGAGTAAAATACTACTCATTTCCTGAGTAGCTCCTTCATTAAAAATAAGTTATTATATTCGAATATACAAAAGTAATTCATTTAAAGACTGGAAGGCTGATTTGCATCAGGTAACTATGCAGTCCACTCCAACTCCAACATACCTTGAAATCAGGGCACAAACATGCACGGAACAAATTATTTTCTACATACAACTATTTATTGACCTAATCAGATTTTATCTGATATAAAAAACATAGTCTAATTATTTAACTAAGTAAATTCATAGGAGACTTTTTTTTTTTTTTTTTGGCTAGAAGGTCTATCACAAACAAATGGTAGCCATTTTTTGGAAACTAAATTTAGAAATTGGAAGCTAGTATATATATCAGTGACGACTACATGGTGAATCCCATGAATGAGGAGATAAGTATTACTGAAATGGATGAACACAGTGATCGAGAGCATTTTATAAGGGAAGGTTTGCTCTGTTCTCCAGCAAAACACTGTCATTTCGAACCTCTTCTACTCATCTTAATACTAGGACCCTATAGAAAGGATTCATACTTTAAAATAGTCTTTGTACCAACAACCCATGCCAATTCTAAATTTAGAGGAGAATCTGGAACACAAGGGCATGATATGTTTTATTGAAATGTTTTTTTCTGATTATTATTGATAGAGATACAAGATTCAGGACCAAAGCAAAAGATAGATTTTTTGGAGTACTGAGGCAATGTGTAAATATTTTAGCCATTTATTCCATAAGTAAAATTACTTTGACAATATAAATCTGTATGAAATGCACTAAAATAGAAAAATAGCATATTCTAATATGCAGTAAATATTATTAAAATGTATTTTTGCAAGTCTTGACATATACAAGTAATTCTGATGTAAATTTTAATTCTACATATAGACACTACACAGTTCTTCAAATTCGTCAAGGAAATTTCAATATGCCATCAATATTATTACGATTTTTTAGAGAGAGAAATATAAATATTTATCAAAGTGGAAAAATCCAAAATGAACTAAAAAAATACTATTAAAGTTATAAAGTTAAAAATTCATAGTAAACTTTAAAACAAAGGTTACCTCCATAAACTCCAGATGAGTTTCACAAATAAAACAGTTTTTATCTGTAATTGCTAAAAATGTAAACTGCTACATGACTATTATTTTACGAATTTCATTTTTAAAATTGCAATTAATAACTATGTGGAGAATACTGTCTTTTAGGCCTAAAATCTTAACCTGCTTTTAATAAGATCATTTACATAAAAGTGCGACCCCCCGGAGTTCAGAGGTTCTTCATGTCACAGGGGAACTGACTCCCTAGACAGTTACCTGCTGAAACAGCACATCCTCTAGAGCGTCTTTGTTCCTTTACTCTGCATTTCCAAAACTCTATGCTAAATATTAACTTGTGCCCCATTGACCCAGATTTCCAAAAAGGTATCAAACAGAGGAAAGGATTCTTCATGGGGTCCCCACCACCCAAATTCCCCAAGATGGTTTTAAGAAAAGATTCCTTTGATGTTTAATAGAATCAGTCATTTGGACTAAAACAGTCCTGTCTCTCTCTTCTATTGCTGCCACCACTGCTAACAATTATAAGCTTTCAGTGCTCTGAATAATTCAGAATCTCATCTGTTCTACTCAGTGTAAAGACAATGTTGAGAGTACAAGGTCACTTTTTTTCCCTTCCCAACTACTGACTCTTCCAACCCGACACCAGTCTGATTGCATGATCCACCTAGTGTTTGACACACTTCCCATGACAGCTTCTTAACAGCCGTTAGTCTATTTAGCTTAGGGTATGAAAAATAATAAGGGTGCAATGAAGTGTCGGATTTCTTCCACAGTCATAAACACAGGTTCAGCATTTTCCTCTTCATTTTTACCTCCACACACTTAAAACACCATAATATAACTTTTTATTGTAATGTTGACCAATACCAAGCCACAAATATATATAAAATACCAGGGTGTTTGGACAATAATGGTATTTTACATAGAACACATTTTTTAAAAATCAAAATTATAATAAGCTGTTTATAAGAGATTAACACCTGTGAATGTGCCTCTCTGGGATCATCTGCAAAATCTTGCAAACTTAGAGTCATGCGACCATAATCTTAGTGTAGAAAGGAAAGTAGCAAGCTGGCAATACTCAAATTTCATTCATTCGTTTTCAATTGAAAGTGATACCAGTCAGAGAAGAGAGGCAAGTTTTTGTAACCCTGAAATAATACTCTAACCTTAAGTTTTCAATTATTTTTTTTCTTTAATTAAACTCTCTCATGTCTTGTAATTTCAGACTTTGTAAAGAGAAAATACTGTTAAAGTTCTTAAAAGGTAAAAGCCATATCATAAACACTTGCTTTAGGCAGAAAAACTATACTACAAAGTAATATTGAGGTAGCATACATATCTCACTTCAAGGCTGCAGTTCCACAAACTCTGTCAAAAGATTTGTATTCGGAGAAGTCTCTGGGTTAAGATTTCTTATACTTCTTGAAAATAATTCCTCAGTGCTCTTTTTTTATTATAATACTTTTCCAGCATACTCAAATATAGAAAAAATACAACAAACCGCATATATATCATCTACATTCAAAAATTATTTTCTCATCTTTTTTTCTGAAGTACTTTTTGATTTTATTTTCATTTAATTTTTTATGGTTAGAATTTTTTTAATTGCAGTTGACGTTCAGCATTGTTTTATATTATTTCAGGTGTGCAACATAGCGGTTAGATGTTTATATAATTTACAAGGGGATTCTCTCCGCCGCTGCCCCCACCTCCCAATTCGTCTAGTACTCACCTGGCACCATACATAGTTATTACAATATTATTGACTGCATTTCCTATAATGTACTTTACATCCTTGTGGTTACTTTGTAACATCAATTTGTACTTCTTTAGCCCTTCACCTTTTTTCGCGCAGCTCCCAAGCCCCCTCTCATCTGGCAACCATCAGTTTGTTCTCTTTGAGTCTTAAAAGCAAATCTTATATGCTTTCATTTCACCACACACACCTCAGTATCAAAGCATTCATTTGTTTTTCTTCATTCTTGTTTGAATTTTGGAGAGCCTAAATTGGTGAATGCAGTTTCTTATTCCAAATCCTCTGAGACTCAGGAAGATTTGGAAGTTTCTCCAGGGGAGTTCCAATACTCCATCTTTAAGTTTGTATCTTTATCCTGGAAAGTCTACTGGGAATTAAAGATGACCTGATAAAGGCTTACCACATCCAAATTACTGAAAAAAGTATGTTCATATAGCACAGCCTTCACTGTTGTAATGTCATCTGACTTGAGACCATGCAGAATGACTAAAATGGGTCATTCATAACAACATCACAATGACAAATGATTGCAACAAAGCAAGGTGCATACGATATGGGGAGAAAGCTTCCCCTTTTTAACCACCATTCTTAATTTATTCAACTTAATATGAAAAGTACAGATCAAATATATGTGCTTTGTTTATACTTTTTACATTTAGGATGTATTTGTGAAATTGGTATACAATTAAAAATAAACTTCAAAAAAGAGAGAAAAGAAAATTTGCTCTTGCTCTTTAATTCTTTAAAATGCAATAAATATCCAAACCTATCAAAATAGGAAACACAAAGCTTTCTCGTATATCCAAATACCTGGCAGTATTTCATTGTTATAAATTGTCAGTAGATTGTCAATGTGAAGGCAATTCTATTTTATTCTTTATCTAAAATAATAGTTTATGAAATATATTACTGATGTAAGAATATACTAGGAGACATTTGACTATGAATTTTTTATCCATTTTCTTTTATAGTTTTATGACAAAAATTTCAGATTCCAGACAAAGAAAGGAACATTGGTACTCCACACCTACTTTCACTTCCTGATGACAGATAAGCACTTTCGACTGTCATATTTACATGTTATTAACACACTGAAACTACTCTTGAAAAAAAATAATGCAAACCTCAGGATAGAAAGATAATGAAAATTTTACCTTTGTTTTTTAATACAGCACATGAAGACAAAGAAAATGCTAATATAATAGAGAAGTCAGAGAATTCACTATAAAAATATAAATCCTGACTCCTCTCCTTGAAATAACTTAGCAGTGACCTTGAAGGAGCCTGTACTCCTAAAAAGTTTAGGAATGGACATACCCACAGGGAGAGGGTGTGTTGTAAGACCTCTTGACTTCTCACCTAAGTCTATCGGTATTTGAATTATAAAGTATTTTATAAATGTTACTTTAAAGCCATATTTTTCTTGTTGGTTTTTTAGAAAAATTGGCAACAATAAACACTTGGTTTTTGGATAATAATTAACACATTGCCAGTAAGAAATTTAAATTTAAAAATAACAAAGTATTATTATAACATCTTGGAAACTGCACATCAGAGTTACGGTTAAGTGTATTGGTTTCTATTTCTTTGTAAGAAAATATTTAAGGTGAAAGGAGAATCTAGTAGTATTGTTTTCTTTTCAATGTCAAGCTATGTTCAATCTAATACTGAAAGAGTTTATAATGACCAAAATATCTCTGGGGAAAAAAAGGAGGTATTATTTTTTGTTCATGTCCAATCTACGGGAATACCTTCAAATATATCTGTTATTAAAATGACAATTACATAGACATATGGTAACAAAATGCATGCTATTATAGTATTAAATATTTCTAAATTGCAGGAAACCCTACCAAAACTGTCCAACTAAATTATTCAAGATTGGCTGACATATGTGCCTGTTTGCCTGGGATGGTCTCCATTAAAGAAAAAAAAATGATAGTTTTATAACTCAACGATATAAAAGATATGAAAAACTCAATCTCTTTCTCAATGAGCTTTTTACTTTATTAAAAAGGAATAGGAGGAGTCTGTAGGAGAAATTATCCAAGACAGATGAGTGGCTGACAATCATCGAATAGTGCTGCCCAACATTGCTTTCTCTCACAATCATGTAGGTTTAGACATAAAGGAGGTATCTGGTCTAGTGGTTTACAAACTCTGCTTCTTGGGGGTTCCTGGAGGATTTGCTGGAGGTGCCTTAGAGGTTACTAGGCAGAGGCAGGGCCTTCACTCCCATTTAAGAAAGCGCTTCCACCCGTATCTGTTTTACATGACGTTTCCAAAGGTTCTATGGCTAAAAATGTTGGAAGATCCCCTGTCTACAGAGGACACCCAGAAAAGTCAAGTTACAAGACCATCTAACACACCAGCTTCTGGGCACAACTGAAGTCTACAGAGAAGGTGTCGAGATAGGCTCATTTTTTGCAAATCATGCTGACTCACTGCCTGATCTGGCTACTGAAATAAAGCTTGTGATGCACAATGCGAAGGTGAGAAAAAAAAGTTTATATCTATGTGATGACTCAAGTTCATATTTGGTAAGAACAGATTTTCCATAAAAATAGAAATTATTCTAAAATTTTTGTTGAAAAGAACTTTCTACGTAAGAGAAAAGTCATCAGCGTTCTTCTTTTCTCCTTTATTCAAGACTATAAAGTCATTTTACTCGGCGACCAGACTACAGCTTCTAGTGGATATGATGGACCATTTAGATGCACAGCCCTCTCCTCCCCACATTTAAACACATAGAAATGCCAAATACAATACAAATTTTAGAGTAACACATAGGTATATATTTACACACATACATACATATACACATACATATATACCTGCACGTGTGTGTGTGTGTGTGTGTGTGTGTGTGCGCGCGCGTATTCGGCCTTGAAAACAAAACAGACAAACCTGCAGAGTTAACAGATGCAACTCAGAGCACAAATGAAGAGCAGGCAGTGAGGCTGAGCTACCCCAGAAGGTCTCCGAATAAATGTCCTGAAGACCCTGTTTAATGGATGGAGTTTTGATACTTGCCCTGGGGCCAGGGAACTGGGGAAACTCCTTTGCTCTCTGCATGAACCTAGGTGGTAAAAAAAAAAACCTGTTCTATCTCTGAGAAGGTGACTAGGAAAAATTCTGCTATGGCCCCATGGTCTGGGCATAGAGGTGCTCAGGTCACAGGTACAATAAAGCAGTCTTCTAGGAAGAGAAAACCTGGTATATCTGCAATGTATGGGTGTCCAGGCTATATTGTTACAACCTTGTGAACCCTTTTTGGCACATTAAATAAAACCGCATATGAAAGCCCTAGAGTCCAGCAGAGGCAAATGCAAAAGCCTTCCACAGGGATACTGCAGCCATCCCTGGGAGTTTGGGGCTTCAGCTGAAGGTGAGTTCACAGCAAAAAATTATAAAGCATGTGGGGAAAATGACTGCCAGACGGGTCCACAATGGGAAGAAATCCCACTCTGAGAACTATGGAAAAATAAAGAATCTAAAAGAGAATTAAAAAGAAAACAGAGATGACATAAATGGTCATAAACATTACATGCATCTCTTTTTTCCTGCTCTCATCTTATATATTTAATATTTATGTAAACATGAGTATCTGTCTTTTTAGATTGCTAGCTTTTTGAAGCAAGGCTTCACTGATGGCTTATTCATTTATCTAGTCTCATGGCACAGTACCCTGCACTGCACATGAGAAAACCGGCAGTGCTATCAAAATATCATATACGCATAATGTACTTCATTGCACTTTCAGGGTGGGTCTGGAGAGTACTGATCCATATTTTACCTTACAGATAATACTAATAATAATTCCAAGTAATCTCTCTTTATACATTTATATACGTGTATAGACTTATGTATGCATATAAATATTTATGTATGTACATATGTTTATATATGTACATAAATGTTTTTAACGTGCAACCAGAAAAAAAAAAAAGGAAAAATATATGGCTGCGATGAAAGAGTTAAAATAAATGAGAGAAATGTAGATCATTAAAGACAAGGAAGTCTTTTTTTTTTTTTTTTTTTTTTTGTAACTGACGCGGGTTTTCCTGGCCTCGCTAAGCAGCTTTACGTTGCTGGTACGTGCAGTGTGGTGAGGAGTCCTACCTTGTCTTAGATCCTACACCAGATTCTTGCAAGGGACCCTGTGCTCCCACCTGGTGCGCTCTCCCCTCTCCTCTTTTGGAGCCTGGACCTCTGCACTTGGCAGTCGTTGGGGCTTGTTTCCAGCCTCCCCCTCTGCGGCACTTACTGACCATGCTGTTACTTTTAGCACAAAACAAAGCACACGGGGCTTGACATAGGGGTTGTCTTAAATCTCTTTTTATCTCCCCAAACTATACTAGCCCCATGCCGCACACAGTTGGTGCTCAACCAATTTTCATCTCTATTGATGACATGCCAGCTCCACTGTACGAGCGTGTTGCATTAAATTAATCAAATCAAGAAATATCACAGAGGGATGGAGCTTATTCCATCTCCTTCTCGTTGCACACTAGGGCTCTGGCACTGGAACCGGTCAAGCGATAATCCATCCAGTGGCAGAGTTAGGCCCAGAAGAGTGGGCTCCCAGGCACGTCTCGGTTCCATCCCAACAGCTACCTTCATCATCACCGTGACAAGAGCTTGTGTTTACTGGGGCTCATCAAGGCCCATGCACACGTCAGCCACAACAGATAGTGCTTACTATTGTCCCCAGTTTACCAACGAGGAAACAGAAACTAGAGAGTTTAAATTATACAGGTCGCCCAGCTAGGATGAGTTTCTTGCTGGCAGTTAATTACTCCTCAGTCTGGTCCATGTGGAAAAATATAAATGGCAAAAGAGAATGAACAAGAACAAAGGCTGGCGGGAAAGGCGGGTTCCCCCCAGGACCCTCATGTTCTCTCCCGAAGTTGTAAACATTATTTTAGTAATTTTGCATTACTGTTTAAATAAAGGGCTTCTTCTAAAAACTTCCTCAGAATTTAAAATTGCCCGCCGCGTAGTATTTACTGATAGAGCTGGATCATTTGGAAAAATAAAGAAAAAATAGTGATTTTACTGGCAACTATAGCAGTTTTGCTGTCAGTAGTTGGACTTGCCTCTATCCTATTTTGTCATCCTTTCACAAGGCGACGCTGTCCTGCTCAGATAACTCATTTGTCCCTAGGAGATGTCTAGCCAAATGGCTCAGCCAAAAGGGTCTATACTATTATGGGTGAAGAGTAGCTATAAAAATAAAAATAATAACAACATTCCCTTTTCTGAACAGGAAGCATATTATTCTGTCTACCTTCGAGCAACCCACAGCTCAAAATGTAATGTATAATTTTGCTTTTTAACAGTTGTCATATTAAAGAGTGCTTGAAAATACCCAATTTCCTTGCAACAGATGGAAAAGAAAACAATAAAATTTTTTTAAAAAGAAAGAAAACCTCTACCTCTAAGAACATACTTGCCTAACATAAGGTTTCTCTGAAATGAGATATTTTCACCGGAGGAAAATCTGTGGATTTTGTTAACAATGCCATCTAATCTTGCTCTGAATATTCAACATAAACTAAGTCCACCAAACTCAATCTTATTCTGACCACACTGCGGAATTTCCAAATCTATTATAGCCTGGTTTATGCTTTCTTTTTAAACATTCCCAAATGATAGGACCTGACCTCATGGAAAAGCTATGTTTTAATATTTCCATTTTATTTTCAAGTCAGGACATTCTGTTCAGACAGAGACATAAAAGGCCACTGCCAAGTAGATCTTTTATGAAATATTTCTTGCTCTTTACATACTATTTTTCATAATAACAAAAATGAAATTAACACAACTCTTTCTGTTTCACAAGTCTATAATCACTATGTCTAAGCCTGTGGTGCTGTAAACAACACAGAATTCATTGTATTTAGGAGACTTTATGCATAGCAGAGAGATATCAAAATTCTGCTATGGGAAATAGTCTATATATACACACAGACTAAATACACTAAAAATGACACTTTGAAGGATAATAAGCATAAGATAAACAATGGAAAATCAGATAACCTACACAAACTTAGCCAACGATTTCACTGAAACATTATTTTCCATAGGTAAATAACATAGTTAAATGCTGTACATTATTTTAAGTAATTGGACAGCAGTATTTAAAAATATGGCAATGATTAATTCACTTTTAATGGGAAAATACTTTTGACCATCTTATTGAAAATTGGTTTGTAACAGTATTTACTGATTCTTGGAATTTCAATGAGTGATACACTGGTCCTCTTCAGAGAGGGTAGCACTAGTCCCAGGACTGATGAAACCTTATGCCCCTTTCGACACACTCATCACAGATGTTTATCCAGAGAGAGCTAGAGGGGAGAAAACCCTGAAGAGGTTTCTACCCTTTTAAAAGCTAAAGCATAATGTCACAAGCGGTTACCTGATAACTATTTAAGTTTTCTTGAATTCTACTCTTTTCACTTGATAAAAGGTCAATAAGGGTGTGACATCTGGTTTTGACCATAAAGGGCAAAACACACTCATGACCTGTGCTTAAATGGGAAATGATGTGTCCACCCGGTGACACTGGCCTTTCAGCTCCAGGGACACACCAGACAGTCTCTCTTAGGGTTGGTGAGCTACTTGGTGCCTCTGCCTGGAAGGCCCTGTCCCAATCCACGCACATCTGGAGGCTTCTTGTTATTCTGGCCTCAGTGCACAATTAACCCCTCCGGCCGGGCTTGATCAGGTCATTCAAGTAGTTTCCTTCCAACTCGAACACATAACACCTTTTAAAAACAGCTCTTACTAACCTCTAAAATTATCTTGTTCTCTTATCTGTATATTTCTTTATTACCCCAATAAAATATAAGTCTCATGAGCACAAGGACCTTACATCCATTTTATTCCCAGGGCCAGAACAGTGCTTTCCACATTATAGATGTGCAATCAAAATCTGTGAATGAATTCATGTGTCATATTTGAAAAGTCTAGTAATATTTCCATAAATCTTGGTGGGGGGATACAGTTGGAATGTACCAGGTTCTGGGAACAAAATGAATAAGACACAGCCCTTGACCTTGAAGAGCTTCCAGGTTGTACATGAGATGCCTAACATGTGCCCAGCATCGCCTCCTGCTCCTGCACCACTTCGGTCTTCCATGCTCAACTGGGAGAATGTCCAAGGATGGTCCTCATACAGGTTCTGGGCAGGTGGCACACAGGGGGGAACTCTTGGCCATTACACAGGATGACAATGAAAACCAACCGACTGATCAACAATCTAATAAATAAATAATTATACAGAACAAATAATTAAATAAGGGACATCTTGACTTATACTCTGACATAGTCCTTTAATCTCAAGATATCCTGTGTATTATATGTTCTCTAGAAGTAATCATTATCTTGCAAGTTTCAGAACACAAGTACAACGTCAAAAACTTTGCTATTAATTTCATAGCATTATGAGTCAAAGCTTTCCATTACAAACAGAAGTTCCCATGCATAGGAGGCTGCCGTTAAGCAGGTGACAGTAGGTAGGAGAGGGAGAACAAGCGACCCCAGTCAACCTCTCTCCAAACCTGCCTTCTTTCTCTCTCAAAACAGGTCCTTTCACCACTTTGCCTCCATGTAATCGCCACTGAAGTTGGCAAGCCTATCAATAACAGTCTACTTGGTTGCTATGTCAAGGAGTGTATCACCTCTTAGTTTTTAAGGATCAGTAAAAACAAAGATTCCTATCTTTTCAGGATTGGCTCCTTTCTGAGGTCTTGGATATAAATTATGCTTCTTTGTCCTTGCCCTTATCAGATGCAATCTTTATGCCACTAGATAAAAATAAGTAGGAGACTACAATTTAAAAACCAAGTGTAGCTTGTGTGAATTACATGACCACCAACTGAAAACGTTTTCTTAGTCCAGATTTCCCCAGAAGCTTCTTCTCATGCTACTCACATTAGGTTAACATTTTTTGCTTTCTTCAGAGCCTGTTTCCATATTCTTCCTTTGCTCCAGTTTGTCCTTCTCACTAATCATGGCTTCTTCGACACTGTCTCCTACACACCTCTTTCATGCTGTGGCTGACTCTTCCACTTGCTCTAACAGGTCCACCTTTGGAGCCAAGAACACCTGTATGTACACTTGAGGAGATGCTATTCTTATTTAAAGCATTAACAGGAAAAACATCTTTCCTTGAAAAATAACCATTTTTGTGCTTTCATCTTTAGAATAGAAAGCTCTTTAATTAAATTTAAACCAAAATATTTTTGTAAAGCTCAAATTTCCGAATTGGCATTCCTTCACATTTCTCAATTTACACAGTCCCTTTGTGAGTGGAAAACAGGGTATTCACTGCTTTAAATTGCCTTGTGTTGAACGTGGCCTCCTCCTCAGGTCTGAATTGGGTAAGCCAAGCTGTCAGAGTGTTTTTGTCCAGATTTTTCTTTGTTTTACACCTGCTTCCTAACAGAATGTACACATTTCTCCCCCTTACAATCAACATGTACTATTGAAATTCAGTACAATCAATAACACCTTCCCGGAAGATGTTTAAGAGAATAAAGATATTCAGTTTAAAAGAAACAAAGCAGGGACTTGTACCCATATCATGTAATTGATTCTCTCACAGGAGAAAAGAATAGAGCGAGCACTCTGGTCGGATTTCTTGGAGCTGGTTCCCTTTGCTGAATTATGTGTCTTTCGTAAACTGGCCAGTTAGAGTTGGGAAATAAGAAATGCTTATTTTCTGGACATTATCTTGAGTCTAAAAATGTGAACTCTGGAGCCCAATCACCTGGATTCAAACTCCCCGCTCTACCACATCCTAGCAGTGAAAGCACAGGCAAGCGTCTGCACCTCAGCATAACGAGAGCACTTCTCTCTCTCAGGGCTGCTGTGGGATCCAGCGAGAGAGCAAAGCCTCGCACGCGGCCTGTGCTCAGGAAGTGCTGGTTATTTTATTATCACGTCTAGACAGTTGTCCTGTTGGCTCTGGAGCTCACATTCTTCTCCATCTCCACCTTCGTTAAAGCTACCTTTGTTTCTCACCTGATCGAGGCCCTCTACAACCATCCCAATTAATCATCTTTTACATGTTTAAATGAGACCTTGTCACTCTCCTGTTTAAAAACACGTTTAGGCCCCACGGAGCTGAGCTGGCTGCCGTTTCTGACACCCCTTGCTGTCATCCTCCCCTTGCTGACCCAGAGTCAGCCGCCCCGTGCTTTTCTCCAAGTCAGGAAGGCTCTGCCCCTGGTTTTTGACAAGTCTCCCCTTTCACCCTTTATCCTTCCGGTACCTACAAGTCCCTGACACTTGCAAACCCCGCCGCTGAAGGAGCTCGTGGGCTCTCAGTTATTCTCTCTCCTAGGGCTGTTCATCTCACTCACAGCATGTATCACAAGCTGGAACACTTTAATAATGCATGTTCTCATACACTGACTTTTCTTCTCTTTGCTCTCTGGACTATAAACTCTGTGAGGGCAGCGACAATGTCTGTCTTGGTCACTGTCAGAGTCCTAGGAGCTCAATGGTCACCAAATAAATGAATATGCAGCAAATACGAACAGTAATCATTAAAGCAGCTATAATGTAGTGCTTTCCTTAAAGACTACATACAGAGCTCAAACAGCTTGCCTGTGTAGGAGAATATTGGCCTAAGACAGACAAGATTTTTTTTTCAGTTTATTTATTTGTTATGTTCCTGTCTCTGCCCTTGCTCTCAGAGGGTCAGCTTTGGGTTTCTGCATGCTGGCCTCTAGCAGATTTGCCCCAGTCTCATTTTATTTGGTTCTTTACCTGTAAATCTGGTTCAAGTCTATTATCACCATGTCTAAGCCTGTGGTAAATCAGCTGTGCAGAGTTTTTCAATGAGCAATGCACATTGGTGATGCATTTTTGGTTTACAGAATTGTGGAACATATTTTTAGACTGTTGGGTCATTTCTTTTGCTTATTTCTTGATTCTTGGCTGAATTAGTGTTACTTATGTCTTGAGATTAATGACCTCCAGGTAAATGAGTTGCTATTATGCGAAAGAATGTGAACCCAACCAAAATTTTTGGTTATGTTCACTGTAAAATAATTCTTCCTATATATTTATATCTTTGTTGACAGGATTCTGTGAAAACGAACTACTTCTAATCAGCTTAAACCAATCTCATGGTCACAAAGACTCAGCGAGGGCAGAGCTGGCTGCCATGCTCACATACCCTTAGTGAATTTACCTGGTAAATCCCCACTGCATCTGTTCCTACAGAAAAAAAAAAATTAAAAATAAAAAATCATCTCAGAGCTGAGATTAGACTTTTAGACCCTCCTGAGCGATAATCCTTACTCCGACATTGACTTTCTTTGTGGGGCTTGGCAAATCAGTTTTCTCCTCTATAATACAGGGATAATAATGCTTTAGTCAAATGGATGCTGTGAGAATTAATTACTGTTATACAACTTATTGAAGATGAGAAGTCCTGTAAAAATATTGCTACTGCTTATAGGATTGAGGCCCAAAGACAAAAGCATCACACATAGCGAAGAAATCAAAACACCTCAAAATCCCTACTGCTTCCCTCTCTCACAGTGTCCTTCTTCTTAACTCAGGTGAAAAGTAGGCAAAACAATTTTCAAGGACACTTCCCCTTATTCTGTGACAAGAATTGAAATGCGCCAGTGGACCCACCTGTGCAAGTGTGCTGCATCTCCTTTAATTCTCAATGAAAGGATGAAAAGGCCTTATTTATGAGAATTGCAAGGGTATTAAAAAGGAGAGCTTTGGATTTCTATGCAACTCTTTGACCCTGAACTAGGGTCTTTATGAATCACTGGATGCTCCAAAGACTACATTTCAGGGAAAGGTCTTTTCCACAGCACTTCGGAAGGGGGTGGTTAGATTTTGAGTTGTCAGAAAAGAAGGGGGAATCCTGCCATAAGATGATTACTAACTAAGCCCTGTTTTAAGGAAACGTGATTGGTTATAATAAACACTAAGAGCCCACAAGATGCTGGTTATCTTCACACGAGAAATTTCTGTTTTCTGAACTATCGTTTTTAAATAACTAGTGATAAGAGAACATAGGCCCTGTGGGGATTAAGGAAAGTAAGGACTTGATTTTGTCCCCGAACCAAAATAAAGCAATAGAATGGAGAAAAAAACAACAAAAAAAAACCCCTACCTATTATCTGTATTTCTGTTAAACTTAGTTTTATACTAATATCAATCCACCCAAAATCTACTACTTAGGTCAAAGGTAGGGGATAATACAGTTTTTGGAGAGGTTTCAAAGAAGTGCCACAGAGATTGCAATTTTGAAGTAGGCTTTAAGAATATGAAAACAAGAATATTTTGACTATGAAATCTCTGTCTTTACAAGTCTCAGTCACAAGCAGAACTGAATTTAACTGATAGGGCTCTCCATGAGCATTTTCTGAAAGCGGGATTGTGAGTGCGAAGCTTGGGCTACTACTGTAAAGTCCTTCTATCATGGTCCTGCAAGTTATTCATTCATTCATTCATTCATTCATTCATTCATTCTTCATTCAAATTTTATTAAGATAATTTGGATGTGCTTTTCATTAGAAAAAGAATTAGATAATCTTTGGGACTCCCTTTAATTTTACATTTCAGAGACAGGCCCCCCTTAGTCTTACCCTTAGATGGGGAAGGAGAGAGAGGAAACAGGAGACAGCAGTCCAGGTCTGCCTGAATTTACACGTTTAAGGGGGGAAACGGCCTGTACTTCGGGGACCTTATTCCCGGCACCTCCACTGACACTTCCTCACAGCGGACTCTGCTTCATTCGCTCACGCATCCCTTTAATCACCCAACAGCACTGAGCGAGTAACCAGTCTTCAGTTTTCCCTGGCAACTGTTCCAGTACTTTCACATTTATACTTTGTTAAAATAAATCATTTTCCTTTAACTTCTTGCTCTATGTTATTTTCTATTCTTGCCCCTGCACATAGATGTCTGATGGTTCTTCAGGATTTAGTGGCCGAGGCCATGACGTCCCCCTCAGTGGAGCAATTCATTATTCACAGAAAAACGGCTGCGGATAAACACAAAAACTGCCACATATTTGCACACACAGGTAATGATGATCTCTCAAACTTGTAAAAATATCAGCATTACCAGACTTTTCTCCATTTCAACATCTCTGCCTTGATATTATGAATTCTTTGAATTAAAACAAATAAAAGATAGTAACATATCTCTGTAGAGTAAGTAAATAGCTTGTGACATTTTAATAAAATTTCCTAATTAAACCTTTTACGTTCATTTAGTTGTGTCATTTAGTTATCACAAATGCCATGTAGCCGTGAGATTATCAGGTATGGCACTTAATTGTTGTAAAGAATGCAGTTCTTCATTATTTATCCTCACGCATATCAATCCCCTAGAAGCAGAGTGTTCAGGCCTCCTGCCTTTCCTTCTCCTACAAAGGACACACTGATTCCAAAATTTTATTAGATAGCTGGCCTGCGATCTTGGCAATTTTTATTCAGAAAAGGATTAAGTGCTTAGAGCAATTTGAGGATCTTCAAAATCAACCGTGGAGGTTTCTGGATGGGCCTTTTCTCTGACCTTGGTTGAAGGCTGGCTAAAACAATCCGCCATGATCTAGAAGCCACAGATACTAGAGTTATAATGCGTGATGCGATAGCACATACTATATAATATGTAAGACACATGTAAGATGATGACATGATGTCTATGCCAGCATACTGGCACTTTAGGATTGGTCAGTGGAATGATACCAGTGCAGTCCTATGGGGACTACCTGCAACTTGCATAGGTCTGCTCCTGCTGTGGCCTTCTTTGGAACAAATCTTTGTAAGTAGTCTTCAAAGCTAAAATTATAGTCTCTTACTTTTCCTTCTCTCTCTATAAAAATCCATCATTCTTTAAAAATAAATTTGTCATTTGAAAAACCTAAAAGTTTAGAATTAAGTCATATGAATAAAGTCTGCAACTGAAAACACTGAGTAATTATGTTAATGTACAAACATTGAGTAATTATATTCAATAGATAGAATTCTTGCATGTCCCCTGACTTGGCTGTGACAGAGAAGACTTTCACCATCAAAATGCTAAACCAGCCGTAACCTCCCAAAGGTGATAATTCTCAGAAGGGCAATGTTCATTTTAGTGCTTAATTTATGGAAGATCTTGTTCAAAAATACTCAGATTTTCACAATTACAACTTAATAGCTTACAATATGGAACCTACAGATCAGTGTCTAGAACTTCAGTGCATTCTCCATACATCCTTATAAATAAGTGACTAATTTAAAAATACATGAATTAAGCTCCAGATAACACATGTTATTTATTCTTTCCTGGTATTAGGATAACCATTATGATCCAGTTATTGATAATTTTTTAGCATTGTCCACATTATGAGTTCAGCATCTTGATTTATTTTTCTATGTTATAGATAATATGTAAGAAACTATAATTCGCCCATTTTTCAGTGAAAACTACATGTTCTTAAAGAGTAACCCTGTACATAAGAAACAACCTTTATTTGAAAAGTATGATTTTTTTAGCAGAACCATTTCAGAATCAGGGATGAACTATCAAAAACAAAAGTATTTTTTAAAAGCTGGTATTACTGAAAGTCCCCTCAATTATATAATTCTTATAATATCTTAACATAATTTAGTAGGCAATAAATTTGTTATATTCGGTTTTCAAGTTGGCTATGTGAAGCTGCTTGTTTTAACACCATGTGCCTGCTCTATTTAATATTACCAGTCAACTCAACAGAAAAAAGGAACTAAAAAATATAACTTTCTTAAAATATTCATAAAAGTAACTTTGTAAAAGCAAACATCACACTCAGGCCTGATTACCTTATTCGATAGCTGTGACCCCCAGAATCAGCACACACCCCACCACTCGTAGGCAGCCTCCCTCTATTACTTAGCTTTATTCCTCCCAAATATTTCCTTGCCATCTTCTAGCTTGGGGTGTCACTGAAATATGCAACATATAACTAGCATTATAGACAAAGGCGTCTGCCTTATCTTATTACCAAGACATTTAAAAGCTATTTGTTATACTCCAAAACAAATCAAAGCCAACCAAATAAAAAACACTGCATGGCAAAAGTAGACTAATACAAATGTCAGGTGAATCAGTGTTTCAATGCTGAGTTTCTGGAGTCATTTCCAAAAGACCAAAGCTTTGTCCTCTGCAGATTGATGTTTGTGTAACAAATGCTTGCTGAGAAGAGGAGAGGGGTGAGTTTCTTTGTTAGAACTACCTCTCTAAAATCCAGACATTAGTTTAATAGGTAGTCACTGCATGGTCTTCTACAAAAAAATATTTTGCAAAATGGTTATAAAACTCAAAGATTTGCTTTTTACACAGTGGGACTGAAGTCTATAACACATGCTCAGATACAAGTAACAAGCTGAAACTCCGGAAAGTAATGGAAATATCTTATTCTAACTTCGTACATAACAATATTTTTTTCTTCGAATTGCAAATTAGCTCTTGGCCAGTTTTCTGCTCTGATGTATTTCTGAGGGCGAAAATGGCTTTCCTGCACAATGTGGTCACTGGGCACCTAAATGAAAAATGCAGTGAGCATCTGCACCGACATTGTTCTTTTTACGTCCGTAAGATGCAAGAGTTGAATCTGCTTTCCCACGAGCATTCCTTTTGGATATGTTATTAATTGCCTAATGAAAGCATTATAAATCACTTAAAAATATTTCGCATAAAGCACTTGGTGAGGTTTAACAAACAATATATTTATCACTAAATTTAGTAGTAAATTCAGAAACCAGAATAATACATGTAGTCGTATTTCATTTAGATTAAAAAATACACATACGCACACATGTTTGTAAATGCGCAGAAAGGACTGGAAGCATACACTCCACAATATATAGATAATTCTGTCTACTTTATACATTTATTTATAGATTATATATTTTATATAGTACATGTATATACTATAGTGTATAGTATATAGTATATGTATATATGGTATATATTCTTTAAACATTTATAATACATACACCTAAATTATGCAAATATTTTACAATTAAGTTATATTAATATGTTGCTCATGCAGTAAAAACAATAAAACAATGTTGGCAATAAAATTTATTGGTGGGTGGAAGAATGAAATGTAATATAATGGCAAAGTCTCTGTTCCTTTTACACTAGATGCAGCATTGTGTACAGTGCAGCAGTTTGGGGACCAGACGAACAGGTTTGAATCTCAATCTATCATATAACAGTTTTGTGACCTTATGTGAGCATGTATTTTCTCTGAATCTAAATTTCTTGTCAGTGAAATGTCGGTAGAAACACCTATTTCCAAGGGTTGCAGTTACGCAAGACAGCGGCCACAGGAAAGCCAGACCCATTCCTGTTGGTCTCAGGGCTGCGGTCCTTTCGCCAATCATAACTCCACCCACGTGTCTGCAAGTTAGTTAAAGCCACAGGAATGTGCCCTTGCACAGCGTTAAGGCATAGTACACGGTGTCCTCTGACGCTCACACTTCTGCCACCTTAAATGCTGCATTCTCCAGATTCGGTTTTGTTAGTTTGCTTTTTCTCAACAGGCTAATCATTTTAAAGACATTACTGGCCTGGCCCCTTCTCATCATTATCCACAGTGTTCTCGAAGGTTTGGAGGACGAGCACAGTCAGATCTATAGGTGTGCCTTACACCACTCTGCAACCTGAAAATATATACATCTCTCTGTCTCTGTCTCTCTCTCTCTGTCTCTCTCTCTCTGTCTCTCTGTCTCTCTGTCTCTCTCTCTCTCTCTCTCACACACACACACACACTACATTTGAATGCAGACATCACCTATCATTAAACAGAGGTTCTCAAAGTATGGTCCCAGATCAGGGGACCCAACATTGCCTAGGAACTTGTTAGAAATGCAAATTTTTGAGCCCCCATCCAGACTGATTAAATTAGTCTGAGGTGGGACCCAGAACCTTAAACCAGCCCTCTGCGTGACTGTACAGCGGTGTGAGACAGCTGCCAAACGGAACAACCATTATGCCCCATGGTAGTGACAAACTGCAAGTAACCCTGAATATATTCAGAACCTCTTTAGGGCATCATTTCTCCTTTAAGGGAGTTTTGTGTGAAGCTAAGAGAAGGAAATAGAACTTGGGGGGTGGGGTAGCATATACATACACATACACACACACATATATTTATTTTTAAAGCAGTGTTTGAAAGAAGAAATGAGTAGGCTAAAAATAATAACGCAACAGAATTTGGCCTGCAACTATTTCCATTTAATTTGATTTAATTTGGCTGTATATTGGGTTATATTGCAAATGGAAATGCTCCAACCACATCTAAAATCTTGTTCTATATGGAAACAAGAATATCAAAATTCATAAGAATTTTCAAAAAAAAAAAAACCACCTGAAATAAAATCTACAATTTCAATGCTATGCTTTTTCTTTAGACAGGTGAATCAAACACCAAAAGTCACTTTACAAGAGAAAAGTAAAAAAGCAAAATTACAGGGTATTACAACTCTTAAAAACTGGTATCAAGATTCTTCATGGGAAATATATTAAAATTGTGAGAGGTGAAGGATCTGAAGGGGCAGATGAATACATTTTCATTTTAGAGTTTTATCTACAGGATATAGTAGCAAATCTGCAGTTAAAAATTTGTAACTGCTTGTATATACAATTTGCAACGTGGTCGTCAGCTTCAATATATGGGCACTTTTGTTAGTTCCAAAGAAAGTCTTTAAATTATTAAATTATTCCTGAGTAGTACATTATCTGCCACTCATGCCTTATGTAGAAATAGCCCCACACTTAAGACGGGCTGAAATGAAACCCATAATATGTTCTAATTTGATCTATTTTTTATATTGACGGCCAAAGGGGAAAAAGACAATTATCTCATGCATTTTGTTCTTATAACTTTTGGGTTGGAATAATTTAGAATTATCAGAATAACCCCAAGAAGCCCTAGAAGGGAGAAGCATTGATTTTCTCCTCATTTCTGGGATAACACGAACCTACATGTACGTCCAAATGATGGTGTGGAGTGGCAACAGGGCCCTGTGGCAGTGTCCCAGAGTGCTCAGTGTGCCTTTAACGGTCACTGCAGGACACCAAAACTCATGTTTGTTTTTTAAATGGGATAAATCAAATATTAGAATGGTGTATATCAGTCCCTCACTGTATCCACTGGAGATATATTCTAAACTCCCAGTGGATGCTTGAAACTATGGATAGTACTGCACCTTATACATACTATGTTTTTATCCTACACACACACACACACACACACACACACACACACACTTCATGGCTTTTCTCTGACATATCTGAAAGACCAGTATCACTATTCTTGTGCTTTGGGGCCACTATTAAGTAAAATAAGGATGACTGAACACAAGCACTGAGATTCCAAGACAGTCGCTCTGTTAACCTGGATGGCTTCTCAGTGACTAATGGACAGGGCTGACACACTGGACCGAGGGATGAGTCACATCCTGGGCAGGAGCCGTACCACTCGAGATTTCATCACGCTACTCAGAATGGCGCACGATTTAAAACTTAGGAATTGTTTATTTCTGGAAATTTTCCTTTAATATTTTTGGACTCTGGCCGACCGCAGGTAGTTGAAACTGCAGAAAGTGAAACCCCAAGTAAGGGGGGAACTATCGTTCGAAGAACAGAGAAGAAGGAATGCATGGAGGATTTCAAAGGATATGAGAGTCAAGACGCAGTATAGTGCAGGTTAAATCTACCTGACACTTTTAGAATATAACCTTTTAGTACTTTGGTCTTATCGTTTAGGGAAGGAAAAATGGTTAACAATGAAAAAAATCCAGATTTTAGAACTGGCAACGAAAGAAGCAGCCTGATCAGTATAATTCTCTGGTCGCAGCCTCTCCCGCCAACACATAGATCCAATCCTCGAAGGCCTCGTAACCTCCCCAGTACAAATCCCTTTGGCTGTTGTCACTTGTCCTAGGGCTGAACTCACCATTGTCTCTTGGAAGACGGAGCTTCCTCCTTAGGAGTCACGGCAGCTCCACAGCAATCCCTGAATCAGACCCAGACCTGCTGCCTGTCAAGCACTTGCTAACAGCACTTGCATGAGATGCATGCAATTCTGGAGTCTTAGAATCACTAATGAAAAGTAAAACTGTAAAATTCCCTGAAAGTTTTCATTTAAGGCTACTCGAGTGAACAGTTAGATGGGACAGGTCCTTGTACAGGTCCTGGGTCAGTTACCTTATAATAAAACGCTCTTTTCTTCCATTGCTGATCAGCTTTCTTCCTAAACACAGTGAATGATCTCTTCTATTAAACCTTTGAAAATGTTTACGAGGCGTGGGCTTCGAGGGTGATGATGATGATGGGCTTCCAGAGCTTCTACAGACTTAAACTGTCTAAGGAGATCTCCCAGGTAAAGAGCCTTAGGTCTGGCTAACATACAGGGGGGGCCCTGAAAGCTGTCACTCCCGCCAAATGATAAAAAAATCAAGCTGTAAAATTTAAATAATAGGCAGCTCCTGAAGTTTAGGATAAAAGCTGGTTCCTTTGTGCTGCATTCAAACTTAAGATTGTTTACAGTTTAAAGTTTCTTTCTGCAAACACTACTGACTGAATTGCCTTAGAGACAAATTATGTCACTGCACATATTTAAACACACACATACAATTCGTTAACGCAACACCGAAACCTAGAGTGTTTGGCTCACTGTTTTCTGATGGTTGTGTAATAGCCTCAATCTTACTTCACCAGAGCAATGGGTACTGAGAGACTTGCACACTATCTTCACTGCTGGTTGGATTGTTTTAGTTACTGTGTCCGGAAATCTGAATCTGAGGACGCAAACACAATATGATAACTGAAATCCAAAAGTTAAAGGCAATAATAGGTTGAGACCCAAGTAATAAAAGGCTTTTTACACATCTGAATTTGTCCAGCTTAATACCTTTAAATGAAAAAAAAATTTGCTCTTCAAAAAAATTACTACTTTCAGTGCAACATCTCCCTAAATAAGAGAAATGCTGCTAAGTTATCCAACACTTTCCGCTGCTTATAAAGACCTGAAAGAATAAGGAATATTCCAGCCTTCCTCACGTTGTCCATACAAGAACAGTGCTAAATACTGGAAGGATAACTTACCAATTCAATATCCGACTGATATTCTTGTGAAATATTCTTATCTTATCTTTAAAAATTTTTTTGATGATAATTTCTTTTCTATCATGTTTTAAAGCTCCAATAATGGCAAAAACAAAAACAAAAACAAAACAAAACAAAACCAAAAAACAAAAACAAAAAAACCAGGTTCTCATAAAAGGGAGAGAACAAGGAAGGGCTGATGGTGGCATGGCTCATAGGGTCATCTGAGAGCGCTAAGAAACCATCCAAAATCCATTGTCTTTATCTGACCGGCACGCCCCTATGATTTCAAACACTTAGCACATTTGTAGCACATTGTTTTACAACACACACGAAAAATTTACATAGAGGTATTAAGTCTTGAATTTTTCTTTCATGAGAAAACATGCTCCACTGGACAAAACATATTTGGTATCGAGAAACTGATGTCCACTACGATCCAATAATTCAAACCTCCTTTTCCATACAGGATTAGACTGAGAGAAAATGGTTCACAGAGCGACTGGAGGCCCTACCAGTGAGAGCGTAGATTGGCACAAAGAAATAGAAACGGACTAAAAGCAAATATAAAAGGTACAAAATGTATACAGCTGTTTTTGTTAGCCAAGTGAACTGTCATTTCAATAAGTATTTCCTTTCAGAAAAACTTACTCTTTGCTATAAACTATATATTTTTTAATGTTATTTACTGGGTTTGTGACAATTACTATCTCAATTTAGAGGCAAATGTCACGTCATCTTCAATCTCTTCTGTAAGTATTAACTTTGTTTAAACAAAATAGATTAGATAATGGTGATTAATCTTAAAAAACTAAAAGTTTGCTTCAATTTAAGAAGATAGTATCATTACTTTTCGGGCGGCCTGAAGATTGTGGAGAGAAGACAAAAGCAGGCAACATGAGAAAATAAATATTATAAAGAGCACTCAGGTTTTTATTATCAGAGAAAATGTTTGTCTAAGATATGGAATTATGCCTTCAATGTAAAGTGGTCTATTGGGCCTGAAGCCTGAGAAATTCTGAACAATCCCATCAACTTCCTGTATAATTCTTACTGGGAATAACAGATCAACAAGAAGGCAGTGGTTTTGGATATCCATAGGCAATATTAAAACCTAAAATAAAACATGTGACACAAAAGAGATCAAAGGCTTTATTTATATAAAAAGTCACTTTATCTTTGCTCAGGTAATACAGTGTCTAGAAGCAGTGCTGACGAGGAAGTACAGCCAAGGCTTTTGATGCAGAGAATCTGGGTCCATATTCTCACTCTAAAATTTGTGACTTTGGGCAGACATCTCACCTACAAGAAGCTGGGTCTCCAAATCTGCCAAACAAAGGGTGACTATTGTTCTAAAATGAAAGGTGACGTGATTATATGAGGCACGCAGTAAAGTTCCTGGCACTTAGCAGACATCACTCTGCTCCCTTTATTAGCCAGGTGTCATTTCATTTATACAATGTCTCAATTAAGGTACTGAGCCCAAAGGTATCCCAGAGCCTTTTTATAGTGATTCTGTCAATTTAAATATGCAGGTAAAATCTATGAGTAGAATAAACCTCTCACTAACAGTGATCTTGAGAAATAACAATAGAAGCAACTCTGAAGGTATATGAAGAAAAATTTTAGTGGAAAAATATCTTATTTAAAAGTCAGTTGCTTAATAACTAGAAAGTCAGTAGTTAAGTTTATTGCATTCTTTATTCTAATATTCATGTATTTTAAATATGCTGATTTGCCAAATGCATACTAAATCACATCGTTATTTAAATTTTTTCCCTTCCAAATCTCCATGAAAGCAATTTCTACTTTCACAGCAGTATACATCTGATGGAGAGATTTTAGAGGTCTTAAAAGCTTTGCACTCATATTTGTTTGACTTATCAGGAACACAATAAGAGAAATATGTGTCTTTACTTAAATAATTAAGTGCAATAGATGAGTCTGTGCATGTGGCATTATCAGCAATCATATATTTTAATTCGAATGCAGGTATTTAAATTAATGTACTGAAAGGAACAAAGTAATTCACTGTATTTGATGGCTGTCATTCACATTGACCAAGATTTTAGGTTCAATACAAATTTTAACTCAGAGTTCAGGGAGTACTTTTACATGTAAGATAAAAACTACATCTACATATACCACAAACATAAACAGATTTCTCCCATTGAAGTAGATAAAATGTATATCTTGGGAGAAAAACAGAATTCTAGTGATTACTAAACCATCAGCCATCTTACATCGTATCTTAAATTCAGAGTTGTAGAAAGGTGGCTTTAATTATGCTAGAAAAGAATGCCCCGCTGGTATGGGAGGATACAGTAGTGTTTCATTCTTCCCTCATACCTTTCCATTTTAACAGTAAGAGACAACTTCCTAGGATGACTTTCTTAGTGGAAGGGCTCTTTGGTTCCCAAACTGATACCCCTGGAGAAAAGTCACCTGGAAACCCAGACCCCAACATACCACAGATCCTTTCAGATGAAAATAATCTTTGTTACTAGGGACAGCAAGAAGAAACTCTGTTGATTTGATGGAAAATGTCCTCATCGCCCTGAGCAAATCTTTTGCCACATTTTAGAAACCTTTAGACACCTGAGACAATCAAATTTAAACAAATCCTTGTTTGCATAACAGATTATTATACCCATTTGAAAATGCTGTATTATTCCATTAAGAATTCTTACCATTTCAGTAAGAATTCCATTTCTTACTGGAATTAAGTGGGAGTTGATGTAGGAAACATTACCAATTAATCTTTCCATGTTCAATAGATTATAGACTACATGAGAATTTCTACAAATGTAAATTTTTGGGGTCAACAGAAACATAAAAGATCAAATCTTCAATAATCTGGGAAATTCAGCCAGATGATCAGTCGCCTTAGAGGTTGTAGATAGTTACTAACTGGCAGTCATCACATACAAGAATTTTTTATCTGTCCAAATCTAAACCAAATTCATTAGCAATTTCCCTACCAACGGGCAGCACACTGAAGTGGAAAGTGTGGGGTTTGGGAAAGAAGAACCTGGGTCAAAACCTGATTCTACGCTTTAAGAACTGTGTCACTATAGGAAAGTTATGTAACTTTTCTGTTTTTCTTCCTATCAGTTTCCTCACCTATTAAATGAGGATAATAAGGCCAATGGGATCTGGTAAAATAAAAGATGTTAACAGTTAAAAATGGCTAAAACAGTGCCAGACACGTAGTAGTTTATAAATCAATTATGTAAAAAAGTTAACTAAACATGTTTATAAAAAACAGTTCACAGTTGTTCAAAATATTTTCTAATCCTATCGGACTCACCCCATGGGCCCCTCCCTGGTGTCCTCATGGTGGAGGTGGACACATCCCACCCCACTGGCTGTGTGACACTTCATACAAGATGCGAGCTGAAGTGGTACAGTGTGTGCTCAGGTGGAAGCTGGGCCATTGCCTGGTCCACCATTACTCTTTTTATGGCAGAAGAGCAGTGTGTCTGAGACAACGGCTTCTCCTTCTAGCATAAGGACAACAGGGAGAAGAGCCACAGCAAGCCATGTAACTTATGTATTATGAGGGAAAAAAATTCTCGCTTGGTGTTATAAGTCACAAGATTTTGTTGTTTGTTATTATAGCATAACTCAGCAAAAGCTCATCAATTAATGCTGTGACGTTACTGCTTGGGGCTAGGCAGCTGTGGTGCACTGAGAAAAGCAGTTGCCTCAAAGTCAGAAAATCTGAATTCAACTTACATGTGGCTGTGCGACCTAGGCCGCCCAATAGCCTCATCTCGCCCCATTCTACAGCCATGTACTGGGTCATAGGCTACATTCCACCAGTTACTAGCCATGTAGTTATGGGCAAGTGTTTTCATCAATCTGTGTCTCAATTTCTTCATCTGCAAAATGGGAATAATACTACCTACCTCACAGAGTTGTGAAAATTAAAGAACTTAATACATGTAAAGTTTCCAGAAGAGTTTCTGGTATACTTAGCACATACTAATTATATTATTGTACTATTATTATTATTATTATTATTATTATTATACCTTTTTCTTATGACTTGAGACTTTAAAGTTAATAGTTTTCATGAAAGTCCTTTGTTTAGTATAAAGTGTTATGTCAGTATATGTGATTGTAACAAACCAGTCATCATTTCATTTGCAACCTTTAGTCATTATAAGGAAATCTATTAGTGCAGGGATCTTTACATGATGT
Organism: Rousettus aegyptiacus; assembly: GCF_014176215.1. Classification (NCBI taxonomy): domain Eukaryota; kingdom Metazoa; phylum Chordata; class Mammalia; order Chiroptera; family Pteropodidae; genus Rousettus; species Rousettus aegyptiacus. Next base: position 29,445,682 of record NW_023416286.1, read on the forward strand.
GTTCACTCTTGTAACCCAACCCTTCAAACATTACCTGGCACAGAGCGGTGTAGGATTTATTTGTTGAATTAATGAAAGAAAATTATGGTCTCCTTTGTAATCCATTTGATGCCGATGCTATTTTTAAATTATATTCTTATGGACTGAGTCTCAGCCAGTTCCATAAAGCAACGCTTCATATATGCAAGCCTATTTCAGGTATTGGGTACATTCAACTATCTACGTAAATGATCCAACTTTCTAGATCTATGTTGAATAAAAATACCACATGTCATCGCGTCTCAGCAGAGATCAGAATAAGTGGTACTACACTTTAGAAGAATCACCTTAAATTAAAAAACGTACCATATGAATGTCTTTGATCAATGTACAGTAGAGTACACGTCAACGTTTTAATACTCTGAATTATGAAACTTGTCTAATAATGTCAATGGTTTTGTTTTTTCTTTCATAATGTTTTTTTAAGGCTACTACTGAAATTACACTTTTAAAAAAGGGTGACAGTATATTTTAAAAGCAAATGTTAACTGAAATATAATGAATAAAATAATAGAATTTGTTTCATATGGGCTTGGTTAATTCCAGTAAACCCTGCTGGTTATTCTGGAGTTAAAGAATTCACTGACACCTAGATTACTGTGTATTGTGTCCGTGAAACAACTTTCAGAAACCTCGTTTCAGACCATTTATGAAAAAACACATTTAACTCGTTGCTGTAACTGTTACTGCCTCTGTTTGTTCCACATAAGAGACAAGTTAGTCCTTATGACATCTGCAGTTCTTTGCAGAACCAGCCAGTGCGACACACGGAAAAGAGATTCTGGTAATTACAGAGTGTCCTGTACTTCTCTCCAGGAAAATGTTATATCGGTACTGAATAGAAATTAGGGATTGCTTGCCCGATGTTCTTGTATTTATTAACTACCACAAATCTATAACATTAATGAGGACAGTTATTATTCTATTGGCTATATTGATTAGTGATGAAAAGTTAAGCAACTAGCTCAGCGTCCTTAAGCAAACTCAGTGTTGACATAGCAACAGCAGCCTCCTAATCCCTCTCTCCCATTTGTGGCTGGTCCTGCCACATATCAACATCCAAGGGTACCTATTTCTAACAGGTCCTAGCAGGGACCACGGTTGTCACATTCATCTAAAGGTTCTAAATAACGACTGGATTGCCACAGTTCAAAAAGACCACTGTTGCTAAACAGAGAAATAAAATGGGCCACTGCATGCCTTCATTTAGGATATGCGACAGAATTTAAGGAAAAGTACCGCATACTAAAAAATAAACAAACAAATAAATAAAAACAATGGAAAATCAAAATAAAATTTACAACCACCATAGAAATGTGTGACTTACACTTGGGACCACCTGTAAAGAAATATGCGCCACAAATAAACAATATCAACAAAGTGATGAAAATTAGATAAATTGCTGTGCAATTCTTCTTGCATTTTTCTAAATAAAGCTAGAGGGTGCTAGATCACATGGGAGGGGGGAAAGGGGCTAGGGCTGACTCAGGAGATCTCTGCTGCTGGAAATTACTGTGTCTGTTCTTAGAAACCATTTTTAGGAACAAAGGCCACAGACTAGATAAACTCATCTATTTCTGGGTAAAAAAAGAATAATTCGGCATGTCACAGACTGTCAATATCCCCATTACAATTGATCTCCACTCATTAAATAAACAATAGCATAAAAGTCCATAATTGTTTTTTGAAAATGGTTCTGAAGTCTTTGCATCATTCCCTAAACACTTTGAAAGTATCATATCACTTAAGGGGATTAAAGGCATTCATTGATGATAGGAGATAGACATTAAAGTAGAAAGAGATTCTGGAAATTTAATTTTGTGAAGAAATGCAAGATCCTCATTAATTTAATTGGAATGTAAATAACATTGAGTATAGTTAAGAAAGTTCAATATGATTTGATTTGCAAGAAGACATATTCATGTGAGAAGTCAAGTGATATTCTCAACCTCTCAGGAAACTGTGAAGTAGTAAGGGTTTCCTAAACAACTTGTATATATTTTAGGCTGGACAAAAATTGGTCTTCTCTACATTTGTGACCCACCATAGAAGTTATACAAATCCATGACAGGCACAATGGAGTTCCCGGACCACTGGAGGAAAGACCTTGTAAATGAAGGGTTCCAGAGAGCCATGTCTTTCTCTCCATAGTCCCCTTTTCTCCATAGTCCCCTTTTTCTACTAATTGCCAAGGCTTACGTATTTACAACCACAGAATGAAAAGCAGATATTACATTAGTTAATCTAGAGGCCATGTAAATAAATGCATCTGAATACAAGGAACAGTGACTTGCATGCTATCCAAGTTCCAGTGAAACCCTTATAAGTAGCTGTTCAGACACGTACAGCTGATTCAAACAATTCCATTTGTCGAGATAATACAATTTTTAAAAGTTAAGTCAGCCCAAAGCAAACCAGTTAAGATTATTTTTTGATTGTCTTGACCATCACAATGCTACATATTTTGTGCGTTTTATAACCTGACTGAGAAAGAGAAAAGACAAATGACTTCATTCTTGAAAGGATCTTTGAGTTTACACTCAGCCATGAGTGGCCTGCCTTTCTTCGATTTCCTTATCTAAGTTCTGGAACCTCAGTAATAAAAAGAGGAACAATATTTGAAGTTAATAAGCATATATTTTAAATAATTTTGTTGATGTGACTATCAACTTTACATTTTACATAAGGAACCGCAACTTGTTAACAGTATTTTTGCTGTGTACTCCACCTGCAATATCTTGAACCACCCCTTTCCTGGGTTTCCATGCCCCAACACTGCCTATGTCTTCCCCCTATAGCTCGATTACTTCTCAGTCTCCTTTTTAGACTTGTCTTGCTCTCTGCAGCATTACGATTTTCCAAGACTCCATCCTCTCCTCTTACTCTGGACCATCTCATCCATGCCCTCAATTCGCACCTATTCGTAGATTACACAGCAATATATCCATAATTTTTCCTTAGTTCAGACTTCTCCTCTAAGCCCCGGACCTACTTATAGGCCTACTTGATGTATATTGTTGGACGTTTCAGAGACATCTCAAATTCAGCTCATGTAAAGTTGAATTTATGATAGTCTCCCACCATGTAGTCTACTTGGAGCATTTCCTATCTCAAGGAATGAAATTAACATCTAGTTATGCAAGTCGGAAACCTCGGGGTTATCTTGGTTACCTCCCTCTCTCACTCTGCACTTCCACTACATCATCCACTCTCATCAATTTTTTCACCTAAATATTTCTTCAACCAGCCACTCGTCTCCATCTTCGAGAACCGCCACCTATTATACAAGCCACCATTATCACTCATCTGGATGACTAGGGTGGGAAGATCTGGGGTAAGATCTAAAGAAAGTGGTCAGGCAGGACAACCAAGAAAATTTTAAGAAGGCCAACTGATGGAGAGCGTGTGTGGCCCACAATGGAGAACATATACTAGGACTGAAAAGAGGCCCCTGGATCTAGGAATTAGGAGGCCACTGGCGGCCTTTAAGTATCATTTCAGTACAGACTGCATCTCTACTCTGGAAGTGAGATTACAATGAGATGAGGAGTGAGCAGCAAATGCAGTGATCAAATATAAACTATTCTTTCCACAATGTTGCTATGAAGGGATCGAGATAGTTGTTTCAGGAGGAGGCAATGTTGAAGGGATGTTTTTAAAAGTATGGTTGCGACTTGTGCATTTTATAACCTGACCGAGAAAAGAAAGCTACTGGAGGTATGAGAGTAGGGGAAGAAATAATAGAGCAAGGATCCAGAGGAACCAGAAGGAATCCCATCCAGGGCACAGGAAGACAGCATAAACTAAACAGAAGAATAGTTGAAGAGAGATCTTTTGGGGAGGAAAGAAGAAAGAAAACAGGTGGGGTCAGTGGGTAATGACCTCTCATTTCTTTGTGAATTAGAAGGAAGCATTTTCAGAAATGACAAAGAAAGCTGATAGAAGACATCTCAGCATTTGGGTAATTATTCGATTCAACAAATATTTATTGAGTTTCTACTATGAACTGAACACTGGGTGGTAAACCTCGCGAAAGTTCCACTGTCCAGGAGATGAGATTTCAGCACATGCACAGATTCAATCAACAAGGACGAGGGGCAGATTTAGGGAAATGGATAGGAAAAAAATTTGAAGCCAAAAGCTTCAAAGAACATAAAGAAGATGATCTTGATACTGGTAGATGATGATAGGAAGTAGGTTTCAGCGGAGGAAATACGGAATGAAGCCCGTAGAATAACAGTGTAAAAGAGGAAGTGGCAACGCATCACTGTCCACAGAGCTCAGAGGCCAGATCGAGGGGACATAAAAGGGTCTGCGTTCAAGGCCACATGATATGCTACCCAAACAACAAGCTGCCAACCCAGTAGGTTCTTGAGTTGCATTCTATGTGAGGTTTTTCTTGTCCCTCCACTCAAAGCTCTATGAGCGCAGAGGGAAACCCATGAAGCTGCCGACATGTGGAATGTTACAAAGGAAGACGCCCTGCTACAACCTGCCTTTTCCTGCACTCACAGACTGCGAGGCTAGGCCTTGCAGCGAAAGTTGCTAGGATCCGATGGTATCACCCACCTGTTCAAAGTTCACATAAGATAACTCGAAAAAAAAAAAAAAACAGAGGCATTTTCACTCTGAGATCAGTATGCTGATGACACATGGTCTACATCTCCCCTTTTATCTCTAATCCTGACACCACAATTTCACAATTTATTCAGCATCTGAGGGGCCCAAAGGGGACCGGGATCAAAGTGAGTCAGAATAGGATTAATCCAGATAAGACAGAGGTTATGATGATAGTAGGGAGAAAATATTTAAAGAATGTGGCACGTGGACTTCTGTGTTTCTCATATGAACATATCTTTCTCCTATTTCCCCGGTTAGTTCTGGCTTCTCAGTGGATCCCAGTTGATGTTCATGACATGACAAGCCCGATACACACAGGCCTGTTCGCGGTGCCAAACTTAAAGTCAGTAACAGGCTATTTCTGAGGAGGCTCTCACTGTCCAATTTCTTGGTAGTGGTGACTGACCAGAGTCTCATTAAATAGAAAGTTTAAGACAAGGGCCAATAGCCTTTTTTCTTTCCCTCAGAGCTTCCTTCACCGAAGTTATCAGCAAAGCAAGAAATATTACTGTACTTTTCTTCAATTTCATACTCTACAACTGTTTTCATACTATTGTTTTCCCCAACCATTTTAATTAATGTTGTTTTGTGAAATTTCTTCTGAATATTACTCTGAGTTTAAATTTAGAAAACCAAAATGTGCCGAGCAATTTGAAATTAATTACCCTATTTTTACTCTTTGAAAATAGCAAACCATGCATCAGTTTTTGATTTTTCTTTATAGTCAGAATGTGTAATGATTTTTTTTTTTACATTAAAACCTTTTCATGAGTATTTTGGATATGATATTACTATAAGCAACAAACATTAGATATCGTTCTCCTTTCTCCTTATTTCATTTGAAGTGTCAGCAATGCTATTTACTTCCTTCCTGTCTCTGTCTCTATTTGGTTTTAAATCTTTTCAATCTAACTTTCAATGAGATCTCAAAGAAAAAACTCCACAAAGTAAATCATTTCTTTCCTGCAAGATAAACTTAACTTTTGGGAAAGTCGCTTATTCATATGACACAAATATTAAAGTTTTTGCAGCACACTGTCACATTGTAGCATTGTAATAAACTTTTGCCAATTTTTAGACACTAAAAATATAATTTATTAATAATGAAAAGAATTTAACAAATTGAACTTTGAAAGAACAGCAGTTTTAATATCACACATAACGATAATCAAGAATTTTTTAAAAATTACATGAATGTTAGCATATTCTCAGAGAATTTTTTGTTTTTCAGTGAAAACATTTATCTAGAAAAGAGCTGTTCAAAAATTATGATCCCAGCCTTTTATATCTGTCTTTTTTCTCATTTTTTTTTGCCATGAAAAGACTCGGAGGTTAGTATAAGTCACTAGAGTAGGTAAGTGAATAAAAAAGAGGAGAAAAAATGTGTTTGCATTTTCAAAAACCTTTAATAATTTTTATAATTCTGTCATTGCCACTGTCTACAACTGTAAGAGTTTAAAATTACAAATGAAACGATGATCCAGTCCTTACACATAGGCCCCCATTACGTACCAACAATGGAAGCATCCATTCACTTATTTATTCACTTAATACAGTGTGACTGGGTGCTCCTGCCCGCCGGTCACTGTCCTAGGTCTGCAGAGATTCAGCAGGGAACAGAAAGTTACTGCCCTGATGGAGTGCTGATGCTCGTGAGGGATTCAGATCAATAGGGAGTGAACGAACACATAGGAGAATGTCAGAGAGTGGTAAGGAAATAAAGCAAGGCGAGGGGACAGTGGCTGGTAGCACGGGAAAAGACTCTGAGGACTGCATTTGAGATGAGACCTAAACGATGATAAGGAGCCAGCCGTGGGACACTGGGTGATGACGTTGTAGTCAGAGGGAAGAATAATTACGAAGGTCTTGAGGAAGAAATCGGTGTGACTTGCTCTAGTTCTTAACATTCTTCCTCTGATACTCAGTTGTTGGAAAACTTTGGGGAAGTCATTTTGATATACAATTCTGTACGGGTGGGGAGAAACTGGGATTCACCCGATCCCAGACTCCCATTCTGAGGATAACACAGCTAAGGAACAAAAAAGGGAAGGGCATTATTTGTAATTTAGGATCCCGTGACTCGTCTTTTATTCCGCAATCCATTCACTCATTTTTTTACTCATTTCCCCAACTTATTTAAAAGTAACACTGTTAACCAAGCCACCTATAGTCTCATTGTATGGAAAATAAAGAAACCTATGTATTGTAATAGTAATAACTACTATTTCCCGACATAGCTGCCATTTCTTGGGCTGAGTATCGTCGGCTAGACTTGGAAATTTCCCCAAATTCTTTGAGTGTCAACTACAGGTCCACAATTTCTTGTCTGTACTCTAAAACCTGGAAAGCCCTGAAAACAATGAAGGGAACTCATGTGATAACACAACAACCTCTACTGCTTTATACTCTTTATCTCGCTAAGTCTGAATATTCATAAGTTTTATAAAAGAAATGTTAACACATTGAATTGTCAGACATGGCCTTAAATTTCATATTTCTCTTTTTAAATCCGAAACCCCTGAATTCCGAATGAGTTTTGGGTAGAGGGTTCTACAAGAATCCATGGGGCTTAACATGTATCTAGAATACACGACAAGGTCAGTGGGCACTGCCACCACTTTATATATCACTATTAAACTTACATTGCTTCATATTTAGGTGCCTGAGGTTGTTGGTTAAAATTTGAAACTCTTCTGGACTCTATGTTTTACTTCATCAGAAAGTTTCTCGCTTCATATCAAAACAATCTTGTTAAAACATTTTCACAGATAGATGATTTAATGCAAACATTCTACATATAAATTTTATGTACAATTATTTAAAGTCTACAATGGAGAAAAAAGTTTGTGTGGTCTATTATAAAATCACATGAAAGAGAAGTAATTGCCTATGGATAAACATATCATGAAAGGAAATCAGGCATTTCACATAGCTGAAGTAAGTGTTTATGAGAATTAATGTCCAAATTATGAATAGACAGATGGTCTATTTCACCAAACATATTATAGTTTGTCATTTCTTATCAACTGCACTGATTCAGGAGTAATGAGAGTAACTGCAGGCAGAATTGCAGGCAACTGCCCATCAGGAAGCATTCCTTAAACATGTTTTTCCAGAAGTGTTAATTTCAGAAATATGACATCTTATTCAGTGTAAAACATGAAGATTCAGATAATTATACATCACTTGTTTGGTATCTTTAAACAACAGCTACAAAATATCAGTAGAGTTGTGTTCATGGAGAAAAGAGTAGATAACACTGAAGTTTATGAGGTGGTTAATGAATTGAGTTAAAAGGGATTCTGCTATTGTTCTTCTTCTACTATATCCATAAACAGTCCCTCCTTTAGATTTATTGATACAATGAGCCAAGGCAAGAGCGAATTTGATCATGTAACTTGCATGTATCACTTTTCTTTGCCTATGGGATAAAGTTCCCTTAAAAAGTAAGCTCCACAAGGGTGGGAAATGTTTTACTGTTTCGTTCACTGCTCTACCTTTGGTGACTAGAGCAATGCTTACACATAATAGGTGCTCAACAATTTTTTCTTGAATGGTTCAACACATGAGTTAGCCCTCGCCAGCTTTTCTGCTTCCTATGGTGGGCCCTGCCTCCCTTTGCCTAAAACATCTTTCTCACAACCGATGTTTCCCTCTTCATTTACTAGGTTTTGCCCCCAGGCCAGTCACTGAGGTCTTTCTTGAAACCCCAAGCCAGCTTAACCACCTGCGTTAGCATTTCCTGCTTTATTCTTCATCTTCCCTTCTGGAATAGCCATGACTTTTGCAAATTTATTCAATACTTGATTTCCCCTCAAAACCATAAGCTTAACGAGGACAGGGACCACGCTGTCTCTCAGCCCATAGTAGGAGCTCAAGAAACATGTGTTGAATAAACAAGAACACAGCTAAGTCTGCATTCTCCTTCCAATCTTGGTTACTTAACACTCGGTTAAGGGTTCTCTGTGTGTCTGCCCGTGAGAGTTGGCTGCTGTGTGTGTGCTTAGTTTCAGGACAGCCGCCTCCTCTCTGCAAGTTCCTCCCCACCCCCCGTGACTGTTACCCCAAACCCTGGAGCACACTAAAGGCAGTTCGTTTACTCTTCAGAAACTGCAGAATCTTAGCATTCACATCTGTGCATGAGTCACTAGGCAACATCTCTCTTTGCTAACACTGGCGATTTGCCTGCTATAGTCCTGAAGAACCACCACTAACTAGAAAGGTAGATTTTTTGCTGTGAGGGCCATATAAAGAATATGCCTAACCACATATATTTTACGAATTTGAGATCACGAACATGGAGATCATTTTTAATCTACTAATATTTTCCTCTATAAATGCCCATATGTTTTCCAATCCAGAATTATTACTATGCCCCGAAGGCACTTTAGAGCTATAATGGCACAGGTGTTTGGTGTATCACCACCAAGTGTGGTACTCGTCCCTGGAGGTATTTAGAAAATGAGGGTTCCTGGCTCCAGTGAGTTCAAAAGGTGGCAGCAGGGGTGAGGGTCAGGAGGGGGTCACTGAGGTGAGGTTTTTGTATCAGCAGGTCCGGTGTTCATCACTGTCTTCCATAGCAGCTCCCTGACTGATTCTCCGCTTCACTCGTGGTGACCTCTGTGCTTAGAACGCCCTTCCCCCAGGCCAGTTTGCCTCCTCCCATCTTCCTGTAAGTAAGTTAGTGTCTCCTACTCAGTTCCCACAACACTGCTTAGTTTCTCCCTCAGTCCATTTATGAGACTCTAATTATCTCTCTGTGTCTGACACATTTACACTTTCTTAAGAATACAGACTCTGTCCTATTTATATTTCTAATTCCAGCATTTAACATAGTGTATGACACTTAGTAGGCTTGTTGGTGGGAAGAACAAATGAATATTCTTGCCGAATTGACTTCCCTTGAAAATAATTGCTAGCAGCGAGGCAGAGGGCAGGAGGCAGCACTGTGGTTACGGAGAGAAGCATCCAGGGCTGTCCGCCCCTACAATGTGGGCCAGCAGCTCTGAGTGGGTGGACAGTAAGCCCGTATGCTCATGTCTAGCACGCAGATTGGAAAAAAAGACTGACCTGGGAAGTCCAAGAATTACTAATGCAGAAAGAACTGACAGGTCCTGCGAACAAAGAGACAGGCTTTTTGTCAGAAACCCTAAACCAGATCTGCGCCTGTGGCTACTCAGATTAATAAAAGGAATCAACCACCCATGTCACAACTCCCCATGTTAAAAAGGAAACAGTGATAACAAAATCAGAGTCCTGGAGAGCTGGAAAAGGCCTGAAAAGTGTAAAGAGTGACTTAATCGAGATAAAACAATCCAGAGAGTTGGAGCAAAAGGCTGTGCTTACATCCAAGAAAATATGAGAGAATTCTGCACAATATTGCACACCTGCAGAGTCTTCTGAAGCAGAAGATGATGGTCCCTCTGAAAGTGATTCTTTGTCTGCTCAATGGCAAAAATGGTGATATCTTTTCACCTAGGATATTGTCCTGTGGCAAAAGAATCTACCCAAACTCATCTTGGTAAGTTGGGAAGATAGCAATGCTGGAATATCTGTTGAGGATAAACTGTGATGATGACCCGATCATGTGTCAAATATGCAGCCGAAGCATAAATGAACTATATGCTAGAGAAAGAATCCAAAACCTTGTGAATTTTAAACAGTCTCCAGAATGTCCTCTTCCATAAGAAACATACAATGTAGAAAGTGTATCATACTGCCAAAAAAGTATTAAATAAAGGCAGTCCACGGCTTACGAACAGGTTGTATTTCACAAATTCGTTTTTGAGGCAATCCTGAAAGAATTTGGAATGAGCGTTTCCCACTGAAATTGTAACATACATGGCGGTCAGTTTCTTAAGTCAAATTAACCCTAGCATATGGCATGCCTGGCAAACCAGCCACTGTAGAGCACTGTCATTGTGGGAACACGTGTGTGTGTGTGTGGGGGGGGGAGGTCCACCCAGAATGCTTACACTTTCTCTTCCTGAAAAATGAGTGGGAGGCACCAGGGAATTTTCCTCAGTGCTGCGTGGAGTCCTCCTACCCCTGTTTCACAAAGCAGCCAAAGGAGAGATGCTTCAGGCTTTAGGTCACTGGTAGCAGCTTCTGAGTGCTGGTGCCTTAAGTGGGTAATTTGGAGGAGCTGTTATGGGGGCTTATGGAGAGACTGCTCCCTCTGGAGAGGCCCCTTCTGCATACTTCTGAAACTATGATGTCTACATCTATAATGTCGCTCTAATATCTTAGTGACTGACCAACAATGGTTTACTAGATGCATGGAATAGGTACAAAGTAGGTATTTTGTTAAATCTGGTCTGATACCAGTGGTGGCAGATGCTGGCAGACTTCTTCCCTTTCCTTCTTGACTTTCTCAGCCTGCCGTGAAGGAAGTGCTGCCTCCTGGACCACTACTGGGGCCAGGTGAGAAGCGAGAGCTGTAGTTCTGAATAAAAGCAGAATTCCAAGCTTTTTCAGCCAGTAGGACAGGAGAGATACATAGCCAATTGCCTGAATGGACACTTGTATATAAGCTACCAACAATTAATTTCCCAAAGGCTTTGGGACAATAACAACAACAACAACAACAACAACAACAACAACAACAACCAAACTCTAGAGACACCTGCGGTGTGGGCAATGAAATCCGGAATTCTTCTGAAGAGTTTAGGCAATGATTTTAAATGCATATCAGAGACACATACAAAACAATATGCAAACCAGACAGGAACTTGGTCAATTTCATCTCTAAGGTGTTTTCCAGCTATTATTTCTTCTCCTGCAGATTCTTCTCACCCAGAGCTTAAGAAATTGTTGGGGGAGGGTGTGGATCACTCTGTCATTCTCTGGGAGCCTGCTGGTGCCCCGCCCCTGTACAGCAGCGGCTCAAAGTGCTGGTGACAGACAGCCCAGGTGATGGACAGTCCACCAGCTCTTCAGGAGCCTGGCCCTGGTACAAAGAGTGCAATGTTGTTGGCAACCTTCGGCTGCATGTTACCGCAATTTTCGAAGAGCCACTCCTGAAACAGCTGAGATGTCCTCATGGGGTGAGAACCAGGAGCATCTCTGTTCTGAGCATCACCATTTGGCTGGAATCTATCTTGCTTTGCTGCTCGCCAGAGCTCTCTGCACTTTTTAAGGTTGTAAGCAGCGGCTCATGAAACGGAAGCTTGAGTAACTGGACATAGAGTTGAATGTACTCAAGTGAAAGCTTATGAAAAGTTGGTAAAATATGAGCTGACCTGTATTTAATAACAGACATGATCATGAATGTTAGAATGTTAGGAGAGGCTGTGGGCCCAAAGGTAACTCACAACCCTTAGCTTTCTATTTTTCTCCCCTAACGTCACCTCAATTGATAACTAAAGTTCATTTGATCCAATTGCAGGTGCCAAGGCCAACACCTTGTGGTTCAGTAAGGACTAGATCAGAATAGGTCAGACCCTCTCCCTGGGCGATAGCCTGGAGAATCTCTCATTCAGTGAGTGGAAATAATACTGAGGAGAACAAAGAAAGAAGATGGAGCTTGGGGACTTGAAATCAGAAAAACATTTCTGGAACCTTCTGGGAAGAAAGGATTATGAGAAAACAGGAAAGTGGTTCAGGGGCTCTTCTGACCCTATAACCCAAGGAGTCCCTGGTAGCCAAACCTCTTCATCCTCCACCAAAGAAGAGCCTGGGGTGGGGGGCACTGAGTGTTGGAGCACCAACCCCCCCCCCCAGGTCTGGTCCAGGAAAGACACTCATCTGTCAAGGTCATCATAAGGCAAGACTACACCCTCTTCTTTGCCTCTTTGTTTGCTACGATTATGCGAGAGGAGGAGGTAGAAGGCGGGATGTATAGCTCAAGAAACCATGTTTCATGTAACTGTTGTTCTCATAACACAAAATTTTAAATGTAAAATACTACAAACTACAGAAAACAAAGCTAAAAAATAGTTCCCTCTGTGATGGGGATATGCAGAAAACGAATAGCAAAGGCTTCGTTAAAGAAAGGCGGGACACACGCGTCGGTGGAGGGGCGTGCAGACAGATGTCAAAGCAGCAAGGAGAAGGAAGCGCGGCACAGATCATGTTTCTCGCCCCTAGGATGCCAGCTCCATCATGCCAGTGAGTGTCTGTTTGGGTCATTGCTGTATTGCAAGCACCTAGAAAAAAAGCTTGCCATAGGATTGGTATTCCAATAAATATTTTCCTAATCAAGAGGTCAATCAGGGTTCAGAAGGAAGTCATATAAAGGGCGAAGAAATGTTACCACCTTCCTATCCTTAGTTCCCCTGCTGCATAGCTAGAGGTAGCAGATAAGGCTTTGGAAGAATGGTGACTGAGGTCTCTTCTGACTGCAATTTGCTAGGATGCTTTGCCAGCCTCGGTGTGAGGAGCTTGGCAGAAAGTGTGTGCAGGAACCTCGTGCACTCCGTGGGGCTACACTTGGTGCTAGAACCGTGTCCCTGAACAGTAGTTACCTAGAGATCACATCCTCTGTGTTCGTTATCCCAGTTTCTGGGAAGAATTTTTTGTAGTAGCTCCAAGCAGGCAGGAGACATGAAGTTCCTCTGTCTGCTTATATCTAATTAACGTTCAGTGAGTCTCTGGCTATTTAAAATAGGGAAATAATGCATATTTATTCACACATGCTTTGAGATCTGTGGATAAAAATGCTATATTACTACTAAGCACAATGAATGCACATACTTTAAATATAATTATCAATTACCAGCTACCACCTGTTGAGATAACTAAATACAGTGCCTTTAAACCTCCTTCCAAATTTTAGAATTGGAAGCATTTTTGTGTTATATGCATTATATTCAAGCAATTCATTAAGGAAATGCTTTGTTACTCTTATTATGACATGTATCAGCAAGAGGAATGGAAATCAAGCTATATGAATGACTAAAATGCCTGAGAACCTATAGTGAAGGTCTGATCTTATTACAAAGTCATCTTTCCAAACACTTCTAAGAGGCGTTTTGTGGTATCTATATAGTCTAAGGTGATATTGCTGAATTATAAAAACAAAATTTTGCCTTCTTCGCAAATCAAATATTAAATGGTTAAATGCATACAAAGTAAGATCCATTTTTATAAACAGAAAGCCCCATGTGCAAATCAGTTCATAAACCAAGCATAAATAGAAGGTATTATGTTACTCTTTCACTACTCGGGACCATAGATTGCAGCTAAAACCATAAGACTCTGCTTATAGATGGGCAATTATTACAGGGTTTGTATTCTCCAAAAGCTATTAACATATTTACAACATAAGCAAACTTATTACAAACAACCTCTAAAATGTAAAGAATGATTTTCCTGAAACGTCTCCCAAATCCTTGCCTCAACATAAGGCACTATATTTGTTTACTGAAAAGAAAAATATATGAGTAAGTAGGTTAAAGCTGAAATAAAAACGCTGCTGGCATAAAGCCTCAATGAAACTCCATGGAGATGTTCTCCATAGCATATTTTCTGAAGCGCAAGGAAACAGAATCTAAAGCAAGTATGCTTCGGTGTTTAAGTCATCGTCAACATTATTAAACACTTATTTACAAAACCTGACCCATGGAGTTGCAAGTCTCTGGGCTAGTAGATGGTCAGGGACACGAGCATCCACCAGAGTGTCGCTTGATAGTGACCTCTGGAATGTGCACCACTGCCACATGTGTCTACGACAAAATTTGAAGCTTCTAAACCAAAAAGGAAAAGATATTAGTGCCTTCATGCTAACGTCTACAAAAGGCATTTCATCTCATGAAATAATGCAAAAGTATAAATCTGCCCCTCTTACTAGAAGTTAAAGATGAATTTCTGAAATCTGCTCCTGAGCCTCAACAGCTAGATAGTTCGCTCAAAAAAAAAAAAAAAAAAAAAAAAATCTATGTATAAGAATACATTCTTTGTGCATTCTTCACAGATTTTCTTGATGCTCTGTTGTCACAAAGTGAAGAGACACCTGATAACTAGATAATTTATCTACGTAAGACACCAATTAGCAGTGACAAGGCTGACTTCCTTTCTCATGCTCATCCCTGAACTGGTAGGCCCTGGCATATAGTTGCGGAGGCACCAGAAGAGAAATCAATAGGATGGGATATGAAGGGAAATATCTATTCTTAAAGACGCAGTTGTCCGATCGCCAAGATACAACCTCTGTGTTATAGATTTTAGAGCTGCAGTGGATCTTAAATAACTTCAAGTCTACCTTCATTTTATTCGTAAGAAAACTTAAATACAGTGCTAAAAAGTAATTTGTTTAAATTGGAAGGTGCCTTTTTTGTACTCTACCCATTCTCACAGAACGCCTTATTCTTAATATACTTTCATTTAAAGAAAATTTCAAAAGCCTTGAACCTCAGGGCTAATGTAACAAGAAAAAAGTAGATTTAAAAGTGCTGAAAAGGAATTTTCTATTGATACAGGAGTGGTTTTGGATGGGTGACTATTGTTTCCTTTACCCCAAAGCCATGTAAAAAGGAATATTTTGAAAGGACAACAAAACTGAAAGAAACAAAACAAAACAAATAAAAAACAACTGCACATAGACACAAAGAAAAAATAAGAGTGAAGCTAGACTTCTTAGTAGCTAGTTTCACAGAAACCACTGCTTCTTACTCAAAGATCAGATGCTGACAATAGAAAGTAAAGAGATCATGGACACCAAGATTCAGAAAAGGCCATGATACTCTAACCGCATGGCTAACAATGGCCACAATGCCATTCCACTGAGAGTGGACACTACCCAATAACCACGGTGGTCATTGTCATCAGGGAAGGACCTGAGGTCTTGAAAGCCCAGGTATTGAGACCATGAAGTCGTAGGATCCTTGACCATGAGTGGGCCAGACCAAGACAACACAGACCTCCACTCACACACTGGGAAAATGCAGATCTGAAAAACAATGAGAAACCCAGACCAAAAACAAAACAAAAAACTCATTGAGGTCATATGAGAGAAGTTCACCTTGCCAAACGTAAAGCGGGAGAGATTTTTTAAAAAGTCATTATGCCACTATTTCATTGAAAGAAGTGTCTACCCCTTGAGCCCTCTTATGCAACAACTGAATTTACAAATTCAAAAAGGTAGATTGACGGAAGATAGAAAAATAGCAGCAACAGTAGGAGTTGTGGCAGAAAATATGAGTTAAGATAGAAAAGTTCAAACTGCTGTGAAGTAACTACAAGAAGATCCCAGTAACTCCTGCAGAGATGCATTATGACCAAAGATGGTACCCAGTCACTGTAGTCCAGGCATCCAGCATAGAAATGAGGTGGAGGGAGGTACTGCTCCCAGAAAAGGTTGAAGACGCAGCCTCTCCATCCTCAGTCTCCAAACAGGGCTTGATGATTTTCAAGATTTGCAGCTGCATTTTATATAATGCAGTTACTTACATATACATATGTAAGCTTACTCAAAATTGGCTCAATTCTAGTTTATTTTAGTGATATTTTCGTTTTTCTTAATATATATTTTTTCTTGAATCAAGTTAAAGAAACATATTTGGCATTATTGAAATAGAAACTTATTAAATTCCATTAGTCATCTTTCTTATACAATTTCGATGCCTAGACTGGGGAATCGAGAATAAAATCAGTCCCTTGCCCTTGGACTCATGACTCCTTCACAGCTGGCTGGCTCCCCCAGGAATTCAGCTTTATTATTATTATTTTTTTCCTTTAATGGGCTGCTACCTTCTCCTCTTTTCCAATTTCCTTTCTCTTGGCTGAGCTTTGGAGTAGGACACCATACCCAGCTTTCCTATCTTTGCAGTTTCTGAATAGGCACACAGACCGTTTCCATGCAAAGTTGCTCTTGCCAATGAGGAAATGGATGAAATAACAAAACCCACAACCGAGAGGAAGCTATAAAGGTTCCAGTTATATTGCAAAATACTCAGGGTGATTGTCGTTGGTCTATATTTTCTGATGGTTCCTTTCTTAGATGATATTTCAAGGTCTCTGTTAAATGGTGCCTATTTCTGAGCTGAGCTGCTTAGGTCTGTGATGGTGGACTTAAAATTTGCCACTGCTGCAATCTAGCAAATTCAGAGCCCTCCGGGACCCTGTATATTGACCTTCATTCCAGGCATGGCCCACCCTTTTCTGGGACTCATAGATACCTTGGGTAAGAAAGCCATTCTCTTTCCTGACCCCTAAGCTTTTTTCCCTTGGGCTACAAGCAGCTTTTCATTGACTTGAAGACATCTCACATCTCCCTAGTTGGCCCTTTTAAATTACACAATTATCCATGGCCCCTCTTTGCAGAAGTAAAACATTTCCTTCGAAGGAGCCCAAGATTCTTTCCCTGAGAGTCAGACCTTGTGTTGCTCTCCACTGTCCACTTCACTCTTCATTTACTTCTCTGTGGTTCCAACCCTAGGACGTCTTAATTATTCCATACACCATGGACCCGGTTCGCTATTACCACGTAATTTACCTTTGAAAAGTTCAGGTGCCAGTCACTAGGGCAGGTTCTACCTCTCAGTGAAGCTTGGCTGTTTTGCCTATGGTCCTCTGCGAACATTGCGACCACTCCATTTTGAAAGCAAACCTATAAGGGCCTCGTGCCTCCAGCTAACATTCTGACATCCCAAGACCAGGCTCCATCTCACCTGTCCAGTGCAATCACCTTTTCAATGTTTAGAAGCTCCTATCTCTGTGATGAACCTCAATAAGATCCCTTATTGGGAGCCATTTCAAAACTTAAATGCTAGCTATATCTTGAGATAAAAACCAATAATAATTGCTGTCATGTACTCAGTATGCAAACAGGTTATACCAGGCCTTGAGCTGTATGCTTTTAAGAGTTTGATTTAATCCACAAAATGAACCTACAAGATAGTATATTCAACCCCATCATCAGGTGAAGAAAGTCAGGATAGAGAGGTGACGTAAATTGTGTGAGGTCTCAAAACCAGTAAGGACGTCTGACTCCAAAACTAATGTTCATAATTTTTATGCTCCACTGCCTTCCTGAAGAAATAAACAAGCCCAGCGGGATGTGGATTATGATGAGCTATGCACACATCTCTTAGCATCTTCCCCTATCTCGCCGGGGACCAGGAAGTGGTTTGTTTATATGTCTAATTTTACAATATAAAAATTTAAATGTACACATATTTAAATAATTTCAAATTTTAAAAATAAAATGTAAAAATATTGATGTACACAATTCTTATCATTCAAAGCAGAGGAAGATTTCACCAGGAGGACTACCTTTGATAGTCTTCTAGGCTACGAAGAACTGTTACATAATTCATACTAGGAAAATAATTTTCTCTCATTTAAGAATTCTAGCCAGAAATAAAGGGTCTGGGTCTTCTCCCTAGTAAAACTAGCAAACCAGGAGTTCCTTTTGTATACATTATCTACTTTTGCCACTTTTATTCTTATTCAAGAGAATATTCAGTAAGAAAAAGAACAGGTACTCTCCTTAAAAGACCTTATCTGCCTATCAGAATTAGAAATCATTAGAAGCAGTTGCCTCATATTTCAATTAAAACATTTAATTGAAGAAATTTATCCAAAGGTACTTCAACTCTTTTAGAAAGCAGCTTGATGTATGAGTTGATTATATATATAGTGGACTACATAAAATAAGTCATGCTATAATCATTTTTCAGAAAAATTCTCTCAACTTTTGGATTCAAAAAGAAGATAATCTTGGAAGGACATCTAACCCATCTTTCTTCCATTGCCTCCAGTCAAATACAGTCACAACAGATCACTTTAATTAGATTGAAACGATCTGTTGGACATTCTACTGCTTATATTAACACACCAAGGGCAAGCCCTAGCTGCCAAGTGGTACATACAAATACTAATAATTTACCAGTCAATTTGATTTCTTTTTTTGTTTTTTTAACCAATTTATCTTCATTTGTGGCAGGGTTCTATGATTATATTTAAACTTACATACTCAAACACACGTACTCAATATTATAGAAACACCTAATGCAAAGGACAACTGTGGAGGTTTATTCATGGCACTTAACCTCTCTGGGCCCCCATTTTCTCATTTATGTACGGAAGATAATACTTGCTGATTTGCTAAAAGGGTTTTTTGTTTTTAGGAACAAAAGAGGTCATGTCGGGTATGCTAAAGCATATTGTAAACTGTAGGATGTAAGCATATGTTAAAACATATACGTTTACTACCACTACTACTACCACTACTACTACCACTACTACTACTACTACCACTACTACCACCACTACCGCCACCATTGTTCTGATTTCATTGCCATTTTCAATGCCAGCATAGGCCAAGCAAGAAAGTTTCACAAGTGCTCCATAATTTAAAAATCTATAACATATTTTTTATCATATTCTAAACCTCATGCTAACTTTATATATACATTTCCATTCTTGTGCTACATTTCTCTTTTCCAAATCAATTTTGAGGAGGAAAGGTGCGACTCACTGTGGCAGACAAGATAGGAGTAGAACTATATACTGGCAGGAAAAGGGATATTAACAGTGATTAATCTGTTTTTACCATCCCATTTTCCCCTATTATCCTCTCATAAGTATTTTCCCCGTTCTTCTCTCGTCCTTTCTCTTTCTCTCTTTCCTATTGATTGGCAAGGTGCCGAACGCATGGAAACACTGCTCAGATAGGCAAAACCCCCTTCCCATTTCGAGACTAAGCTATTTTGGATCAACCAGTGTGGTGAGGTCTAAAAGATAAACCATGTTTGAGCCTCTCAAAAGGATGGCTTGGTCCAGAAGTTCCCTTCTTAGGGATGGGCTTGTGGGCACTGTCAGCTAGACCGGGAGCAGGCCCCTTCATCATGACTCTCTGCAAACCCCAATTCACACTTTCATTTCAGGAAATTTCTTCAGAGCAGACACAGAATTGTGGAAGACCACACACACACACACACACACACATAGACCAAAATTCCCTGGATATGACTTTTGTTGTTGGTTTGAAATGTGGGGAGGAAGGAGTTAAGGGAGGTTTGTTAACAGCATTTGTGCAGATTTCAATGGGTTTTAAGGACTCCATGCTTCACTGACTATTGTTAAAAACAGACTGAATTGGTTATGACAACCTGTGGGTTAGTTTACACCAGTCTAAAAATTGGGAAATTCAGTTTAGAAATTTGATCAATATTCATGCCATCTCACATCATAATTCAATTGGCAAAAATGCAGTAGAAAACTCCCCAGGGCGATCCTGAAGAACAACTTACATTCTGGTGTTTTAACATGTGTAAACCTCCTGCACGGACTCTCTGAAGGGGGCTGATGGGAGCTTTGGACTTTAATAAGGGCTTCCAGGTGGTTTGATGGAAGGGTTAACTGGGATAGAAGAGAAATGAGCAAATTAAAATGAATATGCCAAAGCAAAAACTCAAGATGCTTTAAAAAAAAAAAAAAAAAAAACTCTCCATGAGAACTCTCCCCCAAAAGCATAAAGAACTGTCAAAATAGGATCTTGCTTAAAATGCAAAAGGTATTTTCAAAGCGAGGATGACATTTGCATACAATATGTGCTGAAGACTGATGCTATGCTGAAAATGTCTTACTTGTAGATTGAGTCTATATGACATCAAATGCCAGGATTTAAAAAAAAAAGGATTCAAAATTTTAGATTTAAAAAATATATTTCTTGATGTCTTTCTTTAATTAGTTTAAATACTCTCTTATTAGCAAATACCTAAATTTTAAACTTAAATATGACATCATGACCTCTAAAAATGGTAGAGTATGTATTGAAAGGTGGCTGAACACATATTAGTTAATTCCACAAGACTACATTTGAAAGATAGCAACTAATGTAGTTTCAAGTGTTAGGCTGCCAGCATCGTCGTGATTTTAGCTCTGGTGTTTTTATGCTAAAATGTTTCCCCATGTGGCCCTCCACCAGATTTTGGGGTGTGGCCACTTTATATCAATTCTCATAATAGCTCTTCATTTGGGGACAGCAAGATAGTCCTAAGGCCATTTTTCTAAGGTTCAATTGCAATAAAGTTTCTGGTCTTTAAAAAATAAATGTCATGACAAATCTTTAAAAAGATCAAATATTCTAATATTATTCACCTGCTTCTCTAAGCTTAAAGTGTCTAAAGTTTAGTAGGGGGCCTTTAAAAAGAAATTGCTTGATTACCACATGTAACAAAAGGCACAGTGTCCCCCCTGCCCCGTTATTTTGATAAAATCAGTGCAAATGAAATCAAGAACAGTTTTAAAATGTTACCATTTTTTCTGCATCAGTGTAACTGGATTTGAGCTAAGGTACTTAAGCTCAGACAGAACAATCATGCCTTTCATCCAGAATTCTAAGTAACTTGACATACATAAATCTTCATTATTTTTGATTAAGTGAAGGGGTAAAACAAAACTCTGCTAAAAGATACGCAGATAGAGAGGTTAAAGCACTCTGAAGCACTATCGTTCTGATAGTTCTGGTGAATAAAATCCACTGACATTTTTCTAATCAGCAAAGAGAGGTCTTTTGTAGTCTCTTATGCTAGAGCTCAAGACTTAGTCTGAATAACCTTTATAACATATAATAATAATTTCTAAAGAATAAAAATAAGAAAAATACTTTTATATGATGACTTTCAAATAGCAGTGCATTATTGTTTTGTACCACACACTATTCATTACTAGTTACTAAAGGAAAACTAAAAATGGTAAAATTATGATCTCAGTAAGCACATACAATGTACACTGTACCATCTTCCAGGTATTTGGTAATTATGAAAAATATCATATTATACAATCATCAATCAAACTACTCTTTTTACCTAACCTTTTGACTTGCAAGTAAATATTGCTACCCGTCAAGTGATTTCTGGCTAGCTGATAGCGAGAACCTTCTCCGGTACAGTTTACTATCAATCTATGGCAACACAGGCCCCAGTATGGTCCTCCCACAATTGCACACTGCTGGGAATGGCAGCATGCTGCTTGATCCCATCAGAGATTGTAGGACGAAGAGGGGGAGACGGAAGGATCCAGCTGTTAGTGGCCTGAACTGTTCAACACTGGAGAGCTGAGACCAGTCACTGCTCTTCGTTAGCAAGCAGATTTTTTACAAGCCATCAAAACAGAAGACACCCCTAAGGGCCAAAGATTTGTATTCTGCGTCTTTGTTTTCATCTAATATGGCCAAATTTTAAATTGAACTGTGCAAAATGTTTTTAAGGAAATAGACAAACTCTGTACATACAGAGGCATATTAAATATTCCATCCGAAGCACAAAAATCTTGACAAATAATATAAAAAAGATTTCCCAAATCAGACCTTCCTCTTTTCCCTTCCCTTCCCTTCCTGTCTCCCTCTCTCTGTCCCTTCCTCCCTTCCTTCTCTTTTTTCTTTCTTTTTAAGGAGAGTAAGCAGACTTCACCATTAGACTGACTGACAGCAAAACCTGATAAATGTCAATTTGCATGAGTTTGTAATGTAAACTGAAGCAATTATTTCAAACTATCACTTGGATATTTTTAAATCGGATTTTAAAGAAACATGATCACATGTGTTTTTTTAGGTTGGATTTTAACTGCCACCATTGGAAGCTTCAGATTTTAACTATTATATCGTTTTGAACAAATGTATTTGTTGACAATATTCGAACTAATAGAAATAAATTATTTTTCTTCATTTTCAATTACTTAGCTCCTATATCAAACATATTGTAGTTTTAAAAAATACAATGCCAGATATTAGACACATGTAAACAAAATAAATTTTAACACAACTTTGGTCACCTTCTTATTAATATTAATATACTTTCACATTAATCAAGGCATTGGTCCTGTCAAATTTTCATGATTTCTTCTTCTGATGCATTATATTTGAAAATATATTAGGTGCTCCCTCAATGTATTGAACAATTAAAAATAGAGAGTTACATCCGTTTTCATTAATTAATTAGGTTGTGTAATATGAAATTACCAATATTCGACTGTTTTTTGACCTAGCAAAATGGCAAGCTCATAGGGCTTAATCTAATTTTGTAGAATGTTGTGTATGGAGCAGTAAAGGTCATGGGCTTTGAAGTCACTTACTGTATGACTTTATCTTCTCTAAGCCTCAATCCTCTCATTTACAGAACATGGATAACAATACGTACTCATCAAGGTCATTGGGCAGTTTAAATAAGACAATGTATAAATCTGCAGTATGTGAGAACTGAAAATACAATGCCAGATATTATACACATGTAAACAAAGTCTCTGTAACACATTTAATCATAATTACAGTTAAAATATCTTTAAAAGTTTAAGGGGTTCACCAAAACCCCGAACACATTCTTTCTTCCACATGCCCAAGATTACAGCTATGATGTGAATGACGTGAAATCCTCAGCTGTCTTCTCTCACCATTCCATGGAGTTAGTATAGAGTGGTGGTTGAAAACGGACTTTGAGGCTGCTTATAATATTTGGAACTTTGGGCGACTAACTTGGTCGTCCATAAAATAGGACTTATTATACATAAGAAAATGCACCTAAAGCACTTAGAACATTGCCTGTCATACAGAAAGCACTAAATAAATGTTACGTGTTACTTAAGTTTTCATTATCATTATCATGATGACTGTTTTCCCCAAGTCGTCTATTTGTGTCTGACCAATAAGGAAACAATTTTATTTCCACTGACATGCTTTCCATATTTAATTTTAATCTTTATTTTTCTTAGGCATAGTACTTTTCTATTTATTGGTCTTTAATACCTGTAATATTATTACTCGACTTTTTTTCTGCCCCAAAGACATAAAGAATAATTTAAAAGAGGAATCCCAAATAATATCACAAAATAGAAATAGTCGTATTTTGCATAGGTTAAAAGCATAAAAATCAGACCAGATCGTCTGGCTCCAAGTCTCAGTTCTTGGGCAAATCATTTAATAACTCTGGACCTCAGAATCCTCACCTATAAAATGGGTTTAATGATGTCACTCATCTCATATGAATGTAAAGAGATTAGAAAGAATTAATAAATATGAAGTTCTTAGAATAAGTACCCAACACATAGTAAGCACTCAATGCAGAATTTCTAAGTTATTCGTATCATAGGTACTAGTTAGGCATGTCTTCATTCAATAGTTTTCTTTAGAAATCCTGACAGGTGGCATAATTATATTTAGTACATACTTCAGGTACTACTTTGATCTTAAATGGTGAATCGCACACAGACTATCATCTTTGCTGTGGACTCACCATTCATTTAATTACTCTGCATGAAAGTCGTATATAGAAATGATCATGAAATTTTAAAAATGTACTTATACACTGATTATGATATTTGCATGAGAAATGATTTGAACCATACCAATTTTCATTCTGTAAATACTCTACAAAGATGGCTACAAAGATGGTCAATGGAGATCTTTAATGGAATATAGCCTGCCACTGTTCCAGAAAAGACCTGAATCATTTACAAGATTTTAAGTATGTCAGCAGTGTCTGAAAACAGTGGCTAAATCCTATTAACAGGAACCATCACTCAGTTCAACATTTACTACACACCAAACACATGCCAGATACGAAGTGAAGAGCTAGGAATTCAATGGTAATTAAGAAAGATATGGCTTAATCTCAGAAAGTTTCTAGTAAACATTGTCTAAAACACAACATTCCTATCACTATATTTCTCCTCGTTTCAAAGGGTGTATACATTGAGGGTATATATAAAGGCTACATAATCCTTACTTTTCCTATTCAGGGAAGATTGATGATGGAGATATTGTAGCCAAATGGACAGGGAAATGATATGCACCAGACAATAAATGATACTGGGATGACTTATGCTTTTTAGAAATGGCCATGGGTAGCAAAGGATAGGACATGAGACCATGAATCTGTTCACCTGATGCAGGTAGGCAAGATCACATGGGAACCAACAAGCTGGAACTAGGCCACACCATCGTGAAGGCAACTGTGCATTCTTCTGGCAACCTCTGGGTACCTTTTACATATGCTCAGTAATTTGAACCCAGAAGGAAACCACCAGGAAGCCTGGTGTCAGGAATATGTCCATCTCCTTTTGGGATGGAGCCCGACCTCGCTAGAAACCATGTCTTTTGAGTCCTGTGCGCTGGCAATCATTTCTGGTTGGTAAATACAAGGACAGATATACAGCAGAATTTCCATTGTTTTGTAATGATTACATGCTGAGTGTTCACTGGCCTTTAGAGAAATAGACTAGGGAAAAAAAATCAAAGAAGAAGGGATTTTCAGCAGAGAATAAGAAGTTCTGCATGGACTCTGAGACTGCCCGGGGGGAGGTCAGGTGGATCAGCATCCTTTTCTTCAGCCTTCTGCTGCCATTCACAATTAAGTGTTCACTTCCAATTAATGTTTTATTACCTCCTAAAGTGAGTTTTCATAGGGGATTCCTGGAGACAGTAGAGCCCTAATCTCAAAAAGTTATCTAGAATTCAATGGAATTTGAGACCTGATTGCAAGCGAGAAGAGAAAATAAGTGGAACAGTGTCCTTTTTAGTCTAATATTAAATTGTTGACATGTTTGAGGTATGAATAAAAAGACCTGTGTGTGAACAACACTCTCTCCAGAATTCAAGAAAAAGCCTGTTGCCACCTTTGTGCCTTAGACTTATAATTTCTATAGATTTCCTTGACCCCACAGTCTACAGATCATTTGATTCAAATATTCCACTCCATGACTGCTATTATTATAAAAAGGATATATAAAGATCTCAGTACATTTTGATTGACTCAAGGAAGCTGGGTAACTCTATTTTTTTTTTTTTTGTAATCATGTAGGTCGAAAAATGGGACCTTTTTTAAAGCAAAATAACACATGGTGGACTCAACAGAACACCTATCTGACCTCGACTGCATCTTTTTAAAAAATTAGTCAGGCAAAATGGTCATTTAGTCAGTGAAGAAAGAGTTTGCCACAATTCAACCATAATTGCCTCATTTTGGAGGCATCGTATTTTCTTTTTTTCTTTAATACAGATTGAGTCAGTCACTTGCATGACACTTTTCCTTTAATGACATTTGTTCTAAGGAGTCAACTAGACTAACTGCTTGTCCTTGTCCACTGTGAAAGGTCTTGAAAATACCATTTACAGCTCTGTTGCCGCAGCGACAGGGCCGGCTCTTTGCACTTCATTTGCACTCTAGCTCAGAGCCACTTGTTCCAAAGTTTCAGATGTGTTCTTTTACCGCAGTTTCACACCTGTGATCGTAAAAAATGATTATGGTCTTGCAGACACCTTCCTTATCTCTAGCTGGAATTTCATTTGTGTATCATGATTTAGTTACAAAGTGACATAATAGAAATTAATGTCTTTGTTTCAATCACAAGAATGTGGATAAATTAGGAAAATCAACAGTTCATTGTTATGCATATAACCTGTATACGCTAATTCTGCAGATGAATCTAATTGTAAGACTGCCCTTTCATCATAAACATTATATGTTAACAAGACAATTACTATCAAAATGTAAGTACTTTGTTTACATCATTTCGACTAAACCTAATAAAAATTTAGAGGATTACCCAGATTTCATAAGGTGTTTTAATTTTTTAAAATAAAAAATAAATAGCATATAAGCTCGTGAAATAAATATTAATTATGGACATCCACAAACAGTACTTAAGATCTGTTTTTGATCAAGAAAGGAAGATAATTTAGTCTTCATATCTTAAGCTATAATAATGCATTCAACTTTTGGGATTTTTGAAGGATATAGCTAAACTACAGACCAAACGTCAGGTCAACAAAATCCACTGGTTATGTTACAGTTACATTCATTTGACTTGAAGATCACAAAGTAAGTACATATTTAAGAAACACTAGGGATCAAGAAACTAGATTATATATCTTACCTTCATTAAATGATGTATTATGCTTCCCTAATACATTCAAATTTTCATGTAGATTTAAACCCTTATTACCTAAGCTGCACGTATTCCTTTCTCTCATTTAAGAAAAGCTGCATTTCTTATCTCTAGACAATAGCCAAAAAATATAGACTAATTTTTAAATTCTATTATCGTAGCGGGGTTTGTTTGTTGCTTAGAATTTCTGGCATGCAAATAGAGCTTAAGAAGCATTGTTTCTATTACTGAGATGACATTAAATATGCCTTTATATAGATTGTACCGTATCGTTTAGTAACTCTTCCTAATGAGACATTCACAAGCAGCTCTCAAAAGGCAATAAATCATCATTGTATTGAATTGAATCGAGATAATAATTAAGCACATTCAAAACAACCATGTTTGTTATGAATTATGGAAAGCTTATCTTAATTTCTCTATACCTTTCGGGATATAATAGCTTTACTCTGAGGAAAAAAATAGTCCTAACCAAATCTTTAACAGTATAATTAGGAAAAAGGATGACTAAATCACTATGGAATGTATTAGTGGGTGGCATGGTAATTCACATAGTTTTTTTTCTGTATTCTTTTTATCCCATGTTTTATCGCTTATATGTAACATTTGAACTGACTCATAGGTTATACGATATTCTGAAATATGGTACACTATAAGACTAAATGTACTCTGCTTTATTCAATTACTTAATAAGTTCTTAGAAGTTCTTTAGAAGCTTAAAAAGAATATTCACTTATATTAGGACTGCCAATTACAGGGAGGATCTGGTTTTCCTGCAGTAGAAAACAGTCATCCAACTAGACTTACAGACAAACGCTTTCAACTTCTAATCAATGTACAAAATCCTCTGGTGGAATGCTAGTAGGTTAAAATCTGTAACATTGGGCAAAAATGCGGGAAATAGTAGACTGGACAAGGTATGGATATTCATGATGTCATCTCAACATCAGACTTAATTTCTTTCATTCTTCGAGTAAGGAAAAAAACTGTCTCCTATTGTCTGCGTTGTATTAGACCTCTTTGTCATTTTAGTCCCCAAGACAAGGAGAAAGAACATCTATTTGTGACTGGTGATCTTTTGCACCACTCGTTCTATCTTTGGGAAGTCAAAATTGATTTTCTTCCACTTGTCACACTAAAATCTCAACCCTGTCCTTTCTGCTACACTCTCAAAGAGTTCAGTGGTATGGGGATCAAAGGATTAGGAAGCTGCAGCTTTAAGGGCAGCAAGCAGCATGAGAAGACCTTGTGGGCAGTTCTGAGCATTTTATGTAAGCAATCTATTTCAGCTTCAGAGGAAGCACTGGCTAAGTGGGTGAACAACATGTAAAGTGCTCACTTGACATAAGTTTTTTTTTTAATAGTTGAGATAAGGAGAGCCTCCAACGGCTGACCTTTTACTGTTAGTCAGAGCCCTGAGTACTTCAGCAGAGGTGGCCAACAGGCGCCTGCAGGGACTCCAGGCGTGTTCTTAGCTGTTGGCGTAATATTTGCAGCTGCGGCACTCTCTTTCAAGTTGTTTGTTCCACTCGCCGCCTGATGCTCTGGGTATCTGATTTCTATCTCTGGAACCCGAGCGGAAGCCATGTGATGGTCAAGTCTGAACTTTTAACTACTAAAGGAGCACATGCTCCCAGAGAGCCAGGCACAACTCAGCGTTGGTCTTGGTTTCCCTTGAAAAATGTACAAACCTTTTATAAACTTTAGGAAAGAAATAAGGGAATCCTGATGCATTTGTGTCTCCCTTGAAAGTCTTTAAAGTTGTCTAATCATGATAAAAAATATATTTATTCATAGCATTTGAGAGATATGGAAGGGGTCTAGTTAATTGTACATTTTCATTTAATAAATATACGAGTTGCCATTTGCTGTATTTTGTATGTGCTAAGCTCAATGCTACATGTTTTATATATAACCCATTTGATCCTAGCAACAAATTTTTCAGTAATTATTCTATGTCCAATTTACAAATGAATAAACTGAGCATGCAAAGATTAGGAATTTGTGCAAAGTCACGTGGCAAGTACAGGATCAATTTTCAAAGAATTAAAAAACACAACAATTAAATAAATGAATTTAAAATAAAACAAATTTTCTTTGGTAAATCAGAAAGCACTTCAGAAGTGTGTATTGCTTCTGCCTCATCGTGATGAAATCAATGTGTCCAGCATTGCAAAAATAATTAATTTTAGTACATTTTCTTGATGTAAGGATTCTGTATCTTTATAAAGTTTATAAGCTGAATTATTAGATAATGATTTTTTAGGTGGCAGTAGATTTTATTTTTGAATAATCTACCAAATCTTAAGTGGTGGAGGTTTATTTTCATGTACACATCACATCAAATTTCTTTTCGAATTCAGTATCAGAATATGGCCTGCATTTCAGACATATTTCTGTACATAATTAAAATTTTTCAAATAGAAAAGGGAGACACTGCATAAATATAAGACATACTGTAGTGGTTAATATTTAATTATGGCATAATTAATCATAGAAGCTCATATGAAGCTAATTTATTAATGTTTTCCCTAAAAAAAAAACTCGTCTTTGACTTCTACCAGAAAAAGACATAAGTATCAAAAACAATGCATGCACTATATTTATACTTCTTGTAAGCAAGAGCCACATCTTTTGTTCACGAGTTCAAAGAATTTTCTGAATATTATCTTTACTCTTATAGAAAACTCTGGTTCTTGTCCTCATTCCAGGGAGAAGAGACTAACCTCGGGAGAATTTTGCTGTGCCCTGTGCCCTGTTTTGATGACATCTCCTCTGAAGATGGGATTATAAATCCAGGGGAGATAGTGAGGGACAGTGATATTGGCAGGGTCCATGTTGACTATGGATCATCCTTTCTGATTGGCACCCCCATCACCCCACTTACTGGAGGCCACCTACAGAAGAAGGGGATGGCTTAAAGAAAATGAGTGTTGGTGCTCCTGTGGACACGCTGAGTTAAACGAATGACTACAGTTAGATGAGACACCCTAGGCAAAATCTATCCTTCTTAACCTGGGAAGGTCATTCTTTTTTGCTAGGAACCTCCTTCTATGGAGGGAGGATCCCTAGACTGAGGAAAGAACATGAATGAAGTCAGAGGCAGGAGGACCCTGGGTGTGCGCATGCAGTAGGGAAGGCGGAGGGAGTGAGAAGATCTGCTTGGGTGAATAAAGAGTGACATTTGGAGACCTGTGGGAAATCATTTAGAAACATAGGCCTGTTACCAACCAGGTGATAGGGAGCCTTAGCAGATATTAGAGATTGATGAACAAAGTTTTGAGCCAGTTAGTGTGATAATGATACATAAAAAAAAATTGGGAGGGAGAAAATAGAGGCAGCAAGACCTAAAAAATTGTGTACAAACACATGACAGCACAAAAATTAGGTGAACCCCAACGAATATAATTACAAAATCAACAGAATCGTATTACATAAGGTAATAAAGATAAAATAATTAAACTAATCAAATAAAATATTCGAAGAACTAGGCTACCAGAAATGAAGTGAGAGGAAGGTTGTCTGGAATTTGAAATGAGAATAACAGAAAAACAACTGAATAAAGTGGGTTAGGTGGGAAGAGAAGCACATTTTGAAAGGACTTTCTTTTCTTTCTTTTTTTTTTTTTTTTCCGATTTTGATAATCAGAGTTAGAGATAACTGCTTAGAATCAAAGTGAAGTTAATTTTTTAGCATCTCGGACCATTGAAAATGAGACTTTGCTGGGGGTGAGAGGTCAGAGCTGAAGTTGTAGATTAGCAGTCATCCAGACAGCGATAAGGGAAGGCACGAGGGCAGGTGGGTTTGCACAGCTAAGAAAAGCTAGAAGGGAGAAGGGGGGTGGGCAGGTGCAGGGCGCAGAGCGCTGGTAACACCTGCAGTTTGGAGCTCGGAAGGGGAGAGAGATACCTGAAGGAAACGGAAGGATTTGTGACAGAGGATGGAGAAGGAGTGAAATTAGGGTATTGGGGGGACGACAGCTGCTGAGCTTCCCTACTTTCTCTGTGTCTCTGAGGCCACCAGGGCATTGAGGAGTCTCAGATTCAGACACAAATTAGTTAATTCTGTCCTACCTGTGCCCCAGGTGACTTCATTCACCCAGGTCTCATCAACTGAGAAACAGAGATCTGGTCTGAGATCTCACCTTCTTTTTTGAGTACTTAATAGACACTAGTACACCCAGGGGCCTACATGTTCGTATGTCTAAACCCTTCAGATTCCCATACCTTTCACAGCCCTAGACTCTTGCCCAGAGTAGGAGCGTCTTTATCTCCTGCCCTCCTGAACCTGGTCAATACCCTCTTCAAATGACTAAGTGTCTGAAGAAAATGGCACCGGGTAATATTTCTTTCAAGGACCTTACTCAGAGACAGCACGAAAGGTATTAATGAAGAGGAGCCATTTAGGATGAGGGGTGGTTTCCAGGTAGAGGTTTAGGATAAACTGAGGTCTGAAATTGAGATCTGAAAGAGGAGTCTTGGCAATTTTGGGGTACAGTTTTGAAAATAGTGAGGACTATAACTATATTGTAGGTGGATGTGAAAAGCATATGGTGGGGAGAGCACATGGCATCTAGCCTTGAATGGGGTAATGGGATGGTAGCGGGATCAAAATGATGTTTATTTTTAATTGGGGGGAGCTGAGCCTATCTGAAGGCTGAAGGGGAGAAGTCCATAGAAAGTACAAGCTGAGTTTCCTAAAGTTAGGGGATTTAGGTTGCCAACTTAACCAAGGTCACAAGAGACACGACAACAGGCTGAATCAGATGAGCCTGAGAATCTGCAGTGAGGGCCAAGGACCCACACACTTCATAAACCAACTCAGCCATCAGATGTGTCACCAAGACAGCACTTTGAGAAAAGCCACCTTCTTGAAGGGGTCAACATACTACCGTCCTGTGGCCAAATCCAGTCTGCTGCCCGCTTTCATATGGCCCTTTGGCTCAGAATGGTCTTCACAGCCAGAAGTTGCAACAGTTTTAAAGCTAGAGAATGCTAAATTTGAATCTCAATTAAACAAAATGTTAACTCTCCCTGGCCTCCCCCCATCCACCGCCACTCCAGAAGAACCCATCCTTCTCATTAGCAGACCTGTATTAAAAAGAGTGTATTCTATTATTATTACTATATTTTTTTATTTTGTCAAAAAAGTATTTGTAGAAATTTGTTTTCTCTCCTGTCGGGCGCCAACAGACTCTCCTTGATAGGAACTCTTGGCCCGCAAAGCCTAAAATATTTACTATTTGACCCTTTACAGAAATAGTTTGCTGACTTCTGCCTTCGAGTCTTGATAAGGAAGAACTTGTCCTCCTGAGACCAGAGAACCACAGGCAGATTAACAGAAAAAGAACCATGAGAAGAGTCACAGAAAACATGTTAGGTACATACAGACACAATATCTGACTTCTTATTGATGTGATCGCTACAAGATTATCCAATACTTTTTATTTTGAAAAGGCAAGTTCCCTTACTTCTCGCAAATATTTAACATCATAAAGCATTTATAAAGTACAAGTCTGTTACTAGAAAAAGACATGTGAGACATTAACTCTGCTTAAGTAGCTTGCATTATTAAAAAAAAAACACCGATAGTAGACAGAGAAAGGCCAACTTTCTTTTGTTATCACTTTTGTTTTCAAAGCTTGTGAAACCAACTGAAACGTTGTGGGGAAACACAATGATATCCCACTACAGGTGAATTCTCTTCCAATTCTTGGCAGCACCAGCAACCTTATCGATGAACATTTAGAAATAGCTTAAGAACAACCACTTAAACTGTCAAGGATGGATTTTAAGCACAGCTGTGATGCCTCTTACATGGAAAGGAGGTGCCAATGGCAAAACTTTGGGTAGAATACAATAGCAAAGATGACATTTTAAAACAAAGAAAACGGCAAATTTCTGTTTTGTAGAAAACTTGCATATTTCAGGGGGCCCTACAGTTAAGACACAAACTACTTCTGATCATGTTTTCTTAATCTTTAACATATTGGGAAAATTTTCCAACACCCTCAAATATGTTTTAATAATGATTCATAAAAAGGCTAAAGGAACTTTAAAGGAAAATAATAATTGTAGCTGATGTTCTTGGTGCTTTTCTTGGATGCACATAGTACAGATTGAAGCTGCCATATAACATACCCTATACGATGTCTAAGTTACTTATATGGCAGCTGCAATCTGTGCTATGCAAGTCCAAGAAAAGCAGCAGGAACATCAGCTATAATTTTAGTAACAGCTCTGCCACCGAGCAGATGTTTTTATATGGAGTTGGGGAGGATGCTCACCTTGAGCTGAGAACGTACAGGTTGGAGTAGTGTTTATATAAAGCACTTAAGTTAAAAATGAAGTAAATAACTTTAATTTGTAAGTATAAAAAGCTCTCAGCTTAGTTATAAAATATGACATACCAAGTGAACCTCAGCTGCTTAAATAATTGTTTTACATTTTCCAGCAGGCTGAATATGAAAAGCAACAAGAGGACATTCTTCCCCTGGAAGATAATCACTTTTATCGTTGCCAGGTCAAAGATTCAGATTCCACACAGCAACCTCTGACTAAAGAACAGCAAGTCCTTTCAGGTCAGAAGGTCCAATATGGAGCCCCCCTCAGAAGCACAGCATAATAGTCCTAAAATAACAAGCAAACATGTAGCTTTCTTAATTTGCCCGGCTGGATTCCCGTAATAAGTACTTAACAACAGTAGGCTCTGAGCAGCTCAGCAGACATCAACAAGACCATTTGCCAGATGATTTAGCAAACAAATTTCCGAGAATCCCACACGTAGGTTGAGTGCACAACATAAGCAAACATGAAGGGACTTAGAGATGATAACAGTAGAGAGGAGTTTTACGAATTAAAAAAAAAAGAAAAGAAAGATTGAGAATGTTAAATTCTAGAGAACTTAGGCAGACATGTCAAGTTCTCCATCTAGAAAGAAGCTGCCCAAATGAATACTCAGTAACTCTTGAGATTATATATATATATATTTACTCCTTGAGAAAACAACCTGAAATTGACTTCTTGAGAAGGGAGAAAGGACAAAACAATCTGGAATTGACTTCTCAGAAAGGAAGTCATTAGACTTGTGAGAACTAGTAACTGACATTCAGCAAATACAGAACATGAGTTTCTGAACAAATATTTGTTGAATGAATGAATCCAAGTCTATGACACATACAGATAATAGACCCTTCATAAAGAATGCTGGCAGAATTTTCAATAAATCATTGGGGTTAGGAATGGGGGGGTGGCATTCATAAAGGAATCACCCTCTAGTGCTAGGAATTTGAGGCGTGAACATAAGAAGAGGGAGACATTTTCTTGAATCACAACAAGTAAGCAGCCCCTCGGCTTTTTTCTCACAGCACTGGGCCATAATAGAGTCTGTGATGATTTCAAGTGGTGAGAGTCAGGGCAGCTGTAGCACTTACTATATTAAGAGAGCAACCCCGAGGCCCTTTGAAGAAAGCAACCACCACCAAAATAGGAAAACAAAACGTGCAGTGGAGCAGGGCTGGCCTTCCCCAGTCTGTACACTCCCGGGCATTACCTACCCAGGAAACCTGTTCTGAGCAGGGAAGGTGATTATGCCACTACAGTGTTTATACTTAAATTATACTGTTTTCTGAAGTAACATTTTTAAGTACGGATGCAGACATTTTAAACGTGAAAATTCGAGGAATCATTTTTATTAGATCCCATGTTAGTTTAGCCGGTTATTTTTTCCCCCATTTTATATATTCCTTCTTTCTGCGAATTGTCTAAATTAATGAGCTGCTTTTATGTCTTTTGGCCAACCTCAGAGAAGAGTAACATGCCCAGTGGTTGATGAGACACTGGCCACATTTCGAATGTGAAGCATGACTTCTAAGTATTACTTGTCAGTTTGCTTAACTTTTTAATATTCTGCCTAACACACTTCAACTTCGTGCAAGCATACAAAGGGACTCTGAACCTGATGTGGGTTGGAAGCATCCACATCTACTCCACGGAGCCTCCCCTGAGCTTCCAGGATAAAAATTTACACAGGGGGAAGATAGCAGTCAAATGTGAGAAGAAGAATTTGCAAATAAATAAATACACAAATAAATAAAGCTGTTCATGTCATTGTCTACATGATAACGATGTGCCAAGGGCACAATGAACAAAAGTGAAGCTTTAGAATGAGTTAGGTTGCCAGATGTAGCATGGTGATTTGGGGAGACCCAGGGGAGCATCCATGAGGAGTAAGGCTGGGTGTAAATCAGTCATAGAAATGCTCCATTGCACCTGGAGTGCCCTAAGGAATTATATTCATGGTGAATCAGGGGAGAGTGCCAAGGCTCTGGGACCAGCAGCACCAAGACAGGGGCCTGTCACATGCACACACGAGAGGTGGGCCTGAACAGAGAGAAACACATGATTCATCCAGAGGCTCTCATTTCTATAGGTGATAATGCAAATAGCTGAGGTTAGTGGATTCGATTATTTATGAATGAAACGTAAAGAACCACTTAGCTTATGTGAACTGTTTTAGTTAGGAGAGCAATATTCACAAAGGAAGGAACAGTTGTGAAATGTATATGGCTGAGAAGAAGGGGTGAGCAGAAAAGAGATAGGAGAGTTTAAATTTGTTTTTTGTTTTTTAAGCCGTGGCCAATGTGTGCTTTCAGATCACAGCTTAAGTATAAATTAAATTATCTAATGAACATTAGAGAATTATTTGCAAACTATATTTTATTGTAGATGGGGTTATTTTAAAGTCAGAAAATCTAAAGAAAATGAATGTGTGTGAATATCATGGGACCGTGAGTCAGCTGATCTGCAGCTGCTGAAACTGAAAACTCGCAAAGTTTGCTGGGAAATGAGGAACAAAATGGACTCAATTTTCATGAATATCTTATGTTAATTTATTTTCTAGAGACAGCTCTTACCAGATTGTTTAATGCAAACATATATATTTGCATTAAAAAGAATAAAGCAATAATTTTAATTGAACAAAGAAATTTGCTTCTTTTTGTTTTGTTTTTTTTTTTAAATCCTTTCAATTTCCATTTAATTATTATTTTCCACAAAAGTGAATGTAACACTTGACTTCGTATAAGCATTGTAGTAAAAAGTTTTCAGGAATTTGCAAGAGCCATTTAAGGTGTCTCATTAAAATAATGGCCAGGAAAGTAAATGTATGAATAGGAAGACAGTGAAGTGTTGATTATGCTGAGTCATTGAGCAAAACAGATTGTGTGACACAATTGAGATAACCTGAGTTAAAAAGAAATGGTGAATTGAAGACACAGATGTGTGAATAGTGTCTAATGTAATTCTTCAAAGATGCTCA
The DNA here is from genome assembly GCF_014176215.1 of Rousettus aegyptiacus. Lineage (NCBI taxonomy): Eukaryota > Metazoa > Chordata > Mammalia > Chiroptera > Pteropodidae > Rousettus > Rousettus aegyptiacus. The sequence goes on from NW_023416286.1 coordinate 29,481,484, forward strand.
AACGTGATCGCATATTTATTTTAAGTGTGTTTTCAACATAAACTCATTTTGAATTATTCACTCTTTCAAAAAAACCTATTGTGAATTAGTTTGGAGTAAATGTTTTCACAGGTTTTCAACTTGTTGTACTGTGCATACTTAAAATACTGCTCTTTAACATTCTAAATATAGTTTAACTTTTACATGAGCCTAAAGATAACCCCTTCAGTCAGTGTTATCATAGCACAATTTGTAATTTGTATCAGACTGAATCCATTTATAACTCTCATATTATATCCAGCTGTCTCTGTGTTCCTTACTTTTTGTAATCGTGATGAGGCTCAAAACCTCACCAGACCAACTCTTCTATTGTTCAAAACAGCCAACTAATTAATGGGTCCAGCTGATTTTACTCCTTCAATGTCTATGCCCTCTATCCATTGCTATGAGCGATACGATGCTTCACTAGTGTTTAACCTTGATAGCAACAGCTTTAGAATCACCTCCATCCCTGAGTCTATTTTGCACCTTGGATAAAATTAATGTTCTTCAAACATTGCTCTTTTTTTTCTGTCATTCCCCTGCTCTAAAACTTTTAATGACCCCAGGAGGTCTTCTGGGCTTCTAACATATTCAGGAGGGAGGCCTAAGGCCATATGCTTAGGCAATGGTGAAATTTAACAGCAGATGTCCTTACTGAGGGGCTATGTGGCTGTGCCCACGACAAGAGGCCACCTGCCAAAGACATTCCATTGGAGCAAGAAATGTAGTGAATTCCTTCAGTGTAGCCACTGAAGCCATCTCTCTCAGACTAAGGATGGAGGGGGCTTGGGAAGAGGGACAAGAAAGGCATAGCAAAACTGGGGAATGTGGGCTCCGAAGAGCAACCTCTGCTCAGAGCCAAGTCTGTTGGCTTAATCTTCTGGCCCCAGACACAGTAGTGCAAGTCTCCCAGTTGCCTTTGCCGTTTATTGAAGACCTGAAGGCAGCTCTCAGGGGTCCAGAAACTGTGAGGCATTCTTTGCCTTCTGCTTTTTGGGAAATGTCCTCCCATCATCTTCCCTTCTACCACTTTGCAAGGTTGGGAGAGTGGTGGTGGAAAAAGCCAACACTCAATCTCTTTCTCTCAAATGCTCTAAGCACTAACCATGCATAGATGCCATGAGTTGAGGTATGAGTTTGCTACATAATGGTTAAGTAGAGGGGAGGAGAAGGAACGAAATATTATATTTGGGCCCATTTTAATAATAATGCCACTATCCTCCAAGGCTTTGTCAGGGAAGTCGCAGGCTGTGCACCCTCTTCTACCCCTCCTGATCTCTCGTCTCGTTGGCTAGGCCTTACATGCTCAGTCTCTTCAGATCTGCCACCTGCACTTATGGTCCGCCCGCCTGGCTGTGAAGTTGGCTTAGTACATCAGCTTTCCCTCTCAGTTCCATTCCGCCCCTGTGTCCCACTCCCAGCCAAAGTCTGGGGCCACCAGTGGGAAGGCAAAATCTTACACTTAGATTAAAGGAATTGCATTTCACACACTTTGGTTGTGAATTCAAAATTCACCAGGAACTTCTAACCCTTTTTTAAAAATTTTTAGTTACCTTTGGGTAACTCGGTTATTATCTCAAACACCCAAGTTTCTGTCAAATAGAGCTATAAATGTCTGATGCTTTCAAATTCAGCTGGATCCTTTAGCTCGAATAGGCTCTGGGTCTGATTTCAATTTTAACCTACCACATTTAGCCCAGGGACTAGCACAGACAATTGTTTCACTTGATGAATGAATGAATGAGTTTTCCATAAACCATGTGTTTTTGTTTATATATTGTCAGGAATGGTATAATTTATTTTCATAATTATAAAAGAGTTTTGGAGACTGTGTAGCTAGAGCATTTCTGGCTGTCATTTTCACCAAAATGTCTTTAAATACATAGTTATTATCCTATTTCCTAAAAGATTTTTGACCACTTTTACAGAATTTTCGTATTTAAATTAATAAGATAGAATTCCTAATGCTGACATACCTAATCTCATGTTTTGTTATCCAGAGGCAATGGCTTCTGATACAAACCCATCACAAAAGAGCCCTGTGAAGAGATAGTTTATCTTTGTGTCCAGCGTAGGGGAATGCTTCCAGTAGCCCTGCTCTCTTCTCCAGACTTCCAGCCTCCCCTGGAGAATGATTTTAGGCCACCCTCCAGCTGCTCGCGGTGACCAGCTGCTGCCCTGCACCCCCGGATATTCTTGGGTCCTTCCTGTACCCCCCACTTGGCCCTGCGTTCAACTCCCAGGCACTTGCTCGCGGCTCCTGCCCTTTCATCCCCCTTTGGATTAGCTTCTCGGGTTGACCTCAGCCCTCTCCCTTGTACACAGTCCTGGACTATTTACTCTCCTCTCACTGGTCCTGTTCTGTCAAACAGCATCAGTCATGCCTATGTCTCAGGAATGTCAATCTTAATTGAAAATGTGTCAGGTTTACTAACATAAACACTGAGATAGCTTAATTCAGCTCCATTGTTATCAGTTGTTTGTTTTTCCTTAGAAATCAGAGATGCCTTTTATTCCCCCTCTGCACCCCAAAAAGTTGTAGTGAGTATAGATTTAGTATGTTCCTTGTGTGAGACACCATGATGTCTCTGAATAAGGGAGCCTGCGAGACCTTCTCTAATGTACTATTTGGTTATTTAAAGTTGCAATATTTTCTTTATTTATAAAAGAAACTCTGGTTTCTAAGGTTCTTCTCCTTGGTTGGTACTGTTTGTACGGCTGCTCATTACAGAACAATTAATATTTCTGTACAGAATTCAGGATGCTGGAAGGAACAAAGTGCATTTTTAATTTGTCTCTATCAGTCTGTCTGTATCCTTCTAATCTTCCATGCTAGGAGCAAATTTTCTATAATATGTGTTCTTCTGTATAGGCTTAAGCAAAGAGTACAAAAAAAAAGAGCATCCTTCTGTAGAGAATAACTTAGCCAAGGACACTGTGCTCCATCTTTATGATGAAATACATATTTCCCATTAAAAGGCAAATCTGTCATTTTAAAAGGTTGAATTGGATGTACTTTAAAAATAATTCCAGCTGGTTAAAATGAGAGCATTGAAAAAAAGCTCAATAAGAATGTTCTCTTGGTCTGTAGCATTCTCATTTTCCTGAAGTGTGAATTGGATATATTTTCTTTTACTTTAAACTCTTTATTCTCAGTGTTTGATTCTGAGTTAGTGGAGTGAGTTTTGAAGACGAATTGGTCTCAATATTACTATTTCTAGTACTTAAAGTTTCTATTTCTGTACTATTACTTCTAGCAAAAAAAAAAAATCAGCCCCTTTGAATGGATCTTTTCTCTAAAATTATACAAAAAATGTTGATATTTTCCTAGAGTACATCATTTCTAGATCTTTTATAGATCTTCCTATGAATCCTTTGTTCATATAATACAATTATTCCCCATAAACTAAATGACTAATTGCATCCTGATAAAACGTCAGCCAAGGATTCCTTAAAATATGCAGTGATATTCGATAAAAGTCATCAACATACAATAAACACTAGTTCTACACATCCAATGATCTGAGATTGTGTCTGGATTTTTACACTGGTAGTAAACTTGGATGCTGAGCTATTATTGTTTCCAGTAAAACAAACAGAAGTACAAATGCACTCATACGTTTCCAACGATTTTCAAATCATTTAAAATTTTATCTATGCAAGTTTAATTTTCTCAGTAACCACCCATGATTTTGATGTCTAAGATACCAAATAATGAAATGTGAACCACTTCTTCAAATACAGTCCTGATCAACCACCATGAACCACGTGGGTACTTCCTAGGGTTATGGCAATGATTCTACTGCCTAGCTCTCTCCATTGTGTCCCAACACCACCTAAACTACACTTAATTTTTTTCAAATCTTACTAAGATACACTTTCGAATACTTTGCAAAATGAAATACAAGCAGAAGTAGGCAAAGGCCCATCACCTTCCCTTAGATGTTAAGAAGTTTGTTCTGAGTCAATTCTCAGCTCTAGTGCCCGCCATCACTGATTCCACATCTGAAAACAATATACTAGGAACACCTGTGGCACTAGAGAGACACCTCCCCTCCTATAAACAGCAATTATCCGAGAAGGAAGGTTGTAAATACTAATGTCTTACTAACCCTGCCCCCAGATTACCTGCTGTACCCCACTTCTCTCTCATGCCCCTCACATCCAGCACTGTCCTCTACATCACAGGCCCTCAGTGTGATTGAATGGGAAGACTGATATAGCAATAACAAAATCCCCATCCCAACTGAGATGGAGTAACTCAGCTGGCTTGACATTATGCAATATAAATAGGTAAGCAGTTGCGAAGATATAACTAAGCTAAACATGATACAAAAAAAAAAAAAAAAAAAGAGCATATGTAAACTGATTCAGGGCTTTTTACAAGCTAACATGGAAGCTATATATCCCCTAGGCTTTTTGTTACCTCTGTAGATAGACAGAGAATTCAAAAATTGAGGATTTTTTGGAAAACTGGAAATCAAAGTTGGAGAGAAGAATGATAAAACGAGGAAGGTAGACCCTCGCATCTGAGACCTAGCAGAAATTTTTGTCTCTTGGAATTCTCCTTGGTATAGTATTCGGAGAATTCCATATGCAGAGGCGGTGGTGTGCTGCTCGGTGTTTAACAAACAACACACTTTATGGGGGAGGCAAATACAATGATTTATTGAGTTTGCTGATTTCTGTGGGATAAATTCTCACATCATGGCCAACTTCAATATGATGTCACTGAACTGAAGTGGGAGAGAGACGCATGCATTGGCTTTTGGGAGTCGGTACAAACTGGGTTCAGCACATCCCTGGGCAGAGGTCTCTGTGAAATGAGCAATAGGCACAGAAAAGCCCGCTTGGATACATGCACTGGTTCTCATCAACCACATACTGTGAATGGTTCCTTAAAGAAGAAAACATCAATATCTAGGGTTCATTTTGCACTGTTAAAGCTGATTATTCTAGTGAATCACAAGAAACAGCAAAAGTGGTAACATGAAATCTTGGACCCAGAGTGGCCCTACCATCGACGTTTGGTTAGGGCTTTGATGGAGCAGCCTACAGCTTATTGCTGGTTAGTTCTTTGTAATAAATTAACAAAAACAATTCTCTGTGGTCTAGCATCTTCATGTTGTAAGTATGTAAGCACGCACACACGCGTGCGCACCCACACACACGCACGCCAGAAAGAAACACATAAAACCAACATTCATAAATTTTCTCTGGACATCTTTGATTTACATGTCCAAAGTCCCTCCACCCTGCTTTTTGTCCTGAGTCTGACCTGTAACAACTTTATCAATGGGTTCCATCGCCCTCTGACTTAATTGGGTTTGAGTAAAACCAACCAACCAACCAAACAAACAAAAAACTTTAGTGTGATGATTTGAGCTTGTCTTCTTCTGGAGTGTTCAGAGTCCCACCCTTCCCTTCCATCTGGCTTCTTCCCCATTTTCATTTGTGCCTTTACAACATATCTCGGCCGTGGTTTCATGCCTCTCTCAGCGACATTGTTATCACTACTCCTTTTCTTCCCCTTTCTCTGTGCTTTATCATTGGGTCCTCAGTCTCTGTGCAGCCTGCACCCAACGCAACAGCTCAAACACCCCACTTGTGATGCTGTGCCACCCAAAACCCGCCTGCCTGTGTTGCTTCATCCGTTCTCACTGCCACTGATGGTGCTCACTGGCTTCATGCTGTCCATCACCCACGGTCACAAGCCATTTAAGTTATATGCTATTTGTTCTTTCTCTTCTCACCAAAGTGGCAAGCTGTCAGCAACATTATTTCACAGTTCATGCCAATACCTGAAAGGGTTGCTTGAGTCTTAAAGACAACACAGTGCCCACACGCTGGACTCTCTGGCTTTGACAAGCCACCTATCTCCGCGTCCTTCTCGTTGCCTTGAGTTCACATATGGCCTCTCCTTACCTTACCCTTAATCAATATGCCTCTTCCCTCAGTGATTACCTGATTAAAGTAATGCACACTAAGGTATAAATGACTGAGAAACTAAGCTACCTCTACAGAAACTCCATGCGGGAGTCGATTAGTGGGAATGAATCTCTAATCTATAGAATGTGGAACTTGGTAAGCACTCTGGGCTCAGGAATCTACTCTAGACCTTCCCATCTATCCTTTTTCTTCATCTCCTTGCCAAATAGGAGAAGTAGTTTAACAAGTCAGCACCACAGCTCCAAGAAGCTATGAACCCCTACTGAAAGGCCACTCCCAGTTCTATACAAGAAGGTTGCTGCTCTAAGTCCGTTAGATTAAATAATTAAAGTTACTGTTACTATTTCAACCATTTATATGCAAAAGATACTTACTCTTACCACAGTACCCACTTACTGCCCTTCACCTTTGTTTTTTTTTTGTTTTTTGTTTTTTGTTTTTTGTATTATTGAGCTGAAGTTTATTATTTCCCTATGCCATACAATGGTGGGATAATTATTTACCGAGTTTTAAGTACTAATCATTTGAGTATTCATTATTTATTGAGCATTATTAAGTGATTAAAGCAGTGGTTTGGAAACTTTTCTTTATCCTCTAAATAATGTTCTCTGTGGTGAAATGAACTCTTAGGGTGGAAAAAGCAGAATCGTTCTTGTTGAACTGGGTGTGTAGGCTGCTCCATATTCCAGACTCTCTGCGGCTGGACAGGGTCCAGGTGGCACAGATTTTAACCCACTACTATCAAAAAGCTACTAGAAAAGGAGTAAGGGTATTAACCACAGGCCTTGACTTCAGACATGAACAGTTCACTTGGGTAATCAAATAACAAATGTTAAACACCAAATGCCTGCTTCTTCAGTGCAAGTCTGTTAAAAAATCTTATAGAAAACAAAAATAGTAAAAAAAACAGGGTTTGCCGTTTGTATAGGAAATAAATTCAGAAATAAAGTAATAGCAGGTAGAATTAGAAAACTGCAAAATTGGGGAGTCTAAATTGTTAAATCGTAACATTGACACTAATTACAGTGGGGTTCTGAGGATAGAAAAACAGGGAGTGAAGGTAGAAAAGATAAAAAAGGACTTCTTGGGGAGTCGGGGGTTGAGCTCCTCGGGCCCCATAAAGATGACCAGAATTGATATGCAGCATTTTATGGGGAGAGAAACAGAAATACAAAGTCGCAAGGCAAGTATGATATTTCCTTTGAAAGGAGTGATACCATACAGGTCTGTGGTTTGGCTACCAAGATGTGAGACTACCGAGCTAGGGCTCTCTTGAAAACTTCCTTGTATGTTCTTTTGAAATGTGTAGAAAATGATATGAAAAAGAAAAAAAATTTAAATGTACTCAATGATCAGAATTTTATCTATGAAGTAATGAGACAGCTAAAGAAACTGCTAGAAATATTTGGCAGAACCAGGGAGGAGCCATCTATTCTTTTCTGTCAATTAGTCCTTGTCACTACTACACTGGAGGACTCGAGCCCAGGTGAAGCTTCCAACCAGATAGTACGATGACAATGAAAGCAGAGATGGAGAACGGGAAAGGCCTAGTGTCAAGGACCAGGCTTACTTCTTGCCACTCTGAAACTTGTTCATATTGACCCTTAAAGAAGATGCTCGTCCTTCCTATTTGGCTTATTTCCTACCTCCCAGATAAGATCTGGCAATGGTGAATTACTGACCTTCTAAATTGGTAATCCCACACTGATTTTCTGGATGCTGTACTGCCAACTTCTCCTGTACCTGGACATGCTACAGTTCCTCCTGAAGCATCTAAAGGAAACATCCAGTAGATAGATGATCTTTAGCATGTCTATGCAAAAAGGTTTTTCTCTGGCTTTGATACCCAGGCAGGAGAGACGAGGGGAAATAGTGGAGCGGCACCTACCATAGCCCAAGCCAATTCATTCTTCCTACGGGATGGCGTAGGAACGAAAACACTGTTCTCCAGTGGTGTCTTTCAGGAAGAATTCTTAGGAGAGACACCACAGAAGTGGAGCCCAACAAGGACTGTTAGCTCTTGTCTGGAGTTCAGTCCAAGATAAGCTCTCTTTTTAGGGCAGTTAATCTTGGCCCTGAAAAGAAGTTGCCAGAAGGGTTATTGATTTCAAAGCTACAAGCTGCTTGCAGGAGTTGAGGTCTAGCCAGGGCCTTGAGTAGGTTTTCAAGGTTAGAGATTTTTCTGAGAATATAATGGAGAGTCTTGACTTCCTTCATAAATAGTAGTAATTAGTGTTTGAAGTTAAGTGAGTTAACACTTATAACAAATGCAAATCTTTTATATTCTGGCATTTGCATTTCTTTTGAAATGTCTTTACACGGCATATTGACAAATTAATTTATGGTTATGATTAGTAATTAATATTCAGAATGTAGAAAAGCTGCATTTATACTGTTATTCAAGAGTTTTAAAAATATTTTTAAAACCAATGCTTCAGTGTAGTACTTTAAAATATTCTCTCTTATGCACTTCAAAAGGATAGGTTGACCAGCTGATCCTCACCAGGAATCAAGACGCCACCATTCAGATGAGAGCCATTGCAGACACGGTAGTATGGAGGAAAAGTCATGGTCCATGGCAGCTTTCTTGCAACTCTAACCCCTCTAAGAGAATGGCAAATACTATAAAAAGAGATGCATCATAGATTGCTCATCTTATTATTACTGACCTGCTCAAAAGAGACAAAAGTTCTCCTAAGTGGCTTGTTTGAATGAAGCTATTATAAAGAAGTCATACTGAATAAATGTGTGTGTGTGTGTGTGTGTGTGTGTGTGTGTGTGTGTGTGTGTATAGCTGTATTGGTTACATTTTATTTCATCTGCCTTGCGGTTATAACTACAGTCTGAAATGACCCTATCTATTATGTCTGAATATTTCCAGGATAAAAAATAAATTTCATCACAACAGAAAACTTTTAGAAAAAAACATGCATAACCAGTCTAACCTTTAAAGGTCACTCAGAAACTAAAATCTTTATTTGAATTCATTATGAAATCAATGGAACCTTTGGTTAAGATTCTTGTAATTATAAATAACACAGAAGAACGAGAGGAGAAAAAGAATGTTTAAGTCATAAATCTTTCATAACTTCTGGAACTTCGCTTTTCACTATCACATGGTTACATTTTCCACACCCAAGAAAGAGTATTGTACCATGGTGGATTATTTAGTCTGGCTAGCTGGCATGCTGCCTAAGCTTTTACGAGTTAAAAAAAGATCATATAATCTGTCTTTTGATATTTTGGTTGACGTTTTTCAGCATGCTTGTATCATTGCCAAGAAATGCATATTGAGTCAAAATCCTCTTCTTAACACACATCATGAAAGAAGTTATAGGTAAACTAAAAGCATGGTGAAAAAACACTGCTCTTTCTTAAAAGATATACCAAGTCTTGGTTTCAGAACATATTCCGGTAACTCGCCAAATTCCATTAGTGTAAATACCAGAGGTGCGGCAACACGCATGCATCAGCACACATCAGTGGGAATGCCGCCGTGATTTTCAGCAGCATTCAGCTCAGTTACCAATCAGAAGGATCACTTAACAATTCTGCTCAGAAACAACGAGGACAAAAAGCATCTCGTATCAAGGAGACCGTTTGATTTGCCTGCACTAATAAGTGCCATAAATTATTTACAGAACTTCAAAGTCTTGAAACTGGCGAAGTACACCGGGGCAAAAGTAGAATTTGTTTGTTTATTATCAATTATTTACACAGTATGTTTTACAACATCAGATGTGTAGAAAAGGCATAATCCTGAGGAATGGCGTACAATAAAAAGTATATTATGTTAATTCCATAAAAGCTTAACGTGGGCCATCAAGTTGAGAAGGCTATTTGATGCAGTATTTACGAATGTTTCAAAATAACCATCTTAATAATGCTAAACTCTAGAAGTATTCTGCAGTACATATATATATATATGCGTACATATATATATGTATATATAATATCTAGGTTGAGAATCCATGCACAAACAATTCTTTGTCTAACTATAATAAGAAGACTTTAAATCTATGATAAAATGGTGACTTCGAAATGAAACAGGATTCTTGCTCAATTGAAAAAAAAAATGTTTGTGACACAGGGTCACACACAATAGATGAATCAAATCCACATCTACCCAAATAGGTCAGCCAAAAAATAAACACGTCAATCTTTTCAATCAGGCCGGCACTTCAAATCTAATATAGTAATTATAGAGGAAAATGTTGTTCAGATTAAGAGCTACGCCCGTGGGATGTATGCAATGTATGCCAGGATGCCATTGTTTTTTAATGTGCCTCCGGTCAGATGTGGTAAACTTCACACTTTTAACCAGTGCTGTTTGTAATAGATTGAATGAAACAGGTCTACAAAAGAATCAATAAATGTAAAGACTGGAAAGAATTAGAGAGGCTCGCAGACTTGTACCTATTGTCTGGGGGAATTAGATGTCAGTTTGAGTATTATAACTCTGACAAAGGTTTCCGAGCTTTAATTTACTAGAACATATAATGGGCAAAGAAGAGGCTGGGAAACATAGTCAGTCTGAATACATTATTTAACAAACACTTTAATGAATGTTACACACTTTTTTATGCTCCTGACATATTCTCCCCATTCATTTTTTTGAGCCTTGTTTATTAATGAAACACGCTTTTCTAAAACAGTCTTCTCCCAGTTTCCTTAAATTCCAAACCCATGATGGTATACTAAATGCCGAATAATACGCTCATGGGAACATAAAATGCTTACCTTAATGTCACGATGAAAGGAGTACTGGAAACCCTATTGCTGAAGTTCAGCAAGCAAACAAAACATGATAATGATAGGAGGATTAGATGAGTAATTCCTGTTCAGTACACATGCCTGAATAGAACAAGATTTCACAGGAATTCTCATCTAGTCTTTATTTTTCTAGAGACAGAAAAAGTTTAGGAAAGCTCTGTGGCTGGCATACAGAAGAAAGACCCAGTGCCTTTTTATTTATTTACGTATTTTTTTTAACCTAAATCCGTGGACTTAACTGTGCTCAGCTCACAAAGCAGTTGTTCAGTCCTTATATACACACACCAGATGCAATTTAGATAGGTTGCATCCCCCTCGCTTATCTTGGGAAAGGAGAAAACATTCCATTAATCAAAAACTAATGCATAAACACCCTTGGGAACAAATAGAAACCACATTGCAAAGTGAGAATTAGTGTTTTCTGTAAAACATGAAAGAATGACATGTCAGAAAACTAGCCAACGTACCCAAATAATAATCGACATGTCACAGGCCAAAAGTGACTTGGGTCTCTGCTGACTTTCACTGTATGCCAGTTAGTAATGAAAGGTACAAATCTCATTGCAGTAAATAGCCCCGTCTGCTGTTCCTCAGTGCTCTAACCCGACTTGCAGCAAACATTAACAAGCCAATCAACACATATTTAAAGAAGAGCCTAAGGACGATACATCTGAAGGGCTGGCAGAGACGCAAAGATGACCTTTGTCTTCATAGAGTTTCCAATCTAATCAAATCTTTTTCAGGTACTCTAAAATAGTGTTGAAAACTTTTTTTTTTTTTTTTACATAAGAGCCACACAGTAAGTAGGCTCTGAGGGCCACACAGGCCTTGTCACAACACTCTGACTCTGTCACTGTAACACACAAGCAGCCACTGACATGATGCGAACAAATATAGGCAGCCCTGTTCTATTTATGGACACCAAAATCTAAATTCTAGGTAATTATCCCATGTCATGAAATGTCGTTATTCTTATCATTTATTTTCATCTATTTTAAATATAAAAATCCTTCTTAGCACACAGGCCACATGAAACAGGTGGTGGGCCTGATCTGACCTGTGGGCTATAGCTTGCTGCACCTTTTATGAACGATGATAAAATTCAAACTACAATCAGTCAGAAAAAACCGATGATATAGTCTCTAACCTAAAACGCAGTTACAATCTATCTGAAGACACCACAATTATCCCAGAGACACCACTGAAATGAAACCCCAGTACTAAAAAGGCCTTAACTCTTTCACCTAAGGCAGAGTCCCTCATCTTTGTCGAAATTCAGACAGGAGACTGGAAATCCAGATTGATTTCTGGATTTCCAGTCTTTACTGATATTGTGAAGCACATACATGAGCAAATATGATGTACAGGTAAATTAACATGCCCTGTGGCTAATAGCAAGGTCCCGACCATCCAAAAAGGATAGATAAACACGCATTTCGGTAGTTCCAGATAAAACCAAGTGCACTAAGTTTTGCAACTGAGATACGACGTGCTGGGAAAGGAGAATTTCCAATGGACAATCTGTCACGACCTTGTAAGGGACGCAGCACCTGAGTTTGTCTCGTAATCACGGGCATACACTTGAGTGTAAATGGCGAAAAGGAACGTAACTCAGCAGAGAAAAAAGCTTGAGAAAAGGCAAAGGGTTACACAGTTTCTAGGAGCCAAGGAGAACTCGTACCTCAAGGGATGAGTTCATAGCAGACAGGAAATAATGATGTATTTACATAAAGAAGGCTTTGAATGCTACCCTGAAAAATTTGGACTCATTTTTTATGCAAATAAAAGCCAAGAATTTCAAGCTCTTGTTACACAAATGAAATTTCTATAAAGCTGAAATCTTCTTTATAAAACCCAAGTTCAAAAACACCCTAATAACAAATGAAAATTTTCATAAACTAGGACACACATTTATTTCTAAAATAAACATCAGCATGACTTTTATAACACAGGGTTCAAAGGGTTGAACAAGATATCTGTGAATTTTAGAATAGGGCTCTGTGCTGTGCTCAAAAAATAGGTAAATAATTTTATATTACCTTTGGGATCTATGCTAATGTCAGGTAAATAAAATAAAGTATAATTTTAAAGTGTAAAGACACTAGACTTTTTCTTCAATATAATATGAAAATTTGAGAATCTCAAATACATACACACCATTTTCAACATTATTTGTGTCAGCAATATATGGATTATGCCAGAGTTAGATCATTGATGATAAATCATCCTTAATTTTTTTCAATGAAAAATTTCATTTACTAAGACATGGCACACACACAGAAAAAAGAGCTTAGAAATAATCCTGACATTTGAGTTTGACAACTCCAGGTAAATTTCAGTTCTCAAGTATCCACTGGTCTATAATTGTTACCAGGGTATAGTGATAAATGGATTATTGTCTTCCCGTGAACCTTGTTACGGCACTGTGCTATTGTGAACCATATGAAATGAGGTGCTTAGAGGATGTCCAATTATAACCCCTCTGAATGAGGGGCCAGAAACTATTTGTGTGCAGGTGGTAGAGTGAGCTTTCAGAGGTAAGATGCACATAAAGAGCAATAAATATTTGTTCAAATTTTTATGTGCTGATTTTTGACACTTTTCTTTAGTTATCTGAGTTACTTATATACTCAGAGCCACTCTAAAAATACTTAAGAATGTCTGTACTGTCAGAGAGAATGAATTTAGGAAGTATTTGTTGAGATAGAATTAATGTTTAGGGGGAAAAATTCAGGACCAAAATGAGGAAATAATAAGTGTCTTTTTCTTTAAATTTACAAACACACTCAATTTTATTTAGTGTATTTGCATACAATGATATATTTATAGTCAATAAGAAAATGTGATACAGATCTCAAAATAAAATATTTGTGAATCTTCCTATCTCAGTCATTTTTAGTGATTTTTTAAAGGAAACCACAAAACAGTTTCCAGGGATAATTAAAGTCCTTTGAAAAGAAAACATCTTAAGGAGAAAACTCACAAAATTGTATTTGCAAAGATGCAGATGCCTGCCTTACCCACTCATAAATCAGATGACATAATCCTGGACAGAGAATACTTTAGCATCACTCAGTTCTCAGTAAGACCCACCTTGTGGGCCAGCCTGTGTAGACTATATGACCACACTCATACAGGCTGGCTTGTGCACACACACACATACACACACACACACACACACACACGTGCTTACTAATTTATAGGCATGACTAATTATGCTTCTTCAAGAACTGCAGTCCACACCCTTTTGGAAATATTCCAGACCACCAAATGCACCAACTTTTGAGATGTATGGGGGCGAATTGAAACCAGGCATATGCTTAGAAACTCCTCAGCGATGAGGAAGGATGGGCCTGAAATTTCGTGCCACAAACAAAATCAATATTCTCTTCTTAAGGTCACACGCTGCACAGTCTCCAGGTCTGGTTTCCTAGCGAGTCTTTCCCTTCAACTTTTGACTTTCTTATATACATACATCTAAAAAGTATATATACCTTAGTGTGTGTGGTTTGTTGTACTATTATGGGTGTAGTATTTAGAGTTAAAATCTCTTATTCATGATCGAGTGTATGCAACAAAAGTGTAAAGCACTGATGTACTTGGTGACATTTGAGCAATTGTACCCACTTAATCCAGAAAAATCTCTCCAAGCTAGAGTTACATAGTCTTCCAGTACAAGGAGAAGGAAGGCCACCAAGAATTACACATCAAAGTCACCTGTTACACTCAATCATGGGAAAAACAAAAAGACCAAAACTGGTATCTCACAATTAATGACAGTGGGTGTAAAACAGATCTGTATTAATTTTAATATTTTCATGCCTTATATTTAAAAATTCTCAATTTACTTGTACTCAGTCTTATTTTTACTTAAATATGCTTTACCATATAATATAATCCTCTCTTAATTATACTATATAGTTTTTAAAAAGATGCTTATAAGCAATTAAGGCAAAGTTTCACATTGACGACATAGAGACATGTGGCAAGCAAAATAGACGTGAGTCAATTAGATAATATTCGCTGCACATCTATGGTGTATATTTTGGAGAAGATCACAGCCTTGCCTCCGAGGGGCTCTAATTATTAGGAGACTTATGTTGTATGAGATCAGGCTTTCCTCTTTGCAATTACTTAAATTTTGGCACCTGACCATTTGAAATAGTCGTCATCCTTCATTTCTTGTCAGTTTTACTTTTACGTACTCATTTAATTGTCTGCAAATGCATGGCAGCTCACAAAGTCATCTCTAACTCAAATCAAAATATCTACATTTAGCCATTCTTTGCAACACGTGAGACCCACCTATGGTAGATTACACACATCTAGATTATATTAGGGCATTAAATGTCCTGAGAGATACTGAGCCACTTCTGGGTGTTTAACTTCATGTTAGAAGGTGACCTGAATAC
This sequence comes from Rousettus aegyptiacus, assembly GCF_014176215.1. NCBI lineage: Eukaryota > Metazoa > Chordata > Mammalia > Chiroptera > Pteropodidae > Rousettus > Rousettus aegyptiacus. The sequence continues at coordinate 29,496,639 of NW_023416286.1, forward strand.
TAATAAGAATTTTTAGGCAGCTTGATACTTTAAAAGAAGAATCCCATATTTTCATCTACAAATATGGAAGCTGAGGCTAGGTGAATTTAATTGACTTAGCTAAGATCACACATTTAGTGACAAATTCTAAGCTAGAATGAAATTTTCCTGACTCTTAAAAAGTACACATTTTATTTATCTAAGTTTTAAAATACCTATAACCAATAATGTGAGGCAGAAATAAATATATATATACACACATATATATAATATTATATATAATCTGTAATATACAATATAATACATAACATTACATTTAGTTGTATCTCATTTTACCCGCCCCTAAATTGTCGAGACTTTCACAACTATATTTTGAAAGAAACTTTCATAATTAAACACTTAAGTATTGTATTACAGTACAAAAATGTCTTGGGAAAAAAATCTTAATTTTTGGTGTTGTTTCACATAGATTGTTGTTAACATGCCACAAGCTGTAGACACTTAAAAATACTGTTTAATTTTCTTTAATCCATTTCGTTTTATGGATCTAAAATGGCCATCAGACAATAATACAGCAGTTTCCATAAGGAATAAATTGTTACTGCTTGACAAAAACTCTTTTTATGCTAGAAGAGGGAAATATAAAAATGCCTTTTTCATATAATTATATTAAAAAATGTGTTAGTGTGTTCTCTCATATTACAGCTGTTAGAACATTTTTTTAAGCCACTGACTTAAGAGAGTTCCTTTCCTTTCTCATTTTTTCCTAATTAATTTCTGTTCATCCAAAGAATTCTTTCCTTTTATGATTTTTGCTATCATAGCAGTGCCTTCATAAAATGAGCAAGCCCATTCCTGGGCTCTTACTCTTTAAAAATGGGTGGGAAACATAAAAAGGTTTCTAAGGAGGGTACTTTCTCATTTAGGTGTTATTATTCATTCAAGAAGAGTTGGAAAGTAATGACTTTATGGCCCTTGAAGACATCTCACGTGGACTACTGGCTAAAAACAAGTCTGGGTCTGTCTGTCCTGATATACTTGCTTAAATCTAGGTATATTTGAATGGAAGTTATTTCAACTGTTATCCTCTACAAAAATTTAAATCTTCTGCTATTCAAAGAGAAACACTGTACATAAACAAGGAAATGTAACCTTTTTTTTTTTTGTATCAACAAACTTGGTCCTATAGGGAAGCTTCTGCTATTAAAAAATTTCCCACATGAATTCTGATAATAATCTTACTTTATGTTCACAATTATTTGTTAAAGTGTTTTTAAAAAGAACTAGAATGAATTTAGAATATTGTTTTTCTTCAAAAGATTTTTGTTCTTATATTTTATCATATTTATTTTAGATTTTGTTTATACTTTAAATATAAAGAATTAATGAGGTGTCTTTATGTACTCTGCAAAATTTACAGACCAATATTTTTTATCTTTTTTTCTTTTTATGCTCTGAATAACTGCTTTTCTTTTTAAAGAACGGGGAGGGAAGTCTGTTTAATTAAATAATATAATCAAACAACTGCTCTTTTTACACTGCAATTGCTTCACTATTTAAAAAAAAAGGCAAGGCATAAAACTCAACTAATTACATTTATTAAAGATCTGAAGAAACAGTGCTATCTCTGCCAATACCTCCTACCTCCACCCTCACACCAACTGCCTGAATATTAGAAAATCTGGAGAAATTAGATGCCTAACACAAATTATTCAAGATGGCAGAATTATACATAGTGTATTTCTTATCCAAGCTACTCGAACTCATATAAACAGAATTTTTGAAAAACATCTTACTGACATGAATTGGCACTCAATTAAGACAAATGTAGTGATCAGTATTGATCAGTATTGACTCTTTGGGGATCTATTCATTTTGTGCATGCAGATGTGGTTTAGCTTTACTTCCCAGTATATAATATGGAGTAAATGTAACAAGTTCCAGTGAAGTAAGTAATCTGTTATAAAAACAAGCAAGTAATCGCCTATTATTAAAAACATATGCCCATTTTTCTTTAGTGTAAACTCAACAGCACTGATCAATAGCTATTAAAAGTTATTGTTTGAAACAGGCAAACTCTGTAAAAGCAATATTTTAAATGATTACACATTTCAAAAGTTATTATATTTCAATTTCATATAAATATTATCTCTTGAACTCATAAACCTAACTTTCTCTGCCTTTTAACGGGTACTGACAAAAACTTAATGAGTGTTTCATCATCTATGGACTGACTGCACATACACACACATGCACACACAAGCATGGGTGTTCCCACATGCAGGACATTGATCATCGAATTCTTGAGATCAAAAACACCATTTAACAAAGAGAGTTTTTCTTTTCCTTTAATTAATTGCGTCATTTTCCCATTTCGGCTTCCATGTATGAAGGAAGCCTAACTATGTGCTTACATTATAGTTCAGGCTAGAATCCATTACTTTAATTATCTTACAATGAACAGATAAATCTAATGTATGGTAAATGTAGCTCTCTTAATAGAAAAGCAGATTTTAAAGTAATTTTCAAAATAAGTTGGACATATTATAGTCAGGTTTTTGTATATTCTATATGCAACTAGTATTTCATTTTGAATTACTTGAGCACATTGCAAAGCGTATGCACTATAACAAGAGGTCAAGTTTCACTCAGTGAATCGATTCAATATGAGAAGCAGAAATTTCCAGAGGGAAGGAAATTGCCTTAAAGTCGGTTGGCATCATTTTGTTTCAGCTCCTTGCTATGAGTGGCGGGACCAAACGCATACAGTGCTCTGCGCTGCTCTGTGCTACTCTGAAGAGCACAAGGCTTGAAGGGCTGTTGTTAGAAAGAGTAATGATGGAATTATAACTGACGAGCACTCTGTCTGGTGAGACTACTCAGAAAAGACTAACAAGATAGCAATGGCTAAGAGGCCTTTGTTGTCTAGGTAAGAATGAAATTTTTTTTTTTTTTCCTTTTGGAGTTATTCACTAAAATGCTGACCTCAAATTCTGAAAAGCCAAAGATTCAGTGTGACTCACGGTGCCTTTGATCAGCTTTCCAATGTAGGCTAAATAACAGATCATTGTAAAGAATATATAAAAACAGTTTCTGTTCAAACAGTGATAAGTGTTTGAAAAGAACTCTCTGTTTATGCTAAGGTGCCATCAACTTAAAACTCTGTTCAATTGCTGATCAGAAGCAAAAGATGGCAGTAAAGTTAATGGAACCGAGAAAATAGGTTATATTGCTTGGATGACTAGGTTAAAAAAAAGAGTAAATTAAATGATTTTAAAACTGATGAAAGATACCCCAACTGAATTTGTGATCCATCCTTTGATGGCTTCTGTCTCCCTTTCAAAAATCTGAATAAAATAGATGGTTTTCACATTATTATAACGAAATTATTTTAGATCAAGAAAAAACAGAGACTAATCTTTACATTCATCAAGATCATATCATTTCTTCTGTGTGGTTTAGCCAGGTAGTTCAAACCATACTTCCCCCAAAATAAGGCAAAGAATACTCGGTTATATAAGACAAATAATAAAAACAGTCTGGCGCTATTTATTTTGAAAAGGTTTGTTTCAATTTTAAAACACACCTTAATTTTTCAGACACTAAAAATGTGCAATAAAGCCATAAGAAATTCACTCCTTTTTTAAAAAACAACAACAAAAAAATTCTACCACATAACTCTATATAATTGTAATTATGTTTTCAGTATGATCAAATATATTTTATTAAGTGGTCTCTGATACATCTCTGATACAATGGTCATTTTTAGAGATCTGGGGAGCTTTCATGTGATCTTATCTTGCTTCTCCATCAAATTGTAAACTCTTTAAGGAGAGAAACAGTCCATGTAAGTCCCCAGAGGCCTTGTAGAATGATTTGCATACTCAGTAAAAAGGATGTGATTAACCACTTTCTCTCCTAGAAATTTCAGTCTTAGAAACCTGGATATCTATCAGGAATGAACTTCTAATAACCTTCTAGTATAACCCGTTTAAAAATCTTTGTTGCACAAAAAATATCCTGCTTGTCTACCTTAAAGCATTCCTGCTGTAATTTCAAACCATATCTTATAATATTAAACTTTCTGAAGTTGAGGAATCAAACTGCTGGTCGGCATTTTACAAAATTCATAAAACATTTATTTTGGAATAATAAAATAGAACTACCTCTCGCTATATCAAGATGAAAACTTATAACTATTGGTTTTTTATATAAATGTAGCAAACCATATTTTTAGTTTTAATATAGAATATATTTTCAACTTGAGTAAACTCAGATATTGGAGGATACTTATATTTGTTACTTATTCTTCACTAAAGATCAAGTAAACTAAAACATTTGAATGAAAGAAATAGAAAACAAATATGTAAAATATAGGCATATTGTATTAATATAATGCCATCTAGACAAGGTTTTCTGTTTTTTCAGAAATAACTCCTACAGTCTTGGCCTGTTTCTACGTGGGGCAGTTCTATACATACACACATTTCAGGACATGGTAAAAATGAAAATACTGATTAAAAAATGGACATATGTTTTCTGGTCACTCAGTGTGTTACACTTTAGCTGAAGTAACTAGAAAAGAAGGAAAGGAAATTATCCTTCCCCAATCCATTCCTTATCATTCTAGGAGACTTCCCTTAAGTTCATGGGAGTAGAAATTATTCCCACCAAAGTAGACCTTGATTCTGCAACTGCTTATTAGTGAATTAAAATCAAGGTCCCTGCCTCAAGTAAGAAATATGGACGAGACCTCTATCTCCAGCTTTTTTAAACGGGAGAGCACTGAATTCTTTAAATAATTGGTTAGAAACAATGCAAAATTTTCTAGGTGAGTTTTGTGGTGATGAAGGTAGCTTTCGACCTTTCTCAGGAAGTTCTGGTTTCCTCTAAGATGCAGTTCTAATCTTTGAAAACCTATAGGTTTTCTACGACTCCATACTTCTTCAGTTGTTAACTGTTTAACTTTCACCTAATATTCTCATCATACCAATGGATATTCCTCCTAATTGGAAGAAAGATTTGGTCCTATTACCATGTTTTATTCATTTTATCTTACTGTTCTTTTATTTTACAAAAATTAACCAACCAAGTATTTCTGTTTTAGTCTCTTGAAGTGAAAACGTTTTGGAGAAAACAATAAGTCACACATCATGAGGTAAATTGATTCTAGTTGGGTTTAAGTTAAACATGTCAGTCGAGTTTAGGAATCTGATTGCACCACTGATTTCTTTGATTACTTGAAGCTACTCATTTAACTCCTCAAAATGTTAATAATGATGCTTACAGAGATGAAAAGTCTTAAATGAAAATATTTAGATAGGTTATATTTAATAAAATTGCAAAATAAAGGCATTGTTTTTGCAAAGAATTCTGGTTTGCATTGGAGTAAGAGAACTGCTACAAAGTCACATGAAGATAATTAAATGTGCTAATCTCTGGTTGGAAACCCCCAGATGGCTGAAACCAAACAGCTAGTTTGCCCATTAAGGTATTATGAAATCTAATATTTGAGCATAATGCAGCACAATACACAATACATGTAGTTTTAAATTATTCCATTCTGGATCATACTTATTTGAATAACTTTTGAGTGCAATCTTTTTTTTTTTTCTAATTAGAATGATTTAATTAAAAAGAAATATGTCTGCAAGGGTGAAAGGGTTTATTTTGGGTCGTCCTTAGCTAATCATAATTGATTAATGGTATGTTGAGTTTAAATTACATTGCATGTTTGTTTGCAATATTTGAGTAACTTTAAAAATCAGTGATTCAAAATAACTAATCATGTGCCTTGCAGGTTCCTTTTACACATACACTCTTACTGCACCCTCCCAACAATCTTAACAGGGAGGCATTTTACAGAAGTTGAGACTGAGGCTCACAGAAGTTTCTTGCCTGGGAACACTGGGCTGAGATCCCAGTGTCTAGGTTCAGAGTCCTGCTCTTAAACTCCACTGCTTTAGTAGGCAAGCTCATATTGGTGTCATTGGGAAGAACCAGATTACCAAGAGATGCATATAACCTGATGCACTATCCTGTGAGGAAATGCTCTGTGCCTGTCCTCAAGCCATTCCAAGGACTACTCCCATTTTTCCTTAGGGCAATCTTACTTTTAGTGACCATCTATTTTTTTTTTCATGTATGATCTTTATTCAACCTCACAGAACTTTTACACTGACACCAAGAAATCCGTGCTTTCAAGTTCTCTGCACTTTATCATGCTGAATTTATTCTCTCCTTCATACAAGACAAAATTTGATATTGAAAAGTTCAAGCTAAGAAATAAGTATTCAATATAAGTGACCACACAAAATAGAAGTGAAATTCTATTGGGATAATTTAGGCACCACAAAATAATAGAAGTGATTCTTGAAGGAAGGGGCTGCCTTTCCAATGATATCATATCCAAGAAAACCTACCTTTTGTTTAGAACCAAGTCTGAAATACCCCTCTCCTTCTTCATTGCTGACCTAGGTGGGCACAACTATTCAATTGCATAGTGCAGTATTTTCCATCAGCAATAACTCTTCAAAGGGAGAAACTTAATCTTATAAACGTATAATAGGATTTCCTACATCAGTCAGATAACTGTTTATATCTGAGCATATACACATGTAACCACTGACATGTTTTAAAGCCAAAGGACATGCTAACTATTATATCCTTAAATTTTTTTACAACTAAAATTAAACAACAAATAAACTAACGTCAGCCTAAACCTTAATGGAACATTTGAAACTGATTTAATTTGACAGAAATATTATTGGTGATTGATTATAGATTATTCTAAATTTTTACACTTAAATAAGATGCAAAAATAAAGTAACACTGAATGTAAATAATATGACTCAAATAATATGACAAATGACATAATCTGACACAATGATACACAGTTGTCTTAAATTTACAAAGCTGATCTACATAAATTAAGTCTTTTAACTCGACTGATTGGCTCTGCTAAAAATCAGTTTACTTTTCTTTTTTTAAAGTAAAAACATATCACAGGGTCAAACTGTTAGAATTGTATATTTTATTGTAGAACTTCCTTCCAGAATATTACATTGTGCTATTTTGCATTTTTCTTAACAGTTTGATTAACTTTATGAAAAGGTGGTCAAATACTGACCATATTAGAGGTTGTTTTTGATCTCCTCACTAATACTTGTTTTTGTTAAGAAGCTGGGCTCTGTGGCTCCCGCAGAGAAAAAAGAGGAAAACAAGTAAAGACCCCCTCAGGAGGCCCCATCTTTCAGCAGAAGATTTGGGGAACATTCTTATTCATATCCAGTCACAGTCAAATGCTTTTTAAGGGTGTTAGTTTAGTGAGCTACAGCCAGGCTTTGGTTTTCTATTATTTCTTATTGTTAGGTTCAGGGTTCAAGGGGAATAGTGAAGGAAGAAATGAAACAGTCCTGATTAGTTTATGTATACAGAAGACTTGATTGTAATTCCTGAGAAAGTTGTTTCATTCTTTTAAAATCTTAATTGTCTGTTGCTTTATTTGGTTACTGGGTTTAGATTTTTTTTTTTTTAACTGTCACAATGGTGGCTCATTCATATATCCAAGCAATAAGAAAAATGAAGTTATCGCTATTAAAATTTTAAAAACTTAATCAAGAAGTTTTCTGAAGCAAGATGATAGCCAGGAAGTAAAAAATAAATAAAATAAAATAAAATAAAAATTAATCGATGTGATTTGTGAAGGAGAAGAACAATGAGATATTACTAAATGGAAAGAAATCTAAATTAAGTGTTATTTAACAAATGTGGTTCCTGGTAAAAATACTTATGGAAAAAGTGACTGTTATCAATAAGTACAATAAAAAATAATTTGTATGCTATATGCATACTGAATCATATTTAAATTAAAAAGGTCTGACCATCTACTTACATAGAATACTTTCTGAAACTTATCCAACTTAAATAAGTATACAAAATGCTCTCTTTACTAAAGCATCTGAAAGTGCTATAAAGGAAAAGATTTAATCATTATATAAATGTATACTTAAAAAAGTCAAAGTAGGTTTTCAAAAGGAAAACAGCAGATAAACATATTAACTCTATTCTTGGAGGAAAACACAAAGACTTAAATATGATGTAAGGCCGACATGGGTGAGATATCCATCCTCCATAACTATGTAACTAAATAGCAACATTTTCAAATTCAAGCCATTTGGTAAAAGCTGGAAAAAAACCCCTAACCATTAAAGTGTTACGAATGAAAATAAACTTTCAAAGCAGCATTTTCCTAATTCAGTTTACGTTCTTTTAAGAAGAAAACCCTTCAATATTTTTTTTTTTTACCCTGAAAGCAGGTTTTATTTAAATTTCTAGCGTGCGTGCAACTGCAACTATTAAGGACTTCAGCCCACAAATACTTAAGTAAATACTTAAAACAAGCTGTAATTTAGTGAAGTGGATTCCTGCACATAATACAAAGCCGATACTATCTACCCTTCTGGGGGCAGAACACAAAAGTGGATTTGAATGTGAGGCTTGAAAACCTGACAAAGGTGAGGGTTTCTTCACTAAGCCGTAAACATATTCAAAACTTACGTAAAAGTCTAAAATTAAAGAAGCATCTTATTCCTTATTAAATTTCACTTGTATTTTTAAAATCACTGATATTTAGAAGACAAAGACCACATTAAAAACTTCATATTTCACACATACACTCAAAGATGCCTTTTGAACTTGAAAGTTGAATCAAGTGATTAAGTAAATGTATTCTGTGAGAAGGAAGTGATAGTTTCGGAGCAGAGATTATTTTGAGGTTTGCAGTATGTCTTCTTGTTCCGTTATATAAATTATCATAACATAGTTTACAGTATTGAAATGTTTAATAACAGACTGATTTTTAAAGTTCCTGTTGTATTATATATGGTTATAAACTATACAGTATTTATCCCAGAATTGGTATACAGCATTAGAATTAAGAAATGTCTTTGCAGTACTTTTTCTTTTCCACAGAGGGATATTTAAAATTAATTCAATGAAAAAGCAAGACCATGCACTGCTGACCTACTCCGGTTTGGGTTCGTCTTGGTCATACATTCCAAGTGAGTTTAAATGAACAGGCATTATGTAAATAGGCACTGCTAAATAAAAGGCAGCTCTCATGTGTTAATCCAAAGCCTGGGGTGCTTTTAGAGCAGGCTGGAGACAATCCCGGACACCTGGCTTTTGAAAGACCACCAAGAGAATAAGTAAAAGGGGTCCTTAAAAGCATTTTGAAATTAAATCTAACTTAAATACAAGATTTCGATATGCTTTTTTGCTCAGCAAATTTTAAAGTTTATTTCACTTATTTAATACAAAATTCTCACCTTGAAGACACTAAACCGTTCTTCACACTGTGAACACTTAAAAATTAAAATCAGACAAAGGACTCTAGTGCAAACACATGATTTCACTTATTGCTTAAAATATATACTCTGATACATTTTCTTCATTCCAATAGTGACTTCCGCTTCTAAAAATTTGAATAGAACATTTACAGGTATGTATAAAGTATTATACCCACATCACCTGTTTAAGAAGCTGATAGAAATGAACTAGAGAAAATTTTAGAATGCCTAATTGGTCCCAAGATAAAATACATAGTCATAATTGCTTGGGAAATGTTGGAAGCCTCACAGATAATATAGGAAAATGATTATAAATTTTTTTTCCTGAGAAACAAATGAGTTCAACTGTTAATTTTAGAAAAACATTTAACTAAAATATTTCATAGCTATCGAAATTAATGTCATTACATTTAAGGGGAAATACATTATGAGAAATTATAAAGCCTAAAAATAGAGAATTCCTAGACATGCATGACACAGATTTTTTGCAGAGTCGGTACGTATATTTGTAAGTCCATATTTCTTTCATCCTATTAAACTTTTCCTTGGGGGATGGCTACTGTCACATTGTTTGAATCACTGCAAAAGTCACGGAAAAGATCGACAGTGTTGTGAAAGTAATGATCTTTCATTGGCCTCTCAGGAGCAGATTGTAAAATTTATAAAGAAGGTTCTACTCCTGGCCTACAAATGTTTTAGCGAGGCAGTAGAAATTGACGCCATCTATCTAAAAGAATAAAAGTGAGCAATTCAGTTATCTGAACGTTCTCAGCCGCCACAAATCTTGAAGACATTCGGGGTTATTAATAAAGGCACAGAAGTTTAAGTTCTGGATGTGTGATTCGATCATCTATTGAACAGTTAATATGCAATGAATACAGTGCTCTGCTTTGCAGGAGGAAAAAGAATTACAAGATTCCATTCCTGCCCATGGGGTGCTTATAGTCTGCTAGGAAGATATACGTTTTACATACACAAAATACTCAAAAAAGTGTTTTAACAGGTGCTAACTCTTAAGAGCAAAAAAATTATACCAAAATGTATAAAATGTATGGATGTCTATGTCTTTTGTCCATAGACTAAATCTTATGACTTACTTGTTGGCTCAGCTAAACCTCAAAACTTTCAACGAGCATCAGCAATTTAAGTAGTTTTGAGAGTAGGGCAAAAGAAAACACATGTCAAATGTTTTGCAGTTTTAAATAAAAGAAAATTCATTATTTCAAACACTATTCAAAGGTCATTTTATAATCATCTCAGTTGAGATTTTTGAGAGGTGGTATCATAGCGGAAACTTCCTCCCCAACACAGAGAATCAGGAACATTGGCTCAGCTGAAGCCAAGAAACCGTGGGCAGAGACAGGGCTTCGAGGTGTGATTCTCTGAGTGGCTCTGTGTCCAATGCTGAATGGGAACTCCAGATGCAGTCAGGCAGAAGAATTTGTAAGGTATTTTTTTTTAGACTGAAAAAATGAAAATGTTTGGGACTCCTTCATCTGGCTCAGTTTTGGATTATCCTACAAGCACATTAAAAAAAATAATAATTTTAAACCGGGTCTCAGTATCTTAATCTGATGATGAGATGGTAACACTTCATTGAAGCCAAAGGGGAGCAGGGGGCACGGTCTGACCGCCAACCCTGGCCATGCGGCCTAAAGACAGGATGGAGGCTTCTGCTCCTGGCTTGACCCCAACGGGCTTCTCATGGGCCTCATCTCACTCATGCTTGATTCTCGTAGATCACCTTTTCTTGAAAGCAACTTTAAACTAAGCATGTCTAAAATTCTAACATCTCGGCTGCCCATCTCATAAGGCTTGAATAAAATAGTATATCAAATTCAAAACATACATATGCAAAGAATTCTGCCAACTATAAAACATTATTTAAATGTCAGTGATTATTTTAACAAATAATTACAGCAGTTTACTTCAGCACTTGTGATTCTAAAAGAATATTCACTTTCAAACCAAAGAATAGTGTACATATTCGCTTATATAATATTAGCAATAATAATTACTTACTGACTGTTAATTATGTGCCAGGCATGATTGTAATGTCTTTAGAAGTATAAACTCTTTAAGCCTCACTACAAACCTGTGAGATAAGTATCATTATTATTTCCACTTTGAAGAAGACGACACTGAACTAGATTTGGTCAAAGTCACACAGGCAGCAAGTGGTGGAGCTGTAATTCAAACACAAGTCGTTTCATTTTGGACTCCACACTTTTAACCGACTTTTCAAATTCAGGGGCTCTGCAGGCCAAGTGCACTGGCTCTTTCTATGCTACCTTCATGAAGATAAACTGTGCTAAATCTTACTGAAGGACATATCATTCCAGCATTATCTGTCTTTGTATTAGGAGAAAAATTGACAATAAAACAGCTATAAGCTTTCTGGTGCTGTCAACACCTCTGGCAGAGGAAAAAGTAGGAGGGTCTCCTCTCAGGTTATTTTCAGATGTTCTAAATAGGCCACACTCCTGTGGGCCTCTTTATTCTAATGGCGCTTCTATGCAAGTACTCTGAGGGATTTGTCTTGCTTTTAGAATTATGCAGTGGAGTAATGAAAAGACAGAATAGGAAAAAAAACAGAGTATGAAATATTTCTGTATGTTCACCAGCATAAATATGTTTCGTGTTTGTAAATTTGTATATAATCAAATTATATTAATTAATGATATGCATTTATGTGCAAGTACATATATTTTTGTTATATATTTATATTATTAATTTATACACATTTAAATTAGGCAGAACATATTTGTGTTCACGAGCATATATTTCTATATATTTATATTAATAATTATATTAATTAATTTTTATACATTTAAATTAGGCAGACATGAGACCTGAGTTAATAAAGGTAAAAAAGAAATGTACTCAATACGGCATCAGGGCTTGGCCAGCTGCCAGTGACATTCTTTTGGGAAAAAAAAAACCATAGTAGGCTGTGAGGAGTCACTAATAAAATTAATTTTTAACATGGTGAAAAATAATGCATACGTGATCATGTTATCTGCCTTAAAATGCATTTTCTGAAACATTGCCATGTCCCAGTTTCTTCCTGGACAAATTTAATCCTCATACCTTGCAAACACAGAGAATAGACTGCAAGTTCATTAAACTGTTTGCTGTCTTTAAAGAGTTTTTTTCTACTTATAGTGTGTAACAAATTAAATATCCAATTGAAATAATGAAAATGTCAATACTGGTAATAAAACTTTTCAAAAAAATTAAAAGTGAAAATGAGTGGAATAAAAATGTTTTTTTTTCTCCCTTTAGACATACTTTCAATTAGAAGGAAGACCGAACTTAAATTATAGCTACCAATTAATTTTTCTGCTCTGGAAAGTAAAATAAGCATCTTTCATTAAACTGGATATTAAAGCTCACTGGTTGTACAAGGAATCTCCAAATTAATGGACTAGTGTTCTCCAGTTTCAATTATTTTCTCTACTTCCTAGTATCAGTTCATCTAGACCCCTCTCCCTGGTGAGGCTCAATCTGACTCCACTTCTATTGCTTTAAGTATTTAACTGGTTCCTTCCAATATTGTGGGACACTCAGGTAATCTGAGTCTGAGGGGTATAACCTCCTTGTAAAAGTGTGTGTGTGTGTGTGTGTGTGTGTGTGTGTGTGTGTGTGTGTAGAGAGAGAGAGAGAGAGAGAGGGAGAGAGAGAGAATATTAGTATCTAAGGAGGTTTTCTTTATATGAAATCAGAAGAAGGGGAAAAAATAACATAGAAGGAATGCCAGGTATGAAATGAAAGTAGGCAGTTATCCAGGGCTTTCGCTTTGCAGTCATATTACACTTACATTAGTAGGTGTTTCAAGGATCCCAAAAGAATAAGGAGGAAAGTAAGGAATCAGTTCTGATTTTATATGATATATAAATTAAATGTCTAATAGATAATCTATAAATGTGCTTTTATTTTCATGAACCAATTAATTTGGAAAACAATTCTTACTCATATGGATACTACTCCCTAGGATCAAAATTTATTTAGTTAATAGATAAAGAGAAATTTCCTGAGATACCATAATTTTGTCATCAAGGTTGACTAGATACACGGACCATAGGCTTTGAGTAAATTAATCTTAATTTCTCAGAAAAGCAATTTTTTAGTTATCAATTTGCATAAAGCCTGCTTTTCAAATGATGCTTTATGATTTACAAAAAAAAGTTATTATAACCTATTCTTATAAAAAATAGTATATTTTTCTATTTAGTACCACCAAAGAAACAACCCAAAAGTCAACATTTGTAAGATAAAATGTTAAAAATCTTTATCGGTACTCCAGACACAGCTGAGAAGAACTTACATAAAAGAGGAATTGGTTTAAATATTTATCTACTCTTATAGATATTCTATTCATTAGGTTGTCCCCTTCTTTTCACTGTTGGATTTGTATAACAAGCTGTACGTAAGATTTTCCCATATTCCCCATATTTGGCTTCTCATTTTCCTTTACTGTGTCCTTGAGTCAGAATATACCCATTCCTCCTAATCAAGTATAAAGACTCTCATCCAAATTTCATTCTTCAGAGCCTTTCAATATCTATCACTCTTCCTATTTTGAAACTTCCAGTCACACAGGCCAATGTCTGTGTACGTGGCCTTGACACTTTCCCAAACTCCACAGACATGACTTCCATTCCTATGACTGGGTCCTCATCTTTTTCTTGCTCGCTCATTGAAGGCTGTGCTCACATTTTCATCCTTAGGCCCTCACTCTTTTATCTCTTTTTAGAGACACACTTACTCCCTGGGTTTAAATAGGAACTACAAAATGCATATCACCAGAAATTCTGATGTGTTTTCCCTAACTCTTGTCATGAATCCTCAAATCCTACTTGATTTTTACCCTGATGTCCCCACTCACCTCCAATGCATGAGAGCAGGAGTCGGGTCTGTCTCAACACGTCAGAGCTATATGTGTCCAAGTGTTGTTTCTTAGGTGCTGAATCCTTATGTGCATGGCACATAATAAACAGTTGTTGACTAAATGAATATTTTAAAAACTGATTGTCATTCTCCATTCTCACTGGGCAGAACCACGAGAGTCAAATAGGAAACAGAAATAGTTTTTTAAAAAAAATATTTACTTATATGAATCTGCTTTGGGTTCTTCCTTTTTGTGCATATTCACATGATCACAAAATCTACTCAATTGTTTACATTATTCATGATAGTATGCAGGGCAGATTTTTAAATTTACTTCATATCATGTGTATCCATTATAAAATATCACAGTAAGAATTCTCCAGGTTCTAGCATGGTTTAGGTAAAATAATCACTATAGTCATTACTTTGGATCTGGACTCTGCTTATATATTTTAGTGCAAAATCTTTACCACCTGTATGATTCTGGCTGGCAGGACCCACCTGAATTTATAAATAATCTTAAATTTACCCAGTAACTTTATGATTATAGTTTCTCCATTTATTGAGTGCCTTGATTTCCAGTACCCTAAAGTAACCCATAAAAATATTTAGAACACAGTGTTATTCCCCAATGTAAATTAGTAAACTGATAATTGATTTACTAAACAGTATCTTATATATTTGTTTCCACAGATAGGGAAATGAGGAAATCAAATTTCTGTAAGGTTGATGGGCATATCTTATCTCACTTTGAAGACTGTCCACTGAGTGAGGGTTTCCTTCTCTTTCCATCCCCTGCCACAGTTTAGTTCTGTGTATCTATTAGGTCTGCAATAAAAACTCCTTAAATAAATACTCAGCATTAAGGCCAGATCAACACATATTAATATAAATTCATCGTAAATAAGTATAAACTGAAATGATATTCTATGTAAAATGTGTACATCATGACAGACATTTCAGAAAGATTTAAATAAATATTTATAATGGTATACTACAAAGGTCAATTTAGATGTCTTGAATAATATTTTTAATTATGTCAGTTCATTAATATTTTATTTCTAATCACTTATTTCTCCTTGCCAAGTGCAAGTGATCATAAGACCGCTTTTGAAGTCAAAACAGATCCTTCACTAACAAAGTAGAATGAAGAAGAAAAAATATTATCAAAGAAATAGAAAATTTAAATACATTCTATATGTTTGTAGTAAACCTAAATTCTGCTTATAAAAATCAGTAAGCTAGGAAAATTTATTAACTATATAATTGCCTTGTGATATCAACTCACCCAATTTTACTAAGACTGAACTATTTATAATACACACTATTAAACTTTTCATTTTTTTTTTATCTAAATGTTTTAAAGTCAAACAGACAAATGATGATAAACATGATCTTTGATACAGAAAACATTCTTGGTATTACTCTGTGGGTTACAGCAGATATCCACAATTCACCTGGGTCTTAAATTTAATATTAAAAGTAACAACAAGTTTGTGGAATATTTAAAAAGCTGCTAAACATAATTTTAAATCTAGAAACAAGACAGCACTCGGATCAGATAAGAAAAAATAATGAGGGTTCCTATTAGAGAAGAGGATTAAAAGAAGTAGGAAAATGCCAAAAGTAAATATTAGTGGCCCCAATTTAGACTTGGACTCTGAAAGACTTAGTAAATAGTAAAATGTAACTCCGAGAGACATATTTTAAAACTCATTAAATTTACTAATTTGAAAAGTATGTGTATATTTATTTATATAGTGTCTTTTGTGTAATTGTTTAGTTGGTTGAAAATTATTTTGTATCCTGTTGGAAGCACGCAATATTTATATGTAGAATTTTTAAGCACTTGTTGGAACTGAATGAATTAAAGGTAATTTTCAAATTCATTAATAAAATTTTCTGGATTTTCATATTGACCCTGATGATCATTCCACTATAACTTTTACATGAATAACACTGAACTTTGTGATGCAAAATTACAGACATTACATTTTTGAAAGAAACATCAAAAATCCCACTAGATTACTTTAAATTTAATAAGAAAAAGACTCACTTTATGTACTAGCTCAACATGACACATGTACATCACTGAAATTTTATTTTGCCACTTAACATTTTCCATAATTTGTCTAATGAAATTAGCTAATATAATTTTATTATTGCTATTTCTGTTATAAATCTTAGAGGTTTTTTTTTTTTTAACTTGGAAAAGATCAAAATGCTTGCAGATTTCAGACTGCTATTAGATGTAATAATTATACACTAAACTAATTACCACCAAACCAAAACCCGACTTACAACTAATTAAATTTTATTACATCAACACAGAGCACAGACTTTCAATTTAACACAGGGCACAACTATAAACATAAGAGTCTATCAGACTGTATATTTATTTAAAGTACAATGTCTAGGTCAGATTTGATTTATAAAGTTTGAACTTGGCAAGGAATGTAGACTAATTTATCAGTTTCACAAATCTCGTAATTTGCCAACTTCTAAGGAAAAGGAAAGGTGCTACTAGCAAAATGAACACACTAGAGTATGCCAAATAATTTACATAATAGCTAAATATCTATTAAAGATTACTGTCATGACAAAATTATGAGATGCAAAGAAGAAATCACTTATTTTCAGTGCAGATGTGCATTTTATTTGTGACATTACTTTGAGATTAGCAACATACAACATTGCTGAGCCTTGATTTCTTATGTCTAAAACAGAAATGAAAACATGCAATATATCTTAGAGGAGTGCAAGAAGTATGAAATGCAGAATCTCTATCTGAAAGTACGCATTTGTTTGCTTTTTAAGAAACCAGGTTAAACTGTAACATCAGTTGCAATCCAGTATTCATGTCAAAATAGTGGATTCAGAATCTCCATTTATTTTTCATGAAACTACATTTCAATTTGTCATTTGCAACAATTGGAAAGTATAAGAGATTCACTTTATAAACTTTAATTTTATAAAAAATGTTTACTTTCTACCAGATGGTAAGATTAAATTACATAAACACTGTCAGCAAGTTGAATCCTCAGATGTATTCATTCCCACCACAGAAGCCTCAAAACCTGTCTATAATTTTGTTACTGATGTTTAGAAACAGCAGTAGCTGACATAGCTACATGTTATATATGTCAGCTTTAAAAGATTAAATATTCTTACCCCCCAACAGAGAGGTCTTTTGCTATTAACAAACACTAGTGTAAATAACACCCGAAGTTATTATTCTAGAAGAGATATCTCACACTAGACATTTCATAAACAGCACAGTCAATAAACCAAGTTTTTTCATGATTATCGAAAATTCTGTTCGGGGCAAAAGGAAGATTTTAAATACACAGTATTTTCTGATAGTACATAGAAGATAAATTCTCCCCTAAAAAGCCTCTCATATATATCTTTATTAATATTTTAGATGGTGGTAAATTACATATTTTTCTTTTCGGAAGAATTCAATCTATCTCAAGAGACTTTTTTTCCCTAGGTGCAGATTTTTGCTCAAATTTTTGGGAATATCCTGGAGTCTCTTCCATTAGAGTTCAAATTATCTTCACAGTCAATGTTCAAAACTGATGGTAGAATTGGCAGGATCTTCTAAAATGTGACATTGTGAATTTTGTACTCAGTTAATCCATCTAAGGGAACAGAATTAACCAATATGACTAGCTAGACTGCAGGCTTCAAAATCATTTGATTTATGTATTAACCTGATCTAATTAATTTTCAAGAAGCATTGATAAATGACAGGCAAATGTACAGATCTTTGGAAATATTCATCAATAAAAACACACACACTTTTTTCCCTCATATAATTCGCATTTTAAGGTTTGTAAATATAAACAAATGTTCTGAAAAACAGGGCAAATATAAGAAATCATTATACGTGATGTATTTTTTTTTCAGAACATATAATAAATGAAAAATGGCCCACATAAAAAAAAAAAAGATAAAATAGCCTGATTAATGGCACTAAAAGAGGTATCACCTTAGAAAGGGAAAATTCAACACAAATTACTAAAATTAGGGCAAGCTCTTACACACAAAATTATAATTATATTTTGTTACATTTTGAACTTTTACATACAGAATAATGACTTCATGAGGATGACTTTTTTTTTTGATTGGTCACAACATACTAACAATAGAGACATTTAGAAATACTGAAAGAAAACTATAAGATGATATGGTTAATTTCATATGTGGCTTCTAAATCTAGTCTCTTTAATTTATAATTATACATAACTCACCTAGCTTTGATAGGTGTAACAGCAGGAATAAAAATTCAAGGTTGTTCTTTATATTAAATAATATTATAATAATTGTAAGCTTAATGCAGTGACTGATAACCTGCCTCATAAAACAAGTATAAATCTACAAGGATCTAAGTCATTTCTTTGAAAGATACAGGTAAGCACAGGAATTCTTTTTTCCTCCATGTATCACTCCCATTCTTCATCAAATTCCACCACTGTGATATAGTCCCTCAATCTAACTATGCACATAAATTGTGAATTAGCATAATCAATATATTGAGGCAAAACATTTAACAGAGAAATGACAGTAAGCTATTATTTAATATAAAAGAAAATATTTGTTTCAACAGACTGTATTCATTCAACTTTCTACTAATTATGTGAAATTTATATTTTTAAGCATAATTGGATAAAACAAGCATTTTGTAGTTTTTAAAAGGGAAAAGGCATCCTTTTTGATAAATGTCTTCATTTTGTACTACCAGATGTCTTTCTGTATCCTCTCATGCTTTCTGATTTTATTTTTATATGTGTGAGAGCAGTGAAAATGCCAGCCATTGTAGTCAGTCAGCTTGAGCCCCAGCAAAGATTACAGAGTGAGATGTTATCTTAGTGGTTTTATACAATTACTGAACTTGAAGTACACTTAGCTTCTTGGGATCCACAGCTAACCATAGAGCACACCAAAACCCACCTTTAATTAGCTCCTTTTTCTAGGTAGCTCTCTTTGGTAATCCCATTTTCAATCCAAACCAGACTATCTTCCCAAAACAAACTTAGCTAAAGTTCCAAATATAGCGTGTTTTTTTCTCTTTATCTTTATGATGTTCTAAGTCTTAAAGAAACTAGAATTTAACAATTATAATAAATAACTACACATGAGTAAATATCCAGATTTTCTAAAGAGGCAGCAGGAATTAGGATAGAAATAAATTTCAAAGTTCATCCTAAGATGACTCAAAATATTCCTTCCATACTATGGACACTCTTGCTAAATGTTTTGTGGTTTGAAGTGAACTGCCACAAAGATTCCGGTGGCAGCTGTAAAATGATGGCAAAATCTGCTCTGATGATGCCACTGAAAAGGATATTTCAGGATTCATCGTGCTGAATGGCTGTGACTCGGGGGTGTCATCATCCTTTCACCTCAAGGCAGAAGCACGGACCAGAACAAGGGGTCCTCTTTCTTCCCTCAGTTGCACAATCAGCACTGAAGCCCATAAAAATGACTTTGGAAAAAGGTGCTGTGAAGTTATCTGCCTTTTTAGTTTCCCACGGAAAGTTGCAACGATGCCTGAAGAAATTGTGTTTTAAAACCTGCCGTTTTACTATGCCTGTGGGAAAATACCCTTAGAAAACAACTACGCTAAATTTGGTGATCTTTACTAATGAGACAGCGGAGTAATTGGGTCAATAAACATATGCACACATTTAAGAAATTGCTTTTACACCTGCTGCTGCCCCACCCGCAAAGACTGAGTGAAAGAGTAGCTAGCTACTCCGTGTGTAGTGTAGGTTTCTACCCAGTTTGCAACAGGCTACAACAATGGAACAAAAAGTTAAGGGAATTCATAACAGCTGTATAAATATTTCCTAAAAGTCTGAGAGATCTGACGGAAAGTTGTTTCTCTCTAAGTGGTAGGAGGAAACATCTGCTGAGCCTGTCCCTCCTGGCCAAAGACTGAGCATGTGTTCCTAGGCTTCCACTGACCACGTGACTCAAGACAGCTCACCAGAGGATCAAGAATAAGACAGAATAGATTAAAAAATTTTGGTGGCATATCCAACCCTAGAGCCAGCCACAAATCAAAGACCAGTTTATAAAGACTGATGTTGCTTATTAACTCCAAATCTTTGCAAAGTGACAAGTAGACATTGGTCAATTAAAAGGAAATTATAAAGTAACTTTTCAGGCATCAACAACTTCATAAGTTTAATGCATAGTCTCAGCCTCATTGGATCTTAAAACATAGGAATGGAAAGCCAATAATAATGAAATAGGTCTTGACAGTATAATTGCTCCACTACATGCTACTAGTTCTAAGAAAAAGAAAAAATGAGGAATCTATGAGTTGCCCTGGAGGAGATGGTATTTGAGACGGGACTTAAAGGAGGATGACACATAAGCCAGCAATTTCTCAACCATCACTGTGGTACAAACGCCTTGGAGGCTTTTTAAAAAGTTACTTATTAGGACCAGGTCCTAACTCCAGAGATTCTAAATTAATTATTCTGGAGTAAAATCCAGGCATTGGTGTTTTTTGAGAGCTCCCTAGATGATTCTAAGGTGTAACTACAGTTGAAAAGTACTGAACAAACAAAAGATAGATTAGAATATCTCACTTTCCAAAATGAGAAAGTATAGAATAGTAATAGAATGACACAGACTCTACCTTCAAGGTAGTTAAAGTCTTTTGGGGGAAAAGGGAATGCAGAGACTCTAGAGAACTAGTAGTCTGAAGTCAGGTTTTAGGATCATGGGTTTTTTATTCATTTGTTCATTCAACCAGTAGGTATTTCTCGGGGAGTGTGTATGAGGTGATATGTCATGTTAATGATAAAACAAAGGCAAGAAAAAAAAAAAACGGCAAGATCCCAAGCTTTATGGGCTTTACCATCAAGTGGAAAAATAAGACACCCTATGGAGTTTTATATTATGTATTGATTTACAAAAAGGATGGCATGATCCTTTTTGCATACTTAAAAGAGCACTTCGGCTTCAAGGTGGAGAATGAGTTGGAGAGGGGTCCAGACTGACTGTTGATTGATCAATTAAGACACTACTGTGGGAGTCCAGTCCAGATATCTGGGGAACTTGGGTTAGCATGTCAGTGGTGGAGATGAAAGAAGTTATATGATTTTGAGAGGTACTTAGAAAGTAAAATAAAACCAAACTAGACATTGTGAGGACCTGGATATAGGTTTTCGGGGAAAGACCACAAGCTCAGATTACATGTTAGATTTAGAGGCATCTGAAATATCCAAGAACACATGTCAAATGGCTCCATATACCTATGATGACCATGAGATCTGTTGGCCCAAGATATGCCAGTTTATGCTAGTTATGTTGACATTCTGCCATTTAGTGACCACTCTCACCCTCAAATTATCCGTTTGCATTATAAGCTATAAGACCCCCCTATATAAAATAGATCTTCAGCTAAGAGGAGAACTATCTGCTTATGGGTAGGCACTGAAGCAAGGGAAATCTATGATATTGTGGGGGTTGGGAGGGTAGACAGTGAGACGGTAGAAGCTCTAAGGGCTAGTTTCTGAAAAACTCCAGTATTTGTGGGCCAACCAGAAGAGAAGAAGACACTAATGCAGCAGAGGAGGGGTTGCTAAGATGCAAGGAAAGACTTGACGACTGTCACAGAGCAAAGAGAAGCAAGTGCTTCATGGGGGATGCTGCAGAGATCAAAGCAAGGATAACTGGAAAGCAGACAGTGGATTTAGCTACATATTTATCCTAGCCTCAGTTCTGTTCCATTTTTTAAAAAGTGCTTCACCTGTATGACCTTTAAATTGCTTCCCACTCTTGGAACCTGTTAATTCTAAAAGATAAACTAAAAGATAGTGCAGAATGAGGTAAATGTTAGTAGATGTATGAATACTATAATATGGGAGCACGGGAGAGGAAGATGAACAAGGAATTTGACTGAAACAATCAAGAACGATTTCACAGTAATGCTGAACCTGACAGAGAATGGTGAAGACCTGTCCTATGCATGAGAAAATAGTAAGTAAATCCACTTGTGTGACGCAGGCTGCATACAAGAGACTCGCTAGGAGGTGGCATTAGCAGAGTCTTGGCCAGACTGTGAAGGATGTACCCCAACGACCAGGCAAAGGATTTTGGGCTTCATCCTATAGATAAAGAGGCACCCCTGTGAGTTCTTGGAGAGAGTGCCCCGACAGATCAGGATATTGGGAAGAATACTCTCTGGGGGCATCTAGAGAAATGACTAGAGGGATGAAAGACTGGTGGCAGGAGTTAGAAGACTTCTGCAGCAATCAAGATGAGGAACGATGAGAGCCCACATGAGGGAACGAGCAGTGAGAATGAGAAGGAAGGGTGGGTTCCGAAACTTGACAAAGAGAGGCAGCAGGACTTGATGACTAATGAGATATGAGTAGCGAGGACTGGAACTGACTTGAAGATGGCTCTTACACTTCTAGCGTGTGAG
Organism: Rousettus aegyptiacus; assembly: GCF_014176215.1. Taxonomy (NCBI): domain Eukaryota; kingdom Metazoa; phylum Chordata; class Mammalia; order Chiroptera; family Pteropodidae; genus Rousettus; species Rousettus aegyptiacus. The sequence continues at coordinate 29,519,307 of NW_023416286.1, forward strand.
ACTAAAGATGGTGCAAATGAAGAAGGGGCATCTTGGCTCCGCAAGCCTGAGAGAAAAGCGGTCAAGAGGGCTGTCTTGGGAACGATTAGGTCAAGATGATATCGAATTAATCCCACCCTACAGGTTCCTCTCTCTTCCTGGAGTTCCCATTGGGTATATAGTTGGTATTATATATCTTTTGATTGAATTCTAGCTCTACGTTGTTAGTACTGCTGTCCAATTATTACAGGTTTTTTTGAGACTTCTAAAATATACATCCTTATTTTTGCACCATTTTCTCACAGAGCTTGAACCAATGTCGGACTCATAACAGATGCTTAATAAATAATAACTCAATGAAGACGTTAGAGCTGAAAAAGAACACAAGTCTTTCTTCTATCGGAGCTGACTAACATTTCACAGAAAAATGTTTAAAATGTGCTTTTCAGCAAAACATTAAGAGATCCGGTGAGCTAACTAACATGCTAGCAGATATGTTTTGTATCATCTTGTTTTTAAAGAAAGAAACAAGATAAGTCCAAACGCTAAGTAATACTGCTAATGAAACAGAAACATTTTTTACTATATTCTCATTTGTTTTGTCATTATTTCTACTTAATATATCAATACATTTTAAATATACAGTTGACCCTTAAACATCTTGGGTTTGAACTGAGCATGTCCATTTATACACAGATTATTTTCAATAAATAGACAGTTTTCATCTGAGATTCAACCAACTTCAGATCAAAAACAGCATTTCCATGAATGTTTGGGAATCCATGGATGCAGAGGGCCAACTGTATGCATTGATCACTGCTTTACACAATTTTAACTAAGAGACTTGAGCATCTATGGACTTTGCTCTCTGAGGGGTTTCCTGGGAACAATCTCTCATGGATACTGAGGGATCATAGTTAAGAGTTGGGGAAATCAAAAGTTATATGCAGATTTTCAACTATGCGGGAGTTATCAATTGTATTTTATAAATTTCGGCACAATATTTCCATGGAAAATTTCCTGGAACTTTGAATATTATAATTCGAATAGTATATATTAGGTCATCCCAATAGTAACATGGAAAAAAGTGACCGTTTAATGTCATTGCTTGAAAAAAAGAACCAGAATATACTTAAAATTCTGACCCTGTCAAGACAGTTTTTTTCTCCCATTAAATATCTCAGTTATGTGACATTATTAAGGAGTATGTCTTCGAGCAAATTTTAAGGATAAATCTTATACCTCTTGAAATGTCAAAAATCTTTTCATCTTTCTCACATAAATATTTGTAAAATGTGTCCCACACATAGCCTTCTTTTCTTCTTTAAGTGACTCTGGACCACCATTCCGGGCGTTCACTGATCCAATCCGTGCCATTCTTATGTTGCTCGCCGGATGAGACAACACACCCTCACTTTTCTGGCTATCTGCAGGCCAAACCTGAACAGTGTCTCTCAATCCTCCTCTCCTTGAACTTAGCACTTCTAACTTGGCAAGTCAGACAATCACTGTTGTTAAGAATTATTCATTAGTAACAAGTAAAATTCTAGGTGACAGCCCAAGTAAAGAGAAGAATTTCTGTGACTGCTCGTTCATTATTCTTACCTAATTTAGACAGTTAATGTTGCAGGCGTCTGACTGCTGGATAAGTGGGTGTTACTCTCCTGATACATACTCTCTCACACACATTACTTATTGCTCACTATGTACCTGACACTGTGTAAACTCTCCCCATGCCTTAGTTCATTTCATCTTCACAACCAGCCCACAAGTGGGCATGTTAGCATCGAAATTTTTATGAGAGTTAAAGTAACAAAGTGGGACAGCTGGAACTTGAATTTTGGTCTCCAAATATGACTCCAAAACTCACGTGAAGCCATACTAGTAAGCACGATGTTCACTATTAGGTGCCACTGGCAACAGTTCCAATGACTGAAGCCACCGTTGCCATGTTATCTACAGTGAGCAGGGCACCACACCAGGCTCCTGACTATAGCGCTATCCTCGGCGTTATTATCAATCCTATTGTTCAGATGAGGAAATGAAGCTCTGAGATAGAGTGACTTTACCCAAGGTCACATAGCAATAAATGACAGAAATGGAATTTAAGCAGACTTCTCTAGTTCCAGAGCCTAACACGGTTACCACAAAACAATGAGAATGTGTGCCTAGGGAATTTAATGTTCTTTTTAGTCAATTAATGTAATAAATGTGACCTAATCCAACATGTTGGTTTAACTTTGGATTTTCCTGTCTTACAGAATTTAGTATCTGGATTCAGATAATACTCAGATGTTAGCGAAATATTTAGTAGTTATTGCTTGCAGCTAGAATTCCCCTCAAATTATAGGTGTATTAAGGGTTTCAAGAACCAAGGAGGTTCAGTCCCTGATGGGAAGAAGATGGAGACAAGGAGTGAGGGTTCTGAAGTGGCTGAGTGAAAAGGCAAAGTGTAGACCAAAACAGCTTCTGTCACTTAACCCTTTCCTGCCTTGCCGTAAATAATGGTTACAGAGGATTGGCTGGCGTTCTGGGTTTCTGTTTTTAGGCAAGAGAAGTGCACTGCGAGATGAAAACATTTTCTTCTCCAAAATGGGTAGAAGAGGATGACATTTAAGATAATGCACAATCTGGACCCAAGCTCTCACTCAAAACTCACGGCAGATTTCTCTGTAGGGGAGCCTCCCTTCCTCCTGCTCACCCACCAGCTCCCAAACACAAAATGCAGACCTGTGCCTCTACATCACAGGTTGCAAACCGGTGGCCCAAATGCCAAACCCAGCCTGCAGACGTGTTTTATCTGTGTGTGTTTCCTGTGTGTGTGCATGCGTGAGTGTGTGTTAATGAGCTAGAATTTTAAAATCTAGAGATATTGCACAATTCATATTTCGGCATTTCTTTAAAAGTCTCACATTCCAGCAACACTGCTTCACCTCCACATGGGAATAACTAGTCTAGAGGTGAGAGGTGGTGTCTCCTTTCAGAAGAAGCATGTGCCCTTCGGCTCACAGTCCCCATCACCCCCTGGGCCTCTAACTCTGAGGCTATGTCAACACCATTTATTATCAAACTTGCTCCACTGTTTTTCTCATAGTAAAGAAACATTCCTCTGTAGCCATGCCTCTTTCAAAAATGGAAAATAAAAGACAAAGAGAGCTACATATTTCAAGAAATACGAGAGAACACACATTATCTGTGTAGACGTGAAAATGTAATATGCAAATAATCTGGCCAATTGCATTCATCTGTGTTACCTACTGGCATTACTGTTACCTGTTCATTAATTTGGGGTTGCTGGTGCTGATGGCCCATTTTGTTTCCCTCTCTTGGAATCCCCTCACCTTTCCACGTCAACCTCTGTCCTTTTATAGAGATCTACAGTCTACAGCCACATCTTTTGCTCTCATCTGAATGCTGATGGCTGTTTGTTGGTACTATAAGTTTAACATAAATCATATGTGATCATAATATAATAGAATCATATACTTTGAGAACTTAAGTGGTCTTTGGTGATGACTTTAGTCTAGAGGCCACAAACCCCTTGTAGGAAGGAGCTATTCTCAAATGAGAGCAGTTCTCACTAGGGAAGATCTCATTCCCACAGCAATGATTTTTTGACGGACTCTTCAGGGCAGGCACTGTGCTAGAAGCTGAGGCCATATTGAGAACAGTGGAAGAGGGTCTTCTGCCTTCACAGGGTTTTTTTAGGCAAGTGTGCAACAAACATTTTGCCATGCCAATTCACAGGGAAGGAGGCAAATCATCAACTTGCGATTCTTCCCAGGTCACTGGCTTCCAGCGCCCCATCTCGAGCGTCATGGCCATGCATGTATGGAGTGGAGAACTATAAAGGTGTATGTTCTAATTCACTCAGCTATCTGTCATTTTAAATATTTGTGAGCTTCAGGGCACCCCTGTTGTTTCGTTAGTGGTTACAGCCCCACGTCCTTTCCAATGTCCCATAGAGTTTCAAGGCACTACTAAGGTCTGTATGCTACAGGAAGGCCGCATGCTAGAAGCCTTTGCTTTTCTGCTTCTTTCAGTCCTCTGGCATTTCAAAGCTCTATGGGATACTAGAGTACATATGACTAAAGCAGTAAGTCTTCCATGACCTCTTTGGCTTTCTTAATAACCATAATTACTGTCAGTTATCTTTTATATCATGCTTCAACTGGAAGTGAAAACTTCCTAGGGGTCTAAGATCATGTCTTATTTCTTCTAATCTTCCCCAGGACACACTTACTTGGACACAGAACACTAACAAAACATGTGGGGTTTGATTTAAATGGATTAGAAGAAGTAAAATGCCAACATAAATAAGGCACACATCAAAAATATAGACAGCCAAATCAGAGCAGATCTTTACTAAATTTATACAGCCTCCTAATTTTCAGAGTTTCATTAGCAGTGGTTCATTATTAATTTCTAATATATTAAATATAAAAAGGAAAAAAATTTCAAGTTTTAAATGATAAGTAGTACATTTTTTCCCTGAACAATTTTCAAAAGTTTCCCTGAAACAAAGGCATTTTTTGTATTTTGGCCTTAGATTTTGATTACCTTTTCCCACAATCAATATGATCACAAGAAAAGTATCAGAAAAATGAGGTGTCATGTATAAGTCTCCAAAAGAAGCTTAATTTATCCCACCCCCAATCCTGCCTTCCTTGTGCTCCAAAGAATTTTCATCAGGCAATGGTTATTTTCTAGAATATCAAATAAGAAAGCAAAAATAATTGTATTTATATACAACATCTATCGAAGGTATTGAACACAACAATTTTCTACACTTCTCTAATCTCAGAAAGTACCTTTAATTATTCCTAGAGATATCCAGTCCAGCTGTACACAGACATGGAAAAATTTCTGATATTAGAAAAGAGAAACATTGCGAATAAAGAAGACAAGCTGTCCTTAAAAGGTGGCAAATATAACATTTCTTAAGGTTTATATATAGACAGAATTTCCAATTTTGTTCTATAAATAATATTAATGCAAGTAAATACATTGGCTTTTCTTCAAAGAGAACTGTAATTTCTCCAGGGTTAAATCATTGCATATTTGTTAAGTGCCCAGGTGACAACCATTCTCCAGTTTACACAACAAAATAAATACAAGAGATTAATAAATTTCTTTATATTGTCATATTTTAATGGGTTTTTAAAAGTGAAGAAAAGTATCATATTTTGTTTAGAATTTAAGTTACGACCATCCCCTCAGAAAAATGACCCACAGAAATGGGTAGCCACTTGATTCATTAGAGTTTAATTACATACAAGTTAACGCGTTCTGGAGAAATTATTAAATTTTCAGTGATTTCTATTGCTTAATATCAGTGAAGCCACAGTTGCGTTTTAATCTTTGCAGTTCTTCCTAATAACCATTGACATAATGATTTGAAAACTAATAGAATCGTCCATGGACCTATACACAGTCCTGCTCTCCTTTAACCTTCCTTTAGCAATATTTATAGGAAGTGAGGTATACAAAAACATGTATTTGCAAATACATTTTCAAAAAAAAAAAAATCCTCAAACAGCTGTGGAGACAGCAAAGATTAGAATCTGATAGTGGCTTAGAATAATGAAGAAAGGGATTGTAAGGATTCAGCTACAGAGCTGATGAAAGATAGATGGAAAACCTGCTCTTCAAAATCCTTAATCTTTATTACTTTTATATGCAAATTAAAACACGTATATTCTAAAAACTAGAAGTAGTAAACATGATGAGTAATATTTTTCAACCAATGATTTTTAAACCTTGTTTTACTACTAATAATCTGGAAATCTGGACACTATTTACATAAATATTTTAAAGTCTTATTTAAATTCTTCTAAAAATCTTATAAAGTAATGGAAACTTGATTATATCTAGCTAGTTTCTTGTTAGTATTGTTTACTTTTTTGACCTCATATTTATAGCAATTATAAAAGTTTAGAATCCTTTATGAGGCTTGAATATTCACTTGTCATATTAAAGTGATCATAAAAATAATCTTTTAAAATAGTTTCCTCATTATAAATATTTTCAATTTATATTTAAGGATAGAAAACAATTTTTAGATTCCAATATCTTTCACAATGAAAATATATGTATATGTAAAATTATAAGAAGATAATAACTCAGAACAGAAATATGAACATTATAAAGAACAATCTTTTGAAGTTTATAGTATGCTTCAATTAATAAGTACAGAAAAACTCGAATTATTTAAATTCTAAAATGCGTACTTCACTTTGCGATTTTTATAATAAACTTTGCTACTCTTAAAGAATAGGGTAGCCTCAGAAATGAGAACCCATTTACTAAGGCAAAGAAATTGTTTATAATAAATTATGCTTTTTTATGTGGCATCACTAGTGTTTTATAATTCAAATGTCTTAATAATCAATATTTAACATTTTTAATAGGATAAATTGTTTTCCATTTGATTGACACTGATTAAATGAAAACTGATAGAAATATAAGTATAATTAATTGTCTACTATGACCATTCAATATTTAACATATTTCTTTTACCAAAAAAGTTCTCTTTATAATATGACAGACTTTTATTAAACTCTTAATACTTTGCAAAAAACTGTTCATTCTAAATGGAAATATAATCACATAACAGAATTTTCTATGTTTTTCTTTTTAATTCTTGACCAAACCATGCTATAATAGCCTCTGAGAAAATTAACTAAACTTTAATCTTCATAATATGTGAGGGCTTAATTTTATATGCTGTTATCCCTTTCTCAGGTTGCTTTCAGTATACTAACACGGGAAAGGCTTACAAAGAACTTCGGATCCTGCAGACTTTACTGACTAGGCAAATGACATAAATGACCATGTACCCGGCAATAATCAATTCACTGGTCATCTGGTTTAAAATGTAAAAGCATCCTTCAAAACTTTTCTAGCTTCTCTATCTTGCATCAAGTTATTAACCTCTGAATTTTAGGAGCTGAATCTGTTATGTCTAAAATATATATTTACAATAAAATTCTACATAAATATTAGATTTAGGAAACCACCCAATTAACTTTTCAAAGGAAATGAAACGATGGCCAAGCTAGTTTACTGCTACTTGGGAAAACTATTGTGCAGTAGATTCTGGGATCACAGATTTAGGAGAGAATGTATAATCCTTCATCAAAGAATGTCAGCTTATCCACAAAGCTTCCTATTCCCAATGGGATATTCTTTTAAAAGTAATAACGAGGACTTAAAAACTATGTAACACTCTTCCACCAAAATTAGCCATTTATACCAATGATTCTTACTCCTAAAAGAACCAGATCCTCACCCAGAAAGCCTTGCTGTGCTTCCCCTTGGGGTAAAAATGTATAATGTGTACTAATAATTTACAACTATTCCTAAATCAAGTGGCATGTTCCAGACTTAAAATTAAAAGATAAATAAATCCTAGAAGATATGATGTTTTTAAAGGTAAGAACAAAATAATGAAAGATACATTAGTCCCCTGAAGGCTTACATTAATAATAATTTCTAAGGCTGAGAATGGCTGATAACTTTGCTTCTTCAACATTTAAGGTCTTAAAAGTGAATAACAGCCTTTTCAAAGCCCAAGTGGTAATTATACAACACATCCAAATATCTTATATCACATTTAAATGAAGTACATGATACATTAATGATTCGTCTTAAGTAATTCACATTACCCTTTGCTAATGGATAAATATAAAATTCACTAATCTTGATATACTAAAATTCCTATCTGAAGTACAATAGTTTTTAAAAGCTACTTTCATCAGATGATATAAGGAGAATTAATTTGATGGCATCTCATAAAATGAGCACTTGGCCCTCTACTTCAGATCTTTCATTTGTCAAGGGTATCACACACCTGTCTAGTAGAGATGACTATTTTATGGGAAGGTGCAGATTTTATATAAAACTTGAAGAAAGAGAGATTAGACTTCTGTCATGGCTATACAGACTAAGAGTTGGCCTAACTTGCTAACAACATACTTAAATGAAATGCAAGATTATATGAATTTTATTGAGATTTCTTTAAACCAAAATATCAATAAATGATGCATCTTAAAATAGAACACTTATTTTTCAAATGCATTAATGCTGTGACTTAAGCATAATAATATAAATTCACCACACTTCTTTAATTTTTTTAATAAATAACTTTTTGGTTTTCTATATAGGTATTGCATGCATAATATTAATATTTTCCAAGTGTCAAGATTATACAAGATGGGATATCTGTTAAATTATTTTTACGATTTCTAGATTTATCTAACCATCTTCATTCCTTTTAGGTTTTTCAAAAAAACTTATTTGATTGGCATTTGTGTATGTTTTGATTCCTAATATTTTTAAATTACTTAAATATGGACTTAGAGAATATTATTCATACAAAGGAAAATATGCAGTTCTCATTAGTGGAAAGACTTTTATAAAAGATAAAAGCTATTAGTGTAAATAATTTAAATTATTATGGTTTATTTATATAGGTCACTAGTAAAACAATATTTGAATTTGAAAAAATATAAAATGAGTACTTTTCTGTTCAAGACCGCATTTTTAGCTACAATATATTGTACTTTAGATCTTTCTATGAAAAATTTAAAAAAAAATTAATTTTTAAATTATATCCTTTGCAATAATTTATTTCCCTGCAATGATTTATTTTCCTTAAAGTTATCACACTACACATATACTCTACCACTTAATACAGACTAAAACAATATAGAAAGTTAGATCATGCTAAAAACACAGGAGAGAAAACATTAAAGAAGTAGTTTATCTTTAGTAAAGTATTGATTCAAAGTCTCTGCCACAAATGTAATTTTTTCAATTAGTAACAAATAAAGAAAAAAAAATCTTATTGGCAAATCAAATTAACATGCCAATGTTGTTTATAAATTTTTTTTCTGTAATGCCAGAATCTTATCATTCAGAGATTGTATATTCTAGGACAAAAGTAATCACTAAGGAAGAATTTTATTTAATTTTCGAATCACAGGAAACACAGAATAGGGTATTCTATTCGCATTGACAAGAAAAAGCTATATGGAAGCATGAAAACTGAGGATTCAATTCTGGTTTGTCAGGTACAATTTACCTACAAATAATAATTTTAATTTTTGTTTAACTGAAATTTATTTTAAATGCTAAATATGCTAGCACTTTCATGGGAAACAAGCCAAAAATTAACTTAGAGTAGAACTATCAGCTTAGAGATATATTAGATATGGAAAATGTCTGTTCCATTTTAATTTAAAGAAAAACAAGCTGGCAGAAGTTCTCTTCAGTCTTCACTCATTTCTGAACTCAAATTCATTGACAGCATTTTAAGTCAACACTCTATTTTTCCTGGAAGGTATGATTATTTTCAAAAACTTTCTAATTTGGGGGGACTATTTCTTAAAGTATTAGTGAATATAAAGAAGGTTAATATTTCAGTTATTTTGATTGTGTCAAGTTATTCTCCAACTATTATCGATTCTATCATAAAATTCAGCAATATCATTATAAGAACGCCCTGCTTTGGTGATAATAAAGAGACAGAATATGGTTGTTTATAATACTATAGCTTTTATTCCTTTATGATATTAGTGAATTGCTTTTCTATACTTACTTAAATTACTAGATTAGTTATTAATTACAGTATTTTTGCCTGTATTTATTATCATCATTACACAAAATGCAAGTGAAAAAAGTTTACATTTTCGAATATTCAATTCATTTTTGCTTATATATAGAAAAATGTGATAACACTGTTCAAGATGTTTCTTTTTTATTCTTCAGATAAAAAAAGTCACAGATTTGTTCTTCAAGAAGGATAGGACTGACAGCTTTCTTTAGCTGTAAGTTATTATAAATTCTGAAAGAAATAAAATTTACAGCTGTCTTCTCCTGGTTTTCATAATTATTTTAAATGACAAGCCCTGCACTAGATTTTTTTTTTAAAGAACTATTTAAAAGAATCGTCCCTTGCCAATTTTTTCCACCTACATGTTGACAAATTTCAAAGTCTCTGATAAAAGTATTAGTAAAGATGTTACACTTTAAAAGAGCATTTGGTAGACTAAGAATAAACAATAAGTATACTTTTCGATAGGTTCAGATTTATAATTACTGAAAGATATCCATTATTAACATATTTGCATGTGTTTCACACAAACCCATTAAAATACTTCATGCATTTCTCGTTGTAAATTAAATTAATTTCAATCCTGTCTTATCACTCTCTGCATAACATACCGTTCAGTGTGCAGTCCAAGAACAGTGGCTTGCCTGAGACACCATTCCAGCACAGAAGCCAACACTGGACACAATGGGATGCTGGAGTTGCTCTTGAGGAAGAAAGACCTTTCTTTGGAAAGGTCTCTCTTATCAAAAAGATGCCTCACCTCCTCACACGAATAGGAGGACCACAATTCTAGTCACAAGATATTAGTTGACCTTAACTTAACTCAAGATGAAATAATCCATTCCAATAAAAAGAGGGCTTTTTTTTTTTTCTTTCCTTTTTTCCCTCTTGGGAGAAGCAAGTACCACGAATCCACATCATCCTACTATTAACAAGTGCTTCAGAATCTAACTGAAGGAAGATAGTCATTACCAAGTTGTTATTTCTTTCTAGATTATGGCAATCTGAAGAGGAATTATCACAAAAATTCTGGCAAGTATAACTAATAATTAAAGAAATGACAGAATGATTACAATATATTATGAACCTTATTTTCAAAGGTAAGTTACCTTGTAAGTTACTTCCTAAGTGATCTTTTGGAATAATGGCAGTGTTTTCTTAAAAGTCTCTATCTAAAATTTATAATTATAAAATTGTAAGTTAGTGTTCAGTCCTACATACAAAGGAAGTATACCTATAAAATACAGCTGTTACTACCTTTTTTTCCTCTGTCAATATGAAGAATCATATACAATATTTGGAATTTCTTTGATTATTTTTTTTAAATTGACGATGTTTATGTTCACATGAAGGATCTAAAATGCATATATTTAAGTGTGAAAAAATGCAGAAAGTCAATTTTCTTCTGTACTTACCCAGTTAACTTAAATGACCAAAATTGCCCTTTATACACTGATTTTCCTAGCAAATACATTGCTACACATAGAAAATGCTCAAAGAACCATCACTCTTTGCAAAAGATTTATATTCATATTATCTCTTTTTCACCTCCTCTACTTCTTTATCTATCTATCTATATATCCTTTTAGTTTTGCGGCAGAGACCCAGTAGATCTAGTAATAAAATAGCTGATTATTCTGAAATAATAAGATCCCGCCCCAAGGTGAACTAAATCACATCATCCCCACTCCTCTCTAACTTCTTTAACAGAACTAAAAAGTATTTCATAATATTTGAAAGTACTTTATCAATAAACAGCAACCACAGTAACTTTTATATAATTGAACATGAAAATAAAAGTATGAATATAAATACACTAGTTCTTTTCAAAACACTTCATTTTCAAAAGGAACAATCTCTTTTTTGCATGTCCCACAGTAAGCCAGAGAACTGTAAATGTAAGGGGGGTGGGGGAGAAGATTTTTTAAATAGTCACATCTCCATTAAGTGATTAAAAACTCTTGACTTACAAAAAAGAATGTAACCATAGTTTGATAATATGATACTACTCTCTACATTGCTGCTTAACACATTAGAACTAGTTATTGCTTACTGAAGTCATAGAACTCAGTTAAGACTGCCACCTACCACAAACTTGTTCGAAAAGTGAGTATTAGCCCAGTCCTAATTCTTCTAGGATTGAAAGAGTATCAACAGGACAGTAAAGTTTCCTTTTTTGTTATTATTATATGATATATTATACAGTTTCAAACATTTACTCATATTACTTATGAGTATGTTCTAGGATACTGACATTTATTTGCACAGTGACTTATTTAAAGTGGAAAGAGACATATTTGAGTACATTACTATCTTTTACAAGAATTCTATGTAACTATTCTAAGTATCCAGTTGCCTGAATTATTTAATCAAAATTATTTTTAAAATTATAAAAATTATTTTAAATGAATGAATCCTATTATAGTTTTGATGTGTGAAACATCTATATATATCTTGGAGCATGTTTATGTTTTGATAGTTTATATTCTAATGGTTGGCTAAAATAATACTTTGAAAAAATGGCATTTTCTGTGCATTGTTTTAGCCTTTAAAACTATTTTAAATGAATGTTTTTAACTGAAAAAAACACACAAATCAATGTAAATAATCTGTCATTACAGAGAAAAAAATTAAAATATAATAAACATATCCTACCAAGTTTTTTTTTTTTTTGCAAGAAACAATGTCATCGTGTGGACTCGATATGTTCTATAAAGCAATCACATCTTTATTTAAAAATCCTATGTTCTTTGGCTATATTAGAATACTTATCTATATTAATCTTATATTCTATATTTTTAATATTTTCTTTTATTGAGACTACAAGCATATATCACAGGAAGCACTGTGATGGGGACCAAAGCCAAAGGAAATTTTAACGTTCATGGTCTTTCAGAAGGGAATAAAAAGCTGATAAAGCTGAGGCCGACTAGACATAACTAAGAAACACATGCACACATCATAGTAGGGACAATAATGTTCACCATCTTTCCAGATTTCCAAAGAAGATAAAGAATTACCCCCACAGGCATTACTTTTCATTATTAGGATTATACCTATCACTTTGTGAAATAAAGTTATAATGCATGCATAAGATGTATAAGTAAAAGTCTAAGGAATCCTTGAAAAACAACTAGAATATTGAGATAAACAAAACATGAAGAAAAAAAAAAAACTAGATGTATGTTTACCATTTACGGCTCAAAGTCCATAAAAGCCTTTGAAGAGCAAGAAAATACACCTGAGGTAAATAGTATTTAGATTAAAAAAGGCTACTTTAGTTGAAACTGTATTAATTACTTCCTCATGCTTTATCTAATTCTTAGTGAAAGCTCAAATTAAGTCTCCAAAAGGATTTTTTAATAATGAGAAGCAATATTTTGAAACTCATACAAGCCATCACAGTTGTTTAGAACAAATGACTTCTCAAGATGTAGAAGTCTTACTATCAATCACCAGCAAGTTAATTCTACATAATAAGGCGGGTTTGGATGCAAACTGATCCATTGTGGAATGCTATATCTAAAATTGATTGCCACAGCACTCAAAATGGATGCAGCCCTCCAAACCACTTCTTTGCTCAGAAACATTAATCTCAATTAGAAAGAGAGCTTCATAATGGTAATGCTTGGTATAAAAAAGTATGAAATAAATCAGTTTTTATAAGACATAACAATTAATCAGTTGTGAAACTAAAAAGGTGTTTTTGGTTTTTTGGGGTTTTTTTTAAGCACAAAATTTCCATTGGGACTTTTCAAATAGCGGATATCACCAAAATCAGGTTTAATAAGTGTCCCAAAAGAAACATATATGACATGATTTTTAAGCTTAGTCGTTGAAACTTTTAAGTAGCATTGCATTATTGTACTAGCTTCTCAGTACACTTCTTTATCATGAATGCTTGTTAAATTCTTCTCCAGAACTATCATTCTACTTTATAAACCAAACATGAACACTTACTTTAACTAAAAATTCAAAGTGATGTAGAATTGGTTGTGGGTCAAAGTAAAAGTTTGATAGCAAATTATTGTATTCTTTGCTAATACTCTCAAATCAACATAAAGAATGTTCTGAAAGTCAAAATAGACATTTGACTATCAAATGAAACATTGGGTAGATAAATAACATGCATTTGAACACACTTAACAGGTTTCTACAGCACATCTTTATGAAAAGGGCAGACAATTCATTAATACTACTGAATACATTGATTTACATAATACCTTGATAACATTCTTCGGTAAGTCAGAAATCAAATTTTTAAAGGGTGAAATGAAGTTTAGTGGAAAGGAGATAATGTATTTATTAAGAGAATCAATATCAACAAACTAATAAAGTTGTCTTCACTGCACTGCTATCAGGCGCTGATCATTTTCTAGACTTATTTCCCAGTACCATTCTAGGTAGAATAAACTTTGGTACTTCAAAACATACTTTCACAGCTATTATAAAAACATCACTTTTTGTACATCAAGCCCAGAGTTGATCAAGTATTTCTGATAAGTCATTCTACTCACAATGATAGCCATACACTTTTGCCTGGTTCCTTATTACTTGACTCTTTATAAAGAGAATAATTACTCTTGGCTCACAGAAGCAAAGCTAAGAAAGACTAGCTTGAACTTGATTACTGTATTATTATTGTTAAGCTGGGTTTTCTTTCTGAATAAGTAAAACTTTTCACTCTATTTAGGTGCTTTCTTCTATTCAGAGATAAGCACACTTATCTTTCTTTGTCTTCACCCTAATAAAGCAGGTTCCCTTTTCGAACCAAAGACTCATGACACACCTACAAGACCATAGTACGAAAAGCTTCTTTAATTTACCTAAAACATTTCTTTCTCAAAAATAAACAGTTATGCAAAATGATTCAATTTGAAAAATTACATAGTCACAATTCCATAAACTTATCTGCTTTATTTTAAATAATCAAGGAGTCCTCAATAAGGTCTATATTCTCTATGGGTTGCTAACATTAATGCTATTGGCACAGAATACTAATATATTTTCCAAATTTATAAGCTCTGGCAGTTATTAGTATATAAACACATTTTTCATTAAAATTGTGTTAATATATGTAAAAATATATTTGCTTTAATCAAAGGAACTTTTTCTTAAATATTCTTTTTAAATTATCTACACTAAATTTATTTTCTACTAGGAAAAAACAGTATCTTTAAGTAAGAGAAATATTAAAATTCATGTAAGAATAAAAGGCAGGATTGTTACGGAAAACGCAACAGGAAGAGAGATACAATCCTGAAACACACAATAGAATAACTAAACTCATTATAAACCCTTATCTTGGAAGAATTTAGAAATAATTTGTGAATGCCATGACATTTTAAAGAGGGATTAGCAAGTCTTATTACTGAACTAACCTCTCACTCTTAGAGCAAGAATTAAATATTTGCTTTGCATTTAGAATCACAAATTGAAAGTTTCAAGGCTCTTATAAGGATTTCATATTTTAAGAAACACAAGCTAAAAGTTTTATATAATTAAAAATGTATCAAGGAATGTACAACGCAAGATTGTTGGTATATTTGTAAAATCTTTTGTTTCAACTGAAATAATAAAATCCATAATGAATTTTAATTATACAGTTACTTTTAATGATAAACTCTGTTTCTAATATGCTAGAAAGGCTACAAATACTACTCCAGATAGGCGTTTGGGGGGCAAGGGTGGAGGTGTGTGCATCATATTTTAAACAAATTCACAAAAGAATCAAATCATCTAGCTCTGTTCAGTTGAAATGCCTAACCTTTTGGGGTACTCTTCTAAGCTTTCTAAAGGTACCACTTCTGTCTCTTTTTTTTTTCCCCTTATGACAACAGAAGGGAAAGGTAATGCCTGAACATATTTCTATTTCTAAAGACCACCCAGTGGATTCTGCCAGAGCCTACAAACGTTTGACAAATACATTGTCAGAAGATAAGAAATAGAGTATTATAAAGAGAGAGTCTCGTTTTCTTGTATCTCAGCTGTCTGGGGCCCTGTAAAAAGTGCTTGGACAGCTCTCACTCTAAGTTCCGTTGTTCTTACCTCAAAGTACCTGGAAAGTTTTCTCTTCCATTAAATTACAGTGACTTCAGAAAACAAAAGTATTTGCTATTTTACACAGTAGAATTACTTGCTACCTTTTTTCTGCGATAAGAATTAGTAGCAGGTTACCATAAAACTATCTTAAAGGTGAGGCAGTAAGAACGGAATCCAAACTGCATAATAAGGTGTTCAGCAGAAATCAGACCTAACCCACTGCAGTGTAAAATGTTTGAAGCTCCTCCTAATCGGTTGTAAAACACGATACAGACTTCGACTGAGTTGCAGACTCATAAATCTGTAATTTTTCAAATGCCCAGTTCAGAATATTTGTTTGTTTCCAGCCCCATCCAGAGTTTCCAGCTCAAGTTTCAGTCGAGACCCACCAGTTCACACACCGCCCCAGCCACCCGTTCTCCTTCCTTCACTCCTTCTCAACTTGGCTCCCTGGTAGTTGGAGAAGCCTCGTTTCCACAGCCCCGGCAAAGTAGTGACGTCCCAGGGCTTCCTGCTCGCTGGACTCCCCACAGGATCTTGTCAGACACCTTCTCAGAGGACGCGGCGCCCCACCACAAAACTGGGGATCACCTAGATCAGGGCAAGAGAGGCTGAGCTCCCTGCCCCCACTGGGCGCCCAGGCTCTGAGCTGCCTTTCTCGGGGAACCCGGGAGCCCAATGGGAACCGGGGCGCAGTGCCCAGCTCCTCAGATGTGAGGCCCCGGCGAAGTTCCCACCTGAGCAGGCAGCCGGAGGTGTCAGACGCGTGGGAGGGGCGAGGACACGGAGGCCGCGAACCCGCAGGCCAGACCCGGGGACGTTTCGCGCCGAGGAGATGCTCCTGGGCGACCGGGCTGGCCAACTTGCTGCCGCCTCCCAGAGCAGCTCGGAGAAACGCGCAGCCTTCCGAGCCCGCTCCTGCCCGCCCTCCCGCTCCCGGTGCCGCGGCCCGGGCACTAGGACCCCAGAAAGGAAGGAGGGCGCGCCGGCGGCAGCGCCGCACTTACCGCGCTCGGCTCGCCCGCGCCGCCCGCTCGCTCCCCGGCCGCCGCCACCGCGTCCACCCGAGCAGAGCGCAAATACAGCACTTGGCCAAATTCAAAGGAGCCGGGCGCTCGGGGGAGGGGGCCCCGCGCAGAGAGCGGAGTAGGGGAGATAGGGGGAGGGTGCGAGGAGGGGGAGAGAACAGCAAGTGTTACAACTTCCTTCCCTGCCCACCGCCCGGCCTCGGCGGGCGAGGGACGCGGGAGGGGAGGGCAGCGCGCGCGGAGCGCCAATGAGTTCACTTTCTTTTTCTCCCCCGCGCTCTCCCCCTCTCCCTTCCCGCCGGCCCCTCCAGCCTCCTCCTTGGCTGCCGAGGCCGGACCGGAGTTTTCGGTTCTCGGCCCGGGAGCGGGAGGATGGAGGCTGGGAGGGAGGAGGAAAAGGGCAAGGTGAGGAGGCGAACAGGGCGCTGTGCGAAGGAGCAGCATCCAGGACCTTAATTGTGTGACGGGGGGATGCGCCGGGCCGAGTGTGCCCGAGACCAGGCGCGTACACGTGTCCGTGTGTGTGAGTGTGGGAGAGAAGAGAGGAGAGGAGCCTACCATGAGCTTCCCCCTGTGCGGATCGCGGGAGAGCCCAATCCCAGGGCGGGCTGGACCCGGCTGTGATCATTTATAACCCTTGGCGCCTCCGCTCCGCCACTTGTCAAGATGACAGGTACTTTATTTCTTCTTCTTCTTCTTCTTTATTCAAAATAAGAAATTCCCCGTTTACTGCCTTTTTCTGTCGAATAGGATTTGCCGGACTGAACCACGTTCGCCGCCCCTCCCTCCTTCCCTCCTCCCGGCCGCATCGGGGACGGGAAAGCACCGAGGCTCCCATGCTGTGACCAATCAGTGCATCTACTACTCTTGCCGTGATTTAGGGGTCATCCATGAATAACACTTCACGCTGATGAATGGCTCTTGCCGGCTTTCGGCTCTGATGAGGGGTCTGCCCGCTGCTGATTGCAAACACTAATGAACTTCCAGCGCCATTTGAAATTCACACGCACCAACAAAGTGCGCGGGTACGTTCGTGGGGGTCTGTCCTTTTCTTCTCGGGGTGGAGGGGAGGAGGAGCTGAGGGAAGGGGCGGGTAATTGCTTTGGACCTAAGTGGAAACACTTGTCTATGTAATCAAACCTCTAACCCTCTTAGAAAACTACTTTTCTTGATCTTCCATAGGGTGGGCATTTCAGGTCAGCTGAGTCACCCGAGGAGGTGGGAGTGCAAGACGCTGCCGGGAAGACGGATTCGGAGGCAGAAGGGTGTAATTAAGGATTCCCACCCCCGGTAGGCGGCCTGTCCTTTACACAGCCTCGAAAAATGACCTGTGCCTACCCTTCCAGAGTGTCCTCTCCTCCGAGACTGAAAAGCGCAAATGACCTTCGGACGGGGGAGGGCACTCTAAGCGTTCAGACTTCCTTACAAGCCCCACTGGACCCTGTCGCAGAACAAGCGTCCGCCCTCTGGTTCAACCACCAGGACCTCCAACAAGCGCGCACTGACCAGAGGACGGAATGTGGAGTCCTCTAAAGGCTCCATCTCTCCTCTCCTCTCTCTCTCTCCCTCCCTATCCCCTGCCCCAACACCTCTCTTCCCTTATATTAACAGTGGAACACCTGCTTTGGCTTTGTTTTGGGAGGAAATAAAAGTTTACTGCTTTCCACAAGACACTGTCATTTTCTGCACACTGAAGTTCCCTCTGAAACTCTGGCCCCCGGCGTGAGAGATGCTCACCCGGGGTAGCTAGAAGTTCTGGCTGCTCCCAAATTTGAAACACCCAGCCCGCAGCCTTCACGGAGCTGCCGTCCGGCTCTTCAACCTTCTCAAACCAGCAAATACCTTTCTGTTCCAGGACAGGGCGGCGGCCGGGCTGGGGCGCGCGTGCACTGGGGAGGGACTAGCACACGTGGCTCCTTTTGGGGAGCCCGAGTGTACCCCCAGGGAAGTAACTGAGACTCAGTGTCCCGTAAGGTCCGGGCTGCCGCAAACCTGTGCTTGGAAGCGTGGCAGAAGGAGTAATGGGCTCTGAGCCTTCGTATTCCAACTCCCACAGTCAACTTCAGAGCAGGAGGTTCCGCCGACCTGCACCGAACCTGATTCGGGACGGGAGGAAATACACGTGGCATTCGTAACTTCGTGCAGAACAAGAAGCAGATTAAGCGCTCAGAAAAACTTTATGATAAAGTACAACCAACGTTTGGGGTAGAAAGGACAAGGAGAATCCCCGAACTTGAATTAGTGTGCCCAGTTTCACAACCTGAGTTCCCGGAGTTGCTTTAGTGACCCAGCGCATTGCGAAGCGTTACGTGTAGGTGATACGTGAGCAACACGACCAGGCTCCGGGACGCCAGTGCCGCCAAGCACCACAGGCACATCTTTGGGGGAGGGAGCTAGCATCGCCCTGGGGTGAATCGGTCTCCTTCTTGCCACGTGTATTTCACATTTGAAAAACATAGGTGTGGGGGGGGGGGGAGGCCGCAGGGGGATGAGAATGTAGTCATTCTCATTTTCTTAAAAAACTTGTCTATTATGAAAGTTTGCCCCAGGTTACTTGACAATTACACAAACTACTTAAAATTAGCATCCCAGACATGATCAAAAGGAAACTTGGAAGGTGTTTCATAAACCACGTTGAGGCCCAGTTCCCACAAAAATATTTGAAGTGTTTAAAACTTTTCTAAGTGTCCGAGAAACACTCTCCCTTGCTCTTTCATACCTTGCTTTCTAGGAATACTCGAAAAAGAGAAAAGACTGCCCCATCCTAAAGAAGCCACACAGGAGAGCTAAATTACTGGTAAAACAGGTGGGAGATGGGGTGAGGCGGCTGGTGTTTCTTCATCTGAGCTCTTTTATTTTCTTAGAGCCCTCATTATAGCTAACGCTGGTAATATGCTTAGGAAACAATAGAACTCACAACATTTAGAAATGGTAATAAATCTTGGAGCCTGTCTATAGCCCAACTTGTTGTTATATGATATTGAAAGTTTTTTCAGTATGTGATGCTGAACATTAACACTAATTGGATGCAAAACAGACAAAATGCTGCAGAACTCATTAATACGGCTCTGTGCACTCTATGCAAAGCATCGCTATGGACAACGTGCGCAGGTGTCCTCCTCACCGACAGTCTGCTTGTGTAAGACACAGCCTGCAATCCAGGCAGTTTAGGTGTATTAAGTTTGGGTCTTCGCGGTTTTTTGTTTTTTGGGTTTTTTTTGTTTGTTTGTTTGTTTTTTTTTCCTCCTTAGCAAAGAAGTTCCACCATTTGAGACCATTAGGAAAAGCTGATGTTGTGCAGTGCCAAACTATACAGCACACGCTTTCTCCTCCAAATACATCCCATCCCTGGAAAGCACAGAGGCCGTCTGTTACGTGCCCATCAGGCTTTTTGCTGAACGGTTGTCATTGGAGGGCGGGGATGGTGGGTAGCTCACACCGTGTCCTTGGCGGGAGAAGAAATGCAAGAAGTCTCTGTGTGTTTTTCAAACCTCTGGCGGCTCACTGCAAACTCTGCCGGGCGCTGCTGGTGCCTCTGCCTGGTTAAGGCAGCCAGGCAGGAACCGGATAATGCGACCAAGTCGGCCGCCCGGCCCTGCGATAGCCCCCATCCCCCACGCACTGATAACGCAGTTCTCAAAGGAAAATGAAATGTTACCGAGCTCCCGAGCTCCCCTCGTAGTCCGCATCCCCACCCCTGGAAACGCATGCATTGGCCCTGTTTTGCAAGTCTTTAAAATGTGCTAGGGAGGAAGAAGAGAATGGGTCAAACCACTGTATTCACTTTGGGGTTAACAAGGACCTGACAGGGCTCGGGGTGGGGCGGGAGAGGAACAGTTTCTTATCCTGCTGCTGAGGCAGGGCCGACAGCACCTGTCTGCTTCTCCATTAACATCCCACCTCAATGTCGTTCCCCTCCGGAAGGTGATACTTGTCTCTTTTGGTCAGCGTGACATGACGTGTGCCTTCCCTGGACACCATTTTGTTGTGGTTGTTGTTGTTGTTGTTGTTGTTGTTGTTTTGCGGGGGGGGGGGGGAGGGGAGTGGGCGGCTGTCAGTTTCCTCCAGTCCTAAAGATCTAGCCTGGAGCTGAAGAGGCTGGGTGTCACCTGGTCCTGCCTACCTCTGATGGGGAGCAGCCAATTTCCACAGCCACTTCCTCCTTTGACACACCAGGCATTGGGAAGGGGAGCACTGGGTCAGGCCCTCCAAGGAGGCTCGTGGACACCGCTGGACTTCATAGATATTCTTTGGACTTGTTATGATTACTCTAGCCAATAGGAAAGAGTGGCCTGACTGCTGGGCCCAAAACAAGGGTAGCTACTCCTCCCACACAAGGGGCTCTAGGTGCTGATGAGGAAGGGAGAAATGGATGGCGGAACCAAAGTTTCCCAACTCAGACCTTTTGCTCACTCTTTGAAAAGATGAGGAAAACCAGTAATTTATATATGTCCAAAAAGAGGTTACATCTCAACTGAGAACAAGTGATGGGCTGCTTAAAAGAGAGGCTACAGGCTGGTAGTCATCCAAGATAATCCCAGTTTCAGCACCTGGAGTCACTTTGCACATAGCAAGGAATTAGCTGGAACAATTTACAGCACTAGAACTTAACTCGTACACAGAAGTCTCTCAAGTAGCTCTAAAGTTATTGTCTGATATTTGGGGATATTTTTCCCTTTACAAAAATAAGTAACTATTTTCCTGGGCTATTAGATTGATGGAAACTATAAGACAAATATTCTAATTTTATCACTGACGAAGCCAGTGATAAAATTAGAATATTTGTCTTATAGTTTCCATTACCTTAATTAAAGCAAGATAGCCATCTCTCGATGTACAAGCATTTTGGAAGCACCAAGTGAACTGGGGATCAGACAAATCAACCTTAAAATGGGACCATGCTTTCCCAGTACATCAGTTTGTGTTCCACTGCATAAACAAAGACTCCACATAGCTCTGACTTTTAGTGAAAACAGTTGTGGAGCACAACCCAACTGCTGACTTGGTTTTGCTTGACAACCTCATAAAAGACCCCCTTTCCTGAAAGATTTTAAACACAGAGACATCTTTTTACATGTGGCATTTTCAATTATGGTTTAACTTTATATATGTGTTTCCAACCTCCACGTTCTTCCATAGTAAAAAAGTGCAACTTTCATAATAGCTATCTTGGAGTGTCTTTTAAAATCTCATATTGTCTATAAATGACTTTTTAGCAAGTAGTAAGTATATATACTATCTTTAAAGTATACAGTAGATAATGTATTTAAGATAGGCACAAGCTGCTGGCAAGGTTTATCATAGGTTAGTGAAATAGGAAGACTGTGTTAAGAATACAATGTCCTTTAGATATTTCAGGATCCAGTCTACAGGTTAACTTGTAAATAGATTAGCAAAATAGTCACGTAGGTGATAATAATTCAGTATCGGACCCATGGAATATGTCCTCATTTTTTTGGAAGGGCCTTATTCTCTCCTCCCTTGGCCTGCTCATTCATCTGGGATGTCCTGTACTCTCAGTCTCTGGAATACCTACTTATTAAAGCACCTATTAATGATACTCCCCTCCCTAAGAAGTGCTTTCGCCATATTTTCTGCATGTAATAAATGATGGCACTGTTTTGGGTTGTTTTTTATATGGGCCCTTCCCAACAGGCGAAGGCTCCTGGGGTGCCCTTATTCCTCCTTGAACCCACAGGGTCTAACACAAAGGTCTGCCACATAGAAGATGCTCGATAAATAGTTGTTGGATGACTACATGAATAAAATATTTTTATTGAATTCATTCTTACTTCCTACTTAAAAAAGATATGTCATAAATAAAATTGACTTTGAAAATATGTTTAAGTACGCATTTCAAAAATTTTTATTGGCACATAGTTTAAAAATCTTAGTCATGATTTATCAAGCCACATCAATTCCTCTCCAAATTCGGTTGACTTTTCTCAGAAACACAACTTGAAGTAAAGACAAAAATAATGGGAGAAGGCAGAGAGATCACATTTTGTTTTCCTTTTCTTCGGTGAGATGTAATATTGACTGAAATATAGAAAAACTTGCACTAAGCACCTATTAAATGCAGATACTCTAAGTATTTTCTCTTAAATATGACATTATTTATGAAACCCTTATTTTTTTCCAAAGTTCCTTTGGATTTTTAATGGTAAGAAGTGTAGAGCCTTAAGATGACTGCTTTTCATTTCTTCAAGACAAGGGTTCAGCTGGTATTGGGGAAACAATCTCTGTTTGTTCCTGTCTGCTCAGGAAGACTGTTTCTAATTGATCTGGCATGGAATTTAGTTGGAGATGTGTATGTTGCAACTGAAGCACAGAGCCTGTATGCTTTGTAAAGTGATAACCATATGGGCCTTATTTGAAACATTTGAGGATTTTCGACATTAACCTGGGTTAAATTGAGCTATAAATTCAACTCAAATGTATACGTCCTGACAAATTCATCATCACTTTGGATAGATTCAATCCATGCTCCAGAGATTAATAAAGATGATGACCACTTATA
Source organism: Rousettus aegyptiacus (assembly GCF_014176215.1). Lineage (NCBI taxonomy): Eukaryota > Metazoa > Chordata > Mammalia > Chiroptera > Pteropodidae > Rousettus > Rousettus aegyptiacus. The sequence goes on from NW_023416286.1 coordinate 29,542,492, forward strand.
TCATATGCAAAGGTTTGTTTTGATAAAGTACCCTAATGTTGCACTTTGCACTGTTTAAATGCAAATTGCCTATATTACAGACATTTTCTACTGTTATCACTTTCAGTAGAATGGAAATGTTTCAAAATGATCTTTGGGTAAAGGAAAGGATATATAGTCAACTCTATTTCCTCTTACACTATTTTCAAGTGCACTTCGCTATCGTCATGAAGATTTAATTAAGCAAGCTCAGCTAAGCTAAAAAGCAAAGTGGCTGGAAGTTACTACTTATGGAAATGTCTTCAGAACTTATACAAAATAATTTATTTACTATTTTTCATTTAGGGACCTGAGAAATCACTAAAGGTTAAAAATACAACAGACATCTAGCGCTCCCTTCTCTTATTTCCGAATATTGAATTTAGAGTTTACATTTTGTTACAGATAATAGTACTAAGTTATGGATGTTGATGGCCCTTCCCTTGCAGCTTTAAATTGCCTTTAAAAAGATACAGTTTCTTTAATTAAAAAAGCTGCACAGAACTAATCCCTCTAGCTGAAAAAAGAAAAGTTTTAAGCAATCTCTTTCTGCTCTGAGAGAGAAAGGCAGACAATACCATAACAGATCAGAAACATAAGCTATAGTGTGCAGCCAGGAGCACAGCAGGGAACTGAATACTGCTCCGACTGTGTCATTTTTTAATCCCCCATCCCAGTTTTCCCCGTCTGACCTCATGCTGAGATGAAGTTATCACAGAAGACAGCTTTACTCTCACCAATGAATCCAACCCTGGGTCTGTATTATCCTTAGCAGATCAAAACACCGCTTTCATCAAATAGCATTATCTGCATAAAAGGCATGCAATTGCCCGATAATTTCACCCAAACTATGCTATTCATTTAAAGGACAAGAAGAGAAATGTAATTCATTCCTTTTGCAGGGTGGGAGAGAAGAGTGAGACTTGGGGAGAGGCAGAGGCCGGAGAAACTAATGTACCCCCTTTGCTCATGGGAACTTTTCTGTTTTTAACACAAAATCCCAAGAAGGGGTCCATTTAAAAGTCTCCCTATGCCTGTGCTTTAAGATTAATTGTTGGAGCAATTTGGTGCAGTTTGAGTGACAAAAGTGTAAGTTGTGTAGAAAACTGGCAGTGAGAAATTACAAAGCTTGCTGATGTCATTAGCCATGCTTCCCTGAACCCCAATAAAAACATCATATCCAGTAAAATTGGAGAAGCATAAGAATTAGCTGAAGAATTGGATGAAGTTTAACACAATGCTGTATGGGAGGAGGGGTGTTGTTCTTACTGGAAGTTCTTTCTATGCATTTTGAAACTTTGAATCCTTAGATTGGGAAGACAGACAGAAACTATCCCACAATTTTGGGTTGATACTTTCAAGAATATTTCAGAAATCTTAGCAGTGAAGACTAGCTCTAGCCTCCTTCAGATAGTTTTCCATTTTATGTTTAAATAGGGTTCTCATTTGCATTGTAGATTGTATGAAATGTTATAATGGGCTTCTCTTTAATGGATCTAAGTCCTTACTGAATGACATCAGTTGTTTTGCTCAAGGTATCATGATAGGTTAGAACAATCAGACAAAACCATTTGAGTCAAGTAAATGGAATTACTAAGAAGTACTAATACTCCCGTGTGGGTGTGGGTGACCTATTAGGTGTATGTTAATATCCTCATAATATGTATTATCATCATTTTAATGATCGAGCTTAAAAATATAAATCATCTGTTCAGTACTTTCAGAATTTACTCTGTACACTGACCCTGTACGAAATCCAGCTTAATCCCTACCCTTCCATCACCTAGACAACATCTGTACACAAAAATGTGTAGGACAATCAGAACTGTTTGAAGAAAGGACAACATTAAAATGTTTCAAATTGGTGGCTAGAAATACTCCTGGGAATTCATGAAACAGGTGAAGCGACAAAACAATTTTTCCTTGAAAGGTACTGATTCTTCAAGAAATGAATCACAGCACTATTCTTTGTGATCATCATTTTAATTACGTATATGTATTTTCCAAAGCATTTAAATGTAATTAATAAATAGGTAGTTTTTCCATACTGACTTCCTGAAACTGTAACTCAATACTAAAGTGCTTTGAGGCTAAAAGTCTACATAGATATATGGTCTACTCGGTAGTAAAGTTCAAATTCATGCTTCCAAAATATAGCTTCATGACATACAAATTATCTTAAATTTAATGTGATTAGGCATTAAACTATGGTATTTCCTTGAATTTAATGACTACTATTTTCATGTCAAATTTGATTACAAGAATCAGCTTTCAAAGTGAACTTTTTAAAATCCCAAAGCATTAACAGATCATTTAGGGTTCAGCCTTACAAAAACTTCTTGTCTGTGAAATATCAACTAAAGGCATGTAAGTATAGAGGTGAGTTTCTCGTTTTGGTGTGTGTGTGTGTGTGTGTGTGTGTGTGTGTGTGTGGCTGATTTTAGAAGTCACCTTTCTGTCTGGAAGTGCCAGGAGAGAAAAGCTATTTCCATCATTAATACAACTGCTACTCTCACCACACACACTTATGATGCAATTCATACACATGCACTATTTTCTCAAAAGAGTAAAGTATATCATGGACCATTGTACTTATTTGAAATGGAGATGGTAAGACAAACAATGTTTTTAAGATTTCAGAAAATTTAAATTCAACAAAGCATTTTCTTTCATATTTTATTTCTTCTTTATTTCCACTCCAAACTTGTCTTTGACTCAGGACTGATTTCTCTAAGAGACTGAAACTGGATTATTCATAAATCCAGATTTCAGAAGTAAATTAGATCACAGTCATATGAGTTCGTTTCTGGAAGTCTAAGTATTCATCTTCATAGGACATGAAATTGTTTGTGTTAAAAAGGGCACTAGATACGGCCCTACTTTCAGAGTAAAAGCTTCCAAAACAGGGCAGGAAAAAGTATTTGTAACAACATTTTAGGAATTCTCTTGACTGAAACTTTGGTACACTTTGCTTACACTACATTAAGACGGCAAAGGATAGCTTGTTCTGTAGTATGATAAATTCCTGAGAGAAGCATTGCAGATGAAGGCCGTGAAATGATTAAAGGACTCAGATTGGAATAAGGCAGTTCCGACAGGCTGTATGATCATGATTTTTTGTCTCTCTGATGAACATGTAGCTCTGGATTTTGTTGGTATATGGGAAGAAGCCAGGCATTCCTCAAGCAGACTGGGAGCAAGCAGAGTCTGGGCTGGGTAGAGTTAGCATTCCAATTTCTCTTTCTGTTTACTTAACCTTTCTTTCCTAGCCCAAATCCAGCACTTTTAATCCACAAAATCTATGAAAGATCAGGATGCACCTTCTCCTCTTTTATCCTTGGATAAGATATCTAGGAGAGAGGGGGAGGGGGTGAGGGTGGTTGAAGTAGGCCATGAGAAGATTATGAGCTAAGAGTCTATAAAGAGGCAGGAAATTGGCCGAGAGAGAATCTGAATTAAGGGAAAGAGAAGGGAGAACAAGCTTAAACTGAAGATAAACTGTGAGGATGCTGGAGGAAGAGTGCATCTGAGATTCCTAGGTTAGAATCCTGGTTTTATGCTCCAGACATCAGGGAGTTCTGCATCCATCTCTAGTCTCTCTATTTACACTGATGAGTATTGGAATCTGCCTCATGAGTCTAAGTGTTACTTAGGAACTAAAATCAGACCATCGTACAAGTAATATTAATTTTCAAACTTATTAGAAATCAACTTTTATTATATTTAAAAAAAATTTTGATAAAAAGGTTCTATGTTAAAATTTGAAGATTATCTTAATAAACAGGCTGACAAAATCTGTGATAGTCCTAGACCAATGTTTTTTTTCTAATCGTGATCTTTAGACCACCTACATCAGATTCACCTGGGAATTCTTAGTAAAATATATACTCCTGGGCCCGCCTCAGCTATATGGAATCAGACTCTCCAAGGATAGAACCGATAAATTAACATATTTAACAAGCTTTCCAGGGTATTCCTATGCACAGGAAAGTTTAAGAAGTTTCGCCCTGGGCTAAATATTTTGCTTAAAGGAACTAGATATTTCGGTATTTATCATTAGCCTATTAAAAATAAGTTGTTTTAAATAAATCTAGTTGAATTATTTTCAAAAGTCACTCATTCCATTTAAGAAACTATAATTCACAAAATGAAGAGGGTAAGGATATTTGAAGAAATTTTAGCTGAAAATTCAGTGACACTCAAAAGTGAATTTTGAATCATCCTTCCTAAGAGTAGTAAAATCAATGTTTTAAATTGAGATAGCATATTCTATGTATCATAATAGTTGAATTACTATGTACAAATTTTTCCTGATGATATCGTTCAATATAATATGTATGATTCTAAAATTATATAAATTTTAAATGAACTTTAAAATATGTATTAGTTCTGTTTATTATCAGAAATTACAGAATTCTTTGTGTGAGATGGAATAGGAAGTAACTTAATACATTATAACTTTGACCAGAAATCAAGAATAAATATATCCCCCAAATTAAGTGCTTTATTTGGAAGCTAGGCATTTACAGGTCAGCATCCCATGCTATTTCTAGGACAGTTTTCAAAAGTATCGCTCTTGTTGAAAGCCCTTACCTTTTTAACATAAAGCATTACCTCTACCCTGTCCTCATCACTTCCTTCTTTTGCAATTACTTGTCTCTTATTATATGTAATGATGTCGTTCAGTTTTCTCTAATCACATTACACATTTAAAGTTCTTATTATGAATAGTGGGGAAAACATTTAAATAAGCCTTTTTTTTTTTTTTATATCATCTCCACTACCACAATTACTGCTAGTACACCTGGTCCTCATTCTCCTCTCCCTCTGTCTCCTGACTCACTTTGCCTGACTTGCTGTTGCTTGCAGACAATGTGCTCAGCATATAGCATTCATCAGATCATGTAATCTCATAATGTCAAAAATAGTTACTATTATTTCCTGCATTGTAAAGATGAGTAAATTGGAAAGTAAGTAATTTGTCCAATGCACCAGGATTAATAACTCTTAATTTTAGAGACCACTTAATAATGACACACATTTCTTCCTTTTCGGAAAGAGAAATAGAACCAGCTCTGATTATGTTAGTTTACATTTTATACACACATACGTGTGTGTATATATATATGTGTGTATAAATATATATATATATAAAGTCATAGTACATACAGATATACAAATTCGATCTTGATGAAAGAGAAATGCCTCTTAACATACACAAAACACACATGCATGCACGCACACAGGCCCCTAATAAGAATTCCATAAAGAAAAAAAAAAACCTTTTTATTGCTTGAGTCTATTTTTGAGTAAAGTTATTTTACAGTGTGAAAAAAAATTGAACATAACAAAACCGTAGTTCTTGTTCTATAGGAACATTACTCATTTTTATTTTATGGGTTGTAGAGATTTACAATAAAATCACCCCAAATATAACATATTTTATAATTCCTTTAACTGTTTCTTTAAACGTGATTACTGCAGCCATCAGCACATATTTTGAAGTGTTGAATTAAGGCTAAACTTGAAGTTTTCTTCAGAATGATAGTTCTCTCTTCAATGATTAATAAATGTAGGGTAGAATTAAATCACTGTGGACTTGATACAGTTTTGAGATAATAAACCTTTGCTATTCTGATAAAAAAAAAAAATTCCAGGAAGGCTATAACTGCTCCAACGGCCTCTGGCTTGTAGAAATTGGTAATACTCTTTAAAGGACCAAGAAAGTTAAACAGAGTGAATTGTAAGCTTGCTACTACTTGAAATTACAAATCATTGGAAAACTGTCCATGAAAACACCTCAGGGAGTAAACGTGGATAATAATGGTTTACATGCGGTTGCAAAACAATAATGAACCTGTCCAATCAATTGTTCTCAATAGCAATAGATCACAGTAGAAGGAAAAATGCACATCCTTATTGACCCCTTGCACATTCTGTTGCTTTTCATTCTCGTGACTTTTGAATGGTTTCCTTTTATATTTAATCAAGCGGTGGCAGATTAACTCTGAATTATTACTCTTAACTCTTTCTAAAACCAGAATTTAATGTAAATAACTGAAACTGGAGTAGAAAATAAACCCATTATCTTTGCTTGCTTATAGATATATGTTATGATGGGAGAGTTTTTCTAGAAAGAACAGTGAAAAAACAGACTCATTCGTAAATCATAAGAGAAGTGAACTATGACCTAATCTCACTTTATTAATTTTGGTTATCTTTATAATAGATGCATGTTAGTATAGGTAAACATTTTTTGTCATGATCTGTGAAGACTGATAAACTATATGATTGATTATACCAGCATATTTTTACATGTATGGACATGCCACATGTTCAAGGTTAAACTGTAGAAAACAATTCTTTCATCTGTTCTCACTCCTTTAACCCCCACTGCCTTCCGATTCTATATTTACGTCAATGCAGTTTATCCAATAGAGAGCTATGGAAAGGATTAGATTAATTTAAGAAGACAAGGATAGCCAAAAATCTACTTGATACACCAAGAATCACTACCATCACAAACAAACTGAACTGTTTGTCAAACAACAATTGCATTTCATCTCAGGGTTAAATTGATCACATAAGACATAATAGAAAGTCCTCTCTATATCTGCATATGTCATAAGATGTCATGAGAATTAAATGAGATGTCATTTTTAGATTTTAAAGGGTTACAGATAATTTATTATTAATATCTTTCATTTATCTAACCAGTTATTATTCTTTCAGTTCTATAATTCATGCAGTAAAAACCAAAATAAATTTAAAGTATTTTAGTCATACACTTACTGTAATCTTTTGAGTGAAGTGATATTGCATTCTTTCAATTTTTTCTTATATTTAAACATTTATTTAATACTATCTGCACAGATCTAAAGATGCAAAACAAAGCATATGTTTGATCAACTTGTTCTCTCTTTTTGTGGTGATATATTATGTTGAACTACCTATGCTCATTCAACAACTACTTTTAATTAGTGATGAAAATATGCAAGCTGACTGAGCCCATGTCTTGGACTAGGGACACAGACTCCTCAAAAAGTGGCCTACATGACATTTGGTATGAAGCCTTAATTTATTACATTATATACGCAAACACATGATACATTTTTGTTACTATTAACACTGTATGACTGAGTATTAATCAATTATAAAAAGAAATGTGATTTTTAAGTGTGTGAGTTTGATATATTTAATCTTACTAGTGTTGTTCTGCTATAGATTATCATTTTTGATATCAAATTTTGGTAAGAATACTACTAATGGAATTTTTTCATGTTTAGTTAGAAAAACTGCTTTGCGGTTTAGTGTTTTAATTCAGTTAAACTCTTATCTGGAAGTGCCAACATTTCTTTAATTTGATAACAAAGTTGTCTCCAAATCTAAAATTCTAGATTTCGATTAAATCATACATTATTTTTATAATTATGATTTCTCAGACCTCTTGCTTGCTCTCTCTTTCAAATATATTTAAGAAACAAGTTTTTTGCCTGAGTTTAGAAAAATAACACAATCTAATGTAAAGTTGTGAGCTATTTTAATTATGGTTTTACGTCTTTGCAATGTTATGATTAGATTAGAAATTTACAATAGAAACAATACTAGCTGACTCAACATAGATTTGTACATGTGGAGATACCCACAAATATATATCCATTTGTGTGTATTTATCTGTGTATATGGATGGATGGATTGTAGATAGACAGACAGACAGACATGTGTCTATATTTATACCTATATTTCCTAGTATCGTTTCTTTTGTTTTAAAATAAACTAAGTTAACACAGTCTCTTTGATGCTTTAAAAATACTACGATTAAGAATCCATCTTATTTTTCTTAATTTACTATTTTTCTAATACATGTGTATAACTATAAAAGAATCATCACAACACAGAAGAATTTCAGTCTGAGTTCTTTATATATCTCAGTGGTCAAAAGGCTTATCTGAGTAATATAATGTGTAATACTAACTTTTATGTGGGATTCATTCTTTGATTACCCTTTTTTCAGTTATCTATCCTTTTATACCTAGAGCTTCTGATTCTGGGTTTTTCCAGATTGGTGATAAATTGTTCTCTTTCAAACGAGGTATTTTTCCTGATGTGTTTGATAATTTCAGTTAAATTTTTGGATCCTCTTCATCTAGGAAGCAAGAATTCCAAAGAGTGAATTCTGGTTAATATTTGACAATACAGGTTTGTGATACTCTAAAAACACTTATACCTAAAGTTTCATTTTTTTTGTATTACAAATATTAGTAATTTTTCATAACTATTCTAAGCTAAACATACTTAGGTGTTAGCTCATATTATTTTTGTTTAACCTAATTTATCCACTGCTTACTGCTTTTTTGACTATATGGCTTAGCAACATTTTTTTCACATGGTATTTATTATGTAAATTCAAAATGACCTGAGAGTTATATATTCTGTGTAATGCTAGCTGTCTGTAACCTGGGACTGTAACCCTTATTCTCATTTTTTCCACATGCTTTGTTGCCATAGATCTTTCTGGGCAACCTTAAATTAAAGCATTTTCCTCCCTCATGACCTGTAGTAATTTTTTTGTAATGTGAATAATTGTGATGACAGAATTAATTTGAGTATGAAAATATAAGGGGAAAAGTCATTATATTTAACTCAAATTAATTGTTAATTTTGTGAAACTGGATATTGAGAGCAAACCGAATTTTATAATGTCAAATAAAAGCTAATTTCCTGAGTTGATTTTTTAAGTTTTTCAAGAGTTTGAGAGAGTGCAAGGGATGAATTGAAAAGTCACAATTGTTATTTGATAAGTTTAAATGAATAAAATATTCAAGATGTGTGTGTGTGTGTGTGTGTGTGTGTGTGTGTACTTTAAATAAGGATTTCCAAAATTTCGTATTTACTAAGTAGATTCTTACTGTTATACAACAGGGTGATGTCTCAGTTTGGAAACACAGAAAGAAAAATAAATTAATATTGAGTTGTTCTTTATAAAGAAAACTTGAATCTCAGTGAGAAAAAGACGATTAAAGAAATATTTTAAATATACCAGAACTCAAATTTTATTAATAACTCTTCAGCTAACAGCATAACTACAGACAATATTAAAATTGCCTACACAGAAAAAAAAAGATACAAAGGTACATTCGTTATTATAAGAAAATAAATTATCATATAAAATAGGGCTTTTGAAAGTTTTTATTTTTTTACAGGTTTTACTCAATGGCTCCTTTGACCAAAATGAAAAAATAAGTAAAACATTAGTAATACTATTTTGTAATGTGGACTGATGAACTATATTATAAAACTTTACTAAAATATTAAACAAACCTATAATTCTTCGTATTACATATCATTGGTTTCAAGTCACCATAATATATATAAACTAAGTTTATGCTTAAAGCTAGTTAAACTTTCTAAAAACAAATTAATTTTTTCACCTAAAGCAAATATTTTTTGAATAATTCATAGTTCATTTATTTATTATACATATCTTGCCTCATTTACATTCAATTTCCTTAATATTCAAGATTGGTCATAGTAAAATATACTTTAGCAAAAGAAAATTGAGAAAGAAAAACAGGAATATTGCAAATTTTTTCCACCCCAAGTTAATACCCATTTCTGGATATCCTAATTTGCATGCTGTACAGACTATATAATATTTAAAACAAGATTTGAAAAGCATTGCTTACTTGATGACTTTGTTTTTGAAAAAGAGTATTTCAGTAAACTTTGTCCTGCTTCAAGAGAACAGAGCTTCTTTTAATGCAGCAAATAGTTTCAGCATGATCTTTTCCTTTATGTTTTATTTAAAATGTTAATGGAGTAAATCCACAATTCACATAATTTATTTTGAAACACTTTTGTTCAGAATAATGCACTGTAAGAACAGTGATATACAGGCAAGTTTCCTTAAAGAACATGCATCAATTCAGTTCCCTTTTGAAGCATATTGCAAATGCCCTCTAACAGGGCACGGCAACATTACATAAATCATCTTATATGAAAAATTAACATGACATCAAATATTTATAAATATTAATGTGTATGTTAATATAACCAAAGCTGTAACAAACAATCATAACCTTGCCAAGTTTCCTAGGACAGGCACCGCTGATAATGATATCCATTATCTCTGGAGGAACGCACAATTATGAAAGTTATACACAGGATGTTATGTTCTTAGCTGCTTTTAAATTTATCCATTAAATGCCTACCTTATATATAATATTAACCCTTTATACACTCATTCTTAAGAAACAGGCAGTTCATGGGGTATATATTTTAAAAAACATTTTTATTTAATCACTCAAACGGAAAGTCCCTGATTTTTCAAACGACTTTATGCATAACTGGAGTATATGGTATGCTACAAATAAATTCACTTGGATTGATCACATTAACATGTGTTAAATACCACATATACATTTAATCATGAATATGCTGCACCTTGTTCAAGAAAGCCACCCTTGCAAAGATGGATTGGTAGTTTGGGCCTCTAAAATGTAATATGCTGTGCTAGCTCTATTCTGTCTAGGAAAACTCTCTTTCAAAGTGTCTGTGTTGAGAATGGGGTAGAAGTGGGCAGTTCTTGGGTTGCCTGCATTCAGGGGTGTCAAGTCCATAGACAGAGCTTTTAATTAGGCGTGGTCAGCCACACTACGTTTTGTTTGGGATACTTTTTCAGATTCAGCATTGTTGGCAGGTATAGTTAATTTAGTCAGTAAACATTAAAACAACATGATTTCAGATGAGAGGGTAAAAGGGCCAACATTTTAAATACATACATATAGTATAGATTGAGTCAAATCTAGTTTAGAATCCACAGGTTTTTATGGGCAAAACAAGAAGATAACTTTATTTGAGGACAAACATACTTTCGGATCAAAGATGTTTTGCTTTCCTGAAAGTAAAAGGCCTCCAGTATTCACCGGTTCAAATCTGCTCCCAAGCTTGTACGTTCTTCATTTTAAAGTTCTTTAATTTCCAGTCTGATTTTTCAGTATTACAAATAGACTCTGCTTTTGTGGTATTAGGCTCTGGAGAGAACCTGCTCTAGGTCACTTGTGGTGAGGATGGTTTAGCTGTGGGTGTTGTGGTCAAGTGTGAATCATATTTCCACTTTGAAAGGTTTGGCTTTCTCCTGGATCTAGGGTTGAGTTTGGAAAATTTTGACTCTGGATAACATTGATAATTCAACTTATTTTGCTCTTGAAAAACTAAATATAGAATAAGTAATGTCTGAAGTGGTCAAAAAATGTCACCCCAAAATATTTCCCAATTACAAATTTATTTTTTTGCAAATCTTTAAAAATATAATTGACTTTAGATGGGATGTTAAGCTGAATACACACTTTAGTGCTAGTTGTTTTAATTAGATGAGATCAATATTTAGTACCATTCTCAAGTGAGTCAAACTTTTGAATGAGACGCCAAGAAAAAGGGTGAAGTCGCATACTAGACATTACTATGTGTTAGACAAATACTTCGATATGTATTATAGATACAGTCTTTCAACCTCTCCGCCACCCCCAAATATATAATATTTTGGTGTCAGCAATTTTACACTCTCATCCATATTATCATATCTTTTATTTTTGGTCATTCTTCCAAACAGGTTATTTCTTTCATCTTTTTTTTTTTAAACCTTATCTTGATTTCCTTGCTAGCTGCTACCTCTTTTAAATTGTATTCATTCATTCATTCATTCATTCATTATCTCTATACAAGAAAAATCCTTGAAGTATGCCTACACTTGATGTCTCCAAGTGGTCTAATTCCATCTTTCTTAAATTTAATCAAACTTTCATCCCTGTCTTTGCAGAGAAACCACTGCCCTCAGGGTAGCGAAAGATCTCACCAAAACACTGAGATCTAAAGATAGGACTATAGAATGCTTACCCAGCATGTCAGGCTCACTTTTCAACAAAAAAATTACAATGCATACTAAAGGTAAAAATGGAGATATTAATAAGCATCTGAACTATAGAGTCAGAAAAGCAGGAATGTTGGAAATATTAGACTAGGAATTTAAAAAACTATGATTAATACGCTAAGATCTTTAATGGAGAAAATATACAACATGCAGGAATGAATAGGTAATATAAAGAGAGAGATGGATATTCTAAAAAAAGAACAAAAAAGAAATGCTAGCGATAAAAAATACTGTGACATAAATAAAGAATGCCTTTGACGATCTAAGTAATAAACTGGACATGGATGAGGAAAGAATCTTTGAGACTGAGATTATGGCAATAGGAATTTCTAAATCTACAAAGAAAAATAAAAGCCTGGGAGAAAACAAAACAAAATAGAATACCCAAGAACTGTGAGATGACTTTGAAAGGTGTAATACATGTGCAATTAGGAATACCAGAAGAAGAAGAAAGGCACAGCTGCAATATCTGAAACAATAACAACTGAGAATTTCCTGAAAATAATCTCAGACACCACATCACAGATCTAGGAAACTCAGAGAACATGAAAATGAATTAACAAACAAAACAAACAAATGAACAAACAAAAGCTATACTTAGGTACATATCATAGTCGAACTTCAGAAAAGCAGAGATAAAGGAAAAATCTTGAAAGAAGCCAGAGAGAAAAAGCACCATACGTACAGTGGAGCAAAAATAAGAATTAGATCCAGCTTCTTCTCATGGAGGAGAAACCATGGAACGAAAGCAAAATATTTAGTGTAGAGAGAAAAAACCCACCAACCTAGAATTCTATACCCTGTGAAATTATCCCTCAAAAGTGAAGAAGAAATAAAAACTTTCTCAGGCAAACAAAAACTAAAGGAATTTGTTGCCAAGTGTATCTGCCATTTAGAAATATTAAAAGAAGTTTTTCAAGGAAAAGGAAAATATAGTTTAGATAGACAGATCAACATAAAGAAGAACATTAGAGAAGTAATAAATGAAGGTAAAATCAAAATTTTTACTTTTATTATTCTTAATTGATATAATAGCTTGTTAAAAATAATGGCAACAATGTATTCAAGTATGTATGCATATACTTATATGACTGTGATGTATTTATATGTTATTTATGTATATATTATATATTACACATTATTTATAATATATTTATATATGCATACATATAAGTGAAATGAATGACAGCAATGATCTGAGATAGGACAGAAGGGAAAAATTAGGAATATTTTGCTATTGTAATATACTTGCACTACTAGTAAAATGCTATACTGTTATTTGAAAGTATACTTGAATAAGGTATAAATGTGTACTGTGAACTCTAAGACAACCACTAAGAGAGTGAAAAAAAAAAGATGTATGAGTGCTATGCTAAAAAAGGAGAAAATGATAGCTACAGGATGCTCAATTAAAACCACAAAAGATAGAAAAAGTATAGCGTAGAAAAAAAGAACAAGGGCGACATGTAGAAAACAGTAACAAGCATGTTATATATTAATCCAACAATGCCAATAATCACCTTAGCCATCAATTAATGGTCTAAATATATACATCAATTAAAAGAAAGAGATCATCACAATGGATCAAAAAAGAGGGTCAACTATATGTTGTCTACAAGAAATTCAGTTTAAGTATAAAGACACATATAGATTAGAAGTAGATGAATATGGAAAAATATGTTAACACTAATCAAAAGAAAGCAGAAATAGCTATATTAATTTTAGAACAAATCTCAGAGCAAGGAAAGTTTTCAGGAATAAAGAGGGACATTGCATACATAATGATAAACATGTCAATACTTCCCAAACAGGCTCACATGGGTTCACCAGTAAATTCTACTGAACATTTAAAGCAAAAATTATACCAATACTCTTTCATCTGTTCCAGAAGAGAACCCATAGAAGAAATAACTGATAAGTTGGCTTCACTAAAATGAAAATCATCTGCTCTGTGAAAGGCAATGTCAAAAGAATGAGAAGTCAAGCCACAAAATTGGAGAAAATATTTGCAAAAGACAAATCTGATAAAGGGTTGTTATCTAAAATAAACAAAAACCTCTTAAAATTCAACAATAAGAGAATGAATAACCAGAGTAAAAAATGAGCACAAACCTGAATGGACACCTTACCAAAAAACAAAAACAAAAACAAAAACAAACAAACAAAAAACACAGATAGCAAGTAAGCATATAAAAAGATGTTCCACATCATATGTTATTAAGGAATTGCAAATTAAAATAATGAGATACACATCTGTTGGAATGGCCAAAATCCAGAACACTGACAACATTAAATGCTGGTGAGGATGTCAAGCAACAAGAACTCTAATTTATTGCTAGTGGGAATGCCAAATGTTCCAGGCACTTTGGAAGACAGTTTGATGGTTTCTTGCAAAACTAAACATACTCTTAGCATACGATCCAGCATATCTACTATAATTCTGTTGAGTTATCAGTCTATCAAGTGTGTTTTTAGCCTAGAACTCTCTTTCTCATTCCCCTACTTAGTAAAACCTACTTCTCACTGAGTCCAAGATGAAGCTACTGAATAGCCTGTGGCTAATATCTCAGCTATTATACCTGTCATACTGAACCTGATACTGAAAGGACACCCAAAAAAGTGATTATTGAATGAATGACTGAACTGTAATTATTTCATGTATTTAACTCTCTATTAGTAGGTTGCTAGTTTTTCAAGTGCAGGGACTCCAAAGTCTTTAAATTTTTCTATTTCCAGTACCCAAGATACCATTTAAAATAACAAGCATTCAATGATTGCTTCTCAAATGATCAGAATATAAATATAGAGCAAATTGGTAACAATAATTGTCTTTGAGAGGCTTATGGATTTTGTTCACGTACTACTTATTTAAAAGTAAAATGTGTATACATATATACACTAAGCATAATTTCATTTGTATCCATTGTATATATTTTAGGTATCTATTATTTATAAATATGATTTATTTTTTACAAACCTAGTTGTTATCTGTAAAATGAAGATTTAGCCCAATGAGTGCCCATCTAGCGTTGAATCTACTAAACACATGCTCATATAGATTTCACGTAATATAAAATGTGTATGATTTATACATTAATTATATACTATGTTTACATGAATATGCAGAGATATATTCCTTTTCAAGGAAAATATATGCATACATTATATAAGAAATCTTTAGTGCTAATTCATTATACCTTTCCCTTCCCCAGACCCACCCCAAATGTATACCTTCATAAATGGAATTCAACAGTGTGGCAATTTTCACTGTGATCAAGAAAAAAAGAAAAAGAAAAAAAGAAAGAAGAGAAAGAGGAGGAGGAAGGGGAATTATATTGAGTGGTTTAAATAGAAGCACAAAAATTCTCAGGCTAAATTCTAACATTTTGCTCATAGAAACTTCTAAAGTTCCTTCTCAGCAACTGCTTTGTATATAATTCTAAGAAACTTGGTTATATTGCTTTGAAATGTGTGGTGGTTTAGATACAGAAAATCAGAGATTCTACCTATTGGCATTGAAAAGAACACTAACCTAACTAAAAAACAAATAAACAAAAACACAGAAACAATTTAAAAGTACACAGAGGTACTTAGAAAAGCTGGGTTGTGTGACTTCAGTTAATATAAAGGGGGGATATCTTGACTTTCTTCAGTATCTTCCAAGAAAGTCATTGCACAATATTTATAATTATGGCCTTGCATCGTTAGGAAAGGTTTACTTATGTATATATCTCAGAATATTCTGGTTTAGAAATTTGGAAACAGTTCATTTAGATAAAACCCCATTCAAAATGGTTAAAGTAGCAAGAGTGAATCACTTCATGATGTTTCCAGAGTACAAATATTTAATTTTCATTCATTCGCTTCTCCTTCCCTCCCTTACTCCCTCCCTTTTTCTTCCCTACACACACACACACACACACACGCACACACGCATTTGATTTTATTTATAATACTTATTTGGTGTTTGACTTGGTTCAGTTGAACTTTGCTAACATGGTAGGCTTATAGTTTAAGAAAAATACAGATATAATAAGATATTAGCTCTTGAAAGTAATCTACCATTCATTTATATATTAAAGGATGCATTGCTCTCTATTCATTATTCATTTAAGTCCACTCAACTCTCAATTATCTCTGGTAATAGAGAGTGAGGACAGAATGAAGAGATGAAATCTATTCCTAGTCCCAAAACACAACTTTCAATCTCCTTTCTGAGTTCTTTACAAGACAGCAATACTTCATTTCCCCTTCTTTGTAGATTCATTTCAATTGTAGAATGACCTTAAGAAAAACAGCCCAAGAGAAAGAACCAAAGCACAGGATAATATTAAATCCTCCCCTTAAATTAAGATAACAAATGAAATCTTTAATGACATCAAAGAAAACAAACTGGAATGATTTTTCAAATATTGTCTCTGGAACCGTGGGTCACTTCCAGAGAAAATAGTTGATTGCCCTTTATTAAACTACACCAAATATTTTGCAAACCATTTAATCATTTCAAAAGTTAGCTTCTTATAAGCATAAATATGCCTTAACCTTCAGAATAGTTAGAACTTAAAATGTAAATATCATTATACATTCTATGACCTGCAAAAGAGGAGGACAATTAAGTATTTACTAACACCGTTAAATACAGAATTAACAAAATCTTACAAACATGTCACCTGGACTGTCAGCATTGGAATGAGCTTCCTTAAGTAGCAATAATATTGACCTTTTTTACTAAGTGCGAACAGCATTTATCAAACAAGGAATCAATATCAAGCTGAAGCTCCAAGGTCTTATCAGCTAATCCTAAAGAACATCACTCAGTGGAGATTCTGGGATGGTGATTAGCATAAATGCAAAAATGAAAAGATCATGTAAACAAATGCACTCAAGTTTGTACACAGTTTTTATAGTTGATATTTATTGAACACTGAGGAAAAGGAGAACAAGAACTTGAAGACTGTTTATCCCCTCTAGAAAATCTGTATTAAACAATGTGTAAAATAAAATCCATTCAGACACATAGAAAAGTTCACTATAATTTAACATCTATTGTGATGTGGGAAGTCAATAGCCATTGATTACTTTCTTTGTGAAGACCCAATGAAATCCTATAAACTAGCATTAAGTTTGATGGTGCAAAGAATCAGAATATTTTAAAACACTGTTACCAATGCTGATTTTTTTCTTTTATGCATCTGGAGATCTTAGATGAGTATTGTGTCCAAAAAATCTGTGTTCCCCACGAGAAGATGTGGGGAAAGAGAGACCAGTCTGTGAATGTGGCTCTGAAAAACTGCCTCTAAAGACAGGACCAGGCAGTTCATCTGGGGAGGAGATTCAAACTCTATCTGTGATCTTCTCAATAGGAAATTAAATATTTGGAAGAAAGGAGAAAAATCTAGAAATTTCATAGATGTAAAAATAGAAGAAAGGAAAAAGAGATATGCCATTGTATAGCATGGATATAACTTTTCTAGCTGTATAGACCGAACTTTTAGAACTGAGAAATGTGTTATTTGTGGTACAGCCAGAGGTCTATGTGCTATGGGAAATAAGCTGAATTAAATGTTAATTCTGTTTAAAACAGATTGTTAACTGGTCCTTTACTTATTATTCCAGTCTGTTGAGGCTGTCTGTTACAGCAAAGAGAAGTTAGATCTTCCAGTCTATCATGAGTTATACCAAAACATCTTCTATTGAGATCACTTCCAAACTCATTTTATAAGTCCGGAATTATCTTTATACCAAAGCCAGATAAAGACAATACAAGAAAAAAAAAACTACAGGCCAATATCCCTGATGAATATAGATGTGAAAATCCTCAACAAAATACTAGCAAACCAAATTCAACAGCACATTAAAAAGATCATATACCTGGGATGCAAAGATGGTTCAACATACACAAATCAATTAATGTGATATATTACATCAATATAATGAAAGATTAAAATTATATGATCATCTTGAAGAAAACGCATTGGTGAAAATTCAACATCCATTCATGATAAAATTATACTCTCCACAAATTGGGTATAGCAGGAATGTACCTCAACATACATGGCAAGCTCACAGCTGACATCATTCTTGATGGTGAAAGGCTGAAAACTTTTCCTCTAAAAGTGGCACCCCCCCCCCAAAACAAGGGTACCCACTCTCTCCACTTCTGGTCAACCTAGTATAGGAAGTTGTAGCCAGAGAAATCAGCTAATAAAAAGAAATATAAGGCATCCATATTAGAAAGGAAGAAATAAAGCTATCTCTATTTGCAGAAAATATAATATATATAGAAAACTCTAAAGATTACACCAAAAAAACCACTAAACTAATAAGCTAATTTAATTTAGTTGAAGGATACAAAATCAACATACAAAAATCAGTTGTGTTTCTATATACTAACAATGAACTATATGAAAGAGAAATAAGGAAAGAATCCCTATCCCAAGAGTATCAAAAACAATAAAATACTTAGGAATAAATTTAACAAGAAGGTGAAATTCTGTGTACTGAAAACTATGACATTGATGAAAGAAATTGAAGAAGATACAAAAAAATGGAAAGACCTTCCATGTTCATAGAATGAAAGAATATTGTTAAAACATACTATCTAAAAGCATCTATGGATTAAATGCAAGCTGAAATTCTAATGGTATTTTATAGAAATAAAAAAAAAGTCCTAAAATTTGTATAGGACTGAATAGCTAAAACATTCTTGAGAAAGAAGAACAAAGCTAGAGGTATCGTACTTCCTGATTTCAAACTATACTACAAAGGTATAGTAATCAAAATGAGATGGTACTAGCATAAAACAGACACAAAGGCCAATGAAACAGGATCAAGAGCCCAGAAATGAATATATATAGTTTACTAATATTTAATAAAGAGCCAAGAACACTCAATGAGGAAAAGATAGTCTCTTTAATAAATGGTGTTGTGGAGTTGGAAATCCACATGCAACATAATAAAACTGGACCCCTATCTTACGTCACTCATAAAAATTAACTCAAAATGGATTAAGTATTTAAATGTAAGAACTAAAACTAAAACTCCTAGAAGATAAAAGCTCCTTGATATTGGTATTGGCAATAATATTTTAGATATGACACCAAAAATGCAAGCGACAAAAGCAAAACTAAATAAGTGGAACTACATCAGACTAAAAAGCTGCTTTACAACAAAAGAAGCAGTCAACAAAATGAAAAAGTAACCTACAAATGGGAGAAGATATTTGCAAATCAAATGTATGACAAGAGATTAATATCCAAAATACATAAGAAACTCATACAACTTAATAGCAAAGAAACAAATTATTTGATTATAAAGTCAGCAAAGGATTTGAATACATATTAGTCCAAAGAAGATATACAAATGGCCAACATGAAAAGGTGCTCAATATCACTAATCATTTAGGAAATGGAAATCAAAATCACAATGAGATGTTACCTCAGACCTGTTAGAATGGCTATTATCAACAAAGAAAAAGAAAAAGAAAATAACAGAAGCTGATAACGATGTGGAGAAAAGGGAACCCTTGTGCATTGTTGATGGGAATGTGGAACAGCTACTAGAGAAATAGAATGGAGTTTTCTCAAAAAACTAACAATAGAACTACTATACAATTCAGCAATTCCACTTCTGGGCACTTATCTGAAGGAAACATATCTGCACCCTCATGTTCTTGCATTATTTACAATAACTAAGATATGAAAACCACCTAAGTGTCTGTCAATGATGAATGAGTAAAGAAAATGTGACACACACACACACACACACACACACACACACACACACACACAGGAATATTTTTTAGCCATAAAAGAAGAAAATCCTGCCATTTGCAAAAACATGCATGGACCCCGAGGGCATTATGCTAAGTGAAATATGTCAGACAGAGATAGATAAATACTGTATTATCTCACTCATATGTGGAATCTAAGAAAAAAACTGAACTCAGAAACAGAGAGCAGATTGGTGTAGCCAGGGGTGGGGTGGGAGGATTGTGTGAAGGTGATCTAAGGATGCAAACTTCTAATTATGAGCTGGAAAAGTTCTGGGGATGTAATGTATAGCATGGTGATGATAGTTAATAATATTGTATATTGTACACTTGAAAGTTGCTAAGAGAGTTGATCCTAAAAGTTCTCACCACACACACACAAAAAGGAGAGCTGAGGTGATGGATGTGTTAAATATCCTTATTGTGGTAATTATCTTGCAATATACACATATAACACATCATCATGCTATACACCAGAAAATTACACAATGTTTATGTGTCAATTATATCTCAATAGAGATAAAAATGACATCTTCCATCAAAAGAAGAAAATAAATCCCTTACGACTGCTTCCTTGGAATGGGGAAACTTAGGAGATAGCAGCGGAATCCCAAAGGTATGTTAGGAAAAGTTCCTCTGTCATTTACCCACAGATGCATAGCTATTTGGGGGTCAACATTTGTCTCAAAGTGTATTATCATTTTATAAACACTTTCTCTCTGTTCCTGAATGTGAACATCCTATTTCAATTGAGTAGATGCCTTTTAAAAAGGTGTTCTGCATTTGGCTTTCAAGAATCTAGCCATTCTAGACAAAAAGGCACCGGAGGAGTTCTTATGATTTATCATGTCTATGATCCATGAATTAAAAGGCCTCAGTGAGTGAGGCCATTATGGTTTATTGCTTCTGGGACCAAGTACTACACTGTGTGAAAAGAAACTGGCATAAATGCCTGAATAATAAAAGTCTCTAAATACTGATTTACCTGTCAGACTAAATAGGCTCAGAAAGAATGCTAATTAAAAAAGAAGAAACATGTAAATACAGATTTAAAGTTCTTTTATTCCAAAAATCGTAATGGAAAGCTAGATAATTTTCATGTGAACTATGAGAAAAGTTGTACATAACCATTTGTATTCCATTATTGGTTGACATGTTTTAGTTTATAGTACAAACAAGTGAGAACACCGACAAAAAAATTACACGAAAGCTTTCAATATGCTAACAGTGTCACTTTTGCTTCTTAGCTGTTTACAGGGCCCTGAAATTGTACATGTTTACAAAATCACAGACTAAAAGTTACTATAAATAACGTATAATGAGCTTACAATTGCTCTGGTTTGGAGCACCTATTCATTCCTCGGATTCAGCCACATTTCTTCAGGCAAGCTTATGTCTAAATGATAACAAATTACTGAGTGTCTTGTCAATATTTTCACATCTTTAAGGAATCCCACTCTCTTTGTTTAAAAGCACATCAAGTGTCATACTAACATCATATATGGGAAGATTTTTGTTATTACCATCAATCCCCCTGCCAAAATTGAAAATCCGAATCCTTAATTCTGGATTAGGTTTTTAAGGCTCTAAAAAAAGTTGCTCAAATACCTGTATTCTTGAACAGGGATCAGCAAACTTTTTCTCTAAAGAGCCAGATAGTAAATATTTTTGGCTTTGCGGGCCGTAGGATCTCTATAGTAACTATTTAACTCTGCCATAGTAGCATGAACGCTGTTATAGGTGATATAAATGAGTGAATGTAGCTGTGTTCCAACAAAATTTTATTCATAGAGAATGAAATTTGAATTTCATGTAATTTTTACATGTCCCAAAGATATTCTTCTCCCCACTCCCACATCATTTAAAAATGTAAAATACATTCTTATCTTATGGGATGTAGAAAAAACAGGTGGCAGGCTGAATTTGGCACAGGTTATAGTTTCTCAAACTTTGTTCTTGAAGATGAAATGACAATGATTTCTAAGCCTCATCCACCCTTGTTATTTTAGAGAAAAGGGTTGGTCATTTTAATTCACTTTCTTTTCCTAATCAACAAGACATTTCATGAGGCACTTTCTGTAACAAGGTCTGGAAGAAAAGGGGGAAAGTGAAAATCAGACCTCAATGTGTGTCTCAACTTCAGTCAAATAACCAAGGAGGCTGAGCAAAGCAGATGTGGGCCTGTCCTGGGATTCATTTCTGTGGACACTCCTGGGAAGCATAGTGTATTCTTTCTCACTTTGTCTTTATGCTGAAATGCATTGATTTTCTTATTGGTTCTTTTTTCCAATTAATTTGATTGCTTTCACAGTGTGTGAGGTTAAGTGTAATTTTTTATTTTTGTCCTGATAAGAATCAGTATCTGAACTATTTTCTACATTGTTCAAAATTCACGGATTCTATGTAAATAATAGCATAATCACAGTATCTACATCAACCTGATATGAAATACTTCATTACCAAGTTGGTATAATAATCCAAAATTTCATTGTCTAAATAGATATTTTGTAGAATTGGGACATACTATGTTATCTATGCAAATTAACTTCAGATTCTAACTCTAGTAATTGTCATGCTAATGCTTTAGAATATTAGTAGACAATATTTTAACATGATTATTAAAATCCTTTTTTTGGATGATAAAGTTCTAGTTTGTCATGCCAATATAAAAATGAAGTAAGAATAGTCCTTAATTAAAACAATTAATGACAAAAGTTTCTAAGTTGTTTCACAAAGGAAACTTAAACAGGAAGACCTTACAGATCAACTTTTAAGTCTTATGAGTACTTAAAACTGTGCTTCCTTTGTTTTTAATCTATTTTGTACAGAAATTGTCCAGTATATTTGAAATCATTTGCTTCCATGATTCATCCAACCTTCCCCATATTAGCCTACAAGTTCTTGGAGGGGAGGAATATGTCTTATTCATTTCATACTCCTAGGACAGCAAAATACCTAGAGTGGTGTAAATACAATGAATTTTTGTAGAATGAGTGAATTGTATTATCTTGTAAACCAACTTATTTGGGTTAATTAGAGGAACTAGTGATCCTGATCCAGTTGCCTTGACCTAAATCTTCCACAAAACAAAGAAAAAGTCCGTACTACTTGAACAAACTTCTCTTATTGAAGCCTTATCATAGAAACTTTATAATATAGATGTTTTATAGATCTAAATGTGAATTGCCTCAACCTTAGCTATTTTAGCAGCAGATAAAAAGTTTTCTGTAACTTATGAGCCTGTGTATAAGAGCAAAATGTGGATGTCTGAGGGCTTGGGGTAGTGGCAAGGGAACAATGCAGGCGGGGCACTTGCTGATGTTGCAAACTAGGCTATAAGCTGGCAGGTCTAAATGGAGATTCAAGCCATTTCGGGGGTTAACATAGGGCATAAAAAGTCGTTATTTGTTTTCCTGGTACTATATATGAGGTGCTTCTCTGTTTGTGATAAAATACAGAAAATGTCAAGACAAATTTAAAGTGACTTTAAGAACCTTGATTTATGCTCCTTGAAAATGCTAAGCATTTTATTGCATTGCACTTACCTATCAAAAAAATGGGTAAAGTAATGACTTCAATATTCTAAGGGCTGTGAAACTGTTTAGAAATAAGTCCTTTAGTTAAATAGTGGCTCTGACTGAACCTGTCTCTTGAAGTTAAGCATCATAAGGGAAAACTCTAAGCCTACTCAGTAAATCAAGAAACTTCCTATCAGATTTTCTTCAGCTCACTCAGAACATGTCATTAACAGAAAAAGAAAAAAAATCTTTTAAAGTGCCTGTCCTTCTTTAAAAAGCTTTGAATGCGCTGATTTTATGGCTGGATTTATCTTTCATTAGAACAACAAGCTGTGTTACCCTAAAGGGATAATGTCACTATTTTTAGTTAAATAAGTTCCATAGAGTAGAATATATTTTAGACAACTAAAAACTAGATGAAATGAGATGAGAGTTTGAGGTGAGTTAAGAAGGGTGGTCAAAATCCCCGCTCTATGAGAGCAAATCTCAGCTTAATCTTTGCTGCTGTATTGTGGGAGGGTCCTCCAGTTGTACCTCTCCTTCCCTGCTCCCAGCTTTTCTCCCTTGGTGTCCTCTCTGCTGGATTATGGTTCTGGCTTATTTCTGTACATAGTAGGCTAAGTCTGGAAGTTTCCCACAGTTAATATTCATACTAATACTAATACAAAAAATAACACTAACGCTAATACTAACACTAGTGAAATTTTATGTAGCACTTATTATGTGTCAAATTTCAACAGTGACCAAATTTGGATCTGATAATTTGATACATTTTTTTTCAAGAATCCTGAAAACTCTAAAAGATCTGTATTAGGACTTGACTCATGGATTGGCACCACATTGACAAAACAAAATCTGAGCAAATCTCTCACCCACCTCAATCAAAAGGCTCAGCTATTAAAAATTTGTTTTAGATGGCCAAGGTGGCTTTTCCAAAGGCAAAAATCTGACACCCGTAATGTCAATTATAGGAAGGGTGGAAGTTACCTTTTGAGAGTGTTTTGTAAATGGTGGGTATATAGTAAACAGTGTAACCTTCCCCTAGAAGAGGTTTGACTTTTGCCCTGGAAGTAATCTTTGTTTGCATGGGGCTTTGGGCTAGGCAGATAAAGACGATGTGATTTAGGGTGGAGCTTTGGGCCTAGAGACCCAAACACTGAGGCCAACCATGTGGGCAATTAATCATACCTATGCAATGAGCCCCAATGAAAACTGAACACTGAGGCTCAGGTCGCCTCCCTGGTTGGCCATACCCCATGTATACTGTCACACATCAATACTGGGAAAGTAATGCCTCCTGATTCCACAGACTGCAAAAGCTCCTAGCTTGATATTTCCCCAGCCTCTTCCCTATGCACTTCTTCCTTTGGCTGATTTTAGTCTGTATTCTTTCCCTTAATAAACCATAACTGTGAGTATAATAGTTTTCAGTGAACTCTGTGAGTCCTTCTATGATTTATCAAAACCGATGATGGTTTTCAGAACCTTCCTGAATGTGCAACTGGAGTCAGAAGTGAGGGTGGTCTTGTGTGGAATTTTTCCCTCTCGACTTTGTAATTGGCCAAAACTTTTTGCAGTGGGCCCAGATTCAACCTCCAGTATCAGAATGCCCTGGGTGATTTTTTAAAAATACAGCTTCCCAGTGCCACTCAAACCTACTGAATCAGAAGCTGGAGGGGGTTGGGATGCTGCATTTTTGACAGGTTTCCCAGGTGACTCTTCTGCTCTCTGAAGATAAGTACCAGTGTCCTAGAGAATGAGGACCCAATCTTAGCAGAAGAAGTAATCTCACCACCTTTACCTGTTCAGTTTTCTGGGTAATGTGAGCTCTTGGGAAATAATCCGAAGCGTAAAAGAAAAGTCAAAAGTGATGTCCCCAGATGATCCATTAGGAAGGCTCCTGTGAAGTTTTTGCTTTCTCAGTTCTCTGGCTTTTCACAGAAAAGGATGATAGTCACTTTCCAGGTGCCAAGAAAGCAGTGACCTACAAGGTGTGGTGGTGGGACTTAGCAAAGAAGAGCAGAAGCAGCTAAACCCTGTTTTAAGGGGTCATGTTGAATAATAAGCCCTTGGTCTCACTTGGCTTTCTGGTTGTCCAGCCTGAAGTCAGGTTCCCCCTGGAACACACTGGTTCAGGAAAGAATTTGTGTTCAAACCAGTGCTGTGCTGGTGCTGGGTTACAACGTGCTTGAGAGCTGACTGTGTGTATTTCTTCCCAATCTCATCTCATGTTTAGTGACATCACATGATAGGTCGACATTGATCATGGTGAGAGTATAGAAATCAGCAAGCTGTACAAATCAGGCCCCAACCTCACTGTCTGTTAAATATTTACCAGCACTTCATTGGTGCAAGCTGAGGCTGATGCCAAAGGGAGGTACTGACATTTTCTCATCCTTTTACCTGCATTGAATAAGAGAGCTGTGATTTACATTCAAACACCTGCATCTGACCCTGGAAGAATGCCGAGTGCAGTATCTGAAAACAAAAAGGACACCTGATACAATAAAGGTCATTTGCTTATCTCTGTCAATCTGTGAAAGACAGGGTTCATCTTAATTTTATGAGTGACATTACAGAAAACTTGAAAGGGGCCATTTGGATATCAAGTATTATTTGTCACTCAGTATTCTTATAACCATTATTGTAATGGTACGGCCATAATGGTTTAAAAAGAGCCTTAACAGGCTTTGATTTGACTTTGCTGTCAGCAGAAAAAAAGGACAACTGTAAGAATGTGATGAGTGATGAGTAGCTTAGGATGGTAGGTGTTCTGAGAGTTGGGCTTTGTCTACTAGTGAACATGTAAATAAGTCATGAGTTGTATGTTCACTGGTATTCCATTCTACTTTATCTTTCACTGTAATTAAAAAATTTTAGTTAAGAAATTTTATTATCAGGGGCAATTGATTGAATTCAAAGCTGATGCTGTCAGCTATGGGTGAAATAAAAGAAAAAAAAAAGATTTCTGCCTTTATTCTTACCAGATTTTAGTATTTTAAATATTTATCCCATGTATTGGGCAGTATTAAAAGTGTATCTTAGTTATGTTTACATTTTACTTCTCTAGAATGAACTTGCTAGGCATATTTGTATGTCCAGGAACTTCTTAGATGGTGAGGACTGTATGCAAACTATACAAATTAATCTATACAGATTAATATATATTTTTATGGAGATGTTGTAAAATATCAGCTGAGTACAATTATATGTTAGCCTTACCTCTCATGAAACATTTTTTTAAAGAGAGTCAACTTTTAGGCTTGTAAAAAGATTTATTTTAGAAATTCTTTATTTTTAACTGAAAGAACAAAAATGGTCACAATATCTCATAAAGCTAATTCACTTTAATACTGTCTCCTTAAGTTGCCATTCCTAATAGAGTTTTCTGGTGTAAAAGATAATGCAGCTAAGAGGAAAGGGAACATTTATTGAGCACTTACTGAGTGCCAGATGCTCTCTTATATACTTGATGTTCTTTATCTCATTTAATCCTCCCACTAAACTTAAGAGATAAGCACAATCCTGATCCCAGTTTACAGATAAGGAGACTTCAGCTTAAAAGGGCTGAGAAACTGGCTAAGGTCAAGCAGATTCTGAGAGGCAGAGGCAGGGCCAACCTAGATAGTCTGACACCCAAGGCTGTGCTCTTAATTCTCTTCCTATTTGGTCTGAGACAGTACACAGTGAAGGAAGGAGAGAATATCCCAAAATTCATTCATATGCATGTGATTCTGAAAGTTTTAGCATAACGTGAGTTCATAGGAAAGAGATCTTCTGTATCATTTGATAAAATGAGATTAAATTCCTAAAAAGAGCATTTTGGGTCTTGGCCATCATATTAGACAGGACCTCCCAAATCCTCAAACACCAAGCTTTGTCTCCAAATCAATGCTAGTAAATGACTGACCGATGGATCAATTGAACAAATCTAGCAGATTGATTACTCCATTTTCATGGAGTTTCCATGGAAGGATAACTCCTGGTACAGGTTGGACTGATCACCAGGATTATGAATAGATTCACCTCTCCATACACCATGGGCTATGGCTCTTTCACTTCTTAAATAAACTGCTGAAGCCTCCCCGGAGGTTCAAAGTCTCCTGCTGCAGCCCATTCCTTAGTGTTATCTTAAAGGCCTGTGTGCTTGTACAGGCCTCAGTTATTTCCCACTGAGCTGCGGCCACCTTAGTTCATATTCCCCCTTTCAGTGTCAGATATTGTTCTTGGGTGTATGGCATGATACCAGGGGGCTGGACCCCAAGGAACTTTCACCCTCAGCCCAAGGGTCTGTGAGAGCTAGTTCTCTCCTAGTAATACTTAGGCCCCAGAGTTGAGCCCTAGATACCAGCCAAGATGCTTTTACTTTTGAGTTTCCCATTTAGCTGCAGTTTATGAGGGTATGTGAACTGAACCCCAACTTCTGGACTCCAATCCTGACAGTCTTAACTATTTTCACATATGGTTCCACCAAAAAAACGTCTAGAGGGCTGGGCTCAGGGGAGGTGGTGGAAGGGTGAGATGCTATGGAAAAGAGGTTAGAGTCTGGGCTTCTTGCTCTAAGCAGCAGGTGTAGACACTGAAGATTCTTGAATAGGGGAGATACCTGAAGAAATGAATGTTTGATAATTTAAGTTGAAGTGAAAAGATTTCATCTCAGGTAGGAGCATTGGAATGGAAAGAAAGAGATGGCTTATTATCCTTACATTTCAGAGAATTTTCATAAGCATTTCACTAAGCTCTGCAATCATGAACTCAAATCAGATGTAATTGCTGGTGGTCATAGAAGATTCGGGGAAATCGGGGTCCAAGAAAAGAGTGAAAGCCAAATTGTGCATTAGAGTTTTCCAGGTTACCAGAAATAGTTGGTTTAACTCATTTCCCACTGACTTAGAGTTTATCACATGGAAACATAAAGAAATAAGGCAGAACACTAACAGTCTGCCACAGTTAACTACTGTAGAACTGTCGAACAAGTCTCATGGGACAACTGTTAGAGGTGTTGTATGCTCCTCTAAAATTCTGGTAACTCAGCTCCTCCCACTTTCTCTTCTACTGCCTACACTGCTCAGGCACAGCCCTGCCTCTGCTCTTCCAACTCACAGCTTCTGTTCCTTCAAGGATTCCACTGCCTTAGGCCTTCTGATTACTGCCTTTGCCTCCTTTCTCTCTTTAAATTCCCAATTCCCCGTCTACTCTCTCTAGCCCAGCACTCACTCAACTTTTTCTTTTAAGGACAGATAGCATCTATTTTAAGCTTTGCAGGCCATAAGTCTCTGCTGCAACTATTCAACTCTGCCATTTTTGCACAAAAGACAACATATATACAGACGGGAGTGGCTGTGTTCTGAAAAAACTTAATTTATGAATTTCATGTAAGTTTAACACATCACAAAATATTATCCTTCTTAGATATTTTTTATTTAAAAATGTAAAAATTATTCTTAGCTTGCAGGCCATATAAAATTAGATGATGTGGCTGGATATGGCCTGAGGGCTATAGTTTGTCTATCCTTGGTCTAGATTCTTCTCTAATTTACATTCACATTTTCCAACAGAGGGAATATTTATTGGTTTCACCACTGATCATGTTTAGAGTCTTGGGCTGGGAAGTTGGATTGCTTGAGTCTGGATTCCACATTCTAGCATTTATTAGCTGAATAAACTAAAGCAAGTTCACATTTCCTGTGCTTCATTTTTTTTATTTATGTAAAATGAAGATAGTGTTAATACTTAGTTATGTGGGTCCATGCCAGAATCAAACAAGATATAGTGGTGTTAAAGTGCCTAGCTCAGTACTTGGCACATGGTAAACACTCAGTCGGTGTTAGTTGGGAAGATGGTGGTGATCCTCAGAGCTCTTGAAGAGGGCCAACCTATATAAAGCAGGCCCAGGAGAGAAGGGCCTTAGTCTATTTTGTCCAATGTTGTAATACATGGTATTAAGAACTTATATGTTGAATGAATCGATAGATCCTTAGTTCTATTGACTGCAGCGAGAGTGACAGAGACCCATGCAACAAAGCATAATGACCTAGATATAAAGAATTCCAGCTTATTGTTCTCTCAGAAGGGGTCTATACTCAAGCCACCACGTTCTGGTCTATAATCATGACCAATATTTATTCATCATTCAATATAATAAAGAAGAAAGAAGAAACACTTCAGAGGATGGAACCTACAGAGGTATAGAAGAGGTAGTGGTGTTAACACTGAGATAAAGTTGTTTTAGGAAGAGGGCAATTAACAGTAAAACAGAAAGCTGCTCTAAGGCTCTTTAGTTTTAAAATCTTTTCATTGTAAAATAAAACAGAGACGCAGGAAGGACACAAATCAAATGCATGGCTCCGTAAATTATTATAAGGTGAACATCACCCAGGTCAAAAAAAAAATAGAACACTGTCAGCCACCTAGAAGCCCCTTCCATGTGGCCTGTCTCAGTCAAAACCCCCTTCCTCCTGTTATAAGTAACTGTTATCCTGATTTTTATAGTAATCTCTTCCTTGAGTTTTTCTTTTTATAGTTTTATTGCCCTAATGTGTATTCCTAGACATTGTAGCTTAGTCTTGCCCATTAAAAAAAAAGATATATCTTTTAAGTCTCTTTTAATCTATAAGTTTCTTCTAGATCCTTTTCATTTTCTTACATTTTTATTAAATAACTGGGGCTGTTTAACCTGTCGAGTTTCCCATAGTCTGCATTTTGCTGATTTGATACCCTTGGTGCAGTTCAACATGTTCCTCTGTTTTTTATGAATTTCCTGCAAATTGGCAGCTGAATCTGAGACTGGATCAGACCCAGGTTTGATCCCTCTGGCAAGACTAAAGGTGCCTTTATATACTTTAGTGTTCCTTCTAGTTTAGTCATCATTTCCATAATGGTTTTTGGCAAGACTATATGAGGCACAACAATGTCTGGTTCTCTCATTTTTTGTGATCTTAGCAGCCATTGATACTAAATGCCCATATATACTCATTCATAAAGGCTGCAAAAATAGTCACTTTCTAGTTCTATCATTTCCTTTTCACATACTAGTTGGAATACTTATATAAATAGGCACTTCCCTTCACCTACTATTTGGCTCTCAATGGGTTATTTCCTTTTACCATTTTTCAAGTTAATGAATTGATTCCCTATCTTCTGAGGATAACTGATGCTTACTTTAAAAAATATCATTATACTATTTAAAGGAATTCATGAGTTTAAACAAGCCATAAGAGCTTAAATTTATTGCAATGATATCATTATTGAAGTTCAATTTGTCTAGTCTTTGGCAGACGGAGCCTCTTTGGTGACCCTTGAATTCTTCTGACATGATCTTACTAGTCTTTGATAGCTTCTTTGCTATATCCTATTATAGTATAAGATATTTCAGGTTCATCTTGTAAATATTTTGCTCCGAACTTGGAATTAGCCATTTCTCCCCCGAATCCTAGTTTACTGTAATGAGAATCAATATTCAAGGCCACAAGCTGCTCATTGCTACGAGGTCGATCATTGTTTCTAGTCTTTTTATTTGTGCAGAGCTAGAAATTATCTATCTATCATCCATCTATCTATCATCTATCTATCTATCTATCTATCTATCTATCTATCTATCTATCTATCATCTATCTATCTAGATATATAGATATATATATAATATACACTTAATGATAAAATGATTTATAAATCCCTATTTATATTTTAATTCAAACTTCAAACTTTAACTTCTCCATTACATCAATATCTCTTCTTTTTTTTATAGCTGCCTTTCTATTATACTGCATTCTTTTTTATAATAGCTTAAATTTTAATTCTCAAGGATATAGGAAATAATAGAATTAGAAAATCCCATAATTACACATCTGTTTGTATCTCAAATCACATGCATAACAGTCTCAAAATAGCAATATGGATACCACCACCAATATGATTACTGACAACTTAAAGTTTTTGATATGTTACCCCCATTCTCTCTTCATTTCTTAACAGCTATATTATATCTACATTAGAGCATATAACATTACATAATCTACTGTCTGCCTTTTAGCCCTCGTTTCCTCTTATTTTTACAGGTAAATATATATTTAATGCTCATCATCAGCCCTTAAGTTAATGTCTCTCAGGGCATAAGCTCATTCTATCCACTAGATTCTTCAGGAAGTGCTCTTAGGAACAATGTTCCTTGAGTTCTTATGTGTCAATAACAGTCTAACTGTGCCCATTACACCTGAAAGTAAGTTTTGCTAGATATCAACTCGTTGGCTCACACTTTCTTTATTTGAATATTTTAAATATGTTACTCTATTTTCTTTTGGAATAAAGCATTGCTATTGAAAAGTCTAATGATAATTTAATTTTATTTTTCTTGTAAGTCATGAGTTTGTTTGTTTGTTTGTTTGTTTGAGTTTTATTCTAAGATGCTCAAAGAATTTTTTCTTTATATTTACAGTCCAGTCATTTTACTAACCTATGTCTTGATATTGGTTTCTCTAGATTCTCAGGAATGCAGCATCCACTTCAATATGTGGTTTTGAATCACTATTTCAGGGAGGTTTTCTTGATTTATAATTTTTAGAATTTATTTTGTTTTCTAGTTTTTATTTTTTCTTCAGAAACTCATAATAATTATTTGTTTGACCTCCTTTTCTTTCCTTCAATATTGATCATTTTTCTTGAATCTCTTTTGTATATTTCTTCATTTATTTTTGATGTTTAAAAAATTCCTCTTTTTCACTTTCTATTTCTCGTGAGACATTACCTAATGTGTATGTAAGCTCTGGTGTTCCTTCTGGTTTAGTCTTCATTTCTAAAATGATATTTACTTTGATTTACAGTTCTTTCCTGAAGTCTGTCACTTCATTTATGAGATTTCCTAATTCCGATTCGTGCTGCACTTCCATGTATTAAATCATCTTCTTAATGTCTTTAAACTTGTTTTGAAATAATAGGTTAGAGTTTTGATCTTTTTGAGAATATATCTTTCTACTATGCCTTAATTGTCTGTTGAGATGTTTTACTGCTACCTGTCCTGTTCTTTTTCTCATTGTATGGAATTTGACCTTGATACTTTTCTATTGTTCATTTCTATATGAAATGAGTTTTCTTGAACTTTAAGAATGAGGCTGGATTCAGGGTAGCTTTTTTAATTTCCCAGAGCTCCCTCTTCTGTTGCTTTTCTGTAGTGTTCAAAAGTATGGTGGCTTGCTTTCTGAGATTTTCTGGCTCTCTTCCTCTCTTACCTTTGGCCTGGACTTTCTCTTTTCTTCACCTCTATTGTCCGTGTCCTGGTCACTGTTGATTCCACTCCCAGCTCTTTCTATTCTGTAGAGGGCACAGGGCTGCATTATCTATGGGTCCTAGAACTTTGGGTGTCACATTCTCCATTATATGTGCCAAAAATTATGTTTTACAACAATGTTAATGTTAAGATGAATATATTTAAACATTTTTTTGACCTAAAAGTGCATTTTTTTTTCTTTCTGATTTAAAAAGAAAACTAAATATGCATGAGTCCCTATAAGGACAGTGGGCCCAGGCACTGTGACAACTGTGCTCTATGGATAACTTGGCCCTGGGGGCCCCCATCCTGAAAGTTGCCTTGTGGGTCATTTTTGAACATTGTTACTGGCTAGATTGCCCAACTCCTTCCAGCTGTTGTGAGTCCCTTGCACTCTCTTGGTACCAGACTGTGCAAAACTCTCCCAGTTTCAGCTGCTCTTAAATTGGTCCACCATGCTTTCTAGAGAATACAAGTTAGCTTGTGCTCTCAGGTTCCTCAGATGCCACCCTGTCACTTCACTTTGCATCCTCCCACGCAGACATGGCTACTGTGTACCTGCTCGTGTTAGGTGTGTGTGGGAAAACTTATCATCTAGCTTTGTTGTAAATGTCGTCTGGGGATTTTGGTTTTGCTTATCTAGTCATTCTGTCTGCTTTTATGTGTGGGTTAAGAGAGACTAAAAATTGTACTACCCCTGCTGCCATCTTCCTTTCTCGGAGATTTCAATGAACTTCCAATTAAAAGAACTCAGGACAACCTCCTCCTCTCTTGCCCAACAAATCCAAAGTAAGATCCTGTTGCTCTCCTTTAGAAAATTCTAATAATAAAAAAATTGATTTGGATGTAACCAGCATTCATTAAGGTTCAGTATCTTTGAAATGATTATGGGAGAGTAAGCTGCTATTCATACACTGGAGTGAATTTTTTCAGAGAACTTGACTTTCCTGATCCATAGAGTGGCATTAAGAGATGAGAGTTAGATGGAGACGAAAGATAATTTTGAAGTTGGGATATTTTGGCAAAGATTCAGCTTCTGGATACACAGTGGACAAGTAATGGGGATTCTTAAGTAGGCATGGAGAAACCAGAAACACTTTAACTACTTTGAAATTTGCCTATCATCAGCCAAACCTCAGAGTGCCCTACACACCTGAGAATCTGTATGTAGACCAAAAGGTTTCTACTTTAACCTTGAATTGTAGTGGATTATATTAGCAAATATCTTGTATTGACTGAAGTTTGAATTTCCACCCCTGGAGGGTTAAAATAGTGATTGGTTAAAACACCGAGAGGACAGAAAACGTCTCACGATGAGCAGATGCCAGCTAATCGCTTATATTCTTGTGCCTCCCCAAATATGCAGTAACCAACTGGCAGGCCAAATGATTGATGAGGAACAGTAAACCTGCTACTACCTGTCTTTTAAAGAACAAATCGAACCTGGGCAAGTTATTTCAGACACAAATATGTATTAGCGATTTACTTATTGTCTCTAGGCCTCAAGTCCATTCTTCTATGCTCTGCTTTGTGATGCTATATCTATGAGTCTGCGAACTACATTTTCCATACTCCCTTATACTGGCTTCTTGTAAGGTTCTGCAAATAGTAGATTATTGGAAGGCAGGAGGGAGGAAAAAAAAACCTTTTTGTTCCCAGATCGTATTAGCACCACTCCAGTAAAAGAAGAAAGCTAAGGCTCTGGCCTTCAGCTTCCTTTGGCACTGTTAGCATAAGCTACGCCTTGCCTATTGGAGGGTCCATTACCAGCCATCCTGCTCTTTGCTGGTCAAACCACCACCGCACTAGTTTACCTCAGAGGTTTGAGTATTGGGTATGCAAGGCCTCTCTTTTCAGTTCCTAGATTGTAGAAATCTCAGCTCTTTCTTTTAGGACCCTTGACTTAGTTTTGCAAACTACTTACTGCAGTTTCTGTTACCTGGGCACCCTCAGCCTTCAGAACTTGTACTTTTTCCTACTGATGACTTAACCTCAGTATGCCTTTCTTACTCTTTCACCCTTCCAACTAACTCCTAGAACGACATTTTTTCAATTCTAAATGCAGGTATACCTTGTCTTATTGTGCTTTGCTTTATTGTGCTTCATAGATGTGTTTTTTTTTTTTTTTTTACAAATCAAAGGCAAGACTCTCCATTAGCAAAAAGATTTATGATTCACTTTATTGTGATACTTGCTTTATTGTGGTGGTCTGGAACCGAACCTGCAATATCTTTGAGGTATGCTCATACCTACTATAGTTTTCATTTTCCTGACTGGTTATTTGAACTTGTTTTGCAAGATCTACTGGTATATCAGCTGCTTTTCTTAAATTGGTTAGCCATGCTATCTAGTGAATACATGTTGGGATGTTGGCTGCAAAGGCGAGCTCATGATTTTTTTTTTTTTTACTATTTTTTTACTGTTTTATGTTTTCCATACATTTGGTTAACTGATATATGCTTAATGAGAGCTTTAAATACATATATTTGAATACAAAATTTGTTATTGCAAGGAGGAATTATAATTTTATAACTCAATATTGTTAAAGTATCTAATATACTCAAACCATTATGCCAAGAAAATTAGATTTAGGATAAAATGTTATTTTAGAAGTAGGACAAAAGGATTAGAAGCTAAAACCTAAGAAGAATGATTAAGTAAACTGTTATTATTTTCCTAGAGAAGACAGAAAGGATGTTTAACATTAAAATTATGAATGATTTTATGGAAGATCATAAATAGCTATTCTAGATATCCATCTTGAGATGGCACATGACTCCATTTCTACCACCGAATGTGAAGTAGAGGTTATAACAATGGATTCTTTGTAGTGAAGATTGTTAGTAAAATCAGCTAACTAGAAATAGTGGGGAATTTCATTCTCTGAATACATACATATACAGAACATATATATTATATCTTAATATATAGAACATATATATTATATATTTTTCCAGTATATATATATAATATACACATTTTTCTTGTCTGCCTTGGATGAGTTACTGGAGTCCTGCCAAGAGCATGGTATGACCTGCTAACCTCTGCATGACTTTCTCAGAGTTTAGGACTGTACTTCCAAGAATTTATGATCTCTTTAGCTTTGTTCATTCCTAGCTCCTGCTTTGTTGGTGAAAAGCATACCCAGGGATCTTTATTCAGTTGGAGAGGCTGCTAATTGATTTAAAAAAATACATTTTGTCCCTGGTCACTAATTGACTGATGGAACAGCTGTTGGTCTGACAAAAACCAGGCTGAAAAGCAGTTCCCACTATGGGGTGGTCTGTTGCTAAACATTATTGCTTTTGCTGTCCATTGCAAAAGTACATCCTTACATATTTCCAGAGACTGGGTTAGTGTGTTATTTAAAAGTATTTCTTCACTGTCTTTAAAATAATGTCACCTTGAGCATTCATTAGGTAAGGGTATATTAACCTTAGATATTATTAAAGAATTCAACATTAATTATCATTGAACAGTTCTAAGTGTTTAAAATCATGAGCCTGGCCATCAAATAAATAATTCTTCAGATACTGAAAATCTTAAAGTCTAATGAAATTTCACTTGGTTGATAATAAAAATGTGTTTTTTTGTTTGTTTGTTTTAGAACAGAATTAAATGAACTGAGTCAATATTGCCATTACAAATATGATAGCATATTAAAAGTATTAATTTTACTATGAAGCAATAAACTTTGTCTTTTCCTCAAAATACTTATACCTAATACTAT
This sequence comes from Rousettus aegyptiacus, assembly GCF_014176215.1. Lineage (NCBI taxonomy): Eukaryota > Metazoa > Chordata > Mammalia > Chiroptera > Pteropodidae > Rousettus > Rousettus aegyptiacus. Next base: position 29,578,720 of record NW_023416286.1, read on the forward strand.
TAGTATTGATTTATATTTGGAAGCATTGCAAAAAACTCTTATTAGTGTGACACTAGATAAATAGACAATACTGATTTATGAAAATAAAAACTCATACAGAGTAATATCAAATTGAAGGGTATGATTACAAATTAAGCAAAATTATTTGTATTTTGAACATGATGGAATGAACTACAACCAGGATTTTAGCATCCTGAAGTAACTGAGTGATTATGTCTATATTTTCAGTAGCCATAGAGATAAGCAGAAACATTTTGCCTTCTGCAATATGAGAGAGTCCGATAGTTTTTAAAAAGTCAATAAAGATTCAGTAAGCCTTAGTCTCTTGCAAATTATTGTGAATCGCAGGGAGTATAGGTCAATGTTAGTGTCTTAGCTGATTGTTAGTTGACTTTCAGCTCCTTTTGAGTTCCTGTGGTTGTAGCTGTAGAGATTTATGTCGAGGTAACCCAAACTAATCTAGGAAAGTCTATTCTCTTACTTTTTTTCTGCTATCTTAGTAAGGTATGACTGAACTGGGATCAGGAGACCTGACTTTTGGTTGTAACTCATATACTGTAGCACTATGTGATATAACCTTAACAAAGTTATCTAATGTCTCTGTGTCTAAACTTATCTGTTTGCAAAAGTGTTTTTTTCTCTCTTTCTATCACTCTCTTTCTCTTTCTGTCTCTCTGTCTCTGTCTCTGTCCTTCTACATTAAAGATTGGTGGTTTTAATTACTTTTAAAGCAGTGAATACTATTATTGAAATGCATTCATACAGAGAAGCTCAGTTTATAATTATATCAAACACACTGCAATGGACTTTCTCTGTTGAAGGGTTGGGGGAGCCTGAGTGCTCTGAACACTTCCTGTGTCCTTTTATCTGCCTTTCTGCTCCTTGGTAGCCCTTGGGGTACTTGAAAAAAACTCCTTTGAAGATATAAACTTAGACGATCTATATGCCACTTTCCAACTATGAGACACAATTTTAACCTAATTTTCTTATGATCCGTAAAACCCTATGGTTATTTTCATACACATAACAAGTCATTTATAAATATAAAATTTAGAGTATTGACTATCAACTCATTGTAGAAAAATTCACTATCCATTTAGTCTGTAAAATTATTTTTAGAAATGTGTATATGCACATATATCTTCAGGTATGTGTCTATAACTATAGGGAGATAGGAAGGTGATAATATCATATGAAATAGTTGAGATTCTGGCAATGCTATTCAATTCAGTTCCATTCAATGAGCATTTATGGAGCCCCTACTGAGCAGAAGCCACTCTACAAAACTCATAAAGTTCCCAAGGTTGCTAAGATGAATGACAGACTCTTTTCCCAATTTATTTTTGAAGTATCCCCTGTCAGAGATTTTTAACTTTTTACTGCATTTTAAGTATAAAAAGTGTAAGGTACCTAGGGAAAAGTTGCCTGAAGCACATAGAATAAATAAATCAAAAAACATGTCATCAAATAGGTCAAACATCTTGTGGCCACATATGAGCAATGTGTACCAAGGGTCAAGTATAGCTGTCCCTGAATAGAGAGCTATTTTGTCCTTCTTGTTTATTAATGTCGATCCATCTATACTAATGGATTTAGCATGAAAGGAAGTAAGGTGGGGGTCGAGAAGTAAGAGTCACTAAATCTCAGACTTCCATCCTTCATTAATATTAATGCTTCAACCACTGCATGTTGGCACAATGTGGGCTCAAAGCTTAATACAAAAAAAAAAAAAAATCGTTCTGATGTTTCCTTATCATTTGACATCAAGCACCAAATGGCCTCATATTACATCATGTGCCTTCATTTTTTATACAATAAAAAGGAATCTCCCTTCAGTATGAGACAGTCACGGTCATGATTTTATGTGTTCCCTCTAAGGTGTATTAATTTAATTTTTAAACAATTTTACCATTTATTGACCCACAATAACCCTGAATGAAAACAGATTTAGCTTGTAGGGATGAACTTATTTTGTAAATATGCCTAAAGCAAGCATTTCTTTTAATTCATACATTTTCATTTGGATTCTTTAAATTTAATCACAGGAGCCATAATCCTGTAGCCCATGAGCACTGGATAGCCTGTGGACGCGAGGAAGTTTAGAATGTGTCTGACTGATCAACTGAGAGGGTTTGTGATGATACTTATGATGGATTGGCAATTCTGTTCTGAATTTCTTTGTGAAACACAAGCTAAAGAAAAAAAATGGGTTATTTTTATTTCTTGACCAAATATGCTTTGGTAGAACTCAAAATGTTCACTTACAGTGTTAGAATAATCTTAGAAGTAAAGAATCAAGGTCCACAGTGGTCATATGACTTGTTCAAAAATACTCAGTGAGTCATTGGCAAAGTTGGTACCTTCCAAGACCTCTGCTTTGAATGTAGTATTCTTTATATTCAGATTTTTAAAAATTTTCCAAAACTATAATGTGTGTTTTAGAGACCCATTTTATCTTTAAGAGTGCTCAAACTAGAAAGAAAACAAGAGAGTAAGAAGGTTTTACAACTATAACCCAATTCTACTGCAGTTTATTACTGTGTTTTAGCTTCAGTCTTCTTTACGCAAAAGCAAACTCATAGTCGATGCCAGAATAAAGTAAAATAAATAAATAAATGAAAAATAAAAGAAAGCATCTTTCTACAAAAAGCGCATAAAATGAATTTGAAAGAAAACTAATAAATATATTTCAGATCTCTCTCCACTTCTCTTTCTCAGCCATAGCTTGATTTCCCATTTTCTCATGCAATATTAAAGGCCCGATGCTGATGGCAGGTAGACATATGAATCAAGAAAAAGAGACATGGAAGGTGGCAAATTTTTCTCTTATTTTTTTCTATTCTTTTTAATTTTAAGAGATTTTTAGACCATTTAAATGTTCATTTTTGGGTAATAATGTCTTTACTGGTTTCCTTCAGGGTTGGGGCTGAGAGAGGGTAGTGTGTTAATTTGTGCAAGTGTCTGGGAGATGCCCTGTCTGGGTCTGTCACAGTCTCCATGTGACTCTAGAGTAAGCTACTCTGGGAGACCTGAACCAGGGTCAGGCCAGTAGCTGGGAGGCAAAAGACAATTCTTACTGTAAGTCCCATTTTAATCATCTAATATTTACATCTAAATGTTTCCTGAAAAATAAACAAAACTCCCTAGCTTTTAATGCCAGCCTGCTTCTAAGAAAGAGCAACTACTTATGTTCTATCATTGCTATTAAAATTTGCAAGCTATTATTTAGATTACACATTTCAACTTAGAGTAATTTCTCAAAGTTAAAGAGAAAAGTTTGCTAAATATGACAGAGGTTAGAAAGGGTTGGTGAATAATTTTTGACATTCTTATTTCTTTTTACTTTTAGGGGATAAAAGCAAGCAAAGTGTAAAAAGAGAAATGGTTTTTAATACTGAGTAGAAAAAGGCAATATACATGCACAAAATAGATGCTTTATTTGAATTAGTATTTACATGTTTTGTAAGCTCAAATAATATATGTTTTTCATTATTTCAGTAAAATTAAAGAATGGGCATTCAGCTATCTTTAAAATTTCATATTGCTCATGCTCATTTAGGCACACCAGATCATTTTGGTATAATAAATTCTCACATGAGTGTTGTACGGATACTAAAAGACAGTGTGACATTTTTCTTTTAAATGTGAATTGAAGAAAAATATTAGTACATAGTTACATTTTTATGTTAGCCATTATTAGAATTTACTAATGAAAAATCTGACATGCTATTTCCTATTGCTTTAATATGTTATATATTATAAAGTGTTTTTCTATATTATAGGCGTTAATTGCACAATGTGCAAAAAAAATTCTTTGCAATTTCGTGTGATTTATGGGCCTGCCACTGGTGACTAGGTGTGGGAGAACTTTGGCTTTTGTGGACTTGTGGCGGGGAAAGGATGTGTGAAAAGTCGAGGAAGCCCAATTAGAGAAAGGCACTGAGAAAAATTTTCAAAAATCTATCCTGCTGAGAGGCAGGCATTTTTTCTGGATGACAAATGTCTGGAGTTCTCCGTTTTACAAAAAAAAAAAAAAAAAAAAAAAGAGTGCTCACCCCTGGCCTCTTCTCCTTTTGTCATGTAGGTAACTTAAGCTGTGGAAAAAGAGACCATCTGGAAAGAAAGCTGCGGTTTCACAGAGCCAACATTATTCTCACCCCTCCTCTTCCTCTCTTTATAGATGGCAAACAGTGTTCAGATGACAGATTTTGGAAAATTGTCTTAGGAGGTAAATGGTCAGGCAGTTACAGTGTATTGATATTTTAAACGCTTCTGTTCATTTTGTCATATGGTTAAGGAAGCTGATAGGCTTTTTGTGAACTGCTGAGCTTCGAGAAAGCTTTTATCTTCCACTCATTTTTAATTGAGGAATTTGTGGGATTTTGCCACTTCGTAAGGTAAGTTAAACATAAATGCCTTGTGATTTATATGTGAACGATTTTTCATTGTGTAGTGACATAAATCTTATTAGTACACTGCACTTTTCAGATATGGTCAAGAGAAGAAATTCTTTACCAGTTTTTCTTGTAAGTGAGAAATTAAGTACACCATTTGTGTTATTAGTGGTGCAATATAATTGTACTTTATCATGATACCGCTTCCCTAGAGTTGTCACCTTAAATGGCACTAATTGAATTTCAGGCAAAAACAAAACAAAACAAAACAAAACAAAAAAACAACAGCAACAACAACAAAAAGTTTAATAAGGAGAAATATAGAAATTTTGCAGCTGTCATTAACCTAAAAGATTCACAATATTTTAGCTCATGGGAGTGGAAATATCATCTTGAGAAATAATTTTATGAGTGAATGCTACCGATTTTGACAGGCATTGTCTTGACAAGAGCCAAATGAACACTATCTTTAAAAATCTAATCTGAAGGCAAAACAGGTTTGTTAGTGTGATTATTAAAACAATTGCCACCTTCTGGTGTAAAGTGATGTCAACAGTGAACAATCAAGTAATGCCCTTTGCTTTGGTACAGTCAAGCACTCAAAGCTACCGTGAAATAGGATTGGACAGGACCTTTCATTTCATATGAGAATTAATTCTCTAAATGCAGTGGAGAGGAGGCAGCTTATTTTTTTTTCCTCCAGCAAGCAGCTAGAAACAAGTCTGCGGGAGGCTATATTTTTTCTTATTCATGTCTTAGTGTGTGCATGTATATGTTAGCAAGTATTAAGGCCATTAATTTATTCTTTACATGCAGTTCCATCAGAAAAGGGAAAACGAAAGGCAGAATTTTCCCAAAAGCTTTATGACTTAAAAAAATTACAGTACTACATCTAAATTGTTTATGAAGGATTGAATTAAAGGCCACATTTCTTCAATTGCACACAAACTTCCCAGATGCTCTGGCTTTCTCTGGGAAGGCACAGAGTTCCACTCTGGGCTTACTATGTGTATCCCCAGACAGAGCCATACTCATGTAATTTGTGGCAAACCTCAGTTATGAAGACATTCTACTCTTCTCAACAAAGTTAAGTTAGTAGCCATACAAGAGAAAAATGCCACGTACACTCAATTATCAAATACCCTGCACTGTACATTAGAGGTATTTTGCAAGTAACAATTCTACAGCACAGTACCTTGGGTTTAAGAATGTACTGACCTTAAATGAATTCAAGGTAGAGAAATAAATATTAATTATGTAATTTTATCTGTAAATTTCAGTCTTTTATATCTCATAAAATTATTCTTTGTATCAAATCTGTTAATAATGTCTTTTTAAAATTCCATGCATTTACCACTTCTTGAGCTTCTATAGTTGACAACGCAAATACAAGACTAAAAAAAAAAAATCAAAGATTAGGTAATCAATAACATATTTCTTCTCTGTAAGAGTATTTCTTCCATGTACAAAATTCTTGTTTGATTTTTCAATTATTCAAACTGTCAGAATGATAGATATAAGAGAGTAACCAACTAACTAGGGAAATCTCTGCCTAATAATATTCAATATAAAGATTCAGAACGATGCTTCATGATGGATTAAACTTTCCCCTGTTCTGCCTCATTAGGATTCTCCCAATTTGATCCAATCCAAACCTATTACTTAATATATATCTAACAATAAAATTGCATAAATGTTCACTAGTACAATAGAAGCTAAATGAGCAGTTTCGGATAATTTAATTAAGTTGTAGGTCTTCTAATATAATTCCATAAGTATGTGAACTTTTAACTTGTGTTAACTCAATTTCCTTATGCTTTCATTTACCATTTGTTGGGGACATTACAGTGATTAGCCAAAGTCCTTCCAGCTCCTAATGCTCTCCATAAATTTTGATTTAAATTGACTGTCACTTTCTCACTATAATAAAGTAGATATTTGACATCTCCAAAAAGAGAACTGGTCTAGTATATTACGTTGTCAAGAAGTGGAACTTTTTTCCTCTATTACACAAAATTCACATAAAATTCACTGTAGTAAAGACCATTAAAATAAGTCAGAATGAACATGTTTATAATTTAATTTTTTTTTTTAAAAAAAAAATAGTCTCCTATGTACCCTTGGTATTAAAAACACACAGTATATCATTGTCTCATCTAATTGTGTATTTGGTGGCTCTCAATGCCTGGCTGTTGAATTTGTCAGCATTCAGGAACCCTGGAAGACAGGAAACTAACTGCTATTATACTTCGGTTAAGGTCAATGATAAGAATTGGCTGAATGGATTAAGTTCAGATGCATTTCCCACACTTGCTCAAACAACTAAAGGGCAAATTATGAAACTCTGCTCTGAAAATTTTCAATAAATATATTTATTTAGAACACAACCCGTATTGTCACAAATATATATTGACCTCAAACTCACTTTAGTTCCAAAAAAATGACTTAGTCAATAAGGTTTTGTTATCGCCAATTACTGTCCTTGAAGTTATCTGGACATTCCAAACATAGAGGCCTCAGTTCAGTATCCAGAGTGACCTAAAAAGTTCAGGAATGGTAAGAGATATGTTTTCCAGGTTTAGGGCTGGACTTTCTGCATTGGATGGATTAAGCAGCCAGAGCTGCTTAAAATTATCAGGAAGGCTGTGAGACAACTGCATGCAAGAGGCAAGGATTGGCCGTCCTTGTGGCTAACAGTTGCACATAAACAATTGCTTTTACAGCGTTTTTGGCATCAGTCTTCGCTAGAGGCTACCTTTTATGGCCTTGTTTTTTTAAAGCACTTTTTGCCCACAAAATGTAACACACCACTGTAGAACCTTTTTGGTACCTATTAGTGTAGATGAATATTACCTTAAGTAACAGTTAGATTAACTAAAGTTTATTGGGCACTTACTATACACTAAGCAATTTATAAGCCCGTTTTTCATCCGTTTATATGAGGGCTCCACAGTTAGCAACTCTTGGGATCCCTGTTGTATAAATGGGATACCCGAGGCACAGTGAAATTAATTAAATTACCAAAGGTGGCTACCCAGGCAGCCTGATTTTTGGAGTCAGTGTTCTTAGCCAGTGCACTACATTTAGTCAGTACACTAAATTGTCCTTGTTACAGCTGTGTTTCACCTACCAGATGGCATTATAGTGAGGCTCATGCATATTTATGAATATCGAATGAATATTCATTTTATGAATATTAAATACTAGATCCTAAGATACATGTTTTCTTGGTAACATAAGTAGTGCACAATTGTAAAAAATTTAGAGAATGTTGATCATCCAAAAGAAGAAAATAAAAATTGTTACTAATTTCATTACCTAGAGATGACAACTTTTAGAATTCTACTTTTCATTCTTCAAGTCCCTTTCTATACCTGTCTTAAATATAAGAATTTAATTGTACCGAGCGTATTTTTTTATAATCTAATATTTGATTTAATAATTTATTGTGAACATCTTCCAATGTCTTGAAATATATTTCTATAACATCTTTTAAAATATGTACTTGAATATTTCGATTTTGAGAGAAGTCAAGGTATGATATCTTATAGCACCAAGTCTCAACCTGAATTTCACATGTGGCCTCAGCTGGAACTATTGCCACATCTTTATTTCTAGGGAGTTGAAAGTGGGGTCACGCAGAGGTGAGCAGTGGTCAGGATATTGCAAGCACACGTGCAGCATGTACCGATATGGGGAGACTCACTATTCTGCTATATATATATTTCTTCTTCAACATCTCTGCATGGTAGAGATGAGTAAATATGTTATATATAACTGTTTTGTAAATGAGCACTCTTAAGTAAAAGGGTAAAATAGTTGGCTAACAGCAAAGTAGTGTAAAGCCTTGGGGACAGGGCTGACCTTTAGTCGAGAGTCTTGGTCACTCAAGTTTATGTTGCCTTCCTCCATGACTGTGCCTGAGGGTAAAGGGTGGAAGTGACATCTTTACCGAAGCCTCCCTGGTCAAATGCAATCAGATTGACTGAAAGCTCTCAGAGACCTAGACATGATTCTCCTGCCTGGGCAGCACACGCTGGTCAGAGAGATGACCAATGAAAAGTCACTCTGTACTGTTACCGGACAACCATTTCAACAGTTCATTTAAAACTACAGTAAGTTAAGGTGGTTTCTGAATTATGAGTTAAACTCAGCTTCCAAATATAGCTTTGGTTGAGTATTTCAGCTAAATATCTCAGAGACATCAATGTGCATAAACCACAGCTCTCATTCTTGTATTTGCTGGTCAGGTTGTCATTTCCTATTATGGTTCACTCTTGACTCTGGCTTCCTAGCACCTAATATTGAACCTTCAGTATTAAACCACCCCTCCATCTCCTTGCTCTCCATTCTTTGTCTTGAGCCATGAAGGCTGCCAAGATATCCAGTTTTTTTCAAAGTACATGAACTCTGTCTACAATTCTGATGAAAGCACAAATTGATACTCATTGTCCAGTGGGGAATACTTAGTTCTATCAACCTTTCTTCGATATCAAAGCCTCAGTTGTATGCTCACTAATAATCACTGATGGAAGCTGTGGTGCTCACTGCAATCTTCAGATTCATCAAATACTCCCTGGAGACTTAGCCGCTGGTGTCAATAAGTCTTGGCACCTGAATCTCTTCTTAAACTTTATTCCCCCACCCCCCACCCCAGCACAACCTTTCCATTCCTCCCTACTTCCACTCTTTCTTCCATTCATTTCTACAACAAATAATAAATATCAAACAGGTCCTGTTAAAGTTGTTTCCTAAATACCTACAAAATTTCTTTCTTTCTCTCCATTTCCACTGCTATTCACCACCTAGCTTAGGCCACATTCATCTATTATATGGATACTTGCAACAGAATAGCAACCTGTCTCCTCACATTGACACAGTTCCTCTGCAAATCAGTTATTCACAGTTATCAGAGTGATCTTTTAAAAAAATGTACATATGGTCATGTTAAAATCTTTATGTGAACTATGAGCAGGATATCCATACATCCCAGTTTGCTGGAACTGTATCAGTATTTGCTTGTTATAATGATTAATAATGTCTCTTTCACTCTCGAGAGTATTCTACTTTAGAGAATAAATTACATGGTCATATTACCTTACCACACTGACTTCTGTCTATCTCTGTAGCTAGATCTTTCTGTTTTACAGCAACATCGCCCTTGCAGGTCCTGGGGTGTGCCATATTTCTTTCCAACCAGAACTTTTGTTCATGTTTTTGCCACTTTCTGGAATATTTTTCAAATCTTCTTTCTCTTTTAATTTCTACTCATTCTTCAGCTCTCACTAAAAAACAAACTCTAGAAAGGCAGGAGTTTCTGTCTGTTTAGATCATGACAGTATTTCAAGTGCTTAGAATAGTGCCTGACAGATAATAGGCACTGAAAAAATACTGGCTGAATAAGGAAAACTTTCCTGCCCTTCCTCCTCCCTTCTCCCCCAGAATTTGTTTGGTTTCTTTATGAAATGTCATAAAACCATGTACTTTCTTTCAGAGCATTTATCCCAGTCTATGATCATATAATTTTTTTTCAGTAGATTTCGACTTTGATGGGAGTAAGAATTCTTTTCATTTTGCTTACTTTTCTCTCTGTATCACGTACCATATGTACTAATCTAAAGATGTATCTTCTGAATAAATGAATGAACATTATGACAATAGTACCATATTAGGTATGTTAGCAATCCTAAAATATTAGATACGTTCTCATTGTCTAGAAGCTTATAATAGAGCCTAGGGAGAGAAAAAGCAAAAATACACAAGTAGGTGGCAGTACAAGATGCCGGATTGACTCAGAATTTTAGAACAAAGGACTCTAGAAATTATACCAATCAACCCTAACTCATCATAGCAGCAATAAGTGACTATCACACCGTGATCACGACAGTCACATGAGGTGTCTGGATAACAACTACTTGTCGAGGTAAAAATACCTCGGGTGAAAAATACTGCTGTGTCCTTGAGTGTCAAGGAAAGATTATGGAAGAAGTAAACTTGAATCGAGTTTTGAAAGAGTCACTCTCAAACATTTATTAAGTATTATATAACAACAAGAATAAGACACAGTCCTTGTCGATGTAGATTAGGGGTTGACAAACTATGGCCTCGAGGCCAAAGCTGGCTACCAGTTTTTGTAAATAAAGCTTTTGAGGGAAGGTAGTCATACCTATTTATTTACATCTTGTTTGTGGCCGTTTTCACACAATAACAGAGCTGAGTATTTGCAATGAAGATAATATGGAAAATATATACTATCTGGCCCTTTATAGAAAAGGTTTGCTTACTGCTAAGTTGAACTCTCAGAGCGAGTGGGGGAAACAGCCGTAGAACAGCCAAAATTGTACGGGATATGGGCTGGGAGATATGTCAGAAGCTTTGTAGAGTAGTTGAAGAGGAAGTGCTTGATTAGTTAGGAATGGGAGCCAAGAAGTGTGAGCGATGCCTTGAAGGATCAGAGGATGGGTAGGATTTGATTATAAAGAAATAAGAAGGAAAAAGAAGATACTCTAAGAATAAGGTGATAAGGCAAGAATGATCAAAATTTTCTTTGAAGGGAAATACTTAGAACTTCCAGTTGGAACTACAAATTCCCATTGAGATGTACAGGGTGAAAACGTCATTAAGTGAGGTTTGAGGAACTAGACAAAAAGACTTGAATGTAAGGCAGAAACATTCAACATTTACCAGAAAGGCTAGGAAGAGACTTTGAAGGCTCTCTTGTCCAGGGCAATGATACAAAATAAGGGAACAGATTTTTAGACTCTAAGTCTGATGACATAGAATGGGAAAAAGTCAGGGAGACCAAGGATGCACCCTATTGAGGGGGATAGAAGAAACTGGATATCTGAGAGCAAATTTAGCTCACAGAGAGATCTTTCTCTGTTCATATGATATTTGAACAGTACAAAAAAAAAAAAAAGCTGTCCACATTCATAAAAGGATATTTTACTTAAAAAATCTCGATTTCTACAATTTCTTAAGCAATCAGACTAACCAGCAATGTTGGGTCTGCATTCTTAAACAACAACAATGGATTGGAGCTGAGCAGTGTTGCGTGGCGTTGGCCAGAGCAGGCCCCATTTAATCACGTAACATATCACCTGTGGACATTGAAATCTGTGGCCTATTATATCATAGTCTAGACATGAAGTTTGGAAAAATCTTCAATTAGAATGGAACCAACACATTCACCTTTTCCTGTCCTGAACTCCTACCTCCTGACCATTCTTTTTGAAGTTTTCTGAAGACTCACCTCCTTCATTTTTAAACACTGAGTGTGTGTGTGTGTGCATGTGTATTTTAGACTTTTAATTGGATTGTGATAGATCTTGTAGGTGAACATCTGCCTTGAGGTTAAGACTTTGGATTAAATGCCATTGTAGAATATCTTTCTTTTCTTCCTCTTGAATTTCTCACAGACCTCATTGTACCTGCAAACCAAATGTTTTGATCTCCTCTGCCATTTCCTAATACTGTAGTTTCCATCTATTCCTTATTGCTTAATGGACTACAACAGCTTTTGTTTATGTTTTTCAGTTGAGCTTTATGTTTTTCAGTTGAACAAAAATTATTCCTCCCCCAAAAAATGATTTTTAAGAGGGTAGCTTGTGTTACATTCCCAAAAGGATCACTTAAACTCCTTCATCCAATGTTTTTCTTTTTTCTCCCTTTGCCTGGTGGTTAAAAATAGGCTAAAATGCATTTCAATATAACTCTTGATGATATGTGATTCCAAGGGAAGGAAATGCTGTAAATGGCAGTTAATCTGTTTGCACTCCTGCTGGGCTGAGGTGCTTCCCCATTACTCCTCCCTGGGACACTGGACTTACTGTCAATACACTGCTGCATAAGTAGGGAGCAGACCCCACGACGGATTCTGCTGAGTAAGCATTATAGACACACATCCATGTGTAAAGCCTAGTTGTGATCTGGTTACATGTGTTTTATGTTTTGAGAAAAATGATTTGGCCATTGAAAAAGTAGTTTAGGTCAGAATTCTGTGTCAAAAACAGGCTCTAACAGAGAGGGGACCCTGCTAGAAGACTTGCTAACTAATTTTTAGTGTTTTATAAAAAAAAAATGCATATTTTAGCTTTTCTGCTCTATATGTATATAAGTATCAAAAACTTAGAGTAACATCTTATCCTAGCTGGGAAAGGCCAGCCATAAACCGTTTTTGGTAGCTTTAACTTTCTTTTGCCTGTTGGCAAAAGGACGAGTTAAAATAGATGACCCTAAGGTGCTTTTGTGCCAACTCTGTGAGTTAAGAGAGGGATGGCGGAGCTGCGTCTATCCACAGGGAGTCTCAGTTTTCATGATGCCTGAGCCAAATTGCACGGACCAAGAAGCTGCTGAAAGCCCCATTTTCTCCCTGGGGTAAGAACTGATATGGGGCAAGACTGAGTGGTTACAATGCAAAGCCTGTGTGATGAAGTGAAAAAAGTGTGGACTTTGATTTCAGACAAAGGTCCATATTCGTATTCGACCTCATGGTTGTTTACCCAATCTGTCTTCCTTTGGTTTTCTCTTCTGCAAAAGAGACTAAAGCCTATTATATTAGTCAGCTTGGGCAGCCAAAACAAAATGACACAGATGGGGGTGGCTTGAACAACAGAAATTGACTTCCTACCAGTTCCGGAGGCTAGAAGTCCAATACCAATGGGCTATCAGGGAGAGGCCTCCCTTCTTGGCTTGCAGATGGTCTCTTTCTCACTGTGTCCTCATGTGGCTTTTCTTCTATGCACACTCAGAGAAAGCTCTCTGGTGTGTCTTCAGTCTTCTTATAAGAACGCCGTAAGTTCTATGAGATGAGAGCACTACCCTTATGGCTTCATTTAACCTTAATAACCTCCCAAAAGACTCTATCTCTAAAATATAGTCACGTTGGCACTTGGGCTACCACATATAAATTTTGGAGGGGACACAACTCTAACACCTCTCTTAGAAGCTTTTTGTGAGGATGAGAGAGTAAAATGAGATGACATATGCAAAATACCTGACATAGTTTCTGTTTCTATCTGAAACTACCTGTATGATCCAAGAATGTACTCCCTTAAAAGGTGTCTGACCTCATTATATAGTCATGATAAGGAAACAAGTAGCAGTTGATAAACTTGATGTTTACTCCATAAAATACTCTGTGTACAATAGGGAGTATCTTTCTTAAAATATTATTTTAATAATTTATTGATTATCAATAATTAAAAATTTATTTGGTTCCCAGACTTAGTTCATTTTCCTAGGTCAAGCAAAATTAATTTGGTAGAGGCACACTACCTACCCCTTTGTAACAGGCTTCATTTACTTCTGTAGCTAATACTCTATAAGCAGGGCCTGTCTAGCTGCTCTCCACGCCATTGGAAAGTGTAGCCAGATCATCAGCTCATCTGAGACCTGCTACCTGACTTTATGAACAATGTCTGTGCTATTGTTTCCTGGGAGAAATCATGGAAAGCCAGTGTGTGTGTGTGTGTGTGGTGTGTGTGTGTGTGTGTGTGTGTGTACGTGCGCACGTGTGTGTGTGTGAGAGAGAAATCAACATATATCTATCTCTATATAAAGAGATATAGACAGAGACAGAGATAGAGAAAAACAGAGAAAGAGAGATCCTATATGGACTTGATAGTTGAAAAGTACCCCGAAGGCAGTTAAGTGGTAAAAAATATCTTCATAGAAAGAAGAGCATCAAGACAAAGACGACTGGGTAGCCAGAAATGTCTTCAAGCTGTGTACGGATAATGAGACACTGATAGCATTATGTATTATTTTTACTGAAATGATCTAATGAATAAGGAGATGTTTTGGCAGTGTGCTGACACTGGCTTAACCATTAGTATTCTTTTGGATTCTAAATAATTTTTTAAAAAAATTCGTATACGAATTTAGGTTTTTCTAGCCATAAAACTACATTTAAAAATCCCTGAAGTATAATATCTGGGCAAAAAAGAGAAATAATTGAGGAGAAATATCAAAGGTGTTTACTATCTAAGTTGAGAATGTGGGAATGGACAGAGAGAAGATCCAGGCACCCTTTGACTCTGCAATTAATATGCATAATTAGGCAGGATCCAGGAGGTAGCTGAGCAGGTATTAGAATAATTACAAGTGTTTATGTTTATATTTGGAGATGCCTTAGTCTCTCCTGACATAACTCAGAAACTCCAGTCTTCAGTGTAGGTTTCCGGCACTGGGTAAAATGAGAACATGTTTTGAAAGGAAAACAGCCATCTATGTGAATATGTCAATATTCTTTGAATAGTACGCTCTTCATGAATTTATATTTATACAGTATTTTTTTTTTTCTCTTGGGAGAAAGGGTTTGATGCTTTGTCCAATTGAAGTTTCAGTGCCTGGCTTCGAAAATGGATCCTGCGGTTTCTGGGTTCGCTGTCTGGGGGAAAGCCAGAGCAATGGCTGGAATGAAAGTGAAAGGAGGTCTGGGGTTCAAGTCCTTAAAAGAAGCAGAGAGCTAACCATTTCAACAAAAGCAATGGATGGGGAATTGTCTTGAAGAAAGCAAGAATGGATTCAGAGGGTAATGAATAGAAATAGTGGAAAGGTATCCCCTGGTCATAGAATGGGAATATATTGCGAGATATCTGTACTCAAGTCTGTGACCGGGGTCATTCTTTGGGTGGTACATTCCACAATTATTGGAATTAAAAGAGATAAGAATTGTTTCTCAGAAGTTGAATACCAATTACATTTTATTAACCTGGATTCTTCTCCTTCTTTAGATCTTAGATTTTTATATGACTGACTCATATTTCACTGATTTAAAATATTTTTCTCATTTGATATTTTTATTCTGTGTGTACATGTATTCTTAATCTTCAGTTCAATATCTTCTGTTTGCGAGGCATTATCTGAGACTGTGGAGCTGTGCAGAAACAAATAAGATGCTTTGTCTACGTATAAATCATGTAGAGTTAAGGCGGGCAATGGATATGAACATAACAAAAAACAGTATATTGTCCCCGCCTTTTACTCCTGCCTGTATTTGGTAATTTAGTCATATAGAGTTCTTTGCAGTTTCATAATATGTTATATATCACAATATATAATATATGCCATACCTCTGTGTCTCCACACAGTCTGAAGCCTCCTCCTAGAAACATTCTTAGCTTCCCTCTTGTCACGACAACTCTTACATAAGGCTCACCTTAAGCACGACCTCTGGGAAGCCTTCTCTGACATCCCGTTTTTGATGTCAATGATCCTAAATCTCATGCTATATTGTTATAATGCCTCAAATTTTAATGGTCTGAGTAACTGTCCTCAGAAACTCTTCCTTTATCTGTAGTTCTGGTATCTGGTATGCAGGGAGTTAGGACGCCTTTCAAGATTCCTGAGCTGAGGAAGGGTGGTCATGACCTGATTATCTGATCTCTTACGTGTGCCGTGTTTGTGTGTGTGTGTGTGTGTGTGTGTGTGTGTGTGCGCGCGCTGTATATATGCATGCATGTATGCATTTTCCTTAGGATGTTCCAGGTTTTGGAAAAAGGAAGAAATAGCTAACATTTACCTGGTGTGTAACACACCTGGAAAACCTTGAATAAAAAGGGTTTGTATACTAGACTAAGTCTGGTAAAGGGACGACTAAACAAATGTAGGGTACATATTGAAGTTTTGAGGCCAAAAAAAGAAGCGTCAATGATATATGGTGGAATGGAGCTGGGAGGAATTCCTGAAAATTTGGTTCTAATCACTTCTTTTCTGCCAGTGTCCAATTACAGTGAGCAAAATAAAGGCCTCAGACAGGTGTACTAAAAATGATTGAATTCATTTTATGATGTTATGATACAAACAATGTAATATAACATCAAAAGACTGTACAATGGAATGCTGACATTTTAATGCAATAAATGAAATTGGAATATTCAGCTTCCTATGAAACAGATTGTATTTTTGCTGCCTCATTTATTATTCTCTTTTTTGCAAAGTCTTCAAGTCTCTTTTTCACTTTGCTATTACTGGATCTATTACTGACTTAGAACTAGTTACTTCGCTTCATCACATTTAACCTCACTCATAAAGCTTTTTTTCTTCCTCTTACATGAAATTACACAATGAAAAGCTTTTCTGATTTTGTATTTTATTTCATTTTGTGGTGCTTTTTTCTCTACCACATTCTTCTTATTTTTAAATCCATTTTATATGTGGAAGCTTATATAAAGTCTAACACCTATTACTTTGTATCTACCTACAACTTTTATTCAGTATACTATAAAATGTTCATTTTTATTATTTGTAATAATAGATAATGCATATATAAATTTTAATTTAAATATTAATTCATTTTTCATTTTCAACTATCAAAGTTCTTCATGTTTATAGTTATTACTCAAATATTTTGTAGAATTTACTAAGATGCGTCACCAGAAATGTGTTTTCATTTACATCTTTGTGTATATGTGTGAGTAAAAAATATTTGTTACCAAAATATTGTAGAAAACAGAATAAAAAGGGAGGTGAGGTTCATATTCCTATTTAAAAGTTACTTAAATATTCTTTTGAGAATATAACACTGGAAGCTATTTTCATTAAATAGGGAAAAATAATACATTTCTTGATTTATTTTTTATTTATAAGTTGCATTTAGACAGTTTAATTGTTATAAAGAAAACTTTCTTTAATTCTCAGCATTGGGACCAAAAGACATTTATTGCTTATAGAAGCAATCTAAGTTTTTTTTTTTTTTTTAATGTGATTCATAATGAAACTTCACATGGAGGTAGTATTTGTTTTTTAACTTTAAAAGATAGATATGCTCTACTTTCATTATTCTCAAGAATGAGAAGCTTTAACAACATTTCACTACCATCCTCAAACCCTGGGGCCTCAGGTGAAAACAAATATGGCTGTCTTTGCCCTGTTCACACTCCCAGCTCCAAATTCTTTAGAAAGGTGTTTTTAATCTACTGGCAGAAAGTTCGGTGGAATGAGCACAGACTTTGGGTTAGAAACAGGTACACTCAAATCACCATTCTACCCACTGACTACAGAACTACGGGAACTCTATGAACCTGAACTTCTGTGTAAAGTGGAAATGACGTCACAGTCAATCTCAAGATCGATATACTTAGCATGTCTCAAGAATGATATACTTAGCATGATGCTTGCCCCAAAAGATGCTCCAGAAATTGCTAGTTCCCTTGACTGTCAGAGGGAGTCATCCACTAATACAATGTACATAACAATAGGTAAAATAGCAACGTAACTGAACAGAAAAAAATGACCCGAAAAGCAGTCCTAGATAGAGAAATCAGACTGTCAGTTAATGGAAGCACAAACTTTTAAAACATAATTAAAGCATGTTTAAATGTAAGTAGATTAAAATCATTCTATACTGCAGAGACCAGGAATGGTTAGTCCCTAAGCAGAATAGGGAAGTCTCACCACATCCGAAGGGCCTTGGAGAAATCACCAATACTCCAGCCACAGAGAGTCGGCTCCATCTCAGGAGGCAGAACTAGGTTTCTCCAGGTAACTTAGAGCTCTTAAAAGAAACTCACTAGGGGTTGCCTCTATCCTTTGCAACTCCTGGGATTTAACATAGCCAGGAAGATTCTTTTTTAATTATTGCTTTGGGTCGTATCTTCCAAAGCTTTGGTCCAGCACATTATAAGTAGATGATAATGCTATACTGGCTTTTTTATTTTGGCCTCAAACTCTCAGTAAATACATGCAATAATGCCCTTGTAGCCTTCACTGAGATGCATGGAGTGGGGGTTGGGGGAAGAACTTGTTTACGGCCATGAATAAGCTGCTGAAGTCTGATGCAGCCCAGCCTCATCAAGCTCTTTTAATGAACACGCCATTCATGTAAGATGGGTCCCTGCACCAGATGTCATATCTAGCTTCTGCAGTTGTATTTCAGCATCACTCAGCAATGAACAGATAAGGTAATATCTCTGAAAGTTCCCAGATGGAATGCTGCCAGACTTTCATCACTAAACTCTTACTCTCCTTTTTTTTTTTTCAGGTCTGGAGGGCTGCAGATGTAAAGGGAAGGTGGAGGACAGAGGAAGAAAGACAGAAAGGACACTTGGATGGATTGCAGATAAGGAGGCTTCTGGAGCAGAGATAGGCACAGTAGATCCCAGCAGAGCCTTGGTCAGTGCGAAAGGAGATGTCAGAATGCCACTGAAAAATGTGGCTGGCTCTTTTAATGTGTCCTTTGTAGTCAAGCTTATGTTTTTATTACCATCCTTATTTTAACATGTGTGAAAAATAAACAAATAAAATTTAAAAGAACCCTAGACAGGGAGTCGGGACTTTCTCAGTCTCTATTCTTAAATTTATTTCCTAATGGACTTGGCTAAAGATACAAATTTGGCTGTAGTGGAACTCAGACCAGAATCCAAATCCCATTATTATTACTGTTGTTGTTACTATAATTGATCTTATTATTGCTAATTATTATTTAAGGACTGTTTCTTTCTGAATTTTATATGTATAAAAACATTTGAGTTGACTTGAATGGGCATTTCTTCAAAGAAGATGTACAAATGACCAACAAGCACATGAAAAGATGCTCAACATCATTAGTTATTAGGGAAATGAAAATGAAAAGTACAATGAGAAATCATTTTACATTCACTAAGATGTTTATAATACAAAAAAAATGAGGAAAGGAAAAAAATTGTTGGCCTGAATGTGGAGAAATTGGAACCCTTCTGCATTATCACTGGGAATATAAAATGGTTAAGCCACTGTGGGAAACTGGCTACTCCTCAGAAAGTTAAATGTCGAATTACCAGATGACCCAGCAATTCTACTCCTAATTATACAACTCCAAAATTGAAAATAGGTCCTCAAACAAATACCTATACACAAATATTTGTTGCAGCATTAATTACAATACCTAAAGGGTAGAAATGACCTGAATGTTCATTAGCAGATGAATGGGTAAACAAAATGTGGTTTATACATTCAGTGGAATATTATTTAGCCATAAAAAGGAATCAAATACTGATACAGGCTACAACGTGGAGCTTCAAAATCATTATGTTCAGTAAAAGAAACCAGACACAAAGCTCGCATAATGTTGATTCTGTTTATATAAAATCTCCAGAATAGCTAAATCCATAAAGACAGAAACAGATTAGTGGTTGCCAGGGGCTTGGGGGAAGAGGAATAAGGATGACTGCTTAATGGGTATCAGATTTTCTTTTGGGGTGATGAAAATGTTTTGGAGTTAGATAGAAGTGGTGGTTGCCCAATGTAAATGTCCTAAATGGTTAATTTTATGTAAAGATGAATTTTGTCTCAAAAAACATTTGAAATCATTTCATTCTTATGATACAGCTGTGATATCTGAGCACTATTTCTCCCATTTTCCAGATGAGTCAAATATCCTCTCCAAGGAGATATGTATTATTTTTTTATCAGAGGAAATGTGGGCATTATATTCAGGATGGGACTTTATAAATGATGGGAAATAAAGATGCATACCTTTTAAGGAAGGCATAAAATGACCAATACATGCTAGTTTCCTTCATGCTTGCTGCCCTGTCCCATTTGCCATTAGCATGTGGATCAGACTGAGTCCCAACCAACAGAGTTGAAGACTATTATCTTCAGTCCGTAGTGAATTAGCTAGTAAGAAAAATGGTTTGTAACACAGTGGGAAAAAGGCTAAGATTTGTTCTGCTTCATCCTCCTCTGAGCTATAGAATGTTTGCATGAGTATTTTTATTTTCAGAGGGATGTTGGATGTGTGTGATGAAGGAAGAAACCCAGGGAACGAAGTTGCAGGGATATTTCTGAACAAACAGGTGTGAGAGGCTCTGTTCCAGCTTAGCTTTTTTCACCTCACCTCATTTGCAAACACATACGTCAAAAAAGACTCACCATGGAGGTTCTGTTTCTGCTTTTCTGTAGTGACTGTTACATAAATAATACGCTGAGAAAGCCGTTAGTGAAGAGAATGGTTTTGTAGGGAGTTAGCTCGAAGCAAATCAACAAAGCACTATTTTCTTTTCCAAACACTGTTGTTTTATCCCCAGGTTTGTGCCCTATGGCAGACCCACTTTGCTTTACGTCTTGTCAGCATAATACCTCTGTTTCCCAATCTCTCCCTGAGGCAAGCAATGCCACCCTGCCACAGTCACCAGGTCTTCTAAGCACTACTTTCAAGACATGTCCTCTCTCTTCATGATTACTCAATGAAATCAAGTTTCTTAGTCTAGCTGTTAGGGTTATCCACTACTTTTTTAGATTCGTTTCCCGAGACTGAAGCAAAATTTGATCTTTTCTACTTGTTCTTTTTAAAAATTATACTGTTGGCTAATAGCTAACATGTATTGAAGGCTTTTTATATGACAAGTGCAATGAAGTACGTTACTTCATTTAAATTTTACAGTGCCTAACAAACCAGGCATAGTCTAGATAAAGAAATAGGCTAGCAAGAGTAAATAAGCATAAGTGGTGAAGGTCAGAGCCAGGATTTGAACCCAGTTTGTCTGGTGTCCTAACCCAGAGTTTTAGGTGTTGGTCTCGATCTTGCCTTTTACTTTGCTGTTTTCATAACTCCTGCATCTTATTCCCAATGCCGAGTCTAAGAATAATTTCCTTTACTTCTTCTGCTTTTCTTCAACTAATATCCTTGACCCTCGGGGCCGAAAGCATCTTTTCTTCATTTGAACTTACGTAGGAGAGCAAATGTCTGTTGCTGGCATTTATCCTTTTATAGTTCTAATTATCACACTAACTCATTTGATGAGAGCAGGGACCATGTCTAATAATACTTGTATCTCTAACCTTATCTGAAACAATACCTTGTTCACAGTAGGTGTTCAATAAGTATTTGTTCAAAAATTCTTATAAACTGTCAGGAGATTTTTTTTTTTTAATATACAGTTTTTATCAAAAGTTTTTTTTATAAAAATGGGTTTTATCTTTCCAATCTTTTACTAAATGTGTTTTTAAGAATGTTTTGGGAGTATTAAATAAATAGGGTAAACATTAGTAAAATATTCCTAATTTTAACATACAACTAAAGTGCTTAAAATATTAAGTGCTAAAACATTATTATCCAAGTGCTTACTTGAACCAACACTGAGACTAAAGGGAAAAGAAATTACTCTTTATAAATCTGTTACTTTAAACCTCTTATTCTCATGAGTTTCATGATAGGTCCATACAGAGAAATTAATTTATAGAAGTCGTCAGCATAACTGCTAAAAACTGCAAGCATAAACTATTATGCACTTTTTCTTTTATGTGACTTCTGCATATTTAAATATTCAGTTCATCACGTTTAAGGTGTTCAAATTCACCAGGTGTAAGAATACCTATCGTATCATAGTGCAACACTAAAAATAAACTGATGTTATTGAAAATAAATGAATCAGCACATTCTTAGCTGAATTGTTTTCTCATGTGACTCATACTACTTAACAAACTTTTTCTTTTTGATTGTTCATTTATCATATCAAAAGTTTCTTTGGACATCTGCTTCTTTAAGTACAAACGCATAGGTTTGTTGAAAATATTCATAACATAACTCTCTTGCCTGACATTAATGGGCCAGTTACTATGGGTTTAGCTAAAGATCACTTTTTTAATATATAAAGAAAGCTACGTAATTTACAATGTCAGTGCAGTTTGTTCACCAATAAAGTTTCATTTACATAGAGCTCATAATGCTAAACTCCAAAAAGCCCTTCTGCTTAGTTTGGACCAGAAGATATTCTTGATAGAGCTCATCTCAAAATCACTTGGAGTCCCAAGTGTCTATGCAAAACCATTAATCTCAGAATGTGTCTAAACACCAACCTTGAGACAGGCTGCAATTTACTGTTCTCTGTGACAGACAAATAGCCAGGGGAGCACTGTCATTTAACCCCAGTACTTTCTTTGGTAGTCATGGAAAGAAAGGTTATTTTATATTGCCTTGTCATAAAAAGACTACAAAATCCATCAACACGGTATAACTTTACATATAAAAGTAATACTATGCATAGATATTTCAGTCATCATGTGAAAAATAAATAAGACAGTCTTTAAATCAATGTCATTCCCAAAGAATCAGCCTGGACATGCATTGACTGATTTTATAGCTAACACAGGAAATATATGTAAATATGACTGCTCTGTTTTGACATGGATGCTTTGGGCTATATCTTTAACCCATATGTACAAATATCAGATTATGAAGGAGTCTCATTTACAAAAGCTTCATGTGTTCTCTTTGTAGGTGCTCAAATATCCTTATGTTAGAATAAGCACCTGATTATGTGATACATATTTCACAAAATGCAAGTTAGCCTGAAAGTTTGGTGTATATTAGCACATGGAATCAAATACATGCCATAGTCCCAGTGAAGTGGAATGAAAAAGATAACCCTAAAAATGTGTACCCAGGAATATGCATAGTTTTTAGAAATTAGCTAAAAAATTAAAAGCTCCCCAAAAATGTAAATATTTATTTTTTAAAATTTTCTTTCACTATGGTAAGAACATTTAACATGAGATCTACCTTTTTAAAAAAATTTTAAGTGCAGAATACAGTATTGTTGACTAAAGGTACAATTGAATATTTAAGTTTTCATTTTATTTTTTACTTTAGAAAGAGTTGAGACAGTTGTCACTGATTTTGTGTAACCCTATGCCAATTGCTAAGTAAATACATATATGAGTACTTATGGGAGCACAATTTGAAAGCTGTACAGGAACCAGAGGTGGACAAGACAAGTCAAAGAGCAAAAATCAGCTCCAACACCATCTCCAGCTACTTCCCTCCATTTTCCTGGAAGGAGTCTGGTCAGCAACTCAGCAATCCGGATGTAGGCATTTCATAGAAAATCACGATTTTATTGAATCATGTAAGTGAAATTCGATTCGGTGAGTTTCACCTGACAGACAAAAATCTGAACTACATCCTAAACTTTCAGAGACAGATAACGTATTGAGATATATAACACATTTATATGACCCTCAAATAGCGAGCTGACAAATACATTTTGATGTCATATATTTTAAGTGCCACACATCTGAGGTAATGCACAAACCTGTCTAGGCAATGTATGCTTCTTTATTTCTAGGTACATGTGACCTCTAACAACATTTCAGGTTATTGTTCAGAGATTTTAATTCCTTAGCAAGTGAGCAGAAACATTCATCTGGTTAACAACAGCAATTACATAATCATCACTCTCAGTTTTATATCTTAAAATTCACCTTCAGTTTGTACATGCTTGTTTTTGTGTGTGAATGTGAGAGAGAGAGAGTGTGTGTGTGTGTGTGTGTGTGTAGCAAGTTGAACTTTTAAAACTTGGGATTTGTTACAGAAAATGTGTTTAGGTGACGGTTCTAGGTAACTCATAGACTATTTATTCCTAAGGAAATATAGTACTTGTATTGGGAATATTTTCCTCAAAATGAATGTGTGCATTTGTATGCAGTACCTTATACTTTTAGTTGAGCTTCCCATCCATTAGAGTATCACAATATTTTGTTTCTACTTTATGTAAAATTACCTTACTATTCGTTTTAGAATTGCTACTGAAATCCACAAGCGACAACAGCGAAAAAGAATTTGTGATTCCCTTTGTGCGTTTTCGGTAAAACTGGTGAGGAATTTTGACATTGATTTCCTTTAGGTGGTAGAGTTCTTTTCAAATACTGTAACAATCAAATCTTTTTGATAAGAGCAAGGCAAAGCTTAAAGAAATCAATATGATAATGAGTGTCTTAATGTATATTGCTCTTGAAAATCAACGGTAGCGTAAATTGAAGAAAGACGGTTTAAAATTATATCTGTAGCATACAGATTGCATTTAGTTGCTTATAAAATGGGCTACATTTTTGGGTTTTGTCTGTTGCCACTGTCGCTGATGCTACCTACACATCGTGGCATCACTGCTTATCTTTTTACCCCCTTTTGCCTTAATTCTGCTTCAGACCCTTACTGTCTGATTCTGGATATTATTTCTGATCCCTTTTCACTTGGCCAACTTCGTTTCCCGAGGTGGCGGAGGGGTGGAGGACAGAGGAGCTATGATTTCTTCCTCCAAATTTTTGTTTTAGCTCCTTCAAAAATGTTTTTAAAAACCCTATTTCAAATATCTGTCATCTACATTTCTTATACTCCAGAGTATAAACGTGATGATTTTAGGTGACTCATAGACTATTTATTCCTAAGGAAATACCGTAGTACTTGTATTGGGAATATTTTTCTTAACCATCATTTTACATCTTCAAAGATTAAAATGTTGTCCTTCATAAGTGGAAAGGGAATTTTTAATAATCTCGGTTTAGGAGCTTTAAATAGTTTCTTAAGGGATGAAAAAGTTTGGTAAAAGATTGATTTACTTCAGGTTTAGATATAATTGAAGAATTGAATCACAGATATAAAGAAATTAGATGTAAAATATATTTTCTATTTTTACTACAGCTCTCTATTTAAAAAAATGGGCAAGAATGTACTTGCTAGTGGCCAATTTACCTTGATAGTCAAGGTAAGGGATGTTTTTTCTATATCTGGGTCCAGTTTTACAATATACTTGGCAAGAATCTAAAAAGCCAAATTGAATGTTATTGACTATATTTAATAAGTTGCTAAATTGTGTAAAATAAAGTAGACTCAATATAGAACCTAAAATCTTATTAGCTTTTTGACCCTTTTCTATGTTTTGCATTTCAAAAAATGTACTTATGGCGCCAAAGACAGCAGATAGCTCCAGGATAAAAACAAACCATATCTCTAGATTTTCACATGCAATTAAGTGGTAGCCATATAACTATTTATAACCCTAGAGTTTGCCCTATTTTGGAGATAAAATCAAATGTATCCCAGTAGAATTGTGTTGTTACTTAGAAACAAAACAAAAAGCACACGAAAACACCCATCCTATTTTATGATTAAAGAGACTCATGGAGGTTATTTTTGAGAGGTATTATTTTCCTACTAAATTAAGAATTAGCAAAGCCTGAAGGCCTTATAACCTGTTCTATGACTTTATTATGCATGCAAGCCAATCCTGAGCTTTAGTTAAGACAGCTCTTTTAAATATTTTACATAGTCAGTGACATACATATCTTTAAAAATGAATTTCTAAAAACGATTAATCTGTACTATCCCTTAAAACTTCAGGCCTTTATCTGGGATACAAAGGTGCTCGATTTCTTGGCAGAAATCCTCCAAAGGGATTTCTGGCTTGTCTTGGATTCCTTTGAGATAAAGAGTCCTTCTCATTATGTTGTACTTTATTCCAAACTGTCTGATTGCCTAATGAGGTCAGACAGTGTGCAGGTAGGGAGAGAACCGCATGACCACCCAGAGGTTAACTAAGAGATTTGGGTCCAGGTAGACCGAACCTTTTTATTATTATTTTTTCCTGTACTCTGCTCAATCTACCCCCATCCTCCTCCCCATGGGATTTCTCTACTCTAACCTTAAAATATTTGATTCCTCCAGTGTCCAGTCATAGCTTCTGAAGTTCATGCTTTATTCTCCTTCAGGATCCATTCCTCCTCTAAACACTTACCATCCAATGTATTGTGTAAAGAGAATTCCCAGCAGTCGATTTTAAAATGAAAGATAAAGTGTTGAGCATCTGAGTGTTTCCAGGTGCTGGTGTCAGTACCTGGGATGCCTCCTGTTGACAATGGCGGCTATCAGTGGTGGCATTGGAGATCTCGCTATTCTGAGTGGTCTTCAGAAATCAGCCGTATCTGATTGTTCTTTCAGATCAAACAAAGTAGGAAGACAAAGTAAGCTGAACATATTCTTTCACTCTGCACTTTGTTGTTAAAAGGGGGAGGAATCCTACTAGGACCCCTAACTCACTTTTAGATATTACCAAATTTTTGTAAGAATTCCTATTTTTCCTCCCCAGCCCTTCCTCCCCTGCCCCTCCCATCGCTGTCAGTTCCTTGATTGGGTTGAATAAATGTTTCTTTGTTCCTCTAAGGTCTATTCTGTGCTGCTGAGAATTAACTGTGGATAACACCAAGGCAGACCATAGATAAACGAAACTAAAGGACATTTCCAGCGACATGTAGCTACCTACATGTAACTCAAAAAAGGATAATTTTTCTTTCTTACAAAGAATACTTGCTAACTTTCCAGTATCATTCCTAGAGCTCATGTTGTGGATTCTTTTTAAGGGATGCTTATATATAGTGCAAACTGTGAAACAGTTCGGTTTGCTGTCAGAGGTGAGCAGGTGAGAAGGACCGCAGTCTAAGCCAGCCTGTTTTACCAGGAGCTCACTCTGTTGTTTATAAATGATCTGAAGGAAGAAAGTATGGTAAAGCATCTGCCTTTGAAAACAGCAAGGAAAATAACAGCGTAGTTCATATGCTTTTAAAAATGTATTTCTTGTTGGACACTGGAAGTCATTTTCCATCAAATTGGAATGTGACATAATGTAATGTGTCACAGATATTGTTAAAAAGCAGATTGGAATTGAGCTGCATACAGTTAGTCTTAGATCTCTCAGTTAGTTTCACACATTAAGACGGTCAAACACGCAGAGCTTATAAATTCTCCTGTTGGAGAGGTTTTTGGAGAATTTCACAAAACTCAGTGTGATCTTGGTGGGGATACTGACATTTACCACTGAGTTCTTTAATGACAGCTAAACAAGAGAACACCGCTCCTAATTTACTCAAGTAGAATTCGATATCATAACAAGGCAATTGCAGAACACCGTTCTTTTACAAAACCAATTTTCATGCTATGATTTTTAACTCTTTTATTTACCAGTGACTTCAGTTTTCTTCCCATAGTCTACATTTGTATCCTATGCATGAACTTTCTTAAATAGTTATTCTATTTTTTACCTTTAACATTTTCTGGTATCACTAATCATATCATAAATGTATTATATTTGTATAATATATAGATATTAAACAAAATGTACCAATTCAGCATTCCAACTTAAATCACATGGCTTTATAGCTTCTGCCCAAGGAGCCCTAGAACTATGTTCTTGTGATTACCAGAGTGTCAAACAGCTTATCACTTTTCAGTCCTACAAGACATCCCAGTACCATGCCATTTTTCTAGTCAGCAAATATAGTTGAATAAAGTATCAGGCAGTTAGCACTGTTGACTGTGGGAGGAATGGAACACAGAGCATGCTACCTGTTCATCCTGTTAGGAAAGTCCTCTGTCTGCTGGGTGTTGAGAGTTCACTCTTCTACACTACATTTTAAAAAGCTGATGAGTGTGAAAAAGTAGAGAGAAAGAGAAGAGCATAGTCACTATTCTACTATGAGGGACTTACAACATGGAATTGACATGCATGCTGCACTCAAGGGAGACGAGATAAATGACCTTAGACTGAGGCAGAAAGTGAGACATATTACCGGAGTAGAATAGATAGGCTACATGAGAATTCAAGGAAGTAAGTCCTGTTTTCACCGGAAGTCAGAGTGAGTAGGTTGGTGGTGAGAAAAAGCATCATGGAAACAGACTTTGAAACTGGGAGTCTCCCTGCCTCAGCCGTGTTTGCCCTGGAAGGCTCTTTCTCCAAGACTCACATAGTTTTAGTTCTCAGCTTGAAGGGCATCTTCCCAAAGGGTTGTCTATGACTTCTCCTTCTGAGATTCTCCTGTTACTATCTGTCATAGGATCCTATTAACATCCCTCCTAACAACACACCATACTTTGTAAGTACTTAATTAAATTATTTGTTTTATGTTAGCTATTGCTGAAGAATTGAAACTCCATAGGTGACCTTAACTCTCTTGGTCACCTCTATTCCCAGCACCCATCATATAGCCTGACATGTAGTAGACATTTAATAAATAATTGTTGAACAAGAAAGTGAATTAGTCAGATGAACTGAGTTATGTAGAGATGGGTGGAGGTGGGGGGGGGGAAGAAAGGAGGAAAGGCCATTCCTGGAAGAGCAAATAGTAAATTTTTTATAAAAATTTAAGAAAATATTTCAGCATAGCTGAAGCACATGGAAGATAAAAAGGAGTAATAAGAAAAAAATTTTGAAAAGGTAAATTAGGATCAGAGTGCTGGGCTATAGGCTTTGTACTTTACTCTTTAGGTAACTGATAGTTTTTGAGCAGTAGAGTGATATTAGTGCCCCTAGATCATCTTATATCTTCAACCTACAGACTTTGAAGGAAGAACATATCTGCTTTAACTGCCTCTTGTGTCAAACCTATGATCTTTTGACCAGACCCATGGACCTTAGAGAGAGTTGGTTGGAGCTGTCAGGGGCCTTGGATTTAAACTGAAATGAGTTCTAATGACCTGCTGAGTCCTACAGTGTGAAGGTTCACATCAGGCCAAGCCCAACATCTAAGATCAATTCAAGTCAACGGATTAAATGCCTCTAGGGTGTGCTGAGCCCTGTGGTGAAATACAAAATAAATCAAAGGCAGGGTTCCCTTGCCTTAAAGAACAGGAGAGAGCTATCTCTGATGGAATTGCTCTAAGTGACCTCCCCACTTGTAGGTGTGAAAAGGAATCAGGCAAAGCTCAGGTACACAGGCCTTCTTCCTAAAGAGTGCTCTCTATGATATAACACAGTCACTCTGAGATCCAGGATATAGTTTGGTCCCACTGCAGACCCCTACAGCTGTGTATCTGTCCTGGTTCAGACAGACCCAGAGAGGCAGCACGAAAGAGTCCTGGATGAGGAGTCTGCTGCCCAGGGCTCTAGATCTGTCACTAAGAATCCGTGTTTTATTGCACAAGTCAACTCAATAATCAGAATGTTTTATCATTGAAAAAGTTGGGCGTTTGTCAAATTATCAACTATTCATTACTCATTGACTAAATGCCAAGCACTGTGCCGAAGGAGCCCCAACTTTCCTGAGCTCATGTGAGAAACAAACGAGATAATGGACAGGAAATGTGTTCCCCAGCCTTAAGTTCCTATACAGGATGTTAGGTTGGCAGGGGAGCCTGCAAAGCTGCCTGAAGCAGCCTGGGAGTGTTATTTATCATGTCAGAGAAAATGCTGCTAAATGCCATCTTTAAATCACATCGTTGGGACCTAAAATGTAATGAAATATGTAAACAAGATTGTTCATTAGATTTTTAGAACACTGCATAAAAATCTATTTATATTATAATATTCTAATGGAACCAGAGTCTGGTCACCATGTACTTGGGAAAATGAGTTCATATTCCCAGCCTAGGTTTCCAGAAGGACATTATCCCCAGTGCAGCCCCCGCAATGAGAGCAGGCCTCTCTGTCCCCACTTCCCACCTGGTGTGACCATGTGGTAAGTCGGTGCCCCAGAGTAGAGAACCATCAGGGGGAAGGCTGAGCAGGGTAGAGAAGCACGGTGCCATGGGGTCTTGGGGGGAGGGGCAGGGGAGGACCACAGAGCAGGAGCTCTGAGGTGAAGATCTGAATGAAAGCACTGAAGGGCAAAGAAGCACGTTGCCTGTTATAAAAACATGAAGGAAAAGGAAATCCTTGCTGCCAATAGACAGGTAGCAATGGGTGCTGAGCCATCAATGGCACAGCTGGCCCTTGAGAAATAATACCTCTAACATTAGCTTTTATGCTGTCCCTCTTCTCCAGCCCCAAAGAGTCTATGTTTCGCGTTGAGCTCCTCCTTCCCTCTTCTCCTTCTTTGACAATTTGCTCTTGCTTCTGATGACATGATAGAAATATAGCTGGGTTCTCTGACCGTCTAGCTGAGGTGCCTGTTCAAGGAGTGTGTGAATATCAGGCTTCTCTGTGTAGACGCTCATTGTCTCTGGGGCTCCCAATTATTGATTTAAGGAGGAATACAAACCTAAGCCAGTGTTGCTCACCCTCGGTAGTATCGACATTTTAGGTTGAAGAATTCTTTGTTATGGGTTGTTGTCTTGCACTGTAGGATGTTTAATAGCATTTTTGGCCTCTATCTACCTTTGGATGCCAGCAGCACACCTCTGCAAGTTGTAAAAAGCAACGTCTCCTGATATCACCAAACGTCCCCTGAAGGGCGAAAATGCACCCACTTGAGAACAGTGGCCTAATCAAATAAATAGGAATAATACTTTCAGATAACTCTTAGTGAGTTATCTCTGACATGACTTTCTGATGAGGTAACCAAATTATTCCAACGATCATAAGTACTCAAAGTATTTAAACTGTAAAATCCCAAACTAGCTAATTGTGTTATACAGAGTGACTTTTATTATTACTATAAATTATTTGTCCAGACAATACTACATTTGTTTCTCAGAAGTAGATACTGAGGAAATATTTGTTAAGTGAATAAATGAGGCTATTCAAGAACAGGGCAAATGCTTCATTTACTTTCAACTCTGGTCCAGAGAGTCTTCGAAAACACCTCTTTCTACTATGTTAATTGATATACCAAGAGCAAACATGAGCAAAGGACACAACAGAAGGTAGTCATGTGACATCCCTCCACCAGCCACTGAATCTCTCTACTGGTTGAAGGTGCTCTCCAGAGGCCATTGAACATCCCTGTGACAAATGCTTTAAACAATAGAATATTCTTGAAGAAATCCTGCACTAAAATCTCCTTCCTCCTTTCAATTCCCATAACATGTCACGTGGACCTCTGCTGTATCACTAATCACTTTATGTGATGCATTTTGCTTATGACTTATTGCTGTTAATAGACTGAGAGCTCTTTGCTGATCGGATGCACATTTGATTCATTTTTTTTCTTTTTTTTTTTTTTTTGTATCACTCCAACGGCCTAACACAATGCCACACAATAATAAATAAATACATTTTTAACGGTATGCCCTTGTCTTTAAGGATTAAATTTTTTCTCTAAGCCACTATTCTAATACAGGCCAGATAAAACCTGCACTTTCCAAAGTCTGAGTTTTAATAGCCTTAGTCTGAAAGAGACAACAGCAAATACTTCATTGTTTCCTGATCTACACACAATACTCCCCAAGAGATATTTATGTATAATCACAGACCTCATACATATATTAGAGATAAATAAACACCATTTAAACTAAGATGTGGTGATCTATTACTGACACTCAAATCCTTCTTAGATTTTCTTTTATCTTCTTAAGTAGTAATCAGATCTCTCTTTGAGTGCCACTTTGCCTTGATTTTGAAATCTGGCATGTAATATAATTGTTATCTTAAAAAGTCCGTCAAGAGCCGGAACATGGCTTACATAAGCGAGAGACATTATATGATAGAGCTTTGGATGCTGAACTTCCCAGCTGAATCTAATGGGTGGTGCTTGAAGGGGAGTGGAGGACACTGGAGGTGATTCCAAGAGACACCAGGTTGCTGACCACTCTAAAAAGAAGAATAGCTGAAGTGCTTTCTCCACCCACCTCCCACTGCAAACTGAACTAAGGTAGGTCTTGAGGTCAAAATCTGATACAGAAGAGGGAGTACCGATCCAGGGTTTTCTTTGCACACCTCATTCTTTGGATAAAGGCCTATTGCACTTTGTATAAATCTACTCTAAGATCATGCTCACACCAAAGACCTTTTGTTCACGAAGTGTGTGAATGGTAAGTAATTGAACAGAGCGAAAGGATGATAGGTAGATCTGTAGCCAGACATATAAATAGGCACACACAGAAGCCAGCGCACAAATTGCCAGTCCCGACTGTAGAAACTCTCCTTGAGCAACTCTGAGAAATACCAGCTGATGGCTGACTCCCCCATGCTATGTAGGTCAGAAGGATATGAGAACCCAAATATAAAAAAAATCACAGCAAAATGTGTCCTCAGTTGGTCCTAAGGTGTTTTATAAAGCTTCCCTAATTGGCCACATCAGAGAACGGTTTGAACTTCGTGCATGAAAACAACTTACTATTCCTGGTGATAACACCATTTACAATAAGGTTTTACTCTAAGTGTTCAAGAATAATAGAAACAGTATTTTTAAATAAATGTGTTGCAACATGCAGGCAGCATTTTGAAAAGCATCACCTGCTCCCCATTTAGAAAGGTAGGTTGCTGCTCTGCTGGAAAAGTGAGATTGGCTCTCGTGAAATTTTTTTCAATAACAGTGTCTGAGAGGGATTTTTTTTTTGGCACTTGAATGATATATGTGTAAAAAGAAAAAAATTTCCTTTATAGAGGTACAAAAAATATCTTTTACCCTGAACATGCTATTCAGTTGAAGTCACTGTTGTTAATTCAACTGAGTTTTATTATGTTTGCAAGCTGAATTTTTTTGACATCGACATCTTCTAAAATTTGCTGTAGTAAAATAATTTATTACTATTGTTTCATCTGGATGTTACAAATCAACAAGGAGGTGCTAGTTGGTGATATCTACGTATCCAAATAAAGGAAACACCACAAAACCTGTGAACCAAGGAAATACCTTCTCAGAGAAATGAGCAAAGAGAAAAAAAGGAACAGAAGTAGGTAGATATCTATAAAATAGATATTTTGCTTTGATATAAATGATATTTATATTTGTAATACTCACTAATTAAAAATACTTCGTGCTTAGGTAATAATCCCTTCCTGGACAATCACGTTTTATCATATTTTGGTATTCATTATCATTTAAACTCTAGAATATCTCAATCTGTACATTAAAGAACTTTGCTAAAATTGGGCAGAGATTGTTCATTTTTCTACAAAGTTTAACTAATTGCAAAATACTGAGAAATGGAGAATGTATTCAGGATCACAGCAGCCTTTTCATTTAAAAAAATATGGCTTTATGGGACACAGGCAGGTCCCAACTTTTTGTTATTAATTTTTGCCCTGGAGATATGTTTGCTTCTGTCTGAAACTCTACTGTGATTTACCCCCAGAAACTATCCAGAATTCATTAAAAACAATAACTGATACTATGAAGTCAACAATGGGGGAAAAATTAGGGCAGAGGACCCATGAAAAATTACTTTCAGCTTGTAACATTCAAAACAATTAAATGAATTCTAATACGAACAACCATTTGGTGAATTATTAACAGACATCGATGAAGTTTATTTAGGTAATATCTTGACAGCAACCACAATCTCATATAGAATATTCCTTGGGGCCACTGCTGGCTGATGAATCACTGGGCTCATTTGGGATGACGTTTCTTATATGGTCAGGCTCACAAAGCAAGAAACAAATTAGCTATGGAGAACTATACTTTACAAATAACTTCATAATTGTAAAGGATGTCCATCAAAAGATCTCAAAGAAACTTTCTTCTAATCAGACTCAGTCTGAAGATACACACAGCAGAAGAATGGGGGAAGATGCACTAATGTAATGTTGAAATAAAAAATAATCAAGGTCCACAAATGAGGGGTTGCTGCCAAGTTTAAGGATGTCAGCCTCTGTTAGTAAAATCTGTCTCTGATCTCTTAGAATAGAAACCACCTAGTATACTATTTCCCAGGAAAGTGGTTTGTTTATTCATCCTTTTAACACTTGCACTATGTACTGGACATATAACCCTTTGCCAGTGTGAGGGATAGAGTAGCAAACTGGATGCTCACTGCCTTTTTAGTAGTGGAGTGCTCCAAAGCTAGACGTGGAAGCTAAGTTGTTGTTGTTGTTGTTGTTGTCGTTGTTGTTGTTCCATTCTAACACTCCTATTTATCAGGCTTATTTGCTTCTGGTCACCTTGCATAAAATAGAGCTTTCTTTTCAGAACCTAACAAGAAATATGACTTTGAGAGAACACTGGCAATTGGCTACATTTCCTGCAGGTAAATCTTCCAACATTCATTGGACCTCCCTACATCTTTTCATTGCAGTGTGATCAGAGAGGTGGAATGTGGCTTGTTTGAACTGTAGCTGCCATATTAAAAAAAAGAAATTTGTAGTATTATCTATTTCCATTCTTTTTTCTACTCATCAAGTTTAGGATTTTATCCCTTCTTTGTCAATAAAGTATTTAAGAATGTAGGAAATATCTGTACCCTATTCACTGACCTATTTGGATCTTAGGAAAGGAAGTTGAAAATAGAAACCTGTGAAAGAACATGATGCTCTTGTGAAATAATTACCTCAAATAATAATAGTAATAGGTATAATTGATTATTATATGTACTGGGACTTTAGTATATTAATTATCTTTTGTCTTCATAAAATCATAGTGGGAATGTATTATCATTCCTATTTTACAGATTAAGAAACTGAAGAAATGAGAAACTGCCAAGTCTTCAAAGTTAGATAGCGATAGAATAAGAATTTAAAGCTAGGTCATGCAGTTCCAAGGCTATCTTTATTGCACAAAACTACATTTCATATAGCATTATACATGTTTATATCTTTTGTTGATTGGAAAACAGTGCAAAGAGGTATCACCTATTAGAAAAAAAGTGTTTATATAATCTGTGAAGAAATATCTTCTTTGATTCCTGAGCTAGTAAACAGAAGACTTATTCTTCTGTCTTTAGTCATCTTTCTTTGTCTCTCTCCTAATTATTCTCTGATGATGGTATTTCAAATACACAATTCAATAATACACCATCTCTATATTGCATTGTGTTTTCACCGCCCAAAGTCAAATCTCCTTCCATCACCACATATTTAACTCCCTTATTTACCTTCCCCTGCCCCACTTTTTCTCTGGTAATCACTAAACTGTTGTTTGTGTATATAAGTTTTTGTTTGTTTGTGTTTTTAGTTTGTTGCTTTCAGTTTTATGTCCCACATATGAGTAAAATCATACGGTTCTCAACTTTTTCTGTCTGACTTATTTCGTTTAGCATGATAATCTCAAGTTGATGGCATTTGAAAGGATATTTTCTTAAATGGTTATCGGTGAGTTGGGTCACATACTGTGAAGAGAGTGGTTTGTTCTCAGGCAGCCAACAGGAAGTTTTAGAGGGACGTTCCTTTATTTTAGTCTGTGCATTTCTTCAGCCTTGGCTCTTTAACAATACAGAGGACACTCACAATCCCTCAGTGCCAGGACTTCGATGGCAGAGGACATTGGGACAAAAATAAACCCTTAAGGATGCAGGATGTAACTCAGCACAGTCACAGACCTTCCACAGTGTTCCACAAGGGTCCTGCTTTCCATCTGTGCAAACTGGCTGCATGAAGACTCGTGACCAAGCGCCAGGCCATGCGCCTGTGTGGAAAACTTTTTGTCATATCATTTTACAGTATGGTCCCTACCTAGGTCCAAGAATAATTTCAATGTGTGTTTTTTTTTTTTCTTTAAATTTGTTTTAACTTTTAGGGCCTTGAACTATCTACAGATTTTAACTATGCGAAGGCAATGCTTTATATCTCATATTAGGTTAAACTGAAATAATAAACTTCACAAGGTGTTTTTAAATGTGTTTTAAAGTGAGTTTGCCAATGACCCCTCTGTATTAAATAGTTATTTCTGCTATTTCTTAACTATCTCTGGGACAGCTCCAACAAATCCATTTTTCACACTCTAATTTCCTAACATAAAATAAATCGCTATTCAATTTTAATTCATAAGAAAAAAGCAAGTACCTAAAACAAGCAAAATTTTTCTAAACTTTTTATATTTTGAGACTATACTACCATTTTTTTTTTTAATGGATGCAAATTGTCACCTTGGCTATATGGTAAAAGCAGACATGGATGTCATACTTAGAAAATTGCCCTTATACAATTCGATGCAAACATGAAGAATCAAAGCACCCAGTCAACCTGAACACTTTCTTGGCACAGGCTTTCCAAAATTCTGCAATTAGACGGGTAGCTTCAGAAAGCTAAATTACTCTTTTCTACATCTCATGCCAAACAAGAGAAAGGGACTAAAAAACATAGTGAAAAATTATCACCATATTTCACAAACTTAAAACTCCATCCAACTTTTCCCTTGTACCAAATGCTATGTCTACAAAATACCAAAACATCTAGCTAAAAGATAAAAGTAATAGTTAGCCATTCTGATTTTTTTCTGTAAGACAACAACATAGACCTACTTATAATCATCAGATTGCTTTACGATGTTTTTTAGTATTGTTAATTTATGCTCTTTCTTTCATCTCATTCAATTCTTTGCTTATCTGCCAAATGATGATATAATCAGCTTCTAATCCCAGTTGAGGCTGAGGGTGGGTATTCGGTTTGAGTATTATGTGGGTTCTTTGCTTTTGCTTTTCTCTTTTGGTGGATGTTGATCCAGCAGGAGGAAAAAAAAAAAAAAACATTTTATACAAGTCAAAGGCTTTATGATTCTGAGTTCAATTTTACAAAGGGCTGGAAAAGGGTGGATCTTACTGACTAAAAATGATAGCCTTGGTTTATCCGTGGATTTCAATTATATATAATATTCCTTTTCTCAACTTCTAAAACAAACCATGTAACATTTTACATGTTTTCTATTCTTCCTACAAACTCTTTTAAACAGTAGTAGGATTCTACGCCATAGAAATTGAATGATATTTAGTCCTAGGTGCCATTTATTTGCAAAACATCATTTTGTTATTTTTTTAAATTTAAGAAATGTTTCTGAGTATTTCTGTTAGGCTTAGTTAAAACATCTGGCCAACTTTAATAAAGTATATTTATAATCACACTGAAAAATGTCAGCTAAAGCATATGTTCTAAAATTATTCTCTCTATATCTAGTCTAAATTAGAAAAGAAAAACTCTAGAAATTTTCCCAGACAATAAATGTAAATAATATATTTAATAATATTTTTCAGGGTTTTGTTTAGTTTTGTCTGGGTGTTCTTCCTAGGTTAGAAAATGTGTAGTAGTTTCACCTGATTTAGGAAGAATTTAGGGCATTTAAACAATCACTTTTTTTTCCTCCTCAAGATATATGCTTATATGTGGGATTTTTAAGGCCCAGCTTACCTACATAGCAGCAACTGTCTCATATGAAAAGTTATAAATCGATATGTATCTCAGAGGAGCACTAAAACATTCAGGTTTATATATTAGCTATTAAAGACTAAATGGTTGTTCTCCAGAACCTCCTGGTATGGGAAGAGTGCTTTTCATGAGTTGAAAAGAGAAGAGTTTGAAGAGAGGGTACTTCAAAGACAAGAGGAGGTTGACATATTTTATTATAGTGGCATTTATAGAAAGAGCTTTTTTTTTTTTTTTTTTTTTTTTTTTAAGGTGAAATGCTAGAGATCTGAAGGAATCTCATCAACAGTGGGTTTCAGTGAACTGCATGTTGCTTTTGCACTGAGTACCGAGTTATACTTTTATAGGAGAAAACACATAGGTGATTACATTTCAGCTTGGAGTGCCTGAAATCAAGTGTGTGTCTCCCACTAGTAATGAGAGAAGCTGTGCACTTAATTCCCTATATACTCCAATGATAATTTATCCTAAAAATTTAATTTATTAGAGGTCAATTATAAAACTATATAGATAAGCTCTTCACAGTGTGTGATTTTGTTGTGTTTCACATTTGAATGAAAAGAAAAGCCAGGAGGAGGATCTGAGGAAAATATCAGTAAAGCAACTTAGATAAATCACTTCTTATCTAGGCTGTATCTATTGCATTTCCAGGATCTTTGTTTCCACAGACTATGTGCTAAAGATAATGCTAAAATTTTTAGAGAGGATCCTAAAACAACAGTTACTGAGGAAACACATGATGGTAAATCATAAATCTATTTTATATTAACTGTTTTATCTTAACAGAGAAATCTTACCATTACCTAAATTGAAATCAAGGGAAGAAAGGTACCTTGCATGCAGGAGATGACACATAACACAGCCATTCATTCCGGAGTTTTATTTCAGTTTTGATTAATTACTCACATAGTATGTAAGAATGTGTGCCTCTGCATGCAAAGACTTTTATTAAAGGACTCTCATATCACTTTCTCTGAGACACCCTTAGGGGAAAAGTAAAACATCAGTGCCTGAGAGGAATATTAAAACAACAGTAGTTGTTGTTATTTCATGTAATAATTAAACCACAACTTTATTCTTTAAAAAAAAAAAAATCCTTCTATCTTATATTTGCCCTTCTGTAAGCTGAAAAGCAAAACAAAAAAACAAAAACACAAAAAAACTCTTCTATAAGTACTGAATTTGTGTCAAATTCAATGTAGGAAAAAAATAAAAGATTACTTGTTTTGGATACAAAATGAATTCAAATTTAGTAACTTGAATATAAAATTATAACAGTGACAAAACCATGGCTATTGTCATAGTATCTTAAGACATAGGTACTTAAGTTCTAAACTCCTGTAATCATTTTTTCATCTTAAAAAAATAACAATATATTGACTTTGAATGAAGAGCATCAAACAATTGAGTTATTCATTTTTTCTGATGCAAAAATACTATTATTCATATATATCTGCATCTCATAATTATTTCCTAATTTGGAAAACCCTTTTCTTTATTGGAAATTTTTACTGAATTTTGTGTTCAAAGAAGAAAAATACCATCAATCAGGAGAAGGCAAAGAATCTCAAAGAACTCAACCTATTAAGCTAAAAGAGTCACATACTTTTTGAATGGTTTACTTTAAGAAACTAGATCTTCCAGGCACGCTACTGTACACACATCCTGAGTGGAACACATCAGATTTTCTGTTGTAAATTCTTCTATAGTCTCCTGGTAGAAGACATTTTTCATTTTGTGGAAACCCCTCAGAATACGGTTTCATGTGAATCTGTTCACAGAGTTCAAAGCTTTAAATTACTTGACCATGGTTACCATTGAGAAAACGCACTGAGCTATATCGAGGAGAGAAAAAAAGTGACCAGGTACAAGTTTAATTCTCTAAGGCTGCCATGTAAGTGGTGCTCAGAAAGGATTAAGACTTTCTGAGAACAAGAGAGCTCTAAACAATCGTTTCCCAAGTGAGAGACATGCACACGAGCTCTGTAACCTGTTGTGTTGGGTTGACTCTATCAGGGTAGAACATTCTCTCTAGTTAAAAACCAGAGAGTCTATATTCTAAAATGTCCCCATTCATCTCATTTTCCAGAAAAAAAAAGGGCTGTAGAAATGCCATTGCTTTCTTATTATCAAAAAGAACATGAACATCAGAATAATCACGTTTTGGAGTCATTTGTCTTCAAAAATAACAGGCCACAAAGTATCCTGCAACTTAGCAAAAGTGTTTAATTTTGTCAAGGCAAACAAGTTGTATGTTTTAAGTCTTTGTGTCTCATTTGGTAGGTTGGGACACATTGTAGGGCCTGGGACTTACCTTCCCTTCTTCTTTAGAGAGGTCTTTAGTTCTCTTGCTTGCACAGAAATTCTAAATCACTTTGTTGTAGATTAGCGGGAACTCTAGAATAAAATAAATGAAATATATAAACTGAAAGAAAACTAGATCTGATATTTTATATAGATAATTTCAATTCTGAAACTTTAAAAATTAAGAGATACATTGTAACGAGCGATTACTGCTGATTTAAAACAATTAAACAGAAATAATTATTAATAATCATAAAAAAGTATGTGGCTTCTCTAGCAATATGTTAAGTTAAACTTTATTTCATGTATCTTCATGATTTTTAGCTTTTTTCCCCCTCTAGTAGTAAAAGCAAGAAATTTTTATGACTTATTTATCTTTACGAAAAGTGAAATGTTTCTGTTTTTCTAAGACCTCCCATCTTTCGATCTTGTTTAAAGCCCTTCACATCTGTCCCTGTTGCTAATTCTGGTAGTACATTATGACAATTAGATCAAGGAGATATTTTTAAATGTCATATTGTATTTCCAGAGCCCAGGATTACCTTTACATACTACTGTATGAATTTACAAATATTTGCTTCTGGTTCTGTTGAAGGAAAAAAATGTATGAGTTCCTTGTTTTTATATTTTACTTAGTCATTTTAAACAGCAATCACATCTAAAATAAATCCATTTCTTGAGTGTCTCATTTTAACATTATAGTCCTTGGAGTAGTTCCAAGTTGAATAATGAGTACAATTTTATCTGTTCAATTTCTTTACATCTTCTCACCTGACAGTAGAGAGAGAGAGAGAGAGAGAGAGAGAGAGAGAGAGAGAGAACACGAACAGAAAACAGACAAACAAAAATACATGGAGGATGTAAGATAGACAAAGATAAGTCAGAGATTACTTGTAGGTTTTGAACTTGTTGACTAAGGAATAGTTGGCATAATTATCAGAAAAAGAGAAGCAAAGAGAAATAACTTGTTTTTCAGAAAACTGGTGTGTTTATTTTAAGACATATTGAGGAGACAGATCAATTTCTGGTTAATATGTTAGTTGAAAATGCCGACTTATAGGCTTGGGAGTCATGGAAGGGATGCCAGTCTTCAGGATATAGGAGAAGCTGAGGAAATACCTACCAGCAGGGTGTTGGGAGATGAAGAGACAGGAATGCTGGGGAGAAAGAGAAAGGAAATCGGGACCAAGGAGTCACAGGGAGAGAGAGCTTCGAGAAAAAAATAATTGGTGAACAAACTGAAATGCTATAGGTAGGTTTTAAAAAATAAGAACTGTCTAAAGATCTTAGAATATGATTTTCAAAAATGCCATGACTTCTAAGACAAATATTTTGCTTAGGGAGAGGGTTTAAAAGTCAATTAATAGGAGAAAAGCTGGATCCTAATGAGAAGAGGAAAAAAGTGTGGTAGAGTTGATGAAAATATATTCTGGTAGTAATTTTACTTTGATTGCTTAAGCAACCAAAGTACAAGTAAAGACCAATGACAAGGAAAAGGCTACAGATAGTAAAGGTGAAATGAGGGATTGAAGTGAGTGCATGTGCATGAGAGAAATTAAAACCAAGGGTAGATAGGAAGTTTGGCTGTAAAGAAAAAGAGCTGCCATTTTATTTGAGGCAGGAAGGAGAAAGTCATTTGTGATTAGCTGTTAAAAATAAATTAACACAAAAGGTCATGTAGGAATCCAGTGAGATTAAACAGGCTAAGTTTATCCTGGACACAGTTGGAAGATTTTTATCATTTTCCCAAGAAGCTCTGCATGGGGCACCAACTGAGAAAACAGAAGGTGAAGCTAACTCAGGGTTGGGGATCTGCTCAGCAAAAAACTGGAAAGTCAAGGAGGGACACGGGGTGTGGAAAGGAGTGAAGAACTGAATGACTTCAGGGACTGGGCTGGATGTTTCAACTGTTTGACTAAGACCTTTCTTCTCTCCCCCCTCTCCCTCCTCTCTCCCTTCCTTCAGCTATATATCTCTGAGTCCCTGTATGTCTGTGTGTCTGTGTGTCTGTCTGTCTATTTATCATGTATGTATGTATATATGTATGTATGTATCTATTATCTATCTATCTATCTATCTATCTATCTATCTATCTATCTATCTATCTATTTCTCCATCTATCTATAATCTATCATCTGTCTGTCTGTCCATCTCTCATCTATCTATCATCTATCATC
This sequence comes from Rousettus aegyptiacus, assembly GCF_014176215.1. Taxonomy (NCBI): domain Eukaryota; kingdom Metazoa; phylum Chordata; class Mammalia; order Chiroptera; family Pteropodidae; genus Rousettus; species Rousettus aegyptiacus. The sequence continues at coordinate 29,620,297 of NW_023416286.1, forward strand.
TATCATCTATCCATCTATTTCCTGAGTGCTTTTTTTCTTCTAGGCCTTGTGTTAGGTACCAGACAGGAAAGGATAAGTGGCTCTTAGATCACAAATTTGTGGAGGGGAAGAGATTATCTACTAGTACTTTATTTTATCCTTGATCATGTCAGCAACATCACTTATCCCTGGTTTTCTCTCTATATGTAGACATATAAAGTGATATACATGTATTATACACACATATGTGACACACACACACACATACACATAGAAGGGTGTTTGTGCATACGTATGTGTATAAAATAATGTATAGCATTTTCTATGTAAGATATATACTTTCTATTTGATATACATATTATATGCATGCCTACCTCACACATACACAGGCATCATTCATCTTTGTCATCTCTCACATTAATCATCTGATCTTTCCATACAGTGGATACCTGACATAGGACACTATATACCAGTCCTCAGCATTCTCATTTAAAAACCTTCCTACTTCTTCAGACTGCTGCTGTGTATCTAAGAATGCTGTTTGGCAACATATGCTGCTGTTGTAAAGCAAATAACCACTACAGATGAACATAAATGAAAGGAGCTTTCTACAAAATGTCACGGGGTAGGGGGAGAATGATGAAGCACCCTGAAATCAGAAATGGTTTCTTGAGCAGAGAAAAGCAATTCAACTTTGGTATGTGGTAATCTGCGCCTATGGATAAGTATTTCTGTATTGACAGAAAAAATAAAATAAAATCGTCTCTTAACCAAGAAAACAGGATTCAAACATATCACGGAATTTGTGTTTGAGCCATGATGCATTGGAAAGAAAAAAGAGCTGGAGGAAACACGTTAGCGCTCTGTAGTACAGGAGACAGCAAATGGCTCCTGCAAACCCCAAAAGTTGAGGAGGTGTTCCAGGGTTTCTAGAAAGTTGAATTTGAATTTCATCTTCTAAAATGTGTATTTTAGTTTCTTGCAGATACTCCAGAAGTTGATAGCTCTGTGTTGGTCTTGAACTCGAGTCTGTGCAGGTCTTTTCATATGTCACTGTTGATGTGTGAGCCCTACTCGTGGCTCCCATTTTGCAGGTTCAGTGAAGTGCCAGGCTGGGCTCAGGCCTCCAGTTCTGGCACGAACACTCCGTGTTCTCACAGCACCTGCAGCTTGTTGGTGATTGTTAGATTTGATGCTGCTTGTCCAACTCATGTTTATAAGACTACAAATATGGGTTCTAAAACCAAACTGCCTGAGAATGAACCTCAGCGGGGCTATGTAACAGCTGTGCCCATATAACTTTGCCCATATGAGCAAGACACTCATTCTCTATGCTTTAACCACTTTACCTTTAAAGTAGAGATAAGAAAACTTTCCCACGGGTTTGTTATGAAGATGGATTAATGTTTGTAAAGCAATTGAGTGCTAGCTGATATCTTAAAAATACTTTTTAATTCTAAACTGCAGTTATTATTTATATTTATACATTAAAATAAAAATCGTTTCACCCTTGTCAGCTAAACTCATTGTTTTCAAGACCAGGAACAAACTATTAATTGGTAATGGAAAATTCTAAATAGATATTTTTCAAGGGATGTTTGAGATTGACTGGATTAAAAATAAAACCAGTTACATTCTTCTAGAACAAAGTCACTTCTCAATTAGTATAGGCCATCCTGAAACGAGCAATACAAGATGGAACGATTGGGTTGAAAATGCTCGTGCAAAATCGGGTAAAATAGAGAAAGTATAAAGATAATTTTTTGCCGTTAGGGTGATTAACATTCTCTGAAATCTTCAGTGTCTTTTTCTAATGAATATATCCTATACTCCCCACCAATTTTCAATTTTATCTTGAAACAAGGCACAGTGAGCGGAACAATAAGACACAGATTCTTTCCGTGTAAATTGATTAGATTAACACCATAGGAAAAAATGCATGCAAACAAAATTTAAATATGCCAATGAACATAGACAAATAACATCACTTAAAGAAGGTTGTTCCCTTGCTCTTAAGGTTCTTAATTTTCTGCTCACTCCTGCAGAAAATTATTAAACTATATTCTACTGATACTAGACAATTAACGAAAATACAATTGGTATAAAAGTTTGGTATTCTAGTCTAGAGAAGATTCTAAAACTGTACTCACATTACATTTGATAAAGACATTTGGGGGTGAAGATAATATGAATTATTTATAATTCAACAGAATGAGAGTACAGATATGTAGAACCCTATTCTTATTTTTCTATACTATAGATAAATATGAGGAAGATTCTTTATGAAAATACAAAACACATTAGAGGAGGAGATATTTTAGGAGATGAGAGCCATTTTTACTAATATGAGACAAGCTGGCAACAACTGAGGGAGGTCTGTTGATTGTCAAAACATTTCAAAAAGCAAATTGAGCTTGTAAAAAATATCAGCAAGATAAACAGATTAGATCAGTAAAATGGTAGCTGAGAAATATTTAAGTAATTTTTTCTTCTAATCGGCAAAATTAATAGCATTTTGGGGATCTCACTTGTCATTTCAAAATTAGAAACACATGAAAAAAGAGTAGCAATTCCTATCAAAGCACCTTGAAAATTCATTCAAGTGGCATTTGCATACTGGAAAGTTAAAACTGGCTAACTTAAATGCTGGCTTCTTATTTACCTATTCATTTGTTCAGCAAATATAATTGTGTGGCAGCTATTCTTCTAGGTTTTGAGGAAATAAAGATGAGCAAAGGCAGACACAGCATAGCCTTTGTCCCCATTCTGCTAAGATAAATATTAATCAAAATATGTACATATAATAATTGTAAATACTGTATATACATATAATAATTGTAAATACTGTAAGACCACACAGCAGGAAGACCTGAGAGGCCCAGAGAAGGCTCTTTGAGAAATTTGGTAGGATTTATTTAGGCCCAGAGAAACCAGAGTGAGAAATGGGAGTGGAGAACTTTCCAGACAGAGGTAAGAGCTCAACTTAACAAAGGCCCTGTGACTGTGACAGAAGGGGGAGTGGTGCGTTTGAAGAACTGAGAGAAGACCAGTGAGTCTTCTCAGAGTTGTGGGGCTGGGACTCAGGTGACACAGCAGGAGGTGAGGATGTTATGAAGCACCAGACCAGACAGTATGTGGGAGGGTGAGCTGAGGCTTTTAATTTGCATCCTGAGATCAATGGAAAGGTTTGAAGGGATTTCAACAGGAGATACTGTGTTTTGAGGGTATGTGACAACAGCTTGAAGACTCACTGGAAACAATTGCCACCGCCAGAGCCCAAGTGAGGGAAACATGAAAACAGGAGATGCCTATGTGGGTGAAGAACATTGAAAGGATTCAGGTGAAATTTAGGATGGAAGATGAAGAACACGAGTCAATAGATAACGTGATACACACGCTGAACGTGCAGAATCTTCAGAGCTGGGTCAATTCTGGTGGTCTCGAGGTTCAGAATTTACGTTCTCACAAATTCTAAAGTTTCTAAACTGAAAGCGTGTTACTTGTCTTGAAGATAAATGCTGATATTGAAATAACAAGCAAGACCAAAAAATGCTATTGATTTTGTTGATTAAAATAACATTACTTACATTATTCTCAGTTTTAACTTCATTGAACTCATTTGTTTGTATTGCTGATATTTTTGATAACAGTCTCAATCTGCTGATTTGGGTTGTGTTAGCATACTTTTAATAATTTCTGTAAAGAAGCAGTAATGAAATTTTGACTCTGGTCTAAACATGTAAAACAAAATAATTTAAATAAATCAAACTTTGAGTTATTTCTGAGAAAAACAAGTCTTCAGGTTTTATAATACATCAGAATGAAAAATGTCATTGTAGGATATCATAAAATTTAAACTGTATGTGGAATCTGCTAACCAACTCCCATCAACCTAAATATTTATCCAGCCTAAAGAATGTGAGTAGTATATTATGAATGATCCAACTAAACTCCAATTGTCTACTGCTCATTTTTGAAACTTCTGTTAATTTGAATATTAAAAAGTTAAACATATTCAATTCTAACATATTTTCTTTTTATGACTCACTTTTCCATACAAATATAAGGATAACATGAAGATTTTAAAATGTTCCATGTGGTTTTATTAATAAAAATTACAGCTCATTTTATAGTTATGTCAAGACTTAGCTACCTGAGTTTTTGAAAGAAGGCAGAAATATAAATAAATACCACATACATAAATATATAACAAACAAACATCGAGGTTCACCCCACTTGCACAAAAGGTAGTGAATATTTTATGCTTTAATAATTTACTTAAATTGGTACTGTTTTACTATTCTGCCTTCCAACCCCATTATTGAACTCGCTGGATGGATGTTTTCAGTATAAATCTTAAAAAAAAAAAAAAAAACACTTTCTTATAAGCAAAACAAATACAAAATGCAACAATGTCTGCCTTATTTACTTATTTTTGTAACAGAATATTTTGGCTTCTTAAGGAGAAATATTTCTTAGAATCCTGATTCTGCATTTTCATTCTGACCAATAGTTAATCTTTTGAATGCTGCTTTCCTCACAAATCTATAGTTTATGTTCAATATTTTTTCATTGTTAACAACACATTTAAAAATGAAATGTATAATCACAGGCGCATTATTGTAATGTTCTCTTACAGTGGAATAAAATAACTTGACAGCACAATAGCAGTAAAGAATCAGACCCCTCTAAAGTGCCTGTATTGTAGACTCATGTAGCTCAGTGACCTTCATGGGGCCTGCAACGCTTCTAAAATATTTTATTATTAATACATCACATTCATAAGAATATGACAATCAAGGGATTACAATTGCAATGGATATTGGTATGGATAATATCTTATACTACTACAAGTTACATAAATGAGAAAAACATATCTTTGATCTTTAAAAAAAAGCTTCCTTTGTGGCATATTGTCCACAAGACACTCCCCTGTCATGAAATGTTTAAAACAAACACACAAACAAATGAACAAGCCTTTTTTTCCACCGGGTTTGAGATGGGACCTGCTGAGATACAATTTTCTGTGCTCAGCGGGCCAGTGATCGGTTGCCCACACTTAAACTCACTGGTGCCATAAACCAGAAAGGGTCAGTCAGAAATTCCTCACTGTGATATAATCTATGTTCAAAATGTGTCTGATAATCAGAGTAGTTCTATATCTTTCTCAATAAAAAACAGAAAAGTGTCTGTATCCAGGAGGGGTGGGAAAACCTGTCAGAATTCTACTGAGACAAATTCGGAAGCAAACGGTCTTCAGTTAGAATCTACACAGATTCTCAGATCTGAAATGTAACAAATATGAGATTTGAAAATAAGTAGCAGAAGCCCCAAACCCCTGGTTCTTCAAACAACAGAGCTGTTCAGTATCTTAAAATGCCTTCATGAGGTACGGAAGTGCAAATTGAGGTGGTGGGGGTGGGGTGGGAGAGTTTAAAAGAGGAACGTTTTCTAACTTAAATAAATGGAGGTAAAGAACTTTCATGCCATGCTTTTAGTGCCATTTCAAAGCTCCAAATAAACTAAAACAAATAAACCATCCTCTCATTTTGACCTAGATTACTATTTAAACAAAGGTGCATATTCTTAATTTACATGAAAAGCCGTTAGGCCTCCTGCTGACAGCACTGTGAAAAAACGCATCTGCATAGGGCAAGCTTTTTATATTTAAAACAAAAAAAGCTGGAAAAGTTCTTTGTTTATTTGTTTGTTTTTTTACCCCTCTCAACCACTATTCACTTTGGGCCACAAATGCTACTAAAATTTTTAAATTGGTTTGAGTGAGGATTATTATTACTGTTTATACATGTTTCAAATATGTGTAAAATCATTTATGATTCATTCTTAAAGCCCAAATTTTGACATTTCATGATTATGTTTTACATTTTAGAAGTGGCCAGCAAGTGACGTAATTTTACCCCTCCCTGGAATGCTTTTTGAATAAGTTAGACTTTGTAAACGCACAGGGGGACATGAATGGGGAAATCCACAGTAAGGATTATATTTGTATTTACATTCATTCGTATTTATTAAAATACGAACTTGTTAGCTTAAATTTTTGGAGTATGCTTATTTTTCTGTAAAGTTAAGTTCTCTGTGATTCAGTAAGTGGCTCTTTTTTCCCCTTTTTTCATTGGGAAACTTTTTTCTGATTAGGAAGATGGTACACTTTCTTTTCAATAAGTGCACATTTAAAGGAGAAAGTAAGAGATTGACTACTCTCAACACTTTGATATTGCATTTTCCCACTCAAATTTATTCACCAAAGATTCATTATTCCCCTGTCATCTGCCAGAATATTTCTAAGTGACCAGTAGACAGTGGTTAACAAGGCCACTGTAGGGTAAGAATTCTAGAAGACTATTAAATAATGAATAAATATATTATGATTACAAATTTTAATAAGTTCTTCCAGGAAAAAGAATGATGTGCTATGGAAGTATATATAGTAGAGGGTCTATTCTGATCTTGGGTATATTCTAAAGTTTTCCTATGGAAGCTGGAGTGAGATATGACTAGCAAGATGTACTTAAGTGAAGTGGAAAGGGCATGTGAAGAGCCTTGGAATGAGAGGCTTTGGTCTAGAACCGGAAGGGCTGACTGGCAAGGAATACATGGTGCCCGGTGAGGCTGGAGAGCTAAGTAGAAGCCTGATCTTGTAATGCCTTGAGACTCACTGTGAATCTATTTTTGTTTATTATGCTGTGAGTGATGGAAAACCACTGGAGGATTTTTAACTTGGGAAAGATATGATTCAATTCAAATGATCACTTGGAACAATTATTTTTACAACATAGCTAAACATGTTTAAGATAGTCTCAAAGCCTCAAGGGACACAACTTTCATGGCAAGTGCATACTTCTGTCATCGAGCTGGTCAGATATTGTCGGCTCTGTGCAATGATAAAAACAGTTAAAATTACTGGTTCCTTCCAGGTCTCTGAGCCTGACTTAACAAAGTGGAAAAACCCAACCACAACCTTTTTCTACTATCATATTTCCGAGAGAAATGAGGTCAAGACTACAGGTTAATTTTGGATTGGAGGTAAAAATGTCTAGTCCATTTAATTTTTAAGGCTGACTTTGGTTTTATGTTTTCATAACAGAACCGGTACATACAAGCAGGACATTTCAGAGAAAAACATTGTGAGACCTGGCCTCGGTTGTTGAACTGGGTGTGTTGGTAATGAAATTTAGTGAAGACACTGCATATATAGTAAAGCGTAAATGTTCACAGGTTGAACAGTAGCCAGTCTGTAAGCTCTCATCACATTCCCCATGGAAGACGTGAGAAGCAGAAGACAATAGGAGCTCTTGCCAGTGGCTCTGGAACCAAAGAACCAGCCCATGTGACACTGGCAAAATATGTATAATAGAACTCAGAGGATTTGCTATTTTTTACGTTCAATTTCACATGAATCTGGAGAGAGGGAGGGAAGATCTTCTAACTTGGGGTGAGGTTTCTACCAGTGGGGCAACAGGATGCAGTGCAGCCAAAGAAATACCGAATATCCACTAAAGAGATTATATGGGGAACGTAGTTTGAGAAGTGCCAAGGGAAATATCACCATCATTAGCCAGGTAATCGGCTCAGGCAACTGGACAACCAAATCCGGGTTAGGTGTTTGGATGAGCTTGTTTCATGTAGACCTTGCTGAGGTACAACTCTGACAATATGCTTCTGGTGATCACAGGAGGTCATAGATGTTTGTACCATGGTCTGGGCACTGCCTCTTACTTCTCGGGTGATCCTGGGAACTGTTGTTAGTCTTTCACAATGAAAATAGGAATACGATCCTCACAAAATTGCTGTAGAATTAAATGGGAGAATGTCTGGCATAAAGTGACCGCTTAGCAAATATTAGCTATTATTATATCTCAAAATCTGTGATGGAATGAGATTTCTCTGTTTTTTAGTTTATACATCTATGCAATAGGAAGCACCAAACTGTTAAATCGATCTTATTTGTAAAGCTCGTAGTGTCTTGAAGGGAATACCACTTTATCAACATAAATCTGAAAAATACAATGGACAATTTCATCTAAGCTAGATAAATATTATTATCCTCATTATATAAAGGTCAGAGTGAATCAGGGAGCTAAAGTAACTTGTCAAAGAATGTCAGAGTTTGAGATTAGAATGCTGGCTCTTCTAGTTCCTATGAATACTGTTAGACAAATGCTTTCTGAAGCAAATAATCCCCATTCATGCCAAATAATTACAACTCAACCAATTCTTTGTTTTTTCATTCAGCCCATATCTCTGAATTAAGCAAATAGTTAAGAAAAAAAAAAAAACTACAAGTGTGTGCAATTGCAGCATTGTCTAATCAGGGTAGACAATGGTAGAGGATGGAAGAAAGGGTCAAGATTATCTGCATACATTTATTTACAAGATGACCAGGAGAAAGTTGGCAATTCAATCTCATGCTACATATATTAATTAATATTGAAGACCAAAAGAATCATAGCTAACAGACTAGAAATAAACAGCAATTTATCTGAGCACACAAAACAAACAACTGCTCATTCAGAATTAGATGTTCCCTAACTCCAAACATTCCCAACATCATTTCCTGCTCTAGGCAAATATACTATGTCTTTTCTTGCCTCACCATAAATTTCTTGCGGTTTCCATTATCATTTGATGTAATACCATAAGCTCCTTTCCTTGTTCAGAAGCTTTAAGACCTTTATTCTGTTTTCTCTTCCTCTAAAGACACGCAACTCATAAAATGTGCCTTTAGTTTGCAAAAGAGCAAGAGAAAATGATCTTAGTCAATGTCTCTGAAAATGTTCAAGGGCTGCTAAGAAGTATAAGTTGGGGTGCTGATGTAAGTTTGTTATGCGAATGCCAATTTATAGGACTCTATCACTTCCTTTATATGGTCTTCATGAAAAGCTTGCAATAACTAGAAGAAAAATTCCATAAAAAGCTTGCATCACAATTTTACCCTATAGGACTACATTTCTTAGGTTCTTATCTAAATAAGTTGTGTGTATATATCTGGATTTTATAATGTTGACACAATTAAACTTAATAATAAAAAGTTTATAAGGAAGAAGTGCTTCTTGGAAACTATGTTCTACTTTTGAAACAGAACAGGCTACATATTGCATAGGGGTATAAACAGTGTTACCTCTTTCCCTACAACACTAATCTTAATTACTATGTAAAACTCAATCCAGGAAAAAGGTCTATTTTATTATATCTGCCAGCAAAATAATTTCCACTAGGGGTGGCAGAAGATTGAAGACAAATAAACCTCTCAACCAACCTATGTTTGTAATCCACTAAACTGGCTTTTTTCATGCCTGTATTTTGGCAAGAAGAGTGAAGCTGATCAGAGCTTGATCACCTGTGATTGCCATAGCCGGGATGTCAGACAACTGGGTGATGATGGGAACAGAGAACACTGGAGAAGGAGAGGGGAACCGGGGAGAAGCACTGGCCACGAGGGAAATTGGGTAAAGGCAGCTATATCCAAAATCTGCTCTGTGGCCTATAACTCAAATCCACAGACGGCCTGCATTTATGTGTCATCCCGTGTATGTTGAAAATATGTATTGATTATAAAGCAAACAATGGTGGGAAATTTAGAAGACTTTATCACATTTGGTTAATGAATTCCTGATAAAATCCAGAAAAAAATATGAAATGGTCCAAATTACAAATGTTACGGCTTGCATTTTAAATTGTGTGGAATTGTAATTTTATTTGTATATTGACATTAAAAGTGATTGCTTCTTTATTATTTTTTTTAAACAAAACCAATCAATGCTAAAAAAAAAAAAATGACCTAAATACCGAAAACGAATTTCAAGATAATTAAAAAAAGAAAGCATCTAATTTTTACAGGCTAATGGATTATGTTAATTGTCAAAGAAATAATTTTTGGTTTACAATGTTATTATTTAAGGATATTATGGCTATACTTTGGATCCAATCACATATTTCTAATGCTCTGTTAAGCGAATAGAAGCCGCCTGTGGAGAATGTTAGAGACATAAGCTTGGCCGGTGGATCTTATCATGCTCTCCAGCTACACTTCAATTGTGTAATTGCTTTGCTCTCAAAAGTCCCACTCATGCCCAGGGTTTTCTCATATACCACATAGATCAGACTCAAAGGCCTCTCTGAGGGACATCAATAGGAATGAATACAAAGCAGTTATGAAACCTGCCTTTATAAATATGGTGTTAGGTAAAAATTTAAACACAAAAACATACCATGATAACAGGGAAGCGAAAACATACATTGTGTTCCTACAACAGAATACAGAATTAAGTATATTTTAGTAAATATGGTAAAAAGTTTTATTGTTCAAAAACTTCTGTGGATCAGTTAACCGTAAATGCCTTGATTGTAGCACCAAAAACTTAAGAAATTCAAGGTTATATAGATAGAAAAATAGAAAAATAGATATAATAGTATTTTACTTTACATAGCACATTTCTATATCATGCTTTTTTATCTCAGTCACCTATATAATACCACACTGAGGGATAAATGTCTCTAAAATAGAAAAAAAAATACATCTCATATTAAATTGAGTTATCAGAGAGCAATCTTTAACCACTCAGATATTTTAAGTGGCTGAAATATCAGGTCTCCAAAATAATCAGTAAATACTAACTGATTTATAAAACTGTTAATTGATATAAACCTAAGAGTATCCAAGATTTTTAAGGAACAAACTCTACATTTTTAAGAAAGTAAAGGTTTTCCCTAAAATACTAGAAAGTACAATGGTATCTTGGTTTTGTATCTTAAAATTTGAAAATTATGAATTAAAAAATGTAAAACAAGGAAATTACTGAAGTTTTGAACACCTGCACAGAAGTGACAGCTTGCTGATAGCCGCCATTTTATAAATCTAGTAGGAAGTCCAAATGGAAAAAAACAAAGGGGTTCAAGATGCTATCTCCAAGTGTGACTTTTCTTTCCTCCTGTTATTAACATTCTAACAAGAGGGAAGGGGCTTTAAAGTCTATCAGACCACCCGCCTGCTAGCATGTAGCCTTGAGTCCTCAGTCATTGCTGACAACTCAACAGCCTTTGCAGGAGGGTGGGGACAGTTGGGGGTGATCCCAGAGGAGCCCCTGATATCAGCTAACACTATAAAGTTTGCCCTGAACACTGGTTGTAGTGGCAAAGTGGAAAAGAAGAGTAGAGTAGAATTTAATTCCCTTAAACTCTCTTTTAAAAATGGGGTCTGTTTTGTGCTCCTTAATTTAAAATCCTGTCTCATTTTGATTATTTGTAAGTAAATTCCTCTAATACTGAACTCTGCTTCTAGAGTGAATACAGCTGGGATTGGCTTGTTTGGCTTGATGAACTTTGTCATTAATTAAACGCTGTGTTCATTTCTCTGTGTGTTGGGGAGGCTGACCCCTTTGAGATGGATCTGTGGTCCCAGGGTCTGCTCTTGGAGCTCAGAGGCTTCTGCAGAGACTGCCACCACCATGCACCTTGTTAGGACGGAATGCCTGTGGTACAGTGAGGCTAACCGCTTCCCTAGTGCCCCTTCTGGATACTGCAACCTATTCGATTTGTTTCTTATCTCAGGATCAGCTTGCTTGTGCCTTCCAACATGACAATTAGCTAATTTAATAAATCTAACTTAGCCTAATGTGCTGCAGTGAGAGAACCATAGGAGGGGCCTTATCATCATCCTTAGGTCTTTTCTTTTCCTGTTAGCATTCTTTTTTTCCTCATAAAAATATCAATTTTCATAATAAATTTCTGGGGAAAAAAATGGGCTACGTCCATTTCCAAAATGACAAGTAAATTCCATTTTCTGAGCTAGCTTACATTGACTGGTGGTGTCCACTTAAATGGCTATGGTGAAGATAGTGACACCTAGTTGGGCTTTTGGGAGAAAGATTCATGACTGATTAGTAATCTTCCTAGAGATGGAGAATGGAGGCCACATTTTTGCTGATTTTGCTGTATTTAATAGAGCAGAAGATAATGGTAGTTAGCTGCCTAGTGTGTCAGCATATTAGTTCACAATTTTACTAATTTTAGTGTAACCAAGTTGCTAAAACTTACATGTAGAATACTCACAGAGGAAAGTTAGGTCTTTCATTAAAATGAAAATGTGATTTTGGAGAAAATTTGACATGTTGGTCAAATTTAGAATGCTCAGTTCATTGATCCATGTCATTTTGAGATGCTGATCTAACAGATGATCCCTGAGCCTCATCGCTTTTCTTCCCAGAGGAGTTTCTCTCAGTTCCAGACTGGCCTTTACCAATCCTTAAGCTGTTGACTTTAGCATCAGAGGAGTAAGAGAGGCTGAGAGTAAAGTGAACCAGAGAGAACAAGGGAATAAAGTAGAAAAGTAAAATATACTGGAACAAGAAAAAATTTTCATTGAATCCAAAGTAATGAAACTGATATTCTTCTGCAACTGGACACTACTTTTTGACGGCAATTGCAATGTGCATTGAACAATGGTGACCCAGCCTGATAAGACAAAGGCCTCTCAAGGGAACCAGTTGGAGGAGGGCACTTATTTGATGATATGAACTCTAGCATAAGTACTAGGGAAAAAAAATCAATATTATTGCTATCATGAATTGGGTCACTATACATTATTTCAAAAAGAAATGAAAATTTGCAAATCATGTATCTGGTAAGGTGTTAAAATGCAGAGTATATAAGGAACTCATACAACTTACTTGCAAAAAAAACCCAAAAAACAAAAAAAAAACCACACAAGCCTGCTTTAAAAAGTGACAGAAGATCTGAATAGGCATTTTTTTTTTTCAAAAGAAGACATACAGAGGGCCAATAGGTATATGAAGACATACAGAGGGCCAATAGGTATATAACAAGATGTTCAATATCACTAATCATCAGAGAAATGCAAATCAAAACCACACTGAAATGTCACCTCACATTTGTTAGAATGGCTATTATCTAAAAGATAAGAAATAACAAGGGTTGGTGAAGGTATGGAGAAATGGGGACTTTGTGTACTGTTGGTGCCACCATGAAAAACGGTATGAACTTCCTTAGTAAATTAAACATAGACTGCCATATGATCTGAAGAAAACAAAACTAACCTCGAAAGATATATGCACACTCATGTTCATTGCAGCATTATTTACAATAGCCAAGATATGAAAAAAAAACTAAAGGCTTACAGATAGATGAATGGATAAAGAGAATATAGTATAAATGTGTATAATGGAATATTATTCAGCCATAAAGAATGCAATCTTGCCATTTGTGATGACATGGTTGAAACTTGATGGTATTATGCTAAGTAAAATAAGTCAGACAGTAAAAGACAACTACCACGTGATCGCATTTATATGTGCAATCTAAACATACACACAAACACCACCACCACCACCACCACCAAGAAACCAAGCTCAGTAATACAGAGAAGAGATTGGTACTTGCCCGAGGTGAGTGTGGTGGTGGGTGGGCAAAATGGCTGAAGGGGGTCAAAGGTACAAACTTCAGTTATAAAATAAACAAGTCACAGGAATGTAATTTACAGCATGGTAACTATAGTTAAAAATACTGTATTGCATATTTAAAAATTGCTAAGAGAGATTTTAAAAGTGCTTATCAAAGGAAAAAAATTTGCCACTGTGTATGGTGAAGAATGTTAATGAGACTTAACTGTGGTGATTATTTTGCAATACATATGAATATCAAATCATATGTCATAAAACTGAAATGAATATAAAATTATATGTCAATTATACCTCAATAACAAAAAGAAATGAAAAACAAAACAAAGAAAAATACCCCCATCATACCCTAAATCTTCATTTTAGTAACAGCAGCAACCTGCTATATGGCAAAGTACTGGGCTCAAGGCTGAAATGGAAAGACTTTGGATGCAGTTTTAGAATCCGACATACCCACTTGTCTCTTTGCCTGCCCACCATTTATTCAAAAAGAAAGTGGAGAATTTCAATATGATGAACCAGTAAATTGTGAAGAGGAGAGGAGTATTTGAGAGGCTGGAATGCCTAAAATAGCATAAAGGTGCAAAGTGAAATTGCTCTGATCAGAAATGGGCTCTAAAAAAAGAAAATGTGTGTGCTTGCTATAGGAAAATTTGTGAAAACAGAACACAAACTAAAGTAAGACAGGTTATTTGGATCTGTCATTTAAAAAATTACTAAAGTAGTCCTCTGTCTCCTTACAGTGATAACTGTGTCCCCTAAATCTAACAAAGTGTCTCCGCATTCCATTGTCCTGGTGAGAACGTCCCCCAGGCTATAGTGAGGTAATGACGGCTGTGGCTGTTGTTTTGGCAGTGCTCATTTCAACATTGGCTAAAGTGAGCAAGACTGTTTCATAGTTGGTAAGATGTTACTAAAAAATAAGAACGATCAAAAAACTGTGATGTAGCACATATTCCCGGGCATGGCCTGTGAAATTTGGTTTTATTTCCCTCTTGCTTTTTCTTAGATTCTAATAAAGTTTTTAGCTTTTGTGATACCCAGAGGCCATGTGTCTGATGGCCATGGTGTATCATATAATTCCACCATTCTTTACATCCTTTCCTTCGGTACAGGATGCATGGTTTTTGCTAATGTGTTCTTTCTATGTCCCATAACTGTATTTCCCTTTCCTGAAATAGGAGCTGATTTTTCTAGGATAAGGAAATGTTAGTTATTGAGTGGTTAGTGAGGGTCTATGTAGAAAAGTCCAGGAGAGAAAAAGTGCTAAAGCAAGAGAGATATTCTAAGAGCAAGAGATTGAAAAAGGCCAGGGTGACTGTTCTGATGATCTAAAGCTACAAAAAAAAATCACTCAATAAATTGATAGTATAACACAACTATTTGCTCTGCTTGAAAATTGTCAGGGTCAAGAATTTGGACAGGACATAGCAGAAATGGCTTGTCTCTGGGGCCTTAATTGGTAGACCTAAAGACTGGAGGCTGGAATAATCTGAAGGCTTGTCATTCATATGTTTGATGGCCAAGGGCCTTGGTTCCTCTCTATCGAGGCCTTTCCATGAGATTTCTTTGGATGGTCTACGATTGGGCTTCCTCAAACTTTGTGGCTCATTATTTAAAGCAGGCATTCAAAAGAGAAACCAGGTAGAAGCTGTATACCTTAAAATGAGCTAGCCTTGAAAGTTATGTAGTATTGTTTCTACATTAATCTATTATTTGTGGCACTTCACATGCCCACTCATTTTCAAAGGAAAGGTGAATAGACTCCATCTCTTGGTGGAGAATGGCAAGATTCTAGGACAGCATAGATCTAGAGATTGTATTGTGGCTATTTTTGGAAAATACAATGAAGCAATCATTAAAGTAACTGCAAGAGCCATTGACAAAGTGGCTTAAAATGAAGAAAATGAGGTAGGTAGGAATAAGATTATGCAGAATATTGTATATCATGTTAAGAATGTTGGTCTTTTTTTCTAAAGCACATAGAAAGTCATTACGAAGTTTAAAGCCTGGGAAAGAGGGAAAAAATGGCATAGGTGATAGAGGCTCTGTTCATCCTTCTGGTGACCAAATCAAAGTTGTGATGGAAGCAAAGAGCAAGGAAAAATTCCCTTGGATCTAGATGAACAAGCCATACAACTAGGGAGAAATCCAAGAAAGCACCCTGCGATGGCAGAAAGTAGCATGGGGCAAGGACGTGTGGCTGCCTGGTCTCCAGTGGCTGAGTGAGACTGAAATGGAGTCTGCAGCAGCAGCAGGCGCCCCTTAAAGGGGCCGCATCTGTGAGCAGATTTTCGCGGTGATAGACCTACTCGCTCTGAGCACCAGTGCTGATTCTGCTGTGTGCAGCGGGCTCCAGAGACTTACAAGCAGACATTGTCAGAGTGAAGGCCGAGGAAAGACTCACTCTGTATGGAGGTGTCTGCAGTATCCATTGTTCCCTGTTGAGCCCTCACCCATCCTAGTGCAGGGACACAGCGTTGCCATATTGTCATCAAACTAGATAATGGGTCGCTCTGCCCAGAGAATTCCCTGAAACCCTGCCTCCCCCAACTCAGGCCCCACCTAAGCCACATCCAGGTGTATCCTCAGTGAGTAAGGTGTTCCTTGCTGAGCAGCGCCTAGGCTCATACTGGAGGTAGCTGGCTTTGGTTTCTGGTGTGGCCTTTTGAGGCAACTATAAGCACAGCAGCTGTGGATTGCTTGCTGAATCTTAACAGGTGGCCCCGCGGGGGTGGAGGCTTAGCTTAAATTTGGCCTGCAGCTGAACCCCCCTCAGGACTGTGCCACTGGACACCTAATTCACAAATCTACACTAATAAGACTGGGAGACTTAGGAGCTTTGCTTAGTACATAGAATCAGACACAGAAAGACAACCAAAATGGGAAGACAAAGAAGCAGAAACCATATGAGAGAACAGAACAGAGATCCAGATATAATGGAGTTAAGTAATTTAACAGATGCAGAGTTCAAAACACTGGTTATAATGATGCTCAATGAACTTTTGGGAAGTATAGATAAATTCAGAGAGAACTTCAAAAAAGAGATAAAAAACATAAAAATGGAAATGGAAATTATAAAAGGGAACCAGTCTGAAATGAACACATTATCTGAAATGGGAAGTATATTAAATGGAATAAATAAAGGAATAAACAAAGTGAATAAAGAAGAGGATCAAATAACTTACTTAGAGGGTAGGAAAGCCAAAGACGGTCAAGCAGAATGGCAAGAAAAAAGATGCCAAGACTATAAAAAATAATTTAGGGAGCATATGGGACACTATTAAAAGTCAAAATATTCATTTCATTGGTGTACCTGAAGGAAAACAAGATGTCGAATAGCTATTTGAAGAAATAATAATGGAAAACTTCCCTCACCTGGTGAAAGAAACAGACCTAAAATCCCAGGATCTCAGAGAGTCCCAAGAACCAGGGATCCATAGGGGCCCACACCAAGATACATCATAATTAAAATGCCAAAGGTTAAATGAAAAGAAAGAATCTTAAAAGCAGCAAGAGAAAAGTAGATAGTTACCTACAAGGGAACACCCATAAGACTGGCAGCTGATTTCTCAAAAGAAACTATGCAAGACAGAATGGCTTGGCACAAAATATTTGATGTGCTGAAGACCCAGGATCTACAACCAAGGATACTTTATCCAGCAAAGCTATCATTTAGAGTCGAAGGACAGATAAAGAGCTTCCCAGACAAAAATAAGTTAAAGGAATTTGTTATCACCAATCCAGTATTACAGGAAATGTTGGAGGGACTTCTTTAAGAAGAAAAAATGTGTATCAAAAACAAGAATAAAGAATGGTAACAACTACATTCCTATCAATAAGTACTTCAAATGGAAGAAACTAAGTGCTCTAATTAAAAGTTACAGTAGATTAATGGATAAGAAAACAAGACCCCTACATGCTGTCTTCACATGTATGTGGAATCTAAGGACTAAAAAGAACAAACTAATCAAAAACAGACTCAGAAATATAGTTGACGATTTGATGACAGACAGAGGGGAGGAGAGGTTGGGAAGCTGAGAGAATGAGGTGAAGTATAAATTAGTAGCTGATGGATGGTCATGAGCATGGCACAGGAAATGCAGTTAGCATTAATATATTGGCTAGGTAGAGGGTCAGGGGAGGAAGGGAGCAATTGGGGGGATCATTTTATGAACTTTATAACCAAAATACTGTATACCTGAAACTAATTAAAATAAATAAATTAAAAGAACAGTTTTAAGTCTGGGAATATCAAACAATGGTTTGATATTGCATGGAGAATGGACAGGAAAAAAAGCAAAATTGAATATGAAGAGTTCAGTTAGGAAACTAGGGTGATAAACAAGTCTAGATATAGGAGAGTTTGGACCTGACTTTGGCATGATACAGGGAGAAGTGAATGGATTTAAGAAATTTATGATGTAAAATCATATGGATCTGGACATGAGGAATGAGAGAGGGATTGGTAACAAAAATGACTCTCAATGTCTAGGCAGTGCAACTGTGAGTACAGTGGTGTCTGTTACCAAGGTAAGGAAAATTGGAAGAAATCAGGGTTTAAAGGGGAAGATAATGAGTTCAGTTTTGAGTTTCAGAGAGAGATGAATGGATATGTTTAAGTATGCAGTTGGATACAAAAGGCTGGATACAAGAAGAGGTCAGGGCTGGAGATATGCATTCGAGTCATCTGACTATATGCAGTAATTATAGCCACTAGCATTAGTAAGATTTTCTTAGGAAAGGGTGAACATGTTATAGAGAATGTCAGTTGAATATAAAAGGACAATTCTGCAAAGTGGCTAGAAAAGACAAAGCAGAGAAATGAGAGGAAAACTAAACAGAGTGGTCTCATAGAAGCCAAAAGAAGGAATGCTGGAAGCAGGTAACTGCTGACTGCACAGAAAGCATCTAAGAGTCCACATCAGATGACATCTAAATACATTCATTGGATTTAATGACCTCTGGGATAAAGATTCAACTTCTTGTCGTGAGGTATAGGAACTTGCTTAATAAACTGAGAAGTTTTTGAGGCTGTTTTTAATTTTCTAATAATTTACACTAAAAATAAAACAGGAAGTATAAAAAGGAATGAATTTTATAAAGCAAAATATAATACTGTGTTATATGAAACACTATATTATTGATTTCACTATAGGTATCAGAAAATAAAAGATAATATTTCAACATAGAATTGAATATCAGGCCTTTCTTTAGGAACATAATCCATACTTAGGAACATAATATTGTTTTTTATTTGAAAAGTCAGATTTTAATTATTTTAATCTATAGCACTTTTTACAACACATAACTTGATAATTATTTATTTTTAAACTAGAGAATCCTGCATATATTGGAATATACATAATTATGTATATAACATATATGAACATAATAAGTATTCTTCAACCATGTTCTGATAGTTTTTGTCAAGCACATTTTTATTTCCAATTGGTTAATTTTTAATAGGTTTACATATATGTGTGTATGTACTTTTATGTCCATTCAGAGGGACTATTAAATAACTTATTTTCTTTTTCAGAATAAAATCCACTTTAGTAATTCTAAATTAAAAAGAACAAATAGTTCATTATACTTTTATAGAGAGCTATATTTAATCAAGACTAGAATGTTTTTAACATAAGCCAACCACAATATGGTTACAGATCCAATATTCCTCATATGTCCTTATTTACAAAAATGAATGTTCTTTTCCACTGGCATTAAAATAGTAAGAAAAAAACAGGTTAACTCTAAAAAGGTCTGATTTATTTTTTAGTATTCATAGTGGATTAACTAAATCAAACCATATGTAAGTTTAAAATGCTTATTAGAACAGCAAACATATGTATTGGGAAATGTTTTTCAAATTCAAATACCTATAAGGTTAAAAATAGTTTCAAGATGATTGGATAAAGATGTAGTACATATATACAATAGAATATTACTCAGTCATAAGAAAAGATGAAATACTGCCATTTGCAACAATGTGGATGGATTCTGAGAATATCACGCTAAGCGAAATAAGCCAGTTGAAAAAAGTTAAGAACAGTATGATTTCACTCATACACGGAATACAAAACTAAAAGCAACAAGTAAACAAACAAGACAAATAAAAACGCATACACACAGACAATTCTATGGTGGTTACCAGAGGAAAAGTGGGAGGTGAGGAAGTAGAAAATGGCAAAGGGGATCAGATATATGCTGATGGAAGGAGACTTGACTTTGGATGGTGAACACACGATTCAATATACAGATGATGTATTACTGAGTTGTACACTTGAAATCTATATAATTTTATTAACTGTCTCCTCAATAAATTTAATAAAATTAAAAAAAAATAAACAGAATTAATTTCAAGAAAATTGCATGTAACAACAAAGAGTATAGAATTGTAAATCTAATGATTACTTTATAAAAAGTTGGAGCAGTTGGCATAGATAGTGGGATATAACTGCCCTTGTCAACCTCAAGTACACAGTGACTAAACAAGAAAACAAAGTCAGTGTGTCGAATGTGCATGTAGCAGTAATATATCTACTCCCAAAGAAACATAAAATATCAAGTCATTATCAAAAACCTATAATCTGCCCAAAGTTTACTTATTTTTAAATATATTCATATAATTATGAGATATTTCGTCAAAATGATTAATATGTATTTGTATTTAGTTTTAAGCTGGTGGCTCATGGGCATAATATATTCGGTCTGATTTTATTTTCAAACCTTTATATTGAGTTATCTAACTTCGGGGGAATTGGAAGGAAGCACTGGTTTTGTGCTTAGATCTCAGTATTCTAAAGCACAGGATGATGTCGGTAGCTGACCTGCTTATACTAATTTATATACAGTATTCTCTTCCAAGAACCCTGATAAGATGGACATGAAATATAATTGTAATTAGAGAGATGCTGAACTACCAGAAAGTAAATGTGGGTACTTAGTCATCAGAATACCTGCTGTTCCCCAGGTAGAGTTGGTACTTAACTTACCTGCATGCTGTGCTTCTACTAACTATTTGTATTTCTGGAAATACCCATTATTCAAATCACTAGTGGCCATCCAATTAAGAAAAAAATAACCAATGTATCTCTCTTGAACAGTATGTCAATTGATCCAGTGACAAATTTTATGGAAAAAAAATGGAGTCTTTCAATATTGGTGTCAGACTCAATACAATGGGCTATGACAGAACAAAGGGAAAGTCAAGAGTCAAGGCCAACATGAGTTATTGTAAGAAGGCTGGGTATTAGGAGAAGCCGGTAAAGCCTACTGTTAGTAGCTTTAGGGAAAAGCATGTAAGAGCAGGTATGTGAAGGTAGGTCCTCGAGAAGGAAACATGGCCTATGATGTACAGGTATAAAGAGCCAAAAACCCCAATTCGGAGTCCATTATTGACAGTCAGTGGTGAGTCTTTACCTAAAGGAAGAAGTAAGTTTTTTTCTCTCTATCTCCAGTGATTATCTGAACCCTGATCTTCATCATCCCAGACTGGCTTCAAGTGTAGCTTCCTACATCAGTGTTAGTGAAATATCGGTAAATGAGTTGAAGTTAATAATAAGCTTTCTCTCTCAGTGAAAGCTCGTGTCTGTTTTGAAAGAGTTTATTTCTGCGGGAGATCTAACATCAATGGTGTCAAAGTTGGCTTTTGAGACATTTACATATTTTTCCTAACATAAAAGGAATGTGAGTAACTTTTCTCCTCAATAAGTACTGAACCAAGACAGGCAAAACAAGTTCAGTTGGAATTTTGGAAAACATTAATGATATAAAGCCTTTTCAAAAAGTTCCTTTATTGGTTTGTGAAGTTTATACTATTATAAACTTAACTCAGTTTCCTGTACTGAATAATCTTTGGAATTTATAAAGAGACAATCATTGAGTCAATCGGCTTATCTAACTAGCTTCATTCTTCCTTTATTTCAGGTATACTCTAGGTCTTGCATATAGAGTAAAATCCACCTAGTTTTAGAAAAAGGCTGTTTTTCTTTATTATATGTTATTTATCTCCCTGAATTTTTAACAAGGGTAAACATATATGCAATATTCTTGCAAAGAACTCAATGCATTTTAGAGACGTACAACTGAATTCTCTAAGTACATAAGTTGTTCCTCACATACTTGCTTTTTTTTTTTTTTTTCAGAAGAGGAAAGCAGCAAAAGTAGTAGACTAAGTGATAATTCACCAAGTCATACTCTATTGGTCTGAAAGAATCTTTACAGCTCCTAAAAAAACCAACCTTCACAAAGAAAGTTTGCGTTTCCTATCTCATTTGGTTAGTTCTTGCACAGTAACTTGGTGTGATATACTGCATTTGAGCTGAGGCAGGCTCTCAGTAATAGATGCAGAAATTGAAGCCCAGAGAAGTTTACTCACATTCAGCATCTACACATGTATAGAGAGCAAGAAACAGAGACCACTTCTTTTTGTGCCAAGACAAATGACGGTTTCAAAAGACCACCCACACTCACTAACTTATGTTTCTTCTATGTGCAACCAATTTCTAATAGTTTTAGAAAACATATATTGAAAAACACCAAGACCCATTAAGCTGGGGAAATATTTTATATTTCAACTACCTAATGCTGAACTGGTTGACCACAAATCAGTTATATAATAGGATGAAAGTTGGACATTTTAGATAGGGATTTAAATACAAAAACCTTAGTGGGTGGTGGTGATGGTAGTTCTGAAGCTTTAGGATAAGTAAGATCTTCTAGTTTGTTCTGTTGCCTGACATTTAAAAAATGAGAAGAAAGAAAGGAAGAAAGCTGCCTTCTTCTGCTTTGGTCACTCCATAGACCACTTTGATTTATTCTTCAAAACATTCCTGATATCGCTCTTGTTTTCAACTTTCACATTCAAAATTATTATTTTGGGCTTTCTTACTATAAATCAGTTACCCTTCAACTTATTCTCTCTAACTGAGTCAAGATAATGGTCTTTTGGATTTAATAGATAGCTCTAACAGGGTCAACCTTATTACTGATTTTCTTTTCCCCTATCTAGTGATTGATAACATTTCTACTCTTCCCAAATTGGCCGTGAACTCTTGTTTTCATAGAGGAAGTAAGAAATATTTTAGACTTTTAAAATATATGGTTTCTTCTTTATTTAGTGTAAAGCCACATTTGTACTGGTTTAAATATTTTAAGGGTGCCCTATGACCAAGTAGTCACTAATGTCTGGATCTTGTGGGTTCACAAAAATAACCCATTGAACCAAATATATCTGACAGCTCTATCACCTCAAAGAAAGAGCAAACATTTGATAATGTAAAAGAGATAAGTGGAGACCACCTTATAAGTATCAGGCCCAGTCATATAAAGGAGAGCTCCCCTGAAAGGTGATTTTACCGCATAAGAACAGTTTCCTTTCTAAGGACAGGTTCTCAATTCTTAGGGAGAACAATTTTCGGCCAGAGAAGGGCTGTGGTGATCAAGGAAGTCCCGATGGTGTAATTTTAGCTTTTGCAGAACTTTCCATTGCTTATTTTCAACACTACTGCTATTTCATCATTTCCATGATTGCTCCCTCAACACTGACTGACGATTTTATTGGATGCAGAAGAGGCTGAGTTGGATTATATTTCACTGAACAGCTACACAGCCTGTGTAAAAACAGTCTTTGGAAATGAAATAATCCCACCTAATTGACTGCAGTGAAAGAGAAACAATAAAACCAGTTGGTGTGAGATAGACAAACCAAAACTAAAACACGGACTATGTTTTCACCAAATTAAAATCTCTGAAGTCTATGCAGATGACAATATCCATCGAATGAATTAAAATAACTATAGATGAAAAGTTTTGCAGGTTTAGAAGTCACAGACTTTCTTTTTATTTTATATTGAACATAAAGGTTAAACTCATTAAATACTTAATAAGCATAAAGTTTCAAGGAGTTAATGAACTCCTGCTCTCTTTCATAATGGATTTGTATCAAAACTGGAGAACTTGGTTTGAAGTTGAAAATGAATTCCTCATTATGTCTTGTCCTGAATAAAGCATTGTTCCATTAGCATTTCCATAATAATAACACATCTTTATTAGACTTTTTTTTATCACCTAGACATATGGATGGGTTGTAGTTTGAAGAGAGATATAGGCTATTTTCATATTTAAGTGTACGAGAGGTTTTTTCTTCATTCTACTTCTGATGTTTTATATGACATTTGCCGGCTCATGTTATTTGTCACTTTAACATGCTAATAATACAAACTCATATTATTTCAGGAATGTTATGGCCCTGGCTCTATTCCAATGAAGCACTGTATTCTCATTGCTTCACAAGTTTTGTATACATGTAATTTTCCTTCTCATCACAACAAAATCATCTAAAGAGTCAATGGCAAATCAGGCCCTCCTGCCATGTTCAAGAAGTATATGGCACACAAGAATCAGAGCAGGTGATAGTTTAGGCAAACCTCATAACTTTGCCTGTCTGTCTCGGTTCCTTTGTACCATCTATTTACTAGACATTCCATCCAGGACAACTTGTCACGCCCTGGAGCACCTGTCTAGTCTTTAAGTCCTGACCTTTTCTTTCCGTGCTCATCTTGTCATTCACGAAGTCATTTTTTAGTAGAAGGGAAATGTAGAACAGTAAACGAAATTGAGCATATCTCATAAGAGTTCTAGGTGCTTTGGGTATAGCAGCTTTGCTGAAAGTATTTCCTCGGAATAACTAATTTGCTGTAAGACAATTTTGCATAAAAAACTGGTTGACTTTTTTTTTTTAAATCAGTTTGGTTTCATATCTTTATTGAAGAAGTGGTAGAAAAAATAGTTAAATAGTGGTGGTCTTAAAACAGCCAGCATTTCTTCCAGGTGATGATGATTTTTGTCCTAAGAATTAGTGGGTTTTTTTTTTTTTTTGAAACACACTATGCTGGGATGAGAACAAGAGGCACTGAGGGGGTCTCTGGAGGTTGTAGAGTTAAACTCACATTTCTCATAGAATGAAGACGAGTGTTCAGGTACAATCAACAAAATAAAATATGTTACTTTTTGCAGAATCACCACGAATCTACACACATTTTAAACATATTCAAATATTTTGTATTTCACACTAAAACCTTTTTAATTTTGTCATTCATTTTAATGACTTTTTATTTTTGATGACTATCTTTTACATAGCAAAATTGTCTTATGGCCAATTAGTTATGTAGTGAAAACATTTGTGGCAACAATGCTTGCAACAAAAAAGCTATGGCAAAAATATAGGACATGTCTTATGACAGAAGGATGAGAAACAAGATTGTTGGTGCTAGGAAAATCTAGCAGTCATTACAGGGGCTCAAAATCTGGAATTAAAGGGAAGGACTCAGGAAATCAAAACCACCTCCAAAGGGACCAGAATAGCAACTAGCATTTAACCATGAGCCAAGGGCCCTGCTAGCTGCTTTCCATATAGTATTTCTAATTCTTCCAGAATTAGATAAAAAAGATGTTCTATTATGACCATCATAGATTTGAAAAAACTGCAGTTTAGAGAGGTGAAATAACTTTCCCAAACTCACAGAACTAATAACTGTGGGAGTTGAGAATCAAACCAGGTTAATCTGATCAAACAAACAAACAAAAACAATTACATTCTAAGTAGTATGTTATGCTGCTTCAAGATAATTTTAGAGGACCCAAGGCATTTTCACAATAAAGAAAGCAAGCATACAGTTCCTGGATCGAGGGCGGGAAGTCCAACAAAGGTAAGTTAATGATGATTGTGTGCCTGGTGATTTCTGAGCTATTCCACTGGGATCACATGGAAGAAGTGATCTCAACATCTGGGGTAGAATTGGCTTGGCAGATCTGGCTTAAATAGTCTCTCAGAGCCTCGGCAATTGAGAAATCACTGGGAATCAGGCAGTGAATTACACATCATAAAGAGGAGAAAGCTTATGCAGTTAGGCTATTTAGGTACTGTTTGGTCTTGAGACTTGGCTAGGGTTTAGAGGAAACAATGTTTCTTTCCAAGGGCATCTTTGGGTCAAGAATGGATTTAGGTACAGGAGAGAACAAAGCCTAATTGCTCAGTTTTTTGAGTGTTCTGCTCTCATCTTTCAATTTACTCAATACTGGCCTCTTCAGGTGATGTTCATCTAAATGCTACTTGTAGGAGTGATCCCTCTTGGATTGGCAAAGTCATCACTAGTAGAGCATAAATCACTCTCAATTAACACATGGGTCAGTAGGCAATTATCAGGTAATAAAAACTTTTGCATTCTGTGCATAATTTTTAAAAGGGCCATAAATTTTGGAAATGACAATGACTCTCATCAGATGTACATGAGAAAATAAAACCCATTCTATATTCCACGTTTCTTCAATGATTTAAAGAATTCTAGTGGCAAACAGCAATATTGCTTAAATAACTATTGTAGGCTATCAATTCCTTTAGCTATGAGACTATATAAGTATCTTATTGTCCTGATAAGATTGTGAAATCTTACATAACTTTTCAATTAAAAGACAAAGTAGAATTCCTATACAAAGAAATCTAATTATTTAAGCAAGATTATAAATTTATTCTTGAAGCAATAAAAGTGGTTTGTCTTTAATCTTTTTTTTTGTAATTAGAATACCTGAGTCCATTTTTATTAGTTAGTCTTAAAAATAAATTTCTATGGCATAGGTGAGTGTAACTGTCTTCATTAACAGATAAACAAACTAAGAAACTTAAAGCTCATGACTTACGTTATATCAAAAAAACAGGTCCATCATAGCTTATACTGAAATTCCAGTAAGGCCTCCTTTTGGCTACGGGTTATCTCAATGAGATGCTCTGTCACTGACTTTACCTCCAAACTTTTGGCAAACACACATCAATCCTCTTTCTCTCCTGTCTGGCAATTTGATAGGGTCTTTCATGAAATGGAATAGATCTTTAACAGATAGCCTGGCAACTAGGTATCTGTGTTCCCCCTGAGAGAATGTGAAGCCAAGAATAATCTCAGGATATTAAACATAAACCTTCCTCTTGACAGCACTTCAGGAACATTAAGCAAGTCCATGTATGCACATACTCACCCACCCCATTTAGGTGGTCTGTCTATATTCTTCTTCTCTTCATTTGAAAGGCACCACATTTGCGCAGGCAGCCTTTGACTTACTTACCAAAGATTGAACTGAAGAATAACCCATCAAGATAAAATGACCACTATCACCTTTGCTCTGCTTGATGCTAATAAAGACCAGCTATTTAGAAATCAACTGGAGATATTAGGAAATGTGTGATGTTTGGAGAGTGGAATAAGGAAAAACAATTTGAAAAGTACAATAAGGCTGATGTGCATAGTAAGCGTGACTTATCTAACATTATCTTCAGCGTGTCCTCCAAATGTATATCCAACCCTAACCTATATTTTTCACTTCATTATCATAATGGTTAAAATTCCAACAAATAATGATTTCTTTGCATCAAAACTTACTGGTCACAAAGGAGTCTTGACTTATAAGACCATCAATCATCCATTTGTCGCATGTTAGCCCATCATGATCTAGTCCTCAGAAAAGCCAGTCCAAACAAGCACCTTCTCACATCTTCTTCCTCAGTCAGCACCGCAACCATAAACCTGCTTCTCAGGCCGCACACCTAGTGGCCATTCCCGATCCCACATCCGTGCATCAAGTCCTATTGATTCCTGTTTCTTTGCTTTCAAAATACATCCAAATCTCAACACTTCTCTTAAGTGCCTCTGTAATAACCTTGATCTAAACTGTCGACTCTCAGTTTGACTTTTTCATTCCCTCCTGAACTGGGCCCCTATAGTCCATTCTCTATTCAGCAGACAGGATGACGGGAAAAAAGCAAATCGAGTCAGCACCTATTCCCTAAAACCGCCCCAATGGCAACCAGTGCCCTTTTCCCCACTGTTTCCTCTACTTTCCCCCTTTCACTCTCTGCTTCAGCCATGCTGGCTTTCTTTTGATTTCTTAAAAATGAATAGAGTCTTTTGCCTGTTTCTTAGATTCTGTGCTTGATGTTTTCAGCTTATAAGCCCCCACACCCTGCTTCCCTTCTTAGAATGGCCATCGCTCTCCACCATTCATTCAGTTTCAGCTAGAATCCATAATTATACTAGCCTAACGTGGATTCTTTTCTTCTCCTACAACTCTCCCTATTCATTCAGTCACCTCATCTTTTTATTATCTGGATAATTCCGACCACCCATTGTCTGCATATTTGTTTCTATGCTTGTCTTTCTTACCACAGGATAAGGTATATTTAAAGGCAAGAATTTTGTGTTTTTATCAAGCATCTCTGGTTTCTCAGAAAAAAGCCCAGCATATTGCTTGTGTTCAATAAATAGTGGTCAGCTACCATCACAATACTTTAATGCCCAGCTCTGGAAGCTTCTCTGGGTTATTGAGTTTGCTTGAGGAAGAAAGGAGTCCACTTTTTAGTCTGGAGCTCTTTAGAGAGTAAAGAAAGCCTAATGAGGTATCACCGTGGAAACCAAACACTGTCTTAGTTTACAGAGACATTTGGGACCTAAAAGAAGAGATAGCAGCTTTCTCCTATAAATTCCACTCACTTATTTTGAAATGTGGGCCACATCTGAATTAAGGATGAAGGATCTGGTTTTGAATCTTGACATAAATGACTATTTCAACATCTATAAAGTGGTCATAATTATGTTATCTGTCTCATAGGATTGTAAAATACAATCTATAGCAAGTGCTCAATAAAAAAACAAACAAACAACAACAAAAAAAACAACAAAATTCCTCTGTCTCCTGTACTTTGCCCTTCACTCCCCAACGCAGTCTACTGCTTTTAGAATTCGATTATATTCAGAATTAATTAAGCTCAGGACCATCATTTAAAATAGTTTTTGTGGGAAATTATGTACCGAAACAATGAACTTCTATATAAATGCCTTTTGGAATACCTGTTTGCAATTTGAAAATTACTGTAATGAGAAATATTTGTGCTTATGTTTTGTTACCAAGTTGCTTCCAGGTATATATTTTTTCAGAGACCTATTTTTCCAGTGTTCATCCCATTGTTACTGAACAATTGACTTAGAGTTGATTATGTTCACTCTACAAATGGGACAAAGGTAAATGGGTAATTCATTCTATTTTTCTTAGAAACAAGAAACTAAATATAAACAAGCGTAATTCAATTCCAATGACTAGTAATCACTATTCTTTGTAATACAATTGAGACAAAAAGAATACAGAAAACTTGTTATATTTAAATTGTATCTGAAAGGCTTATGTGATAGGCTTGAAGGACCATTACATCCTAATTTATTCTACTTTCTGTTACTTTGTTTTTCGTTGCTAAACAGTCTTGCTTATGAAAGCCACTTTAATCTTGGAGACTAACAGTTAAACAGAATGAAGCATGCAATTGAATTTTTGTTTCTTTCAATTTTGTCAATTTCTTAATTATTTCTTGTAGTTACATGAAAATGTTCAATTTATAGATCTTATCGATATAACTATTGGCTACCTCACGAAAACAGTTCAAGCCTTATAGAGTACAAATTGAGTTTAGCAAAAAACAAAACAAAAATAAAACAAAACAACAGAAGCTGGTTTTTCAAGAAGCTACTCAATTATTCTGTAATACTATCCAGAGATTAGGTCTTTTTAGTGACACAAATATTTGAAGAAATATATTTTTTTATGTTGAGAATTAAATAAAATATGTACCACCTGATACTTAAAACAATTATATTTTTTAACAACATTTTGTTTCATTTCTATTCAAAACATCTGAATAATTTAATTTTTTACTTTCTTGATTATTTCCTCCACTATCATCTAACTTGTACTCTTTACAAGAAAAATTTCCCCAAATTAATCTGAACTAACCTAGTAATTATTTTATTGTTTATTGTAAAACAATGTATTTTTTAAATAAATCCTATTTTTTATAACCTTATGATTATAAAATTGCTTGGTTTTACATAGTTTATTTATGATGACATCATAAGCATATTAAAAAATTGAAAAATAATCTAACAGAAAAGGCTATACAACTATAATAAACATCTCTCATGGTGTAAAGACATATATACAAATTTAGAACTAAATATATTTATCAAATGAGGAAAAAAGCAAACTTGCTCTTAATATTTTCCCCTAATTTCTCTAAATTTCATCTGAGAACTCTGCTCGAGTAAAAATATTTCTGTCTTCGGAGAGCTAAAATTTTAAATTATATATTTTTCTCTTTGCATATGTATA
Organism: Rousettus aegyptiacus; assembly: GCF_014176215.1. Lineage (NCBI taxonomy): Eukaryota > Metazoa > Chordata > Mammalia > Chiroptera > Pteropodidae > Rousettus > Rousettus aegyptiacus. The sequence continues at coordinate 29,649,915 of NW_023416286.1, forward strand.
ATTATTTTTATAATAAACTTTACAGGAGTTCAGCATCAGAAAATTTTACAAATAAGATAATCAATAATAGTAATTAATAAAATTATTTTAATAGATCAGCTTTAAATAAATGTTTTTGAGGCCTGAGGTAAGAGACATGACTGGGTATAGAAAACAAAAGAGTTTCTTATTTTGTATGCCTCGTGGCTGAAATGAAAAACGGCGGTATAGATTCATAGTAATTCTTATGATTGCTTTGAGGAGTCACAAATGACTGTTTCTGAAATCAGTTCATTAGTTTATCTAATTTATTAGGTCTATACAGAAATGTCTTGCCACAGCAGAAACAGTGTAGCTGTTCTTTATATTTAACAATTAATTAGCGAGAACTCGAGATGCTCACTATTATTATAACAGCAGTGTAGATTTTATGTTTGATAAGCTATATCGTCTGACATTTCGAAAAAAAATGCTATTTAAGTGGGTAAATCCAGCATATCACAATATATACTGACCCCTAAATAGAAACATAATGAGTGAAGTTAGCATCTGTACCTCCGAAATAAAAACTTAACATCAACATGCCTATTAACAAAATGAGAAAAAAACTAATTAAAGCAAATTAGCCTAATGTGCACATGCTAGATAAGACAGATTACTTCTAAAAATCCGAGAAGATAATGGTACCCATATGGGATATGTTTTTGGCATTTTTCATATAAATTGGACAGTTTTAGAGGATAAATATGGTACAAAAGTCCTTACAGGCAATTATGTCTTTACAATGCTGGTGGCTGACATCATAAAAGTATAATTTTAATTGCTATTAATTGCATTAAGTCTACTCTTATTGAATACTTAATGCCATTTCTGACAGTAGTACTAATTTATATACTTTAATGAAGCTTCGTAGTAGAAGTTTGGAATTATAGAGCTACTTAAGCTATGTCTTAAATAGTACATTTTATCTGTCAAGAGGTTCCAGATATAAAGGCATTTCATTGGACATTTTTTCTTTAAAAACAGGTTTGCATTTCCTTTGCTTTGTGTGTGTGTGTGTGATAAAGTGATGTTGTCAGTGTTTTTAAAGATAAATTTTGAAAAATGCTTCTAGTAATGCTTACTACACATTTAAAACAGTTGCTGGCTCTCCAATGTGTCACTTATTTAACTATACCTGGTAAAAACAAAAACAAAAACAAAAACAAACAAAACAGAATTATTAACTTGCGAAATTTAGCTGCCATAATCCCAGGCAACTGATTTTCTTTAGAAGAAGAGTTCATTTATAACATATAAATGGTAAAGAGACACAGAGTAAATAATAAATATCGCAAAAGGCAGATAATATTTTGAATAAAGCAACGAGATAAATAGCTCTATCAACGATGCATCTATCAGTTGGTATTCACAGTAATTCTTCTAGTGCCACTAGTTACCGGAGGTCTCTGCTGTTAGTGTGATTTGCATTATTAAATTACGAGAAATTCATTCATCTCAATCAGTGCTAGTTCCAATGTTTGCGAATTAGTAATCTGCCTGGTTGCACTAATAAGAGAATGCATCCATTATTGCCTTTTCAATTTGCTTTCAAATTTGTTTACTGAAAACATGCTATTTAAAATGGTAAAGACATCATACATAAGATAAATTGAGTGCAAGGGAAATCTTTGACCTCAGATATTCAGATTTGGTACATTCTGTTCTGTTATTTTCGCTCAGAAAGTCATGCTTAATAAAACGAACAAGCACAAGTGTCAGGTAAAATATACCATGTACTTTTATATGCCCTATCAATTTTTTCTTATAATTAAAGTGATGAGCAAACACTGTTTGATAATGATGAAACTGTATCTCCTTTCAAGAATTTTTTAAAGGTTTAGCAAAATTGGTTTCAGTCTGTTGCCTTTTGTTAAAATATCTTTGCTCAATTTCCCCAGGGACACCTGAGTAAAAAGCAGGATTGTGAGGGGTAAGGCTGAGGATCGTGGAAGTCTAACAAGAGTTTTAATATCCTTAGGCTCAGCTTTCACTGCCCAGGAATATAGGATTTGCAGTAAGATCTCTGGGAACGAAACTGTCTTTCTGTTATAGCATCATGGCTGGCAGCAGAAGTTAAGTCCTTCCATGCTGCATTGCCCATTTTCATCTGCAGCCTAACTTTGAAGGCTATTTTAGATTTCAATCTTTTTATTCACTCTTTCATGCTGAGAATGTCAACCAATTAGTGCTACTTTACGTAATGCTTTTCATGAGGCTGACACTAGTCCATAAGGAATTAGACTGAGACCACCAACCCATTTCACATGGGCCAATGAGTAGTCATTGGACAGTGACAACTTTTGATCACCACCTGTGTTTGGGTTCAAACCAATTACTTAACAGCGACAGGTTCCATACCACCCTATTAAGCTGGTGTGTCATTCAGGGACCCAGATTAATTAAAACAACAACTAGGCGGAAACCTTTTACATAACTTATTTCCACTGCTCTGCCCACCATGATCACTGAAATGGAAAGACAAGCTAGTGCAAATCAATATTGCAGCTGAGAGTGAGGACTGGCTTCATCAGTTTTGCTTCTGTATGCTAGCAGAAACTGAAAAATAGGACAGAAAGTATCTTCTAATTAATTATTAAGAAGAAATTAGAGGGGGAGTTTATCTTCTTATGTAAAAAGATATTTCATAGAATAGCTCATTTAATTTGTATGTACTTTTGCCTAAAAATTATTTCCTAATTATGAAAGTGACTAGTGTTTTTTTATGCTGCATTTTTAGGAAGTACAGAAAAGTGCCCCCAAACATTTATAATTTCACCACAGACAACAAATTATTGTTAACAATTACAGAATATCCTTCTTGTTTATTTTCTTCATATACACTTTTGCTGTGTGGCATTTTTCACTTTCTACTGCTCTATTGTCTGCTTGTGTTCCTTAGTAAATATTTTGTCAACTTGTTCAATGTTGCCATTCAATGACACAAGTATTTTACTTCTTAAATTTTCTTTCTTTCAAATTATCTGTCTTTCTATAGCAAGGAGGAAAGAGTATCATGGTTCAATATTGATGTTTATTTATTATTATTAGTTTTTAATTTTGGGGTTCCTTTGGTTGTAAACCAAAGGAATAGGCTGTAGGTGGGTTTCTGTCAGCAGTAGCAACGTACTGAAAAGTCTCCTTGCATGTTGCTTGTGCCTATACAACATCAATCCAAAGGGAAAAGCCAATTAAGTGGGATTTTACACCCAATTCTGCCTTGAGCTCAGAGTGGCTCCACTTTACTCCTGTAGAATCAAGAACCTGGACTTGAGGACAGTAATTTTTTCAGTTTCAAAATCATATAGCTCTGGTTTTTGTTGTTCGCTGGAATGTGATATTCCTCTGTTGGCCTGATTGAGGACCCTGGATTGGTAGTCAAGGGATTAAGAAAAATAAAACTTTATTTGGGGGAACTCAGAATGATGTACAAATTCTAGAATTGTATATTTGGTTATATGTATGCAGTCTCTTCAGAGTCACTCTGAAATAGTGTACTTCAGAGGAGTAGACATTTCCAGTGATATTTGTATTGCTTCAGTTGTTCTTTGGCTGTAAATCCAAGAACACCTTAATTACTTTTTAATTATAATGTATGATTAGGCCGGATGAAGCTTAACTAGCCTATTTTAAAAGTGTCTTTAATAGAATACATACTTTCATACAGAAAGTATGTAGAAGCTTAAAAGAACTTGCCTTTTTGTAGCTATCTTGTATTATGCATCGCATACTAAATAAGATATTTGCATGTGTAATAAGCAGAGGATAGCCTGATTAGACTCTGAAAATATGGATAATTTGGTAACTAGTCATTTTTACATGTACAATAAAGCAGAGCTACTCCTACATATGACTCAGTTCATCTAGTTTTAGCAAGTACATTACTATGTCTGAAACTAGGATTCCACATTTCTAGTAAAAATTTTTTTCTATGTATCACATTACATCTAAGTAAGACCAAACTTCTTCTCAGTTGTTCCAGTCACTTATTTGTTGATTTTTCATATACAAACATCATAAAGTAGGTCTTGGTGGGATGGATCTATTCATTCAGAGCGTTCTGGCAGGTTAATACCAGTAAGCTGCATGCAAGTAGATTGGTAATTGCTAATGATCAGAACAGCTAACAAACTGATTGATGATGTGGTCTTCTTTGATTTTTTTGTGTGTGTGTGCACAACCAGTTTGACTCAACATTAATCTTTTTGCCTCAACAATTCTGTGAAACTTAGAAAAAATTAAGAGAAAGGACCTGATTAAACTGAGATGGGATTTCAAGATCCAAAGATATCACTGAGATATCGAAATCAGCTTTTTAACAATGATTAGTTTAAGTAAATTTATAGATTTTCTGAAGAAAAATTTTAAAGGTTCTTCAACATCTTATAAACTAATATTTATTCAATCTATGCTTGCTAATAGGTACTATATCCTTACTTTCTTACTCCTTTTCCTTAGGTTAAGAGATATGTCTTTTTGCCAATAGCTGTAGCCAGCTCTCCTCCAGTTCTATGAAAACACATCTCCACCCTCCTCCCATCCTTCTTTGTACCTCGGGACACAGAGCTGCTCCTTGTGGGTTTCCGGACAGTTGCTTTTCCTTAGAAATTATACCTCCTGGTGCAGTGTCCCGCCCCCTCCCCCCCCCCTGCTTTGATCTCCTTGAGGACATTGACATATCCTATTCAAGTCAGCACAACGACTGGAGCATAACTGGCTTCCAGTAAATGTTTATTAAATTAATAAACAAATAAATGGGATCTGAGGGTCTTAAGACCCCCCCCCCCCAAGGCCTTGTGTAATAGCATTAAGAATCTCAAAAAGAGAGTGAAGGAAAGGTGTCCTAATCATTAAAGGGGGGCTCCATTGGGCAGGGAACACCTTCAAATTAGAAAACTTGATGCACCTAGCCATAGGGTACTGATACTGTTATGCTTTTTGGCAGGGAGAGTTGTCTCTGGCACTTCAATTCAGTACTGATAAACTTGTCCCAATGTCCCCAAGAGAGGGCACTATTCAACAAAAACAGATGCCCTTTTTGGTGTCTAATAAACAATTCTACCCATGGCAATAAATGCAGAGCTGTGTGACTTTGGACAAGTATCTTAATGTATCTGTATTTCAGTTCCTTCCTTCATCAACTAGGAATAATTAGGATGCCGCTTTAAAAGAAGATTGCGAGATTTAAATGAAGAATTTCGTGCCCAAGATCTGGTACATAGTCTGTATTCAATTAACATCAGATGATAACATTATTTCATCACCCTCATCCCCATCCTCAGCCTCCCATCATCATCATCTTCCACAAGAAAAATGGTGGCAATAAAGACAGTAGTACTGTTCCTGGCTTTGGCTCTCATGGCCTGGATTTTGCAGACTGCATTAGACAAAGCAGAGGAAGCGGAAGGAACTGTTGCTGAATTGGGTGAATAACCACAGCTTAGTGGAGGATTAGCAAAAGTGTTAGGTAAGGGGTTGCTAGGAGAGGGTGATGATTACAAATGGAAGGATTTAAGATGATATATTATATTATGTGGCGAGAACTAGGCTATGATAATGATGGCACAGCAGGAAATATGATACAGGCAAAATAAAATAAAGCGAAAGGAATTAGAGAGCATTAGGAAGTTCAAGAAGTAAAAAGATATGACAGTGAAGGAAGGAGTTCGATGAAATGAGATAGGGAGGATGCAGAGATACCCGGGGCATGAGGACAAGAAGCAAGGGAGAGATCCTATTTCTTTTGGAAATTGGGCTGGGAGTTTTAATTTCTTTTGACTCTAATTTTTTAAAAATCCATTTCCTTGTTTAACCCCCTACCCCGCTTAATTACTAACCTACCCATGTTTCCATTTCTCCCTTGCCCCTTTGTCTTCCTCAGCATCCTTCTCTACTTCTCTCCAGTGATATCATTCTCCATTCCTTCCATGTTTGTTTATCAATGCCTTACCCCATGAGCTCCTCCTTCTACCCTTATTTCATTTGCTTGAACATTGTCACTTGTCCAGAAGAAAAAAAAAAGATTTCTTTTTTTCTCAGCACCGTTAAGCCAAAAGAAACTAGAAATGTGTAGGTCAGCTGTGACATTTTCCTTATGCTGTTGTCTGACAGAAATTTAGAAAAATAATTAACCAAAAGGCGATTCTGCCAGAGTTCTGCGTTCTAAATGGCAAGCTGAAGGACAGTGTTGTATGCATATTTAGAAAGTGGGTTTCTAGTTATTCAGGTTTTGATAGTAACCTGTGGCCAAGTGGATCAAGTGAATAATGGTCAAGGCTGTGTAAAAGGATCGTCAACCAGAGACACTGGGAAGCACAATTGCTTTGAATTTGTATCAAACTGAGAAAAAGATTGTTTAGCTCTACAGTCAGGTGTAGTGTAGGATGAAGAGGGGGAACAGCCTTTTATCCTTCTCTCAGGGGCTCCTTTGGTTTTGCTTCTTATCAAATTCCCTTACACAATTGCAAGGGAACCTTTGTTCACGTTTCCTGATTGTCAGGGCCTTGGGATGGTGGAAAGAGCAGGACATTTGGAGTCAGACAGCCTAGATTCAAATCCCATTTTTTCCATTTACTAACTCTTTGACCTTGGTAAGAGAATAGACGGTGACATGGGCAGAAGAGTAGACTGAGGTCAAGGGCAGAACTGGAAACAGTAGAATAGAGACAGGTTTCGTCCAGAATTTGATGAGTTTTTATTTTGGGATGAATTGGTTTTGAAATCCTGTTGGGACTTCAAGAAAGATGTGTTTTAATCTGAGATGTGGATTTAGGGGTCATGGGGATTGTGAAAGGTTTGGAAGAAAAGAAAAAAAGAAAACACACCCATTCTTTCATCATCACACCATAACTGCAATATATATATATATATATATATATATATTCATTATTTAATGCTCACATATAATTTCTTATGTTTTCTATTAATCCTATGGAGATTTTGAAGCTTTATGTATCGTTCCAAGACAATATAGAAGGAGAACATAGGTGATAGGAGAAATGAGAGTGGGCTTGTGAAGGGGGGGAGTGGGACGAAAACACACTTGGAGCAAGATGGAGAACAAACATCCCATAGTGCTGTAAGTTGGCACAATGAAAATTTGGAGAATTCTGAAGATGGGTCATGGAGACTGGTAACAAGAAAAAAAAAAACTCCCTCGATTCGGAGATGAGGATGTTATTAATGGTCTTCAGGAAGCTGTTGAGGTTGGGGTTAGAAACAAATGAGCTCCTCAAAATATACGCAGAAACACAACGGAGCTGAAACACTTGGAAGAGACCAAACATGCTGGAGAAGTGAGATATAGATGAAGCAAAATCTTGGAGAATGCAGAAGGGAGTGGAGTCAGGGACACAAAAAGAAAAGATGGCCATCGAAAGCAGTGGGGACATTTCATTCTTCATGAGAATAAGGAAGGGGAAGTGAGCTGAAATGAACATTTTTGACGTGCAGAAGAGAAAAGACGAGGGAAATCTGCTGGCTTCTTCTTGTCAGTGCAATAGGAAGTGGGCATAGAGGCTGGCAGAGATTAGGTGAGGGAAAGAACGGCTTTGAAATGCTTTAGATTGTCAACAGAAACTGAAACCAATGGTCATTCGGCCAGACAGAGTCCTAATAGGATAGTGTGGATTTGTAGCTCACCCAATCAGTGCATTTTGACTTTGGCTGGTTGGTCTTGTCAAGTATCTGGACAGAGCCCGAACTACAGGTTCAGTCCTAGATTGAGGCATGTGAAAAATTCATAAAAGAGGAAAGTAGGTAATTAGAGGTAGGTGAAGAAAGGGAAAAGGAGACCTTACCTAGGAGAGTAGTGGGAAAAGTATTGAATTATAGGCTGCACTTGCTTTAAAAACAACCATTGTATCACACTCAAAAGTTGTAAAATAGACAAATAATGAAGTGTTATTCACATTATAAAAGGATTCTTTACGTTATGAAAAAAGCCTTCCATGTTTTCTTTCCATTGCTCATTGTTTATTTAAAATACGATTTGCCTGACAAAAATTCAATTTGCAAGCATTTTTCTGGGACACATCTCTTATCCCAAATGAAGTTTACGTCCATTGTTTTGCTTATGCAGAAATTAAAACGAGGGTGGATGGTGCATAGGTTTAGGACTTAGTAGATCATCAGTTTTTCTGTGGCTCTAGGGATGTGGTTTTTGGTGAGCCATTTAAACTGTGATCCATTTTCCTCATTCATGGAAACCAAGAGAGAATAATCCCTGACTATTTCAGAGATGAGGATTATTTTACCTAGTGATGATTAATGACCTGATATCGGTAAAGCAGTCTCAGCTTCTTACAGATAAAAAGGACATATCCTGAGATTTCTATATTAGTTCATTGTTTTTCCTCCATGGGAACCTTAGCTGATTTCCTTCAATAAAGGCTTGGGATGTTTCCAGGAGGCAGGCGATGTTCTGGGGGCATGGAATTTTAAAATGTGCTTGATTTTTTTCTTTTATGAATGTTACCATGTAAAGTGATGAAATTTTAATTTTTTTCTATAATAAAAATTTTCACAGCAAAGTACATATTTTATGTATTAAGAGATTGCTACACTTGTGAAAGAAATGAGCTCTGATTCAGGTGAAGATCTGAGGGAAGGAGCAGTTCTCCTTTCTTTTTTCTTGGAGGTGGTTATCTAATGTCTTCCCATTAGTGGTGGCTGATGCGACAATGTTATGGTGACCATTTTTTCCCCAGTATAATTTTATTTCTCTGTTCCGTTTATAAGGCTCCTCTCTAACAGTCTCTCTGGTAAATTATTTTGACTTTTACACAGCAGTGTACACATTTAGAGTAAAAATCATTTATTTCTTTTAAAAGCATGCACACACCACTACTTGTTGGACAGAAAGCAAGCCATAAAGAACCTATGAGATTTGGGCATTCCTTTTAAAATTCATTGCTTTGGTGCATTAATGTCACAGTAATCCCAAATACTGTTACTCCATAATTTACTAGAGCATACTTTACTTTAGAACACGCTGTTCTGCCCCTTTTCGATTTAGGTTAATGGGAAAATAATACATGGTTTATAATCCTTTGCAAAAGGTTTTTTCAAATACGTAATGAAATGAAACAGGTATGTACATATAATGTGAATAAATGATGCTGAATGCATGATTCAAAGCAAGCTAGAACGACTCTCAAGAATTCTAAAGAGGAGAGAAGAAGTCACTTTTTCTTCACGCAAATTTCTAAAAATACATAAAATAGAGTATAATACCATGTTTGCCCTTATTTATTTTACAGGACTGTTTTAGGAATACATTTTTATATAAATTGCTTTAGATTACATGGTTATAGGAACATGCAGATAGGATATCTGCTCCAAAAATTTTGGTGCATGCATTTGTTTACTTGCATTTGTATTAAATACAACAATGAATCAAAGGAGAGAATAGCGGCCCAGCGGCTGCCAGGAGTGAAGTAATGCTGTGTAACTGTTCTGAGATCAGAGGAAAATGCAAAGAACCAAGGAGGATTAAAGAAACTCCAGGAAGCTTTAGGAAACCCTTTTTTTTTTTTTTTAAAAAAAGGAAGGGACAGAGAGAAGAGGGGATGGGAAGAACCTGAGTATAACAACAGGGAGTATGATTTCATCACCAAAGCAGCAGAATTATTCTTAAAATATATGTAAGGATTTACACTTATGAAGACTAGATAATTGGAGTAAAAAATTTTTTTCTTTTCCAGAAGTATAGGTCAAGGAAGGAACTTATCTCACGTTTTAAAAAAATTTTTCTGGGTTTTTTGATTGCACAGATATAGAGCACAAAAATTTGTAATTTTGAAAAGAGTTCATTATATTAAAACTGAATTCGGCTGTGTTCTGTATTTGTGTATTTCACTTTTTTAAAAAGTAGATATAAAGAATAAACATATTATTTTAGCTGAAAAATAAATCCCAGTGGATATAGACTAGTAAATATTAATAGAATATTAAGTCAGAAATATAGTTGATAAATAACAGAAAATGGTTTAAAAATGAATTCTCTAATTTTACAACGTCTGCTTATATTCGTAACTATACATAAGTCTTTTAGAAAGGTAAAATAAACTTTGATCTAAATAGGGAGCCATGATTTAATAAGGAACTATAAGACTTAGCAATCCCAGAGGTTCTAATCAAATAGATAAACTATTAATAAAAACGATCACACATTTCTGTTGCTGAGATAGAAAATGTTGATTATGAATATAACCACTTGAGATGTATAAGCAATTATCTATTAAGCCTTGGATTTCAGTCATCCTGGGAAAGGATACGATTATTTTGGCAGTTAAAAGCTGTCTTGAAAATGTATCCTATGAAATCTTGAATTTTACATGGACTTGTTCGTTTATTGGTATCCCTTCCCTTAGGTCACGAGTTCCTTTTGATTGAGAGTTTCCTCTCTCCCTTTCACATATTATCCATGGTCCTAGGCAGAGAACATGCAGAAGGAATTTAAAACAAAATTAATGCCTACTCCGATGTGTCTGTTGACATTTGAGTATTTCTGAACATGTGCACTGATGCACTCTGGGTGAGAGTAAGTTGGCATTGATTCATGTGTAAATCTCTTCCTATTCTTCTATTCTTTATTAAACGGCATTGTATCAAAGTGTTCTGGCATGCTGAGAGGTAAAATACAAACATTTGTACCAATCTACAGAATGACCTCTTCGGGAGCTGAAATAAAGACTGCTTCCAAATCTACTAGTTTCTCAGTATCACTTCAACCTAAAAAAAACCCAAACCTTCCACTAACAAAGATAAAATTAAATAGTTTGCTTTAGCAAATCAGAGAAACTAAGTTTATGTCTTAAGACATCTTTTCTTTTAGCACTATGAAAACAGATTACTGAAGGAAAACGTGGCAGTAGGTGCATATTTCTTAAATGAAAGAAATTGTTCCCCAGAACTTTTCAATAAGAGGAAGCATGTGACCTCCTTTCTGTGAGACCCACAGTACAGTAAACAATTGAATCCATATTCAGCCAGATGCTTCCAGTGTGTAAATTACTCCCTGGGTAAATGTTAGGCACTTTTGGAGGCGCGTTAACTCTTTCAGGCTTCGCGTATGCAATTTAGTAAATTACGGCTGCCTGTACTTAATGGTGCTCTGGGGACCGAAAAAGATTAATGTAGCTCCAGAAGCGCCTAAGTTACTCTCAGGGAGAGCATCTGACTGAATGGAAGGAGCTTGTGTCTAATCATTCTTTATAAAAGAAGGAATTCTTTAAATTCTTGAAAATAAAGTTACCTTTATTTTCAGGGTTGCACATTCCCTCCCAAAAGTATGTGTACTAAGAATCTGAATATTTTTTTTTCTTGTTGGAGACAAGGTTTATTTTTGGAAAGGTTTTCACTGACCCCTTTCTCCATTTAAAAAAAAAAAATCACAGAGGCTATTCTTGTTCAACATTTTTGCCATTTTGGTGCAGGCGATTTCATTCTGGTTAATTGGTTGTCTGAAATTCCCTCCTCGGAAATGATCCCTTACTGCTTTTCCTATTATTTTGGTGATAGCCATCATCTTCCCTTCATATTGTTTTCTCTTCTACGACTGCCGATATTTGCTATGGACCCCACCTTGGCTTCCTCCTGGTATGTACACCCACAGGGCTTTACTGATCTCCTGTGTAAGGTTCAAGATCCTATGTGGGTGTGATCTGCTCCTCCCGGCATCCATCTACTTCCTCCTTCATACCATCTCAAATTCGATTGAGTCTATGGGTTATCTTAAATTGGGTATCTCAACACCAATTCAGTACATAATGAAAATATCTCTTGGATCAATTCATCACATCTCATCTTCTCCAGCCACAGGGCATCTGCCATAAGACTAGTTACCACCCCAATAATACTACTAAACTTTTCCTTTCCTCGTAAAGTTAGCTGGTCGAGGACTTGCTACCTTTTCTCTCTATTTGTTCTATGCCTACTTTTGTGATAATTTCTTGTGAATTTTCCTATTCCTCTATATTCAATGTCACTATTCTTACTGACACCTTTTTTATGCCTGATGATAAATTCTTATTTTGCCTATTCATTTTTCTAAAAAACTACCAAAGTCCAACTTCTACCTGACTAAATGGAAGTGATTTCATACTTGTTTCCTATCTATTTTGATAAAAGTCTTGTTTCTCCACATACAGTCATGGAATATATAAAAATCATAATATTCATGTAATCTATCTATGATCTTTTGTCTTTAATGCCTCTGTGTTTTGGTATCCATAGATTTGAATATTCATGTTGGCTTGTATCATGTAAATTTTTAAAGTACAAGAGATTATACCTGTTACATTTTAATAACAGTTATTCATTTTATACAGGTCATCGAGTCACTCTGCTGAGCCTATAACCATTTAATATGCCCAAAAGCAAATAGGAGAATCAAAATGTGCATAAAGTATCAGAAGTAATAAAATACATAAATTAGTTCACTTAATGAAGAAATTGGTATTAAACTGAACATACAAACTTTGAGGAAGACAGGACAGCATATTAGCTATAGTAAAAGAATACTTCATGGAAAGAGTTGAGACTTTAGGAGTGAGATTTGGATAGGCCAAGCAGAGGACAGTGAGGAGGGGAGGCATAGTGCTGAGATCAATATGGCACATCCTGGGGCACTGGAGCCATGGGCCTCCTCTTATGTAACGGCATGATGAGACATACTCAATTTCCATCCATTTTTATCTTACTTTTCCATGTTTCTTGAAATATCATCTAATGAGAGAGGCAGTAAAACTTTACTCTAGCCACACAGCTCTCTGCTGTGTGGTGCACAGAGGACTTAAGACAAGGAGAACATCTGAATTGGACATGGATTCGGAGGGACCAGAATTGCCTGTGTGGAGACCAGCGTTGTTTGCCAGGCTTTGGCTAATTAACGATGCTCAGTGTTGGCGCAGCCCCCAGAACATTGGATAGTCTACAGAGCACTTTCACACCGTCCCTCTCACTCAGCCCGACAATCTGTGAGATGAACTAAGATTTAACAGAAGTCAAATGACTCACCCAATATTATACAACTAGACACGACAGACCCAGAATTTAAACTGAGGTTTGGGGAATTTTGTTTTGTTTTGAATTTTTCTCTCTTCTGTTTTTGTTTTCCACTTCCAACCCAGGCCACCTGATGAGTTTACTGATTCTCTTTATGGCTGGAGTCTATGGAGATGGCAGGTCCACTAGAGTTATACCTGTGTTCCAGGATAGACCTAGCCAGATAGATTGGAATTCTTTTTAAAAGCTCCAGGTTTCTCTTACCAGCTTCACCTTAAAGGTGGCAATTTCATTGGTTTAAAGGACTAAGTCTTGTGTTTAAAAATGAGGGAGGAAGGGGTGCCGGTTTCCCAATTTCAAAGGCAATATCTTTTATCCCCAGGATGTTTCGGTATCTGTGTATGTTGGCAAAGTTATCTCATGTTGATGGTGGTCCTCTCTGGGGATTCACATGCCTCTCTGAATGCAAAAACTGCCTTCCAGAAAACTCATCTCTCTCATTTAGGAGACTTCCTCTTCCAGGTCCTGTATCCCCTGGGAAGTTGAGGTCTAGAAGAAGAGCCCAGGCCAGGGCCGGAACAAAATTACATCTATAAAATAAATTTTATATCCAAATATATTTATTTAAAATGTTTAAGTTGATCATATGAAATTGTTATTTGGAGGAGGTAAAACATGATTGAATTGTGACAATTGTGTATGTTCAACCTAATAATTGCATGTATCATAATCCTACCTGGAATGCTTATTCAATGGTTGGACGAAAAAGTTGGACCAAATTAGTTTACTCACATTAAGTCTTCTAATCTTAACAATCACAGTTTTTTTTCCACCTAATTTCTGATTTTCATATCCAAAATATTTGCCATCAATTTAACAATAATAGAATACAAATAAAAAATGTTTACATGAAATTAGGTATGGTAATTCCTTTACTAGTTTATAAAGCAGAATTTGGTTTTGGCTCTCGTCTTTGTAAAGTTTTAAAACTTGTGCTTAGTTTTTCTTTCAAAATTGCTTTTACTGTAATAGATTAAATATACACAAGAGAAATCTACTGTAACTAGTGGACCTGCCAACCCCATAGGCTCCAGTCATAAAGAGAACCAGTAAACTCATCAACTGGCCTGGGTTGAAAGTGGAAAACAAAAATGGAAGAGAGGAACAACAAAACAAAACAAAATCCCCCAAACTTGTTTAAATTCTGGGTCTGTCGTGTCTAGCTGTGTGATATTGGGTGAGTTATTTGACTTCTCTTAAGTATCAGTTTTCTCAGAAGGGACCATTTGCCATGTCCACCTCACAGATTGCAGGGCTGAGCGAGAGGGACGGTGTGAAAGTTCTCTGTAGACTATCCAATGTTCTGGGGGCTGCGCCAACACTGAACATCGTTAATTAGCCAAAGCCTGGCAAACAACGCTGGTCTCCATGCAGGCAATTCTGGTCCCTCCTAATCTATGCCCAATTCAGATGTTCTCCTTGTCTCAAGTCCTCTGTGCACCACACAGCAGAGAGTTGTGTGGCTAGAATAAGGTTTTAATACCTCTCGCAGATATTCACTTTTTATATACTTTATTTTTTCCTCTGTATGAAGTGTTTTACTTCAGCCATAATTTTTTTCTACTTTAGAAAGCCAATAAGAATTAATCAATCAATAATTGCATTGATGGGGAAAAAACTAATAAAAGTGGAACCATAACAGGGCTTGAACTTAATAACTTTGAAATATAAAGGGGAGGCTTTATCCATGGGAATTTACAGATATTATTTGGCCACCAGACGGCTTCCATATTTCTTCATTACTGCAGTACAAACACAAGAAATACAGGGGAAAAAACTCTATATAAGTGCTATAAATTTCAAGCTGAATTCCCTAGTTCATAACATGGACTTTTTTTTTTTTTACATATAAAATCAGGCTTAATTTAGTGTATATTTTGCTTCTTCAACAAAAAATGTAGAATATTTAAATTAAAAAATAAAAATATTTGCACTCTTCCTTTTACAAATAAGATAACTATCGAATGTTTTTTATTACTTGATAAAGTATCTACAGTTTTCAAAGTCTCCCTACTTCCAAATATTAAATTTTGTAACCCTTTAGTCATTGTGTTACTTCTCAAAGGTCTTCTTATATCTTTTTTAAACAGTAAAAGAGACCACAATTCATACTTCCTTCCTCTGTGTCTGGTTCTTTATTTCACACTTTCCTGTTTCAGAGAGTGAAGTGTCTTTTTGCTGTTTTATTCCCACCCAAACCTTCCATATGGCTTTATAATTCTTTCTACCTTTTTGGAAAAAAAAGATCAAAATTGATCCTTTACTTGTAATCTAGTCCTTCTACATCCTGGTTCTGCTAGCAGCTCGTGATGAGAATCTGGGCAAGTCACCAGAGTACCCTTCATACACAAAACAAATCAAGTAGATGATGCCACAGGCCCCTTACAGCCCTACAACTTTATGATTCTATTATCGTTGGTTTAATTATATCTTTCGGCTATTTTAAAATGATTCATTCCATCTATTTCTGCTCTCATGATTATTCTTCCAGGCTTCATCTTCTGTCATCTGTGCTTACAGGTCTTGTGAAAACTACTTTATTCTCTAAAAGGAAGGCGAGATAAAGAGCTTCCCAGACGGGGAAAAGCTTAAGAAATTCACCACAACAAGCTAGTATTAAAAGAAAATTTAAAGGGATTTTTGTAAATAAAAAAGAAGGGGAAAAAACAAATAAATGCAAATGATAAAATGGCAATAACTATGTGCCTATCAATAATTGCTTTAAATGTAATGGATTAAATGCTCCAATTAAAAGACATAGGGCAGCCAAATGGATAAGAAAACAAGACCATGCATGTGACATCTACAAGAGACCCACTTCAAATCAAAGGACACACACAGACTGAAAGTAAAGGGTTGGCAAAAGATATTTCACACAAATGGAAATGAAAAAAAAACTAGCCAGGGTAGCAATACTTATATCAGACAAAATAGACTTTAAAACAAAGGCTATGATAAAAGACAAAGAATAACATTACATAATGATAAAGGGATCAATACATCAATAGGCCATAACCCTAGTAAATATATAAGCACCCAACATAGGAGCACCTACATACATAAAGCAATTATTGATTGACATAAAACTACTTTATTCTCTTTGCTTGTCTGCAACTTTACTCGGAATAACTTGGCCTCTTCATAATCCCCATGAAAGCCTTCTCCCTCATAGTCACTGGCCTTGGCTTTCCTATTGCCTTTGATACTGATTGTTCTTAGTTTCAATCCTCTTCAACCAGGGGCCTGTGAACATTATCCTATCCTGATTCTCTAGATGAGGCAGTTGAGAAGAAAAATCCTTCATCTTCTTAGTTCTCCCTGGAAAACCTACAGCAGAGCTCTCTTGTTCTGAGAAAGAGCCTCTCCTAAAGCTGGCCTTTCCCATCTTAGACTAGCACGGGTGCCTTGGGCTCTCTCTGATTCTCCCTTTTACTGCTTTCACATTTACTTGACAACTTATCCTCTCAAAACTTCATTTCCTATTTAGTAAAACATCTTTAATGCAGCCTTTCAAAACTGTCTCTCCATTTTTCCAAATGATCAATTCCCCTAATTAGATTAATTAATCTATGCTAATGCTAAGGAAAGAGTCACATTCACCGTGATATGATAGAAACAGGATGGTCTTTGAATGCAGAAACTCTTAGGTTCAAGTCCTATCTCTGACCTTTAGCAAGTTTACTTAATTAACAGGTTTTTCTGTATGCCAGGACTGCTCAAAAACTTTTAAAATAATTCATTAATTTTTTTAAAGTTTTAATTTATCTGATCTTTGTAACAATCCTATGAGGTAGGTACAATCACTGTTTATCAGTTGAGAAGACAGAGGAACAGAGAGGTAAAGGACTTTGCACAGGAGTGCAGAGTTATGAGGGAGCAGAACGGGACATGGAGGATGGGCCATCCAGGTTATGCTCATAAGCACAATTCTGCTCTGCCTGTAAAATACATTTCACATCTGATAAGCCCACTTAGTCTTCTAGTGGCTGATTTTTTTTGGAGGGGGGGGGAGGAAGGTGGAGGTGGTGAGACGGAGGGTCTAACCCCCAAATATCTTTTATTTCTGGTTTTGAAAAATGAGGGAGCTTCCATGGCAGGGTATTGCAGGTGGCTAGCTCTCTTCCTAGTGTATACCTCTAGGACACCTCCTTGTGCCTTTCACAGTAGAATTTTATCACTGGATTCCACTGAATAAGTCACTTCTTCCTTCCTAGTTTAAGGATTTCTGCACTGGGTCTTGCCCTGGTAGTGAACAAGGCAAAGGTCAATTGATAGGTGGGCTAGAAATAGTAAATAACACGAAATGAACATGACGATGAGGCAGTTATTATTTTTAAAACAGCTGTATGTGCTGTTTTTGTTAACATTTGCTAACTCCATCAGATATCTATGACCATAACTGCATGCAAATCATGAATTTTTCCAGATTGGTTAGATTATGATTTTTGATGAAAATAATATTTTCTGTTTTTCTTGTTCTTCCTCATTCTCTCCTCCTCTCTCCATCCTTGTTTATTTATTTCTCTAATAAATATTTTTTGAGTGTTCACTACAAACCAGGCACTGTGCTCGGTGCAGGTGATAAAGCAGCAAACAGAATAGAGCTAATCCCTGTCCTCAAGGGGCTTGTTCTCTTCTCCTCAATTTCATTTCTGACCTAAAAATATAACCTGTTGTCCTGGATAATAAATGCTAATTCTATGACAATCTATTTTTATCTCATGACCATCATTTAATAATGAAACTGTAGCATAAAAAAAAAATTCTTTAAACCCTCCTCCACCAATTTTTGGGCATTTTTACAAGATATGTATTTGCAATTCATAAAAAATAGTGTTTATTTTCATTTATTTTCAATTCTCCAAATACATGGTATGGAGAAAACTCTGTTCTTTTGGTCAAAGGCATGATGGCAAACCACAGTTTGAGCAGCCAGTAGCAGACCAGGTCGAGGATGCTGAGACAAAAAGCAAGTTGAGGGGAGATAAAGGAGAGACGACAGGGCCTCTGTAACTCTGATTAGTGGGTCCCTGAAGTATCTTTAAAATGTAGACTTTAAAAGCTGTATCATACGATCACATGAAGGGGTTGGTTATGAATCACTGATGCTGGAAAAATTCTCAAGGAGAGTTCTAAAACCTGCTTGATGTTAAGCAGATGCATTATCTTTCAGATCGAACCATAGGAAGTGAAAGTTTTAAGAGGATAGACAAAAGGTTTTTTTTTTTTTTCTTTTATCTTGATAGTTGGGACAAAGTTTCTATCAAAAAATTCTAAGGTCAGTAATGATAAAAATAAATTTAGGTAGTTTAAAAAACTTAATTATACTGCCAGGTAGCCTTTTAATAATAGGTACCTAATTTGCCAGGGAAATGAATAGTGAACTCCCATTAATTCTAATTCGGTTTTACATGTATTAGAAATTTCACATATAGCAATTATTTATTTACATAATTTAATGCTCATTCTTATTTAAATGACTACTGGTAATTCACTTTTATGAATCAATAAAAGTCAGAATTTATGCCTAGAACACTATTTAGCTTTTATAATAAGCAAGTATTTGAGATGAAGGTGTTATCTGAAAGCTATCAATTATGGCTCAAAGATGTGCTTTCTGAATTATTCTAAGTGGAACAAATGAGGAGTTGTCTTTGAAAGTTATTTTATAATTAAAATCAGGCATGAAAAAACCCAATTCTATTTATTTCTTTATTACTTGTTTACTAGGATCTTGCTAATAAATTAGGAACACAGTTTAATTTATCTTGAATTTCAATCAGGTAACAAATTAACAATTAAATACTAAGTTTCTTAATTGTTTCTTGTCAGGTGGTATTCAAACGTGCAAAATGTTTACCCACCTGTGTGAGATTTCTGCAAAGTGAGAAATAGACCTTCCACTTTAATATAATTACTGAAATAAGCACATTTTTTTTGGTTTGGTGCTTACCAACTTATTATGTATTTTAACATTGGAGATCTCGACATCTTTTTTTTTGTGAAACACTGATGGGTTTAATTTAGAAAATGTTACTTAATTTTATATCCTTAGGTATCCCGGACTCATCCTCATTCATTTGCTTTCTAACATCTTTTCTTATGTTAAAGAGACAAGACAGGAAGTACAGTTAATGTTCATATGCCATGCATTTTATGGTGGCAAAAAAGATTGAGAAAGATTGATGAAACACACACTACCACAATTTATGGTCCATATATATCAGTATTCCAAATTTAAGGAGGAAGGCCCAGAAACTTAACTAACTTAAGTCATGTCATGTGATAGAAAAAGGGGTTAAACTAGAATTTTGTAATTAGTTCATTATAAAACTTTTGAAGACATTATTTTTTTTGCCAGAATTGCTAAAAATCATATATGACTTTAATAATTTTTCATAATTATGGTCGAGTTTCCAAGCGATTATCAATAAACATCAATTTTAGTCAACATCTATAACACATTTAGCAGTAAAATAATAAATTAGATTTTCTGGATCCTGTAAATTTTATTCCTTATTTTAAGTGAAAAAATTTATAAACTAATGTCGTTTTAAAAAGAAATACATATATATGTGCATATGTATATGTATGTATGTGTGCATATATGTATGTAATGATTCCAGTGTCCATGTTTGTGTGTGTGTGCAATGATTCCAGTTTTTTTTTTAATTGGAATAAGGACACTTAAAAATAAAGACACATGTACTATCCTAACAAATTTTTTAACTATAGGTACAATGTTTCACAATGGATCTCTAGAACTTAATCATTTTACATATGTAAAATTTTATTTCCAATGAATTGAACAACAAAAAAACAACTCTGAAGTAGTAACAATGATTACCTATGGATGGTGTGATTATTGGCCATTTTTCTTTTCATTTAAAAAAATTCTATGTTCTCTGTTTTTTTGTTGTTGTTGTTTGTTTTTTGGCAAATTGTAGTATTAACGTTCTAGAAGATTTTCATCAATGAGCTTTTTGTTTTCTGAGCCAAGACAAAAATACTTTAAATAAACCAAAGAATACAGGAAATAGGTTCTGTTTTTTCTTCTTGTCATTGGCAAAGGAGCCATCATGGATTAAGAGCTTTCTAACACACAAATCTTCACCATGTCTCATGTTGGGAAGATGACCCTCACCTGGCAACAGCCAGTGACAAACAAGTCTCAAATATCAGTTCTAAATTCAGATGTCCTTCCTAAGGCTCACCCAGGTGTGGATAGAGAGGACCAATTTGGAAAGGCCAAGCCAGGTTCTGGAAAACCACTTTCACCTGCAGATGCTAAAGGAAGCTTCAGTCCAGGAGAGATCTCCACAAAGTATGGCAAGAAGAGCTGTCAGTCTAAGCAAACAGACATTTCAGATGAGTGCAGTTGGATTGAGAGACAGAGGAACCAAAGTTGTCCTTTGCTACCCAGAATACCAGGGCCTGAAGGAAATCTGTCAACATGTAGGAAGGCTCAATCCAATGGACTAGAATTTTGGAGCAGAATGCCAGTCCTTGCGAAGGGACCGGTGAGGATAAGGCACAGTTCCTGTTTATGATGAAGATGAGTTTGGTCCTTGAAACAAAGCTAAAGCCCAGTTGTGTCAAGTGAGGCACTGGTTAAATCTTGCACTAAACAGCTCAAACTGATTAAATCATGTGGTCCTGAGTCCAGAATTGAGCTTGGTGATAGAACTGAGCAACTCTAGCTTTGTTAGCAGCTCTGAGTAAGAAAAGCTCTTACCTCATCTTACTGAACAGCAATTAGAAATCTCCTAGGTTTGAGTTTGTGCTGTATCACAGGGAAATATGTTAGATTTCAAATGATTGTCTTATTCTTTCTAGGAGAAATTATTAGCATGTGGCAAGGTTTAATCCTGAGATGAAAAGTGATGATCTGTAGGCAAATATTCTCTATCCCATGGAAAAAGAGAATGGAAAAGGAGAAGATCTTGTTTAAAGACTAGATTTGCTTAATGGGAAAAAGCAAATAGGTTTTAAATTAGTTCTAAGAATTAGATATTTATTGAGTATCCTCCACATTCTAGATGATGTTCTAGGTATGCAGTATATATGAAGTATAGATCCTGAAGTGATCTTGAAAAGTAAATATTATAATCTCAATTTTACAGAAGAGGAAACTGGGTCACATGATAGGGAGATGGCTGGCTGGACTTAGATTTAAAGCCCATTGTCACTATCTCCAAAGCTTGTGCTGTCTGTTACTCTGCTACTAGTATCTCAAATGAGACTGCAAGAGTAGGGGGTGGGCGGGAGGGTGGGGGTGGGGGAAGAGACAGGGAGAGGAACAGAGGAAAGAGAAATTCAGTCTTCATAGGGAATTCTGCAGGGGCCAAAGAAACGGTATCGTGTTCCTCAGTCACTCTGATATGTGGTACATGTGGGTCAAAGAAGAGCCTTCATCAGTCAAGTAAAAATAATGTTTTGCTACTTTTGTGTCTCATGGGGCAGTGGAGTTAGGAGTTAATTTACTAGCTATTGTGGAAAGGGCCTTGTGCTTTTAGAAGATGGACTTGTTTTGATTTTCTCAGAGAATAAGTTGGTGTTACTCCACAAAGGTTTCAAATTACATTTGAAACAAGTATTTATTTCATTCTCTGAGCCTTTACTAATTCTTTGCCCAAATCTTGCGTTTGCCCTTGGGCCTCTGGGAGATAAGCTTATTTCAGTGGACATCTTATTCTCCTGGACTGGCTTTATTTGGAGAAGATAGACGATACTAAGTAAAATCTTGAATGGATTTTTCAGCCTTCTGTCTGCTTGACTTTGATATAAAGTGAGATATAGGCTCAACATTAGCTGTGGCCTTCTGAGATAATCTAATAGAGAAAATCTGCAGAGAGCTTGGAGAACAACTTCATAATATTAAGTAAAGAAAAACACTCCACCATACGGATCTCCACCAAATGTCTAGAGGACACACTCATGACCAGGGCACAATGTTTTTCCATTCCCACCATCCAAAATTGGATGACACAGAGATCACTTTAATATCTGTTAAAATCTCCTTGTGGAACTCACTCTCCACAAGATCTTGTCTCCACCTTCCAAGGCCAGGACACCTGACAAAGCCTGTGGCTTCATTTGGTGGCCCAATTAATGGTAGTCTTTGTTGTTTTCTTTAGAAAGAGTGACACAGCTGCTGGTTTCCAGTCAAATTGATATGCAGCCATTTTAATGAATTAATACAAGAATGATAGATTCAAAAATATTTGTAACCCCAAATGGAATAGTGGATCTAGGCAATAATCATCCAAGGATGCTAAGACTTTTAGGTTAAAAGACAGGGACCTTTACAACAGATGGATGAGGATAACACCTGAACCCACTGAACAATCTCAGCATCCCCCAAAGTAGAACAATTGATCAGATGCTATGGAAAATATTTAGTACAGCCTGTATAGAATTCCCTGCTTTTATTTTTATTTTTTTAAAGTTCTGAATCTTACCAGCAAATTAATGGCATTAAAAAGGGAAGGAGCTTATTACAGAATACAAAAGACATGGGAGAAAAAAAAATGCACTGTATGACTCTTGTTTGGATTCTGACTTCAACTGTAAAAAATATTTTTGAGACAATCAGAGAAATGTCAATGTGAACTGAATGTTAGCTGATATTAGGTTCTTGTTTTGTATAAGATGTGATAACGGCGTGGTGGTATTATAAAAACAAACAAAGTAATAACTAAGTGTCCTTATCAACACTATTTGAGGCATTTGAAGATGAAATGATTTGCTTTAAAGTACTTCAGCAATAAATACATAAGAAAAAAATGATGTGAGTGGAATAAATAAAACAATATTGTCGAAATACACTCTCTACTTTTATATATAGTTGAGAATGTCCATAATAAAAGTTAAAACATTTAGGACTCTTATTGTCTTGTTCAAAATATCCACTTCTCAAAGAAGTCTTGTAATCTCTTATTCTTGGAAGGAAGTAGGAAGATGAAGAATCAAGTGCTGAGAATGTGACTTCTTGTGATTGCTTTTTTAGTAAAACATCATATTTCATTTTCTTACAAATGCAAACACTAATTATGATCTGTTTACCTATATAAGTAAATTTATTCTCATAGTTTTATAATTTAGTTTTTATAAGAGCTAATTTGTATCAGGAAATATTTAAAACATTTAGCAGAAAATATAAGATTAAGTTTCATAATTTTATTTTTAACTTTTATGTTCTGACTGTAACTCTCCTAAGAAGCAGTTTTCATATATTTCATTGGCTTAGTGACTTCAGATGAAGAAAAAAGCCTGAAGATCATCTCTATAGGTACCATATGGAACTTTTAGCAAAAGGGGTTTTGCTTTCCAAACAGAGAATCCTTAAATTCAACAGAGCAGTATAAATCTTCTTCTACTTTCTCTTTTCCTTTTCATCTTAATTTTCATGTTTGTTTTTCTCAATATTTGTCACTGTATCTATGTTTACTCTCTCATCTGTGACAAATACATGTTTTATAGCTGAGTTCCTGCTGGTACTAGTCATATATTGACAATATTCAGCAGTGTGTGCAGTATACAAATCCATCATATAGATGAGAAGAAAATAAAGAGCTCCATCAACATATTCACAATTTGATATCAGGGTGGCTATTTTTTTCTGGCTACATTAAGACACTTAGAGTGTTGTGAGGATGATGAGAGGAAGAATAGAACTGAGGAGGGATGGTTGGGTTGGGAGAAAGCAACGTTACTGTACTATATAGACACATGACTGACAAAAGAAAAGAACACAGCAAGACTTTTCTTCAAACAGAATGTGTATGAAAAAGCCCCTTCAAGCTAGAGTCATCTGACACACACAAACAAAAGTACCTGCCACTAGACAGATATAGTAGCTTACTGGAGATTGAAGTTTTGAAAGCTTTGTAAAATTATCCCTCATCTTTCTGACACCCTAAGTCCATATCCTACTTTGTTGATGGATTGACCATTTCCTGAGAGGCTGTGACTGGGTGCAATTGGAGCAAATGCCTCTGTGGCCACCACCTAAGGCAAGAGATTCTTCTATTTTCTGAAACCATCTGGTCAAAGGCCTTGATCAGTCTATTTTTTTTCCTAAGGTATATATCATGCCCTTTAATCTTTGGAGGCCTTTTAGAAGAGACCTCATAAAATCAAAAGGTCATTGCTTTAATCTGAATCAATTCAATAGAAAATTTCAGAAGAGGTCAGCTTTTCTCCAGCTTTCTTGGATTTAGCGTCTTTTTCTTACGTTGAGTATAAAACGCCCCATAAAACATAACAGAAGTGAGAGTTGGGCACTTAGCCTTGACCCACATCTTTTAGAGGTCATCTTCCTAGTGTTAACTATCTAAAATTAATTACTCATAACACATAGAACTCTTTATAAATTCCCTGTGAATACCTAAAGTGATCATTTTTCTTTGCACCTACTTATACAACAAGCATCCATTAAGTTTTAATTATCTCTTCTCACCAAGCCTTTCATCTTTGTGTTTATCCACTGCTAGGGGCCTTTGAAGATGGAGACTTGGATTTAATATATACAGTTCATTGAAGGACTTACTTTGGGCCATACAGGTTCAGAGCTTGTTGATTGAAGCTATGAGGCCAACACACTCCTCATACATGCAAAAATTCCAATTCTCTCTGAATTCAAATTACTATATTTTCTTAGGGAATCACGGCCAAATTTGGCCTGCAGTGTCTATATCCTTTCTAGAGTGGAAACTTGATGATGAGATCAAAGTTTAAAAAGAGCTTTCTTTGTTCTTCTGGGCAAATTCAGCTTTGAAATTTAACAACAAAAAAAATTTGCTGTGTGCAGGCACTGGCTCTAAAGAATTATACAACAGACCGAAAGAAAAAGAAAAAGTTTAGAAAACAAAAATATGTAATTTAGAATCTTCTTTATATTCAACTAGTCATTGATTTATTTTAATATATTACTTGTCTTACTGAAATATAGTATTGTTTTGAATTTTATTTGTTTACAGCTACCGAAGGGTTGGAGTCCCCATCTGTTTAAGACAGCTCTAGCACAGGTGGTGTGGCCAAATCTAATTATTTCTCTTGCTACAGTGGTAATATGCTGTATCTTCAGAAGAAATCGATTCTAAAATGTATTCAAAGAAACCAGCTCACACTCTATGTCAAAGCATTCAATAAAATAAACTTTGCTGTTTGGAAAGTCTTAGGATACATTAAAAATTGAGGAATGAAATAAAAGGTTAGAATTGCTTTCTTTTGAGTGGCCTTAAAAATTCAATATCAAAGAAAATCACTAACTACTCCATAGATAGATGTAGATTCATTTAAAAAAATCTTTATGTGCCATTTATTTAGTTTTATTTCATTTCCTTTAGTCTATGTGTTGATAAGGAAATTGGTATTTGAGTACTGGCATTTTAATTTTGAAATGTAAAAACCTGGCAAAAACAAACTGCCTCTTATTTTAGGCATCGCTCAAGTGCCTTACAGTTAGTTAGCTCGGAGTATAAGGTTTACTTTGGCGGCAAAAGCGAACAGCTAATTGTGTGTGTGTGTGCGTGTGTGTGTGCGTGTGCGTGTGTGTGTGTGTGTCTGTGTGTGTGTGTGCGCGCGCGTGTTTAAAAGTGATTATCATACTACATAACTTGGGCTGCTTTTGTTTTATTACATATAAGATAATGGGTTTTAAGTTCCACAGCTGGATATTGTTAGGCATAGATACAACGTGCTTTATCCAAACCAAATTCCTTTTCTTAATCCATTCAGTTGGGGAGCAAACTTTCCTGCATGGTATCCACTACAAGTAGCAGATACAATACCCAAGCTGCTACTGCCAACAGGTTGACACCTATTGTACTTGGTTGCATGATACAGATAAAACAGATGCCAAGTCACAGTGCAAAAAGCAGAGGGATCAGATCTGCTTGTCCATATTACAAGTACCTTACTTAACTATTTGCTGTTAATAAAATTCTGGAATTTGGATTTTGGCTGACATTTTCAAACTTCATTTCTATGATAAAAATGACTTGGATGCATTAAAATTAGAGTGGGAGAGGCAAGTAGAATAACAAAATACAGCGAGAGTATTTTAAGTGCCTTGCTTATATTTAATTTATGTTAGTTACATACCCATATAGATTGAAGTACTGCCTCAATATTGCTTAATCTGCTTCTAAACTGTCTTTTTAAAGTAATAATAGTTATTATAAAAATCATAATCTAACCTTGTCAGTAGATTAGTGTCTTTCTCTAGTTTAATATCTCACTTATACTAAAGAAGAATTTTGGCTTAAAATTAAAATTTCATTTCGAGACCAATTTTAATAGGTCACCATTATAACAGGAAAGTGGAATTTAGCAGCCGAAGACCAACAGTAGAGGATGCAAGATTCTTATTCTTTCAAAGCAATTTTCTAAAAATGTTAATGAATCAACCTTTCGAAATATTTCAAATAACAGACATAGAAAATCCTATAGAGACAATCTACTTTACTGTTCAGATATCTTGAAAAACATTTCTAAAAAATACATGTATTTTTAAATCATGTTTGGTAACTTGAAAAGTAAGTTTTTTTTTTCTTCTACCCAAATCTCTCAGTGCAATGATCCAAAGTCATTTTAAATGATAGAATAATATAATGCACCATCTAAAACAATTGCAAATAGTCGTATATTCCCACTGAAGTCTGGCTTTCGTACATGTCTTACCTTTTTCCCTTTACATGACTCAGTGACAGCAGAGAAGCGAGGATACCAGTTGATAGCAAGAATCAGGCAACTTTAAGTGATGTGCACAGTGGTTCCAATTATTTTAAGGTAGTGTGTGCCCATGGATAATTGCTTACACATTTACTTATTCCTAATTTGGTTCTCACTGTTTCTAAGTAGATTCATCATACCCTCTCTGAGCAGGCCTTTTGTACCCCTGGGCTAAATCAGACATTCAAAGTCATCTATTCACTAGCACGATGTTACCATTAGCAGTCCGCAGTGGCTGCCATGGAGCTCTGTGATCAGCAGGTGGTATTCTGCATGGCCAGGGTTGCAGGAGAGATAATGCAAAAATAATCTTCTGGGAGAAATAAAATAAGATATGTAATAAAAATCAGTGCTCTAAAAAAATATGTGTTTGAGTAAGCTTAAAAGCCCATTTATTATACTTTTGTTCTAAAAAGTATATATAATCATTTTATAACTGTTGACTTGAAAACAAGACTGTCTGTTACAGTGATAGTATGCACAAAATTATAGATGTCGAGAGATTCTATCATTGCTCTACCAGAGAATATCAGCCCTCTTTATTTAAAGGCCAGAATATCCCCAGGCAAATTGAGTTTCCATGCTCAGTTGATTCGGAGCCTATTTCAAGCAAAGGCTGCTGACTATGTCAAAATATATACTGATTTTGTGATATACATAGTTTTCCAAAGGATGAAGTGAGATCACCAGTCTCAATCCATTTGTGACTTGACTTAGATTTAAAGTTGCCCGCAAGAAATAACTAGCTGGTACATAAGTGAACTGAAGTATTTTACATTGAGGCAGCTTTATTCTTATCCTTCAATTTGTGATCATGAGTCACTAAAATTATCTTCAAAAATTGGGGAAAAAAATGTCCTATTATTGAGAGAATTCATTACATTAATATAAGGCAAAACAGCCTACTTACAATCAACTGTACCATTTTGAGTAATTTGTTCTTTTTGACATTTTCTAAAAGAACAGCTCTCCCTACATTAATGTTAAGTAGATAGAAAGAGTATGAAGTACAAGAAAATACACAAATTGCATTTTAATTCCTATTTTTCCTTTAAAAAGATGTCAAAGATAAATCTAAATGTAGTTTAAATATACGCTTTGCTTCGAATGTTTAGGAAATGATTCCTAACACAGAGAAAAATAAAGCCATTAATTTTCCATTTGCATAACTTGCCCTTGAACTTTATTTGACATTTCTCATTCACTTTTGTAATATAAAGTCCAAGATTTCAGTTTAAAGGATGTAAGCATAAGACTTTGATTTTGTTTTTGCAGTTTTAGGGGACAGGCATTTATTATTTTAATGTCTACTTTATTATGGACGATGTAAGTACCAATTTAAGTTGCGTGTGGCTCACATATATTACCTGCCCTAATTGCATAGATTTCTGCTTCTGAAGACTTAAAAAAAAATCCATTTGGACTATTTTACATGAAAATATATCACCCACAATGTAAAATTTATAATATGAGATATAAACATTTTTTCTTTCAACATTTGGTTGGTATGTAAGTACCCTCCTCCAATGAGTACAAAGGAAAAGATGAAAAAGTACAATGTAGGATGCTGATATGTAGGTGATATACTAACGAAGCTGGATACCCTTTATTGCTTTAATGGAACCCGGGATCTATTAAATTTACTAACTGAATTTATCATTTTATTCCTTTCTCTCTTCCTTCCAGCTCCCTCCCTTACTATCTTTTCTTCTTTTATTGAGCAATTCCTATTGTAACAAGGATTGTCTCAGATGCTGTAGCCACAGGGTTATCAAAACAGAGGCTGCCTGACCGTCAGGGAACTAGTCATTCTGTCAGAATGATGAACTGTCCTCAGATACAGGTTCCTGTAGTTACAAAGTGTGATAAGACCCAGACAAATCATAAGGAATGGGTACATTAGGATACCCAATTTATGAAGATTTGATGAAAGCCTTTTTTGAGGAAGCGACATTGAGTTTAGTGTACTCTTGCCAAATAACAACAAAAATTTTTTTTTGAGGATATGTGTATGATTCTATGCTCAGTTCGGAAGTTAACCAATGTCATCATAAAAACAAATAAATTTATTAAGAAAATTGATAGCAACAACCAAATCCAAAATAACAACACACACACACACACACACACACACACACACACACACACACACACACACACCAAACCAAAGAAAAATATCCAAAGCTTTGATTCTTACCCTTAAGAATCTTTACGGTTAAACATTTATATTATACTTTTTATCAATGAGTTAATGCATTTTTTCTATAAGCATAAATTTCAAAAACATTCATATACATTCTCCCACTTAATAGTTTATTAACTCCATGCACTACATTAGTAATTCCTTTAATAAATATTGACTGATTTTCTATTCTCTGTCATAACATGTATTCTGCTAGCTTCCTCAGATATAATATTGAAGGAGAGTGTCATGGGCTTCTATAATGTATATAGTAGACACTCAGTGTAATATATATCCTGTGTGCTAAGTTCTTCTCAGGGGAATAATCTTGGAGCATGTGGGAGGGGCCATACTCTCCTGACCTGAGTCAGAGGAGACGTGTTGTGAGGCAGTTACTGTCACACTTATTCTACATGAGCAGGAACTGAAGCCCATAAATATTAGAGGACTTGCCTACCTTCAGACATCTCAAGAAGTTAACAAAATTGTTTTAAAAACAAAACTGAGGCAGAAGAAAATAAGTATTATTTACTCAGATTATTACTATATTATATAATTAATCTAAATCTAGAATAATATTTACATTCCAGTTTACATAGTTTTACAAACTGCCAGGCAGCTAGAAAGGCTAACTCTTATTGTTTGATGACAGAGTCCTAAAAATCAGAAACAAATAAAAAGACCTATAAACCTGCCATTGAATTTATCTTTGAATTTTTCTGCACTCTAATTTTTTTAACAGAGGTACTTAATCATCCCTGAAGCTAGCCATGTTGGAAAAGATGGAAGTAACTAGAACAGGAGAGATTATGGAACTACATTCGAGAATGAAGAAAAGCAATTTTTATTTAAAAATCTTATTTAAAATTTAGTTTCTAACTTATCTTCTCTAACAGTTTGAGAGAAAGCCTGAATTTTGAAAAAGACTTTAGCTCATGGAGCTTACTTATGAGTTCCAGCAAAGATAGTTAATTTCTTCTGAAGGACTTCATAATACGATAGGAAAAATTATCAGGAGATAATTAGGATAAAATGGCATTAGCCTCTCGGAAGAAAAACATATTTCATAAGAGATTCACAAATTCAACACAATTTTATCTTGAGTTAGAATCTCCTTTGGGATTGGCATTTTTGCAATACATTAAAACAGGAATGATTAGTGTACTGAGCTATAAGGCTGGCTTTGTCGATCATTCTCCATCAAAAGCCACATTTTAAAATAACAGTACACCACTGGACCCAAATCCAGTGGTTTCCAAGAGACCAATTTTTACTGTCAGATGTTAATAAACTAGTGTCAGCATAGCTGGATGATTTAGATGTGCTTGGATTGTTAGGATGTTCAGGGTGGTTCATCACCATTGTAAATGACAGCAGTTCACAGCAGTGATAAATGTTTCCTGTCTGCTGATATACTGGCACATTTAAATTATGTTGCATTACCATTCTGTCTCTTTAAACAAAAAAGAAATTAAGCTTCAAGTTTAATTAAACATTATTTTAAAAATTGGGTTTTGTATATAAAATTCACCCTGTGGTTCTGCCAAGTTCTTTCCTTGAGAAAATAGATTGCACGTTTCATTGGGATTTGACCTTAATTAATCCTGTACTTTGTGATCCACCCCCTTGCTCAAATAGTCTTATCAAAAGGAATGCAAGCTATGGGCTAAGATAACAATCGGTCATTAACTTCTGTGTGTGATGCTGGCTGTGGTCCATGGGCATGGAATTCAAAACCCATTGTACACTATAATGTCCAGGGCTTAGTACTCAAGGGCTGAGAGACAAAATAAACTATGCAGAACAGCATCTTTACACAGTCTACATGGATTTACACTATAGCAAACAGTCCGAAACATTCATAATGCAGCAGTATGTTGGCATCCAGTCTCGCTGTGTCAGATTACACAGGGGGGTAGGTCATTCCAGTAATGACAACTGAAGTAGATAAGCAAAAAATTTCGCTTTCCAAATGCCATTATTTTAGTAAGAATATTGTACAAAGTTATGCTATCACTTGATATTTAAAATAAACCGATTATTTCTTTCTGATGTTTTAGATATTATCCCAGAGCAAGTAGCTCTTCTTACTGACATAACTGCCTTCTAAATAAGAGAGTTTGAATTAATATATACTGTGACCTATTGATCTGAAATACATGCAGTCCAGATAAATATAACATCTGCAGGAATATTCACAAAGCATATGCCTGTATTATCTGAAATCTATATGTAGAGTAGCTTTTTATTCTTAGGAAGGGGGTGGACCTTCGGTATCTCTTCAATAAAGTTTTATCTTTGGGAATCTGAGGAATGCTAAGTGGTGATTTCTTTGCATTAGTGTGATCAACCAAAGCAATATCCTGTAACTCTCTGACTTGATGATGATGAGCCTATATTTTTTAGTACTCTTTTCATTTTTAAGATGACTTTTCTGCTCTTTGAATACTTTTCACTCATCTCACATTTACTGAACACCTACTATGTGCTAGGTCCTCTGCTATATACTTGGAATGTAGCAGTGAACCAGACATAAACAACGTGTGCCCTCATGAAAATATACATTATAGAGGTGTAGATCCACCACTAGAGAAGAGCATACAACTTTTGTCATGGGTGTTCACTGGAAATTGAATACCCTTATATGATACTATGATAATATGAATTGTTCTTATATTTTAGCTATTAAGTGATACTGATGTACTGGCACATTTAAATTATGTTGCATTGATATTTAATGCCACCTTCTTTTACTCCTTTCATTCTTTGATTCCTTTTATTCTAGTCTCTATGGAAATTATTTTAGCCTACATAATTGCGATAATCTCCTGATCTGGTACCTAACATTTTCCTAACTCAACTCATTTTGAAAATCAATTTAATTAAAGAGTTTATTATTCAGTGATGACTGTATACAAGATAGCTCTGAATTAATCTTAAAACACCCTTTTTATCATGGCAGCCCTTAGTTAAGTGGCTCCCTACTATTTACCAACTCAAGCAAAACTACTAAATCTAGTATTCAAGTCCCTTATTAATATAGACCCATGTAGCCTTTTCAAACACTGTCGTTCTACTCCCCACAGCAAATTCTATATCACGGTCAGACTCTTCTTCATTTCACCAGTCCCCTACCTCCATGTTTAGTTTCACCTCTATTAATTCTACCACAGAAGCTCTCACTGGCTGATAAGACTTCAAGTCTTTGTACTCACTATCTTTTTGCCTGAGACAGTTTTCCAGATATTTTTCCTGGATCATTTTCTCCTGTTGACCCGAATGTCACTTATTCAGAAAGGCCTGGGTGTCAGGCTCACATCAATTCAATTAGCTACAATCTCTGTGATTGGGAAGGGCAAGGAAAGAGGTAAAAATTAAAACTAGAAATGTTCACAGAAAAACTAAATTCCGTCTTTTGATCCCCCAATGGGATAATTAGTGGAAATGTCCTTATCTGGAAATGTTAGTAATAAGAAATCCTCCAAATCTTATATTTATTAATGTCTTAAGATAAGAAAAATGTGGTTTTCGGTTTAGCCTATTCAAAACCTGTGAGATAAATTTCTTAGTTTATGGTTAGGTAGATTAAAAAAAAGCCTCATTCAATGTTTATCTGCAATATTTAAACTAAAAATACCAACCTAAGAAATAGAACCATATATACTCAGTCAGTTGATTTCAACAACGGTGACAAAGTAATTAATTCAATGAAAGAAAAATACTTTCAGTAGGGTGCTGGAAAAACTGTGTACCCACATAGAAAATAATAGGCCCTAGGAATGAACTATAAACAAGAAATAACTCAAATAGATTATAAAATAAATAGATTATATAAATAAACATGAAAATTCCTTTAAGAAGGAAACAATCTTCATGACTTTGGGATAGGTAGCTATTTCTTAGGACATTAAAAGAAGAGAGCATAAAAGAAAAAAATTGGATTATTAAAATTAACATTCATCAAAATTAACCATTAAAAAAATAAAATGTCCAGCCAATGACCAATGACTAATATCTAGAATATATAACAAGTGCTTTCAACTTGCTAATAAAAGACAAACAATTAAAAGGGCAAAAACTGTGAACACTTGTAAATAAGAACATGCAAATAGTTAATAAATGCATGGGAAAAAGCCCAATATCGTTAGTCAGCAGAGAAAGCAAATTAAAGCTATAAGAAGATACCACTGCACACTCATTAGAATGTCTAAAATTAGACTAACCCTACCAAGTGTTGGTGAGGATGTAGAACTGGAGTTCTCATAGATTGCTGATGGGAATGTAAAGTGGTACAATAACTTCCAGTTTCTTATAAAGTTAACATAGGCTTACCATATGACTCAATAATTCCATCTCTAGATATTTACCCAAGAGAAATAAAAGCATATGTCCTTTCAAACACTTGTACACAAATGCTCATAGGCATTCTATTCACGATAATTTAAATTGGAAACAACTGAACTATCCATTGACAAGTAAAAGTATAAGCAAATCGTGTTGTAGGAATTCAGTGGAATAGTATTCAGCAATAAAAAAGAATGAGCTACTGACGCATGCAGCTTCGTAGATGCAAGAGTGTATATATAGTATAAGTCTATTTAAATAATATTCTAGAAAATAAATTCATGACAGAAGGCAGATCAATGATTGCCTGGGAAGATAGTGGGGGTAGGATTGACTAGGAAGAGTTCACAAGGAAACTTTTGGGGATGAGGGAAATGTTCCCTATCTTGATTGTGGTCATAGGTTACATAGTGTATAAATGTGTCAAAACTCATTAAAATATAGAGTCAAATAAGTGAATTTTATTGTACATAAATTATATCTCAATAAAACTGAATGAAAAGTTTTTTAAAATTCCAAACCTGAGTTTATATTGCCATTCATGGTTTATAAACCTTCTTAACATACATTGTTTTCTACTCCAGACATGCAGAGCTAAGAATAAATAGGTATTGTTTTGTTGACACTTTGTTTTATCCATCTACCTGGAAGGACAGCCTGGGTAATAGAATATGATGGGGAGGGGGAGAGGTGTGTGTGTTTATGTGTGCATGTACATGCATGCTCACACATTTATATAAGGGAATGTGGGTATAAAATATCTTTCCTCTGTGTTCAGGTGCATAAGTGTGGTATCCTGATTTTGTAAAGGTTATTATCATCATCACCATTATCATCTAAACCACACATAATGATGATAAGAGCATCTACCTCATGGGGTTATATTGAGAATAAAATTTGATAGCATCTGTAATGCACTTAGGGCAATGCCCGGCAATTAGTAAATACACAATAAGAGGTAACTATTATCATTAATCCACTGTCACTCATTATATCTCAGTATTTTCACATGGAAAATAAGGTACAAACAAAATCTACTGTACAGTGTTGGTGTGTGAATCAAATGAATTTAAATGAGTTATTTATGTGAAATCATTAGCATTAGTCATTCCCATTAGGTCAGGGCCAGTATGCCTGCTGAATGTACATAATTGTACTCCAGGACAAAAAGCCTTTTTCAACTGGTAGGGAGACTCTAGAGTGCTGATGAAGTCCCTTCCATAGCTGAGACATCTAAGTTAAGATAGTAAGAACCCCACTCTGGACACCCCTGCTGGTGGCTTGTTCTTGGTACAAGCTCAATTGATTCCCAAACTTGAGATCCTTCACCAGGAAAACTAGGAAGACTTACCCACACACTTATATCTTTATCTCAAATATCATTGCACTATCTGTTGGCTGAGTTGGAAGTAACCCAAAGTGAAAACCACTAAAGCCAAGTGTGAGTCATTATTTCTGTTTAGCCCTTTGTAGGACGGCCTAGCTCAAGGCTTAATGAAATGTCTTCTTTCTTTCCTTCCTGATATTGGCATCCATCATTTTACATCATTTTGTCTCCTCAGTCTCAGTCTGTGAAGAACCAACTCTCTGGAACATGAGAACATAATTTAATTGCTGCTACTCTGAATTTTCTTTGCTTAATGTATTGTACAGTAATTCAATTATCAGAGAGGGAGAAGACTTTCTCTGTCTATTCAGTCACTTAGACAAGAAAGAACAAACTGAATTTTCAAGTCTACCTGAAATGGAGTGTGGCTATGAAACAGTTTCTAGATAAGGCTCTTATTCATTATACAAACAAAGAAAGCGCAACCTCTATGATTTAGAAGAAGAAGAGGAAAAAAGCCCCAATTTAGAAACACATAGTAATTCAGCTCCAAAAGAAAGGCAGCACAAATAGCTTTAAACAATATAAAAGTATTTTCACAGATCACATCCCTAATTACTTTTATGAGTTTAAAAGCTTGCTTTACTCATGATAGGCATTATGACAAAAATGGAATAAACCACAGTTCTTTATAAAGTCTAATTCTGTGACTATAATACCATACAATATAATACAGTAATATTGTAGACTTTCAAGTATTTTTTAAAACAAAAATATGTCCTACTAAACATGCAGTAAGCATTAAAAACCCTACAAAGTATAAAGACAATTTCCAACTCTTTGAACTCTCTTACCATAGCTTTATAGCTTTCTATTATATTTTTCTGAATACTAAAACCATAATAGGCATCTTCTCTTCTTTTAAGGTACTTTTCCTGATTTCCTTTCTTGTTTATTTTCTATTAAATGTGATTGTAATTAACTTAAGAAAAGTACATAAAAGTTTCATTATAAAAATGTACTTTTTATTACCATAATGAACAAAATGCACTTAGGTGTGAATGGTTAATAGATATCCTGTATAAGATTAAACATGTCCATCTCTGGGCTCAGCAAAGCAAAGGGACACTGGGTACTCCGGAGCAATCAGCACTGCTTGAGGCTGCCAGAGTGCTGGAATGTAGATTTCAGATATGGACTTTGTCATTCCCCCTTTATTTTGACTGCAGAATGAACTGCAAGTCTTAATGCCAGCTGACAACTACACGGTACTCACCCACTAAGTGTCAACCTCTGTCAACATGTCATACACAAAAGCTGGTAGGTTGCATAATTCAAGTCCATAAACTCATGCTAAAGTTCCTGTTTCTAGCACTTTTGATTATTCTATATAAGATATTGGTTCTTTTCTCTTTGTAACTCTGATACTGAGACAGGTCTAGGGTTAACAAAACTAAAAAAGAGGTCATCATTTATATGCGAGATTTGTTCAATGAACTTAGAATGAAAAAAAATATCATGTAGGCTTCAAGTAAGCCATTTAAGAATAAAAGGCACTGAGTGTAAACAATATTTTAAATCATCCAATGTGGAAACTAATAAAGAAATTTGGGAAAGTAATGTTATCCAAATTAGACTATCCAAAGCTAATTTAAGGCTATATCTTTTTACACAATCTCTTAATGCAGTGCAGAGAAATCCCAAGCTTGAGGAAATGAACTGACTGTTAATAACTGAGGATGTATACAATGTATTCTTAATTACCACGATATTTTACTTCATTTCTTCAAGAAATTTTTGTTGAGTGTCTACTATTTTTTGGGCACTGTCCATGGAGTTGGTCCACAGTAGAAACTGACATGGAGCTTACATTCGACTAGGGGGCAGATGGTTTCAGACAGGTGCATTAATAAATGTATAAGTATTATGATGAAATGTCCTATGGAGCAAAATAGGACTGAGAAAGGCAGAGGGAGTACAGGAAATGGGGAAGGAGGTTGCTATTTCATATACGACGGTCAGAGATGACTTGGCATGTCTACAGAACCCCGAGGAGGAAGTGTAGCTTGAGAGAAGTGACTGAGAAGGAACACTGAAGAATATGAGTTCATAGAGGATTATGGATGAGAGTAGCTCCACCCTGAGGACCACTGTAGGGCTTTCACTCTGAATGAGATAGCAGCCACTGAAGGGAATAAATAGAGAATAACAGGCTTTGAATTATATATTAATAGGAATAGTCTAGACTTTATATGGAGGTATAGGGTCCAAGCTATAGCTATTATAATTATCAGGTTGAGACATGTTGACTTGGACCAGGGCAGTAGAGGTACAGGTGAAGAAAAGTGGTCTGATTTTAATTTTATTCTAAAGAAAATAATAGGATTTGCTGATAGATTGGAAATGGGTTAAGTGACAAAGAGAGAAGATAAGGAGTACCCTAGGATTTTGGTTTTATTCATAAGTCAAATCCTCAACAGCAGTCCTTTTTTTCTTTTTTTTTTTTTTTTTTTTGATCCCTTGTCTTCTACCTTAAAGGCAAGCATGAATAAAAGGGCTATAAAACCTAAACCTCTTGCAGTTGTTCTATTAAGAAGATGATGGACAGAGTACATCTACTGCCTAGAAATAAATCCAGTTTGTATTTAATTCATTTGAGAAATTGTCATGAACAGTTACCCTTGTATACATTCCACATGTAATGCTGACAAGTTCAATTTCTGCTTGGGTTAATGGCCACATAAATGTCTTTTGCAGGAGTTAAGGTTGCCGGGAGACAAGAATGATTTCTAATTTTTTTCCTGTGTTTCACATTGCTAGATAGGTTTTCTCAAACTTGCCATTTAAGGTCTAGCTTCCTCTTAGTATTGGTGAGCAAGTCTAATTAACATTAATGAGCGTTCTCTGCACATATTAACAGGATAATAGACCTTTTAAGATGGTTCCTCCCTTCTTGCACTGCCACTCCCCCACTGCAAAGAAGTTGATTATTTCATTAGGCAGCAATATAAACCTATGCAGGAGAACACACACTTTGTGGAAATTAAATGGAAAGATCTGCATTAATCCATACTTTCACTTGCATTAGGGTGAGGACAGTTTAGAGTATAACACAGCCACTAGTTCTCTTGAGAGGAAAGCTTTTATAAAGATAATTTTCCCAATCTTTTTAAAGATATGTGCTTACCTATGGCTGTTTAAAAAAAAATTGATGGTGTCCATTACATCTAATTCTAATTTTTGTTGTAAGTAAATTGGTAGGTAATCGAGGAGAACATCAATAAAGCTTGGATGACTTCTTAGGCTTTACACTTATAACTAACAGAGGGGTGAGATGTATTGCAAATTTATGAAATGACTATTGGAATTAATTTTATGCCTGTTTATTCTGTTAAAATGTTCTGTATATGATTAGTAGAAGTACTGTAGTCTCTAATTTTTTTCTCCCTATAAATCAAAATTGGCAAATGAAGAATTTTATATTCTCTTTACAAATTAAGTGTATTTTATAGCATTCATAGAACTTGGAATAAATTATTGTATGATTGAAGGCAGATTTGGGGTACTGGTTATATTTTTCAAACTTGAGATACCAAATAAAATTGTGCTTCTCTGAACTGTCAGGTATTATGAGAGTGAGTGCTCACTTTCCTTCAATCAGGCTGGCTCAGAAAAAAGTTGGAAGTGTAAATTTGTTTTTCTTTTCTTTCTAAAATTTGAGAGGTTGTGAGTCTCATGGGAAATGTGTGATATACTAGAAATATTGAAAGTTGGCAGATTTGTCTAAATCTAAACTTTTCGTCTTTTGGGTGGCATCTGTTAATCTATCAGTTAAGAGAGATTGACCCATTTAGCCATGCAACAGCTAAACCTTTAATCCTAAGAGATTTATTTTACAGTTCAGATTTTGACACTGATACTGCACTAATTCAGAATCAAAGGTCAACATGTCAGAGTGACAAGGGTGTTTTTTTTACTTCCTGATAAATTTGGGAGCAAAGTCTTTCCTATCAATGGGTGCAAATGTGTCTCAAAGACCTCATTATTTTCTATTTTATTTATTGACTTAATATAATATAACTTTATAAGTAACATTTTCTAAATATATAATGAAATGTTTAATATGTAAAGAAGAAAATTATGATTCTCAGAATTTTCACTGCTTTTTAAAACTCAACAATATTTAAAAATATAAATGAGTTAATAAAAAATAAATTGGAATAATGGAAACAGATTATAGAAGTATCAGTGCTTACATAGGTTTTTGAACCAAAAACACTCAATGAAAATTTCTAGTTTGGGGGTCATAAAAGCTGGCTACTGAAACAATATGAGTTTGTCTTTCTAATGGAATAACACTCTTCAATAAAAAACATGTACACCATTCTTAAATTTTTTTAAGGTGAGACAGACTCCATCACAAGTGTATGATAATCCTTATTTATAGACATCTCAACTTGTCATTCTAAAAGTGTGTACATATACACTGTCTCTTGTAACTCCCCTAATGTATTTATATTTATCGTCCATGTCCCTGACTCACAATAGATACTTAGTAAACAACTCTTGTGAAAATAAATAATTATCTTGCAGGTAGGACAGTTATTAGTAAACCCATTTCATAGTCAAGGAAATTGAAGCTCCAACTATCTTGGTGAATTTTTTAAGTCATAATACAGTAAATAATTTACTCAGGATTTTAACTCAATGTTTCTGATGCTAATAACAATACTTATTATGCTATTATACAATCAAAAAATTAAAAGTCAGAGTCAAATATTTTCTTTGACAAATTAACACAGATATAGCTAGACATATGAAACATGGGATGGATTTTACATGAGACTTCTTCTGACTTGATGATCTTCTTTTTCATTCACTATTTTCTGAGTCTTCTCAGAATAAATCATAAATGTATGTAACAAAATTTTCTTAATAAAACCTTATTCTTTGAGAATAGAGCTCCATTCATTCCTTTTTTTTTTCCTTTCGTATTTGTGTATTAAAAATTTTTACCTCCCAACTATGTACAAACCACTAAAATGAGGTCCTAATGGAAATAAAGATAAATTGGACATAATCTTTGGCCTTGCTTTCAACCTCGAAGCGAAGAACACACACCAATAATGATCATAATGTAAAACTGAATATGATATGTAATGAGAAAGCTTGGGATAAACATCTTCAGTAATTCAGAGGTGTGTGAAGTCAGGTTCAGGGTTGTCAGGGATGGTGTTGGTGAAGGAGAGGACATTCAGGTCAAATCTTGAAAGATGAGTAAACTTTGATTAATGGATATGTGGGGAATATTCTTCTACCATATTGTCAAAGGTAAAAAGAAAGATAACATTCATTTTTGGTGAAGGTGTACTTTTATATGGCTATTTTTATGCAAAGTTAATGTAAGTATAAATTGACATAGTCTTTCGGAGGGAAATTGCTAACCCAAAGGTTGGAATATATTCTAGAGGTATACTCATACTTGTGTTTGAGGATGTTTACTTCATTATATTAATAATGATATAAAAGAAAAATGACATAATTTTTCCTCAATAAGTGACAGTCAAACAAACTGAATTACTACAGAGAAGGAATGTGTATAACATGGAATTATAAGATAAATAAGAAAAAGCTCAAGTTATAGATCAATAGGGATTCATTTGTACATACAAAATTAAAAGCTATCATATATACAAAACAGCAATAATAAAATATGTATAAATAACCTAGACCGTGGGGGTGTGTGAACATGTGTGTGTGAAAGTGTGAATGTATATATAGGTATAAGAAAAACGTCGGTGATTATCAATCAAACTGATTACACTGATTGTCTTTGGAAAAAAATTTAAAAACTATTTTGACTGCATTGGAATTTTTTATTTTACAGATATTATTTATATATTTTGTAGATAATTAAAGATACATAAAATAAAAAGTCAGTGCTCTGTCAATAAGAGAATGGACTTTTAACTGCTTCGTTTCATTGACTTGCTTGATTCCATCTTGCCCCTCCCCCTGCTCCTATTCGTTCATATGTAAGCTGTTTTGACTAAATTGCTTGATTGTGGAAGTTGTACAGGAAAAGTCTCAGTCAGGCAATCTGAACTAAAATTGAGGACAGCAAGACTAGATTATGGACAGATGATTCAGCTAAAATTGCAGTTTAAGCTTTTATCCTTTAAATATCTTTATGCCAATTCATAGCGTAAATGAGGAAAGAAAAAATCTTTTCAACCCCAGTACCATTCCTGTGTCCCAAATGCTCTAAGCTGCCCTCTTGCTCTTCAGATTAAAATGGAAATCTTCCTGAATTATTTACTGTTCTCCATGCTAGTCTGAATTATTTTAATTCTCTTCTTCTCATGATTCTCAGGCAGTTTTGCCCATTAATCTAGATATATTTACAGCCTATTGAAGTTAGCTAATCAGCCTATTCTTAACCCCTATTTAATTTAAATTTAGTTGTCTTCCATACCTTAAACATCCTTCCAAAGCACTAAGTTGCTTATCTTTCATCATTCAAACAGATCACTCAATTTCTCTTTCTCAAAATGATTTCCTTCCAAAACTGGAAGTGGAATGGTAATTTCCCTTTGGTTTAATCACATAAAGGTAGTTATCATTTGGGAACTAAATGTGAACACTCTCTTAACAACAATGTATTACATCAAATCAACAGCAGTGTCTTCTGGAGATGCAAATATGTTTCAGTTATCCGACAAACAGGTGGCTTAAATAAAGAGTTCCATGAGGTATTTTGCAATAAGGCCTCTGATTTGAATGAAAGTAGGAGACAAGCCCACATCTATAGGAAAGCCTTGGAAAGGGTTGGTAGCAATGACAGGATGATGCCTGTCCTGCACTGAGACTCAGGTTCTGCCTGAAAAAGCTTAGGAAGGTAAGCTTTTTTTATTAAGTCAAGTGGCTATTAATGCGAATGTTACCAAGAGCTATCAAACGCCAAAAGCACAGTGTGGCACAGAGAGGGGAGTTGGTCATTGTCTCCACTTCAGAGGAACATGATAATTCGAGTATGTCATTAACCATCAGCCTGGCCGCAGTCACAGGGTAGAATTGAAAATAATTTTACCCCCTGCTGATGCCTGCAAACATTTAGGGCATACCTAGTGGACAGGACTGGACAAAGTTCTATGGGACTGATTTTATTAGCCACTGTATGAAAGACAGAGCTTCGGATTCTTAGAAATTTGAGGAGCATTTTATAGGAGGTTGAGGTTCTGCGTGATGAGATAAAGGAAAAAACTATAATTTGAGCTATTATGGTTGTTGTTATTCCATTCGTAGCCACAGGCTGTGGGTGCTGGAGAAACTTGTTATACTAAATAATTGAATAATTGGGGTGATGGCTTTTGCAGAGTGTCAGCTGATTAGACTATGATGAAGTTGAACCACAGCTGAATATCAATTATAAAGCCTTTACATATTTGTTCAGTTGTTTCTACAGTCTGTGAAACAATACTTTTCAACATTTAATTCCAGCTTTTGGCAGACAAAGTTATCATACAAAATCCCCAGAATCTGTTTATGCACCAAAGAAATAGATTAAATAGTTTTAATGGTTTGCATACACTACTATTTTTCTAATATATATTGAATTTTGCACTGAAGTAAAAATTCATCTACCATGATTACTGAATTCATAGGAAATTTTTGCCACTAAGGTTTCATAACCAATTAATACTGGAAGAATAACCTTTAGAGTCAGAGGCAATTTTTGACAGTTTTGGAAATCCCTGAATGAACCAAATCTTTTGGTCTAATCTTTGCTTGCAATCTGATTGGCTAAGGGCTGGAAATAATCGACAAGTAGAGACAATCCAGGGTAGAATTTGTTTTTCTTCCCAAGCTTTGTTGAAGTATAATTGACAAATGAAATTATAATCTATTTAAAGTATATAAATGATAATTCGATATATACATTCTGAAATGTATTAAATCAGTTAATTAACATATCCATCACCTCATTTAATTTACTGGTTAGGTGTGTATGTGTGTGTGTGTGTGTGTGAATACTAAGATCTACTCTCAGAAAATTTCGAATATGCAATAACAGTATTAACTATAGTCACCATACTGTACATTAGAGCTTCAAAACTTATAACTGAAAGTTTGTACAGAACAGGTCTTTTTAAAATGGTTTTCAAAGCAAAGAAAACACAATGCCTATCACTAAGTATCATTGACATTAATCTTTAAATATTCTATGCTTAAATACACAGGGTTTTACAATTTACTCAGGATGCAGGGACTATACCACTTTTAGTATGTGAAAGAGATTGCACAACTAAAACCCTTACTTTGTTTCATGAATCATATTTGTTAATTTCAAATAAAAAATATCCAAAAGATGTTTTATTTCTAAAATATTTGAATAATTCTTAAAGATATAATCTACATGACTCTTTGAAGATGCCAAGATTATTTTCACGATTTCCAGAAAATAAACATCAACATTGAACTTACCTATTTTCAAAAGTTTATGGCTTAATAATTTTTTATTGTGATTACATGTTGAAGTGCTTGGAATTAATGAAAATATAAGCAACTATTATTCTAAATATCTCCACAATGTGTACTTTATTTTGCATCAGAATGAGTACATGAAATTAATTGACTTTTAGCCTTAAAAGCTGTTTTTTTCCTATTCTATCTTATTTCAAAAAGCAAAATAATCTAAATCCACTTTAACATAGTTCCATGTATTTTTAAATAACCTAATTACCAAATATTTTTCCAAGTCTTTTATCCCCTAGGGTAGTGTTTTCCTTTTGAGCTACTT
Source organism: Rousettus aegyptiacus (assembly GCF_014176215.1). Classification (NCBI taxonomy): domain Eukaryota; kingdom Metazoa; phylum Chordata; class Mammalia; order Chiroptera; family Pteropodidae; genus Rousettus; species Rousettus aegyptiacus. The sequence goes on from NW_023416286.1 coordinate 29,693,391, forward strand.
ATCTAATTACAATAAATAATGATATGAATTGTGTGCAGAGAACAATAAGAAAATTCATTCTAAGCTGTCTGATATTTAGCTCGTATACATCCATACAGATGTACTAGTGGTTAAAATATTGAAAGTCTTGGGTATTAGTTGTTAACGCCCAACTCTGGTGCTTTTGCAGAGTGTCAACTGATTAGGCTATGATGAAGTTGAACCACAGCTGAATATCAATTATAAAACCTTTACATATTTGTTCAGTTGTTTCGACAGTCTGTGAAACAATACTTTTCAACATTTAACTTCAGATTTTGGCAGGCAAAGTTATTGTAAGAAATCCTCAGAATCTGTTTATGCACCAAAGAGATAATCACAACTCTGGTCCTTCCCCCAGAACTCCAGACTCCCATAAAAATCTAGAAATTCAGGGGCTAAAGAAACAAAATATGACCTTATCTAAATTCTTAGGTACTAGAATTTACCTACATTCTTAGATAAAATAAGCAAAAAACTACCTTAATTTGACCCCAAAATTCTCTGGAAAGTATCAAACACAGATTGGCACTTAGAGATTAAGATATGACAATTCACTGAAGGACGTGTGTTCTACATGGCCTGTGTCCTTACATAGGAAGGCAAAGGAACTAAGATCACTGCTAAATCATCCCACTGGAAGGACTGCCCCATCATAAAAAAAAAAACAGTTTAGAAGAATTTTGCACATTCTCCAGGGATGAGGCAAAGAAGTCTCTTGTCTTTGTGATGTTCTGGTTGAAAAATCTCCTGTGAGAAATTCTAGCTTTGAACTCCTTCAAAGTGCAAGTGCTGGGTTCAGACTTAAAATATTTACTCATGGCATACAAATTCCTATTCTAATCCAGGAGACATGAACTGAAAATCTCATGTCATACCTAAGAAGCCTTAAGTGAAACAAAGACAAAACAGAATTAGTAGAATCATTTCTACAGCCCATGCACAAGGGACATCAAAATTTTGGTAACCTAACAACAACAACAAAAAGATTATAAATGATTAAAGAGAATCATTTATAATGAAGAGGAGTGATCAGGTGGAAAATAAAGGGGAATTAGGATCTCAACTAATTGAGATAATAGAATGCTAAGAAAAAAAAAACTAGAAAATAATTTTGGTTAAAATAACTAAGTTAATAAAACAAATGATAGAAAAAAACACCCCAATTTACAAAGAAATGGTGGATCTGAAATATGAAATAAAACCTTTTATAAGAGAAAATTATAGTCATTGAAATAAAAAGTGCATGAGTTTAATAGCAGATTGGGTAACAGGCAGAGAGAGAAATATCATTTAGAAGACAAATTTAAAGAAGTCATCCAGAATGTAGCATAGAGAAATAAAAAGTGATAAAAGATGAAATATAGCTTTATATATATATATATATATATACATACACACATATATAATATATGTATATATCAACTTTTATATACATCAACATATATACACATATATAATACATATATGTATATGTATATATCTGTATATATCTCTGTGTGTGTGTATGTGTATGTGTGTATGTGTATATATATATATATAAACTTTCAATAAATGTTCTGGAAAGAGAGTAGAGAATGGGGAAGAGGTGATATTTGAGTGATAATGGTTATAGATATTCTGGAATTTAAAGATATGAGTTCTCAGATTCTGAAGTAATACTGATGTAGCAGAATGCACACTACATAGTCTCATACATACTTAGTAGGAGTGTAAATTTTTTCCAGCTGCTTTGAGAGGTTATTTGTAAAGTCTAACTAAACTTCTGATTCTACCGCTCTCAATTTTGCAGTCTTTTGAATCTTGAGCAATGGTAACTCCATCCTTCTAGTTATTTAGGCCAAATTTTTTTCTCTTTCTCATACTCTATATCCAATCATCTGGAAATTCAGATGAATCTATCTTCAAAACATATCCAGAGTCTGGCCACTTCCCAACACCAACACAAGTACCTTCTCTGTTCGAACCCCCACTAATCTTGCCTGGGTATTGTTATGCCCTCCTCATAGATTTCTCTAATTCTACCTTATTTTCAACACAAGTAGCCCAAGTAAATTTTTAAAAGAGTTATACCCTGACACTCCCCACTCGAAACCCTCCAGCGGCTCCCTATTTCCCTCAGACTAAATGTATGTGATGCCCTACGATGGCCCATAAGACAGACCTCTCTGTGGCCTCCTCTTTGACACACTCTCATGTACTGTCTTCATGTCATACTGATTGGCCTTGGAGGCTGGCTGCCATAGAATCTTTGTACCCTTTCCTCTGATATTCACATGGTCCGCTTCTTTGCCTTCTTCAAAATTTGCACAAGTGTCACTTTTTCAATAAGTCCACCCTGAATAAAATTAAAGCCTTATCCTATGTCCTGCAATGGTATTCCCAATTCCCTATACCCTGCTTTATTTTTCTATGGCACTTCCCATTTTTAAAATACTATATAACTTGTTTATTATGATTGTTATTTATAGTTTATATTCTCCTATCAAAATTTGTGCTGTACCAAACAAGATTTTTTTTTCATTCAGTAGAGTGATACACAACATATAGTAAACATTCAATAGATAATTGAGTCAATCAATAATTCTAGAAGCTAAATATATTCATACTGTATAAACCAGCTTAGAGAACATCTGTATTTTCCCTGTTTGAAAAATTTCATTAGTAAAGATAATTTAAATTTCATAAGTTAAAAAAATAGTAATATTCAGATCATGGGTAAAAGGGTTTCTGGCACTTCTTTATATTTATACAAGAAACTTGCCCACTCCTCATTATAAAAAAACAAAATTTGTATGTTCAGGGACATTATATTTTAACCAAATGTATTTCAAAATTATTGTTATCATTATTTCTTATTGATGGCTTCCTCTCAAACAGTGCAACAAAAATCTCTAAGAAATCTTAGCTAGAACATAAAGAAAATCTGCATAAAATGTATAGCTCTGCTTAAATTTCTATAGTTATCAAATCTTCTCCACCAGGTCAATTGCTTACCACTATATCTTGAAAGTGTTTATCATTGAGGTCAGGGCAAAAAGAAGGAATATTTAGAATATAATTTAAAGCATGGAGATGAAATACTAGTGACTGAAGAACACTAGTTTTAATAAATTAATAAAGTAAAACCAGGTCCCTAAAAGATTCACCATGGAGGAAGCAACTGGTGCCTCTCTGTCTTGGGGCCCTCTAACTAAGATGAGTTCTCCACTCACCCTGGATCCAGCCACGTGCTATGCTCCCTCTCTCTTCTCTTGTATATACAACATTCCTTTCTTCTTAGCTCAGCTGAGAAGGCTTGAGCTCTTAAAAACGAAGAAAGAAAGATGGAGAAATAAACAGATCATGCAAGAAGTGCAAAGCAATTTTGCTTTGTAGACTATAAATTTCCAGTCTTACCATTTTTACTTTTTCCTTGGCTTATAGGCATCCTAACTATATGGACACTGAAAGGTTAGCCATGGTCACCGCTCTTTCTCTAGGGTTCTTATTTATGTCTTCCTGGCCTGTTTCCCATGAAATGCATTAGTTTAAAACCTCCAGGAGCTTTCCCTAGCAATTCTGACATCTTTTTGGTGAACAGACAAGTTACATGCCTATTCCAGAACACACTCAAGTGGCTGGTACCAGAAATGAGCTAGCTGGACCCCTACCCAAAGAGACTTGACTTCCCTCCTGCATCTTAGTATAATAAAACACCACTAACTACATAAAACAATAATAATAATAAGAGGGTTTTTCTTTCAAGGGCAAGAAATAAATTTTAAAAAATACATTTAAGTGTGGAAATATATGATTATTATTTTAATTATTTTTTTTTATTCACAGTTACTCCATGGCATCTCTTTTTCTTATATCATTTATTAACCACTAGAAAATAGAGTTGTCTGAATAACATATTTTAAAATGCAGGCTGAGGCAAAAGAAATTCTGTTCTAACACACAATTTCCAGCAAAAAACTAGGACAATGTGCCATTTATGTTTTATATTGCAGTAGGACTCCGAGCCTTTTCCAACAGTCTTTTCACAAAATTGATAGATTATCCTTCCTATTAAAAGACTCTTTTATTCTGGGTGCCATATCTAGTTCTTAGGGTTGAAATATTACTTCAGATTTTCTTTTCTTTTTTCTCTTTTCTTTCTTTTTTCTTTTTCTTTTTTGCTACCACAGTGGCATTTTGCCACTGAATAAAATTACAAATGTGTACCTAATTCTCCAGGGCACAGAAAAGTCTCAAAGGGCTTGAAATGGGCATGAGAGGGAATATGTTTGTTTGTTATTCTTAATAGGCCTGAGGAGAATCCATGAACCATGGCAATTTCTATCACATTGTATGTTGTGGAGAGAAAAATGCATTAGGTTGGGAAACATGGATTCTAGGCTTACACTGGCTACTACGTAGCCCTGTCACTTCAGTAATGGACAAGGGAAAGTGGACATATGATAGACGTCACTATTTATTGAGTGTTTATAAATGTTATATGTACACTGTTTCTAACCTCTTCAACTATTTCGCAAAATAGGAATTACTATCTCCGTTTTAAAAATGAGAAAATTAAAAGAGGCCACAGAGATTAAATAATTTGTCCAGTTAATAAAAGATGTGGTTAGAATTAGAATCCAGTTTTTTCTGATTCCAAAGGTCATGATTTTCTGGAGTAGCATAATATGCCCCACATCACTTTAATTTTCTACATCTTAGTTTTCCCATCTGTATAATGAAAGCATTAGAGAACATACCTAAGGTTCCTCCAAGCTAGAAAATGTTAGGAGGTGTAGAATGTAAGCACAGCCTTGGGTAGCAGCAAATACCATCAATTAAAGCTAGCTTAGTTCCACATCAGGGTTCTCTTGGATTTTTTTGGTGCAACTAGAGCCAAAGTATGGTAGGAATGGGACATTAACAAAGGGTGAGACTATGCTGTACATGGCCCAGCTGCTACCCCCAGAGGCTTTGCAACACAGGAAGGGCCTGTAGGGCCTTGGATGGAATATGGAGAAAATGATCACATCCTTTCAAGCTCACCTGAGAATCACGTCTTAAGTGAGTCATGGCCTTTTCATTGGACATGGAGGCAGCTTGAAGAGGCACCCTTACATTTCACTTTGGGGGAAAGGTAACTGGAACAACTGTGGAGCCAGGTTCAAGACTGAAGGTTACCTTGACATTTATCAGAGCTCACGATGTTTTTCCTCCAAGCTTGCTTTAAGGTCTCAAGCTCTAAATTTATAATAAGAAATCCAAGAAAGTTCTGTACTCTTGGAGTAGGGCAAGAATATGGAAGAAATAACTCCAGAACCAAAGGAACAGGCCCAGAAATAAAGCGTTAGCAAAAAGGGCTTTCCACAATAATGACCATTTCTGCCTTTATGCTCTTAATTCTTCTTTTAGTCATTCCCACATCCAGTCCACATCTTACATTCAGTGCTTTTCCAACATATTTATGGAATTCTTCCACTTTTATCTCCACTGTTTGTACCCTGGTTGAAGCCACCGCCATCCTTAGTGTCTGCTCCTATTCTTCCTGTCCTAGGAACCATCCTTCTGTAAAAGCAAAATCACTCTTTAAAATATCAATCGGGCCATGCCAATCTCTTGCTTAAAGATTACTGATAGCTTTCCAATGCACTTAGAATAAAACGTAAATCCTTTCTCTATGAGGCCCTTCACAATCTGCAACGTTCACCTGGCTAACCTCGTGAGGCACTGCAGCTTTTCCACTGTCTTTCTTTCTGTCCTTGGGATAATCAAGGTTCTTTCCACCCCAGGATCTTAGCACAGGCTCGTCCCTCTCCCTAGACTGCTCTCTTATGTCTGCTTTCCCCACAGTGTCTCTTTTTTCACTCTACAAACCTCAGGTTATTCTTCAGAAAGGTATACTCTGTCCACCTGATATAATTCTTCCACATGTGACCCCTTTATGATAATATACTGCTTGCTTTCTTTATAGTCCTTACTGTAAATTGTTTTGTTATTTATGAGTTCTTTGGAGACAGAAACCATTTTTCTTTTCTTTTTCATCTTTGTACCTGAAGCCTAGCATGGGTCCCAGTAATTATGTTGGTCTGCCATCGTCTGCTTGTACTGGGCTCACACTTATGTTTTCTTTGGATTTTAGCTTAAAATTCGCTTCTTCAAGGAGCTCTTCCTAAACCTCCAAACCAAAGCAGATGCCCCCATTGTGTTCATAATCCCCTGGACAACCCCTGCCATAACGCTTATTACATGTAACTGTCATGACTGCTTGTGCTTGGCCTCCTTGTTGTTCTCTAAGACTGTCACGGGTAGTGATTGTCACTGTCTTGTCCACCCCCAGATCACTGGTACCAACATACATGACATGTAATAAGAAATCAGGAAATGACTAACAGAAAGAAATTGTCACTGAGTATGGGGGCATGTGAAAGAGAGGGAGAATTCACCATTTTTATAAAGTAACTGACTTACTAATTAATGAATTTAAATAATACCTTTTGGCAACTTTCGTATCCTGATTCTTAGTTGTGCAAGATACAGCACTCAGCACTGAGCAATACCCATTTAGTCATGCGATACTTATCCATCAAGTACAAAGTATATACCAGGCCTGATTTACATGCTAAGGGTAGGAGTAACGATATAATATAGTAGAGGAAAAGAGAAATACTTATGAATACTTATGCTAAAGGGCAAATAGGATAAGTGGCACATGAGCAATATAAAACAAATGTATTTAGAACCCAGTGGTTTGCAGATCTGAAAAGGGACTGTCTTAGAAATAGTGTTTGTCTCAGTCTTGAAGGATCAGAAAGATTTCTATAAGGCCAAATATGAGGAGAATGCATTCCAAGAAAACATAAAGGTAGCGGTGTGGAGGAGGGAAAACCTGAGCTGAGCACTGAGACTGGGCTGAAATGTGGGCAGTTTTGCAGACCACAGGAGATGAGTGGAGGGGAAGGCTATGGCACCAGATGCTTAATGCCCTGCATGCTGAGGTGAGCACCTGGAGCTGTATTCATTAGCAAGAGGGGGCTTTTAGTAGGTCTGAGATTGAAGGGTGGCCTGATTGTGGGTGCTTTAGGAGACAAATACAATAATGAAGCCCTGAAGCTGGGCAGGGAGAGAGACTAGAATGCATTTGAGAGGTTTAATATTTAGGCATAAGGTATCAAGGGCATGCTCTAGAGAGAAGCAACAGGAATGGAGAGGAAAGGAAGAATGAGAGAGTTTCTGCAAAGAAAGATCTGGATGACTTATAGCTTTAATGGTGGCTTATAGCTCTTGGGACAGAGCTCAGAGTTAGAAGGAGAGATAAAATGAACACAATATTAATACCTAACATTTATGTGAAAGCACTGTTTTATGTGCTTTCATAGATTACTCCATTTAACTCTGACAACTTTATAAGTCAGATACTATTATTATCCCCACTTATACTAGTAGGGGAATTGAAGTACAAAATGTTTAGTGACTTGCCTAGGGTCACACTGTTTTCTAATTAAATATTTTGAGTGAGAAAGTTCTTTTTTTTTCCTTTTTCCTTTTTACTTACCTAGCATGTAGAGAAGTCATAATATTTTTGTCACTGCTTCCTTATTTATAAAACGACACCAATAATCTACAAATTTCTTTTCTGGGAATAATATTGCATTTAAAAAACAATTTGAATTCTTATAGTTCCATAGAGATACAGGTGTTGTTATTAATAAATTGTCTTTTGACTTATACTTCATTTTTCATATCTTGAAAATCCCAGTAAAATAAATAGGAAATGAAATGTCAATAAAGTGTCTGCGAATTTCTTAATTCACTGAATAACAATTATGTGCAATTCAAACGTTTTCCTCAAAGATAAGAAGAGTCCTTTCACAGATTTCTTTCAGAAAGGAAGCAGAACACAACAAAGCCTTTTCTGGTTAATCTAAATATAGAATTAAAGCAAATTAAATTGATTTAAGCCAGCATTATATCTACATAAAACAAATGGGTTTTTAACATATTTTTTTAAATCAACCTATTATTTCTGATTATTTCCCTTCAAAGTTAGTCTTAATCAAAATGTAAAACTTTGTCTTTTCTCTTATGACAGTTGGACATCAAGATATAAATAATTTTTAAAAACAAAATTCCCACTAAGCTCATACTATTAGAGACCTACCTTTTCCCCATACATTTAGAGAGAGAAAAAGGATTTACCTTATGTAACTTCTTTCTGATAAATTTTAAAATTTGAAGTTATACTAAACATTTTTTACCTTGGTCAATCTTTTACTTACTATATTTTATAGTATAAAAATCATTTACTTTCTCATTCAACTGCCATCCATAACAATAATTTAAAACCAGCTAATAAACATTATGGTTTGTTAGAATTGCTACCGATTAAATCTTAAGTGTCTAATACATACAAATATAAACAGAATGTAATTAGAGCTATTTAAAGAAGCCATTTTTAACTTAGATTAACCATACTTTCCATTTGCAGAGGATAAACACTCATAAATGAAACCCATTGCTGAGCAAGAAGCAATTACTTCAGTTTAAAATATTAATATGCGCCGCCTTTTAGAAAGCCAAGGAAAATCATTTATGTACTGTACTGTATAGACTCAAGTCAGACCCCAAAGAAAGAATGGAATAGCATTCTGCGACCTCATCGAGAAGCAATCAACTGAGGTATGGCATGTCCTTACCCTTTATGAGACCCATTAAACTCTTTGCTTCGATTAGTGCAGATTTCCAACGTAATATTCCTATATTTGCTCAGTGTGATTTAAAACCACACATACAATCACTCAGAAAGAGAGGGGGATTTTACTGTTGAAAAATCAACTTAATCAACCTGTTTCTAAGAATAATTGAGACACATTTATAATCTAAACTAATAACTGATTTGAGCATATTGAATACAGGCAGTCTGGAAGAGAAGGAAACACAGACAGCCCACACATCTTAATTACACATTTCTTGCCTAAAAATACACAAAAATATATTGAGTCTGATTAAATGCAACTAGCTAATCAATTCCACGGTATTTTTGTATCATCAGTGTGCTGACTAAAAAGCTTGGTTTGGGCTAGAATGATATGCAGTGTGGTTAAACGCAGGCATTTTTAGTTGCTGCTATGAGTTAACCACAGGTCAAATCCAGTCACAATGGACACCATTATCACAATATGCTCAAGTTGGTCCTGCAAGTCCTCAGAATAGGGCTCTGTTGATTTCATCACAGTGACCCCACTAATGGAAGAGCCTCAACAGCACTATTAACTCTTGGGTGCTTGAAATGGCCATCATTTTTGGAATGTTTAAAGTCTCTGAATGTAAAATGATGCTGGGTAGGAATGTGGGCATTTTCAATATCAGAAGACGAAAATCCATACACCAGACTTTCCCTACTACCAGTTCATATCAGCTGATAGCTGTGAACGTAATTGAAGTACTATTTTAAACTGGGACCCATTTTATTCACTCCAACTAAATTTCAATGCAGATGAATTCAGTAGAATGATTGGCAGTTATAGTGATATGGCTTGAACTGTAAATGAAATTTGTGATTTTAGGACTTTATCATTTGATTCAATTTACAATGTTATAATCAATTATTTTTATCCTGGATTATGGAAAGCTCCACTTTCATTAAAGGTAGAGAAGTGTGACAACTTCAATGGCAGGGATAAAAAAAAACCCTTAGCATGGTGATTTTATGGTAGGCCTTAGGCAAAATTACCAAGCCAGGGACATTCATCTTTGATGCCAGTCTTAATTCTCTCCAATGAACGTCTATTCATTCCTGGTACACAGATACTTCACAGGGCCCCTAGGTTCCTGGGTGCAACCCTGCCCCCACCACACATACTCATTTGTTACTTCGACTAGTCTCCTGTCCTCAGCACAAGTCCCCTGCTCTTACCCTTCTCTTCTTTATTTTCTGATTTAGTATTTTTTTTTCTGTCCTGTTTATCTCTTCTGCCTGATGTTATCTCATTAAACGATAAATTCCTATGAATTTAATAATAAGAACCAATGGTTAATGTTCTCTCGTGGTACATGGTGTATTATGTTTTGCAGAGTGCATTTACATTTATAGAAGTTTCTTGATAAACGCCTTACCCAAAGCACTGTTTCTAATTGTAGAAATTTTGCATTGGTTTAGAGGAGATAGACCTTTCAAAATACACTGTATAGGTGACTGCATATTCTATGAAACATTTAGAGCCAATCATGTATCTTTCATTAGTCATCTTTAAGAAAATTGGCTGGGTCATGTGACTGTGACTTATAGCTACCTCATGCCAAAACGAGGCTTTTAAAAATTTTTCAATGAAAATCCAAAATAGTTAAACAACCACATAATCTTTCCCAATTCACAGTAAAACAAAAGATTTAATTGACTGGGTTTTTCCATTGTTCAACTTACTGAGTCAGGTAACTTGAAAACTGTAACAAGAGAAAAGCTCAAGTGGGAATATTGTGATAGGGAGGCGTGTACCCTGTTTCACCCTCTCCAGTGCTATCCACCCCAACACAAAAGGAGATAACTTTGCTAAACAAAGTATGAGCCAGAGCGCTACCAAGATTCATTTGAAACAGAAACTTATTAATGTTAGCATCTCAAGGAGTGACTAAGTTGTGCTCCATAACTTTATACTATTTTATTACTCATCAACTAAATAGGCTGAATTAACTGACTTTATTGTTTGGTAAATGTTTGATAGCCAATAGATTTAATACATTGTTAATTATCCTTTTCTCCTTAAAATAGTATTTTCATTTTTATAACCAAGAATATTTAGAGGCTAATTAGAAATCGGGTAATGTGAATTGTAAATTATGTGTAATTACAATAAAACTACTGAAGAATAACACACATTACTTATAAATTGTAACACTGTGATAAATTAAAGCAATTACAGGTAAACCAATAATGTTCTTTAATTAAGTAGTTATGAATGAGAATTTGTGCTTTGCATTTACAATAACCTATAAGATTGTAGACTGCATTTATACTTTGTGCAGAAATCGATTGCACTCCGCTGTGATACTCCTCTAAGAATAACTTCAAAGTTCATTACTGTCATTATGCCATTATCATGTAAAAACACCCAGGATTGTTAAATGTAAAGTGTGCTGACAACCAATCAACCATACTTCTTAATATAATTATAATTATGTCACTATCTCTTCTTATGCCTTTATGAATCTGAAAAAGATTCATATTTCTGCAATCTTCAATATTGGTTGTAAAGGAATAGAAGATGCTTTGTCACAAGTTTATTGAAAATACCATTGTATTTGACATTAATAAAGCTATTCATCCTCATAATTATCTTACTGCAGCCTGCCATTTATAATATTATAACAATAGTTTTTATATTGTCACATTTGTTTATTTTGCTATATGTTGTTATAATGTTTGTTAACTCTTTGGCATGTCCAAGTTTCAATCAATGTCACAGAATAAGTAGAGAAGAGAGCAACAGACTATTTTCCTGCCCTTAATTCCATTTATATGTATTTGTGTGGATGCATGTGGACAGGTCCCTGGAGTAGAAAGAGAACTAACATAAGTTGGTAAAAAGAAAAGAGTTGGAAGTTCCAGATAATGAAGACTTGCTGACCTGAATTTAAAGTATCTTGAAGCTTGGGAATTCTGGGAAACATGGCGGAGTGAGACGTCCTTAGATCTCTCCCCTTGAAACAACGATAAGCTAGCTCAACATCTAAAATTCAACAAAAAACACCCAAACTGCACAGTTGCACGTGTGAGCATGGAAATCTGTGCATAAGTGCTACTACAGGTTAGAACCCTGGGTGTCGAGTGGTGGACTAGGAGAAATAAAGAAGCTGCTGCTTGCAGCCCCCAGAGCTCCCTGCAGGAGGAGAGGGAGAGGAGACGGAGCAGCGAGCTCCTGTAGTGAGTTCCCAGAGCAGCCCTGCCTGGGAAAATTGCAGGGCCCAGTCATCAAGGCAGAGAGCAGAGAAGTGAGATGGGACCGCAGAGGAGCAACAGTTGATTTTTGCTGGCCACAAATGCAAAACCAAGGCTGAGCCACAGCACCCAACCCCCAATCAAGAGGACCCCTCCTCCATCCCCTCCAAGACTGATCACTGCAGAGCCCCAGGGGAATCTGAGCAAATGCTACCGAGACTGCTGCAGACAATGACAGGGCCTGAAACTGAGGGTAGCGAGCATGATTAAATACCTACAAGAAAATTAAAAATGCGTTATTCTTTATGTAAAGCAGGGATCCAAGAAGCTTAGACGCCACCTACTGGAAACCAAAAGAAAAGCACTTTCTTTGCAACAGGCTAAAGAGAGACCTTGATATAATAACTCTTCTTTCTAGAAAAACAACAGAATATACTGTCATTAATGCCCAGGAGGAGAAATAGTCCATTAATCCACAACCAAGGTGACAAGGCATGTCAAGAAGAAAGAGAAAAATCTTCAGAAAACGAGCTTACAGACATACAAATATGTGACTTAAGTGACAGAGAATTCAGGATGGTACTTCTGAAAAAAAATCAGAAAGATTCAAAACGATTCAAATCAACGATTTTAGGAATTGAAGAAACAACTAGATGAGCAGAGCAAGGAGACCGAAATGCTCAAAAAGAACCAAATAGGGCTTCTGGAGATGAACACATTGCAAGAGTTAAAAACTAAAATAGCAAGCTTGGTAAATTGAGTTGACCAAATGGAGGAAAGGATCAGTGAGATCGAAGACAGAAATCTAGAAATAGAAGGAAGAAGAGAGAAACTGAAGAATGAAAAATAATGAAGGAGAAATACAAGAACTAACTGATGCCATCAGGAGGGAAGAATAATGGGCATTATTGAAGGCAAGGAAAAGAAATAGGGATTAGAAAGCATTTTCAGACAACTAGTGGATGACAATTTCCCAAAGCTAAGGAATGAGCTGGAGCTTGGAATTCAAGAAGTCAACAGAACACCCAATTATTTCAACCCAAAAAGGCATGTATCAAGACACATTGTATTAACATTATCAAAGATCAGTGACAAAAACAGAATTCTCAAGGCATCCAGGGAGAAAAAATGGTAACATATAAAGGTAAATCCATTAGATTATCCTCAAACTTCTTAGGCAAACCTTATAAGCCAGAAAGGAATGGAATCAAATATTTGAACTATTAAGTGAAAGGAACTACCAGCCTAGAATAATGTATCCAGCTAAGCTCTCCTTTAGATATGAAGGAGAAATTAAGACTTTTCCAGACATACAAAAATCGAGGGAATTCTTCACTATGAGACCAGCACTACAAGAAATACTGAAAGGGGTCAGTTCACCTAAAACAAAATGACAAAAAAAAAAAAAAAAAAATTAAGAGTTAAGTGGCTATCAGGCAAATAGAAGTAGAGGAGTGTAACCCTTCCTAAGAACAGGGCATTATAAGTTTAAATAATAATAAGAGAATTGTTATAACAAGATAGTAATGAACATTCAGCATATATAGGAACAAACTGAGATAACAAAAACTGAAAATGGGGACTTCAAAGATCCAAATTCATAAAGGGGAATGGAGATAAGGCACATGCAGAAGAAAAGGGACAGCTGTGTACATATATAACTATCTTTACATATTAATAATGGTAACTACACACCAAAAATTCAGAACCGTTGTATATAACATAAAACATGAAGGACCAGAGGGACAACCCACAAAAGCCAACCAAAATAAAGAAATAGAAGCACAATGACAAGGAAGCAATGGAAACACCGAGCTACCAGAAAGCAAAGGATAAAATGGCTATAAGACGACCTCATATTTCAATAACCACCCTAAATGTAAATGGATTGAACTCACCAATAAAAAGGCAGAGTTGCAGAATGGATCAAAAAACAAATCCCAACCATATGCTGCCTCCAGGAGACACATCTCAGCTCCAAAGACAAATATAGACTCATAGTGAAAGGGTGATAAATGATATTTCAAGCAAATGACATTCAGAGAAAAGTGGGAGTAGTGGTAATAATATCAGATGAACTAGACTTTAAAATAAAAGAAGTAAAGAAAGATAGTGAGGGACACTTTATAATGATAAAGGAAATCAGGAACCAAGAAGACATACCACTTATTAATATCTATGCTCCCAATCAGGGAGCCCTGAAATATGTAAAGCAATTACTAGCATAACTAAAGGGAGAAACAGACCAAAACACTATCATAGTAGGGGATCTAAATATCCCACTGTCAGATATGGACATCATCCAAACAAAAAATCAATAAAGAAATAACATCCTTAAATGACACATTAGACCAACTGGACATAATTGACATTTACAGAGACTTCCATTCCAAAACAGCTGCTTATAAATTCTTCTCTAGTGCACATGGAACATTCTCAAGAATCGACCACATAGTGGGACACAGAGAGAGCCTCAACAAATATAAGAGGGTTGAAATCTTACTAACCATATTCTCTGATCATAATGCTTTGAAACTAGAGATCAACTGCAGAAAGAAATAAGGAAGAAACACAAATACATGGAGCTTAAACAACATGCTACTGAAGAATAAGTGGGTCAAAGAAGAAATAAAAAGACAGATCAAGAAATACATTAAAATAAATGGTAACGACAGTACAACATATCAAAACTTTTGGGACATGGCAAAAGCGGTCGTAAGGGGAAAGTTCATATCATTACAGGCTTATCTCCAGAAATAAGAATGAGCCCAAATAAATAACCTAATGCTTCATCTTAAAAAACTAGAAAAGGAAGAACAAATGAAGACTAAAGTCAGCAGGAAAGAAATCATCAAAATTAGAGCAGAAATAAATGAAATTGAAAACAAAAAAAAAATGATAGAAAAAAATAAAAGCAACAAAGAGCTGGTTCTTTGAGAAGATTAATAAAATTGACAAACCCCTGGCTAGACTCATTAAAGAGAAAAGAGAAATAAACAAAATCAGGGACAAAAGAGGAAAAGTTATGATTGACATCACAGAAATACAAAGGATCATACAAGAATACTATGAAAAAGTATGTAACACCAAATTTAATAACCTAGAAGAAATGGACCACTACTTAGAAAAATACAACCTTCCTAGACTGAATCAAGAAGAACTGGAAAACCTAAATAGACCAATCAGCAGTATGGAAATTGAAACAATCATCAAAAACCTATGAAAAACTAAAAGTCCAGGGCCAGAGGCCTTCACCAGTCAATTCTACCAAACGTTCAAAGAAGATTAATGCCTATTCTTCTTAAATCCTTTCAAAAAATTGAAGAGGAGGCAATACTTCCCAACACATTTTATCAGGCCAGTATTACTGTGATACCAAAACCTGGTAAAGATAACACAAAAAAAGAAAACTACAGACCAATATCTCTCAAGAACACAGATACAAAATCCTAAATAAGAAACTAGCGAACTGAATACAGCGACATATTAAAAAGATTATATACCATGATCAAGTGGGCTTCATCCCAGAGGCCTAGGGATGGTTCGACATATGCAAATCAATTAATGTAATGTATCATATGAAAAAATTAAGAAATACAAGTTATATGATCATATCAATAGATGCAGAAAAAGCCTTCAACAAGATATAGCATCCATTTATGGTCAAAACACTTAACAGAATTGGTATAAAAAGAAAGTACCTTAACATAATAAAGATCATATATGACAAACCCTCAGACAGCATACTTACTGGTGAAAAAATAAAAACTTTCCCTCTAAGATCAGGAACAAGGCAGGGCTGTCCACTATCACTACCGCCATTCATTATAACATTGGAAGTCCTAGTGAGTGCAATCAGACAAGAGAAAGATATAAAAGGCATTCAAATAGGAAACGAAGAAGTCAAACTATTATTATTTGCAGATGACATGATTCGCTATATAGAAAACCCTAAAAACTCCACAAGAACACTACTAGTAACAACAAGCAAATACAGTAAAGTCTCTGTATTCAAAAATCCATGGCTTTCCTATACTTGAATAATGAAGTGTCAGAGAAAGAAGTGGAAAAAATAATTCCTTTTGCAACTGCAACAAAAAGAATAAAATATCTAGAAATAAATTTAACAAAACAAGTGAAGAACCTATATAATGAAAATTATAAGACCCTATTAAAAGAAATCTAAGAAGATACAAAGAAATGGAAAGATATTCCATGTTCTTTGATTCGAAGAATCAACATAGTTAAAATAACCATATTACCTATAGTATTATACAGATTTAATGCACTCTCCATCAAAATCTCATCAGCATTTTTTAAAGTAATAAAACAAAAAATCATCAGATTTGTATGGAAGCACAAAAGACTTCGAATTGCCAAAGCTATCCTGAGGGGAAAACAAAACAAAACAAAACAAAACAAAACAAAACAAAACAAAACAAAACAAAACAAAACAAAAACAAAGCTGGAGGCATCACGCTGCCCAACTTCAAATTATGCTACAAAGTGACAATAGTTAAAATAGCACGGTATTGGCAGAAAAAAAGACACACGGACTAGTGGAACAGAATCGAATCCAGAAGTAAACCCATATTTATATGGGCAAATAATGTTTGACAAAGAAGCCAAAAACATACAGTGAAGAAAGGCAAGTCTCTTTAATAAATGGTGCTGGGAAAACTGGAAGGCCACCTGCAAAAGAATGAACTAGACTATCAGCACACACCAAAATCAACTCAAAATGGGTTATGGACCTAAATATAAGACCTGAAACAATAAAATGCATAGAAGAAAACATAGGAACTAAACTGAAAGACCTTGGACTTAAAGAGGAATTTATGAATTTGACCTCAAAATCAAGGGAAGTAAAAGCTAAAATAAATGAATGAGACTACATCAAACTAAAAAGCTTATGCTCAGCAAAAGAAATCATCAGCAAAGTAAAGAGACAACCATCCGAATGGGAAAATATATCTGCAAGTAACACCTCCAATAAGGGCCTAATATCCAAAATATACAAAGAACTCATACGACTCAACAACAACAAAAAGCCAAATGATCCAATCAAAAAATAGGCAGAGGACCTGAACGGACACTTCTCCCTAGAGGACATACAAATGGACAACAAATATATGAAAAGATGCTCAATATTGCTAGCTATTAGGGAAATGCAAATCAAAACCACTATGAGATACTATCTCACACTTGTTAGAATAGCTGTAATCAACAGGACAAGTAATAAATGTTGGAGAGGATGCGGAGAAAAAGAAACCCTCATACACTGCTGGTGGGACTGCAAACTGGTACAGCCACTATGGAAAACAGTATGGAGGTTCCTCAAAAAACTAAGAATTGATCTACCATATGATCCAGAAATCTCTCTATTGAGTATTTACCCTAAAGACTTGAAAACTCATATCCGAAAATATATTTGCACACCGATGTTTATAGCAGCATTATCCACAGTGGCCAGGACATGGAAGCAACAGAAGTGGCCTACAATAGATAATTGAATAAAGAAGCTGTGGTACATAAATGAAATGGAGTATTACTCAGCCATAAGAAGAGATGAAGTATTGCCATTTGTGACGACATAGATGGACCTCTAGGTAACCATGCTAAGCGAAATAAGCCAGACAGAAAAAGTTGAAAATCACATGATATCACTTGTATGTGGGATATATACCTAAAAGCAACAACAGAGACTCATGGACATGGACTTTAGATTTGTGGTTACCAGAGGAGTACAGACTAGTGGTTACTAGTGGGGTGGGGGAAGGAGGGGGGAGGTAGTTGGGGTAAAGGGGGTCAAATATAAGGTTTAGGAGGAGGGTGATGTAGGTAAAGGGGATCAAATATCTGGTAGCTGAAGGAAACGGGACTTTGGGTGGTAAACACACAATAGAATGTACAGAAGTCAAATGATAATATACATTAAAAATTACATAATTGTATTAACCAATGTTACCCCAACAAACTTAAAAAAAATGATGAAACTTGTCGGGAGCCATTTTGAGGAAAACAAGACTGTTTGTTAAGCAGAATGTTTTTGCGAAGTCGGCCAGCTGTGCAGTCTGCTGACTCAGGAGGAAGTGCACCTGGTGCAGGGGTGGGAAACGGAATGTTACAGAGTTTCTGTGATTGGTTGTTATTTAGAGGTGTTTTGCTTCTTACACACTCAGTAGGGTATAAGTTTGTGTTGCAAAATAAACTCGGGACTGCTGCAGTATTGACTGTGAGCCCTCCCGAATCTGTTTCTTGTCTGTCTTTTCTTTAATCCTCACTCCCCATCTCGGGTGCTGTTCGACCTAGGCTGGCGGGCTCTTGCAGGTGGTGCCCGAACAGGGACCTGAGAACTGGGGACAACAGTGAAGGACGCCACGTAAAGTGAGCGCTCGGAAAGGTAAGGGTTGCAGTGAATAATCTTCAGGAGAAAAAAAAGAGAGAGAGGATAAAAAGAAAAAAAAAAAAAACCAAATAACTAAATATTGAGGGAGAGAGAGGAGTAGGGTAGAGAGAGATTTCGGATCGCTATTGTTCTCTATCTATTTGTGGCTCTTCCTGATTTTTTCTCTCTTCTTTTTCTCTCTCGTTTTTTCTCTCTCTTCTCTTGGTCTCGCTCTCTCCTCTCTCCCTCCTCCCCTCAGACCCTCGCCAGCAACACTAGAAAGACAAAGAAATGAAAAGAACGAAAAACAAAGAATGGGGAATGGAAACAGTCGCATGCTTTCTGACAGTTTGGATCCTAGTCATGAGAGAGAGAAAATCGTGGGGCAGCCCTTAGATGAGACAAAAGAAAAGAAGCGCCGAATTGCCCGGGGGACGCCCCGGTGGTTTGGAAAGAAAGTGTGGAAAAGAAAGACAAAATCTTAAATAATCTAAAAAGTTAAGGTTTTTATTTTTTCTTTTTTTCTGGTTAGAATGAGAGGCCCCAAACCTCTATAGTTCCAATTTAAAATATATTATTTCTGTTTACTCTGTATAAAGTTTGTATTTAATGAGGAGATGCTTTACACTGTACATTTTGGCGTTTTTTGGAAAAGTTACATTTAGATCTATTCTGTTTACTTAACTACCTCACAGATGTGTGTCATGCATATTAAGTTCCATAGTTTGATAAAATTGGAAAACTTAACAGTTGACACCTACTCAGGGTTTATTCTTTCACTGCTTCCAATGCTTCGCTATAGTAGGTCAACCCTCTATAATAAAAACTGATAATGGCTCAGGGTATACAAGTCAAGCATTCCAGCACTTTGTTCTCAACTTTCTATAATGCATAAAACAGGCATTCCATATAACCCTCAAGGTCAAGGAATTGTAGACAGAGCCCATGGTGCTCTTAAAAAATCAATTACATAAAATAAAAAAGGGGGAGCTGTACCCTACTTCCCCACAAAACAGTTTTATTTTAAATTTTTTAACTGTGGATACTAAGGGACTTTCTGCTGCAGAGCGTTTCTGGCACCCAAAGACTCAGACTACATATGCACAGGTGAGGTGGAAGGACCCCCTCACAGGTGCATGGAATGGCCCCGACCCAGTGTTAATATGAGGGCGAGGGCATGTTTGTGTTTTTCCATAGGATGCTGTGAAAATACCAGGTGGCTGCCAGAAAGATTGGTTGGGTTTGCGGGGACCTCCCCTACCATGAAGGCTGCTCCTGATGATGATGCCAATAGGCCATCTTCTGATGGTTGAAGGAGAGCTGTATTGGGCCTATGTACCTGCCATATGGGAAGGCCCAGAAATTATGGTGAGAGTAAATGAGATCACCCATCGATGGGAAGAATGCAAGAACAAACCGAAAAAGGGTTTAACTGTACAGGCTCTGGAATGGGACCACCAATCTGTTTCTCCAAAAATGAGACAATACCTGGCTGTTTAAATGTTTCTAGGATTTCTTTGTCTGAAGGAGCTCAGGTCATGCGCCTTTGTGCACCAGGTGGAGGAGAAAAAGTTGAAGAAGCCCTTCCCCCTCCACGGTCACTCTCCCCGTGCAGGAAGGAGACACGTGTCAACAAGACTCTGTTATGGAGGAACTGTTACATGGACAAACCAGTCAGGTATAATGTGTCAGGGGCAGATCAACATGTTATAGACTGGTCTGGGAACCAGGGTAACAGCACAAGGGAAAAGAGTCTGTCTGCTGGTTTATGATGGACAGATGATGGACTTCCACAGACTTATATATGGAAGCTTGCCGCTGCTATGGACATGGTTATTAGCGTGAGCGGGAGCAATGGCTCTGTATCTATAGGCAGAGCAAAAAATGTGCTGGCATGTGTAAATTAATATTAACATCACCATAGCTGATAAGAGATTTAATGTTATTTGTAATAATTGTACTTTGACCAATTGTGTTTCTTCTGCTTTTGATGGAACTACTGTAATGGCGCTCCATCAACCCTTTTTTGTTATGCTTCCAGTTAATGTCATTGGGCCTTCATGTGGTTATAGGTTTATGTCTGCTTCCTCCTTTGTTAAAGTATTTCCTCAACTCCTTCTTGAAGATCTGTGCAGAAATGCATGATCTCAGGCTCCAAGCTCAGGTTTGAGCAGGTTTGATCTCCCCGCTAGCAGAGGCTAGTAGTTAGTGACAGGTAAGAATCCTCCAGGGCTGGGACCAACATAAGACAGAGCATGGATGTGAGAGATCCATGTGCCAATGATGGGTAAGGCTCAGGCCTGTGGAGGATCACCTAAGACAGGCACAGTCTATCTGCACCATAGCTGGGGAGGCTATGGCATTTATAAAATAAAAAAGGGGGATAATGTCGGGAGCCATTTTGAGGAAAACAAGACTGTTTGTTAATTAGAATGTTTTTGCGAAGTCGGCCAGCTGTGCAGTCTGCTGACTCAGGAGGAAGTGCACCTGGTGTGGGGGCGGGAAATGGAATGTTACAGAGTTTCTGTGATTGGTTGTTACTTAGAGGTGTTTTGCTTCTTACACACTCAGTAGGGTATAAGTATGCGTTGCAAAATAAACTCGGGGCTGCTGCAGTATTGACTGTGAACCCTCCCAAATCTATCTCTTGTCTTTGTCTTTTCTTTAATCCTCACTCCCCATCTCGGGTGCTGTTTGACCTAGGCCGGCAGGCTCTGGCAGAAACTGAAAAAAATAAAATATTTTGCAGCTTAATTTAAAGGTGAATATTTAAATGATGAATAATAAATAACCAAATGAACTAAGAAGATTCTGACTTGTTCAGGTATATACATGCTGCTAATTTGTTTTGAGGCATTAATGGTTTTCCAAAAATTAAGGAATATTTCAACTAGTACCAGAAGAGCATTTCTGATGTAGTATTTTGAATATCCTTCAATGATATACCCAAGCAGGGAACGTCATGTGTATGGTGGTGACTATATGTATCTGCGATGGCTGTGGGGTCTGAGATTTTATCCTACTTGCAAACTAGTAAATTCATCTGTTATCATTTCATGGAAGGTGGAAGAAACACAAGACTCTTGAGTCAGAGACAAAGGATGTTGTCACTCAAAGCACAATAAGCAGCATGAACATCATCATGTGTGTGTTGGTTTTTCTTGATCTTGCATGAAGGTAATGTGGAAGGGCCCAGACACATGCAATGCACACAGTGGGTTTGTATTGCAGCTGAAAAACACTAAACTTGGGAAGTCCATCATTTTTATAGCAAGCAGTAAGCAAACCTGTTCTTTGTTCCAGAGGCAGCCATTATATCATTTCACCAGGTCGCTTTCTGTAAACGTGATCCTGAGAAATGGTTCCAGTAAAGAGCAGTCAGAGCTTTCTATTTTTGACAAACTCAGCAAAATGTGTAGCAGCCCAAGAGACATATAGTAGACTGTATTTTCCAAAAATTAGTATAAATGTATTCAGGAATTTGATGTACAACTAAGTAGCCATCATCCGCTGGTCTCAAGTTCAAAACTCTGTTCTCAGGACCATGGTTACTTCCATATGCTTAGTTAAATAACATTTAAATTGACACAAGAAACTTCTGGAGAGAGCTGTCCTCTATTGTACCTGTTTTCTCTACTACTCTTCAAATAATCTCTTTTCAGTCTATCATTTCTTTAAAAGTATCCACTCATGTAATTTCCTTTCCTGGCTTCAGTTCACTTATCCTTATTCATTTAACTTTATAATTGTACTCTTACTGAAATGGTAGTTTGATATAATTCTTTACTTCTTGATTTACTTGGTATACTTAATTGTAGAGGCTGATAATGGGGCTTGAGAGGCTGCTTCATACACATTTCTTAAAAAGAAAGCAAAACACGAAGCCATAATGTATTTTTATTCCCAAGTTCAAAGCCAACCTCCGGGTTTCGGTTAGTTTTGCAAAGTGAGCCACTGGAATACTTAGGCAATGGGTCCACAATCTGGTGTCCCCATAGACTTTAAAATGTATAGACTTATAGTCATCCATAATCAGTGGCCAACTCTTTTCCAGTCCTGTCTCCTCTTCCATGGAAACTCTGTTGTCCTTCTAACATGCATACACATCTTTTTTCTTTGACCTAATTTTCTGTGCTCCGTGATGTACAGCCTTGGAGGTCTCTCATGCTAAACCTCAGGTTGTGTAACTTCATTGAGTGAGCAGGACTAGGAAGGGCACTGAAAAAAAACATCTTTATTATTTCCCTCTCCTGCCACCTTTCATCCTACTTTCAACGAGCTGTATTTCTAAGCCCTGGGGTGAAATCTCAAATAATCTCATACCTTTTATGACTGCTCTTAGGTAAAATATAAATAGTCCCCTAGGTGTGGCTTTAAAAAGTTGAATTCAATGTATAAGCAAAACCTCCCAATTATCTAATTTATTCTTTTTAACCCCCACACACATCACACACACACACACGCGCACACCTGAGGACTGTTTTAAATTGGAAAACCTAAAGTAGAGGTGGAAAATTTTGAGGCTCCTTTTCTCTTCCTTACCATATTTTCCCCCAGCTCCCACCTGGCTCCTTTCTGCTGGGAAAGCCCCATCGATGGGTATGAAGCTCATACTCTATTCAGCTACTTCTGCTTGGGTCGCTAATGGGGTTGGTCACTCCCACAGCTGTTAGCCTTTAGGTTTCTTCAAGAAAAAGTCAGTCATCAGTCTCTGGGTTCCTTAAACACCGAGAGATACACACTAATCTTTTGGAATGGCTGTCCTTAAGTTCCCCCTAATTAGACTAAATTTATGGGAAACAGTCCCTTCTCCAGTATGATGGTACCACAGCTCACCACCCTCCCAAAGGTATTCTTACCCTCTCTGATCTTCAATTTCAATATTCAATTTCTAATTTATACCCCTGAGGGGGTTGGGCACCTATAACATTGGTTTCAAGTTGTTTTTTATTGGAGGCGGTTGGGGGGGGGGGGAGCTCTAATCTTAAACTTCAACGTAAGCAGAAGAAACACATTTATTGTCCTATTAAAGTTGTCTCTGTATTTAATTATTTTAAAAATTATTTCTTTCTTATTACATTCATGCTTTTTGAGAAACTAGGGACAACTTCCTATACTTTTTTTTTTTAGATCAATGGATTTAAGTAGTCAGGGCTCAGGGGGTGATATGAATATGGAAATGATTGAAGTGATTTTTTTAAGGAAAAGCCAGGAATCTAGAATTCTATGGAGCTGATCGATTTATTAATTGACAGCATATAGACATATTAAAATAATATCTACACAAAGCCAAAATAATCAGCACATTTAATTAATATGAAAAAATTCACTCCATTATTGGGAATAAAGAAAATAATAATTAAAAGTTTTACTTTTAAACTTCTCGTGGTTGGGCTTTAATTGATTTAAATAATTGGAATCTTCTTAACAAACTGGTTTTTTTCCCCTCCAGCTGAAAAATAACCTTCTTGTGGACTACAATATTAAAGGGGTTAATTTATTCTTTTCCTACTGTTTAAGTAATGAAAAAAATTTAAAAATATGTTTACCTTCTGTTTTAAGAAAATCAGTTTCTAAGTAAACTGTCTCAATAGTTTGAATTGTTCCAACTGTTCTCCAAAAGTCGAAGAAAGCTATTAAATATTTATCATCTTATATTGTGTTATTTACTGTTGTGATGAATATGTAAATTTCATTTATGGTATTCGGAAAGCTATGAAAAAATTATAATTCATGAATGAAAGATTAAATGTAACAAGCTACTTATTTGAAAAAATTTTAACCTACAAATAAAATTTATTGTTTGGAGAAGGAACTGATGAAAGCAAGACATAAAAAAGTAGCTTAAGAAAATATTTAATATTCTCAGGATAGCAAAATAAGGACATCATTCAGAAGTGTGAGGAAAGAGTCTGAGGTGCTGAGAGCTCTTCCTTTACTCTTGGCAGGGGATGGGCGGGCACTAGTCCTATAAGACCTACCTCCGACTTGACAAGGAAGTTATCTTCCTACTGCCATTACACCTTGCTCCCTCCCTGCCTTTGAGGATTTCATCTCCAGAATATAGATGAGAAAAAAAGCATTTATATTTTACTAAATACCTACAATTGGAAAGTCTCTTGGTTTCATTAAAAGTAAAAAAAGAGAGATAAAAAAAAATTAATACATGTTATGTGCTACAGATAACTGATCTAGTGCCACTAGGGTATTTTTATTGATTCTCCATTACCCTGCCCTATTTTCCCTTTTTCCCATACACATAACCTTCAAATATGTGATACACACACACACACACACACACACACACACACACACCATGTATAATAATGTACATAAAATATGTATATATACTCTCTATCCTTTATTTTCTGCAATATAATGTAAGCTCCATGAATGCAGAGATCTATCAAGCACCTAGAAGAGCATCTGACACATAGAAGGTCCTCAATAAATATTTATAGACTATTCTACAAAGAATATTTTGGAAAAAGGAACTGCAATGTTGGGAGATATTAGAGAACAGTGGTTCCCAACCTTTTTGGCACCATGCACCAGTGCTCCTATGAGATTCTACTGCCTGATGATCTGAGGTGGAGCTGAGGCAGTGATGCTAACACTGGGGAGTGACTGCAAATACAGATGCAGCTTCATTGCCTTGCCTGCTGCTTACCTCCTGCTATATATCCTGGTTTCTAACAGGGCACTGACCAGTACTGGTCCACAGCCAGGGGGTAGGGGACCTCTGTTGTCAAAGACTTGAGAAAGAATTTCTTCAAAATCAGAGAAAGTGGAAAAATAATGATACTTATTAGATGTTTTTTATGAGGACTTTCAAATTATTTAGAAATAATTCATCCAATAAATATCAAAGACCTATTGCCTCTATTTTTAAATATCTCTTAAACATATCTTCTATTTGTATCACATTTCCAATAAACCATTTTCTGGACATTCCAAAAAGATACTTGTTTTTCTCTTCTAGTCCTTACATCAGATAAGTCATCTCCAATATCTACAGACTTTAATCAACTTATGTGTTAATTTACTGTGTCACATCTGGGGTTTTTACATGTGCTCTGCTTTCACAGAATTTAAACAAGTATTGACCCAAACATCCTGAAGTTTCAGTTGTAATTTGGTGTTGGAAAGAAGGATAGTTTGTGTATATTACTAGAGAAACTAATCTAGCCTAGAATCTCAAGGAAGAATTTTTTTCTGAGAAAGTGACGTGTAAGATAAGATCAATGAGTGAGAGAGAGAGAGAGAGAGAGAGAAGAGGAAGAAGAAAGAGGAGGAGGAGGAGGAGGAGGAGGAGGAGGAGGAGGAGGGAAGAGAGAGAAGAGAGAAGTGAAAAAAGAGAGAAGAGAGTGGCATTTTCCAAGGAAAAGGGAAAGGTGGTGAGAATCTTTCAAAGGGAACGAAATATGCTAGCACCCTGATGTGGGAGGGGTAGAGCATCATGAATTATAACTGGTGTGCTATGTAGAAACCAGGTGATAAATGACTATGAGGGTCCTAATATGGATTTTTTACTTTATTCTAACACCAAGGAGAAACTACTGAAGGATTTTAATTAGTGAAGAAACTTGACTTAACTTTTGAAATCACACTAGCTTCGTTGAAGTTTTCTTCAAGCCTCAGTAGCTCCTTATCGTCTGCTGAATACAGATCTTAGGAATATCTTAGCCTATAACTCATGATTGTACACCTTAGTTCTTGTTTTTAATCCTATCCTTTCTTTGTGATACATGCTGGACTAGCTCTGGCTCCCAGAACCAGCTGTCTGCCCATTATGGTCTTTCTTTCCTATTTTTTTTGCTCTCCCCTCATTTCTCATTTCATTTCCTCTCTCCTCTTTCTCCCTTTTCCTTTCTTGCTTCCTTTCCTTTCCCTTCCTTCCTTCTCCCTTCCCTAGCCCACTCTCTCCTTTCTTTTTCCTTTCCTCCCAACCCTCTCCTTTGCTTCCTTTCCATTCTTAGGGACTGTATTTTACCCACTTGATTTTTAATAAATATGTCTCACATATATTTTTAGTTTCGGAACAATTATTGCCTTACCTTCTTTCTTGTTTGAATCACTCATAAAGCATGTGTATTTTACCTCATGGCATAGTGATTTCGTTTATATCTAAGCTCCATTAAAATATCTTTTCCCTAAGGACTATGCCTGATTTTGTTTTGATACTTCATAGGAAATTCACAATACTAAGCACTAATGGCATGTGCTTCATGAATAATTGTAAAGTAAATTAACTAATACATTCTTCCAGGATTCAAGGGAAGGTGTCAGAAACATTCAGAATCTTATTGTAAACCTCAAAACAGGTCTTTTTCTTTCTTAGCCCAAAATCATGAATGCAGTAGAATAAAATTCACTTTTCTTCTAACCCAGCTCAGACTCAATATAGATTATTTTAATTCCATCTCCTAAGAATCTAAAATGCTTTGTTCTCCTGTCTCCCTCTTATGACCCCCAACTAATGCTGACTGTTCTGTATTTCCATGGAAAAAGCATGAGCCTTGGAAGAAACAGGCTGGGGTTAAAATTTTAGCTCTGTGACTACAACCAGGTTCTAAAACCTTGAGGTTTGATCCTATCTGTAAATAGACAGGTTACAAGGCTGTAATGATAAATAATGAGCAAAGGTAGGTAAGGCACCTATCTTAGTATCTGATACATAAAAGGGGTTCAATAATCATCATTTCACTCATGTTCTCCTGTCCTTGGTCCCCTAGTTTGTCTGAAAAGGTGTCTCACTTTCTTTCCAAGACTTCAGGATCTATGTATATTTATATCATACATCCTGATTTCTTTAGGATATAACTCCATGAATTATCTCCTCCTTTCTTTCTCTTAGCATTTGTAGTCTCTTCCCTTTACTTATTCCTCTGCTTTGCTCTCAGAGAAGCTCAGGTCTCCCTGTCCCCAAACATCCTGCATTTAGGAGTTATTTATGTGTTCCTCCATTTCTTCATTGAAAAGTCATGAAAAATAACATATGTGGACAATGCTAAGTCCTGGGAATGTAAGAATGAATATAACACCATTTTCAATTTTGTACCACAGTAGGGGAGACAAGATGTAGAAACAAATCATTATTTAGTAAGTGGGATGTAATAACAGGATGGTAACCCAAGAAAAGGTCTATGGAAGCCCTGAATGAGGAGCCAGTTCTACTTGGAAGATTCAGTTGGGAGGAGATAACTGAGGTAGGTCATAGCCTGTTGGTAGGCATTGGAAGGTATTCTGTTGTGAAAATCCACACTAGCAAAGGGGAAAAGCATAAAGTCAGGACTGGTTAAAGAAGGGCAAAAACCACATTGATTTCAACAAATGATGTCGATTGGGTGTGGCCCCATTTGGAAGAGCCCTGGAATCTGTAGGCAATGGTAGCCATTGAAAAACTTGTATCTAAAGAGTGATATTGCTAAACTTGAATTTTATAAAGATCACTTAGGGTAGAAAGAAGGATGGCTGGGGGGAAAACGGTTAGAGGTAGGAAGCCCAGTTGAGAGGTTATTGCAATAGACCAGATTATGATGCTATCTGGTATTTGTTACCAACATTTTCTTAAACTGCTCCACTGAAAATCACCAATCACAGCCTACAGACCGAAGTCGATGGTTCTTTCTCAGTCCTGTCCTCCCATGTTTGCATGATCTATTTTGTATCTTTAAACATCTAGTTCTCATCACCTCTCCTTTCTGTCTTGGCATCTGTGGTATTACATAAGGCTATTAATTCCTGCAGCTCATTTATTCCTTGATTCCTTTCCTGGTTCTTCTTGCTCTTGCTCCAATGAGATAAATATTCATTCTGGTCTATTTTCTTATCCGCTCTGTTATCTTGCATATATTCCTACCCTCCTCCATGCGTTCAAGTATCATTTCTAAGGAGAGTAAAATCAATTCCAAACATGTCATCCCAGCCCTGACATTGCTCCATTTCTACATTTCTACATGTAAATTCCACCAACTCCTTGGCTTGAACACATAAATCTCCTTCGAACTCACGTTTCCTTGTGTCTTCTCTAACAGTGCCACCTTTCTTTTCATCCATCAAGTCAAGATTCAAAATCGTGTTTTGGATTATACCTCTTATTTTTCTTCTCTCTCTCTCTCTCTCTCTCTCTCTCTCTCTCTCTCTCTCTCTCTTTCTCTCTTCCCCCAATCCTTCCCTCTTGTCTCCCCCACTCTCATTAGTGTTAAAGGCTCATGTTGATTCTCCTGAGTGACAGTTCTTAAATCATTCCTCTTCTTTCTATCCCTATTGCTATTGTTTCAGTTCAGGCTTTTATCATCTTGATTATTGTAATAGGCTAGGTTCAGAACTCCCTCTTTCAAAATTATGTTATAATTGTTGTAAGTGTAATTTTCCAAAAGTATCATTATACTAACGTTTCCCTGATCAACATATCGAATGATTCACTGTCTTCTAAATAATATGTAAACTCCTTAGCCCGACAGCCCCCAAACCCTTTCAGCCTGATCTCTTAATATATTTCTTATACTTTAACTATCTAGACTGCTTCCTATTTTCTGAATATGTCCGGAGCTTCTTTACTTCTAAAGCTTTGCTCATGTTATTACCTTTATCTTTCCTTTCAAACATTATTACTATCTGTCGAAAACCTTAGTACTCTTCAGGGCTCAATTTGAATGTTTTCTTCCCAATAATATTATCTATGACCACCTTGGTTGAATAGTCTATTCCCCTCATCATTATATGCATAACAGTACCTATTCTGTTAAATCACATGACATTTATTGCAAATTGCTTCTTATTAGAGGAATTTGTGTACACCATTTTCTTATCTAGATTTGAAGCATCATGAGGGAAGCACACATCAGGCCTCAAGATGTAAATTCATAATGAAGCCCAACATGCTAGAATTCGATCATGTAAATTTATCCAACTGAATGTTCTCTTTCCATTTCCTTTCTTTTTGTGTGCATCCCTAAAAGCTCTGATGTGGGACTTGAACTGATTGATATCTTTTGTGCTCAAAATCACCATCATTCATGCCACAGCTTTCCAAAAGACAGCTTTTGTGGCTAGATTACCTTGGTGCTTGGCCTTGATCTAGCTCATCTTTGTTTTTACTATAGTATTAAGTTGCTTCATTTTTTAAACAGTACCTCTGGAGTGTGTTGCTGAAATATAGTTGAGGTATGAAGACTGTGTCTTTTTCAGGTTTCATCAAAATGTTTTATTTGTGATAGGCCATATATATTTGCTGAATGACTAACACTTTATCTAATCTAATCTATTTCCATGCCACTGGTATTTTTATGTTATTTGTGTATTTTAATATATATAATTATTGAACCATTAGCAAGTCTTTTCTGACCATTTTAATGGCTCATTACGTGCTCTAGCATGTTATATCCTGGTTTATATAAGAACAGCTGTGTCTAATATATTCCTGTAAATCATCCGTGTTCATTTTCATAAGGATATTAGACTCAGCAAATATGTGTCATGTGGATTTTTATGTGCCAGCCTCCGAACATCACAAAAACTTCCCAGAGCCAGAGATAACTGCTCTGAATCAGCTGTTCCCAAGTTTACTTTTAACCATTGCTCAAATTAGATATCTACGAGCTCCCCTTGGAGTCCAATCCCAGGCTGCCAGCTGCTCCAGATGTAAGGAGCTTTTATAGCCTTCAAACACATTTTATCTGTCATCATTTTCATCAACAGAATATCTTTCTCTTTATTCTCTCTCATAGAACCTAGTAAACAAGGAAAGAGAAAAGCTTGGCTTTATTGTAACTCCAAAGAGGTCAGTCTGTGGGGGAAAAAAAAGCTCAGTGTGTCTTTCTTTGCATCTCTTTCTATGTAGTTCTTCAAAGGCTTATCAACCACCACCTTAATCCATTTGTTGAAGATGCCCAATTTTCCCAAATGACCTTTTCTTTGGAATTCATTGAAAATTCAGCTTGAAGTGATAGAAAGAGATGAAGAATGTAGGGGGGGGGGTCTAAGTTCAAATTGTGTCTTCTCTACCCTTACTAATCAAGTATTCTTATTGATTTCCCCACCTTTTCTCATCTGTAAAATGGGCAATGGTTTTGAGAGGGTTAAAGATGAATAACAATTATATATAAAAACTTGAAAAATAATTTACAAAGAAATTCGCATACCTTTTTATCTCAATCATAAAAGTAGTATATACTCCAGTGAAGTTTGCTAAGCGATACTTAAAACAACATGCCCTACGGTATTGCAAATAACAAACAAGTGGAAACAACTGAGGGGCCTGTGAGGGACTGCGGGGTGCAAATTGTGGAATAGCGATATAATAGAATAGTGCAAAGTCACCCTTTAAAAGTTATGTGGTTTCGCATGGGTTACAAGAAAATATTTCCAAGAAGTAGTATTAAGAGAAAGAAGTAAGGTAGAGAATGCTACGCAGTATGTTATACGGGGTAAATAACAAAAGAATATGCGTGTACATGTGCTGGTATATGTGTGATATTCTGGACTAAAACGTAAAACTAATCAAATGAGGTAAAATAACTGAGGAGAGGGAGGTGTCAACTCTATGTTACATACTCCTAACCCTGTCTATGTTTTTATTTTCTTTATAAAATAGCAGCAAGTGCTATGTGAATAGTATAATAATGGGCTCATTGATTTTCCTTTATAAGTTCGTTAAAGAAATTAATATCTATTATCTATAAAAGTAAGAAATTTTATATTTCTCTGTGGATATATTGACATAAAAGATAGTTTTATCATACAAAGAATATCAAAATTCAGTAGTGGAATCAAAAAAATTAAATCTGGAAGACGTGCTGCTTGTAGAAACATGGCATTAAGCAGGTTAATGCCATTAATTGTAATGGGGAGAGGGTTCATGCAAAAAAGCTTTAATTGAGCATTTATTTTTTCCTTTTGCCCTCGAATGCCTTGCCTTTAGGCACAAAAAAGATTAGCAGGCATTATATGACTTTTTAAAATCTGAAAAATTACCAGGTGATGTAGAAATTAATACAGCATAATATGGAAACATGAACCCCAGCTAGACTAAAATGTGCAGACGGAGAGAACACTGCGAGCCAAGTTACACGACTTTGGGACCTGAAAGAGCCCCGAGTCTGCCGCCTGAGCAATCTGAAAAGCGGCAGGACCTGGGGAATTTCTACAGTTTTCCCAAGGTGAACTATGTCTCTGATCATCCAATTTTTGTATAGTGCTTTCTCATGTCACCATATGTTCTGCCGTCAAGTTGAGTCGCTAGCAGGTTTTTGAGCTGCATCTTTAAAGAGGGTGAGTGTCACCCTTAATGAACTATGATATGGAATATACGTCTGGCATTGTGATAAGCTACCCATCTGACTTAGTCTCTACAATAATCATATATGGTGTTTATTTCATGAATAGGGACACTTGGAGGTTAAATAATTTGCACAAAGACACAGTTTATAGATAGCAGAACTGGAATTTAAACTCATGTCTGACTCACCCCATCATTTATCATCTCAATAATATGAGCAAAGATATATAAGTGGTAATGAATGAGACATAGTAGAAATACATTATTTTAGGTATTAGTAATAAGATAGCAAGAAATGAATTCAAAAAAGAAAGACAGAAGGCAAGTTGGAAAACCAATGAAATAAAAATTTCCCAAATACTTCATTTAACTAGCCTATAAATATTATGTTCAAATATTATAATAGCGGTACCAAATAGTGTCAAATAGTGGGAGTATTAATAAAATCTCTACATTTTGCTTGTGTGTATTTTCCCATAGATCAAATATATAATCCGCTTTAAGGTTAATAGCTCTGTTTTTGTGGTATATTTAGCTTGCTCACCTTTCAAGGGTCACACACATAACTGTGATAACCTAATTTATCACTTATACTGTGCAACATTATCTTTTACTGTAAACTGAAAATTAAACTCCCTGCAAACCTCATAAGATGCATATTAAAATATCATGTGCAGGGTGAAAAAACTGTTTTTGCATAATGACAGGTTTAATTTTGTTTATTTTGTTAGCATCTATTCTTGAAAACTAGGCCCAGAAATTTCCTGTTTATGCTCCTAAATTCAGAATATTCTAAAATGTCAGTTTTATTATTCCTTATATTAGACTCCATAAAATTAAAAACATTCATCAGAAAATGGTTGTCTTCAAAATATATTGTTCAATATGGAATGTAAATATTAAATTTAAATATTTTAAAATTAAATTATTATTTAATTTATAATTGCATGAGCATAGTGTAGTCGGGCTATGTGGGTGGACAGATCTGTTCATGGGCAGAAATATATGCCCTAACATTACTTTAAAAGCCACAAATCAAAAACCTTCAGTTTTCAGACTGAGGACACGAAGTTTACTGAAAGCCAGGGAGAAGCCATCATGCTGGAAATTTCAAATCAGTTTTTAATATTTGAAAGTAATTTTAAAAAACATGGGCAAATTAAACTTTTAAAACTGCCTCCATGTCACCAAAAAAATGTGGATCAGCTACTTTTTTTTTTCAGCATAAAACCTGTGATTAAATCAAAAGAAGGAAAGAATAAGTCAAACAGAGTCACCCCCAGGTATGAAATATAAACACACAAAGGTTTCATTTAAAAATAGAACTTGCATGACTTAATGCCTTCATCCTATCATACAATTAAAACACAAACCCTGAAAATACTCTTTATCTTAATGAGATGGTAACAGAACCATTCTGTACAAGAATTTAATTTTATTTAATTTTTTTTATGTGCCAGTATAAGTTTGTAATTATGAAAGATTGCTTGAAATGTGTAGAGTGCCTCATGCTTTTCAGAGTATCCAATGTAATTCCAATTATTTTATCTGAATCTGGTGACAATGATGTATGTACCTTTCTACCTTTGTGTGGCAAGCATCTTTCTTTACAAAACATTCAGAATCTGCTCAAATCCTACTTGTTCTGTGATTCCTTCTCTGACTGTCCCAGATGGAAGTAATTCCCCTTCCTCTGAAAGCTTCTGGGGTTGATTATCTCATACAGCCTTGTGTTAGCTTTACAGTCCTTTTAGCATACCTCTGAGTTGTCTCCTACTTTATCCTCTCCCCAACACCTCACCTCTCAACTCTAATACCTGGCACAGAACTAGAGCCAGAATTTACAACCGGGGTGTCTGTGGATAAACAGGGTCTACAGATATGCTTTGTATGGTCTCTAGTGCTTAATGTTGTTTAGTTAACATTTAAAACTTTGGGACAGTTCATTTAGAAATCTAAATGTCTAGTTTAATTTGAGGAAGTAGAAGGTCTGATGATTCTGGATTCATATTCCTTCATGGTAACAATTGGCTAGGGCCAAGCAGTGGCCGTAAGATGGAAATGGGTGCTCTGATTGGTGCTGTGTTTCCTGCTCTCTATTGAAACCTAATTTTGAGGCATCACTGTAAATTCATGACTGCTTTTCTTTTCTTTTTTTCTCATGGCAGAGGAATATTTGTGCCCAGATTTCCATCAAAAGTGAATTGACAAAAGAAAGCGAGAAGGCCACTGGATGGTTTCCAATGTGTACCAACCATTCTCAACACAAATCGGCCTCAGTAGGCATTCGAGTTTGGGCTTTGTGTTCAAGTGTGAAACCGAAGCGCACAGAGGCCGTACAGCCTCTGCATTTTGTCTCTGCTTCCTTACTTATTAACTGTGAAACCTATACTTCTGGTCTCTTATCTCTAAAGGGGAAATAATCCTCAGTAGTTTTCTTTTAAGGATTAAGTAAGAAAAATAAATAAATACTTCACATATTATGTGCAACACAGTAAGCCCTTGGTAAATGATAAATATTACTATGCTTACCATGCTTAAAGTTAAGAAGTTCTTTTGAACCCATTGCTCACACAAATCACCTCAGCAGCACAGGTTAGATTCGCCCAGCTGGCTGAAATGCAAGAATTGATACTGTGAGTCCTTCTTTAAATACATATTTATTAGACACATAGCAATGTGTCTGTACTATTTCAGATATTTGGTATTTATATTGTAGACAAAGCAGACCTATTTCCTATTCTAATAGAGCTCATATACCAGAGAAGGAGAAAATAAATAGCAAAAAATAAATATATTTTATTATGGCAGGAATAACATATGCTATACGAAGTAAGGCAAGGTGAAAAGAGTGAGAAAGAAATGGGGCATGTATTATTTTATATAGGTTGGACCAAAGGGGTGGTATTAAAGCCAGAATGTGAATGAAGTAAGGGAGAGAGCCATGGATGCACTTGAGGGGAAAACATTGCTGGCAGCAGAGGCAAAGTCTCTGAAGTGGTGTGCAGGGTGTTGTGATCAATAACAAGGGGGCCAGAAAGAGATGGAGACCTGGAGACTTGAGTAGGAGCCACATCATGTCAGGCCTTGAGGGCCCTATGTGAACACTTAGGTTCTGAGTGGTGCTTAGGACGCTGTGGGATTTGTTAATGGCATAATTTGCGTGATCTGCTTTACCCTAAAAGGTTGTTACATGGATTGTAGGCTGTGGGGAAGCATGAAATCAGTCAGGAGGTATTGCCATAGGCCATGTGAAGGACAATGGTGGCTTGGACTAGAGGTGGTGGCAGTGGAGGGTGTGAGGCTGTTAGGTTATTACAACAGTAGGCTTTGCTGCTGGATGTGGGGTATATGCAAAAGAAAAGAGCAAATGATGACTCTTAGGTTTTAAGACCTAAGAGATGAGCTGGAGAGTGGTAAGATTTATTGAGATTTAGAACATTGTAAGAGTGTCAAGTGTCTGCAGTGAGGCTGGGAGTGAATATGAAGAGTTCAGTCTCAGACATATTAAGTTTTAGATGCCCAAAGATGATAACATCTAACAAAGGAGATGTTGAGAAGACAGTGATATATAAGTCTGGAATTTAGGGGAGATATCAGGACTGGATATATAAATGAGGAAACCACCTTATGGAGATGGCATTTAAAACTATGGAATTGATTGAAATCAGCAAGGACTTGAGTGTGGAATAAAAAAGAAGAGACATGAGACTTGAACCTCTGGTTACTCAGACACTTAGTGGTCAGGCCTCAAACGTGGGTCCATTGAATGAAATGAGGAGTGGCTGATTCAATACAAGGAAAACCAGGAGTGTGGCCACCAACTGGGCTACAGATTCTGTTTATAATCTGATGTGTGAGGATGGCAGCTTGCTCTTCAAGATTGAAAATGCTTTTAGACTAACAACATTTTCGTTATTAAAGGAACTTAACAGTAACATTTTGCAAGTCCTGCACTTTACAGAAGCTGTGACTGAGACATGGAGGAGGTTAATCATTCAAAGCAGCAATTGGTTTTAGTCGATTAGGAACAATGCTTTCAGAAAGTTGGAGAGATGGCAGACTGCGCCAGAGTTAAGTATCCTGCAGTGAAGTTGGCATTGTTACCAGCCGCTTCTATCTTTGGACAGGAAAAGGAGGTACCAGGAACAGTCACAGGCATGGGAGGGTGACCGCTTTTCTTAGAAATTCTCCCTCCCAAGGATCAGCCATTGCAAACTTTTTAAAAGCCCTTTTAGTATGTCTGATACAATTCTCGACACTGGCAAGCTGCAGAGTGAGAAGATAAATGTTCTCCCCTTCAAGATCTTTACCCTTTTAATTGGTGGTAGAGTTGAACAATCTATAGCAGACATACCTTTTCACATATAAATGAATTCAAAAGTTAGGTTTTTAAAAAATCAGAAATTAAGGAGACCTTAAAGCAATAGAGATGATTCCTTAAAAGAGTGCAGTGAATAGGACCACTGGCATAGGGTTTAGCATCCATTCATTTTACTTAGTAAATTAATGCTTTTGTTTGTTCTCAGTAAGAGACCACTAATGGGATGAAGCGATCAAACTGTGAAAGGATATAAGGATTTTTCAAAGAATTCCAAATTAAGAAGTTATATTCATGCAGGTGATGATGAAATTAATACCTACTGTAAAACAGAATGTTCTAGGATAAAAGGCTACTTTCAGTTAATCTTCATTCGATCACATCATATCTTGTAAAAATTCCTCTGTCCTTCTAGAGCATATATTTTAAATGGGCTTGGAAGACAATGACACTGTGATAGAAACTGAGTATGACTACATCTGGGAATCGCTTTTTACTATTATAATATGTTTTTTATCCTTTATCTTTTTTAGGCCCTAGTTGCTCTTTACATTAAAGTCCATTCAATATTTAGTTATGACACACAAGGAACTCTTCCCCCTCAGGTTGGAGAATGACTTTAGATACGTGGCCATAAAATCTTTTAGTCTCTGAGCATCAAGCAGTTCTAAACTGTCAAAAATGAAGGAAGAAATAAAACATCTGGGCCTTTAAAAAAATGACAGCATATCCAAATTATATATTTACGTATGTGTGTGTACACACACATACACTCTCACATACACACACACATTTACCTCTTTATCTAGAACATATGGACTTACAGATTTTAATGCCAAGCCATACGTTTCTGTCTGGCATCATATGGCTTAAATATGATTAAAACTATCCAGTCCTCTGGTGTGCTTCTTTGCTACGTATTATCTAAATCATATGAGTGAGAACTCCCATTAGAGCAGAGGGGGAAAAATAAGCTGCTATAATAATCCTTTTACAGTTTGTTTTGGGGAGTGAAGGATGTGAAAACTCGATGGAGACATAAAAATTTACTTTACAATAATAACTGGATGACTCTGATATAATCAGTATTTTTGGTGGTATTTTATATTTTAATTCATGACTTTGCACGAAACAAGATCCAAAAGAGGGAAAACACTGTGGTAAAATTCTATGCTTTTAAATATAGCGGGCAGCTGGAAAGAGTGTAAATGTGTGTGCTGATGTGAGGGGTGTGTAAGGAGTTTTCAGCTGTGAGTATTTTTGGTAAATATCTACAAATCATATAGAGCACATACCATGAAAGGAAGATCATAAAGCTTGTAGCCTCTCACCATGTATTGGGTGAATTCCATGGGAAATCTCTAAACTAATTCTTGTAGACAGGATAGACGCTCATCTGAAGAGCTATTTTGGCTGACACTGGTTTCCTTTCCTTTTATTTGGGAGATCAAATATTGAACTTAGCTTCAAAAGTGAATCCATTATGGGTGGCCCCAAGGGAAAAGATGAAGAGTTCTTTTTCTTCCCGGTAGTGATGGAATTTTAAAATTTGTTCCCAGATTCTTAATAGGGTGGCATGGACAACAGATGTGGTCGCTCAGTGAATAATCTCACTGGGTCACTTCAGCCATGGAATTCCATCCCGCCCCACACTTTTGATTCATCATTAAAGACAGATTCATATGTTTTTGGCACAGAGGTAGAATATATATGTCACCCCTTACAACAGTACAAGTTTCTTGGTTATAGAGGGCTGTGATTTGTGGGGGAGGCTTAGGGTCAAATTCTTCCTGTCTCTTGTCATGATTGCAAAGGTGCGCTGCAAGTCAACATTCCTGGTCTTCTCTGTGTACTTCAAAACTGGGGTCCAGACAGAACTGTGCATTCAGATGAGATTTGTTGTGCAGTTCTACTTGCAGAATGCCACTCTTTAAACCAGTATTAGTGCACTGCAGGCAATGCACTCATCATGAGCTATTGTCTGCCATTTTGAAATATTATGAGGCAAACACTATTTATATTTTGAATGAATGTCCACAGAGTTGCACTCCACTAAATGAATATAAACTATTCTGATGGTACTGTGCATTTTATATGCTAAATAGAATTGTGGGCAAATATGATAATATCATTGCAAATTTTATTCAAATTGGTTTTAAAATTGCTTTTTTATAATGTTATATAGAAAATGTCTTAATTATCAGACTGTAAAAATGTCCACTCTGGTGTTGGTTTGAGGGCATCTGATAACTTTAATTTTTACTTTTCTTTCTTCTTTGTTCTAACTTATTATCATGTGGAGAGGGGTTACTGATTATTTTTTCAAATTAGTGAAAATGACTTTTTACTGTGATCTACGACACATGAGAGTATGGCCTTTAAGAAGGGAACAATTTGAAAGAAAAATTTTAAATGAAAGCCTACTTGCCTAGGAGACTCTGATGGGGATGAGAGTGTGTGCATACGTGTGCAGGTGCACAAAAACTCAGGCAGAAAGAGATGCACACTCGATGAGGTGATTTGACACTTGAGAGAGAATAAAGAAGCTAGCAACATCCAGATGTTATATTTCTGTTCCCAATGATGGTTTTGGTAGCTTTGGTTCTTCAGGGGAAAGGAAGGGAGCACACCTCTCCCATGCTGAAATCACAGAGGAGAAAGGCTAAAGCTTATTCTTTGTTGTACTTCACACTGAGTGCTTTACACAGAGCAGAAGCCCAATTAATGCTTGTGAAATTGAATTTATTGAATTGCACTGAAGGGAAAAGAGGACTCAAGGGACTTGGAAACTTCAAGAGTATCTTGCAAGAGGGTCAGTTTCAAGTAGAGACTGAAATTTTAAATCTCTGGATTTGTCTGTTGGGAACTAGAGAGACATATATCTTATATGGGAAACAAATATCAAATATACGCATTGTAACTGCTGAACATTTGGTATTGCTGATGACATACTATGGACTATTTACATATGATATGTGAAAGAGTATATTAATTTCTAACTGTAACATTATTGTAATATACCCGAAACTAAAATTTATTTGCTTTTCTTTAGATTTCTATGAATTTTTGAGCAGAAAACAGGTAAAGTGAGAGAAAATGGCATATTTTCAGTTAGTTAATTATGATTCCTAATGGAAAACGTTTACCCACTAAATTTGAAGTTTAATTTAAGCTATATTTAAATTTGAATTAATCTAAAAAGCCAAAATATTTTTGGCATTGGCAGTAGAGACTTTAAAAAATGTTCTCATAAACTAATAGAGATTTAAGATTGTCCTCAAATTTTGAAGATAGAATAGTGTTTGGGTTGTGATGAAGTGTGAAAAATTTCAGCATGGAAGTTATTTTCATGAAATTATGAGTGTGTGAGAACATCTCTCTGCTTAATTAATTACCACAATAAATACTACAACTAACACAAAATGAAATGGTGAAAAATTTGTTCAAAAAATAATCAGGGGGGAAAAATTAGGTTTTACTTCTATAGTAAAATATACAGGGTAGTTGATAAGATACTATTAGACTCTTATATAAAAAAAATAAAGAATTGGATAAAATTTGTTCAAAAAGTTTTGTTGGTTTTCTTGTTTCCTTTTCCTTTCTTTGTATACACTGTACCAAGTATTTTTCTTTCTGTCATTCTCTAATTTCTATAATTCTTAAATATTCCTTTATTTCTTTTGTATTTGTAAGCAAATAACTACAAAAAGCAAAATAAAATTATTCTACCTAAATCTTAAGGACACAAAGATAACATGTCATTCAATGATGGATTTTTTATGTCTCAAATATCATACAGACCTAGAACTAGTTTTCCAATAAAGCTAGTAATTTTAGTTTAAAAAAAATCAAAAGTTATTGTGAAATGAAGAGAGACAGTATCAAAGGAACATAAAATTTCACAAATTTTCTAATAATGTTCTTGAAAAAACTAACCCAATTGCTTGCATTATTTTTATATCAAATCTTTGAAAATACTCAATATAACTATTTAAACGAAAATCTGTTATAATGAATAATACAGTGAAGTAAAAATGTGACTACATTTTTTTTTTTTTAGTAACTTTTCCCTGGAGAAGAGATTTCTCCCACCCCCCCTTATTTGTTTAATTATTTATGGTGACATTGGTTAATGAAATCCAATAAGTTTTAGCTGTACACTTTAACAGTAAGACATATATATACACTGTGCGTTCACTTCCCATAGTTACATTTCTTTCTGTCACCACATATTTGACCCCCTTTACCCCGTCCACCTCCCTGCTCCTGCCTCCCCCTGCCTTCTTATAACCACTAGTCTATTGTAAATGTCTATGAGTGTCTATTTGTCCTGTTCATTTGTTGCTTTTTGGTTTATATCCTACATATAAGTGATATCATGTGATTTTCAACTTTTTCTGTCTGGCTTATTTTGCTTAGCATGATTATCTCGAGGTCCATCAAGGTTGTCACAAATTTCATCTCTTCTTATGTCAGGTTGTCAGTATTTCATCCCTTCTTATGGCTGAGTTATATACCATTGTGTATATGTAGCACGGCTTCTTTAGCCAATCATCTATCACAGGACACTTTGGTTGCTTCCATATCCTGGCCTTTGTGATAATGCTGTTATAAACATCGGTGTGCAAATATCTTTTCAGATATGAGTTTTCAAGTCTTTGGGGTAAATACCCAGTAGAGGGATTGCTGGATCATATGGTAGATCAATTCTTAGTTTTTTGAGGAACCTCCATACTGTTTTCCATAGTGGCTGTACCAATTCGCAGTCCCACCAGCAGTGCATGAGGGTTCCTTTTTCTCCACATCCTCTCCAACATTTATTACTTGTCCTGTTGATTATAGCTATTCTAACAGGTGTGAGATAGTATCTCATAGTAGTTTT
This sequence comes from Rousettus aegyptiacus, assembly GCF_014176215.1. Classification (NCBI taxonomy): domain Eukaryota; kingdom Metazoa; phylum Chordata; class Mammalia; order Chiroptera; family Pteropodidae; genus Rousettus; species Rousettus aegyptiacus. Next base: position 29,734,196 of record NW_023416286.1, read on the forward strand.
GATTTGCATTTCCCTAATAGCTAGCAGAGATTTCTTTTCAATTAATAAATAAAACAAAAGTTAAATAATGCACATTAAAGATTATCTGGTGATTCAGTGACTGCTTCTTGTCAGCTGCATGTTCTTTCCTTTGGATCAGTAAGCAAGATAAAAGAATTGCAATATCTTCAAAACATAACTTTTATTGAAAAAATGTGAATGAAATATATTTAGTGGTGACTGGCTAAACATATTATTACGAGCTGAAAGTTTGGACACTTGGAACTGCATACCCATGACAGATGAAAAAATATGAAAGGAGAATTACCATAAAATATTTCCCCAACAGAAGTAAGGAAGAGATCTAATCTGATATCATCTGGGTTATATAAAAATGTCTTAATTAAGAAAGAAAAATGCCAGGAAGTTTACAGAGTTGGAAGAGTTTGAGTTTACTGATTAGAATATATAGCAATATAGCTTTCAGAGGGACTAGAAAATATTTTACTGATTATGAAAACATGCATCAGCAAAGATGATAGACCTTTGACCCTTTACCTTCCTTTCTTTCATGCTAATAATAAAAGTTTAATCAATGAAAAAATAAACCATTAACAGACTTTAGGTATAAATATAACAGAGATGAGCAATAATATAGAATAAAGCAGTGAAAAATCTAGAATGAACCATTGGAATTGGGTAACTATTGTATCATCCATTGATAAAACTATTACAAAGGAGCGTGTGTGTACACGCATGCACGCACATGAATGAGTGTGTTTAACCACTGACATGGCTTCTCTCGTACTGCTTTTTCAAATATTATATTTAAAAACAAGTGATGAAGTCTCACTAAACTATTTTTAGTGTGAACTGATCCTTTTCCATTTTCTCTTTTCAGTGAAGTTGGATTACATGAAGCGAATAAAGCTGCTTTACTTGATCTTATCAGCCTATAGCAGATGAAAGAAGAATTTCTGATGGCATCTGTGTCATTGACTGCAGTTGTTAGAGAAATAGAATGGTTGGTGAGCCCTATACTCTAAAACAATGAGAGTTTTGGAGAGTATTTTGACAGTAAGACTGCATACAGGCAGGGTAAATTTTTCGGCTCATATCTGATGGGAGCGTAATCATATATTTATTGAATTAGGTAAAAATTGAGAGAAGGGGAGGGAAAAAAGAAAAAATAAGTTTTATGATTAGAATAATGCTGAAAGCACTAGTAGATACCAACATCAATAGTTATTAAGTATGTTGTTTACACAAATGTATCAGTATTTTTGGCCAGTACAATTTTCCTTGCCCAATAGTTCTTCAAACACTTGAAACTGAAAAAGATAAAGCTCAGTAACTCCAGTGACCTCCAATATTCTCAGATTTAGGTGTAGATGATAAGCTTTATGATTCAAAGTTCTTGATCAAAGTTTTGAATTTTGATCTTGAAACAGAAGCAAAGCTGTGAGAAAACTGAGATGCATCTAAATTTTAATTTAGAATCAGTGTCGTAAGAATTGCAAGCTTAAAAATGCAGGTGCTCAACCTTTGGCTAGGATGAGATTAGTGCAGAAGAGACTAATTGAATAAAGTTAGTTGCTTGTAAATGTGTTCCTGATACGCTTAGCCAAGAAGAGTGATGGAGGAGTTCTTTTGACTAATAAAACATTTCATGCTCTTGAGTATGTCTTCAGATCTGTATCGAAGCTGAAATAAATGAGCTATTGATAAAAAATGGGGTGAATATTGAGAGATGCCAGGAAGAACCATTCCACTTAAACATTTAATTTGTGCCAAAATAATTTGTTTGAAATTCTGAACTCTGTATATTAAAATTCTAGGCTATAGATTTGGGGACATATAGCCAGCTTTGAGATTGGCAGGCTGAAAGAAAGAAGGATCGATGAGCCTAAAGTGAAATTCCATGGAAGGATTGGGACTTTCCAAGAAGGAAATATTAGGGTGAAAAGAAGGGATCTTTTTAGAGCTGTGAAGAATAACAAAAACTGTTCAAGGTGGGGAACAGGAATTTGCATTTCTGAAAAATTGCTTCCAGGAAGAGCGCATCCCCCAGTGTAGAGGTGTACCTTTGGTTTTCTTATATTGTTTTTTAACAGTTGAAACACATCCTGTAACAGGTCTATCACTCCTCAGATCATTACTACTGCGCAAGGCCTTTTGGGATTAATCAAAACTCAGCTGCATGGGATATAGATATACCGTTCAGGCTGAGGTCAGTGAAGGGCCTGGTGAGCTGGTGTCTATTTAGAGACAGTACTTCTTCAGAAAACTGAACCCAGCTGCTATGACAACAACAACAACAAAATGAACTGGAAACCATAAGCCCTGGCCCTCCACTCTTAGGAAACATATATCCATGTCTAATAAAAGTGTCCACTTTTAAAAAGAGCCCCAGTATCTTTGCCACTTTGAAAGAATCTTTACTCTTCACGTGTGTGTACTTCGCATGTTCCAGAATGTTCACACTTAATATTTTCCCATCTGGCTTTGAGATAAATCTGGAAAAATGTTTGAGCTGCCATTTTTCAAGGTGAAAAGCAGATGCTAAATCTTAATTATCAAAAATATCAGGGTGTTTTTGAGAATACTGCTCTCCACATCAGTAAAACTTTTCAGTTCTTTGTGTAATATCTCAGAAAAAGAAATTTTAAATTGTAAAAGAGATCATGATGAGCTTATTCAATACTTAATAGGCAATGAAATGGAGGTCTATAAGGATTAGATAACTTGCTTAGATCATTTTTATAAAAATTTTAAAAAGTCTTGAACTAACTCTCTAGGTTTTAGATTGGGTGAAAAAAGATCATTTGTTTATTCCTTTCTTAGCAAAATGCTCACTGCATCTCCCCAAGTTCAAAGCTAGCTTTCTTTCACTGCTCGACACTCTCTCGATCCAGAACTTGACTGTAAGTGGAAGGGGAGGGAAGCCTACTGAGAGTATACTCCTCGAACAAAGTGCTCGCTTTTTAAACACAGTAAGAATAATAGCAGAAAAAAAGTGATTTGTAGGGGGAAAGTCAAGAAATGAGCTTAATTTTCACAACTATCTTTTAATAAACCAAAGAAAACATGAGTATGTAACAGACTTTTGCTAATGGGGACGAGATTGAATAAAATAAATGAAAGTCTGTAGTGGGAAGAGAGAGTAAGAGAGAGATGACATATATAAGAACAATCGGAGAACATTGTGTAGATAGATACAGAATATTGGCTGGCTGGGAGAGTGTGCAGTAAATGAAGGTGTTCAGACTTTGCTATGTGATTGTGCTGAGTCAATATTTATAAATGAAATAGCTAGTAATACATTCATTAATTGGGATCCTGTTTACAGTTTAATTCAGAAGAAAACCTATTGTTTTGCTATGGAATGACCTAAGCCTTTTTAAATGTTTAAATTTGTAAAAATGCTAATTTTATTTAAGCCCTCACTAAAAAGACACAAAGTAGCCAATTGACACATACTTGTAAAAGGCAAGTACGTTATTTCCACAGACAAGGAATGAAATATAACACAGTTAATAAGTATTTCTTCATTTATGTTAATGTGTTAAACCTAACCCCTGCTTATTAGAATGAAATAAGTGCATTATTAGAAATCACATTTTAGGTCAAGCAGAAGATAGCTCTACGCAATATTCTTGCTGAATAAATAAATAACTACTTGCGATTGATTTTCTAAAGGAGACATCAATTGAAACAAGTGATTAAAGTTGACAATGGAATTGTACAAATGACCTTAATTAATGAATTTTCTAATCTTTTCCATGTTTATGGACATTAGTCCTGTTTGCGCACCGTGTACATAACTATGCATGCATTACAACTAGAGACACCCATAATTGGATGCAAATGATGCTCAGATACTGATTCTGTGGTGTCCATGTACTCTAACATATCTTTTTTATCTTAAGCTGGAAAAAGTTCTAACTTTCCTTTTTTTTCTTTTCTTTCTTTTTTTTTTTTTTTACTGCCACTGACCTGGCGACGGTTAACTTGGCAAAGTCCCTAACCAGATCCCAGATAAAACCAACCATTTTCAAAACATCAAATCTTCTTCTGCAGCTTTGGATTAAGGATTCTAACCCTAAAAATAAAGTTCTACTTCTAAACATCCCTTCTCTTTGTAAATACGATAAACCGATGGCTATTTTGCTCATACTCCCTGACAGTAGTAAGATAATGTCACTCTTCAAATAAGTTTTTACTTATTGGTTACCTTTTGATGGGTTTATCAGCTGCCAGCAAATAATGGATAACTATTTTGGTAAAGCCAGTCATGACCGGCCTATAAATGAGAATATCCCTGTGTGAAGTCTGAGAATGACAGGTAGGTCTCCATGGCATGAACATCTGACAGAATTAGAACTATCCTAATGTTTTGTCTGTCTCCTCAGCCCTCTGTAGATTTAGGGTATAAAGTTCTCCTTCTCAATAAGATGACCAGTCCATAGACGGACTTAGATTAAAAGGTGATGTTACTACATCAGGAACTTTGAAATTTGTAGTGATGCCATTGCTTCATATCTGATGAAGTAAAATTATCTCATTGGGCAAAAATTTTAGAAATTCAGTTTAAAAACTATCCTTTCTTCTACTGTGCTGGAACCCAATTGTCTTAATTTCTCAAAAATGTATACAGCATTAATGAGCCTGTTTTTTCTCCTACACATAAAATATAATACACATTTGATGCTTGCTCATTTGTATTTTCATGAGCAATAAAAATGTTTTGCTCCATGTATAGTACTCTACCACATATTTTTAAAGTTTTTAGTGAAAAATCAGGAGGATTAGGTATTGTATGAGACTGTCTTATGTTGCTGAAACATTTAACCTATAGCTGTACTTTCTTCTTCTGTTTAAACATTTATCAAGCCTAACACAAATCAAATGTAGAAACATGCTCAGATATGAACAGACATGTTTTCCTTCTGTGTTCTTGAGAACACTTCATTTGGGATTAGTAGTTTCATAAAATCACAAATATAGATGTCAATACATTTTACATTATATAGATAAAATTGCAGAGGTAAAAATCTTTGGATTCACTGATGCCTAATTTGGAACCCACAAAATACCTGACAGGTCCTAAGATGAACAGAATGATAATGTCTATCTTCATATAGTTCCAAATGTGACCATGAAACTATAATTCATTAACTGTATGATTGCAAGATAGTGTTCATTTCTGTCACACAGGTGTGCAATTTTTGTGGGCAGAAAAACATAAAATGAGTTTAGAGTATGGTTTAATGAGTAGGACCACAGTTTAATATATTCATTTAGAGTTGCATGAGAATGTAGATAATGTAGATATTAATTCTTACATTTATAGAACATCTTTGTCTTTTCAAATTCATTTTTATTCAGTCAATTTCATTTAAGAATGTTTCAATGTATTTATAATAAATGAGAATACATATAAACCTTCCAGAAGATCTCTGGGAATACGGAATTATATTAATAACACTCTTAATGTCATTTATCTGACATGGGATCTGATTATGCCATTAAAGACCTAGTTCTCTGATACTCACACTGGGATTAGAAACACCTGAATTGGGGAAACATCCCAGAAACTAGGAATAGTTATTTTTAAATTCAATAGTAGAATTCACACTTTCATAATGGTACAATTCACAGGTCCTCCTTTTTTGGGAAAGCTAAATCTTGTTAGAGAGGAAATTTATATGTTCATGATAAATTAGAAAACAACATGGAAACAATCTATAAAATGGATAGAGAGTTTCAGTCTGTACATGTCATTCTGAGGCAATTCAGAACCTGAGAAAAATCACGGTGGGCTGGTGTTAGTTCAGGCAGACTCCACAGAGGGGGTAAATCTTGTGAGTATTCAAGATGTGTAGGGTCATTATTAATAGGGAGAGAGGAAAGAAGAACAGAAGCAAAGGTAATTGCGTGCAGGTCAGGCAGCAAAACTGGTTATGAGTGTGGAAAAGAGGCAAAAAGCGTTAGTTTGGACATGGTGAGACTGAAAACATAAATTGGAGTCTGTTCACACAGGCCCATACTGCTCCATGCAGGGCTTTAAATTTGTCTATATGCAAAAAGAAGCTAATATAGATCGTTAACAAATAGAATACATAGTAAAAGTGACTGTGTTACTCACTTGGATAATCAGAATGAAGTAAAGTTGTGACACTCAGAAACTAGGTAGAAAACTATAAAAAAATGAGAAACGAAATGATGATGGTCCAAATTAGAGTAGTAGTAGTATGACATGGGAATGAAGAAATAAACACCTGGGTGTAGGATGAGAGAGAGATGCCCCAAAGGGGACTTCAAATTATGCTGCTCAGGATAGCAAGGTTACATGAGAACCATGAATAGAAAAGGAAAGTTAGACTAGGGATTGATTTTTGATTATCATATACAGTCAAGCTTGACTTCAAAAACATGACCACCTGATTCAATATGTTCTATGAACAACTGAAAACAGGTTGAGAATAAAGGTTTGAGTAGAAACAGCAGGTTTAATATTGAGCACATAGGTGGCCACTGAGATGGCAAGCCTAAATGAGCAATCTAAGGAATTGGATAAAGCAAAGCAGAGAGTGAGAAATGGACATTTGGGAATTTTATAAAAGGAAACCAGTAGAAAGGGAAGAAAAAAGGAAATAAAGAGAAACTAAGAAGGTATTAGAAGAGCTAAGGGAAGCCAAGGAAGAGATTGCCAGGAAGGGGAGGCCCATCACGTTGAAAGCTGCAGAGATGGAGGGAGCTGAGTACAAGGCAAGGCTATCTAGATTTAGGATTTCTTATTTGTTCCATAGAGGTTGTAAAAATGAGATTAAATGGTTGATTGGACAGGGGGCATTTGGCACAAATGTTAATCTCTTAAGATGCCAAGTTTTCGATTTATATTTTAGATGCTTTTTCCTTCTATCAGGGAATGAGTTACCAACTTCTCAGTTTGTTTTTTACTGGAATTTAGCCGTTCAGCTGAACTAATTTAAGTTTTCGAGCTTATGAACAGCTGCAACTTTGTATTTAAATTTCATCTGCTCTCTGTCCTATTTAATGTTCCAGTAACAATCCATCTTACTTTCAAGTCTGACAATTTCATAAGGGTATTGACCACCCACAGAGAGCGTGCCTTCAAAAGGGAAAACCCTTTAAGAACTGTGTTGAGTGAAGCAAAAATGCTTAGATTGTAGTCAATACTATTGGAACTGAACTGGCATTGAGTGCAGTGATTCAGAAGAATTAGTTTCATTTTTTTTTTTAGTGATGGTTCAGGAAAGTGATAACATCCAGGAAAACAATGAAATTTAGAGCATTGTAACGGTCATTGGGATACTATGCTCTATATGTGAGCAGTCCTGCTATATAATTTCAGTAAAAGTGCAGTTAAACACGTAGAACTAAAAACGGCATGAACTATTCAGACACTGAAGATTTTCCAGATGAATGGTTCAGGTCCCTTTAAGTAAGAATAATGGGCAGGGCTATATTTTACTTGTTTTATAATAGACTTCTGATAAGAATTGACTTTATTCTAATGATAGAATGGGACATACGTTAGTCTAATATTAGAATAAATGGCTTCAGTTTAATAATCTTAAATACAAAAATGTGAATTAAAAAAAAAAAAAACCCACCATGGCTATTGACATTTAGAAACCTCTTAGTACCAACATAGTCCTGTGTTAAAGAGACAGAGATTGTAACCGAGTTTTTTCTTATTCTCACTGAACAGCTTTGTATTTAAGTAATCTTTCTTTTTTCTTTGACAATATGATTCCTATCCATAAATATTTCTAAATCAGGAGAGTGCGCCTTTAAATTAAGTCTGTCCCTGAAGTGACCCATATCTGGCCATCGGGTAACCTGTATCAGGTAGTACCACATGTTCACAATCAACCCTAGCATGCACCCTTTGGGCTGATAACTAAAATGTGACAATTCTGATAATTAAACCACCTAAAGCTAGAGGCTGATGTCTTGCATTAATTCAAAACAGCTTAAGGTGAAATTCAGCGCACTATCCAATTACCGGAGACACGGCTATATACGCTCTCAACCATGTTGGCATGGCTTTCCTCAGATACACTAAACTTAGTATCTGACAAAAACTGTATTTTAAACTATTAAAGGGCTAGGTAGCCTGTTTAACTCTGAGTCTCTCTGAAGACTTCTGATTAACAAGGCTGTGTAGGTTGGGGATGACATTTTCTAATCAACTTAACATTCATAGAGAAATTATACTTTCCTATATCATTCATTAAGAGCTAAGGGAGTTCAGATTTTTGGTTTATATGGGAAGTCTCAATTAAGTAAGATAATGAAGAAGAAAAATAAAAGCAAATTACTGTACTTTTATACTGCAGAATAATTTTAACATTTATATGCGTAGATTCCATTAGCGGTGAAGGAAGTTCAAAATTTAATCGCTCTTCCAAAGTGCAACCAGGAAATACTAAAATGGGAATGTCAGTTCCAAAGATTATAGCTTTCGTATGTTCGTTGTTTAAAAGCGAGCACAGTCAAGAGGAACATCACTAATTTTAGGTTAAATTTCTAATTATTACCTATTTAATTAAATTGTTACACCTGTTTTCTACCATCACCACTACTGTGATTAAACAGCATTAAACAGTATGCCAACAAACGCCCCAATGCATGTGAAGATAGTGAATTTCATTTGATTTAAATTTGTACTTTTCATGGGCTGTCTATCTAAAAATTTGTACAAGCCTGGCTCTATCAGAGGGCAAGACTTGGAAGTGACAAACTAAAGTTGAGCCTTACCTGGGACACTGCTTAGGATTATTATGTGATTTTAATAGCTTGCCTTTTACTCACACATACCCATACAGTGTATAATCATAGGCATGAAATAGCTAAAAGTCAAAGCTTTAAGGCCCTCCAATCAACAGAGAATGCTTAATAGTTTAAAAGAGAAAGATTGATTTGAATTCATGATTTCTGTATCATACAGTTGCCTATTCTAGGTTGTTCCTAAATTTGAAGCTGCATCTTAACTTCAAAAATCCAAGAGATATAAAATCATCGAGTGCATTCTGGAGTCCGAGAGGCTGATCAAAGAATGTGCAGAAGCGAAACTCTGTTCTTGGGCATTAAGTGCTGGACATGGAATTTTGTAGTGAATTATATTGGAGGAAAGCAAATGATCTCAAAAATACTTGAAGCATGTGCAGGTATGATTCAAAGAAACATCATTCTAGTATAGATTAAAGGGTAGTTAACAAGGACAAAGAAGAAAAGTAAAATGGAAAAAGGAACCTGTAGGATAGACCTGTAGCCATCTAGATTAAAGGATGTCATAATTTCCTAACGAAGAGAAATCATAAAATTCATTAGAAACAATATATTTTGTTGGGTATATCGTTATGCTTATGTTAATAACCTAGCAAACTATATTTAGTTATTAATCCGTCCTGTATATTTTGTTCTTTTCCTAGATGTCAATGTACTTTTTAAAAAAATCACTTATGTACATCTTAATGTTATATACACAATGTTATGTGTCCATGATATCTCAATAAAGCTGAAAAAAAAATCACTTAGCCACATGTAAAGATAGCTATTTAAATTTGGTAAACCCAACAGGCAACTGAGACTCAAATTCTGCTATACAGAATGGTCAGTCCAATTTCACATTGTCCGTTACAATTGAGCCTATGGGACTGGCACCTAAGGTAAATAAGGTGAGCAGGAAGAAAAACTTTTAAAGGTGTACTATATAAGAACTCATGGAATAAAACAAGAAAGTATTTAAAGTATTCGCTCAGTTCTAATGTGCCAAATTTCTTTAAGGTAGCTATTTTCTCTAGCTTCCAGATTTTATTTATGTTGGCTCAATGGAAAACTTTCTTCATGGAAAAGGACATTTGAGCAGGTGTCAGGCACTAAGAATAATGTCAGATATTAATTATCCAATTTAGAAATATCACTGAATTAAAATGGAATTAAACTGAATTTAAACTGATCATTACCTAAAGGTTTATTAGTAAGGTGTAATATCAAAATTAAACTTGAAACAATATAAGATTTTTAAACCAGATTTTTTTTGATTACTTTGAATTTTTAATTTGAATATGAAATGAAGGTATGTGAAATGAGAAGCAGCTGAGAGTTTCCTTAACAGTGGTAATAGTTAGCTGAATATTAACTTCATGTCCATAATGTACTTGATGTGTGTCATATATATCAGTTAGATATATAGATTACATATAAGTTGTTAAGTAGTAACACTGTAAATTAAAGAATACAAGAAAAATCCGAAAAGTTAAATGATTTAAATGCATTTGCATGTATTGGACTAATATTTCTTTCATAAGTTTGCTTCAAAATTAGAATACATTTGTATTTAGTTTTTTATCTAGCACTTCAAAATTATTAGCAAAAAATATTGAAGTAAAAGTTGTGGGAGAAAATGCTTCAAGAAATTTCTTGATGTTTGCTCTACGTATTGGAAGTGTTCATGTTAAAGGAGACTTGGCACAAATATACGTGTAAAAGACTATACATACTTTCAAGTCCATATTTAGAACAATAACAAGATTATTTTCATTAAGCTTATTCTTTAAATATTTTACTTCTAAGAAGAGCTCAGTGAAAATATATATCCTATTAGTAGTATGTTAGCATGCTATAAAATATGAGTACTATACACCTAATAAGAAAAATATTTCCTATGCGATATTTAATTTTTCAGTTAGGATTTAACATGCATTTTATAGTTGCAACTTGATTAGGACATTATTATTGGTTCCTATGTATTATTTTTAAAGGATTCAAATAAAAGAGAAGCATAGTTACAGAATTTTTCTTTTTTTTTTTTTTTAATACCAAGTAGGGGCCATGTTGCTTAAATTCTAATCGATTGTTTAAAAATGTTGAGCCTCCATGTTCTTTGTACTTTATGGAATTTCTTCTTAGACACTAGAAATGAGAAGCTTTCAACATCCAAAGGTAGTAGACATTCTCAGGAAGCAAGTAGCTGTTTAGATCAAGGGGAAAAGAAATACAACTTGCAATGCTTATAAACTATACAAAGGGCAGCATGAAAATATTTGATAATTATATTTATTAAAGAGGAGTACTAAGAAAAATGTCACAAGAAGCACCTTTGATACCAAGATCTAGAGAGTTTAGATTTTTAAAAAACAAACAAACAAATGAAATAGCATTAACACATTTTTTCCATAAAAAGCCATTAGGAGACTTGCTTGCAGTGGAACTTCCAATTCTGTAATATTGTGGTGTAACAAAGAAGATGTATTTGGTCTTCCTCCCTGTTTCCTGGGAAAGAGTTCCTAAAACACTTGTAATTTCCTGGTTGGGGTGAGAGAGGTATCTTTTGTGATTCATAATAAGCCCATTTCAACCAGATTTAAATTTATGTTAATGAGATGGCTGGTTTCTCAAAGCCTTGGTTAGCTTCTGGATGAGGGTTTTTTCTAGGAGGGACCAACCACATGATTAGAGGGTTAGAACTTTTAGCCCCTATCCACCCTCTGAGGATAGGAGAAAGGCTTGGGATTAAGTTAATCACCAGCAGTCAGTTATTTAATCAATCATGCCTACATAATGAACTTCCATAAAAACCCTAAATAATGGGGTCTGGTGGGCTGCCAGTTGGTGAATACATTCACATGCAGGGACAGAGGATACTGCACTTGGGACCCTTCTGGATCTCACCTGACAGACCTCTTCATCTGACTGTTCATTTGTATCCTTTGTAATAACCTTTATAATAAATCAGTAAGAGTAAGTAAAGTGTTTTCCCTAAATTCTGTAAGCCATGATTATCAATCCGAAGAGAGGGTTATGAGAAACTCCAATATGCAGCCAAATTAGGCATAAGTGTGTGTAACCTGGGGACCCACTACTTGCAATTGGCATCTGAAGTGGAGGGAAGTATCGTGGAACTGAGCCCTTAACCTGTGTGCTCTGCACTAACTCTAAAGACAGTTAGTGTTGATTGAATTAAATTATAGGACACCCGTCTGGTTCTGCAGAGAACTAGAGAACTGTTTGGTGTGAAAAACCCACACATTTGGTGTCAAAAGTGTTTTGAGTAGAGAAACAGTGTTATCCTTTAAAGTCAAATTATAAGGAATAAGATTGAAGTTAAAACCTTGAGGCTAAACAAAGTCATTGAGACAATGATTTGTATCATGGGGGTACATAGAGATCGGCAGATGCCATTTTTAAATCTTGTGTTAGTATTTTGACTACTCAAAGAACAGGGAAAAAACATAAGACTGAAAAGAAAAAATATATTTTTTAAAATAAGGGATACCACAGAATATTATTCAGCCCTATAAAAAGAAATGAAATTCTGATACATACTATGACATAGATGTATCTTTAAAAATTATGCTAAGTGAAATAAGCCAGATAATAAAAGACAAATATTGCAAGATTCCATTTAGACAGAGTATGTAGGATAGGGAAATTCATAGAGACAGGATGTAGACTGTAGGTCGCTAGAAGAATGGGAAGAGGGAGAATAAGTTATTGTTCGATGGGTTGGTACAGATTTGTTTGGGATGGTGGAAAAGTTCTGCAAACAGATCATGGTGATGGTTATACAATGTTGTGAGTGTGCTTAATTCCACTGAATTGTACACTTAAAAATGGTCAAAATTATAAATTTCATTTTATGCATATTTCAGCACAATAAAAATTAAACGTTTTAAAAAGAAAAAGAACACTCTTAGTAGTTATAGCCAGTTAGTTTAGCTTTATTATTCCTATGTTCAAGACAGGCAGGAGACCTTGAACTAACTGGGCTAGCCAAATAACTACTTGGTTATCTGGGAAGCAAAGTTCTGTATGATGTCCGATTGATGGATAAACCTATCAGTATGCCATAAAAAAAAATAATCGGCTCATCTAGAATTCAGTGTAAATAATGAGAATAGTTCCACAGGATTTTGTCTGGAGAACACAACTATTTAATGTGTTTATCAAAATGTGTTATTTCCCCTGAGGGACTGGTATGCTTCCTCCTATCTGTTAATGAGAACCTTATAATTGAATATGCTTCCATTTATTTCCTCTAGCTACTGGAAAGCTCAGACAAAATATGATGCTCAGTAACAACACTCATCTTATGACTAGCATATTTATGTTCTCCTCGTCTCTGAAACTAATCCTCTATTTCTATTTATAGTTTATTATTTCACTATAGGTTTTATTTTTTATTTTTTTTTTAAAATTGGATATTGTCTCAAGTTCTTTGTGATAAGAAGCAAAGATCATAATTTAAAAATTGTGATTAACAATGTGCAAGATAGAGTCCTATTAATTTGACTCTGGTAATTCTTTGAAATCATTTCACACCCTGTTTCTCTGCTTAATCATACTTTAAGGAGCTCATTCAATGCTATAGTTTAAGTTGTTACCTCTATGCTCATAATTCCAAGCTACATCTCTCATTATCCATCCAGGGGGTCAATTTTGAAGAAAGTGTTGGACCAGGTGAACAAATTGTTAATTAATCACCAAAACCCCCCAAATAGAGGTCTATAATAACATGGAAATATAAATTTTAGAATTAGAGAATTTAGAAATAATTATTTCTAATCCTCTAATATTACAAGTGAAATATTTGATATTAAGTATCCCACGTGAGACAACTAGCTAACAGTAAAGTCAGGATTATAGCCCAATTCTTCTCCCTCCACCTTTGCTTTCCCAGCTGGACTATGATACATCATAGCTTATGAATCTTCCAACTCCGATTCTAGGAATATGGCCTGAGTGATAGACTGGATACGGATCCCAGGGTTAGAAAGGGTTCTCTACCCCGGAATACTTAAATTGAAATTCTAACACTGAGAAAAGAAAAGCTCACCCCTTTCATTTTTCATTTAACATTTCTTTTCTGCACAGCCCAAGAGTACACAAAGTGATGGGGAACAAACATAATGAATTAATTCCCAGGTCCCATGTAGAGGAATAATTAATCTATTTGCTTCTCATTTTGATTCTGTACCTCCCTTTAAATTTCTTATTAGAATTGAGCAGATGCCCTCTATAAAGGGTTTTTCTCATAATGAAGTCAGAGTTTTGAGAGTCAGGGTATTGCAGCCTAACTCTACAGGCAAAGAAGGGGACTGCGGAAGTCCTTGAAAACATATTCTTTCAATTAAAACCTTGAACATCCAGAATTGACTCAAAATTACACTAGAGTATTTTCACCCTGCAATTTTTGACTTTCTGAAATGTGTGCCTATTTTCCCCTCAATGAAAAGTGTACAAAATTACAGAAGTTACATGAATGTGAGGAATAATTTAAAAGATAATTCTAATTGGGAAGAAAGTCACCGAGCCCAAGATGAAAAATGTCATTAGTTTTATGGTCTAGATGCCCAGCAAGGAAATGACTATGTTAATTGTTCAGCTTACATGTTACAATTCCTGCAATCACTTCATTTGGTGGTCAAAGTTAGAAAACCCAGGGAGCCCAACGGTTAACATCTGATTGTACTTTTTTGGCACTGTCTCTGTCATAGTTCTACAAGTCTCCAGGAAATACACTCTGTCCCAGTTATGTTTCCCTCACTTTTCAGTTTTAATATGTACTATCAGTGCTAATAAAAGTAAAGTGAAATAAGTTAAGGGGATCAGAAAGTAAGAGACCTAATGAATACATTTCATGTCCTAGAATAATGCTTCATGCATAATGTGTGGTCAATAAATATTACCCCCCACCCCGCCCCGACTTCCAATATCACTTTTTCCTGGTATAGTGTATTTATTCATGTTCATCTTGTCTATCTTCTTAATTGATGTATTTAAATTTTTTCTCTGTAAATTCTCCTTTTTATTAACTTCTTTTTCCCTGTTAATTATTTCACAGATGCCCCTTTCTCTTCTTGGTGTCAAATTAGAAAAGTAGTAAGATCACTGACTGAATCATTACCTGTGCCTCCATAGATGATTTAAAAATTCCATATACCAAAATAATACTAGCAATTGTGTTACCTTTTTAAACAGATAACAAGGAATAAATCATCCTTGGAATGTGGAGCAGAAGTAGAGCTAAGTTATCCCTAAGTGGGAAGAGTAGGGAGGAAGACCTTCCTCTAGAATTCTAATTTCTAGTCCAAGTCTATTTTATCATATAGTAGCGCAGTGAGTTATTCTCATTACATACATAAATTATCAAGAGTAAAGTAACAGAATGATAAGATGAAGTAAACAAAACAAGACTCTTATGTTTCATGGACAGAAGAATTGATCTGATCCTGGCCTTTATTAGGCCCATTTGGGCTGGCACTGGAAGTTTGCCATTGGAGGAGTCATGCTCAAAGCTTTATAGATTTCCTTAAATAATGAAGAAGGACTAGTCACTTGTCAGGGAAACTGGAACTCCTCTGTGAGTTTATGTAAATCTTTACTAAAGGGAGAGTACATTATTCCTAATCTGCTTTCAAAACCTAGGACATAGATCTCATTGAATAAATTTTTACATAACACCTACTAAGTACCAGGTACTGTTCTAGCTGATGACAATTTTCTTGACTCTCTATGACCTTGTATTGCTCATTTTCCTTGTATTAGCTTACTAAAAATTGGTTGGTAAACTTGGATATAATAAGTTACCACTGTATATTTTTAATAGTAAACTAATTGTTATTGATGAAATTATAACCACATTTTAATTACCCAAAGTCTTTTGTTGTTTTTAACTATTTTCAGCAACAATTTTTAATCTTTGCTTAATATTTGAAATTTTAAATAATTTTCAATCAGTTAATCCACTATATATTTCTAAGAAGCCAGGAATTTCATCTCCATTTTATAAATAAATAAGACTGAAATTATGTATGTAGGTTATCATTGGATCTTAAACTTGCTATCTTCCTCAGCTGGAAAGGAGAGGAGGAGAGGAAGGTGCCTTTGGCTGGTATAGGTCAGGAATCAACATGAGGCAGCGTTTAACAATGTTTCAATTACGAAGTGAATGAATAATTTTATGAAGTCTCATGAAATTTATAATAAATTATTTCAGAGAACAGGAAGGGCAATGCAAATGAAAATCTCATAATATTTATCCTATCCCCATTGACTATGTAACAGTTGAATTTTGAAAAATTAACTTAGACATCGTAAAAAAAATTTTGCCTATTTTATTTTTAAAATCAAATCTGAACATTAAAAGAAAAAAAAACTTTTTTTTTTTTTTTTAACTTCAGTAGTATGTGTATGCAGGCATGTTTGCAGGTGCCAATATTTGACAGGTCACTTTGAAATGTGCAACCAACTAAGCACTACAAGTGTGCCTACCAATTTTATGAGAGGGAATAAAACTAAGACACCTCTGCTAAATATCACAGGAATCCCCTCTGGGGTTTCTACATAGTGATTGCTAATGCCCAATGAGTTAGATGAGTATCGAATATCTTAAAGAAAAAGCAAAATTTATTTCATTAACTAATGTATCATTGTACGCTAAAATTAAAAAATGATGTCCTCAGAAATTTAAATGGCACTGCAGATATTAATTGCATTCCCATGAGAACAGATTACAAGCAGTGTCAGTAATTTGGCTCCTTGATCCTAAGTTGGCAGGAATTTTCTTTCATGGCCATTCTACCTTCTCTCAATCCTACCTAATTTCTAGTAGATTGTACATATTGCTGGGGAGAAATGGAAATTTACATCCCTCAAAACCAGTTAAGAGGGTCATTGAAAACATTTTTCATGTGGTTGGAGGTAATCTCTTTCACTAAAAATTCCTCAGAGAATTTTTTTTTTTTTGCCTGTGATATACAAAGACAGTACATAATTCTTTGTGCAAATTACATTGAATAGTGTTCTTTTGAATGTAGGTCACTAGACAGTGTTGATTTCTGTAGCCTAGCCTACATATTTCTATACATGTCATAGTTAAACAGTAACTCTTGATCTCCCATGCCAGAGAGAAGTTTAATGGGATAGTATACATAGAATCATGGAGTTGCCCAATTTAGGGGTCCCATTTCATCCAAGACTAAATGAGGAGCTGATTCTTAACTGTGAAAAGGAAGAGGGCCTTCCACTAGGGTTATGGGAAATGCACCTGCTGATGACAAAGTCAATACTGAGGGTAACATAGAGGGCAGAGCCATAGACCAAAAGCTCTTATAAGAGATTGATGGAGCCATCCCCTTGTTAAAGAGTAAACAGGAAAGTGAATATATGATAAAATATTAAAAGAAAAAAGCATCCACAGGACTATATTTGAAGGATACTCTCAGCATTTTCAAATGTGGAAATAAAAAATCATCTACAAATAATAATAAAGGCCTTAATTAAACAAAATAGCATCTCAGAGCAGAAAAAATATGCTGCACAGAGAAAATGACCAGGAGAATAGGTAAATACAGAGAGATGTAAATTTTGATTAGACCACACTATCCATAATATACTGCTAAAAATTATTTTCATCTCCTTAGTTTTCTTCCTCTTGTCTCTACCCTTTTGGTCCCCTCCCTCTCATCTTCTTTTCTCTTTCTATTTTTCCACTAACCTAACTATACATCCTGTTACCTATCTATCTATCTATCCATCCACCCATCCATCCAAAGTTATGACACCCACTCTTGCATAAGTTAACCACACAGCCCAGTATCTAACATTCTCATTCTAGGTTTAGTCATTTTCAATGAATTTTTTCATGATTTCCATATAGTCTGATAACTAAAATGGGTGGAGAATTGATCAACCCAGTAAGCGATATCCCTTATATAAGAATTCAATGTCAGCCAGGCTCATTTTAACTTAGTAATGTCACAATTTGCACTATAGACATGAAAAATGCTTAGTAGGAATGACAAAAACTGCTATATACCCACACTAGCCTTCAATATCTCCATCCTCTCCATAACAACACCAAACCCTAACCTTAGTTTAGGCAGTCATGCACCCATCTAGAGGCTGCATTTTCTAATCTCTTTGCAGCAGATTTGCTTATATGACTACCTTTTAACCTTTGATATATAAGCAAAGCATCGTACTTCCTTGAAGCCTCCTTAAAGGAAGGGCTGATATGCTTCTTTGTCCCTTATACAGGCTATAGGCCTGAGAGAGTGATGTGATGACTGGAGCTCCAGCTCCTACATTGGACCTGATCCAATACCATAGACATGGAGGGGAAAAGGGCTAGAGAAAGCCCCAATGACATCATGGTGCTACCATAATCTAGGCCTTGCTTTAAGAAGACAATAAAATCTTGTGTGTTTAAGTCACAATTTTCTTGGCAATCTCTTACTTGTAGATGAACATAAATGCTAGCTGATGAGTAGGTAAAACTAAATATGAAAAACTAAATGAAGTATGAATTAACCCAGAGTTTCAGTGCTTCTGTTTATATGTTTCAATTATTATAGAGCCACATGTAGCTATAAAAAATAAAATTATCTGTTCTAATTCCTTTATTTTATATTTTCACCATCTTTATATCTAATGTAGGTTGTTTAGCTATAACAAATTTGTCACTATTTAACAGTATTTTTATCATGAGTCACTATTATGAAGTACTTCCATTCCATAACTTAAATCACATATCAGCCATGAAGTCTTAGAGAAATAAAAAATTTTTTTGCTCCTCCAAACCCCAGCAGCACTTAAGTATACCACTCTTTTGGCAAGTATATTTTTATTTGTTTAACTAGCTTACAAACTCATGAGGAAAAGAACTTTTATTTCACACAGCTAACAGGCGAGTGATTTATATAAAATCATTTTAAATGTTTTTTTTATATTTATGGTATTTTTATATCCTATATAAAATACATTTTTCATTAAACCTTAGAAAGTACAGCATTATTATTAATACGATAATTATTTCTTTATCTTTTTTTCACCAGTTTCCTTGACAGTTCCAATTATTTTCGAAAGGAGAAATATAAAGGTCTAAAATTTATGACTTTGTAAATCAAGGAGAATAAAATCTATGAGTATCTAAAATCCTAAAACTTTTAAGTGCTATTAATACAGACATCAAAATTCTGTTTAAGATACTTTGCATATCTAATGTTCTTAACCAAACATGCATTTCAAGCAGAAGTTTTAAGGGTTTTAAATCACAGATTTCATAGCATTTCCTTCCGGCAGCTGATGAAAATTGGATAATATACAATCAGAACACTTTTTCTGCACATTTTAAATTGATTGAAAAATAGAAGCAGATTTAACATTCAAAAAAACACATTTGCAACTGTTATATAAAAATGGTCTGATCTGATTTAGTAGATACTAGGTATAGAAACTTAAAGCCGACAGCATTCTTCGGGATGTTTTAAAACAGAGGGAATGTATTACAGCACCCAAGCTGCTACTCTCTCAAAATAAGTCCCTCTGACTCACAGTTTGCATCTTTTATAAGAACTATCATAAAAGAAAACCTTTCACTTAATGAAAGTTGTTCTCCACATTTCATTGAAGGTACAAATCTGACATTAAATAGGTTATAAATAGTTTTCAATATAAAAACAAAAAATAATATTACTGAATAGGAAATATATGGAAGTACAACATGTTTGTATAAGAGTTGAAAGTTCAAAATTTATTGCTATCTTCAATACGATATATAACTCAGGGACTGAAAAACAACTAGTTAACTATTTAAGTTGTCAGTATACATTAATTAGGTGTATATTCAAAGAAAATAAATAATAAACAATACTATCTGCCATAGATCATGTTTACTAAGCTATCAAGGCATTGACTATGTAACCAGAAATGCAGCTAAGAGAACACAATACTCTTAAATAAGAGAAGTAATATTTTTGGCCCAAGATACTACATTTACTCTCATATGCTATTTTATCTAAGGTTCATTATTATTAAGAAATACAGGCTTTTTTTTTTTTGCATAACTTTTTTTTTTTTCTGCAGGGTATTTGGGTATATTCAAGTTTCTATGTTTTTTTTCAGAAGTCAATGTCACAATACTTAAAATGTAAATGACTGTTCATCAGAAGAACTGAGGAGAGATTTGAGAAGCACATGTCTTAACTTTTTCTTCAATGTCTCCAATAATACTTCAATGTCTCTGTCCACAGTCATACTTGTATCAAGCTAGGGCTATAAACATAGAATTCATGGAGTTAATCCAACCAACCATGGCAAGTAAGAACAATTTGATATCTTTTAACAATAAAAACATCTTTGAAAAAAGGAGAATTTTGCAAGTCAATAGGATACATTTTTCCTGTGTAAAAATATCCTAATAAAAGTATGATTTGTTTGTGCAGCTTATTTCTCAAAACACATTTTTACCATGTTGAAACTTATTTCAAAGCACTAGCAAATGGAAGGATAGGTGGTATGCAGAGCCAAAGTAGAGCACTATGTTAATAGTAAACAGGGGAGGCAGAGTTCAGAATTCAGGACTGGAAGCTTCTGGAATTTATGTTGTAGGGTAACAGTAAAAAGAATGTTTCAAGGTAGAGAAAGGAGCAGGAAGGAGCAGAAATCAGTATAGATATTTTCTGTGGGTCCTTGTCTAAGCCTTGGGTTACAAATATGTAGGGTAGGACTCCATGTGATTAAACAGAGTGACTATTTGTTGTGAGGCTGAAAACTCATATTTTTGTTTATTTATTAATTTTTTTATCTATGACCCTTCAGGATGAAGAGATGTTGAAACCAACTGAGTCTGAGTGTTAAGAATTTGATGAACATCTCAAAGCACTGAGCTGAAATTAAAGACAGGCTACAAATTGGGAGAGAAGATGAATTCCTAGCATAAGGGATGTACCCCAAAATATAGGACAAAATGAAAATATATTCACAATAACAAAAAATAACATCATTCTAGCAGTTTCAAAATGGTTTGTTTTAATTTAACTGTCTGGCAGAACAAAACCCAACACCTTTTAAATGAAGACAAAATAAACCAGACTCCATAATTCTGTAGTACAAATTATCGATAATGTCCAGTGTACAATTAAAAATGATTAGAAATGTAAGAAAACATAAAATTATGATCCATCATCAAGGAAAAAAAGCAACTAAAACAAACTCCAAATAATTTAGAAGTGGAAATTGGGAGGCAGAAACCTTAAAAACAGCTATTATAAATATGTTGGAACATTTAAAGAAAAATAAGAACACAATGATTGAACAGATTGTGAACTATCATTAGTGTGTGAATAGAATATCTAGAAAGGAAAAGTAAAATATCTGAAGTAAAATACACTGGGATGGCTTAGAAGAATATTGGAGAGTGAAGAAGAAAGGGTAAATAACAAAAAGAAACTAAAGGATTTTACCTAATCTTAAGAACAGAGAGGAAAAAAGATTAAAAATGAACAAACAGGTATCCATAGGCAATTAAAAAATCAGCCTTAACCTAAAGCTCACACCTTATACAAAAATCAACTCAAAATAAATTAAAGACATATGTAAAATGTAAAACTATAACATTTTTAGGAAAAAAAAAGAGGAGAAAAATCTTTGAGACCTAAAACTAAGTTAAGAATTCTCACATTTATCCCCAAAACATGTATAATAGAAAAAGTTTGTAAATTTGACCTCATGAAAATTAAAAACTTTGATCGATGAAAGAGGTTTTTAAGATTCGATAAAATATTTGCAAATCACATATCCAATAAAAGACTTATATCTAGAATATATTGGGTACTCTTAGAATTTAGCATTAAAAACTCAAACAATCCAATAAGAAAATGGGCAAAAGACATCATCAAACGTTTTGCCAAAGAGAAATATGTCTGGAAGATATAAGGAAATGAAAAAATGTTCAATATCATTAGTTATATGAGAAATGCAAATTAAAACCACAAAGAGATATCACTACATACCTATCAGAATGGCTAAATAATGAAGCAAATGATGGGGAAGGTGTAAAGAAATGGATCATTCATACATTGCTAGTGTTTAAATGTGAAGTAGTACAGTCACTCTGGAAAACAGTTTGACAATTTTTTAAAAACTGAACACACATGTATCAGACACCTATAAATTGTACTCTTAGACTTTAACCCCTGAGAAATAAAATTGTATTTTCATGAGAAATATGTACACAAATGTTCATAGCCGCTTTAGTAGTTTCCAAACGGGAAGCTACCCTTCAATGGGTGAATGGATAAACAAATTGTAGTTCTTTCATGATATGGAATATGGCTCAGCAATACAAGGAATGAATACTCGATACACAAAATAACTTGTCTGAGTGTAACAAAAATTATAGTAATAAAAAAACAAAATTAACAGATTGCATCCTATAGGATTCCATTTATATATAACATTCTTTAAATAACAAAATTATAGAGACTGACTATAGATTAGTTGTTGCCAGGGATTATGGATAAGGCAGAATGGATGTGGCTTCTAACCAGCAGAATGAAGGATCCTTGTATTAATGACACAACCCTATATATTGGTTGTAGTGGTAGTTGCACAAAGTTATTAATGTGATAAAGTGGTTATTAACTGAGGAGCATTTTGTCCCCTGTGTAAATGTGGCAATTTCTGGAGATATATTTGATTTTCACAACTGGAGAGGGGAACGAAGTGCTAATGGTAACTAATTGGTAGAGGCCAGAGTTGCTGCTAAATTTCCTACAATGCATTGGAAAGCCACCTACAACAAAGAATTGTATGTCTTAAAATATAAAATGCACTAAGCTGATAAATCTTGATATAAGGCAACAGCAATATGAATGATGGCCAACTTCACATCAGAAACAATGGGAGGCAAATACAATTAAATGACACATTTAAAGTAATGGGGGAAAAGCCCATCAATTCAGAATTCTATGTTCAGTAAAACTATCTTTAACTAGATTAAAATAAAGATTTTCAGATAAATGAATATGAGAAAAATTGTCATTAGCAAACCTGCACCGCCAGAAATACTACAGAAATATCTTTAGGGTGAAGGGAAATGATACCAGATGAAACCTGATCCATAAGAAGAAATGAAGAACCTGGGAAATGGTAAATATAAAGGGATTCACATATATACACATACATACACACATACATACATACGTATGTATTTATATATGTATATATAATACATATAATATATTTACATTATATATACATATATAAACAATTTTTTCTTTTCTTGTTGTTATGTGTTGAATTGTATCTCTCAAAATTCACACATTGATGTCTTCACCTACAGTACAGAATGTAACCTTACTCGGAAATAGCGTCTTTATAGATGTAGTCATGTTAAGAGGAGATCATTAGGGTGGATTCTAATCCAATATGCCTGATGCCCTTCTAAAAAGGAGAAATTTGGACACAAAGATATGCATATTTACAAAGGAAAAAGGCTGCGTGAAGATTGGCCAAGGAAGTACCAGATGTTAGAACACAGACCTAGAACAGAGCCTTCCTTAGCACATACAGAGGCGCATGGCTTGATGACATTTAATCTGAGATTTCTAATATCCAGAAATGTGAGACAATAAATTTTTGCTATTTAAGCCACTCAGTTGGCACTTTGTTACAGCAACCCTAGAAAACTAATATATTTAGTTTCTTTTTTAAAAATAACTGTTTAAAGAAAAACTAACAATACATAGTTGTATCTTAATGCATATAGAATTCACGTGTATGATAAAAATGAGGGTACAAGTGTAATTATATTATTACAAGGTTTTTAATGTTATATGAAGCATACTAAGTAGACTGTGATAAGTCAAGATTGCATATTGTAACCATTAGTTTAGGTACAACTAAAGAGCCTAGATAGAGAAATTAAAATAGATATTTTAATATCTATTAAAAAAACTTGATTAATCCCAAACAAAACAGGAAAGGAGGAAATGGAAGAATCAAAAACAAATGCAATAAATATCAAGATTTCAAATTTAAACTATACCATTAATTATACTAAATGCAATGAGCTAAATATTCTAATTATAAGGCAAATCAGATAAAATGCAAAAACTAAGTATACATTGTCTCATGAAATTCACTGTAATTATGAGATATAGATAGATTGAAAGCAAAAGATTGTAAAAAGATATACCATGAAAACAATAGTCAAAAGTTAAATTATTGGCTATATTAATATCAAACAAAGTAGATGCAAAGACAGGGAGAGTTGCTAGATAAAAAGAAGAATATTTCATATTCGTTAAAATAATTATTTCATTAGTAACTTTAAAAGCCCTTATACAGGTATATGTGTACACTCCTAATAGCAGAGCTCCAAAAATATATGAAGCTAATGTTGACAGAATAAAAGAGAGAAACTGATAAGACCACATTCATAGTTAGAGATTTTTAATACCTTGTTCTCAAAATTTTATAAAATAAGTGGACCAAAAATGTTAGGGTGAAGATTTCAATCACATGATTAATGAAATTGAATAAGCTGATATTTATATAACACCACATCCAACAACTTCATAGAACGTATTTCTTTCAAATGCGCTTGTATCATTCACCAAGGTAGACCTTATGTTGATGCTGGGCTACAAAATACAATGTCTCAGTAAGTTGCAGAAAATAGAAAGCTCACAAAATATGGTTCTAACAACAGTGGAATTAAATTATAAATCCATAAGAATATGAAATCTAGAAAAGTATTTGAAATTAAAACAACATATCTCTAAATAATTCATGGTGAAAGAATAAATTATAAGTGAAACTAAAAAATATTTTCAACTTAATGATAATGAACATATTATGGATAAAATTTTGTGAGATACAGTTAAAGCAACAATTCAAGGGAAACTTGTAGCAGCAAAAATACAAGAGAAGAAAGATTTAAAGCTAATAATCTAAGTTATTGCCTTAAGTTTCTAGAAAAAGATCAAATTAAATCCAAAGTAAGAGAGACAGATATAGTAAAAATAAGAGCAAAAATCAAATTAAATTAACAGACAAAACTAAAGAGAATAAACAAATTCAAATGTTGGTAATTTTAAGACTAATAAAATTAATATACCTCAGCAAAACTGACCAAGAAAAAAGTGCTGAAAGCACAAATTGCCAACATCGGGAATAACGGAGGGGCTATGATAGTTTATACAGAAATTTAAAGGATAATAAAGGAATATTATAAACATTTGTGGAAAGATACTTGACAGCTTAGATGAAATAAATATATTGAAAACACAATTTACCAAAATTAACAAAAATAAAAAATATAACTATGTATTTAAAAGAAATAAATTTGTAATTAAAAACTTCCCGACCAAGAAAACTTCATGCCACAATGAATTCTCTGGTAAATTCTATCTAAATTTTATGAATAAATAAATATACACAAGTTATTTAGAAAAGATAGGAGGAAGAAATACTTAAATACTTCCCAGCTCATTTAATAAGGCCAGAAGAACCTAATAATAAAATCTGACAAAAATATTTCAAGAAAAGAAAATCAGATACCAATGTTCTCCAGAATATAAACTTAAATAAGTTTTATTAACAAAATATGATCAAGTCAAATCCAGAATTATTACAGAAAATGGTCATACATTACAAATGGAAATTTATCCCAGGAACGTAAGATGGGTTTAGCACTTAAATGACCAATCAACCAAATTATCAGAAAAGAAAAAAAGGACCATATAATCATTTCAATGTGCAAGAAAAAAAGTTTTTGACAAAATTCAATACCTATTCATTATAAAAAATAGTTAACAAATGAGGTGTAGAAAAACTTCCTTAATCTGAAAGACATCTATGAGAAGCCTAAAGGTAGCATTATACTTAATAAAACATTGAATGCTTTCCTCATGAGATCAGGAACAAGGCAAAGATATCTATTCTCACTGCTTATACTCTGCATTGTTCAGATAGTTCAAGTTAGAATAATAGGAAAGAGAGATGTAAAAAACTATCAGAATAAGTAAATTTGAATAATTGCAGGAGACAAGGTAAATGTGTAAAAATCGATTCTATTTCTACTTACTGACAGCAAACAACGAAATGGGAAATGAAAAATTTTAAATTCAGTTTATAATAACATAAAAAGACAAAATATTTAAGAATAAGCTTTAAAAATGTGTGAAAGCTCTACACACTGAAAAAGCACAACTTATAAAAAAAGATCTAAAAAAAACAAGGAGCATGACAATATTCATGGACTGGAAAATCCAAAATTGTTAAAATAGTCATTTCTCTTCAAATTAAATTACAGACAGTGAAATTTCAATCAAAACTCTAGCAGTCTTTTCTTTTCTTTTCTTTTCGTAGAAATTGACTAGTTAATTCTGAAATTTACATAAAAAGGTAGAGAATCTAAAGTAGCTAAAATAATTATACAAAAGAATGCAAACAGAGGACCTATACTATCCAGTCTCAAAATTACAATATTCAAGATAGCGTGATATCGGTATAGGGATAACGTAATAGGTCAATGAAATAGAATAAATAGTTCATAAATTAGATGTATATGATTAATTAATTTTTGGTAAAATATCAAAGTTATTTAACTTGGAAGGTAATTATTTTTCACAAATCGTGCTTGAATAATTGCATAAAAATGTGAAAAAAATGCATCACAATCCTTAACTCAAAACACCTAGAAAAATTAATTCAAGATCATTATAGACCCAAATGTAAGAACTAAAACTATGAAGATTTTCAAACTTGTTTTTAACAAATATTTCTTAGAGAGGATACTTATTATCAAAAGACATAGTTATGAAAATAAGTCACAGACAGTGAAAATATTCATAATATATTAAGTCTGACAAAGGTCTTACATGCAAAATATGTTTTAAAAACTCCCCAAAATCAGGCAAACACACCCAATGGTCAAACAACTCATATAGACACTTCTCAAAAAGGATATAAATGAATGACTAGCAAGCACATGAAAATATGCTCATATCATTAATCATAAAGGTAATTCAAATTAAAGCCACAGTGGGATCACAAGCTAAAACTCAGAAGACTGATAACATCAAATGCTGGTGAAAATTTGGGACAAATGAAATTATCATACATATGTGGTGGTAGTGTAAAATAGGATAAAGACGCTAAAGCACTGTCAAGTGGTTCTTTGTAAGGTTAAACACACACCTACCCTATGATCTAGAAATTCTACTCCTCAGTATTATCCCAAGAAAAATGAATACATGTGGCCACAAAAGACTTTTACAGAAATGTTTATAACAACTTAATTCACAATTTGGAAATAACCTAAACGGCCAATAGGAAACTGATAAACAACAACAACAGCAAAAACAAAACATCGTAGTTCATAAATTCGTTGGAATACTACTCACCATTTAAAAAATAGGTACGGACTACAATCATACTCGACAGCAGAGATGAAACTCAAAAACCTTATATTAAATGACAGAAGCCAGAAGCAAAAAAGTACACGTTATATGATTACACTTAAATGAAGTTCAATGTAAGGCAACTCTAATTTCCATGACAGAAATCAGAACAGTGGTTGTCTGTTGGGTGAGGGAGGGTGGTTAGGGATTGACCCTGTCTTTATTACAGAAAGAACTTATCGCTTTTCATACTTATGTATGTTAATAACTAATAAATTAGATCCCAAGTCGCTATTTTTAAATTCCAAACATTTAAAAAAGTTGGTATATTGTCAAATTGTATCTTTTAATAGCAATTTTAATTTTCCAATTTATTAAGTACTTTATAACATACATATCCTTTAAGATAAATAGAAACCCCATGGATAGTTTTAAATAAAACTCAATTAGGAAATACACTTAAATATTTTTCTTGTATGCAAAATTTACATAAATATGATTAAATACATGTTCAAGAATATGTGAAAGTGATGTAGGTATACAGAGGCCTGCAGGTCTCTGTAAATTGGAGTATATCCTATCATTTAGGAGGAAAGTCCAGAACTTTCTCTGGGTAACAGATGAATAACCTATAACAGATAACATGAGATAAAACATCACAGGGTGATTTGTAATTACTGTGTGTAATTAATAACACTAAATGTAAAGAGTAATTTGGATGATGGAAACTATTATCAAGAAAAGCAATGGTGACCTTGAAGTGAAATTTGATAGAGTAGGATGAGAAGTCACAACATTTAATAACAGTATAAAAGAAATTGGGCAACAAGTTGTTTTGGAAATTTAGGATAAGTAGAAACTCTAAATCTTTCTCTTCAGTATCTCAATCAATAAGATACTATCTGAATCATTAAGTGGAACATTTGAAGTGTCAAGGTTTAATTGCTCTATCCTGAGAAGATGCCTAAAAATTAACAGAGATTAGGAGGCTCTTAGTAAGGCCTTCTCTAGAATTGATAACTGGAAAGGCTGTTATCTCTCTTGAAATAAATAAATGTGATCCCATTTTTCATTTATTATGCTAAATAAAGTAAAGCCTTTAACAAATGTGTTATTAACCCTTTAGCTGATCTAAGTGTACCTCTATCTATTTTTCTTGATTTCTTTGAGAAACTGTGAAAATCTTCAACCTATTTTAATTACTAATTTAATCAGTCAGCGCTAAAAGAAATCTTTTGCTCTAATTATGAAAGACAGTTGCTGTAAACCTTTGATGTGATGAATAGCGTTCCTGATCTTGGGCAGGCTATAATCTATTAGGCATAAACATGAGGAAAACACCTGAGCAGAGTGCTTAATCAGCAGTGACCCTCAATTAAAACAGGTGATATTTGCTGGGTTTAAGAATAAAAACAATATGACTCCAATTAGCTGTCAAATCATCTGGCAAAACAGCTGTTACAAAATAAAAAATCACTTGGCCTTTCTGCTCACTTTTTCAATTTTGTTTTTATTTTTAAGTAATTTAAAAAGATAATCTTTCATTCACATGAAATTTAAAAACAGGGGAAGCAAATTTGCATTGTGTCAAAATTAAAAGGTCTTGTGCTAATATCTTTAACAAATAAACATTTTCTCATATACTTTTCCTCATCGATTCCCTCTGATCTCCAAGAAAACATAACAGAATACTTAAAGTTTCATAAAGTAAGCTTTAAAAAAAAACGAAGGCATGAACATTAGCTTTTTTATTTCGATAGGATTAAAAAATTTTCATGCTACACTTACCGAAAAGGTGTGTTTTCCCTCAATTTTCTGGCAGTTTGCTCATTAGAGTTGCCAAGCAAAAAAAATGTTGCACAAGCCTGGAGAAACAGTACAAATGGAAAAATTGGTATATTATAAGATATTTTATCGTAACTGTATATTAACTACACTATAATGTATTTATCTACATAACTATAATATAATAACTCATCCACTTAATTATTCATGTGAAAAATATTTGTTAAGCATCTTTGCATGTACCAGGTAGTATGGAGATTTGTAGCTGTATAATGCATAACCTTTTCCTCAAAGAAGCTAGGTAAATAAAGAAGTATTATAAACATACAAAACCGGTGAGTACCATAAAAGAGGTATGGATAAAATGTAATAAAAATCAGGAGGCAGAAGAGGCTGCTTCCAATAGGAAGCCTGGGTAAAGATTTTTTGGAGGAGGTGGGACTTAAGCTGAGACTAAAGGAAGAGTATGGTTTCTTAAAGATGGTGGGCAGGAGCTGGAACAGGGAAGAATACAGGTCAATGAGATAAAATGTTCAAGGTACAGAATTTGAACATAATAGAAAAAGGCTGGTGGGAGCTGAATGTGTTTCAGTTTCACTGGAGAACATTTTCAGGGTATTTGAAAAGCAGATGAAATTGGGGATAGAGGTTGACTCCCTTGCAATGTCTAGGCCCTATGGGAGACCCAGGAATTAGAGAACTAAATATGAAATACATGAGACCAGGCCCCGTGAAGCTCCCAGTTTAGCAGGACAAACCAATACAAAGAATTAGAATCATGGGTGATGGGGAGAAGGGGATCCTTTGGGAATCTGTAGCAGAGAAACCATTCTGGTCCAGAGATCAGAGGTAAAATATTGTGAGTCTCAGAGAGGTGATTATTAAAGCAATTAAGTTCAATGAGATCATCAAGGAAGAGAGTGTAGAATATGAAGAGGGAGGGGTATGGACCGACTCACATTTAGAGGAAAGCAAGAAGCAAGTGAAGAATCAATTAGGAGGAAGGAGGTTCAGGGGAGTATGACAAATTACGATTCAAGCCACATATTTTGGTGCTATTTCGGGGCATGCTGGAGCATCTTGAGCTGAAGCAAATGGGAAGTAGACTCCTGCTACATTTGTTTACAGTTTCTAACTTGATGAAAAGTTTGGAATTTTTATATTGTTGTGGAACAAACAGATCTATGGTTAATAATTTATATTTTAAATAATTGATACCCATTTCTGGCCTGGAGTGGTGGAGTAGGTGACACAATGGTGCCATGGCAAAAGGTAGTAGGGGTGGGGACAAGCCAATGCTCAAAATTTTATTTGGTAACTCAACAGTCATTCGTGATTCTAGAGACTGCAGTTAGAGAAGAATGGTGATTACATGAACTGATGATTAGCTTTCTGTAGTCAATACCTTGGGTTTGGCAAAGCAGCACAAGTAGTTTGGAGCTAGAGAATTTCTGTCTTCTTGTCACTTGACTATCGGAAATGGTTGTGAGAGGAAGCTGTTGGTTTTAACTTCATCTGGAAGGCACTGTGGGCAACTCAGTTTAGGATTCCAAACTGAAATAACTTAAATGTGTTTCCACGTGGAAATGTATGGGCCTAGTTCTGTAGTGGTACTGATAAAATTTATCTTACTGGTTCTGTAGACTTTTATAATCTGGCCCAGGAATCTAATCACATCATCTAATATTGTTTCTATGAGAATATATATTCCACATTTCCCATTTACTTATTTATTAAGAAATATTTCTTGAACATCAGCTTTGTACTTGGCACTGTATTAGATATCGTTTATCCAACAGTTAGCAAACAAACAAAAACTGTTGGTGACTAGCCTAAGTAAACTCCTAAATGACCAAGTTGCAAAGACACTTTATAATACAATTAATGTTCTAGCTAAAGTTCGCTCATTTTTCCCCCCTAAAATGGATCTTCTTTTACATAAGAACAATCACACAGAGAGTACTGGGTAGCAAAGGAGGAAATGAACTCAAGTGAGTGTAGCATGTACTTTGTGTCAGATACTGGTAGATGCTGGGAACTTCATCTCAGTAATCCTGAGATAGTTGATACTTTTCCCTGACTCAAAGCCCAATTTGGTTGACACTGAGGAGCATGTTTCTTTACCAGACCACACTGCCTCTCCAGAGACAAGAATTCTTGTCTGCAACTCTGCATCTAACCGACTGTACCCCTGAGTAGCACTATGGGTTACCTCTGTCAGTTTCCTTTTTTCATAGAGATCCCTTTAGTTTATCTAAAGGATATCACTGGGTTTTTATAATTAGTGGCCAGCATAGCCAGAGAGTTGGTGATATTGTTGACCAACCATGTTTGAGGATTTAACTTTTGTAGTTGCTATAACTTCTGAGAGATACAAATATATATATATATATATGTATATTATATATTATATATATATTATAATGATTATTGCTTTTAAAATATTTGACATTATTTTCATTTACTCAAACACCATAATAATGCATTATCAGGTAAGAAGCCTGATCAAGATACACAATAGCTTTTGACTGTGATTGTTTAACCTTGCTATAGTGATAATATCTACCCTTCATTACTTATAAATATATAATTTTAGATAAAATATTTTACTTAGCACTTAGTATCACTGGTGAACTATAATTCTCATTCCTGAAAAGCAGCCTCTCCATCAGAGGGATATTAAACATTATGCAGTGATTCAGAATACAACCTTCCTCGGGTTCATTGGTTAGAATAAATCATTTAAGAAAAATATTCCTAGTAACCAATTATAAATATGTAGTTTTGGTGACTTTTCATTCTTTTACAATTATAGCATTTTTATTAAGCACAATAATATGCCAACGAAACAACCCCAG
This sequence comes from Rousettus aegyptiacus, assembly GCF_014176215.1. NCBI lineage: Eukaryota > Metazoa > Chordata > Mammalia > Chiroptera > Pteropodidae > Rousettus > Rousettus aegyptiacus. The sequence continues at coordinate 29,766,045 of NW_023416286.1, forward strand.
GCAGCATCTCCAAGATCAATGCCTTGATAGCGGAGTAGACAGTTTGACTGTTCAGTCCATCCTAATTATGAATTAGACAGACACACAGCTGATTACCACAGAGTTAATCAAGAGGGTGTAAGAAGCTTCTAGATTGGCTATGGCTTGGGCAATTTAGCTATAGTTTCTAGTTAACGGCTTTGATTTTTTTAAAATGACAGAAGATAGAAATAGCATGTTAATTTATGGAGAGTAATTACTTAAGGGTGCTACTGAGTTTAGCCATGCAATCAAGATATGGTTTCCAAATATCAAGTGAATTAAAATAATCATTTATTATTAACTTTACTCCTGAAAAAACTGTTTTCAGCTTTCAGCAATTTGATGCCCTTCACAAATATTTAGAAAAAAATCTAAGATCTGGGGATTTAAAAAAATGAACATAATATCCATTTGATATTCTGTGCAGGTTTATAAATAGTGGTTACCAAACTGATTATTTAAAATAACCTTAAACTAACAAATTTCTATGTTTAAAGATATATATTTTTCTACATTCTGAGGTTTTTCTAATCGAGTCTTCTTAAATATATATTTGGGAGGATTTTGGCAAGAATCATAATACGAAAGGAAAAAGAGAGAAGTGGCCAGATTTCTAAAGCTCTACAAACCTAAGGGCATATATAATATCAGAAGATCAGAGGGAAAATGTGTCTATGGTGAAAATAGAGTGGAAAAAGTAGTTATTTCTGTCAGTGCTAAAAAGCTTAGAGAGTCACTGCCAAGTTTATCAATGAGGAAAATGCTTCAACCCTGCTTCAACCCATTATTTTTACCATCCTCTGTATAGACATGTGGATTACATAACTCTCAGGTGTCCATGGTCAAACACAAAGAGCTTGCAGGTCAACTGGACTAGAATTTTTTAACAGAAAACCTAAAGTGTCTAAAACCCATTCTGAATAATGTATTTTACTTTTCCTGTTCCCTTGTCTACTTCAAGGCCATAATTATGTACAGCAACAGCAGAAGAGGAGAACAAGGAAGACAGAAAGAAAAAATAACCATACTAACATTTATCCTTGGCTTCTCTAAAAAAATACAATCTAAACTGTAAAGATTTATTAATAGAATAACAAAAATGACTGACAATGACCACCAGATCTAAATCTAGTGTTTGAAGCTGATACCAAAACCACATATTGCTAGTCAACATCCAGAAGAGCCTACCTCATAGCTCAGGTGAAGTTTATGAAATCATTTTCCTATCTGTAAGCTCCACATAAGGGTGACAGATGCATTAAAATTGACTATCATAGCGGTTAAATAATGTAGTAATTAATAATTGTAATAGGACAAAAATAGTGATTTTATATTAGAACACACTTTAAATTACTTTGTACAGATAGCCTGACATGTTCAGACAAATGGATGTCACCAGAGCCCTAAGTGAGTCAAAGAATTGATTCACTGTACAGCATGTGAGGAACAATAAATGGAAGATGTAGCCCACTGACTTGGCATTGGTAATTCAATGTCTTGGGAAAAGGAGAACGCCCTCTGAAAAACACGGACTTAACCAGCTAAGAGCAATTTAACTGTAGAAAGCTCCAGTTACGGCATCTCTGACCATTGAGATTCTGGACCATTAGGATTCTAGCATCTCAGTCTTCAAACGTATAAGGGCAGTTTACCCACTGCCTTGAATTGTCCCTGATATGTCCTCATCCTACCAGACCTCCCCTAATTTTACTTGACTCTGATCCATATCTTGTTTGCTTTGACCACAGACTACATTGCTGCTAAGTCTAATTGTTTCCTGCACTGATTCCCCAGTTTATGGCCTAATAAGGGTCTGAGTATAAGATGTTTTTGCAGGGTCAGACAGATCTCTGTGGCTGAGATACAACTTTCTCTCTGTCATTCTCTTTTTCTTACTTCGCCCCCACTCAGCCCCCGCCCACCTACCCCCTTCCCTTGCCTCGGGACCCTGGGGTTTTCAACTTATAGCCATTAGTACCCAAGAGAACAAGGGTGAAAATGTAATCTCTCTCTGGGTACAGCCCCAGACCCTATCAGCTCATTATCAGTGAACCGATGCTGGGGCCTTAAAGCTCAAAGAGTGCCTTATGAATTTCTGTGGAACTTCAAAGTTCAGCCTGATGGACAGAAAACTCATCTTTGATTTTATAGTTGAATAATATGCAATTTCATAGAGGTTAATGGATCTTCACTAGTATTTGCTGACTTGATAGAAGATACTATCCATAAACTAATATTTGCATGTTACCTGAATTAACTGAGAACTCTAGATCAGTATTCCACAAAGACTGAAGCTCAATGTTTGGGAGACTTGCAATACTCCTGCTACTCATGTTCATATGAAATTTGTTAGAATTCCTGAAATCAGGGGAGAGACATGTGATTTTTACTGTTGTTTTGAATTGGTCTTGGTTGCAGGCAAATATAGATGAATTAACATATTTATAACATTACTATTAGATTTTATATTTGTTCATTTTGTTTTATTGTGTAATTGCTATGTTGGTAATGTGTTGGTTATTATTTTGATCCTCCTCTATTTTCTTTTTTTTATATGTTCTTTTTCCTATGGAAAGTAGAAATAGATTGGGATATACAAATCCCTAAGTGATCTATAGTCAAAAGGTTTCAGAACCACTTCCATAAAAGGATGTATGTAAGTCAAGACAGAAAAAGTTTTATGAGCAGGGACCTACAAACCAGTTCTCATCTGTGGCCAGGTACTCACAGATGACTAAATCCAGGAAAAAGGTTTAGGGATACTTGAGGAATGAGCGAATGCCAAGGGCAAGCACTCACTGGACAGTCTTGCCCAGGGTCAGCCTTGTTTGTACATTACAGAGAACCCAAATTTGTTTCAATATCGCCTTCTTAGCCAGGCATCATGAGAACCATTAGCTTTTTTTTGCCCATAATTTGTTTTTGCCTAACATTACTAGAAATTCATTTCCCACTCAGAATGTAAATTACATTTCCTATTTGTCCTCAAACCAATGTGGCGTTTCTTTATGCTTTTTATGCATGATATTTACTGTGTCTTTGACATTTTTATTTAGTAGTCAGTATTAATAAATCGTCATGAAAGTAACAAAGTCATTGTGATTTTTTAAAAATGCATTGCTTACAGTTCTTTGAAGAAGTATGAATGTTCAGCTAAAAAGACAATCAAAGGAACGAACACGATCATAGAAGAAATCTAATTTATCTTTGCATTTGTGAAATAATATGTTTAGCCAAAGTGTTAATTTTTTTCTGACCTCCATTATCTTCAGCCTCTTAAACTATGAAACTAGAGCTAAAAAATATTTTCAAAAGAGTCACGCAGGCAAGAATATATATGAATCAGCTCACAAATACCGTTGTGCAGTTTTCCATAAAAATATCAACATTTTCATCAAATATTTCTAAACTATTATTCACATGATTATTCTTCCTGATGTCTGAACTTTCTTATCTTTGTACCTGTACTTATCCTCACTTATAACTTCAATGGGAACTGAGCTATTTTTTACTTCTTAAGGGATATACTATTTCATAAACAAAATAAACGCAATTGAGTTCCTTTCCAGGGCTCATATATTTTATTTCCTTAGAACCAGAGCTCTATTGCTCCAAACTGTATATGGTAGTTTAGTTGTCAAAATTACCAAATAATGATAATAATAGAAATATAATTCTGCCTTCTATACAGTTGACTCTTGAAGAACATAACTTTGAACTTCAAGAGTCCACTTATATGCAAATTTTAAAAATAAATACCTGTACCATTTTCAATGTGGTTAAGAGTCTGCAGATGCAGAGGGCCAACTATATGCACTGATCTACTCTGTTTTACATAGGGACTTGAGCATCCACAGATTTTGGTATCTGTAGCAGATTCTGGAGCTAATTTCCCATGGATACTAAGAAACACTAATTGAGGGGAGAATCAAAAGTTATGCATAGATTTTTACTGGAGCAGCTGTTGGTGACTATAACCCTTGCATTGTTCAGGGTCAATCGTATAATATCATGAAACAAAATTTTAAAAAATAACTTACATCTTTTTTCTTTCCTTTTAATTGAGAAAACATGTAAAAAGCTATCTGCTACAGTGCCTGACACATCATAAGGCCTGAAAAAATGTTTTGATTTGCTCTCTCATTGACTTGCTTCTAATTGCAGTTTAGTCTGTGACAGAGCTTGGCATTTTTTTTTTTTTTTGACAGGAAGTCACTTCTGTCTATGAAGTTGAAACGAAACTTTGGGGTGAGAAAATGAAAATATTGATATGAGTAAAAAGATATGAAAAGGAAAATTTAAAATATGTTTTACTGTATTTTATAAGAAATATAGTAGTATAAACCAAAATGTTATTAGTTTGTGGTCTTCTACGATCCTAAGCTCTTTTACATGCTGTTCTTCCTACTCTAGTATTTGTCCAAGAATGTGTGTGTGTGTGTGTGTGTGTGTTCGTGTACATGAGTGTGTGTGTGTGTGTGTGTGTGTAAAGTAGTTTGTATAATTAAAAGACACCGTCTTACTTCTTTTGAAGCTGAGTTAAGTATCTATTTTCTCTCTAAGGAACCCTTTTAAAGGTCTCTGCTTTTAAACACCTTGTCAAATCATGTCACTTTCTATGAAAAATGCCTAAAACATTAACACAAAATGTAATAGTTTTTACCTAAAACAAATATAAATCAATACTGAAGAGGTAAAGATGCATGAGAAAAGTGGGTCACAGATTCAATTTGTGGACACGTTTTTCATAGAGGCCCAAAGCAAAGTATACAGAAATCACATTGAAAAAATTTTACAGTCTTCTAATAGTAAAATTCCTCTATACTTCTCAGATGTTAGCAGAGAAAGTCATACAAAGGGCAATTTTACAATAAAGTTATTATTTTATTTAACTAATTAGGGGCAAGCAGGCCAGAGGAAAAAGAGAGTAAAAGAAAATGATTCACGGTACAAAATATATTCTTCCATTAAACAATAGTCAAGCTAACCTAATAAAACTGTTTGTGATGTTAAATACCATTAGCAAATTACTTATGCAGGTATAATACAAAGACATTTTGACAAATTATAGACTTAGGAAGTATTAGAAGTATGGGAAAAAAGCAAGAAAAATCTGAATAAGTAGTGACTGAAGCACTCAGCAAGTTCCAGCTCTGTTTATAATATTGTCCACATAATGAATATTTCAGGTGTATCTTGAGATCCTTATATTTTTCAAAGCCAAGTAGACAAGATGCATTTTACATCTGTTAAAGACTTCTGATTGGCATATATGTTGAAAGACTGCCTCAAGACTGAAAGGTGGAATGTTCCTCAAAAGCCATAGCTATGAAATATTTATCCCACTTTCTTTCATAGAAAAGAATGAGTTGAGTCTGTGATATAAATCGCTAGCAATAATAGCAACAAAATTACATCCTTTCTGTTGAATGATTATTCTTAGAAGGTGAACTAGGTCTTGTTTGTTGTAGATGATCAGAGTAGAATCATGCAAGTATTGTTTACATTGTTCTTATGAAAGATAATATATTTTCGAGCATTTGCACAGAGGATGTAAAGTTTGCTACAGTTTCTTTAAAAAATGATACTGCAAGAATTTTCTGGGATTGTTTAGCTTCTTTATTTCTAATTTTAAAATTATATTTTTCATCAATGTCAACTTCTCTTTGTGAGAACCTTTTGTATATCAAAATGCTATAGCTATACCTTTGAGTATACTTCTTATTAAGCAAGGCAAAGACTTGTGTGTCTCCAAATGTTGCTTGAATCTCCAAAGCCAGCTGAATAAATAAATACTATGTGATCTGCAGCCCCAAAGTCTGCAAATGACTCCATATGATGTAAAAAAGAAAAAAAAATACCCAACTATAATTCCTTCTAAGTATTTCTTGGAGCCAATGATCAGCAGTTTTGTTTAAGTTCTGGGACCCCTGAGCCTCCATAAAAATAACTTTGAAATATTATATTATGTGTGAAAATTTTACACATATGCACATTTATAATCAGCAGGCGGGCCCTCTGCCCTTCCTCAACCTGATAATCAACCATAGTACCTACTCAAACATGAAAAAAATAAAAGATTCAGAACTCCAAAGCACATAATCTTAGTGCCATTTGGAACCATGTGTATTTCTGAAATCTTCTATTACTGCAAATCTCTTGGTTGTATTTTCTATGGAATTGTCTGTTTCTCATTATCAAAGTCTAAAGAAATTTGATACAGTCATGTAACACTTGGAGAAGGAGTGTTAGAAAAAATGCATTTCAGAGTGTTCAGCTTATCTTTTCTTTCCAAAGCAGTAACTACTGTCTGACTTCCCTCCTCTAGAGAAGCCAATTGGGATGATGAAAAAAAAAAAAAAATCAAACCAAAGTAAATTAAGCAACGGCCCCATGCTTGAATCAATCACAGACATCAGCTTTTAAACAATGAATTGTAGTTAACAGGCACTAGGGTGATATTAACATGGAAAATTCTTACTCTGGAAAGTCACTTTTTGTAGAATGTGTACCATGCAATTCTTTACAATAGTTTGCCAGGATAAGATGATGTGGGCAAAGTCTGAGTTTTGCAATGCTTGTAGCTGTAATCATCAGATATCGACTGGCCTCAGTAAATCAGATTATGAACTCTCAGAGATGATTTATTTTATTCTTTAACATGACCAGAACTCAGGGACTACATGTCATCTTTTCTCAAGAGTGAAGATGTCAGAGAAAGAAGGTTTGTGGGGAAATTGTAAAAATGAACATTGAAGGAAGCGTATTTTATTCCAACAGGTGTTTTTCTTCCTGCTCACATAAGTCAGTTAAGTTATTAAGATATTACACAAATAGTGTTCAGATGATTCAAGATGCACATCTGATCAATTAAGACAGAACTCTGTTTTTGCAATTCAAGCTTTTAAAAAGCATTGTAGTTAGAATACACAGCAAAGACATGCTGGGATAATTGACTGTCAAAGTACATTGGTACCACTGAGTAGTCTTAAAATAGCAGGAAATGCAACTGAATACTGGAGAGGAAATCACTATTTCACTTTTTCAAATAAAACAAATTGTACCTTTGAATTCACTATGGGATATTTGTGGAAAGCCTGTAATTAACTCATAATGATGAGAACCACAGTAATAAACATTTCCTTAGCAAAACATTCACTTGTTTTCATAATTTCCTACTCTTTTGCTATTTCCACATTGGTTTTTAGTTAGTCACTGTTAATCAAGAAAAGAATGAAACTGAGGGCAAATAATTTCTCTAGAAAGGAAATATTCATTTTAATTATGTAAGAACACTTCTAGATAAAAACTAGCACATCATCAGAGCGTTCGTGTAATCTAAGCAGAAATGAAGGGGACTTTTCGACATATTTGTAAAATTGTACTTTGAAAGCCCAGAACCAATAAAATCAAAATGCCTTTCAATTCCCGAGCACCTACGGCAGCTGCTTCCTGATTTGTCTCCCTCCTGTCTTCCTGCACACAGCTGTCAGATTAATCTTCCCAAATACCTTTTCATCATGTCACTCCCATGCTCAAAATCCTTCAATAGCTGTTCAATACCAACAGTACAACATCCACATTCCTTGACCAGGCATTAAGCCCTCTCTACAATCTGGTTCCAATTTTCTTTTCTTGCCTCATTTCCCACGATTCCCTTACAAGGTAGTAGCCTACGTGAATTCTCTGCACCAGTCTACACTGCTGCCTTTGAACATTCACCGTATGCTTTCTTCTTTTTCCTGTTATTTTCTCAAGTTGTTCACTGTTCTTTTTCTCCATCCCTTGGCTTTACTTACACACCGTTTAGTTTTGCTTTGTATCACAGCATATGCTGTCAGGTACGATTATCTGTTTTAAAAATGCATCCGAGCTCTGAGTGAAATTGCAAACTCCATGAGAGCAGGCACATATATAAGAGTTCTTTGTATCTCTTTTGTATTTTCCACCATTTTTAGCACAGTATCTCGCACAATGTAGGGGAGCTCAATAAATAGCTACTGATTGATAGAGCAATTGTTACTATAATACACAAAGCATTAGCCCAGCATCTGGTTGCCTTACCAGTGTCATTTAGGAATAGCTGGTTTATAACCAAAACCAAAGATCCATCCCAACCACGAAACTTCTTTCTAACCTTCCCAAATAAAGAGGCAGAGAGAGAGAGAAGCACAAAAATCTTCCAAAGTATGCGGGCTGAATTTATGAAAAATTTAAATCTAAACTTAACTTATTGCATATCAAAATGCATGCCAAAATTAAATAATTCTAATGAATATAACAAACAATAAAAAATAAGATACCTTGGGTATTAAAAAGTGGCTAAATTCATCATGAAATCAAAATTATGGGGTCCAATTTGGCTCTTGGTACGCTGGCTGGGCTTGATGAGAGGACTCTGGTTGCAGCTGCCTGTCTAGGTACTTTGCTTTCACTTTGTCCTCCTGCGATCCGTCTACAGCAGACGGAAGCATACTTCTCTAATGAAAATCAGATCATGTCACATCTGTTTCAGTCCTGCTAATAGCTTCTCCATCACACCTGAATAAAGTCCAATCCCTTTCCATGACTTACGAGACCTGTTGTTCAATCTCATCCTCACTATCCCTCCTATATTGCCCACCACCCTCCCGCTAGCCTGGCCTCCTTTCCGCTTATCCATCACTTTTGCATTTACTGTTTCCAAATCCAAATGCTCGGTCCTGATCTTTTCCTGGCAGGTTTATTATGACCATTCTCAAACATTTATCCTCAAAAAGACCTTTCTTACCAACAAATCTAAATTCAATGGCTCCTAGTCCACTTTCTATCACACCACCCTATTACCACAAAACAAAACAAATCAAAAAACCTCTGCTAGTATTGGGAAATAATCTTATTTAGTTAGTTATTTACTTGTCTATGTCCATCTCTTCACTAGAAGTAAACATCATGAGCCAGGGATTTTGTCTGTTTCAATCACTGTTGTACCCTCGGAAAATTGCTTCGTATGAAGCATGTGGTCAATATTTGTCAATTGAATAAACTTACCTAAAATTGCATAGCTAGTAAGTGACATAACTAGCCTGAAACTCAAGTTTCCCTGTCTCTGTGACCAATATGGTACTGACTTCCAATCTGTCCAGTGCTTATGGTGCACAAACATCTTCCTCACTGTTCTTAATGGTGAGTGGATCTTGCTCTAGCATGCACAGAGCAGAAGACTTAGGTCCAAGATAAAGACACCAGAGAAAGTCACTATGCCTGTCTGTCCAGGAAGAGCAGCTTGCCACAGACAATCTGACAGAACTACAAACCAGACCTCAACCCACACTGGGAAAGTTACTATAGAAGTCGGCTGGAGGAGCAATCACATCTTTTTGATGGGATCACTTATAAATTTGTTAGAAACAACTTAGTATTTATTCCCAATGTATAAGGCATGGAGAATAGAATGGGTGGAAAGAAAAACATCTATGTGAAGTACGCAACAGAAGTTATATCGACGGCATGAACTCACTAATTAGATATTGAAGAGAATAGGCAAAGACAACAATGAAGTCACAAAACAGGATGATTGTGAAGATGGTGCTGCTGAAAGAGCTGGGACACTCAGAAATGAGAGAAGGCTTAGCAAATAAAGTCAGGGGTGATACTCAGCATTACTTTAGATTTATAGGTCTTGACATGTTGTTGGTGCTCATAAAAGATTAGTCCAATGTCTGCATTTCCCAAGAGAAATGCATGTTCTTTAGGAAGAAGCACACTGAGGTAGGAATAACTGCCAATTCTTTAAAGTTTGGGGCCCTCCCTTTTTCCTCCTTCCTTCCCTCCCTCCCTCCCTTATTTCATTCCTTCTTTCTCTTCCTCTCTTTTTCTTTCTTTCTCTAAAGCAATATATAATTATTTATACAGTAAACATGCCACCAATGCTAGTCAATAAATATTCCAAAAGCAAAACTTAGCTAGATTTGTTATCTTAAATATTATTCATGTTCCAAGGAGCTTTGCATAGCATGAAGAATGATGATCTTAAGACCAAATAGATCTGCCTCCTACACTTCTTAACTCTGTGGTCTCAGGCAATTATGATTCACTTTCTCCACTTGAAATTAGAGGCTAAACAAACCTCTGTATGGTTCTTGTGAGAGTTACAAAAAAATAATGTACTTGGAACGTTTAGCCTGATGCTTGAATCATAACTGATACTTAATAAGTGGTAAAACATTAATATTATTGATTTTCAGTTTTATTGCCTTATGTTGGGTTTTTGAGAATTGCTATATAAGTTTAGAGAAGTACCTGTCACTCTTAAACTTAAACTATTAATTTTACCTTATCTTTATAAGAAAAAATATCTTAAGTGTCTAATTATATGTAATACTGTGAAAGTAAAAAAAAACTATGACATTGAGGAGTAATACTATTACTACTGAACTATCTAAGACACAAAGAAAGTAGGTAGTGTATATATAATAACACAATGACAGGTGGAACATTAAATTTTACTTTAATCTACTACCATTGGGCAACTTATGCAAATATTATTTTTTCTTTCTAAAAAAGAATATATTGTGGCAATATTAACTCACAAAACAAAATTGAACTCAGTGTTTGTATGTTTATTTTCTGTTGTATTTATATTAGTTTGTCTACCCCAACCAAAGTATATATGCAACACATTATTTCAGTTCCCTCATAAAGATACAAAAGTAGAAAAGGTGGTGTTAAAAAAAAATCCAGTCTTGCCTATATTGAAACCACATCTCCATTCTAGCTAAAGTATAATCTATTGTCTATAATGTTAATCTTACAATTTTTTGGTAACAAAGTTTTACTTATACAAGTTCATCATTAACTAGCACTGATGCTGACCATTATGTGATCCTTAGTAAATGATGACTAACTTAAAAATTAGAAAAATATTATACAATAATACCATGAGGATTGATTTATCGGGCCCTACTGATCTTAAATTACTTGAAATGATAAATGTGTTGGAAAAAGAATAATGAAATACTACTATCAGATAAAGGCATTCAAATTATGCTTCCTGCCACAGATATTGTTTTAAAGATGTAAATGCCTCGTATGTTGTGATTCTGCAACAATTTATTTGCAATTTAACAGCAAAGTAAAGTCAAACATTGCCATTTATTGCCAATTGGGAAGAAAAAAAAAATGGAGAACTGTGTCTGGGGAGGGATTCTGTAAGTTTGACACATTTGCTGGTTCTAAAATTAAACTGCTTTTCTGAATGGGCTTGTCTATGAGTGTATGGTAGCCCAATGTTCTTCTGACTAATTTGGATTGCTTGTGGCCATGAAATCATTGAGTGGTTCCATTCATGAACAGGAGATGATGCATGACAAAGCTGTAATGCTCTTCAGAGGAAGTTAGCTAGGAAGAGCTATACTATACCAGAGAGGTTTTGATAAAACTTCCATCCATGCTACAAATTGTAGACATTGATTTGAAATAAATTATGACTGATGATCAGTCAATGATGATTTCCATAATCATTATGCTGTCAGTAATTTATCAAGGTAATGATATTTTTGTCCCTGATGTCACATTGGTCCTGTACTGAGGGAATGAAGAAGATGCTCTGATTTTTAAAAGCCCTTATTAAGACCTGACTGGTTGTATTATACTTCCAGTTGCAACGTAATCAGTGGGATGGCTAAAAGTGAATAAAACATTTGTAAAGTCCCGCTAGGTTTGTAATAAAATTCTTTTGAAAAAACCTTCTATAGCATAAAGGCAGAGATCTTATGCATACGGCATTTTAATTAAATCTCCTTTATCAAGATTGTTCAGTGTAGTTTGCCAATATGCTTTAGAAAGAGATATTGCCACATGCTGGGCAGAGTAATCTGCCAAAGAACCTTCTCTTAACCCTCCTGGACCACTTTTTTTACAATATACTTTGTTCTCTTTTGAAAGATCGCAGCTAATTCTTCACAACCATGATTTTCAGCATGTGTGTACTCAACAGGTACATCCATATCCTGTATTTTTTCCTGTTAGACACAAAATTGATGAACGATGTTCCCATCCTTAGAAAAAAGCTAATGACATTAAACACTAAATGTCATAAGTATCTCTTCACTAAAAGTGAAAGTGAGCTGAGAAAGTCAACGACGATGATATAATTAACAAAATTAACACACGTGTTTTGAGATTGCCATTATAAAGTGAATTATGATTAGATTGCAAATGTTATAGAATCATTTATATTTTCTTAGAACATGGCTTAAATACATATAAACCAGTGAAGTTTCAAGAATTTCACAAATTTAGTTTGTCATCTGAAAAGTTTAACTAAACTAATATAAAGCAAAGTACTTTGATTGGAATCAGAAATAGAGTATTTGTTTAAAAAATGCCATTGTTTTATTTACTCCATTTTTAGAGACAGATTCCTAATAGGAGTGACACTTATAACACATGTTCAAGAAGTCTATATTTAAAGATGAAGTAAACAATGAATTACTTGACACTGAGTACATATACTTTGATTTTTCTAAAAGCTAAAAAGTGTATAGATAGAATTGTAGTTGTTTTCAACAAATTTCCTTTTGTTTTTGAAATATTCCCATCTCCGCTGGTCTGAAATAATCACTATGTTTCTATGATGTCAACTCTTGATGTATTATATACTGCCTGCCTTGGTTTCCTGGCTTCATTACTTTGTTATTTATATTTATTGTGGTTAAAATATACATAATATAAAATTTACTATGTTAACCATTTTTAAGTGTACAATTTAGTAGCATTGAGTTTCTTCGAAATGTTCTATAAGCAGCACCACCATGCCCAGGTTCATTACTTTTAAGCTGTTACTTCTCTGCAGTTTGTTATCTATAAAATAGGTTTGATGAACCAATTTTATATTGTTTTTCTGAGAAATAAATGAGGTGATAAAATATGTGTACCCTGCCTGGTACTTATGAAATGCTGAAATATAAACTTCACATTTAAGCTGTTCTCTTCTAATATTGACAATAACTAATCTTTTAAGAGAAAACCTAATTATTAGAACATCATGATATAACAACTTGAATTTATTTTATAGAAAATGCTATGTATTACAAATACTTTGACAAGACTATCTCACTGGAGCCTCACCATAAAGCCCCATATAGCAAACAAGAAGACCAAGTTTGTTTTCTGATTCACGAATAAAAAAAAAGTGAACATCTGAAAGCTTAAATCATTTATACATGGCCCCACAGCCACTGAGCGGTGGCATTAGGAACAGAACCCAGCACTCAGCACTTAGGAGATACACAATTTTAAATGTTTGCTGAATAAGTTAATTAATTAAAAGAACTTAGGGCTCTTGGCCTCAAGTTCCCTACTCTTTCTACCACAGGATACTGACTGATTTATCACCTGATTTATTTATCTCCAGTCTTTATTCAGCACTCCTATTTGCCAAGACTTTCTCTTGTAAGGTTGTGAGGACTAACTGTAAAAAGCCTGCAGGCTAACGATGGGCTTTTGCTTCTTTAATTCTTTGAAGTTGACTTTCTTCTCTTGTTTTGATTGGAAAGGAGTACTCTGGGTAATTAAAACTGGGGTTCTGAGTTTGATAGTCTGCTCATCAGGCTAGTGGCCTGAAAGATCGTTTTAAATCTTTAGCCCAGGCTTTCATCATGTATGTAGAAGGAGTCTGTCAAGGGACACACAGCTGTGTAGACATCAAAAGCCCCCTAATGGATGCTACATTTTATGTACTTACAGGCCTCTGAGCAAGGTTTAGAATTCAGAGGCTGATGAAAGGCTACTGACCCTACACTGCGCTGATGTTTTCCCAAGTACATCTTGTTTGGTTAGGTACTTTTTATGAATCTGTTATTCTTTTTGAAAATTATTGTTTGTCCTTGAGTGATGTGTGTTTTACTTAATTCTTACTTATTGAAATGCCAAGAAAAATGAGAGGGTATATATATCATACAGAGTGGAAGAGAGACATTTAAAGCGAAAAGACTTAAAATGACAAAATCCTTTCTAAATTGTGTTATTATACTTGAAGTGCTAAAAGTCACCTTGGTCTATGCTAAGGAAGTCATCCATCCCACCTTCTCAAGGCACATTTCCAGACTAAATTGGACTTTGTGACATGAACCCTACAGTTGGTGTTCTATGGGACATGAACTTTATAGTGCAACATGGAGGGAAATGGGGGAATGTGGAGCACGAATCGTAATGTGAGTTTGACTCTGTGGAGAGTGGATAGATTTGCCCTAGAAGGAGTTAGTATGTCATATTATGAAAGTCTGTAAAGGAAGTATTCTCTGAGAGGAGAGGAGACCTCAGACAGAGACGGAGGCCAAGAACTAAGGACAACCTTGTAGAGGGGGAGGGGGCTAACGCTTAGGTCTCATTTATAACATTGGTTCCTCTTTGAATAGTCTGAGATCAGCTCAGTGGTCCATGGATCACTTGTACTAGCATGATCTGGGATTGAAAATGCAGCCCTATTCCTATTAGTGGTTCTAATTCTGGGTTCATCCTGCCTTCTTCTGTAGTAGTTATCCAGGGCATTTGAGGTAAAACTGTTTCATTTCCAGTGGCAATATATTTTGGAAACAAAATAATTTGGGATGCATGGATTAAAATGAAGGAGGGAATTTAAAAATAAAAAGCAATATACTTAAGGACTATTTCAAAAGAAAGGTAACTTGGGCTCTAAAAAACATCCAAAATAATAAAAGATGTTTTATTAGAAGAATTAGGAGATCGTTAAGAAAAAACATTTTACTTGGTAAATTTTGAATATTTTGATATTAAAATTTAAGATATAGAACATGTGATGGATATCACAAAAGCAGCAATAATTCACCAATTTAAAAACATTCAAGGAGAAGGTATGTAGTCACACAACTAATATTTTTAGTACAGTAACATGATTTGTAGATTTATAAGCATTATAATTTTTAAAAAATCTCTTAATATAACAAGTGTTACTATACCATAGAAATAGAAAATGTTATTAAATTTTGAAAAGTTTTGAAAAATATAAACTTCTTATGTAGATTTTTCAAACAAATGCCATTTAAAAATGTTTTAAATGTCATTTGAAAAGAGTAAATACCAAAATGTACTTCTAGACGTATCCAAGACTAAAATGTATCAAGTTTCTATTAAAAGCATATGAAATGATTTATTCTGTGCTATTAACTTTTTATCTCTTGTTAATCAAGCTATATTGACTAAAAAGTACAATTAAAGCTGTGAGAAACAACTTTATAATTTTTACTTAAATGAGGAAAGGGTTAGCGAGAAGCAAGAAAAAAATGAGAATCAGGACTAAGAGAGTGGAAAGTAGTAAAAATAACAAAGAGAAGAGATCATTAAGGAAGAAATGATGAACTAACAAACTGGGATAACGTAGGAAGAAGAAGGGGGAGGGGGATGGATGGAGGGAGAGAGACAAGAAAAAGGAAGAAAAGAAGGGGAATGTAACTTCAAAGTGTATACCTCATTCATGAAATGGTGTGAGAGAGAGAAAGAGTTTTTATCCCAAAATACAGAAAATCCAAAAGTAGCAGCTATGCTTTGCCAATCCACCTTCCTCTTAAAGAGGAGTAATATTAATTTCAGTGTTTCATGTAAGTCATAGCAAAACTACAGAGATTATCTTTGTGCCTGTCAACAGATCATAATGAGTATTTCAGAATTTCCAAAGATAATTCAGAAAAATTCCAACAATGTCTGTGTAATGTCATACAAAAAGACCTGGGGAAACTCAACATACATCAACTTGAAGGATGACACCATATTCCATTAGCTTGCTTTTGCTTTGACTTTTTAAGTGGCTTTTAAAAACATTTTTGAATTTTTAAACACATTAAAGAAACACTATAATGCTTTTTAGTGTGTGAGTATGTAAAGTACATTTTTTTGCAGCATAATTGAAATCTAATTAATCATTTTCTCTAGAGAATTTTTTTTAATGACAACTATTGTGACAACAATGGAAAAATGACTTTGCTCATCACCACTGAAAATGTTTCAGTTGGCGCAACAATATAACTTTGTGAAAGCTTGTACACAATTTTACTAGTTACATTCATACAATTTAAAAAAGAAATTAACAGTCTAACTGAGATGCCAGTGAACTCTTACATCTTTCTTAGGACCAGAATTGTTTCTTTATCTTTTAAAATAAGAAACTGATTTATCAGCTATTTTAATTATATTGATTTCTTTTCCATTTGTGAATTAGGACAATAGTGTTCCCCCTTTAGTAAAACTCAAATATTAAGCATTTTTTTTCTCATGGTTGTTTTAGCTCTAATTAACTAGAAAAAACCACCCCCCACGCCCCACCATCAACTGTACCTGAAATGTAAATGCTTGGTTGTACCATTTATGAATGAACTCTAAATTTTAGTGCCAAATGGTTATTTTCTGCTCATCCATCTGGACTTCACACAAACAAATGAATGTGTGGGCGGTCCTATATGTTCAAGCCAGTTGACTCATAAAGGAATCTGCAGTCCTCCTCCTGGGACTGCGTCAGCAGCTCACATAGTCCCTAATGGCAGCCCACACTCTCTCCCAGCTTTCCTGTAGCTAAGAGGTTCAGGGTTTCCTGTTTATCCTAGGTCCTGGAAACCATGTTTTGCATTTGAAAATTGGCCTTCCAGATTCAAGGCTAACACTAATTCTTCAGGTCAAGACCCTAATTCTTCAGGTTAATATATTCCCTTGTAAACATATTCTCAAGTTATTTCTTCCTTAAAAATATTTATTATTTTGAAGCTGGGTAATTCCAGTATTTACTATGTTATCACTCCCTATTATCACTAAGAATCCTGGTTATAAATTAATCTTGAAAACTTTGGTATTTGTTTTGCTAGGAATGCCAACCAAATATTGGGATTGATTTGATGATTGACACATGCCATGGTCAAACATTCAGCTTTTCACCTACGTACAGTGTCAAGGAACGTAGATAAAACACTTTTTTTGGATAAATAACTTTGGTATATATTGAGAACACATTCCTCTCCATATTGTACTGCAATGAGACAGTTCATGAAAATATTAACGTGAAATTTTCTATAAAATCTCATTTATGTTGTATGTCATTGACAGGACTTCAAAAACTTTGATTCTATTCCTGGTTTCATCACCAATAATATTATACCAAACTTCTCTGTGTCTGTTTCCTTATTGTAAAATAAGAGTCACTAGATGGCCTGTACATTTTCTAGCATAAATGTTCAGACTATACGGGACTCTATACACTGGGATGTGAATTTAAGGCTTCATAGGAAGACACTATGGACAGTGGTCACTTTGTTCCTTCTTAATTCACCTCAATTTTAAGATGAGATTCTAAACTCTATGATTTTTAAAAGTTAAAATGTATTAATATGTCCATTGGCAATAGGGGAGATAAACTGCACCATTTTAAAGCACTTTTATATTCCCCATAGTTTGTACACCTAATTATCAACAATGCTTGAAAAATAGCTAAAACAGCCAAGTCCAGTTTTAAATAACATTTATTTTATGAGAACTGACGATGTGAATTTTGGTCTTTCAGGTCATAAAAAGAAAAAAGTATCCAATTACACATACACTGGAATCGAACTTTCTAGATCAAATATTTTAGTTCACTCTAAAGTTTCTTTCAATTTATTTATGAATATTTTTTGAAAGAAATTCTATTTTGGGCTCTAATTTGATTTTTTATTCTTCACTTACAATTTTATTTTTAAATTTTATTTATTATGGTAATAACACTTGACATGGGATCTACCTTCTTAATTGAGTTTTAAGTGTATAAGTCAGTATTGTGGTACAACAGATCTCTAGAGCTTATTTATTTTGCTTAACTGAAACTCATGCCCATTGATTAGAAACTTCTCATTTCCCCCTTCCCTAGTCCCTGGCACAACCATTTCACTCTTTGATTCTATGAATTAGACTATTTTAGATACCATATGTAAGTGAAATCACATTGTATTTCTTTTCCTGTGACTGGCTTACCTAGTGTTAATTTACATAATTCCTCAAGTATCATCCAAATTGTCACATATTACAGAATTTCTGAGTTCTATATCTTAAGCCTGGAAAGTTGATAGTTCTTAATAATATATATGTATGTATACATATATAGACATATACATACACATAGTGCATATCTATCAAATACATCTGATATATTATATAACATCTAATAACTACCAAAAATACATCTTGTTCATATATTATATATTGTATGATCAGTATATCAAATATATAGCATATTTACATACAGTTTTTAAACATGTAATATATTTATATATGTCACAATCAACACTAATGATTAATTCATCCAATAAAAGGGGGAGGTAAGAAGTAAATGCAAAGATTCTGGTTTGTAAATGGATTTAGCTCTTTACTTTAAAGAAAATATGAGTCACGATTAGACTCTTCCAATATGGCATAGAAGCTAAAGACTATGCACGCCTCCTCTCAGAACCACACCAAACTTATAACAATACTACAGAGCAACCAGCATGTAGAGTTGCCTGAGGTTTGGCTGAACAGAAGCCCTACAACTAGGGACAAAAGTGACAGCTCACCTGAAAATAGTAGAAGGGGTGGAGATGCAAAATGGTCCAGTCCCACAACCATGTGGGGACATGGGGAATCGAGAGGGCTCTCTTAGCTGCAGAGACCCCTCCCTTACCTGAGGAGTGAGTGTTCCCAGCCCCACGCTGGGCCCCTCAGCCCAGAGTTCCAGGGTCGAGGTGAGAAGTCTCTATAACTTCTGGCTGTGAAAATCAGCAGAGGTTGCAGTTGAATGAGATGGAACTGTGGAAGGCGCAGACCTCCTCTAAAGGGCCCACACCCAGCCTTACTTGCTGATGGACTGGCTTGCTCTGAGCTCCAGTGCTGGGGCAGCTGGTGGAGGAGCTCCAAGGAGAGGCAGGGAGCCGCTGAGTTGCTGGGTTTCAGGGCAAAGGCAAGAGGGGAGACTTTCTCCCAGGCAGAAGTGTTGGCAGTATCCATTGTTTCTTGATTGAGCCCTCCTGGCTCCCAGCCTGCAGACGCAGGTAACACCATAACTGAGTCATCATCAACCTGGATAACATAGATTTCTCTGCCCAAAGGGTTCCTTGAGACTGCTTCTCCCAACTTGTGGGCCCACCCAAGCCGTTTCCAGAGGTTTATTCGACATAAACGGGCTGACTTGACTCTTGCTGTGAGCTTTCATTAAGACCTCTCAAAAGCTCAAAAAATCCAAAGAAACCACATCTAGTTTCAGTGTGCCCTGTACCTCTTGCTGACCAACCCCACTAGTGGCAGCCGGCCTCGGTTTCTGACTTGGCCCCTTGAGGCACCTATAACCTCAGCATGGGTGGCAGCTATCTGTGGATTGCCTGGTGGCTCTTATCAGGTAGCCCCAGAGGTGCACAGGCTGTGGCTGAACTTGGCCTTTTGCTGGGCTCCTCCCATACCTGTGCCACGGGACCCCACAGCATACCTATTACATAAAGTCACTCTACTGAACCTGGGAGACTTAGGAGCCCTATCTAATACATAGAAACAGACACAAGGAGGTGACCAAAATGGGGAGACAAAGAAGCATGCATGCCCCACATGAAGGAATAGAACAAAATTCCAGATAAAATAACTCAACAAAGTGGAGACAAGCAATCTACCAGATGCAGAGTTCAAAATACTGGTTATATGGATGCTCAAGGAACTTAGGGAAATAGTAGATGAACGGAGAACTTTAACGAGATAGAAAAGAAAAACAGAGATGGAAACCATAATAGGGAACCAGTCAGAAATGAATGATACAATATCTGAGATGAAGAGTACATTAGAGAGAATCAGCAGAGTGGATGAAGCAGATGAAGAAGACTGAATCAGCAACACAGAGGATGGTGTAGCAGAGGACACCCAGTCAGAAGAGCAACAAGGAAAAAGAATCTCAAAAAATGAAGATAGTTTAAAGAGCCTCTGGGACAACATCAAGTGTAACAACGTTTGCATCATGAGGGTACCTGAAGGAAAAGAGAGTGATCAAGGAATTGGAAATCTATTTCAAGAAATAATGACAGAAAACTTCTTTAACCTGGTGAAGGAAATCTACTTACAACCCCAGGAAGCTCAGAGAGTCCCAAACAAGAACCCAAAGAGGTCCACATCAAGACACATCATAAATAAGATGCCAAAAGTTAAATTCAAAGAGAGAATCTTAAAAGCAGCAAGAGAAAAGCAATTATTTACCTACATGGGAGCTACCGTAAGACTGTCAGCTGATTTCTCAAAAGAAACTTTGCAGACCAGAAGGGCTTGGCACAAAATATTCAGTGATAAAAACCCAGGACCTACAACCAAGATTACTTTACCAAGCAAAGCTATTGTTTAGAATTGAAAGACAGATAAAGAGTTTCCCATACAAGAAAAATCTAAAGGAGTTCATCACCATCAAGCCAGTGTTCCAGGAAATGTTAGAGAGACTTCTTTAAGACAAAGAAAATAATAAGTATCAAAAATATAAATAAAGAATGGCAATAACTACATATCTGTCAACAGATACTTCAAATGAAAAAGAATTAAATGCTCCAATCGAAAGATAAGGTGGAAGAATGGATAAGAAAACAAGGCCTTTAAGGAGGCTGCCTACAAGAGACTCATCTCATCTTTAAAGACATACCGAAAGTACAAGGATGGAAAAAGATATTTCATGCTGGCCCTAGAGGGTATCATGCTGAGTGGAGAAAGTCAGATAGAGGAAGACAAAAGCCATATGATCATATGTATATGTGGAATCTAAAGAACAAAATAAACAACAACAACAACAACAATAACAACAACATAAAAAACCATAGATACAGAGAACATTTTGAGGGTTACCAGATGGGAGGGGGTTAGGGGCATAGGGATTAAGAAGGGGGAAGGGATTAAGAAGTACAAAATGGTAGTTACAAAATGGTCACAGAGATATAAAGTGTAGCATAAAAAATATAGTCAATAATATTGTAATAATTATGTAGGTGCCAGAGGGGCACTAGATTTATTGGGGTGATCATTTCTGAGTTACACAGATGTCTAATCACTGTTTTGTACACCTGAAACTAATATAATTTTGAATGTCAACTATAACTGAAAAAAAAAATGAGTCATGTAAACCCATGAGCAGGGTTGGTTTGGGCACAGATTGAATAGAAACCAATGTAAATGATATCCACTCAAATTAAAATTATCCCTTAACATTTCATTTCATTTCATTTCATTTCATTTCATTATGGCACAATGTCTATTGCTTAAAAGGAGATATTGAACCTCAATAGCAAGGCAGGTTTACTCTTTCCTTTTCTAAATTTAGCCAGTAAACATTACCTTAATGCTAAAGGTTTAGGTATGTAAAGCTGTGAAATTACTAATTCACTTGTATTCCCTGTTATAATGTCTTCCATATGGATAGAATTTTCATATCTAAAATGCATCCATATGGAAATTCTGGAGCCATGAATGTACTAACTATGCTTCCAGCTGCTGGTGCTCTGAACACAGCATCGTCTCACCACAGGACAGCAAGGACACTGCAGACCCCACTGTTGCTGCACCCTGAGGCGCAGGACCTAGGCGAAGAAAGGGTAGCTCCTATTTTTGCTGCAGTGAACAAAACCTACTTTTGGCTTTAGTTGTTATTTTGCTTAGTATAGTGACTATTTCACAGCCTACAATTTACCAGTTCTATATTAAATGCATTTGTGCACTATAATGTTGCTTGTGAACATGTGGTCTGTGTCCCATAAGCCTCAGAGTCACCAGTGGTGGTTGTCATAACACATTCCTGGGCTCCAAGGAGTTCTTCTCCTCATGTCACCACCATCTAGTACTAACACACGGTGGCCAGTCAATAAATATTTGTTCAGAGAATGAATTAATGAGTACTAAGAAATAAGAACCATTACTCTATAATAAAGAGAAAAGCGAATTGACCAAATGCAATCCCAGGCAAAACAGTCCTGCTATTATTAGTAATTTTCAAAAAATTGGGCCAAATAATTCAAAGGAAATTTCTACTAAATCTTTAAGTTGAATCAATGGGAAAGTTAAATGTATTTTACAATGTTCTTTCCTGGAGACAGTCTTACAAAGACATAAAACAATCTATTAAACAATCTAGAAATTTTCTCTGCAGCACTCCCACAGAGAAGTTGAAATCCTTAGCAATATTTTATAATTTCCCAAAGCTAGATTTAAAAAAAAAAGTAATATAGCATTTAAATATTTTTAAATAATTGGATTATGTTGATATTTTATTATTTATAGACAAACGCTAAGTGACTCAGGAATTTTGGACAATAAATAGTTCTAATATTTTAAAATTATTCAGTAGAAAACCATATAGTTAGGGAAATAGTAAGAACACCAGGAAAGATAAATTGAAATACAGTAAAAAAAAAAAAAGTAGGAAAATGACTTTAAATGTCAAAAAATGAACCACCTAATGGAGAGGACATGTATGTGAGAGGGAGAGTTTATTAGAATTTTTCAGAAATGACAGAAATCGTTAGTGTAAATAGGAATAACCAGACCTTGAAAGTTTGTAAGCAAGAAAACGAAGAAAGATGCAATGTGCCAGTAGTACAGAACAAGAGGCTTGAGCCACTAAATAATTTTTCCCCGAGTGAAGCAGATTTGCCCAGTTTCTTGGGGATCAGGAACACAGGATAAAATCTGTAGTAATGATTAATAGATCTTTGTAGTAAACTCTGGGAATAGTTTATCTTTAGTAAGTAGGACCAACTAAATTTCTTGCTGAAACAAGTCCTGTTTTTAGGAATAGAGGAGCATTAATAAATGTGTGAATCAAGGCAGGTCTTACCAATCACTTGGTCCTAAGATCAAGAAAGCAGGTACAGATTCTATAATTGCATCTATGTACCTATCCATGCACTTGAGAGAGAACAATGGCAAGGTAAGTATACTAGATAAGGAGGTTGCTCAAATATTTAGTTTTATGTTGAAAGACTGTGTATATGTACATATGTGTGTATATGTACATATACACACATATGTACATATAACAGATATATGATATATATTTCCTTCCCCAACCACTAACATTTTAGTCTAAAAAAACCCAGAGATTTAGCTAGCAGATTTTATATTCCAACATTTAAAATAAGCACTATAATGATAAGTAAATATAAAAAATTTGGATATTTTATATGGATGTCCTGGTTAATGACAATATTTGGACCAAATTATCTCACTCTCATTACTAGAATTTCATAATTCAAATACAAATTATATATTTTATTTTATATAGCCCCAGTATAGCCATTCAAATACTCATGCTAAAATATTTTAAAATTCTGATTATTAAAAAGTAATCCCACATTTATAAAAGAAAAAGATAGGATAAATTTCTTAGAAAATAATTCCCAAAACAAATTTAATACAGTAGTATATTTAATTGATTTACTCTTTAATTATACAAATTTATAAGCAATGTAGAAGACTTATTGATCCCTAATACTTAAATATCACATTGAATGAATAACAAATGGTATAAAATATGCAAAATAATAGCACATTAACCTAAATAACACTAATAAATTGCAAAGCTTAGCATGAAATTGAAAATCACTAATGGAACATTGTGCAGTTTGTTCATGCAATAAGCAAAGACTTATACATAATGTAAGAGTGCAACTGTTAGCAGCAGGCTGAGGGAGGACAATTTAACATGTTTTTATGGAGAGACTGGATTGATCTTGGAAGTAGTTCCTGAGAGATTCCACTTACCCTGAATAGTATCTTGGGAGACTGTCATAATTTTCCATCTGTATCTTAAACCCATACCATTTAGATAACCTATATTCTTTATACCAAATTTTATGAGTTAAAAAAAAAATAGAATAAATTCGAAGAGCTGATATGAAGTCACTATAAACAGTGGTTATTTGATCTACAGTTTTCTTTGAAGAATAGTTCCATTTGAGATTCAAGTTCTATGTGCTGCACTTAAAAAAATATATATCATCTCCTTCATGCTGCACACAGCACCTAATATGATGGAAGCTAAAAATATGCTAAAAAAGGTAAGACTCACCTTCTTAGTATCTTGGATCCTCACCCTTGACAAGATTCAATATCACACAGGAGTTAGTATGTGACAGGGGCTAAGTTGGACCCCATTCAAGGAAAATGAGTTATTGAACAGATTAGAAAAAACTTGTAGGACTATGTTTCAACCGTAAGTTGGTCCCTAGATATGGAGATTGATGATAACATTATTAAGTAAAGCTCTAGTGTTTTCCACTTTCATTTTTACCTTAATATCACCTCTAAATTTAATTGGTATGTAAAAAGAGAATATAGTTTGAATTTGAACGTTTTGTATCTAAAGGTGAGTGTAAGGATGAGAGTTTGAAGGTGATATGAAGTTGTCAAAAGTCATAAAGCTGCTACTAATTTCAAGATAAAAATAAACTGCATTACTGAAGGAAAAGCTTAGCTAATACAACAGGGAATATAATAATGAGTTCACCTAATATAGTCCCTAAAAGTGAAAAGATTTTAGTCAAAGGAACTTAGAGAAGATGGAATCTGTTTGTAACAGAACACTCCGGGGATGTAGAGTAAGTAAAAATAGAGTTTTGTCCTTCACTCATTTCTATCCTCTATAGTTCATTTATGAGCTTCCTTCTGAGTTATGATCCTGTGGACTCACTTAGGAATCATGAAAGATGCAAGTGATATTCCATGTGCATTCCTCATATTGTCTATGATACATTAATGATCAATAATATCAATGCAAACAATTTCAATGTTAATATTTCAAAAAAAAAAAAAAGGAAATTTGAGGTATACTTAATGCCATGCTATCGGCCTCACCTTAAATGTCTGGTCTTGCTCTATCATAAAACAGTGGCGATTATGGTCAGGTGACCTCTTAACATCTTAAGCTAATTGACCCAGCTATGTGGAATGCTCAGTCAGATAACACCTGCTTCATACATATGATTTGCTACTCCTGAACATTAAATAGTAAATGGATTAGCCAAAAGGGAGTTCCAGAGAAATATTTATGATGTGGCGCAAATATTAAATTTTAAAAGATTCTTATAAAACTCACATTTATGGTGAATTAGTTAGTTATATACTTAAATCATACTGATCAAAAAGCTTATTATAAAAATAAATTAAGAGAATGAATTAGATTAATATAGAATTGGATGCTTAAAATAAAATAGAAGTTTAGAATAAAAATTAACAACATAAAAGTATTATATCAACATTGATGAAGGGGCAAAAGTAGCTTGTTCCTCCCTTGATTTTTATGGATTATAAAAGAAAAATAATGTTTAAAATTTCCATTATATTTTTAGAAGATCACAGATGATCCTGCAGAGCTTCTTAGGTATTATTTATTATTATGACTTTTAAATTATTACTTTTGACTAAGTCATTTATTCAATAAATTTTTATGAATGTTAGTTATCAGTTTGCAATCAATTTCCAAATCAGAAAACCCTTTATAAATGGAGATTAGTAAACATATTTGTAGATATGCAAGATGAAAAAAAATCCACATGTATCAATAAATTTATAATTAATATATTGAAAGTCAAAGTTATTTTCTTATCAATCCTCTTTGAGTTAATTTGGATCTTTAAATAAAAAACTTAGTCTGCTGCTAACATTCAAGGGGACTTATTTTTATAAATGTCAATTTTGGGATTTTTTTTTTCATGGAGAGTAGCACATAGACTTCATTATACATTGAAAGAATTTCTTGACTTTCTAAAGTAGGAAGTCCCCAAGTTGGCTTTATGCTTTATTTACAAAATAAATGGACAGGAAAAATCAGGAATATAATATATTGCTTTAAATTATATTTAATAGCTCTATTTCAAATGAGGTAGTATTAAGAATATTTAAAGAACCAAAAATATAAAAGAATTGAAACACTAGAAAAATACTATAAAGAATGGAAAGCATGTAAATGCTAGAAAAAATAAAAACATGAAACCAAATCTGTATTTCTTAAACTTAATCATGTGATTTTCAAACTCTATGATATATGGGAACAAAGAGCACTATTTATTTAAAAATGGAGATTATAGGCATTACATAAGTGATTCCGATTCAGCAAGTATGAGGAGGGGTCTAGTAATATGCTTTTTTAATTACATCCCCAAGATTCTCTAATTACATCTACCTTTGGACACACTTTAAGAAATGAAATTTTAAAATGTGAATATTTATACAGTTGAATAAGAGGTATTGCAAATTGCTGTCCTCTGAATCTTGTTTTTAAGATATACTATATTCTTGATCATTAGTAAGAAATAAAAGATCCTCTTTGTATAAGACATAAAGTGTCAAACAGTATAAGGTAATTATAGAAAATACATAGACTTCAACCCTTTGCTAAACTTATCTACAAACCATAAAAAGAATCTATTCCAAATGCTAATATTATTTAGAGACTCTCTAAATTTAGAATAGAAACTGCTTGAACCAAAATGCCCATTAAACTACGAATTATTGATATTGTCTAAAACTTGGGCTCTTAAAAATTTTATAAATTACAAAAATAGCAAAGAAAGAAATAAAACTATTTCTGAATTACAGCAATTCAGAAAATACTTGGGCTAGGGTTTGAGTGAAGGTGAGAACCAGAAAAGTAAGCAAAGTTTTAAGGCATGGTTTTGCTTTGGGGAGCTTATGTTTTAGTTGAGATCTTGATAGTTGTATTCTCACAGCCTCTGGAAGCAGAAGGGTTCAAAACCTAAGACTTATCTCAAGTGCAGATTCTAAAAAAAAAAAATTTCCCCATGCATGAACCTGGATGTAAAGATCTAGCGGAAGGAGAAATGAAAAATAACTTGCTGCCCAGGAAACTGCAAGAAAAACTGTGAATATCATAACTTGGAATTAAGCAGGAGTCAGGTTGGAA
Organism: Rousettus aegyptiacus; assembly: GCF_014176215.1. Lineage (NCBI taxonomy): Eukaryota > Metazoa > Chordata > Mammalia > Chiroptera > Pteropodidae > Rousettus > Rousettus aegyptiacus. Next base: position 29,792,989 of record NW_023416286.1, read on the forward strand.
ATCTATCCTGAAAATTCATGATTATAAGTCTACGTATCTTCAAATAAAAAAATAAACCACTTAAATTAATTGCCAGAAAGTGAAGTATTATATAAACTCATTTGCATTTTTATACTCCAGTAAACAGAACATCGATTTAAAATATGCCACTCACAACTGTATCAAAAACCTAAGTTATTATGAATAAGTACAAAAAAATGTGCAAGCCTGTTTTGAAAAAATAAAACTTTAGTCGAAGATATTGAAATTGTCCTAAGTTAATGCAGAGATAGACCGCATTCATAAATCAGTAAAATCAGTGTCTTAAAGATGTCAATTTTCCTTCAAATTAAACTATGGATTTAGTTTTAACTCCCCTCTTCCAAAACATTTTTTATTTTATAACTTGTCAATCCAATTCCTAAATGTATGTGGCTGCCTTCAAAAAATCGACAAATATCAAAGTTAGAAAGGATGTGAAGAGAAGGGAATCCTTGTACATGGTTGGCTGGATTGCGAATTGGTGCAACCACTTTGAAAAACAGTATGGAGGTTACTCAAAATATTAAAATTAGAGCTGCCATACAATCCAGCAATTCAACTTTTAAATATTTATCTGAAGAAAACAAAAACATTAATTGGGAAAGACAGGTACACTCCTATATTCATTGCAGCATTACTTACAATAGCCAAAATATGGAAGCAACCTAGGTATCCATCAATAGATGAATGGATAAAGAAAATGTCACACACACACACACACACACACACACACACACACACACACACACACTGGAATATTACTTAGCCATAGAAAAGAATGAAATCTTGTCATTTGCGACAAAGTGGATAGACCTAGAGGGCATTACGCTAAGTGAAACAAGTCAGACAGAGAAAGATAAATACCATATGATTTCACTTACATGTGAAATCTAAATATAAAAACAAAATGAAACAAAAAACAGATGAATAAACAAAATAAATCAGAAACAGACCAATATATATAGCGAACAAGCTGATGGCTGCCAAAGAGAAGAGGGATGAAAAAAAAAAAAAAAAGAAAAGGATGTACAATTGTTTTATAAGAAAAAAAAATGTATATGGTAGTAAAAAATTCCAATAGCCAAGAAAACTTAAAAAGACAGGCTGAGGACACTGGCTCTACCAAATAGCATGAAGCTAGAGTAATTAAAGCATTGTGATATTGGTGCAAGCTGACTAATGAAAGACAATAATATCCATGAAACAGAGCCGTGTATAGATGAACAACTGATAAATGTCAAAGTAGTATTGGAAATCAAAGAGACAAACGTGGAGTTTTCAATAAATGATACTATGACATATTAGTCATATGGAAAAAGAAACTGGACTTATCTCTCATACGCAGCACACATAATTCAATTCTAGATTGATGAAAGACATAAATGTATGTATACCATATATTATTTACAAAATTTAAATGCCTATGATGCATTAAACCAGGCCTTGAGCTTGAGGTAGAAGTAGTATGTGTATGTAAAATTATATCTGGCTATTATTTTATTTTAAATATAGCCTAGTATATCAAGCCATCCAATAAAATATGAGTATTGCTATTAGAACAAGAATTGGTATTACTAAGAGACTTTTTAAAGGGGTGGTGGTGAATATGTATATGAAAACAGAGTATAACAATGTGACCATAATAGTATTAGAAAAAGATTCTGGGAAGAGGAAGGTGAATGAGAATCAATTTTGTCCTTATGGAGTCCATAGTTCAGATAATACTCATGGGACTTAACTCGTTTTTATCATCATTGCCATCCTACATCCTCCCTACTGTTGAAAGTTGTATAGAAAGGGAAGACAGTCAAATGTAGTTACAAAGGTTAAGGGACTGAGATCACCTAAAATAGATGACTGAAAATAAAACCTCACACAGAACCCATCTTAAAGACAAAAAAATGAATCTATTGTTTTGAAGTCTTAATCAGACTATTAAGAAAGGGTAATTACTGGCTACTGAATAAGATAATTTGTAGTATTTATATCAATTACATGTACTTCCTTTTAATTCTTTTAATTATGTACTTTAATGGTCTTACTACTGATAACCAGAAAAACAACAAGGTTTAGTAAACATGTAAGCCTCATCACATTCTTCATTAAATAACTAGAGTTTTAGATCATTAGATCTGTCAAATTTTAGCTGAATATTCAATACGCTTTATTGAATCACAGGAAAACATTTTTAAGCTCATACTAAGCAACCTGGAACTGATTACATTGGTCACCAACTTTGCTCATCACTTACAGTAAGGCATCTTTCTTTGATCACTTGAGCCTCATTATTCATATAATTACTGTAATCATTATGACACTAATGACTGTTGAAGTCTAAATGTGTGAAATTAATTCACTAACAAGTGTAAATATGTATCCATGAAAGGGCAGTATAAAACATGAAAAATGAAACTTTGGTATTGTGTTAAAAATGAGAAAAAATTAGTACCATGATTAGAATATTAGTAGGGTATATGCACAATCAGTGAATATAACCAGAGCATGACTGTAGTTTGATAAATTTAGTTATAATTAATCCACATGGGAGTGAATACTCAGAGTACATGTAACTCTTCTCCAATGGATTAAATTGGAAAACCTAGTTCAGTTTCTTGAGTCCAAAACAAATTAATTCATAAAGGTGACCTAATGGTTGACACATTTTAGAATTTGAGGGTGACCTGGCTGTGACAAGCCACCCCACTGATCACCAGTGTTTTTGCAACTGATCTCAATTTTATGTTTGTCCTTCCTGAAGCAGAATGCTTGGCCAAAAAAGGACACTTTTTTTTTTTCTTAATGTTAAAGAACTTTCTATGTTGATTTCTGTTTATTTGAACACCTAGTATTGAAAAATGGCACTTGAAAATTAATAATAGGAATAAGAAATCCTTTCTTTAGAGCATTTATTTTTATTTTTTAAAAAATCTCCAGCAGGCTAGCTGAGGGATGGTATTTCTCTGATAAAATGATAACCACCTGCCTGACTCTTAAGCCCACCTCACAGAGTGGCCAGTGCATGAATGCCTGACAGGATCACTTTTGGGATGGCTAAGAGGCCAACTCTTTCCCTCACACCCATCCCATGCCAAAACTAAGGGCAGGAACTTGAGTTTGTCCTGGGGAGGTGGGATCCCATGTGCAGGTGCACGCCAGCTGGAGGCTGCTCGTATGCCAGTTGGTGCCTGTAAGTCCATATACGCACTTGCTGTGATTCTGAGCCTGCCTGCGTCCCAACTCTCCTATGTGGTAAGCTCCCTGGAATACTGGTGATTAGGCCCATATTTTAAATGGTTTGTGACTGACAGGACAGGAAAACAATGCATTTGAAATAGCAGCACAACTCTTCTTTACAGATTTAGTTGAACAAGTTGGGCATCTCTCTTTAGTCTAAAACAAACAAACATGACACAGAAATATGTTATTGAAAATGCCATATGTCTGAGTTGGAGGATAAAAGGTTGATTCAATAAGAATTTGTCAAGCAATGAGTGAAACAATAGGGGCAAATGCTATGAGCAATAAAAATTCCCTCCATTCTCTTTTCATTTGTTTTTTTCTTATAAATGTAGTTTTCATTCCCTTGCATACACAAATCGAAAATACATGTCAGGGGGTAATGTAATTGGTCTTTTCCTTAAATATCCAAAGCACTCTTAAAAAAAAAAAACCCTGTACTTTGACATTCTCCAAGTTGGATTTGCCTTAATTAATTAGTTACATTTTTAAATCAAGATTTAATAAGACTCGACCAGGTGCCAGGTGCCATGTTAGGATTCCGCTAGATAGAGATGAGAGGACACCCCTTTGATCTTGAGAAGCAAACAACCTACGCGGGAAAGAAAAGTATAACCAAATCATTCCAATCTAATTTAATACACGGGTCAGTGCAAATTGTTAAGAACATCACTAATTGTGTCAGGGAGAGTAAGAAAAAGTTTCTGAAAGGAGCAGAGAAGCATAGAAGAACAGAAAGAATGGAATGAAATGCATGGAAGTGTAAAACCAGAGATTTTCCCTTTCTGTTAAAGGTGTGAATGTGTCATGCTTGAATGCAAAAGAAATGAGGAAGCTAGGAAAGTTGGGGCCATATTTGAAGGGCCTAGCAAGGTTGTAAATGAGCTTGAATTTTATCCTGAAGACAGCTAGGAATAGATCAGAGGTTCTAAGCATAAGAGTAACAAGATTTTTTTTCCTCTCTCTCTTTTAGCAAGATAACAGCATTCTTATGGTAACATGGAGAGAACGAAGGCAGAATCCAGTTAGAAAGCCACCACAATAGCCATTTTGAACAATAATAAGTGGACATCTGAGTAAAAGAAGTGGATACAGGCATGAAGAGGACAAGGGGATGGAGAAGAAAGGGATTGAGCAGCTAGAATATACAGGTCTAGGGATCGATTGGCTTGAGACATGAGGGACAAAGGAGAGAGGGAGACACACCAGCTCTAATAATCTCTGATAGCCTCTCCTGGGGTTATCACCTCTTTGGTCAGGAACCTTATTCTTATACCAACTAACTCTCTTTTGATCTCATTTAAGTCTTTTTTGGGGTTCTCTGGGAAAATGGAAAATCATCACTCAGCATTCTCATAAAGACCTGTTGACTAATTAAAGACATTTATTGCTCTTGTTTTTATCTTTCTTTTGTCTGTATTATACAATCTCAATTTTTTTCGAACCTAGAATATTTGATTGAGTTTATTTTGTTCTTTGTCTCTCCATGATTTTTGCTGATTCACATCTGTTTTCCAAATCTCCCGGTCAATCTTGTAGTGACTGTTCCTCTTACTAGTTCAGAAAAGATTCTTCATATTTTTAAGAATCAATCCTTACACAGATTTGATGTTTAAGTGAGTGCTGTTGATGGCCCACAGAGTATCTATCCATCTCTTCAGACACTGGCCGCACCCCCCCCCCCCACACAACCCATGTGCCTCCTTCTAGGCCACTGTATTCCCTCTACCACTTAGCCTGCCCCTATTTGATCTAATAGTAATCCCATCCTGCTGACTGCTGTTGGCCAGGGTCCGAGAGCAGGAGATGAAATTTTCTAGCGCCAACTAGGAAAGTTCTTCTTTACTACTCTGAGAGAAATAGCTGAAGCAAGTCCTTAGTGTTCCCATAGTCATGGAAGTAGGTATGTCATAAACATGGTCTAGAACTAGTCAGCTCCCTCTCAGCCTGAAGAAGAGGCTGGTTTATGGAGGTGGGGATAACTGGTGAATCAATCACTTTCTTATGCTTTAGCCAGTTAGAGTTAGATTCTCTAATAGACAGCTGAAAGAAAGCACATTCTGGCATATTATATTCTCATTAATGTACTCTGATGTCAGATTTGCTTTTTAAAAAAAAAAAAAAAACAAAAAAAAAACAAAGAGCACATTGTAAGCCTCCTCTTTCATTGCTTCAGGTTGTTTACAGATATATTTTTACTCAACCATACCCAGTGCTCTGGCTCCCACTACGGAGAACGCAAATGAGGTAGAAAAGCCTTGGTCTCTGTTCTGAGTTCATAATGTAGTTTGGAAAACAAGAAGCACACACATTACATGCCATACACTTTGCAAACAGTGAAGGATAGTTCATAGCTGTTCACAGATAAGAGGGGTCAGTGCGGTGGGACTGGCTTTGGAATGCAGGGTAGAATTAGGACAAGTGGGAAACTGGATGACATTTTGGTGAAGGGAGGGATAGAAACAAAGGCATGTTATGTTTTTGACGCAATTAGGAGGTGGACTCGTCTGGAGCACTGTCTACTGCCTGGGGCCCTCAGAAAGAAGGTCCAGAAAACCAGGCAGAGAAGACCCCATGATTCAGGACAGTATACAGAGATACACAATCTTCCTCCCATATAATGGCTTATTGTTTTCTCTTACTTCTCCAAATTCCTCCATACCATGAATCACCTGAAAGCAGGAGCAGGGTCTTAGTTACCTTTATACACATATAAATATTTATACATGTTGCTTATGGTTCATGTAGTGTCAGCACTGAGTGTGGTGGATAAACTCTGAGATCCTTTTGGACTCTAGTTTATTGCTCCCAGTAGATAACTTCTTGCCCACTGTAAGATTATCTTAGTAGCCCATATTTTATCCTTCACGTAACTGATTAAATATTGGCTGGTTTTAGGACAAGTGATACTACTTGGTAAGTTCTACCAGCCTTGCAGAGTCTGTTCTCCATAAAGCTTTGTTCTTCCTTAGCCAGTGTCCTATGATTGACATACTTCAAAACAGATTTTTATGACATTCACCCATATTCTTTAAAATATGAAAAGTAAGATCAGTGATCTTTGAAAAAAAAACTGAGATATCTTATTTTAATTTTTTTTTACAGTAAAGAATATTCTTTTATGTATAGTTTTTTAAAAAATCAGTTTTATTGGCAGGTTAGACACATGTTAATTAAAATGATGGGTTAATGCTTTTAAAGGTCAAAGAACTGATGGCAACAACATTAAATAATAAAACCATTTGGATTTTCTAACTTCTATAGCAGAAAATCAAACTAGAGGAATAAGAATTTTATGACTATCAAAAATAGACTTATTAGAAGTATACCTACGGATGACAAAAATTGCCTAATTTTTGCAATCCTTAAAATTAAGCTAGAGAAAAGTAGAGAATTTAATCATAGATTCTTAAAATTTGTGAAGTGTAAGGGATTAAAATGAGAGAATGATCTCTAAGTCATTTAAAATCTATTTTTAAACAACAAACAAAAGAAAAAAGTTATTTCCTTTTTATTTTTGTTACATTTATATTTACTCAGAAAAACAAATGTTTTCATAGATTATGGAAAGATGGTTTTTGAGGAGAGAAGGGGGAAGATTTTTAAGATGATTTTTAAGAACAGTTTTTGTTGCTATTAGGCTAATGCCTAATTGGATTGTATGTAAACAAGAATTTATAGGGAAAAAAATTCCCAGAATTAGGCACAAAGTTAAGGAAATATTCTGAAACTAGGAGTTTCCAGGGTGGGTGGCCTACCCTGGTGAAACTTGGACCATGGTGTCATGTTCTCAGAAGTCTTTTCAGGACTATCAAGTATTTAGAGATTTTACTCCATTTGGGAAGGGCAAAGTTATTAAACATTTATTACATGTTTACTACATTCTGGACACTGTGCAAGGCAATTTATATAACACGTTCTAATTTAATGCTTATCTCTTTACTCTGAGGCAACGTAATTTTTTTCTGATTTATAGATGAGAAAAGAGCACAAGAGGTAAACTGAATGCCACAGGTACTACAGAAAACATCTACAATGCAAATCCCACCATTTGAATGTAGAACTCTTGGAAAGTTCACACCGTTTTCTTTGAAGACCGAATGGTCAGGTGCAAATACAGAAATAATTTCCCCTTTAAATAATTAATTATAGTGAGCAATCTAAAGTGAAACAAGAATTCACCATTTGAATTAAAAAGACCACGTTTAACATAAGGTGGTTGTTTTGTGCATGTGTACATGTATGTGTGATTTAAGACATTTCAAATGAGGAAGGAGAAATAGGTTTAAATCACCTTGGCTGGGGAGAGACTGTACTTCACTGCAGACACAGAGACCAGGTGGTGTCATCATAGGGTGATGCCTGGAGGGACAGGGTAAAACCAAGGGAGGACAATGGGATATAGGATTAGAAGTCCCAAGTTCCAATCCTGTTTTCAGTTATTAATGGGCAAAAACATGAACTCTTTGAGCCTTAATTTCTGCATTGATCCAGTAGATAGTAATAGCTACTTTATTGCATAAAATTTGAAGATTCATGCTTTGTAAACTACACAGTGCTATACAAATGCCATTAGTATTGGAGGAAATGAGGAGTGATGTCATTTAGTATCTTCCAAATTCCAAAGAAAATCAAAAGTGCTTTCCTGGTGTGAAGCCTTTGGCCTGGACCAGCCAGAGACTCCATTCATCAGAATGAGGAGACAGGATGCAACCTTGATGGTTACTGAAGGAGCACATCAAAGACCACGCAACGGCGGCAGTAGCTTTGCTTTAGCTTTCTCTCTTGAAACCAACGTATTAATCAGGAGACTGCAGAAGTTTGGTCTAGTTAGAGAAAACAGCTCTGCCCTTTATCTTCCATGAAAAAAAGGTTCAAGGCAGAGATCTAAGTTCCTAGCAACAAGTTTCTAAGCAAGCAGCAGTCTCTTTCCTTCTGGAAGCCTGATTGGGAGCATCGGTCCCAGAGTTGATATCCTTTACAGAGAAGCAAAAGGAAGAGATTGCTTTGTTCTTTTAATGAACCATTTTTTATTACTGTTCCAGACATAAACACGATCTTGCCTCCCTTGTTTCCATGCATAAAAATAATCAACGTGCAAACAGCCGGACTGCTTTGCAACAGCGACTCTCACATTTGCCCTTCGTACTGAAGACTTCATTGCCTTGCCAGGCCTTGTCTTGTTCTTTAGTGATTTTATTGGGGTTGCTCTCACTGCCTGGTTAACATTTCCCTGTTCCTAGAGTGAGGTCCTCTGACACAGGGGTTCCTCCATCAGCCATAGAGCCTGGCGAGGGGTGAGTCATCCAGCTTGTTCTCCCAAAGAGCTAATAACTGAAGTGATATTCTGTTTGCAGAGAGTGACTTGCTGGTGACTGATTAGATACAAACAGATTGGGAGGCTAATAACAGCATTATTGTTTCCACAGACTTTTTTGTTTGTTTGTTTTTCTTTTCTACACGTGATCTTGTTCCTCTTTTTTAATTCTGCCCAGATTTTGGAATGTAAGGGAGGAGGCATTAACGTGAATCCTGTTTTACAGGACTCACCTGTCCAATGTTACCTTGCTAGGAAACAGCAGAAACGATATTAGAGCTAAACCTCTAGTTTCTAAATTTTAAGCCATTTTACCACATCACACTTCTGTTCTGGGAAAGAAGAGGGGGAATGTCTACGAGTGGCTGAAATTCTCCATTTTTCAATGAGGATGAACAATGAAATCTGTTAATTTTATCTTCCTTTAGAACAGTGGTCCTTAACCCTGGTTGCACATTAAAATCATCTGGTAAGATTTTAAATAATCGCTTTGCTAGGACCTCACCCCAAACCGATTAAGTCCAGATCTCTCAAAGTGGGCCTTAGCATCTGTATTTTTCAAAACTCCCTTGATGACCCTAACGTGTAGCTAGGGTGAAGATTTGCTGCTTTAGAGTAATAACCAACAAAATATTGATTGCATTTTTCACTTTTAAATCATCTTGGAAGTGTAGTAATGAAAAATCTAATAGCGACTTTGGTGGCAGCCTCGGAAGATCAGCCCTGGCCTTGGTCCTTGGTGGGGATTTGGAATTATCTAGAGCCTGACTGACAGGTGAGATGATAAAGAAACACTTTTACTGCTTGGATCTATAACAGCAGAGCTGTCAATCCAGAAATTTTGTGAGATAAATAAATTATACTCTGGTTCCTTCACATCTTTTAATCGTGTTACCTTAATAGCTTTACCGCTGATGACCAGAAAATTAACTCGCAGCATGGATAGTGCTACCAACATGTAACTGTTGTTTTTCTTTATTAAATAACAAGTGGTTAGTTTTGACCCTGCTTCTTTTTTTTTCAAGTAATTATGGATAACTTTATTCATTTCGAGATTGTTAGTATTTAATATTTTGCATACATTCCATTCTTTGAGAAGTGTTCCTCAGAGTAAAAGCTTCATAGGAATTAGCATGTGTAATTGGAATGATTTTATATTTCTTAAAAAATTAACTGACAAATTTGTGCTGGGTATTTACAGGAAAAGTTCTCTTTGCAATACTTTGTTTCTCTTGTATAGGACTCTTTAAAATATGCATTAATTGAAAAGTTGACTTCCATGTTAATCCCTGTGCTAGGTTTTGGGGTCACAAATATGTATGTGCTACAGACCTTCCCTTATGAGAAATGTTATGATGCAAATATAAAAAATAGGAGGGAACAGCCATTAAAAAAAACCATGAAATACTGCCATTTGTGAGAACATGGATGGATCTTGAGAATATCAAATTGAGGGATATAAGTCAGATGGAAAAATCTGAGAACCATATGATTCCCCTCATGTGTGGAATATAAAACTGAAAGCAACAAGTGAATGAGACAAACAAATAAAAACTCATAGACACAGAGGACAGTGTAGTGGTTACCAGAGGGAAAAGGGGAAGGTGGAGGTGGAAGAGGGTAAAGGGGGTCAGATATATGCTGATGGAAGGAGACTTGACTTTGGGTGGTGAACACGCAATATACAGGTGATGTCTTATTGAATTGTACACTTGAAACCTATATAATTTTATTAACCAAGATCACCCCAATAAAGGTAATTTTTAAAAAGCAAGATGAAGATAGAAAGATTTCATGGAAGAAGTGAGAGTTTTCACTGGGTCTGTGTAAGTCACTTCTCTATAAAAATATAGAGAATATGCTTTTCATCTTCAATCTCCAAATTGCTATATTCTTTGAGTTCTAAGGCATTCATTTTCCACATTTTATGGGAAAAATAGAAAGTCTGTGAATCTTTTTGAAAGCACTTATTATATTAGCTATGAGATCTATAATTGAGAATATTTTACTCTCAATAAAATATGGTATTTCATTTGGTGAATTAGATTTCCTTTCCAAAGTTTACTAAATATCTAAACACCAAGTTAATAATACCTTTCCGAATCTCATTGGTTTGACACTACAACTTGAAATGCCTTTCCAAATCCTTGTATATCAATTTCTATACCAATAAAATGCTAGATAAATAACTGGTATTGTTTTCTCATAATATTTTTGGAGAAAAAAGATTATAAACTAGTTTGAATTTTAAAAAGTTTTCTAGTGCTAGTAGAAACACTACAGATTCTTAAGCTAATGACATGTAGGAATACATACTATTAAAGCATCAGAGTCATTACTGAGAATTGAATTAAAAATGTGACAGGTAGCCCATAACTTTACGTAACTATCAATTAAATTGACTCTATATGCCCGGTGACTCAGTCTATCTTGAAATGCCAGTTAGTATCCCGTGGTCTTAATGCATTGTAACCTGGTGGCCTGAAATAATTAATGTACTTCCCTAAGCAATCTACTTTCTGACATAGCATAGCTAGGGCACCGAGCAGAATAGAGTCCAGTGAGTTAGAAGATCATTTTTCATTAGTTTTGATATTTTCTCCATTGTTACAGGTGCTCTGAATATTAAATCTTGGCCTGACCAGCATGCTGTTATAATTTAGCCATTTTTCACTTTCCCCCTCATGACATATAAAAATGGAAAGATATGACATTTAAGTGCATATACTTCTCTGATTTCAGAATCAGACAGTTGGGATTGTTGTTTTACATTGTACTATATCATATTCAAAAAATGTTTGCTGAGAGAATTCTCTTAGCAACGTGCAAATTCAGCTAATATGCTTTCAGCACTATTAATAGTATGTTATTAGAAAAATACAAAAAGCCCCAAACAGAAGTTCTTTGTAAGACTAAGCAGTACACTCAGCAGCTACTGTCTTCAGGTATCTGTATCTTTTTAAGATGCAACAATCTTTAAAATGATGTTGTTGAGCCCTGTACACAAAAGCCATCACTTCAAAAGCTTTTCATTAATTTGAGCACAATCAAGGGCATATGAGATAGCTTCCATTCAGTGAGCCAAAGCAATCCAATGCCAACTGCAATGAACCTATCAAGCTGTCATCAAGTCAAGCTGTGAGAAAGACAATGACGATTACAAGCAATAGTTTCCTTCAGTGGTTTCATAATTTCAATTTTTTTGTTGCATTTCCAGATTTCCAATAGTTGTAGTAAGAGTGCTTTAGTAGAGAAATATTTTCCCCAGGGGTTACTATCAACAACTTAGTGTATTGGTTTTTTTCTCCATCATTGATTCAAGTATAGAAGCTCATCAGGCAAAAAATATTGTGATTATAAGTCACACATAAATTATTTAAAGGGATTCAGCCAATCAAAACAGAGATCTAAGTGACTATTTTCCTCTTGATGCCTTTGTAACTCCTACTCAAAAAGCAAATTTCTGATTGATAGAATTGTTCTGAAGTTACTTCAAAAAGGCCATTCTTTTGGATGGGAGGACGGTCTCAATATGAACAGTTCACATACTTCGACAATAACTCTTTCATGACAGCTTTACAGAGGAGGAGAGATGGAAAGACGCAAAGATAACAACAAGCAGGAGACAGTGACAGAGGGCGACGCAGATCATTAAGACCTATCCTGGAAGAACGAAGATTCGTGCATTTGGTGCTTCCTCACTTATTCCAACTCTGCTAAAGAAAGTAATCCTGGTTAAATAATCTGTTACCTAAATACTCTGATTTAACAGCCAGTTTTTATTCTCGCCTTCCAGCTGAAATATTTTGCTCTCTGTAGACAAGGTCGCTATTTTACTTGACTTTGTCGTTTGAATATCGCCTATAAGAAACAAAACGCCAATCTCTTCTCACTTGCCTCAGTTAATTCCTCCACTGCATTTTGAGATTTTCCTGTTTTCTTTTTCCCCTTTTCTTAGGTGATATACCTGTTGCCTATTTACATACAATTACGTGTCAATTCTCTAATTAAACTAGTAATCATTGAATAACTCACTTTAAATAGAATTTGGGAAAATCTATTTTCTTGAATTACATAGGAGAGCCAGTACTCCCCCTTTTATCTCCTGAAATTGGACCTGAAAAACCCAGGACTTCCAAAGAGTTAGCAAAGTTATCCTCCAAAATTGCCAATAGTAGATGCCTTTGATTTAAAAGTACATTAAAAAATAACACCTTCTCTCCAAAGGACATTTTGCAATGTCAAACATAATTCTTATATGTTAAGCATTCCTGGTCAAGACAGGAAGCTAGATCTCCTGACTTATATCATCAGTGGAAAACAGGAAAAAATATATTAAACTACCATTCCAAACAATATGGAGAATAAATAGATGATTTGATAGGTAAAACTTTTATTTATACCTTAGTTAAGGAGCCAATTCAACAAATACATTGAGTTTTGAAATTACAAAAATGTAGGACTTATAAATATTAACAACTCAATTTCTTCCTTTAAATAAATCCTTTCCCCATAAAATTTTCCATTTTTTGTGACTCTAAGCTCAAATACTTCACCAAAAAAAAAAAAAAAAAAAAAAAAACAAGAAACAAAACCCAATTAATTATGCAGTCTCCATGGCAAAGTTTGAGGATTTTAAAGTATAAAAGAAACAAGTATAAAAGGTAATAAACTCACTATTCAGGCATTTAGCTTGGCAAGTGATTTATCTCTTTTTCTTTATCGCTTAGAGTTTTTATTTCACTGTGTGAGCAAATTTTCACTGACATGTAAGTTTTGGAGAATAGCCAGAAGTGACGGATGGGGGAAGGAGAAAGATCGCCTAAGATATCAAAGACCTGAAGGAAAAAAAAAAAAAAAACTGATGGAGAGACATTTGTGGTTTCAAAAATAGTACACCTTATCTAGTTTCCTGTTCATTTATCAAAGAAAAGCTCTCTTGGTTTTCAGCTCTCATGATATAATGAGATGTATAGAATAATTCTTACCAAAATAATTTTCTATATGAGACGTGTAAGAAGAATTCTGACCAAAAAATTCACTTAAATGGGAAAAAATTATCTATGGTTTCTTTGTGCTTTTAAAGATTCTCTTGATACTACTACTATGTAACTGAATATAATATATCAATATATAAATATAACCTAAAGAGATTTACATGTCAGAATAGCCTAGGTAGAAACTCTGAAGGACTATACATGCGTGACCCTCATCCACTGGTGTTTGGGCAAAATTTCTCAGTAATTTACACATAGTAGGTTCTCGAGAGATGAATTTCATTAAATTCATTTTTTATTGTAGTCTCTGAAGGTTATTTTTTGTTTCAATGTATTTTTGTTATTTAATTTAAGCTCTCTGTACAACAGCTGTATAAATATCTCTGATGTGGAAATTACTTATTTGCAAATAGAACCAGGTTGCTGCAGATAGGTAAACTGTGTCAATACTTATTCAGTGTTCACCAGAACTAAGCACTGTGCTAGGTGCTATGGTGTTTTAAAGATTAAGACAGAGTTGTGTCTTAATCTAATTACAGATGAAGGATTATGATGTAAGATATAAAATGAGTGCTATGGCAGGATGTTAAAGGGAATTCAAAGTGAGAAGAGATTATTTCCTTCTTGTGGAATAATGGAAGGCTCCAAGGAGCAAGTGGCATTTCAGCCAGGCCTGGAGGGGTGGGAAAGAGAAAGGAAATTCTTGAATACTATATGGTTGAGATGTGGTCAGTAAAGAAATGCAGTACAGAATTTGTTCAAAGACGTCCAGTTTGGCCAGCATGTGAGATGAGAGCATGAAAGTTATAGGTGATAAGTCTATAGCCAGTTCTCTAAACACTGTCATCTGTAGGTGGCTGGAGTAGATCTATCTGAAGGTCCTCAGGGAATATTCTGTATGATTAATAAAACTGTCCAGCCCAAAAGCCTGAAAAAAGATGACAACACGATGGCTATTTATAGTCCATTTTTCTTTTATTTTAAATCTACGGTTATATTTGACAATCTTTTTAGTTTAGGTTATGTTGAATATGGTATTAAATTCTACAGGAGAGTAGAGTCAAAAAAAAGGCAATGATATAAAATATGTAAGGGGAAAATATGATCCACTGAACCGCATGTGCTGACACTGGCACAGAAAAAGCTAAACCAATAAAAAAAAGGCCCCCAACCCCCTGTTCTCTATCTCTGGCACATTAGAAAGGGATATTGTTTCATAGAACAACACCCCAAGGTCCCCATTAGAACATGAAAATATTTATGGCAGTGGTGCTTTCGCTATGGGATTGCATTTTTTCCTTGCAAATATTTAACTTATGCTTTTGTGAGCAATGCACATGGTATAAAGAAAAGAATAGGATCAAAGCTGATGTTGAGTGGCAAATTTTGTCCCAAACTGCTGTTTTTTAGAACACTTTTAATTAAAGGTGCCTCTTAACACTAATCATTGCCACCAAAGAAATAGGAAATTTTTTTATACTTAAGCTATTGTGAAAGCATATTCTGAAATAAAAATAGCCCAAGTTATTGGAGTTTTTTACTTCTTAATTTAATGAGATCAAAAATTTTTAATCCAGTTGTCAAAAGTTAAGCCAAGCTGTTGTAGGAAATAAATCACTTGATCAGTGGAAGAGACTCTGCACTAACCATTCTGTCTGGAAAGCACAGCCAAGGATTGTGATCTCGGAGTTATGAGCTGCTCCCAGCCTTCTTCCCTAGATGCTTCACACTTCTGCTGGACAACGTCCAAACATCACAACTCTGGATAGTACACGTCTATAGGACACAGACTCAAACACAGGTAAAACCCATTTTAACAAATGTGCCTTATACAAAAATTAATTTGCCGAAGAACTGCTTTTATTAATGGACATTTTTTCAGTATTACTATTAGTAGAGGCTGATTTTTTTTTTTTTTAAATTCAATTTTACATCCAATCTTGCTTTTGTTGATAAAAATTCCAGGAATCATTGTTATTTCTAGGCGGCATATATGATTCTCCAGGGATAATTACAGAAATCTTAATAAAGTGTCAATGAGATTATAGCATATCTTTTCTCAATGGTGAGGGAAGTGCACTGGCAAAAAACTTTCCTCTTTGCCTGTGTTCCCTCTCTTCCCAGGGCTGAAATATATGTAGTAAGAAAAGGGACTTCCCTTGTTTCTTTGGAACTTCTAGTCGATTTATCTTATTTATTTATGTAGCATTAGTCATTGAAGCTTGTTTTGGGTGGAACTAGACAGACTTGAGTAGAAGAAAACTGAGGATGGATAGACCCATGATTTAGAAGAAGTGGTTTAGATGGATCTGGAAGGTAGGTTGCAGGACCACTGTGTGTGCACTTGACAGAAGGAATCTTGTGATAGGCACAAACAAGAGGTACAGCCAGGTAGGGAGGCAAGTGGGGTTAGAGAGGTCTTTCAGTGGCTTCCTCCATGGGCAGATGGACGGCAATAAAGGGGAATTGTAGTAACAGGTATCTGAGACCTGTCCATGGACGTGGAAATTTAAGGAGCAAGACTCGTGTATCAGTTAGATTTCAATCAGAGAAAAAGAACCAGCAAGAGAGATACATTAAGAGATTTGTTGTAAGGAACTGACTTATGGGATTGCGGCCAAGAAAGTCTGAAATCTGCAAGGTGGGCCATCAGGAAGGAAATTCCTGGGTATACATTGAAGCTCAGTCTACTGGTGGAGTTACCTCATCAGGGAAGTCTCAATCCTACTTTTAAGGCCTTTCAACTGATTGAATCAGGCCCACTCAGATTATCTAGGATAATTTCTCATATTTAAAATAGATGACTATGGACTTTAATCACATCTGCAAAATACCTTCTCAGTGTTTGAATGAATAAATGGGGACTATGGCCTAATCAAAATTGATCACCACAATTTATGTCTGGAAAACAGAAAAGCAAGGTATGATATCCCAGTTCTGGAGGAATAGTGCAACTAAGCTAAATCAGGAAATGATGTAGGACTTTTAGCATGTCTGCTGGGTCAAGGACAAAGTTATTGGAGCTAGGAAAAGAGGAAGATAATTTGGTAGAAAGAAAGTCAAAAATCAGATATTGGGACCAAAGAGACCAACAATAGTCTACTGCAAAACCACTGGACTTAATAAAATTCCTGCCTATGAGGAGGCTTTATCCCTAAGTCTTCGTCTATAGTTGTGGTTTAAAAAGTACAATCTCTGAGGCCAGGAGACTTTTTAAAGAGTTGAGCAGTAGCTCTGCACCAGGGGAGCCCCCAATCAAAAAAAAAAAAAATGGACTTTTGGCAATGTCTGGAAACATTTTTGGCTGTCACAAATTGAGGGAGATGGGTGCTATTGGCATTTAATAGGCAGAGACTTGGGATGCAGGTGAACCTTTCTACAGTGCACATTATAGCCACCACAGTAAAGAATTATCCAGCCTCAAATGTTAATAGGGCCAGGGTTGAGAACCCCTGGAACAGTGACGAATATAAACAGAACGTACTTGATATTCGGACTAAGTTAATTCTAAATTTTATGTAACTACTGACTATCTACCAAGCTTGTGTGGAAGAAAGAAGCTGAGACAGCAAGGCATAGCGGAAGGTGTGTGACTTCAGAGAGAGTCCTCACTCCAAAGCCAGTTCTGACATAGAGCTCCCATGAGCACATAGGGTCAGACACTTAACTTCCTGTAGCCTCGGTTTACCCAGCTATAAAATGAGAACAATATCTATCTCATAGAGTTATTTAGGGTATTAGTGGTATTACTAGATAAATGTTAGTGGGTTTTTTGTTTGTTTGTTTGTTTATTTTACCCCAAGAAAACATTTGGGCAGTGACAACAAAAATCCTGCTAAGAGAGGCTGAAGACCATAAATTAAGCCATGCTACTACTAATGTGAAGAGGGGGTTAGATTTTAGAAATATTTCTGAGAATCTACAAGAAGTTTTGGCCCAGTGGATGGAGAAGAAAGGCAAAGAGGAGCCAAGGATGACTACAGTGAACAGACAGTGTGTACCATGAACTGAGGTATGAAATCTATGAAGAGGGCCCAGGTTGTGGGGGAAGATAAAGCATTCAGTGTCAGACATGTTAATGTCTTCAGTGCTTTCTAGGGCAGCTGGATGGAGATACAGTGGGAATATTTATGGTTTATAAGCCACTTTCACATATATTGTTCCATTTACAGTTTGATCTTCCTAATAATCTAGTAAAAGGCAGGCTTAGTACCTATATTCTCTGGGTGAGAAAGCTGAGGCTAGGAGAGGCTGAGTTATTTAAGACCACAAATTGGAGGCGGTGGATTTTTGCCTTGACTCCAACTCACGATATAGGATTTTAAAAAGGAGAGTGCCAGGTGTGGCAAATGAGTGGAGGGATAAGGGTTAGTCGAAGTTGGTTTGTCTGTTGGGAGTTTCACCTGTTCCTCAGATGTTGTGGGGTTTTGAGAAGTTGGAGCATTCCAGTGAGAGCTCTGAGGATGGGACCAGCTGCAGTGAGAAGTCAGGACATACACTATTATATAAATTGGTGAGACCACTGTGCGTTTTAGAAATGTTTTATAGATCAATAAGTACATGAACAAAGGGACTGAGAGAAACTTGAAACAAAAATATTATCAGGCATTGCCAATTTGAAAAAATTGCAATGATGATAAGTCATCTGTGAAATGATAATGCAAATCAGTGGAAAGATATGAATGCACAAATTTTGATTTATCCATAACTTTTTAGGAACACATTTACTAAGACACATTTTAATCTCGGAACATTGATGTTATTTCATTCCAAAGCAATGCAAAGCATGCTGTTCTGAGGAAGACTGGGTTTTCACGGGTTTGTTTTTTCACAGTTGTAATGTTTCTGAAGACTTAATTTTGGCCCTGAGACACATATTCAAAAGTGCACTAAAGAGACGAATTTTATTTTTAAGTTAGATTTTCTGAATCTGAATTTCTGAAATTTTCAATTAAGCAGCCCCCACTTTCTGTACAGGTCTTGAGAAAATAGTCTTTGGTATAACAGATGAAGAGACAGAGGGTATTGTCCCTGGTGGGCAGGACACCACTTCAAGACTTCAAGTCCCCCTTCGAAGAGGAGACTGATTAAATATCTAATAAGCTTGCACATTCTAATAATATTCTCCAGTATTCAGGTTTACAGAATTTTGGTTTTCCATTAGGTAATTTTCATTTTGCTTGTGGATCATTTATTTCCTCAACGCTTTCATATTACTGCCATAGTGGAATGTTGCATTCCTTTAAAATATTCTATTCCAGTCTCTTCTGCATCTCTGGTTATGCCTCTTTAATTTCTAATCTTATCAAGTTCTTCTTGCATTTCATTTATTTTTCTTTATTGGTGAAATGTTTTGGTCCATAATGATTCATAGCAGTAAGTTTTGTCTTTTATATTTGCTTAATATATTGTATCTTTTTATAATGCTCTCCAACATAAAGTTCACCATCCCCTATACATCATCAGTATCGCCACTCTTGTTCTTTTATAATTCATGTCTAGTATGCACTGTCTTTTCTTTATTTTCAAATTCCTTTATCACTGTTTCAAATGTGTTTCCTATAAGCAGCATAAAGCTGAATTTTCTTTCTTAACCTTCTTCAGAATTTTCAGGTTGCCTCAAGAATTTTCTTCTTCATTGTTTTCTCTACTAATAAAAGTTCTACTCCAATTTTCTATTCCTTAAAGATGGCTTTCCCTTTTCCAACAGCTATTCAGACATATTTATCCACTATTGTTTGAAAACAAGGTACTAACTACTCCCTGCATAAGATGAGACTTGTAGAATAGTTTTCCTTCCTCTCTTTTCTTCCTTGCACTCCCTCCCCCAGGGGAGACTCTGGAAATCATTGATTCTCACTACCTCTACCACAAATGTAGGTTTTATTGAAATGTTTTTCATATTTCTTTTTTACATTGATTTCCTTTGCCTTTTCTGGAATACCGCCTATTGGCAATTTCGGTCTTCTGACTCAAATTTCCCGTCCTTATCTTTTTCCTTATTTTTCATTTGTGTATGTTGGGCCTGGGTTTAGGATAAAAACACTTTTAACTCCACTAACCTATATCTCAATGCTTCCTTTCTCTTCCTAAATTAGTCTATGGATTTTTAAGTTATAACATTCATGTGTTTTTTGGTTTATTTTGTTGTCAGTTTGTTTCATTGTTTTTGGTACTGGGCTTGATTCTTGTTAATATTATGATACCCAAGTATCCACAAGCCCAGCATCTACTGGACACAGGAAAGGCAGAGAAATTGGCTTTCAGAGCAGAGAGCAAGTAAAATGTGAAGGTCCAGTCACTATTTACCAGAATCTTTTCTATGTGATGCTTTTGGAAACACACAAAAGTAATCTTTCAAAAAAACTTTTTGTTTCGGTTGATGTTTATAGATATAAATTACCAGCACAATTAAGTTTTACCATATAAGTGCTGAAGTAGCATAAGTTAGATATAAATTATGATTTAAAATTTTCCTAGAGTTAAAAACAGCAATTGAAAAAATAATAAGACTTTATTCATGTTAGTCTCTCATCCTTAGAGCAATTACCTGAAATTCTCTATAAATACTCTAGGATATCGGAAAAAACAAAGTTAGTGTTTCTACAGTTTTTATGATACCTCGAAGCTTAATAAAATTTACCAACTTGATGAAGAAATTTTCAGAATACTTTAGTCAATTTTTTTGGTTTGATTTGTATCATTTTGACCTAAGCCTCTTAGTTCCTAGTGGCTAGAGTAAATAGAAACAAAACAAAACAAAACAAAAAATATGTTCACTCCAGTGAGACACATTATTTTTAAGGAAAGAAAAATCGACCATCATCCAAAGGCAATATTTGTCCTAAACATTAAACATTCATGTCTAACCACCCTCGATCCTGTTTTCTGAGGACCTACAAGAAATTTACAGTCCAAATATTTATGACAATGAAACACATGGTACTCTACAGGCCTACTTAACTCATAACTCATTTTCTTGACTTTGAAAGTCCTTTCAGAACTCTCGCAAAGTTTATTTCAAAGAACTTTTTGGCCAAAATGTTGCAACCAGTGTATCTAGAAAGATATAGCTTTAATTATCACTTCTGTGGGGCATAATTGAGAAGAACTATATGATGAATTTTTAAAAGCTATCCGAAACAGGTATGTATAACAAATGTAGCAGTTAATGTGTGTGAAATATTCACAAGATACATAAATAAGAATAACTAGAAAAAAAAGGTATTCAACTCTCAGGGTAGAAAAATAGCCTGTCAAGTGAATTTTTTCAATCTTGAAGGCTGTTTTCTCTAAAATATTCTGTAGTGCATATTCATATAGTTATAGGAAGGACATTTGGTTTGGCAGAAAAATCTCTTGAGTCAAAACAATTCAACTTACTCCAAATTCCAAACTGCATGCTACATATCCCCATATGGTGCTTCTGCCAGCCTCCCAAAATCAACTCATCCAACTGGACACATTTTCTTCCTTCCTTTTTCCTCATAACTCATTCTTCCTCTAGCAGTCTCTCTCTATATTGATATTTCTACCTAGTCACTCAAGCTGGAAAAGTTGGACATCCACTTTATCTTCCTGTATTCCTTAATTCCATTTATACAGGGATCACTTGCATGTCCTTGAATATACTTGAAGAAATACTGCTGCTCCCTCTTCAAGCCTTACCTTAGTTGCCACTGTCTTTGGGTCAGTATCATAGGGGAATAAAATTTGCCACCCCAAAATGTGTCTCTTTGGCATGAGAATTATTTTAGGCTGATTATTTTTAAGGAACTCAGGAAGTTTTTCTTTTCATCTCACTTTGAACTGACTGAAAGAATTTAAGTAGGGAGCTTGTACCAGGAAGAGAGCTATTATCAAAGATAACTTTTTCCATCACAAAGAATTCTCTATGTGACCACTCATGGCAAACATCTGTTTACCAAACATTTGCTCATCTCATCACCACGTGAATTGTCTTCCTTCCCTTTGAAGTGCCAGACCCCTACCCACTTCTTCTTAGCTTAGGATCACATATAAGCCTGAATGGCCTGACTTCCTGGGAGCCTAATATCTTTGAGTTTCCTGTAAATGAAATTAAATTTGTTTTTCTCCCGTTCATCTGTTTTATGTTCATTTGATTTATAGACCAGCCAAAGAATCTAGAAGGGTAGAAAGAATTTTTTTCTTCTACAGTATCTTTGAATTTCCTAATCAGATTTAGTAATTCTGTTTCCTGACCTTTCATAGATCTTCCTTTGCATATCACCTTCTTTCTGTCTGCATAGTTTATTTTACATGTACATCTGTCCCATATGGGATAATAAACTGTAGTGCCTCGGGTTGTATCTCAATGATCTTTAGATATTCAAAGTCTAAATGCAGGGCCTTATATGAATAATAATCAATAAAAGCATTTGATTATTATAGCACAAATATATCTTTTTCCCTGAAATCCATAATTTGTGAGTGAGGTCTAATAATGTGGGATTAAAATAGAGGGAGAAGGTGACTTAGATGTGTTCATTATTCACTAAATTCTAGATGTACCAGGAACCTGCTTTTTCATTTCCCCTGTCACTGTTATTTCCACTTCAGTGCTAGATACTGAGATTCAGAGATTAAGTAATTTACCAAAAGCCACATAACTAGTGAGGAAAGAAAATGATTTTGAACTCGTTTCTGTTTGACTTTAAGGAGCAATGTTTTTCTACTACACACCACAACCATGAATACTGTGCTTGTTTATTTGTATACAAATTAGACTCCCTTTTTATTCCCCAAGAGGGGTAATGGAGTCTCTATGATTTATTTTTTTCTTTTTGTTGCTGTAACAAATTACCGCAAATTTAGTGGCTTAAAACAACACACGATGACTCCTACAGTTCTGGAGATTAGAAAACCAAAATAAATTTTAAGGAACTCAGATCAGGTGGATTCCTTCTGGAGGCTCAGGGGGACATTCTATTCCTTGCCTCGTCCAGCTTCAAGAGCATCATGGCTGCATCACTGTACTGACAGCTCTGTGATCACATAGACTTCTGCCTTTGACTTTTTTGGCTCCTTCTTATAAGAACACTGTGGTTACTCTGGGCCCACTTGAATAACCCAGAAAAATCTCTTAATTAATTAAGAGGTTCTTAATTAATTAATCACATCTGCAAAGTCCCTTTTACCTTATATGTAAGGTAACATTTACAGACTCCAAGGATTAGATATGGACACCTTTGGGGATCATTAATCAACCTACCAAACTTTATTAATGAAATGTGTATGAGTAAAATAAGACCTTTCTTCAGTGCAGCAGTACAGGAAGCTAAAAATTGGTCAACAATGGGATTGACTCAGGAATTTCTAACTTTGTAAGTGGTGTGGTGTAATGCACAATTGAACAAATGGATACGCTTGTTTAAGCAGACACCTGAAACCTGGATAATTGTAAAACGTTTACCTAAGTACTCTTGACTCTATAAAATTAAAAGTCAACTTTGCACTACTTATGATATGTAAGTGGTCCAAAAACTCCATAGCCATTAAGGTTTAGAAAATAAAGTGTATGTTATTAATTCACTTTGCTATGTACTGGTGCTTTTTTAATTTAAATAAATGTGCTATGGTCAAAATTCTCTACATAAACGGTCACTTTTCCTATAAATACATGTATTGTGTTTCTACCTTTGTCTCCTACCCATCTGAATGGTAAAATGGCTCTCTTTAACTTCATTGTTTGCTTCTTCAAGTGAACTAATCATTGGAGCCACTCATGTGATAGACTGGCAGGTAAAAGGCTCAAATGTCAAGATGTTTTTATCAGCCACATCAACAATAACTTTCAGATGGAATAGTTCTCTGGTTTACATCAACTCTTAGGCATGGATTTTTTTTCCTTCATAAAATAGAAATTGCTTACATGTTAATGCAAACTACCTTGTCCAATAAACCCATCTCATCTAGAATATCCTTCACCTGCTAGTGAAAAAAGATGATGGGACATATTATCCTGTAGCTGATGAATGCCCATTAGAGTTGAGAAGCAAGTATACCCCCTTATGTGCACCGGTACGTGACTGTAATAGAATTCCATTTTGTGGCTTGTGGAAAAAAAGTGTTTTTGAGCCAATCTACATGCATTTTCAAATTTCATACCAATATACATTTAGCTTTGAGCTGCTCACTTACTTGCTGGCATGTTTCCCATTTTCATATACAATTTCTTTATGACTCAAAGGGAATATATTGACAGGCATCTAGCTATTTAGGAAAATAAATTTTGTATATTTTGAGCATATGCCTTGTGGATAGAGGACAAAATATAGAAGTAGACATCTTAAACTATCAGTGAACTTTAGTTTTAAAGATAGATTATAAAACATAATATTCTTCTCCATGCCTCCAAATCTGAATGCTTTTATTAATTTTTTTTTACTATTAAAATACTTCTCTGCTCCATAATCAGTAATATAAGGACCTATCCAAAATGCCATGTGTCATCAAACTATTTGGCAGTACAAACCTATTTGAGATCCATTATTTAGTGAAAGCGGTGTATACTTGAATAAACTTCATTATCTATATGCTCAAATCCATGAACATCTGTGAATGAAGCGATATGGCATATTGATTTTGCTATGGTTCTTCACTGTAATATAGGTGGCATTACAACAGCTTACAATTTCAATGGCCTGCTGCAG
The DNA here is from genome assembly GCF_014176215.1 of Rousettus aegyptiacus. Taxonomy (NCBI): domain Eukaryota; kingdom Metazoa; phylum Chordata; class Mammalia; order Chiroptera; family Pteropodidae; genus Rousettus; species Rousettus aegyptiacus. The sequence continues at coordinate 29,817,234 of NW_023416286.1, forward strand.
TTCAGAAATAAAAAAATCGTTATCTAGAAACCTCTCAAACTAAAAGAAATGTAATCAATTTTTTATCTGCAGTCAGGCACTGGAAGCCAGTGTCGAATTTTCTGTCCTCAGTGCTCTAGTCCTCTTGTTAAAATATTTAGGGAGCTCCCCTGGGAAATACTATACCTAGATTGAACCTGTTTACATTAGGAAGTGAAAAATCTGTTCTTTGTAATCTGTTAGCCACAAGCACATCCTTGTCTCACAGAGTCGCTTCCCCTGGGGGATTATGGGATATACCTCTCCAATAGTTTCTGAATGCCCTTCTACTGCATGACTGAAGCCACAGAAACTTACTCTTCAACCTTGCTTATTACCTGAATTTAGCATACATTACACTGCATATAACTTCAGCTCCCATTCAGGTGGAGACCTACTAATTGGATATCAAGCAGTATTCCCAATAATGTTCTTTTGATGATCATGAAAGTAAAACAATTCTGTAATAGAAAACATGATAGAAGTGTTCCCAGAATCGAGAAGATGTCTTAGGTAAGTAATATGTATATTTCAGAAATGATGTCTTTTTTAAATTTTGTTACTCATTCATCCACGTTTATGAGGATTTAAAAATAGTGGTGTAAAAATGAAGAAGTGTTTTTCTCTTCTGTCGAGGGATTTACAATTTATTTAGAAAGAGGAAAAAGACAAGCTTACAAATAACTAGAATACAGAGGGAAAAATCCCACAAATGCCATAGCAGATTTGTAAATAAAGAATTGTCAGTTTTCTGGCTTGGGATGACTTCAGAGAAAGGAAGGGAATCAGAGGAGGCTTCAGGAAGAGGGGCACAGGAAATAAGTAAACATTGAATAATTATTGATCAAGTACCTACACTGTGTGTCTGGCAATGGTGGGCAAGGGAATCCAGCAAAGACCTTAAATGACTTTATGCAAAAATTAATGAATGATAAATACAATAAGTCTATAAGGCAGCACAGGGTTGGATGAGCACCAGAGGCCCTAATTTAAGGATTCTCTGAGTATGTGGCATTTAAGTTGGATGTGGGGACAGCCAGAAGTAGAAAAGATTGGCAGTGGAATGTGGAAGGAAAGCATGGGCAGAATTAAGATTCAGTTTGTCTCAGGGCACACGTAGAAGTGTTACAGGAATAAAAGGGGTCCATGTGCCCAAGCACATCTGAGTCACAGAAGAAATACGTGCATGTTTTGAAGTAAAGGAAGTAAGGTTTATTTAGAGAGTTGCAAGTCCCCGAGATACAGGCAAGCTATTGCTCTCATGAATCTGGTCCCCTGGGCATCTCAGGAGTACAGATTACATAAGGAAAAATCAGTTGTCATGGAAACTAAGGGAGTTGGGGTTGTGGACGTTAATGATTGGACAATTAGATGGGCTGGGTAATTGATCATTGTGTTTGGTTCTGGAATCAGCCTGGCACCATCTTGTCTGGTCCTGTGGCCGGTGGGGTTGTTCTGCCTTAATGGGCCTGAAGTTGAAACACATCTAAAGCTAAGATGTTATCCTAAGTGTAACCAAAACTTACTGTCCCCATATTATAGACGTGAGGTTCCATGAATCTTGTGTCCTAAGGTTTAATGATTAAAGTGGCAGGCATACAAAGGTGGGAGAATAAGGGTAGAGAAGGTAAGTGAGTTACAATGCCATTATTTGGGCAAGACCAGGCTTGAATCAGGAGAAAACTATATTAAATAAATAAAATGAAGTTTGTGTGTGGCTATAGTGTGGTTACAGAGGGATAACGACCATGATCACCATAAACACAGCTCTCTGGGAGGAGGAGGTGTCACTGAACCCTGGGACTCATGACAAGACAAAAGAATTTATGGATCTGGAGAGATGAACTGAAAAGAGAAAAAGTGAGGTCTTCATTATTGGTTACCAGCTACAGTCCAGGTATTATATCAGGTTCTTGACTTGCATTACCTCATTCAATCCTCCACAATGTTCATATTTTATGAATGAGGGAAGTAAAGATTTAAAAAGTTGAATGATTTCCCTAAAATAACACTGCAGATATAAATGGTTCCACTGGAAAAATTAGAGGATATTCGATATTAGGCCAGGGTATGGGAGAGAATCTGAATGTGGGTGGAGTCACTCTTATTTTACTAAAAAAGTGATGTAAAGAGACTAGGCTATTTTTCTAAGGTTGAAGAGCTGGATAAGCATAGAGTCATATTTAGAAATTTTATTTGGATAATTTTACATCAGTGTAAATGTCATCGATGAAAATTGGAAAAAGGAAACCAGATGAGACAAAATATTTAAAAATGGAAACTTCTGACACTATACTGCTACAGAATTAAGCCTCCATTTCATCATACTCTGTAGCAGAGCCTCCCCAAGGGTCTGCTTCGAATGGATTATATATGCACAATGATATATTTATCCTCTCAGCCCTTAGAGTGGAGGGAGCTGGATAGATATTCTCTCTCTCTCTCTCTCTCTCTCTCTCTCTCGCTCAGACACACACACACACACACACACACACACACACACACACACACACACACACGTATTTGTCAGAATCAACTGAAGAATGAAAACAGAACTTTTGAACAGAACCTCAGACCAAGAACCAGCCTGAGGATCAAGAAAATCTTCTCTGAGGACATAACCTTTCAGTGATGGCAACGCATTAGAGAGAAGCGTGTATTTTTGAAGGAGTGAGAAAAAGCTTTCCAGAGGCTTTGTCATAGGCTCCCCTAAATATAGCCTGACCTCCAGTTTCAACTTCTCTTATTCCAACGTGCAAGTAAAGTGGTCTTAATTTGCAGTGACTATACTCAGCCCTCTCCATTTATCTCTTTCCTATATTTGTTTCGGCTTCCCTGGAATTGCCTTTTTCTCCATATCTGCATTTCAAAATTTTATATATTCTGTAAGTCCCAGATCCAATGTCACTTCCTTTTACCTAATTTGAAGTAATTTCTTCCTTCCTCTGTTCATTATACCTACCTCAACTTTAATGGCCCACATGCCTCTATTTGTATATTTATCACATTTTCTCCTTGTTATTTGTGTGTCTGTTTAACTCCTTGCCAGCACTGGGGAGAGCAGATTTTATATTTTATTTGTCTATACCAAAGCTTGTAACCAACTGAGTTGGACTGTGGCAGTAATTTATTGGCTCTGTTATAATTTTTGTGTTATTTGACAATTAATTCCACATAAAAATCCAGATTTCTGATTTCTCTGGGGAAACGTGTCTCAGCCACCAGATGGAATGGGGTCTAAACCTCTGACCTCCCACCTCACCACTCCTTATTGTATGTTAATTTACATTACTAGCCTGGTCCCTGGAGGTGTTTAAGTTTGGAACACTGGCTATGAAATTCCTCCTGAATTTAACAAAGTCTAGTCAACAAGGGTGTGTTGGATTACTTAATCCAGGACTGACTGGTTAGGTCATCTGAGGTAAAATTTCTCAAATATTGTTTTAAGGTCATTATCATAGGTAAATGGTGGTGCTTTTAACTAGTGGGAAGGAGGCATGCAGGTGTAAATCTAATAGAACCTCTTTGTCCTTAGTCTAAACCCCAATTTCCAATATGAAAATGTATACATGCATGTGAAGAAGGAACAGAAACTGGATAACTTCTTGATTGGATTAGTACGGTTTGCTTTGTCATTTTTTTAGAGGTATGTAGTAAACAGGGAGGGAGTTGGATTCTGCCTGATGGAGATTATGCTGTAGATAATTTGGTCTAGAGAGAGAGTGTGGCTTTATACACCTGGCATTGTTTAAGAGTTAGAATCTCATCCAAATACATACAATAATTGATTTTAGTGATGGAAACTTGACAGGGTGGAAATCTTCCTAACACATATTTGTAATAATGAAATAAGGATATATCATTCTTAATTCCTTGTGCTTTAATATTACGAAAAAGACCTCTAGTCTAATGATATGCTCATCCAAATGCTTGAAATTGAACACCATCCATCGGTGGATGAAATAAGTAAAAACAGAATCTCTTAAATGGAGTAAAATATTAGAAGGAACTTTAAAAAATTGACGTTGCCGTGTATTAAGCATGCTTTCCTCTGTTAAAAGATAAACTGAGAGGGAAAGGTGGGAGGGAAGGAGATAAATAAGGGTAAAGGGGGTCAAATATATGATGATGGAAGGAAATTTAACTGTGGGTGGTGAACACACAATGTTCACACAATACAGATGAACTGTCCACTTGAAACCTGTATAATTTTATTAACGAATGTCACCTCAATACATTTAATTAAAAAAAGATAAACTGAGGCTATTAAATATTTAAAAGCAAAAATTGATTCAAATAGGGCAACACAAAGCTGAAAGTTGGAGCAGTCTACCAATAGGGGAAAGACCTCTACAGAGAAAATGCAGAAGCAAAGCAAGGAAATTATGATCAGCTATCGCTTAAGCATTCACCATATTTAGAAAAGCCTATTTGGATGTTTGCGATTGGTTGTCCTTAGGTTTTTCTTAAACTTGAGGTATTTACAGGCTTAAGGTTCGGTTTGGCTTACATAGGCTGCTAAGGTATTAGGACCACTTCAGTCTAATGGCTTCCTTGTTTAATTAATTTAATACCTCTCTCTAGAAAATAGAATTTGAGGCTTATACATCATGGTTTTGAATCTTTGGGGATCTTGGTGTCTTCTGAAAATAGAACTATTAAGAATTCAAATGATAAAAACAGGTAGCTAACAAAGGTATAAACATATAATTAAATTTGAAAGTTAAAAAAATCCATAAAGTGTGAGTACCTTACTGACAATCTGGAGACCAGGAGAAAAAATGCATCAAGATAGAGTTTCAAAAAATATCGAAAGTTAAAACATTTTCAAGGTTTTGATCCTGGAAAATTTGAAATTCACTTTCAAACTCTAATCTAGTTATTAAAAAATAAACCATTTAACCTCCGATATAAAGACCTAATATTTTCCTTTTCTTAGACTCTATATCTTGGCTCTGCAAACTCTGATCATAATAAGAACTATCTTTTTTTTTTTTTTTCTTTTACAGTCTTCTTAGACACACCAGGTTTTATGGTCTAGAGGGGATTCCAGTGAGTGTAAAGTTATGGCAAAATCTTTATACCCTGTGAGATAACATAATTCTCTCCATAACGTTCTAGCTACAGACACTTATATAACTTGTCCAGCACTATCTCAGAGTTCATCTGTAAGGAACACAATGGGCATAATAGTAGCCATTATAGCCACTATTCTTCTCAATTGTCAAGGTACAGTGAAATCGTGGGGATGAAGCTGTGCCTTGATTGGCTGTTAAATTGCGATCAATAAAAAGTATTTGTGCCATAATTTTACAACCAAGCGAGAACTGGCCATCCCAGTGGTAAGTCAGCATGTACATACCATCAAAACTAAAGTGTCTCACTTGGATAACTGAACTGAATTTTCTTGAAGACAACGGGGTACAATAGAAGTTACATTAAAAAAAAAAAACAGCATTTTTCTGCCACCTGGTTAAAAATAAATAACATATAAAGAAGAACAAAGTTCAGATAAGAATGGTGACTTGTCTCTAAATTATAGCTGAGCTGCATCGAATTGTAAAGGAAAACCAACATTCTTCTTCCCTTTTAAGCTAATAGTAGGTGAAAATTATAAAGGGTCAGATAGTAAATATTTTAAGCTTTATGGGCCATATATGGTCACTGGAACATATTCTTTTTTCCACAATTCTTTAAAATGTAAAAAGCATGCATACAAAAACAGGCCACGGGCCAGCCTCATAGCTGCAGTTTGCAGACCCCTAATTTATATGAATGCTTACAGTTATAAATTTTAATAAAAGTCTCTTTGATCCCCTGTATACCACCTGTATCCATCCACCTGGAGCAGTTGTCTCTAGGGTATCACTAGTTTTTAGAATGATGGTTGAAAACAGTAGCCAAGGCTATCTCTATGAAGTATAGCTGAAAATTAAATGTAGGCAATAGTACTTTTCCTAGTGTGTCTATCTGCAGACTTTCTTGGCTTTGTAGAACCTGTCATTGTTTATCTCTGTCTCTCAGTCTTGTAAAGGGTCTTAGAGAAAACAGAAAAAAAGATCTCTTCTCAAAAGCACCCCCAAAAAGCTGAGAATACTTACTTCTAGACACTCACATACACAATACTTGATCACTCTTAATGACTGCATGCCAAGCCAGTCTGTCTACTGTGATGATTACCTCCTTGTACAAAAAGCACTATTGGAAGCTGTGTTTCACTGTAACCTTGAACTATTTCTTCTATACTTTCAGCTGCTTCCCAACTTACATAACACAATTCTTTGGATATCTTATTATTTTCTCTTTGGCAGCAGTAGTACTGCAAGAAGCATCTTTTCAATGAGTTGCAACATTCTGGAAATGCCATTTTGCATTTAACATTTAAGAAACACACATTTTATTCATGATGATAAGAGTGATGCTAGATCATGTTTATTGAGTGCCTACTATACATTAGGCACTGTTCTAAGTGCTTTATGTAAATAACTTACTTAATGCTCACATAACCCTGAGGTGTGTATTATTTACTTTTTACAGAGAGAAAAAGAGAGGAGCAGAGAATTAACCACAGTCACCTAAATGTTCCCTCGGTGCCATATTATAAGTCAATAGGTAAGTTATTTTAAATTCAAAGAAATTTCTTATTTCCACTAAGCCTAAAGTATAGTCTTGTTGGGCTGGTATTCTTTGTATGAATGTTTCCAAAACTGTTTTGGTTATAACTTGTTTAATTGGTAATCATGGTGCAATCTACAGAGAACATGCAGACAACCTGGTTATATTATTATTCAGTCATGGGTTTGCAAACAGGTAGTTGCTATTTAAATCTAGTTCACACTGAAATTATTGTTACTGTTTTTAATAATTTAGTTACCAACACTGAAAATATGTGTATTTTACAAGAAAATCTTAATTTTGGGTACTTCTTGAAGCATCAGAAAATCTGGCAATCCTGGGCTTGTGTTCTAGCAGAGCAGTTATTGGCTCCATCAGATACATTTAGCCCGGACAAGTGCTTTCTAGTTTCTGTCTCCACAGACTACCATACTCATTGGCGTTATCTGCCTAGCTTCTAAGGGCTTTTGAATTTGCAACTCCTACTAGATATACTGCTTGTCTTGTTCACCCAAATAGAGTATGTCATGTTGCGATTCTTCTGGAAAATCTATTGACCTAGTCAAAGCATGCCAAGTTAGAGACTTATATCCTAGTAGTATAATTTAATAACCTCCACATGCTTTCCTTTGTACTCATCTATTATTATCCCAGGCATTTACCATCTAAGGAAGCATTTGGCTGTGTCTTAATGTGCTAGACTCTTTCCGTTCCTTTGCTGTTTTGAATAGCTGTGTCAGCTTTCTTACTGCTTACATGACTTAGGTAACACATATCCGTGGATATTTTCTGGTATATTTTATGAAAGTCTATAAAAGTAATTGTCAGAAATGATCATGCTTTGATTAAGTAAATACGCTATTGAGGACTTAGGTACACGATTTAAATATGGTATGAATAATTTGTTAGCATATCTGTCAACCTATTTCAAAATTGTGGATACATTTGTGGAAGCACCATCCTATTTTGCAAATTTGACAGCAATAGCTGTTTCCTGAATGTATTTGACATTATTTTCTACATTGTTTTATGCCAATCACATTCACTGCAAACTGCTTATTACTTTATTGCCGTAAATGGCAACATGTATTTATTTAGCTTTTTATTTTAGAATCAGCAGGCTATCACTCGCTTTGTTAATCAGATCCAAACTTGAGGATTATAGCCACCAGTTTCAAGTTTATCTAATTGCTGCTGCTCAAAACTGAGAAATCAGTTATGCAGTTATACCATCTCCCTTGAGAAATTATTGTTCCTGAGGATGTTATACTTACTATTAGAAAAAGAACTGCTTCCAAATTATATATACATTTGAAAATACTGCAATAAGTACCTTTTTAAATTTTGTTTTAGTGGTTACTCCTGTGAAAAGAATCAGGCTGACCTTTATGCATCATATCTTCCTCTTTTGGTTCTTACTATTTATAAAGATTTTGCTTTCTTGTATTTCCAAAGACCTCCCTGGCAAGCACTGTTACATTCATCATAAAATTAAAACTACATTTGCTAATTCACACACCATTGTTTTTATTAGCCCGGCAGAAAGGTCAATATTTCTAATTTGTTGCCTCTTGATTTATGCCAGTTTTGATGTATAAAATCAACCCAACAAGGCAACATAGTGTACACTGACCCCAATCTATAAAGAAGGGAAATGAAAGTCAAAATAACAAAAAATTACGAGGGAACCAGAATGCGAAACAAATCTGAGTTATATCAGCCTGCATTGATTCTTGACTTTTGAAGAGTAATGCATCTTAAAATATTTAGAATTCAGAAGAGAAGGTGGTTGTTTGAGTCTTCTTTTCCTGTGGAACTCACCAGGCTCTGACAAACACTGAAATGCTATCCCAGTTTTGCTGGGGAAGCCCAATGTAATGCTGAGACAGATGGGTCCCAACTCAGCTTCAGCTCTTCTATCGTTCAACTTGCTTATCTTTGCTGTGCCTTAGTTTCCTCATTTGTAAAATGAGGGGTTGGTTAAGACTTAGCCCTTGTATTATCAGCTAAGTGCTATCATTCTGATTCCTAAGGGTAAACAAACATACAAACGACAACAAAAAATTAAAACAAAAACATATATGCACTCCTATTTTAATGTGTGCTTTTAACGTATTCTTCTCAAGAGAGGGAAGAAAGTGGAAAAGAATAAATAGAGGTAAAAAGATTTAATAGTGAGAGTTTCTGAGAAATGTAGATTTTATCATCCCTTTTCCCTACTTTCTTTGTAAACCATAAAAGTATCCTGGAGAAAAAAGACACAGAAAGCTGGTTCTAAATGTGTCCCCACAGCCACAAAACATAGAAAAGGTTATTGCCTCAAAGTTTTGCCTTTTACCAAAATGTTATCAAGGGTATCCTGTGGTCATGTCAAAGATAAGCTCCTGTATTAGAAAATAATGTATGGCAATAATAAATACTCATTTGCATTTCAGCTTTTACTGACTATTTGATTAAAAATATATGATCACTGCAAAGTCTATGGTGAGGAGTTCAAAACACATATTCAGACACTTCATATGTAGTGTGTCTTTTTTTTGTTCCCAGTTTCTTCTGAAAATTTTACTTGTTAATGCCTGTGAACTAAATAGAAGGTTACAACTTGTATATACTGTGATGGGGGAAACACAGGCAGTGTCAGAGTTAAATTATATATATATATATACACACACACACACATACACGTATATGTTTTGCTGAAGGACTAAATTCGTTACACAAGTAGAGTGTAACATACTAACTCAGAAACCAAAAACAACCAGAGAGAAAAGGAGAAAAGGGAGGTGGGCCAGCTTGGATCAAAGGGTAAGAAGAAGGCAGACTCAGGAGCCCTATCTGGAGTCCGAGACCCCTCTCTGTTCTCCTAGGTGTCCCTTTTGCCATTATGTCCCTGCCCTTTTTTCTTTCCCACAGATCAATCTTGTGAAAAGAATGATGACTATGGTGAGTGGTGGGGTAACATCATCAGTAGCAAGGTAAGCTTCATAGAATTCTTTGAGGATGGAGAGAGAGGGAACAGAAAAAAGAGAGAAAAAAAGATAAAAACATAATCTTACAAAGTAAAGAAGAAGAAGCATGTTTTGAGATAGCAAAAGCCCGAAGGACTAGGCACTATGCGGGCCATGGATGGGGAGGGGTGCTCTCTCCGGCTTCTGCAGCGAAACAACTGCAGAGGCAGCAGTGCCTCCCACTGTGCCCGGCCGGGATGAAGAAGTGACCCGTGGGCCTTCTCCTTCCAAAGTCACCTAAAATAAACTATCCCCCAAACTAAAGCAGTATAACTTCCAAAAATTATTCAATGTGCAGTCTCTAGACTTGCCCTTATGTTATACACAAATTCCTTAAGATTTAGAAGTGGATTAATAACTCTGGTTAAGACCAAATGGAAATGGCTTGGCCATAGTGGCCCTTTAAAATGAAGGATCAATATCTCAGTTGCGGTTGTCAATTTACATCCAATGGCACTGGTCTAGATCGTTTCCAAACTGTTCATATGCTTGTCTTGCAACCTTGCTGCGTGTCCACACTGCTTCATATTTGAACCCTTCTCTTGCCCCTCATGGTCAAGTAATTAAATAAACCTGTTGATTTACTTCTTCTCATGTTATCCCACTCTTCTACAGCAGGAGTTATTTCTTTTCTTTTAGTCCATTATAATAGCCATCTTACTGTCCCCTCTGCTCAGTTCTTCAGGCCAATATCCACATGCCCAAATCCTATGCATATTTTAAGGTTCTCCTTAAATACTATCTCATCCATTATTCTTGCTGGACCCTCAACTGAAAGTAATCATTCTTCCACTGAACAATACAAATTTTTATTTGCGCCTTTCCTGCAGTATTTACCCCTTCTACCTTGCATTCCGGTATTTATAAAAGTAGCGTCTAGTGAGAGCAGGGCATGTGTCTTATCCATTTGTTGAATCTGCTTTCTTAGGTCTTTGACCTAGTGACTGTCTAATACATTTCTGCACCATTAAGAAATTGGAACTTCTTGATTCTTTCTTTTGCTAACTTCTATATCCTTGTCACCCACTGGGACGGTAAACCATTTCTGACTCCTCTATTTCTTTCATAGCCCATGTCCAGTCAATTGCCAAAGAGTCCCAATATATTCCATCCCTTTTTCTTTCCATATTCAGGCCTCCACTATCTCTTGTCTGGGTACAAGGAGCCCCCCTGGGTGTCCTGCATCTAGGCTTTGTTCATTGGTACCTCTGCATAGGTACCAAAGTGATCTATGTAAAACACCAATCTAAGACAAATCATGCCCAGGTTATACTTTTCCATGGTTTCCCATCATCTAATTATTTTACATGGCATATAATATGCCCTCTTTGACTGGCACCTTGTGTACTTCTCCAGGTTCATCTCCAAATTCTATTCTTTTCCCATGTGTCACACTGTTTACTACCTTGACATCTTCCTCACACTTTCCCTTTTGAATGCCTGACAACACATGGTCTACATATGACCAACTTTAATTTCTTCTGTAAGAATATTACCTCCGACAAAGCTATTCGTGTACACCTTCACTCCTGCATTCCTCAAGACTTTGGACTCCCACATGGTGCCATCATAATGACTTCCCTGTACACATCCCTGTCACTCACATATCCCATTTATTATAGTTACCTGCCTAAAAGTCTGTCTCTGAGCTCTCTGAGGATATGCTTATGTTTTTGAATACCTAACACTTAGTGCAGTGCCTATTTACATAATAGTGCTCAGTAAAGGCTTGCTGAATAAGTGAATGTTAATGTGATAGTGTATGAATATGTTACCTAAATAGTGGCTACAAAGCATAACTTCTATTGTTGGAAACCAGTAAAAACTAATAAAATTAGCCTAAAATAATTAAAGAGCAGATTAAATCAATCTGGGTCAAACCAGTCTCACTAAAGTTGTTGGAATTTAAAGTATGTTTGATAGTGGCAGGTGACCAGGGAGAGCTGAGACTGAAACGGTAGACAAGGGCCAGGTAGTGGTCACCAAAGGATCTTAAACAGGAAGTGACAGTAGGCTTGCATTTTATTCACATTGCTCTGGTACCTGTTTGGAAGATGAATCTAAAGGGGAAGGACTACAAGCAGAAAGATCCCTCAGGGTATGCAAGCAGTGTTGAGGTAAGAAATGATGAATGCCTTGATTAGAGTAGCTGTGAAGAGAAAGGGGATGGGTTTGAAAATATTTAGAAGTAAAATTAATAGGAATTGTCGATTTGGAAAATGAAGTATTGATTTATTTATCTTTTGAGTTATCAACTGAGGAAACATTTGTTTTTACCACTGACATAACCAAGTTGTATCAACTGCTTGGTGATGGCTCAGTAACTGAGCAACGGATATCAATCATCCCCTAAAAAGAACTGATTGGATGCAACACATAGTACGACTCTTCATTTAGGCCAAAGTAAACATTGAAAGACAAAGAAATAACCAATATCAAGTATTCAAGAGTAGTACTGCCTCTTTTTCTAAATAAACTACCAGAATAACCAACTATACAATAAGTTACAGGCTATTGTTGTTGCTATTGGTCTAGGTGTGAACTACAGAACAGTTTGCCAACCCAAATTACCTCACAAACTGGTAAATGAGTTTCTTCTGTGAATCCCTGGACTGATGTAGTTGAGATTTGAGGTGGGAATAAGAATCACAGCCTGTGAAAAGTTGTTCTGAAGTACCTTGAAATACCACTTGCAAATCACTGGGGATGATTTGAGGTTTCAGTTCCTAAGTGTGATTTTCTTATGGCAACAAAATTTCCTTTATTCAACTCAACCTAAACAGAACTAGAAATTCTGCAGAGTACCACATAAATAAGGCAAAAACAAAACAAAGCAAAAACCTCTTATTTGGTATTTATTTTGAGTCAAAATACTGACTTAAGATGTGTAGTACATAATAGTAAGGGGGTATAGAGTGCCAAAGTTGTTGCTGTTTATTTTTGATGTACTTTTGTACTTCCATTAAGATAAATCAAAATGTTTTTGGATGTTGCTGGGTGTTTTTAGTGTGAAAACACTAAAACAATGGGAGGTATATAAAGTAATAAAAAAGGACTATGGGACCAGCTCTAATCGTAATCTAAATAATGGGAAATACAATAAAACAAATGAACTGAAAACACTGAAAATACTCAATAGCATCTCAATTGAAAGAGGCAAGTATTACATTTTCTGAAATGATGTGAGCTTTTCCTGATTCAGATACTAATGCAAGCACAGCATTTTCTTCTTTGTATGTATGGGAAAGCCAGCCCTTTTGAGAGTTAGAATAGCTTTCAAGACTCCTGATTTAAATTTCAAACTCTTGATCATAGCTGGGGAGCAAAGGTTTTTATCTTGGAATTGGAAATTGAGTTCTTTAGCTCTATACCAATGATAATATTAAGCATTTTGTTGTATCCACCATGCAAGCCAAGTTCCCCACTGTGCCTTCAAAGCCACAGTGAATGAACCATATTTGGATTTGCTTATCAGGAAGAGACATTTAGAAAGACAATGCACTTGTCCTGCAAGACTGAGACTCCTGATGCTTTTAGATAGGCCTGTGGAGAGCTGCAAAATGGGCCCTAAAATCAGGCTGACATGGTCGCTTAACAAGCTTCAGTATGCTCTGTGGGCTCAGCGAGTTTGTGGTGTCCCCCACAGGGCTGCTGATGGCAGCCATCATAATTAGAACACATGAATCAAAAACACCAGGTGAAGATTTTGCCTTAGAAGAAAGAAAAGGCAGATGGAGGGAATTACCATGCCCTTTGACTATTAAGCTCTTTCATGCAGCTGGATCACTGGCTAGCTCTGGCTGCATGAATGAGTCTGTGGGGCAGTTTACAGAAGTCTCACCCTTCCTACAACTGAGCTTCAAAGTGGCAAAGGGAGCAAAAAATCTCTGCCTTGTCAATTCCCTGGAAGAAAACCTCAGCCTTTTCCCCAACATTTGGTAAAACAGGTAACAGTGTTTGTCTATTTTGTTTTTTAACGTGGAAATGACTTGGCAATCTTCACAGGAAGAAAACCTGTATAACTTAAAGGGATATGACCTTGAAAGGGATTTGCTGAACTTTAATATGACTGGATTTTTTCCAACCTTTATGAGCTCTTGATTTTAAAATCCGCCAAACAAAAGCTCTGCCAGGAAAGCTGTTATTATAAAGATGCTTCTCAATAGGGAGAAGTGGGTTAATTGCAAGCTCTTCAGTAAAATAAAGGGGGGGGGCTTGAAAACAAGTGCAAAATTGACAAAATGTACCATGTTGTTCTTATGATAAAAAAAAAAAACGATAAGGGAGGAATATTTGAAATGGCAAATGTCTAACATAAATAGATGCTATAAAACTTGTTGGAAGAAGCTATAAGAGATTTCAGACAACTCATAAACAATTACCCATCTGACCTTGATATGAATACAGAAATCCATTAGCAATCAAATTTTCAAACATAATTGTATACTAGACTAAGAAATATGTATTTTTTCTTTATCAATTTATGTTGACAGAATCTAGTTTAATACCACAATCTAGACTTATTTGTTTTTTTTTTTTATCTTCTTTCCCACTACAGTACTTTTAAGGTTCAGTTAACATAATTCACAATGAAGAGCTGAGAGTGAATTGTGAATTTGTTGGGAGGATTTCCTTTTGGTATTCTATGACTTTTATGGAAATTTAAGTTCCATTTTTGAGCCAAAAAAAAGCTTTGAACTACCCAAGAATTTTTATGTTTCCCTATCTATAAAAAGCAGTTTAAAAAAGTTTTTTTTTTGAATGGAGTTCATCTTAAGGGTATTCTTCTGACCTTAATTTTAAGAGAAAAATCACACAATGTTGTTGTATCTATGACTTCAAGTGATAACATCATTCGATGTAATGTGAATGACTTTCGATTATTTTGAAAATAAGATTTTATATTTCAGTGGGTTTAATATACGTAAGCCAAAATGCAATCGGCAATACTGCCCAAAAACACTATTATCATATAGACAAATAGAGTCTTTTATTGAATCTATCAAAGAAATTAAAGAGAAAATTGCACTTCTGTCCATGTGTCTGAGGAGTGGCAGTCCCTGAAGGACACATGCCTTAATTTTGCCTATTAAGTAAATGCATATTCGTGAGAATACACAGAACCAAGCAAAAACACAGCAGTATCCATTGCCTACTTTTATTTTAGTACTAGTCAGACTAGACATTTCTCTGTCTGATTTAAGCTTCATTTGGAAGCAATTAACTATTCTTTATTAGATATAATAAGGGTCTCTAGTGTATGGACCACATTTGCCTGCATCAGTTGTTTAAGGCTTAATTGAGTAAAATTGCATTCACACTCAACATAGACCCAAATGATAAGCGATTCCTTATTGCTCAATGCGATTTCCTCTCTCATTTCTTAAAGTGTATCAGGAAGATGAAGAAAGTTGGGGAGTAAAAGGTAGGCTAAAATTACTACTGTTATTTTTATTTTACTTTTCTAATATTCATATCTGAGCATCAAAATGGCCAGAAGTCACATTAAGTAAAATACTTCAAATAAACACTATTTACAAATACCATGCCAGATGCCCAACTATCTTTCCATGTTTCATTGTAAAAATCATGATTTTTATTTACTGTTTGCCATTAATTTTTTTGCTATTATGAGCAAAATCAAAGGCGGGTAGCAAGTTTTAAAAATGATTTTTAAGTTTCCGTTATTTCATTAAGTGGGAAAAATGCAAAGCATTTAAAATAATTTATAAAAGGTATCTTGCAAATGTGGCAATAACAATAAAGACCCTAAAATAAAGAGAGCAGAAACTTGAGTAGCTGACAGAGGGCCATGTTTCTTGTAAACTGAAGACATGGTTCTTTTATCAAGGTGATTTACCCACTATGCAGCTTATCTAGTTCCTGAGCTTTCTAGAGCGACTCTTTTCCAGGGGAAACTGGTACTCCCTTCTTAGGGTCTCCAGTATGTTCTGTCACTGCCCCCCTTTAAAGCATTTAGCATGTGACCATACAATCATCTTTTACATAACTGTGTTCACAACTGGACTCCTGGTTGTGGGAGGAAAGGAGCCAGGTTTTATTCATATTCGAACCTAAATATGGAGTAGAGGATCCAACACAAAGAAAACAAGATCTAATTTGCCTCTAAATATCACTGGACATTTCCACTGAGGAGTATTCTCAATGAGAGCTGAAGATGGCTTCTATTTCCCCACTCCATGAACATAGATTTAGAAGAATATTGTCCAGTTTACAACCATTTCTTAATACTGGAAGCCTCTGAATGTTTAACTGTTCTTTCCTAAAAAAAAAAAATGTTAGGAATGAACTAAGAAAACTTCATTTTCCTGAGGCTAGATTAAAATATCTGTGATGGGATGGTAAGCTTCCTTCTATTAGCTTCACTTCTCTTTTAAGATATTTCTTGCTAGTTTATATTCATAAGTAGTCAGTTTTCTCTATTTCCTTTCCTATCCTTAACGACAGGAGTCATACTTTCTAACTTGACTGTCTTGACTCTAACCATGGGAGAAAGTTAACAAATAACAATAACTGCTAATGGGTACAGTGCATTTAATTATTGTTATAGTTTGCTTCTAAAAAGCACCATATTACACACACGTTCTTGAAAATGTTCTTAGAAACACTTTCCATTTAATGCTTAGCACATCAAATTGGCATCTAGCAAGTAACTACCATTCATTAAGCTCTTATTGTCCAAAACAGTGCTAAGTACTTAACAAACATTATTAACAATACCCACCCAAGATCAGAGGAGAATAAGGGGACCAAAAAAATGATTCAGATTCAGATCTATATAATTCCCTCTCAGGTCTTTTATTTAAAGGGGAAATGAGAGCTTTCCCTGTGGTAAAGGTAATTATTTGTTACAACATCCCTCACTATGCAGAAAGCCCTTTTTGGTCCCTGGGCAGATAAAAGCAGATTTATCTCTATTTACTTTTGTGATGTTTTATGATTGTCACGAAGTTCTGTGGCTATTCCTGCTATGTGACTGCAAAGTAGGCCAATTTGTATAGGTAACTGTTTAATGTTTGTAAGTACCAAAGTTAATAATTATTATCAGTTTTTTTTTTCTTTTAGATAAGGGATCTCTCTGAATATTCACCTGGTATACCATTTCCACATGTTTCCTCATCCCTCATGGGATGATATCAGATATATTTTTTCCTTTTCCTTTCTTTCTTTGTAATTACCATTTCTTATGGTTTGACATAAGTATGGAGATACAAAAGTGACATAATATCAGATACTGTTTTTCCTTACAGTATAAGGGATATGAGGAGTGATTCATATCCCTTATGGCATTAGTTTATATCCAGGCGTTGTTTCATTTGTATATGATGACACTTCTGTCATACTTGTTAAGGCAAATTGTTCCTGCACCACCACAATAAGACACTATAAAACTATTTTAATCTCCTCAGAAACAAAATGTGTGTATGAGTTATGGGCATACATTTGTACATATTCAGTATAATGATATATGTTGATCCAAGATGAAATTTGAGTCAAGTTTTGTAGATGTGCAAGAGTTGGTGTGCCTCTTTCTGGATCCTGAACAAAGTCCAGTGTAACATTAAGAGACAGTTTGAAAGAACCACTGGCCTGCTGAGGCCAGCAGGGCAGGACCTCATCCACAGGCCCTCCGTAGGATTGTCATGCCATGCTTTCTGCTTTCATTTATTAAGCTTTCTAAAATTCCTCTTTCAGCTTTAGAGAAACTAATTCATGTCTTATCATCTACCATGGATCTACTAATTGTTGTTTCCTGCTTTTTTTACCTATCAGTCAAAGTATTATCACATGGCTCCCACTTCAATGTGTATCCCCTAATTTGATATCAAGCTCAGAGCTCATCTCTCCTCTTAAGCATTTTCTGACTAATTCCTCTTAACTTTTGTAACTCAGCACTTAGGCACATCTTCTCTGAATTTCCATACTCATTTTATGCTTTATCATGAAGTATTGTGAATACATTTATTTGTACTTTCATGAAATCATTTCAAGAGTGTCTGTCATTATTCCAAACACTTTAAGTTTCTAAAGGCTAGATAATGTCTTTCGAGTATATCTTAAAACAATTTATCTCCCACATGTTAGGTCTCATTATGATACACCTTACACACTCAGCAATAAGTGTTAGTTGAATAAACTTAAAAATGGTTATGGGACAATGGAGTAGCATATTTGCATTCTATTGTCACGGATTATCACATTGGGGTGACTGTGTCTTGGACTGAAATGACATAGCCCTTGTGAGAACTGGAAGGAAATGTTTACCTAAAAAAGGAAGAGAAAGATCCTCTCCATAAAAAATTTTTTTTGAGACTAAAAATTTAAAAAACAATTTTATGTCTAGTAATTCCTGGGAGAAAATAATGCGAGAGAAAAAATATATAAATATTGGAAAGGTTTGCAATTCATTTGATAAGGCTAGAATAACTATAAAGCAAAAACATAACAGGGAAAAACAAAGCTGGAAACTATTTACTAATATCACTCATGAATATAAAATGGAGAAATAAAATATTAACAAATCCAATTCAACAATATGCTGAAAAATGTTATGATTAAATAGGTTTTATTGTGGGAATGCAGGAAGAATGCAAATTAAGGTATTTTATTAATATGACATTGAGGAGTATAAAGACAAAAATAACATGATTATTTTCAAAGATACTGAGAAAGCCTTTGATAAAACTCACCATTCATTTCTGATTAAGGTAAAAACAAAAACTCTGTAAATATAAAGAAGAAACATTTCTTAAGCATGTTTCAGAAAACGACAGTTCACTTAGTGGTAAAGTAATAGAACCATCCCTATTTGAGTGTAGAATAGACCAGAATGGCCATTATTGCAGTCATTATTCTTTATCGTTTGGGTATTCTGGCCAGAGCAATAGAGTAAGAAAAGTAAATTTGAAGTACAAATATTAAAATATAATATGTAAACTTTTTTTCATAGAATTTTTGAAAATGCTATTATTTTATACTGAAAGAATGATTAGAAAAGCCATTAGAAAAATAAGTGTTTAATGAATTAGCCAAGTTTAATTTTAATACACTAAAAGTAATAATTGATTAGAAAATGAATTGGAGAAGGAGACTCACAGCAACAGTAACCACCACTGCCGCCAGAAATCTAGAAACTCAGTAATAACCTTAAAAATTAAGCCGGATATAACCATATATATTTTTGATTTTAAATATTTTAATATTTTAAAAACATAAAATCTTTTCCAATTAATCTAAAAACAACACAATTCTGATAAAATTTTATAGAACACCGGTAGGGTGTGAATAAAAATAAAATGATTTTGAAATTCATCTGGAAGAGTAGGTACACAACAATAGCCACAAAAAAGGACGAATAACATAATAGTTAGTGAAGAAATTCCTAAAGATTTTAAAAGGTGTTATAGAGACACAAGAAGTAGAACAATGCAGTATTGTCACAGGAATTAATGACTAAAGTACAAAGGAAAGCAGCATACTCAAAGAAATAGATATGAGATAGGCATTTAGTATATGGTTCAGAGTATATTTTAAATTAGACAGGTAGAACTCTTCCTTTCGTGATTTATAAAATTAGATAAATATTGAAGATTTAAATATATAATAAAATCAAAATCATAACACAAAATTGAAAATATATGCCAAAGATCCAGAATGATAGAAGAGAGAGTATAGAACTCCATATTCAGAAGATGGGTCCCAGCAGGGTGGTTTTGTACTGTGTCAACTTGTCTAAACTGGAAACGCACTCACCGGAATTGACTTCCCTCTATGGTTCTGGTTTAGAATTTTCTAAATGAGAAAACTGGTCAAGACTTGCAAAGTGAAGGTAAAGCAGCAGGCTTTTCTCTCTCAAGGTCAGTGCAATTAGGAGCAGTGAGAAGAGATGTAAAGGTGCTGGTAGAGTCCAGCTTTTCTTTACTCTCACCGGCTCCCTGCCCAGTTTTCTAAGATGCAGGCCCCGCTGACCAACAGCGATTCCAAGCCCACCATCACATGCATAAACAAAGCCTCCACAGATGTGTATATTACTCTTCTCTGGGGACCGCTCCAGCAGCTGGTATGCCTGGCTTCGGGGCTGGCTAATCCTCCCAGTACCCCCTGCTTCTTCCTCAATTATGAAAGACCTAATGCCTACAATAACCCTTATTTCATAGTACTTACAGTAGTTCTACTTCCCTGATTGAACTCTGACTCATACACACAGTAAAAATATCCACCAACCTAAGGGTGGGATTTTTGTGAGTAGCTCTTAGATAAAAAGGAAAAAGCTACAGAAACAGAGGTAATTTTATTCAAAGAAATGGATGTTGCTTACATGAACTGGATTTATTTTTGTATTGCTATTCACAGAATAGTGAGCTAAACTTCACGATCCAGCTCAAAGCAAAGATTCTGATGATGCATTCCTTGCTTTGCTAAGGATGTCTGAGCAAAGGAAGAAAAGACTTATTTCTGAATCAAATTCTGACATCCAAGTCAAAACTGACTAATGAAGTGAAAGCAGTGAAACTGTATGAGAAAGTGGCCATCCCATCATAAAGCCCCCAAATCAAGTCAAGAAAATGAGGTAGGATCAGACATGTGGCCAAAATGGCAGAAGTTTTTATTTTTAATCAGTTGGTTAGCTTTCCTGTTGTGAGTCTCTGAAAGAGTAGGCAGATCAAAGAGGAAACTTTCAAAAATGGAATTTTTATAATAAATTCACCAATACTATACATTTCTTACAATAAAATTACTAACACTAATAGAAGTACCTATATATTAGTGAATATTGATTTAAACTAAGAATAAGAAAAACTGGTTAGGTAGGAGGCTATGATTTGTGATAGAGCATTAGATTTGAGGCCTTTCCCTATCTTAGAGAGGATTTTTAGCAATTTACTTAATTTCAAGGAAACTCAATTTATACCTCTATAAATAAAGAGGATAATGTAGAAATTTTATCAACATTGAGTTAGGTATTTGTGTGAAAATACTTTAAAACTGCACCCTAAGCCGTATAAACAAGTGCTATTAAAGAAAATATTAAGCTAAATAGAGAATATAGTTGTAAGAAGGGATTATTTTTGTGGATTTATCATCAGTTTTAATATAAATATATTTTTTGGAATAGTCCCTAATATATCATAAAAGTTTAATATATATTGTTGAGTGAATGTTTTCTGTTTGTCTTTGGTTAGGTTCCTATGCAGAAAATAATTGCTTTAGAGAGAGCTGAGTTCCAACGTAAGTGAAGAGAAAGTAAAAGGAAGTTTAACTGTTCTGAGCCAAGGCTCCTGCCCCAATTTGTGCTTCAGGGTAGGAAGATAGTTTGTGAGAGAGATCAGTTATCAGCTACTGGTAGTATGTGAGGAATGAAGGAGAACCAGACAGAAGCTGGATAAGGCAGGATGGGGCAACTGCCATGATTTTCAAAAGTGGGAAGAAAGAGAATTTCACTAATGATAGATATGAGTTTGACATTGGTATTATTAAAGCATAGTCACTGATTTCTGAGACATCAAAGTTATTAATAATAGGAATAACATATGTTTAACCAAAATAACCATGGAGCAACTAAGGGTAGAAACTAATCAATTTTTAAACATTAAAGTATCTGGCAAAACCTGCAAAATAATCTTGATGATGATAGGGAGGAAATGTAGAATGGGCAACAAAATGGTGAAGGTGAACTTGCAATTGTAGAAATAACCAAATTCCAAACAAGCATTTAGTGTCCGCTTGTGGAGAGAAAGCCACGGACTATTAATGGCCTTTGTCTTTGACCTTTCCTGTTTGATAGTTTAGCAATAACTTGGTAGAAAAATGTAGTTGGCATGTTTATTCAATTACCCAATGTTACTAAACCAAATGAAGTAATTAGTATACTACATGACCAATCCAAGATCCAAAAAGTTATCAACCAGCTGAGATTTTGGGCTGTAATCAATAAGTTGAAATTTAATTGTAATACCTTTAAAATCCTCTGCTTACTCAGAAACCCACCCAAATACAAAAACTATAAAAATATAAAGCAACAGAAATCAACCACAGAAACAACTGTATAGAGTAAAGCAGGGGAAAACTGTTTCTAAGTAGAATATAGTGAGAATTTTTGGGAAGGAAAAGTCAGAGGTTACACTGATGACATAGATATGCCTGCCACAGAAGTTCCTATGACCTTGACTGTTATGATAGAAGCTCATTGTCAAACGTGAGGAGAGTCATGGTCCTATGCTGGTGCAGCTGATTCTCTGTCCAGTTCCGTACCACAGTTTACAGGACAGTGCAAAGAGTGGGTGGATTAATATGGGGGTCATGACCTCATCTGAAGATCTTGCAGTTTTAGCACATAATAGGTGCTTATAAACACAGTCATAAGAGGCCTTTGAGACTAAAATTAATGAATTACAATTAAGTGAAGGTGGGTTTGATTTTAGAGAGTTTTCTAAGAATTAGAAAAGTAGAATAGATTACTAACTCATGAATGATTGAGACTCACTTCAAGAAAAAAGACCTTCAATGACAAATTCATTTGTTGGGGACACTGGAGAGAAGATTCGAGCTGAGAGTTGAAGAGGGCACACTCCAAATGAACACTATAGTTATCATTCAGTGTCACGGTTATTCAAAGCACTTCGGAAATTTAAAGAGGTTGCAGTTATAATATGACAGAAATAAAATCTACTAGAAAACATACACTAATAATAAACAAAATAGGTTCCACTTTACTATTGTATAGAAGGCTTTGTTTCAAGGTCACAACTAAGTATAAACCATTCATTCAATACTAGTAGAACAAAGAGTTGAGCAATTCGAAGAATTTTAATCTCAACATTCTAAAACCTTGTGACATAGAGAAGGTAATTTATATTTGTAGGGTTTCTACTATAGAACTGATGTATGAGAAGTTTGGACTAGATGGCCTTTAAGTTAGATTTCAACTCTCAGACCTATAAATTTATAAATAGGCCTATTCTAAACGATAGCCGAACTCTTTTATATCAACTGTGGCAAACACTGATTGGATTCTTGGATACAGAAACAGGAGCATATTCTATAAAGCAATAACTTTCACTGCTGTTATTAGTTATGTCCTTAAGAGTTCCATGTCTGATTTGGGACTTTCCTAAATAATGTGAAATGGATCATTTCAAGCCCATCTGATGTCAAACCAAAAAGGAAATATTCCTTGGGCTAAGGAGTTTTTGAAGAAAAGCTAAGGAGCTGAGATTTAAGCAAAGTCTGGGAGAGTGCTTAACAACAATAATCAGGTACTCACAGGAAATCACATGGGTGCTGGTGAGCAGATGTTTTTGTGTTGGATGAGAGCAGTACAAGATAAATGGAGTTAGAGTAAAGTGGAAGCGATCTTTTTTTTTTTTTTTTTTTTGGATGCCCTGGGTCCCTAAGTGTCTTTGAGATAATGAAATACGTTACCAGAGAATGTTGACTAATCTACTTATCTGAAGGTTTTAAGAAAAATTGCAAGGAATTCTCTGCCAGATGTAAATGCAGCCCTAGATGACCTTGTGATATTTTCTACTATATTAACATGTAATAAGGTGAAAATTCAGATAATATACAGAATCCAAAGTAGGTCCATCTTGAAAAATAACCAAGGCTTGTGGTATTCTGGCTGGTGATGCAATGACTTCATTTAGTTTTTCAAAATATATTCTTTAGGATACTGATTGTCTAAGTCTATAGTCTGAGAAATGGTTTGCTCCCCTAAAAGTGAGAACTGAGTATATTTTTACTTAAATTGAAAAATGAGAAATCATAGTTATAAAAGTTCTATATTCCTCAATGAAGTTATACTACATAAAGTTGCTTCTACATTTTAATTTTTGTAATACATGAATTTTTTTTAAAAATCAAAGTATTAAATCAGTCACTCTCTTTGCATGTTTAGGAAGAAAATTAGAGTGATATAATTTAATTTTTTCTCCCATTAACTCAGTTTAAACATCTTTTCTATTTCTAAAATTATTATTTGGTACAGTTATGTTATGAATTACTTTCTTTGCATAATACTTGTTTGTCATACAGCAGGTATTAAACAATTTAATAAATTAACAAGATCTTTAAAAAAAACTCAGTGCCTATGTAAAAACTGTCCATTATATTTGAATGTTGGCTAGACTTCCTTTCCTTAAACTACACAGAGAAACTGAGAAGATTAGCCCAGATGTCTTTGGCAGGGACAGGTTTTGACTAAGGCAACTGAAGGGTCTTTACAATTTGAGAGAAAGTTCGGTAAGTGATTCTTCCTGCTGTACACCAAAGCCTTGCTTTGCAAAATGGGGTCCTTGGGACTGGCAGCCTGAGCACCACCCCCAGGAGCTTGTTAGAAATGGAGAATCTCAGACCAACTGAAATGGAATATACATTTTAAAAGGACACCCAGTTGATTGGTAGGCACATTTAAGTTTTAGAAGCATAATGAAAAAGGACTCAGAAGCTGGGGAGAGTGATTTCCAAAGAAGGGCAGAGATGCAGAGTCTACCTGCTGGGCATCTTCGAGGTAAAGGCAGGGCTGTGTTTTTCCACTTGAGGGACTGATCCATTCCTGTCATTAACGTGAGCCCCTCCTGACGGTGAATTTCACATGACAGCCTGTCCTGCACTTAGATAAACCTTTACTAAGCTCACTTATCTTCACCCCTTGGAAATCACTGGCCTAGAGAATACATTTAAATTACATATGCCATATATAATATATAATATTTAATGATTGCACTTCCAGTTGGATCACCAATTATACTTTGACTAACATCTTCCTGTCTCCCCTACACCCTCCATTCTCTGAAGGTCACACAACATACTCTGCATCTCTCATCCACGTGCCTTGCTCATGTCTTGTCTCATAGAATTCCTTTCTTCCTATTTGTGGAAATTCTTTACATCTTTAAAGCCACATATCAAAGTATTTTTTGCCATGAAAAACCTTCCTAACCAGAATTAGTCACATGCTACCAGGCATTCCTATAACATATTGCTCTCCACGTTGCAATATTTAAGAGCTTTGAAGTTCTAGGCACCTGGATTAAGCTCTTACTTCCTACTAGATATGTAATCTTGGCCAAATTTCTTGACTGGATCCTTAGTTGTATCATCTGCTAAAAAGGGATAATGAGTATCTTTTTTTATGGAATTATCATGAGGATTAAAAGAGAATGTCTATAAACTGTTAACACTGTGTGTGCAACATGGTAAGTTTTCAATAGATATTTACTATTAATTATAAGAATTGTCTTAGCTTTGATGCACTGATATGTCAGAGAGAGTATCTCTGGAGATATGTATGTATATTTCCCATCACATTAGCTTATAAATATCTTGAGTGCAAAGGTAAAAATATATTTATCTTTGAACTTCCTCACTCTTAAAAAATAATTATGGCAAGTGTTAGTCTTACCACAATTAGTTGCAGCAATCAATTTTTTTTTCAATTGTAATGAAAGCCAATTTGAGTTTGTTTAAAAAATATTATGAATAGTCACCATTCTCTGTAAATTATTTTTTTCATATATGTAACTCCTCAACTTTCTCTTATATATGCTAATTTTTCATCAAAGGTCTCTTCTCTAAGTATCACAATCATGACTATGGATCTTTCTTCCAAGGTCTCCCTGGCCCGTCCTCCTTCAGTTGCATATACAAGAATTAGACTTTATTCTGTTCTACAGTTTTTCACTCTAACCAGGCACTGCCACAAAAGGGCTCCAATGTGTCTCATGTTTGCCTAACAAGACTGCATTTTTTTTTAGGCGAGGCAACCCTTGGTTGACCTCACAGATTGCAAGGACTTTGTCAGTTTACAATCCCTTATTTTTTTATTTTTTACACCTACAGCACCTGGTCTTCCTAGGTGGTCTCCCATCCAAGTACTAACCAGGCTTGACCTTGCCTAGCTTCTGAGATCAGACAGGATTGGGCTTGTCCAAGGTAGCGTGGCTGTAGTGCATTTTAGTTTTACAAAACAGCACCAAGTTGCTGATGTACAATTCTTAAATATTAAACACAGATGACATGTTGGCCCTGAAGTTTATGTTCTATAAATTAACAGACATTGATCAACTCAAGAAAGTATAATTATACTTTCTCATAATATGTTATGGGTTAGACAACTAATAATAACATTCAATTTCTCCCATAAATTGTGTCTGTGAATAATAGTACACTTTGACTCTATTTCATTTCCAAAATAATTGACTGATAATGGAGAAAAAACCCAAATAATTTAGATATTAAGACCATACAGAAATTATTAGAGCCAATTCAACTATTTATATCTGCTTATGAATATACCTGGTAGATTTATATATATATATATATATTTAACATTTTAATCCACTAATGGATTACCAGAATTTAGACTCAGAAAATGTTTTAACAATAATTACAAATAATTTTTATTAAATGTTAACTATAGCCTAAATGTTTAACAGGTTTATATTATTTAACACTATGAGGGAAAGCTATTAGTTCCTTTTTGCAGATGACACTGTGGTTGAAAGAGACAACGTGTCCAAGGTCATACACCTTGTGAATTGTTGAGCCAGAATAAAACCTAGACTGTGTGATTCTATATTCTATATTTTAAACACAAAAATCTTTTCTTTTTAGGTGAAAAGTGAAACCCAGAGTGTTTAATATCTAAGGTAATATAATTTGTTACTTAAATCACATGCCTACATTTTTTCTAGAAGATTTTCCACAAGAGTTTAGTTAGATTTTTTGCCATAAAGATAATGAGTAAAGCTGACTTAAATGAACTTCTTAAATTGTGGCTACTGTATAAAATCCAATCAAACTATTATCAATTTCATAATGAAATTCACATATCAAAAAGCTTAGATAAGCACCCTTTCCTGAAAGAGGAAAAAGCACTTGAAAACATGAACTAAGTTATAACGAAGGTCATTTTTTTGAAAGCTTTTAAATCTTCACAACAAAACTTCTAAGTCATGGTTTAACAAAAAAAAAAAAAAAAAAAAGGAAATAAAGTAAATGAGAGAGATGGCAAGTTGGGTCTCGTCTTCTTTAGACATTTTATGTTTTCATGTTGTTCTTATATTTTAATTGCCCATAAGACTGTGAAAACATCTATGCCTATAAATATTTTATGTCTTCTGCTATCACATCATAATAAATCATTTCATACTTGTGTCTTTGATAAGAATGTTCCTAATGTAATAAAAGCATACTTATGAATAACTTTTGGTTTGATGGAAAAAAGCCATGGTATTTTTAAAAAATGAATTGCTAGTGATACTGTAACATAATACAATGCTAATGAAGTAAAAAGAAAATCCTAAAAATCCTGTAGTGAATAAGGCATTTAACTTACCTAGAGTTTTGGTTCATCCACAAAGTCTTTCTTGTAGTTAAATAATCACAATTTTCCTTTTAAAATGTCAAACATTTTTCTAATAAGTATCTGAATGTTTTAGACAGGATTTTTTTTCACACATAACAACATAAAACTGTAAAGCAGAATATCTCAGCCTTGGTACTATTGATATTTTAGGCTGGATAATTTATTCTTGTGAGGAGCTGTTTGTAAATTGTAGGATATTTAGACTCATTTCTGGCCTCTACTCACTAGAATCAGTAGCATACAGAATACCCTCCCTCCAATTAGGAGGACCAAAAGTGTCTCCAGGCGTTAGTAATGTCTCCTGGGGCAAAAATTGCCCCTTGTTGGGAACTACTGTTTTAAAGTAATAACTTAAATGTCAAATAATTATACTTTTTAAATCCAAAATTCTGTTAAATGATCCTCAAATTGGCTAGTTTTTGATATTCAAATCTGCATGTCAATGGGCAAAGATTAAATGACCTTTCCCAGAGTTTTCAACTGAATGAGTATTTGTCAGCTGTATTTAAGTTGAAATTTTTATTTGTCAGTATGCAGTAATTATAATCTTTTACTCGTATAAATTTTTCTTAAATCTGAGGATGCCTAACCATTTTCATGGATGTCCTTTGTATGTACTTATTTCTCTGAAACTTTCTAATTAGATCAATATGATTTTCCCCTTCTCATTTAAATCCGTATACTATATAAAAGTATGCCTTGAAGAGAAGCAACTTTAGAATTATCCAAATTCACAATTTCCTTCAAAAAAAAAAAAATGAATGCCTAGCCCAGTGTTTCTCCAAAGTGTAATCCATGCACATCCTGTCTCAGAATTTCCTGAGGTGTTTGTTACTAGTATGGATCATTTCCCACTCCCATCCCTACTCCTTGCAGACCAACTGAGTGACACTCTGGAATGGGATCCAGTATCCCTCAGCTTAGTAAGGACTATGCATTCAAAAGTCATGAATATAGGTCATGGAAACAAGAAAAGCAAAGTTTATCTGTTATTATTCATTAATGGAAATTATAATGCAGCTATTCTTTTCGGACCAGTTTCTTACTCATATCTTAGCTGCTTTATATTGATGGACAATAAACACTGGAGATCTTTCACTAGAATTTATCAAATTTTAAGATAGTTATCCCTCAGTAAGGTTGCTCCTTTGTTAGGTAACATTTGAAGTAAAACGTTTCATTGATCTACTTAAGCTCACCAATAAATGATAACTTGGTTTGCTTGTCTATAAAAATTGATACAAATGATTTACATTAATCCAATAATTAACTTTTATTTAAAAATACTCATTTGAACATAAAAAAAAAACAAGACTAAGAAATTACTCTTTCACTGTCAGTTTTCTAATTCTAAAGAATTCCAGATAATCACTCACCAATCTTGGTTTTGCTAACTCGAATTTTAAATATTTATACAAAAAACTTACTATACATATTATTTTAATATGTGAGTGGTTCCATTTATCTCTCTTAAGTAAAAGATAACTAGAGAGTGATTACTGCTTCACACCCAAACCCGAAAACTGCTAGGTGGCTCTGTGGAAGAGTCAGAGAAATCTTTCATATTTTCCCTTTCTAAGTTTAGAAAAATATACTCTTAACTATCACAATAATTTGGACAAAATCTAGGTAGTTACATAGTCTTTTGCTAACTGGCGAAAATAATAAAGGGGAAACAATAAATTTAACCCAGGAAGGGCTACAAAACTAAAGTTTAAAAAACCATGTACAAACTATATAATATGTCAGAATATACAATTTTCTAAAATGCTCATTTTAGTCTGAGTTCTACAATTAAATATATTAACTGTTCACATTAATTTTTTTGTTTACATTTCCTATTTCTTGCTGTAGGAACCGTATCTTCTAGTACATTATTAAGGAAGTGCTTGTGAGTTTGGTATTCTCCAAGTTGTACATTTAAGACTGCTTTTCTATAATCTTAATATTTGAAGTTTTATCTAAATAGAGAATTCTTTTTTGTAC
This sequence comes from Rousettus aegyptiacus, assembly GCF_014176215.1. NCBI lineage: Eukaryota > Metazoa > Chordata > Mammalia > Chiroptera > Pteropodidae > Rousettus > Rousettus aegyptiacus. Next base: position 29,846,250 of record NW_023416286.1, read on the forward strand.
TTTTTTTCCCTTTGAGTTACTTAAAAATGTTGCTCTTGAGAAATATGGTGCTATCTAAATATTTATTATTTGTATCCCTATAAATACTTTGATCCTTGAGTCTGGAGGCTCTGGGGATTTTTTTTCCACCTGTACAGTCTAGAATACTAAAATTTCTCTTGGAGTTGACTGCTTCATGGCCATTTACCCAGGCATATGGGGAGCTCTTTCAATATAGAGGGGTTCAGTGTTCTTCAATTTCGAAGAAAAGTTTTTTTTCAGATTATAGTTTTATTTTTTATTTTTTTAATTTACTTTTTATAGTGACATTGGTTAATGAAATTATAGTTTTAAATATTAGTTTTGTTACACTGTTTTATTTTTCTTATTTGGGTTCTCCAATTATATGCATATTGGACTTTGCCTAACTCCATTTCAATATTCTCTCAGACTCTTTTTTGTCTCTTCTTTATTTTAACTTTATTCTGTTGGTTACTTCCCTATCTTTAGTGTTCTTTATTAAATTTTTATTTGAACATGTTCTTCCTTAAGACCTAGTAAATTATTCCTTATTTTAAGATGGTTTTGCTTTCCCTTTCAATATATTTCCTGAATTTAATCAACTTTCTTTGCGCATTTTCCCATTCCAAGTTTTAATTTTTGAATTTCTAATTCCACTTTTAAAAAACATCTCCAAATTCTCGACAATCCTAAATTTAAATGGGAATGTTGTGGTAACAATTTTCCTTTGCTTTGTGCTTATCATCAGCTAAAATTTTCAGATCACATAATCTATTTTCTGCTATACCTAGCTTTATATGGAGCCTCGCCATTTTATTTTATTTTATTTTATTTTATTTTATTTTATTTTATTTTATTTTATTTTATTTTATTTTATTTTATTTTTTTATTTAAGTATTCCTAGGTTCCTTATGGCAGGGTTCTTCATTCCAAGATTGCAGCCTGTACTTCATTTTGGCAGGGATGTTTGGTGGTTTAATCTGGACATTCTTTTACATTCTCTGCAATATAAGTATATATCTATTGTGTCTCATTATTTATGTGTTTTTCAATTCTTATAGATGAGTGAAAGAAAGCTTAACAGTATATTATGGTGATTTGACTTGATAGTAGCTAGCTATTTCCCCATTGCAAACAGTTTTGCTTCTTAAATCAACATTTGTTAATTCATCTTAAATAATACTATTCCTTTTTAAAAATAATATTAACTTTATTGGGGTGACATTGGTTAATAAAATCATATTGGTTTCAAGAGTACAATTCTATAATATATTATCTGTATATTGCATTGTGTGTTTACCACCCAAAGTTAAATAAGTATGTGGGAACCTATTGAGTTCTTTTTTTTTAATTCTTCATTTGCAAAATTAGAGATTCATGAAAGATTCTTTTAGTTTTTATTAGTATAATATTATGAATGCTTATATCCTTTCAAATGAGCAAGAAAAAGATGGTATTTGTAAATTAAGAAATAATCTTATTTTTTCATTATTTTGAAAGGACATTACATCACTGATCCTGCTCTTTATGTTTATATATGTGTTAACTTTACATGTAGCACATAATAAACATTTCCTAAGAGATCGGCCCTCACAATCAAATAAAAAAGAGCCGTGCAAAGTGAAGAACACTTTGCAACAAAATAAAAATTTATTGGGAAAAACATAAAGTTCAGACACCTTTCTGAACATAACAAATAAGATAAATTTAAAAATTGCTAATTTGATTTTTCCTTAAAAGAATGACCTAATTAAATTAAAATTGGCAAATTATTCTTAAGAAGCATGATGATTCTGTATCATATCAAAAGTCATATGTTTATATTCATTCTCCAATAATTTATAAAGATTTTAGATAAACAAATATAAACTAACCATCTGCTAATGGAATAGTTGCTATAAAGTAATTCTTACAATTATGTCAAGAATGTAAATAAATTATGATGAATTTGCCAATTACATTACTCATAAGATGATCACATCAAATATTAACTCTAAAGTAATTACTGAGTGTAAATATATATATATATGTCTTACTGTTAAAGTGTACAGCTGAAACTTATTGGATTTCATTAACCAATGTTACCATAAAAAATTAAAAAATAATAGTAAAAAAATAAAAATAAATAAATAAAATAATTACAGAAAGCTTAGACATTCTGAAATTAATGCTCTTTTCGGTTGTTTTTAAATGAAACCATTGAAAATTGCTATTGCTTATAACTTTATAAGGTATTCTGTGTCACAAAGACATACTCTAAAAAGAAGTAACATGAAATTAAGTGGAAGCAGATAAATTAATGGAAACTATGAAAGGCCTTCAGAAATCACTCATTTTAGAATGTTTGCCAACCATTAAAGAACAAATGTCTCTCTTTTCATGTTTCTCTTAGTATATGTTTTATAATTGTTAAAACATTTTTAATTTACTATAACATGAACAGTTTTTTCTTTTGTAAAAAAAGATACGAGAAATAAAATCTTAATTTGCATTTTCCACTTGAAAAATCTTTCTTTTAGAGGAGCAAAATGTTATATACAGCCCTGAGTCAAATTAGAATTATTTCACTACATGTGTACTGTTCTATAAGCAAGAAAAAGAAATAGTAACAATTATTCATTTATATTTTCCAGTTGGACAAATCAGCTCTAGGCAAAAATGCTGGCTCTATAGAAAGTCATAATCAAAATGATCTATTATAGTTCTGCCAATGTGTATGTCAACATACTCTCTGTGTTCATGAAAGTTTCCAGAAGTTAATAAGAACCAGAATTAAAGTTCTCAAATTAAACATTTCTATAATAGATGGTAACCTGATTTTGTCAAATAATTTTGACTCTGGTTTTGAATTAACTCGAGTCAATGCTAAAAGTGATATTAATCATCTAGAACAAGGTTAGCAAACTTTTTTTCTGTAAAGAATCAGATTGTAAATAGTTTGGGCGTTGCAGATCATTCAGTATCCATTGTAACTACTCTCCTGAACTCTTGAAGGCAAACAAAGGAAGCAGCTGGAGACAATGTGAGCAACAGGTGTGGCTGTGTTGCTGTTAAGCTTGAGGGACAATGAAATTTGAATTTCATATTATTTTCATGTATTACAAGGTATCATTCTTTTGACTTTTTTTCTGATCATATAAAAATGTACAAACAATTCTCAGCTCATGGGCTACATAAAAACTGGCAATGGGCCAGAGCTGGCTCAAGGTTCATAGTTTGCTGGCCCCTTATCTGGAAAATTATATTAATTATTTTATGAGCACTTGGTAAATATTATGTTGATTATTATGGAATGAAGAAGGTGGTGATTAAATGATGATGATGATAATGACCAAGGAAACAATTAAAGTGAACAGTAAACAATGTAATGCATTTATCATTTACAAAATGAAGTTCAAATTTTTTGATTTCATGCTATAATTCCTTTAAGAGGCTTTTCCTATTTTTTGTTATGGTACTTTAATTTTCCACATTAGTCTGCCTTTTTCCTTAGGTAAAAAAGGACATTCCTCTTTTAAGATCAAATATAAGCAGTTGTAATATTCATAATTATCTTCCACTTGCCGAGATATTGCAACAAAAGTATTTTATATTTGTCATATTTGCTCTATGTTTTGTTATATTTTTTCTATTTCATGATTCTTTTCCACTGAAAGTTGAATACTAATTGCGAATAAGTATGATTAATTCAATTGTCTAGGCTACCACTGTCTTGCATATATGTGTGTGTGTGTATTACCTGTATTTGTACCTGAAATTTTCTCAAGCAATAATACTTCCTTACTTTAATTCAAGTGCAACCAGAGAACTAAAAACTAAGCAAGAGTTTGGCAGCAAGTTCAGCGATGTTGTCTCCAGCTGCCATACTCTATTCGTAGTTGATTCAAGTTGCAAAAGTCTCTGGTAAGAAAGAGGTCTTGATAATGGAGTGAAAACTTGTATCATTTTGCACTAGTGGCCTGACTAGTTTTAATGCCGCAGTAAAAGACGCAGGGTTTTTGTCCATCTGTGCTTCTTGCTCAGAAATAGGGAAGCTGGACTTCAGCGAAAGTTAAACTCTTAGCAATGTCGTTAATTGGGCCCAGAATAAAACTGACCTGGTTGCCTAAGGCAAAATAGTCATCCTGAATCAACTGCCACTGTGATGGAGTCTGCAGACCATTGCAATTTTGACTCTTCTTGCTGACCTTTTCTTATGGAGAGAGTGATGAATTAAACATTAACACCCCAAGAAACAGTTTGGAGTGTGGAGGGGAGGAGTGGGAGGAAATCCAGAAGATCATTAAATGAATACATGTACTTAGACCCTTTGCATCATTCATTCCTTTCACATTTATTCTGTGAGCTTATATGCTTGGCAGTGAAGAAGGGATTGTCAAGGACCATGAAGTCTAGTTCTATTGCTAACCACCTGAACTCTGTCCTTTGGAAATTTCATCCATTAGACTGGAAGATATTTTACTTTTCACATCACTTCAAAATGGCCTGGGAGGCATTTTCAAATTATGTGTTTTCCTTACATCATTTGAGAAAAACTTGATAGTGAACTCTGACACTATCTGGAAATATCTGTTTTCTTCAGGTGTGCTAGTAAACAAAACAAGAACAACTTGTAAGAATTTATCATCCAACAATCCTGAGTAGACTAACAAAGTGGCCACTATAACTTGTCTATTAACAACGGAAAGAAATATACTATCGTGAAGAATCACAATATCGTGGAAGGATTTTCCTGAATTAATATTTAAGATGATGAATGACTTATATTCCAAATGTCACAAGTATATTGGACAGTTAGATTCATGCTTTAAATTTAAATCCTATATGCCAGAGAATGTACTAGACATTTTAAAAGAGATTATCTCTAATCTTCCCCAAAGCTGAGAAATAAAACGTATATACCCAATGCTTAGGAATACTTGACTGGAAGCAGCATGTAATTGAAATATATAGACTGTGAGGATTTTCTCAAACATAATTGTGAGAGAGAAGTATAATAAAACCACTATAATATGGTTTTCATATTTAAAGGTTTTAGATGTGATCTTAGAATTACATATAAACATTTTTAGATATATAAATTTAGTGAAATATAGTTGTGGGAAGAAGAGGGATACTTTAAAACCAGCCTCAAAGTGACCACTGTTTTTTAGTAATCCATTATGAATGATAAAGACTTCAGAAAATATGAGATATTTCTCCATTTTGTTTCAGTAGTGAACCGTGACACACAGATTGCCAGTGATTATCTCAGTGTGCACAAATAAGTGACCTAACAGCTCACACAAAGCTGCACATTTGTTTATGTTAGACATTTTTAAGTGTCACTGCTCCAACTTGCTATTTACTTTACATGGTAGTTCTGAGAAATGATTCATCTCCCTGTACGGACACATTTTTTTCTTTAGCCATCAATAACTACAATGATAAAATACTCTAAGACTGATAATGATGAAGTTTCTTTTCCCCCAATCAGTTTAATATAATTGATAGTAAAAATAAACAGATCCATAAAACTGTGAACTCTTACCTTGACTAAGGAAGGAACTGATAATATAGAGAGGTTTAGAGTGATTTGGTTAAAATATGAATGACTAAATTAATTATAAGCGATACTTTATAGATCACTTACCAAAATAATTATTCGGTGTGTGCATATTTATGCACATACATGGATCTCTCTTTCTCCCTTTAAGTAATGAAAGCAAAAAATCAAAGAATGTATATTAATCCATATGGATCAAAACCTTGGGTAAAGAAGACCATAAATATCAGAAGAGATCATTATCAACCACAATCACGAGCTGGCAGATTATAAAAAATAACCAATATTGGTCCTATTTGCCATCTTCTACTTATCATAAACTTCTTGGTAGTGACTAGGAAGGGCCACCTTCTCCCCTGAAGCAACAAAACGAGATCGGGAATTAGACTGATTAAATTTTTTTAGGTCACACATTGCACTATCATAACCATAATGGATTCAATTTAGGAGAAATTAAACTACAAATAGTATATACTTACAAAGAAATAAAATTAATTGTGTTAACATTGGGAAATTATCCAATTGCGGTCTATTAAATTCAAGATGGATATACCTAAGTGACTAGATTAGTACAAATAAAGGGAATTAGGGAGAATATTTAGAAATTTTATTAGCAATTTAAAAACAATAGAGTAGTGAATGAAAAGTGTCATGTATTAAGAGGAAGAATTATGGCAGATTTAATTGCTAAATTATCTTTAATCTTAGTTTTGGGATACTTTTTTGATCCAGAAATTAATTATTATTGGTTGTTAAATCTACAGGTGGAGATTTTCTTGGAGGAGAGGGAGATCTTTTGTTGGTGACTATCGGTTTTATTGGATTAGGGTCAGAAAATACTGTTTATAAATATGCTTTGGAATTTGTTAATTTATTTTTACCAATCCACAAGTAGGTTTACATTCTTTTCATGGGACAAGAGAAAAACATATATTCTCTGTAGGCAGCACAATGTGTAAGAGTCTTAAGAGCACGGGCTCTAGAGTCAGACTAGCTCGATTAAATCCTGCTCTGCTACTCTCTACCATGGCTCTGAGAAAGTTATTTGACCAGTTAGTGCCTACATTTCCTCATCTGAAAAAGCTGTTATGAGGAGTACATGAATATGTCAAAGCCTGGGACAGTACCTAGCACATAGTAAGCATGATGTCATTGTTAATTAAATATCTGTCAAGAATAACTGTCTAAGGATGATTTTTTGTGTAGCCTGTATTTCCAGGTTTGTAAAAATACTTGAATTTAAATGTTTTATATTTAAGTTTGAAAATATTTTGGATAAGTTCATTTTGCACATCAGTCTTGGTATTCAGGGCCTGGTGTGACTCTTCTCAGGTCATGTAAAGTTTGAGCTTATGCTATAAAGAAAACTTTTATTATATTTGCCTTATAGATAAGCTCAAGGTTCCTGGGATTGCTACCATTTGTAACTTGTTCAACATGGAATTATATTTGTTTACCTTGTTGCTGCAATGAGAAATAAATGAATGCACAAACCTTGGTTCAAAAAGAAAATCTGTCATTTTATCTACTATCTACACGTATACACACTTACTTGTTGATATTATTTCTCAGATCCTTGCTCATTTAACTCTACTTAATTATAACTCTTTCAGAATTTTATAAACCAAATCTCCATTATCATTTGGTTTTATCCAATTTTATTTCTGGGAATTTTTGCATTATTTATTACATAGCTATATTGCTTGATGCATAAAAGTTTATAATTATCTTCTTGTGAATAGAAAGTTTTCTACTTCCTTAATAACCCTTTTGTTCTGTTTAATGGTTATAGCCTTGAATCCTACTTTAGATAATACTGATAAGGTAACTGCAACTTTCTTGTTTTACATTTACCATGCACATCTTTTTTTGGATTATATTTTTTCAAATATTAAAAAAAAAATTAGTTTAGGTGTGCTCTTTATAGGCAGGTAGATTTTTGTCTTTCATCCAATCTAAAGGTCGTCTCTCTATTGAACACTAACACGTATGTTTATTGTCACATGACTAATTGAATCCATTCCTTCTTTAAGTAAACTGTTAACTAATATTATATATTGCTTGGTTTTCTCATATTCCTCAATTTCACTTTTTCTGGGTTCATCACCTTTCTTATAATTTATTTTATATTCTCCATTCACCCCCCTCAAGACATGAAAATTCTACCAGGCCACTCTATTTCCCGAGAATTTCAGATAGTTAAATTAGATTTTGAATATTTAGGAGCTATCATTAGATTTTATAGCAAAGAATGAATAGAAGATAAAACCTGAAACAATTTTTGCAAGTTTTGAGTTTTTTTTTTAAGCTATGGAGAGAGTTGGCATTGATTTTTTAAATGTGTTTCCTGAAATAGAAATTTTATAGAAAACACAGGTTTTTTAAATGACTCCTTTACGAGTGGAATTCTAGAGTGATAAATTTGTTTTCCCACAATTCACCTAAAAGAAGAGGAAACAGAATCTCATGTCCGTAAATGCAATCTCTCTGTGAATCCAGAGCTAGTAATCTACCTGGCTTTTAGTAATCTTTTCTGACTAGTGACATTAGAACAAAGCAGGTTGGCTGTCAAATATTTACAAGCTTACGCTTAGCTCAAAGTTGAACATACAAAGATTATAATGATTCTTGTATTTATTTATTTATTCTGTTCCATAAGGCTCACTTATCTAGTAAACATTTCATCTTAACACAGCTTAAAGAGCTAATTAGTATAGGCTCTTTGGAAAACTTCAAACATTTTGATTCTTCCAACCATTCTATGTGACTGCTGCTCTGCTAAAAGTTCCCGGGCTTTTAGGAAATGGAAATCTTTCCAAAAATTCATAAATGACTCTGACCGGGATTCCCTCTTCACGGGATCTGTAGATTATGTGACTTTAAAATTAGACACATTTAAAAAGTTAAGTACATTTGTGGTTAGAGATCCTTGTTAAGCTAAGAAGTCTCCCCTTGCCCCCCAAATATGTACAAAATCTTTAAAATGTCTTCACACTGCTAGACCTTCTGTTCCTTATCTAATATGTGTCCCCAAAGAAGCTCATTGGGAGGTAAATGAATGCAACAGATTCTCACTAGACATTTTTATTCATGTCCATCTATTGTCTCATTCTGGAGAACACTTGAGAAGTAAGCTGGGGAGCAGTAGTAAAAACAGTAGCAAGCTGTCAGTGGATAGTTTGTCATTGTTCCACAGACAAAAGGCAGACTGTCACAACGAACAGCATTTATTCCTTTCATATTTGTGGCTTAGGGCTGCAGAAGGGGAGGTGTCACTGGTCGTAATTGTAGAACACATAAATAATAATAGTGGCTGGCAAATCATAGATCAAAGAAAACAGAAGGAGTTGGCAGTGATGAAGGCAAGAAAATAGATGCTTCTGGCACAAGCTAATTCACTGCCCTTAAATATATATATATATTCTCCTTTCTAACAGTAAAAGTGGAATGATTCTGTTTGCCTCTTCAGCGGCAGGTAAGGAAGATAAAACTTTTAAAGTATAGATCTTATAAATTCTCTTAGGTAAATAATTATGTATAGATGATTTTTTTTTCCAGAGAAATTTTTAAATTCAGTCATTACTTTTACTATCTAGATGTGACAACCCTTTTGCTTACTCTAATCACCATTACTATGCTGAGAGCTTGTTAAAGCCTATAGGAACATACACGTGAAGTCTTTCAGATCATGTTTCTTAGAGAGAAAAATTGATTTTGGGATATGAGAATTCCTAGTTTATATTACACGAAGACCATCTGACCTCATCAGAGATAAGACACTCAGTACCCAGAAGACTGCAGACTTGAATTACACCTTCCCTACTGGACTCCCCCAAACATGAAAAATATGACAGAGTGCAATGCTAAAATTGAGCCTGTGCATGATAGAGAGACTGTGGACAACCTTCTCATTTTCTTCAACCTATGGAAACTCAATGGGAGAATTCCCGTAGGATGACAGAGACTGAGAAACTCTCCCTGTGTTATTACAATGTTGAAAGGTTTCTCATTTACTGCTGGCGAAAAGTGTCTATTGTGGCTTCTAATAAAAACCTGTGAAACCACATGGGTGTAAAGTAATTTTTTTTTCAACTTTTCAAGAAACTGGTGACAATGCTAAGTTCACTGTTTTAGCTCTGGGTGTGAAGTATTTCGCCCTATTTGTGATGGCAGGTTTACATCTGCGCGGTAACCTCTTCTTACAGCAACATAATTGGAGCTAAGTTTTGCACATGGACAGGCTTTCTCTTTGTGGAATGCGTATGATTGCTCCAGATACAAAGCGCAATAAACTATACGTGGATTACACATTAGTGCATGAGGGTTAGCCCTCTGTATAGGTTATGTGGACTGGTTAGTGCTTCTGCAAAGGTAGGCTTTGTCATAATACGGAAAACTGACAATGTGCAGAGCACAGTAAAGGTTGACTGTCCTGTTCATAACAGCAGAATGCCCCGGATGGGGACAATAACCTGAAGTTTCCTGTGAAGACATCTCAGGCATCAGGATTTGAGTAGTCAGGCTGCAAACTTTACTGCTTGTTATCCCCAACATTTGCTTTTGTACAGCAGTTTTGACAGTTGCACTGCTCACAGCAAACTGCCACCGTAGTTTGTTCTGCTTCAGTGCCACTTGACTGTCACAACCTGTCATGAGACAAGAAAGCTCTAAACCTAACCCCGTCCGACAGGGTTTAATCATTCCTATTACTCCTGTTGCCTGCACAGGCCACCTTGACGCAGACAGCATGCAATTTGACCCTTCCAACAGCACTCGTTTCATAGCCATTTATTTTTTTCCCCCAAAGAGTGATAAGCTACATTGTTTGATTTTTTTAATCAGATAACTGTATTTGTTTATTAAAAAATAATACTGGAATATATAAATTATGAACCAAGCCAAAATGCAACTGCACTGCCATTTTCTCTTCAAGTTGTAGCTGCTTTTCTCCTTAGCCTACTTATGCAAGAAGGGTGGTGTCACTTTTATTTCACTAGAATGAAGCAGAAGAAACTGATTATTTCTTGATTAGAGAAAGCATATGGGAAAAGGCATTAGCAGCTCTCCCCCCAGCCACCCTTCGTTTGGGATTGCTTTACATCTATTTACTTGCTTTTTCTGATCTGTGAAAAAAAGGAGGGTCCTGCACTTTAGTCAGGAACCAACTCCCCTGTCACAAAGGTACTCATGAAAAGTGTTTGGATATTTGGTGTGTCATCACATATTTCCCAAGAAAGTTCTCTCAATTTTAGCTGATGAGGTGACAGACACCAGAGATTACAGTCTGATTTTCACTCAGTATAATAAGAAACTGCAACTGGACAATATTCTTCCATCACAAAAGAGAGAAATCCAGGCTGTCTTGTCAACACTACCTACTGGTATTGGACCCATCAAGGTGCAGCAAACTTTGATCATATACTGTCATATAGATTAGTCTATCCTCATGATAATTCTCAGAGAATAGGAACAATTTCACTAAAGATAAAGCTCCAGAATTTTAGGCATTTATATTACTTGGCCACATATACGGTAGTAATTCTTTTGGAATATATATTAGGTCAAAGTCGCTCAATTTTTTGCCAAATACACTCTTTTAAAATAATGACTGTAAACAATTCACCTGATTCTGATTGGCCAATTCAACTTACGTTTAGACTCAAGCCATCTAGCACAGTATATGTACTCAAATGTTTTAATTGGCCAACTGAGACTTCTCAGTATTCAAGATATGATTTATGACTAGAACAATCTTGAGTTCTTTTCCTAGAATCATGTTATACTGGGAAAGTAATTCCTTCATTTTTATTTTATTGAGTAAAAAGGTAAGGCTGTAAAACATATTCACTAAACAAATACTTTCCAGAGTTTTAAATGGTCACAATAAAAAATTTAATGAACTGATACACTGCAGATAGCTAAACTGTGAACTAGGTATAAAACTAGGAATATTTTACACTTTCCTTTTTCATTAGCATCAGAATAAAAAGCAATAAACAAAACCTGTGTCTGGGATATGTGGAAAGCCATTGACGGCATTGCTCCAATTTTCTGGCATGTCAGTAATAGAAATGCCCAAGTTACTGAACTGAACTTGAAGTTTTAGGCAGGAGAACAAGAAAGTGCTTGCTGGCAGCCAAAGGACACCCTGGTTTGCATGTGAGAGCTGACTTCCTAAAATCTAACAAAACACATGGCTTTGATATTGCCTTTGGAAAGGTAACAAAAATCAAGGGCAGATGAACCCTCAGCCCATGCAATAACATATTAGTTTTCTGGAGGTTACAAATTAGGTTGATTAAGGGTCTTGGCTAAAAATGTAATAGAAATGTCAGATATAGATGTTATGAGACAATTAGAAACTCCTTAAAATTGTTAAATTCTGAAACGAAAATCATGACTACAGTCATGTTAGCTTGCCTGCTCATGAGCACCAGAGTATGGTCCAGCCTACCTCTCCAGCTTTACTGTAACCATCTCCCAATTCTAACCTTTGTGTTCCATCCAGATTGGCTTAGTAATTTTTTATTTAACATGTTTGATAAATTCCCGTACTTATGCCTTTGTTAATACCACTTTCTTCTCTTATCATTTGAAATGTTATCCATCTTTTGAAGGCAGATTTCACAATCTTTCTTATTATTGAAACATTTCTCATTTCTCCACTCAAATATGTTATCACTCTATTGAACTTCTAAAGAACGTTATTTGTACTTTTCTTACAAAAATAGGTTGTTTTACATTGGTTGTCTCCCTATTGTATTCTGAGCAACTTGAGAACAAGATTGTGTGATTTACACACACACACACACACACACACACACACACACACACATCACTGGGAATATAGAACACAATACTGGCAAGTAGTAAGCATTCAATAAATGATAAATTGTTTGTCTTTTCTATTCTGTTAAAATTACTATATATAACTTCTTTTTATCAAATTTGCTATTGTAATTTTTGGTCTGGATACTAAATTGAAGTTTTGTGATTAGTAAACTAATATATAGCTTAAATGATAGCTTAAATATCTGCCAACATAACTATATCTATAGTGCTTTATTGGGAACGTACTTATGAATTTTATATGGTTGTTTCTTTTCCTCACATGGTTTCATAAATGAATCAAGCCTCATTAAAGCCCCAAATTTCATTAACGGAAGAGCTTTTCCCGGGGTTGCCTGTTGGCTGAGGAAGGAATCCCAGTCCATCATTGTGATGAACACATACCTAACATAGCACCTCCTTTGTACCTAGTACTGTGTGTTGGTATGACATGCAAGTAAGTCTAAGCCTTTCTGTCATCTGCTTGATCAAACTCAAAAACAAACAAAACTATATGATTATAATAATCAGTGCCTGAAACATATCTTTTGGGACCTAAAATTGTGTAAAATGCCCCTAATATGACCCACAGTATCATATCAAGAGTCTCTTTGTTGTTAATTGCAAAATAAGTCAATCTGAGTAATCAACAATCAATCTAAATGTGAGAAAAATGGCTTAAGCCTAAGCACCAACTTGTACAAATATGTTTATATATTGAACTCAGAATAAATCCTTTTTTTTTTTTTCATTTTTGTAAAACAACTATGGGTATTATCCAAAAATAGCTGACTGTTAACTAGACAACTAGCCAGATCTATAATGCTCCACGCGGACTCTGGCTGTTGCGTCTCCATCTGTACAGCCTGCTGCCTGCCTGTTTAGAATTATGGAGAGCTGGGAGGGGAATCCAAGAGATAAGGATTCCGTGGCATAGGTTGCCTCTGCTCTTGCTTTCATAAGGGAGATATTTTTCTCTTTTATGCTTTGACAGTGGCTGATTATATAGGATTCCAACCAACCTTCTCACTTTCAAAGTATTTCTGTGTGAAGAACACCTGACCTATAGTTCGCTGAGTACCAGGTGTAGATCTGATTACCTTCAGGTGTCCTAATGCTATTTGTACACAAGTATTTTAGTTCTTTCTTGTCCTTTGTGTCTTATTTTTTTACACTTCAAAACTTGGGGATTCTTATTTCCTTTAAACAAACAGTATAACACTTATTAAGTAAAGAAATGCATTTGCAGATGAATCATGTTCACATACTTCCGCATCAGATGTTAGCTTTCAGCTATGAACTCTAAATCTCTATCATGTGAGTGGCAGCAGGTAAAGGTTTTAAACTCTTTCCAGCAGATGGAATAAGTCTTGTCAGTTATTAAATTGCCACTGAGCTATTTTTAGTTTCTTATTTTTTTCAGTACTCTTTTTTCTTTGTTACAATCTATGCTATGATTTTAAAAGAAGAGATTTTTTTTTCTATTTTTGAAGTAAAAAAGAAATTTCTAATGTGTTGACTTTACTTTTTCATAATTTTACTCTTTGCTATGTACTGTTTATACAGCAGGGAGTTGATAAAATAACACTGAGGTATATTGTTAATTCTCCAAAAAATAAAATGATACCACTATAGTGTGAGGTAATAAACATTAATTACCTTCTCTATTTTGGTCTAGATCGATACTTATGTTCCACTTTAAATACAAATGTAGCAGCAAGGAATCTCAATGACTTATATGACGAGTGACCCTGCCAAAAATAAGGACTAGTGTCTTTTCGCTGAGCAACTATGGTGGAGTAAATGATAGTGAGTAAAGCGTGAGGTTGGGAATACCAAAAACAACCTCCTATACAAAAGAAAGATTAGAAATCTGTGTCTGGACTGCTGCTTTTAAGTCAAAGACCTTGAAAAACAGCAACTCTGGTGAGAAAACAAACAAAATGCAGAAAAGTGATGTTAGGAAATGAGATAGAAATTAAGTTGATGAGCTATAATACTCACGTGGGTACACCTAAAGAGGTGCTAAAGCACGAGTATAAAGTTTTATTATCAGCTCTGTGTCTTCTTTTATATCTGTCCTCGATTTGTAGGTCAGTATTTTTTTTTTCCCCAAAAAGATCATGATAGAAATATTCAGTCAAAACCCCCAGCTCCACTTGATGCACAATTTATCTACATGGAGTAAAACTGAACTAAAACTAAACTCCGGATGGAGGAATGGGGCGGCTTCTGCTCTGTGGCTAGGATCACAGGGTCCTTCCTATAAACTTGACTGTTGGTTCTTGATGTCATGAGGCTGGTGCTCATGGCTCTTACTCCAGGGCTTACTTATGCCGTCGGGCTTTTGAAAATTTGTAATGGGTTCTGGGGCAGAAAGAAAGTAGATAACAACATGTGAGCAGAAAGTTCCTAGAATGGGCAGTGGAAGAAGTTTAATGATTCTGGGTTGCAGACTGGGAAAAAGGTAATTGATTTTTTTTTTCAGTTTTAGAAATGGCTAAACTAAAATTTTAAATATTCTAATATCAGCAAGAGACAATATTGTTCATTGGAAATAATTCTGCTTTTCAAAACATGGTCTTCAGTTAAAAACTGGACCCATTGCTTACTTATTGAGGATCTCTATGGTTCTTCCCTAATTTACCTACAATCCTACAATGTTATTGTAAATATTAATGTGATAATGATGTCAAATCCCTAGCATCAAGCTAGTATCACGAAATATATACTAATAATTTATCCTAATAAAAATAAACCTATTAAAAGCAATTGCGATCATTGTACTGAGTGGTATGACCAGCTGAAACTTGAACGTGTTGCCTGTTTGAACAAGCTTTTGTAGACCAAAGTAACAATCAACAAGTGAAATGATTATTTTCACAAGTTATTATATTCTAAAATATTTTTAAATAGTTATGTCTCTGTAGAAATAGAACAGCTTAAGTCAAAGACATGCAGTATCAAAATTAAAACAAAGAAATTGGTTACACTTTTCTAAAAATGCATGAGTGTTCTTCATTTGCCCTTGTCACATATTGACCCTTGTTGCAAGCTAACAGCATAATTTTACATAATGGTCTTCTAAAGATAATTCTATTGGTGGCTGTTCACTTTTAAAAAACCATCTGTCATAGTGCGTTGCCCAGAATTAACCCAATGAACATTGGATAAGGACTGAAAGACAGTTGTGGTTTCCCATACTTAGAATTTTGGAGTAAAATACTGTTAAAGTGTAACTCCAGAAAAGAATTTGAGCCACTGAGTAAAAAAGAATCTTGCCTAATCCAATAAAACAGAAACAAGAAAAAAGTACTAAAAATGGTTTTATTTAATTGTTGTGAAAGATCTATAGACCTATGATAAGTGATAGAGTAGTTAAGACTGGTGAGTACTGAAGACAAAATTTTCTTTAGCTTTCCCTACCTTTTTCATCATTTAAGGCCTATGCTAGGCACAAAGTAAGACACGGTCCATCCCTCCCTGAATTCATAATTCTACTCCCTTTTCTTAGGGTTCTTTTACTACTCGATCATGAAAATAAAAGTGTGCTTTCGAGCCATCTTTCTGGAGCTAAAAACGTGTCACAGTAATACCCTGTCCAGCTTCCATGGATGGAAAATTTCTTATGTCCATTAAAACATTCCTTTCTTAAGACTTTTTTCCTCTTTGCTTTCTGTTATAAAATAAAGTAAATAAATCAAATTTATTCATTTAGCAAATAGATAAACTATGGGATTACTAATTAGATTCTCTGACTTAACTTGGGAAAGATTTTATTTTATAAGGGACAACTCAAGGCAAAAATATCAATCCAGAGGAGTAAATAATAAACATTGCTGGGATAAGACATTGAGGGATATATTTTGGGCAGGCGAGTGTTTCTGGAGCTCTTTTAAAAACTCTTTGTATTTGATCGGTATATTAAGCTAGCTCTGGTTATCGCACTTAAAGAAAGAGGTCAAATTTGATAAAAAATACATTAATTTAAAGGAGAACCTGAGACAAAATTAATTGTCTGAGGTCATAATATACAACTTTTATCTTGTGACATTCACAAAAGAAACCAAACTAGTTAACACATCAATCATCTTAAAAGTATGCGATATCAGCAATAAAAGCACAAAAATATAACAACTTTAAAAAGAAGTAGTCTTTTGAAACACTACTAGCCAAAGTGCTCTGCAGATGAAAAGTAAGTAGACTTTTCTTTATTACAATCACATACTCATGCTCAAACATTTTTCTTTTGAATAGGCAGAAAGGAGTTTTTTTAAAAGCAGCATTTCAAACAATGTGTTTTCTTGTGATAAGAGATCTGTTTTAATGTCTTTACAAAAGAATACTTTCAAAATGGTATGTTACAGAGAAAGCGTCAGGATTACAAATCACGCTGATTTTAAAAGGACCCAAAATTCTGTAAAATTGCTCCACCCTTTGCCAAGTATTTTCAGGGAGATGTATTTTTTTTTCTTGAAGATTTATGTTAGAACTCTGTTAGTTAGCACCGCTTTGTAAAGAATGTTTCAAAAGCCCAAAAGAGCCTCTCTTAAAATTTCTCAGAACTTAGCTCCCACGATTTTTTTTTTTTTTTAATCATAGAGGGAAAAGTCAAATTGGTGTATCATCATCCTAGAAATCTCCTTTGTAAAAATATGTTTGGAGAGGTATCAATTATGAGGCCAACTTTACTATATTTTCTTGCTATATTTTTCCTCCAAAATAAATGCCTTCTTTTAGTCTTTGATTTTACAGTATTATGGTACTCTATAACGTAGAACTTAAGAAATATATTCCACCTGTATTTCTTGCTTTGTAAAATTATTTGAAAGCATATTAGAATTATTTTATAATGTTCCAGATTTAAATTACAGTATAATAATTTATGTACGGTGTATGCAGTGATGCCTGGCCCTCAGCCTCTTGTCTAACAATACACTAGACAAGAATTATTACTCCATAATTCACACCCTGTCATGTCTTATTGCTTAATTAAAGCACAACTTTCTACCACATGACAAGCAATTGGACTGTTAACATTATAGATGATTATCCAACCTCGCATATTTTATTTTTACAACTTACTCTTTTTATGTACACAGGATACTCATTTTGGGCACACCTACTTCCAAAAATAAGAAAAATCTATTTCTTTTTTATTGCTTCTGGCTATTGTACAAATTGTCACTTGCAAAAACATAGACAAAATATCAGATGTTAGGAATTAGTAATTTAAATATTGAAATAACTGTCCAATATTTATAAAGTAAATTAATGTATGGGTTTGAAAGCCTCTCACTGTAATGTTCTTTTCTCTGTTATTTTATTAAGTAAGCATTCTGGATGATGCATATATGCATATACTTATAAAATAAATAAATAAGTGTGTAGGGCCTATCTAAGAAAACCTTAAAACTCTAGTGAAGAACTCAAAAGAGAATAAGTTAATGATAAAACCTACCACGCACTTGGAGAACATTATATTACACAAAGGTATTGATTTTCCTCAAATTTACCTATAAATTTAATAATAATTTAATTCAAATAATAAAGTAAACAGTATTGTTTTAACTAGACAAAGCGATACTAAAATTTTTAGGTTAAAAATAAGCTGCTAGAAGAATCAGTGAGATGAAGAGAAAAAAACATGGAGCAGCACCTAGTGCTATCATGTAGTAAAATACCACGATAATTAAAATATTTACTACTGAGATGTGATGAGAGAGATCAATGCAAATCTGGAAATAAACATAAATTTATATAGAAATTTGAATGGTGACATCAGTAATATTTGAAATAAAGGGAACAGAAGAAATTGGGTAATTATTTAAAGAAAAAATAAATTTGGACACTTACCTAATTCTTTACAGCAAAATGAATCCAAATGGATGGAAATTTAAATGTGAAAAATGGAACCATATAGGTTCTCGAAGGTAAATTTATACATAAAGTGGAAAGACTTTTCCAAGCAGATGGGAAAGCCAGAAGACATAAAGATTGAAATAATTAGCCAAGAATGCTATAAATAAAATGAAAAGGCAAATGAAAATCTCAGAGAAAAATGGATTAAATAAGTATGAAAAAATAATTTTCTTAATTAAAAAAAAAAGTTCAAACCAATCACAAGAAAAAGAATTACCACAATAGAAAAATGGTAGGAAATTAGGAAAGTTATATCTTAGTATATCAAAGTCAATATCCTGGTTGTGATATTACTACTACAAATTTGCAATATCTTCCCGCTGGGGTAAGTTCTGCAAAAGGTGCATGGGGTCTCTCTGTATTATTTTATAACTGCATGTGAACATCATAGGATGTACTTATACAAACCTAGATGATATAGAATATTACTGTAATTATATGTGCTATAATTTTATACAACTGGCAGCATTAGTTAGCTTATACCAGCATCACCACAAACACGTGAATAATGCATTGCACTAAGACATTACTGTAGCTAAGATATCACTAGGTGACAGGAATTTTTTGGCTCCATTACAATCATGTGGGATCACCATCAAATATGAGGTCCATTGTGGGTGCACGATGGTATATATCAGTATATGTGTGTGCGAATAAGCATGCACGTGTATACACAAATTTAAATGCACATGATCTTTGATCCACTGATGTTAATTTACTTAATGAATACACCAGCAACATTTCTCAAATATATACATATACAGAGATATATTGCAGTAGTTTGTAATAGTGAAAAATTGGAAACAACTAAAGAGTATATCAATGGAAAAAACTTACTAGCTACATGAATTTTGGCATATCCATGAGGAAGCAGCTGTTTAAAAGAATGAGGCAAATATCACTGTGCCAAAATACAGAAAAATTAAGGGGGAAAATACAATGTGTGAAACCATGGGTATACATACCTCTTTTGTATAGGTAAAAAAATAATTGCTAATTATAAGAGAAGTAGGTCAAAGGAGATAGGTATGACTGTTGGTGAAGAGGGAGGCAAACAAGTTGATGCAGAGAAAGGCTTACTGTGGACTCTGTCATCCAAATCTCTTGGGCTTTGAGTGGGGACAGCCATGACCCCTGCTTCACCTGGAAGTCCCCCACCATGCATCTCTTCTTAAATGTAGTTTTCCTCTACTCTGGCAGCACAGGGACTGGACAAGTAATAGTGCCCCATAACTGTTCAGATGTGGAATGGCACATCACATACCCACAAACCTGTGACTAGTTCTCTTGACAGCTCTCTCCCTTGACTAGGAGGCAACCCAGTTTCATTCCTGCCCTTACTTAGTGGTACCTTGAGTAAGTAGAGGCATAGGTGTATTAAGTAGATAAATAGCTATACATACAGAGAGAAAGAAAAAAGTCCTATCTTTCCTTATTAATGCTTCCAGACTATTGTTCACTTCTCCTCCTCATTTACCACCTTTGAATCACACACCCCTAGGTTATATAACCCTTTATAGCTACTCCTTATAAATCTACCCCTAGGTCACTCTCCCGCATTCCTTGGAGATTTTCTATCCTAGTTTATTCTCATTCTTTCCAATAGTATTCCTGTCATAATTCTGGATGATTTGAATATCCATTTTGGTCTTTCCAATATCGCAGCCTCTTAGTTCTGAGCTCCAAAGTTCTTGCATTCTTTTTAACCTTTTTAACCACTAGCCAGGTCACAATGCAAGTGACTTTTCTTTTTCATTATCAATAATTGAAATCTCTCCATTATCGGAATTTTAACTATCCCATACTTTAGTTAAAATTTTAACTAAAATTTTAGGAATCCCACTCTCCTGCTACTCCTTACCTGCAGTTACATAGCCATATATGCTGAACAGAACCGCATGACCATACGGACTAGTCTTACCCTAAATTCATGATCACTAATCTCCATGGTACTTTGTACTTACAAAGTTATCATACTATTTCCCCAATCTACTCACACTCCCTCTCCATTTCTATTTCATATACTTTATCTTCCATTCTCCCCCACAATCC
This sequence comes from Rousettus aegyptiacus, assembly GCF_014176215.1. Taxonomy (NCBI): domain Eukaryota; kingdom Metazoa; phylum Chordata; class Mammalia; order Chiroptera; family Pteropodidae; genus Rousettus; species Rousettus aegyptiacus. The sequence continues at coordinate 29,866,597 of NW_023416286.1, forward strand.
TGTCTCACTAACGACCTTGCTTCCTTTGCATTAACATGAAATGGATAAAGGGAGTCAAATAGATGATGATGAAAAGAAATATAACTTTAGTGGGGAATGCGCAGAACAATATACAGATGATATACAATAGAATTGTATAATCGAAAACTATATAATTTTATTAATCGATGTCACCCCAATAAACTTAATAAAAATAAATTAAAAAATGAAATTGAGAAGCTATAAGAGATCTTCCACAACCTCTCACCTCACCTACACACCTTTCTTCATTTTCGTTTATTTATACCAAATTCTCTCCTAAGGATCATCCTTCTACTTTTGAATAAAGCCTGAAACCTTCTCACCTACCCACAGAGAATATTAGCATTTCTCTCATTCTTGCATTATAAATTTCCCTCATTGATTGAATCATAGTTAACACATATAAAACATGCTGTTATTGTTTTTATCTTTAAAAACAAAAAAAACCTCTCCTCTCTTCTACCTGTTGCTGTCATCAAATTTTTGTGTTTTTATTTATAGCGAAATTCTTTCAAAGTGTGGTCTGTACAGATTACCCTGATTTCTCCCTTCTTCTGTTGAGACATCAATTAGATCCTTTCTTCCACCATACCACCAATGACTTAACATTGCTAATCCAATCCAGTTTTCACATTCTCTGTTATAAAGACAGAATTTTAAAAATGGCTTCCATTTGGCTTCCAGGAAGCTACCCTTTTCTGATTCTCTCTCTCTTCATTGGCTTTTCATCAGAATCCCGAATTCTAAAGATCGGGGTGCCCATACCTAAGCCCTTGATCCTCCTTCTCTCTACCCATTAGTGATTTCACCCAGTCAGGTGACTTTAAGTACTATCTATATGCTCAGAATTCCTAAATTCCTCTCTCTAACCAAGACCCAAACTATAGATTCTTCTACTTTTTTCTACTAGTCTTGCCCAATTTAGCAAATTATAACTCCATCCTTCTAGTTGCTCAGACAACACTTTGGAGCCACCTTTGGTTCTTGAGGTCTTATCTCGTACTTAATCCAGCAGCAGATTCTGTCAGTACCACCTTCTGAATACATTTGGAATGTAAACCCACATATCCCCACTGCTTACTCAACCGTCCTGGTCCGAGCCATCATCACCTTTTGCCTAGATTATTACAAGTGTCCCAGCTTCTGCCTTTTTTCTTCTTTTGTCTATTCCAAACAGAGCAACCAGGAATGTCTTTGTAAAACATATCAATCATGTCATCTTTCTTCTCAAAATCCAATATTTCATATTCAGGAAAAAAAAATCTTTTAAAATCTTCCCATATTATATAGATCAAGAGCTAAAATCTGATAGTAACCTCTGTCTCTGTAATTCTCCTATGATCTTTCCCTTCTGCCCACACTCCTGCCCATTTCATATCTTTCACCCTTTTTGAGCAACTTTCTCCCACCAGGCAGGTCTTTTCTCAGAGTGAGTCTATGTGCTATTCCTCTTGCCTGGAATTCTTCCCCAGCTATCTGTAGAGTTCCTTCTCTCACCTCCAAGTCTTTGCTCAAATATTACGTTCTCAGTAAGACCATCCTTATTTATGAAAGCATTTCCAATCATCCTTCCCTTTTTTATTTTTCTCCACAGTACTTATCACTATAACACACACATATATTCTTATTTATTCTGTTTATACATTGTTTCTCCTCACAAGAATATAACCCTGTGAGAGCCAGAACTTAAAAAAATCCATCTTACTAACTGTTACAACCCTGGCACCAAAAACAGTGTTTGGTTCATGAAAAACCCTAAATAGTTATTTGTTGAGTGAAGGTATAAATGGCATATAAATATTTAAAAGGATATGCATTTTTATGGAAGAAATATTAATAAATTATAATGTACCTATTTTTGAGGGCAAACTTTTGTAAATCTCCATTATTTCTAAACCATCTACATCATAGGTTTTTGTTATTTAAAGTTATGACAAAAATTAAATTGGCATTGATATTACAGGGTATTATAGGACATTTGTTTTTTTCTATATACTCCTGTTTTTTTTTTTTTTAAAAAAAGAGGTAGCAAAGTTTATTTAAATAAGTCCTCAATTTTTTTAAAAAAAACTGTTATCAAAGTTGCAAGCAAGCAAGCAACCCAGAGATCAAACAGTGGTGGGATAATAAATTGTCTAGCTTACAGAATAGCTTCTCATAAGAACTATATGAACTCTAAATGGAAAAAAATAATATGAGAAGCTTATCAAATGACCAAAGCAATTAGTATATGTGTTCTATTTCCAAGACCAGAGGAAAGTTTACTGAGGTTTTATTGCACTGTATGTAGTACAATAGTAGAGGATGACTAGCACGTCTCTTGCTATGTTCATTCATGTATCAACTAATAATAGAATGATTGTGATGCAATGTAGCAATTGAAAACTTGGGTCTGCTAATCCAGGCTCAGAAACAGAACGAGTGAGACTCAATTTTATTAGCTTGAGTGAAAGGCTATTATATTAATGGCTCCATTTGAGGCCGGGTGGCACTGGCTCATCGTAGCGCTGACCATGCTCCATTTTGTAATGACTTAATGGTTTTCTGTCAAGAAGAACATGTTCATTACTCAACATATTTAAAGACAAAGTTGACACTAATTTGGGTTCATTGTATCAATTTAAATCCAAAGGTGTCTATAATACATTTGTATTGCTAAAGTATGTGGAGTTTTCTGTTAACTGTTTTAACAATATATGAATTCAAGTAGAATTATCTTCTAATTTATGAACATATGGTTACTTTTTTCTACTAATAAATATTTCTATAGATATGAGGTTAATGAAGTACTCAGTGATACTTGCCTTTTCATGATTATTAAATAAATTCTCAAGAGATATAAATATAGTTATTTCAAGCATGATTTCACAGAAAGCCACTTCAAGTACCACACCTTACTTAGCATGTAGTATATGATAAAGGAATGTGGTTTGAATACATATGTACTGGAAATCAAAATAAAAACTTAGTTACCTCTAAGTAATTTTTTAAACAGAAAATGTTATATTACTTATATTTCAATGGCTTTGATACATTGTATTATTTGGTGGCTCTGTTCCCCACCAAATAATCAAAAAGTTCTCATAGTAAAAAGCTGTTTCATTTTCATTTTGTTTCAGTCATAGAGAGAGAGTCTTGATGTTAAAGCCTTTTATATTTTTTATGAGATTATCAGCTCAGTATTTTCTGATCTCTCAATGTTTTTTCCACTTCAGGTTTTCTCACAGGTAATAATAAAGCTATTTTGATAGAAATATAGCCATCTCATGATTTTCTTTAAAGTGGGGCTCTGTATTTTTCACAATTTGAAACAGTAGGCACAGCAAATTTCACTGGAGTGGAAAGTGTGGGAGACACATGTTCTCCTGAATGTTTCAGGAATCTGAAGTCTTAAAAAATTCCTTTCAATTTTTGTTACCAAGACGTGGTGGTTCCCCCAAATATTTTGTGACTCTAGCCCTGTTTACTTCTATCACCTTTTTCTCCTCTTTTGCCAGTACCAATTTTTAGAACGTTTACGTCTGGTACTTCATTATTTTTAAAACGTATTATAGTGTTTATATTGTTTGGCATTTTTTCCTTTTAGTTCTCACTATTTGCTTTCCATTTCTATCATTTCGATGTATCACCTTTATGATTAATAATTTCTTAATCTAGTTTTCTCTGTGGTCTTCGTTCTTTTACTCTTACCTTTAAAAAATTTATATAGTAAAACTCAAGCTCTATTTATATTTTGTCTGAATAATGCATATATTTTTATTTTATATTTTAAGTTTATAATTTAATATCCTGAAATTCCTATATTATTAATATTTTCCTTGAAAATAATTGAAACTTGTTTTTTCATAATTGTTAAGACATTTTAAAAATCTGCAAATAATGAGAAAATTTAATGTTATAATTATCTTCACTTGAAGCAAATAGCCCTGGTTCCTGACTTTTATTTTAGACTAATAGACACCTAGATTATATCAAATGATTTATCAGATTTCAAGAAAGTCATGGCCTCAGAATACCTATAAATTTCCTTTAGAATGAAATAAACATAAAAGAAATATTTTGGTATGGTCTTTGGTGAGGCTGGAGATTAGCTATATTTACATTTAGGTAACTTTCTGAAAACTAAATTCAAGGACTATGATTAGATTTGATGTCAAACAATCCCTCCATAGCATATGCCTTCGTTGCTATGCAACACAATTTAATACCAACAAATGATGCCAAGTGATTTTTACATACTGTAACTGGCTTGCAATATTTGCTGCTTAAAAATTGTGATGAGAATGTGGTTACTTAAATTAAAATGGCTATGTTAAAAATGCTAAGTTTTATAATTAAAAATACTATAACACAAAACCTACATCTTAAAACCAAAGAAAAATGCCTTCTGCGATAATAAATGTGCAACAGTCTGGAAAGTTTCTCTTCCCCCCTTTGGGATAGCATAGAACATACTGAAATAATTCTTTATGCTGGTCTACTCACCTAGCTTCTCTGATGAGTTGGCTGTGGAAAGCCTATATAAAGGCAGAGCTCAATTAGTGTAATTTATGTATCCTTGGATGTCAATCATTCCTGTTGAGAGGTGGGACTGGTAAGCTCTCAGTGCATTAATTAAGAGCTCATCTCAGCAGAGCCATCTTTCTACCTAAGGACCAAAAAGAAAGTTTTAATTAGATTTTTAAAAGCGTATGTCATATATGAAAGCAAGTATAGTTCGTTCGTTAGTATGTGAAGCAACAACTGGAAGGGAATATTTCGAACAATACAAAGGGCACCAGTTTTCAATCATCTATGACGTTCTGGGGGTGGGGGGGTGGGCATCAATCCCCAGCATTAGTTTCAGCCCTTGGACAGTCACTTCATGGAAATAACTAAAGTTTTGCCTATGTTGTTTCATTGCCAACATAATTATTGGACCCCTGTCTAATTATTGATGCAGAACTGATGCTGATCAAGTGAAATTACAACTCTGAGGACAGACAGCATTTTCCTCTGATGGCTGGCTTTTTGTTCCAGGCTAGCTCCTGACTGAATATGCAATGGGCAATACAATGCAAGTTCAGCAAAAGGGAATGAGGGAACTTGCGCAACACATCAATTTCATTGGTTCAGTGATGGAGTGAGTGTGCCGTTGCTGGCTAACCTAAAGCTACAGACACTCGAGAGACGCGAAAAGTAGCTAGGCTCACTGGTGTCAGCTGCTTGAGAGAGGCAGTTCTTCTGGAATGGCTTGTGTGAAGCCATCAAGCGTACTCCTTAGGGCTCACTTGGGAAATAATAGATACATTATTGATCAAAATATTTATAAATAAAGGGAGGGAAACAAATTTTAAAAGCTAGTTTGTATTCTAGACGGGAAATATATCTAGTAATACCTATTAACCCCTCTCCTTCCGTAATTAAGGGGAAGAGTCAGAATTCATGCCTGGGAGAACAAAAACAAATGAGTTTACCACTATAAAGGAAAAAGCCAATAGTGAAAGCAAAAGAAAAATTAATGGAACAATTAAAACACTGCAATATGTCATGGAAATAATAAATGAATGCCCAAACCTAATTATTTCAAAAAAAAAAAAAATCAGCACCAGAAAAAGTAGAGATATAAAATTTCTGTTTTCAGAAAGGTTGTGTATAATGGGGAAAAATAAACCAAGTATGATGAGCACAAAATAAATGACATGCTAATTCTAAGGGTGTTTCTAACAGGTAGGACTGGAGCAATGGGCAGATGCTTCAGAAAGCAAAGAAAGCTCTGCTCATTGGCTCAACATAATAGACCTTGTGTTACAGCATTTCTCACTTGTATTATATTTCATTTTGTTTTTCTAAGGAAGGCTGTTTAGGATATCTAGTTACAGTATATGCTATAAATTTACCACCTAGTAGTCATGTCCTGAGTAACAGTAATTAACCTGATCACCGCCACCATCATAACATATTTTATAGGTATATGGATTGTGTGGTATATTTCTAAATGATAGTATATGATGAAAACATTACTATCTAGACAATTTGTCAGAAGAATAAGGCTGGAAAACTGTAACCTATAATTAGGTTAAAGTTCACAAAGATATTTTAGAATACTTGCTCTCCACTTTTCACTCATATATTTTCCCAACTATTTTGCATCATTTACTGTATTGTATAATGTTTATTGCACAATATATACAATAGTACTCCCCAGTTACAAGTTGACAATTGTGGTGATTATACTAATCTTGTGTGCCTGATAAATATAATACATCTTACCTTTGAGTATCATTTTTATGTCTTTCGATGCATCTTTTTATTTATTTTTAAGCCAGAATATATTACAAAGTCAAATTACCTCTTGGGAATATTGTACTCAAGTATGTCTGAATGGTAATAGTAATATACTCAGTCTTATGTTTTATGATTGTATGCAATTTACTTCAGAAATCTCTTCATTTTCCAGGAAATGTTTAGGTTATCTTAATGATAGACTGAGGATAAAAACATGTTAAATTAATGGATATTTAGTGCAGTTGTTTTTAAAGAAGAAAAACATCACGGTATGCATTTCCACAGGTTGTCAGCTTTTTTTTCTTGAAGAAGTTAAACTTTGTCTTGTGATCTGAAGGCTCCTTCCAGTACACTGACCATGGCCGCTCTGTTATATATTCCTTGTCTGTTCCTAAGGGATGGATATTTTGATCAAGAGCATGGCAGAGGAATAGCCTTCAGAGCTGGCCATAAATTTTTGGCTTTTAGTCAAAGTTGTTGTTGTTATTATTATTATTTTTACTGCTTAAATTGCAATTTCAAAATAACCCAACTTTAGGATTTGGGGTATAAATAAGCCTTTTCCTGAATAAAAAATTTCCTTGTTTTTCTATATGAAATTCTCTCAAAGGGGCATTTTGAGATCAGCTAAGCAGAGGTCAGCTCAAAAATGGTATCTAGAATAAAGTATCCATGCCAGGTTTTGTAATTGCTCTGAAATTAGTTGCAATGCTGCCATGGCATTTGGAGGAAGACCTTGGTATACGTTTGGAGAATGACAGCTATTAGAATACTTCAATGCATCTTCTGCCTCACTCCTATTACAGGAAATCACATCATTTTTCAAAGACACTCAGAGTTTGTGATCTACCAGTTCTTTGCCTTAGCCCAAGACTCCCCAGAAAGGGCTTCTGTATTACTAGCTACATGTCTCTATTCTTTTCCCTTTTAGCAGCCAAGATGGCAGCTGCAGTGCAAGAAAGTACATGGCACTGTTTCTTCTAAGGTTTTGATGAGCTTCTCCTAGTTCTTGACAATACGGCAAGAGTCCTTGTTATACGTCAAATTGATGAACTGGGGTTGGATTAAAATGTGAGCACTCATAGTGACATTACAGAAGCTTAATCGTTTCAATTCAAATATTAATTTGTTCACTATTTGAGAATAGTATAGTGGGAATTTATTTTTCAATTGTATTTGAGCATAAATGCTCACATGAAGCTACGTGGTTCTGGAAAACAAAGACCTGTAGTGTGTCTACTTAGAGAACAGTGTTATCAGGCGGACCAGTAAATTCTTTTGAACATTTAGGAAATTTGTTCAGTGAAATCAGTCAAGCCAGTATATCTTAAGTTGCCACATTTCTATACTCATGGGACTTGTATCTGAAGGCAAACTATAATGAAGCTGTAGATAAAATGACCCAGTTATTTTGTCTTACCACTGGAGATTAAGTGTGAATGAGCAGGTTTATTTTCTGGCCTCCTCTACTCTTCTGGAGAAAATAATAGTAGAATCGAAATTTCTTGTTAGAGTATATCATGAGAAAAAATATAGACGCCAAGTTAGAACACTGGGTTCGAAAACACATAGTGTTAATAGCATAAACTGGGACTTCCAGTAGTCTTTAAATAACTAAAATGCCAACTTTGAGTTTATTTTATAATTCAGATTGGCAGTTAGGAAATGCATTATTAAAGACTTTTATATTTCTATTAATGATATCCCATGCAAAAGCTTTATAGATACTAATTTAATCTAGTAATGTCAAGGAAAGACCAAGAAAGTCGAATGTCTTAGAATGTATAAGTTTGGGGAACGGAACTGAATAATTAGAGCACTATAAAAATCTACCTATTTAGTCAGGTTTTTATCTTAGCCATAGAGGAGAAATGTTTGGGTGAATTATTAGTCTTTTACCTTTGACATTTTGTTATTTAGCTATAATGCTGAAATATTTTATTGTACATGAGCCTGACAGAGAAAAATGATTAGTTTCTGGTTACTTTCTTGATAGTTATTATGAGGAGGTGAACAGTCTTCAAGTTTTATGGGCATTAGGTTATGCAAATAATGTCAACTAATAGCTACTTGTGTTGAATGTTTCAAGTATCAAATTGTTTTCCTGTAACTCTTCTATAAGTTTCATAATAATAGAGGAACCAATAATTAATGTACTCTCTTAAGAACAAGTTCTAATATAATTTTTGAATCCAGGATCAGACCCTCATAATAGAAGTTTGGCAGTTTGTGAAACTCTTCAAACACTTTACAGATGAAGCCACAGTGTCAAAAAAGAATAGGGGAAATTCAAATTTATTTGTAGAAATGTTTTTTTTATATGCCTTGTGCTTTTCATTTTCATGTAGATTCTTCATGGGGCATGTTAGCACATATTACCCATATCTGTAATTGTATCTTTATTAATTTAAATTATTTTCTTTTAAAGAAGATTGAAAGTGGAGAACTTTTTAATATTCAACAAATATTCAATATTTCCAAATAATCTTGTAAATGTCATGACATTTGAAAAGCTTCACTTTTATCAGGCTGTTTCTTTAAAGATCCTGTAGAAACTATACCCAACTTATTTTCAAAAGAGTTTTTAGTTATTCTATAGTCCATTTCCACTCCCTACCAACAGTTAAAGCTTATGTCTTTTTTTCCCTCATATCCTCAATAAAGCAAGGAGAAAAATAATAGATTTTGTTTTTAGTGATCTAGAAAATCTTGAGACCTAGGTTGATATTTAAACAGTTATACTTTCATATAAAATATTAATGACTTTGAAAATTAGTCTCCTGCAGTCAACACCTAAACAACAAATCTGTAATTAACTATATAAATATTTATGCTTATATGTGAATGCGTACATACATATATGTGTATAATGTCAAGTAAAAAACCTTCGACTTCTTCGATAGTACTAAGAAATATGTGTATGTGGTAGTGATGTTGGGGGGTATAAATGAAACTTAATTGGTTCATTCACACATGTATTTAATTCAATACATTTTTAGTGATCCCAAGATGAGTTCCAATCACTCTGCTGTGTTCTAGGATTAAAATAATGAGCAAGACAGACAAGGACCCTGCCCTCATTAAGCTTCCATTTTAGTAAATATATACTGGTTACCTAAGATTTCTATACATGTACATAGTTAGTGTCCACATTTCTCTCTTTTATGTGACAAAGCATCCTAACACAATGATCAATTTGGTGATTTTCACTTTCCAAAATCATTCGAAACCATACTTTGGTTGAAGTCTGGCTTGCCACATAAGATGATTGAAAAAGCAATTCTAAATTACTTCTAGGCATTCAGTATAAAGGGAAATATTCAAAGATACATTTATGACTTAATAATTAAATCTGGTGAATATGCCTGCTGGGGACTTTTGCAATAATAAAATAGAATAGCAGGTTCCAAGTTGCAAACAAAGACCATTTTCTTTCAAAGATCTGAGTCATAGCATATTAGTGCTTAATAGATTTTTGCATTTTAAAAATGCATAATGCTATAATTTCATGTTAAGAAATCTTGAATAATTATTCAAGTGCAATCCAAAAGATCCTGAAAAACAAAGAATGGGATACAAATGCTCAACAACATAACTAATCCAGGGACTCTAAGTGCCTAAAACAGTAAGGTACAATGATTTGATCTCAGTTCTGAAACCTCCCTTTTCTCCACCCCTGTGCCTCATAGACAGAGACTCAGTCTTTCTCTGCCTTCTGCAGCCAAGTCCAGAACTGGTAACATTCAATAATTACAAGTGATGCTCACAAGCACAAATGGCTGTCTGAGCACAAAATTGATGTTAACCAACAGCCCTTAGAGACCTCAAATTTTATCAAAAGCTAAAAACAGAAGAGCATAAAAGTATGCATAAATTAGCAACTCCTCTTAAGACTCAGTGAATTCAGTTACCCTTTCCTTGATAAAATGATCACTGAACAATGACACATCTACAGAGATAAGCAACAGCTGGGATTATAATGGTATGTAAACTTTTCAAATGTCACAAAGATACAGCCTATATCGATTATGGAGAAGGTTTTGGAAAATAACTCCATTTTAAGGTCATATTTTAACTTAAACAGATTTCAGAAAATTAAATTATGCATTTATATCTATTTACATCAATCAACATTATCTATCTTCAGAAGTTAAATAAAAACAATGTTCTACTTTTCTCTCTGGTAGTAACTGTGCCTTGAAGAAATTACTTATATAATGATTTTATTTCAGAGGACTAAGGACAAAAACCCAACTCCCATTTTTCATCTGCATTCTCTGGCCATAAAAAATCACAACACTTCAGCATACTCTCAGAATGGTTAGGCGATTCTAATTTGTGTCCATTCTCCTCCTTCATTTCCTTCTCCATAAATAATGGATAAAGCAACAACGGGTCTTTGCTGACTTTTTAATTCTTCTAATATACAAAATTATCTCTTGGAAATAAATTAATGTCCATACAATAGTCTGCAAATGGTTCGAAAGTAATTTGGTGGTTCTTAAGATGCTCCATGTGTTGCATTTTATTTTTGAGCCAATTAATTACGCCACTTATCTCCACAGTCTATCCCTGCACTCTGCCCACTCTCTTCCCAGTCATCCCCCAACCTCAAGACACAAGCTTCCGTCAGAAACTCATTCCATTATTTTTCCCCTCTTGTTTTGGTTTGCTATTCAATTTTTATCCATTGGAACTAACTGACATATCAAAAATACAAATGTAAATGTTCTACAAATCTCAGATGGCAGGCTCTTTTTACTGAAAACACAATTAATAACTATGCAAATATAACAACGGTACTAATTACACCCTACCTGATATGAAAAGGGTATTCTGGGTAAGTGGATTTTTAAAAATAGTGGCTGCTCAGTCCTTCGATAACCATTGTGATTTTATCTTTTTTGTTTGTTTGTTTCTGTTTGTTTATTTGGAATTTCTGAGAGAAAATGAAGGCATCACACACTTCTGCACATTAAAAAAAACTATATAGGAAACAAAACCAAAGTAACCTGAATTGAGTGAATAGAGCGATGGCTCTAGATCTATTGAAGAGGGTGAGATTGTCCTTCCACTAAATAGTTTCAGAATCCTATTTTGATGTGCTGTTCCTCCCACGGTTATCTCTAAGTTATACAGTCATTTCTCACAAAGATCGACTGTGTGATTGTTTCCTACCATACATTTCATCTATTCTTCTATCCCCTTCTCACACCACCCATCCAATCAATTCTCAGTCAGTCACCATTGTTGTAGGGTTTCCTTCCTCAGATTGTAATTAAAGCAAATCGAAAGATTAATTGAGGGAAACCTGACAACTAATTTGGTGCCTGATAAGTAAAATATATGCAACTAATTTTGTGTCTTATGAAAAAAATACATGCAGATATTTTCTTAGACACATTCTTTTTTCTTTCTCACTTAATCTTAGATTCCTTCTGCCTTTGAGGTTTTTATGTAAGTTAAAGATTGATATATAAATAAAATATACTCTGTCCATACATATCCTGTTAATCTTATATGCTCCCTTTAGTTATAGAACTCATTCTGGTGCTCAGGGAGGTAAGGCCATTGGAATAATCATTTTACATTTACTTTATTTTATTTTATTTTGATATATATATTCCTAGTAAAAAGAACTGGTCATACAGTTCCTTTTATCAGCTACCCTTGGAAAATCATCATGTGACAAAAGCATTAAACACATTAAATTAAAACCACATAGCATCTTGCATAGAGTAGACATTCTATAACTATTTCCTGAATTGACTTTAACCTCATAAAATATACTCACTTATTAAAAATGTTTACTTACTCATTAAAAGGAATCTTCATTAATATTAAAATTTAGCAAGGATCCTGATAAATAAGCATATTTGTCTATTTTATAAAATAATATAGAACTTTCAGAGTATTCAGCTGTTCTGATTTTTTGAGCATATCTCATGTGATGTTCTTCTAATGCCCTATCACATAATAGATATAATCTAAGAATCAACAGACTCTAAGTTGTGATTCTGACATAGATCATCTGTACAAAAGTGATTTAAATAATCATAACGCATATCAAATCCATGCCTTTATCTGGGTGGTCTACAATTCATAATCTAGAATAGGATTTTTATAATCTTTATACTATCTGCAGAAATATCCATTTTGCATACTGAAAACTGTCGTTGAGGAACTGTCAAATAAATACTAGTATCACAGATCTTATCTTGTTAAACACATAAACAGAACTTGAGTCAAATTTTACTTTGGTGCCTGAATAGCTTCAACCTCACAACTTAATTTTTGGAGTTGCAATAACCACATGTACAAAATAATCCCTAGAAGCCTCTTAAAAACATATCATGTAATTATAGCATGTGGCTTTATATATAGCTTATAAGATTTAGATGCCATTTAATTATAAAAGTATAAAACGTGCCCAAATAGTACATTTTCAATGAATCCTGAGAGATTATAAAAACAAAACAAAGTACCAAAAATCAGTCTATTGTGGCAAACCAATAGTTTTTGCCCTACTTCCTCTAAATCTACTTTCTCCTTCTTCCTGGAGATATGGCTGTCTAGCAAGAAAATAGTGTTCCAATCTCTCTTGGAGGTAATGTGACACGTATTTAAGTTCAAACTAATGGAATATGAGTAGCCATCTTTCCCTGGTCATTGACTTTTCTGCTTTTGCCATCGTCTAGAACATGGACATAGCAGTGACACTGCTCTGACTACATGAATGAAAATGACATCCTACTGGGCTTGTGTAGCAATGAGTAGAGGCACTTAGTTCCCTCAATGACCCAGTGGAGAAGATGCACTCTGCCAGCCTACACAGCTGCTCTGTCATGTGACAGAGCAATATACCCTATATTATACAAGTTACAGTGTTTTGGAGTTTCTTTTGTAATTTAACTTAACCTTTACCCTAAAATATGTTAATGATATAGTTGCAAAAGTTTCTTCTATAATGTAAAGCAAATAAAAATAAACTGATGGCATTTTCAGACTTCTGTGAAGCATACACTATGAACTTTCATATTTTTTGAGTGCCTTCATGTTATCAGGGCCTTCCCTTCTGATTCATTTTTTCATTTGTTCTTCACAGCAAGGATGGGAGGCAGGCAGAGCAGCCATTATGACTTCTGCTTCGGAGTAATCATGATATATTATAATCCACAGTTAGTTTATGTCACTGTCCTTTTATTGTTCCTAATGTCTATGGCTCCCATCTATCTTTTGAGGCTCAGACCAAATGCCATCTCCTCCTGAAATAAATTTTGACTTTTTAAACTAAAAATAACTTTTCCTTTTTTTTTGAACAAACCATACAATTGTATCTGTACAAAGAGACTTTCGGCATTTATTAGAATTACATACATAGTCTTCTGTTAAAATGTAAGATTGCTCAATGAAGAATTTATCTGATTTATTGTGTAGAATTCAGTTTTACATATATTTAGAGTAACACAAATACATACTGATTGTCATAATGAATGAATTTATTTAATTATAAAACAGCTCTAATACTTAAGGAAATATAATGATGTATCTTGGATGTCAAAAATATTTAAGCTAATCCAGAAGCCATGTAAACTAAAAATAATAATATTAACATTAATAATGTTTTCTTTTTATCATTCAATTTAGACACGACTAAATGACATAAATAGCAGATGGGAATAGTGATTTCTTTTAAATTGAACATTTATTTTCAACTGTTTCTAGATAAAATTTTTAAAAGATAAGACCATGACTCTACTACGAACTCTAGCTACATTTATATAGTTAATCACATAAAGATCAGGGGAATTTGGAGGGGAAATCTATAAACAATTTAAAAAATCATATCTGGCATTTATTCAGTGGCTCTCTTATTTACCAGGCTTTATAAGATTGAATCATGTGTCACCTGCTAAATTAAAGCATAGTAAATTTTTAATTGATTCTAAAGTAGGGCTAGCTATCAGATATGTGAGTTTTCATTTGATCCTTATTAGCTGAGTCCCAGTTTAATTATAATATGTATATATAATTAAATATATAAATATATTTATATATAAATGATATATATTTAACTTAATACTTAAAAGTTTGGGAATCAGAAAGACAAGTCTCAAATAGGCTTAGTAATAAGTATATTTTATGTTCTCAATTCTCAAATGCTCTTATTTGAACATAATCTATTAAATCTTACTTAATAAATTATGGTAAATATTTTCTCTAATATTCTAAATGCTACCTCCTACAGAGGCTAAAGGAATTCATACTCTTAAACAGATTATGAGAATTAGGTAGTATTACACTATAAAATCATCACATTTTTTTTCTCAAAATTTTTTCTTATACTTAGAACCTTAAAGAACATCAATTTGACATTCAGTAGCAATATTTCATGACCATGTAAATTTGTGTGAGTTACTTAACATTGCTAAGCCACAATTTCTATATCTTTGAAGACTGAGATGATATTGCATACATACAGTGTTAATATAGAGTAGATGTAAAACACACATTATAGGACTGGGAACATAGACATTGATTACATATAAAGCCTTCTGATACTTCTACATGGTGAGGGAAAAAAATTGACGTTATTCCACTCACTTCACCTCCCCAAAGACCTTATTTAGCATCTAGCGGATGGTTAAAAATTATGTATTTTTTTATTTTTGAATGAATATATTCTGTAAATTTTTAAAATCTGGTAATTTCATAAAATACATTTATATTTTTATAATATATAACTTGAATAGTAATTTTACTTTGGAATGATAACTGTTTTAAAAGTTTTTAACTAACTCCTTTGTCTTTCTCTTTGTTTCTTTATTGGTCCTTTCTTGTAGCATTTAAACACTAAATATCTATATTTTTTTGAATGGCAAATAAAAACAACTTCAACTTTTCCCTTGACATTTGAAATTCAAGATATTAAGATATGTCCAAGAAGTGTCGTTAAACTACTATGGTACTGATATTATGATTGAATGAACTGATGAATGAAGTATACTATGTAGTCTTGAACTAGATATTAGCCTTTAATAATCACCAGTATTCACAAGCCAAAGGACAAAGAATTAATCACTTAAAAATAATTTTTGAAAATCTGGCTATTTCAAAAAAGAAAAAAAAAGAAAAAAAAATGCTGGGTCCTTATTTTGTAAGCTCAAATGGATTAAAAAGTTAGATATAAAAAAAAAAATAAAATAAAGAAACCAGATTTCAGGGAAAGGGCAATTAGCATATATACATTTAATAATTTTTCTTCCTGATACTGCTTATGTACATTATAAACACACAATAATAGGCAGTGAGACAAGAGAAAATAGCAAAATAATTTTGAAGGCTAAGAAAATAAAGGATGAATGGTGATGGATTTAATAGACCTAGGGATGCTAAAGCCTAAGCTGATAGTTGAGAAAGCTGTGAAACAGTCCTAATTTATCCTGCACTAGGATCTGAGTCTGAAGCATAAAATGCAGGATTTCTAGACTAAGGGACAGCAGACACAGTCAAAGATTGGGTTACTATTTATCAAACAGAAACAAAAGAACTGTGTATATACTGAATGCTGAGACTACTCTCCTCCTCCACCCTTTCTCCACTCCCTGAAAACTGGCAGTCTGTTCTTTACTCACCAGACAGAACAATAATAGAGGATTTTGTGAGGATTATGACCCGTCCAAGGAAAAACACCAAAATTATCTAACATCGGATAGCGAAAAAGCAGCCAAATCTCCCTGGAGTCAAGTTCAAAGTCAATACACACTACCTAAATTAGTAGAATTTCCATTTAGTGTTTTAGTTCCCAACTTTTATACATGAACAATCAACCAAAGATGACTATAAATATAAAAAAGTTTTGCTATAAAAGATGGAGATCAAAACACATAATCAAGAAAACAAAATCAATCACTGTGCAGGGAGAAGAAATCTTTACAATATATTAACTTTCTTATAGAGATAAGAGATGATATTTCTTCCATTAAACAAAAACAGAGTGTTATTAAAAATAAGGTACATGTAGAAAACAGAGAGTTTTTGGAAATTGAAAACATGACAGCAGAAATTAAAAATCAATAAATTATTGGGAAACAAATTTGAGATGATCTGAGATGGGAAATAAGCAATAAAATGTTTGAGAACCAGTTGAGGAGATATGATCTCTAGAAATGAAGAAAATGGACAAGAAGTCACCATTATTAAGTAAAAAAAATGTGAGTGGTTTGGGATTTTACTCTACTTAAAAGCTAACAAGTTACCCTGCCAGAGATTTATAAGCACGTTGACAGAAAACAGAAATAGCCCTATATCGGAGATACAAATCATTTATCACTCATAGAAAAACAGTGGTTTGAACAGCATTCCCATGTTGATTCCTTATTGTACAAAGTCCTACAGGGTGACACAGTGAGGTCTGGGTTTAACCTGAGTTTGCAGTGTGGTGTATCACTGGAGAGGCATCCTAAGTTTTAGAACTCTGTGCTTTTATAGGTTGCTGGCACATCTGCTCATCTTCTCTTGCAGAAAGAGAGATATTATGTGTTATCCTGGAATGTAAGCAAATACCTTCACGAAGAGGTAGAAAGCTTTAGCTTTACTACTCTGGAAAGTCTCTGGGGAAGCATGTCTCTAAATCTCTCCAGGGGGATGGATATATAATCTCTATTTTTCCAAGACAGTTTACAATAAAAGTGCCCTTTTCTTAGAATGCTCAGACTGTTTCAGTCTAGGCCCTGAGAAATCATGGAGAATCATCTTCCAACCACCATCAATAAAATAATTCAATAGAATCTCCAGAGCCCACTTAGTCTTCAACCCATGAATAACTATAGACCAGCAACAGTATCCCTGTGAAACTTCAGAACTTGTGTGCAAGCCAAGATTTCAACAAAATTTCATCTCAGAGAGAGAAAAACAGGTCATGTACAAAGTAAGAATGACTTTTGACTTCCAACTGGATGACACCTTCAAAATTCTGAAGAAAAAGTATTTCCACGTGAGATTCCTACACCCGGCTAAGTAAATAATCAACTGAAGGTGGAACCAAAGCGTTATCAGATATCCAATGTAAATTTAAAAATTGCCTACATTTCTTTCCGATTTAGTTACTGGACAATGGATTCTAACAAAAGGAGAGAGAAAAATCAAGAAAATAAAGAAATGGGTTCAAAGAATTAGAAAATCCCACTTAGAAGAAAGGCATCGAGAATTCAAAGATATTAATGGAATTTTGAAGAAGACAGCTTTACGCCAGATATAGTAGGCAATGGGTCTGGATGACAGTGATGTGAGATATTTAAGAGACAATGTTGAGGGCTGATTTCACCAATATGCCCAATATACTTCTACAAACTTCTAAACTGAGGACAGGATGCTTAGATACGTCTGTTCTGAATTATTATCTGTACTTTGTCTTAACCATTTTCTGATGATATTTCTATTCTCCCCTCCATGTCCCTAATTTTGGTTTAGTTGAATACATGTGCTTGACCAAGGCAGTATTGAACTATGATAAAATCCTAAGAGGAGGTTGGTCGTAGTGAGTTCAGGAGCAAAATATGCAGAGAAATTACCTCACCTGATAGCATCCCCACCATCTACCCTGGCCCATTGCAGCACTTCTAGATGTCCTGCACATAGTGAGTAGGACATCTAAGGCTTTTTGCCCAATGACTTCTCTAGAATGTGTAACTGGGTCTTCTGTAGCACTAAAAATCATACTGTTGAGGAATATTTAAGACTAAAGAAAAGTCCATCATAATGAAATATAAAAAAAATAGAGAAAGGAGATGGAAGAGTGCATGCACACTATCACCACAATATTGTATGTAGGAGTTCCATCCAACCAATATTTATTAAGTACTTCCTATGTGCTATGCACTGATCTAGGCTTCTGACAACATTGCAAACTTTCTCTTCCTTAAAACACTAATTTCCCTTGGATTCTATGACACCTTGCTCTCCAGTTCTTCATTTTTTTTTTTTTTTTTTGTATGTCCTCTGAACATCACAATAGTCAGAAAATCGGCTGCTTCCCCAAAGTTTTCCATGGTATTCTTTCCATTTTATTTTACAGACTCTTGGATTCAGGGATAGCATTCAAAGATGAAAAGCAAGACCCAAGCCATGCCCTCAGGAATGTTCAGTGAAGCAGCTAGCTCTTTATTATTCAATGTAACAAAACGAGGATAAAAAAAAATGGTGTGTTTACAGAAGAGAGGCTGGCCCAATTTAACCTAGAAATTCTGAAATAACTGACCATTATCTAACAGTTATGAGTTTAGTCTTCATTGAGGACAAACCCCAGGTAAACTTTAGATTCACTTTAAATTCAAATCCTGGTTTTACCCCTTACTAGCAGCCTGAACTTGGGTATATAGTAGATCCTTTTTGAATTAGTCCATGAAACACCATAGGAAGTAAAAGATTGTATAATCAAGAACATGGAAGTTTAGAAGGACATGATGAGTGAGAAAAAATTCAAACTGAACTTTGCATAACATGTTAGAATTATACTGTGTGTGTGATAGAAAGAGGCCATTTTGAATATCAGGAATGAAGAAAGATTCAGAGAAGGCAATAATGCATGATTTGTGATCTAAAGCAAGACAGGTTTAGAGTTTTCATACCAGGAAGAATAAGAAACAAAATTCCAAAACCTCAGAAAGTCTTTAAATGTTTTCCAGAAAAAAAAAGATACATTGTCTTTTCAAACTTCTTTTTATCCATGCTCTTACACTCCTCACTAATTTCTTACTAACATATGCCTAGAAATAATTAATCAAATGTAATATTTTTGCCAGCATTTATGGTAACTACTTCCTTATAGTTTTTTTTTTTTTTACTAAGGAACAACACAATGTTATGTAGAATGTACAGCCTCAATTTTCTTAGTAGTAAGTTATCTGACATATTTTGCAATAAAGCAATATCTGTAAGAGTTATTCTTTTAGTATAATGAGAAAACATTACTTAGATTTTAAAACATACAATATTGCACTGCATCTCACATGGGAAGGTATAGCAAGTAGTTAATTCGACTTATTCAAATATATCGTCTTCTTTCCTAGTGTTTCATTTTATTTCTTTGCATACAATTGAATTGGCTTTTGTGCCACATAGCTCAGGTAGAAGGAAAAGATGCACATAGCCACCTTCTAGACGGAGATATACCAGATGCAAACAATACCTCTCTGCAAAGTTCACAAGAGATTTATCACAATAAAAAGAGCCAGAAGAATCTGGACATTTCTGGGTTACTGTGCTATTCCCTACCGCTATTCTCTAACCATCTCAGACAGGCTGACAGAAACTATTGTTATAACTTCTGCTGGTGTTGTATTTATATACCATATTGGTTCGACTGCAAGACCTCAGGAAAGGCAGCCACTATAATGTTCTCTTTCAATTTGCACACAGAAACTTTAAGAGTCTATTATCAGGTTTACTTACAGTGCCTATCACCACTGCTAAAAAATAGAAAATGGCACCATCCGGTTGAAAATAGAAAAATGTCTGTTGTGTAGAGAATAAAAGGATATTTTAAAAAATCTCTGCTGGACCATTTCACATCCCATGAGCATCTCCTGCAATTTCCTCTTTGACATGAAAAAGTTTGTCATGGGCAAAGAAATAACACAGAACTCCTATTACATGAAGTTTCTATCCACGTTCAACTACTAGATCATTTACATGCTTTTAATGTGAGATTTAGCAAGGAGCCCAACAATAAAATAATTGTGACTGATCTTGCCTGCATATATCCTGTTTATGTAGAAGTCAGCAGGTAACCTCTAGATTCAAATCTACATATCCTTTAACACATGGTATGTGGTGAGGGATCAAAACCAAATCAAAGCTCTAAGACTCTGTATCAGGAGTAGCTAAAAGACCACTATGTTCTGTGCTTTTGTTTTTCCATCAAAGTTGGCAAGAATACATGCTAATGATCCCAAACTGAAAGAAATATTATAAGAAGCAGTATTTGTTTGTGAAGTGCACGCTCGTGTGTGTGATGGAAGGTTGTGGTGGAAAAAGGAGATTTCATACGTGTAATGATATCTAGTGATGAAATTTTTTTGTTTCTACCCCAGGTTTTGATATTTTTCTCTTACATTTTTTGATAAACTTCAAATAAACTAAACCTGTAGAATACTAATTAACCTATATTGAGAACTTATTTTGTCTCAGTTCTAAATACTTTACATATATAAACTCATGTTATTTCCACAAAGCTTTTCATATAGATTCTGTTTTTATGACTAATATATTATAGTTGATGAAACTAAGGCATATAGAGGTTAAGTAAATAGTCAAAGATCATATAGCTAGTACATGGTATATCTGAGATTCAAACCCAGGAAGTCTGGTTTGAGTGTGACTAGACTTGCTCTAGTCAGTATTGTAGTCACAGGCACAAAGGACTACTGATCAATTAAAATATGGCTGATTAGAAATAAGATGTGCTGCAAGTGTAAGATATACACAGAACTTCATTTAGTAAGAAAGGAAATGTAATATCTTGAGTGTTTAATATCTCATTAAAAACTTTTATATTGATTACATGCTGAAATGGTAATATTTTGGATATATTGAGTTAAATAAAATATATTATTAAAATTAATTTCACATGTTTCATTCTACTTCTATAACATGAATACTAGAAAATTTTAAAATCACACATGTAGCTAACATATTTCTAATGTTGGCTCTGGTCCAGGCTCTTGACCACTTGCAGTATTGCTTTTAAAATTGGAGTGAATATTAACCCAAACATGAATGCTTTCTTCATTTTTATATTACAGTTTATTAATTTATTGCAAATGGATAGTAATAGAATCTCTTCAAGCTTAAAACATAAACTGATCCTTTACATAAAACCACCCAATGAACTAACTATAGGGACATTAGTTATTTTCATAGGTTGTTATGACCATATAACAGATGAACAGTGAAATTGAGCAAGGTCACCAGCATGACAAATAAATATGACCCAATTATTATCCGCAGGGGCATTAATAAAAATAATCATCATCATATGGCTAACATCTATTAAGCACTTAAAACAAGCCAGGCATTAAGCTAAGTCAGTGTCACTGCTAGGGTCTGTACTGACTGCTTTCTGGGCATTTTGGAAATTTGTGGGTTAATTTTTGGTTGTTCCAATGATTGATGGGTACTCCTGGCATTTAGACAAAAGATTCTAGTGATACAAGAAGTCTTGAGTCAATCCTATGCAATGAAGAATGCCAGTAGATATTCTCATAGATGAAACATCTTATAATTATCTCAGCTTAATTGATTCAGTAGAAAACCTTACATGGAAACAAAATATTTGTTGGCACAGTTCTAACATACACTGAATTTTCCAGGAATGCAGCTACTATAGAAATCAAGAAAAGACTGTACTTTGGTCAGAATTTTACAAAAGTTGTTTATTATTTTAGAAAATTTCATCACTGATGTTAATGCTGCTTTAGCATTGAAGTTGCAAATTCAGCACACCTGTATTTATACTACAGTATTTGCCATATTCAAGATATATAAATGTAAGCATCTGATTACTTCAGATATCATTTAGATTTGTCATGCATGACCAGTTTGCATATTGAATACATATTACTTTTTTGCAAATTGCTTTCCTTGTGTTTTTCCCTTTAAATTACAGTTAAGGAATTATATTCATTAAAAATATATGCATGTAGTTAGGTTATATAATATATAAATTATTTGCCAGAGAGTAAATGGGGCATTATAAAATATTAATTTAAGAAAGGGGACATTGTTCTGGTATGATTGAGGACTGCTAGGCTAAATTCTTTGTATGGATTAACTAATTTCATCTTCAAAAATGACAAACCCCAGGAAGTAGGCAGTATTTTTTTCATCTGTTTCACAGATAAAGAAACTGAGGCTTAAAGCAATTAAGTATTTAAACTGTTAAAGTCAATATCTGGGATTCAAAAATAGAAATATATATCTTAATCTATGAATTAACGAGTACATTGTCTCTTATTTTTAATATAAAGTCTAAATTCAAAAAATGCATTTTAAAATATCCAATTTGAAGATAACCTTTAATGTTGCCTATTGCTAATTTGTTGTTCTTAAAGTATTTTTTATTCCGAATTAGTGCTTTTAGTATTCTCCACTGAAAACAAAGGAAAGCAGTTAACTTTGTCAT
Source organism: Rousettus aegyptiacus (assembly GCF_014176215.1). NCBI lineage: Eukaryota > Metazoa > Chordata > Mammalia > Chiroptera > Pteropodidae > Rousettus > Rousettus aegyptiacus. The sequence continues at coordinate 29,889,068 of NW_023416286.1, forward strand.
TTGGCATAGGATCTCATAATTTTGAATACATATCATTAAAAAATAGATTGAAGAATAATGTATTTAAAAAATGTATAACAGAGATGGAATATCTGGAATCTCTAGCTAACGGGAAGTTCAATATTTACATATGTATTTACCCTTTGTTCCAGAATTCCCATTTCTAGGAATCTATCCCAATGGTAGTACATTGAAAAATGATTAAAAGAGGTATGCACAGGGCTATTCAATGCATCACTATTTGTTGTTCCAAAAGACTGGGAACAGCTCAAATGTGCACAGTAGGGAACTGATAGAATAAACTGTGGTACCTCCTCACAGGAGAGTACTATGCAGCTACAAAAACAAATAGGAAATCTCTATATTGCCGGAGTGATCTACAGAATATAATCTTAAGTGGAAAAATGAAGGAAAATACTATTTAGGGCACTGGTTCTCAAAATGTGGTCTCCAGACTAGTAGCAGAAGCAGCAGCAGCAGCAGCATCTGTGAACTTGTTAGAGGTGTAAATAATTGGGCACTATCCTAAACCTACTGAATCAGAAACTCTGGGGGTTGGACCCAGAAATCGGTGTTTTAACAAGATCCCCTTTCCCCAGGTGATTTGTTTACAGCTGAATTCAAAAGCTGTTGCTATTCAGCATGCTGTTTATCATAGTAAGAGAATATTATACAGACACACACATACACACATATATATAATTATACTATACATGTAATTTATATTTGTTCATATGTTTTTAAAAGATAGAAAATTAAACTATTAAATACATAAGAGGTAATAAAACTATATAAAATGATTACTTGTGAATGAAGAGAGGACCCAGGCTGAGGGGACATGTACAGACATCAGGACTCTCTGAATATAATTTGAGTTGTAGATTTGAAATTGGAATCATGTTAAGTCATATAAAAAATAAAAGTACAAAATAAAACAAGTAAATTTATATATTAAGTTGGTGCCTTAGTAAAACAGAATTGTTTCTAGTGATTTTAAAACACAGTAATTTATATTCTATTAGAATAACTAAGTAGAACACAAACATCTACAAAGATATCTTAAATCATTTTCAGTAATCATTGTTAGTAATAATATTAATATTACTATTTTCAAACTACAGTAATATTTATATTACTATGGAATCAAGAACACAGGTCTGGGTCAGAAAATGTACTAGATAAGCCTAGCCACCTTGTCAGGCAGGAAGTCGAGGAAGCTATCAAACACTTCTTTGGTATTGTCTAAAAGACCCAGACAAACTAAACGGGTTTCCACTGACCTAAGATGAGACATTTTGAACATCAACAAGTGTAATAAACATGATGAATTAAAACACATTAAATATATATAAGATACATTAATTCACAATGATACCACAAAAACAAACATGTAAAACACTTCATTGGTCATCTCCAGTGTTACTAGAAATTTATCTCAAATATTTTTTCAAACTGTAAGGGGGAAAAGCCAAGCATTTCATCTGTCTTTTCTGAACTAATTGTATCTCGGGGCAAGCAAATAATTGATGAAAGTTTCCATTTATAGAGTATTTTAGTTAATAAAGGAAGACGAAATTACAGAACTAGAATATCGTCATTGCCAAATCTTTACAAAATAATAAATTTGTGCAATGATCATAATAGCCAGTACCTTAATGATGAGAAAGATAGCCTGATTGAATGACACATTCCCTATCTGTCATTACTTAAAAAAAGGACTCAAAGCAAATCATATTACTAGTTTATTTATATAATTTAGAGAAAGCATAACACTTCAATATTTTCTATGAATTCTTCATAATAAAAAGACCAAAAAAAGACTAAAAATGGATACCTGTAAGAACTCTGGAAAATGATTTATATATAAATTATAGTGAATTAATTTGAACAAATCAAAATTCATATATGCAACAGTCATACAGCTTGATACTCTATTCATCTTGATGTCCTCTCTAGTTCCTATCGCTGTGCTTAGGCACATGGTAAGTACTTAATAAATTATGTAACGGTTGCTCTGATTTTTACCTAAGGTTAATGATGCTCAAAATTATTAATATAGAATGTGTATGATAAAAGTAGTCGACAAAATAACTAATATGACTTTCATTGGCACATTTAATTTTTAAAAAATGTATATAGCATCAATATTGTTCTGTAAAGATAATTTATAATTCCAGTTTAAACTAGGAATTGTTTTTTTCAAAAAATTATAATAAAGGCTATAAAAACAGCTTCAATACCTAAGACATTTAGCAATTTTTTTTCTTAAGAGATGTTTTTAACTCTGTTCTGAATGCCCTAAATAGGCATATCTTTAGAAAAGGTAAATATGTGTGTGTGTGTGTGCATGTGTGTGTATACACACACACACTATATATATGCAGACATATATACATATATATATATTCAACTTATGACATCTTTGTATGTCACTTTGAAAATAATACAAAAGCTATGAAAAAGAACTAATCTTTTGAGACATTTTTTAAACATTATTTTCAGTTTTATTGATCAAATTGTTTTATTTTTATTATAAATAATAACAATATTAATTTTAACAAGCACAATTTGGGTAACACCCACTATAAATCTGACTTTTTAATCTGATTTTAAAAATATTATATTATCCAAATTCCATTCTATAGACTATAGAATGAAATGCTTTTAGAATAAAAGTACTCATGATCAAACACATTTGGGAACACCATGTACTATGTTCTGGCCTAAATTCAATAGCCATTTCTAAGTCATTTTTTAATTATAGCACACAGACCATATAGAGAAAATATTTCCCTAGTGTCATTTCATACACAGGAAATACACACACACGCACACACAGACACACACACACACACACACACACACACACAAAGTCAATGAGCTATTAAAAATCAGAAGCAAATTATTATTGGGTTTCAGGAAAAGAAATAATATCCCTTGATTCACAGACTGATATGTACACTTTACTAGTTTTACAAACTGAAATTTATTTTTACCATTTCATAATGTCATAATTAAGTGGCTACAAAAGTTAACACTTAATTTATACTATGAAAGGAACTACGTACTTTATAATTGGAAATAATTATTCTGACTATAGTATATTTGTTTTCCTAAAAAGTAAAATAAAAATTTAGTGATAGTTCCTAATTTTATCATATTCCATTGTATAACTCACAAACACTTAAATAATTCTCTATGAAACATAAAATGAAACCAAAAAATAAATCCAAAACTTTGAAAATCAGAAACAGTAGGAAATTCTCTGTTTTATAAATTGATAAGACTATTTATGTGAAAGCTGGTATTCTCCATTCTTAGCGATGATATTAATATGCCAAGGACCTCAGTCAAACCCGATGAAGGTACAGGTAGCTTCTTTCTGTGCTCAGCTTTTAAACCTCGACTTGCAAGGTAAACTATAGCTTCCTAGTCATCTCCGAGGTTAAAACAGAGAAAGCAATATGATATTGGAAATATGTACCTTTAAAGAGAGTGGACAATCTAAAAGTATATACTGAGATCAGAATGGAATAAAACAAAAGAAATCATATTATGTATAGACTTAGAATACCTTTCATTTCAGGCTACCCCATTTTAACATGTAGTACTCAGTTTCCCCCCCCCCCCCCAAAAAAAACTCTAGAGTCCATCTGGAGCCAAGAGAGAATAGAGAGAAAAAAATAAAGAAAAAAAATCTGGAGAGAGACAATATGTTTTTTCTTCCTCCTTAGCTTCAGCCAATTTATCAGCCTTGTCTATATTATGTTTTTCAGAAAGCAGTTCAATACCACAAAATTGCTATCAAAGGATGTGTAAAAAACTCTACTGGCAGCTTATTATAAGAGAATTGGCACAGGCTCTGAAGTTAAAGGTGGGATTCCAGACTCTGCTCTACCTCACATGATCAAAGAAATTAGGCAAATCTCGGTTAGTCTCAGTCTTTTTTCAACTAAAATCTGCACTAGTATTTTAAAGAATTACCTGAGAATGTATTTTTTAAAGTGGTACAGGGTTGCTATTATTAATTACTGTTGTTATTAATTATTATTATTGCTTTATTAATATTGAGTTCCTTACTTCTAAGAACTGCAAAGGAAATTAACATTTATTTTTGTAGATTTTTAAAAAGACTTCATGAAGTTTTTTAGAATCTCCTCACAGGTGAACATATATTCTATTTGTCATTGTTTTGCATTTTTAAAACACAGATGGTTCGCAATAAATATTCATTAAAAATGAAACATAAATAAAAACAGTGTTATGGATAGGCAGTAATGATGTCAACACAGGTCAATTTAGACTTCAGTCCCCTTTATAAGAAGAACTAGCAATTATCCATAGATAATTCAACATTGAAAATTCCAGAATGTGGGGATGAGACTGAGCCACCAGCTTGGACTGTGAGACTGAGCAGGACAACATCAGAAGACTAGGAGCACTGGCTACACTTGACGGCATTGCCTGTCCTCCAGGCTGCCACATTCCCACACCATGAGGAACTCCTGGGCTTATGGTTTCTCCTGTTGGAAAAGAGAGCTTAAGGTTCAAATCCAGCTCTTCCAGTGTTTCAAGATGCTTCCTGGAAGGCCCACTTGGGTCTGGCCTCACAGGAATTGCTGAGGGAATCTGTGAAACTTGACCATGAGGGATCAGATAGAGATGAAAAAGAGGGTAAGATTTATAGCAACCAGCGTCCAGATTATGGCGAATCACATTTCTGCTTACAGCAGTGCCAAAGTAACGATCCTACCAGAGACTCTGTCTGTCTATAGAGCTGAGCATGTGGATGTCTGGCCAGGGAGTTTGGATGGCAATTATGCTTGATCTAGGTCCCCAGTCAATGGACCATACTGACCATGGAGCCAAAAGAAGAAAATTTGCAGCCCCTTCCAATTATTGAGTTTAGCCTCCAATCTAGTGCATTGGGGAAGTTTGGCCAGAGAACTTGGGCAGTCACAGAGTCCATTATACAGCCTTACTGAGACAAGGAGACAAGTCAGCAGCCCTATCCAACAGCTGACCATAGCCTCTAGCCATGTATAACGAGAGCCCAGCCTAAGGCCCTGACCAATTACTGGACATAGCCTGTGACCTTACCCAGGCAAGGAGACCAGCCAGTGACCCTCCCCAATTGTGAAGCATAGACTGTGACCCTACCTGACAAGGGATCCTGGACAGCAACCCTTCCCAACTACTAAGCAAAGACTCAAGCCATGCCCAAGTGCACCCACCAAAGAACCTGCAAAACATTCAGAAAACAATGAACAAAATGGCAAAAGTAAGTCCATATCTATCAACAATTACTTTAAATATAAATGGTTTAATTTGTCTAATCAAAAGATGCAGAATGGCAGAATGGACTAAAAAAACTGCAAGATCAAATGATATGCTGATTAAAATAAATTCATTTAGCTCTAAGAACACACATAGGCTAAAAGCAAAGAGATGGAAAAGATATTTCAAGCAAATAATAACTGAAAGAAAGAAGGGGTAGTTAGACAATAGACTTTAAGAAAAAAATTGACATATATACAATGGAAAATTACTCAGCCATTAAAAAAAAATGAAATCTACCATTTATAACAACATGGATAGACCTAAAGGTTATTATACTGAATGAAATAAGTCAGAGATAAATACTAAATGATTTCACTCATATGAAGAATCTAAGAAACAAAAACAAACAAGCTAATCAAAAGCAGACTCACAAATATAGAGAAAAATCTGACAATGACCAGAGGGGATGGGGGGGGGGGGGCTAGGAGCCCAGGAAAAAAGAGTGAAGAGTTAAAGAAGTACACATTGGTAGTTGATAGATGGTCACGAGATGCAGAGCACAGCAAAGAGAATGCAGCAAGCAGTAGTGTAATGGCTAGGTGGAGAGACAGAGGAGAGAAAGAAAAATTAGGGGAATCATTTTATAAATATATATTCAATGTCTAACCAATGTATTGTGTACCTGAAACTAATAAAATAAACATACATGTGTTATCTGAAGCACAAAATAACAACAACAAAAGTGGCAATAACTCATAGATACAGAGAATATTTTGAGGGCTACTAGATTATAGGGGGTTTAGGGAGATGGCAAAAAAAAAAAAGGCAAAAGGATTAGAGGTACAAATGGATAGTTGCAGAATAGACATGGAGATGTAGAATGTAGCATGGGGAAGATGGTTAATAATGTTGTAATAAATATGTAAAGCGGAAAAAGGGTACTAGATTTAGTGAGGTGAGCACTTTGTGAGTTCTTTGGATCTTTGATCACTATGTCGTATAACTGAAACTGGTATATTATTGTATGCCAACTATAATTGAAAAAAAAACTCGTTGAATTGTATAATATAAATATGAGCAACCAATTATCTATTATATTTCAATAAAGCTAGTGAAAAATAATGAAAGTAAAATTAAATTAAATTTAAAAAGTTGAGAAAGAGAGAAAGACTAATAAAGTAATAGTATACAACATAAACAATTAATGAGTATGGGTAAAATGTATATCGGTAAACAAGAGTGCCTGGCACTATTTCTGTAACTTTTTTGTAATTTTGAAATTATAGAAAAATTAAAAGTTACCCAAAAATATATCTAAAAAAAAATCTAAAAATGATTGAAGGAGACAAAGAAGGTTATTACATAATGATAAAAAGGTTAATTCATCAAGGAGATATAACAACTACAAATATATATGCATCCAATATCAGAGCACCTAACTGTATAAAGCAAAAACTAACAGGACGTGAAAGACAAATAAACAGCATACAATAATAGTGACTTTAACCTCACTCTCCACAATGGATAGATCATCCAGAGAATCAATAAGAAAACAGCAGATTTGAACACTATAGATCAAATGAACCTGACAGATATATGCAGAACATTTCATTCATCAGTAGACTATATATTCTTCTCAAGTGCTCACATAACATTTTCTAGGATAGCTTGTCTATTAGGCCACAAAACAAGTTTTAACAAATTTGAAAAGACAAAAATGATATCAAGTATCTTTCCATCCACAATGGTATAAAATAGAAATCAATTTCAGAAGAAAGCTGGAAAATTCACAAATACATGAAAACTAAACACATCCCTGACAACCAATGAATCAAAGAATACATCAAAAGGGAAGTAAAAATATATCATCAGATAAGGAAAATGGAAACACAAAATATCTAAACTCATGGGATATAGAAAAAGCAATTCTAAGAGGAAAGAACATAGTAATAAACACATCCATCAAGAAAAAAGAAAAAAAAACTCAAATAAACATTCTAATTTTAAACCTTAAGGAACTAGAAAAAGAAAAAAGTAAGCCTGATGATAGCAGAAGGAAGGAAATGATAAATATTAGAGTGGAAATAAATGAAATAGTGAATAGAATATAGAAAAATAACAAAATAAGAGTAGAAATATGTATAGAAATATGTGGAAAAAAGAAAAAAATCTCATTTATGATTGTATCTCAAACAACAAAATAATAGGAATATACTTAACAAAGTAGGTGAATGATCTGTATGTTAAAAACTATAAAATATTAAAGAACAAAATTGAGAAAGACACACATTAATAGAAAATAGACAATGTTCGTTAAAAAAAAAAAAGTTAAAATGTCCAGAGTACCCAAAGACATCTATATATTCAAAGCAATAAATATCAAGATTCCAATAGCATTTTTTTTACAGAAATAAAAAAAAGGAAAAATTAAAATGCTAGGGAATTACAAAAAGACCCCAAATAGCAGATGTAAGAAAGAGGTGAAGAGCTGGGGGCATCAGACTCCCTGACTTTGAACTATATTATAAAGCTATAGTAATCAAAACAGTATGTTACTGGCATTGAAACAAACACATAGACTAATGGAACAGAATCAAGAGTCCTGAAATAAACATACATACATACATGTGTATATATATGTATATATATATATGTATATATATATACACATGTATGTATGTCTATATATATATGTGTGTATATATACACACATACACACACAATTAACTAATATTTGACAAGGGAGCCAAGAATATTTAATAGAGAAAATATAGTCTCTTCAATAAATGGTATTGGGAATATTAGATATTCACAAAAAATGAACTAGAACCCTATATTACACCCCATACAAAAATTAACTTGAAATAAATTAAATATTGAAATATAAGGCCTAAAATCATAAAACTTCTAGAAGAAAACAAAGAAAAAATGCTGTATGGCACTAGTCTTGGCAATAGTTTTATAAATATGACATTGAAAGTTTAAGCAAGACAAGCAAAAATAAACAAACTTAAAATCACACTAAAACTTTTGTGCACGGCAAAATAAACCATCAACGAAACGAAAAGGCAACTTACATAATGGGAGAAAATATTTTAGAATCACCTAGCTGATAAGAGATTGATATCCAAAATGTATAAGAGCTCATACAACTCAATATCAAAACAGCAAATAATCTGGTTAAAAATGGGCAAAGACCTGAAAAGACCTGAATAGGGGTGGCATGGAATAGGGGTAATGGGCGAAAGTGGTCAGAGTACAAACTGACAGTTATAAAATGGATAAATGATGGAGATGTAAATTATCGAGTAGAGACTTTAATTCATTTGCTTTATTGTTGATATTGTTAAAATTTATATTAGGACTACAACTTTTCATTTTATATTAATTTTTAGAAAACTGTTGAATTGAATTGTGTGGTTTCTATTTGACTCAGATTGAGGTCTAAGTACTGAGGCAGATCTCAATTCTTAAATAGTTGAGTGTAGGAATACTATTCTTGGCTCACATGAATTCTAACTCAAACACACTGTTATTTGAGAGGCAGTATTCTATGTCCTTATATTCTGTGGCTCCCACAGAAGCACTTAGTAGATTTAAACTAATATATGATTCATTGACCTAATTATGGTATTTTAAATATTTTCCCTTCTTCTAAGAGATTCTAATTATCTGTAATACTTTCAATCATATTTATAGTAGTTCTTGTGCACATGTCGCTTTTTGGATGGCCTAGCCAATGCAGCAACCACTTTGGCCAGATAGACTAAGTGAGCTATAGCACATGAGCTTGTAGATGTTTCGACCCTTAGCAATTTTTATAATGTAGATATGGTAGTTCATATTGTTCTATTCGCCTCAATTCTATACAATTCTTAGACACTAAATAACTTTGGAGCAATTCTGTTCAAATGTTTAACAACTTATAAAATGAAAAAAAAATTGTGTCAATAATTTTGACAAATTTAAACATGGCTCCCATTATTCCCCATCTCTTATAAACTTGATTGTCCACTTCTCTTCGGCTAGTGTTGCTGTATCTCCATTTTGACACAGTAATTTATTTAAATATATACAGTGATCCCCAGTATTCAGATTTCATGTTTATGAATTCACCCACTTGCTAAAATTTATTTGTAAGCATAATACTGAAGTGCTGTCTAGCATTCCCAAGCACAAGAAGAATGTACTCTTTCTTGCAGAAAAAATATGTGTGTTGAGTAATCTTCATTCAGGCATGTTATAGTACCATTACTTTAAGTTCACTGTTAATGAATCAACACTATACATTAAGTAGGGTGTCTTTAAAAAAGAAACGTACATAAAACAATGTAATATATTGACCAATTGATGAAAATGTGATCAAAGGCTCTCAGGAATTTAACCCTGTATTTCTCCTGGGAGCAATGTTTCAGTATTCTTAATTCTGTGTTTGTGGCGACTTTATAAAACATAACTATTGCGAATAGCTGAGATTTAGCAAACAATATACATTATATAAAAAAGCACCTTTCCCTGCCCATTTAGATGTGGACCAGTATCCTTCCTTGACATTTAATATCACCCTTCAGCTACTACCACATTTCTTTGATCCTGTTACAGGAAAACTTTTGTGGCCAAATCCAAAGTTCAACTCTCAGTCCATATCTTACTTGACCTTAGCAGCATTTATGAAGTTTACTACTCTCTCCTTAGAAATGCAATTTAACTCCCTGGAAAGTACACTTCTGATTTTCTTTGTACTAAATGTTATTGGCTTCTACGTCTCTCATCGTCATCATCATCGTCATCATCATCACCATCATCACTGGTTTCCTTTAACTTCTCTTCGCCTCTAAGTTTTAGTATCTCAGGACTCAGTTCTCAAATCTCTTCTGATTTTTCTCCACATTGTTTTTTGGCACCATGGCATTAAATACTATCTATGTGCTGATAGTTCCCCAATTTCTGTTTCCAGTGTTATTATGTGCTCTGAGCTTGGCAACCAAATATTCAAAGGCCACCCACTCTTGCCAAGACTTGGATATTTAATGTAGATTTCAAACTTAATATGTCCAGAATAAATTACTAATTGATCCTGACCCATCTTAAGTATACTTCTTCCTTGGTCTGTACATCTCAGTAAATAGCACAATTGCTCAAAACTAGAGATTCATCTTTGATTTTCTCTTCTCTCCCAAATCTATTTCCAACACTTTAAAAATTCTGCATTTTTAAAAATGAGTTCTGAATCTAATCATTTCCTGCCTATATGCTGTTAACCTCTGGACTCCCCACTGGTGTTTCAACTGGCCTCTCAACTAATATTTCCATGGCTGTCCCCTACAAGCCACTTGCACACAGCTGCAGACCACATCCCTCCAAGTCCCTCCCATGCTCAAGTCCTACATGATTTAACCTCTGGCTTCTCCTCTTGGTTGAGTCATGTTGGCATTCTCATTGACCATTCAAATCTCAGGGTCTTTACACTTGCTGTCACTCAGCATAGAATGCTCTACCCCTAGAGAGTCTTAAGTTACTCGCTCATTTTATTCAGGTCGTTGTTCAAATAGGAAAATTTTAGAGTCTTTCTCAAAAGTTATATCTACAACGGTCTCACTCTGCCCTAACTCTCTATTATCTTACTATAGATTACATTTTTCCCCATAGCATTCATTGATGTGTTATTATGTCTGTTACCCCAGTTTCTTCCAATTAGAACATATACTCCTTTAAGTCAAAACTTTTTTTGAAATTAATAATATATCTCCGGTGCCTAGAACAGTATCTGGCACACAGTAGACATACAAATACTTGATGAAGAAAATAGGAAGTTTTAAATAAATAATTTTGGTTGATCAATATATGGTATTTTCTGTGAATATTATAGGAAATACATCTTTCCTTTAGCATATTTTTTTTATATTTATGACCCCCTCTGCTCACACACCTTTTGTGATTATTATAGAATCAGTTCTTTTTCTAGATTCCATTTACTCCAACTGACAATTCGTTTTCTATTTCATACTCAAATTTTGGACATTCCTTTCAGTTCAATTCTGTCTACATTTTAGCCCTACCGTAGATAGTTTTGAAAGTATCTCTGCTTTTTTGAAACACAATATGTTCTAGCTTTCTCTTGATGCTGCTGGTAGCAAATGTAGAAGCAGTTATCCTCTGTGGCCCTGGACTTCTTGCAGGTAGTGGTTTTCAAGCATGTCTGTACATTAGAATCATCTAAGGACCACAAGATCCCATTGTTTGACATGTACCCCAAAGCAATCAAGTTAGAATCTTGGCCATGAGACCCAGGAACAAAAAACATGCTATAACTAGTCAAGAATAATGAGGTAAAATATATATGAGGATTACTATTACTACATGATATATAACACTCTTGAAATCTTGACCTAATGGCTTAGAAATAGTTTAACCGTATATAGGCCATAATGTCACTGTTTTTCACTCAGTCTAATATATTTTCTGGAATGAGAAGCAAAGTAAAACCACAACTAGCATGGTAGAAATTTTAAATAGCTCTGAAGACACCAGGGAACATGTCCTGCTAATGAATCATTTGTCACAGACAAAAAAGACTAAGAACTATTATGTTTGCCCACTTCTGCGACATTCCATAATTTATTTTTTTACAATCTATCTTTTTATTATCCTTTTATGAAGCCATTATTAGGTCTCTTAAAACCTTAAAATGTGACAAATTATGCATAGGCCAAATTATGCATACTAACTTTGGGTTTATATGTAACAGTTAGACTGAGAAATCCTTAGTAGCAGTATTTAAGAGAAAGATTCAAAACAGGTAAATAAATCTATAATTGTTGAATGTTAGTTGAGGTCACCTGGTCCAGATACTAGACTTTTTTGATCCCTGACACCTTTGATAATTGGGGGGAATTTATAGACTTTCTATATAGAAAAATTAATCATGTATGTAGAACCACACAAAAAATTTTATAAAACCCTTAGAGGTTTTGCCTTAGACTTCTCAAAAGGCCATTTATAGATAAGTAAACCAAATCTGCAAAGAGATGGTGACTTTATCAAGAATTCAGATTATACTAGTATTTTACTTATTATATCTATGAGTTTCAAACAAGTCTCCAGAGATAGTGTTTTTCTGCTTTATTAACCTGTTGAACTCCTCTTTGTCTTTGAAATGTGAGGTTCTTTTTAATCTAGGAAGAAAAATGACTCCAGCACACAATAATTATCCAAACTTATCATAAAACAGAAACTACAAAGTGGCCCTCTATTTCCAGAGTTGTTATAGTCAATCTATTTTGTTTTGTTTTTTAATTTTACCCTGTGTTATTGCTGCCAAATGATTTGATTTGTATCTAACAAAGCTGCCAGCTAGAAAAGTAGGAAAAGGTAGGTTTCCCCTTTTATTTACACTAAGAACCTGCCCATTCAGTTGCAAATCACTTTCTAGTTTGTCTTCTGGAGAATGTAATGATCTGGCCTGCAATCTACCACTTCAATCAGATCCTCACTTGTGGGAGATCAAGAAGTAAAACCTACTGAACATTCTTAGCAGGAAGCTTCCAGGACAAAGAAGATGGCAACCTCACTTAGAGCTAACTCTGTTGGCATTTGGATTCTTGAGATCAGTAGCCAATGAAATGGACACAAAGCGAAGAGTAGCCTAGTAAATAACAGAACACTTAAAACAGCCTCAAAAACCAAGTCAGAAACCTGGGCTTATTTGTTTCTCCCTCTATTACTTCTTTCAATTCAGGTCTTATCTATGACGTTGCTGACCTTAGATAATGTAATAAAGGTACTTCTCTGTGTCTTTTACTGAAATGCAGAATCGTTTCTAGTTTATCACATTTAAAATAGATAATATTACTAAAACATGTTAATATTCATTATATTTCAATAAAGAATGCTTATCTAGGGAATACCACCGATTAATGGGACAAAATTCTAATCTCACATTACATATTTCATGTATCTATCTTACTGATAACTTTGCAATCTCTGACCTTAATTTTCTGAAAAGTAAACCCGTTCTGTGTCACTTCAGTTGCATCCGGTCTACAGAACACTTTAGGAAGATGACTGTTAATGAGCGGAATTGTTCTGTCTCCCAATTCATAATTTAAATCCTAACCTTGGTAGTTCAGAATGGACTGTATTTGGAAATAGTTTTATTGAAAAGGTAATTAAGTTGAAATGAAGCCATGAGCCGGGGGGGGGGGGGGGGGGGGGGGGGCTGTAACCCAATTTGATTGGTGTCCTTATAAGAATAGGAAATTTGGACACAGACATGAACAGAGGGAAGATAATGTGAAGACACAAGAAGAACATGGCCATCTCCAAGTCAAGGAAGTGGCCTAGAACAGAGCCTTCCTTCACCGACCTCAAAATGAACCACCCTTGCCAATAGCTTGGTCTTGAACTTCCGGCCTCCAGGACTAGGAGAAAATAAATTTATATTGTTTAAGCCAATCATTCTGTGGTACTTTGTTATGGCTTAAAGTTTTGTTATACAATGACTTAAAGTTTTATTAAACAAAACCAGGAAAGAACAGTGTGAGGTTAGGAGCCCAGGTGGCTCACCTCTGTGAACAGGGCCACGTTACTCAACCTCTCTAAAACTATTACCTCATGCGTGACACCGGTGTAATATGACTGTTAAAAAGGCATGTATAAACTTAAGCTAAAAAAGAGAATAAAACAAGTCTTAAAGTGCTCAATACTTAATAGAATTGTTTTTGCTTATCAACCAAAGTGAAAGAATAAGCCATTTCTCATCAATAAAAATGATGGTTCAAACGGCAGTTTGCTGAAATTTAGATAAGATTTCTCTAGCTATACTGGAGTATTCTAACCTTTCTTTGGAGTGTTCCACAATGTTCATAATGGGTTGAAAAGAAAACACAGAGAAGAGAATTCACATTTTTCAATAAATTGGAATTCTCCAAAGCCTTGTATATATTATTTGAAAATTAATGTATTTATTCAGTAAACTTTTAGTAAATACTAAGCCCCTTCTTGGTTTTAGGAGGAACGTCACTCTTGTAGCTTTCCTTGCAAACTGCACTTTTTCTTGTAGTTCTTATAATAACTGGAGTAAAATTATGTTAATGTTAATTTTTTTAATGGCTATTCTTCTATTCACCCAGTCCACATCCAATCAGGGCAGATATAGAGGTCTCTCTTTCACTATTAAAATCCCATCACCTAGTGTGACACATTATAGACACATAGGAAGAAATCAGATCAGTTTCTGAATAAATATTACAGAAAGAGAAACTTTCGAAGAACAATCACTCCGATGGAAGAGGCTCTTTATAAATCTATTAAGTATGATTTCAGTTCCAGTTTGTAAGTTTACATGTCTACTGGAAGGAACAAAAAAACTGATTTTTATCTCAGCAAAATTGGCTGGAGTTTACAGTGAGGATAGGAGGAAAAGATAGAAAAAGATCACCTACTTGTGAGGACTAAAATGTATTAACATGAACATTATCAACTTTTTTCTTTCCTCCAAAACACTAAAGAGAATTTCTGTTTTTCTCTTAATGTCCTACCCATTCCTACCACTGGCAGCTTTCCTCCTGGGTCACATATAGTTCTGTGACTTTTTGAGGCAGGATCAGGAGCCTGGAACTGAGGAGGTATTTCTTTTTGAACCTGGGGAGGTAGGGGAGTGAGTGGGAGGCTAATAAATGGCATAGTGAATAGGAGACTATAAAAGGGGTTGCTTAAAGAGGGTGGCTTATGTGACAACTTTATAACCTCAAGCCACAGGAGAGGAGGATCTGAATTATTTTGATGTTATTTTGGTTGTTGAATTAAATTCTTTATAGTGCTAAGTGACCACATCCACCCACTTTATTGCAGAAGATGCTACTGCCAGGGAAGACCAGAGAGAGCGCTGTCTTGCTGTGTTTATGTGTCATTCCAACTCTGTACAAGTGTGCCTGAGAGAAGGCTTCATACACATCTGAATGTTCTGTCACATTTCACATCCAAGCAGCCACTGAAGCACCGGGTCATTTTTCAAGGGTGAAATACAATTTAATGAGCTTGAAAACATTATGCTGCTGTTCTTTATACTTACACAAGAAAGAAAGAAAAAATCCTTCCCAAAGAACTTCTATTAAAGAGGAAGGAAGATATGTCCTGGATGCCAAGAGGAAAAGGAAAATTAGCTTAGCTAGGCAGACACACATTGCTTCCACCTGCTCTACACAGGAAATGTGAAGTTAGCCAACTCAGCTGCTATAAAGAAGAAAGAAGCTCACAGGAGCCTGTGTTCTTTACTGTAGAGAGCAGGAAACAGAGAGACTCATAGCATTCCTGAGTCTGGGGGAGAAAAGACATAGTGGAAAGAGGGAGACAAGTTTTAATGCATCAACATCACACCTTGTTAAAGACAAAATCTATCATCCAGTTACTAGGTCTTATCTATTTCCTCTCTCAGATATGTATGCATCCATTTAAGTTACAACTATGGAATCTTAGTTTATGTATATTAGAAATACTATTTTACACTGTAGGAAAGATAACCTGAGGGTAAATTATTCAAATCCCTGAGCGTTTAACAGAGAATGGAAGGCTTTCTAGCAATAGATTGTACAGTCTATGATACATACGACTACCACGTCTTCAATAAGGGAAGACCTGGCTGGTACATGGCATGTCAGCTTGGAACGTGTGAAAGTTTGGGGGATGATATCATTTAGTGACTAAGTGTATAGACTCTGGCTGGTCTGCTTTGGTTGGAGTGCAGCTCCACTGCTTACAGTATGATCTTAGTCAAGATACTACAGCCCTCTGTACCCTCGTTTCCTTGTATGTTAACAGCAATGATGTCGCCTAACTCATATATTGTTGCAAAGATTAAAAAAGTTAATATGTGTAGAATACTTAGAATATAGTTAGCACTTATGTGCTATTTTTTCATATTGCTTAGAGATGGTTCACACTTATAATCATATAAATTATTAGTTTCACTAGATTCTAAGTGCTCTAACGTAACCAATGTCTAAAACTAAATATGATAAAGATTAATGACCATTAAAGTTATAAAAAAAAGGTGAACATATGATGAACTTGAACTTTATAAAAAGACTATTACATCTGCTTATGCCACGGGGATACTGTAATTCATTTTAGCAGTGAGTATAAAGTGGTCTTTATAAATTAATATTGGCTGGTTGAATTTTTTTTTTTACTTTAATATGCCTTATGAAAAGAATTCTCAGAATCAATAAACTATTTGCAAAATAAGTTTTATATAAAGAAATTACTAATTTTTTATAAATAAAAAATCTGTATATATTCGATCAAATTACTTTCTATTTTAACAAAATATAACTATTTCCTTTCTACTATCATGCTTTTGTTTGACAAGCATATTATCTATTAAGAAAATTGACAAGTTGGGTTGAATAATAAGTCTTCCTTTACGTTTTTTTTTTTTAAATCTTTCCAATTTTAATTCACCTCTTAGAAATCTTTTGTAATTAGTGTATAGTGTTGAGCTATTCTATTTTATGTATCTTAATATCGACTAAGACAGTCATGCATAATAGAACTGATCTTGAATCTCGATGACTAGAGAAAACAGAATAACGGTGAGGAGGCGACGGAAGACATTGACATGGTCCTGGTTTCCCCGCCCCTGCCATGTGTCTTCAGAGCTGCCTATTCTATTTGTCGTCATAACGCATAGACAGGATTGAACTAATAACACCAGAGTGTGGGGAGAGAAATGCTGCACTACTCCGTCATGTGTCTGGCAATGTCCCTATAGCATAAATTTGGGGTATGCTGCACACGTGTTCTGTTCTCAGGACCACTGATCTAGGCAGTCCACACAGAACTAGGTTGCTTGCCATAATAAACCCAGCAGTAGGAGAACCATAAGCTGTAATGTGCCAAACCCACCAGCACATTTAAAAGTACAACCAATCACACTTTGAAGGGGTTTAAAACTTTGGAAGCCCTTATTTAAATAAGCCCCAAGCGTCCACATTATGTGCAGGAGCCTTAGACTTAATGAAATATTTATTCAAAATCAACAAACTGCCCTCTTGAAGTCTTTCGCCATAAAGGCAAACATTTTATTTAGTGCACTTAATTCTCACCTATGGCAATCTTGTAGGAGCCTAACATTAGGGAAACTGATTTATTTCAGATCAGGCAATTTAAATAGAATGCAACCTTGCCTTACAGGTAAAAGCGCTTGCCGTTGGCTATTACTTAGCCTAGCCACAGGGCTTTCTGGAAACAGCAAAAGCTTTATACATGTCAGCTCATGGCTAAATCAATGTTTATGCATGATGTACCTCTGAATAGCAAACACTTGCTGCCTGCAAGCTAAACAATGTTTTTATCTGTTTGCCTATTTCTGGTTCTTCAACCACTGCATGGAGTGTTGCGAATCGCATTTAGTAACAATTATCTGCTGGTAGTTCATGAAAAGGAAAGTGGTGTGATTAATGAAAAGTGACACAAACCGATTACTTTGTCATGCCAGTCTCTTTGGCGAGAGAGTGCCTCTGTTGAACCCAAGTCTGACCTCTTTTACCTTTAACAAGGTCAAGGGGAATGCTAAGTGCCTGGAAGATTAACTCCTACAAATGCTTCAGTGAGACGTAAGGATGCCGCTCCCGTTAATGAACTGCAGGTAGCCAATTAAACAGAACGACGATGCTTTCACCTCGGTAGCAAGGGTAGAATTAAAAACAAAAGATGACATGTTTTCTAATGAAATGAGTAAACTATAAAAAATGGAAATATGATACGGCATTACTCCCTATTGAGAAAAGATAAACAGTTCAAAATCAAATGTTGTCTAAGCTGATCAGGCAATTTGTTCTATGTTCTCCTTTTCTAGTTCATATCAAATATGTCACTCTACTCCATTTCACTAGGGGGAAGCACAAATATCTTTCTTTTTTATTCTTGTGTGGCCCTGCAGGGCAACAAGCTGATAAAATGATAGTGACTGCTACTATTAAAGAACTTTACTTTCTAAAATGTATTTCTTGTGACCAAAAATAGTTCATCTCTTTTATAGTAAAGTCGTATAAATAGGTCACCAGGAAAGGAGGTGGGAGGAAATGATATTCTTTGACGAGATTAAATATTTCATCAAGATTTCTAGGCTTCTCCTCAAGTACTCAGTTTTAGTTGGAAAACACACAAAAGTAGCAATGAAATGAGATGCAAAACAAAGTGGATTGTAGTAACTAAGAAAAAAATGTCAAAACTAAAGTCAATGCCTAATGTGATCACAATCCAAAATATATGTTCTCCCCTCGAATCCCATGGATTTTATCAGACTAATTTTTTTTTTTTGCATCAGTAATATTTGTTACATTTAGAAGCAATTGATTCTTTTAAACTTGATTAAAATGAAGAAATAAATATATTCTTGAGAAGTAAAAAAATTACACATCATTTTGTTTCTAACTTCTATTAGGAATGCTTTCTTGCAGAAAAAAAATGACTGAAATAAAATAAAAATCAAACTTAAAATTGCTGACATTCACTTCAAGGAGGTAATTTGCAAGAGCATTTTATTTTCCACATGCAATCTGTACAATCTAGCAACATTGTTCTAGGCGGTCAATGCCTACTTTACTGTAAATCCTCACTGATTCACTGAATGTGAATGATGGAACAGTCACGTGTTTAAACTTTTCAGGAACATTATAGTTATTATTGTTGTTGTTATTATTATTATTGGTGGAAAAGCCTACAGGAAAATCAGAAGAAAACAATAGACATCTCATTAAGATACTGTACTCATTTGCCAATAATCTTTTTTATTAAAAGAAAGTCATCTTCAAAAAACTTGATTATTAATCTTCCTCTGAATTTAAGTACATATTAGTTAAGCAAGCATTCATTAATCATGGAGGTGAAACTAGTAGGTACTAATTGTCTTATAGGGCATATTCAATTTTCCTTCTGCAATTATTAAACTTCAAATAGTTTCTATAAAGATTTGCTTTATTATAAAGGGAAACAAAAGAGTATCTGTGTGAGATGACAGCAGGTATATCTCTAATTCAAAGCCTTGAAATGAAACTGCATACATAAATATACTCAGTGCTCAGCCTAAATTCCCTTCTCAATTTAAAGGAAATTATATTTTGTACCAATCTCAACTGTGAAAAAGTCCTCTGCTAATTATTTTCCATAAGCTGTATAATGATGTATTAATAATACAGCTATAGTATTTTTTTTTTTATTACTGTTGCCTACAGGCCTGAATCTTGATGGAGACTGAGGTGGACACACTAATTCAGCCCTTAACATGACCATAAATCGACACATTAAGCTTCATCTCAAGCGTGTTCGCTTTGTTCTTCTACTTAAAGGCAAATTTATTTTTCTATCACTTAATCTGCAGCAAAATACTTTCACCTAAGCACTGTTTCTAAAAACAAGTTTAAAAAAAGTAATTTTCATTTAGTCTTTAATCATGTTAGTATCAGTAAATTATATCAGAGGGAACACAAAACAATAGACATATTCCTGAGCATTTTATTTTAGAGGAAGGTACAATTGCACATTGAAAGAATTGAAAAACATTTTTTTTTATGACAGATCGTTAAAATGTATAGATAACTTCTAGAACTGGAAAGCACCTTCAAGATCATCTTGATTACACTGGAATGGAAATTGAGGTCCAAAGAAGTTAGGTGATTTGCTAAGATCTTATTGCTAGTTTTGGCAGATTTGAGATCATAATCTTGATCTGCTAGTTTCCATTACTGTGTTATATTTTCTCTCTGTTCTACAATGCCTTTCAATGTGTGATCCTGAAACCAAAACTATATTTTATTAAGATCATGGGATGGCTACTATTCTGGAGTATGGTTCTGTATTTGGAGCATGCCGAAGTTATTTTTCTAAAATAAAGTTTCTAAATGCATGGCTTACAAAAAAATACACGTAGAGAAAAATTCCTTGGCATCAAAATAGATAACTAGAAATATCTTTAAGACCTGGGGAATAGACATGGAGAGCATCAAGGATCCCTGGGGTCAGATTTTAACAGTCTTTTGCTAATTTTTGGCATTGGACTCCTTATGTATTGGTGTCCTTAGTCACAAAGGAAGATGTATCTATCTTGATTTTTTTTTTTAAGATTAGAATCAGAAAATGCACCTAAAAAGTGCCTTGAAAGTAGGTATTTAATATATGTCAGTTTCTTCCTCTTTACTCTTAGAAATTAAGATTAAAGAGATTGTAATCTACTGGGAAATCTGATTATTCTGCACATTAATTGTGGTTAATACTACAAATGAGGTGAGATTTGCACTGTAATATGAAATTATGAAACAAGGAAATAGAAAGGAAGCCATTGGAGTGAGGCGCTCCCTGCATCAGATTGCTTTGAAGGAACAGACCCTAAACTTAACCTAAGTCAATGGAGATGAAAGGAGGACTCTATCCTCCTCCATAGACCATCCTTGTCTCCATGGCAGCAAGGGGGCTTGCAATTCAGTCCCTTCAGGACAGAACACCAGGACTATTAGTTGTATTTGAAGATTCTTGAGGTCATGGTTATGGTTTTGAAATGTTCAGTAATACGAGATAGATAGATAATTATAACTGAAGCCTCCTCATCAGTGAGGGAAGAGAGGCAGTGATGCGAGTCAGAGAGAATTTTGTTGATTCTAGAAAATTCTTGACAGAGAGAGAGAGGAAAAAAAGATGAAACCTGGCTTTTGATGCTGCCCTTGTCCTTCCTTTGTTTCAGGCACTGTCCCTTTGTTTCCTGGCTTCCCGAGCACTCTACCCTCTGCCTGACACTCTCTCCTAGGTGCCTCTATGGAGCCAGAGTCCTAAAATGCAAAGAGCCCTGAGTGCTGGACTCCAAGTTCTGAGTTTAGTCTCTGACACTGAAGTTCTGGAGCCTCAGTCCCTTCATCTATAAAATGAAACACATGGTAACTGAGTTTGTCAGACCATTTATTGAGTGTGCATAGTATAAGGAGCCAGTCCCTGTGCTAGGCATTGAGAATATAAAAAGTACATCAAATTTGGCCCCTTTACTGACATAGTCTACCTAACCAAGTTTTCTTTGGGGAGACATGAAAAGAGACAAATAAGAGTACTCCATGTGAGCTATCATGCTATAAAATGATACGTACGTACATCTATGGTATGATTAGAGAGGATGCAATGTGGCACGCTAATATATGTCTATTGATGAGATTGGAGGGCATTCCTGACACATTCTTCATGTGTGCAGCATGTGACTGTGGCCTTCGGAAGATGACTTCCCTTTTGTTCAATACAATGGTGAAATAAATGTCAGGTAATAAAGGAAGTATCGATGAGGGAGAAGGGAAGAGAGGGGGTGGCAAGGCAGCGGGGGAAAGAAGTGTTGTCTCCTCTCTGCTGTGTACTATAACTCTAAGAGCGTCATGCTTTATCATTACACAACTTCTATTACACGTGCTATAAAATTATGACTCTATCAGCTAAAATGTCTCATTCTACCAGTTCTTAATGTGCACTGATACCTGTAATGCAATTCGGCTAGTCTTATAATTCACCATGTTGTAATGTCATGAAATGCCAGGATAATAGTCTTTGAAAATGCAAACACATGTCCAGCTTTAGGGAGCTCATTTACACATGGCTTTGCTTTCAATTATTATTCTAAATAAAATTTTCAGAATAGTAAAAATATATTCAGACTCATAACTAAGTGCCATTTTAAACCCCTATATATATATTTTTTAAAATGTATTTCTTTTAGAAAGCACTTAGCCTATAAAAATACAATTTATATTACTGTTTCCTGACATAAACTGTCCATTCTCCTGAGCAAGCTAATAACCAACTGTGGCCAAGTCCCTATCTCATGGTAGATTAGCAGTTTTAAAAATATATATTTTAAATCTACAAAGTTACCTACTCTGCTGTAAGCTGAAAGTCTTTCAAACTAAAATAATGGTCTCCCTGCCTGAGATAAGCTCTAACACATCAAGGGCCATAGGGAAGTGCTGTTTTCAGCATTAGGACAGGAAGTGAGATCATCCCTCCCCACACACAGTAGGGAATGGGAGAGGACCTGTCAGTGGGAGGAAAGAAAATGATCATCTAAAATCTGGGGATTTTATCTTACTCTTCTGTGAAATCCCCTAAGTGTAGAAATGCTAAGTTTAAATATACAGTAACTAGTAAAAATACATTTGAATACTACATTTAATTGATTTGGGGAT
Source organism: Rousettus aegyptiacus (assembly GCF_014176215.1). NCBI lineage: Eukaryota > Metazoa > Chordata > Mammalia > Chiroptera > Pteropodidae > Rousettus > Rousettus aegyptiacus. The sequence goes on from NW_023416286.1 coordinate 29,911,558, forward strand.
TATCCGTGGTTTTGAATTGCTCATATTACTGCTCCCTACCTAAGAACTGAATCTAGTTGCTAAATTATCTTCAAGTAAATTCTGGATTATAAAACAATGTTAAGGTGTGAGGGGCAGAGAAGCCATCCTTAGCTATATATTTTTCCCAGCTATTGTGGGATCAGATTATTCTGATTATTGCATAATTAACTGAACAAATAATTTACTAGCAAAATTCATGATTAGGTAGCATTTCCTAGGGTGTTGAAAATAGCTAATTATAATGACTGAAGTAAGAAACAACCATTTTAACATATTTTATATTTTCTATGCTTTCTGAAGTGAGCAAAGTGCTTGTACTAATAATTTTTACAGAATAAAAATAAAGTTAGCTCACCAACATCTTATGGATGAGTTAGGTGGAAGAGTTTGAGAGTGAATACTGAAGTTAAAGTGACAGAGAGGCGGTGCGATTAATACAAAAGAAAGGAATAATATTCTTTCTGGAAGGAAAGCAGAGTCTGAAATCATGAAACATCCAGTGATAAACATTTTATCATCTCTAAATAGGTAAAATAACTGGGTAAGAGAGAAGGTCGGGATAAACAAATTGATTAGTGTCAGAGCAAAGACCCGTGTTTCATTCCAAGAAATCTAAGATCACTTCCGCTCTCTAGCTGGGTCACATGTGTGCCCCTAAGCTTTACTTCTACTCTAACACTGCATCTTTATTATGATTTACTTTGGATGTCCCCAGTTAGACTGTTAACTCCTTTAAAGTAAGAATTGTGTCTTATTTGCCTCCGTATCCTTAGACTTAGCACAGGAATAGGTGCGCAGCAAATGTTTGTGTTGCTGTAGATAATTATGTACTGAAGTTGAATAAAGTTCTTAAGAATTTAATTGATAAATGGATTTGATATATTTATAGGAATAGCCTGAGTCTGTAGCAAACCTGCAACCAAATCTATTGGTTCTGATGAAGGTATAGGTTATAAACTAACTTACTGTAATTCTTTTTTATTTCTCCTAATGATAACAGCTACTCTCTACTGAAATCTCACCATGTTTTCATCACTGTTCTAGGGACTTGACACAGTGGAATAATTTCATGTAATAGCCTAAACAACCTTGTGAAACATACTATTATCATTCCATTCATAGATAAAGAAGTGAAAGCTTAGAGAAGTTAAGTAATTTATCCAAGATGCTCAGGCAATCTGACTAGACTTTACATTCTTACTTACTTTACTCTGATCACTCCAGAATATCATGTTCTGAAAACAGATTACAAATTAATATAACAGCATTATCCAGTATAGGTTTCCCCAAGAAGGCCTAGCCAGCCAATCAAATCTCTCCTGGTGCCTATTACAATGCAAAACGATTTTCATTTTCTGCTCCATGCAGGGAAAAGCAAATTTAAGTCCCTCTGCCTAAGGTATGACTTCCAGAGGGAGTGTGCAGTGGCTGAACTTGGCACCACGGTGAGCTCTCAGAGGGAGTGCCGAGTGATTCTACCCAGACTCCCACTGCAGAACTCTATCTGAATTTCCAAACTCAGCTTCTAGAGCTTACAAATGAGGACTCCTGAAGATTCCTTTCCTTTCCTTGAGAACAAAAATAATTCAGCTCTCTGCCTCTTATTCAAAGTCAAAGTTAGGAGACCACTTAACTGTGGTCTTCCTGGATGGCTACACGTTTCAGTCATGAGGGTACATCAGGCACTCTGGGCCACCTCCACCAGGTGTCTAAGGAATGAACTGTCAGTGGTAATTAACATATATGAAAAATAAAAATTATGGATGATGGATCTAACTAGAAACGAACCTGACAGGTCACCTCTGAAGCCTTCTGAAGTCCATAAGGCATGTTATAGAGAAATTAATATTTTGATTTTTAACCCAATAGACACAATCTTATAAATGTGCATGGGATATTTAGAATGACAAATTAACCGATAACTAAATGACAAGTTCACTGATAACTACAGTGTGTTCCTTTACAAATCACATTCAGTTAACATAGTTATAAAGGATGAATATTACATGACACAAACCATACGAACTGGTAGTATGTTTGGGACAGAAAGATTTGGTGCATTTGATCTGCTCTAAGTTGTTTGTGTAGCAAAACTGCACAACTGGGGTCAGGAACAAGGCAAGCATAAGCCTCAGCTACTCTCCCTGTCCTCCTAACCCTTGGTCCTCAGAGAGACTCAACTACACAGAAGCTCCCTTTGCAGGGTTTCAAGTAATTGCCATGTCCTACCATTCTCAATTTCTATGGCAAAGGCAGTAACATCTCTCAGCAGCTGACCTCAGAGAGCTTTTGGGAGGATATCTTATACTTTGGGGGTTTGATGATATTATTAAGTAAAAAAGGAAGATGAATTACTAATGACAGAATTTCAGTATCAGTGAAGATGCCCTGATGCCCCTCACACCATGTTGTATGCTCTTGCCTACTCCTTCTACCACAGATGTTGACCTGCCTAGAATCTTCGGCATTATTGTATTAGTATGATATTAATATTTCTCATCCAAATTAACTGTGTCAATGAACAAAGGCACACATTTTCACAATTATTGTTATACCAAACTAAATGTATAGATTATGTGCCATAGAGCAATATTGTAAATTCTATAGGTCTATGGCCTCCATCATTGAAGGGATATGTGATGAATCTTTTGTTTTAAAGTTAAATGCTGTTACATGCATCTTATTAGAACTTTGACCTGGTAATTACCTTGGACGTTAGACTATAACCTAAAACTTTAAAACATGACACAGCATGGCGTTCTTCATTGATTGCAAAGCCTCTGACATCTTATGCATTAGCCCTTTAGATTTACAAATGATAGAGTGTAAAACAACACAGTGAAAATTAATTGTGTATGTCACTTATTCAACAGTGACTCTTTTGCAGAATGCTTGAATATCTTTACTTGAGCAAAATTTGCCAAGTCGATTATAAATGTGATATCTTACCTCTTAATACATTTTACAATTTGCACATAATGGTTCCAGGGGAACTTGTAAACCATAGTAAATCATAAAATTCATTTTGTTTTGCATCAATTCATTCATCCATGCGCCAACTAATCACCTCATTTCAAAATTCAATAAACCTAAATACCTGGATTTATGATGCTTTGTCAGAATTAACAAGGGAATATCAACAATGTGGAATTAGAAGTGTATTACAACTTAAAGACAAGCACCTAGTTGAAAACAATTAAAAAGGCTCGGCAGCAATAATTATATCCACAGTGTTAGCAAATAAAATAAATTAAAACTGATTTAATTTCTGCTCTGGGAGATGGGGGGAAGCACAGAAAAGGCTTAATTTAGTCAGTTAAAACACTGAAGTTGTTTGAAGCAAAACTTTAAAGTGACTGTGAATTGGGTTTGTAGTATTAACAGTTCTTAAATGCAGATAAAATGCACACACAGGTGTATTTTTAAGGTCTATTGGTTGGTCACATTGTATAATGGTTACAATAGTTCTTGAAACTTTTACTTTCCTTATAAGAATTCTGACAGTGAATACCTAATAGTAGCGTTTGCTTGTATAAACTCACTTGCCATGCCATTACACTACACAGTATAAGGGGGAGAAAAAAGCACCCTCCAATTTAGGCACATTAAAGCGCAATTGACATAAAGAACCCCTATTTGCTAAAGCTGCATTTTTACTCACACTTTTAAAAGATTTCATTCATCCTCCATACTAACCACTAGCTTTTGATTTGTATTCCTGTTACAGAAAAAAAATGTCTATAATGCTGATGTGAAATGTATGGTCATGTGTATAGGCGGGCACGTGCGCTCATGCGCACACACGCACCTGCATGCATCCCCGCCCCGCCCCCCACTCCCACCCAGCACTCATATTCATCTCTTTGAGTTAGGAAGCCAGAGAGAAAAAACACAATTATCCTTGATTTTTAGTTCAAAAATAAAATCTGGAGACATCAGTTAAACAGCTATTTTTATTCATTGTCTCTCAGTGTATGTTTAAATTAAAATAATTTCTCTGCTAATAGCAACAATGGATGCCTTCGAATTTTACTTTTAATGTTTTCTTAATAAGTTTTTCCTGCAAGCCTAAAATGATATAAAGAAGAAAAATAACGTGAATGAAGATGCATGGAGCATTTAGTAAAGACAAAGCAAAAGAATAGAGTAGTCATATATTTTTCTTTAAAAAGGCTTAAAAAGGTATCTGATTGTTAGAGTCACAAAAGGTCTATACGGTTCTGTTGCTCCTTTAATTAAATTCTTAGAAGTAATCAGATGCAAAATGACAAATGGCAAGAAGAGAACATACCACTGCTGAATAATTTTATCATTTATACTTATAACTGTCAATCCACGAAGGGCTATTTTTTATATGTCACCTAAATCATAAGAGCTGGTACCTTTTTCTGTGATTCATGTTAGCCCTGCTCTATGATTTACTGCTAAATTATTTCCCTTCTCTTTCAGGGAATTCTTTTTTTTTTTTATCTCCTTTCCATGATTAATCTCTCTGGTTTGAATGAGCAAAGCTTTTCAGATGAGTGAGTGTCACAATTTCATTGAGTATAAATTTTTTTACTATGATTTTTTATACATATGTTTTTATTAATGTGCTCAGAAAAGATAATTATTTATTTAAAGGCTTATATTTCCATTAAAAAGTCCTTGCCTACCTCAGTTACATATTCCAGGCTTTTGTTCCAGAAACAAATGTCTTTTGCTTTGACAAGATGTGATGACAATGGTTATTGGCAGTGATACCGCACAATCTCAGAGCTTTTTCACAACGTAGATATCCCTGATTTGAGTGATTTAAGACCACAGAACATCTTAATGTCTACTCTCCTTATGTGAGTTGCGAGTGATAAATAGTTCATGTGTGTGTGTGCGCACACACGCGTGTGCAGGCACACACTTTCCTGTTGGTTCTTAAATGGTAATAGGCCTGCCCTCTTTGTGAATGACTAACACATTAATCCCTGAATTTTAGTCCTTTGAACAGAGAAAGCAGATGTTTTAAACCACTTATTGAGCCCCATCATCCAGACTGTTGCCATATTGGATTCCAGGGAATCTCATTTTATTTCAGATTGACACATCCAATATGTACATGGCGATCTTTCTGAAGGCAATTGAAACTGCCTCCCCTGACCCACCTTTCACACACATCTTTTCTTCCTTGACTAAAAATTTTACCTCAACTTTTCACATTTATATACCTAATGCTTATGATATTTGCTATTTAAGCAGTAAATCTGCCTCAGTGTTGTAGAATGTATACTTAACCTGCTTCAATAATAGCCACACGAAAGAAAAAAAAAAAGAATATTTTAGCAAGCTATTTTTTAGTTCATTAAACCCTTACCATGAAGCGTGTTTATGAATTACTTTGTAACTTTTATCCACCTTCTCTTCCTTTGCCTTTTCTCATTAGAGAAAGGCTGGAAGAGGAATGTCCTTAAGGAAAACTATTCTTAATCAGAGTAAAGGAAGATCATTGCATATTTTTACCAAAAACTGGATTATCCACCACTGAGTTATCTGAGTTTGACTGACTCTTCCCCTATTCCCTCTGGTCCTACGTCACCAGAATCATAAATAGAGAATCTTGGACAACTCTGGACATAGAGAAGGTACCTAGGCACTGAGTCTGGGCTTAATAAATGTTAAATCTTTTTTTTTTTCTCTCTTTTTCTTGTGCCTTTTGACCTGAAAACCCAGCAGGGAAATAATTCTTTCATGTACAGCTTCTCCAGTTGGATAAAAATTCCACTTGGATCACATATCTCTGCCAGATTTCAATCAGTCAACCAACTAATCCATCAATAAATTATCAAATTTATTTAGAGATAAGCAAGCACTATCAGAAACCAGGTTAAAAAAATACTATGTGCTCTAATTTCAGATGACTTTTGCTCTACCTGCAATAGAAGCATATAACATGGAATCGTAACAAAAAATTATTAGAAGCTGGAATTCTAAAAATAGGTACTGGTCATCCACACAGAGAACGACATTTCTTGCACTGTTCATGTGTACGCATTCATTTACTTCTCAACACAGGCCTATTATTCTACATATTGACTATCCACATGGATTTAAGAACGAGTAGACAGAAAGAGAAAGCAGCAGAGTGAATGGGGAAGAGAGAATTTGATATAACCTCATTTTAAAGTGTAAAAGTAAAGACTAAGAGTAACCGGGGTGAATGCAATCCTGCGAAAGGACAAAGTGAATTGGAAACAGGAACAACAATCTGGCATTTTTCAGAAACTTTATTGTCTTGTATCATCTTGCTCAATAGCTGAAGACATGCACTTAAATTCTAAGTGTTGCAGTTCTGTCTGTGCTACACTTATTCACGGACATATACGCATATTCTGTCACAGTTCCCCTTTTCAAGGGAAAAAAAAATTGTTTCCTATTGTCCACTTTACAACAGGAAATGTTGAAGTCAGATGCTCAGTGGACCACAGTGACATTTATGGGTCAAGATGCACATTCAAATGCAAGTTGATTTTCACAGTAGGGAACATGAGACACAATGACACCTACTTGCAAAACCCTAAGGGCCGACTAAACAAGAGCAAAAAAAAATCTTTAACAGACTATATACTACATGGATTGGTTTCTATCTGGAGAAAAACTTAACTTTGTTGAATGTGAAGGCATGACTTGCACCCAAAGTACTGATTTTTCATTATCTCTCTAGTTATTCTTTATGTTAAATAAATAGATAGGTAGATAAATAAATCAATCAAATTTCCTTTGTGAAATGACTAGAGGTGAGATGGAAATTTTAAGAAAAGTTTAGACTTAGGTGAAGAAATGTATCCAAGTGAAGAAACTTACAATCATCTTCGACTTTGACTTAATGAATATCTTTACTCTGGTTATAAGACTGACAATTTTGTAAGGATCATAAGAAGGAATTACAATAGTGATTAGAATAGCCCCACTTACAACAGCCCTACTTATGATAGTGTATAGTAAGCATCAAGTAAATATTTTCTGGTATTATTATTTATAGAATACGTTTAATGTTTCTGTCACAGAAAGACATTATTATTTACAATGCTACAAAGGTGTTAATTTGACTGCAAGGATCTACACTTGGGTTGGCCTTGGAGCAACCTAATCTTGGAGGACAGCTTTAGCTGATTAGAGGCTAGTGCCAACTCAGGAATTAGGGTAGAAGAAAGTCCCAGCTCCAGCTCTAGAAGAAATGTCTTCGTGGAGATTTCTGGCATGAAATGCTTCAGGGTTAGGTCTCTGAGCACTGCTCTCAGTAAGATATGCATCCTGAACTTGGCCTAGACTAGCAGACTTTATAACGGCCTTTGCAAACAAATGGCCAAGGTCATCTCCAAAGCCTAGATATAGATGACTTTCTTCTGACATAGCCAAATAAAAATATGCCTTCAGAGGATTCTGCAATTTTTTAGGAAAATATTTTGTAAACCAGAAAAGCCAGGTTTTAGTAAGAATATGCAGCTGCAATGTAGAGAACAAAAGAAAACAATTACTTTTGGTTTCTAAAAAAGTTTGTGCTATCTTCATGGCAAAGCTAATTTTGATGAAATGGAAATCACTATATACCCCACAGATTAGTCATTGGAGTGTGGGATTGAACAGTTTCATTACAGTGCAAAAAAGGAACAAAATAACCACTAAATAATAGTCATTTTCAGTAAACAGCTGGCCTAATGCCTTTGTACTAACACATATAACGGTCATCCTTATTTTAAATTGGCATTCTTCTATTATATGACTATTAAATGGTTTAATAAAATTTTATTTTGAAGGTCTATCAAATTACTAATTTGGTGTGACAGGTCATATTTTTAAAATTCTTTCTATATGTAAACTCCATACTTCTCTATTTTAATAAGAAGACCCAGAGTAGCAGCATATTAGCAATTAAATAGTAAACAGGGATCACTTTTATATAGTAAACAATTTTTCATTTAATGAATGTAAGAGTGTAAAAAAAAAGTTCAAAAGAGAAGATAAAAGAAATCTAGTTTGCTCTAGATGAGGAAGCATTTTCAGATCAAAGACTATGAAAACAGCCATCTGAACTTTTTTTTTAATTTAAAAAATTACAGCAGCTTTTTAAAATGAAAAAGGACTTACTAAATGATTTCCATAAAAGATAACAGATGAATTAAATGAACACAATTACTTAAAAACTGTAGATACGTTAATTAAAAAGTTTTTCTCTACAAGTATATGTATACATTGCATACCCTCCCAAACTGTAAAATCTTTTAAAGCCCACAGCCATGTCTTATCTGTGAATTTTTATAACATCTAGTATAGAGCTTTCCATATAATTGTGTTCAATAAATGTTTACTGAATAAGTTAAGTAAGCTATAGGAAATTTTTGTTCTTTAAATTATGTCAAACAAACAAACAAACAAAAAACAACCTGAAACAAAGTTCTGAGAAAAAGCAATTATAGTTTTTCTTACTGAGGGAAAAGAAGAAAAATATCTACGGCTCGACAACAATTGGATGGCACTGCTTCAAACACGAACTAAAAAGATTTCTAAAGTATCCTCCTGAAATCAGAAATTATCTCAAGGAAAATGTTCAACAAAAAAGTTTAGAATGATCCCAAAATACTTAACATAAAAATCTTGTTCCATTATTTGTGCTGTCAGGGTGCTAGATAACACGTGTTGGCATTTGAATCATTCTACTATCTACAGCTGCTGACTTCCAAACTGTGGCTGGTACAGTTGCTGTTTATTGTGCTTCTCTTGCAAAGATGAGTAAAACTAGTTTGCCAGAACTCTAAAGGGCAGGGTGACTCAGAAAAATATGCATACTGATTCAACTTGGTTGACTTTCATTTGTCAGCCTGAGTTTTGTTTCCCATACAAAAACGCATTCTATCGCTAAAATGTCAGAACGATACAGATAATATTTATACCCTGAGAACAATATTTTAAAAGTTACAATTAAATTGTGTCCTGGTAACACCCACTAGAGGATGAGAAAATGTGCAGAGATTTCATGGAGTAATTTCTGACACTGGCAAGCTCTGAAAAACTTTTATACATTTTAGAAAACAATTCGACTTATCATTAATTACATGCTGTTCCCCTAGCAATAGAGGACACACAATCGCATTTGCAATGTCAGAAACTCATTCCTGGGGTGGGTCAGGCAGGGTGGGAATTCATTCGTTGACATTATTCTCAATTGTTTGCTCTTTAAACATTATTTCGTTTGGATTCATTTTGGACTTTTGGAGATCTCACATGATGTTTTATATCAGTGTGAATGTGAAAACGCCCAACCACCTTGTTGAGATATTACTTCTAAAATATGTCTGAGAAAATTTTTTAAAAAGTTTACTCTCATCTACGATAAGTGGATTTAATCAAACATTGAAATGCAATGAGGTTAATGAAATAATATCAATATTTTGTACTTTACAGTAGCACCAACTAACACACAAAGGCTTCTCATTAAATAAGTTGAGATGATATGCTGTGCTCTTATGGATATGATTTTTAGTAGTGAACATTTGTAGCACCAACTAACACACAAAGGCTTCTCATTAAATAAGTTGAGATGATATGCTGTGCTCTTATAGATATGATTTTTAGTAGTGAACATTTGAAATCTCAAGTTTCATTTAAAATTTTGCCTCTAGAAAAATAAAATTAATGAGATATAATTATGTAATATTGCACCTAAATGACCAAAACATCCTGCTTAAACAAACAAAAATCTTCACCAGAAGAGAAATAATGAATTCTACCAAACATTGAAAACTAAAATAATTTTAATCGCATTCCATACAATTATCTCCTGGCATCTTTTTAGATGACTATCTTAAAAACTAGCATTCATTCATATCCTTACTTTCTCAAACAGATAGGGTTTTATATACACCACTTTTTCTGTCTTAATCTTAAAACATCACTGAAATCCTTTCTTACAGAATAATGGCTCTCCCATCAGAGTTAGATAACCTGTGATACAATCTAGCTCTTGATAGTGTGTTTTAATGTATTTAAAGATTGACTAAGAAATCTAATGTATCACTGACATTGTCAAATTTCAAACACATTCTTTCTATTTCCACACAGATTCTCAAAAGACCATGCAAATAAGATGTGAAAACATTAGATTAAAAGTCACAGAATTTATTTTCTTTATATATTGTTAAGGATGAGGGAATGGGAGAGTAGGAAGGCAGCAGAAGGAATTTCTATAGATCACTTTAAAAACAATGGACTTTGAAACCTTTCTTTATCTGTGCAGTGTTTGGTAAAAACAAACAAACAAACAAACAAACAAAAAACTAGGCTTCTGGCTACTGGTGTGGCTTTAACTCCTGCCATCCCTTCTTTCCCTCCCACATGCCCACCTTGCATAATACTGAGTAGAAAGGGATAGGTGGGTAATGGGATACATGGAGCGTGGGAGATAGCATAAACGAAGACTTAGACATATAAACCTGCATGGAGTCTACCAGGAGCTCTAAGCAAAGCAGTCCACTTAGACTTTTAAGCCAGAAACATCCCAGAGTTATCCCAGACTCTATGCCCATTTGATTTTCACAAAAATGAAGGTGGCATAAATGTTAACTTCAGCTTACAGATGGAAAGAATCAGTCAAGCTGTGTACAAAGACTACTCAGGTGGTAGAGAACCCAACTCATTCAAAACACAGGCTTTTAACCCCCATATTATACTACCTGTTGCAGCCAGCATGGGGTCTGTCACCAGGTAGACCTTCCTCTCATTTCTACTGCCACAGCTCGGGATCACAGCTGTTCCAGCTCTCCCGGCCCGCTGCCTGGGACCGGAACTGCTGTGTCATCTGACCGCTCTGTTTCAGTAGCTTCTTCACCTGAGAAATTTTGTGGGGCGGAGGATCTCAAAGGGTGATCTGAGAATCAGCATCATCATCATCACCTGGGAACTTGCAGTAATGCAAATTCTTGGGCCTAACCTCACACCTACTGCAGAATAAGAAAATCGGGAGTGGATCCAGCAATCTGTGTTTTAATAAGCCTTCCAGGTGATTCTGACTGATGGTAAGGGGAGTTACAAAAGGCCGTCCCCACAGCCTCAAGGCTTGGGAAAGAGGAGACGATACTCTGGAGGTTTGATTTACGCTCCCATGGATCAGGCTGAGACTAGACTTGCCGCAGCCCACACCCTTGCTCAGCACATTCTTCTTCCCAGTCCTGTTTACAGGTTCCTCCTAAAGAGTACTTCCCCAGTCCAGTGAACCTTGGACTCTTTTTTTTATAAATTATTATTATTTTTTCAATTAGAATTGACATTTAGTATTACTTTATTAGTTTCAGGTATACAGCATAGTGGTTAGACACTTCTATAATTTATGAATTACTCAATCGCCCACCTGGCACCATATACAGTTATTACAATATTATTGACTATTATTACAATATTATTACAATATTATTGACTATATTCCCTATGCTGTACTTCACGTCCCCGTGACTAATTCTTTCACCTTTTTTACCCATCCCTTCTAACCTCCTCTCATCTGGTAATCACCAGTTTGTTTACTGTATCTTAGGAGTCTGTTTTTGTTTTATTTATTTTTGAACTTTGACTCTTGAATACTGTCCCAGCTTCTTCTTCTAGCCCCCCCCCCCCCCACACACACACACACCATTCGGATGACCCCATTTCCCTGGCTGAGTTGCTGAAGCTCAGGGGACACACAGATGGTGGAGGGAACACCTGGACATGGGAGTGGGAGGATGTCATCTCAGACTTAACAGTCTCTGTGCCACTATGCCCTACCCACCCACCCCATACAGACTTGAGAAAACCACCTAACCTCCCTGAAGCACACATGACCCATTCACCAAAAGGGAATAAACGATTACATCCATCCTGTTTGCTACCTAAAGAGCGAACACGAGGTTCAAGTAAAATAACGATGGCAAACACATTACAAAATATAAAGCCTTAAACATTTAAGGGGCCTTTTCTGTTCTCTAATAAGCAACCTACATTATCTGACCTTTCTTCACATATTCTAGTCAAAGACTCCCTCTCATTGTCACTACTGAGATCTCAGGATCCTCCATGGTCCTCTCCACTGCAAGTGGACAGGGCCAGCACTCTGCGTGACCCTTGCTACCCCACCCTGAATTCCAGTGAGGCCCTATTCTTCACCCACCTTAGGTCCAGCATTTAATCATGTTTGTTGGAATTTGTGCTAATTCTACTTCTTTCACATACCCCAAGTGGATTGCCCTATGTATTTTTTCTTATTTCATTTTATTCTTTTTATTTCCAACCATACTTCTAATCTACTCAGATCATTTAAAAATCTGATTGTATTATACATGGTACAAGCCACTCTTGTGTATGAGTTTATATATGTTTTTTCTCTTTCCACCTTGGCAGTGTTATTTTGAGTCAGACCCAAGAGCAAGTCCAATTGCTTTATTTTAAATAACAGAGGCCACGTCTAGGGTTCACACAAAACATCAGTGTCTACATGTAGAGAGGTCATGAGGTCAACTGTTTTAACAATCAGCTAGTCAATTTGATGAAACAACTGCTTTTTCTCATTTTTCACTGAATTGACTGGTAAGCTGCCTACAGATGCAAACTTAAAGGGAAAAACAAAGGGAAAATGTCTTGGGAAAAAAACTGCTGTCACTGAACAGAAAAGCTCCACAAAAGGGGAAATTCAAAGTAAAGGCTCTAGCTGGTGTAATGAGGTTTCTAGTGCGATGATATAAACAGCCTCTGTGACTGTGGTGGAAGACTCACAAGGACTTCTTGTTGGACTACATATTGAATTCTCTTTTTGTTAATTGTTGCAGTTGATTTCAATTTTATCGTCTTCTCTGTTAGGATATTTAGCACCAGTCAGATTCAAATGTCTGATAATTCACATCTGGTAGTTTCCCAGACCTGAGCAATATTGTTACAATATATTCTTCTTTAATACAACTAAACTGGGTTGTCAAGTAAATGGGAATAAGCTTTCATTTTGGATGAGATTATCTGAGTTAGAATATAAGGCATTGGAGTGTTCCTTCAAGTCACATCTCACATGTGCAGATAATTTTGAAAACATTGATTAATACAGGTGTGGTGTTTTATCATGAAATAGCCATATTTTAAATGAATTACTTAAAATATTTCAAAATACTTAGAAAAATAACGTGCTTTGTTTGCATTTTATCTTTATTGGGGGAGAGGGGGAGTTGTGTATGCCTAAATCCAACTTTTACATGTGTATTTCTTCCTTACGGAAAGGGAAAATATTTACTGCTATATAGTCATGAGCCAGTAATTCCTTGAATCATTTTAATCCTAAAATTGAAGTAATATTTTTGGTAAAGAATAATTCTGCACTGGACAGAATAAGCTTTGGTTAACTTTATTGTAAAGTTACTTATACGTAAGAGATATAATATCTAGGCAATAAAGAAAAATCTTCTAGTTTTGAAGAGTAAAAACAGTACTCATATAATAACGGCCAACTGGAACCCTTAGGCTTTTCTGAATTGAGCAATTTTAGTGATAAATGTCTTTAGAACAAGATGGGGGAAGTCTCTGGTGTCCTTTACACCTGCATATGACCACTGAAGTGGTTTCTTTCAGAGATAAGAAAATATCAAAGCCCAGTTAAATGTTAGCAATTTCAGTTGTTTTTTAACTGAAATGCAATAATCTCTTCATTTATTTCCAACTAGGCTTCTTCTCAATCTTGGCAACTATGAGATTTGACTTGCAAAATATTTTTCAAATGAATTCGTCCCTTTACACTCTTCTCGTCTCTGTTCTCTCTGGCTTGCAAATTTTACACATATACTTTTTCCATTTAACAAGAATATGCTTATCTTGGGCACAGTCTATGCTAATTCTCCCATAAACTAAAAGAATGTATACATTTACTTATAATAACATTTACTATAGCTCCACATATACAATTTCCCATGAAAAACAAATAAAAATGACAGAAAGACCATTTCCAGTGTGTCTTCTAGCTCGCATTTTAGCTTTGAAGTTGCCCTAATTTCCATAGACCTTCTGCACATGATTCAGTATTTCTCTTCATGGACCATTGACATAATTATTTGAATAGTTGGGTAGAAACCCCACTTTGGAAAAGATGACATTAATGGGAAAGTTAAAATGTTAGAATTAAAGATGCATCTCTAAAACTTGACAATTTTAATTGACTCGAGTAGTAGCAGTACCTCATATCCGCCTGGCACTTCACAGTTTACAGAGCACTTGGTTCCTCATGACAACATTTTGCACAGAGGAAAAAAAAATAAAAACTAGAATAACTTATGAAATCTTTGCAAACCAGAGTTATTCTAATTTTATAATTCCCTGACTGGTTATTTGAACTACAGAGTAGAACACATCATAGTAAAGATCTCAACAATAGCGGCAAGGCAAAATCCGACAGATGAAAAACACAAATGATACATAACACTTTTATAGGGTTGTAAGTGGCGGTAATACTTAATCCTACATTTTTAAAATTATCATAATTTCAAAGGCTTTGTAATCGCTCTTTATAAGAAAACAATTTCATCAAAATATCCTGGTGAGTTGTCAATGAAATAGCTTCTGTATAAATTGACAAGCATGAATTGGAGCTATTAATAATTTGTGTACCATCTGAATTATGTTTAAACCTCTTTCAAAAAGAATGAGTCACTACAGGTCTTTGGAGCCACACTATGGAAAAATATTGTCGTGGGCCAAAAATCAACAATGTCATGGACCTCTGGTAGCTAACGGCTATGGTCATGGTGGGTCTACCATGTTTCTTTGGCAAGCACATCCTTAATGAAGTTTTTTTTTTATCGATTGACTTGTAGTTTGATTGGTTTGTTCTAGCATTTTTACAGAACAAATTAAATGAGTTTAAAAATATTTCTGACAAAAGTGATTAAAGCCATCATCTTTTTTTTTTTTTCAAGACAAGTTAAATATTGGATATTCTTTGGGACAATTTTTATAAAGACAAAGGCAGGAAATACCATAAGAATTATTGCATTAAAAGTATTTATTATTTATAGCCTATGTATGAGAGAGAGAGAGAGAGAGAGAGAGAGAGAGAGATTAGTTTTCAGATCATGGAGTTCAGATATATGTCTGGAGGACATTAGCCTAGAAATAAGATTTTAGGAGGAAACAGGTTTAATTTCACAGATATAAAATAGAATGTTTAAATCCATGATATAGTGTGGCAGTAAACTGTAAGTAGGTGTAGCTGAGAGCAATACCTGGCACTTTGTATAGAGATAGGTATTTGCAACAAAGCGACACAGTTTTGGAAAGGAAATTGATTAGACATGATCATGATATACATGAGCAATTTGGCAGGTAAAACTCCATCTTCTGAGTCAAGCCAGCTGAGCAATTCAGACAATGATTTGTGTATAAAGTCTCATCCTGCCTGAACCCTACATCGAACCAACTATATAAATAATGCAGAAATGAATGTTTAAGTTATCTAGACAATCTCCCCCTTTATTTTCAACATAGACACTTAGTCTTATGTATTATTTATATTATTATAACATATGTGCTGTTTAGTATAATCCAGTTCCAATAATATACTTGATCAAATGTTTTAATTTGTCATGCTTTATGAAATTATACCAGTTTTACAGTGAATTAAATCAGTTATCTTATATATATTTCTTCAGGATGAAGGTGAGTTGTTTTCACAATGATTTAGCTTAGATATAAATAGCTTGAAAACTATCAGTTTAATTGAATTTCCATCTAGAACAGTGAATCATATTATAGAAATATTTCAAATGCCATAAAACATGGGTTTTACTTGTTTGTATTTATCTGATTTTGGAAATTTGCTTGTTTTAAAGATCTTTATGACAAACATAAATTTTATTTTATACTTATTTTGTCAAGAAGAAGGTTTATAATTTACCACTTTTATATGGGACTATAAAAGAGGTTATGTGTATTAGTATCGTATTGCTATTATTTACAGCTTTTGTTGGTAGACAATGCTAATCCAACATTGTTTTCTCTTTTTGTGTTTTATTTAAAGCCTTCTTACCTAGGAAGTTTTCCATTCAAATTGCATAAACAAATGATATGAATAGATAGAAACATAGGTATTGTAAAAAAAAAAAATTAAGTAGATTTATTCTTTAGTACAAGTTTATGCATAACAGTTTAACCAATAAGTTGGTAAATAATCTTTCCCTTAATAATTATAAAATAATTATTACATAGCAACTTTATTTGAAATCTGAATTATGAATTTTTGTTTTAGGACCAAGTCATTTTGGAAAGTGATTTATATCTGTATATCTATTTTCTTTCAGTAACTATATGCCAGTCAAAGATCTTGGTACTAGTTTCAGTAGAGAGCAAAACAGACATGTTCCCTCCCTCTCAGAATTCTGACTAGACACAAAGGTCTCCTTTAGTATCTTTATATACCAAATTCTTTCCTGCTTTGAGATCTCAAATCTCTTACCTTTGCCAGAATGTTTTTTTTTCCTTAATATCATCCCTTTTTCTCATCCCTCATATTTTTAGTTCTCAGCATTACGGTTACTTTTTCACAGAGGTCTTTCCTGATTTTCTAGAGTAAGCCTTCCCACAAGTCCCTTCTTCCCTTTTACTGAACTCTAATGTCTTCAAAAACAGTTATTATAGTTTAAAATTTACATACATTTTTGTGGTGTATTTCTCTGTTTTCTATCTTTTCTATTAGGTTTACAGGCATAGAACTGTAAGGGCACAGACTTTGTCTGTTTTGTTCATCAATGTTTACTGTCATCTTATGGTGTGTCTAACACATAATAGGTGCTCAATAAGTATTGGTTGAGTGAGTACATAAAATAATACCCCAAAATAATATAGGTATATGACTGAGATAAATTCTCTCAAAGAAATATGATGCTCTGTGGCCATATGAACGGGGACTTGACCTGGGGAATCAGAGAATGTTTTCTTGAGAAAGGGGATTGGGAGAAGGGAAGCATGCAGAAGAAACAGTATGGGAGAATTCCTATGAGGGAAGAAGTACAGCTTATTCAAAGAACTGAAATAAGACTGGAATGAGTCTGGAACTCAGAAAAAAAGAAGTTTGGAGTTTGAAATGAGGCTGTAGGGCTCAAGGCAGGGGTGAGATCTTGAAAGGCTTAGCTGATCGTTTAAGGGACTTCTTTATTCAAATGATAATTAAAAGGCATGCAATGGTTTTAAACAGGGGCGGAACATAACTAGGTTTAAACTTTTTGAAAAGCACTCCAACTGTGGTATGAAAACTGATAATTTGGGGAGAACATAAACAGAAAAAAAAAATCGAGCAATTAGGAGGAGATGTCATTTAGCTGAGGGAAAGGGACATCTTAGAATATAAAAGAGGCATTGGATGTGATGACAAGGAAATACATTTAAAGACAGACATGTTAACAAAGTGGATAATGTGAAGTGAGGGAGGAAATATTTCAAAGCAATGTCTCTCTTGCATATAGCTGGATGATGACTGTGCCATTCTCTGAAAGTTAACTCTGGAAGCGGATTAGGGTTGGAGAAGACTGATTCTAAAAGAGTTTGGTTGAAACGTGATATTTTAGGTGTGTATGGAGTTATACAAATAAAGGTGGCAAGTAGATAGTTGCATACATGAGTCAGGATGTTGATGTTCAGAACTAGAGATGAAGTTTGTGAATCAAGGACATTAGGTGGTAAAGAAAGCAATGGACATAAACGGGTTCTCTTAGAAGGAACTATAGAGTAAAATAATAATAATAATAAAAAAAAACAACTAAGATTTTAGCTTAGCTTTAGCCCAACTCAAAGTCATGAGGTACTCTCAATATTAAAAGCATCGGTCACTTTAGGAGAACTATTATGGTAAACTGCTTTGGGCCTACATCAGATAGCGTGTGCCTAGGAGGGTTTAGCTTCAGTATTTGTGATGAATATGACATAATTTATACATGTAACCTAATTTAAAAATACATTTTAATGTTAACATATTTGTGATCATTAATGTTGATGGGAATTTCTGGCTTATCCTCAGAAAGAGATTCATTAAATTTTCATAATGAAAAAGATGATTTCATTCTAATTGAAACTCTATTTTATAGTGAAGAAAGCAAGGTTATGAAAGTGTCTAAACACTCTTCCAAGGCTACAGTCATCAATAGAGTGTGAATCGAGCCTAAGGTTTTCAACTTATAATCACTTTCTCCCATCATTACGGTTTATCTCCCATTATATATATTATCTGTAGATTCATCTTTATATAGATCTAAGACCAACTGTAACTTAGGTCATTGAGCATTTCATTGCAATAAGCTTTCGTTTGGAATTTTAAGTCCAATTTAGAGCTTATTTTGAAGCTCAAAACTATCCTAGAAAGATGGTGCCTGTCAATTAAACTATAGAAAAAGAAAATGCCCCTTGCCCCAAGCCTCACATATCACTTTAAAAGAGCTCATTAGTAATGGTTTTATTGGAAAATATATTGAAAATGGGTCAGTGGATAGGAAAAACTTAATTCGTGAAGCAACAATTCTGTTGCTTATGTAATCTCTTCTAAGAATTTTTTTTTTTTTTTGCATAAGAGATTTCCATATTTTCCTAAGGGATATTTATTACCAACCCCACCAATTTAACCCAACTCAAACTGGAACATTTGATATGAAATTTGAAGTCACTGGATTGGAAAACTCCAACTATATTTCTCCACTAATTTTTCCTTCATTTTGTATGCAAAAATTTATTTTCAGAGAAAAATGTTTACCCCATAGCTGCCATTGTAAAGCAATGATATTAATTTTTATGCGGCATATGAAAATCAAGCTGGCTACACTATGGCTGCATATAAGAGAAATGTCATCTCGATGGCCTTTGGATGACGTAGAGCATGTGTCAGCCACCTCTGCAGTGTCCACGATAGTACCTGACATAGTGAGTACTCAATGTGCGTCTGTTAAAAAGGTAATAAAATACATTGCCACCTTCAAATTCTTTACATACTTTGGTTCCATCTTGCCTCATATCTAATTAACATTTATTTTCCAAATTATGCTAGATAAAGCTAATTTAATAAAAGTATGTAATAGTGAAAAAAATGTGAGATTGCTAAATTCTGAAACAATAGAAAAGGCCATATAAAACATTCATATTTATTACTACCCAGAAGCCACAATACTTCCAATATAACTCATTTTCCAAACTGCAATGAAACAGTTCACATTATAAAATATGAATGATTAATCTAAAAAAAGCTCTATCTTCCACATGAAGCATAAGTCTTATATCTTATGTTTTCAAAGGGCATTCAATCTGCTTTTTGATTTGATAATATTTCTGGGGAATAACTTCAATTCAAATATACCTAGATTTAAGCAAGTTTATCAGGACAGGCAGACCTAGACTTGTTTTTTAGCCGGTAGCCCACATGACAAATCTTCAAGGGCCATAAAGTCATTATCATCAAGTAGCTTTAATTTGACCGCCTTCTGTGTCTGCAACACTGGACTAAGTGTTGGAGTGATTTATGTGGCAGTATTAAATATATAGAATCTGTTTTTAATTCAACTTTTGAGTGAAAAAGTATGAGATTGCAATTTGAGAAAATTTGATGACTATGCAATACATGAAAAGGGTTCTTATTTTGAATTTTGATGTAATTCCTGGAAATAATATTTTAACAAAAGCGAAAAATTTTGGAAACACAGAGCGCTCTTCTAAATGTGGGTCCAAAACACTAATAGAGTATGTATATTAGCCTGCCGAATATCGGACTGTTTACTCAGAAAAACTCTGATCCAAAAAATTCATCAGCGGCCCCTCAACTATCCACTTTTCCAAATCAGCTATTCCAAGGTTATGTTCTGGGGAACACTTAAGAGAAATCCTGTGGAAAAAAAATTTTACATACTCAAGTAGTTGTATGGAATGCTGTCTGCTGAACTACTTTCTTGGAATTTCATAGTGCGTCATGGCTTAATAAGGCATTTGAGAAGAAGTCCTACACAAAAACAACCTGTTTGAGTTTCTCGGACTTAGCATTTCTCAGACTTCATTAAACATACAACAATCTTTTTTCATAGATTGTTTACTAACATTCCAGTAAACTCCAGTCTTGAAAACCTCGGCTAGCTATATTGATAAGATTATTACTGTAATTGTAAAATCTCTATTTTGTGCAGGGTAGAAATTATGAAATACCCTGCTCTGTTGATTTATAGACTGCAAGTGCAATCATATAAAATGTGATTTTGCTATAATTCTACACACACACACACACACACACACACACACACATTTTTTCAAGGTGGGCCACCACCCCTTTGATAAAATTTCCCTGTGGAAAGTAGTGTAACCCAGAAGATTTTGAATTAAGAACAAACTTAATTTATAATAGCTACACATGTTAAGAAACAATAATATGAAGTAACAGTACATTTATTATTATTATTTTCAGTTCTTCTATTTAAAAGGAATTGTAATTAGTAAACTGTTTCTCTGAAAAGTATTCTTGTCAGCCACCATTAATATTTATTGACCTGCTTGCTTTTCCATGACATTTTTCTCCACTCTTAGAAATATCTTTTTTAAATAGACTTCATTTTCTAAAGCACAAAGTACAGAAATTTCCCACGTAACCCATGCCTTGCATATGCTCAGCCTTTTCCATCACCAATACCCGCCCCCCGACCAGCCCACACTTTATGAGCCCGATGGCGGGCCAAGTACTCTGTTCTTCAAGCCTCAGTTTCTACTTCTGTAAATGAAGATCACACCTGCCGTGTAATTTATTTTGAAGATTGATTACATTATATGTAAAGTATCTAGCATTCCTGGCACATAAAAGAGAAATTAGTGCTAGGACCTATGAGGTACATGAAAGTACTTTCATAAACGTTATAGAAATAAAACATAATTACCAAATATCATTATGATAACATATCATACTAACTGCTAGACTATTTCTTCTTCCCCTTTAATTTGAGTGGCCTTCTCCTACAGAGAGACAGGATTGAAGAAAGTTGTGTTTGAATCCTGCCTAGTTGCTTATTTATTATATGATCTTGGTTCATTTCATTAAGTATGGGTTCTTTGGATAATAAAGGGAGTTGGTATCACTTCATTCAGAGAATTAAGTTTACATAAGATGATATCTGAACAATCTTTAGCACAGTGCTCGGATGGCAGAGGTAATAAATGTTAATTTTCTTCTTTTTGTCTCAGAAACTAGCGTTAGTATCATATATAATAATAACAAATAAAGCAAATCTTGCATTTTTAGAGTGCCTGATGTGTATTCAATCTCACTTAAAAATCACAGTAGATTTCATATTATTCTCTGCTTCACAGGAAGAGAAAGTAAGGCTCAGAGAGGTTAAAAGACATGCTCAAGAGAGAGAACTCGCAGTCTCGTGAGGTGGCTTCATCACAGTCCACTGTCCCCTGGAGAGATTCTCGCAGCTTTCTCATTATAATAGAAATGCACATACATTTATGCTATGTGCTCCATTTGCGAACATAGTTGCTGACTCTTTAGAGGGGGCAAATATTCCGAGGTACTATCAAAAGAATATATTTTGGAATTCTGCAACTTAGCACCTCAGAAGTTTTGAGGGATATCTTTTAAGTAAGAAAAATGAAAGGAGAAACAGCCTATTACATCTTGGGGTCCGATCCTTCACATGTGCCAGAGATGTCAGAACTTCTGTCCTGAGCCAGACGAACGGTGGTCGCTATTGCTGTCTGAGAAACCAGGGCTCACCGGGGCAGTCCTTTTAATGCATGGATCAGAACTACCCGGTGCAGGCCCTTTGCCATTGCCAGGAATGCAATACTATAAAAGCAAAGTGTTCTTCCTATTAATAACAATTTGCTGGGAAAGTAGACAAATGGCATAATACTAAACTGCTATCCAGTAAGTACTCTTCTTGGGTATAAAGGGTCATAGCAGGGAAAAAATATTGTTTGTTGACCACAGGCACTAAGGAGTTTTGCATAGCTCCCCTTCTTTCCTCAGCTAACTCTGTGAGTCAATTACTGTTATTCAGATGAGAAAATGGAAAGTCAGAAGGGTGAAAATACTTGCCCCAAATCACACAACTAATAAGCAGTTAAGCCAGGAGTGACTGAGGTGGGTTTGCTCCCAAGATCACACTCTACCCACTTACTGCAGAGATCTGGATGATCTTAAACCCAGCCTAGTTTCTCCACTAATCTGTGCTAGTAATTACAGCTTGAATATGGCAGCCTTTGAGGGAGTAAATATACTAGCATTCTCATGTGACTTTATATATATTCAATATGTGGATCAATTTATTCATTACAAATGTTAGTGATAATTGCCCTCATATTTATAATAAAAGGCAACTTGATTATGATTTTTGAAAAATATGAAGTAATTGTTAAGGAGTCTAATTTATTCCATCTAATATTGGGCAAATCTTAGAGCTCTTCATCACTTTCTAATTCTAACCATTTTCTTTCATGGAGAACATTACCTACCCATGTTGGTAGATCATTTTCTATAAATTATGTACAACTCAAGTAGCAATGTGTAATACCACTACTTAAATAAATATGTATTATTTATAGTGTCACAGGTGAAGTATTGAAAGAAATGATATAATTTGCCAAGAATTCTATTTTGAAAATAACTTGTCCAGAATGCTGAACCTGTGCAATACTGACTTTTTTTCCCTGCTGTTTAGATTTTTTAGTAATAAATGTGTGTTATAATAAAATATTTCAAATAAACACTGCATTATTAATGTACCTTGTACTTGCCCTAGGGCAGCAGAGGCATAAATGGTTCATTTAAATTCTGGGCTCTTCTTGCAACACACACAGTACTTCTAATAGTTCTCTAAGTAAAGACTGAAGCTTTATTGTTTCCATTTCTACATGAACGCTGATATGGTACCTACAGTATTTAATGCTCTATGACCCAGTGTACATCTTTTTCCTCTTGCTTCAGTGCCAGGTATCTATAGAAAAACTAATATTATTTAATATTGCTAGTATTTTCAAAAGAAAACATATATAGGTGAATTTCTCTAATTCTGTAAGATTCTTTGTATTTTTTTTTTCTTTTTGTCTTTCACTGGCTTCAAAACAATCCATTTTAAATGGTGACAAAATGTATGGGTCTTAACTTATGTTATAGAGCATTTCAAAGCCAAGAGAATTAGTATAGCAATATCACTTTGTGCTTTGGGACATTAGTAATCTAGAATTATCAGAGAAGAAAACACGATAACAAACTGGTCACTCCAGCCAATTACTTTTTACCACAATGGACTAAGGGACAGAACCCTTTTGCCTTCTCATTTTTCAAATTCATATATATTACATTATGTAGTTTCCATTAAATATTACCTAGTGGTTAATTAAAAATTATGAAATGGCATTTGTTTTAAAGTATTAATCAATAATTGCAATCCATTTACCCTGAGTGTAGAAATCAATTTCTAGAAGTAGTATTATAAACTGTTTATCTTCTACATTTTTCTGGCTAAGATATACTTTTGGATAATCATGAAAAGCAAATTTCATATCTAATATTAGAAATTGTAAACTGCCTTTTAGCAGAATAATCATAACCTGATTCTTATTAATAGCTTTCTAATAAAGCCATCTTTTATATTTCTCTACACGAGGCTTCAACTTGTTACTGCTGTGTTGAAATATTTCAGCAGGCAGATACAGACTCGCATTCTCTCTAGAGGTCCTATCAAACAAGTATTTCAACACAGTCATAACATTCTTAAACAGAGTGGACTCCAAAGTTAAGGTCAGACTAATTTACTGAACAGGCATCCAGGTGTGCCAGGCACTGGGCAGACATCTCTCCAGGTCAACTAGAGAGTAAGAGAGTGAAAGCAAACAGTCTTCTTAGAGAGGTTCCTCATCTGCTGATATGTTTGGGTTGTCTGACCTAGCTTAAGTGATTCTCAAATTTGAATGGAAGACTTACTTAAACTAAGAAGGAAGGAAGAAGAGGATGAAAAGAATGGGAAAGAAGAATAAGACAGCCTATTTACTGAAAACCCTAACTCCACTTCCCTGTGATTCCTGATAAGGTTCACTTCAATAATTACCCCTTAAAGGGATAGGACTTAGGGATATGATTTTATCTCCTTAATAAACAGGAATTTGAAATAGTGATTTGAAAGTACATGGTCTCTAGAGCCAAACAGCCTTGATACAACTCTCCAAAAAATCATTAAGTAGCATAGGACCTTGAACGAATATTTATCCTCTCTTGGAGTCCCTTCAACAAATAAAGGTGGATGATAATAGGGTCAGGGTCACGGTAAAGATTAAATGCATTAGTATGTAAGGAGTTTAGGCCAGTGGCCAGCATTTGGTAAGTCTTCAATATATCTTAGATACTATTACAATAATATATTCTTGGCTATTTGAGGGACTTAAGCCTCTGCTGGCTAAACAGGGCTAGATTTTTACTGGAAGAATGTTTCTCAGGTACCTTCTTCATTCCTGACTATGCTGTATATTGTGAGAAAACTTCAGTTACTCATTATTTACCTATTATTGGTGCTATTTTGAGCAGAGCACTTTACTAGGCAATGAACAATGTGTTTCTTTCTTTCTTTCTTTCTTTCTTTCTTTCTTTCTTTCTTTCTTTCTTTCTTTCTTTCTTCTTTCTTCTTCTCTTCTCTTCTCTTCTCTTCTCTCTCTTCTCTTCTCTTCTCTTCTCTTCTCTCCTCTCCTCTTCTCTCCTCTCCTCTCCTCTCCTCTCCTCTCCTCTCCTCTCCTCTTCTCTTCTCTTTCTTTTCTTTTCTTTTCTTTCTTTTTGCCCTCCTATTTACTATCTATCTATCTATCTATCTATCTATCTATCTATCATCTATCATGTATCTAATCTATCTATCATCTATCTATCATCATCTCTCTATGGTTATATTCTCAAGTGCCTTGCTATCAAGGAGAAGAGACAAAACAAAAGAATATCAAGTCATTAAAGTGTAAGTCAAGTTTAACTTTCTGATATTATGAAGTCCTTGAGTGACAGATAATTAGAGGAAAATCTACAGAGAAAGAACAGGAAGAGCAAAGATGGAGAATCGGAGTTGTTTTGGGTTGAAGGTGTGCTTCCTCTAATCCATGTGTTAAAGTTCTAACCCCCAGCACCTCAGAATCTAAACTTATTTGCAAATAAGTTTGTTGAAAATAGAATTAGTCAAGATGAGGTCATACTGATGTACATGGTCCCCTAATCCAATATCACTGGTATGCTTATAAAAGTGGTAATTTGAACGCAGACACACTGCCATGTGAAGATTGGAGTTATGCTACCACAACCCAAGGGACTACCAAAAGCTAGGAAAGAGGCCTGGGACAGGTCTTTCCCCATTACAATCCTAGCAAACTAATGTAGAAATAAAGATGGAACATGAAGAGGACTAATCTGATTTCAGATAAGTAGAGTTAAAGGACAGTAATTAGTAAGCCTAGATAAGGTAGAAACAACTATGAAGAGATAAGAAAGCCAAAGAAGTGTGGACTTTATGTTTTAATATATGTGTGCACATCTATGTACATGTGTATGAAAGTGTATGTGTCTGTATATACTTATATATTTCATATATTCATTCTATTCAACAAATATTTGAGCATCCAACAAATATATGCCAGGCACTGTTTTAGATAGTTGTGATACACTGTGTAAAACAAAATTATCACACAGATAAGAATTCATGCCATTGTGGTATTTATGTTACACATTGCAGGAGAAATATTTCTTTATATGAAATATTAAGTGGAAACTCCTTATATAAAACCAAAGAAAGTAAATTGCTCCGATAGGAGAGCTAAGCGGTGAGTGTGGACAGTAGATGAGTGGTTACTGTTTAACCTGCTTGTCTCACACCTCAGTGCCCAAGTGACAGGTCCTCAGCCTCTTTCCAGAGTTCTAGAGCTTTCTCTGAAGAGGATAATTTGTGAGTTATTGTCATAAGCCAATGGCAGTGGTGGTAGATTCTTAAAATAGAATGATTAAAAAACTATTTTAGGAGAATTGTCTGGTGTTGATATGCAGTATGGAAAACAATAAAAAGAGAGGAGAAAGCCAAGGTGAGGAGAAAATTAAGAGGCTAAGAGCAGGGATTAATGGGTGGATACAGTGGCAGTGATGTCTTGATGAGGTCAGATATATGTAACAAGGGGCATTTGGAGTAGTGAGAATTATGAAGGAGAATATGGGATTTAGGAAGAAACAAACTTCCAATCTATCTTAAGAATTTATCTTAACAGGTGCAACATATGCAAAGATACATGTGTAAGAATGTACACTATAGTACTCGCCATACTAATAAAAATTTTAGCATTTATCAAAATATGGTTTTGTGGCTACATCTAAACAGTAAGAAATTATGTAGTCATGGAAAAAATGAGGTATATCTTTTCTGTGCTGATATGGAAAGGTCTCTATATTGTGTCATGAAATGAGATGAGTTGTAGAAGCAGTAGATGTGCCAAGGGCAGAGAGAGGGGAACAAGTCAACCCCAGGTGCAGGCTATAAGGGGACACATTCTCTGTAGGGTATTTAAAAATGTTTATGAAAATGACTATATCCGGTATACTTTTTATTATCACTGTGCACTGGCATTTTTAAAATGTCAGTGATAAAATACATTTCCATGAAAATAATTTTATGCATCTAAGTTTGAAACATTTGCTACAGTTACTAGTAAGTTTTAATAACATATATGTAAACTTCAAATTAGTACAGTTTTATTACTTACCCCTTGATTATCTTTATGTTCTATTTAGAAGTTAATTCAGAGAACTTTCAGTTATAGAGTTGCCCCCTGACTCAGCAACTCATATGTGTTTTGAGAGAAAGAACTCAAGCTTTGTTTTTTAACCTTTTCAATCACTGTGCTATCGTGGTTTATTTTGAATCTACTGTTTAAATGTAGGAACCGAGGACACAAACTGGTTTCAAAGAGAGCTTGAACAATCCTGAACCATTATGATTTTGGAAGTTCTTACAAAATGTGATAGAAATCTATAATGAATTTTCTGGTGAAGATGTATTAGTGGAAAGTTTTTTGACTGCATATATATTTGAAAGCTGCTAAATCCTATTCCAAAGGAAAAAAGATATGGAAAAGATAGTAATTTCTGAAATTTTTGTGAAATGGAATGATATAGATCTCTTCCAGATATTAATTGTACCTATTTTTAGATTTTTTACTGAATATACATAAATTATGTGAACATTTTTACATCTTATATTTCTTGAACATTATTATTACTATTTTGTGATTATTACCCAAAATAAAGGAGGATGTTTAGAAATTATCTTTAAGTATCAAATGCAGGTTTCTACATCTCTTTGTAGAATAGTATACAAACACTCATATACACATAGATGTATGTGTATATATATATATGATTCTACCCGTTAACAAACATATGTATAGCTATGATACATACATTCATGTCACATGTATAAATGCACACATAATATCTGTATTGATGCTTGACTCTGTACAGAACATTTTGGAAAGATGCACCAGAATATGTTTCTCTTAGGAAATGAAAAAGGTAAAGAAGACCTTCAGTTTTCAGTGTGAATCTTCTGTTCTATTTTCATTTTAAATAATGTCTATATATTATTTTGGTAATATTTTTAAGGTTAGTTTAAGTTGTAATAGAAAATGATCTAATATTTAACATCTATAATGATTCATGACTTGCTCAGGAGTTTATAACAGAGACGATGTTGTGGTGCCTTGGAGTGTGGGTTATGGACGCTCTCCAGCTGATTCTGAAACCTGGCTTGGCCAACCTCTAGAATGTGAGCTAGGGACACCAGATCACCTATCTGAGCCTCACTTTCTACTCTAGTGAAATAGGAATAAGAGAATCACCTACCTAATAGAATTAATGTGAGTATGAAATGATTTAATCTCTATCAAATATTTGGAAGAGTACTGGTGCTGTTAATGTTGCCTTTTAGAAGATTATTATCTCACTTAAAAAAAAAAAGGAAATACAATAACAAAATTTTGGGAGATAACGTAAGATTAAAGGAGATGACAAACAGCATAGAGGGCAAACAGTATTCATCACCTTCAGTGTTCTTCCTGCTTCTCTCACAGGGCTAAACACCAAGGTGGGGAAAGCATGGTAAATGGTCATGTAGGTAGCAGGGTAAAAGGCATAGCACCAGACAGAAGGCACTGCTGACATGATGGGCAGCTGAGCCTTGTAAAGAGACTGGGAATAAGGGAGATACACTGAATTTCAGATCTTTGGCTGTTGAAGCACTGCGCTGACAAGTTGCGACCAATATAGAAGTTGAGTATTGAACTTGAAAGTCTGCAGAGACATCTATGATGCTGACAGTGATAGCTAATAAGACATGTCAGGTTCTCATGCTAGGCACTTTTTTGATATTAATTCATTTAAGCCTTACAACAATAGTCTTTTACAATAGGTGCCATTATTATTCCTATTAAAAGATGAGGAAACTAAGGTATGGAAAAGGCAAGAAACTTGCCCAGGTGGTCCAGCTCCAGATCAGTCTCTTAACCACAACACTAAATTATTCCTGAGTCGTATTGAGGAATTATGTGTTCTAAGAGTCCTCAGTGCCATTACTTGACAATTCAGGTCATCAAGGATAATGGTGTAAAAGAAGAATAAGAAGAAAACAATAAAATCATCTGGAATGGTGAAAATAGTTGCTAGGGGAAGCAAAAGATAGCAGCCTTGATAACTGAAAAGGGATCACAAGAAAATCAGATTCTGGAAGCTGAGGAAGGCCTGTCAGTCAATGCCAAGAAAAGTAGTAAGTAATGTGAATCCAGAAGAATTAACTTTCTCTCACTTGTTTCTTTCCATCACTCTTTCCCTGGCCCATGAGGGATGTTGAAGTCAAAATTCCCTCTGCAAATGTGTTCCCTTAATTTTGTAAAATGTTCTCCCCATCTTTGCTTGCCGAAATCATATAGCATATGTAAAGCTAAGGCAAAAGTTATGTTTCATAAAATTTTTCCCAAAACTCCCATTTGAAACTAAAATTAATTTGACCTAACTTTGTGCTCCCTAAAATCTGTTTTATAATATTTTTCCTTTAAATGGTAAGCTCATTGGTGAAAATGGAAATAAGGGACATGAGGTATCTAGGAAATATTAAGGATGGAGAAGTAAAGAGAAGAGAGGGGAAACTGATTTTTTAAAAAAAGTCGATGGACTTCAAATATTTATGGTATAATTTTGATGATTTTTAACATCATTACATAAGAATGTATGATTGCCCCAAATCCATGTGCATTTGGAGAAATTCAAGCAGTTGCTGCTGTGTAAGTTAAGGAAATATGCAGAACCCAGAAGAGGGCCAACCTCCATCTCTACCAACCGATATATCGCCTGTGGAGAGAGTTGAACTAGGAAAAACAGTAAAGGACTCAAACACACTTCAGGGACTGGGAATAAAGCCTTCCACACAGGATATTGTCCAATCTCCTGGAAAATGTTTATGAAACAAAGCATTTGTTTGACTAAGTCATCAATAATCAGTGATAATTTCTTTCATCTAATTGAAAATTTTTTTTTAAATAATTCTACTAATTAGAAGTTGGTCCGGTATAACATAAAAATGGAAAACAGGAAAACGAATTGTCCAGTAACCCTGCTGGCCAATTTATTAGTAGTGTGCAGCTTCTAGACTCAGGATGTAGTTGATCTTGAAGAAATTATAGTATTTAATTTTTATCTTTTATCTTTAATTGGTCTATGACCATTTGCTACCAATAGTGTTTGGCAGCCTGTGGTACATTTTGTTCTCTTTTTCTACCCTATTTCCATTAATAGAAAATAGGAGACAGTAAAAGAGTAATTCTAAGGGGGCAAAAAGGGCTCTTAGAATAAATTGGGCAGAATCAATGTGTAAAACCCTTCTAGAAGAAGAATATAAAGCACTTAGTTGTTTATTGTTCTGTGACTTACTTCGGCCCTTTCATTATGTGGCTGACATGAGACATATATGGTTCAATTGTTTCGTGTCTTCATAATACTAAAATTATTCAGTACGAAGCATACATTAAAATCATGACACAATGCCCTAATGGGAGAATAAAGTATTAGGTCTATGCCCAGGCCAAGGTCAGGAAGAAAGTCCCACGCTCAAATTCCTAGGATGCCCGTATCCCAGAGAAAGGGAACAAGGGACATTGGTTCAAAAGCCTTCTATAGAAGTAATAAAACTGTGCGATGATTACATAACGCATATTGTATTAATTAAGTGATAAACATAATCAACAGAAATAATCTATATATATTAAAGTATGAAGGCCCATGGATTTTTTGTGTTTTATGAGCAAATGAAAATAACTCAGTCATTTTAGCCCACTTAATACCATATCATGTAAAACTCAGCATTGAATAAAAATATTGGGGAAAAAAATCCCATGATTTTATTCAGTTTCACATCTCTATCTAATGAAAAATAATTCAGCACATATAAGCCAGAGCAGAGAAAAACTTCATTGAATTTTGAAATAAATATATTCTATCAATAATAAATGTTAGCTAACTAACATTGCAAATGAATTGCAATTCTGTGACATTCTTTGCTTTTCTACTATAGAAAACTTGTGGGGGGAATGCCTCTTTAAAAGAAAATGCTGTTACTATATGAAAAATTTTGAAACAATTAGTCTGTTATCGCAAACACTATCAATTTGATAATGCCAAGTCAAAGAACTGAAAAAGAAGAGTGAGTGTTTTTAAAACTGCCACTCCTCATCTGACTGCCAAACGCATACCTTCTGGACCTTAAAAGGGCCTCTTCAAGGAGAAGAAAATGGCAAAGAAAGAGGGGTAAATCTATTTAATATTTAATGGGCTTATTAAAAGAAAGTTTCTCCTTTCATTAACTGTGGGGAGTGGGAATAATATGGAAATGAAAACAACTAACCAGAGGAGACCCCATAATTGTACCTCCCAAGACAACAATATCAGCATATCAGTTATCAGTTTTCTGAATTTTAATGATAGTTTTCAAACAGGGCTCATGATTCAATAGGGGCCAGTAAAATTTTACACTATCTGTTTAAAAATTTCTCTCTCTTTGGGTACATTTTTGATTAGAGCTTTGCTCTAGGTATTAGTCCAAAGACTGAAAATTGCATCGAACTTTTAGCTAAGCGGCCTTCAGAAAGTAGGGGGAAAAGGGACTCCTGCGCAGAAATTAAAAAGGGATTTTGTCAAGTTTTGTCATCTTAAATAATTTCTCAACTTAGTACAGAAGAATTATGTGAAAAGACAACTTACCAAATATTGTCATCTCAAAAGTGCTTTCTCATGAGCCAGCTGGATCATTAAATGAGTAAGCGGATTTAATTTTTACTCATTTTAAATAGTCAGTTCATGAGAATGTGCTGATTTTAAAGAGTAAAGTAAGACCAATGAAAAACTGTCACCATGAATTTTAAAGTCAATTTATAGATCATTAAATATTTTCATCACTACATAATTGGTATAACATTTTGCCTGCAAAAATTTTAAGATTATTTATCTTTAAATAAGTTGAAATTTGTATCATTGTTCATTACGTTTACATACTTAAGTTCGGGTCCACGCTTAATTTCTTTATTCTAACAACTAAAATAGGCATTGTGGTGCTTTCTGAAGCTTGTTGCCCTCTGACTTAATGAAAACAGAAACCATTTGTGTCAATGATTGAATACAAAGTAAGATAAAGTAGAAATAAAATTTAATCCTTAAAAGTACAGACTTAAAACATTCGACATAAAAGTATACTGAATATCATCTTTTGTATTAGTTGCTAGAAATTAATCCATTCATAATGACTCAACAGGTACAAAACATATTGAATGAGGGATTTTTCCAGTAATGTAAGAGGCACTGAGCAGATGCGCTTTGTACCAAACGATTTCATATTTCAATGTGACAAAATAGATGAGCCACATAAAGCCTAATTTCAGTCGCAAATTGCAAGCTGGAATAAGTTCCAGAATAGTAAACAATTAGCTGCTTTATTTTCTTTCTAATAAGACTAAATTACCAGATAATATCTACTGGCATCAACTTGGCTAATAAAAATCTGTTTAATAGGATTTGCCATTTTTCCAATTGCTATCATGATCAGCTTTGCATTTTGATTATCTCTAAACTTTGCCTCAATTTTCTCATAGAAAAGCTCTCAGTGGTAATTGCTTTAACATTTATTCCAGGTCAAGTGGTTAAGTATGAATAATGATCTGTCAAAAATGTACAGTAATGCCGTCAATAGAGCAATTACCATTTAGCTGGAGATTATTATGGCAAAAGAGCACATTAACTGGGCACAATAAACAGAACAACAGAGAAAAAGGGGGCAAAGGGACTGACTGTTTGCAAAACCTGTGTGCATTGTATGTGTTCCTGACAGATATTAATTGTCTTTCAAGACCAATTAACCATACCCCTACGATGGTCTTCCAAGTACAGAACGAATTAGGAACTTTTCATTACTGATAAAAGGAAAACAAATGTTTATACAGCTTACATTTAATTTTCCCAAAAAAAGGTTGTCCTGCTACATTTTCTGCAATGCTGTTTATTTCTGTGGCTCCTTGTTTCTCCCAGGAAGACCCACCACAGGGCAGTATTAGTTGTCTATTGTAGCGAATCACCGATTAAATTAATGCTAATGGGAGGTGACAACACCTGCTTTTGTTGTCAATATTACTACAAAGGCCCAATTTTTCAAAGTGTCTTTCTGTAGAAGAAGCAATGAATAAGGCTGTAACTCAATACAGTACTACTTGGGGGGAAAAGGTGATAAAAAGAAAATATGATGTTTATCCAGTCAACACGGTACTGTATCTTTGCGACTCCCTTAATATCTGGGGCTAAAGGGAAACCTTCAAACCAATATTCAAGAGAAGATGAAAAAACAGCTTTTTGCTTAGAGGTAATTCTGTAGCTAGTAACTCTGTAGCTAGCTAAACATTTCAGCATTCTTCCTGAATAACTGTCATGTAATTCAGAAAAAGGCTGCTGTCAGACTCACCTTACACTTCCACTGTTTAGTTAGAAGAAATTTGCTAGGATTTTAATTTTAACAGAAATAAGTCAGAAAAGTGGCCATAGGTTACCAAAAACTATTTATGTTTACTTATTCACTCCCTCACTCAGAAAATGGTTCTTTGATCTGACTCTGTATAGAAAAAATGATGGTTATGGGTACAGAATTGGGAGTCACACAGATATGAGATTGAGTCTCAAGGCTCCATCTCTCACAGCTGGGCTGCAAACAATTTTTTAATCTACGTCTCAATTTTCTCATCTGCAAGGTGGGATAATTATATGGAATTCATGTTATGCAGATACAATGATGTAATGAATGTGAAATGTTAGGTAGACACATGGTAAACGTTTCATAAATTCTCTTGATAATTGTCCAATGGAAGCTAGAGAGTCAAAAGAACAAAAACCTGTCTTCAGAGAACTTCAGTAGGATACATACGCAGCAAATAAAATAATATGCTGTATGAGAT
Organism: Rousettus aegyptiacus; assembly: GCF_014176215.1. NCBI lineage: Eukaryota > Metazoa > Chordata > Mammalia > Chiroptera > Pteropodidae > Rousettus > Rousettus aegyptiacus. The sequence continues at coordinate 29,945,113 of NW_023416286.1, forward strand.
GACTGCCATTTGCAGTGGTGGGGTTGGGGTGCGGGTGGGAGGCCGACACGTGCTGCAGGAGTCTGGAGTTCCTCCAGTACACTGGGGCTGGTGCCCTTTTCCTGTGCTTCCTTCAACATTCAAATGTATTATGGTTTGTTCTCCAATTTTCACCGCTGCACCACTAACCTGCTGGCTCTGTGAATCTCCTGAAACGTTGCTCCACCTATGCTATCTTTATTTTAGTAGATAGTATGCAAGAAAATAGCTCCATGATCAAATGAGCTAGAAAAACACCAGATTAAACAAGGTTATTTTAATCCTACTGAACTTCTCATGTGTTTCTTAAACTAGCACGCATAACAAATTCATGGGAAAAGGAGGAGATGAGTATGCGGTGTTTCCCAAACTCATGTGACCACAGAATGATTTCTTTTTTTTTCTTTTTTTTTTTTTTTGGTGTGCCTCATCAACCTAACACTGTGAGAAGAGCATCTAAGACAACACCGGCCCTCTAAACTGTTCTCCTGGCCACATATACACTCTTAATAGCCACATTCAACCATTTCTTTCATCCAATTGTCTTTTTACTAAGAGCATGTACTATGTAGCATTTGAACCCCACTGCATTGCCTGAGCTTGGCGACTTCCTTATTCTCCTGGCAAATTAGATTTCTCAACTACAAAACAGGGTCTATAATAGAACTTACCTCACTATGTTGTTATAAGGTGAAGCCAGTGAAGAGTTTAGAAAAACACCTGACACATGCTAAATTCCGAATAAGATTTTAAGGGTTGTCAGATTGATATCGCCCTTCCTCCTTCCCTGGCTTTCCTGAGACATTTCTCTCCTGGCATCACTTTGTTGTCAGTTTCCCATTACATCCTCTTCCATCCCTTCTGTATTCAGTTCATAGTTCTACCCCTCCACTTTTCACATTTTTCTTGGATGAACAACACCGAAAACATCACTTAGCAGCTGTTCCTCACTGTTTCCTAAATATCCGCCCTTGCATTTAGGCCTATATTTAAAACTGCCTGGTGAATTTTTTCAAAACTGAATTCAGATCTTCCCACTCCTCTATTGGGCCCGTCTACATATATGTCTTTTTCTGTATTCTGAATGTCAGCTGTAATACCACTGTTCATTCACTTTTCCACTGAGGAATGTGGAAATCATCCCTGGCTCCTTCCTTTTGCCAACCGCCTCACATATCTAATCAATGGCAAGTCATTCTCTTTTCTCTGTACATTCTGCATCTTAACTACTCTCTCTGCTCAAGTTTTTCTATCACTGAATTCTTTATTTATAATGTTCTCTAAGAATCTCCTCATGCTACTCTGCAGCTTAAATCTATCCAGATCCCTTAGGATATGATTTGAACTTCTTACTATTGCTCCCAAGCCCCTTTCTGGTTAGCTTCTGTTGCAGACTTCTATAATATACTGTATCTCCTGCTTTTGTCATATGGTAGGCTAGTAGTTCAGCACATGGCTATATTTCCTAGCAGCTAATTGTGGCATATGCCTAGATTCTGGTCAATGGGATGACATAAGAAGTGTTGTATCCTACTTCTAAGGCTTCTCATTAAAATGACTGGATGTGTGCTCCCTGGTCCCCTTCTTGCATCTTTCTGGCTGGAAATGACAAGAACTGAATCTTCTGCCTTGGACCAGAGATGTCAAGAAGGAAAGAGGCTCCTCGCGTGCACTATTACGCTTGATCTGCTCATCTCCAGACTATTATACTAGGGAGAAAGATGCTCCTACTATATTTAGACACTTTGTTTTCTCATCTTTTTATTATTAAAGAGTGGACAATATGCTAATTAATCTGTACCCTAGGAATTGTTACCTCACTCCTTCACTTCAGCTCCAATAATCTCCATGCAATTCCTCAAAGAAACCGCACACTTTATTAGTTCTGGACTTTGCACACATTATTTCTTCTTTTTGTCATATAGTTCCTCTCCTCTCCTTTCCCCTTTGCCTTCAAACTCCAGTGTATCCCTCAAGTCTTAATGGAATGAGGCGTTCTCTGGGAAGTCCTCAAGGACTGTCTCTCCCGTCTCAAACTATGACAGGAACACCTGCCGTGCACTCCTAAGGCACCCCCTGCTTCACTGACTATGGATCCAACATTATTTCAATCATTTGTTTTATTCTCTCCAGTGTTAGGTAGTAGGCTTTGTGAACACAGGGACTGTATCTTCCTTACTGTTTTTCCCCATTGCTTTGCATAATGTCTGGCACATAATAAATCCTTCATACAGCTCTGCTGTATCAGACTCAATGTAAACTCATCATGACCAAAATCAAGTTAATTATCTTCTCTCCTCAGCCCTGACCATTTTCTCACCCGCAATTTATGTCTTAGTCACTCTCTAGATACCCCAAATAAAAAATTTAGTGTATTACTCTTTATCTTCTCTTTCCTCACTTATCACTCTAACTGGACACCAAGTTATTTTTAAGATACCTCTGAAACAGCTCCTAAAGAATCTTGGCTTTTGATTCCTACTGTAACTTCTCCTCTCTGACTTAAACTACTTCAGCTTGTATTTCCCATCAGTTCTCCCTAAGATTTCTTCACCTGTCCAACACTTTCTCCCAGAATGAGCACAGCTGATTACTCTGGCTTCTTTATTAATTCTATTGCAAATACCTGAAAATGGATCACTGTCTATCTTTAAACCTGGTTTCACTTTGTATTTCTGCATTCGCTTCCTCCTGACCTTGATCTAGGGCAGTGGTTCTTCTCACTGTGAGCTGTAGAAGCTTGTTAAGAATAAAGATTGTAAAGTCCCAATCATTCAGGGCAGAAGAATTAGAGTTGGCCAAGGGATCTGCATTTGTGACAAACATGAGAGAATGATCTGAGGACTACTGTTTAGGAAACACTGGTTTAGTCAAACTGAACTTCTTGATGTAGCCCAAATAAATACATCATTCCATTTAACATCGATGAACACATATCTTTTTTAATTTCCTCCAATCAAGCTCATATGTCTCAAAACTCTGTCAAGTTTACTTATTCAATTAAAGTTATTACTGAGGCCAGATGACTGAAGCTTGAAATGTCTGGGATCATGAATTTAGAATTTTTTTTCTGAAGGCCGAAGTGAATCAAAGAAGAATTTAGGGCATAGAGTTGATGTATTCTGAGCTTATTTTAAGAACATTAATTTAGAAGTAGCATGTAGGAAAAATTGTAGAAGAGACTAGCTAGAAAGAGTTTATATTACTCCCGAAAAAAGATTCAAAAAAAGAAAAAAACTGGGTGGCAGTAAGAAAGTAAGAGCAGTATAAAGAAGAGTAAAAGATGCCCCTCGGTTTTTCAGCCTAACTGAGAATATGGTGGCACCAGCAAAAGAGAAACAGATTTAGAACCACAATAATAATTATGAAAATAATACACTAGGCAGTGATTCTCAAAGAATAATAATTTCCGGACCAATATTAACAGCAGCTCATTTTAACTTGTTAGAAATGCAAATTCTAAGTTAGAAAGAGTAACTGTTAGTAGAAAGAGAAACTATCAAGCCACTTAATAGACAACTTTAGATAAAGATCATTTCACTGCCTGAGTATCTTTCTTTCTTTTTACTATGTAGTAGGTACATGGCATGCCTGTCTCAGTGAGAGGACCTAAAGATCCATTCACCTGCATTAAGAACCCATTAAATGCCAATGACTCTTTACTGTCTATAAAAAAAGTAAGTCTTAATGCATTCATCAGTCTGACACTCAAAGTCATCCTCAATTTTGACATAGATCTTCCTCTCCCTTATTTTGATCCCTCACAATGAGTCCTCTAATTGAACTTAACTTTTCCCAACATGACATGCTTAACTTAAAATCTACTGTTTACGCAGACACTTTCTATTACCTAAAAATTAGCAGTTTCTCCATCTGTCCAATTGTCCTCCTAGTTCTCCCATCATCATCGCCATCAGAAATACTGTTTGTTGATTGTTTACCATGTTTAAAATACTGTGTTAAGTCTTCAAATTAATTAGCCCACTTAGTACTTATAAGAACACTATGAGGTAGGTATTATTGTTCAGAGCTCACTTCTAATAGATTCTCTTCCAAGAGATCCCCTTTAACCATTTAAAGCCCAGAAATGTCCTCTTCTCTGAATTAAAAAGAAGCAAATTCTCAAGTTCTAACTTAGACCTACTGAATCAGAAATTCTGGGGATAGGGGCCAGCAATCTGTGTTTTATCAAATTCTCCAGCTGATATTGAAGCATGCTGATGTCTGAAGATCATTGGCCAAGATTCACTGCTGCATGCAACCAGTATCCCAGTCACCCCTACCCACTACTGCATCCCCAGGGACTGTCACAGCGCCTGGCTTGAAGTGGGCATCTGATGAATAACTGCAGAGTGAATGAATACTATTAGCTACCAGTTTTTCAGATGTTATTACATTAGGCTGCATGCTAAATCACTGCATGTATATGAAGAAATAATCTTCACAACAATCTGATGAAGTAAGGTCCTTTTTTTTATTTTCACAAAAAGGAAAATTTTTATAGAGGTTATAAATCTTGGTGAAGATCCCAAAGCTGGTAGAGTTGGAAAGATTCAGTGTGAATTCAAATCATCATACTTTTAAAAATGGGGCAATCATTCATTATATTATATCATTTGGGAATGAAAAGAAATGCATCTGTTTTGGAAATGTTAAATTTTTTCTTTTTAATTTTAGAAAAGACAAAGTAAGTTTTTTTGTGTGTTTCTTTTTGCTTTAAGAATTGGGAGGTTTACAATATGTTTCTAGGCTAAGAGGAAAGAGCCAAAGACATAGACATCACTGGACACAACTGGAGATGCACAAGAAAGAAGAGATAATTCATATAACGATGCCGGAATGGTGGTAGTCCAACATGGAGCCTTGCTGTTCAGTCAACATGGAATATCTTCTTCATGGCCAAGCATTATGCTAGATAATGGAAATGTAGGTATGAATAAGATGCACAAAAATTTTGAGGTAAAACTGAAGAAAGATGGCAATAATCAAATAATTTGGCCTTTGTCTTAATAATGCAGGAGACATGTGGTCCGTTGCAGACAGAGGGTAGGGGATGAGGAAGAGAGGTGAATGAAAGGAGTCAAAATGTTCCGAGCAGCCTGTATATCTTCGTGTGGCCCCACTGACTTCTGCAGAGTGCATCATTGTTATTGGTCCAATAATGATGACTTTGGAAAACTTCTGCTTTGAAGAAATGTCAGAATGAATTATGGGCTTCCTTCAACCATGTCCCAGAGATGAACACAACAATCTGAGTTTTTTTTTCCTCTCCAAAGTTATTGTAGTTTGCTGAAAGCGGGGGGGAGCGGGAGTGGGGGGAGGGGTGGCGGGGAGGATTTGAAAGAAAGGAAACAATATGATTCCATGTAACAGGTCAATTAAATGAATGCTAAATAATGATTTCATATTATATAATATAAACTTCTATGACAAACAGGTATCATATTTATCTGTAAAAAAGAAAATTGAAAGCTAATCTCTATAGAATAGTTACAAAAGTATTTGAAGTAAAACCTTAATCACAATAAGCTGTGTTCATTTGTACAGTCTTTTTTTGTCAATTAAAGTGCAGTATGGGTAGATCAGTCTGATTTGAATGTAAATGTTATTTAAAATAGATATTGAGATTATTCTGAAATAAGCTATTGGAGAACAATCCAGATAACACATTTTAGACAAGTTACTAATTTAATCATAGTATTTGTGAAAATTCTAAAAGTTCAAAGTTCCTTGGTGTCATTTGTGGTGCCAATTTATTTTTTCTGTCTACTCAGGGTACTAACGGAGTTCTCCATATCTGCTACAAGTTACAAAAATGTGGACATCAGGTTAGAATTACACACTGCTGCTTTTTATTACATCAGATTCTTATTTAAAATGTCCTTATTTAGGTTAGTTTTTATAAAAACAATTTACATTAATTTCCATTTAAATTCTGCTATTCATGTTCCTTTTGTAGTCTTTAAATTAATACCATCAGTAGAAGTTGCAGATTTTATGCCGTACTCAATAACCATAGATTGATATTTTCTTTCACTTTTGTTCCTTTTGTTTCTAAAATTTCAGTAGCCTCTTCAGCATTGCAGACAAAACACACACATCATCCTTGTTAGATGGTAGAAGAAACCCCCTGTATGCTAAGAAATTACAAGTGGGAACAAAGAACTAACTAGTGACTCTTATTGTTATTTATGAAACAATAAATTGCCTTATTGTATGCTTGCAAAATTATTTTAATTCAAATATAAATCAAACTAAAGATTAGAGTGCCACCGTTGTTGCTTTCCAAATTCTATGACATTTTGATTTAAAAATAGAAATTTGACATTTGCCCCTTGAAAAACATTGTATTATCATTCTCTCCAAAATTTGTCTTACCCTTTATTCTACTTCAGTATCTCTTATAGAAAGTTTTATATTTCTCTTGTTCAGTTAAACATATTAAAAACCATCAGGGCTTGAAAACTTTGTCACTATATATTTTCCTATACATGTTAAGACAGAATGATCTATTACAACTTTTAATAATAGGAAGCTGTAGTACTACAGGTGACAAGGAAACAAAATGATTGTAACCATGACAACTGAGATAGGAAAAAAGAAAATGAGCACTCAGTCTTCACACGATAAGGCTGAGGGTAAAGGGTGTTCCAAAGTTGAAGTTTCTAGGCAAGTGGTAAAGATTTAACAAGCCCTGCATCAGCCCCGTGTAAGAGATGAGTGTAATAAATGACGATGAACATGGGTATGAGTCTATGAACAGGTTTCCTACATTCTTTATGTTCTCTTCTTTAATTTAAATTCTTAAAATCCCATCTGTAGCGGAATCCTAAGAGGTTCTTCTAATGGGTGGAATATACAAAGGAGACTCTGTTGAGTCATGTAGGCTTCAAATTTAACTTTCAGTAAATCTGTTGTAGGAAATGCAGTATCCCGGGAATTGAAAAACAGCCAGCGTGATATGCCAGTTTGAGGCTATCACGCATAATCTTTGAGTGACAGTTATTCCTTTCCTGCTATCCAACCTGCTCAGATTTTTATAATCAGAAGCCCACATGCTCTGAAAAAGTCTATCTGACTTGTCTAATGAGTGACTTCCACAAAACAAAGTTTGTCTCTGCTGTCAAAATCCCTCACCCAAGGATAATCACTCCTACCAAAACTCCATCAGTTTCAGCTATTATTTCCTCCCAGGTACAACTTTTTTAGGACCCAAAATCCATTCCAGTTCCAAGCTGATTGAGATGACACATTGTCTGTGTGCCACAACAGCTCTACTTAACAGGGACTGTAGACAATAATATTATTATAAAATATCACAAAGTTTCTGCACTGTCAAACATTAATTATCCCTAGGATATCAAAAATGAGTGAAATTTACCAATTGGTCCTGAAATACATTTTTTATTTCCCTTAAATTTATGCTAATGTAAAACAAACAAATCACTACTTTTTAGATCATTCCCCTGTTTTCAAGTAAAAACACATCCATTATTTTCTCTTGGCTTCGCCAAATGGTACCCTACAGTCCTAAACATTTGTTTAGCAGGTTCTGAAAGATTAGTTTGGCTTCGAAATTTTAGCCCAGGGTCCACAAAACATGAATGTAGATACAAACTTTTCAACCCACAAGACCTTATACTGTGTAACACTGCCTGTCTGAACTAATGTAGAAATAGCCATTAGAAGATAACTCAGAGAAATAAAAAAGAGGCCTTCATCAAATATGACTTATTGCCTTTTCCCACCTGATCCCATTTATACACCTCATGCTGGTATTGATGGACGCGTCGGGGAGAATGCCTGTAGGCTTCACATTAGTCACTGTAATCACCAGCTTCAATAATTGACAGAAAAGAGTCTCAGCCTGGCAAAAGGGAGCCAATGAAAACTGTTTTCACATAACAGTTAACCATTTATTCAAATACTCAGCCTGATGCATTTTCAAAGATTGAAAAATTCCTTCTCTGCTAGAAATGAAGGCGAAGACAGATAAACATGATCTTTAAATGCAAAGGCCTTGAATTGCCTATAGTAAACGTTAGAATCCTCACGAAAAAAAAAAAAAAAGAAAAAAAAAGAAAAAAGTTGAAGTGCTCTAGAAGAAAGGTTGATGAATGATGAGGTGTTTCAAGGAATATTAGTACAGTTTTGCATTTGTTTATAATCATTGCATCATCCTTGATTCCGGCCTCGCAGGCAGTCCATGTTTATGTGCTGAACTCCTAGGCTCGCAGTGCTCCAGGGCTGTGTGATGATCGTGGCTCAGGCGCCTTTCATTGGTAACGCAGGCAGCAATTATTCAGAATAGGCACCACTCACTCCTATTACTGACCATTAGTGACACAGGTTTAGAATTAGTTCCCTTAGGTGGACAGTACAGAATTTATCTTAGCTGTGCAATGTGCTGCATAGAGAAAGAGGACTGAGAAAATATCCAGTTTCCTCATCTCAGTCCCTGATATATCAGGATCCTTTTGTAAATTGGAAAGAGGGTTCCCCAAATGCAAAATGAAACCCAAGATGCTTACTCAAAGAAACCACCCTGAGAATTTTAGTAGCAACTTTAAATTGTACAAAAGCCAATCACAGTGTTTTTGTTTGTTTCTTTCTGACAATCACTTGGTATTCGGTGGTCATTCAAAGGACTATGCTAAAGCAAACGGCAGTAGAGGAGAGCTGGTGCACTGGGTGTGAGTTGGTTAAATGACCAGAGGAGGAGACAGTGAATGGAGCAGGCAATCCTACCCGTGGGCAGGAAAAACTTTTTAGGAAGCCTGACTTTTCTTCACCATTTGTGAGAATTTTGGAGCAGAAATGAAATTACAGCCTCATCTCCGTTCTAGTATTTAGTAGCACTCTTGTGAATTTGAAACTTGTAAAACCTAAAAGAGCAACGTGCAGACATAATAATTATCATGCCAGAACAGACAGACCAGTGAAGCAGGGAGTCTGGTACCCTCTCCATGCAGCCAAGGCTGCAGGCTCCTGAAGATGTAAAATCCCTCATAATACACCTAATTGTGCAACACAGGACTACAGGGGGCCATTCTCCCAGTCCCCAGCTGGTGATCAGCAGAATGCGCCCTGAAGCAGTGGAGTTGAGCATCCTTGTAAATTTATCCGTGACAATAAACTGCCGGTGCTGTTCTTACCTATAGTAACATGGAATCCCTTCCTCAAACCTCCCCCAAATCTTTGAATCCAGTTGAAACCAAATGAGAACCTTGGTGGAATTACACACAAGATGTTCGGAAGCTTTTCCCCTCTCTTCCTTTAGATTTTCTGCCTTTTGGTTTCCCTAAGTGCCTTCCTTGTTTCTTTGGTACTGAGAAAAAAAAAAAAAAATTAAGGGTATCAACTTGTTTTCTTAACACCATTGCTTATTTCCCACGGTATACCCTACAGCATGTCCTTTTGCTTGCCCGCATTTCTATAGTCATTGCTCTTACTTTTCTTCTTGGAGGAGTTACTCCCCCTTCACAGTTCTTGCAAATTTTGTGACACATTTTTGGATGGTTTTGTTGTGTTTTCTCTTGCTGCTGTTTCATTTGTGAAACAAGTGACGAAAGTAAACATAGGATCAAAATATGAGCACACAACAGATTCGGAAACCTGTATATGAGACTATTATGCACATTGCACCATTTTGTTATACTTCCTAATTAATGTGGTCTAATGTTAATTTACATAGTGTATGTACACTTTTTTTTTTCTACAGCCGATGCACATAAAATGGATATTTTTACTGAATTCTCAACTGATGCCTCTGCCTTTATCTTGAAAGGTTTATAGATGATTTGGAATTCATCATGGATAAGGACTGTTAAATGTCCATTAAACAAAGTAAGTGTATATGTGCACACACAAATACTATATTCATTGTGTATGTCAATTCGCACATGCCTGCATGAAATTTATCTGTCAAGCCATTACTTGGTTTTTGGTTATCATTCCATATTCTTTGGACTTTCATCGGCAAATGTTGATACTTAATATTTTCCTTGTCTTCTGAGTCATCGATACAGGCAGAGTAAACACTGTGCTTAGTCTACATTCTTGGGTCACTTCACTTGTGATCTTTCCTTGATGAAAACTTGCCATTTTAAAATAATGAGTTTTCCTCCTGTCCATTTAATCCACAATGGAATTTCTGATTTCCCTCTGTGACTCAGTTTCCTTTACAGATTCTACTGAGAAGGTGTATCATAAAACTTTTTACTGTGTAAATAAATTATAGTTAGAGAGTTCTTTTTCACTGCTGCTATAACTCTTGGAAAATTGATTAAGTGTTATAAAAACCATCATTTTGTTCATATAGTGCGTAGGAGAGGTAGAGTGATATTATACAAAGAGCATGAGCCCATCCAGGCATGAATCCCAGCTATTGCCTATTGTGATCTTGGTCTAGCTATGCTGAGACCTCAAATCCCTCATCTTTAAACTAAAACTGATGCCTTTCCTCCTAGGATCTTTAGGAGAATTACTGGGACAACAGCTGGTGTATGTACAATGAATTCTCTCTCCTTCTTAGAGTTGAGCCTGAGCAAAACTAATGATGAGTTGTACAAGAACACTTCTTGCCTCCTGATTCCAGAAATCAATTTGACATTGTCCATTTCCCTCTTTTCTTATAACACAGTTAAAAGGTCTTCCTTCCATTTCACCTTTTGCCCCTTCAGACCATACCCTGTGAGGCAGTAATTACCTCTAGATTCCTATAACACATGGTTCAAATAATACTCTATTTCTTTCTTGAGATAAAATTTCCTTGTCCTCCATGCAGGATGAAAGAAAGAAGGGCCAACAATAGCACAAAATGAGAAAGAAAAATAAAAGAAAGGCATGTACAGGCAAGCTTACTCAGGACATATGATTCACAACAACAATAACAACATCATAACAACACCAAGCACCTTTAAATGTCATCTTTGTGCCAGGCCATACCACACTGTGCTCACAACTTTACATGTATTGGTCTATTTAATTCACAAGTGTAAGTGCCCATAGGGTGTAGGTACCTGTGGGGACCTAGGCCACTGTTGGATTTGTTCATGGAATTTGATGCTGCGAGGGATATTGTGGGTGGTGCAAAGTCAAATTTGCTATGTCTAATGACAATATTGTAGCCCAAGTGATTTTTATGAGCTATGTGCAAGGCTCTATGGGAGATGGTTTTAATTGTAAAGGCATTTTTCTTAGCATCAGTATGAAACCCACAGAAGTATAATTTCAGATATCACCTTTGGTCCTATTAAAAAGATGGGTATCACCTTGGCAGTCTTCCAGTCTTCTAGTTCAGCGGCTGTTTTAAATGATAAATTACGTATTTTTGTTAGTAGCACAGCTACTTCATCCTATCGTTCCTTCATGTTGCTTGGACGAGTTCCACCTAGCTGATGATTTATGACAATGTAATTTCTTGAGCTGTTCCATCACTCCCCCAACCTCATATTTTTTAAAGCATTTCACCTTCAACAATAGTAAAAGGTAACCCAAGCTCTGCAATAATTTTAAGAGTAAATGAGAAATTGAACTATTATCCTACTAAACGAGTAGGATGACAAGAACTTAATGTTCCCCCACAGTGAACATCTGAAAGGGTGGGAAGTAAATTCCAGTGGAGCCCCCAGCCCAGCTCCTTCCCTCTGAGCTCATAGGTGCTTGCTCAAGGGCTCTCTGGAGTGGCCACACTCCTAGAATCCTGGGGAATGTGCTAAGAGCTGGTGATGTGGGAACTCAGGGTCAAGATAAAAGAATCAGGCCCCAAGTGATAATAATGTGAAGAGATTTTCCAAAAATGTCTAAAGTTATTTTCCTGATGCAGATTCTTAATTCAAGAATTTTTTTTTCATTTTTTTTTGTCCTAGAAAAACTTGATCTTCTATGGATCATCAGCTTTGAGCATATCCTTTGTAATCTTTACATTATTATCCACTTCCAGGAAAAGGGTTCATTCTACAAAATTGTCCCAGTCTAGGGAGATACCTAGAATATTAATTACTTGAATGTCTGTTTTTGTTTTCCATAAGTATCTATTGTCTGGGACAATATTCATTAAACTTTCTGAGTCTTCCCAGCCTTCTTCTCCTCTTTTCCTAACCTTACTACAAAAGAGAAATTTTATTCATCCATTCAAGGCCTCTTTTTAGAGACTCTCTCTGTGGATATCTCCTTTCCTTTTAGCCACATAGCAGGGCCTGTAAAATCAGAGAGCAGGTATAGATAGACACAGTGGACTAGAAGGAGTCTTCTCTGCTGAGTCGGTCCCTGAATTCTCTTTGAGGGTGAGAATCTGTGTAATAATTTAAAGACAGAGAAAGAGAGAGAGAGAGAGAGAGAGAGAGAGAGAGAGAGAGAGAGAGAGAGAGAGAGAGAGAGAGAGAGAGAGAGAAAGAGAGAAAGAGAGAGAGAGAAAGAAAAGAAAGAAAAGAAAGAAAGAAAGAAAGAAAGCAAGCAAGAAAGAAAGAAAGCAAGCAAGAAAGAAAGAAAGAAAGAAAAATGCTCAAAAGACTAGATCATCCTACACATTTAAGATCTGAGAGAGAGTGGACAGAAAAGCCACTTTATGTCTCTTAGTCCCTTAAATTTGGCGAGGCAGTGAGCGCGACACTCTAGAAGTACTAGTGGGAGAAAGAACAGAGAAAGAGAGGAGGTTGAAGAAGTGTGGGCTATGAATCTGATTATCTTTAATCTTTGCAAGACTCAAGTGAAGTTTGAAGTGCCCTTGTAATTACTTTGTTAGATAATAGACTCTATTTTTTAAAATGCAATTCTGTTTAGAGCCCAGGAAATGAGCTGCTGAATTTTTCCTGTTATCCTCAAATGTGGACAATCAGATTCCTTCTCTCTCCTTCTCCTTTCCTCATGGCTTGATATGTCTTGGAAACAGTCATCATTCTGTCCACGTTTAGAAATAATCATCTCCTGTATTTTGTAAATAAGAAAAATGACTAGCTGATCGGAAATACAGGGACATCTCTTTTATGGTCTCTGTGAATGAACAAAACTAGGTTGTTTAATACTAGATTCTGTCTTTTTTTTTATGTCAATTTCTGTCCAGAATATCTTGCACATCCTGAACATTCCTGCAATTCACTTTTAAAAATATAAACTCAACAGTAGAAGCCTTTTTTCATGCAAACTCTCTTACCAGGTGCTGGGGTACGCAAATTAATTATCTCAATAGTATTTTAGTGACTTAGGCTTGACGCTGGCTCCACTCTGGTGCACATCTGCTCTGTGAGACTCTGCTCTGTCTTGATAGAGCCTGGTGTTTAGAATCACTAGGATTTTTCTACCCAGACCAAACAACTACCACAACCAATTGGACTCTTTGTTCACATCATTGTAGTCTTTGCTGCAGGCTCATCCCAGGACCCTGTACTTTGGACATTTCGAAACTATAATATTAAAAGGCTCAGCCCTACCTAGTCCTGAAGGGCGCTTGGCATTTTGCTCTAAGTTGGGTCTACTAGGGAACCAAAGTAACCTAAATTGATCTTACATTATAACTGAGAATAGAAGATGGTTGCAATAAAGAAAATCAGCTCAGCCATGGCTCACAATTCTCAAAGTACAACATCTCAGAAAGACTTTTCACAAAGATATCCAAAAAACACTACTGTTCATGATAGCATAAATTTGAGGGGGTGTACCATTGTGGCTAAGAGCTCAAGGTTAAGGGTCAGACACAACTGAATTCTGATCATTACTTCACCGATTACTAACTATGTAAATTTGGTCACATTTTTAAACCTTTTTTGGCCATAAAAAGGGATAATAATAAAAATATATCTGTTACATGTTTATCGTGGTAATGAGAGATAATGTTGATTGGCATACAGCAAGCAGTCAATAGATGTTAGCGGTAAGATAAGGTCATTTATGACTAATCACAAACAATTTAATGCCCAGTAATAGATGATCAACTAAACAAAACATGATAGACTAACAAAGTGGAATGGCTATTATATTTGTTATTATAATAAACCCTTGATCTTTGGGAAGTAAACTTGAACTTGATGGAACTTCTTTATCTCTGTGGGGCCTGGGCCCTAACTTGCTTAATGATTCCTCTCTGTCTTATATTTTGTATAATTTCTTATTTATTAATTTGACCTCACACAACTGGTAAACATAGTTAAGTCTCTTCTATAACTAAAATATTATCTTTTGGTTCCATGTCACTCATTAGATACTGTTCCTCCTTTGGCTTCTCATCTTAGATCAGAGCCTTCAAAGAGTGGTCTACACCTCCTTGTAACCTACACTTAATTCACCTCTGGTGGCTGACTCCCATCCCCATCAACTACTGTATCTTCTAAAGATGAAATCTACTGATGGTCTCTACAGTGTTTGATGCCATTAGCCACTTTTCCACATTTTTGTTTAGACAGGGCTTTTTTGTTGTTGTTTCCTCTCCTAATTCTCTGACTGTGTGTCCTTTGTGGGAACCTCTCCTTCCACTATCATTTCCTTATGTGTACGTTGGACCCAAGTTTTGGCCCCAGAGGGGACTGTCTGGATATAGACTTGGGAGCATTCGATACTTAGATAAAAATTGAAACCATGGATGTGGATAAGATCATGTGAGGAGAAGTTGTGGAATGGGAAAAAGAAGTGTTCAGACAAAGCTTTAAGAAGAAGCAGGAAAAGTCAGAAAAGAATAAGGAAAGGTAAAGACAATAACCAGGAGTGGGTAATGTCAAAATAGTCTAGAAAATGTCTGTTTCTAGAAGAAAAAGTGACAGTGCCAAATTCCTGAGACTAAAATGTTAAAAGACATGAGTTCTGAAACTGTCCATTAGATTTGGTGACATGAGGGTTATTGAGTTTTTGTTGAGAGCAGTTTCACTGAAGTGATGGGGATGCAAGACAAACTGGAATGGGTTAATGAGAGAAATAAAAGAGAAATGTATAGAGAAAATATACATAAATCTTTTAAGATGGGAGTATTTCAGCAGAAGTACCATATTAGTGACACAGAAAACTTACGGGTCACCAAAAATGATGCTAAAGAAGATGGCTGTTTTCTCAGTAAGAATTACTGCTACATATTCAGAATTTCCCAACCATCTTTTTCTCCAGCAACTACAAATTTAGAAATGTAGCACTTTTTTTTTATGTGAAGACCGTTTTTTGTACAGTTAATAGCTCCAATATGGAAAAGGGAATTATGAGTATTCAAGAAACATTAGCTAAAGGAAGACATTTCAATATTTTGATAAAGAATTCATTAGTAATGAAAATAGTTACCTGTGTACTTGTCAATTTTCAAGTTTTTCACACTTGTCTTTTTTTTTAAGCAGTCCACCCTTGCAAAGAAAAATATGTTGGACCTATACAAGGGCTTAATATCATAGTTTCTATGAAGGTGTTGACATGCCTCTCACCATAGCTTTTTCCCACTTCGGCTCACAGAATTGCCAGTCATTCCTCTAATGCTGTGGTGATCACTTTGATGATTTTCCTCAGGTTTCCACTTAATTGCTGACTCATGTTTTCTTTATATCTCCTCTGCCACTTTCCCTGGAGCTGCCTTAAATAATATAAAATTTCCATTTTAACACCCTGTTTAACACTTTGTCAGTATTTCCAGCAGTCCAGCGTTTCCTCTTGATATATTTCTGTTTGCTCCTTGAGATCATTCTCCACACTGGTCTGGGTGACCCAAATCAATCAGGTTCTCTGGCCCTTTCATTTCTGATTAGGTTTGGCCAATGGGATGTACCAGCAGGTGGCTGGAGAACACAGAAAAAAGAAACCTTTCTTTCTCTCTGCTAGTCCAAAACTTAGCAATCTTTCACCAAAAGCCATAGTTCCATCTGGTAGCCAATTCCATTTTTTGCTAGATTTCTTTCACCATTTTTTACAGTTGCACTTAGTAATGATTTCCACCCCCAGAATGCTTCACTGTCCTTCACTGCAGTGCTTCTATGACTTCAGCATGCATGAGAATCACCTGGAGAGCTCATTAACACAGATTGCTGGGGCCCATCCCAGAGTTTCAGATTTAGCAGGTTTGGAGTAGGGGCCAAGAGCTAGCATTTCTAACAAGTTCCCAGGTAATGCTGTTGATCCAGGGACTTCACAAGAAGCATCAGTACCTTATTGGCCTCTCGTAACTCAGTTTAACTCTTTATTAAACACTCTTCAGCTGCTACTTTTGGTGTGTACCATCTGTGTGTCACCAGGGTCTGACTGACGCACTGGGATACCTTTTCCAGTATGGATTAAAAAACAAAACAAAACAAATCAAATCAAAACAAAACAAAACCTATCCACTGCAATGCAAAATAAACAGCAAAGAGACACAGCATTTTAAACCACATATGACATTCTACTCATTCAACCCATGATGATAAGGTAACTGTGTGGCCTAATACCTCATATGTAAGAGTTTTTTTCTACCATGATAGCTCTCATTGGTGCTATCCACCAAAATCAGGAGTGGGTTGCATCACAGTAATCAAGAAAGAATAACACTCAGAGCATAACATCAAATATTAATAGGACACTGTTATGGTATGATAATGACAAAATGCTGTGGGGGTCAGCTGATTCTGGTGTGCTGCACTTGGATGGTCACTGTCAGACTGACCATTTGTATAACTAACTAGGGTTCAATGACCCTGATTTATCCTTATTAAAGAAATTCTCAATGAATAAATAAAAGATTCCTAAATGTAATGTGCCATGATAATGTTTACCATTTTATTTGGATTAATATCCTTGGTTACCTTTTTGCTGGGCCATTTCATTTTTCAGTGCAGAGTTTTCCATTGCTTATTGCTCTCAATAACTAAGTAAAGACTCCAAAAGAACTTTCTACTATGTCATATAAGAATATACCTAAAGCACTATCAAACAACCAGAAAAATATAGTATAAAACAAAACAAAGTCTAAACCACTCTTTTGCTTAATGATTTGGCCAGTTAGATTATCTGTGAATCCATTAGGTACAATGTGATTAGATAAGTTCTGCAGTTTTATGCATGAATGGAATCTTTCAATATGACCTTTGGGCTACTACAAAATGTCAGTGATTAATACATGAATGTGTTAATTCAAAAGCTAATTGCCCTCTTTTGGTATACAAGACCAAAATATGCAGGTGAATCTCTGCTGATTTCAAGACACTCTAGAATATCATCTTTGAATTTTTTATGCAAGGTGATTTTCAGTAAAACAACATTAAAAAAATACAGCAGTTCAAGTTTTCTAAGAAAGTTTGCATTTTTACCAAAAGGAAAATGGACTGTAATAGCAAAAAACCCCCAAATATTCTTATTCCAATATGAATTTTTGAGGTCCTAAAACAGTAAAAAGGTGTATATAGACAAATGACCTTTGAACTTCAGAATTTCAACCTCCAACTTGGATTTGTTCCGTAAATGGACAAGCTTATAATGGTAACAGCAGGAATGTGAAAAAGACGACATGAGGACTTTTGTAATCCTAGAATAAATACTGGGTGATTCCTAAATACTAGCAAACATTAAATATTCTTCTGTATAACCGCAGCTTCAAAACATTAACAGCCTTTTGTTTGTAACTGCTGCAGAGTAAATAAGCCCCAGTGCTTCTGCTGAGGGAAACCTAATCTGATTTCATGATTTCATTACTTATTCAACCAGCCTACCTAGAATAATAGTAATTTTCATATTTGAGTAAACCAATTTTTAAAAAGTTATGTAATAAAAACACTTGTGTAGATGTTGCTGAAAATGTATTTTTAGATGTTATTGATACTTACGGTTTTACTTTAAGTAAAACACATTACCCTTCATAATGTGGGTGGGCCTCATCCAATCAGATGAAAGCCTTTAAAACAAAAACCAAGATTTCTCAGAGAAGAAAAATTCAGTCCCAAGACTGCATTATAGAAATCTTCCTGAGTTTTCATTCTGCTGGTGTGCCCTGTAAATTTTGCACTTCCCAGCTTTCATAGTTACATGAGCTAATTTCCTAAAAGAAATCTCTATCTCTATATCTATCTGTCTCTGTTTCTGTCTCTCTCTGTATATCTATCTATCTATATGTATCTATATATTCTGTCCCTAAATTTATCTATCTCTATTATCTATCTATCTCTATCATCTATCTATCTATCTATCTATCTATCTATCTATCTATCTATCTATCATCTATCTATCTATCTATCTCTCTCTCTATTCTATTCTATTCTATTCTATTCTATTCTATTCTATTCTATTATTTTATTTGTTCTGTTTCTCTGGACAAACTTAACTAATACAAATGTCAAAGGTTTTGGCCCAAGTAACTAGAATTAGTTGCCTTAACTGAGATGTCAAAGAGTTAGGAAAGGGGAATGCTTTGGAGTATGTTAAGTTTGAGGTATAAATGTTATAAGGACTTATTGGATAGGCCATTGCATGTAGAAGTTTGGAGTGCCGAAAGGGGTCTAGATTTGAGATATAAACTCATAAACCATCAGCATACGATTAGTTGCTGTTTCAAAGCCAGGAGACTGGATGAGATCGTGAAGGATGTAAATACAAATGGAGAACAGAAGAAGTGTAAGGATTTGGATGAGCTCTGGGACACTCCAACTTCAACAGCTGGGAAGATGAGGAAGAACAAGAGAAAGTAACTGATAAGAGAGGGGGAAAAAAAAAAAACAAGAAAACATGATATCCTGGAAGGTGAGTGAAAGAAGCATTTTAAGAAGAGAGTGATCAATGTTTCAAATAATGCTGGCAGGCCAAGTAGGACTGAGGATCGAAAATCAAAAATTGGACTTGGGTCCTTTGTGTCTGACAAAACGTTAGTGACTGGAATGATGGAGGCAAAAGTTTGATTTTAGTGAATTCAAGAGAGAATAAGTGGAGAATTTTTAAAAAGCAAATATTGACTATTATTTCAAAAGGGTTTTGCTATAAGAGAAAGGAGATAATGCAATGGTAGCTGATAGAAGAAATAGCAACCTGTCAATGTGCTGAAGTAAGACACAGAAAGAAAGGCAAATTTATGACACAGGAGAGAAGGGAGAATTGGTGGAGCAGTGCCCTTGCGGCAGCTGTAGGAGGGGATGAGATCTCACCAGTGGTGCAGAGGTATCCTCGCTGTAGGAGAGCTCCCGCAGTGCTCCCTCCGTGGCAGGCAAGCCCAGCAGAGGTATAGACAGGTAGTAGATGCCACGATAAGAGCTGGTAGGAATTCTCCTCTGGTTATGTTAGCATGGTCACATCTCACTAATCTCTGTTACTGGATCCTTTTTTTTTTTCCTCCTCCCTTCCATTTTCCCCTTGTGTTTCACATTTTCCTCAGATAATTTTACTCATATCTGTAGCTTCAACTATCATCTATATTGAATAATTTCTCCAATATAATTTTCATTTCTGAATTCTCTCTTCTACTCTAGTCCAGACGTCTGCTACTTCAGTCTCATGTCCCAAAATAAATGTAATATTTTCCCCCTCGATACTTCTCTTGCCCTTTGCTCCCCCACCATCACATAAAGAGAGTATTTCTTTCTGGCTTTCCTTTGTCTGAAACTGGGCTCACTAACTTTAAAATCTCAGAACCAGTATTTATTTGTAAAATTCACTAAAAATAAGGGGAATAAATTTTTAAAAACCTGGTAAAATATTGAAGATTTTTAAAGTTGATGCATAGTTATAGGTTCATTATATCATTCTTTATACTTGAATAGATATACGAAATTTCCATACTGAAGTTAAAATGCACAAGTTCAGAAATATTTTGATTTCTTGTGATCCTTGTCCCCAAGATCCAATGAGATCTCGAGTCCCGTGAATCGCACCTTCACAATTGCTTTTTATTATGTGCTTTGCTGCTTGCTGTCCATGGAGTTCAGTTCAGTTGGGGTTGTCAGGTTTGTTTGTTTGTTTGTTTGTTTGTTTTGAAAGTCACAGATGGTTACTGACCTGAGAATTTGATACTTATTCCCTGAATGTGAGCTGTAGATTTATCCCCCAGGAATGGTGGAAAGTAGTAGGTAAAAAGCCCTGGATGAAGTGAGAGAAGAAGACTCTAGACTTCATTCTGCCATTCACTTTATTTCTGTACCTAAGAAAACTGCTTACTCTATGTACACTTTCTTTACTTGTTGGAAATAGGAAAGGGAGTTGTTGAGCAAATTAATATGAACTTGAGTCCCATAATCTAAATCTAGCCCAAAGATATTTCCCACTATGTTAATTTTTTTATTGCTTGGCAACTATAAAAAATGAGAACCTTATCCATGAACATCTGGATTTCTAGCTCTTTTTTAATTCTAACATCTGGTAACACTGTGCCTGCATCCTTAGAATGGGAATGTGTTCTCTGTGGCTTTTTCACCCCACGCTTTGGCTAACTTCCTCATATTTTATCTGTCCTAGGTGGAGACCTTCAGTCTATAGCTCCAGTCTGCCTAAACCATCTTTAATATTATTTCTTTTTTCAGATTAAAATCAAAATAAGTGACTTTGGCTAAAATGTTAACAATATCAGCAATCTTCAACATTGGCGCGTGTCTGCTGGCGCTATCCTAGCCCTTAGCAAAAATCTTACATCCATTTTTGTCTCAGCTGTTCAAAGGATGGCTTCTATGTTCACATCTAGTTAGACCTAGTTAGACTGAGTTCAACAGCAGGGGCCGAGGCAAGGTACGTCCCACCACCTCCCAGATATTTCCCAGGCCATACAAGACTAGAACCAATGACAGAACCAAGACTAGAACTTAGAACTCGAGATCTCCAATTTTCCCTGGTGCTTCAAGTGGACATGCTCCGTTCTACCTTCCAGCATCAAACCAGTCCCTCTGTGTACATACCCCTCTGTTCATTTATACCAGCACTCAAAATCGAAAACTTTTCAACTCATTTTTTGGTGGTTCACTTGCTTATTGTTTATTTTTTCTGTAGGAGTAGAGACCTTATCTGCCTGGTTCTTTTATATTGGCCCAGTGTTTAACATACTGGGCCTGGAACATCACAGGTGTTCAACAATATGTGTTGATATATTTCTCTCTCTTTAAATTATATGTATATGTATGTGTGATGATATATCTATGTATATACTCTCTCTACTCCTTAATGTATATATGACATATATACATATATAATAGTACATATTGTTATATGTGTATATTGCCTATATGTGATTTTATCCTAATTCCCACAAGAATAACTCTTCCTATGTGTTCTTCTCTGTGACCTCTCTCTTACAATTTTGTCTCTCTGAGGATGTTTTGGCTCTATCCAGAGACTTATGTTATTACAGTGCTTTGCAACGGTTTATTTTTTTTTAAGCTCTTGAGTCCTTTCTCCAGAGAAAATTCTACAAAGAAGCCTAATATATAGAACAAGTGAAAGAGAATTGCTGTTCTAGTTTAAAGTAGAAATGGTAGGCCTTGGTCATGTTTGTTCCTACCCACTCTACCCTTGCAGCCCCTAGCATCTTTGCAGGTAGCCATGTGGCTCGCCGAGCCAAGTTTGAAACTATTGTGCTATGGGTGGAACCCCCTTAACAAGCTCCATAGAGAATCAGTACAGTAAAGCTCAGCTGTGGGCGCCCACACTTCTGATTCAAATAAGACCCTTCGTTACCTATGGCCATTTCAGCTAAAGCACTGAATCATTTTTCCTACCTCAATATCAGCATGTATCGGAATATCCTCTTTCATTCAATTTGCTCATTTGATATAAATTGAGTCCTGATGTTCTCCAGGAAAATCAATTAGTTTTTCACCCCATGTTTATAAGTAATTAGTAAATCTGTGATTCTTTTCACTATGGAATAAACACACACCAGATATTTATAAGCATAATTACCTAAACTAATATTAAGGTGTAATATTAATTATATAACAATTACAAAAAAATGTAGGTCACAAACATTCATTTTCCAACTTTCTTCTTTGCTATGCTCACATACATCCCCCTTCCACCGATGCTGAGGAAATTTTGACTGCCAAATCCCATCTGAATTAATGTGACTTACTCTTGCACCTCTCAAGGGCACAAATAAGAAATAAATAACCTTATTTTATGAGATGACTTTCACAATATTTATATGTCTGCTAGTAGGATACATATAATTTTCTCTTTTCCTTCTTATGAAGTCAAATAAAAGATAGAAAAGAGTGATGAGTAATAAAATATATTTTTCTCAAAAGGGTGCATGGAAGCTACTTATTTTAAAATAATACTGCTAATTTATTAATTAATTTCACAAACTAAAATGAAAAAATACTCTGGATTCTCAGATTTCATGCTAAACAAAAAATTGTAAATGGCTATGACCGGATTGTTTTTTGAAAACCAGAGAAGATTCTAGATACATGATTCATTAAGGAAATGGCTATATTAATTTATAGTGATTGAAATTTTGAAGTAAATTATGGATCATCCATTAGAAATGAGCAGAGGCTTTTAGTACATTAATCTGAAAGAGCACTAGAGGGATATCTTATTTCCTACAAGAGAAACTTAAAATATAGGTACCTTTAGCTTTCTCACAACAGTAAGATCAATCACTTAAGACATATGCTACTAGCAATACAAAATACACAGGAAAACAAATAACATATGGTTTTCCTTTGCAAGGTATACTGGGTGAAAAAAAAAGGTATTTCACACCTTCCCCCTCAATTATAAATGCCTATAAAGGAAATAAAGATTTGCAAAAACTGAATTAAAAAAATAACCAAATATACATTGAAAATGGGTCCTTTGGAGAGATTTGATCTTTCTCAAAGGATTTAAAAGAGCAAAGCCACATGTGTGAGTTCAAAACTTCTTATCCAGGGTAAACTTTCAAAGAGCAAATGACAAATGTTTATAGCCCCATAAGGCCAAGGACGATAAAAAAGGAAATTTACACCTGGCAAAGGCAAATATGTAAATAAGGCTTATAGCTCCTGCAAACATCAAGTATTCTAAATTCTGACAAGATGGAATATCTGTTAACTAAATGTGACCATTGCCAAATGCCATCTACCATCAGCACGTTAGACTGAGGCTATTGATGTAGCTGAGCTGAAGAAGAAATTCAGTTTTCCCTTAAGAGAAAACCATAAATATGAAAGAAAGCAACACAGAAGATATTCTTCACTTTCCCTGAATAAAATGGCAGCATGACCTTAAATATAAACTAGCACATTGCACAAAGAAATTTATAAAGAACGTCGGTTTGGTGCCTCATAGAGCCTGACATGAATCAATTTAGTGTTCCAAAGTGTACGACTGAATGGTTTGCTGAACCTGGTTGTGGGCAGGAATAAAAGTTAGTGAACCAAATTGACGTTCCATGTGTTAAAGTACCCTTGATACAAATTTCCAAAATCTATTCCAGAGCATCTTTAGAATCTCTTGAGAAAATAGAGATGTTACTAGCACCTTCAGACCTTGTTTCTGAGCCTCTAGAATTCCCCCTTACCCCCAAATACATCCAAATAGTTATAACCTCAGGCCCTGGACCAAATTAGATGGAGTGATATATTTTCAATCAGCTCTGGACTATGAAAATTTCATAATTATTATTTATGATTTCGGCTCATTCAGTTTATCCTCTAGAAAAGTACCAGAGACACTGATATTTCTGGAAGCAACAGAATATTTAAGAAGCAAATTCATTCCTCTTTGAATGCTTATTCTCAAAAAGGAGCAAGGGCAATTTTGAAAAGAATAAAAGAATAGCACTCAACTTCAGATATTCTATCACTATGTCCTATAAATATTTTATAAATATTAAGAGTGTAGATGTTCTCTATGCACCATATTTCACTTTTATGATGACTTATATCCCAAATACAAAATTGTTTAATATCTAAATGAAAATTTCTATATCCAGGAATCATCAAAATTACTGCTTATACATGAAATCTTCCTGCTGGTAACTTTACATTTTAATCTCTCCCAAATCTAACAAATAACAGTTTACAAAGATAAGAAAGCCCATGCAATGGCTCCAAAACCTGAGTGTTGGTAACTTTTAACTATGATCGGGTAGATTGCTAAGAATACTTTTTTTAACAAGTGAAAATTATAAGGCATTGTCCTGATGAGCCAGGTGAACTGCTGCATATTTTAGAAATTGACAATAGAATAGTTTTCTCAAACAGGAAAGAGGATAAACACTTGATTTTCACATAGGCAAAACTTAGCCTCACCCTCTTCCTTACTCCTTTAGCTTTTGTATCTTCTGTTAGAGAACTGCTCATGCTCTTCTATGAAATATCTGTTTCTCCATTTGACCCTGGGTATAAACACAGCCCTTACACTAAGGACTTTATATGTAATAACTCTCTTAATCATGTTGTGAGAATAAAAAGTAGGTATGTTTATTTTTCCCATCTCACAGATATGGCACAGGGAGGTTAAGTAACCTGTCTATGTAAAACAGCTCGTAAAGAGCTGAGCTAATATTCAAATCCAGGTCTGGTGAATGCTAGAGCCTAACTTTTTTCGTCAACCTGGTCTAAGTGACACCAAAAAAATGTTTTCTTTTCATCCATACATAAAACCGCAGTGATTTTTGCACCATAGTGTTTAAAATTTTACTATTAGAAATAAATTTATTAAGGTTTATCTTTGTCTTTTCTATTCTTTGTAAGAAATGCAATGCTGCTGAAAGGGGTAACACGTTAATTTACTAATGTGTATTAGTTAATAAAATGAGTAAGGTTTACTAATTATAAGTTAATTCTGGGAGAGTTAGAAGCTGAACATGATCACGCTGTCTAAAATCCAAAGACTCAACAAAAATGAGAAGTATCAGTGAATGGGATTGTGGGAGGGTAGGCGCCAGTGGCAAACCAAATTTATAAGACCGTGATCTCGGAGCTTGTTCTGTATTTAAATGTCTCCTCTCATATCATATAAAAGCTGTTTTATCTATAGTATTTATTATAAGTAGAAGGATTTAAGGAATAGGTTTTGCCTTTTGGTATTTTACCGACTGATTGATTGTTTTATTTGGCAAGCACAATGCAAGAGCATCAAGTATGAGGGAAACAGAAATGAAATAGGTAGAAAAGGGAAGAACTGTACACACAGTGATGCATTACCCTATTGGCCACTGCTTCATAGCTCATCTCTACGTAGCCAGTTGGCCACATGAGACTCATCTGGATAGACTAATATGGAGAAATCGCCATCTTGCAAAAGTCCATCAGAGGTAGGAATGAGAGGATATCAATCTCAGGTATAATACTGATCAAAATTCACCTCAGAGGGGATATAATTTCCATTGCGTGGTATTTTTAACCTGGCTAGCTGCATTGTTTTTTTAGATTTTGCTGTAAATTAATGTCTACATATGCTAACTGAATTAACTTGGAAAGTATCACTTGTTTGATTTGAAATGTGAGAATGGAAGTAGAACCCACTTGGTTCTCAGGGCTACCTCACAGCTGCCTAAGCTTTATAGCATGATTCACAGAATCTCTTACATTTTACTCTCTTGGTTTAATACAAACAGAAGTTGGTGTAATGCTGAGTTCCTTGCTTGGGCAATGAGAGCTCATTTTACTGTTGTTGGATCTATTCCATTCTTCACTCCGAGAGTCTTTCTATAATATCCTGTTATAAATAATAAGATTCTGACTTTTGAGACTATTGGAGAAATGAGACAACATACAGAATATATTAAATGATTTTTTTTTGTGTGAGACCCTGAACAGAAATTGTAGAGGAGTTATAGACCTTGAGAGGTTTTCACTGTCAGGAGGCTATTCATAAAAGCACACTGCTTACAATGACAGGTATCTGAGTAAGAGAGCCAGAAGGTAATTAAAATTAATTGGTATGTTATTGTTTTCTGTGTTACAACATTAAAATATAGGAAAAAGAATGAGTGTTAACTAGTCAAATTGCTCTTCTATGCAATGAAATTAAAAACAAATAAACATATAGTTATAAATAAGGTATTAAATGAATATTTTTCTTAACCTTGACCTTAGCCTCCTCCCCAAACAGTATAATTCTTCATTCATTTGGTATGCACTTCGATGAGTACAAATTTACTTAAAAAGGTGGTTTCTGATTATGTAAGAAATCACTGAACTAAAAGACATTTGAGTCCTTTGTTAATAATTTCATCTATATTAATATAGGTTCAACTGTAGTTCCTTAACTACATTAGCAATTTGTCCTCTTTATTATTATAAACTGCGTTCATTTTTTTTTTCCTTTTCTCCTTTCCTTCCATCTTTTCAATATGCTCACACAGAAAAACATCTGGTTAAAATAATTTAAGGTTAGCTTATGCCAAAAGAGTTAACCAACTGCAGAAATCAAGAGGACAGTTAAATTACATTTATTCCACAGATACAGCATTCGTTTGTAAGTTACTAAGGCATCCTCAAATATTTTCTGCTTTCCCATAAATGATAATATAAAAAATTTGCTTTTGAGAAATCAGTAAAATAACAAATTAGGATAAACAACAACTAACAGTTACTGAAATATATGTTTCCCAGGTATACATTGCTTATTTTTACTCTTCACATTTTTATGCATTAGGTACTATCATTATTCCTATTTAAGTGATGAAATTGAGTCTTATATGTTCAGTTTCTCTAAACCATTTCTTTTTCTCCTCAGGTAGGCATTACCTGCTTGCTGTCAGGAACCTATTCCTGAAAAACAGACTTTCTGCATGGAAACATTAAGACTCCATTCCCGCCTATTTCCACTCATTTTTGATGATAAAAATTATAATGTGTTACTCGTCAAGTCAAACCCTTTAGTCAAGTTCCTCAAAGGTAACTAAGACAAGTAAAGGACTTATGTAGGTAAGAAACTAGCAAGTTGGGATGTCAAATGCCTAAAGCTTTCTTTCCTGACGCAATGAATATGGCTGCCGTAATTCTGAATGAGTAACATTAGAGCCAGCAAGAGCCAAGGTGGACATGCCCTAGGCTGGATCCTCTCATTTTCCAAAAGACTCTGACAGACTACTGATTGTATTTAGGAATGTAACTTGAGGTTGAGACGTGCATTGATTTGTTTAAAATGAATACTGAGTATTGAGGTCTTGAATATACATTGTTTTCCTTTGTAAAAATTATCCATAGAATATTTTGGTGAGAATAACCTATATATGAGAAATACAAATAGGTAATACAAAGAGAGTAACTGAGAAGTTTAACAAAGGGATATTTATAAGGTATGGGCAGGGCTAAGGGAAACCTGCTTCTTAATGATACCTGTAGAAAGTAGCTACAAGTGTAGAAGAGGCTGCCCAGAGGGAGCTGAGGCCTTAGCCAGACAGTGCCACTCTATAGAACCCTTGGCATGGGCCTGGGGTGTAACTATCCCAATCATGCTCTTTTTTTTCCATCTGAACTCCTGCTAGTTTCCCAATGGCAAAACCAAACCAAAAGCCAGAAATCATGGAGCCTGCTGATGGAGTTCAGTAAGGTCAACTTTCCAGGGCACCAAGCAGGTGTAGAAAGATGGAGAGTGGATCCGAAGGGACAAATTGAATATATCCATCACAATGAGCAGTTTCATTTTGTTTTGAACGCTCCAGTTTAATTCTCCATGTTGAGTTGATATCCATGAATAATATCAATCTTCTTGTCTTTTTTTTTATATCTTCCATAAGGGAAACATTGAAGTGGGAACTTGGTTCACCTCAAAACTTCTAACCAATTTCTTGTTGTTGAGATCCCTCATGAAAAAATTGCATCCATAAATAAGAGTCAGACCAATGAATAACATGTTACATGTTCCAGACAAGGAAACCCCAGGAGAAATAGATTTTAGTTCTTCACTTTACAAGGGAAATATTTATAGGATGTGTTCTGTCTATAGGACTTTTTTTATCAGTTCGAATCCCCTGAATTTTCCAAATAGCCTCAGAAGACATATGCATTTCAAAACTACTATAGCCTCCAAAGTCTTTGGCCAACAATGGACTTCTACTATCACACAGCATCTGCAGACATTGGCAACTTGTAGGAAGTTAAAACTGACACTGCCAGCGAGCTAAATGACCCTCTGGTCAACAGCTGATAGGCTAACACCCCTCAACCTCTTTTCTGAGCAGCAATCAAGCAAAGCAATGGTCATGTCTGTTGATAAGTTCCAACTCTGTGGGACTCTTTCAATCTGGAAAGTTTTTGCTGCTTTGCCTGAATAAAGTGCTGCTGAGAGGACACAGCTAATTGCTTGCTAGCTGTATGAATCTGCCCAAGATCCACAATAGGACTGAAATCAGAATAAGTTGATAAATTGTCTCCAGATTCACCCTACACTGCCTGCAGGAACTCATAAGGGCCATGATCTGTCACAAGTATAGGATCCTCAGATAAAAAGCCTGCTACACTCGGGGGAAGTAAATGTCAGAACCTAAGCCAGTGACTACAAGTTTTATATTATTATACTTAGTGTTTAAAGATGACACCTCTGATGGTGATTACGCTGTGTAAGTGTAGAGAAGCTGGAAACTCTGATAGAGGACTTCAGGTTTAATCACACTGTGCACTCATCAAGGCTACCCTTCAGCTTGTGGCTGCTGACACTATTTGCAGAACCATAGAATATTTTCCCACTCCACCAAATGAGCTCTCACTTGCTAATGTATATGTTTTCGTAGAAACTCTTTTCAATGGTAAGGTTGACTTTCCTAATAGAAGTTGGTAGGATATCTAGTTTACTCATGACAGTTCCGCAGGTATAAGTAGTTTTATTTAGAGTAATTAAGTGTTTCATATTTTTAATCATTGTTCACTTGCTCATTGACTATCCTGCCACTCCCAGCTTAAACCTTCCAAAGAAAGACTTTCTATTGTAAGTAGTATACCCATGGCAAACAAAGTTCGTGTCTTGTGTTTTTGAATGCTCTCACATGCTGCCTGTCCTCCAGCCGGTTCTTTCCCACTTTGTCCCTTTGTGCTGCTGTTCTCACTGCAGGAAAACTTACCCCTGACTCAGTCTTAACAGTCCAGTCTCTGCTGAAGTGTTACCTCTTTAGAGTTAATCTGGAATAATTCCTTGCCCTTGCTCACTCCCTATTACATCATTCTATATATTTACTTTGTAATACCTACTAAAATTTAATATAAGCTTTAAAATTTTTTATTCGTCATTGTCTACCACCTCTATTTTGTTTCCTACAGAATTCTTATTTTCTAGAACAATTCTTAATAAATATTGAGTACCCGATAAATATATTGAATGGATTTCTCTAAATCTAAATTATACCAGACCATCCATCACCTGCCTATCAATCAGTTTGCAAAACTTACATACAAAATTTTGTGCAGATGGGTGCATTAGTGTATGTGACAGTGGGCATGTGGGTAGTGAAATTATGAGGAAACAGAAGAAACTAAAGACATGTCTGCTTGCAGAAAGGAGGGTTCTACCACTTTCTCAAGTTTGAGAATGATTAGCATGTGGAAATACTGATTCTCTCTTAAGCACATATATGAATGCATTCATTTTAATGTAAATTCATATCATAGTAGAAATTACTTAAATCATTAAAACAAGTTGGAAAATTATTGTCACTATGATTTTTTTCTTATTTTTGTTGCTATTTCCAATTGACAAAAGAAAAAAGGGAAAAGCAAGTCTTCATTCTCTCTCTCACTTTCTCTTAGCCAAAATCTAAAAGACCTGCTCTAATAATCATGAAACTAACAGAAGAAATGGTACTCTCATTTACCATTGGTTATTAAAAAACTACTTAAATTTTTTCTGCCTCAATTTTCTCACAGTAAATTTCCTTCTTTATGTGGGTAATAAAACGACTTTCTCAAAGAAGTATTAGTCCCTAGTAGATGGTAAAATATCTTCCCTACAGGCAGATTTTTTTCAAAGATTTTTTTTTATGTCTTTCTCATTGCCACAGTCACTATGAATACAATCAACTAACATATTTTCTTCATGAGGTACCCTCTGACCTCATAGAATTAATACTATATTTTAAAGTAGGGAAAAAAGTCTCTCTAAGCCTTAGTGGGAGCATGGCGGGTATATAAAGCCCTTATGATGTATTTTGAGCTGTTGAGAGTTTCTTATATTGGATATTTGATGTACCCATTCTGTTTTACTTTCCTCTAAAATAATTCATTTGTCTTCTAAATGGAATTATAAAAATACTTAATAAAAATGGTAATACATCCAAAAGCACATGGATATAATTGAAGGATTGATGTAAAGAAAATTCTAGTGAGTGAAGGTAGGGGGTAGAGGACAGTTCCTGAAGTAGGGGTAGGGGTATTCATTAAGTGATAGTAGGCTTCATGACATTTTTCTTTTGAAAGATATTGAATCATGGTCAAGATTCTTTTTGTAAATTTTATCTTGGGTTAATGTAGCTTTCTCTGGTAGAGTTTTCATAACCAGTCACAAATCAGAGCATGGTAGAGAGCTGCTATTTAGAAAATTAGACTGGAAACAGTTTTAAAGGTACAGACTCCCACATCCCAGTTCTAGTAAGTTTTGAAAAACGAGGCATTACAGATGAACCTCTCTGATCATGCAGAAGTGTTTTAAGAAACATAAATATATATTTCCACAACCAATTAACATTCAGACACATGGGGACCTAAAATTGAGCAACAAGTTTTGAATTCCCCTTACAGTCCACATCCAAAAAATAAACAAAAGTCTAGTTGTAAAAATCTCAGTACAGGAGCAAGACTCTGCTCTATCTACAAGTCAGTTGAGTCTGTCTGTACTCACCTTTCCCACATCCTTTGCATCTGGGTTGTCCTCTCCTCATAGCTTCTCCTCCACTTCCATAATCTTCACAGTTTAATTAGCTCCTAGAAAGTTGCGATGGATGGACCTACTTTTGGCACCAAAGTTAATTACCGTTGAGCTCTACAGAGGCTTAGAAAATGGGTGTATAATTTTCTCAGTTCTCAAAGTTACAACCATCCGCAGAAGTCTGTGAGACACCCACTGATCCTCTTGACTACATCCTTCTGCCAAGAGGACCACATAGCTAATTGACCCTCACTGAGTAAAAAGGTGATAAGCCCACATCAAAGTGGGGAAAGCTGAACACAGAGACCGTGTTAAATCTGAGATGAAAAAGTTCCTTGAAAAATATTGCCCTTGAAAATGCGCTAACACTTTAGAATTATTTAAAGGATACATATCCAAATTTATGAGTCTCACCCAAACTTACGGAATCAGAATTTCTGGAGGTGGGACCTGGGAATCAGCATTGTAAATAAATTTGGTTCATTATGTCTAGTGATTATTAAAAAAAAAAAATCATTCTCCCCATGGGGGGTGGAGGGGAGAAAAAAACAAAAGGATCAGTTCTTCTAAAGGAGAGCTGTAAAGACAGAAGATAACATTCCACTAGGCCCAGACGTGTTTACAGGACCAAACCAGAGATAATGAAGATAAGAGAACCTGAAAGTAATAGAAGCTCATATCAGCGGTTTTTCAATATTTTGGTCTCAGAATTCCTTTCCATTTAAAAAAATTCTAAAGACTCCCAAGAGCTGTTGTTTATGTGGGTTGTAATGATCAATATTTTTCATATTGGAAGTTTATATTGAGGAATTAAAAAAATACTTTTGAATTCATTTAAAACAACAGAGCCATTACATGTTAACAAAAATAACACATATTAATAAAAAAAAATTGCATTTTCCACACCAAAAATATAGTGAGAAGAGTGACATAGTTCTAAATGTTTTATAAATCTCTACTATCTAATTTAAAACAAGATAACTCAAATCTCTACCTGTTTCTACATTTGGTCTGTTTCAGAATCTCAGGTCTACACTCTTAACCCACTAAGAAGAGAAAACGAGTGAATAAGTCAAGTGACACCTTAGCATTATTATGAAAATCCTTTTGATCTAATAGACCCACAGAAAGGATCTCAAGAACCCCCACCAGTTTGAAAACAGTTAACTTATATTAGTAAACAACCCAGTTCGGAGCTCTTCAAATCATTTAACCCTCACAACAACCCTGTGAGGGACATGCTATTATTATCATTATTCCTATGTTACAAACAAGGGAAGAGAAGCAGAAAGGGTTTATACGAAGTTAGTGGCACAGCTGGGCTTAGCACCCTAGACCTTGACCTTGATGCTACGCTGCCTCCAGGTTTAGAAAGCTGAGAGCAGCCATATTTCGAGACTATCCTGATTTAGGCAGATAGCAAAGGCTTGTGAGATGACTCTGAGACTGAACAGCCAAGCTCCCCTCAATTTCTCCATATCCCCTCCACCCTTCCCCACCTGGGCTCCTATCAGACAAGCTCAGATTTACTAGGGTAGCTTCATTTCTGAGGTAAAGGGATCCTTTGGCAGAAGGGGTGACATGAACACTTAAAACACTGAGTTGTTAATATGGGCACAAAGAGAGGGGAAAATCCCTTTGTTATCCCCTAGGCTAGAGGCAGGAACAGTTTCCACATTTAATTCCTTTCTTTTCCGTACTGACCCTTAGTAGACCAGCACAGACACATACATGAATTCTTTCAGTGTTTTTAAACCTACCAAACATCGTGGTAAGAATTAAAGCAACTATACTTTATAAAAGATAAAATGTCACAAAGTTTTAAAAGTTGCTGTGTAGCATGACTTAAAACCTATTAATATATAATAAAATATATGGCTGTAATATTTTTAGATACAAATATTTTCTTGATATTAACATCATTTAGTTTCCCTACAATGGAAGTTTCACAGTACTGTTCTATGTCTTTCTTTACTCAGCCATGTAATTGTCTCTCATCAGACAATATTTTAAAAAAATCTTTAGATTATCTAGGCCTAAACTGAGCTAATATTATGACTTTCAGTTAAGGAAAAGAATCAATTAGTATATTAGGCCTTTGGGCAAAGTCTTCTTTCTTGCTATCCCGCCTTTTAACAGACAGGTCTATCAAAAAGACAGAAAAGAACACACACACACAAACACTCCTTAAAGTTTGAAAGAACACAATGGGGTACAGCCTGGCCTTTGGTGATAAGGTCCACACTGGTACTGAAGAAGTTAAATACTGTCTGATCTCTTTCTCTCTTGCTCACTTCTTAACCAGAGTCCTTTCGATCTCTAAGCTATTTCTAATTAGGTGTTAATGACCTCAGACTTGTGTGAGTCTACCATGTTTTGTACCTCATTTGATTTCCCCTCTGGGCTAAAACAATACCAAGAGAACTGAAATGAAGATAAAATACACCTCTACAGTCCCAATGGTTATTGGATCAGAGATATATAAATACAGAGAAGTCCAGAGGGAAAGATTATTATTAACACTAGTTCCATGACCTACGCTAACCAAGAAATGAAAGTAATTACAGTGCTTTGTGTGCTGGGTGAGGGGGTCCTCATACTCAGAAATCCTGAATGAAGCTAAGACATTAAGTACCACTGCCACTTCAGAGGCTGATGTTTGGAGACTAATGGCTACTACGTACAGAAGGAATGTAACAAAACACCACCCAGTCCCTGGGAAGTGTTAGGAAAAGAATATATATATTTCTTTTTTTTTTTCCTGAGGTAAAAGGGCCACTCTTATCATTAACCTTCCCAACAAGAACTAAGTAAATGAGAAAATCATAGAGTAAGAGAAAAATAGACATATTGTACATGGTGCCTGATAGCAAAATGCAACACGACCTGAGAGGTTTCCTCAGTGATTTACAGTGAGTTCCAAATGACAAAATTTGTCTTTGAATTGGTAAATCAATTGACTATTATATGCATATGTGCCTGCAGTCCATATACCCCAGCTTCCTATTTGTGAATAAATGATAATAAAACAAATATTCGGACTCTAGTAACGTTGGTGTAACATTTTATTTATTTGTATTTTAAAGTTTGCACTTATTATAACTGTATAATCGGTAATGGCTCTTACTAAGGACTTATTCTGTTTTTTTTTTTTTTTTTAAGAAAGAATTCTTAACAGAATTTTATCCAAGATTAAGAGGAAAAAGTTACCAAATAAAACTTCAAATGTTGTAAAACAAGATAAGTCATTTCGAACTGCTGTTAAATTCATAAATCTAGAGTCGACTCACAAATATGCATGAAAATAAAGTGGCCTGGGTATCATTTAAAGAGGAGAAAGGAAAAAAAAGCGGGGAGGTATGAAAATAAAAGGTTGACGATATGCCATGATTGCATATTGACTAAGCTGGTAAAGTCACCATGATTAAAATGAAGTAATTCACTTTGAACTAACTCTAGTTGACTGTCTAATGTGCCTGAGGACCGTCTGTGACAAGCCCAGAGGAAATCTTTTGTGCTTCAGTTAGCAATAAAGCTTGGAAATTATTATTCTTTCAAAGATGAATATAGATAACAGAGGAAACAAGAAATGTCTGGCCTCTTGCATTACACTCTCAGCCTACTAGTAGTCTAGCTATGCTGCTTAAACATGGGTGAGGTTTTTTAATAGGTGGTACTAGTTTAAATCTCATAAACCCTTTTTCACATAAAAACTCCTCAGTCAATGAAGTTAGATTATTACACAGCAAAACACATTGTTTAGGATCTGTCCCAAATAGAGTCAGTAGTAGTAAAATAAAGGTAACACTTTGACTCATGAAACCTAAAAATTACCTAAGGTTATTGTTATTAACCAAAACATGAGATCAATTGGCCTTCCGGCCTTTTTAAGTGGATGGTCCACATGGCAGCATATTCCATTTTGTTTCCTTTTCTAGTAAAACCAAATAATCTGTTAGAAACAGATGTTTTGTAATCTTTCGGGGGGGGGGGGGTGGGAACAGTGGAAGGATTAAGAAACCCTTATGATTCTTGGATTTCTTGCTCTGCACTGATAAACATGCAGCTTCCATTTCAGGGGTGCCGCTTGATGTCTACGTATCTGAGCACCTACAGTGTGTTAAAAACCAAACCAAAAGAAACCAAAATCTGCTGAACATCGTGCTTTCCCTTCCCCTGCAGTTGTTTATGAGACAATTTTACAACTTGTTTTTACAGTTATAGTGTTACATCACTCACTTCTACAATTTTAAATGCAGAAATGAATTGTCTCTCCGTTCTTCAGTAGAACAAACGCCTTTTTGATACTTTTATGTCACTGTGTAAAAGATTGCAAAGCGAGGTACATGAAACTGAGTTTAAAAGCTTAATATAACTATACTAGGTTGACAAAGTTCAGGATTAAAATTCAGTCACGCATGAAAAACATGTAATAAATGAATGAAAATGTATGTTATGGGTCATTTCTACTTTAATAGCACCTTTGTGCTAAGGAATCCAAATAGCAACAGTCATCTTATACACGCCTCACAAATGAAATAACATTAGGTTTCTAGGAACCTAATGACACACAGCTAGCACAGAATGAGGCTTGTGCTGTGGATTTATTTCATGCAAACATTCAGGGTGCATAGAGACAACTTATCAAAGATAAGGCTCCATTTAAAGCTGCTGCAACATTGATGTTGTGGTTCGTCTCCATTTTTCAGCTAAATAGAGGTTTTCTTTTTTCACTTCACATAAAGTCTTCAACTAGCTCAAGCTTTCTAATAAATTGCAAACTCTGTAACAATATATCTTCTATTATGCCGCTTGTTACTTTACTAAGACAGGAAATTAAAGCAATAAAACACTTTCAAAATGATAGGGTACACTCAGGCAGTCATTTTTCTTATGTTCTAGTATTATTCTTCAAAAGACCTTTTATAATACTAATATTAAATTCTTTGAAGTCTGAAGAATCTGTTGAAAGTGTTGAATTTCTAAGATATAGAGCTCAAATATTGCATCTACTCATGCATTTATTAAAATTGAATATGTGGTAGAAAATTTTAAAACACAAAATACAATATGGTTAAATAATATATGACCATATACTTTTCAAGTCGACATTAGAGAGTTCATTGTGTGGAAATTTGATTGAATGCTCAGGAAAATCTATTTTGCTTTTTCTCACCTTATGTGGCTAAATGCACAACATATGTGGTCATTCATATAAAAGGCTGGTAACTGCAAAACGAAGCACTGAAAACCAGACAAATACCATAATGGTCACTTATGCAGCATGTTCACATAAAGGAAATTGAATCAGGCTTATGAGGCTGTGCATTCTTTATTAACCTCCTAGAAAAAGGTCAGACAACTGTGCTTTTAATGGTAAGAACACTATGTGATAAGAGCTAAAAGAGAAATGCAAAATAATACAATATATCCTAAGCATTATATTAGGCAATTGTTTTAAAAAGCTTATAGAATGATGTGGAAAAGGCTTCTTCATTGACTATCATATATTAAAAAAAAATGTCTTATTTTCTTTTTAGTAATAATCATTTCCATCTAACCTTATGGAAAAGAAGTAGAAGAAAATAAACTGGTAGGAGGAAAACCATTGAAAGTGTAAATTTAGATGAAAGCTCATAAGATAAGGTCTCTTCTGTTTTTTACCACTTAATTCTCTCCCTCCCTCCCTCCTTTCGTTCCTTCCTTCCTTCCTTCCTTCCTTCCTTCCTTCCTTCCTTCCTTCCTTCCTACCTTCCTACCTTCCTACCTTCCTTCCTTCCACTTCTCATGCAAAGGTTTGAAAGAAAAGCAAGCTGAAAAATGAGCATTCCTTCCCCTAAAACTAAAAGAAACCCAACTCCCCAGTAGGTAAAATGAAAGAGCTGCTTAAGCTGTGCAGGAATTTTCCTCTTCTTTGGAAACCCCCCAAAAACGGTTGATCTCTTTCCGGATGTGTCATTTTAAACAACTGCTATTTAGCAGGTGTGAATGTTCCAATTAAATAGCAAAAGTGCTTCCAGGCAATACAAAGAGCCTTTGCCATATCAGGCTCCCTCCCAATCCACCACCATTCCTCGCTCAGCTGATTAGGGTCAGCACTTTAAAATTAGAAAACAAAGCCCTTGAACTCCTTGTCACAGCTATATACACACTTGCTAACATTAAAGGATCTTCCGCACACCAAAGGGAAGTCAAACTGAGCCTGCATGCCGCTAATTTACTTCAGTTCTTTACCAGGTCCTAGTTCTGTCTCAGAAATTTCCTTTTGATATTTTTTGAAACATTGTCCTGAATTCCCAGTGATAAAATTAGCTGGTCCAATCTGAGGCATTAGTCCTCAATAACTTATGTTTCCCTTCTCATCTGACACAGTTCCTCTCTGTTGGAATTCCAAAGCAATCAACTACCTGGGGATACTTTCCTCCAGAGACCTTTTTGAGCACACTATATCAATTAACACAAAAGCAATTTTGGACCCCCTCCAATACACTGCACTACCATCTGGTCTCCCTGGAACCTCATGGAGAGGGGCAGATTTCAAATTGTCAAAACAATGCAAATTCCCCAAATTATTTTCAAATTATGCATGTTTACTTTAATGTCATGCCCATTCATCTATTAAAAGGTACTTTGCAAATTCCTTTAAATTGATTCTCCAGTCCTCCCTCTCTCATTCTCTCTCTCTTTCTCTTAAAAATGGGTTTATAAAGGCTAAAATTTAACTAAGAAAACATTTGTAAAATTTAAACGGCATATTAACCAATGGCAATAACACATTGCTGAGTTTGCTCACAACCTACAAGCCGACTTACCAGTTGCCCAGCAATTAATCTGGGAATATAATTTTTAGGCGATACAGGATTTGATATTACTTAAGAGTTATCAAGAAGACTCTTGCATCAAAGAAAAATGTTCCAAATGTCACCATTTGTCACTCTTTTCCTTTAAGGCTTTCGAAATTCCTGATAGGATATAAGCAATTAATTTGAAAGTATTAACAAATTAAGTCATTTTTCATGCATTATAATGAATCGATTTGGCAGATTAGTTTGGCTGTTACCTTGAAAAGCTTTGATGTGAGAATGGATGGCAGGGGAGATCTAGAGCTGTCCTAGCCAATGCAGTAGCCATTGGCCACATGTGGCTATTTAATTTTAAGTGTAGATTAAGTAAATATGGTTTTAGAAACTCAGTTCCTCAGTCATACCAGCCGCTCTTTAAGTCCTCGATAACCCTGTGTGGCGAGTGACGACGTGTTGGACGGCACTGACAGAGAACATCTCCATCGCTGAATAAAGTTAATACCGGACAGTGCCGGTGTTCAAGAGTGTGGGACGTTTCAGATGAAGGGTGGCCGGCAGTATGCACACAGGAATATTTTTGACATAAAAGATGGAAAATGGTCCCCAAACCATAAAAAGACAAGTGCAAAAGACCGAATTGCAACAATTTCTACTTCTGCTGAGAGTGAGCCCATTTCATTACCATGAAGCAGAAATGAAAGATAAGAGCATCTTCATCTTCTTGGTTGTGTGTAATTGGACAGATTTACTTCATTTTATCATGCTTTTGGCTCACAAGTATCTAAGCTTGCCTTTGCTCATAACAATCATCCTTCCACTAATTTCAGCTGAGTTTTCTCAGTGGGGCTGATCCTATCCACGGCTCTCGGAAATAATCCTAGACTAGAGTCACAACTCCCTAGCCACAGTAATAGATGAAAACTGTTCTGCCTATGAAGCCTAGCTGATCAGGTCTCATTAGAGGTTCTCCTGGCCTTCTGCTTTAGTGACTAGGAAGGAGATGCTCCCCACCCCTCACTGCTAGAGTTACTGAGAAAAAGACACCTTAATTTGTATTGAGCAGATAAAACAGTATTCCTGGCAGAGAGAAAAACCTCTGCCATAGTTCTTGGGCAGGAAAGAGTGACTAATTGAAGGAACAAAGGAATAGAGTGTGGCTGGAGAGTCACAGGCTAGGTTGGTTGGAGTGGCCCAGCAAGAGGCAGGGATATGATATAGAGATTGGGGTTTATTTCACAAGCAATGTGAAAACCTACAATCACTCTATTCAGATGGGTGACATTCCTTTGGCTGCTCTAATAGATGAAGAGACACGAGACTGGAAACATAGGAACCTCACGTAGGAGGTTGGTAGATTGGACCTAGAAGATGGCAGGAGGATGGAGTAAGCAGATGGGTGTCGAATGGCATTTGAAAGTAGAATCTAAAGGACTTGAAATCGAGTCTTTGATCTGGAGCACGGGGGCGGGTGGTGATGGCATTTGCCAAGGCGAGAGGCTGAGGAAGGCAGGGGAAAGTGAGGAAGGAACTCACAGCAGTATCCTCCCACTCCCGAGTCGTTTGATAAAAAGAATAATGTGGACTGTCCAAATTAAATTAAAACTTACAAATGAATTCTACACTCTTAAAGTTGGAAATTGCCCCGAGGAAACACTGAGTCAAAAATTCAACTTATGCTTAAATCCCATAGGCCCAATACTATCAAAAGATTTTAACTACTAACTTGTTTTTGGACAATTAGGGTACCACTTATTAGATTATAATAATGTTCCAAAAATACCATTTCTAAGGTGAGAGTTTGATTCTATTCTAGTACTTTTCTAGTATTCTTACTTTTTATTCTTACTCTTTTGCTTAAGATGAGTTGGCTTTACAATAATTATCATACATGGTACTGGTTTGTTTTCTTATTTATTCATTTGTGTATTTCTCTGCTTACTATATGACCTAGTAGGTGCATATATCATTACACACTCACCCTGTAGTTTTAATCTTGAGCGATCCCCGGCCACATAGTGAATCTAAGATTACATGGTTATTTTACAACACAGCTAACACTTAATAAACACTTTGTACAGTAACATGTATTAAATTAACCCCCACAACAACAATATGAGGTAGTTTTATTGCTCCATTTAACAGATTAGAAACTGAAGTTAAGTAACTTCCCCAAATCACAGAGAACTGAAATTTGACTCAGGAAATTTATATCCAAAAGCCGGGGTCCGATTCCTTGTTACCTCCTAGGTTAGGTGACTAGAATTTTGATTAAAATGCAGGGCAATGAAATACCATCCATAAAACATTCTTACCTTTCTACCTGAGAAAAGTATTGTAGCAGAATTTCGAATCCTATGATAAAATCATAATATGCCATCTATTATGATACATTGATTTAAAAGTTTTAGGAAAAAAATTTCCTTTTAACAACGTTAGCCTGGGCTAGGATAGGAGCGAAGAGTGTTCTGTCATTTCATTTCATTTTTAGTGTAAGGAGCGAGCAGTTGAGCAGGCAGTGACACAGGTCAAAACAGCCACACACTGCTTGGCCCATCGGGATTGGGGACACTCTTTGGACTTGCCACTGTGTGTGGTCTCTGGGAGTTCTCCGGAGTTCCATGGGGAAGCCATGGGGAGCTAAAAGGAGGAAAAGTGAAGTCAGAGTGTGGGGAGTGTACTGAGGTGCCCTTCTAAGGAAAGGAAAGGAGATAATTTATATTTTGAAGGATATCCTAATGTCTCCTAATTTTTTTCTATACAGTGAAATTTCTGACGAAGTGGGTGTTTTTTCTTTTCTTTTCTTTTTTTTTTTTTTTTTTGTAGAGGGATCACCGTATTTGATGAAAGATCATTCACATATCTAAGTAGACCTTCCCATCCTTTAATAAAGACTTCTATTTCACTGCAACCCTGATAGATTCAGACAACACAAAGCTCTAACCACAATCGAAATTTCTTGAGGCAACTTAAAATCTTCTTACTTCCAGGCTTCTTTCATGCAGTTTATTAGTAATGGCAGATTCTCTTGTGAAGCTAGTACTGAAAGCATATTTCCTCTATGATTTTATTTCCAGTGGGCTTTAAGATTTTTTAAGACAGGGATTATATCTTTACACTCTTTATACTTATCAAAGCAGCGTTTACCGTTCCTTGTGTGTAGTAGATGCTAGTTGGATGGGAAGAAGCACTTCAACATTTCATTATTAATATGATATTTCATGTGATTGTTACTGAAACTTTAGAGGAAACATTTAGGGGATAATTTTCCCTGCCCACTGCAGCCGCATTTGCTTTCCTTCTTGAACCTAACCCCTGCACTGGAATGTGGCTACTGGCATTGTTATCTTTTTATCCTCTTATGTAAATTTTGATTTCTTTAGTTTTAACAAAACATTCCTAACTGAAGTGGTTAATAATAATAATATCGAACATTTCAATTATGCTTTCAAGTTTACAGTTCTCTTTCCTATTCATTATTTCACTTCCATAGACCCTTCAGCAATACGATTATTGACGTATTAGGATCTTCAGTTGGAGTTTTCTGCTCTCACGTGTCACACCACGATATATGCAAGATTGTCCCTACTGAAAATCAAAAAGTTTTACTGCTTCATACACAGTCGGTAAATGAATATAGCTATAATTTCAACAACTATGGCATTTTGTCATTAAGAGCCTCTTCATTTCCTAGGAGTTTCATGTTGAGTCATCCAGATAGCCTGGTTATATCCCTAATAAATGTTTGGAGAGGAGCAGGAAATAGCCATTTCAGCAGGTGGCACCGCACATATCTGCAGTTTCTGATCCTTCGTTAGGCAGCACAGTTGAAGGCTGTATGATGAATAAGCAACCAGTGATTGGTCCTATTGTGTATTTGTGATTCTTCTTTATTTTATTTCTAACTTTCAAATGCAGAAAATGCTGTTAGTGATCAAAAGCAGATATGAGGCATATGCACTAATCTAAACTAAAATATGACAATGACATGTAGGCAGATGATCTTTTTCTTCAGGATATATTGAGCTGTTAGCAAGCCCTTATGGTGGTTTCCACGCGTCAAAAGAAAGGTGGCCAGAGATGTTGTAATTTAGTTCTCAAATACTAAAAACCTGAATTTTAGAAGTACCATACAATGAACTGCTATTACAATTCTGCCACCTCTTACCTCTACCTTTTTTTTCCCTTTGTTAAACTTTGCGAGAAACTGTTCTTA
Source organism: Rousettus aegyptiacus (assembly GCF_014176215.1). Lineage (NCBI taxonomy): Eukaryota > Metazoa > Chordata > Mammalia > Chiroptera > Pteropodidae > Rousettus > Rousettus aegyptiacus. The sequence continues at coordinate 29,986,846 of NW_023416286.1, forward strand.
AGAGTGGGTGACTTGCCTAGAATCACACAGAATGGTTTTTGACAGATAACAGATATTAAGAATATTTCAATTGCTGATGATGTAGAATTTTCACTTCAAGGTTAGACCTAATATAAAACTTGCCATTAATGACTCAAAAAAAAATCTTAGCAAAAATTTTGCACAAATGATGATTTGTAATACCTAATACTAACTAGGATGGAAAAAAGAAGAAGAAGAAAAAAAAACTTCAAAAGCAATTACCTCAGTAGGAATCAGGAAAATGCAAATCAAGGCAACAATAAAATGCCATTTACCTCCATTTTATTGGCAATAGTACTCAATGAGAAACACTCCTTAGTGAGTGATAGGGTGTGGATCAGCTGAATGTCTTTTATATTGCTGTAGCAGTAGGAGTATAAATTGGTACACCTAACATGGGAAACACTTTCTTTTGTAAAGCTGAGCATTTGCATATCTTTCTACCCAGCAATTCCATTTAAAATATATTGCTTAGTTAAAGTCATTTTTCATTTTATAAAGACAGTATTATGGTGGATTGAATTGTTGCCCTCAAAAGATATGTCCATGGGAAACTTATTAAAGGTGGCCTTATTTGGAAAAAGGGCCTTTTTAGATGTAATTAAGTTAAAACTCTTGAGATGTGATCATCCTGGATTAGCGTGGACCCCAAATTGAAAGACAGTATCCTTAAAAGAGAGGTCACATAGAGAAGATATGAAGACAAGACAGAATGATATGTCTATAAATCAAGAAATGCCAGGTGCTGTGACTGAACTTTGTGCCCTCCAAATTCATACGTTGAAGTTCCAACTACCAGGACCTCAGAATGCAAGTGTATTTGGAAATAGGACCTTTAAAGAAGTAATGAAGTTAATATGAGTTCTTTTGGGTGGATTGTAATCCAATCTGACTGGTGTCCTTGTAAGAAAAGACTAGGACATGCAAAGAGCACCGGGAGACTACATGCACAGAGGGACAACTACAAGAAGCAGCAGCGAGAGAGTGAATACCTGAAAGTGAAGAAGAGAGGCCTCAGAAGAACCTAACACTGTGGGGACCTTGATCTTGGACTTCCAGCCTCCAGAGCTGTGAGAAAATAATTTTCTGTTGTTCAAGCCACCTGGTCTATGGTATTTGGTTATGGCTACCCAAGCAGACTAATACCCTTAAGGACTGCTAGAACCACAGAAGCTAGAAGAGAATTCCCCTACCCCCCAGAAGCAGTGTAGTCCTGGTAACATCTGGATTTCAGACTCTGGCTTCCAGAACTATGAGAGAATAAGTTTCTGTTGTTTTGAGTCACACAGTTTGTGATAATTTTTACAGTAGCCCTAGGAAGCTGATACAGGTATCGCACCCGAGAGAAATTTTTGCACACGTGTACCAGGAGTCCTGCTCTTAGACCAAGGCGAGTGAGAACCCTGCCTGGGCTCTACCCTTTGCAATATCCTATAAGTCACAAACATGAAACTACAAATACTTTTTTCCTTTTTAGTAACGCAAGAAATTTTCTTGATACTTTGAGAATTGAGCTGATAAGATTTATAGGTAAAGGTCTCACCAGTCCATTGGGGCTCCCTCCCTAAGCCAAGAATGATGTCTGAGAGTGTGGGCTCATGTATGGGGAGTTCATGGTAGGGTCTCAGCCACAGCCCTAGGAAACTAGAGAAAGAATGGCTATCTGACCCAGTTCCTCAGTACGGGGCTGAGGCAGATCGGGTTCCCCAGGTATCTACACACTTCTGTTTGGGTGCTAGAGTTTTGGGAGGTGCTTAGAACTCCTTAAAAACCTCAAGTCAGAAAAGCCAGGAATTGGGGAGAGGACTTGCCTGCCTTTGCTGCCAGGGAAGTTTCACATTGTCCCAACATGGGCGCAGGTGGGCCCTATCACCTCCCAGACGTGCTGGTCCAGTTCCAGCTTCTGTTTACTCTGCCTCCTAAGGTCACAAAGGCATGGTGTCCTAGGTGACAGTATATCTCTTTCAGTCTCTGGGTTGGAGGTCCATTCCTGAGGAACAGACCATGCATCCTTGGATAAGGACATGAGTTGGGCAGTGTGTACAGCAGGATTTATATCATTTCACATTTTCAGATATGGTATGAGCTTCCACTTACATTAGTACTTTGGAACCCTCAAATTTTAGAGGCAGGCCTATGTAAATAAGACTATTTAACAGCTTTAACTGCAATAGCAAAACTTGGAGCCAGTCCAAATGTCCATGGATAAATTGATTGAGGGTGTAGTCACACCACAGAATATTACACAGCAGTCAAAATGATTGCATCATGGCAGCAAGGAAAAATATGCATTAATCTTATCAATAAAATATTCATTGAAAAAAGTAAGTCACTGGAGATTACATTCAGTATAATGATGTAATTCACTTAAAAACAACCAAAACTAAAAATATATGATTTTTAATGACACACTTCTCTAGAGGAAAAAAGATGATACATGTAAGAGTCAGAGAGGCAGGGGATTCAGGACAAAGGAAGAACTCAGAGGTAGATATGTTGCTTTGAACGGTCTTGGCCTGCAGTTGCGAGGTGCGTTCATGAGAGTTAATCTGTTTTGCAATAAATAAATAAATAGAGGAAAGTCATAAATGGATTAGTGATGAGAAGGTATAATAGAACAAGGACTATCTAATTTTTGCTCATATGGTCAAAGAATTAAAATTAATAGAGTAATCACCTCTTCTCATATCTACTTCACTCATAAATATGATCTTGTTTCTATGAAGATATTACTTACTGTGCCTTACGAAGAACCTTGTTCAAATGAAATAAATACCAAGGTAAAACAACAGGGAGCTGTGTTAGTTACCTAATGCTCAGCCAAATTATGTACCAACCAATATTCTTGGTCATGTATACAAATCTAGTTGTGTAAGAAACAAGAATAATTCGATGCATGAGAATGTGTACAAATTATTTTACTATGTATAAGCTGTGCCTCAGCATCATTCTTAATGTCTAATAATTTGCCCATGACAAATAACTGGATCATGTGATTTGTTGTGGCCTGTGAACAAGTTTCTCTGTTTACCCTCCTTAACCATCGAGGTTACAGTGTCCTGCTATTGCTTTTGTCCCCTTTTTTAATGTGGCACTTATAGTGAGAATCACTGGAACCTTCTCTCGTTGTGCTGTATCTCTGGTGTTTGCTTATAACGAAGGGAATAATGGTACACTCATTCGATTGGGGTGCCTTGAGATAATGAGGCCTTTGACTAAGATATCCCTGCTCAATGTGATTCTTTCATTCTCTCCTAACTTGGTAGAAATAGTCTACCTACATGCTTGTTAGTACTTGGGGATAAGCAGATATTTTTTCCCCTTCCTGGATGTTTACACAACCTTATACCCTGTCAATTTCAACCATGGTCCATAAGAGAATAGAACCGAATGAAAAGCTTCAGGTAGTTAAATTGTCCACTGATTGTGTAAGTATTTTTTTAAAAGGGCAATGCATGTAAAGAAAGACATAGAAATTTGTTTGCACCTGAATTTGCACCACAGGTATAATGAGATTACTACACATACATTTGAAAAAACCACATGGTTAAAAACAGAGTCCTGTAATCTCTTATTTTTATAATAGTTAAAAAATGGCAAGTTCTTTGAATTAATAAGCAATGATTATTCTCTTTATACTCATATGTTCATTCAGATCAGAATTTCGTGGCTGTACGATTACAAAATCTTTAGCTTTGATGGCCATCTTATGTTTTCTTCTTTATGCTTCTTTAATAATAAAATCAAGATATATTAAATATTGTTCTTTTGTTGATGGAATAAATATAACTTAGGCAACACCTAATATATTTTGCCTAAATTCAGATGTTCGCTTTTGTCAAAATATCTTTTCATTGTCTTTTAAAATGATCAAAAATGTATCCTTTTAAAAAATACTCTTAACAAAAATATCTTTAAAGTGGAGTAATGTTAACACGTGTGTGTGTGTGTGTGTGTGTGTGTGTGTGTGTGTGTTTTAATTTAGAGACAGAGGAAGAATCTCTGCTAGTACCTTAGGTAAACATTTTGGTGGTAACCACTATATCATATGTCTGCCTGAAGCCTGCAGAGAAGAGCACTTAGCTGGGGGACAACTGACAGGAAGATATCAAAGTCATCCTTTGTGCCTGATTGTCAGAGATTATCAATATCATTCAGAAAGTGATACACATTAGAAACAGGCTGGCAAAAATATAACCTTCCAGAATAGCTGTCTATTAGTCATCGACAAAGCACAAGGATTTTCCTGTAACCTTTTACGGCAACACTAGAGCTGAATTATTGATTAATGTAAACATTCAAAACTGAGAAACGTTTTGGACTTTTCTATGTTAATCAAAACTACAGCTTTAGCTCTTCCCACTGTGTTTCAACACAACAGGAACACTGATTTATCGAGGGAACCAATGGAAAGCTATTTTACAATGCTCTTTCTCCAGGGAGACTCAGTGGTATATCAATTAGGCAATATGTGACATACTAAAATATTTTATCGACAACTGTTAAGGAATATCTAAATAGGATTAAAATATAGCCTAGAGATGCTAATACTTAAAAAAATAGGAAAAGAAAAATGTTCCCTCAACAGGCAGAAATTTAATAAGAGATAGTATATAGATATGTTAGCAGATAAAAGATAAAGAGGAACATAATCTAAAAGGAGCGCTGATGTCTTCTTCTCCTAAAGGTAGAAGCTCTGAGTTGTCAGGTATTCTCAAGATTTAATCTAGCATCATACTTATGCTCTGTTGCAAAAGCCATTTAGGAAAAGCTTAACATGGATAAATTTGATTTACAGTTAAGTGACTTTAATCACTAGATAGTGAGATTAGATCTATTTTTTTCTTAAAGAAATAAATACTTATTGTTTGTTTAAGAATTCATTCTTTAGAAAAAAAGATCAATGTAGGTTTAATCTTAGGCATGTCGACAATATAATAATATTTAAACAAGAGTTTCAAAGGACGTTGTTACTATAACTATACATATATTGTATGTATGTGGTCATGGTGTTTTTGTTTTTTGTTTTTTTTTTAAATTAGCTTCAAATGAAAAGGTTACTTGCTGACTGAGATCAAGGGTCATGGACTTAATAGAAAGTCTGGTTAAATATTGGCTGAATCCATGGCGTGAGTAGTGGGGATATGTAAGCAGCTACTTAACTCTTCCTTATGTCTCCGAGAAAATGCAGAACTAGTGTTGCCAGACACTCAAGAGTTTTATAGAGGCCATTTTAAGTATATTTTAGGTAAAATTTTTAGGTAAAATCTTTCTATTTTAAATATAGGCATTGTATATATATATGGATGAGCAAGGAAAAATTCTTCAATATAGAATGTTATCTACCATGTTGAACTAAAAGCTGTAAGGTTATTGGAGCTGAGCATAGTGAGAAAAGAAAAAAAGATTTGAGAATAAGTTTGAAGAGGAAGTCAGGACCCATATCTTATACGACATTTTCAGTTAGTGCTTTTCAAACTTTAACATACACATGAATCACTTGGGGGATCTTAGTAAAACACAATTTTTTTTGTTCACCATGCCTAAGAGTCTGCATTTCTAATGAGCTTCCAGGTGAAACTCATGTTGCTGGTCCTCTCAGAACATTTTGAATAGCAAAGCTCTAGACAGCGGCGAGGAATTAGATTTAATTCTAATTTTAGTAGAAAATCATACAGAAGAAAGAGGTAGATGGAGTGGTCTGTTCATGGTCAAAGAAAGCCAGTGAGACTTTTCAGTAGATCACAAGAGAAATTATGGTGGATTCGACTTCAAGAGGAGATAAAGTGCATATAATATGAACACAGAGAAATGGGCCTTTCTGCTGAATTAGGTGATAAAGGGAAGAGAGGAATCAAGTTTGAAATACAACGTTTTGACCAAAGCAACTGGGAGGGTGGTGTGACCAGTTTTTGTGGTGAGAAAATCTTTAGGAAAGGCATATTTTTAACTTATTATTATTATTATTATTATTATTATTATTATTATTATTATTATTTTGGTGAGGGCAATAACTCTGGCCATGTGAAGTTTTGGATGCCTGATGGTTACCTAAAAAGAAATATCTAGAAGGCAATTGCATATGTTGGCCGAGTTTAGGAGACAGATCAGCACTAAAGAAACAGATTTGAAAATCTTTGGCATATTGATGGCATTTAAAGCCATGGACTGGGTGAGGCTGCATAGATACAGATATAGATAGTGAAGAAAAAATGACCAAGTAGAGAGTCCAGGGGCTCCCCGACACTGACAGGTTTGGGAGACAGAGATGACCCAGGAAAGGGCTGTGGGAAGGAGTGACCGGAGAAGCCGAGGGGAGACTAGGAGGGCGTTTTGTACGAAACACCTAGAAGAAAACATAAGAAAAAAAAGGTGGACTAATATTGATGAAAGGTTAAGAAGTAACATGAAACTCAAAAACTGATCATTGATTTGAGGAGATCAGTTTATTTCTTAAACATTCCAGCATAACTTAAAAATAGTGTTAGCTAATTCCTAAATACAAATTGCAGATTTTTTTTTGAAAAATAAAAACTAATTAGAAAATTTCAACTGGGTAACTATGAAAAACTTAAATGCTTGAATCCTGTAGATAATTTACACTTTATCTTATTCATTATACTTATTCACAGTTTGTGAAAAGAACAATGTTTTTCTATTTTGGTTGCATGATTTCTCAGTTTGGAATGAATTAATCAAAAGGTTCTTCTTATACTTGTAAATAGCTACCTTATTAGGTTGATTATCACTTCTACATTCACTGGTAAATGGAGGTATCAAAGCAGCTACCACCAATTTCATTATTTAAAAATAAAAACTTCCCACAGAGTTTACCTGTAACCCTTATATTTATTTTAATGACTATTGTGTCCAGATTACTACAAGATGGCTATATGATAATTAACTCTTATTCAGTATTTAAGGATTTAATCTAACACCAATAAGAAAACTGGAAATAAATTATTAGTTACTGTTAATAATATTTTTCATGGCTTCAATTATCACATCAGTATATATTGCTAGATTTTATCCCCTGCACTAATTCCTCTTCTTGTTTTCATGTGATTTCTTAATGGCCTACTGGCAAAGCTGGATTAAGAAAAGTTTATGATCCCCTTTCCATCATTTGTATAATTACCAATGAAACATTAGAATATACAGCAGCAACAGAGTTCTATTTTTTTTTTTACTGATTTTCAATACTTTTTAAGACTATATCAAATATTATATTCCTTAAAAATTTTTTGGTGTTAATGCTTAAAACATTTTTCATAAAATGATGTGTAGTACTGCATGTTCCCATTTTAAGATTTGGTCATCACTATAAGTGCAATTTATCTGCGATTGAACTCATCAATTTTTCCTAATAAAGCAATGCTGCTTTTAGACCTATGGTTCTTGAATTATTTTGGATTGAGTCACTCTTTGAAAAGCTGATGAATGAATCCTTTAGACCTCTTAAAAACTCGCATAAATACATCGCAAGTATTTTCGACAGCGCTCTTTTCCTTTCAGCCTGAGCTCATTTCCACGACAGAGCTTCATTATAAAATCCTGTGAAGCATCAGGTCACATTCACTCTCAATTTTCATCACAATCGCTTACTAATCATAAAATAAGAATGGCTCCTAACAGTGCAACTGAAACAAAATAAGCTTTAATTCTGTACCAAACAACTTTTAATGAAGAGGCTTATCGTTTGGTTTGTATAAGAAGTGATTGTGACATAAGTGGAAATGCATAAAATAATCTTTGAAAGCCAACTGATTGAGGATTTGGGCTTTCTAGAAAAAGTGAAGGAAACCTGACCTCACAAAGGAACCCAGAGGCACATAGAATGAGAACTACCACCGCCGGCTGTCATCTCAAGGGCAAGTTCGTCAAGCACTGAGAATCCCTATGCCCTCATTTCATTTATATCCAAGTCAAAAAAGACATTTTGGTCAGGGCTAAATTACTGAGACCATTTGTATTAATAGAAAGAGGACAATTCTGCACTTCAATTTTAAAGCTTTCCGAAGCAGAAGTAACCTTCAGAAAAGTTCTACAGATTTCTGCCTATTAAGAAATGGAAAGGCTAGGTTGCTCTTGATGCCAGCCTCCAGAAATGTTTTTCTCCCCATTGAAAATTTACATTCTCCTCCACTTCCAATCTCTCTTTCCAGAGAGGCTGCTGGGACAAAAGAAAGTGGATTTTCAGCAGTATATAAAATAGTAACTTTAGAGACTCGAATCAAAAGTTTTACTTCATTCTTATAGATGAAAATATCAGCCAAATCAGAAATAAACTCTTTCCTGTCACTGTTCTGAGAAGGGCTTCTTTTTCTCTGAGAACAGACAACACTTCTGCCTGTTGTTTACTCATGGGTTTCAAATTTTGTCCTCTGGAATACAACCTTGTACAGTATTTCAAGCGTTAGTAAATAGGCAAATTAAATTTTGAGTAAGTTCCAGCATCTTTAAGAAGAGAGAGGAAGGAAAGGAGGGAAGAAACAAAGGAAGAAAGGAAGGAAGGAAAGAAGGAAGGAAGGAATAAATATTGAGTGAGTCCCATGGTCCGTTGTATTTGAGAATGCGCAAATATGGGCTTCTTCTTGAACTTTGTTAGGTGTGTGTGTGTGTGTGTGTGTGTGTGTGTGTGTGTGTGTGTATGAACAGCTTTACTGAAGTAAAATTGACAATAAACTGCACATATTGAAAATGTGCAACCTGGTAAGTTTTGGCACGTGTACACCCACATAACTATCGCCACAGTGAAGATAGTGACCACATCTACCTCCCCTAAAATTGTCTTTATGCCCTTTTGTACTTCTTCCGTTAATATAAAAGGAATCATACACTATATACTCTTTTTTATGGCTTTTTTTCCACTCTGAAAAGTTATTTTGAGATTTATCCATATTGTTGTATATATTGATAGGTTGTTTCTTTTTACTGCAGAGTATTCCATAGTATGTATGTATACTGCAATATGTTTATTCATTCATTTATTGATGGACATTTTGGTTGTTTCTAGTTTTTGGCTATTACTAATAGAGCTGCTGTGAACTTTGGTATGTAAGTCTTTGTATGGATACCTGTTTTCATTTTTCTGGGGTGAATTTCTAGGCATAGAATGGCTGAGTCATACTGTAAGTATATTTTTCAGTTTTCATTAAACTGCTAAAAGTTTTTACAAAGTGCACACACCATTTTACATTCCCATCAGCCATGTATGAAAGATTCAGTTATTACACCAACACTTTGTATGATGAGTCTTTTTAATTTTGGACAGTCTAATATATAGAACGGTTATGGTTTTAGCCTTTGGTTTCATGTTTTGATGTTTTGATTAGTAAAATATGTTATGTAAAATACATTAGAGCTTTGGTGTTCTAATCTATTTGTCAATGCAGATTAGCTAACATTCATTTTATTTGCTTTTCCCTGACATTGCCCTGTATAATACAAGCTGAATGTAAACTAAAGAGAAATGTTGATAATAACAGGACCAGATTATTTCTATCAAAATATTTTAGACAGCATATCATGGTGACCACAGTGTGCATCGTGTACATCCCTATCTTCGTTTGAAGTAAAATAACTTCTTAATTACAAAATTTTGAACAAGGTTAATTTATATTGTTGATGCTCTTTTGTGGTTCCCCCCACACACATTACTAATCTTCAAGGTATTAGAAGGAAGAAAACGAAAATACTTCCTTGAAAATCCAGTTCGAAATCTGAACTCCTTCTGTAGATTTCCTGTTTAAGAATCTCTGCCCTAGACTTTTTTTTTTTTTTTTCTGTTGGGAAGTAAACTCTGTTTTCCTTTTCATTTTTACTGCCTCCTCCCAAAGGAGAACAAAGCCTTCAACCTGATACGCCAGAGACGAGGACATATATTGGACCACATTTTACTGGTGAGAGGGGTCACTGCATTACAGGATAGTGTCGGTGCGCAGAGCACCCTGGTGACGCCGTTCTAATCCCCTGAGAGAAGCTCCCCGAGGCAGGGAGAGCCTGGCTGCTGGCACAGACCTGACAAGTACTTTCTGTTTCCAAAACACCTGTGGCTGTGTGGCTAAGTCTGACAGGAGGGTGTTCTTTTCAACTGGGAGAGCTGAGAGCTGTAGATTACGAGAAGGAAGAAGGAAACAGAAGGTTCTGCTCCAGCTCATCGACTGAAGCTATATTTTTCACCCACGCTTTTTCTAGGAAGTCCTGTTTGGAGGAGGGGGTCCCAGGCCCTTGATGAGCTATTCATGAATTGGTACTTCTGTCCCATTCCATTTGGTACTGTTTTTATGTACATGGTTTCTTAATCGACAGCCCCGGAGAGAAGAGGGTTAAAAGAAAGAACTTGAGTATAGAAATCAAAATAGTCTCTGTTATACTTCAAGGTTGGAATCAAATCTTATTAAATATCTCTTTCTTTATACAACTCGATCCATTCTTTTCTTTTAATTTTTACTTTCATCTTCCAAGTTCAAGCTCTTATCCTACATACTTTATCATAATTGTTTTAAAAACTCACTCACTTCCATAAAGTCTGTGTAATGTACATAGCATACAATGTTCTCTAAAAATATTTAGATATTAAGCAATAATATTAAACACAAAACATAAGGGATGTAAGAATTTCTGCTAGGACTAGCTCTAAAGTAGTTTATAAATCAAAGTCGTAAAAATGTTTTCAAGTCATGAGTCAGAACAGTTCAAAATAAAAAAGTACATGTTTACATGAGGCCACAAAATTAGGAAAATGTCCAGACAATTATTTACCTAATATTTCCCTATCCAATTTATTTTGTCCAGTCTCCTTTTCAAAGACAGATTACCACCAAAATTACAGAAGACAGATGGTTGCCTCTATTTTTAAAAAGTTCTAGAGTCGATAATTTCACAAGCTCCTTTGGTAGTCTGTTTCAGTATTTAATCACTCTTACACTCAAGACGTTCTTCCTTATGTCTAATATATGATGTCTAAATAATGAAATACACTGAGTGGAATAAGGAGGATAATTTTAACTCTCGCAGCGGCTAGAACTAGAGACCTAAACAATTTTTCAATGAGACACATGGTTCAATTATACTCTATATGGGATTGACATCTCCATCCCTGACCTCTCACCCTCTTTATTAGTCTATAATTCTTACCTTCCACAGGATATTGTCTACTGAATATCTTACAGACATTTGGAAATTAAACTAATCAAAGTAGACTCATTTCACTTCTTAAAAATGTAATTTCCTGGAATTTGTAGTTCTAGGGTCTACTTTTTCTTCTAAATGTAGTTTTCTCCCTTTCCTTTCTATTATTAACACAAAATTCAGCAAACTACCACATCTATTTATTAATTATACCATAGTATTTCTCAAAGCAACTTCATCATCACGGTTTTAGTTAAGGATCTAGGGATTTCGTTCCTGAAGGCTTTAGGTACTAGCTGGTATCTCTACTCTTTCTAGTTAGTACCTGTGTTGACTTCCTCAGCATAGGACCTAAGAGAAAAATGTCAACATTCTGAACAAAGACCATTTTTTACCCCTGCCCTCTGTTGTCATCTCTCCTCCAGCCAGGTTGTCTCCTAAAGGTAGCTATGTTCAAGTATAAATTTTTATTCTTAAGCTCCTTGTAGGTATCAGGGAACCATTTCAAAAGGATTTAGAGATGGGTAAATGTTAGGACATACAGCTTAAGGAGAATACCTTCTTAGGGTATGTGAACTTTATATATATATTTGCTCTGAGGAAAGGGATTGCCTTTTTGAGGGTTGAGTTCACATTACAACACAGTTCATCTTTTCAGGAAAGTAACAAAAGACAGCTCCCCCTTACCTGCTGGCTGCAAATGAGAGGCCATAGGCCGACTTGACTTCTCAGCTAGAAACCATATGCCTCCCCTAGAAGCTCTCTGCTTTCCTATCACCCAGTTTTACCATCACTAACTTTTCCGGAACCCCTATCCCAAAGTGCTTTTTTTCCTCCCCTCATAATCAACATGTCCAGTTCTTCCTTGTGTCTCAAAACTGCCCAGAACAGCCAATTAGCCCAGTCATTCTAAGTCACTGTGGCAGGCTCAAGAATGATTTCTCCCAACCTTCTTTAGAACACAAAGCTTTAAATACTTATAATAAGACAAAGGTAAAGAGAAGGCACCCATCACTGAACACGGTGCCTAGAACTTAATCATGGTGGTTGAATTTGGTAAATTGGTAGGGGGCTATTTTCTGTCAGCTGTGGGAACATGAGAGGGCATAAGAGTATAGAAAGACTTTAGAGGGAAAAAAAAATGAGAGAGAATTTGATATTAATTATATTGATCTAGAAATCTTTTATTAAGTGAAAAGGTTTGGTTTTCTGGGTGGGCAGGATGGAGGTGGAACAGAAAAAAATAACCAATATCACCAGAGAGCAAGGGGGAGTTAGTTTTCATTTATCTTAGTAAATGCTCATGAGAATAAGAGAGGTGTACGGGTTCAGTTAATTAATGTGTTACAGAGCAATAACAGTCTAACATATCATCTTGTTAAGATGCCTAAGAAATATCTTTTAAAAAATAATATTTTTGTTTCTTTTTGTTTATTTATTAAGGAAACTCTGAACTTGGCCTTGAATTTGAACAGAGACAATTCTAGGGTGACCCCCATTTTCCTGATTTACATTAGCATATTGCCTAACATTTGCACCATACTGTAGGTCTCTTGTTCTCCTTTGATTTATTGTCTAGTTTAGTCCTCAGAACAATTATGTGAAGTAGATATTATTAGTTCTTTATCACAGATGAGAACATTGCAATAATCATTATTAGAAGGAATCTGGGGACTTCCTCAGTCTCTGAATGCATCCTTTTTAATGTTAAAGGATCTTCTACAGTGTTTTGTGACTGGGCACTTACCATAGGTATTTGCTGATTAGAGAAATCTTTTAAAAATGCATTCATCTTCACGGACGACATATCAACTTTAAACTTTGACAGGGGAGTGAGTGCAAGTCTTCCCCTATTCTCTGCCCCACACAGTTCAAAGCAAAGGAAAGACTGATTTTCGGTTTCATTTGGTAAGTTCTACGTGAGAGTCCTAATGATTAAGGTAAAAGCTGGAAGCCAACATTTTCCTGAATTCTAATTTCGGCTAAGTCCCCGACTGCCCGGGAGACATGAAGCTAGTCACTTAGCCCCTCTGGGCTTCTGGCAATGCAGTGGTAAAACTGGACCAAAGATAGAACCTCATCAAAAAACAAAAACAAAAACGGACAAACAAAAACTAAAACTAAGCCAGGTTTTTTCTTGTACAAACTAGTAGGGGAAAAAAAGTACATGGAAAAAGCAGGCCATGTAAAAGAAGTGAAATAAAGGTTCATAATGGGCTAAGGGTAGTTTATGGAAGGCAAACACATGGTCCTGCTGACAATAAATACTTGATTAAAAGAATCCTAGGCATTAGTTTGTAATGGGCCCATTTGCTATTTAGTTTTCCAGGGATAATGACTTTTGTTCTGCACTACATTATTTTGTCCAGTTTAAATAAAAATTTTAAAAAGAAAATAAATGAAAACACAGGACCAAGTGCCCTTTGCCTTGCTGGAGGGAGAGTACAATGCTACATAGTCTCATTTTTCAGTGTATCATCACTTTTAAAATAGAGTTTTCTCCCTACATTTAAATTAACCTTCAACTCCCAGTAGTTCAATGACTTTTCTTATTGGTCTTTGTGATTCCTTTCCCCTAAACATTTTTCCTGATAGATGAATATACAAACAATGTCAAAAGCTTCAGGCTGTGATTTACAAATAAGAACAATAAGAGATAATGCAAACTAGAATTACATTCAGAGACTGCATCTATTTTCTCTGCATACTTAATGTAGTCAAAAACTCAATAATAATGGTTCAATTTTTAAAATTTATTTCATCCATTAATCAAATACAAGGTACTTTGTCTTCTAAATCAATATTTAAAAATATGTATATATATATTTAACAAGTTCTACACTTTTCCTATGCAAAAGGTAGTTAGGAATCAAATCATATATAATGGAGATTCTCGTTTGGGTAAATAATTGGATAATTGAAAGGAGAAAGAATTTTTAGTCACTGAATTTGTTTTATATCACTCCCTTAATTTATATGAGAATTCATACTCCTTTGCTTTAAAGCATCCTTATGGATTAATTAAATCTAATAACAATGTGAAAAGCAACCTAAATTTTATGTCCTTCCTCTGTGCTGCTAAATATAAAGCCAGTTAATTCAAAGAAAAAAAATGTATTAGTCACCTACGTTTATGCATATTGCTGTCATTACTAATGAAAAAGTGACCTGTAATTGTAACTTAATTTTTTTTTTAATTTCAATAAATTTTAAAAACGTAAAAATTTCAGAAATTGTAATTTCTGAAAGCATTTTATTTTAACACCATATGACTAATTTTATTACAGGAAGAAGTATTTGAATACTTCTGGGGTAAGACTCAAATAGACTTCCCTCATTTAGAGTCAGGATTGAAACAGAAATTTTTTCTATATTAACTTAAAATATTTGTTTAAGCAGTTGGATACTTTAAAGGAGAAGAAAATTCTAAACACTGATGGTATTTAGTTTATGTCATTCCCTTTATTTCAGTGCAAGATGATTCATACAGCTATAAAATGGAAATAATAATAATTCTTAAAAATAACACTTCTGTTGACATTCAAAAGGGTTAGTTGAGGCTGGGAGGCATTTCACCACTCCATAATCACTCTGTCATTTCTACTCCTGCCCCACTATTTGATATAAATAACTACTCTCCCTAAGCAGCTTTGGTGTGGCATATTCAGATTTTCATTTCTAAACCACACAGTGATAAAAATATTAAAATAATTATGATAAGACAAAAGCACTGCCATAGGGAATGAGCGTTGGTATTGGGACTAAGAAATGAAAAAGGAGCTTAGTAAAGGCCAATATTGACAGCAAGGTTGGAAGACAAAAATGTAGCAATATACTAAGACTTCTTCAGAAGTTATATACATAAAGTTATATCTGAGGCAGGGGTTAATACCTCTTCAGAAAACCTGAGGCATTCTGGTTTTATTATTGTAGGGTTTGAGCCTCTGAAGAAAAAGAGTCACTCCCACCCCCTGCCCTCCCTTCCTTGTTTTTTGCAGGATCCTTCAGTTTATATGTTAGGTGCTAGAACCTCTCTCTGGCTTTTCTAGTAAAATATTGCCAATAATTCTTTCAACAAGTATTTATTGAATGTATATTAAAGTGTCAGTGCTATTATTGCAATGTGCTTGGTTCTGGAGAAATATTGAAAAGCAAAAAATGTGCTTCCTGCTTACAAGGAGCTTAGAATATTGGGGATATACAACTTAATCAGATAAATCTTTATAAACTTATAACTGCTTGAAAGGGGCTATGAAAGTATGTAATGAGGGCAAATAGTCTAGGCCCAGGGGACAGCAAAAGCTTCCTAAAGGGAATGGTTTTGAGTTGAAAATAAGAACAATCTGTTTCTGAAATCTGTATTAAATCTATATTAGTGGTAATAAGATATTATTAAAAGAGGCTATGAGTAAATGGAAAGAATTACATGACATTAGGAGTTTGTGTGTGTTAGAATATTTTGAAAGGACAGACAGGGTATGAATGAATTTCTGAAATTGGTAGGTAAAATAGTAAATGTGTGTAAAACAAAATAATGGGCAAATTACCAAACCTTAATTTCTTCATTAGTATAATTTCATTTACCTCAAAAAGCCATTTGAGATTAAATTATGCATATAAAATATCTATCACAGTAACTAGTAGGTGCTCATTTTTAATCTAAAGTATTATTTGCACGGGGAAATTAAATGTACAATGAATGGCCACATGGCTACCTATAACTAGAGTGAACATAAAATTTACTATCCAGATCTCAGGAGACTTTTGAGCATGAAAGTCCCAGGATGAGAGGTATAAAGTGAAAAGTGTGGTCACCCTATCTATATTTTACTGCCTAGAGATGACGTTGAAAAGCAATCAGCAAAAATTTCACTTGGCACATGTAGGTCATGGTCAACTCCCTCAAAACCATACTTCATAATAGGGCCTGGAGAACTTTGCCTGTAATATTCTGATATAATACAACTATGATAACGTGGATCATTTAAAAATATATGGATATGAAAAGAGAAATCTCATGGCTAGAACTATTTTCCACTTATTACAAAAGTAATACCCGCATAGAGTTAAAAAAAAAAAAAAAACAACACTACAGAAGGGTATAAAATAAAAAGTAAGTATCTCCCACCTGTTCTCCAATTCCACAGCCCAGGGGTAACTAACCACTGCTAACTATTTCTTGAATATCCATCAAGGATGTGTGTGTGTGTGTGTGTGTGTGTGTGTGTGTGTGTGTGTGTATTTATATAGTAGTCAATGCTAAATAAGTCATAATGTTGTTCATGTCTCTTGAGAAATCATATCTTTAGTATGAGCAGTTATTGTTGAGGACATATAACTTTCCTCAAATGTGAATTAACAAAATATTTCTTACTTTAAGATCTATGTCTGCACAAAAAGCTGCCAGTTTCCCTTTTCAGAATCCAGTCGGGGGAGGAAGAGTCCCTGTGCAGTCTGGTTCAATGACCCTGGGCCGCTCCTCTCAGTTCTCTTCTCACCACTGACAGCAAAGGAGTTTTTCACTCCTCTGACCATGGGGTACTCTTTTTGTGGTTTGAAGTCACACCAATGCTATCTTGATTAACCCAGTTCACCTGTGCCTGCATGAACTCTAGCTCATTTTATCGAAGTGCATCAATATCAGGCCACCGGGATTCATTCCAGAAACAGAGTAGAAGACTATGAGCTAGCCCTTGTTCACACACAAATCACAAATGATTTTTCCCCTCTCTCCGCTCCCTTTTCTTTTTTCTAAATGCAAAGCATGTACAACAGCTGTGAATATGAGAGACAGGCCAGTGCCCTGTGCAAAGAGAAACAGTCACCAGTACTTGAAAACATTATGGTGCCTGCCATCATGAGCTTGTGAAACCAGGCACAATGAATACATTTAGTCATTAACAACTTTATTTCAAAAGCAAACATATGTGCTTGCAATATGAGCCTGTGCTCATTGAGAATTAATTGCTTGATAAAAGTAAATTTAAGGCAGAGCATGATTTGTGAGCCACAAACCCTATGGAAGAAGTTCACAACAGATAAAATAGGTGGAGTATTTTTCCATAGACCCTATTAAGGAACCGATTATTAGTTTTCTTAAATTTTAATAAATTCAGTAGTATTTTGAGAATTTGAGAAAGGGCAAGTCTGGTCTGCTATGATGTTTCTTACAAAAGACTGCTAAATACAAGATAGTAGGAGAAGTAGGGTATTCGAAGAGCCAACTGAGGCTTTTCTTACCGTCGCTCCTAATTCCTCTCTTATTTTTCTGGGGCTACACTTTCTCTGCCATGTATACTATTTCTCCTATTTGCCTTGAGCTGAAAAGCATGGGCAGAAATGTTAGTATGTCCCTGGTTGTATGCTCTGGATTTTCAAGAAAAACAGTAATATAAGGCAACTTGGCTACTTGGATAGTTCTTCCTGTTTTATGTAACCAAATACACTTTCTGTTCCCTGATGGATAATATGGCAAAGCGTCTTCATTCCTTGACTCTGAGAAATTGTGAAAGTACAGGAACCGCCAGATTCGGGGAGAATTGAGTTTATTAAGAGGAGGTATCAAATGTGGATTATTTCCTGCCTGGATGAATTCTAAGCCATATTTATTCTTTATTCTGGCATGGCACGGGGCAAATGATAAAAGCAAAGTATGCCACACTCTTTCCCTCTTTCTCTCTCCACCTTCTTCCCTCCTTCATTACCCTAAGATTCTCTCCTTTCAGGGGCTCCTGAATTTCCATGTTTACTCCTCCTCTCCCATAGGGAAAATAATCTGAGAATTTTAGCCAGAGTCAGGAGGAGGGGGCCCTCATACTCCTATTTTAGCGATGGCTAAGGATTGTCTTATTTTCAAAACATCATTTATTTTTGAGAGCCTTCTGTGAAAGAACATCGAAACTCTCTCCTCTCTAATGTTTGTGTGAAGAGGAGCTATTTGGTCCTCTACTGATGGGGTTGGTGACAGTGAATGGAGGAATACTAGCTGTGTGGTGAACCTATAAAAAGGGAGAAGCCACCCCTGTGTTCTCCCTCTAAGCTTATGGATATTTATACTGACAACTTCTTCATCCTGCTGGACAGGCCCTTAGTCATGGAACTGTTTGTGAGCAACTTTAGCTCGCAGGTGGGCAGGAGGGTGAATAGAAAACAAGAAAACTCTTCTATTTGACAGACTTAGTCTCTTCCTTATGGTGGTAACCTATAGGAAAAAGCAACTTGGAAAATCTGGTGTAGGAATTCCTCCTCAGCCTCAAACATTTCTTAAATATGATGGCTACTATTATTGGGGCCATCTGTGTTTCTAGCAAAAGATGCCGAGTTAAAGATTACTGCAAAGATTTGAACATAATTTACATATCAAAATTCAAAGTGATCAATTTGGTGTATTTATAAAGATTCACTGAAAACCCCATATCTTATCATAGTTTCTCTAAAAGTTAAGAAAAAAACACATTCAGTCTTCCCAGCCTATTGTCTGCCTACTTAACTCCACAAAGGATAATATCTATATATAAAAGTTGGAAGTATTTAGAAATATTCTACAATTTTTTTTCAGAAGGAATAACATATCAAAGAATATTCTGGGAAAAACTAGAATGTCTACCCTGGGATTTCTGTAATTCAAAAATTTAAATTAGATATTTTGAAAATATTCTTATGCCTGCAGTGTAGGAAATAAATTGGAAAGGGGTAAGAACCCATGTGGTGGGAATATCTAGGAAGCTCCTGGTATATGAACCCTGATTCCAGATAGGGAACCCCTGCTTCATGGGTCAGAGTGGGAATGCTCAGCCTCTCCCTGTTGATGATCCCTTTCCTCACCCCAGGCAGCTAGTGAGAAGGCTCTTGACTTGGATCTGGCAAGAGTTAGCTTCTTCTTGGGCCATCTATGTGGAGTAAATGACAACAAAGAACCAGAGACATAGAAAGCAGATGATCAGTAAATAAAGACAAAAACAAGAGAATCTGATTCTTTCCATTAATAATAATATCCTCAGTACTATCTTACATGTGCAGAGACACCCTCATGGTTTACATGTGTTATAGAATGAATAGTATCCTCCCCAAATTCATATGTTAAAGTCCAAACCCCAGGTATCTTAGAATGTAACTCTATTTGGTGATAGTGTCTTTAAAGAGGTAATTAAGGTAATCATCAAGGAAATTAAAATTAAAACCACAATAAGATACCACCTGCCAAAATGGCTATCATCAAAAAATTAAAAAAAAAAATAGAATTAAAAAATGGCACCAGGCAAGATGGTGGAGTGCATAAATCTGTGCTTGCCTCCTCTCACGACTGCCTCAAAATTACATCTAAACTACAGAAAAGTCATCATTGAAAATTGCCTGAAGTCTAGCTGAAAAGAAGTTCTACAACTAAAGGCATGAAGAAGAAGGCATGTCCACATTAGTAGGAGGGGCGTGTGGTAGTTAAAAATTGGGAGGATAACTTGGCCCAGGAAGTCCCCCTGAAGGAGCAAGAGGTCTCAGCCCCATACCAGGCTCCCTAGCCCAGGTTCCAGGAAGAGAAGTCCCCGCTGCTTCTGGCTGAGAAAATCAGTGGAGATTGTGGCTGAATGAGATAAAAGGAAGCTGAAATTCCAACCATTCTTCTTAAAGGGCCCACACACAAACTTATTGACAGACTCACTCACTCTAAGATCCAGTGCTGGGGCAGCAGTTCAAAAGGTACCAGGGACCTATGAATTGAATTGTCTGGCTTCAGGGGAAGGGCTGGAAGGGCACCTTTCTCCCAGACAGAAGTGCTGGCAGAAGCCATCTTTCCTTTATTAAGCCCTCTCCATTCTCCACTTTCATGCAGGTGGATTTGAATCTCCATTAACCTCCTTAACATTGTTCACTCTGCCCTGGTCATTCCCTGAGACCTTGCCCCAACTTTTGGACCACCCAAGCCACTCCCAGTGGCTTTTCCATACAAACAGCCTGTCTTGGATTATGAGGCGGACTTTCCTAAAATTCCCCAAAGGTTCACAACCCCAAACAAGTAGTGTTTGGTGTCGGCATGCCCTATACCTTTTGTTAAGCAGCCCCAAGCCCAGCACCAGTGGCAGCCAGCCTTAGTTAGCAGCTTAGCCTCTTGCAGGCACCTCCAAGCACATCACAAATGGCAACCATTTGCAGATCACTTTGTAGCTCATACCAAGTGACTCCAGATAAGACACAGGCAGCAGCTGACCTTGGCCTGCAACAGAGCCCCTCCCAAGAGGCCTCAGATCCAACACACCTGGTGCCCAGCTTCAGATCACACCTGAGTACCACTCAACCACCTCCACAAGCAACATAGCCAAAGGGCAGACTCCACAGGCACCAGAGCCTCGCTACAGGTAACTCTACTCTGTAGGTTCAGCCCCTGTACAATAGCTTCTCCATTATAATCATGGCCGGTCCTCACAACCAATCAGACTGAGGATGATTCCTCCCATCAATGTGAAAACAGAAGCCAAGGCTCAACTACAACTGGAGGGCACACACGACCCCCGTGAGCAACACACCAGGAGCATCCAGCTTAGGTGACAGGGGAGACTGTACCACTGGGCCCCACAGGATACCTATTACATAGGCCACTTTACTAAGACTGGGAGACATAGCAGCCCTACCTAATTCATAGAAACAAACACAGGTAGGCAGCCAAAATGAAGAGACAAAGAAACATGTCCCAAACGAAAGAATAGAACAAAGCTCAAGAAAAAGAACTAAACAAAATAGATATAAGCAATCTATCAGTTGTAGAGTTCAGAACACTAGTTATAAGGATGCTCAATGATCTCAATGTACACCAACAAAAAGATAGATCATATAAAAATAAACATAAAAAACATAGAAAAGAACCAGTCAGAAGTGAAGGATAACTGAAATGAAGAATACATTAGAGAGAATCAATAGCAAGTTAAGTGAAGCAGATAATTGAATCAGCAATTTGAAAGGATAGTTTAAGGGACCTCTGGAACCACATCAAGCATACTAACATTTGCACCATAAGGGTACCAGGAGAAGATAGAGAGCAAGAAGTTGAAAACCTATTTGAAGAAATAGTGACAGAAACTTTCCTAACCAGGTGAAAGAAATAGCCTAGGAAGTGCAGAGTCCCAAACAAGATGAACTCAAAGAGGCTCACGCCAAGACACTTCATAATTCAAATGCCAAAGGTTAAAGGCAAAGGGAGAATCTTAAAAGCAGCAAGAGAAAAGCTATACTGATATCAGACATAATAAACATTAAAACAAAGGCTATAGCAAGAGACAGAGAAGGACCCAGTGATTCTATTTTAGAGTATTTATTCAAAGTAACTCAAAAGACTATTTTGAAGGGACATGTGTTTACTGCAGTATTATTTACAATAGCCAAGATATGGAGATAACTTGTGTTTGGGTAAATGGGTAAATGCATAAAAAGGAAGTGGCACATATATACAATGGAATATTACTCAGCCATAAAAAAAAAAAAAGAAATCTTGCCCATCTGGAACAACATGGATGGACCTAGACGGTATTGTGCTAAGTGGAGTATGTTAGGTAGAGAAAGACAAATGTCATGATTTCACTTATATGTGGAATATAGAGAACTAGAATAATGGACAAATGAAACAGAAACAAGCTCATAGATTCAGAGAGCATTTTAATGGTTTCCGGATTTGGGAGTGGGGTTAGGGATATAGGTGAAGTGGGGCGGGAATTGACAGGTACAAATTGGTAGTTACAAAACAGTCATAGGGATGTAAAGTATAGTGTGGGAATATAGTTAGTAGTATTATAATAAATATGTATGATATCAGATGGGTCCTGGATTTATTGGAGTGATCACTTTGTAAGTTATATAAATGTTTAATCACTGAACTGTACACCTGAAACTAATGTAATACTGTACATCAACTGGGTATTTATTGGTAACAAACAAAAACACTAATTTAAAAAGGTACATGTACCCCTATGTTCACTGCAGCATTATTTATGATAGTCAAGATATGGAAGCAACCTAGGTGTCCATCGGTAGATGAATGATTTGGGCTGGAAGCTGCTTCTTCTGCTGTCAGTTAGGCCTAAGGGTGGTTCTCTCAAGGAGAGAACTTAACTGCTTAGCAAAGAAGTCTAATCAGACGGTTTTAACCTTGGGAAGAAGCTGTGCAGACTTCAAGGTAAAGCTGGACTTCCACATTAGGCCCAGAGGGAAGAAGATAAAAGAAGAGGCATGTAGCACAAAGTAAAATATACCAAAGGCTCTATGCTGAGAAAGGGTCTCCTTATTTTAGCTGTTGACAGGGTCCCTGGCCGCCGTCTTGCTTGCTCCCTGTCTATCTCCCCAACATGGAAGCCTGATGGTTCATGGAACTGACAAACCCAAACTGTCTCTTTGTGCAGGCCTGTGGGAGAAATAGACTTTGAACCTGTGGAGAATGCCAGACTATTTTGTTCATTAACAGCCATGAAAGAACAATGAAAGGTTGTCAGACTCTTGAGAAAATCTGAAAGGATAGAGTATTAAAAAAGAAAAAAAAAAAAAAACTTTCCTTAGAGAAAACAGATGTTTCTGAGAACCAAAGAGACATGGGGTGGGGGGAAGAATTCTTAAACAAATTCTAAAGGAGAGTATATTCATTAAAAATAGATCAAATTGCCAAGACAAAGGAGTTGCATAGGAAGCGCTCTTGAGTATTATAAATATGGTCATACTCCCACCAAGGTGGACAGTGCGTATAATAAAATACATTGTTAATGACTTTGTTGGTGATCCTGAAGGCAAAGCTGAGGTATGGTCATCTTCTCTATAGGGGCTACATTTCAAGACCCTAGTGGATGCCCGAAACCACTGATACTGCTGAACCCTCTATATTCTGTGTTTTCCTATACATACACATTTATTTAAAAAGTGTAATTTATAAATTTAATTCTGAAGTAATAACAACATTCTAAATTGCTGAAAAACCAAATCTGAAGTAGAATCCTCTGGAAACCCTAATATATTGAAATCTCCATAATTAGTTACCTAATCTCTAAATTTTGTTGCAACTAGACACTTAGTCTAGTAATTTACCTTTTCCATACATTTTCACTTTTATGAAATGAAAGTTTTTATTTAAATTATGGCTAGGTCCTCTCCCTCCAATTCTAAGTTCTTCTGAATTCTACACAATGATGCTATATTTAAAAACGCAATAATTCTAACTTTAATAAAGGAGAGCAATTCTTTTTATTACTGTGGTGGTGTCTCCTCTTATCTTTTTGGGTGGAGTTTGTTTACTATGACCTTTATTGAACTTATTTACTTCTGAATCAACTATCATATTCAAATAAATGAAAGAACATTTAATGGAGGTTAAGATATTGTTTTATATATATATATATATATAGCCAAGACCTCAAAAATGTCACTGGGCAGGAACTTTAAAATAATTTTTTCTCAACTGAACAGAAACATTAAAGCAGGTAGCAGAGAAAGCTGTGGAATAACTGACCGTGTATTTCACAATATTAAATCTTTGGGGACTTTCAATTTTATTAATGGCCTCTTTTCTGAGTTCTCAATTTCTGTAGGATTTATGAATACATCTCTGAGTTTCTCAGTGTGCAAACTATACTCATATGATATCTTGAAGGATTTTCTCCTGCTTCTGAAAGAACAGTTTTTCAAATTCCACCAATTTGTAAAATTTGAGATATTTGGTATAGGTTCATTCTGAAGCTTATAGTTGTACCAGGAATGGAACTTGCTTAGCAAGTAGAAGGCAAGAATAAGAGTAAATTTTAATACTTGTCTACTTTAAAAAAAGAAAATACTTTAAAGCATTGGCCACATATCTTTTTCAAATTAAATTATTTTCCAATATAACCTGAGTCTGTTACTGGGTCCAAATTTTGGCAATAAATTCTTTATCCTTTATGTCTTAAGGTAGAGGAGAGAGAAAAAGAGAGAGAGGGGAAAGAAAAATTTCTGCTAGGGCACTTAATTACCTTTGGTTCAATATCTTAAACGTTCATTTTTACATTTCATACATTCACCAATTTATATCTTATTAGCAAGAATTTACAGTTTTATATCATTATTAGCACAGAATTTTCTATTAGAATATACAATAATGATTAGTCATCTGGCTATATAAATTAGAAAGATTCCCATTTTTTTTTTTTAAGAAAAAAATTTTAAGGGGTATATGGCCTCTATTAGAGCAATAAGACAATTACATTTCTATGAAATTATTTTATTTTCCTGAGTATAGACATACTTTGCTTTATAAACTACATTTTATTATATTTTATATACCTTTTTAAAAAAATATGTTCCCCCAAAGAAAAAAAAGCAGCAATACATTTAAAAAAACAAACAAACAAAACCTCATGTTCTGTTGGGATTTTTTCCCTGAGCCACTGTTGGAAGTACTGAAAATCTCTGCAGCTTACTTCTCATGAGACTCTCAGCCTATTTGTTTAGTGCTTTTGTTTTTAGAAAAGTTTTACTCAAGTATTCAAAATTTAGGAAGTGCTAAACTGAAACTCTAAAATTGATAGAAGTTTCAAAGTAGAAAATGTGTGTAAACTTGTTAAATTTCATAGTTTATCAGAATGATGGTTTGTCTTGTCTATGGTTTGTGAGCTCTTGCAACATCTCTATGGATAAAATACAAACTTTGTTACAGCCATAAAAGTGCCCGCTTCTTATTTGAGCCAATACATACTATGAAGACTCATATCATCAAATATGTATGTATATTCCCTTCTTCTTTTTTTCTCCAAAAGAAAAAGAAAGATCAATAATATGTATAACAAAAAACTAGAATTATTGGCATGTCTTAATGTCATAAATCTAGTAACAATCTTATATGACGAAAAGGATGGAACAAAATATGTCTAATAACAACAGAAATATTAGATAGGATATTATAGGGAACAGATGATTGTTCATTTTATTATTTTAATTACTATTCAAGAATAAAGAGTTCTATTCACTGAGAATCAATAACAAAAAAATTCAAAATTAAAATAATTAAAAAATTCAATAGCATTTAATGAATGCCGTCTATGTGCTATTCACTGACTCAGTAATGGTTTACTCAGTGTATACATACATTTCCTCTTCAGTCTCTTCCCTTTCTGCATTCCTTCTTCCAGCTTTCTTAAATTCAGAGGCCACAATGAAAATGCACCACTCAGAAATCTTGCTGTGGTGAACATAACTGACTAGCACCGATTGAGTCCACCCCTTTCAGTGCATGAGCCCAAGGACATTCTCGGCCAGCATGGCAGGGGTGCTAATGTAGGCCCAAGCTGAGCAGCTCAGGCTAAGGTCCCCTCTCAGTCTGGCCGCCAGAGATACACTATAAAGTAAGGCACTTCTTATGCAGTGCTTCTGCCTACTCCCTCTACTTACCAGGGACAGAACTTCATGGCCGTCTGAAGGCTGTCCCCCACCTTCTTTGCCTCTATCTTCTTTTGCCTTCGCAGGTGTTCCACCCAGTAAATCTCTTGCAGATCTAATCCTGTCATGGGTGTCTGCGTCAGGGAGGGACCCAACTCACACCAACCCTTTTTGGCATCCGCTTATGGATCTTGCTAGTCTTCTCTGCTTTGCCTACCACTGTGTACCAGATCCGATCTTTTTTTTTTTTTCTTTTTTTACTCAGGTTCTGTTTTCCAACTCCTTATCTGTATGTACCATCTAATTCCACCATGTCTCTCTTATTTAGGTCTGTTATTGTCTGTATATTCTCAAATATCCCGCATGTCTGAAACTGTAGCTGACACATAGTAGGTGCTCAATAAGTATTTATTCAATAAATGAATATCAGTTCTAAGGAAGACTGAAAAATAGTTCTGGAATGTGTTTCTTTTCTGATAATGTAGATGCAGCTGCTCTCATTGTTACTGACATCTAGTGGCAGGAGGAGAAACTATCCTGAGACCCAAAGAAATTTCATTGGTTGGCTAAAGTCCAAACAATAGAAAATATCAAGAGATCTACTTTTCAGGGCATGTAAAACTTTTATAGGGTTAGCCCATCTTTTTATACTTAACAGGTTATGTATTTATCAGTGAAAACTCCAGTAAATTCTACCATATAAGATAGAAAAATGTGAGAAAAGGGTAATGAAACCCAGCTGGGTAAATGAGTTAGTGAGCAGGGTGAATCTTGCCATCACAGAGAGTGTCTACAATCTTGACATCCTATTCCAACCACCAATGGAAATAAAAATGTATACACTAAAACACAAAAAACTTTCATTATGGTGCAGTGTAGCAGCAGCAGAACTTAGAATGTGGATAATGAGGCAGGTTTTAATTCCTACATTCACAATGGCCAAATTTGAACTCAACAAGAATCTTAAACAAGCACCTAGTGAACTATTTTCACACCACGTTCTCACCTTGGAGGAACAGACAGCAAAATGAGAAAGAA
Organism: Rousettus aegyptiacus; assembly: GCF_014176215.1. Taxonomy (NCBI): domain Eukaryota; kingdom Metazoa; phylum Chordata; class Mammalia; order Chiroptera; family Pteropodidae; genus Rousettus; species Rousettus aegyptiacus. Next base: position 30,013,411 of record NW_023416286.1, read on the forward strand.
CCAGGCAGCAGGGAAAACTCACTTTTATTACCTTTCTCCCTTCTATTACTGCATTCAACAAATACATTTAAGTGCCAAATATGTTCCACGTGCTCTTCTAGGTTCTTATAATACATCAAGGAACGAAAGAGGTGACACTCCTTGCCCTCGAGGAGCTGATCTCTCATTCCTCTTATCCTCCAAAGGGCTACAGCTCTACAGATGCCTTAGCATGACAAGGAAATGTTTGTGTAACGGGATGAAGCCTGCTCTTGGGAATAGTAAGGTCTGTGATGGCTTGGAAAGGAACAGGGAAACGGGGGTCTGTTTTCCTATAAGGGACACTTTATTAAGCCAGCTACTCAAAAAGATTGAATAAAGTATAAGATTTTCTGTGAGGTCTCTATTGCTTGGGAAATAGGTCAGAAAATGAAAATTTCAGAGGGGTGGAAAAGTTCTTAAGTGCCAGAATTCCCTAAGGATTTAGGTTAGGTTGGGGAGTGTCACACTGGCCCTGAGATGGCAAGGGGAGGCATAAGGAGCCTCAAGGCCCCGGATGACAAATGTGAAACTAGTACTAGGCATACTAATGATCATCCCTAACTCCTTCATGTGCATAAAACATACGCCTTGAAAACCATCAAATGCAAAAGGGATAAGAGAGAAAGATTGCAGGTGCTTGACAATTCCTTTACTCAAATTTTAAGGACTGCAATGAATTTTTTAGTTTCTGAGGGGTGTGTGTGTGTGTGTGTGTGTGTGTGTGTGTGTGTGTGTGTGTGTATTTATATTTTTCCCTTTTATATTTTGGAGGATAAATACCTGTCTCTGATAAGGAAGTTGGCTGAAGGTGCCATGCGCTTCATAGGCAGACAGATGTAGACATAAGCTCCACCACTTTGAAGTTTTATGACCTTGGACAAGTTTTTTCACATTTCTGACCCTCAGTTTCCTTATTTGCAAAGTAAATAATGACATTACCTAGCTAAATGCAATATTATATGTGGAAATATCTGGTATATAACACACACCCAGAACATATTTGTACTGTGACTTTCCCACGTAGGTAGGTAGACAAACCTACCTAAAGAGGTGCCATTAGAGAAATATAGGATGTCTTATTATCTTTTTGTTTTGTACTAAGATCCGAATTTTCATTTTTAAATCACTTTCATTGTTTAGGAAAACTCGTATTATTTTTTCACAAGGTTATTCGATGATGTCTACCTAATGTGGTAATTAAATGACTTATATTAGTGTTAATTGGGCTCCTCCTTTTTGCTAAAAATATCTAAATCTATATATAATTTTTATATTTGCAAGACACACATAATAGAATACATGCCAGTGTGTTTTTGAAAAGTTGTTTTATAAAATTTAAATTGAATTCGTGGACTGTACTAAGGGCATAAAGCTTATAGTACACTGATTTTTACCACAGATTTTTGAAGGTGATGAAGTAAAGTTGCCCTTCCAGGTAAAGCCCAACCCGCCTGCTGGGACTCATAGTACTCTAGTTGAAAAATCACTGATCAGTGAACGGTGTCTGAAATGGGATCCTCTCCAATAGCCCTTCACATCTCAACCCCCTACCCCAACATCCAGTTTTCCTTTCAGAGGATAGAATGGCTCACTCTCTGCCCAGGTAGGTTTGGGAATGCCAGAATGGAGACTTTCTATTGGAGCCTTGGGGTACATCATCTTTACGGAGTGTCCCTTGTATTAGTTGACGTGGGAATGATTTTAGGGCCAGTGGTTTCCTCAGGCAGCCTCACCAAATTTCCCATGGACATAAAACAGTATGGTGGGAAACTTAATTTTTCTATGGTTTTGACAAAGGCCCAGAGATTAGCTAAAAGAGAGCTGGCTGACATAAAGGGGTCTTTTAGTCAAGGAGAGGTGACACAGTGTCGGTGTGGTATGGACATGCGGTTGGGGAGCCAGATGTAAAGGCAGACATTTCAGAGAAGAATAACAACAACTGAGAGCCAGACAAGACTGTGTAAACCACAGCTGGAAACTGCGTGGACAGTCACCAGATGAGAACCAGATGTTCAGTCCCAATGCTAAGATCCTATATAAGCTCGCCAGCACTTGATGCCGTTCCGGGAAGGGTAAGGAAGAGAGATATATCAAATTGATGGTATTATAAAATTGAGTACTTGGAATTGACTTAATAAAAATCTCCTTGATTGGGTGGAATACAAGTCCAGGATAGAGATTCAATTTAGTAATAGAGAAAGAGTTATTTTTTCAAACATGTATTTAGAGGACATGAAGTTCATTGGCGAATGTACACTTCACTTCCCAAAATTTCTCCTGCATTCCTCACATTGGTATTTTGCAAATAAAGTTTTGTGAAATACTATTTCTGTAACATATTAATAGATGTTTTAGAGAAAGCATAACTTTTTCTGGTTAATTTCAGGGAAATACTGCAAAAACATATTAAAGTTCTGAAACTTCTTTCAAAAATAAAATCTTTAAATTTTTCTTTTAGCTGATATTTCCCAAAATCATTTTAACACAACATATTTTTTATTTAAAAAACATCAATAAATATCTTGGAAGAAACTAGTGTTCTGCAGAAAAGTTTGTCAATGTAATTCTGCTGTAGTAACATATAATTTGCATCCTTGTCTGTTCAATTTAAAACAATGTGTTCGAGTTGATTTTTGTCTAATTTTAAATTAACTGCTTCAGCAAGCCTTTTGTGGTCTCCTACTATGTGCAACACTACTACAACATTTTAGAACTTCTCTGAGCATAATACCTGCCATATAGTAACCATTTGGGAAAAATTTATTTTCTAAACATGTTTCTTTTTATAGCGCCTGAATTGAAATATGTACATGCGACTTCGATCAATAATAGTAGACCGAAATTATGAATAATGTCCCGGACTAATGGAGAAAAGAGAATGAGTCCTAGATACCCATATCCTACTGCAGTTTGCCCCCCAGGGAAGATCATGGGATAGTTTTAGGAAGAAACAGTGATGTGCAAGATAGAGTCATTTGACTAATAATGAAAACTTCACTTTGGAAAAAGTGCTATAATGTGAATTATTATAAACTGATATATTCACAAATAAATAAGCAAGCTGAAATATTAACTTGCTCTCTACATTTGTGTTAATATCTGAGTATTTGGAGGTCCTTGGATAAAAGGATATCGTACTGGCTAGGCATATACAGATGAATTCCACTGATAGCTCCTTCAATGAGAGAACAGTTTGATCAAAAAGCCACAAAGCTGCCCACTGAGATATTACAGAGAAAAAAGTGGAGATTCATTAATACTTTAAAGGTGAACCTTCCTAATGCTGATGACTTGCACAGCAGGAGATTCTGGCTTATGTAAATGGATTCCTTCATTAAGGATACAAAAATATTTTGCAAATTATGGGAGGTTAGAGATAGAGATTGACTGGATTTACCTATGAACTTTTTCATTAACATTCTACACTTTCATACCACCGATTGACCTAACCACTGAGAAGGACATAGTAGAGAACAATGATGTTTTTATTGAGATTCTTATTCACACAGGATGCTGGGTGATAGTTATACATGCATTGTTTAGTGAAAAACTTGTAAATAGGTTTGTTGGTCTCATTTTATACTTTGGCACACTAGACATGAGATACATCACATGGCGTTTCAAATTAAGGTCCTGAAATCGAGTGCACGTGGATTTCATTCCATGCTGTTACTTGTTTAATAGCTCTGTGACTTTAAGCAAGTCACTCAATCTCTCTATGCCTCATTACCCTCAGTCCTTAAATAGGGGAAAAAATAATGCCTACTTTGTAAGTTAGTTGTGAAATTAGTAAACCTTGAATATGTGTTATTAATATTTTATTGAATGCTTTTTAATCCATTCTGAACTATTTTGTACATTGTAAAGTTATAACACACAAAAATTACGTGGTTCCAATTCTATGAGAAAATATCAGTATGATAGAAGTTATAGGAAGTAAATAGATATTATCAGTCTCATATTTTTTCAGTTTTATTGTGATATAATTAGCATGCAACATTATATTAATTTTAGGTGTACAGCATAATGATTTGATATGTGTACATATTACAAAATAATTATTACAATAGGTTTAGTTAATATCCATCAACTCACATAGTTACAAATATTTTTCCTTGTGATGACTTTTAAAATCTACTCCCTTAGTAACTTTCAAATACAATATAGTATTGTTAACCATAGCCACCATGCAGTACTGTTAGTTGAATTTTATATTTGAGTGCACTAGACATGAAATATATCACATGGTGTTGAAGAGCTCAGGTTATATCTTGAATATAAATAAAATGGCATTTCAAATAATGAGAGAATTTGCCACTGTTAAATTATACTGGAAAAGTGATTTTAAGCATTGAATAAAAATGAATTTACACCTCTAGCTCAAATGCTAGGTTGAAATCAATTCAAGATGGATGAAACCAATAATTGGCTCCAAGTTCTATATTCCCCTAACCTTCCTTTGCCAAGGTAAAGACTATCTTTCCAAGTGTTATTGGTTGAATTATAAAGCCCTCAAATTCATATGCTGCAGTCATAACCTCTAGTACCTCAGAATGCAACCTTATTTGGAAACAGGGATTTTATAGAAGTTATTAAGTTAAAATGAGTTCGTTAGAGTGAGCTCTAATCCAATATGACTGATGTCCTTATACAAAGGGGAAACTGGGGCAGAGACATGCACACAGGGAGAGCACCTTGCAAATAAAGACAGAAGTCATGTTGATACTTCTACAAGCCAAGGAATGCCAGAGATTGCCTTGGAACAAATTATTATTCCTGACAGCCCTCAGAAGGAACCAATCCCGCTACCACCTTGATCTCAGACTTCTAGCGTCCAAAACTGTAAAATAGTAAATTTGTGTTGTCGAAGCCACCAGTCTGTAATACTTTGTTATGGCAGCCCTAGCGAAATAGTCCCAGTCAAAATAACAGAAACAAAGATATTGTGTATAACTTCTGAATGTCTTTATAAAAAAATAAATAAAATGAAATAAAATAAAATAAGCAGATTGAAAAGTACCTCTGTTACTGGTGATACAGTTTTGATTATGTGGAAAAGGGAAAAAAATTGAAACGGAGAAACAACCTGATGGGAAAATACATAGATCCCTGGAAGACTGCATATACCAAATTACTTGTTTTTTAGAACACTGGCCTATGCCTAGAATATTATGTGAGAAAGAATTAATTTTTATAAAATTTGTTTAATGGTATTTTGGGTGCTCATTTTTATACCAGTGTATTCTATTCCCTTCCTAATGCATTAGATTTTAAAACAGCGTGAAAGTAAAATGAAAAAAAAATTAAAAGTTAGTGTTTATCTGACTATATGTATATATAATTTTAAAGCTGGAAATTTATTGGTAGAAAGAACTTTTAGACATAAAAACAAAGTGAAAGACCCTATAAGGTATGGTTTCTATATTTGATTATAGAGAAATTTAGATATTCTGTATATCAAAGTAAAGAAACTGATTAAGTAACAAAGCTAGGGGAAATATTTTAAATATATGATAGACAAATGTTACTGTGTACATAATATGAAGTACTCCTAACCAACAAAAAATAACAAATACATTTTACATACTCATATCAGTGTTATTAATGATACCAAAAATTAGAAATAAAAAGTGCAATGTAGGTTTTACAAGTTGGTTATACATAAAATGCCTAAGTAAATTACAGCACATTTATAGGATATAAAGTTCATGTTTTTTAAAAATCTAATGCTATTGAGAATGTTTGTTATGTTCTAAGTGAAGTGGCAATTTATAGAATAATAATGGTTATCTCTGCTAGTGACATTATTGTCTTCAATATTTTGGCTTTTTCTTTTCATGTTCAAATTTTGTGATTAGGAAAAACAACAACAAAAAAACCTCTAACCACTCACTCAAAAGAATGCTATAGCCACTCCAATTTCAATTTTTAGATCACATTCAAGAAAATTTTTGATTCATTCAGTATACAGCTAAAATTCTCTTTGAAGTATACATTTACAAATTACATAAAAATGTATTGTTTAAATTTTTAATAAGGGATAAAATTTATTAATTCATGGAAAGTCATAGCCTTTCTTCTCCTTCCCTTGTTAACGTTCGTACTACACCTTTGAGCAATGCCCTGTTAACTTTTGTCCTTTGACCTTCAAGCTCAGTAGAAAAAGAACTGACGTCCATGTGGGTGCTCCTGAGCAAAGCAGTCAGTGTGGAAGAGGCATTGCCTTTCCCATGGGCTATCAGGGCACCTTCACTATGTGGAATGGATTCTCATAAAATAGAATATTCTAAATCTGATAACGAAGTTAGGCAAATCTGTTGTGCTGCTGATATGGAAAAGTTGCACCTCACATGTTAAACAACAGAAAAAGGTAAAACATAGTATGTCCTCTGTGTCCACATTTGCATAAAAAGATGTGTGTGACAGACACACATATGCACACATACAAGATGGGAAAAGGAATTGGAGACTGGGACAAGGATGAAGAAGCAGTAATTCTCACTGTATATCCTTCTACAGTGCCTGAATATCCCCCATGTGTATAAATAACTTTAAAATTAGAAATAAATAAAAGAAAACAAACAACCCAATACCCATTTTCAAAGAACAATAGGCTATATCTTTGTTATCCTTAAAAATAAGAACATTCAAAAATTATATTCATGTTTCAAGATTCAAAACTGAAGTCAATTAAATTAGGAGGCATAACATTTCTTTCCTACTTTCAGCAAGCAAGAGAGCATGTTGTTATTAAATGCCTACTGTATGTGATGCTAGGTTTACTGTCTACAAGAAACTCACTGCCCAGTAGGAGAGATGGGCATGTGCATAAATATTTCAAATGCAAAGATACTTTAAAAATAATATAGAATTCTAATGAGGTAGACTGTAGGCACAGAGGAGATGATGAGTATCACTGTATGAGTTAGAGACAGATTAACCAAGAGTTGACAGAGCTGCATCTTGAAGATGTAATAAAAGATTGAGAAGGGTCTCCCAGGTAGAGAAAACTGCAGGTGTAAATGCTCAGAGGTGTGAAACAGAATTGCATGGGAAAAGAGTTGTCATTTAGGAATCAACATCATGATAGTCATAATGTTAAATATATTATTAACAATAGATATCATTTAATGAACACTTAGTATATGAAAGACACTGTTCTATGTGTTTTACACGGTATTAACTTATTGCATCTTTACAATAATAAAGGTGATTATTATCACAATTTTTTGAAGAAATGAAGATTAGAAGAGCTTTAATTAATCATCCAGAGTCACAATAATAGTAATTGGTAGAGTTAGTATTTGAACCTAGGTTTTCTGAACCTAGAAACTTTTAATTACTTCTCTGTTCTGCCACCTGGGTAAAATCTCATAGGAAAACACAACTCACAATTTAAAACAGTCCAGAAAACAGATTAGATCAGTTTGCCATTCTGGGTTGCTGGATTACTTAAGAGCATAACATTGTTTCCTAATCTCAGAATTAAATCATTGAATATGTAGTAGATTATTAAACAAATTTTAAATCCTCATGTTTTCCCCTTCATTATTATTGAAAAATTACTGCATTTATTCTTTATGAAGCACTTTGCTTATCCATACTCATTACATTGTGGATCATTTCTTTAATATGAAAAGCTAATCATGTACTTAAAAAGTAAAGCCTCTGAAATACCAATGATAGATGGTAAATAGAGGTTGGATGTGCCATCCACCAGGAAGCTCTAATAACCAGCACAATAATCAAAGTTCTGAATTATATCCCCGAGGTTTTGAGGTTCCCCACATACTTTTGAAATTATCAAACTAAGTCTTGGTTAGAATTTTTTTTGCATAAATTGGATTTCATTCTATTTTAATTCCTTGAAAATTGTCTGTGTATGCATATATCTATTAACCATAAAATTTGATGAACCCAAATATCTTCTGCCTGACCCACATTGCATTGTAGTTGGCTATATAGATCTGCTCTCCTATGTGTTTGGAGAATTGCCAGGTATTTCCATGGTCTTTGCAGAAAACTGACTGTTGATAAATGTTACATACTTGCAACCTAGGCATTGCTGCCACCACTAATGATCTAATGGGGTCCTCCAAGGTGTACCATTTAGACTGACAGAAAACTGTCTGCTTAGATTATAGAATGGTTTATGAATGAGAGTATTCTAAGCAATTGGCTAATAGTTTAGTCTTGTATTGAATAGTTCATATACTAATTTATTACTCACGTCATAATCCAAATTCATATCATGGCAGAACTGTGGATGAACTGTTTATTCATGTTCAGAAATCAGTGATGGTTTTACAAACCTCTTGGAATTTACTATTGAACTCAGTTGTGGAGTGATCAGAGCTTTGACAGGACATCATACTCTGTAAGTTCAAATCTATATTTTTGTCCACAAGATCGAGTGTGTTGACAAATTTTTGGCATAGAACTTCTATATTCTGTGTCAAGTGAGACTTTTGTCTGATGCTTTTACAAAGTACTTGTGGAATTGATCTCCCTTATAGATTTTCTCATGCACTCTTTCAATACCTGGACTTTCTCAATAGTACTTAGGCATCAAAAATCAAATCCCTTCACCGTCTCTGGAGGATCACATCTCTCAGTTGCTTTGGAAACCATTAAACAGAACAAATCCACAATCTCATTTGAAGAATACTGGTGACGTTAGCAATCGCTGAGGGAATACACAAACCACCATGTAAGCTTCAACAGATGCTGAAATTTCCTTCACTCTCTTATAATGTCTTTATTTATATAAATCCAGTAGAAATTTTCATTTTCATTTCAGTTTCCAAATTTTAATTTTAATCTAAATATTTATAGAGACGTGTATTTTGACTATCACATTCAATTTTTATAGAGTCACTTCAAAAATTTTTAATTACTTAAAACATTCTAACGTATTTTCAGTACACAGTTTCTCTTATATTTAAGCATGGTCTTATACATAAAAGCTGAAAAGGGGCCTATTACTTTTAATTTGGTAGCATATGTAATGCAGCAACAAAGAAGAAGTTGGCGTTAAGTGACAATGCAAGAGCTAGAGCCATCTTCTTCTGAATACTGATATTTTGACCCATTGACCTTGTTTTCTAAACACACAGTGGAAACAAAAAATAGAGTGACTCCTCTTCATTCTCATTTATTTATTAAGCAAATAATATTTTGTGCCTATGATGTTCTGTGCAAAATATGAAAGTATTTTTTTTCCAATATTATTCTTTTGACCACATATATTTAAATTTCCACTAAGACAGTTAATGGGAAAAGAGTCCAGCATATGGAATTTTTAACACTAGAGTCAAATTTACAGAGCTGCAACTACGACCAGTAACAAGAATTTTTACATCAAGGCTGCAAGGGGAAAAAGTAATATTATATGAAATCAAAGAGTTTTGGAGAGCTTTCACAGGGTAAAAAGGTTACGTTTTCTCATTATACTGAATTTGGTATACTATGCACTTGAGATGGTGCAAGTTATAAAGTCTGAACTTAAAAAATGAAGACAATGCAAAATTTCAAAGAAGAACAAATGAAAAATGTTATGAAGTCTCATGGTAATGACCCATTGAGAAAAGAATAACAGATTAATTTTATCAAAAATGCATCAACACGTCAAGATAAATAATCCATGAGAATAAAGTAAAGAATGAGGTGAGGGTGGAAAAACAAAGAAAGCAGCAGATGTATTTACACTGGCTATCTCCATATACTAAGTGATGCATATTAAAAATCAGTCGTGATGGAAAAGTGTCCGGGGTATACAATTTAATAAAAAATAATATGTCTTGAAACAATTTTAAAAAGCTTGATTCTTAACATCTAGTTTCTTAACTCACTATTAGAACAATACACATATGTGTGTATTTGTTAATGTTAATTAAAGTTTACAAATTAATGTCAAATCTTTATTAAGTTACAGTATAAAGTTGACATACTAAACATTATTCAATTTGAAGAAATATCACAAATTAGAATCTACTCAACAGCTATTTAGTAAGCCATCAGACATGAAATTTCACTTAAATTTCACACACGAACCTTTTATAATATAAAGAAAATATTCTGTCATGTACTCAAATATATATATAAGGATAAAAGACATGGAAAGTTCTATGATTTTAAGAAAGAAAATACAAAATAAATTTATAAAATATTCTTTGATTATTATCAGTCAAGCTATTGGAGGTGTTAATTATAATGTCTACAGACTCAGAGCCAATAGAAAACAGTTAACATACATATTTGGAATGAATTATTCCTATGGTTACAGTAAACACATGAACACTCGAATGTGCTTTCTGACCTAAATATTTTTAAAATTTGTCTGTCAATATACCTTAAGGTCTATAAAAGCATAGCAGACACTTGCTAGTTAGGTATTCACTAAAATCCATGGACTTTCCTCAGTCTTACTGCCAAAGTATACAACTATTCTCTCTTGCAGTTAGGTGTGGTCTTATAACTGAGTTTCGGCCAATTGTATGTGGGCAGAATTGACGGAGATTGGTTCCTGGTCTCTTCTAGCCTAATGCTCCACATTCTTTTCATTCAATGTCTGTCCAATTACACAGGCTACAAAGAAGAATTCCAAGCACTTAGATGGTAGGCGACAGAGGATTGACTCCTCTGCAATGGATAATGACCAGAATTTGAACTAATCTGTGTTATGTTTGGTCATTGATGTTAAAGATGTTTGTTACAAAGTTGGCTTAATTTGATTAATACACAAAGAAAAGCCCAAAAAGGAAGTAGAAGTCAGTTTTTATATGAAACTGTAAATAAACTAACTTGCTTACATTGAATAATTTTATTTGTTTTGTCAATTAAATGTAATTGCTTGTTGATTTCTTTAAAGTTGATTTCAAATTTATATAGGCCAATTATACCTTAAATAAACCAATCATAGAAATTAGAAGGTTGAAATAGAATCTCAAGAGTACTTTCTGTCTACTTAGAATAGAAGCAACCAAGTTTTAGTGGCTCAGATAATATATTCTAGAATGAGACAGAGCTTAGTATCCTAGCTCGAGCAATAAACAATTATGTGACCTTGGACTGATTTCTGAATCTCTAAAATCCTAAATAATAGTACCTACTCCATAATTATGAGGATTAAATGTGGCAATACATTTGAAGTACTTGGTCAGCCTGTCACATAGGAATCACTCAAGAAATGTTAGTGCTTATCACTGTTATTACTAATAGAAGCTAATATGTTAGAAAAGGTTCATATTTAAAAAGTATTCTATCACAGAAAGTGATAAAAACATACTGGTTAGATTCTGTTTTAGCAATTTTAAGTGATGATATTTAATCTGGCTAAGGTAAACAACAAATGCGGTTCTGACTCAAAGTAAATTGATTTTATAATAGATATGATACAGAGGTATCAGCCCTTAGAACTAGATTAGCCATTAAGATCTTTTTTTCTTAAAGAAAACTTGCTTCCATATAGGTTAATACTTCAAAGTGACTGTTCAACAGGTTGTTAACTTCAATAAGAATGATTTTCTACTCTAAAAGTCTGAGATACATTATTGTGGATCAAGCCTTCTCATCTCACTGAGACATTGTTTTTCAAAACAATTTCGAGAAGGATAGATTAATAAAGGATTTAAAGTATTCACTGAGTGAAATTGAATGTATATAATGGAAACAGACAGAATGTCTGGTTCAGTATTATAGTCATGCAATAATGTTTTAAATGCTAGGGAGGATATTTCCAAGGTTCGGGATGGGCTGGATTCTCCTGTATTTTCTCTTTTTCTTTCATCATACGTAACAACGTTATAATCACTCTTCTCATCATCACACTATTAGTATACATATAATTGTTCACGGCAATGTAACAAATTTATTGAAGAAGCTCAACTAAGTTACAAGCAGGAAGCAAGATTAATCTTTCTCAGCTCTCCCCATGACCATTATTTTGTCCGTTTTATTTTTCTCAACTTGATGGACATATTAGATAGTCCACCATAGCTTTTCAGGCAACCCTTAGATGATACAATTCCAGATTAGAGTGATTTGAGTTTTACCCTACTCTAATAATTACATAAGTCCCAATCTTTACCAATTTAAATCTTATACCTTTCCTTATCTTGGGCTGGGTTCAGGCTCTGTTTTTCTGCCGTGCTGTACAAGTTACCCCTTTCTCCTCCTCCTCTCCTAGAGACATAATCATTACTGTTTCAAGTTTGTAGATAGTTGAAGCAGTATGAGAGTGAAAAGGTGAAAAAGGAAGTAAGGTCAATAGCTGAAGGGGAATGAGAGGGAGGCAGAAAGAGATGGAAGAGGGTATCAAACAGTCATCTAAGAGAGGGATGTGCGCAATGTGACTGCTGGGCCCCACCAAGAGCTCACTTGAAGAGAAAAGCGATGAATTTAAGGCCAGTCAGCAGGATTATGTATTTTTGTCCAAATTAATTTCATTTTCCTTTCACTATTTACTTAACAAGGTATCCCAATAAATTATAAGCTCCATGAGGACAAGGACAATATCTTATATTATTCACCATTGAATTACCAGGGCATCATACCCTGCCTAGACATAATTTCATTTTATATACATATCTAATGACTAAAATAGTAATGAAGAGCTTAAATATGCTCTCGAAGTCTCTAAATCTTTAGGACCTAGGATCTAGAAACCAGGCTAGTTGTCTCAAGACCACCCATTAAAAATATATCTGTTCTAAGATGAAAGGAACAATATAACTCTGAACTAAAAGGTTCAAACCCTAAATCAAATAAGTTTCCGTCATGCAACAATCAAGCATGCTTTACGTGGTGATATTTGTATTCATCAGGAAAAGAGAAGGTGGAAAGTGAGAGAGAACACCCTCCACATACTTCAGCCATATCCTGGATCACTAGAGTGGAAGTATGTGTGTGTGTGCATGCACAAGGAAGTACATACACATATCTGTGCATATATATGCATATGCGGATCTCCCTAAATTATAAAATCCAATGAACCAGCAAATTGGTTACAAACAAGCCAGTTTGGGGAAACCCATATTTGAATATGGAAATACTTAACAGTACTGATTTTTCTCTCAGGAAGTGATTTTGCTGCCTTTGCCTTTCCCTATCTTACAATTTATCTCTCTTAATCTCTTCCATAGTAAATCTTTCTATTTTCAACTATCAATAAAAACATAATAATAAAGTCCATTTTTCCCCCAATGACTAAGAAGGCAGAAAACATACAATGCTAAAGCTACAGCCTGTTATATGGCATGTTCTCAAAATAATAACTCATAGAAGCTTCTGGTTTATAGAAAATCATTACAAGCTCTGACAGGACTTTAGTGAGTGCTTTGAGAAAGCTCTGATGGGAGGAACTAATGATGACTCTGAATCAGGAATTAGAGCTTTTGAATTCATGAGTAAATCAGGTTTCTATTGTGCCATTATTTTCAAAACAATAAAGAGATATTGAAAAGATACTGCTAACAATAATGACACAAGAAATGCTTACAAGATGATGTGCCATCATATATTTTAATCTGTTCTCCTCAATACACTTAATCATGCCATTCTCAACTAGGGAACAATTAAGTGTAGTTTTCTGTCAAAGAACAAGTCTACCAATTTCGCTATTTGAAAGATCTACTATGACTTGTCATAAGCGTTTTTGAGTAAATTTAAAAAAATTTCTCATCTTCTTTATTTGCTAGAATATATTTGCTATTATCTGGTATTTAACAAAAGGAATAAAATTACTCTTTATATATTTAGACATGTTTTAAAGTTCTTTACATTCAAACACATTCTTTGTCCTTCTCTCTCTCTCTCTCTCTCTCTCTCTCTCTCTCTCTCTCTCTCTCTTTCACACACACACACACACACACACACACACACAAACACATCTGTACACATACATATGCACATACAAATAACTTATGGCCTAAGCATTTGAAACAAGAAACAGGATCTTGAATATTAAAAAAAAACTATTACTTATAATATTTGTTGGAAATACAATGAACAAAAACATATATTAACAGCTTAGTTTGAAAAAAAGAAAAAAAAAAACCCAGCAATTCCAGCTCAAGGGGAAGTTTAGACATTTACACTGAATTGTTGTATTCACCATTTTCAAGCACAGCATATTGACTATTTAGGCCATCTCTTTTCAAATACTATTTGTGACAGCAATTGCCCTATATCACTGACAGAAGCTATTCTCCATGAAGTTTTCTGGAGTGATTGAGATAAAAATAAAAATGTTCTGATATTTCCCCCCAGGAAAGTGCCAGTGGTTTCCGAAGCTCAAATAAGCTTTAACTACATCCCACAGAGCAACGCCTCATAGTGTATTATTAGTGTGATCAAAAGGGATCAAAACACATTTCCAGGAAGCCCTAAGTACCAGCCCATGCTCAGTATCAACATGTGAACATGCCACATGGAGTTCTCAGTTTTTGAGTACGCATCCACTGTAAAGTTTATAACATTTATTTCAAGTAAGACCTTTATTAATTATAGCTGCAAAACAAATGCTCCTTCTCATGATGTGTTTTTACCTCTTTGGGAGTTTGTGTTAGGTTTTTAAGGAAGAGCAGAAATACATACCGGCTTGCTCAATCCAGTGATAATTGAGTTGCAGTAACTCAATACCTACTTTTAAAAATTCATTCTTGCTTCGGTTGAGAGGGAATAGAAACATGCCACCATTACTGGCTTCCCAGAAAAAAGAAAAAAAAAGAAAATTTTCATTTCTGTTTAGTAATCTCATAAAATCGATTGCAACTTTTCATATTATCAATACAGAGAAAGTTACTCTGCTTATTACCTTGTCACTCTAGGATTCTTAACAGCACTCATCATTGGAAACGCCATGGGGATGAATCCACAGACTTACAGAAGAAGGAATATCGTGTGCGAAACATAGTAATTATTAAATTATAGGTATCTTATGATAGAGCATAGACTTTTGTGTCAGATAGATCTGAGTTGAAATCTTCCCACTACTTGTCGCTATCCTTGTATTCTATGGAGACTATTAGTCTCCCCAAGCCTTCATGAATCGGTCTCTGGAACTGGGATGATACTGCTTAGAAAAATACTGAGCATATCAAATAACATATCAAAGGCTTGGATGTGCACGAGGCTGTCCTTAAATATCTGTTCTCTTCTTCATTCTGCAACCTTTACAGCATTAAGGTATAATTTTAATATGTTTTTCAGGTCACTCTGTCCCATGTGCATTCAATTTATATCAATAGATCACAGTGAGCATGCACTGGACGTCAGCAATGAGGAGTTTAGATGAAGTCAATAATTCATCATCATTCATTTACAGTCTTCAATAACAAAAACATAGTTGCAGAATATTTTTCTCATTTAGTGCTTTCGGTAGAGGATTTTCTATCATTTTCTTAGAGAGGATTCCAACCCAGAGGTGTTTGAAATTGATTTCCAATTTAATGCCCTCTTGGGTGGAATCATCTATTATTATTATTACTATTATTATTCATTATTTTTGCTGCAGATAGGTGGTACTGGTTGTTTGTTATGATCCAAGTAGAAAACTTAATAAACTAGGATTTAAATTCCTCAAAAGAAAAGCATTTAAATTCAGAAAATTAGTATTGTTACAATCCAAATCCCATATTGAGGTGAAAAAAAATTTTTTTTGCTGTAGTCCTTTTATGTATTTTATGATAAGATATTTTGTGACTTCAGTTAAAACGTACTGTCTCCCATACACTGTAACTCTTTTGTTTAGGTTGCCACGTTTCTTAGTCAATTGAAAGTGTTACCTAACACTTTATTGGAAAACCAGAAGTGCAAAATGAACCCCGAGCGCTCTTGTCACCATGGGAAATGCTGACGAGACACATTATATACATTATATCTTTAAGTTGTTAAAAGAAAAAAAGTGTGTGACTTTTAAAAACCACATTTGGGTATTAGATGCACCAGAATCAGAGAAATTCAGTGCTTAAAATGTATTTATAGAGTTTCTAAACCAGCTTCCTTATTTTAGGGAGCACAGTTTTGAACACCCCCATCCCAGTTTTCAATCTAGGAGCTCAACCCTAACCTCTCCCAGTCAGAGAATCTCTAGTCTTCATTCTCTTTCTCTTATGGGGAGAGGAAGGATAAGCACTTAGATATGAAGGGTGCAGAGGAGCCTGGGGTTTAATTGTTCTTCGCCTAGACTTTCAAACTACAATAGCGGATGTTTCAGATTGCCAGGCTTTTAGGGAGTTCTGTGGACTTTACTGGCTTGCTTATTGTGCTCCCCCTCTTTGGCATCTTAATCTTAATTTCCTCTGTTCTGATAAACAATTTAAGACCTCTCCATTTGGTTTTCATCTTATATCTCTTATTGGTTGTTAGGCTTACTCTTACTCACGTAAAATTTATACCTTTTGGGGAATCTATAGGGATAATGGCTCCGGTATTTAGAGTCATGTTGAAAATTTATTTCTGACATTTTTCTGAGGTCAGGTATTTCAAAATAATCCTATACATCATATTTAGATTTTCTTTCAGGCACAAAAAATGAGTGGGAAGAAAACTATAGAAAGAGAATTTTTCTGAGATAATTTGGCAAGAGCCAAGTGTGCAATTAATCGAATGTAAGTTAGACATTTGGAATTCGAGGGCTACCATCAGACCATATTGCTCTATAAAAAGAATTTTTAAACAATATGATTTCCCATTTATTGAGCATTTGTGTGTGTGTGTGTGTGTGTGCGTTGGGCACTCTATTAGTGTTTAATATAAATATGATCTTATGTAATGATCACAACAACTCAAAAGACAACCCTTTGAATAACTCATTCAATACCATTACAGATAAATACAATTAGGATTATGGCAATAGGCAGTTTGAGCTGAAGCACATTAATGATAAACGTAGAGTCAGAATAAAATCCCAGATCACTTCACCCTCAATGAATGTGCTCTTCCATTCTCCTACATTGCTATCTTTGAAATAAAGCAAAACTAACTCACCAATGAGCAACCAGAAAAAAACAAAAAACAAAACAAAACAAAAAGACAAACAAAAAAAAAAAGAACCACATCTCTCCTCGTTAGTATTCTTAAGATAAACAAAGAAAAAAACACACAATTGAACGTACCTTTGTTATTGTAATCTGATCAAATGAAGAATGGAAATTTAGCACATTAGGCACAGTGCCTTGAACTAAGAAAGTGTTCTATCTGGTAATGGGAAGGAAACAATAATTTGGAATAGGATTTAAAAAAAAAAATTGACAACACTTGGCGCATCAATAAGGGAGGCAAAGGGGAGGGAGGACTGACAGATGATTAAGGGTTTGAATCCAGATGGTTCAAAGAATATTGCTGCCACAAAGAATGTTTAGGAAAAATGCAATGAGAGGTGACAAGAGCAGCAGAATCCACTCCCCGCCCCTCTCCACTCTTCCCCCAAATCCTGCTAGAAGGCAGGCTGGGGATAGTTAAAAAAAAAAAAAAAAGTGTAGAATCTAACTTCCATCTATAAAGGTCTAAACATGTTTAAGGTGACACTTTAGTAGAATAGCTTTTTATTTAAATAATCTTAAAGTATAAATGCCTTTGATATCAATCACAAGGATGTAATATTTAATTGCAGCCATGTAATTGTACTGTGTGCACAAATTTCTTAGATAATATAACACATTTTGGACTAATTGAAGGGTGCACGGAAGGAAAATGAGGCTGCCCCAGTTTTATGAAGAGAGGACAAGGACACTAGTAGCCTGACAGGGCGATCTGAGTGGACAAGCCTGGAGAGCTTATTCCCACGTGCACTCTCCTGGTCTTGGGAGTAGACTGCACTCAAAGTATAAGAACGCAAGAACTTTGCAGTGGCCACCAGGGAGAAAATGTCAGATAGGCAAACCACGGCAATAACAGACCATGCGTGAAGACTTCTTATGTGTACTCTGAAGATGAGGTGAAGAGAATTGTCCCATCATCATATTTATGCATGATGCATATGTGCATTTTTCTGAAGAATAATATTGCTTCTCAGTGGGTCTTTATGAAAAAGATTGGCTAAAGAGACATGAAAAATCACATAGAAACACATATTTACATTTTGTCCTCCAAATCGATACAATAAAAATAAAAAAGCAGAATTAAGAAAATATAGGTAGAAAATGATTTAAGAATATTATATAAAATAGATTTATATACCTTGAAATTCTTTTTAATGTAAGTCACCTGTGAACACAAATTTCTTTAATTTGAACAAAATTTAGTATATGCAGTATTCAGCAGGTTCTGAAAATAAACAAACCAAATCACAAAAAAACTCTAAAAAAATGGATTTAGACTTCTAAAAAGCTCATAAGAACACTGCACTTTCTAAAATCTACTATTAGCCTGAACTTGAAATAGAAGTATTAAGAATTTAATAAAATCTGAGGTAGATGATCCTTTAATCGCCTAATTAAGGACAAATAATTTAATTTTGGCTATGAGTTTCTCCTTGATGGAATCCCAATTTGAGATGACTCATTTATCTGTCTTCTTTTTAAAGAAACACGATGGCTACATAATCATCAACTAGCGAAACCTGTCTCAAATGAGAAACCTTGTTAGGTAGACGACACATTGTTATAAAGTAGGTACATCTACATTAAAGTTTTACATATTTGTTTACTAGCAAAATAAGATGAGATAAACAGAACGTACAGCAGGGAATCTAGTATTAAACAAAATAAATCTCTCCTGACTAAAACCTAATAACTTTCTCCAAAAGCTCTCATAAATTATTAGCTTCGAAATCATTCAATGTGTCTGAAACATAGTGTGTGTCACTGATGTACTTGAAGTTCACCTAAGAAACTGTATCATCAAAATGTGCCGACAAAAACTGCCAGCAGCGATGCCACCTTGCAATCAATCACATATCTGTTTCAGAATTATAAAGTGTCTGAGAGCTATAATTTCATCTGCTTCTAGCTGCATATCATTTAAAACTTCATATTCTCATGGAGAAAGAAAAAGTGAAAACATTTGTCAGCTCCAGTTCTCTCTTTATGAAGATCCACTGTTTTCACAGCACCTTCTGGCTCTCTCACTTCGATTTGTTTCAGACATCTTTTTTTTCTTTCTTTCTTTTATGAACTATGTGTTGTGGTACATAGTTTATGAACAAACACAGTAGTATAGTCAATTCTCAGTTATCTGTCCGAATGAAAACCTATGGTGGTACTGATAATCCAGAATCATTTTATATTTGACTTTCAAATGTATTGTGTGAATTTTCCCTGGGAGGTTTACCTTCCTGCTAATGCTTTGCTAGAACTAATATTAAAATATGTTTGCATTCCTTGAAAGCATGCCAGCTGACAGCAGTGGGGAGCAACCCAGAAAAGGGTGGCAGGGATATATTAGACTGAGATTAAACATTTCTGTGAAGAATTGTCAATATGAGTCTTCCAAATGCGGGTAATTGAGAGTTAGTTACATAAGATATTAGTTATTATTTTTTAATCTTGAAGGAAAAAAAGTCACTTTGAAGTATTTTAATGCAAAAGATCATATTTTAAAATATTAAGTAAAAGTCAATTTTCATTTTAGCTTAACTATTCAACTATGAATCAGAAATTCATTTATTTTTAAAAGAAAAATATGAAATACTCTTGAATGTGATTTTTTATAGTTACAAATTTGTTATTATAGAAGATATATCTCTATATAACTTTTATCTTCATATGATGTTAAGAAATGGCTCACCATTTCTTATGTTTAATTATGAGTCAATTTCTTAAGTATTATTTGTTATTCCAGAATATCATAATTAGAACTAAAGTAAAGATAACTAATTTGCCAATTTATTAAAAATAAACTATGCTCATTGACTATACCTTTTCCTCATTTCTGTTGTTACCATGCTTTAAAAAAAAATGTGTAAATATCTAGTTGAATGAATGGACTAAGTCTCTCTTGCCATTCTAAAATTTGAATTTCAAGCAAACGAGGTCATATTTTTTATTTACTATTTAAGCAGGATATATAACTAAATAAGTATTTCAAAATAGTATCATGTTCATTTATTTGTTGATATGCCTTTGGTTAAGAAAACATGTATAGTTATAGTCATGGAAATATGGCTAAATTAGCAATTGTGCTTTATCTGCATAAAATTAAAACACTAAAAACTATCTCAAGAAATAATTTCTCTATTTATCCTGGGAACCATACTTAAAAACTGGGATGCCAATGCCTGTTTTATAATTGATGCTTAGCTATGTATTGGATTTATAAGATCTGGCAGCAGGCAAGTTTGGGTCAGACCTGACCTACAGCAGGTGGCTACTGGCAGAGTTTATTTGGAAAAAGGCAAATTGTGGATTAGCATTTTCAAAGTCAAAAAGCATAGTCCCAGGCAAACTGAGAGAGCCGGTCAGATTTCTCTCTGAATCAGAATCAGAACAGAATCAGAAAGAGTTTTGGGCTAAGAAATCAAATCCTTTGATAGTATTTGGAATGAAAAGCTGCTCAGACAATTTCTAAATACATCTCTTAAGGCCTTTTTGCTCTTCTCTCTCCTATTTCTGTGTCTTCTTGTCCTCCTCCTCCTCCTTCTCCTCCTCCTCCTCATGTTGCCCCTCCCACTTCTCTTGTTTCCTCAGAACCCCAGACTTATCCAAAAATTTCTGCACTCCTGATGTTTCAATATGCCCAACCTTAAGCAAGATGAAGGCCAGGCTTTGAGTAGCTTCTAATAAAATAATTTCTGGACAAAATGTGGAGAGAGGAAGAAAAAAGAAGAGAATAGGCATTTATGAGACAGAACCTGGAAAAAATATTTTGGGTTTTAGCTCTCCAGGTATATCAAATATTACAGTTGCCTTGTTCAAATTTGATAGTAGATAATTATCTGAAGTTTGTACTCACAGTCACTCAAATGGATTTGAGTGTAGTTGAGTATTAGCTGGGGTGGAGGGAGGCTAGGCTATATATATACATATATATATAATCTGTAGATGATCCAGTTTGACAGACAGGCATACATAGGGGATGGTGGCACCCTTGACGCACTTCAGTGACAAAAGACTTGATATTTTTTGAATCATGGATTATATGAAATAACAGAGAGTTTCACCCCAACTCTAACACTGCAGAGATGTTTGAGATTTCCTTTGAAAATAGAATATACTTTTAGCAAGAGCTCAAGGGCTGGAGACCTTAGATATGCACTTAAATGAGTCATTCTTCTGTTATTATTGGACTCAGTCATCTAAATCTAGTCAAAACTTGTTAATCTAAAATTTTCCAGGTGAAATTAAAACGTAGAAGTTATTCTTTATTCCATCATTTACCACATCTAATCCATCTGCAATCCTGTTAGTTCTAAATATATCCACCTCTCTCCAGCTCCACTTCTGCTTTTCTAATCTAAGTCACAATCTCTTCAGAGCAACTGCAATAGCGTCTTAAGTGCTATCCTAACTCCCCCTACAACTGGTTCTTCATGGAGCTGCCTGTGTTCCTTCTCTAGTATTAACAGGGTCTGCTACTCAAAACCTTTATCAGCTTCCCACTGCTGCCAGAATAAAACCAAAACGTTCAACTATGGCTTAAGGGACCCTGTATGTAAGATTTAGATGCTACTTCTGCAAGCTAATCTCAGACAATTATTTCTCTGACTCACTGCTCTCCAGATCAAGGAGGGGTTACCACCTCTGAGTTTTTGTATTTGTTTCTCTCTCTGCCTTGAATGCTCTTCACACATTTCTTTGTTTGAATATCTTATTCTAATATTTTAGGCCTCCACTCAAAGTTACTTTCCATTTAATTTCCTTCATAGCGTCCATCATAATATGAAATGTTTTGTTGCTTTGCATTATTATGATTTGTTTTATAATACCAAAATTTAAGGGAAGGGTTTATAAGTCTTCTTCTCTTAGCTCCTAGAAGAATGGTTGCCAAGTAGTTGGTACACACAAATGGTTGTTGCATAAATGCATGAAAAGTGGCATCTTTGCAGGAGGACCCACGTTATAACACTAAATATCAAACTTCTAATTTATGAATCCAGGCAAACAGTCAATCTGAAATTGAGGCAAATAAAGAGCAGTTAGAAGATCTAGACTCTGAGCCAGAACTAGATGCCTAGAATTCTTTCTTATAATAAAATTACTTTCAGCCAAAGTAATCCTTTAAAACACCTATGTTGCATGGTGGAAGAAGGCGAGGTTCTGACTGTCTAGAGAAACTAAGTTCTAACGATGTATCCCTGTGGTTATTGGCCCAGCCATTAGGAGTCCTGGAAAGAGGGTAGCGAAGACCAAGGAGGAACGGGTCAAGTGTGGGAGGGTCATCTTTGATATCTGATGTTTTTTCTCTCTCTCATGTGCTGTAGCAAGTTCTTTGCTGAAGGATGCAGTGGAGTTGATCACTACTGTTAAATATTCTTAACAGAGGGGTTGGAAGTGCCAAACAGGGCACCAAAGCAGAGTTCAATGACTTGTCGTGGAATAAATCAATTAGAAATAAATAAAAACTCAAGACCAGATTTCTTATTCTATTTATATTTAGTGAATTTTGAGTAGCTACTCAATTGTTCTGGATTTTGAACTTTATACATTTTAAGTGTATTTCTTATAAGCATTATCAGGTAAAAAAAATTTTAAATAAACATGTTTTAGAACAGTTTTAAATTTATAGAATTATTGCAAGGTAGTACAGAGAATTCTTATATACTCCACACTCGGTTTCCTACATCACAAGGTAAACTTGTCACAATTAATAAACCAATTTTGGTACATTCCTATTAATTTAAGTCCATTAGATTTCTTCAATTTCCCTCATGTCGTTTTTCTATTCTAGAATCTCATCTAGTACCTCATATTACCTTTACTTACCATGTCCCCTTAGCTTTCTCTTAGCTGTGACAATTTCTCAGACTTTTTTTTTTTTTCATTTTTGATAACTTCAACAACTTTTAGGAATACCAATCAGATATTTTGCAGAATGTCTCTCAATGGGGATTTGTCTGTTAGTTTTCTTATGGCTAGACCGGAATCATGTGTTTTGCAAAGACCACAGAGGAAAAGTGCCATTCCCATTATATATCAAGGTACATGCTATTAACAGAAGTTATCACTGCTGATGTTAACCTAATTTGCTCAGCTTGAGGTAGGTTCGTTAGACATCTTCGCTGTAAAGCTACTCTTTCTCTTTAGGAGGCAGTCGCTATTCACAGGCCACATTTAAGAACTGGGACATTGTATCCCATCTCCTAGAGAGGAGGTAACTACACAAGTCAGTTAAAATTTTTCTCCACAGATTTGTCTCTTCTATTCATTATGTATTTGTTTGTTTGTTTGTTTGATCGTTTACTTACATTGATATGACTCATGGATACTTATTTTATACTTTGGGTTATAATCCAGTACCACTTTATTTTATTGGTTTATTTTGTTGCTCAAAATGTTCCAGCTTTGGTCTCTGAGGACTTTTCAGTTGGCTCCTATAGGCCTCTGACATATCCCCATGATAGTGTCTTGTGTTTAGTATCTCTTTACTTTCTGAAACTACAAGATGCTCCAGGCTTATCTTGAATATTTCCTGTCCAGTCTGAGAATCAACCATTTGTTCAACAAGCTCTGGTCACTTTTATTTAAAAAAATGGTATTAGAAACCAAGATTTGTGTGCTTATTATTTCAAACATGAAATTTGGTAAATAATTTATAATATACCCCAAAAGATATTTATGTAAATAAAAAATAAAAATCTACGCTCAACTATCATGTAAATATTATCAATTTATTTTTAGGTCAGCTATGGAAATAAAGATAATTTCATCATATACTATATAGCAACTAACCTGATTTCACTTTCAATATAGAAATCTAGAATGTGGAAAGAAATATTGTGATAAAAAATAAAGATATATATATATATATATAATTGTTGTTTGATTTATACAGATGGACAAATATATATATATATATATATATATATATATATATATATATATATCAAACAACAATTATTTTCAGTCTTCTAAGACTTGGGACGTGTCTTTTGTTCCCACCTCGAATGAATAATAATAATAATAAAAAGATTTACTGTCACTAACATGGGTTTTTCAATAAAATAAATATGTTCAATTTTATTGAATGGAAATACTCATCTTTTTAAGAAAAGAAAATCTGATGTCCTCATTTTGGCTCCTTGTTATTTATAAAACAAGATATTCCTTTTCAAAATTAATTTTAAGAGTCATAACATCTCCATCCATCATCTTGCCTTGAGATGGTAATTTACAAAATTTAATCACATTAAGAAAATCGAATTATAAATATTATATATAATAATTTTTAGTAATTTAGATAGAGTTGGAGAACCTTTGGGTAATGAAACTTTATTTAAATTATATGGGAAAATTCAGCTTCCTTAACATTTGCCCTTCTTTTTCATTTCCCCCAGTTGGTTTTTCCAATGGTGAAGAAAAACATTAGAAATAATCTGACCACATATTGCTGAGGATTCAGTGGTGAGAAAGGCACCTGCATAGAACATAGCTACCCACAATTACTTACTGGGTATAGAAAATACAAAGGAAAGGATGCATTGGATTTTAGTCTAATTTTAGGACATTATGCAAGATTTATTCCCTTAAATAAGGACAAACATAAAACATTTTAGTTACTACTCACTTTTTTCTCCAATAATAGAATTAAAAAAGAAGATAGCTTGTTTTGTATGAGCTTAATAATTAAACAGCCAAATCAATTAGATTATACCTGTTATTGTGTTCATTCAGGATTTACTTAGCACAAGGACAATTATTTGGAATTAAGATTCAAGAAAGACATATGGTAAGAAAAGCTACTCCAAATTCTTCCCTGAAAAGAAAGGAAGAGAATAAACATTGGGACTGAGGGAGTGGGTGAGTTGGCGAGCACCGAGCACTAAACAGCCATAGTTCATGTAATAAGTTTTCTGTTTGAAATTCTACTTTAGCTTCAACACATGCTATATACACATATTCAGTTTTCTGACTCAGCTTAGACATTATATCTTCCTGGAGGCCTTTATGGAGCCTAAATCCGATAGGTGCTCTAGACACGAGCCCCAAAGTCCCCTGATGTTTTCCTTCACCCTTTCAGGCACTCTGTCAACACGTTACGCTGTGATTGCCTTTTACTCTATCTACCACCATCCTCTTCTCCCCACCCCTGTTCATTTACTATGAACTCCAATATTTATTTCATTCATCTTTGTATTCAAGTGCCTATTAGTGCATTGATTAGGCAGATGGTTGGTTAAATACATGAATGGTTGAATGAAAGAATAAAAGATTAAAGCTTATTTGCCCCATGCTTGATATCAGCCAGGCACCAGTCATAAGAAAGTAAACGATTTAATCCAGTAAGTAAAATAAATAGGTGAACAATTGGTTTCAAGTGCATTTTAACATTTCAAATATTATCTTTAATGATATATTTTCTTGCTTGTGTTCCTTCTCTTCTATATCCTTGCCCAGTTCTTAGAAAATCCAGTAATTGTAAAACTGATGCTATTATGCTCCATAATTTTTATTCTCCTAATTATGACACAGAATGGGCTGAAACAAAAAATTCACCAGGTATATCAATGCCAAAGCCTCCTCTGCCAACTCCTTAAATATACAAAGATTATATTTCACATTCCTAAAGTAAGGCATGTTTTAAGTAATTTTACATTAAGCATTTGCATACAAAAATTTAATTATAAATGTGCTACTATTGGTAAATCAATCTAGCCAAAGTCAGGGTTTTATCTTGGCTGTGTTAATTAACTTTAGTTTTTGCATGACCATAAGTAGGAAGGCTGTGACATAGGGTGGTAGAAGAAAGATTTTTCTAAGCACCATCTCTTATTAGCTGTGTGACCGTGAGGGAATTAGTTAGCTTCTCTGGTCCTTTGTTTCTTAATCGTTAAAATGAATATGATAACATCTACATCACACAGAGGTTAGATATTATTAAATATTGCAGATGAAGCTGCTAACATGGTGCTTGGAATATAAAATATGATTAATGACTCAACCATTTCTAATCCCCTTTTCTTTTGATATACTTTGAAGTAAAAACATAATTTACTTATAGGCTCTTATAATTCAGTCTTTTTTATTAATTTGGACTTACCCTTTCTTCAATGGGCTTGAATTAGTGAAATTTACTGACTTGTTCACATTTTTACAAGGACCTAGATGCTCAGCAATTTTCTCTTTCAGCTTACTTGACACTTGTAAATTATAATGCATATGTAGTGGCAGAATATCTTCTGTGGAAGCTATTCTCAGAAAATACTTGGACAAATTCCCAGGGTAAACTGTAGTCATAATGGCAATATAAAATTCTGACTTGACTGTTGAACCAGGAGTCAAGAAACTTGAAAGTGATTTCTAACTTTGCTGTAAACTTCCTTCCTTAACCAAAGCCCAATCTTCCTGTGCCATAGTATTTTCGAAAAAGTCAACTTTCTCCACCTCTTTGGGAGGAGAGTGAGGTTTATGAAGGACTTTGATTTCATTTAAGACAGGAAAATATAAACATAGAAAGTTTTATTACCTTTAAAAAGTATTCTCTTTATTTGTTAAAGGGAAGCCTTTATCAGAACTAGGGGACCTGTGTGAAGTTAGTAAGGTGATGAAGCTCTCATTAAGGTTTGACGAGGCAATCTATAATAGCTCAGGGGTCACCAGGGCCCCTTCCTATTTCCTCATTCCATATTTCTTATTGCAAATGAATTCAATACTTTCGTGAAATGCTGCCCTTTTTTAATCCAATGAAAAAAAATCCATGTGCCTACTCCATAAAGATATCCTTTATTGAATAATTCTGCACACTAGAACCTACCAGTAGAACAGAATAATGAAAGCCATTTCAAAGATATATTAACTACTAATGCTATGGGGTGTCCTAGAAGAATCAAATTATTCAATGGCCCAAGTGTCTAAAGAACTAATGACATGGTAGAAATAAAGAGATTGACCATTTCCTCATTGGAATGGTGAAAATTTACTTCTAATTTAGTAGTTTCTTATTAGAACTGCCTATCACCCAAATGGCAGTTGAGGGTGTTATAGGATAAAATGCCTTATTTTTTTTTTATTTGAAGTGACAATATTTCTGACTCTCATGTATATATTTTTTGAATATGTAAATTTATAGTGAGAGAATTGTAAACTGTTCTTCTCTGGGAGGCACTGCAGTAATGTCACCTCAGAGAGCTTGGACAGAATTTGTCACTTAAGATGAGGAGG
Organism: Rousettus aegyptiacus; assembly: GCF_014176215.1. Taxonomy (NCBI): domain Eukaryota; kingdom Metazoa; phylum Chordata; class Mammalia; order Chiroptera; family Pteropodidae; genus Rousettus; species Rousettus aegyptiacus. Next base: position 30,040,689 of record NW_023416286.1, read on the forward strand.
GAGGGAGAAGCTTACTCAGGACATATAAATCATTTCTGACCTTCGTAATGGCTGAGCATTGCAATTACCCCTCATGCAGGAACAAAAAATGAGGAGGCCATGCGAAAGGCAGCAGTGATTTTAAAACAGGAGGGAAAAACGGGCATCTGAAGTAGCACAAGGGATTCAGCAGCAGATAAGTTAGATGCGTATTTTTTTTTTTTTTACCTCACATTTTTACAGTCTACATGGGGGAGGGAGCATACTGCAGCCACTTAAAAGTTTGTGATAACATGTTGAATGGAATGTACAGCTACCATCCGAAGTTGAGAACTATAGGGGCAAATATCTCTCATTTTAAAAATAGCTTCAAGAGGAGCCAACAATTAGTCAGACTTCTCCCTCTCCCAGGGTTTAATAAGAGGTTGACAGACCTGTCTCACCAACTCACCCACTGTGTATAAGGAAAGAATGGGAAGAGAAGAAGTTAGTGGGGGTCCTTTATCTGCAAGGAATACAGTGCTCAAATGAGAGGCTATTCCTTCCCTTCCCAGTGAAAGGTGAGGGTTAATACTTTTCTCCAAACTCAAGTGGATGTTAGCGTGACTTGTACATGAAGGGGAAACAGGCATTTCGTTTTCTTATTAGATATCTATTTAGGCAGTAGTTTTACTGATTAATTCATAATATTATTAATTAGTAATTATTCATAATTAATTCATAATTACTAAATATTTTTGAGGCCCATTTTGTACCTTCCAGGTAATGTCCTAAGCACTAAAAATATTTAGATGAACAAAGTCCCTGACTCATGCATAAAGTTTATTTTTTATATGTTTGTATGTTTATTCATTGATGTATGTATGTGTAGTTTAGAGCCGGGCAAGAAACATTATATAATATGTCAAGCGACGATAACTGTTATAAAGGAAAACAAAGTAGGGTGATGAGATAAAGGGAGTGACATTTAATGTGGTGATTGGGGAAAACTTTGATAAGGTGATGTTGGAGGAGAGTCTAAGGAAGTAGAGCTGAGCCATGCAAGTGCTAGGTGAGCATCAGGGCAGATGGAGGTATCAGAAAGTGCACGGGCTTGAGTCAGGGACATGTTTGCTGTCTTTGAGGAGCACTGTGATCAGTGTGGCTGGAGTAAAGTGGGGTAGAATTCATAAGGCTGCATCCTTTGGCCTTGTAAGCTTTTCCAAAGAATCCGTCTTATTTGGAATGAGATGGGAAACAGCCATTTTAGGTGTTTGAGCACAGGGGTGATAGGATGTATCTTTCATTATCACAGGATGACCCTGCTTAATTATGCTAATAAACTTTAGGAGCCACGAGTAGAAGTTGGAGGCAAGTTAGAAAGCTATTGTAAAATTCCAGGAGTGAAATAATAGCTTGGCTGTGATGTTAACTGGCCTTTGGGCTTATCTGAACAGAGGAAAAGAGAATTGGAGGGTGTTAGGAGGGCTATTTGGTCATGTAGATGGTTATGTGAGTCCCTGACATGGATACGGCAAAGCTTAGTTGATAATGAACGCCACTGACCCTAGCTCCCAAGAAAGTCAAATGGTGGGTTAGAAAGCGTAAGAAGCAAGAGGAAGTAGGTGAAACACTGTCCACTTCTGATAGTGAAGCTGAGAGAAAAGGTTAACCAGAGTTGGAACATTCTGGGGCTTTGCATCCAGGGGTCTGTCCATGGTCACTTAAGACATCTAAATGAGAGAGCTAGCATTTGAAGTCATGTCATGCAAAAGACATTGAGCAGTCACTTAGGGCAAACCAGAGAGGAAGAAATGACCAGCATGGAGACCGTTAAATCTGTGCATGCTGCATGAGGAAACACTCACTCTCCTCTCTGTCTTCATCTCCAGGAAGAGTTGGAGCCCATAGGAGAGAGGAGGGCAATTTTGAATCAGATCCAAGATTGGAAGTTCCAAGAAAGACTCTGAGTTTTAGAACCTCAGATGTCTGAGCAGTTATGGGACCTGGTAGGATATCTTTCACAGAATGAAGAGGGAGGCTCAACAGACTAAGGTAGGAAAACAGTAAATAGGGGGAAATTATTTACACACTGATTTTCTGGTCTAAAATGATGTGTGGAAAATATGATGAAGGAACTCCGAAGTGCTCTGGGTGTAACTCAAGAAATTCTTTCTATTCTGGGCATTTTGGAAAACTTTCCTGAGAAATTGATATTTAGGCTTAGAAGACATAGTGCCATTAATGGAGCAAAGGAGGAGACAATGCATTTCAACAACAGCCAAGTTAAAGGTAAGGAGACAGAAAGAGAAAGTATCAGGGGAAAGAAGACTTTAGGGGAAGTCACCATCTGTTATAAAAACTGCATGGTCAGTAAAGGAACTAAAAAAAAAATTCTCAGTTTAAAATGTTATATTCATCATTGGGCTTAACAACTGGCTGGTAAATACATCTGAGCTCTTCAGACAAGCAGTTCAAGTTTCCTTGTTTAAAATTTACACCAATTTAGAGAATATGTTCCTTATAACGCCAAACACCGTGAATGTAATCCTTTTAAAATATCTGTTGCATGTATATATTATGCTTCTAAGCTATAATTAACCATTTTTATAGTGTTTGTGTTCGCTAGACCTTCTGTGAATAGAGGATGATCTGTAGTATTCACTAGATCACTTGCGACCTGACTGAATTGTATTCTTGGGGAATGGGTTATAGTTCAGATATTAACACAGGTTTTTAAAATCTCTATCAATAATGACAGTGGTTAAGGTTGTCAGCAATAATGGAGAACTTAAATGAGAGTTTATACCAGTGGATTCCACACAGAAGTTTGGGATGGAGGTGAAAAATGGGAAAGAATGAGTCTGAGGAAAGGTCTGTCTATACTTGAAAAATTAATGGCACATTAAAATAAGATGGATAAATATGTAAATGAGTTGTTTTGTCAATATTTCAGAAGTAGACTGTGTTGAGGGGCTAGTTGGAGAAGAGAAGGATATGGGGGGCAGGGAGACCCCAAAGGAATTTTCTATGTCAGGGAATATGTACTGGGAGCGACTCCCTCTCTTCTCAGGAGCCTCTTAACTAGAAAACCAGACAGACTTTAAGGAGCCAAAGGAAAGTATGGAAACACATATTAACACTGAGAATATAAAGGAGAATGGTGACTCTCTGTTCACCTTTCTCTCCCCAGAGGGTGACATCGTGCATGAGAGGGTGAACTTTTTTAAATTGTAAATTTTGATATTCAATTTTTTCAAAATCAGAATCCTATTTCCGCAATACGGTTGGGAGGTAGGTGGAGGCAGAGGTACTGTTATAAAATAAGCCAAGGGCATGCAAATCTTTAACCCTGAGCAGGGCTTCTAGCCCAAAGTACTCCCTCTTTTTGACTCAATGTGCTGGACCGAATCTAAGGATCATATTTATTCCACCGCTTTAGAACCCAGAGCTGCCTGTGAGTAGCCAGGTCCTTGCTTCTTCCTCTCAAGGCTCTATTCTGATAACCCTGAATTCTCCAGGAACAAAGGAACTTTGTAAGGAGAGGTTACCTCTAGTCCAAAGGCATTGGTTACAAGTCTTCTCTAAAACTCTGGGCTGAAGTCTTTTCTTCACATGTTTGTGAAAAACTGTTGGTAGTTTTAATTAGTTAAGCACTTAATGAGGAGAATTTTGGAAATACATCAAAGTCTTTAACAAATGCTTATAACATGTAAAAATGATTTTAAAGAAATAATTGAAGATGCAAAGATTTATATACAGAATGTTCTCCAAATGTATAATGAAATGCTGAAAATGAGTTATATGCTATAAATTAAATAAATTATATCACAAGAGACAGTTTTAAAAATTGGAACACTTGGTAAACTACACAGCAATTCATAATCACTCTTGTAAAAGAAAAAAGCCACTAGAATATAAACTAGAAATCTCCTCACTATGTAGGTGGCCTCAGGCAGCTCAGAAGTATTTTAATAGTATTTATACCTAATTCCTTTACTTTTGCTACACTCAGAAAGTCTGGATACAAGTAGATTTGAATATACTCAGATAGGGTATTCTATTCTAAAATTTGTATCTTCAACCAAGAGTTTTCTTCTTCTCTCAAGAACCACATATAATTTCCTATTTAATATTGCAATTTGCATGTCCCATCAGCACCTAAAACTTAACGTGTTAAAAATTGACCATCATTATGTCTTATTTTTGGATATGGTACGATTAATCACTTTCAAGCCAGGAATCTCAATGTTATTCTTTATCCTTAATTCTTACCTCACGCAAATGCTGTACATTCTACTTTTTAAATATGGCTGGAATTTGCCACAGTCATAATCCTGGCCAAAATCAGTTCTCATTGTAACTTCTGGAAAAATCTAAATCCTAGTCTCCACATCCAAATTTTCCCTTCTGCAATTAGAATTCTGAGTAACATTTTTAATGCATTTTATACAAATGACTTTCCATTTCTTTTAGGACAAAATGATAAATCTATACTACTGTGTACAAAACTAAGCCATTGAGTCCCTTGCTTTCCTTTCTGGCCTCTCTTTACTTATACGATAATATCATTTTTCTCTCTTACCTGGGGGATGTAATGCTCTTCTTTCTGTAATAACCCCTTACATTTCTCTATCTAATTCTGCTAATCATCTGGCTAACTCCTACTCATCATCACAGACATCAGTGGACAGATGTGAGAAGCATGCCATGTGCGACTGCAGGGACAGCCACACAGTAACGTCATGGTCTAAATTAATGGCATCTTTTGGATTTAAGAACTGAACACCAACAGCGCAGTTCTGACAACTCTGCTTTATCCTTCAGGTTTCTGCCAAAGTGACAATGCCTCAGGGAAACTTTCTTACGTCCCCTCCCTTCAGCCCATACATATACATTTACACCCACCTGGTGATGTCTTCCATTTTATATTCCCACAGCTGCTTGGGTTTCTCCTACAGCACTTAACATTTGTAATTTGTTTAATGTCTTTCTTCCCCATTATACTGAAAGCCCCATAAAGTAAGAATCCCAGCTGTCTTGTTTGCTGTATTCCCAGAGCATTCGACAGTTATCTGGAACTGGTGGGTGCTCAATAAATAATTTGCTACAGTTCACACCCTACATATATACTAATGATTTAAAACATAATGTCATGGGTGCTTCCTTTTGAAAGATATGGAGCTTGGATAGAAAGAGCATGGGGCCAGAAGAACCAGCAGAAATAGACTCTGGGACAGATATGAAGAAATCTCATGAACATGTAGGAATGCTAAGGCTAAGCCAAGAATTGAGGAAGACAGAGATTTTCTCTGACACTTCTGTCTTTGGAAGTCCCTCCTGCACTCACCTTCCTTCTCTTCTCAGATAATCACTGTAAATCTCTATTTATTTTCCCACATATTTTCTCTGTAATTCAGACCACTTTTAGTCTATGGGTCAGTTCAAGTTAAAGTCACTCTAGTTCTGATTACTCTCTAATCTGCAAGGCAGAAAATAACCGCATGAAATTTAAACATGTAATTGAGGGAGAAATTGATGGCTATTTTGAATGTAATAAAAATTGATGTTAATAGTCATTCATTATATAAAAGAGATGATACACTCTGAAAGTCATTGGGATGGTATCAAAGTACGACCTAAACAATTAGGCTTGACATTTAAAAAAAAGAGGGAGAGTAGCAGAAACTACCTTCTAATTTGTGAAACACAGAACTGGGATGGTGTTATAGGTCTTATGAGGAACTATCACTTTTTAGACTAGTTCAAATTTTAGAAATACATAACACACTCATATGCATGAACATGTGTACACACACACAACAAATTTACTCCTCATAGATTATAATGTTTGAATAGGCAATATCTTTGTTGTTGAATAAACATCCATTAAAGATTAGTTTTATTTTTGTGGTCATGTCTGTCTCAATAATTAAATTTTTACAGAATTTAAAAAAATGCATTATTTTCCATTTTGTGCATTAAATGTCCCTTTAGAATTTGTTAATAGTTGCTTGAATTTACAAATTCTATGCCTGGCGGTAATGAAAAAAGAAACGGGTTTTTTATGTTTTATCAACAAGATCTACTTTAAGGTCAGCTTGGCGATACAGTGGATGTGAATTACTTGTAAAATATTCTTAAAAGAAATCAGTGAGAATTTAGCTCTGCCACTTTATTTTACGTAGTAAAGGCTGGCCACCTCCTCCATTCACTGACAGCTACTAATGAGAGATCACTTCCTAAGATCATTACTGGAAATAAGTTCTCTTGTAAAAATTAATCTATTGGTGCCACATATGCAAAATTTCAATTATTCATTCATCTTATTTATTACCATATGTGTAGGGCTTTTAAGCATCTAGCTGTTCAGATTTCAGAATGCATGTCTTTATGATCACTGAGAAAGAAATAATAGTTTAATATGCCTTTTCTCTGATGCTTACAATGCTACTTTTAAAAATTACTTTTTCACTTGGAGCATAAATTAAACTATAATTGTACACAGCTATTATTCTAGTTTACCAAGATCAGAGTATTAAGAGAAGAGCAAGTCTTTATGGTATCAAAATGTTTTTGTATATGTCCTAATTTTAATTATGATTTTTTCTTTGTTTCATGACAAATTCTGAGTGACTCTAGTCTTTTTTTCTTAAGTCCTTGTAGCAAAGCTATATTTTATAGAGAGAACACCTCTGTGCATGGACTATCTCATCAAAGCGTTCTGTCCAATTCTACTTAATTCAGCAAATATTTTTCAAGCACCTACTATGTACATACAGCACTATGCCAACTGAATTCTGGCCCCGAGAATCTGCTTCACCAGTATTTGCCCCTGGCCACAAGGGAGGTTAAACGGGCCAGTGAATGGACTTAGTGTAAATTTTATACTGTGGCCTCATGTTATCTTCTCGGTAAACAGTATATTCACTTCCAAGTGAAACATTATCACAGCCCCTGTTTTTCTATCTGGTGTCATTAGAAATAATTTATATGATACTGAGATTAATAACAATCACTCCCCACAAATGTGATTATATTTATCTTTGGCTGTCAGTTGTAACTTCTCTTGTTTCTCAAAAGGATTTATGCCTTTAGCATTTACAATACCCACTTCTATTTTCCCTCAGTTTCCTGTTTGAAGTTAATCCTTCTTACCTAGGAGAATGGAAGCGAAAAATGAATTGAGTATTTCCCCCTTCCCTGTTATCTGTCAAGATTACACTATCACCTTCAGAGAGCAGTTCTGTCATTCCCTTCTGTTTTCAAGATCTAAACATGTATAAAGGCAGATCATTTTTCCTTGTCCTTACTGCTTTTCATTCGTTTCTGCTCATGTCTTTGGAGACTTCCAGATAGGCTCTATTGGTGATGTATAAGGTGAGTAGAAAGAGCACTGGGCTACAGAAGATCTCGTTTCTAGTTCTCTCTGCCTCTCCCAGCCGTAGGCCAGTTCTCACAGGTGTGAAATGGGTTCAGTAAGCTCTGCTGTGCCTTCCTCATAGGTAGGAAAATGTAAATAAAAGCTCTTTAAACATATTAGATATAACTATGATATAATATATTTGCATTTTTCACATATAGTCAAACATATACATATATTTATATCAAATATATATATGTACACATATGTTGTGTGTGTGTGTTTGTGCACACTCAGTTTTAAGACCTTCATTTCATCTTAAAACATGAGCCCTTTCAGAGCCATTTCTTTCTCAGAGAGCAGGCCCTCGGCACATCCATACTTGCAGTGTGAAAGCATGCTCACCCTGGGGGGAGGGGTTAGCACAAGTGCTATAAGCAAGACTTCCGGGGCCGGAACACCACCTTCTCCATATATTGTTGGGCATCTTCAAAAAAGTTACTTGACATCCCTGAGCCTCACTTACTTTCTTAGTGAAAGAGGATTCATCTACCATTCAATTTAAATTACCTCATAAGATTACTATGAGAATTAAATAATTTAATACATATAAAGTACTTCAAGCAGTTCCTGACGCTAATAAGAATTCAATAAGTATTTGCTATTATCAGTGTTGTTACGCAGTAAAAAGTCAGTAATTTAGATTTTCCTAGGCTTTGTGAAACATATTTATATGAGAAGGTCATAACTCTTATCTCTAAATCTTTTGAATTTTGTTTGCCTAATGCCTAGCACTATGCTAGAGGTTGCCTTTTTTAGCTAGCTATCAAGGTAGAGCTTATAATATTTATTTTTATAGAGACAAGTATGTTATTTCTGTAGGACTAAGAAGAATAATTTTATACTAGTACTTGGCCCAGAAGTCATTTATTAGAATGAGTACTTTGTAGAAATTAGATGGCTTTATTTTAAATACCATATTAGGTAGGATATATGCCAAAAAAATGAAAGTCCAATATAATTTAATTTTTTTTTTGTGAAAATAGTAGATTTGAAATCAGAGGTTGTTTTCATTTGACAATTTAATGCAATTTTTTTTTCCAAAAAAGGTAATCAGAGATGTGTATAAGGTTTTACATACTAGATTCTTTATTTTAAATCTTTTCATATAAAAATAAGTAATTTTTCAATACATTGTGGTATAGTAACACAATAGAATATTGTTTATTATTGAAGCTATATTTTTAAAGAATATAATTCATAAGTATTTATAAGGTTAAATGATATGAAAAGTAATCTACAAATTGCTTTATAGATTAAAATGCCAAGTGTATGTAAATATATTACACTTTTAAAAGGCTGCAATAAAATGTACCACAATATAAAATGCAATTTTCTTTGCGAAAGAAATTTGAATGTTTTCGTTATTAATTAATTTTGCTATTTTTATTTTATTATTTCTTTTATTAATATTTTATAATAATTATTTTCTTCTGAATAATAATTATTTATATTTGTGTTTTCCAAACTTTAAATCAGTTATATTTTTATAACAATATAAAAACTACTACAAAATGTTTCAGCTTTTTAGCCCACTATATTTTCAGACAGATAAAACAAAATGTATAACTGGGAATTCATTTGCACAAAGTCAATAGAAAAACAGTTTGCTCAGACACTTCTAAAAGTTTTCACCTGAAAAATCACATTTAAAGTTTCCCAAACACAACACAGACATTCATGGAAATAGAGAAACATTTTGTAGGTTGGAAGTTTTAGCAATTGTGGAACTAGAAGCTGAGCTCTCTCTGCACACGCAACAGTGCTGGTTGCAGGAGGGGGTCAGCTAGGTCACTGGGCAGGAGGAACAAGGGAGAGGGGCTTGGGATCACGAAGGAGGCAGCTCTTGGCCATGGACTTGATTTCAGTACTTATTTCAGAAGCAAACGATACTAACATGTCTTTACTATTGGTAGCAAGAAAGGCAGATAAGCAAATTGACTCTGAACCTGACAGAGACTCAGAGAGACAAAGACAAGGACATAGGAGAGAGAAAGTGTAAAGAGAGTCTCCACAGAACAGGGAAAGAAAATTAAACATAATTAAACTATAAACAGCTCTCTCTATAATCCTTGTTCAATTCCTCTCAACCAATCCCTTAGTTATAAAGTCCCAACTGCAAATGACAAACACCACCACCACAATAACAAAAGAAATCTCAAAACATTGTTAAGAAGTACCCACGCAGAGCGCAAAAGGACCGGTGTCACTCACTCTTGTGTCACCCCAGAAGAGATAAGAAAACTGATTTAATAAACACGATTGGATGACATGTATTTCCATTAGGTTGAACTTTACTTTTTAATTGCATTGTAAAATTTCTCAATCTCTTCTGGCTACAAATCAAGCATGTCTAGGAAAATGGAATTTACACCTGAAGAAAAAAAAGCACACTGCTTTACCTGTCAAATATGGATTTTCCAGGCTCAAAGATATATAGCTGATAGATCTTATAATCTGCACACTTTGGAGTCTTTATTACTGACTAATCAATTTTCTGGGTTTTAAAAACTGATTTCTTTTTCCTTGTACTTTCAGATTGTTTAAAAATTAAAAATTTAAAAAAGCAAAAATAATTAGATTTTCTCAGAAGGTTAAAAGAATGATTACCATCTAGAGGGAAATGGGCCAATCATTTAAATTCAAGATTATGCCAAAGGAAAATAGGAATGAAATGTTCTAATCTCCTTTGTTTTCTTGCATTTGTGAGAGTAATGCTGCTATTGAATATTTTGGTTTAGAACTCTTTGGAAAAGATGAATGCAGAGGTCTTAGAATACGTGACTTTACCAAACGCCCTATACCTGAACATTATCTAGGTAAGACCTATGTGCTGCTCTCTCCTCCACTAGCAAAAAAATCAACCCTGGTGTAGGGCTGGCATTTCCTCAGCAGGCTGGAACACTGTACCACTTAATTACCCACAGAGAGATGTGAGGAGTGGCCCTGTGCACCGTTCAGTTCTGCCTCAGGGCACTAACCCGGCTGCTCCCATTAGTTTGTGGTAAAAGACCTGCCAAGCCACAGCCCTGAACTACTGCATTTGAGAAAAAGAGATCAGTATTCAGTTTGCTGGTCAACCATGATTTCATTCTAAAATGTTTAAATAATGAAAACACTCGAATTCTAGAAACATGAAAACAGGGGAAAAGATAAATGAGCAAGCAGATATTACAAAAGAAATCAAATTGTCAGGACTTCTTGACATAAATGCTATATGAGTGAGTGCTTAAGAAGAACCATGGACAATAGAGGTCCTCCAAGTGAACTCAGCTAGCAGCTCTAAAAGCCCATCAAAAGTCAAGTGCATCTATGTTCTGCAGGATTTGATTTTTGCCCTCTATCCTTCCGCATTCGTAATTAACAATAACATGTCAAACTTTTGATTTAAAAAAAAAAAAAACCTGTTAAAAATCTGCACTAAACAATGAGTTAAAATGGAAACCATATAAGTCATAGCCAAGCAATTTCTTCTCATCATTTGATGTTGGAGAAATACATATTTAGCTCCAAATGAGAGTTATGTGCCTCAGGAATACCCAGAGCCTGGCAAGCCAAAATGAGAACTTCTCAGCCCTCAAGGCTTGCCAGAGCTTTAGGGCTTGTGGTCTAAAGAAAAGGACTGACTGAAAGGAGCAGTGTGAAATTCTGATACACAGCCCCTCCTCTTTACCTCCCCATCACTTCACATCCACTCTATATACCCCCTACCTAGTAAACCAACCTTCAAGCACTGAAAACAAAACAGAACGAATTAATGGCCCCTGTTCTGTTTCATTATTTATGCCCTTCTCATGTACCACCCTAACCAAAGGATGCTCTTTGATGATTATTATCTCCAAGAACATTGCTGTGATCATGCTATGTGCTGGGGAACCATAGATAATTAATCAGTCAAACTGAGAGATATGGATAAGAATAACTTTTGGATTTTGTAAAAGTAAATTTAATGCATAAACCCTGCTAGGAAACGATTAATCAAATAGCCTCTTTACTGATAGTTAAATCAGGGCAAATACTACAGCTGACTGCAGACTTATGCCTTCATCCCAAAGAGGAGTAAGGGAATGCTGAGTTTATTTTTGTCTCCTTTTATATTACTCCTCTCAATTCTAACAGTGTATGTATTTGCTAAAGATGTTTGCCTGGTATAGAAGTTTTTCCTTAATAAATCCACTAAGAAATGAGCTGCCAGTGTATTTAACATATTTGCTGAGTCACAGTCCCACTTAGGTTCATATTTGTAAAGTAGAAATGAAAAAATATTTCAGACTCCTAAAACCAATAAAACCATGGGAATGACTATAAGTACCATTCCCCTACATTTTCGCAGGTGAATCTTTATAAAGAAAAATTTGCATGATATTAAGAAGGTTAGTGTTTTGTGGATGACAAAGGAGCTAGTGACCTGTGTCTTCTACAGCAGAAAACCTTGTAGAATTCTGGGAGTGTAATTATGGAGAAGAAAAAAGAAGAGAGAATTGAAGTGTCTTTTGTTTCTTAAAAAAAAGGAAAACCAACAAAGACCTGTTTCCTTTTCCCTTTTTTGTCAAATGAAAGCTCTTCAGAGATGATTGAGCTCTTGTATGCTACTGTTTGAATCCTGTAGGATGTTATTCTATATAGCTTTGCTCTAAGTACACCAAAGGATGCTGATACTTTTGAAGGTTAAAACTACTTTGTGGTGCATAGGAGACCTCTGTGAAGATATCTGATCCTTGGGAGAAGAACATCATACTCTCCTCTGAGTTAGAGCTTGCTTTAAGGAACACATTTAGATGCTAGTTTATCAATTTACCATAGAAGTGGCAAGCCAAGGACATTTGGGAATAGGCAAACCAAGTTCCAGAACTGACCGAAGAAGAATAATGTACAGAGAATGTAAAATTCCATTTCTAAGGATGCAGACTTATTCATCAATAAGATAGCATTTACAACAGAAGCAGAGGTAGGTTTTTATTTCTGGTCCTTTCACTCTCCCTGTCCCTCCCACCCATCTCACTTCAGTCTTCACCTTGCCTTTGAAAAATAGTTCTGAAAACCACCCCTGCACTGTAATCAGAGACCACAAGTACCAGGACAGAAGAACAGCCTCTGAATGTGTTTATCTGTTTCTTTGAATTGACTGGTTTTCTAACACCAGTTCAGTGCTGCAAGAAATATTGAGTCTTCACATTTCTGTCACTATAGAAAGATATACTGCAACTGTTTTTCTAATAATTATCATTTTTAAAAGAGATGTTTAGAGAAAAGGTTGGAGGCCCTTTCAGGAAGATTAGCTCAACTAATCAGGGTGCAACAGAATAATTTTCCTAAGATTACTCTAATCACATCAGAACATTTTAAAAGCTTGAGAACAGATAATAAAAATAATCTCATTCTTGGGCTATGTGTATAAGCACAAAATGTTGTCAAGCTTTTTAAAGAATACCGTTAGGATTTTTGCAAGACCCTCTTTTTGATGTAAAATCATGTCGATGATGACATACTGACATTTCAAGTATAACGATATATTTTCCTTGGAAATAGCACCTAGCCTGAGCAATATACTCTTCCCGCATTAACTCCTCAAGTTACCTCTGCAGATGTGGGATCGGTGGGCCATTTCATACTTGCTTGGTAATGACTGACATGCGGAATGAGGGAGGAAAGCTGTAAGTGAAGCTGTCAAATGCTTCAGGACAGCGCAGCCTCCAGTTTACAGTCAGAGACTAGTTTAGCCATGGAGATGGTCCTAGCCCAAGTGGTTCCAGCATTTAAGAATGCTGCTGCATACAATACAACCTTTTGTCACAGAGTTACAATTACACATGCTGTTGGCATCTATTTCCTTCAGTAGAAGAAATGATACAAAACAAAATGGGAAACTTCTGCATGAAATCTATCATTCATTACACAGCTCAACAAAATAGCTTGCATTTACCAGCCCCTGTATGAGTAAACTATTTCCAGGACCCCAACTGCAAGCAAATTTTATATACCAGACAGCACTTACAAAGCTTATATATTTAATAAGAATTAAAAGAAGCTAATGGCATTCTTAAGAGTGATTTTCCCTCAGAACAGCTCATAACAAAGAGTAGGAGAAACACGTGTGGAGTGGAGAAACTGTTGTGCTCCTCCAGGATGCACGGATGCAATCCGCAGTGAGTCTTACGGGACACGGATCAAGTGCTTCAGAAGGTGCTCAAGCAACAGAGCACCAGGTCTCAGCAGTAAAGAGCTGAATCTTGTGTTGGCTCATGGCTGCTCACATTGAGCCTTTTGATTTAATCTGAAGCATTCACAGCAAAAGCTCTGGTGCTATCGGCTTCCTATTGAGGAGAGCTATTTTTTCTGAGAGGTCGAGTGTTCTGGAGAGACATATGTGCAACACAGAAACACATGTGGCATGCGCTTCTGGGGTTTTCTCTCTCCTACATGTTAATGAAGATTAAAGGGTAAGAAAGTACAGACATCAGTTGAACAGATAATTAATGATGATTGATGACTGACTTTTCATGTATATCCCACGATTAATTCAGGTAGAACATGCAGATGCTTGAGACTTCTGGGGTCATGAAATTGTTTAGTGTTCAACATGGACTGACAAGTCTAGGCCTGCATTTGGAGTGGCCCATATTATTGATATGATAATTTTCATTAGGTGAATATTAACAGAGAATACTTCATCTGTTAAAAAACGTTTTCTTTTTCTCTTTAAGGATCAATTTTTAATCTCTACCACTTTTTTATATCCTGAAAGTCATTTTTGCTTTCTTGGATAAAGCTACTTAAGCAATTTTCCTTTTCGTTTTCTTACAAAAAAATGTGGGTTTTTGTTTTATTTTGCTTTGCTTTGTACGTAGTTATTTGTTTGATCCTACCACGGAAGAGTCTCTTACTCTCATTTCTTTCTCTCTCTTTAGCTATGCTCGTGTATGGATACACACAAAGACACACACGCACACACACAGGTACCCTCGGACAGTTGCAAAGGTGGAAGGGTGACAGCAGTATCACGTCGGTGGAAATATTCCAAAGTGCAGGACATAAATCCGGAAGAAGGAGGCACATCAGCATTTTCGCCCTTTTGCTAGCGCAGCACGGCTTTGCGCGGCAGAGGCTGTTGCTGCATTGTGCAGAAGTGGCGTGCCAGTACCACGTCAAACGACAAGGCTGTTTACAAGTGGGAAATCTAAGGCCTTCATGATTCCTCAGAGTTTATCAACCTAAGGATGGCAAAGCTTGAAAGGAGCAGAGGATTTTGAGTGTTCCCACCATATTGTAGAAAAGCTTAAGGCTTCGCCTGCTGACCCAGACCTAGAATGGACGTCAGTACAGGCAGCCTCATGAGCCTGACTGCCAGGTGGGTGTTTATCAATATATACTCGGAAAGCTAAAGGAGAAGTTCTGACGTGAGCAATTCTAAAGCTTTCACATGCCAAATGAGTCATATGAACACTCTCTGTGTTTGAATCCTAGAGTCTTTGCCAAACCTTCTCCACTGACGTTTGCTCTCCAACAACAGCCTCTGCTTATTGCGGTACTTCTATTTTTTAGACTTTTATGGCTTAGAGGCATCAGCACAAGAAATTCAGTGCCTAACAGTCCTCCTCCACACAGAAAAAATTATTCATAAAAGCTATTAATATATTACTTTAAAAGTAATGACTATCTTAAATCCATAAGTATGAAAACAATCGAACACATTAAAATGATGCAACGTAATTACCTATAAGAATAAAATTATTTAAATCACCATCACTATCACTGAACAGTTTATCTAACTCAACACGATAGTATGTGTTTCTAAAATCTTTTAAATAATATTTACATCATTTTTATCTTTAAAGTTATATGTGTTTCGTTTTGTTTTGGTACAAACGGTAATGGGAAATAATACACATGTCTTTTGACAGAGGTAATGGAAGACGAACAAAGGGAATAAAGGAGAGCAATTTTAGTGTAAAATTGATTTATACCAGTCCTAAGAAAAGCTGCAACGGTGCTTTAATAAGTTATGTTTTCAGAAGGGAAAGAGTAAATATACATTTAAAAATTTTCATTTATAATTAAGTTACTTTGCACAGTACCCAAACACACATTTTAAAACACAGAGCACCACATGGTCTCTGCCTCACTCTGTTTTCCTTTGACTTCTAGCTTTCACTTTCATTGTTGTTTCCTCTTCTCATATCCTGCTGGTACAATAAGTTTTCACAGTAAGGAGGTGGTTTACCACTGGATGCGCTTGCCCAGCTGAAGATTTCCAGTCTAAATAGCTGCTGCAAGTCTCCTTTGTCAAAGCTAGCAAATGTTTGCTTTTCCTCTGTGTTAAACATGTACATAAACACACACACACACACACACACACACACACACACGTATACATATATATATATATATATTTTTTTTTTTCTGAATAATCTTGAAGTTCAGTCCAAAACAAATTCTTTAACTAATTCTCCAACTACCCCCCTCCACACACACGCGCATTGTATCTTCATAAATCACTCAATATGTTTAAACAGATAACCGTGGTATCGTGCTATGGGCAATTAGAAACCAGGCACTTTGTCACATAGCTGGCACCCTGGATGGTACAGCATGGTTCCCACCGTGGGTCTGGAACCACAGAGCTCTACAATTCATGGACACACAGGAATACCTTTATCAGCATGGGTTACATGTGGCTAGGAAGGGATTTTTATAAACACTAAACCATTATAAAAACCGAGCTCTATCTAAATCTAGTAAATGCCATTAAGCAAAGAATATATAACATTTTGTCAAATTCTAGGTCTAATTATATTTAAAAGGCTGAAAAAAAAAATAAAACAACCCACATGCTGGTGGTTTACACATCCGTTAGTGAGGATATCAAGTCTAAATTTTTACCACAAAAGCTAATGACCCTATTAACTCTAATTTGTTTACTCACCAGTCTGGAACACTTTCTTCCACAGGTACCTCTTTGATGTTCAAAATTAAGCTTCCTAGAGGCTTGAGAAATTAAATGCTAAAAGAGGTCAATTATACAACAGTTGTCTTAAAGACAAGGATTGCCACTCCCATGTTGCTTTAAATTGACTATTTTTTTTCCTTAATGAACAGATGAACATGAATGCGAGATTACTACTCAACACATGTTAAACCCTCCTCCTGATTCGCTTGGATGTGACGGATAGCTTTGAATGAGTGCACCTGAGCGTGCCGAAAAGGGCTTAATTAAAACGGGCAAAATAGTCAATGCTTGTTCCTTAGGTAAAATCTGAAATATACACCAAAATATAAATTCAAACTGAAAAAAAAAATGAAAGGGCACGTTTGATAAAAGTAGAGAAGTATTGTATCATTACTTGCAAACCCTATGTTGTGGAACATTTAGTGCACAGGCTAGTGTATGCGGACCATTCAGGCTTTTCCCTGTGGTTCAGACATCAGCACTATTATAAAATAGTTGTGAAGTGGAGGCAGCGTTCTGGTTATTGGAAAATAAATGAACAAACCAATTGTAAGACAATTGGAAAGTGTCAAGGGAATAAACCTTAAAATAGATGTGTGCATGAAATGAAAGCGTTTTTGTTAATAATATCCTGAGCTCTGTAGCATTTCTCTAATAATGGGCAACAAAGCATTTTGCAGAGGTGCAGCATTGATCTGCACGGCTGAGGGTAACTTTTACGTACTCTTGGAAGCTTAACACGATCTCCGGGTGCCCTCACCTTCTATGGGTCTGTGTGGGTACCTATTCTCCATACTCTGGGGGCATCTCCTTCCCTGATAGGAGTTTTATGATACTTTAGAAAAGATGAATGATTCACATAGATGCTGACAGTTGAGTAAGATAATACAAATTCCATATGAAATAAGCAAATGGGTCATGAGTTGAAATGGCCTAAGCATCTTGTTTGAAAACAATATTGTCTCCCCCTCCGTCTCTTATTGACCCTAAGAATTGTTTTCGATTCTCTACACTTTTCTAGTTTCCATCCTGTTTCATTTGTTAAGAGTATAGTAGTAACATATTGGCTGTTGAATACATGAGAGTGTACAATGGAGAGGACAGACTCAGGATTTTAAGGAGGTTTAAAATGATTGCATGGGGAGTCAGTACAAATTATGGTAGTAGTTGAGTGCAGGACCTCTGGGGTCAGGGTGTGGATATTTGAATCTGTCACTTATTAAGTGGTTTGGGACTCAGTTTCCTTATCTGTGAAATAGAGATAATAGTAATATCTATTTCAAGGTGTTAAATGAAATAATACATATAATGTGGTATATAATAAGAGGCCCATAAAAATTCATAAGTATTATTATTTAGGGGACTGGGACCCAAGAGCCAACTAACTGTTCAGTCTCTGTCCTTATTCCCTTGTGAGATGGGATCCTAGGTGTGCACTGACCTGGAACAACACAGTGCTCAAGCCATATGGGAGCCTGAGGACTGGGAATCAGTAATAGTACTCCTGTGTTTATTTAAAATTTTTATTTTTTGTTTATCATTGTTTTTTAATTATTTTTAATTTTTAAACTGTTGCTTTAATATATGATTTATTTTGATTACTAACTTTTTGGGATACCTCTTAAATTTTGTGCCTCAGATCAGTATACCTTACTCACCTCACCCTAGTCCTGGTCCTGATGTGGAGGCCCTAAGCACATGATTTTAAGCAAGCATCATGAGCATGAAGAAACTTGGGAAGACTGGACACAGTCAGAGGCAGTTGTGGAGATGGCATATTCAGGTTAAGGAAGGTTGGTTATAACCTTAGCATCCAGGAACAAATAGGTTTTCTCTAGTCTAAAAGCAGAGACCTGAAGGTTCATGATGCCTGGTTTCCAACCAGCATTGTCTTTGGCCTGGGACCTGATACATTTACTTTGAGATGCTCTAGTACAAATCGATTTTCAGAATTACTCTAAGATTTGCAAGCTCAAGACTGACACTTGTTGTGGAGAATTGGAGGCTCCAATTGTGTAGAAAAAGACCCAGAAATGGTTCCCTTAACCTTAACTCTTTCTTTGTAAGATTCAGAATAATTTTTTCATCTTGTTATATGCAAACATTGAGAAGGAAATGAAGATGTGCAAAACCATTGAGTTACTACTGCAGGAAAAGGAGTATGTAACAGTGTTACAGAAGTGTCATGACATTCATATTTTAAAGAGTGGATTGAAGATAACCATTTTCAAGCTAACCACAATTTGGGAGTGCGTGTAAAAGTCCCACTGCCCCCATTCCTTTTTAGGACAAAGGGACTAAATAGACACCTTTTCCATGGCCAATAGGCACATGAAAAATAGCTCATCATCACTAATTATCAGGAAAATGTAAATCAAAACCACAATGAGATACCATTTCATACCTTTTAGAATGACTATTATCAAAAAAATAAGTGATACCAAATATTGGAAAGGATGTGGAGAAAAGGGAACCCTTGTCCATTGTTGGTTGGAATGTGAATTGGTGCAGCCACTATAAAAAAACAGTATGGTGCTTCTTCAAAACATTAAAATAGAACTACCAAATGATCTAGCAACACAAGGAAACAAAACTTTGCTAACTGTGTGAGATGATGGATGTTAACTCACCTTATTGCGGTAATCATTTTGTAATATATACACTTTTAATTCATCACATTATACACCTAAAACACACACTGTTCTTTGTCAATTATATCACAGTAAAATGGGGAGGAAAAGCTCCTTTTTACTATTTCTATGGAGACTGTACTATGATAATGGAGCAGAACACAGAGGCAGCAAACAGAAAACATGGGAGAGACAAGAGCTAAAGAGAGGCCTTTCCTAGGTTATTCTTAACAGATCTTTTCAAAGGCATTTTGGGGAAGGGTCCTAGAAATATACCTGACAAGAACTTCTTGATTAACGTGTGGGCGCTGAGCAAATAAGGACAATTATGTGCAGTTAATGCTACAAACTCTAATGCAAGAAAGGACAGCTCTAGCCTAGCTCAACTCAATTGCAATGACTAAGGCAAAGAGAAATATATGGCAGAATACGGGCCTTATGAGTAGAAAAAAAGAGGGCCAGGAAAGAACACAGGCAATTCCCTAATCACTTCAGCTAAAAATTCTATTTTCACACACTCTTTATTAAAAAAGAACTGGAACTTTATGTATTATATAAAGTTGCTTGTGTATCGTTATGCTTATGAAAGTGTCACACCATTGAATAAGTGTTGGCTTTAACAAAAATCTGACTTGGACTTCAGCCCTGGCTCCACCACTTATTTATCAATGGTATGAATCCTTGGGGAAAGTCACATAACTCCTTTTGGCCTCAGTTACTTAATCTATAAAATGGGAGTTTCCAAGATCTGTCTCACAGGTCTGTTCCGAAGTGGTGCCGTTAACATATAGGAAGTGTCTAGTGTGTTGCCTGGAATTTGCTCTCAACGTTCACCCCTCAGTTCTCCCTACTGTCTACCAGATGCGGTTTTACACTGGGAAATGTCAGAATGTCTGGTAAATTACCTCTCGTTTACACTCCAAAATGCGGGTTTAGCCTTTGTAAGCAAATCGTTTTGTTGCTTTCTACGATTTTGTTTTAGGAAATAACAGCACCAAAAACCTCCTAGCTATCAATGACAGCCATGCCTGACAGACTAGAGGAGACAGATCGGGTCAGAAGCCCTCACCTCACTCCAAACACACCTGCATATCCTGCCTCTAGAATTGTTACACAATATACAGCTTCAAACCATTGCCTTTTCACAAATTTTTGCAGAACCAAGGTTTAATGTAAAACTATTCCATACATAGAAAATCCAAGATTTTTTTTTTTTAATTCAAGGGAGAACTATAACCACTTGCTACTAATAATATTTCATATTTTCTATAAGAAAATGTATAGCAAAAGTGCAGATTAGACTGAGCTGATGAAAGAAGTTAAATGCTCTGAATATCTGACCACCTTTCCTCTGAACCTGGAATTTTTAATATGATTCTAATAAGTCAGTGAACCAAAGCTTTAAATTAAGAAAAAAAATTTACTGCCACTACATTTCAAAAAGAGAATTACAAATCTTATATCCTCACAGAAACATACACCACTGGTGGAGAAATGATCTCAGTTGAAAATGAGAGCGAAACCCTTATTTTCAAGAACTTTATCTGGGTCAGGTTTTTAAAGTAGTAAGAATGTTTACTATTTTCTGAATTGTGATTTCTTATATCTGATTGCAACTGAAGGACATATTACTTATTATGGATTGACAGAATTACTGTTGGTGTACTTATGGTATTTCTTTATTCCATTTAAAAATACATGTATATAAATTCCTAGTTGATGCTAAAAATTATTTTTCTAGTTAAGCTTTTCTTTTTAAGTCAACTCTGCAGCATTCTCTAAAAGGAAAAGGAAAAAAGAAAAAAGTAAACTAGCTTAATGCCATAGTCTGAACTGCCCACTTACCAATAGCTAGCCTGACTCATGTGACTACTTTGTAGGTTGTTGTACTTAAGATATGTTTCAAGAGTATGAACTTTAAACAGGAACAATTACAGAGACAAGCAAGCAAGCAACGGGATAAGATGCAGGGAGGACATCCAATAAAATCTTCACTAATTTATAACTATTGGAAGTTTTTCTTGTTATTTAAGCTTAATTATTTTTTGTTGTTGCTTTTCATTTTATGGATAGCATGGAAGCAGAAATTTGAGGTTATGTATTGTATTTTTTAAAATTAGGTGAGAGGTTGCAATGAAAAGCTTTCCTATTTTCCATCTCTAGAATTACCTACTCTAAACTTATTAGAACTATTTCCTTCATTTTATTGATATATTTTATTGTCCCAATGAATCCAAAGGAATTACATTTATTTTTATCTGAGTTTTCTAGGTAGTGTTAATGAAGAAACTGACCTTCAACTCTAAGGGCTTCTGGTTAACTTAAAAAAAAAAAAGTTTAGTTATAGTTGCTCTGCCTCTAGCTGATAAAGGCAGAATATATGATTTCTACAGAAAGTCTGAAGAACAACAGCATTTTTAAGAGCATATAGGATGCTTACATTTTTCTTGCATGTGAGTATTTATACCACTTCAATTAAAAAAAATTGTTAATGAATGAGAACTTGATAACAGGAGTTTTGCAAACCAAGCACAGAACTTAGCAGGCTAAAGACACTAAGGAACCACGGGCTAAGTGATTTGAAACGATATAAATAATGTTTTACAGGAATGTCTACTGTATGCAGCTCTTTGTGTAGGTTGTAGGGAAATATAAGAGAACATTGTTTTTATGATAGAGATTTAATGTATTCGAATACCCTGCCTTTTCCTTTCCTTACATTGATGTTTGTTCCCAAAACAATGACAGTCTCAAAAATAAGGCATAGGCACTTAATTAGTATCATTTTACTGCTGCTCCTTAATAAATCAAGATGATAAATATGTGTCTGATCCACATTCTGGGCTGCTTCTAATCTAAATGAGTCTAGACTTGTACCTCTGATACATTACATAGGAACTGGAGAGCGAATGAATACCCTGATGGAAGAGTAAAATGTACTTCACTATTTATTATTTATGTTTGGTTGTTTCCTATAAAAACACTTTTAAGTGCAACAGATAAGCTGGTTCATAGATTGCTGCAGAAATATGTCCTGGTTTCAAATGTAGGTAGAAGTACAGGAGGCTAGGTGATAAATGGGTTAGCCAAGAAGTTAAATTTAAATGTTTATAAGCATTGAGCTTTTCCTATAAAAAATGAACTTTCATATTTAAAATGTAAGGGAAGAAAGTATGGCTAAACCACTAGACAGTATGAAGGTTTGAGTTATAATAATTCATAAATATGCTCTTTATATTATAAAGATATATCAACTCCCCACATTTCTTTACTCTCATGTGGCATTTTCTTATTAAGGAAAAAAAAGAAAAAGAAAAGGTTTATGTTTCTACAACTGACGCCTGCAAGCCACTGCACTGTGACTTGCGAATATAGAGAAAAATGATATCGTCCTTGGCCTTAAGGAAACGTGGTAGATTCTTGTCAAAAGGCAACATTAGGCAAATAGAACACAGCAGTACAGAATAAGGGCTACAATATAAATAGTGAAGGGAGAGTAGACTCAGGTTGGCAGCCTGGAGGAAGAGATCAAGAGGGGCAGCCATGTATGTCAAGGAGTTTGGGATGGCTGGGTCACTGGCTTCAAGAGTAGAGCAATGAGCAACAAAGATCATGGATGAGCAGCAGACAGTTGTGTGCAGGATTGTGCTGAAGACTTTGAACTTCATCTGGAAGCTGACAGAGAGTTCATTGAAGGGTTTTGGACCCAGGTATAATATTCGGTACCCCAAAATAGATTTCTAGAGGTACATAAGTCACTACTCACATAGGTATGGAGCGTAGGCTAATATTTGTCTCTGTCACATTCTACTCATTCTTTCTTTGTGTTCCTTTCCATTGCTGGGTAGCACCTTCTGATGTTTTTGACCTACAGGCTGCCCAAAGTCCTCTACTTCAGAGCCCCTGACTCCCTACTTGCTCCAGCAGCCCCTGGGTTGGTTCTTCTGAAAATGTCTTATACCCACTGGTAGCCTCTCATCCTAGAATCAAAGCAAAAGCAGCACCTTTGATTAAAAAACAATTTACATAGACACCAACTCAGCTCGAGTCATAAAAGCAATAACTACATTTATCAATATAATAAAGAAATTTACACTGAAATAGTAATGACTATTTTTAAAGTCCTATAACAGTAGCCATGGATAGCAAGCATTTTGTAATCTTCCTTTTCTAGATATGAAAATCCAGGTACAGAGAACTTGACCAAATAGGGCCAGCAGCAGCTGGAGTCTCTGAGGCCTTGATCCCTGCCTTATCTACTCTGAGCCCTGGGAGGCTGGTGGCTCGGGGAAAGGCCAGAGGAGCACACCAAGTCGGGGCTACAACAATTCATTCCCTCTCCTCTCTTTTTCACCCTCCTCTTCTTATTTATTTTATTTGTTTATTTATTTATGTATTTATTTATTTATTTATTTATTTTTCTTGAGGGAGGGAGGGAGGTTAACAAGCTCTTTAAAAACAGAAATTTTGCATCCTCACTTCCAGAGTATTATATGTACCTTACTTCAGGTTATTTTATAGAGATTCTTTTAACTTCAGAAACTGTTCATATATAGATACATACGCACATATATGTTTTTATTTAGATATTTACTTATTTATTTACTTGCCATTTTAAATTTTAAAATTATTTTTAGTGTTTACATATTTACTGGTTCTTTTATTTTATATACTTTTTATTTTATCCTAATTTTATTGAGCTATAATAGACATACATTGCTGTATAAGTTGAAGGTGCACAGCGTAATCACTTGACTTACATATATTGTGAAATGATTACTGCAATACTTTTAGTCAATATTCACCATCACATATAGATACAAAAAAAAAATGTTTTTTTTCCCCTTGTGATAAGAATTCTTAAGATCTGCTCTCTTACCAACTTCTGAATATACTATACAGCACTTATTTATCTTATACTGGAAGTTTGTACCTTTTGAATCTCTTTCCTCCAGTTTCCCCTCCCCCACCCCCACTTCTGGTAACCACAAATTGGGTCTCTTTTTCTATGAGTTTGGCTATTGTTTTTCTTGTTTTATTTTATAGATTTCAAATGTAAGTGAGACCATACAGTATTTGTCTTTGACTGACCTATATCATTTTGCATAATGAACTTAAGGTCCATGTTTTTGCAAATACTTACCATTTTTAAAATTGTGGATATTCATGTGCTTAATTATAATAAATTAATGATTTATTAAGTAACTGCAATTTACCTATATTTAATATATTTTATTTATTTGTTTAGTAAAAGCATTTATTTTAAGGCTACTATACAAAGCACTTTGATCCTTCTGACTTCTTATTGAGACCTTAATAAGGCCCGCCTCTTGGGTGTCAGACACCAAAAGTTATAAATAGTCGGAGGGATTAGGAGAATCTTCAGGAAGCTAATTTTTTTTCTTTTGGGTCTTGGATTATGTTTCTTGTTTAAAGTTTCAGTGTCTTGAGTTTGGCTTTAAGTGGCCTTAAAAATCATACCGATTTTTAAAAGGAGCAAAAAAGTCAATTTAGAATGTTTTCTGGTGTGAAAGTTAACAACCAATAAACGAGGTCTAACTTTTCTGAGTCTCCCGAGCTCCGTGATGCCACCGCGTCACTATTTCCACTTCAAGTGATAAACATTGTACGCACTCCCGCTCCCACGTAAGACATTTATATTACAATTGAACTCGCATATGGAGGAGAGGGTGCTGAGCTCTAAAGGGTGAAATTGAACGTTGACGCAGATAAAGCTTGAAAGGAGGAAAGTGAGCATTTAATTAGGGGGCTTGCTTGCATCTGTTCCCTGACATTCGGTTTTCGTTTTATTTTACTATCTAATTCTGATGCTCTACTCCACTGAAATAAATTACAGGGTTATGAAGGTTCCCACCCTTTTCTACACACTTCTGATTTTAGTAGGACTCTGTCTGGGCACTCACATGTGCTGTTGAATTAACTCTTTGATTTCACCTATTCTCGAATTCTTGACAACTCTTTCTAGATCTCTCCCACCTTTACCACGTCTATAAATTTCTTCCTCCCTAGGCACCATTTCGACCATAACTGACATAATTTCAGTATGGAATGAGAGCAAGGCAGCTGTCAAGTTCTGTTTGGACCTTCTGATTCCTTATTGTGGCTTTAATAAGGCCCTCCTGCTGGGTGCCAGCCACCTGCAAGAAGGTCAGTTCTGTGGATGAAATCTGTAGACAGTAGTGATCATACCCTGAGAAACAGGCTATATAAAGCTTTCTCTAAATGATGAAAACATTTATTAGGGGACAAATAACAAAAATAAAGAAATAAAAAAGCTAACTAGAAAGGAGGACCAAAGAGATAAAAAGAAACATAACAATTACAAAGTGTTTTAAAAAAAATTGCACATTAGCCATAAAGGATACATTTCATAATTTCAGGAAAGCACCTATTTCAAATTTTCCATCCCACAGAATAAGTCAGACCGCACTGTTTGTAGTAACTGTCTCAGTTAATTCAACCGTATTCTATTCACTGAACAATTTTCCCGCCCAATCTTGACCTCTATAAAATAGAGAAGTTCACCTAAGGTAGTTTTTCTTTAGATCACAAAAGTTACCTTTGAGATTGCCCCCTCACTTACAGAATGTGAAAGTGCTATGTTCTGTACAATTTCTTTTCTCCTGTGATTTTGAGCTGATGGCTTAATTTTTTTAACCTTTGAAACAAATTTATCATTCTTTCACAATCGGGGATTCCAAACCAAAGAAGGGAGGGTGGTGGGGGGAGGCCTAATTGCCCGTACACACTGCTGCGCAATTTTGTTATTTCTCCCTTCCTAACTCCTTTTTGAATCCTGGCCAAAAAAAAAAAAAAAAAAAAGCATTTGAAATAATCCCAATCGTCATTCTTGATGTCAGGAGGGCTTTTGGATTCACTGAAAAGAATAGATTAACGGCAAGCAATGGGAGAGCAAGTTGGAGTTTGACCTTGCTGGCACCAACGGGACCGACAACATGAACTTAGACCAAACCACATTCGACATGTCAAAAGTGAGACAAAATAAGGCATTCAGCCATATTTGGTAGTTTTAGCTTTCTCTCATGTGACAACTAGCAGTTTATACTGGTTCAAACCCAGGTGGACATTTCAGCACATTTCCAAACGTGTATATACCTATGAAGCCTTATTCACAGATGACTAGCAAAGTTCATAAACACCGAAGTAAACAACTAAAAAGTTAAATAAATAATTCATCTCTTTCTCCAGCATCCTCCCTGCAGTCAATCTTAAAATGCTGCTTGTAAGGGATAATACCCACTTCAATCCTGTCAGCTGCCGATTATTAATTGCTTCAGAAAAAGACAATATTTTATCCATCCTCTTTGGAGTTCGAGTGTGAATGGTGAAGCGAAAGAGAGTAAAACTGAGTGAAACATGAAAAGCTTGATTTGTTAGGACCCCTGCTGTCTGAAAAGAGATCAAAGCTCAGAGGGAGGCTGTAAAACAGCCGAGTGCCCTGCACTGAAACATGGCCTGTGGCAGCTGCTCTGGGCACTCACTCACAACCCAGGTGTGCCTCCAACTCCACTCTGCCAGCTGAATCATGGGAGCGGGGTACCTCTCCTCTTCTTCATTATTTCCAAGGCAGTCACGAAGGAGATGCAGGCTCCATCCATCACAATGCACAAATTCACAGTGCGCGGATTCAGCACAGGCCTAATTAAAGCTTTTCCTTTCATTTGTGGAGATAATTAGACTTTCATCTCACCAGGAAGCTTCAGAAAGATCTATTTCTTTCTTCAATAAAAGCTACATCAAACAAAAGCAGATTTTAATCGCCTTTTCTTTGGGGCATGAGTCAATAATGAAAGATGTCATGGGTAACAAAAAATTGTGTGCAGAAAAAAGAGAGGTGAAAAAAAACGCCTAAGCAATGTTCTTTAATTAACATCATGTTTGCAAACACCATTAATTTCTCTCATTAAAATGATTTTTATCTGCAACTGATTGTTGATAAAACAATCGATTTTAGCATCTCATCTGTTTCACCGCTATGCAAGAACCCCATCTGCTGTGCTGTAAAGCAGTAATCATGCAGGCTGTTAAGCAACATGTGAGAACAATAAAAAATGCATGCGTGTATGTCAGGGATCTGCGGGGTTGACTGTGGGGCAAGGGCCACCTTTCCACAGGACATGTATAAAAAATGACTCGATGTCAGGCTCTAGGACAAACTGCCACAAAGATCAGAAGTGCATAAATAAAAACACAAATTAATATGTGCAGGCAGAGAAGGCTCCATCTGTGTTTAGGAATCATTTTGTAAACAGATTCTTACAAGGAAGGCAGGGAGTTTAGATGCATTTAATAGTGTGTCATTGACTGGTGTGATGTAATTTTAGATGACACACGTGCGACTTGTCTACTATTTAAAACAGTCTTAGTTTTTCAATAGGAACATTCTCATCCCGAATACTTTTTGAGAAGTGTCAACTTTAGCTTTTTCTTCGTACCCCACCCCCCACCTAATTTTACACATGTGAAAACAAATACTTCTGTAGGATGCAGATGAATCAGGGTATGAGATCAACTTTGGAGGCAGCAGAGTTGACGGCAAGTGTATCCTGCCAAAGTGTCAGGCTGAACCAGAAGCCACAGGATCAGGAATAGATACGAAAATATATTTGTATGCAAAAATAAAGGATGTGAGCAGATTCACTCAGAAGAACAGAATTCAGTTCATTGGAAGGGAACTTCAAGGTTATCTGGCCTAAGTTCTCACCCTTTGGACGCTGATTCTGTTAAGTGGTTCTTTTTGCTATTTTAGGAATTTGTGTAATGGTGGCCGTGACGATATCATGTTGGAGTACTCACGACTTATAATAGTTCTAAGAATTAGTGACTTCACTCTTTCATTGAATTAAAGACCATCTTTCTCTAAATTCTAATCTTTGGTGATAATTCTGTCTTTCTGAGCCACAGTCTAAAATTAGGACCTTTTCCTCATGACTGGTCCTTTAATCCCTGAAAACATACCTATGTTGCCTCTACCCTGACTTCTCCATGCTAAATACCTAATTCTTTCAAGCATTCTTCAGACAATAATTTTTTTTTTCCCAGCTTTTTAAATATCCTTGTCTTTTCCTTAGAAAATATTCTAGACTGTCAATTTCTCATTAAGATACAGAAATTCAGAGCCAGAAATAAACTTTATATCCCACGGGTGAGCAGAACTGTGCTTCCCCATGCACAGCTTCAAGTAAAAATGTCAAATATTTAAAATACACTTTTCTAGGAAATAAGAATGATTTTGAAATAAATCAAAACGGTGTTTTACACCCAGAAGTACCTAAACGTTATGACATGTCCAGAGGTCAAAGTTTTCAAGAGCAATATTGTCCTCCATTGATACAGCCAATAATCTAAAACTATTGCTGACAGGCCATTGTTTACATAATATATTTATCTTTCAGGTCCTGAATTTTAAGATCTCCTACTATGGAAAGTTTTCCCTGATGATAAAATCTTGTTTTCACAGTATCAACTCAAATGGTTAAAAAGTAAAAAAAAAAAAAAAAATTATCAATCCACTAAGAATCCTGTTCCCAAGACCGAAAATAATTATTTAACCTATTAAATGAGTGTTTGACAACTATTAAAATATGTAATTTTAGTATCACATAAATCTAGACAGAAAAATGAGCTTCTCCATTTGTTAGGTTGAGGATGTGAGTGTAATTTTGGCTGAAAGTTTTGTTAGGTAGCTAGTCAGAGAGAGCGACAGGACAACAAAGGAATGGAGGCCCAGCCTAGAGACCACCCAAAGAACACCCTAATGATAGTCAGAGAATTCCTCCTGCATCCTCAGAGATAAAGGACAGGAGGGCCATAATCTATAGCTTGTTTAATCCAACTACAAATCCCTACACAGAAGGTGCTACCCTGCCCACAACCTCAGCCTCATTATACCATGATTATACATCATCGTTACTATGCCTGTAAGTTCATGAATCTAATCATAACAGACTGAGTTCTAGGTAAACGCAAGCACACTAGGCAAAGAGTTATATAGCAACCAAGTATCAGAATGAACTCATGTGCCAATTACCTAGGAACGCCTTTGTAACCACCCATCATGGCCCTAATATAATTCAGATTTTCCCACTTCTGAGTTGTTATGGCTGTCTTTGCTGAAACTCCATTCCTCTCTTAAAGCATGCTCTGTCTTTCTAAAATATACTTTCAATAAATCTTTCTAAATCTCACTGATCTACGATTCTTTGCTGTGAAGAAGAACAGAGGAAAAGTGCTAATTACACTTATGCGTCATCATGTCTCCCATGGTACTGGGGCGATACCAAAGTTCAAATCACCTCCCAAATGGTAACAGTTTTGTGATATCTGATTTTTAAGCAAAATATAGAAAATGTACTAAAATCAAGTTGGAAAAGTTGGTAGAGCTTCCAAATTGAATTCTTAGTATTTTGCAAAAATTTTGTCTTTGGGTCATTAAATAAATATTTCAAACCTCTGCTTCCTCAATTTTCTGAATAAAAAAGAAACACCTTTTTCATACAACCTATCCTATTGGCAGTATAGAAAGTTCACTAGATATAGGTACAAAGGTCATCGTCATTACTATTATTCACCAAACAGAAAATAACACAATGGTTTATCACTGCAAAATTTATTGTAATTTTTTTTTCAAGGTTCAACATAGACAAGTAACAAATAGCTTTTTGGAAAGGAAGTAGAAAAGGAAGGAAGGAAGGAAGGAAGGAAGGAAGGAAGGAAGGAAGGAAGGAAGGAAGGAAGGGAAAAATGGATATCAACAGTTGTTCGAACAAAAATTAAACTCATTCTTGTGTGTTGTAGGAACTCTAAACGGTGTTATTTATTTATTGTTGGGTGCCAAAGTTGCAACTAAAAAATTCTTTTCAATTATCTATTCAGGATGTACTGCCACACCTGCTGCCTGCTAAAGCTACCAGCATTTTAAAAATTTCTTCCTGTTGGAAGAGCAAACGGTGCCATTTCCAACGAGAGTGCTGTCCATTAGCCCACAGATGAGAAGTGCTGAAAAGTGGTGCTACCATCCCCCAGAGACCGGGCTCCTCACCGCACACCTGATATCGAGCAGAGCAAATTGGTGTCTCGAGGTCATTTCAGAAAATCAGATTATGTGCATGACAACACAAGGCACCGCTGCTATGCCATCTGCCTGGCCCACACCTGGCATGTTTAACCCCAAATGCTTTTTCCGGAGTCGAATCAGTTCGTTGTCCTGAGCCAGTGTTTCAGGCTCTGTCAGACAAAGATCATCACTCAGGTTGGCAAGGCTAAGTAAACAAATTTACAATGTTATTAGAGATTAATATGATTTAGTAAAATATACAACTGTTTGATACTTCCGCATACTTTGGAAATCATCTTGATTTTATAACTAAGGGCGCACTGGTCCAAAATACACATAGCACCGTAAGCCATCCACAACTTGAAAATGGGCTGGAGTCTTAACATGTTAAGTGAGTTGTTTGCAATTTCAAGTATATTTTCTGTCAATGCCTTATAAAAGGTGACTAGGTTCCTAGTCTTTCCCTGCAAAACCCTCCCTAGCCCACTGAATTGTTGCTAAACTATACTAATACTAGTAGAATTGTCCTGAGTTCTGTATCTTGATAATGGGAGGTCATGGAGTGAGACTGGAGAAAGAGAATGAAGATGAGGAAAAAATGGAGGAGAGGAAGAGAGAAAGTGGAAGAGGAGGCAAAGAAGAATGGGAGGAACTTTTTTTCTTTTCCTAGAAAAGCAACTCAAACCAGCAGAGCGCCTCTTTTTCTTCTGCATGGGTCCCTACTGTATTAGAAGGCGGGGCTGATCCAGGGAGTTAAGTTAGAAGGCAGAGAACTAGACGAGGGTGGGAGGATTGACAAGAGGTAAGACAAGGGTGACAACCTGAGCATGGCTTATGTGGTGGGGCATTCTACATTGGAACAGACATAGGCAAGTTGTGAGTGACCTGGAAGTTGGCTGTTTCCAAGTCAAGGGTTGCTTTAGTTCAGAATAGCTGCCCCAATGTCACTGTGCTCAATGGTGAGGGCCACAGGGACAAACAGTGAAAATGCCTGGTTAACAACTTCCAACTCCCTGCTCAAGTGCAGTTCAAGTGTAAACCAGTTAACCTGAAGCACAGTTAAGGCACAATGCTAAAGTGGAGCCAGTTTGTCGCTAAAACCTTGGATTAAACAGCAGGAAAAGTGGAAATGCTACTGGCACTTGGGAAAGCATAGGGAACAAACGGGGTACCCTATTGCTTGAGGACATCTCCAGCCAAGGAAGGGGTGGTTTCTAAGGAGTCTGACAACCTCCTCAGAGCAGGCACAGTGAAGCAAATGCAGCTGCTACGCTCACAAAGGAAGGGGCGGAAGAGATTTAAATGCTAACACCTCAGCTGAGAACTCCTGGTAGGGGAAAAACTGCTGTCCTCACTGGTAAAGACAGACCATTTGGGGGTCACTGAATTTGAGTGGAGAAAGTTTTCCGGATGAAACAGAAGGTAACGAGGGAGCCCCAACATCAGATGCTCTCCATTTTCTGCTTAAGGGAACTCCACTCTCCCTTCTGGTTAGAACAGGTTGTTGAAAGGAAAAAGCCCTGACAATCTGCCTCAAGTGATGGGCTTTAAAGGTACTATCTGATCCCTTTAATCTGCAGATCAGTCTTTCTGAGGGTAATTGTAGTCATTTGCTTCTGTCATCTACAAATAAAAATGGGGAAAAGCAGAAATAAATTTTATATTTATACACTATATTTTACTCTGCAAATAATCATACTTTATCTTTATGTTAAAGTTTCCAGTGCCTCACATTTTAAAGAATAAACTGAAGGTCAGAGAAAAGAAGCTATAAATTATCACGGCCTGCGAGTGGTCCAGACCAGCCTGTTACCTAAGGCCTCCTTTCCAAATGTGATGCACTTTCGCTACTAATTAGAGCTAACTTTATGCTGCTTTGTGAAGAGTGGCACTATCGCTCTGCTCCCTTATGAGGTCCCCTTTTATTACAGGAATATCTGAGACCAACCACCAGACTCTATCATGGTGGACTTTCTTAATGAACCAAGCTTTCCCAAATGGGAATCATAACCCAGTGTGAGGCTCTGCTCCTGCACATTGGGTTGCCTCCCACCACCCTCTTGTGGGTCAGCCACAGCGCTAGAAACTGGGCTTGCGGCAGTGAATGAGACTCAGTCTCTGCCAACAAAGAGGTTAGAACCAAGCTGTGCTCATCCTGGCCAAAGGTGATGCACTTTTCTGGGATGTGAGGATGTCATTGCCCACGAGCTCTGCACACGGTTGTGGAGAACTCTCACAAGCTTTGGTCTAATGTCTCCATGGAGCACTTGGGCACATTGGGCACATAAAGGCCTGTCCCCTTAGTCCTCTGTTTTCTCTCATTTAACTCCAGATCATCCCATTAAGAAGGGAGACCTGCTTGATTGTGGCCCAAACAATTTTCTGCTCTGCCACCTGTCCCCAGGGCCTAGATGGCTAAATTAAATTTATAAAAAAATGATAATAATATAACTTATTATTACATTTTCTCTTTTGAACCAGTTTTCAGTCCATAGCTGAAGTGACAGTCCAGAGGGTTCCTGTATACCCCTTTCCCATACACATACAGCCTCTCCCCCAATCCTGCACCAGTGACATTTACTTGTTATTATCAATTAACCAACATTGACACACCATTATCAACCAGAGTTCATTGGGTTCGATCTTTGTGTTATACATTCAATGGGTTTTGACAAATGTATCATGACTTATACCCATCACTCTAGTATCATAGAGAATAGTTCACTTCCTCCTTCTGCTCCACCTACCAAAGGCTTTACGTCAAACTGACTGAGTCCCCAGAAAGTTAATGTCACCCTCTGACTCTGGGAATCAGTGATGGCCTGATATCCTGGCTGATATGCTCCACCTTCTTGGATTCCACTAGGTATTGTGGGCCTGAAATAGGTACAGGCCTACTCCCCTAGATGCTTGAAATTATTAAGGAGTCGTCCTGCAGCTGGACCTGCTGCTCATTCTGGTTTTTTGTTGTTGTTGTTGTTGTTGTTGTTGTTGTTTCCTTCTTACTATGTCCCACTTGCCTTATAGCTGAACCTACATGAGGTATGGCATCCATGTCCTCAGACCCCATAGCACTGACTTGCAATAATTGAGCTCATCATTACAGGTGTAATTTATTTTAATGTTGGGTTGACCGAATTGTATGATCAATTTAAAAAGATGGTTTACCTTTGAACTTAGTTTTTTCAGGAAACTATTTGAGATGTTTATGGTCATGAATGTTCCCATGTGTAGACTGAATACGTAATTCCTGTATTATCATTGAGAGAAAGTTTTAGGGTTTGGAGTTGGAACAAGAAAAATCTACATTCAAAGGGTTGGGACATCTCCAAGATCTTCACTATCTCTGTGTCCCAAAGCCATCCCTGATAGAGGTCTGAAACAGCTGCCTTATCTTACCACCTGCCATCACCAGCAAAGCCCAGACATGGTGCCAAATCTTTAAGTTACCACTTGCAGCCAAGTCCCTAAGTCATTTTCTGCTGTGGTAATTTCTTTTCTTTGATTGGCCCAGAGAGTGCAGCTGGTGACTCTATGAGGTGGGCCAGGATCCAGGCATAGGCAGGTGGACAGTCAGGTCATTAGCTGTGAGGCAGATGCGTAAAAAGTGCCAACAAGAGATAACGGGTGCTGAAAGGTGGGGCAGGGATTCCCCATGTCCAAATTGTCAGGCCATCCCTGCACGTTTAGGTTGGTCTCTGAAAAATAAATCTGTTTCCCAGTGATTAAGGAAGGGTCTGGCCCTGCCAGGGTTGTATGAGCTTAATAGAGCAAAACAGCAGTCTCTGGAAGGTACCCAGAGCAATTCAGGTCTAACCTTCACAGAGAGAATAAAAAATGCATTTCTGAGTAGAGTAGCTGTCTACTGATGTATATAAGTAAATACATATGGGGACAAACAGGATATAAACACATGAATATGATATCTGTGAGTGCAAATTTGATTATACTAAGTAAAGCAGAGAAGATGACTGTTTTATGTTTTCTTTCTACCAGTATTTCTCAGTAATATACAATGAACACTTGATTTACAAAATGGAAGCAACTGAAATTTATAGGGTGTAAACATCTCAAGTGTATGAACATCTGATTGATGATACAGAGACCAACCTGTTTTTGCAATCTTTTCAACCATGGCCACAAAGCACACAATAACTTGGGAGGTGTGTTTGTTTTTTAAGAGCTATCTGCTTTGGAAAATCTGCATAAATTTTTTCTATGAGGAATGGATTTTGTTTCTTCAAAAGTTTTAGTGAAAAAGATCTCTTAAAAGAAA
Organism: Rousettus aegyptiacus; assembly: GCF_014176215.1. Taxonomy (NCBI): domain Eukaryota; kingdom Metazoa; phylum Chordata; class Mammalia; order Chiroptera; family Pteropodidae; genus Rousettus; species Rousettus aegyptiacus. The sequence continues at coordinate 30,075,021 of NW_023416286.1, forward strand.
TATAATTCAAAATCACTGATACTAAATATAGAAAGCAGTTAGAAAGATCTATATAAGTAGTCTGATGAGTCCAATTTTCTAAACCACACCACATCTAGCAGTTCTCTTTTTTCTTTTCTCCGGAAAAAAACTTCTACCTGAAAATTTATTCTATAATGCAAGGATAAAAAAAAAAATGAGGCCCATAAAGGATCTATCCAAGTCTCTACTCATTTTTATAATGTTCTTACTTGCATGGCTTTGAGATAGTCCCTTGACTTGGTCAAGCCTCCTTTTCATTCTCTGAGATATTCCTTGTAGGACTGTATTTGAATAAAGTACTGACAGACACTTGTTGGTACCTGGTATAAGTCATAGGTAGATTTGCATGTCTAACAATCTAGTTCTCCATCCTTCATTCTAATAATAAGATGCTTAGACTCACTAAGCATCTTCTACCTGTGGCCTTTCATGTCCACCAGGCACACATTCTCACTGTACCACATTTTCTTTTGAACAGTTACATGGAATTATCAAAAAGTTGGTGGGAACTTCTGTCACACCCCTTTTCTTTATGTTTTAGGCTTATTGTCGAGCATTATCATAAAATCAAAACAGGTTACATATGTATATCCTAATAAAGTGCCTCAAATTATTATATTTATTATTATATTTCTAAATTTAAATTGAAGTCAAAATTGTGAGATAAGTTCCAGGAAATTCATAATAATGCTATCTGTTTGCTTGTGACTGTCAATTACATGCGGAGCATCCATTTCTACCCTACGGAGATGCTTACCCCACCTCATAACATCTACCAAAATGATAGAATCTGTGAGTCAGAAGTGGTCATCTAATTCAATGTTTTTCAAATATTGGATTAGGATGCATTATTGGGATGTGAAGTCAATCTAGTGAGATGCAATAATATTTAAAAATGAAATTGGTCAAACCAGACTAGATAGAATACATGAGCGAGTTGTGTACAATAAGGGTATTATTTTGAGAACATTTTATTTTAGTTATATGTATTTATATGTGTGATATTTATAATGGAAAATGTCTTTCTTAATGTGGATCACGGTAAAGTTTTTTAAAAAAGAAAGAAAATTACTATCTAGTCTATCCCTCCAGGCAATGTTTTACTCCACTTTTCAATACCCCCTGCCTCTCTTCCACTGATAGGTATTAAACTTTGCTTGAATACTACCAGCGGTGATGACTTTATCTACTCATGTAATAACTAATTCTATTTTCAGCTCTAATTGTTATAGTTCTTTCTTACGGTGAGCCAAAAGTCTGTATCCGTATTCTACTAAGAGGTTCTATAGTTGGAACATAATTTTTTCCCCTTCCACATGTTTGTCCTTTAAGTATTTGATAATAGCTATAATTTTTCTACTGAATTTTATTATCTCTATTTTCTTCAGCAATTTCTCCTATGAAATCTTTTATAATCCTTTTAAACATATTATACCTCTTGTATGATAGTATTGTGTCAATGCCTTCTTGAGATAAGATATTAATACCTGAATAAAGTCCTTCATGGTTGACCTGCCAAATCAGAGCACAGAGAGATTATCATCTCCTTGATTTCAATATCATACTTCTATTAATACAACCCTCCAAATATTAATATTTTTAGCCTTATCAAACTGTTGTGTATTACTGAATATATAGTTAACTAAAATGTAATTTTCATAGACCTTTCTGGCAAGCCTCATTGACTACTCCCTAAAATTTACTCAAAATTTTTGTGATTGGGAGGGAAAGAATGTAGGTTTTGGACTAAATATACTCTTGTTAAGGTACATATCCATTATCTAAGCTGATAAAGATCTTTTTGAAACTAGATGCTGCTATTCTTTATCTTAACTACTTGTCACAATTTCACACACACTTGAGAAGCATGATAATTATGACATTCATGGCACTGACAGAAATTTTGAACAGGAAGAGTATCCATTTTTGAATTATATTGCAAAGGAATGCTTAATAGTTGACTGAAATTCAGAATATTTTCTATTACAAAAACCATTATAAATGATGGGTTGCCAGATCATTCAATTTCTCTTTGGAGGAGAACCTACTATTGAGATAGAAATTACATTTGTTAGACTCATTTGTGGTTAGCAACAGACATAGAAAAGGATAATGAGTAGAAAGCAAGAAAAAAAAGAGGAAACTTGATGTAAATAAGACATTAGGTACAAATAATTCAAAGCAAAATAACAAGATAATATTCTAGTTTCCTGATTTATGTCTTATAGGATTTTTAGACCATTTCATCCTTTTTCTCTCCCTCCATATTTTCTCTTCCTCATGATGATTTTAAGATACAATTTATCTATCACTCACTGCTATAGCTGTAACAAATGAGTTTCTTTAATTTCAACCCTTATCTCTTCATCAGTTCCAAAGCTTACCCACCTGCAATGCCAACTAATTGTCACTAGAATGAAAATAAAAATCTGGGTTAGTAATAAGGAAAGAGAGATATCATGTACCTTCTATATCCTAGTAACCATATGTTTCAAAGCTCATAAACATATGTGTACATATATGGTAGTCATTGTATATGTATGGTGTATATATAAATATAAATACATATGAATATATATATATATATAGTAGTCATTATAATCTTGGTGATGAGGGAGCTGCTGTCAAAGAAAAAATTGTTCCAAGATTGTATAACTGAGTCACAATGAGTGTATATGTGTATGTGTGTGCTTCTGTAAGTGTTTATTAGAATGAAGATGAAATGTATATATGTGTGCATATGTATATCTAGAATAAGTTTTCTATTCTCAAGTAAAAAAAAAGCCAGAACTCCTAGAAAACGTCCTGAGCAATATTCTTTCTTCACTCTAAATACTTGCCATGAAAAACATGTGTCTAAAGGCTGTAATGTTTTAGTGACTGTGTGGGAGGCCTAATATAAATGCCATGTATAATTGAAATCTAAAATATTGAATTACTCTTCAATGAAACTTATAAATAATAGTAATTTTTTTATGCTTAGGGGGTTAGAAATTTTAACTGTCCACAAGATAGTTAGACCAACCTGTGATTATCAAGATACAATTAATATACGAGGGTAATATAGGAATGTCATTTATCCTCAGGGCTCATAAGTATAAAAACAGTAACACACTGTGAAAGTAATGGTAACACTTAGAGGCCCCATTATTATTAATTCATTTGACATTCACTGTAATCACACTTGTCTTAATGAATTCATTTTGCATGTGCATATTCCATGTACTTTTAAACACACTTCATTCTAAGTCAGTGTTAACGAATGTGTTGAATTCAGATAAACAATAACTTTTCTTAAAAAGGACTCTTGAAAAACATACATTGAAAAGTTACAGATTGATATTTTATTTTTATGGCAAGAGATAGACTAAAGAAGGAGCAGTAATTTTATTTCATCATAAAAATATATTTTACAAATTCTTAATGATATGTGACCTCTGGGTAACTGATCTCTGAGGAAACACCCTTAAATAAATACACGTGTGTAGAATAGAACATTCAGGGGTAAAATTAATATATGAGTGAATAGTGAGGAACTGTAATCATGAGTAGACAAGCATGGTCAATACCAAAGGGAAGGATGAATACTGAATAACTTTCAAATATCACATAATCGAAGATCTAATTTTGTCTACCAAATAGACACTGCATCTGCCAATGCTAGTCACTTTTTATGCTCCCCATGTTTAGATTCTTCTATTCTTTGTTATTGTTTTCCTTAGGCCTGTTAAGATTTGTTTGAGGCCCAGTGTTCATTTTTGTAATGGCTCCAAGTAATCTCAAAATATATTGAATACCTGCTTGCTAATGACTGGGACTAATATCCATAGTTTGTCATTTCCTAGTCATTTTCTTTGGCAACTTGATGATAGTTTGATGGTAGCCACTGAATCTATTTAGGAGATATTATATCTCCAAAAGTAAACAGTAAACACCTTGAGTAGACTGGATGAATAATGTTTTAAGGTGTTTTCTTTGCCTTTTCCTATGCTTCCCAGTGCCTGGTGCATTGCTGGACATTTTCTAGTTTTTGCTAGTTTCACATTTCTTGTGTGATAGATAATCTTACTGAATAAAAAATTCTCTTAAGCACCTAATTTTTTCCTATATATGAATTTTTCTTGTTATTGCTGATATTGTTCCTTTTAACAAACTTAACTTCTTCCTTATTTTACACACACACGGGAACAAACACACAAAATTTGTACTCCCCCAATCTCCTTAGAATTATAGTTTTATTTTTATTCTATATCAACTTCACTCACAAATTCTCATCATTATGTAGCATGGCTGAGAGCTCAGTATATTTTAAAATCAATACATACATCTCTGCAATACTTAATAAACATTTGCAAAGGATCTTCGATAAAGGGCCTTTAGGTCTAGTGGGCAAATAAGCAATACTCCATATAATCATCCTGTGTCGTGATAGGGAGAAACAAGGGATGAATGCTTTAGGATCCCCCTGGAGCACAGAAGAGGACAGTGAAGAGACGTTTTCTTAGTAGTTTTCACTTTTGCACATTTTTTTTTCTCCGAGATACCAAAAACTTCTAAAAAACATTGTAGACATTGTCACTAATGATGGGATGGCTGTATTCCAACTCTGTGACTAATTTCTATTACTCCTTTAGTTTGCAGCATAGTCTTAACTTATTCCTGGATGTCTTCAATTTTTCCTCCTTAAATTCATGTTTCAAGAACATTATTCTTCTTTCTACCTTGCAGTTTTTATTGTCTAAAGACTTGTTTGCCTTTATAGTTAACTAAATTGGAAGTTTAAGGAAGAAAACACATATCCATTTTGATTATTCTTGGGTTCCCAATATTTAGCTCAATGCCTGAAACTTCATACACTCTCAATAAGTCATTTTAAGTGGATAAATAAAATAGGCCTGGGATTTGAATTGAACATCCAAGGGAAAAAAAAAAAAAAAACTTATAAGAACAAGAGGGTGTGAGAGGCTGAGGTAGTGGAGAAGATGGGAACATTGACTATTTTATACTTTTAAAAATCTTCCTATTATAAGTAATATATATATTCATTATAGAAAAATTAGTAACTATAGAAAATAAGAAAATCTTGTGTGATTACTAGTAATTTTATTTCTGTCTCATCCTTTTTTAATACATGCATATTTTAAGTAAAATAAAGATCATTAAATACAGTTTTATTTATTTGTTTGTGATTTCATAATTGGCTATACCATCATTTATTTAAAATTTTCCAGTTATTGTAATGTAAATTCAGGTTGTATGATTTGGAAAGATAGCAAGCAGGAGTTTCTGATGATGTTTCCACAATATCTTGAAGATTAAGTAGAACCATGGGAGAATTTTAATTAGGGAAAGGACATGAGCACAAGTGTATTTTATAAATGTGACTCTAAGAATGGGTATGGAAGGTAAATGGGAAGGAAAGGAGTGGCTATCTGATGAAAAATTAGAAGTCTGTTTTCATTAGTTTGGGTGAGAAATTATGAGCCCTTCATGGAGAGGCCTGAGAAAAGAAGAAAAGACAAATAAAAGAATTTTTTAGGAGGGAACTCCTCAGTGTCTGATTAGATGTTGGGGATAAGGAAAAGAGGAAAATATATTTATGTACAAAACTGCTGGATAGAATGAATTATAAAGACAATAAAAAAAGGAGAAGCAGACTTTGGCTGGTTCAGGCTTTCAGTTGTCGAACATTTAGCTGTTGTTTACGGCAGTCACATGGAGATGGTTTATGGACAGTGGAGAGTGAATACAGTAGTCATGAATAGCAGAGATTCTGGAATCAGACTGTTTGGTTCAAATCTTGATTCCACTCTCTATGGTATATGTAATCTTGGGCGAGTTACTTAACTACTCTGGGTCTCATTTTCATCATTTATAAAATGGGAAAAATAATAGTATCCACCTCGAGGGCTGCTTTAATCACAGGATTAAATGTATCACTATGTATAAAGCCCCTTGAATACTGTCTAGCACAGTAAATCCTATATAAATATTTGATATTGTTGTTATTGTTGTTCTACAGATTTTGAACTCTGTAGAAAGATCTGGAATTAATACACAAATTTTGGAGCATCAGCATTTAGGTGAATGTCAAAGTTTTAGGGGTGGAATAGATCAAAATATAATGTATCTCTGTAGCTTTACCCTTTTCTCATTTAGAAAAAAAAAAGTGCAGCTTGCTTGCAGAGTTCATTTAACATCACACATAGGAATGCTATGTTTTTTTGGATTTGATATTTTCAGCAATCCAACTACTAAAAACAGAATGCTATAAATAGAATGATGTCATTTTTTTCCCAAAGACTAACAATATACTAGGGCGATGCAAAAATAGAAATAAAAAATGAGATATTTCATGGCAAACTTTGGGGTAAAGTTAGGATTATAATCTGCGAGTTATATCGGGGTAAACGCTGCAGCCGAAAGTGCCGCTAGAGAGTATTCCCAGGGTAAACGGGAAATGTTAAACCATTTCTTCTTCCCAGGGACTCCAAAGTTCCACCCATCGAGAAGCTGTCTTCTTTTGGTTACCTTAATCTTCTGTCACGCTTACATCTGCAGACCTCATCTAGGATGCTTTGAGGTATGAGTTCTGATTTAGGTAGAAGAGTTTTTACACATTTAGACAAAAATCTCCCAGGTGTTTGTTCTTCATTATGAATTACCTTCACTGCTCTGAGTTTAGGCAGCTTCTTTACAAGTTCATACTTACCTTTCTTTTTATTTGTGTGTGTGTGTGGTTTTTTTTGGGGGGGGGTGGTTGTAGGGGGTAGGGGAACTTAGAAGTAATGTAATGCATGTATATAAACCATTTATTTTTGGTTACTGTAGCCAATATATCTCATCTCACTTTCCCTCTGTCTCTGTCTGTCTCTATCACTTTCTGTGCCTCTCTCTCTCTCTCTCTCAGACACACACACACACACACACACACACACACACACACACAGAGTTAAAAAGAGGTTATCTCCATTACTGACTAGAGAAGCAGCATTAAGTAGATATTTATGAAAATATACAATTTCAAGAGAACTAAAAATGATCTAATCCAGCCCTCATATACTACAGATGAGAACAGTGGACCCAGAAAGATTAAGTGATGTGCGTATAATCATATCAGAATTTGTTTGCTTATTGTATTTTACGATACAATTTAGGTAGCATACAAAATCTGTAGTACAAAGATAGAATCTGTGCCCAATTGTATAACTGAAAATATTTACTATGGAAATCAGGATTTTACCACAGCTGAAGATGTTTACTACTATTTTAATAAAAGCAATTTTATGCTAATAGAATACTAAACAAACTTGCCAGAACTAGATTCCTATTCTTTCTAATTTCATTCTAGTATTCATAAAATCTTTATCGGGAAAACAATTAATATATTAGGTTTATGTTTTTATTCTGTCTGTACTATCGACTTTTATTATTTCCTTTCATTTTCACGGCATCTCTATTAGTTAAAATGAGATGGACTGGATTTCTACAAACTGTTCTTTTAGGACTTACATACTTTTTGTGTAAAAGAGAAGCAGTATTTAGCTTTTCCTTAAAGGTCCATACAAGCTTAATTTGATCACATCTTTAAAAACTCCTCAAATTAAAAGAGGTCTTTTTTGAGAATTGTGGGGTAGACTGTCTCATATGTATATACATAGACAACATTGGTCAGACTTTAAGCACTAAAGTAATATTATTAATAACTGTCTAAACACTATAGAAGTAAAGCTTCTAAAGTGAAGCAAATAACCAATTTCTCATTATCTGTTCTTAGGATACTATATTTGTGTAGTAAGTAATACATGAGAAATAATAAAATGACAATGGAGTTACTCTAGCACCGCAAAGGAGAACAGCAGTCATTTAGGCTTATTCAACCATATATACACTTGCTTGCAAAATGTCATACACTAGAATAGGAGAAATGGTGAAAGGCACATTATTATATGATTTTGACTTTTTAAAAATTCATATATTAGGGAAGTGGTATTCACTTTTTGTTCCTTAGCACCAAACTGTCAGAACATATTAATGCATTGATTTACATAAGTAGATGAATTAGTAATGTAGAAAACTACAAATTAATGTCCACTTTTCTGGTTTAAAAGCAAAATCATACCTAGAATAATATAGTTTAATAGCACTCATCTGTGTGAACTTTCAACAATGAGTTTCAAGAGAATCATTACTTAGCACTATTCAACAGCCTTCAAAAATGATTAATTGGCAGAACTATTTCTATATCTATTTTTTAAAGAAGTCCTAAAATACATATCACACAAGAAGAGAAATACTGCCTGTTTCTTACTTTGTCAAGGCAAAATTTTTAAAATATATGTATAATATAGTACAGAAATGTGAGAAATAGCCCATCTCTCATTATCTGTCTTTAGAATTTTTTGGTGAGATTTGGGGTAAGAGAAGCAGAGGATATAAGAAGATATGTGTGTATATATACATATATATGTATACGCACACATATATGTATATATATGCACACACATATATATTTATGTATGTGCATATATATACATATATACACACACATATATATGAAAAAAATATTTAAAATTCCATTTTATTTTGTATAATCTACATACTAATTTATTTTACAGTGCTTCTATATTTATAATTTGTAATGTGAACATAAATTATCTCAATATTTTTCATGGTGAACTCAACTTTTATTTCTATTTTATAAAAAAGAAGCCTAAAATTAATAACCAAACAAAATTTAAGCCTGAACTTTAATATAACCTTTCCTACGGAACAGGGCATTTACCATTCTATTCCTTTTTGATGAAGTGAATAAATAAGTGTCAGATTTACCATAAATTTCAAAACCCCATTTTTTTCCACAAAGACCATAAATGACATTCTTAAACCATAAAATTTCAGAGGGCATTTTAAGGAACAAACTTACAAATAAAATCAAAATTAATTTGTGAGTGATTACAAAATAATTTTAATTAATATATGTTAAATAACAAGTTTGCTTCATATACAAAAAGTATAATTATGTTTTTTTGGAGGATGAGAGGAAAAATGCCGAGAAAATTCTAAGTCTTCAAAGAGCGTGATGCTTGAAAATCTGAAGACAGATGGAAAATTATTTGCTCCACAGCACAAGACTCTAGAGACTTATCAAAGGGTAAAAGTTCTGCACAGCATACATCGAGCTATAGATTTTTATTTTAAAAACTAGTATGACTGATAATAATGACTGAGGTTATTATCGATGACACTAAAACTATCATTATTATAATTATTATCAATACGCAGGGCATTCCTACTGAAAAAATTTTCTGTACTCATGATGAAAATCAGCAAAAAACAAATAAGAGTTCCTGTAGCCTTACTTGAAAATGCCATAAAAATGACTATAATTAATTCTGTCCTCTTGCCCAGGTCAGGGCAATTAACATAGTGCATTCTTTCTCAATGGAATGCCATGCTTTATTGTATTAACAAACTTTATTGAAGTAGGACAAACTCATAAAGATGTTTGCAGGATTAAAGTTGTCCCAGATACATTATTGACTGGACGGACGCCTCAGCATGTCTCTGTGGGCTGTCATAAACTTGCAAAACAGACAAAGTAGAACCTATGGATGGCAAAATACCATCTGGTGATACTGAGTCATCCCCAGGTATACATTACAGATATTCCCTCATCGAAAGCAAACAAAAAATAGGTTATCTAAATATAAAATATAATCTTAACTCTGTTAAAGCATACTACAAGATAAATCACTAAATTAAAATAAAGAATTTTACTTCAACTATTCTCAAATCAAATGATTTAGAAATGTTACACATGTTATTACTGAACCAGTGATGTATTCTCATGGATAATTTATAAATTGACAATAATTACTAAATGTGTACTATGTTTAGCTGAAAATAACATTTTCTATGAGTTTTGCTTTACTGGTATGCTTAAAAGCAGGATTAAGAAAAGGTAAAATTAGCTATTTTGGAAATTAACAGATTATAGTTTTCTATATCTGGAATTTCTAATTATACACACACATACATATGTTATTAGATTATTTTTTCTACTATATTATTTTACTGGTGTAGTCAAATATTTTACACAATTTTTAAAAATAAACAGTGAAACTTCCAGATGATTTAAACAGGACCCAGATCAAATGTTAAAATGCCAGAACTAGAAATACTATAATGAATTATCTAAAGTAAAACACTCACGTGATTAGATTTAAACTTTATTTCAGCCTTATCTCAATTTAACCAGCACATGTGCTCAGCGCAGTCATGCGCGCAGGTATGTGCGCACGCATAAACACACACACACACACACACACACACACACACACACACACACACACACACACACAACGGACCTTTACAGCCCGCCCTGGTTTCTCTGGCTATTTTAAACTGCTTGAGTAGTTTATTCCTGAGCTTCCCGATAGCCATTGTCAACTAGAGTTTTGTTTAGAGAAAGGAAACCGGGATTGGCAGAATTATGATTCTTTTAGAGACAGTGAAGTTTCCAAACTCAATATTGTTCACAGAGCAAAAGAGAGATTTTCAGGCCAGAGGTCGCCTTGGGAAGCGACTCTGGGCATTTTTGGAATTGCCGTACCATTGCGAGTGGATAAATGAATGGGTCTCAGCACCCAACCAATCTGCAGCAAGGGTCCCCTCTAGTCACTTGCCACTGGGTCTGACAGTGTTCTTGAGAGGGTATTATTGCATGGCTTTGAGGACCTCGATCTCAGTACCAGTAGCTAAGGAAGAAGGTGTTGTTGCTGGGCAATCTTTGCCTTGTACAGAATGCTGGAGAGGAGCTCAGCCAGGTTTCTGATGAGGCAAGTATCACTCCATTTGGGGATTTTGCAAACATTTCCTTAAGATAAAATTGCCACTCAGAGTGATCTTGTGGCTCAAACGCTATCTACTGTGTACAATCAACTTGAGAAATAAGAACATTAAATCTTACAATGTATTTAAATAGGTTATAATACATATCTATATAAGACCATGTGCAATTAGACAAAGGTCAGATTAATGCTTTTGGACAATTTATTGGTAAATTGCATCAAATACAGTTTGATCTATTATATATTCAAGATGGTCAAAAACTGCAGTTATTTTAAAATGGTAACTTAGGGAGTTTCAGTCAAAATGGTAGAGTAGGAAAATGCTGTGCTTGGTTCCTCTCATGATCACATCAAAATTACAACTGCAGAAAAACCATCACTGAAAATTGCCTAAAGTCTAGCTGAACAGAAATCCTATAACTGTAAACATACAGAAGAAACCACCTTGAGACTGGCAGGGGGGCAGAGATGTGAAACGAGCTATTCCCACATGCACAAGTGACATTTAAAAATCAGTAAGTCCCAAACAAGATGAACACAAAGAAGCCCACACCAAGACACATCATAATTAAAATGCTAAAGGCTAAAGACAAACAGAGAATCTTAAAAGCAACAAGAGAAAAGCAATTAGTTACCTACACGGGAGCTCCCATAAGACTGTTATCTGATTTTTTAACAGAAACTTTGCAGGCCAGAGGAGATTGGCAGAAAATATTCCAAGTGATGAAAAATCAAGGACCTATAACCAAGATTAATCTACTCATCAAAGCTATTATTTAGAATTGAAGGGCAGATAAAAAGCTTCTCAGAAAAAGAAAAGGGCTAAAGGAGTTCATCACCATCAAGCCAATATTAACAAAAAATGTTAAAGGGACTTCTTTAAGAAGAAAAAAAGGATAAAAAATATGAATAATGAAATGGCAATAACTATAAGTTTATCAACAATTATTTTAAATGTAAATAGATTAAACACTTCAATCAAAAGATAAGATAGCTGAATGCATAAGAAAACAAGACTCTTACATATGCTGCCTATAAGAGACTCCCTTCAGATCAAAAGACACACATGAACTGAAAGTCAAAGGGTGAAAAAAATGTATTTCATGATAATGGAAACAAAACAATCTACGGTAGCAATAAAAACACTAGATGAAATAGACTTTTTAAAAACAGGCTATAACAAGAGACAAAGAATAACCCAGTAATCCCACTTTTAGGTACTTAAAGTGCGAAGAAACCCAAAACACTACTTAGAAGGGACATGAGAATCCACATGTTCATTGTAGCATTACAGAGGCCAAAATATGGAGGCAATCTGGATGTCCATCAATGGATGAATGGATAAAGAAGAGGTGGTACATATACACAATGGAATATTACTCAACCATAAAAAAAGAATAAAATCTTGTCATCTGGAACAATAGGGATGGATCTAGAGGGTATTATGTTGAGTAAAGTAAGTCAGACAGAAAAAGACAAATGCCATATGATTTAACTTACATGGGAATTCTAAAGAACAAAACAAACAAAATAGTAACAAAGTCATAGATACAGAGAACATTTTGATGATTTCCAAATCTGAGGGGGTTAGGGGGTAGATGAAAAAGGGGAAGGGACAAGAAGTATAAATTGGTAGTTACAAACAAAATGGTCACAGGGATGTGAAGTATATCATAAGGAATATGTATGTCAAATGAGTACTAGGTTTATCTGGGCGATCACTTTGTAAGTTATATAAATGTCTGATCTCTATGTTGTGCACTTAAAACTAATACAATATTGTATGACAACTGTAAGTTAAAATTTTTTAAAATTATTTTTGAAAAATGATCACTTAGGTGGTTGTGTCAACATACCCTAAACAAAGTTTTGGATATCCAAAGCATGCTAAAAATTTATTTAAATTTTCTATGGTTTTTCTTCTTCCAAATTCAAAATCAAATTTCTGGTGCTGCTGTATTGTTAAATCAAAAAATGAAACTTAGAGAGAAAAAGGTGATATTCATTCTGTATCTCATCTTAATTTTGATGCCTAGTAATCTTGAAAATTCCACATAGATGAGAATACAGGGTGGTCAGAGATAGGGAAGCTTGAAGATGACCCAAAGGAAACATATATACATGCTGCTAAACACCAATTGTATTGATGGTGAGTATATTAATAATCATAATTTCTATCTATAGAGTACTTAGTATATAATATTGAGATATATATAATATATATTGTGTATATACATATATGTGTGTGTATATATGTGTGTGTGTGTGTATTACAGATTATATATATTACAGATTATATATATATATATAATCTCGTTCTGTCCTCAAAATTACCATGCAAAAAGAATATCATTTTTTCCTATTTAGGGAAACTAGATCTCAGAGAAGTCAAATAGAGCCTCAATAGCAAAGCCAAAAAGTCCCACTGGCTGCCTGCCTGCAAAGCCCTGGTTTGTTCTACAGCCCGTCCTCTGGACACTCTATCTGAGATGATCATCTATGATCCTCTTGAGTGGCCCAGCCCAGTGTGCAATTCTATTCAGTTTGACTGGAGCCCGACAATTTTAGGACTTTCAGCAGTCAGTCTTATCTCCAGAGTTTCAGGAGCCAAATGATCAGAGTGGGAAGGGTTTTCATGTACACGTTTCTCTCTAGAGGCAGGTCCTGCCAGCAAAAGTTTTTTGTCAAAGTCTGAATATCATATTTCCCTTTCTCTAGTGTCCTTTGGGGGCATGCAGGGGTCTGGATATAATAGAGTCAGGGATAATTGGGATAAATTAATGTCGAGAAAAGTCTTTCAGATTTGATCTTCTGGACTCTGAACCTTTAACTGATGGATTCCAGATTTCTGGAAGTTTATATATATAAAGGTATTTCAGGTTATGGTTGTCAGGCATGTTCATGGTGGCACCAATGTTAGGAACTGGAAAATAAATAGTCAAACATACAAAAAACAACCACTGCCAATCTATCAACATATTCAGCCTATCCAACCAAGCATCTGTATTTGAATCCTGTCACAAGTCCACCATGGCTCCTTTATGTTGTGACTGACATGTTTTACATTCTTTAATTAATAATATTTTCTTTTATCACAAAGAGAATATATTATATGTCTCTATATTCTTCATCATTTTTTTAATATGGTGAGTGCATAATCTATTAAACTAAAGGTAATTTATAATTATGATTTTAAACAATTACAACTTTACTATTTTCTTTATTTGGATAAATTCCTTCGATAATGAATCACGTTTAAAATTTTGCTGAAAAACAACAAAAAATCCTCTAGAGTCTACAGTTTAGATAAATTTCATTTAATTTTCTATTAGGAAGTTTTATTTTTAATCTATAAGAATTTACTAACACATACCAATGTAATTGTGCATTATCTTTGAATCCTAATTCTTTGAAAATTGCATAGAGAGTGTCTTTAGGTTTATTTTCTGGATGCAATCTACCACACTGTTTTTCTTTTTAACCTAGAACGAATTTTTGTGTTAAAGCTATGCACCTCTGAAAATAGAGGTTGGTAATGAAAACTGTAACACAACATTAACTGTGGTGTTGTAAATAGCAATGCTATAAACTTTCTTTATAGAGATCCATCTAATGTAAGTACATAAGAAAGGGCTCAAAAGCTTAGGAAGACTTAACTTATCCTATTTGATTTTATCTGCGATTCATTTAGCTGAAGATAAGACAAGTGCAAGCTAATGACCTCCTTTTTTATATATCTAATTTTCAGTTATGCTTCAGTATTATCATATATACTTCTAAATGAGCCATATTCTTCACAGCTAATTGGTGGGGCCAGTGAAGTGGATCAACATGCAATGGTACTTTGTCTTATTCCCAGTTTGAGTCCTTACTGGGTATTTAAGCTGACAATGTGAATGCGGCAAGCCTCCAGATTTCAGCTGTGCTGGCAGCGAAGGCCACTCTGAGAGATGGGCAATATGGCTTCTGTGTGTGCCATTCATCAGAACGAGCATTAAAAGGAAGAGTGTGTGGTTTTCAACCTTCTGTACCTGGTGTGCATTGCTTTCATGCTGAGGTGCGTTGGGGGAGTAAGGTCTGAATCTGGTGTATTTTCGAGGTAGTGGAGTCTAAATCTGGTGTATTGTCAAGAAAAGACAGATATTATTTGCAAAGTATGTTCACAAAATAAAGTCTTAGACAAACTCAAATACCTATTATAATTTTTTTCCAAGGTTTTGAACGTCATAACTTCTCTACTCATGTTAGGAGTTTTAAATTTTATAAATTTTAAAAATTTTCACTCAAAGCTCTATGTAAAAAAGTCTAAAAAAGAGATATCTTGGAATTAAACATTTTTAATTTTATTAAAATTGGTTCATACGAAACAGGTGTTCCAATCATTTTGAGGCATAAACTAGATTTTAGTTCATATTACCTACTTAACAGTTATTGCTTATATATTTGAAAACTAATTCAATGTTGATCAAGCATTTCATTGAAATCCTTGGTTCAGTATAATATTCAGTATTAATTTAGCATTAATGAATTTACTGTATTATTATTAATCCATTTCAATTTCATATATTAATGATGTTATCTATATTTTCTACTTAGAATGTTTTCAATAGTTACTTTATTATTTGAAAATATATATTCAAGTAGTTAAAGTTTTCACTTTAAAAATAATTTATTTTGTTTTTTGTCACCAAATAATTCTGTTTTTCAATGGAAAAATCAGAGATAACTGATTTAAAAAAAAATGTCTCCTTCCACTGTATCTTTAGTACATCTAATATAAATTAGACAAGTAATGAATAATGTGCTAGCAGAAACCTTCTTTCCTTTGGCATTAATCTCTTAGTTTTATATAGAAACATTGCTATTTCTAGCTTCGAGAACACAAATGTGTACTAAGAGAAATCAGTTATAGACCTGACAGATTATAGACAGGTTGAAATTCAGTTTAAAAGTGTCCCTATTTCAATATTTTATTTTAATTTTTAAAATAAATTGAGAAAAATGTTTACTACAGTTACAATAGTTTGTTTTTATTTAATTTTATTTCAACAGGGACCATCAGTGACTACCATTTAAAATCAAATGATTTAAACTTGTGTTTTAAATTCTCATCTAGAAAATAAATTAATATGATTGCTAAAAATGATGCTTTGGGCTGCAGATCATTATTATTTAAAGATAAACACCTTTAATTTTATTTTTGGTATTCTTTTATTTTTCTTTCTGCTATAAGTAAATAGTATATTGTTTCAGTTTTCCATTTACAAAATAATCTTAGAAGAAATCTCATTTACTTTTAATTTTCATAACTCTTTATATCAATATTTAACAGAGGCAGGTAATCATTTCCAGGATAGCTAGCCGCCTTACATAAAATTAGGCGAGGTAGGAAATTACTTTCATTACCGCCTCTTTCCCCTATCCTTTTCAAAGAGGAAGAAATTAATTCATCTGTTAGGCTACATGTAAAAAAAAAAAAAAAATTAGTTCTGATCTTTATATAGTTGTGTAATTTAAATTAGTACCTGATTCTCTAAAGTCCACAATTTAGGACAGAACAGAATCTACTGCAGCAACTAATTAAACACTTACTGTAAGGTTAAGTTTTTCATTAAATCAATAGGCCCCTAGTGTCAGTTACAAAGCCCTAATTACTATGCAGTAAATTTAGATTGAATTTGAATTAAGGACTGATTTCAATCTAACCGCAGCATGTAAATATTGTAAATTACTAGAATTACAGTTCAATAAAAGTGAATGGATTTCACTTTAGATAAACCAAATGCAAACGAGAAGAGAAAAGACCACATGAAATTTTCTCCAAATATTTTGCCAAGAAGCGTAACACATCGTACATAGGATATTGTTTTGGCAAGGAGCATGTCACAGCTCAATAGTTCTACCGCCGTTTACTTTAACATGTTTTAATATTTGATTATCTATAGTAAAAATGAATAAATTTAATCTCTCCCGAGTGATCAAGCAAAATGACGGTTAATGTGACCGCTTACTGTGTTGCTTTAGTTTGATGACTGTATTGTTGTGCTAAAGCACAGTATGAAATCAGGTTATCAGGTTATAACTAGCTGGGATAAAATACACACACGCAGGCACACACGCGAGAGCTAGGAAATACACAACAAGCTGCGTTCTAAGGACAAGTCAGATCTTTTAAAGTTAAAGAAAAAAAAAGAAACTAAAAATTGTACAGACACTAACCTCTCGTCAAATAAAAGTATGAAATTGAAAATTGTTGAAGGTTTCTGAACCTTTCATTTTGCTTTAAATAAGTATGCACAGGAAGTAAACTAAAAAATCAAGAGATCAAGACAAGCTTTGACTACACAGAAAAGGATAACTCAGTGGTTGGAGGGGGGAGGTTTGCTGATAAAGTACTGCTCCTAGCATGTAACAATTCCTGCATAGCCGTTTGAAGGAGAAGTTTGACGGATTTTTATAATAAGATGAATAACATAGCTGAGACTTGTGTGGATACTACTTCCATCACATTTCTGTACTAACTCTGGCATTTTTTTTACTTGAGCAGGAGAGACAAAGCAAATGTAAAATATCAAAATTACATATGTAATAATAACATATCTTAGAAAAATTGAAAAACATGTTCTATAGCTAGAAAAGCAATTAGCTTATAATTAAACTTGAAATCAGTCTTGAAAAAAAGTATCTATGGTGGGAATAAATGAAAGGTATTCCACATCTTTTGTTTTTAAATCTTAAAGTATATTTTGGTAAAACTTTCTCTCAGAATTATTTCTAAGTTCCATCAATGAGTTTGAAAGAGTTCTACCTTATTAAACCTAAGGATTTAATCCACAGAATGATTATAATTTTTCCTGCTTTTCTTTCTGATGAGGTTAACTAAATTAGCATCGTAGTGTGAACACTCTATTTGTGACAACAAACAGTAAATTTATGCCTCTTACCATAGATAAGTGTCACAGCAATCTCAAACTGTAAAGACAGTAATTACAGAAATACCTTTTCAAAATGCAATATTAACAGGCAAGAAAGACGGAGGTTCTGAACAGTTCACTCTGAAACTACCGGGGAAATATCTGTCTGTTCTCAAACTGACAGTTGATGTTAGGTCCTTCCAAATACAAAGCTAAAATTTTTCTTTACACTGTGTCAGAAAAGACATTTAGACTTAGCCACTTACAGTCGTATTTTTATATTCTTATAAAATTTTTCTGTTTTGCCAGAAAATGGCAGTACTAAGCACAAAAAATAGTGACAATTATTTTTAGCATCTGCTTTGTGATACAAAAGGTGTATTGTTTATATTATATTCTAGGTATTTGAACATTGTTTGTCAGGAAGAATCATTGCCTCTGAATGACCTATTCTTTTCTTGTATTTTTATTTACGTCTGCTTTTTTTTTGAGATTTTAGTCAATGGATGGAAATATAATTTAAAAATGGTAAATTATACAGACATATAAAATAAAAAGCCTGGTAAAATATAGAGACATAAATCGTCCAATAGATCTTCTAGAAACTACTTGGGAAAAGTAAAAAGTAACAAAGAGCAAAGTTAAGAATATCTTTCATGTAAGTAAGAAAGTATTTTTTTGACGGTAAAAGAAGAGTTTTCTGCAGTCATCAACAAAGCATCTATTCAATGTTTCATCTTCAGTGAATATATATTAAAAATAGACAAATGAATTACATTTAGGAATTCATTATATAAAATATTCACACATTTCCCCACAGCAAATCTACAATCAATATCTGTGCATATGAAACTAACAACTGTCACTACTCATTTTTTTGTGGTTTCAATGAAAATAAAAAGAGCATGTGGACTACAGTGAAGCAACAATTGAAACAATGCTTCCATGAATAGCAATGATTACAGGATTTGGAAGTTAAAGCGAATAGCATTTTATGTTGGTGAAACAAGTGATAGTAGTGACGATAAATCTGTAGAATGACCTTCAGCCTAGATACAGAAAGAAGAGACTCATTTTGCTTTTTAAAAAAGGTGGACATCACATGGGAAAGCAGTCAACTTGACTTTCCTGAGGACTGATTATCAACTCATACATCCTAATTGCTTTGATGTTCATCTCTATTGAAATGGGCTGGATGCCTTTTCATGGCTAATGTCACAATGAAGAACTAAATCTGAAACACTGTAACCTAACTGTTTTCTAGACATTTCAGCAAAAACATATAGACCTAAATATCAAATTCATTATAAGAATAATGATAGCTAATCTTCATTGACCAGTTCCTGTGTGCTGGACACAGAGAGGATGATATCTTTCTTTTTGCATATCAAGAGACTGAGATTTAGAGAAAAGAAACATGTCCAGCACCTCACAGAGTCTGTAGTATAGCCGGGGTGCTGTGCAGGCTGCTGGAAGAAAGCATGGATTCCAGAACCCGATCACCTGAATTTGCCATTTTCTGGTTATGTAGCTTTATTCACATTAATGTCGTCTCTGTGCCTTAGTCTCATCACTGTAAAAACTGAGATAATAAATAAATAGAAGATAATAAACTCTACATAACATTGCTGAACATATGAAAGGATTACAGAAAATATTCCTACCTATTCCTTCTGTAAATTCATAGTCATTTATTAAAACATGTCTGTAGAAATGAAAAATTATAAGCAAACTAAATACCCTCCAGTGTGGACATCCATAAAAATAGAAGAGATGAAAACTTAAAAAAAGAGATCTCTCTGTATTGTTACATTAAGCCATGTATTCAGCATCAAACTGTTTATAGCTGTTAACTTTAAGGAAGGGCAATGGTAGTGGACGGAAATTTTACTTATTTGGCACATTTTTGTATTGTATGAATGTGTTATAGGTAGATTGTATTACTTCTGATATTTATGTAAAACAATAAAGTTATTTAAAAAAATATCTAAGAAAAGCAAGACACAACAGATTGTTTTTAGGTTGTTATTTTTTTCTCATTAAACACAATTACAAAATTCATAAAGTCTTATCTTAAAGAAGGCATTTTTTATCTATTTAATTTTGATTTCTCCTGGACAATTGTTGTCAGTTTTATCTAGTGGTTTTATGACAACTATTATGATATGAAAAATCACCAACTTTGAATATGCTTTTGTATTTTTGAATTATAGATATTTCCTTCACCTTTTATCCTTGGAATATTGCTGCTAACATTTATCAATCTTATCAATTTATCGATCTTGTCGTTAATACACACACACGCACACATATAATCTGTATGTTATAGAAATCTATACATAGGCATATATGTATATCTCTATATAACTACATATATATCAGAAAGCTTGAAGATTTCTCTTTTATAGTACATGCTAATATTGACAGAAAAATATAAAAACATCTGCCATCTAAATAATACAGCCAACTCACTAATAGTAAACCTCTATTCTAGAATAACATCACCAATTAATTTACAAATATAATGTTTTATTTATGTATATTATAATGATACAGCCTTTATGAAAATGTTCAATATACTTAACACTGAATTTTATGTATGGTTAACATCATAAATTGATAGTAAGTGTCAATAAATGATGAATCTAACTTTCATTTTAATGTTTGATTTTTATTTTGCTCAACTTAAATCCAGTCTATTAAACATTTTTCGATTATTTGTAAATCAAGACATAAATATAAGCTATATTCTCCTAATTTCACACTCTTTGTGACTTGCTGCATGAGCAGCTATTTCCAGGTGGTAATCTGAATGAATAAAACATGTATGTTTTTATTTAGTACAGATAGTAGAGAGAGGAAAAAAATAAACATTTGAAATAAACGTGGAAGTTTTCTTAACAATTAAGTTAATAGGAATTTATCTAGGTTTCTTTGTAGGATTATTGTGCATAAAGTTATAGCTGGACCTGCAGAAATACTGAAATTAGTTTTATCGATATGATCACAAAATGATATTAACAAAACATGAATATAAGTTATTCGTCAATGATTGCTAATAGTTGAAAATGTACAGTAGCATGGAGCTTAACATTTTACACAGCACTGTCAAAATATTCTCTCTCCCATTCAGCCTCACATTCATCCTGTAAGGTGAGTGAGAGCAGTTGTTATAATTCTCACATTATCACTGAAGGAACTGAACTTACATGCTGAAGTGTAAATTTTCTTGTTACATTTAATATCCATTTATAGATAAGAAAATATATAGAGAGATTATATATCAAAAGATATTTATTTTTCAGTATCAACAAAGTAGGATAAATTATGATTTTATGTTAAAATGAATCCTATCAAATTTTCTCATAAAGCATTATAATTCCTTCCATGTTTTTTTTAACTAAGAGAGATCACATTTACAAAAGTAGAAGAGAGGACTTTTTTGAGAGAAACGAAGCCAAGAGAGCTGGACAGATAGACTTCTCTGGGACTGTCTTATTACTTTATTAACAGAAAGATTTTTAAATTCCTTCTGGCAAAGACCACAGGGTTTCTCTCCAAAATCCTGCTCCTAGTTTTTGCAACCAGAATATATATAGGTAATTTGTCATTTGCTTTGTGATGTGTAGTCAGTGGGAACATCAGTCTCTATAAGAGGAAGCTTAGTTGCAACTCTAAGCCTTTTGTGACTCTTCTACCGAGGAGGGTATTATCCACCATTCCAATTAGCACTTTCCAAGAGGTTCATAATGGCCACCTAGTATGATATTTGAAAATGTCACTGTTTGAAATCACAATCTGAAATTAAAAGTTAATATTAGAAATAGCTTTTAAAAATAATTTTAAATTTGTCCTCAACAAAGTACATTAATTATATGGCAGATGACACAGAGCATTCATTTATTTAGAATGTTCCTTGCTATCGGGTCAAATTATGAATCTCTGTAATTTGCCATTTCACTCGCTCTACTACATGCAAAATCCAGAAAAGAAAAACTTGCATAAGAATGTGCAGAGCATTACTTATTTATATGTAAAACCTTTATTCTATTTTGTTATTTTAGATTAAATCCCGTTTCAATTCTATTCTCTCAGGGAAGCATTAACGGTTTGAGCTCAGCGTGAAAACCATCAAACACTTGAGCTGAAATTTAGATTGGGCAATTTTGTCTGGTGAAGTAGAAAAGGACATGTGGAATGGCAAGGAACAGAATGGCTTATGGAAAGGCAGATGTTTTAATAACGTGTCAGCTAGTGAGAGCTTCAGATATCTAAATTTAAATCTCTTGATATATTTAAAGAAAGTATGTGGAAGAGAAAGGATGCTCTTTTACTGAGAAAATTAATAAACTTATCTATCTTCAAGGAAAGTGGAGGATTGGAAATGGCCAGTGTGTTTTTAAAAGCAACGATTAAAATAAAAGACAATTATAACCTGAAGCTTGCAAATGTGAATGGACAGCATGGAAATTCAGGATTTCCATTGTGATCTTTGCTGCTGGCCAACGGGGCATGTTGCGACAGTAGGTACATACATAATCAAGTAGCTAGACTTATTACGCAGCGAAGAGAGGCAGTGATTTTACTGTTATGAAAAGAAATTCTGAGTCCACTTAATGATGACATTTTAATAAAAGGCCATACTAATGCATGTATTTAAATTTTTGTTTTTATAGCTTTTTCAAAGGAAATAGTAAGGTTATTATGATACTGTATGATAATGTTACGTTAAAATAAACTCCAAGCTTGTAGCACATTTGCATTTTATGGACTGATTTTCATGAGTAAAACTATAATTGCTGCTTTTCGAAGAGAATGGCTACACATAAAGTACCAGCAGTCTCCCAATATGCTCATTTATAAGCTCTATTCCATTAAGGATAATTGAAATATTTGTCACTAGCATTTAATTGATATGATTATAATTTTTATGGAATGTTTGGAGACAACTTTTACTATAATCCAGTCCATTTCTCATGTATAAGAGCAGGCTGCAAGTATTTTTCCATCATTAATGATTTAAATAGGCTATTCTGTCTTTCTGAAAAGGGCAGAGAGATGGTTACTTAAAATCTTTTAACCCATACTCAGACATACAAAACCGAAACTTTGGATTCCAGTTTTCCTCTTTGTAGGTACTCATGTGATTCAGAATGTATAAATACGTTTAAGTAATTGGAAACATCATCAGTGACAATGAATCACACTCAGACGCTCATGCTCCAATGCTTTCCAATTAGTTGGATCTGCATTTTTTGGTTGTTGCTGGCAGCAATTTGGTGACTGATTTCAAGTCCTGATAAAAATATTTTACATATTCAAGACTATTCCTTATAAAATTCAAAGGCTCCATCTCATAGCGACAGTCCGGTCATATTTTGGGTGACCTTGGATATTTGGCAATGGAAAAAGTCATTTAGATAGATATAATAAATACAGATCTGCATGTGTGTGTGCATGCGTGTGTGCAGGCATGTATGTATTATGTAAAAATACAAAAACAATATCCAACTTATTTTGAAATATTTCTAAATTTTCAGATACAAAATAAAAGTGAGAAACAGATCCTGTAAGTTTATATTAGGCTGTCAACAGAAAGAGGAAAAAGAAAGTTTTAATGGAAGTATAAATATTGCAGTTAGAAGGGATCTTAAAAGATCACTTATTCAAGTTCCCAACTTTCAGGACATTTTTTCAAGTTCTTATTTGAGGTAAATAGATCACAAATGGATTTTGGGACTTGCTGAGGGTGACAGAACTAATAGAGCAGAAGGAATGATGTTAATTGACACATAGTGGGGCCTTGAGAAATATTTTTTGAGTAAGTGATTAAATGGATGAATGAATGAAGTAATGAACAAATTAGTTAGGTTTTCCTATTTTCTCTTGGGTAAATTACTTAAACCCTGCAAGCCATAATTACTTGATTGGTAAACTAAGGCAAATAACACAGGAGTCTCTGCAAGCTTTTCAGATCAATGTATCATGCAGGTGTACTAAGTGTGTGTGTTTCCAGAAGGTGCTATACAGACATGAGCTGTTATAATTACTGTACTTCTTGAAAATGAGTGCCAAAGTCCCAGTCAGAGAAATGGCTGTATGCACATATATCCAAAATATAAAAAGCTTCTCTGTTTTAGGTTATTCCTTTACTTAACTACGTGAATAGAAGAAGTAATTTTGAAGCCTCAGAAACGTTTACTGTGGCCATCACCAACTCATTTAAAATATTTATGGACACATTCTCTAAGAAAGTGTAACAAATAGTTCTCCAAAATGAGCCATACATTCTTTTAAGTTTAGCACATAATTGTCTCTTAGCTCTTTTGAATGAATATATAATTTAAAATTATTGCATGCTGTGCAGGGAACAGTAACGCTGTTCCCACCTCTCTCACCCAGCAGAACACCTAACAGAACTTCCAAAGATAGCTACTACTTCTCTTCCAGATGTTTCTTTCAGGGTCAAAGCCACTCAATGAATATGTTTATCACATCCTAAAAATACACCAGTCATAATTCAATCTATTTGCTCGTCCATAGCTCACTGGAGGAAGAAGTGTACTGTAAATTTCCAGTAATTGTATATTAAAAACGGCATGGGTAAACAGGCTCAAGAAGAGCTGTGGCTGCATTCTAAACCAGCCTGAATAACATCTATCCCACTTCTCTAGCATTTCAATTTAATATTCGTTGTGCTAGGGTTTTCTATATTATCAATGTCAAAAAACTATAAAGTCTTATCTTAAACTTTCATTCCAGGGCTTCAAAAGACCTTTGAATTTGCATCTTACTCTAGGGAAGATGTAGCTTAAAAACATTTTTACCCAGCTTGCTCCATTAATTTCTGAGGAAAATGCACCTACTGCTGTGAATATGACAGTTCTCAACCTTGGTGTTTTTACAGGATGTCCCTCTCCAGGGAACAGTCAGCACCATCCTGACTTCCCTGCTGGAACTGCACCGCCTGCTGGGTAATCAGCTCCACGGGCTGCGAGGAGAGACCTGGAGGGGTGAACCCAGTGCCCCTTGCTAAAGCCCAGGAAAAGGAGACATAAAGCTTAGGGGGGTAGAATGCGTTTTAAGTGATCACCTACATTCAGTTTGAAGGGTAATTTGCCGATGCCTACACTGACTCAATAATTAGTGGCACTTAGTGCTTTTTTATATACCAGAAAGCTTTAACTTAAGATAATCCTCATCATATCTATCAAATATTTTCTCCCAATTACTTCCATTGAGTCAGGAACAAAATTCACTTTGTAATGATTATATGACTCGGGTAAAGCTGATTTTCTATAACTCTCTGCTGAAACCACTGACAAGGGCACAAAAAGGATTATTTTTCAGCAGTTTTCAGCCCAGCTAAATCAGCAAATAATGGCATCTATGATGCAGAGTGATTCTGACCTAAAACCCCTCTCATTATTAATGTGTCTCGCATCTCAAATATGCCACAGAGGCAAAAATATTCTACAGACATCTAAAGAGCAAAAGGACACGTTTAGGAATTCTTGATTTTCATGCTTTCAATCAATTAACAGCAATTGCTCAATAAAAACCTAGAACTCTATTTCCTTTCTTCACAGCATTTTCATGTGGAAGAGCACCAGCTAATAAATATAGTGATGGAGAATTCACTTGCATGGCTTCATTGTGTTAGATCTGACCGGTCTACACCGGCCTGAATAAAGACACAAAACTTCCGAATGCTCTGCCAGAGGGAAGAATAGAGGCTGTAATTCACTGGCTTATTCAGAGACGAGCAGAGTCCTGTTTTATTGGAAAACTCTCAGAGAGTAGATTAGGCTTTGGCACATAGAAAAAAATCCTTATATTCTCATACAAAATTGATTAGAGATAGTTTTTTTTTTTTTTTAGTCTTTTGAGGACTACACTGTTATTCTTTTTAATATGTTAATAGCACACTCATTTGTATAAAATAGTATTTTTCAAATCCTTTGAGTCTAGACTATCTTTAATGACAAAGTTGTAGGTGGAGGATTATGTAAGTAAGGCAGAGACAGGGAGGGCCCTGCCTCCAATTCAACCAGAACAATTCAGAATTTATCTGCTTTGCACACTGTATTTCCATGTAAGGAGGAAAGGTTGAAAATCACTGAATACAAACACCAAAACTTTCATGATCATATTTAGAGTCTGGCATGGAATAGTAGTCAATATATAGTCACTAGATGGATGAATAAAACTATTTGGTCTGTAAATGATCCATTTCTTAGAATTATTTTCTCATCTTTCATAGTGTAGCAGTATTGACAAAATGTATTTGTGTGCTATTTTAAAACTAAACATGTAACAATATTCTACTGTTATATGTGTATATATATGTATACACACATAATTATATAATTATAGTTACAACAATAGCTAAATAGTAAGAAGGATAAGTTGAAAATGAACAACCAGTAAGCATGTCTTGTCGCATTAGTGAATTTTAGCCATGATGGTTCAAAATCTATTTAAGAGCAATAGCTTGGTTACTCAATAATTACCTCAGCCCAGTCTGTGTCTGTGACAAAAGTCTGTAGAAAATAAGCTGACAGGTTCTTGTCTTTATTTGAAATTTTGATAATTTGTTCATTATTGTTTTTTTCCCCTTTAATTTTGATTTTGAAAATAATTTCATTAAAACATTCTTCATCTTGATTACTGAATTTTTGGTACTTGCCCCTTATATTTTGTGTCTGATGTACATACCTCAATTATAAGCAAGATTAAGAAAAGTTATGTCTAGATCAGTGTAATATAGAACTCTACTATTACGACTAGGATCTGTGCAGACACTGTTTTAAAATGCAGTAACTCATTTAATTCTCATAACAAGTCTATGAGGTAGGTACTATTACCCTTATTTTTCTGCAAGAAAAATGAGGCATAGAATGTGTAGCTAAATTCCCAGAATGAACACAATTGGTAGGTATAAGAGCTCAGATTCAGTTGACCCAGGCAGGCTGGATCCAGGGCCCATGCTCTTAGTCATTATACTGCACTACTGTAACCCATTACATAATGAAACAAAATACAACTCTCCCACCCCAAATAACTCCAAGAACAAGTCTATACCCCACTTCTACCTGTCTGTTTGGAGAATTTCTTACCCCTTCCACCAGCCTCCAGAGGTAATCTTTCCTGCATCTTTCAGGAACTGTCCCATCATCATCAGTATCTGTTCTGGCCAACTCATCCACGGAGGGGCCTGGCAATAGCTTCTGTGTTAGGGACGCTCTTCATTCCTGCTCTCTGCTCTCTGGCAAACTGACTCTGTGGTCTGTGTTGATCGAAAGAGAAAACTTCTTTTTCCCCATGGGTATCAAACTTTGCCCCCAGGGCCTCAGTCTCTCCAATCACTTGACTTTTTTGTTAGAAGGACCTTTCACCTTCTGCCATAATACTATTGCCCTGTTACATCTCAATTATTCTCATCCCCGTTGTTAATTCACTCAAGCACTCATCCAATAGCCTCCTGTCTCATCTTGTAACTCAATGACTATTTAAGTAAATAAATCAAACTTTGTACATGTCAAATTTTTGGACAGATGCCTAGGTAGGTAGTCAAGGGCCTCATACATTCAAAATCACTTTAGGCTTAGCTGGCAATTGCCCTTGTAAATGCTTGAAACTAGATAAGATTAAGGGAATTAAAACAACACTAGCGTCTAAGAATTGTACCCAAGTTTTTACAAACTAAATTCAATGTTCTGTTGGTTTATTTCTTTGTTTGTTTGAGTTAACTTCACCATAGCTACATTTAAATACCCAGCACAGCAGCCCTAGCTGAAGAGAATGGTGAATGGCTCCAGTTCCTAAATCTTCATATAGACTGATGCATAATAATGTTGAAATACTAAAATAATAATGGTAATAATAATACTAAAGCCATCCAGAAATCCGATAATCTCTAACAAAGTAGATATAGAATTTGAGATTTGAATTGAATTATCCTTTTATTTATAATGCATCCTGTACTGCCTGAATTTATGTACTTCGACTATGGTTGCTAAACCTGAACTTCAGTTTTTTCTTTTCTTTCTTTTTTTTCAGATACTAGTTTTTATTAATTATTAAACAAAAGGAGTATTGTTTAAAGTATTCCTAAAGTTTACAATATGGAAATTAATCATGCCAGTCAAGAAGTGGAGACATTGAAACTCGGTATTCAATGTCTGCCTTTGCTTTAGTTCTCAGTAATCAGTGCTAATGCGACCTTTCTAAAATTATATCTACTTTCTAAAAAGAAAAAAGAAAAAAACAAATTATGCAGTAAATGAAAAAATCAATTATGTCAAAAGATATGATAATAACTACAGAAACAGTTATTTCATGTCAAGGAGGTAAAATTTCTGGGATTTGATAAACTTTTCACCTTACAACCTGTAGCGTTGCTACTTGGTAAGCATGCTTTGTATATGTTGGTGCTTCAATTTGGTTTTCTAAGCTAAATATTGTAAGGAATTAAAAGAACAAAAAGGAGTAATTGCAAAGACTTTTAGCAAATCATGTTACTATGGGCTGATTACTTTTGATATATTTCTAAAGAGAGAAAGGTTAAAGAAGTTTAAATCTAAGATCTTTGTCAGAGGAAATGCTTGGTTACTTAACTGAAAATGAAAATCTGGAGGCAGAAATGCTTCCATAGACTCCCCCATCACTGTGGACTCATATGTTTCTGCTGCTTTAGGAGTGAAAGGATTTCGGGAACACGTTTTAGGAAGTTTGTTACTGACTCACAAAGCAGTCATGGGTTCATTTCAGTGTCCTTACTTCTTTTCCACAGTGACAACAATAACATTCTTTAAAAGTAAAAATAGCTTATTATCAGGTATGTGGTGTTAAACAATAACAACAATAACCAAATATATATATAGAGAGAAGCTGGATACATTTACAAAGAGAGCTTTGAAAAAAACAAAAATGTACCTTTTCTTCAAAATGTATTCTTTATCAAGACCCACTGAACTAAAAATGACCCAACATATTTTAAAATATTTTCTCTCTATGTAGTTGAATTTCCTGACTTGATCTTAAAATAATGTATTTAAAACATTGGTATATAGAATAGTTTCTTTCGAATAATTTTTAGAGTCTTTAATAATTGAAGCTATCTTAATTTTTCTCAACTAGTGAATCTTTCACTATGAATTGGGAAAGAGAAGACAGTCATGTGTTAGGAAGGAAAATACGTTATTACCCTATGTGCTATGTTCTGAGCTGAATCATATCTACTGGAGTAAGACTGTGTGTTGTGTATAATAATTGAATTTAATAATAAAACATCATGGAAGTTCTGCTGTATTTTTTTTTTGTATATGTGCATAAAGTGACTCCAGAGTTATTATTAAGTAGTACAATAAGAGTATACTTGTGAAGATAAGTCACAGGCATAACAATTAATAAAGTAGAATTTTATAAATTGTTTATTTTTGGATGAGAATAATATAGTTAAAGTGAAATATGTAAAATGCCGATATTCTCAAGTAACAGGAAAAGGACTACATAAACTAGCTTTTTACTTCGTTATTCACAAAGATTTTCTGGAATTGGTATTTGGTAGTATTCATACAAGACCGAAGACGTTTAAAATAAATGACTTATGATTTTTCGATCAGCTTGACCATTCTGGTCATGAACCTTGGCTTTAATCCTAACTCTAATGCTATTCAAAACTATGTCTGGACTCAATTTTTAAGAACAAAAATATACAAGTTTTTTTAAAAAATAAAATCTTAATGAATAAGTATCTCTAAAATGATTTATTAGAAAGTACATTTCTGTCAAAATAGTAACATTATAAGGTATTTGAGGCAGTTAGAAGATTGTTTCCTAATTGCTACATTATTATATAAAAGTAGAAGTGATCACGTCATATTATATATACGGAAGAGAAAGAGAGGATTGAGTGATTCTGACTGAGGCTGTAATGTAATATATATACTTCAGTTCAAATATAAGCAAGATTATATTTTATTTTTATGTCAGTACGTATAACATATCACTCCAAGTCAAAATTTACGATACAACTAGAGCAAACCAATAAAAAATTTTTGTATGACAATTGAGAGTTCCAATAGAATCATTTGACAGAAAAAAGTTTTTAGGTGTTTGGATCTAACACCTGTAGATCAATCATTTATTAATTTTACAAAGATAGTGACTAATTTATGTACGTACTAAAAGAAATTCTGACATCCAACTTGACATCTTAGATTTACAAACTGAGATATCAAAGAGAAGCAAAAGGCAAATTTACATAAAGGAGGCAAATGGGTTCATTGGAATCAAAAGAGGTTATTAAAATGTAGTGATATTTCAAGAAGTTGAATTTGTAAGGAAAGCTGAGGATACCGCGTGACAAGCACATTAAATCAGTGAGTGCAAAGGCACAATGCTGGCAAAAAATAAAACAAAAAAGCTCAAATTTAGGTTGGAATGATAAAAAGATAGGCATTCACATCAGGAACTTAGCAGCAATAGAGTGAGAAACAGATCTAAGATTTCATTTTTCTGCTATTGATCCTAAGCATACAAGTTGGAGAAAAATTCCAGTACTAATGTGTTATTCTACACGAATGTAGTAGCTAAAGAAAGCAAAAGAACTGAAAGTGGAGTTTAAAGAGAGCACTATACAGATGGTGGCCAAGTATGCATGATCGGTTGTAGCTTAAGTTGATTGGAATTCCCATCTGGGAATGGTACATACAGAAATAAAAATTGCTCTATGTTTGTCCTCTACTGTGTAAAATAAAATGCAGAAAATATAAGCACATTTGCAATAAATAGAGACAAAGTGTAAAAGAGAAATAAAGGAAGGGAATAAAACCAATGGTCTAACTAAAAAGTGCATGCCTTTTTAAATTAAAATTCTAATTTCACATTAAATTTTGTCAGATAAATGTGATGATATAACTTGAAATAGAAACAAGTAATGTTGTTGATTTAAAAGCATAAATTATTTATCTTTGAAAAATCTTTAAGATATACAATACAGGATAAATCCTGTTTCCTGAACAAGATTAAAAATACTGAAAATAAATGTTATTATAATCCAATGACATAGAGATCACTGAACATTTATTAACACTAAAAATTACTTGCATCACAAAGTTTTAAAATAAATTTCAATGAGAATGAGTCTTCACCTTCTTATTTCTTTCTTACTACTCTACCCTTTTCCTTTTGTTTCAGACCCTGGATTTACAATGTCCTGATAAGTGGCACTTTGTTATTTCTTATTCATTAACATTTAAATATTTTTTTTTTGGAAAGTGCTATGTAACTTGGAGTAATTTTTTAACCCATTTAATTATTTTTTATATTCTATTATTTTTTGTATCCATTAAAAAAAGACAATCAGTATAATAATTAGACATCTATTATACTATATTTCTGATCTAAGAAACTTCAAAACTTGAATAAGGTACTTTATACTATAACTAATATCAAACTTAACTAATGTTTATATTAGTAAACCTATCCTTAGTTCCCATGGAATAGAATAAGTTTTGTTTTTATATAAAATAGATTAAAGAAAATTCTGAACACAACTAAAGTTAATTTAAATAAAAAGAAAGCTATTATTTTTTTCCTAAGAAATATCATCAATGAAAACTTTTAAGAGCATTAGCAAAAAGGACCTACTATATAAGTTAGAGGTATTTTAAAAAAATAAAATAAAATAAAAGTATGTGCTAATATGTTCTACATTTTGTAAGAAACACTGGACAGAAAATTTTGAGGAATATTTTACTAGTGCAGATGTAAAGATTTACATCTGCAAATGTTTGGAGGCAGTATTTCACATTTTGAGCAACTGTTTTCCTAAACTTAATATTAAAATGTGTAATAGCACGTTCTGTCTCAAGAATAAAATCAGAAAGCCATATAAAATGCATAAACTATATAATTGTAGAGGGCTTGTTTTTCTAATATAGAACAAACTGAGTGATTTTAAATAGTCTAAATAGTTATTAAAATCTGACTGTGATCTGTTCTTCCTTCTACCTTCCCAAGAATTTCTTGTATTATAATAATGGATTCTCAAGGAATAAATTGCATACAAACAATCAGCTCCTGAAAAGTGTAGGCGGTGCTCACAACATGATGCAATCACACTGTGGCATATAGCTTCCCTATAACAACACTGCCTTTGAATTCCATGAGACTCAGCCTTCTTCCACATGAGCACAGTCCTCCCACATGGCTAAGTGGATGTCAAGATGTGATTGCTTGAAATAAGCCATGGCATGTAGGCTGTATCTGACTCAGCATCTGGATGCAAAGTGTGGAGTTTCAAATAAGGCATTTCACAAGGGGAAAAGATCATTCCTCAATCAAGAATCAAGAGGCACAGTATCACAGTAGAGCTCAAGACCATCTTCTGTGGCGCAGCCTTTCACCTGTGATGTGATGTGTACATCCAGTAATCTCCTCATTAGAACTTTCCTCTGGTACTCACTGAAAATGCCACACTGAATTGGTGGAGGAAAGTTGAGCTTCAGAACTATTCTGAGGCCTTGGGTATGTCAATCCTGTTGATTTGTTGAAATATATGCCCCCCCCCCAATACTTTTCAAAGCATAATTTTTAGAGAATTCCTAATTCTGCCAGAAAAGGAATATAACATTTATAAAAAATGTTTCTATATATTTGTATTATTCTAAAATTATTCACTTTGGAGGCATGGCTTTATCCAACTATCTTTTTGAAATGCCATGATGTTTTTAAAAGGAAACAAATTTAAGGAGAATTGATAAAAATTTAATTTCTAAGATTCATACTCTTTGTTTTTAGCAGTACTAGTCTTAGTTGATCACTGTCTGATAAATATAATACCCAGTTTAATATATCTAAATGAGAAAATTAAAAATTGAAAATAAATATGTGAATTCAACAAGTTTTTATTCGGTTTTCTTTTTTTCGCAATACACCTACACGTTTGTCTGATGAGAGAACATAATACTGGAAAATAAATTTTAAAAATGAATGGGTATAAATTTTTCAATTATTTTTAAACATAATTTTTAAAGAGTGAAGTTGGACCATTATTTTAGACCACATACAAAGTTAACTCAAAGTGTATATCATAGTAAAAAAATGTAAAGGTTAAAATTATAAAACATTTAGAATAGGAGAAAATTTGCTTGGGTTGGCCAAGGTTTCTTAGATATGATACCAGAAAAACAAGGGACCAAAAAAAAAAAAAAAAAAACATTAATTGAACTTTCTCAAAATTCAAAAATTTATACTTCAAAGAAAACTATCAACGGAATGAAAAGACAATCCACAGAATGATAGAAAATATTTACAAATCATATATTGGATAAGGAAATTTTATATAACATATATAAAGAACTCTTACAACTCAAGAACACACCAAAAATTAGGCAAATAATTTAAATAGACTTTTCTCAACAGAAGACATAGCTGGCCAATAAGCACATCAACAGATCCTCAATATCAATAATTATTAGGAAAATGTAAATCAGAGTAACAATCAGATATCATTTAAAATTCACTAGAAAGATCACAATAAAAAAGATAAACAATAACAAGTATTGGTGAGGATGTGCAGAAAGTGGAATTCTTGTGCATTGCTGGTAGATTGTAAAATGACACCACTACTTTGGAAAAAAGTTTGATACCTTTTTAAAAGTTAAACAATGAGTTGACATATGACTCAGCAATTCTACGCCTAGGCTTATACTTCATAGAAATGAAAACATGTTCACACAAAAACTTGTATAAAAATGATCATAGTAGTATTATTCATAATCACAAAAAGTGTTAACAATGTCCAAATGTCTACCACATTATGAGTGGATAAACAAAATGTGGCATATTCATATGATGACATATTACTTGGTCATAAACAAATTTAGTACTGATATGTGCTACGACATGGATGCATCTGGAAAACATTATGCTAAGTGAAAGAGGCCAGGCAAAAAAGGCAACATATTGTGTATGATTCCATTTATATGAATGATATAAAATAAGCAAATCCATAGAGACAGAAAATAGATTTATAGTTGCCCGGTACTAGGAAGAGGAGATAAAAATTAGTGACTGCTAATAAGTAAAGTTTTTTTTTTTTTTATGTTGCTAGGGGGTGGTTATAAAATGTTTTAAAATTAGATAAGGAAGATAGTTCCACTAGCTTGTGAATATAATAAAAACTTCTGAATGATATACTTTAAAAAGGTAAATTTTATGATATATGAATTATATCTCATAAAGTCGTTAAATAAAAATATTTACTACTGGCAATTATGACAACCAAAATCTTCTTTTATTATTTCCATTTTTTATTAAATACTAATTAAATGCCTGCTATTTTAAGTGACACTTCAAATAAAAAGAAGTGCATAGTTCTTACCCAAAAGAAAAACATATATAGTTAAATAAAAATAGAAGAATTGGGTTGGGGTGTAGGTAAGTCTAATTTAGACATGGACTAATGTTACTGAATATCAAATATCCTAAAATAGAAAATGCCTAAGATATTATAGAATAGATAGAAATGGATACAATAGAAATGAACAGGAAAAATAAACTAGGAAATATGACAAATACAAATAAATTGCTAAAGCAGTACAAATGATGATCAACCAAAATCAGTATCAGGGAAGATGTGGCATTTGCTGTGTATGTGAAAAAAAGGACAAGATTTGACAGTTCGGGTTGGTGAAAGAGGAAATGCCAGGCAGAGGGAACAGCACAAAGAAAAGGGCAGGAGTGCAGGGTGAGTGCAGTTTTTATAAGTAGGAAGCTCTTCAGCTTTGCTAAACCATGAAGCTCTCGCAGAAAAGGGTCAGACTATAATAGTGAATTAGGTCATATTATGGTTGGTCTTAAAAACCATGGTGAGATATACACGTTTAATATGTAGACAAGGCAAATAATTCAAGGTGTTTGTTTGTTACAGAGTATAGTAAGTTTGATTGATTTAATCCAACAGAGTACTGGGGGCATGGACACAAATAAGATCTGGTTTTTACTCTCAAGAAGGATACTATTTCATGAGGCAGAAAAGAAAACCAACACACAGCATGTGATGTAGAATATGTGTCATAATGACAGAATCACTGAATGGAGGTGTGCGGAGTGAGAACGTAGCTTGAAAAATGAGGTCAGTGTTAGTTTCCTAGTGAGAATGACCACTAAAATATGTCTCGAAAAAAAGAAAAGCAAAAGACAATAGGAAAAAAATATAAAGAAAAACCGTGTTTCTTGGAATATTTGAGTAACATGAACCAGATATATCATCCTCCTTTAAACAACTATGGTACCAGACACAATATTTGAAACAACGTTTTGCAGACAATGGATTTTAGGAAGAATGGGATTCTGGTCCCTGTGACAAATGAAATAATGAGGTGAGTCCTAAGTTTGTCCCAGTTTACTGCCTGGAGGCATTTTCTATGTCACAGCTCCGAACGAAGAATTTTAAAAGAGTCTAGCCATATTGCTGAGAAGAGGAGACAGAGAACTGAGTTCAGAGACTTCACGGCAGCTATAACATGCAGGACACAGCAGTGAAGTAAGCTCTGGAGATCTGCAGATGAGTTCCATCTTCCTGAATCTTTAATCTATTTATTCATAAGAAGAAACTACCCAAAGGTGGGGAAAGAACTACTGAAAAGCAGGGATATGACCACTGGAAATTCCAAAAGATCACTCATCATTAGGAAGAGCTTATGTTACCATGAACTAGAATGGAAAGACATCATAATAAGCGGAGAATTTTATAGATTTCTCAAGTGGGACATCATTTGCATACTAAGGCTAAATTAGTCCTAGAATGAATTTGCTTTGGACCCTCCCTATCAAAGCTTAAAAGCACATATAGAAAGCCTCAGACTGACTCTAAGCAACCTAATTGCATGTCAAAACAAGTCCATCAATTTTGTTATAAATTAATACAAGATTCAGAGTACCTAAATATAATTAATAATTTTAATGTCTAGCGCCTAATCCAGAATTAATAGACATGCAAAGAAGCAGGATAATATGAGTCATAACTAGGAGAAAAATCAAGCAACTGAATTAGCAGATTCAGATAAGAGTAAAGATAGAATTAGCAAGGAAGATTATTAAAGGAGCTATTATAAATATGCTCCATATACTTAAGAATGTTGAGAAAAATATAGATAGGATGAGAAGAAATGTAAAAGGCAAAAATAATCTAAAATGTAACTTTTAAAGGTGAAAGATAAAATATCTGAAATAAAAAATATACTAGATAAGAGTAACAGAAAAAATACACTGCAATAGAACAATTTGATTTTAATCCTGAAAATATAGCAATAGAAAAAATCCAAAATAAAAGTGGATAAAAAAGACTTGGAGGGAGGGAATTCAACAGAGCACCAATGACTTGTAGAATAGCATCAAGCTGCTTAGCATATGTGTAATGGAGTTCTAGAAAAGTGGGGGTACACACAAAAAAATTGAAAAAAATTATGGCTAACATTTTCCCCAATTTGAAGGAAATCCTCATCTCCTAAAGAAGCTCAATAAATTTAAGCAGAATAAATACAAATAAAAGGACACCAAGGGACAACTTAACCAAACTGCTAAATAACAATAATAAAGAGCTTAACAGCTAGAGAAAGACTCATTAGGTATAGAAGAAGAAATGTAAGAATGGCGGTAGACTTTGTAATAGAAATGATGAAGGTTGAAAGATAAGTATCATCTTTAAATTGCAGGGAAGAGAGTCAATATAGACTTCTTTATTCGGTAAAAATATTTTCAAACATTGATAAATAAGTCTTTTTTTTTTTTCTTTCTGGTAAACAAAATCTGAGAGAATGTATCACCAGCAGATATATACACTACAAATTATAGTAAGAGATATTTATCGAATAAAAAGAAAACAGCAAAAGACAGAAATTTGGATGTACAGAGAGGTGAAGAACAATGGAAATAGTATGCAGGCAAGTAGAAAATATATTTTCTCTTTATTTAATCTCTTTAGAAGATAGCTGACTAAAATAAAATATAGTAATGACTTTTTTTGTGTGAAGTTTACAACATATGTAAAAGTAAAATGTATGAAAGCATTAGCACAAAGAATTGGAGAGAAGAAATGAGGGTATAGTGTTTCAAGTTTCTCAACATGTGAAGTGGTATAATGTCATATAATGTTGCTAAAAGTAGTTTGTGATAATTTAAAGGTATACATTGGAAATCCTAGAAAGAATATTAAAAAAAATAAAAAGAATGAACTATAGCTACTAAGCCAGCAATAGAGATAAAATAAAATACTAAAATATCCATTAATCCAAATTAAGGCAGAAAAAAATAATTAAGGGAAACCAAAAACATCTGGTCAAACAGAATAATATAGTAAGTTGGAAAGTTTTCACTCAATCATTTCAACAATGTCATTATACAGACACATATTTTATAAACTATAAATATATAAATAAAAGTGGACTCCAGTTAAAAGCCAGAGATTATCAGATTATATAAAAAGCAACACTTATATGCTTTTCATAACAAATCTACAGGTAAATCATATTAACGGTGAAGAACTGAATGCTTTCTCCCTACGATAATTTACAAGGCCTGATTGTTACTTTTTCCATCTCTATTTGAATTTCTACTGGAAGTCTTTGACTGGAAATAAGAGGTAAACCTGTTTTTATTCACAGATGAAATGCTTACACATTCATGTATTCTATGGAATATACAAAATAATTTATAGAACTAATAAATAAATTTTTCAATGTCAATGATTACAGTATCAATATATAAATATCAATTGTATGTCTATGTATTAGCAACAAATTGGAAAATAAAATTTATAGCATGATGTTATGTAAAAGAGCATTAATATCAAGAAATATGTTGAGATAAATGTTAAAAATATGTCTAAAATTTTTATACTGAAAATTATAGAACATTGTTGAATAGAAGATCCAAATAAGTAGAGATTAGAAGACTCAATGTTGTTAAGGTCTCAATTCTGCCCAGATTGATTTATATTTTCAATGCAATTCCAATCAACATATCAAGTTTTCAATGTCAAGAGTATGATTCTAAGCTTTATATGGCAATGCAAGGAAGCTACAATAGCCAACATAATTTTCAAAAAGGAAAATAAAATTGGAAGATCTTTATTACTTTACTTCAAGACTTACTATAAAACTATAGTAATTATGACAACATGTGGTATTGCCATAAAGATAGATATAAAGATCAATGGAACAGAATAGATGTCTATGAAAAGACTCACTTTTTAATAACCAATTGATTTCTGGCAGAGTCCCAGGTAATTCAGTGAAGATTAGATGTACTTTTCAACATGTGGTGAAGAAACAATTGGATGTCCATATATAAAAGTATTACCTCTTACCTCATACCATATGCATCAAGTAATTTGAAATGAATCAGAAATTTGAATATAAAAACTAAAATTATATAACTTCTAAAAGAAAACATAGAAGTAATATTTATGATCTTAGATCAGACCAAGATTTCTTAATAGGATATGAAAAACCCAAATCATTAAAAAGATTGATAAACAACTTAATAAAAATTTAAAACTTGTGCTCTTCTAAAGACCGTTTAAAAAATCAAAAGGAAAGTCACACACTGGAAAAAATTATTTGCAAAACATATTTAATAAAAGACTTATTCAGAGCACACAAAGTATTCAATAATATATCCAATAACTATATTTTAAATGGACAAAAGCTTAAAACAAGTATATACTTTATAGAAGATCTCCCCAAATCCAATAAACATATAGAAAATATTCAATGTCAATAGTTATTAAAGGTATGTAAATTAAAACCACAGTGAGATACCAATATGTAACTCCTAGAATGAATAAAATTAAAAAGACTAACAAGAACAAGTTTTGGTGAAAATGTGGAGCAAATGAAAGTCTTATAAAGTGCTCATGCAAATGCAAAATGTTATAAGTACTTTGAGAAACAATTTGACAATTTCTTAAAGTAAATATGTACTTACTATAAGACACATGAATCCCACTTTCAAGATATTTACCCAAGAAAAATAACAATGTATGCCCATGCAAATACTTGTTTTCAAATATTTGTGGCATCTTTATTTGAAATAATAACAACAACAAAAAAAAGATTATAACTCAAATGTTCCTCTATTGGTAAGTAGATAAATAAATATATATATTCATTTAATGAAAAAAATCTTTATGGAAAATATGACGCTAAAGCAATGCATGAAGTAAATTGGACTGTGAGGTGTTGAGTGGAAAACATGGGAGACCAAATGGCCAATAAGGCTCCAAGTCCAGGTTAGACCAGGAGAGAGTAACATACAACGTGGCTGTTTGAGCATTTAATGCTTATTTAAATCAGATTTGGGTAGATGTTGGGGTTAAAAAATACAGACTGAGACCTAAAATATCTGGATTTCAGAAAATAAAACAATTCACTATTTTAAAAGTGAGAAGTTCTTTCCTACTACCTCTTCCGAGCAGTATGTTCTGTCTTGTAAACAGTGTAAGATACGTTACTTTCCTTTAGTCCTCATTTCAGATTCTTTGTAAATACTGAAAACAATAGATATCTTGATTTTTAAACTAACATATATAAAGATACAGATTTTCAAGATTAGAAAGTTATTATTCCCTTTATAAATCAATTACTTACTGCATACTAGGCTCACTTAAGATACTTTACAATGTGAACTTTATTGTTCTTTTACAATTTGCTTGAACAGACAAATGCATAGATCACAAACAGCTTACAGTAATGTATACTTATACATTTTTAAATTTAAAAGAAACCTATGCAGTGGCATTAAGAAATGTAATTTTATTTAGTTTTATTTAAAAGTACTTCTATTTCACACAGTAAGTCGAGAACTGAATTTATATCTAGAATCTGGTGTTGATTCCTTATGTGTAATCTTTTTAAAAAATTTTAAGTCATTCCATTACATCCTTCCACACAAAACATTCAATTGCACAAATAATAAAATTTTCTCTATCAGAATCCTTATACTTGATTTTTTCTTTGTAATTGAACATTTTTTTTTTGAGGAACTGACTTCTTTATTTTGAATATAACTCTCTTCACATATAGAATATATACCATGTCTTCCTACAAAGGGAGAATCAATGAAAATAACATGAAGAGTCCAAGTAAGCCCTGTTTTTGATGAATTATGTCTTTAAAGATACTTCCTGTATGTACGTCAAACTGCATTGATTACTAACAATTATTTCTGTAATACCAGTAATACACTATTCTCTTTATTCTCTTGAACACTCCCTGAAGTGACAAGGTTTAGAGAGAGCTCTAAATAATAATTGACTACCAAAAAGGAGACAGAATAATAAAATTCACTCATACTTCCACGATAAAAAATAATTCTAAAACTTGAGAAAAACATATTGATGTCTGTGTTTGCTCTACCTTTTTTTTTTTTTGACTTGTATCTTTCATAATAAGCTGCTTACCAAAGAAGGCATTATTACCTCAAGTTCAAACTCCTATAGAGCCCATTGACATTTACCTTTCTATGTGCTATTCAATACTAAGAAATTAAAAATGAATAGAAATTATTTTGAAATGCCACTTTCATTATTTTAAAACCATTTTGTATTATAAAACATAAACTTTGAATAAACTCCTCCTATTAGGTTTAATTCACACTTTCTTGTTGTGTTTTGTTTCATTAAGAATTAAATTAATGAGGAACTCCAACACTTTTAAAGACTTTCTCTACAGAAAGAATATCCTGTTTTGATGTTTATTATATGGAAATCATTTATCTACTGAATGTTCACACCACAAAGAAATTACCCTAATGCAAGAGGTGAGCTATATATAGTCATATTCTTTTCAAAATTTCTACACCATTCTATTGATAGTTTTGAATTAAAATAAAATGTTCAGTTATTCAGAGAATGCAGTGTTCTGATTAAAACCATCTAAGCTATTTTGTAAATTTAAAAATTCCAAATATATTCTTCATTCAAAATATTTTCTAAAATATTTTAAACAATTTTGAACAATCTGTTTTTTTATATTTTAAATTCCACTTTAAAAACTATAATTTATATAACCATATCTATAACCTTCATTCGTTAATTATTTGACAATATATAATCACAATACCAGTATTACCTATCTGTTCTATGAACTAGCTCCCATTTCTCCATCTTGTTCAGAAGTTCATTATAATAGAAGCTTTATTATATTAGCTCAGAATCCAGACTCCTGCTCTGCCTGTCTAAAAACCATCAAAAGAAAATGAGAAATTTTAACAAAATTTGTTCTTAACAGTTCTACTCTATTTTCTAAAAACTCATAAATCATTTGTTCATTCCTAAGCCTTATTTGCCTTATCTGTGTTATGTCAAAATCTAAACAAATCTGTTAAGAACTTGGAATGAATAGGTTAATGGTCCAGGGATCTCCAGACAATCCAAGGATAGATTGAGGCTTCATGTGTCAGTGATCAGAATGCTGGTTTTGACATCTGACAGAATTCAGACCTCAGCTCTGTCACTTAATAGCTGTATTTTTTACTAAGTCAATCTTTCTTGGAATCATTTTACAATATGAAAATTAGGAACAATAGTTAGTGAATGGTGATTAAATAAGATATGCCATATACAATGTCCATAGGACTTTTCAGTAGAGAAATGCTCTGTGAATACTAGCAACTTTCCTTCTTGCCATGATAATATAAGAAGGGTAGTTTAACTACTTAATGCTTTAGCTGATATCTATTGTTGAGAATACCTCTCTTCTACAATCTGTTTTACTTGATCCTCTTGTTAGGACAACCTGGTTATTATACACTTTTTTAAAATTGCAATTAGTACATATTGAAAGAATAAGCTAATTATACTTCTTCACAGCTGACAATGCTTTGTTCCACCAGATTAGCACCAATGTGATCTGTATTATATGTAGGCAGCCAGATAACAATTCTCACATGGTTGGTTTCCTGTTGGGCATGATATCTTAAAAAGTGACTAATTTAAATAATAATCCAATTATTAAACTTTGAAATATTGGGTCTTTAAATATGCTTCTATGGAACTTAATGTTTTATAAACCTTTTCCAAATGTTACTCAAACATCTTTTTATCATATTTGAAATATTGCCAGATTAAGACCTCCACTCAGCAGGCGTGATGTTAGAAGTTTCATCATTTCTAGGACTAATTATTAGACCTCATAATTATCTATTCTCCTAGACAACTGCACCAGAAAATAGCACTTACAATGGATGAAGAGAAGAAACCTTACTCTCTTCACTCAATCTAGATTAACAGGCTGCCTCTCCTGCACTGGTTTTCTATGCCTAGGACAGCTTCCAGGAGAACAATAAACAACACGTCTTTTAGTAACCTTTCCTAAGTTCCCTTTTTGTACCATTTTAAATTAAAATATTTTTTAGCATCTGCTTTGATCCAAGATATGTTTCAGGTGTTGAGGATAAAAGATTTATTAGATAAGGTTATCTTTTTACTATCCAGAGGTCAAAGAGAATAAATTTGGGGCTGGAAGATATGTAAGCTAGTTTAAGATGAATGTGCCAGTCAGATGCAGAGTAAGGGGCACCTTGAAGGGTATTTCATGTGTAATGTCACAGAGACCAGAGAAAACCTGGCTTACTTAAGAAGGCTTTCTGAGTTATTTGAACTTAAATATTAGTATATGGGATTGATTAATGATAACAACAATAGTACTAATAATGCCATTGGCTTCTACTTATTGAATACTTTATACGTGACAGTTAATGCTAGCCATTTTTATATACGTTACTCCCATCAATTTTCACAGTCCCACATGGAAACTTTTTATTTCCATTTCATAGGCGATAAATGTGAATTTGCAAAGATATTCATTAACATGCTCATGATCTCCAGCTAGAAAGCAGCAAAGTGGTAGAGCGAATATTTCAAACCCCAGATCCTCAGATTACTGTCTAATGTACAGTACAAAGAATATAGCCAATAATATTATAATAGCTATATAGTGACAGATGGTTACAGACTTATCGTAGTGATCACGTCGTAAGGTATATAAATGTCAAGTCACTCTGTTGTACACCTGAAACTAATATAATGTTGTATGTCAGATATACTTTAATTTAAAATAGTCTATTGTGCAATTCTTCTAAGACTTGGAACATTTCTGTGTTGGCTAAGGGGATTTAGAAAAGGACTTGACTCTCATAAAAAAAATCCAGGCATCTCTGTGACTAATGGGGTTGTTAGTTGGACGGAAGACCGATTTGCCTGTCAAATCATGCAACATAAACAAATACATAGAGAGTTGGAACAGGATGGTACTGTTTATGAAAGATTAGTAATCTGCTTGCTGCTCCACACCATTTGCATCATCTCTTTATTGCCCCGCCGCCCCCCCAGGGGGAGGGGGACTACTCTTT
This sequence comes from Rousettus aegyptiacus, assembly GCF_014176215.1. NCBI lineage: Eukaryota > Metazoa > Chordata > Mammalia > Chiroptera > Pteropodidae > Rousettus > Rousettus aegyptiacus. The sequence continues at coordinate 30,118,234 of NW_023416286.1, forward strand.
GAGTCTATGTTATTTAGTTCTGCCTCCCTTAGCCTCCTCTTTGCTGTCAACTGCTAAACTTCCAGATATGCCTCTTTATTAATTTAAGATTTGCCAACTGGCTCTGCCCATTCCAATCTCTGACATCGTAAGATGGCGTGATCTGGCCTCTCGGTTTCTTTTTCTTTTTTCATTTCTCAGCAACTCTATGCACACTGATTAAACATGAGATGGATAAGGGCTTTATTAATTATCTAAGAAAGCAAGAAAGAATATCGACCCTAAGACTAAGAAGGAGGTGGACAAGGACTTAGATAAATTTTATAAAGCTATTTGTATACTCTTTTGGATAAAAAGTTTAATTTTAGTGATAAGGTAAAAGGATAAGCACACATAGAGAACATTCAAGTTGGTGATCTTAACCTGAATGCAAAGCTGATCCCCACTTCCAGTGACTCACCAGGAGCACAGCGAGTCCACACGAGGTGTGAGGCCAGGCTTCAGCTCCACAACCTCTCTGGGCCCCAGCTCCCTCTCTGAAAACAAGGAAGTTTCTATTGGAAACTCCTGGGGAGGCTGAGTCTCAAATCCTGTAACTCCAATGTATTTTAGTAAGCATCACCACCCACTGACCCTTTGGAGAGCTTCAGTGAAAGTCACAAGTGTGACTGCCGTTCATTTGTAAGCGGCAAGAGCCTATTTACCTGAAATATAGAGAACCAACGCAAATCAAACTTAACGTCATTATTACCGATGTAAATCATGCTTAGTCATTTTCAAATTAACTTTTATTTTTAAATCAGTTTTGATAGTCGTTTACCACAAGCTAAATATATAAACTATGACAAAAACACTATTGCCATTTTTTATGCTTTTTGAAACTTTCCCAATTTGTAACACTGTATATATCCTTCAACATCAACTTTCTCTTTTCCTCTAGTGAAGTAGGCAGTTTGCGCACAAGAATCCCGCCCACAGTGCGGTGCCGCCCTCACTGCTCGCCGCAGGCGCCTGGGGGCCGCCTCTGCTCTGGTCTCTGTTGTGTCAAAAGTCTAATCCACTTGTGCTTTTTCTTCGTAACATGGACTTATTACAGAAGATTTTGCTTTGCCCACGCATATTAGCAAAGTTAAGTATAGATCACAAGTGTTCAAATTACAAGTCACTTAACATTAACGACAAGGGCTATTATACGAGCAGTCTTCTTGAAAATTCTCCCATGAAATGCCTTTGTATTTAGACTCGTTCAAAACTGTTACTAGTGGTGTTTGTGTCAATGGCCAGTGCTCCAGGCCACCCACTGTCAGAAGCAGAAGTGAGCACACGAGAGCATAAACCAATAATTCTTCCGTGTGGACCCGGGAAGAGTAGCAATAACGGTTGGTGCTGTCACTCCACGCTCCATAGCATGTGGAGAAGAGAAGGACTCCCCAGAAGGAACAGAGAAAAAGGAGTCCTGTAAGCGCGGCTGGTCTCTCTGTGTCAGAAGGTCAGTTTCTTGATATTTACATTTCCAGTGACCTTTTCCTCCTCTCCACCTAGCCACCCACTTTCAGTGCTACAGAACAGGGTATCCATACCTGAACCTCTGCTTTGGAATATTAAATTAAAATACCCTACTGTCCCCTCAAGCTTTCTGCCTACCCTGTTTGCCCAGTTAGTCTCACTACGTCTATTATTTGACTCCAACAGGACCCTTACAGCAGACTCTGTCTTTGTTTTATTCCTTATTCCAGTTAGAATCTGTGGTCCCACATATCAATCACTCTATTGTCACTATTGTGCATTCTCATGCTCTTTTTTATCTTATACTTCAATTTGGAAAATTTCAACTTGAATTAATACCACCATTTGATTCTTCCTGCTAGAGAGTTACTGGAGAAAATCATGCAGCCCACTGAACATTCATCAGCAATGCTGGGCAATCTCACTAAATTTCTTTAGTTATTATTGTTTTCCATTCAATGCAAATTACTTGCCTCAACCCCATGACTCTGTCTTTGCACATTACTCTCAACACTCTTCCTTCATACAGCAAATGCTTCAATCTTGGGCCACCAAACCAATAAAGCCTGTTGGCTTAGTATCCATCCTTTCCTCTTTGTCTTCTAATACAATGGAAGAGATATTTCTTTTCCTTTTTAAGACCATTTTCTACACTGGATTGCTAGATCCCATCTTTGTCTTTTTTTTCCCCAAGAATTTTGCATTTTCATTAAAAAGAAAAGAACAACTTTATTTCATGTCTTTCCCCCCTTATGCATTCCTATTTATCTCCTCAGTTTCACAGCCAATTCGAAAAAAGTTGTCTGCATTAGTTGATCCTATTTCTTCCTCTATAATTCACAAAACAAACTTTGATGTGGATTCTGCCCCACTACTCCATCAAAACTACTGATGATATTCTTGCTCTTTAATTTAAAGGAAACTTCATAACTTTCATCTGACTTTTAGCACTCGGTTGAAATCCTTTCTCTTGGTTTCTATGATACCTCACTCTTCACAGTTTTGTCCTATTTTTCTGTCTATTCCTTCTTAGTCTGCTTTTCCAACTGCTCTTTCTCTATCTAGTCACTAAGGTTTGGGGTCCTTCAGATTCTTTCTGTTCAGAACCTTTCTTTTTTTATCTCACTATGTTCTCTCTTCAAGCAATCTTATCCTCTATCACAGCTTCAATTCTCATTTAGAAACCAATGACTCCAAATCAGACCTTTCATCCAGATTTCTGAGCTCTAGAACTAAGATAGAGCTTTTTTGGGACATATCCATTGCAGATATTTTGTAGCCATTTCAACCAAAAATAATAAAAATTAAAAACATCATCGTGTTTCTCCAGCCAGAAACATGAGAGTCATTTTGGCCCTCCTCTTCTCATCTCTTAAGAATGAACCCGTCCAGTTCATTCTCTTTCTTAACCAGCTATAAAATCCACATATCAGTCTCCATTTTCTCCTCAGACTCCTGTAACTTCATGCTTTTCTCTTTCCTTAATAGGTATAAAATCTTCCAAACTGGTCTTCCCATATCCTTTCCTTCCATGTCTGCTCTATTCTCCACATATCAATCAGAGTGATGATTTTTAGTAGCAATCTGACCTCATCACTCTCTTGCTTAATGTTCCCCAGTGGTTTTTTTCATTGCACTTAAAATAAAGATCGGCTTTCTGCAAAGGGTCTACAAGGCCCTCTGTGACCTGCCCTTCACTTGCTGCACCAGCTTGATCTCCACCTATTCTTTGCATTGTTCTCTATGCCTCCACACACACTGGGCACCTTTCAGTCAACTAGTGTGCCAAGCAATTCTCCCTCTCAAGAAATGTATCTATGTTCTTTTCACTTCTGTAATACTCCCTCTTCCTTAACTGCTACCTCGAGTTGCAAGTCTGCTCAAATATTAAACGCCTCTGTGCCCCCCTTCTCCCCTTCTAAGCTGTTCTGATAGCACAGTAGAAGTGTAAGCTTCATGATCCTAACACCTAATGACAAGGTTCCTGACACATAAATTCATTTGTTAAGTGGAAGAAAGCTGCTTACATTAAATGTCTTTAACTAAAGACTAAAATTACTTTTCTTAAGTGTTTTCTTTTGTTGCCATTATTCAGATTAATTGTAGCCTATAACTGAAAATTATTACAGTGGCATATCCAAAGTGAGATTTTCAATCTCCTTAGCGCTATCGCATATTATGAAACATTGGTTGTAGAATAATGCATCCAGACTTAAGAATGAGGTGCAGTTAGGTATATTCTATGTTCTACTGAAAAAGTTGTCAAAACATGAACAGGAATTTAAATGATAATAGAATATGAGAAACTGGTATGATCTAAACAAGTCAGGTCACATTCTGAATTGGGTGCTCAAACTCCCAGGTAAGCAGTGATTCTGAACTGCAACACATTTCTCTTTTTCTCACAGCAAATTCCCATGAGCCAGAAGACAATAAAATCATTGGGGGAGGGGTGATGGTGAGAGCAGATACCCTTTTCTTTTTAAAACATTTCTGTTCTTAACAAAAAAGCAGTTGTGCTCCTTTGAGAGTTGTTTTATTTCTGCAAAATTACTCTGAAATGAACACTATTCAGGTAACTTAACTCCAAAAATGTTATTGTAGAGAATACAACCCATTGTGTTTATGAATTATAGTCTCTATAAAATACACATTGATTATAAATGTTGCTGTGGTGATATCATCAGACAGAATGTATTTTGAGTGTTCAAAATTTACGAGAACTTAAATGTCCCTGCTAAAGAATATCATGGTTTTTTTTACCCATTAATGTAATATCTGTTAAGCAAATGAGGATATCATTTAAATATAGCATATTCCTGCATATTAATTAGTAGCTTGATAATGAAGAATTTTACTTAAAATATGCAGAATGACATAAGTGACAGTTTTCTTTTCATTATATTTCTATATAATGCATTTAACTAAAAAGTACCATTTCAGTATGCCCTAAAAGTAAGTCATTTCTGCAAAACTTAATGATGAGTTTTGTCAATTAAAGAATGTAAAGATTTTGATTTTATGGTCATAATCCTAAATGAAATGAACCACTTCATCACTTATATGTTTTCTAAATTTCATTCTACTTTTATTGAAATATAATTTTCCTATAATTCTATTATTCATTTTATCTTCTTCCCTTCTTCAAATAATTAGATTGCCCAAATTACTTATCTCCAAAGTAAGATTTATCCCATGTTGACAGACAGGAGTTCCATCTCAGAAAGATTTCTCATAGTGAGGAGTTAGCTTAGCTCAAGCCATCAGCAACATTGAAAAATATAACATATATCTTAATAGTAGCAGAAAACTTGCACTGTCTTTATTTGCCAAAGCATTCATGCTCTTAATTTCATGAGGGTGTTTTTAGTTTCTAGTAATTTGGAAAAAGGTAATAGGTGACAAATTCAGGAAATAAAATGTAAAAATATGGTGTAGAAATCTAGCTATGTGTAATACCTATAAAATATATAGAAAAACACATTTGCATTCCAATAACACCTGTGACATTTAGAGGTTCTATAGAATTCCTGTTTTCAATCTTTGCTTGCATCATGTGCCAGTATTAGTTCTCTCTAAATATAGTCAAAGACCTTAAAATAGTTGAGCACTCAGAGATATATGGTACAGCAAATAGTGAATTTTATGCCTTTCTCTTCTTCATAATTCTTGGTTATAAAGTGGTTAATAAAATTATAATTTTGTTTAGAAACACTGAGAAATACCAAATAAAAAAAATGCATGATCATGGTTAAAAAAACAGAAAGGAAAACTGCTGCTAATTAACACATTTACTTTATGATATATTCATAATCACCACAACCAACGATGTTCTATCAATACAAATTAGATTTATATATCATGTCTTCTGAAATATATTTGTTTTTGTGTAGATGGGTAGACTCTTCTCATTAACACAGCAAATAACCTGGATTTCCATTTAATGATGCCACTAACATATTTTCAGATTTTCATTCACATAGTTCACTACATACTTGTTATAGATTTTTTTTTTTCTGGCAATATTTGTCTTTCCTATTTTATAAACCAAAGCTATTTTATGTTTTCTACCTCTTTTATATAAAATTCTCATAAATAATTACCGGATTTCAAAGGCTCCTGGCAGCTAGACATTTGATAATTGGTATTTCTGATTGGTGTTAAAAGAAATATGATGGTAGGGTTAAACTGAAAACTTACAAAATAGCCTGCTTATTTCCCTTTTCCTCCTTCCTTTCTTCCTCCCTTCCATCTTTCTTTCTTTCTTTCTTTCTTTCTTTCTTTCTTTCTTTCTTTCTTTCTTTCTTTCTTTCTTTCTTTCTTTCTTTCTTTCTTTCTGTTTGTGAGTTGGCATCACACACTTATGCACAAAGAAAGAGATGTCATTTATATACAGCAGTACTATGACTATAGGCAGAGTGCAGAAAAAGTGTAAAGAAAAAAGGTAGATGTTTGACAGTTTCTTAGAAGTTATGTCTGAAAGAATGACGGGATTGACTAGAAAATCAGAAAACAAGTCTCTCCAGAAGACAGGGCTATCAAAGCGCCTGGTCTCGCATGGACACTCACCATTGCTGCATCTTCCCAGGAGGCCGTTCCTGACCTCCAGGTGGGCCGGCTGCCAGCAGACTCAGTGTACTGTGCCTAGGCTCCCTGGCTCTGCCTACGTGTAGAATGGTGGCCACCCAGCCTTCTTAGGAAGCAGCTCTTCTTAGGAAATAGTTTTTGGCCTGGAGAGAGAAGGGCATTCTTTATATGGGGACCAGTAAACTGCTATGATTACACTTGAATAACCGCATACATAAACTCAATTTCTATTGGTAATTCTTATGTTTACATATTTATAATTACATGAGTTCTAAAGCTTTTTCTGGTAAAGAGGAAGAAAGAGCTAACTTTGATATAATTGCGCATTTATAGCTATGCAGTATTAACTAATGATGTAAATAAAGCACTGAAAGCATATGGTTGGCTACGGTTAAACAGCAGATCCATCAAGACTCTGGTTTTGATCCTCTTGGCATCGGATTTAATTTTCTTGGATAGTCAATATAGTATTCGGCTCTAGTGTAATCGTGTAATGGAGTATATCTAGCCTTTTAACTTTATAATACACATTATGGATTCTGGTGGTAATAAAAAGAAACTCAACCTTCTGGAAAGAATTTTCCTTTATGTAATGATAGATTATATTATTACTTTCAGAAGAGTGAGGGACACAACACAGTTCCTTTCCAACTCATGGGCACTCCATTGGTATAATGGTCTAGGCCACTTCTGCCCTTTCACTGCTCTGCCATGAGAAAAGAGAAGTAATTTATCTGATTGGTGAGTTTTTAAAAAAATCGTGGGCTATTTTAGCCCAGAGTCTTCTCATCTCTTTCTCTTGGGAGCTGGCCTCTCCTCAGAAATCTGTGCAAGTTCTTTACTGTTTTCCTACATGCCATGAGCTTATTCAGAGGCAGATACTATCCATGATGGGGAGAGTAGGTGGAGGCGATGGCCTGAGTTGGGTTTGTAGATTCAATTTCGGGGAGTGTTAATGGTTCCCAGAGCTTGGTATCATGGTCACCGTGTGTCCTCACCTGTTGCTCCAAACTCATTTGCATACGCCTCCTAACGTGTATCATCTTGCTCCAACCAGAGTGGCCGTCTTCCACCTCCTAGTTACGCTGCACCCTTTACTGCATTAGGGGCTTTGTACTAGCATCCTCTGCCTGGAATACTCTTCCCATTAATATTCACATGGCTGTCTCCTTTTCACCTTTCAATAGTGCTTTGGATGTCTCCTGCTCAGCTAACCTCGATCACCCTATCTAATTACCAACGCTCCCTCTATCACTTAATATTATAGTCCTCATTTTACTTAATTCTAATTTAACTAAGTGTGTCATTAGATTTTGGTCTTTTTATTTGTCTGGCTCCAAGCTCCATGAGGGCAGGGATCATGGTTGTCTCATTCATTACTACTACGTGATTCGTATCCATCCGACATTTCTAGAATAAGTGATGGAAAAGGCACTGGTAGATATAGAATCTTAAAATATATTTAATTTGGGGGGAAATATTAAGTGAGATATAAGCATGTAAAATCATTATGAAATATCTTTTAAATGAGTGAATAGGAACTGTGGTTTTCAAATAATAATGATCTTCACAGATTAAACAGAAGAACACCCAGAAAGAAACGCTTTGTTATGTCATACAATGTTAGCCCACAATAAAACACCTGTAGGAGGTATGTATAGTTTTCTAGCACATTCTTGGGAAATTTAGTACAAAGGAAAAAAGTTTGCACAAAACATATATTATTACTTATTATCAGTAAATTCCAGCATTAGAGATATTATAGAAAGATAGTCAAAGTGGCGAAGCAAAAAACTGAATAGTCAGTTGCAGCATGTTCTGATATGTACCATGTGTGGCCGACACCACCTAAGTTTTCAGATGACTCAGTGAGTGGGGAAATCAAACTGCTCACATGATTTTCCTCTTGAGCCAGCTCTAGTTGTAGGCATGACTATGATGGTATAACAGCCAAGAAGACACTGACTGCAGTGCTAACAGTACTTGACAACCTCAAAATATAAAACACAACATAATTCTTAATATGTCATAAAATAATAAGGTTTGGTGAATGACAATTTACTCGCAGATGAGGTTTTAGTAATTACATGTACCACAAACTCTTTTCTCTATTTATAATCGATTGTGTATCCTCTTATATATCTTCTACTGATAGGAAGAATACAACAGCAAACAGTCGCTGGAAACAAACAATCTGAAGCTCATTATTGAGTAAACTAAAACTAAATAAGGAAAGACTAGAGCCACATTTATCCATTGAGGGCATGGACCTGCAGTTGTCTCAGATGGCCCAGCCCCAGACTCTGGGCTTTCTAAGCCATTGGTGGGGATAGAATTGGGTACCTTCTTTGGTACTTGACTGTCTCTGATCACAAGGAAATTCTGGACTAATTTAAGCAGGAAGGTTTACAGGAGATGCTGAACAAACAAAATCGGATTGAACACTGTCCTAAGGGACCAGAACTTACAAAGGGACTCTAAATGCGATCTGGTTAAGAATTCTTCAGAAAAAAAGCTACACAGATGTGTTATGTACTTCTCAGTCTCTGGATTCTCGTAGGATTTAGTGTATGCCACGTAGAGGGGTTTCAAACTAGGAGACAAGTTACACCTCAGGAAAGTCTTGAAAGTCTTGGAGTATAGCTCCCAACATGTGCCCAAATGATGTCCAACTAAATTATAGATCTGACAACAGTTCACACTTTATGGATACTTATATTATAAACATTAGCTACATTAATATAAACTTAGTATTTTTCGAGAGGAAGTTATCAAGGTAACAATTATCAACGGATGGTGGACATAATGTATTATGTAAAAACAATAAAATATATAATGTGTAACAATATAACATATACTTAAATACAAATATAAAAGTAGAAAATATAAATATATTTTAATGTACATATATTTATAACACAAGTATAATATACAAATCTGTTCATGTATATATATTTTTCATTACAAAATTATATATATACATATCCCTGAAGACGGTGAAAAATATATCACTCTGCCACTATGTACTTCAGCTCCTCATGGTAATCTCTTTTCTCAAAATATCAAGAATTTAAAATATTAAAAAGTAACTACATGATACACTGATAAGGTCCAAACATATGCAAAGCATTATGGCATTCGAAAATATTATATGATATTGGAACTTGTTTTAGAGAATGCATTTCATTGCATTATTTATTTTCCTGGGATGGTATGTGTGTGCACATACACAGAGCATCTCAATGTGCTTCATTTCCAAAGTATGTATTCCTGGAAAGATTCCTGCCAATAAAATGAGTGTGGCAGTGAGATATTCGAGCTTTCCTATCATCCTCTCAGACTTTGGATGCATCGCCAGCATGTAATGGAGATTATAGCTAAATAAATGACCCCATAGTCAACCTTCTAGAAATGACCATATTTAGCTTTTAGGGTAATGTTAACTTTACTGTGGTATTAGTAATCTCATCAACTTTTTGGTTCGGGATGGATAAATAACTAGCTTTTTGTATGTAAATTACAAACAAAAACGTTTTGCAGAAAATGGGTCAGGTTAGAGATGTAAATGAGGCCTAAAATGTCTCATTAGGTTTTGAATTGCCTTTTTTTTTCCCTAAGCATTATAAATCTTGCAAGCTTTTGGGGTAATTTTCTTGCTTGAATAAGCTAGTTAGGTCTTTTCCAATAATAAATGAACTAAAATACTTCTCAAAACTAATTCTGCTTGGAAAAAAAAAATAGAGCAAATTAAATAGTGAAGTATATATTTTTTTAAAGGTACTCAACATTTTTTTCTAATATTTTCAGATAATATGTTGTACAGACCACATGTACAGTTTTCACAATGATCATAGTGTTGAGGTATGGAAAGATAGCCATCTCTCAGTGGCTATCATTTAAATCAATTGTATATTTGGAGGATACATAACAGAGCTTGGGCCAAATTAACTATGGAATGTGTCTATCTTTTGTGAAGGAATAAATCTTTGAGCAAAAAGTCTCTCTGGTTCTTTTCTGACAGGTCCTATTTGTAATACTCATTACTAATCCACATTTTCAGAACAAATTCTATGCAAAAACATGATCTTGCTTAGAGCACTCCTCTCGGGCCAGCTTATATAGTTAAATGATCACTGCAGATGCAAAAACGAGGCAAACCCACTTTAGAGCTTACAAGATGCTAGAACGAGACTGTCACTAGGCAGTTTCACACATCTTACTTTTACCACATTGGCTTCTCTTCTACAAACCACTAATTTACAGCAGTCTAAATTAGCCTTGTGCGACAATGTATGAAGTCTCTGTTGGTTGTGTTCATCTATCACAGTATTGCCAATGTTTAGGACAGTTTAACATATCAAACTCAAGGCAGGGGGCTGAATTTTTGTCACTTGAAAAGCTGCAAAAGTGAAATAGTAAATATGCAATTACAGCAACCACCTATATTTAACTAGCTTAAAAATCTAAAATGGAAATCAATCAACCCACTGTCATCATTTGGTTTGTTTCTGTGTTGAGTGTAAGAATAAACAAATGAAGTCAGTGATCATAAAACCATGTTAGGATAGCTTTCTTTCAATTGTTAGCAGCAACCAATATTTCCACACCTAATGAAAATCAACCCTTTCTAGGAAAATCCCCATTTCGGTGTTTGCCCTCTCCATCAGACATTTACCTGAATATTCTGCTCTAACAGACTTTGCAATGGATCTGTGCCGAACGAAGCTTTTTATATTTACCCTAAACAGTCTAAATTGTAACATGTATATGTATATCACGTTTTCTTTTAGAATCGACTTTACTTTTTCATTAATTTTATACATTAAGAAAAAGAGATGGTGAGTCTAAATTTTCACAAAAGTCTCTAATTTAAATTGGTGTATGTTGCCTACTAAAGTTTTTAGGTAAATAAAAGATATTCTCACACGTTTTAGCAAAGGATAAGTGAAGGAGGTGACAGCAGATGTTGAGATGTTCAGGCCGAGTCTCGGTGGGTTAAAATAACAGAGCTACTTACGTAGCTATTTTATGTCACGTATTTTGTTGGGAGACAGTTACTTCAGATAGACAGGACAGATAGAAAGAAATGTGAGTCCCAACATGTATTTATATATTGCCATGTCTTCTTTTTTTTGCTCACTACTAAAATTGTTATCTCCCTGCCTTAATCTTGCATAGCTTTTCTTGTCTTGACATGGTCTACTGAGTATTTCATCCACTTTTCACCTTGGTTACTTCTCAAAGATGACCTTGAAAACTCTCTCACATTCTGGTCTGGATTTTCTTCAAAGAACAAAGCCTTTACAAGGTTTCAGAAGACAAGAAGCACACACCATCACCCCTATCCTTTTGGTTTCGATTATTCATTTATTTCTCTAATAAATGCACAGAATTTGATAGCACATTTTCATTTACTTTGAGTTAATAATAATAGCTAAAACTCACTTAATACTTACCACGTACCAGGCACTCATCTTATCCTGTAAGCAGTTCATGCAGTAACCATGATGATTTGCCTCACTTGATAAATAAGAATGCTAATGCTTAGAGAAGCTAGGTACCTTGACCAAGATCATATAGTATGTAATGGTAACAGACTTGAATGCAAGTATAACTCCAAAATTAGTACTCCATACATGATAAACATAGAGGGTCTGTCAGCACATGCTTTTTATAACTCATTCTAGCTTCTAACACATGCTGTCATCTGTGTTAGGGTTTCTAATACCAAGAGAGTCAGAGCTCTGACACTGTCATGAATCCAGCCCAAGATGTCTTTGAAAATAGCACCCCCATCCGCAGGCTATATCTGAACACCTCCCACCCCCACCAATTTAAAGGTGAACAAGAGATAGAACCCATATTTAAGTAGTAGTCTGTTATGCTCCTGTCATTTATATGATTATCTAAAGTTTTTTGAAATATAATTATATTTCTTGGTAAAGTCTTTTAGCATAATGAGTTCGAGAAATCCATTATCAGTAATAATACCACACAATTATTTAAATCTTTACAACATTCAAAATTTTTACAAATATGACCTCATTTCATTCTCAAAGTAGCTCTCTAAGTTAGGCAGAACCCATATATTATCCCATTTTGTCAAAAGATTAAGAGAAGAAATGGAAGAGAATTTGACATTTTCTTAGCATCAACTATTTGGGGACATTTTTCTAAGTACTTTACCTAAATTCTTCCTTTGAATTCTCATACTTTCCCCATGGTGTTCATGTACTTAACCACATTTTACGAAAGACATAAAAGTTCAAAGAGTTCACTTAACAGCTTGTAAAAGGAGCTAGAATTAGAATTAAAAGTCAGGTCTCTCTCTAAGACCATCCTCTTTTTCCTTAAAACTCAAGTTCAGTGGACAGCACTCGTTCAGTGTTTACATATGGCCTTACGTCATTCATTGTCTCATGCATAGGCGGGCAACTTGTTTCTCTATGTTGGTTTTCATGTTGTTTACAGAAAAGAACTGTGTTTTATTTTCTTTGAATTGCTCACAACACAGACATTTTAAAATATGCCTAAAAGGGCAAGTTAATTCAAATACCTGTGATTTGAATGTGGTTTGAAAATAAAAGGAGGTTTTCTTGCTTCTACTTTCATTCATTTGCCCAGCAACTATGTCTCTCAAGCAACTGTGGACACGTATTGTAGTCTTACAAACTCCATTTATTTCTGGGTAATTACTCCTTAGATGAGCTATTTGGAGGGTTACAATTTAAATTTCTATGTCCTCTGAAGCTCACAGAGTCTGAAATGACTCATCCAAGGTTTTGACAAGTAGCAAAATCAAGCCTAACACCATATCTTTGCCATCTTTTTGCACTATACCTCTGTATGAACCAGTGTTTATAGCTGTTGTCTTTATCATATATCTAGAAGTATGGATCTCGACATCTGTAGGATACTATTTTACTTAGGAAGCAGCCAGTAGAATATCATTATGACAAATGAAATTTTTAAAAATCATGATAACTTGATTATCAATAATAAGAATTTAGAATATTGATCAGTTAGAAGAGGAAGAAATGTTTATAGGTTGGTGCAACTTAAGTGAGCTGAATTCAGGAAACACATGCTGTTTTTCTCATTGGTTTAGTCTGTGTATATTCATGTATTTATAAATGACCAGCTACATTTTGAAAGTATTAATACAAATCAGATGTTCGTTCGTGGATTTTAAATCATTTTCCTTTGCCACCTCCATCTAGTTGTTTGTGTGAGACCTAATACTGAGAAAAATTTATGAAGGCCAGTGCATCACAGCCCATAGCATATAACAGGCAAATAATAAATGTTGAATAAAAAATGAGAATTGTCCAGGGAGTTTGGTTGTACTGGTTGAAGTGAACATTGAATAATGTAAAATAACATGATAAAATGAATTATTTGGAATATGTATATTTTTAGCCATGAGAGACTATATCCCATAAGATTATAGAAAATATCTGACTCTTTCATCTCTATAACAAGCATCAGGTAGAGTACAGGACTGAAGTTAGATAGATATTCAATACATACATACATACATACATACATACATGCATGCATACATGTTGCACTGATAAAAATTCCCTGCTCACAATTTGTAATCCAGAGCAATAGATAGATACATAAAGAATATTTTTCACCCTCTTTCCCATTTATGACCTCAGATCTTAAAAAAATAATGGCCAGCCTCTCGCAAAATACTTGGGAGAAAGCTCATCTATTCTCTGACTCACTTATTTCCTGTCCATCTTCATGTGTTCTCCTGGATCTTGTCTGCTCATAGATTTCACTCTTACTGAAGAGGGCAGCACTTTCCAGCCTGAGGGCAGGCCACCCCCCTCTACATTTGACCATGGTATGCATTGTAATTATTCTATTTCTAGTCCTAGATCTAAAAGTCTAGATTTGGGGTAGGATATAGTAAGATGTCCAGTTTGGGCCTCAAGTATAAGCCATGTTCATATATCTTGCAAGTTAAATCTTATTTGTGATTTAAATCTTATTTGTATCTTCATCATCTGATCCCTGTGTATATTTCTAATTATTTTTCATAATGCAGAGCAGATAATAGACGAGTGATTATACTTCACTCAGACTTCAACGGTAGATATGTCAGGGGCTTAAAAGTATACAACAGGTCAATGTGATTTTATTGCTTAGTGAGAAAGCTTGTTTAATTGTTTATTTAATGTTTTTTCCCCTAAATTATCTTTTTTGACTTTTAACTAGTAATGTTTTAGCTATAATACTGTCCAAGTACTCAAAAAATATTATACCTTCAAGGATTTTAAGTTCAAATATGTCTTCTCTGAACCCCACTCCAAGTTGTACATTAACTTGAACTATTATGCCTTATAGTTTTCACCTATTAGATCCCAGGAATTGGCGATTAGGATGGTGAGGCTATCATTTCTAGGAGTGAACTCAATTAGAGCAGGAGAGAAAATTGAAAGACCACTGGGCTGGAAGTCAGGAGATCTGGCTTTGCCCCATTTAGGTTTATGACTTTGGCCAAGTCATCTAATTTCTCTAAGTGTCAGTTTCCTCATCTGTAAAATTAGGATGTTAGACTAGTTGTCTCTGAGTTATCTTCCAGTCTTAATGTTCCATCCTAGGAGTTTCCAATTGTGGCATAGAACCCTGGAAATCTCTAATTCTTTTAAAGATTGTGTTGGGAGACAAATTAGATTGTAAGATTTAGAAGATTTGCCCTATATAATGCTATCAGTTAATGGTTATCTATCTATCCATCTATCTATCTATCTATCTATCTGTTTATTTATTTATTTTCTCTACAGTAGCTTTATAAAAGTTATGCCCCTTTTTTGATTGCTCTTTTTTTTCAGCATAACTATTTTTATAACAAAAACCAAAACAAAACCCACACAAAATATATTATAAGAAGTGATATTTTGACATTAGGATTTCAGGCAAAAAAAATATTAACCAATTTGCTCAACAAGACAGTTGCTAATCAGAGAACATATGTGAATTATGCAACGTGTTTAAATGAACACAAGATGCTTTGCTTTTTGCATAGGTCATTTTAGTAAGAGAGATGAAGAGAACAGTTTTATAACTCTTCAGTCTGATATGCATCTGCTATTTCCAAGTGTTTCAAGGGGATTTCATATTTTGCCTTTATTTAGTTCTCATGGTATATTACGATACAACTTAGAATTGCATATTTGTAATATGTTTGATATGGAACCACATTAACTTTTTAAAAAATTCAAAAGAGAATCACTTGGTCTAAATCTCACTATGATATCTGTAAATCAAGTAACCATTGTGATTATAACTTTATTTTTTAAGTTCACTTTGAATGCAAGAAATTCATGAGCTCATGTGTTTTCTTTGTTTTATTTAGTGGCAGGTTTTCAGGAATTAGTTCAAGTTGTAAAGTTATAGAACCAGGGATAAGTATATTCATATCCATCACCTGACCTGAGTTAGGATTTAGCACATTTTGAAAATTTCAATTAAAAGGAAGATATATTCTTCTTCAGCCTACTGCTGAAACGTCAAAGCTTATAGATGCACTCATGGAGTCTCCATCCCAGTAAGGGTCAGTGTGTGTGTGTCTATCTGAGGGTGTGTGTGTGTGTGTGCACATGTGCATGCATGCACACATGATCAGTCACATGCATTTGAGAGTGTGTCAAGGTAACACTGAGCTCATGTATATATATAGAGAGAAAAGAGATAAGCATCTACTTAATAAGCAAAAAATTAAAAATTAGGAAGTATAGATTTAGCTGAAAGGAGCTAGACTGATGAAAATTCAAGCTACTTTCACACTCATCAGTCAAACTTCCCTCCAAAGAATCTTATGCATGTTGCTGTCTTTATCCACTGCTCTCTAGAAATGGCGATAGATTTCCTTCAAGAAATCTATCCTTCAGTGTCCGACAGGAATTCACAACAATTGGTACAAGTTCAAGTCCCACTAATAGAAACTTGGTTTTGCTACAATGATTTCTGTATGAGAACTTACCAATTCTTTCTGCCTGACCAATATATTACTACATTCCATACATACTTCTCGCAACTGATGCTATCCTCTCATGCATCCCCCATTGATTTGATCATAGCATCCATCTTTGGGATGGCTGTCCCATTCTTTAATCAGTTTTATAAAAAGTATGTAGCTTCATTACACCTGTTTTACATATACTTCTAATTCTGCTACACAAACACAATAGAAAATCAGTTTTTTGAATAATACAGAGATGTAGTTTATCGATTTGAAATTTTCACACTTATTTATTTAATTAAGAATAATCTATAGTCATGTTTTGCTATCATCAGAACCACTGTAGCAAAGCTGGTAACATGTAAATAGCTTAAGAAATAATAATTAGAATAATATTTATTTACCTTTAAGGCTGTGTGATACATGAAGGGAGAAAAGTCATCATACAACAGGCTTATATATTCGAAAATTTAAAAATAGAAACATATAAATGTCTCAGAAAAACAGCTGTATATGCCAACTTTTAAGCTAATCAGATGTTTTCTATGGGAATACTATTTTAAAATGATTAAAATTCTCAGGTTTAAAAGGCTCGTTATATTTTGTACTTAATGGTTATTTACAAATAATCGGCCTGACCTTTTTGTTCGCTAAATTTCTAATAGCAGTGCTGTTAAAGTACTCCAAATATTGCAGTTTAAGTCTTTCCCTCCCACCCCATGCCCAAATCCTAGCTGAACTTGAACTATGTCATATAGGGAGATCAAGGCACTCACTCTGAAGTGTTCCTTGTGGAGACCGTGGTGTTTTCTAATGTCCCTGCTCAAAAGAGCAAACCTGAAACAAGATATCATATTGATCTAGCCATTACTGGAAACCGGGCCTTGTGCAGGCAAAGAGAACTATCTGGCTGGAAGAGGGACCTAGTCGAAACATCTTTTCCTGCCCCTCTCCCGCAAAAGGCAGCTCTTCTCTTGTCACTAGCTTGAAGGCAGCTCGCTTCACTGACACAGTGCCCAGCAAGGAGAGGAAAAGGCTGCAGGGAGCAAGCTGATGGCCACTCTCTAAGGACAGGGGAGGAATAAAAAGTCAGGAAATTTAAAGTAAATAATACAACTCACTTTCTGATGTAAAGTGCCAAAGATTTCAGAAGGGAATGCAAATCCAGTACAGAAGACCTTTGTTTCTTTTTCTCGTATTTTGACATTTTCCTAGAATCACTTGATAGCACTCGCATTAAGCTTCATTTCAGATTCCCATCCCAAGTCAAACTACCAGAGGCAGCGGAGTGTGACAAAACTTTCCAAGACAAAAGACCGGAAAGAGTGCTTTTGTTGATCTTTCGTTTGAAGCATTCCAGAAAAGACCAATTAAAAACTTAAAGGTCACATTAAAAGCAAACTTTACGCTAATATTTTTGCTTCTGTTATGAAAATATGGAATATCTAATTTTTGCAATTTCTCCAATTATTCTTATAATTCAAGTTATTGTGTGTGTGCTTTTACTCTGTCACTATTAAAGCTTCACGATCTAAAGTAATTCTAAAAACAAAGGTTAATGCTGTTAGCTATCAGATTATGGGATTCGGTGAGGATTTCACATGGCACCAAGTGCGGGAAACCCTAACCGCAGAATGTGCTTTACACTTGCAACAATTGTGCAAATGAGAACTTCTTAACGAGATTCCAAATAGCACATTCTGAAAGCATGAAAATGTGTTTGAAGAATAATGCTAAGTGGCATGATCTATATTTTCCATATCGTGGCATCAAGAATCTCAGAATGAAGAAATAAAATACAGAAAACAGAACTGTAAATCCTGTTTCCTATCTGACATTGCATTAGAGTTATTAAAAATAAGGAAAAGAATAAAAGAGAAGAACAGGAAGGAAATTAAATTTCTATTTTCATAGGCAATAATGTGTTGTACAATTTGCAATTAAAAATAAATTAGGCACAAAATCTGCAACAGATTGTTTTTAAACTTTCATTAAACCTCTTGAGTTATGCTGCTAGATGCAACGTGCTAACAGAAATGCTAGGGTTGAAATGAGTTTCTGGCATATGAAATAAAATTATGTCTTCAATCTACAAAAATTTAATTTACAGCTTAGTTGATTGGATGTAGCATTTTAACACCATTTTGGAGGTTTAAGAACAGCAAGTGCCATAATCCTCTGAGTATTTTGATCACTAGCACACAAGCATGTAACATACTTTGTGTTCAAGGGGAACCTTTATCCAGGATGCAAAGCTGGTGCTGAATTATAATCACATTCAAAAAGATTGCAAGCCTTGTGGGTATTAAGCTTTGCACTCTCAAGCTTAGCCAAGAAGATTTAAGCAACCTACTCTGGGACCATACAATTGATCTGATAAGAGTATTCTGAGACCTTGAAGTTTATTTTTATCAGAAGTTTTGAATTCAAGGTCTCAAATATTAGACCTTTTTAATGCTAATCAAAAGTGTTTCCTTGCAAGCTCCAGCAATGACACCTACGAGCAGATGAAATTCATAAGAGAGAAAGAGGAAAAAGACACAATAGTTTACCCCTAAATAAAAGAGAATCTGGAAGGCCTAAAAACAAGTTCTGATGTCTTAGATGTTATTTCAGATTTCTTTGCTTCATTTGTCTGAAAAAGATTTGTCAGATATTTTTGCTACTCAATTTAAATAACTTAAGTTATTTAAGTGACAGATGCCATCTGTATCATAAAGCAGTCGACTATTTTGCTGAACTTTTTGGTTCTGATGAATCAGTGAGTTATTTATAGAGCAGGTGTTGCTCACATTCAGTCCCTAATATAAGACACAAAAGTAAAATAGAGTTCAGAATTAATTTTTACATGTTCTTTCATAAAATGGTCATTGAACATTTATAAATTAAAATATGGCACAGAAATAACATTAAATATTCAGACATAAATATTTCTCCAATGTGGATATAAGTAAATAAAGATAGAAACAGCAGAGGGTGTCTAGGTGATCTGGATCAGGAGTCTTGAAATTCACACGACGTGTTCTTTCGTTGCTTTTTGGCAATCAGTGAAAACTTGGGGAGTTGTTGCCCTTACATTTGTGTCATTTTGATTTAAAATGATAAAAAAAATATGATAGCTTCACAATAGTCAGTATCTCATTTACCCATCGTTTCTGTTTTTTTTTTCTTTTTTATAACCAAGAAAACATGGACATGATTCAAACTGCAATATTTTGATAAGGGTCCAAGAAAGAGTATTTCTCTTTTTCAATTAAAATAAAGATCAATTGAAAAGAAGTTTCCCCATGGTGCTTTTAAAAAACACAGAGCAAGAAAGGCACAGCATCCCTTATTCATGGTCATTGAGACAGCTTGATTTGTTTAGGTCTATTTTGGCTTCTTTCATCAATGAAACTATGTGATGTGGTTGTAGCATACATACTTGGTTACCTCAACTGCCTGGGCAGGACAGTGGCATAGTATGATCAGAGTAAGGAAGAGGAAGCAGTGAGGCTTTGTCTGGATCAACTGGGGAAAGGTGCCAGAGAGGCGCGCAGGCTGGCTAGCGTGCAGGTCTCAACCTTAGTGTTCCCCTGAGCGAACTGAAAAGCCATGTTGACTGATAGGCCCAACAGAGATAAATCTGGGACTTACAGATCAGGTAGTTATACAGAGGTCTAAATTAAGAAAGGAGAAGAGCCAAAGACTCTGTTTAGAGTTTAGGATTCAAACTGGACCTAAGAATAGAAAGAAGGAGAGAGACGTTTCATAAGGTGATTGGGAGGAGTTCCTGAATCCTGAGCAAGAGACCCTCTGGCAATGACACCACTTAACACACGTAACTACCAAGGACAGCATGCTTTCAGTTCCGGTGGCTAGCAGTCTTCGAGGTGTTGTCATGTAAATGTTTAGAATACTCCCATTTTTTACTATCCCTCTCTTTTCCAAGGGAGTAAGACAACGTTCTGGTGTCTGTGATTCCAAAAGAATTCCTCAGAGGCAGTTTCCGCTTGAAAAAGATGCACATGGTGGCTATGGAGGTTTTCATGATTAATTTGAGAATGAGGACAAAGGACCTGTGCTGACAAATTATCTAACGGTTGGGTTAAGGCCTGGCTGAATAAAGTCATAGAGTATACTTAAGGCCTCGTCATGTTTGATCTCTCTAAAATATTTGGTACCATTGATTACTCCTCATTTTTCAATCTCTCTCTTTATTCTCTGAAATTTAGCTTTCTAAATTTCTGAAGAGCTAGTTCTGCTCTTCAGATTACTCATTGTTATGTCCTGTTCTGGCTTTTCAATCTCTTCTTTATATATCTAATTATTAGGTTATTTTAGGATTCTGCTCTTGGTTCTTGCCTTTCTCATGTAAAATACTTTTCCTGGATGTTCTCATTTCATATAACAGCTTCAATTCTATTATACCTCGATTATTCTCAATCTCTATCTTCAGATACCACTGTTCCTCTAAGATCCAGAGCTGCATTTTAATGGCTGAATGGACATATCATATCTGGATTCTTTCAGGCACTTGAAAGGTGAAATGTTATAAACTGGATTCCTTTTCATCCTAACTATTCCTCCCCATACATGTCTAATCCTGTTCTATCCTCTGGTCTCCCTCTTGGTTAGTGGGGAAATTATCTACCCAAGGTAGACCTGTTACTACCATGTTCAAATCTTCTCTAATCCTCACCCCTAACATGCATTGCTATAAAATCCTGTCAGTTCAATTGCAAAAATGTCTGTCGGGTTCTTCATTGCTTTTCTTGCTATTTTGCTGCTGCTTTAGTTCTACCCATCATCATCCCACCAAACCTTTGCAATAATTCCAGCATGCGATTGCGCTAGTTCATTGGTTCTCAAAATGTAGTCCCAAGACAAGAGATATCAGTATTACACGTTAGAAATACAAAATCCCAGGCCTCACCCCAGACCTATTGAATAAGAAACTCTTGGTAGAGACTAGCAATCTGTTTTTAACAAGCTTTCCAGGTGATTCTGATGAATGCTGAATTTGAGAATCGCTGATTTAGTTGATCTCTGTTCTGCTGGACAAATGGTTTTTCGTGTAAGAAATCTAACTGTGTCATTCCTCCCTTGCATAGATCCACTCATTACCTATAAGATTAGGCCATTATCTGCAGCAAACTATATGTTGTGGTCAATACTTTTTTTCACCAATATTTTCAGTTTTCCTTCATGGGACATGGGAGACCTGCACTTCTCTGGTTTTTCAAAGTTAGGTGTGCCCATGTACTTGCTTTGGCTAATAAAATGGAAAAAAGGAAAAAAAAGAAAAAGAAAAAAAAAAAGATGTGGTTCAGTTTTGGAGAGTTTCCAGTGCACAATTTGCCACTTTTTTCTTTCCTCCTATCACAGTGTCTAGCAGCATTAAGGTGGTAGATAGTCTCTTAGCCTGGGCCCTAGAAATTAAATAATGAGGAACAGAGAGCTCTAAGCTCATCGTGGGCATCAGCTCTAAGTCATAAGTGGGAGTGAGAAATGAATTCTTGCTGTGTCCAATTACGGGCATACTATAGAGATATTGTAGGTTTGATTCCAGACCACCACAATAAAGCAAGTATTGCAATAAAGTAAGTCATAATCTTTTTGCTAGTGGAGGATCTTGCATATAATTTGTAAAAACAAACAAAAAAATGCAACATCTGTGAAACACAATTAAGGGAAGTGCAATAAAATGAGATATGCCTGTGCTGAGATTTGGGAGTATTTGTTACTGTAGCATGGCCTATACTCTTCTCAGCGATTGACTTTACTTTCTCAATCCTGACTCCTGTTCAGTAATTCTTCTCCTTTCCCATATCTTTTTTTTTTTTTGTACAAATAATAACAGATGTATTATTCCATAAACCTGCCAACCTTTCTCATGATATCACAGCCCTGCGGATGCTATTCTTTGTACCTGAAGACTTACTGCACATCTTTACTCAGAAAACTCCAACTCGTTTCTTGATTTTCAACACAGATGTTCATTCCTCGGGTTAACTTCTCCTACGTCCTGGGGCAAAACCATTTGCTCTGTCATCTGCACTATCATCATAGTCTTTGTATACCTCTGATATATTTTGTACCATGGTTTACAGTAATTTAATTTTCCAATCTTTCTCTCTGCTCACTAAACAGTAATTCTCTCAATGACTAAAAATCTTGACTTATTAATATTCATTCCGTTAGTAGAATTATTCTTTTTAAATACTTTTAATGGATCTCTTATGTATTTTTCTATAAGCAAACTAAATCTTCTATAGCTATCATAGTTTATATATTATAAATATTTTTATATAACATATATGTGTAATAATAAGTTGCTCTTTAAACTTTTTCTTATCTTTAATATTTAGTTGTTCTCCAATGTCATGTTGGGTTCAGTCTTTAGGAAGCAGTCTGTAATGATTCCCACATCCTTAGCTTAGGTGACAACTATGGCTTGGTACAATTAACTCCTTAAATATTGAAACTACAAATTTATATAACAGAAGTGACAGCTTTATGAGAGAACTCATCGTGCTAAAATTATAGTTTTTATCTCTTTCACCTGAATGCATTATCTTATGTGACCACAGTATCATTCATCTGCCACTTTTCTGCCCACTACACAATCTTTGTGAAGATTTCATTCAGTTTTCTAATATCGTCTCTTATGTGACTGTTTAGTTTCATGTGATAACAGGCATTTTGTCATGGATTTGCCTATTGTAGGTCATAAGGTCATCAATAACATTTCTTTAATGCATATTCTTTCATCTAATCTTGCCAAAAGCCTTTTTCTCTAGATTTATTTCTTGCTGTTGATGACAGACAGCATCGTTTTTCTGAGATATCCAATATTATGTGACCTCCTTTTTCTTCTTGGCTTTCCATGGCCAATCTAGTATGCGATGTCCTTCATATTTATTTATTTTTTGTTTATTTTATTTAAAAAAATATTTACTCTTTCTGAGTTCTCATCTATCCCCAATTAATTCTAAGGACAACTAGACCAAACGTCTTAAAACAATACTTGCTTATTATTTCCTTGCCATAAGGCCTTCAAAAACTAATACTGTCCCTATAAACCCAATCTTTTTTAGTTGGTTATATAAATAACTCCACAAATAGCCTCTTCCTTTCATTCTATTTTCTTCATCCATATGTCTCCCATTTTAAAAACCTTCCACTTAACTCCCCTATTTAGCATTTCATGAGCTGGACTTACCAATTTCTATTCTTGTTGTTGCTGCTCACAGGATATTTCTCTACTGCAGTGGTCCCCAACATTTTTTGCACCAGGAACTAGTGTTCCTATGAGAATCTAATGATGATCTGAGGTGGAGTGGAGGTGGTGATGCTGATGCTGAGGAGCTTTGTCATTGTTACAAATTTTTGTCACGGGCTTTATTACACTTCTTTGTTTTTTTGTAATGAGTCACT
The DNA here is from genome assembly GCF_014176215.1 of Rousettus aegyptiacus. Classification (NCBI taxonomy): domain Eukaryota; kingdom Metazoa; phylum Chordata; class Mammalia; order Chiroptera; family Pteropodidae; genus Rousettus; species Rousettus aegyptiacus. Next base: position 30,141,701 of record NW_023416286.1, read on the forward strand.
CCCTTCTTAGATGTGTGCAAATACCCAAATTTGCCAATCTAGCATAAGGCAGCTCATCTTTGGGCTGACTAACAGCCTAGGTGGGGCCTCAGAGAAGAATTCAGTTTACTGTGGTGTTCAATATTGAACTAGTGAAATAGACCAGATTCTCTTTTCTCAGGAAGTTTAAATTTAACAGACGAAGAGCAAAGGGGCTCTTTAACATGATAGACCACTAAAGTAGAGACAGAGTAGCCTGTTTACTGTGAAAATGGAGCCCTAGAATCAAGAACAGAGCACTTCCGCAGGGAGAAGACAAGCAAGCCAGGCTGGTTGTATCTGACTAGCACCCCTGGCTCTGATAAGCCCAGCTGCTGGGTGAGCCTTATTTCTCATGAAGCACTCAAAGCAGCCGATGTTGGGATTTTAAATTGTATGGGCCTAAAAAAAAAAAAAAAAAATTGAAACCTAAAAAATATATATAAGCTTAAAAATATAAACATAAAATTAATAAAATATATGTGAAACATCCCAAGACTTGGTAAATTTGGTCTTTGTAATAATTGTATTAATTTTGAAAACAATTTGCCTATTAGATTTTCTCACTTTTTAATGACTTTTCTCAATTACCATGGAAATATAGCCCATGGTAAATTAGTGATTTGTGACCAAGTTACTTCAATCACAGAATTATAATAATATCTTCGATTTTTGCAAAAGTTCTTATTTTCTGTGAATTTTGATTCATTTTGATGACTTTGCTATGATATAGAATTCAACCTCCAAGTTAAGAGGTCACAGAACCTCCCTTGAAAGTTCATAAAAGAGTCTTGTGCTTCTTTAAGGACAATCATTTTCCCAGCAATCCTATTAACTGGGATAACCTTAGTTTGACTTAGTTTCCTTGCTTCATAAGAGCCTAACGCACATACTATGAGCCAAGTACTTTGCCCATATCACCTCCAGTCCATACCATCAGTCCATGATAAAGTTAACTTATTTTATAAATGAATATATAAGCCCCCTTAAGACTCAGGGGTTAAGTTTAGTATCACAAAAGTGAGGACATGGCAGCCCAAGTGTGCCAGGTTCCAAAGCCCTCTGTAACAAAGCCACTGTTCTGTCTTGGTGAGAGTTTGGAAGGAAGAGAGTATGGTGTGATGATTTTCTGTGGGACCCTCAGATCATTTTGTTATTGAGCTGTTTTTAACACAACTACTGGTCAGAGAATGTAAGACCATTAAGGCCTGGGGTTGGGAACAGCAAGAAAAAGGGTCACGGCTTGTTGCGGGCAATCCAGATAAGAACCACAGGACAATACTGAAAGTCAGAATCATATCCACATACTCAGCCAAGAAAGAATCTTTAAAAAATCAGAAAACATCAAGTCAGAAGGGTCAACGCAGACCTGGAATCCATGAAGAAACATCAGAAAAGAAAATATCAACTATGGTTCAGGAACTTAGAAAAAAATTGGGGTGAAAGAAATAAGTCATTGCAGCAAACAAAGCTTTGACCCTGAACCAGATTTCTGCTATAGCCGCAGAAGATTCATGATGTGAAACTACAAGTGCACCGTAGTTTACTAAGGACATTTTGAGAGCATCCTCAACTATTGCTGCACGTAAGAATCATTTAGGTATATTTTTACAATACTGAAGCCTGGTATTACTCCAGAAAAACCAAGTCATGACCTGGTTGGGGTAAGGAAGTAGAGGGAAACAGGGCTGGGCAGGAATATTTTTAAAAATATTCCTAATCAGTTTTTGTTTTTTTTTTTCTAATCCAGGAATGAGAACAATTTTTAGGGCAGAAGGTTATCAGAAGCACCTAGCTGAAGCAAAAGCTGTGGGAAATGTGGAAGCAACAGCAGCTTCTGGCAAGTGTACTCCCTTTATTAGTATAATCTCAGATTATAAGGGTCTAGATTGTAGAAACTGCATAGGAATAGCAATACTATCTATAACCCAGACATTTATCCCCATGAGGCTAGAGACACTCCCATTATATTTTTAGTAATCAGCACATTGCCTGGTTCTCAGTAGATAGATGCTCACTAAATAATATGTGGAATGAATAAACGTATTCCAACCACTCAAAAACATTTGTACTTTAGGCTGACTAATTTTAATTGAAATCTGTTGTGCATCATTGATAAATTCATTTTATTAACGTTGCATTTAAGCCTTAATGATTTAAGATAGTCTGGAGAGAGTGGTATAAAGAAACTCTAAGAAACTCTTAGAATGAGAGTTCGGAGTTCAAATCATAGTTTTGTCTCTTTCTAACTAGGCAACACTGACAATGTATTCAATGTCCCTGGCTCAGTTTTCTGATTTGTAAAATCAAATCATAATTTCAACATAGCAGAGATGTTAGAAGGATTAGAACTTAGAATATAAAGTGTTTAGATCAGCAAACCACAACTAGCATTATTATTAGTAGATGGCATTTTGCCCATCATAGCTACACATAGTAGTTCCATTTTTATCAGGCAAAGGTTGACAGGGATCCAATGCTAATAATAAATTAATTAAATTATAAACTAGAGCAATGAGAGCCCACTACTAGGAATATTGTCATTTTTAAAATGTATTTGAACAGAAAAAAATGAAATACTTTGTATGTTGGGATACAAATATTATCTTCCCTCCTTGCTCAGTATAGGCAGAGAACTTAGAAATGTACGTAACCCAGAAGACTCCTCAGGTGCTCTGGGAGATAGAAAACATTACACAATTCTGTTTGAAAAATTGCAGTCAGGCGGTTTACAAAAGTGGGAGAATGTTCAAATTTCTGAAGCTTTGTAAGTGACCTAAAATGTCATAAAAATGAGAATAAGGAGCTAAGTACAAATCATAAGAATTATGTTTCTTCCCAAGAAGTCTTAGCTAGTAAAACAAAGGTTTATGTTTTAATTTTCAAAGCTAATATAAGAAGTAACTGAATCTATTCCTTGGACTAGGACTGCATCTTAAAGAAGCAGTGTTTACGGCTATCTTGGACATGTCAAATCTTTCAACTATTTAAGCATAATTTCTGTATTTAATGTCATAATCCAAATTTTAATAAGAATATAAATGTAGAATCTGCTCTTAAGAAGTGGTATTTCAGAGAGCAGCAGGAAACAAGTAATTTCAGGGGCCAAGTAGTTGATCACTGGACTGTTAGAGTCCACTGTGCACATCAGTTTTGACACCCTGATTAATTATATGCTCACATGTAAAACAAGCCCAGGCTCCACAGCTGTAGATGCCTACCTGAAATGAGGATTAGGAAACAGGGAAGGAGAGAGGAGAGGGGAGATAGGAGGAGGAGGAGGAGGAGGAGGAGGAGGAGGAGGAAGAGGAGGAGGAGGAGGAGGAGGAGGAAAGAGAGAGAGAGAGAGAGAGAGAGAGAGATGTATTTGTTTGTTTTCTGGGGAACCACCTTTCTAATGTCGTTCTGCAGTAAAGCTAGTCTTTTCCTCTGTATTCATTTATGAGGATTGATTAGAGTGAGAGCAGGCTAAATACACTATATTGGGCCAGTTCCACTAGAGAGAGTAGATGACCAGTGAAATTAACATGAGGGAAGACTGGTCACTTGGGCTACAAACAGTGAAGATGGCAGCATGAGAATAAATATAGCAAAGAAAGCTAAGCTGTGTCCTTAGAGAATTGACAGTAAAATGTGTACACCACCACTATCTTCCGTTATGAATGTTTAGGGGGAAAAAAACATAAATACTAGTCAAGAAGTGGTTAAAATAAAGTATTTCTGAGTGATAGATTTCAGTTTTAACTGATGGTAAATTTTAGTTTCATAAAATTATTTTGTTTTAAAAAATATACAATATAACATGCAAAAGATTCACAATAGTTATAAATGAAAATATATACACATTATTATTCTATTAAATATATATGTAATATAAAGACCTTTATATAAATATGTCTCTGAGCATATACAAATTTATATATATGCATGCATACCCTACAGTAAACAAAATAATAAGACATAAATATCCTAGAACATCAAAAACACTTTCTTTCGGATAATGCAGTTATGATTACCTTACACTTTTTCTCTGATAAATATCTAAGAACACTGAAGTCAGGTGGACTTAGGTTCAAATCCCGGCTCCAGAACTTTCTCAATGGTGACCTTGGGAAAGATACCAAATCTTGCTTAATCAATCTCATCTTTTTCTTGCTTATAAAATGAAAAACAACCTTTGAAGACAGAAGGGTTATTTTGAAAGTAATTTAAATAATGTTTGTGCTTTCACAGAGTCTGGCATAGAACAAGTGCCCTTTTGATGGTAATTGGTATTATCATTCATCTTACAGGAAATCTGAATTGTAATTAGAAATTTAAAAAACTGTTAAAAAAATAAATGACAGCATGAACAATGGAATAAGAATGCAGTGTAGAAAGGGAGGAGTGGGAGGGATCCTGTTCAGTATGTGGTGTTTGACCAGGCAGAGCTGCAGAAGGAAAAGAAAGCTACAGCAACCACTGGGCAGAGAACAGAGGTGATAGCAGTAAACATCTTCACAGCATTTTTCATTCATGAACTCCTATCAGACACTGGGTACATGTCAAATATTAGGGAAAAAACCAAGAGGATTAGATATAAAACCAACACCTGAGATACTCCTGGGACAGAGACACAATGGCCATCTTGATGAGGAATCAGCATTAGTTGAGATGGCACTGGCATTATGTAGCAAATCTTTATATAACTATTTTCAATAAAGTCTAATTACAGGTGGTTATGTCCTGATAATCCCTTTGTTTCCAGAGTTCCTAGACCAAGCTTCTCTTTCAGGTACAGTGCAGAGTGAACAGTACTAAACCTGTGTCAGCACTCGGCACCACTACGAGTGATCGCAAAATTCACAGCCCAGACAGAAGTGTTTTAACCAATGACATCCTGTCTCCATTCCTACTAAATAGAATGTGCTCATGAGGAAAATTCTACACTATTTTTTCCTTCATCTCTGCTTAGCAAGTAAGGATGCATCCCAGAATTGGTACACAAAGTAGAATGCTTTGGTTAAATGAACTCCTAGAAGTGATGAACTAATACACCTACAATGAACAATGTAAGAGCCTTGACTACAAATTTTCTGAAACCTCCACAACCAAAAGCAGCTCCCTATGAAGTTTTAACATCAAAGATCAAGTTTAGAGTTGTCAGATATTTATTAAACGTTTTTCTTAGGGGAGTTTCTTCTCATAGATGTTCGGGAGATAAATACTGCTCTGATAGTGTGAATATGGAAAACAGCACATTAATTCAAGGTTATGAAGTGAACATATTCTTTAACCTCCAAGCAATATGCTAGAGGTTCTGCACATTTCTCTTGGAACTTTAGTTAAAACAAATAAATATTACCTTTGATGAGGAGTAGTCAACTATGAAATATACATAGTACTTTTGTAACTATTCTTCCAGGGTTTTTTTCTTAGATGGGAGGGGAACAGAAAATTAATAGGAAGCAAATTTAGGAAAATTATATATTTATGCAAAAATTATAGTTTCATGAAACAATCCAACAAAAAGTGCTCTGGCCCATGTTTACTTTTATTGCAGTAGGCAGGTAACAAGCATCTAACGTCTTTGTTTATTTACACTGTTTTCATCTCCAACAGTAAAACTGCCCATAGATGTGACAGGAATGCAGGTTTTATTAGCAACTTGTAAGAGCGAAAATATAGTTTTGTTTTATTTATTTTTTTAATTTTATTTTAGCTTTTTGGTCAGTTCCTTAACACTTTATTCATTTAATGTAGTCGACAATCGTAATGAAAGCCTACCATGAACTGAAGACACAGGGATGAAAAACAGAGGTTTTCGACTCAAGACTTTAGGCTAGACTTAGGAACACCCAGAATTCTCTGCAACACGGAAGAGAATGAGGTGAAGGTAGGTGACAGGAGAAGTGGCCTCCAAAAGGAGAAATTTGTGGGTTAAATCTTTTTACAGGTTAAATAGAAATAATTCTGATTTAAGATCAGGATTAATCACAGACATTTACAATTGAAATAATAAAGTGGGCTTTTTGTTTTCCTGTTTACTCACAAATTCACATAAGTAGGCATAATTGGTAATTGACTCAGCAAACCTAGAAGGCTAGATCTTATGTCAGCAGTGCAAAAGCTCGGACCTAGCCTAATTTGTGTCACAGAATCATCAAGAACCACAAGTACTTTTTGAATCAAGTTTCCCTGGAGTTGGTATGTAGAGGACTGGTTGAAAGTTATTTAAGCAGCAATTCAACCCACATATATTCTCTCACAGCCAGATGGCTATTTCTCAATGCTAACCAGCATAGGACTAGAGGTTTAATCTCTGGAGATGGGGAAACAGAGGGACTCTAAACTTGGGACACTAGGATGACTGAAGATAGAAATCACATATTGGGAGTAAACATTTACATGCTGAATGTTGAGATACTAGTCTTTTAAACTCACTTGACTCATAGAATGCTCACAGCCAGACATAAAACTTCACTGAAAAACTGTTTTTTGAGGAATCTGGCTATCCTTAAAAAAAAAAAAAAAAAAAAATACTGACTTTGGAGACTCTCCAACAAAATCATCCAGTCAAGTCAACCTGTGGTGGGAACTACAGTTAATGCAGTAAAGTGCACAGAGCTTTCATACAGTTATCCCTTTCTACATGTTTGGATATAAAGCGATAATGAATGGCTTCCAGATTTTGAAGAGAACATATGGCATGAAAGTCCAAGACCAAGATGAGAAAGCAAGCGTATTTGAGGAAGTATAAATTATCAGAGTAAGAGAAAATAGAAAGACAAGACATCAATTATCATTAGCATTTTCAAAGAGACGATATTGTATCTGTGAAAACAGGATAGGATGTTATAAAAGGAAAAAAAAAAAAACAAAGATTTAAGAAAAGCTTTTTGAAATTATATAGTAGTAGAAAAATATGTAGTATTTGATTTGGAAAACAAAATATTACAAGAAAGTTAAAAAGACAAAGAGATGTAAAATGAAGTAAAAAAAAAAAAAATAAAGGATATATCTAGGAAGTCTACCATTTAATTAATAAGAATTCCATAGAGGATGAATTGAAGAGATTGAGAGAAGGCTATTTTCAGAGAATAAGGTCAAGAATCTTTCTCCACACAAAAATATGTTATTTTACAGGTTGAAAGTACCTTGTGAGTGCTCGGTACAAAGGATAGAAACAGACTCATGACCATCATACTCTTCATTGTACATTTCAATTTTTCAGAATATCAGGAGCAAAATAAGAACATACTGCAAACTTCTAGAGAGAGAGGAGCAAGGCCTTGAAAATTTTGAGGGAAAAAAACCCATTTATAACCTGGATTAGATATTCACCCAAACTATCAATCAAATCTAAGAATGTGAAGAAATGAATTTCTTCAAGATGAAGAAATTGACAGTAAACCTAAATATTTGAGTATAACAAGATATTTAACTAGTGAAAAGCAAGTCTGGGATTGAACTAAGGATATGTAAATAAAGAATTAACCACATTTTCCCATGATAAGAGTATGTTTATTTTTTTAACAACCTGACAAATTATCTTCCAAAGTGACTGTACCATTTTGCATTCCCACCAGCAATGACTGAGAGTTCCTGCTGCTCCACATTCTTGTCAGCATTCTGTGTTGTTAGTGATCTAGATTCTGGCCTTTCTAATAGGCGTGTAGTGGCGATTTATTGTTTTACCTTGTAATTACATAATGATGTATGATGTTCAACATCTTTTCATATGCTTATTTGTCATCTTTCTGTCTTAGGTGAGGTGTCTCTCCTGAAACTTTACACACTTTTAAATTGGATTTTTCTTTCTTATGGAAAAGAGTTTTTATTGGTATATTTTGAAAACCAGTCTTTATTAAATATATGTTTTGTAAATATTTTCTCTCAGTCTGTGGCTTGTCTTTCCATTCTCTTGATAGTTTCTTTCACAGAACAAGATTTCGATTAAGTTGACCAAAACTTTTTTAAAAGTTAAGATAATTATTAATTTCCAAGGAGAACAAAATTTGTAGGGAAATAAAAATAATTGTAAGAGAGCATTGCTGTCAGTAGTGTTTATATAGTCTGTTCAGTGTAAACAAAGAGAATTTATTTAACCAAGAATATCATATAAATATATTCAGAAAATTGGGGAGGGGAAGAAATATTTAAGTATCTGTGCAGTTTTGTGCCAGCGAAAAGAAGCTAAATGATCCTTTTTATTTTGGGAAACAAAGAGACAATGCTGAAAGATCTAATAATCTAGAAAAAACAATATAATCATATGATTAAGAGGTATTGAGGCAAATCCGAAAGATCCACTGCAGAAGTCAAAAATGAGTGGGATTTTGGAATAATGGAGCTCTAGAGAAACAAATTAAATACATTAAGTATTTAAAAAAAAAAAAAAAGGTTTGTTTTTTTTTTAAAATAGCAAGCTTTATTGAGTTATTTTTATATACAATGTATTAGAAATAAAGCTAAATCTTAAAAGTGAATCTGCTAGCCAGAGAGTGGAAAGGATGCTGTTTCTTGCAGTTTCCTTTGCTCGTGAACAAGTGTAGAGATAAAAGAGATTTTATTCTTTCAAATTTGTGCAAACTGTCCAGTATGCTGGAAATAAAGATGTCTGTCTTAGGCTGGATTTTCCCAGAAGCAAACCTTGAGACAAGGATTCAAGTCCAAATAGTTTATTAGGGAAGTGATGGAAACACTGGTAAGGAAGTAGGGAAATGATACAGAGAAGTGATGCTTGCTAATAAATGGGCTCTGTTAAATCAGCTAGCACAATGGATGTTGACAGCTTAATCATGTGGGGGAAATTCTGGGAATTTCCCAGAATGCTACAAAACTGCAGGACACACTGACAGATCAAAGAGATGGGGCAAGGCACTAACAACGTCTGTGACAATTATGTAAAGGGGAGGTGGAAACTTAGCACAGATGGTAACTCCACACAACAAAATTGCCTTCATATTTCTATGACTTTACACACTAACAATACTATGAAATCAAACAGTCTTATTTCAAATAGATGGGAGTACAATTTTCAATCACACATCACTGAAGCCATAATAATAACATCATGTTTTAATGTATACCTATTGAGAGAGTCAAATATATCTTTAATTTAAGCTGTAAGAACCCTGAGTTAGGTAATTTGTAAAAGCCTATAAGCATCAACATTAAAACTATACTCCAGACTAATTATAAAAACTATATTTCCTTATAAATTTAAAATTTTTGATTAAATATTATTTTCTAGCAAACATTCAAAAACATTGTTTCTGTAAAACAATATGATGACAATGGCCTGAGGATGACATCCCTAAGGAAATAAAGTAAAATAAAGATTCCTACTCTAAGGAGAAGAGCTATTTGATATGACAAGATTATCCTATTCTCTTCATCATTCTGCCCCTTAAAAGAAGATGTTATCAGACAGTAAAGGTGCGGATTATGCCCATATTACTTCAATGTTATAATAAGATTGCTGAGATAACACATTTACCCAGACTCTTTAGAGAACTACCAGTTAGCATAGATGCCAACATAACAACAACAACAACAAAAAAGTAAATGATAATCACAAGAACAGATGCAAAGGGAAATTTGCAGTGAAAAATATAATTTATCCCCATCTTAACTCCGTGAAACAGCCTGTGTGAGGCAATAGGAAGTATTTAGCCCTACCCTTGAAGTATTCAAAATGTCTAAGTTGAATCTAATTAAACCTGTGAGCCTAACTTCAAGTTAACAGAATACAAAGGACTAGAGATGTAAAAGACATCGACAAGAACCCATAAGAAAAATCCAGAATGTGGAAAAATCTTCAGGACAATAATGGATCCAATATCTTGAAAATGTCAATGTCCTGAATAAACAAACAAGCGAGAACAACAAGAACCCAAAGTGGGAGAGGCAAGAGGGCCATTCTAGACTGAAAGAGCTACCGAACACCAGAATGCAGTGCACGGGCACTGACTGGATCCTTCCCTAAGAGATGTTTAGGGACAATTAAGAAGTCATGAGCATGGGCAGAATGTCAGCTGATATTAAGGAATCCTTGTTAATTTTGTGAAGTGTAATGGGTGTGATAATGGTTTAGTGATGTCATGACATAATGAAGTGCTTAGGAAAGAAATGTCATGATGTCTGTAATCTACACTAACATGTTTCAGAAAAAAATACAGTAGGCATTAAATCTAATTTATGAAGTATATAGTATTCATTATCTTATACTCTGTATTTTTCTGTATATTTGAAAATTGTTAAAATTCTAAGTTAAAAACCTTACAAAGGCCCAGAACAACTTAGTGCAACTGTCTTTTTTTTTTTTTTTTAGTCTAAAGATTATTCTATATGTTTGGATTTTTGAGATAAATCACACAATAATGAAATCTGCAAACTAAAAGGATACTTAGAATATGTAAAGAAAGTAATGAAATGTCATATGTAGAGAAATTGATGACCACAGAATTGATCTGACTAAAATGACAAAGCAAGTTATTTGCAGAAACAATAGTAATTTGAATATATGTACTTTTCCCCTTAGGACCAATATTTCCTTGAGAATAAGATTCATACCTAATTAATCTCTGTCATCTTTTCATTGCCCAGCACACATCCTTAGATTTGAGTACAACAGTTTGCTTATAGAATTATTTTATCTGCTTTCCAAATAATTTTACATATCTGGTTTTCATCAGTGTAGAGAAATGAGTAAGATCAAATAACTTTCAAAACAAAACTATAGCTGGTCAAAATTATTTTGCAATTCATAGTTGAAAATAGAGAACTGAACAGTAGCTTCAGAATGTAGTAAAAATTTGACTAAATGATTCATGGGGTTTTTTTTGTTGTTACATTTATGTACACATTATTACCTTTTCTAACTACTCTTTAGCTTTAAAATACTATTTAAGTGCTACAATATTCGGTTGCCAACCCAAAGATGCTAAATTTAATAAGTGTAATTCTTTAAAAGGAAGGTCAACATCCTCATCAATTAATCTTCTAAAAAATGTGGGCTAGATGCTGAATCAGGTACTTGGGCAAACATTGCTACATATTTTGTAAAATCAGCTTTAGCACACTTGTGCGTGGAAAGAGTAGCTGATTTTGCAAGATGTTGAAATATAAAAGCTACATATGGTTCAGTATATTTCCCACTGTATTGTTATTTTCAATCAAGAAAATATGTTAGGCATTTGTGCTATCCTTCTTTGATTAATGTTTTCTTTAGGCAGATTATTGCCTTAAACTTAAAATATTTGACTTCTATAATGATGAAAAAAATGAACTATTTATTCTTAAGGTATGTTTCAGTGACAAAGAAAAAAATGTTAACTTCAGGGCATATTTTTTAATTTACCAAACAATTATGAGTTGTCCATAAACAAGACACTTTCTATTGATTCCTCATATAAGTTGCATTGTCAAAAAGAAGCACTGCAAGTTATCAATTAGCTATTTACAAACCAGGTGTAGTGTCCTCATGGGATGTTAGAAAATTAGTTTTTAAAGTTTTCTAGCAAATTCCATGTCCTAAATGGAAAAAGAAAAAAATGCAATACTAGAGTCTCTCTTATTAAAAATGAGGTTATTTTACTACATTTATCATTGTAATTTCTCATTTAAAAAGATTTCTTCTCTTCTATAAAATACAAGTGAGAGTCCATTTGAAAATATTTAGTTATTTTCGATTTACCTACTCAGACATCTATATTCTTAATATTTGGATATTTTTTTCAATAAATATTAAGAATTACTTTTTTAAAAAATAGAATGATAAAGCTGTAGGCAAGTTTTGAACATTCTGATATCATATAGCAGAATAATTTTATAAAGATACATGCCACTTTATAAAAATTAAATTATAACATTCTAAAACAAATAACATTAAGTTCACCAGATGATGAGGAGTGAATAGATGTATTTAATGTGTAGTATTGAGAATGAAAATTTAGAAAGAGGGTTACTATAGAACAAAAAGCACCCAAAACATTCTTAAAATTTTGTTTTAAGTTTTTATCAAGTACTCAGCTGTACTCATTAAATACATTGAAGTAAAACCCAGAACAATAATTTTTCATTCACTATTTAATATTTTAAATGACAGAGAAATGTTCAAGTTGATCAATGGCTCTTATAGTTTTTTCAGTTATTAATAATTGATAAAAAATAATATTTAATAAAATAATAATGAAAATATGAAAATCCTCAGGCTCAATCAGAAAGAACTGTATTAAAGAATATCTCCATACTTGAAATACTGTCATTTTTGCAAAGCCTAATGCATTGTACCTGAAAGGAATTGATGAATCAATTGAGTTATCAGACCTATTGATAGTCCTCAGATTTTAGATAGAATATTCTCGATAAGATAGTAATGGCTATTTATGTTTTTAAATATCTGTATATGGGCTTATTCTTATTCTTATACATTGGATTTTCCAAACATGTTAGTCTAATCTAATATTCTTTCAGGCAACACATTTCCTGAGAAGTCTTGACGATATTTGGTCATAGCACTATAAAGGTGAAAGGAGGAAAGAAAATAGGAAAGTATAGTTTTAGGATAAGGACCAGTTCTCAGGACATGCTAGACTCTCACTGATGGCAGCTCTCCTGGGAAGAGCTCTCTGGACAGCAAAGTGATTGAGTATTAAGGGGAATAGTAAGAATGACATAAAGCTAATAAGTACTCCAGTTGTGAATTGAATGATTTGCCCGAGAAATTATGAAACCTCCTGGAAGCAGTCAGTGATTGGTGGCTTTCGTTTTTGTGAATATTTAAGCTATTCTTTTGTTAGCAAATTACTGTAAGGACATATAGCTTTAGATATATTTGGCCACTGTTATAAATAACTCTTTGAATATTTTAGTGGGCAGTTTATTTTACAGTGTTTTGTTGGTTAGAACAGCGGTCTCCTACTTTTTCTGGCACCAGTGACCAGTGCTCCTATGATAATCTGATGCCTGATGATCTGAGGTGGAGCTAAGGCATTCATGCTAGCGCTGGGAAGCAGCTGCGAATACAGATGAAGCTTTGCTTGCTTGCTCACCACTCACCTCCTGCTGGGAGGAGGCCTAGTTCCTAACAGGCCACGGACTGGTACCAGAGGTTTGGGGAACCCTTGGTTAGAAGTATTGTTGAAATATCATTGGGAAACTTATGATGAAAAAAAACCCCAAAATATTAAAAGAAAATTATAAGAAGCTTAAGGAAATGAACTCACACATATATTTTACAATAATATTAATGAGCTTTAGTAGTATAGATGCATTTATTCTCTGGCATTTTCCTATAGGTTGTCCATTAGGCTGCCTTTATGTGACATTTAAAATTCTTATACATGCTCTTTGATTTGTCATAGAAATAAATAAATTAACATGGACATATTTTCTTTTAAATGAAGCCCTTCATCTTTATTTCCTTCTTAAGCTTTAAAGAACACCTTCATCTAGACATGTAACAATCACTTTGCTGGCTGCGAGGACATATGCTCAGTGAAAAAGGAAGCATTGATATAAACTCTACTTTTCAAAGAGGCCAAATTGTCTCACTTCTTCCATGAAGTCCTCTCTAGCACCCCAGTCCAATTTACTTTATTTTCTTGAATATCTTCTTTCTTCTCTTTATGCAAATATTTTGATTTTTTTTTTCTTTTTTAAGTAATTGCTGGAAAGACACTTAGAATCACTTAAGTCCAATTTTTTCATTTTATTGAAGTCAAAAAAATTCACATTACTTACAGAATTAGTAAAAGAGCTGGAACTAGCAGCCTCTATTTTTTGTCTCCTGTTTTAAAATTTTTTATACTACCTCATAAGCAATCAAAGATTTACTGTGTTGCTATTTAATGTTTCTTACCTATTTTATTTTTTCTTTTACGACTAGTCTGCCAGTTACTTTGGGACGGGAGCCATATTTTATAATTCCTTTGAATCTTGTGCAGTGCCTGACATAATACAATATATATAATAGATTTAAGTGAAGAAAGTTGAATTAATTAAAACATTTCCTATTGCAAGGTAAATATACTGTATGATACTGATGTCAGGAGAAATATTCTCTCGTGAGTCATGCTCAGAAGCTTCTAAAATATTTTTTCTCCATTATTCTAGCATACATGTGGAAGTTCATCAATTTTTATATACTTATTAATATAATTGAATATTAGACATTAGAAAGCATAAATATATAAGTAATGTTAAGATAGTGGGATGCAGAATTTTGATCCTGTCTTGGGAATGAATGTTAACATTATTGAGGGCTACAAAATTTTAAGAAGAAAAAGAGTCCTTTAAGCAAGACAATGCAATTAACTTTTAAAAGGGTGGTCCTAAGGATTCCATTGTTTCCTGGAACAATTATATCTTTTACTCAACTAATGATAAAGCTGATACTTTTTCTTTCTGTTCCAGACTCCTATAGTTTGTTGCTTATTATGCCTTTCCATTTGTTCCTTTCATGATACTTTTACATTTCAAAATCAGTTGAAAACCTCCATTATCTTAGTTTGTGTTACTGAGCCTTAAAATAAGACGAAGGGAATTATCAAGTCTGAATACCAGTCTGGAGGCTTTGCTTCTTTTGTGTTATTATATCTTGTTTAAATTTACCACAGAAGTATAGCTTACGAGGATCTTTCTTCCGTTAATCAATGTAGAAATTCCTGTGGCATTACTTTATGATTATAAAGGTTGAATTTTGACTCTTCTAGGCTCTACCATAAATGTTGCCCCCATTATAAGATGTATTGTTACCTTGAAGAAATGTAAATGGGATCATTAACTTACCATATAAAATCATCCTCCCCCTGCAAAAAAAAAAAAAAAAAAAATTCTGCAAACAATATAACCTATGACTGTCCCGCTGTTTGCCAGAATGTTTAGAAACAGCCAAGGCTTCCTTTCTTCTTTTGATTCCGTGTAATGAAAAAAGACAAGAGATTAGAAAGAAGGCTCAGAGGTTTGGATTTTTTTTCTTTTATTTGGGAGAAGAAACTGCATTTTCAGCCTCCAAAGGTGACAAGTTAGAAATCTGACAATATGGACCCCAGTTCATTCTGAATAAAGTTAGCAGTCTAAAGCCAGGAGAAGTCTACCCTGCAACTTTGTCATTGATCTTGCTCAGACTGGAGAATGATCTCAGGCTGCTGTGAGTTTAGTGCTGAAAATGCAAAAGTAGAACTTATTTATGTTAGCATTCACACAATTACTTTGTAGCCATGTTCTCTGTTGCCTTCTAACCTGAAGAGGAACAAGATGAATTATCTGGATTGTTTTTGTTTAGGAGGCACATCAAATTATCCAGAGACTCTGCTGAAAAAGTTATTTTTGTTGCTTTGGAGTTTTTAGGTGGCAAAGAAATTTGCAGTGCAGCATTGTTTTCCGGTGACTAGCAATGTGCCCTCACAATAATTACTTGAAATATCGTGGGCAATAAACATATATTTTTAAGGTGGAGGTAAGAGAGCTCGATAGCTGTGTTCTTTTGTCCTTCAGCAAATCTTGAGGAGGCTTGTTACAAAGAGAAGAAATGTTTCATAGAGCTTTGTGTGGATTTAAGCATATGGCCAGAGTCCGTGTGTGTGCACATGCATTTCCGCGTCTTCCTCACAGACAAATGTGCAGGGCTGGCTCGAGACAGGTGCAAGCAGTATGCTAGCATCTGGCCTCCTTCTCTGGCTTCGATCATATAGATAGCTTTACTTTAGCAAAGCAAATTAGTAAAGAATCACAGGTCTGATGCTCAAAGAAACCAGACAAGCCTAGAGCAAATCAGGAAAAAGAAAAGAAAAAAAGCACACTGAAATATTGGTCAGTGCAATGAGTCAGTGCAGGGAGTCCCACATTCTTTGCTTGGTCTTTAGCTTTTCCATTTGCCTATCCAAGTGAAGGCCCACATCTTCTCATTCTCTGTGATTTATTTTGTTTTCCTGATTCCTCAGGCAGCTTCTGCCTATGCCTAAAAAGGCAATAGCATATATGTCCTCAGGGTGCTCTCTGCACTGGTGGGCATTCCTTTCAGTTTCTGTTCAAACGTTAGTGCTAATGACCTTATAATTCTTCTGACTTTTCAGTGAAGAGTGAAGTACTCAAAGCATGTCAACAAACTGTCAAGTATAATTTGAGATATTGTCATAATCTGTGTGCCCTGCATCTTTGAATTTTGAATAACAAGAATTAGGACTACTATACAAAAAGAAAAATTAGAGGAGGTAATTTTGGTGTAGCAAAAAGCTGCTCTAAACAGTTTTCCTTTTTAAATGAAAATTTCTAGAAAAATTAATGTAGGGGAGACATTTTGGGATTAGGTTTCTATAAGGGCTAAGTGCCTTACATATAGGAGATAAATCAGTGTCTGCTCAAACCTCCCGGACAGGAAGCTAGACTGAGCATTGTGACTGGTACAGCCATGGTCGAGGCAATGAAAGATGAAGAAGTACGATCAAAAGACATTTATTGTTCCCTGCTGTTATTTTTTAGGATGGACATTTGGTCAGCTTTGCTAGTTTGCAGGAACTAAGGAGAAAAAAGTAAAAGATGAAAAAAATGCAGGATCAGTATGTAGTTATAAATGTAATTGTCTGTGACAAAGAGAAACAACATGGTTTTTATCACTGATGACAAGTACTGGCTGAAGACCTCTTTTGTGAAGTTTAGATAACCCATCCAGAGAGAGATCAAGGCAAGAGTGAAATGGAATAGCACACACACACCCAGCACTCAGCCGAGGTTCCAGTCTTGCCTGTAACTGACTGTCCACCTTGACGGAAACACTTTGAGTATCAGCTGTTTAATGGCAGTGGAGTAGATGATTTCTAAGGGCCTTTGTGCTCTACTGTAACCCAAGTTTATGAGTTTAGAAATCAGTGGAATAATTTTGATTGCTCCTGACTACTAGAGGAAATTCAGTTAGGAAAAAAAAAAAAAAAAACCAGAAAGTATCATTTCACACTTACTTAAAAAACCTTTTATGAGACCCATATCATCTAAATGATTTCCAAAGAACCCTAAATTTTAAGGAGATAAATAATGATTAAATTAACCACCTGATTATGGTTGAGTGTTGAACACATTTTGTTTTAAATAGAAAAAAATGAGTAAGTTGGATATATTATATAGAAGTATGAATTCTGATGCCGCTATAATCTTGGGCACATTACTTAAGCTCTTCGCCCTCAATTTACGTATGTATAAAGCAACAAGCCTTGTTTTTGTAAAAATTTTTTGAAGATTAATGGAATATGTAAAGTGGTTAGCAGAGTGAGAAGAATGTTGATTCTTAGTGATAAGTATTTTAATATTATATGTAGAATTTTTAAAACTTTATTAAAACTAGAAATTGATAGCACCTTTAGGTTGCCTGGACCATATTTTCTATTACACACTATATTTCATCACATCTAAATTATTATTGATTGTAAGAGTCACCATTATTTTATGTATCACTGGGAATGATAAAAATAACTAAACTATGATATAATACTAAGACACCATCATTTGTAAGATAAATTCTAATTTCAAAAATTCTAGAATTTGTGAAGCATGCATATTGCATAATGACATACTTAATTCTAAAGATCTCATTGTAAACTCTATGTCAGATAGTCTATGGCCATATTACCCTGAACAAACCCAATCCCATCTGATCTCAGAAGCTATGAAGTTAAGCAGGGTCGGGCCTGGTTAGTACTTGGATGGGAGACCACCTAGGAAGACCAGGTGCTATAGGTATAAAAATAAACAAACAAACAAATAAATAAATAAGGGATTGCAAGCTGATAAGGTCCTTGCAATCTGTGAGGTTGACCAAGGGTTGCCTCACCTAAAAAAATAAAAAATAAACTTTATGCAGGATAAATTTTTATGAACAGTTGCTAATGTGTACTTAGGGTCTTATACGAAGATATGTTGTGTTTTGTAGTTAAATTCTGAAATATCAAAAAAAGATGAATGGTCATATTGTAACTTTCATAGAAAGGTACCATCCTACTATGATGTTTGTCAAGTCACATGTTTGCTTTTTTCACTCTTTAAGGAGCTCTTTAAGGACAAGGACCTTATTATAAATTGTTTTATATTCCCCCATTCAGCAATATATATATATTATATATATATATCTCAAATATTTATTCATAATAAATATTTGATAGATATATATATATTTAAATGGATTTATTGTTAAGTATGTAAACACTGAAATTATAGCCATTTCTCAGTGGTTGAATCATCTCAAGTGTTTGTTTGAATTTGTTCATTAAACCTTGGAGCATATAATATGTTATCTCTCCCTAATTAGACTTGAGGTCAGTGGCAGACACTGGGTCCTACTCACTTATTTTACTCGAGTAAATGAGTCACTTGGTGACTATAAGAATGCAATAAATGTTCTTCTATGGGTGAACAAAGAATTTTTGACCTCAAGACACATTTGTGACTACTGGAAGCCGGATGTAGTATCAAGCATTGCCTAAATATATCAATGCAATAATACCTAATGCCTGATTTACTATTTTTATCTGGTTTCCTGGGGAGGAGAGGCTTTGTTTTTATTATGTTTTATACAGCTATCGATGCTTGCTGGATATTTTTGGGTGCATAGTAAATGAAATTTAATCATATTAGGTGTGTAATTATATTTTCAGCTTAATGGAAGGAAAATAGTCTTATAATGCCAAATTATTCACTCTGCTTGAAAGTTATCTTTATCTCCTCACCTGTTTCCCAATGCCAGAAATAAAAACCTGAAATTAGATCTAACAATAAGACAGTAAAAACAGAGGACTGTACGATGTTTGGTATTTGGAGTCACAGGCTTAAGTTTGATTTTTGTCATCTTCTCCCTCTGTGACCTGTGCCAGGTCACTCACCTTGTGGTGAGATTTGAGTGTGATGCAAGTAAAACTGTTAGGTAATCTGTAAGGTAAAAAAAAAATAGCCATAAATTTGGAATATAAGTAGTAATAAACTGTTCTTTTTTTCTATTCTTAGGCAAGAAGAAAATAATAATTTGAATTGGATTACAAAATACAAAGTCACCTCTAATTTGGGTACAAACTTCACTTCTCTTGGTTTGGTGGAGCTCTAAGTACAAATAGATTATTATGTCACTGAACCTTTATATATAAATACAATTATGCACTTTAATGATTTCAGAAAGATAAAGTCTAAGATGATCTTCTCAATATACATGATGCATGATAGTTTTGAAACTTGAAAAGGAAAAAAAAATTGCCTGAGGAAGTAAAGCAGAGTCAGTTTTCATATAGGCATGCTATTTCATGACCATCAGGTGGAAACTTTTCAGGTTTAATGCTTTATAATTCTCCCAGCTGAAGCTTTAGAACTTCAAAGCATTGTAGAACATTTCAAATTTCTCTTCTGCCCATGAGAAAACCCTTTGCATTGAAAGTTGCTTTCAACTGGAATCTTACATTTGGTATTACACAACAGCGACATATTTTTTATGGAGATTAAAATTACACACCAAGAATGTAAAGTTGCCCAAGCAAAACCATTTCTACTGTTAAAAATGCTCCCACTACACACTATGGAGAGCTTTGACCCTCTCTTGTCCATATATAATGCTTACTATAATAAATTTTAAAGCCATTTATAAATTCCATGTTCGCCTAAGAAATATTCATCCTGTAACTACCTGCAATTTACAAAGAGATTTACTTAAGCATAATTATGTTTCCCTTAACTGGTAAACAATAAATCTACCACCAATTGCAAAGACAGGCGATCAGTAGGTATTATGAAGAAAAATGACATGAAAATCGATATGTAATTCCTGGGGAAAGGGCATGCTATACTTTTAATTTGAAATCTACCAGTGGTAAGTCATGAATGTAAAACTTGCCTCTGTAAAAATAATTTGTTTGCTATAAAACTAGGAATTATCCCTGGCTATCAAATACTTCAAGAAACAGTGTATTAGCCTCTCACGGAATCCGTGTGAAGCTAGTCCCCTTTAGAAACTAAAAGAGCTCTTTGAACCATAGAACAGATGTAATGAAAATTGGTTCTGTTAAATGCAGCTGGTAAATTACAAACTGAGAAATTAATGCACCATACCATGACTCTAGGGGCTAAAATGAATCAAGGTGTGGTTGCCAGATGCTCATGTTTTCTCACCGCCTCCCCCAGTAAAAACATTTCTGTTAATAGCTTTGTTTAATATAATACAAATTATTGATATAGGCAATGCAAATTATAAGATCATGATGAAGATTAATCAACTAAAACAATAACTGTATTGTACTGATGTAATAACATTTTTAAAGAGGTAAAACATGAATCATCTGAACCATCAAATTCTTACATACTCCTTCGGGCTTGGGAAATGCACTGAGCCTCCAGAAGTACTCACTCTCCTATGAAATACTGTCTCTGAATTCCGACAGGAAGGGGAAGTTGATTCGATTCTATCCATAACCAGCATGCTCCTTTGCTGATTTCAATTCATTTTATTTCGACTTGGTGTGCTGTCAATGGATGGCTCTACTAGCAGAACCTGATAAAAGTCCATTTAGCATCTGTTTCTGAGGTGCTCTTCAATAGATCTGAGTAGTCCTCTTGAGTCATTAGCTAAATGTTGTTTCAAAGAAATACACTTGCAAGCCACCCTCCCCCCGCCACACCCACATGAAGAATAAAGGGGAGGGAACTAAAAGCACATTCCCAGGTAATTCAGGCAACCCCTGGGATGTTGCTCGCCTCTCTTCTTAACTCCTTTAAATAAACAAGCAAATTAATAAATAAAATAATTGCCAGAGATTTAGCTTTGTTAGATTGCTGAGTTGTAGGTATATAAGCAAAACATTTTAGAACTAAGATAGTTCAACTTCAGTGTACTTGAAAATACCTAGGTTGCCCTTACCCATTTAATTTATGTAATTAACTAGGTGATAGTTTTCAAAGAAAACTAAATGTAGTCATTTAAAACATGTACTTTTATAATACCTAATGCAATCCGGTGGTGGAATATACAGGAAGTGACTTGAAAGGGTTCAAATGAGGACTGAATCATTGCCAAAGTTTTTGTTTTAACCTAAGTGGTGGGTATATGTATATTATTGCACTTTATTTTTTGTATGTCTAAAATGTTGCATAATTATATGAAAAAATTTTAAAGACTTTTATGAGTTTATGTCAAAAGTTACATGGAGGGAGAATTTTGGGGGAATTATTTACCAATTTTCTAATTTGCTCTCTCATTGCAGTAACTTTTCTTTTTCTGGAATTCAAACAAAGAGCAAAAATTTGCTGGATCATATCGGTAAATGTTTGAGTGTTCTATTTCCCTTTGCCTAATATAAGTGGCAACACATATATTTAGCATACGTGTTTCATTTACATATATTAATGAATCCATTTTCTCTACATCTTTATAATAAAAAGTTATTTCATAAATATTTAATCTACAAGGGTGGACTAAACTAAAACATGATAAGTATTCTGATTTAGGAATTGCAATAATAAATAATGACCTAATTGCAATTACAATGTACTCATTTTTTCTTAAAGCTAAAATATATACAAATAATCTGTAATTGCATAAACCATTTCTTTTCCTATTATTTTAAAGCAATTGTTTGGCAAATAATAAATGACCACCTTCAATTCATCTATATGAATAAAATATAGTAAAATTAATAAGCGTATACATTTTAGGCATATGTTATACACATTCTGCATTCTATAGTAACCAATTACAGCATGTAGATTGGGGTGGCCTATTTACTTTTCTGTCTAATAAAGCACTTTCTAATTAGAGCACTGCATCATACAGAATTACATTACTTTCAGATAAAAAACTTTTAGTAAAATGCACAGATATTGCAATATGCATGTTGTATACTTTATTGCCATTATAAGCATGTGGTAAAGACAATTTTCTTTTGTTTTATACTAGCATTATTTCCACATGCAGAGACACATATACTAAATATATACAATTACCCAGATACTTCATATGCTTTAAAACATGTATATTCTACCATTAGCAATTTCTCCTTGCGGTCACATCAAAATCATTTTTGATGTATAGTTGCATTATTTTCATAATTCTACAAAAAGTCAAGCAAGTTTCTATATGAATGAAAATGAGCTGATAGAATATAGAAAGCTGTGAAAGAGTCAGTACAAATCTATGCGCACCTAAGCTCTCTTTCTTCCTTTATAGGTATTCATCTGAGAATTTGTTTAGAAGAGGTTTTGATGTGTGCGGTAATTAATTGAAATAAATAAAAAATCTGCCTTATATCCAGACTAAATTTGCTTCAACAGCTGCTGATCTTCAAGCTCTGAATGTCAGCCAATTAGTGGAGAAATTTAACATGGGTGCTGCCCTAACCAATCTTCCTGTCTGGCAGCTCCATTTTCAGCCTCAACTAGGGGTTAAGACTTTTTAAAATTTTACTTCTTTTTAATTTTATCCATAAGTAAAACCAGCAGATAAAAGAGGTTAAGAGTTTTCAGAAGATTGCTCACCAAAAACAACACAACACAGCACATGATCAATAATAATAATATGAGGTTTTTGAGGTTTATCTTATCTTTGCGTAAATGTCATCTAACAGACCACTTATATCACTGGACATAGTATACAAAGGATTTTGTTTCTTCACCTTAGTATGATGGATTAAGAAACAAAGATGGGTAAATGTAAATTTTTAAGATTTATAAATTTTGAGGCATTTATTTTCATTTAACCCAGTCTAAATTTTCTCCAAAAGTAAAAATTCCCCTTTGGAGTCTGTATAATTTTATCTATATATATATATATATTTTTAATATATATATTTATATATAAATAATTGCATATAATTATATAATTATATATAAATTTTAAATATATATTTAAAATATATATGTATATATTTAACAGTATTTTACCTTTTTCAGATTTTCATTTTTTAAACTATGATGAAAAAATTAAAGAATTACTGATAGATTACCTCCTTTGTACAACTCAGTTCACTAAATTTTATTTTAAATGAATGCCAATACATTAGCAAATGGGGCAGGTTGGATATCACAGATAGTGACCATACAACAGTTTATGTTATTGGCAACAGGCAGTTAGAAGTGCCAACCTGTGGCACTTCTGATGCAGGAGAATAAGTTAACTCTGAAAATTAATAATCATCAAAAAGCTGCAATTCAAGATGCAATGTAGAAATATCTAATGTGTTTAAACTGAGACCAGCCCATTTGTGAATGGGTCAGCTGATGCACGAAATGAGAGGGAAGATTTAGTCACACAGACAAAGCAAACATGACTCGGCACAATGAAGTTAATTGGAAATAACATACATAACATTTATTAGACTTTAAAACAGTGAATTCCAGAATAATTAAGTTAATAAAGAGTCTCACTCTTTTCTGAACTAAATTAAATGACTCTAAAATTAATTTCATTAGTTTTTTAATTCAGTTAACTCAATAAAAGAGGTTTTAAAATTAACTTCTTTGTTTTTGAACTCACTGAAGTAAAAATCCATAAACAAACTTAAAAAAAAAAAACTGTGTTAAACTCTTTCCAGATTTAGACAGTAGCTATCTGATAGATACATAGAAAACAAAAGCATCTATAAAATGTAGGATATCTTGTTCAATATATTCAGCCTAAGATTTTAAACTTCTCATTTATCTATTATATGAAAAATGTTTCTTTCTTCTCAGAGACACAAAATATGACAAAAGTGAAATAGTATATTTCAAACAATTACCTAAGAAATAAAAGATACAGACAACTAAATTAAACTTCTTTAAGTCTGGTAAATGGCATACCAAGATGATCTAAGATATAAGGTGACAAAATACTATGGATATTATATTTCTAAAATTCTGCTCATTAAATGGTCTAAATTATAAAGATTTCCTATATCTCTAAAATGGCAAGTAAATATTTTATAATCTTCAATTCATCCTGATGTGTATATTCGAATAAAGGCAGAAGGAAAGAAACTTTGCATGTTTTTCTTTGGCATATTTGGATAACAAAATCATGGAGAATGATTTACCTGCATCTGTTTACATTTTAATACTAGAGCTCTCTGAATGTGTATTTGTAACTTACTATTATAATAAAATACCTCTCAGATTTGTATTTTACTTTCCCCTTTTATTGCTACCAATTTGCTCTAGACTATTATTAGCTCATGCTCGGATAATTATAATAACATCTGATTTTATTTTCCTGCCTCGTCTCCTTTTCTCTTTGGAACTTTAGCAGTTGCTGGTCCTTATATCTGAAACACTCTTCCTCCCCAACACACACCATCCTGCCCCTATCACCTACCTTTCTTGATTAACTCCAAATTTCCAGTTTCAAAATAAAGATCACTATGTCCTCGAAACCCACCAGGGTAGGTTTCACCCTACAATATGGTGTTTATTTCATCTGAATCTTACCACTGCTAGGCCCTGGACCTTCCAGATGTTGAAACATGAGTTTCGACTTGCTCCCATTTGAATTTTCTGTGCCGAGCAGATTGCTTGACATATCATTTGCACTCAATAAAGATTTGTTGAATGAATAAATCATTCACCACTGTGAGACTACTATTTCTTAAATATTGCTTTCATTTGTTACTCTTTTGTTTGAGAAACTTCTCTCCTTAGTTATGTCATCATTTTTTACCTTTTTTTAAATTCCATTTTAATCTAGTGTATTTCCTCAGAATTCTCAAACATGCTTCCAAAACCTTTTCTGTGGTCATTCCCCTGCCTAGGATACATGCCTCCTTTTTCAGCTCAAAGTTCCCCTATTTCTGACATCCCCTCTAATTTTATGTCAATTAACATTACTATTTTTATTGTTCTCATAGATTTGCCATCCAGTTTAACTCTTGACTATTGTCTTAATTTTGTTCCCTAAGTAGGCTGTAATTCTTTACTTGGTCGCCCTTAGAAGATTATAGGATTCTAATCTAGGAAACAGGATTATGGGATCACAACAGGTTGAATGAATATATCACCTGATTCAGATTCCTAAATTAAAACAAAACAAAACAAAACAAAACAAAAACAATTCCTGAGGCCACAGAAGATGCTTAAATCACATGTCCAGTCAGATCCCTAGTAAGTGGACGATGTCATGCACATGTAAAACATGTCTGTTTTACCATATAGTCCCCCATGCCATTTATTGACCAATATAGATCTGTACCAATTATTCATTTAATTGAAAGACATCTCTGATTTAAAACCCTAAGTATTGATTTGCCAGCTACCCCTCTCCCACTTTCTAGTCTTAGGTGAGCTACCATTTCTGATATTTAACATTATAGGAATTCGAATTCCGAATGTTTTTATAAATCTTGAGCACTTCTTTATCTATTTCCTCCTACTTTAGAATGAAAAAAGCCTTTAAAGATGGCTAGTCCAACAAATGCCTCTTTAGAGCTACATTAGAGATATTAATAGAAGGCATCTTGAATAATTAGATACTGAGGGCACCTCAGCTGGGGTTGAGGGCTCTGAGACACACTTCAGCTGGAAACCATGGAGAGTTGTAGAGTCATCTATATTGAGGAACCCAGGGGTATCAGTTTCTGAAAAGCTGTGTCTGATACTCAGCTGGACCTCCTCACTGATGAAAAGTGATACTGCCAAGCTTGTGACCACTATGTAGGGGGCCCATGATCTGGTATCATCACTATATTAAAAATGATTTTAGAAGTTAGAGTCACTTTTCAAGCAGTACAAGGGGATAACAGAGTTTGGCCTCAGATATGTCTCCACAAATGTTCTTTTGTGTAAGTTTAGATAAGACTAAAAGAGGAGTGAATTAAGTAAGTCCTTTAACCTTCATCTGTAACTGACCAGACAGTTTCTGCTGGGGCTCCAAATCCTGACTTTGTATTTTTTAAAATTTAATGGTTGTTATACCACCTCTTTGGATCTGTTTTTAATAATATGCACCTGAAAGATATTAGATTAGGTAATTAATAATGCCAGAAAGGTCAGCCACATCAGTGGTCATTGGAGAGCTAATTAAAAAGTCAATCTAACATTTCTAAATTCAACATAGAGGTACAAACAGAAATATAGAAAAAACTGTGAGAAACTGAAATGCCTGTCTTATGATTTTTATTATGAATCATTTTAAATCTTTAATGCTTTCCAAATTAATTACATTAATTATAGCAATAGGCTCTTCATTTCTTTAGTGTGAGGTTGCATTTTGCTGTCAACATGAAAAGAATCTTTATAGAAAAAAATCAGGTTTCTTAGCCTCCAGATTCTAACATTAAAACACTACATTTACTATATTAAATCACCTGGATTTAGGCAAAATAAGATGTGCATGTAAAACAATAGAAAAAATTTAGTGCAAATCTAATTAATTTTTATATATTCTTGCTTGGGGTTTTCCAAATCAATGCAGTAATTTCTATGTAAATGTTTATATCATCTCATGGTTGTACTTTAGCATATTTAAGTTTACAGAGAGTAAATGTATTTGTTGAATTCCTGATAGAATATTTCTCTCAACTGAATTTTTTTAAATTAATTTTTATCTAAAAACCTCTTTTTTTAGATTTTTATAGAAGATAACATGTTCAGACATACTTCTAATTATTTCATCTTTGCCTCTTTATTTCATTTGAGGAGTAAAATAAGGGACCAAAAAGATGATTATAAGAAGAGAAAAATAAGCATCACAATCAACATATTTTATGGGATGGAAGATTTAATCCTGAAGTGAAAAACATTTTTTTAACAGTTAGATAAATCCAGTATCAGACAGTAATGGACTCTCAAAATACTACAAGGTATACTATCATGTTCCATGTTTGCTCTGCACAAATAAAACTAACAATTGTATGTGTCATTGGGAATTTGAATCATTTTCACAGTAAGACTCAAGGCATAGCGTCATGGATCACACACAGTGGGTTGTGGTAGAATATTTAAAGATGGAATGCCATCTGACATTTCTCTTATATTACTATTCTATGTATTCAATGTATGACCTATTGGCTAATAATTTCACAGATAATTATATAGAAATAGTTGACTTAATGTGGAGGTTTAATTATAATTCCTGTAATCATAGTACTGAACACAAAAACTAAGGTGCCACCTGTACATTCATAGTCATGTTGTATACTTAATAAAGAAGTGAAGAATTAGCATGTTTATCTTGTCAATAAACCATAGAACTGAAACCCAAGGCCCAGGCAATAATTCTCTGTATTTAGGTATCAGAAATTAATGGTGGAAAAGGATAAACTATTATTCTTATTTGAGTTTTAACCACTTAGCGACTTCTGTTTTGAGTTTATTTTACCTAACAGTGATTTAAAAGATTTTGACCCCAATTATACAAATGCATACTTATTCCATAATATAATCTATTCCGCCAAGTAAAATGTAAGTTCATTATTATAGAATAATTTTTAGTAAGTATGTGGCAATTAAATACATTTGCTCTACATTACCTATTTAAAAAGAGAAATATTATTTGCATTTATCCAGGAACATTAGTCTATATGAGATAACTGAATGTACACACTTTGAAGTTTGCCCAACTAACTAAAAATCTTAAGTAAATGTGTGAGACAGAAGCAAGCGAAAGACTAAACTGTAAGGCAGGGACCTAGTCTGTTTTTCCTCACTCTTACATGCTCTGACCCCTCAATAGCTTCTAGCAAACAAGCTTCTGGGGAACAGCTCTTTGCCTGTGAACAAAAAGGACTTCAGGGGGAATAGGCATTGGGGACAAGATGACAGAGTGGTTTTGAAGTTCATCGAAAACAGGATTTAATTGATATCAATTAAATAGATAATGCATGAGCTAATTTAATTATTAAAAGATATAAATAGGTAATATATGAGAAAATTTAAGTGAAGCATTGTGCTTAAGAAATATTTTTGAACATCGATTGTTTGCCAGATATTAGACATATAGCCATGAACATGAAGGTAAAATTTACAGTGGGTGGAGATAGACTAATCTTTTATAAATATTTAGGATGCTATTAGTTCAATGATGAGAGGAAAACCAAGCAGAATAAAAGTGATAAGTAGCCCCTAATAGGAGTTTGTTTTCACTGTGGCTATATAAATATGGCAGCTAGAGAAAAACTTCAAAAATCAGCGATATTCGAACTGTGATAGAAGAAAGTGAGGATAAAAACCATGGGAACATATGAGGAAGGAGCATTCTGGGTGAAAAAAATGAAAATGCAAAGGCCCTGAGGTGGGAATGGTTTAGACTGTTCAAGAGATAGCTAAGAGGTCAGAGCGGCTAGAGCAGAGTGAGCAAAAGAAAGGAAGTTGGAAGTTGGAGATGCAATAGAGGTCACATTTCCATGGGCCTCAAGGGCCTAAGGGCTTGGCTTTTACACGGAATAAGATGGGAGTTTTGAGTGGGTGGTAAATGGAAGTGTTATGATATGAATTCTATTTTAACAGCTCTCTGGCTGCTGTCAGAGCGGACTGCAGAGGGCAAAGGGTGGAATGGGGGTTATGACTAGGTGGACTTTACGATCATCGAGGTGGGAGATGATCGTCACTTTGGCTATGCTGAGAGTGCTGGGAAGTGGTTGGACTCTGGTTTTATGATGAAAGCAGAGTTGATAGGATTTGCTGATCAACAAGCTGTGTGGACTGAGTTGGGGGTTACAGGGATAATGCAAAAGATATTGGCTTGAGCAATCACACAAAAAAATCATTTTTATTTACTGAATACTTCTGAAGAAGCAAGTTTGAGAGGTGGAAAATCAGAACACATGTTTAATTGATGTACAGAGAATATAGTTTAAAATGAATTTTCATTATTGTAGTTTAAGAAGTAAAGATTGATACTAATAGGTGGGAATAGTTTTGAATTTCCTTTCTATACAAGTAAGTAGAAGTGGATGACTTTTACATAGGTCATTCAGGGGCAATTCATTGAGTCAAGGTATGGACTTATGGAGGTACTTACTACAGTGTGGCATTTGATTAAAATTAAATCATAAGTAATAGTGATAAAAATTTAACTTCAGCAATAAGTATCTATGAAATTAAATTTTCATTAGCTTTATTAATAATATGCCCAAATCTCTAGCAGAGGAAAGCAAGTAAAAAATGCTTTCTCAGATGTAAAGTGATCCCAATTTGAAGTAAAGTAACTGCTTTCCTCTATTACATGGTCATTTACTATAGTAGGTGCTAAAATGAACTTTAATTCAAAGACCCTAATCCGTGCATTTTTAACAGAATATTATCGCCCAGGCAAAAACTTGCTTTAGGAGGGGAGGTTGCAAAAAACTCTTATATTATAATGGTTTTTGAGCTTCCAAAGAACACAGTATACACAGTGATATACAGTGGTATTAAATTCTAATACGTGGGTAGTGATTAAGAAAAAAAAGTCCAAAAAGGTCCCTTAGAGGGACAATAATGAAAGAAGTTTGAGAAACACTGCCGCTACTAGCTTTAGGTGCAAGGTTTGTATAGATGAGTACTTTTCTTAAGCTGTAAATACAAAGTTTGCATTTTCATCAAAACCAAACTAAATGATAGTTGAAAAGAAAAAAAATCGACACGATGACAGGAAACAACTTGAACCTACTGGCACTGTCATCCTTCCAGCCCAAAGGGCCAAGCTTGTTTACTTGCTTAGTCTAATAGACAGAATCACTAACTACCCTCATGTGCACAAAGAGAGAGGAAAATCAGTCACTCAGAACCTTCTGGTCTACAGGGACCATGGGTCAGGTCTAATAGTGACAACCACTGATATTTATCATACTGGTCAGTTTGCTATATAGTAAAATTATACTAGATTCTTGTTGTCCAAAATTTGAAGCCAAAGAGCTAGAGATAAATGAAAAGGTATGAAATCTGTACATTCTTCCGACATGTTAACATTCAATGAATAATGACTAGATGAAGCAGACAGAAGTGAAATGTTGCTGTGATTCTATTAGCAAGACACAGACCTGATTGCTGGTAATTTGATGAATTAGGCAGTTTATATTTGGCATCTTACTACATTCACTTTTCCTCTGTTGAACTCCTGAGTTCCACTCTTGCACCCATCGTGCACCTAACACAATACATTATTTCTGACAGCCTCAAACTGAATGCTCCTTTTCAGTCTTTCTTGATAGTTCCTCCTCTGTCTGTTTATCCAGTGAAAGCGAGCCCTATGGTGTTCTCTCCTTCTGACTTTTTCATCCTATTCTCTTCTTAGCCAAACTGAAGTACTCCCATGACTTCACTTTGTATGCTGAGGTGTTTCAAAAACCAGTATTTCCAGTTCTGACCTCTTTCTTGAGTATCAAACTAAAAATATGAATCCATTCCCAGGCATAAACACTAGGATCTTGCTATCAGTAGGTCTACTATAAAATATATTACCTCCTTTCTTTCTTTTATTGCCCTTATTTCTCCCTTTTATGTGTTCTTTATTTCAATTAGTGGCCCAACTTAACTTGTGGTCCACAGTGTTGAGATATAAAGACCATTTCATATTTCATTTCCCCCTATATTGAGTAAATTGTAGCTCTATTCCCCATAAAGTTAAGTCTAATTCTCAAAATCAATGAATATGATTTCACGTGGAAAAAGTGTTTTTGCTGTTGTGATTAAAGGGTCACAAAATGAGATCATCCTGGATTATCAGAGTATGTCCTAAATGCAGTGACAATTGTCCCTATAAAATGCATGAAGAAGAGGAGGAGACACAAGAAGAAAGAGATGGCCCTGTGAAACAGAAGCAGAAATTGAAGTTATGCAGCCACAAGCCAAGGAACACATGGAGTCACCTGAAGCTAGAAGAGGCAAAGAAGGATTCTTTTCTAGAGCCTTGAGAGGGAGTGTGGCCTTACTGAAACCTTGATTTCTGACTTCTGGCCTCCAGAATTGTGAGAGAATGCATTTCTGTTGTATTACGCCACCAAATTTGTGGTAATTTGTAATAGCAGCCCTAGAAAATTAATACATTCTCCTACTCCTTGTGGCCAATCAGCAAATAACTTTGGTTTATAATGATATATATTTATTCATTGCCTAGTTTAGGATGTTATTCTAGATAATCTTTTGTCTACAATAGCTTATCTCATATTGAAACAGAGGTAATACACTTTAGAAGAGAAAATAAGAAAGCAAGAAAGCAAGAAAGCAGGAAGGAAGGAAGGAAGGAAGGAAGGAAGGAAGGAAGGAAGGAAGGAAGGAAGGAAGGAAGGAAGGAAGGCAAGCTCACTAGCTAATTTATCAAATTACTTCAAAGGAAGCATCGGCAATCTAGTAAACATTGTTTTTACTGATTGCATAAAAATGTCTACTTTTATTTTATATTTTATAAGAAAAAATTGGGAGATTTTTCCAGATAATATTATATTAAGTGGCACTATAGAAATAAGCCTCCACATGCAAAGCCTCATTGATGGCTTCCAGGAAATTCTATCAAAATAGCTTAGTGGTTAAGACTTGGCTTCTGAAGTCAAATTGACCAGAGTTGTATTCAGGGATGACATTTACTATGTGCCCTTAAACAAGTTTTTTACCTCCTTAGACCTCAGTTTCCTCAATAAAACTAGGATGCTAATATTATTTTTTTCATAGGGTCATGGAGAGGATTAACTGAGGTACCATTTTTAAAGTGAATAATACAGAGCCTGGCACATATTAGACATTCAATAAACAGAAGCTCTTATGGCCATTGACACGAATAATAGTATCCACAGTTGAACTGATGTCAAGGTCATGAGAAGCACTGATGGCTATGGAGGACAAACGATTGAGATTATAAAAAATCTTGGCCTGAAATGTCAAATTGACTGTTTTTCATAATAATTTGCTTTTTAGATAATGTTGACACTTTAAGATTAGATAAATCTGAATTAGATAAACTTCAAATAACCTCTAGGATATTTACAGTGACTAGTAACGTCCCTGGCATACCACCTTCCTGCTGTGTTTCTCAGTGAAGATGAGGCAAACTGAGAAAAATACCGGCCTCTCTGCCTGTGCCTTGTAAGATTACCTGTAAATTTGAAATTTAAGAATTTTGTTAAATGTAGGATGAGTGCATGAAATAGCTGCCAATACTAAGTTTTTAGTAATAATGTCTAAAAGGATGCATTTTCAATATTTATATTTTTTAAATGTCTGAAGGCAAGAAATAGATAATAAGCCATCTTTTATATCTGTAAAAGTCTTATGTTGGACTTTCCTCTGCTAGCAGAAAACAGATTCTGTTTCAAAAACATTAAAAGAAAAAAATAAATCAGAATGAAGTGATTTGTTTCAGTACAATTTCTTTGTAAACAGCCTGTAGGAAAAATGCACTTCCAGAAATGTATCACTGATTACAATTACTAAAAGTTAAAAGATTTTTCCAATCCTTTTAGTTATATTTATCTCCAGGAGCAGTTTGGTACAATTTTCAAAGTCACAGTATGTCACAAATAATAATCTGAGATCAAATTTTTTCACGAAAGTCAATATGATTTAGACAGTTAAGTCTTGATTTATGAAAAAAAAAAAACAACAACAGCAACACCTGGTTATATTGATAATTTATCCTTAGGCTAGCGGACTTCAGAGCTGAATCATTGCTAATTAGCACATTCACACAACTGTGCCCCTTCCAAACGGTGGGATTCTAAGGCAATTCTTGACATGTGGTTAAAAATTCTAAATTTTGACATATGGTTGACATGTGCTTCTACCAATTCTAAAATGTAGTACCAATCAGCATTTTGAATTGGAAGGATGAGTCAGCTGATAAATATTTGTCTTTAAGTCCTTGACACTGCTCCTAGCCTCAGCATTTTTTGGATATAGTAAAAAACCCCGAATATACAAAATCATGACACAGACCTTCAAATGTTCATCATAATGAAGCTTAATTTTATAAACTGCTCTTCTTTTTAGTGGAATAAATATATGCACACAGGTGCACATATACTTTGATATAGAGAACTCTGGACCCAATGTTTGCATTTGAATCTGGGCTCTACATCCACCACACAGGACCTTGGGCAAGTGATCTGATTCCTCTGTGCCTCAGTTTCATTGTCTTTATAATGAGGCCCCTAATAGTACTGCATATGGAAAAGTTTGAAGTGAGTTACTACATGTGAAGATTTTAGAACAGTACCTAGAATATAAGAAATGCTGTGTCGCTCTTTATTATCTTTAATTTCATACAAATTAGGATATTGTTTCCTGATCATTAATTAATAAGAGAAGCTGAAATAAATTATATGCATGATAAATTGAAAGTTGGCATAACTACAGCACAGGGAAAAGAAAAAAAGAGAGTCTAATTCTATCACGTAACCTGAATATTCTGGAAAGGTGTAAAAGAAGTGAAGTTTTGGAGACAATAACCATGATTCAGGCAATAAGCTAGGCCATTTAAATAGGAAATTATTTAATCCTCATGAAAAGATATGAAGAAAGTACTATTAGACTCATTTGAAACATAAGAATGGCAAACTAGTGATTTCTATAATCAATGTTCAAGAACAAGTAGTTTCATCAATGCTTCACCAACAAATCCTTCACCTATAAAATGCAGATGATGGTGTAACAATCTTAAGTTGTGCTGAGTGAGAAATGACTTTATGTAGGAAATGATGCTTAGAACATTGCCTTTACTTCCTGGTCATGTATCATTGAATAGACACATACCAGTCTTAACTGTTTGTCTATACATACTCTTGGAACAAGTAAAGCTTTCTACACAATCTATTTCTTACATGGTTGCTTTTTTGAGTAATTAATGAGGAAGTAAATTATTTAAATGTATGGCTTTTTTATTCATGAAGTCATAGACAGGCACCATTCTTTAAACTCTTCAACTCTCAGCCTTGTTCTTGGCCATGCACCAAAAATCTGAACTAACAAAGAAGAATGTATGTCATTCTTACATGATCCTTAGCAAGAAGAGAGCTAGAATCTGAATCATTTGTCCCTTCTGAGGAGTCAAATTGATCCCTTGGATAGCCGACTTATAATGTGAGAAGAGAAAAAGTTTATAGCCAAGAGCATAAGAAGGTAACTGTACCTTCCGAGTGGAGAGATTAAGGAAAGAAACAGAGCTGCCTTTCACTCAGTCCTCAACACTCCAAATCCTCTTTACTTTATTCTTAATTTATTCTTTTCCACAGAATTAATTTCACTACGGTAAAATACTCACCCAAATACATATATAACATTATATATATAAACATATTACATTGTTTATTATATATTGCTAGAAATATAAACCCATAAAGGCATCTGTCTTCATTTGTTTTGCTCATAGGACTCTCCCAAATTCCAAGGAGAGTGTCTAGCATACAGTGGGTAAGTAATTAACATGTATGGAATAAATGAAGAAAGATGTTTTTCCTCTTATGAAAGTTTGATTTGTAATCACTTAAGTTACAACGATGTACAATTGTGTCACTTTCAGATGGTGGAGATTTCTAGAGGTATATAACAGGACAAGTGATGTATGCCTCAGTGGGAAACTACTAGCTTTATTGTAAAGGAAGGAGAGAATAGGGCTTTTCAGTAATGTTGCCACTCACTCAAAAAATTCAATATTTATATGTGGCAATTTATCCCAAATACCTCAAAGTAGATCAAATAATTTCCAATATCAAGTGGCAAAAATTTCCAAACATTAAATCATAAGATAGAATAGGTATAATGTGTTGACAAGAATAAAAATGAAGCCAAAAGGGAGAAGTAGAAATTTGAAGATAGAAGAAAGTGAGAGATTTCTAGCAAACTCACTGTTGCCAAATTCTGCTTAATAAAAAAAGTCACTTATCCACAGGACTTCTGTAGACCCTACCTAAAAACCAAATACTAAGGAGATCGTGTAGGCCGTCAGTAATACGCCACATATAGTCTTAGCTCTTCTATGGCCACAGAATTTGGTCTTTTCTCTTCATTTAATTTAGTCAAAATTGAGAGAGAATCTTCTTCAGTTGGTAGAAAGAACCCTCTGCTCCAGTGTTCTTTGTGGACACCTAAATATATTACAATTTGAATCAAAGTTAAAATACACATATAGCCTTGTTTTCAAATAAATTCATTTGCTAAAGCTAGTGAACTTAAAAACAGTATGAAATGAGAAGTACCCATGAGAATATCAAGCTCTATTCCCAAATGACACATAAACCAATTTACTTGTGCCTTTCTTTTCTGAAGAGCTAGATTCTCTGCTGGATAAAGAGACCAAAACCAGCAGAATCCCTGGTTGTCCAGTGTCTCTTGTCATGCTTGATACTCTCTGACCACGCTTCCTTTTCAGCAGCAAAGCTGAGTAGTCCCTGAATGAAAACAATAGAAAATCCTTCTTTGCTGTAGGATGCAATGTCAAATCCCCTCTATTTCCCTCATTGCTTCTTTCTGTTTTCCATTGTATTCAGGAACCTCAAACTATCTCATAACAGAAGGCAGTGGTGAGGGCAGGGAGGTAGGGTAAGGACACATATGAGAATCAATATTTGTAAATGAAAGAGTGTAGTCATCTTGGAACTCTGAGTAATAAAATCTCTCTGTTCACCTCAAGCTCCTGGGCAAATACAGGATCATCTGAGTGTGGTTTTTATATATCTCTAAAGTCTTTACTTGACTTGCTAATGTGGACTCAAATTCTTCAGCATCATCTACTTTGTAAGGATTTGATTTCATATCTAAGATCTAGGAAATAGTATAATATGATAGTTAAAGGGAATGAAAGCTATTCTGCTTTCACAAAAGAAAATAGAGATGCTACAATTTAGAAACCCTGAAAAGTATGAAAGGGGGGAGGGGCATGATCGAGTGATGTGAACACAGAAAAGGCAAATCTTATGATGTGAGTTCAAAGGAGTTGTTACCACTACAGAATGAAGTCCATTTATATGATTCTCATTCTCAGTGTTCAGACATTTACAAGTAAACTACTAAATATAATAGATTACGAGTTCGCTGAATCAGAAGAATCCCAGCTTTTGGTATGATTAAGTTTTAATTGTATTTCTCCTTTGGGATCACTACTAGCTAATAAGCTCATGAAAATAGGTCTTTAAATAGCAGGAGTAGTAAAAGTCTCTCTATGCACTATATTCTGATATGCTCGGTTGCCTAAGGCATTCTGCTGCCTGCAGTCTCAAGTGTTCGTTTTCATATCAACGAAATACCTAAATAATACTCAAAAAATCCTTAGTTTTGAAATGATATCAGACAAGCATCTCAGGAGTGAAAGCCTTTTTTAAAAACTAATCAATAGCCTGTTTTTAAAACTACTACCAAATCTTATTTATGAGAAAAACCAGTTTAGAAGACACACATCCAAAGGCAAATGTTTTATGGTTTTAAATAATATATTAGACTAAAAAATTCATTTCTTCCTGCTGTGTTTTTTAACGCTATAAGATAGATACCATTTCTATGATAAGCCTAACTTTCTAGGGTGCTCGATGTACTCTGATAATACATTAGTATCTTTTCATGCTATAAAGCTATCATCTGATAAGTTGTAAATGTCCACTATTTTTAAATTGAGTGAATGAGATTAGTGTGGAAAATATGTAAACTTTCAGGATAGCGTTTTTCATCCAATGGGCATGTGTAGGGGGCATTTATATAATTTGTCAAATCGCTCATATTTTCCAAAAACATATGAAAGTATAACTGGAAGAAAGATTATTATTAATATATCAGTTCCCTTAGAAGTACACCAGTTCTCAGAGCTATTCCAAGTATACTTGGGGACAAACTCGAACAGATAGAGATATACAATAAGAGTCATTGCTTCTTTGGCTAAAAGTTCACTCAAATCAGCGTCCTATGGTTACAAGTCTATCTTTGTTTTTCTCCTTTGCTTAAAATCCTTTGGTGGTGGCCCATTGCCTGGAGGTAAAGTCAAGTTCCTTAGCAGGACATTTTATAACATCATGAGATTACTTGGGCTCAGTTTTAGCCTAATTTTTTTCTCTCTTTCTCAAGGTACCATATATGATCTAAAATTACAGAGCTCCCTATGGTAAAATTGCCAAGAGATTTCTCTTCTTTAGGACTTTGCATAGGTATTGTCTGTATCGTTTATCTATTTAACAAGTGGCTATTCAAATTTTCATGCTAATCTCAGATTCCTTCCTCAGGAAGAGTTCCTCATTGACTTCTTTCCTTATATAATGTTGGTTTCTCTTTTCTCGCACAGAATACATTTGGTTTCATTAATACATCACAATTTAGTGTGTGTGGATAGACTATGGGATATCTTAAAGTAAAGAATTATATATAAATCTTTACAGTTTAATCTTCAGCATCTAACAGTGCCAACCTAACAGTAGCATGCCAGTACCTATTTGATTAATAAAATAGTTTCAATAATTCTGAGCATAAAACACAGGAAATAATTATGAGTATAAAATGAGAATTGTGAAGACTTTACTGTAAGTACAGATACAGATGAAATATATTTGCAAACCAGTATTTCCACAGTAGAGAAAATTTGATTTTTGGATGGCCGCATTTACACCTGAAAAAGAGTAAATAATGTAACTTGACCCTTTCTCAAAATTTGAAGTTAAGAACTCTAAGTGTCACCTCTCTCCATTATATAACAAATATAAGTTTATTTTATTTTTTTAAAGGTACCCTTTAAGAGTTTATAGCCTCTCAGCTAAAATACAGTGGAAAAGATGCTCTTATGGTATTTTTGACCTGACATGAAGTATGTGTGAATAGAATCCTTGCAAAAAGTCGCTCTCCCAGGATTCCCTCCCAATTTTGAGAAGGCAAAAGGTTCAGATAAGTATCTCAAAGCTCAGCCTTTTGAAGTTAGCTCATCATTACTATATTTCCTGCCCCAATCATTTTTAGGCTGCAACTGTCACTTCATTGATCACGTCCTCTTGCCCACAAAATCAATAGCATTGAGTATCAAGAGAAAACATTTGTTATAGAAATGTAAGACAGACCTCCTGACCACAATTGAACAAAATATATCAAAGCACATTAACCATAGAATGATTCCTTAAGTTTACTTTGGTTAACAGGGATAATTTAAAGTAGAGAGATGGCCCAAGAGAGAGATTATCCACAGTTTTATAGATTTACCAACTTCTCTCTACTTCGGAACCCTAATTTCCCACATGCTCACGGCTCTCCCTGGCGACTGTCTGTGGTTTAATAACATATGTTGCCTGGAGGGCTATGGAAGAGCAGAGGAAGCATCCAATTCAACATTCAATTGTAGAAATTGGAAAAGGGAACACTCCATTTTATAATACTGAAAATAATTTCAGGTACAATTCTCACACTTCTCAGATACACAATAATTCTTAAGATTGTTAAAGCATGAGGTGTTAGCAGACTTTATTTGAAGAAAAACTTTCCTTAATTTTTTTTTTAAAAAAACCTTATTTACACTAGAATTTCTTTACCCTAAAAACATTTTTACCCTACAAACATCTTAATAACTTACAAATATCCATGCTAATATAATATTACTTCCATAACAAAAAGATGTAGAGCTTAGAGTTTGCTGACTTACTCACCAATTTGAAATCTATAAGACTCTTGATTACTACTAATGAAATCCAGTTTTTATAATGAATTTCAACAAATATCATTTTTATATGAGAGTAAGAATAAAATAAACTGTCAGACTTGTCTTCAAATAGGATCCAGAGCTATTGATTTCTTAGCTTCTCATTAAAAATTTGCTTTTCTTTGAATAAAACTCAAGATTATTTTTTAAAATTCCTTATAGATTTGGTTCCAAAAGTGTTGACACCAGATTGCCAAGGGTTAGGCCTTAAGAGATATGAAGTAAAGTTTAATAGATTTTAATACATATGTATAATAGAAAAGCATGCCCTTGGGTTATAGAACTTAAACATGTGTAGATCCCCACACAAAGAAAAACTAAATATTTATGGATTTTTTGATCAGACCCAACAACTTTGCAAATAAATCCCATCCATAAACACCCAGGTGCACACATTTGTGCAAACACACAGATCTCAAATCTGTGATGGTCAGATTCTTCTTAAGTTTAGAGGAAAGGCTGAACATTGGTCTTTCTTTACTGACGACCTGAGTATGATACCAGCAACTTACACAGTTAGTTGCCCCAGAATGCAATGCAGCTAATGTCAGTAACACTGATCTGGAGAAAGCACATCTTTCTAACTATGAAGAACCAATTCAGACCTTTTGCTTGGATCAGATATGGGTCTATTCTCAGCAGGGGGTACCAATTGTGCCGGAGTGCTGAATTAATTGGGCTTTTTTGGCTCTGTCTCCAGTTAGTAACATGAAGAAAAAAAAAAAAAAGGAAAAATTACCTTGATATTTCGTTTTTTTATACCATGTGTCTAACCACTTTATGCTCTTGGATATTTAATAAACTGACTATGAAGCTTGGTAGCTTAACAAAACAGAAAAGAAGTTCTTGTTTGTTATGATTTATCACTACTTTACCCACTAAATATTATTTTGGATATAATATTGTTGGAATGGCTAATTCTACATATTTTCAATAAATAAAAATATTCACTTTGTATATATAGAAATGAATTATAACATGGCATTCATATTGTTATCTTCTAGGGGGCTTTTTTCAAAAA
The DNA here is from genome assembly GCF_014176215.1 of Rousettus aegyptiacus. Taxonomy (NCBI): domain Eukaryota; kingdom Metazoa; phylum Chordata; class Mammalia; order Chiroptera; family Pteropodidae; genus Rousettus; species Rousettus aegyptiacus. The sequence continues at coordinate 30,181,282 of NW_023416286.1, forward strand.
GACAAATGTTCACATGCGCTAGGAAAAAATATGCAGCACTTACCCACAGGAACATTTTGAACGATGTTGCCCATGGAAAATAGATGCTATACTTTGTAACAGACTCAAATTTTCTTTGAGTTACTAAGCCTAAGGAAATTACATTTGACTGGGAAATTCCCATTGGTTTAACAATTCTTAATAGCTGAAAGCACATTTGAATGTATAAATTCCAGTATCTCAATGTAGTTTCATTATGACTATGCAACTGGATTTTCACCTTCTTGGTGACATAAAAACCTATTTTTAGTCAGCATTCTTGAAACTTCCTATTGTATTTACTTATTAATTCTGCCTCTCTACACTTTCCTTTCAATAAGAAAAGCCTTCCTCGAAGTCTTGCTTCAAGCCCACGTCCTTCACGAAGTCTTCCGGACTGTGCTCCATGTGGGTCTCCCCTTCTTCTTTAAATTCCTACTATCCTGAGTGTTTTAGCAAAATATATAGCATCTGATTACATCTATGTACTGATGTCTTCCACTTCTTTCATGTGTATTAAACTTGCCTCCTTAAACAGTAAGAAACTTGAAAATACAAGTAAGAGTTTTAAATTCTTTTGTATATCTTTGAGGATGCAATTAAACACATAGTAGATGCTACCCTGAAAGTAAATAGAAATAACTCAGGAAGGTGTGAGTTCTTCACGGAAGCATTTTGGCTTCAGATTATGCAGCTGTGGTAGGGTAATATTTGCAGGGGGATCCTTGCAACAGATGCACAGTTGGACAATGGTATATGAGATCTAAATTTGATGTAGTTTTTACAATTACTCCAAGTACTTTATAAGATACTATAATTATATCATCTTATTTTGATCATTACATTATCTTATGTATAAGTATAATAAAGCAATTTATAATTGGAAACTCTGAAACCGAGAACAGGTGATTTCTTTTTTAATACATGTGAAAATACATAAAATACATATAGAAAATTCATAAAGCAGAATTGTTCATCTTCTGGTTTATATATATATATATATATATATATATATATATATATATATATATAATCTCCTTTGTAAAAGATTCACTTTTATCTTCAAGTATTTTGAAGCAAATTTGTCATGAGTTTTCTTTTTCAATCCCTTATTCCATATTCACTTTCTAATTTAGTGGTAATGACTGGAGCTATTATCTTGAATACATCTTTGTATCTATATTAATTATGTTTATAATGTCCTTAGACTCTAAAGTGAAATGCAGATCTTTCTAAAAAATGTAAATAAAGACATGGGAGCTATCGTAAAATCCATCATGAAATTTACACAGAAGATTAGTCATATTCTCAGACACAGAACTACAAAATAGTAGAAATAAAATATCAGAGATTAATTTTTCTTTACATTTCGATGAACAGATTGTAGCACATGTTGTTCTCCTTACAAGTTCCGAGTAAGTAAAAGAAAGTAAGACACCTTTAAGTTCACAGGAAAACAATGTTAAGCCTAACAGAAATGTTGTTGGGAAGTTTATGCTGTGATTTCCACTTTCCTTTTTCAACTTGGAAATGTGAAATGTAATTATGCATGATTCAACTCAGTTATTCATTTTCACATCTTTTTACATGGAATATGAGTTTACTACAAAGCTCTCTTAATTCAAATTTCCATTTATTTTCTTGTAAAGAAATAATGAAGAGTCCATTAAAAATAATGAATTTGACTTAAACTAGAAACTTAAAAATATATAAAAATTAAAATCATATACAGTCAAAGGGATTTTCTCATCCTATAAACAATTCAGAAGATCAGAAGGTTAAATGATTGGCCATCATTCTTGCCCAACAATAGAGAAACAGACACCTGATAATTTATGTTGCTTTATCAAAAGCCACACAGATAGTCAAAGAAAATTAATTAGGATCTAAGCACTTTGTTCGTTTTCAGTGATCTCTTATGAGAGACATGTGAAATTTTTATGGAGTGAAAAATACTCTGCCTAACCTAACTTAAATAATGAAGGTTATCCTGAACCATAGTTTATATATGTATGTATACACATACCTCGGTCAATATATATAACAGCTTAAATAGGTGTGTAAAGTGAGACAACCATTTTGGAAAATGGTTTGATAATTTTTTGTAAAGCTAAATGTGCACTTATCATATGACCAAACAATTACACATCTATTTTCATCCCAGAGGAATAAAAATATATGTCCACAAACTGACTTGTTATTGGATGTCCATGCAACTTTATTCATAATAGCTCAAAACTGGAAACAATCGAAATATCCAACAACAAAGAATATATAAACAAATTGTACTTTACAGTGGAATACTACTCAGCAATATAAAGGAGTAAACTATATGCAACAACAAGGTTGAAGGATGGGGCTTGATAAGTAAATATTTTCACCTTTAAAAGTGTTAAAGGTAAATTATAATATGATGAATCATTTTATCCCCTCATCTACTAAGTTATACGAAATCCAGTAGGATATATTTACTTATTTCCCATATAATTGTATTTTTAAGTAATGGTGAGGTCTATTTAATCCTACCAGGAACTTTTTCAAAAGAAATGTCAAAATTAAGCGGGCATATAACTTTTATTTATAAGATTCTCTTTGTATAATTACTTAAAGAGTAAAAACATTAGAAATGACATAATTGTCCAACATTGGCTAAGTAAACTATGCAGTCAGTAATACTTGATAGCAAGCATTCAAGAATGCTTGATAGTATTGGAAAATGCTTAAAACATAATATTAAATAAACAAAATAACTATAAACATGTTCCTAGAGTAAAGTTCTTAAAAATTCACCAAATTGTTCACAGTTATCTCAGGCGATAAAATTGGAGTGGCTTGAAATTTTTAATTTTACTTCTCTATATTTTCCAAATTACTTATAATTTAAGTTATTGGTTTCATAAACAGAATGAAAATGCCAATCAATTTGCTTTAGCTGATTATAGAAATGGAGATGATAAATAATGCATTGTTTTAAATTTTATTTTTTAAATCCAATTTATGATGTGTTTTTCTTTTTGAAGTTTAAGAAGTAGTTGAAAGGACAATGATGGACACAAACCAAAAGTTAATTTTAAAAACTACTGAACTGATTTAAATTAAACACAAATATTTCTAAGAGAAATGTTTTCTTCATTTTTTTCCCCCTTCAATAGAAAAAAAAAATTGTTACTAGCCATCCTTCCAATAACTGTGGCAATAAACTTGATTTTGTCTGAGTCCTCAATGTCATTCTTTTTCTACAGTGCCATTGTCCCTATGGAAAGTCCAGGCTATGAACTTCAAAAATTCTAGATTCTGGAATCTTTCAGGTGGTAAAACAGAAAATGTTTCAGTTAGATTCTGGTCACTACCACAACACCTTAACATTAAACAGTAAGAAGGTCAGAGAGGTGATCTGTACAACAGTGATCTTTCTGATAAATTAAAATCTAAGTAAAATCAATATGCCCTGTTATTTCATTTCCCTTATAAACAGTCCCTTGATTATCTGGGGTTACTTCTTTAGTTTTATCAGTTATTTAAAATTTTTGAGAGTTGTGAGTTCTGCATGTTACCTTCTGAACTAGTGTGTATTGGTTTCTAAAAAACGGTATTTATAGCTGAGGAATTTGGGATGGCATTTATTAGTTTTTTGAACATCATACAAATTTTTGACTTCTAAAGCTACATTGTGTTCTACAAGATTGGTTGTAATGGTTACCCTTTATCTTAGTCATTTTATGATGTCTCGAAATTAATACAAATGACTAAGTGAACAAAAGCAATGGATAGCTCAAATTGAAGCTAAAATATTGAAGAAGATATTTTAAGTTTTAGTTGCAAGTATAAGCTCTTCCAATTCTATTTATTTCACAATGCAATACTATTTCTCTGAACAATTTCTTATTTGGGCTACCAAAAAAAAAAAAAAAACCTACGCATAAACTCATATCCTCTAAATTACCATATTTCATTAAGAGTTCATTTCTGTTTTCTCATCTATATTTTATCTATGCATACGGACAAGTGTGTATGTGTGTGTATCTATATCTATATCTATATCATCTATATCTATATATCTCTCTTTCTCTCTCGAAATTGTGTGTGTGTGTGTGTGTGTGTGTGTGTGTGTGTGTGTGTGTGTATTTAGCCAGGGCATTATTAAAAGAAAGTATCTGAGAGAGAAAACAAGATGTGCAGAAAATTTCAAATAACAGTCAATAGGACATCTCTGATGCATTATAATTGTACTACATGCATTATGTCTGCAGCTGTCTATACAAACTAATGTTTTGGGTATAATGAATACTAATGCTTCCTGGAGATAATTGTCCTATTATATTCAGAGTTCAGTAGTTAGGTTTATTAATATTATGTCGTACTATGTTTTTTAGCTAGGCAATCAAATTTTCTTCAAAGTGAGGTACTTCAGGTTACAGTGTTTATTGACTATTCAGATTGCAATTATGAAAATATTATTGAATTTTCAGTGTTCCTGTGGTTAAAATATTCATGTACTGCAGGCTTGAGCTTCTATCATAAAAAGCTTAAAGCTACTGACCCTTATTTAGCAAAGTTCGATTTGGAGAACATGTATTCTTTCCCACAGCTTCTGCAATTATCAAGGCAAAACATTTTATTAGGCTTTTTAATCAATGTTTGTTTTCTACTTGTAGAAGCTGCTTCCCAAGTCAGGGTATTTAGTACCTGTAAGGCTAATTGAGGCTGTGATGACTCTGAGGGTTCCCGGACTTTTGTATGGCAAAGGCCGCATGAATTTTTTGACTTTCCTTGGGAGCACCTGACCCTGAGAGCTTAACTCAAGGAACTGTGGAAATGAGAGATGAAGAGGTTTAAGAATAACCCTGTTCATCCTTCTGATGATGTAGTGCTGATTTCTGCATGACCGGGACTGGCTGGAAATTTTTTAAAGCCTCCTAGCTTCAGAAAATGACTGTAGTTACTTTTACTCTAATCTATTCCCTCCTTCCTTCTTTCCTTTCCTTCCTTCCATCCCTCTCTCTCTCTCTCCTTCTCTTTCTTCCTTCCTCCTCCTCCTTCTTCTTCTACTCTCTCTCTCTTTCTTTTCTTCCTTCCTTCCTTCTTTCCTTCTTTCTTTCCTTCCTTCCTTCCTTCCTTCCTTCCTTCCTTCCTTCCTTCCTTCCTTCCTGCCTTCCTTCCTGCCTTCCTTTCTGCCTTCCTTCCTGCCTTCCTGCTTTCCTTCCTTATTTCATTCACTTTCTTTCACATTTACTGTTATAAAAATTCCAATTAATGATAGTAAAAATAGCAATTTCAAGTCAAGCCTCAGTAGTTTAGAATCCATTTATTTAGCTGTAAAAATTTTCAACTAGTTTCAAATTACCAATTCAATAAAAATGTAAATGGTTGTTGTATATTTTTGTTGCTGTTTCATCTTCTGTGTGCTGTTATTGATTGGGTTTTGTTTCTTCAGAATTCTTTGCATTGGTGAGGAAGAAGTCTAAACATTGATTACTTCTCTTCATTGTTGGCAAAAATGAGAATAGAAGCAAAGATCGATAAGTTGGCCTTATAAATTTTTAGTGGTCACTGATACATTTGCATATTAAAGTCTTTCAAGTAGGAGACCAGGTTATCTATCATGTATGAGGAGGCCGAGAGAAGAGCTGGGGTCCTGAGAAAAAATAATAATAGTAAGGCTAAAATTGTAATTACATAATGTATTCATAGAATAATTCTCAAAAAATTGGTCACCAATGGGTTAAAAATGTCTAAGGAATAAATCTTAATACATTTTAAAATATAAAAAATAGCATGTCTATTTACATACTATTTGGCATTTATATAGGTTGTGGGAATTCCTCCAAATGAGACGCAAATAATTGAGTCCAAGAAAAATGATCTGCTTCCAAAGAGAGTAAGTCTAAAATTTTACCTGGCACCTTGTGCAAAGACAAACTGGGGAGGCCACCTAATCCTTGCTTATCAACCTAAGTGCAGCCAATGGCTAGTGGGAATATAGTTTTTACTTTCTTGAATCTTTTTGGATATCAAGTTTAGGTAGAAAACTTTGTATAATAACTACTGAGGTAATATTTGTGGTCAAACTAATTAAGTATTTGCTCATATTTCTAGATTCACTTAAGTAAATCTCTCAAATATACCTCACATAATTAATATGAAGATCACATGGGGAAATTTTGAAACATCTGACATAACTATATATTTGGCTATAGGTTTAGGCAATAAAGGTACAATGCAAAGTGGCTCTCAATTTCTTGAATATTCCAAAAATTTAATATAAATTAACATGAATCAAATTAATCTGACAACACTATAGTAATTTAATAATGAAACGTGGAAACAAAGCTTGAATTACTTTGGAATACAAAGAACTAGGTTTTAAATAGAAAACTGTCAAAATGGCATATAAGCTAAGATATATAAGGAAAATTGTCTAGAAAATATTGATTTTTAAAGAGATGCGATTTGAGGCACAATGTTAAAGAAGTATTTTTATTAATGTATAAAGTTAATAAATTAATAAAAGATAATCACATTCATAGTTTATGGCTTTTTGATCTATCTTAAAGTAAATTACACAAGATTTTAAATCTATGATTAAATTCATTTATTCAGAATTATTAAGCAATCTGTTCAACTGAATAGTCTGCTTAAAGAGTATTGCTCTGTGTTGTACACATGACTATATACTAAAACATTAACTTTAAAATGCTTACGACTTACATTGTAATATCATTACCATAACAGCAAAAATTAATTTTGTATTTTTTTCTATTTAAGTAATTTTTTTTAATTTTGCTGATGATTTTGAAGGTAGTCTGGTGTGCTTGAGACAAAGTCATCTTCTGTCCTACAAGTGTACATGAATTTCATACTTTAATTTTAGCAACAGAACTCTTTCCTCAAACATGGTATTATGAGAACACCAATCACATAAAACAGATATTTAAAATAATTAAATAGAGACAGGAATGAGGACCTGGAAGCCTCTGGCTCTGCCTCTCTTGGGGGCTTTCTAGAAGTTTTCAAAGAAGAACTACCATCTAGATGAAGGGGAATGGATTTTTCTCTAAGTTGTCTTTTATCGAACTGACACAATTATCTTAGTGACTCTTTTTTATACTTTATGTAAAACCACAATATAGGATATTAAGAGGACAAGATGGTAAGATTTTAAATAAAACATCCCTTTTACTTCCCTTTTATATGACTAAAGTTCAAGGATAAAGTTTCTTCATCAGTTTAAAAGCATATTTTCTATTGGTAGATTTATAATTATGGTTAAATACAGATTTTAAATAGTGAGTATTTCTAGAAGTTTATCCCACATAGTAAATCCTTTAAAAAGGATAACTTACTCTTGAATGAATGTTTTAAAATATTTTATAAAGGTTACTGGTTTATTTATCACTAAGAGCCAGTGTGTGGTTAATCTGTGATTATTACATGAATGTTTGTCGGAAATACTGGTGTGAGATGGCCCATCTGTGAACTGAGAGCCATTTAAACCATCTGAGCCTTCCGAGTACACTTCTGGCAAAGTCCTCAGAATCTGTGATAGAAATTCAACGATGTTGATGCTGAGTGTGCAATCATCTGCTTCCATTTGTCTCTGTGGTTGGCATGGATTAATAGGATGAGGCAGGAGATGGGCACAGCACAAATTGAAAATAATGGAGCATTTTGCACCAAAGGAGTCAGAGGGTAAGAAGTACAATGGGCGGGCAAGGGAAAGGTCAGCGGGCTGGAAGCGGTGCCACATGTCAGCGAGAGACTGCGGCAGCTTTGGGACAGTTACAGCTCAGCACACTCACATCTAATGAAGACAGGGCCCACCTGCTGTATGTCATTTTGCAGTGATTCCAGAGTGGCTTTTATAGAATAGCCTAATTACGGTTCCATGTGAAACTGGAAAGCAAATTCTATTTAGGTGACACTTATTAACACTTCAGGGGAAGTAGTGCAAACGTTCGATCCTATAGAAAAAATTGCAATTATCATCTGAAACGTGGACTCATTATAAACAATAGAGAAATTGTTCAGAATTACAGCATATGCTCACTACTAAGCAGTTATCTCTCCAGGACCCTCATTGAGGAGTCAGAATAGAAACATGACCACTATTCATTCACCAAACTCGTATCTAGTGTCTGCTGATATGAGCTATGGCGTAGGTGCTGATGATACTTGGCGCTTCTAGAGTCCCAGCAAAGTGGCTAGGTGTAGTCCAAGGAAAGCTGAATAGGAAAAAAAAAATGATATAAAAATCTATATCCATTTGAGGATACATATTTTAGGTAACTTTTTTGTTGTAACAAAAAAATGAGGGTGGGTAGGCATTCAAGAAATATTTACTGAATGAAAGAACAATGACTTCCATCAAAAAAGATGTGTGCTTCAAAAATGAGAGATATTTTAGAAGAAATGAAAATGGAAAATGGGACCGCCGGTTCTTAGCACATTCTAATATAATTTAGTGTAAGAAAATAAAATGAATTTTAGATAAGTCTCTTTACTTATACGGGAGTGACTCCTCACAGGGAAGGTGAGTGCAGGCCTGGATGATTTCTTAGGGCCCTTCACTCTATGAATTTATGGTTCAACAATTTAGTAAAAGTTAAAAAGTGAAGACTGGCCAGCTGGTCTTCATTTTCTCTTAGTCAGCCTACTGGTGTGATTGAACTATGCACATCCGTGGATCGGTGTTGGATGAGAGAAGCAGGTCTTAAAAGGAATAAAACACTTTCTGTAAACTTTAAAAAAATTACTGAAATTAAAGTATATTAACTTTGAAATGGAACACTTGATCAACTATAAGACTGTTAAACCCTTTGTGTGAGCAACTGAACAGAATATTTTAAAACTGTGAAACATATTTTTAAATGAAATATTTTATTCTTAGATAAGTTTTACTGTGTATATACTATAGTTTAAATAGGTTTTAATAAACATTTGATATTATGTATCCATAACGTGGAGCTTTTTGGTTAATTTTGTGCAAATTCACAGCTAATACTATTAAGACTCTAAATGAGCGGTTCTTGTGTGCAAACGCCTGCTAAGATTAATACACAAAATCCTGATATCTCTCAACTGTCTCATTAACATGATAGCAGGCCCAAAGGAGTTCCAAATCCCTTAACACACAAAAGACATATTTTCTCCCATTTTTCCTTCACGCCATCATAAAAATGGAAATTAAACCACATGAAAAAATCTTCCAAAAATATCAAGGGGACAATCCAAATACATGAAATACTTTTTTAAAAAAATATTAAACTACGAAAGCCTTGTTGAAATGCTACTAAGGAACTGACTTATATTTATAAAAACCAAGACAGTCTAAAATTAGTTTATATTTTATCCCAAAGCCCAAACATGCAGGGCTATTGAATAAATTGGGAAATACTAAATGCTCCAGTAAATTAAGCTATTTGTTTTACATAGAAACTAAGCACCATGTGTGGGTTAAAGATGGACTTTCAAATATCTAATTGTGAATCTGCTTTCAAGAGTTTAAGTCAAAGCTCTAGTGTTATTGTGCTAAATCCCTTTGTGGTCTAATAAAGAAGAAAATAAAAACAAATTATCCTCTTTGTTATGGAGGATATGCTTTACAATATCACTGCATAGTGACAACTTCTTGTCCTCCTGTCACTGCGTATCCTTTAGACCACACTGCAGAAAAGCAATTTTCTGCCTCAAAAGCACTCTATTTTTTTAAAGTTTGTCTCTGGGCAATTTTCAGGTCTAGTAGAGCTGCACAACTGTATACAGATGAGAAAGACCCAAAATAGGGCAATTTATTTGAATCCTCCTCTTCAAAACATTTAGCTGAGATTGCAGCCAATAGAGAAAGCCCTAACCCCCCTCCCTCAAATATTCAGGAGTGACCCACAGTGACATGTATCATTTTTATAAATTTGCATTAAACATAGTTTCCAAATAACAAAGACATCCTACAGTTGCTATTTGTTTAATGTAAACCTTTAACACTAAAATTTCTCTAGGATGTTAAATGCGATTTCTACTAAAAAAGGGCAAATCCCTAGAAATAGGCAGTTACAGACAGCATATGGAATTTCCATATGAAGAATTCCTTAATTTTAAGTGGTTGGCTCATTTGAACCAGTTTAGGTTTCTGATTAAGGAGTAAAGGGCACCTTTGATGCAAAAATGCATTCCTCCAGTATTTGGTGGCTGATAATTTCACACTTATCAATGCCTGGTGCTATCAGGACCATAATAGTCTCCTGATACAGCTCTGCCCTCACACAGTGTGTAATGGTCTATAATGGTCTCTTACCCTAGTTGGAAAACAACTTTACCTATGATAGTGTTTGCACAGAGGACTGAGTTAAAAGTTATTAGATTTTAGATTCAACACTCGTTGACACATTTAAAAGAACGTAGTCTTTCTTATTTGATTAACTCCATTAATGATGAATTATCCTCTATTCATTATTAATTTTAATGTAACTATAAATGTCTGCTTCCACAAATATAGTATTGTATAGTACAGATTATAAAGACGGCAAAATTAAATATATATTTTTTCTGATTAACAAGTGAATTCTTATGTCCAAAACTGAGAATTTTTACTTTGAAAATAGTTATGAATATAAACATAGTTTATCGAAAAGCAAACTTGTTGGCCCTATTATTCTCTGCCTTTCTCCCTACTAATGTGAGTTTGTGTGTATGTGTGTGTGTGTGCGCGCGCACGTGCGCGCGTGCACGCATACACACATTTGTGTATTTCAGGTAATGCATATCTGTGTGTGTTTGTATGTCTGTATGGTCATGTGTATCTGTGTGTGTGTGGTCATGTGTATCTATGTGTGTGTTTGTGTGTGTGCCGGTGTGGTCATACACATCTGTGTGTGTACATGCACAATTTGTGTGCTCATCAGTCTCCCTCTCTTTCTTTCCTCTCATTTTCTTACTTTCTCACTTCCTTGCTCTCTTGTTCTTTAATTTCTGTTTCTATATGGGTAGGCTACTTTGAGATTTCCTAGAGCTAGAGGTTATATACTCTTAGCCTAATGATAGGTAAATAGATGAATAAAAAACTAAAAAGAATACAGTGGAAATTATATCTAGTATATCTAGAACACAAACTAAGTTATTCAAAGTTAAGTGTTTTTTTTTTAGCACAACCTAAATGCTTTGTTAAAATTTCACAAGCACTATAAAATTTTCTGACTGGTAGATTCTTGATCATAATTTCTTGTCATACATTGGTTCCTAAACTATGTTTTCCTGTGCTACCTCCAATTCTTCTTGCAAGACTCCTTTTCCAACTTCATCTAGTCCAGCTTGTGCCCTTGTCACTGGGGAGGAACTGGCCTTCAGTGAGGTATTTGACGACCTCATTACAACTAAGCCCAATGGCCAGTCCAATTTCCCAACCTCATCTTTCCCCAACCTCTTTGGAGCATTTGTCTCATTCAACCACCTCTTGTTTCTCAAAATGCTTTCTGATCTCAGCTCCTGACTCCTACTTAGTTAAGTCTAGTTTTCTTCATCGTCTACGATATATTTACTTCAGTCATTCTTCCTAGCAACTCATTGTAAAAGCAGCAAAATCTACTATGTTCTCTTTTCATTCCTTACCCAGGTCTAGGTACTTACATCTGAAACTGAAAGCTGTTCATCACTTTCATCATCTTCAGTGTGGTAAACTAAGATTTGCCCTATCTTGTTAGACAGTATCCATCATCACTGCCTTTGGTCTTTGCCATCTCACATGCCTCCCTAAAGATATACAAATTAGCATCACCACTTTGGATGGCTTTCAAGGACCCAGTCCTAAAAGCGATTCTTTCTAAAAAATCAAAGTCCTTAATTTAAGCAAGCTTTGTGAGTTCCATGTACAAATTTCTCTCTTCTTCTTTTAGCTTGATACTTCCTCCTTGCTTACATCAGCTGTTCTCATTTTTCTCTTGCTATGCATTGCTCTAACAACTAACTATGACAATTTTCTTCAATCAAAGTTGGCTCAAGGACAATCTAGTGTCAATGCAGTAATACACTTTAATCCATACCATCTAAAATACTCCATATTTATGTTTATATGCATTACATATAGGACCTGTCTTTAAATTTTATCTTTTCTGTCTTTGTGAAGTTTTGAATTTTTGGCATCCTCTTATGTGCTATCGAATACTTAAATGCACACCCTATTAATTTATAATAAAATAGCATTGAAAGAAAACTATATAATGAATGTATTTATATAACTCACTCTTGAGCTCTCCATGATCATTAAGGAAGAGAAAGCATAAGTAATTTGAATCTACATAGATTAAGGATTTGTATTAGCTAGTAGTTTCGATCTTGTTTGCCTATACATGCCTTTGAACAGAGAAGTAGTGGATATATTTTTAAATGTGGTAAAATTGACTGATTTGAGCATTCCTTCTTTCTCCATCTTTATTTACCCTTTGAAAGGCAGTCAACTGGGCACAGCAAGTAGAACAATGAAGAAGAATCAAAGATGTTGGATAAATCACAACTGGAACAATTGAGAGTTGCATGGCTGATCAATATAGAATCACAATACTTGGCTCAAGCAACATAAATGAAAAAAGGCAGGAGTAACTAATTTTCATTAGGATAGTCTCTTTAAGTATGTAAAAATACCGAAGGAGAGAGCAAGAAAACACTTCTAAAACTATCGTTATCTCTGATTTTACTTTACTATACCTAATTATGCAAGTTAATACACCACACTATGGATTTTCTAAGTGATGGATAACGTTTCATGCAGTGGCTGGTGGCATCAGTCAGGCCTCAGTGGTCATAAAGCACTGACAGTTTAAGACCCAACTGCATGAGGCTGCAGGATTCATCTTGGTTTCTTTAAAAGTAATGCTGTAGTGGTGTCAATCAGACGTTATCAGGAGGAAACGGAAGAAAGTCACTGATGCATAAATTTACCTAGCCTGAAATCCTTTCTTTTCTAGGGGGGATAAAAAAAAGAAAGTTGAGCTTTGCCTTACATTTGCATTGCACTGGTGGTTTGCTTTTGTTGTACAATAAACATTTCATTTTAGCATATGTATGCACAGAAAGAGGTGACTGAAATCAAAACTCCTCATAGCTGTGTGGGGCATAGAATCACCTTGCCTTCACATAAAAATAGGAATTTAGAACGTATTTTTTTTTATTTTGGTCAGTATGTCTGATATATATGCATTTTCAAATGATTTTTCTCCAGACTTTTTAAATTTTAAATGTTTTTTAAAATATTCAAATATTGTGAATACTTTTAAATATTATAAATATTTTTACAATATCAGGGAGCTAGTCTCTAATTTTCTGTGGTTCAATTTTACAAAGCAGAAATACTTTTGTATTTAAAGCACACATCCAAGAGACCGTGTCCCATAAATGTCTGTACGGTGTATGCCGATAAATGGTTTTAGTTTATATACTGCTAGAAGCCACGTGACCACTTCAAGTGTTGGCTAACTAATCCACTCCATCCTTAAATTATACATAATAATAATATTCATCTTTAAGTCTTCCGTCTTCCACTTTCTATTCTCCCACTCTGGCTTATTTATATCAGGAGTTTCATCATTGCCCCAGTGATCGAAGTGGTACCATTCGATCTATCCTTCTCAAAAACATCTTTTGCATCTGTTACTTCTCACTATTTCCTTGACCATTATTAAATCTCAGGTTTTAATTCTGCTACTGAATTAATCTGTCTGAGGCAATATTTATGTGCTGTCAGAATTCTATAGTATAAAACACATATTTCTCATCCTAGTAGTTGAAGGTCTCCATACTCTGGTTGAGCATCATCTCTCACCATTGCTGTACAGAACCTTTAATCCAGGAAATATGACTACCAATGCTCTTTTCTCATTGCTGTCCTTGAAGCCTGCTTACACAATTCTTCATACCTGAAGTACTCTCCACCCTTCCATCCACCTGTCAAAATTCTCCACATTGTTCAAAGCTCAGCTTAAACTCCAGATTCACTGAGAAGACATCCCTCCCTTAACTCCAGCCCTTAGTCATCTTCCTAGCTTCAGAATTCGATAGCAAGTCTTGTATTTAGTCGATCGACACTTCATCATTCATTCAGTGTGCTTTAGTATCAGAACAGACTACATAATCGTAGGGCCCAGGGCAAAATAAAATGAGGGGACCCGAGTTCAAAATTTTCAAGAATTTCAAGACAGCAAGAAGAGCAGTGCAATAAACCAAGCCCTGAGAGACTGCACAGATTGCATACCCATGAAGCTGGCCTTGTTTGTGATCTATGTTGTTATTAGACATTTGAGATATATAAAAAACACTAGCTTCATTATCTGAATCATAAGTTGTTTGGGGAAAGGGTTGATACTTTATTTGTTGTTTTCCACAGTACCAAACCTTATATAATAAGTGTGTAATAACTCTTTTAATATGTATTTATATCATGTCTTGTTAATAGACAATATTAGCTCGGGTATTATAACAAATCAAACTTTGAAAAGCTGAATGAAACTTTTTATAATGAGAACGGGAATTTTCTACTCTGTCCCTCAAAGAATCGCAATCATGTAAGATATACACACATTACAATTAAGCTGTGATTATACCATTTTATACCTTTTTTATTTGAAATATATTTGCCATATACTACCGTATAAATTTAAGGTGCACGACATGCTGATTTGGTACATTTATATATTGCAATATGATTGTCACTGTAGCGGTTGTTAGCACTTCTATCACATCATGTAATTATATTTTCTTTCCTGTGGTTGAAATAATAAAGATCTATTCTCTTAGTAAGTTCGATGATTATAATACAATATTGTTGTCTGTATTCACTATATGGTCCTAGATCTCTAGGACTTAATTTTATTACTAGTTGCAAGAGATTATGTCAATTTAACTTTAAGGACATAATCTTTTAGGCTTCATGTTAGTTTTGATTATCTTATTTTTACTAGGCTCCAATATAGTATGACGTCACTTTAATTGGGGAATGACACTTTTATTTCTCACCTCGGTAAATCAAACCACAACCTATTTATTCACCGGGTACTTTAGCTTTTGAAGGGTAATAGGAAACATGAAGAGAAGAAAAGCAGAGGCAACAGGTGGAAGGGCAGGCTGGAGGAGCACCCTCAGTGTCTGGCACCTTCTGAAGCTTCTCCAAGAGCCCAGATACACCACGTGTCCCTTGTTGCCTCTCCTCTCACCTCGAGCACTTTCCCATGGAGGAAAGAAGTGAATAAAAGCTACCTTTAAGTAGATATTCTTACTGGGCACTGCTCAACCCATGACACAATATGATCTCACTCTTAAAACTAATAAAAAATAAATGACAAGGCTTTCCCCAAAAGGGATTGACTGTTCATCTTCATTCAGCCTTTCAAAGCGCTTCTCTTCAAGGTGACAGTGCTAAGCATGGCCCATAAATCCATCTCTGGCTTACCTTTAGACAGTTATAGGATATGTTAGATTTCTTTGCTCCAAGCACTGCTCTAGACTAGCCCTTGTTAAAAGTATTACTGTAGATATTTCAGTACCTCCAACAAAAATGTCACCTTTGAAGTTATTTTCCTGCAAAATTTAAACTACATTAATCTTACTTCTGTGTGTATTTGAAGTTTGGGCTTCCCCGAGTTGAAACCATTTCTCATGATACTAAAATAAAAATCAAGCTCTATAAGTTAAATGTCTCAGTAGCAGTAGGAAACAGACTAAAAATAACCTTAAAAATCACTTTTAAGTTGGGAAATGGAAATTGAGGAAGAAAAATCAAGGGAAAATACCCATCTCTACATCTGCAATGATACAGGAATGTCTAAGAAGAATTCTTGTAATTCATGAGAAAGTTTAATTGTATCATATTTTCTTTAGATATTGCTGAATTATCAGATTTTATTTTGCAAGCTCTTTGTAAATGTTCTTTTTAATATAATGACTTACAAAATGTTTCATTGTAAAAACATTTGCATAAAACTCATTTTAGATTTCCTTGGGTAATCAGACACAAGAACCCATCACATATTGTCTGGATGACGAGGAGCTACTTCTTATGATTTGAAAGGTTGAAGTTGAGTTTGTTTTTTTTCTTCTATTTTGCTTCTAAGATGACCATATAGTTATGAAGCTTTATAATGACATTTTTTTTACACTTTTTGGTATTATAAATTCTACCTTTTACTTGAAAAAGCATTTTTATAATTATTTATCAAAAATGAGATACAGTAAAATTTCTAGTTTGAATGCCATGAAAAATTGAGGGTAATCATGAGCATTCAAAATGCAAGCTGCTCCTCTCAGGACATCAGACAATGAAATGTTAGATAAAGAGAGAGTTCTGAAAATATAAGCATATAACTTTTATTCTAATGATGAAAACCTATTGGAAGGAAAACTTACTAGAAAGTTTATACAACAATTCATGGATCAGTGCAGTAGAATTCAGTGTGTAGCAATTTTATTCAGATGCTTTCCTGAATTCAGATCAATATAAAATATAAAAATTGAAATAAAATCAAAGTCAAATATAAAATTGAAATAAAAATAAAAATACATTAGAAATTTAAAGGAATATAAAATGGAATACAGGAAAATGTAAATTATACAAATTACTCAATAGTGATAGTTGTTAATTTTACAAAAAATATGTGCTAATGAATACTTTGGGAATGAGGGGGACAATGAAACTTCGGACTTTTTGTTATAAACAGAAAATTCCCTTTCTCAGCATGGGCTGCTGATTCTAACTTCTAATTCTTCAATAACTACATTTTAACAAAGGCCAGCCTGGTAATTGCTTCCTTATGTCTTAATGTCCACTCCTTACCCCTAGACGTATGGATAAGATATATTTTTAAAAATTTATACCAAAGGACTGTCATCACCCCAGAGACTCCCATATTGTTGAGCACCATTAGGAGGTCCTGGATAATCTTCTACAGTGCCAGCCTATAGCTATAATTTTCCCCGAGCACAAAGTATCATATTGCTTCACTATCCTTTTCTATCATTATTCTGATGCATATTCTTGCCAATTAACATATGTATGTATATGAAATGTGCTTCTACTTTTTCAGCAAGTGTGTACTTATCCTAACTCATTTTGGTTTGGAGCTGCAACTAAAGACTGAAGGACACATTAGAAATTCCCCCTTGAGCTGCAATCTGTAGTAGAATAGTACCAGCTCCCAAAGGATACAATATCTAGGAATTGAATTAGGTGCTTTTCCTCCCAACAAATCTATGAGGTTTGAATCATTATCTTGGTTCTGCAGTGGAGGAAATCAAGGCCAAGAATCTGATAAATGGCAAATTTGCCATTCAAACCCCAGTTTGCTGATTCTATGAGAAAAAAAAAAATGTCCTAAGTAAGAGCTGGTGTCTCTGATTTTACTCTATTTGGTATAAACTCGTGAACTAGCTTATAGTCTTGAATCCCATCTCTAACAATGTGTTCATAAAGAAAACAGAGCCCCCAAACAGTTCAAAATTATTTCTGTAATCATTTTTAAACTTTAAAGACATTTCACGACTTATGGATGAATGTATAATATACAAAATGTTTTGTTTGCAAGTTCATTTCTAGAATGTGGATTGCAGACAAAAGCCATGGTCTCTTTCCTGTCTGTATATATATTCATTTCACATTTCTCTACTACATTTTTGGTCAGGACAAGGAGGCTTCCATTTTCTAAGCTTTCCATTATAAATCAATATCCCCACATGACATGCTGAATTTTAAGAGCCCAAGGATTTCCATATTGGTCAGATTCATGGTTCATTCAATCTAGTTTAAAAAATTATCTCCCTGTTATGTGAAGCACCACTGTTGACCTGGCATTGCCTACTTTTCTTTTTTTCTCAAGAGCCTTCTATTTCTTACTTCGGATTTTTTAGTTAAAAAAAAAATGATGTGAGAGGGTGAAGAAAGGGAAATCAAACACAGAAGTAATAAACAAACAAACTTTATGAAGACAAAGAAACAATAAAAGAAACAGTAAACAAAAAAATAATTAAGAAATGAGAAAAATGAGTGTCTAAGTATGGATCGAGTGTGGGAAAAAGTTACTGTAATCAATGTCTTATTTTCTGTTTTCATTTACTCCATAAATATTTCATGGTCCTCCTATCTGTAATGACTTTTCTTACAGATGATAGGTCTTTAAGGGCAAAGGCAAATGGTCCTTTTTAAAAAGAATTTTATATGGTAGAAAAACATAATAGGATCCTCAGATATCCATTAATCCTGTAGGAATGTGTGTTTGCCTTCTCATCATTTTCTTCTATAAGCTCAGCAATAATGAATAAGTCTCACAACATTTATCTGAGAAACATACAATCTTTGAAATCTCAGACACTGCACAGGATACATAACTCTCCTTAATCCCTGAGTTTTGAGGCTCTTCATTAAAACTGAAGTGATGTAGTATCATTTACAGGGAGATCTGAGTGGAGGAGGATGGTAAAGTATATGTTATTTATCAATAAAGAGTAAAGTCTCAAACTTCCCATACTACTTAACTTCTATCCATTTTCCTAGAGAATTCTCAAGCATTTTAACTGAGAGCCTTTCCCCCCACCCCGCCCCTAATTGCCAGACTACTTGCTTGAACATTGTACAAATCTGTGATTTCATCCAAGGCAAACCTCCTACTTTCTCTATAACTCTGAGATTGTCCTGATCCCCTCTCCCATCATATTTCTTTCTGCTCTCTTAAGTGGCCCTTTGTTAGTTTCTCTTCTAGCTTTGCCGAAATCATTTGCAACTCTCTTCTCCCATTGTCAAATAAAAACTAATGTGTATCTTTACTTTTCGACTTATGTTTCTATCTACCACACGTTGATCAATTATTTTGGTGAACATCGTAAGAGTTCTCAGTGTCCAGAGAGATACAAAGGCCGCAAATATCAAAACAGAATAAATGGTGTTTTGCTTCCGCCAAGATTTCAAAAAGCCAGTTGAGGTTTAATTACACCACTATCTGCCCAGGAGTGCAGCTCTGGTCCTCGGCTTCACTTTATCTGAAAAAACTACTCAAGCGGTATATTTGCATGATGACACATAATGCAAATGTAAAATGTGCTTTTATAAAATGGTCACTCAAATTGTTCATTTGCAAAGAAACACAATATGATAGTCAAAATGTGCTTCCAAAATGCTTTGCCTGCCTTTCTCAACAAAGTAATGAGGACAGATGTCACAACAATACTTCTTAAAATCCATGTTTCTCTCCAATTCCATTCACCTCTGCAATATTCTCCCTCAGGACCTTAAGAAAGCCAACTCCCAGCATAGCTTCCTTCACTGCCTTGTCATCCATCCTTTTTTTTCCTCTAGATTCTGCTCTAGATTCTGCAATCTGAAAGCTCCCCCAAATGATGTGACAATTATCTCCTTAGAATGACAGAGTAGAAGAAACTGAGGAGACAAAGAAAGAATCTTCTTTTGCAATCAGAGGAACAGCTCACCTAGAAAGTGCTTTCGTTGGCATTCTGGTCCAGTCACAATAATCACTGTCAATTATACTTATAGTCAATAATGAAGAACCAGAGACCTGATACATACAAGATTTACAATAGCTGTGTTGCATTCCATTATATGTTAAGTTTTCAGTTTTGCTATATGAAACAAAATGCTTCTCTCCAAAATGTGGACTTTCAAACAACCTAGGTAATTGCAAGTTGATTTTTCCCTCTAATATGAACAGCTATGGATATTAATGGATATTAAAAAAACTTACTTCACAATGCTGGGGGGTGTTCAAATGTATTTATTATTTTGTTTTACAATATCGGCATATAGACTATTTGCATGTTCCTAATCAGTTCACCTAATTGAAAATAATACCGCAACTTTAGATGTCTTAGGAATATTTAGGTCACTCATTAAGGACACCAGTATATCAGATCATAAAAAACTTTAAATATAAGCATATCAATTCAGATTAGTCAAACTTTAAATTAAATACATCGTTCACCAATAAACTATGTGCTGATTTTAGTGCTCGAGTCACCATTTGACATTATTATGGAGAGAAAAAGATGATATGCTTTCAACATAATCATGTAAGGGTTTTCTTCCATAACTAACACCGAGAAAACATTTTATGTGCTTGTGAAAAACAAATCAAAACAAAACAAAACAAAAAATTGCTGAGCTCTGAACATTCATAGAAGACATTTAAATGTTTAGAAAATTATTTAATTTCACTATTTTAATGCAGTCGCCTCCTGGTCATGTGAATGACCTGATGGCTATCATGCAACTTTAAAAAAGTTCAATGATAAAGAAACAAATCACATAAAATGGGACCTGAATACACTACACAAGTCTCTACAGACACGACTGTCTATCAGCGGGGGTGGGGACGAAAATTTGACAGGAATATCATTTTGTGGGGCCACTACTGTGAATGCAAACCCATGCCAATCCTAGAAATTCTGATGAAATAAGAAGAGACAGTAAGCTTTTCTTAAACATTAGAGGTTAAAATGCGCTTTAAAGATACTCGAGTTTAAGATAACTCATATTTCTACGACACACCTGAATATTTTCTTACTTATCACTATTGTTCATTGAACTTTAAATAGAGACTGCTTAAAAATGCAAAATTCATAATAAGTCTCAGGGGTTCTTTCATTGAGAAATATAAAATATGAAATAAAGGTATGGTACGTAATAAATATCAAATTTAAATTTATTTTACCTCAAATTTACTGATAGAATTTATTCAAATTATAACTAGTCAGTTTGAAAGTCTGACTAATTATGTTAATTTTGCATATAGATCCTCAAAGGGCAAACTCTCCCACCTCAAAGATGGTCTGAGAGAGTGCAACCTGATCTGTCTGAGGAAAAAAAGTGGATTGTGTCACCATGGTGCTATTGGCCATGGTGGTAATGGTGGCAGTGGTTAGCAAAAGCACACTTCCTGAAATTTCTTGTGGTAAGTCTAAATTGTAAGATTGAATTATCATGTTTAAAGTGTACAAATGGTTCTACAAAAACATAGCCTCGCTTCCAAAAATGATAACAAATGTCTATTTTGCGCTCTGCCCAATTTTGGACTACCCTCAGTCCTGTTCTTTTCTGTGTGTAAAAATGATTATGCAACAACTGCAAAGTTTGAAATCCTAAAGACACATCTGTGTTTATAAAGGGCCCGTGTGTCTTCTGTACACTCTAGAGAAGTTCAATTAATATTAATGGATGAATGAAATATTTGCTGATGCTACTCTATGGATATTTTTTTTAGCGAAGTGGTTACTTGGCCTGGTGATTTCCTTTCACATTTTTGATATTTAAATGCAGTCTACAACCTAGTTTATATTTGTAAAGTAAAATGTACTTAAATATGCCCAAATATGATGAGGTACTGAATTTTTCCAAGTTTCTTTTGCGTGCAGTTTTCCTTCATTGATTGCACTAAAAAACTGCAGTTGTAAGCATCACACTTAGGTCCCATAGTTAAAAAAAAATAAAAATAAGAAAACTTCTTCTTATATGACTACTGCTTCCCCTGTGGTCACTCATGGATATTTGCAAGTCAAGGTCACTTTTAATGCCATTGAAAATAGAAGGAAAAAAAATGAAAGGAAACTGTTTTTGTCTTCACTGATTCTGCCAAACCGATAGCAGACATTGATGTTACAAGAGGGAAGGGTTGTCACAGTCCCTTATTCCCAGTTCTGCCCTAGAAACAGTGAAAGAAGGAGACACATTTTTTCTACAATGTATACAAAATAAAATACAAAATATTAAAATATGTATATCCTTCAGGAGATCAACACGATTGTTAACATTTGCTTTGAAAACAGTTTTCTGATACATATTTAAAATAGCAAGATTCAAAAAGAGCCTTAGAAACTGAACATACTTCTGTAAAATTAATTAATCACTTTGAGGATTTAGCAGGAGGAAATGGCCATAAACATCTTATGTGCTCAGCTGGTGGTAGAAGGTAGGCTGAAACGACAATTTTTTTTAAAAATGGAAAGAGAGGGGAAGAAACTGAGATGTGCAATAAAGATATATATGTTTGGGACAAGCAGAAAACACATTTTATATCTACATGTGGCCTACAGAGAAGTAGAAGGAAAAGGTGAAAGATTAATGAGGGGAATTTTTTTTTTTTTTTTGCATTTTCTATCATCTATGTGAATTATTACCTAGATGCCTGATACGTCCTAAAAGAAAAACTGTGATGAATAAATAAACAGCTCTCGAAATCTTCAATAGGGTGCTTTACCTTGCAGGGAATATTATCATTGGCTTTTGATACAATTTCTGCTGCAGGGAAAGACTTTCAAAGCTCAGAATGCTGAAGCATTGCCAGGCGCTCAAAGACCCCCTGCCGAGCGCGTCAAACTAAGAAATCTCTCTGAACTTGTCGAATTAAAAGTCATCTCCCTCTCTCTGCAACCCCTGCATGAGCTGGGAAGCTCTGTCCTCATTTTTTAGGCCCCTCCATGATAAACAAATGGAGCCTAGAGCATCTTTATTCTTTACAGCCATGCAATTAAAACTCTTTTAAAAAATATAATTGAAGGCAATGAATTTCAAAAGGAACTTCTAGTTAACAAAAAGACCAAACAGTTCGAGTGGGCCACATTCAATTGTGTTCCAAAGGTAGAAGCACAACAGCTTGTTAAGAACCAGAGAAGTGTCCTTTTTTTTTTTTTTCATTTTGATTATTTTGATTGTACATCAAGAGGTTGTTCTAAACTTAAATATCTCAGCAGGATTTATGGTTTCTGGAATGTCATAAGACTTAATTACTCAGACTGAAAAGAGAAATACCCTATTAAAATATGAACAAAGCCATATGAGATCCCTGGTTGCTGTAAATTATTATTTATCTATCCCCTGCACAAATTAAAGAAGTTTAATTCGTGTTTGCATTTTCAGGCACCACGCTGCACAATCTCTGCCCCCTCCCCTCATGCTGTGTTTCGAACACCAACGCATCGCATCGTAATCATTTGGTAATTCTAATAGTATTGAATGGTTGGGTCATTACTACTATAAATGAAAACAATAACAGTTCCAAAAGTCCTCTGTTAATTACCAAAAATTAGAAAATCATTTTAAGTGCTTCTAGAAAACTAGGATGGGGATGAATTATCAGTTATAAGTGTCAAAGATGAAGCATTATTTTTAAAAAGGCTGAGTGTTCCATGAAGCCTTTGGAGGAGAGTTTCTAATGATGATGTGTTCCTTGGTCCATATCTTTATGAGAGAATACTTATATTGGTGTTGTTAATTGCTCTCCAGTGTCTGAAATACAATCTTTGATTGTAGGTATAAGAAGGGGGTAAATGTTGAATATTGTTTCATTAGCCACTGAATCAAGGGTTGAAGGGGTGTGTATGTGTACAATTTTTTGAAGCATACTTCATAGGACTGATCTTTCTTTTTAAATTGAGATTATTGGTCAAGGGGACAGTCAATGTTTTAAGCCTGAGTATTTTGTAGTGTGTTGTTACCAGGAACAGCAATAAAGCATTCAGATGAATGGGCACATTTTGTGGAGCAATATTGTTTTAGCTACTTTAAATGCAAGGTGATGTTTAAAGTAGAAAGTGTTCAAACTGAGAGGAATGGGGCCAGGGAGAAGGAAAAACGTGGTGGGAAATCAGCATGGGGTCACTGAAGTCACAGTGATTGTGTGATGAAAGAAGGGGCATGAATAGTGTGAGATACTGAAGAGAAAAAAGCTCATGAAAATGAGACTAAGAAAAAGGTGGTGGGATCTATTGATTAGCAGCGGCCTGTTGCTTAAAGAGGAAAACATTTGATTGCAAAGGGTTAGGGAAAATGTTTACCAAATGAAGACAATGAGGAAATTACACTCATTTTTTTTTTTAATATAAAAGAGAGAATTTTTTAGTTGATAGTGAGAAAAAGAGGAATTAAGCGGGAAGGTTTGCTTTTAGCTTTGGTTTTAAATGTATTCAAAATGGGAAGGAGATAAATGATTACACAAGATCCCAGAAGATCTTGAGTGAAGGTGAAGGTCCTGGAGATGGAGGAAATCCACTGGAGGACCCAGGGGCACAGGTTTGGGGACCCAAACCTACCTTTGTATAGAGAGAAAGGTGTCCTTTGGTTTCATGTTAGTTTAATATGGAAATAGTACATTAAACTGGAGAGAAACGTCAACTTATAAACCTTGAGCAGTATTTCAAGTAAATTGTTTTACAAATGTGTGTAATAAATAAATTCAATTTTAACCATACAATAAATATTTTATATTTTAATTGAGTTTTAAGTAATACGATTGGTGCATTGGACCACAGTACATATTAGAGACAGACAAGGAGCTTTTCTTAACATAAAGAAATAGAAACATTGTCACATCATTCAAGCTTCATCATTGGCAATGCTGAAATATTCCAATAATAGAACATAAATTGATTTAAAATTTCTTTTATAGCCTTTTGATTATTCCTGTTCATTTATTTTAAGCTCTTTTTATGACATAGAACTATACATTTAAAGTATTTTGAGTTTCCCATTTATTTTAAAGAATACAGATATGTTAAAAACACAATGAACTTATTATTCTGCTTGAAAAAATCAAATAAGAAACATAATATCTAGATATCTATTTAATGGAAGACTGTAATCTATTCAGAAGTCTTTGCTGACATATCCCACATCTTAACTCATTTCAGAAGACTTCCTCAGAAGCCCTTCTCTAGATAGTGTGTGTTCTTCAGTCGGAACAAAGAAGGATATCATCTTCTGATATTGCAGTAAAATGTAAGTGCAGCCCTGTAGGTTACGTTACCTGGAAATCCTTTCTTTGAAAAAGGATTCAGGGAGAAGCAAGCAGAACTGAAATCAACTTAGATAACTCAGCAATAGCTTCAACACCCCGTGTATCGTAAATGGCGATCTCACTTGATTTTATTTACCCTCCTGTCTCCATTTTGTTCTTAATGCCAGAGTTTGGAGTAAGTTTGGTTAAAACAAGTAATTGCTACAAAAGCCTTTGCAATGAATCAAGGATGAGGAATTAGACATAGCAGTGATGATTACAGCATAATTTCTCAAACTGTGTGCTTCAGCTATATGGATGATTCTAAAAACTGCTTTTGATCTAAACATATGATATTTGTCAAAGGGTACACGGGTATGTGGGGTGAAGTTGGTAGTTATTTAAACAAAGATGGAATTGTGTCATTACTGCAGCAGTAAGTGAGATTTTAAACAGTTTGACTCCTTCCAAAATGGAGTAGAAATTACTATTATTTGTCTTTCATAGAAGCAAAAATGTGTGGAGCACTATAACATACTAAAGGTTTTGCAAAGCATTGGGAAATGCAAAGATGATTTCTCTTCTTATATATCCTGACATTTAGCCTTGAACTGACTTTATCTCTATTCCAATTATTATGTCTGGAGTTAGGTGGTAGACCTTTATCGTTACTATTAGGTCTCTAGGCTATAAACTGTTGTACATGTTTGAGGAAATTTGTTTTGCAAGTTTGCGTGGAAGACACTCTCTGTAAGCGCTAAAAACAGTACATGCCATGACAACCATAGAGGGCACCGTGCAGTCATCCATTGAAGGGAGACCCCACTGCAAAGAATGTAGTGCAGCTAACACGCCTCCAGCCGCTGCAACCGTGGATTCATAATGTGCACACTCTGGCCATGCTTTCCCTGGGCTGCTCGCAGCTGAAGCCTGATCACAGTGGAATTACTACGGCCTGGCTCTTTCTATGCGATGGGGAATGCATCAAAGGAGCACCCTTTGCCCTGCAGCACTCTCTCAGCCCAGCTGGGACTGCCTCAGAGCTTACTGATGCTGAGGCTCCTCCTAACCGTCCCCCTGTCTCCACACTCTCCTTTCCTTTTATGTATGTCACACTTGCATCACAGCCTGACTGCTCTCCCTGCTCACTCCTGCCTTCTTTCCACTTTATTCTTCACAGATGTTTTCCTCAATAAATCTTTTGCACATGTAATTACATTCTGTCTTCTGTTTCCTGGAAGACCCAGACTGATACAATGCCAGTCCTCAAACTCGTACTTGATATATAGGATTTTTTTTTTTTTTTAATTCTCAGAGAGGGTCAGTACATTTCATTAGGCAGGACCTCCCCAAGATGTGCACAAACAGAAGTAGGATCCAGCTTCATGCTCCTTCTAAAGTACCATGAATATAAATTTGAAACAATAAATTTGTTTCAAAAGCAAATAGTTGGTTGTAGTTCAGGGAAAGTATGCAGAGCCAAATTTAAATGCCATTGCAGGCTCTGGAAATTTTCCTTGACTGAAATAGCCATTCTTTTTTTCAGAAATTCAATGAAGAGAAGTTTAAAAAATGCCAGTGCTATAAATCACAGAATAACGAGCCACAACTCATGGAACTTTTGCTAGCCCTTCATGTTACATACAATTCAACTGTTCAATCATGTTACTAACTTGTTCAGAATCTATCAGATTTCAAGTGAGGAGAAGATAGAACCTGGAATGTTGAAAGACACTTTCATTTCTCAACTTTGGCTACATATTGGTATTTACTCAGGTACTTCACATATTGATCTTTGTATACAGGGTCATGGGACTAAATCCTAATGCATTTAGAAACATAATAACCACACTAGTCTACTAGTCCATTAGACCAACCCTGTTCACAGGCCTCAGAGATACGATCTAAGCATTGGAAAGATTAAAAAGTTTTTAAAGTAGACTTTCTTTCGTTATCCATTTATGCATATGTGGGCATCTGGGAAGCAGTATATAATACAAGAACTCACATAACAGAAAATAGCCTTCAAAGTGATCCTGTAGTTAAGGGGGGACCAAACGAACCTGTGCCATAGCAACTTGAATACAATCTCTCTTAGTGTCTGATAAGAAATGGTTAGAATCAGTATCCCAAAGAATGCTGAAGCATGAGACCACAATAGGCAGCTTCTCCACTCTCTACTACTTAAACATTTTATTAAAAAGCAGATGTAAATATATGGCCCAGAGTCCTAGGCCTCTTCTTTTAGGTCCAGTCTATGTTTCTTTCAGCTAAATGACTGGGGTATTAAGGTTCCAAGATGGCTGTATTGAGCAGTTTGTATCAGTGAGGCCAACACATCCATGAACTTTAAAGACAGGTGGCTCTCCCCTTCAGCATATCATTTCATTAAATAATACTTAGAGACAGTAACACTAGTCATACATAACTGTTTAGTACTACTTCTTAAATACTGCAAATTTACTTCCCCATTTTATAGATTTCAGTATCTACTTTGGCCCTAATACTTCTCATTTTCTCTTTTTAGTTGTAGTTTACAGATCTCTTAATTCACACTTCTAAATACCATTTTAAGATTGGAATATTCGGAAATTTAGATGAAGGGTTTCTCAGTTATCTTTGACACCTCAAGAACCTACCAGCAGGCCAACACAAATCCCAGACTGGAAGAAAAGAGCATGGACCCTTGAGACTAGTACAAATGGGTTTTTATTTCATACTACATCCTAGTAAAGGAAGTAGATGTTGAAGGTGCCTTGGGCACTTGCCATCTTGTTATATAGTGCAGCGCTCTGGGAATATAGGTATGGGGCTGCCTTTCCATATTCTTGTTTACTTTGAAAGTCAGTTAGTTAGTTAGCCATAAGCCCAGGAAGCACCTTGGGATTCTGAGACCCCCACGGTCTTCACGTAGTTGTAAACATCATCGAGAGTCTGGGAATCTCTCTCATATGATTTCTAACTTCATGGGGAAACACAACCCCCCCCCCATACTCACACACCCACTCACACACATACAACCACCTCCTAAGGTAACTTGTTTGTGAACAAGATATGTATTACTGTACTACAGGGTGGTGAACTCATTGGCAAGGTGCTGCCTGTACCAACAGGCCAGGTTATTGAACTGAATGAACGGTGGACTCTTTGAATCTACACTGTGATAAGATGCTGTTAGTACATCTGCTGTGTTCTCAGAAGACAAGTATGCTATGTTAGAACAGTGTCAGAGTCATGATAACCATCTCATGTGGTTGAAATGAGAACTAAGTGAGTTAACGTAAATAACTCAGTAAATGTTAGTGTTTCTTTTGATAGACTTTTTGCCAAATTAATGCCAGGGATACTCAAGTCTATTCTAGGGAAGCAAACAGATACCAGTGGTTTCGAGCTAAGAGATTAGATTATAGAAGGATGCAAAAACATCAGCTCGGAGAAAATGCACTTAAGAATCAGTAACTTAGAACAGCAGGCAGGTAGTGGAGGACTGGAAGGTGGAAAACAGATGGTGAGGGCTTCTTTGCCCTCCATGTGGTTATGGTTAAAGAGATAGAGGGAGTAAGTTAGAAGTAGATTATTTTGGAGCAAGAATAATTCATAGAAAACATTCCTCAAGGACACATGCAGGTCATATGAAATTCACAATATCAGGGAAAAAATACAAGCATTTCAGGGCAATAGTGCTTCATAGGATCAGATGAATTGTGGAGAAAGGTGATGGGGTTTGAATCAAGGAAATGGCCAGTGGCTGGCGATCAGAGAAGGTGGCTAGGCTTCTAGGGATTACGGTCTGGCAAGAATTTGCAGTGTGCCAAAGAACCAAGTAGAGAGGTGTTATTCAGGGCAGTGCCCTGTCTTATACCTACAACTTTCATCTCTCCATGATTTCCTAGGGTAATCAGAATTTTTCATGTTTCATAGAAAACCTCGTTTAATAAGTATTGGTTAAAAGAGATTTTTTTTTGTGGAGTTGACCCAAGTTTCTTCCACTTGACTCTAAGTGTATAAATATATATGCATATAAGTATGCACATAATATCATGGTTTGATTTTAATTTCAAATATCTAGTGATGATAGAACAGAAGGTAGGAAAAAATTTAGAAGTGCATGTATTATAAGACATACTATAGCAATAATATATGAAATCAGATAAACATAGGTTTGAATTCTATCGCTCAGTCCCTGAGTGAACTTAAATAAATGCTATAGAGTCTCTTCATCTGTGATACAGAGATAATAATATCTACTTTATGGCTCCTTGAAAATATTAATTAAAATAAGTTATATAAACTGCTTATTATAGTTCAATAGTGTAGTGACTTTTCTTCTTAATCTTGGTTTTATGATAATGTTTACAATCAATGAATTTATCCCCAAATTAAGGAAATGTTCACTCAGAATTTTGTTGGTCTTTTTATAGTATATATGGATTTATCAGATATGGTAGAAAACATAAAAACTGCTATTAAGATATTTCTAGGCCAGGGAAAACAAACTGTGGCACACAAGCCAGATCCAGTCTCCCATCTGCTTTGTAAATAAAGTTTTATTGGAACACCATTGCAACCATTTGTTAACATATTTGTCTATAGTTACGTTTATATTGCTAAAGTAGATTTGAGTGGATTTGGAAAATGTAGTATGTTTAGAAAAGCCAAAATAATTTACAATCTGACTTTTTATAGAAAAGTTTGCTGACTCTTCTTTCAGACTGTCAGTGTTAAATTTGAATAAAAATCTACTGGTTGGTAAAAATGATTAAAAAATTATAACCAACTATATTGCATAATTTTATAGAAGCAATTTCAATAACAATTAATGGATAACCCATAAAAGAAAAGAGTAGGTATTATATAATATAGATAATTTATCATTTAAATATAATGCCATCTAAATATCAGGCTCAACATAACCATAGTATTTAGAGGAATGCCATTCAATCTGATTTTCCAATTCATTACAATAAATCAACCATTGGCTAGAAATAATACTGTTGGAAAATTAGAATCAAGAGGCAAAGGAATTCCTCAACTTTGCAAAGAGATAATTTTCATTAACTGTTACTTATTTTAGAGCTGCTGTAGGAGTAGTAATTGCAGCAGTGCCAATATCACCTTCAGGACCATATGCAGGGCATGCAGGATCTGTGTTCCTATCAGTTGGGACCTCTCTGGGGTCTCTTTTGTAAACGTACTCATCCCATTATTGAGAGATGCACCCTCATGACCTAATCACTTCACGAAGGACTCACCTCCTTATACCATCACATCAGGGATTAGGTTTCAAGAAATGAACTTGGGAAGGACAAAGACATTTAGTCTATAGCTGGTAGAAACAAATACAGACTTTATTTTTTCAAAAAATCTGTAACTATGATAAACAATCTACAATAAAATCAAAGTAAAACTATATTCCTACCAGGCTAATATATCTTAAATCATCTATGTATTATTCCATTGTTTTTCATCTATTAGTGGCAAAGGGCATGTCTCTGGAGCTGAGCTGCCTTGGTTTAAATCTAGGTCCTCAATCTGCTACTGGGTAATCACTCTGGGCTTCTGTTTTCCTATCTGTGTAGTGGGGAAAATCACAGTATGTATCTCATAGAGTTTTAAAGATAAAATGGGTAAAATAAGTATAAAGTACTAGTGGCCATGGATTTTTGTCATTACTATACTGTTTTTGTATAATTGCAAACCATAGTATTAAATTTCATATCTGTATTGTTTTTAAATTTATATATAAACATAATATACATCAATTTAATATAATTAGCATGATATTAAGTATCTTCACATATTCCTACAACATGCTTACCAAAGGACATTAGCAATAATACCATACTGAAATGACAAATCCTAAATAAGATTATTTTTTAAACAAAAAAATCAATGATAAAACTAATGAAACATGGTTCTATGCATTGCTTCCAGTTTTCTTCTATCAGATCTTCATTCAAAGCTGTTACATTTTAATGTGGTCTGAGGACTTTAAAAAGATCCTGCATTTATCAATTCTGTTCACATTTGAACCATTCTGAAGTGAGAGGAAAAAAAGGTTTCAGCTCCATTATTACAAATGCTGACATGTTTTATCTTTAAAATTACAATTATCTTCGAGAAATAGTTGTACTTCAATCAAGTTTAAATATATGGCAAAACAAATATATAAATCATTTATTTTGGGTAAAATAATTAGTAACAATTCTTTGTCCCTTTTTCCAGTGTTAACCAGACACACACACACACACACACACACACACACACACACACACACACACACACAGATGAGCTTCTCTTTCTAAAGGCACAGATGAGAGGGTGAGAATGAATGGATGACCAAAACCTCAGGTCTCCATGGAAGGCCTGAGCAAGTTAGTAGTTCAGTGATCATTTTGACAGAACTAAATAAACTGCCCAGAATCCATTGTCATCCATGACTGAGAAAGGCGAGTTTTTTTCTATTTTTTTTTTTTTCTGGCCACATTCATACTCTAGTTTCTAAGGTTATAGTTCAGTGTAACTGGCCAGAAGGTGAATGACTATGCTTTCACAAAGATCAGAAATTTGTTCTACATGAGCTTTTCTCTGTTTTGATGAGTTGATCAAGAGCATATACGAAAAGAGAAATGACTTCCTTACTGAGTCCAATGTTACGCCCCCCTTTAGCCTTTAGAAAACATCCCCTGTGTTCACCTGCCATTAACATTGCACCTGGAGCACTGCAGCTGTAAGTGGTCACAACAAGGATCTTGCTAATAAACACTTATGAAAGCACCGTGAGGCTAAATGCTTCCCATCCTGACCTGGTGCTTCGCATGGTAAACCAGTCAAAATTGTTAAACATTTGAATCCTGACATCCAAAATTATGGATATTCTACTTTGATTCCATTAAAGAGATATCATTTAACTATCCATATGCCTTGATTTTTTTCTGAGCAAATGCTTTCTATTTGCTACAAGCCCTAAGCTTTTCTTGAATTATGCTACCAATTTATAGATAGTCATTGTTTCAGTGAAAAATACTCTTAGAATGTCTGAAATGCAGAAAATAGTATCAAAGCTGGAGGTACGATATCTGAATACTTAGTGCTACTACTGTCATGGGAACCTTGGATTAATCATTTAAGTTTTCTGAATCTTGGTTTACCTAAATATGAAAAATCTCGACCACCTGACTTCGAATGTCCCTACCGCATATAATGTTTTAGGCATGTGATTCTACTTTTTGTAAAATCTCTCTAACCATTTTATTCAGCAAACTCTCACAATTTTCTTAATTCATTTTCATGCATAAGGTTGCCTTAAGGGTTAAAGATATTACTGAATGAGGAATGAATAAAATAGAGTCTACAAAGAACAGATAGAGATCGTATTTAATATAAGCCGTAGTCCTACTTAAAACAAGTGAAATTTAAAGGACCAGTCAAGAATATCATGACCAAATATCCTTGCAAAATGAGAGATAGGAAGAGATTTTGAGAGCAAAATTGAAAAAGAGTAAGGAAACTATACTTCATAAACTAGAGAAGAGGGAGAATGTTAACTTGGGAGATAAAAGAATGAGAGAAAAACAACTTAAAGAGGAAGTGCTAAAATTAAAAAAGACAACTCAATGAATAATGCAAATTATATTTACAAATAGTATTTTTTCAATTGTATATAAAAAGCCTTATGTTTGGAAAAAATCAAAGGCAATGTAATTATCAGGACTGAGGGTAACAAAAGACTTCAATTTTGATTTGTTTCTCAAAATAAATAAAAAAATAAAAGGTAGAATGAAAGGTGATAATATTATTTAGTGTTTGCACTCCTTAAGTATTCTCAAGAATGTTCTTAATTTTAATCTAAGTATAATATAATTTTTACTTTTATTACTTTTTGTTTTCTAGCATCTTTAGTAGAGAGTCCAGGCAATATGGAAGACTAGTCTATCACAGAACTGGTCTCAATGGTGAATTTGCCCTAACATAGTAATTTCATATTTCTGTTACCTTACATGAAACATAGTTTATTATGGAACTTGATAAACAATAGCCAATCACAAAAAAGTAATTTGTAAATAATACTGGAAAAAGGGTGGAAAGATCTGAGTTGTTCTCTCAACTATTATTTAGTAATTGAGTAGTATTTGGCAAATCACTGTGAATCTTATTTTCATTATACATAAAATCTGGATTGCCTAAGTCACAGTATTGCTATAGCAGTTAAATGAGATGGTAACACACTAATCTAGATGCAGAACTGATTTTCAGAATGCTTGAAGGCTTATGGGAACAAATCAAATCACTAGAAAGAGAGAAGGATTGAAGACACAAAGGCGGAGGATCTGGGAGCCAAACTATGGTTTCTGAGAAGACAAGATGGGGTGACATTCAGAGTACAAGATGATATGACTCATTTTCTCTTGGATGAAAGACCTGGGAAAAGGAGAACAGGGAAGTTTGTGGATTTGGTGACAGGTGTTTGTCTCTCTTAGGAAGTGGCTATGATTATTGGCTCTACATGATAAGGTTATGAACACACTGAGGAGGACTTGAAAGGGAGGTCCAAGTTCACATGGAATTTCAATTAATGCCAATAGCGTTGTTAAAGGAGGAGAAAGTTTGAGGCATATTGAGGTATATCCCTGGAGACACCCTGAATTCTTTCCTGGAATCTATCACTGATGTGTCACTTAAAGCTATTAAACTTATATCACACACATATACACACACTTCTTTTCAATCATGAAATGAGAACAATATGCATCGTTTTGTGTTTATTATGGCATGTTAGACAGAAGAAAATAATTAAAATTTTTTCTTGCAAGAAAAGTGGGAAAGTTTTAGAAATTTAAGCTTTTAAAATTACATTAATAATTTTGTAAAACTAAAAGAGCATCAGGTCATGAGTTAAAGAGGGAATTCAAGAAGATTCTGTGCCCCTTGCATGAAAACTGGCTTCCTATGGTAGGATTTCCAGTAAGCCCAGGCATGGCCAGTAGGTGTGAGAGAGAATGAAACTTTTGAGAGTAAAGGACACTGTGAAATAATTCAAAAGGGTAGAACATGTAATGATGGAAAGTAATGCATTTGAATACCATTAAGAGCTGTGCCTCACATTGAAAATATAAGCAGATCTGTGCCTCGATATTTGACGTTTGTTTATGCCTCTTTGAACTCTTCCTTTCTGAGAAGCAATAGTCTTGAAAATAGATTTCTTAATATGTTTCTTCTAAAGAATATTTACAACTGAGGGAAATTTTTCTTGCTTATATTCAAGTCTACCTCTCTGTTCTTTGAGAAAACTGATAAACAGGTGTCATCTGCCTATAATCTACCCCAACCCAAATGATGGCATGATGTTGATTTGCCACAAGTAACCCTGTCTTGCTTTGTAAATATGAAAAACTGAGGCTGAAAGACTTAGCAAGGCGGCACACTGAATTTAGGAGAAATAGTACTTGCAGCTTCTCATAGTCTGTTAAGACAATTTATTGTGAAATAATATTGCTTAATTCATAGTAAAAAAGAAAAAAAGTTCCTGAATAGTGACAGTTAGAAAAAGTAATAAATATGCCTACTGCCAAAAAAAATTATCTGAACACAGAAATAAACCTTGATAACTTGGAAATGATTTTGAACCACCGAGTAACGATAATGCTGTCTCCTGTCACACAAATACTTCCTTACCACAGTAACATTTGAATGGTGTCTACCTTTAAAATGTTTTTATTTTCAACAAAAAATATAACAGTCAGAGAGGGTTGTATTAACCTACTAAGAAGAGGATACACTGATCAATATGAGAACTAAGTTTTCTCTGTGTGTATTTATTCCTCCAAAATTCTGAAGGTATGAATTTTGAATATCAGTAGAACTTAGAAAACAATGCCAATAGTCCAGATGAATGTAAATAATGAATTAAATCATCTTAGAAAATTGCTTTCTGCCTCAGTTAAACAGGCTGGGCCAGTTCGTCTAACAATACAGAAGTCTCTTGAAAATTTTATCGTAATTCTTTATTGCTCTTCCTTCCTAAGCACAGAGAGAAAACTTTTCTGAAAAGCCAATTTCTTATCTGAAATTATAGGATAAAATTGACGATAAGAATCAGGCTCACTTGCTACTAACTTTCTGGTTGCTGAGGTCAGTAGCTAATTTATCTGGGAGGAATAAGACTTACTTTTCTTTTACTCTCTTACTGCCATCAAGTGAGTATCTTGAGAGGCCAATTAGTGAGAAAGCACCTAGCAACTTAGAGAAGGAGAATCAGTTGCCAGTAAATTACCTCTCTAATCTTTTAAGTTGATGTAAATATCAAATGTTATTTAAGGACCAAACAGTTTGAACAGTGAGCAATAAACATCCTTTTCTTTAAAGGCTGAAAAACATAATAAATTAGGTTACAATGTGGGGATATAGGTTTATAGACAGAAAAATGGTTGTTGACTGACATATTAAAGTTTTTATTTTTTAGCCTTGTTAACCAAACTTTCCTTGGAAACATGTTAATGGGATGTTCAGAATAGGTGGCTCAATAATTATAATGTCCACATTGTTGATACATAATCTATGCTGTAATATAATTTAAAGAGTTAACTATGCTGTCGATAGGAACATGTTTAAATTTAAACAAGATATGTTCAATATATTACTTTTAAAAGTAATACATGTGCTACTAATTACCTAAGATGATGTCATAAGATTCTTCTGGATTTCTCACTTAAAATACTAATTTATA
Source organism: Rousettus aegyptiacus (assembly GCF_014176215.1). Taxonomy (NCBI): domain Eukaryota; kingdom Metazoa; phylum Chordata; class Mammalia; order Chiroptera; family Pteropodidae; genus Rousettus; species Rousettus aegyptiacus. The sequence goes on from NW_023416286.1 coordinate 30,216,772, forward strand.
TGTGAAAAGGTCTAATTACATTTAATAATGCTATAGCTAATAATCAAAGTAGGTATTACTGAATTTCATTAAATAAATTTAAAAAATAATCACATCTTCAGGTAATGTCGATACAAATTTGTTATTGATTAACGTGGGGAAAAATGAGGTTATATTTTTAGAAAAAAATAAGAAAAATGGGTCATTCTTTTTTTTCCCCACCAAAATCTTGGCTCTTTTCACAATATCCAAAATTATAACCAACTTTCTTTCATGCCTGCAGTGCCTGGAAAATTTTGATCACCTTAGATCAAAGGAAATTCATAAAGAGCTTCATAAACATTCATTGAGTTCCTAATATCAATCTCAGGCTAGGTGCTGGGATATGCAAGGGAAAAGATGTTGTTCTTGCTCTGAGTGAGCGTATATTGGTGCAACAGGATAATCAACAATTGAAATATGTTGTGGTAAGAGCTATGAAAGAGGACCATATAGAACTATGACCAAGTAGGAGGAATGCTTGCTGCTTGGAGCTGAAGGGAGCAGTAGATAAGTGAAAGCTCAAGCCACATTGGCCCTGAAGGACAAAAAGGGCTTTGCCAAATGGACAGGGTATTCGGGGTCTCATCCAGAAAATAGGATCTAGATATATAGCACTGGCTAATATATCTAAGATTATTAGTAAACTGCCTGGATTATCAGAAGGAAAAAACAGAAATCTCAAACAGGAGGACTCTCTAGCCATAAAGATGAAATAATTTATATCATAAGAATAATGAACTAAGTACAGAAATTAAGAAGGGGAAATGACTGAGACAGGAAATTAAATGAGTCTAGGAGATGATGATCCCCTTTTTTTGCATTCAGCTTCCATCTTTAGAAATGTTGTTACAAAATATAAATCAATATTATACCAAGAATAACAGAAGTTTAAGTAAAATAAAGAACTCACTCAAAACACTTCCATCACAACAAATGTAACTGTTTTCCCTTTTCATGATATTTTCCAATTCTTAAACATATATACAAAGTTTTGGATGGTTACATACAAATATAGAAACAATTAATATTTTGCTTTTCAGTTAATAATGTAATAATCATGCATTGGCTTATGTCTGCCATATATTCCAGAAAACATGTTTTTAATCTGTGGATATGTCATAAAGCTTTTAAATATTTTTAGAAGTTGCACAATATTTAAGTGGATTACCAGAATTTCCTTGGAGTTTGCCAGTTTAAGTTATAGGCAATATTTTGTTGCCATAAACAATGTGGCAATAAACTTGCTTATGCATTTTCCCTTTTGAATTAGTTTCTTATAATTCATTCCTAGAAAATTAATAGGCTAAATATGTAAATATTTTAATAGCTATTGATACATATGTTTGCATTGTCTTTATAAACTATGTGTGTTTAAGCATCTCTCTCCCAACTAGCCTCCAAATTATTTGAGGTTAGAGATCATGCTTTTTAATTAATGGTCTCCAGGACCTAGCACATTGCTTGGCACCTAAGAGATGTTCAATAATATTTGTTAAATAGCTGTGGCTGGTAATTGCCACCGGCTACCCTTATTTAAAGAAATATACTTGGGGTTTTAGCTGGCATGTCATGAACCTACCTTAAATATAGCCTTTCTTAGCTTCTCATGCAAGATATGTGTAGCTAATGTTAGATGTGAAGTTGAATTCTGGCTAGTGAATGTTATATATGATTTCCAGGGAGGCTACCGAAAAGATGGCATACCTGGACAATTATTCTTTTGTCCATTCTACAATTATCTTTCCTGATGCCTGGAATGTAGAGGTGATAGCTAGAACTCCAACAGCCATTTTAGGCAAGGAGTTAACAATGAGGATAGAATCCAAGTACTAGGATAATGAAACAAAAAATAGAAGTAGTCTAAATCTCAAATAACCATGAAGTTGTCACATCTTCCCTTGACTGCCTGTGTTAGGACTTATTTTACATAAGAAAAATAGACACCGACCTTACTTAAGCCCATTTAATTTCTGGAATTGATTTCTTAACAACTGAACTAAAAAGCTACTGATAAAACACTGTTGAAGGAACTGAACAACTGATAAAAATAATAGTGTCAATAAAATTGAGAGCATCATTTGACCCCAACTTTGACTACATATATTTTAGAATTTATTAATTTTATAAATTAGAAATGCCAACTCAGATTCTAAAATTTACATTTATTTCATTATTAGAAATGTTTACTAACTGTATTTAATATTTTGTAATTATCTCTGGACAATACAGTTATTTGAATCTTAGAGCTGCCACCAGTTTTTATGAACTCTTCATCTGGTATACAGAATATAGTAAGAAGTAAACCATGACACAACACTTATTTTTCCTCATCTGTTTTTTTCTTTATTTGAGCTATTTATTGTTTCTATAACATTTTACATTAGCATATAATGCATTTCTAATTTTTTTGAGAAAACAAATGTATTATTCCTGTAGAGAACTGATAAATACTAACATTTATTTATATTTATTTCCCCAAGATTCATTTTGATTTTCAAAGCCATCTGAAATTGAATTTAGAGAAATATATCTCCTAATTTTTTTACATTTAATTTTAAAATGTCCTTGAATATTAACTATAGTAATTCACCAGAATTTGAATTCTGGGTCTAACTAATACACTGCTTAACCTCATGTTTAAATTTCTTCACCTGCAAAATTAAGAAAATTTTTAGGATAAACAGGGATTACAAATATGAAGTGTTAGCATAGTGCTTAGCCTATAACATTAGTCCTATAGTAGCTCCTTTTCCACAAACTAAGCATTTTGGTGCATTCGTAAACCAAAAGGTGGAAAACAATTACATTAGCTCAATGTTTAGTTCTCTTTTAAATTAATTGTCTCTAAAATTTCGAATATGGCTCTCTTTTGAGATGTTTTTAATTTGTACTGTTTTAGAGGTACATATGTCAATCTAGATTTTTTTCCCCCAAATCAAATGATGTGTTCTTTGTTTTTCAGAGTGAAGCAGGTTTCCCTATGGTAACAGCAGTACAAAAAAGGGACAAATAGCTCTGCAGTTAATACTCTTCTTACTAGATAGTTTTTCCAAAATATTTGAAGGTGATTAATGCTTATTCCTGGGAAATTGGTAAAGTTTGCTGGACTCTGGATTTAGTGAAAACATTTAACTGAAGAAAGCTTCTGAGAAGGTAAAACATTCATTTTTCTTTGCATTTAGTTCCCAAATGGAGACAAATAGCTTAAAAGCAATATTAACCTCAATGTGCTTAGGCTATTTATCTTCATAAGAAACAGTCTTAAAACAAGAAAACAAAGCCCATAAAAATCATTTTATTTAATCACACAAGTATATCTCACCAAAAATCTTTAGTTATTTCCTTAGGGCTTAATTCTAACCTCAGTAACTCATGCACAAATTCTATGGATGTCAATGGAAGCTGTGCATGTAGAACTCTGGGCCAAATTTGGTTGTCATGGATGAATTAGCCAAAGAGGGCTTTAGATCAATTTTTGTCAAACATGAAGTGCTCTCAGTCTGTAATCCTTTTCCATCTTTCCAAATTTATCGACCTAATTCAGTAGTAATTATTGAATCTCCATAATATACATCAAGCCACACTTTCATGCATGCATCATAGAGGCAGTGGCCTTAAAACATTTACCTTCCCACATTAATGTTAATAATATTGCAGTAATATTTCATTGTAGCCAAAAGAGAATACTGTGACATGCTCTGCGACAAGGTCAATTTCACTTAGGAAAAAATGCTAACATTTTAAAGTCAGCCATTAAATTAGAGTTATTATTGCATTTTCGTTATCTTGTTACAGGGCAGTAATCTGATTTCACTAGTGTCACAGTTATTTAGGTAGGCTTACAATATTTATTTAAAGTCACAACGTATAAGTGAAAAAATTTATTTCATTTTCTAAGTTCCAAAGAATTATGTTTCAGAAAATCTATCTTTGAAAACATTTATCTAGGTATTTTTAGCATGTAAATTTTTCTCTGTAAGGTAAAACTTCTTTAAATTACAGGCAACTAGTTAGAATAATGTTGCTTCCCTCCGGGCCTAACCCCAGAGCTCTCCTTAGTGAGTAAATTTAATGCTAAATTTTTATGTACCTTGAGCTACACATCATAATTGCTCATATAATAAGTAGCTGCAGATGCTGCCACTGAGCATCTGAAGGGAGCTCTTAATGACTCATCCTCTTTCCTGAAGTCATTTACTGTCCTTTTCCTCAAGGGCAGGGCAAGAGACATCCATAGATATTGTGGTGAATTATACTCAACTGTATGCCGTATTATACTCAGATTGAAGTTAGCCTCACATGTCTTTTGCAGAGCTTTAAAAACGAAAATCCTTGGGCCCTGCCTACCTCAATTTTTGGTCGTGTGGTCTGGTGTGAGTGCTGTATTTTTAACTGGCTTCTTCATGGTTCTGTTGCTATTCATCCATGGCCCTCGCTTTTGATGAACATTGACATCCTAAAAGTGGAAACTGACTCAACGATAAGAAGTGTGATGCAAATTACAGGGTCAGGAGTGCTGTGTGCATATTGTCATTTGCATCAGTTTGCCAAACAGAGAAAACTTCATGTAAAGGAGGCCTGATAACCACCTGGCCTATAAAAGGTACTGTGTAATTGGGAATTAAATCAAGTGCTATTTTTTATTTACTTTGTTGTATCTTACAAACATTGCCACTCTGATAGTTTCTGTTGTGATTCTTACATCACTATTATCTATGACTGTTAGGAGCTAAGTGTATAACTTTTTTGTCTTGAAGGAGGATTTAATTAATAATTACACCAGGATAACAGGCATGAATGGTGAACTGGGACCTCTGTTCCCTCTAACTATAAGATATAAAGTTGAATTGTAAAGTCATACTCAGGTTTCACTTTCTGGTATTTGTGCTTATGAAAGAGAACAAACCTGAGGATAATGACAGTTTTTCTTATCTCCTCACTTCATTAGCATAGTGGTTCATACCTATTTTATATTATTTTTCGGGATTGTGCTTTTTATTAATATAAGAATACATTTGGTCAACTTCTATTAGTTATGTTAGCAGAATAAGATGTTCATGTAAACCCTCTCACAGATAACAATGGGGAAATTTGGACACAATTTTAACTACTACTTAAAGGCCCTGGAAATCATGCAGAAGTGAATGGATTCTTGCAAAACTGCCACTGGAGGAGGGAGTTTACAGTTTTTTTGTTTGTTTGTCTGTTTTGTTTGTTTTTTGTTTTTGTTGCCCTAGGACACTTCCCGATTCCCAGGATTATGGGGTAGAAAATCACAAGCAGTCTTTCTGTCTTGGCTTGAGACAGCAAAGGGAGGCCAGGGTTTGGAAAAACAGCTTAAAAGTATCTCAAACCAGACAAAAGTCATTGAAGAAAATACTACCGAATAGCTGCTACTAGGAAAGGGTGAGGGCCCTGAGTTTTTAGCTTTCCTGACCAAGCATGCTCCCTGAAAGCTGGGGCAGTGAGAACAGAAAACCGTAACCGTATTCGCTGAGTAAAAGACGACAAAAAGAATGCACTGTTGGAAGAGAAGCAGGAAATTTAAGAAGAACATTCTGGAAGTGAGAGGGAAAGAGAAAGAACAGACCCCCAATCGAGTATAAACTCTGTGCAAACCCCAGGCAGACTTCTAAACTCCATGTGCTGTGAAGACTCTGGGGGCTTAGGGCAGGGAAGGGCAGGCAGACACCAGAGAGAAACTTATCCTTAAAAGACTTCGTTGCACTGGGAGAATTTTGTGAGTTCACTGCTTTTTGAAAGGAAGGCGTTTTCTAATCCTTGCACACTCCTGTGACAGACTGAAGCCTTGTTGGGTAGAGGTGTCAGAAGATAGATTTGCAAGTTGGTGGAGAAGACGAAGCTTTAAGAAGCTTTCCCAGAGGTAAGGGATCCACAGAGACTATAGACCACATAATCCGGACACAAATTTTGCCCAAATGCTTTAATAATCACCAAATTCTACAAGCACAGTGGATATGCAGGGGGCACCAGGCTGAAAAAGGAGTGCAGTTTGAAGTTTGAGTCCAGAGACGTTAACTGTCTATTTAGAAATAAAAATGAAATGAGGATCCTCTGTTGGTATGAGCAATGTACAGCCAGGATAGAAACAAACACAAGGAAACTGGATGCGGTGGTCAGCGTGGGTCCATGAGGACAGCTGAGGACAAGAAACCCAGCCCTTCTCCTGTTTCAGCATCACTCAGCATCACAGAGCACTGACTACGGAGCAAAACTGCCAAGGTTTTAATTCCTGCTTCACAATTTACTAGCTGTGTGAATTTCAGAAAACTGTTTAACTTTTCTGTGCCTCTGTTTTCTCATTTCTAAAACAGCAGTAAAAATAGTGCTTCCTGGTTGGGGCATCTGCGAAAATTTAAATGAGTTAATATATTGAAGGCACTTTAGAACGGTGTGTATCATGTTAGCTATTATGACGATAATAATATGAATGAGGAGGATGATAATACAATCTTTCTTCCAGCACTTACATGCAATTTCAGGGTGAAAGGAGAGTGAGTGGTTGGAGGGAGAAAGCTTGAGTTTATTAAAAACACTCTAAATTGGGTTTGATGATGTTAAAGTACAAAGTAACAGTAAGAAGCACAATATACAGTTACATGGACAAAATTATGTCACCGTATAACCAAATTCGTGGTTTTAGATTTGTGCCTACTGTTCACACACACACATACGTGCATGCTTACATACAAACTCATATGTGCTATTGGCTTGCAGAGGGCATATTGGATTATATCTTGTTTTTTCCATTCTGTCTGTTTTATAAATAGCCTAATTACAATTCTAACTTCCTCTTTTTTAATCTCAGAATTGAGAAAGTTAAAAAATTCTTATCTTTTCAAAAATCTTGTTTTATTTCTAATATTACTGCATTTTGCTCATGGAATGTCATCTATAAAGTTCACGAATAGTTTCAATTCCATTTAGTTATTATAGGTTTAAAATTTTTCATATTATTTTAAATTCTTTCTTCTTTGATCATTCAGGCACTCCAACTCTCACTGTTGCCTACCATGGATATCTTATTGGCTAAACATGGGGATGCAAAGATGAGTAAAATTCCATTTCCGTCCTTAAAGTTCTCACAAGGCAATGGAGATACAGACTGTCAAATAAGAAGGAATCATATAGCAGTATTAGATGTAGGCACAAAGGTATAGTAGCAGCATTAAACGATTGATTCAAATTAATTAGAATAATAGATTCAAAAATTGGAAAGGTAGATCTATGAGGGCTTTATGAAAGAAATGTTTAAGAAGCATCTTAAAACACGGGAAGGCATTCTTTAAATAGAGAAGGAAGAAATTTTAGGAACAATGAAGATTATGTATAAGTCGGAGTAGCATAAAATAATAAGGAAGTTCAGAGAATTGTAAATAATTCCCAATTTTGAAGCATAGTGGGAGGCAGGGAGGAAAACCATGAGATCTGATGGGAAGACAGAATGCAGACTGTATTTTCATTGAATTCATACATAACAAGATTGTGAAAGAAGGCCCTAGAGTGAAAATTGACAAAAGGGTATAGGTTTTAGGCATACCTGCTTTAGGACTTGGAAACTAATCTGCTGTGCCAGGGGAGAGAAGGTGGTGCGGGTGGGATTTTCAGACTGTGGGAAAAGTCAGGTGTTCAAAGGAACTGAAGGATTACTTAGATTTCTGGCTTAGGTAGCTAACGACTTTATTAATAGATATTACATTTCTATGATAAAGTACAAGCTGACAAGAAAGATGACTCTGTATCTGTACACAGACTAAAATTCCTGTGCAACACCTACAATGGTACTGCCAGTCAGAAGTTGAGAATTAGAATTTGACATCTGGAATCTAAAATAAAAGTAGAGATGGGACACCTGTGTTTGGAAAGGATTAAAATTCTACCAATTCACTTATGTAGAGTGAGATGAGCAGACAACTGAGGAAAGAAGTAGGAATTGTAAATGAAACTCTATTAGTCAGGGTTCTCTAGAAACACAGAACTAACAAGATGTATATCTATACATCTACATATCTACATACATCTCTCTCTCTCTCTCTTTTTCTCTCTCTCTCTCATCTCTCTATCTATATCATCTATCTGTATCTATCTATCTATTCAGGTTTATTTTAAGGAATTGGCTCAGGCTCTTATGGAGCCTGACAAGTCCAAAAATACACAGAAGAGGCTGGCAGTCTGGAGACCCAGGGAAGAGTTTCAGTTTAAGTCCAAAAAAAAACAAAAAAACAAACAAACAAACAAAAAACTGGCCAGCAGAATTAAATTCTCCTTGGGACAGAGCAATCCTTTTTTCTATTGAGCCCTTCATCTGATTGTATTAGGCCCACCCACATTATGGAAGGTAATCCATTTTACTCAAAGTCTACTGATTTAAATATTAATCTCCTCCAAAAAATATCTTCATAAAAACATCTAGAATAGTGTCTTACAAAATATCTGGGTACTGTGGCCTAGCCAATTTGACACATAAAATGAACCATTACGGAAACTGAGGAAGATTCAGTAATAAAGGCGGAGCAATGAGAGAGAGAGAGAGAGAGAGAGAGAGAGAGAGAGAGAGAGAGAGAGAGAGAGAGAGAGAGAGATTTCATTAAGTCAAGAAAGAAAACCATTTTAAGAAAAATCAAGTGATTTAGAAGGCTTTAAGCAGGATATGAACTGAAATATGCTACTGGATGAAGCAACAGGAAGTCATTGTGATAGAATAATTGTTTTTTCACAAAAGCCAAAGAACAAAGAGTTTAGAGGTTAATATGAGGGGAAAAACAAGAGACATTGTATGGTTTGTGAATAGAAGTTATGGAGTGAAGGCCAAAGAGAGAATAGGGTGAAGGGGTCTCTTTTTTCTATAGGATTTGGAAAGAAATAAAATAAGCCTGCTATAATTAACACATTGGCTGATGATAGTAAAAGTGACTGTAGCTCAGCATGTTAACACTCTAGGTGTAACTGCATTTTAACAGGATTCATAGAAACATGATACTCTCATCCTAAAAAGTGATTCTCTCATAATGAAATTTTAGTAAAATTTGAAGGGAGGGAGTATTTTCAATGCCTGTTGAGTTTCTGTCAATCAAACAAAACCACATAGGTAACTGCCTTCTCAGCAAGACAGAAGAGGTGAAAAATGGCCATAACAGTACATTGAGTAATTTTTACCATTCTTCCCCAAATTATTTATCATTATTGATTAATACTGTAATCGCTAACAAAGAACATTTAACATTCACAAGTAAATTCTTATGTTATTACAAATAATATTTTCATTTATCTTATATCTCCTGGTAACTAACCTTTTGGGAAGGTCAATACACAGTAATGGGGAGAAAATAGAAATGAAATATTTCATGAAATACATTGTCAGTAGTTAGATCTAGACTTAGCTTTTGACGTTTAGGCCAGTTCTCTTTTTTTGCAAAACCTATTCCATTCTAAAATTAATGAAACATTATATCATGGATACATAGTACACGAACTAATTTATTCCTATTATGGCCAATTGTTGTGGTTTACATTATAGAATAAATCACATGACCTATATAATATTTTGTTTTCTTCAAATCCTTGACACACTAAAGGGTGAAGACACTATAGTTTGAGGCCTAGATTTTCATTCCATAAATGTCTGGACAGTATAAAAAGTCTTCTCTAGCAGGCTCTCATAAAATAAACACAATTTGGTCATTCCCACAAAATAAACTTCCAGCAGCTGGCAACAGACATCTAATGTGAAGCAGGAGGTAATCTCACTTGTTCCACTTGAGTTAGGCAACAGAGTGCTTTGCTGCATTAAGAACCTCCATTCAGTATAATGGGCTGGGGGTCACTTCATCTAATGATTCCCATTATATTGAGGCAATGTAATCATTTCAGTGGTTTGTTTTTGATTCAAGAATGAGAAATTTCAATGTAATAAGAAAACTAGTATCAATTAGTTTTATATATCTGATAAAATACTAGTCCACGAGACTTCATGTTTTTAAATAGATTTGGAAGAGAATTAAAAATAAGATCCAATACTGAAGAATTTATTACCAAAATCTGTTCTTCATGCGATTAAGAGATTTGGGAGGAAGGTAGGTTTTAATGTTTTGGATGCCCTAGTTTTCCATTCCTTGTCTGGCACAACTATCAGCAGTTTATTTTCAGTATGGCTTCTTTATGTCAATGACAATAGCTGACTCGGCTTTTTCTGAAGGATAGAGTAGGGACAAGAGAAAAGGCATTAACTTTTGTACAAAAAGGACTTTGCATGTATGATTTCAGTCTATCTTTACAATAGTCTCATGAGTTAGATACAACTAAGCTTGAGCCGTATGAAATTACTGCTATGCGGATCAAAGGTTTTACAATCTTGGCAATCTCATGTGGTTCAAACTAAAGGTATTCTCACCTTAACAATAAAACAAACCAAGGCTCACAGGTGTTAAATAATTGACTTATGTTCAAACAGCTCGTATATTGCACAAAGATAAGTTAAATTCTGTCTTGTTTTTTGTTTTGTTTTGTTTGTTTACCATTCACTTCCTTAGGAAAATAAAATTCTAAAAATTAGACTTACAAAAAGATTTGAGTTCCAGAGTTCTCCAAATCCACCGCTAGACTTTATTTCTATTCTATGCTTAGAAGTTGCCCAATCAAGTATGTCAAAGAGACACAGGAGGCAACTCAAAAAGCTCAAAGCTGGAACAATTTAAGCAACAAAAGAAAGTAACCTCGGATTATAACCCACTGTATAAAATACATACCCATTAGTTATAATGATATAAATGACTGAATAAATAAATAGATGGAAGAAAACAGACTAATCTCCTGTGCAAAAGTTTAAATAATTTATGTGGATACTGTGACCTCAAGGAAGTTGAGCATAACTTCCCACTGCTTAAGTGAGAGCTGTGCACGGTGACTTTCCTTGAAAGAGAAAGATGTGAAAAAGAAAGAAATAGAGTAACTTTATAGTTGAGAAACCTAACAGACTCCACCTCAAGTCAGATGACCAAGGTAAATGTCAATGGTGATGAATCATGCTGATAGTATATACCCTTGACATGACTTAATGAGGATGGCATTTTATCTCTTTGATCTGCCTCACAAATACTTACAACCACCCCAGTTGAATCATGAGAAAAAAAGTGACAAATCCTAACTGAAGGTCATTCAACAAAATACCTGAGTAGTTTTCTTCAAAACTGTGAAGATCATCAAAAACAAGGAAAGTTTGAGAAAATGTCAGAGTCAACAGGCGCCTTAGAAGACATGACAACTAAATGTAATGTGGTATCCTGGATGGAAAGGTGTGTTAGGTAAAAACTAGGGAAATCTGAATGAAGCATGAAGTATAATTAATAATAATGTATCAATATTGGGGATTGATTATGACAAATGTATCATTCTAAGCAAAGATGTTAATAAAAGGTGAACTTGACAGGTGTGGGACATATAAGAATTACATTTTTAATAGTAATAGAAAACAGTTGTCTTTAAGTAAAGACTCTCAATTAAAATGGGGAAAAGTCATCTCATACATTATCGGTTTATGCGTATTTGCTACAAAACAGATTTTGTAACTCACGGTAATATGTATTTTAAAAAATATCATTGGTAAAAACCATTGATATATCCAGACATCTCAAAAGAACATAAAGATTGACTAAATCATTAGCAATATGTAAGTACTTTATTATATCATAAAATAGAGTACTGAGAATAAATAAAAACATGTTCATTTCATGAATTCCTCAGTGAGCTGTTCTAGTTCGATGCTTGCTCTCCTGATCTAGCCACAGAATATTCAGAGGAACTCAAAACACTACAATGGCAGTAAAAAGAAGTTCATGTAACAGTAACCTTCAAAAGTGTTACTTTAATTAAAGTAATTAAAATATTACCTATTATTTAAAGAATTGGGGTATTTTATTATTAAATTCAAAATATTTCAAATATTGAATGAATGCAACAGTATTCTTGCAAAATGCATTTATAAAGGCTGGTTTCTTGGTGTTTACATTATGCTCTCCAAGGTTCATTTGCTCACTGTGGCTGTTCCAATGTCTTCACAGTCCAGCACAGAAATCAGTAGGTCTCTAGCCCCATGGTTATTTTTTCAGTAATCCTGCTTCATACCCTGTATTTGAAATATTTTTTTCAGACTGGTTAATGAATTCAGACTTAGCAAAGAAATTGAATACTTTTAACAACTGTAAAGGCACACTTGAGAAGATGAGATATCTTCAAAAGATTCCAAAATATTTAGAATTGCCTGTAAGACTTCCTGAAAACTCAGATGAAACCTGATTTTATATAAAACCTTTAGCATACAAATACTTAAAGTTTATCAAATGATGTTGCCGAAGTATGCCATGTATTACATTGCTAAAATTCTTCTGGTTTAAAAAAAAAAAATCAATCAGGCATTTATCTCAGATGCAACACGCTCCCTTTTATATAACATCTTTAGAATACAGTCATTTCATATCATCTATCAGCTCTGTCAGAATTTTCTTAAAATTTCTAACCTCTCAAACTTACTTCTCTTATTATGGACCACATGATTTATGAGTACCGATAGCTGTAGAGACAGCTATGAGATTAGCAATGTAACCTATTGCAGATCACCTCAGAAACAGTTTCTTCTGAAATGTATTGTCACACTGAAATGGAATTATAACACATTTTGGGGGCAATTCGGACATGTACTTTTAAACTTACTTGATCAATTGTAAAGAAAAAAAAGTGTAGAAATGACCAAAAAAAAAGGGCTACTTTTATCTTATTTGTTTTTATTTCCTGAAAAAAAAATAATATATTGACTTTTTAATTAAAATTTTACCATAAGATATACTTTCATTTATATAACATCTTACACATACATACATATGCACGTTTGTCCTCCGCTCTTTGTATTTTCAAATAAAAGAACTTGGGGCAAAAGCCGAACTTAATCAGCCAGAGGGCCGTCCATCTCTAACCTAGTGATTCTGTTTTTTTTCTATTAATAGTTCAGAATTTCCATGAAAATATTTTTATAGTGGAACATGTACATGAAACTTATGAGCAAACATTTATGTGTACTAGCCACTTTTTCCATATGGCATAAATTCTCTCTATATAAATGTGTTTACAGAGAAAAGATTAACTAAAAATGACAAATATGCATTGTGAAGGTGGTACTTAATAGTGACCAAAGAACAAATTATCTATAATAATAAGTAAAGGCATATGTCAAGAGAGGGGGCCAAGTTTACAATGAAAATGGTTAGCGAGGCCTCACAGGAAAGTGGGTAAATAGGGAACCTGGCTGCTGTGAAGATTCAAGACATGAAGAAACCAGCCTGGACTCCTGGACAGTGGCCAATGTGTGACACCCTGTGAGATGACATACTGTGAGAGTTTTTTTTATTATGAATTTATTTTAATTGGTTTCAAGAATATAGTGCATTGGTTAGACATTTATATAGTTTATAAAACGATCCTCCTAATTGCTCCTTCTCTCCTCCAGTTTTCCACTGAGCCAATATATTAATGTTAACTGCATTTTCTATGCCGTGCTCCCCATTCCTGTGACCATCTATCAACTACTAATTTGTACTTACTTAACCTTTCACCACATTCTCCCAGGCCCCCCAACTCCATCTCCTCTCTGTCCATCACCAAATTGTCCACTATATTTGTGAGTCTGATTTTGATTAGTTTGTTCTTTTTGTTCCTTAGATTTCACATATAAGCGAGATTATATGGTCTTTATCATTCTCTGACTTATTTCACTCTGCATAATAGCCTCTAGATCCATCCATGTCATTGCAAAAAATAGGATTTCTTTTTTTTAATGGCTGAATAATACTCCGTTGTATATATGAGCCGTAATTTCTTTATCCAATTGTCTGTTGAGGTTTAAAAACCTTAACAATCATTTCCAGTAAACAACCAGAAGAAAAGGGTATTTTAACACATCTCCTTCAAGTTCTTCTTTAATTTTTGTTTGTGGTCTTGTTGTTGATTTTACTTGGGTAAATTGTGGGTGAGGAGAAGTAAAAACATTTTAAGGATGCTTCATTTCTGCTTTTTACTATTTGTCCCTAAAAAAAAAAATTAAGTTTTAAGTCAAGAGAATTTTTAAAAGTATGAAGTAGGGATTTGGAAATTCAAACTCTAAACACATTGATTTTTAAAAATTTAATTGTGATACTGGTATATAAGAATCACACCTAGCAAATTACATGATATAATAATTATATGTAGTAATATTAACCCAAAAGATTCATTTGAAACATAATGACTTAATCTGAGTTTAGTTTAAGTTCTACTCTCTATAAATTTACTTTTTTCAGTTATGTAATATCTTTAGTAGGTAATAAACACTTTAAGATAGTAAAGTATTTCATTTATTATTTTTTAGTTTTCCTAAAATAGGCAGCAGGCTTGCCTTCCTCTCTCTCTCTCTTAGTGGCTGACCTCATGCCACTGCATTTTCTAGACTCTCAGCACTTAGCTAGCTTCTGGTTAGTTTCAGCCAATGAGAGCACTAGCCAACGACAGGAAGGAAGAATCCCACTCCCAGTTCGGCTTAAGGTGTGTCTCAAGCAACGATGATATCATACCCATGTAATGGCCCCAGGTTCTGGGCTTAGGTGACACCCACATCCTCCTTTGCCACTCCAGTCTGAGGAATGGTGGTAGCTTTCTGCCACTACGAATCTCTGGCTTACCTCAGTGTTCTCAGTTTGAACTTTAAGTTCTTCTGACATTTTGTCTCAGTCCCTTCTATGGAATACATGGCATGGGCTGTGTTTTGCTGACTCTATGCTGTCTGACACAAGGATAACAGTGAGGAGGAAGGAAAACACTGGGTTTTATACCTGCTTTTGTTTTGCATTGGCTTTTTAATACTGGATAATGCATTACCTAGTGTTTTTTCTGATAATGTGTCTTCAAAACATTCTGCTTATGTTTGCTTCGTTTTTCCCTCCTTTAACTCCTCACAGCATTTATTATAGCTGACATTGTTTTTTGTGGCTCTTGTTATCTAAAATATCATGGGAGACAGTAAACATCACCCATTAGCAGTTACAAGAGTTGATTTTGAGTATATTATATATGCTAGGTTCTTTACTAAATACATGTATTTATATGGATTATCTCTTTATCTGTCACAAGAAAATGGAGTTTTAGATAGATTGAGTTGTCCAATATCACACAGTTGGCTCAGAACCTGCCCTAGAACTCAAGCTTTCTGCCTAAGCCTTGTTGGTACTACTTCCCTCATTCGATCTTAGGAAGCTGTGATCTCTCTGAAGTTTATACAATTCTCCTCTTTGACTGAATGAAGATTTTGGGAGTACAGTTGCTATTAACTGGTAATATCATTTTTGAATTATTTTCTAAAAGCTCTATCTGATGAAAACAGGATTGGTTTTGCCTCATTTTCCAATATAGACTGGACTGTCAATTATATGAACAAATATCTACATCTCTATAATCTGTGTTGAGTTTTTGAAGCAAAGATGTTAAAATTAAAATATACATTTTATAGAAAAAACATGATAATAAAATGTAATAAAGCAGTGAAATAGTAATAGAAGTGATAACTGAGGAAAACAAGCAAATTAACAAAAACCAATTAACAAGATTCAAATCTTATTATATGCTTAGCTATAAAGTGTAAGCATTATGTAGTTTTTTGCTGCTTTATTCAAGATGGCGATGGTGGTGGGGATAATTGATTTGCTCTAAAAATCAACCAGTCGGGTTCCTTTGCTCAAATTAAATGTCCATGAGCCTCTCTCCAGAGTTCTTATAGTGTAGACTCATAGATTCCATATATTGATATTTGCTTTAAATGTATCTAGCCTAACATATAGTTTACCATTTCTAGCTCTTACATTCCCGGGATAGTTTTACATAAATTATAATGTTTCATATTTTGAGTGATATAGGGGAGAATAAACTAGATCAGCTCAACAACTATTGACTATCTTGACCCCAAACATTCTCCCCTGCTACCTATTCTCCTCAAGAGAGAATCTATTCAGAAAAACCAAATTGGCTGGGCTGAGGATTAGAAACTCCTTCCTCTTTCTTGTCATTTGGGTCTGAACCAGCTGACTGAGTGGGCTTTTGATATCACTGTAATCCATCTTACTGAAGGTGGAGCATTTGATTTCTTCACCACAATGTCTCCCTTCCTCTTTAGAAAATAATCCTCTTTCAATCTCCAACTCATTCAAATAAAAAATACCATCTCATATTAATAACATCTTTCCCAAAGAAGCTCAAATCATTTTTCAGATATTTCTCTAATCCTCACAGCATTCCTATGAGGTAGGAAATGTCCATACAACAACTCTTCTCAACCAAGTCAGAATGATTATGCAAGGGTATTAAGTGTCCATAGGTATTATTGAACTGACTTTCATTTCCTCTTGAAATATGTTTACTGGGGATTGTAGCAGTGCATTGATTGAAAAATATATATATGGGTTTAAGAATAAAATTCTGACTTCGAATAATGACTCTGTTTTCCATACTATTTGTGACATTGATACAGATACATTGCTTCTAGGAAGGATGCAATTTAATCATTTAGATACTGTGAGTATAAATTTCTAAATTGAGAGATATTATCAGATTGAAAATTGAATATACAATTATGAAATTCATAAAATAATATTTTGGTATGATTGTTACATTTAAAAATCATATTTTAAACATGTAATTACTATAAGAGAAACTAAAGAAGTTTAGATTTTTTTTTAATTTAGATTGCTATGTGGTGGCCTAATAATTTTATCTTTAAGCATAATACATATAATTACTAAGACTGAAGAAAAAGATGTGAATTAAAATTATATTACAAAAAAATGTGAATTGGCTAAAGAAAAATCATCAGACATTTTAAGCAAATTCAAAATATGTGGTGAGGTACTACCTTGAAATTACACTAACGGCAGACTCTTTCTACTAATATAGTATAAAGATAATAG
Organism: Rousettus aegyptiacus; assembly: GCF_014176215.1. NCBI lineage: Eukaryota > Metazoa > Chordata > Mammalia > Chiroptera > Pteropodidae > Rousettus > Rousettus aegyptiacus. The sequence continues at coordinate 30,233,790 of NW_023416286.1, forward strand.
GTAACACACACGGTGCTATGGATTAGTGTGGTTACTACCACATTAACTAGTTCATTCCCCAAAGCAACAATTATCAGCCTCCTTTCCAGATCAGAAAACCCACGGCATGGGTTCCATCACTCATCTAAGACAGTAGACTAGGATCTGAATCCATGCTGCCTAGCTATCAGATTCTTGTTCTTTAACCCTTCCTTTCTGCATATACTTGTATTATATATTTAAGCACATCTCTAAAGAGATTTTTTTAAACCAAAAAAAAAAAAAGAGAGAGAGAAGAGATTGATATAAATTGGGAGCAATTGCTAAAGTTGATTACAGGATATACTTCCTTCCTTCTTGGGGAAAGAAAGTTAGATAAATCCGATTTGCAGCATGCGTACCATTCAGAGTTGTTAATACTTTTTTCTGAGATCACTTAGAGACTTGCAATGTCATCCTCACATAGTTTCTACTGGTGTATAGCCCTCAACCTCCTCTTGACTTTGGCAAATGATATAACTATATTCTCTAAGAAAGGATTAGAGATTTGGATAAATGAATGGGTATAATTAATAAACAGGAACACTAACTGTCTCCTATACCAGTTTAGAAAATAAAAATGTCCAGGAATGGCAATTTAGAATACAGAGAATATACTCTAAATGTCCCTTGAAAACTTACAGATTGATTCAGTTAAGGTTTCTGAAGAACATAAGTTACAACCAAGTTAAAAATTAAAAATAGAAATATGTGTTGACTCATTTATGATTAAAATATAATTTACTTTATTGAAATTAACATAATGAAAGTAGCTATCATTTACTGAGTGTTAACTAGATGTCAGTTGCTATATTAGGTCTTCATATGTATGATGTGATTTAATTTTAAAACATTCCTATAAGGGAGATATAATTATTATGCTCATATTTCAGATAAGGTAACTGAGGCAAAGATAAAGGAAGTAAATATATCAAGAACAGAGTTGGTAGTGATGGAGTTAGGATTCAAAATTAGTTTGCCTAATTCCTAACTTATAACCACTGTATTATTATATAAATGCTAATGAATTTCTGAAGTCAATGAATATTCGGTGCAAGGACGCTTAAAGATAGCACTTCAAAGAAAATAGGTACTGTATTCTAATCATAGCTAATATTTCCTTCATCCTGGAAAAACTTCCCTTTCTTACTATTACTGGATATAAAAAAACCTCAGGATTCAATTTAGGTATCATTTTTTATTGAAAATTATAGCCTAATCTCACTCATAAATATAAATGTAAACATCGTAAATAAAATATTAATAAAACTATTGACAACTTAAAAATATATCATACCAAGTTCATTTTTCAGAAAGACAGAAATATAGAAATATGTTAATATTTTTATATTCACATATAAAATATATTTATTATATTACACATAAATAAAGATGGGAAAATATATCATTCTGTCAATAAATGCAGAAAGACATTTGATGAGATTCAATATCTATTCATGACTTAATCTGTTAAACAAATTATAAATGAGGTACTATTTAAGCTAATAAAGAATGTCTACAAAAGCCTATAGAATATTATATTAATTATAAAATGTTGAAAATATTTTTATTAAGGTAAGAACTAAGACAAAATTGCTCGCGCTTAATATCCTACTCAAAGCAATAAGTCAAGCAAAAGAAATTAGCATAATGGTTAGAAAGAGAGAAATAAAACTATTGGTTTGGATATAAATTAATTGTTATCCTTCAAACCCTAAAAAATCTGCTGGAAAGAATATAAAACCAGTTCAGAGGGTAAAACACAGTGACTTGGTATGAGAAAAAGAAATGCAAATATAAAAATCAAGTATATTTTTACAGACTAGCAATGAAGAAATTATATAATTTATAAAATGATAACATTTTAAATAGCAGCAGTATATACAGTATTTAGGAATATATCTGATAAAAATCTCAAAAAGCCTTTTGTAAACCTTGGTAAGCTGCTTTTAAAATTTGTATGGAAGAGCAAAAGCCCCAAAATAGCGGAGACATTTTTAAAGAAAAAATGAAGTGCCCATCAGATATCAAGACTAATTCAAAACTGGGGAAAATGTAGTGGTTAAAATGATGTGCTATGACTTCAAAAATAGATCAACTAGAAGAGAATTTAAAGTCCAAAACACATTGACACATGTGAAAAGTTTTCAGCTTACTGACTGCAGATAAATGGGGGAAAGATGCATTGTTCATAAAAGATGATTGAAAAACTGACTACTTGTATGGAAAAAAATGAAATTAGGTCCTTACCTCATACCACACACCAAAATCAATTTCAGATGGACTAAGGACTTACATCTGAATGACAAAACTTCCAAAATAATAGAATAAAATATACAATGATAGTTTTATGATTTGGGGTAGACAAAAATATTCTTCGATACAATGTAAAAATCACAGATCATTAAAAAAAGGGCTGATCAATTTGACTACATAAAAAATTAATTATTCTGTTAACCAAAATATAACAGAGATGAAGTAAAAAATCTACCATCCATAGTTTGAGAGAAGATATTTTAATCTTAAAACATATAACCATAAAAATATATATAACATATTGAATTTATAAGCAAAATACATATGAACTAAAAAAAATGGGGATAAGACACAAAGAAGTATTTCTGTACACTAGAAATCCTAATGCCTTTAGGATTTTAGATAACCATTATTGATAATCATGGTATGCATGCTAAAATTACAATGGCATGCTATTTTGCATTCGTCACATTAGGAAAAATTAAGAAGTCTGCTATAACTACTGCTGCTGAAGTTGTGGCACAATGGAAACTTGGAAACTGCTTGTGGAAATGTTAATTTTCTGAAAACAAATTTGGAAAAAAGTTTGGTATTATTATAGACACTTTATATGCTTATACCCTATGCCTAAGCAATTTCAGAAATTTATCTATATTATTGTGTTTCATAAATATTTATTACAATTCACAATAAAAATGTACATTACACACAAACACACATGTATAACGTGAACAAAGTTTTTAGAAAATAATACTTACTATGTGTTATCGACTTTTATATTTTCTATTCTCTTCAAAATCATTTTTTAAACAATATAGATTTTAACTCTATGAACTGATTTCACAATCTGCTAATGAGTCACAACTCATAGTTTGAAAAATACTGTCCTAGAGAAACTTTGGTAAATGTAGTCCAGGAGATATATAAAAATGCTCATACCTATATAAATTTTAGTAACAAAGGGTAGAAATAACTCAAATATCCATTAAAGGAGAACAAATAGGTATACTGTGCTATGTTCAGAAAGTTAACAACAGCTATATACACCAACTGGGTGTATCTTTAAGATTATTAATAAATAAAGATGCAGATCATAGTCAGTTACACATTATAATTCTACACATATAGAGTTGGAAATGTATAATACGAAGACATATTGTTACGTATATATGAAGTAACAGTATAGGAGTTGCAGAAAAACACGGACATTTTTTACCTCTAGGATTGGGGGAGAGATGTTTGTGATCAGGTGGGGACAAACTAAAGGCTTCATATTGGTAAGATTTTCTCTCTTGGGTCAAGACTACCCTCTTTTCCATTTTATTGTTTTAAATCCTCCCACATATGTTATATGTACTTTCGCATGTATGAAGCAGTTTATAATTTTTGATGTGGATGTGGGTGTGCTTATGCATGTGTATACATACCAGGAATTTGTTTAAAGAAAAGTATGATATTAATTAAATTGAATACTAGATATGTATGTTCTAGGGTTTTGATAATAATTACTGAAATTCTAAGTCATAAACACCTAAGAATTATACTGCCTTTGAAACGTGTTCAATATTTGGTCATTGAATTGTCATTTAACTTAAGGAGATTTGTTCAATGACTTTTAAAAATATGTTGATAGTGTTCTATCAAGAAGATGTTAAAACAGGTAGGACACTAATTTCAAAGCTATTATTTAGTAGTTATAAATAATAGTAGAACAACTTATATATTATGGATATTTTCTTCTTGTCAATCTGTAATTACATTTTAGAACTCTTGCTGAATATTCATGTTATATAAAGTATGACTATAGTGTGAGGTGCATATGTTTTTATTTTATAACTTTTTTTAAAAATCATAAATATTTATTAATAAAAAATTAATTTTCCAAATTAAGACAGTCTTCAAAGCAATGCGTGTTGCTGAATAAATTGTACTAAAGGCAGCTCTTCAACTATGGCTTTTTACATAAGCCTCTTCTACCTGCCTACTCTGGCAATGCCCCTCTGCTCAGAATCGGCTGCTTTGGAAGCCCTGGAACAAACCAAACACATACATAGTATAGTCTGCACATCTGAATGTAGTACTTAAATTTTCACCTAACTTCTAGGAAGGCTGGGAAAAAAAACAGCTTCCCCTCAAAAGACTAAGTTTTTCTTTTCTTTTCTTTTCTTTTCTTTTCTTTTCTTTCTTTCTTTTTTTTTTTTTTTTTTTTTTTTTTTTTTTTTGATATAGAGCAGAATAGATCTGGGCATCATCAGACTAAAGCAGTAATCCTGAAACTCTCAATAGCTTAGCTGCCCCAAAGACTGCTCTGCTTTCACCTATGAACCTCTGGCTTCTTCAGGGGACTCCAGATCCCTCTGGGAGTGAGATCTGCCAGCAAGTAGATCTGAGCTGCTGCATGTATGTCTTGGTATATTCCACTTCATGTTGAAGATTTACTGCTAATTCTTCTAGTTTTCTGTATCTTTAGATTTTTTTTTTTTTTTAAATCGATGCCTCTCAGCTTTGGGACAGATGATATAGAAATGCTACTTTAAAAATAACTGAAATAAGATAGAATCTTTACACATCTTACAATTGTTTAATATGAAATCTATAGATGACAGAGTGATGAGATTTTTCTTCTTGGCAAAAATTTCCTTAATATTCTCAGCTGAACGAGGGGCCTTTCCTCTGGAAACAGAATAGGTTAAAAGTAACTTTATCTGTAAGAAGCGTTAGAAATCTTGGCTAGTTAGGGCAGTTTTATCAGAAGAAAATTTAGATTTGGTGGGTGGGAATATTAGATGATCAAAACCATAGGAACTTACTGAGTAGCTAACAACAAAAACAATTGAAGTAATCATATTCAGTAAGTAGCCACAAAAATAAAAGGTAACCTGTTTATGAAAATTTCAAGTTCCTATCTCTCTCTAGGTGTACCTTGAGGATGAATGATCAGGGTTGGCTGAAAACACCTCCTGAAGCAAAGTGTTGAATGTATCTGCACAAATAACCAGCAGTCAGGGATCCAGTGTGGCTCTTTCTGAGGTCTCAGGGTTATGGGACACCAAGATTAGAATTTGCTCATTCAATACACATTACTGGTGCTTGTTATGGGCAAGAAACCGTGCTAGGCTTTGGGGCCACAAGGACAAAGCCTCATGCCCATGAGGAGTGTTGCACTGGAAATACTTTTAAGACATAATTATAATACAAAGAGAGGGCCAGAGACAGTTACCAAAAGGGAAGATGGATGCCTAAGCTGAGTTTTAAAGGAAAAGAAGCATAAGATCTTCTTCTTAGAAAACGTAGGCCTATCTTGGAAGAACAAGATAGCAAATAGATCATGACCATATCTGGAATGGACAGAGGCTTCCAGAATATTAGCCATACCTCTTTGATCTTATTGCCGATACTCTTGTTATTTACACAGCGTGTATTAAGTCCGCCAAAATGGGGATTTTTGTGAGCTATTCTGAATACATATACACTTTTCACATAGTTTTTCTTATATATTTTTAACTGCAATTGATTTTTTTCATAATTGTGAACTAAGTTTTCTAGAAAGTTTGATGTTGTGTCTGGATTTAGATACAGTTAAGACCTAGTGGTGAACATGGTAGATAATGAAGGTGGTCAGAGAGAGTGTATTCCAGCACAAGCAAGGTCCCTAAGCCACTGGTCTGGCAGACTGCCTGTGGAGATCATATGGCACGTAACTCTTCCATCTGATTAGAACTTTGCATATGAATTTGCCATGTTCTCTCTCCCTTTTCTAAGTGAGGACTAAATGACATTTACTCCATGAATACCAACATTTTTGAGAAAATATGAATCTACTTTTGAAAAGTGCCCTGATTCCATTAGGCACTTGTGGCTGACAAGGAGGGTGTAATAATAAATCACAGATGTCTACTGAGTTTCTTTTATTAGTAAAGAGCCTTATTTGACCTTCCAGTCCAAAAATATCTTCCTTATCATAGATCCTGTGGAAAATTTCTGAATCAATGAAAAATTATCAATCCTAGATTTAGAATCTAAAGCTAAGATAGGTTATTTTCATACATTTGCTGTGAACTCTAGGACGCTTGGTCTCTGGGCTAGCACCAGCCCAATCCTCATAAAGTAGATACAACTCCCATTGCTCCATGGACAGTAGACTTCAATCACTGGGCAGAAAAACCAAAGTGCTGATCACAGCCATGAAAATCATATTTTAAATTCTTCTTTTTACTCTTGGGGGAAAAAACTCCACAGTGATCATTTTGGTAGTACAACTATTTGGCATTTCCTCTATATTTGAAACTGAATATACCGATTTTCAGAATTAAACATTAACAGGGAGCTTATTTTTCAGAAAAAGGATATGTGATTTTCTTTATTTTTAAAATAGAACATTTTTATATTTTTAGTAGTTTAAGCCAGTGTGTATTAGCTAACATTGTATAAGTTATGCTTAGATGTAATATGGAGGGCTAAACATGCATGTATGAAATTTCATGGTATAAAAAAGTATTGCTATATTATTATTTCAAAATACCTATTCAATAAACAAAATGCATTTCTTAGCAAACAACTTATAAAATTCTTCTTCAGACTAATGGAAAACATCATGCATATTAAATAAAAAATAGTTAAAATGCATTTAAAAATGCTAGATAATTTAAATTGTGCTACTCTGCCACCCCTTCTTTCAATCATATAAATGGGTAGCATCTGAAATAACAGATGAATGGGTGGCTGTTGTATTTAAGTACTACCAACCTAACATTTGTCATAATAAATAAGAGAGGGTAAAGGACCTCACCAGCCATACTTCCTTTATACTGCATGGATGAAATAGTTATTGGAGGGCTCATTTGAAAAGTTTAGTCTATCAGAAACATAGTTAGTATTTTGGCAGCATGCAGAGTAAACTAACTAATGCACACCCAGACGGTAGGTGTTGATTAGACATTTGTGCTTAAAATGAGAATCTTCAGCATAGTTATAGCTAAATTGGCTCTAGAGTTAATGAATTCTGTAAGGACTAAGAAAGTCACAAAATTTAAATTTAAGAAAAAAAGTACAAGTAGGAAAAAGGAGAAACAATTAAATTAACTAAAAAAATTTTTTTTGGAAAACTCAGGGTCTAGATATTCACTTTTAGACTAGCTATCATTAGCCTTATACTGGTGTTAATTATAAAATGAAAATTAGATGAAAACTCTCCTATTGACTATTAGTCAAGATATAAATTAGTATGATGTGATAATGTTTTTCTCTTCTTTAATAGTTTGCATTATGGGACTTTCATCTACTCTTAGAATCATGAAGCATAATAGATTTCCACTGTGGAATCTTTGTAGAATATTTTCTCCAAATTACTTTGTTTTTCAGCAACAATAGTCATTGTTCAATAGTCTTAGCTTTCTAATTTGATAAGCAAACTCATTAGTAAATAGTGTTTTAATAACAATGAAAGAAGAGATGCATATGGTCGAGCCCACGAGTACAAATATTTACAATGAAAAAAAGGCTTGGATGAGATGGGTGGGTACTTCTCTCTCTTCTTCTTTCTCTGAGTGTTCTAGATTTATTCCAAGCTGAAAGTTTGAGAGACATTATTTTATACTGATTACCAAAAACAGGGTCAATGGGAAATATTTAACTATGAAATCCTGGTTTATTGCACCCTGATATGCCTGCCTCCACAGAACATCCAGCTCCCACACCAGGTAGAGATTTTTGCCAAGACCAAACACATATACTCATATGTACCAGTTATTGAGTGCTTTTGCAGGTAAGAAATTCTCCAGATTTAATAACAAAAAATGCATCTGTAAATGTTTTGTTTTTCTCTTTTATAGACAGTTCTAAAAATTCCACTCCTCTTCCTCCTTAACCACAGCATTCCTGATTCTTCTCCAACTAGACGGATCCTCCCCTGCAAGGCTTTAGGGTCTCCTCAAATCAAAGTTAAGGGCTAAGTTCCAATATTTGAGGAACAAGCATGATTTTATGGAAGATTCACATCCCTTTGATCTTTAGGAGAGAGCCTTGTATGTAACAGAATTGGCACTCTGATTTTCAGAATTGTTAGAATAGTATTGCCTCTTTTTTTTTTCTTTAATGTAAACTATTTTTCTTCACTTTATCAGCTCTTTTTTTAATCCTTTCCAGGTGAATGAAGAGCAGTCCAGCCGAAGTTTAGCAACTCAAAAAATAATACATATAGAGTGGCTGAATATGTTTGACACAAAAGAAAACAACATAACAAAGATGGAGCTAGAGATTGAGATTCACACGTATAAATATGAAACAGATGCAAAAATGTTAGCCGTGATTCTTCTTGGATCAAAGAAAAGTAGGTGGCTCATATTCTCTTCTTGACGTTTGTGTATTTTCTGTGAAACAAATGTGTTTCTTCCGTAGGCAGGTAGAGTAGTGTGAATGGCTGTCATGTTTCACACGTGGATGTAGAGGGTGGGAGATAGAGCTGTGAAGATGTTCCAGAGAAATAATTTCTAAATGAAAAAAAAAAATGTACACAGGCACAAAGCCGAAAGAATCAAATAAGAAAGATGATTAGGAGGTAATCTAGTTTTTAGACTCCTTTTCTTTCCATTTAATTTGTTTTAGAAATCTGCTCAAGAGTAAGAAAAGTTTTTGCTTTGAGTCTTAAAAAATACAGGTCCAATTTCAATACAATATGTATCTGTAGCTACATATACATATACTAACCTCATGGGCATATAGAGAAAATCAGTTACAGCATTTCAGCACTTGTAGAAAGGTGTAGGTAAACAAGGCATTATCATTATAATTACAAACTGCAATCGCCAAGGCAGCCTCTTGCAGTGAAAAACTAAGCGTTTGGGCCATGGATAAAATTGGGTTTAAAGCCAGGCTTTTCTGCTTAATGTCTGAGTATTTTGAGGAAAATTTGTGATTCTGTTTAAGAACCTGTTTTTGTTTGTTTGTTTGTTTGTTTTTTAACTCTAAAATGAGAATAACAATGGCATTAAGTAAAAGGTCCTTATGTAAAATGTTTGCTTCACAAGTGCTCAAAATGGGCATATTTTTATTAGTTATTAGTTATTCTGTATATGAAATATCAGTGAATAATTAAGATCTTACTTTCTTTACCAAAATGATATTTTCATAGAATAAGTGAAGGATGGCAGACTTTGTGTACAGTATGAAATAGTGTATTTTGAAGTTACAATGGCAATGCTGCTGTCTGGAGACATAATTTTTCCTACTTTTGTCTGTTTGTCATCTTACTATTCTTTAGGGAGGAAACACCTCACGAGGGATTCCATTGTTCCTGGGAATGCAGTTTCTAGTGGTATTTTTCAGTAACTCAAAGATCAGTCATGTATACAAAATGTACCATCAGTAACACAGCTGGGACTACACACAAAGTCCTTTAAAATAAGATTTACCGTCTTCAGTTCCTGGAGTGTTTCTGCTCATGTGGTTCACATTATACTTCATGATCCAACTTATTTTAATAAATATGAGAAAGTAGAGGCATAAAACAAAATTAGTTGTTTTCCAATCCTAATTAAACACTCTTGTCCCCTTACGAAGCATGCCAAAATCTCTGGGCAAGAAATATCGTAGCTTAGCTTGTGTATTCAGATGCTTTCATATAGCTCCTGGGAACTTGGTATTGCACGCTCGCGATAGTATGCACCTTAACAGTGGTAGTGTGGGTGATGTGTGTTCATTAACAACTTTGCCCAATATGGGAGGGTGTACATACAATGTAAATAAGTAGAGAGGATTGTGTATGTGCCCCTGCTTTGTTATATTACCCTCTTTATGTAAAGTTCTGATCTATAAAGTAGGAATAACAACGACTTTGTAGAACATTAAGGAATGTAATATACATATTGTACTTAGCATATGTCTAGCACATAGTGTTTTATAGATTTTGATTACCTGTTTCCTGATTTATTGGTCTTTCCAATATCCAGCCATCTAATTAGTAAATCTCAGAGAATTTCAAGAGATTTTATAATAGGTACTATGTTTCTCCTCAAAGACAAATAATTTTTTAAAATTGATTTTAATTCTCTTTGAAATGTTTATCATCATCCTTCTTTTGTCCTATTTTAACATACAGATAATTTTTATTTTAATGTCCTTGCTGGCTAAGTCTATTATCTATATAATCTGTGGGTCTGCTTTTATTCTTTTTATCTTGATTATTGATCTTGATGATGACATTTTACCCCAGAGGGGTTTATGCTTTCCACTGTTAGACATAGAATTTAGACCCTTCAATCCTAAGGGCTGTGTCTGGTTTCAGCTGAGTTGAAGATTCATTAAACTCAGTTTAGATCTGCATCAGTCTTACTCCTTATATGTGGCTTCCTGGGCTTTTGATTGAGAGACTGGCATATCTTGGTCCACTAAGCAGTAAAAGACTACAGGGGACTAAATTATGCACTTCAGAGGTTTGAGTTTAGCAATTTAGTTTCTTAGCCCCACACAGCTTCAAATCTGAGGGAAGTCTTGACAGGGAGCCTGGCATGTGGTTGTGGCAGGTCACCTTTACTGGGGCCTTGTTTTCAGATCACTGAAAAATTGTAGAAAACTCCCTCAGCCTCCCATCCCCAGAACACAGTAATTATTTGGGGGAAAAACTGTCTTTGTGTTTGCAGGTTCTTTAAATTTCTATTCATCACACCAAAAGCTCTATTGTTTTGTCTTTCCCCCAGTGGATCATGTTTTCCTAGGCCAAGCCCTATCTCTGACCCACACCTTGAATCCACAAATGCCCTTAGGAGAAAAAAATAGCTATCAATTCTCAGCTCACCTAATAAAGACTCTCCTTTCTAGGATTTTATTTCTTCTAAGCCCTGTTGCTTCCATAGCTTTCATTGTTTTTAAAAATATGATTTTATTGCAATGTATCTATTTATCTCCTAGTAATTGCAATGACAAAATATATCAGAGCCAGAAAAGGAAATCTCAAAAGATAAATAAATTTAAATTTTAGATAAGGTGTCATCTTTAAGACTACATAATTGGAGTACATAATTATAGTACTGGTTTGTCTAGCAGCTCATTGTAAGGACTATCTCTGAAAATTGGTGTGTTCTTCATGCAGAAATAAAAAGAAACCTAACAGACTAGATCTAGAACTGAGCCTCTTGAAGGTTTATAGACTGAACTTCAGGTTATGTTCAGAAGATTCAGAACAAGAATCTTAAGAATGGTCAGGAACAAATTTAGAAGCTTGGACCCTTAAAGTAATGAGTCAAAGTTATACTTCAGCTTAGCAGATTATTTAATAGGGTTGATAATGATCTGTAATTAGTCAACAGTCAACTTTACCTGTTAAATATATTTCTATTCTAAGTTTTTACAACCCACGGACATCATAGCTAAGCACTGGATTGTTTCTTATGTTGTCTGGAGGTAGACTGACTTCAAAATAGAGGAGAACAAAATGAGAGCGGGATGTGAGAGCTGGTTCTCACGGGACTGCACTGCTGCTGGTTGATTAATTTGTGCACTACCTTTCCCTCTGCGCCACCCCAAATACAAAGCTCCCTGCCTCAGGGATTGTTTGGATAGCTGAATTAGTTTATATATAAATGCTTAGAACACTGTCCCTACCAAACAGCAGATTATTATATGTACTTGCTATCATGATTGTCACAAATATTATCATTAAAAGTTAAATAATCACCAGAATTCGATTTACCAGCCCAACCGACTTGACCTTCATTTCTCCATGTGTGAACTTTAGCAAATCCTTTAATTATATTACTTTATATTCCTAATCAGAGAAATGCATATGATCATTTATCATTATTTTTATGATAAAATAAAGGTTGTTTCTATAATGGAAAATCGATATACTAGTCAAAATACTGCTAAATAGATTTGTCTTTTAAGGTCTGGGGAGTTTTCTCTACTTAACCACAATAGGTTGTTCATTTACACTGGTGAGGGCATAAAACTATTAGCAGTACAAGTTATACACTTCAGACATGGCAAAGGACCGCACACATTTCTATAGTATCAAATACATCACTAACTTTAGAGCTGTCCTACTTTTAGGAGAGCAGCAGTTGTTGAAATTGTTGTTGTGAGAATTGTTGTTGTAGCAAAATGCAAATATTACACTTGGAGTACCCAATTATTTTTTCTATATATTAAGAAATAAATAATTCATAAAAATAAATTTGATGCCCAATGTTGTCATTTTGATTTTTAATACACAATCCAGGTATATGCTTTATTGAGCTGTTGGATGAGGAATTGTATTCTTTGTTATCTTGGAGCTCTCTAAATTCCAGTAAAAAGAAAATATAGAACAGTGAATAAAGCCTGTTAGTGTCAATGGGTTATTCTAGCAATGTAACTAGATATCTAAAATCAGGAGGCATCATTTGTTGCCTTAGCAAGCAACAGTGACACTTTCCAAGGACAAGTCTATGTATTTATTTGCAGATGGACTATGAGAGATAGAAGATGTCTTTACTTTGCTTCAACATACTGAAAGCAGATCAAAGAATCAGGCAAATGAGCTGGTACATATATTATCTGACTCATAGGTGATTTTATCTGGCTTATAGTTATGTACGTTCATAGCTGAGTAAAAGAAATATACTGAGTGGACAACCACCCCAATTGGGGTGAAGCATTCATGCTCAGTTATTCTTTCAATTCACTTTAAGCACAACACTGAGAATTACAACCTCCTTCAGTGACAAACCTTGCTATCTACATTAATAAGAACTTAATTTCCAGGATTATCTTGCCCTGGATGATAATAGTTTGTTTCATGAATCTACTAAAATTCAATTTAGCTCTGATGTAAATAGAACTAAGATGATGATAATAAAGAAGAATGGACAGAGTTATTGCATAGTTTAAAAGTCTTAAAACATAAAGATGAATAACAAATGTAAATGAAAATAGAAGTTCACCTTCACTTTATAAATATTTAATAATAACCCTGGCCTATATGAATTAAAAGTATATGTATTAAATGACTTCAAGTCAGAAACCTATGTCAAAACATGAGTTACATCTACAATCACAATTCACATTTCCATTGTTTTCATTAAGAATCACCATACTAAAGAAAATTAAAGATGTAGATTACTTTATTTATTTCCATTAAGGGTAATGATTAACTAACAAATGATTTAAAATGTTTCAAAAAGTTTAGGTTTTTAAAACAGACTCTTCTTTTTATGTAGAACTTTAAAGTTATAAGTCAACGAAAAACATCTTGACAAAGGTCTAAAATGTAAATGTGGTGATATTTTTAAAGTAGCTAAGAATTTAAGATGAGGGAAAGAACTTACATCAAGAGAACTAATGGGTGTCTACACACCGAACAATCCACCTACCCAAATGTTTTTTCCTCTACAAAAAAGCCATGTTTTCTGTCGGGGGTCGCAAGGCAGCAAGATGTTAATTTAAGCTCATTAGTTAGCAATAGAGAATCAAAAGAGAAAACTTCAATTCTGGAATGCCACAAAAGTGACAAGTATTACTAAATAAAATTTTGCACTTTTCCACAAAGACTAGTGAGAAAAAAAGTAGACCGTGAAATTTTAAGGTAAAAAAAAAAAAAAAAAAGACCAAGTCATGGAAGGCAGTCATAATTTCCAGTTGGAATAATACTTTAGAATAATCTAAAATCATTTATTTTGTATAGATACCATATTTACACATAAGAATATATATGCATTCTTGATATCTTGATAATCTCTGTCACTCATAGATTACTTCAGCTTTGCTTGTGACTATCCCCTTCACAATAAAAAAAAAAAAAATCATTCAATGTCAAATGTATTCATATAGCTAACTCCAGTGATGGAACATGAATAAATGATTTCTACAGTTAACACCAAAGCTTTAGGCTAAGCAACATTTCAACTTTCTATCTTAAAAATAGACAATTGACTGACTTGGATTCTTCTTGCTCTCTGTTATACTGTTCATTTTACATTCCCAGGGCTAAAGAGTGGTAGACCAAAAAACAGAAAGAAAGGAAGTGAGAGATAAGGGGAGAAAAAGAAAGAGAGCAGGAGGGAGGAAGAGAGAGAAAGAGAAAGAGAGAGATTGAGATTGGCTCTTTAGATACCCTACCCCCACCCTTAATTCAGAATAAGTTTATGGGTAAAATTATGCCAAAATTCAGTACTTGTGCAAAAGAAGCTATACACTTAGCAGAGAAACCTATTTGCCCATGTGTTTTTGAGCTTGAGTAAGACATACCAATAGATAATTAGATAGGATTCTGAAAATTAATGGGTCAAAATCACATCCTTTGTAATTAGGTCACCGAAGATGAAAATCTGACTTTATTCTTGTTCACTGTAACGGTAACCTTTTGCTCTCCCTAGATCCCAGAAGGCAACAAAATGATTCAACCTTACTAAAATTTCCCCTCCAGTAATCCATTATATCTTAACTTACACATTAAGATTTTAAAACCTCCATCTGGTGGACATAACTTGACCCCTTTTGATTTATAGGCAACCTGTTTTCACAGGTAAGCAAATTATTTTTCCTTTCACCACCTGGCGGAGGCGGGAACAGCTGAGGCAAGTCTGCTCTCTAGTGAGCTGCTACTGCGCTACCAACGAGCCTTTAAGAGAGAGAAATTCAGTGTGATTTAATGTCTATGAAATTAGAGCTTAAGTTACTCTTGGAAAATAGAGGCTTATGAAATGACTCCTTATCCTTATCAATTGGAAGATCTGAAACAATGGCTATGTCAGCAGTGGGGGAGACAATCTCCTTGCCTGACTTGAGGGATCACTGGTGCTCTTGGTCGTTAAGTGAGGGGTACAAGGAAAAATGCCAATTATATCCAGAGGTTAGGATGAACGATATCACCATCCAGGGTTTCTCAAAATGTGGCCTGCTAACCACCTACATCAACATCATTGGGGGTTGGGACAGAGAGGTTGCCTATTGAATAATGCAGTTTCTCCCCAGTCTTCCTGTCATTCTGAAAGCAATTTCATTATATAAGGGCATATAAAAAAATAATGAGTATATTTAAGGAATTGGTCATTATTTTCTACTTTCATTTGCATGAACAATTTTAATATAAATGCGAGGACATATCATTTTGTTGAACAGGTGAATAGTGACAATGTTAAACTTTACCTGACCCCTGTGTTGATGAAAAATAGCAAAAGTGAAGCTACTTCCCCACCATTTTGTGTTCTCTGAAATGGCCCCCAGCCATAAACACTTTGGCCTAGCATATTCCCACCTCCACTCACCCTCGGTAACTTAGAGAAGACTCATCTCCATCCTTCTACAAGGTGTCCTTAAGATTCATGAATGAGTCCTTTGTCTACCTGCCTCTAAAAAACATCAGCCCCCTTTCCTTTGAGACTTTCTTTATTAAGGAACGTTTTCCCTATTGCAAGAGCCTGAATAAAATAATCTCCTTAACTGCGCAGTGCATTTCATCTTTCACAACAGCATGCCTAACCATAGTTCTTAACAAACACTTATTTGTAAGAGAACACGTGAATGATAAACTTACAAGAGTGATAAAATCAACACAAGTAGGAGCGAAGGAGTACACAGCATTTGTGACAACATTACTTTTTTATGCTTTTAACTGTGCAATGTATAGTCTGACTTGCATTTTTTAAAGGCCATTTTGGAAAGAATTTAAAAGATGGTTTGAAGAAATGAGACAATAGTTGACCGACCATGTGGCAAACTATTTGATTTCTTAACTAACGCAATAAAGCATCATTAAAAAGAAGACCAGAACATTTGGAGCAATGATGGAGTTAAAATTCCAAGATTGTATAAACCACAGAATGCAAGAATGAGAAAGGAAAGGATGCCAACGGCCTTCACCGTCACCAATTCAGCTGGAGAATATGTGGGAGGCGTATGGGGTTTCGTAAGATTGACTTACTTTTAAGTTTATCCACACCCAAATGTTTAAAAATAAAGTAACTTATTGTAACTTATAAATATAGTATGTAATAAAATAAAATCTACAAAGTAAAATGAGTAAACAAAGTAGAATAATTGGAACATAAATACAGAGAAAATAACACAAAGCCTAATGTGAGGTTGATAAATAAAATGTGTATTTCAGAGTCTACATTTGTCACACAAATGAGTTTTCTAGCAGCCAATCAATGCGAAGAAGGGAACAAAATCAGCTTCTGAGACCAATTAATCTTCTCAGTAGAAGAATAATTGCTCAGGAAACTAAGTATTGAATGACTGAGAAGTTTCTATCAAATGTTGAATTTGAAGTTCCAAAGTAATTTAGACAGAATATTAGTTTTTTAAAAAATAGAGAATTTTCGTTTCAGTTTAATAGTTTAACATGCTGACAATTCATAATTGCCATGAGGATTGGATAAATGGAAGCCAGAATTCCTGTGTTATGACAGAGAGAAGTAGCTGGAAAAAGAATATTTTTGAGTGTTGTACTTATTTTTAAATTTGGCTTTACCAATTTACAATTGAAGCAGATAATTTTTGACACTTAAAAAAATCTAAGTATCTATTGATTGTTTTAACTTCAGGAAATTATCTAATAGTTAGAATATAAATAAATAAAAAGCAAAATCAGAACTGAGTTTTCTTTGTATTTTATTTTATGATTTCTGTTACATTCAAGGGTTACAAAACTGTAAGATGTAGATTTAATCATTTTTTTGGCAAGGAGCATGTGCAAGAGGTCATTTTAGTAGGTGTATTAATCATTTTAAAGCTCGAAGTTTTATGAACCTTGATGTAGCATATTATACTAAAAGGATTAAATATGTTATTATGAGGAAAAGGAAACTTCATTTTACTGACAAATTATAGCCTAATAGAAGAATAAAACTCTACTTTTACAGAGTAAAGGTAAATTATTTAACACTGTGATGAATTGTTATATAGATCGTATTCTCACTTATGAAATCCAATGGTTTTTAAAAATAAGAATAATTTTTCTCTTGATTACCTAAAATTTATTTGAGATAGAAGGGGAAAGTGAGAAAGACAAATTAACTGTTCAATACTGTATATATAAATGCTATATGCCAGATAGGACGTAGGGAATTACATGGTCATTGGGACTTTAAAAGAAAGTCTAAGTTATAAGTTTTCTACCATGTATAGATGAGAAAACCCAAGCTCAAAGAGCACCAAATGCTTTGCCGGAGGTTTCAACTGTTAACAACTGTAAGAACTGGAATTTCAACTAAGTGTCCTAAACCCAAACCAGTGTCCCCGACTCTATGTTAGAAGAACATTAAAACAACCTCTTTTTCTTTATTTTCATCTCCAAATAACAACATTGAGTATTTCATAGGAAAGTGAAAATTTACCAATGTTTGATAATGTTAAAATAGCCTCGTATCTTAAAATAAAAATATGACAAATGAAAACAGAAGCAAAGACAGATGTGAAACTGATTATTTGACAAAAACTTACTGGGGCACAAGTCACATTTTCAAACCAACGGAGAATGGAGGTACAAAGACATGACAATATCCCTGTACTAAGTAAGGTCAAGCTTGATCTAGGTATAAAAAAATCAAGGCACGATGGTATTTCATCATTATTATTGAAATGTAGCTTCTGCATGTGAAACAGATATGTGATCTTTTACAAAACTTATATATTTAACTTTTGGAGAAATATTTTTAACCTGAGAGGTGAGAGTTTATGTAGAGTTTAGGAGCATGGATTCTAGAGTCTGGAACTTCGGAATTGACATCTCCATTCCAACCTTCCCTTTTGTGTTACTTAAGCTTTAAGCTATTTACCTATAATACAGAGATAAGACAAGTACCCATCCCTTAATGTCATTATAAGCCTTAAGTGAGTTGGTATGCTGCAGTGGTTAACAAAGTGCCTAGCACTTAGTAGTCATTTTGTAATAAGCTACTAAAAGTTATATAAGTAGCAGCAGTTTGCCCAGCTAAAAAAGTTGCTCCCAGTATTTATCTGCCACTAGAATAGAATCAAGAGTCTGGGCTTCCTATATTTCCAGTCTTTCTGCTTTCACATCTATTTTTCCCCTTATATCTTTGTCCACTGCTTTACATATTTCTGTAGAACATATAAATATGTATAAAATTTTTGATAGTGAATAATTTTTGATATATAGATTATTTTATAGATACGTATATTTAATTTCTATTAAAGTCTTATATTGCTATTTATCTTCTCACCTACTTTGTCTTACGTTTCTGATTAGTTTACAAACTCTTAGAGGACGGGTGTTGAAATCATCTTATTTTGGGGTAGAATATTGTAGTTCTACTTGGTACTTCATTTACTAGAACAGTTAATTAATTTTTCATCTTTGGGCTATAGACATACTTAAGTTAATTTTACTATTTTTTTAAAGATTACATCATGTGAAGACAGAGAAGATCAAAAGTAATGTTTAACTAGCAAATCTTAAAAAGAAAAGGAAAGATCACCACCTAATTATGTTGGCAACACCTTCCTCTCACTTTTCTCTTTCATCTTCCGCCCCCACTTCAAAGACCCTGCACACCCAGAGTCCACTTTAATTACATGTGTGAAGTATTTTTAGCTTTTGAGAAAATGTTGCCATAGTTGGAATCGACCCATAGTGGAGAAGGGACATAAAAACTAAGGTTCAGAAATTAAGTCATCAGTCACTCAGCTATCAGGAAGCAGAGTAGCATTATTGAACAGAAAGAGTTCGTCCACCCAGCACTAGCAGAGCCAAACACTGAACCCTGGGAATTGCAGTGGAGAAATATTGGCAATTTTATTGATGAATGATGCCATACAGGAGGACAGGAAGCTAACGCTCAAAAACCCAAACTCCCTGATGGTATGTAGGTTGTATATTATGTTAGGGCAAAATCACAAGACACTAATGGGTTAGGGCTTTGGGTTTGGGGTCATACTGGGAGATGATTTGTTGGAAGAGAGTTAAGAGTAAAAAATCATTTCTTCAGGTTTTGAGGACTGTTCTGAGGTCCTTTCCAGTGTCCTTCTGTCTGGTTTCATGGGAAAGCAGCCAGGGGTCGTTTCACGTCAGGGCTCAGGAGCTGAAATATAACTTAGGTCAAGATGCTCTCTTTAACCTGCCTATGGTCCTGACTGTGTGGCCGTTAGGTCCTGGCTACTGCCTTCTGCTGCCTCAGAGGTTGCTCTTTATCCAGAGGAATGGCTGCATCTCTGTCGGGTATATATATATGATTTCTAAAGGTGGGATTTAAAACTAAATTTAATCAAAGCCAGAAGGACCCTTGGTTTTGGTAGCAATTAAAATCCCTAATAACTGAAAACAATTTCACTCTTTATGCATTATTTTATCTTAGCATTAATGATTCACATTGAAGATTCCATCTGTATTTTGAAAACAATTGATGACTTAGATTAATGGCATGACTTATTAGTGTTTTTCCTCCCTTACTCAGAAAAAGGATAAGTTAGGTACAAGTATGGCTGCTCCACCCAAGGCCTGAGTCACCGAGAAGAGGTGTTCCAAAGCCAGGTGTAAAAGAGCTAGAATTTAGTCAACCAACAGAGAAAGAACAATGACAGTCCTTGTAAGGATGTCGAAATTGCAGTTGTAACTTCTTGAAACTCTGTTTTCCTTTTTTTCATGCATCATATTTGTCTTGGAATATGCTGAACTAATTTCACAATCCAGGGTCAAAATAAGTAAAATAAAAATAAGCCGAAATATAAAATAAAATAAAAACAAAAACATGAAAAGTATCTTCATACTTCCCCTTTAACCTTCTAGAATATTTAATGAACTGCTTGCTCCCAGTATATAAAATGCCAGGAAAAGCTTCTAAAATCATCATAGAATAAATGCCATTCAAAATTAGATGTACCTAGTCTATGGCCATGCCGCCCTGAACAAGCCTGTTCCCGTCTGATCTCGGAAGCTAAGCAGGATCGGGCCAGGATAGTACTTGGTTGAGAGAACACCTATGAAGACCAGGTGCTGTAGGCACCTGGTAAAAAATAAAAAATAATGGATTATAATCTGTCAAGGTCCTTGCAATCTGTGAAGTCAAACAAGGGTTGCCTCGTCTAAAAAAATAAATAAATTTTTAGATGTACCTCATTCTTAGTTTACCTAGTAACTTTCTCTTTTAAATGATCCCTCCATCAGTCTCTTGTCTATGCTGATATACATTAACTAGAGTAAAAATAAGATCAATTATTTTTAAACAATTCATAAACAAATATATTTTATTGGACCAAAAGATAAATCTAGATTATTTAATGTTCTCTGTATGTTAGTATAAATAAATCTCTTTTTAACTTCCAGAAACAATGTAACCATTTTATATACAATTTGAAAAACAAAGAAAAAAAGGTCCATAATCACATCACGCTAACCTGACACAGATATTAACCTGTCTGTATATCATTAGTTTTCTTTTGTTTGATGGTTGAAATTATAGTGTACATTAAAGTTTTAGTAGTTGATAAAAAAGCATATATTTGATTTTAATTCTGATTTTTCCTCTTTTAATAAGAACATCTTTCCTGTTACTACATAGTCTTCATTATTATCAATGGCTGATTTTTGACATAAAATATCTAATAAATATGTAAAAGTTTACCTAAGAATTCTCCTGTCGTTGGATATGTGTTTCTAAATATTCTATAAAGACACCAAGCAGCTGTATTCTACAAGGTGCTTATGATGCCATTGAGAATATGGAGAAAACATTAGAAAACAACATATTTTTATTTCTCCTTTATGAGAACATCTGCTTATGCAAGTCCATTTTTTTCCTAATTTTTTTTTTAAAAATAGAATTTCATATATTATTACTATTACCTATATGATATCTTTTAAGATTTACACTCAGCATCATACAGATAGGATACAGACTGGTGGAATAAATATCAACTCACACTTTCCAGAGAGACTCTTTTCACTACGTATTATTGTTAATGTTCATTATCAGAGTAAGACATCTGACAACAACTAACCAGATAATGTCAAATTACCTTCATTCTTTCCTCCATAATTCCATTGCAAAAACCCTTGAACCCCTTCTTTTTGGAAATATTTTGTAGATGGCTTGCTATTTTGTCAGAGTAAAGTAAAGCAGGCAAGATATCCTGGAGATGACGCACGGTTACCTAATTGGCCTCCTACAGTTCTCTCCACAAGGAGAAGCCTTAGCACTAATTCTTTCCCCTAAAGTGTGACCACTGAAAGAACTTCCTGTGGTTCCTTTCCACTGAAAAACACTCCATTTCATTCTGTGAGTGGCTAGAGAACAAGCAGGAGAGGCACCGAGCCCCAACCGTTAGTGGGAAAGTGTACTTTTCTGATATAGGCACTTACATTTTTCTCTACAACAGATTATTCCTAACAGGGTAATATATATAACAGCTCCCTGTGAATAATGACTTGGGGGTAAAGATTACTTAAATGTAGAACATGTATATGAAATCAATACACAGTTTAGCCCAGATTCGACGAGGCTTCAGGCTTCTTGGGGGGTAGTTCCCGAATCTGGGACAAGAAGGCTGTGTCTGCTAGAAATTCTATAACGAATTCCACCTTGTAGAGTGCTGTGTGCAAGGCCAGCTTTAGGCTACATTGTTTCTTGGGTGAGGGTTGTCAGGGAAGCAGCTCTATTCTCGGAAATTTTTTCTCCCCAGTCAGGCACCAGTGCCCTCCTTTCCTCTTTTGTAATCCCCAGGTCAAAACTAAAAAGTGAATGGTTGATGACAGTATAAAGTGTGACACTTCCCAGGGGGAGAAGAATTTGAATAGGCATTGAAGCTTTAAGATAATGGGTGAAGCTCAGCTGAAGAACTCTCTAGTATCAGGATATGCTCCTTTTATACGAGGAAGGGTACAGGAGAATTTGGGGAAGCACTGAGGCCTTTCCAGCATTCTGATTGCACATAAGACGCACGATCTTCCACTTAGTTTATATTTAAGGGCAAAGTCGTGTAAGTACATATTGCATGATGATGACGTTTCTTATGGTGGGGAGGAAGGAATCTCGAGAGTTAATGATTTAAAATTCCCTAGGCTTGTGGAGAATTCAGTTTATTCTTGTTTTCTTGTATTGGTTTAGATTCACGTGTGGGGTTAATATAAACAACAATAGTATATTAGCTTTTGGAGTTGATCTCCCTATGAATTCTACTTATTAGTCACATCTTAGGCAAGTCAGTTAATTTTTGTATGGACTGGATGCAATATACATCAATTTTATTGCATATTGCCTGGTACTAAGCAGGCACTCGATAAATGGCATCTCTTCTTTTTCCTCAGTTACATACTTCTCTGGAATTAAGGGTTACTAGGTCAGAGGCTATAAACATTGTTAGTTGGTGTGTCTGTGTATATTTTAGTATCAATACGTATTTAATGCTGCTATTCTGGGAAATCAAACACAAAACTGCTTCAAATGATTATTACATCATTTTCTCCTTCAAGCTTCATTCCTGTGTCCATTTGAATAACAGAGTTTCTATGTCCACAGTAATGCTTATAACGCTCCCATGATGCTTGGAAGAGATAATAGGCTATAGAAGCCAGAACTTATATGAAGGACGGGATCAGATTTGACTGAGCAGATTTTTTCTTAAATATTTAAAGACTAAGCCATAACCATTAATTTTAGTGTGAATCCAGAGACTACATTTTAGCATACAACTTCAAAAAATTATTACTAAGTACCATATGACTCTGAATGAAAAACAAGACACTGTAAATCATGGTTTTTCCAACCTCGATAAACTAGTCCACAGAGTATTGCAGACGTGGACCCTCTTCAATGGTTTTCCTGCATTCTTAGTCTTTTCTCAACTCTTCTGTTCCCGAAACAGATGTCAAAAGTTGATGCAACCTTTAAATTAGAGTAGATGGTAGTAATATCTAACATTACTAGAGTAGTAATTCTCCATCCTAAGAGGGAAGCTATTTCAAAATACAGATTCCTGGCCACCATTCTGGATTTTAAATTATAATCTCCAAGGTGGGGAAAAGGTATCACTATTTAAAAAAAAATCTTCATAGGCATTTAATTTTTATTAACAGCCAACTCTGAACATGTTGCAGAACATGTAATTGCAATGCAAGAGCTAATAAAAATGAGCAGCCCCCTCTGATTTTTCTTGTGCAAACTGACAATTAAGAGAGGTGAGAAGGAAATTGACACTTGTAGAATATCTAATATTAGTCACATGGGGTATACTGAACCTCTTTTTCCCCTTAAACAATATTACTGTATGTTAGTACTATTATGTCTATTCTACAGTTGGAAAACTTGGCTTAGGGAAGTTAGTGAATTTGCCTAGTTGTGACATTTAAACATTTCATCAATGTTGGCATCTGGATATAAACTCAGGTCTATCTCAAAGTTGCTGTTCTTGCTACTGGACAACCTGCCAAATGTAAATGAGGTAAATTCAGTGGGCTACACCTTGGTGAAACTCTTTTTCACCTTCTCCTCCATTAACTGCCTTTCTCTTTGTGCAAAATGGATAGCCACAAAACAATGGTTCCTTATCTAACATGTGAAAATTCTTATTGATGGAAGTTACTGGGCAAGTATCAGAGAGTAATATAAAGAGCAATGAGAAAAGGGTCTTGGCTTTAGGTAGCCTACAAAATGATTATGACGAAGCTACAAGAGAAAAAAGTGAAGGAAGTAAATAAAAAGTACTAACAATGTGGCAAAGAAAATATTACATCTCATTAAATTTATAATTAATTTTTAAGTAAAATTATTAAGTACACATATTATTGTATATTCCAACAAGGAAGAAAAAAGACGACATACGGACAGCTTAAAGTGAACAGCATACCTTAACGTTAGTCCTGCAAATGCAGGAATGGATCCTACTAGGTTCTCGGTGCTTTAAAGTTTTTTTCTGCCCATTCTCAGGGATTTGGTCGTCTCTTGCCAGCAACTGCTTGGCTAGGCATGTGATAGCAATCTTTAGCAAATATCTAAATGATAAAACAACCCGGATTCATATAGTTGTGGGTATTTTTCTTTCTTAGGTCCAGTAAAACCTTTTACTGTTACTTTGAAATATTTGCATCACTAATACCCAATCCATGGCCCTCTGCTGTGTTTCTGTGCTTTCCACGTATGCAGTAACTTGTGTTTCATTTGCGAAGTATAGTGTATTCTTTTGAAGGCACTTTAAATGACAATTAACCTTAGCATGTGTAGTGTTAACTAGGCACACAACTCAATTGAAGAAATAAAAGGGATAACAGTTTTGACCAATTTCTCACATACCCATGTAAGACGATGACCTATAACTTCTGCCCAATCAGCTGCAAGGTGCATCTGGATTTCAAAGACACTAAAAGGTGAAAAATCATACATCTAAAATCAATTTAAAATGGTAATTAAAGCATAATAAAGGCTTGAATGGATGTGTCAGGAAAGCATGGTAGAGGGGTTAATTTTGAGTTCATCGGGATTGGTTAAGATAAATGAGTGCAGAAGAAAGGAGAGAGCATTCCAGGGGAGAACTGCTGGAGTGAACGGTGCGGTGGAGAGCAAAGCAAGGATGCTTGGCAGGCAACCCACAGGCATGAGAAAGCATGACGTTTCCGCATCCCTCTCTGTTAGCACTCGACGCTCTCACTATTTTGAGCAGAAGATCTGATGCTTTCTACTGTCTATCCAATAAAGTATACAATCTTTATAACAGAATCCCAGACCTTTTATGAATTAGTCTCACACTCCCATTTCCATTTCTCTCAGCCTGGTGCTTCATTCATGCTTCACTCTCACCTTCCCAGATCTATGAACTGCCTGGAATGCCCTTTTATCTGAACACTGGTCTTCTTATTTGAATACACTGACCTCTTTCAATGCATAATTATGGAGAATGAACATTTCATGACCAGTAATCCCTTCCATAAGACAATTGCACAAAAATTGCCCCGTGCTTTACACCGCCAGAGCCATTTGTGGAAGCAGGTGCTATTTAGCTGTTTGTGGCTGCCTGTTAGATTCGTGGTCAGCCTTAAGAAAAGCTATCCTATTACTGATTGCTTCATGCAAAAAGAGGGAGCAGAGCCGTTAAAGGTGACTAGTGTGACACAGGTGTTGAATTACTTTTCTCAGTATGTTATATTCTGTGTTTTTCCACTGCTGAGAAAGACAACTAGGTGGTTAGCTCGAGTTTGCACTGTGCATGTTTATGTGTTATTATTCATGAGGTTAGACACAATCTCAGCCAAGTCATGGTTTGTCTCACTCTAGTAAAGTATTTCTTTGAAAAATTTTGGGAACCATAATTGCATTTTTAAAGATACATAATAAATTGCTATTAGGCTCCAGTTAGGAGGTTTGCTGAGGTGTGAACTGACCATTTGTTCCATTTTCTTTTATCAATAGTTGCTTCAAACACCACAGTCTTCAGAAGACAAAAAGATGCACTGAGATATCAAAGGCTGTAGGTTTATTACTATACATTATGAATAATTTAGTACAGTAACAAAATAACACAATGATAAAAGCCAACAAGTAATATTCTATTCATAGCTGACTGGATAATCAAAGCCATTGCAGGTGCTTTTTCTAATACTAATTTAAAATTTGCATTATGGCTTTCTGCCTTCCCAAACGATAAGCTCCTATTTGATGAGGTATACTGAACACCGTTTAGAGTCCTCTACAATTGGGTTCAAAAGTACACTTTCACTATATGCAAAAGAAGGAAAATAATTCACAGATAAAAGGTTATTTTCTCTTAAATATTTCACCTTTTTCTTATTCTATTTGCCTAGTATTTGAAATTTTACTGCCTGTAGGTTTCCTATAAAGCTCCACGATGATCATACTGACTTGAGAAGAAAAAAATATATAACATCATAATATCATAAAAGTTATAATTAGATCATTGAGAACTGGTGACCTGCAACTATAGCATGCATTTATTGTAAAATCAGTTGGCCAGACTATAGACTGCAAACAATCCTTGGTTACAGTTTTTGTTGATATATGGGTTACAATCGAATTTTTTTCTCCTTCTCCAAGCCTGACCACTAGAGGAAGTAGATGGCTTTCCCAGTTGCTCTTAGGCGTTCTGCTTTGTCTTGATAACCAAAGAAACACACTATTTTACAAACTTTGGCTTAAGTATACAATCCCACTGGAGAAAGCTAGACCAAGCCCCTTTGTGATCTCTGAATGGGTTATTCGAATGACTGGATTGCTTTGTTTTGTTCATTTTGTTTTCAAATATTTGCTGTCTGTAGTAGACACAGCAGGAAAAGTTCAAGGTTGCTTTTGGTTTTTAGAATGATTTAGATCCTTAGGATCCTCAAGGACTTAGATAAGTTTCCATATTAATTATTCATATGGGGCTGATTTAGGAATTTAAAATGATATCTCAATATTCTTTTCTCAGACAGAGCATATACTTGATCAAGAATAGAATCACTGAGCTTTAATCAGCAATCATAAAGCAAGTGTCAGAAAGGCTAAGGAATGTCTTCTGAGAGAAATCTCTTGGGACCACCTTGCACATAGACGAAGAGTGTTCTCCTAAGGAGAGGCTAGGGCGTGGGAGCAAACTGTCTCTACCCTATTTAGGAAACTTCTGCAAGTCTCACTTTCAGCTGGGAAATTACTAGTACTTTCTAGTAGAGCCCAGGCCTTTTTATCTGATCAGTTAACATTCTCATCTGAGGATTTACACCCGTACGTCAGTCAGTGTCAGTATCCCAGAACTGTGTCATCTTATAAGTAATCAAGGCAGAGAATCTCTGAAATCAGATGATAAAATATACAAGTAATGAAATTGACTTCATTCTCTAGGAACAGCTGAATCATGAGACTGCACAGAAAAACCTAAGCCTTTTCGGAAATGGCTTGGGTTGTGAGGTATGTATTTTCATCTAAATTTAGACATTAGCTCAAAAATATTTTGACGGTTAATAGAAAATAGATTTGTCTATAGAAGAAAGTATTTGGGTGCTATTCAATTTGCTATGCACTAGACCAGAAACCAAGTAATTACAATTGCTTTTTCTTTTTCATTTTTCTTAAGAAAAGCTTCAAGTTAAGTTTTATATTTAAATATAGATATTTTAACCCTTGGGATCAGTTTTCTACGAACATGAAATCTGTAACTTATTTGTAAACCATCAACTGTCTTGTCCAATGGCAAAAGGGGATAAAATATTTTACCTCTGTTTAACTTTTGAGGTAAGAAATTACAAATGGTTTATGTATTGAATAAGTCCTTATTGGATGTCTGTTTTATACAAGGTCCCAAATTATTCCCAGAAGACAAAACAAAAATGAAGAGGTCTATTTCCTTCAAGTTGAGGAATTTATGATCTAATAAGGCTCTTAATGTCTTCATGCTAGTCTCTTTTTCATTTTATTAAAAAAATATTAAAATAACAGAATTCACATTCAGTAAGTTATATCTAACTGAAAGTGTTGTCTGCTGTGTTATGGGAATGAAAGAGAAGTGACATTTATTTAACACCTACTACATGTCAGTCACTATGTGAGATATTTTACAAGCATAATCTCCTTTTCAAAAAATAATAGTTTCTTTTAAAACAATTTTAAATTTCCAGAAGAATTAAACAAGTACCAAAAAAAAGTGTGCAAGTAAAAAAATGTTCAAGTACACCAAGAGAACTTGTTCAAATTTCACTCAGTTTCCCAATGATGCCCACTGAGGCAAAAGGCTCAAATTTAGGATCAAATATTATTCTCACTTGTCATGTCCGTTTTATCTCTTCTAATCTGGAACAGTTCCTCAGCTTTTCCTCAACTTTCATGACTTGGAAATTTTTGAAGGTTATAAGCCAGACATTTCATAGAATGCCCATCAGTTTAAATTTTTCTAACAATTTTCTCAGGATTCTATTGCAATTATGCACTTTGGACTGGAACAACACAGTCAGGCTGTATTCTTTTCACTGCATGCCACTGCTGGCTCCTCATATCCATTTGTGTCATTACTGACAATCTCATTTTAAATACACTTTATTTTCTCATTGCAACAGAGATATATATTCCATAAACTAAAACTAAAATAGAGCAAAGATAACTAATGTGCAAACAGAAAGTTCATTATGCCTTTCTTGCCCCACAACTACTCTAACAGACTGGCAAAAAATGATCCCACTATTTTCTGTTTGCATATCTTAATATGCAGTGATCCTAATCACATGTTTCAGATTATTTCTTTTAATTCCCACAAACAACCACATGAGCATCTTTTTAAAACTGTCATTTGTCAATAAGAACATTTGCCCAAGGTGATACATATAGGGAACTAGAATGTAACAAGAGGTCTTTTGATACCAAATCTCATGTGTTATTATGTATTGGGTTATAAAGTACATTGATATATAAAGGCTTTATATGTCAGATATTAAACCAAACATCTTTAATATCTGTTAATGAAACAATTTTTTTAACTGACAAAGTTGTATAGCGATTATTAACTATGAAAATAATATTGTGCAGTTTTGGTTGAGGGAATCAATTTCTTATCATCTTTACAGTATTAATCATCATACTTTCAAAATACACAACTGTTCACTGATCCTCTGGGTGGCTTTCCATTCATATTTTCACCTTCACTTTACCTATATCATTTGTTGCCAAATATTTAAGACCTTATAACCTGTATGTTTTGCTGAAACTAGTCCTGGGATAAATATTACAGGAATGAGATCCTATTTCTAGTCTGTCACTAAATGGCAATGAGTTCTGGAGTGGTTTTTATAATTCCTTGGTGCCTCAGTTTTTCTTTTCTATAAAATCAAGATGCAATCTCTTCTTGATTTTCCACATATTAGTATGAAAAATAATACAATGAAGAAAACAATATATGAACAGATGGGTAACATTTTTTTCCCCCTTCCTTCTCCTTTTCTTCTTCCTCACCTTCCACCTAGTTGTACTATGACAAATTCTGCCATGGTACTTAGGGCTCAGGGACTATTATTCGCCCTGCTGTAAAGGTAAACCAGATTTTTCTCCAAAGGCTGTAGGAAACCATATTGACTGCCCTGATCCCTTAAACAAAACTCTTCACTCCCTCTCTTTCTCTTTCTCATAAAATGACATTTAAGTGCCTTGAGGACCCAGACCTTAGATAAAGCAAGGCATGGAATAGAGAGGGGGCCGCTGGGTGGTCTGGAGAAGAAAGTAGCTTTGGTTCCTGCCAGAAAGATTTTTCAGTAGGGAAATACAAGCTTAATATCATTTCTCACAAGGTGACTTTGTTTAGTTAACTTGCCACATGTGACTCCCCTCTTTGTCCTGATCTCTATCATGCTCCTCCCTTTCCATTTCCTTCCTTTAGACAATTTCTCCTGGAATAAGTTTCAGGTTTCTGTCTTAGAAGGCTCTATTATTGCTTTTTCCCCTCCAACACCTGTACTTCCTTCAGTGGGAGACAAAACTGAATTATAAAACATTCCTAGGCAGCACAAAGTTGCATGAAGTTTACACTTGAGCGTTATGAAAGACACTGGTTATTTTTTTTTGAGAGTAGATTCTTGAAAAAGGATAATGGTGAGAGCATATGAAAAAAACCTGTGTTGCTTGAAAAGCACAGAGGGGCATGGAGAAGACAGGAAGGACACTCCTGAGAAAAAATACAAGAAGTGTTTGTAGGGGTGCCCTTGATTATGATGTGTCCATCAGTGTGTTGCTCTCTAGATTAGTAGTGAAAGCATAATCTCTCTCTCTCTCTCTCTCTCTCTCTCTCTCTCTCTCTCTCTCTCTCTCTCTCAACACACTTTCTTTCTGTCTCCATTCATTTTTAGAATCTTTCATTCATTTATTAGATACCAAACATTACAATCTGAGGCAGGCACTGTGGCAGGAGTTGGGAACAAGAATAGAGAGATAAAGAAGACACAGTCCAGGCTGTCAAAATACTTGTAGTATGGTAGGGGGAACAGATTAAACAGTAAAAATTACTTGAATAAAAAATTTTGCTTCTTTCTTTTCCATGTGACCAGCATCATGCTGTAAAGTATATGCTTATTTGTAAAATAGAGTGTATCAAAATTTTGTGATCCTAGATCTTGAGCATAAACAATCTTAAATGCATCTGTGGTCCACTGACACGTTTCCCTCAATGTGCATCCTACTAATCTCTGCTGACACAATGCAGTCAACTCAGCAAATGAAATTCAAAACTATACCTTGCTAAGAAAGCAAAGAATGGGTAGATAAATTATTAATTCATAAATAAATTAAACCAATTTATCTTTGTGAAATTTAAATTAATTACATAACTGTAACTAAAAAATATTACGAAATAATCCTACCCTTGGAGAACTGTGTAAGATTTGCCATTCTCACTACCTCTAAAAATAAAATTGTCATATTACCTGACTATAATGTAATCCAAAGGAAGCGAAACATTTTGTTTTGTTTTTTACTCTGAGAATTACATTAAAATTCACTCCTCTTATTTAGTTCATTATAGAATAATAGCTATTATTGCCTTAAATAAAATATAAAATTTCTTCTTATTTATTGCATTTACTATTCTTTGTATTAGAAAAAAAATATTAAATTGATTCTTAGTTCAAATCAATAAATGTACATTGTAAGTCTCTTCCAGCTCAAGTCCATGTGCAGTTTGTGACTCTTTTATTAAAGAAAACACTACTTGTGTGAAGTACCTTGGCATAATGAGTAGTTAAGTCAGTGGAATCTGGTATCAGAGTCCTAGATTTAAATCCTAGTTCTTCCTCTCTGTAATTCTGTAAATTCGGGCAAATCCTGTCTGTCTGCTTAGCACAACTGTGAAGATTAAATGACTGGTGCATGTAAATGAATTCACTGATCCCAGAATTGAGTAAATAATAAATAAATAGATGTTAAATAATAGTAGAGGTAATATTTTTGTTGTTGTTCTTTTACCATGCATTTTTTTTTTTTAACATCTGTGAGAATCTTAGATCACTAGAGCACTGTTTCTTATTAAGTGATTCCATTTAAGATTTAGGTCAACAATTTTAAATTTTAAAATTATGGCTTATTAGGTTCTTTTTTTTTTTTTTTTTTTTTTTTTTTTTTTTTTTTTTTTTTTAAGGAGCACTGAGCTGAGGAAAGGTCCTAACCAGCTAGGATCCAAATTGTTCAAATCACAGCCTTATTAACTGACTGTGAGAGTGGAATAGAGTATGTATTTTGGTCTTGGCCTTGATTTCCAAGTGTCTGCTTCATATCTGGGATAATTTCCAGAAAATGATTTTAGCTGCTTGGAAGTAAAGAGGCTTTCAATATCACACCAGTGTGTGTCCTGCTTTCAAATGGAATCTCCACAGTAGTTCTGGATGGAAGCATGCCACTGTATCTACTCATATCCGAACTTTCTTCTATTTTCTCATTCTGGATGTTTCTAGAAGGTTCCCTGAGATACGCTCTGCCTGAATTTTACAAATCTTTTTGAGCAGCAAGCATCTCACTAGCCTGTGCTCATTGACAAAAGATGGATTCTAATGTGTGTCAGGGCACTGGGAGTGCCCTGAGAGGCGACAAATGAAAATTTGCCATTTGGGAACATTCCAGAAAATCTGCCAATCTTTATCATGTGCTTTTTAGACATCAAACAGAGGTCAGAAATTAAAGGCTTATAGCTATTGATGTTTTCTGTTGGACCCATATTGTATTTAAAAATATTTTCCATTAGTTGCTGACGTTTAAAAATTGAGAAATTTTATATCAAACTTGCATACTGGAAGTTGCTAAGAGAATGAATCTGAACAGTTCTCACTACCAGAAAATTAAATTCTGTAATTATGTATGGTAAAGGACTTTAACTAGATTTATTGTGATGACCATTTCACAATATATAAAAATATCAAACTGTTTTATTGTATACCTGATACCTCAGTTAAAAAAAAAAAAAATTCTGAGTTTATGGCTTCTTTTTTAAACAAAACAGAAGTGACCAAACTGTTCCCATGTCCCTTTGGCTGGGGAGCTGAGCAGAGCTGTGAAGAACATGGGCCCTGGGTTTACTTCCTGTTTTTACTCCTTAGTTGTGTTCCTTAGCCAGCTTACTTACCTTCTCTATACTTCAGTTTCCTTGACCTTACAGTGGAAATGATAATTGTACCTCCTTATTCAGACTGTTGAGGAGATTGAATAAATTAATATCTGTAAACTACACAGAAGAATGTCTGGCCCATAGTAATTTTTATAAGTACTAGCGAATCTGCAAGCTTTAGTTGGGCTATCAGCTTTCCAGTCTTCCCCCAAGCCCATCTGCCTCATTTTATCGATTATTTTGTAACTTGTTGATGTTTGAATTTTTAACTCTTTGAATCACCATTTTTTTCCCCCTGAAATAAAGTGGTAGATATAGACTAGCCAGATTCCGTAGCCTATAATAAAAACAATTCAAAAGTTAAAAGAGCCGACATCCTACAAATTGTTAAAATATCTAAATTACCATTTGGAAATCCAGATACAGATTTTATAATTAAGTTATATGGCAAAGAGAGCCAGATTAAAGAATTTGAGACTTACATTTACTTTACCATAAATAAATATAGCTGATGAGTGACAAGACAAGCTTTTATTTACCATTTTGCTATTTTTAGATTCAGTCATGGAACTCTGGGAGCAGAATGTAGATATTTGTCTTTTTTAAAAAACTGGATTTGAAAATAATAATGTTTTATGTTGAAAAGGATATAAAATTGATTTTCTGATAAGAGTTCAACCACTCAAATTAAAAAAAAAAAAATCATTAAAAGCAATTATGATAAGTGGCCATAATACATTTTCCAACATTGTGGTTTTATAGACTCTTTTTCCCAAAAAGCAGTGAATTAGACAGAGCACTGGAGGAAGAGTCAGGACCCTGAGTTTGAGGTCTCACACTCATACCCTTAACCTCTTCGGAATCATGTTGATTATTATATAAAATAGAGAATTCCTATCTTACATCATAGAGGAGTGGCATGAGCATCCATTAGATGAATTAAGTAAAAACTATTAGCACGCTTTAATAAACTGCATAGACTAGTGTTTGTTTTGGTATTTTATACACAAAAGCCAACAAAAAATAAAAAATAAATTATCTAAGGAATTTTAATTTTTTCAGTTTTTAATGATTCTTCATGTTTATTGATAGCTTCTTAAATATCTGGCATACCAAATTAAACATATTGTATCTGATAAAAAAAAAACAATGTGATAAAGTAGAAAGAAATCTCATAAATCTCTTTTTACAACAGCTAGATTTTGTATCTACTGATACAAAAAACTAATGGAAATTGATGCTGAACATCAACGTGTTCCCCAAAATAGCATTGTCAGTAAAAATCCATGCTTTCTAGTGGTGAGATGCTGGGAAAAAAATCACCCCATTCTGGACAGATGAGAAATCTCTCCTGGGAAGTCTGTAAAAATCTACTGCAAAGAATAAAGCTATAATATACCTTCAGCAACAATTTGCCTTGGCAGGAGATGGACAATATGATCTAATAGTCCCTTTTATTTCTAATTTCTATGATTCTGTTTTTTCAAGCCTTATATAGTTCTCTTAACCCAAATTCTGTTACGTACTGAGCCAGAATCTCCCAGTGTTTGAAATGCTCCCTGGAGTTATCAGGCATTTCTGGAAAATACATTAACACTTTATTCAGTGGATTAACTCTTCTATGACTTAAGTGTTCTTAACTAAACCTCTGTGCTTACATGCAAAGTATGATTATTATGATGTTTATAAGTTGATATGGAGAGTGTTTTTCCACAGGGTCAAACATCGTCTAAGAGCTGGAACTATGCCTAAACTGCTCTCATTATTTTTAGCTCTTAATGGTCACTGCTGCCTGAATCTCAGGTACCCTTCTGTCCTGAACCCTACTGCATAGTTATGATGTAAAAACTCTTAAGATCCCATAGTCTCTATGGAAGAAAGACTAAATTCACTAAGATGACAATTCCCACTACGATTCTTACATGTTTTGGAAGAAATTATTTTTGAGTACATATTTGCATCAGGCTTTGTTCTAGGGACTAAGGATATAACAGTGAAATGTGACATGCACATATTCCTACCTCATGTGGCTTCCTTTAACAAGGATTCAAACAAACAAGATAAATAAGTAAAATGTAGACTATCTAGATAGACATGAATGCTGAAGAAAAATATAAAGAAGGAAATGAGCACAGTTAATGTCCTGAATGGAGGAAAGTTCACTTTTGCTAGGGTGAACATAGAAGGTTTCCTGTAATCATTGTGCTTATCACATTGTATTATTTTTATTTTTACGTGTGTTATTTACTCAGACGAAGAGTCACTGTCATGTTCATCTTTACATCTTGAATGCCAGGTAATATTAATATTAATATTAAACATACTGTTTAATTAAATGATACACCATGATCTTCACACCTTCTGTTTTTAAGGCTCACTCACATATATCTGAATCTCTTTCTAAGTTTAGGGAAGATAAAATTGAGGTTCATTCTTGGGCATTTGATTTTAAAGACAACCACAAAATACAAGTTTGATGAGAAAAAGCATATTGCCTGTTTTGTTTACAACAGAATCCTAGGCACAGGACTAGATCGCAGGAGGAGCTCAATAAATTTTTTTTGAATAAATGAATGAAACATGTAGATAGATGAAAATCCAGATGTGCAGTCAAGAGAAGAGGAGATTAGAATAAATTTCCCCTTAACAGTTATGTGCTCTGGTGCTACTTCACAGAACCTGGAAGTGTGAAAGAGGTTATGTTATTGTCCTTCTCTATCTGATAAGGTAGGAAATTCTATTCCAAGGAGAGAATGGAACAACAGACATTACTCTAAAAATGCAGCATGTATAGATATCTCATTGTAGATGTGCTAGAAAATGAGTGATTTCTCAGCTTGAATTAAAAAACAAAACAAACAGAAAGAAAAACCCATAGGCTCTTGTTGACAAAACAGCATTCCTCTATCTAATTATTTGGAAGGCTAAAATCTCTAGCGGAAGGCAGAGGAGTCAGCACTGCATACTTTTAGTGGTCATAATTGCTCTTTAAAAATTTTTATCAATAAAAATCAGATGGTTTCCTCTGGAGTAAATTTTCCATGGGATGATAATATGAGGTTATGAGAAAGGGGGCTGAAAATACAAAGGCAGGGAGGAGTGTGATTTTTCTTAACTAGTTCACATTTTTACCAAGTTCAGATTCTATTCAAATTGCCTACTGGCAAAAAAAGCATTACAGAATGGAAACATCCACTATTACCTTATGCAGAACTTTCTGAATTGTGCTACTTAAAAAACAAAACGGCAAATGAAGTCTGTAAAAATAGTGGTTAATAGGTCCCGTTAGCAATAAAGAAGAATTCCAAGTCAGAAGACCTGTGTTCAAGATTTTGCTCTCCTTTTATTCGTTACGTATTCTCAGACCCAACAGCCTCTTTGAAAAGCAATTCTGGTATCTATTCAATGGGGGACAATAATATAGCTATCAAGTGTACCTCATAGGATTTTGTAAAAATTGAGGGGGAAAGTGAAAGGTTAAATGTAGAAAAGTGGAAAAATACTTATGCAAATATTAGTTATGGGCCAATTGCCTCTCATGTGCTGATAATACAGGGAATAAAAATGAGGAAGATAAATTAAATTTCTCTTTGCTGTCTATATGTAATGTCCATTAGAATTCCTTTGTTTTATAATAATTTAAAAATTATACACACTTCAGGCTATGTTGATTCTGCCCCCCTCCCCCCACCAAACCTGATGATACAGTCTCTAGTCTTTTTGACATTGTCTAGAATTGGATTTTTTTTTTTTTTAATGTGGGTTTAGGTAATGGTTATATTCAAAAATTATTTTGGTCGTATACATTATTTAAAAGAGACAACATTATCAAATGGTTGGGAAAGATATCAACTATTTATAGTTGTTCCAACTCTTAAATTAAAATCTGTGGCTTTGCATGTAGTAGCTTGCAGTTAAAAAATAAAAGAAAGAAAGGTATACGTATCATGGCTTTGTTAGCTAGCTGACGCTGTGGTCACTGTTTCCAGTTTGTAACCAAAACCATGTATACTTCCGCAGCTTACTGACTGAATTAACATACCCTTTCTATTTTAGGAAACTGTTACTCAGGAGAGGTGAAACTGCAAATAACTTTGTTTCAAAAAATGTCCTGAAGGTACAGAACTAGTTTCAGTAGGTAGCGCAAATGTGTTCATCAAATCTACAAGACTCACTTTGAAAGTCCTGCCTGGCTGTATCTACCAACCTTTGACGGTTAGGTCAAGGATTTGCCCAATCTTAATTAAGCCCCTGTCTCAAAATTTCCCAAATCTCATAAATGTTTTGCTTTTCCCTCCCCTTTCTAGGATTCTATTAAGATTCTGTAAATGTAATCATCAGTTATTGCAATAAGCAATAAACAGGAGTTTGCTTCATCAACAGGTTATTTTTGTGAACTATATTCAGGGACTTGAAATTTAGAAAACATTAAGAGATTTGAAAGGATTAGAGGATTTTTTTTTTCAGTTTGAAGAGTTATTTAAATAAATTCCAACATCTTTTGAACTGAATTATGAGGACAAGAAATTAAATTATTACCTACGTGAAGTGGAGCTTTTAACGCTTGACTTATACTTTTTGATACACTGAATCAATGTTCATTTTCATATAGAAAAGAAATACTTGACTCACTAAAAGTGTGCACAGCAAAATTAGCTAATTACTTTTGTAAACCACATGACCTTTGGTAATAGTCACTGGATTGGGCTGTCTGCAAATGCAATTGAGACATATTCTGAATTCTACATTTATTATAAAATGTAAGACGGTTTTGCCTTTTTGAGAATTAAATCCCAAAAAAGCATGGACTAAAGCAAGAGTGTTTTTCTGAATTTGTTGCACAAATTTAACTCTTCTTATCTGAAATGGGTGTTACACATATAACAAATAGTGAGCAGACTTTCATTATCTATCTATCAATCATTCACATCTATAAAGAATCCTTCACATGTGTATTTTAAAGTGATGTACTAAAAAATGGAAATTATGCTTTCAGATAAAAGCAGTTCTAAAAATATATTAAATGTAGGTTTAAATTTAGATAATTTGGCAGTAGATTTCACTTAAAAGGGAGAGAATTTGAAAGGGAAGGACAGCAGAAGAAGGCCTACAGTCATAGCACATTTGTGTCTGATGAAATGTAAGACCCCTCAAGTCTATGCATAGAAGTCTTGGGAACTATATCTTAACAAAAATGTGGGCATAAAGATGGGATGTATGACACATCCGACCTAGTCTTTGAGGTCAGACATCTGGTTTTGAGTGGGGTTGGTGCCTGAAAACTATGAGATGCCTTTTTTTTTTTTTTTTAAGCTGCTGTAAACTCTATCTTATTTCTGTAGCTTGGGGAGTTGTACAAGGAGATGTTTCCTCTACTTGCCAGCAAGTCTACAGATAGTTTCTGTTCATTTAAACAAAAGAATCAGAATTCTCACGAGGGACTTTGAATTCTCAACCTATCCTGATTTGATGGGTGGTCAGAGTTATGAGGACAAAATGTTTAAAAGATGAAGAGATGCATGGGGCCACATGTATTTTAACAACAACCAGTATAATGCCTAACTAAGTGTTGGTGGAAATAATATTTTGAAGTCTGCCAACAGCTGACCACTGATTTTAAAACTAGTGGCAGTTTTACCATAAAAGCAGACTAAGCTGGTTCTAGACGGTATTGATAAACATTTTTCATATGGCACAGGAAAAAGAGCTTTAGTTCCAAAAAATACAAAAAAAAAAGTAGTACAAAAAGTCAAATTTAAGTCATTTTAATTATCTAAATAGTATGTCAAACAAAAATGTTTGCCTGGACCCCAAATCACTAACTTCATTAGCTGCATGATAGAGGTCAAAGAGAAAATCCAAAACAATTACTGAAATAAAAGAAAAACTACTTATTGTTCCTGCCTCTCCCCAGTGCCTTGAGTCATTATTCTAGTGCTAAGTTAGAAGTTCTACAGAGCTTATTAACTATTTCAGGCCATTAAGATGCTATTTATTATACTGCTGCAATAAAGTGCTTTTGAAAGT
Organism: Rousettus aegyptiacus; assembly: GCF_014176215.1. Lineage (NCBI taxonomy): Eukaryota > Metazoa > Chordata > Mammalia > Chiroptera > Pteropodidae > Rousettus > Rousettus aegyptiacus. The sequence goes on from NW_023416286.1 coordinate 30,272,076, forward strand.
AGTCATTTACTGCAGAAGCATCATGGCCACATAGGAGAACATTATCCCCACCCCCCGACTACCGCCTTGCCCCTCCAGCCACTGCCTCCTGAATTCAGACTGTGTGCCATCCAAGAAACCAGATTCTCAAATACTATGACATTTTGTAGTGTGTCGGGTTTTAGAATTGCTCAAAAAAGTAAAGATTGGAAGGCATTGGAAGAAGAAATAGAGGTCAATGTAGGTGAAACATTGTGCTTTTGTAGTCATGTGAGTAGCATTGCTACTTTCTCTCATTATCTGCATGTTAATATAATTTTAAAGCCTGACAAGGTGTCTCTCTATTAGTGATGCTTGTGCAGACTGCTATTGGATTGACAGCTACAAATGTTCTTTTTAGGCTCAGTTCCAATCCTCACTCTAACACTGGAGCTTGTGGAAAGCTTAGCAAGATCACATGCCAGAATATGACCATCTTTGGTTAGCTGTTCTAAAACTGGAAGTGTTTGTGTTTACTTAATAATTAGAGAGGTTATAAATTTTAAAGTATGTCTCTATTTACATATGCTTTAATAGGTTCCCCTATTTTGAAATATTCATTTTAAATGTCAAAAATTTTATGAAACTCCCATTTTAGCAGTTCTACTACACGTTGAGTGAAACAAAAATATTGACTAAATATATTATACCTCAGAAATGTTTTAGGTAGATTTGCATTTTATTTATCATAACACCTATATGCAATAAATGGTATTATATGGAGACAAACTATTTATTTAGTTTCCAGAATATGCTTCCTGGGCGGGATCCATATGTGTGCTAAATTGGATAGTCTTCTAAATAGCTATACATCACAGGATGAAAACAACACAGATAAAGAATAGAAAGTGTTGAAAATCAAATACACTTAGATTTCAAACCTCACTAGACAGATAGATAGGTGGTAGATAGAGATATATGCACGATTATAAATCACCTTAAGCATAACTCTTTTAACTTTAGTGTTCTAATTTCTAATAGTGTTTTGATAAGAATTAAAATTATTAAGTTAGGAAAAAGTTGCAGTACACTGCTTGGCACATTGTAGGTATTCAATATCTCTTATCCCTTATCCTTTTTCTCTAGTAAATGTTTAACATTTTTGGATTTTCAGTATATGTGAAAGCCTTAATTCTCTCGAAATACAAATTAGGGAACAGATATTCATTCTACAGAAAGATTCATTGTAGGATTACAATATACAGCAAGTGGTGCTAGTGTTTTTAATATATCACCTACTACAGATTTCTTACATGTGCACATCTGGTCAGAAGCCTGTCCTTTGAACAGGTATAAGTGCCTTTGGATAACCTACATAACAGAATATGGGATCAATGCTATAATAAATAATCTGTTGAGATCATTGTAAAAATGTTTTTGTTGGTTTAGAAGGGAAGTACCTATTGAAAATAACAAATCATGCAGTTGCACAAAACTGTTCTGCCAGTCTTAACTGCTTCTTTATCTCCCTGCTTTTCAATGTGGTAGAATATATTTATAGTAGCAGCATGTGGCTCTGTGGTAGACACCACAGGCAGTTATGTTGGTAGTTTTGAAGTTTCCTGTATATTAGGATGCTGCTGCTGGGCTGGATTGTCCAGGTAATTGTAAACGCCAAAATTTTATCTTCAGTTCTTCCTAAACACTTCATCTCTGGGGTAATACTTCAATCTCTTTCTCTTTCTCTCTCTCTCTCTCTCTCTCTCTCTCTCTCTCTCTCTCTCTCTCTCTCTCTCTCTCTCTCTCTCCCATCTCAGCACATAGTGTATTGGGACATTGTCTACCATAATAAATATATGATCTTTCAATTTATATCATGGTCATGGTGTATACAGTTTTAATGTGTTAGCCTGTGCAACAGTGGAGGAAAAAAATCTCAGAAAATAATTTCTAAAGATGTTTTACATCATATATCCAGTAGAATAGTAAAATTCAACCAAGTTCTTACATATAGACATAGGAAAGAAATTGTTTTTTTACATTTTATTTAATTCATTTTATAACTTTGGTTTTGAGTTTGCCTTTGTTTGATAGCTATGTGTTATTGGGCTGCTAGTTCTTTAGAAATCTAATATTTATTCATGTTAAGAGTTGCCATTTATTAAGCACTTATTTTGTGACGAGAGCTTGTGCCAAGCTCTGTTTATGCATTTAAATTTCCCTAAAATGTCCTAGGTTTATACTATTTTTATTCTCATTTTATAAATGAAGACATTAACACTTAGGGAATTTAAGTACTCTGCCTTAGGCCACTCAGGAAATAGTAAATCAGGATTTGAACCCAGTACTATATATTGAATTTATTTATTGATTTTAACTACTTTAGATGATTTCGGTAGTATAAACATGGCTTAAAAGTGTTTTTGGATGGGATGGTGGGACAAAGGTTACTTTTTATAGTATTTGTTGACAGTAGTTGAGAGAAAACTGAATCTCAAGTTAGAAAATAAACGTATGACATTAAATTGGTCAACATATGTTCTCTTTATTTTTTCTTTTTAATAAATATAGAATTTTATTTTTTAAAGTAGTATTTTAAGGTGTGTAAATCAGAAAGACAAATGCAACCATACATAAAAGCCTAGCTTCTAGAGGAAATGGGTTAAATTGTATTTGATTAATAAGCATTTTAAATAAGAAATAAATTAAGATTTTCTTTCATGTAAAAGGACACTATTTTCCATCTGAATTTTATAAGTTAATTGATTATGTAACTAATATAAGTATTAAACCATTCACGTCTTTGACCTTTTATGCTATATTTTATCCCAGAAAGTAATGGAAATGTCAACACCGTCTTCATGACAGTGGCCTCAACAGGGCTTCCTAAAGTACAAATAAGCTTTCTTTCTACTTCTTTTTCCTCATCTAAATTGAACCCAGGAGGACAGAAGTGGGTCTTTGATAAGATTCTTGAGAACTGTTATTTGCAGAAAAATTAGGCGAGATTTTTAAATTGACAATTTGTAGATCGACGATTTTATTCCATGTTTCCTTCTGCGTTTCTGTGCACCAGTTTTAATTATCACTTAGAGTAAGTGTACTGGATATATACTTATCAACTCCTCATTTCCCCTGTGGACCACACTGTGGGTTATAAAATACAATTTCCATTTTGTCTGCTGATGGCCTAAATAAGGTACACACAAAACAACAAGGATGGGCTTCTTAATTTAGCAGGATAACATGCTCATACAGCAGTGGCCCTGGGGGTTAGATTAGAGGAGAAAGAGAAATAGAGTCTAACTCAGTGGAGTTGAATAATTCTAAAAGATTTAGCACAAAAGAATTGGGCCACCCCACACTATGAATGCTTAGAAAAATTCGATGATGTATTAATTTTTTTATACTCTTTAATACAAAGATCCATGGCATACATACAATTATATCTTATGACTTTTTAAGCACAACAATCACGAAGACAAAATTGTAAAAGAAATATTAATGATAAGAACATCATGAAAATTTTGTATTAAAAACATTTTGGACTTTGAAATATATGACATATGTGTCACATATCACTTTATTTAATTCCCTATATTAGCAACTTCAATGTGTACGTATAATAAATAGTGATAAAATGTCTTAATATAAAATATATATTAAAATTTTAAATAATAATTATTTTTAAAATAAAATTTCTCACCAGAGAACTATATTATTCAGTTTTTTCATTGTATTTCCTCTGACTACATAACCCCTTTTCATTCTAAGCCAATATATATTCCAAGCCATAATTCTTATCATAATCATTACTGTCATTAGCATAGTAAAATTTATTGAGTGCTCCTCATTATTAGCTAAGTCTTAGAAATCCAGAAAGTTACACAATTTAGTCAGAATTTAGCAAGTTAGTAAAACTGTCAATGTATGTGAAAAAGATAAAGAATCATGCCAAAAAATGAAAGAAGCATAGTGATTTGTGAATATTATAAGGCTTTATGAGGAAGTGGAACTTGAGATGGACTTTAGTTAAGTCTTTATGTAAGAACATAAGAATGAGAAAATACTTTAGCAGGATAGCAGGAACAAGACATACTTTTTAAGAGTGTTTTGACTCTAAAGTTTTATGTAAAAGGAGATAAGTGGAAGCATAAGACATTTTATAAAGGGTGCTGGCTATTGACCTACATATGGTATTTGAACTTTGTTGGAGGCAGTGAGAATCACCAAAAATTTTGAGTGGAGGGTATGATAATTTCAAGTTTGTATTTTGAAAATCAATTTGTTTGTGGTTTGACATAGGGGCAGCTTTAGAGAATACCTAGGACAAGGAAAAGTATATCTTAAATGTAACACTAGTTTCATACACTTGGCTTTTTTTTTTCATATATGTTATATATTTTTTTTGCTTCCACATTTATTAGGTCAAAATTATTTACCTATACTTCTTGAAAATAAATGACAGTTTATTGCAGAAATACAAGAGATATTCCAAACACACTATAGATTACATTGCCTAAAGATAAGTAGGTCTTGAGTAATAGAACATTCTAGATGACAGAAAAGAAAATTAAATATGCTAGGAGAACATCAGAAGAAAAGAGGTTTGAGCTGGTGGTTCTTTAAAGGTGTTTATGTCCTTAATTCTCTATTAACCAGACTAAAAAGAAGTATAAAACATTAAGTACATTAAATTTGACTGCAATGCATTAATGCTTGTTATTTTTCTATCCATAGACACAAATCATTTGCACTCTCTGAAAGGTGCTTAACAGTGCAGGGTGTATATATACTGGTTAGTAAAAACCAGTTTAACTGCAATGTATTGTTGATAATTCAGATAGGCACTTGAACTTACTAGGTAAGAAATAATCATATAATCGCAGTTTTACCTTATATGTTCTCTGCGTGTCTGTGGACACAATGAAATTATTATTATTTCTTTTTGTATTTATTACTGAATAACTATTACATTACCATTAATTCTAAATAAACTTAATATTAATTATAACTGTAATTGATTGAAAGCAAGGCAAAAACATAATTTACAGTGAAAAAAATATGTAATGACCTTTGACCTGATCAAAAATTAGCAATTTAGATTTATAGTAATAAATACAATTTGAAAAATTAAAGAAAATAGGTATGTTTTATATTTATTTTTTCTACATTTTAAGATTATATGAATTTAAATTGTTTTATGTGCCATCATTTTAACAAGTACCTTAATCACTGACATAATTATTCTTTATTAAATTGACCCAGAGAGTTGAGTTCCCTTGGGCTTTTGAAAATCTTATTAGGCCACTTAAGTACCTTGTTCTTTTCTTCATTCATTCATTCATTCATTCATTTACTCAACAAATGTTTATCATTCATCTAATACATACCAGTCGCCTAGATGAACAGTGAGAAATGAATAAGCTTCTCATGGACCTTATATTTTTTAATGATGGAAGACAGATAACAAAGAAATATGAAGAATGAATAATGAGTAAATATATGATATGCCAAATGGTAATGAAAAGATGTAGAAAAATAAAGCAAGGGAAAGAGGATAGAAAATGCTGGGATTGTCAGGGAGGGCTGTATAGGCACCATTTATTTTATGGAAGGTAGTCAAAAAAAGGGTCATTGAAAAAGTGCCATTTGAGTAAAGAAAATCATGAAATAAGTGTTGATTACACAGGAATAAAACCTCATTGGCCTTGAATTTCTATCGAAAATTTTTTCTTTCATATTAGAAAATACTCCTTACCCCGAAACAGACACAAACTTATTTATGACTCAATTTTCCAAAGTGGCTATCTATAGGTTTGAATGTCATGTTGGTTTTCTGCCTGTGAAGATTCTTAAGTGATCTCAAAACTTCAATTAAATGAAAATGATTAAATATTTACTCTTTATAAGACATCTGCCATTTTGTCTGTCCAACAACCATTTCTACAACTTTTCTTAGTATCATCTCAACTTAATATCTTCCTCAGGGAATTGAACATCCCACTCTAAATGTAATTTGGCCAGCCAATCAGCATGGACTATTTTCCGAGCCTACAGAAAATGACTCAGGCCATGCCTATTATATAAGACAGATAAACTAGAATTGGTAAATGACAGCCCAGTCACTCTTGGTAGAACTACTTTAAATGGGTGCTGTCATTGCTGGGTTTTCTTACATAGCGTATAAGCCTGAAGTTCCTGATATGCAACTTGTCACCATGAGAAAAGAAAGCAACTGAAATAAAGCCAAAAGAAATGAAAGTAGATCCAAGTAGAGAAGATAAATCCCTGACAATTTGTTTTAGTGGCTAGATCCAACTATGCCTGAAGCCATTACCTGTGGACTTTTCCCCACGAGACCAACGGTTTACCGTATTTGCATGAGCTTTTAGAATTATATTTCTTACTTGTAACTAAAAGACTCATGACTAATGCCAAGAATCAGTCATCTAAGTTGTATTTACTATGAGAATGTTGAAAAAGAAAAAAAAAGATGTGTGACAGAGTAAGAACAGCCATTTCATCATCCTCTGATTAGCCTACTCTCTACATGTCTTTGTGGTGAATATCATTTAGTTACTTAAGTAGCATAAAATGCTAATGATTTCAGCTCAATATGTATTTTATGTGTACGTAAATGTGTAAGAAAATTACCTAGTTCTGGGAGTATACAAAGATGAAACAAGTCAAGTTTCTTCCATTGAACATGCAAGTCTTGAGCTTACCTGACTTAGAATTATAGCCAAAATAGGCCACAAATGAGATCGACACCATTACAAAAGAGGTCCTAGACAGATCTTTATCCTTTCCCCATGTGAGATTACAACCAGCAGTCTTCATCTTGGAAGAGAGCCCTTGACCAACAATGCTGGCACTCTGATCTCAAACTTCCAGAGTCCAGAAGAGTGAGGAAAAATTTCTGTTACTTCTAAGCTACCTAGTTGATGGTGTTTTGTTATAGTATCTAAAACAGAGTAAGACAGTTGGTATTTATTAAATTAAGATCTTATAATTTTCTTTGAGTCAGACCAGTCTGCAAGTGTCTTTTTAAAGCAACTTTTAAAGCAATATATAATTTTTACCACTGTTACCCCTCATTCAATTAGTAACTTTATCTACTAATAAATAATCTTTCATCCATAACTGGAAGAGTTTGAGATCCTCCTAACGATACATTTATAATGAGGCAATGCTGGTTTTGAAACAAAACATTCTTGAATCAGGTGTTTTTAGAAAAAAATAAAAATAAAAATAATTTTTTTTAAATAAACAAAAGATGCCAACATGCTAAACACACACACACACACACACACACACATTTCCTCTCCCATACCATGTCTTGTTTTCTCTATAATAAAATGTTTTCAGCATCACACCACCCACTGACTATAATGAGATTGAAAGATGTTTGAATCTTTACAACAAAGCTATTTCCAACACCACACTGATCCTGAAGCATTTACTGTCTCCTTAAGTACCTGCAGTAATTCCCAAACTTACTCCCATCCCCTCTTTAAAGAGTGGACAATTTGATGATGGACAGAGGGGGTGGGATTAGAGGGTTGGGGGGGCTGGGAGAATGGAATCAAGGGTTAAAAAAGTACAAATTAGTAGCAGTTAGCACTAACGTATTGGCTAGGTGGAAAACCAGAGGAGAGAAAGAGCACATAGGAGGACCGTTCTATAAACTATAGAAACGTCTAACCAATGTACTGTATACTTGAAACTAATTAAAATAAATAATTTTTTAAAAGGAATATATGTAATCCAATAATCAGGCGAAAAGTAGGAAACAACAGTTGGAAGAAATGAAAAAATATGCCTTTAATTCTATTAAATGGCAGGCACTGTTGAAACAGGTTATGCCTTGGCACATGGGTTCCAGTCGATAAAAAAACAAGGTCTGTTTTTCATGAGGTGGCTATTTTAGTGAATTGTCTGCATTAGTGAACTGGCTGGAGAAATCAGCAAACTGATTTCTTATGACTTTTTAAAATCTTATTAAAATGTTTCCCAGTTACGTGTCATTATCTTTTACTTATCCACTCATGGTTTACAGACTCACAAATACCAAGCAAGAGAAATGTTCTTTCCCCCTCTCCTGCTTCTCTCTCTCCCTCGGTGCAGGCCTATGCAGTAGCAAACAAACAGATCCGTACCAGGCACTGGTTTAGGTAGCTGAGTCCCAGCTGCTAAGCAGTTTGTACAGGCACAAACACGTGGACTTCCTTTGCTTCTACCAGGGAACAAGTAGCAAGTGCACCTGCAGGAACTCTCCTGCCCGCTGGGCGCTCAGTTAGGAGTCCCAGAATATCAGACACAATTATATTCAAATGTAAGTACTAAAAGTCATTTTGACTCGAATATAAATTATTCTAGCTGCCATGTTGTATTACCTACTTTATTTCTCTTCTTCATTAGCAGCGATAATTTAGTAACGACTCTGCATGCGCTTAAATAATAGTGTGATTAATGGTGTGTTTACCTATCTTGCTGGAAAGCTCCCTACACAATAGAGAATGTTTTCTACATGTCATTATTACCATCTTCAAGCACAAGACACTCAAGCCACTGAGTTTGTAAGGTCTGGAAAATGAAACATACAGAATCTCTTGACTGATCCATCACTTTATGACTGCTGTCTAGTGGGTGCCTTGCCAGCCTTCATTATAAGAATCAATGCTGCTGAATGCAAGAGAAAAAAAAAATGTAAACCACTGCTGTTTCCTTTTAAAAATTATATATATTTTACATTCTTCTCACTATCTTAATGTTAGTGCATCAACTTCCTTTATCAGGATACTACATTTAGCATGTAGAGTTTGTAATTTTTTCTACAAAATTATTTTGTAAGTACTATCATTAAAATAAGAAGACAAAATAATTGGCCAGAGATTGAACTGCATTAGAGAAGAGGTAGTTGCCTTTAAAAAAAAAAAAATCCCTATATATGTATAATAGTGCAGTTTTACAAACTACTTTACCAGCATCTGGCCTGTCTTGCATTAAATTCACCCAAAAGTTATTAAAAAAATGCATAATTAATAATGCAACCCTATGTGTATTACACTGACACCTTTACTAACTTCAATCTATAACATATAAGAAAAAGTAAACAGAATAAGTTATATGTATAATTAGCATATGAGACCACTCAGAGGAAAAACATACAAAAAGTAAAATGTCACATTTTCTTTTCTCTCATATTTTATATTTTGAGAATTTTAAAAAGCATTAACTGCAGTAACACTTGGAAAAAGTCATGTCTGGTGGGATCCCTGTTTTATGTTTATTAAAAGAAAAAGAGCCTTTGTTAATGTGCTTTCCTTATTACTTTAATTTTGTGTTGGCAGATCCCTACTCTCAGACCTCTGTAGACGTACTGGTCCTGGAGAAAGCCTTTCTTCTTTGGTCCCCTGAGCAGACTAGTGACAACTGAAAACATGCAGGTAAAACCAACACAGAGTAGTCTTTTCAGAGCCAATTTTCCGTGGTGACAAAGACGAGCCGGCAGGTTCATTTGCGCCGCTTATTCCAAAGAGGCATTTCTGCAGAGTCCTTACCCCCACTTACATAAAGCACTAGAGATTATTAGAAAATTCTTTTTAGAGATAATTTCATTTCATCTTGCTTCACTTCTCGTTAGTCTTGTGAAAGCAGTATTTGCATGCTCTCTGCTCACATTTATAACTAGAAAACAAAACTTACATAATTCAGAAAGTCAGGAAATTCTCATTTCTTCGGTAAAACAAATCACCTGTTTCCTCAGTTAAATTCAAACCAAAATCAAAAGCACTCAAACAGCTTAATACACACGAGAGCAGTAGACGATTACAAAATCATTGATTGGAAAAGACAGAGTAGTGAAGAAAGTGTGCCCTGTAACAGGACTGTCCTTAAATATATTCATGGTATTAAAGATTTATTATGTCATTAATATTCACACGCCATCCTTGTGAGGTCGAGCATTTCCCCATTTTATGGTTGAAGAAACCAAGGCTCAGAGATGATAAATAATTTACTCAACCTACACAGCTGGTAAGAGAAAGAGCCAGAATTCAAATTCAGGCCTGAATTCAAAGTCCAGGTTTTCTTCCTATCATACCTACATATATTGAAAACTACTACCATTATGAATAGTTTTTATACCTAGTTAGAATATTTTAGCTGCTAGAAATTAGGATAAAATCCAACCTATGTATTATAAAAAAATCACATTCATATCTATAACTTAAGAAAAAAATCTTAGTAGCAGAAAATTTAACCTTTTATCCTAATGGTAATTTAATTTTAATTAATAGTTATCAGCCATCATTACTAGCTGGAAGTAAAATAAGAAATCAAGAATTGCAAAGGGAATTTGAAGCTTAGAATAAAAGAAGACATGAACCCCAAATGCTATCATTCATAAATTAAAAGTGAAAAAATGTTGACGTTTTTAATTGAAATAGTTGCTTGATTATGCTTTTATTAATATCTAAAATAATGCAGAATTGATGGCCCCAGACTCCATTAGGACTTCCACGGATTCAGTGAAAAGTCTAACACTTTGTACTTTTAGAAAGTCTTGTTAGATATGAACATGTTCATCAGTGCCTATGGAAAACCAAGCTACTTTATATCATTGCACAAACTTGCACACCCCAAACAAAACAGTGAAGAAACTTCATTGCATGTGCCACCAATGCATAATAAGATTAGGGATCAGAAGATTCATGTTATAAACAAAACTCTCCCACCTACTAACAATATGACTTCCATCAAATTGGTCTGCATATGCCTCCTTGGTGAATTTAGTACATTATAACACCAAACACATTCATTAGGATAGTCATGAGGGACTCAAAGAAGGAAAAACTCATGCAATATAAAATTGCAAGAACTACTCAAATATGAGTATTATTGTCATGGTTGTTTATTTCTAAAATTCCCACTACAATATCGTTGCTGAAACAGCTGACGACCAGGAAGAGTACCTTCATCCTCTAAGCCACCAATCTAGACCAGTCTTCCTCCATAGAGAGTGAGTTTTTAGGACTGTATAAATGCCTTCATGGCTGGCAACTTAATTCTATTACTATACTTTGAGAAATCAGTCCTAAATAAGAGATTTCTTATATAGGAAGCATATAATGAAATGAAAGCATAAATATCTAACTCATGAGAAGTGAGGTAATACCCTATGAATAAGAGTCAAAAAAATCAGGTGGAAGGACAGATATTTAGGTACAAATATTTCAGGGTAAACAGATGGAAAATCTAAGAGTACTATTTTAATCATTATAATAATTATATAAATATTCTCTTATCAGATTTTGAAATAAGCTGGCTTTTGTTAAAAACAACCACCACCAACAACTCTGCTTGCTTTTAGTCTTATTCCTTTTCTAAAATGTCATCTTATTTCTCCCTTTTAAAGAGGTCATAAATACTGAGTTCTATCTAAGAAATCACTGGGTTTCAACCCCTTTCAATTTTCCTGTACCAACATAGTGATTAAAGCACTTTAAGTTAGGAAACTTTTTTGTATTTAATCTACATATCTGTGTTCTCGACCCATTTCTTACCTCCTCCCAATGCTATCCAATAATGATTACTTTTTAAGCTGCTTATAAAAGATTCTGAGGTTTTAAACCTTTTTTTTTTTTCTCCTCTGTGAGTTGGCCAGAAAAGATGTGAGAATACAGACTGAGCCATAGCTCCATCTCCTGGAAGTGCATATCACTAGCAACAACTAAAGAAAGACTCAGAGGCATCCAAGATAATTCCTCATTGAAGCACACATATGCGTGCAAAAAGGTCTTGTATGTCTCACTCGCTAAGGAAGATTATTCTTCACTTAAGCAGAAGGAGAAAAACATGTCTTAGAAAACTTTCAGTTACTGAGGGAAATGACTTAGCTTGAGTACAAGGAAAAGTAAGCCCATAGCTCATGATAACCCATCTTATGAATGCAGCTTGCATATATCAGATACCTAACTGACAGCCATATGAGAAAGCCTTTATTGACATACTGGCATCACAGATTATTTTATTAAATTCATATTTTGGAAAACTTCAGAACTTCATTTAGTGCCACATTCTATTTTAAACATAAAAGTACAACTTGCACATAATACCTGGCTCTGGTTACTATTTTCCATATTGTATTTTGCTATCGAGCATCTGCTTTTCTATTTTCATGTCAGAAAAATAAAGTTTGGTTATGAAAACTTTATTTCTAATTTTTCATATTTATGTATCTGTTTTAAATTTTAATATATATGCTGGCTCACGTGCTTTATTTTAAAACTTTGAAATAGTTACTGTCCATATTGTCCATTCCTGATTAAAAAAACAAGAGAATTGATTTTATTGTCTCTTAAGATGACTTGAGGCTATGTAAAGTTTGAGGGGCTGACGTTATATCCAAAGATGTATTAGAATCACTAGTCATGTTGGTTCTATCACATACATCATTATTACTTTTATTCTCACATTTGAAAGTTAGAAGGATGTAGGCTATGGTATTTGATATGGATCAGCTATTTATGTACAGAATATTCCAAAGATTTGAGTAAGTAAGGTCAATGAGCAATTGAAACTTTTTTTTTTTTACTTTTTTAAAATTTGTGTCACTCTTTTTCCATACTAAGCACTCTATAAAAGCTGGACACCCACCTTCAGTCTATTCTATGTTCTTTAAAATTGTGTGAAATAGAGATTGAGAACAGTTTATTGTATAATTAGTTTCTGATTTGGAAACAAACAAAAAAAACCTGCACAACTATTAATAGTGAATGAACTAAAGCCAATGCCCTGTTACTAATAAAATAAACACAATACATAACAAAACACAAAGTCCAATTTATTTAATAGAATTGGGAATATGGGCACTTGGCAGGATGAATATTGTGAGAAAATTAAAACTACTATGTTCTATTTAATTTTCAAGGTATTAAATATATCTAGACTGTATTTAACATCAAAATTAGCTTGACCATGATATAACCTTACTCTGATGCTTCAGAAAAAATATTTAGGGCCTCAGAAACATTAGGTTGAACACCTAGTATCAGTGACAAATACTAAATGACTTAGAGGATAAGAGAGATTATACTAATTTTGTCCTGGAATCAGGATATATTCCTTTTAAAGTAGTTCTAGACTTTTGTTTCTGTGCTTATTATGTGTCTTTTTAAAATAAAAGTGAAGTAGGGAAAATGTGTGTGCAAATCTGGTTGTTTCTTTGGCACTACATGGATTTTGGACAAAATAGAAATTTGCTTCACAGTGGAAGTATATACCTGAAGTCATCCCATCTCATGTGAGGCTTTGCTTGATTAACTTGCTTCATTCAATGGCCAGAAAGGAGCATGCATTTTAAATTAGAGTTTTCTGTAGGCTTTTTGGTGATTGGCTTATAGCCAAAGCACTTACCCTTGCTATTCAGGATATATTTTAGAAAATCATATAACTGTACCTAAAAGTCTTTAATTGCTAATTGTTCCCACTAACTATTTAGTATATAATGCAAACAATAATACGTGATGTTAGTTTGATTTTTAAGATTGTTATTCAAGCCCAAGTTTCTGCTGTGTTATGTTCTCTTCCTGTGGTTAGTGATGTCTAAAAAACCCTTAGTGGTGTAACAACTCTGGCTTGGGTAAGGGGCAAGGTCTATATTAAAAGAATAACAATGAAAAATAGAAAATAGAGGTTTGAGTAATAATCCACTGTATGTCTGAGTACACTATTGAGTACTGTATGGAATGAAATGAAAAGCTACTTTTGTGCTTCCAATTACAATATACATCTCAGCAACTGTTCGGAGAGTAGCTGCACTGTAGATTATCAGTGAAATTTAGAATCTTCTTCTTTACTGTCACCTGCATCCAAAGAGCTCCATTGTACTCTGGGTATCACTGTCTCTAGGTCTTATTTTTAAAAGACTAAGACAAGCTTTCATTATTTCTGAGGCACTCTCTGACAGATGCTCATTGATCCATTTTCTCTTCTACTCATACTGGCTTAAACAAGAACATGGAAGCCTTCTTACGAAAAAGCAATGGAAAAAACATGATGGGGCCAAGCACTGGCTAGCTAATAGTCTTTCAAGTACTTCTCTCTCTTTTCTGCCTGCAATTTCAGTAAGATTTCCAGCGCTTGGAGTTTAAACGTCCTCTAGCTCTTTGGAAGCTGGCACCTAATTGTTTCTTCATGTTGCCAAATGACAGAGTGTTTTCTTCATTGACTTGGTTTCTGCCAGATTCTGGAATAGAGAGTAAACAGGATAAGAGAGACTAGGGAAGAATAAAACTCACTCAGAGAAGGAATAGAGCAGATCTGGGAGTTCAGGAGTGAATAAGGGAAGAGCACAGAAATGCCAAAAAAAAAAAAAAAATGAAAAACTATGGATTGGCAAAACAGGGAAACAGGACTGAAGTATTGTTTTGATAGGGAAAGAAGGCCTCCTCCTGTCTGAGAAATATTTAACGGGAGCATCTATACATGTGTGCTATTTGCATATGTCAATACATGCAAAACAATGTTTCCTCCTTCCCCATTTTTAGTCACACAAAGAGCAATAGAGTATTTAGTTCATCATTCCCATTCCACATTGCTCCTTATTATCTAATTTTGATACACTGAAAATTATCCACAGTCCTTCACTTTTCCCTGTTTCTGTGCCTTTTGCTTTGAGAAAGGAATTTATAAGCTCCCCTCAACAATACATAGATGCTATTTCCCTCCTTCTTGAAGCTAGTCTGCCTGTGACTTGCTTTGAACCATACAATATGGTGGAAGTGGCAGTAAGACTTTCTTCCATGTTTCTACTGGCCTTCTTGTAATTCTGCCCAGCTGCCATATGAACAAGCCTGGCTAAGCTACTGGAGGATGAGTGACCATGTGGAGCAAAGATGAGTTTCCCTCGTAGAGTTGCTTTTAGACTAGCCACCTCCCAGCTTCCCTGGCTGCAGACTCAAGATGTGTAAATGAATATACATGAAAACTGAACTACTTAGCTGAGCTCTATCCCAATTCCTGACCAGTAGAAATAAGGGTTAAATAAATGTTTGTTAAGCCACTAAGTTTTGAAGTGATTCATTATGCATCAATGGCTACCTGTTATAATAACCAGAGTAGCTTAATCATTTTTTTTGTCATGCTAGATATATTAAGTATTAAATGTATATTTAAAATTTACATTTTCCTTATAATCTTCTTATATAAATCTCCCAAGAACCTTACATGAACACTGGAATATATTAATCATAATTGTGGTTCAAGATATGATAGTTTGAGAAATATTAATCTGTAATCCTTGTGTTTTTTAAAACTTCCATTAAGACTATGTTTATGGCATGGCATAAAGTCAATTACCCACTTATTTGTTCAATACAATCATTTTATGAAATAGAAGGCCTTTTGATATTGAATCCTAGCAAGTATTTTAAGATTTGGATTTTTGGAAATGATGCACTTGGAATAAAAGGTTACTGTATGGACAATCAAGATATATGAGTTCTAACTCTAGTGAGTTTCTACTTACTCCCATTCATAAAAGAACTAAAACACCTGAAAAAATATTTAGATTTTTCATCTGTTATAATAACACACAGATCTATTTCCATCTCATCTATGTTCTTCATAGCATCTGAATAATTTCAGAATTCAATAAATACTCAAAAAATTATTAGTTCTATTAACATCAGGCAGCCAAGCAGTTTATTTATCATCAGAAAGCTCCTTGACTCCAAAGGCTCTGATAATATACAGAGATGGTAATGATATTACCTAATTCTGTCATGCACAATTAATTTAATTTTTCTCTATAATTAAAATGGAAATTACTCACAACTTAAAACTGTTATTAAAAAAAAAGGACCACACATTTCACCTGAGTTTCAGAAATTATACCACTCGCTTATGAGCAGACATTCGGTAGAGTTTCTTTTAGTTGAAGAAAATGTAGACAATTTGTTTCAAATAGAAAGAGTAATATTAAATGGTTAAAACTGTACTAAATTCCAAAGGTTTCTGTCTCCATCAGGATTTAGACAGGAAATAGGTGGCACACTCATATTGAATGGTTGAGGAGAATAAAATCATCCTTTGCAAACATGTGAGCTGTAGCTCTGTGGAAGTATCTGGGATTAGCACGGGTCAGGAGCATTATCAAATATCTAGGAAGGGAGAAGTTGCTGACCCCTAAAAGAGCTGTTTGAAGAGGGCCAAGTAAGAGGAGCTGTGGAGTCCTTTAGGCAGCCAACATAACACGATCTGTAGGGGAAGGAAACAAGATACACCTAGGTCTCATGCTCCTGCTATCCTTTGACCTGTCAGTGTCGCCAACTGTCTAAACTCAACAAGAAGCCAAGGGAAAGGGTGCTCATCAATTGTGTTGATTCAATTCAGCCACCTAAGACATCAAACAGGGGAGAAGAGAATGGAGAGTGGTCCAGAGAGACAGAGGAAAGATGTCCATCCAACGAAGTTACTTAACAAAGAATCGGAGCTGAAAGACATTTTAATTCACTGAGAATAGTGGCATATCTAACTTAAAAAACTACTATCATATGTGTTTTCATTTATAATTGTATAGGAAGAGAATTATAATATATTGAAAATGATCGAAAACAAAACCAGAATGAGATGCAAATGACTATTTCATCTCAAAGTTCTTAGAGTTGCATTTTTATTATCACCTATTACTTTCATTGTCATTTTCTTCATCAGTATTTCTAAACTCATAATCATAAAGTAGAATGATTTATTCTTTCTACTGTAGAAATCTACAAAACCATTCAAATTCATGAAAGGAAATGAATCAAACTGGTTTTGGTGTCATTTTGTCCCGCCTGTAACAGGCTGCTAACCTCAGGCAGATTTACAAACATTTTTGCCTAGCATAAAGTAAGCACCCCAACAATGTGACACAGTGGTAGCAGTATTGAGAGAACATTTATTCCAAATTTTATTATTTGATTAGTACTGATTTTTTTTTTTCTTTCTATGAAGATCTATCCAGGTTTTAGTATACCTTGCTACTTGGTAAGACTCTTAATGTGACTTGGAATTAGGCAACATAAACTACCTTCCCTAAATCCTTTGCTGGCATGAGTCAGGCTTTTGCAATAAGCTTAAGGAAGAAAGATGGATCTGTTTAATCTGGGGCTTTACATGACTTTAAGAAAAGATTTTACTATTTAGCATGGCTTGGCAAGCATGATGGAATGATCCAGAGCCATGTGTAGAAGCTGACTTCCCCAGAGGCAGAGTTCACAGTGTGCCTGATTCCTCTATTGAAAGTACCCAGGAACAGAAAAAAAGACACACCCATTTGAAAATCTCCTAATTTAAATATATTCCCAATCAGAAAGCAGGATTTGTGGATTTTAAATTCAGTGTTTTAACCATTCCCTGGATGCTCTGATAACCTATCAGAGCTTCATCAAAATCTCCTCTGGTCAAGTGCTGGCCCCAGCTCATTTTAGATGTTTTCTGACTTTTGCAGACAAAACACTCTGCTTGATAAAAATAGATTATTAGCTTTCTTTGTTTGGAGCCAATCAAACACTATAAGAACTTAAAGAAATGTGCTAAAGACAGATAATCAGCTAATTGAAGCTTTCTCTACCAAATAACAGAAGAAACTGAAAGAATATTGATTAAAGGAAAGAAATAAAGGTAAACGCACAAGTACTTTATTAGAATTAGAATTCTCCATTTGAAGGCAATTGTGAGAACAGTTATCAATTTGTTTTTGGATCATCTGTACTTCTCTCCAAAATCAGAGATAATTGAGAGTACTCTGTGGAATTCCCACTCAAGCATTAATGTGACTTTTCATGTTCTTTGCAGATCTTTGAGCTTCCACCAACTGCTCCAAGACAGAAACCCAGTAACCTCCCTTTGCTTCTTGTTGATTTTTGTACTTCAACATCTATTTTATCACTAAAATATGGGTGCATTCCATCTGCTAAATGAATTTAATGAAATCAGTGAAAGCTTTACTGTTACCGTGATCAGTCAATGATCTTTCAAATTGTCTGAAATACCAAGTGCCCAAAGAAGAAGAGGAATATGTTCTGATAGCTGGAAAGAAATAATAAGAAAAACCAAAGTAATGAAAGATAAGCAATGCTATGTGTAGATATGACAAAAGAGCTGTGAACAGCAAGGTAAGTAAACGGGAGGAGAGGGGCACTGAAAATTTTGATATCTCCAAATCTGAGGAAATTCAGTCACAATTAACCTTTGTTGAGTAAAGAATAAAGGACTCATGCCATAACAACAACAACAACAACAATAGCTTTCACTTGTATAGCACTTACTGTAAGCCAGCCATTATAGCTATAATGGCCATTCTATATATATATAGAGAGATATATAGATATAGAAACAGATATAGATATAGATATAATTATTTAATATTTTCAACAAATTTACAAGGTAGGTACCCCATTCTACAAGTAAGGTAACTGAGACATGCAGAGGTTAAATAAGTGATTGAGGTCAGACAATCCACTGCAGGATCTAAACTCTTAACTATACTTTATAGTCTTCATAAGAGTTGTTATACATTATGAATTCAGGCAGTGATGTTTGAGTGTTTACGATGTGTATAACCACTAAGAATGGATGTTACAAAGAAAAAATACACAAACACACACACATACATATGGTCAAATAGAAGAAAGACTCTTGAAGATAATAGCTTTTTTATTTTAGATGAAAATGTCATATGTAAACATGAGAGGGCGATGAGAACTATAACAAAGTAACATATTAACACTTTCAACAGCCTGCATGTTATGCCAACATAAGAAAAAGAAAATACAGCCTTAGGTTGGATCATATGGAGGATTACTGGAGGACGTAAATTTTAGAGTAAAATTTTGAAAATATTGGAGAAGGGTGATCTTCAGAAAGTTACAACCAGGAAATAGGAAAGTCGCATATGGAAGGGAGACCATGTGACAGGTACAGTTCTGGGAGAATTTCTCATTTAGGACCCAGCATTCCTTCTTGTTAGCTATTTAAATTTAAGCAAATGCATTCACCTTTCTGAGCCTCAGTTTCCTCATTTGTAGCATAAAAATCTATCTTACAGATGAAGACATATCTAATTCATAGTGTTTTTTGTAGATATTTAGTGATGGATATAAGGCCCTTAGAATTTACCAGGAATAGTAGCTTAGTAAATGGAATCTAGCTATTACTAGAGGAAGAATAAATTGACTTGGCTTGTACTGAGAACAGCATGAAAAACATTAAAAATTAAGATTTGAGAACCTGGTGCCTAGATGTTCTATACATACACACATAAAATGAGTGGGAGATCGAAGGGATATAATTACATTAAAGTTAGGAGATGGTCTATAAAATTTGGCATATGAAATATTTAAACAAGTAGATGATAATACAATGTTGATAATAGCAAAACAGTGATGATGTCTGGATGACACTTGAGAGAAGCTCATGGTCTTCTTTCTTACTGGTAAAGGTACATCTTGGATTCCACTTTCAGATGTTTCAAGTTTGCTTGAGAAAATTTACCAATAGTCTAGCACGGCAGTTTTGAAATCTACATTTCTTACGGTCCAAAGACTCTTCTCAAATGGATTTTATCTGGAGAGAGCCAGAGGGAGGCTAAATTGGCAGGGGTCAGTAAATCTTCAATCCCAATTAGAGAAACTTTCACTTTCAAATGTTTTGTATATAGATGTCACTCTTAATATCTCACTTGAAAATACGTTTATCTGCTTAAAACATGGAATGCACTGACCTAGACTACCTTGAAACGAGATATTTACAATCTTTGGGAACAAAAGACCACAAGGATCATCTAGTCCAACTACCCATCTGAGCTCTGAGTCTCTTCCTTTAGCAAGATATCATCTAACTGTGCCACTGTAACTCACTTATTTATTTAACAAACAATAATGGAACACCTTCTATCCTATGAACCAGGTCCTGTCATTGAAAATGAAGATACAATGACAGATAAGACTAAATGGTTGTCTGCCTTCATAGGCTTACAATCTAGACTTTTACAAGCCAGACATTTAAAGAATAATTCTTGTGGTAAGTTCAGTGAAAGAAACTTATTGTGTATTGGCATCCTGATGAGGGAAAACTAAGCACATCCTGGGAGACTTCCTCCAGGAAATGAATTTTCTACTGAGACCTGAGTGACTAAGGAGGTTTCAGTGAGGTTTAAGTGTGTTTTAGGCTAAGGAAACAACATAATTTTGGAGGGAGAAAAGACTGGAACTTTGAGGAACTGAAAGAAGATAGTAAATCCATAAGGAAGTGAACAAGGAGAAAAAAGCCAAAAGTTGAGACCAACTTTTGGGAAGATATCACCCATTTAAGGCCCTTTAGGTAGAATGATCCTATGTCCCAGATGACTTGGGACAATCCCAAGTGATATTTGTCCTGGTGTAGCTGTTAAAATTATTCCTGTCACTCTCAAAAGACCGTCTGATAAATTA
Source organism: Rousettus aegyptiacus (assembly GCF_014176215.1). Classification (NCBI taxonomy): domain Eukaryota; kingdom Metazoa; phylum Chordata; class Mammalia; order Chiroptera; family Pteropodidae; genus Rousettus; species Rousettus aegyptiacus. The sequence goes on from NW_023416286.1 coordinate 30,292,517, forward strand.
TATGATCACCCTCCCTCTAAGGCATGTTAAAGACTTGGGACTTAGGTATTCTAAGTTGCTGAAATGTTTCCTGGAGGTGGTACTGATTCTAAAATTTGACTTATGAAAGAATCATTCTGGGCTATAGAATGGTAAATAAATTGGGGTAGAGATAGTAGTGGATGAAGACAATCAGTAGTTCAGGTCAGAAATTGGTTTGTGAAAAGAAAGATAGAGAGAATTGGCCTGAAAAATATTTAAGAGATAGAATTAATGGGACGTCATGACTGATTAGTGAGATTCAAAAGAGAATTCTTTTTGTTTGTTTCACATTTTAGCTACTGATGGTGCTATTTGACAATAATAGATGAGTAGAGTAAGAGGTTTTTGACAAAGATCCATTGTTTTAAACATGTTGATGAGTTGCCAATAAGGCTGTTTATTCTCCCCTGACTAGAGATACTGATTACCCATATTCTCTATATGCTCAGAACACAAAGAGGTATCTAGCAAGTAATAGATGGACATTGATATATCGGCATAAAAATACTAACAAAGCCACGGAGATAAATCCAAGTGGAGAGTATGGAGTGAGATAAAAAGATGATTAGGGCAAGGTCTGAGGAATTCCTATGTTTAATAATGAAGTAAAGACAGAATTAGACAAAGAGTCAAGGCTCCGCAGTGGGAGAAAGGAAAACGAGATAACATGGAAATCCAGAGTATCAAGAAGGAAGTGGCCAAGTGTGAGATATGTCTAAAAAGTCAAATAAAATAATGACAAAGAGTGAGCAAATTGATATCATGGACCATTTCATACAGTGGTAAGAGCAGAGACTGACTGGGATTGTATAAGCACAGAGTGCAAGGTGAGGACCCAAGGAATTCACTCAACTCTTTAGAGAAGATGACGGTGGGAAGGAAGTGAGAAATAGCACTGTATTGGAGGAAGACATGGATCAAGTGAAGATCTTCTAATAGACAGGAGGTTCGTGTTTAATTACTAATGGGAAGAAGCCACCAGAAAGGGGAAAGTTGAAGATGTAAAACAGAGGAGATAATTGAAAGTTATTGAGATAGTTGGGTGCACAAAGAACAAGGAAAACTGCTGACCTTTGGAGCTATGCCTCCCCACAATAGGAGAGAAGAAAGAAAGGACAGGTGCTGAAGCGTCAGGCTTGTGAGTTTGGCTTGTGAGTCAGTATTTGAGGTGCCTCCCTGCACTGTGCCGCCACTCCTGGGAAGATTGCTGTCTCCTGAAGCAGAATATTGAGTTGCAAGGAACAAAACAGCCACCATGAACTCACTTTGAGTGTCAGAAAGGAGCTGAATACACTCGACAGAGCCAACGCCAGGCTCTGAGACAGTAGAGAATTGACTTTCATTTCATTCACCTCTAAATTCCCGGGATCAAGTTTGGTGACTCAGTAGGGTCTGAAATGATTGCTGATGAAATGTGCTACCCTACTAAAAGTAAAATCAACACTTTGTTTCTCTGTCTAGTTTTGTCGGGTCCTAGACATTCAAAAGATCAGAACAGAATTCTTGAAGTAAACAGGCAATTCCGAATGGGTTCTTTTCTAAATTCATACACCTCCTTAGTAAGTGGATTTAAATTACAATCCAGGATTGCCTGACTTCAAATTTTGTGGTCTCAATTACCAGCCTTTATTGCAGTTCCTCCCATCCTCCGTCCCTCTCTCCTTCCCTCCCTCTCTCCTGATCTCCCTGCCTTATCTCTCTTTCTGTCTCGGTTTCTCTCCCTCTTTCTCTCTTTCTTTCTAAGTTCAACAACCAGTACAGTGTCAGGCTCATAAGTGACATGGTGATATTTAATGTATATTTGTCTAAAGAACACCTACATAAAGGATGTTCAAGACAGAACCTACACTGGCCCTCATTAGGCTGTTATGCCACCACCTCTAACAGACAACAGATACCAATAGTCTAGGAATGTGACATTTTAAACATTTTGGAAAGTAAATTAGACTATGTTTCTTTCTATAGCGACATGCATTTGGCATAAGACTGATATTTTCAGGTAACATTCTAGGAATTGATTTTAAAGAGCTAGATTTTTTTTATTCAGTGACATGAAAGGAATAAAGTAAAGAGCACTAATACCAGCATTCTTGGTATCGCTTCACTAGTGCTATTGATAGCAAAACCAGAACACGGAGTAGTAATCCTCAATAATGAACTGCACAGCCAAAGTTAGAAAAAACAAAAACACTTTTAAAAAAATGAGACAGAAAGAGAGAGAGAGAGTGCATGAGAGCGACACAAGATACTAAAATATCATAGCATGATCTTGGAGTTTATTTCACACTTCTTTCCATTTAATTTATGAAGAGAAAAATTACTGTGATAGATATAAGTTGGCAGCTGTGATCATTAACAGCACGCTATTGCCCATGGGTATGCAATAAAACGTGGTACATATTGATTCCTTTTAACGTTAACTATTTTGAGGTCGTGATTGAAAATTACTGTTGAATTGCAGATAACACTAGCTGTGCTCCACAAACGATAAATATTGTAAACTGGTTATAAAAGCAGTTAAGGTATTATTATGTTTGTGTCATTAGATTTACTTTACTGACATAAACAGTTCAAAACAACACATATTTATATGTAATTTAAGTACTATCTATTCAACTTACTTTAACAAATAGCTCCATACACAGTGCTTTATGCAAATGCGAGAATGCAGGCTTCTTTCAACTTGACTGAACAACCATTGCTCTTTTATTAAAGTACTTTTCATATCATTTCGGTGGCACACTTTCAAAATTAACTTCTTTCTATATTAGAGGAATTGCTCCTCCAAAGAGGAAAAAAAAAAAAAAGTGAAAGAAATAAAGCAAAAAGAAGGAATGAAAGAAAGGTAGGTTTATTGCCTTTGTACTCTGTGAAACAGATTAAATAAATTCAGTCAAGAATCAGAATGCTTCCAAGCAGAAAACATCTCCTTAGTAATTGGATGAAATCTACATTAAAATAATCAAACAGCTGTTTCCTCCTCAACATCAGTTTTAACAGGAAGGCCTATGGGAGACTTTCTGAGGGCAAACCTCTGGGTGGTGTCGGCTTGGCCTGCCACACCCCCTGATGTTCAGAGGCCACCCATGTTTGTTGTAAATAGTATCTCTGCTAGGACGATGTCATGGGGAAAGACTTTCAGCTCCACCCTTTCGCATGTGCACATTCAGAATGTTTCTTGCACCAGACGAATGAAAAAGGCCCTCTTATTCCTGGTTGAAAGACTAGCATATATCCTTAGCTCACATTTACCCCTTGAACTGTACAGAGAGATGCACTTTCATTCAATTCACACTCTAATGGCACTTGAGATACTGCTGTCTTACTCTGTTTTCCTCTGCGTAACACTTATAAGGGGATGATTTGGGGCCAAAATCTCCTCCTCATTCTTGAGTAGCCTGCCCACAGGGTTGCTTGGGTACCTCTCAAAGTGAATTCTCATTTGAGAGATACCAATGTGTCATTCATACTGCATGTCAAACTCTGAAAGTTGTTGACAGATTAAGGTGTACTATAGCCTTCTTCACTTGAAAAGAGGGGTCAGTGGCAAATGTTTCCTTAGGTGAGAAAGTAAACATATTTTCCTCTGCAAAACCCCTCACTTCTGTTAAATCTTGAGTTTTTAAAACACAGAGTGGGAAATCTGGACTCTCATAAAACAAACACAAATGGTAATGTGTGGTTATAATCCATAATTAAAACTCCAAAAGAAAATGCTGAAAATAATGAAAACCATTCATATAAACAGAAGAGCAAAATTTGGTATTTTTTCAGTCAGAAAGGAGAGACTTTATTGAATTACTCAAGAATTAAAATGTAAGCTTCATAAGGGTAAGATTTGGACTTGTTCTCTTTTCCTCAGGGTCTCCAGTGCCCAGCATTGGACACAGAGTGCCAAACATATAGTACATATTTGGAGAAAAAATACTGAATAGAAAATCAGTGTTTTCTGATTTTGGAAAAAAAAACTTGGCAATAAATAATTACTGTCTTTTGCATGTGAATTTTTTTTTGTTTATGGGTGCTTCTGCAACAGCTAATTTGCAGTGCGAAGATAATTTTGGATGGATGTGCATGTATCTTGATATATGACTTATGATTGTAGTTGTCAACTTGAGGGCCTGCTGTTGGTTGCTTCTTTCCTAGTGCCATAATTTTTGTAAATGAGAATTACTCCTCATTTACCCTCTGCCAGCTGCACTATGCTGCTTGACTTTTGAGCTAATGCTGGCTTTCCCAAGTTATTACAAAGTGTGTTCACTATGTCCTTGAAGCATTTCTTTTGTCCCTATTCAGTCAGAATGCCCATCTTCAGTTGCCCACCTGGAAATTGCTTTGATAACCTGCTGTCAGCCATTCTCTTTACAAGACCAACCTATTGAAACTGAATTACCATAAGTATGACTTTCCTACTAGTGTACTGACAGTGCTCTGGGCCCTCATTAATGCAGATCATTTTGCCATTTAATTTTAAATATAGCATACAGGGGAGAATTGCCTAGGAACTGGATATCATATCAATGACAGGCCTGACCATAGCTCAAAGAAGTAGACTCCTCTGCAGTCTGCCATGCCTGAGTTCTCAATTAGAATTTCAGGGAAGAAACCAGAATTGGTCCTATCACAGCCGGTTTCTCCTTTTTTCTCTACTGGTGTTTTTCTACATATTCTAATTCTACCCTCTCTAATATCTTTCTGTCCCCTCTCACCTACCACCCAACGGGGAAGACGAAGGATGTGAAACTAACTTCTAAACAGTCATCATTACAGCTGGTTCCTTAATCAATCTTCATTCAGACTTTAGCCGTTCTAGGCTCTGTTTTAAGGGAGGAATAAAATGATCTGCATAATCCTATAATGGTGGAAAATATTTAGCTTGGGTATGCTACTTATGGCAATCATTTCATTTTTTTTATCTCTTCAGCTATCTATGTATTTTTCTTTTTTACAGAGATATGTTAATGATATATAACAATATATTAGTTTCAAGTATACAACATAATAATTTGATGTATGCATGTATTGTGAAATAACCACCACAGTAAGTCTAGTTAACATCCATCACCATACATGGTTATAATTTTTATTTATTTATTTTTTTATGTAGACAGTGAGCTGAATTTGGCCCAGCAAAAAATAAAACAATATACATTTACCTTACTTTTATCTATTTACTTATCCCTTGTGTTACACTGGATGCCAGGTTGGGGAAGAAGGTCACGGGATAACATAACTCATTTTTTGATGTGTAAGTAGATGTGAAATTTAAAAAATGAGATAAGTGGAAAGAGAAATGAGTAGTAAAACAATGGATCAGAGTAGAATTCTGTTTGAGGAGAGAGAACAATTAGAAAGGTTGGGAGTAATAGGATTTTCTTGTCTTACTTCCATGATCACCCGCTAACCTGTAACAGCAGTTTTCTGATCTTAGTAAGAAGTTAAAGGTGAAAAGAAAAATAAAACAAAGATGATCTTGCCTCCTCAAATGGGAAGCGTGAAATCAAAGATTTGAGATGTCCATCTTCAAGGATGGTAAGTGAAATTTAACACATTAGAAAATTCAGAAAGACAAAGCCATGGCTATCTAGCACCGATGGAGAATGTCTTTCTGAATAAAAACTTTTTCAAATCGAAGGTAAGCTTCTTTAAGCACAACCATTCTTTTAATTTGAACTACCTCTGATGGAAATCTTCTTAAAATGCAAAGACATGTCCCAATCTTAAGCAGAGAACACTGAACATAATTTAACCTTTCCTTGCTGCCCTGGGGTTATCGCTATGAACATCAGCTACTGCATTTTGCGTAATATGATGATGCCCTCAGGATCGCTGAGTGCACATACAACTGTCCTACTTGACACAAAGTGAGTCCAGATTCCTGATCTTTTAGAATTTTAATTTGATTTTATTTTTAAAAAAGTGTTTCAGGCTTTTAGATATTATTTGTTAATATTATCAGATGGACTCCAATTGTAATTTGGTATAGACTGACAAACCATGTTGTCAGACAGTGTGTTTGTAGGCAGTAATGCACACACAAAATACGTGTGTGTGTGTGTGTATGTATATATATACATATATATATATATACTTATACAAATACATAATTTATATAAAATTTAGTTCTGAGAGAGGGCCTAAAGGGCTCTTGTATTAGTAATTGCATAGCTTTTAGTGTGTACTTTTGTGGTGTATGTTTATTTAGAATGCCTGAGATTTTCTCTGTTCTTTCTGATTCTTAACTGTGTTCCACAATGAGGCTTCTCAAATTTAAATTAGCACTAGAATCATCCAGGAAATCCTGCTAGAAATGCAGATTATGGTTCTATTGTCTGTGTAGGGGCCTAAGAGTCTACATTTCTAAGAAGCTCCCAGGATTGCACTCTGAGTAGCAAGATTTGAGATTTTTCAAGTAATTAGGTAAGTAATCTAGATCGGAAATCATCAAACTACAGCTTGTTAGCAAAATCCAGCCCGCCACCCATTTTTATATGACCTGTGAAATAAGAATAACACATTTTTAATGTTTAGAAAAAAACAAAGAGAATATTTTGTGAAACATGACAATGATGTGAATTTTAAGCTTTCTTGTTCATAAATAAAGCTTTGTTGGAACACAGCTACACTCATTTATTTATTCATCATCTTTATGTGCTTCTGTGTTACAACTGAATTAAGTAGTTGCAATGGAAACGGCATAGGCCTGCAAAGCCTAAAGTATTGACTCGCTGGCCCTTTACTACCTGTGATCTAGATGATGGTGCTTCATATTTGAACAGTGCTTTAAAATTTACACAGGGCTTTTATTTCATTTGGTCCTGTAGGTAGGTGCCATAGATGCTGTTGGTTCAGGACTACCCTGTGCAGTAGTCAGGCTCAAGGATGCTGGGGGGTTGCGGAGTAAGACCTCTTTGAAGTCACACAAGGTAGCATATGCCCTAGAAGAGACCCATCAGAGATGACAAATAACTAGTCCCAAATTGCAATGCCTGACAAGAAGGGAGGTCAGGGCAGAGCATAAAGTCAAGCACCATTCCACGGAACCACAAGGTGATGTGCTCATAGAATTATCGCAGTGACATCTCCAGCTTTTTTCTTCAACTAAATTGTTTCAAAACTAATGTCATTTCAGTCATTTAGCTATAAACGATGGCCTTTTATTCTGATGGAAGAACCATCCTTTAAAATGATAAAGTGTGCCAAAATCGTCTCAACTAATATTTTCTTCCAAAGTTTAAATATCCAAATAAAAATGGCAAAAGCAGAATTCACAAGCATTGAGAAACATCCATTCATCTTTTAAGTTCAAATAAGATTTACTGGCTTTTTCCCAAACACTTATTTGATATAAAACAGATTCCATTACAACTCCATTCCTTGGACATTTAAAGGGCATAGCTTTCAAAATAATGGTAAATCTTGGGCTCATCACTTGTTATTGTTATCATGAAAGAGATTTTACATCTATTGAAAATATTTGTTTAAATTATCCTTTAATTATTTAAAAATATTTCTTAATGGTTTATAGGGTCTAATACAATATTTTCTGTTCCGTTCTGTGATCTATATTATTTAAACACTATGATTTTACAAATAAGAATGAATCATGGGAATAAAATTATTTCTTTCTTAAATTTATGAAAGTAGTTTTGTCTTTGTCAGCAAAAATTTTCTGAGTTTAGTTTCTTTCATTTCCCACCACGACCACTAAGGAAACAAGACAATTTTTAGTTTCGGAAAGGAATAAAATTAATTGGCAACACAAATCCTCTTTTATTTCGTGAAAATCTGTCTAATTTCTTATAAGGTTTCTTATCATACTTATCCTCTATCGGATGACACATTAAAATTTATTAGGCTAAAATACGAATACAAAGAAAACTGAAATCAGAACACAAAGAGGCTAAAAGTTTTGCCAATCGAAATGTATTTTAAAATGTATAATAGTGGCAATGGGTTGACAACCAAATTATTGGTCAGGAAAATTTTTAGTTGGAAATGTGCTCTTTTGTTTTCAACACTGTCCTATGGAAGAGAGCTGCAGCGTTAGCTTAAGGATAACTTAAATACACTCAAACAGCTGTACGTGAAGCCTGTTTGACTTGCTTTCATGCACTGGTGTTCTTATGCTTGCGATAACCTGATATCTTGTTAGAATTTGGCCTGGGTAATTGGCATCAACACTATGGAATCTCAAAATCTGCTAGTTCAGGGTCATAATGACATTTCTAAAAGATATATATTTTATTTCTTCATAATTAGCTTCTTGTTGTTTTTCCAATTTGCTTCTTTACTCACTTCACAAAGAAAAGGAAAGGTCATTGTTTGATTCTGGCCTCTCTTTTCTTTCTACCATTCCTATGGTAAAGTACTTCAGTTCCCAGAGAATTGTTTCCTATCTAGAGTATTTTAATCTCTCTTCTCTCCTCTGTCTCTCTCCTCTCTCCTCCCTCCTCTCTTCTCTCTCTCTTTCTTTCCATCTCCCTATTCCATCCTGACCCAGTCACTCTAAGCCTCATGTGGTAGAGAGTGATAAGTTGTTTACCAAAGCATTTCCTTTTCCTTCTGGACACATGACTAGATTACATTCCCCAGCCCTCTTCCAATTAAGTGTTGCCCTGGTTCTAAGTTCTGGCCAATGGAATGTAGATGGAAGTGACATAGGTCATTTACAAGCCTATAATTCCCCCTGCCCTGAGGAGTCTCCATCTATTTGTGATCTTTCCCCTTTCTTGGCTAAATGAAAATAACTACCTAGAGTCTAAAAAGGGCACTGTTACATCATAAAAGAAGCCTTGGTCCTTTGTCACACTTAGAAAAAAGCTGCCCAGGAAAGATGCTTTTCCAGGAATACCCATTTTTTACTGCTGTGAAAATAAAAAATAAAAATCATTGAGGTAAGAAAAACTATGGAACTTTAGTATCTCTTAGTGGCTTAAAATAACGAACATTGTTATGTCATAGTTTCTGTGGGTCAGGAATTCAAACATGACTTAGCTGAGGGCTTGCAGCTCAAAGAGTCTCCTAAAATTACAGTCAATCTGTAGACCAGGGCTGCGGACTGATTTGAAAACTCCACTTGATGTAAGAGTGGGACATCTGCTTCCAAGGTCCCTAACATGACTGTTGTCAGGTCTTGGTCCTTTGTTTTGTGGGCCTCTCCATAGGGCTGCCTCATGATGTGGCAGTTCACTTCCCCCAGGGCAGGCAATCAGAAAGAAAGAGGTAGACAGAGAGATGGAAACCAGTCTGTTTAAAACCTAATCTCAGAAACCCCATCCCTGTTATTAACAAATATTCTGTTTGTTAGAAGATTTATGCAAGGTGTCGAGACTAAGATGAGGATCACTGAAAGCTATCTGGGGAAGCTGGCTTTCTGTAGTTTGTTTCCTTGATAATCCCTTTCTTCTAGAGAACTAATTGTGACCTCTTTCCTATTGTGCTATATAAACATGCTCGGAGACACCAGGTATGATTGGGGAAATTTTGTATTACATGAGGACATCTAGTCAAGAGTTCAAAGTGCTTGAAAATTCAGCCCAGGCTCCTGAGTCTTTAATTCACAGATATTTAAGATAGAGGTGGCCTAAATGGTAAAGTCCCTACTAAGCTCTGAATAACAGGAAATCGTCTCATGAAACTCATTTACTCCTGTATGTCTGACATATTACACTATGCATTGCACTTGGTATTAACTTAGTAAATACTTATTGATTAAAAGGAATGAGTGCTTGAATGATGGATAAATTATAGAGATTTTAGATGACTGGTTTGTTTTGAAAAGTCTTATTTGGGAGAAATTCTAAAAAATTAGATCAAGAAATACTTGCAAGTATGAAGTAATGACTTATAACTCCCAGATCAAAATGCACAGAGCATTTCTAAAATTTTTAAAGTTTCTCAGTGGAGCTCACATGCATAGAACAATTAAGTCATGGATATGCTGTTTATACACTTTAATTATAATTGTCAGACTATAATTTGAAATCATTGAAATGATAATATTAAAGAATCAAATTCTACTATTATGTGAAAAATTTAAAGAGCTATGTTTGCCTCTCATATATGCTTATTTAAGACAATATTCAGATCACAATTTTTTTCTAAATTCAAAAAAAATTCTATGAATGAATACAGTCTTCTTTGAGGAAGATATATGGACTTTGGTCAATTCTAGCCATTTAGATTAACTCCATGGTAATAAATCAGTTGCTTGGTGAGTAACTATTATTATGACTGAGAAAAAAAGCATCAGTGAGAAATTTGTATATATGGGCATATGTCTAAAGATGGATGTATCTTTCATTAGTATTCTCTCCGTTAAACTCTCAGTATTCAAAAGAAAATATTGAACCTCTGTAGAGACGTTGATGTTTACAAAGGTCACAGAAAACAAGCATCAATAAATTGTCCCAACTATTGAAAATTTCTGATACCACAGATGCAGACCTAGAAAACTCTATGTAACTAAATGTTAAAACATGTTACTATATTTATTATATAGCATATTAATAGCATTTTAATTAAAGAAAATACATTGAATTATTGCTAATTTTATTTCATAGAAACTTAATACTCCAAAACTTGTTTAGTTTTATTTTAGTTGATGATTGCTTTGTAAATATTCACCTATCTTTGAATCTTGGAAAATTACATTGTGAGAAATTTAGACAAAGACATTTATCATGGAAAGAGGTTAGAACTAGATAAAAATTAAGAAAATTCTACCATTTGGAGAGAAGAAACATTACTAAAATAAAAAATATCTTCCACAATCTGTATCCCTAAACTTATATTTTTATAATATCATAAATTTGATTTGAAGAAAATGTTTAAGTGTTATATGGAAATTTCTCTTCAATGCCATCCATATAATAAATAATAAATATTCTTGTAATTGCACTATTAAGGATCTTAACCACAATACTAATTATGAAGTTATTAATCTTAAGGGAAACATCTAAGTATTCCTACCAAGATGCGAGGTGATACATAGTAAATTGCTTTGGCTGCTTTTCAAAAAGATAAGCTTTTGAGAAAATGATAGTAGTTCATTAATCTTTGATTCCATGATGTCTGACACATAATACATATGTACAAATATTTCTTTAAAAATGAAGGAATAAATGAAAGGGAAGGAAAGAAAAGAGAAAAGAAAAACAAAGGAAGGAAAAAAAATGAATGAGAGACTATTTAGAGAATGCAAACTGATCTACATCAAATAAGTTCTGCAAGCCAATCACAGATGAAATGATTTTGACAGAGTCCAGTAGTAAGGGTAGTTTATGTTTCTTTTTAAACACTGACTCTATCTAAAGGAAAAGCAAAACAAAATCTACTACCTCTAAATAGTTAACTCCATCAGTTACCAAATAAGAGGCACTATTCTTCCTAATGTTATGTATAGTGTATTAGATTGAGCATTTTTCATACACATAAACTATATTTCCCATACACATTATCATCTCTCAGTACATTATGTATTTCTGATGATCAATAAATAATGAAGAATAACAATAACAACAACATCAGTGAAGGCCCTGGGGACTACAAGGCTTGCACTCAGGCAAAGGTCTGAGCAAACAGATGGTTTCTTCCTTGTTCCCTGAAAGCAAGCCTCGTTGCCTTCCATAGAACCGCTAACGGCAGTAAATCCCTGAGCAATTGGCCTTCCATCAAAAATAGTCTGTATCCGGTCTCGAGGAGTTCACAGTAAGGGACTTTTGGCAATGGCGTCTCAGTTGATCACTCCTGTAATGGGGCAATTATAGTCAGAGAGGTTGTCTGTGATGTAACCCAAGCTCTCATTTCTACACAGCTGTGCAGACCATCAACTCAAATTGTACCAAGAAGTCAATTGGGAGCCTATTCAGAATATGGGATATTTATTGGCTGAGGATGAGGAAAGCCTATTTGTTCAACCACAGTGGAATTTATCTTTGTCAGCTCTGGGCACAGACATTCGAGCATGTGCAAATAGCAGCACCACTTCTGCCAAGTAGGCTGTTCTGGGCTCACCTCTGACCCCACTCTCTTGGGGCTTGTCTGTCATTCCTGCCTTAGACCAGCCTGCTCCAGGGGTTTGCATTGCTTGTTCTCTGACTCCATGAGCTTGCACACACCAATCTTTTAACTTTTGATTTCCCAGAAAGATTTTTCAGATTTTTGATGTTTAATAAATATATAAGGATAAAAGGATTGCAAGTAGCAGTGAGGGTCCAGCTGACATTAAATAGCATGATTTTTTAATAGATGTGTTCTTGACTTTCTTTGATAACCTTTGGCCATTTGGAAGGAAAACAGATATTTAGTAGGGGAATTTCCTCGGAGCCAAAGACTGGCACCATGAGTGAGCCATGATACCTGCCCACAGGTCACAGAATGTGGAAGGAGTCAAGGGTAGACAGGGTAAAAATGATGACTTGAAAGCAAATGGAGGTCTCAATAAATAAAGACTGTAATGAAGATAAAAAACAGGCTGTGGGTAAGGAAGTCAGACAGGTAGAGGGGCAGAAGGTTATGATTAGGGGCGGGAAATCAAACACTGAATTCTAAAAGTAAGTAATATGGCTGTGAACAATGAGAAGTTCTAAGTAGTCCTGGTTCTCTACTCCTCTAACTCATAATAAACAGTTGCTATTGATTTCAAGTAGTGAAGCTGGATGTAGCAGTGGGCATCACAGAACATTTTCTTAATTTGTACTGGAGGGGCAGTGGGGACCAAATAATAGGAAAAACTCTAGATTCAGGATGTGAAGAAGTAAAAACAAAAAATTAGCTCGATTTCGACATATGGTTTTTAAAAAACATATACATCTCTTGTTAAATGTGTACAATTATTTAAAAACAAAATGAGCATTACTATTAGAAGTCACAATGGAATTTAAAAATGTTAATGATTTTTATTTCTGAAAGAAAAATATTCAGGTATTTTAAATAAAGTAATTGGATGGAAGCAGAGAGAAAACTATGTAGGAGAGCAATATCAAAACAATGATATGTTTTATAAGGTAGGTCGGGGGGAAAGGAAAAACAAACAATGCAAAGAGTAGATATGTGGCAGGACAGGAGGACTTTTGACTTCAGTGTGTTGGAATATGTTTCTGAGGACCCCGTTAACACAGCTTACAACTTTGAGTGTGAAATGTCTTAACTTGCCTAAAGTCAGTATACAGCTTTGGGTCAATGAAGAACTGAATGTCTACAGCATGGGAAGATTTCAGGGGTCACTTTAATAAATGGGCTGTCAAGAGAGGGTGGAAATGAAATTGCAGTGTTCTAAGTGAGACAATGAGAAGGGCAGCAAGCAGAAATGAAATATGTTGGAGTGCAAGCAGAAATAATCCAGAAATGTGAGAGAGAAGAGACCAGCTCTCACAGCATTCCCATCTCCTGAGTTCTCATGGTGGTTGCAATTGAGACAGATATGGGATTCCTGGAAGACAAATGGGGAAGCTCAAATACTTTACTCTGGAGTGGCAGATTTAGTGGGAAAGTGAGCTCAGAATGGGGCCAGAGAACAGAAGAATGTGTCTTACTTTTTCCTTTGCTTTCTTCTACTTGTTTAGACTTCTGAATCCTTTTAATTCCTATGGTACTTTTTCTCCTGATCTATCCCAACTTTTGAAACATTTTTTGCATGATTTTAAAGTTATTTTCCTTAGTATAGTCAATAGAAATGAGACCTTTAATAAAAATAATGATGTATTTAGTAGCAGTAGAAGTTAAATGGATGTGATAAATGCTTTCCAATAATCTATATCATATTACTAAATTAGAGCTCTATAGAAAAAAATTATGAATGGATCTCTCAGTTAATTACTGACATCCAGTGAAGCAAAGAAACAAAATTCAACAAGAAAAACATATATTAGAAATGTTTATTTATAAAGTTCATTAAACACTTTTTTGAATAAAATTATTAACTCTGACACATGCTAGGTATCATTTCCAACGGCCTCATGTTATACATTTGTTGTTGGAACCAATTAGAATAAGGCTTTTTTCAAATAATGCATACAGTAAAGAAAAGTATTTTTTGATGCATTCGGTATAACATTTTGCTATTTTTCAGACTCCATATATAAGATATGATAATAAATAGAAAACCCTGGGATTATCTTATAAATCAAAAAGACCTTAGAAATCAACTTCATGCCCTTATTTTCAGTGATGAGGAAATCTGAAACTAGTGTCTATGAATAACCATGTAGCTGGTTGAATTGAATGTACACAATTGAAATCTGGGTTTGGTTCCTAGTCCCATAGCGCAGGGTTATTTCTGTTTTGCTATTGATGAAAAGTGGGAGAACAAGTTATTTATTGTCAACTGACCTTAGTAAGGACACAACAAAATGCATTTGATAAGGCAAGTGCACGAGTAGGAAACAGTAACTTTTTCTCTGGGAAATAATCAGTTACTCTTTTCAAACTCAATTTTCCACTCCGAATGTAAAGGAAAGAGGCATTGATCTGCTGTCTGTGACTTTCGTAAGTTTTAGACATTCAATAAGGTACTGATAGTGTGAAAACATTATTTACTTAAACCAGGGAGTCAATGCCAATCTTGATTCTTAAAAAAATGTTCGCAAACCAGGAGGAATCAATTCTAAATTTATATTAAATTACAAATGCGAGGAAATGAGCTGACTCACTTCAACAGGAATAATAAACACAATTATCAATAATATTTCTAATTAGAGTTGTAATTTAAGGGCTAATCTAGTCATTGCTTGTTGAAATTTTCTAGCACTCACCTAGAGACAGCGGGGCATGTTCACAGAGCATGGGTAGGTGAACTTAATTTCTTTAATTGCTGGAAAGACATGGTCATATTCCTAACACTGCACAGAGATGAAAACTAAAGAACAGATCAGTGATTAAATTCCTTTCTTAAAATGAATGTGAACTCTTAAAATTTTGTGAACTTATCTGTCTTTACATAACAGCTTATTTATGTTGATAAGTAGTGAACATTTGATCCTTTCTAAAAGAAATTGTGTATCTATGTGCTAAAATATGCATTATAGATGAAAATAAGAAGAATCTGATTGAGTAAATAGAAATCAGAGTTCTTAAGAACATAGCTTCTAAAGATAAAGAACATCTCTCTTTTGTAAGCATTAACATTATTCACACAGAGCTTTACCTTCATCAAATGTACAAAGTGCTGCATCATTCTAAATAATTGATTGTGCACAGATTTCTTCGTAGTATACCCAACTGTTAATGTACTAACATCAACATGGACTTAAGGAAAAGCAAACAAAAGAACATCTGGATTGTGTAGTGGTTTGAGAGCAGAAACAAATATCTAAATTTCTACAAATCCCTGATGTTGCTTTAATTGGGCTTATTTCTTTCCAATTTTAATAACATTGCATTAATTGTTATACAATTGAAGTTGTTAACTGAGCTTACCTGTTCGGTATTTATTTGTGTTGCTTAAAAGTTACAGAAAGATAATTACAGATGTAGTCAAAAAATTGACAAAAACAAAATAATCTGAGTTCAAACATGAGGATGTTAAGGCATTAAGTGCAACTATCATATCCAATTAATCAGCAAGTTCTTTAGTTTTTCTAACTATCTAACTATTCTGTACTCCCTCCACTACCACCTCTCTGCCTCAAACAACCATCATCTTTCTCCCAGACTATTATCAGAGTTTCCTGTTTCTATTTTTGCCTCTCAAAAGCCATTCTCTACAGAGCAGAAGTGATAGCTGACTCACCCTACTTCTGAATGTTGATTGCTAAATTATCAAGGATTTTGTGAGCCTGTTGCTAAACAGCGATTATTAAAAATTAAAGTATATTACAGATGATTAAGTTATATTAAAAACAAAAGTAATTACTTAAAACTCTCATCACTTCATTAATGTAGTAGTATATTTTACTATTATCTAAGCTCTTAAGATTATTTACATCTACTCTGTCTACATAGTGTAAATCACACATAATAGTGGGTTACTGCGAATCCCTTCCCAACTCCACACTTAGTGACGTCACATTGATAACTTAAAATTTGCCATGATGAGAGAACTTATATCATAGAAACTGGCAAATGTTACAAGGCAGGACTTACCCTACTGTTTTTTTTGACCATCTAGACTTAACAAAAGTAATGGAGAAAATAATAATAATGCAGATTATGCTTACGAGTGTGCTGAGCCTTTAGCCCTTGTAGTTTGAGTAACATGAAAAACCCGGAGGAAACAGGCTTGTGATATTTGTTAAGTATTATGTTTCAACAAAGGAGTGGCTCAAAGAATTAATATGAGTAAATTTCCAACATACATCTTTCTTATTTGTTTCATTTTACTCACTATTGTAAATAAAAATATTGACAAACTTTCACATCAGAATGGTTTTTGAGCACCTGTGTATCAAAAAACAACTCTTAAATAAATGTATTTATATAGCTTTAACTCTTACTTCCTCTCCTCACTCTCTTCCTTGTTACCTTTCTGAACCTAGTGGTATCCATTATTACTGTAACGCAGGAATCAGGGTCAATTCTATTCCTACAAATGCCTGTAGCAATAGAATTCCTACAAATCCTATTCCTACAAATGCCAGGCACACCTGGCCAACCATTTCAAATCCTTTATCATCTATTATTTCTTCATTTTCTGCACAAAAACACCATTTTCCCCTAACCATTACCTCAGGGCATTTCTAAAAGCTCATTGAAAACTATATTCTAAACGTTGAAAATGAAACTAAATATAACATTTTGGGGGGAGAACAACAGCAACCTAAGAAATTTTGGGTTCCTTCAAAATATGATGTTTGCATATTTTCTTTAAAACTTAAAACTGCAAATTCAAGTCTGTTGTTCAGAAGATTACTGTTAAGTTGTGAATGCCAATTAAATTTTAATGGTTAATCTTCACTAAAATAAGCAGTGATTCATATACCATGCAAAATTATCTGCCACAGCATTAACAAAAAACGATTAGTTAACTAGCTAAACAGATTAAATACAGACTTTCAAGTTTATGAGAAAATGAATAGGCCTTAACTTTAATAGTATGGAATATTCTTTTATTTAAATTTTATGACTCCTCATACGGGTTTCATTTAAAATGTCAAAGTTGTAATGGTAGTGACATTCATTTTATAATAATGTTTGAAACATATGCAGTAAAAGGGGTTGTAATAATAATACTACAAATTACATGCTTATTTTTCCAGATCATACCTAATAGACTGTAATATCATTTTCAGTCACAGTTCACCGGAGTTAAATTTAAAGCATAATATTAAAGTCAAGGTTCCTTCACATCTAATTAGACATTAGAAACAAATGTGACCAGGTCTGCATTCTGTTAAATATATGCAAATAATCCCTCAGAGGCAATGGAACAGTTTAACAACATTAAAGGTAAAAGTAACCCACTCTAAAGGTATACAATAAATTACTGTAGATTTAGCTTCCGTATTGTGCAATATGACATCTCAGTTGCTGTAGGACACACTGAAGCATAAATTGTACTCAGCTTGTCTCACACAGCAAAATATTCAGGACAAACATAGAATATTTTATGCGTAGGAGCCTAACTTCTGGAAATTATGCCAGCGAGTGAGGCAGTTCAACAAAGCACCTATCATTGGGGTATGGATAGCACCATTGCGAATCTTGGCAGAGTCATTTATTTTCAGGAGCAGTAGGGAAACATTAAAAGGAATGCATTTTGTTCATTCTTTGGAAATTCATATAAATAAGTCTTATCTATAGACTGTATTCAGAGGTGAGAACAGTTTTTTTTTTTTTTTTTTTTTTAAGTACGCTCATCCTCACCAATCGTTTTGTCATATTCGTCCTCAGAAATGAATGGGGGAACGTATTTCCCTGAAGTTTCATCACATAAGATCATAGTTAGATTTTTCTCTACTTCTGCTTTTTATCACCTTGTTAAAAAATAAAATTGGGAAGTAAAGGTGATTTTATGACATTGACTAGCCTGACGTATAGCTTGGCATGCTGACTGGAGGTTTCCAGACAAAGCATTCTGATTGGTTTTCCATGTACCAATCACATTCTTGCCCTGTGTTTAACTGCACTCTTGCCCCATTTAGAAAAGAAAAGCAATAGGGGTCAGCATATAGTGTTACTTGAAAATGCCTGTCTTGAATGTCTCTATAGTAATTCATACACAAAGAAAATGATTTCTTCTCTTAATCACCATATATGTAGACATTGAAATCATTACAGTAAGTGCTTGATATATAAATATAAGTTTTTAGTGAATACAAAAATTTCTAGTCCCATCTGATAAATTAGAACTTTGAAAACAGAAATCTGGTTTTGCTTATATACTGCAATTAAAAGTAAAGAGCTTAAATGGAGGTAATCCACTCTCCTGGGGCTAAGTCTTGAATGATGGTGTCAGCATTTTCACTACTTGGCAAATTAGTCTGTTGCAGAGGAAATTGTATCTACATGCACTGTCATAAAATTGGTTTGATAGAAAGGTTTAGATACTTCAATGGACCACGACTTTTTTCGGATGAAAACAACAACAACAAAATGTATTTCTTGATATTTCTCTAGCAACATTTACCCACCAGGGCAAATCCTGCCCATCAGCTACTCCAGTCTTTATTTTTATTGTGCTTGGTATTGTGAGAGTCCTGGGATTAAACAAAATATTGAGAACAGGTAAACTAGCATCTTACTCCATTGACCTTGCTGGACAGGAATTTGGGACATAGAAGAAGTTTCTACTATAGCTACAATTAGCTTAGCTTGATAGTATTGCTACTAATATTGAGAATAATTCCAACTATAATCTATATTAATTTCAGGACCATCTTTACCATTTTTTAAAGTACCTAAGGGAAAAAAATGAAGCTAAGTTTGTATTTTACTCACCTAACTGACTAAAGGAATAATATAAAAGAAAAGAAAAGCCTAATTACTTGCTATTTCTCATCAGTGAAAAATTCCATGCTAACAATGATTCAGACAAAGATCCCTTCATAAGGTGAAACAGGTCTTTCCATATCATTTCTGTTTCCATTAGGGCTTGATTTTTGTTTTAGGACAACCAATGTAACAAATAAATTCATTTTAGGATTTATATTTCTCCCGGAAAATTACTGCCAGAAAGATGTAGGAAATAAAAGTGCTATGAATAAGATTTAAAGAGAGAGCCACCCTTGCAAAAAATATGTAGTTCTGCATATCTAAGCACTTTCAACCTGCTAGCATTTTGGCACATCATCATTTCTCCAACAGAACAAGGATACTAATATTAACATTTGCTTTAACACCTGATGAGCTGGACATGTGGGGAGGCTTAGAACCGATTTACGATTCCAAGATAATATATGGAAGCCTGGGTATAAAGGAAACAGTGAAAAAAATATGACTGTTTCCTATTGAGCATGATGAGTAAAGCAGAAAAGAGTCTGAAGAAAAGTGTACAATAATTGCCAAAACTGCACCTGCACAATTCCTTCTGTGTAATAGAACTGAATAAATATGCAATATTTGCCAAAGGAAAGATAGTGTTTTTCAAAGATGTTGATAAGAAGTGAGAGACAATTATGGATAATATGATATTACTTAAATATATTGGACAGAATACTAAAATACAGTTGATTCTGCAATATTCAAACAGTACAGAAGTAAGAAGACACTCTGCTTCTCATTCCAGCCTCACCAGTAACTTAGTGTGACTTAGCATTAAGGACAGGAAGTATGACCTGGGATAGGTCCCATCATCTCTCTGGAGCAGTTTATTTTAAAAGAAGAAGGCCGCAGATATGGTCTGAAGTCTTCTTTTGTTTTAACATTTGATTATTCTAGTAGGTAATCAATCAATAATTCAAGAAACACTGAACCTAAATCAGTAAGAGCCTTCAAAAGTCAGAGGATTTTGGGTCATGCTGGTATGTTGTATCTCTAGATAATAAAATTTTTAAAGTCTTTTAAAAGAGACTTTTATAAATTGCTTAGAAATAAAAATAGATTATATGTTAAAACAATTTAAGAGCTGTTATTGGCTATTGATGATAGCTTTTTTTTTTTTTTTTTAAACAGCACCTTTGTATTCATCTCTTGATTGCATGCAGGGATCAGCAATAGGGAGAGTATAAATAAATTCCACTGTAATCCCGAAACCATAATTTACACTATAGTTGAGACATTTTTTTTTTTTTTTTTTTTTTTTTTTGCAAAATCTTTTTCAGAGCTGATAACATGGAACAATGGATTGATTTTAAGTCGCAGCTCTTTGTTTTCCAGGGCCCTCCCTCTGGCAGAGCAGCCAAGGAGCCCAGAGGAGGGATGGGGGAAGGGATGACAAGCAGGGAGCTCACACCTTTCATAATGGCTTGTGAACAATCAAGAGCTGATGGTATTAGTGAAAGGTTATTATTTGAATTAATCATACAAGTTTAAAACAACTTGGCATTTCAAAATGTTTCTAGGTAGGCGTAGTTTCCAAACTGCAACTGCCACGGAGTGTAATACTTAGCACATTGGGAGGGTGTGAGTCTGCGTGTGTGCAGGGAAGGAGGTGGGTAAATGTCTGGGATACAGCCTCTATTTGCCCTTAAGGGAAAGTCAACAGGATCCTAGACAGTTTTGAGCAACTTCATGACCCCTTCTACTTCAGGATTTGAGGAAAAAGGAAAGAGGGGAGAGAAGGAAGAGACCATCATGGAGGGAGACAGGGGAGAGGGGAGAGATGAGAGAGAAAATAGAGGTAGACTTAAGATCTGGGTTTAGCTCTGTGCTAACAGGTGATCCAAGCAAATCACCTTTCTCTTTGTTTCAGTTTTCCCATCTGTAATAATACTTCATGCAAGCATTGAGAGAATCAAACGAGATAACACACGTGATGATAAAAGAACAATTCAATGATATGAAAAAGTTCAAAAAAGAAGACAATAATAGGAAGGGTGAGTGAAATATAATGTGCCAATCTCTCCTTGAGGTTGAGTTCTGGTCGAATGTAACACTGAATATCCAATGGGAGCCAGGCACTGATCTAACCCCTACACTATCCAAGGTCTAGGGAATAGAAAGATGGACAACACAATCTCTGACACTGAGAATCTTGTAGTCTAGTGAAAGAGACAAATACTTTAACAAACCATTTTGGCAAATTATGGAAATCAATATAATAGCATCTGCATAGGTCGATGCAGAGAGAGGCACACAGTAGACCTCTAGCCTGATTCTGGGGTCTTATGCTTGAGCTGAGTATAAGAAAAGAGCACTGATCTTGACAACAAATGAAGCAGCCAGAACACAGGCTTAGAGTGTATGAAAGCACGCTATATGCCTCATTGCCACAAAAGTATGATGTGGGATATAGGCTGGAGAAGAAATTAGGGGCAATTCATGTCATCTTACAAAGGAGCTAGACTTAATTCTTTAAGGACTGGAGCACATACAAGCACACTAGTGACAAAATTATATATGCATTTTATGTTATATAAATTCATTTTAGAAAGATTCTAGGAGCAATATAGAAGACTTAAAAAAGATTTTCAGAGTAAAGACTGAAGTATGTTTTGTTATTTAATATCAAGACACATGTTATCCTCCTTGCTTCATTCAGACCATTCCAGGAGCTCACTAGCGCTAAAGTACACACCAATCTTCTCTTTTCTCTCATCTATTTCCCTTACTTTCCAAAAGAGTGAGGTGTAACCTTTGGTAGCTGTACATAGGCTGTCAAGCTCTTATGTTAAAAAAATCAACATATTTGATATCAAATGCTAAAAAGAATTAATAACCAGAGTTTCAATGATGAATCAGTACTACTAGAAAAGTGTTTGTATGTATATGAATGTGGGTTTGTGTGTTTTGATCTCTAAATTAAATACACTGGAGAATTAAAAGTAAAGTAATATTTTAGATGCACTTCATTAGGCAAGGATATTAATGACAAGGAGGATAGTTATTTTTTGGTTTATCCACTTAATCACAAAATTTTGAGATGGCGGCATAATTGCATTAATGACTTTTTTGTACCTACTCTTTGATTTTAGTGTTTCTAGTAAAGGCACATAAATGCCACCAGCCCTCCAGTTATTGTCTGATAAGTCCATGAACCAAAATAAACAAACAAACAAACAAACAAACAAACAAATAAATAAAGGTAATGGTAGTTTAATGGTCCTATATTTTAGCGTTTGTGGAGTTGTCTATTGTCGCAAAGTAATTAGTGAGTTCTTAGAACATTTTCATTTGAAATAACTCAAAGAGAGCAATATTAAAATACATGTAACCAGTTCTTTTCAAAGGACTATTAGGGAATTAATTCATGAAGGTTTAAAACAACAGTATATTTCTAGGGTATCATATCATAAGGACAAATTATTTCTAGAACATTACTAACTATGTATATCCATGGGCTTTCTTGCAAAATATTTTTAAAAGAGAAAGATATATTTTTGATATGTACTATAATATAAAGAAATAACTATTTAGCTAGCAATTCAAAACATGTTAGCAAGTGTGGCCAAAAAAAAAAAAAGAAGAACAGTGAAAAAACACGAACTTAAAAATTTCAAATGTATCTGGAGCCATTTTGAGAAGCAACTTTGTAAATGACTTTAAAGTTTAAAAACAAACATACATACAAACAAACAAAACTATGTTATGTGCCAAGGCTGGAGAAAGGGGAAATATCTTTCTCTTGGATTCTGTTGAGTTGACTTCATTTTGTCTTTATAATATTTATCAATCAACACACATTTATTATATACCCTAATTATCCACAATCTGGAACAAACAATTTTGTCTGAGTGAAGGCAGAAAAACATTTAAAATTAATTAGCTGATTATTTAAATAATTATAAAGGCTCCACAATATCTATACCATTCCTAATTTAAATCGGATGAATAGGTTGTTTTATTGAATGTTCATAACTGTATATTTAACACTCTAAAACAGAGATAAATATCTCTGTGCCAGTGGATGAAATAACTTTCTAATTTGCACAGTTCATAACTCCTTGTGTTCTCAGACATAATGATATCTCAGACAGGAAAGACGATCAGAATATTAGGATGTCAAAAGGCTTAGACTGTCATCGCATCACAAAAATTAAAATGTCTTCACTTAAAACCATCTGTCACATGATTCTTGCTATGTCCTCACTAGTAACCATGGGCTGATACCTTTTATTTTGCCACAAATACCACCCCCAGGAGGTTTTAAACCTTGGCTTAGGGCTGGTACAGACCCCTCTCAGGTATCACTTTGAAAAAAGCCCTTTAGGAAAGGAGCTTTTATATACTTAATCTCCAATTTTGTTTTGCTTAAAAAAGCAATAGCAATAGCAGAGTCCTTGAAGCCCGTGTGATTAAGTGGACTCATCCGCAGTGGCTGGTGAGGGCATCCATCCCCTCTCTGCTTCCTGAACAGAAGCCGACTGGGCCTGTGTATTTTACTGACTTTGAAATAGACTCTTAGGACCCCACAGCATTATCAAGGATAACTTGAGCACCATTAGCTGAATGGTTCATTCTGATGGCCAGAGAAAATTTTTCCTTAGTATTTCTCTCTGTATTGCCAATGATCTTCTTCTATTATCGTGTTGCATAATATGAGGAATAGAATTAAATACATGGTCTAAAGAATTTCAAAAGAAGTTTACACACACATAACACACATATACACACTTGACTGAAAACTACAACTAATTATCTTGAAAACTATAAACTGCTCCATGGATTATTTGCCCTGTGCCTCTGGTTTTCATATTTGTAACACTGAAAGAGGCCTATTAAATTTTCCACATTAACTTTTAAAGCTGCAATGAGAACCCATATCTGAAGATATTTATACACCAATGTTCACAGCAACATTATTCACGGTGGTCAGGGCATGGAAGTAACCGAAGTGTCCTATAATATATGACTGGATAAAGAAGTCGTGGTACATATATACAATGGAATATTACTCAGCCATAAGAAGAGATGAAATACTGGCATTTGGGACAACAGAGATGAATCTTGAGATAATCATGCTAAGTGAAATAAGCCAGGCAGAAGAAGTTGAAAAACACATATCACTTATATATGGGATATAAACCTAAAAGCAACAAATGAACAGGACTAACAGAGACTCATGGACATGGATGATAGACTAGAGGATGTGGGGGAGAGGAATATAGGCGAGATTAAGAGAGTCAAATATGTGGTGACAGAAAGAAATCTAACTATGGGAGGTGAACACACAGTGTAAATATATATATGCCTTGCTGTTAAAGTGTACAGCTGAAACTTATTGGGTCTGTTAATTGATGTCACCATAAAAAAATATTTTAAATAAATAAATTAATTTAAAAAATAAAAATAAAACCATAATGAGAAAAGCTATGAGAACAGAATATTTTAATTTACCTTAAACAAGTCTGTTCAGAGTTCATGGTTTTGTGATTAAATTCTATGTTAGTTGACACTGAAAAGAAAAACTTTTTAGCTTGCTATTATAGCATATTTGTTCCATATTCATAAAATACAATACAGCAAAACCTAGATTTTTTTCATTAAAACCTGTTTTATTAATCTATCTCTAATATGTCCAACTCTGCCAAAGACATGACCCTTTAAAATAACCATCTAATTTTGAGTTGGAGAGTTCGTATAAATTTTATATCTCCGTTAAATTATTCTTTTCTGTCTCCAGCAAAGCTTTTTGAGTTTTTACTTTGCGGTACATGTATGATTAGCACTAGGTATGCAAAGATAAATGTTATTGATATTTCTATATATATAAATCATGACTGATTCTTGGAGTTTTGGCATTGAATTGAAGAAATGCATGTTGACAAACATAGCACAAATCATGAATTATCATAATTTCAACCATCAATAATAATCTTTAGTATCGCTTATTAATCTGAAATTAGATTTACAGGAAACAAATACCAGTGTCCTTTTGTCTACCAGAAAAACACAACCACATAAAATCATCAAGTCAGAACATGAAAGCTCTTTATTTTGTCTCCCTTGATATAGTCCCAGTCTTTTTCAGATATCTCTTATCTCAATATAGTTACCAATTCAAACTTTTTGTTTAAGATTTAGGTCAAAATATGGATATAATAAAAGAGATAGCCAACAGGTGTGACAATAACTATAAAAATTAACAAGCTCATGTTTAGAATTTTCACTTAAATAAATATTTCTTGATGGGAAATCAGAAAAAGAATTTATTTATCTAAATAAAATTTACTGAGTTAGTGGCTATTTTAGTCATGTTCATAGTAGACCTATGTTACAAATTAAATTGGTTTCATATATTATTTTTTTTATTGGAAGTTACTAACTAGAACAGGATTTTTTGCTGGGACTCTGCTAGGACTTTTTACTCTCCCAATAATGGAATAATAGTATTAATTCTGGTGCACATTTCAAAATATAATAAAAGTCATTCTTTGCTGAGTATATTATTGCAGTAGGTATAATAGTTTTTCAATAATGACACTACTGCCTAATGACAATTATTGTCAGTGACATATGAAAACTACTTTTTATCCACACACACACACACAATTTTTTTTACCTATTATGAATATACAAGTGGAGAAAGAAGTTCTGTTTGTTGTCATTTTAATTGTTTTTATAATTCTTGTTCTGACTATAATAAAATTACATTTCTAGGTTAAAAAGAAGTTATAAATCATAATTAGCTTTTCTTCATTTTTTTATATAATTTAGAAAAGGGAAAGTGTCTACATTCTGAATAGTATTAGAGTTTTGCAATAATCAGAAATAACATATATACTACATTGATAATGCCATAAAAATTGAAAGCATTTATAAAATCAAAGAGCTAAATTGATTGTGTGTGTGTGTGTGTGTGTGTGTGTATTCAGGCCACCAAATCAAATTGGAAGCAATCAGCCATTTTATGTGTGTGTGTGTGTGTGTGTGTGTGTGTATTTTATATATATATATATATATATATATATATATATAATATAATACATTTAATACATTCTTCAGGTTAAAGTCAACCATATTCTGATTCCTTTGACCTCAACTTCTCAGGAAACTTTCACTCTGCATTATCTGCTCTGTCTCCTATATCTTCAGCCTTTTTTATGCAGTGATCTTCTCATCGACATATGAAAATACTCATCTTTCCCTAAACCTCACTTTCCTTACTTAACTCAAGCTATTGTCCTCTGAAGGTAGAATGTAACAGCTGTTACGAAGTGATCCAAAAAACTTCCTATTACTAAAATCAATAGTCATTTCTCAGTCTCCATCTTATTTAGACATGGGTTCCTTTTTTATGTGGAATTTTGTTTTCTTCTTTGTTGGTCTGTGTTTCTCAATCTCATTAGTTGGCTCATTTTTCTCTATAAGGATATGCTCCTCAAAGTTTTAGTTCTAAATACACACAGGTTTCTTTCTCCTTAAAAGGTATTCTCTCTGGGCAACTATATACCTGCCTGTAGCTTAAACTACCATCTGTACCCAGATGACTCCAACTTAAATCTCATGCACAGAATTTCTTTCCTCTGAGTTCCAGACCCATGTACATATCTGCCTATTTGGCATATCCACTTTCATATTGAAAACAAATCTCAAACCCAGCATGTCAAAATGGTCTTGATGATTTTTTCATCACACCTGTCCTTTAGTAACACCAGTCTCAGTGAATCTACTCATTCTTCAAATATGCTAGAAAAGTAAGAGTAAACATACACCCCCAAATCCAATCCATAAAAAGTAACAGTTAATTTTATCTCCTGAATGCCTCTCAGATCTGGCCCACAACATCTTTCCACTCTCACCAATAATCCTTAATCTTAAGTGTATTCATAATATGCTATGCTTAATGTAATCCCATGTGGCTTACATGCATTCACTCTGGCCCATCCCATTGAATTCTCCATGATGCAGATGTAGAGATATTTTCAAAACAAAATACAAATCTTCACTGGCTTCCATTTCCCTTAGTATAGAAACCATATTCTTAACATGGTCCATAAGACACTAAATGACTGGCCTCTGATGTGCATTTCAACCTCAGATAGAACCCTTTTCCCTCTTGTTTTCCATATGCCAAAAAATTGGCCTGTTGGTCTGCCAACTGTTCATTCTCTTTTTTGTTTCCTGGACTTTGTATATATTATCTCCTCATGTAGATTATTTCCCTTCTCCCACTTTCTCATAATTAACTCCTACTAAGTTTAGGTATAGTATTGTCATTTTAAATTTATCTTTCTACTCCTTCCTACCCTGTTCTCCAAACTATTTCAGATATTCTTGATTATTCCATGGCACTTTTCAAAATGCACTTATATATCTATGATATTTTTGTTTATTATCTTTCTAGTTCATTTAAATTTAATTTTTGAGTAAAAAGGCTGTATGTTGTTCACTATTGTGATGCCAATGTCTAGGCCTAGTGCAAAATATGGAAATAGATATTCGTTGAATGAATGAATGGATAAACTGGTTGAATGAATGAATGGATAAACTGAAAAGGATAAATTGATGTTGATTGCTAGATGCTGATAAAGTTCTGTGTTATTTAATGTACATATTAAATGTTATTGAGTATTTTTGATAATTATTGAATAATTTAAATTTTATTTGATAACAAATTCTTAAACATATTTGTCATTTACCTCTAGACCTGGCCCTTAGCATCGGAGTAAATTTTTACTATCTCTAACTTCTCAGACATTAGCACTGAATTTATTTCACAGAGGCAATCACTAAATGTTTGTTGAATAAATGTCAATAGGTAGAAAGGGAGGCAATTGGCACAGATTAAAAAACCACAATAACTCCATGCACAGTTGGTTTAATTTGTAAAAGTGAGAGTGATATTAAAAAGAGAAAAGTCCACTATTCCTTTCTTTAAGACAATAAAAATAAAAAAACAGCAGTGGCTTAATATCTTCAAGTTTATTAGTTGTTTCATACTAATAATCTTGACTCAAGGTTGCTATTTTATAATAATGTGAAAAGAAAAATAAATAATTTTAAATAGAAGTGTGTTTTTGAGAGGAAGATGAATTCTTAAAATAAGGGTCTGGTTACTGTTGGGTATTGTGGGATCTCTTTCTCTGAAGGTTGTTAAGAATTGATGACAGTTTAAGTATTGTTCTGCCTGGAGCCATGGGAACTAATTGGAGGACCCTTATATTTATCAGTTTCCACTGTGAAGAGTCCTATAGGAATTCTCCTTGGAGATGGCCCATAGCAACGAAGACAAAATAGTCACTCGTCCAGGAACTGCAGTAATCAAATGTCATAAAATACATTCCAAAGAAGAGCTTGTTATTTATCACTAATATTTGAAGAATGTGGACATGCTTACATTTCATATAATCTAATCACCCTTTATAGGACTTGTTAAGTTGCCATTAGAATTATGTTATTCCAGTCCTTAGTTTGATATAAATCAGTCAACTATTTGTGGAGTAGCAACTGGGCGTTTCTTATGGCATTAGATCTTTGGAATTACTAGTTCCTTCAGAATTTATCAATTAATAGGATAGATACAACTAGTGAAAATAAAATCTTTACAGGCATACAGGCAAAACTTGTACATAAAGAGAAGTGCAATTGTAGGGGAGGTAAACATGAAATTCTGTAAGCATGAGGGGAACTATTCATGGAAAAAGTAATAAAGAAAAGGCTTGGAGATTATAGAGAGGAAATGATATGTTTGTCAGATAGAAGGGAGATTTACTTGAAGCTCTTGGAAAACTTTGGAAGACATGTATTATCAAGAGTGGGTAGGAAGATTGTGTAAGCAGACAACAAAACGATGGATGAGATTAATGAGAACAGAGAGTGCAGATTTGGTTTATATGCATTCAGGAAATAAATTAATCCTTTGGGATGTGTGTCTGGGCTACTTCAACATATGCATACAGTATCCTTGGCTAGGTTCCAGGCATTGTTCCCAGGAGCACTGTTCTACTCAACACTGCCTGTATCAGAGCTTCTGTGTTGGCATAAAATCAGATTCAGGATAGTCCAAAACCTAGTTCAGCCATATTCTGTACTAGCTGTGAAATTTCAGGTAAGCTACTTAAATTCTCCAGACTTCAGTCTCCTCATCCATAAAATAAAGATGTTGAATTAGACAAGGGTTCTCGACAGAAGTAATACTGCTCCTAGGGGCTTTTGAAAATTTGTGGCTATGCAGCTTTCATGTAGCAGCCTTTGAGTGTGTGATAACTACCTAGTGGGTGAAAGCCAGGAATGTCAAACACCTAGCAATGCACAGGATAATGGGAATGGGGGGAAGAGAAGTCTTGCATTGTGCAGGACTTTCCAGTATAAAATTTCAAGAGGGAAATTCTGTTTGTAATTATCCAAGCTGATAACCTAACTACATTTAATTGTGGACACTAACATTTTTGGCTAAGGTTTATAAGATTTTTGGCTAAGTTTTAAGATACATAAAATTTCCAGGAGTGCAACAACCAAATAATAAAAGATTATACTCTGCTTTGTTTAGAATTTTACTGAAAGTTGTTCACCATTGCAGAAAATCATATCACCAATGGTAATGTTGCTCATGGCACATGAGTTGTCAATATACTTATAAGATTACATTTATAGCTGTGCATTCATTGTGCCCCTGTGTACAGGTGCAAGATGCAATGAGCTCATAATATCTTCTATTGTAGTGACACATGAGTATTTCCACATTGACATATACCTTCTATTACAAATTACTCTCATTTATCCTTTAAATTACTGCATTATATTAATTTTTAAAATGATGATTGTACGCAGATTATATTTTCTATAAATTTCATTTCGCAAAGTTTTTATAATAAACTACTTGGTGTAAAAAGGAGCTTTGAGTCTAGTACGATTGAGAACCAGTGAGTTGGATGATTTTAACTTTAAACTTTCAAATTGATGGGTTTATAAGTTATACTCTGATCTGCAGGGAAGGGAAAACTCTTAAATAATTTTCACTAGTGGTATTCAATTCGATGTCTAAATTCTACAAGGAGAGAAGAATAACCGAAGTAGACTACGTATTTATTTTACCATCTTTCCACTTAATTAAAGTGAGTGTCCACTGCTACAGGTATTAATGAGAATTCTAAAGAAATGAGGAAGCATTTCTTACCCTAATGACACATTTTAGACATAGACTTTATTCACAGAAAATAGATTTAATTTCCTTTCAAAAAGGAAAAATAATATTTCTATTGAAAAGTTTTATAAATTTCCTATTATAGTATAATTCTATTTAATATTGGAAGAGGAAATAGGAAACCAAAGCAACCTGTCATATTTCATAATTTTCACTGCTTTCACATCTGCATAATCCCCCTCTCCTTTGCCTCCTACACACACACACACACACATTTATACCAATTATTAAAGTAATTATGTCAGGAAAAAACATACCAGCTCTATGAGGATGATGTTAAAAGGCTTTCTAAATAGGATAGCATAAAAATATGTTAGTACTATCATCAATACGTTCCATTCTATAGTACTTTTTAATTTGTACATGTCAATCCTTGAGAGTAAAGCACAACAAAACTGGTCTTTTTACAGTCAAACGTCTCGATTTTTGTTTCATATTTCACCTTTGAAATATAATCATCTACTAAAACAAAACCTATGGGGCAGAAAGGCTTCCCCCCACCCCCATTTTACGAATCAAGCAGAAGCATGACTGTATGCCAGAGTATCTAGCAGCTCTGTACTAGGCGCTTCTCATTCCTCTGTTAATGTGACCTTCAAATGACAGAACTGGATTAAGAATAACGCATTTTGAGGGTACTTGTAAAAGTAATGGAGCTGCTGTAAAAAGTACCCAGGATGACAATGAAACTTGAATATATAGTAGGTGCTGTGGGGATGAGAGTAGGAGCTAATGTTTTCACTGTAGATGTTTCCCTCTTATTAGCACTAAACTTGCAAAAAGTATTGACATCTAGTTTCAAGTGATAAAAAAAAAAGTATAATTTGTCCAATGGAACCACTACAATCAAAAGAAAGGGTAACAGTCTAATGATGCTAGTTCATGGCATACTGACAGATCACTTATTCACTCTTTCAAATATATTTATTGACTACTTATTCTATGCAAAATAATATCATTTGTTAAGGAAGATTAAAAAAAAGGCATAAAGCTTTATTTACACACAAAAAGACCATTTGGTTGAGTCTGAGGAGTCGAAAATATTTAGAGGAATATATGCTTAATGTCCTGTTTCATACCGCACATTTGTCCACTGAAGAGGAGAAAATAACTTTAGTTTTTGGAATGCATATAGAGGCTTCTTGGAAGAGCTACCATTTGAACTAGACCATGAGAGATGAATAATAATTTCAGCAAATAACATTCCAGTCAGATGGGATTGTATAAAACCAAGATCTCTGAAATGTCCTTGGGGGAATAAGGAATAGTTCTATTTGTCTCTTGGGTAGAGATGTTTTAGAAAAGTAGACCAGAAGTTAGGTCAATGGCAACACAAAGAGAAATAAAGAAAGGATAACAAATTTCGGTTACATTTAGTAGGTAACTAAAAACCAATAAAGCATCTGCTCAAAGAAGATTTTTTAGAAAGACAAATTAGCATGGTGAATGTAACACTTCTATTCTCAAATATGTGCTCTGGGATTGATCATTTTAAACAATTCTTTGTCATTTTGTCACATCCTAATCATTCCCCAGTCCTAGGTAAACCCAATTGTGATCTTCCTGTGTTCCTGGTCCCTGCATACAGGCTATTGTTGCTTTGGAAAGGAGTCTATTAGTACCTGAGAGCTTGACATGCTCAATAAACATTTTAACCAAAATTTAACAGATTTTACCTTCCTATTCACAGCTGATAGTATGGCACAGTCATAGGCTTGCCAGAGCTCTCTGAACAGCCGGCAGTTAGAGTTCTGCCTCATAGGGTCCAGAGAAACCAGATGGACCAATGACTCCTCAAGCAGTTTCAATAGCAGACTTACAGGTAATGGGTATCAGAGCAGAGAAGCCAGAAAAGAGAGAAAAGAGTCAAGAGAAGTGAAGAAGAGGCAGAATATCTAACAAAAGCTGAAGTCACACAGTATAGAGAAAGAGAAGAGAGAAGGAAGAGGAGGAGCAGAAGCAGAGTATGTAAAAGAGTTAACCTAGGCCTCAGACTGCTGACCTTTGCAAGGCCTGCTTACAAGTTTAGCCCTTGGCTGGCATCAGAAAATGCAGATCTCTTAGAGTGTTCCCAACCACCAAAATTCTTAATTATGGCTCCCTGTGCTGAAACTGTACAAACAATATAGTTTATGCTGAACATCTGCCTTCCTTTTGGGAGTCTGAAATCTTAGTACACTGGTATATGTCAGGCAGTGGCTGCCTATGTGAGCATCCTCTAATAAAAACCATGGCCCTAAGTCTCTAGGAGCTTCCCCTGCAGACAAGATTTCACACTTATTGCTGCAGCTCTTCACTGGGAGAATCAAATGTGTCCTGTACTACTCCCTGGGAGAGGACTCCTGGAAGCTTTTGTCTGGTTTCCTTCAGACTTCACGCCACGCACCTTTTCCTTTGCTGATTTTGGTTCGTATCCCTTTTTGCTGTAATAAATCAAGAGTATGACTATAGGCTGATTTTTGTGAGTCCCATTGAAACAATGAACTTGGGGATTGTCTTGGGAACCCTGAAACACAGAGCTGTTATAATAACTTATAAATCAACACAAAGCTTGTTCATTTGCATATGTCTGTAGCTGAGGAAAAAAGCATAACAAAAACAGACTTGGATGCTGAGGACTGGTGCTTGATACTAGGTAGGGGCAAAATATTGCTTGAAATTTGTGATATCCTGAATAATTTTGAATGACTTCAATTTTATTGTAGTCTTCATAAAGATTTACTACATAGAGACTGAAATCCCACATTCTTTTATTCACAATAAACCCTGTTACTTAAGGTGAAACAAGCATTGTTTTAATTCTTTCCTAAAGTAGTCTAACAATTGTTAAAGCAGATCGTATAATCAGGTAAAGTGATTCTGCTACTCATGTACGGTTTTTAACCTCAAGAGAACCTTTGGTGCTACCTGGAAATTTGTTTTAATTGTCTTTATTCAGCAACCTTTTGCTTTATCATGGCATGTCGTCTAACTTCAAGCTTCAGCCCAACTTCTACAGTTCATTGCAGAGGATCTTGATCTCTGTAAAGAAAATAAAATCCATTCGAGGGAAGAAAGAAAATCCCTTTGCCTCCAATGCTACCTGCGGGGACACTATTCTAAATGTCTTACCTCAAATTACAGAGAAAATATTACCTCTCTTCCTCTACAAATGAAATTGAGGATTTAATTTCTACACTGATTTCTATCTTTTTCTCTTGCCTAAGCCCTAATTTTCTCCATTACCTCCTCTTTCCTAATATTGTTCATCTCTCCTCTCTATACATAAAACATTCAAGGCTGTTTCACCCTAATATAAGAAAACAATACAAACAAAAAAGAAAACTCTTCATTTGATGCAATTTATTACTCTTCAAAAATTTCAGACGTCGTCCATACACAATTTTTGCTTACTTATATCTTATTCATTTTTTGGCTTCCACCCTATTACTTTATTCAAAGACTCATTATCTACAAAGCTAAATGGCTTCTTTCAGTCCTAGTCAAGCCTGTAATGACTCCATTGACTACTTTAATTCTTAAAACTTTCTTCTCCCATCCATTCCAAATTCTCATTTTTCCTGCATTTTCTCTGCCTTCTCTCATGTTCTCAGCACCTTCCTCCTGTTCATCTTCTTCAGCTTGAGGTCCCCTTTTGGTCCTCCTCTTTGTTTACATGTGGCATCTTCCTGTGTGCTCTCTATTTTCTCCCAAAACTACTAAACTACCCTCCTCTAATAACTCTTCTTCCCTCTCATGGTCTAGACCCATCCTCCCAACTATTACTCCCTGAATAGCTCCACTGTGATAAAAACATCGAGATAAAATGTCTACAATTAGATGCAGTAGTTTGCTTCTAAGATGTGTTCCTACTCCTTTATATTTGATCTGATTAATGATATGACATCTATATTCTTCTACACCAGATTAGAATATGCATTCTCAACTTTTCTCTCTCACACACAAAGCCAATCAATCCCCCAAACCTATCAGCACTGCTGCTCCTATTCAAAAAAGCTCTCTCAAATTTGCTACTCTTGCTCATTACTAGAACCACATCCTTAATGTATGCACTAACCATCGTGTTAACCATACCTAGAAAACTGCAAGTTTTCCTTCTGATTCTTCTTGTTACTCTCCACTACAAACCCACCCTCTACAAAATCATCAGAGCTATCATCCTAAAAAAAAAGTAATCATGAACTTGGGTTTTTGAACCAGATTGCCTAAATTTGAATCCTGACTCTGCCAATGTCTTGCTATGTAGCTTTGGGCAAATAATATACTTATTCTATGCCTATCTTCATTGGGGAATAGGCTATTAATAGCCATAAAGACTAAACAAACTAACATGTGTAAAATGCTTATAACTGTGTCTGGTATTTCATAAGTGATCAATAAAATATATTATAATCATATATCATATCATATCACATATTCTTTATCTGAAAAACTGTTTTTGATATCAAACATATGACATTTGAATAAAGCAGAACATACAACATGTAAGTGAAGCTTACTGCTGTTATCCCTAAAAAAGTAACTGCTTCCTTATCTGTGGTCTTAAATTATATGATTTCACATTGTTATTATAGAATATGCCATATCATATACCACCCCACAGATCTTCTCCAGGAGAATATAAGCTCTAGACCATATTTATATCAGTAGTCCAATAATTAATAAACAAATGAATGAATAAATGAGTGAAAGCTTTGATGTAGGCCATTTTGTCATATTCCAAATTAGATGTTATATTTTTCTGAAGCATTTGTGATAGATACAAGTATCAAAAGGTAACATAATACTGAGCAAACAAGTATCAAATCAGAATGTAGAAACAATCTATTATTTGTGTTTAGAATGAATACACAGGCTTTCTCTAAATCTTTCAGAATTTACACTGTTAAGTACGAGGCATTCCGAAACTATTGTTAGAACAATTGAAAAACTAATGTAAATAAATATTTATTGAGCATCTACTGGTTAAAAGTGACACATTAGATTCATCTCACAGTACTA
Source organism: Rousettus aegyptiacus (assembly GCF_014176215.1). Classification (NCBI taxonomy): domain Eukaryota; kingdom Metazoa; phylum Chordata; class Mammalia; order Chiroptera; family Pteropodidae; genus Rousettus; species Rousettus aegyptiacus. The sequence goes on from NW_023416286.1 coordinate 30,327,663, forward strand.
AAAATATAATTCTATAAAAAAACAATTCCTAATAAAAGGCAAACTGTAAGTGATGCAATAACTGTCTTAAAAATGTTCTCATACTCAGGAAAAGAACGAAAGGATATATTAATAATGAGAAGGGACATCAGATTATACCTCTTGGAAGAGCCTAATGTTTGCTGAAGGCTTAAAGGGTGAGTATGATTTGAACAGAGGCAGAGGTAGAGAAATGGTATTCCAGAAAGAAGAAACAGCATATTAAAGATATATTAGTATAACATCATTTACTATGGTTAAGCCTTAGCAGTGGTCTGATGATGTAGAAAAGTAGGCTTCTTGGGAAAAGGCACAAATGGTAAAGATATGGTCACATTAGGGACATATTTTCAGGTGAGAAATGCTATAAAGTATGATACCTGGAGCATCTTTACATATGATTCACTTTGGAGCTACCATAATTGGTGACTGAAAAACAATTTACTGAATATAATCTGTAATGACACTTCCTAAATTTGAGAACAAAAAGCAGATTGGCTCAGAGAGAAAAAGAGTTGAAATATTTTTTGATTGTGCATTAAAGTACAAGATTAACAAGAGATAATTTCATTCAAGATAAAGCAGGCCTTGATATTTAAGCAAAGCATTCGAAATAGCAACCCACTGACTGAAGGAAGGCAGGCATTAAAAACACATGCTCAGAACATAAAATGCTCACAGGGATAGTTAGCACTACTCTCCACGGGGGCAGCTTCATTTGGTTGGTCTTGCAAATTTACAGTCAGTGCTTCTAAGCAATAAATTCATTAAAACCAGGAAATTGCTTAATTAGTTTAAAGTGACAAACACTCCTAAAAATAAATGTTTGAACTACATGGATTCTAGACAAATTTATCACAATCAGAGCTTTTACAATCTATCTATAATGACCAGAAAATTAATAATAACATATCAAATTATACGTTTCTTAACTTTTTTTCTTCCAAAATAGAATGTTGAATTTCACCCTTTCTCATTTCCAGTGGTTGCATCATTTTAAGAACATACTATTTTCCAACCTTCTTTGTCCTCTTCTTTATTGTTCCAAAATGTATATAGAAGTAATTGTGGGTTATCATACAACGGAGGTACTCCTGTGTGTTTTAAGAACCTGATATAGAGTCTAGTCCAATTGCAATGTGTTAAAATTACTGAACACTTTTTTAAATTTGTATATTTTTATACACATTTATGCTTTATTATAGGCTGTTTTGCAAGAAAAAATCATACTTTATTAACATACTAAGTAGGGGAAAGTTGTGTTATTCTGATGTACATTTATTTTAGAAAATTAAAGAGCACACAAGTATTGAAATAACTAGGTGTTATTCCCACAGAGGATCCCCACTTCTAAGGCCCTCAGATGTTTCTTCACAACCATGCACCCTTTCAGAGGGATTGACCACACCCCACCCCAGAAATTTTCAATTATATTTGAAGTAGCAAATACAACCAATGAGACACAGATTCAAGTTGCTTCTGGCGCACACATAATGATTAAGACCAATCTAAAGTAGAGGAAACAAGAGTATCCTACATGCTAAGAATATCAGAAGCCTAGCGTAAATACAATTAGTATATTCAACTTTAGAAAAAATAATTATCTTGTAGTAAATTCCTCATCCTTCTAGAATTTAAGATACCATTTTTACCTTCTTCCAGGATCACCACTGGGAAGCAGAACTTGGCTAAAGGAAAAAGCATGAAGCCATAAAATGGTAATAATTTTCTTCTCTTCCCATCCCCAGAAACCTTTTCCAGGAGAGGTCTCTAGTTCAGTCACAGATCTTTTCTGCTAGTCCCTCCTCAAGGACAGCACTGAGCAATACCCACATTAATTATTCTCACTACATAAATCCCAGATCGATTATACCCACATCATATTAATACATGGCCATCAACTTTAAGTCCTAAAGCAGTTTGTGGAAGATTTCGAGTATTGAGTTTTAATCGGGGAATATTTTGAATAAACAGCAACCTTAATGATTCACTTGGACCTAGCATACTTTTATGTTAAAAATATTTTTTCTAATTGGGTTCTAAATAGATAGTTTGAAATGTACGTTAATTATTACCAGATTATAACAGGGTTTCTAAAAGGGCATTTATCATCCACATAAATATAAAAAGTTCCTTATGATCAGTATAATTTCAGTTAATATAAAGTAAATTAATGGTAATAGACACACAGATAATAGAATAAAATGTGTTTCTTGCTTTTGAAGTTTTCTAACCTGAATTCATTTAGTATTTAATTAGCAGTAATAGTATTCATTATAAATTATATTACTTATTAAAAGATTTTTAGGTGTTTGATTATCATAAAGCTTTTAGAGGGATACTTTCCTGACACTGATATTCAGAGAACACATATATAAACCAATTTGTAAAGTCACCAAGAAATTCTCAGCAAATATAAAGAATTGTTCAGAAAAAAAAATCCTCCTAGAATTATTTTTAAGCTTTGTATATAAAAGTAAGAATAAACAAATGAAACATTTGAGCAACTTTCAGTTTTAGAAAAAGATCATATATTTACTTACAAGAAATCTAGAAGTCAAAAGAATGAAATTCCATCACCATCCTGCAAATTAACAACAATGAAACCTAAGACAATATTATTTTACTCAGTCCACTTAATTGAACAAGACAAAAAATGAGTATACGATCTATGACTCAATAATATGCATTTATATCCTTGATAGTGGTAAATAATAATGGTAACAATAATAACAATAATATTATAACCATTCTTTCCAAAGATTAAACCGAGGCATGCCATAAATTTACCTTTTCTTTTTAAGTGCTATTCTTTTATGTATTAAGCATTTCAAAATGTCAAATTGTTTACATGCATGCTGAGGAAAACGACCAGGAGATTAATATAATAATTGATAATAAAACAGTGGAATTGTGTTCTGAACTAGTACTAACATATATTTAGAAATTCAAAATCACAGGGAAAATGATTTACCACATCATGTGGTTTTCCAACAAGTTTTTACAAGTCATATCTGGATACTAAAAAACAATCTACAGCCTTTCAACCACTACTGATGTAGAATTTGTAGTTTGGATTGCAGTAAACCACTGGGGTGTTGCTTGATGTTAGCTCTGTGTTTTGACACTCTACCCAGATGCTCCAATTTTGCTTCATTGAATTCGGAGCTGAGTTTGAATGCCTCAAAGCATGGGTAAAAAGAGTTATGGTTAAGGCAAGGTTGGAGTTGTAGTGAACCAGCATCACCTGCGCTAATTTGCAATCCTAGAACTGTGAAACAGCATGGTGGTCTTGATTGGACACTCATATGGCTATAGATAATATGGAACATATATTATACATTTGGATATTTGCCTCTCACTTGCTTTCACCATCTTTTCCACATCATAATTGTTCAGTGTACAATAATTTTATAATAAAAGTAATAAATTATATGGAAGGATTTGTATTTTCATAGCAGCAATCTTCTGTCAGGATGTTGTCTGAAAGGCATATAAGTGTGTTTGTGTCTGTGCTCATAAATGTATAATGCTAACATCCTTAGATTGACCTACACATATTATCAGAATATTTAACATTGGGTTTTGTTAAAATTTTGTCTCCTTTACCCATGGAACTTATAAATAAGATGATACACGAAGCATAACTTCCTAGATCTTTAATCTAGTAGGAGTCTCCAACAATAAGATTAGTCTTAAAATGGATAGCAGCTTTTGTGCAAGCTACATGTCAAGATACTTGACAGAGTTAAGTAATACAATTGGAAAGTTAAATAACAGAAGGGGGAGGCATTAAGAAGCAAAGAAAAGATAGAAAATTCGTGTTTTCAGATGAGATCTGTGAGGAGGAGGAGAGTAATCTGAGTAGGGAGACATAAGAACCCTCTATAGTTAACAGAACCTGAAGAGAAATTGATTTAGAAAGAATAGGGGCATAATCATGATGTTGAATAGTGCATTCAATAATGAGCCTGATTCTTGGAAATGCTGATATGAAGGCGGGGCAAAAACTCTGAGAGTGACACATGCCATAATTTCCTCAGAAATAGAACTACTCCTTATACCTAATGAGAATAGTCTACATGCAGTTTCAGAAGCTATGTTGAGTATTAAAATTGGGGCAAGAATTGAATTTAGAAGTCAAAAGGATATATAACGGTGATGAAATTTCAAGAGAACACTAAAAGCAATAGAAACATGCCACAAATCAGAGTCAATAGCAATGTTAGAATGTGAAGATGATATGATCATGTTTGGTGGAAGGCAGCTTGATGTAGCTCTATATTTTGCAAAGATGTCAATTAAAATTCCCCAAGAACAGGAGAAAATAAATAAAAGAATTTGAAAGTGTAGACAGTTAGAACCTATTACAAAAATAAGGAAATGGTGATGCGTTAATGACAGCATATGTTTTAACGAACATCAAGGAGAAAGTTAAAATGTCTCAGTAAAATAATTTTTGATACCAAAATCTTTGCTTTCACAGTCAAACAAAACAGTGATCTTTAGTAGCAATCCAGCATAAGACACAGGTGACTTGTGGGTGTTCTCCATGCATACTGAGGGTGTTCTCCACAGTCCTGAAGACTGGGAGGAGGTGGGATGGGTGTGGAAAGCCAGAGAACTCTCACCTTTACATGCTATATAACACATTATCAGTCCCTCTGTAATTTTTCCTTGAGTTTCCTATTCTCACAAAGTATTCTCCTGACTTATCACACCACCTCTCAATTCCTCTCCCTTTTCTGGTCTCCTATGTTCCATGCCTTCTATAGAGGTTTCTTCCAGCCTGTCGACGTGATTGGGCTGACCACCTTCTTCAGAATAACGCTTGGCTCTTCTCAGTGTATACTATACTTTTGTATGCAAAGGAGATAAGTAGTGTTTTCTGATTTTGTCCATTTTACACCTTATCAGGGACTGAAATTCTCTAACTAAACCCCACCATTACACAGTCATATATACACCTACCTCTTCTCCTCTGACCAGTTTGCTAAACCATATGGCAGGAGAGAAAAGAGATAGCCTGTATGTGGTGACTCAACATAAATAAACTGTTCTCGGCCAATACTGCAAATATATATTCATTGAGTCTAAAACATGCCAGGAGTGTACTTTAAATTTTATTATTCTAGAGTGAGGCACTTGGAAATTAGCTTATTTAAATTTATATTTTGTTCCAGAATTATAATTCCTAACCTTTTGGCAGATAAGAATTGATTCAGTGGGAACATTAGTGAAACAGAGAAAAGAGCACAATCTATCTGGGGTCTGCTATTTGTCTCAATTGCTTAGATTGTTTCCATTTTTTTAAATTAACAGAATGGTGTCTGGCATCTGCTAAATATAACTCTGACAAATAAGAAGACTTGACTAAAAGAAGCTGGCATGTAGATCGAATGCCGAATTCATCAGGGGCAACTACACTGCATTTAGATGGTATAATGTTCCTATCAGCTTGACTCCCCATATTAGGTACCTATAACTCCATTGTTTTAATTTTAAGTATTAAATTGTCCTTAGATTCTGGTCTCTTATGCTAACCTTTCCCACTATTGGCCTCCATGGCTCATCATTCTCCAAACTTACTATACTCATCTGATGAATTTCCCACTCATCCATTTATTTATTTATTTACCTTTGTGTGCACCTCTGAATTAGGCATGGGAAGTGGATAAAATGACATTTTCAAGGAGACTGGACAAGATAGTATAGAACAGCGGTCTCCAACCTTTTCTGCACCAGAAACTAGTGCTTCCGTGAGAATCTAATGCCCGATGATCTGAAGTGGAGCTGAAGTGGTGTTGCTAGCACTGGGAGTGGCTGCAAATACAGGTGAAGCTTTGCTTACTCACTCACCACTCAATTCCTGCTGTGTGGCCTGGTTCTGGGAGTTAGGGATGCCGGGCACAGAAGGTGGAGGCTGTGTGTGCCTTCTCTCATGACCACACCAAAATTATAACAAAACTACAGAGCAACTAGCATGTGGAGTCACCCAAGCTCTGGCTGAACAGACACCTCCAACTAAGGATAAAAATAAGAGGTCTCCTTAAACCTATAGGAAGAGCAGACATGCAAAACGGCCCATTCCCACAACCATGCACTGTGACTGAGAATAGGGAGGGCTATTTTGGTTGCAGAGACCCTTTCCCGACCCGAGTTGTGAGGGGTTCTGGCCCCACACTGGGTTTCAGTGCCAGGAAGTGAAGTTTCCACAACCTTTGACTGTGAACCAGCGGAGGGGGAGGCTGAGTGAGACAGAGGGCTGCGGAAGGCACAGATTCCCTCTTAAAGGGCCCATGCCTGGACTTACTTGCCGAGGGACTGGCTCGTTCTGAACTCCAGTGCTGCGTCAGCTGCTGGAGGAGCACCATGGACATATGGGAAGACACTGAGTCATCTGGCTTCAGGGCAAGGACAGGAGGAGAGGCTTTCTCCCAGTCAGAAGCACTGGCAGTATCCATTATTCCTTTGTTAGCCCTCCCCTGTCCCTGCATGCAGACACAAGCGCCGCCATAGCTAAGTCACCATCAACCCGGATAACACAGGTTGCTCCGCCCAGGGAATTCCCTGAGACTCCGCCTCTCCCAAATTGTGGGCCCACCCAAACCACATCTAGTGGTTTACTCCATACAAATGCCTGTCTTGGCTCTTGCTGCAGGCTTTCCTAAAATCTCTCAAAGACATACAAAACAGAGAAGCAGTATCTGGCCTCAGTGTGCCCTATACCACTTGTTGAGCATTCCCAAGCTCCATACTAGCAGCAGCTGGCCTCATTTTCTGACTTGGCCCCTTGAGGCACCTATAGGCCCAGCACAGGTGGCAGCCATCTGTGGATTACTTGGTGCCTTTTACCAGGTGGCCCCAGAGATGTACAAGCTGTGACTAAACTTGGCCTGCAGCTGGACTCCTTCCCAGGACTATACCATTGGGCCCCATAGGACACCAACTACATAAAGCCACTCTACTTGGGAGCCCTACCTAATAGACACAGGGAGACAGCCAAAATAAGGACATAAAAAAGCATGCCCCATATGAAAAAAGAACAAAGCTCCAGAAAAAATAACTCAGCAAAATGGAGACAAGCAATCTACCAGATGGAGGGTTCAAAACACTGGTTATAAGGATGCTCAATGAACTTAGGGGATGGGTAGATAAACAGTGAGAACTTCAACAAAGAGACAGAAAACATAAAAATAGAGACGGAAAACATAAAAAGAGATCCAGTCGGAAATGAAGAAGGCAATCTCTGACATGAAGAGTACATTACAGAGAATCAACAGAGTGGGTGAAGTGAAGAATAAAATCACTAATATAGAGACTGGGTCAGTGGAAGGCACCTAATCAGAACAGCAACGAGAATAAAGAATCCAAAAATAATGAAGATAGTTTAAATTAACCCTGGGAAAGCATCAAGCATAACAATATTCTCATGATAAAGGTACTAGAAAGAGAAGAGAGAGCAAGAAATGGAAAACCTATTTCAAGAAATAATGATGGAAAACTTCCCTAACCTGGTGAAATAGACACACAACCCAGAAAGTTCACAGAGTCCCAAACAAGATGAACCCAAAGAGGCCCACACCAAGACACATCATCATTAAAATGTCAAAGGTTAAAGACAGAGAGACTCTTAAAAGCAGCAAGAGAAAAGCTCCTACAAGGGAGCTCCCATTAAGACTGTCAGTTTTTCAACAGAAACTTTGCAGGCCAATAGGGCTTGGCTCAAAATATTCAAAGTGATGAAAACCCAGGACCTACAACCAAGATTACTTTACCCAGCAAAGCTATCATTTAGAATTGAAGGACAGATAGAGTTTCCAAGACAATAAAAAGTAAAAGGAGTTCAACATCACCAAGTCAGTATTACAGGAAATATTGGAGGAACTTTTCTAAGAAGAAAAAAATATATATGTATCAAAAATACGAATAAAGAATGATAACTACATATTTATTAATAAGTACTTCAAAATAAAAAGAGCTAAATGCTCCAATCAAAAGAAAGAGTGGCTGAATGGAAAAGAAAACTAGACCCTAACACAGGCTGTCTAAGAGACTCCCTTCAGATTAAAAGACATAGAAAGAAAAGGAATGGAAAAAGATATTTCATGATGCACAGTATTGTGCTGAATGGTGTAAGTGGTGTAAGAGAAAGACAAATGCCATATGATTTCATGTACATGTTGAACCTAAAGAACAAAATAAATAAGTTTAAAAAACCCAGAAACTTATAGATACAGAAAACATTTTGAGGGTTATCAGATGGGAAGAAGGTCGGGGAGTTGTGAAAAGAAGGAGAAGGGATTAAAAAGTACAAATTGGTAGTTACAAAATAGTTATCGAGATATAAAGTATAACATAAGGAATATAGTTACCAATATTGTAATAATTATGTATGGTGTCAGAGGGGTACTAGATTTATTGGGGTGATCACTTTATGAGTTATATAGATGTCTAATCACTATGTTGTACACCTGAAAGTAATATAGCATCGTAGGACAACTATAATTGAAAAATATAAAAAATATTATAAAAAGAACATTGGGGGAAAAATCTCTATTATTTCCCTTGATATAATGAGTTTATAATAAAATTGAGAATCTCAGGATATTTTTTATAAAAAGTTACAAAAGGGCAGACTATGATTAAATTATTAATGAACAATATAGAGCTACAGAAATTGGGAGAAAAAATTTTAATTTAGAGTCATTCACTCATTCAATTATTTATTCAATACAAACTATATCCAGTATTATTCTATGCTAAGAATACTGAAGTTATAAAAGATATTTACTTTCAGTTGGAGGGAGACATGTGTAATGTTAGCAATAAATACAAGGAAAAAATAATGCAGGTGATGTTAGAATAGCTATAATCAACAGGACAGGTAATAGCAAATGTTGGAGAGGATGCAGAGGAAAAGGAACCCTCAAACAATGCTGGAGGGAATGCAAATTGGTGTGGCCGCTATGGGAAACAGTAAAACACTAAGAATTGATCTACCATGTGATCCAGCAATCCCTCTAATGGGTGTTTACCCCAAAGACTTAACCCATATGCAAAAAGATATTTGCACACTGATGTTCATAGCAACATTATTCACAGTGGCCAGGACATGGAAGCGACTGATGTATCCTACGATAGATGATTGGCTAAAGAAGTTATGGTACACATAAACACACACACACACACACACACACACACACACACAGTGGAATGTTATTCAGCCATAAGAAGAGATGAAATACTGCCATTTGCAACAACATGGATGAACCTTGAAATACTCATACTAAGCAAAATAAACTAGACAGAAAAAGTTGAAAATCGCATGATTTCACTTATACGTGGGACATAAACCTAAAAGCAACAAATGAGCAAGACAAATAAACATAGACTCATGGACATGGAATATAGACTAGTGGTTACTAGTGGGGTGAGGGAGGAGGAGGGATGTACACAGGGTAAAGAGGATCAAATATAGGGTTTAGGGAGAGGGTGAAGTGGGTTAAAAGGATTAAATACATGGTAGCTGAAGGAAATTGGCCTTTGGATGGTAAAAACACTATAAAATATACAGATGTCGAATGGTAATGTACACCTGAAAATTATATAATTGTATTAACCAATGGTACCCCAATAAACTTACTTAAAAATTAAAAAAAAATAATGCAGGTGAAGGTAATAAAAGTAGTTAAGGAGAAGTTTCAGTTTTAGATGAAATGACTAGAAAAGTTCTCCTTGAGAAGATTAGATTCAAATAAAAACCTATGCAAAGTGTAAGAATGTTTTAAGCAGAAAAACAATATGATCTTGCTTCCGTTTTGACAGGATTATTCTGGTGGTAGGTTGAGAATAGCCCTGATGTAGGGGCAGAGAGAACAGAATCAGGAAGCTCTATGAAGAGGCTATCCTGTTAGTCTAGGAAACATGATGGTGGCTTGTAATAGTGTGGTAGCCATGGAGTGATGAGGAGTTTTTAAATGTGTTTGGTATCTTTTTATGGCTTTGATTTGCATTTTCCTAATAGCCAGCAATGTTGAGCACCTTTTCATATGTTTGTTGGCCATTTGTATGTCTTCTTCAGAGAAGTGTCTGTTCAGGTCCTCTGCTCATTTTTTGATTAAATTGTTTTTGTTTGTTTGTTTGTTTTTGTTTTGTTTTATTTTTTGCCATTATTGAGTTGTATGAGTTCTTTGTATATTTTGGGTATTAGGCCCTATGAGAGGTGTTGCTTGCAAATATATTTTCCCATTCAAATGGTTGTCTCTTTAACTTGTTGACAGTTTCTTTTGCTGTGCAGAGAAACTACATTTTAGTTTGATATAGTTCCATTCATTTATTTTTGCTTTTACTTCCTTTGCCTTTGTGGTCAAATTCATAAAATCTTCTTTAAGTTTGAGTTTAGTTCCTATGTTTTCTTCTATGCATTTTATTGTTTCGAGTCTTGGATTCACATCCTTGATCCATTTTGAATTAATTTTGGTGTGTGTTGATAGACAACAGTCTAGTTTCATTCTTTTGCAGGTGGCTTTCCAGTTTTCCCAGCATCATTTATTGAAGAGGCTTTCATTTCTCCACTGTATGTTTTTGGCTTTTTTTGTCAAAAATTATTTGCCCATATAAACATGGGTTTATTTCTGGACTCTCAGGGAGATCAAGGTTTAAGTGTGGCTAATGCAAAAAAAAATGAATAGGACAAACAAACAGAGACTCATAGACATGGACAATAGATTAGTGGTTATCTGAGGGTAGGGGGAAGGTAGATGGGGTAAAGGGGGTCAAATATGTGGTGATAGAAAGAAATCTAACTATGGGAGATAAATACACAATGTAAATATATATATGCCTTACTGCTAAAATGTACAGCTGAAATTTTCTGGATTTCGTTAACCAATGTTGCCGAAATAATAATAATAATAATAATATTTAAAAAATAAATAAAGAAAATTAAATGTCAAAAAAAAGTATTTGGAAGGTAGAACCTAAACATTTTGTTGGCCAACTGACTCTTGAAAGAGAGAAAAAGAAATATAAAGGATAAAGCCAAAATTTTCAGCCAAAGAAATTATAAAACTAGAACGATAGAGATATCTTTAACTGAGTTGGAGAAGACTGAATGATGAACAGGTTGGGTAAGGCAGGGTGAGAATTTTCAAATAACAATTTTGCCTGTTAAGTTTATTAACTAGATATTTATGTGAAGATGTCAAGTAGGCAGCTGAACATACAAGTGTAGATTATGAGCAGATGCTTTGGATTGAAATATAAAGTTGGGAGTCATCAGCATCCAGAACTCATGGTACTGGAAAAAATCAATTACTTGCTGTTATGAAAACCAAAAATGGATTTTTTAAGGTTTATTTCACTGCAAGCTGCTTTACTCTACCTGACACTGTTTAGGTCAATAGAACCCTGATAAGACCATTTTTGCTGGCATGATGAGGACAAAATCTTATTGAGATTGGCAAAAGGTAAAATGGTGGAAGAGAAATTAGAGTCACCCAGTGTAGTAATTATCAGGTAGAGTTTTTCTTGATACAGAATCAAGAGAAAAAAAAGGTAAGAATAGGTAATACATATGAAAAATACTACCATTTTTGATACTCATGGTGACGATATAGTAGAGGGGGGAACACTGAAGATAAAAAAGTGAGGAGAATTGCTAAGATATGTTCTTGAGTGGAAGAGAGGCTGGAGATTTGTGTATTAGTGGACCGTAGATCCATAGAAATGGGAAGAAAACAGCACACAAGGGAGTAGATGAAGGTAGATAAAAAGATGATATGAGCTATTATAAATTTGCTTCTAAGTACTTCAGTTTTTTCAGTTATAGAAAAAAGTTTAAGTGTGGCTAATGGAAAAAAACCTTGAATTGGACCTTGAATATGCTTTACATTAGAATAAATGGAAAAGAGATAAGTTCCTTACAACTGGAAAATAGAAGTAAAGGTACAAAAGTAGAATTAGGTAAAGCACACCCAGAAAATATTGAAAAGGTAAGTTCACCTGGTCTAGCCTTCTTGTTGGGGAGGAGTGAAAGGTAAGGAATACAGGTAAAGTTTAGGTAGTTTATAGAAAGTACTTGAATTTTCAATATGGGAACTTAAAAGAATGCTTTAGGAAGCAAAATATCTGAATTCCAGGCTTGGTTCTATTTCTAGTTTTCACTGTATTTCCCTAAAGTTGGCTGGATAAAGTAAACTTCAAAGTAATTTTCAGCTTAGCAATTCTATGATGTTACTTTAACTTACTCTATGGCAATAAAGATCTACTGCAGTTTTTGAGTAGTGTAAACATTATAATTATAATTTATATTTGTTGAGTTTGCTTGAAAAAAAGGTTGTAGCTCCCATTCCTTCTCATTCTGGTGAAATCATTCTCATTGGTAAACCACTCTTCTTCTACTCTCCGTTAATTAGTTCAGAAGGGAATACTGGCACCCCTCAGCTCTAGAGAAGAGTATGTGACTCTTATTGGCTATTCTGTATTTTCAATTCTTATTACAGTTATGCTATAGCACAATAATTAGACATAAAATGTTCACTTTTCCTGATGAAATGTGGTGGTTTCTAATGTATCTTATAAATATAATTACTTTCAAAATCATTTTTTAAAAGTAGATGAAGTAGGCAACTATTTTTATGGGAGAGAATATAGCAGAGTGGATAAAAATTATAGGCCAGGCAGTGGTTAGAAGCATGGAACCAGGTAGACTAGGGTTCAAATCTCTGCTACACTGCTTGTTACATAGGTGACCTTGAGAAAGTAACTTATTCAACTCCCTCACTGATAAAATAGTCATAGTACTAATTCTGGATTGTTTCGACTATGAATGAGGTAATCTATGTAAAATGGTTAGAGCAGAATCTGACACAAGTTGAGTGCTTGCTTAGTGGTGGCTTTTACTACATTACTGGATAGATGTTAAGGATGCTCTAGAAACTAAATCCTCATGGAAGCAGACATGTACGTGAAGCTAATTGTAAACAAACTCCGTTGAGCTAATTTTAGGTCTTTAGGAATTTTTCACGAAACCACAACTATCTTGAGAAGGGGTCACCCATTGAGCCTCCACAAGACACCAACAAATTAGAATGAATTTATTTCCTCATTGCTTTCAAAGATGGATAAAGCCTGTGATTTGGTATCAGGAAAGGGGAGAAGAAATATTTGAAGCATATGCAGACATGGGAGGGGTGCCACATAGAAAACTTCTGAGTAAGAGGAAGCAAATCGCTCATTGGAGATGGGGGTGAGGAGAGGCAGGGACATGGGAGAGAACAAGGAAAATTTCAAAAGGGAAAATAAAAGAGTGGAAAATCAACTGCAAAATTACGTATTTAAATAAGTTAACATAGTATCAAAATAAATAATTTACAGATAGACAAATGCGCCCTATTTTGTGGATAATTCGGTATATAAAAATCTACCATTGAAATTGATAAATTTGGGAACCATTGTTTGCCTTATTAAAAATATCCCACATTACACAAAATGGATTAACCTCAGGGTGCTTTTACTTATTAAATTCCCCAAAGCTTATTCAGAATAAAATTCAATGGTTTAAAAATAATGTATATATACTGCCTTTCAGACAATCTTTGCTATTGAAAATAAGTGATAACACATTATTAGTTTCTTGTTAGTCTAAGAGTCATAGAAATCTTCTTTATGTTGAAAACACAGTTTTGTTCAATTGTGTCTCATGTGCTTCATTAGCTCTTCTATGAAAGTGGAAAGAACATTGTGTTTGGTGATAAAAATAGCTGAATAAATAGTGGGAAGTACTTGAAATATTGTAAGCTTCACTATTCTAACCTGAAAGATGAAGTTATTAGAACGTTTTCTAATTGCTTTATCAGTACATGTTGAAAGAAATAATATAATACTTACGAAAAGAATTCATACAATGTTGTGTCGTGGTCATGGGCTTTGCTACCATACTCAATTGGAAACAATAGAAAAGTAATTTTTGACTTGAGGCAGATCACATGACCTAGATGCATGCTTTTTTTTTCTTTATCGACTATCTACAAATTAGCTTTATACATACAACCTGAGAGTTTGTGAAGTTTATCAAGGTAATATTTATAAACTTCCCTGAAATCCCTAGCTGAAAGAGAAAATGTCATGTAACATTACTTGTCTAAAAATGAGACCTTTTGTAAGCCTTAATTATAATTTTAAATTTCTTTACTTTAAGGAATGTGAATCAATCAAATATAATGAGCAATGACTATTTGCACATTGTAAGTTTTTAAGGACAAGAGTTACTCCTTTTATTTTTCTTCTTCCACAGCGTATCGTTGTAAATAAGTTAAAATTGTAAATGATGATGGTAGTAGTAGTAGTGGCATTAGTCATAGTAATAATAATAATAATAATAATAATAATAATAATACTATAATTATCTAGATCATGGTATATACCACTCCTCTTTCTGGGAATTGTTAAGTAGGAAGTTCATGGTTTACTTATAGGGCCCAAGGCACAGCTAAGAATTTTTTTAGAAAAGTACTAAACTTGGCTACATTCAAAGAAGCCAGGATCTGAAGTAGGAGGCAGGAACACAGATAGCAGGACAGTGATTTGATTTATATCTATTTATATATTATTATTATATATTATATATATTATATATTATACATGTTATATATTATATGTTATATATAATTAGATATGATTTGTATATTACATATTTTGTATATATGTTACTTTTTAAAAACTGGAGGTGCAGTAAGCCTATCTCGATGATCCTGACCTTCAGGTACTATACCTGGGAGGTTTAAGTTTCCTGCCCTTGTTAATAAAGTTTATTCTTATTATTGAATAGAATTACCTTATTTATTTAAGATCCAGTGATATCCAGTCAAAAATTCATTAACATGCCTTGGCGTGACTGGAGTATATGGGAAAAACCTTCTAAAATTATCAGAGATATAAATCATGTTTTATAGATTCATGTTTGAATATTCAGCACCTAGTACAGTGTATTACATATGCAACAATAAATACATGTGGACAAATGACATATCTCATCCTTTGCCATCTCTGTCTTCTGTTGGTGGAATTGGACCATGCAGAAAGGGATGTTTTTTCTCTAATTTTTTCTTAGATTAATATCTCCAGGTTTTTTTTTTTTTATCTCTTTGCATGATAAACAATTTAAACAACTGTGTTTAGTTTTTATACATACTTATATAAATTTATTTGTATTTTTTCAGCTTTATCAAGATATAATTGACATATAACATTGTGTGAGTTTAACGTGTACAATGTCTTGATTTGATACATATATATGTCGCAAAATGATTATTACAATGTTTATCTAACACATCCATCCATTACCTCACATAATTAGTTTGTGTGTAAGTGTGTGCATGGTGAGAACATTTAAGATCTACTCGTTCAGTGACTTTCAAACATATAATACAGTATGTTAACTATAATCACCATGCTGTACATTAGATCTCTAGAATTTATTCATCTTATAACTTGAAGTTTGTACTCTTTGACCAACATCTTCAATTTCCCCTAACCTCTAGCCCCTGGAAACTACAATTCTACTCTGTCTCTGTGAGTTTGATGTTTTTAGAAGTTTTTAGATTCCACACATAAGTAAGGTCAAATGGAATTTATTTGCCTTTCTCTGTCTGATTTATTTCACTTACCATAATGCCCTTAAGGTCCATCTGTGTTGTAGCCAATGGCAGAATGTCCTTCTTTTACATAGCTGAATAATATTTTGAATGATATTCAGAATATTTTAGTGGAATAATAATCTGTTTATATTCAGACCATATATATATATATATATATATATATATATATATATATACACACACACACACATACATATATATATATTTTTTCTTTATCTACTCATCCATCAATGGACACTTAGATTATTTCCATGTCTTGGCTATTGTGAATAGTGCTCCAATGAATGTGGAGTGATTTCGTTTCTTTCAGGTGTGTGCCCAGAAGTGATATTGCTGAACCATATGGTCTTTCTATTTATAGGTTTTGAGGAACAACCATACTGTTTTCCATAGTGGCTGCACCAATTTTTATTTCCACCAAAAGTGCATAAGTGTTTCCTTTCTTCTTCATCCTCGTCGATATTTGTTATTTCTTGTCGTTTTGGTGATAGCCGTTCTAACAGACATGAGGTAGTATCTCATTGTCATTTTGATTTCCATTTCCCTTATGATTAGTAATGTTCAGTACCTTCTCATGTACCTGTTTTCCATTTATAAGTCTTTGGGAAAATGTCCATGTAGGTCCTCTCCCCATTTTTTAAATTGGAATTTTTTTTTTTTGCTATTAAAGTATGATTTACAATTATTTTCTCCTATTCTATAGGTTGCCTCTTCGTTCAGTTGTTACCTTTGCTGTGCAGAAATTTCCAGTATTTAGATTACGTTGTGGAGTACATATATAATTTACTGTCCAAATCAATACACTTTTAAGAGTGTAAAAGAGTATGAGTGTCAGTTGTGCCAAGGCAATAGGCATCCTTTCTGCATCCAATATAATTATTCTAATTGTATGCTCTGGGATGACAGGGTAGAGTGTGCCTTTTGCTATTCTCCCCCAATGTTTAATGAAAGTAGATTTGTTCCTAAATCATTCTTTCTAAATGGATTTTATAATAATTGAGTGGTACTTTAACTGTACTAAAAGATCTTGCTATTTAAAGAAATCATATAGTGATTTCTATTGCAAATTGGATAATGCTAATTCTCCCCACCCCAAATTTCTCTTTTGTAAGCATTGTTCTAGGTTGAATTTACTTAGCTCTCAGTACATCTGTATAATAATTAGTGTCTGTAAAGAATATATATTAACTAATTTCCTGACAATATGTTCAAAGTCATCCTCTACTCTTTCCTTTCCCTCAAATCCTAATTCCAATCCATCACCAAATCCAGTTGGGTATCCCTTTAAGATATATCCTGAATCTGATACTTCCCACCTCCCGAGAGCAAAGGACCATTACCTCTCATCTTGTCTACTTCAATAGCCTAGACTTCTGCCTCATCTGCAGACTACTCTTCAGAGATTAGTTTGACTGCAGATCATATCGACATTCTTTAGATCACTACATTCAGAGTAAAATAAAAAGTCATTGCTATTGTCTACAAGGGTTTGCCTGACGCGAGCCTGCTGCATTCCTCTCAAACTTTATTTTCCTCCACTATAGTCAATCCAGAGAGACTCAAACACAGAAACTATGATCAGCCTTAGTGCCTTTGTACTTGGTGATCCCCCACATATTTGCATAGCTCACACTTTTGACTTTA
Source organism: Rousettus aegyptiacus (assembly GCF_014176215.1). NCBI lineage: Eukaryota > Metazoa > Chordata > Mammalia > Chiroptera > Pteropodidae > Rousettus > Rousettus aegyptiacus. The sequence continues at coordinate 30,344,987 of NW_023416286.1, forward strand.
TTTATTTCTCTAGGTCATTCTATCTACAAGTTAAATCTCTTGCTTCCTACCCTACTGTATTTTTCTTCATAGAACTTATTCACTTTTGATGTGTTATATTATATGTATTTGTTTATTTTCTGTATTTCTAAATAGGCTACAATTTCCACCAAGATAGAGGGTTCTTTCTCTACTACATTTGAAGCATTTAAATAAACACTGACAAATGATACGCATCCAATTCACATTTGTTGAAAGAATGTATAAATAAATGAATTTGTATGAGAGATACAGATTAGGTCAAATCTCAGGTTGAAAACTTCAAAAAACAAAATTGTGCATTATAATCTCTCATTCAATCTCTTATCTTCTAAATGGGAGGAGAGCTTGTGGGGGGTGGGGTGAGGTCAAACAATAAGGATTTCAAGCAGCAAGCCAGTGAATGCTGAAGGCTTGAGGAAGAAAGAAGAAACTGTACTGTTTGTGTTATTTTCATGTAAAGCTTTACGGAATCTGAGGTCCTTCTCAGATTCTTATTCTTTTTAAAGAGGAGAAATTCCTGCTTTTCAACTCTGACGAAAAGATGGGCTTTATGCCATGCCCTGAAGATTACCAGATTAGTTCTTTGTTGGCTAATGGAAGGCAAGGAGGTCCATAAGTGAGAGTCTTGCTTAGGAGATTCCCTACCTCTGGTTCCCTATAGATGGAAGTTGGAAAATAAGAGCAGAGCAGCAGCACTCCAGCTGATCTCGATTGCCCTGAAGCTTCCAGGGAGGAAGGCTGATCTCTAAGTGGTGAAGGCCCAACCATTTAGTGCTTTATAGACCATAGACTATTGCACTCAGAAGCAAATAGGCAGGTGGTAGTGACTGCGGAGCACTGATGGAATGCGCTCCCAGCAGTTCAATCCACACAGTAGCCAAACAACTGCCCTAGCTGTAACTTCTGGATATCTTCCAAGGGAGAGCAAATTGCTTAACCCCAACAATGGTTATGAAGTTGCACAAAGCCCAGTGTCACTTTCTAAGCTGGAAGTATAATTAATTCAGGAGCAATCTTTTGATGAGAATCAAGGAGTTTTATACCACTGAGAAATTTTTAATCACGATGGCTTCCTGCCAAATAAAAGTTATTAATAATTCTGTAAACCTTCAAAATAAATTTTGACAAGTTCGTTGTTAGAAAAACCAGAAATGTGGATGCAAATGTCTGAACAGAGTTTTCAAAAATCTTTACAGGTTTTACAAAGAATACAGGTGACATTTCCTTTTTAACATTCCCACAAGTATGTCATAATTTGCTAATTAATATGCAATTTTATAGTATGCTTATATATTTTTATCTTTATTATTCTGTATGTTAAAAAATACCACTTGATGAGGTGGTAGCATAAGTTTGACTATAACATTTCATTAAAACTGAATCATTTTTCCTTTAATCTTGAGAAAATTTAAAAAGGGAGTGATGACAAGGGCTTGTTATCATCCAGGGTCCAGTCCCTGTTCTTCATGTTTGGAAATATTAGGATCTAAAGATAGTAATGATATCTTCCATGCTCTTATGCTTTCAATTTATAAGCTGCTCTGAGTGTATTATCATATTTGAGCTTTACTACAGCCTTGGAGTTCTCATCCTCAGTGTGCAAAGGAGGATACTGAGACTCCAAGAGTTTAAATAATTTAGCCACAAATACTAAATTAGAGGAAGAGTTGGGATTGGGTTGCAAACCATCTGACTAATCTTCTCACTGCTCTGTGTCCCCTCCTTATCATTGTTCATTGTAGCTCTGAGTCTGTTTTTCCTAGCACTTCTGTATGTGTAAGATATCTGTGTTGGAGTCATGCCGTATCATGGAAAGCACAGCTTTGATCTTATAATTTATTTTAAAATGGCCTCATACCCCAATATCAGAACACATAGAAATTAATTTTTCAAAGATACATAACATTGAGTCTTTTTAAAAACTCCAAAATATTAAGAATATTTTCTAAATACATGTGTGTATCTCTAAAATTATTAATGAAATGAATCTCTTTAAGCAATAAGATCACTCTCAGCATAATTCTACATAAGCAACTTCTAATTGCAACAAAGATTCAGATGGCTTAGCAACAATATTCTTATTTGTGTATGTCACCTGTATATACTAGTAAAATATTTGTATCTAAATTATCTAGATGCACTAATTTAGAAAATGATACTCTAAAACCATATTGTCCAATATGGCAGTCAGTAAACACACTTTAGCTGTTGAGCATTTGATATGTGGCCAGTCTGAATCTCCATTTTGATGACTTTATAGAAAAGAAAAATATGAAATATCACATTAATGTTTTATTTTTATCATATATTAAAATAATAATTTATATTTCTTGAGTTAAGTAATACGTATTACTAAAATTTATTTCACTTGTTTCTTTTTACTTTTTAAAAAGTGGTTAGTAGAAAACTGAAAACCATCCACATGGCTTATGGCATACTTCTGTAGGAAAATGTTGCTCTGGAAAACATCAAAAAAAGCTAAAACATGATTTTTGTCCTTGCTAGAGGATGAGGTTGATTGAGGTTTATGTATATGAAACAATTAGAAGTGTGAGGATAGATCTGTTTAAATAACAAGTGATTTGGTTAAAAAAAAAAAGTGTCTCTAAATAAACTCAAAGAAGGGGGAAATCAGTGAGGTGTATGAAGGGAGTCAAAATTTTGCCATTCTGAAGCTACTTTGGGGAATATTGACTTTAGCTCTTTATTGAGAAGCAAAAGAGGATGTGGTTCCATAGTGTAGCAGTTAGCACGTCTGCTTTACATGCCGAAGGTTCTGGGTTCATGCCCCAGTGGAGCCGTGGGCCATGGTCTATGGCCATGCCAATCCGAACAAGCCCGATGTCTAATCTCAAAAGCTAAACAGGGTCGAGCATGGTTAGTCCTTGGATGGGAGACCACCTAGGAAGATCAGGTACTGTAGGCATAAATTATAATAATAAATAATACAAAGAGAAAAGACTCATAAAGAAACTTTGACCTTCCCATCTTTCCTGCCCAAGAGATACAGATAGAAAAACTTACTTTAGGAAGGGCTCAATATTCTGAAGAACCTTCACTTAGCATTGGTCAGGAAGACTCTTAAGTCTGTTGGCTAGACACCCTGTGCCCATTGATTCTGACTTTCCCAGCAAGAATGGGCCTTCTATGCATGTTCCACTCTTCCCCAACTGCCTGCAAATCACCCATTCTCTCCCCACTTTCTCCTTTGTCTAAAATGTCATATATACCCAATATTGCTTCACAGTCTCTGGAATTTTCATGCTTATGTGAATTCCCCATGCCCATGTATTAAAACTTTGTTTTTCTCTTGTTAATCTGTCTTTGTTGATTTGGTTATCAGCCCAGCTAGAAGAGTTTAGATGGTGGGAGGAAAAATATTAATTGATTTTACCTCCTATGTCTACAAGATGTAAGGAACATCTGATGTTAAGGTTTGTAAGCGAACCTTCACATAGGCTTGATAAGGAACAGGGGAGGATGGTACCACTGTCAGGGACCAACTAAGGGAAAAGAGAGAAAAGATTAAAAGATGGCAGAAGGGCAATGAAAAACCTGACTTTTCTATAAGCACAAAACGGATAATTACTAATAAATAATTAGATGTGTTTTTTTCTGATTTTCTCTTAAAATCTGAATTTTAAAATCAAATCAAGTCACAATATGCAACATAAAGAAAGCCATTTGACACATACTTTTTAATCCTTAAAAGAAATAACATTTGTTAGTCAGAACTCAAGTTCTCTCTGCCTATTTCTTTCTTCTAAATTTAATGTGCCCCTTTATTTCTGCAAAATCACCCAATCTGAAACAGCTTTGCAAATCATTATGGGCTTTCAATGTTATATGGCTCATTGCTCCATGCATTTATCAAAATTTCTGCAAATAGAGAAATAACCTAAGGATACAAAAATTAACACATATAAATTAATCACTGATTCTAGTTTGGGTTATAAAATCAATAAGAAAAATAAATCAACTTCTAAACTTAAATTCCAAAAGCATACCCAGAAGAGGTGTAACTGATAATCTATTTCAATAAGAACATTTGCTGAAACTACACGTCAAAGAGAACACCAGAAACATAACACATAAAGAATGTTTTTTGTTTTCAAATTTAGAATCAAAATGGTAGAATGAAAGCTATATTTTATTTGACTCTGAAAGAGTTGTCTAATATATATGAAACACCAAAATAGAAGTTGTTTCTGGGTTATTGGCCTCTTAATCTTGTATATTAATTCAGGTAATGCACCACCACCACTATCTTCTATTTAATTATTTTTATTTATGTAACGGTAAGCTCCATTTTCATTACTTTTGGAGTATAAAAAAAAAAGACAAACCCAGGGTATTTGGGCAGTGCCATCACCTCATTTACAATCCTCAGAAGACCCTTTCCTTGGTAGAGAATACAAATGACAGTCCTTGACATTCTTTAAAAGTGGTTTTTACTTCTTTAATTAGGAGTTTCAGGCAGGACCTTCTGCTTGAACCCTTAACATTTTCAGACACTTCTGCCTCACTTCCAAGATGATTCTTCCTAAGTTTGTGCTAAATACATTCTTGATTTGCAAGAAAGCTGCTTTCAGGCCCTTTCATATTCTACCATAATCCCTTGGTAATTACAAAGGCTCTCTCTGCAACAATAGGCAAATCCAGGAGGAATTTGGTAGCTATTCCTCACACGGAATATTGTAGTTGAACATCTCAGCTGAATTTGCCTCCCAGGGGGCTCCAACTTAGAAAACAGTGCTGTTAGAAATGCTAAAATGGAAGAGCTCTAAGGTTATGATGACAATAACTTTGTGTCAGTTGAAAACACTGCTAAATAAACTATAGGAAACCAACTTTCAATTAAATATTTTATTGAATAGTGGATAAATCCTAAATATAAATTGCTTAGTACTAGGACAGCAGATTCTAAACTATTTAACACTCCACATATAACAATATCTCGCCCTTACATGTTTCAAGCCATGGGGAATTTGTACTTTTTTCCCTCTTTCTTTGCTTTCCTGTAATTGTTTGTATACTTTTTCTCTTCTTTCTTTTTTCCTTCAGTCACTAACATAAAAGCCATATTAGAAATTCTGTAATGCCACAAACTCAAGAATATCAAAATGCTATTTGTGTAATTACTCAATGCTTAGTTATTTGCAATTTATCTTGTTATTAAGCATAAGTAACTGGTCATAATTATTGATTTAAGGTAAAGTTTTATAAGACATACGTTTCATATTTTGCCATAAACACAACAAAGCATACACTTCACAGTAATTTATTACATTAATATTTGGGGAACTTTTAAAAGTCTTCACTCACTAAAATAATGTAAAATGCCCCTGAATAGCTTTATTCTAATGGCAAATACATGATACTTTTTTGTTGCTGTTGTTTTTTTTGCAGCTATACATCAATTATTTAGACATAGTATGTCGGTAGTGAAAAATGTATGGCTCTTGGTCTCTTGCACTAAGGTAAATTTAAATTAGTTCAGTAATGTAGTAAAGGAATTGCCCAAATCAAGAAAGTAGAAAGCTAAGAAATCTTATTTCATGCTTTTATTGCATATGCATTTTTTTAATTTTTCCCAATTAGATTGCGAATATTTGAGGGACTGATTAATGCTCTTTCCTGTCCCATTCTGCCCAGCATCTGTACACTGAGCATCATGTACGACAGTTACACACTTCGTGATTTCTAATATCAATAGTAATTTCATGTCAATGCCATTTCTAAACCAACTGAAAATACATAGAGAAACTTAACAAAATCATACTTTTTAAAGGATCACACATAGGCAAACAGGAATAAATATTATTAAGGGGCTTCAAGAATATTTTGCTTTTGCTTCATTATAGGATTGAGTGAACAAAGGGATATCCAAACAGATCATGCCCTGTGATGTAAGTCAACTTCATCCTGTAGTCCTAAGAATCTCTGATGGATAAGCAGTATGTCAATAATCCTAACAAGAATAATGATAAACTACATGAACACATATAGGATTAGGGAACTGGGCCTCACTTAGTCCTTTGGATGCACTGAATTTTCAGTGTACCAAGACAGATTTGTTAAGGAATCTCAAAATAGACTACGGGATCGATAATACAAATTCTAACTAAATAATGCTCTGTAATTTATCCACACTGTAGATTCTCAGATGAAAAAAGACAAGACCTAAGTTACAGCCTTTATATGAAGGAGTAGGTAAAGGCCAAGTGGCATCTCTTTGGCCAATTATGTCTACTTTCTCCAGAAGTAAAGAAAACACATCCTTAGAATCCCTAAATTACAAGCAAGCAGAGTTAGAGAAAGTGTTAAATGGCATGATTAAGCTTGGAGTAATATAATGTAAATAGCAAAGAAAAACAATTCACTATGAGCGTTTATATATGCAACCCTCTTTGAATGGCTTATTGGTCTTTTCAATAAGCCATTCAAAGAGGAAAAATATGTTTCCATTGGCAAATGCTTGTTAAATCTCCTAAAAGCAAGTTTTTGCTTTATATACTGCTTCCAAAGTACTCAGCTCAATCCTATGAATTGGCTGAGGTTGGAGGAAAAATAATCAGCTCCTTAGGTCCTTGTAAACATTTCACTTTTATTTTTAGAAAAACAAACAAACAAACAAACATTTTTTTTAAACTGCAGGTGTGAGGAAACTAATATTGAAATCTCCTGTGAACTGTTTTACACTTTACCCTTTCTGAGTGCCCGTGGACTAAAACAAATTGGACGAAAAATACAAATCTTGTAGTTTCAGATACTCAAAAGCTTATTACAGCTGAAAATGAGTAAAATTTTACAGCTATCAGGCCTATCACAATAGAGATCAGATCTACCTGCGCTCATAACCACATTATAGCCTCCAGAAGCAAGCAAACTTCTACACAGGATCCATTTGAGCAACATTGTAAAATATAATCTTAGTTCTTTAGTTTAAATTATTAGTTAGAAGAAGATAACAAGAATGTATTACCTATGAAAAAATCAAATCTTAAAAGAATACAAAGAGATATTAATTTTATTCAATATTTCTATTCATACCTAAAGATCACAATCTCTCCCAAATCTTGCTGAATTTTAGTTTAGGTCATTCAACACTACTCTTACATTTATCTCTCTAGAAACACATACCGAGATATGTGTACCAGAAGTACAAAACACATCTATGCAGGATTTTATGGAGAACTCGTGCAAAAATATTGATTTTTTCATATTATCTAAAGGGTAAAAGTTAATTGAAATCGCTATGCAAATATAAGTATTTGACACAGGCTGAGCTCACAGTTGAAATACAACCTTAGGGTCCTTTTTCTAACTTGTATAGAGAAGTCATCTCTGACTCCACAAGAAAAATTTCCATGTTTCAGAAAGAAATGACTCATTTCTTTGACACATTCTCTTTCCCTCCCTCCCTCACACACATACACACACACACGCACGCATGCACACATGCACGCACGCACACATACACACACACACGCCAAATAAACATATGAATGATAATAAAAAGAGATCAAATCGTTTGCTGCTCAGGTTTACCCAGTCTTGTGGTAGGTACTAAAAGAAAAATAAAAGTAGTAAAAAGTAGTAAAGAACAACACTTAAGATTAGAGCTTAAAAAGAAAGTCAAAGTTAGTGGATTCCTAATTTTGCTCTTGCTTTTTCATGTTGATGAGGATCTTCCTTCCATCTTCTTCATTCAGTTCTTATAGAATTGAAGTTTATATTTGTCTACTCTAAACATACTCTAATAACTGATTTTTTTTTCTTTTTTTTAGCTTCCTTCATAAAGCTTATCTTTCAATAATTTAGTGTTTTGGGGTATTTGTTTTCTGGGCTATTTCAAGGTTTTCAAATTCTTTTTGCACATGGACATAAACCTAGACTTTGGACTAATATAAACAATAGTAGAAATTTTTTTTTTAACTGTGGCATGTTATTTCCTGCATGTTTCTAAAGATCAAAGAATGTTGGAATGAGGAGTAAATCCCAAATTATTCATGTTGAGATAGAGAGGTTTACAAGGACTAAATGATGTTCATAAAGTTATTGACAGAACTGAGAATACCATGACTTTTTGAATTACCAAGCAATGATTCTTCTGCTGTATTATAATCCTATTTATGGTAACAATTCAAATAAATGCACTATACGATTTTTTTTTATCATTGAGTAATTTGTTGATGAAATTGTATTTCCATTAAGCAAATAGTCTCTCCATATGTCATGTAGATGTGATGTGCCCTCTGTTCAAATTTTTCCTGATGAAGTCAAAGCCATCATTTGAATATATTTGAAAGAGATCAAAAAGAAAATAAATGTATATCATTAGCATAGATGGAAAATCAGAGGAATATACCACTGTAATCACCATGCGTAATTTCTTATGGATTTTAGTAAGTTAATAACTTGCTTAGCACCAAACAGCAGCTACATCTTTGACAAAGTCATTAAGGGTCAGAAACCTGAGACAGCCCTGGAGCTCCACCTTCTATATTGTTGTATCATACTGAAATGGAAATCTTTTGATCCCTTTGACTCTTTACCCCATCACTAAGTTATTTGTATAACATTATGCATTTACCTACTCATTTAACAAAATTTTGCTTAGTGTTTACTTGTGTCAAGTGTCTTATTTATTCTCAGGAAATTGAGAAAGAGGGGTGACTGGGAGAGTGAGGGAAGCTCTCCCTACTGATATGGATCTCAGAAGAACGTCTTGGGCTTGGAAGAGTAAGACAGAGTCCAGGTCAGAGCCAGAGACTTGTGTCCCACCCCCGTTTCGGCAAAGCAAGTAAGACTTTAAGTGGAACTAGGATATTGAGTCAGGAGCCAATGGGCTGAAGATCTATGGGAGATTGACTTGAAACAGGGACTAGAAAGATATCTGGGCAAACTCTCAAGACAAATGAACCTGTGCTGAGTCTTTTCCATGTTTCTGGGGCAGGTTGGTGGGTCGTTGGATCTATTTAAAGGCTCTGAGTGAACCACTGGAGAAAGAGCCATAAAATAAAAGGCACTGATTACTGTCTAATGGTCAGGAAAAGAACATGTGGGAAGAAGACAAGACACAAACAAATAATGTGATACATGAGTTAAGTGCTAGTTGATGGATTATGATAATATGGGTGCACAGAAGTGGAGTAAAAAACCATGTCAAGGGGTTTGTATTAGTTTCCTATTGCTACTCTGACATAGTGCCACACATTTACAGGCTTAATACCAATTTATTATTTTATAGTTCTGAAGGTTAGAAGTCAGAAATGGGTCTTACTGTGCTAAAATCAAATTATTGACAGGGTTGCATTTCTTTTGGAGACTCTAAGAAAAACTCCATCTCTATGTTCTTTCCAGCTTCTAGAGACTGCTCATGTTCCTTTGTTTGTGGCTCCTTCCTATCATCAAAGCCAGCAAGGACTGTGTAAGTCTTTCTCATATCAGGTCAGTCTGACTGAGACACTTCTGCCTCCCACTCTCACTTGCAAGGACCTTTGTGACTGAACTGGACTCAAACAGATAATTCTAGATAATCCCCCCACCCCCCGCCCCATCTCAAAATCCTTATTGTAATCACATCTGCAAAGTTCCTTTTGTCACATAAGGTAATATAGTAATAGATTCTAAGGATTAGGATGTGGACATCTTTGAGGGTAGATACATTATTCTGCCTACCACAGTGTCAGAGGAAATTAATGAGACCTGAGAAGATGTTGGTAGAGTCTTGGAGGATGAGTAAGAGATTTCCAAAGAGGCAGTGAATATTTGGGGGAAGGAGAGAAGAGGGAGTCTAGGCAGAGAGAAACCTACACAGAACAGAGTCAAAAGTCTTTCATCCATTGCTTCTTTGTTAAATATACAATGCCATATGAGCAAACTGCTCTGGCATTCCTAGTCATTGGGCTCACTACCAGCATCTGCTGATCTCCTGGAGATTTTTACAGATTAATATCATATTTCTATAACTAAATACTAAGGTTAAGCTATCCCATCTGTTCAAAAGTTTTTTTTCTTTTTAAAAATGAGTATAACATTTATTCTTATTTAGAGTTCAAATATCTTTTCATCATTCAGGAGGGCTGAAACCTATCATTACAAATAGTGCTGAAACACAGACTGCCTCCTCCTTAAGCCAATAAGGATTTCATCTGGTCCTGCTGATTTACATACATTGTTTACAAAGTAATAGCCTCCTTCAGTGGCCTACTTTTTTCTAAATCTTCCATCAGGCCAAATGGATTGAACACAATTTGTTTTATTTGCTTTTCACTGGGTCAACATTCTCTAGTCTGGGTGAAGAGTGTGTGAAAGTGAATCAAAAGCAGAATTAAAAGGGAAAAGTAGGGAGCAAGACTTCTTAAGCTCATGACCATCCTTTCAGATGATCAGCAACAAACTGTCAGCAAACTACTCCCTCTAGTTACACAGCAGAGATATGAGGACATTATAGCCAACCCCCATGCAGTAGTAGCACACATGTATGTCAAGGACTATCCTGAAATATAGACAGAGAGGGGCCTGGGGTGTGCAACCAAAGCGGCCTCTACTGAGTAACTCAAAATCAGTAATCACGTTCTAGTCTAAAAGTCATTTGGGATGTCTATATGGTTCCAGGTTAGGTCGGCTTAATTTTTCTAGGAGTATACAGCAAGACGTCTGCATCTGAGAGTTACACAGAGGTTTCTTATCATTTAGGGGTCTCAGATCAAGCTAGATAATTGCATGTTCCCCTAAGAGAGATGCTATTTTGTAGTAGACTTAAACCTGTCTATTCTTAAATATCCCTCAGGTATGAGCAAGCCACAAATCTAACTGAACCTCAAAGGTAATGTGACTAATCTCAAGAGAGGTACAATGACACAGTGAGGTTGGGGGTGATATCCAAATTCTTCCTCTTAAATGTTACTTTTTGCAGACTGCTGCTTTAATTTTTGGTATTGTAGAAAAATATCTGCTGAGATATATTATTAAAAAATATTTTTATGTTACCTTTTTATAATGACATATTTTTGGTTCTTTTGTGTTTTGTCCCTCTAAATATGTCCCTACACTCTTGTGCTATTTCTTTGGATCTTTCCTCGGTGACCTAGCCTAATTTCCAAGGATAGTTGCATTCCCAGTTGCTTTTCAGATTTCTTATTGCCCTGATTTTTGCAAAGTTTGTATTTTTCTATTGTTTTAGTCTTTTCTATGCATTGGGAATTTTGGCTATAGTAGGAGTTTTCCTTACAAAGCAGCAATGCCGTGAGGATTTATTTAACAAATAATCCAGAAAAGACTGTAAAATATATCTATGGTTGTTTACATCTCATCGTTTATGGCACTGTTCATGGATATTTTTGGAACCCTAGGCATTTAAGCAACAACTAATATTTAAATAGTGCCTGTCACATGTCAAGCATCATGATGAGAGCCAGGGATGTAAGTATGAGATGAGAGGAAGAGATTTAAGTATGAGTAAGATATGGTCCCTACCACAAAGAAAAAAAAAATTCAGAAAGGACACAGATATGCAAATAGTTATATTGCAATGTGAATAGTGCTTTTACAAATGTATAAACTAACTCCTTTGGGAGCACAGATAAAGGAGCAATTAATTCAGCCTGAAGGAGTTCAGGGAAGCTTCAGATAAGAGGTCACATTTCAACTGGGCCTTGAAAGGAGAGTAGAACTTCACCAGGGACTTAAGGATATTGAAGAGATAGAAGGGAAGGAGGAAAAGTTTATAACAGGTAGAAGGAGCAGCATGAACAGGGGTTCATAAAAGTTCATGGCTAGTCCCTGGCATATGTATAGCTCCAACTAATATTTTTGAACTAATGACTATATGAATAAATAAAAGCTTAAAAATTGACTATAATCTTACTATTTTCTCATGTCTCAAAGTATGGTTATTTAGGGGTAAGGAGGGGGCATAACTATGGCCGATTGCATACTACTCAGGAGGGTTATTAGCTGGAGTTCCTCTATCGTGGTTTTCATGATTGAGCATGGAGATGGAGACTCTCCAACAAAATCTCATTCTTTTTTCCTTATAGACAAGTAATGACTGGAGGCAATGCAAGGAATTGCAATCTTAACGTTCTTTAACATAGCGCTGCAGCCTCTTTCTGTACTAACGGCTGTTCAAGCGCAATGATTTAAGCACTGGATTTATAGGCAGTTGGTTAATAACTAGCTAAAGAGGAAGGAGGGTGGCAGTTGGTAGAACATGCCAGGTAGTCAGAACAGCAAGTAGAAAGCTTTCTGAGAAAAAGAGCTTGCAAATGGTAACGATCACTGTATTGCAGAGAACATAGTCACAGAAGGCCTGGAAAAATAGGTAAAAACCAGTCTCTGTAAGACCTTGGAAAACAAGTTGAAAATAGATGTCTAAGAGGGATAAGCAAATTTGAAGTGGTTTAAGTAGGAGTTCAACAAGAGATTGTTTGAGTTGCAAAATAAAAACCACTCTGTCTCAGGAAGGCCTGTGGATTAGGAAATATTTGTGTGGGTTGGTATTTTGGCAAATACTGAGACAGGAGTCTGTGGCATTTGTGCAAGCAAGAGGAGATGGTCAATGATGGAAATGGAATTGAATAGAAATAAACAGATTTGAGAGAGTTAGAAAGTAAATAGTAAAGAAATAGTAAAACACCTGTTACAAATGGAAGTTTTTACTAAATATTTGTAGAAACATTGAAACCCTTCCAATTAGGGCATTATTGTATTGACTCCTTCACTTTTTCAAGAAATGTTCCTGAGTAACAATCATGAGTCAAGCAAATTTGGCCAAGGCACTGAGGACACAGCTAAAGCCAGATAAACAAGAACCTATGTTTTGGTGGAGAGACAGGTAATAAACATAACTGTATGGAAAAAAATAACTTCAAATAGTGCTGTGAATTGGTGCTGCAGGAAGCTTTGTCATGTTAGATAGTTAGGAAAGGTATGTTGAAAGAGAAGACATCTGAACTCACTTGATTACAAGAAGCCAACCATCTGGGAATGGACCATCTTTGAGTCAGGTTTCCTTGCTTTGAATCAGGTTTCCTTAACTTGCTAATCTCTCCCTATTTTAAAGATTTGGAAGTTCTCTTTTAAACACTTGTTTATGTTCTAAAGAGTATCTACATGTAACTATTTGGTGACATTGCAGTGAAACTACTAGGGTTTGAGATTCCTCATAGAATGTTTTGCTACTTTCTGCCTCAGGGACAGAAGGGACTCCTACTAATCTTAAAAAAAAAAAAAAGAAAGTTAACTAGAAAATGCACTAAGTAATAATCCTCGATCCCACCATACAAATCTTTTCTGAAAGCTTTCTTTTTTTTTCTTTTTTTGTAAATTTAAGTTTAAAACTAATTAGTTTCATTACTTATTTTCTTTTTAAAAAAATTGAATGACAATTCAGCATACCTTTAATTTGTGGTTAATACAATGATTTGGAAACCAAGAAATTAATAATATTAGAGTTGTTATTTATGGAAATACCAGATGTTTGCAGAAGTTGTTTTTTAGGGGTTATATTTTTTAACTTATAGTTCTGCCTATTTTTAGCAATTTGTTTTGAGTATTCATTTGACCCTTTTTAAAAGTTATTCTAAGTTGAAACCTTGAAGACATTACATATTATGGGTTCATAATGATAATAATTCTTATGTTTGAAATTTGAAAAAAAGATGCATAAGTAAGACTTTCGATATAGATTTATCTTGTATTTAGATAAAACATTTTTCTTTAGAAAATACCATGTAGTATCTTAGAATGCAATCAAATTGCTTGAGCTACTTCTATTACGGTGTCTGTGATGTTCATTCTAATTTTCCATGTTCTTGTAGAGAAAGAATCTGAAACCTTGAGGGAAAAAGAAAACATACAAATGCTATTAGAGTACACATTTTTGAGCAGCAGGAAGTCAGTAGTAAGTGTCAGAGATTGATCAGAATTGTGTTCTATATATAAACAATTGCCATCAGGTGTGCCCTGGTACGAGGTCATTCGTGCACCCAAGCAGTAATTTGAGCAATTTAGAATTTCAGGCAGCCTAGAGAGGGAATAAATTATTGAAAAGTTTAACTTCAAGTGTAAAATGTATCTTTATGGCAGATTTCTCAAAGAAACGGATTCTGTCCTTTCATATTAAATTAGATTTGCTTGTTGAATCAAAATTTTTAAATAATTTATTTAGATACACACAACAGATATGTCGGTGGACCATTAGTTTTGCAGATGGAGGAGGTGATTCAAAGTGAAGAATAGATATACATATACTTGGTATTTTCAACCTATAACATTACATTTTTTTTAAAAAAAAAAAGGAAGAGCATTATTACTGAGATGTTTTTTATCCAAACTTTGCTATTATTTTTTATGTTTTTGAAACAAAAGCCAATCAATAAAGATATAGATACTGACTAAAAATATGGGCACTAAAACTTTATTTCTACACTACTGTTCTAAATCACACTGACTCTATATTATTTTAAAAAATAGTTAAAAATTCATTCTAGAACCTAGACTCTCAGAAAGATTACATTTTTATTACCTCGGAATCTACATTAATCAAATGAAACATTCTTCATGTCAGAGAATTCACTTTATGGCTGAGCTTGCTGGTCCTCTTCATATATATTCTTTTACTTATTTTTTTTCTTTCTATTAGAGCTCCAAAGTTTTAGACTACATGACCACATTTCCAAACTTCCCTTGAACATGTGGACACACGACAAAGTTGTGATTACTGAGATATGAGTAGAGTAGAAGTGATGTTTACTGCTCATTGGTTGCGCTTCTAAAAAGAATAGAATTCCCACTGACTGGGTTGCAAATGCCTTGCCTGGAGCTACAGCAGCCATCTTGAACTCAGAGGCGAACGTCTTGTGTTGCTTTTAGCCCTTGACCATTGCTTGAAAAATTGATGAACAACTTATCTTGTTTAAATCACTCTAATCTGGGATCTACGTAGTCTATAACCTACCACATACCTCTGTATTATCATCCATCTACCTCTTCCTAGTGTTTCCCAACTTCAAAAATCTCACTCTTTATTTTATAATTTATGAAATGATCACTTTGATTAGGAATTAATTTTGAAGCACTTATGTGAATAAGAGTAGAGAGGCATACCCAAAACATTCTGAGGCTTAAAAAATCATGTCTAAGCTGAATTCAAAAGAATGAGTAGGAGAAATGAAAGAAGACAATTCCATGGATGAAATAGCAAATGAAAAATCACCTCTGCATAGGATATGAACCTGCAAGGATCATACTAATGAACTCTAGGAAGATACAAAACCTGCCTAATTAAAAAAAAAAAAAAGATAATCTAATGATTCCATAATTCCACTCCTAGGTATATATCCCCCAAAATTGAAATTAGATACTCAGACAAGTATATATTCAGGTGTGTTCATAGCAGCAATATTGACAATAGCCAAAAAGTAGAAACAACCTAAATATCTATGAATGGATGGATAGATAAACAAATTGTGGTATAAACATGTTGTGTAGTTCATACATATACAATGAGATATTATTTAGCCATAGAAAGGGATAAAGTACTGAAACATGCTACATCATAAATGAACCTTGAACACATTATATTATAAAAGGTCATATAATGCAAAAGGTCATATATTGTATGATTCTACTTATATGAAAGATTCAGAATAGGTAAATCCATATGAAAAAGTGCAATTTAGCAGTTGCCAAGGCCTTCAAGGAATGGAGAGAACCCACTTAATAGGTCAAGGGGTTCACTTTGGGCTGAAAATGTTTTGGGACTAGATAGGCATGGTGGTTGCACAACACCGTGGCTATACGAATGCCACTCAGTTTGAAAATAGTTAATTTTATGCTATGTAAATTTCATCTCAATAAATAATTTTTTAAAAGCTAACCTATAACTTCGAGTTTTAGTGACTGCTTCTGAAGTATTTTTTTTAATCAACGTTATAGCAATTCTACCATTTTTCCAGTATAATATTATGGTTCCTAAATATATTTATGTTAAAATTATAATAATCAGTTCATGTCAAAGTCTAGTCGCAGATTTTCTCAATTAAAATATTAAGTTTCTTTAAGTATGAGATTGAAAAAATATATATATTTCAGGTAATATTGATGAGAAGTACCTGAGTAAAGTAGAGCTAACAGACATCTGTGGACCCTCTCGTGGAGATCACACTGGTGGACAGTGTGACAGCACCCAGAACAGGGCCTGCTGTGGATTAGCCGTTGCCCCAGGTGAGCAGAGGCCCCAACAACCTCTCCTGCACTACACAGGTGACAGTGTCCTCTACACTGAGACTCCAGGGAAGCCTTCCTCTCGCTGTCATTCACATAAAGGAATTGAAAGATCCTGCTCACTTTCAAAGAAAGAGGCAGCTCATGAATTTTCATCACATGCACAGATGCAGATACGGGTCAAGAAGAGTTTTGCCAAGTGTCGGAGGCAGTCTCAACACCTCCTACTCCCTGAGGGGCTACGTCGGAAAAGGGGGCACTTGTAAGTTTTACATTTTCAGTAAAGCTGTCAAAATGAATTAAGCATAGTGGGAAAAGGAGAGTAATGTTTTTGAGTCAAAGCTTAAAAATAAACAACTCTGTATGTCATTAATACAATTATAAATATTTTTACCGAATAATAATAATATGTATAGAAAAAGATAAGTTGCCTGTTAAAGAAATTGTCTATATAAATTTATCTCTGAGCTGCTTGCCATTGAGGAGAGTTATTTCTGGTGTGGTACTCTAATTACCAAAGTTGCTGTGTAAACTGATCAAGTTATCCAGCTTTATGAGAGTGTTGACTGCAGAGTCCACAGTGCAAATATAATGACGACAACGACAACAGGTTACATTGCTTGAATGCTCACTATGTTGAAGCTTTAATGTCACAAAATTAAATTAAGTAAATATTCTTTTCTCATATAATATAGTGGGTAAGCGCACAGTCTCTGGAATGAGATAGTTCATTGTGTTCCGATCTCAGCTACAACCTTACTTAATTTCTAGGCCTCAACTTCCTCATCTGTAAAATGGAAATGACAACCATACAGGCCTTATAGGGTTAGATGAGTTAATAGATGTAAAGCACTTAGAATGGTACCTGGCAAACAACAAGCATCATAGAAGAGATATTATTGTCATTATTCCTTACAGAAGTCCCACAGTGAATTTGCTAAACCTTGCTCAGCATAAAATAAGGAAATCAAAGTAGGTGTGTGAAGTTTTGACATCTCATGAGTTTCTGCATCAATCTTTTGCACTGTATAATAGCTGGGTAGTTGTAGCACTGAACTTGCCATTTTTGGTGATGCCTCTTGTTTGACCTAACCCTGATCATGCCTCACTGCTACAGTGCACACAGCATCTCACAAGAAGAGTGATAAAGTAGTCATTTTAGATTAAAAGTGCTGACCAAAATAACTCTCAGAAACGCAGAATCCCCCATGGTTTTGATGAGGCATATTTTTTTCAATTGCAGATGTCATTTCCACAAATTTTCGTTTTGGCATTTGGCACATGCACGCTATTTGAAAGCAATATTGCACATGTGCTGGCTGTTACCGTGACATTCTTTGGGGACTGCTTCACACAAATTAGGTGAGAACTTATCTTCGTAAAAGAATGTCTGTCACTGACAATTATGGTGATGCCCAGCCAATGGCCACAGTGCGAATACAGAACGTCAACATGTATTTCTCAAGTTTTATGATTCAAGGAGGAAACATCAGGCTTGAATAGAAAAAAACCCAGCTCAGTCTTGCAACTGCCACACTCGTGCCCCATTAAAAATGGTGGAGGCTGGACTCCATTAGTTAGCATAAGTCACATTCGAATAAAGAAGTGAACAAGCCACAATCCACTGCCATAAAATGGGTCACTGCTTTAATGAAAGAAGGCCTTGTTCTTAATGTATTTGGATCCCAAATCAAATTACGTGGTATTAGAGAGGATTTTTTTTTTTTTTTTTGACTTAGCAGTCTTTCTTGTTGCTTTGGAAAGGCTTGCTTTTGTGCTGAGCTGTTCAACTGAATTTCTTTGTTAAGATAACCAGGACATTTAGGCTCACACACTAGCCTTCTGCAAACTTTTCTATGGAATATTTTAACATACATAAGCAACCTTGAAATGTGTGCTTAAGGTTTTGAGTTAAACATAAAAGCCAAAATTCAAAGTGATGTTTAGTTTATTGTTATTCACAATAACAATTTTTATGCATTTCCTGAAAATTTGATATGAACTTTGACCTTTAGAATTTAAGGTTAATATTTTTAAGTCATAACCCTGGTAGTAGATATTTTAAATAAACCATCAGCATCCCTTTATATTTGACATTTTCTTTGTAATTTCTTATACAAATTTTTAAAGCTATAATGTGACACATAATATATCAAATAAATGTTTACTTATTATAAAACTAAGATGATAAATGTAAAAATATTTTGAAAGGCATTATAAAGCTTGATAATATTACTTTTAATGTTCATTAATTCAACCTTGTGAAATTGGCTAATTCAATGGATTAGAAGAGCATTTGGGGTGAAATCATGCTTATTAAGATTCAGACAGTATAAAATTTAAATACTGTTCTGCCTGTTTTCTGTTTTCTCTTTCTTGTTCTGGTGAATGTGATAATCAGCCCTGTTGAGCTAAGAGAAAAGGAGCAATTCACCCTTTTTCCACCCCCCTCTACCAGCAGTGAGTTCTTGGCCAATATAATAATCACACCAGTAACTTGGCTCATTGAGGGTACAAGATAAAGCAATTTTCTCAGCTACCATCAAAGGCTGTCTGAAGGGTTGGGGATAACAGCAAAATCCTCATCCTAAGATCATTTTGCCAATTCTATTCCCAGTCATGCAATAAAAACCTAGCTAGTAGTAGTTAATAGCAACTAATAGTTATTGAGCACTAACTACATGCTAAGTACTTTGCATTATCTCATCCAGTCCTTGCACAATTAGCAATTCCACTGCACATCCACAGTGAAACTAAGTAATATTACAGCCATCAGCAGTTGATATTTATTGAGTACTTACTATATGCTGTGTGTTACTTGCATTATCTCATTTAATCTTCACATCAACTCTGTGGTCTTGTAATCATAAATTATTTTAGTTCATTGTGACTTACTGGGAGACCATGGTCACTTATATCCTTTCCTCCCTCTCATGTAAATCTGGTTCATACTGGACTGCAACATGAAAATGAAATGGCTAAAGAGATGAAGAAGAAATAAAAGAAGAGAGAAGGAAGAAAACATGATTTATTGACTTGCCTACTTAATGGGAGGACCCAAGCTTTATTTCCCTTCATTCTCACTAAAACATTTAAGGTGGGTATGTTTATTTTTTTCCATGTTAAAAATGAGAAATAGAGGCTTGCCAAGGTTGAATAATTTTGGAAAGTAAATATGACTCCCAAGTGAGCTGTCAAACACTGGAATCCTATGTTCAAATCTTCAAGTTCACCTGCCTGGAACATCTATGCTACCACTGCCCAACACCTGTGGAAACCAGCTGAGCCATGGACCTTCCTGGAAGACAGGAAGCACAGCTAATTCCACAAGACCTCAAACTGGGGAGGAACAATATGGGAAAATGTGAACCTCTCTATGTAGAAACCACTTTTGCCTTGTGGGGTATAGTATTTCTGGAAGTGGGCAGCTGCACACCACACCGTGACTCACTGCATGAGAACCCACCCACTAATTTGCTCAGCTTTAGTAATCAGCTTCATTTTCCAGACCTGAGAGAGGGTGAATATCCTGTTGACTCTCATGAATGCTATAGTTATAGTCTCCTTTTCCTTTGCCTCCATTTATGTTGTGTTGCGTTTAGTTATATTATTTTGGTACTCCTCTGAACATTTAAGATGCCTCTATTTTCTCTTAAGGAAAATAAGGAGTGGTCAGTGTGAAATGCAGAGAATCATAGAAAATAAATATATCACACTGTCCTTGGATATTTAGTTTAATTGCTTTCCCTATACTGAGAGCATTGGGAGGGCAGGGACATATTTTGTTTACTGATGAATTTCCAGGACTCTTCACAGGGTCTGGTTGACCCTATAAATGTTTTCTGGTTTATCTAATTAACACTATTCAGGTCAAGCACAAATGCTGTATATGAAAAGACAAACAGAGAATAGCTATTAAAGTGAGACATGAAATATGCTAGAAAAAATGCCATTTCTTCATACATCTTGGTTCATGCTTTGGGTTGAAGTTTCTGCCTACCTTTCTCCCCACCTCTCTGAAGCTGCCTCGTATTCTTAAAACTCGGACTGTAAGAGGGTGACTTTGAGTTAGATCTGTCCTTGACACTTTGGCACTAGGTATTCCAGTGGATACTTGGCTCACTGTAGGCTTTATACCATGATTCAAAGGCAAAGTTGTTAGTCATTTAAAATCAGGCTTCAATTTTTATTTTACACCCAAATTATAAAGGGCTGTTTAATTTCGAGCAAGTGTGTAGTGCTGTTGACATAATTATCTCAGAAGATTTAAAGCACCATAGGAAGCTGATAAATTGTTTTTAAAACTAAACATGGTCTAATGTAGATTGAAGCAATTCAGTTAAAACATCCGCTATGAAACACTTAAAAAGGTGATTGCTTTCTGCCCTAAGCCCTGAATAGCTGTCCTTAGCAGTAAGTTAAAGTTAGAAATTATTGAAAGTAAGCAGTATATTTATGAAGGCTAAAGAATATTTGAAAACAATATTTAAATATTTTAAAAATATGTCTGATGCAGAAAATTTCACTTTCTGTTTAGAGTTACTGAGGCGCAAGATAAGACTAGGAAAATTCACCCGGCCATGTATATTTTACTGCAAACGTGTCATTTTAGACATCTTTCAAAATGTATCTGGAATATGGAAAACAATCCTACTGAGCTATTGTTTGGCATAGCTCATTGACGTATTTATATTTGTAAAATCAATCAGATCAAGGCAACTAGGAGGATAGTTGTTGTTTTTTGTTTTTCCGTGTTTGAGTGAAGAGTCTGAAGAGTTTCAGTAAAAACAAAAATAAAAGAAACATGTAATGCATTTTGCCTATTATTTTGCTCTTAAAATAAGAGAGAGAGAGAGAGAGAGAGAGAGAGAGAGAGAGAGAGAGAGAGAGAGAGAGAAATCTGGAGAGTAAAATACTGGAATAAATGACTGATATGTAATAATACATAAAGACATTGAAAAATATTCCAGGAGCTGGGTTCAAGAGCCAGGTTCTCATCCTACGTACTATAAACTTTCAGGAAGTCAAGAACTATGAGAACCTCAAGATGTCTCTTCTAAAACGATGACAACAAAGAAAGCTCTGCTTCCCAGAATGGTTATAAGAATCAAGTATCATAAATTGCATACATAAACACATTTCTAAAAAAGGAATAATGCAATAATTATCATTAATTAGAACAAGCAATTGTCTTGGAATTCACTATAATTTGAACTTATTTTCCCTTTTTATAATATTCTTATTCTCTACACTCTGAGGAGAAGAGAAATATGTGTTTGAAAAGACTTTTTTTTTGAAAATTGTACTGGAATTATATGTATCTTATATGCTCACTCGACTTGTAGTAGAAGGGGGTGAATGTTAAGCTTAACAAAAGCAGACTTTCTTTTAAAATTAGAATCTCAAAGGAATAGATTTTTACAATAGTTACAATTCTTAGCTGAGATATAAATTTAATAATATAGGTAACAAAAGAAAGGAAGAATATTTGAATCATTATGCAGGAGAACCAGCAGAAGATTTTGTTGTAAAATAATGATAAAATGGAGAATTGTTTCCAGGCATGAAAGAGTCATATCTAACTATACCTTATGAAAGTTTTCCAAAGTTCTATTTCTTTACTTTCTTAAACATCTTTTGGTATATCAATTCCAGCAATATTTTGGCAGCCTAAAATTACACCATTCTGACCTTGACATTAGTATTCAACAGCACTGATGAAAGAATGACAGCTTCTCCATCCTAGTGGGTGATCTTGCAAGCTTTTACCTTCATGACTATGGAGTTTCTGTCAAATGTGCTTCCAGCTGAATGATCACATTCTTTTGAATTATGAAGTGGCTGCAAACTGTGCTAATTGGGTCTACACTGATGTCACTGATATGGATTAAACAGCCTTGATTATCTTAAAGTCACAAATATATGTAATTTTGGTATATATGTGTATTCCACTTAGCATAATCCAAAACTATAGCCAAGCAGAATTGTTTTACTTAATTAAAATTATCATTAAAGACATTAAGATGAATTAGAGGCAAATCATAAAGAGATGAATGTAACAGCTAAGAGCAACTATAATGAAAGGTTAAATACTGTGATTATTTTTTATTATTTATGAAGTGTGAACAGTATGCTTGGGAGTGCAGAAAATTTTGAAGAAGGCTCCATCTTTGCCCAGAAAAATTGAACTATAAATCTATCAGGACAAAAAAAAGCACAAGGCAAGCCACAGAAATAGTAAGAAATAATGTCTTGAACTAATATAGCTGTTTCCTTTTGCTAATCTTAAGGACTTTTTTACATTTCAAGACTCTTTAAATAGTAAGCTCCTAAAAGACAGGGACAGGACAGGAAGAGGTTTGTTCTTTAGCCAGTGCAGCATCATTTGTATTATGGGAGCTTATTAATTAATTACTATCTGATTAAACAGCTAGTGTGAGATTCTAGAGGACAGTAATGAACTTCTACATCACAGTTCGATGCTCTTTGATAAGAAAATTATACTGATACTTAAAATTGGTAGAATTTGAATAGAATAGTTAAAATTAGTAAATTACTAAAATAAGGTACTTGGCTATTGAAAATCAAAGTATAATAAGTTATCATACTGTATTAAGAAAATAATTGCCTGCTGAGATGCTCTATACATTTAATAGAGGTATGTTTGATAGTTCATTAAATAATTTTATGATGAAATATTTCATATGAAGAAATATAGAAATTGATATTTTAAGGACTCAGGTTTAAGTGCAATAGTCAGGTTTTAAAATGTTAACATTTTGCTGTATTTGTTTGTTTTTGATAAAATAATGCAGATAAGATTAAGTTGCCTTTGTGTTCTCTGATCATTTAATCTCTACTCCCTGACCCCTGCCAAGGCAGGTAACTGCTTTCTTGAATTCCCTTGTCTTTCTTGTCCATGTTTGATACTTGTATATTTTTTTGTAGTCTCTACAAACAATATTTTATGTGCTTTTTAATTTACATAAGTGATTTCATGTCCGGCAACTTGCCTTTTTCATTCAACATTAATTTTGAGACTGTCGATATTGTTGTAACTCTGGCTCATTCATTTCAGTTTCTTTATAGTATCCCAATCTTTCACTATTCATTTATTCAATTAATTAAGTAGCTATTGAACATTTACTACATCTAGGCAGCGAGCTAGATGATGAGGACATAGCCATCAACTAAACAGACGAAAGGCCTGCTGCCGTGAAAATTCCTTCCTAGGGAATAGCATCCGATGGATGTGTCCTTTTTTTCTAAGAGATGTTTTCAAGTTTTTATTGTTATAAACTGCCCCAGTGAACAACCATAACCATTAGTACTTGTGTATTTGAGAGCAAAAAGAAAAGAGGCGTAATATTGGTGTCGTAGGTTGGGTACCCCTTGAGTCTTACGACATAATGCAAACTACTGTGCAAATCCCCGCTGTTATGCTAACTTTATGCACCTACCAGGGCTACCAAGTGATCTCCTATCTATCCATAGTCTCACTACACTGGTCTTGTCAAATTTCTTAACTTTTGCCTCCAGGTGCATTTGTAATGGTACTATTTTATTTGCATTTCCATGTTCCTAATTATACTTGATGCCGAGCATCTTATAATTATGAGCCATTCGTCATTTCTCTCTCATGAATTATCTGTTCTTATTTATTATCTATTTGTGTTTGAGGTTAATTGTCTTTTTCTCATTGATTTTTAAAAGTGGCTAAGTACTCTGGAAAGTTATTGTTGCTGGAAATTTATTTTTGGCTAGATGGGTTGTTTTTGTCCCAGTGAGTGGCTTATATTTTTTACTTTTTAAAATATATTTTTGTCTTGCTAAGGCATTTTATTTTAATATAATAATATTTGCCAATGTATATGAGTCTATATTATTTCTCTCTTTTTAAGAAAACTGCCACTTAATGCCATAAAGACATTCTGTTACATGTTTTAAATAAATATTTTTAAATGCAATTTTTCATGTTTATATTTCTAATTCATCTAGACTATATTTTTGTACTTGAATGAAGAGGCTAGCTATATTTCATTTTTCCATTTTTGTAGCTGTAGTAGTTATTCCATTTGTTTTATTTCTCATGGGAGGAATCCACTTTCCTAATCTCTTCAGAGCTAGAGACACCCCTGTGCCTTGCTTTGGTCAATGCACTATGAGCAGAAGGCTGTGTATACACATTTAAATAAAGAAAATGGATCCAGAAAATAAGTAGGGAATTGGCCTTCAGCCAGGGTTCCCTCTGAGAAAAAATGTAAAGTGGGGAAGCTTCCTTAGATGTGCTTTCATCCTTCTCTGATCTCCTTTCGGCCACCCTTTACTTCCCTCCATGTTTTCAGGTACCAAGGTAAAGGCCTTACAAGCCTGCCTTATGCAGATAGGATTTTATCCTCTGGATTTCTCTCTTTACCCTCCACCCAAAGCAAATCAAACAAAATAAATCTATCCACACTCCCAAAACTCACTTCGGTTTCCCAGCTGTCACCACTGGATAGAAAAATGACTAAAAAATTAACTGCTGCTATTTTTTTTTTTTTAGCAGTGACTTCATAGTGATAAGATTTTGGATTATTATATGGCATAGTAGAATAAAAAAATCTTCAAAAAAATTCTGGGATGTGCATATCTAGAGATTTGAAATTAAAACTTGGTTTTTAAAACAGTCCCTTCACCTACTAGCTATGTGACTTTTGACAAGTTGCTTAGACACCCTAAACCTCAGGCGCTTATCTGTACAATGAAAAAATGATACTAGTTTAACGGTGTTGTAATGGTACTTAAAAGCAATAATGTATGTACTGAAGGCCTAGTACAATGTCTAGTTGATAGTAAGTATTGATAAATGAGACTATTATTGTTGTTATTATTTCTTTTATTAATATTTGTAATAGTGACAACGTTATGCTTTGATGTCAGTACAAGACACATTTTAGGAGAGTACTGTCCTGTTACCTCTAATATCATAAGAGGCAGGCAGTCTCCTTTGCCCACTGAAAGAATTGCTCGCTTTAACATTACCTTTTTTGAGGCTTCAGAGAAAATACAGGAAGCTTAGAAATGTTATTTATTAAAAGCAATTACTGTCACAAATTCACCTGGCAAGAGTATCTTATTTGTAAAGAAGCATGGAAATTTGCAAACAAATAATATTTTCACCATCTTTTCCACCTTTATCTTTATTGCTAGCTAATCCAAAAGAATCTGCTATTTTTCAAGAAAACTAATAGCACGTTCTACCATTCATTCTACCTTGAAATAAAAGTTTTCATTCAAGTTGAACTCAGAATTTTACATAGTGAGGAGTGGGACCTAAAAGTGTTAATGAAAGTGCTAAAGATTTTAGATCCTGATTTCATGTCATGTAAAAAGAATTTTTATCTTTCTCTTGAGATTTTATAAATAATTCTTTCCATTTCAAAATAAACCAAATAATTTTCCCTTGTTTATATTATTTCTTGTGGAAGAAATGATACTATATCTAAACATCTTTTAATTTCTTAGGTTCATAGTAGTCATATTATTTTAAAGCTTATATTATAAGTTATTAAATAATAAGCAAGATGCATTTATTAGAAATTGAAATGAGAGTTGAAATATAAGTCAAAAAAAGATAAAAGAATTTTCTAGTGATTAAATTAAAAGACTAAAGGATTAAACTCATCCTAAGAACTAGCTAATGGTGATGACTGTGCAGGTCTCATTATTCCAGGAAATATTAATTTATTTTCAAATAAGGAGAGGGTGTGACTTAATTAATTTTTACAAAATGTTTGATGACGTTATTATTAGAGAAAGTGCAGCTCAATATTATTATCATTTTAATTATTCAATGTGATTACAACTTTCCCCAAACTTCCTCAATTTGGACATAATTTTTAAAACAACTTTCTGAGTAAATTTTATATATTGGTCTGTGTTCTATAAGAAATAAGCATGAGCCCACAAAATCTTCAATATTTCCATTTGAATGCCTAGCAAAATTAATTTTGCCATGAAATATGTCAGCCTGAGCTTTATTAGCAAGTATTGATGTATTAATGCCTCACCTAAAAATGTTCCTCAGCTGACTAATTTAAGAAACATAGGAATAGATTTTTATACTGTTATATTATTTTTAGGTTTATAAGGTGCTCTTTCAAGCATTTCTGTATTTAATCTTGGCAACATCTTTTGAGGTAGGAAGGAAGAGAAAATAGCCTCATTTTATGAATGAGAAAGTGAGGTTGAGTGAATTGTCCTAAGATTCATTGCTAATAAGTGATGTCAGGATGAGAACCCATTTTCTTATATTCTTTGCTCAGTGTTTATGCCACTATGTGCATCTCTTGTTTCTTTAAGCAGCTTTACCTTAGAGCTCAGACCACTGTGAGTATTACTATGAAAGTTTAACACGAGAGCTTGTAAATATGTGTGTGGTGTGTTGTGATATGTATATATGTATGTACACATGTACATGTGTATATGTGTGTATATATGCATACTCCCTTCACCTATGAGAACTATGACTAAAAAGACATATCGCATGAAATACATATAGTGTAATTTTTCATGTTTTAAAGCATTTTATAGTAATTATTAAGACTTTAATTTATAGTAATAAGTAAATACAAACAAAAAAAAGCTAACAGGATGAATTGTAAACTAGAAGAAATTTGGGGTTAAAACTTAGATTTTACCTCTGGTTCTTACCTGACTATGCTCTTTCATCTTATTGAAATATGAATTGAAAAGAGGCTGGCCTTTGAATCCTTTTATCCTGTAGTATAAAGTTTATACTTTGGGAGATGCAGAAATTAACCTAAATTTTTCAACAAGGCAGAAACGAGTCCAAGAATCTTCACGCTGAGCAGAGGTCCCTTTGAGTTAATAATTATTGTTTGTGTTTATACCAAATCAAGATAAAACAAAAAAATTTAAATCTGAAAGATCAGAGAAGCTTAATATAGCACCAAATCACCCCTTGTTAAGAGATTCCAGATGGTAGGGGAATAGGGGCAGCAGAGGAAGCTGGGTAATGTGTACTGCCCTGAAAGTAACCGCAGTTAATATTAACAGCATGACGATGTCACTGCTTTCACTAAAAATGATAATTTGAAAGGTTTACATCACTATGCAATGTGGATTTCCTTAAGTTTTGTTGGGATCATTTTGTTGGACTCACTTGTGTTGGAATCATTTTTTTCATGGTAAACATTAATTCCACTGCTTCTCATTATTCTTTCATTTATGGTAAATGAGTAGAAATAGAAATTATATTCAATACCTGAAGTACTATAGTTGCAAAGGTTACATTTGTAAGATTAAGTGAAATTATGAAAATTGTCCACATAATAGCGTCTTTCTCTAAAAAATAATCGGCACTGAGTTTTCTTCCTTATTATCTCAGTGAGTCAAGTTAATAACTAATTAATTTGTTAATAATGTAATTTCACTTTAAAATTTTTGGTCATATCTTAAATCAGTAAATGATACTTTTAATACATAATTTAAAAAACTGACCCCATCAGAGATTGTATCGATATGGGAAGTGTGCCAGATATACCTGTCATTGAAACTACACAGGGAAGACTATATCCTTGCACTGATAGAAATGCAAATAGCTTAAGAACTATGTTAGAGATTTATGTTTTATACACACACACACACACACACACACACACACATATGTTATAGTTTATTTTAAATGAAATGTTGTAAAATCTCTTTTACATTCCAGTCATGAAAGAATGTCAGTTGAATTTATAAGAACTGAAAACAAACTTAAACTCAAAGAACAATTGTGATCAGAGTAAGTAATAACTTTTATGGTTCTTACCCTGTGAAACCTTAGGAATAACGCTTTCATGAGTGATGTTGATTCGTTAATTTGGTTAGCATATGGGCCCATTTAAAAGGCTACATACTCTAACAGTGGCTGACTCCCATCCACTCTGTAGGCACAGACTTAATGTTGGGAGCTACTTCCTTTAACCTTTTAATGACTGATAATCACTCTCCTTACCATGCTTTCTCTCTCCTGAAGTATAAATGTCTGTAATCTTATTACCATTGGCATTTGCTCTTTATAAGGTGGTAATTATAACACTAGTCAAAGCTTTGTTTAAAATATTTTTATTTAGTGCAGTTTTTCCAAGATCAAATTGTGATAAGTGGACAGAATATGTTGGATTAATTTGAACACTATTGAGAGGGCTGCCACATTCAGAGGTAAAATTAATTAGGATCCCATTCATGCCACTTCATCACAATGACACAAGAACATTCCTTAACACATATCTCTAGTGTTTGTTTTTTAATGAAGTGAAAGGCTTCATATTTGCTAAGGGGCACACCGTTCAAGTAGAAGGCCAGGGAGAAAGAAGGCCTAACAATGAAGAAAGGAAAAAGTCAGACTCTGCCTGACAGTCTGGATAGAGCAAGGGGAAATGGAATTAATGAAAATTTCTGAACCAGATAAGATCTTACAAGGTACAAGTGCATATCAAACAAGGACAAGAAATGAAGAGACTCAAGGAGGCGGAAAAGCATCATGAGGGAAGTGAGGAAGGAAAATCATCCTGGCAGCCATATCCTGGAGAGAGATGATAAAAGGGGAAACCGGGGAGCAGACATGACTGGTATCTAACTGCCTTTCGGTAATTTTTATAAGGAAAAACTCATAATGTGGAAGCAGCACAGGATGCACAGGCAGAGCCTGGCAATTTCATGATTTCTTTTTATTTAAAGAGTAGTTCAAATTTCTTTTGGATGAACACAAATTTTACCATGAGTTTTGGAAGTAAGTTTAACCCACACGGTAAATGGATAGCAAATTCATTAACAGAATATTTCAAAGGAACACCTCTACCACACTTGGAAATATGAAAAATAAAAAAAAAAGATCATAGAAATGTATTTTTCTTTTAGTGTTTCTGGGCAAATGGCTTTAATAAAATATCTTATAAGATATGTCTGGCTAAAAGAAAAAAACAAAATACAGCACATGGCTGTAGCTACATAAAGTCCAAATTGACTTACAATTTTTTGTGGGAGAACTAGAATAGGCTAGCATAGGGCTCAGATCATGGGCCACCCTGTAGTTAGAGTCAGATCATAGCCTCATCAATTTCTAGTTGTGTAACATCAAGTCAGTTAAACCACTCACTGTTTCAGTTGCTCTGTGAAATGAGGTAAGTAAAACGATAACAATAATATGCATCATTTAGTCTTTGTGAGAATTAAATAATACTGATAAGGCACTTGGAATAACACTTCGCTCTTAGTAACACTTAGTAATATCTATTAGACATTAATAACCTTATAATCCAAATCACATGATTTAGCATCAGCTATTTCCTATCAGTACCAATAATGAGCATATTTAGTATACACACACACACACACACACATATACACATAAATATGCAGTAAAATGTATAATGATTACTCATAAAATTTATTCTGATTGCTATTCTGAAAATGCCATTGCTTTGAGTGAGGCTTGTACATGTATTTTCATGCCATGATTGAAAGTATCATCCTCTTCTTTTGATTACTAAAATACTAGAAATCCTTTGCTCAAGTCATTTATTATCAGTTTTCAGAGCAATATTGAAGGCCACAGTCTGGGTTGCTAAGCAAGTTCTTGGTATGAGAATAGTAAATTTAAATAGCACACAATATGGATAGGATAGATAAAAGGGAGAACATTGCCGCAGGATATCTTAATTCACTTTTTCTTTTGAATTAAACCCTGAATCAGAAAGTACAAGATGGAATAGTTGTGGAACTTGTAGTTATAATGCCAACTAGTTAAAAGGCCCACATATAGAATTCCTGCATGAAACTGTAGAAATCTTTATGGATGCTACCCAAAACCAGCAATGAGAATTCTGATTAATGTCATTTCGCTCCCTGAGGTGGTGGTACTTGATAAAATCCAGGGTTTTCTGCTGTGTAGCATTCATTCTAATGTGAACATGACAATTTTCCCAGTGGCCTTATACAGCCTGTTTGGTTGAATTGATAGGTGCTGTGTCTATTAATTTTCTGGATATACCACAGTATCTCACATCGGTGTTGGACACACCGTAGGGTTTTAATAGATTGGTAACACTAAACCATGCTATTGTCAGGATCTCAAGGTAAATAGCCACTCCAGGGGTCTTAGCTAATTTGAAATTACTTGGTGGGCCTTTGCTCTAAATACATAAGACAAAATGAAACAAGATGACAAAACTTGGTAGGAATTATAGGGAAACTTGTAAATCTTGAATGAGTAATGAAATATATTGCTACAATCTAGAAGAGAGCCCAAGGAGAGTATGGAAAAGAACACAAAACTGGAAGAAGAGACAAAGAAACTCATAGAAATAATATGTAGTAATGTCAGCCAGTGTTAACCAGAGCCACTTGGCAGTTAGGCGGAGTGTATCTATTAAAAACAATGCCAACAACAAAAAACTGAAAGCACCTATTTTACTTTCTTGAGACATAGGGAAAATAGAGCCAGGACAATTACTGTACATCAGAAAGAAGAACATATGGAACTCTCTATTATAGAATTCCAGAGGTCGACAAAGCATTTAACCAAGCAACAGAGAGTGCTGGCTCGCATTTAATCATGCAGGGTGGGGTAGTGCCTGCTCTGACAGAACTGTCACCTCCACAGAACTGAGTGTGGATGGTGGCTGTGGCCATGATGGCTCCAGTCACATTCTGTCACAGATTGTCTTTATAAGCCAGGCATGTCAGTGCTGTAAACTGATGAGGTAAGTAGTGATTAAGGCTAAGTGGATCTTGTTAATTCAGCAACACTTTAAAATAATTGAACATGAATAAAATGGCAAATTATAATCAAAGTCCTTTGGGAATACATTTGAAAGCTACATAATGCAACATTAGTTCATCATGACTAATACTATTATAATTAATATTAAATGATAAAATAATGACTGGCTTCTTCTTTTTAGCTCAAATTTGATGCCAGCAAAGAGATGCCCTGGCATTTGACATTGGAGTGAGGGGTGGGGACAAAGGAGATGGAGAACAAAAGCAATCGTTTTTTGTACAATTTTTTTTAACTCGGAGTTTTCCTATTGAATTGCTTTGTTGGCTTATTCATTATTTGGACCAGGGTATTTTCCATTATGCTCTGGTGTTGGGAAAGAACAGAAACAATGGCAATAGTCTCCTGAAGTGAATTCTAAGATTTTAAAGCCCAAAGCGTACAGGAGACAATAACATGTTTGCTTTAAGAGCTTTTGAGATGTAAGTAGTGACCTTTGTATTTCCAATAATGCCTGATAATTGAATGTACACGCTGCATATTGGAAAATAAGGTATTTGTAAGGCAAGGATCATATTCAACTAGCCCTTGTAATTGAGGGGCACAGTTTATCTGAGATTGTGAGCCCTGTCTCAAAGAACCTCAATAATCATAAGCAGTGGGGGATTAACACTTTCTATAGCGAGGGCAATGCAATTCTTGCGGCAGGTCACTCAGAACAGAAATAAAGAAACAAACGGAAGCAGAGGGTGTTTACATGATACTACCTCTGGGGAAATGGGTGGCAACGCCACATTCTTGAACATGGAATGGAAATCTCCGATGGCATTTTTAGTGTACTTTTGAGACTGTTTATAATCTAGCAAATAACTGGTAGAAGAAAGAAATGAAGGGGCACAGAACAAAAAGCTAAATTAAAAGAAAAATCAAATGCGCTGTAAAACCCAGTAAAGATGGGTGAATTGGGGTGACAGCAGGGAAGTGCGAAATGTTTGGCTCTTCTGTTTCACAGGAACTGATGTTTGTTGGCCATAAAATAGTGAAGATAGCTCACATTCTTCAAAGCAGAAACTGACAGTCAACAATGATTTGTTTGTTTAATGACTATGATTTACCACTTGCCTGCAAGTCCTTTATTACTATGACACATTTAGGTCAAGAGAAGTGAGCCCTCAGGTCAAATACAGGTCACTGTCCTTTGGTGAACCACAACAATGGCTCTCACCCATTCAGCGATTTTAAACCTCAAGATTTTAATACGAGTTTCAGTCATGTGTCTCATATTCCAACCACATCCTTTTTGCTAAATGTAGCTTCGATTTTACCTTTACTATGGTATATCAAATGGTTTGGTTCACGTTTAAACAGAATGGCTGCAGTTGCATGAGGTTCACTTTAAAACAACTGAAAAAGATCTATAATCCCTATTTTCCAATTTCATAACCAACAGAGGCATGCCATCTGTAAGTCTAATTTACCTGGCCTCTGAAAAAAATTTTTTTTCCCCTAAAGATGAAGGATACAATGCCGTAGTAGATTTCACGGGTCTAAATTCGGCGTTGTAACTAGACTGGGTGAGATGCTTTATAAATGACTATTTGAACTTTAGCTTATATCGTCTTTTCTTGAGTCCTCTCTTCAGCACTGGAGGTAATCACTATGACCCCAGATCATTCCTCCGGATTCTTTTGATTGTCTAAACTCCTGTGGCTTTACTAGTTTTTATGGGATCTTTGACCTCTTCGGCAGTGTCCTCAGTTAATTGGACCATAGTTTCGAGCTGTTAGCTTGACACCGTAGGTGGCTGTGCTTTTAAGAAACACAATGTCATGTGCCTTTCAGGTACAGTTAAGAATTCGTATTCTGCCTTAGAGAATCCTCAGGAGAAATCGATCTAAGCAATCACTATGCACAGAATGGCTAGCTAAGTAGAGTAATAAACTTTCCATAGTCATAGATGAAAGAATGCAACCAATCATAAAAAGTCAACTGAAATAAAACTAAATGCCACACACTTGGCATTGGAAATCATATCTTTACATTAAATTTCAAAGGCAAATAATAAGAAATAAGGATTTCTAATCTCTAGCGTGTTACAATGTTTTGACATATTTGAAAATATTCTAAAGCACGGTTATGTGTTTTTAAAACAATTTTATTAAATATTTACTAAATTAGAATCCCTTATATAGTTAGGTATAAAATTAATACCTATTATTGATGTACAATGTTAAAATATTTAGAGGAGAGAGGTATTAAAAAGTTCCCAAAAAATCAGACCAGATAATATTTTATAAAGTATATATTAAATTATCTCATTTATAAATGAATAATTACATTCAATATGGCCTACAAAGGACCCAAACTCCACCTGTAATGTCCAGAAAACAAGAGCTCTAGCCCTGAGCAAAAGGTGTAGGCTTTGGTCACACATAATACCAAAAAATACGGAACTTAATATAACTCAAGTATTCCTTCTAGAATGTTTAGACATCCAATTCTAAAACCAAGTTCTCTCCCTGTAATGCATTACATCAAAACAATTTCTTCCGTGCAATTTTCTTTATACATATTCCAACTTATCTCATGTCTTCTACCTCTTAGCGGAAATACGAATAATCAAAACACAGTCTTCTTTCCTTCCTTCCTTCCTTCCTTCCTTCCTTCCTTCCTTCCTTCCTTCCTTCTTTTCTTCCCTTCCCTTTCCTCTTCTCTCTCTCTCTCCCTCCCTCCCTTCCTCCCTTCCTCCCTATCTCCCTCCATTTTTCCTTCCCTCCCTCCCTCTCTCTCCCCCAACTCTCTTTCTCAGATACTCACAGAATTGAATAAAATGATAGATATAGAAAATATCTCAGAGATAAGCTGTAGATGAGAAATAGAAGCCAAATAGGATTAGCAGTTGCTCAGGATTCCACAGGTAATACGATTCGGAATCTGAATATGTATCTCCTGCCTTCTGGTGTGTTGTTTTTTCTTTTTTACCAAACCATCTGATAGCTTTAATTTCTCACATGTTTTCCAGTGTTTATAACTAGAAGAAACACTCAAAGACATGCTCTGAGCCATTAGTTATCCAAACATTTCCCTTAAAGTTCCCTTGGTTATGTACTCTCCACCACTATATTCCCAACTGCACAATTTCAGAGGAAACTGTCATGAGAGGGTACTTATGGGTATTTATGGCAAGGTTGTTGACCAGATTTTGATTCCAATTATTTACCTAATTATCCTTTCAATAAGTACTTACTGAGTACTTACTATGTGCTAGACACTATACTAAATATCAGGTTTAGAGTGATAGAAACCATCTGCTGCATCCTATGAGAGTGGTTGAGGAAAGGTTTTTGGAGGAGGTGAGACTAAATAGGTCCTAACCTCTAAATAAAACCTTGACAGGTATATTCTGAGAGGATCAGTGCTTCAGGTAAATGGAAATGCTTGAGAAAAAAAGTTTACTGATAGAAAGTACAAAACATGTTAGAGTGAGTACACTTTGGTTAATACAGAGGTTGTAGAGATAAAAAAAAAAGTGTGGACAAAGACAATGGCATTTGAAATAAATAACAAAAAGCAAGGATCAAACAAATTATTTTGGAGGTTTGACAAGATTTGTTAACTTCTTGGATATATTCAGTATTGGACGAGGAGGCCGTTTTCAGCCTTAGTATGTGAAGTTTCTTGATGATGTCATTAATTGGTGCAACAAACAGGCCCCGCTAAACAGTGAATTTGGGGTCAAAACTAGATGTTCATTCAACCTACACCACTAACAAGGTTTATGCCATTCACTCATTCTCTCATTCTTGTTCTCACTCTCACTCTTGACTTCAGTTTCATCACATAGGTTTCTTATCATATCATTAGTTAGACTCAGAGCCATTTAGCTGCAGTAATCCACGACTTCAGTTATAAAGATAAAGATTTCAGTTGTAGCCTAATGAGTCTGAGGTATCAAGGAATCATTAAGCAAATATTCAAAGGGCTTATAGAAAAGGGCCTATGGAGAACTTAAAAGAAGAGCCAAAACTTAAAGAATTGAGGATCAAGTAGCTAGCATAGATGGATCTAATTTAGCTCCTGGCTGTGGAGGAGAAGCTTGTCACACTGTAGGCTTTCCGGAGCTAGAAGAGGGTTTTTGCCTGGCAGCTAGAAACAGCCAGTGAGCCTCGAGTGGCATCCGGCCACATCTCCCTTCCAAGGTTGCAGTCTGTGCCAGTGTACACAGAACCGGTCGGCTCCCCCTTGAGAAGCAAAGCCTTGGTTCCTTCACACATCCTTCTAAGAAAGCCTAAGCTCATACATGTTTGAAAGAGAATTAGGCTGAAGTGTTTATACAGGGAAAAGTTTTCTCATCAGATTTGGAGGTCCATTGGCCTCCTATCTTACTCATTTTTCAATCTGTTTGAATCCATATCAGATCTTTCTGCCAACTCTAGTGGGGGACATGTCCTTGGAGGCACAGTGCCTAGAACATAGTAAGTACCCAAGAAATATTTATGGTCCCCCTGGGCAGATTGCTCAGAGATAATGGATACTGAGATTAGAGAAATTTGCTACTTTCTCACATCCTTTCTGTAGGAGGCTGGACTTAAATAAACAAACAAACAAAAAAAATCAAGAGAAAATAGATGCAGACTTCATGTAATGCTTTCTAGAAAGTATATGTGAAAGACAAACAATAGATCAATGGATTCACAGCCTAGAAAAAGAGTTATTTTTCAATAACATTAAAGACACACACATTTATTTTGTGATTTAATCTCACATTTAGGCATAATTTTAATATTGATCTAGTATTTTGTGCGTCCTTCCTAATGTCGTCCCTCCCCACACACACTTTTCATTCCCCTCGTTGCCCACTTTAGGTCAAATGAGGAGCTAAGACTAAGGGTTCACCTATTAGCATGCCTAAACATTCCTGTCTTTGTTTCCGAGACATCGTGTTTATAAAAAGAACTATTCCCAATTCTAGTACCTACTTTTTCTTATTTCAGCTTTCAATTTCTACTTCTAAATAAGAACAAATGTAACTAAACTGCTACATAGATGAGTATGTGTGTGCTGGTGAAACTGGACTGTGTGGCTGGCAGGAGTCGGCTAGCGACATTTGAAATGATTGTTCATCGGTTCATGAACAAATTTCCAAGCATCCCCAAGAAATGTAGTTTTCAGAAGGATGAGAAGTCTAATGTGCACAAGCACTTCTAAAGGTAAAGTGTGAAAGTTCAGGTTCACTTGTGAAATATATTTAAACTTCATAAATCTTATCATGTGGTTATAAGATTGAGGCAAGGTACTAGCATTTGTTGCATATTTAACTGTGTAGTAAAGATTTTACATAATGGATATATATATATATGTATATGAATATATGATTATAAAATCTCCTTTATTCTCCAAACTAATCTTGTGTGGATGTAGTATAATTTTCCATTTTGCAAATAAAAAAACTGAGGTTCAAAGGCACTGGTAACTTACCCAAAGTCATAGACTATCTACAGTGCATCTGGGGGATCAGTACCCTTGTCAAAGGCATAGCTAACTGCAGGGTATTTTGGGTGATCTATAACATAACCTGAAAGCAATAAGAGTTTGCTCCAGGAGTTCTTGTCTTCAGGCACTTTGATCCTTGGGATTTTGTCATGCTGTAGCAATTTCCTGGCAGGGAAGAACAATTAGGTTCCCGTGAAATAGCCTGGCATCTGTCCATCCACCATGAATGAAGCATGACATAACCCCCTCCACAGCATCACTGAAGACATACTGGGTTTAAGGCTAATATGTTATTTTAATAGTTAATTCTGGAAGCCTACCAAGAGCAGCCATCACTTGAATTTGGCATGATTTCATTGATGCTTGTTGCTCATAATTTCATTATTCTCCAGATGTTAACATATTTTTCTGTGATGCTAATTTTTCTTTGCCAATTATCTCTGTCAGAGTCGTAAGGCAATTATCTTTTGGTTTATTTATTTGCACATTTCTTTTATTAAAATGTAAGCTTCGTAAGGGTATCTGTGTTTGTTTTGCTTAGTGATTATGTATTTAGGATCTTATGTCGGTGCTTGACATAGAGTATGTGCCTGATACGTACCTGTTGAGGGAACATAAATAAAGGAGAAATTCTGCCCGCAACTCTTCTGTTATGTGGAAATTATAAGAACAGAATGCTTACAAATATTTTAAATGATTATCTGATTTTTTAAAAATTAGCTCTTATGTTTCCACCTTAAGATCACCTAGTGGAAACTTGGAATCCTGGAGAGATGGACGCCTTGGATCCAATCCCCGTGCAGCCCCCAGGACCACCATGGGTGCCAAGAGGGAAAAACAGTCTTTTAAGCCACAACATTAGTACAAAATGACTGATGCTAAAAATTGTCCGATATATATTCAATTAAAAATAGTACTTTGAATAATTCTCTTTTTATTGTCTATACCACCTCTTCAGTCTGTGTGCTTCATTAACTAACAATGTGTCTCTGTTTTTAATCATCCCATAAGAGATGGAATTAATTTTTTCTAAGTCTCCTTTCATTTTCTTGGCTAAACACATACATTTTTAATGATTTAAAAATATGGTCCTTGTTAGTCATATTTCTGTCTTATGAGCTGAATTTTAGGTGGACATTTTGGAGGCCTTGGAGGTATTTTTGTTCTTCTTGTTCAAGTTTGAAACTGTCCTTTTCCTTCTCACATGAGCAACTGTAACCCCCATGGTATTGGGCATAAAGTGTTTAAGAGGCACTGTCCAGAATTACTGCCGCCCGGGGGATGGTGAATATTATGTGAAGTGTCATGGCGCTGTGCACAGAGAGAACCCTTTCTATTTAGACTTTAAGCAGGAAGAGACTTTTCCCTGCCAAAGGGGGTTTCAAGTCCCCCCGTTAATAGAGTATGCAAGCAGACTCAGCCAGGGGAGGGGGAAAGGGCAGCCACTAGTGGGAATGACACCGGCACATTCCCGACACCCAGATTAGAGGACTGGGCCAATCGAGCAAAACAGTTGCTAATAATGTCAACATGTCCATTTTCAGGACTCAGTCTCTTGTTTGAATAAACCCATAAGCAGAGATTTAAGTGACCTAAATCCAGAAGTGGTCATCTCAGCATCCATCTCAGACTGGGGCAGGAGTGTGGAATAAAAATTCTTTCCTGCTTCCTGTCTCAGGAGGAACTAAAGGCAGATGAAAGAACCCAATGGGGATCTTTCTAGTTCTATGTGTATTGTTCCCTATGGTAAATGTTATGGACTCTGTTACTATTAACACAAATTTATTTGGAGTATAAAGTCTGCAACCTCTGTGAGCAATATATATATTTCTGAATGGGTTAAGAAGACCTCTACTTCATTCGTTGCATCAAGATCATTTGCCCAGAATAGTCAAAACGACATATGCAAACACTTTTTTGAGCATCCCCATCTAAATCAGTGCATCTCAAATTTTAACATGCATAGGAATCACCTGGTCAAATGCAGCTTAGGATTCAGTAGGTCTGGGGTGGGGCTTTAGATTCTGCATTTTTTAATAAGCCCCCAGGGGATGTAGACGCTGCCGTACATGACACATGGACCACTCCCTGAACGACACAGCTCCAGTTTACGCGATCTTATACACAAGTACAAAAATGATAATGCCAATCATGATTCCCTATACATTTTTGCTATAGCAGGGAATGATTCTTCCTAAGCCACCCGTGGGTACTCATCATTATGTGGTTTTTGTTTTTGTTTTCATTTGGAGTGGGAGTTTTCCCCTTCTTTATTCTGAGGCTGACTCAACTCAGTAACACCTAAGAAGGTTTTTGTTCAAACTAACTGCCTGTTTTCTTTTGCGCTTTTAAAATAAATTTGGATATCTTCGGTCTGGAGGAGACAAAGAAAGTCACGTGACTTGGAATTCCTGGTGATATCTTGAAGATGGCTGTTCTATTTCTCAAGCAAGGAGGAGGAGAATAACATATGGATATATTGCTGGGCTGCCCGTGCCATCTCCCGAATTGCCAGACCACGTTATAAGGTGCAGCAGATGGCCGGAGCAGCGGGACGTGCCAAACGATGCACTCCAGAGCCCCTCTACAAGGTGCTCACTCTGGTAGTGGTAGCAGAGCTCAAGAATATGCTTACGGCCTTTCACAAAGACAAATTATCTGGTAGCTCCTCAGATGGTGCTCTCAGAATCATCATAGAGGGTAGGTGATTTGCCTCTGCTATGCTCTGGCAATTCAACATTGTATTAGGGGGAAAATACTTATTGAAAGTCTTTATGAACTTTCTTTCCTGATCTTGGGCAAAGCTGCTATTCTCTGGTTATGCCATCCCTCAGAACAGAGAAACTGAGCTCTATTCCCCATTATCAACGAGGCCTCCACCTCCCTCTGCAGTCGAATCTTCCTCCCGTGTCCTCTAGCAGCCTTCTGTTCTGAACAGCATGGGAGGCTCTGCTATTGTCACCTACCTTTCCTGCCTGCCACGGTTTTCCCTCTGAGGTTTCGTACTTTTCCATGATGCTCTGTCCTGTCTTTTTAGGTTTTCAAATTCTACTCGTTCTTTAAGACACATCCCATACTAACCCTTCTTAAAGATACTCTTAGTCTTTTTGGCCTAAATTAATATTGCTGTCCTCCATACTTCTTACAAGATTCAATCATTTGTCAGTCAGATAAGAGTGTCTCTTTATGACAATTAATGTTTTTATATAACATTTTACATGGGGATAATTTCTCTCATTTAACCTTTAAGCTTCTTAATAGCAGCAGATATCGGACTTTTAAAATCTATGGCAGTAGATTGTTTAGGGTGTGAAGTCGATCATGAGGCAGGTGTAAACAGTGGCTTTCCATCCAAAGGCCCATGTCGCTGAATCTTCATTTGAAACTTGAATACAACACCAAAGATAGTAGAGATGTCTAGTCTGGTGACCACATTCTCTTTGCTCACAATAATAAAATGAATTCACACCCTTTTCTTCCTTCTGCTCTAATAATTTCAACTATTTGTTTCTTATTGCTCCAGGGACTGGAGTGTATGGGGTTACCTGTTTACCCACAACAATGGCGGATGCTGCTCCGTCTCATGTCCTCTACCCTTATGATGACCCACATTTCTCCCTCAAAGAGTTCCATAACCTGGGTCTGGATGCATATAGCGTGCACTCGCTGAAAAAATTTACTGCTACTCACCACAATAATGCCATTGAAAGTTATTATTTTGTTTTGAATCAGATTTGAAATCCTTCCTCGGAATAAGCCCCCGCTCGGTTCATGCCAATTGGCTTAATTTTTCCATCACCCAGTCATTCCGCACAAACCTTTCCCAAGCTGTGCCGTATTCTTGGAATGCTTTCTCCTCCTGTCTGCCAAGTCATCTCTCTTTCATCATCCAAACAGCTCATGAAATCCCACCTCCTCTGCACAGTCTTCCAGAATGATTTGGAAAAGGTCTACTAGCTTCTCCCTGCATCATCCAGTGCGAGCATTAGCCACTTAAGGCTCTCTCACTCCTCACTGCTGTACTAACATACTTAGTCTTGAAATGACACCAAGTACACACCATTTTACATTGTTCAGAAGTCTTCGTTTTTTGTCCTTGTATATGCTGTCTTTAAATTCACATATTTTTTAGTATCATGTCTACTTTTAACAGATTCAACATAAATAAGACTAGAACTAAAGCCCTCTGTACAGTGCCAAGTGTAATATCATGTAGAAACTGATACTTCATACATAAGGAGATTTCTCAGATTTGATTTTTTAATGTACAAAGAATATGGAACATATTTAATATTTCACGAATCCACCAGGACTTGCCAGGGGAACTCTTTTCGCCTTGGGCAAGGATGGCGATCTCCATGGGGGTTCGTTTCTCAGATGGCTGCGCAGTAGCTGCCGTTGGTGGTAAGTGTAGGCAGTACAAGGGGATTTAATAACGCGTACGCTCAGTGCTGAGGGACAAGACCGGAAAAGGTCATCCACGAGAGGGGAAACTAGTAGGAACGTCGACTCGCTTAGAGTTGCAAGCTGTAGAAGCGCCCCTTCTTTCAGAGAAGGATCAAGAAAGTGCTGCTAAAAAGAATTAGGAAATTGCCTTAGTTATGGCAAGTTCCTCACACAGGGTAAGTGCTTTATCAAAGGAGAAAAAGGATCTGCTACTAAAAAAAAAAAGTAATTTAAATGACAATCCAATTGTTGCATTCCAGCCGATCTGTCTGAGGTGATCACTCGCTAACTGAATTTTCTGTGGCAGTCTAAAAGGTTACAAAATGAGCCAAAGGGAACAAGGGAACGGGAAGTGTCTGTGTTTATTCAGCAATGATCAAGAGGACCGGCTACAGAATTTGCAGGGTCCAGAACCAAATGAAAATGCGGAGCCCCTTGTTTAAAAATTGTCAAGGCTTTCGAGAGAGTGACAGCAGAGCGTGAACCAAGCTCAGGTTCCCTGCCTGTGAAGATGACCCTGACCGACAGACAGGAGGAGCGTAGTAACCACAGTTTGTGAACATATTTAGATTACTGGGCTAATCCAAAATCTGGACAAAATATCTGCTTTCCCAATCAATCTTTGCATAAACCAAATACATTTTGGTAACAAACTTATTTTCTAAATATCTTTGTACCAGAAAGGGTGATCTCTGGGAAAGAAGAGCTCAAGTTTTTTTTTTTTTTTTTATTCTGGTACCTCTTTTGGTTTCTATCTTAGGCATTTGAGTTTTTAACTTGCAAAAGAACTTTGTATTCTCTTGTTCTCTTTGTAGTTGGAAGATGTTGCATAAAACCCATGAATTTTCCATCCTTTCATTTTTTTCATGTGTAAAATGGGGATGATAAACTCCATCTCTTGGGTTAATCAGTATTTACTGAGGTCGTGTATGTGAATTTCCTGGCACATACTAGTCACTTCATTCCCTTCTTTCCCCTACTTTGTTTTGGCCTCTCAGTTCCCCAAACTCATTGCCTTGCACATAAATCTGTCATCTGGTGCTGAATGAGTAACCAAGTTTCTGGATGTGCGGTGCTGAGGGCCTGCCCTACACCCTGGTTATCGACCTGTAAGTGATGCAATGGCAGTCAGTTGGCCCACTTTCTCTCTTTGACACCCTTTAGCTGCAGCAGGACCTACCCATGACGGTCTACAGACCTTGTAGCTGGGGAAGAAAAGGATAGAAGAAAAGAACAGGAGCCCAAGACCTGTCTGTCTCATTTCTTATGATATGGGTACTTATGATATTGACTTCAGCTACTAATACCTTATTTCATCCTGGGGAGGAGTTCCGGATGAAAGAATGGAGGAGGCTGAGCGAGAGTAGGAATAAAGAGAGATAGAAAACAGATTCAGCACTTTGACAAGCTGGATGCAAAGACGCTGTGGTCTATTTGATCAAAGTAGGAGAAAAAACACTTTTGTCAAACTGTCGTCTTTGTTTACGGGAGATGCCACTCTTGCACATCATTTGCGTCTCTGCATTAATGCAATGTCTACATTTTTTATTCACTGTTGGATGATCAGTGTCCAAAGCATTTTTTTCTGCGAAAGATTTATTTAAGTTTACTGAACTCTTAAGCAGTCAGCTTACAGCAACTACTATAATCTCTTCTTTACTCATAACCAAAGACACATATCACACAAAGAATAACAAAAGTATGAGGAGGATTAGGAGAATTTGGTGTCACAGTGAACAAAGCACAGCTAGCATTATGCTTTTAAAATAATGGCTTTTCTGTCTCATGGGCAAGAAGAAATAACTTTTCCACTCCATAATAAATTTATTAGCCTTTCCGACCTCATCATTCCTACCTTAACTTAGATACAGTATCAAAGACAAGAACATGTTTGACAGTAATATTTTCCAATTCAGCTTTTTAACTTTCATCTCTGCCTGTTCATTCCAAAGTTACTGCATGAGCGCCACCTGGTGGGTAATTTGTAAGTTGCTCCATGTAATTTCAGTAGCCCATTATAAACACTTAAAACAGAAAATCCTGTACTTTGGTTGCTAACTAAACATAGCATTTTCCATTTTTGCTCATTCTCTCTGAAATGTTCATATTTTCCTTCTTCCTTCTTGTTCCAACCTATTCTCCTCCCAGGCATTCCTAACTCCTTCAAAATGTAGCTCATCATTTAGTTCCTCCAGAAAGCTCCCCCATAGGCCTTGTGTCAATCAAGGTCCCCACAGAAACAGATGGCACACTAATATTGGAGCATTTGAGGAGAGTTTAATTTAAAAACATTGACAAAAAGGTGCGCCGAATATAGGGAACCCTCAGATGATGGTGCAGAATCCCATAATCGTAACGGAGGGCTCTATGACCTTAGTTCTAAAGGCACAAGGAGACAGTGAGCTGTGCAAGAGGGAGGGTGATACAGGGTGACCTCCTACATTTGCCCCTTGTAGACCAAATCAGAGAGGAAATCCATCCAAGTTCACCTTGGCAGATATAGTGAAGGGGAAGAAAGGTTTTGGTAAGATGTGGAGAGGCCAAGAAATGACAACCATGACTGTCCACAGCCTGCACCTTTCCCCACAGTCCTGGGAACCTACTAGACAAGAATACATTTATAGATAGAAAATTGAACGATTAAATATGAAGAGATAGTTACATTGAAGATACAAATAAAGAACAAATCAAATTTGTTATAATGGAAATTTTCACTATTTATCACTTACTCTTGACTCTTAAACTATCTACTCCCCTTAAGCTACCTCTACCTTTATTTAATGTCGCTCCATTTCAGCATTTTTCTTGTTTAAAGATGTGTTAGCTGATATGTTAATAACATCTTTTCTTCTAGTTCTTCTAGGAGTGGCCCATTATCATTTATCACTCAGAATGAAGTACAAGTTTGAAGATTCGGTCTGATAAAATAATGTTAATTAATGTTGGTCATATCTGGCTTCTCAGTTTTTGAGGGACATCTTAGACTTCACTGAGTTTTTTTTT
Source organism: Rousettus aegyptiacus (assembly GCF_014176215.1). NCBI lineage: Eukaryota > Metazoa > Chordata > Mammalia > Chiroptera > Pteropodidae > Rousettus > Rousettus aegyptiacus. The sequence goes on from NW_023416286.1 coordinate 30,388,959, forward strand.
TCTTTTCATTTTTCTTTTATTTTTTTCCTTTCTTCTTTTCTTTTCTTTTTCTTTCATTTTCATTCCTTCTTTCCTTCTTCCCTCCCTTCCTTCCTTCTTTCCTTCCTCCCTTCCTTCCTTCCTTCCTTCCTTCCTTCCTTCCTTCCTTCCTTCCTTCCTTCCTTCCTTCCTACTTACCTATCTCTATCTCCATTGAAATTAGCATATCTTTGGAAGCTGTACTAGGTAATTAGCTAGGAGCAAGCATCAACAGCTTTAAGTTCATAAATGAACAGTCTGGTGTTCCGGGAGGGTTTCACTTGTAGGTTGGTATAGAAGTTCCAGAGAGGGGAACACTCTAGATTAGCATGTAGTGTCATAGATGTGCTGAGGGGGATCTGTGAGTTATTACCAAGTTAGAGGAAAAGCATTACATCAAAGCTTTTGAGAAAGTCATTGTTGACATTCGGGAAGAAATTCTTTACAATATCTAATTCGTACCTCTCCCTTTTATAAATAAAGAAAATGAGATCAGTGTTTCCAGTCACATACACAAAGACAGAGGCTAATTAGTTGCAAATTTAAAACTACAATCCACATCTCATGAGTCCTTTACCCAGTGCTCAGAATGTTAAAGTAAGGTAGGAATTTATTGTGTGATGCGGTGATTTTATATACATAAAATAAAACATGTAGTTGATATTATTTTCTTTTCTTCAGTGAGATAAATAGAGTGAAATCGTCTTTCTTCACTTTTTCTTCTTGCTCCTCATTCTTCTCCAATAACAGTGAGAAGGTAAAAATATCGAGTGGTTTTGTGGTTAAGAGTCAGAGGAGAATTCTAGAGTCAATGTGTGTATTCCAAAAATAAACATCTATTAAGATAGTATCGATTCCTAACAAACCGGAAACTGGGTAAAGAGGAATTTAGGGCATGAGGAGTGAGGGGGAGCTGAAGGGTATGCATAGATGTGTGCATGAGCACGAGGCCTTTGGGATCCTTGAAGATTAAGAGATCTGCTCCCAATCTTGAACCCTACACTTGCAATGCAAGACCTCAGATGAGGATAACAGTGAGTTTGGAAGCCTGTTAAAGTTATTACTGAGGTTGGCACGGGGAGCAAGGGTGCTGGTGATTCTTCCATTAACACTAGTTGCCTGGGCAAGGATCAAAAAGTCACCATGTTCCAAGATTTGTGCCCTTCGCTCCTTATCTGGACTACATAAACCCCAGAGGTCTAATACGGTACAAGGGCAGGAGAGGGCACCAAAAATTGACTGATATTGGACTTCTTGTCAATCTTGCTGACAGCAGCCTCAGAGTGGATTTAATCTGACTTAGAAAAATAAAGAAAGGTGACATTTCATGCACTCTGAGTACTATGGAGCAAGTTGTACCTGTTATAAGTGTAAGTTTTCTGTTGCTATCATCTAATAGTTATTTTGATGGGTGTGGGGTGAGAGCTAAGTACCAAGTAGATCATTTCATCCACCAACTTTTATTTTTAGAAAGTGTATTTTTGAAAAGATAATGTTTCTTGCTGTACCATTTTTCTGGTCTACCTAAAAAGAGAAAAAAATGGATTTTTACAATTCTTTTTGTAGTAACATAAGCTCTTCAGGGCATAGGGCTTGTGCACTGAATTGCAGCCCAGCATGAAATTTTACAGCTGAATTATGAACCCCTGCCAATAAAAGTTTACAACAGAACAGCCTGGCTTTTCTAGCTGTAGAAGCAGGGGTAGAAAATATATGCATGCTCTAATAGATGCCATTATCCTGGAAATATGATATTAATGATTACACACTTTGAGAATAAATAATTAGAATGTGAGAATAAAGTTAATTAGACATACTTAAGAAATATGGATGTGAGTTGTGTGTACCTTATTTACTTTTTTACAAATGTAAACTCAAAATGATTTGACATCTCTTTCAAGTTCATAATTAAATTAGAAAATTTGAGAATTCACAGGTTTTAAGATTAAACTACTATTGACTTTAAATTATCCCTGTTAAGAGAGAAAGTAATAGAACAGATAAATTAAATTCTCTCCACATATCATGATACTGTATCATTAATTTCCCTCACAAAGATGACTCTTTACCTATTGAATACATTTATACTATAATTATCTTTGCAGTCACTATCCCAAAGAATCGAAGAGGTGTAATTTTGTTTTGTTTTGTTTCATTTTTTTTAACAGAGAGGTATGATTGGTTATAATCTATTTTGGGGAATGGGGGAGAGACCCAGGAAATGGAATAGAACTATTAAATAAAATACACTTGCTAAATAGATAAAAAAAATAAAAATAATAGTTATCTTTTTTTTTTTTTAAAGCAATAGGCAATCCTTTCATAGGTCTTAAATAAAAATCTCCACAAATATAGCAGACTTTTCATGGGAATCACCTAAACAGAACTATGTTTTAATCTGTCCAGCCTTCCTTGCCTTTTTTCCCCTTTTTTAACCTGATGGGAGTAGATTGAGTATATGAGTCCACTAACAATCTGGTCAGCAGGGAAACCTTCATGCCACCAGTTCAATATGCTTAACATCCAAGGGCCTTATGAATTATGCCTTGGAAAACAGAGTAGGGAGAACACCAGGAAAGGAGAGATTATGAACTTCACCGCTAGCCCTGTGGTTCGTTCATTCACGCACTGGGGTTTAAGGAAGTCACCCAAGTGCTGTTTCTTCAGCCTCCCCAGGGTAATAAGAATTGCTGCTCATCATGACAGAGACATTTGGGCTCAGGATCTAAAAGAAACAGGTTATCAAAGGGATGTTGGGAGGATTTGGATAAAGCATTATAGTAAAGCAATTTGTAGACATAGAGTACAAAGGAGTGTATCAACATTGTTTTTCCTTGGGAAGATCCACTATTACTGTGAACTATAATAACAAGAATAATTTATTTCATAGACAAAATGGGAATAATCACCACCATTGATAAATGACCTGTTTTCACTACATTCCACCGGACAAAGTCTTGTTTTCTTAGGCTGGTGAGTGTGGATGACAAAAGAGGTTCTGTGGAAAGTATCCTCACAAGATGATCTGATCATACATTCCTTACTAGGCAGATATTGGTGGGTAGTCACAACCCAGGCGTATAACTTCTTCAGTGAAAGGTTTTAAGCCAGCCTTGTCCATTGTTTTCATGCATCTATGTTAACACACCTTGAAATGCCTCTGTTCAAAAGCATGACCACACTCAAGACAGCACACAATCTCAATCTACAATCCTATCCCAGCTTTGCTTTCTCCCACCTTCATGTAATCCTCCTTAACCTCAGAGGTATAAAAGAAAATGCAAACTGTTATTCTCAGAAGCATTTTTCTCAGTCTGTTGAGATTTTGCTTCTGGGTATATCCTCTGCTTGACTTAAATTTTTGTAAAAATTCTCTATAGGTTTGGACATTCTTACATCGATGTGAGGAGCATGCCCTCAAACACTCATTAGTCATCATCCAGCAATTAAGTCTTCGCTGTATGTCAAACGCTGTGGTGGGTGCTGAAGATCTTGGTAAATAAAACTCTTCTCTACTCTGAAGGAGCTTACCGTCTTAAGTGGAAGAAACCGAGTTAGCAGACACACCTGCAAGGTCGTTAGAGGGTAAAACATCAATGCTAGGAAAGTATCTGATAAATAAGGGAGCTTCTTAGAGGATATGACCTATATTAAGCATTGAAAGTTCATTGGCGAGACTCATGAACAGAGAAAACAACAGAGTTCAAGGAACTGTTAAATGGTGACCAATGACAAACCTGTGGGAACACTGGAGAGAATAGCTTTAAGAAATTTGATCTTTGGCTGCAAGCACTGGGATCTGTATAATGATTTGATTTATATTCTACAAATAAAATTCTAATGAGATAGAAGGAAGGATTAAAGGGGAAGAAGAAAGACGCCAGGAAACATCATTTGCTTGTGTTTTCTCTTTTTCCACAGTGAGTACAGATTATCTAGACTTTTAACGTTTTAAAGTTCAGAACCTGACTACAGTGGCCATGAGAATGTGATGCCTTTCTCAAGACTCCAGCTACAGGCAGAGCATTTGACCAAGAAATCCCAGTAGCCGAGCACTGAAATCCATCAGACTTAAGTCTGGGTCAGAGTTAATATCACAGTCTGACACTCCGATGGATTTCTCCAGCTCCCTCCTCATTTTCTCTCATGTGGTCTTTTTTCCCCTAGCAAAGTCCTTGTGAATATTAATCCCATCTTGGTATCTGCTTCCCAGAAAACTTGGACTAATATATTGGCTTAGTATGATTTACCAAATAAAAACTCCTTAGATAGATACAAAATTGTGAATTACTTGAGATGAAGATTAAGTTTTATAATCTCATTTTTATCCCAGTGCCTGACAAAAGAAGACAGCCCCATAATTTTGAAAAAATAAAGGAAAGAATAAATGAATCCAGAGTTGATTCTGCAACAATGTTTTTTCTTCTAGTTCAAGGTGATATATCAACCATGTTAACTTTTTGGAAATGCAACAAAAACTTGAGAAGCGATGTGTTAATTTTTGATCACTGAGAAGGTTGACAGTAGGAGCTGTCTTGTCCAGTGTGATAGGAACCAGTGCTGTAGCTCTTTAACTTTAAACAATCAGTTAACAAGAAGGTATCATAAAAGTGATTTACACCTTAACATTTTATTAAAACTTAAGACACATTCATATGCATTTATTTGTCAATGTTTCATAGTCGTAAGTTTTTCTCTGAGTGGAGTTCACTGAATGGCCTTCTGCATAAAACATATCCATAATATATTTCCTGTAATTTATGGTTGTGATTCCTTTAAAGTTGAATTAGAAATTTAATCTGAGTATACTATCCATCCAGATTTTAATAATTTTTTCTACATATTTGATAGCTATCTCCCTTGTACCTAACATATAGAATTAGTACATGTATGTATATGTGACTTGCTGGGGGAGTGGGTTTGCTCCATTTCCCCTGTCGTGTTCCATCTGGAACTAAGTCAGTTACAGTTAGTCCTACTGATCACTTTTCCCACTCTCCAGAGCAGGGGGAAAGGTGTCTATTGGTTGATTTCAAGAGAAGCAGCTGAACTGGCTCGGACCAGGTAATTTTTTTTCTTGTGAACCCTGTCTACAAAACAATACATTTTCTGCTTCTCCACAAGGATGAGTTTTCTACCCCTATGAGGTCTACGGGGAAGGCTATCAGTTGCCCAGAGTTACCTATGATGGCACAAGTACTGTTGTGAAATTCTGGAATGATACATTATTGAGTAAGTTGCAGTATCACGACTCTATTGCATATTCCCATCTTTATTCTATCAGTAACAACACTGGCATTTTAATTTCCATCTGCCTAATTCCCATGTCCTATGATGGGAGACAAAGAATTCATAGTTCCAAAAATTTGTATAAGGTCTTCCAATTGGCTTTAGTAGAAATATATTTTTGTCACATACACATTTCATCAATTATGTAATAGTTAACTAAATTACGGAATTGAAATATTTGGTACATCTGAAATAAACAGATTTGAGAAATTTGTAATGGGCCCTTGGTAAATATTCCATGCAACATGTGGGAGTTGAAGTGACGAGACAATCTTGAGGGTAGCCTACTAGCCCACAACATTCAGGAAGTGTGAGCATTAGTCACTGCATATTTTCAGGAAAAATAGTAAGCATGACTAATTCATCAGTTGGTAAAGCAGAGGCTGACTGGAGGACTTTCTACTGGACTTAAATAAACAAATGATTTGCTGGCATAATACAGCAAGATTTGAAATTCTACCATCTGAGGCTTTCATCCAAACCACACATTCACATCCGGGCATTATTTTCATGCAGACCAATGGTTTCAGTTTGATTTTCTTTTGGTCAGAAATTGCTTTGACATAGATTTTTTCCTTGAGGTTAGGCTTGTTTGAACAATGTGAACTGCTATTAAACTTATCAGGTGAGTTTTTACACAGTTTCTTCTCATTTCCATCAATGTGTAGGATTCCATCCCACGCCATCCCTTCTAAGACCTATCTCCTCAACTTTTTGCCCTTCAGTATTTTGAATCTTTTTCTCTATAGACTCCATTCCTGGGAATTTCAAACATATTTTACTTCAAAAACTTGAAAAAAAATTTCCCTTGATCCTCCTATGCTTTTCGGTTAGCATCTTCCAATCTCTGTACTTCTCTTCACTGGTTAACAAAAAACTTTCTAAAAGCCCATCTCCTCCCCTAGCATTCCTGAGGTTGCTCTTCTGAATGATCTTCTTGACAAGCAAGTAATTTTCTCATTATTAATTCCTTTTAATCTTTCTTGAACATGATTTTGATCGTCTCATTGATTCTTTCAACTCCACTTGAACATGATTTGAGTCATTTTGTATTTTCTTCTTCCTATTCCTTCTTCTAGCTCCCTGATGGCTCCACCTGACAAGAGTATCCAAATACACTGGATCAGAACACGGAATCTTCAGTCAGATTCGCCAGGGCCACACTACTGGTCATTTGACTTTGAACAAAATAGGCATTGCTTTTTCAGAACAATGGAGATAATATTAGTCCTTGCCTAAAGTTTATTTGGAGTATTAAATTAGCCCCTATATTTAAAGAGTTTTATGCATTGTTTGATGCATGTGGATGCTCAATAACTATAGCTGACTAAATTAAAGCTAACATTTTTATTAGTTTTTTTTTTTCTTACTTTAGGCTCATTCTTTAATGACTTAAAAAAATTCCATTCCTCATTTCAAGAACTTCTATATTCCTGTTTCCTAGTTCATCTTTAAGCCCGAATAATCTAATTTATTATCTAATCAATTTTTTTAATTACCTTTAAAACATACCCACTTCAGTATTAGTTCTATTTCTATTTTGTCATAAACTGTTACATTGATCTTCTTGCCTGACTTTCTTTGAGTAATATAAATATTTGACGATGAAAATATTTCTATTCTTCATTTGCTTTTCCAACTTCCTTCGATCTTATTTTGAGGTCTTCAGCACTTGCTGCTTTGATGCTGTGATAGAGTGTTAATTGATCTTCATTCCTCAAGCCTCCAGCCACCAAATCCATTAACTTAATTCAATCAATATTTATTGAGTATCTATCATTGGACACACATTTTTCAAGACCTCTGAGCGGCATTTGCAAACAGGCCGGATAGGATCTCCACTTCATGGACCTCCCAGTCCTATACCATGTCTCTCACTCTGCTCATACATCATAGTCGCCTGACGCTCTTTTGTGTATATTCTTATTTTTTATATTGATTTTTAAAACTTGTACAAGGGATTGTGAAAACTTACAGGGTGAAATACAGGACTGTGAAATGCATCAGTAACTACCTTCCTTTGCATAGCTCTCAGTCATCTTCTTAAGCCACTGTTTTTCTCATGTTATACACATGAGTGCACAATGGCTCCCCATTTGCCACTTTATTCACCCTAACTTGGCCATGCAGAATTCTATTTATTCTGAACTCATCACATCCACCCAATCTTCCCAAGCTCATCATGTACCTGCACCATTTCTCAAACTAGATCTCACACACCACATGCCTTTCTTTCACATTTCAATCTTCCAAGATTGGACTTTAACTTTCACCCCTGTCAATAAGCCACTATGGACCATATATAAACTGTGCTAATCTGCCTTTCTGTGCATACTAATATATTTTAGAGCATACCAGAAATATTAAAGTGCCCTTTCCTTCTTTGAGAATTTGGCATAGGGTTTGAAGTTGGATACAAAATGATCTAGTCTGATTGACCTAGTCCATCACTCACTGCAAGCTAAAGATGACTGAAGATGAGTACAGGAGATTTCTCTGGAAGGAGTTGCTGGTGTAGTGTGTCTAACCTTCTCTGGGGCCCACCCCATTCACACATGTAAATAAATGAGGGTGGGTAAAGATGTTTTAAGCCCCAAATGAGAGGACCTTCAGGGATACCAAGCATACAATTGGGGATGTTTTGACAAGCAACTGCACTTAAAAGCTGGTGTGTCTGTGGAAAAGTCTGCCTACACAAAAGGCACTTGCTGGCTTGTTTTTCATTGACACAATGAAAAAGAGAGGGCTGGGGTGGGGTGGCCTACCCTTCCTGAATTTGTAGACACTTTGGTGGGTATTGGACTTGGATTGTCCTTAAAGGGATCCTACCAATACTTGGAGACTCCAAGTGAAAGAGACCATGTGGGGTGTACCATGTGAGCAAGGAGTCACAAACGGCTAGCCAGAGCAGGATAATGGCTGGTGCCAGAGAACGGTGAGGTAGGAGGTCACCAGGGATTCTCTCCTCTCTCACCTCCAATGCTGAAGGAGCCACAAGTAGTAAGAAGAGAAGGAGGAGCAAAGTACAAGACTGAGAAAAGTTAATACTAGTACCTGTGTCCAGTACACATTCCTGAGATCTTGAATTAGACCAGAGCTGCAGATGGAAGAAACTTTAACTAAACGAGAAAGTGGAATTTGCTTTAGATCAGATAGGATACTGTTTGTTTAGAACCTGTAAATGACTAGAGGCACCAGAATGCTTGGCTCAAGGTTTTGTCCAGGGATATAGAAGAAAGATTCAATAGAGTTGGGTTTGCATGTCAGTGGTGAGAATAATTAAATTGTTCTTGCATTGTACCTTCTAAGTCCAGCTCTTTCAGTAAAATAGGCACAGCTGTTCAGAGCTTATTTGATAATTTTATTACTGCAACAGAATAAAGGTTGTGACAACAAACACTCCTTGATATCTTTTGAAGAGAACTCAGGAAAGACTCGTTTAGCCATCACTTCAGACTTATTGAGGGTTTACTTCCCGAGTTCTCTTGGGTGAGACTTGGTTTTTCATTAGATTTATTTAATGTGAGAAGCACGTGTCCTCTTTCCCAGGAATGGTCTTCCCAGGTGGTACTACACCACTGCCAACATCATTTAAACAGCCCCTTCTTCTCAGCCTCTTGAAGATGCCTTCACTCTACAGTCAAAATAGAACTGGACCCTAGATGGGGATATCAAAAACAATAGCCCCCTGGTTGCCATTCGAGCACCTTCTGCAAACAGCAAATTTATCTTAAAAGTGTTGATATCGTATTATATTACTTTTTAAAAATTAAATTCTCAACTCTGAGAAAATTTAATCCTTGACAAGGTGCCAAAAGTGTTTCATTAAACCACAAATCTACTTAAATGGGAAGAGAAAATCTCCTATGCTCTCCACTTTCTCTATAATTATTTGTACCCCTCCCTTGGAAACGGATGTATTTAGTCTCAAGTACACTTATTTCCTTTAAACCTCGTGCCTTCTCTTGGATCCTTATTCCCAAATGCCCTTGAGAAAGCTTTTGGATTTGCCTTTCATTGGTTTCTGCTTTTAGGTTGTATGGTTCCCCACAGAGTTTTTCACTTTACACATATTTTCTAATTTCCATTTTTATTTTACAAATGATTCCCTAGGAGTTTATCCCCACCCCCACTGTTTCCCTTTTCTTCTTTTTATTACAGTTTGCCTTTTTTTTAAACCAAAAGAAAGGCTCAAAATAAATTATTTCTATTTATACTCCTTTAATTGTGAACAATGTTGCTGAAATGAACTCAGGCATGCCTGTTCCAATTTATTAGCTTGATTGAGGCAAAGGGAGCCTGATTTTAGCTTTGCAGTCCTTTCAGCATTAGGTCAAGGACACCTGTGAATTTCAGCCAATCTGCCCTTCTCTTGCTTACTGTCCAAAAATACACCATTTTTTAGATTAATCTACAGATCGGCCTATGTGTAAATTACACATTATAAGTGAAGCTTTATCATAATCAATTTCTTGTGTTCTCTCTCTTTCATCATACATCCGCACACACGCATACACATTTTAGAGAAACATTGAAATAAGGATATTTCTAACCTAGACTGTCAAAAAAAAAACAAACAAACAAAAAAAAACCACAAGGTCCACCAAGATAAAGAAGGTGGTGTGATTCCAGATCCAACATTTTAGGGGTGCTCATGTTTTTGTTATTTTAGGGATAAATTTGTGCATATATTAGAAAAATAGGCAAGAGCCTGTGAGGTCTGAAGAAGTGATTTAAGCCAAGAGAGATGTTTTTTGAAACTGCCTATCTCTCGGATGAAAGCAGAGAAATGATGATTACTGCTGAGTCACTTTTCATAGTACTGTGAAACTCTTGGGCGGTACTCACAGTCTGATTAAGAGTTTGATTACCATGACCATCAGATGTAATAAGAGGTAAGACCTCCGTTTTAAGTTTCTCTCACGTGTTCCTGAATATAAGCACCATAGCAGGTGATGCGGCAGACAGAGCAAGGAAGGTGTGTCAAGTTCCATATCAGAGAAAGGGGGGTGATACTGTTGTGGACTGAATGTTTGTTTCACCCAAAATATATATTCTAAAACCCTACCCAGCCATGTAATGGCATAAAGTGGGGCTTTAAAAGGCAATTAGGATCAGATAAGGTCCTGAGGGTGTAGCCCTCATGAATGAGATTAGTGCTCATAGAAGAGTAAGGAGAGACTTTCTTTTCTCTGCTCTCCCCTTGAGGCTACAAGAAGAAGCTGGCCATCTGCAACCTGGAAGAGAGCTCATACTAGAACTTGACCATGGTGGTACCCTGATCTTGAATTTTCAGCCTCCAGAATTTCTGTTTATGAGCCACTCCATCTATGGTAGTTTGTTGGAGCAGCTCAAACTGACTAAGACAGATTCTGTGGTTCCCATTCTCTATGCTAAAAGAATCACAGAAGATAGAGATGATTATAGGGTATGTTCTCTTAGGAAGACTTGAAAGTAGGTTCATAGAGGTGGAGGGAAGAAAGAAGGTCTCTCCTAGTGTGACAGTGTATGGGGTTGGGAGGGATAGCAGGAATAAGTGGAATATAGACTGTGCAAGGACAATGAGAAGAAGTTTGAGAAAAGCATGTTAAATAATAGGATATTTGAAAACTTCTCTCAATTCAACATGACACATGCTCTTGAAGGCAAGTCATAGGAATTTCCTAAGCTATAAAAGGACATATTATCTAGCTGAATACAGCAGAAACTAGAAAAATCATAGCAGTGAAGAAAACCAATGAATATTTCTCTCCTTGCAGAGCTTAAAATCTAGTGATGGAGGAGATATTAAATAAATAATTTTATTTAATATTAAATAGTAAATAAGAAAATAATAGTTATTATTGATTATATCTAATTAATTACATCACAGACTGTGATAAATCCTAAGGAGAGGAAAAGAAAAAGATAGATCAGGGTGAAGAAGGTTGGGATTCCTGAGAGGGAGCCAGTTCAAAATTTTACACAGGGTGGCCAGGTTGGGCCTCTCTGAGAAGGAAGCATTTGAGTAAGAATTTAAAAGAGAGGAAGTAGTTAGCCATGTAGGTGTCTGGGAGACCTGGGAGGTGTCCAAGCAGTAGATACAGTCAGTGCATGGGCCTAAGGCATGCATGGCCTCTGGAAGGCTTGAACAGTTCTTGAATAGGGTAACAACAAGATGAAAGAATGTTCAGACTCTGCAAGTATTCTGCATTATTTATTCCATTGCTCGCTCCCTCTCTCACCTGCAACTTCAACCTCTTTCTGTCACTGCATTCTTTCCATCAATATTAAAACCAGTATTTTGAATGTTTAAAAATGTATCCCTTAAACCTGTACCTCCTTCATTGCTATGTCTCTCAAAGTTTTATCAATCCATGCTGCCTCTTCTTTCCCAGGCACCAGTCCATCATCCAGTCCATGTTTACTCCATCCCTCATCAGTCTTATAAAATTATTTTTCCTAAGGTCACTAAGAACTTCAGGCTTCTAAATCCAGTGGAAGATACTGCTTTCAATTTACTTGACCTTCCAAAGAACCTCTTATCTTCTTGAAAACTTTTCTCTTGGCTTTCATTACATAATGTTCTTCTTGTTCTCCATTCTCTTAGATAACTACTTCTGGGATCATTTTTCCTTTCCCCCCTCCTGAATTAATAATCAGAAAATAAATTCTTCAGGGCTTGTGCTTGGATTCTCTTCTCTTTTTACTCTATACATCATTCTACAACATTATTTCAACTCCAGTGGCTTTCAACACCATCTATATGCATATCACTACATGTATGTGTCTACCTCAGACCTCTCCTCTGAGCCATAGGTAAGTACATCCAAGTGTCTTCTTGGTATTTTCACTTGATATCTCACAGGTACCTCAAGCAGATTTAACAGGGCTAAATCTCAACTCTGAATCACCCTCTCCCCTAAACACCTATCCCAGATCTATTCCATTCCAGAGCTCCATTTCAATAAATGGTTCCTTCATAAAACTATTTGCACACACCAGAAATCATGGAGTCATCATTCCCACTTCTCTCTTTCTCATCATCCACATTTAATCCATTAAAAATAATTTCATTAAGTTTCCAAAACATCTGCTTCAAATCTATCTACTTCACCCACCTGCACAGCTATAACATTATTCTAAGTCACTGTCATCTCTCACCTGAAATATTGCAAAATTTGTTTAACTCGTCTCTCGACTTTTACCCTTGGCCCTCTTCCATCCGTTCTCCACACAGTAACTAAAGTCATATTTTTATAACACAAAATGCTTTATGTTTCTTCTTATGTTTAAAACTTTTCAGCTGCTTTTAAATTCAAAATCCTAACGTGATTGACAGAATCCTGCATGATTTGTCCCTATTTTCTTACCTTCATTTTGAGCTACTTTTCTTGTCACTAACTAAATTTAAGTCATACTAGCTATTTATTTGCTTACTCATTCTCTCAATCTCTCTTTTCTTCTCTCCTTCTCTTTCTCCCTCCTTTCCTCCTGCTCTTCGTCTTCTTCTTCTTTTTTTTTCTATACTCTCCAACCCCCTCTCTCTCATTTATTGGAGCACATGGATCTCTTCCCACTGAGTAATATGCATATTTGAGTGAAGCGAGTCCCTTCTGCCCTCAGTCCCTGCAATTCCTCAGCCAACTTCTACTTATCCTTCAGATCTTTCTTAATATTTCTTTGGACTGTCTGCTGATGTATAATAAACCACACCAAAAGGGAGTGACTAATAGCAAAAATTCATTTGATTTCAAATCATTAATCTGGGTTGAACTCAGCCAGGTGGTCCTTTTGTTGGCCTTCATTCATGTGGCTATATTTAGCTGCTGAGTCCACAGGCATCTGAGACCATTCTCTTTCTCTCTTATCGCTTTCCATATGGTCACTCCATACAGTGTCTCTAAGTGGTCTCTCTAATAAAATACATGGTGGCTCGGGGAGCCCAAGAGGAGGCAATCACACCTCTTTAAGTGGCACAGTGTAACTTCTGGCACGTTCTGATCTAAGTTATAGGAACTACACAAGCATATACATACTTGGAAATGTGATTCCTTGAAGCCATCAATGTACCAATTTATAACAAAACACCCTAATATAAATTAGCTATTATTAAAGGGGATGGGGGCACAGTTAACCTGATAATGCAGAAAATAATAGGAACAAATCTGAAATCGATTTATTGACTTATTATAACTTAAATAGAGGAGAGAAAAGATAAGGAAACACAATGATAATAGCATGTATTTTGGTCTTGGGGACTAAAGATTTCACCTTAAGAGAAGAAATGGAGTCATTTTATTATTTTGTCTACCAGCTTTTCGACAATGTCCTTAAAGTAGAGAAATTGACATTGACTGCATAATTAGCAAAGATTTACATTTACAGAGGAAAATTCATTTAACCATTTTCAACTACAGTCTAATCAATGATAAAAATGTTTGATTAAAGAGAGCCTCTTAAATATTTTAAACTACATCTATTGACATTTCCATCGTAAGATTGAAGGATGGTAAGTGTTTATATCTAGTAAACACAAACTATAGTATTGGTCTTAGAATCAGTTTTATTATTATCATTATTATTATGCCAGCTAATAGCTGTTTGGTACAACCAGAACAACAAGAGCAAATGGTATCTGATGTCAGCTATCTGCCAGGAATAGTGAGAGGCATCAGTTCTTACAGATGAATAAGTCGTGGGCTCATCCCCTGAGTAGCTCACTGCCTCTGCTAATTCTACTATTTATCATTCCTGATTATAATTCAACTTTATATAATAAATGAACCTATTGGGGAAGCATAAAAGATAAAAATATAGAGGGATAAAAACTATCGAGAGAAGTTTTTTCAACAGCCAGATTAATCCTTTACATATTTCAAGTCATAAGAGATTTTGCCATAGATATTTAGTACCATTTTTCAGAATTTTTATGAAATTCATGAGTTACTAATGAAATGCTTGATGACGAAAATGCTACTTGCAACTAACATCATTTTTTTTGTTTATTTCCCAAAGCCAGTTTGGCTTCCTAAAGTATCATTGAGTGTGTCAAAGTTTCTGGACAAGGCAATAACATTTAGAGAACTGACATTCCACTTTCAAATGGAAATATCTTAAGGTTGTCACTTCAGAGTTTATAGGTTAATAAAATTATCTTTGTAAAGAAAAGATTATACTGTTTATTCATGTCGTATTCATGATTTGAACGAAATGGTTGCTCTAAAGTGGTAAATATGCAAAAAAGGAAATAAAATAATCTCTTATACAAACTTAAATATTGTATTGATATTTTATTATATATTTATGTACTATATACATATGTGATACGTACACACACACACCCACACACACACAGTGGATCTTTGAGAATACTGTCCTCTTAATCGGAGAGAAAATACCCATCATGAAAAAATAGATTTATTTGTATTTTTGTTTGTTAATTGATAATCATTAAATACTTCCTGTCTAAAAGAAGTCTTAACTATAATATATCATGAAAAAATAGAGCGAACTGCAAAAGCACTGCTAATAGGAAATTCCCTTTAAGTTTGACATTTGGTTTTAGTAATACCTCTAAATATCTATAGAAACTGTCTTTAATCAAACATTTTTATCTGCAAAATTGAACTGGAAATTACTCGTTAATGCCTAGTTAATAGCCCCTTTCTTTCCCAACAGCTAAAAAAACCTCATTTCAGAATAGAATTAACTAGAAAATGACAATTTTTAGAATTTATGGCTCCTTTCCTAGTTTGTATCCATACCCATCTAAGCTCTTACTGATCAAATTGAATAAAAGCAATGTGTGCTCTAAAGTCAATCTAACCTCATTCTAGGCATGTTATTTAGGCCATCTTATACATTGTAAGGGGTGAGGAGAGCCATTTCTTGTTTTCTTTTCTATTTTCTTAATTACAGAAATCAGGTTTCTCTTGAATCTGTCAGAATATAATCCTTCTTTTTCAACGTGTCAGCTAAAGGTACTATATTAAAATGGCATTTAACTCTTACAGAAAATATTTAGAAATCATTTGGTTTTTTAATTGAATTTTTTTTTTTTTAGATTTTGTATTTTATTTAACTACATTTTGAAATAAATCTTACTTGGCTCTTCAAAAAATTCACAGAATGATTGAACACTATAAAAGTCATTCAGTGCATTAGGGACAGGACCAGTCAATATGCACAAAGGCAGTTATTAGATCCAGAGTTAAGACCTGAAAGTAGAATGTACATGGTAATAAGCAAACCCACACCTTCATGCTCATAAAATGTATTTAATTGCATAGAGTAGAAAAAAAGTATATTTCTTCGCGTGTATTAACTCCACTGCTAGCCAAAAGATACTTATTTCCTCTTTTTACCTCAATTCTGTAAACCTCTCCTTGCTCTGCCTTATAGCTATCAATAAATCACATCCCAGATATTAGGGCTCAAGGTCCATTCTAAAATGACCAATGGGGTCTTTTCCTCTGTAGAGTTTGCTGTGTGATATATTAAATGTATAGAAACTGGTGGGGGAATATAATAAATGTGTTTTAGAATGTTTCCTGTGAAAATTCCATCATGAATCTGTTTCTGGTCTTTCTCACATTAGGAAATTATGAGAGTTTGCCAAAAATAAGTCTAAAAACTTTATTTTACCTTATAAATGTAAGTCTAAAGAGTTCGTAATAGATTGCAAACTCCTAAGAGAAAAGGAGTTATGTTTACATATGCCTGCATCTTAACTCGATGAGACTATGTGCTGAAATGGAAAGAACGTACAATATTGGAATCTGAACAACACAGTTGGGAATCTTAGCTAAACCAATGGGTAAATCACTTTCCTTCCTTGAACATCAGTTTCCTTAGTTATAAAGTTGGAATAATAATATAAGATGCGTGGAGTAGGTGTCCACTTTCTGCATACAGTTCTCTAGATATCTTTAAAAACGGTCCTCTATGCCAACTACTTCTCACACATCTATTTTCTATAAATTGTTCACATTTCACCAAAATATATCTCCCATGATAAAAATTTCCCTAACTCCTCCTTGTTCATTCTCGAACAGGTTCATATTTTGTACTTTCATGGGGCTATAATCCTTTTCTTTAGAACAGGTATTTGTAGACTACAGTCCATGAGTCAAATTCAAACTAGCACTTGCTTGTGTAAACAAAGTTTTATTGGAACATAACCACATTCAATTATGTATAGATTATGTTATGGATGATTTTGAGTTGAGATGCAACAGAGATTGTATGGCCGATGAAGCCTAAAATATTTAGTATATGGTATTTCACAGAAAAAAATTTGCTTACCACCCCCGCCCCTTTAAAAATATAATTTTATTTTCCAATAGTGCACTATTAGTGAGACTATTATAAAATGGCTCTCTCCCCTGTTAGATTGTTTTTCTTTTTGATTGTCACTGGTTCTTTAAAACCATCAAGCATAATGTCTAGAATACAATTACCACTCAAAAAATGAATGAATGGAATGAACACACAGATGAATGGATGCATGAACCAACAGATAAATTCATTTGATTTAAGAGTTGCCCTAGTTACATAGTAATGAGCACAACATAAATAAAAGTGGACATCATTTTCATATATCATCTGTGCTGTGTATTAAGATGAAATAGCTACAGATATAATGAGTTTAAGGGTTATAAATTACCTTACTGTACATTCACTATTATCTAACCTATACACAATAGTTTGAACAAGAACTGGTTATGAATGAGCAATTCATGAAACTCATACATTACGGACTTTATAAAACATGAATAAATTAAATAATCATTTGTCCCATATTAAAATACTTCAGTGACATATGAATAATGTGTAGGTGAAGGCTAGAGAACTAATTATGATAGAATTACTTTTAATTCAATTACTTTTGGCATCACCTCTGTTGTATTTCTGCTTTGTTGTATATTATTGCTTCCCCTCCCGTATCTCTTTAGCATAAACAATATATCAGAAAGCATTTTACAATGAATGCCCAGCAGCTCTTGGCCTTGAAGAGCTTATTCGCCTAATTGTGCATCCCTTGTGGATTTTTCATAATACTTTACAGATCTAATTTAAATACTTTTACAAATTCATCAAATACATTCTCCGAGGCACATTTACTCAGCTTACTTTTGAAACTTCTAATGAATTCTCTCGATATGTAATTTTATACTCAGCATCATGATTTGAATTAAATATTATTGAACAAGGTGTTCATTATTGGATGTGAATTATAATTAGAATGATAGGCAACCTTAACTATGATAATAGTTTTAGTCAATTTCCTATGGGACTGCCAGTTTTCAATCCAGTACAAAGACCAATACCCTCTGCTAAAAGTCTGTTATAAGGGTTACAAGTAAATTAAGCAATGTCAGTTCTAGCTGCTTAAAAGCTAGGATTAGCAGATACAATTTAACTCTTAAGAGGCAAATAGCAGGCTGTCATGATGCTGTAAATCAGCAGTGCAGATAGCTGACCTGCTTTATATGCAATTTAGCATCCTGATATTGAGAGATGACCTAGATTTTCCAAGAAACACATGTGAACCTTGTAAATGATTGCTGTATCCATCTACTTCATATATGCATCAATGGCAGGAACAAAGGTGGACTCTAAAGAAAATCTGAGCAACTGACACGCTTTCTACTAAAATATGTTCATGTCTTTATATTATCAAGAGATAGCTCATGTAAATTAAAAAAAAATCTCTTGTAGTAGTTGTAGAATTATTACTTTTTATTTTCAAATATTTTTAAATGTAGTAATTACAATTAATATGGAAATACCTTTAAAAATTAAGGGTAAAATCTACTATAATCAGATATCATTGATTTGTTGATATTGAATGGGCATTCTAGCAAAATGTGATATCTATCTCCAAGAGCATAGTAGTTTCAGATCACTGAGGCTGGATTGTGAAGGAAGTCTCTAATTATCTTTGCAAGTATCTATTGTCTCATTATGAATGACCTAGGATGATGTCTTACACATAATAGATGTTCATTAAATATCATTCCCTCCTCACGCCCCCCACAGCTTTGTGAATAATTAGGTCATGGTTAGCGAACATATTAATTCTTCTTCCTTTCTATAACTCTGTATCTTCATTTATAAATAAATTACCTGGTGGTAAATATGCCTTTAACGGCAGACCTCAAAGCAATGTTCACTGGAGATGCAATTCAAGAAAAAACACAAACAAAAGCCTCCTGTCAATATGTTACTGTACTCCTTTTTAATTATTATTTTACATATGGCTTGTTGGGGGATATTTAAAGATTCACTGTACTGGAGGAGACCACATTTATGGCATGTTTATGATGTAGCCTATCAGAATAGTTTTAAAAACTATTGCTGGGTCAGCTTATTTATATTTTACATCACTTATTTCCTGTAATGTGTCAACCCATAATCAGTTCTATTTCCTTTTACCATAAGCCTCCCTTCTAAAGGACACTGAAAGTTCAACCTAATGTTATGTCTGCCTTTTTTACTCTTTCATCTCAACTGTCTCTATGTTCTTCCATCTCTTATAATTTCAATTTTATACTAGAACTAAGATGAAAAAAATTATTCTTCTTATCTCACAATAGAGAAATAATTCTTCATTTCCTCATTGTGGATAGGCTTATTTGTATGTCCAAAAATGTGTCTGTGTCTGTGTATGGGTATATTTGAATTCATGCTTCTCTCTATGTGCAAAGAGACAATATAAGTCATTTGGAGAAAGGAAAATCAGAGACTAGGTAAAACACATCCCATTCCCAGCAATTTAAATAAACCATAAATAGTAATGTTTTAAAGTAGTGATGATTAATTCATGTATTTCTCATCAGTAGATCAGCTTTATTGTTTTTCTCATACTTAGAACATTTTCCCCAATTTCAAAGATGTAGGTTGATTACCACAGAAATATAAAAAGATTTCCTTTTAGCTCATAGCCTATTAAATATGACTCATTTGCTTATTTGCATGCATTTGTTTTTACTGAAGCAACAGAAGGAGGCTCACCATCTGTGACCCACGCCACCTTTACCTGTGTCTCGTATTGACAACTGGATTTAAGGATTTCTCAGGGAAGGCAAATGGAAGAGGCTCCTGTCCACACTACTACTTTTAAAAACCCTTTAAAGAGAGAAAAGAAATTCCAAAAATTCTAGCACAACTTCTGTTGCCTGAGTTACCAGAAAAAATTATAAAACCCAACTTTTTTTCTTCACAGTGGATTCTCCAGCTATGTGGCAGACATTCCTAAAAAAAGTGTGATTTAGAATATACAGTAACATGGAAATTGAGCTGAGGCTGACTACATGATCAGACCTACATGATCTTGAGATGACAGAAGTTTAAATCATCCAAAATACTTGTGTTTAAATGACTACATATGTAGAATAATAGATTCAATAAAGAGAACTGTAAATTTAAATGCGCAAATTCATAAAACAAATAATTTATAAACATGAGAAATATAGAAATTTAAATTCACAACTTCATGGATGAGTTCAAAACATACTAAATAAAACCTTAGAGAGTCATGAATTTGAAGATCGCTTTGTGAGATTACTCAGAACGGAGCTTGTTTTTATAAAGAGATGGAAAATATAAACTAGGGACATGGAAGTGAGAGGAAAGGCCAACACATATGTCATAGGTGTTCCAGACATAGACTATTATTAGAACTAGAGGGAAGCAATATTCTAGGGTTATTAGCTGAGAATTTCTTATAACTAATAAAAAACTGGACCAGCTTGAAGAAGCGCATGGATCCCAATTTAGATTTATTCTTAGACTCAATTGATAAAAATGAACATTGTTCAAGATGAAGAGAAAACATTGAAAGCAACCAGGAGTTTTAAAAGATTATACTCAAAGCAATGAAAAAATTAACTGGCAGCTGGCCTATCAAGAAAAACTACAGAGGCCAGAAGACAACGATATTCAATTTCCAAAATGATGAGATATTAGCAAAAAAGCCCAAACCAAACCAAACCAAAACAAAACAAAAGCATAAGATAGAAGGATGTGATCAAAATTAGAACATTTTAAGATCTTTGCCTTGTTGAGGGAAATAATAGAAATAATGATTAACTTTCTACTCTGTTAACACAGAATATTATAATTTTGTAAAGAAAACACTAAAAGTTCACAATAATACTAATAACTTTTAAAATTGAAAAAAGGACAATAAAATAAAGAAAATCCAATCAAGAAAATATTTGAAACAAGAAGGAAAAGACAAAGAAAAAGCATGGTCAAAAAAAATGTATAATGAAATGGTAAAAGTAAGGTCTCATACTGGTAAGAGAAATAAGTGAAACAAGATTGTCACTTTAAGAAATATATATGCCCATGTTAGATTTTAAAGAGGTCATCAAGAACAAAATTAAGCTATATATTGCTTAAAGGAGATACACTTATAAGAGTCATATAAAGAGACACAAGAAGATATGCCAGGAAACATAATTAAGAGAAGGATATGTAGTGATATTAATAATAAACAAATGACATAAGACAAAGCACGTTTTTTTAGAATAAAGAGGGTCATTACTGATAATAAAAACAAATTGATTATCTGTCCAAGCTGTTTGGGTCCAACTGCAGTTTAATCATTGTCTCAGGGCTTTCTTTAAGGAGATTCCAATCTATATCATTTATAACAGTTTCAGAAAAAATATAACAATATCTAATATTGTGGATGGGAAACAGCTTTTAACTAGATATGGAAAGAAATATATAGATTTTGTTAAATAATATAATTTAGTCAAATTTATCGATTATAGAAATGATTATATATGAAAAAAGATAATATAAAGGCAAAAAAAATCTAAAGACTAGAAGATATAATTAACTGCTATACATATAATTAAGAAAGCATCAGTATGGAGATAAAATAAGAATATGTATAGATTAGTAAGAAGAAACATTACACAGTAAATAGGAAAATGAACAAATAGCATGAATAGGCAATTCACAGAAAAAGCTCACAACCCACTGATAAAAATATACATTTCTCCTTGCTACAGGTAGGTCGACTGAAGTTTAGAGGAGTTTAATAATTTCCTCGAAGTCACATAGCTATTAAATGACAGAACAAGAATTCACATCCAGATATATTTAACTTATAAGTTTATACATTTTCTCTTCATTTCATTATAGCATGTTAAATATCTGTCCATAATTTCTGAAACTTCAGAAGTTTCCAAGTGGAGGAAAAATGATTAGGTTGTATCCTTAGGATTCAAGTAATCATATAGAGTATTTGTCTCCCTCGGTCTCCTTCATTGCCTCACAATCCTTAGTTGTAAAAATCTTAAGGGTTATAATTATGCAGATAAAAAATCATTTTACTAAGGAAAAAGCACAACTAAATGGAATTAATAAATTGTATCCGAATGACATTTAAGGCATTATTTTAAAAACATTTGAATCAAGTAAACATTTCTCAAAAGATTTTTCAGTAAACCATCAACTGATTTGAATTCTACCTTTTCCCCCTACCTTGGGTTTCCCTGTTAGAATGATAACCCTGTAAACCTCACAAGTCAGACAACAGAGATATGAAATGAAGGGCTCAACAGTCTGTAAATCCCACAATGAATTCAATGATAGCCAGTAGTTGCTTGCCTCTCTCTTAGCAGAATCTACTAAAATAAGGAATAATTTATATTTAATTCAACAAATATGAAACCTGTTCAGTATACAAAGATGTATAAAAAGTAACTCCCAGTTCCCAATGTTTCTTATCTACTAACTCATTAGTTTGAATAAGGCAAATATGCAATAACTATAGCAAGAGATAAAATAAAGCTGAGAACTGTCAAATGAGGGCACAAATAAAATGCTTTTGGAGCATAGAGTACTGGCTTGCCATTTTGCTACTGAAGCATCATTTTTTCATGTATACGATTCAGATATTCATACATAGAGTTGCTGCAATCTGATATTTTAAATACAGGTAATTGTTGACAGATGAAAAAAGAATCTGACTCATAGAAAACCTATATAGTGGAATAAGCAGTATAAAAGTAAAATATTTTAAAGCGTAAAATAAAACTATTTAGTTTTAGTAAATACTATAGGCATATAAATACATTTATCTCTTTCAAAATGAAATGAATGTAAATGTAAAATAAAAAAAATATTAATTTCATATTAATATCCATAGTGTCTCTTGCTAATGACCATACATTTCCCACAGTACAGTGGCCCATGCAAATCTCAGCCTCGGAGTTAGCACTTCCTCCTCTAAAATAGTAACTTGCCTCTGCAAGGAGATACCTGGAGTAAGTCAGCATAGGCAGTGACGTCTTCCTGTTCTGGTTCCAATTTCCTCTTCCACCTTTAATTTGTTCATTCATCAATTAAATCAGTGTTTATCAAGTATCTACTATATGCCGGACACCATACTAAATATACATTCCAGATATACCGTCTCTTCATGAAGTATACAGTATATTAAATGCTTAGATAAATCTATCCAACTGCAATTAGTGGCATATACACCAATAGAAAAAGATAATATGCTTTGAAAGGGAATAATGGTAACTTATTTTAAATTGAATATTCAGTGGAGGCCTCATTGAGAAATATCCCAAACTTGAACAAGAGTGGGAAAAATTGTTCCAGGCAACGCATCGACTGAAAAGCATGCTTGAAGGTGTTGAGGCAGCATTGTATTTAGAGTTTGGAAAAAGTGAGGGTCCGAGAGACAGAAGTGTGTCTAGGTGACAGTGTATATGTGACCAAGAGTGAGGCAGAAATTGCTGTAGAGGAAATCAGGGGCCGCCTTGTGCAGATCCTTGAAGTCAGGTTCTGGGTATTCTAAGTGCAATCGCAAGCCATCTCAGGGTTTTAATCAAGGCCATGGTTGGTTTTCTATTTTAAAATGATCTTTCGATGGTGTGTGGATAATAGATTGGTCAGAGGCAAGAATAAGAAGTGAAGAGACCAATTAAAAAGTCACAGTAGTCCATGGAAGAGATGGTGGTGGCTCGGCTTGGGGAAGTGGCAGGAGAGATGGAAATAAAATGACAGATCCGATACCAAATAATTTGAAAATAAAATTGATTAGGCTTCATACTGGAAATTCCTGGTGAAAGTGAGACTCCAGAATGAATTAGAATTAGATAATTAAAATTAAGAAATTAGAATAGAAAAAGAGAATTAGAATTCTCTAAGAGTTTACTGTTAGCACACTCCTGATAGAATTCTGAATCTTGCTCTTATAGGAAATAGATTACACATTCATTATGAGTCTTACTCTACCTTTTCCTGTAATCAGCTGTGCATACTCCACCATCTAGCCCTTTCCTCTCCTCCTCAACAAAAACCACTCAAACACAGTTCTTTACTGACCATGTAAATATTCAGTTGGGTGGTCATCAAATCAGACTAAACCTAAAGCAAGACCTGCTTAAGTAATTTCTGAATAATTAGTAATAAATAATAGAAATATTTTTGTTTTTCATGCTTAATGAACTCTTTAAATTCTATTATTCAATATTAACAAGAGAAAGTTTAAACTAATTGAGTACTAAGTTTAGAAAATCCTTTTTTTCGATACCAATTACATTTCTAACTTTCAAAGCAATTCCTTTACTCATTTATTTTACTAATGCTCACCCTGGAATCAAGTGTTCAATAATTCATATAAAATAATTTTTGTCAGTTACTTTCTTGGTGAATGTATTGAATGGTTATTCTATTAGCATATAATCCCTCATTTTCATGTTCTTGACTGAGTAATTACTTTAGACTTTCCCCCAATAAAATGTGTTTGATGTCTTTTCCTAAAATCACTTAAACAGTAAGATTAGGTTCACATTCTGCACCTGAGACCTCCCTTCTCACTCTAAGAAGAAGCATATTAGCAACAGTCTTGCATATTTATTTTTAATTTCTCATATATTTAAATGCCAAGCGCCCCAAGTCTTTTATTGCCTAATCTTTGTTCCCTAGCTAATCAGTAGTATTATATTAGATCCTAAGTCATTTTTTCCTGAAAGAATCGATTTCACTGGGTTGATAATTTGCCTGAAATCTTAATAAACTCTATTTATATGAAAGTTTATTTTACTTGATTAGTGATTCTACTTATATAACATTGTAAAGCCATATAATCATTATTTAAATAAGAAACACAAAGGACAACTTCTGAAACAATAGTAACCATATTAATAACTCACAAATTACCAGGCTTTTAAATTCAAAGGGTTTTTCATTGTAACTGAAATACTCATCTTTCCTAGCAGTGACCTAGAAGCATTTAACAAGACTATAAACACCCTATCAATCAGCAAAGCAGGTTGTTCTGTTGGGAAAACAATCTTTATTAATCTTTAGCAGTGTTTCTAAAAATCAGAGTCCATAAAGACCTTATATTTAAAAAATCTATTAAAAAGACCATCTATTAAAAACTTGTGAAGCAATAGTCCAAAGGTCTAGTGAGAGACCTATGAATCCACCTTTATAACGCCAGGGAGTTCTCATTCACACCAACACCTGAGAACCACCGACTTAGACTACGCTCTGGTGTTAAGCGACTATGTAACAAGTCGCTAGAAAGAGGACAGGATTCATTCTTTAATTTGAAAGAAGACTGTGCTGCTGAGACAAAGGAGATTTCTACAGAAATTACATTTTTCTTTATCTCAGCCCTTATGTTAAAACAAAGAGAGAATCTCTGGAATTATAGTAAAAATAAAAATCTTCTAAAAATAAGCAACTGAAGTTACCTTAACATTTTAGAAATGTATCATCAGACACAGACAGAATTATGAACATTTATTTTATCACCTGAAATTAAAATACGGAGAGTCTAATGATAGCTCCCTCTTGAAATCAAATGGTATTGTTTGTGATGGCACAAAATTCTCCATGATTTGAAGAGTGGCATAGCCACACAGCCACTTGCTGAGACTATTGTCTGTAATTCTACCACTCTCCTTAACTGGGTGTCATTATTGTATAATCAAAGAGATAACAAATTATTCCACTAATGTTTCTTTTCCATTTTTTCAAAATTTTTCTTACAAAAGGTGATGAGCAAAATTCTAAGTGAAATATCGCTACCTATGCCTAAGAACCATGTTTTCACCGAAGAAAAAGAAAGAGGCGATGAAACGGTCCCTTTTCCCCTATGTGTACTTGGAAGCACCAATCTATTTGTAGAAGCCTGGAGATGCTGCAGATACTCTCTGTGCTTTCAAATTCAGAGAATTCTCACCTACACACAAGATGACAACACCTATTTATGCAGAAGCAAGACCTATCTGACACATGATATATGCCTAATAAATGTTTGAAGAATTAATGGATGGATAAGTGAATTAGATTTGAAAGAAATTTAAGAGTTAGAAAAATAAAGTTGTAACTAAATAATTATGAAGCAAAGAGAGGGACGTCTAAAGTTTATAACACCCCAAAACCTTTGGGTGTTAAGTCGATATGGAGAATCAGGGCAAAACTAGGGTGCTCTTAGCTGGATGACATAAACAAAAGTTTTATCTGCAGCAGGCATAGGTCAAACAGAAGTCAGCTGCTTTCTGATAAAGCTGAAAATTGATGTCATGAGCTTGTGACGATATCATGGTTATATAAACTTGAAGTTTATGGAAAGATCAGAGTTAGAGAAACTATTTGAAACTCATAAAACACATGAGAACCTACCATGCGCCAGGTACTGTGTTAAGCAGATTCATCATCTTTTTGTCAGAAAACCCTTGAACTGTGGTTTCCTTCCCATTTTCCTTACAAGAAACAGGTTTGCTGAGGGCCACATAATGATTACCATGTACATATCACAGGCAGTTAAAAATTTTTTTCTGAACATTTTGAATAGCCAACTTAACACACATTTCTGACTGATACCCAGGCACATTCCTCACATGCTTTTCTACAAGGCCTCTCTTCCACTGCTTTTCTGGTCATGTATTTTAAACAGTGGAGTTCAAATGGAGTCCAATGGAAAGAGAACTGGCTCTCAGGAGACCAGGCTTTGGCTCTGTATGTACATCTGACTGGTGGCAAGACTTTGTGCCACATACTTCACTGATAATCATGTCATAAGAATTTTTAGGAGATACACATGAACTCAGATTCTCTGAATTGTAGGAAAAAAGAACATGGTAACATGATACAAATTCAAGGTAATTAATATTTATGCATCATGTCTATTTCTTGCACTAAAAAGAAATGAACTAAATAAAGCTAATTGAATTATCTCTGTATTCCCAATATCTAAGATCCATAGAAGAGAGAGAAGGGGAGTTAATTCCATTTTCTGCTTGCCAAAGTCATATAAATTTTAAGATAATTTCCTATAGGGAAACACTATATGGAATATACTGAAATTCTGATTTTTTTCCTCTTAAAAAAGCTATCAGTGTATTTTCTTGTCAGCAGTTCCATTGATTATTCCTACACTTTTGAAGCCTTTGTATTTCATGCTATGTTTTCCTAACTCTGAAAGCCATAGTGTCCTCAAATATTTAAATTTTCTCCTTCTCCACTCTATCACTTTATTCAGTTTATAAGAATTTCTTGCATGTTTGAGAAACTTCCACTTCATCCTGGATTATGCCATTAAGAATATGTTCTCGTAAACATAATTATGTTCAAGAATTATTTCTTTATTGAAGTGCACTGAGCAACAATTCTGTGTATATAAACATAAATTTAAGAAAATTTCAGAAACCCATCATGAGTCAAATAGTAGCAACAGCTGGCCAAATGTCATATAGCCCAGTTCTGGTATACATATAAAACATTTGAATATCCAGTGTTGTCAAAGATTTGAAAAAAGCAGTCTTCACGCATGATGCCAGTGAGAATTTGACTTAGAAGTGGTGCAGCTGCTTGAAGAACAGTCTAACACCTCTCATCCGCACTGAAAACATGCACTCCCGTTGACCAAGCAATCCCACTTACAGACACCTGCTTGGTTTCAGTGTCAGTCTCAATATGTAAAGATACATGTACCAGCATTTTCATTATAGAATATATAAAAGTAACAAAATGTCCATTGACAGAATTATTAAGAAAAATATGGTCATGTAAAATATGTAATGGAATAGTATGCAATAAATAAGGAATATAAAATGAAATAGGAGAGTGTCCATTTTATACCATAAAATGAAAAAGAGCAAATTAAAGAACACAGTTTGTAATACAAAGGCATTTTAAAAATGTAGATCTGTATGTGTGCATGTGTGTATGTGCACTTGAATGTGTACAGGAAAATGTCTACAGACATTTTAGGTACCCAGCAAACCTTTTACTAGTGATTACTTCCGGGGACTGTGATTGGTTAGAAGAGTTGGGATGGGAGATTTTGTTGTATACCTTGTAAAGCTTTGTATTATTTACTTCTATTGACATGCATTACTTCTGTAACTAAGAATTAAAATTAATTCTGTGCATTAAAATTATCAGACATGAGAATGGGAGGATCTAAGTCCAAGGAAATATTTTTGTGGCAACATGGTGTCTTAAAGCATTAGAGAAATCACCTGGGTAAACACACATGAGAGTTTAAAAGTTTGAAAGTTTAAAGGTGATCTGTCCAGCCTTTCCCTTTCATAGCCATCTTTTGAATTTAACTTCTGGGAAGGAAAAATATTGCCATGCCATGTGCATCGATGTAGAGACAAGTCAGTTCTCCTCTTTTGGTGACAGAGTACAGGTATTACATCAGCAGTGGTGTTCTATTTCGTTGCGCCAGTATGTCTGTGTTTTGTTTCTAGTTTGTCATGACATAAGACCGTATCATACTTCCCCCTTTTTTCATTCTCTTTTCTTTTTTTTACCCTCTCTCCTTCAGGATCGAAATAATAAATTTTCTAAATGGAAGTACTGGAAACCTACTCATACATTTTTTTTTCCAGACTTGAAAAGTAACCAAATCACTTCTTTATATTGTATATTGCATATATTGTGAAAATCACTACACCTAAAACTATTAAGAATAGAGTCATCAGCCTTATGAACACCCTTTTCTCCTACAATTTTTAGTGAAGGTTTATCTACATTAGAGAACTTACTTTAAGCCATTGTTTCATGTTGGCATATGCACACATAAACATATTATTGGATGACAAATAAATTACTCTTATATCTTCTTCACTTCTCATTGATTATTTCACTCTTGGTCCAGGGCCATAAATTAAGGGCTATTTCTTAGCACTGACAACTGAATCTTAGTTTCTTAAGGGCTGTATCTTGTTAGCATTGCTTTTTAAGTCAGGAAATTATAATTTTGTAAATTCAGCATTAAAACAGAGAAAGAGAAAATTTTTTTTTTTCACAAAAAGACTCAAGTTTCCAAAAGGTGCAATTCAACATAATTATAGCAGGCAAGTACAAAATACCTACTTCATGAATCTAAATAGATTACCTATAATCACATTAATGTGATTGTGGCCTAGACATAACAAAGTATAGTTGATGAAGATTTAACATGCTTTCTCACATCCAACAAACCGTTGTCTATCTTTTTAAGAATAGAAACAGGAAAAAAATGTTATTGTAATTTCACTTTTCTTTTTCTGCTTCAATCAATTACTATGTCATTAAGATTTTCTAGGTAGGGGGTATTATCCTCTCATGCTTGAGGCTTTTAAAAGATTTATTTCTGTAGAAGCATCACACCTGGCAACTGCTGGGAGATAGGTTATGACTTCAAATTTTTGTTCTCATCATTTTTGGTCTAATAGGGCAACTAATATAGTTCAGGTGGAATATTCTAAAATGTAATTTTTAAAGTAGCTTTAAGTACTTCTGCCCAATACCCGTTAACATTCGTACATCTCAACCAGGAAAGCATAAAAGGCTCTTCAGGGGTTTGGCCATACTGTGTCAGCCAAGTGCTCCCAGCCCTTCGGGGCAGGTCTGGTGGATTTGTGATAATGAGAAAGATGCTAACTTGGATGCTCAAAATTTGCAGATTAGCAACTCAACACACACACACACACAAACAACAAACAAAAAACAGACTTGATTTAAAAGGCAAGCATATATTTGTGTGCTTTAATTTTTAACAAATTAAATCTAAATTTAATTTTAATTTAATTAGTTTATATAATAAAAAGATTCAAGGTTGTTTTTTGTCACTATCTTCAATTATCTCAGTTTATGAAGTAAATAGCTCTGGTTGAAATTCTAGAAGTAAGCATAATTATTTCAGCAAATGTGAATGTGAGATTAAACAAGTGAATATGCATGAAATTTGCATATGTACTCATATTCCGTGGTAAAAATTTATGTATAGATTTGACAGACATGAAAATCTGTATCTTGTTACAAAGTACCTAGAAAGATGAAATCATCCTCTTTGTACTTTCTTAAAGTCATCTAAATAAATACATTAAAAAAATTACTCTGATAATCTACGGCTGTTCTTAGCCCCAATCATCATTTGGCTAAAGGTCTGGAATTAATTCATAGTGATCACATCATAGATGGAAACATAGTAACATTTGATGAGTAGCTAATGTAGGAAAGATTTAAATCAAGCATATGTGGAACAGAATATAGATAAAACGTCCAATTACACAGAAATTTAGAAGTATTGCTAATTTTTCTTGACATGGCAAAGTGAATAATAATCTCAAAATTTAAAGAGGCAATGTTCTAACTAAAGCAATTTATAGACTAGAAATTTTGTGTGGAAACATAATGTAGACCTCCAAATTATCCTTTCTGATTTATATTTAAAATATTGATGTAATCCTCAGTCTTCTGAATTAAACCTGCTGCCTAACATAAGCTCCTTTAATTAGCTAAGTAGATTTTCAGCCTCTCTTTTATTGGGTGAATTCCAATTTTATGTCAGTTGGAACATTGCCTATATCTAAAATCATTTGAAATAGCTGAGTTAGTTTCAAAATATTAATAGGTACTCTAATGTTACATGTATTATTAACACTGTCTAATGCTACATGTGGTCTCTGATATTTTTCATGAACAATAAATGGATGATCATAAAACTGAATTGACACCAATAAACATGGATAGGGTTCCTGTTAATAGAATTGTGCCAGCTATAAAATAAATTGACTAAACATTAAAATTAGAACAAACATTTTTATCCCAAAATACATTGACATATGTTTTATTTTTTAAAGTCAAAAGAACATTTAGAACTTTGTAACCTTAATCTCTTAATATATAGTATAAATGTGTATAACTGCTGAGAGACAGTTCCATTTGAAATAATGTAAGGAATCTCACATTTATTTTTCATAGTTTTAAACCTATTTTAAATTTTAGGTTAAGAAATCACAAAGGGCAAGATTAGATACTATGCACCTGATATACCAAATTATTCTGGTTCGGTAAGATTTAAATAGCTTGAGTTTTTTGAATAATCTGACAAATTCTTGTTATTAAGCTGGTCTATTTAACTGGTTAGTTAAATGTTTTTATAATAGTTTAGAAGATCTCTTTTTCAATAGAAATCAACATATATGTGCATTGTATCGCTTACTATTTTTAAATTTAAAAACACAGACTAATCATTAATTTAAGGGTTAATTTCACTCTAAATATATGTCAGCCAGATGTGTATTTGATTCATAACAATAAGTAACCATATACTAATAAAGTTCTAATATTTAAAATTAATTGAATGGTGTTTTTAAAGTTTGTGCTAAAATTATTTAATTTTTTTAGGTTCAATGCTGATAAGTTAAATATCATTCTTTAAAAAATTTTTAAAGATGGTGACTCAAAAAAGTAAATGAAGATTTTTAAGGCAAATATAAAGATTATTCATTAAACTTGGCCAATATGTCACAATACCTAGGCTCTTATAAAACAAGGAAGGAAATTCCCATTATTATGATTTATCTACTATCTCTTTCAGTGTTTCCCCAAAGGTATTCTAAGGAATACACTTAATTCTTTAACATGATTTTTTTTTTTTTTTAAATCAAATGCGTTCGGGTCAAATGATGTTAGGGAAATATCATCTATGTTCTCTTTCGAAATTCATGAGGTCACAAACATACAGGTCCTGAGAAATTCTCCAATAAAAAGAAAGAAAAAACAAATAAGCAAATGAAAAGAAAGCCCAAATCTAGCTATATTATGTTTTCATATGACTATCAAATTTTTGACTAGATACGATATCTAGTCTAGCTAATAGTTGGCTTCCAATATTTGGGGCAATACCATTGTAACAATTTTTTCGAAATTTCAGTACGCTCTGGAATTTATTTCATATTTTATGAATAGGCTCAGTTTTCTTTATTTTTTTCTGATGCCAGCTGGAACCCATACCCTGATCATCTTCCATGTGCTTTATAGAAATATCTTTTCCTAGTTTTCTGTTTCAGTGTTGCAGCCTTTGAATTCATCTCACTAGTACACATCCAGCTTCACATTTGTAAATCGCTATTTTGCACAACTCCTTCATTTAAAAAATCTCGTATATGTAGACACAAGTTTGAATTCTCAAATTGACAATTCTAGACATCTGCAACACAGCTCATTCTTGTACTTTAATCTACGAGTTACCACACGGAAGCCCTGCTCTGGGATGTCTAATTCTCTGATCACACCAAATAAATTCTTCTAGCTTCGCACCTCTGCTCATTACTCCATGTTTCCTACGATGTGCACTTTGTTCTGATTTATGTAACCAGGTCTATATCTTTTATTCAAGTTCTCTCTACTCTAAGGAGGCTCAGTAGCCATATTAGTTTGTAGTACTGCCTTCTTCCACTTCATTCTTGTATGACTTAATTTTACCACTACTCTTAACTGTTACTCTCAACTATCAGTAGATATATGCTGTGTATTATGATGTCTTCATTTGTATGTTTTTATTCTACCAATCAATTAGTCTCTTGTAGGCCAGAAACATGAACAAATTCATTATTAATTAATTTATTTATTTGCACAGGAAGAGCATCTAACATAGTACTTTATATCAGGTACGTTATCAATAGGTACTGCTACCCAATATATTAACTTACTTATTCAATCATTATTCCTTGAATTATTTACCAAGTATTTATTGTCTATTTGTTGTTCAAAGCTTGGCACATTTAGTTTGAGATACTCTGAGTTTTCAAACTATACTGTTCTGTTGCAGTATATGGGTATAGCCTGCTGTTGAGTGAATGAGAAAAGAAAAAGAAGTAGTGTAGTGGTGAGCAGTTAAGTATTATTTGAAGGGACGGGGGCAGTAGTTAAGAAAGAAACTATTAAGACAAGACTGTATTGGCATCCTTCAGCCTGAGCATAGATAGCACGGATCATAAGTTGTCCAAATCTTTGTTTACAGCTACCCTTTATTAGCATTGACCAAATGACATTCAAACTTGTTAGCTATTGAAATGAGAAACTAGAATTCAGATGAAAATCTGTCATAAACTATGTTACAATTCTATAACCACTTAGTATTTTTCAAAGGATTTTACATGTATTATTTAATCAAATTTTATATTAACATCAATAAATCAGAAGGACCTGGGATATTCGGTCAGTCCAATCTTCAATCAAGCAGCTACTATTCAGTGAAGTACCTAAAATATAACCCCAGTATAATTAAACTGTCCTTATAGCACTAGTCTCTAAATAGGTTTATACAGACTCACACTGGGCATTAACTCTTTTGAGCCCAGGTTATCATCTACGAAAGCCATATAGCTCATTAGGCAAAAGTCGGGTAATCTAAAGATTTAATGTAAATTCCTGAGGTACACAGTTCCTCATCTGCATGCAGTACGTGGTTCTAAGTGTCATAAATTACAGTGAACTGAGATGACATTTAAAATCAGTTCTTCACGTTATACTATATACAAGAATAATGGGAGTACTCTGAATAATGCAGGCTAAAGCAATCTCTGTATGTGCGTATTTCTTTAAAGGTATTAACAATACGAAAGCACAGCTGGGAGTTAGGGACTCTAGTTTACAAACACCAGTTTACTGAAGCTGTTTCATACTAATAACTAAGTTCCAGAATGAGTCAAATAGAAATGAAATGCTGAACAATTAAGATTCTCTCCCCATAAGCCCATCTCTATCATTTTATTAAAAGCTACTGGGAAAACCCTTACTGAATAACTAATTCTAAATTATATTCGATGAAAACAAATTAATGTAATAATTTTCTTTCTGAAATTAATTTAAATCTCTGTGGATGGTGCAACAAATTTAGTCTTTACTATGCATACAAAAAGTATGAAAAGCCTTTGCACTCACTGCTTTAGGCAAAGATTCATTGTTTCACAATCACTGGTAATGGACATTATTTCAATTTAGCAACCTTGCTTTAATCAATCATTTTAGCCCATCTGGCTCCAATATTTAAAATCACTCTGTATTTCGTAAGTATAGATAGCATGCTTGCTGAGATGCTACTGGTACAATGTGTATTGTTTCCAAAACATTCTATTTTCCTTATTGAAATTCCACCACCCTAACCCATGTAAATTTTTCCTCCAATTTTATTCTTGCCATTGAATTAAAAGACAGAAAATTCTATCTTCAAGCATATTATAAAATTCAAATGTTGCTGATTATTTAAGTGCAAAATGAATCTGCATTTCTAATGTGGCTATTTTATTGAAGTGACTACCAACTTTTGCTTTAGAAATGTTTTAAATTTATATTATGTCTCAACGTCTACACTAAAATTGTCCTACTCTTCCCATTAATCAGAATACTGCGGTTAGTAGGATTTAAAAATATATTCAAACCTAAAGCACTTTTGCCAGGGTTTCAAAAAATAAATCCATTTATAACTGATCTAACAATCACACATATTAATTACATAATATACTGAATAGAAATAAAAATTAATTGAAAAGTTACAAATATTTTTGATGGTGTGAGAAAAGGAATTTGGAAATCAATAAACTAGACTGTTAGAAAAGTTTATTGGAAGATGTCTAGTAGACAGGACAGTAGCCCAAATAAGCATGTGCATGGAAATGCACACCCAGGCATGGGAATAAATACCCAAGATGGGCCTTACAGTCTGGGAAGAGGAGAAGAGAGTCCTGTGCAATTTCACAATCTTGGGGAAATTTATTTAACCCCAAGTAGAGTCCTGTAAGCTCTCTTGATTTCTGTTTGTAAGTACCTAAATTGTTCTATTGAGAAAATTGTACATGAGCCCAATTCCAGATCAAGATAAAGCCATAAGTGACCTTAATCAGTGTCAGTGTCCTGACTTAGTATCATACCAAGATAATAACTCAAGCATAAAATTTACATTGACAGGAAATTCAAAAAACAAAATTAAAATCTTATGTTAAAATAGAAAAATAGAGTTGGGGTCAAAGATTAGAGAAACACTCCTAAACTAATCCTTTATGGCACAGCGTTTGAGACATTATTTTAGTTGCATGTTACTGTATTGTTCTATATGTTGGACAGTGGCACATGGAAGGGTCTGGAACATCCCCTCAGCTCATTACAGAGACATGGCTTCCAGAACCAATTGCTAATACCTGGATGTGTCAATTATAACAGCACCAGGAATCCAAGAGTATAGAGGATGACAAGGTAGTGTTTAATAAGGGTAGTACCTTTAGTCAATCTAGATTAACCTTGGAAGATTATTTTAGAAATAATAAAGTTATAAACTCTTAATAAAAGGCTGACTTATCAAATTATTCATAGCAGTCTAGATCTACAGCTGGATAGAAAGTTGGATTAAAAAAAAAAACTGTTAAGGAGCTCAAGTGAGAAAAAATCACACTTTAGACATGGAGAGTTGTGCTGCAAGACACACTGTACTTACAGTGGCGTGTGAAAGTCGGGATACCAAAAAAGATGGAAAACAACAGTGGGCCCTCTCTCCCCTCAGAGACACTTGTATCCATTAGAACTCAAGGTGTCTGATGAGAAGTAATATTTCTGTTAACAATCAGTTCTAAAGTTATTCCTAACTATGAAATGAACCAATTTACAACTCTGTAGATCTCAGTAATGACTATGTGCTTATTTAACCATGAAACCTATAAAACACACCCACAGAGACAAGCAATTCAGCAGTAATAAAGCTACCGAAATTGCTAAAGGTAGTCGATGAAGTAATGCTGAATTGGATCTCATTTTTATTCAGGTAAATACTGTACCCATTTGTCTGTGTACTTTTTCCATGCTCTCCTTCAATTATTTCTCAGTGAAAGAGGACAAATTCCCTTGCTTTATACCTTTGCTCTGATGACAGTGTTAATTTGAATTCTCAGTACATTGGCCACATTGTGTTAGTTTATTAGGCGATAATACACAGAGTCACTTCATCAACCAAAGTTAATATTCTTTGTGTATTCAATTAGATTTGAGAAGAAAATAAAAGCAGATAAAAATGTTAGATTTAAAAAAAAAAGTAAATCCAAATATGGCCTAGATTAAATGTGGATAGGGAATAGATTGATGACTGAGTATACAGTGGAGATGGTAAATCATTTAAAAAGGTATGGTAAAAAAAACTGTACTTCCAGACTTAACACCTTCATATTACATCACAGTAAAATCACAACTTTAAAGTTCTTTTAATTATAGATTATTGCAGCTTTACTCACTAGAGATGCTTAGGTAAACAGCCCATTGAGATGACCAGATGATGCTCTCATAGGTTATATAAATACATATAAAATAAACTACTAAAAAGAGTATAGTATTTGAAATTTCATGATGAATCATATTTTAATAATAAAATCTTTAGACCATTGGTTTCAAAATATAATTTCTTATGTGAATATATTCTTTTGTTATCTGAAATGTTAGAATCGTAGTGTTTAATCAACAGGGGCCGGGTCAAAGTTTTGAGGTGTTGCTAAGAAGGTCCCCAACCACTTTAGACACTGCTCATGTTGAAGAGTAAAATTAATCAGTTAAATGCTACTCAATCTGATACAAATATGACCAACTTCTCATTAAGTGTCATCAAAGCTGACAATAAAGCTTTCTTTTCTCTGTTTACCCTCTAAGGTATCACTCAGCTAAGGTAGATGTTACAGATTCAGCTCCATGGAGAAGAATTTTATTATCTTCCTATCACAGGTTTTCATAGCATGGGCCTTCTGTTCAGAGCATTTTAGTTTAAGGTTTTCTCTCTAAATATGAAGCCTCATAACTAAAGTTGACCTCCCAAGTTGGGTTTTGTTTTGGTTGGTAGTTAATTGTTGCTAAAGTAATATCTTACGTGGTATTTTCTTCTGTACCATATAAATTTATTTTCTGAGAGAAAAGATCAAAATTATTTCAAGAAAGTCATTCATAAAATATTAAGTATATAGAAAGCATTTTTTTTAATCAAATGGTCCAATTATTACTAGAATACGAAGTTTATATTATTTCAAATTATTTCTTAAAGTATAATTTCCACATATAATAAAAATAGATTCCTTAACTGAAAACTTAATCAATAATAAGCACTTTTCAAAATGTTTACATATATTAGAATATTTAATCCTCACAACAATTCTATGAAGTAAATACTTTTAAAATTTCCATTTTGCAAATGAAGAAATGAAAACAAATGTGGAGTAACATTAGATTTCTCTTTACTGAATTATATTATTGAGATGTTTCAGAAAATTTAACACATCTCAAGAAAGTTTAATCATGTGCAGTTAGCAGCCTCTAAATGGCTCCCAGTGATCCCTAACCCTGGTATTCATACCTTCATGTAATCTCCACCCCTTAGGAAAGAATAAGCTAGACTTATTCATTCACTCTAATGAATAAAATATGGGACTCCACTTTTGAGATCAGGTTACAAAAGGGCCAGTGCTTCCATTGTGAGATGTCTCTCTCTCCCTTTCTCAGTCAGCGCCCTCATTCTGGGAGAATCAGCGGCCATATTGTGAGTAGCCATACAGAGAGACTGACATGGCAGGAAATAATCTTTGGACACTGAAACATGGGAATCTGAAGATTGCCAATAGGCACAAGAGAGTGTCAATGTTTATGAGATAACTGCAGGCCTCATCAACACTGTAACTGCAGTCTCGTGAGAAATCTGAGCCTGAATCACAGAGCTAAGCTGCATCTGGTTCCTGGCCCACAAACATAAAGTTTCAGAGTCATTTTTTTTTCTTTTATGCAGCAACATAGAACAAATATATGGTGTATATATATTTAAAAATACAGAGAGAGGCAGGCATAAATGCATAAACCCAGCACAAATACTTAAAATAGCATACCTTGAAGTACAAAATTCTACTACACTTGTCAATGAAGTTATCTTTATCACAAATTATTTCAACTCATGTCATTCAGACTAAAAGATAAACTTTGTCTAAAAATGAGTTCCAATTAAGAATTAATAGGAAAAAAGTTATTCTACAAGGAGATGAAGCAGTGGTTACAGAGAGTCCATTTTTACAACTTGGCAATAGCCAAATTTCTTCCAAAATATAAGAATTAATTCTTCACCTCCACATTCAAAACAGGTCAAGTCCATGTTCATGCCTTCATGAAATTATTTCATAGTTTAGGAAATATATTTAGTTTTATTAAAAATATGCTACATTCTTTTCCTACAATAAATGTAATGTGTGTTATTTCAAATAATTATATCTAGTTGGCAAATATATTTTGAAAGTGATTAATTGCTCCATCTCAACAAAATTTATTTCTAACTTTCAACTTTCATGGCTAACCATAGAAACACCTGACTAAAAGTGGGTTTTACATAGATGCATTTTCTTCTATTTTACTTTCTTATTAACCAATACATTCACATCTGACATTAATTTTATAAGTTCTTTTAATGCTGTCATACTTATGTCATGTTTTTCTAAGTATTCAGAGGGAACGAAACAGAATAAAACAAGAACTTCGCATTTCAATCTTCTGTTTGCCTTGAATGAGAACTATTCTCTGAGTTAGGGCTATTATTATTAAGAGTGCATTAATATGCCCTAATTATTGCTCAGAATTATAACCAAGAATTTTTTTAAAATAGAAAATGATAAGAGCTAGTAAACAGAAATAAAAAAAAAAAAAACTGTCACCAATGCTTAGTCTAAATGTCAATTTGAGAAAAGACTGTAGTATTTTTTAGTATTACATTAAAAGGTAGCTCAGTAACACTGGCGGAAGAGGGAATTGCAGAATGGCTAGCCTGGAAAGAAACACAACCAGTCCTTCTTTCTGGTACAAAGTTACTTCAGCATTTCAATTCTATTATTCTTGATCAGAGAGAATTATTAGATACAAAATTTTAAGAAAGTGCTTATTTTTACTCTATTAAAATTACCCTAGTGATATCTGTGATGAAGTTTGATATATAATTCTAAAATCTTGTAGCGATGTCTTGCCTTAACAAGAGCAATAGAAATAATTTCATT
Source organism: Rousettus aegyptiacus (assembly GCF_014176215.1). NCBI lineage: Eukaryota > Metazoa > Chordata > Mammalia > Chiroptera > Pteropodidae > Rousettus > Rousettus aegyptiacus. The sequence continues at coordinate 30,427,571 of NW_023416286.1, forward strand.
ATTAGATGTTTTAATAATGCTACTATAATTTTATTATTCTCTAAATATGTATTTCTTAGGAAGTTATATTTTAAGTTTCTCCTAAGTTTTTCTTTACTTCTGAAAAAATATTATTTGTAAATAAAAAAGTAGAATGCAATTCACCAAAGGAATTTCAGAAGTTAAAATTCACTGTTTCATTACTTTTTCAAGATTTTACATTTTATCCATTCAAGATTTCTGAGGCTTCTTGTAAGTATAGTGCATACTTATTCTAACAGGTTGTATGATGATTTGCAATCGTATCACAGAATGCCACAATTCTAAGTTGATAATAACAGAGCAGATGGTTCTAATTATGTAAGTAACATGCAGTAAGCATTCAAAAGGAACTTAGAATATTTTATGTTTGCATGCATATGTGTATACATGCATGTGTGTATGCAAAAAGTATGGATGATATGTATATACACACACACACATTTATACATGTATATATGTCATATATAGATAGAGGCAATAAACACACACAGATATATTTTTTTTTACTGTATACTATTTTCTGTATGACATCCTTCAAGCTCGAAATATAAATGAAGAGAGCAGTATGCTCCGTAATGTAGAAATAGATTGCAAAAATAATTTCTTAACCTCCGTGTTACACTGTGTGAATGGCGTTTTGATATCTTGGAGTGTCATATCAAAAGAGAAAAGAAGCACTATTTGCATTCATTCTATAGCTAACCATTTGCCATTTTAGGAGTTGACAAAATGTCATGCATTTAATATACATTTCCATTTCCCAATTTTTTAGAACTGACAACACTATAACCTTTTGAAATTAACTTTGACCCAAAGATCCTTTTCTTGCAAAAGCTATTGTCAATAGTGATTGCAATGAAAGTGCCAAATTTTTAAAAATCTTTGGATTTGCAACTAAAATCACTCAGAAATATATCCCTCCATACTCATTTCTACAGCCCAAAATATTTCAAAGACTGATGTATTTTAATTAAAGCAAAGGAGCAGACATGAATCTTAGAATAGCATACCCCACCATAATTACGCACTTAACAGTTTGACTTCGGTTTCTCCTTCTTAAACCCTGTTCCTGCAAGTAGCATTTTATCATGCCCAATACAACGAAGAGATTATTCAAATTTGTAACAGATGAAACAAGCACCAGCTGTATAAACTAATATTCAAATTATAAATTATACATATTTAAAACAGCTTAAAGTGTATTAAGGTGTAAGTTATAAACTACAATAAATGTTAATAAAATATTAATGATGCATTCTGACAAGAATTAAAGATGGGTTTGATTCAATAGAATTCCTGCCGGGGAAAACAGCACATTTTATTTTATGATTTAAATTCTGTAGAGAGCACAGTTTGATATGCAACACTTCAGAGAATTACAAGCTCTAGAAACAATCAACTTCCATTCTAAATGATAAAAATTAATACAGATGTTATTTTAAATTAAATTTGAAGCATTTTTATAGGCAGAAAAAATGATTATGGAAATTACAAACCTTAAAATACATGTAATCCACCAAAGATTATGTTTTAAATTGCAATCAACCTGTCATAGTAATTTTCCTCTTTAAGAATATATGTTAAGAGAGTAATTTTGGTTCAGAAAGTCAGTTTTCAGTCTTTGTTATTTTTTTCCACTAAATTAAAGCTTGCAAGATTGATAATTTACAGGTCAAAATATGAAAGTTTTAAAAATACTAAAAGTCTTTTAAGGAGAATTAAAACAACACAGCTGAATAAAAGTTAAGAAAAAATAGTCACACTTCAGAAAGCAAATAATTGGCAATTAAAAACACACGTATACCAGTTGCAAACTAAGACATTTTTAACTCCTATAGAACATCAGACTGTTATTATAGACTTGATGTGGAGAAGTATTTATTTACCAAATATAATGTATACAATTTGCATATGAGGAAACTTTGTTTTATTGGGACACTTAAAACACTTGGAGTAGTTACCAGGGAAATATACCTTAAAATACTCTTCACTTTGGCTCTGGCTTTATTAAAACTAAAGGGAAAACAAAACCATATGTTTCAGAAAGTGCATTTTGGCCACAAGAGAGAACTTGGGCACATTTAGTGTAATGAGAGTTCAATAGGTCATGTGAAATCCTGTGGCCTCTGTTCTCCAGTACAAGACAATAAAAAATCTCATATTCTTTTCAAACTCCCAGAAGCTGAACCTCAATGAGAAGGAGTCTGAAACTTAGCATGAGGAAAATTAAACACTGATATTCAGCCAGATTTTCATTGAGTGTTTTTTGAAATAGTGGGTAAAATGTACATTAGCCAAAGGTATTTACAGGCAATATGCATGCTTCATAGTAAAGGATGTTATGACTTTTACATCAAACCTTATTGTTTCATACTTTAAATTTATGAGAAGTTTGTCCTCAGGTACTAAGACACACAATGCATGGGGTGTTTAATATCTCAGCCAAGCATGCCATGGCTTCAGGAGCAAATGATCAGAAATGCAAGGCAAGTTTGATATGTTTTAGCAGTTGACCACTGTGCATATTTAAATAACTTCCCTTAAATTCTTGAAATAGATAAGCAGCAAAACAGGAATTGTTTTTATTACTTTATTATGTATGATAAATCATGGTCAACCTTGGAGGTCAACAAAAATCCCTGGCTGATTGTTGGCCAGTTTTAGACATTTGCTAGATCACAAAATGTATTTCATTGCATAGTTAATTTCATTTGAAGTAACTATATACATCTATATTTATATAAGTTCATTCAAATTTACTTTTTGAAGTTTTAAAGGAACTATTCTTTCTTCAGTATTCTAAATTTTCTGTCTTTATAGATGGTCACAGATAATCTTAAGATGCCAAAAGGGAATGTATTCTATAGGTATTATTTTATTTTCATATCATTCTTAATGTTTTCAGGGAGGCCCTGGATATGTGGTAATAACATAGTAGGTAGTTAGGCAGGCAAGAGCAACAGGAGCGAAGGCCCAGTTTTGTAACCATAGAAATCTCCCTTGATGACCTTCCTTAAGGACCTCCCAGAAACATCTCCACTTTTATAGTTATAAATTATCTCTAATTCTAAAACGCAAAGACCATAAAAGCTGCTGGCTTAAACCAGTCACAAAAGCATGTGCAGAAAGTACTACCCTCACCTGCCTGTCACCTCAGCCTCATTATACCATCATTATAATATCATGCCTATGCCCGGAAGTTCATTAATCTAATTACAACAGACTGAATCACAGGGAAGCACTGCGCATTAGGCAAAGTGGCACATAACAGCCAACTGTCAGTTGAGGATCTCACATGAGGATCATCTAGAACCACCCATCGCAGCCTAAACATAAACAGACCTTCCCACTTCTGCACTGTTACAGCTCTCTTCACTGAAAACCTGCTCCTCTATTGCAGTGTACTCTGTCTTTTATCTTTTATCTTTCCACCTCCCAGATTCCACAGAGCTGCAGCCTTCTTTAGCATGTCCAAGCTCCTTCTAACATGTTCTTTCAATAAATCTTACTTTTTCTGAATCTCGCTGACCTGTGATTCTTTACTATGTCTGCAGGGAAGAACTGAGGACCCCCACCATGCCATTGGGGCAATGCCAGATTTCATATCACTCCAGAAACATTGGTAAGCAAGGCTTTCTGTGATTGTCTATAACTTGGTTTGGAGTTATAGAATATTAAGATAGAACTAGAATATAAAAGCAGTTACTTCTTTAGCTCTATAGAACTTTGACTTTGTGTAGATGTAGATTCAGGAAGGGTCTAAGAATTCGGGAGGGTTGTGTGAGTTGGCATATATTATGTGTAGAAGGCACTACAACCGGGCCTGGACTAAATATTCTAACTGGCCAACATGTTCCTTCATCAATACAGGTGAGGAGATGTAGTCTGTGATCATTTGGATAACATAGAATCAGAGAGAGATTATAGCTACATGATACCTGAAAATGTTAGAGTTTGATAATATTTTTGCATAGCATTTTACTATCAGAACCTTTTGTAATTTACTTTTCAATAAAACTTATATTTTAGATGCACTCCTGGTATTAAAAATCACTCTAGTAAAGATAATAGATAATGATAAAATAAACATTTACTTTTTCTAGCAATCAAATAACCCCGGATGTCTTACTTTGTTTATTCTTCATGATCTCTCTATTGAATAAAATGTATCCTAGTTTTTGACTCACCCTTGCCACCACAGTTCTACTGTCTGATATGATGAGGGAAGTAGGAAAGTTATGTGTTTATTAGATTTTTTTTACCACATACCAGCCTAATGATTTTAGCACTAATGTTTTTCAATAAGCATTAATTGAATGTATAAATGAATAAAAACCGGATAGACTGTATACAAAACACATGCCAATATTTTGTTTTAAAATATTATTAATCTCCAATAATTCCCAAACTAGGAACTATCACTTCTATCTGGCCTCTTCATGATAATTGTCATGATTGAAATAATTTGGAACTTTCTTAGAAAAGACAAATTGATGTGATAGAATGTACTTTGAATTGTTGAGTAAAGAATCCTGAATTTTAGTTTAAGCTGTGTCTAGCCCTGTGGTCTTGAACAGATCACTTAACCAATCTGATCCTTGGTGTCTTTATCCATTAAAAAAAGGGGGTAGGGGGAAGGCCACAACAAACAAAAAAACTATCAATGTACTTCTGGCCCTAAAACTCCAGTAAATTAATAGAAATTATACTTGACATGAATTACTCAGATCCTTTTTCTAGAAATAAAGGTATTAATGAATTTATCATTTTATTTGTTCGGCAAGAATTTAAGAAGGCATGCTATCCCAGGCCCTGGGTATATCTATCCTAAACCAGTGGGCCGAGACACCAACTCCTTTATAATCCACTAGACTTGAGTTACTGTAATTCCAAAGGAACCTGTCAGTTCACTAGATACCATCACTGCTATCGCCTTAACCTGAGGGGAGCCTGGTCAGAGCAGCCCTGCACAAAGTCCTGGTTTTCAGAACAAGGTGTATTATATGCAGACCCTACACACAAAGGACTTGTCTGTGCCATAGGTAAATCAGTGTTTGCAACAGCCGAACTAACCAATAAGTCAGTCAAATTAAAATCCATGTCAAATTGCTTATTTAGTTTTATACAGCCAATCTGATTTTAATAACTGGAGCTCCAAAGGCATTAACATATCATTACAAAAAAGTAAACTAAGAAATCTTTGAAATTGAAAGGTGATGCCGTTTTACTAGAATGAGCAAGTTTTGATGGTAATCAATATAGAATAGAAGACATCAGTCTTCGAGCCTTCAACCTGTGTGATGGTGGATGCGACACTTGCTCTCTTTGATAGGTTAACTCTAAGGTCTCGTGCAGAAGGATAATTTTATAATCCTAATAAGTACTTCAGATTCCACTTAAATGTGTGTGCCAGCAAAAAACAATCAGTTGAGGGGAATCAGGGACACAAAATAAACCTTGACAAGTCCGACTCTAAGAAAATAAAATGTTCTCACGCAAATTTGCTCTGTATTTATTCTTTCATGAATTTGCCATATAGAATAAACTTTTGAATCCTTAAAAGAAATGATGATGAGATAATGAAGTTACATAGCTCAGTCAGTTCACCCCACTTCACCACATAACTAGAAGATGTCATGTCTCATTGCCATTAATCACAAACCAGACTACTGAAATCTGTGGTTGCGCACTTGTCAGGCCTGTCATATACCTGAGGTGGAGTTCTTCTCTAGTGTAGAAACATTCTGTTTTATATTAATAATAAAATAACCCTGACTAATGTTAATAAATAAGCAGAAGCTCTGAGGAATTAGAGGAACTGCTCCCTGGTACACAGAGAACTGAAGTCACTTAGATGTACAGCTCTGATTTGCCATGTACCTATTTGTTATTTAAAAAACACTTCAGTCTCTTCAGTAGCACTTGGAAGCACATTTATAATGAAATTCTCAGAAGGTAATTCATCAAATTGCATTGTGAATAGGAACAGCCTTTATAGCAGTTTCATTGTGGAAAAAGAAGCCCAAAAAGCCAAAAAGAGTAGTACTTTAAAAAACACATGGAATTGCATAATATAAAATCAATTTTCCTGCTAAAGAAATATCCATGATCTTTAAGAACAATGACTTGAGTGTGGGTAGGTGTTGCCTAAGCAAATGAGAAGAACTGTCCTGTGATGAGCTGCAGCTCACCTTGGGCTGGGGACAGTCAAAATAGCTCAGCTGTGAGAATGGCAGCCTGCTGGTCCTGGCACCAGGAAGTAAATAAAATTGAAGAAATTCTGAAAGGGTTTAGTTTCTTTCCTATGTTTCATTATTTATTTAACGAGTGTTCAAATGTAGACTACACATCCTTTGGCTACAATTTTCCGTAGATTAGCTTTTAATTTTCAGCCAGTGGTCTTACTACTGTAGGTCTTAATATTGAAAGTAAACAGTGATTCTGATTAGAATAAAATTTTATAGTAATATTTCATATTGGGATCACTTTCTGCAGATGTTTTCATTTTATTTTCTGTTCACTCGACCTTGCAGGGAGGCCAATATTTGTAACACACATGATATTATTTAAGACCTTTTATTGACTGCAGAAACCATTTAAAGGAGTATCAAATTACACTGGAATATATGCTTATATAGCAAAATTGCATAGCCAATTTATGCAGAATAAAGGGAAATTATTAGCTTACATGCTTTATGAGTTACCTGGATAACAACTGTCATTTTTGTGGTGAAAATAACATAAACATATGTGTGTGTGTGTGTGTGTATCTATTTATATAATTGAAAGGGAATTTAATGTTAATGACTAAATCTGGACTTAAAGTCTAAGAGAACTAAATTTCTACTATTTATAGCACAATCTTATTTACGAAGATGTTACTGGCAAATTTATTAACATTTGGGATTGTCTCACATGATATTTATTCATACCATAATATTTCTTCAAATTCCAAATTCCAAATTCTAATCAAAAATAATGTACAGCTCTCTATTAAAAAAGTACAAAGTCCAAAATACTGTATCCCTCACCATGTGCTAAAATGAAGAAGAAAAAAACATCAATGGTTTAGTAAACATATGGATTTCAGTTTAATTTACATATTTTGCTCCTATTATGGACATGTTTATATGATTTTATGGAAATTTAATCTGAATATGTTCATGCCGCTTTAAAAAATCTTTAAAATTATATTTTTATTTGTCATTTGTGGAAATATTTATTTAAAACAATAAGATTTACAGTAAAGAAAAACTGTGTGAATATGATGTATAAGAGAAAGAGAGCGAGAGAGAGAGAGAGAGAGAGAGAGATAGTCAGAGAGAGAGAATGAGTATGCATGAAACACAGGAAGGAAAATTTGTGTTTAAACTTGACACAAAATATATTCCATATAAGTATCACTGCTTCCAAGTAAAAAAATTCATGAATCATTTTGTTATTATAGATTGTATTTCAATATATGTGTATAGCCAAAATAATTTATGATAATCTATATAAAAAGACATTTACTTGTATGCAGAGAACACCAACGTCAAATATTTCTTCTCTATGTATTGCCCACAAAGGTAACCAACACAGTGTATGGAGAATTATAAGGGAAACAGACTCCTATTCTATTTGGAAAGGAGAGGCTGTTCAGACACTACTTTTCAAACTTACTAACATTTAAGGCAAACCAATAAGAAAATATGGTTTTTTTTTTCTGTGATTAGCTGTGAGTATTCACATTTGCCTAAATATTTCTTAAGATGTACAACCAAGAAGATAACACACAATTCATACTGACTTTTAAGGATTGCTCATTATTAAACCTACTATTCAACTGCTTGAGAAATATGTATTTTCACAAATATATTTAAAATAATATAAAAGCTAGACTATTTTAGAATCCTCTAACTATATGTTAGTAACACAAGTAGTGAGAATGTTTTAAGTGTCTTTTTAAATGGAATGTTTTTCTTTCTTTCTTTCTCTCTTTTTTTTTCAACAGGCAACATATAGATGAATTTGGTGCTCAAATACTTTCTTTTTTTGAATAAAGAGATAAAATCCTCAAAAATTATTTGAAACACAAGGAAATAAAAAATGTGCTTTCTAAAATCTACCTTAAAAATTAACGGTTTTCTATGAGTTTAGATTGCCTTTATAATATTTCAAACCTCATTTAATTCCCTTTCTATTTAACAATATCCATCATTGTTTTCAAAGCACTGTTATGGCACTATGACTAAATTTACAAATTTTAAATGTTTTCACTTTTTCAACAGAAGCACTCAAAGACATATAGGAAGCTAAACAATTCATCAAGAGCTTATGCCTGTAATAATATAATGATTATTCCAATTCCCTCTAATTTTAACCCATTCAATATCAGATGCTCTGTAGTTCAGCTATGTTCAGAAAAATGCTACTCATGTCTTTCTCCACTAGTGAACACTGCACCAAAAGGGTTACAGTTTATCTTTGTGAAGATTTCTCTTAGGAGCTTTTAAAAAAGTGTGAGCATAGGCAGAAATGCATATGTAGCTATGATGTCTGCATTTATATTTGTAGCAAGATTCTTTTTAATGTACCTATTAGTGGGAGCTAAACAGTTTGAATGTTGAAAGGAAGGGGCATGCAATTGATGTATAGTGAACAGTCAATGGAATGCAGAGCTCATTAAATAAAACACATCTTATATTGCATCTTGAATTGCAGAGAGTTCTGAAACCTTGGTGCTTACATTTTCCAAGGTAACTGTGCTAGTCAAAAATAAAGAATTAAATCTAAACATGCAACATCCTTAATCTCCCTCACATAGCTCATTAAAATGTAGGCAAACAGAAACTTTGAATTCAACCTCAATAGAATATGTTGATTTTATTTAAAGGCAGAATTTGACTGAGTTACAATAGTTACAAATGATAGTAGTTTTTAATAAGTGCATATTACCTCCTAAGAGATGCAATATTATTGCAGATTCTGTGGTGCCAACAACATTCTTACTCAAAAACGGAGGAAAGGAAGTACTTGTTCAAAGCTAACCCTAGGGGGAGCAAATTGGGTTCTTGCCTGGGGCACAGGCATTTTGGAGAAGGGATGGGATTCAGAGCACTTACAATAGGTATTGCTGTCTGTTTCATCTAATCATCTGCGGCTGTCTTTGCTGAGCTTCCAGGAGGCTGCGAGACTTCATGCTTAGAAGCTGCATCCTGGCATCCTGACATAAACTGGATATAGGATGCCTCAGGGCAGCCTCGAAGCGAAATGAAGGTTATTGTGGCTAAATGAATGAAACTAGACAGAAAAACCGTCAGTGGCTTAGAAACAGCAAGGTGATTCTTGGTGGTTTCAGACATAACATTTCTAGGGGAAGTGGTCACACAGGCAGACATAGGTTCAGATACCTATCAAATCTAAGCTAACTCTGCATTCCAGAATTGCTGTATTTATTTTGCATTTAGGGTGTGGCAATGCTAATCTACAAATTAAATTATTAACTATTCACAGATTTTAGGATCATGCTTCCATGTAATCCAGTTTAGAGAGTCAATCCCATCCAGAACATTTACTAATTACTGTTATCTGATTTTTGTCTTAAAAGAGAGAGAAAGGGAAGAGATATCATCTTTTAAACTGGATGGGAATTACTATGTAAATTAATTTCATTTTTAGTATTCCAAAACAAATGTAAAGGTATAAAACAGAGAAAAACACAGAATAATAAAAGTTACTGAAAGATATGTCACCATAGGGAAATATCTAATAATTAAATAAAGAAAAATATAAAGAAAACTTTCTGATCATTCATTCAGTGGTTTACATTTGAATTTTCAGTTCTAGCTATAGTGCCAATTTATTAGGTTCAAGGTAAAACATATATCCATCTCCATGCGCGCGGGCGCGCGCCAACACGCTGTTACCAGATCCCTTATCCCATGGCTCAAAGACTATGCTTTTGTAAACTTGGGGAAGTAAATCTTCTGGGTTTATGCAGAGTTGAGGGGCTTGTAAAGCTTGTAAAAGGGAATTTCAAAACTACCCGTTCACATGTCCTAGAAACGCACATAATTCTCTCTCTAAAATAGATGTAGAAATGTATTGGAGCCGACAGCTGTGCAGGGTGCCGGCTTGTGGGAAGCCGGTCTCTCCGGGGGCTAAGCGTGCATTTCCGCGCTTCTGCTACCGGAACAAAATGAGAGGGGGGATGAAAGAGGTCCTACTGTACCCGCTCTATCAGGAGTGAGCTCTTTTAGGGCTCAAGGGAGAATTAAATTTAACTGGGCTTTTTTTCTCTCTCTCTCTCTCTATTAAGAATATGAAGTCAACTTTTTTTCTGTTCCCTCTACCACATGATTCCCTTTCTAATAAGTTTTATGGTTAAACAGAAGGAAAAAAATTGTAGTTATGAAGTAATAAAGTAAATCAGGTAAAACAATCACTTTTAGAGGGTATGAATTTTTGATATAGGGAAAAAAAGTTGATAAGGTGAGATCTCACCCCAGTTTATTGAAATAGACACTCATGTATCTGACTTCATCTATAAAACTCAAGCAGATTAATCCGAATTTTGACAAATATCAATGGTCTTAAGTGCTAACCTACCGCCTTTTAGTGAAAATTACTTTTGTTTTTGAAAAATTATAGACCTCAACAATCATACAGAAAAATAGTAAGGACTAATGTTAGCCACAGCCCAGGCACAATGTTAGCTATTTTCCACAATTACTTCATTATGTGCTCATAACAAACCTTTGAGGTAGGTATTTTATTATCTGCACTTTACAGATGGAAAAACTGGGTCTCAAGAGAGTGAAGTAACATGCAAGAGGCCTTAAACCCATTTGAGTGATACTAATTTCTGGACTATTTCAAATGGCAGAGCAATGCCACCAGATTTTACATCAGGTTACAATGAAACACCGGCAACAACAAAAAAGTCACTAAGATTCAAATATTCTTACACAGGGGAGGGAAGGAGAAGATGAGCACCTCCTTCTTGAAAATTTAAGAAAAAATTAGGTAAGAAATGCAGTAAACCTCGTATTTTTTTGACAATTTGGGTTCAGCTTGTGAATGCCATAAAAAATGAATTTCTTAGTTAAAAACTATATTTTTTTAGAATGTCAAATAAAATGATACCAAATGAATTCAATGAGTATTTTGTAATAGATGTATAAATGTAGATATGTAGAAACATGTTTACATATACAACAAAGTGCAGCTTGCAAATGTTAGTGAATTACAGTGTTAGATATGACAAATACCAATGCTACTGTCTAAATCAGCAAAATATCCCAGGAATAAATAGTAGATACAACCAACATCTGATAATGAACAAGACAAAAAGAGAATACAAAGAAGGAGAAAGAAAAGATATGAAATTTATGCATGTGTGTGCACACACACATGTACCTAAGTGACTAGGACACTTTCAGTGAAAAGGAAAAATTAAACCTTCAATAAAGACTGAGAAACTCTACCAGAATTAATGAATAATAATACTAATAAAATAATCTGTAGAAAGACAGCTGCATAATATAAACTAATGGAATCACGTATTCTTTAGTGGCTGTATAAAAGTACTTGTGAGATATTAGAGATAGTGAAAGTGAAAATACACCTTTCTCAGAACAATGAGGAAGTACACAGGAAGACTTTTAATTGTACACATTTTAATAAAATAGCAGAATCACTAATAACTGTGAAATTGATTTAAATATATACATAAGAATACATACTTACAGTGATCACTACTAAATTGGAATTATTTCAAAAATACAGAGGGGAAATATAAGTAAATACAGAAAATTGTTTTTAGAAACTCAGTCTATAGACCAGTGTGTAAAATAAACTAACCATGATTTAAAAATACTGATTGCCTAGAGCCATCTTAATATGCAGACCAGTGATCTTAAGATCCATTCAGCTCAAGTGATTATTACCAACTGGAAAACTGGTAAAAATAAGATGATTATATATAGGTTCTTGTGAGCATCTCTGTGTTTTTAAATTATCAAGAGTTCATAACTTAATGGTATTCATCAGCCTGTGTTCAGTCCACAAGAGTGTGTTTGTTCTCTAACATCCAAGAGAAAATGGCCAAATATTTTTATTTTGGGGTGATGGTCATGAAAAGAGACAATTAATAAAATGACTTGCTCAGCATGTGAAAAATAATGATGATTAAAAAAATCCTCAGATCTCTGTTTTTTACCATTTGATTATGCTTTATCATGAAAATAGTAATGAACAATATTGACCACACAAATTTAAAATTCACAAATTGTTTTCTACAACTATTATAAATATGACAGAAATTTTGGTAAAGATCTACATATTATGTTATAACATTTAAATAAAATATTTGCACCATTAGTTCTCACATAGTAAAAGGATGCATAGTGATAAGTTTTGTCTTTTTTTAAAAAAATAGAGATTCTGTGAACCATAAACTTACTCTTTAAAGATTTTTCAGCTACCATACCATCATTATTCTTTATATTTCACACAAAATTAAACCAAATAATTTTAAGAAAAGTCCAATGGGATATGGTTGTTTAACATCTTAGAAGAGGCAGTGCTTTATAGAGCAGAGTATGGGATTTTGAACTTGGCTTCAAAAAGCGGCTTCACAGTTTGAAATCTTGAGCAAGTAATTCAACCTCTCTGAACCTCAGTTTAATCAGGTATAAATAAGAAAAATACTATTTCCTTTCCTGAATATAAGATAACATGAGATAATATATGAATCTCATTAATTCATCATTCAATGAATACTGATTAAATACCTAGTTCATGCCAGACACAGTTTGACTATTTTCAGTACTGGGGATACAGTCTTGAACATGGCAAAACTGAGCCTTCTGGAGCTTACATTCTAATGGGAGTTGGGTAAGAGAGATAGCTAATATTACATATAACAGAGAAAGAGAGAGCGAGAGCGAGAGAGAGCGCTGAATGCCTGCTCCATGTCAGTGAGTATCTCTGTATTTAAGGGTATTTTTCTTAGGCTATTTTTTTTTTCTTTCTGAAAATATAGTGCCATTCTATTCATCATTTCTCAAGCATATTGAAGTGGGAGGTATGCTATAGTTTTGTGTCTTCTGCACCCAATTAACTGTAATTTGCCCCCAATATTTTAAAATGTATATGTGCAGATGCATAGGATATGATTTGTAGGGTTTTTCCAGCATAACTAACTAAATTTTGCTCCCCCAAAACAGAAGTACATTAAAAAAAAAACAACAGGAGAGTTAACTTTTACTTCTTAAACAATTTCATTAGCTGTCTTTTTTCTCTTACACAGTGATCTTTATCCTTCAGAAAGTTTCATTTAATGTTTTCCCCAAAACATTATGTTGTTTTAAGAATTTGGTTGGTCAAATAAACTTCATTTATAACTAATCAGTTGTCATTATTTTTATTTTAATCACTATACTTATAAACGTCAATCACGATCCCTTATCACCTCAGTTTACCAATGTTTTAAGTCAACATTGAGTTAACATAATTTTAGGAAAAATCAAAATAACATATTCATTCATTTTAAGCTTCACTTGTGAAAATTATACAATACATAATTCTATATGTTATATGTATATATCATTTATAATTATATATTATATATGTTAGAATATAAATATATACATATGTATGTATGTATGTGTATATATATATATATATATATATATATATTAAGATTTAGCACAGAGCTGGCCATATAGTAAGTGCTCAATAAATCTTAATTGATTCGATCTTTTCTCTTCTACCTCAGATTTTGCAATAGAATCCAATTTGGTTTTCTACCTCCAGCTTCACCATGTGTATGCTGCTTTTCAACTGGAACCAGATAAGCCTTTCTAAAATATAAATGTAGACATATTTCTTTCGATGCTTCTTCATCACTTTATCATGGAATACAAAGCCTGTGGCTTCAGAGTCACTTCTAGGTAAAGTGATTCCTACTTTCCCTGTGTACTCCCAGCATTTCCTTCTTGCCTCCCTACAGTGTTCATAATACTCCATTACATAAAGTAATCTATTTTCACTTTCGTTTCCTTCATTTTATTGTGAGCTACTCATAACAGGAAATATCTCATTCACTACAGAAACTTAGTATGTGTTCAGCAAATATTTGGTAAATGAATGGACAGTGGATGGTGGTTGGACAAATAAAAACGTGCCGACTACAGGTTGCAGAGCAGAAATGAACACACACACATACACACACACATTCGTGCATATATATATATTTTAATAATCTGGTACAGTGTCTTGTATAAATTTACTGTTCAAATAACATATTTTGCTAAAATGCTTTACTAGTTTGGAATGGTTTTACTGTTAAGATACTATCTTTGATATCTATATGCAGGTACCATTTTTAAGAGGATCATCATTTTCCTTCTCCCACCCTTCTTATTTCCCTAATAGACACACAGTCTATAAAATTACACATGGCATCTTTCTAAAGTGATGCTTTAGTTGTTTCGCTATGAAGAGAAAATTCTCACACTGGCACTCAAGAGCTCTGCAGCCTGCTGCCTCCTATCTTTTGATTGTAACCTTCGATGTCCTTCAACTCTAGGAGATCCTTACCATTGACAGCCCGTCCTCAAACATAACCTTAGTTATTCCCTCCTCCAGTGTTTTGCTTACGCCCTTCCTCAAACAAGAAATGTCATGATAGATGTAAAGATGTACCATCCGTTTCTCTCTTCAAGCAAAGACTTGCTGTTCAGCTGTGGGCAGTATGATCAACAGATAGTCTCCAGGTCCCAGCAACTTCAGGGGCAGTCTCAGCTGCAGGCAGCCATTTAGGCCTTTCTACTCCTGATGACCACCATGGAAGGGTCGAAAGTTCCATTTCAGCCTGGTTCAGGACCCTCTCATGCAGAAGACCTGCTCTAGACTTCCTGCTGGTTGGCTGAGGCTTTGTCAGCCCATGTCAGAGTTCGACTTCTCTCTCTTCCCAATCCTGCTTGCCCCACCTTTCTTTCACAAACATTTTTTCCTAATACACACCTTAAACCTCAAACATCTCAGCATCTGTTTTCAGAGAACCCAAATGGCAACAGATGGTCTTCCTTATGCTCTCTCCTGCCAACATCATCCATCATTTCATGGCCCGCTCACATTTTCCAGGTCTCTCTTGACTGATAAGGCCAAAGTTGAACTGATCTTACTCTTCTTTTTCAAGTAATTGCTACCTTAGCAATTCATTTTGAGGAGCATTTCTTTTTTTTTCATGTACAATGTGTGTGTGTGTGTTTTCCTTATCAATAGAAGCTGTTCAAGTAACCTTTTAAAGTCAGAGGTCATCTCCTTTTTTCTTCTAACTATGTTAGATAATACAATACTTATTGGGAAGAACTACCTAGTATTTACATGATGGAAAGTAACACATTTTAGGTAACATATATATTGATGATTTTTATTTGTTTTTTTTTCACTTTTCTGTAAATCATGTTTAAGAGAATTTGGTTAATCTTAATTTGAAAAGGAAAATGAAGCAACTTCCTATGCATATTTTCCAATATATATAAATTGAATGATATACTTTCCTGGATGTTCTGCAAAGGGAAACATTTAGAGTTTAAAGACATTGTTACATTCTTAGTATAATATATGCATGTAAATTAAGGTAGAAGTTTAAAATCCCACAGTCAAGTGTAAAATGAAATGCCAATAATGTAAATACAGCACTAGATAATGCAGTAACTTAAAACGTACTTTATTTTGAGTAAAACCCAAAATTCAACTTGCTATATCACAACGAAGCAAAACTGACTCTATCAAATATAATTTAGAGATACTGATGTTTGTTAGTGCTTTGTTTAGGCTTCAAGTTACTATTAAAGATATTTCAGATGGCTATTATCATAAATAATAAAGGTACACTTAACTCACAAGCAACAAATCACCCCTCAAGGAAATGCGATGGTCCACTAATAATGCCTAACAGACACAAGCAGTTTTTCTCCTTTTTTTCCCCATAAAAACCTGTGAGGATTAGGGGAAATCTTTATTTATATGTTTGATTCTTACTAAATTCCTCCAAAGCTTTCAGTTAAATCTAGGAATTGTGGTGCAAGTTGGCAGGACATGGATTTAAACCACAAAAAAAAAAAATAAATAAACAAAAATAGTTTGCAAGAATCCCGGCTTCTACATATATACATGTTATTAAATTTAAAATCTCCTAAAAGTAATATAAATGTACATTCCCAGAAGTGAAAACCTACTTCGACTTCCTACATGTGTCCTTCTGTTGATTAGAACAGAACTATGCTCCAGCTGTGAGAAGTTTCTTTTATTCTTTTCAGAGCTGAAACACACACACACACACACACACGCACGCACGCACGCACGCACGCACACTCTCTCTCTGTCCTTGAAACTCTTAATAACTCTGCCTCTGATTGCATGTTGTTGAGGAAATAGTTTTTTTAATGTCACTTTTTTTTTCTTTATTGCCCCTTAGAATATTGTGATACTTGTGTTAAACTTTCTTCCTTTTATGAGTAGTAAACTAATACATAATTTTAATCCTTTGGATATGACTTCCTTTTACGGTAAAACTGATTTTTGTCTGAAACATATACTTTGCAGAGAACCTATGTGTTTATTTCTTTCTATATAATACTTTAAGGCAAAATAAGCTTAAAAAGGTGATTAATGGGATAACTGCTTAACTGATGGCTTCTTAATGGGAGAATTTCATTTGTTTTGTCAGTGACTTATAAACAGAAAATAAGAGCTTGGACTGGAGTTCAAAAACTATAATGAAAAGCCCACTTCAGACAATCTTTTGAGCATAGAGAAGAATAATTGGTTTGTTCTCCCATGACGATGACACTTTGTCTCTGGGAAAGGAGCAGGGGTCTAGAAACAGGTTAAAAGAATAAGTAAATATGTTTGATATATTATTCTATGTAAAAGACTCTCAAAAGATGGATAGTTTTTGTTATCTTCACAAACAGTATACCATGTTTTCTAAAATACTTTACCAGAACCTTGTAGTCCAAGGAAAGAAGAATTTCCCCTGAGATAAGAGCAAACACACTCTTTGAAAGTAATCCCAGGTATAAGGATTAGAAAGATAACTTGAAGCTTCATTTTTTTTTATCTTATCACATCTTTGCTCCCTCACTGAAATATGTGATAAGTTCTGTTTAAAAGAACACCACATTGGTGCTGTGCAAACTGAAGCAAAATTTATTCCTACTTGTGGACAATATGGAAAGGGAGACTGTCTCTTACTAACTCTTGGAAAGTCTGTATAATATAGCAGACTGAAATGTCCCATCTTTAGACTATTTTTTTTTTTATACCTGGCAAGAACAAATAATAGCAGATTTGAAGTGGGCATTTTAAATGCTTCAGTAGGACAATGATGCTCTTTTGTATAAATTGCACCAAAAAAGATATTTCATTTAACAATAACATTTTTTTCAATATAGAAAACTTTTAGCATTGAAGTACAAGACAGAGTGGCTTAAAAAAAAAACAAAACCCTCATCTTTCATGCTCAGCATTCTCTTTCTTAGGAAGAGCAGCAATTAGGTGTCACAGGATAAGTTCTGAGGTTTACCTAAGAAGATGGACGGAAAGCAGAGCTCCAAGTCTGACTGGGGAGCTGGGGAGATTTCGAACCTCACGCTCTAAAAGGATGCTGATGCTGTAGTTGGGTTTGCTTTGTTTTGATTCTTGGTGTTTGAATAAATAATATACCTGTGGATGAAAAGGGGGCTCTGTAGTAAATCTGATTGAAAGTAACCTCACAGGGTGATCTGATCATAAAATTCCTAATTGGTTGGGTCATAGTGCGTAGTCATGCCTCAGGTCTATAAAAGCTTTGTCTCTCCCTTAAGCAAGCCTTGTCCATTGTTTTCATTCATATAGGTTAATACACCTTTGAAATGTCTCTTTTCTTCAGTCCCCCGGAATGATAACTACCCTCAAAGGAATACATAATCTTGTTAACTATCCTATCTTTTGCTTTCTCTCACATTCACATAATTTTCCTTAAATTCCCACCTTAATTCTAAATGTATAAAAGAAATTGGAAAACTGTCATGATCCAGGGCATTTGAGACCTTTCTTCCTGGCATGTCATGTGTTTACAGACTATGAGGGAAAGCCTTTAAGAATTATATAAAAGAAAGAGAAATTTCAGATGTCAAGTACTAGGGAAACGATGTAATTCTATTAACTAGAGATAAAGATGAATTACCTTTGTCCTGGACACCATTTGGCGCATTTAATTACTGAGCCACCATATAAAACTTGTTCTAAGACGACCTTACTTATAAGGTAGTTCCATGGCATAGACTCAAGGACATTACTATAGTAAGGCTCATAACAAACCATTCATATCCATTTCCTTTAATAATCTATTTGGAGCCTGCACAAGTGAAAAAAGCAGTATTTCTTTTAAACTCTTCTATAATTCAGATTTTATCAATGCGGGCTAACCCTGTGGTCAATTAAATCTGAAGTAGTGCAGTTTTTATGTTTCTTGAATATGGTGGACTTGAAAGCAAATATTATTTTATGATAGGTTAATAACACAAGGAATTTTACTAGCAATATTTAGTGGAGCATGAAGACACCTAAGGCTCTATCTATTTGCACAGTAGCAGAATAGATCTAAAAACAATTCCAACCATAACTCTTAGTCAAACACATTAACACAGTCCATTTACATAGCAGAATGCTCACTAGAGAGCTGGAAATACTCTTTAAAGTTACATTTAGAAATTCTTTCCAAAATGTCCTTCTGTGTATAAATGCCAAGTCTGAACTGTGAAGTAAAATTACATAATAAGTGGCTGTAATTTGTTGCAATCTGAAAAGAATCTAATTTGTAACCAGAACAAAGTTTTGCTACCCACTCTCCAAATCCTGAGAACCAATTCAAAAGAAATAAAACTTCATTTTTTTCCTGAAATTATTAGAATAATACATTTTAAAACATCAAAATGTTTTTAAAAATTTTCGAGGTTGTCTCGATATTTTATTTTTCAAACCCTGATAGACACATAGAAGTGTCAAAAGGTATCATGTGGCCAATTAGAAATTCAAAGGATTGATAGATATGGCCCTAATGAAGCAAAGTACGAATAAATCTCTTAGAGATATAGAGAAATTCATTGCTTGCATCTGTAGTTTATGGATACGGTCCTCTCAACTAAGGTTATTTTATTTTGCTTCCTGATTTCTTTTTCCTCCTATAACTTTATACAATCAGAATGTAAGATTATTTTCTAGGTTCTGTGTGATTCTTTTATTAACATCAAGATAGATTTCTCTCTCTCTCTCTCTCTTTTTTTTTTTTTTGGAATAAAATGTACATGGTACTATGCATAATTAAGCACTTGATGAATGTGACTCTTACATGATAAAGTTATTAGGGTATTAAAAATTTAATCATTGTTTTGTCCTAAATTATAGCTTATTATAAATGTCCCACTTAGCTTTGGGTAGTCTTCTGCTATCATGTTTATAGATGCTATGATACAAAGATTTTTTGAGTGTTTATCATTATATATATATATATAAATATATATATATAATATATATGTATATATGAAACAGAAGTAACTTAAAGTAACTTAACTATTATTATGGTTTAATTTAAATGTTATCATTGATATAGTCATTTGATTCCGTTCTAACTATGAACTCAAACTGGAAAAGCTTTGAGAAAATAATATTTTTAAAAAATGCCTCATGAATTTAAAGATTAAATTATATTATCATGTTATTTTAGATATTAAGTACTATACAATATATCACATTATCAAATGTTAGAAAAAATTCTGTCTGAAACATTAATATAATACAAATCCCTTTTTCTTAGATATTATGATTTTTTGAGGGAGGGATATAAACTTGTAAGATCAGCATTACACTGCATTTAATAAAAAAGCAGAAAAACATAGAGACTGGTTGAATCCCATTTTAAGCGTGTCTTTTCATTTTTCATTATATACTTTTCTTATTAAAAAAAAAAAATGCCTCCTAATCCTCTTGTGACTAAACTGCCTTGTGTTTAAAAGGAATCCTGAGAGAAGCACACACAAGACTTAAAAATCAGAGTCAATTTCTGCTTCATTCAAAGGTACAGAGAGGGTAGGCAATGGTGAGGGATGGAGCTTCAAAAGGACCCAATGCATGAAAGAAAGTCACCTTGTTAGCTGATAGAGTAGTGAGTGTATTTGCCTCAGGGACAGATTGAATACTTCTGTTTTAAATGGACACTATAAACTGTGCCATCATTACCTATAGGTTAGAACTAGATGGGTCTACCCTAGATATGTCATGCAGATGACAGGTTTGCTGGAATTGCTTATTCTTTGCTCACACAAAATACGTAAAAGGAATAAGTGCGTTTTTGCTGATTACAATATTAAGTTGGGAACTCTGGCCTTAAAGGGGTCAGGTAAAAAACAGAGGACTTTGTCTAATAGATATATTTTTGCCTGCTTTATTGTTCTGTGTGTTCCCACTGTTATAATGGGTGAACAAAACATGTCCACTGAATTGTCTTAAAAAGTACATGGAGAAGAAATGTGGATATTATCTTCAAGGCTTAATTAGTATTCAAATTACCTACAAATTAAAACTATTTTATACATCAATTTCATCATTAATTAAGAAATGTGAATTGTTAATATACTGTGCTTGTTTGAGGATTGTGTAAATTAATTCGTACATAACTTTCCGGCTTTTCAAAATTTCCCATAATGTTGAGCTAAATCATTATTCTTACAATGTTCCAAGAAAGGAAACAAAGTTGTGTATCAATTACCCCTTCTTTGGTGCCTTTAATTGTATAATTTACCAAGTCATGCAGAATTTTTTCCACACAGTTCATAGTTCTAGTCTGTTTCTACCAAGGCTATTCAAGAGCTTTATCCTCTCCCTCCTGTATTACCGCCAAGATGCCCTTGTTTAACTTCCTTTACTTCTTTTCAATGCCCTCCCCTTCTTTGCACTAAATGCTACCTTAACAAAGTTGATTCTGTACTTTGAAAACAGTTTGTATACTGAAGATATGGTAAATTAACAACACCTTCTTTCAAAGAGTTTACAGGAGACAGCGACAGAGACACACATATGGAGGGAGAAGAACGAGAGAGAGGAGAGAGAGAGAGAGAGAGAGAGAGAGAGAGAGAGAGAGAGAGAGAGAACAAACACAGGCAAAAAAGAAACCCTAATTAACTAATTAACTAACGTGCTTCTACGACAGAGGAAATTAGAGTTGTAAAGAGTCTATGGGAGGGGCAACTACTTTTGTTTTGAGGATTTATTAGAAGTTAATAAAGATTTTAGTTAACAGGATGAGTTTAGCAAGATTTTCCGTCTCTTTTCAATATGTAGATTAGGAGAGAAAAGCTTCTCTAGGCATCAAAAGGCTCGGATGTAAGAGAAAACATATATGTTTATGGATTTCAAATAGTTTTTCCTATGATAGAATCAAAGAGCCTTCAGGGGAGAAATAGATTAGAGCTTGTGAAACTGGAGTCAGAGCAGATAGATTTGATGTTGTAACAGACCCCGGGAGCAGATGATGATACCATGTTCTAAAATAAGGGAGGGAGTTGAAGAAAAGTGTATGACATGAGAGATATAAATTGTCGATGGTGATTTATTATATAAGAAGTATGGTGAGAATGAAGATGGTGCTCAGGTTTCTGCCTAGGGCATTTGGGTGAATGAATTGTGGGTCCTTTCACTGAGGTGTGGTAAGCAGGAGATATGGAAGGTTTGGAGAGGAAGATGTTTGGTCAAATAGTGTCTGCCACTTTTGAGTCTGTCACTCTTTTCCTCAAAGTCTTTAAAGTAGAGAGCTTCCCATTATCCTGCCAAAATATCCATCTTTTCCATTAAAATGCGTGTTGCTCCAAGCCTTCCCTGCATCTGAAGATAAAATCTGAAGAAAGTGGGAAGATGTGGTAAGCTCTATAATTACAAGTTCTACTCCTAAAGATTGTTCTCATCTCAGCCTGAAAGTTGGAAAATATAGAGCAAAGTTGGGACTAGAACACATATACTAGGTGTGAGACAAATCTTAGTTAAATCAATGAAAGAATAAAAAATCTATTCTTGGTTAAACACTATTTAACCCAAATTACATACTACTAAAGAAAAATAAGCATAGATATTAATAAAATTATAATGTTATTGTTGATGAAATTTAATCTGTATTTCACACCTTCTTTATTTTGCCAAATATGTTCTATCTTATAATCTATTACTCAAAGAATTATTGAAATAGAATGTGGAGATCATTCCTGTATATTGAAAGCTCCCTTCTAAGCTCTTTGATCTTCACCTGCTTTTTTGCCCAAAGAATTTGTGAGCCTTTGTCGACATCAGTTAAAACAAAGAGCTGTCTCAGTGGTTGATGGTTCTTTGATATGTGGTTGTGCTTTTTTGTAGAAAGGACACAGAAATCTTTGTCAGAATCATGTATTAATATACATGCTATTATCTAAAGGTTTGATATAAATTGGATTTTATGTTTCCCACATTAAAGCATTAAAGAAAAAACTTGTTTTGTCAAAATTTAATAATAGACATCATTAATTTTTTTGAATTCTCAAATTCCATCTGTTAACATAGTGAAGATTTTATTTGTCATTTTTTATTATGTGATTGATATAGAGATGATCTAACTAGATACAAAATTCCAAAACTTACTATTATTGTTGGTCTGGTGATGTTTCTTACTTTAAATCAATATAGTTAGTGGATGAAAAAATTCAATGAAGAAAAATGTACAAAGGTATAAAATAAACATGACAGCAATTTATCAGAATTATACAATTTCTGCTTGGAAAATCAAATATTACATTGAAAAAGTGTTGAATATTTGAGAATTTGCTGAGTTATAAAATATTCCGACATAAATGTATCTAAAGTTTTTAAATTTCTGTTTTTTTCTGTTTCTTTCTTATATCAGCAGCACATTATTATTTTTTAAATTAAAATTAAGTTTCTAAAGAAGATTATGGGACAGTATTGCTACTCAACATAGATGCTTAAGCAACTAAAAATGTACAAGTTAATGATTCTGTCAATAAGATTTTACAGATCATACTACATTTTGCATAAAATTACTGTTCATACAGATAACTTTACTGCTCATGTTGTCAAGTTTTATTTTGTCCATGTAATGCTTTCATATAAAATTTTCTTTTCCCAAGACTACACACATAGAGAGATGCTCCTCAACTTAGGTGAGGTTATTTCCTGATAAACTCATTATTAAGTTGAAAATGCATTTAATACACCTATCCGACAGAACATCAGAGCTCTGCCTAGCATCCCTTAAAAGTGGTCATAATGCAGGATCACGAAAAACTGGCAACAGAATACACTGTGTAGTATCAGCTGTTTACCCTTGTGACTGTGTGGCTGAATGTTTGCTTCAGCTCTCTGCTGCTGCTCAGCATCAGGAGAGAATGGCATATTGCTAGTCTGGGAAAAGAACAGCATTCGACATTCTAAGCTTTCATAGCACCGTAAAGTTGAAAAATTATAAGCCAAACCATCATAAGTCCTGGGCTATCTATGTATTTCCAATCACTTAAATAGGCAAACTTCCATCTTTATCAGAAAGCCCTTCCAGACAGCCCACAGGAAAGCCACCAGTTTCTTTTCTTTACTATGCACTCCTTATTAAGAACCACGGCCCTAATCTCATTTGCCTGTGTTTGTGCAGGCATCTAAATTTTTTTTATCATCCTTTTATATTTTAGGTAATATTGCGCTTTTATAATGTGAATATATAGTGAGCTTCTCTATTGGTTTTCCTGTTTGAAATTATATGCTCGTAACAGGAGAAAGTGGATCTCTATGGCTCACCTGGTAGCCTAGCACAATGTACAGTGTCCCAGGAAACAAAATCCCCTCTTTTTTTTTAATGATATGGCCACAAACAATCAAAGAAGATATCCACATGCATTCTACACCCTTTACAGTTCATCTCTATTTTTTTTTTTTTTTACTGTGATAGGTGATAAACCTGCTTATGCTAGAGATAAGAGACAGGAGATCTCTGAGAAAAAAAAAAAAAAAAGAAAATCAATAGATCATTTAAAGCTATTTGTTCAATGGTGAAAAAAAGCATTACCCAAGTAAAGGGACAGTTTCATGCCTTAGAATCTATTTAGATTGTGTATTTTCAAGAGTCTTGGTTGACACTAAAAAATTCTGTTAGAAAGAGGGATTCTCTTCAATTTCATATTATAATGAGAACCTATAACATTTTCAGGATTTTAGATATTTTACAATTAGCAAAGTGCCTTGCTCATACTAAGCATTCAGTGTTGAATGAATAGCATTAAATATTGCACAGCCCAAATCTGCTGATGGTAAGCTTCATTCAAGTTCCTAAATTCTAAAATGAGCATTCTCTATAAACATTTTTGCTTGGACTTATTTTTGAAAATATATGAAATTACACTGTTCTGAGATTATAAAATCATATATATTGTGTATTATGTATATGAATTAAAACCCTTTTTAAAATTTAGGCCTAGATTTTATTGCTTTCTTTAAATCTTTAAAATTTTTCTCTCTTTAAAGTTTTTCCCTCTTTTTACAAACTAAAATAAGTAAAATTGTATTTTAAAAACCTACCAAATACTAAGAATTTTTCATCTATTGGGAAAAAGTTTAAATGTTTAAAGTGTTCAAATTGCTCAAAGTAATGCTTTTAATTTGAAAATACAAAAAATGTAAATATATTTTTGATAAATAACAAAATAATGTATTTCTTCCATGGAGTAGGCATTTGAGATTCTTTACCCAAGGAAAAGAATACAAGTTAAAAATAAGACCATCTAGATAAATTTAAATCAGCTTTCCTAAGAAATTTCCACCAATATGTGGAAATGTAAATGCTATATCAATTTAAGTATGCAAAATGGATATAATTCAGACTTAAACAAAACAATAGCATATGTTTTAAGTTATAGCACAGAGACAGGGTAAATGCATGAAAACCAGCTGTACCACAATAAATTGGGGTAACAGGATATTTTTATGAAGATCCCCAGCAAATTACAACATATATGTGGTTGACTAGTTTTTCCATACCTATAGCTAGTCTGACCATGATATTTTAGCAACTATGTTGTATTTATTATTAGATTCAACTTTCTTTCAAAACGAATAAATAGCTCCCTACTCAAGCAAATTAGAAATAGAAATAGTGGGAAAAGTGGAAGAAAAGGCAATGGTAGGTAGACCCAGATTTCCTCTAAACATTATCCCTTAAAGAATTTTAGCATCAGAGAGTTAGCGAAATAGAGAATCCTATAGTTTGTCCAAATGCTCATGTTGATCAAGTTTAAATGTAGTGCACAGTTTGTATCAGAAGGTTTCAGACACAAAAATAACTTACTGTCAGATCAGGTGGCTCTGGAGGTTTTACTGGGTACCTATATCTGTCTCTCATGATATTTGTTATAAAACTTCCCACACTGTCTCCTAATTGGTTTCAGAGGTATCTTTCTTTCTCATCTCTTCTCCACAAGAAGACCTCCAAGAACTTGTCTTTGAATCTAGCACATTTTGGTTGTCCAATAAATGTTTACTGGATGAATTGTAGTGATGCTGTCTAAAGTGTTCATATATTTTGATAATTAACAATGCACACACGATCATATCCAATCTAAGTAATGGTGACATATCAAGCTAAGTAGTGGTAATATTTTAATGTAAAAAAAATTTCTTTTATATTTTTGTCATTCTGTATCTCCTGTGCTCTAGAATTCCCCTCCCTCACAGACCTGCCCACTTCACACAGTACTTTAGGTTCGAATGTGAAAATTATATTTTTAAAAATCTGTACTACTAACTCATATCTATTTTTAAAATATTGCAAGTCCTAGAGACATGACTTCTAGACTACCAGTAAGTATATTATGGATCATTATCACACAAATGAATGAAAGAGGAATTAATTTAAATTCTTGCATGCAAATAATTTGAACATTTAGGAAGGAGGGTTAAAAAATAACTTGAACATTTAAAAAAATAGTGGATAAATGCTATTAAGAAAACTAACTGATAACAACTACCATAAAAGTATATCATTTATTTAACATTTATTAAGGACTTTAGAAATCTTTTCCTATTTAATTATGAGGGCAACACTTCACTGTCAATATTATCCTCACTTTTCAGGTGTGGAAACTAAGGAAATGTGAATATATTGGAATATACACAGATAATAAATGTTAAAATTATATGTTGCTCAGTATTGTTATCTCTTCTATGTCTGTTAGTTCATAATTTGGCCCTGAGACATTTGACAAAAAGAAGGTACTGCTCTTAAATAACAGAACGCCCGCTGTGATAAGCTCTCCACCAATTTTAGCTAATTTGTGACCATTTGACACTTAGCAAATCATCTTATGTGATTAGATGTAGTAATTTCATTATTTTTTTCTTTTATTTTTTCTTATCTCTTTTTTTTGGCATTAAGAGTATTTTTGAGTTTTGTCACAATATTTATTGCTTTACTTTCTAAATTTCAATAATTTTGGAAGTATAACATAATAGCTATTTTTGTTAAACTCAAATGGGAGAAGAATTAAGAGTGTTGATTTTTGTATCTAGGAACTTAGGAAAATTATTTAACAAATTATGAGTGGTGTTAAGACTAAACACAAGGTCTTCTGATTCCTTGTCTAGTGGCCTTTTCACAGTATATATTGTAAATATACATTCACGTCATGTTTTAAAATCTATGTTATGTTAACAGAGAAAGTATTGAAAGGATATAAATGAACAGACATAAACAGCACACTGAACGAAGTAGGTCACATTTTATTGTAATCAACTGAGTCTAGAAACTTTAAAATAACACACAAATGTTAATGCTATATGTGTCTGTGAAAAAAAATAAAGAACAATGCTGGTTCTTGTTTCATTGGGGTTAGAATGGGGCACTTTTTGTCCTGTAATTTCCCTAATTAGTCTCAATTGTGTTCTCGCTCTAAGTTAGCAGGCCAAGATAGTATCTGCTTTATTGTCATGGGAGGAAAACTTGCTCTTATTGAGCTTTATTAGATACTCCATTCTCTCATTTAGAATCCTATTAAGTTTCCCCTTGGCATTTTCTAAATCAATTAGTTTTAGCCTTACCCTTCTTAATATGCTCCTTTTGGAGGCTCCTAATTTTAGTCCCTAACTCTAGTATTTGTAGTTGCCTTTCCCTTTTCTTTTGGGCAAAGATTTCAATCAATTTTCCCTGCAATACTGCTTTGCTAGCATCCCACAGAGTCATATCTGTGACCTCACCATTATCACTGTCTGCTAAATATTCAGCCCATATGTCTTTGAGCTTTTCCCTAAACTATTGCTGCCAAAGGAAGTAATTATTACTTTACCATCTTAGCACTCCCTCGTTGCTTTTCAAGAGAAATAATTCCATACCCAAGTGAATCATTGCAGGGTCCGAAACTAGAATCTTGTCAATAAAACAGCAACTTTGCCCCCAGTCTCTAGTGGGAATAGTAAAAATGGTCTGGAAAAGGAATAACAGTTTATAGAATAAAATGTGAATTGTGGTCATGAGTGTGCTTATTTGTTTAAAAATCAATATAGATGGTAAGAAATTGTAAGGTTGCAAAGAATTAAAGGATAGTTAAATTTTAGCACCATGAAGTGCATGAGCACTCTCCATAATTATTAGGGAACTGTTTTGGTCATTCATTTAATTCATGTACTTGTTTCTATAAACATATAAATTAAATACACATACAATCTTAACTCAAATAAATTGACAAAAGACTAGAAGGAAATATATAAAATATTAGTTCTAATTTTAATTTTTAAGTAAGTATGGATAATCATGAGTAATTTTAATTTTCAAATTAATACTTTTCCAAATACTCAACAACAATCATATATTTATCATCAGAAGGAAACTGCAAAAAAATTTATACTGGGGTACTGGTCCATTGTGGTAATTTGTGTTTTTTGGCTTTCAGAAACTAAAAATTTCATTATCTTTTGGAGCTAAGAAAACTGAGTCCAATTTTTTGCAACTATATCTACCATATTTTCATTGAATGCACTATTTTAGAAATATGCCTTTCCTTTCTCTGTTAAAATAATATCTATTTTCCCAGATAAATATATGGCAATACTAGTATCATAAGATTGCAAAAGTAAATAAATTCTAGAAAAGGTAGCATAAAGAAATACATACACACATAATATCAGTGATGAGTAATACCACAGAAATGTAATTTTTACTCTCTAAACAATTTACAATATGGCGTGTGCAAGCTGAAGAAAACAATTCATTATTCAATAGTTCATTAAATACTAGATATCATGTTTTTGTAGGAATGTGCCATTTGACATATAATTTGAAAGAAATGCCATCAATATTCTGTGCTCCAATATTTCAACTGCCATTATGAACACTGCTATATTGGTGTGAAGGAGACCCTCTGTAATCACCATTCCCCTAGAGCACACTAATACACCAAGGAAGCATCTAATAAAATTATAATGAAATATATTTCTTTTCAAACTGTTCAGAAAGTTGAATCATATGCCCTGCAATAAAGGTGGCTTCCAAACAGTGCTGGGAGTGTTAAGTGCCATAATTGTCTCTAGTTGTTTCCAAGTGTTGCATTCACTATGGACACTTCTACTCACACTCAAGTCTCCTATTACCATTTTATTAGCGCCCTTAAAATTTACATAGAGAGCTTTGGAATTCAAAAATGATTTTGGTTTGTAGGTTTCATAGATACTAAGGATGCCATCATATTAAATATAACATTTTAAAGGTTAAAATTGAGCAGCGAAGATGCTATTTGTTATTTGCATGTAGCTTTCTCTTTGGATTCTAATGTTGGTTGTCAAGGCCAGTGTAATTGGTGAGGATGATAGTCATCTAACTAGTGTCTTGTGAGAGGCATCACATTTCCCACACTGGCTCCCATCCAAAATTATGATCTCCCTTGGTCCTGACAAAATCCTAAAGTTTTTATGAGTTAAGTCCTTAAGGACACTGGTGTATATTTTTAAAAGATGTACAATTAAAAAACTGAGTATTTATTAGCCTTTATTCTACAAATATAGACCTTGAAACTTAGTGATTTTAGCAACAAAGTGGTACAAAGACACAGAGCTAGAAGTTTTGGAGCTGGAATTCAAATCTGTAGCTGATTTTTCTGAGCTGTTTCTCTGTGATATTTCCGCATGTAATCTGAAACAACTTATATTAATTTAACTCTTGAAATTTATTTAATATTTACTCAAGTGTTTAATGAAAAGATATATGTTGGATATACAGCTTTAGGAGATAAGAATGATTGTATTAGTTAATATTTATGAAGAGCTTACTATAAACCCATCTCTCAAGACTTCTACATACATTATCTTATTAACTCTTCAGCAACTACTCTATGAGGTGGATGTGATTATTATCTCCAGTTTTTAGAAGAAAATTTAAGTTTCTATGTTAAGAAACTTGTTTAACATCATGTAGCTGGTATGAGTAGTTTAATTACAGAACCTATATTCTTAATCATTGTAGTGTACTAATATAAAAAATAAATGACAGCTTTAAAACATATAAAGAAAAAAATTGGCAGAACTACAGAAAAAATGGACACATCTACCACCATAACAAAGGATTTTAATATTTGAAAAAACCTATAAATCAAAAAACCAGATATTAACAAAGGTAGGGAAGAGTTGAATAATAATCAGTTTTATCAAACTGATAAATATAAAAATCTGCACCCAATAATTGGAATATGCACATGGGAACGTTTAAGAAAAAAGGCCATTTTGGAGGTCAGTACTATTAAAATTGTGGTTTGCAAACCAGATTGATTCATGAATGCCTGGTAACAGTTCAGGACAAAACAGGTTCAGAAACTAGTAATAAGCACATGGGAAGTTTTATAACAATTTGACACTGTTTGACATCCAAGAGCATTAATGTGGGAATGTGATTTGGACTCTATGTGTTATGTAGAAGTTATGTTCTGATGGTGCAGCTACAATATCAGATACTCAGCTTAAGAATTTGTACCAGAATGTTAATTAACATATTGCTTTATTTATATAGATATTTCTACTATTAAAAAAAAAAGTCAGCTAAACTAAAATGTCTACTTACAGACATAGTTAAAAGTTGCGAATTTTGTGTAAAGGGCATCTATTAATTTTGAGAATATTCTCTTACATAATAATATAAAAATCAATTATAAAATAACTATTTCTAAATATTATTGTTAAGATATTATGAAGGTAATTGAGAATATTTGAAATACAGAATAAACAGTTTTTGCAAGATAACAAACCATTCCAGTCCCAGCATTTTAAAAAACTTGAACAATGATTATGCTATTTTGTCTGTTGTCTTTGGTATTTATTTGTATACAAAAAAAAAGCCACATGTTTTTCATAGTCATATAAAAGATATGATCGGGGGCAAAGATGAAACTAGAGATTTAGAAGAACAGAGAATCTATAGAGTTATGGCTGTCCATAGTTATTTTATTTCAACTAAAATGGTCAAGTACCAACAATTAGGCTCTGTCCGTGGCTTTGGGGATTTCTTCAAGTCTCTACCAATGAGAAGCTTCACTTTCATTGTGTTAGAGGTCTCACTAGTGGACACAGAGGGTATTCCTTTTTCCTTCTTTAGTTATTTCCACAAACATTTCAATAAAGTAGTGCTTTAGAATTCATTTAGTTTTTGGAGGTGAACTTCTCAAAATAATTTGTCACTTTCTGAAAATGAGTCATTAGTATATAAGTGAAATAGCCTGTCCCATTTTTCCATAATAAGTATCTCCATTAAATTTTAAGAGTATGATTTTCTTTTAGCTGATATGAACTTATGAATTTTAGAGATTTTGAAACTCAATGAAAATCATCGCATGTGTCCTAAAATGGAGAATATCAGTTTTGAGGCAGAGTAAATGTTTTTTTTTAGAGTAATAATAAATTTTTAAAATCTCAAAATAAACTATTATTTGTTTAATTAAGATATTTATAAAATTAATCTGAATAAAGATAGAGTGTCAAATTGTTATTTACTAAATAGAGACCATGTAGCTGTATATCTTGTGAAATAACTTTTATTTTTTATCTTCAAATAAAATTGTGACCAGGTCTTACTTCCTAGAATTAATTTAAAATGTATCACATTCAGATAAAGGTTAGTAGACTTACATAGGGCTATATAGTTTTTCTACCTAGCACTAGACCTTTCAAAACCTAAATGTATATATTTTCTATTAATGTCATTTTTAAATAAAAATTTTAATTACTTGTAATTTTTCAAAACACATGTAAAATGAGTTTATCTCTTTTTTTTCAGGGATTGAGATGTTACACTGGGGACATAGATGAGAACAAAGTAAGACTGCCATTGTCATCATTAATAATATTTTTAAAGTTGATAAATATAATGCTAACACAATGTCAATTACCTTTATGGAGAACAAATCTCCTTGAATGGTAGGACTTCATAATGATAGGACTCAATAACTGAAGTCTATTGATTAAATAAATATATATGGCTATTAACACTAGAAATTTCATTGCAAAGGAGAAAGGAAGATTTGCTCTCCTCTGATAAATAAGAAAGTATGAGAAGATATGATGTATGAATCTCTAGGAATAATATCTAAGAGACAGTGATACCTTGCACTAGGCAACAATGACTTAATGCTAAGAAACTATTACTTACAAAGTGTTATTTATGGAAGTACCTTAACTATATCGGTGGGTTAGTGCCCAGACATAAACCATAAGAATTAATTCATTAGAGTCAAGATATACCTGACCATGCTGTGAAAGTATGGGAGGAATGGGGCTGTAAAAAGCAACCAGAGAATCTCTCCATAAGAATGTACTCAAGAAAAAAGCAAAAAATAAAAACAAAAGTCCTTCTAGATCAGACTCTAAATAATGCTACCTATTCCACACATATATCACTGCTTCAATAAAATGACAGTGAAAGGGGAAAGAGAGAATTTAGCCACCGGAGGGTAGATAATAAGGAGATAACACAACAGGAGCTTCGTAACACAGGGTTGAGGATCTACTAAAAGAACAACATACTCTACATGAACCCTAGTTATTACTGAAAAATTCTGTAACATGAGTTTATGATTTTTTTTTAAAAAAAGCTTAATTAAATCTTATCTCAAAAACATCCATGAAGAAAAATAGTTAATTTACAAGAAATTAGGAGAACGATACAAAAGCCTAGTAAATTATGATTCTCATATCTACTCTCATTTTAACATACAAAGCAAACAGAAATGAAAAGGAGTTCTCATTAGTTATTTTGATCCAATTTCCACAAAGAATGTGAGATTTTATCCCAGTTCTATGTTACCAGAAAATAGCGAGGCAACCCTTGGTTGACCTCACAGATTGCAAGGACCTTGTCAAGTTTACAATCCCTTATTTTTATTTTTTATTTTTTATGCCTACAGCACCTGGTCTTCATAGGTGGTCTCCCATCCAAGTAGTAACCAGGCCAGACCCTGCTTAGCTTCTGAGATCAGCCGGAGTTGGGCTTATTCAAAGTAGCACCACTATAGACTCAGAAAGTATCTTTAGTTAGTAAATTCTTCCACTTTATTTTTCTCCAAAATCTCCACTCTCCTTTGTTCCAAGAAATGGTTAAGTACAAAGGACAACCATGCCTTCACATCTTCCAGGATAAGATCTACTCCACTCTTTCTCAATGCCTCAGATAAGACCTACCTCCAACCCGTTTTTCTTCTTTTTGAGATCTTTCTCATTAATAAGTGTTCTCCCTACAATAATAGCCCAAATAAAACTATCTCCTTTATTATCTGGTGCATTGTATTTCACATCTTAATACCTATTTTATGAGCAACAATTCATGGCTGCATTAAATGTTAACCTTAGTGAAGAAAATATGTTTGTACCTCTGCTTTCATAGACTATTTTTGAATGAAGAAACCATGATAATAAGATTCCATGGCTATATAATGAAGAAAGAAATGTCTCTAAATACAGTCTATTAAGTGATTTGTGAATAGATTTTTCATTAGCCTCCACTGTTAAAGTATTTTAAACAATAAATGCTTTTAATGGAAATGGCAATTTTCTTAGACATAGAGGACATTTATCATATGTGTTTAAAGTATATATATATATATATTTTATAAGTAGTACAAAAAAAAACCTTATACCTCTTACAAAAGTTTTCATGGAATAGATGTTTTGAAAACTTATTTAAAAAATTTCTATTTATCCTTTTTACATGTAGAGTAAACGTAGATTTTTAAAAAGATGCTGTTTTGAAAGTTGACAGCCTTTTTAATGGATATCATTCAAACTATCCAGTAGCACAGGGAAAATATACTGATATTTGCAAGCAAAGAGAGAGAGAGAAGGAGAGAGGTTGGAGAGGGATGATGGGGAGAAAGAGAGAGAGAATATTATGATCTGGAAAACACAAAGATTTTATTTAATCCAGAGATGGTTCCCTTGTAATAGTGATTAAAAGAGCAGCTATTCCACCCTTATTTGGCTGCTCATCTTTTTTCCTGAACCTCTGCCTTCTTCACCTTATCCTACTAAAAGTAATGCAGGAATGAGGTGAGTGTTATGTTCTACTTAGGTGGGATGAAGTTTAGATATATATAGGGATAGAGGTCATAGAAAATTTCCTCAAGAAGAAGTATTATTCTACTCATGAAAAGTGTTCAGAGTACTGCCTGCCTAGAGTTTCTCAGAGATATACATTAAGATGCAATTAGACCTGGGACATCTTTACTTTTCCCATCAGGACTAGTAATGTGAATGGGTCTTCAGAATAATATGAGAGTTACTGTTTACAATGGATTTTGATTATATAAAAGTTAAAAAAATATCTTCATTCTCTAAATATCTAATTCAATAGTGTGTATATTCATTGGTTCACTCACTAGCTCACTCATACTATTGAATCTCTTCTGAAGGGATGAGGTAGAATCTTTCACAGTCAGGGAAGTTTCTCTGAGTAGGTTCCAGGTTCTGTAAATACAGAGTTGAATGGTCTTTGCCATGAGTTCCAGAAAAGAACACATATTCAGGACAGTTTCCTGTTAGTGTGAATAACTTGCCTATAACTACTTGGTTCTTGATCAAGAACCAAGACTGCCTACGCTAACATGACTTCAGTATTCCAGAAAATTCCCACCCAAGAAGATAAAATAACAAATAGTATAGTTTGTAAGACATTTCTAACAAGACATTTCGAATCCTTTTCTCTTCCTGAGGCCATTAGCCTTTATTATATCACAAACATTGGCCAATCTCAATCAAGTTTCAGCATTAAAAGTCTTGACATAAACCAGATCTCAACATCCTATATGTATCTACCTTTGTACACCACCACCCCCCATTCTGAGGCATTTACTAAGACTTTGTCTAAGTGATGATAGCTTTTACTGCAATGGGAAATAAACTAAGCTTTGCTTGACAGAATATTTTTGAATTTTTTTCAAAGAATGAGTAGTTGCCATTAGTAATTTCTTCTTATTTGTTATATTTGTTAGTCCCTTTCTATTTTCCTACTGTCAGCGGGACTAAAAGAAATTTGCAAAGGAAAGGATCTACTTCTTAGTCCTCTGAAGATGTAAAAGGCTCTGACTTATTCTGCAGCCGGTCAGTAGGTGGCAGTACCACACAAGAGGAGAAATAAACTGCCAGATGCCTTAAGAGCAGGAAAAAAAAAGGAAAAGAAAGTAATATTGCAGCATTATTTACAATAGCCAAGATATGGATGCAACCTCCATGTCCATCAATAAATGGATAAAAAAGAGGTGGTACATATATGCAATGGAATATTACTCAGTCGTACAAAAGAATAAAATCTTGCCATCTGCAACAACATGAATAGACCTAGAAGGTATTGTGCTGAGTGGAGTAAGTCAGGCAGAGAGACAAATGCCATATGATTTCACTTACATGTGGGGTCTTAAAAAACAAAACAAACAAGCAAACAAAACAGAAACAAACACATACACAGAGAACATTTTAATTGTTAATAGATGGGAGGGGAATTGGGAAGGTGGGTGAAAAACAGAGGAATTAAGAAGTACGAATTGATAGTTACAAAAAATTATGGAGATGTGAAGTATAAAATAGGGAATAAAATCAATAATATTGTAATAACTATGTATGGTGTCACATGGATACTAAATTTATTGGGGTAATCACTTCTTAAGTTATATAAATGTCTAGTCACTGTGTTGTACATCTGAAACTTATATAATATTATATGTAAACTATCATTGAAAAACAAAAAAATATTAAAACAAAACAAAACAGAAAAAAACAAAGAATAAGTATAGGACTTGTATCAGAAAGCAGATATTATATTTTTAGCTGGAGAACAACCCATGAAAACTAAATAAAATTATTTGGTGGGGGGAGAGGGGCAAATATATTGGTTTACCCACTCACTTGCTCACATATACTATTGAATCTGACATGTTTTTAAGGAAAATTAATACATTAATGTTTAAGAGCCATTTGTTTTAGCAAAGGGACTCTCCCAGGTATAGCCTAGATAGGTAAGAGAACAAACTGGTTCTGCAAAATGAAGTATAAGAATGTTGAGTGTCTAAATGCAGCTTTTGAGAGAGGGATTATTGACTCAGGAAGAGGTTGAGGTAGAAAGCTAAGAAAGATTTAGGGTTATATTCAAGAAGGAATCACCATGAGGGGTTGACTGATTGGAGAGTATTATCAATTAGAGAATGCTGACATCAAATTTAATTAAAAGTAGTTACTTATATTTTGATTTGGTGCAATATCTTTCCACAATACCAAAGCATCCATAAAAATCTTTTGTTAATAATGTCTGAAAAAAGGAACAGAGGCAGTGTCCAAGGTTGAGTGAAGTAAGACATAAAGAAAAAGCGAAGGTACTGGGTTCTCCACTCCATGTGAAACAGTTGCTCAGATATTTTGATTTGAACATTAATAGACAGATGGACTTCAGGACGACGTTAGTCGGAGAAACCTTAAGAACTCAGATATGTTACATGATCTTGAGGTCTAGAAAAAATTACCTAAGGCAAAATAGTAGCTCAACACATTTTTGATGGCAAATAGAGAAAGAAATAAGAAATATTCTATGACAGGGAATGCCATTCATTATGTTAAAATGCATACTATATGCTCTTACCATGAACAGGTTTGATTTTGCTTATAAGGAGTAATTGATATAAAAAATAAGATGTCATCTTCAGTAATTACCCTGCTTCCCGCACTATAGGCTTCTCCAAGATGAGCAAAGTATTAGATCAAGCTTGTATTATCCTAGCAATTCAATGTCACTTTTCCAATAAATAATCTGTGTAGTAGCTGGACTCTTAATCATTTCCCCCACAAATCTCTTCATTTCTTTTTATTGTTGGGCAGATTGTTGTGCCTGGTTCAGAGAATTGGGGACAATAAATTATCACCAAACATAAAAATCCACCAGAGCCTAAGTGATTGGTGGTATATCATCTTGTATGCACTGGCCTCAAAGTAAATATGAACATTTAAATTTCAAATAACTCGTTATCTTGTGTCAGCCTTTTAAATTTTAAATGGAGATAACATCTCCCCCTTAGAATTCACTGAGCATGTATAAGGGTATAGGTATAACAAAGATGGGAATAAATATGTCACCATCATTGCATAAAATAAAAATTATTCAATAAGGAGGTATGCAGACTGGTTTAACATGTACTTTATATAACTACAGTATTCTCATTAAAAATAATAATTAATTTTTAACATTTATAATTTATGTGTACTTTCCCATTTTATGCTTTCATGGATGCTACTATCGGCTGGCTCAAAAGCTACCTCTGGTCTCATGTCATGTCTTAGACATATAAGTGTGAAACTTTATGTTAACCATCCATTGACTAATGTGTTCTACTTGATTATATTATTATTATTTTAAATTAATTTGAATATCATACTTTCTATTTTCAAAAAAGGCTACAAATTTTATAGCCACTGGAGTCTTATACATTATAAATTCATAATAAAAATTATTGAATAAACAAAGATATATTTCAAACTTTAAAAATGGGAGGTAGCATAATCCATCCTAGATGTCTAGCAATTCAAAAGTAATAAAACATGTCAGTCTCCCAAATTTATTATTGATTTCCTGTTTCCCATGTTGGAGAGATAGGCAGGATGTTTAGGCAAGAGCATTCACTGCCTAAATCCTTATAGGCTCCCCGTCCCCTTTATTTTCTCTGTCAAGCAATAGATATAGAACAAACTAAAAAGAGAGAAAATTGACTACTATACCCAACAGTTAGATAAGCACTGTTCTCCCCTTTTCATTTTTTAACACATTAACCGTAATTGAACTATAAAGGAACTCTAGGGCACCGCCCCCTCCCCCCTCCCCCAGTTCTCTCCCCTCATTCTGCTCTATGATAATTATTCAATTTGTGTTTCTACAGTAATGAAACACAGTTATTAGAAAAGAGGCCATGCTAATATCATTATCATGTAAAAATGTATGCAGGTTACAACCACTACACAGTCTTTTACACTGTTATTAAAAATATTACAAAGCATGAGAAACAAATGCTCTGAAGAAGAAAGAATCTTAGCTTTTAAAATATTTATCACTCTATAAAAAATTAAAAATCAGTGCTATTTTGACAAGGATGTTTGGTATGCTGTAATATGCACATCTAATGCTGTGTGTGAAAAGGGTTAAAGAACCAATCACAAGGGTCAGATTGAAATGGGCTCCAGAATACCTTGATGATCTCATCTCTCCCTAGTGCATTAGATACAGAGGCACAATCACTGAAGCAAAGTTTATCATGGTCATCTATCAACTGTTCAAATAATCAGGCCTTATCCAATCCTGTGTCAGCCTGATGGACTTCACTATTTAAACATTACATCGTTCCAGTGCATTAGAAAAATGTCAGTTCTCTATCTGGTTACCTGACCAAAAGAATGAGATTCTGAGGCAGCACATTTTATTTGACTGAGAATAACAGAATATCCATCTGCATTCTTCTTTTTGAGGAAATAAGGCAAGTTCATAAAATCAGAATGATGATATTTCCTATGATCAACTAAAAATGGGCACACTTTGAAGATAATTTTAAGACTGAAAGCATGATTAACTCAAATGGCAATGCTGCAACAAGCTAAAACACTCAGACAGTAGATGAATAATAAAAAGCATTTATGTTAACTAAAACTCTACTGAAGAAATCTAGGTAAGACTTTATTGAATTTGTATTTCATTAGTTGTGAGACACAAAAAGCTGTCAGCTAGAACATGTGAAACTCCTTCTGTGACGATTCAGTCTAGAGTTTAACAATTACTTATCATGGAATTTATCTGTCCCTACCCCAACATTCACATTTAATATTTGTTGAGCTACTCATATAGAGCTAGACATTAAGTTAAAATTTTATAACATTTAGCCCTAAAAAAGCCTTCTTAAGCAGGTGTTTTCTTTATGCCTATTCATTACTGAGGGAATTGAGACATAGTTAAGTAATTTGGTTAAGGTTAAACAACTAGGAAGTACCAGAGAAGGGATTTGAACCTACATACTTCGATATCAAAATTTCTTTTTGTGAAAAGTATTTGAAGTGCTGACCTAATCATAGTTTATTTTGGCCATTCGTTTATTCTTGTACTTAACAAAGAACTAAGTTGTTTATTTCTTATGCTGTTTGAGAGTATTTATGCATGTGTTTCTCATATATGTACTCAATGAATCTTCTTAGAATATTCTAAGAATCATCATATGACCAAAATATCCATTATTATATGGGCCTTTTTAACACCTTAATAAAAAATAATTTTTTTGTTTTTTGTTTTGTAAGGATTCCTGCTTCCCTACACATTTTTCCTTTTAAGAATGGCTTTCCCCTAAATTTGTGATCTGAGACTGAGAATAAAGGGTGAAGGCTTTGTGTACTTGGCGTCATGTTGTATATTACAGATTTAATAATCCACATTTAAAACCTAAGACAGGTCAATAGAACTGGTAGTTAAAGTATCCATTACCTAGCAAACCAGCAAGAAAAGCTCCTAATTCTCATCACACTTATATGAGCCAAAGCCAAGTATTTTCTTAGCTGGACCCCTTTTGGTCATGGTGAAAGAAAGAAGAGAATTCTATTTCTTGGTACATACCTACATATACAAAGATTCCACAAGAAATACTACATAAATCAAATAACTTCAAACACTCAATTGCTGTGAGAACTATGAAATAGAGTTGACCTATATCTAAGAGAAAAATGAGGCAGAATACGTAGCATGTGTGAAGGCTGAATATCCTCAGATGTCAGTGGGGGCTCTGTGGGGTATAGAACAAGATGAAAATTCATTGCAATGTACCGATAATGTGTATTCTCTTATAGCACACTAAGGAATGTTTTGTTATCCTGGCAAAAGGTATTTTTTTAAATAATATAATGAAAGTATATGGAACAAAAAGTGCTGATTGTTCTTTGCAAAGAAAGATAATAGAATTTATATACAGAGAATAGTGAAAACTGATTTTAAATGTGAACATAGACTATAGAAGTGTGATTGAAGGTGTTATCATAATGGATTTGTTTAGCCATAGGCAATGGAAGAGGAAACAAGAAAGATATATAAATATTGAGCATTTAGGTATTGAATGCTGAGTATAAGGGGTCTTCTAATACAGCATTCTCAAAGTAAATAAATTCTACCTCTTATGATAAAGAGAAGATATAACATTAATAATTTTAAAACTAAATTAAAGAATAGTTTTTTAACATAGTTCACCAAAATTAATCATTATATTTTAATGAAAAATTACTAGGGAAGTCCTGGTGAGGATTTTGATTATAATCTGAATCTTACAAAGAATGAAGAAAGGAAATTTCTAATGACAAGGTTTTGAGTTCACATAGTACCAGAAACTCAATGTAATTATTTTCTTGTAGAGAAAATATGTAATCTCACCTGGAAATATGACTAGATTCATATTAAATAAAGTCAATATCTTTATACCATAGATTACCATAGCAATCAGTGCATGACCACTTTGACACTGATATTTGCTGCTTCACTATAATATTTTGAGCAATTTTTTAAAACACAAATTAAATCTTTAAGAAGTCAGAAGTTGATAAATTGGAATGAGTTGGCCATATTATTGTATTTATTCATTTAATATTTGTTTTTTATTGGGTTAGCTCTTACTAAAGACTGATCCCACTAATTATAGTTACAAATTTATCAATAGCTAACGAAGTGGATTTTATTTTCAAGTTATCCCAAAACAAAATCTGTGAATCAAGATCTAGACATTTGTCGCTAAGTCTTGTTAGCTTAAGTAAAAGACAAAAATGTAAAATATATCGTTTTAATTTCTCATCAAATAATAACTACATTAATGATAATAATAATGACTAGCATTATTCCAGACACTATGATAAGTTTCAGACTGGCACTAGTTCATTTAATTTTTGCCACAACAGCATGAGTCAGCTCTCTTTTCATCAGTTGGGATACTTAGCTAGGATTAGCAGAAATGCCAACTCAAACTATTATTCCAATAAGGGAAATTATTGTCTTGCAAGAATTCCAGAGGTAGGTAGTTTTATAGTTGACTCAATAATGTAATCAAGGACTCAGTTCTTTCCATCTCCCTACCTGCCATCCTACTAGGGGTGGAGGTAAGAGTTGGACTGGAGAGAGGGGCTTTGATCTCAGATGGAACTATACTCAAATTAGCTCCTCCTATAGCTGAATTGTGTTCCTCAAAAAGATAGTCCTAAACAGCCATACCTATGAATGTGATCTTAATTTGGAAATAGGGTCTTTCCAGATGAAATAAATTTGAGACAAGATCATTAGTGTGTTCCTTGATGCAACATGACTGGTGTCCTTATAAGAGAAAGCAGAGACATACAAGAGGAAAATGCCATGTGAACACAGGGAGAAGACAGACATGTGAAGACAGACAGAGGCAGAAAGTGAAGTTATCCAGCTACAGACCAAGGGACTCAGGCTTCTGGAAACCGAAAGAAACAAGAAAGGACCTGACCTGAGAGGCATTAAAGGGAGTATGGCCCTGCCAACACTTGATTGAATGCTGAGTATAAGGGGTCTTCTAATAAGACCCCTTACTGTGAAAGAATATATTTCTTTCATTTTAAGCTATCCAGTTTGTGGTACTTCATTATAGCAATTTTAGGAATCTGATATAGCTCCTACCTGGTCCTAAACAGCTGCAGTACTGCCCATGACACCTAGATACAGCAGAGAACAGATAAAGAAATAGAGCTATTTTTCCTTTGAGAGTCTTTCTCAGGAGAGAAGAATTCAATTATAAATACAACTACCATTATAGAATTCAATTATAAATACAACTACCAGGCAATGACCAGTAGAAAGAATGGACTTGCCATGATATGCTTAAACGAATCATTTAAAGTAGAACAGTTATTAAAAATATCAACCACCATAGTACTGCTTCCATCACTAATGAGGCAACTTACGCTATGCAAATGAGCCAGGTTTTGAGGCCAGGGCAGCCCTCCACATCACAGAATATGTTAGCATATCAATTAATGCTTGGTTTATATAGTTATAGCATATAATTAAAAAAAATGTAATGTTATCATGATTTACTGTACTTCCTTTTAGTTTATTAATCCTAAAGAGGACAAAGGGTTGAAAACTTTCATCTTCTAAATTAAATTCAGTTAAACTCTAAGCTTCAAGGAGTGATCAACTGTTTCCATAGTTCAGTGCCACAACCTTAATTTGTAAAACGGTTTCCTAGCTGTAGAAAATGAATGGCGTGAGGAAGGTTAAAACAATAGATGTTAATCTATGGCCATGAAACCCTAACATGCCTGATCTCATCTGATCTCAGAAGCTAAGCAAGGTCAGGCCTAGTTAGTACTTGAATGGGAGACCATCTAGGAATACCAGGTGCTGTAGGTGTTAACAAAAATAAAAGTAGACATTATATCAGAAGTAAAGAGCAAGAGAATTAGAGGGCATCTACCCTAGCACACTGAATGAAAAAGAGCATGGGAGGGTGAATACTACTTAGACACAGAATATGAGAGACAGACAGATGGACAGAGGGAGAGAAAGAGAGAGAAAAAACAAAAAGACAGAGAGAGAGAGAGAAGGACAAACTGAGGGAGAAAATAGTGAATTAAAGTGATAATTAAACTAAACACTTTTTAAAACTTCACTATATTTAAAAATACTCATT
Organism: Rousettus aegyptiacus; assembly: GCF_014176215.1. Lineage (NCBI taxonomy): Eukaryota > Metazoa > Chordata > Mammalia > Chiroptera > Pteropodidae > Rousettus > Rousettus aegyptiacus. The sequence goes on from NW_023416286.1 coordinate 30,469,879, forward strand.
CTTTCAATCATAAATTCCAGAAACATGATTCTTTGATGACATTGATTTGAGAGAAAAAAAAGCTAGAGTGTTTCCATGACGGACATATTTAAATTTTTATTTAAAATTTGGAAATATGACAGATAACTTGAATGTTCACGACATGTATTTATTTTCCTTTCTAGCTTTGAAAAACACAAATGTTGATTGTCATATGTTTATGTATATGTATGTGTGTGTGTGTGTGTGTGTGTAAGTCAATGACTAGGGCTACATAACAGAGAATTTAAATACTGTAAAGTGACCATGCCGGTCTTACAGTGATAACCCAGTAATACTGTTTGGCTGTTGAGAACCCATTACACAATTTCCCCTATCAGTGTTTTTTCTTTAGTTACTTTTATCTTACTTCCTTAATTCAATCAAACCTCCTTTCAGATACCATCATATCTCACCTAGAAAGAATCTGATAAATTTAACTATACAAAAGGACTTATACAACTGCCCATGTCTTCAAACAGTGAGGGGAGAGAGGTTTCTATTTTAATCAGACACTACTTGTAAGGTAATGCTTCTCTAATAGAGACATGTAGAGAAAAGTTGAGGCCAGAAGACTCACAAAACCATGAAATATTGACTGACTCCCATCTAGAATAATTCTAACTCTAATTGACATGTTTTCAAGTTATTTTACTATATTTCAAAAATTTTAGGTATAAGAATATTTTGGCAGTTACGTGGTCAAAATTATTCATATGTTGACATTTCAAACTCCTTTTTAGTATATAAATACTTGTTTCAAAACACCATATCTTAATTACGATACAGATATATAGACTATAAAAATATGTATATATAATACAATTTAAAAATATATTAACAATATTTAATGGCTTAATATAATGCCAGTGTTTATACTAATATACAGTTTCAATATGTAAAAAGCACTGTAAGTGAAGGACATAAATGATTAGATTATTTTAACCTTTATACTTAGACATTTGAACAGCTCAAATAACTATTCTTTGTAATTGAAGAGGTTCTACTACAGGGGTCAGTATATTCCTGCAAGCAAAAGCATTCTAGAGAGCTGTGAAATTCAACCGATTGAAAGAAAGCAGCTGGAGTCTGGTTTTGGAGCTGCTACTACAAATGAAACACAGTATATATGTATATGTATGTATATATCTATAATCTATATCATCTATATCTATATTATCTACATCTTTATCTGTATCTATCTGTATCTATACCTATCTATATCTACACCTATCTACATCTATATCTAATCATCTATATCTTTATCTTTATCATTAATATCTATTACTATGTTATCTATATACAATGTTTTTATACATATCTCTGAAAACAAGTATATCCTCAGCATAACTGATAACATTTACATTCTGTATTTTATTGATTAAACCATTCAGAAGATAAACTATTACAGTGAGACTTTCTGGGTCAATGATGCCTACATAAAACATTATGTCCCATATGCACGTTTTCAGTGAGGCCTGCAATAATGGATACCCTTTATACCACCTTTACATTGTTCAAGGCATTCAAAACACACCAAACCATTACAGAGTTTATTTCTGGATCAATGACTACAAACCTTATGCATAATATCACATCCTTATTCTCGGTAACGTCAGAATATAGATTACACACTAGCGAGGACAGTGTTTAGAAACTAATAAAATATACTTCTGTGAGGTGCGCATTTATTCTACTTACTGGTGCTAAATAGGAATTTTTCCTAATGAACGACTTATCAAAACACAGAAAGCATTTGAAAGCAGCATTACTGATTGGGTTAGGTTTTACTTAAACTACTTGGTTTAATTATAATGATTAAGCTGCCTATTGGGGATTCAATTTTTAATGACTTAATTTAATGTGCCCTCCATTAAAATGTCACCTTGAAAAGTTTTTCTTTATCCTGTTATCAACTTACTAAGTCACCAAAAAAAAGATAAGCATCATCTGAAAAACAGCTACTGAAGCAAGTATAAATTTTTGCCTATAGATTTAGATTTGTAAGTAATATTGCTTTTTTCTCCTAACGTGGTTGATTTCTGCATTTGAGGCTTTATTTTTTTTTGGAGGGGGGGAGAAGGGATAAAGAAAGAAGTAAAAAATAAATAAACATAGCGTATCTCATGTCTTTTATTATTATTTATCATTATTATTTTATTTATTTATTTATTTATCTATTTATTTATTTATTTTTATTACCATCAGCCTTGAAAGACTGTGGCGTAAGCCAGTGGTATACTGGAGTCCATTCATACTGGCTTCACCTGAGTTGATTGTTAAAATTGCAAGCTTGTTGACATATCAATACCCTAAATTCTGATGAGGTGGAGGTACTTGCAAAAGAGAAACCTCAAAACACTACAAATCAAAGCTAGCTCAGAGCTGTTTGTTACACATTTACCAAAGCACCATTTGTTACAACTAATCAGCATTAAATTCAAGAAATATTCTTAAATGTTTTTGCTACTGAATTGTGTCCTCCTACAATTCACGTGTTGGAGCCCTCACCCCCAATATGACTGTATTTGGAGGAAAGGCTTTTAAGAAGGTAATTAGGGTTAAATGAGGCTGTGGCTATAGGGCCTAAATGCAAAATAACTAGTGTCCTTATAAGAAGAGGGAGAGACAAAAAAAGACGTGTGTGCACAAAGGAAAGGCTATGTGAAGACACAGCAGGAAAGCGGCTATCTGCAAGTCAAAGGGAAAGGCCTCAAGGAAAACCAAACCAGTCAACACCTTGATCTTGGACTTCTATCCTCCAGAACTGAGAGAATAAATTTCTGTGACCTAAAATTTCTAATAATGATCAAACCATTAGAGTGAAGAGCACCAATATGCAAACATACAACTTATAACCTAAAAGAGCTTGTAACCTTGTACATAAGATATATGTGAAAATTATAATGCAAGAGTGTATGTATGGTAAAAAAAAAATAAAAAATAAAAAAAAGAAGAACTAAATAAGCTCGCTGGAAGGAAGAGGAAATATCTGGTTGGGAAAATCAAGTTCATGGAGGAGGAAGCAAATGAGCTGAGTTTTAACAAATCGAATTTTGATAAGTGACAATAAAAGATAGCTTGATAGGTCAAAGGCAGAAAAATGAGAAACACAAAACATTTGAAAAATTACTGATAATTTAGTTTCGTTACAGCTTGGGCTTAATGTAGGAGACTAGTCCAAATAAGTACTTTAAGAAAATTAATCAGAGAGCCAGAAAGGACTGCTGGACAAGGACACTGTTTTAGAGATGGGGACCATAACTAAGGTCACTGAACCAGCACAATTCAGAGCTGGGGACAGATTCTGGAACTGGACTTCCTATGGTGAGAATTAAATGAGTAGTATAAGAAAAGTTCTTAGATTTGAGACTGGCATGTACTGAGTACTGTGTATTCACTAAAAGAAGAATGAATAAATTAAAAGCTCTAGTGATAATTATAGGATGTGGACTTGACAAGTAATGATTGTATTAGTCGTCTAAGGCTGCCACAATGAAGTACCATAGCCTGGATGGCTTAAACTGTTGAAATTTATTTTTTACCCTTCTGGAAGCTAGAATTCCATGATCGACGTGCTAGCAGGTAGCTTCTTCTGAGGTCTCTCTACTTCGCTTGTAGGTGGCCATCTTGCTCTTGTGTCTTCATATGGTCTTCCCTCTGTACCAAATTTGTGTCCAAATTTATACTTATGAGGACAGCTGTTATATTGAATTAAGGTCTCCCCTAAGGACCTTATTTTAACTTAATTACCTATGTCCATATACCATCATATTCTGAGTTACTGGGAGTTAGAAATTTGACATATTAATTTCTAGAGAACACAATTCAGCCATTAGCATTGATAAATAGAAAATTAAAAAATGGCATAACCATTCACATGGTCCAATGATTGTGAGAAGGAAAAAAGTAAAAGATGGTTCCAACACTTAAGTCCATGGACAGGATTGGCTCTATTAACAGAATGTTCCAATGGGCCATGGACACTTTTCTAATCATCATGAAAGGATGAAGTACAGATTTTAGTGTCCAAAAGTTTCAGATTCAAATTCCAACCCTGCTTTGAGATCTCTTTAAATCTCAGTGAATGTGTCTACAAATAACAAATTTTAAACATTAATTTTGTAATATTTCTAGAAGGAGTAAATGAGATAAATTCTGTAAAAGTGTTCAGAATAGCATCAAACATAGAGGTTTGGAAAAATTTTTTTTTCTTCATTATGTTGCATGTTATTGTTATTATATTGTAGAGAAAGGTAGAGAGATGCCAAAGCACCCCCTTGTTCCTAAGGTTTAACACAATGTTAGAATTCTCCTATAAACAGTTTTATCTTTAGTGGTGTGAAGTTTATAGAATCCCTTAGAAAGTGAGGGTTCCGTAAACTTATCTGACACTTGGTGGTAGGACAACTAAGTAAAGGCATTGTATAATGAAGAGAGAAGTATATAATGAGAAGAATGGTATTTTATTTAAAAAATTTTGTCCTAAGACTGACCATATTTACAATAATTATTCCTCTCAAAATTAAATTCAGGATTTACATTTTCATTTTGTTTATTCCATATTCATACCTCACATTATAAGTATGTCTTGGACAAGCTATCTAATGCTCATTTGAAAAATGAAGAGAAAAAAGTGATCATGATTGTCTAAAGCAAGTAAAATTGCTAAAATGAATATTTTATAATTCAGAATTTGGTGCTTTGCCTAGTGGTCCATGAAATGCAAAATAATTAATTTAGATATTATACATTACCATTGGATCTGAATTCAGAATGAAGATTATATTTCATAATTGAATGTCTGGTGCAGTCTCTAGTTAGTATTATACTATGGAGATATTGCATTACAGACAACAGTATGGTCATATGGTCATATGTTTTCCTTTCTATCTATCAGGAAGTTTCATAATTTGGTCTTTAAATCCATGGAGATAAAGGGAATGTGCTTATACAAAATCTTTCTGTTTTACTCTTCATAAAGTAGCTTTCTTACATAATTTATAAAATATTTAATTTTTTTATGTATCAAGTGGCATTTGTGATATTTATACTTTAAGTTTTAGGAAAAGTGGCTGTATTAAATGGACGAATTTAACCTGTAAAATATCCTGATTTTAATAATCATTTAAAAAATGTTGATGTCAAAATGTACACTCTTGTTTTCTTAAACAGAGTACAATAACAATCTTATTACTTTTGGTACCCTAGAATTTTCGTTATTTAGGAGCAAATTTTCCACCTTCATACAGTCCAGGGACTAATTCAGAACCCAGTGGGCTGTACAGGGTGGAGCCGTTTGCCACTCCTCCCCTCCAAAGTGTCTGAGAATTCTTGCTTTATTGTGCCCACGTGACTGAATTCCTACTTTTGATTTTCACTCTTCTATTTGCTATCAAGCTACAAAGTTGTCCTTCATTCTTGTATTTATTCACCTTTCTTTTTGAATCAGTTGAGAGGAGGGAGATAATCCTCAGACACAGCATCTCTCTACAACAGAGCTCAACTTGGGCAAGTCATTTCCTTTGTAATTTGTGGGTGGTGGGGCGAGGGTGGAGCAGTATGGGTAAGAGGAATAAATGGAATGGCATATGGAATAGGCAAAGCATCTGGTCTCCAGAGGTGATGAATGGCATTAGTACTGACAGCCCAAAGACTTTCTTCATTGGTGACATCTATCCTCCTAGGTAAATAAAATTGCCAACTATTTCAAAATGTTATTGTATTTTAACTTTACATAACCAAGAATTATACATCTGAAGAGTCACAACCCCTCACTCAAGGCAAAGAATAATGACTACTGTGTTTTCATTTACTCCATGTGGACAAGCATGAGATGGAAGAATGGTATCCTGAGCTATTAAATAATATCACAATTACATACAGACCTTTAGTTCAAGACATGAGACTATGAGTTACTAAACAAGTTTCATACACAGGCATTACATATCCCCTGACAAGTATCTAACTTGTGATAAAGAATACTTTTGAAGATAGATTATGCACAAAATCAGTAAACAGACAATGAAAACCCACTCAAGCTGAAAAAAGAAAGTTTTAAACAATTCTAGTCGGGAAAAAAAAATAACTCACACAAGTATTAATTTATCAAACACAAAGGAATGTGTGCTTAGGTGTTACTTGTTTGGATAGAGGAGGGGCAAAGGAAATTTGCTATGTTGCTCTATATATATGACAAATCTCTATAACAATTCTGAAAACCTAAGTATCATTTATGTAGCATGGTGGGAAATTAATTCTATTCTCTGAAAACTGTTGTTGTTGTTGTTGTTGTCGTTGTTGTTGTTGTTTAATGAATATAGATTTATAGATTTCTGGGCTTTACCTCAGAACTACTAGATCAATCTTTTGAGTAGTCTATATTTTTTTCACTTGTTGTCCTGTGATTTTTATGCATATAAAATTTGAGAATTATAGCTTTAAGACTGGCATTATTGCTTTTGGATTTTATTTGTGTTAAATCATTAGAGTGTAAAGAAATACATCCATACAGAGTGTCTGACACCCTACTTAGGTTCTTCAATGCAACCAATACTAAATATGCAATGTTTCTTTCTATTTATTCATTATAATGAAGAATAAGGCATGTTCCTCCTGTATTACTAGCTCATTCAATCCATATTTATGGAACATCTATCCTGTGTTAGGAAATAACACAGTATGCTATTATGTGTTGGGGATAAAACAGCGAGCAAAGCAGACCCTATTTTTCTCTAACAGGATATACTTCCTGTTCTATTATTTCTATGAGGCTAAAAAAAAAAAAAAAAACCTATATGGACATACACACAGGTTTTCATTCAGAGAATTAGATTTTAGCTAGTCAAACTGTATGACAGTTGAAAGATCTCAGAATCAATGAGGATAAATTCACTCTGCAGTGTATGAGGTTCTATAGAACAAAACCTGTGAGTGGAATGATTTGTCTCACTACTAAAAAAAACTATTAACTATGGAAGTTGAGGCTTTGATTTGGTATTTCTGCCTGTCAAAGATTTCTTTTATCCCCAGAAAAGCATAGAGTCCACATTTGAATCCTTCCTAGCATTGAATTAGCAACTTTAGAAAGTTATAGTAATTTAATTCCCAAAGATGATAGGAGCACTTCAGATTGTTCATCCCGATATAATGACTAGACCTTCCTGAGGAAATAACAAGGGCCCAGATAGAAATATACCAAATGAGATTTCCAGTCTCAATTTCATAGCAATGACAATTACTCGTTCATATTTATAAACTCCTCCTTCCCACACACACACACACACACACACACACACATACGCATGCGCGCGCTAGCGAGAGGCGAGAGAGAGAGAGAGAGAGAGAGAGAGAGAGAGAGAGAGAGAGAGAGAGAGAGAGAGAGAGAGAGAGAGAGAAGCCTGGGGCATGGTAGCATTCAATATATTTTTAAATGTACATAATAAAACTACGTATTTTGAGCATGTCATAATATTTATAGAAAGCCACTTGTTTACTAGAAAATGTATGCTATATATATAACTTGTAAGTCTTCACAAGAATCTGGCAATGATATGTGTTTTCACTCACTTTACAGATTAAGAAACTCAAGAGAGACAGAATAACTTGTTGAAGATCAGACATCTGAGCAGTAGTCATTCTGGGCTTTGTTTTGTTGAAAGCCTAAGCATTTTCATTATGTCACAAATAGGAAGGAGACACCCCTGAACGTAAGGAAAGGATTGTTATGGAATTTGTATCTTAATGTTTTAGACTACTCTCTTTTTCCCATTCCGATTTTCACATGTTTCAACTGATGTGACGACAAAGTTTAAGGGGTCTAAAATGAAAGGCAGTAAGCAATTTACATATCACCATTAACATCACATCTACCTTGTCTCATGTGCTTATTGAATGTGGCCAGGAATAAATAAATGGCTGCTCAAATTTTTTTTCTGGCACATTGCTTCTCTGCCTCATCCTAAGAAGATTCTTTTTCCACATGTGAAAACCATACATGCTGACACCCCCGCCCCCCGAAGCAAGTTCTGTGATTTCTCTTAAGTGTCCAGCCAGTTAGAGATATCTGTGTTAATGGCACCCTAAAAGGCTTTGATAGATGATTCCTGAACAAAAATCTTATAATCTGTGTTCGGTTGCCTCTACTGTCGAGCACCCCCTAGTTCTTTAAAAATACCATTGTCAATCCTTTTCACTGTGTTTGCAGAACAACATTTATTTCCACATATTCCTTTTAAACAATAACCCTCAGGCAAATCTCAAAAGTCTTTTTAGCTACTAATGGTCCGATCTTCCTGTTCTTCAAAACAACAGCAATGACAATAACAGAAAAAAACATTCACCGGGTACTTCTTAGAGGCTGTTTCTGGCGATTTAATCATTTGCTTCTTCATTCTTTAATCGGAGTCCTTGCTTTAGCCCACATATCCTCCTTGTCAGGCCACTGGCATTTTGTTGCTACTTTAAGTTCTGTCTTCTTATTTATTTATCCTTTTAAGAAATTTTTAAACTCTTCGTTTTCCCCCAGTTTGGGTCTTTATATTCTAACTCTTCCCCTAATCTCAAATTCTGTGTTACTTCCTCTTTCTTTTATTTTTTTTTCCCCTCAGACTTTGGTTCCAGCCACATTGAGCCTATTATTTTTATCCTCTTTAATTGTCTCAATTAATTTCTAAACATTCTCCCCTCCACCTCCCTTTCATCATCTATGGGTTTCATATAAAACTACTTCTTCTGAAGTGTTTCCTGGTTCTTTTTGATTTTTATTTCAAGGGCTTATACAATTTTTCCATGCTGTTTTCTTACTAAAATCCCATTCCCCACAAACTTCATGGTGGCTTCCTTCTTTTGTTCACTGTTCTTACTTGTCATCCATCATCTTTATTCGCCTTCTCTCTCTGAAGCCACTTCTAAGTGCCTCCCTTTCTCTACATCCCCTGGAAGACTTCCCCTGCCTTCCTTGTGGCAGATGGTACTACTTTCTTATTTCTCTTCCCCCTTTTATTTTGAACCTTTGAATCTATCCCAGCTGTTATGATATGTGCTTTTGTTATGATATGTGCTTAACTAGTTTGCGTAGGAATGGCCTTTTTTCTCACAAAGTTTAGGTATGATTCTCTTTTTTACAGGGTGCACTGCATGCCTTTGTTCTCCATAACCAAAACAATGTTCCTTACTACATGCTCATTATATTTATATGGTTTGTGGAATCATACATATAGCGTGGAGGATTCTTATGCCAGCCAAATTTCTTCTTTGAATCTAAGTGGCTAACCTCATTCTGACTCTACCAGTTTTATTTTAATTTTATGTTATACTATTTAAAATTCTTAACTCACTTTCTAATTTTAAATGAAAGTGTTAAAATTGGGGGAGAAAAACATTACAAACGAGGTCACTAAATTTTCCACATACGCTGATATGCTGAGGAAAATAAATGCATATCTTTATTCTTGACTTGCTAAATAGAATAGCACAGTTGTCTTTATAATTGTATTTCCTTTTCTCTTGGTGTTGCCTCTAAAGTCATCCCCATCTTTCTATTGCTTTGAAGCTACAAAGCAACTCTATTCTTTGTTTTATGGGATTTGAATGAAAGACAGCATGTCCTTGTAGGCCATTCTAATTGAATTAATGACCAGGGTCTCTTCCATAGATTTTCTGGTTGCAAAGCTTTGTTCATCCTTTCTGGAGGAGGGAGGAATTCTCTCTCTCTCTCTCTCTCTCTCTCTCTCTCTCTTTCTCCCCCCCCCCCACACATGTACACACAAGCACTTTTTAAGTTTAAATATCTTGATATATCCTTAAAATAAGCATATTAAAGCAGTATACCCGTCTATAGATTATCTAGTTGAATTTCCTCCATTTTTCACTCATTTCACACATGAAGAAAGATCTTTCAAAATAATTCTAGGTGTTCTTCATGTCTTTATACAACCTTAAAAAAGTAGACAAACCAAATTACTTTTTCATCTCTTCTCTGTTTTTCCCTTTCTTGATCTTTCTAATATATAGACATTTTTTCATTTTCTTTTAAATAAATTCTTCCAAATTTTTGGTCGACAAATCAGAACAACAGAAAGGAAAACAAATGTCGAGTCTGTTATGTCTGCATTTGTATTTATTCTGTTGTTCTGACAGTTCCTCTGTCTTGCATATTATCCCGCACCACACTCCATAATTCTTGGTCCACTGACTTGACTGCCTATATTATCTTCTTTGTCAGGCAAAGTTCTCAGTCCAGTGGATTCTTCTCACCACGTTTCCAGACGTTCTTATGTGAACAAAAGGAGTAATATTCATGTAGAGGCTATTTTGTGTATCTATAGCCTAGAATTTCAATTTAGTTCATTTTCTTTAATCCCTGGGGTTCAAATTAATCTAGAATGGACTCAGGAATCAAGAAATTTTCTTTTAATTCATGCAACATTTTTGTAAGGTTAGCAAAGAATACACTGTTACTCTATATTCCATAATTAAAAGTTTGAAAACAGAGAAACCAAGTAACTAGACAAAACTCCTCAGGAAAATCAGTGAAAATGAATGTCTAAATTCTAGTCCTTTGGATATGACCAGAATTCTAGGTCCTTGACTCCACTGAAGATTTGCACAATTCTACTCTACCCTGTGCGATGATTTTAAATTACTGAATTATACATATTGTTCGTGTGTGTGTGTGAGAAATAAATGAAAAGAATAACGGAGTAATTGATTTTATACACATTCTGGCAAATTAACAAAGAGTTGAGTCAAAATTCTATTTCAAAATAATTACTAAATCTAACTACATAATTTTCCTTCATCTGTATAAGGGCTAAAAAACATGATTTTTTGAGTATTAGGGACTAATAGTTTTAGGATTTTTTAGTTTGGCACACAATTCCAACTATTTTCCATTAAATACATATTAAAAGTTACATATATAAAACTCAATTACATATAACTCAATAAATATAATATAGCTCATACTAATTAAATGCTAATAAGAAGCCAGGCAACATGCTGAGTATTTTATGTGCCCTACTTTATTTATTCCATACAATGGCTCTATGAAGTAGGTACTTTTATTATTCACATTTTACAGATAAAAATGAAAATAATAAATAGTATCAATTTGACTAGTGTCATATCACAAATAACTGGTAGGTTGGAATTCAAACTCAGGGAATCTGGTTACTCTTAACCATCAAAACTGCATTGCAATACAGATACTTCTTTTTTGCCACCATGTGTAAAATGTGTTCTTGCAAAGCTTTCTCAATATCGGAAATATTTTCCATAATATGGCCCAAAGGTGTTTTGTTTGTTCATTTATTAATTTATTTTTTGTTGTTTTGTTTCTGTGCTTGCATATTATTACTTTTTCCAGAGAAGATACATAGATTTTCAAAAGCATAACTCTTCCTAGTAGGCAGTTTTGATGCAAAAATTATGTTATTGAAAGAAAAACACTTTTGAATTTGAATTTTGGCTTCTGAAATTAATATGACTATTGTTTGTTGGTTCAAATCAGTATGTATTATTTGTGCAACTACAATCTGTACAGAATGTAATTAACCTACAGGAAAGTAATAGGGTAATATCTTGCAAGATCATCAGGTAATACCTTGTTTTGATTCCCTAAGGAACTACCATCTGTTCAGTTTTTTTAAATGGTGAAAACATGATAAATATTTGTTATATAGAAAGGGCATGAAGAGAAATAAAAATAGAAAAAGAAACACAGGCACACACAGAAACTGGCAAATACTTAAAAGAGTTATATTTTCAAGAAGCACAAAAACAGATTTAAGTAGGTTAATAAGAATTAATTATAAGGCACAAGACTTCCTTAAGAAATCAGAGTTAAAATGAAGATTGCAAGTATATTATTTTGGAGTTCATATTGAAAAACTAAATTTATTAAATATTTTGGAATGTGTCAATGAAGATAAATAAAATCTTTAACTTTCGAGGTTTGTTTCTAATGTCTAAGAAACACCTAACAAAATGTATTCATTAATCAAGGCAATTATGCATGTATTTAAATATGTGCATTGAATATCTATTTTCCATGAAGCAATGTACAGAATGTACCGTATAATTATTCTGTAAAAATTCCTACACATTTTGGTAAAATGCATCTTGAAATTACAAAGAAAAAGAAAAAAGAAGATAAACTTCATGTACTTGAGTACAAATCCCTACAACCACCATTTACCATCCAACCCTGAAAAAAACTCTTGAGTTGCTACAGTTGAGTGCCCTGATGTTATTTATCACAGCAATTAATTTAATCCTGTATGCTTCTCGGGAACTGCTAATGCTGGACTTTTTTTCCTTTAAAGTACTAATGAACAAAAAATGATTCATTTTATTAAATTGATCATTTGATATCTAACACATAACAGAATAGACATATATGTCTTGATTAGAAATAAGAGTATCTGCAAAAAATTATGGGTATTTTCTCACTGCAATGATCATCAAACTAGAATTTCATATTTAAGATCGATCTTTCAGGAAAACATTTCTACACATAACATTATCTAAAAAGCCATAGATATTCTGATACCATAAAGAAGATATTACTAATTGAACTGCCAACAAGCAAATTAACCCCTCCATGTGCAAATTATATATGGCTGAATTTATAGTAAATGAGTTTTTCAAAGGGGTATGTTTGACATTTTGTGGTAAGAATATGTCTTCCTTTTACCTTCATGGTTATCCCGTTCATATCCAATCAAATGCTGGTGATTCCTGAGTTACTTGAAGACACTGCCAATAGTGGAAGGTAAAAAATGACTCCTTAAAGTGGCAGCACTTTTCTAACAGCATGAACTATTATCTGTGTGACAGTAAAACTCTGGTAGCCTAGATTAGTAGATAGCCTATGAATCTATAATTACTTGTCCAGACATTTGATTTTAAGAAACAAGAAAAAGGAACAGAAAGGCATGTTATTAGGATATAAAATTACAGAAGGAAAAAGAGAACGAATATTCTTCAAGTAGACTTGAACACACTTAGTACAAATTCACAGTAGCACACAGTACTTTTGCACAGTAGTTATTTAAGATATTTATGTAGAGAGAATGTTAGGAAAATTTTATGCTAAAGTAGAATACAATTAAGATCATCCAGATTTTAAACAAGACAATCTTCTATATAGAAAATTGGTTCAAGAATTCTGAAGAAATTGCAATAAACCTCAGTACTTTTTTAATGTCAGAAGCTATAAATTATTGTGGGTTGGTTTTTGTTTTTGTTTTTGGAGAACTGATTTTTATAATGATTGCAACGGACTGCTGTCCTGGGTCTGGATAGTTCAATGTACCTTGAAGCAAATCCAGAAGAACGAGATAAGCCTGTAACGAACTGAGGTAATTATGCTTATTTCTTTTGAAATGTATTTCTTTGAAAATGGGTTTAATTTTCTTTCCGACTTTCATTACGTTTACTGAAGTCAAGTATAGTTGCATAAGGTTTCCTTTCCTTGACAGCCAGCAATTACTTGGTGGTGTTTTGCAGTAATATTTGCATCTAGATAATGACTGTTCAAAGAATTGAGGATTAGCAGTTATCACAAGATTAAACGTTTAGTTTCCATATTTATTAACACTTAGAATAATATCGTAAAAAGACACACTTTATTTCTTACTACCACATTCTAACTTATTTAAAGAAAGTGAAAAATTCTATAAAATAATATTGAATGTAGTCTCTTCTGACTATATTTGATAGTATCTATTCTCAAAATAATCCCTTGCATCCTGCAAATTTTTTAAAAAGTGAAATAAGTGGAAATTTTGTTCTGAGGTAGCAAAGAGTATTCACTTTGCAAATCTACCCATTAATTAACAGGAGAACATTATATGTGATTTAAATATTTGTACTTATATAAGGTTGCTTATAAATTAGACTATAATTTTTATAAAGAAATGAGTTATGATATGTAGAATGCCTTAATATTCAGAAGAGGAATAATAATTTTCTAAATGTGAAAACAATGCCTTTAACTGTTGGGCTTTTCCTTTCAGAGTAGTTTCTCACCCAAGGGCAAGTGCAAGACTGAACAGACACAAACAATCTCAGCGCCACTATTTTAATTTCTGGCATTCACAGCATTTAGCATTTGAATGTCTCAAAGGAAAACAACCACTTTCATTTTTGCCTCCTGCAGCCACCCTGTCAGGGGAGAGGTCTGGGCTCAGAAACTGCAGCTCATTAAAATGAAGAATTTTCCCTGACTTTGATATTCACAGTTCACTGGGGACGTACTACCTGTTCGCTGAGTTATTTTGTCTGGAAGGGGGTTGCAACACAGCAGACTATACTTTAATTAAACTGTTTTAATCAAATTCATTAGGTCTCCAACATTTATAGAACACATTGAATTATGATACTGATATTCCTAGTATACATTTTTTACATTGTCAAGTTTTCTACCTCCCTTATTTAATTGGTGCATTGAGCAAAATTCAGAACAATACTTTCATCTACCTCATAAATGTCTTACTGCATACGAGGTACATGCTTTTTGTATTTTCAAGCAAACAGCTACTGCTGCTTTCAGGTGAGTATACATTTTTCAGCTCGTACACATTTAGTTTTAGAGTTATTTTCTGAGAATGGAAGATTTGTCATTCCAAATTGAATTTTGTAAATAAAAAGTCTTACTATTTCACTATTTACCTTTATTACCATATCGCAATTGGAGTAGAAAGGTTTAAAACATAACAATTCTTTTTTAAAAAGTTTGACAAGGTAACACACAATCACAATACACTAATTGCGTGGTAATTTTTTTATAATAGAGATTGGCTTTAGACTTCTAAATATACCATTTTTACTAGCTGGCTTCTGCAGACAAACTACAAAAAAAAAAAAATAGACACTTCTTGTGCTTCCTGAGAAATTTTTGTTTCATCATTTAATGTCTGCGAATAATTTTGGCTCTTCTACATTCCAGCAGAGAAAATAGAAGTTCTCAGGCCAAGTTTAATGACTTCTAAAATTCTCAATTTGTTTATAAAATAAGAGCTCAGTCATTTTACACAAGTATAACATTTTTTAAATAAATCATAAATAAGTACACAACTATAAAAGTGTGAAACAGAAAGGCCTTAAATTTGTGGTTGAACAATCTGACAGCTAATAGGGCAAAGGTTAATGTTATCAAAAGTACAATAGATGTCTATTTTACAGCTCATGGATTTACTGTTTGCAGGGAACAACTCGTATAACAATAATTCATTTTGAGGAAGTTATTACATTTGCATTTAATCCACTGCAGATATTGACACGGCATGCCAAAATTTGTAGAGTACTGGAAGTGTTCTGGAAACATCAAAAAAAATTATCTGTGAAGGTGAGGACCTGTATATAAGGTGATAAGATAAATGTGGGTCAGACTACAAGCTTTGAATATGTTTGAGGATTTTATAATTTTAAGTTATATGGAGCCATTGAACATTTCCAAGTATCGGATTGACATAAGTTAAATAGTTTTAGGAGCAATAATAGGGTTATGGTGCACAGAATAAATTAGAGTATGAGAAAATTACAAAGAACTTGAATTGGTGAGACTGATATTTAATCTGACGAGGTGACAGAAACTTATATTAGAATCATAACAGAAAAAAAAAAGGGTAGTAGTAGAAGATATTTTGAAAAAAGAATCTAAACCTTTGAAAATGCAGAACTAGAGGTCTGGAGAGTGATGGTAGCCAGATATGAAAGTTTGGAAGCAGATATACAATACAAATAAGGGAACCATAGGAGAAGGTGAGAAATATAAGAGGATAGAAGAGAGGAGTTTAAGTTTAAATTTTAGGGATATTTCACATGGGGTAGGTAAGAAGAAGAATTATACGTATAGAAAGAGAGAAATAGTTGTCAATAAAAGTAGGAGAACTAGAAAATGTAGGATCCTCGTTAAGGCTAACAAAGAATAAGCTTTAGCAGGAAGGTTTATCGAAGAGTCAAATACTAGCAAGGACAAGGACAATCACTACTGGATATAACCAAAGAACTTGGAAATACAGATGTCATGGGTGACTTTTGTGGGTAGAATTCAAAGTAATGGTTAGAGACAAAAACAAGGTTACAAATTAAGGACACTGGGTCGCAAGGCATCATAGCTAAGGTTGTAGTTCACTCTTGTGAGAATGGTAGAAAGTGAAAGGTAGAGAAAGAGTTGTAGAATAAAATGAAGAATTTTTATTTTTAATGTGGAAGATCTAAAATTATTAGGATAGAAAGGGAAACAAAACCTAAAGAATGAGAAATGAAAGTTGGTGAAAAGTGTGGGAGTTAATGAAGGAGGTGGACAGCATAGGGCATGATATGCATTATCTTTCCTTCTTCAGTTTGGCTAGGCATACATCATGGAGCATACAACTTTCACTCTGAAAAACCATTCTTATCAGTGACTTAAAATATTTTAACACTGACCACCTTCACTTTAAATCCACTGTTTGTCATAGTATATTAAAATATTACATTGTAAAACTGTGTCAACCTGAATGGGTGTATGTTTGTTAGATTTTCCTCTGAATTTTTATAAATTGAAAGTATCACCATGAAGAATAAATATTTATTGAGGTGCATGGCAGAATACTTTTCCAGTGCTTAAAATAAATGATATTGTTTTGAATATATAATTTTATCAGAAAGCCACAAAGAAAGAAAAATGAATTTTTTTTTTCACAAGCAGTAAGTCACTCAGAAGACTTTCAAGAATCAATGAGATTGGCAAGTAGTCATTTTAATATTACTGATGCAACTTTCATTTATTCCTTGACAATTCACAGGGGAATAATTTCGAGGCTTAAAAAGCCTAAAAACATGATCCAGTTGTTACAGATTATTAGGATAGCCACTGAGGAAGAACTATGACAGATTCATATTACAATTCATTTATTTCTCAGGATATATTTTCTTCTAGGTATAAGTGAAGCAGTAAGTTTGAGATTTCCTATAATCCTCTCCTTGATCGCAGTGAACTCACACAACTAACCACATTTCTCCTTTCTAACACCTGCAAGTAAAGCAATCCAAATCATTTAAGCTCATCCTAGGACTACATAAAAATGTCTACAAGTTATCATTTCTTGATCTACAGAATTTCTTTAACATCATTTCCTTTGCCTTCTTCATCACTTTTCACTCTTACCTTTTCAATTTCACCAATTCAAATACATCTTGGCTCCAGTTTCAATCTGGCTCCATGAACTGACAAGTATGTTTTGACCTAATATTCCCAGCTGATTTTTTTGCACATGTGTAGGTCACAAAATCAAATTATCTTGATGCTTTATAGGACATAATGTTAGGTACAAGGTAAAACAGGAGGACTGGAAATGACCAGTTTGGACCAAGCTACTGTCATTTCATATCTCATTAAGTAAGAGGACCAAATGAGAAATTCCAAATCAAGGCTCTTTACTTAGAAGATCTGTCCTTTTACTTGGTATCATTTAAAATCATTAATTTTTAAGAAGGAAATGGTGAGCCATTTGGTAAGAGTGTTTTACCTCGATAACAACAAATCTAAACCAAAATATAGGATTTAAAATTGGTAGAAGTGCTATTAACTAGGATGTGCCTTCCAATTTTGTATTTAGTTATACATCAAAAAGCATTTTGAAAACAGACTACAGTTAATCCAACAAATTTATAAGAAAAGCAACCACAACTCAGAAAATTCATATGATATTCCCAATTGATCTAGACTACAAAGCATTCAGGTCTAAGTTTAGATCTGAATTTTTTTACTGATGCAAGAAAATAAGCTATATTTCTAATTTGTGAAATTAAATCAGTATTAAGCAATGTTAGCTGCAGCAACAGGACGAAAAAACTTTCAAATTTCAGTGGTTCAACCCTACAGAATTTTACTAAATCTAAACTGGATGAGCCAGATTAGTGGGTACTTCTCTTCTAGGGTGATCAGAAACTCCAAATCCTTCCAATAAATGGGTTTACAATCTTGAACATGTGGCTCCCAAAGAAAAGAATATGGACGATCATGCATGAAAATTTTTAATAGTCTAGGTGTGGAACTGGATCACACCACTTGTACTATCAAGCTTTTGTCTAGAACTCCCTCTTTGGCACACCTAACCATGCAGGAAGATGGGAAAACTTTATCTGTGTCCCAGTAGTCACTGTCACAAGATTATATAATGTTTATGTTGTGGAAATTAGTTTATTTTCTTTTTTTTTTTTAACTGGAATAGCCAGAAGTTTAATGTTGTTGTTGTTTTTTTATTAAATCCAGGTCCTAGGATATATAAAATGAATGAAGTCTAGTTTTATTGTTTCATTTCTTTGTTCTTTTCTATGCCTCTGCTGAATGCCTCATGTACAGGAGGTTTTTAACGTTTGTTAAGCTGAAGTGCATTACTAATAATATAAGAAACGTGAGAGTCTACAAGGCTACTGAAAAGTCTAGGTTCCATAATGTTATTAATTCTTAAAAATGCTCATAAGAATTCCATAAGAGATTCTATAAATTTTTTTGTGAAGGACAATATGAGATCGAGTATTTTAAATTAACACTTTAAACCATAATGTTTGTCTTTCTCTCGACACTCTAAGTGCTCGGCATATTCATTAACTGAACTACTGATATAATAGGTGTTCATTGTGTGCCTTATGCATCAAATATTGTGGATATAAGAGTAAACAAGTAAGATAAAGCTCCCGCTCTTCTGGAGTGTTCATTTAAGAAGAATAAAGAACAGAGACAAGGCAGGCAATAGAAAAGTAAACAAATGAATAAACCAAAAAAATTCAGATGCTGAAAAAAAGTAAAGAAAAACAAAATGGAATATTTTGAAAGAATATGATGTAGGTACATTCAATTTAGGTTACACATTTAAGAAAAAACCTCTTTGAAGCAGACCGACTTCATGGGCTTGTTGCCTGTGCAGTTACAAAGGGGTCCAAATTCAGATTTTTCCACTTGGCTTAATGCTTCCCTGTCACTGCATTGAAATTATTACCAATTTTATCTTTGAACTTGCGTTTCATAAATGAAGCCCAATGGGACAATGTAACATGCACATAATCAGAGGAGATATATTTAACGTGAGTGTCCATTCTTCCTTGCACCCTCAATCACCTGTAATGTCATGGCTCATTGGCTCATAATTCTGTTGAATCTACAGTATATAGGAGTTCAGCAAGACTCAAAGGAAGTACAAGGTAAGCATGCCATGTCTAGGACTAAGTAGAAAAGGATGCTGACAGCCTCATTTCAAGGCAGTGGTGTTCAACTAAATACACATGACCTAAGAATCCTATCACATATTTTCTTACTCATGGTACTTCCCTGCATTAGCCAGCCAATAACACTGAAATTGATGATGTAGACAGAAAGGCAAAGATTGTTCCTTTTCCTTTCAATCTTTTGTCACTCATCAGTAAGCCAAGTTGGAATGTATCGGTAGTTCGAGCACATTTCCAGAAGTCAAAAAAAAGCAGAAGAGTTAGTTTTCTGCAGCATTTCCACTACTGTGGTAAGGACAAAATTCATACGTATGTGTGAGCTGCAAATTTTGAATTGTGTAAATTTGTTGCTGCTATGAGTTAAAGGTTCTTATATTAGCATTCAAAACTGCCATGTACAATACGAAGATAAATGTTAAAATTTATGCTAGCAATTTAAATTTTAATCTTTTTACTCAGAATGATATTAAACAGATAATTTAAAAAATACCATTTGAAATAGAGAGAGACTATGGAAAAAACAAAAAGTGTTATATTTTAGTATGTTCAATTACATTCTTTTCTTGCCTTTTGAAAAAAGGGCACCATATTTTCATTTTGCACTAGCTTCACAAATTTGTAGGTGGCTCTGCTCTGAGAATGACATTGGAGGTGATATCTTCGTGACAAAAAATGTCAGTTTTAACAAGATAGGAGGAAGTCCATTTTTCATAAAAGGAAATATCCGTGCAAATGATTGGAGATGGGGATAAGCTAATTGTGTTCAATGAAAAAAAAAAAAATGAGGCCGATGTCTCTGTAATACAAAGAAAGTTGTCCAAAATAAGGCCAGAGTGGTGGGCTGAAGCCAGAGCATGTAGGCCTTAAAATGTTTTTCTCCTGTTTATATTGGGCAGCTATTGAAAGTTTAACACAGAGGAGGTACATGATTGATATAGATAATATAAAGATTATCTTCATACAACAAAATGAAGCACTGAACTATTGCCAAGGGATTCACTCCTGTTATAAATACTTAGAAAGGAGAAGTAACAACTACCAACCATGTTTAAAAATATGGCCAAGCACAAAGGAAACTCCCTGAAAATCAGAGGTGAGAGAGAAATAAAGGCCTTAATTGTAATCAGAAGCTGACAACATACCAGATTGGAAACTTTTGTAGAATGCTAACTCTAAACAGGGAAGTAAAATAAGGTAAAGAAGCTAAAACTGAGTCTCCTACCAGAGCTCAAAGTCTTGAAATACTTTTACTTCTATAGAAACTTAAAAACTTCTACCCACTGGCACAAGGAAGTAAAGAAATCTGGAGTAGGTCAAAGAAACCAAAACCTTCTTCATGAACTGAAATACTAATCAGAACTCAATTAGTAAGATGATAAAAGATTTGAAAACAATCTCTGAACTTGATGTAAGATGTAATTACTAGAATTTATGTCAAAAGTAAATACATATTTCAAATAAAAAATGTATAAATGTTTACAGAAAATGACTCTGACAAAAAGCAATAAATAATAGCACATAGGCTATAAATTATGACAAAACAAACATTGGGAGATAGTTAATATATCTTGTAAGTTTTAAACTATAAAGCAGAATAATAATGCATAGATCATATAAAACAGAAGTAATTAAATATTTAGCATGACCCACAAAATTTGTAATGTATATATATATATAATGGAATTAGAGATAAATTTATGAAATTAAATTTATGAAAACATATCATATTAAATACAAAGAAAAAGAAAGACTGGATGTTTACAAACAAAGCATTCAACTTAAGAGGTTAGAGAAATACCAAAGAGAAAAAACAATAGAAGTAAAATAATGAAAAATTAAGATAGAAGTAAAAATGTAAAACATAAAAGATATTATAAAAGATCGAAAAACCAAAATTGAATTTTTAAAAAGCTAATAAAATGGAAAAACCTCTAGCAAGACTGATAAGAGAATGCTAATAAAAATGTTAATAATGGAAAGGATATACAAAAAAAAGAGACAAACAAATCATAAAAGAACACACCAAAGAACTTTATGTCAATAAATTTGAAAACTTAGATAATAGAAAAACTTTTAGAAATGTTTTGCAGATTTTATCAAATCTTCAAGGGACCAATAACTCTTTTGTTGTAGAAATGTACACGGAGAATGTCTTTTTATGAGGTGAGTTTATCTTTATGGCAAAACTTTATAAATAAACATTATATAGATGAAAACGTGTGCATGTATATACATGCAAAAATTCTAAATGTTAATAATGGAAAGGAGAGAGAAATAACAACTGATTCTAACACAGTGTAAAAATTACAAAGTAATCAAGTTAGGTTTATATTGGAAATGCAAGGATGAGTTAATATTAGAGACTCTTTTTAAAATTTCTTTTTCTTTAACTGCAATTAGTATACAATCTTATATTGGTTGTATTAATTTCAAGTGTTCAGTATAATGATTTCACATTTTAATACGCTACGATGTGATCATCTCACTAAATCTAGTAATCATCTGTCACCATGCAAACTTATCATAGTATTATTGACTATATAGTCCTTTTCCCTCATTCATTCGTCCCCCAACCCCTCCCTTCTAGTAACCATCCCTTTGGTTTCTCTTTCTAAGATATGTTTTTGTTTTGTTTTGTCTCTTTTACTGTGATCTAACACATTGAGATATTAAGTGGGGAAAAATTTTAATCATCTCAAAATATGTAGTAAAGCATTTAATTAAATTCAACATCCATTCACATATATTTTTTTATAAAATCATAAAGCATACTAGGATTTGAGTATAATTTTATTAACTTAGTAATGACTTTTCACTAAAATTCTATAAAACATCATTTTGATGATAAAACACTATAAGTATTCTCAATAATTCAGATTGCTCTATCACCTCTTTATAATCAACATTACAATGAAGGATTACTCAACTTAATAAAACTAGATAAAAGGATATGGGTAAAAAGGCAAAAAAAAAAGAAATCGTAAAATATCATTTAGTGATAATGTGATTATGTAGAAATAAAAGAATCTATAAACAAGCTAGACAAAAAAGAAACAAGTATTCCTATTTAAAAGAGAAATAAGTATTCTGGATACCAAATTAGTTTAAAAAATCAATAGCATTCCTATATAGTAATATTACTAAATTGTAAAATGTTATTTTACTAAACCTAATCAAATTAACATACACCTATTACATAATTGCTAAGGAATCTAAAAAATGATGCAGTGTTTATATAAATAATACTATAAAATTGTATTGAAAGATATAAAAAGAGACCTAAGTAAATGGGAAAATAGATGATTATGAATCAAAAGATTCAAGAGAGTAAAATATCCATTTTCTAGAAATTAATCTACAAAATGAAGACAATTACTATCCCTATATAGGTTTTTTGTTCTTATATTCTGAACACTTTTTTTTAAATTTTAAAATATATAAAATATAATTCTGATAGAAATATATATGGCTTGGAGTAAGAGAAAACGAGACCAAGAATAGTGTAAAGCAAGCAAAGCAGAGGCAGGCAGTCTAAGCCCAGTATAGCTGCTAAGGAAGCTCATTAGGAACTGGGCTCCTCCTATCTCCCTGCTCCATCACCTTTAGTGTGTGGCTTTCAGCATCATGTTTAAGAGTGGCTGCTGTGACTCCAGGCACTGTGTTTGCATTATATGAAGGAAGAAGTGAGAAAGGCAAAAAGTAAGGCAGAAGGAAAAAATCTTCAGTCTTACACTTCATCCAAAACTCTGATAAATGCCATTCCAAGTGCAAGAAATTCTGAGAAGATAAATATTTTCAGTTTCTAGTTTTCTATGATAAATTCAATAAAATATAAGCTTTGTGAGGCCAAGGATTTTTTTTTTAAAGATGTAGTCTGAGTGCCTAAAATAATGTAGGTGATCAATAAATGATGAATTCAAGAAAAAGTAGTAATTGTGAATAGATATCTGTAGCCAATTCATGATATCTTTCAGACAGAGAAATAGGCCAGGAATAGTCAAGAGAATGGGAAGAAAAAAATAAATTATTTAAAATTAGGTTTTATCTTCAATATTTCAAGGTTTACAATACAGTTAAAGCAATTAGAGTGTGGTAGTATATCTGATTGATCAATGGACACAAGAAAATTAAAGTAGACCTATATAGTATGAAAAATTCATATATGATATGTAGCATTGCATGTCAGCCAAATGGTATTGCGATAATTAGCCATTCGCAAGGAGAAAAGTAAAATAAAATGTCTACCTCATATTGTATATTTAAAAAAAAAATAAAATGTGTTAAGAATATCAATTTCAAAATTAAAATATTAATGCTTTGGAAGGAAATCTAGAAAAATACCTTCATTACCTTGAAGTAATAAAAAAATAAGATCAATGCATTAAACATCATAAAGGATAATATTGCTAAATTCTACTATATTACAATTAAAATTTTTTTATTCAAGAGAACACACACAATATTAAATGACAATCCACAAAGTTAGAAGAAAATACATGTCTTTAATAAAGTTGACAAAGCGATACTATGGATCGTTAATGTGCACATTTGTATGTTAACACATAATAAGGTAAATAGAAAGTGAACGTATGAAGATCAAGACAGTTACCTCGGATGAGGTGAGAAAAGATGAGCAGGGAGAACAGCAAGAAATAATAAGAAAATTTCAACTTTTTTATACTATTGTATTTTCAGAAAAGTAAAAATAAGAGGAAATTAAAACAAAACATCAACATCCATTAATACTATAAGGTGGATATAAGGATTTTGTTATGTTCTATACATTTCTACTTGTCAAAATATTTCATATAAATTAGTATTACATACCTAACAAAACTGTGTTCTGTTTTGTTGGGAGTGGGTTGTAGGTAGCTGAACCTGGAAGCAAGGAGTTCATTTAGGCTGTTGAGACCATAGTACAGAAAGGGAGATGATGGGAATTTGATTTGGGGAGGTATTTATAAGAATGATTTCAGGATGTGTTTGGACTTAAAACAGAGATTGGCTAATAATTAGAAGGAAGTATGGTCAAATATATTGGAGAAATACAAAACAATTCTTAGGTTTTGGTTTGAAGAATGAATGAATGATAATTCCATTTCAGAGATGTGATTGATTGCAGAAGATGTGGGTTTGGGGAATAAGATTGAATTGGGGAATCTTTTTTACTTATGTTTGACATGCCTAATATACATTACTTTGGAAATAGAGTTGATTATAGAATTTGAAGTTTAATAGATAGGTCTAGGTTGAATTTTTGGAGTTATTTTCATTGAGATAGTTCCAGTCAGAACCTGGATGAGATCACCTAGGGAGAGAGTATAGATATGAAGAGAAAACCAAGGGTCCCAGCTCAAGTGTCCTTCAATATTTAGAGCACAAGAATAGGAAAAAAAAAAAAAGAAGAAGAAAGAAAGAAAGAAAGAAAGAAAAAAAGAAAGAAAGAAAAAAGGAAAAGGAGGAAGAGGAAGAGGGGGAGGAGGGGAGGAGGAGAAAGAAGAAGAACAGAAAGAGGAGGAGGTGTGGGAAAGAAGGAAGGAATTAAAATAGATAAGTAGAACCAGGTAACATGGTGTCAGTAAAAGCCAAAATGTCAAATTTAGGGGAATAAAAAGCTTCAAACACATGTTGTGTTCAGTGGCGGATAGGTAGCTAATAAATTCTGAGATGTATGGAGTAACCTTGACAAGAGCTAGAATGGTGAGAATGGAAGGCATCTTAAAATGTTGAGCTATGTTTTTAGGCAGATAGGAACGATTCATTTGAAAGGAATTTACATATTTTAAAGAGAGGTGATTATTGCTAGGTGAATTAACTGAGAAAGTAGGAATGGATATGATCCAAAGTAGAAAGGATAATGTTCCTTCAATCCATTGTGAGAAGAGTGAAGATATGGGTATAAAGGTTGCTAGCTGGTAGATGTCTATAAATATAAGAAGAATATGCAGAAATTCCTCTCTGTGATGTAGAAATAATATTTTTTATCTTCATTTCTAATTATTTTGTCATTGTATACAATTGGATGGCAAAAAATGAGAGTGTAGAAATAGAGAACAAAGATTTTGGCATTATCTTTTATACTACTGGAAGCGGACAGCAAAGCTGTGTTCTATTTCATTTTTTA
This sequence comes from Rousettus aegyptiacus, assembly GCF_014176215.1. NCBI lineage: Eukaryota > Metazoa > Chordata > Mammalia > Chiroptera > Pteropodidae > Rousettus > Rousettus aegyptiacus. The sequence continues at coordinate 30,495,239 of NW_023416286.1, forward strand.
ATTTTATTCAGTTATATTTTATTGAAATCAATGCCTGTATTTCCCACACCATCAAATATTCTAATAAACTTTTATTGCTAAAGCTCGTCGATTTCATGTATACTTTTTCAGTAACTGCTGCTATCAATTGCCTCAGATTCAATGTCAACTAATATCACCATAGTGCCTTCAATATCACTTTTTGCTAAGTGCTCCATGGGCCCAGTGCCAGTGTAAAAACGTTTGACCCATTGGGAATATCTGAATGTTCAAAGTACATCACTCCCTTACCCTCCTTACTCAGTTTCACTCAACTTTCCCAGATGGAAAACAAGTAAACGCTATGTTCTATGTAATTAATTCTATGTGGAAAGAATTTTTACATTGCTTAAAACAACATATCATTTAGGTAGCAAACTGTTACAATTAGGAGAGCAATCAGTATGTGTACTTCAGTTCCCCCTAATTGTTCCCATTAGGTTTACTTTTGAAATGATACTAATCTTTCTCCTAATAATTTTAAAGTGGTATTATTTTAGACCCAGAGACAAGGATCGGCATTACTTACTTAGAATTGTGGAATGTTAGAAGCTAGAAGCGATTTAAAGATTTAATCCATCTCATCCTTTTTTCGAATGAGGAAATTTAGGAAATTTTAGGAAGTTAAGTGAAGTGTCTGAGTTAGTGAAAAAGCTGAGATAGAAATCTGAACTTGTTATTTAGGCAAGAATTAATTCCAACTTACTTCTATTAGGTCATTATGGCATAGACTCCAGGTTGTAAATATATTTGCTGTTTTATCAACTGCTGCTGAGTTTATACATTGTCTGCAGTGATATGAGTTGCCTTCTGTTGATGTTTCTCAGCCATTTCTAATGCATACTTTTGAGGACAACACACCTGCCAAGGTGGGAGCTAACCTTATTCCCCCATTCCCATTCGTTACTCTGTTGAGAATCACTTTTTTCTCTTTGACAAGGTTTTGAGTTTTACTTTCTAGATTTTATTACAGTAACTGTTATAATACTAAGCACACTTTGTCAAATTTCACACCTCTTTAACCTACTCTGATTATAATACACACATCTTTCAACACACACACACATACACAAACACACTGTGTGAAACTCATCTCTGATTTAGAGTAAAACTCCTAGGGGGTCAATAAAATCTGACTATTTTAGCCTGTTTGCTAAAGGGCCCAATGAAAATGCCTCTTTCAATTATACACTTAATAATAATATTGAAGATTTAGAATTTAATGAAGTTCTTATTATCTAGTTGGCATTTTTCACAATTTGTACTTGAAGAAAGTTTTTAAAAGATGTCCAGCTTATCATATTTGTTTTGAAGATCAATTTATTAACTATTTAATATCTAAAAATATAATAATCCAATCAATCACAGTAAACTAAAGCTTTACAATAATTTTTTCTATATTTTTAAATTTTAAATGAAAATTAATCTTTATTATTTAACAAAGAAAATGTTTTCTAAATGGATGTTTACTTTAAAACATTACAGATTCGTCTACTTAATATTATCCTTAATATTTTTTAGAGACTTCATAAAGTATCACAGTTATAGTTGGATAAATGAGTCTACCATAACATCCATTCAATGGTCTAAATATTACATTTTCTAAGTATTAAATTTAAAGCTTCTTACCTTAATTTAATATTCACTCATCAGTTTAACAGTTCGGCACACATTTCTAATTTACCACTCACAAATTGAAAGTAAATAACTTAGTGGGAACTTGAGAAAAATAAAACTCTTTAAAAATAAACAAGGAGTAGTTTGTAAAGTCTTTAAACCTCATAATTAAATGGACTGAGTAATGATATTAACAAGATAGAGATGATCATAAAATATAACATAAACAGAAAGTAGAAAGAAGCTCTCAACTGTCCTCTAGTTCTTAAATATCTGTATTTCAACCCTTTCTTACCAGTCTCTAGTTGTCAAATTTACTGTCCCACTTATCAGCTATCATGGCACTCACTTTTCAAGTAAAGCCTTCCTTGAAGCCCTTAGAATAGTTTCCGTTTCAGCATTCAGTTTTTACTAGCATATCTTATATTTACTATGTAAGCCGCCCTTTTTTCTTAGAGGATAGGGCTTGTAACATATCCATCTTCGCATCATTTGCATACTTTTAATTGAAATATATATATATAAATTATGACCTAAAAAGTGTTTTCAATTTCCTTATTAGAATTTATATCTGGATTGTAATACTCTGTCATAAGTATTTTCTCTACCTGGAAGTCTTTTCTGTACAAAATCCACATATTGAGATTTCTTAATTCAATACCTTAATTAAATAAACAATAATAAAAATAATAATAATGATGACAATGATGATGATTCATTGTCTAAAGCAATAACACCCAAAATAATTTTCTGCAGTAATGGAAATATTCTATACCTGTGTCATTCAGTACCATAGCTGCCAGCTACAGGAGGCTATCGAGCCTAAGAATGTGGCTAGTGTCACTGAGAAACTAAATTTTTAATTTAACTTAATTTAAATTTTAACAGTCACATGTCTACTATATTGGAGATTTAAAGCACAAATTCTACATCTTGGAATGGTTTGATAGGCGCTTTGAAAAAAATGGAGGTTCTATGGTCAAAATTTTTTTTTAAAATTTGTGTAATAACTTTTTTCTTAAAGATTTACTGTTTACCTAAAAAGTTCTGAGGTGCCATCTATATACACACACACACACATACATCATATATACATCATATACACATATGCACATATATATACATCATATATATATGATGTGTGATCATATATATATGCACATATACATACATACATCGTGTATATATATATATATATATATATATGTGATGTGTCTATATTGATGTCATATAAACAGGATAGTCACCATGTCCAAAGGTAAACTGATGATTTCCCCCTCCAAACATTTTCCTATTTCCATGACTTTCCTCTCAATGAATATCATTGTCTCTCTTATAATCATCAAGACCCTGGCATCCTTCACATACTTCCAACACATTACTTAATCATCAGTTCATGATACTTCTTTGCATGAATCCTTCTTGTATATGTTTCCTCCTCTGTTTACAGATTGACGTCTTACCTTAATTCAGATCATCTTTCCAGTTATTTCTGATTTTCCTGTATCTGATGCATCACCTACACACACAGTTACTTCTAAAATAAACCCTGATAATGTTCTTCTTTTTAAAAAGCCCTTCAATGATTCCACATTATCTAAAAGTTAAAGTCTAAATCTCTTAAAGTGGTCTAAAATAATCTTTATTTCTTACCAAATATCAAACGATTTTCCCTATGGTTCTAAGAAATTACTTGTAGTTCTAATGATAAAGTGTTATTTCCCTTTTTTATCCCTTTGGTCATATATCCTCTCCTTCTTATCTTCTGAAAAATTTTTCACTATATATCTTCCAACACTTTCCAAGAGTCATGTTTCCCATGATATATTTTGAAACTTGTACTTTCCCCTTCTTCAAAAACTGAATGCAGTTTGAATGAATGACATCTGAGATTATTCTTGCTATTTTTTGATCTCTCATAAAAATAAACCATCAATATTAAACATCAACAAAATTAAACTATTGAATATTTATTCAAAATAAATAATGAAATTAATTGCTATAAACTCCTAATTGTGATATGAGATGGTGTGTCAGAAGTGAAGATCACAAAACTGAAATATTTTGACATTCCTGTCCCTTCAGACACCATTTAAGTTGTCTTAATACTTCAAATATTACATTGAAGATATAAAGTAAAAATGAAATCTTTATGGTGAAAAGCCCAACATAAAATGTAGATTAAGAAACTAGGAAGTTGTATATGATATAGATTGAGTTTCCTGAAATTTAAAAGCAGGACTTTTACTGAAGAGTGCTTCCAAAGGGAAGCAGGCTTGGGCAGAAGGAGAATTGAACTTCAATACCATAGCAAGAGAGACATTGGTTAATTCTCTAGGGGTCTCTGGAACTGGGACAGCCCTCTGGAAATGTCTCAACTTGAGATAAGGCAGGGGCCTAGAGATTCCCGAATATGCCAGTCCTTAGACGTAATCTGCTCTGTGAAAGAGTGTGGCCTCGAATGAGGTGGCTCCTTATGGATTGACTTGTGCACCACCACCCCACCCCCCACCACCAAAAAAAAAAAAAAAAAAAAAAAAAGTCGACTTCCTAAACACTTATACTTGAGAATGTAAAATTATTTTAAAACAGATTTTCGAAGATGTCATCATGTTAAGATGAGGTCATACTAGATTAGGGTGGGCTCTACTTCAATAATTGCTATCTTAATAAATGAGTAAAATTTGAATACAGACACACAGGAAGAATGCCAAGTGCAGCTGAAGGCAGAGATTGGATTGATGCATCTACAAGTTAAAGAATGTCAAGGATTGCTGGCAACCACCGAAAGCAAAGATCCTCCCCTAGAGACATTAGAAAGCATGGCTCTGCCAAAACCTTGATTTTTGATTTCCAATCCCCCAGAATGGTGAAATAATAAGGCAATACATTTCTGGTGTTTTAGGCCACAGAATTTATAGCAGTTGGTTGTGGCAGCAGTAGAAAACTAATGCACTGTTTTTGTCTAATGGCGATTCTTGTAAGGTCTCATCTGTGATAGCCTGAACAATATGGCACCTAGGGAAGTAAGTGTCACATTCCGGGTGTATGATAAGGGGATGTCCTGCAGCAGCATCTAGAGTAGTTTTTCTCTAATTTTTTGGTGTCAAGAGAAACTCTACAGTCTTAAAAATTATTAAAGACTCTAAGAACTTTTGTTTTTGTGCATATTATTCTTAAAAATAAACAAATTTTATTTTAAATGAATTTTCTTTCATTTAAAATAAAACACTGAGTTCTAAAACTATGTTTTAGATAAAATTTTAAAATTTAGAAAAATTTTAGAGAATGAAAACTGCAAAGTGTTATGACTTGCTTTTTCATGTATTTGTAACAAAAACTTCCAAAATAAAGTTTTATTAGATGGAAGTTGTCAAACTATGGCCTGTTTTAGAAGTGCCCAAGAGTGGAGAATGATTTTTGCATTTTTAAGTGGTTGGGAAAAAATAAAAAGTAGAGTATTTCATAACATAAAATTTTACAAAATAATGTCCAATGCCAAAAATTTTTATTTGAACAGAACCATGTACTGCTTACCTATTATTTATGGCTGCTTTCTGGCTATAATGGCATAGTTGAATACTTGTAACAGATCATATAGCCTACGAAGTCAGAAATATTTACCATTTGGTCATTTGGAGAAAAAGTTTGCCGAACTTTGTGTTAGGCAAATGTAAGGTTCCACTTAGGAAGAATGAAATAAAAGTATTACAAACAAATAAAATTAATCTCTGAAAAATGCATATAAATATACCTAGTATCCAAGAACATTCTAAAAGATACAAGAATACACAAATACACATGCCAGAAAACCATCAAAGTGACATCATCATCATCATCATCATCATCATCATCACACATCATAATTTCTTTGGAATATCCCTCTCTATACGCTCATGAGAGAATGAGAGTGTAAAAAGGTAAATGTCATCTTAGTATTATTATACAAGTAGATTTAATTTCATAGATCCTCAATAGTGTCTTGAAGATCTCTAACACCTCTACAGTTTCTATTTGAAGGATGATTATTCTATAATATCCATGGTAGTCAAGAAATACTTCACTTAAAATATTCGATATTCATCATAATTAAAGAGATTGTCTCCAAATACAGGATATATTGAAGAAAATAATCTTTGTACTTTGTATTTTTGATCTTTCCTTTGTTTGCATGAGTCTTACACCCATTTCCAATTTAGGTATAAGGAGTCAGAATAAGAGTAGTCTTTATGTTTTTGGAAGAATACACATTTTTTCAGACATCAAGTTTATGTTTACATTTCTAAAAATACCAGCACCTAAAAAAGTGAAGGCAATGAACAGATGTAAGAAAATTTCTTAATATGAATATTAAGTTATATATAGAAACATAAATATATAACTATACTTTATATACAAGTGTTAGGTTTTAGTATAGTATTATACACAAGTATGAAATATGTATAATAAACATATTAATGTGTATATATATTATCACTACTGATCACTTCAACTTTTGAAATGTCTCTAACATTATAGAATTTTTTACTCTGGGTAACAATAAGTCAGGATTTTTATTTAATCACAAATTGTAGCTGGAGTACATTTTATGTAGGATTGAGTGAGGAAAATGGAAGGTTAGAATTTAGAAATAAAAATCTCTTGGTTTTTTCCACAAGTTTGATAGTGTAAAAGGCCATTTATGTCAGCCTTTATGTCTTCTCAAAATGGCCTTGATTGATAAGGCAATTTGAGACAGGGGTTTTTGCTTTTGAACTAAAAAGGTAGCCAAAAAAACATTATAAGACTTTTTCTTTAGCAAAGATAAGAGGGACAGAAAGAAACCGCAGGTCCTTGAAACAAAACTGTAAGAGGACAGAGAACCAAGGATCCATGCAACAAGTACTTAAATGATCTACAATCAGAGAAGTATCTCAGGAACATACAGAAATATGTGAAAAAAACAACTCACTTCTGTAATTGTACAGCGAAGGTAAATGAAAAGCTGCCCTTTTGATTGTCGTATGTAGGCAAATCACCCTCTCCCAGACTCTAGAGACTCGTCTACATTAACCCAGTGCACTAATATTTTCTGGAACAACACATTTTCCCAAGCCTATTTCATTCCAGCCTGCTCCCAACGCACTCCATAATCCATTGCTTCACCCATCTGTTCTCATGTGAGAGGATGTTTCCTCAACATTTCTATTTAGAATGTGCTTCTAATCTTGCTCGTTAATTACCAAAGGTACGAAGAAATACTGAGAATATATTTAGAACAAGAAAGCAAATATTTCTCCTTTCTATCTCTTCTTGTCTTTCTTTTTTTCCTTTCCTTTCTTTCTCCTTCCTTTCTTCCCTTTTTCTTTCATTCTTTCTTTTTTTCTTTTTGGTAATTGAGTTAAAAAAGAGAATAATAATCTTTAAAAACTGGTTATCTTATTTTCTGAGACTCAAGTCATGGTACCAAACCTGGCAAATACATCCTCATTCACATAGGGCACACAGGTTTAAAAAATATGTGCACAGCAATAAGGTGCAATATAAAAACATGTTATTAAAACATCGCTACTATAATTATTTTGCTTATGCAATATATAGTAAAATGTGTCTATTTCAAATTAATTGCTTACTCAGGATTTAGTTTCTATCCTGGTTTATGAAAATAATTAATATCACTTACCTTAGTAGATGTATATGCTAATGATAGGTCAGATTATTTTAAAAATATTACATAATATTTTTCATCCAATCTGTAGCAACTCATTTTTTTTTTTTTTTATGGAAGGCTACATATACAAAGTATTTTTAAAGCAATGGTAACTTTTTGAAAACCTAATCTATAAAGTCCACATAAATTCAAAAAATCCTTTTGGTGCTAAAAAGAACAAAATGAAATTACACTTTCTCTTCATTTAATGTGCAATTTGCTACTGATCTTGTGCCTGAGGGTTTATCAAATTAGAAACTATTATATAAATTGACAAGGACAAACATTTCTAAAATGAAGAATATATATAACCAATTAATGGTAATAATGAAACATATTTCAACATTTGAAATGATTTTCTTTGACTAGATATTTATATTCTCCTTTACCCTTTCTTTTTAAATCATATAAATGAAACTTTTATTTAAAGTGGACTAAAGGTACACATCTGGCAAAATATAAAAGACATATATTCAATATTGCAAGTCAATTTTGTGATTGCTACGTATAATTGTTCTGCATCATTAAAGCTCAGTTACTGTTAGTAAGTTCTAGGAGCAGAGCTCTAAGATCCTGGTCCACATTAAATACTATAAAACTGTAAAAGTTGGCTGACAGAGGCTGAGTTTTGCCTTTTTACCAGATTACAATACTTTGACAAGTTCAGGATCCATTATATAAGCCATAATTCTATTATCAAGGAAAAATAGATTTATATCAACCTTAATCAAAGAAAGTATAGGATATTGTTCAGATGATTTTTACAATATATGTTCTTGCATTAATTATAATTCAAGTAATACCAAATTCAACATTTTTTCTTTTTCACAAAAAAGTCTGGACTAGTTTGATGACGCTGAGCTACTAATCAGAATTGTGCTGCTGCTTCTCACCTTGAAAGAATCACTAAAAAAAAACCTTTTGAAATAATCTATCCATATCGCTTTACACAATATGAAAAATCTTGAAACCCATGACTAATGAGAGAAATTTTCATTTATGAAATCTGGAAAGAAAGCAGATTTATATTTTATTTAATCATCAGGTGACATAAAAAATGACAGTGGGATATTCTACTACAAATAAGACCATTCCTTGCATAGATATCTCAAATGACAGACGGAAAAGGAAATTTTAAAGCTTGTTGCCATAATAAATAAAATAAATCCCTGCATGCTTTATACATAATGATTTTATGTTTTATCAAAGTGAGATCTTGAACATCAAGCCCCAGAATTAATCAACGTGGCTACAAAGCATTTGAACAGAAGTAAAAATCTGACAAAGATGAATTGTGCAAAGAGGAGCTAATTCCAATTTTAGAAGAAAAGAAAACTTACAGTCACCTTAATGAAGAAAGAAAGTTATGCTTAGAAAACTTGGTATGCTTCTACATTCACAACTTTCTTGAAAACTCTGCTTGCAGAAAGTATGTCCATCTTAATCCTTGTATCCTCATAATTTGAGATTTAATAGTACCAAAACTTTTAATCTGTAATTCTTATAATAATGTGTGTTTATGGATAGAATTTATGTTTCACCCTAAATTCCTCTGTTGAGGCCCTAATCTCCCCTAGGAGGCAGTATTTTGAGTAGGGAAGTAATTCAGGTTAAATGATGTCATAAGGGTGGGACCTAATACAATAACATTAGTGTCCTTATAAGAAGAGACACCAGAAAGCATGAGCGCTCTCGCTCTTGCGCACTCTCTCTCTCTCTCTCCATGAAAAGAAGAGACCATGCGAGTAAAGGGAGCTCTGTGCAAACCAAAGGGAGAGCTCTCACAAGACACCAAGCCTGCTAGCTCCTCGATTTTGAACTTTCAATCTCCAGAATTATGAGTTAGTAAATTTCTGTTTTTTAGACCACTGATACTTTGTTATGGCAGCCTGAGCAACTGAGACATTCTTATGCCATACGCGTCAGACACAAACACACAAACAGGCACACACAAAGACCTACACGCTTACACAAATCTCATAGACTGGAAGACAGAGATACTAAATTATTATGTGGCAACAAAAATAATAATTCTGTAAATAAAAGTAGAAGTGGAGGCAGGATGATAAAAGAATGACTACGCTGCCCTAGCAACCAAGAGTCCAGTACAATGAAAATTAAGTAAAAAGAGCCAAGGATAGTTGGGAATCATGCTGTAGACTACATCAGCATTTACAACACCAGAAAGACTTTGCCCTCCATTGTTGCCATTCCTCCCTTACTTCCTACCTTCTTCATCCTTATTCATAATTTGTGTAATAGTTATAAAATAACTGTGTAAACTGTAGAGCAAATGTTTATAAATCTCACTATGAGCTTTACATAAATTGTGTATTTTAACTAGCAGTAATTAAATTAAGTAAACTTATATTTAAAAAAAAAAAACACCAGGATAATTTTTTTCTCTCTTAACATTGGTATAATATCTGTCAATGAGTCAGCTACTCCATTAAGTTTTTACTTGCTCATTTATTCAATGTGGAAGGTCTGCAATGTTAGATACTAGTGTAGGCATTGGATATTGATATGTTTAAAAAATATTCTGTTTCTGAGGAATTCATAGCGTAGAAATACATTTAAAGATAGACCACAATATGATATGATGTTATAACAATGTGTTATGGTAAGAGAAATGAGAGGTGAGCACAAACTCTACGAGTGGCCGAAGGAGTCGCAAACCAGGTCTACTAGAGTATTGAGGGCTTCACAGAGGAGGTGACACTTTAGTTTAGTCTTGATGGGTGAAAAAGATCTCTCCACATAGAGAAAGGTCTACAGTGGGAGGATACTAAAAAAGGAGAACTGATAAAAAATTATGACGCTGTTAAAGAAAACGACATGCTTTTAAAATGGAGAGTGGTTGGATGTGAATAGATTTCCATAGTCATGAAGTAGAGAGGGAAGAGGTGAGTTAGAAAATGAATACAGGGTCCTTGGGAAGAACATTAATGTGCTAAGATGGAAGTTTGGATTTTCTAAGTGTAGACCGTGGAGTTTTTGTCTAGGAATTAACATTGCTAGGTATATTTACAGCAATGTAGAGGAAGAAATGGTACAAGGAAAGACTAGCATAGGGGACTAATTAGGGATGACCACAAAGTCAGAGGGAATGAAGTTAGAATCCCATAAAGGATGAGCAATGGAATCTTGGTATTTAAACATGAGAAGCATTCATAGAAAGATTCAAAACTGCAGGCAGTGAAATAGCAAAAAGGATGTGTTTTTATTCATTAGAACTATTTTTAGGAAGGAGGAATACCACGTGACATAAAATGAATGTTTTTAAGTCTTGTTTTGTTTGTTTGTTTTTATTTTACAGATATCTACCCAAGGGAAATAGTCTTCTGAGAAATAATTTGTGGAACATATTCACAAATTAATAATTTTTTCAGAATTCTTTCATGATTTTAATCCTAAAAAAGTTAAAACAGGAAGAAAGTTACTTGCTCATAAGTGCCTAAAAATGTATCTCCTTATGAAAACATTCAGTTGCTACAGAATGAAAAAGAAATAATTAAAATTATGGGAAAAATGAGCTACTTGTGTTTATTTCCATATATTGCTCTACAATATAAATTTCAAATATGAGTCCATGCTGGGGGAGGGGAAAGAGCATATAGACTAATTTACGATGGTTTTAGAATATGAGTAAATATTATGAGTACAAGTTACGCTTAGAACTATAAAATAGAGCAGGGCACGATCATCTTTTTCAATTACACCACGAATATCTTAATGTGCTAAGTTCTTTTTATGGTGACTCATTTTAGCAATCAAAAATTATTAGCAATATTATTCTGGAAAACATATCTCACATTTTTGCAGATCAGGATGTTTTGCACTGTGATACATAGTAAATATCCATTAGAGAGACTCTTCAGCCACTCCATGTGTATTTTAATAGGACGGGGAATGATGTTAAACTCACGCTGCGTGTCTATAGTTGGGCAGACTGATATATTTTTATTTGTTTATTTAATGTAAGTCCATGGACCCCTAAATTTTTACTTCTACATGTGCAGGATCATTAGGCATATTCACTGTATAATCATTATTTTGAACTGGGTTTGTAACTGGGATGAGAGCAATATCTTTGAACACCAAAAGCCTGAAAATCAGCCTTTTTTCAGAGGTTTGGAGATAGAACTCTTTATTTCTTGAGTGGTTAACAAGGTTAATCATTTCTTTCTTCCTTCTCATCCTGTACTTTTAGTGATAGGTGATAATATTAAGACAGATTTATTGCCTTAGCAGCACAAATTTCAGTTCCATAATAGTAATGACTATGACTCATTGAGTGCTTGCAATTCATCATCAAGGACTATATATATATATATATATATATATATATATATATATATATATAATTTATACATTTAAAAAATAATACTGAAAGTAAGTATTTAGTTCCACTTTACAGTGACTAAACAGAAGCACACATAGGAAAAATTATGTGACTCAAACTCAGACAATTAGATAAAAAAAATCTAGACTCAAACATAAACCTAATTAATGCAAAACCCATCCTCATCTTCCCATTCTGCTGACTGCTTTTCTGTAGACCACAGCTCAAGATGGTCCCCTTAGCACACCTACATAGACACAGGTATTTTTCATGGGTCTACAAACTCAGAAATGTATTAGGAGAATTTTTGTGCCTTCCTTGCCTTGTTGAGTACCTAATTTTGTTTGTTTAAAAAAAAAAAAAAACTTTATCATCCAAATGGCTAAACTTATATTGCCTCTGCACTTGGTAATGATGAATAGGGCAATACATGTTAGATCTTGAAGGGCTTGAGAGAGGGTGCAGTCTTTAGTATTCCTCCATTGTCTCAATTTTTCTAATGACAAAATTGAGGCCTAGAGGGAAAGTGGTCTACCCATAGTGTTCAGTGAATGTCGGTGGCAGAGCTAGAACTCAAACACCAATACCTTGTTCTAGGTCCATTGCTCCCTCTTCCTTCCTATTAGCATTATTTAATAATAAAGTACATATACAAACACCTGAACATTCAACAAGCATTCACTGATTGCATATCATTTGCTATTATATGTGTTATATATATGTACATGTAATATATATGTAAAATGTGCATAGATATGTATAGAGTTAAGTAGAAATAGAGATGAGATAGATTATTATACTTACTTTCCTCAAAAATTGTAAAATGGATTGGAGAGACAAATGAAAGATAATGAATTAAGTACAATAGGACAGCTGGCATAATAGAAGACTTCTGAGCAGGGAAATGACAATGAAATAATGTCTTATGAAGGTTAATCTCATGATGGAGCATAGAATGGATAAGACAGGTAGCTTCTGGAAATGAAAGAATTAGCTATTGCAATAATCCAAATATTATCATAAGAACACATTTAAACTAGAAACTCTTCCAAACTCCATTAATAAAATATATCTTTTTTGGTCTTATTTGGCAGCTGCAGGTCTATTCATTGTGCAATAAAACTGCTTTTGTTTCAAAATCATGGATGTGCCATTGGCATGTATAAGACTTCAGCAAGAATATTCATAAGAAAATAATCTGCTGTAACATCTTTATAAAACTATTTGGAATCATTAATTCATTAATTTATACGTTTACTCAGCAATCATTTATTCCCTGTCTACTATGTGCCTCATACTGGGGCAATGAGAACAAATAACAGAGTACAATATCTGAGTTTAAAAGGTTTACAGATTGCTATCCAATTGAAGAAAACTTACATGGAAAAATTAAGAACATTAAATCAATGAGGGTAATGGCAGGTAGAAGGGAAAAGAGAGATAACATGAGAGACATTCAATAATAAAAGAGAAAACATTTATTTTAGAAAATATACCTCATTTTTTTTCAAAATAAAAGACAGAGAATTTACCAGAAATGTAATGGCCTGACAGGAAGGAACGGTGAGAAAAGTCAATAAAAAGATAATATTTCCTTCTTATTCCTCTTCAGAATTTATCCTGTGTAACTCCTTTATCAAAGGAAAATGATTGCACCAATCCGGTATGTAACATCTGGTTTTAAGGTTATCCTAAGGGGCAAAAAGTAATATACAAAGAGGTAGAGTGACAAGTTTGTACCCTAGGCTTTTGAAGAACAGCATGATTTCCCCTGACACAGAACAGTCGAATAACAACAACAAAAGGAAAAGTAAACAATATTCAATCAATTTATTTAAGCACCTGGATAGATGTAAATTAAATTTATAAAAAAGAGAATGATAAGGAATATCTTTTACAACTGGAGACATTAAAAATCAGAACATAGAAATAGACCAATGTATTGTCTGAAATTAATTTTCTATAGACATTACAAGAAAAAATGCGTCTGTAACGAAGCAGAATGACTATATTTTGCATTGACAATTATTTTCTCATGTCTCACTCCTCCCCAATGAAGAGCATCGCTTCCCCCACACATACCACGCCCATGTCCATCTTCAGGGTGCCTCGATTAAAGCTTCAGTTCTGTGTCCTGATGTGTCCCTCTCTCACTGCTCCCTTCCTTGAATCCCTGTTCCTGGACATCTTCAGGTAGTACTGAACCTTTTTTGCAAAAGACCTTTCCCTTTGTGGGACACATTGACATATTGATATATTTAATTCTGTCATAAAACAGGGGCAGATAAATATGATTTTATTATATATATCTAATATAGAATCACAACCATTAGCACACATATCCACATACACCAAACAAGCTGTTTGACTGTTTCTGAGTTTTCTGTTAATATTCACTTGCTATTTGTTCATTCATTTTATCATCTGCTAGCTTTTGCTAGCAGGCAAGTGGGAGCAAGTGCCAAAGGTTTAAGAAAATTGTATAAAAAAATAATTAAGCTAGAGAAATTCTACCCATTTTCTTATGTTTATTTAAAAAAGAAGGAAATCACTACTTTTAATCTTGCAATAACACAGTGTGACTAATATGTCAAAGGTATAGAATTCATAATTCGATGGCCTTTGCATTGAGCACTAGAGCTCATCCCATGTTTTCTGTAGCCGTTTCTCAAAGGTGAGTCTATAGAGCTCACATTTTTTTTCTGACTCATTTTCTTTTATACCACATATTTATATGTGATATATAAATAATATATAATATAATATAATATAATACAATACAATATAATATAATATGAATATAAAGAAAACATCTTTTGAATCTTGGCTTTAACAACAGTTTCAACTGGTTGCAACTGACCTTGAAGATCAATAATATGACATAGTTTTTAATTTTATATGAATTCAATTAGTGTTATAAGGCTGGTGTGCAGGAACCTTTACATATCTTAAGGTTGGGCTTACCCTCTGCCTTGAATATTTCAGCTGAGTTTAGCTGTCCTCTTTAAGTCACTGTCTAAAATTCCACATGGGTTGCCAGAAAGTTTCTGGTTATACTTGACTATATTTCAAGAAGAGATGGCTAAAATTACCATTGTAATATTTATAGATATGGGAATTCTGTAAGATCTCAGAGACTATACCTTGGGAAGTTCAATGATCTTAATTTCTGTACCACATTTGTTTTCTTTAACCTGCACTCATGTGACCTCTAGCTCTTTTGTAAAATATGAGGATTGGCTGGTGCTAAGCACATAGAAGGAATGTCTAAAGTGCTGGATCATTCATTGATGGAGAATTCGCGTTTTTTTTTTTTTTTTACCATGTGTAATTTTCTAAATAATTTGCATTCTATTCATAAATACAGGTGCCAGAACTGTGTAATGGTGTAGTCCCTGATCCCCAATCTCATCATGATTCTTAAATTACAATGAATTTTTCCCCCACTGGTAGTTAAAACAAAGCACAGGCATTATGGTATACAGTTTGCATGATCTTTGTACATCATTCTGATGCTTCAGCTTTATTTTGGTAACTGATGTGAAGTATCAACAGAGATTTACAAATGAGGGGCAGTTTTCCCCAACCATTCCTTGTGAATCATATAAAATACATTTTTCCACCATAGCAGTGGTCGCATGGTAATAAAATGATAATGGAAATCGTAAAATACAATGCAGTGATCTCAATAAGTGCAAATAATTAGAGTCAGTTCCAGCATTTGAAAAATGGTCCATTTGATTTCAGTGAATGCATACTGTTTTCCCACACTTGAGTTCAAGCCTTCTTTACTTAGAGACTAACTTGTTCATCGGTCAAGTCATCCCTGCTAGAGAACATACCTATGAGAGTAAAGTTCTTATCTTAAAATAGGTGTATTTATTTTCTCTGGTTACTAATGAAATATCCATTAGGGGCATAAAGAAAGATTTTTTAAAAATAAATATTCTGGAATATAATAACAGTAATAAAGGAGAGGAGAAGAGCTAACATATGTTAAATGCTCTCTGTCGACCACTATATTGAGCCCATTAAATGGTTTAACTAATTTAGTCCTAGAGCATTAAATACAGACTCTCATATCCCCTTTTTCAGATGAGGAGATGAAGGCACAGAAAATGTGAATAATTTAAATAGCTAAAGAGCTAGCAAACAGTAGAACAATTCTTAAGTACCGTTATCATACCTTCTAAAAGAAATTTAGAGTTTTTCTAGAGTTTTCTTTAAAAAAAGTATGTTATAATCAACAAACTGATAAAGTATTTCCTTATATGTCAAACTTAAGTCTCTCAAGTACACATTTAAATGTATTTTCTCTTAGTATGTTTACATACTTGCTATATTTATATATAACAAATGGTCATACCTGTGTAAAATATTTTTATAGATTTAAATTTATATTCATTTGTAGCTTTCTTCTGGATCTTTTCCAGATCTACCATATTTCTTTCTTAATCTGAAGTCCAAGATAGAATAATTACTCTATTACAGTTTTAATCAGAATTGTATATAATGTGCAATCCAATACGCAATATTTGTATTTATATGTTTATTTATTACATCCTAGTAGTATTTCTATACTTTTAACTATAGTATTAGCAAGTGGCTCCAGATACTTCTTTGTTACTCTTTGAAACCCAAGATCATTTTTCAAATATTTTTGTTAGTTAACCTATTTTAATTTGTACTGGAATTTCTTGTGTAGCAGTACTTTACTTCGCTATAATAGCTCCCTCACTGGACTAGAAACTGGTTTCTGGAGTTCTGTGTTCTCTTACAGTATTTAGATTATGAAGTAGGCTCAGAAATAATCTCCTTCTTCATAAACTGTGTGATCCAGGACAAGTAACAAGTACTTGAGGTCCATTTCTTAGTTTTGTGCTCTGTAAAATGAGGTTACACTACAGCTTACCTAATACAGTTGCTGTAAGTGTTAACACATATATGGCAGTTAGAACAGCATTTGGCACAGAACAGACATTTTGTGTTAGCTACTACTACTATTGCACTATTTTCTAGATAAGCTATTTTAAAATCACCTCTTTGCTCAAGTCTCCTCTCTTAGTTGAGGCTGCTGTAGCAAAAAACCACAGATTGAGTTGCTTATGAAGAACAGATATTTGTTTCTCACAGTTCTGAAGGCTAGAAGCCTAAGATCAGGCTGCCAGCATGGTCAGGTAAGGACACTTTCATGGCTCATAGACTTCTTATTCTGTCCTCACATAGCAGAAGAGGCCTGAGAGTTCTGTGGGGTCTCTTTTATAAGGGCTCCACCCTTGTGACTTAATCACCTCCCAATGGCCCCATCTCTTAATACTGTCATGTTGGGCATTAGGAGGTTAGCATATGAGTCTAGGGAAGACATGAGCGCTTAGACCATAGTGCCCCTTAAACTCTCCTCTAAACCCTTAGTCTCAATACATAATCTATGCTCATTCAATGTTCCAGAGAAAATAGAGGCTATTAGATAAAAAATTTTCTCAAATTCTCACCACCCTCCCCTCCAACTAAGGGAGCTTATTGCCTTCTCTTTCTTTTCCTGTCATAGAAAACTGTTCTATTACTTCCTTTACTTCTGCTCTTAAACCTTACTTTTAAACAAAACAAATAAATAAAAAGCAAACAAAATAAACACAAACTCATAGATACAAAGAACAAATTGATGGGTACCAAATCGGAGAGCACTGGGAGATGGGTGGCAAGAAAGAAGGGGTTAAGAAGTACAGATTGCCACAGGGATGTACAGTACAGCATAGAAAATATAGCCAATAATATTGTAATGACTACATATGGTGTCAGATGGATACTAGATTATTGGGTTGATCATTTTGTAAGTTATGTAAATGTCTGATCACTATTTACACCTGATACTAATATAAAAATGTATGTCGATTGTGATTGAAAAAATTTTAAAAATATATAAAAAATAAGAGGAATAACAAGTGAACAAAAAACAACTCTCCTGTAAGTTTTGATTTATTCCTCTTGAAATAGAATCAGCCTGCATGTCTTTACTTCTTATTCACAACACAGCCAACGGAGTCTGGCATCCCTTATAGCCACCCTCCTGAAACTGTTCAGTGAAGAGCTCAGTCATGTCTCAGTTGTTCACATTTTATGGACATTTTCTATTTTTTATCATAGTGAATCTCTGTATACGTTACATGACTTGATTACAACTTTCTTTTTGTAATACCTGGTTCTTGGTTTTCTATCTGTTTTTCACTTTTGGTATTTTTTACTAGACTATCTTTCTTCCTATCTTTAAATATTAATACTTTCAATATCTTTCTTGCTTATTCTCTTTGAAATTTTACACATCCCCATGGTTTTAATTTATCTTTAAATTAACATTACAGACCTGTTTTACAATTCCAATCCATATATCTAATAACACATGAGACATTTCTACTGTGTCTTGTAAAATTAAACTTCTAATATCTTACATGTTCATTTTTCATTATTCATCTCTGCTATCATTACTATGGGAAGTAGACTGACTATGATTCAAAATCTGGCCTATTCTGGTATATGACCTTAATCCAGGTACTTCTCTTCTTTGAGCCTCAGTTTTTTCTAATCACTATAATTGAACATAACGACACAAAAAGTATAGGATTCTGGTGGAGGTTAAGTGAGATACTGTTTAGAAGAGACCTGAAATAGTGTTCAGAGCTTAGTAAGTAATCGGTAAATATATTTTCCTCCCACTTAGAACAGGCTTTTATAAATTACTGTCTAAACTAAAAAAGTGGCTTCCTAATATTGGCTTCTTTGGCTCTATCTACACCCCATCCCCCACCCCACCCCTTTAAATCCACTCTTTATATTCTGGCTAGTCAAATTTCTAAACACAAATTTTATTATCACTTGCTTATAGGATATTTTGTTTAACTTCATAGTGCCTAATAGATTATGCTGAGCTCTTCAGATTCCAACCTGTGATTCTCCATGACTCTTTTCCCAGCATCTTATTCTCCTAGTACCCTGGGGACCATTAAATTGCTAATAGATTGCTGAAAGCCAGCTCTTCTTTTAGACTACAGCTTTTTCACACCTGTTCTTTTTTCACTTAGCAATTCCTTGTCCACCCTACAAATTACTAGTAATTTTTCTAAGATTCATCCCATGTGTGTCCCTTTCTGACATTTTCTTGAGATGGCAGAATTACTTCTTCTCCACTGTGTTCCCATTCTACCTTGCCCATTATCAGGTTTAGATGTTATTTTGTTGGATTGTCATTATTCATATATTATCTCACCTATGAGTAGCAGGATTTTATTTTTCACACCTGTAGAAATAGATATTACCTAATCATTTGCTGAATGAATCAATAAAAGAAGAAGAAGAAGAAAAAAAAGATTCCATTCAGCTCTGACTAGATTGTAAATTTATGATACACTTACTTTTGTATCTTCTACATCACTTAACAGTTGCAAGTCTATCAAAATAGTGGCCAACACATTGATTTCTCATTCCGTACCAGGTGTAGTTCTAAGCATCTTACTGCATTCATTTAATTTCCTCAATAACATTATGAGGCAGATATCAACATAGAGAAGTTGATAAATTTATCTTGGTGGAAGAGCCCGGATAGGAATGCAGTCAGTTAACTCCAAAGCCTGGACTTTTAACCACTTTACAATATTTTGGCATGACCTAGAAATTATATATCTATTCAAAAAAAGTGAATGTTTTAAAAGCTATGAATATACACAGATTATGATTTACCACCAGAAATATTTTTGAAAGGATAAACTATTCTGAGCTTCTAAGAAATTTTTTAGTTCTAAACTAAATAATTCAGGTTATCTCACCAACTTTAAAACCTTTTTTTTTTTTTTTTATACAGAACCTCCAAGGAATCAAATAGTTGGGAATATATTAATTGAAGGATTTAAATTACACAGCATAGTTTAACACAAAGAAATTAATTGAAAAAGTTTTAAGAAAATCATGTTCTTCTCCAATAAATTTTGCTACCTGGGAGCAAAGACTAGCTAGAGGGTTTATTGAGAATGAGGTTTTTTCTAAACTAATCTGGGATTTGCTGTAAATAATATATGCAACTACTATGTTACCCTTTCATTTTCTTTTAAATTCTATACAAATATAATGAGGCTTCTGATTAAATTTATCTAGAATAATACTCTCTCATATTACCTGTAAAAAAGACTTTCTCTTTTTAAAACCCTATAAAGGAATATATTTGCTTGATGCATCTTTATACAATATAGCAATACCTTATTACCATAAACTTAATTTTTGTCAGCATTTATATTGAAATAAATGGTAGTTTAATGTGTCTGTAAAGTCACTCTACAACTCTCTAAAGATAATTATCTTATTAAGGTTACTCCAAAAATAAAAAAAAAGAAAACAAAACCTTGTCTTCATTTGTGATAAAATAAAATAGAATACATAAAAGTTTGTTCAGTTAGTAAAATAAAGATAATCAAAATATGAAGCACATCACCTTACAAATATTTACATTAGAAAAGAAATTCAATGTACTTCTAATACTGCTATTAATAAATAGTTTTTTTTTTCAGTACCTACATTTCTTTGTGGACATTTGAGAAAAAATAAATTCTTAGCTTTTAATAAGCCAATTTCTTTTCTAAAAGTACTGTCTGCCGAGACTGATACTATAAGGTGTGTTATACCTAAAATTAAATTCATAAAAACCTTAATTCAGCCAACATTATTGGGAAAAAAAATTGTTCCATTATATGAGATTCAAGTAACAATTCTTTATTCTGAATCGTAACATCAAAGATTTCAAATGTGTTCATTCACTTCCTTACTAGGTTTCTCAGATAAAATATATGTGCTATGTTCCTATTGAAGAAAACTCTACAAATTAAAGATTTTTTGAAGCTTATGTAATCAACTTATTATTTAAAACAGTGCTATTCACAAAACCGAGTTAGTCCATCATAACATAGTAGTAACCAATTCACTGGTTAGGACGTCATGCCAAAAAACTTTAAAGCACTACTTCAACAATATATTTATATCATAATATACAATTTCAATATTACTGGATACCTTTAATAAGCCAACAACTCTGTTAAAGTCTTGGATAGAGAACCTCCAGAAATTACATTTTAGTCAGACAGTCCCCTTACAGTCATTCTTATTTGAATCTAGACAAAGAAATCTAATAAAGAATGTAATTATAATTTAACTGCCTCAATTCAGATAGGTTAATGGATTTGTTGGCTATCAAAACAAAGGGTGATATATGATTAGGAGCAGAATAAATCCAATACCTGCCAGTTTAAATTCTTCTCAGGATCCAGGGCTCATATGTCTGCAGTTCCTACTAATTTCTAAGAAAGTTTGTTATTGCCTTGCTAGTGGACAACAACACAAGTACAAATTATTCAGTGCTTTTAAGGAAAGAGTTTGACAAATACGTCATAACTTCTGCCGTTATAAATGCTTTGTTAATAATTGTAGTCATGCATCTTATACCAAGAGGACAAATAATTCAGATAAGCCTAAAATTTTTGCAATAATTTCTCAACCTGAACAAATCTCTAGTTAGTATGCTGACTATAAGTTATAATTTACGCTTTCTTCTTTTCTTAACTAAAACTTCTCTGAGTTTCTTCAAGGATAGAAACCCTGGAGTGTGTGTACTTGAGAGTCGCAGTCTATCACTCATCACCAAAAAGCCATGTTAACATTTCTGCCCCATTGGCCCTTCTAGTGTTAACTACCAAAGCAGGGCCTCTGGCTGAGCTTATGCCTCACTTTAGGGTATTAACCATACAATAAAGGCCACTTCTGCTTGGGTCTCCCTAATTTTTACTTACTCAGGGTGAGGAGACTATAGATTTTTGAATATGTCCTCTATACCAGACTATATGCTATATACTGTGAGAAAATGACAGATGCACATGGTATTTTCAGAAATGGATATTCCCCAAATTTTAGTGAGCTTGTTTTTGGTTTCACACATGAACTAGATTTGGCAACAGAAACACTTCTTCCATAGACCGAGGTAAATTATGATTAATGTCATATTTAATATACACTCCAGACAAAGCAAACAAAAACTGAAACTAGCCCTCAGTGAAAGTGATATTTCCAGATTAATCTTTACTCATATGAATAGAGAATGATAAACATTTCCCTTTATCAGCCATCTCCAGTGTGGCAGCAGAAGAGGGTTCTTTGATGTGAGATTCTAAAAATGCTGGGATCTGTGGTTACCCCATTTCTATCTATTTTTAATGTTAGAGCCAATGTAATTTCTGGTCAAATGTAATTAGGCCAATTTACTCCCCCTTTTAAAACTCTCCCATGGCTCCTGATCTCACTCAGACCCTACATGGTCTGGCCCCCGTTACATGGACCCTAACCACACTGGTCTCACCACAGCTGTCACTTCTACCTGAAAAACTCTTCCCATAGACATGTGGCTCAGTCCCTCATTTTCTTCCACGATTTAATCAAATGCTCTCAATCCCATTTTTCTGCTTCCTGTGTCTGTGTAGTACTTATCACCATTTATCCTGCCACCTATTTTTATATTTTTTTGGTTTTCTCATCCTCTACTAGAGTATAAACTCTGTGAGGGTAAACATTTTGTCTCTTTTGTTTATGGATGCAGACAAGTGGATAAAATTATTCAAATATTTGTTCAGTGAATGAATATGTAATTTAATTTATTACAAAATAATTCATTTTTTTCTATCACTTGGTCTAAAGCTGCCACAGTTAGTACTTCTGTCTTCCTTAGCATGAAGTTTTGTCTTCATGGCTTTGACTTGGATGCTGTCCCTACAAATAATGTATCTACTTTTCAAGAATGAATACAATCAATAGGCAGAGACAGAAGCAAGGAAAACAGTTATAAGACTGTGTAATAATCTACGATAGAGTTGGTAGTGGCTTAAAACCTGGGCTATAGCAGTGGGTATGGTAAGTATTAGTGAGATTCTGGGCAAATCTTGAATGAGGAGTTTTAAGATATTTCAATGGATCATATAGAGAGAGTGAAAAAGAGAGAGAAACAGAGGTTGACTCTAAGACTGTTGGCCTGAGCAATGGAAGAATGGAGTTATAACTTATTGAGATAAGGAAGACTTCAGGTGCAAGTTATGATCACAAATTCAGTTTTAAACATATAACGGTGAGTTTTTATTAGGATCCAAAGGTATAAAATTAAGATGAGAAGCCTGGGTTTGAGATATATATTTGGAAGTGTAAGCATTTGATAAAATTTAAAATGAAGAAACTAGAATGAATGCAATAGGAAAGAGTAGTGGTCTCAATATAGAGCCTGAACACATTGATATTTACAAGACAGGAAGTTGAAAGAAACCAGCAAAGGATTCTGAAAAGGATCACCTAGAGTAGTAGAAGGAAAACAGAAGAGTGTTGTATCCTGGAAGCCAAATAAGAGTGTCTCAAGAAGCAGGGGGTGATCAGTTCTGTCAAAACTGCTTAGTCTCAAATTAAAATGATTGAAAAATGTGGATATCAGTGATGAGCTCAATAAATAACTTAAGCAAAATGGTGGGGGTAAAAACTTGATTGGTGTGAATTCAAGAGAGAAAGAAAGACGATAAAATGAAAACCCCTGTCATAGGCAACTCTTGAAGACTTTGACTTGAAGAATTAGGGGTAATAGAAATTCTATCATTTTTCAATTTTTTTAAATAGAAAATAAAAACAATATATTTATAATCTGATGGAAAGCTCCATCTGAGTGCTGAAATTCATTATACCATTTAGAGAGGAGAAAAATTTTAGAGTCATGTCCTTTAGTTAGCAAAAAGGGATAGGATTTAGTGTACAAGGGTTTATTTGGCCTTTGCTAGGAATACAAGGAGTTTGTCAGTGGTAGAAGGATTAAAGTAAACTATATATATTGTACGTAGATGACTTTGTAGTGAGAGTTGCTTTTAATTGCTCCAACTTTTCCAATAAATCAGGACACAATGTTACCAGCTGAGAATAAAAATTGGCAAGATGGTGCTGGAGATTTGGAAAGAAAGAAGCTTGGTGTTAAGGAATCATACAGTCATCTAAGAATATGGAAAATTGTTATCTAAATTGTGATATTATATTGTCGCCTAAGAACAGGGGAAGTTGGTAACAGGAGTATATAATATGATTTCTGCAGAGTATTGAGAGCCTACTTGATGTAATGACCTTGAATTTAGAAAATCCAATTAGCATTGCTTTGTATTGGTTGCATAGGGGCAGGCATAGGGAGAGTTAATTTAACATTTAGGTTTAGCTTAACAGGTTCCAGAAGTGTGAAAGGGGTGAGAGAGTTGATAGTGCAAATATTAGAGTGATTTTAATGACTGGCCAAGGAGAAAAGAGAGAACGCAGGTTGGGTAAGGTGAAGAGGAAGAGTAAAAAGATGCTGGCATTAACGATTGTAGGTTACTGTAGGGTTAAAGCATTATTGATATAAAATAGACAATGTTTGATATATGGCATACTTGACATTGAGAAGACTGAGTGTTATTGACTTGAGAACCAACAAGGTCAAGGTTTGAATGCGTGACTGAGATGAAGTTAAGTTACTGAAAGTTTCAGGGGATTGGAAAGATCATGTACAGTGTTATTAAAATTACCAAGAATTACGACTAAGGGGAGGTATAATGATAATAAATCAGTAGCTAAATTCTTCAAAAATGAGGGGTTAAGAGTGGAGAGAGGTTCCAAGGACAAAAGTTTAGTGTAAGATAATTCCTTGGGTGTCAGAACTATTCTGTATTTACTTTGTGTTGGTGGTTACGATAAAGTGTTTTAGCTGAGCACATTGTTCCACTAATAATTTGTGGTAAGGAAGAAGGGGAATGGATATTATGTAGTCAATTCAAAGTGTGTTCCATAATTGCCAGTTATATGACCTCAAAATAGACAACTGGTGTTTTACAAACTGCTTTCTAAGCAACAATAATGTCTTATAGTACCTTAATAGATGTTCCATCAATAAAGGATGCTATGATCATCATGGTTCAGGAAATCCTGGGTTAACAAAACTTAAAATGTTCTATGATGTTAGTACTTCTCATAGCCTCCAATATTTTAATGTGTAACATGTCTCCCTCCAAAAGAGATTCAGTATGTAGTAGTTTCCGTACTTTATCAGCCATTTCACTGTTTTATATGAGAACACTTACTAATGTCCGTTATATTTTAGGTTTCTTCAAAATATGATTTGCGATAGGCTGTTGAAGATAATACCCATTTTTTTTTCACCAGAGTAGCTTTCTGGAGGGGTGGGGTATACATGTTCACTGGCTACTGATGAGCATGTAAATTAGTAAGACAATTACTCTGTTCTATGATGTATTCTATGATGTGTTTTCCCCTTAGGATTTTATTCTAAGAAAACTTCAATCATTTTCAAAGATCTAACTACAAATATGTTCATGGCAACATGTAGTAAAAGTATTCAGAAGTAAAGTGAATGCATAATAATGGATTATTGCTTAATTATAGTGAAACCATATAATTGGAATCTGTGAAGCTATTTAGCATGTTGTAGCACCAGAATATGTACTGATTTAGAAACACATTAATAAATAAATAGAAGCAGGTTATCAATAATGTAAAAAAGCAAGCATAGGGCCTATGCTTGCTTTTTAAAAATGTGTGTATGTTTGATAAACAAAAATGAGCATAAAACTATATACACACACATATGTATGTGTATGTGTGTGTATATATATATATATATATATATATATATATATATAACTGCAGTATATGTGCTATGTGGGATTATAAATAATTTTCTTCTTTTTTTAGAATTTACCTATTATTTCCAAAATTTCTATAGTAGTCACACAAAATATAACATTTAGAGAATGGTTAAACTGATATGTCTGTGTGTGAATGCATGTGTGTGTATATAATTTTTATTGATTTCTTATTTTTCCTCCTGCATACAACATTCAGATTTGTCACTTCAAGTGGTTCTACAAAGATTGAATTAGCATTCTGAAGACAAATCAAATGATAAGTAATCTCCTTTTTGTATTATTTATATATACAACTTGATAGATACAAAAATTGTTAGCCATACCATGGTATTACCTGAAGATACTTTCAAAAGAGCTTTCCAGTATAATCTAGTAAAGATATTAATTTTTATTTTTAATCATTGCTTGAATCAAAGAATTTTGAACTGTCAGAATTAAATTTTAAAAATTAATGGGATATTTCCAGGTTATTTCAGTAGTTATAATTTTGAAATATTTTATGCCAGAACATAGCTATTTCCTTGCTCAAAGAGTCTCTACTAATCAGTCGTCATTAGATATGGAACAGTAGTCAAACATTCATTCACATACTTTCATGCAAACCACATATACTTTTCTTATTTTAATAAGGAAGTTAAACATTAAGATGATTTGAGCAAGAAAATGTGGACTTTCAGGGGAAGATA
Organism: Rousettus aegyptiacus; assembly: GCF_014176215.1. NCBI lineage: Eukaryota > Metazoa > Chordata > Mammalia > Chiroptera > Pteropodidae > Rousettus > Rousettus aegyptiacus. Next base: position 30,521,336 of record NW_023416286.1, read on the forward strand.
TGAATCACGTTTTCATACTGAGAAAAAACAATTACATGAAGATTTATTGTTCTACATTTTCAACCGGAGTTTCACATGGCTCTGAAAACTTCCACACAAGATAATTCCTGCCAAAGATAAATAAGTACCTTATAACCTGCACATGAACCCAAAGATTCATAAAAGACATTGCTAGCATTTTTATCCCTAACATTTAACTTAAAATTGAGAGAAATGTATAACTTAAAATCTTGGTCAATGTCATACTTTTCTATTTCTGATTCTGAGATAACTAAACTCTAAACCTGCATATGGTATTTGTAAGCGTGTTTAATTGCTGAGATCCCATTATCATTAAATAATTAGATGTAACTTTGATATTATCATTTCCAAGAGTAATTTTTAGAGCTGAAGTAACTAAAACTCAGGTAGATTTAGGAACTGTTCAAATTTATGCAGCTTTTTATTATCCACATATGTTCTAAAACTAAAGTCCCTTGATTGACAGTTTTTCAATTTCTACATTTTTTTTTTTACCTCTTGACCTAAAAGTATTATTTTACTTATTTCAAAGAAATTATATAGGTACCTATTTGAAATATGGGCTGTGTAGCTGATTTTAGTCTTATTTTATGTCATTCTATGTTGCCTTATCTATATCACAGCAAACAAAAAAAAAAACAAAACCCAAGAATATAGTATAGAACCTTAATGAATTGTTGATTTCTTGACTTTCCTTGAAAAATGTTATGAACATAAGTACAATACAGGACATTTTAGACCAAATATTCTATATACTGTTTTTCAGATTCATCATTAAGAATATTTAAGCTCAAGTCACATTAATTATTTCAGATAACATATTTAAAAATATTCCAATGGCCTTTATTTGAAAAATTTATGTTAAAGACATATAATCTCTTAAAATGATTTTATTCACTCTGATATGTACTAATTATCTAGATAAGTGAGGAAATACAGGCACTGCTTCCATTTGTTTGCACTCCAACCTATATTCTGTACAATCATTTGAATGATCTTTCTAAAATGCAGATCTAAGTATGTCACTCTCCTTTTTTAAAAAAATTCCAGGGCTGCTCTATCACCCATTGGATAAAATCTACAATCATTAGCACAGAATACCAGGCTCTTCATAATTTTACTCTTATCTGCTCTGCTGGACACAGCTTTCTTCCCTTATCCTCCCTCCCGTCGATGTACCATATAATTCAGCAGTACTGCATTTCTAGAAGATCTATTAGCTATTTTTTCCCTTAGCTGTCAGTGCTGATTCTCACCATACCACAAAATCATAAGATTCTGTTAACTCCCTTGCCTTTGACACTAGAATTTAGGTTCCCAAGTGTCATTTGTCTATGTATCTCCGAGGCTTCACACAGTAATTAGGACTCAAAGAATATATACTGAAAAATTTTAAAAAAGGAGGGAAACTGCAAAAAGTTTGACTAGTTCATTTGAGTATCTGCTTATTTTGTAAAATAGATTTGTATCCGGAAACTCCAAATTCCAAATCCCTTTGGCATGTTAACACATGTCCTCACTTACAACTACATTTAGCCAAGTAAGCAGATAGCATGCAGATCAATAGTTTCTTGTTCCAAATTTTATCACAGAAAATGAGCATCATTTACGGTTCTTTCTAAAATGAAAAATTTCCCCATCTAATACAAAGATTATGATGCAGTCAGTTTGTGGTAGAGCCATCATAGAAAAACAAAACACACAGAGAGATTTTATCATGTTTTCTGTGGTATCCCATATTCCTGCAATTAAATTATCTCCCTCCAAGTACCTAGATGTTAGATAAAAGAAGATTTACTATTGCGTTATACTTTTAAAAGTCATTTCTTCAAACTACACTCATTATTACAGTTAGATGTTGTTTTCTAACACATAAAAAAAAATCAGCAATTTTTTCCAGTATTGCTATACTGCTTCTGTACCTTATTCATCCTCTTGGGTACCAACGCAGTTATTTCAGTGACGAAATTAAACTGTGCATGTAAAGAGAACCATTGTTAGCCAGTTCACATTCACATTATGTAAATATGCATGTACATATTTTGTACGTTTGGATATAATATTCCCATTTATTTCAGATATACAGAAAGGATAATTGTGCAGAAGGAACTGAATAAAAAATATATTCTCCAATTTCTTTTTCCTTTTTTAAATTTTTGTTGTATTTCTGTGATTTCAACTTATTCAAGCTGTTCAGGTTATTAAACAGTGAATCCAGCTGACTTAAAAATATAGAAATATGCCATGCAGACTCTTATAGAAAGCTCCTTAAGAGCTTCTATTATCTCCTGAAGAACTAATGCACTCCCTTAATTGTGCCTGCTGGGTGATCGGGCACATCCGGCTGAGGAATTCAGGCCTGCACAGAAATGCAAGGCTGCGAAAAGGACATTTGCTCAGCACGAAAGGTTGCAGAAGCCCTTTGACAAATGAGACAAAGCAAGTCAAGTAATAATAGAAGGGCTTTTTGAACATTTTCAGTAATTTGGTTATAACTAACTCGAGAGTGCATTAGCAAAAGATTCTTAATCAGCCCCTACTTTTCCATTAGAGAGCCTAATTACAGTGTGTCTTTTATTGGTAGATTTATTTTTCATCCATAAAAATGCTTAGCAAATATAAACTAATTTGTTTGAATTTCCTCTTGTCCATATCACTGTTTTCCGAAAGGGCCTGATGCTGTCACATTAGAGACTGAACACACAGAGGGCACTGTTCACTCACTAATCCCCATTCTGCTGGCAATGGATTAAACCAAATGCTCATAAACTTGAGATCAACTCCCATCTCTCAAATGTAGCATTTGTTGTAAAATTTTGTTTTTATGATTCTGGTTGAATTTCACTATCTTAATTTCATTTCTCTTAGAAAAATTACCTTCCATCTGACTGATTTACTTTCCTCTTGCAGAATATATCTATTAATACGCCAGTTATCTGCTTAAAAAGTCTTTTAACTTATGAGACTGCCGGAGAGGTGTGTTCGTCTCATGCCTGGGTGACTAAGATCACAGTTAATCCAATGTAATTCTTTCCAAGACACATTCTTCCTAAAATGCAGAGTAATCCTGCCTTGCAGCTATGATTTTGAAGATATTACGTGCAGAAAAAAATATGCATAGAATACATATATTAGAAAGTGGTTGCAGTTCTTTAGTCAGCTTTACATGATTTTCCAATAAAGCAATATCAATAGGTTACCAACTGTAAATGTATCATTAACGGAGTAGTAATGTTTAAATCTAGAGCCAGGCAACATGAGACGCAGAGTTATCAGTGTAACAACATATTAAGCAAAACTGAGCTATGGAAATTAGGAGGAATAATATCTGCATTATTTTGATTATAGTAATTGAAAAATTCAAATGAGATTATTTTTTCAATAAATACTGAATATATAGTATACTAAAGACAGTGGTAAACAAGAGAGTCTTGGACACGAGATTTTAGCTTACACTAAAAATAAAATGTGACAAAAGTTATGAACTTTATAGAAGCTTTGAGAATCTTAAGATTGGTATTAAATTACTTTTTATTATATTTTTGGTTTACTAATTTAAAAAAGTCAAATATCAGTAAATTCATACAGTTTGACTTAATTGCAAAATGTAGGTAATCATTGTAAAAGCATTTTGCAGTGATTATCTGGTAAGCTATAAGATGCTTACTACAATTTAGCTATTATTATTGCAGTACTAAAAGATTTTTAAACTCATTTCTTGATAGTGACAATAATTAAATTCAGTCTATTTTAAAAATCAGGAAAATATATTCTTCACTACATCAATTATGCTCTCCTTAATTTATTATATCTCTTTCTGTGTTTGCTACTTGAGGATTACTGTTTTATTTTCTTGTATTCCTAATATTGCTATCAATGTTTTTATAATTTAATTCAGAACTATTTTCCTTTGTGCCCTACATTTTCATTTTCCATTTAGTTATATATTGCAGCATGTTTTTATAGTGAAGATAAAGTTAATATGTAAAATATCTAGTCTATATTATTGTCAGAATATAATAATTATACTTTACTGAGCACCTGCTATGTGTCATCCTCTTATCATATGTAACTCTTGGAACACTGCTAGATAGGTCTATTATCTCAATATCCTTATAGGAAAATTATAGAATTCAGTCTTTATTTTTCAGTTGGGCATGTATAAAGGTAAATGTATATATTCATTTATACCTGTATTTTTATACTTAGTCATACAGTAAATAATTGTTGAGCACCTGAGTTAAATACTAAGAATACGATGGTGAATGAGACAAAATACTTGTCTTCATTTGGGTTTACATTTTAGTGGGAGCTGAGTTCACAAAAGGATTGTAGCAGTACATAATTATATAAACTATAATGAAACAGTATTAATTAAAAATGATACAAAAGAAAAAATGAATTTAACAAGGGTCCACAAATAATGAACACTACGTATAATTTCATCATAATCGGCATTATTTCAAAAGGTTTTAGGGAGAATTGAATAAAATTATGTCACAAACCTTGTACAATACCTAGTATTTGATAGATGCTTAATGTGACATTGATGACATTAATAGATTTTTTAGTTATAAATATTAATAATTTTATTACCATTAGTAAATGTGAAACCCACATTTGGCTCTGGGCTCTCAAACAGTCAACACAAGGGATAAATCTAGTTTAGTCAAACATTTTTTAAAAATTCATATAGTAAAAGCAACATTCACTCCAGAAAAGCACCAAAAGTATTTCTGGTCTTGAGACTACACTGAAATTTTTCCCACTGTTCAATCTGGTTGATTAAAACCATGGTATTATTCTTATATTAGACTCCATAATGATTACATGTTTTTCGTATACACTGCTCAAACATACTGAAAGATCCAAAGTGACTATAAGTATATGGGAAGATGCAGTAAACTTCGTTCTGTTACTCAGCTCCCTAAGTTGTTTAAGAAGTAAATTTTTATATTTTTGAGTATATGAACTACATGCTCATGAAGAAAAATCTCTAAAAACTATTTCTCTTAACTCAAAATTACAGTGAATGAAAGTACCTGAATTATACTTCTTTTGGCTGCTAGCCAAAAGTCAAGATCCGCATGACTTAATAGATCCTTTAGCCAGGGACATAACCAAACTTCCCCTTCAAAAATGTGTTATCCAAAAGTTTCCATGACTAAAGAGAGACCTTAGAATACAACTGAGCTGAGAAGGCTAAAAGTCTCTTTAAAAAATTTTTCCACAACAGAATGAATGATTTAATGAGAGGTAGAATTATCACATAGAGAAAGTGTTGAAGAATATAGACAATATTTGATTTATTTGATGCATACTTGCCTCAATTTATATGTGAATTGGAATAAAAATTGGTAATGAAGGAAAATTTTTTCTGGTACAAAAATTTATTAAATAAAAATTATTTTTACTTTTATAAAATATTATTTGATAAAAAAGTTCATGTATCTCTATAAATAAACATGGGAAGAACTTTTCTATAATTGTAAAACTAGAATATGTTCAGTAAGAAACATATGAAATTTATTTATTATCTTTTTTAAAGGCCATTGCAGTGGTTAATTTTATGTGTCAGCTTGGCTAAGCAATTGTGCCCAGATATTTGAACAAATGTTATTCTGGCTGTTTCTGTGAAGATGTTTTTGGTTGAGATCAACCGACCAAATCAGTGGACGTTGAGTAAAGCAGATTATCATAATGTGGATTAACTCCATTTAATTAATAGTCAGCGTTAATAGAACAAAGTTTGACCTCCCTCAGTAAGAAGGAATTCAGACAGCAAACTGCCTTTGGACTTAAACTGCAGCTTTCCTCTAGGCCTTCAGCCTACAGATTCTCCTGCATATTTCAGATTTACCAAGCCTCTGCAATCTCATCAGCCAGTTCTTTATTTCTCTGTCTCTTTATTTCTCTGTCTCTCTCTGTCTCTCTGTCTCTCTTTACACACACACATACACACCCACACACACACACACACACACACACACAAACACACACCCCTCATTATGTTTCTCTGAAGAAAGTCAACACAACCATAAACATAATTTGCAAAAAAATTTTGGTAAATTGGTAGTCAATAAATATGAAAATAAATACATATTAAATGCAAGTGCCTTTGGGATAATTTAACTAAAGAGATACAAGAATAAGTATTATGCATTGATGTAAATCAGGAGCAGTGAGTCTAGAGAGGTTTCACTGAATGAATGAATCAGTTGATCAATAAATCAACAAATCAATGAATGAATGAATGAAAAATAAACTGTTACTAAACTATTAGGTTTGATCAATAGGAAAAAGCAAATATGAAATAATTAAACTACATTGAACATAAAATGGCTTTTAATAGCGAGACAAGAAAAAATAAGATAAAGAATAGGGTGGAAATATTTCCATAGAAAATTTTATTACATAAAAATCTGAAACAAAACCTGGTAATTTTCTGTAAGAGTTTCTACAGATCATTATCACAAAATCTGCAAAAACATTTTCTTAAAGAATAAGTTTGGCTCCATTATTGAGTGTCTAGTGTTATAATGTGTGAGTGAACTCTACAATCCTATATGGTAAGAATCATAACTCCATTTTATACATCGGGTAGCTGAAACAAGTTAAGCAACTTGCTCATGGTTACATAACTAAAAAGTATTGCAGATGACATTCAAATTCAATCCGAGCAGCTCCACAACCATCTTCTTAACATAGTTTGCTGAGAAGGCATACAAGTGATCAAAAGAAAATAATAATAAGTTTTAGATTCTTAACTTTGACTGGTTTTTTAAATAAATGAACAATCACTGTATCCTGTTTTAGATTGAACTTTTCTGATATGAGTATAAAAAACAGCTAATTTCCTAAGGCATTTTTCAGGTTTGCTATGGTATATTTGTTCCTGTAGTAGTTAGTTTAAGTGATTTAACTAACATACAATATACTGTAAAAAGTGAATATTTGGGGGAGAGAAGAGTGGGGATAAATATGCTCAGGATATTTAAAGTGACAACCAAAAGTTATCCAAACTATGCTGCTGTTCTTTGAAAGAATAATTTTGTTTGAAAAGAATCTTTGTACCAGACAAAGTACATATTGTATTTCTTGTATACATTTTCCTTCTACAATCACAAAACCACATTGTAGATTTTAGTTCTCTAGAGAGTAGTCCGATTTAGAAAATAGAACTGCCTTTGTCTTCCTCTTCATGAACTTGAATTTCACTAACAACCATATAATAATAAATCTATCTAGGTCTCACTTTTATACATTGAATAATTATTGCTGTCACAAAAATAATTTTCTTAAAGGGAGTTATTCTACTTGTTGGTATCAACACAGATCGAAACACTGGTATAAGGTCATATAGGAATACTAAATGCATGAAAGATGTAAACCTATTTTTGTATATAACTATGTATGGGCCTGCATACATTATTGATTATATCATACACAAAGGCAGATTTAGAATATTTTTATTTTAAAAATATCTGTTAATGCAGTATGTGTAAATACAGCTGGTCCTGTAAACTATCTCAATGTTACTTTTTATATTAAATCAATATATATTTATTTCCCCAGATCTAAACAAGTTGTATCACAGGAAGTTAGGGCCACAGCAGATGTCAACATAAGTTTTTGCATACATTCCTATTTTCCCTAATGCACTACCAGCAAATAACATAATGTATGTAAATATAAGGAAAGTGTTGAGATATTGTCTCTAGAATTGCTTACATGGCAAAAGTTTGGATATCATTCTCCTGTATACCAAATAAAGTAGGAAGAACTAATTTAGAAAAAAGATAGTATGTGTACTTTTCAACATTTATAACTTGAAATACTTATGAGATTACCAGATAAGGAAGTTCAATTGAGACCTTGGAGTCAGATTATGTATTATGCCAAATCCTGTGAAATTGCTCATATTTGACCATTTGACCTACAAAAATGGCAATTTCATAGTTTTCGATCTATATGTAGGTATTAGAGAATTCAGAATACAATTGTAATATTGCTTGAGATACCCTGGCAAAATGGTCACAGAGGAACTCAGGGAAAAGGAAATCCATTTATAAGGCTCACTAGTATCACCTTGTGATGGTTATTCACAGAGCATGAGTGGGCCTTTCGTGGTTTAGGTTTTTATCAGTAATTGATAATCACATTTTAAATTGAATTCAAAATTATTTCTTTTCTAGTACCTAGCTGCCATTGGGTCACAGAGAGAAGACAGAGAAGAAAACCATTGAAATAGTTTTTGCATAATGTCTCACTGCTTTGGGGAGGCAAGATTGGTGAGAGACTATAACATTTAAGGGGGAGAACTTTGTTTTTTTCACTGGGCCAAGGACAGAGAAAGGTGACAAGATGTGGCTATTAGTAGTTTTCGAAACTCAACCCTCTTTCTACCATCAGTATCCTCAGAGCCAGTGTCTTCTACAGTCTCCGAACGAGTCCTTTTAGTAGAACATATGCTTTTTCCTGTTCCAGAAGGGTTCTGTGATATAGAGATGGCCAGTTTGAGAACTGCATGAATCTGGCTACAGTTATTGGTAGGGGAAAAATGTGTGGCCCAATTTAGATCGATGTGAATTAATATCAAGACTTTGGCTAAAACTCTTAAGAATGAATCATTACTCTGCTAGACTTGAATCTGGAAAAATGCAGATCTGGAGGTAGTAGGTTCTATCATGTTGGAAAAGTCTCCTTGCAAGAGAGGCCATCATGGAAGAGAGAAAAACTGAGAAATAGAGAGAAACTGGAACTTCCTGGTATTTTTTTTTTTTTTTTTTTGTCTCTGATGCCTAAGACATGCCTAAGACATGTCTTTTTCAGTTATATGGGTAGAAATTCCATTTGGTTTGAGTAAGTTTCAAGGAGATTTTCTGAACTTTCTTCTTTTTTTAAAAAAAGTCATCATTAATACATAGGAAGAATGAGATAACCAGAGAAAAGTGAAAAGTTCCTCATTTACCTCCTTCTGGATATGCTTTCAGGGACCACATTCTCCTTGGGAGGTCTCAGCATTTGGGGATACCACTGGCTGACTTTAGCTATTTACGTTGCATTGTGCACAGGCTTACAAAATAATAGCATCATTACCCTTTAGACTCAAAAGAAAAGTCACTACAAAATTCTTTTAGACCATTTCTCAAACTGTACCTATATATGTACTGTAATGGAGATAAATGCAACTTCTACTATATTCAGAGATCCCATCATTTTTTAGGGACTCTTATTGAAAAACTCTAATCCTAGCTATACCTTTTACAAATGTATTCAAAACTTACTTCGATTTGAAATTTTTTTCTCCATAAGTAAATATATCTTTCTTATAAGTCTGTGCTTTCATTCTGCTTTCTGAAATATCCTCTTATTCATTTTTGCCACATAAAGTTTTCTCTTTTTTAAAGCTCAATGCAAATACCACTTTGTCAATGAGTATCATCTTTCTCTCTCAACCCACATCATAAAATATACATATATTCACTAGATTTTTCTGTCCACAAATATTAAATACTTAATAATGTGTCAGATGCTATGTTCATTTCTGAGGATTTAAAAAAAAATGTCTACAATATAGCTCTGCCCTTAAAAAACTTATAGTCTAGGGATAATTACAAATAAGTTCATTAACAATTGACAGACCTCTGAAAGGGGCTTCCAAATACATTCCAAATAATTATAAATGAGAAAATCAAAAGAAAGAAGAAGATATTCGAGCCATTGACTGAGGAGGTGAGAGGTGATAAGGAGAGCTTCTGCTGAAACAGGAAGGAGATAGCAGGCCATGAAGACAACTTCATGCCCAAAAGAAAGGTTAGAGTTTATCGTGAAGTGACAAGAATTATCAAATGATTTTAAGTAAGAGCACAACATAACTAGGTTGTATTGTAATGTTCATGTTGGCATTAGAATGAAGTATGAATAAGGTAATCTTTCATATTGATTTGCCAGGAACAGTCCTGGTTCATGCCTGTTGTATTGGTGTAGTTATTAATTGCCCCCTTCATTCTCAAAAATGTCCTGGTTTGGACAGTAAATTATGTGGTCATATTAAGAGTAAATTATCCTGGAGGAGAATTAAGCTCAAAGAGGCAAGAGAGGCCAGTTGGAAGTCTGCTGCATTGATCTATACTAGTGAAAAAGGTACCGAAACTAAGCCAGTTTTCGAGGACATGAAGCAAAACTGGCGTGCATTTTGTTCTACCACAACCAATTACTCGTACCTTGATGTAGCACTTAGTACTATTGTTTTGTGTTATGATTCAGTACTTATATGCTTATTTTTCCAATTCAACCTTATATTCCTTAAGGGCAAGAGCTACATCTTCAAGTTGTGTTTTTCTTCAGAGAGTAGTGCAATGCTTTCAACAAACTGCTTGCTGAATAAGTATATACTGATTTGAATTAATACAATTTTTACAGTACATTTAGAAAGAGAACTAATTGAAAAAAGGCCTTGGTAGGGTTCTTTACTATTTATGAGAAATGGAATTTTATCTTCACAAGTCTATGACATGTAACATGTGTAGTTTTAGCTCTTTGCCCCTAGTTTTATCAGATGACTTCACATATTGGGTTGTCAAATGAGGTAGCTATTACTTAAAATTAACTTGAAGTCCTGACAACAAAAGAAAGGGTACTTATCATGAATTGATGGTAGGAAGGCATTGGGCTTGATAAATAATACAGTCACAACAAAAAACATTTTGAATGAAGGATTGCATTCTTCATTTTCGTGTAGTTGGCAAAGATGAGTTTTTGTTCCTTCTTACTCTGTTTCAAATTATCTTACACATTTTTATGTGGTTTATAATACTATGTTAAAATTATCTGGGTATGTGTCCCTGAACTCCTCAAGGTAAAAACTATAGCTTATGTATTTTTATATTCCTATTGCCTAGATGCATGCCTTGTACTCAGGTTTTTATTCCTCTGGAAGTATTGATGTTTAAGTAATTACCTTTGATGAAATATCACCTTAAACTTAAATTATCAAAATAACAATCCTTCATTTAAAACATTATCAAAGTAAAAGGGATGATATTTAAAATAATAATTTTGTCATTATACGCAGAAACAATCTAGCATCCAATAAAGTTTTCTATCTACTGTCCATGTTATTGTAAGTAGATTCCCATGTACTACCATAGTTAACATGTAACATAAACTTATAGTGTTCAATTTGAACTTTCTTCTCAAATTAAATAGTTTTATAGTTTCTTGGGGAATTGATGTCTAAAGTATATCAGGAGGATAACTATGATTCCATGGAATCTTGCATTAAACAACAAATTTGCAGCCTCAGAGTTCGACATTTTTGTCCTCTTTCAGTACTGCAATTCCTATGACCTGAAATATGTACAATTCAACAGTGTGTCTTCTAGGTCATACTTAATTTGTAATGCTAAGAGCGTAATTGCTTAGCAGGTATCCTTAGTGTGAGTCAGCTGGCACCCATTCCTTACATTTTATGACCACATTTATTCTCTGTCTGATTTTTCCAAAACTCCATAAAAATTATTTATGCCAAAAACTTCATGATGGATCTATAACTCGCTCATATTTTGACCTACTTTTCCCCCAATAACCCTGAAAGGTCCTGACCTCTATTATCAAAATCTCAATGCAGATGGAAGCTCTGATGAGATTCTAATTAAATGAAAACCTTTCTGTAATTATACATGTTCACTATTTAATGAGAATCTTTCTATAATTAGAAATTTATTTGGACATGTTAAGATTTCACAGACTGTTGCTGTGGTGTCCTAATTCAAACATTCTTCCTTCTAGAGGGGGCAAAGTTCCCTTCCCCACAAATGTGTCACTGCCCAGGGAAATTTCTCCTTTAATTAAGTGCACTGTATCATTGAATGATGACTCACAAAACTTATTTTCGCTCTTCTTTTTCTCTTCTTAACACACGGCCAAATTGGAGGTGTAAGAATTTAATACTTTTGGTTATGTATAAAGTGAAATTATTTGTGAGAAAAAAGAGGAGACTGTGTGTATAAATGTCTTCTTTGGCTAACGATTAAACTTGGGGCAGGGAGACAGGAAGCCTGGGGTTCAGTTGACAGTACTAAGGTTCTCTCAGAACTCAATTTTATTTTAGTTTCCTCTCTATATCTTGGATCATTTCAAGTTAAATCAGTTTTGTTAAATAGCTCATCCTTGTTTCCTCCTTCTCAATACCCCAGATAAATCACTTTCCTCCCAGAGTCGTGCATCCATAGGAAACCAAATTTTCCTCACAAGTAGAAGATTCCACACTGTGAACCAGATAGTTGTAAATGACTAAAGTGGATGAAGGGAATAAAGCTGACTGCATGATCCCTACTAAACCAACTGGGCAATGTCTGAGGAAGAGCCTTTTCTATGCTCTTAAAAACATATTTAGGACATTTGTCTGTTGACCTGCCATTGTTTTAAATCAATTCTTTTCACTTTAGCTGGGAGAATGTCAAAACTCTTTCTGTCCATTGAGAAAATCATGATATTTCTTATTATTTAGAATAAACGTTAGCAACTTTAGTCCAACACCTGAGGAAATAAAGACACTGAAAGCAATATTTTCTCTAAATCTCAAACCTCCCAGGTCAGTAAGACCAGAAATACCTGACATCCAGCTCAGCTGTTTGGCAGAATCTGAGTATCATTAGGAAAAGTGTATCAGCATAAAGTATGGACTGACCCAACATTATTTGTCTTGTGTAGAAGCAGTAATTTTACTTGTCTTTCATGGAATAAAATGTAAATAGATGGACATGTTCATGTAGCTTTCTAGTAAATATAAACTTACTTAAAGGAAACTCGAATTCTTAATTTCTAGTTCCCCCACTAAAAAAAAAAAAAAATTAAGCAGTAACAAATGCCATTTGAATATTTAATAAATATTTAAATAATGTGATGGTCACTTTAATCAAAAATCATTTCAGAATTGCTTATGGACATGTAAAATAAAATAAAAAGGTTTATTTTAAATACCACGCAGATAGTCAAGAGTCAACAAATGAAATATGCAAAGACCTCTTTTAAAAAATTTATAGTATCAAGTAAGAAAAAATAGAGATATTGTTGGCAATCCTTATAAACTTACCCTACTTGTTTATTGAATATTTCTTTTGTATCTAGACATTGGTGCTATAGTATTTTACTTTTGATTTGCTGTGAATCTTGAGCAATTTTTTCATGTGTATGCTTAATCATCACAATCAGATTTTGAGATAATTGAGAATGAGGATGTGTGTTCTTTTATATATCCCATGAGCCAAGGACAGACAGGGTGATGGAAGTAACAAGTTCCTTCGTTTTGAATGTTAGCATAGTAATTGAAAAGTGTCCCTTTCTGATGCAGAAACTCAACCATGAAAAAACGTAAATAGCTTTCCAGTGAAAGCACATATTTTTCAATCCATCAGAGATTTTTTTATGTTTAGAAGATATGAATGATTCGATTATTCTAAATGCAATTATATACTGCCCTATAGTGAAGCTTTCAAAATTTTTCAAACAAAAGTAGTATACTCATTATTTATCCTAGGGTATTTATCCTAGAGTATTTAAACAGAGTATTTAAATTCTTTATCACTCAATTTATTTTTTTCAATAAATATTATTTACCCCAAGAGAAATTTCAAGTTTATGGATAACATCATTTATTTATAACAGAATGAATCTTTTACATATAATAAAAATTACAAGGTTATAAAATATATTAAGTGCTCTGACAGATGACTTAACTTCTACACTTTCTGACATTTTCTGCAATAACATTTTATTTTAAATGTCAACCATACATAAATTCAATCTCGTCACAGACACTAAGATGTTCCACAGTTCTCAATTTTAGACAGAGGGTAAGAAAAATCAGTAGAGAGAGAGAGAGAGAGAGAGAGAGAGAGAGAGAGAGAGAGAGAGAGAGAGAGAGAGAGAGAGAATATAACTTTAAAAGCTTGTATATGAAATTCCTTCAAATGTTCATCCCCTCTGTAAGTTAGGGGGAAAAAAACCCTGAAATGTGGCAATAAATTATTTAATGCATCATAAATTTTGAATTGCCTATTATAATTGTGGCACAATGTTTCAGAACAATGTCATAGAGGAAACATCAAATACCACTTCTTTCCTGTGTTTATGATATAATTTCTTTGTGTTGAAAGGAAAAGGATACCACAAACTTAAATTAAAGCATTCTGTCAATATTTTAGAAGTGAGAATATTCCTAAAATGTTCAAATAAACACATTTACTTCTGATTTCATAGTTTAGAGACCAAAAAAATATTATTTTAGGATCTATGAGTTTATATCCATTTTGATATGTAACAAAACTAGAAAAAAATTATTTTTAATTATTGTAAAATATCAATGATGTTTGTATGTAATTTAGCTATGAGCTATTTTACATTAACTTAAATTTTTAATATTGCCTACCTAAAATTATTTTCCTCTAAAATTTCTTTTTTGTCTTAAAAATGTAGATAATCAAAACAGCAGTAACTCAATAGCTTGTGATAGTACATATTTATTTGTAAGATTACTTCTTGTTGATGTGTGCTTTTTCTCATACTTATATTTATTACTTTTTAGGCGAATTGCTAGAATAGATCTCTATTTCTATTCTCTTTTTTCCCTGCTGGGGGCAATGTCCCTCCATTACTATTTAAGAAATGACTGGAAACTACTCACAGTTAGAGAAACAGGATGTTCTTTTAAGCAACATTATCAGTCACTAAAGTGAAATAGGGGCAGCATGCCAAATAGGTGTCCTAATAAAACATTTTAACAATTGCAAAAGTGTAAAAATTTATAGCTTATTTCTACAACCTGCATAGTAAGTTTTTTAAATGATGCAGTAATAGATAGAAATAAATTCTTTTTTCTCACCCGCACAATAATTTTATGTAGAAAGTGTTTATTACCAAAATCCTTAGAGTCCCCTAAAACTAGCTATACATTTTCTTCTTGATACTTTTTATATGATAACTTGTAAGTTTAAGGGGTGGAAGACAAAAATGAATAACAGGTTGGAAAGAATACTCTTATTTAGCAACAAAGAAAATTATGGTAGTCTATGTGGTCACATTCATATTTTTTTTTTTGGCCACATCCTTATTTCACATATTAAAATCAGTATTTTATATTTAAGTTCAATTCTATTCCTTTAAATTCATTTTACAATGTTTATAATTATTGGAGAATGATGAATAGTGATAAAAGTACAATCGATTTTACTTTTCTATACTATGAAAATTATAAAACGTCATCATGAAATGCATTTCTTTACATAAACTATTTTAACATTGCCTGCATTTAATTTTATATACAGAAACAACCACCATGCTCTTATAAATCATTAAATACACACACAATTACACACAGAGAACAGTGATAGAACACTATGCATTACAATTTTCAATTGCCTCAATTCAGTAGAATTCAAATAGCAAGAAAAATATTTCTCCTCTTTATTCATTTGTTCCTCCCTGACAATACTGGGGTAAGGTGCTCTTTCTCCTTTTTGATCCATTAAACTATCTATCTCTGGAATTATTTATGTACACAATAATAGTCCACATTGTACTGCCTTTTGTTCTGTTCACATTTGTTCTTTACACACAGGAACTCCCTAAATACTATTTAGGTATATCTATTTTTTCTTATTTTTACCCCACGATTTCTCCAATGCTGGCAGATAGGATAGTAGATGTATAACATATTTTAAAACAATTTTTCCATAAATAAGATATAAAACCATGTCTAAACAAATCTGATAATTTTCTTATTAAAATTTAGGCAAACATTTCATTTTATAAGAATGAATAAATACTCCAAAAGATCAGTGATTTTTTTTTTTTTTTTTACATGTACTCAAGACTTGATATCAGCACTTAGCTTTTCTTAGTACTTGGACTGTTTGAGGTTAAGAGAGGGACGTGATTATGAGACAGTTCTCCTTCAGACATGGAATCAAATCACACCCCTTACGTCTCCCCCCACGCCTCCCCCCCCCCACACACATACACTCACAATGGCTGGACTATATATACACTTGCAAAATATACTTAAAGATAGAATGATTCACAGGAAAGAGTAAGAATTGAGACTAAGAAAATCCCTACTAATACTAATGATGATGAAAGGGTTCAAACAAGCCTCTCCAAAATGGGCCACTTTGGAATGATTTTGAGCTAAAGGCAATCGAGACCCAGCAGACTGAAGAAAAACTATTCCTTTCCCTTTAACTGCCTACAAAATTTTAGATAGAGGCCCTGGTCCAAGAAGAGAGCCATTGCCAGAGGTAACTACAAAGAATATGGCTTAGGCATGGTGGCTACAGTGAGCTGGTAAGACCTGGAGATCAAAGTCCCCTCTATGTCTCAGTGTCTGTATGACATGGCCAGGCAAACATTTGCTTATCAAACATCTGCTCTTCTCATCTCCCTGTAAACTCTCTTCCTCGTCTTTGAAGTCCCAGACCTTAACTGATTCTCTTTAGCTCAGGATGGCATATAAGCCTCAAATGCCTGACTGTCCGTAGGTCTCATATTCTTATAGGAACCCCCCATACATAAGAATTTCATTTTTCTCCTGTTAAACTGTCTTATGATAATTTGATTATAGACCAGTCTAAGGACCTAGAAGGACAGAAGGAAAACTTTTCCTCCTGACAATGATAACAATAACAATCAGGAATGTGATGGGCACATTTGTCTTCATAACACAGAAATAGCAAGAATCAAAGTGGCTGTCTACAAAGTTCTCTGGCTATGGTATTTATCACCCACTATATGACAAAGTCTAGCCTAAATTATTCCTCCAAGAAATTAAATTATTGGTTAAAAAGTAGGAATTTTTCAGTAAAAGAGGAGTTATCCGCTTAAGAGAATATGAAGAAACATAGAACTGCTTCTGGAACCTCCAAATATTCAAGAGTGAATGCAAGAGTGTGAAAAATACTTTCATCATGTCCATCTAAGAACTGTCTGGGGATAGGTCTGTCCTAGTAAATGGATTGGAGTACTTAGGACACTGTGACAAGTATATTGCATTATGGAAATGAAAATAGGGTTATTACCTATTTGCATTATCAGTTAACTTTTCTTGCCTCAACACTATGCTGAATAAGCAATTACCTGAGTTAAAAAAAAAAAAAAAAAAAAAAAAAGTTCTTCCATGTCATTTGGCCTGTATTTTTCAAATAGAAAAATACTTGTATATATGACATACTGATATATATGACAGTGGTGAATTAAAATCAATAATTTGTTATGTTGGTTTATATATCAATCGCTTATAATCTTTATATAACAAGAATCCAACTTTGAGTGATGGGACCTACCTCATCATGTAGATATAATCAAGAGTTTCAGCCTCTAAAACTGAGAAACAGATTCTTTGGTAAAATAAACTTTTATCTATATTGGCAATCAACCAACAACCATTTACCAAGTATAGCTCTGTAATTTATTGCTATTTATTTTATGTATGTGTATATATATGTATGCATGTATGTAAGTTTATGAATGGAGACAATAAAATCTACCAATCATATCCAGATTTTTTAAATCTGGAGATAAGGATGGATTGAAAACTGATTGCTTCTCCAGTCATAATTGAATTATTTATTTCCAGTTTACTATAAGAGTTCTTTCATGAACATTCCATCAGCAGCTCTATTTCAACATATATAACAGAAACCAAAATGTTCCATTTCAAATCTACCATTCTCTATAATTATTAATTATATGATCATCTTTCTAATTGCTCAGGCTTAAAATCAGAGTCATCTTTTAGTTCTTTCCTTAAAATTATGAGCTTTGGGAAACACACAGAACTGAGTTCTGTGACTACATGCCATTTATATTACATCTCTCGGCTTCCATTTCTTGTGTATAAAATGGAGTACTTACAGTATTGTTGTGGGGGGGAAATGTGATAATGTTTGCACAAAACTGAACACAGTTCTGGCTCAAAAGGAAGCCTCAATAAATGCTCAGTTAAAGAAATTGGGGGTGAATTATAATGTTGCTGTAATTGGGCAGAAATGTGCCATATTTATGCCAAGAAGATAGCTGGGTTTCTCTTTATCAAAACATAAAATTTTGAAATTTTTGTGGAATGGTGCCTTGTGAGCAAGAGGATTTTGAGTGACATTGCATCAGATATCAATCTTTGCAGATACTGCAAATGCTGGCTAGATATTTATCTCTATGTATAATGGAACAAGATTCAGACTCACCATTTTTAAAACAATTTTGAATTTGGCATATGTTACAGGTAAGGACAAAACTATTAGATATATTGAAATGGTGTCTTAACATGTTTCAGCTGAATGGAATATTAGATGTCATCCAAATTTCTTCTTTTGCATTTGAGACTCCTGAGAATTAGAGTAGCTAGGCTCAGTTTGCAAGGTCACTTTTTTGGTTAATGACAGTGCATAAGCTGGAACTCTCCTCCTAAGTCAATGTTCTTTTTAGTTTTATCCTTCACTGCACCATATTTCTTACATTTCTCCTTACTAAATTTTATTTTTAGGATCCTTTGGCATTTTTTAAAACTCTGAATGTAATATTACATATCTTTAAGTTGCAAAATATCAAACATGAAATTCTTGTAATAAACGTGTTTGAGTAACAGCTTCACATCCTCATAGTCTGTGTTTTCTACTGTTTCAAAATATAAACACCCCCCCCCCATTTTTTTTTAACAATCAGGTCTACTTAGTAAAGTATTAATTATCTATTTATAATATTATTTGATCTGTATGAACAATATGTGATATTGTGCTGTATATAATAATTTTTTAAATAGTGATTTTATAAGTGGGGTATAGGTAAATTAGACGATAAAGCAGATTTCTCTTCATATTATCTTTCTATCATTACTAAAATTATAATGACAGAAATTTGGACATATATGATTTTTTTCCCAACAACAAAAAAAGTTACGTTAAAAACAAAATTTAAAAAAGTAATTTTTACTAAAAAAAAGAATGGCATGTGAACCAGAAAAGATACATTGATACAAATATCATTCACAATTTCTTCCAGGTCTTAAATATTTATTGCTTATTTACTTGTACACATGTTAACACCTTCAAATTTTCTTTATTCTGTCAATTTTGAATCTGTTAGTTCTTGCCATTAAGACAAACATTTTGATCAAACATTTTCTTCATAGTAAATAGAAATGCCTCTATATTTTTTTCTTTTATACACATTGCAAATATCATCTAATTTGGTAGCAATTTTTAGATTAAGTAACCTTTCATGATATACAGTCAAACACTCTAATTTTCCGCACAAGGAAGCTGAGACCCAGAGGGTTGAGCTAATTAGTGGGAGAGTAAGGACTGGAATTTAGGTCTACCGACAAGTGCCGCATCCTTTGAGTATATCATAATAACTCTATGTGTAGTTTTAATTTCTATATTTATTTCTGGAGAGATTTTATTTGATTTCTTTACTTATTTCTGTTTAACCCTAAATCACTTTCATAAGGAAACCTTTGGTAAGCAAAAAAATCTTAAAACAAGCAAACAAAACAAAAGCAAACAATAGCAACAACAACAAAACTTCGTTACAGTGAATTTGAAAGGAGGACCTCAAAATAATGTTCACCAGGGATATCTGTGAACAATTCTTTAAGTGAATCATCATGATTTTGTTTATTCATTCATCTCCACCTTGAAAGTTTTCCTTTTCATACCTATTCCATTTCTTCCTATACATTGAGATTAAGGTCAAAGATTCTCATCTCAATTAAGCATGCCTTGATTTTGTACTAATAAATTATTGCTTTTAAATTTTTACAGAATATTTTCATCACTTTTATGTTCCTACTACACACTATGTGGCATTTTAGTTGAATATACATGAATTTAACTGAATTTTAGATTTATTGAGAGCAGGAATTAATCATATACTCCCCCTGCCCAAGCTATCTAACAGTCAATGAAATATTTTCTGAATGAAAGAGGTCACTCTCATATTTAAAAAGGGGGGAATCCCAACATGATAAATTAAATCTGACAGATTTGTTTCAGTTACCTTATATAAAATATGGTAAACTGGTAGATCCTTCTAAGGTTTCAGAATAAGATAAGTAATCTAAATTATTCCTTCAAAAACCATAAAGCCATTCAATTCCACAGTCAAATATTCTGTAATTGATCCTGCTAAAAGATAAATAAATGACTAAAAAGGTAGAAAGAACAGTGAGAGACATAATACAGAAGTAACTCACATAAGAAAGGTTGTGATAACATTTTTGTTCTACACTTTGTGTCTCAGGCAGAAGAAAAAACACTGTTAGATTGGCATTGCAATCAGCCAGAGGTTTTCAAGATATGTGTAGCCAGTATCGTCAGCACCTGGCCCATGCGCCTCAGAAATCACGGGTACACAACGAAGACCTCTACTGTGAACATCAGGGATGCTGCCCCAAGTCCTTTTTTTTTTTTCTGGCTACTAAAACATAGCCCTAAACCAAAGATGGATGAGGCATCAGTGGGTACATATTCCAGTGGTTTTGACTTATTTGGGATAAATCTGAGGGGATTTCTACCTCCCAGAATTCCCCATCCAGACAGACTCCAGTTGCCCACAGTGACAACTTGCTTGATAACACAGCTTTTGCTCTCTTCAATTCCCTGTCTTTCTTCGTCACTCCTACACCATTAATTCCTGGAATCACAAATAAACTACAAAAATTGTTATCTCAGAGTTCTGTCCCTCTGCCTCAAGGAAAACAAAACAAAACAAAACAAAATAAACCAAGACAGTATCTTTTGCTTATGATGTATTTCAGATAAGTATTTTCGGTTCTTTCTGTTTAAAATGTTGGCACTTGAATTAAAAAAAAAAAATCTCTTCTTGGTCTAGTGAGTCTTCTTTAAATTTACAGTCCATAAAATTTCTCACAACCTAACATGTTTTTTATCCAACTAAAGCCCAAAGTTGGCTCTTATCATATTTATTGATGATACCACAGAATGTTTTTCTCACATGGCCTTCTAATTACAGGTATTGGGAACATAAAAACCTGGCAATGTTATGGTTCAAATCAGAACTTTGACAAAATGAAATATGATGTATAAAATATACTAATACTGCAAAATTTGATTCATGAAGAGAAAGTTATTGACTCTGCTGATCTAGATAGTGAAATTACATTTGTACAGATATCAAAAATCTGAGTTGGAAAAGCCTTTAAAAATGGTATAGTGCTGTATTTTAGGTGAGTTTCTTCTGCTGATTCAAGGTAAATTTTACCACACAACTGCAAATTGCAGTTAGTTCATCAGACTAGTATGAAAATGTTCCAGTGTATAATCTTTTCAATTTTATATGTGTGTATAAATAAGTATATACACACACACACATATACTTGAAGATTGGTTGAAAAAATAAACTCATGTCCTAAAACTAAACCAATATTCTTTTTCATTTGTACACAATAGATGCATGTCTTTTTATTCATTCATTCTTTCACTCATTCATTCATTCACTAATTAGTACAGTACCTAATATCTCTGGTATTCTGCTAATGAGAAAAACAGGAATAGTTTGTGTTATTCAGTGTTTCATAGTCCAGTAGTTTTTTAATTGAACTTCTTATTGCACTTAAATGCTGAGTAAATACAAATATCAAATTTTACTTCAGTTATCTGAGATTTTATGGAAAAATTATAAAACCTAAATATATATATCTTTCAGGTAAAAATCTGAAATGCTATTGAAATAGTTCATAGATTTATTAAAGATCTCCTGATTAAGAACAGAATTATAACAGAAGTATTTTATACTTTGGGTATTTATTAAAAGAATGACAGATCTTTATTTTTGTCTTCAAACATTAATTGTAACAAATTTATGAGTGCCCTAATTTCGTATTAAGTTTTAGCAATAAAAACTCTATTACAACACTTGTTATGAGAAATGTATCATAAAAATTTAAAAAGTAGTGATCAAATATTGTGTTTATTGTCTCAGTCTTGAAATATATTTTTCCATGATTAGCATGCCTATGTAATTTTAAGCATCATTCTGGTTTATGTTAAATCGTATGTTTAATAATTTAAGTAAAAGCATGAAAGCCAAGATAAGGATTCAAATAAAATACTTATTTTCTCTACTCCCAAAGATCCCTGCAAAGATTCATGAATCTATTAAAATAAATGTTTATACTCTTTACCATCCCAGGGTTCATTTACAGTATGTTAAATTACTAAATTTATAATGTATAGGGCTTCAGGTCTTCAGAAATAGTGTTGCTTTCTTACTCACTAAAGATTAAAAATAATGTCTTGTTTTCTTATACACAATACCGAACCTTAAAAAAATCTTATGTGATCTTAATTAGAAAATACTGAAATCTCATCTGCCACTGCACTATCCTGGAGAAAAAACATGATAAAATATAATGCCTGAACTTTAAATAATTCAATACATTTATCTGATTGATTTATTGGTAAAACTTAAAACACGGTTAATGGAAATGCTGATTTTAAAAATTCTTATGTATTTGAAGGTTTATATTAATATTTAGTGTTTTTAAAAATATAATGAGAAAAGCCTAGGTCCTAAATAGATAAAAATAATTCAAATATGTAAATGAAGTCAGTTAACAAAATATAATTTTTCTAAGGGTAGAAATAATGATTTTTTCTTTGTTTCCCCAGAATATTTACCCTGGCAGTTGCCCATCATAGATGTCACTCAATCAATGTTAGTTAAGAGAATTTCTAGGTAAGAGCAAGAAGCTAATGGAAAATAAACTCATAATAGGAAATAGTATGTAAAATGCTCTACAAATAGAAATGTTTAATCAGTTTGAAGCTTTATCCAATAAATGCACACATGTTGCTCTTGATATGCTAGCCATAAAATAAATATGGTTTTACTATACCTTATAAAAGATTATAAGTATTCTTTACAATCGTTTTTTTTTTCATAAACATAATATACTTTATGCATTACTCATTTAGAGGAAGCCTGGATTTCTGATTTATAAATCTAGATGTCTCCTGTTTATGTTTTTAGATCTTTGCCCTATATGTACTTGGTAGAACCAAAGAGAAATGAACTGCCAGGAAAAAAAAAATATTTAAATCTACTGTTATTTGTACAGAATGAAAGAAGCAAAGGAACACCTATAGTGAAAAACAGGTTGACTGATATCTGTTGTTACTCTATAAGGCTCACCACAACCATCTTATATTTATGCCTTTACAGTTGGAAAAACACTTTCTATTAACCATTTCTTACTACTAGGTGTGATAGATATGATTTTCCAGACACATAAATAGACAGACAATAAGCATCTTGCTGACTTTTGTAAGACAGTGTGTGGGTGAGAAAAGCCTATGAACTCACTTTTTCCCACTATATGTCACAATAAAGCAGGCCTATCTTTAGAAATAAACATTTGTGTGTGAATATATATGTGTATGAGTACGTGCACACACACATGTGTAAATTAATTACTTTATGTACAAGGCTGGTATTTCTAAGTCCTAGAGTGGCTGAGAGTACCAAAAGTTAGAGTAGGAGGTTCAGATGAAAATGTCCTGACTACTGGAGAAAAGCTTTTATAAATTAATCTAATTTTTGAGCTGTAAATTATAGCAAGACTGATGAGCCTCAAATCTGTGCCAACTGATCTGATATAAGCTTCAACTCTATTTCCAAGTGTTTGCAAGTTACTTCTATATTGATATTTTCTGCTATCATTTCCTAATATTTTTGAAACTGCACCCACCTATTTTTTACTGTCTCCTAAAGGCCTTTACTCCAACTTCTCTATTTCTTCTGATCACTTCATTATGCTGTCATCCAAGTTTTATGAACAAGCTATCAAACATTCCTTTGAAAACTGATCCATCCATCCTTTTCTCCCCAGTTTTTCCACCATTGCTTTGATTTGTTCCTAAGTAACACAAACTTCTATTTCTTTCCCTCCTGTATTCTCTTCTTCATTTAATACATGCTAAAGGGCTTAAAGACTTTACAAAAATATAACTTTTAATTTTCTTTATCTCTTCCTTTCTATCTTTCTTCATTTCCTGCTGCTTCTTCTCTGTCTTCTTCCTCGCTGAAGTCGTCATCATCATCATTTTTATTTTCATCATCCTGATCAATGTTCATTGTTTTTGTAATGTATGCTGAATTCCCTACCAAAATTTTAGATACTAGACCTCATTTAAACCCCACAGCTATTATATAGGTCAAAATTGACATTACCATGTACAGCAGAAGGCCACATGCTGAGATTATGTGTATACTTTATATACACAAGTATAGACAATGTGAGTCCACGGACTTGTCATAGCATCTTGTTTCACCATGGCTATCCAAGATAAACTTCTAAAAGTTTCTTATGTAGAAAATAATGTTTTCCTCTTTAAAAAATATCCTTCAATGGCCCATTAAATTTCTTTTTCTAGAAAGTGTTGCTAGAGTTCTCGTTAATATATTTCTATCTGTTTTAAATATCTTTCGTAACAAATAAGAAGTACAGACTATTATTTAAATAGACTTCCTACAAAGTACAAACTATAATCTAAACTTCCATATACTACTGGGTGCTAGGAGAAAGACTTTCTCATAGTAGGTGCTCAATACCCACAGGTTGGTAGACCAGTAAGTTTCCCACAATTTCCAAGTATGACTGTTACACAACTAGTTCGACAAGAATGATCATTTTTATCAAAGTTTTTATCATAGTTTTTCCATCACCTGAGAGGAATTTTGTGTTTCTTTACCACTAGTATATGTCAATTCTTTTTCTTAAATGCTGATTACAAGGAAAAATGTAGTTTTCCTTGATAAACTGAATATATTATTTGTTCTGTGTTCAATATTATAATATATTTCATACTTTTCTTTTCTTTAATCTCAACTTATCCCCTAGCAACAAAACTGCAAAAAATTTAAGACAGAGATATGCTTTATTTCTTTTAACAAATACCTATTCAATGCATTCTACATGTTCGCTATATTCTTTATGAAAAATAAACTATATTTCTACCTCCGTTCTTAGATATAGCAGAAAACTAGATAATACAGAGTCCTGAAAGATGTCAAGTTTATTGGTCATGAGAAATTTGCATCTCTTCACAAAGAACATGTGCAATTGTATGTCTATCCTTTCTGCAATGTGCACAGGTTTATTTGTTAGGCTCTTTTATCTTTACTATTAGAAACTTCAATTGAGAATCTACCATTTGCAAAAAGCAGTGTTTTCCTGTAGAATTAAAAAAATAATAATACATAATATCCAGAAATTATCCTCAAGGAATATGTCCTATGTGTTCTCTTGTGAAATACAAAACTGGAACATAAATTGGTAGAAGCACAGTAGAAAAATGATTGCTGAAAAGGACATAAAAGGATATTAGAATTTCTTAGCATGGTGTGTATGTTGTGAGAGTAGAAAAGAACACACAGAAGATTTCATGGAGCAGGTACAATTTTTGTGAAGTTTGAAAATTTTCTAAAGTCACATCAAGTCTGGTATTACATTTTAAAAATAGACTTTTACATAGTCTAATTAAGCAATGTGTTTCAATTTGAATTTTAGATTTTGATAGCCATACAACTTTTATCGAGGATTTTTAATAATTTTATCTATATTTAATCCCTTTTTTAATAGCATATTTTACATTCTAGAATTGCTTCGTATCTCTAACAAGTGTTATGATAAATAAGTTTGTAAGTATTCTAAGGGCTGAAACCAAACCATCTACTTATTTTAAGTCCTTCATAATACCAAGTAGAATGCTATGCACATAAGCATTTTTTCTCAAAGTGTGATTCAAAAATCACCCACATCAGAACCATCTAATGTACTGTTCAATGTTTAGGTTACTAAGCCTCATTCTAGATCACTTGAATTAAAGGATTTAGAATTCCTAATCACAACCTCAAGTGATTCCAAGAGAACATTAAGTCTTAACAGCCACTAATACAAAGACTCTTAAGTACACACTTATTGATTGATGCAACACAATGATATTGCTTGAACTTTCAAAGTCATTGTCTTGCCAACCTAATTGGCACCTTTTTCAAAATGAGCATATAAAAGAACATTTCTATTTTGAAGGATCTGCGAAGTTACGATGAAAAAGTTGTCTCAGAATTTAAACTAAATAGTTCGGGCAAAGATGCTGAAATGAAGAAGACAAAAAGAGGACAAGTAAATGAACAGAATATTCTGATTCCATCTGTTATACTACAACTCCCAGCTAGTTCCCCTATCCCTGTCTCCAATCCCAGAACAGAACACAGTGTAGGAGAACACAAATGAATTCATAAAATCTTGAGAACTTTCATTCAATATGCTCTCTTGAATTTGGAGAGATGTGGACAAATAACTAAGTATGCAGCCTTGGAAAAGTCAAGAAAAAAAATCTGAGTAAGGAAATTCTAGGTACCCCCCCCCCCCCCGAGGACTTCAGCACAGATGAGAAAAACTACCAAAATTTCCCAAGATATTATGCTACATTTCACTGTGTGTATCTGATTGCAGGAGAGAGATAAGCCAAAATTAACTACAGTCGGACACACCCCTGAATGAAGTCAAAGATATTGTCTAGAAGACAGAATGGAATCCAGGTCTCTACCAGCAAAGGCAATACTCAGCCCCAGTGCAGATCTTCTTCACCAAATTTACAAGGCTACAGGTCAGAAAAATGGGTTAAAAACGAACAAACAAAAATATAAAAATAATACACAGATTTCAAAGAGAAATTAGTAAGAAAAAATTTTTTTCTTCAAAAATAAGTCTCAATGAAAAATATAC
This sequence comes from Rousettus aegyptiacus, assembly GCF_014176215.1. Classification (NCBI taxonomy): domain Eukaryota; kingdom Metazoa; phylum Chordata; class Mammalia; order Chiroptera; family Pteropodidae; genus Rousettus; species Rousettus aegyptiacus. Next base: position 30,548,166 of record NW_023416286.1, read on the forward strand.
CTACTATAGATTATGTCAAATAAAAACTCTGGATAAAGTCGCCCTTGTAAGTATAAACGAGAACTGGCAAGATGTGCAAATAAAAGAGGAAGTGATGGGGTTGGAATAAATAAAATAAGGAAGGTGAGAGAAAGAGACAAATATAACAACAAGAACAAAAATTCCTAAATAGGAATTAAAAGCATTCCGAATAAGAGAAACAACTTATCCAGATGAGCCTCAAGCTCTGGCAGAGTTTAATAGGAATATAAATTAATATAAGACAGTATTTAAGGATATGAAGACAAAACAATAGAAGTGAAGGGAAATTGCTTAGCCCAGATAAAAATCAAACCAAAACATTTATGTATCAAAATATATTAAAATGGTGGATCTCACTGACACAGCCTCAGAAGCTTTAAAAATACCGAGGTCTGGGTTACCTCAGTATTTATTGGTTTATAGTTCTGGGATACATCCTGGACCCTGAGATTTTAAAAATCTTTACAGGTGATTCTAATACACAGCCAGGATTGAGAACTACAAGAATTAGAAAAACCAAAAATATGACAGACACATATGGAAACTCAAATAATAGAAAGAAGAGCTTAAAATTTATAAATTCTAACAACCATAAAGTATACAATAGAAACAGAGAAGAAAGAGGCTCTAAAATAAAGATAACTTGTGTTCCTCAGGAAGATACTCTAAGAGGTAAGAAAACAGTGATCAAAAGTATAATAAATGAACACTTTTATAAAATGAAGAAATAAATAAAACTGAAGATCAAAATTATACATTATACCAGGAAAACTTTATACAGAAAAATCAGCATCAAGGAGCCTATGAAATTAATTACTCAACATTAAGGATTAATTAGTAAATAAATATTAGGCATTCCTCCAGAGAAAATGAGTCATTCATGAAGGGTATGTTTGGGGGTGGGGAAGAAGCAGAGTAACATCAGAGTTCAGCATAACATTTCAGTTGGAAAGTGTAATGTGATCATATTTTAGCTAACTAATGTTAGCACGAACAGCAATTAGGTTTTCTCAAACATAAAAAATGAAATAAACAAAACAAAGAAACATAACACCAATAAACCATGTTTAAAAGATCCAATCATTCATAAACTCAAGACTTTCACTTCGAGACTGGTTGTGAGCCACAGTTTCATGTGTATGTAAAGCTAAGACTAAAGAACTAAAGAAGGTATCGATGTAAAAATAATAAATTTCATTTTTACTTTATCGATGAAAATAAGAATAAAGTCAAAGCAATAGAACATCTCACTCTCTCATAGTTTCCATACTCCTAAATATTCTGGTCACTTTACTATGAATAATTTCTTAATTTCTTTCTCCTTTTTCCTTTCTTTCTCTCTTTTTTTTTTTTTTTTTTTTTTTGCACTTTCTAGAAGAGGAACTGACAAATTTATTCTGTAAAGGGCCAGATAGTAAATATTTTAGGCTTTGTAGACCAAAAATTTCCTGTCAAAACTTTTCAACTCTGCAGTTGTGGCAAAAAGCAGCCATAGACAATCTATGTGGTATGTTAAAATACAAATTCATTTGTAGAAATTGAAATTTGTATTTACATATTTTTCATGCGTCACAAATATTATTTAATTTTTTCCAACTATTTAAGAAGGATAATACCATTGTTAGCTCATGGGTCTTATCAAAAGAGGATGTGAGCCAGATTTCACCCATCGGCTGTAGTTATGCAACCTATTTATAGACCAATGTTTTCATCTTCAGCACAATTAACATTTTGGGCTGGATAATTTGTTATTGTGGAAAACTGTCCTATGTACTGCAATATGTTTAGCAGCATCTCTGCTCTTTACTTACTAGATGCCCATAGCATCCATTAGACATTACCAAGGTCTTCTGGTAAGAACCATAGTTCCAGACTATTAATCCTGTGTGCATTAAGCATAGATAATTCTATATGTAAACTTTATTAACAGAATATGCAAAGGGACTCTTCCCTCTATCTGAACACTAATTTCATCATAGCGCAATATAATTACTTTAGCAGCTGTATCTAACATTTAGATCAATGTAAGATAACTAAATTCATCCTGCTCTCCTTTTTTAATTCACTAGAACCAAGTGAATCCTCCAATCTATACTGTTTATTATGAGATTCCATTCACATTTCTTTTTCAGGGACACTGAAAAAATAAAATTGAATAAATTTCACCATTTAAAATATGAAAGTGATTAGTATAGATGATGTTTAGCAACACCATTCATAATACCTCTATTGTGAGCAGGGCACTATTAGTTTAAGGTGCAAACCTATAAAGAACAAAATGGTTTAAGCATTATCAGATCTAAATTGTAGTGGTCTTCTGATATGTTTACTGAATGATTTTTTTATTGGTATATAATTGATATACGATAGGCTATGGGTTTCAGGTATACATAATAATGATTCAATATTTGTTATACATTATGAAATGATTCCCATGATAAGTCTAGTTACCATCTGTCACTGTACAAAGTTATTACAACATTATTGATTATATTCCCTAGGCTGTACATATTTTGAGTAGGACTTCATCTGTTTTGTGAAATCAAGAAATGTTAAGCACATAAGGAGAATTCTCGTGATGAGAGAATTTAAGAAAAAAGAACATGGTAAAAAGCTACAAAATCAAAAGCTAAGTTGTTGTGGAAAACAAAAACACTGTTTTGCATGTGTGCATGAGTGTGCATGTATATTTCCATGAATGGATTTGTATGTGTTCCTCAGAGTTCCTTAGACTTCTGGGCTTAAAAGAAAACAAAAAAAAAGGCATTAAATAAATCCTTATTGATTGGCGTAATTTGTATATTGCAACACCAAAAATTCAGATGACCTTCCCTTTTTGTTGTTTTTTTTTCATTCCTTACAAATATTTTAAATGGGTTTTACATTTCAAATTTGCCTCTAGTCCAATCATACATGCATAGATTAATAATTTTATTCATGTTTTTCCTTAGTATTAACTGAGAAGCAGCTATGTTCTAAACATTGTTCTTGGTACTGGTGATCACCATTAAAAATATAGAAAAAATATTTTTGTACAGACTTATAGACTAGTAGTGCAAATAGTCATTATGATGTCACCATAAAAGTCTTTGAATTTAAGATCAGCAATAAGGTTTCCTTAGGATAGCAGCCCCTTCCTCTTTTGTCTCTTGCCCTTTACTACTCATTTCCAATTTAATTCCATGTAATGAAAGGAAATGTTATGAATTTTCCTTTCCTCTCTTCCCTAGTTATAGGAAATGCATTAGCTCTTATGTTTGATGATCAAGTGGTCAGCAGTGTTTAGGGTTACCTGAGGTACTACATGTCTTATTGATAAAAAAAAAAAAAAAAAAAAAAATAGCAACACGAACATAGAAAAATCATGAGAAAAAATGCTAAAATATGCCAACTTCAGATAATAAAAAACACATTTTCTTTTGAAATATTCCTCATTACGTCTATATGACCTCTGGAACTTTTTCCAAGGAGAGTTCTTGGCCAGAGTTAGCTGGAGTTCATGTGTAGATTTTATTTATAATTTATAGAATCTAAGAGTATTCTTCAGTAGTTTTCCAGAATTTTGGAGTAATTGAGGTCAACATGGAATCTGCTGGATGAGGGAACCCACCCACACCAGGAAAACACAATAGAAAATAAATTTAAAACCATGGTTCAATGGACAGTGAAAATCAATGATGAGGAAATGGACCATTTTTGCCTCAGAGATTTTTCACTGCTCATTAAGTCAAGTCCACTTGCTGATGGTTAACTTGGCATTTTTTCCACTTTGGTAAATCTTTCCGTGTTAATTATGATCACCTGCTATAAACTGTCTACGAGGCAACTCCATTCTGGTTGCATTGGTAGATAAGAGACACCAGTTTCCAAACTGATATTGAATTTCAATTACTTTTAGACCAAAAGAGATTTCCCAGGCTCATATTAATTGACCATGATGCCCTCCAGCTGCACTTGAATGGAGCTTCAGAGATCCTTCTCAGTAAAGGGTTCCATGCAGCTTTTATACTACATTGATTAGAATTGGTCTGTGAAATAAAAGAACTTTTTCTTTCCTTTTGAATATACTGCAGATTAGTACTTGAGAATTACTCAGTTTAATGGTATGGTTGTAAAAAAAACTGAACTCTTTTACCATGTGCTTATAAAAAATATGGAGAAGTTTCATTGATAAATAAGACCACTGCTCTCCTGAGTCAAGTACAAGAGAAGTAAATAATTACATGTGCTATAGTGTGTTAAATGGTATGCTGTAGATATTTGTAATTAACAGATAAATGGCTACTGGAGATGCATTAAAAAAGGGATAGATAAAATATGCTTCGAAGACTTCACAGAAGTAAAATTAGCTATGAGAAAGATGTTATCAGCTAGACTAAAGGAAGAGTATTGCAAACATAGAAAATGCATTAGAGTAAAACTTCAAGGTAGACAATTCGATGTGGCTAGTATGGAGGTGACAAAGTATGTGAAGAAAGAAATGAAGCCTAGTCAAAAGCAATGGTAAGACTTATATGCTATTGGGGAAATATTTACTCTATATTATAGAAAATGGCATGTAAATGGAAATTTTTTGAGGCAGAGGGGCTAAACACAATCACGTTTTAATTTATAAAATTTATTCTAGCTGGAAAGATGATGAAAGAGTTTTAAGAAATCTAAGAACAGAAGCTGGGATCTAGTTAGAGGTTATTATAAGAGTCTAGGGAAGACATATACAGAGCTTGCTCTTAGACAGAAATAGTAAGGATAAAGAGGAATGGATTGTCTTGAGAAGCATTTAATAAAGCTAGGTACCTAACGGACTCTGGGAACTGATGGTAGGAAGGAAATAAACTAGAATGACACATTCCGTCATGTGTAATTGAGTGGCCAATCAAATAATTAACTAGGAGAGATTAATGCAGAAGTATAAAATTTGAGATCCAGAGTAAGGAAGAGAAGCATGACAAACTCAACCTTAACATGACAACTTAAAGATATTGAGAACCTTCTAAGGAGAGATACCGAATGAAAAAATGGATTTACAGATTTGAACTCTGGTCGAAGTGCTGTGCTACAAAATTACTTAGGAAAAACAATAATTTTGAGGTTAAGAAAAGAACCAGAAAACATATTACCAAAAAATTCCAATAGAAAGTAGTATTTCAAGAAGCAAAGCATATTAATGAGGAATCGATTTACGGAAGAAAATGGTAGCCTATCTAGGACTTAGTAAAAATTAACTGGTAGTCTTAGCCAGAGCTGTTTCTTTGGGAATTATGGAGTGGGGCACAGGCAGAGGATTGAATAAGAAAGAAAAATGTGGTCCACTAGAGCTATGTACAAATTAGGATTCTTTGTGATGAAAGCAACAGAAATCCAACACCAAGTAGTTTTTGTATGCGCTGACTTATAATATTACACAATAGGAATTGAGAGGCAGGCTTCGGAATTATTTAATTCAGCATTTCAATGTAATCAGGGCATTTCTCTTTGATCCTTGCTGTCTCCAGCAGGCCTCATTCTAAGACTGGTTCTCTCACATCTTGAAGACAGATCATAGGTACAGATTTCTTCATTTTACATTCCAGAAAAAGGTAGATAGATGCCTACTTGCTTTAGGCAAACTTATGAAACATGTCTACCTCTATACCGTTAACAATAACCAGGGAAAATGAAGGTTCTGTTAAACAGAATTCACCTCGGAAGATGGGCCAAATGCACAGTTGATTCTATCAAGAAAAAGTGGAGCCATATGTGGGGTAGATAACCAAGCGTGCCCACTGTAACCCATGCAATGGAAGAGAGGTCGCTCCACAAGCAGCTTTATAATGTTATGCTTTTGCCTTTTATTCTTTTTCTTATTGTATTGTGAAATTTGAGCACGTTTTTATGCTGGAGGAATGTGTTAGGGAGGGACAAGTAGAAATTAGAGAAGAGACATTAAGATCAATGGAATTAAATCTCCATGACAGGAACTAATGAAATTAATGGTGCAGATGGAGAAATCACTGCAGAAGAGAAGAAATTGGTGAGTAGTTGTGTTTAGGGTCTGAGAGAAAGTTGTGGATTAAGAAGATAATGTTTACTCAGGGGAGTCTTTATTTTTCCTATAAAAGTAGAAGAGAGCAGTCATTTGGTTAGAGTGATGGGCAAGTGGGTGCTAAGCATGAGTTTGTAAGAAAAATTCCCTTTTCTGCTTCTACTTGTAATCCTTTCTCCAGTTCTAAATTGGAGTGTCAGTGTAATGCCCTTAACCCTCCAGATGCTCTTTGGCCCACCCTGTCTAACAATTATGCTGTAGGGCCACTTTGGTGCTATCAGTTTTAATCCCCTGCCCTTCTCTGTCTGCTTTAGTGTCTTCTGATTACCCTAATTTCCTGCCCTTTGTCTCTCTTGCTTTCCCTCTGGTGCTTTCTGCTCACATCCATATTTCTACACTGTCTTCTGTCATGACCTTCAACCCATTGTCTGAGAGAAAGCTAAAGATTCCATTTGAAGAGGATGAAAATCATTTTATCCAAAATAGCTTACCACAGAAAGAAAAAAAGGGAGGCTGATTCTAACAAATGCAGCCAAAAATGCCGGGAGAATAACTTTTTAAATTTTTGTCATGAATACATTATGTAGCACTTGGTAAATATTATATAGATATGTATATATATATACATATATATATACATATAAATAGATAAATGCTAAAGAATTTATTAATACAAACTAAAATTGTACAGGTTAAAATAAAATTTAATTTCAAAATAATGAAGTAATTATAGCGTTAAGTAATTAATGATTTTATTTTCCTCATCAGTTCATAACTTTGATTTATTCAAAATTAATGGCAATCCATGCCAGTAACTTCCTCATCTGCTAAAATATTTTCCAAAAAAATAGTAAAATGCTTGTCTATTTTATAAAGGGCTTCGTTTTTGCAAATACTATTATTCAATATGACATTATAGAAACAGCTTGATTTTCAGTTACATTAAGTTTTTTTTTTTTTTTTGAAATAGACAAAAGACTAAATTTTGGAGTGGGTCAGTTTTGCTTTCTTTTTATAGGAAATGAACATAAACTCACTCTCCTTTAGTAGTAGTGTGACCTACATAAATGTGAGTGGCTGTGATTTTCTCATTTTCCCTAGTGAGAGGGAGAAATATCCCCTCCCCCATTGCCCTTTTACTGCCAAAAAAAGAGGGAAAAAAATGATCACAGGAGCTTTGAATACAATTTTTGTTGAGCTTGTTTTTTCCCCTCACCTTAGGTGACCAGATCGATAGACAGTCCGGCGGCTGAGAAAAAAATCAGATGACTGGAATACTGCCAGAGGCAGTTTCTCTGTTTCAGCAAGAGTCCATTATGATATTACAAAATTTAGAATAAATGATATATAAGGAGACACTCATATCTCACTAAATTCAAAAAGGGAAATGTCGATATTAAAATGACTCATAATAATACTAATGTCAGAATCACTCTTCCAAAAAAATCCAATATAATAAAATGGACTTTCCAAGGCCATGTGTGGTTTCCCATCTTTAAAAGTTATATGTCTTTATAGACACTAATTAATATATGATAACCACCATGCAGTCAGTGCTGCTTTACTGGACTGCAGGGTAAGATGGCTGCTTGCCTTGTTAGGTAGTTAGTCAGGCATGAGGGACAGGAGCCATTGCCCAGCTCTGTAACCATAGAAACCTCCCTTGAAGACCTTCCTTAAGGACCTCCAAGAAATACCTCCCTTTTAGGGTTGTGAATTACTCAAAATTCTAGAGCACAAAGGCCATAAAAGCTGCTGGCTAAACCAGCTACAAACGCATGTGCAGAAAGTACTGACATAACTTCAGCCTCATTATATCATCATTATAATATCATGACTATGCCTGGAAGTTCATAAATCTAATAGAGGACTGAATTCTAGGTAACCACATGTGCATTAGCCAAAATTATATAGCAGCCAACTGCCAGTCAAGGTGACCTCACATACAGATCATCTAGGCCCTCCCATCACTGCCCAAATATAAACAGACCTGCCCATCTCTGCATGCTACAGCTTTCCTGGCTGGAAACCTACCCCTCCCTTCGGGGTACACTACTATCTTCTCTCTTCACCTCCTAAATTCTATATGACTGCAGCCTACCTTAACACGGCCCATCTCCTTTTAAAATGTACTTTCAATAAATCTTACTTTTTCTCAATCTTGCCAACCTGTAATTCTTTGCTATGTCAGCGGGGAAGAACTGAGGAACAACACACAACACCACCATCCATCGTACTCCACTATCCACTATCCTCCACCTCTACCTCCTCCTCCATGCCGCCGTGGTGACGCTGGATTTCACATCTCCCCAGCAATGACAAACTGACCAACCTTTTTATAATAAGCAGCTTGTATGCAGGGTAATCAAAATGTCTGGGCCAGAAACAAGTTGTACTGCAGAGGCAGTCTTCCTTCCTCACAAGAGATGTAGCTCCTGAAATTCAACTAGCTCTAAAAAAGGTTGAGGGCGCTATGTCCAACCTTCTTCTCCATTCCAGGAAATATATTGATCCATTCAGGTACTCATTTACTCAAGAACATTTGCTGAGCTCCTACATTGGGTAAGGCATTGTAGAAATCGGCAGATCACAAAATCTCGGGGAAGTGGGTGAGTGAGCTTGCTTCTGGGCTCACAATATGTTTCTGCATTTTATTTATTTGACTTTTACTAGCTTTAGCATATTCAACTAAGTTCTTATCTTTTCTTACTTGATATTACTCCTCATCCTCCAAAAATTCTGAGAGGTATCTGTCTTTCTTACATGTCTTTATGTTCTAATTTCTACTATAATTTGTAAGTTAAATAATAACAACAACAATTAACATGCATTATTTACCTAATGTCTGTTATAGCACTAAGTGACATTTTTGCATGATTTCATTTAATTCTTTCAACAACTATTCTTATCCCCATTGAGACTGATTTTCCTTGGCTATGATACTGTCCTCTGTGGACATGGGTGGGGGGTCCATAGGGCTCAGAATGTTCCTTATGAGACAACTATGTGGACACCACAGACTATCCTAGGGCTAGTAGCTTAATCAACGAGACTTGGGTCATGCCTTTGGTAAGCACATTAAAACCTTTTTTAAAAAATCAGTGGCTCAGCTTTTTATACTTTCTAACTTTAACCTTCCTGTGAATCTAAGAATCATGCAATCTTACCTTACATGTCTGTTTAGTTCAATTACTTTAAAAAGATTTTCTCAATTTATTCAACTATTTTTATAAATATTTATATTCATCACCCTAGCATTTGAGAGCATTAAGGATGAAATTATTAGTTACTCAATGCCTATTACATGTATTGAATTATTCAATACTCACAACCACCCCATGAAATACATGCCAATATCCTCATTTTATGTAAGAGGAAACTGAGGCACAGTGAAACAAAATAACCTATTCAGTTTTCACGACAGAAAGTGGTCATGACCAGGATTTACACTAGGGCTATCTGATTCCACAGCCTTTGATCTCTTCACCTTTTTGCTCTGTCCCCCTGCCTCCCATTCTATAAAGCTCAGAATAGATTTTAATGTACTTATATAATGAACATAATTTGAATACGATGTCCAGACTCACCATATAAAGAAGTTCCTGGAAGTCAGAGAACAGCCTTGGGACTCAGAATCTATACGTATATTTCTGCATGCAGGGGTGAATCTATGTATATCAATGACTCTTTAATAAGTGTTATAGTTTTCATCCAACTTGCATTGATCTGTTTGGAATAAATTCCAGAGAAAGAAAAGATAGCTCTTCCCAGAAATCCTTCAAGAATGCTAACTCTAGAGAGTTTGCTTTTATAAACTTAAATTTGAAAACCGTTGAGTATTGGTAAAACGTGTTGATACTGAATTCAAAAATTTTATAACAAGGCTTAACTCCAAAGGCCTGACAATAAATTTCCAGTACTTCCTATAATGAGAAATATACTTTTTCTTAGATGTACCATAAAGACATTGCAAATTAACACTGCACAGGCACATATGTCCACAATATCAGATTTAATATTTTCTTGAATAGAAAAGAAACTCATTTATAATTGTGCTCATATTTAATATTAAACATTATATAGCAATTATCTGTATAATATATGTAGATATATTATACTCTATGTAGTATGTACATACATAATAATATGTATTTAATAATGATAAGTAGGTCTATTCCAAAATACGTTTATTCAAAAATTTACATTTAATAGTTTTTAATGACCTTAAGTGGACAGTTATAGCATTTTTTCTTGTTAATGAAAAATAATTTTAAGAATATCTTCAAAATGTACATTCATTAGACAGTTTAAAATGTTGTTTATAAGCAATTAAAGCATTCAGACACTGAATCCGTTTGCTGAAGATATGTCTGTTTTAATGTTTTAGAACATACATTATATCTACTTCACTCTTATTCTAGGAATTATGCCAAACTTCTTTCTCTGGAGTGAAAAAAATAAGAGGCATAAATGTTGTCTTGAAATAGAATAAAAAACTTTGTTGAGGCACAAGAGAAGTTCTATAAAAATGAAGGCTAGTTTTTCCATCTTTAGTAATTTGGGTATTTATCTTTAATTTGATTAAAATTACAGTACCTTGTAATGTATATTATATAATGAATTCAAAAATTTTAGTTACATTTGATTTTTTCCCCCACAAAACAGAAAACTGGAGTTTTTGAATTAAAACCCTACAATGAACACAAATATAAACAGTGCTAGATTTTCATGGTTTAAATACTTTGAAAAACATGTGCTTTCAGAAAATTTTTCTATTTAAATGTTATTCTCAATTGAATGTTTTAAAATTACTCTTAAAAGAATATTTCATCATTTACTGTTTTCAGGAAAAAAACACATATTTCCTGTTCAAATGACTTAAAATATAGTATTAAATATTAATCCATTTTAACCCTACCACAAAAAAGTTCAGTCCCAGTGTAATAAACTATTATTATTTATTTATTTCAAATTCAATTTATTAAAAAATGCGCTCATTGCCTGAAGGTCTTAGGAATCCCATAAAAACACAAAAAACATGAATTAAATTAACTATATCAATAGTCCAACTTCTCATTAAAAGAAATAACAGTTTGAAACAATGCTACACCAAAAAGATATATTCTTATTTTATGTATACACAATTTAATTATCATAGCTTGCTCACTAACTGGTGTCTATTGAGATGAATATAAGGATTTAATTGCGTTTTGATTTTTAATTTTTTTTGTTGTTGTTGATAAAGGCTGAGTAAGAACTTTAATTTATTCAAGTAATAAAGTGACTGTGAAGATCCAACAGAAAAGCTATTATGGAGCTTTTTTGGTATACAGAAAAGTCTTTTGGACTTTTACACAGAAGACAGAGCCTGAACATTTAGCAGTGTTCTTAGCTCACTAGTATTTTTTCTCTTCTCTCACTATCTGACCGAGTTCTCTGTGCATTTGATTATCAGGCTGAAAATATGTAGCATCTACAAAAATGGACAAGTCTGTCAGTAAACAGTAAAAATAGAAACCTCTTTACTTTTTACTTAAGACTTCATAAGGCCCCATCTACACTAAATATCTCCTCTGCTGGTGATACTCAGCCCATGAATTGTCAAATGTCCGCCAAAACTGTTGAACACAGGAGAAACTGTCTGAAATAATCAACTGTGAATGGCATATATTACATAGGAAAGGAAAGAAGATGGTGAGCTAGACTTTTCCACTGGCAAAATGATACAGATGAATTTATCAGATTATCTAGCTTTTACATTGGCAAGTAAAAATTAATATCATGAGGGAATGGAACAGGCAGAGTTAGGTCGTGATGATAGATATAAAGAAAGAGCCTTCAGCACTGTGTTGGGTACTTCGAACAGAAAACAATGGAAAGTATTTCAATTGTGGGGGGGAAAAAAAGAAAGTGTACCAAAAGGAAAGAAAAATGTTCAAGAAAATCTCTTCCCACCTCTCAATTTTGTTTAAGCCTAGCTAACTCTGATTTTTTGCCACATCAGTCTGCTCACATACTTTTTACTTTTTTATTTACACAAGAAAGTTCACACTGTTATTATTAAGAAATACTAACACTATATTTAAAACAATTATGATGGAATCTGAGGACCTGACAAATAACTAAATATAGCAAATAACTAAAAATAAATAAAATCAAGTTATTATAGGACACAACAATATTGTACTCAGATGGCTGGCTGGGTCTATATAGAGAAAACTATTCCCATTTGAAAACAGCAAACAAAATTTAGTATTACCCAAAATTTGGCTTACAATATAGGGGGTAATGAAGGTTGGACTTGATTTAGAGTAATAGTTTTATAGAATCTCAGAGTTTGTAGAAGGATTTTAAAGGTTGTTGATTCCAGGAATTTGTACCATATTCAGATGACTTCTGTAACAGCTCCACCAAGTTTTCATCCAGAATTCATTTGAAAGCCTTGACAGTTGGTGAAATGCTAGACTGAATGAACTGACCAGGTTTCTTTCTATTCTCTGATGTTATCTTTTCCTGGTCTCCCAGCCACCTCAGTTTCCTCTGATATGCCAGCGATATTGCTGTTCCTCAAATGCACCAAGCCTCAAGGCCTTTGCACTTGCTCTTCCTCTATTCCCCCCTCTGAGTGCTTTGCTCTCTCCTTTTCTTCATGTTTCATTCCAAATACCATTTATCAGTGATGTCCTCCATGACCACTCCAACACTCTCATCCAGCCTATCTTGTTTTATTTCCTTCCAGAGCACACATTGTTATCTGACATATTATATATTTAATTTTTTAATTCCTTACTTTAAGATTTTGTTCATTAATTAATGGTCAAATCCCCAATGTTTACACACATGCTACTTCATAGTCAGGGTTTAGTACCTTTATTGAGTGAAAGGATGAAAGTGTCACCACAAAATTCTCCAGGTCAGAAACCTGAGTATATTTTGCACTCTATCTTATCTTTAAATGCCCACATCTAATCAATAACAAAGCCCCACTGACTGTACCTCTAAAGAGTACTCTACCTCTCTCTACTGCCACTTCCTAGATCAAAGACCCATCACCTCCTGCTTAGATTAATGCGACAACTTCTAACTGGCAGTAACAGCTTCTAACTCCCTTCTTTAGATTCAGCTTCAGTACATCTATTTTCAATGATGCAGCTAAGTGATGTCTCTAAAATACAACTCTGGCCATCCCCCTCTTTGCTCGAAATTTGGCATCACTTCTCATTTTCCTCAGATAAAATCAAAACACAAGTGCTTCTGATTTATTTTTTTTCAGCCTCACCTTTCCCTGACTTCTTTGTCCATTCAAAACATCTGATTAGAGACACTTTCTCCAAGAAGTCTTCACCAATCGCCCTGAACTGCATTAGGTATTCTATCTAGAGACTTATCTAAAATAGACCGTATTTACTTTTATGTTAAACTTATCATATTGTATTATATTTTTCTGTTTAATTATGTCTTCACTACTAATTTGGGACTGTAAGTACTCTGAAGTCAAAGATCATGTTTGCGTTGTTCATTAATGGGGCTCTAGAGTCTAGCAAAAGTAAATAGTCAATTTACATAAACTGTTGAAGAGGAACAAATTCAATCCTGAATCTCAGGATTTTACCTTAATCTTGGATTGGAAATTTTGGCATAGTTACAAAAATAGGGTTTATTTGTCTGGAGTCTTTAATTTCTCAGCAGCAGTCTGAAATAGTTGCTAGAGTCTGGATAATAAAATTGTGTAGTTGTACAGACTGTACAATCATTAGTTCATTCTTAAATTCTGTACTGAGGACCAAGCACTCTTCTAGGTGTTAGAGGTGAATGAGATAGATGAGGTGCCTGCTCTCTGTGTTAAAACAGTATTTAAGGAAACAATAAACAAGTATAATATAAACAAGCATGATCATTTCTGAGAGCACTAGTTGCTATAAAGAAACTAAAAGAGGATGTGGTGATAGAGAAAATCTAGGAGGGGAGTCTTTTTACATAAAATAGTCAAAGAAGGCTTTTCCTCCCCAGTGAAAGAATGGATTTTGATCTGAGTGACAATATGAATCCACACATGCAAATTTCTAGGGGTGGGGAGATAAAAAGGTTGTGTGGGTGGAATGCTGAGACATGAGGTGAGGGGCCAGCTCTATAGCCATATGAGTGATGGTAATTTTAAGTTGATTGGAAAACCATTGGAGCATAGTCACCACTTATAAGACCAAAGTGCTTCTACATAGAATTCGATATATTGCTAAACTAATATATTAATTCGTGTGGCATATGTTTGATACTACTTTTGCTTAGTAACTCACAAATCAATATAATTGGGAGGCTAGTGAAAATACTACACTCCCCCTTCCCCTTCATTTTTTCTTTTCTTTCCCTTTTTTTTTTTTTTTTTTTTTTTTTTTAGTAAGCTTTCAAAATAACTAGCCCTGGGTGGGTGAGATAGAGTGATGAAAAACCTCATTCAATTCAAAGAAACAACAACAACAACAAAAAACAGTTGAATGGTTCATTGCAAACCGCAAAATAGACATTGTTTAGTGGATGACATTTCCTCTCTTTAGTATCCAGGCAATGACAAATGGTTTTTCCCCAAAGCTCCTACTTTTAAAAGAATGAATAAGCCCAAAGGCCTCACAAAGATAAGTATTACTTTCCTCCTGGTAGCTCAGCTAGTGACTGAGAAGAAAAAAGAAACTAGACAACATTTCAAAGCCAAGACCTATAAATGTGATAGTAGATACTGTGTTTCTGTACTCCTAAATCATTTAATATCCAAGCAGTTCTGTATGCTATTCTATATATTTTCTGCCTTATTCGTAATCTCACTCACCAAAGGTGTGCTTGCTTCCTATATGTTTCTGGGTGCCCTCACTCAGCATAACTACATTCCCAGTGCTTCCAAGAGCAAAGCTGTCTCCATGACCCCCACCCACTACTCACAGGCTCCTGTGAAACTGGACCATCAGTGGTCATTTTGCACAAATAGCAATTGTACCGGACTTAGGTTTGTTTTTGTTTGTTTGTTTGTTTGGATATTTTTATTGTCTAGAGACAACTTTCAAACAACAACAACAACAACAAACTATTGCAAAATAATTACTTGCCGTTTGAAGCAAAATAGCACATTGAATGCTAATGTAAGGTTCAACGCATTACTTTCTTTCTCTCATCTCTATTAGGAAAAATGTCACAGGTTAATATATTTGTGCCCCACTGAGAATTAAAGAGGAAACAAAATGCTTAGTGTTTGTAATGAGGTCGCGCATTAATGCAGCAAGGTCATGCCAGATCACGTATTATAGTTACAGCAGCATTATTTTCCACCGTAGCTAAAGGAGACTCAACTCTATGATGGGCAATATTTTGAGAGATATTTATTTTTGATGTGAAAAGGAAATAAAACTAGAGCATTCTGGTTGATGGAAGCCATAAATAAGATTTTCCCACAAAGGATTAGAAAGCAAAAATACTCTTCTCACAAGCCGTATCATCTCGAAGTTCAAGGACCAGGTGAAGAGATCGCGATATTTTGTGACGGCTGTGGAATACATTGCACGAGCTTCATATGATGAAAAAGGCCTTAGTTCTTGGGCAAAATTATGAGATAAAATAATCTAGACATTGATATTAGATCTATTAAAAATAGTTATAGAGGGGCAAAACCCCTAAATGGAGCACATCTCCATAAATTTTAATTTATCAGCTAAAAATGAACATGGCTGTTCCTAAAACTAATATTATTGACAAGTTCAGTTTGTTATGAATTCCAAATCTATTTTGGGAAAAAAACAACTTAGTTTGAGAATTTTAGAGGTGACAGTTAAAAATAAGCACCTGATTCAGCACACAGGATAAAAGTTGAACGTATTGCATTCTAATATATAACGATTAATGTAAATTAGAATTTGTATTGGAATCATTAGTGTTTCAAATCTTGCAAAACCATTTAACATACATTTTATTATATAATTAAAATTCTATGAAATAAATATAGCATATTAGCTATTTAAAGAAAATATACTAGGAATCCACAAATTTCTTATAAATGTGATCATTTCAAACACTGCTTATAAGCATCTCCGTGTTGGATGCCTTTGTGGTAGGAAGTTTAAGAATATACATTTAACAATTTAACTTCTAGCAGTTAATCTTAAATAATAATGAAGAAATAATGAACATTTGGAAACAACTACAATATCCCACAAGAAATGATTACTTTAGACACTGATGATATATTTGCATAACAAAATACTACACGGCCATGAAAAGTAATGCTATATTTTGATGGAGGTAGGTGGGGGCATTTTCATTCTCAGTCCTGATGTCTCTTTCCAGGAAATTTAATTGGCTGACACCCCTGGCTTCTTTTCATCTCCTCACAACTTCTTACCATGGAGAAATAACAGACTTTAAATAGTAAGTATGGGAACAGGAAAAGGGTATATTTACTGCCCCGTCAACACATTAACATAACAGAAGAATTTTTAGAGTCATAGAAGTATATTGCTAAGCAGAAGAAAGACAGATACAAAAACTATTGAGTTTAAGACTTTATGTAAAATATTTTAACAATATTTATCTCTTATAGATTGATGAATACTCCATATTTAATTTCCTGTATTTTAGTTTGTATGTATTTTCAATGTTTTCTGCAATTAGTTTATATTATTTTTTCTAATGTGATTGAAAATGTTGCTTTAATGAATTATTGCAGAATTCTGGAATCTTCTTCCCCAAGGGTTATACACGGAAGAGAAATTGTCTGAGTGGAATAAATAATAGCCCTGATTCTATATGAAGACAAGGCAATAGGTTTGACTTGCTTTAGTCTATCCCAGAACTTGTATCAGTCACCACATCGGTGATGACTCCTCAGTGAAAAGGACATTATTATTGACAATTTTAACATAGGAAAACTGCACATCTTTTAATTTTCTAATGTATTTATTATCTGAACAGAACTTTGGGACATAATGGCTTTGCAGTCAGATTTATCTAAGGCTTTTTCTGGGTGTATTTGGATATTCAGAAGTTCAATAAGATGCTTCGGTTTGTGTTAGGAAGTAGAGATTTCTCTCCAAAAAGCCATTCTTTAGAAATACATTTGTTCATTAGCCACATAAAAGACTTTGACAGTTAGCATTTTTTTCTTTCATGAATGTTTGCATATTTTACAGCACGATCACAACTCCAGACTGAAAAATCCAAAGTAACTTCCTGTGAAGAGTTATTTCCCCCTTTGCTCAACCTAGCCCAGCTCTGCCTGGTAATAATCTCTCAAAACACACATTTGTAAATGTGCACTGAACAAATTTAAATTTTAATAACTCTGGGTACACACATGTCGAAAACAAATTATGAGCATATAAGAGCATAATTAGCAAAGTTTAAAAACAGTGCATTTAAAAAATTTTAAGCTTCTACACAACTGCCATATTTTATGATATAGTCAATCCAATTTCCAAGCTTTTTGAAGACTTTTTCCATTTGCTACTTCGTGATTTCAGAAATTGCATGCATAAGCCTGTCTTGTGCTCTTGCAAAGTCTTTAGCTATGAAGAAGAAATAACAATTTAACATGCTTGTTTCCATACTATTCTTGTTCACAGAAACTGGAATTTAAACTTTAAAAGACATAAACCTATTGCAATGGCAACATTTACAACTTCCTTTCTTAAAATATGGAGGTTTTCTTAGGAGACTTCTCATTAGAATAATGGATTTTTATATTTACAGCCACTATCTGATACCCTTCTGGTTCATGTTATATATGAGCACTACCAGTGCACAGGTGCTCAATACACATTTAATCAGAAATTTCAACAGTAAGACTTGGTCTCTCTCTCTCCCTTTTGACAAAGTGCATTTCAGGGCTAAAGAGGGCAGCTGTGCAGTTTGTGCACAGTTTATACATCTCCAGACTACAATGCCATGTGTGCCACCCATGTAGACTACAAGGTGAATAGTATCCCCCAGAGTCATTTTTATCTCTTCTATATGTGTACCAGATACCAGATTTAGCCCCAAAGGAAGAGGGGAGGGGAGATCCCATAGAGTTCAAAACCAGCCAGCCCAATGACAGAAGAATAAATTCAGGTGGTGAGGAGAATCAGGTATACCCAGAGAGGTCCTTGAATATTAAAGAGTGATTGAGATTCCCATCCTTTCTAACAGCAATATAAGGCCAGATCTAATCTGAAATAGAATTACAAGTAGATGTGTACAGCATTAAATAGCACATATGGCCAAAGGAAGGAGAGGAGGAAAAAAAGATAATGGGTACAAATTGAGTGTTACTCTGTGTTGATTACTGTTTTAGGTGGTGTACAGTTCATTCATGTAACAATCCTATGGCCATTTTATTCAAGTAAATTAGTTTTGCGGCTTAAATAATTATAGAAATAGCAAAGTTATTATTAAAGAATGTAAATAATAGCATAAAAAGAGAAAGGGGCAACAAATGGGGGGGGGGGGAGTCCCTTTCCCTAAGGTTTACCTAGTATTAATCTGAGTCCAGATTGGTCAAAGGAAATAAATTCTGTCCTTCTTATTCTTTTCAATTATAGTAACCTGAAAAAATTCAAATTCAAGCTTCCTCAAAATGATACAAATGATTATCTTCCCACTAATGAGGGGATATGCTTATTTGGTTAATTTTGCTATGCTGAAATATTCTTAGACATTTATTTCAATATACAATTAAAAGTGGGTAGCGAGGAATGAAACAGTAACTCTCAGTTTATTTCTGCATTAGATTTTGCCATGGGGCCTGATATTTGAGGTTAAAAGAGTAATAAAACACAAGGACTATCATTCATTCCTGCTGAAAACAAGACTAATCAGGAATCAAAGTCTGGAAAATGAAAAAGACTGCCTGATTAATTTATATAGTCTCAGTATGTTCTAAAGGATATTAAAGTGCCCAACACCTTCATAGTATCTCCCTTTTTATATCTAAATCCATTTAGGTAGATTATTCTTACAAAAATTTAGTTAGCCAAGGAATGAATGGGGTTGGTGTAATTTTCTCTGTCTGTACTTTCCCTCAGGTTGTTAATGACAAATGCATTACAGTTATTTATTACAAATAGATTAAAGGTGCCAGTATGGTTCAATTCATAGCAATCTTATACTTTAAAAAGTATTGGAAACTGGACTTCTTTGCAATGCTGACAATGTACTTGATTGCTTTCCAGAGGACTACATCCCTCAGGAGTACTTTCCTTTATGTTTATTACTTTAAAAAATGAAGGTACCATCTGCTCTTGTTTCATACTTGTTTAAATTGTTTAGAAACTCAGCTCGTAATGAGAATAACTATAGTGTACTTCCATGTAGTTAATTTCATCTGTAAATAATTAGCTATACAGCCCTTTCTTTTAGCCCTGCAATGGATACTGATGATCACAAAATGCACTGTAGAAGCAACATGTTTTCCAAGACAGATAGATATGTTAGGTCTCTCCAAGTGGTCTGATGCAGCATCAGAAAAGTAGTTATTTTATATCACAATGTCATAAATATTCATACATAATAAAAGTTAAATTATTTATGGTTAATTTATACCATACAATGTTAAATAAATACTTACAGATATAGACAATCTACTTAATCTTCTGAAACAATTTAAGACAAGTGGGAGACAAGGTCAAAAGGTACATTATGTAGATATGATTATAATTAGTCTATGTCTGTAAATTTATTCCATAAGAAATAAAATTATTTAAAGTATAGTTTCAGGCTGTAACATCCTCTTTAATAGCTAAACCATACAAATGGGCAATAACAAATAAATGAAATGTACAAAATATTATAACAAAAATTAAATGGACTGTAATTGATTTTTAATTTTGGATCCATGAATATCCTAAAATTATATGCAAAAATTTAGGGTTTTCATACATTTGTACATCTTATAGGGGGTCCATTCAAAGGTTTTATCAGTTTGTCAAAGGGTCTCTTCTCTAAATGCATAAATTATTATTTTGTATCAAATTAAATAAATACAATGCATTTAATAAAATATTGTTTTTTAAAAGTATTCAACTGTTTTTAAAATTTATTTAAACATACCACTGTTTAAATACACCAGGTATGTGAAACAAGACTCAAAATAAAACATCTGTCTTTTTTTTAAAGAATGGCAAATTACAAGGGAACACAGGGAATTTAATAAAGGAAGATTGTTATAAGTGTTCAAACTGTTAGAAAAATAGACCAAATAAAGCTAAAGCTGAACATTTGTTATATGAATACTTCTCAGCAAGAAATCTACATCAAGTTCATAACTCTGGTACAGTATTGTTTGATTCATATATTTAAAATAACAACAGGTTTGATTATAACACGTTGCTTTTGAAGCATTCCTGCACAGATATTAGGCTAATAACTCAATTTGGCATCATTGTGTGTATACAAATTACTGCATAAATTAAAAGCCTGAGATGGAGTGGCTTAGTTCCTCTTCTTTCCAACACTTTATTTCTGTTGATGTTAAGATTACTTTAGTTCCTTCGGTTAAATGACTATGTTGCCATGTTCATATTCATAATATTTTCACATTTGACAAATTCTCTTCGTATTAACAAGAAGAAAATTATACATATATCTGCACTCATAGTGAAGATGTGTTTTATATAACTATTCATATATTTTTCAAACAGATTTAAGCATTTGTAAGCAATAAGCTTACCTGAGGGCTTAGTGGGGGAACAGGGTGATGTGTAGAGTATTACACAATTATTATGTCTTTGCTCTTTCTGATAAGTATAAAAACAAATACCTAGTCTATGTTCAGAATAATTTTATTAGATGCTTCAGTGAGAATAACTGAGAAAGCAGTTTAAGTATCCACATTCTGTGTTAAACACGTTCTTATTTAGCTCTGAGCCACTTATCTCCTCTTGGCCCACTTAGGCAAGGGAGGGCTTTCTTTTTTATTAAAGTGCCTAGGATATTTTATTATAATTATATAACTCCTTAGTCTCCTCTAAAATTATCTGTCCTAGTATATGTTACTGAAAGAAGGAACCTGATCTTTTAACACAGCTGGCTTTTATGTATAATCTAATGCTACGCAGTGTCACAGAACTTGCTTGCGATCTGGCATGACTTCAAACAAGAATGTTTGAGTGTACGTTGAACCCTGAATTTGGTAGAGAATGTTTTCGCATAGAGATCTAAATATACATTTGTATCACGAAATACTATAGATCTTATGTTTATTCTAATTCTTGTTCAAAATGTCATTCCATCCCATTCATCACTTTGAGCAACCAAAAATTAATTTGTATAGAATTTTAGAGACGAATGTTTACTTTGAAGTTTTACTCCAAAGATTTTCTAAAACATGTTTCATGGAAAATGCCCCATAAGGCTAGGGTGGGTAGTGGGATGTAAGAAAAGAAGAAAGCAAGGCACAAGCAGAAAGAATATAGTTCTGTTTTACGTATTAGTCTTCCCTGTAAGCTTTTCCTTGGTTTGAGTTTTATGGGTGATAATTTTTTTTAAACAGTGGTTTGTTCCAATTCCTTTTATAGATGAAGCCTAAAGAAGATGAATAATATGCCCAAAGTCACACGTCTGGGTAGTGGAAGAACTTTTTCTCCATCTCAAAACAATTAACATTAAATTCAGTGTCCTGTAGCATTGAATAGTTTTGTAAATTGTAATGTATTCATTACTTAACAAAAATATTGGATCAGAAGTTAAAATCTTATTCCAGTGACTTCTACCTATAACCTTATTCATAATGTGCAAGCTATTAAATGCACAGAATACTGGGTGCATTACAAACCCCAGGAGAGGGACTCAGAGAAAACATGGAACTCTTAGCCACAGTGAAATTTACCCTTCAACACCTGCATAAGCCTCCTTATAATCATCTCTGGGTTTAGAATACTGCTCTCTACTTCTCCCAGAGCTTGCTGGAAGATGTTTAATTTATATAAGCTGGTCAAATGTTTGATGGGTTCTCATTAAGTTTACAGAGCTTGATACTGAGTAACAAGATGAAAATGAATATTAGTGTGCCTTATATTACGGAGAAGAAAGATGTTTAGGAAATAGAAAATATTTCAAATAATACCATTTATTGCCTGCCTGTTAAATCATTTTGTTATATTTTCAGTTATTTTGAAAATTAATAAATTCAGTAATACTATACAATAAGTAGAGTTACTCTAATTGATAAGGCAATGTCATTAAATGTACTTCTATCTATGGCATGATTTCCAAACTTTTAATGTTCTCAACTATTTTAAGTGAATTTTCCACTAAAATGGCTAACTTTGTAATCAGCTCTTTGTTCCACTTCTGTAGACATACTTGCTGCATAGGCCAAAAGGCAGGGTGACCTCTAGATCAACTCAAGACCCCTTTGCTTGTTCTGTCTAGATAACGGATGTATTCCTTTTGCTTGTTCTAGATAATAGATTTATTACCTTTGCTTGTTAAGCTCTATAAAAGTAAGGTAACCCCTGAGCTCATAGCCCAGATCTTCAGAGCGTTGGCTCTTCTGGGACTGCTGGCATAATAAACTTGAGATCTCCAACTCTCTGAGTGGTTCCTGGTTTCTCACTGGTCTGATTTTTCTGCAGCAGAAGTATTTCAATGACTCTGGATCTTCTTTTCAGATAAACGTCTGACTGAACATGTATGCAATTATTTAACTTAATTTTAATAGACATTCTCAATGAAACTGTTGCTGTGTGGTTTTAGTATTCACCCCTGTTAAGAGACTTGGAACTCAGATCTTTGCAAGGCAACATTAACTTATTAACCACCTTACAAGCGTTCTTTCATTTTATCTTTACAATGACCTTAATACAAGTCCTGTTTTTATCCCTATTATACAGGTGAGAAAACTGGAGTTAGAAAACTTAAAAAAACTTGCCCAAGGTCATGAAGCATATGAGTAACATAGCTGGGAATTGACCCCTGGTCTGTCTGGTGCAGACACTATTTTGAAGCTAATGAATTAAAATAATAAAATGTATTACCTATTTAAATAATTATGATTTTGTTAGCATGTGGAAATATCAGAAAGAACATAATTTGATACCCTCTCACACTCCACACCTCCATTTCCCAGTGCCTAAAGTCTTAAGTTACATTAGTCTCAAAGGTGTCATCCGCCTAATTGTTTCTAATCTTTAAAACAATTTAACAACCTTTAGGTGTATCATTTAGTGATATTAAGTACCCTCAGTGTTGTGCAATTATTCCAAACAGAAACTCTGTTCCCATTTAACCATAACTTCCTGTTTTTCCCTGCTTCCAGCCCCTATAACCTTTATTCTACTTCTTTCTCTATGAATTTTCCTATTCCAGGTACCTCATATACATGGAATCATACAATATTTGTCTTTTTTTTTGTTGGTCTTATTTTACTTGGCATAACGTTTTTAAGACTCATCAATGGTATAGCATGTAACAGAATTTTATTCCTTTTAGAATAGATATATATCTCATTGTATGTATATATATAACACTTTGTTTATCCATTCATCTGTCAATGGACATTTAGTTTGTTTCCATCTTCTTACTATTGGTAATAAAACTGCTACGAACATTGGTGTATAAGTATCTGTTCCAGTCCCTTCTCGAATTTTTGTAGGTACTTAAAAGTAGAATTGGTGGACTATATGGAAATCCTATTTAAGTTTTAAAACTTTCCTGTATTTTTTTCCTTTTTTTTCTGAACGACTTGTGAACTATCCCCAGTCATCTTTAGCAATAAAGCCTCTGCTTTACTTCTCAGCACTAATAACATTTAGACTGTTCTTCAACTTTTTATAATAAAAAAATAACCATTATACTGGTAGTGCTTTCTATGCGTCAAGTTTCATTCTAATATTTTTAATTATACTACTAAATTCACTAAGGTGATATTTGTCATGAAGTAAATACAAAGTACAATGTTTATACCATAACATTTTCCTCCTTCTATGCCTTCTTTTGTTTTAGTGCGGTTTTTTTTTTTTTTTTTTTTAGTCTGGGTCATTATTTTAGACTGAAAGAATTAGGAACCATTCCCAAAAGAACTAATACATTCATCAGTTCCCTTACAAACAATGTAGACACATTGGAAATTGGTAGATAGAAGGAAGAGAAACGTTTCATTCAGCTGATAGGTAACATGTGTTAAAGATGCAATGGCCATTTTTTCACAAGATATCTTTAAATTACCATAACATCATTTTATATTTTTTAATGTCTGTGACATGGATGACAGTGTACATTCTTCCTAAACTATTTCTTTTTGTCAACTTCATAAAATTGAAAACTACAATAGTATACTGAAGGAAAACCTATGGGAAGCATTGTTTCAAAGATAGAATGGAAAGCAGGAGAGGGGAAGTGAAATGACACTGACTGAGCACCTACTTTCCGTCAGACACCGGAATAAACAAGCAGATTTATACACGTCTTCTCATTGATCTTTCCAACAGCACAGTGATACAGGGAGGTCCCTATTTTACAGGTGTGGAAAAGGGGCTTGAAGAGGCTAGTGGTTGGCCCAGCCATGCGGTAAACAGCACAGCTGTCATCACTCAACGGCTGCTTTACAAGGTACAGAACAACTGCCCAATAAGGATAAACAGGGGCACCTGATTGATGAGACCCAGGTCTGTATTTACTCCGATAGCTGGCTGCTTTTACAATGGTGCCCTGAAGAGAAACCACCTTATATTACTAGGCATTTATGTGTTTATTTTTCTTATAAATTACAAGTCATTTATTGGGTTTAAAGATATATATTTTAGCAGTTTTATTTGGCATCGCAAGTGACTAGCCAGATAAGTAGGGCTCAGATCTGTAAGTATATTTAACTAATTAGCAGTTAATAGGGCAGGAAAGTGATATTTTTTTTCTTCAAGTCTCATTAACAGTATTTTGGTAACATGTCAACTAAGTACCCTTTTAAATTTATGCATTAAAGTTTATAAGTACTTTAATAAAGTATTTTTCCAAGATAAATTCACTTTGAATCTGGATGACATCTATAGATTACTTGCAATGGGGATTAAACAATGTCTTTAAGAAAATATTATAGAATATATAAGAATGCATACTCTTAAATATGATTTAAAGCCTATTCCCCTACTTCTGTAGTAGACATAGTCTACTTCCAATTATAGACAAATTAATCAAAAATTTTAAAAGCTAGATTTAGATTGTAGAAACTTGGACTTTGAGCAATGACAAATACTCCATTCCAGATGAGAAATATTCCACATCAAGAGTAAAAATTTGAATGACAATAATTGACTCCATTGCCTCAATAAATTAATTCCACATCTGAGTGAAAAATTATAGAACAAAGAAAATTCGAATAACATGAAGATATTATAAACTACAAAGAATAATTTCAGTAATACTTTGATTTTCATACTTCAGTTTTTAAAAGTTCAGAGATGGTATTTTTTCTCATTAATTCAATCTTTGTTCTTATTAAAGTCAAGCTCTTAACATGATTAATTCATAATCTAGGTTGCATATAATTAATGATATAGATTTATTATGCCAGTAAACATTTTTAGAGAGCATTTTTTTTTGATAATTTAAGCTGAGAAGTGCATCAAAAAACTTTATAATAGAAGTAATGAGCACATACATTATATGTAAAATATAAATGCAAACACATACGTATTTATGCTTCTAAAGACACCTAAGTGATACCTTATTTCTAATAGCTTGTCTCCTGTTTCTCAGCATTGAGTAAAGCTCCCTGAAATGCTTTCTCTCGACTCTACTCCCACCATGAGCTCTTCTTCATCTGCCATTTCTAGCCATTTCTCATATTTCAGCTCGAATAACATTTCTTTTTTAAAAAGAGAACTTGTATGTTGCAAACTATTTCTAATCACTACATAATAAGACTGATACCTACTACCTACCCTTAATAAAAGTTAATTTTGTGATATCTGCTTCACTTTTCTTTTTTAAAATAAATTTGCAAACATAAATAAGGTTAAATTTTGCATCCCTTCCCCTTTTCTTCTTCCCAATGCTAGTTTGTATGACAAAGATTCTTCCCTTGACCAAATGTTAGGCAAGTTCCTCTGAAATCTCTTCTCAATGAGGCTTCAAACTGTGGTCTTGGGTGTCCGGCTTTGCACAGCCCAATTATAGCAAAAGTCCTGCCAAACTAGTTTAGTCAGAATCCCTACTCTTGATATAGGTCATCCTCGTTATCTGATCAAACTTCTCACCCCTCACTATCTCTCAGGTGAAGTCCAATCACCACCACCTGCCTTCAACAAGAATCCTGTCAAGTCAGTTTAATCAGAATCCCCTTGATGTTTCCTCTTAGTGATTTTTATCCATTGACCCCACTCTGCTTCTTGGCTATAAATTTCTACTTGTACTTGTATAAATTCCCATTTGCACTTGTCTCATTTTCTCTGTAGTGATAGTTCCTGAATAAAATCTGTTTTACCACTTTACTGTCAAGCTCTGTTTTGTTTTGTTTTGTTTCAAATCATTACGAGACATTTTTAATTTTTTTCTCTTACATATGGAGGATTGATGAATAAAGATATTATTTTTGTGGTTTATTTTTGAAAGTTTTACATAGGTAGTACCAAGATGACTTATCCTTTATAACCTTCTTATAGAACTTGTCATTTTCTTTCAAAGAACTTACAACATTTTGTAATCATATGCTTCTTTAAGTACTTACTTGATTGATGTGACTAGATTATAAATTTTTTTCAGACTGACAATATTTTCTCATCAATTACTACTTGTTGAAAGTATTTGGACTAAAAGGCATTCTTAGATCAATAAGACACAGATTATTGAACTCACACTCAGATAAAATGAGCTTAATAGCAGTGTTTAGAAAAATAATGATTGTTTTTTTTTAAGTCTGTGGCATTTTTCTTTCAATAAGAGCCTATCTTGTGCCCTGACATTTTATTAAGTTACACCAAGGCCAAAGTAAAAGACATATTCTCTGCCCTCAAGTAAATAGCAATTTCCAAAAGCATTTAGATATTCTTCTTCGAAAGCAACATATTTGGCAGACTTTACTTTAAAAAGTAATATATTGTTTTTATCTATGGAATTGGTTGTAACCCAGAACTTTTAATAAGGCAACCTACATAATGTGCTTAATGCAACAAATGAATAAGAGAAACAAACAAAAATTCATAGACACAGACAACAGTTTAGTGGTTACTAGAGGGAAAAGGAGTGGGGGAGATGTAGAGAAGGGTGAAGGAGGAAGGAGATTTGACTTTGGTGGTGACATTCAACACAATATACAGATGATTTATTATAGAATTGTATACAAATATATATAATTTTATTAACCAATGTCACCTCAATAAATTTAATTGGAAAAAGTAAACAAAATAAAAAATAATTCATAATGATAAATTACAACTTTTAATCAGTAATTCAAAAAGGATTCCTACATAGTCACTTACTTCATTACCATCCTTTATTTTCAAGATTTTGGTAACTAAACATCGATGTTACTTTGATGAATATTTGCCTGTACGTGACAGAAAGACTTCCCAATATAATAATGATTAAATCCCCTAAAGCAGAAATTCAATTCAAGATAATGGCCTGAGTAGATGTGAAATTGGACATCTATGCAGAATGGCAGGAAATCAAGGATAAATTAATGAAAATGCTTATAATTATATTTATATGTTTTCTCTATAATAAACTATTGAAATGAAAATGCACATCTAATTTGTTCATATGCTTAATGAAGGGGAAAATTCAGTCTAAATACATTCCAGTTGAATATTTACTCCTAATTCAGTATTCTTTCAGTTTTTCAATATTTTACATTAAATGATATCTCCAATAAACATAGCATATCAAATCAGAAAAAAGCAGTTTTCTACAAAACTAAACAAAAAAATTTTTTATTCTGTTACACATTGAAATTCACTAAACACAAATACATTTTAAGTTTAAGGTTCAATTACATAATTCTATAAAAATATACTCATGAAATTGTTACAAATAATTCTATAAAAATATACTCATGAACTTTTTACAGATTCTTTTATAGAGATCACTCAGAAACTATTATTTATAAAAAAGAATCTTTTACTTTAAAATGAAATAATATATAATTTTAATATCTTAAAAAATCATGCTGTTAACACAAGTGGGTTCATCTATTTGAAACTGGTCATCTATGATTATATCGCTTAAATCAATTACAAAAGGATAATGAAGATTTTATTTTCATGTGACTCTAATTATGAGTTATATTTTGTTAGATTACCATTCAAGTGAGGAATCTAATAATTAATCTTATCAATTTATTTTCAATCTAAATTAAACTAATTTCTTCCATCTACTTATTAAATTCCTATAACTACCAAAAATTATATGTGTTCAGATAAAAATTAGATATTATATGCATATGGGACACAGGTAAATATATTTCTCTATAAAGTTTAAATCTGATCAGGAATTGATTTGAACTCCAAATAAAGACAAATCATATGCACACTGCTGGATTACATATCAACTCTGAGTCATTTTTCTCTTTGCCACATGCTATCCTTTCAAGGCAATATTGACGTGATAATAGGAAGGAATGCAACAGTGGACCAAATCTAGTTACAATACACAACTGCTGCTCTCAATCACTTTCTGCAAATTATTCTTCCTTTTCACTTTTAATTTTAAGAAGAAAATAATTAAGGAGTGGGCAGGTAGGAAAAAACAGGGCAACAATAACAACAACAAAAACACTTGAGGTTAAAGCTGATTCTAAATAAACAAAACATAGATTTTGTGAAAGGCAAGGGGTTCTTTAATATTTTGTAATCTATTGGAGGATAGCATTCTCATCAAGTTCTATATGTGCAAGGATATTTAATATGAATATATTCAGTCAAAATGTCATTGGTTTGTGTTAGTGACTGAATGTTTATGTCCCACAAAAATTTGTATGTTGAAGCCCTACCTTCAATAACATGGTGTTAGCAGGTAATTAGGTTTAGGAGGTAATTAGGTTTAGATGAAGTCAACAGGATGCAACCCTTATGCGGTATTGGTGAAGAGAAAAGGAAGGGACACCAGAGCTTCCTGTCTCCTGCATGTGAGGATACAGCAAGGCAACAGCTACCTGCAAGCCAGGAAGAAGGCCTTCATCAAGGACCCAATCTGCTGCCACTTAGATCTTGGACTTTCCAGTCTCCATAATGCTGAGAAGCAAACGTCTGTTGTTTAAGTCACCCAGTCTATGGTATTTTGTTATAGTACCCAAGATAAAATGGTTTGTTATTTGTATTTCAAGTCTACCAGTAATGGGAAGTGGCTACTGGCAGTTAAATACCTATGCGGCACTTACTAAGAATCTTTTAAAAACGACTTTTGATCTACCCAGGAAGACCAGGTGCACTAGAGGCATAAAAAATAAAAAAAATAAGGGATTGTAAGCTGACAAGGCCCTTGAAATCTGTGAGGTCAACCAAGGGTTGCCTCACCTAAAAAATAAAAAAAAAAAAAAATTAAATTTAATTTAAAAAAAAACGACAACTTTTGAAATGATAGTTTTTATTCCTATTACTCTTTCTAGGACTTTCTCATTACCACAACTTCTTCCTGGTTTGGTTTCCAAAGTGGTCAAGCAGCAACTTAGCAAATTTTTTAATCAAGCAACCCCTAGCTCAATGAATTAAAAACAAAAACAAAAGCAAAAACAAATGAATCTCACCTTATACACATTAATAAGTATTATTGCTGTTAGAACAAAATGTATATGTTTATAAATAACACAGCATATAACTTCTCTCGTTACTTCATCTTTTTCATTATAGTTTTGATTTTTAGAAATATTTTTAGAAGTAGAGAAATTAGAAAATAAAGGGTAAACAAAAAATAAAATAAAATAAAAATTGACCATCTTTCCCTCCTCTGATTACCATTCTAGCTTATTTTATAATAAGTTATTTTTCTAATAATGGGAATTATAAAATTTAGGTCAAATATTATATACTTTTAAAAAATGCAAGTGATATGCTTTTTCAGTTTAATATGGAAAGCTTCCTGTGAATAAGCCCTGCTCTTCTTTTTGTCAACTGAAAGCAATTTAAAAGTAGTTAATGCTGTAACTATTCGGTATGTAGGTTTTTGATGTATTATAACCCTAAGTTGGACATTTAATTTAATACATAAGAATAAACTTACTAATGACTGGGTAATTTCTCTTTTGGTAGTTTTGTGTATAGTCGGGGGTAAATGCATTGTCTACTTATTCAAATTTTTAATTTGATTTAGGTCTATACTTAGGGTTGCCAGATAAAATACAGGATGTCCAATTAAATTTGAGTTACATATAAACAAATAATTTTTTAGTATAACTATGTCCTACACAGTACTTATTTGCAAAATCTGGTGACCCTATGTGTATATTCTATTGTTTTACACTGTACATATGAAGTATCCTCCTTGTGCCATTCTAATTTGGATCCTAGGGTTTTTATTCTAAGTTTTATAATTTAATATTAGTATTTTTAGGAAAAATGCTAAAGAATTGGACTTCAAATTAAGATCTGATCAAAAATTAGTACAGTACTTTTGGATGTAAGTTTGGAACTGAAAAGGCAGAGCAAAATAAAATTATGAAAATCTTGGAGTTTGAAACAACCTATGAGTTCAGTAGTTGGTATTAGAAATAAATAAAATTATGTGCACTCAGAGATTGAAAGTATGTAAAGTACAAGAGTAAAATTATAACAAGTTTATGGGAACCCACTCCACTGCCTGCCTTTCCTGAATTTGCATACATTTTCTGACTGAATTTGAGTTCTTTCGTTTGGTCCAGCTCCAGCTCCTTTGCCCTACCTGTGAAAACTGCTACTGTTAGCACTTTGTTAAGATGTGTTAAAGACTACCAAAACATCACCATTTAATTGAAGCTTTTGCCCAGAAATAATCATAAAGAGCAGGGAAATGATAGATGATAGATAGATAGATAGATAGATAGATAGATAGATAGATAGATAGACAGACACACAGACAGATAGATGAGAGAGAGAGAGAGAGAGAGAGAGAGAGAGAGAGAGAGAGAGAGAGAGAAGGACAAACAGGCAGAGGACAGAATGCTGAATTTGTAATTTTCTATTTGCAAGTATTTCCGGAAACTTGTGAATAGAGAAAGGGTAGCCAGTAATTGAGGGCAGGACCATAATTTCTCAGTTAGACTATATTTAATAGTATTTTCACACTTATTATTTGAGACATAGAAACTTTACAGAATTACCCTTAGGGATACTATGTGTAACCTATTTTCTACTTAAAATAACTTCCAGAGATGTAGAATATATAAACAATACAAAATTTTCAAGTTGATTTTTTTAAACATTTTTTTTAGCATTAGAATTGATTGATCACCTTGACCAAAACAAAGTAGGTGCCAATAAATGGCCGTTAAATGCTAACTCACTATTTTCCCAAATGCTTTGGCCTTTAGTATCTCCCTGAACCTGACATATATGTTGCTCTGTGCTCAATACATTTCATCTATGAAAATGTTTGCTGGATTACAAATATTTATGTTTTTTAAAAAACTGATCCTCTTTGAAAGTAATTTTAGGCTATACGTATCTTTAATCACCAGCAAACAGTAAATGTCTAACACATAGTAAGCTTCCAATATATGTCTCTAAGATGATGAGTGAATGAATGAGTAAATAAATGAATGAATGAGCTAAAAGTACTCCACGTTGCTCATATAGGCTTTACTGTCCTGTGTATATTTTGGAAATTTTTATTGATTAAGTCACAAAAGTTAGTAGGCTCTTTTCAAAAGAAAATAGGAGAGTACATAGGAAAAAAAAATGTAATGCTAAGCAAGAAGTCATTCCTTGTGGCTCTTTTGTGTTCTGGCTGAGGAGTCTCAAGGTAGATCTCTTATCTCAGAAACACAAGGTAATGCCTCATCATATTAGTTGTAAAACCATTAACTGAAAACAAAGCTCAATAGAAAAGTTTCAACAATGAACATCTATAGTTGAAAAATATATGTAGTTTCCAATTCTATCTTTTACTTTTATAGGGATGTTTCATGTTGAACCAAAGCATATAATGACTGATAAAGAAGGAATGATAGCTCCATAATAAAGGTTTTGTTTGCTATATCTAAAGTCATATTGAACAAGATAATTCAATTGGCAAATGCTGAGCCTACCTTATGTACAGATATCCAGGCTGCTCCACTTCAGTCAAAATGGGTTTTACCCATAATTTTTCATATTCTTTTGCCTGACTTTCCATAAAATATACTTTTACCAAGACTAGGTTTAGATTATGATCCACACAAGTCTGTGAATATGTGAGACCATTCAAGAATTAACCCTTGAAGTCTTTCATCATTGCTATGTGCTTCAAGCCTCAAAGTCAGATAATCAAATCCAGAATGCTATTTCTATTCCCACAGTAAGAACTGATTATCTAACTAGGCAAGAGTATAATGACAATTATTTGACAATTTGTCCTTGGTATTTGAAAAGGCTAGCTTATCAAGCTGAGTGATTTTAATAAATGTAAATCACAATGATCCAAAATAAATTTCAGTTCCTTCTTGCTTTCTTTATATTGTATTGCCAATTACATATTTGTTTCTATTTAGTCTTTCCTTTGTCTATAAAAGAATATTGACAGACAATCTATCTATTCCAAGCTTATGCTGCAAATTGAAAATAAAATTCTCCAGAGATAAATTTAAGTCATAGTCTTGATATGATGTTTGAACATCTAAGTTCTTGTTCTATACTCCCTAACATCATTTAAAAGCTTTTCAACACCAATAAAAGTATACATGTCTTCTGGCTGATTCAATAACACAAATCAGACTTTTTAGAGTTAGTGTATTTATTTTGTGATTAACATTTTCCCAGCAAAGTATATCCTCCATTTCAGACTTGCTTCACCCCTTCATTTCTATCATACGAGGAGATGTACTATTTTCAAAAAGCGAATATTACTCAAGGAGAGAAAGCAAAGATATGTGACAGTGTGTCCAGATACTGGGACTTGAGTAATGTAATTTTTTTTTCTCTGCAGTTAAATTGCTTGTCTACTTGATAGTAATTGAAAGAAAGAGTCATTAGCATAACAGCAGCAAAACTATTCGTCCTCTTAATGTCTGACACACTGCTTTGGCATTAGAGACTATGATGTTGAAAAATCATGAAAATAAGTGCAAAGCTCTAAACAAAATGTTCAAGGAAATTCCTAGCTTCATAGAAGCATGGAGAGATATTTTCTCTCTAAGGTGTGAGGAAATGTCCAGAGGTAAATAATGCTAGCTGGACAGTGCTTTCCTGTATGAAGCCCTAGAAGGAATTTACCTGCCAACAAGGACTCCCTATGGTTAAAGAGACCTAAATTTAAACTAGAGCTGAACACAATTTTCTGATAGGGAATTCTCATGAACCTTGTACCCCTGGAAGAACCACAAACTGAACTTCTAATCTTTTGCGTCATCCTGCCTGCCTGCTCCCATCTGAGTCCACCACTTGCAAAGAAGTTTCTTGTTGTCGCCATGCTACCATCCAGCCAATACACTATGACCTGCCCCAACCAATCAGAACTGCACAAATTGGAAGCCTCATTTGCATAAAATGGCCTAAAATAGAAACTATGGGCTAAAACTCTATAAACGGAGGCCTCTCCTCTGTCTCCATGGAGCACATTCAGTTCCTACTGGAGCTTGCATCTCCCTGGTTTGCAAACTGTCCATTTGAATAAAGTCTCTGTGTTTTCTAGTAACCTTTTAGAAAATGTCTGTGATATCTTTATATTCTCTTTCTTCAAGAATCATGTAAATCAATAGGCATGAAAGCTGATTCCGTTTTCTTATTAACGATTATTATTTTAGATTCTCAACTCTGCTTGGTATCTTTGGATGTCTGTCCCCAACTGGACAAGAAATGGCTCCAGTGAAACACATCAGCTGGAACTGAATTAGGGCTTGATCTGTTTTTGACCATGTTTATGCAAAGTGGCTTCTCTTACACTCTTAAAACTGATGTTTTTCTTACAACCTATTTATCCCCTTCTGCCTCAAATCTACAGAATACTCAGGCTTTCTTAGCTCTTTTAATTCCAGTTTGTAAGTTAAATTTAATCTTGGGGCAATACAACGTGCATAATTAGAAAAATGTATTTTCTTTTTCCTACTTATGAGTCATTTCTTCTTAAAAGTCATTCCTCCTTTAAAGATATAGCTTTAATATTTGTATTTTAGCAAATTCTACACATGGAATTACAAGTAGCAGGTATTTAATTTAAAACTGTAAGATCTGGAACTCTTCCGAAATATTTACCAAACAAAATAAACTTTATTTTTTATATCCATCTAACAGTTGCACAGAAAATAAAATAGAAGGAATAATGGATGTGGAAATCTACAAGGCTATGATATGATAAAATATATTTTTTTTGCATTTGGGATTAAATAGGCACAAGAATAAGCACATTGCTGTATATTATCACATAAATCCCTTGATTACAACATTGTAAATATATTAATTAAATATAGCTTGAATTATTTATTTATACCCTGCCTACTTAAAAAAATATTTGAGCCAATTATATGAAAATATGATTGCAATGTTTAAATATAACAGTGCTTTTTATATTGAAATATGTCAATATTAAAAGTATATTTAAGGCATATTCTGAAACATTATTTGCACATTTAATGCGTTAAATGTCTCTATAGCTCAACACTTATATCACTATGAGTTTCCATAATTTCGGAATGGACTTTTTATTAATTGTCTTAGTGATCATTACAACGAGCAACATCAGGATATTGTCTCTTCCTCTTTCTTATTCTTCTGCCTATTATTGCTTGAAGGGGCATTGGAATATATAATAAAACAATATCTTTCCTTTATCAGGACTATTTTCTGACTTTCTGAATTATCAACATTTTGTGACATAGCAAAGGCACTTTACTCATTATTCATCAATATTTGATATTATCTGGCTTTTCAACTACTGGTTTTTGGAAAGACTTCCAGTTCTCCTTATTTACTTTTCAATTAACTTTTCAAAACTGAGGATTTACAATTTATAATTTTTGTTTTGCTAATTTGCTTTTCAGTTTTTCTTTTATCTACAGAACTAACTAGACAGGAAGCGTGCCAAATTCTTGTAAATTCAAACTCTACAACCCTAGTCAAAATTAGCAGCATATTTGTATTCAGTCTTTAAATAGTTCAGTTAAAACAATTAAATGATTTCTACAAAATTAGACACAATAAAGAGGAATCCTGCTACTTTGCAAGCCCACGTTTTAACAATAGATATAAAAATGTAATGTTCAGTTAATGTTCAGTATGTTTCCAGGATAATTTCATCTGAAAAGCATTGCTGGAAATCTTATTTCCTATTCCAGGATACCTCTGTGTTGTAGATGTTACAATGAACAAGGACTATCGAGCTACGTTGATCTGGTGCAGCGATAGTCACTGCATCCAGGAATAATTCTTTCTGACCATTAAGAGTTTACTTTGGTAAACTTTCTCATCCTAAATTGCTTTTTGCATTGTAATCTAAAGAATATTTAAAAATATAACATTTCAAATTTTTATGATGAACCTGGTACAGTATTTAAGTATGCATACAACTGTCCCCGAATACTCTGATTATCCCACATATTGATTATGGAGAAATTTTCACTCATCTACTCAAGTTGGTAAAAAGTAGCATATAGATTGAGCTAAAATGTTGACAAATATTCTACTGTTATCATTTTTTGTGTGTGTTTCTCTGCTGCTACTGTGTGTGCTTGTCTGTGAAATGCCAAAGAAAACTTCAGTGAATATGGTTGATCTCTCATAATGACAGAATCCTTCTAAGTGAAATAGTAGAAATAACATTTAGCTTTAAAAATAACTTTCTCAATAGAAGTGTTGGGTTATAAAATAAATGGATAATGTGTCTCATATTCCAAAATTTACTGGAGTGGAGTAGTTTGAGAAAGCATAGCTTGAACACTTGGTAATTAGATTAGATATAAACATTTAAGTAAAACTTGACATCTGCTGCTTCTGACAAGGTTTCATTGCTATGCATTGCTAGTCTATTCTTGAGAAATCTTAGTCATTAGGAAGATAATTCATGGTTGGTACACAAGAAAATATAACTGCTGGTCTGGTTTTGCTATAGTCCTGCTGAGCTAGGATATACCTTTGAAAATCATATCTAGTCTATGAATCAAGTGTTGTCATGATTACTTGTAGCAGTTTCATGATCCTGGTATAGAGTAGATAGGTATGCATGTTAATGACCTTGTATTTAAATGACCTGTCACCCCACTCCTTTTATAAGCAGGAACCTCTAAAATTTGAGGCACATACATGTTTTGCTTGGTTTCATTCCTACATCAGCTGTACATAATAGGGATCTTAGGAGTCCTATGAGCTCAGAGCTAAGGAACTTCTTCAGAGGCCCAGCAACAATCAGGTGGGAGGTCCAGAACTCTGTCTCCTCTTTATAAGGTCACTAACTCTGCTCTCTACATCACTCTGCCCTCTGCTACCCATTAGGTCTGTCAGCAAAGAAAGCTCTAGTCACCTGGTTTCCTCTTTAGTGAATCCCATTTCCTACTGCTCTCTAACTCTAGAAACTCTTCCGGTGAACATTTAGGTCACTCTCCCTTATTGTTTAGCTTCCAGCATCACTGTAACTCTAACACCACTCTTTCCATAACTCTCAGTCTTTGTTATATCTAAAGGGCTGATGTGCTCCCCATCACCTCTTCAGCATCAATAGTTCCATTATTTTTTCCTCTTTTTAATAAAACCAGTCTCATTACCATATACATAGGCTGTTAGTACTTAATATATTAAAAAAAAAAAAAAAAAAACTCACTTTTCCCTCCAGCCGTTGCCGCATTTTTTTTCCTTCCCTTTATGACGCAACTTCTTTAAAAAAAGTTGTCTGGCCTATAGTTTATGATTTATCACTTCTTATTCTCCCTCTTAAGTGTTGATCTTAGGAATAAAGGTCTTTAAGAAAGAGATATACCTTAAAGCAATCAATGAATTTTATTTAATTTCATAGAGTATTTACTTATCAATCTCATAGAACCAGTTTGTACAAATACTTCAGAAAAGATTTGTTTCATGATAAAGTAGCTCACTAATCAGGTGACTCCATTAAAACTAGTTTTAGTGAGGGTCACCAGTGATGCCTCGCCTTACCATGGTGAATTTTCAGCCCTTATTTTACTTGATCTATTAGCTTTTGATGGTTGATCTTTCCCTCCTCCTGGAAACAGTTACTTGATTGTGTTTTCAAGATACCATACTTTTCTGGTTTTCTTCCCACTTCTCTGGTCTCTATCTTGTGCTCCTTTACTGTTTCTACTCACCTCTCCATTCTCAAAAGTTGAAATCCTCCAATGTTCCTTTTGTGTGTACTTTCTCTTTTCTATCTACACTCAGATATCTCATTTATTTTTAGATTTTAAACAACATCTAAGGAATATGGCAGGGAGAGCAATAGGACATGCTCTTTAAAATGTTATAAAATTATATTTTGAATAGTCTTCCACCTCATTTTGTCCTTATCTTCCATAATTACTATACTAAACTTTCCAGTTGCCCAGAGATTCGTATTATTAATTAACCCAACCAAGGTACACCACCAGGCTTATCTTCCTTAATCATACTCAGATTTTTATATTTTTCAATATCATCTCTTCTTAAGAATGAATATCCTGAATTTCTAATAGAGATTTTTTCAAATAGCATTCTTCTACTTTAACCACTCAGGAAAATAGGAGCAGGGAGGTTCATTCTATCCGCCAACTAGGACACATCTCCAGCCTCTTTATTCCCAAATCAGTTGTTATTCCTCTATGTTAGGATGAGTGAGCCTGAAGCTCCTGTATCTTAGGTAAGGAATAACTTATGTAATATATCCATACATATTAAGATTAGCAGAATGTTTGAATTTGAGTAAATGATTAGATTAGTTATGATTCTATCGATACACTCCTGTTTTTAAATACTTGAAAGGGATATTGCTTTCAGCAAAAATGTTTCAAAAACTCAGCTCCTTTACCACAAATATCCTCTATATTAGTTTTCTATGGTTGCTGTCATCACAAACTTAGTGGTTTAAAATAAAATATATTTATTCTCATAATTTAGGAGTCCAGAAATCTGAAGTTAGTTTCACTGGGTTGAGACCAAGATGTTGGCAGGACTATATTTCCTCCAGAAGAAAATCCATTTTTTGCCTCTCCCAGCTTCTGGTGGCTCCTGGTTTCCCTTGGCTTTCGGCCACTTTATTATGATCTCTGCCTCTAAGGTCACACTGCCTTTTCCTCTATATTTATAGAATCTCCTTCTGCCTTTCTTTCATAAGGACACATGTGATTTCATTTATAGTCCACCAGGATAAACTTTTAATCTCAACCCCCTTAACTTAATTAGACCTACAAAGTCATTATTATTATTGTTGTTGTTGTTGTTATCATTATTATTATTGTACCATATAAGATAATAGTCATAGATTATAGGTATCAGGATGTAGATAGTTTTGGAAAGCTATTATTCAGACTCTAATCTCCCCCCCCAACCTTTTACACAAATGCCAAGAACTATCTGAAAATGTTGTAACTTAAGTGAAAAGAAATATTAATTTAAGTCATCAGCAGTTTTGTCACAGTTTAATTTATTTCACATTTTGGATTTCTGTCTCTGATTTATCTTACCTATGCTTTATTTTGCCAATATATAATTCAGACTATAATTCATTAATGTGTAAAGAGGAAATTTGTAAAAATATGGAACTTTCAAATGTATATTTGTTATGTTTCTATTTTATATATATTGCTCCTTTTTCATAAGCATCAGAGTATAATTCTAAAAGTATAATGAAAATAGACAAATACTAGTACTCTATTTAAACTCTGCAACTCCTGTATGAAAAATAATTTGCAGTGTTCTCAATTCCATTATTATTTTTTTTGCCACAAGAATGAGCTGTTAAATTTTTATTGTCTGATATATATTGGGAATCATATTCCCTACTACCCTGACCTTTATCGATAATCTGCATTTTGATTGGCTAACCTTTCATTTCTTCTTTCTATTTATAGTTTACAAAACTAAGAGGAACAGGTGAAATGTCCATCCAGTAAATACGTAGAATAGCAGAAGGTCAAATTGATAGAGGAGATGGCTAAATTCACATAGGATATGTAACATTTCAATGCCAGGATCTCATTTGAATGTAAAAAGTTAAATAAGAACGTGTAATTGAAAGCATAATTGAATTCATTCTTTAAATGAATAAAATAAATGTGGCAAATTTAACGCATTCACATAATGTTGCAATTTCTTAGCCAGCCTTTCATATACATATCCTTGAAAGATTACTTGAGGTCATAAAGTCAGTTTTCATTGTCACCAAAGTGATGTGTACCTCCGTCTGTAACTTAAGCCCTGTATAAGGAAAGTTATTTCAGATCTGTCATCTTTCTTGGCTGATACAAAATTACAGATTGATTATGACTTTCTCCAGCTCTTTTCTGACAGAGCTTATACTGATAGACTCTTGGAAAAACCAAAGTTCATGACTAGTAAAGGCTTAACGCTTTCCCATTGGCCTTGGGAATACTCGCCGGTGACGCTTGCAGCTGCAGCGTTTACCCCAAGATAACTTCCACATCACAGTCCTAACCTTACTCCCAAAGTTTGCCATGAAATATCTCTCTTTTATCATTACTTTCGCATTGCTCTAGTATATTGATAGTCTTTGGAAACAAATGACATCATTCTAGTCATAGCATTCTGTTTTCAGTAGTTTGATCGTTAAAAATGTCAAATCCTAGAAAATATTGCACTCCTAGGAGTGATGTTAAATGAATGATGGCAGTGAGCTGCACTTTTTTATTCTAAATGGGAAAAGGGTTAACAATTTTATTCCAAATACTTAGATCATCAATAAACTTCTTTTTCACACTTTCTTTTGAATGAAAACTTTCATTTATAAGCACACATCCATTTAGAGAAATTCAGATCTGTACTTTCTGTTTTATTAGTACATTTCATTCTTATTATATTTATCATTAGAACGAGTGCCCAAAATTCCTGCCTAAGTTTAGAATAAATTATCTTTTGTAAATTGGAAAGTAATGAAATATTTAGTTTAGAAATAAATCTAAATTTTTCCTGAATTTTGAAATACAGCAATTTATTTGTATATTTTCAACAAATAAAACAAACATTCAACAAATATTTATATTAACACTGTTTCAAATGCAATTTTAGAAGAAGCATTACACAAAAGAATAAGCAAATAATATTCTTTGATATGTCTTTTATACTGTAATACAGTATGCCTGACACTTTTGTTCATGTGAAGGTAGTTAAGTATGAACTAATTATATATTTAAGTTTTTAAATGTCTTTCAGAAGCATATACCTTGGAGGAAAATTTTCTATGTCTTTAAAAAATATGTATGTAGTAAAAGTATTAAAGCATAAACATATTTTGCCTGGTTAAGGGAAACCAAGGTTTAAGTTTCACCATACTTGCATAACAGAGATTGAATATTCCAAAGGCAATCCCTCATTTTTATAGGTAAAGAAACTAGACTCAGAGGCTAGTCACAGAACTTGATAATTTGTTTTTATCAATTCAAAAGACAATTAAGTTATGTCAGCAAAATAAAATAAAGTTTAAAGGAGAAAAATAAGTTTTTAATTACATGGCATTCCAGTGCTTCTTTCTGTTATTTACATTTTACTTAAAGTAACTTTATATTTTTGTTATAGCATGCAAAATTTTGCATTAAAACATAATACTCTCTAATATATAGGATATCATACTTCTAGTAGAGTATGAGGTACATATATATTATATATCTCCAATATATGGTATATCATATATCTCTAGAGAGATATAAACATAGTTGGAGTAAGTCAAAGGGTGACCAGAGATTGAACAAAGATTGTTGCTTTTGTTGTTTTATGCATCTAATATAGTGGGAAGAATACTAAAGGAGTAGAGGTTGCATGTCAAGAGAAAAAGAATAATTGAACTAGAAATTTCTTGAAAGTATGGAGAGCGTATGATGGAAGCACAGTAGGAGATCTGGGTGCAAAATGAGGCAATCAGAAAGGATAGGGTGAATTTGTAAGCAAGTTTAGGGAATTGGCAGTATCTCTTGAAATACTGAGTAGTAGACTGTACCTTATAAAGGAAGGAACATAAGTAAAGACCATAGCTTATGAAATGGAATTAAAAAAGAGTCAATGGAAAGAATATCCGAATGAGATATAACAAAAACAAAAAGAGTCATAACTAAATAGTTTATGAGTAAGCTAATAGGAAAGAATGATATAGCTAGGGTACATGGCTGTGGATCTGGGTAATGAAGGAATTACAGATAGCTAGGTAGGGATGGAGAAGATGGTACCTACTTTGTAGCAAGGTGTCTTTCTGGCAATCTGACATCCTACCACAAAAGTAGTAATTCTTGCCTAAAATCTAATACTTGGGGATTTACTGATTTAAAATTATTTCACCATATATTGGTACTCAATGTACAATGACTTATGAATTTTAAGAAATTTTAAGCTACTGGAAATGAAAAAAATATATAAAGACTGAATTATATATTGGACTTAAAAACAAAACAAAATGAAAAAACAGAAACAAGAAAGATCTAGTAAACTAAACTCTCCAGCATAACTTTTCCAAAAAGGAGCCAAATACTGACCTGGTTGGTTACTGGAGAGAAAGAGTTCATAAAGATTTTGATTTTTAGGACTAGAAGTAATTTGACTTCCAAACAACAAATATGGAATTATTCTTGCCAGAATGCCTTCACATATTTTTTATTTTCCTCTTTTAAAAACTAAATTTATAATTTAAATTATAATATCCCAATATATATATTATAACACCAGGATGCCCTG
This sequence comes from Rousettus aegyptiacus, assembly GCF_014176215.1. Taxonomy (NCBI): domain Eukaryota; kingdom Metazoa; phylum Chordata; class Mammalia; order Chiroptera; family Pteropodidae; genus Rousettus; species Rousettus aegyptiacus. The sequence goes on from NW_023416286.1 coordinate 30,590,142, forward strand.
AGTTACAGAATTCTGCATGACCAATACAAACATTAATGAAGCAAAATTTAAAAAGAACATTTGAAATTCTTGTATGTATTTTACAAATCATAGTCTGAAGCATTCTTTGAATGATAGTTTTCTAATTATACCTGAAATATAATAAAATTATAAATCTTTAATTTTTTATGCAATATATTAGAAACTATCTAATAAAAAGTAGGAAAATATACTCAAATGACATCAATATTATTCAATTTTCTCATATTTACAAATGTGGACAATATAAAGTATAAATTTTTTTCTAATATCTAGAAATTAAAGTTTTAGAAAGCCCTAGACTAGATTGATTACTGATATCCATATTAATATGCTCCAATATGATTATTACAATGAGTTGGCATCAATTCATTGTAATAATCATGTCATTACAATGTTATTAACAAGAAAAAAGTCATGCTGATACATCATAACTTAATTATGCTTAGACTGTATTATTCATGATAGAAAGTTCAGACTGGTAGAGACTATTGATAAATCCATAATTAATGTTATAAAAGAATACAAACCAGACAAAAGCTGTATAAATTTTAATGAAGGAAATCTCTCTTAAAATTGAATAAAATACTTTAGAGGTTTTATATATAAATATACGCATATATATCCATTAATCGATTCTCTCTCTCTCAGAAATAACAATGAGACATCAAGACAGCTAATCCAAGAATAAATGAGTCCTTAGTTGACTAGTGAATTGACAAACTATTTTGTAATTCATATTTCCAACTAGTTACAGAAAATAATGCTTACATGTTTTTTTTTAATCAATATTCTTCACTTTTAGATAGGAAATAACTTACTTATATGTACCCCAAACTCATTGGCCTTTAAAAAAGACTTAAAAACATCAAAATATTAATCAAAATAATTAATTTAAATATAAAATTAGAAAATATAACAATATAATATAAATATAAGATGATATATAAATAAGTAGACATAAACATAATATAATCATAAAAGAAAATTAGATAGGAAAAATAAGAGCAAACAGGTATGAGTCCAGTATCTAAAACTGCATGCCCTAAAGCCCTCGGCTCTTGCTTTGAGATGTAAAATTTTGGATGAATGCTTCATAGGTGCCTAGAGAAGAGGAAATCGTGGAAAGTTGCTAAAGTTGAAGTAGCAACAAAAATAAAAGCAACCTGGATGGACAGGTAGGTTCCCTGTCCTGGAAATGAGACTCAAGAGGAGCTACTGCCACAGCTAGTTTCTCTCAATGTCCCTGAATACTGCAGTAATACCTGCATCTGTATTTTGTTGATGACATGGCGTTTATTGACCTGCTCCTGATACACATAACCTTATTTTGATCCTTGTTATTACTTATAATTACATAATTATTATTAGCAAAAAAGTAATATGAGAATCAAAGGTTTTACTTTACCAATTTTAGAAATCAGCAAAGATGAGATTAAAAACCATAAGGTCTGATTCCAGCTTCTGTTCTTAAAAGTAACTACATAACAAATATTTAATTCAATTGTATTAAATTATTTCTTATAAATACATATGGAATGACCACTTTACACAAAAATACAATTCACAAAGAGTGTTGGGACAGTGGACAGAAGAGGAGACAAAAGAATGAGATACAGTTTTATGACTGTCTAGAAACATCTATTGATCTTTTTATTTTCTTTTGCTCATTTTTAATCTAAAGGAATAGATTCCTGTAAATATAGTTGTTTTGTTTTGTGGTGGTGGTTTTCTTTACTTTTTTTTCTTCTTCAAACAGGTGATATCGATTAAAAGATAAATTTCCTAAAAAAAAAATGTATGGACTACAGTTATTATGTGCTGTCAGTTAAAATCAGAGCCATTTGCCTGGACAGTTAGTTTATCAAAGCCAACAGTGAAAACTGAGAAAATCATCAAGGGTACTGTCTGAAGACAAAGCCGACCTTTCCAAGGCAGGGTAGCCAGAAAGTGCCCTGAAGTGCTCAACCCCGTCCCACTGCAGCTGCCCCACCTACTTTGGTTTCCAGGCCATTCCACCAGCAGAGTCCTTCTTTCCTCCTGCCTGCCCTACTTCGAATTGTCTATTTCCACTCCAATGACCAAGCTCCAGGCTAGCTTTAATCTTGATTTTTCACTTTATCACCTTCTTGCCAGACATTTTTCTAGTCCAGCCCTAATAAAAGAAAAGTTCTGCTTATCTTAGCTAATAATTCTGTCTGCTTCTATTATCTATATGGATGTGATCCACTAAGTGAATAATAGTAGAAAATTCCCTAATTCAAATAAGTGAACTTATTTTATGTTCCACTGCAAAGAGAGAGAGAGAGAGAGAGAGAGAGAGAGAGAGAGAGAGAGAGAGAGAGAGAGAGAGAGAGAGAGAGAGAGAGAGAGAGAGAGAAGAAAACTAATAAAGTTTCAAATAAACCATTTAAACTGAGCCAGTAAATTCAGGGTGGGGCAGGCTAGGCAGGGACTAGGGAAGATACTGGTTTCACTTCAAAATGATACTTTGAATTAATGAGTACTGAACTTGTACAATCCTTCCACACTGAGTCAAGTTAATATCCACCCCTTAAGTTGTCATTTTGAAGAAAAAACACAGATAACATGTTATAAATAAGATTGACAAATATAAGCAACACAACTTTGCATATATACATTACAGTATATTTTAGTTTTCTAATTTGTATCCTGGGTCAAATTCCAGATAACTGCATCTTATCAAAATCTATTTTTCCAACTCTTCCTCTTCATATTTTAAAAATCCTTCAGTTATTTCAATAGCTAATAGTAGGCACTCCTCATCCTTCTTTTGTTCCCTGGCTAATGTCTCCTCCTGCTGCAAATATTTTCTGTTATTCTTCCATAACAACTTGGCTACCTTTGGTTCCATTACATGAAGATCATTTAATCATGAAATGACAATGGGAGATAAAGTCGCAAAACTAAGTTATTTGGGTGAGATAGCTAATTTAGGTAATTTATTGCATCTGCTAGGTATACTTTCCGAAGACACTAAACTGATCATTATGAATTTCAAACATTTGTGTCTCTTCCTATGTAGCTAAAAAAGATATGTTTTGGTTAGAAAGGTTTCTAAATAACTCTCATATTACTTAAGATTTTTTAAAAAACATAAAAGATGACCTCCTCAAAATACCTCCATTAGCTGTGAAGTTTCTCTAGTCATCTTTTATTGAAAAAGCAATTTTAAAATAATATTAATAAAATATATTTTTCAATTTTTCTGAATGTTTGTTTGTTATACGTTTATAACAAAGAAATGATCATATTAGTCTTTCAGATAATGTAATATTTATAGGCAGGTAACTCAAAATTCATATTCTCCTCAAAGGTAAGTGAATGAAGACATTGTTACTTTTAAAAACTGACTGATCTTTAGACATAAAGAATATCAATATTTATGGACAATAGAGCCCTTTAGAGATTCAAAGAAGAAAATCCTCTGTTCCAGAATTCTTGAGCATAATAAAACGGAAAATGATATTTTGTTAATTCTATCCATTTTGCGTCTAAAGTTGGTATGAGTCAGCAAGTTGATTAAGGCATGCAGTTTAAGGTTGCTGTTCTTTGATTTCTCAGCAAATACTTTGAATGTACTTTGATGATATAATCTCACATGTTTTTTACATGACAATTGCCCTCAAGCAAGCTTAGAGGATATGACTAATAGACTTAAGTAAGAAATCTTTATTATTAAATTAATTTAATTTCAAGAGTGGTCACAAGATAGATCTATCAAATAAATAAACTTCATAAAAAGTGAGCAATATTGGGTTAAATTGAGACCATTGGACACTAAGGCTACCTGGAAAAGGGTACCTGAAGGATGAAGGGCTTTGGGGTAAAGAAAAAAGGGAAGTCTGAGGGCAGACGGTGGAGGTCAAATACCTTTACCAAGTGGAAGAGAATTGGAACAGTAACGAAATAGCTACAGTACCCAGTCACTTAATTTAAGTGACTGGGTGGGGTAAGCTATTGTAGACTGGGACAGATTGCAGAGGCTTTGAATGCTAGACTAAATACAAAACTTTAGTTTTCAGGTTCAATGTACCTGAAAAAAAAGTATCATAAGTTAAAAAAAAAAAAGGTGATATAACAAAGACAATGTCTTAGATTAATTTGCCTAGGAAGAAGAAAAGTGTGTAGTCAAGGAAATCAACCATGAAGTTGTATTTGACAGAGGGTCACTGAAATTCATTAAAGTGTCAAAGTTTAATTAGACAAAAACTATAAACTTTTCTTCAATTAGGAGAGAGAGTGAAGTATGGACTTGTTTGCTCTAAAGGAAGATATATTTATATATCACATACATATATATCACATACACATACATGTATACACACATATATGTATGTATATTATAGTGTTGGACAAATAACCAAATGCAAATAGCTTATAGCCAATAAATGATATCATGAGAAGGATTCTGTGAAAAATAGGCCAGAGCTAGAGTTATAAATTAACTCAGCTATCCACTTCTTCCTTTCCTACATTGTTTTCAAGTAATTTTTACCCTGGAAAATCTCATCTGCAAATAATGGTAAAGGAAGATTAAATACTCTGTTTATAATGAACATGCCACCAGGTGCAAAATATCCTTTAACTTGAGACCACATGTAACGAACTCAAGTTGTGTGCAATCAAAATGGAGAGCAACTTTACTTTTCCTTGTAAGATAAAAGTACATTTCCCTTAGAAATAAGGTATCCCATCACTTGGCAACACTATTATTAAAAGCTGATATTTTAGATTTTTTTCTATCTCATACATTTTAAGAGGTCAGAGATAGTGAACTATATTTTACATATTGAGCACTGGAAATTGCACACTGATAAGAATCTGTTATTTCAAATGTCATCATCTTTTAGTGAGAACTGACATCAGTGAGCTTTATTAATGAATTTAAAGCTGAAAATTGAGATGCTGAAAAACATTAAGAAAATAAGCTATTTTGAGAAAATTGTCTTGTTCTACAGTGGCCCCTTTGATTTATTACCATGGGCTTTTTGTCAGTTCTATAAGAGGCAGGGTAGCTTTTAGTTATGCCTCTCACTGATAGAAAAGAAAAATCCTTGAATTATAAATTTGAGGATTTAATATTTTCTAATTCTATTAAAATTCAGGTATTATTCATCAGCCTTACTGATTATGAAATAAGAATATAATTAAGTCTCCCTACTTCTGAAAGTTTTAGGAAGATATAAATGTTAAAATATATTTAGTTTTATCTTTACATTAGTGGTTTAAAATTGTATTATTTTATGAGTACTCTGAAAATATTGAACCGTGTTGTCCAATATGACTTTTGGAAATATATGTGCTGTCCAATAGCATAGCTGCTCACCACATTTGGCTGCTGACCACTTGAAACATGCAACTGAGGAACTAAATTTATAATTTTATTTCATTTTGATTAATTTTAATAGTCATATGATGTTAGTGGCTACCATATTGCGTAGTATGAAAGATAGAACAAATGGCTACAGCCGTTATGGCCAACTTGTTCTGCTGTGATTCTGAACTAGGCTCCGTAATCACTCCAGGTATCTTCTAGGGAATAAGAGGAAGAATTCAGAACCCTAAATTGAACTAATTTTTTCTGCTCTTACAACTTTTTATTTTAAAATTAGCTTTTCTTCTCCCTCATTCCATTCCCCATTTTCATGATTACTGTTAATAATCATTCCATAGGCTCCCTTCTTCAAATAAGACAGATCATGTAAATAATCTGCTCCCCATTATTCAGAGCTAGTTTTTCAAGGTTTTGGCTCTACCCGCAAAGTCACTTCCTTTGTAAATCTGTCCCCATGTATTTCTTGGAACCACTAATGTATTTTCCTGACTGGGTTTTCTATGTCTATTTCTGCTGCTCCTACATCTACCTTAATCCTTCTTCAAAACTGGTGCTCTCTTGGTATTTCCAGAATGCAACTCCAATGTTTCTTACTGCTGTCAAATCCACTAGGGTCCCCCCCCCCTTTTTTCTTTTTCTGGAGAAAATGAAAAAGAATGTAAACTCCTCAGCACAGGTGCAGATGTAATTTTAAGCTCAAATTCTCTCATTTCATGACACTTTGCAATTTAATTTTACGCTCCCTCAGCATGTAACATTGTCCTGTCATCTTGATCTTGCTACATACTGCGGAGATATGCTTCCTTTCCTATAGAGTCCAGAATGATTCCTACAAACTCTTCTTCCTAATCCTCACTCCTCAGTGCTGCCCTCACTTTGGAAATTACGCACACACCAACACCACCACTACCAATACTACCATCATTTCATATACACACACCTACTATGATTCAAGAAATACTTTCTCTAGGAAACATTGCTTTAGCCTTCTAGAATGACCTAGGTACTCATCTCTCTACTTCTCAATCCTTATATACTGAGCTCTATCACAACTCCCATAATAATGAATTGAAATTGTTGTGAAATTATTACATTTTCTCCAGGAGCCTGTGAGCAAGCAGAAGATAGGAACTTGATCTTTTCTCCCTCCATGTCTAGAACATGCCCTTAGCTATCCAAAAGTTGTTAAATATATGAATAAATGACAGAACAATAGTAGATTAAGATTGCAGATGTAGAGATAAACTAAAAATTAAGACAGTCAGAAGATAAAAATCTTGTAAGTGTATTCAAAGTTTCCCATTTGAGGGCTCTAAGAAAATATGATTCTGTTGATATGTGTATATGTATTTGCATAAATATGTACATTTACTTATATCTACATATTTATATTTCATTGTTTCTGGTAAGTATATAAACATGACTCAAAAATTTAAAAAAATATTAGAAACATCTAAGAAAAAAGAGTTTGAACTAAAGAGATTATAATATTATTGAGAAAATATGTGGTACCACCGCTGCTGACCCCCATTTTGTTATAAGGAAATGAACAACTTCACACCTCTGGTTTATGAAGGCATTTTCCTTGCCCTTCTCCTCCTCCTCATCCACAGTAAGATGTAATTTGAATTAATTCACCAAAATTTTATATAATATTTAGGCTATGAAAAAGCTAGCACCAGTTAATACTTTCTAAACATCAATACAGTTTATTCACTGAAGCCTTTATCTACAACTATATTAATTAACAAATTAATCAAAATGCCCAAAATAGAAAGCAATTTTTAATAATTTTTATACTTTCTATTTTATAATTGAACATACTTTTCATATCTCCGAATGAGTCTTGCAGCCATTTTATAAGTATAATCATTGTTTATTACATAAAATAACATTTAATTTATTGTACTCAAGAGATATATGGTAATTGCCTTTGTCATGTTGAAGAGGCTATGTCACACTGAAGATCACTGGACAGAAATATTGCTGAACAGCTCAACTGTCGAGGCAGGTAGACACCCAGGAAATGGCATCAGTAAGAAACAGAAGCCGGGACACAGCTCAAGTTGCACAACACACTAGAAATCTGAGTAGCTAAGATATCAGGACCTGAACTATTTAGAAAATCAAGAATTTGGAGAGCATTGTTGTCTCTATTGATATATCAGTGAGACAGATACTTCTGGAGGTGAATCACATCCTCTCCTTAGAAACAGAGTTTCATTTAAAATTGTATATCTTGAATTACTTTAATTCCTAGATGAGCACAGAGCCTGCAGCATGCTGATATTTCTCTATTCAATTTAGAATAGAGATAATTCCCAAGTAATTACATTAATATAAAGGAAGGCACAAGATAATCCAGAATCACAGGTAAAACTAAAGTTATTTATGTTCGCATTTGAAATAAACATACAGATTTAAACCATTATGGAAATACATTGCAGAAAAACTGAGAAGTTGTTCCATCTCATTTTACTATTTAACTCCAGTTGGGAAAAATATGCCTCACCCTCACCTTTTTTGAGGTTAATACAATAGTTACTAACTCATATCTTCATGAGACGTATTTAAAATACATTATCAAAAAATGAATTTGAGTTGCTCTAAAAGAAATTATTCATGCAAAATAAATGTCCCACAATCCCAAATCTGAAAACCAATCATCAAACAATTGCCCATAGAGAACAGACCCTCTGCAAAACAGCTAATCAAAGACATCATCAATGTCATAAATGCATAAGTAAAATTTACATAGTGACTGATATAAACACACTGTACAAAATGGAAAGACTTGGTCATAGGTCTATTTTTCCTCATTATTAAAATGACCTGGCATTAATCTATTAAAATTCTCTGGGAAACATAATTAGAATGAATAAATTTTATCAAAATTATAAAATGGTAGGCTAAATTTAAATAATAATATTAACTTTTTTCATGCTTTTAAGTATAATGAAGCTCCAAATACTGAGATGTGGTAGTTTTTAAAAAGTTATTGCATATACATAAGAACTTACTATTACTTCCTTGCAGCAAAAATCTATATCCACCACAAGAGCTTGAAGTAATTGCCTGTTAAAAAGTCACAAAAACATGAATATGTTAATTTAAAATACAATAAAATCTAAATTGCAATAGCTAATAAGATTCTTTTATGTTCATAAGTAAGAAATATTATAACTATAATCTCCTGGTTTTAGTTTATTTTCATGAATTAAAAATGACAATAGGTAAGTGAAAATTATTTCACAGTACATACCAAATATTAATAATAGTACTGGAAAAAGAAAAGAAAAATTCAATTACAGAAAAACAAAAATGTTCTAGTAGGAATAAAGAATGTATTAATTCCCATCCATCCTCATAATGTTTATAGATAATCTGATCATTGGTTTATATTGAATAAATAAATAATAGTTTGAGTTACATACTGATTAGAGAGATATTTTTTAGTGTTTATCTGAAATTTAGTTTGATTTATCAAAATTTTCTTACTCCATCGAACAAATTTGAAAATAACAATAGAAAAAGATCTAATCGAATTAGAAAGACAATACTTCTGAACAGATAGAAATAGTATGATGGCAAGTTATAGTCAAGTATAACATATCACTCAATATTTGATACATTTACTGAAGAAAATAAAAACAAATCATTTATCATAAGCTTAATACTGAGTAGTATCCAAACAATTAACCCAAATTAGAGAACTTAAGTAATTATCTAAATCACTCATGCCAGAAGACCAATTTACAAGAATTACCCAGCTCATTGGGGCAAATATTATTGGAGGAATTTTTTCTTTGAAATATTTCTTAAATACTAATTGTACTTTTTATGATAAGATGTTACCAAACACACAAAGAAACATAACATAGTTTGAATTATCACAAATAAAAATACCTGAACATATATTTATCATTTTTTTAATCTTAAAAGAGACATTTTTATTTTTCTGAAAGTATTTATAAATGTACTCTAATTAGGTTGAAACTTCATTTGGACTCAAGTATCATTACATTGCAATTATGCATTTATTTCCATTTTATCTGTCCATTTTAATTTTGTTTCCTTTTCCAGCCACTGTTAAGAGTATGAGGCAACTTTCAAAGTCTTTTTCCAGCAATATACTCAATGATTATTTTAAAAGCTATACCCTGCCAAAATATTTCCTGCTTTATATAGAAGAGATAACATTTAATACAAAATTGGAAACTTGCAATTTTGTTTAAGAAGCTTTTTTTTTTTGTCAAGTAATCGGAATCTGCTGACATAGTGTAACCTAAATTATCTTTTTACATATGTCTCTATTAAGATTTTTTAAAAAATTGTAGCCATTGGATTTGGAGAAAATAATAATTTTTAAAAGAAAAACAAATGTATTAAATTCTCTACAATAGCCCAAGAAATAATCTTTCATTATATAGGCCAACAAAAGAAAAAAAAAAAGTATTTTAGAGTAATGAGAGTTATTGCCTCAAAAAAGATACCAAGATAAATAATAAATTATCTACTATCAAACCTCTTGTTCAGAAAGCTATTTAAAAGCAGTTAATTAGAGGTTAAACTTGGAGAACTTGAATAAAAATATTAATCATCCATGACCTCCTGCTCTTTAATGTTTTTGCTCAGAAGTGTTAACATTTTGACATTACATCCTATAAATCCCACACCTTATTTTTATTAATCTATTTTTATTAATCTTTAATATATATGGTATACATTTATTTTTTAATTTTGAAATTAATTTTGCATCTTATAATACATACAAAGTATAATTCTATTTTATATAAGAATAAATCTACATATCAAGTCAAAGTATCTTTTCAATTGAATAGCATTTCTTTCTATAAAATTAATTTTCTAACCATAGAAATTATTGAGATATATAATTTTTCTTTGCGACAATAATAGAGACATAATTTGAACTAATTCTTTGTTCCCTTGTTTCACTATGCAGTTAGTATTTTACTTAATTGCCTTACACAATGGAAATACTCTAGGACCACCTCACGCTTTGCTCCTGTTGAGAAGGCAGAGGTTCTTAAATCTTGCTTGAGATATATTTGGAGAGTAGAAGCTACTATTAAATGGGAGAGAATGAATAGTTTCTGATTTTTGAATTTAAGTTGCGCTTACAGTGGTTGAAGAAAGATTAATGATGAGATAAAACACCCATAGTGAACTTTTTCAACATCTCCAACCAAGGTATACTCTATCTGATGGTTATGTAGGTTCTATCATTACTGAGATATTTGTGTTGTGAAAATCATTCTTTAAATGCAATATTATTTGGAAATTGCTGCCCTAAAAGTCAGAATGGGGGCCCCATTCAAAATCCACTTCTCCATTTTCATATTCCCTCCTTTCACTTCAAAAACAGCAGGATGAGAGACATGGGAAGATAAACCATTTCTGAGGCAGAAAAAGGAAATACAAAATACGAAACAATGTACAGGATTTGAGTAAAAATAAAGAGAATAGGGAACAGTGTTTCAGGTAAGTTTGCAATGTATGTGCCAAAGTTTTAAGAAACTGGTTTGGAAACAAAGCTACTTAAAAGACAAGACATACTACAAATAGATGAAACTTTACAGACTACGCGAATGTCTTCATTCTCCCAAATGCACTTGCTTGTGCACTCGCTTACTAGCTCGCTCTCTCTCTCTCTCTCTCTCTCTCTTGCTCTCTCTCTCTCTTCCTCCCTCCCTCCATCCCTCCCTTCCTCCCTCCCTCCTCTCTCATCCATCCATCATCTATCTATGTATCTATGTATATCTATCTATCTATCTATCTATCTATCTATCTATCTATCTATCTATCATCTATCATCAACATATCCAGTTATCATCTATCTACCTAATTTAAATCTCTGATTTTCTGATATTTCAGTTAATTTACATGATCCAGTTAATTTACATGATTTAAATCTGACAAGATTTTTAATGTGGCAATCTTCCAAAGACAAAAATATAAAATACAGGCTCATTCCTAAGCAATCAAGGACATCTGGTCACCCTTATACTATGCTAATTGCCTTAAAATTCTGCCACATCTTAAATTACAGAGGCTGATACAGTATAGGCATTGACTCATAAAGTAGAACTCTGTTCTGTAAAATGTGACTATGGTCCCAGATACATACATTACCCTTTTGGTATGCTCTTTACTGGTAAATCAACTAACATCTAATTATATTTGGAAGATGAGAGAGCAAGAGGAAGGAAGGGAGGGAGGGAGGGAGGGAGGGAGAGAGAGAGAGAGAGAGAGAGAGAGAGAGAGAGAGAGAGAGAGAGAGAGAGAGAGAACACAAGGGAACAAGAAAAATAATCCTCATGTTCAAGTAGCTGTTCTAGGATTCACATTGGAAAGCTTGGAGAGTATGCACAGGATTTTGGCTTACTCTGATGTTAATTCTATCCTTTAGACTGTTTGAAAGCTGGGCACCAGACCCTGGTCTCCAGCTTGCCAAAAGACATGCTGCTTTCTTGGTGTGGTTTTCTAGCTCTTTTGCTATTAGTGCATAATTTGACAGTATGCTGCCACGGTAACAGAATTCATTAAGGGCTTTCAGTTTTGTTCTGCCAATGAGGATTTTTGGCTGCATGTAGTGCTGGCCTCTGAAGATTGAGCCATAATATTTGTCTTATAAAGCCTTGCCATCTCATAGCATGACTGATGCTGCAAAATAATCTGTAATGAGCCAGGTTCTCCCAGCATGAGCTACTCCCTGAGGATAAGTTAGGCACTACTGGAAGCTACATTAACTTCTTTATCATCTAACTTGGGTGCTTAAATTAGACTGCATGTAAGTGGATACATTATGCAGTTCCATCTTGCACCATTGGGGTTGTGGAATGGATTAGGAATGTAATCCTTAATGCTCATTCTCTACAGTATCCCATTACGGAAAAAAATGTCTTCCATATTCTAACAACTTTTTTGTATAGTAATGGTCAAAGGTCAGGTTTGCTGGAAATAACTTTGTGGTTGATATGGTAAAAGCAAAAAGTGTTGATGTCATAGCCAATATTTCCTCACATGATTTTAGTAAAAACATTAATATATCTTCTGTTATTTTCAGCTATATTTTTAATTCCACGAAATTACATTTTGACCACTTGTTCTGTTTTTAACTATTGGATTATTTTTTAGCCTTTTTTTCTTTTTGAGGTGTGCAACAGTATCAGCATAAAAATCCTCTGAAATCTGTTTTTTGCTAATGAAATCAAAGTAATTGGCTAATCTCCTTCAGGACTGGTGATTCCAGAACAAAGTGCTAAACTACTCTTACATTTCTCCTTATATCTGTGTAAACGCTACTAGATTGAGAATCAGGGCAAGTCTAGTATCTTGAAAATAAATCAAAGCAAAGTTTGGATGAAGAGAGGAAATAGGCATAATTTTTAGTCCAGACGGTGATTCCCAATACTGGGCAATTTTGCCCCACATGGGACATTTGGCAATGTCTAGTCACATTTTTTGTTATCTTAGCTAGGGGGTGCTACAAGTGGGTAGAGGTCAGAGATGCTGCCAAATGTCCTATAATACACAGGACAGGTTTTCTCTCAACTAGCTATACACATAAAGAATTATCTGGTCCAAAATGTCAGTAATGTGGTTGAGACACTCTAGTTTAGGGAAAGTCTGAAAAAATAGGGAGAGTAAAATTCTTATTTGTCTATAGTTCAATTAATCTGATTTGTAGGGCAAAGAGGGTGAAATAAATCTGCCAAGAGAATTTGCTTTAGTCTTTGAGGAGGGCATGGTCTTAGGATCTCAAGAGAGGTAAACCCCTTGCTTTTCTCCAGTAGAGAAAAGGGAATCCAAACACCACCATCGTGTTTTGCATGGGGGTGTCTATGTGCCTCTTCCAAGGAACAAGCCACAAACGTAGATATAAGCAGATGACTGGTCTAGCTGGCAGTCGATAAAGGTAAAGACTCCATGGTTCCATGTGCTTTTTTTATCCAGTCACTCTCAACACATTTCCTCTTTAATTTGCTATTTTTCTTATACTATCTTTTATAATATTTCTTAACATTTTGGTACACTACTACATTAGTTTACCATTTTTTTCTGGACTTCTTTGTTTGAATTCTTACAATTCATGTATACATATATGTATACACACACACATACACACGCACATAAATTTTGTTTAGTTGGTTCTTTGTTTTAGTCAAATAATTTTGCATAAAGGACACAATTGCAGCATAATAAAGACATTGGTTTAATGTATAATAATATCCTGTGGCTGTTTCTACAATATATATTCGTTTCAGAAAAAAAAAATGTTGCTTCTGTAGTAGATTTCCATTTAGAAGAAGTAAGATGTTCTTGACTGAATGAGTTAGCTTTCTATTAAAGGATATGTTTTCTTCCAACAGCAAAACAAAAAGGACATAAACATGCCTTAGATGTTGAGTTGAAATCTTAGAAAATAGGGTCTCTCTTCTGCTAAAAATTACGTATATAAAGTAATAGTTTCACTAGAATATGTAGCAGTCATTGTTCAGTTAACATCACTGTCTCTCATGTCTTTCTCTTTTCCTTCACATTTCCTCTCTTTTTCTTTCTTCTTACCTTCTCTCCTAATCCGTATCACATTTATTGATTACCTGACCTGTTCTATGTTGCTAAAACACGAAACAAAAACAAAGGCATGATCCATATCCAAACAACAGTGAAAGCAGAAATGAACAGAACGTAGTACATTAACTGAGACAGTACAGCAATTAAATTTGTCAAATGTACTTAAAAACATTTTTTCTATAAGAATTTGTTTATGATTGATAAATGTCTTTGTGTTTTACATAGTTGTATTTTTTGATTATTTTTATTTGTCCAATATTAATTCTCAGGTAATATATTTAATTGGAAGATGACAATTAGTATTTGAGGAGAACTCTGGATTCAAAAGTTCAGAGTTTTACATTATACATTGTTTATAAATGATATCAAAAAGCATGATAAAAATGATATTTGTAACAAGCATCTTGCAACTTAAGTAAAAGAGTGGTCAGCTGAGAGTGACTTTGTTCAGTCTGAAGGAGTTGAATATACATCTGGGTGAGATGTCCAGCTTTCACCTCAATTTTATGTGAAGTCACATGGACAAGTGTCCAGCCAAGGAGAAGAACAAAGACATCAAGAAAATGTTAGAAAGTTCTTTTATTTAAATAAATACTACTCCTACTCTTGATTGCTTTAACTGGAAACATACTATCTTGTCTTAAATTTAGAAAAATATTTCAAATAAAGGTTTAATGTCTTCTAGTGCATATAAACACAATCAACAATGCTTCTCATTACTTCAAATCTTGTTCTAATAACTACACAATATTTCTCCCATATAAAGTAGAAATAATTATCTGTTTCTTTTGCTTTTCCATAAAGTTACAATTTAAAGAGTCAATAATTTTAATAATAATATTTTACAAAATAAATACCAATAATGATATACAGTTTTACTGATTCATTGGAATCAATATGAATAATCATAATAGACCACTAAAATGAATTGTAACTGCTGTAAAATAATAGTAGGATAACTGTTATATTAATATAATTTTGGCAGTTTTTAAAAATGTTTCTTTTACCTACGTGGATATCAGAAAAGAAAAATTACATGGATTTAACAGCATAAAAAATGTTTGAGAATATGTATCTAATATTGATTATTCAAATTCAAATTAAAACTATACTACAATGGAAAACAATAAGAATTTTGGAATATCTATTCCATAGTAGTATAGATGCCACTTTTCTCTAATGAAATAAATGTAGAGGTTAGTCACCAAAGAATATCAAGAATGGGGTACTTCATATTAATTTGTAGTACATTTTCAAATAATGAGATTATTTTACATTTAGAGACATCAATATAATTTTTAAAGTATTAAAAACTTAAGGTAACAGTGGTTTGTATTCTCGTGACATCAAAATAGTCACAAAATATCAATATGAGAAAATATAGATGGAATATTAAGTAGCACATTTAAGTAAAATATAAATATATAAAATAATATAAAATACCATTGATAGTAAATATTTTCTTGGTTAGTATTAGGAAAAAGGAAAGCAATCTCTCAATCTTTTACTCGAAATTATCGGTAAGGCTCAATATCTGTTAATGACACTATGTTAATGAGATAATTTTAGAATGTATAAAATTAAAACAAATGAGGTGTTGATGGCCAATGTTATTTGATGACAATCATCATTATTCACCAAGTTGGTCAGATAGTCAGATTCTAATTACATGGACTACGGAATTAGGCTCAGGGTTTGAACTCTTATGTTACTTCCTATTTTTACAAACTTGGGCGAGATCATTTCTAGTCCCCTCATTCCCTTCTTATCATATTATAGACATAAAACTGTTCCCTACTCATGATTGTTGTGGGAATTAAATTAGAAAGTATAAGTAAAACACTTAGAAGAGGCACCTTCACAGATCCAGTATTTACTGAACGCCCTTAGTATTTTTAACAACATATTTTTTTAAATCACCAAAATGTTCCATTAAAAACAAAATGTAATGGTTGGCACCACATGTTCACCAGCAATGCCACAGATAAGCTCACTGTCCCTTATGGCACAGCACCTAACAAGAACAGGGCATTGGCAAATTCAGCTCTATTCATCCTGGAACTCAAAAGCAGTATTTCCAATTTAAGGAGGTTGGACTAAATGCTTTACAGGATTGAAAGACCCTGGGGCATAAGCAGTTTCATACTTCTTTGATTTCATAATAAACTCTCAGAGATGGAGTTGCCTACTAGAAAGAAAAATAATTTTAAAAATGATAGAAGTTACTATTGGTATCACTACAGGCTGGGCAGAATACTGGGTACATAACTAAGACTTAAAAATATTAAGTATTTTGCCACAGTGAACCAACTAGAAACTAGTTGGAACTAGAGTCAGAGAACCCTAAAATATTTTTCAGGCTTGAAATTATGTTTTGTTTTATTTTTTAATTACATTTCCCCAATGAAATCAAGTGTACAATTTTTATAAATGATTTAAAAAGTTAAAGAAGGCTAACTTAGTGGGGGTTTGTGTGTGTATGTGTGTGTGTGTGTGCATGGCATATACACTTGTTTAAAAGATATACCATAACAAAAAAGACAGAAAAAAACATTTTAGAATAAGAATGCTTTTAAAGATAGTCATAGGCACTCTGATTTGGAGTATAACCAAATGAGTTATGATGATCAAAATTAAGTGAATAATTCTCCCAACCCAAAGAGATCTGATTTAAAACAAAAAATTTGATACTGTATAAAATTCAAGAAAATGTGAATCACTTTGTGGAAAACATAGAATTACTTGTGGAACTTCTAATATCTTATAAAATTATTTTTAAAAATTAAAATAAAGTAACCAGATCATGTAAGAATAAAAGACTCTGTATATGTCAGCATTCAATAACCTCTGGATTCCATGCTCGGAGTACCTGAGCCTGTATAGCTCTAACATGCCAAGAGAGTGCCACCTAAACTTCCACTGGGATTGTTTTGACTATAGGCAAGAGAAAGTTCTGAGTTCTCTTTCTTATCTCTCATTGCCAATAGCTACTGATATATTGTTAAGGATATTCCAAATTGTGACCTCAAAAAGGGAATATAGTTTTCAAAGCCAATAAAACTGTTAGAGAAGGATACTACTCCTGGGTCCAATAACATACTTACTGTGATAGAGAAATACAGCTTCGATGTAAATATCATGACGCAAAACATTGCTGGGAGTATCTTAGTAGATTATAATATAAGAAATATTAAGAGATTGCTTCGGGAATGCAAGGCAGTACCATTATTGCATAATAGAGGATTCCAGTTCTTTTGACTCTAGCACGGTTATTCCTTTGAATCTATAGCATTATTTATTTCTGATTAAACTAAATCCAAATTCTTCAGCTTGGATCTTGATAATCTTTACCAAGTAATTCAAATCTGAATCTCTCTAACATCATTTCTAATCATGGAAGGTGACACAGAGATGACGGAGGGGAAGAAATATTATGAGTATATTCAATTCTCTTTTCTCTTGTCAAGATCATTCTAAAATAGTCCAAAATAAAGGGCTATTGCTTTAAAAACAAGGAAATATTATACAAATTTTCATAGTAAACTACGAGAAAGGTACTTTTAGTTACAAACCTGTTCATATTTATTATTTAATTAATGTCTCTTTAATTTAAAACCCCTTGTCACTGTGAAGTCATAATAGCTGAATGACTATGTGACTGTGTATAAGACAATAATGTCTTTAATTAATTAAGGCAGGCAGTGCAGTACAGGGAAAGACAAAAAGTCATGGGATGCAATCCAGGCTTGGCCTCTTCACAACTGTGAGGCCTTGGAAAGGCCCCTTAACACTTCTGACTCTCAGGCCCCTCATTGGCCAAATGCATACTTGCAACCACCTTCCTGTCTTGTGATGATGCTAACCATGACATATAACTAAAATGTAAAATTTTGATTATAAGTATCCTTGTACAATTCAGAGAGAAAGGTTAAAAAAAAAGTCTCCAACTTTTCTTCCATAACATTATCTGAAAAGCATAAATACAATTCTATCTAAACAAGCTAGGAAACAAAACTAACACTGATATTTTCCCCTCTATTGTGTCTTTCTCTCTCACAACCTTTAAATTTGCCCATGCTATTACCTGCCTCAATTAGTGGTGCTTGGAGCTTAAGAATTATTTCCTTTTTATTCATCCTGTGAAAACCCTGAGGGTCCTTTATTTTCTGTCCTCTGCTTTGTGTTGCCTTTTTTCTCTTTCAGGTCTTCATCACACAAATGTGGTTTCCTACCACAGACTCTAAACTGGTCCCTCTTTCTAGACTAAATTCTCTACTTTAAATACTTTGTTCGATATATCATTCTGTTTCTCAAAATGTTTATTGGTTCCAAACCCATAAAGTGGTATTCATTTAACTTTTTTATGTCTTTAATTAGTAGATATTATTCTAACCATCAAATTTATTATCCTTACTACCAAGTCTTTCCACACACATACACATTAATTCTTACTACTATAATTTTTTGAGATACTTATTAACTAGAAATATTTTGAAATAATTACCTAGAAAATAAACACAAGGTTGAGACGAAACAGAAAAATGGTCAAACTAATTTGGTCTCCTTAAATTCTCAGAATTTTTTTATTTTTGAAATTTTTATATAGCCTTCACTTCACAACTCATACTTTTTTCCCATCAGGAAGAAAGCCAAAAGGTATGAAGTTCCATTTATAAAATAAATAAGTCATGGGGATGTAATGTACAGCATGGTGACTATAGTTAAAATGTACTGTCTAGCACATTTTAAAGTTACTAAAAGAGTAAATTATACAAGTTCTCATCACAAGAAAGAAAGTTTTTGTATCTATATATGGAAAGGATGTTAATTCAACTTTTGGTAATAATTTCACAATATATATAAACATTCAATCATTATGTTGTACACCTAAAACTAATATAATGTTATATTTCAATTACATCTTATTTTTAAAAATGCCTAATGTTTTTAATACTTCTGTACATTAAAAATTGAATGTAGTTAGAAAGGTATCATTTAAATCAGAGCTTACATTTGGATTTGAAAATCATTTTGCAATTGATACTTTTACTGTGAGTGTTGAGGATGTTTAGATCCTCTTTCTCTATAGAAATCTATCCAGAGGTCGCTATCACAGCAAAAACTTCTCTAATATAATCAATCAATCCTTCAGGAACTAAATGTCAAGATCGAGGGTGGGCCTACTCAATTTAAAATAATTGTATAGCAATGTTTTAAGATTTTCCCAAAAAATGAATTTATATCGGGTTCAGCAACCACTCTAAATTATACAGAAGGAGATGGCAAAAAATAAAATCTATTGCATAAATCTATAACATTTTTTATACATGGATTCAAAAACAATTGCAATTTTTCTCCATAGGAAGCGCTGTTCAGATTTACATTGTTTAGATTTATGAGGAAAAGAAAAATAAAGAAGTTCATCTTCTCTGGGTCCTTCATTTTTAAAATAAATTTTTAGTCCCTTAGGTAACACAACTGTCTTAAAGTTGAACATAAACTTCTAATTAAAAAAAAAATGATAGGTAAAAATATTCTTTACTTTGAAGTATTTATAATGATGCTTTTGTAAATAAAGTACTATAACAAATAGAGGTGGTTTTGTTGCCTTAGGATTATTTTTTATCTACTGTATAAATATGCTGCGAAGTAGCAATGACATGAGGATAGGAGCAAAATTAAATGCCTAGTATTGTCATTAGCAATTGTGAAAAATTATTAATCTGTCTGAAGGAAATGAATGGACATGATTAGAGAAACCAAAAATCTTCATCTTATGGAAATCAATAGCCTAGATGTATTTCCATTGGATAATGAATTATAGATTTGTGAGCTGAACATTAAATATGCCTTAGTATATATTCTAACCATACCTACCAAATTTATGTTTTTATTTCTCAATCTAGTTTAAACAATACTATATCATAGCTAACTATCTCTTTATTTTAAAAAATGATAGTTATTCAGACACTACATAAAAGAGATAGGTAAGTAAATCTATGGTTTGTTTCCTCAGGGTTCATAAACCATATCAACAACAAAAGAATTACAGCTAATTTATATCAAATAAGGTGATTGGCAAATGAAAAATTTTTTATTTTCCTTTTTAAAACGTCAGGCTATATTTATATGTGTA
Source organism: Rousettus aegyptiacus (assembly GCF_014176215.1). NCBI lineage: Eukaryota > Metazoa > Chordata > Mammalia > Chiroptera > Pteropodidae > Rousettus > Rousettus aegyptiacus. The sequence continues at coordinate 30,610,253 of NW_023416286.1, forward strand.
CTGTTATATATTAGCTCAAAGTAAAAAATTTATCGTTACAATGCATTATAGATTATCCATATATATATGTAAATAAACAGAACCAGGACATATTTTGAGAATCTCATAATAAACGACATTTAATGGAATCACAAAATAGATTGGCTGTGTCTAGTCCCATTTGTAAATATGAATCTAACCTAAATCCAAATAGAAACATGAATACATTAAGCTTTTATGCAATTGCTTTGTATTAAATACCTACTGGAGTCTGGTTAATTGAGATTAGAACTTAATTGAAAATCTTTCATAGTGTGCATATTTCATGTCAGATGAGACGTATACTAAAACCTTACTGTTAAATGATTCACATTAAGACAAAATTCTGGGAGAAACTGAGGGAAGGAAAGAGTGTACCTTGGACTCCATTCAAAGACATTCAATTACAAAGAATGAAAAGACTATTGTGGGGAATTACTTATATGGTTTTATCTACAAGGTAGTTTTAAAATAGGATTCCAGCGTACTTCTAAGAACAGTATCTATTTCTCTTACTGTCTCTGGCCTTCCCAGGGGAAGATGGGTACCTGGAAGATACTGATTTGAACTGCAGTTTCTCATATAGACCCCAGTAGAGAAGGTTTTTCTTCATATTTTGCAAAGTGTTGACTTTAATAATGTAAAAATCTATATGTCTATGGCTCTTGGGTAAAAAATTTTATGCTTATATCCAAGAGCAGAGGGTAGTGATAGCAAAGTAGGAGAGGGATTGGAAGTGGCTTATTACATCAGAATCCACTATCCTGACAAAGCAAATTCACATGGGCATGACACTGTGAGGTTTAGACCCATGTGCCAAAAGTTGTTCTCCACCTTATTGTACAGATAATGTAAATAGCTACCTTTAAGAGATAGTGGATCATAGTTGAAGAGATTTAAGGATGGGCAAAAATCCACACTCATTTCTAAGTGTGCTCATTTTGCTTCCACAATTATCTCTCACTGTGTGTCAGTTGTCTCTTTTGTAAAATGGGGATAACACAAGTTGCCCTGTCCACGTGGTGGTGTTCTAAAATGAAAGGTGAGCTGCTTTTGTATGCTTTAACAAATATAAAGTAATAAGTAAATAAGAACTATTATGATAGAAGCCTAAACATAGAGGTATAGTAAATATTGTTGATCAATGCAAAAAATAACTACTATTTTTAATATATTTGAAACTCCCAGGACCTAGTTCTCTTCAGCTCATATCCTCAGCTCTTAGCTACATAATTATGTTTTCAGACATACGAAGGGACTGGTCTTTACACTCATTAAAGAGGCGATGCCTGCTTCTGCAACGTGAAACAATCTGTACTAATGTGAGGCAGCAGCAACTGCCAGCACCTACCGCTCAAAGGACTAAATCAGCATAAAATTTCCCCCTGTGAATAGCATGGAGAGAACCTAATGGTATGTACAGAGAAGCACTGTGTGTCTCCTGAGCAGTAGTGATATTATTTTCAGGCTGTGTGCTGATAGGATGATAGTTGTCAATCAACGCCAATCATTTACAATTTTGATTCGAAACATGGTAGTAGAAATATCTCTCCCACATTTGTCCTCTGGCAGATGTTCTGAAAAATTCATGTTGTCAAGCAAATCTGAAAGGAGGGGCATGATCATCTATCATCAATGACCCTTAGTCCTGGGCTCTAAGTACTATTTTTTCCTTGAGACTATCTATCAGAATATTTTGAGTAGAAAGGCTTGGCAGAATATCAGATTAAATTCAATGCATATTGTCATACTGTTTTTTGCATTATATAAATGTGATTAATGCATATATAATAAATTCACATTGTTAAATCATTTATTACCACTATCCCTGACCCTGACATGTTTAAAAACTTTATTCTCTCTGCTTGTGTATGTGCTCCAATTAGAAAAAGTTTTACCACACTTAAAATATACAATCTTTTATAGCCATAGATCTGACTTATTAACTTCCAAACATTTGAGGCATGAACGTACACTTGATGCCTAGACTTCTTGAGATCTACTCACTTTCTACTTACAATACTGTCACTAGCCTAGAAAGCATTTACGTCAGTGAAAACTGATGTTCTCCATAAAAACATGTACTGTCACCTGCCGGAAAATTGTCATGATAGTTATATAAACCTTAAATGCCCACAATGTAACCCCTTAAATTTGGACAATGCTCAACCTCAACAAATGTGAACTGTGATGCTGAATGAGGAAGACCAAGAGAGCAGTTGAAACCTTGTCTGAAACCTTAGTGACTAGGAAGAAAAGTGTTACTATTAACAGGAATGGAGCAGTTAGGAAGAGCTGTTTAAAGATTGAGAGATAATGACTTCAGGTTTGGATAACTTAAGTTTGAAAAGTAACAGAATATCAGATAGGCAAGTCCAGTATGCTGAATAAAGCTCCAAGGCAGAATGTCAGGATCAGAGCTAAAGAGTTTGGATATGTCTGCATTTGGTAATATTTAAAAGCAAAGGGAGTCGAAAAAGAATTTACTCAAAAGAGAAATTATAGACCAAAAAAAAAAAAAAAAACACCTTGATAGGCCTGTTTTATTAAACTATGGAGGAAATAACAAAATTTTTTAAAGAGAGGACTTCTGTGTACAGTTGCACTGTTGTGGGTACCAGCCATAATTTAGTCATCATAAGTTCTCCAGAAGATGCTGATGAAATTGCTTGAGGGAAGAAGCCCTCTTTCTAATTCTCAAAAAGGAATGACAGACTAACAATAGTGCAACTCTAAAGAGTTACCAAGCCATATTGATTTTATATTTCAAAATTGCTACTCTAATTAGGTCACCATCCATGAGCCACCATTCAAAAACTCTTCAGTAGATTTCTATAAACTAAAAAATAAAACCTGAACTCTTTAGACTGACATTCAGGACTCCCACAGTATTGCCCTTTAAAAATACCTTCTAGCGCAAACAAACTTATTATTCTTTACAAAATATATCCTGTTCTTTCCCAATTTGCAGACTTTTTTCATGCTTCAGCAGAGTGTATTACTATAACTATTTTATAGATGATATAACTAAACTTTAAGTAATTTATTCAAGTCATAAATTTTTAAAGTCTATTTTCTTTGTCACTAGGATAGAAATATTAACTCAAATTAGTTAACTTGAATTAATTAAGAGACTATATACTCATTTGTATATATTATACTCAATGCCGTATTTATTTGTTGAATTTTGTTTTATATAAGCTAAATGTTTAAAATGACATATATGTGTAACTATTAGATATCTAAATACAATGATAATGATGATGATGGTGATGATAATTCAGTTGTCAGCTTATTCTAAAATAAAAGTCTCTGGACAAGGAAAATAAAACCATCTGTGTTACTATAATTTTTAGAGATGAAATATCACAGGTAGTGTAACAAAGTATAAAATGATGAGTATTTACAAAAATATTTCTTCACTGCTCATGCCAATGGGCCTATTAAAGCTTCCAAGTTGCAAAGTCAGCTCTTATTTGTCATCGTTAGAAATGATCCATGATGGAGCAACAGGAACTCTAATCCGTTGCTAGTGGGAAAGCGAAATGGTACAGCTACTTCGGAAGACAGTCTGACAGTTTCTTACAAAGTTTTAGATAGTGGTATAATACGATCCAGTGACTGAGCACCTAAGTATTTACCCAAATGAGTTGAAAACTATTGTCCACATAGAAACTTGTACATACGTGTTTATAGCAGTGTTATTCATAATTGTCAAAAATTAGAAGCAACTAAGATATCTACCAAGGTAGGTGAGATAAACTGTGGAACATCAGACAATGAAATATTATTCAGTGAAATGGTAGAGCACTGGGAATTTTTAGGGCAGTGAAATGATTCTGCATGGTACTATAATGATAGGTATGACATTATGCATTTGGCAAAACCCATACCAATATACAACACAAATAGTAAACCCTAATGCAAACTATAGACTTTTGAAAATAATCATTTATCAAACTGGTTCCTCAGTTATAATAAAGATATGTCAACATAAGATATTAATAGAAGAAACTGTGATGAAAAGCAGAAATATATAAAAACTCTGACCTTCTTGTTTAACTTTGATCTGTAAACTAAAAACTGCTCTAAGAAATAGTCTATTAACTTTTTAAAATATAATATTCAAATTAATGCATATGTGACATAATTAAAAGATATATATTTGGCCTCTGCTTCCAGTTTCTGGCATAGAACTTCTCAAACCCTTATAACTTCCTGGGTGATATGGGTGTGAGGGAGCATCTCTTGTTTTGTTATTCATAACAAGCCTCTTTTAACCATATCTGAATTTATACTAAAGAGGTGACTGTTGGAGGACGGTGAACAACTACCTGATTATGGGGTTGGAAATTTCAGCCCTGCCACCTCTAGAGTGGAGAGAAGCCCTGGATTGAATTAACCACCGGCAGCCAATGATCTAATCAATTGTGCTTATGTGGAAACTCCATAAAACCTACCAAACAATGGAGTTCAGAGGCCTTCTGGGTTGGTGAGAACATGAAGGTACTAGTAGGGTGGCCTGCCTGGAAAGGGTATAGAAGCTCTGCATCTCCCATTCCCCATACTTGTCCTATGCACCTCTTCCATTTGACTGTTCCTGTGTTGTATCATTTATAATAAACCAATAGTAGTAAGTTGAGCACTTTCCTGAATTCTCTGAACCATTCTAACAAATCATAGAACCTGAGGAGGATGTCATGGGAAGCCCCAATTTATACTTGGTTGGTCAGAAGTACGGGAGGCCAAAACTCGTTATTGGTGTCTGAAGTGGGGGCAGTTTTGTGGGGCTGAGTCTTTAACCTCTGGTGCCTGTGCTAACTCCGGGTAGGTAGTGTCAGAGTTATTGCAAATAGAGTAAGAGGTATTATTAGTATATAATAAAAATCCATGAAATAACATTCACAGAACAAAGTACAGATGACAGTGATGTTTACAATAGTGATGGTGGCCTTTCTCTAACCTTAACTGGTACCCTCTCCTACACTCCTGCCAATTAAATATTTCCTCCATACCTCTAACACAGAAGCAAACAGTATCTCTGGCAGAGACCCATTTTCCCCTGAGGCCCCAGATCTCCTCAAGATACCCCTCCTGAATTTACTGCATTAACAAAAATTCATCTAACTCATTAGACTACCCAATGTATGTACTTAATAAGTGATAGTATCAGTAGCGACAGTATCAGAAAGTTTACTGTTTATGACCAGATTCCCAGAGGCCATGTACAGAGATGGCGGCAGAACTTATTTCAAACACTCTTCCTGTTAATCAGCATTTCACTACTTTAATTTTTTCCTCTTTAAATGCTTTAAAGAGTTTAAACCACATTTAGTTATTTTTTTAATTTCTTATTTCTGATGGTAATCATTGTTTCGGATAATAAAAGTATAAAAATTTAGTTATAAAGACCATAAGCTTATTAAACCCTAGAATTGGTTGTTCTGCAACAATTTATAGTCATTTTAGATTCTTTCTAACCAGTAGGTACAGTTCTTTCATTTAGTAGTAATATCTCTTTGTGTTACTTACCTGGAAATTTTGGGTTGCTAGTTTGCCACAGTTGCTATGTCCCTAATGGAAATTTTTCTTCTCACCTTAAATACAATTTTCTAAACAAGATTTGATTCAAATCTCAGATATGAATTTGGAATCATTAAGAAAAAGGCGATAATTTCACCACACTTGTTCTAGTTGAAAGTGTGACAATTGATTTTCAACCACTTTGGAGTATCTAATCATATGGCCTTGTATTCATAAGGACAAAAATCACCCATTTGATTACTTAGCATACACAAACAAAAACTATTTTATATCACAAGTAATCACTGTTCACTGATGTCATCAATTCATGGCTGCATAGGACGTCTGGTTGGGTTACGTTAAAATGCACAATAGTAGAAGAATAAGACAAGGCATTGTGCATGTCCTAGGTGAATCATACATAAAGCACAGAACACCTACAGGTTGCCAGATGTTCCTGGACATAGATGAACTATCAGGACACCCAATGGTATAAAAGAAAGAGCAACACGTGAAAGATGCAATTACCCTGCCAGGGCCCAAATCCCAGCCTTGCCTCTTAGTTACTATGAAGCTTTCTCAAGTGACAGTTCCTTGATCCAATGTTTCCTCACTTCTACAATGGAGATGGTATCATTTTTCCCATAATTTTTGGGAAATATCATCTAACTCATTAGACTACCCAATGTATGTACTTAATAAGTGACAGTATCAGTAATAGCAAGAGTAAGGACTATTTTTCCTAGAACCTAAATTCCTCATTGGATTTCTCCAAGTTCCATCCCTTTTAGGATTTTTTCAACATCAACAGTTTTAAAAAACACATCTTATTGGGTAAAATTTATTGGTACCAGTCTAAAGTCTTTTGTCATGTGTGATTCTGTAATTGATAAATTTGATAAGATATTTTTATCCATCAAGTTAGGGGTGTTGCTCCAAAAATTTATTAGCAATTGTCCCAGATGCTGCTTTTCTTAAAAAATGTGCTCTAAATATGATGCCTCAATTTTACATAGTGCTTTTAAACTGGTGTTTGAAGATAAACAAATACAAAGTCATCATATCCACAAGTTAAATATTTATATCCTCCTCAAGTTTCTCCATTCTTGATAAAGTCTCATCTCAATGATTATTATATAACAGCATTTATCATCTCTGAATTCACTATATATATACACACACACACACATACTACCTATATATATGTACCCACATATACATATATATATAGCTTCCTTAATTATTTTGATAAAAATGGACACAGTATCATAGACACATATAAAAATATTTTATGCTATCTGTAATGAATCATTAATAATATTGATGTTGCATAACAAATAATATTTATTTTTCTGCTTGAAGCATAACTTTCCTCTCAAGGACATGACTCTTAGATCCTTTTCCCTTCATGCTGAGCTACAAAAATCACAGACACTATATTCATGCAGTTCTTGTCTTCATGTCTGGCTCCCTCGTTTACTGGTTGTCTGATGTTAGCAAGTGACTAAAAGTCTATGAAACTCAGCTTCCTGCTTGGAGGGCTATACAAGTATCCAAGGAGAAAATAAATGTACTTGAGGTGTCAGGCATATTGAATGCACTTAATTGATGCTGGTTATTATTACATGTTGGTTTGTCTAACCTCTAAATTTATTACACATGTTAATACTTATTTTCACATTAGGAACAGTGTGTCCATTGACAAGGAATCATGTGATACTAAGAAAGTGCTCCTTGATTGTATAACCCATCTGGTAAATAAAATTCTAAAGATGACTCCCTGAGATTCCTGTCTCCTGGTTAGTCGACAAACTCTAATCTAGGTGCTGCAGGGATTTTGCAGTTGTAATTAAAGTCTTCAGTCAGTTGACCTTAAAATGTAGAGATTAACCATAGTGAAACTGATTTAATCATACATGTCCTTTAAAAGGCAGAAGGAGAAGGCACAATGAGAATTCAGGGAGACTCAAATAATGAGTAGGATACCATATGCCATTGTTGGCTTTGAAGATGGAGACAAACTTAAAGATAGTGTGGGCCATAAGACAAGGATGTGGGCAGCATCTAGAAGCTGATAGTCACTCCTGGCCAAGAGCCAGCTAAAAATGTCCTCAGTTCTACAATCAGAAGTAGATTCTGCCAGCAGCTGATTGAATGATTCCTCCCCATACTTCCAGAGAAGAGCCCAGGCTAGTCAAAATTCTGATTTCAGCTCATTAGACCTTATTTAGAGGTCCCAGGTCTTCTAAATTTATGACCTATAGAATTGTGAGTTAATGAAGAGATACTCTTTTTAAGTCATTAAATGTTTGATAATTTGTTGTGCAGCAACAGAAAACTAATACAGCCATGTTCTTTTCAGTTTTGATGCTTTTCCTTGTGTTATTCTTGGCTTGTCATAAGTGCTCAACAAATGTCTATCATTGAAATGTTAAAATACTTCTTAAATATTCGTACTTATCTTTTAAACAAAGGTGTTTAAGATATAAAAGATTGTTTGCCAAGGATCCTACTGATGAAAATGAAGGAGAATAAAATTCAAAGTAATGTATTTCTAAATCATTACCTGGGGAAACTACTGCTGGTTTCCTCTGCATATTTAGATTTTAAATCAGCCAGTTCAAAGGTAACTTGATATGCTTCTTGATGTGTCTCACGTTCTCCAATATATTTAAATTATATGCAAGTAAAGTTTAAATTCCATACTTCTATGATGTAAAGTTATTGATCTTATAGCTATCATGTTGATATCAAACAAATGCCCAATTCTTTTAATTTCCCTTTTACATTATTTTAATTTTGTTTTTTAAACATTGTATCATAGTCAAATCATTTAAAGCAGTGTTGAAGAAGACCCTTTAGAGGCAATTTATAATAGTGATTAAGCAAAAATTCTCCTTGTATTTAAAATTCTGTTCTACCAGTGCAGCTGCATAGCTTAGACAAGTTACTGCTCTCCTCCCTGTGCCCCAGTAACCTCATCCATAAAAAGGGGGTGAGCCATTTTGCCTACTCTTCAGAGGTTGTTGAGGGGAGTAAGAGTGTTAATACACAGATCAGTGCCTGATACCATAAGACCTACACACGCATCTGATCTTATTAGTTAATTTTTCATGTTTATATTTGAAACCTAAATATTGTCTTTATGTAGTCTCTAAACAGTTAAATGTTTCTCTTTGGCTGTGGCTGTGAAATTTCACTTTTATTCCTCTGGCAGCAACAAAATTGCTTTGAATTAACTCTGTTTAATATTCTGGTGTCTGTAAGCATCCACATATACAAGAAAAACTTTTCTTTAGAAATAAAAATCTTTCCTTCTATTAGAATGTTAGCTTTTTTAGAAAGTTAAAAAATAAAATAAGGAATTCAAGGTCCGTATTTATGTCATGACAGTGGGTGGCTGGAGTTAGAGTTCTCTGGAGACTGACGGTGCTTCCAACATTCACTCACAAGTCTTTCCTAAATTATTGCTGAAATGTGGATCTGAGTATCGTATGTATGTTAGACCACTGAACTGGAATATATAAGATGATTTTAAATTCACTTTTCTAGGATTTAAAGGATAATGCACCAGTGCCACCTAGTTGTCCAAATACAATGTGCTATTTATTTATTCTTAGAGGGAATATGCTGCTATGATAAGTAGAAATATAAAATTTTAATTTCTCTTACTGTTAACATCACCTTTATATTATTTTAACAAATATTCATCTTCGGCAGTGATGTAAGTGATAAATTTAAGGTTCAGTTTAGGTAAATATTCCTCATGTTTGCCTTATTTATACAAGAGTTAACAAACTGCACATGCTAACTTTAAATAATTTTCTTTAATTTTTCCTGTATCTGAATTATTTAACACATCTGCCACATTAACATATTAGTTGTATATTACTGCATGTTCCAGAATTTCAAGCTTCACAAAGTAGAGCATATGCTTTCTATTAAAATTAAGACAACATATAGGAATATCCCACAGGTGACCAAAGGCATTATATTACACGTTGCTGAAGAAGTAACCGTTTTACTTTGTAACAAGTACAAACACAGTTAAGGGTCGATATTTTTTACTCAGCCTAAGTAATGTCTGCAGGTAGGGCTAGAGACCCAGAGGTGGAATACCTGCAACATACATTTGACATGAGTTAATTCTGTGAGTCAGAAGACCTCTAGTCCTGTCATGTCTAGACCGGAGACAGTGAACACCTGAGGAGATAGGCCTGGGAGTCCTCTGCAGCAAGCTGGAGCCAGGGTGTAAGAACTCAGAGGTGAGGGAGGCCCTGCACATAGTCAAGCTCAATAAAGAGCTCCAGTGTTGATTAGATAAGTTGCGAGAGGAGTGGGAACTATATAGGCAAAGCTAAGTCTGCATCTGTGTTCTTATTGTGTCCTCATGAGATTTTAGCATAAAGAAACTAAAAACAATAGGACTGATGAATCATAATGCTGTCCACTCCCATATGCTCATGCTAGCAGAATCCTATCTAGGTGGACATTTGTTGACAACCTTCTTTCCTCTGCCAAATGGGTTGGAAACTTATTGCTCCTGTGGGCTGTGGCACTGGCCAATGGTGCTATGCGAATGACTGTTGGAATAAGACACACAAAATACTTTACGGACAGTAGGAAGCAAAGAGTTAGAGAAACATCAATTCAGAGAAGGCAGGATGTTCCCCTCTTCTCTCCAGAAAGAGCGAGTTAGTGCATCTCCATATCACAGAGGAGAGAGAGTCTGTCACATAGTATTTTGCATCCCTGAGACCCAGTGCTGTGCTGTTACCATGCCCAGATTATCGCAACAGGAGAACATATTTGGAAAGTCCAAGTAGGAGTTTTGTTCCTCCTGTTTCCTTCCTGCCTCACAGTGATTACGCTGTCTGTCTGGGCTGGAGTTAAATTTTAGTGCTCCTTCCTCAGCAGCAGGAATGTTCTCTCATGCAACGTTTCTTTAAAAATGCGAGATTTTGCACACAGGCGATTGTGTAGTTTCTTTTCAGAAGTTTTACCAAAATCAAAACTATTCAGTGTATGTGTGGCATGGGTGTGTGTGTATACATATACATCTGTATACACACACACACACACACACACACACACACACACACACACACACTATACCCCAATACAAAACAAAAACGAAACCATTATTTCTCTAAATATTAGCTGGTCTTTTCATCTTTTGCTTTAAAAACAAATGCTCACTACTTTTTTATATTCAATATGCAATTTGGCACAAAGTAAGAATATGCTTGACCTGAAAATGTACATATAATCTTAGGCCTCTATAAAAATGTGGGAATTGGGTTAGATGACCTCTTACCATTCCATACGTCTATTGTAAATCAGTATTCCACTGACTGTGGCTAATAGCCACATGACAAGAGGTGGGGAGGAAGGAAGTAACCCCAAGATGCTGCTCTCAGCCAGCTCTTTCTTCTCTTTTGTAAAGCACAATTCCATTCAGACTAAGTTTCTTTCCTTTCTTATTTCCTTTCTTCTTTTCTTTTTAAAAATTTTCTATGGAGCCCATTTGCTTACTAAAAATAAAGACATTTCTGAGCCTTTCAAAGATCCCCTTCTTTACCAGAAAATGCAGATTAAATACTTAGAAAAAGTAAAAATTATGAAGACTACTTTAAATCAAGGATAAAACTTTAAAAATCACTATTCTTAATCAAATAGTATGTTGGTGGTTTAAAAGTAACTTAAAAATAGAAAACATCTTAAGCTTCTAAGGAATATGAGTGTTTTCCTTAAAACAACAAAAGGCTAAGAACACATATCCGCAAGCAACTAAAACCTGTCCACTTTTTAACATAATATTTACATATTTTATGTAAATTTAAAGTATATTTTGAGTTTAACTTGTCAATCTACTTACAAATTTTCCATATCTATGGGCTTTAGATTCAACACTACAAACGAAAGATGGAGCCTGTCACATGACTCAACCGGAATAGCTACATTTAGTATTACTGGGCCCTTACAAAGGATGATCTAAAATCCAATGCAACTAAAGATTAGAAATAGAGAACCCACTTAAACATACAGACCTGCTATGGAGCCTTTGATCTCATCCAACAAGTTCATATAAACTAGCTATTTGAACACATAACTGCAACATATATAGAGTACTAATCGAGTGAGATATGTAAATAAAAAGAAATTCATGTAATAATATTACTGAAATCTTCTGGCCATTATTTTTGCCCTTGTACAGTGTTTGAGGGTTTGGGATTCTGTGTCTGTTGCAAAGGCTGCTAACTGATCATCAAAACTGTTCTTCTTCCTTAACATGCATCCTAAACTATATTTTCCTTTCTCCTTTGAAGGTATAAGTAATAGATTGGGTATAAGTAATGTACAAAATCTTAAAATCTGACCCATTAAAAAAAAATCTGCGTTCCTCCTCACTACCTACTCAATGTAACAGCAGATCTTGAAAGTCAAATGTTGAGTACGGCTGAGCTGCAAGAAGGTCGGAGAGATACTGAGCCATGTTATAGAGTGGCAAACATGTGATAAATCTGTGGCCTACAGAAACTTGGAAGGAAAATTAAAAGTATCTGTATGTGAAATGAAAGAGAAAAGTCAAAATGGTAGTATATATTGGCATTATTTTCAGTTTTTAGCAAAGTATTATAAGAAGATGATATAAGCCATAGATTCTAAGCAAAAAAGATAAAGGATGTTAGAAGGTAGAAATATGAGATCTTTAAGAAATGGAAAAAAACAATTATTGAGACTGCAAATAGTAAGAGGTAAGGATGAAAGAGCTTTTGAAAGACAAAGCCAATTAAGACCCTGACAGAGACATGTATCACCTTAAGGGTGAGGACCCTCATGGAGTCTATTATCTGTGTTGGCTTCAGATTGGCTACTAAATGAGGAGGTGTGTGTGTATAGGGGGAGAGAGAGAGAGAGAGAGAGAGAGAGAGAGAGAGAGAGAGAGAGAGAGAGAGAGAGAGAGAGAGAGAGAAAGAAATTGAGAGAGAGAGAGAACAAGAGAGAGAAAGAGAGAGAGAGAGAATCAATCATGAGAATTATGTCTGAGAACGAATTTGGGATTTATTTGGGGTTTATTACTGATACATAGAACTTAATGTAAATAAATAAAAAGTCCACTAGGTTTGTAAGGTAATTGCATTAAACAGAGAAACCACAAACTTGGGGTAAAATAACCTTTGACTCTGAATTTTAATCCCATCTTCAGGCCCTCTAAACTTGAGAAGAGGGCATAGTGCTCAACAGATATGTTTATGGAGAATAAAAACAGGGAAGAAAGTCCCAGTGGTTATAGAGACATATAAGGTAATTCCTCTGAAGATGCTTAATTGGAGTCTAATCAAAGAACTTTCTCTACCATCGCGTTGGAAATACCACTCCATAACTACTCAGAAAGATTTTATCTTTGCCTTGGACCAGTGATGGTTGTGTGTCTTCCTTTCTTTCATTTTCTGTAGGGGAATGTGTTTTTTGCAGTTATCTTATTCTTGCCTCGTCTTTGTATAGTGTATGTTGAAGAGGGACTAATAACCTGCCTTTGTTGTTCATAAGTCACTGAACAACAAGGATCACTTATGAGGATGGCAAATATAAATGTCCGGAGAGGCCAGGTTGATAGCACAGGTGAGGGAAGTACTGCATATATTTTAAGAACCATGGAGACTGTGTCTGACTGTAGCATAAGAGGTGGCTGCCAATATTCAGCTTTTATAGATTTTTGCCATGCGAATGTGATATTGCTAGCTCCTTTACTATTTTTTGAAGAAGACAGAAAAATTTAGATTTTTATGTAATGTTGAATCAAATTTTTAAAAGGCATTTTATGTCTAACAGAAACATTTACACAGTTGAATATGACTGTGGGCTACCCATTTGCTATCCTCGACAGTTTGTTTGGTTTTTACTTTAATGATTTTATTTCATTGTGCTATAAACACTTAACGTAAGATCTACCCTCTTAACAAGTTTTTTGGCATACAAGATTTTAAGACTAATCAAACAGACAATGTCAAAATAAGATGATCATGAGTAACCGATTGTTCTAAAATAAAAGCCCGAAAGAATGCCACTGAGTTTCTTAGGTAACATAAATTCCTACAGCTAACCCTCATAAAAATATTTAAAAAATTCAGACATCTCATAAAGAGTGGTTTTTGTTTTCAGGGATCACATGTGCTTTGGAGTTAATTTGGAAGGCATGTTGGCTTTAAAAAAACAATGAAAATGCTTGAAAACAAAAATAAAAAATCAAGACAACACTGAACTTTGAGATTAGAGATATCTAAGTGTATAAGAAAAAGAAATGTTTATTTCTCATCTATTTAATCAGGATTAGCACTATTATCAGACTGGGAACAAGTTTGCTGAGATAATTCTTTGAGGGGGTCTCATTTTGAAAAACAAACTTCACTAATAAAACATTAATTCAAATTTGAAATACAGTTGAAAACTATAGTCATCTGAGTTTATAACTTTGACATCTAATGATGTAGACATTATTGAAGATGGGCTTATTGAGTAGTCTTTGAAAAGAATCAAGAAAATAGTAGACTTTGACAAAACAGAAATGATAAGATGACAAAATAAAACCACTGGGAAATTCGACATTGTAATGTATGTTTCTATAAAGAACAGCACTAATGGAATACATTCGAATTGACTGCTCTTAAAATCCCCGTTGAACATTCTGTCATTCCGTTTTAAACACATATGAATTTTTCCACAAAATGACAATCTATTGATAAGAAAATAGAGCAAGTCAACAGCAGTAAGACAATTCTCTCTACGTGATATTCTTCACATTTGTATTTTTGTTTTACCTTCGGAATCAAAGCAAAATGCTAAAATTACTTAAATTGCTTCTTTATCAGTGAGAGTGTAAAAATTTCGGCAAATGGAATCAGCTGCAACTATGATGTTTTATTTACTGTTTTACTCAACTTATGGGTTTTTCTAAATTAGTTATTCAATGTTTATAGACAACAGATAAAATTAAGTTCTCATTTCCCCATCAATACATATTCTAACTGAAGCTATTTCAAAATTCCTAACTTACATGCTTTGTGAAGATACAACCTACACATTTGGAAAAATGGTCTGGAAATCAGAGAAGCATAATGACCAGAATGAAATAAATATTCTAAACTCCTGAATATATATTAGTTCACAGTCCTTAAATATTAAAAAAAAAAAAAAAAAAAAACCTTTAAATTCATTCTAACACAATTGACCTCCTGTCTTTCACCTGATGGACCCTCAATTAGACAAGAGATCTGTTTTGCAGCAATCCACGTCTGTTTCACTATTTCCTCTCCTGGAAAAGCATTCCTCTAGATCTTGACATAGATGGTTTCTTCTGACTTCTCACGTCTTAACCAGTCTGCAACTTGCTTAGGGAGACCTTCCCTGGTAACCCATTTTAAAGGAGCGCCTCTACCAGCCACTGATTTTTATATAACTGTGTTTTATTTTCTTAATAGAAATCACTCTCTGAATTTATTGTTTTTGTATATTGTGTTACTTGCATTTTGAGAGTTTAAAAGAAAAAAATATGGCACAAGAGTATCATAATCCAAATACGGAACAGAAGAAAATGTTGCATGAGTTGAAGCACTGATAAAGTATAAAAGACATCATGATATTAGACCAGAAAGAAAATGTAATCTTAACATGGCCTGATAGTAAATACTGTTAATATATTCTTAATAATATAAAATAATATTGACTTAGAGGCTCTACAGATGCATAAATATATATATAATTATAAACACACATACAAATATATGTATATACAGAATGCACATTGAATATGTATAATGCATTGCCAGACAGAATGTATACTGAATGACCTTGAACTTGTAAAAATAACAGAAAGTGATACATTAGGAAGAAAAAAAATGATGGTGAAAAGAACAAGGATGGTAATATGATTATCAAGAGATACTGTTGAAAGCAAATGGCAAAAAAAGAAGTAAAGTTTTAGATATATTATTATTATTTAAAATTGTAATAGTAACTAATAAGGGCAATATTTTAAATATAAAATGTTGTGGGGGTAGGTAATGAAGATAAACTGAATCTTCATTTGTTGTAACTGAGAATTGTCTGAAGTTGAAATCAGAAAACAGAGGCTTAAGAATAATTTTTGTACTTAAACTTAACAGAATTTGCCTTTGCTTTTCATAAATTTTTCTGTACTATAGTATTTGTCCATATGTGATCATGTTACTTTGATTTTTTAAATTAAGCTAAAAAACAGAAATTGCAAATGCTTCTTCACCTTATGCTCTTCAATAAATCGTTTCCATAAAACATCGTTTCCTATATATACTATGCCCGATGTTCTGTTTATTTTATGTACAGAATTTTTGGAGTTGTTATATTTTGTGTTCTCACCTTTGCCATCTTTGAATAAAGTTCTAGCCAGGCACATTATTTATCCACAAATGCTTTGGGCGGGTTCCATTCTTAACAGCCCTTCTGTAACTGTTAGAATCCTCTTTTCAAGCATTAACCTAGAGGGCGGACAGTTTATATGCATGACCAAATGCCCAGCCTCCATCAATCATTTATCTGGTTTGGCTCTGCTAACAAAGGAGGAATCTCTTGTTCTTGCTCTCTTTCAGGTCATCAAGCTGAGTGGAATTTATTGCTGAGTTAAAACCAGCCATTCATTTCTTGTCAGAAAGGCAACATGAAGCTCTACAATTCCTCAGAGAGCCTGGCTCTCTTGGTTCTTCCAATTTTTGCTCCCTCCGGTGACTAACTTCACACTTCAGGGTAAAACAAGTCTTTACCACCTCTTTGCCTGTTTATTTTGCACAATTGTAAGTTGTAGCTTCCCAATAGGTGCCTAAAAATGGTAATGGGGAGAAAGATGGTTAAAAGATATTAGCCAGAATGAAGTTTCCATACAGTAGAACGTATTCCATTCTCTGCTCAATGAAATTCTTGAAGGAAAGATTTGCAGGCAGAGCACACGGAAAGTATTTCATCACCTTCCGGCTTCTGTGCCTGAGTCTGGCCATGCTTCAAGAATGGAAATTCATCCATCCCCAGGTCTGGGAGAGCAGCGACCCTAGTGATCCTAGGCACAATTACAATAGGGGTTAACAAACTTGTTTCTGTCTTAGCTACATGACCATTTATTTATTTGTGCTTATTTACTGTGTAAAATTTCTTCCTTATTATGGATCATTTTATTCATTTATCTACTTTTTCTGATTCAAGAAAATGTCAGTCTGAGAGCTGGAGACTTCCTAAGCTGGGTGAAATAGAGCTTGTGATATGTTCTGACCAGGACGGAGATAGAATGGTGCTGTCTGCCATAAACATGCTTAGTAGATCTAGAACTTGGCCAAGGCTATGATTCTGGGTATTAGTTATCAACAATCCCCTCTACTGCTATGGTATCCCTTTAATTCCAAAATTTTACAGACCTAGAAAAATTATGTTGGCAGATCATAACAAAAAAAATTTAAATAAATGATCAAATGCTTGGCATCTGTAGGTAAATATTCTTGTTGCCAAGATGCAGAGAGAAAATACGAAGTATTTTAAGGATAACTGGCTTTTTTTTTTTAATCTTCTTTGTTGATTTACCAGTTATCTTAATTATACAGTTGTTCATCCTTAACATTTTAATATATACAGTTTACTTTATAACAAGCTTCAACAATTATGCACCGACTTGAAAGTCCGGGTAAGATAATAGATGGTCATTTTGTTGAGACATTAATTGGTTAGATAATGACATAAAGCAGTGGGCAGGAGCAAATTTTCAGGCTGGGTCTGTACTACTTTTTTCCTCACGAGTGTGAATGTTTGGGTAAAATATATATCCTCTAAGCATGACTGTAAATAAAAAGATGTGAGAAAAACTGAAGACATTTCAAAGCCACAGTCATCCTGAGTAAAATACATCCAATAATCTCTACATTTTACCCACTTTTATACAAGCAGTCATTCTGATAAAATCACAGTAAATAACTATAAAATCAAGTCACACAATCACTACATACCATCTCTTGATGCTTTTCACTTGCTAGGTTTCCTTTACTCAGTTTACTCATTTTCTCGAGCTACACAGACTATTTATTTCTATTCTGTTTGTTTTTAATTTATGCCAGGAAACCATCTAATAGTTTTATATCCAATCTCAAAAAAAGTTAATCTGTTGACCATTATTATTTTTCTAAAAGAGTTTAATGCTATCTTTATTTGTACTTTATATATATGAGAAAGAAATTTCAATGTGCATTTTCCCCTATTAAAATTCTCCCCCAAATATACAGTGGAAAAAAATACTGGCAGTAGTTTAAATGAAGATTGTTGATTTTCAAATAAAAAATTCAAAGATAATTGTACTGTTAACTCAATTGGGTTTGGGAAATCTGAAATACCTTATTTTAGGCTTTGTGCATCTATAATTATTGGAAATTTTAAATGCAACATCATTGCCCTATAAACTAATATTTTAAATAAACCTTATACAAAATGGTATGAATCTATTAAATATTCAGATGAATAGATAAATTCTAATGATATTTTTTCATAAATAAGTTGTTTCCAAATGAATTATAAAGAATTAATTGGTTAAGTTATCACTACTTACTAGAGAATTAAAATATTTTATGAGTGAATATTTGTATTTATATCTTCACAGGGAAAAATTTAACATGTAATTTCTAGCAAAGTAGTTAAAACTTGTTTATGTTTCTCTATTTTATTCATACAATGAAAATCAACTCGTAATCCCATAAACCATAACATGATTGGTGTTAGACTTCATTCCTTTATCAAATTTTCATTGACACCATATGCAGTAAGATAGCTCCTTTGAATTTGCATTTTCATTTGTATGTAAGGGCTGTGAGGAAGACTGTGAAATCTGAATCACAGATATCCATAAGTGTAAGTCTCTCTTAGATCCATCCTGGAGGCTTTCTTATCTCCACGAAAGCACATCTTCTGGGCAAAGTACCAACTGACTTCACATGCAATGAAGCACAGAGAAGAGATAGGTGACAAGAGAGCAGTGTGACTATCAAACCGTTTATCTAAGTTTGCAACTGCCAAAAGTTTTAGCTAACCCAGTTGCAATTTATCTTAAGTATTATGAAGTGTACTTTAAATGAAATTTTGTAAGAAACACACGTTGTAAAATTTCAAAATGTCACCCCAGCCAATACCTAAAGTCACTCACAATGAATAAAAGGTCCACAATCATTTACAAAATAGTTTAGAAAGAGAAAACAGCTAACAGTGTTGTTTAGCTCACCATGATAAATAAGACAGATACATTTCGAAAGTACCAAATTTAATTTTATAGTTAGGCAAAAGCACTTAAATTTCTGTTCTATTATTTGAGACAAATATTATTGTTTTTTTTAGATCCCTTAGCACAAATGGCCAAAATAGTAGTCTCAATACTTTGTGTACATCAAAATCACTATTTCTTCTCCTGATTCCCTTCACTCCAAATCAACTAAATCAGATTCTCTGGAGGTGAATCCAGGAGACATTAGCATATATACATAATCCATCATTTGTATTCATACTATTGGTTGAAAAGCCCCTTATTAAAATAAACAATTTTTAATATAAGAGGTAGCTAAAGATTGGTGCTCAGGTCACCATATACTTTGAAAGAGTATCTACACACTTGAAAGCACTTGGAGCTTGGTCCTTTGAAGGCAAAATCCTCTCGAGTAAGCATGAAACTGATAGAATCATTCACCCTGTGTTTAGCCTTCCCTATCGCAATGCACGTTTAATCTCTGGAAACAGTTTTCCAATTTGGGCCATTTTCTTCTTCCCTTTTGCAAATGCAGCAGTATTATTGTCCCTTTTAGTCCCTTCAGCAAGTACTTCAGTATTAGTGGCACTAGTCCAGGTAGTCTTGATTTGCACCTCACATCTGTGGAGTGCCTGATATAAGAACTCTTTCTTTTTTCCGCCCCATTGCCCCATGGAAATGATCCTGTGAAGGAGTTGGAAGTGATGAAAATGGAGGACCAGTTAGTCTGACAGAGAGCCCTCCCCTCTTCATTGTGTACAACTGGAAGAAAACTCCCCCTTCCCTGAAGCATCTGCCACTGGATCCAGTTCCTGATATTCAGAAGCCTTGGCTGTTCCAGACTCTGGAATGTTCCTTAGATTCTACATCCAGAACTGTTTGACTAAGTTCAGCTTAGTAAATTTAGTAGGGTTGGGGTCAGGAATTTGAAGGAAGACAGTCTTCTTGATGTGACTGGCATGCGAATTTTAAGTACATTTCATTCTGAGGAGTAATGGGACACATTATTTTCACCAAAACACCGTAAGAGACACTTTGATTATATACCATATGCTTAAATATCTATCACCATAGATTTTATACATGTTAACACCAACTTGCTATTATAGACAGGTTTTATGTTGTGGATAAGCCCTAATCTAAATTTAATCGAAGACTGACATTTTGACAGTATCTACTTTTAAGTAGGTTTATTTAATACAGTCTACAATAAACTTATTATATTACTAACACAAATACACATAATTAGTGTGATAAATTACCTGTCCCCAAAATGTCTGGCAATGTATTTCAAAGACAGGTGATTATATTGACTTCTATTTTGTATATTCTTTAAGATGCCCAAATAAAATTAACCTCATATAAAACAGACACTATTGCCTGCCTACCTATCCAATCCCTTCTTCATCCTTTTAAACAGAACCTTAGATTTTATCTAAACCTTCTCTCTTTCCCCACAGAGTCATCTGAGTAACTGACCACAAGTTCTACTCCAATCCAGCTTCTTATTTATCTAAGGTTAATATTATGCTTCTTGTCAGTTACTTGTTCAAAATGGTCATGCGATAGAACTCTGGCCAATAAGATGTGAAAAGTTGCCTTCTGTGGGATTCTAGGAATATGTTCCTCCCTTCCAGAATAATTATATGAGAATAAATGGTTTTTCTTCTTCTTAAAGATGTGGAGTGTTTGGAAGAGACGTTTGTATTCACTGATGCCATCTTGCTACTAGATTGGGTGAAATCTACACATAACAGGAAGTACCAAGTGAAAGAAGGAAATAACATGAATGACATAATTGTGTAGCTGAATAATAATAATAATAATAATAATAATAATAAGACCTGCATTACATTTGGGTTTCCTGATAGGTATGAAATAAATCTCTTTATTACTTGCATCAGTTGGCATTGGAATATTTGTAACTTGTAGTCAAAGCATATTAACTGATAACTGGGCTCTCAAAACAACTCAGAATTCCTTGGACCGCTAATCTAAACAGGTGATAGGCTATCGTGACATTTTGTATGTACCATAAGATATATAAAAGTGTGATTAACATAGCTTAAAGTGCACATGATGAAAATTAAAAGAAATACATTAGATATTTTTTCGGGAATGATGATCTTAGCTGCCACTCACAACTATATGATAAAGAATGGGTCACCAGACTCTTGATGTCTATGAAAATATAGATTTGGCTATTTTCATCTTGTAATGATATAATTGAGTTCTAGTTTTCATTTAAGTACTTTACCAATATACAGAAGGAGGTAGGTGTAGCCAGAAGGCTGTACAAATATACACTAGTAAGACCCACTTACGTGCTCTTCACAGGGTCAGTGTAATTTAGATATCCTTTAAGGATATTATTCTTTCTAAGAATCCCTCCTTCCATTCCTTTTCCTATTAACTTAATATTTTTTTTTCAAATTTAATATGATATACAAATAGTTGAAACCCTATCACCATAACAACATTTGTAACACTCGGTGTCCAAATGACAACCGTGTGTTTTGGACTTGAACCAAGCCTGTTTGAGAGCACACTTGAAATCATGGGGTAATTAAAACAAATAATGAACAACTAAGTCAGCTTTTCTTCTCTGGAACTTATTCTCTTCTCATTTGTTACAGGTGCATTTCTCCACCACCAAAACATTACTGTGTAACAAATTACTCAGAAAGTGATATCTCAGTATATGTCTTTATACAGAAGATCAGGAAAACTTCATTATTTGGTCCTCTGGAACACACTGCTGGAAAACTCCCTAAATAAAGGCTGTAGTTTATAAGTGTGACCCTTTCCAGACACGATATGAAGTTCTCTCTATTATCTCTAGGTCCGCAATCTTTTCTCCACTTACAGTCTGGCAGTCAGTAATGAGGGAGGCAGGTCAGCTCTACAGCAACTCTGCACTTGCTGATCTTTAACATTTTCAAGAATGACAGATCCACTTCCCATTCGCTGTACTGGCGGAGACTATTTTAAAAGAACCTGAAGATTTATGCACCTTCACAAACACAGCATAACTTTAAAAAACAAATGACACCTGTCTAGTGGTTCACGATGTCAAATGATTAATGTCACACATTTTTGCAAGCAAGAGACTGATCTTTTCCCATCTTCCTATGGGCTCTTGGGCAAAGACAGGGTGGAACTTTCATCTGTTCTATGTCTTGTATATAAGAGTGCTGATAACGATGGTATTGAATGTACATTTGGACCTGTCCACTGGGCATTAACCTTAAGCTCTACAGTGTGACCAAGCACAAGTGCCAAGAAACAGAGCTATGAGCAATGAACCGAATGCGTTTCAGAGAAGCTGTGACAAAGACTGCTGAGACCGCCTGGCAAAATTTTTATTTGTATCTCTTTCAGCCATAAATAATTACTCTAAGTTAACTTGACTATAAATCAACAAATAGACATGTATAATTTTTACTGCTCTACTTGACCTTGCCTAATTTATATCAGAAAATAAACTGTCCTGGCTAAAGAGGAAAACATGACAAAGCATATCTTAAACACGTAGTTGATCTTAATATTTAAGATGCTTGCATTCTGACTTTATTTATAAGTAACCCTTGTATACATTACATTAAATTACTGAACTTTTTTTGAAAGAAGGAATTTAAAGAGTAATGAAACAATGTAATTAATCAAATAAGTGCATCAGATGTTTTTGCTCTAAGTATATGAAAATCAAATAGTCTATAATTTTTAAGAAATTGTCTTTTAGGGCAATATTTCTTTAGGAAGCATAATTAGTAAATATGAACACAGGCTTGAGAGCCCGTATTTGAGTTTGAGTACCAAGTCTGCCAATTTCTGGCAAGATACACCTAGGAAATGTATTTAGCAAATGGTACTTTTCCTTTGACCATTTATTTAATAAAGAAGATAGTAATGTTAAATATCTTAACGTATTTTTGAAGATTAGAAGTTAAAAAACATCACATAACAATGCTTGGCACATAATAAGACCCAACAAATAAGTACTATTACTATTAGAAATGCAGTGTCTCAGAAATTTAAAAGATGAGGATTTTTAGGGAATATATCAATAGATGAAATTTAGACACTAGCCTTTGAAAATATAAAAAGATCATTATCATTACTCTTTGGTGGGAAAAATTTAATTTTTACATAAAAAACTCATAATAGAAACCCAACTCCATATCATATGAGTTGAAAGGCCTACACATTAAATAAAAAAGAACCAATAAAAAAAGACCCTGCTACATGTGAGTTCTGGTCATTCATTTAACAGCATATGTTATTTAACTACTATTTGTCAGACCAGGATGAGCAAAACTGATATATCCTTCAAGGAGTATTTAGTCTAGTAGGGAAAGGAGACAAGGAAAAATTGTACGCATAACCTGTAATGATGAAATTAAACATGGTACTGTGAGAGGTTTCCATAGTTTATGAAAGGGAGGTTATTCTAAATGGGATTAATAGAGAAAACCTATGTAAAAATTCAGATTTTTAAGAATGAGACTAAGTTGGTCCTATAGCAGAGAAGGAGAGACTCATGGATTCACAATTAGTGCTTACCAGGTACTATTGTAAGTACTAAGGATTCGTTGGTAACCTACGAATAAAGGTCCTGCTCTCTTGGAGCTTATAACCTGGACAGGAAGGAAAAGAGACATTAACTTTTAAACTAGTAGGTTATTCTATATGCAATAGGAAAACACTAAGAGAGGTTTAATTAGAGAGGAAACATAACCAGATATATGTTTTTAAAATATGGATGATATCTTCGGTTGTCGAATAGATAATGGGCTGCATTCAGGGACGACTTGGAGTAGAGGAATGAATATGGAGGCCACGGCCATAAGCCATATTAGAGATTAGCATGGCTTGTACTCAGATAGTAGCACTGAAATGCAAATAGAGTATAGATTTGAAACAAACATTCAACATAGATTTGAGAAACACAATGATAGTCTTGTTACAGGGGTAGAGGGAAGGAAAGAATTAATACAACACCAAAATTTCTGGTTTGAAAAAGTGTCCAGATGATGCTCTCATTTAACTGAGGAAGAAGGGGTCAAAGTCAAAACAGGTGAAATTTGAAATGTCCATGAGACAGATACCCAAGTGGAGCTGGCAAGTTGATAAGTATAAAAACTTAGACTCAGTGTAGAAGTTATTAACTTTTCTTTTTTTCAAGAAGAATTTAAAACCATTGGAATGGCTGACCTTTTCCAGGGAGAGAACAGAGATAAAGAATAACAAATGGGTTATAATGAGAATAAATTTAGTGATATTAAAGGTCAAAGTGGACTCTTCTCTCATCTGAAATATATTTACTGAATTCTCGAACTGAAAATTTAAAATATATAATAGAAAGAGCATCACTAACATAAAAGTCTCTTGATGGTCTTTATGCAAAAATAATTTTTGTTTTGCTTTTTTTCAGAAATGTAAAAAAAAAAATTGGTTTTATATTGGTTGTCCATAAATTTACTAGAATTCTGGTACAGTAGTTCTCAAAGTGTGTCAGTACACTTTAAAAAGAAGTAAGTTTTTCACTGAACATTAAAAAAAGAGAGTTTTTTTTTTATTTTTAATCAGTGGTATATAGTATATATGATGATAATCTATTATTAGTATTTCTTAACATCTAGTTCTTTATTTTAAACAATTTACATTGTATATCCACATACCATTTTGATCTCAAAAAGAGGAATAAAATGGAAAGTATAAATTTATTGATAAAATGTTTCTGTAGCATTCAAAGTATGTTGAAGAAAATATCCTTGAGGCTTTTGAACTATTGCATGGCAAAAACAAAACAAAACAAACCTGCTCGATGTGCTTATTTTGGAAAGATTAACATAATGGAATACAATCAATAGCCTCTGATAAATACAGCAAACCCACATAATTCCCATAAGTAAATATGTGCTGTACATGCTATACTAATTACTATCTTGTAAAATGCTTAATTGCATTCTATGTAAGGAAATTCATTAGAAAATAAGACTATCTCATTTTACATCTGAGATCATTTTAGCATTTATCTAACACCAGTAGCAATAAAAAATCAAATCTCCAAATTCATGCAAGACCAAAGACTGGCACAAGGAATGTGTAATGCATGATCACCTTCCAATTCATATATAATCAAACAGCTTCTAAGGAATTTAAGTTATAGTAAGAAAGACAGGTTTTCAAACAGTGATTCCAATATAGAATTCTGAGAAGTAACATGAAAATTACCATTGGCATGTATTTTTAATGCCTTTAAAATGTGTTTATGTAAACAATTGTTAATAAACTAAAATGACTTTACATTTTCTACAATAACTTTTTAAGTTAATTAATAAATATATGAGATTTTATTCAGTTGATTAAATAATATCAATATGTTGATACCAAATAATCAACATCAATTTACATGTAGTATCTACTCCAAGTCATTAACTTGTCACACTTCATCCAATCTGACTCTATAGATTACACCTGCAGAAACTAGTGGGCGAGCAGAAAAATACCCAGAGAATCCACTCTTCTTCCCCCTTTTCCAACTCTATCCAAAAAAAAAAAAAAAAAAAAATTTAAATAAAATTATGCTGTCATGACTAGATTGATTCTAAACTGAAATGATTAAAGTTTTATCTTGTGAATAGACTCAACAGGGAATTATATTTTTCTCCTGTCTCCATTAATGTCTATTTTATCACTATTTCATAAGTTAATAAGATGTTTGGTGAACAGCAATCTCTCCATAGGTTTATTCTTCTAAGCACAGTAAAACTTAATTTAATCACAGCTTCAAAATATCATACAATAAAACTAATTTAATTACACTTAGCAATGGCCACTAGACTCATTAAAATGTTAATGGAGCTTATAATTTTAAAATTATTTAATGATTGCTTTTAGGAATAGATGACAAAATAAAATTTAAGTACAAAACAAAAATGCCCTCAGGTAACTTCCTCTGCTTCAATCTCACTTGACATTACTTTAATATCCTACGAAACGTGGCAGATTGGAGACTTGTGATAAAGGACATAACATTGAAGAACATCCAGAATAAATGTCATTATGTCTAGCAAAGCAAATCAATTGCTTCATATTAGACTTTGCAAATTATCTCAATATACTAATGAATTATTGATTAGAAACAGAGATGTTAATAAAAATAAAATTCTGATATTCTGATAACTGTACTTTGCTTAGCAAATTGTACACACACATATGTATAGTTTTATAGCAATTAAGTAAGACTCAATATGCATAGAATTCTCTAGTTTTCATAATTTTATGGTTTGTTGTAAGAAACTTCTAAAATAAATATTTGCTTTTATATAGTTTTATAAGTTGATTTTATTTTGTGATAATTACATATAGATGTGTCTATTATAAAACTTGGCTCAGAGGTCAGGAAAAGTTATTATTCAATAGTGGAATATATACACATATACATTTCTTTGAGAAGGTTATTGGATACCTGGGGTTCACTTGTGTATCAGTTCCTTTGATATATTAAGAAATATGAATAAAACTAGGGCTTACCATTCTCTCTGAAAGACCCATAAAATGAAGTTTTGCTTAACTGTCATAGTTTAAGAAACAACATTGAAAAATCTTCTGGTCCCATAATCTGTCTCTCAAAACTTTGTGATAGTTCTGGAAATTCATAAAATAAAATAGATTTTTTAAACTTAATGAGCCTTAGAAATTGTCTATTTATTTAATATTACAGTTACAACCTCAAAATAGCAAATGATTGTCCTAGCAAATACAGTGGTAGCACTAGGGTTGTATATCTAACTGCTAAAGACTTCTAACAACTCCCAGACTTATGCAGTTTCCTTTACATTAACCAACTCTGGTATATGGGAGCATTAAGAACCCATGTAGCAATCAGACAGCCACGATCTATTCCACCATTTATCCTATTTGATGCCTACCTGAGCTGGTCCCTGTCTATTTCCTCTATCTCATGTCATTCATTCTTCCCCTTGCTCGGTCTTTTTCAGCCACCTTCTTTCCTTTCTGCAAATAGCTCAAACTTGTTCCTTTCTTAGGGCTGTTGCACTTATTGCTCTTGCTCCTTCTAATACTTTTCTAACAGATTTTCCTCAGATCTTCTCACCATTCAGATCTTAGCTCAAATAGCACCTCTCAGAGAAAACTTCTTGGACTATCCTAGATGAAGAGGCCAATTATCCCCATTTCCCAGCCCATCTAGCACTTGACCCAACTATATTTTATTCATAGCACTTATCTTAAATTGTTTTACATATTTGCATACAAATTTAATTTGTGTTTCCTTCCATTAGTGTGTTACATTCTTGAAGGCAGAGACAGTATCTAACTTGTTTACTGTTTCAGACCTTAAACCAAACATAGTAGGCAATAAATACCTGTCACCGCTGGACACTGAAAATGTAGGTAAGAGTGAGGAAGCTTCGTATACAATGTATTCATTTCAAAATCCTGTACTGTTGTAGCTGACTTTTAAAAAGCTAACAGTAGAGTGTTCTAAGTAGGACCATCACTTTTATACACTCTAAAGTTTAATTTCTTAGTTTCAATTTATTCATCCAGACTTGCTGAAGTTTTTATTGATTCCAATTGTCATAGTTTTCTCTTATATAGAATATTCTAATACCAACCAAATAAAATTGTTGTGAGATGCTTAAAAATTATATCAAATACTTGAAACCATACTTAAAAGCAATTATAAAGTAAACAGTGCATATTAAGTAATATATGAATGGTAGACATTATAACTACTAATAACACCTCACCATTTATACATATGGAGATGTGTAAGCATATTATCACTCAGTGTAAAGAAAAGGGTTTAAGTCACTATTTTATAAGCACACTTATACTTTCCCAGCATTGAGAGGAAAAAAAAAAAAACTGCAAATAAATACGGTGCTAAGGTTCATGATACAAATCTATTTGCTCCCACAATAGTCAGAGAGGCAATGGAGATACAAGTTCCTGTTTTCCATTACTGGGTCTCATGTTTGCCCTACAACTAGCACCTTTGGGAATATGGGTAGTTAAATATCCATGGACCATTAACTGTTGGCCTCCTGTCTGACACTGCCAGCAAGGATACTATTCCTGATAATTCACATCATGAATTATACACACAGCTCCTATGAACAGGAATTATGTTTTCAATAGCTCATTTTATTGGGTCACTGATCAGCTATCATGTGAGAGTCTTGGACATACTCTGTTTGAACTTGGAGCCTAAGAATAATGAGATGTGAACTCCAGTGCTGGCCACCTATCATTTTCCTAGGGTATTAGATGGCATATAAAATATGGTTATTACTAGCTTTATGAAATATATCTAATTCGAAAAGTAAAGACAACATAAAAATTATGTTTTACAAATGATTTCTTAATAAAAATTCAATAATTGTATAATGATAAATTATTAATACTTCAATAATAATTACTTATTATAAATACTTAATATTTTAAATTTAGCTATTAGAAATCATAGCAACAATGGCAATGTAGCCCTTTTTCTCTTCATAGGAAGTAAAGTTATAAGTGTGAGATATTTGGGACCCAAATATATGATCATGGGATATATTTCAACCTCTTAACCTAATACCATGATTTCGAAGAAGTGCATCCCTATGGGGCTGAGATGGGATGAGGGACCAAAGTTTTTGGCAGAGAACTATAGAAATGAGATAAAGAGTACATGAGAAGCCCATAAACACCCATCAAATTACTTGTAATGAGTGTCTATGGATGAACTAAAGTACCTACTATGTGCTTTCCATGCACATCAACAGCCACACATGTCCCATTAAGAAACTTCTAAGGTCAGGCTAATAGCATTCAATACCACACCAATGAGAAGTGGAGGTGGGGTGGAACCAGTGCACAGATTTGTATGTAAGGTGCTTCTTCAACCAGTTCATTTTTATGGATACAGTTATTGAGGCAAACTACTTTCTCAATAACCTCTGTACTCTCTATGTTAGCAAAGTTTTCTGGAAGAGCAAACATTAAAGCCATTAGCAAAAAGAGCATATGCATAATAGATTGAAATGACATGTAAGGTTCACATTGTGTTTTGTGTTATCAAATGCCAATAAAAGATTTAAAGCAGTAGAAGAAACCAAAGGCAATACTGGTCTTGTGGTGCTGGTGTTAGAATTTCCTTCTAAGTAAAACAAACAAACAGATAAAACTATACTCTCAGGAGTAAGACATATTTGACTTATCTGATTGTATTTCAAAAATATATGGTAAGAGAATCACCAATAATTTTCAAATAGAAATAGAAATCTGACATAGCAGAGAAGGAAAGTTGTATTTTAGAAAAGAGAAATGCATAGAGGCATAAGGACATCTCATAAAAAGAGACTAATTTAAACTTAAATCTAAGTAAAGAATAATTATTAAAATAAGTGGATTATTATTATTATAATTTTTTAAAGTTCCTGGAATTCAAGGCAAAAAAAAGACTGATGGAGGAACCAATAAATACATGAAGAGTGATCTACCAGTTTGGTGTACACATATAACTGCCCAAACAAATCACCTTGCTGGAGCCTGCATAATACAAGAACTCTCTTTTTTGTCAACATTTAAATGCAAACCAATCCAATTTAGCAAGTAAAGACACATACTCCTAGAATGGGAAACATTGTGAATAATTTGAATAGGGTTCTTTACTCGGAGACCACTTTCAGAAAAGCGATTTTAATTTGTTTCCAGCTGTGAGTTGGTGCAGCATCCTATAATAGAATCGAAGGAAAAGAAACATTCACTTTTTACTCTGCATTTCTTGTGTCAGAGTACAGCTGATGAATCACATACCCATCCACAGTTGCTTACAGCAGGGAAGCAACAGTATTCTTGGTTAAAAGGTATTTTGTAGCAGTATTGGCAACAGCTGCAACCACTCTGAAAATGGCAACTATCAGAGAAACTGCGCACATGTATATCAAGTTAAGATCTGTTTACACCAGCCACAAGCAGAAGAGCAATGCTAATATAGCCAATCTGCCTCTGCTCTATTGGAAAAAAACCCGAAGGGAAAGAGAAGACCTTTTAATGAGACACCACGGTGCTTCCACTACTCAAGGCCAGATGAGGCAGATTGCTCTTATTCCCAGAATCCCTGTTATCTCCCACTGCTGACTGCACATTCTGTGTGTGCGTAGCTGACAGGAGAACATGACAAGTTGAAAATGTGTGCCTCTTGCTCGAAATGAATAATGCCTCATCTTCCTAAACCCGAACCTAGGGTAGGAAATAATCAACCCCTCCAGTTTTCATCTTCTCCAGAGTAAGGAGCAGAGAAGTTGAGCAAGTTCTTTTGTACTATAGCAACATATAAATAGAAGAGCTGTGCAAGGTCTCCCACTTTCTGCCTGATAGTCGATGTGTGTCTGCAATGGCGTCAATCCACCGTGGACCTCAGTAATTACGACTGAGAGTAACAGGGCAAAAAGGGATAGATCCCAAGGTATCTGTCAATTCTTTTGCAGATGATTCAGGAGCCAGAAGTCAATCATTTAAATTAAAAAAAAAAAAAAAATCCCGGAAAGGGCTGGTGAAACAGATGGAGTCATAGCATCCATATGACAAGAAGTAGGGAGCAGATTTCGAGAAACAAAAAGCTAATGTTGCATTGTGTTGGAATAGTCTCTCGGAAAAGAGGAACATGCTCACCAAATTACTGATGGGGAAAGGGTTGAATTTAAGATGTTTGGTTAATTAAGTCGGCAAAGCATAATAGCAACATAATTCAAAGACAATAGAATAAAAGAGATACCCATAGTATTCTGAAGTGCACTATCTCTCTGCCTCTGTACTTAGATATAAAACTACCCAAGAGATTCTCAGATGGTTGGTGGTACTGGAAATCCCAAAAAGTTACCTTATGAGACAAACATGGCAAAAAAATGTTATGACCCCCAGTGCAATGGCCAGATTTTTACTGGATTACCTCTATTCACATACATTTCTTTCTCTTAACATAGATCTTACAGAAAACAATTTAACTCATGAGCTCAATATGAAATTAGGGAAAAGACCCCAATACTGACACTTTTAAACAGCTGAAACTTTAATATGCAAATGTGTAAGACTCGTATTATTCAGCCTGAAGCCTGAAAACATTCAAGTACAAAGTGCTAAAACACCTTGAAGGGAAAATGGAAGAATTCTTTTTTCATCACAATAATAAATGTTTTAAAAGGTTTATTACTTCAGTAACAACCCCCCCACCTCCACCCCACTTCCTACAACATACTTTTCATTTTATAAAGGTGTCTGTACCTTACTCAAGTATAAACATACTTGTTTATAAGAAGAAACATGGAGGGAGCCAGAGTATGAAATCTCTTGGCTTAATGAGGGGGAAAAAAAGTAAACAAGTAAGGTACGGTCATGTACACTGACGAATTTCCCTGAGAGAAAGTTAACCAAGTTGTACAGGGGATCATAACAGCTTCCCTCCGCCCCATTTCTGCCCAAATCTATTTAGAATACAGTGGTTACCTTTGTATGAGAAACACATTAGCTAACAGAGGTGACATTAGTTTCTCTTAATGTATTTGCAATAATTCACAAGCTAAGCGTTCACCAGTGGCAGTTCTCAAAAGACACCATTGTCCCTCCCCTCCAGCAGTGCATCTGCTGGAAGATTTCATGCATGCAGGCTTATTCTGCTGCCCAGAAGTTATCAGCCTGGTAAAGACATTAGAGGTCATGACCCTGCAGGCAAATGTTAAGGAACAATTTTCTTGGCACATCTCTAGCAGTATGTTCCATTAAAATCAAATTTAAAAGAGGATTTTTTAAAAAGACTTCAGCCAATGCTCACACCTGGACCACTGCCCAGTAATGAGGAGCTGAATCATGCCATCCTTTTGACCCTGATTATTACAGATAGAGAATGAATATAATTTTTCCTATGTAAAATTAGATGCTTTAATAAATTTGGTAAATTCATTTCATCTGGTATTATTTCTAATAGCTTTGGGGCGCAAGAAGGCATAATAGATGGTTTAGTTTTATGAAGAGGCAGAAAATAATATAGTGTTCAAATTCAGCTGATCAGAACTAAGAACAGATGCGATCATTATTTACAAGTGACTTTAAAGAGAGTTTCTGTTAGAAGGGGCAATTAGACTGTGGAATGTGTCTTCTAGAAAGGTGAAAAGGATGTGGTAATGGGTTTCAAAGTATATTTATGTGGAGTAAACATCTGATAAAAGTTTCTGAGGGCTTGTTTCAGCTAATTCTGCTTTCCTACTCACTCTTCTGAAGCTTTTCTTCAAAGTATAAATTATGCAATGTGGCTTTCTTAATTTCCTGAGGATAGTTTTCTTACTCTGATACTTCAAAAAGAACTTGATGAAATATTCTCCATCTGTTAGTATTAAACGGATATATAGAATAGATCCTGATATCAATGAAGGGCTATGGTATCCATTTGGGTAAACTAAGGCATGTATTATCAGATACTCTGTAGAAAACAGGAACTGGTGTTACATCATAATTATTTTTAAAACGAGAAGCTGGCTGGCATAAAATTCTCTGGGAACTTTGACCCACTATTGACTTTGTTATCCTTTCATAGCAGGTTAGATGAAAATCTTTCTTTCTAATCTGAGTGCGATTTTCTTCCTTTCTTTTTTTTTTCTTTTTAGTTGATAGCAGGAAAAGAAATTTACTCACGCCATTAGCAGATTACTGTATGCTATTTCTATTACTGTTGAGATAATATACGTGAATGGTCTTTACACCCCTTCATATATGGGAGCTATCAATTGCTAAGTGAGATCACTCCAAAAATTATTTTGTGGACTTAAAATTAACTTATAATATTTTATATCTTTTACTCATGTATAATTTTAACAGCTGAATTTGCAATTCTTTACTTCCTAAGTCACTTCAGAAATTGCTTTGAATGTCTAATATACAAAAGTAATTATCTTTATAAAAGTTACAGGGAAATAGCTATTACACAGTCACTAATTTTTGTACTTGAAGGTTAGCAACACCTCCACAGAATGGGGCAGATGAGGACTTTCACTAATTTTCACTGGAAATGTGAAATAGAGAATGGAGGTTTGAGTACTTTCTCTATGCCAACCCTGCAGGGGCTTTGCCAAACTGTAATCATTTTAAGTGCCTGCTGTATCATTTAGATGCCCGGAGCAGGACGTCAGGTAAAGAGAAAGTCCCGTTTCTCCCTCTCTCTCTCTCTCTCTCTCTCTCTCTCTCTCTCTCTCTCTCTCTCTACTTAACTCTCTCAGCCCACAGAAGAGGAAATTCTTGTTGTTTGTCACATTAGAGGGACCAACCTCTCCAAGCATATGATAACCTCAAAATGTCATTTTTTACATAGCAAGACCACTTAAGTTTGACTGTGTCAATGTGAAATATTTGAAAGCATCTACTGTACAGCATTCAAACATCTAGAAGTTTGAAATAATTTACATATGGAATTTGAGTTGCCAAGAGAAAAGCTTTATTCAACTATCAAGTAAAACATTGTTTCAGTTATTTTAAAATATATATGTAAAAAGAGAGAACAGTTGGGTTAGACAAGACACACTGGGGAAAGAAAAGATGTGTAAATGAGGGAAAGCTTAATAAATGACAAGGAGAGATACACAATTAGCCATTTATACCACCAAAATGACATAATTTTAATAGGGATGGAAGAACATATAATATGTTTTTCTGAGAAAATTTTATTTCTCCATGCCTTCTTTCATACATTATTAGTACTTTTAGATAGCTAGTCAGACATGTGGAATGGGGGGGAACAAAGGAATAGGAGTGCAGCCTAGGGACCACCCAAAGAACACCCCAATGGTAGTAGAATTATGGGTAAGCACAAGCACATTAGAGAAAGAGTTATATAGCAGCCAGGCATCAATCAAAATGACCTCACTTGCCAATTACCTCGGAAAGCCTTTGGAAACGCCCATCATGAACCAAATATAATGCAGATATTCCTACTTCAGGGCCCTTTTTTAATCCGCTTATTGTCGTTGTGGTTGTTATTACAGTGCTCTGTTGCAGCTCTCATCGCTGGGACCGTGTGCCTCCTTGATGCATATTTTGTCTTTTTAAAATATACTTTTAATAAAACTATTAAATCTCAGTGACCTGTGATTCTTCAGTACCGTCATCTGAGGAAGAACCAAGGGAACATGCTGACTACACGTCTGCACGGCTGTTATCCCTTTCCCTCCCCCCACTCTTGGGGTGACACCGAACTCACACTGGCCCCAATGGAGAGAGTACCCATGCCTTGAAAAGGTTAATATTCATCCATCTACTGTAAGAAATACACCTAAACCTGCACAAATCATCTTCTTAGTTCTATACTGAGTACTGACGGGGAAATTCTTCTAAACTAAAACTGAAAATAATATGTTCAGTGAGTACCTACTCGGTGTTACAATGACTCTGTGACACATATTTACATACATTAGCTTTTTCTATGGTATTTTTATTTAAAAATTGTTGTCCTGTTTCAAATATCCTGGAATTTGAGAAATAAGTAATTTAGAAAAAGTTTAAAATTTTCTGCAAAAAGCTAATATGATTTTTACTTCTCCATCCCTTCACCTTTCTCATCCAGTCCTTCAATCCCCAAATTAGTAGTTACAAAACAGTCACAGGGTTGTAGAGTATGGCATTAAAAAATAAAAAAAGAAAAAAAGAAATGAACAGATGAACTTTCTATATGGTATTTGAGATTACTGTCTTACTTGAGTATTATTATGTTATGGAATTTTAGAATATTAAATGTTCACAGTTTAAAGAATAAGATAAATAAGTTGTAGATTTTCTATTTCTGAACATGCTATAAATTAATATCAAATTTCAATGTTGACATTTAAAAAAATTCTCCATTAGTCATCCATAAGAATTAATGGCCTAATGCCTCAAAGTATCGTATTTTATTAACTTGTGTTTTACTGTGGTTCCATGGACAATGCCCAGATGTATTTATCCCTTTGACATTAAATATTTACTATGTGCCTGTAATTACCCCGAGATCTTATAGATTTATTTGCTTTCCCTAGTTCTTTTTGAGTCCATGTAGCAAGTCCTTTGAGAAATAAGCAACATTGCTCCCAAGATAAAATTTGGGTGGTGTTATAGAAATGCATATTAAGGGATTACTTATAGGATAATGCCCCAACAGTTCTATCAGACAAGGGTTTTTCAAAAAATACCTTATGGTGTCCACCAATGTATATTTACCATCTGAGAGAGCAAAAAATTAAAAGAAAGAGAGAGACTTCTTTACAGATGAGGAATAAAACACTCAAGTCATTTCTTGCCCTTCCTCAGCAAAGGTCCCCTTTGCAGAAAGTTCACGGCAGGCAGCTCAGTAGAAAAAGGTCAGTAATTTCTTCACCCCTGATTCTATTTGACTGGACTCCAGGGAAAGCTGCTCCAGTTATAATCCTTTTGCCAAAATGCAATGAATGCAAAACCTTTACTGTCTACTCCTGTGGTTACAATTCATAAAGCCCATCTTCGAGACAAGCTGTAGTCTGTTGTCTGTAGTAAGAATTGTAAATGAGCTGCTGAGACATCCTGCTTGGGGAATTCCGTTAAAAAAGGTTAAGTGGAAATTGCCCTTTCGATTAGTCTAAACATCCCCATTATAAAAGTAGATAAAACTATTAGGTAGAAATAAAAGTTTCAAAAAAAATGATAAGAATGCATTCTTGGAAGGCAATGCAGAAATGTAAAATTGGGCTTATGTTCTCTGTAAATTCTTATAAAATTATATCTATTAATAGGTTAAGTAATAACATTTTATTACTATTGTAGGAAAGAACTTGAATCAAAAGTTCATTTTAGAAAGTAAATTCTAAATTATGACTATCTAAAGAAATGTATTAGACTACTCCAAGTATACAGTTCACATACTAAAAACTACACATTGACTCTTTTAAATATATTAAAGCATTTCTTAAGAAAAGTAAAATGATATTCAAATTAAAATATAAATAGTTTTTTAAAATGTCTGAGTTATGATTCTGATTTTTAAAGCATGATCTCATTCCAACACATAAGGGAAATACTATACTTAAGATTGACTGAATAATTTTGCAAAGCTAATATATTGCTACACATAAGAACTTTAACAATAGTAAAGAAGTATAATGAAAAATAATGGTCTCTGCTGTATTCTTACCCATATCTAGCGCTACTTCCCAGAGGCAACCACTTTTAACTATTTTTGTTTTAATTCCTTTGGTACTTCCATATCTCTAGGTAATTTCTTAATTCATTAATATTAGTTATATGCACACACACACACATATGATGTGGATTAGCTGATTACAGTCTGGCTGCCTACTCATTTTTATGTTGCTATTTTAATTCCTTTGCTGTTTACTGTTGGGCTTTTAATAATATATTTAAAACTTTGTTTTAGGTAATCAAGCTTATGTTTTGTAAGATAATGAAATCAGGTGTCTAGCTTTTCTTTCCTCGTTTTCTCTCCACTTGTGCCAGCCACACTTAATTTTACATTTTCTGTTATAATGGTTGACACCATTTGCATGGTTTTGTACCATTACAGTCACACTATTTGTTTAAAAATTGATACAAAATATTGAAAATCTTGTTTGCAGCATTTATATTATTTGACTGGGAGAATATCATTAACTACAAAGGCAGGTCAAGGCGTAAGGTAACAGGTTCTTCTCTATGGTAAAATAATCTTAACCTTTCTGCCATGCCAAGGAGAAGGTTCAGACGGATTCTGCTTTCTTCTCTGTAAATTACTCAAAATGAATGCTTATCCATCATGCTTCGACCATGAATTACTGGCATGGTTTTATAATTTATGTACTTATTACATATATATTATTTTTAAAAGTGTAAAAATTCTCGTTTTTCTTGTTGGTATAAAAAATATCATATTACTATATTTTGGATTCTCATTCATTCTGTTTGATATCCATTTCATTATATTACTTTAAACTGAGTGATTTCTTTTCCTAATTTTATCTGATTTATTTCATTTGAGCATATTTGAATAGATTTCCTTCTTCCTGAAATTTTCAAGTTCTTTGTTTTATTCTTACACTCTATGCTTTTCTTTATGTTCTGAAATTACACTATCACTCATGTCAGGCGGGAAGTTTTATTCTATTTGGCAGGAGGATTTAAAGACATACATCTTTCTTTAGCTCTGGAAAAGCTTTCTTGTATAAATAATATTTCTTGTATAACTAATATTTCTCTGATATTATTTGTACCTTTGTTATCACTGTAGTTTCTTTCTGGAACCAGTATTAGTTGAATGTTGAATTTACTAGACCGATCCTCCTATTTCTTATAGTTTCATATTTAGCTCATGTTTTTTTAAAGGATTCTAAATTCTGGAAAACTCTCCTAATTTTATTTTCTACTATTTCTATATTTCTTTTAAAATCAATTTTTTTTTTTTAGTTATAAAACATTTCTTCTTTTCTGAC
Organism: Rousettus aegyptiacus; assembly: GCF_014176215.1. Classification (NCBI taxonomy): domain Eukaryota; kingdom Metazoa; phylum Chordata; class Mammalia; order Chiroptera; family Pteropodidae; genus Rousettus; species Rousettus aegyptiacus. Next base: position 30,647,585 of record NW_023416286.1, read on the forward strand.
TGTCCACTTTTCATAGAATCCCTTTTAGTCACGTGCATGCATCAATTTTTCAATTTTTTCTTAGGTCACATAGTGCTTAGGAACATTTTTCAAAGGGTCTTACGATTCTACACATCTTGTAAGTAAAGCCATGGACTTTCTTTAGTCCAGATTATCTTTTTGAAGATGTTTTTATAGAAAAAAAAAAAAAGCTTTCGGAGATATAGAGTCTCCTTTTGGAAAAATCAGAGCAGGCTTATTTACTGTCTCTTTTAATATAGTTAACGTTAACTCATGCTGATGCAAATATCTGGCAGGCTTATTGCCATTATAAAGATTTCCTAAGATCAGAGTTTCTCTTCTGCAACTCAACCTGTTGTATGGACAGGTGTCACTTGTCCCTCTTCGCATCAATCTCAGGGAAGAACAGCTTGAGAAATTGGCGAACCAATGCTGATATTCTGTCCACAGTTACTGTTGTAATAAAGAGTCTTTTATCTCTGGCCAGAAGCCTCAAGTCTTAGCAACATAAAACTATCGCAGACTGGCTAGTCAAGTCAAGTAGGGTAAAATCTCAGACACTTCACAGTTCTTGACACATGTATTTTCCTCTATTTTCTGCTCCTTTTATTATTTCTCCTTTCTCTGTAGTTATTATTATTATTATTATTTTTGTGAGTATGGTTAACCATTATCTTTCCATCTACTGTTATACTTCATACTTTCTTCAAATGTCTGTTTTTTATATATCTGTTTATATTTAAGAACAAGAATAATAGAAGAGAAGTTGGAATCTCACTATATATATTAGGGGTTTGATACTGGTAAGCATTTGAGAAAGGAAAACAGAGCACTTAGATACTTTGCTATAGCTACTGTAAAAAGATCAGAAGCCTGATTGCCGAATGTACTGAGCTATGCTCTGGGGCATTAATGCTCCTGCTGGCCTAGTTTTCAAAACTTAGTCTAGAAAATTTTTTTTTGCTTTTTTCTTCTTCCCCTAAATGGTAAAAATTTGGCTCCTGGGCCTTTTAAAAGAGGATTGGAGAGTAATGCAAGTTACATATGTGTACATACATATCACATGTTTGTTTATGCTCAAATGTTATTAGCATGATTATAATTAATACAATATTTACACTATAATTATATGGCATGATATATGAAAAACTAGCCCATGACCCCATATCATAGTGCTTCTAATTTTCTTCTACAGAGAACCAAGTACTTCAGACTAATCTTTTCTTTTCTGACATCTATTCATCTAGTCACCCGCATACCAATCTCTAAATGAAATGAGAGACTGGACAAAGTTAATGAGAAACATCAGAAACTCCAAATTCAAATGTCCATTTCATTATTTTTCCATCTGTTCAGTAACTTGCTTTGCTTTGATTTCTTTCTTATGAAAAGAATGATTTGAGCCATACTTAAACCCTATGTTTATAGCAAAACTTGATTTCCTGAGCATTTTAAATTCTTATCCCAATAATTTAACTTGTCTTGCTGATGAACTACTAAAGGAAAACATTCCTTATTATAATAGAATTTTTCTGTATTACATTTACCTGGAGGGATCATTTAAAAATTTGAATATTATGTCAACTGTAATTGAAAAATAAAACTAAATAAAAATAAAATATTCCATTATTTTATATTCTAAAGGATTTTCCCCTGAAATATTCAGTAGTATATTTCTATACTTAAATTCTCCAAAGAAATAGTGGTTTTAATACTGTCATTTGTATGTTTGATGATCCACAAACTCTAGGGTCAGCATGATTTACTTAATTTCATGCCATTATCTTTCATTTTATTCACATTAATCTAATTCTTCTACCACCTCAAGCCAGTCCTAGAAGTGTTCTCATTTCAATTAAGACTTTTAAGTGTTTTTAAACTGTCATTTAGCCATATTACACCTTAATTGTTTGTGTTACTCTTCCATGAAATGTTTCCAAATGGTTTTTACTCTGCCTGAGGGGATGGAAAAGGTCTTGTATAAAATCATCAAGTTATATAGAAATATTTGATGAATTATAATGACCATGAGGGCTTCTTCCAACATCTTAATTATCACTATGGTTGATCCAACTAACCGAAACTTTATTTCCCCTTGAACAACCCTGATCACTGTCATGATGCTTCTGCTTCATGACAATAAAAATATCATTATATCCATTTATTGTCCATTTGAACCAATTTGGGCAGAACTGTCACTTAATATACTTTTTCTCAATGTTTTAGAATATTTTTTTATCTATTAATATTTATATATTTTATCAGAAATTTTATTTTTCCTACTATAATAATGTTTATTTATGATTATATAAGGGTTTCTCCATCTTTATTTTTATGTAATACAAATTTCAAATTAAACCAGATTTTTTACCTATTTGTGAGGCACTGTTATTGAAGTCACTGATAAAGTGATTCATGTTTTTTGCCTTTTAGGACATTACAATATGGTTTCACTGATCAAAAGAATACACTGTTTAACACTGTTTAATGGCACCTTTCTGTTCCAATCCTGATCACTTATTTTACTAGCTGGTTTCCTGGCCTCCAGTCTTGCCCTTCTCCAACTGGTTCTCCACTCTGCTAACGGTGATCCTAATAAAATTCAAATGTGGCACTTCATACTCCAACTCAAAATCTTCTCATGGTTCCTCCTTTAAAGCTGTCTAAAATCTGCAGATTACTACTTCTTAATCCTTTCCCATTTATAAAATGTGACACAATTATAGTGAATTCCTAGAAATTTTAGGAATATACCATTCTTATTCCAGCTTAGGAATCTTCTTACATGTTAGCCTTTCTGCTTAAAGCATCCTTCACCACTAGTTTTCTCTAACAAGGCTCTACATGGCTAGAGTCTTGTTACATTTCTGACTACATTTCCTACCATTTCCTCCCTTATTCATTGCACCATAGTTTACTGACCTTCCTAATGTTCTTCAAAAGTATCAAGCACGTTCCTGTCCCATGGTCTTTACCTTTGTAGTTTTATCTGCCCAGGATGCACATTCCCCATTTCTATGACTTCCTCTTTCTTATCTAAAATACCATTTTGTCCATCATTTTTATGTGAGTAGTAGGTATTGTTCTCTTCATAGTTCCTATGAATGCTGAACATTGTATTATAAATAACTTATTTATTCTCTGTCTTGCTCAAGAGCAAAGCTTTATAAAAACAGGGACCATGCCTGTTTAACTGTCAGTGGCATTCCTATTAATTCAACCAACACTTGGTATTTCAAAGGATTCAGCAAATTTTTGATGAATGAATGAAATAAATGTCAATTTTTATTTACCATTCAAAATCCACTTTCAGTATTACTTAATTTATCAAAACTCACTTGACTTACCACCTCATAAATCAAATTACATTTTTTACTACTTACTTCTGTAATGCCTTCCTTAACAATACTTTCCATAATTTATGTGTAGTTCTTGTGTTGAATCCTATTTATCCTCTTAAGTAGCAAAATGCAATGACAAATATTTAACAGCAGGAAATTAAGGACTAGTTTTATAACAAATATTTAAATGGAACACAATAGAGAGATCAGAAATATACTCACATAAATATAGTCAAATGATTTTTGATAAAGGAACAAGGATAATCTTTTCAATAAATAGTGCTGGAACAACTAAACATTCACATGCAAAAAAATGAATCAAGACACAGACCTTAATCTTTCTCAAAAATGAACTCAAAATGGATTACAGATCTAAATATAAAATGCAAAGCTATAAAATTCCTGGAAAATAAGACAGGAGAAAACCTAGGTGACCTTAGATATAACAATGGCTTTTTTAGATATAACACCAAAGATGGAATCCACAAAATAAATAATCAATTAGTTCGATTTCATTAAAATTAAAAACTCTGCAAAATTGATCTCAAGAGAATAGTAAGACAATATATATCATCAAGGAAATGAAAAATAAAACAATGAGAAACCACTACACACCTATTAAAATGGCCAAACTCCAAAATACTAACATCATCAATTGCTGACATGGAGTAAAAGAAACTCTCAAGCATTGCTGGCAAAAATGCAAAATGGTACAGGCACTTTGGAAGACAGTTTGGTGGCTTCTCACAAAACTAAACATACTCTTACCATATGGTCTACCAAATGACACTCCTTGGAATTTACTCAAAGGAGCTGAAAAATTACATCCACACAAGAACCTACACACAGATATTTATAGCAGCTTTACTCGTAATTTCCAAAACTTGGAAGCAACTAAAATGTCCTTCAGTAGGTGAACGAATAAATAAATTATGATACATTCAGACAATGGAATTTTAATCAGTGATAAATTTTTTTTTTAAAAAAAAAAACATGAACTTTCAAGCCATGAAAATATGTGGATATTGGAACCTTAAGAGAATGTGGCAAAGTGAAAGAAGCCAATCTGAAAAGACTGCACACTATATGATTTCAACTGTGTGACATTCTGAGAAAGGCAAAACTATGGAGACAGTAAAAAAATCAGTGTTTGGTAGGGGTTGGGAGAAGGTGCAGGGATAAATAGGCAGAGTAGAAAAGATTTTTAGGGCAGTGAAACTATTCTGTACATTACTTTAACAATGAAGACGTGTCGCTTTTCATTTGCCCAAACAAGTAGAATGTAAAACACGAAGAGTTAACTCTAACTCAAACTGTGGACTCTGAGTGATAATGATGTGTCAGTATAGGTTCATCAATTGTCATACATGTATCACTCTGGCAGAGAGTCTTGATAATTGGGACAGTGGGGAGGCTATGCACATGTGGGGGCGGGGGATATATGGAAAATATGTATACCTTTCTCTCAATTTTGTGGTGATACTAAAACTCCTCTGAGAAGTAAAGCTTTAAAAAAGGAAAAAAATACTGGGATATCACAGCAAAAGTAAATAGTTAACTAAATTTCCCTTTTTCTTCAGCAGTCTTACCCACCTGCCACCATTTCTAGTGATAACAAGAAATGTAGCAAGTAGTAGTAGTAACTAAACCCAAAATGTCGATGCTGCATTTTAAACTGATTTACATTTCGGCACTACAGGCCTTTCTCTTGTCTTCCCTAATCACGAGTAATTGGAATATCCAAATACAGGTTTTGTTTTAATTTGTGGGTATATCTGGAAATCCTGGTAGTCTTTAAAATCATTATCAGTAAATATTTTTTTTCCTAAATTCCAGTGGATAAAAGGGTAGAATAAAGAGAAAGAGGACAAACAAGGAGAAAGTGTTAGTTTCTTGAAGCAAAAATGCTTATTTCTCTTCAAAACCCTTTTTTTTCACAAGTGTTCAAAAGCAGAATATAGAAGAAAGAAGGTTATTTTTTTTTCCCTTAAACACTTTATTGGTTGGTTGATCTGTGTGAACTATTAAAAAACCTGAAGAAAATATTAAATAAGAATTTAACAATTTTCCTGGAATCTCTATTTAAGTGGTTTTAATCAGATTCCAATTTTATAAAAATATATTTCAAGTTTAAATTATGTTCATATGTTAATAAAATTAATCTTTAAATAATATTAAATGTTTTCTTTAGAGAGAAAAAGACGAGTCATGAAAAAACTTTCAGCTTTTTAAAACAATTTGAGCAAAAGCTTTGATTAAAAAATATTCTATATTCCACAGTCAAATAAGATTCTCAGTGTGTAGATTTGAAAATGAGTAAAAATGTAAAACCTTATTATGATTTTGTATTCCTTCTCAATACCTTGTTGCTTTTATTTAGTACAATCACATTTGGGGAAATTTAAATCACTGTATGCAAAAAATGGTGATTAATATTTAATAGCTATTAGTACCGCCCCCCCCAACTCTCTTATTCTTAATAGAAGGCAGTGCATTCCAAGACTCCCAGTAGACGCCTGAAACTGAGGATTGAACCAAATTCTATATATATTATATTTCTTCCTTATATAGTTAGTCCTCATTTAATGTACTCAATAGGCTCTTGGAAACTGTGACTTTAAGTGAATTGATGTGGAAGGAAACCAATTTTACCCTAAGCTAATTGATGTAAACCAGAGTTAAGTTCCTATGGCAACTATCTGGTCACAAAAACATTACCAAATAAAGACACGAAATATTTCTAATATTAAATATTGGAATAAATGTTAGCTATATATACATTTAAGAAAGATTAATAAAAACAAGTAATATCATTTTTTTCTCAACTTAATTATTCCAGTTCAGGGTCAAGGGTGGCTCAAGCCTCTCCTAGCAGCTCAGAGCGCCAAGTAGGACCCAACCTGGACAAGACACTCTTCTGTCACAGGGCCACTCAACACTCACCCATACTCAGACTGCAATAGTTCAATTCATGGCAATTCACCTCATGTGCACATCCTTGGGATGTGGGAGGAACGCAGAGTACCCGTAGAAAACCCACCCAGACATGGGGAGAATGTGCAAACTTCATGCAGTGGTCCCAGCCCTAAATTCATTTTTTTCCTCATCAAATTTATAAAGAAATGACATTATTTGAGGACTTGCTGTAATATATACCTATGATAGTTTAATTTATAAATTAGTCACAGTAAGAGATTAATGACAATAATAAAATAGAACGATTATAGCAATATATTTTAATAAAAGTTATGTGAATGTGGTCTCTTTCTCTCTCTCTATCTCTCTCAATCTCTCTCAATCTCTATCTCTCTCTCATACAACATTTTATTGCACTGTAATCACCTTTTCACTTAAGGGTAGCACTTTATGGCTTCTCTTTGGCATAACCATACTACCATCATCACTACTCTTCCACTTTCGGGTCATTATTAAGTAAAATAAAGGCTACTTGAACACAAGCATTGTGCTACCTTGACCATTAAGCTGATCACTGAGATGGCTGCTCAGTGACTAATGGGCGGAGCTTCTACAGCATGGAAATGCTGAACAAAGGGATGAGTCACGTCTGGAGTGGGATGGAGCAGGACTCTGGAGATTTCATTACGCTACTCAGAATGGTGCACAATTTAAACCTTATGAATTGTTTATTTTTGGAATTTTTCATGCATTAATTTTGAACTGACCATTTTTGACATGTTTGTCCTGAACTACTTATTAGTAAACAGCCAATGCACTACAATTTACATTCTCTGTATATACTTTCTCCCTTTTTTTTTATCCTCCTATGTATAGTTTCAAGTCTAATCTCCATACTTATGTTACTTAATTATATTTCTTTAGGTATTTATCTTTTTCCAAGTGGTTTGAATGCATTTCCAATGGACAATTTGCCATTTCCGTTTGACTTTTTAATCAATATACTTAAAAACAGACTTCCGAGCAGCTCTTCAACAAATGTCATTTTTTCCTGTTCCTCATACAGTATTTCCTAGGTTGAAATATTTAAATCAGGGGTCAAAACTGACAGCCCATGGTTTGTAACAGAACAGAAAACATGTTTTCAGTTTGCTTGTTTAACATTTAGCCCTTATGATGTTGACCCTATATGCTATTAACAAATAAATAAAATTGGAAAGGACTTCAGTACTGGAGAAATAGAGCAGCCTTGGAGTACAGGCAATTACACAGCTAGTCCATAAGGCAACGTGTATGATTCACAGACTTCTTCCCTGCTAACAGATGGTCATGAACCTGTGTCAGCAGTCAAGGTACAGGTGAGTGGACTATGAGCTACATTTCAGTTCCCACTTACTTCCTTGGATGAAAGAACTGTGTTGTAAGTCAGCTGACCATCATACATGGTGAACCTAAATAAAGACACTGAGCACAAAATCATAGACTCAGGGCAAAGCTATAGAGATGGCTAATGCTGACAGGCATCCTGAAGGTGCTGATCGTGAGGCATCAGCAAGTGCTATTAGTGAGCCACTGGGATCCTGTAAGCATTAATTTGCAAATTCTGCACTGAATTACTCTGAAGAACAACCAGGAGTGATGTAACACATTACAACCACCCTCTACTCAGTTTCTTTCATAATTTTTTTTCTTTTTTAGCCTTCTGAGGAGTTCATCAAAATTATTGGTTCAGACACACTTTCTTCATATTAGAAAATCTTAAACGGTCCCATATAATCTACTTCCCTAGAGCATTTAGGGTCCTTCAAAAAGGTTCCCAAATAACAATTAAAATCTCATTATTCAGGACTTACCTACATGATCCTACATTCTAGTACAATTAAGACACCTGGTATTTCCTGAGTAACCATGAACATTTGACTATACTAGAATATTTATTTCATTGATATTACTTCTATTCTTCAGAGAATCTATACCTTCTACTTTTTCAGGAAGCTTTTCTTATTCGAAATGATTGTTACTTCTTCCTGCTTGTACTGCAATAAAATTTAGTTTATACTTCAGATAGGTTACAATATTTAACACACATTTTCTATATTTTAGATTATGTGAGATTTTGGAAATTACAAAATGCTACATATTTTTGATACACTTGGCTAATTTTGAACTACTCAATTCAAAATTCATTGAAGATAAGGATTTTCTATCTTACTACTTAAACTCTCATAATGCCTATCTTGATACTACTTATCATAATTGATGTGTACTTCCTGTATTAAATCATCTGAGTTAGGTTAACTTCGTGTAAATCAAAGTTAAGTAATTGAGATATTTTAGATTATATTTCTACCTTCAATTTTCTTAGATTACATCTATGTACAATACAATTAAATAAATAAATTTAATTTATTCAATAATATATCCAACAAATATTTACTAATACACTATTCTAGAAACCAGGAGAGACACTAGAGATGTTTTTCATGGAAAACAGACCAGATTGTTGTCTAATTAAATTAATTTCTCGCTTTTTTAATTGATTTTTTTTACCATTATGCTTACGATAATAAGTACACTGTTAAAAATATAATAAATTATGTCAAAATGTCCTTGTTTTACAGATAATCATACTGCTCTAGGTCCCTGTGAAACAATACAATATTATTATAATTTTACACTGTTTCGAAGACTAGAGTTGGTATGTAATCCTACTGTTCTAGGCCCCTCGGAAATGTTCTACAATAATGAGCTTCATTATCTTATGATTGCAGTTTCCTTATAAGGGAGAAGTCTTATTTTTCTTTTTATGTGTAGTGTTAAGCACAGTTCCTAACACAAAATAAAACTCAATACTTGATGTTAAATGAATACATGAATTATGTGAAAGGAACTTTTTGATTTCTCTTTCTTGTCAAATATAGGCCTTGATTAAGTGAATAACCAAGTTACTTTTCTGAAGATGGAAAGAGGAATATTTTATTTACATTTACAGACACACACATGTACACATACATACTTTTTTTTCATTTCTTATTATTGTAAGTTATATTGCCATAGGTACATGTGACCATAAACACGTTTCTTTATTACTGGTTGGAATTTATGAATTTGATTCGAAGATGACAGATACTATCCCTGAATAAAACATTATTCAATTTTCAAAATGTAAAGTTATTATTGACAAAAAAATCAACCTTAGGTTCAATCTAGACTGCAGAGCTATTTTCCAGTTTATAAAAAATAAGAGCAAAATAAGTTAAATAACACTACCAGGAAACAAACACAAATTCAAATTGTGTGAAATTTTACACACAAAAAAAACTGATCTGGTTTTTTTCAACAAGTCAATGGTATGAGAAAAAAAAAGAGAGAGAACACTTCTTTATATTAAAAAGGACTTAAGAAACATAACAATCAAATGTAATGTACAGACCTTACTGGGATTATGATGTCAATAGATGAACTGTAAAAATATATTCTTAAGACAACTAGGGAAAATGAATATGAGCTTTATATGATAAAATACTAAGGATGTTATAAATTTAGTTAAATGTGGTTATTTAAGAAAATATCTCTATTCATTAGAACTTGCACTAAAATATACTAGAGTAAATTGACAAGAATCCTAGAATTTTCTTTAGAAGGCTTTCACACACAAAAAATATATATATAAGAAGAAAAGAGTTGGGGGAAGGAGTTCATAAGAAGCAAGGGTGGCAACATCTTAATTATTGGGTCTAGCAGTAGGCTTCGTTATTCTCTTTCTTGTGTACAGTTTTGAAGTTTTTCATATTAAAACTTCATTTAATGGTGCCCAATATAAACTCAAGATCTCGGTACATTTCAATGTGGAGAATTAAATTGGAATGCTATTGAATGAATTTGTAAAACAATATGGTGAAATTGGAGGGACCACTTGGAGTGAGAAAGATATATTAAAACAAAGACATGCACAAATAAGATAGTCGTGAGGAGAGAAGCTTGTTTCAATCGCTGACAGCCTCGCAGGGAGAAATCTCAGCTATAGTACAGATTATTTTTCACTGTAGTCTCCGGATTTGGTGAAAGCTTGCACGCAGCGTGGAAAACCAGAAATGTAACAGATTTGTCCTTCTGCTGTGGCCAAATTCAAAGACAGCAGCGGAGGAAGGAGAGACGTGGTGTAGAGTTTACTAGCTATAAAAGGTATCAGAGGAAGACATAGCCTTGCTGTGAATGATAGAGGAAGCTGTGAGCAGCTAGAAATTTAAGAACAAACTGTAGACATTTTTTTATCAAGCTGTTTCCTAACCCGTGGTTAGCCTAAGAGGTGTCACATTATTAAGTGTCTATTCATTCAAGATTGAGAAAAAGAACATTATAATAATTATAATATCTATGATATTTTAGACTTTATTATATACCAAATATTAAATTAAGCATTTTTATTCATTATTTTAATTAATCTTTGCTCTCAGTAGGTAGATACTACTAGTACCATTTTAGAGATGAGAACACTGAGGCTAACAAAATTTAAGTAATTTGCTTAAGCTGGCAATAGGCAGAGGTGGAACTCCAACTCAAGTCTGTCTATCTGACCTCTACCATTTTGTAATTGACATCTGAGTATAAATAATTACCGTAATTTAGCTTAAAAGTAAAATCAATGTTATGTTAACCTGTGTTAACATAACATAAAAAGCATGTGTGCCTTTTAAAAAATACATCAAATATACATTTCTAAGATGTTCCTTAATATGAGTCATTTTTAAGACCACGCTGAGAAGAATTAAGTTCAATTATTATTACATAGATATTTTGATATAATTTAATTTTGTTAAAATTTTTTTTAAAGGACATTTTTAGGGAAAACTGTTTTTTTTCCTCTCTCTCTCTTAAACACAATAATGTTTTAATCCAAAAAATTCAAACCATAAACCAAGTGGTCTTCCTCCTGAGACAGTTTTAGATTCAATTATTTAAAAGTCAAACTGGAAATTGAAAGCGAAAAAGGGAGAGAACAGCAAACATGTTACTGACCTATTGCAGGAGTGATCTGACTTCATTACTGGATGTCTCTCATTCAGAGCCCCGTGCTCTCTCCCGAAACTTAAGCCTGCAGCAGTTAAGGAAACCACTGCCTGATGCAGCTGTGAAAGGTTCCACTCAATCAATTCTCCCAGAGTCTCTCTTTGCAGGTAAGAAGAGGTCAGCTTTACTGAATCACTTTATCATCAATTAGACAGTCATTAGGGTCAACAACAATTGCACTTAAAGGCAGAGTAATAACTTTAGCATTAAATGCAGATTAGAAACTGCTTTCCCATGAGAGGTCTCTCACAGAAACACTTTTCCAGTCAAAGTCTGCTAAGGGTCGCTGTTGCAGGCCCCTAAGAGTGTAAATACTTATGTATTTACAGAGAGAGTTGGTGAGCTCTGATGGGTGCATAGTTAACTGCACCTACACAAAGCTGTTGAATTAACATGTCCTCTTAGGTCACCTGCAAAATCCTCCCTCTAAAAGGACAGACTGGCCATTTTCTCACTTCTCACTGTAGTGACTGTAGAAAAGTATTCTTTAAAGTAAATGCTGGGTTCTTAAGTGTGGTTTTTATTATGTGGTAGGGCAGCACATAAAATTCAGATACCCTTTTTTTTTTTTTTCTAGTTTATCAATTTAGAAAAGGTATCTGAAGTGTTTAAAGGAGGTATGGCTTAAGAACAGAAGTGTACCAGATACAATCCTCTTCACAAGGTAATTAAAATGCCTGTCTAGGGGCCAATAAAAAAAAAATGGAAAATTTTGAATTTTCAGTTTTCAAAGTGGAGCCTCTGTTATCTCCCAGTCTTGAAATTCATCATACATCCTGGGAACTGGCACTATCTACTAGGTCCGCCTTTCATAACAGACTCATCCTGCCACAATATCTTCTATAAAAATAATTGAACACCGCAGTCAAGCACATTCCTCAGCCTACATGCATTTACTTTCCCAAGCCTTAAAATAATCAGTCTCTGATTCTCATTGTTATTCTTCCTTTAATTTAGATGAATGATATACATTATATTTTACATTTTAGGTAAGTCCATGTGCTATGATAATGCCATTGCCCAAGGATGATAGTTTATACTTATTGATTGCATATTTTATCCTCATTCAAATCCTTTGTTATTTTTATCCTTATTAAAATCCTTTAAGTTAGAGAGAGGAAACTTACCTTCCAAAATTTACAGCGGGAAACTAATCTAGAATACTTATTTTTGCCTCAGAGCTCAATAACAGTTCTAGTAGCTAACCTTCACTGTGCGCTTACTATGTGCTTTATGCAGATTAACGCAATCATCACTGAGGAGTAATTAGCTAGAAATAATCTTTGAGTATAAAATTAGAGGTTTAGTATGTAGGTGTGCAGAAAATACCGGTCAAAACTGAAGCTCTTGGGCAGATTAAATGCCTGCTCTTTCATGTACTATCCGGGCAATTCTCGGAAATGTAATTTAGCTTCTCTGTGCCGCAGTTTCCTCCTGAATATGTATAAATGTTTAACCTGGCAATAATGATAGTTCTACTTCATAGGTTAGATGAAAAAATGATATCTCTTTCTTAGCATAGCACCTGACTTATCCTAGTTGCTCAATACCTGTTAGATGCTATTACCAATATTATTATTTGTTTCCTCTACACGAATCCATGTCTTTAATTAAGAATACACAAGAGACCAGTACTTAGAGGTAAATTAAGAATTCATAGGATACTAGTACTTAAAAATAGATTATATCTTTTAACATTTCCATTCCATAATCTGAACCCACATAAACAAATATTAGTAAAGAGAAAAAAATAAACTTCATTTCATGACTATTCAGAAATTATAGATAATTCTAAAATTACTCAACAAATAAATTAGGGCACATTATTTAATTTAGACCAATTTAATTGTTCACTTGCAACAGTGAAATAACAAATCCAGATACTTGGTCACTGACATCGATTAAGAGACAAATATTTTCTGGGCTCTTGGCTAGGAAGATAGGGACACAGGATAAATGGGACTTGGGCCACAACTTCATAGAATCCAGAGGCAAACTCAATAGGCTGCTTTTAAAACAACCTGAGAAGCGTGATGATAGAAATATAGACAGACCTTTACAGGAGTGACCCTAACTGGGAAGGTGACAGAAATGTCCTAGAAGAATTGGTAAACAAGCTGGGTGGGAATTAGTGAGATGACAAGATGAAGCATAAACCTGTAAACATAGAAGCAGGTTGGCTTCTAAACATAGAGACAGCATGGCTTACACACAGAATTCCAGAAATCCAGTATTGATAGAGTAGTAATGTCTGACTGAAAAAAACAAGAGATTAGTCTGGGGAAGGATGCAAGGGTCAAGTGACACAGAGTTAGCTCTCTTATGCTAAAGGGGATAGCTTGCTCTTTATCACGATGGCAATGAGAAGCATTTGAGTTTTGCTAGCAAGAGAACAAGGTGAAACCTATATTTTAGACATATTATTTTGAGAGCTGTAAAAAGGTGAACTACTGGGCTGGTGTTATGTGAGAGGGGTACAGGAGGCAGAGGGAAGAGTTAGGAGTTATCACACTACTTAAATAAAAATTTTTGAGCTAAACTTGGGGAATCTTGCCAGTAATGTGAAGCATAAATAACATAACTCATGATGATCTAGGAGAAAAACACAAAACTGTGACTACTAATTAAATAACAGTAAACCACCCAAATAAGAAAGTGATTCAGGAACAAATGTGTCTTGTTAATTAATGAAGCCTTATTCATCGATCTTACAGCTACTGAAAGAACACAGTCTGACTCACAACAGGATCTGTTCTAAGAGCATCATAGTCAGCTGGTGCCCTTTGAATCGACTCTGGTGTGAGCCAATCCAATACGCCAGCCGAGGGGCTTATTCAGAGTCTCATTCAGAGTTTCTGAACCTCGGCACTATTGAAATTTCAGGCCAGATAATTCTTTGTTGTGGGGGATTTTCCTGGGGATTGTGGGATGTTTAGTGGCAACCCAGGTCTCTACCAACTTGAGGACAGTAGCATTCCTCCAGTTATGAAAAGCAAAAATGTCTTCAGACTTTGTCAAATGTCCCCTGGAAGACAAAATAATCCTCAATTGAGAACCCTTGGTTTAATTCATCTTGAAAAATGCTAAAATAGTCTCACTACCACAGTGTACACTGGACCCAGTTTACTCTAAAAATTCTATGAGATGTAGTTGTGTATGTGTGTGTGTGTGTACAGGCATCAGAGAACATGAGGATAGTGGAAAATCACCACTGGGTCTTATAAAGAACCTGTTCCAATGCTATTTTAGCTCCTCTCCATCAGATAAGCTTATTTATAACTGAACGAATCACATTAAAAAAAATCTTCTGATTTATATTTGATTTTCTCTCTTTAAACAATCGAAGGTATTATTTTCTGGAAATTAAAACAATGCATGACTTGTTACTATAAACACATTTAGAAATTGTTTCTAAAATTTCATGTGAGTAGAAATTACTTGGTTGCCTATTCAGTGTTCATGTTCTTAAAGCAGATTCTCTGAGCCCGGAGATTTTCTTTATTGGAATGGTATATAATGGTGTGGTTTTCTGATATTTCTGTTAATGTTACTCCAACTAAGCAGTGCATGTCCTAGAAAATTCCCAGGAGAGAAATCTGAATTGCTCTTACTGACCTTCTGACACTTCCAGCTCTACTGGCGGTTCCCGTGGTCACAGCCATGGTAACTCTGATAGATGCATCCGGCACTGAGGTTGATTATTAAATTCCCAGGAGAGTGTACTAAACTCCTAGGAAATGACCACATATTCCATATACCAATAGCAAGATATAATTACTAAATAGGTTAGAGCTTTATGCAACCTTAATAGCGTTATCATATACAGAATACAAAAAAGACAAAAAAAAAGATTTTCTACAAATTTCTACATTTGTCAATGCATATCTAGAAAAAAATAGTTGCTTCTGATGATATGTTTTTCAGAAGAAATTTGACAGATTAGAGTGTGTCCAGAGAACCACTGGAATGGTGAGTGTCCTAGAAAGCGTACATTCTGCTCATCCTGTTTTACTTGTTAATACTGACATACTAATAACCTGGAAAACTCTATTCCACAACATAGATAGGGAACTCATTATTGCTAGGAATATCGTCATATGGTTCCTCCAAATATAGTTGGTAAAATCCCAACCATAAAAAAAGATAGTTTGTGCAAAATGAGGCAGGGTTGTGCACAGTGTAAATACAGTTGGTGAATGTCAGTCACTCTGATGATATTTTATATGTGGGTGGTGTGAGCATGCTCTATGTATTTAAAACGGATTATTAACATGTATTTTGCAACCCCACAAACATGCTTGCTACTGATTTTTGCTCATTTAACTCCAAGCTCACCTCATTGTTATTGCTGCTAACCAAACTGAATACCAACTGAGAACAACGACTAGGCCATACAGACATCAGAAAAGAGCCCTGCCTGCTGAGCTTACATTTTTCATCCTGAACTGGGATAAAATTGATGTAATGCAATAGAAGGCTACAGAAAAATGAACATCATCATGTAGATTTTGCTAGTTCTAAATTTAATTTAAATATAACATTTAAGTGTATATAGCAGCCCTCTAGTATTATACATTTCTTCATTGTTTTACAGGGAAATTTATTTTTGTTTGGAGACAAAAGCCTTTCCTAGTTAAATGGTGAAGTTATCTAAACTTGAAACTCTGTAATACTTTATGTGAAGTAAACAAACAAAAAAAAATGTGTAACTATCATAACGTAATAGTTTTATTTAAGAAACCTATAAGCATAATCACATCTAAACATGAAATTAGATTACGTTTATATAGAAAGTATTATCTCAATTTAGTATTTGCCAGATGATTCTCACCAAACATATTAATCCACTGAAATGTCTCTAAGTACTGTAGCTTTTAATTTTTCTCCTCTTAGGCTTGTGTCACTTTGATATTCATTGTACATTTTGACAGTCTCCAAGAAGATTTTAAACGTTATTCTTTTCCTCCTTTTGAATTTAAAACTATATAAAATCTATTTGAGTATGTTAAAAGAAAAAGCACTTTACATTATAAATCTTATGTGATTATCTCAAAGATTTTTATTCAATATAAATTCAAGCCAGAGGGAAATAAGAAATACCAAAATATTATATTATCAAAAATGCAATTTGCAATAGAGTTTCTTTATTAAAATCGCCAATTATTATTTCACATAAAATTTAATTGAGGTCAATACCCTTCTGGCAAGTTATTTCAAAATTCTTTCTCATAATAAAATTTGTTATTGTCGCATCTTCCACATCAATACTTCTTTCCCATATATGTGTTTTTTATATCTATTTATAAAGATAATAGGCATCACCCATAATTTGATTGAATTATAATCAAGTTATATATTTAAATACATGTCTAGGTAATGTGTTCCTCCTGTTTTCTCTCTGTTAACACAGTCGACAACATGTGGGAGCCCTTGCCTATCCTGGGAAGTAACCCTTGATGAGCCAAAATTTCTGCTCATTCTGAACAAATGAAACAGGTATACTAATTATGTTCCTGGAGAAACTAATGTCTCGGAATATGTGAAATGTTGACACTCTAACATAAGTTATGCATCATTACTCACTTCACTACAAACACATACCTTATGCTTGTTTAGGGAGCAGTCATTTCCCTGCTGAGGACTACTTGCCTATAGGAAACACTGGTTTCACTGACCTTGAACATCTGTTGACGAAGATCATTTCCATTGAAGTACAAATAGTTTATATGGTCCATGATCAAAATACTTAATGTGTTGGGGTTGTACAGAAATTTGAATTGACAACAGTCTATTATGGTATTTGGAGGTCAACTACCAACTTTTTTCCTCCTTTCTCTTCTCCTTTCTATAAACACTGATTAATTTTATGCCAGTCGCTGTGCTCTATATAGAGAATTAAACAATAGATACAACGCAGTCCTCACTCTGTAAGAGCTAAGAGCTCATTACAAAAGACTGTCTTGTAAATAGGCAGTTATATTGATGTGTTTAGCTTTATTGTAGAGAGACAAAGCACACAGAAGACCAAGGACTACTCATGGCTGTGGTCTAAGAGCTAGAAATACAGATTGTTTGAAGAGAAATGTCAACATCAAATAAATAGTAAGTCATAAAAAAATATACATTTCTCTTTTCAACTGTGAGATTTGTTTCAGAAAGATTGACAGTAATGTGATGTTTTATATCAGGAATTCTATTTTTCTACTAATATCTATTTTAAAATGGCAAATTTATTCCCACAACAGGAAACATCATAAACGATAAAATAAATCCATTTAAAGAAATAAAACATTATTAGGCATGAGTATGCTAAAGTCTATAATTGATATTGTTTTGGGGGCACAAATATTTTCAGAAATGTCTCACTTATGGACTCTTATCGTGTGTCTCTGTGCTCTATTTCTTTTACCTTTCAACTTGATTGTTCCATGCGTGTATCCAGTGAGAACTGCTCACATTTTCCCTGACTCACAGAAAAGCAATAAATGTTAATTATTATATTGTTACTATTATTGTTGTTACTGTTGTTATGATGATTATGCCTAAAAATTGAGGCTCAATTTCACATGATATGAGTGGATAGAAATTTCTAACAAAAGGTCTGTGAACTTATAGTTAATCTTGATATAAGCATCTATTGCATTGTATTAGTCTTATAGATAAAACAATTTAGCCATAGAATTAATTAGTGAAATGACTGAATTAAGGTCAACCAGCTAATTGTTGGATTCAGCTCAGTTTTCCTGAACAGTGTGACATTGTTAGAGAGTATCAGCTTTGGGGTAAAAGAAGGATGTGGTCAAAACCCAGATTAATCACTTTCTACCTTTATGAACTTAATTTCCTTTATGCCTAAATCCTGTTGTCTTTAAAATAGTATAGATTTAGTCAAAAAGATTCATTAAAGTTGTACATATAAAATGTTTCATACTGTATATCATAGTGTGTACTCAGTAAATTACACTTTTTTTAAAAATTCTTATCAATGAGTAACATTACCTCACTATGTTCTTTGCTAGCCTGAATATTTTTAAATTTCAAATTTCAAATTCAATATATGATTTTGTCTATTATTCAGCCAAACCCATGAATTCAAAATCTTATCACAAATAAATGATCCCATGTTTTATTAGTTTCAGGTTCCTAAGAATTAAGCATTCAAATGGCTGAAGAGATACGGCTTTGTGAATAGAGTTTAACAGTTGAAGTAAACAGTTGAAGTAAACCTTATATATAAAAACTTCTTAAGTTTACTTCAATATATTTTTATTTTGAACTATTAACATAATTAATTGCTCCATTTTGTACTGTTGAGTAACCTCTATTGGCTATAAGATTTTTAACTCAAATAGGTATCTCACCGATTCTTGGTAATTGACTTAGAAAATTAGCAAGTTAAGAAAAATTCTGCAGGTTAATATAAAAGAATATAATGAACACTTAATGGGTACAGGAGAAAGAATGTTAGCATAAATTTCATGATTTGTCATTTTTAGTTAATAAAATATGAGAATGAAATTCTTATTACAATGTTTTCAGTACATTAACCAAATCTTATTATCCCAAACTCACATGGGCCTTTTATATAACTTAGCTTCTGTAGCTCATGACTGCATTTATTAATTTATTAATTTTGGAAGTAGTAAAAAATAATACATTCCTCAGGCTTTATTTGAAATTACAGGGCATGGCAGAAAGTAATTTATATTTATTTAGTATCTACTGTATGCAGATTTTCATTTATATACAATTTAATCCAATCTTCAATTAATCCAATTAAGAGAGTATCATTTTGTCCATTTTATACAAGGGAGAACAACTTTTGACATAGTTAATGTCCATAACATTTTAGATTACTAGGGGAAAAACCAGAAATCGAATTTGATTTATCTGATTGGAAGCTAGTGCCTTTTATACTCTACATCTTTCTGCAGCATGTGAATTGATATTAAAATATTTACCATGTTTAAAGCAATGACCTAGCTAAAATCAAAGTTATACATTGGGTTTATGCTTTAATGAATACATTAATTCATCAATACATATTTATAGTTTGGGCATGGAACTCATGACTAGTATATCACAGTGCTTAATCAAGACCTCCACTCAGATATCTAGTAAGTTCTGGAATTTGACCAAAACTCATCACCTACTGCCCCATCTCCCAAAGCCCAGCTACCCCTGCAGACTCCCATCTCAATAAATGAAAATTCCACCCTTCCAGCTCTTCAGGTGAAACAATTGGCTTCTTCGTCAAGTCTCTTATATACCACAACCAATCAGTCAAGAAATCTTTTTAGTTATTCTTCCAAACTACATTCTTCATGTCACATAAACTTCAACACCACAGTTCTGATCTAAGACACCATCTCTTCTCACTTTTTTTATTCCAGTGTGTGTGTTTTTATTTTAATACCATTTCTCTGCTTCTTCTGTAATAAAAGGTTCCTCTACAGTCTATTCTCAACCCAGTTGTCAGAAAAGGACAGATTCTTTCATGTGGATGGCCCAAACTCTAGTGACTTCTCATTTTACTCAGAATTAAAGTTGAAGTTCATACCATTGCCCACAGGTTTGCCCATGATCTGACTCTCCACTTACTCTCCAAGCTCCTTCCCCCAGGCTCTGCCCTCACTCACCCACTCTAGCCACACTGGCTACAGTTCTTCAAACATTTCAGACACTCTGTGGCATCATGGCCATCATCCTTTCTGTTCAGAATGCATTCCCCTTTGCTATCTGAGTGACTCTGCCACCTCTTTCAGGATTTTGTACAGATGCCTCCACTTCAGAGAGGCTTTCTCGGAGGTTCACATTCCCAGCGGATGGTAAACAAGATGGCACTGCCTTCTTGTTTCAGCTCTCATACTGTAAACAAGAAAGTATTTTCTGGTTTATAGACTGCCAGGTTTTTCACATTTTTTGTGCCTTTTGTTGTTGATTTTGCTGTTCAACTCATTTCCCATTTGCACCGAGAATACTCTCCTGGGGCACATGCGGCTGCATAGTTTGCTCTGAGTTAACTCGCAGATTACAGTTCTAACCTTACCTACAAAGCTTACCACAAAATAGATTGTTTTTATTATTATTTTTGCATCATTCTAGTATATTGCTAGTCTTTGGAAACAAATGACATCTCTTAATTTATAGCATTCTGTTTTTAGTAGTGGTATTTCCATTTATAAAATACAGTAATTCTCAATCGCTGAAAATGTCAAATCCTAGAAAACCTAGCATTCCTACGTGTGATGTTAAATTAACACTGGCAGTGAACTGAGCTTTTTTTTTTTTCTAAGTGGGAATAGAGTTAAAATGACCTCCAACCATAGTGCTGAGGACTGTCTAGTGTTCCTAAGAGCAAGAAGGTTACAATATGCCTTATGGAGAAAATAAATGCTTTAGATAAGCTTCTTTTCGGCGTGAGTTATAGCGCTGTTGGCCATGAATTCAGTGTTAGTGAACTAATGATATATAAAAAATAAAGTCTCTTTGAAAAGAAGCACACGTAAAACAAGGTTATATATTGAAAAATGGATGAAAATGGTATGACCAGAGGCTCTCAGGAACTTAACCCACTACTTATCCTAGAATCAAAGGTTCAGTAGTCACAATGTAATATTCACAGCATTTCAGAGAACATAACTACCACAAATAATAAGAATCAACTGAATTTTTATTTGTTTATCATTTATTGCCTGCCTATTACCAGAAGAATGCATCAGGGCAGGGACATTTTTTGTCTCATTCATTACTGTGTCCTCAGTTTTGAGAAATAATAGATCAATGAATATTTGTTTAATACAAATATGAATGAATACCTGGACCAATTATTATGAATAATGAATAAATTATAAATAAATGTAAGTAAAATAAATATCTAAATATAAAATAATCATAAATAAATAATAAATAAACACATAAACCAATTACGACTGATACACTGTTTATTATAATAGGATCATAGAATTAATAGATAAATAAAATATGGGCATTTCACAAAGTAGTTTAAATTCAAGTAAATGACAAGCTGTCCTTCCCTTTCCAATCTAGCAGGTATATTTCATACCAATTTAAGAGACTGATTGTTGATTCTTTCTGTGAATCTTCCTCGGGTAAGAGACAAGGTGATCTTCAGCATTTACTTTTAGTACCAGAACATAAACTTTAACTTGAAGCATCTGACTGCATTTGCTCATTACACATTACTGTTGTAACAGCAGTAATGTGTAGCGTTATAAATACACAGCTTTTTAAAGTCTTACGTGCTCTTAACTCACTACTTGTGTGATATCACCTTGATGTTATTAGTTGTATGATCTTAAGCAAGTGACCCAACCTCTTTGGGTTTCAGTTTGCTTGTTTTTTAAACGGAGAAAATAACACCACCTCACTTACTGGATTTAATTAGTATATGTAAACCACTTAGAATAATGTGTTAACAATTAGAATCCTTCCTGCATGGAAAAAGCCATACATTCATGAAGCTAAAAGTAAAAACAAAACAAATAAACAAAACAAGTGATACGATAAATAAAAGCTATATGGATATAAATTTAATTTACTGTAATATTTTAGGATAGTTTACTGTATAGATTTAAATTTTTTGTATTTAGTTTAGATTTTTATTAGAACTTCAAAATTTTGTAGCAACATATGCAAATGTGCTCAGATGTTCCATTTCAGTGGTTACATCATTGTAAATTAAAATGATTACTGTGAATATCTATCTTCTTTCAAAAGCTAGCGAATTTTCTGTTTTTGAGCAAAAGTCTCTTTGAAAAGAAGCACACGTAAAACAAGGTTATATATTGAAAAATGGATGAAAATGGTATGACCAGAGGCTCTCAGGAACTTAACCCACTACTTATCCTAGAATCAGGGGTTCAGTAGTCACAATATGGCTATAATATAATAATATTTTTTATATTATTTTATATTTTTATATTTTATATTTTTGAGCAAAAGTGGATTATGTTAATGTGTTAACTCTTGAGGTACTCTCCATTCCTTTAATTTTCCTTATTCAAAATTATTTAACGTTAACATAATACAAGGTTCTTATTAATTTAAATGTGCACCTGTTTTGCTTTGTCTGTCACAATTCAGTAGAAGGAAGACACCCAGAGTCCCTAAAGACCTCCTCCGCCCTTACTGCAGTGGATGGTTCACTGTCTCAATGTGTTCTGGGTGGGTGCTATTTTGTTAAATAACATAGACTGGGTGGCTTAAACAACAAAAATGTGTTTCTCACAATTTTGGAGGCTGAAAAGTCCAAGATCAAGATGCAGGCAGATTCAGTGTCTTGTGAGAACCCTCCTCCTGGTTTGAAGATGGCCCCTTTCTTTCCATATCTTCACACGAGGGAGAGAGATCATCTCTCTTGTACTTCTAAGGTCACTAATCTCATTATGAGGGCTCTACCCTTGTGACCTAATATCTCCCAAAGGCCCCACATCCAAATACCATCCCAATAGGGATTAGGGCTTTGAAAGGTGGATTTGGAGAGGACACAATGTTCGGTCTATAGCATACACTCTGATGATATAAAAATCAGATTTCTATGACTGATGTTTCCTACTTTTAAGGCTCCATTTCTATCTATTTCAGCACGGTTTGCAGATAATCAAAAGAAACAATGCTCTTACAATCTAGCGCAAGAGTTCTGACACTTCCAAAATGATATTATTCATGAAAACTGCATATTGGAGTAAAACTAATCTGGTATATAGGATAAAAACACTCTGCTTTATTCTACAAAGTTGAAGCTATATTATTAAATATATACTGACATTTTGAGTATTCTAACTTTCTCCTAAGGCTCCCCCTTTTTCTGCAGGCAGCAGTAGTGGTGATAATAGAGTGATTATGCTAATTAAGGAACTTCTTTCTCTGTTCTTGGCACTAATTTTAATGAAGTCAGTCATATAGAGAAAGACAAATACCACATGATTTTACATACATGCAGAATCTAAAAAATAAAATAAACAACAACGATGACAAAAAATGAAAACAAACGCATAGATACAGAGAATATTTTGAGGGCTATTAGATGGGAGGGAGGTTGAGAGGAATGGGTGAAAAAAGAAAAGGATTAAGAAATACAAGTGGATAGTTACAAAATAGTCATGGAGATATAAAATGTAGCATAAGGAAAATAGTCAACGATGTTGTAATAAATATGTAAGGGAGAAGAGGGGTGCTAAACTTAGTGGGGTAATCACTTGAACTGTAATCACTATGCTGTACAATTAAAACGAATAGATTATTGTATGCTAACTATAATTGAAAAAAATCATTGAATTGTACAATGTAAATATAGTCAATTAATTGCCCACTATATTTCAATAAAACTGGGGGAAAAATATTGTGTAAGGCTTTGAATATCAGAGAACTTGCTTGTAAAACTGTTTAGAGCCTTTTCGACACCATGAGGATAGTTATTTTCAATAAAGATTCAATTACTTTAATAATTATCGATCTATTCAGATTTTTGATTTACTTGTGAATCAATAATGGCAATTCATATTTTTTCTAAAACAATTTCAATGAAGACTCAAATATACTGACATAATGTAGTTATTGGTATTTTTTCTTTTTTTAAAGAAAACTACTTCATCCATTTCTTTGTTTATTGGAGCTTTTTATTTATTTTTCTCCTCTTGTCCAGAGTTGCTAGGAGTGTCTATTTTGTTCTTATTTTCAAAGAACCAGATTTTTAAAATTAGTCTATTAACATATGCTCTTATTTTTATTCTTTTTTACTTTTATTGAGTCAGGTTCAGTTTATTGTATCTAACTTCTTGAGTTCAATATTTTAATTCTCAACCCTGCTTGGTACAGTTTTAGTAGTGTGCAGTATTCTAAATATACAACAGTCTTTCATTTAAAAATATTTCACAATTTCCATTATGATTTTTCTTATTGAAAAGTTTATTTGTGGGTTCCTAAATATATGTTTTATTTTTTACAACAATTTCTAATTCTATTAAATTATAGTGTGAAAATATGGTCAGCATGTTATTTACTTCCTACGGCCTAGCCAGTGTTCAATTTTCTTTGTATCCACATGCAGTCAGCCAATCACTTCCATGGGTTCTGCATCTGCAAATTCAACCAACCAAGGATTTAAAAATGTTTTGTTGTTGCTGATGTGTACTAGGTAGTTAGACTTGAGATGGTTGCTTCTGTACTTAACATTTAACAGACTTTTTCCCCCATGATTATTGTTTAAGTAATAGAATATAACAACTATTTATGTAGCATTTACATTTATTAGGTATTATAAATAATCAAGAGATAATTTAAAATATGCATAGGATGTGTGTAGGTTATATGCAAATACAATGTCACTTTCTATATAGGACTTGAGCATTTTCATAGATATTGGTATCGTAAGGGGGTCCTGGAACCAATTCCCCAAGGATACCAAGGGATGGCTATATGATTGGAAACACTGTGTTTGTCTAATCTGGGGAACATGAGTGGAGAGTTCTAGATATGTCATGCAAAATTAGCTAGTCATTTGTAGCATTTAAAACTTCTTTTTGAAAAAGTTTATTTTCCTTTATCTGCAGATACATCAATTTCTGAAAGAGAGATGACAAAATCTCCCGCTGTGATTGTAGATGTATCGATTTCTCTTCTTAGTTCTGTCTGTTTTCCTTTAAATAAATGTATTTACATCTGATATAAGATACAAACATAAGTGTTATATTTTTTCTAGTTGATGATTTTATAATTGAATATAGATCTATTTTCTTTAATTAGCCTTAAATGCAACATTTAATATTAAAATGACTAAGCCAGATATCTTTATTTTAGCAAATTGTTGGCATTTTGCCCAGAAATTTACTGAATGATATATATTTTGGGGAGTAACTTTTAAATAGCACTTATATTAATATTTAATTTAAAAATAAATCTCTTTTAATGAGAAAGTTTGGACTATTTACATTAATGTGATTACCGTTTTATTTTGAATTTTTCTACCATCTTATTTTATGTTTTCATCTTGCCATAAAATTAGCTTACCTTTTTCTTCTTTACATTTTATTAATGAATTGATTCAAGGTTTTTTAGTCCTTATTCTCTTCTATTTATTTCAAATTTATCAATTAGATTTTTCTTCTTTAAACCTTTTTCATATACATTATTGATTTAATAATATCTAAATTTAATCAATACTAATATCTTCTGATTTTTTAAAAAACCTTTTGAAATTTTAACTCTCATCTTTTAACTTAATTTTCATTATATTACTATTATTTTACTTTCAGCTTTTTAACTCCCTGTGGTTTCATTTTTTTTTTTCTGATTTGCTGTTGTTAATAGTAAATGATTATTTAGGTTTAACAACACATTTAAACAACCCCTTTACATGTTATTAAGTCATCAATCCCTTCCTGCCTCCTGGCTTCAATTTCCCTCTTATTGAAGTATATCCTTTATTATTTCTTTCGGCCACTATCTCTAACTAGCATGTGGTTATCTACTGCCATGACTAACTAATCCAAAACTTAGTGGCTTAAAACAATCACCATTTCGTTCTATCTCATGTTTTACGGTTAAGAATTTCTGGCAGGGCTTGGCTAGCTGATCCTGCTATTCCACATAGTGTTTGTTGGATTACTGATACTATTCAGCTTGTAGTTGAACTAGCCCGAAAGTTTCAAGACAGCCTCAGAAGGCTGGTACTTTGCCATGGAAGGCTAGATGGCTGAGTCCAGTGGAGGGACCTCCCCTTTCCATGCTACCTCAAAATCTGTCCATGCATTCTTTCCAGCTTGATTGTCAGACTTCTTACATTGAGACTCAAGGCCTTATAAAAATGTATCAGAAGCTTCAAATTCTCCTAAATGCTTAGCTCAGTACTGGCATAGTGTCTCCTCTATATACTCTATTTTTCAAGCAGTCACAAGCCAGCCCTGATCAATGGTGTGGGGCAATAGACTACCTCACCATGGGGAAACTGCTTATGTATTCTGTGAGGGAAGAAGTAATAGGAATTCAAGAGACAGTCTCCACAACCAGAAAACTCTTAGTCTTTGTTAGAAAGAATTTTATTTTGTTCTTGCTCTTGTAATAATTGTTTATCTATCTATGTATAGAGTTTTAGGTTGATCATTGGTCTCCCTTGATAATTTGAAGCTATCATTCCATTGCCTTCAGAATTTTATAAATTATGGAAAGTATCTTAGCAGAGTACCTCCTGTTTCTTTTAGGTAGTTTCTCATTTTTTTTTTTTTTTTTTTTTTTTTTTTACAAATTTATGACTTTCCATTTTCCATTGAGTGTTTTGACGTTATGATATATTAAGTGCGGATTGCCTTTTCTTTACCTTGTTTAGGAGTCAAGGAGCTATTTTAATCTGAGAACTCATTTTTTATTTTTTAAATTCTAGAAAATAATCTAATATTATCTAACGGAAAATTCCACTCCCTTATTCTTGAAATGTTGTTCTTTAGAACTTCTTGTAAATGTGTACCCGAACTTCACATATCTTTCATTCTAGCTACTTCTTTATATTCTCCATCCATTGATTTTAGTGTTTTCTAAATTGATTTCTATAAATCTTTCAATGTACTGATTCTCTCTTTAGCTATGTCTACTTTACTTTTTAATCCACCCCGGAAGATTTTTATTTCAATACCTATTATTTTATTTATAAAAATTTTTTGGTCCTTTTATAAATGTAATCATTTTTTCATTGTATACTGTTCTTGTTTTATAGCTGATGGAGTTTATTTTATATATTTAAACACTATAAAGATACTATAACCCTTTTCAGATTATTATCTCATTATATAAATTTCTAGTGTTAATTGCCCTATTTATTGTGATTATTGAATATTCCTCATAATACATTCGGATAGAATTATTTAATATTTGCCTCTGCCAGGGCTATCTTGATTTCATTCTTCTCACATAATTTTTCCTCATATCTTGGTGTGAGGTCTTAAAACAAGGGGAAATGTAAGTTTGATCCACACTTGAGCAGAGACCGGACTGCAAATTTGTGTGCTTCTTTCCCAGGTTGGACAACAAAACTTTCATCCTTGTTTTATGAATGAATTAGCACTCTGAGGCTCTTGGCTCTCTGGAAGAAGCCTCATTTCCAGCAGTTCTGAGACCTGTATGCATATCCTTCAGATATATTAAAATTAAACCTCCTAACTGCTGAGGCTTAAATCCATGGAGTTAAACCCCTAGATTGTCCATCCCTTTTTGTTGAATTTCATTTTTTTTTCTGGCACTCTGATACTAACATTTCTTTCTTTTAAGGACATGTGTGTGTGTGCACATGCACGTGGGTGTATGTATATGTTTACGATATTATATGTTTATAATGTTAAGTGTTCATTTTATCTTAGGCTATTATATTTACTCAATCTTCACTAATTTTGGGTCTCCCACTCTCAAATTAATAATATTCATCTGATGGGAGGGGAGATATTAAATGAAAGAAAATGTCTACTTTTTTTTTCTTCACTATGTAATTCATCTCACAGATTTATGGTTCTTGCATATAAAATATTTAATCAATCAAAATTAAAAATCTATCTGTTCGATAAAAATATATTGAATGGAAAGTATAAGAGATATGAAGCAGGAGATCAAATATTTAAAATTTGATAATTAGAAGATTGTAAGGAGAATGAGCCCTCATATTTATCACAGTTAGATAATCTGTTACATAACAAGTCTTTTGATTGGAGAAATATCTTGTTAGAATTAAGGGCAGGAGAACATTTTAACATATTTGAAAGAAACCTGAACTAAAGGGATATTTTGCTCATTTTCTTCAATTCAGTTGTGCTCCCCTGCTTTGCCCTTAGTTTATAGCAGTATCGGTCAGGGCTCGCAACCAGCTGTAGCTGTCAGTTCACCTCCATTCAACATGTTATGAAAGCAGAAATCCGTGCCCACCCAGAATTAAAAAAAAAAGACACAACCTAGTAACAGAAATGTATTTCCAATTCCATTTGTACCCCTCTAATCAGAATGCCTTTTTTATTTTGTAGATGAATAAGTCACTTTTAGATTTAGCTATTATAATCCTTTTATTTTTCAAATAAGAAAGTGGCAGAATAGAAAAAAAAATCAGTAATAAAAAAATATTCCTTAAGATACATCTCTTATACTTGCATTTTCTATAACACAAGATAAACAAATTATACACGTCCCTTTTAAAAACTATGTTGTGGGGGGACCACAGAAAACTCATTTATTTTTGTGGCTCCTGGTGTCACCCTGATCAGAATTTCTACCAAAAATATTGAGTCCAATATCAAAATCATAGAAAATAGCTGCCTTTATTCGAAGACTTTGGTGTTTAATCCTTTGAAGCATATGAGAAGCAAAGATACGCTATATGCAAAGTAAAATCCTCTGCTGTCTTTGAAAATACCAAAGGTAACTTTTAAGTGCACTTACCATTTTCATCTTTACAGATAAAATGTCTAGTAGACAGGCTTATAGATGTTCATGGGTTTCTCTACCACTTAAATATTTTTTGAAATGAACAACACAAATAGTTATTGTTTTTAAAAGTCATATAGCACTTTAAAAATACTTCTATGTTAGATACATATTTTTAACTCTGTTAACAAATATTACCTGCCGAAATATATCCGTGTGTTTAAGTATACACATTTGAAGCCACAATACCTAAACCCTATGCATAATATTTAGAGTTTAGCACAAAAGGTAACTAATTATATCTTGCATACTTTGTCATATAGGTATACATATGCTACTATATGTCACAAATGAACATGTTTAAACATATTATATATTTTATCATTTTCAGGAACTTAAAAATGTTTTATTTAAAACATGTTTCAAACAGAAATGTAAATATAAACACACAAAGCAAATTTTTCTGATGGTTATTTTTTGGTCTTATGTAGCAAAAGACCAAATTTAATTTTCCTGGAAAATCTTTTCATTATTAATAATGTTTATTCTTCAAATTCAAGAAAAGTTGACTTTTAGAAAATATACTTATTTGCATATGTGGACTATGACAGAAAAGGGACGGAGAGCTTGTTCCTTTATATAGAGACCATGTGACTGATTCTTTACTTCTAAAGTGGACTTTCCAAGCTGAGTAGACAGTATTGGCAGAAACAAAAGCATTTGTCCCATCAACTGGCTATTGTGAAGTTATAAAAATAGATGTGGTGAAAAAAAAAAATTCTAGTTTCTTGATTTCTTCTGATGTTCAGTGTTCAATAATCAAGATGAATGCACTTACTCTCTCACCGCCTTCTCAAAAAGACTAAAGGATGCTCCTGCCCATATAATTTTTGCTTTATTCTCAGACTTTAGCAGGCATCAGAATCACCTAGATGGCTCGTTAAAATGCAAATTGTTGAGCCCCACATCCAGAGTTTCTGATTCAGTAAACCTGAGGAGGTGCCAAGAATTTGCATTTCTAAGTCCCTTTGTAAGTATTGCTGCTGCTGCTGCTGCTGCTGCTGCTGCTGCTGCTGCTGCTGGTCCAGGGACCACATTTGGAGAGTCACTAAATTATTAGATTTTTACCCACACGGGAGCTAAAGCTTCTTAAACTTTCAAAAAGGGTAGTTATGAAGCTTTTTAAAATAATTAAAATCTGAACTATTAGATGAGTCAGAAAGAGCAGTGATCTGAGTTCTAATTATTTTGGATCTTCCTGAGGTGATTTCAAAGACAAGTGGAATGATTAAATTGATAGAAATTCTAATCAATACACTACCCAAGAACATGATAGATGTTACACAGATTCATATAAATAAATCTAACCTAAGCTTTCTTTCTGCATTTATCTTTATCTGAAAATATTACCTCAATGAACAGGGAGAAAAGCTGGTATCACATTATGTCATTTATTCAAAGGCAATATTTTAATTGTCCTCCAAACTTGGCTCAACATTCCCAGATGATAACCTAAGATAATTTGTTTCAGAAAAAAAAAGCAAAGTATAAATAAATTAAAAATATATTATATTCTCAGTTCTTCACCTAATGTCTACTTTCAGTCCCTAAGCAACTTATTAGAGGATATTTGTGAAGTATGTAGTCTTTGGGAACTTTGCTTCAGTGGTTCTGAACTGTTATGTTAAAGACAGCATCAGAAATATGAGGCTTTGCAGGGAAGAGGAAAAGAAAGGGCTGTTAGCCTACGGTACAAGATTTTTTTTTTTATTAAAGTTAAATTTATTTTAGATTTTCATATTGATCGTGTTTACTTATTATAAGATCTCTATAGCTATTTTGATTAAAAAAATTGAAATTCTTTTTTTTTGACATTTTAACAGTAAAGTATATATATATTTACATTGTGTGTTCACCTCTGATAGTTAGATTTTTTTTCTGTCATCACATATTTGACCCCTTCTACCTTATCTACCTCCTTCAAACCCCCTCTACCCTGTGGTAACCGCTAGTCTATTGTCCATGTCCATGAGTCTCTGCTTGTTTGTCCTGTTCATTTGTTGCTTTTGGTTTATATCCCACGATCGATCTGTTTTCTAAGTTGTCTTTGGCATTCACCAGCAGTGTCTCTTCTTGGGCAACCCTTTTAACCTCGAGCTGAACCCAATTTCCTTATTCCTAAAACAGCAATAGTAATTTCTTTCTACTATTAGATTGTTGAGGAAATCAAATTAAGTGGAGTCTTATTTTCTTATAAATAGAAATAACTGCGATCTAACATATTCAATGCTTTAAAAGGGTTGGGTTGATAACATTGTTAAAAAGAGGAGAGTATCTTTAGGTCTCTTATTCTAATTCAATTATGTACTCCTAGCATTCCTTGCCCCGGTTTTTAAAATGTAATAGTGGTTTATACCTTAGAAATGATTAATATATTACCTATTTTAAATTCTGATTTTGTCATGTGTCACTCTCATTCCAGTTCTGTAAAGTTTGGTCTTCTTCCTCATGAGACAATGCTAGATTTGACAGATTTCAATATCACTTCCATCACTTCTTAAAAATACTCAGTAAATATTCAGAAAATTTGTTCACTTGAAATGTTACCCTGTGGATGAATCAATGTTAATAATTTTGAAATTAACATTAAAATAATATTATTATTGAGTGAAAGCCACATTTTCAGTGAGCTACACTGTCTTTTTCTTCTCTCTCTCTCTCTCTTTCTCTCTCTCATGTGTGTGTGTGTGTTAGTGTGTTTTCTTGGTTGCAAAATTTAACATAAATATCACACATGGAGTGATTTCAAATATCCTGTGTTAAATAATGTCGATATGTAGGGGTGAAAGTAAGATATCTCACTAGAAAAAAAAAAGTCATAAAAAAAAGAAACCTTCTGTCAAGCATAATGTCCTTTGTACACTCTTTGCCTCTATTGATGACAAAAAAAGTGGCAAGTCGGTGCCTCTGAATGATGCTACTGAAAGCAAAAATATAGCTTTGTAGGTGAACTTTGAGCAATGTGTCTGTATCATTCTAGAATGAGCAGTCATATTAGAGACAGCTTATTACTACTCTCAGATGGTATTTTAAAATAAATATGAATAACTATAAATGTCATTTAAAAATCCTTCAAATATATATAAATATATATATAAATACATATATATATTCAACAATGTTCAAATTAAAGGTGAAATATGACTCTTCATCATCTTGTCTTTTAAAGCATTTCTGAGCTTTTGTCTTTATCAAGCATTGGTTAAAATTCTGAGACAGCATACGTTTTCCTTTGTTTTAGTTTTGCAAAAATACAAATAACATTAAATAGAGTAATATCAAAAACCAAACAGAAATGAATTGGAATTTGGTTTTGGGTATCTTTCAAAGAAGAAAACACATTGCCATTAATGATTTCTCTGATTCTCACCAACATATAATTTTCAAGGACACAAATATGTTTGGTATGTATGGTTTGATATGTAAAATATGTGTTCACTTCAGCCTTTCTGTGAAACCTAATAAAATTGTGAAATCCATATAGAACACCAATAATATATTGCTGCCTCACTCCAGGCAAGAAATGACTATCAAGGACTTCCTTTTATATGCTTCAAAGATATATAAAATGGGGATATAGGAAAACAGAGGCTGGAAACAGACTAAAAGATAAGAATTTTCTCTGTGAGAGAATTAATAATGTGTTAAAATATTATGTAAAATGCACAAACATAAAGCAATTGCTAATATTAAATCTAAATTCTAACAGTTTGAACTCTTGCTTTCCCATCTTTCCTAAAGTTAAAGAAACTTGCATGGGTTATTTAAAAATTAAAGCTATATATTTAGTGCCGGGCATGGAAAATCAAGATTGAGTACCCTGCAGCATCTTTGATGCACTTTATATCTTCAGATGTCTAATAAAATTGAGAAGGCATAATGGCAAGACAGGATGTTTGAGGGTTTATAGCATATCATTTTACTGCATAAAACTTATTCTACTCATTAAATGATTATTCTTAAGATGCAGGGTATCTGAAACCCGTAACTTACTATTAGTTGTAGATCATCTCGAGTCATGCAAGAAAATGTAGTAATAGTGATTTCTAGACAAAATACTTCTTTTTAAAAAAATAAATATAAAATATTCATAATTTCTTTCCTTATGAAGATCAAATTTATTTTAAATAAATATTCACATGAATATATAAATTAATATTCAGAATTTAGATGATTTTTATCAATCAGTAGGTCCATAATATAGGATGATAAAAATTTTAATGGTCCATAAAATTGCTATGATAGTCTTATATTACAATGAATATATCATCAGTAGGGTGGTATTGCTAGTATAATAAAAATGTGAATTGCCGCCCTACAGATCTTTATTAAACAATGGTAAAATGAATTCAAGGATAAATAATCTAGATAATACAACTACATCTATGTTTGATTCATTTTCATTTTTCACACATTTATTCTTTTCTTTTTTCTCTCTTTACCTTTCCCTAAAGCTGATGGGTTTAGGTTGCTGTTTCTTTAAAAGCTTGATGGCTTTTGTGACATTTCTTGGTAATTTTTATTTAGATAGTTCTCAGCAGGAGAGAACTTTGGTATTACAGAAATATGTGTGCGTGTTCATACATAAACACAAACATATATGTACATAAGCAAAGAATATTCTTTAGACAAGTCCAATAGTTTTAATCTACAGATTATCCTTCAGACATTGCTCTGTGCTTAAAAATAAAGAAAATACATGAAATTTAAACCCTGATCTATTTAGTGAAAAGAAATCTGAGTAGAAGATGCTGATACAAAGGAATCACTGACACAATGTATGTGTCACTTCAGTTACATGTGATGCTTTTATGAGAAAGAGAGACATTTGAAGTTTCAATTTCTGGTATGCCATGATTGTCTAATTTAATATCTTGAAATCTACTATGCTTTACCTTAATAATGGCCTTATTTCAGTAATAACTGTTTTATATTTTCACTCTTCTCCCAAGAGAAGACCTCCAGTCTCTGGTGACTTTTTACTAGACAGTAATGTGTAAAGAAAACCACAAAAGTCATACAGTTTATGCTCTGAGAAATGTTACATAATCTCAATATATAAACAGATAGCTGGAAGAGTTTTTGGTAAGAAAAAATTAGAATATCTGTTTAAGTACAGGCTTATATTCTCATATTTAAAATTGATATAATCAATCAATGAGGTTGACATTCCTAAAGGAAGGCTGTTATCAGCATAGGATCCAGAACAGAGCTTTCTAAACCTCATTTACCTGTGCAGCATTTTCACAATAATATGTAAGATATAATATAAAAGTTATTCATGGGAATTTTTAAAAGTAGTTTATAATTTGGTGTGGTTGTAATTGTTTTTCAAAAAAACATGTTTAGGTCATTATATTATTAAATACCATACTATAATGCAATAGAAAGCACACAGAAAAATGGTAGATTTAAATACAACCCTGTCAATAATAACAACTTTAAATAAGCTAAGCATTTCAAATAAAAGGTAGAAAATATCAAACTGGTTAAATACCCAACTGTGCTTCATGCAAAAGATACACTTCAAATATAAAGAAAAATTAAGTCGAAAGTAAAAGAATGATTTAAAAATACCATGCAATACTAATTGAAGCTAGAGTGCCTATTTTCATATCAGGCAAAATAGACGTGAACACAAATAATAACAGTATAAATAAAATGTGGCATTTAGAAATGATAAAAAGTTCAAAAATATGTATTCACCTGATAAAAGATCCTCCAAATACATGAAGAAAAACTGGAATACCAAAGAGAAAAATAAATTCATCCACACTACAATTGGAGATTTTAATGTCTTTTCAACACCTGATAGAACCAGTAGGAAAAAAAAAAAAAAAAAAACAGTAGGATACATAAGATTGAACAACACTATCAACCTAACTTAACTTTATAAAACTCCATACTCAATAAATACAGAATATTTGTTCTTTTTACATGTACTGAATTTCACAAATTGATACCATATGCTGAGCTATTAATAAGCATCAATAAAGTTATAAGTAATAACATCATATATGTTCTCTATGCATATGGAATTGAATGAGAAGTTAGTAAAAATAGGATACTTGAATAATTCTCAATTACACATACTATCTTGCCAATTGATTTTCAATAAATTTTATAATGGAATTTGATGGAGGAAAAGGATATTTTTTTGCCAAGTACTTTTGGAATAACTAAAAAAATTAAACAAAAATTGACCTTCACCTCAGACTGTACATAAAAATTAATAGATATATTACACATAAAAACCAAAATTATAAAACTTCTAGAAGAAAATATGGCAGAGGAGTTTTAAATATTGGAGTAATCAAAGATTTCTCCAATACAGAAAAATAGCAAGCACTTAACTTTGAAAATTAATAAATAAGATTTTATCAAAATTAAAACTTCTGCTCAAAGACATTTTGAGAAAATGAACTTGCAATCCGATGACTAGAAGAAAATATTTTCATTGTTTATCTGATGAATTATTTGTATGCAGAATGTCGAAAGAGCTTGTGCAACATAAAAATATAATGTAATTAAAAATTATTATGCCAATTTAAAAAATGTGCAAAAATTGAACAGATATGTTATAGTCAAGACGTATAAGTGGCCAATAAGCATATGGAAAAATGTCCTACCTCACTAGTTATTAGGGTTATGTAAATTGAAAATACAACGAGATACGACCACTTTACCTACGAGAATGGCCAAGACTGGGAACCCAAACTGAGGTGAGGTTGTGAAACAAATGGAACCCTGGTACTATTTGGCTAGAGAGTAAAATGGTAAAACCATTTTGGAAATTAGTTTGATAGTTTCTTACAAAGAAATTCTATTCCCAGATATTTATCTTAGAGAAATAAGAACATATGTCCATAAAAGACATACAAAAATGTTCAGAAAAGCTTTATTCATAATTGCTAATAAGTATAAATCTGTATCCATCAATAGGAAAATGGATAAGCAAATTGTGGTGTCATCATACAGCAGAGTACTGCTTAGTTAATAGGGGGAAAAAACATGAATAAACATGAAAAAAATTGCACTGTTCTTTCTCTTCTTCTTCCCTTCTTAAACAATTGAGTCCTAACATCACTAGGCAGGGCCAAACAGAGTAGGTGTCTGTCTGCATTAGAGCGAAGGAAAGGGAGCTTTAGTGACCTGAGGTGGGCTGCAGAGTCCAAGCAGGATAATGCGGGTGTTTGCATAGAAGGGCTCCTTGACACTGTGTCTGAACTCAAGTATATGGAGTTTAGCTTCTCTATAGGAATGGGGATGTGAGTGGCAGCTCAGCACAGGGTGTCAGAGCTCAAGTGTGGTAAGGAGATCATCCTCAACAGTAAGCAGAACAGTTTAGGTTGTTGGAGCCCCAGTAGCTGTATAGGGTTGAATAGAGCTGGAGTATAGGTAGGGGGAAGTGAATGTCTACCCAGATGGAAGGAGGATGGATGTGAGATTGACAGACTGGTTACATACAAGGATACTGATTAAATAAGTAAATATACTAAGGATAAAAGGAGCTAAAAATATTTTAAAATGTAGGTATCATTGTGAACTCATGGTTTTCAACATATATAGTATATAGATAAATATAAAAATTATCTATATCTGTCATCTATTCTCTGTCTGTCTATCATGTATCTCTATCTATCTATCTATCTATCTATCTATCTATCTATCTATCTATCTGAATGTATATGGATTCTTTGGAAGCAGATGCTAAGCCACAGTTTGATATGCAAAATGCTTAAAAGGGATCGACACTTGTAGAAGGTGGTGGAGGGAGAGGTGGGCAAAAAGGAAAGTCAAACTTTTCCAAAGCCTTGGTCAGAATCAAGGGAAAGTTTGAAGCTTATATCACCTTTAACACTTATCCTTCACTGGACTGAAATCCGCAAGGTTTTATACCCCTGAGATGATTAGTCATTGGTTATGGGTTTCTTCCTGATAGACATGGGCACTCTCTGCAGTTGAGGAGAACCCAAAGCGCTAGAGAGCTGAAATCTACCTGCTGAGTGTACTCCCAGCAAACACATCTCCCAGTCTATCACACATACACACATGTATGCTTACACGCTTTTGCACGCATGCACACACACACACACACACACACACACACACACAAACAATGAGCACACCTAGAACTTATAGCAAGTCTTCTAAATACCATTTTCCATTAAAAGATATAGAGTTTCTTGGAATACTGGCTATGGCAGGGGAAGTACAAGATTAGAAGAAAACTGAAAGAATCAGTTAACATTTAGTTAAGTTTCAGTTAAACTCAGTTTAACATCTGAATGATATCAATTTCAGAAAGAAAAAGAGGAATAAATGGAATTGACAAATATGAATATTTAGTGCCTTAATGAGGCATAGCTCACTTAGTTCCAGGCAGGACTAATTAAGAAAAGTTATCTACCAAATTCCAAGGCCCAATCAATCAATCAGCCAATCAATAGACAAACGAATAATAAAGTAACATAAAATTATAAACTTTCTGTCAGAAACAGAAGTGACTGACACAAGAAAAGTAATTCATCTAATGCACTATTAGCTATACCACTAGAAACTGTAAACTGGTGAAATGATACTTATCAACTATTGAGGAAAAAATTGATACAAGTATCCTATATCAGAAAGGATATTATTTATGTGTCAGGGTAATAGAATAATTTGCAAACATTTGCAAATACACAATGGTGATTACAGCAACTACATACTTGATCTCAAGAACAATATAAGAGACAAATCCAATAAAAAACAATTGAATCATATCAGAAAAAGATAGGCATAGTTGA
Organism: Rousettus aegyptiacus; assembly: GCF_014176215.1. Lineage (NCBI taxonomy): Eukaryota > Metazoa > Chordata > Mammalia > Chiroptera > Pteropodidae > Rousettus > Rousettus aegyptiacus. Next base: position 30,685,179 of record NW_023416286.1, read on the forward strand.
CTTTATAAATATTAATATATTTGCAAAGGATATAAAAAAAACCAGCTTACAACTAAAAACTGGGGAAATATTTGTAAGACACATGACTAATGAAAGATTAATTATATGTATACATCAATTACTTATAATAAATTTCTTATAAATTAATAACAAAAAGAGACAGCTGAACAGAAAAAAATTAGCAAAAGGAGATTATTAAAATCATAAAGCAGAGAATACAGTGGCAGAGAAAATGTACAAAAATGTTTCATCCTCTTTATTGTTAAGATAAATATAAATTAATATAATAGTAAGATATTAATAACCTATTAGACCTTAAAAGATTTTTAAAAATGATAATATTTACTACTGGTGAAGATTCGAGGGGAAAATATTCTCAAATATTTTTGGCACAAAATGTGATTAGTTGCAGCCTTTTATAAAATGTAATCTGGCAGTATTTATTTAAATTAAAAATATAGATATTCCTGAGGAGATCTTTGGAACACGGCAGAGTAAGAGATGTCTCCAGATCTCTCCCCTTGAAACAACGATAAGCCAAACATCCAAAACTCAACAAAAAACACCCAAACTGCACACTAGTACGTCTGAGCGTGAGATCTGTGCATAAGAGATACCACAAGTCAGAACCCCAGATGTCAGGTGGTGGAATGAGAGAAATAAAGAAGCTGCCTCTTGCAGCTTCTAGAGTTCCCTGTAGGGGCAGGGGGAAGGGAGAAGCAGTGGTGAGTTCCTTGAACATCCTTGCCTGGGAAAGCTGTGAGCTCCCATGGCCAACGGCAGTTGCCAGTCTTCAGGGAGGAAGGCAGAGAAGAGGGACAGCAGAAAAACAAGTGGATTTTTACTAGCTGCGGTGCCAAACTGAGGCTGACCTGCAACCCCTAACCCTCACCCAAAGGCCCCTCCCCCCATACCCTTTGAAACCCAACACCATGGAGCCCCAGGGGAATCTAAGCAAATGCTACCAAAACTGTTGATAATACTGACAGGGACTGAAACTGAGGGTAGCGTGTGTGATTAAATATATATATGAAAGTAAAAAGGCATTTTTAAGGCTTTATTCAAGAGGCTTAGATGCATCCTATTGGAACAAAATAAAAGTGCCTTCTTTGCAGCATGCTAAAGAGAGATGTTTATATAATAAATTTTCTTTCTGGAGAAAAAGCAAAATACATTTTGATTAATGCCCAGGCAGAGAAATAGTCCATTAAACACTATGAACAACCAAAGTGACAAGGCATCTCAGAAAGAGAAAAATCTCAAGAAAATAAGCTTACAGACATAGAAATATGTCACTTAAATGACAGAGAAATCAGGATGGTACTTCTAAAAAAACTCAGTGAATTCTGAAATGAGTCATATCAACAATTTTAGGAATTGTAAAAACAACTAGATAAGCAGAGCGAGGCAATTGTAACCCTAAAAAAGAACTAAATAGAACTTCTGGAGATGAAGAACACACCTCAAGAGTTGAAAAATGAAATAACAAGGTTGAGAAATAGAGTCGACCAGATGAAAGAAAGGATCAGTGATACCGAAGACAGAAATCTAGAAATAAATCAGAAGAAAGAAGAGAGAAACCAAAGAATAAAAAATAATGAAAGAGAAATACAAAAACTAGCTGATACTATCAGGAGAGGAAACATAAGAATAATGGGCATTACTGAAGGCAAGGAAAAGGAGCAAGGACAAGAAAGCATTTTCAGGCAAATAGTGGATGAGATTTTCTCAAATCTAAGGAATAAGCAGGAGCTTGGAATTCAAGAAGTAAACAGAACATCCAATATCTCAATCCAAAAAGGCCTTCACCAAGACACAATGAATTAAAATTATCAAAAACCAATGACAAAGACAGAATATTCAGGGCAGCCAAAGAGAAGAAAATGGTAACCTATAAAGGAAAACCCATTAGATTATCCTTGGACTTCTCAGTGCAAACCTTACAACTCAGAAAGGAATGAAATCAAATATTTTAAACTATTAAGTGAAAGGAACTACCAGCCTAGAATAATGTATCCAACTAAGCTCTCCTTTAGATATGAATGAGAAATTAAGGCCTTTCCAGAGATACAAAAATTGAGGAAATTTTCCACTTATAAGGCCCTCACTACAGGAAATATTGGAAGGGGTCAGCTCACCTAAAACAAAATAAGAACAACAACAAAAAGTTGTAAAGGAGTAAAGTATTATCAGGCAAATAGAAGCAGAGGAGTGCACTCCTTACTAAGAAGAGGGCATTATAAGCTTACATAATAAGAAAACTCCTATAGCAAGATAGTAATGAACATTCAGCTTCCATAGAAACAAACTGAAATAACAATGACTGAAAAGGGGAGGATACAAAGATCCAAATTCGCAAAGGGGAATGGAGATAAGGCAAGCACAGAAGAAAATGGACAACTGTATATATATATATATAACTATCCTTTACATATTCGTAATGGTAACTACACACAGAAGATTCAAAATTGAAGTATATAACATAAAACAAGAAGAACTAGAGGAAAAAAAAACACAAAAGCCAACCAAAATAAAGAAAACAGAAACACAAGGACAAGAAAGCAATGGAAACACCAAGCTACCAGAAAGCAAAAGACAAAATGACTATAAGAAGATTTCATATTTCAATAATCACCCTAAATGTAAATGGACTGAACTCACCGATAAAAATGCACGGAGTTGCAGAATGGATCAACAAATAAAAGCCAACCATATGGTGTCTCCAGGAGACACATCTCAGCTCCAAAGACAAATATAGACTCAAAGTGAAAGGGTGGAAAATGATATTTTAAGCAAATGACATTCAGAGAAAAGTGGAAGCAGTGGTACTAATATCAGATGAAATAGACTTCAAAATAAAAAAAGTCAAAGAAAGATACTGAGGGATGTTTCATAATGATAAAGGGAGTCATGCACCAAGAAGGCATAACACTTATTAATATCTATCCTCCCAATCAAGGAGCTCCAAAATATGTAAAGGAATTACTAACAGAACTAAAGAGAGAAACAGACTAAAACACTATCGTAGTAGAGGACCTAAATACCCTACTGTTGTATATGGACAGATCATTCAAACAGAAAATCAATAAGGAAATAGCATCCTTTAATAACACATTAGACCAACTGGACGTAATTGACATTTACAGAGCCTTCCATCCCAAAATAGCTGCTTATACATTCTTCTCTAGTGCACATGGAACATTCTCAAAAATCGATCACGTACTGGGACATAGAGATAGCCTCAACAAATATGAGAGGGTTGAAATCATACCAACCATATGCTCTGATCATAATGCTTTGAAAGTAGAGATTAACTGCAAAAAGAAATCAGGAAAAACCACAAATACATGGAATTAAACAATATGCTACTGAAGAATTACCAGGTCAGAGAAGAAATAAAAAGAGAGATCAAGAGATACCTAGAAACAAATGATAATGATAGCACAACATAACAAGACTTTTGGGACACAGCAAAAGCAGTAATAACAGCAGAGTTCGTATCATTACAGGCCTATCTCCAAAAACAAGAATGAGTCCAAATCAACAAGCTAATGCTTCATCTTTAAAAACTAGAAAAGGAAGAACAAATGAAGCCTAAAGTCAGCAGAAGGAAAGAAATCATCGAAATTAGAGCAGAAAGAAATGAAATTCAAAACAAAACAATAGAAAAAATAAATGCAACAAAAAGAGCTGGTTCTTTGAGAAGGTTAATAAAATTGACAAACCCCTTACTAGACTCACTCAAGGAAAAAGAGAAAGAACACAAATAAAATCAGGGGTGAAAGAGGGGAAATTATGACTGATATCACAGAAATACAAAGGATCATACAAGAATACTAGGAAAACATATATAACATCAAATTTAATAACCTAGAAGAAATAGACTAGTACTTAGAAAAATACAACCTTCCTAAACTGACTCAAGAACAGGAAAATCTAAATTGACTAATCAGCAGTATGGAAATTAAAACAATCATCAAAAACCTACCAAAAAGTAAAAGTCCAGGACCAGATGGCTTCACCAGTGAATTCTACCAAACATTCAAAGAAGATTTAATACCTATTCTTCTCAAACTCTTCCAAAAAACTGAAGAGGAGATAATATTTCCTGGCTCATTTTATGAGGCCAATATTACTTTGATACCAAAACATGGTAAGGATAACACACAAAAAAGAAAACTACAGACCAATATCTCTCATAAATACAGAGGTGAAAATCCTATATAAGATACTAGCGAACAGAATACAGCAATGTATTAAAAAGATTATACACTACAATCAAGTGAGCTTCATCCCAGGGGCACAGGGATGGTTCGACATATGCAAATCGATTAATGTGATACACCACATTAACAAATTTTAAAAAGAATCATATGATTATATCAACAGATACAGAAAAAGCCTTCGACAAGATACAGCATCTATTTTTTATCAAAGCACTTAACAAAATAGGTATAGAAGGAAAGTACCTTAACATAATAAAGGCTATATATGAAAAACCCTCAGCTAACATTATATGTATGGTGAAAAACTAAAAACCTTCCCTTTAAGATCAGGAACAAGGCAAGGCTGTCCACTATCACCAACTGTTATTCAGTATAACATTGTAGGTCCTAACAAGTGCAATCAGACAAGAGAAAGATATAAAAGGCATCCAAATAGGAAATGAAGAAATTGAACTGCCACTATTTGTGGATGACATGATTCTCTCTATATAAAACCCTAAAGACTCCACAAGAACACTACTAGAAACAATAAACAAATACAGTAGTGTTTGAATACAAAATCAACGTTCAAAAATCCATACTGTTCCTATACTCTAACAATGAAGTGTCAAAAAAAGAAGTGGAAAAAATAATTCCTTTCGCTATTGCAAAAAAAGAATAAATTACCTAGGAATAAATTTAATGAAATGTGAAAGACATGAAAATTGCAAAACTCTATGAAAAGAAATCGAAAAAGATACAAAGAAATGGCAAGATATTCCGTGTTCTTCAATTAGAGGAATCAACATAGTTAAAATGAGCATATTATCTAAAGCATTATACAGATTTAATGTAATCCCTATCAAAATCCCATTGGCATTTTTAAAGAAATAGAACAAAAAATAATCAGATTTCTATGAAAGCACAAAAGATCCTGGATTGCCAAAGGCATCCCGAGAAAAAAGAATGATGCAGGAGGCATCACTCTGCCAGAATTCAAATTATACTACAAAGTGACAGTAAAAAAATGGCATGATATTGACAGCAAAACAAACACATGGACCAATGGAACAGAACCGAGAGTCCAGAAGGAAACCAGTATTTATCTGGTCAAATAATTTTTGACAAAAAATGCAAAAACATATAGCGGAGAAAGCAAAGCCTCTTCAATAAATGGTGCTAGGAAAATTGGAAAACCACCTGCAGATGAATGAAACTAGACTGTTGTCTATCACCACACACCAAAATTAAATCAAAATAGACTAAGAACATGAATATAACACCTGAAATAATAAAATGCATAGAAGAAAACATAGGAACTAAACTCAAGGACCTTGGACTTAAAGAAGATTTTGTGAATTTGACCTCAAAACCAAGGGAAGTAAAAGCAAAAATGAATGACTGGTACTACATTAAACTAAAAAGCTTCTGCTCCGCAAAATTAATCATCAACAAGGTAGAGACAACTATCTGAATGAGAAAATATATTTGCAAAGAACACCTCTGATAAGGGGCTAATATCCAAAATATACAAAGAACTCATACAACTCAATAACAACAAAAAAACAAATGATCCAATCGAAAAATTGACAGAGTACCTGAACAGACACTTCTCCCTAGTGGACATACAAATGGCCAACAAATATTTGAAAAGATGCTCAACATCGCTAGCTATTAGGGAAATGCAAATCAAAAGCACGAGATATCATCTCACAGCTGTTAGAATAGCTATAATCAACAGATAAGTAATAACAAATGTTGGAGAGGATGTGGAGAAAAAAGAACTCTCATATACTGTTGGTGGGACTGAAAATTGGTACAACCACTATGAAAAACAGTAGGGAATTTCCTCAAAAAACTAAGAGTTGATCTACCATATGATCCAGCAATCCCTCTACTGGATATTTACCCCAAAGACTTGAAAACCCATATCCGAAAAGATATTTGCACATCGATGTTCATAGCAGCATTATTCAAAGTGGCCAGGACATGAAAAAAATATCCTATGATAGATGATTGGCTAAAGAAGCTGTGGTACATATATACAATGGAATATTATTCAGCCATAAGAAGAGATGAAATACAGCTGTTTACGACAACATGGAGGGAACTCAAGATAATCATGCTAAGTGTAATAAGCCAGAAAGAAAAAGTTGAAAATCACATGAGTTCCCTTACATGTGGGGTATAAACCTAAAAGCAACAAATGAATAGGACAAACAAACAGAGATTCAAGGCCATGGACTATAGACTAGTGGTTACCAGAGGGTAGAGGGTGGGAGAGGAGGAGGATGGTAGATGGGGTAAAGGGGGTCTAGTATAGGGGAATAGGGGTAGAGTGAAGTGGGTAAAGGGAATGGAATATATGGTAGTTGAAGAAAACTGGGCTTTGGGTTGTAAACATAAAATATACAGATATCAAATTATAATGTACACCTGAAAATTATATAATTGTATTAACCAGTTACCCCAATAAACTTAATTTGTATATATTATATATATAGATATAGATATAGATATAGATATAGATATAGATATTCCTGCAACCAAAAATGCTATTCTAGTGCTCTACCACAAACAAACAAACAAATAGGTGTATTGAATGTGCATATGTATGTGACTCTCTGCATAAAATTTCTATTGCAGTATATATTTTTTTTGTAATAGTAAAAACATAGGGAAATATAGGTTGTTTTTCCTTTGTTCACTACAGGATAAAGAAAAATAACAGTAAAATTTCAACAAATACATACACAAATACATAAAATGTATATGACACATTTATACACACACACACAACCACTTTAGCTACTCAGCTACAATGTTTGTTTTGAAACACAAATTTGTTCCAATGTGATTGACATATTTGAAAAAATTTGGATCATAATAGGAATTTTGAGAGAGTTTTATGCTATTTCCTCTATAAAAACACCAGGTGAAAGCAGAATACTGTATTCAGTTGATCCGAGGTGGTAAATAGACAAAACACCCACATGTATATACAACCACCATTTTCCAGCTATCTCAGTCAATCGGATGTATTATCCTACAAGGTTTTGTTCTTATATTATTATTTGTAAACTACTCTATATGTATGACAAAAAAAAAAAAAAGAAAGAAAGAAATTTCATTCAACATCTCAAATGTGCTGCAGCATTCTGGTTCAAAATGCCAAGGATTGCATGTAGCTAGTAAAGTGCTACCTACAGATAAAGACCTTACAGGGACAGCCAAATCCTGCAGAAGTGGCTCCTCTTGGTGCTTGTAGTGGGTGCTTTAGTGGTTGCAAACATCCCTACAATTTTCAGTCTTCAGTTGTCGAGCAAAATCACAGGTTTGGGAGAGAAAGCCTTGATGATATTTTCTACAGTAATGCAGAAGTTAAAAAAAGAAGGCTATAACATTGGATCAAATATTCAGTCCTGATAAAATCTTGATAAGATAAAATAACTATTATTAACACATGCCTTTAAGGACTTATAAATCAAAAACAGAAAAATCTGTACCAAGATTTAAGGCTGTGCGAGACGGCTTAACTGTGAACTTTAGTCCCTCATACCATGACCTGCACATATCCACACCTGGTTTTACAACCATCCTCTCTTCCTATTTTAGATCATCGTCTCTCTTTCCCTGAGAAGCTCCAGTTCTGCAACACTCACTTCCACAGATGACCTCAAAAACTCTAGTGTTATTTTTTTTTTAGGTAAAGTGTCATATTTATTATAGTAATTATGCTTTTTAAAATCATTTATGGTGTGTAAAACTATGCTGTTTTTGTTAGGTTACTGTCTTTTTTCCTTAAGTTTAATATGTCACTGATAAAAATGATGAATATTCTATTCCAAAATCATTTTTCATAAACTATGTGTTTTTATTGCTAAATTATGCATAGTACAGTGATTTGAGGGAATGTGTGTAACATTATAGCAGAACCGATTGTATATACATATATAGATACCACACTCATCTATATACATATAAAAACTGTATGTGATTATATAAGCATGAAAAATGGCCATCACATAGTTACATGTGTTTCAATTAGGATAATGCAATTTCATAATTTTCTTTTAGTTTTATGCCTTTCAATTTTTAAACAACCATTTATAAAATAAATGAAGCTCTTCTCATTGTTAAACAAAGTAAAAGAACAAATACCGAGAAACTCTGGATTATTCTAGCAGCAATTTCTCATCTCCTAGGAGAAGAGAAAACACTATTATGGGCGCAGCTTAGCATAGTTTAAAAGCACAACTGAATGATATTTAATACCAAAAGCATCCAACCTGGTACAGCAGTGAGATCCCGCAGCATTAGACAGCACACACATTCTGAGGTGTAATCATGACAGTCCTGTTACAGCACGATATTATCCTACTTAGTGCAGAAATTTCATGAAAAAAGTTATAAAGGTATGTGGAAGGATGTGCTGAGGACTGTCAGAATAATTTATTGGTTTATACACTGTTTTATTTCTCACTGAATTTCATCTTCGCACACCCAGAGTCATCACAAGCCATCTTTGAGCACCTCTCCTCAGAAGAAGCCCGTTTTATTAAACCCTAAAGTAAAAGTTGCCTGAAAGACTCTTCCCTCCTGGCTTATTTCCTACAGTCTGCTCTTTGAAGGTTGTCCTAAGTGCCTTCGAAAGCAACAAGGGGAGAAAGGGGGACTTTTCTTATAGACCATAAGATTTCACTCACACTCACACACACACACACACACACACACACACACACACACACACACACACAGAGGCTGAGGGTTCAGAGGCCTGAGTGGTCTTAGGATATGGAAACATCCTATCTTACAGTCTTCAGAGACTGGGGAGACCTCAGGGACTCTGGGAGCACACTGCACCTGGTTAAATGGACCTTAGGTTCTCTGCCTCACCAGAGGTCCCTGTGCCTCTATCATGACCAAGAAAAATGGTCTATCGAACGAGGGCTTGACCAGTAAAAATATTAGGGATGACCTTAACAACACAGAGGTTAGAGGCCCTGGTCTTACCCACTGAGTTAAGTCAAACAGCTTTGTAACAACCAAACTAAAAACAGTCCAGTAAATACGCAGTCGCTTTCACCACTTCCTTCTTCTACCTGTTCAGTGTGTTTTCTTCGCACTCATTTGCATGCGCTGCCCCTTCATCTATGTCCCAGCACCCACCTCTGCTTTTCTTTCTTCTATCTCTGAGTCCAATTGGCCAGATCAGACCTTGAGTTCAACAGTTTATAACTTCTCTAACTCTTGTCTTTCCTATAGGGGGCAGAAAAGAAAAATGATCTACCTCATGCCATTTGGTCCTGCAAACTCATGATTGGTGGGAAAGAGCAGTGGTTACAGAAAGTAAGGAAGAATGAATTCCAGAAAATGATGCACCCATCCAAGAATATATACAGCAGCAAATTATAATATCAATTAGAACTTTTATTGTAATAATTATTTACAATTAAAACATACCTATGAACCATGCGAAAATAATTCTAAGCTCTAATATCTGTATATATTAAAACGGTAATGGTACCACCAGCTGTCTTTCATCATAAAGATCTTATCTGTATTTGCTCATTAATTCACTGGGGTTCCAAAAGTCTCAAGAAAGAGGTGTTATGCCTTGTGTGATAAAGAGAATAAATCTTCAAAAAGCTTTAGAAAATACAAAAAACTGAATGGCCTACCTTACCTGAAAAGTAAGTTATCTAAGTATTCCTCTCTACTAGCTGTGAAAGTGTTGAGTACTTTAAGGGAAAGTGAACGTAGTACATTATATCCAATATCCCGCTCTACATTACTAAGCTTGAAAGATAGTCTTCTACCAGAGAAGATGTAGATGATACATTTTTCAATCCTGTGTGACACATACCATCACATAGTTTGTTAAAAACAACACACAAAACGAGATGTGTATTTTCTCATTTAAAGGCCTCTTTATTTCTCTGAGGTCATGAAAAAGATAGGACAGCAGACAGCTAATAAAATTTAAAAGTAATACTCAAAAGCATTTCAAGTCAACAGATATTTTCTTTACTCTAGAAATTTGTCTTTATTAGATGCAGTTCTGTAGCTCTATGGAAGACATTCTATCCTAAAAAAAAAAGTATCTTTTGTTGCCTAGAACAATTGGCATCAAAGTAAATCTAAATCTTTACGTCCTTAAGCATAATATGAAGAAGAAAACAGATTTGCTTATTATTTTTGAAGAAGTATTTGGAATAAAACTAAGTGATTGTATGCTGGGAAGCAGGGGGTGGGTCTTAAGTTCATGAAAGTTTATTTTCTAGAAATGGTCCTACCAGATGCCTTTTGTATGAATATTAAAATCATAGCTATATTTATTTTGTTTCTATGTAACTTCATTATCCAATAATTCTAAAATATGAAATAAATCATAGTCATACTTCTGTGATATCAAAGCTTTTTATTATGCTTACTTTCTCCTTTCAAGAGTCATTCCCCTTAAAAGTTCCTCAAATCTGACCACCATAATGACTTTTGTATATTCATAATGACTTTTATTATATACAGATATCTATATTTTATGTCACATTTCAAAAGAGGATAATTTTCAGGTCTCTATCATGGTTTGAAATTAATCATTCCAAACATGAGTCAATAGCTGTCAAGAAAGGTGCTATATTGCATAGAAATGTTTTCAGTTTACTATTTCCTTATTAATAGAAAATTCTTTAAGACACATAGAAAAACCCTAATAATGGAACTCAATGTGAAAGGCGAAAGAAGGTTGCCTTTTTTCAGGGGTGAGTGGGGTAGTGCAAACAGGCAGGGAAAAAGAATGGCTGCTTTATGTCCTAGAATCATTCACGTGCAAATCCCTAGCACAGGTAGTGCATATATAGATCCTAACTACAAATGACCAGAGTTAAATATTAAGTTCAAAAATACCTCGTAAAATTAAGATGTATGTCGATAGCTGATTTTATCTTAATCTGTTTTGGTGAAATATTAATGGACTTGATACGATAGGAAGTTCTAAATACCATATAAAACAAATTTGCTGCCCTATATAAACTTGGAAAAATAGAATTGAAATTGTATTTGAATATTTTTAGAAGCTTCACTCTCTTGTTTCTCTCATATTCCAGATTTAAAGCACTTTAAGCATACTATGGAAACATATCTGTAGCCTCACTTTTTTATATTTAAATATAGTAATGATCTTAAATATATTCTTAGTGCATTGGTTATTTAGGGATAAAAAGTTGGTATCCTTATAGCTAAAATAATTTCAATAAAAAAAAACAACAACTGCATTTTAGTTATGTCGCCTAGGAGAAAAAAGAACACTACAAACAGAAATTATTTTGGTTTATCGATTCGCCTACCAATATAAACTTCATTGACTATAGAACCAATATGCCAAGTTCTTTGTTTTATTAATCTTCCAATTCCAAGCTGTATTGCATAAGGTGAGTACAAGCAAAGTTTGTCAAATGAATACATTGATAAATTTGTGTCCTGATAGATGAGCTCTTCATATATCAAATAATTTCTGCTTATATATGCTTTTCTACAACTTATTTTTTTTTGTCATTGGTAGAATCTTTGCCATGTTGAAGCCAGAATACAAAATGGCAAAAATAAAATTGATATAGAATATAACGAAAGCATAAAAATAGAGGGTGAGTGAACAAACATTTATTGAGTGCCTATTTTCAACAGGTTTGTACATCTCATTTAATTTACCTTAGCAGTGGATAGTTAAATATTATTATCCAAAATTTTAAATCTAAAGTAAAAAAGCCATAATAAACTTATATAGTTTGTCTATGAGCTTATAGTTATTGATTGGCGGAGCTAAAGTTCACTGTGATTTCTGTGTATGCTCTTTTTAATTGGCAACCATACGAATGTATAATATTTATTTAAAACATACTGATCTGAATTTATAGAAGAAACAGAAAAGGGAAGTTATGATTCCAAAAAATATTTTTTTAACTAGTTCTTCTAGAGAGAATCATGGAATAATTGATATATTAGCATCTTGTCTTCATTTTGGAAGAATTTGTCATTGACATGGCATTTAAGTCTCTCTTCAACTCAGTCCAATCTACTTTCTCCCCTACTTCAGTCCTCACACAGCAAATGCTAACCAGACAGCTTTTTGCTTCCAAGACAGTCCCCAAACCATCCTGCATTCATTTTTTGTTCCCTTTGCTTCCTCTGCTTTGAAGGCTGCATTATTCTACCAGCAGGCAATTTTTATGATATATATCATATGCCCATGCTATTTTTTATGATGTATATTGTATGTCTGATCCAAAATGAAATATTCTGCAATCCTAGCCTCCAAGGTCATAGAACACTCCCTTAGTTATGTGTTTGGCTAACTCCCTCACTTTTAAGTCCTTCCTCAAATGTCACTTTCTCAGTGAAGAATACCTTAATCACCTTATTTAATAGTGAACCTCTCCCCTTCCCTCCTTCACTCCCCTTTACTCTGCTTTTCTATTTATATTTCCCATTGCATGTCTAACAAACTTCATAATTAACTTACTGTGTTTGTGCAATCCCCAAAGGCAGGTACGAATAAACAGACACCTAACCGGAACTGGGTGAAAATTGGATTCTCTCCTTTCTTGGATGCTCTCTAGAGATGGAACTAAGAAATCCTAGTGCTGGCGGCTGCAACCGAGCACATAAAAATTCAGGAGCTGTACAGTCAGCATCTTTATGTGAGAACAGCAGGGCAAGTCATTCTGCAGAGAAAAGGAGAGATGGGAGACAAAGTTGGAGGATAGTGGAGGGGGAAAACAAGAAAGACACTGAAAAACTGAGAAAGAAGCAGTCTTAGCTTCTGACAGTTTTTAATGTATTATTTATTTTTTCAAAAAGCCCAGGTTTACTTCTGTGCTTAGGGATGAGCAATAGGCTGCTACTTTTAATGTTGCTTAGTATCTGCTTGAGTTATTCTAGTTTTCTCTTATGTAAAACCAAGATCATTTAACTAATAAAATATTAACAATTTTCTTTTTTTCTAAGTAATGTACATTTAGTTCTAGAAATTTATATCTCTCACAGATTATAAACATCCTGTACATACTACTTCTTGGGTTTTAATTCCCAGTGGTAACCAGCACTGATTAAGTCAATGATTGTTTTTTGATAAATTTGGTTTCCAGTGCATATTGATACGATGTAGCATTAAAGTAGTTAGTAGATAAATAGCTTTGGACTTATACTTTGTCCTCCATAACATCAACAGGAAAGTTGACTTATACATTGCTTCTAAATATTTGAAATTTTCTGAAATAAATATTTTATATTTGTTGGGCACCTAACACGACTAGATACAGCACTAAATGCCTGATACACGTTTCATGGGACCCTCAAGGCAACCATCCACCTCAGCCGTTCTTGTTTTTGTCTTACATTTCCTCATTTATCTTTGAAAGCATAAGACGCAGAAACCAAGTTAACTAGGTCGATCATCTAACTAGCAGAAGATAGAGCCTATTACTTAAACTATGAGGCAGCCTCATCCAGAGATTAGAAAACAAACTGGGAGCCAGCTTGCTCGGGTTTAAATCTCCTCTGCCACTTCAAACTGTGTGATTTTAGACAAGTCACCCACCTTCTCAATACTGCAGTTTATTCTTCTCCAAAATGGGCTTGATAACAAGAGCACCCACCTCAGAGGATCACGTAAAAGATTAAATGAGTTTGTAATGTGTTTAGAATACTTCTGAGACATAAGTGCAATATAAATATTTGTTGATTAAAAAAATTCTCATAAAAAATCCTATGCTTTTTCCCCTCTACTTTGTTGTCTTGCACAGAATCTGGTATAAGGTGATAATAATGACAGGTACCATTCATTGATTGATGACTACATGATGGGAATTGGGCTATGAAGTAACTTAATCTCATTTGTTTCTTATGACAACTTAATAGAGACATTTCTTTTCTGTAAGTATGATATGTTTGGAAAGAAGAACAATCCCATGGGTTTTGTCCAATAGTTTTATTTGTATCCTCCTCAATAGTGCTAAATAATAATGATGACGACAGTTAACAACAGTAATAGTCCACTTTAAAATTACTTACTAAACCTAAATGATTTAAAAAGAATCATTACAACTACCCTATGAGGTAGTTGCTCTTACCAATGAAAACACTGACGACGTAGAAAGCTTACGTGTCACATACGCACAGTCCTTAATCACAGTACTTTTAAAAAATATTATACATGAATTTAATATTTATTTTAGTACCTGTACATGGTTTAGAAATTTTTAAAAAGTTTTTAACATTTTATTTTTTTATTTTTTCCCTTCCCTCTCCCCTCATAATACTTTTTGTATTAAAATATTTTTAAAAAGTCAGAATTAAAGCACATTTGTATATTTCTTTGCAGAACACAATACCCAGTGAAATTCATAGTATTTATTTTTCAGGAATAAATTACAAAAAAAAGTAGGATTTTAAATTTATCAAAATTTTAAGTCCAATGCAAGTATATATTTAGTTCAAATACTGGGCAAAGTCAGGTTTTTAAAGTTCATCAGCAAGTGCTACTAATAATATTCTCACAAATAAAATTACTTTTTTCATAGCTTTATATATCCTTCTACTAAAGTTCTTGGATGACAAATGAAATTTATATATTTAGACTAAAAATAATACTTTCATTGATTTTTCGGTAGTCATGTTAATGCATTATCACTCTGAATTTTCCAAGAACTGTTTGATTCTCAGAGGTAATTTTAACGGTTTAGTTAAAACTCAGAGACTTACTTTTATTCAATTTTTTTAGTATACTGAGCTGGGTAGGTATATATTTGAATCATCAGAATTTATTATTGGTGGTCCAGCAAAAGCATCATGAACTTATCATTTGTCAAGGCTGTCACAACTTGAATGAATCTTGTTAATAGAGACATTTTAATAATAATAATAATTTCTTTAGTGCAATCTAATTTGATCTGTTTGTGTATGAACCTTAAATAAAGAATCACTATTGATACTCAAAATATAAATACTTTATCATATATAACCGCTTTCTTTTATTGAAACTTAAAATTCTTAATATTGCTACATGACAAGGCATTTTAACTTATACTGCACATGTGCATATCTGAACTTTAACTGAAAAATACCATAAGATAATAACAGCATTTAATTAATGGTTACTTACAAGAAATGGCTTAATGAAGTAGTATTAGCACTGAGAATTGGACAAAAAAGAAAATTCTGTTATTCCTTTTATACTGCATAGTTTTCCAAGAAGATATAACAGCTGTTGACATTTCTACATCAAACAACAGAAGAGTATTGAGATATATAAAGAGAAAACTGAGAGGCATATAAAGAGTGACTGTACTATATATAGTACACAACTTTTAGAAAATGTTAGATCAAATACACAAAAATAAGCCAGTATGTAGAGTGAATAAAAACAACACGTGTAGGAAGCCACGTGTAGGTAGAGAAAACTTCCCTGAATCAAAAAAGAAAACATGTTATTTCTAATACTTTATGAACATTTTATAAGAAATCAATCAGACTAGAAAGAAAATCTGAAACAAATCCAAAAAATAAACCATAAAGGCTATATTCTCTAACATAAATGCAATTAAACTAGAAATTATAAATGAAAGTCTAATATCATTGGCAAACGAGCTCTGTAAATAGAATAATTCATTCTCAGTATGATATTTGGGATATTCAAAAAATAAACTTTGGAATTATTATATATTTACAAATGAACAACATGTAAAACACCATGCACAGAATATGTGTGCATAGTACATAAGAAAATGTATAACCAGAATGTTTGTGTAAAGGAAACAAAACATATAAAATTGACATAAGCATTCTTTGAGAGATAAAGATCAATAATATTTAAAAAAATAGAAATTAATAATTTTAAAACTACAAAAATGTGACTTCATTGATAAAATAAACTACTTTTTTTAAGGGTAAAGGGGGTCAAATATATGATGACAGAGAAGATTTGACTTTGGGTGGTGAACACACAATACAATATATAGACAATATATAATAGAATTGTATACTTGAAACCTATAATATTTTATTAACCGTCACCCCGATAAATTTAATTAAGAAAATAAAATAAAATAATTTATAAAATATACCTTGCTGGGTTGACAAAGGGTTGAAAAAGGCAGGAAAAATATAAATCATATTAATAATAAAAAGTTTTTCATACCAAGTTGGGGAGGTAATGTAAAACATTGTAAAAGAAAAGCTCATTTATATTTGAATAGCTAAGTAAATGCTAATGTAATGGACCTAGATCTAGAAAATACAAATTGTTAAACTCCCTGAAAATGTCAGATAAATATATTAATAATCTAAAAAAAAAAACCCCACTTTATTCAATTAATACCAGGTACCTATTTTAAAAATATATAATTTTTATATTACTTAAATCATTACGGAGTACTTGAAAAATGAAAACTTCACCACCAAAATTCTGCTAACAAACCACAAGAATAGAAGATGTAAAAAGAGCATGGATTAAACTCAATTTTGTGCAAAATAGATGAATAAAATATTAATAAATAGGATTTAGCTGAGTATTAAAAGAAAGATACATCATGAGCTAGGAGACTTCATCCAAGAAATGAAAGGATTATTCAATATTAGCAGATTTAATATAACAGTGCTTTCATAGATTAAAAAAGAAAAAAACATATGATTTTCATAATGGTTAATGAAAAATCATTTGATCGAATTCAACAACCATTACTAATTAATTTTTTGAAATGCTTAGCAAGTTAAAAATAAGAGAATATGCCCATAACCTGATAAGAAATTTATCTGAACCATATTCTTAACAATTAACACTAAAATGGAACTAAGGCAAAGATGTTTATTATTAGACTATTTTCAATATTGCACTGAAAATTGTCCTTGATTCAATGATTTAAGAAAAAAATCTAAATGAATATTAGAATTTGTACATAACATTGTTTTCTCATAAAATCTGGGTAGACTGAAAAATTCTGAGAACAAATATGTATTTTATAATGTGATAGAGGCAAGCTAAGTGCACAAGAATCCAAAGCTTTCTTACATGCCGAACAGCCAGTTTTTAAAAGTCGTGGCTAAAAAAGACCCTGTTCAACATATCAGCAAAAAATACAACATACTTAAGCTTAAAAGAAGGAATTTAACCTACATTAGTATCACATAATGTTTTAATAAAGGGCATACACATCAAAGAAACTAAATAACAAAGTACATTATGTTTCTGAAAGGGAGGGCACAATCTTTGGAAGATATAAACTATACTCAAATTAACCTACAAATTTGATGTCTTTACTATTATTTGTAACCAAATTAATTAATTCTGAAGCTCACATAGATGAGTAAATAAATAATGCCTAAGAAATATTTGCATAAAATGTATAATGAGCAGAAACATGATTCACCGAAACTATAAAGTTCTTATGATTAAAATAGTTTAATCCTAACAGTGAAATAAAGAAATACAACAGAGAGCTTAGAAAGAAACAAATACATAAACAGAATTGGCTTTTTAAATCTTGCTACAATGGTGGACTATTTAATAAATGATACAAATACAGAAAAAAATGATTAAGAAAAAAATATATACCTCAAAATGTATATATGAAGGATTTATTTATAAGTTAATTATAAAAAAATAAAAGTGGAGTTAGAAGAACAGATTCAGAAACATGGAAGAGTGTGTGCTTTCTATACCTGGACCCTAAAGTTAGATAACCTAGTATCTTCAAGTGTAAAGGTGAACTTAAATTATAAAAATGGGTGGTTAGGACCTGCCTAAAATCTGCTCTTTCCTTCTTTATCATTAATAGAAATCCTATATTACTGGAGGATAGTAATATATCCAGCTAAATGTAAACTTCCCTGGCATCCCAGGTGACGAGGTATAGTTATATCACTACATTCTGATCAATCATATAGAAGTGAATATTGTAGGGAAGGATTTCATGGAAGACTCCTAAAAGAGAATCTGAGAGATATGTATAGACCTTTCCCATATACCTTTTCTAGTTTTCACTACCCGGAACTCAAGGTCCATGGCTGAATTGCTGGCATCCAGGACAATGAAACAAAGATACAAGGTGCCTGGGGCCTGATTGATTCCTGGAGTTCATAACAACATTAGACCTCAATCTCTGGACTTCTTTTGCATGGGAAAATAAATATATGTTAGTTGAGTCTACTGTTTTTCATTTTGTTACATGCAATCAATCCTAAAAATAAATTACTCAGGGTTCAAGGATTTCTGAGATGGTTGGAGATAATGATTTAAACATGAATATTGTAGACTATAAATGTTAGAAAGAAAATAAGAATTTGACAATATAAACATTAACTCCCCTCCCCCATCTCACTGCTTATTATGGAATGAAAACAGTTACCATATGAGATGAGAGAAGGAAATTCAAATAATTACTTTGGAAAAAATATTCTACTAGTAAGACTGAACACACTTCACAGTGTTCTTGGAATACATATTCTAGTTTCATGCTGGCCTGAACATCATGAGACTTTATTTTTCCTCCCTAATTCATCCCAAGGTTGTAAGACAGATTACAAGGTGAAGCTCTAATATTTAGTAAAAGCATGGTATAAAACATTCAAAATCTTCCTTAATTTTAAATTATTTTAAAAGAATCACACTTTTATATAGAATAAAAAATAAAAAATAAAATAAAAAATTTTCTCAACAAAATTATATGATTATTATGAATAAAACATATCACATGTTCTCTAGTTATTATTTTGTCTTATATTCTTATATGCTTAAGTGTGTAAAAATATATTTAAAAGGTAACAGATGTGAAACTTGCCCTAACAAAACAGATTTTAAATTTTCTCTTTTAATCTCATACATTGCACATTAAACTGAAGACCATAATAAACTTGTAGCTGAATATATGTTTTAAACATACCAAACTTAAACAGTTATAATATTAGCTTCAAGACTAGAAAACCACTTAAAAATGTTCTCTAAGTAGGAAGTGTTAATTGTGTTATACTGATTGAGTTGATCTTTTTAATATGCGTGCATGTATATGTTAGTCAGTAAAATACACATTTTACAACCAGACTTCATGAATATGTGGTGGGAAATAGCTCTCCTGGGACTCACTTACAGAAACATCAGAGAATGCAAAAACGTAGTGGCAGAAGCTTGGAAAAATTTGAAGCAAACATAATCTGAGGCTCTGGTTAAAGAAACTAGGAGTTTAGAAGAGAATAGCTAGACTTCTGAAGAGAGGTCACGGTGGAGCGCTATACACCACCCGAAGAAAATTATAGACATTTCGAAAATTGTAATGATGCTTGAAATTGTTATTTTCTATATGATCTTATTTGTGACATTCTACTATTGCTAACTTTAAAAAAAAAAATTCTCAAAACAAGGCATTCTTACTATAAGATAAGTGTACTGCCTTCTATGAAGGCAGTCTCCAATTTCTCTGCCTCCACTGCCTATAACATGCAACATTCACATAAGATTTTCACCATTTTTCGAAACTTTCATTGTCACCCTTCCATATATCTGCGGCTGACTGTTTGCTCGGAACATCCTTCTCCATTTTACCTTTTGATAATTTTAAACATCCTTTCAGGGCTCGAATTGAATATTTTTTATTTTATGGAAGTTATCTAATTGGCTCATCCACTCCCTATCTCTCTGCTTAATGCCAAATACAGAGTTAACTGATTCACGCATTTGTACATACTGCTATATAACATTTACACTGAACTACAGAAGTCGTTTGATTGAATCCCCCCCACTGCCACTTCTCCAACATACACATATAGGACTGAGAGTACTTTTGAGAGTGTGAAGGCAAGAGTATTAGAGAGGTTGCAGTGTGCTTACTGAGAAAAAGAAAAAAGATGACCTGATCAGAAGGTAGGCAGGTTCATACATTCATTCAGCTGTTCTCAGTTGTAGAAGTTTGTAAGTTAAAAAGGGGAGTGCTTGTGCGACCCAGGAACATTCCATTTTTAAACCCCTCTCCTTATTTCATCAACTACTTTCCATCTTTCATTTATATCCAACTTTCTAGCCTCAAAGCCACTCTATGTAGAGTAGAAAAGGAAAATCCTTAGAGAAAACCTTACCCTCACCTCTTTTTCTTGGTAAGAGAAGTGACCTGATCAAGTGCTCAAATCTACAAGACTTAAAACTGGAATATATTGCTTTTCTCTTAGTGAGAGAATCTTTTCTTTATATCTTTGATATTTTAAAATTTAGAATAAATTCTACTTTCCTGAGAGGTTATTAAGTGGTGTTTTTGTGAGCTTCACTATTTCAAATCAGTTGTTTATATGAAAGTCATGAAGATTTGTAAAAGAATATACTTTTATAAAAAAATACTCTAAGTTGAGTAAATATAATAAAACACTGCAAAGCAAGAGTGTAAACTCCATATTTATTTCTTTGATGCATCCTCAGAACCTACCAGTACCTGGCAAATACTGGGCATGCAATGAATATTTTTGAATGACTGTGTCCATGAATGATATGGTGCATCATATTCAGAAACAACTAAGAATAGTTATTTACTATATACCATCTTCGGGAAAATCAACTGTACAATATTGTACTTAATGTATCTTATAGGAAGGTAGACAGGAACAGTAAATAACATGGACTGTTGCCAAAATATATGGGTGCAAATCATGGAGCCCCCTTTTACAGATTCTTTGAACTTGGGATGATATAACACTATCCATGATGTGAGTGTAATATCCCATCCTGTGACATCTCGATCTATCATTGACTAGATACTCACCTAAAAACAGAAGACTTAGTAATACATCCTGAGGAACTAGTTAAGTTATGGAGTGGTTGATTGGCCACTTCTCTCATGACATCCATTTTTTAAACATATCCCTTTGAACTGGTTTTCTTTTCATAAATCAGTTGAAATCAGCATAACCCAAGCCAGTCGAGTGCCACTTATTAAAAACTGGCTTTATGAATGTTTTCTATAGTTTTCAAAATTTAATTGCCAACTAATATAAGTTTAATTGCCAACTGATTTAAGGTCCCAATCAATATCTTAAATTCATGTGTTTAATAAATGCTTTGCAATTTGCTTCTACAGATAAGAAAATAAAAACTATTTTTGTATTTCTCTTTAGAAACTTAAACACGAGGTTTTCTTAAATACTCTTACTAATTCCATAGTAGTTTTAGTGTAGTAAAATATGATTACTAGTCAAAAGATTAAACATCAAAAAGACGTTGACATATGTGGCCACTAAATTTAACAGTCAGAAATACTACCAATATCCAACATGCATACTAATGAATGTACCGACATAAACCCAGTACTACCACGCATTTAGAATTATATCCCCATATCAAATATCCACATTCCTGCCGTAGACTGTTTTTATGATACAGATAATGGCCAAATGGATTCAATGCCTCTACAGCAGAGCTTGATTTTGTTGTTGTTAATACTGTTTTTCAGCATGCTTAATAAATGTTCAAGTCCATTATAAGAAACTAAAATTCTGAGAAACACAATTAAATGTTTAAGTTTTAAAAATCTGGCTGACTTTAAAATGCCTCTCCATTTATCTTGCAAAAGAAAGTAGAGCCCTAAGACACCATTCACAAATAAATTGTTAATTAGCATTCATATTTGACTTAAGAGAGAAAAAAAAAAAACTCTTTGACTTGGTGCACTGTGCAGTTTTCACCGTTTCTGTTCAATAATTTTAGAGAAAGTCTTGATGAGAATTTTGGAACTGAATTATATTCCTAAACATCAGAACACTGGGGAAAAAAAACAAACTTAAAAAATTGGGAGAATTCTCTATTAATTCAATGAGCTGCTAAGTGCTCTTTGAATTTCTACTGTGTTTCCTCAGAAAGAAAAATAACAGAAGATATAACTCTTAATGTTCAAGAAACTCTTCATTTAATTGGAGAGAACAATAAAGTAATCATAGAGCAACCTACTAACATACCTATATACACATGTTCATACTTATATGTAGCCTGGACTAATTTACAATTTATAAACACACACTTATACGAATGGTTAAGTTAATACAATATATTGAAAGATATTCCATGTAGAATCTACCACTGACAGAAAGATATTATGCTATAAATTTGAGGATCAGCTCACTTTGCACAAGTTTTGTGCTTCATAGCCACTGAGGATGCAGAAGATGTGGGTAGATAACTTAGTAGCTGCATCCCTACCAAACCATTTCATTTTATCATGCTATCCTGGTATGGCCCTCACAGCATATTTCATGACTATAAGCTGCCTTCTTTCTTTATTATTTATTATTCAGAGTAATAGAGTAAACTTTCTTTCTTAGCTTACCCCTACAGAGTGTAAACTCCCTAAGGGCAAGGTTTGGACATTTTATCACTGTACACCACATTCAGCAGAGAACTTGGCACACAGTAGATATTTATTTAATATTTTCCAAATGAAAACATACATAAGGTTAACATTAATTCTTATTTATATGATAAAGGCAGGTCTTGCTGGGAGGAAAGATGACTTCGTGTATCAGATAGTAATAGTAATAATTATACCAAGGTAAATATTTTGGAAAAGTGCATTTTCTCAAGTCTAGATACAATCCTTAGTTCACCACAGCATTCATTTACCTGGGAAGACAGATATGTTATAGAAGCATTGAGAGAGAAAGAATAAAGTAATATTCAGCTGCCGATGCAAAAGGAATGGCATGCAGCCCTATCCTCACCCCCCCCCCCCCCACGCACAAATTATTATATTAAGAACCAAATCTAAAGCATCTAGCTTATAGGTCTACTCTGTAATTGTTAAAGGATATTAAAAGCATTAAAAAAAATAAACAACTACCCTTTTCTGGCTCAAGAAATTGTGGGAGATGAGGAGGAAGACAGAGACGGAGAAAGAGCACAGGAGTGATCAGACAGAGTGATCAGACACAGGAGACAGTGAAATAATGTTAGCTGGAAAATCCTAGAAGTGGAGAAGCCCTCTTGATTATCCTCCTGCCTACCTCATACTTTGTTTGAAATTGTCACCACTATCAACACAGAGGTGGCCACAACATTGGGCAAAAAAAGCCCCTGGGTGTTACAGAGCTCTAGTTTTTCTGAGGCTCCACCCTCATCTCAATGAGGCTTTGAGGAGAAACAGAAGAAAGTGAAAAGGATGGCTCTAGAAAATCGAGAGTGGTAGAACAGACCCGCTGCTGAGGCTACCACCAGCCTTGGAAAGATTTGTCCTGGTTGAGCTCTGAACACTCATGTGGGAACAGGATGAGGCTGAGCCGGCAGGAGGATACTAAGGTAGCTGATGAAGCAGCCTCTGACTTCAACTGCCAAAGCTAATAGATCAGGCATCACCCTGGTGGACAGGAGCATGAACCCTAGAGACAATGGAAGTAGAGGCTGCCCCAGGCAACTAGACTGCTGGACGTCACCTCAGGCCAGCTGGACGGGGAAAGGGCCCAGTGCAGCCTGGGGTGGACAGCTGCTAAGGAGGTGAACTGTTTATTTTTCACATATAATTGCTGCAGCAATGGTAAGGAAAGACAGGTGTAAATAATATATTGGTTCGCAGGGTATATTTGTGATACTTTCAATGAATTAATTCATATGTTATACACAAGCAAGGACTTGCCCAGTGTTATTGAGATTGTGCTTTCCACCTCTGCTTACTTTAGTTCAAAAGATATGTGCAGGTGACAGTCGACGACTCCATCATAGGCAGGATCACCAGCCCCCTGCATCCTCCCTCTCTCTCTTCCTTGGGCAGAATGAATTTGATGGATGTTTTGTGACCACCATCTGCACATGGTGGTGGCATTCTGTCATTTATATACATTGTTCTCATTAAAAGAGAATTATACTGAGAACAAAAAAAGGAACTAGAGGATTCTGGGATCAAATCTGGACCTTTCATTGGTGTGAGAGGCTGTATAAAATTATGCTCAAAATAGCACAACTAGCGAAGGGGTGGGGGAAGTAAAGCTGAAATTCAAACCCGGGTAGTCTTATTCTGAGCCTTGACATTTTCACTTATCCTTTCTCCTTTAAATAAGCTAGAACTTTCTTTTCACTTCCAGTTGTCGTGTGCATTAACTTTGCCACGTAACATCACATACATAACCACAGTCATAACTAATCATATCAAAAGGAGAAGATAAATAGCGCAAAGGGTAAAGAGATAGGTTCGGCGTGATCTATCCTGGGTTTGAAGCCATATTCTACCTGTGGCTAGAATCTAGCTGTGGTAAAATACCACATTCTGCCTGTGTGAACTTGACCCAATATAACCTCAGCTTCATTTTCTGTGTATGCATATAGTAGCAGATACCTATTACATAGAGTTATTGTAAGAGGAAAAAGGGATAATGTGTGTCACAGTGTACACAGAAAGAGCTAGGAAATATTAGCTGTTGCTGCTGAGAAAGAAAGTCCACAGCTTAAGGCGGCACAACACTAAGGAGTAGTGTCCAGTCCATAACTTCCCAATCACAAGCTAAACCTGACTCTCACTACTTCCACCATGTTCTTTTTCAGTCTGCCTCTGCCCAAAGTTTGTCATCAACCTTTTCATCATATTGCTGAATTCTTCCTTTCCTTTATGAGCATAACAGATGACACTTTGCCTGTTAGCCTTCTGCATTCTTTTGATCAGACACACTCTTTCGCTTTTGAATGACTGCAGCACGTGTCAGTAACTTCTTTATGTCATTCATCATTTTCTAGCTTTTAGTTATTTATGAAAAGGTGTCTGAGAGGTGCTTGTGTAAAGGAATAATTTTCCTTACTAGACAGAGAGCAAGCAAAGGCAGGAACTATATAACAATTTAAGGATTCTCTGTAAATTCAAAGCATATGGCCTTAACATCTATCAGACTATCAAATTACTTATTAAATGTGCTGGTGTCGCCATGTCCTGAAACTCCTCCCCATATGGCTACTAATTTAGTTCACTGACACACTTGGAACAGGAAATATAAAGGTAACATTTTTTTTTCTTTGATTTTTCACATGACTTTGTAAATGAGAAGCTTTGACATTTTACCTGAGACACACCTTGGCAAAGTGGTACAAGTTCAGAATGGAGAACTAGAAAGCATGGGTTATAAACCCAATCCTGCTACAAAGTATCTTTGTGATCTGTACAAGTCACTTATCCTCTTTGTGCTTAAATATTTTTCATCTGTTATACGATTGAACTTGATCGCCTTTAAGGTATCTCCCAGCTCTAACATTGTAGGATGCCATGATTTTACTCTCTTTTAATTCTCTAAGATAAATAAAGCCTTTCAGTTTTAAATAGCATTAACCTTAGTAGAGAGTTGTCTTATTGGTTTTGTTCACACTGTTATTGGCATGACCTTTATAGCACAGTGCCCCCTGTGACACATGATAGAATACCAAAAGTCACAGTCCACAGCTCAGTCTAATGAAAAATACAGTTTTAATTGCGGGTTGGCCACTTTCACAATATTACCTTAATGAGACAGTAAAGTGCAAGAACTAGATCTTCCTTGCAAATATGCACCCTCGCTTGCAGATTTCTTAATACATAGTGACAGTATTGAGCTTAAATATAAATGCATTGTGAACTTTTGCTGTCCTAAAGCAATAGGAAACAATTTAATAAGAATTTCCTGCAAGTTCCCAGCCTGCAATTCTGAAACACTCTTCCCCTTGCTGTGATGTTAGTTTATTCTAAATTTATTTCTACCACTATCTAGAATGACTTATTTTCATCTCTTACTTCATGACAACTCTTCTTTCAAAGTCTTTATAAATAAAAGTGCTAATATGCATTAAATGCTTCAAACTAGTATACTTAGTTTGCCTGAAGAATAACATACCTTTATCTAACAGACTTGACAATCTCATCTTCTTTGATAAGGTTAAGATCACGTAATCACTCCCTAACTTGATGCACCCTATGGTCGATCTAACTAGTACTGACTCTTTGACTGTCTTCCCCAAAGTAGTAGATAAGAAATTCCTTTTTTTATTATATTGAATCCCTCTATTTTTCTCATAATGCTTTTAATAAAGACTATATTTGCAATTCAATCTCTTCCTTCTCACTTGGAATCATACCATGTTTATTTTCTGTTTAGACTTCTCCATAGCTTTTCTATGTTATTAAAATAAAAAAAAAATGAATTCTTAGACTATAAGACTCTTTGTGTTTGTACACTTACCTAATTCTATAGCATTATTTAATTCCATTACCTGAGCATCTTTATTCAACTTTCACTATGGCAACCCCAATCCTTCCTGGTGGCACAAATAGCCCATAGTGACATGTTAGGTAAAAAGATACAAGATTCATAAGGTAGAATAAAGAAAAGATGTATATAAATATGTAAAATCAAACATGTGGGTGGAAATGTTTAGGGTGCTATGGAATAGTTGTATTTACAGTGACGCAATCACCGATTATTGCTAATTCCACAAGTCTGCAAATCTCTTTGTTCTGTCTTCTCTATCTCTGCATTTAAAGATATTGCTTCATTAATTGGTCCTTGGACTGGGAGACAAAGCAGTTTGCTCTCTTGGCATGGTGCCCCACCAAGCTGTAGGAGCAGGTTGTTAACATAATTTACTAGATCATACAAAATGGGTTCCTTACTGGCACTTACTCCTCATTTGCCAGTGAAGCTGATTTAGGATGACGGGATCTTCACTGAGTTGACTTTTTGTTTATTTATTTGCATCTTAAAACATATCAGGTTGACTCGCATCTGGATAACGTCAGTTAATATAGCAGGTAAAACAGAAATGGAAAGCCTACCTTTCCATGAGTAAGAAGAAAGTAGTTGCGTTATTAACGAACTTGTGATGAGCAACTTACTTTTGCAAAACACAGCAAAAAAATGCTGATATATTCTGAGTACCCGGTATTATTCAAAGTGTTTTACAGACATCATTTCATTTAGGTCTTAATATAACCCTCAATGAGGTAGTGGGGAAAAATTTTTATCTTCATTTTAGAATTGAGTAAAGTAAGGCACAGAAAAATTAAGCAACATTTCTACCATAGAGACAGAAATTTGTACCTAGGTATTCTGCTTCCATAGTTTACCTTTTAAAATACATTACTATGCTACCTATCATATCTGACCCCAAACAGGGAGCAAATGAAGATTTTTCAAGCAGATGATTAACAGTTGTCTTAGATGGTCAGACAAGACTCTGAGTAAAGGGTTAATCTTTTGCCATCAATCACTTGTTTTCTAACTGTACATATACAACTTAATAAAAAAAGATGGTAACTCATATTATTTTTAACCTCCTAGAATATAAACCCAGTATTCATTTATTTCTTTGCCTATTTGAAGTGTTAAAGTAACCAGATTAGGCCCAAGATGGAGTTGCTTATGCTAAGCTCCATGTCAGCAAACCAAAACCTAAGTTTCTGTGCTTGGCAATTCCAGAAAAAGAAGGCCTTGGTTGACCAAAGAATGCTCGCCTGATCATCATTAAGTTACCGGACCCGACTCCATATCAGAGAAGTAAACCTGCTTTAATCAACCAGCCCAGGCCCAGTATAACTTCCTAGTTCTCACTCACTTTGGTCTACAAAACACTCTCTAATTATACAACTCTTTGTAGCTCCTTTCTGTCTGTTAAATTGGATGTGGCCCATTCATAAATTGCTGAATAAAGCCAAAAATATCTTTAAAATGTACTTATTTGAATTCTGTTCTTTAACAGGAAGAACACAACTGTGTTTAATTGTGAAATATATTTATTTAATCTATTTGCAGATTTAACAGGAGTGTCATATACAACATTAAAGTACTGTGTG
Source organism: Rousettus aegyptiacus (assembly GCF_014176215.1). Lineage (NCBI taxonomy): Eukaryota > Metazoa > Chordata > Mammalia > Chiroptera > Pteropodidae > Rousettus > Rousettus aegyptiacus. Next base: position 30,713,200 of record NW_023416286.1, read on the forward strand.
TAACTTTTTAAAAAATCTTACTGAGATAATTTTGAACAATAAGGCTGGTGCCTGTGTGATGAGTCACTTAGCTAAAAAGTGAGCTTGTATCAAATTCTAGTGCCTCCTACTTGAATAGGCAGCCAATACGGATTTGTTGACAAATGAACCAATAGTACCTTAATTATTTTTTTTTAAATTATTATGTACACAATGCCTCTGGTGAAGTGGTTTGAAAGACAAAAATTTGCCAATACCCTGTTTTGTTTTCATGTTACAACAGTAAAAATATACTAAAATATTTTATGGTGTGTATTTTGGTGGAGAATTTATTTTATTAATTTTCTAGATAAATATATAGAATCTTTTACAAAGATAAATGAATCATTTATATTTTTAAGTTTATATCACTACATTTTTGGGAAGATTGATGTGTTTCGAAAAATTGCTTTATCTGGGAATTTACGGGTAAACATTAAACTAGAAAATGTCCAGTTTCTACAATAATGTGACAATAAAGGATTGTAATATAAATATTGTGAAATTACATAAATATTTTCTAATTGTAAAATGTGTTATTAAGAATATCAGAAAATATGGATGAAAAAGCTTTAAAATATGTATAATTTATAACATGACTATATTTTTTCTAGTAACTAGAAAATTATAAAAAATCTGTATTCATCATGTTCATTTAAAATGCACTATAATGGTAGTCTGGTGTTTTCACATACTTTTATCTCATTAGTGTGTCAAAGCAGGAATAGTTTAAAGAGATAATGGAGGGAAAAAAATTAAAAACAACAGTATGTTCTTTCACCTTCAGTCTGACCTAGACTACGTTATGTTCAAATACAAAAGCTAACTAGAAATAACATTAGCAGAATTCTGTTTCATTCAAAAAATGAAAAGACAATCTCACTGTGGCATACTAATTTAAGTAATGTAACTAATTCTCCCTCTGGGACCCAGGTCAGAACTTACTGGCAGGTTCTGTTTTTTTTGTCTGTGCTTCATCCTGCCCCTGAACATTTTTCTTGATTCTCTTCCAAATCTGATACACTAGTTACACTCTTCAAAACACCATCCATACCTTCATTTGCCAAACATTTTAGTATTCTGTTTTCAGCAGTTCTTATTCGATAGTTATTTTCTGATACTCTTTTATAGAACTCATTCATTCATTCAATTGTTCACATAAATTTATTAAGCTCCGTTTCTGTACCAACCCAAAGCTTTGCTACTCCCTTCCCTTAATACTATTAACATGCGTTATTTATACATCAGATTTATCCCTCTTTTCTTTCTTTCATTCTTTATTTTTTTATGAATGTCTCCCCAATTCAATTGTGAGTTTCTTTGAAACAGGAATTCAAAAGAAAAACACTTCTTTCCCATCTTCCATTTTGCATAAAATAAAAAAAAAATTATAAACTAGCCTTTTATTGGCATAATTAATTTCAATGAAAAGGCATGTTTGTGCCACGGAAATCAAGTGTTACCTCTGAATAAGAAGCAAATTTGCCCTTCTAAAGGTTTACAATCTTATTATTGTATACTGGATTAATAAATGACAATGTGTATCCTTTTATTTTATTAAAATTGATCATGTTCATTTGTAATTGTTAGATATATCCTTAAAATAGCTAGGTAGCCTGGTTTCTATATGTGTTTAGATTTAATTATAAAGAATAAAGGTTAAATTGTGTGAGAATACACGCTGAGTTCATCCTTGAAGACTGGCATGAAGAAATCAACACATTAAAGAAGAGAAAAAATAAGTGGCACTTCTGCCCTTTTAATTTAATTCTATAGCTTTTCTAATGAAAATTCACCTAAACACAAAGTGTCTTACTAATTATCTAATCACAGCAGGAAAATAATAAATGTAAACTGTACAATTGTATTTAGAATTGTGCTCAGAACTGCTTCATACTTGGTTCTTCTCTAAGGTATGTTAACCAATAGTAAGGCTCTAATATATTATCCTAAGGAAAATAAAACTCTAAATATTAATTGCCTTTTTTCCCTAATGTTTTAAGATATCTAAAATTTGTTGTTTTTTTTTTTCATTTAGCAAAATATTTGGATTCCATGCTCTCTTTCCTTTGTCAAGGCTAATTAAGATTGTGTGCCATTGTGTTAAAGCCAATGAAAGAAACATTAAGTTTAACTAATAAACACAAAATTCACTGTTTGTTGATGTGCATGAATTTTAGCAAGTCTGCTGAAGTTACGATTGCTCCGTGACAGTATTTTAGAAAAATTTCATTTATTCAGCAATACTTGAACTTTTGAAGTAAAAGAAAAACATTACTTAGAGAAAAGCATGAAGAAATGGCTGATTCTCAAAACAAAGTGTACCCCTGCTGAGTCTTATTTCTTTAGCCATCAAGAATAAATGATTCTCGCTTTAAAAACTTAGGGAATTATATATTTTTGTCTCCCTTTTTCTCTAACAATATCCCTCCCAGCCATAGTCAGAAGATAGAATTGTTCAAGACAATTTGTGTAAAGATAAATCTATTTTATGTTTATCTTTTTTTCTTACTCTAGCAAGGAAATAGCCCCTGCAATCAAAAGGTAGTATATGGCCTGAATTAATTCTACATTTGCTCTAAAATTTACAAATTAGCTTGAGATTTTATTCCTTAATAAAATAACCCCCCAAAAATGTATAAAAAGCAAATGCTGTGATCCCACAGTTCCAACTAGAAATATTCACAAAATAAAATTATTAGAGAAGTGAAAGATTAGAAATGGGTAAATAATTTTCCCTCATAGAACTCATATATCTTTTTCTTATTTACACACAAAATAACTTGAAAAATATTTAAGAAACCATAGGACAGTAAGAAAAAAGTTGAAAAGCAAATACTTGGAACATATAAAATAAAAATGACATCCCCTACAAGCCAGTAAGAGCTACCTGACTAACATCGATTCTTCTAAGGTTATGACTGACTAATTGGTTTCTCAAAGGAACACAATAGATAACCTTGCTTTCATCTGGGCCTTAGGCTAAGAAATACTCTGGGGTTGGGGGAAAGCGAAGGTATGAATTAGATAATTGTACAATTATATAAGATTTACTGTTCATTAAACAATTAAACACAACTAGTGATTAATAAATTGATGTCATCTTGTACGGATATTTCCAATGATATAACATGGCTACCCTAGGCAACATTTTAAATCAATGACTTAGCAGAAGGCACAGAAAATTTGTTTTACAAATATAAAAGCCACACTAAAATATCAGGATTCCAAATTATTTCCACAGCACACTAAACTAACGCTAACAAAATGAAATTTAAATGGAGTCATTACTAAGTTCTAAATTTAGGTTTAAAAATCAATTAAACAAACATAAGCAAAGAAGTACTGAGATTGCAGTGGTTCATGTGAAAAAGATCTAAATGCATTTTAACACGCAAACAAGGCTAATTATGATACAAAACTGCTTCAAGGTGAATATAAAAATAAATAACCATAAACAAAAGCTAAATTTAGCTTTAGTTGCAGTAAGTAGAAATGCAGTATTTTAGTTACAGATGTAAGTTGACTGTTCATATTTTTCACTGATGAGACCAAATTTGTGGCATTGTTTCCTCTTCATTCACTCCTTTCTTGTTCATTTAATAATATGGTAAGTATTTTTCATATGCAAGGTGAAATGCTGTTAAAAAAAAAAAACCCACCTGAAGCATTTTAAGGAAACTGACAGCTGATGGCTTCCAGGAGGAAGGCAATTAAAATGATGAGGATTCCAAAAACCATGTCACATAAATAGTTAATGAAAACAGATATTTTTACTGCCAAAGAGAATAGCCATAAAGAATAAACTCATATATTTGGAAGGCTAACATAAAAATGTGGTTTGTGTTTTCTTATAAGGTGGAACCAAGGCTACAGGAAATAATTATTAAAAAGCAAATAGGAGACCAAAAGAATGTAAACTTTTTAAACAATTTGAGTCATTTGGCAATAGAAGAGGCACCCTTGTGAATATTTATATTTCCAAGGGCTATGCACAGTAATACAGGCTCTTGGAGACAGTGTGAAGACATTCTTGTATCTACATAAGTTACAACAGGGAGCAGTGCAGAAGTGCCTTTGAAATTATGACTCTAGAAAACTGCATTCAAGGAAGCTACTCTGTAGATAAGATATCATATTGCTTAGATATTTTAACATATTTTTAAACATTTATCCTATTTATCCTGGGACAGGTCAGTTTCACTTTTTTTTTTTATTTACAGGTTTATCCTCCAAGCCTCGGGGTTCTTTCTACTAGTTTTTCCTTGCATCTATCTTCAGGGAAACTATCTATTTATATTCTCTGGATTTCTTAGAGGAATATTCTCTCCCAGGGATTCAACCATAACTATTTAGCCTTTAGGGTGAATTCTCTGGAGCTGCCAGAATTTCAACCCACACTCGATTTCTTACTTTCTGTGCTCAGAATTTCCCTGACTAGCCTCCTCTATGCTGTAGGCACGTATAGTATCTCATTAAGCTCCTCTAAACGGAATCTCTATTTTCAACAGCACATTCTGGGTTTTCCTCAGTTCTATTACTGATTTTGCTTTTATAGATTTTATAGGAATGGGAATTCCAGCCATTTCAACATAGCTTAATTTATCCATTGAGTCTACCATTTTCTCTAAATCCTCAGATTCTTTATAATATACTGTCTCATTCTCCCTTCAGCACAAACCTTCAAGGCATTCAAGTTCTCGTCAAGGTGTTATTTCTTTCAGTGAAATAACAAACACCCTTCTCAACTTTAAATTGCCAAGTCTCCAGATGCATTGATGACAAAAGAAAATGTCTTTAACATTGTTCAAGATCAAAGGATGAGAAAGCAGTGTTGAAACCAATAGGAAAAATCAAATTACAGTATTAGGAAACAGAGGAAGTACTCATTATTGAGATTAGTGTAAATAATTTTGGAGGAATAATGTGATCAAGATCTGGATTAGTTAGAAGGAAGACTAGGACTTCAGATGAATCAATGGATACAGTAATTATAAATAGTAAAATAAATCGAAGAGGATAGAAAAGTGTTTGAAAGGGATGAGACATCCTTAAATTAGGTGTAAGAAATGATGTGCTTTAATATTGCTGAGTAGCAAATTACTCAAAAACTGAGCAGTTTAAAATAACAAATATTTATCTCACTTTTTGTCAGTTAAGGAGTCTGAGCAAGAATTAGCCAGGTGGCTCTGGCTTAGTGTCTCTCAAAATGCTGAAATTAAAGTTGTTGGCTAGGGCCACAGTCATTTCAAGGCTGAGTCCGCTTTTCAGCTTACTCACATGGCTGTTAACAGGCTGTTAATATTGACATTACTGTTTGCCACGGGCATCACTTTCTTGCCACACGGGACTTCCGCAACATGGCATCTTGTTTTACTCAGAGAAAGAATGCTAGAGGGTAACAGGGATACATAGGAAAGATGCTGCAGTCTTTCTGTAACGTATTCTCAAAAGTAATACCTCATCTTACTTGTCATATATATTTATATGAAAGCAAATCTCTAATCCCAGCCCACATTCAGCAAAGACTTATACAAGTTGTAACTATAAAGGGGTGAAAATCATTAGGGACTTTCTTGGAGGATGCCTACCACAGATTACAAAGTCTTTTCTCTAGATATGTGGGGCCCAAACTTCTTTGCTTCTTTTTAAATTATAAAGCAATTATAGAAATATCCATGCAAGAATATTTACCAAAGAATATATGGCTAAACTTAACCAAATAAACCTCAACATTTAGTTTATACACAGCAACATATTTAAGTGCATTTTCCCCATCATAATCTTACAAATATACATTTAAATATCTTGTACACTTCCAGGTATAATATTTTAGGTCATTAAAGAATAATAATACTTCTATAAAAAGCTATATGGATAAATAAAAATATTTTTAAATGTATTAGGGATTTGCGGAAGCAATGAACATGAAATAAACTAAAATTCCAGGGAGAGAAATATTTCTGGAATGAGATGAAAATTCAGTGATTTTATTTCTCTATGGGTGCATATGCAAATTCTAAGTACAGACTGGACTGGGCTGCTAAAAAGAAACTAGGGTAAAGAGAAAACAGCAAAGCTCTTACTAGTAGTAAAGGGCCAATGAGACAATTTGAAAACTTAAGGAGACTCAAATGTATGCTCAAATTTGCTAAAATCTGATGTTCTATGCAGATTTTGGAGCTAGATTGAAAGCTTCAAAAATACAGAAAGAAAATCTCCCTTATTCTTGTGATGCATAGGAAACAAAGACTTTCCCAGCAGAGAGCCTCTTTCCAGCATAGAGACTGCCACCTCTTCAAGTATATGAAAGTTTTAAATCTATATGTAATGAGACAATGAGGTTAAAGCCTGGAAAATCTGAAGGCCAGAGCTACATCTCCTACAATTTTTAAGAGTAAGAAAAATGACTGTCAGGCTCTCAATCAAAGCTTGGTAATATGTTAAAGAAAATAGAGGATAGGATTGTTTAAACAGATTGAAAAATAGAGAATTTCAACAGAGAATTCTAATTTAGAAAGGGAATTCAGTGGAAGTCTGATATCTGATGTTAAAATCCGTTGCATGAGTTTAATCTCAGACTCAAAAGAGAAAAAAGCAAACAAACAAACAAACAAAAACCAAACCAAACAAACAACAAAAAACAGAATGAGTGATCCCAAAGCTAGGTAAATAGAAAATGCACAAACTAAAGTAAATAGATTGGGGAAGAATGAAGGCACAAAATTTGTAAAAGAAATACAGAGAGAAAAAAACCCAAAATATCTAAAGTTCTCATATCAATTCACAGAGGGAGAAAATATAATGGGGCAGAATCAAATATTCAAAGGCTAAATGAATGAGAATTTTTCAAAATTGATAAAAGATATTAATCCGTAGATTCATAAGTCCAATGAATCCTAAGTAGTATAAACACACATACTACACACAAAACCTACACAGAATATATGCTGTTAACCAAGACAAAGAAAAAAAAAAACAATTTTAAAAGCTGCCTGAGAAAAGACACATTTTCATTAAAGGAATAACAGTAAGACTAACAGCTGATTTCTCAATATAAATAATGGAAGCAAAAAATACAATGAAAGAGCATCTTTAAGGTGATGAGAGGAAATGGGGAAGTAGAGCTCTATACCCAGGTGAAGTATTCTTTAAAGCTAAAGGTGAAATGAAAATGATTAGTTTTAGACAAAACAACACTAAAGAAATTTATTTCTTTTAGTATTGCACTAGAGAAAAAACTAAAAAGATTTCTTTAGATAGAACAGTAATACCAAATGGAAACATTAGAACAAACAAACAAAAGGACTGAAGAATATGAGTGAAAGCAAATATCTAAATAAATATAAATTAATATTAACTGTACAAAGCAATAATTGTATGTTTAATAAAATTTAAATTTTATATAAAAATATACCTATATAAATGAAAACAAAAATGCAAATGTACCAAAAGGATTAATAGACTTTAAAATTTGTAAGGTTCTAATAGTACGGGGTAGTAAAAAAGGTAGTGTTTTTATAAAACTGTAATATTAGATAAGAAATTATGCTAACCATGGAACAAATTTGAGATTCTAAAAACATTTAAACATATAAACAATTATCTGACTTATGATAAAGTTACCATTTAGTATAGTAAAGAAAGTATGGTCTTTCAATAAATAATATTAAGAAACTGACACAAAAATCAAATCAAAAATCGATTTCGGAAGAATTACACATGTAAACATTATAGGCACAATAGTAAAGCTTTTTATACAAAGTATGTGAGAATATATTTGCAACTGATTTCAGCATAATCAAAGATTTCTTAGGCTGGATACAAAACAAGCACTAATAAACAATGGAAAATAAATGATAACCTGCTGTTGTAGTTGTAAATTGGTAAAACTGTTTTGGAAAACTATCCAGGATCTACTAAAGCTGAGCATATGCATAGTCCATAACCCAGAAATTCTACACTTAATTAATTTTTGTCCTATACTTAATTAAAAAAAAAAAAAACAGAAGTATGTATTTACATTCACCAAAAGTTATGTACTAGGATGTTTATAGCAGCATTTCTTATAATAGCCTCATTTTGAAAACTACCCAAAGGTACTTCAATAGTAAAACATATATATATAAATAAATCTTCCAAAAAAAAAAAAAGTGAATGATGAAATGTAGACACAAAATAGTCCATACTAAGAATTTCATTATGTAAAGTACCAAAATAGATGAACTAAACCAACTATTAGAAATCACAAGAGGGCATGTTTTTGCTTCTGGTCTTCTTCTGCTCCCCAGGGGACCACATGGGCTCCACATATATCAGAGTACAATAGTGGCATTCAGCCACACAAGTGTGATACAATAAGTTGAATTATGTTTACATATGTTAGGTGCAGGTGCCCTACTACACTAATGCAACATTCTAAATCCAAGGTCCTATTCCTAGCCATGAGCCTGAATCACAGTCAGAACTGGGACTCACAGCAGATAATAAGCAGAATATTTATTATGCTATAATTGTCTACAAAGGAAGAGTTATTGAGATGACAGGTAGCTCTTCCTTTTGATCCATGATAATATGTAGGAAAGTAAATAAAAAGTCTAATTTTACACAATGATTTTGATTACTTACTATCTAAAACAAAATATTCAATAGTCAATTTTGTAAAGAACCATTTAGGAAAATAAAAATGAGCTCTTTCAATATTAATTAATACCTTCTTAAAGCAATATAGCATTTCAATGGAACATTAACATTTTAAGAAAAATATGTACATGATTCACATGACCAGTACATTAATTTATTTGGATTGATGCTAACATCCAATAAATTCATAAAAATGCACATTTGGAATGTGTTGTTACCCAAGCATATTTTATAAATATAAAATGATTTCCCATCCCTTATAAGCACATTTAGTAAGAAAGAAAAGATTAATCTTCCTATTCTAAGAAAGTGACCTGCTTCATAGCAAACTACATTATATTTCTATGGCTAGATAGTTAGAAAAAATTAATTTACTATTTATTTCCATAATACTTATATAGTCTCAGCACCCTACTTAAATATGATAAGAAGAGTAAAGATGAAACTTATATTAGTTCAATTTTTTTTGGTATCTCATTGTGGTTTTAATTTGCATTTTTCTAATAACAAATGATGTTAAACAATTTTTCTTTTGTCATCTGTATGTACAACTCTTTTGTACCCTCCATTTTTAATTTATTTGCATTATTTAATAGCAAGATTTCTTCATATTTTTTATATATTCTGTATATATTTCTTTATTGAATATTTATTTTGCATATACTTTATTCTAGTCTGTGTTAACTCTCTTTACTGTATCTTTTAAATTACTATATCTTTTAATTCTTTTTACTGTATCTTTTGAAGAACAATTTTTTAAATATTATTGACTTAATACCTTATGCTGTACTTTATATCCCTATGACTATTTTGTCACTAAATCAATTTGTACTTTTTAATCTCTTTCTCTTTTTCAGCCGCCCCTAACTCCCTCTTATCTGGCAATCATCAAAAAGTTTTCTGTATCTATGAGTTTGTTTCAATTTTTTTATTTGTTAATTTTGTTTTTTAGATTCAACATGTAAATAAAATCATATGGCATTTAGCTCTCTTTGTCTGACTTACTCCACTCAGTACAATATCTTCTAGGTCCATCCATGTTGTTACATATGGCAACACTTCATTCTTTTATATGGCCAAGTAATATCCCATTGTATACGTTATCAACTCTTCTTTATTGATTTATCCATTGATGGACACCAAGGCTGTCTCCATATCTTGGCTATTGTAAATAATGCTGCAGTGGATATATGGATGAGCATGTCCCTTCGAACTAGTGTTTTGAGTTTCTTCAAATAAGTACCCAGAAGTGGGATAATTGAGTCCTCTTTCGTCTCTTGTTATATATATATATATATATATAGCCTTTGTTTTAAAGTCTATTTTGCCTGGTATAAGTATAGCAACCCCAGCTTAGTTGTTGTCATGAGTGGAGGCCAGGATAGCATTTTCTTACTCTGTTATCTTGACTGAGAATTAGTTCAATATTCTACTGCAGTTTTCATGTATTACTTTAACTTGCCTCATGGTTCCTGCCTTCTTATGTATTGCCAGTTCTCTCCGAAATTAAAATACACACAATTTAATACTTTCTTAGTAGGGGTCTGTATGTTAGTAGAACTCAGGTTAGATGATAATCAAAATGAAAATTTTAAATAATCAAAATAATTTAACTTAGAAATACGATCATATAGATGATTTGAAACTTTTTGACACTAGGATATCGAAGGAAAATAATATTTTAGGCTCACAGAAAATATTTAAAAAGTGTACTGTATAGATTTTTATTATGCCTGTGTGAATGTATATGAATAGTTTATGATCATTTAAATGAAATGTAATTTATTGAGTTATAGTAATGGTAAAAAGATACTAAAGCAATCGTTTACTCCATCAAACTTAACTATTCAGCTAAAAGAATACTTGAAATACTAATGGAAACTTTTGCATTTTTTACTACTGTTGTTACTGCTACGAGCTTTACTGAAAAATATCCCTGTTTTATAGCCAATACTACTGATGCTCAGATACTTTTGCCTAAGGTTGGAAATTCTGTGCCTGCATTCTACCCACTCCCATAGGTATTTTTTTAACTAAACAATTAATATTTAGTATACTTAAAGAAAACTAAAAATAAAGCAAAATACATTACACAGATGTAAAAACAATAAATAACATTTTTTAAATTAAGAAACTTTTAGTTATAAAGAAAGCATATATTGCTTCGATCTCTCAAAGGTGAAAATATATAAATGTTTATATTTATACCTTTTAGTAATGGAGCAATTATAAACAAGTAAAAAGCTTACATATTATTCCTTCTAATACATAGAATGCATTTGAATGGGATCAGAATAAGACAATCTAACATATACCACTGTTGATGTAAGGATTTCTTAGAGCTGAAGGCAATGGATAAAAAAGCAGATGCAGGAGGAGCTCTCTGCTCTTCCCGCCGTGTGCCTGAAAGGCAGGGTATAAACTTCCCCTGCAAAGTTGTAACCCCTCTTCCATACCAGAAAAAAATAACCCTTATCATTGGAGAGATGGCATAGAGGTGAGTCTGTGTAAACAAACCTTACTAAATAATTCTTACCTACAATTAGTTGCCCTTATATATTTTCTAGTCATTGTCTCATAATTTATTATCCCTAGAAGAAAATTATCTAGTCCTTTATTTAGTTACTTTTCATAATTTATTACTTTTTTGTAAAATGGGATATAAGTCCCAGGGTCTAATTGCTTTTTGGGGGGTTTACTTCTTTTTCGTGAAGTCTTCATGAAGGTAAAATTAATATATATATATATGCATATATATATATATATATATATATATATAATGTGTAGACTTTTTCTCTAGTTCATCTCTCTTGTTAGTTAATACACAGGTCCAAGAAACAGAATGTAAGAGGAAGAGGGGAAGTTCTTTCTCCCTTACATGTTATAGAAATACATATAAAAAAATCCCCATGATAGATTTATAAAAATAATATTATTAAAATATGAAAGTGGATCAATGGACAAATTACTCAAAATAAACTATCTGAGGCTTTTACTATATGGGCTGTGGTTTAGAAGAAAAATTCTACATACAGAATCATTATAATCCTTAAATCCTCAAATCTAGTTAAACCACAAAAAGGTTCCCTTATAAAGCATAAAACAAAGACTTTGTTGCTAAATATTCTGCTCTAAATTGGTGTCTTTTAAAGAACAACTTCTTATTTCATATTCTATCCAAATGTTGAAATATCTCCTTCTAGAATTACACTGCAAGGCAAAGAAATATTTTTGTGTAATTTTTCAAAGTCCTGAGTTTTCTTGAAGAATAGCTATTATTAGCTGTCTAAATTTTTTATCAGATAGATATTGGCAATATTGGCAATATTAATGTTTCTGGAAAATTGTGACATTTCTTAAATGATCTAAATTCTGAATAACCTCATGCTTCAGTAACATTACAAAACATGTCCTCAGATCCAATTAAACCAACTCTAGATGAAATAAAGGAATACCTCATTTTACTGTGCTTTTCTTTATTGCATTTCAGAGATACATTTTTTTTTCAAACTTAAGGTTTGTGGCTGCATCAAGAATAAAGAAATAAGGACTTGTTGGACTTTACAAAATGGATTCCATGGGAGTCATGACTGTAATGTCAACACTTATTAAATAGGAACGTCCTTAGGGTATATCCAGAACACCCAAAACCCAGAGCCATCAGTCCCATCTACAGGAGCTGATAATCAGGAGGATCCCCCACCCTTGTAAGGTCCATCATATAAGCCAAACACCTTAGACAGACAATGCTCCAGCCTAACCAGATAGCATCATGGACAGTGCACTAGAGCCAAAGATTCTGACCTCTGACCCATCATAGCCACTGGCTTACAAACTGACAGTGCAGCTCTCCAGGCCACCAGTCATCAGAGCTTGCTTTGGTGACAGTAAGAACTTTCATCCCTTCACTTCTTCGCCTAAGACTCTGTAGTTCTCCTCTCTGTGTGTTGTGTATTAACCTGCATAGGTATTTGACTGGTTGATCTGAGAAGGTCCCATTCAATTAACCTGGCATTGTGGAAGGACACAAACGTGTTCAAGAGTGTTACTTTGGTAACTGTTTTTCTTGCTCACAACAGTTTGGCAAATCTATCAGTGTCTTTTTTCTAAAAGGCGCAGAAAATGGTTAACATTTTTTAGGAATAAAGTATTTTTCGTTAATGTATGTACATTATTTTATTTAGACATAATGCTATTACACAGTTAATAGACTATAATATAGTATAAGCATAAGTTTCATATGCATAGGAAAAAATCATGTGACTCACTTTATTGCAATAATACAATTATTGCAATGGTCTGAAACTGAATCAGCAATATCTTCTAGGTATGTTAGATTCTAACCCTAAATTTACTTATACTAGTATTTTCACCAACATTCATAAAACAAGCTAAAATAAAGAGACTTGACAAAAGATTTAATATTCTTGGCACATTTTAGCATTTGTTAATTGCTCTTACCCTTTTTGATAATATTTTTACACAAAGCTGAGATAAATTATGAGCTTCCTTTTCTAATTGTATTTCTACTTTACCTTTCTACTTTACCACAAGGAAAACCCACTGTTATTCAAATCAATCTTTACTCTCAAAATGGTTGCTAGTGACACCCTTAAATTAGCATCTTACAGCCTCATCAACTCCAGATGACAAAGAAATAAGTACTCCTATTGTATGATGAGGAATTAGTTTCAAATCCAAAGAATAGTCTCGATTAATTTCAATGTATTTGGAATCTTAAAAAAAGTTCACATCTTTAAAAGAATAAGATGATTGTATGACAGATTTCTTTTTTACACATTATATTTGAAATAGATACAATCTTTGCAGTTGTACATGTGAAAACTGATTTTAATATCTAGGATTGTACTATACTTCTTGTTACGCTCAGAAAAGATTTGCAAATCACTTTGTTTGCTATTAGAGATTGCTTTGGTAAATTCTAAAATTCATTACATTTAATTTTTTTTTCAAAAGTTTTTTGGCTTTTTACAACAGAGGGAAACTTGAGTAAACATTTTCAGACCCAAAACAGCTTTATATGTTGGGTCCTACTTTCTGGGTATTCCTCCCCATGTTGGAGAATACAGAACTGTCATATTGTATTGCTGTTGAAGTTAAAGGGGCCCAGAGATTTTTCAAAAGACATTAGTACACACTTCTTTCCCTGTTTGTTGAAGTTTTTAAACAGGATATGTGCTACTCCATTTTCTTCTAATGGAATTAAATAGAAACAAGAACATTAAAAATTAAATGACAGAGTAAATAAAGTTACAACTCTCATACATGGTAGGTTCTCTTATTCAAGTCAGTGGAGGTTGCTAGAAATACTAACCTAGAGTGAGACTGCATAATTACAGTTCATATTTCTAAAATCTAATTTTAATTATCTTTACATGTCAGTTTTTACTGGAGAGTTACTTTATTTTCACCATCTTTTTTTCTTTTGAAGGCCACATTTCCAAAGATTTATCCTTTAATTAATTAATGTAGTGGCCCACAAATTAGCTATCCTGTTCCTCAGATTTATTGTTCTAAGTCTCACCATGACCATGGGAAACAAGTGAAAGAGTTTAGATGTGAAGGTTGTAAAATTCTTCTCCTTCTAAGGTCACATCCCAGTTCAATCTTGGGAAATTGAAGCTAGAGTTTCAAAGGCAGCGTTATGGACTGAATTGCATCTGTCCACTCCTCCTCACTGCTAATTTTGTATGTGGAAGCCTTAAGCCACAATGTGACTACTACGCTTGGAGACAGGGCTTTTAAAGGGGGTAATTAAGGTTAAATGAGGTCATAGTATAGAGTCCTGATCCAATAGGTCTTGTATCCATATAAGAAGATTAAGAAATATCAGGGATGTGCATGCATTAGAAGAAAGATCACATGAAGACACAGTGAGAAGGCAGCCATCTGCACGCCCGGAAGTGAGGTCTCACCAGAGACCAACCCTACTGGCACCTTGATCTTGGACTTCCAGCCTTCCAATCTGTGAGACAATAAATTTCTGCTGTTTAAGCTAAACAGTCTGTGGTATTCTGTTATGACAGCTGGAAAAGATTAATACAGATAGTCGTGATTTAATCTTCGCAGTTATAGGCAACATATCCTCATATTGAGAGTAGGAGAGGGAATGTGGGGGTTGTAAAACTGAACTCCACACAAGCTACACTGATGAACCAACCACCTTCATCATCTTTGGCTCTTCATGTTCGGACCTGTCTTTCTTCCCCACGTGTGATGTTCTTACCCTACCAGGGGAGAACTTACCTGGCTCCTTTAGTCCATTAAATCCTGTACATATTTTAAGTTCTTGCTTCCTCCATGTATTTATTCTTCATGTAAACTGATTATTTCTACTTAAAAATTCTTGTAGCAGTTATTGTTTTTGCCTCTTATGACACTAATGTTGTGATACAGTTTTCTTTGTTTTTGTCAGCCCTTTTGACTAAACTGGAATTTACTACAGTGTAGTTATCAATGCTCATACATTTCTTACTGTAGACTATGGCTTACTAAAATGTATTGGTTGGTTAATTTTGCACTTTACCTATTTATCCTACTTGATAAAATACAATATTTCTCTTCTATACTTCAAAGCTTCTTTTGTTATCCATACCCACTCTTTATATATCTATATTGTTTTCTAGAAAATGAGTTTTTAAAAATGCTTTCACTAAATTCATGTCTTTAGGATTGTGTTGAAATATTATAGATTCTCTAATTTTTGATTTATCTTTATATTTGTCAGTTAAACTAAGATTACTATAAATAAAAAATATTTTAGGTAGTATTTAAAAATTAATACCAATAAAAATTACCTTCCTTTTAAAACTAATGTAATGTATTTATATTATAATAATGACATATATTATGATATATCATATATATTATATATTATTGGTTATTTATTTATATATGACATAAATGTAGATTGTTTTATATTTGCTAGACTAATTCTACTTAAATTTATTTTTCACTTATTTTAAATAACTGAGACAGTTTGTGAGTCAAATGTTGAATTAATTAAATACTTGAAATTCACTAACATAAGACATAATGCTTTTTTGCTAGACAGGAAGAATAAACATGTTCTACTCCTGAGGTGAAATCCATATATTCTATTTGGGAATATGTCTAGTTCTAGTTATTTAGAGACCCCTCATATATAGTGGCAGAAGGGTTTTGTTGTCTACATAACCCCTGGAGCCAACCTAGATGAGATAAATTCTTAAAAATGCAGGGTTAAGATGGTAGGTAGCAACACAGTGGGCAGAAAATACTCTGCTAAATTGTTTACATCCTGGAACAGGAGTGGACACCTCAGCTCTCCCTATTTAAATTTGTTCTCTTGGTTGCAAAATAAAAGGACATTTCAATCCTAGTATCTTCTCTATGGAAAGATCAGAGAGACAATTTGTTGATGTTTTGGGGAAAATATGCCAAGGAGAGTATAAAATTAACAGAATAATGTCGATCCCCTATCCTAGACTTGAATTTCTTCTGAGCATTCACTGTGGTAAAGGTACAAAGAGAAAACAGATGTAGGACGTTTGTAAAACTAATAATTTTTAAGTTGATATTGTTTGTCTTCTATTTCTGAGATAATCAAGAAGTAGAGATTCATCAATATCTTTAGCAAATCCATGTGTCTTTAATTCACTGGTTTGGAGAAAATTTTATATTTAAAAATTTCTTCAGTACTTTCTAATCATTGTCCAAATTGTTTTCAAAAAATTTTAGAATGATTTTGTACATATTTAATCAGGTATGTTATCTAAGATCAATCTCTTGATCATAGGTATTTCGTTGTTGATTTGAGTAAATTACAAGTCAATCTCCTAGGTAAAAAAATACATATAATTCTTAAGAATGTTTTAAATAAACATTAATAAGTGAGAATTTAAACTTTTGTGCTAATTCTCAGGTTTCTAATAACAGAGTATTTTCACCTTATAATTCTTAGAATTCTAATTAGACAATGTAAGTTCTTCCTAGTTGAAGCCACAGATGTTTCACACTGGGAAAATCAGCAAGCCCCAGGGTTTGTTTGGTCTAGAGGAGTGTCAAATTTTCATGGATAATTTAATAGCTAATAACTCTAATTCTTTCTCGTAAACCAAGAGGTGATAAATAATGATTGTGCTAAAACTATAAAATTAACCCTCTAGGCTAATAAAATTTTTCAGGAACCATTGAGGAAATAAATTTCTGGTATTTAAGATTTCTTAATTGCCAATCTTTCTAGAGCTGTATTATATCTCATAATGTGACAGGAAGGCATATAAACATATTGGAATGATGCAATTCGAAAAGAATTACATGTCAAGGGAAGCTTCAGGTATTCCTTATCATTTATTCTCACTGACTAATTTATTACTGGGAGGAAAAAAAAAGACTTCTTCAATTTTGACTCAAAGTGACATGTTTAGTTCCTATATATATATATATTTTTGTTTGTGCAACATCAAATAATGAATTACCATAAAGAAAATCATATGACCTTATAAAAAATGAAAAATTATATCAAAACTATATAGCATTTTACTTTGCTATGTCTATTTTATATAATGTAATTGGTCAACTGAAATTATTAATATAAAATTAATTTCTGAAAATTTATGTAGTACATTGGATTATTTAGGACTTCATAGACATGTTAAAATAACTACAAACTATTAAAATTTTCTTTATCCTCACTATTGATCCTGAGCTGTAATGTTTTAATTTTTAAGAACCATTGAATCAAGGAAAATCAAGCAACTACCTATTTTTTGTTTGTTTGTTTGTTTGTTTGTTTGTTTGTTTTGTCTCTAAAGGAACAGTTATCAGGGCCTATAAGTAGTAGTTGAGCAACAGCCATGCTTATGGAGCATAGCCCTCCCCACAGAGGTTCATCCTCAATTTGACCTTCAAGCAACCTTGATGTTTCTATCTTAGAGACAAAAGCTTTGATGCCCCAAAGGAACTAGAAAGTAACATACTTTAAAAATTCTGTATGAGCACTTAGCATTTGGAAATCCTCGTTGCAATAGGCAGAGTTAAATCAGTATAATTTTATAGCTGAGTGCACCCAAACACAGGGTAGCAAGAAGGTCGTCAGGTAAGTAGACTATCACCCCAGACCCAACATTCCTCTTAATTAATGCAACACCTACAGTGTTCAAAGACAGCATTTCCCCATTAAGATTTATGACTAGAATTACTTCATTGAAAATCAGTTTGTAAATGAGAGATACTCTGGAGTGACAACTCTGGCCTCTTCCAGAAGTGAGAGAGGAGGGCATTGAGAGATTTCTCTGGACATCAATTTAAATTCTGTCTATCTGAGTTCCTGCTATTGATTTCTCATAAATGTTGAGATGAAAAATTTGATATTAACTCCAATATAGTAGAGCAAGTTGTGGATTAGGACAATAAAATGAATAAAAGATAAAGATGATGCAGATAATTTTCTATATAATGGTTTGCAAAATTTACCTTAACATTGGGGGATGGGATTAGACCCGTGGTTAAATCTGGAATGCACTGGTTTATCAGAGAATGGGTTTTTACTGCATGCAAAATCCTATTTTCTAGTGTTCTTTACCATAAAGCTTTGGATATAATAAAGTAAATAAAACCTAAGCAAAATTAATAGATCTTCAAGTCATAAAGACCTTTCTACTGAAACTCACATAAGTGCAAAAGTTAGTTGATAATCTACACTATATGGCTATCAGTCAGGTTTCTAAGGTTTCTAATCATATAGTTTTAACTTAATATATTTCTCAGTATTTATGTAAACATAATATTTTTTATTTATTCCTATATATTCAGAATGTATCATTACTTTTGAAAACTCTAAATACACTGTCTCTCATTTTTCTGTTAGTGTTAGGAAATGTCAAATCATATATACAACTGTAACATTTTCTTTAAGGTTTAATAGGCACTTAAACACAACATGTCACACTAATAAGCAGTCAAACTCACTTATGCCCGAGTGGGGGTGTTCCCTCAGGTTTTCTACTAAAGTATTAACAGTGGGGTTTCTGTAGTGTACATGAAGTGATGCATATATTGAAGTATGTGCTTTTGAGAAAGCAGTCTCAAAAATGATGAAGACTAATTGTTCACCAAAAACTTAAAATCATTATAAATCACAGAACAACAAAATCAACAATTTGACTCTTAAAGAAAATATTTCTTAATAAGATAAAGAAAAATTACATAATTTAAGTGCTTATACAGGATATCAGACAAGGTCTATGATTAGCAATTGAAGAATTTTACTTAATACTGAGATAATTCAAAATCATTATTTTTTGAAAAGTTTTTCTTTTCTTATTTAATTCCTCAATAATGACAGATAACACAGTTGTTCTCTCTCTCTCTCTCTCTTTCTCTCTCTCTTTGTCTTCATGTGTTTTCTTTTTGTTTTTTAGATATTAAATTACATTACTAAGTCTAAACAAAGGGAAATAATTAAAGGGCTGCACAAGATTATTAAGAATTGGAAAAGACAAGTCATCTTGAATATTGACCATACAGCTCTTGTCAAAGACTCTTATCTTAGCAAGGAGGACAAATACTTATAAAAAATTTAGAGTTTGAACTTTTTTGTACATGATAAATGTTTTGCCAAAGCCTGACACTTTGGCATTATGACATTCTTTTTTCCTATGATGAAAAGAAAAAAAAACATTTTGACAACATAAAACAGAGGTGTTCCTCTGAGACTTTATTGTTAGGAACTGGTACTGAATTTGCCAATAAATAGGCAGAAAATTCTGAATAAAGAATGAATGTCCTTAGGATAATAAAATACAATTCTGTAGAGGAAAGGAAAGTTCCTTTACACAACATCA
This sequence comes from Rousettus aegyptiacus, assembly GCF_014176215.1. NCBI lineage: Eukaryota > Metazoa > Chordata > Mammalia > Chiroptera > Pteropodidae > Rousettus > Rousettus aegyptiacus. Next base: position 30,732,708 of record NW_023416286.1, read on the forward strand.
ACAAATAGTACAAAAATCTGAAATGAACAGATCCTTCTCTTCTCATTAATCAATCTCAATATGAAGATTACATCAACAAAATTGCCTTATAAAATATTAACGCAACACAATTAAGAAGCAGCTTAATGTAGAACCTACAATTCTTGTTGGATAGAGTGACTGGAGAAATTCTTTTAAACAACAAGTATAGTTGAATGAGGCAAGGATAATATAATTTTTCAAAATAAACTTCCTCCACCTTTTGACATTTTATTGAGTAGTCCATATGAATCCTAATTATTAACTCCACTTTCAAATTTCTTTGATAATACTCTTAGTCTGCTAAACTCTTTTGTAGAAATATTAATAACCATAGAGTTCTAAAGCATTATATATTCATTTTGCTCTTAGTGTTGCTTGGGAAACTCTCCCAAACCACCTTTGCTCCCTTGAATTCCTACTGGAGCAACAATTCTCAGAAAGTTAACTCTCTTCTACTTTTACACCACTAGTCAAACTGCATAGTTCAGTCTAACAACCTTTATGGAGAACCAACTCCAGACTGAGTGCTGTCAAGTACCCTTACTTGAGGATTAGTTATTGACAATCTTGAGAATGACTATGTCATGAGTTGTATGTGCTTGGCTATATAAATGGTGCAATTTCTTTCTGTCTTTGAATTTCTTCAGTGGTTTGCCTGAGATGTGCATCTTGGTTTAATGTTTATCCAATGATAAAACTGTTTTTTTTTCTCTTCCACCTTTTTGAATAGGTTTTTCTCATTGACAGATTTTTTTTTTCAATTGTATTTCCCAACAGAAGCTAGTATTTATTAGTATCCTCATTTTACAGATGAGAAAATTGATCATAGTGACATATGGCTAGTAAGTGACAGAGCAGGAAATTAAACCCAGATAGTCTGGCTCTTGGGCTAATCATTTTATCCCCCCAGCTATCTAATGCCCTATGTTATCTTGAATATATGTGTCTCTTGAGTTTTATGTGGGCAATAGTCATACTTATAACTTCACAATTGATGGTGCATTACTGGTCATATTGTGGGTACAATGAATAATTAATTGACTATTAATTTATTTCTTACATATAAGATATTCAGTCTGGTGAGGTTTATGGTAAAAATGTGTTTCTTTTCAATATTTGTAGAATTTCATTCCTAGTGATCTGTTTCTCTCGAATGAGTTTCTATCTATTCATTCTCTTTCGAAACTCGGCATACATTTCTGTTTGTGCCCAAATTAAAACAGCTGTGCTTATTCAAATCAAGTTAAAGGGAAACCAATTCATCTACAAAGACATAGTAAATACACTGAATCTAAATTCAAAGAAAACTGAACTACACTTTTCTTTATTCTTATAGTATTAAAAAGTCATTGTTGATGAGACAAATTCTACATATTATTTTTGTCATTAAGTCTTTACGCATATTGAACTTTTGCAATGTTTCATTAGAGCACACTAAAGTAGACCATCTAAGTTGAAATATAGATAGGCTCTGGAGCGAAAAAAGATTCTGGTCCAGTCCTACTTTACTTCTTACTGACTGTGACTTAGAGAGAGTTCGTTAAACTTCAATTTTCTTATTTCTAACATGAGAATTGCCAGATTTAGCAAGTAAAAATAAAAACTTAACTTTGAGGCTATGCATAGTTGAATGATTCATGCAAAGCATCAGTAGAATGCCAGGCACCTAGTAAGCACTAATAAACATTGACTATTGTGTTTCTATTATAATCATATTATATACTAATACTTTATTAGTATATTGTCTGAACATACCTTTTACTGTCTAAGCCAGGTTCTCTTCAAGTTTTCCTCCATTTGTACTTGCATAACTTGAGGTGTAGTGTTAACAGAGGATTTTGTGGAATTACCTTTGTGATCATAAACTGCCCCTAAATCTTGGCAGTTATAAAATACATTATTTTAAATCACCTTCAAGTAAATTTATTTTTGAGTCGAGGTGATAGGCCTCAAATGCTTTTGCTAAACTTAGATGAATCTGAAGTTATATAAAAAATAGAATAATGTGACAAACTATTCCTATCTCACTGTTTATATTTTAAACTATCTTTGAAAGGTGTATTTTGCCTTAGCAAATGCTTCACATCTGCTACTTGAACTGGACCAGCATTGTGTTTATTGTGGCATTTTCCATCTGAGCCACGTTACTTGAAATTTTCAGGCTCAATTATGGTGAATAAAGAATAAACAATTTTCTCCTATTTTCCAGAGGGAAGTTTATTTTCCAGTCTATATTACTAGCAGAAAAGCAAGTGTGGTATAGAAACAACATTTCAATGACAATAGACCTGCTTCCTACTTGCCCCACTAAAAGTAAATATTTTACAAAAAAATCTCTCCCTCCTTTTCTCAGCTTATGCATGACAGCTTATTTTCACCTTAGTTCATTTTTTAAATTTATTTGCTTATTTTCATGGCCCTTTTGCCTATAAAAGATATACAGCTCCTCCTGTGTTCACCTGGAATTTTATACTACAAAGAAAGGGAAGTGAGTCTTATATTCCTGGTCATGTACATGTGTTTTCCCCAGACTGAAGTCCCCTTTGGGAAATAAGGTAACTAACACCACTGGCCATCAGAGAGAAGGTCGAGAGTGTGGTAACAAAGGCTCTAACCTAAAACAATTTCTCTAGCAGCATTTTTACCTTGTTAATTGGCTGTTATTTGGGACAGCTGTGATGTGGATGCTACCAGAAGACCATTGAATCGTTCCTTATGTAATCTGTGTCAATTTTATCTGTTGCAAATAGATCAAAAGCATTATTTATTTTTTTAATTCAAATTACATCTTAATATTTTTTTTAAGTATGAAAGTATTTTAAGAGCTTTCTTATTAAAAAAATATTCTGGAAAACTAAATACTGGAATATAAATTTGGGACATAGTTTGATATTTTTCTCTGTTTCTTTTCTCATTTTATAACCAGTTTCTCAGATTCAACAAGTTCCACAAGAACCTCATAATTCTTTAACATTCTCTTATCAGAGTTACTTTTCATCTTATTTCAAGGAATACTGGCATTTTGACTATTGTACATGGCCACAAATATTGTGTAATTTAATGCTAGTCATTCACAATTGAAAGGACATACATAATAAAAATATTCTGAAAAGAAGAAAAGGAGTTCAAATATATGGTAACAAAAAGAGATTTGACTGTGGGTGTTAAACACACAATCCAATATTAGATGATGTAATATAGAATTGTATATTTGAAACCTATAATTTTATTAACCAATGTCATCCCAATAAATTTACTAAAAGTATTATGCAACCTAGACTAGATCTACTTTTATTACAAAGTATATGTACTCTATTTTACCCGCTGTCATTCCTGACCAGCAATGATACTACAAAGTGACATGACTCATAATAAGGGTATGCTAATACGGCAAAAGCATGCCGTAAGCATACGCTCATATGTTGGGTTGGAATTTTGCCATCACCGTGGTGGCTCTGGGCTTCTCTCTTTTTGGCCTCACGTTTTACACACCAAGTACATGGCACATTCCCAACATAACATACACACACCCTGTTGTGTCTTACTGCTTAATTATGGCTCATGTTCCCAGCATATGCTTTATACTGTCAACAATTTTTTTTTAAAAAAAGCCTACTTCATTTTGAACCAAATTTAGTGTCTTTGAAATGTTCAGATATGCTGTTTTCCCATAACATATGGCCAAAAACAATGTTTTTCATTTTTTTTCTAATAGTATCTCTTCTTAATAAATCATATATTCCAAGATTAAATTAAATGGGACCTGCTGTTAGAGAAAAATGTTTCTGTGCTTCTGCCTGGCTTTTTATATTACAGTTTATTAAATCTTTAAAACTTAAATAACCCTATACTAAAATTCAGGAATGTGAAAAACTGCATGTGTTTATATTATAATGGATGTTATTATATTAAAAAGTAACATTAAACCAAATGATTTTAAAAATTGGAACAATATAGCTAAGCTTTAGGTGACATCACATAGTTCCAAAAGGCACTATCAAACAAAGCTTTGGATTCGTAGTCACTTCTTGAATCCTGTCCCATCCCTTTTCCTACCCTAGCAGTGGACTAAGGTTGGTCATGTGCATATAGTCCTCTCAATAGATGAGGAAGGAAAACCAACTTTCTATATCCTCTTAAATATTCACAACACTGAACATTTATATTTCATTTTCAAATTTTTAATGCCCTTTCATAACTATGACTTCAGATCTTACAACAAGCTGGAAAGTGACATTGATCAGATATTTTGACATATCATGGTCTTGGCTGTTCCCTATACTTATGCTTCCAACTGCTATCTTCCCGAAACACAAGTCTAAAATAGATCTACCCTTTTTATTCTCCCTCAGAGCAGCAAGTTTATTTCCTCCTTCAGGGCGCCAGTGGCAACTTGTAATGATCTTATTTAAATATTTATATACTTATTTATTCTCCATTTCTCTGACCAGAATATAAGATCTTTGAGGCCACTATGTCCTTAAAATAGTCCCAAGCTATAATAAATGATTGCATGTAGCTAAGGAAGGTCCATATCTTGTCTAAGGTCAGACGATGGACTAATCTCAAAATAATAATTGGAAGAAACAACTGTGGGGACTTCAGGCTGGCACACACTTGCACCATGACTTTCATGCACAATTAGCTTGAGGACAACTAAGGGTTATCCAGCAGCCCCTCATGGTCTGTTGTCATCCTAAAGACTTCTGTAGAAGAATTATCTCAAGTGTATTAATGATTTGCCGAAAGACAGAATAGGTCATAAAAAAATGTCAATTTTAAATATAGAGATATTTGGAACAGATGCAGTATTTTTGTTTCAAAATGATTCCTTTGTATTTCAATTGACCTGCCACATATTACAGTAAGTAGCAAACAGGAGTTGAAGCTACTTTGAGAAGTCATTGTACCCTTCCCCTGCCCTATTATTAGTGTCCTGCTGTGCTAAAAAAGAACAAATTGGAAACAAACATTACATACTAGTCTAGCTCTCTGCATATTTAAACACAAATTCCATTTCTGTGCTATAGAATACATCATATACTATTTATGAAAAATTATTCATTGCAGCAATTATGCCCTAAAGAATATCCTAGGGACTGAAGGAACAAAGACAATGTTCTGAGCAAACATCTTAGCTTTTATAGATTATCTTTCTTAGATAGAAGCAGAACACTTTTTGGGAGGCTTAATACAATTTGCTTTAAAAAGACTAAATAATTGCTTGGCCAGACATGAAGCATTATTTACTTGTTTCTTATTGATGTTCTATTTTATTTCTAATAAAATAATTTGTAATATCAATTGGGTAGATAGTAGAGTAATTATTATTCTGCATGAATATTTCAAGATGATATAAATTAGTGTTTTAATAGGATTATCTTATAAATAAGTGAAATCTGATCCAATTGTTTATTTTGATAGACTGCTCTTTATGATTATTTAAAAAGTAAAAGTTATATGATTAGTCTAGCTTCATCAAGGAAATAATAAAAGTTTTCTTCGATAATAAACATAAAATGCATGACCTCTATAAATAACATTTCCTCAGTTTTCATGACTTCTGATTAGAGGATGAATATACATCTCATCTCTAAAAGCACTATTTTTCCACTGAATCAAAATCAGTCTTCATCCTGTGTCCCACCCCCCAGCCTTGACCCCCAAATAGACAATTTTACTCCGTGTGGGTGAACCTTGTGAGAGGCAAGTAGGGAACAAAGCTAAGTACCAAATGGGCATTATGGAATCCATTAAAAGCATCATGTTCATTTGTCACAAAAAATGATATGTAAATACTGGAGTAAAGTGCTGGTGACCTCTAAGTAGTGAGGACAACAGGATATGGGCTCTAATGCTTGGAAAATTACAGCCCCTGTGCATTTAGAGCCCTGGGATCCTGTCTGTTAGGCTAATAATTGCCAGATTTCTCAACTAGCGAAGCACAGGATAAGCAATGGGCAGCATCATAAAAATGTGAAAAAAAAAATCCATTATAATGTGGCATTTGCTGACCCTGCTACTTGAACTAGCAGAAGTATTTTTTCTTACTGCAATGTTCCTTTCTACTAAGAAGGAAAGGGAAAGATTTATGAGGACATTTCTAAAATAGTTTAAAGAAAATGACATTCAAAATAATTGATTTATGTAAAGCCATAGTTGTCACTTATACACAAGTTGAGGTAGATAAACCATGAAAACACAGACATCATTCCTGAGAAGGAATTCAGAGTGTATCTCTGATTTTTATGGCTTCAGAAGTATGGAACTTTGGCAAACTGTCCCTTAAAACAGAAATTTCCCTGTCTTACTACATAAGCTGTCCCTTAAAACAGAAATTTCCCTGTCTTACTACATATTCATGTGAAAAGAAACCTCTATATGCTCTTAATTAAATACTTGCATCTTAGTCTCACAGATTAACCTGTTCCTATACCATAAATAAGCTGTCACAGTATCCAAACTGATTTCCTACCTCCATCCCCTAGCTGTGCAATTACCAAGCAAAATAGGCCCACAGTTCGGTGTTACCTTTGATCCAAGAATGATAGAAGGAAAAAAAAAAAAAAAGGTTCTGAGAATTTATTAATGACTTTTCCACCCAGGGATTAGAAGAGCAAAGGGCTGAGATACTGGTAAACTCTTCGGCTAATAGTGTTGCTTCTGGTGACCCTTATTTGTTGGATTGTAGAAAGGAAACTCCAGTTTATAGAAGTGCTTTGTTTGTGATGTTTAACAACCTGAAAATTTGTTGCAAACAATGCCCTTAGATCATCTCTTAATATGATATATGTATATTTATACATATATATACATACATATAAATATATACATATATACATATGTAATATGTATATGTGTGTGTGTATATATAAACACATATATATACAAACATATATATAAACATATATATATAATGCTTAAAGCAAGTATTTATTGACCTCCCATAAGCCACTCATTTATTTCTCTCTCTTCCTTGTGTATAATAGAAATTAGATTTGTACTCTAGTAGTATTTCCGGAGTTTCGCATAGCAAGATTGGAGGGGTCCCTCTGTTCCTTCTACCCACGTATTCCCTCCTTGGTAAGCTATTCTACTACTGTCTCCGGCACTCTCCTTTGCATGCCTTCCCATCCACAGTACCAGCTATGCTCTGCCTGTACCCACTCTAAAAACAAACAACCTACAAACTTAAACACAGATCGTTTATTGGGTGCTGATGCTAATCAGAATTTCACACTAAGGATTTTTTTTTCCCACTCATCTTAAAGAAGTTCTATAGTAAAATGATTAAGAGCTTAATTAAGTTCTGGGTTCAGACTGAGATTGAGTTCTTGTGCCATATTTTGGTAACTATATGATTTTCGACAAGTTACTTGACTTCTTAGAGCAGTTTTAAAGATAATATTGTGATTGAATATGATTTTCCATGAAAAGTGCTTAGCATCTGCTTAGTACATCATGATCAATAAGTATTCACTCTTTATTACTAAAAATATTTCATTAAAGTATATCTGGAGAACTAATCTTATGACTTACAAGTTCTATAACTTTGAGAACTGAGGTTTTTGTTTTCTTTCGGAGTCTAGATTTCCTTATTTATAAATGTAACTGGAGAGAGCATAGAATAGCAAATGACTGAATAATGTATAATATTATTAATCTTAATGTGAAAAATATCAAAAGCTAAATTGCAAGACAGACTATCTTTGCCCACTGCAGAGAACATATCACCTTTCTTTTTCTTTCTTATTTTTTTTTTAAGACTAATTACTTTTTCCACCATACGAAGCTTTCAGAGATAAGTGTGATTGTTAGGTAACACAGTATGATCATTATAATCAAGTTTTCAAAAAATGCAACAGAACATGGAGAAGAAACTACCCAACTGTGTGGCAGGTCTTCCCAGAGGAGAGAGTGTTTGAGCTTGGTCTTAGGAAAAAGTGTGTGAGAGTGAGGATGGAAGTGCGGTGGCTGCAGAAGGAAGTAAGAATAGAGAAAAGAAGCTGACAGAGAGCATAGTGCCTCTTAGAAAATACTCTCAGCTATGAATGATCATAAGAATGTGTGGAGGAGAGGTATACACATAATGAAGATGTGGACTTGTGTATATGCCTGATTTTACAAAAGTAGACAAAGACGAGATTATAAAGAACTTTTGTGCCAAAAAGATTATTCACTACAGTAAATCTCCAATTCCTGTTTTCTCTCAATTGCACTACCATTTCCAATGCCTTCTTCGACAAAGGTTTTAAAAAATACAATATTATTTGCATCCTTCCATCTATTCTGCCTCTCCCCAACATGCCTACCATTTAGGCCAATCCATCATGCAAAGACAGGCAGGAAGGCATAATGTTATAAGCATGGGCTCTGGAGCCAAACCACTGTGAGTAACTACCTGTGTGACTGAAGGCAAGGTGGTTAACCTTTCTATGCCTTTATTTCCTTTTACATGTGATGGCAAAAGTCATAGTATGTTCCTTATAGGATCATTATGAGAATAAGATAAACTAACAATGGCACATAACCAACTTAATAGAACAATTTTGTGAATTAAAAAAAAAAATTACTGTGCTTCCTTCTAAATCCAGCTTAAGATAACTAAGTCAGTTCTTTTAAGACTAATCTTAACCCACTATTTTTGATTTCTTCTGAAATTATGATCACAATCTATCAGGCAGAATCTTATACATTTCTTATCCATGAGACCTCTTAGTTAAGTTTAACTTAATAATTGTCCCTAAAGTGATTCTAGCTCTTTCATCTAACTGTTCACTTAATGATAGTTTGTCGAAAGTCTACTGAATGCACTGGCCTAGGAGATGGGTATAAAATGACTTGAAATAAAATAAAATAAAAGACACAGTCCTGTCTCTTACATGGCTAATAAATGGCTCCTTCAGTTTTTAGAGCATTTCCTCTTATACTTACTAAATTGATTTTTGTGATATCATAAAATCAAAAATATTCTTCTTATTGTTATATTTATATTACACAGGGAATGAAACTGAATCTTAAAAAATAGTGATTTTGCTTAACTTTACAAATTTATCTAGAAATTTTGGGTGAAGACTGAAATCCAGTTTCTTTCACTTCTAATGCAAGACTCTACCACTACACTACTACATAATTTGTCTTATTTGTGCAACCAGATAGCCTATTCCTCAGGATTAAAGAAAATACCTTCTACTTTTCTTATAATGTAACATTTATAATGTAACTTTGGAGCTTGGTCAGCAAAGCTCCAAAGTTACATTATATGGGAAATGAACAAATGCATTATTGAGTCTACTGGGGCCAGCACGGTAGACACATATTCCGGTTGAAGTGCATTCCTCTTGCACTCTTCACCTTCACATGGGTTGAGATAAGTCCAGATGTGCAGACTGCAGGGCACACATGTATACTTCGCAGTCAGTCTTTCTTAACGGTGAGTGTTTCCCATGAGTGGTATTGATGCAGGTGAGGGATACTGGGCAAGGAAGGCACTTGAGATGATTGATGTGAACAAATGAACAGCAACAACAACATGATTTATCTTTAATCAATGTGTATTTACTGAAGAACTAAAATATGCACTGTATTACATTGATTGCTATTTTACTGAAACGGGAGGATGCAAACATTTATGAACACATCATATTCAATATTAATTGATAGTTAATTACAAAATATCTCATTCATTACTCACCACAACCTTATGAGGTTGGAGTTATTACTCCTATTTTCCTTGTGAGGTTAAGTAACTTGCTGAAGACATTCTAGCTAGTGGCTGACTTCTACAATACAACCGTATTTCATTGAAATCATCACATTTAATACCTATACTACTTAAAACAGTGTCAATGAAGTAAAAATATGCAGTCTCCTTGGGTTAAAGAAAAAGATAAAAATAGCCGTTTTTCAACTTATCAAGTGTAAACTGCATTAATCAAATGCATTTCCTGCGGGCTACATATTAGTACAGCTGTCATGGCACACAAAGCTTGTTTACTTTGTCGGTAGTATTATCATGACATTCATGGGAATATGCAATCCTGCCAAGTGTCTGGACATATGTAAAGACTGCATCAAGTAATGAAAAGGAGCAGTCAGAGGAACCTTGCAGATTTGCTCATCTGGACTTTAAGATCCCCAAATACTCGCTTTTTTCATATCATAATCGCGTTGGCATTTGTTTCAAAGATTATAGAAAGAGAAATTAAAAACAGCATGCGAACCAGGGAAGGACTCCCAAAGCAGCTGCCAGCCACTGAGCAGCTGTTGAACAAGGGTCTGAATTATTGTTCTCTGCCCCCACCAGCAGACACCATTCCTTTAAATAGCAAGTAATATGGGAGCGGCAGAAGGTCTAACAAATATCTAAGTAGTTGGGCAAAACACATCACTGCTAACAGGGCATGCATCTCAGAGAAAGGGAGCAAAACAATACCATGTGTCCTGACATACTCTTCAGCAAGGATATTTTCACATTTTTGTGGAAAGGTTGACATCTCTCTTTGGAAAAAATGGGAAATGAGGTAGATACTAATGTGATTTATATCCTAAAAGGAGGGGCATATGCTTCTTTTATATTTGACCTGCACTAAAGCAGCTAGTGGTGTAATGAAGCTAATCACAGGAAACTAGTTTGGCTTTGTGTGAGGCTGCTAATTCGTTAGACTGCAAATTTTCCATAAAGAGTTATTTACATCTCACTAACCACTAGGTTTGCACCTGGGGTTGGCAACACCTGGCAGTGTTCTTAATGAGTTCGCCACTGTTTCCAAAGAAAACGCTGACATTAATAATTGTAATGCTACATTTATTGCAAGAAAAGTACAAACATAAATGCAGTGGATTAGGAAAGGTCACTGCAATCTAACTCTTTTTTGGTGCTAATGTAGCTTGACAGTATTTGCAAGCCAGGAAGGAGATGGAGAGAAAGCCTCCTGTGATAACTAGATCTTTCATGGCACTGCCTGATTGCATAAAGGCACCTGCTTAGGTGATTTTGCCCTCAACAATGCTTTTGGCATTTTCCAAAATGGCACCTGAGTTGCTGTCATCGTCTATCCAGGCTGTCACTAAATTGTACGGATGTTTTTCTTCGTATTTCTCAAGTCAGTCTCTTAATTTTCCTTTTTCATGGTCTGCCAGACTGAATTAACTACTACAACTGCATCCGATATAGTGAAGGAAAGAAGCACAAACGAGTGACTGTCTCTGCATGATGTCGTGACTTATCCTCAAATCTACAAACGATTATTGAGTGCCTATTAGGTACCCAGTACTGGGCTTGGTGCCTTGGGAGCAGGTAAAGAATAGCAATCGGTTTCTTCTCTCTAAAAGCTTATAATTTAATTGAGGAGACAAAAAGTCAAATATTATTAGTGAGGAAAGGCAGTTCTTGGTAAGTATGAAGTAAATTGCTTAGGTAATACGTGGCATACCATTTCAGAGGAGAGTGGGTCATTGCTTAATTTTTAGTTGAATCTTGAATTTCTTATGTTTCTTAGTCTTTCAACTCAAAAATTTTTGCTCCAATACAAGAACTTACTTTACATTTCCTTTCCACATATAACTCATTCTCTTCCATCTTAGGATAGTACACGTCGCATATAATACATCCTTCCTTGAGTACTATGTCTACTTTTCCAGGCTAATCCTTCACCTCCTCAATCAATACCTGTCATTGGCTTCTCCTTGACTATGGAGATGTTTACTCTTTCTTAACTGGTTACAATTCTTTAAATTCACTCCAGTAACATCACATGTTTTATTTTATTGCCACTATCCATACTCATGTTTATTTATACACCCCTGTTAAACGTTTGAATTATTTTATTAAGCTAATAAAAATAAGTGGGCTGGGGCTGGGTTGGTGTGTCTTTCTTGGTGCATTAAGTCAGTGCAGCTGTGTGGACCGAGGAGCCTTTATTCACCGTTTCCCACAGCCCCTGGTGTATTCGTTTCCTCTCCCCATTCAGCACACAGCCAGTATCACTGGTGCCTGCATCCTGACTCGATAGGGTGAATGTGCATCTGCAGTGATTTAAAGCTGGCTTTTGCCAGAAAGCTTCCTCCACCAGTCCTACTTGGTTATTCCTGCCGCCCCCACAATCTCTTTATGTTGATGGGCGTGTGACCTTTGGCAAAATATTTCTTGAACAGGGTCCTTTTAGAATAACCCGAATCAAAATTCCTATTGAGAGTATCACATTTTGTCCCCAGGAATTCCTTTACCTTTGACCTGATGACAAAGGAAGCAACTTTTCCTCACTGTGCCATCTGCATTAGGCCACTAGCCATAGTCTCTCATCTTCAGAATTATCAGTGGACATATGTTAAGTTCGAAGAGTGGTCTCTATCCGTTCCTCACAGAAGACATGAGTTGAGGGGTGGCAACACCCTCTTCCTTGTTTGTTGAGCAGGTTGGCTCACGTAACAGCTATACCTCTCTGCAAATAAATCTGCATGTTGACCTGTCTCGGATCTCTTCAGTATCTGTTATGCCCTTGGTGCCTAAACTGAAACTTTCATACTTGTATCCTGGCCCTCTAGCTATAAGAAAATGGAAATTTATGTGAATATCATTCAGAAAACAACAAGCAGCCACTGAGAAAAGCTGAGGAGAAGTATGTTTTATTAGATACAAATTGAGATAAGGAAATTGGATGGTATTAACATAAACGCTGGATGAGTTTTATAAAGTGTTACATGCATACGTTATATATATAAATAATATGGACAGTTTTGAGGTGGGTACATACATTATATAGACTAGAATTGCAGTTTAGCTCCTCCTTTTACTATGATGCAATAGAGAACTAGATGACATACCTGTGATCCCAATGATTGCCCAGAGTTGGTTCAGACAATCTGTCAGAGCCCCCTTGTCTTACTTATAAATCCACAATTTTCTTTATAAGAATTCAACATAATGGGTGATAATTCCAAATTAAAAACCTTAGGAAGTTGTGGCCTCATGTTACAGCCTTCACTTCCTCCTCATAGGAAAATGAAGTTCGGAGTTTGTCTTTCAGTGTAAAGGATTTAAATATAATTTCTTTTAAAATAGTCATCTTTCAAGATGTAACAAATCAAAGTTTTGCAACTATTGAATTGAAATTTAGGTCTAAGAGAAACTGTATCTTAATGTGTTTGGTAGTATGTACAGAAAATGACTAGCCCTGAGTAAATATCATCAGCTATAATAACCCAACAATTCCAACAAACTACCTCAAAGCTTACATATTTTTCCATAATTAGTTTATAGAATGTGTGTACGATGTTAATTCACTCTTTCAATAACTTTTTTCCAAGCCATTATAGCATAACCATAACCACTGGGCATTAATTTTTAACAAGGTATCTATAGTCACGGAGTTATCATTTATAACATGGATGGCAAAAGCGTTATCAAACATTTATTAAGCATTTATAAATAATTTTATTCTACTTCCAGCATGTGTTAAAATATATTATTAATTCTTTCTAAATTATTGATAAGAAATCCTTGAAACTGAATATGAGAGTAACACTTATTACGTAAATGACACTTTGTCACCCTTGAAATCCCCCTCTTAGGCTAACTATGTGTATATCAGTGAAAGCCATAGGCAGGAGTGAGGAAATGATATTTCTTATGGAAAAATAAAATATTTAAGTTATCACTTGATAAGGCTGATGCATTTAATATAAATTTCATTGAATCAGATTTCTCCAAGATGAAAATTCTATTAATTGGCAGATGCTTTGGGAACTAACTGTATCCTTTCTGATCGCTAAGTAATGCTGAATTGGGCAATAGCGATAGTTTAATGCACTGTATCTTTCAGCTTTGCTTATTTGCTACATATGCCACATACCCACACAGGAGAAAATATCCATTGCACTAAATGGGATAATGACGCATGTTAAATCTCCCAAGCCATATGAGCATTACTAGTACATAAAAGAGGCAATGCACTTTTAGGACATTACCTGAAATTGTAAAGTTATTTGGGGGAACTGAATCAGTATTTCTTCTTTTTGACTATAGGGTATCATAATGGCCATATGAAAAACTATCACACATACTTAGATGTAAGTTACTGTGCTATGTTAGAAGGTGAGACTAGAGAAATATGGCCACCAATCTTTCAAACAAAAATACAAGAGTCATCAGAATTGGAGTTAAAATAGTTGAGTTCTAGGATGACTTTCATGGACTCTGATCACTTGAAGCAACTTTAGACAAATGCTACGTGTTTGACTCCTACTGTATAGATTCCCAGAAAGCCATCCAGAGATTCAGAGTTAGGAAAAGTCTCTGTACTACCCAGAAACACAATACAAACCAGCCAATGCCGTAAATAAAGACTTTAGAAACTTAGATTGTTTGTATCAGAGCCAAAATGATTCATTATCTGATTCAAGTTTCATTTTAAGGGGAAGCACTTATTTTCATGCCTTTCAAAAAGTATAATTTCTCTGGAAATTTTAAAATTTGTTTTTTAGTTGTTATTGATTTATTTCTGTAAATAATATACTTTACCTTCTCATTGTTGCTACATTATTGTCTTCACCTGAGAAGTTGTGGGAAGAATAGGTAGAATGATACAAAAATTTTTGGAGCAAAAGTGACTAGGGAAACTTACACGGAGACTATAAAAAGCCATCAGCTAACCTGGAGACTAAACAATGCTCATTTTGCAATAAAATAACCTAAAACTGCCTGCAAAGTTTATAACTTTTCCCAAATTTAACTACATAAAAGTTAAATTGTTCTTTGCTTACAGGATGAAGATCATAAAGTATCCTTTAAGATACTAACATAGTGGTCCCGCTTCTTAGTTTTTACTTGATTTTACCTAAACTTCATGTTTGTTTTGTTTTGTTTTGTTTTGTTTTGAAATCTTGAGTGGGGCTCAAGGAGTTGAGGAAGTACTAAAGTCTATCACTCCTTTTCTTCACACATATACAATAAAACCACCTTATAGTATCATCACTGCATGCTGAATAAATGATGAATAAATTAATATCACGTAAAAATGCAGCAAGTATTCATATGTGTATTTCCCCAATATGTACAGTATGTGCTCTGTCAGTTTGGCAATTCATACCTTGTACACTGTATTCACCAGAGTCACATTTACGCAGTGTTCGGTATGAAATGTAGCATTCTGAGAGCCAGTGAGTTCTCAGTGCAGTTAATCCAGATTGATAAATGATAAATGAGTCACAGTCTTCTCTTGAGAGGCCACCTTATGCTTTGAAAACAATTATGTGTAGGGTCACAAGAAGCTGTGGTTCTTGGCACGTGATGTTGGCCTCTTCAGTTAAATCTGCACTTCCTATAAAACCGTACTAAATAAACATAGGTCCAAACAGATGAACCGCATGGTCTTCGACATACATGATTGACTTTCCCTTTACCATTCTTTGAAAGTGACCATAAATAAGTATAAATTAAGGTAAATTTGGAAAATTTTGGACTAGGAGGAGGGAAGTGGGAGGAGACCAAAAACTCGCACTCGACATTGAAGGAGAAGGAGAAGTTGGGACATGAGTAAATACCTTTGGGTTGTTCACCCAGAGTGTATATTTTTGGGGATATCAGACCTGGAAACTATTGTGTGGTGCCTTCTCACTTATTCTAGCCAGTGGTGACATTTTAATGTAGGTGAAGATTGTCTTAAACAGGATTCTTTCCCTCTGCTATTATCAGTAATGTCACCTAAACCTCTGAGGACTCAGGTCTCTCCATTTGAGGGGTGCAGAAGCCTCCTCCCATGTGCTCCCACTTAGTTCTGCCCAGGCTGGCTCACTTGGCCCTTGAAGTTGAACTCTCCTCTAAGTCCCATTGAAATGAACTAAATTAATAAAGAAATGAAACAAGACAATCCTGCTTTGTTCATATTAACTCTTTGACAGAGCATTAAGAGGCAAAGCTTTATCAAGGGGAAAAAAATTAAAAGACATGGGGAACTTGATAAACTAAACTCTCTTTAAAGCCTAGTATTTGCAGTTTATGATTAATTAGAACTCAGCAAAATGTACATGTTATTTACATTTCAAAGAGCTGGTTATTATGTGTTTGATGTGATATCTAACTCATTGGGTCTACAATTAACGTTGACTAAGTCGTAAGCTGGTAGAGAGTAGCATTGCTGCAGCAACAATGATTGAACAGTGTCATGGGTAAAATAACAAAATAAATATTCTGATTTTGTAATTCTAAAAGAGAATACAACTGGTTATACACAAGTTAAAATTGAATATAATAATTGCATTAAAAATAAAAGAATAGCCTTGTTAATAGTGATTCCCATTCTCATTTTACTCAATTGTGGTACCACGTTCTTGAAGATGAAGACGTGGTACTGCAGACATATGGATATAAAGTGAACTCGACTCCAAGTTTCACCTTTACTCCAGGTGAGTCTTTATACCTGAGCATGGCAAGAAATCATTGGCTCTTTAGAAACTTAGTGAAAAGTGGTTAGAAATTCACATACCAACACTTCTTTCAAACATCCTTCCAAACCTCCTTAGACTTATTGCACTCAAAAATTCCCAATTTCTTAGATGAAAGGACTGTGGTAAGCTTTCAGCATTCTAACTGTATTTACCTTATTTCACAATGAATATACCTTTATTATCCTTCCTTGTAAAGTCTGAAAAATTTAAGCTAGTTCAAAAGATAACGTTAGTGCTGTGAAATCCTGAAGTGAACTGAGAAAATCAAAGCTATTCAAAGCTATGTTATAGTATTTCTTTCTCTCAGAGCTAGAATAAATATAGAAAGATTTCATTTTAATCAACTTTACATTACATTGTCTTTACACATTTTTCTATGTATGTTTGATACGTAGTAATTGATATTTATAATATTCTCAACATTATAAAAGCAAGCATACCTTGATAGAAAGGTATTACATTTTAGTTCTATAAAATTGGTACATTTTTCATTATGTTATACAATAAAGCCTAATCTTGTATCTTAGAAGGATAACACAGCCTTAAAATGAATCAGGGCAGGTGCAAGAGTAAAGGAAGCACAATTCATAAATCCGTGACAGGAGACCAATAATACTAATTAATTTGGGCAAGAATGCAGCCAGATTATACTTATGGAAGACTTAAATCATTTAAAGGATAGCAAATAGATGGCAAAGGTCATCCAATCAATGTAGATAAATAATGAAAGTCTTTAGAAAAAGCCAAAATGTGACAAGTGAGAAGGGTGGTCATGTCATTCAATTTGGGAAATTTGAATACTGAAAAGTCAGTTGTTTAGGCATTAAATTGACATGACTAAAGTAATGAAATATGGAGATGAAAGAAAATCTATTTGTTCCTCTGTGTCACATGCCAGGTTTCCCTAGGACTTAAATTGCTCTGTAGGGGAAATTTATATATTCTAGTTGGTACATTATCTCTGTCACATTCTCACAAGCCCAGTAAGAACATCATAAAGAAGGAAGAGCTGTAGTAGCAAACTTACTCACTCTCTAGACTGCCCAGCTGATAGCTGGGTCAGTGTCTTGAACAATAAAACTCTCTGCGTGTTAAGACTCTCTGCTTGGCATAATGACTGATATATGAGTTTAAGAAATTTATAAACACACATACACATACACAAAATACAAAAGATGTTCTGATAAGACCCATCTCAAAATTAATCAGATAAAAACGATTAAAACAGGTGAGTCTTTATACCTGAGCGTGGCAAGAAATCATTGGCTCTTTAGAAACTTAGGGAAAAGTGGTTAGAAATTCACGCACCAACACTTCTCTTTAAACAGGGCCAATCAAAGAAAAGCTTTATTTTTTTAGATTTAACATTTTGTTACGTACTTTTTTTATCACTGTATGATGAAATTCCAGTAACCTACTACTGTTGACTCGTATAGTCAGTCCCCAAATTAATGGCATTCTGGCTTTTGCCCACTGTCTTGCTTTCTCCCTTGAGGTGGGTCCTGTCTTAAGGAACAGAGCAGAGCACTTTCCCCAACCTCCAAGAACAAGACGTTGTGTGTGGTGAGACCTAGGCGAAGGAGAATTCCTTGGTGAGGAAGCATGGAGGTGAGGAAAGTGTAGTAAATGTGGGGTTATTCCTCATTAATAACCTGCTAACATTTCGTTGTTTTTCTGGCTTATGAGTGAAGGAACAATGAGGTTTTCTAAGAAGATTTTCTCTAGATCGATTTTCTAGAAAGTATCAGAACAAGAATAAGTAGGCAGCCAAATTAACAAGAAAGTTTAGATTTGACATGTGCAAAAACTTTAGTAAAATGTTTATCTATTGGGCCTGAATTTTATTTTCTTTTATTTTAGTACGATGAAAGTAATGAAAAGAAGGAAATAATTTTATAGATTATTTTTCCCTCTGACTTGCAGATTTGCACTTTGTGTGTCACAGAAGGTGATAAAGGCAGCCTGGAACATGGAAGTCTGGCAAAAATATATGAAATGGAATACTACAAGGTTCTCTACCTAAGAATCCAAGAGACTACACTGGTGGTTAAGAAACAAGAATATTTCTAGAAAAGACTATAAAAATCTACATTAGTTACCCCAAACCATACTAAAATTATAACAGTATAAAAATATATTCTTCTAAACATAATTATTTCTGGAAAGTCTGATGGAGAAAATATTTTAAATAAATACATTAAATACTTTATGCACTGAAGCCCTTGATAATACTCTAAGATTTGAATTATATAAGCTCATTTATGCTTTTCAAAAAATTTTTGAGACAGATTTAACCTTTTCTTTTAGGTGAATTTCAGATACATCTTTTAAACATGACATCCTCCAGTTCTTTATTTTTTAAATCCTTACAAAAACATTTTGATATTGAGCATTTTAAATTAAAAAAAATATATTATTTGAACAGCTGTATGGTAACTTGCACTACAGTGTTAAAAAATATTCAAGTGTTTTCTTGAATAAATATAGAAATACAGAAAATAAAAGCACCACAATGGAAATTTCAGAGTTTGATGTACAGAGTCAATCATTTGGTACAGGTATGTTTGTCCTTTGAGTAAAGGAGGCATGAATATTAGGATGCTTACAAACCTGACACTGGAAAGAGGAGCCCTTAGTTTAAGGAGACGGCGCATGAATAACCATAAGAATGTGACTGCACTGCCACCTAGTGGTGAAAATAACCAGCCTTCTAATTGAGATGGATGACTTCCAGGTCAGTGGAAATTTCATAAAGGAATGTTTTGTTTGTAAAAGTAAAAAAGAATTTTACACCAGAAAGCTGAAAAGGCCTAGTAAGAGCTGTTATTTTCCTTCTCTTAAATATTCATTTGCCAACGCTTTATGATTCTCAATGATAAAAACCTCAGATGTCTGCAGAAAAACTCTGCAAACTCAGCTTCAAGTGTCTTTGAATAACAATATTGTTATATCTTATTGCTTATTGCTTTAAAGCAGGTTCTCTTTTATAAAGTCTGCTTCAGATTTAAATCCTCCTTTTTTTCTAGATGAAAACCAAAACAATAAAACAAACAAAAATGTTGCAAGTATTTCTTCCTTGCCCTCAACTACTAACCTTCTAGGAATGAAATCATCCAATTGGTGATCAATCCACGGTGCAAGCTGATGAAAGGTGTGCCTTCTGATATTGACATCTCTGTTACAGGCAGCAATGATGCCAGATCGTGCCTGCAGATTAAAGTCATTTTAAAGGCCCGGGGAAGAAGGAACTGCCTTTCTAGCATCGCATTCTTCTTAGAGAGAGTGTTAAAAGAACTATTGCTATTTACTCATTGTGGATTTGTTTTTTGGCCGGGCATCATTATTACAGCAGGCACCAAACCATAGGGAAGAAAAAAACCTCAAACAAAATTTCAAGGGAAATAACCACAATAAAAAATAAATAGCGGGCGCAGAGTTTACAATGCCTGTTGTGAGCATAAGAACATCCCACCTCCTGAATATGTTTTAAGGAGAAACAAAGGCCATTCTTCCTTCTGCAGCAAATAAAATTCTTCCTTACTACAGCATATGTCAAACTGGTCAAGAATACAATTTTAATATTAAAGATCAGGAAAAGGATTTACTAGCTTTTCAATATTTAAGGGCAAATGAAATGCCTACTTAAAAAATAATTTTTCAATTTTTTTTACTAAATGACACTATACATATTTAGATTATAACATTTGGATAATATCTTTTAGTCCATATTGATCCTCTTTATTCTCCCATGAAGACACGATATTGAAAAGTTCATGTATAGTCATTTAACGTAATTCCTAACTTTACTGATGTGGCAACAGAAGACTACAGAAGAAAAGGTAGGACTGGGCTAGGGTCTCATTCTCTCATTCCCGGGTAACCCAGTTCTCACACATCTCACAGTTCCTCTGTAAAAGTCTAACGCAGTTGACAGTTATCTCAGGCATGATGATAATCTCAACAGTCTGAAATCAAACTGCGCAGCACATAGAAGGGATGGTGTTTCAAAGTACTTGGAAGCTTTTTTTGCTCTTACTCAACACACTTTAATAAATATTAAAGAAATGTTTATTCACTTTAAAGTCATGACATCTATGAAGTTAAAGGTTTTCACAGCAATGAGCAATTAGTTAAATATCACACATGGAAGCAAAATAGCAAGTTGTAGACTTCTGTTGCTTAGTGCCTTAATTACTTATATTGCAGCTTGTTTCAGACCACTAAAGATAGGGCTATCTAAAATCCCTAGGCAATTAATGACAAAGCATGCTCAAACGTGAACAGCTCTTGAAGAAATAAATTGAAAGACCAGGTTTTATCTATAATGTTATTAGGTAGATAAATCACTGGGAAAAATAAACCAGTGGAAAAAAATAGAGCACAAATGAAGATTAGCCCTTTAAAAATCTCCTTGGAGATTATGCAATTTTTCCAACGAAATCAATATCAGTTCAATTGAAGATGAATTACAAGAGAAATCAAAAGAGGACACTTCATGAGCTAGTAATAATAGTATTGTTTCCTTCATTACGTACTGGGATCTGAACACAAAGCAATGGTTGAGAATAGTTCATATTTATTAGCTGTTTTCTCACTAGATGACACACAGCTTTGGGGACATTATTGTCAGAATGCCTTGGTGGCACTAGAATGAGGGGTTTTTATTGTTGTTGTTGTTTCTTTTTTAAAACAGATCTCTAAATTTCCCATAGCCAAAATGAGAATTGGTATTTCAATACGTTCTATTGTCTCCAGTTAAAATACTCAGATACTATATTATGTATATTGAACATTCATAGAACATTAAAAAATGGTCAGAGAAAGCTTGAGAAAAATATAAAAATTCAAATATTCAATTTCCTCTTATCGAAAAAATATATTTTATTAAAAATAAATGACCAAATCAATAATCCAAGCTCTACCTACCAGACAATGAAATAGCCCCTATGCACATGAATACATAAAATAACACATCTATATGGTAAATTTACTGCCTGTGACAGAAACCAATCTAGAAATGAGTCAAAGTAAGATTTAGGTAATACAGATTTTAGTATGCTATGATTAATATAAAACCACTTTTTTTTTTTATTACACTAGCATCAATTAGTCTTCGATAGTACTTCTTTGCATGATACATGCTATCTTATTGGTACAGCCTGTTAAGTGAATCCTTCTGAGTAGGTCTTACTAACAGTATTCCCAAGTATTAAGAGAGCATGGCTGCCAAGCAAAATTTAACTTGAACAGTGAGAAACACTTACATAGCAGTTGGTTGTATGTGTTTTTCTATTATAAAGAACAAACCGAAGTTTTAAAAGTGAGAACCCATGTTAAGAAAATTTTGGAATATCTATGGAAATGTTGCACTGAATTCATTTTTCCTTTTTGTCTTTTTATATATGTGAATTTAGTAATAGCATATAAAATATAATATTAGTCCTAAAAGCAGCCTTTGGGTCTGTTTAATAATATTATTTATAAATGAGGATATAGAGGCATGGAAAACACATATAATAACACTTCTACAGAAATTCAGAGATGTCTAGGTTTACCCCATGGTCTCAAAGTGTGGCATAAATGCTTCATCTGGGTTGATTTTAAACTTGTGAAAGAAAGTCGAGACGTCAGATTTCTAAAGCAATTTCTGAATTCTCTCTAGTTCTCTAGGTTAGTCAGATTAATATTAATAAAATGGATTTGAGAGGACTCATCTAATCTATACTGTGTGAATTTTTTAAAAATATAAACATGGACTAATTATTAGAGTCTTCGGAATGGAGAACAGAATATAAAAACACCAATATTCTTGATAGGTGATGACAAATATGTATACATATTTTGAATGAAATACTGATTAATATGTATTTTCTATTATTAGTCTAATTATTGCATATTATAAACAATTACATGCTAATAGTTATTATTTCTATTTAGAATCTATATACGTCTTTAGGCTATTCTTTAATATACATCAGTTGGATAGACAGAAAATACACTTGAGGTGTATAATCTTACAACAAGCAAAAGGAAGCCATAAAATAAAAACAGAACAGGCAGAGATGTATATAGGGGATTCATGTCCATGCACGAGAAGGAAAGAGAATAACTAGTGGCATTTCTATGGGGGGAACATCTTTAGATCCTCAGTAAAAGGATGGGAGAAAGATCACCAACAACATTTATTTTTTATTTGGTGAAAAGCGAAATACAGCACATTAAATAATGGAAAAAATATTGAAAACCTGAGCACTGAAATCCTTATAAAATATACAGAATCAGGAAGTGGAAAATGTCTTGTGAGGATAGAGGAATATATTTGGAATATATAGAGTGGATCACCTTTGAACAGGATAGGAAAAGAAGATGTATCATAAAGGAAGGAGAGAGAAGGCAAATTTGAAGGGTTTCAAGTCTTTAATTGATGTTGAACCTGGTGTTCACTGAAAATTCTAGAAGCTAAGAATTCAAGGGCTGTGGGCTACAATTTGACAAGAGCTGCATCTTCCTTCCGAGCACTGCTTCTATCCTGTGTTCAACTTTCAAATCAATCAGAATGAACTCAAAAAAAGCTCCCCTCATTAGGTCACCCAAATTTGGGGCTGGAATTTCTGAACTATTGAATTCTCCACATGAGAAATCTCTAAGTAATTGCAATTTGGTCAGTACTTTATTTAGTCCTCTGATTTAAATTACCTTCTGAATAATCCTGAGAAAACTACTCATACAGTGAAAGCAAGGACCAATGTCCAAGTGTGTGCAGAAAATGCTAGCAGTCCTCCATGGAGACCTGTAGTCATCTGGGCACTTGAGTAGCAATCTCGTAAAGATCATCACTCTCTTTTCTGTTGCTCAGAAATCTGGGCCTCATCCACAGCCCTTCTTTTGTGAACCTCATCCAGTCAATTGCTAAATTTCATAAACTGTTTTACTTTGCTATCTCTAGACACTGTCCAATTGGCATTATGTCAACTACCAATGCCTTAGTCGTCTACATCATGCCTTGCATTGACTTTTATACCAGTCTCCTAACTAGTTGTCTTGAATCATCTCTAATCTTATCTTTACAGTCAGAATGATTTATTTAAAATACAAATTTTCTCATTAGCATTTAACTCCTAAGATAACTTCCTTTTGCCCCTCAGGAAATAACTCCAAACTATATTACCTGCTCTGCCAGACCTTGCTGGATTTTATCCCTGTCTGTATTTTTACAGCATCTAAACCAATTTTCTGCTCTCATTTCAACACTTCAAGCTCACTGATCTTATCTTTATTTTCTGAACCATCACAGACATATCCCTAGCTCATGGATTTAGTTCATATTGCTCATTCTCATTTCCTATTTCCAAACACTGACTTCTGTTTCATCACTTCTCTAGTAAAGTTAAACATTGCTTGCCTTGGAGAAGGCTTCTTTGACCAAAAAACTCTAGATAGGTTTCCCCAATCACTCAGAAAAAGCCAGCGTATACATCTTCATTGCCCTCATAATGTTTGTATTCATTCAAATCTATTCTCTCCTTCCTTACAAACTCCAGTGAAGAAGATCCCAAGTCTGTGTTGCTATGCCTACATCCCTCATGGTTAGCAAATTCCTGGTCCAGAGAAAGTGCTTAATAAATGGTTTCTAAATGGACAAAAATTATTAATATCATATGTCACAACACTAAAATAACATTTTAAAGTAACATCCATCCCATGTTTAATTCCTCACCAGAGAGAACAAACCACCACAAAAATACTAAGCACTGAAGCCTGAAATCCATGGACTGGCAGGATTGCTTATGTAACTAGTTCTCTGGGATATTAACAAGATATGATGATATTGCAATAATTGATAATATTGAGAATATGTGGCAACATTGGTATTACATGACAATATTATGGTACATGATAAGCTAACACTGGCAGGTTTCACAGTTGCTTGTTGACTTCTAATATTCACGGCAATATTAATGTGCAATGGAGATTGCTGTTGATTGTATTAATGACACAATGTGTAGCTAAATTCTAGTAGAACTAAGAATTAGGGTTAGTTCAGCCTAATATGTTAGAGAAGATGACACAATTATGGAGCAAAATCAGTCAATACAACAACCACCATCTGTATTCCAATCATAATTTGAAACTTTGTAAAGGGGCCAGCAATTCTGTTCAAATATCAAGAATATAATGACATTGGGAATAGAGATGAAATGATTGATTTAAAAGAAACTCTTTTACTTTATTACTCTATTCTCTTACTATATTTTACATTTCTTCATAGTATTTAATATTTGTTCATTTCAACTATCACCACACTAGAAATAATTATATCAAGAGCTTATTTAATTGTTTATGCCCCATACTTTGAAAAGTACTTGTACAAAAAAGATATTGAATAGATAAGAGCCAACGAATGAATATATGAGTAGATGTATGTTCAATAAAGGAAGAATCGGCAAAGTATGTGTGGGCCCTCCTCCCTGCCTCAGTTGTTAGAAAAGAGCTCTGAGATAGTTGGGAGAATGTTTTAAAAGCTGGCACATGACATTGATTAACAGGAAGCATTCAGGAGGGTGAGCAGCATATGTTGTATGATATTCATACTACACCACTAGACCCTACACCATGCCTGAACCCTTCATGGTTAAGATCTAGGGGTAGAGAACTAATGTTACAAGAAGTCAAGTGAGAATAAAAAAGCCAAACTGCTCATTTCACTGACTATAGGGAAATTAACTCCATGGGTAAACATTCAGTCATTTGGTAGAGCAATATGGATAATTCGGGGTTTTTTTCCTCTATGAATTAGTTTTTTCCCCCTCCCCCTAGTAGGACTGGCATTAGGGTAAGACGAGCAAAGCACTTGCCTTGGACACAAAATGTGTGCTCATGCACACACACACCCTTTGAAATCAGGATAAATTATATTTTAATGCAAAATTTAAAAAAAAATTTAAAGTGAATGCAAAAAATTTTGCTACTTTTTCCATCATAGATGTTTTATATATGTTTTGATTTCTTAAGCTATTGCATTAAATGTTGACATGGTAACTGGTGTATGGCTTTATCTTTTGGTGTGTCCTTAAATTTGGCACTTCAGTTGCCTAACACCAATTTCTCCCCTGTGCCATAACTCCCGAAGTTGGTGAGCAGCAGATTATAAAGCACGATGTTGTGCTTTATATAAAGAGCTCCTATCTTCTAGGAGATAGGCCTTCAGCAGTATCCAAGGTCAGCGTACAGTAAGGAGCTCCTTTCAGAGTCCAAGGCCATGCATGATACACAATGCAATCAGCTACTACCAACATTGTACTTGCTTGGTGTTTATAATAAGAAACAAAAGGCTGGTGTAAGGAGACTCACTCAGAATAAATTTACGTGCACTTGGAAATACATGAAGATTAAATGAAAATACAATTTTCAGCTTCAGCTTTACACATCTATTTTGGAAGAAAGTGAATGCTTAACATTTTCTCTGTGGTGGCAATACCCTGCGGATGTACTCTGCTTTATTAAATTATAGCCTCATGTTAGCATATAACCTATGGGCTTTGCCATCTTTTTATAAGTATTTTTCTGTCTTTAAATAAACCCTAATGTAAAAATATTTGTGCTCTTGTTTGGCTTGGTAAAGCTAGATTTATGGATTTTGCTGTGGCATCCTTTCTTGTTCCCCCTGCCAAAAAAATTAAAAAAAAAAAAATAGGACTTCACCTTTTGCCTACTTCTTTTAAAAACACTTTATTTAGTCACATAATCAATACAGTGTTATTCTCCTCTCATGAAAATTCCAGCAGCAATTCTGTGACAGAGTATATTAATGTGGGAGGAATCATATTATACATATAAATTCCTCTAAGGTTCTCTTGAGCTGAACCCAATAGCACAGCAGCACAGCGGACAGATATATGCTTTAAAAGTGTGGTCACAGAACATAATTGCTGTTAATAATTCATTAAGAACTATTCCTGTCTCTTTCAGCAAACTTATTCACCACTTGAACCATTTTCATCGAGCTTTATAATTGGATGTGGAGAAAGGGCACACGTGATTTCATCATCCTGTAACAACTAACATTTGTACAGCATTTTACAATTTCCAAAGCAGTTTTCATAAACATAATTCACTCCTCGCAGCCACAGTAGTAGGTAGCTGTTATTAAGATCATTTACATTTTACTAATGAAGAATTATGAATTAGCAAGATTATGAATTCAGAATATGGCTATATCAGTAAATACAAATAAAATCTCTTGAGTGTACAGAGATTTATCTTTTACACAATGAGTAGTCCAAAGTTAGGCAGTAGCCAGTGATGGTTCACCAGTTAGTGATGCCAACACCAATGTCTCAGAAAAAAAATTTTTCATGGATATAGGATGGCTAACTTCCAGCAATGAGAAGGTGGAAGAGTAAGAAAGGGGAGTAATAGCTGCATCAGGAAAACAAAAGCCTGCCCAGAACTATACGGTAGACGTCTGTCCATCTTATTTACAGACTGAGTCATGTGATCACCTCTGGAAGGTACTGAGGAAAAGGAGATGGATAATGAAGACTGAGTAAACCAACTGATAGATCTCATATAGTAATATAAAGAAATTTTAATTTCTATTGTCTTACTTCAGAGCTCATGTCTGTCTATCTATACTAGACAATACATCAATGGCAACTATGTAGTTTAAATTCTACAAATTCCTGTTTGTTTGCAAATAACTAGAATTTATGTCATATAAAAGAGATAAGAACTTTCTTATGAGAATGAAAAAATAAATAAATATATGGTTTAAAGAAAATGAGCTATTGCTTAAATGTAATGTACTGTTATTCTTGAACGCCCACATCTTTAAAGAACCATATGCACTCAAGACTCTCAGTACCACAGCTACATAGTGATCACTCAAGTAATATAAGAATATCTTGATCTTTTAGCTATATTTGAATTCTGCAGAACATTTCCAGGTGAATTGCTCACTATCACAAATTCAACACATCTGAAACTATCCCCCATCCTATCAACTTCATTTCCAAACTCCATTGTAGATTTTCCATGATGTCATTATTTTTATAGTTCTGGATCCAAAAGTGAAGTCACATTTGCTTCTTCAGCGTAGCTCATCCTTTCTGGCCAAGCGATGTATTCTTTTGCCAATATATTTATTGGTCATATGCCAGGCATTGTGTTAGGTGCTATAGCTACAATGGGAAGATGAACTAAAGCATTACAGATCCATTACACTGCCCCTCTTTAGGTCCTTATTTCATCAAAACTATATTACTGCAAAAGATTTTACTTTCTTTTGTTCACTCAACATACTAATAATAGAATCAGCCTTCTATAAAATTGCATCTGCATGGTAGTCTCAATTTCAATAAATTGCAGTGCTTCAATAGAACCAACCGCTTCAACTTGAAACTGTTATCCCACCCTGTACTGTGAATAAATTTTGGTAGAGAGGCATCTGACTTTTGCTCTCACTCATTTCCTGGTCTTTATTGAGCCCCTAGAATGTTCTGCCTGTCAGGAATGTCTTTGTTTGGTCGGGGGCTTTGGCAATGGGACAGTCTAACAGTGTGACTTTTGTTGGAGACTTTTGGATAACCCAATAGTTTCCAACCTCTATAGTAAAGATTTTAGCTTCAATCTCCAGGAAAGGCCAAAGATCAAAATTCAGCCATGTGGGTAGTATGTGATAGAGCTCAATAAAAACTCTAGACACTGAGGGTTTGGGGTAAGCTTCCTTGGCTGGCAATCTTCTTTGTGCATTGTCACACACTGTGATTCAGCAGAGGTAATGCCATCTACGAAGACAGGATCACTGGAAGTTCTGTGTTATCATCCCTCTTGGACTTTGCCTTATGCATCTTTTTCTTTGGCTGGTGGTAATTTGTATCCTTTCCCTGTAATAATTGTGACCATTCATATAATGACTTCCAATGAGCTCTGTGAGTTTTTCTAATGAGTTATTGAATATGCAGGTGACGACCCCTGCATGTTTTGCTAGCTGGTCTGAAGCAAGGGTGGTCCTGAAAAGTCTCGAATTTGAGGTTATTGTCTGAAGGGAAGGCCATCTTCTAGGAACTGTCCCCAGTGGTTATGAGTTTTGCCTAATTCATTGCATATCCCTTTTTAACCCAGGCTCATATTCTCTATTCTTGAGTTTTAACTTTATTCCTTATGTTTTCCCTTATTCTGGATTATTTCTCACCTTCTTTCTCTTTCTCCAAATCTTCACAGCTTCAAGGAGAATGCCAAATCCTGTCTCTGTCATGAAGCTTCTTTTCAGTAGGCTACCAAATATACACACATACTGTTTCAACCAGCAGGAGAAGTTTTAATCCAATAGATTGTGCTTTGTTTATCATGGGGTGTAATATGACCCCCATTAGAATATAAGCTTCATAAAATAAGAGGGCTTCTTAATCAGTTATGTAACCCTCCTCCTCATGCTCCTACTATACTAGGTTGGTGTTCTACCAGTGATAATCACCTGACTTCACATTTGTAAGTAGAAATTGAAACACATCTCCTTCTGTCCAAAACAGAATGTCTACTCAGATGTATGATAGTTTCCAGTCATAAATAATTGCGACCAATAATAATAACAATCTTTATTTAATAAAAGAAAAATAGTTCCTTGAGTCACTCTCCATTACTCCAGAATAGTTGCAGTTGTTTTGCCTTTTTTCCTAAGGACTACTGTAAGAGAAGCAATACAGTCACGCTGCCTAACCAAGTTTTTTTTTTCCTCACAAAATCTACTTTGTCCTCTTTTAGAAAAGATATCTAATTACATATTTACAGTCAAATTGAATTCATGATCAAGCTCCATTGCTCAATAAGTAGTTTCAGGGTATAAATTATAGAGCCAGTCATGTGAGCAGGTATTGATTTAAAAAAAAAAAAAGTTGATGTGCTATAATTTAAAAGACATGGGGAAAATGTATGCACCCCACATTAAAACCCAAACCAAAATTAAAATAATTCTCTTTTCCAGGAGAAATCACTTTTATAAATACAGCTCTTTGCATTAAGGAAGCTCTTTCTTCTTGTGTATTCTTTGGAATTTAAGTCCAAAAATTTGTTGCAGAGGTCTGTATTATTTGCTGCTCAGTAGTAATTAACTTATAACCTCACTCTCTGATGCTGTAGAAAGGACTCTCCCTGTACCAGAAGAGTGCTTCAGTGCCTGAAAGAGGTGGCTTTCACAGAATAAAAAATGACTCAGAAGGGGAACCTTTATCTGCCCTCGAGTTGTGCCTGGATTTGGTTAAACTCAACAGGCCAGTGACATTGCAGATGTCTCAATTTTGTGGTGATACAGTTGGTGTCAAAATCCCATTTGGACACGCACAAATTCGTTTCTATGATTTACTCTGAGCCCAAAGTCGAGAATTTGTTTTCTGCGGAGGGCGGCTGACACATGGGAGGAAGATGGATTACAGGGCTCACAGAGATATAGGCACTGTCAAACCCAGAGAGGAAGAGAGACTGAGAGGAAAAGGCAGACACTGTGATAGGAAATGAAAACCAATACTCAAGGACATTAGAGCTCCTGTCCTGTGGACTGTTCAGTAATGCCTGTTACACACTTTTTGGTATTGTGTTGACAATTATTGGCAGCAACACAGCTCTCATTTGAATATTTACCTTTATTTGGTTTGACTGTT
This sequence comes from Rousettus aegyptiacus, assembly GCF_014176215.1. Taxonomy (NCBI): domain Eukaryota; kingdom Metazoa; phylum Chordata; class Mammalia; order Chiroptera; family Pteropodidae; genus Rousettus; species Rousettus aegyptiacus. Next base: position 30,762,830 of record NW_023416286.1, read on the forward strand.
TACAGAATAAATATTTTCTTCATTCTAAAATATTTAGAAAGCCTTTGTTTCAGTCTGTGATTTCTGCTGGTTTAGTCAATGTTTATTACTTTAATTCTAAAGAACAGAAACAATTTAAGTTAGGAAAATAGATTTTTTTGTGTAATATTTTGCCAAACAGGGACAATTTTGTTGTTCATCATTATTGCTGTTTAAATTATATTGTTATAAAACACTTTACCTCAAAAATGATTTTGTATTTACTGTGAAAATACTAAACAACAAACAAACAAAAATATTTACTTAAAAACATTTATGTAAAAAGGTGGAATTGGAGGCCTTTAATAAACCGTACTAATCATTCATGTTACCCTAACTGTAATATGTTTATTTTTAATTTTAACAAAATATTGGAATTAAAATGACAGCTGGAATTTTCACGTAATAAATTTTATTCACAGCTTTTTTTATGTTTAAAAAAAAATCTATGTCCCCTATTTCTTGGTCTAAGAATAATTCCTAATTTAATTCTGAGGCATTTGTGAATTCTTATAGAATTAATTGAATTGCAAATACTAGAAAGTGTTTAAAAAAAGAAAAATGCATACATGATTTTCAAATTGTATGTATGTAATGATGACAAAAGCGGTGGTCTTTACTCAGATAGTACAACATTTAGCAAAATCCTAGGCTTTCTTTATTGTTTAAATCTTAAAAATTACGCCAAATATTGTCTTAGAAACTATTTCATTGACACATCTGTCATCTATTCTGTGTTATTCCTTATGTTTTCACTTGTTATATCTGCATTACAGCATGGTTACTGAAGGAAGAAACTTTAAAAAAAATCCAAGTATTCTGGTACAAATACTATGTTTAACATTTGAAATTGATTATAATTTAAATAACACCAGCCAATATTTTAAGAATATTTTATTGATGGGAAACCTGTAGAATCTATGAAAATTTTACTTTCCTTCTTTTAAACAAAGATGTGACATTTTAAAATAGCCATATTAATTTGGGAATATGCTACTTTCATGTTTGCTTTCTTCTCTAAGATTTCCTGGAAAATTAGAAATATATCTGGGAAAAGTATCAACAGATTTCACTTATGAGTGGAACTCCTTCAAACATGACATGATATTCTAACATTTAAATAGTACTCATCAATGTATATTAAATAAAATGCAAGGCCCAAGTAAAGCTAAATTATTTAAATGGTTCTAATTAAGCCCATCTTGACTAATTCTTATTATATTAAAACTAATTTAGCTCTCAAAATAGTAATTGCATTCTATAATGATTGCTATTCAAAATAGTTTATTCAATTTATTAATAATTTTGAGAAACAATAATATGCTGTACTTAAAAAAAGGTGTTAAAATAGAGTAACATTTACTATTTTTGAAAGGATTAAAGTAACTGATTATATACATTTACTCCCAGGAAGTAATTTTATATTTCTTGACATTTTTTCCAGAAATTATTAGTCTGATTGTTCTAATTGTACAAAAGCGTCATGTAAACAGTAAAAAAAAAAAAAAAAAAAAATTATAAAAACACTATCCGCCTTTTTCTTTTTTTCTACATAAACTTGTTTTAGTCTCAACTAAATTAAACTTTTCTTGTGTTCACAAATTAGTCTTGATCCTTCATTCTTTATTTAATTCATAAAGAATTTCTAACTCCTCCCTCAGTTCCTTTAATTTGTTTGAAGAAGACTTTACATAATAAATGAAAACAATTTATTACATGTGCTTTATTTAGCAGAAGCAACATTCAACTTAAATAATGCAATTAAAGATGAAAAGAGAAATTTTTCGTAAACTCTTCATGGTGGCTTTCTCAACAGTAGTCTTAAAACTCAAAACACTTTCACTGTAGTTATTTGGGATATTTCTCACTCACAGGTTAAAGATAGCATTCTTTCCTTCAATAATCAAAGACTTAATCAAAAATTCCTCTCCTAAATATCACAGACCTATGGGAAGGTTACACTTACAAAAGATTCTATTTTAAAATGGAAAAAAAAATTATAAAAAGATTAAAAGCAATGTTCAATATTTGTGTATCATTTTTTATTTAGTGCATGACTATAATTGAAAAAGCTAACACATAAGTAGTACTTCTTATTCAAGATATTTTACAAAAATAAAAAGAGACAGTATTATAACAAATATTTGGGATTGTATAGGTGATATCAAACAAAATCTAAACTGGAAGCATGTTGTTAGATTTTATTAAAATCTAGCTTCACACTGAATAAAGGGTTTTAAAGTGGAGAGTCGATGATTCTTGTGATTCATATTTAAAACCAATAAATGATAAATGAAAATAAAGATGTGGAACTGCCCCATGGCAGAGAACTGATTGTTCCACCCCCAGCCCCAACCCCACACTCAACGCACACTCTGGTTCCATTTTCTAAGCTTTCTAAAGTAATAAAATGTACACACTCTATTGGATGACTGAACACTGTAAGATGTATCAAAATACCCACAGCTGATTAAAGGCAAATTTGCTCTAATCACATGTCTGCACTTATCAGCATGAAGTCTGAACAATATGCAGCATATCTTGACCAGAAAACAAACATGAAAAGCTTGACTACACATTGTGGCAGATGATATTTTCTGAGCGGTAATTCTGATATTTGATGTATATTCTTTATTCTTCCTAAGTAACTTTGATTCTATGCCAGCCAAAATACAGCCTTGGGGGGGAAAAATACTTCAAAGCACTAAAATGAGGAAACATTCTCTAGTGTCAAGTAGTCAAGAAAATTGTGTCCGTGTGTCTTACATATATTTTTTATTTCAATTCCATGGAAAACAAAGCCTCAGTTTTGTTAAACTTGTGAATGTGCAGCTTGTTGATGTCCCTTAGTTTACATGTACTGCTAATTAATAGCAATTGTTTCATTTTTAAAACAATATTTATCCTCAAATGGATATTAAGTAAGTCATAAAAAGATCAGCCACTACAATATTTTTTCTTTTTCTTCCAAAACTTATTTATTTTGAAAAATAAATAATATTATCATTGAAATGAAGGAGATATTTAGGAAAGAACATAAGGTAAATAATTGTTTTGGATACATGTTAAACGCAGGTAAATTTTATGTATTTAACTGACTCTGCAAGAGACTGGGCATGTTGAGAGAAGTCAAGCAAAAATATTTTTACTTTAATTTTCTAGTTGTTTCTGGCAAATATGTAAGAGTCTAAAACTTTTGAATGTTATAACATTCTAATATATACTTCATCTGATTTGTACATACTTAATTTGAGACAAAAACTCATGTAAGCTTTAAAACGATCTCTGGATACCATATGCTATAAGATGTATTATAATGTAATATATTAAAATATGTATTACATTATTATATGTATAATGTAAGTTATCTGACCATTGTAGAATACCCAAATAAGTAACATGGAATTGTGCTTTGGGATGGAATTATTGTAATAGCTTTCTTAAGTTTTCACTACACCCATGAAGATGCGACCATGGTTGTATAATCTGAGCAGTTACTAATGATCGCTAAAAAAAAAAATAGTACGCTATATTATAAAATACACCTGAAAGGTACTTTCTCTATACTTTCTTGTGCTGTTTGGCTATGGGGTCAATGTTATAACCACAGTAATGTATTTGGACAGTTGGCCAAATACAATAATTCAGTGATACTATTAGCTGTTAACTTTCAGTGTACTTTATGGTATAGTGTGAAATCAAAGGACACAAAAACAGGTGCTTTGAGGGAGCTGTTAGCCAGCAAAGGAAAAAAAGGAGAAAGGACATGAAATCTATTTGTAAACCAGCTTTTCAAACCTGCTTTTTCCTATACTAGTTATAGCCTGAGTTACTCTCTTTTCTCTGCCCAGTTATGAATGTGCATGAGAAGTCCCACAGTTGAATGTTTTTACGTCTTGGGTACATAGAAAGAACAAGCAGATAATCCATGGCATGAAGCAAACACTATTTGGCTTGTCAATGGTTCCTTGCAAGACTGCCTGCTCCACAGGCTCTATGATTTTCTCCTTGGATAATGATAAGAGGAAATAAAACAGAAATGTATTTTCAAGGTTCTAGTCAAATGATTTGGGATTTGTCATTGATTAGTACTTGTTTCTGAAGGGGCCAGTGGCAGTGGATAAAGTAGGCGCACATCAAAGTTTTGCATACCTTGTGGCTATAATATTGAAACATAATCCAAAAGAAATGAGAAAAAAATAAATCCAGGTGCTTTTTTTGGCACAGCATTACCTGGAAACAATTTAAATCCATATTAGTACAACAACTTTGAAGTGCCATTTTCAGCCTTATAAAATGTAGATTATCCATGCCATACCTTCTTTTCCATTCCTCTCTCACACTATTAGAAAAATCAGGATAAGATGATATATAAAACAAACAAACAAACAAAAATACCCCCAAAATTTAACATGTGTAAAGTGTTTTTAGCACTTTAGCACTTAAGGGCTAAAAAAATCTTATGCATAGCAACTCCTACCCCCATAGTCTCAATTGACTTTTGATGAAAAACAAACCATTATTACACTTAGCTAATAAATTCTCAAGTGTCATTAATTTATGGTAGACTCTACAAGAAAAGGAACCATTCATAGCTATCCACTCTAAAACAAATGGTGACAACAATTTTTGCTAATTCTTTGAATTTCTTTGTAAGAAAAACAACAGGGAATGCAAAAAAGAATACTTTTGGGTGATTCATTAATTTAGGTGCCTACTTTCAAAAGGAGCAAAGTCAGCCAAAAAATAAAAATAAAAGAGAGAGAACTTTTGTGTGTATGCGCTACTAATACATACTGATGCAAGGAAAAGTTGCAAAATAAAGTTGAAAAATAATTTAAGATAAGCAGTATTGCATGTGTTTCTGAGATCTGAGGACAGTGCCTAGATATCTCATTTCATAGTATATGTTTCACTTATATTCAGAGTCCTTTTATTGATTTTTTGAAATAAGACTTTGTGATAATTATTGTTTAACTGATAATTTAAAAGTTTAACATAGGTTAAAACTGTAGTTTTATATCAAAGTCAAGAGAGTTGATAAAGAGTATCTAAAATAATATTTGTGTTTGATTGGGTTAAAATTCAAAAGAAAATCTTGTTTTTAATAAAAATTCCTAGGCCTTAGAAGGAATTCAAAATCTAGTCTTAATTTTATTGTTATTTAACTTTTATTCTATTATTTCTATCTATGAAGGTATTTTTCTTTCCAATTTTACTTTCTTCATGGCTATACTATGCCATTACTGACTAAGTATTTGCACCCAGACAAAAATTCAGATATTTAGTCAGTAATGGCATATTATAATAATGATATGTATGGTAAGCCAATATATACCAGAGCATTTTCATGCCAAAAAATAATACTCAACAAAGAAAGTATGTGCCACCTTTCTCTAAAGATGAATTCCTCAGAGGATCTGTCTTACCAGTCCCATGGAATCAGACAGTGCAGTTGGCTTATAAAGTTCCCATCAATCTGGGTACAAAACACTAACTATATCTAGCTGCGCTTTTGCAGACAGCATATACAAGTGAAAACAAAAATAGCTCTATCATTTTAACTTTTGAATTCTTCTTACCAATTATTTAGCAACATTAACTAATGTTTTAAATAGCAAAAAGGTATAGAGATCAAACAGAACACTACAACTGCCATTTTATTTTTCAAAGTAATCACAGACTATTGTTTTAGGTTCCAGAAATCACATAATCTAAGACATGCTTCATGTGTTCTCGAGAAACAATAAATCTCAAATAGAATGTATTACATTAATTGCATGTCTACCCTAAATTTGTATTAATACATAATGTACTTATCTTACCACAAAAGATACTTGGAATTTGTCTTCATCAAACACTTATCTCTATGGCCTGAAGAGATGGTATGGCTGCCAAGTAATAACAAGAGAATAGATTATTCTTCCTGACCTATATGGCAATTTAATTTTACTGTTAACTGAGTGGCATATGTCAGGTTATTTTGAATTCTGCAGCTAAAATTAAGATATCTTTTCCAAAAACTGAAGAACTTAATTCAGTCACAGCAGAGTTATTTTTTTTCTATGTAGGTCAAATTATTTTGATGGAGACCTTGCTAATTACATATGATGGCTCCCAAAAGTCCATTCAAATGGTCTTTCATAGATAGGGTACAATTCCCAGGAATCCATTTGTTGTTCAGCACTATTCTGATGTTTCTTTTTTAAGTTGGAAACTTACTTATTTCATCATTATAACACATTTGAATTGATTGATCCAGGAGAATTGAATTATATCTTACACATTAGATTTTTTCGGCAACTACTTTTGTCAGTTTTAAATAGTTTAGAGAAATAAATTTTACCTTAAATCATGTATCAAAACTTAACTTTAGCATTCTTCTAGTTTTTTACCAAATGGTGGCACATGTGCCATGTTTTCTTTAGACTGAGACTTTGAATTTCATCCCCATTATGACTTGATTTAGCTGCTTGTGTGGGTGTTATAATATCCCCATGTGTTTATAAACTCAAAGATAAAAGAAGTATTGAAATGAATACAGAAATTTGAATTTCTCTAAAGATTTCAACATCAAATTTTATTTTACTTTAATTATCAATGACTGTCTAGTTGTTATCTTTATTTGAATTTTATAACAAATTTTGAATTTTGTGTAACAGTATCTGTTCAGTATCAGAAAGAACATGACATTATTTTTTGCAGAGTAATTTTTAAAAATTACTATTTTGTGCATTGCAGTGATACCTAATGCATCTCATAATCTACTCAATATTCCTTGATTTGTCAGATATTTATTGACAACTTATAATACGTCAGGCATTTGGGGATAAAACTGTAAACAAGACAGACTCAGCCACTGCTGCATGGATCTAGAGAAGGACAGACTGAACCCTTAATGTTAATTTTGGTAAGTGTAGGAATCTACAGAAGAATAAAATAAAAGGACATATCTAACTTGGGCTTCACATGGAAAGTCAGCTTTTACCTGTGACCAGAACCATGGTACCTACTCTGCCTTTTGAGAAGTTTTCAGAGTCATCCTGGGAATGTGATGTTTCTTACACATGAGATTATATACATTTCTCCCAGTTTACTTTTGCTCTTTCACATTTGGCTAAGTTAGATATTAAATTATGTAGTTTAATAGTTTCTCATAGTCACTGTATTAATATGTTTATGTTGGTTACAGTACTTTCTCATATTTTGAGTTCATGTTCTGTGCATTTTCATATTACAAGATTCACCCCAGAACCAGGATTGTGCACTCTATTTAACTGAAAAAGAAACTGAATCTTCAAAAACTTATTCACCTAAGGTCAAAGACTTCAATACATTCAAGCATTATCATTACACTTGTCCTTCCTATGCCACATACATTTTTTAAATGAAGCAAAATGTACTTTTATATAAACAAATGTATGTCAAAGGGCTAATATGTTTCAATATGGCGGTTGCAAATAAATTGCAATAGTTTATCTTTACTTAATTTAACAAGGTACTATAAATATTTATATTTAATATGAACATTGTGGTTATTTGTCTTGAAATAACAACCTAATTTTTTACCCCCTCTGTTGCTACTCCTCAAAAGTTCTCTGCTGGTTCATGTTAGCAGAGTGAGGGGCAGAACATGCCCTAATATCTAGCCCAGAAAGTAATGAGCTTGAAGTTTCCCTTCTTTCCTGATCCCTTATAACCAAGAGAAACAAAATGATTGCTAAAGGGTGAGTGAATCCTTGATTCCTACTTTGCCTACTTCAGCTTCCATTTTTTAAATTTCCTTCATCTGATTTTTTTAAAAGTAATAATTTTGGATAAACTTACATGAGATCCATTCCTCAAGGTAGTGACTAAAATCTCCAGAAATCATTTTTAATATGTAAATAATGAAGCACGAGCTAGAGGTAATAATAGGTTTTAGACCCTAGATTTATCCATGGGCAAGTTACCTAAACTGTTGGCTTTAATATTCTCATTTATGAGAGGGTGCTGTAAGCAACTACTTCACAAACTGTTGTGAAGATGGTAGTCCCCTCTTCCCTCCCCAGAATACTGAGTGTCTATCTTCTAGCATCACTAAAGAGCTGTTTGAAGCTGAAAGTCACTTTGGAGCAAACTTTATTTGTTTAGCAAAGAACCATTGGAGTGGTCCCTTAGTTACATAAGTGTGAAGTAATTAGACTTCTAACTTGCAGAAGCAGGAGGGTTAAGGGTTTCTTTTCTTCCTCTTTCCTTAGGCCAAGCAAGATCTGTGTTAGAAGATGAGGCTGTGTCTGTGATTGTACCAGCCTGTACCAATGATTGATAGGAAGTCATCGACAATATTTTTAAAATACCATCAATTCTTACAGAATATCAAGAACCCTCAAACCTTAATTTAGGTGACAATTTAGCCTTGAGAAAGTCTTCACTAGGTGACATTTGTTTTTCGAGAATTAATATGTGTCTAATACTAATAAGAAAGTCTAATCATACTTTATCCTAAAATGTCTACTCTGCCATCACTCTTAATTACCTACAATATATTCAAATAACCAGCATAGGAAACAATTGTCAATTTTTTTTTTTTTTTTACCTGGGTGAATTTCTAGTCAAATGTTTTACCCTTATGCCCGGGGATTTGCAGAAGTGATTAGGAAATTTAAATTATTTTTCTCATATGAAATCAGTGCATTGAGGAGGGAACAATAGAACACAATGCCCACCAGAGGGAATGATTCTGAAACTGTGAAGAGTTTTCATACAGTACCAGGTTGATGGTGCTTCTTCTGAGGGCTACTATCTGTCTTCACAGCTTTCTCAGCATCTTGACTCTCACCACATCCAATCACCCTTACTAAAGCAATCTGTCCTTCTTTCTTTTTTTTCTTTTTCCTTTTTTGGCCTTGGTATTATGAGGAGACGGTGCTAAAGGTAATCATTCCACATATACCCTGATATTAACAAAAAGTCTTAGTGGGATCAGCAGTTCTTTCCACACTTTGAGTGGATTTAAAGCAGCTGTGATGTATAATTTCAATAGCCAATGGCAGCCTTGCCTTACAAATTCAGAGAACCCTTTAGTAACGAGTTGATAAGGGGTGACAGGAAGAGCACAAGACTTCACACAATGGAAGTGCTCTTGAATAAAGCTCCAGTGGATTAAAATGCATGAGGGTGGGTGATGGGGAAAGTAGGGGGTGGAGGCAAGCGGGGTGGCAGCATAGGGAAGGATCCAGCAGAAGGAACAACATTGAGAACACTGAGTTCAAATAGGGCTCTGTTAGTCTGTTCAGATTGCTATAACAGAATACCATGGACATCATAGCTTGTAAATAACAGAAATTCATATATTTTGGAGACCGAAAGTCCTAGATAGAGTGCCAGCATAATGAGGAGTTCTGAGGAGAACTCTTTTCTGGGTTGCAGATAAACACTTCCTCATGGTTTCCTCACATGGCAGAGAGAGGTAGAGAACTCTCTGGGATCACTATTTTTATACGTACACTAATCTCATTCCTACGGGCTCTACCCTCATAAACCGAATCAATGGCCCCACTTCCAAATACCATCATATCTAGGGGCAGGATTTCAATATATGAATTTTGGAAGGACACAAACAGTCCATTACAGGCTTCCTGGGCAAGGTGTATCTATCTCTTCACGTGATACACAGCCTACGAGCCTAGCACCAAGAATTGCTGGATCAACATGTATATTCATCATATCCTGTTTCCTACCATAATAGCAACTTGCCATTATCTAATTCATTTGTATCATTGGCGTATTCAGGATCTTGCAACCACTATATTTTTCATTACTTCCTTCAGTTCTGGAATTTTGCCTTTTTCAAGATAAAAATTGGTCTCTAGTTCATTGTGTTAACTACCCTAGATGTTGGAATATATTTTTTCTTCTACTTGATTTAAACTATCCCCAGAGAAATGTCATATGCCTGATTTATTTCTCTATATCATTAGTAAATTAATTAAATAGAGCTAGAATCACTGCTTTTTTTACATTCATCATGGAGCAACTTTTAGGCAATTAAAATACTGCCTACATCTCCCTCACTGACAGAGCACTTTGTGACCTATGTATTAGGAAAGTACGTAAAATATTAAAATCCAGAATAATTACACCAAAGCCTAAAAAAATAAAATCCTTTTTTAATACAGCTTGAAAATGGCAAAAGAAAATGGAGTTTGAAGATAGCCTTAGTTTTGTTTCTTGACAAATTTTGGTAAACTCATTCTGAAGCCATGGAGAGTATTTTCCTGAGCAGCTCTGCTGTCTCTGTTTCTAAGCCATTCCCTATGTTAAGATAAACTTATCTATATATCACAATGCCTCAGTGAAACATAGCTTACTCTGGAAAAAAGTCCTATCTTAATGCATTACATTATAATTAACCACACACAGTTCAAAAAGATAAAGATTCTTTTGCAAAACAAGGAAAATAAAATAAAAGAGTTAAGAGCCAATAATAAATTGGTCCTCTGAATGACTTTAGTCTTTGTTTTTCTGATGCTTCTTAATCTAGAAGGGTAGAGGATACAGTTATAATCAGGAAAAGAATTTTATTCTTCCTACTAGAGCAGTTTCTCCCCAGCAAAACAATTAGGTGATTAAAGAGGTTTACATAGTGCATCACTGTGGTCTAATAGGAATTTGTACTTGACATTACCAGTAAATGAAATTCACAGGGGAAAATCTGACTCATATGAGCTTTTATATAAAAGCAAAACAATCAGTCAATCAATGTAGGGGAGGGAGTAAGAGTAGGAATGAAAGAGTTGTACCAGATATTAGGAAGCCAAATTATTCAACTGATGGATTATTTTTTTTTCCCCAATGGTTGCTTGATAAAAAAAAAATACATGCCCTAATGTCACACACACACACACACACACACACACACACACACACACACACACAAATAGAACTTTAATCTGTTTTCCAACAGTCCTTCTAATCTTCTGGGGAAGAGTAGACTCCAAGAACAGATAGAACCACTACAGTAAAAAAAGTAAAATCTGCAACACAGCATTTTTCAGGATAAGGATTTGTAATTATCATATCTAAGATTTGATTAATACTTTAAAGCCTTAGTATTGCATGGGCATTAACTCATTTTACCTCTCCAAATCCTAACAATTCCTTCCACATCACTAGTGTCTTGATTTCCTTTACTGGAATACAAAGAAATCATAGGGGCTAAGTGTGAATGTGGTCCACCCCCAGGCTATCGGATTTGTCTTAACTCTCGCAGACATTACTCCTAAATATTTTACCATATCCTTATAGTATTACTGTATACAATAATCATTTTCACCTTTTCCTTTACATTATAAAGTTCTTGAGGAGAATGTCTATAACCACCAGCATGGGTCTTTTTCTGTACTAGGTATCATTTTCTTGTTGAAAAAAAAAAAATGAATACCCCTGATTATGTTTCATCAAAAGAGCAAAAATTGACTTCTCTGTGATGAAAAGCAAATTTCATTTAGTTGTCATTGTTCGTAGACTGAAATCTGTCTCTTAATTCTTTATACCTTATTTCTAAAAGCTTCCATTGTTAGAAGGTCTTTAGACCACATATACTTCCAAGAATATGTTCTCTAAGTAGTGTTCTAAACTACAAACTCTTCCCACTTTACTTTAATTTCTCAGCACATGGCTTACTGCTCAGCATATCATTTATGTTCCTGGTAAAAAGCAACTTGTAACCTAATGAGCTGATATCAGGCATAGTACTTAATAAATTAATCAATATGTTGAAAAGTAAAGACGTTCCTTGTGCATTAACTTAGTTAAAAGTTAAAAAAAAAAAAAGACTGCTAGGTGTTCAACAAATTAACTAAACTAACTTCTCATGTCATACTGATTAAATTTCAGGTGCAGTAGAGTTAGGCATGAGAAGTCCAGTAACGTTATAAAAGCTGCCCTTACAAGTTACAGAATCTTCGGGGATAATACTCTAACTTCTCAGAGAAGAATCCCGGCTCATGGGGTCCTGCATTATCAGGCTCTTCCTGTAGTGCCTCTGATCTCTGGACTGATCTCGAAACATGTGGGTCGAGCCAGGAGCAGAAAGCCATTCAAATGAGTCTGCTGGTATGTGGAAGATCAGTGAGTGCATTTTTGAGTTTTGTTCTGCCCACCTGCCTCCTGCAGAAGGAGGAGATCACAGGCCCTGCAAGATCAATGAATAGCATCTTACATTGTGGGAAAGGCACAGTCTCCAGCAGGGTGTGTGGCGGTGCAGCCAGTTAAAAAAGATAGATACTTGGGAAGTGACAAAACAAAAGTGTGAGATGTTGTATCTGCTTTGTTGTTTAAATAGGAATTTGGTAAGATAAAAATAGGTTGGCAAGTTAATAAAGGACCCAGTATTTTTGAGGAAATATTGAGTAGAAGGTATTTGGCTCATGCTAACCGCCTGGATTTGAATCCCAGTTCTGTTCCTTGTGAGCTGTATGCCCAAGGCAAATTACCTCTCCATGCTACAGTTTTTTAACCTGTAAAATGGAGATAATAGTACCTGTTTCAAAGAGCTATTGCATAAAGTACGTCAAAATTTACAAGTAACATGGAAGAACTCCTGGCATGTTGTAACAGTTCTGTAAGTATTATCATTCTCATCACCACCATTGTCATTTTAACTTAGCAAAGGAAGTAAAAATGAAAATTACAGAACTTTTCCAGTAAATGACCTTGAAGGGTAGTAAACATTTCCTGGTTCCAAAAGTATTAAAAAGAAGGTCAAGAGTATTCCTACGGGGTTTTACTGACATGATTTTTGGACCTTCGTAAAGTGATATGACAAAATCTCTTACCATCCTACTATCAAGAAAAAATTATTCATTTAAGATGGTCTTAAGAAAAAGCTGGGGCATAGCGTCACAACAGATTCTGCTAAATAAAGGTTGGCTCAAAGGGGACATAGTATGCACGTGCTTTTAAAGGAATTTGTGAATTATTAACAAAGAGTTCAACCATATACAAAGGCAGAAAGAACAGCAATGAACACCATGCTCCATCACTCAGCTTCAACAGTAATCCTTTCTATTAGATTACTTTTAGTATGTATTTCTAAATGAAAGGCTCTTTAAGAAAAATAAATACATTACCATGAAAACATTAGCAATTAATTGTTATTAATAGTATCAAATATCCAGAGATTTAAAAAGATTGTGTGTGTGTGTGTGTGTGTGTGTGTGTTTAAATGGGAGAAATTATGTGGTCTCTGACCCTCTGCTGGCTTACTATTTATGCTTTAATTATCAACTTATTTAGCTCCTGCTGTTTTCTAATATGTGGAGGATGCTAGTATGCTATCCATTATAGATATTTGATCAAGTTAGCTAACTTCTTGGAACAGAGAGTTCTAAAAGGGTAGAAGTTAAACACAGCATGATCCAATTAGGGGACAGAGAAAGCAAGAGGAAGGAGGAGGAAGAAGTGCAGGACTCTGGCAGAGATTCGGCAGCATGCAGTCCTGGGGAAATCGGGCTGGTGTAGGCACTTCCCGACTGGACGGCCTACACGGCTGGAATAAGACTGGCATTGGGAGGAGCGGCCAGTACTTGGCTGGGATACAATTAGAAAGAATTTCCTGGGCATGTGGGCAGACGTTTTTACTGTTGGTTTTCAGGGAGAAAAATGACAAAAAAAATAATAATTGTAAGTCACCAAATATTTTTAAATTACATGATTTTTTTTTTTATTAGGGGAGTTATTAGGGAATAAATCAGCACTGCATTATATACAGAATGAAAAGAGACTAGGTTATTAATATAAGTCTACATGTGTGTATATGTTTATAAATATTAGCAAACATTTGTATAGAGTATAAACAATATATTGTATTTATATATAATATATAAGGATTTTACTAATATTTTATAATAGCTATATATTAAATATTTATATTATATTAATTATATTTATTATGTATGATTTTCATGTATATTGAGATATAATTGATATCTAACATTATATAATTTTCAGGACTATAACATTATTTGATATTTATATACACTGAGAAACGATCTTCACAATAAGTATAATTAACATCTGTTATCATATATAGTTACATTTTTTTCTTGTGATAACTCTTAAGATCTATTCTCTTAGCAACTCTCAAATTTGCAATACAGTATTATTAACTAGTCAGTACATTATATCCCCGTGACATTTATTTTATAATTGAGTGGTTATATCTTTTGATCCCTTTACTAATTTCACCTATACAATAGTATGTAGTTATAAACAATATAGAAATGTTCATAAATACATACACTTATATAGAATTAAATAGACTTGATTTTCAGTTCTACCTCCTTAATCGCTGTATAGCCGTCAGCAAGTGACTTCCCCTGAGTCCCAGCTTTCACAACTGAAAAATGGAGATAATAACAGATATTGCACAAGGTTGCTGTTGGACTTAAATGAAGTGAAAACAAGCTAAGTGCTTAGTTCAGTGACCAGTCCAGACAGGAACTAAAAGACATATAGCCCTCATACAGCAGCAACACTTTTAAAAGTAGAGGTGTAGCTGTAGCAATCCTCAGTACCTCTAGCCAGCTTCTCCCTGCTTGGTGCCACCTAAGAAGAAAGGGATGCAAGAAGGGTGCAAGGAGAGGGATGGTACAAATAGTGGCCAGGTATTCTAAGAAGAAAGATGAGACCTGGGACATCAGCTTAGAAGGAATAATGGGGACAGGGCAATTATATGGGTATTATCATTTAGTTGGTGCTTAACTTCATGCCTTTAGAGAAAAAAAGTAAAAGACTACATAAGACTATATAAAGGTACTTTTAAAAACAGAATTCCCCATAAAATAGGTTTAGAAGAAAGTGCAGACGGAAAAGAAACTACAGAAATAAACTTTGTTTGAGTGACATCAGAAGTATGGCTACGTGAGAGATCTCTCCTGATCTCTCTCCCCTTGAAATTAGAGCAAAACTGAACACCTACAATCCAACAGATAATACTCAGCCTAGTACACAGGCACGTCTGAGAGATTTGTGCATTGGAGATTCTGAAGGTGGGTGAATCCAGCGATCAGGAGGAAAGGCAAAGGAGGGGAGCAGGGACCCGTGCGAAGATCTGTGCTGCAGGTGCAGCCTGGAGCTTCCCGCAAGATGTGGGAGGAGGACTTAGATGGCAGTTTTCACTCTTTGAAGTATCTAGCAATCCTGCCTCAAATGATCTACATATCCCATGCAGCGGAGCCCAGTAATCAGGGCAGAGAGCAGAGCAGAGACCGATTGTGAAGGAGTGATAGCTGTGTTTTAGCAGCCACCATTGCCAGCTAGAAAGCTGAGTCACAGCCTGGCTGGCTTCCCCCAGCCTCCCAGAGTGTACCTCCCAAACTTTCCCAGAGCTAGCAGAGGGCTGCAGAGGGAACTGCAGCAGCAAGAACTGAGACACACACTGCTGCTAGTCCCAGAATTACTGGGAAGAAAAGAGCCACAGATATACCACTGGCCTGTTCCAACTCACCCCTTCCGACCCATTCAGGCTGATTCTCAAGGAAGCAGTGCAGTATTGCATGTGATTGTTGGGACGGCACTGGGACTTCAGGGGCTCTTCAGAGGCTCAGATTCCCGTCACCCTTCACAATCCCCCACGGGGGCGGGTGGAGCCCTGGCACCAAGAAGACCTGGCCACAGAAAAGACACACATCTCTCCAGGGAATAAAGGACATTTTTAACCATACAGCAGAGATCCAGGAACCTCTGGCAGTGCAGGAGGCTTGAGCGCCACCTATCAGTAATTAAAAAAAAAAAAAAAAAACACTTTTTTATTTATGTCTATACATATACACAGAGTACATTCCCATTAATGCCAAGGTGAAGAAATAATCCATCAAACATCATGAACAACCAAGGTGACAAGGCAGCTGAGAAAGAAAATAAAAATCTCCAGAAAATAAGCGTAACGATGTAGAAATATGCAATTCAAATGACATAGAATTCAAAATTGAACTTCTAAAAAAACACAACAAGATACAAGAAAATTCCGATTGGTAGTTCAATGAACTTAGACACAAGGGCAAAATGAGCAACAGGAATACTTTACAAGGAGACTGAAACTCTAAAAAGAATTAAATAGAACTTCTGGAGCTGAAGAACTCATTAAAAGATATAAACAATGAAATAGTAAGCTTAGGAACTAGAGCTGGCCAGATGTAGGAAAGAATTAATGATATTGAAGATAGAAATAAGGAAATAATGAAGAAGGAAGAAGAGAGAGACTTGATAGTCTCTACAGAACTATCTGACACCATCGGGAAAAAGCAACATAAGAAAATGGATGTACCAGAAGGATAATAGAGAGAAAAGGAAACAGACAGTATATTCAAATAGTTGATGAGGATTTCCTAAACCTATGGAAAGAACTGGATCCTTAAATCCAAGGAGCAAACAGAACACTTAATTATCTCAATCCAAAAAACACCTCCTCCAAGACACATTATATTGAAATTGCCCAAAATTAATGACAAAGAAAGAATTATCAAAACATCCAGAAAAAAGGAGACGGTAACCTATAATGAAAACTCATTATATTATCATCAGACTTTTCAGCAGGACTTTACAAGCTAGAGGGGAATGGAACAAAACATTCAAACTATTGAAAGAGAGAAATTAGAAGCCAAGAATAATATATCAAACAAAGTCCTCTTTTAGATATAAAGGAGAAATAAGGACCTTTTCAGATATACAGAAACTGAGAGAATTTTCCATCACAAAGCCTGCATTACCAGAAATACTGAAGGGGGTCATTCTACCTTAAATGAAAAAAAGGACAAAAAATACAAGGCAATGAGTAAGATGATTGAGAAACAGACAGAAACAGGAAACTGTAACCCTTATTAAGATTAGAGTATTAGATACTTAAATATTATGTAATGGTTAAAGGTCAAAAAGGCTTTAAAAAGAGAAGACCACAATTACTATAATCTGAAAATGAACTCACAGCATAAATAAGAATAATTCGATACAACAAAAATGGGTAATGGGTGGGAGCAAAGATATGAATTTTCAAAGGGTAATGGAATATGATGAAAACAGAAGAAAAAGAACTACTGCATATGTAGTAATTAATAGTAACCACACACACAAAATCCAGAACTGAGACACAAGAGGGAACAGGGGAAAAACCATGAAATACCTAACCAAATTAAGGTAACAGAATCACAAGGAATGGATGCACCGAACTACCAGGGAAAAAAAAGATAAAATGGTTATAGGAAAACCTCATATTTCAGTAATTGCCCTAAATGTAAATGGACAGAACTCACTAATAATAAAGGCACAGAGTAGCAGACTGGATCAAAAAACAAAACCCATCAATATGCTACCTTCGAGAGACACATCTCAGTTGCAAGGACAAATACTTACTCAAAGTGAAAGGGCAGAAAATGATACTCTAAGCAAATGGCATCCAGAGAAAAGTGGTGTAGCCATGCTTATATATGATGAGTCGGACTTCAAGATAAAGAAGGTAACAATAAACTGTGATGGATACTTCATAATGATAAAGGGTACAATACACCAAGAACATAAAACACATCAATATTTATGTTCCCAATCAGGGATTGCCAAAATATATAAAGAAACTACAGCTTTACCACTTTTATCTGGATGCCATTTGCTTAGAGAATTAAATGGAGAATCTGACAAAAACACAATTAAAGTAATGAACCTAAATATCTCATTATCGACTATGAATAAATCATTCAAATAGATAACCAATAAGGAATTATCAACATTAAATGACACATTAGACAATTGGGCATAACTGACAATTACAGAACCTTTTATCTAAAATACCAGATTATACATTCTTCCCTAGTGCACTTGAAACATTCTCAAGGATAGATCAGCCAAAGTCAGCAGAAGGAAGAAGATAATAAAAATTAGAGTAGAATTAAATGAAATTGAGAACAAAAAGATAATAGAAAAAATTAATGCAATGAAGAACTGGTTCTTTGAAAAGATTAATAATATTGACAAAACTCAGGTTATACTCACTAAGGAAAAAAAAGAGAAAAAACACAAATAAATGCAATTGGAAATGAAAGAGAAGACATTATGATAGAAACCATTCAAATATAAAGCATCTTAATAAGAATATGGTGAAAAATTATATGCCACCAAGTTCAATAACCTAGAAAAAAAGAACAAGTTCTTAGAAATATGCAAACTTACTAGACTGAATCACAAAGAACTGGAAAATCTAAAAAGACCAATCAAAAGTAAGGAAGTTGAAATAATCATCAAAATCTTCCTAAAAAGTAAAAGTCCAGAACCAGATGGCTTCAGTAGTGAATTCTACCAAACATTCAAAGATAATTTAACATTTGTTCTTCTCAAGCTTTCCAAAAAAATTGAAGAGACAATATTTCCTAACTTATTTTTATGGTGCCAAAATTATCCTGATACCAAAACCTGGTAAGGATAGCACAAAAAAGAAAACTATAGACCAATATCCGATGCATATAGATGCTAAAATCCCAAACAAAATACAAGCAAATTGAATACAACAATACGTGAAAAAAAAATTACACATCGTGGTCAAGTGGGATTCATTCCAGAGGCTCAAGGCTCGATATACCCAAATCGATTAATGGGATACATCACATAAACAAAATAGAGGATCAAAATTATATGATTATATCAATAGATACTAAAAAAGCATTTGACAAGATATGTCATTTTATATAATGTATAAATTTATATAATGTATAAAGATATAATGTAAAACACATAATAAAATGGGTGTAGAAGGAAAGCATCTCAATATGATAAGGGATATAATGACAAACTCTCAGCTAACATATTGAATGGTGAAAAATGAAAACCTTCCCCCTAAGATCAGGAACAAGACAAGACTGTCCCCTATTGCCTCTACTATTCAATATAGTAGTGGAAGTCTAAGCTAGAGCAACAAGGCAAAGAAAGAAATAAAAGATATCCAAATTTGGAATGAAGAAGTCAAATTGTCACTTCTTATAGATAGCATGATTCTCTATATAGAAAACCCTGAAAATTCCCCCCAAAATCTATTAGAAACAATAAATGAATACAGTAAAGTTGTAGGATGCAAAATAAGTGTATAAAAATTCACAGCATTCCTATAAACTAACAATGAATTTTCAGAAATAAAAATGAAAAAAAAATCTCTTTTGCAATTGCAAAGAAAAATACCTAGTAGTAAACCTAACAAAGTATGTAAAAAACCTATATACTGAAAACTATAAGACATTATTAAAAGAAATTGAAAAAGACGCAAAGTAATAGTAAGATATTCCATGTTCACAGACTGGAAGAATCAACATTATTAACATGACCTTATTACCCAAATCAATACACAGATTTATATAATCCCCATCAAAATTCCAAGGACATTTTTTAACCCATTTCCCACTTATCTTGAGAATACTTGCCATTGGCACTTGTGGCTGCAGCATTTATGCCAAGATAAATTATGGGTTACAATCCTAACCTCAGTCCAAAGTTTGCCACAAAATATTTCATTTTTATTATTATTTTCACATCATCATAGTATATTGAAAATCTTGGGAAACAAATGACATCATTCTATTTATAGCATTTTGTTTTTAATAGTGGCATTTCCATTTACAATATATAGTAATTCTCTATCTCTGAAAATATCAAATCCTAGAAAACAGCATTCCTACACGTGATGATAACATCATTCTCAAACAGTTGTTAGCCAAAAATTCATTTGATGAATCTGATTTATGTATACATTTCTGTTACCTTAGAATTAGAGACAAGTTCTGTTTAGAAATAACTCCAAGAACAGTTTTTCTATTGTATTTTCACATTGAAAACCAGTCAAATTTTCTTCAACTTCAGAGTATGTTTACATAAAATTAAATTAATGGTGGCAGTGAACTGTACTTTTTTTTCTAAATGGGGAATAGGTTAAAGAAGTAGAACAAAAATCATTAGATTTATATGAAAGCACAAAAGACCCTGAATAGCCAAAGCAATTCAGAGAGAAAAGAACAAGGCCAGAGGTATCACTCTGCCTGACTTTAAATTATAATGCAAAAAGAGGGGGTCTGGACTAAGGCACAATGGTGGTTGCCATTCCAGCCCTTGATCTGGTACCAGGTAATGCAGACTTTCTCAGAATGGATTCCATGCAAGTCTCTGACTCACCATCAGTGTCTGGACAGGAACTTTAAAATGTGTATTAATTCAGAGCTTTATGAAACAAACTAATATAAATATTTTGGAATATCTGTTTTCAAGATATTTTCCAAAGATGGATTTTCTTTTTCAATATTATTTATCAATATTCTAGAAGAATGTATGAACTTGTGAGAAAAATACCATGCTTCATTCATGTTTATGTTGACACAATACCTATAAAAGTGAATTAAACATTAAAAAAATTACATGAGAGATTGACAATAATTAAAACAGCATGGTATTGGCAGAAAAACAGACACATAGACCAAGCAATGGAACAGAATTAAGAGTCCAAAAATAAACCTCCATATATATGGGCAAATAATCTTCGGCAAAGGAGCCAAAAACATACAATGGAGAAAGAAAAGCCTCTTCAATAAATGTTGTTGGGAAAATTAGAAAGGCACATGCAAAAGAATGAAACTAGACTGCTATCTGTCACCACACACCAAAATTAATTCAAAGTGGATCAAAGACCTAAATATACGACTTGAAACAATAAATAGCGTGGTAGAAAACATAAAGCTTGAAGCTTGGATTTAGAGAGAATTTTATGAATTTGACCTTGAAGGCAAGGGAATTAAAAGCAGATATAAATGAATGGGACTATATCAAACTAAAAAAGCTTCTGCATAGCAAAAGAAACAATCAACAAAACAAAGAGGCAACCATCTGAATGGGAGAAGATATTTGCAAACGACATTTCCAATATGGGGCTAATATCCAAAGTATAAAATAATTCACACAACTCAACAATAAAAACAAAAACACGAACAAAACAAAATAAAAACAATCCAATTGGACCTAAACAAACACTTCTCCCTAGAAGACCTAAAATGGCCAACAAATATTTGAAAAGATGCTCAACATCGCTAGCTATTAGGGAAATACAAATCAAAATGGCAATGAGATACCACCTCACACCTGTTAGAATGGCTGTCATCAACAGGACAAGAAATAACAAGTGTTGGAGAGGTTGCAGGGGAAAAGGAACCCTCATACACTGCCGGTGGGAATGTAAATTGATACAGCCACTATAGAAAACTGTATGGAGTTTCCTGAAAAATTAAGAATAGAATTACCATTTGAACCAACAATCCCTCTTGTGAGTATCTACCCAAAAAAACATTTATGCGTAAAGATATGTATTCTCCAATGTTCACTGCAACATTATTCATGATGGCCAAGACATGGAAATAACCGAGTATTCTCTGATAGATGACTAGCTAAAGATGATGTGGTAAATATATATAATGGAATATTACTCAGCCATAAGAAAATATGAAATACTTCCATTTGTAACAACGTGGATGAATTTTGAGATTATTATAGTAAGCAAATAAGTCAGAAAAAATTGAAAACCATATGATTCTATTCATATGTCAGATATAAAACTGAAAGCAACAAAAGAATAAGACATACAAACAAAACATAGACACAGACAACAGTTTAGTGGTTATCAGAGGGAAGAGGGGGAGGTAGGTAGGGATAAAGGGGTTAAATACATGGTGACAGAAGGTGGCGAATATGCAATGCAATCAATATACATGACATATTATTGAAATGTACACTTGAAACTTATATGATTGTATTAAACAATGTCTCTCGAATAAATTAAATTAAATAAATAAAAGGGTGATTTGTTTAAATCACCCTTTGCTAAAGTAGTCTCCAAAGATAGATTTGAAAGGAAATGTTGCCAAGAGATGGGGATAAAGAATTAAGCAAACAATAACTTAACATCAAATATTGAATTAAATAAAACAATTCATGTTTTGAAACTAAAGTTTATAAAGCATATGACGTTGTAGTGATTTTGCTGAAACTTATGAAGTGCAAGACGAGATGCGGTATTTATGACTGCAGGATCACCTAGTGCAACCATTTTCTCTTTGCTTATAATATTGTTCTTATTGAGAGAAGAGATTAATTTCAAAGATCAGGACAATGGTCCATGCAAAATGATGCTTTTTGCAGAGATTCCATTGATAACCTGTGAAATTTTGAAAGACACCCATTTAATAGACAAGAAAACATCATGAACCAGCCTTAATAGTTCATTAAAGCACTGGGGCTGATCTAGAGATCTATCTATATTAGAGAACTCATAATATCAAGTAGCAGAAGGGGAGAAAAATGCAATGACCTTGAAAAACCTCAAATAAATCGAATCTATAAACTTCGATGTCTCCTTCATGAAGATTGCAATGTGTTTTCCTTTTTCTCTTTCTTTTTAATATATGGCCTGAATGAGAAAGAAAATAAAAAACACCTGTTTTATTATGTTTTTGAAGGGAGGGAGACTGAATCCTACGGTGTAAAAAGTTCAATATAATGGACATAGACTAAACATTAATTACTAGTTTTATGCAAAATGACACACCAAATTAATTACTGGTGAGCTATTTTCATGGAAAAATGCCAGGTTACAGATTGTTTTGGGCAGAATGGCCAGGTAATAAATATTTTAACACACTGTAGGATATTCTGATTGCCTGGTCAGCTGTTCATATCCTTTGATCCCTGGAAACTAATTTTTGTTGCAGTCAGCTGTAACTGATTGCAGATAGTTTTTTTTTTTCCTTTAATAAAACAAGTACTAAATGTACATTTTCCCATTTGCTTCTCATCTGATTGTACCTCTATCACAGAAAGCATTAAGATGTAGTAATTGTGTTTTTTGCCAGCTGCTCTCTGCTAATCATTTAATGATTTAGATTTTGACTTCATCTCCCTGATGTTTCTAACTCCTTATTTTTTTAAAAAATATTTCTATAGTGAAAGATCACTTCAAATCTAATTTAAAAGCAGGGTTACTATGCTAACATTTCCCCCCATTAACAGTTGTTTCATTAAGTACAGTATTTTGTAAACCAATAACTCAGTTGTTTTCATGAAGTCTTATCCTAAAGTACATTTTTATTCCACTTCAAAACCTGGAATTTCAAAATAATATGAGCTTGATATATTATGAATGCTAGTATACATCATCATATATCAGTATAATATATTAATTATTCAAAATTAACATCTGCACATAATAGTATTACTTTATGTCAGTTTTGGGTGAACATTTTAAGGGGAATTCCTAAATTAGAGTAGCTTTTAAGACCGAGCAGAACATTAGAATGATTTTTTTTTATATACAAAATACCATGGATTAAAAAATTAAACCACTTAATCTTTTTCCAAATATAACTTCTAGCTAATTCCAATAATGCTTTTAAGGATGCATACAAAATGTTTAATATTTATGCTGAATTAAAAGAAATAACATAAAAATAGCTTATATAGAATCATTTAGAACTGCATTATTCAATGACAGCTACCAGCCATCTATGACTATTTGATTTTAAATATAAATTAATTGAATTAAATTAAAATTTTAATTATTCAGTTATACTAGTACATTTAAGTGGTCAATAGCCACACGTACAGGACAGTTCAGATTTATGGAACATTTCTACTGTCACACAAAGCTCTACAAGACAGCACTTATAACCTAATTTGGTTATAATATATATTACCCGGCCATTCTGCCCAAAACAATCTGAATCCTGGCAGTTTTCCATGAAAAGTGCTCACCAGTAATTAATTTGGCATGCCATTTTGCATAAAACTAGTAATTAACATTTACTCCTATAACATTATTTTGTTTTTTCTAACATATGAATTTTAACATACATAATCTGAGAAATATAACACTGAAAAACAAAGTTATATTTATTAAGGACCTATAAGTCAAACACTATACCTGGTGATTGTATTAATATAAAACCAAAGTTAATTTGACAAATTTGTCTATTTAAAAATCAATATTAACAAAAGACCCTATTTTGAGAACTACACATACTTTCCTTCAATAAAACTTTAACAAAATTTATTTTAAAATTGAATTTTTAATATCAAATAAGGATGGAAATCTAATCAACCATAAACAGATTATATTCTCTTATCCTTCTATATATTTTTAATTCAAATGCTAATAAAAATTTCACAAACAACAATTAGAAAGAAAACTAGATTGGATTAATAGTAGAATGAGATGAAGTGATTAAAATACCTTCTAGGGATAAATTGTGTGTGTGTGTGTGTGTGTGTGTGATTAGATTGTTTTCTACTGTACTTCAACTTGTGTTTTTACAAAATTTTACCTAGACCTAGTCTTTCTGTACTTGAGGATTGTCGCCTTAAATATTCTTTTTCTTTTATATATCTCTATGTCTTTTTTGCACTACTTACCATAGAAAAAATAAACAACACATTAAACAGTTTGTTGAGGCAAAATTATAAAAGACAAATTCTCATTAACACAGACTTATATTTAATGCTTTATATTATTTAAAAAATCTAATCAAATATGTTCAATTATTAAGAATACATTACATTTTTATGAAAAATTCTGTTATTTTTTAATATCCTTCTTTAAAAATTTATTTTTGTGTAAGAAAGTTAAAACTGTTTATTTGATCAGGGCCACTGTATTTCTGAAAGCTGTCACTGTACAGCTTTATAGTCCCTGTGAATGTCACCTCCTAAAGGTGTGCAATGCAAAACTTGCACAGGTACACGCCTCTGTGACCAGTCATTGAAAGTATGTTATTTTTTTTCCTTTGATTTTATTTTTTGAACATGTCCAAAGATTATAGCACACCCTGTACTACATATCAAGAACAAAGTATGCTCACTAAAGAGATAATACCAGCCGTGGCTCCAAAGCTGAAAGGCTTCGTCAGGTGCAGTCTTTGTCAGGTAAGTGTAGTGGAGATCCCACTATATTCTAGTAAGAATATTCAAGTAAGAACAACCTCATTTATTTATCCATTAGTTTATTCATTTAAAAAGTGCCTAAGTACATGTTATATACAAAACATTGGTCTAGAAATGTAAAAATTAAAACAGTTCTTGCCTGAAGATTCTTAGAATATAGAAGAACAGAGATAAGGAAAGAAATAATTAAAATGCATTATAACTACAAACAAATGCAATGTACAGGCTAATAAGGAAGTGCAGTGGATGATTATCTAAGCCAGTACAGTGGATGATTACCTGCACCAATGAAAGTTTCCTAGAGAAATATTGCCTTGGATAAGTACCAAAACTGAGCAGAAATTAGCCAGGTAAGGTGGAACTAATTAAAAACATTCTAGACAGATGTCTAAGCATAGAAATAGAAGAGAAACCCGACACTGTTTCTCAAGGCTACACAAAAGTACAATAAATTATGATAATTATTAATACTTATATCTGGCTTATTTGGTAGAAAGTTCTATTGTTCCCTCAATGTCCATTCTTCCCCTTCTTTCTTTAAAAATAGAATCCCAGAATTTTAGCTAGGCACTTTGACCAGCTAAAGACTACATTTCCCAGTCTTCCTTGCAACCAGTCAAGGATATATGACTGAGTCATAACCAGTGGTATATGAGCATAAGTGAATTGCGTAATTTCCAGGTCAGGGCTTCAAAGGGAAGGGGCATGACTCCTATTCTTTTTCTCTCTTTAATACTATCTGGAATGCAGATGGATGGTTGTAACTAGAGCAGCTATCTTAGACACACTAGGTTAAAACTGTATGCTGAGAATAAAGAACAAAATGCAAGGAGCCTGGGTCTTCAACGCTGCAGGTCACTTTCTCATATCACAGAAAGAAAGAAATTTCCATTTTGTTTAAAGCCACTTTTATTTTGAGGCCTTTGCTAGAGCAGCTTTTTCTGATTCTTAATTGATATATATATATATATTTTATATAATATATAATATATAATAGATATATTAACATTTAACAATAATATATATATTAACATTTTAAACAACTTTCTTTGTTTATTTTTATATTACTCCAATTACTGAACTAGAACTCCTGACACACCTTTGGACTAGACTCTTTCTTGGTAAGAACATTACATTGAGGATTGTAAGGTGACTCTAATTCTTTGTATCCTGGTAAGTCCCAGTCGCATATCTGATATACCTTTTAAACAATGTCCATCAATTCTGGGACATAAGGCAGTTAATTTTATGGGTTTTAAAAATATATATAACTTAAAAGTGTAAATTCATTTAATAACTTTATTTAGCCATATTTTATTAGTTTTTTAAAAACCTATTTGCATGTATAATCTTGAAATATACTATGGACACATTTATAAAGGCACAATTTGAAAGAATTTTCTTCCTCTTTATATCTAAAAAATTTACATGTTGTCCACTATTATTCACCAATAATATATATATATATATATATATATATATATATATATATATATATATGTAGTACATAAAGAATTCTGCAGTGCAACTAAAGACACTGACTATTTGCAAAGTTAACCACTTGTAATGTATTCTTAATTAGAAATGCAATGCATTTTAATGACAAAAATGCTTCATTTAATGTTTCAAATACAATTGTGTCTGATTTATTACTAATTTTGCCGGAATAAATTAAGACAGCAAATGTTATGACTCTGCATGCAAAGCTATGCTGAACACTACACAGTATAAAAGTAATTCAATCTAGTACATAAACAAATTATAGTTCTTTAGTACAGGCAGAGATTTCACTAGTCATGATTCAATACCAAATAAGTAGCTATCAGCTTTAAAAAGACTGTGGACCCTTCATCCTCCAGCAATGGGAAATGAGTCACTGTTTTGAATTTTAAATTACAAGATATTCTGTATCAATAACAAAACATTGTAGTTAAATAAATGTTACTTTTAATATCAATATGTTTATTTTATAATAAAATTAATAATAATAATTTGTTTCTTATTTGCTATATCTTCTGTAATTATACATTATTTATACATATGACCCTATAAACATTTTTTCTTAGGAATAATTTAATATTCTGATATGTCAAATCACTTAACCTCAATTATAGAAACAAAATTAGGTACTGTTTGATAAAACATCACCAATTAGAACAAGAGATATTGCCTCCACTGGTGAGTTGGCCATACTTTAATGTCAGTGAGATACCACTGTTTAGATCAAACTGAAATCCTGAATGTTAAGAGTATTGTCTAAATTTAACAAAGTAAATTTAAATGTTTTTTTCATCTCAATCATTCTATGATGAGAGAAAGAAAACGAAGGAAAAAGGCTGGTAAAGGCTGCAAAGGTCCTAAAAATATCTTAATTTGGAAGCTGAAATAAAAGGTATTCTCTGATATAGAAACAATATACTAAACTTATTCCTTAAAACTTTCTAGCCACTCACACATACAAAACCTGATTCTTTCATCCTCAGGGAGACCCTCCTATTTATAATTTTCTCCTAACATTGAATAATATGCACAATATCTTATTGATTTTTATTTCCATACTTGAGAATATATCGTAGGTCTGTTGTTATGACAATAACTCTTAATGCAGGACTTGCAAAAGTCCTATTTGATCGCTGGAGGTTTTTTTTGTTTGTTTGTTTGTTTTTTTTAAACCAGAATTATACCTAAAGCAAATTCAACATCAAATGACAAGCCAACATGATCAACTCCTGTTCACAATGAATATACTCTTCCAGCACATAAGTATTACGTGCTGTGACATAAAAGTTTTGCAGTGGATGTATTTGAACTAGAGAGGACAGTGTAATACCTAAGCAAGCATTCTAGGGTGAGCTGAAGGATGACTATAAACAGAGTAGGCACCAGAAAGGCTATAAAGCACAAATTCAAATATGACATGGCAGAGCTATAAAGTGCTAGCAATCAACCATGGCAGTCAGCCGACTGCTCTCACAATTGGGGTGGAAATCTCCCAGACAGAGTCACAAATGGTTATGGGTCCTGAAACTTTGGCTGCAGTAGTGATAAGCATCAAGGAGATGTGGAAAGAACTGCAAGGCACATTAGGTCAGCATAACATTGTTTCCAGAAACTGTACTTACAAATTGGGAGCAGAAAAAGATGCTTGATTTCATATGTTAACGCCAAATGATCACTTTAACTCTATAAAATACCAGTATGATCAATGTAAATCATTCGCTGCCACTTGGAAATATGATGCACTGACGGTACTCTAATTTGAAATGAATTCAACATTCATATTAGATCGTATATATCCTTAGGTTACTACTGAAAGGTACCTGACCTGTTTGTTGAAATTCTCCCTCACATTTTTTCTTAAAGAAAAAGAGAATAAAACATATATAAACAAATAATCCTAAAACTAAGGGATATAGAATCCTTTTGTAACTTCACAGCATCAATTAGTTTCACAGTTAAAAATAGAAATCATTCAATAGAAATGGACTATTAGGACATACATTTTAAACAGTAAAGAGCACTTGATTCCTATTTTGTTAACTAAAGTAAGAAATGTTGGTTTAGCACCTTAAAGTAACTCCGTTCAGCAAATACTTATTGAAAGTCTTAATATTTGCCAGGCACTGCACTAGGCAATGAGCATGTGAAGATAAATTATAAACTGTATTAGTTTATTCTAAACATCTTTCTGTCTCAATCTAATAACTTAAAATATATTTTATTTCAATGTTAGTAAAGCCCTCTCACAGATACATTAAACTATCCAGCAATTAAATCAATCCAAATCAATCTAAATTACTGGAATACACATGTGTATACTACCTATATATTCATATTCATAATTGTGTGTGTGTGTGTGTTTATGTGTGTGTGACAACCTAGTCATTTTCACAATGCTTTGCAGGGCACATCAACAGATATAAAGACCTTCCTGTCATTTGAAATAAAATGTTTTTCCTGCTCCATTTATTGCCACAAAGGTTTTCCATATTCTGAATTTTTAAGGGGTTATAAAAAGTATTTGTGGGTCCGTAGAGTTATAAATATGAAAAACTTCCTTATTATTACTTGTGAGATTAGGTGTTATAGATAACCCGCTGTGGATAGTAAACATGAGGGGAGATAAGGAAAACAAGGCGAGATTCCAAGGAAAATCTGATCCATTCAGGCACTGTGATCCCCATATCTCTTGTCTTCCCTATTTCCATCCCCTCCTCACCTTATCTTCTTCTGTTTGGTGTCAGAGAAACAATGATTTGTGTTCTGCTCAATTTTTTACTATTTGTAAAATCTTGAACAATTTATTTACATAATCTTCCCACTTTAAGTTGTCTTACCTTATTGCCTTCTATGTTTTTTCTTATTGATATTGTCATTAAAATCCATACTACTCTCACTGTCATACACTTGGCTTGTTGGTGTATTTACTTATTTATTTGTCTATTTCTGGCAAACTGTGATGGTACATTGTCTTACCAATGAATATATGAAATAAATGGAAAATAAAAACACCTATGAGAAGAGACTTTCTTCAGAGGCCAGCATAGATTTCAGAAAACCAACATGAAGTTTAGAACAGCATAGATACATTTCTTGGTCTTGTCAGCCCATCTTATATGGCAATGATGGAGAGGCAGCAGAAGCATCAAAGAAAGATAAAGTTTTGAAGTCAAAATATTTGTAATCTTGAGGTTGTTTGAGATAGTCTAGTTCCTGAAACAGTTGAACTGTTTTGTTGGGTTTATTCCCTATGCCTCAGACATTACAAAATAGGTCCTGTGATTTGGGTTCTTATAGTTTTCTAAAATAGTGAAATATCAAGAGTCCTTATTTAAGTATAATATTCTCCAAGTGTTTTTTAATATAAGTAAGAAGGATTTTCCTTACATATCTTTGAAAGCATTATCATGCTACACTAGAACCAATTTTATTTCTCCAGGGTGAGAAATATACAATACATGGGGTCTCTACCACCTAATAATAATACGCTAACATTATTTTCTTTTGGCCACCCATTGTTACACAAAGACTTAAAACTTAAAAATCAAAGCACAAAATAAAATAAATGAAATGTTAAAAAAATATAAAATATATTGATTAGTAAAAGTTGTTGGTAAAATTTACTTGTAAATATGAATATTGAAATTTATGCTTTTTAATTATTTTTCTATGAATTTATCTTCTAAGAGACGATGACTCCATTGAAAAAAAAGGATTGTCTTATTTATTATTATTATTCTCAGTACCCAACACAATTCACAATATAATACTAAAATATGTTTAAAATGTAAGTACATATTTAACATATTTACTACAAAATACATTAAAATACATTTGTCATATAGATAAACAAATAGAAAAGCCACATGTTTAATGATAAAAAATATAAATATTCCAGGCACATGAAATGCCAGCGACATGTGTAGATTTTATTTTTGGAGGAGGATATGGTTTAATTCTCTGACATGTCTATCTCCCACCTTTGATGTCATCATTGGATTGCCTACGTTAATCATTCTTTGTGTTAAGGCATTGAAGGCACAAGTTATATGAGATCTGATGGTAAAGGAGAGCTGATGGTGGTAACACCCAAAACATCAATAAGTATTAGAATTTTAATCTAATTAAGTAAATGAATTGATGTATGAATGAACAAGTGATCAAGAAAGAATGTTCCCAGCAGCTCTATATCATTTACTAATTACTTATATGGCATGTACTAATTTTAGAGAAATTGATATTGCTATGAATTGAATTGTGTCCCTCCAATATTTATACATTGAAGCTCTAACCCCTAAAGTGATGGTGTCTGGAGATGGTAAGTAGTGAAGTAGTCTATAGAAGGTAATTAGATCATGATCCTAGAACCTTCCTCATAAGATTAGTGCCCTTATAAGAAGGGACACAAAGAGATATCTCTCACTCAGCCATGTGAGGACAAAGCAAGAAGATAGCTCTCTACAAGCCAGAAAGAGGGATTCACCAGAAAACAAATTATCATGCACCTTGGTCTTGGAATGCCTAGCCTCCAGAACCGTGAGAAATAAATGTCTGTTGCTTAAACTGCCTAGTGTTTCATATTTTCTTATAGTAGCTCAACCTGATTAAGACAAATATCTATCAGAACCCAGAGGGAATGATTAGTTCCACCGAAGGTGCTGTTAGCTGGGTGAGGCCTGGATCTTGGCACATCTCTGGATGGAGGTGGTTAGAGATGACTATGGTTAAATTCTGAGTGTTCCACAATGAAAGAATGACATAAAGAGAAATAAATAGGACCCCTTCTTTGATTTTAGGAAACAAGCTATCAATTAGGAGGAGAAAAATATTATAGATATAAAAACAGATTTTATTTATGTCTAATGCAAAAGAAAAAGAATAAGTTCATAAGACTATAAAATAAATTTGGATTAATAATGCAAATACAAGCATGCATATTTAAAATCAGAATGATAAAAAATACAATAGGAATGAAAATGAAATTCATAAAGTAAAGGACGATGTACAAAACACAAAGTAATAATTTAACTGGGCATTAGAAAGCTTCTTATAAACACACTGTGCCTAATTTTTGGTTTTATAGCCTTGATGCTTTAAAATTTACATTTTCCTATGACAACAGATATGAGTTATCCACAGATTGTAAAAAATAGACATATTTCAAGATGATGACTCTAAAGGCACTGAGGGTGTTGAACATTTAGAGTAGGGGAACTAGGATCTTATTCTCTTACACACTGCAAAGACTATAAAACCATTATTTATGCTCTTTTGACCCATGAGATGTCCCTTGAACCATGTTTTTTTTGAGAATATTGCCAATGAAGAAATGTTCTTATTTAGAATACTAGAGCTTACAGCTATGCATATAGGATGTGTACAGCTTCATGAGACAGGAGAGGGGGCCTCACAAGAGTGTTTTGCCACCTGGGGGGATGGATATTTGCCTTATCCCTGGAAGAATGCCCTGAGAAGGAAGGAAGCTGGATTGTTATGACCACTTCTTCTACAACATAAGTCTTCTTGCAGTTCTGAAAGCAAATTATATATATGTACTTCAAATTCAGAAGGTCTTTTATGTTTTTTCATCTAAAACAATAAAATACTGTCAATAAGAAAATAATCGAGGAGAAACAGATTTCCAAAGAAAAGTGATTATAAAGGTGAGAGTCTGAAGGTCACATTACCGAAAAGTGAAGTGTTGAAATACGAAGTTTGTTTTCTTGTAAATTTAATTTTATTTTCAAGAATAATTGGGGTGTAAGTATAGGAAAGCAGAGATGAAGGCAGATTCAGCATCTTGGGGAAATGTCATTTTCACTTGGTTTGACTAATGTCCCCAGTCAAGCTGGAGAAGCATTAATTTTAAACTATCACTATTAAAGAGACAGTGTGACAATGGGAAAATAACAGTTGCTTCCACAGTCTCTTTGGAAATGCTTTTGTAATATAGAGGGCAAGTGTGAATTTAACCCAAAGACATTAAATCTCAACAGACAATGGTAAAAGCTTATGTTTTAAATTTAAGGAAAATAATATATTTTGTCCCAAATTTTTTCAATGTGGGGATTGAGGAAGGGCATTTGCAGATAATTATACAGAGTTCATTACTCTAGTGTCAACAATGGCAAACCTGTTTTGGGGAAGGGATAAATCAGGGCATATTAGCAATATTTTAGGTAAAATTTGAATTATTTCACACACGCGCATGCACACACACACACACACACACGCACACACACATACACAGCGTTATCACTGCTAAGGTAAAGTTTGTTCAGAAAATTTTTCATAGGCATGTAGTCAAAATAGTTGTATGTGATGTTTATCTTTGTTGAGTTGGTGTTCAACATAGTTGTAAAGGAAGACAACATACTTATGAGCTGTTTACCTTGGCTTCTTAAGTAAATTCAGTTTTTCAATCAGCATTACTTAATATTTATTGTAAAAAAAGGAATGGATAAATTCTGGACTACTAACAAACATTTACATAATTTGTGTTAATGTTAAAAATATTGATAAGTAAATGCTAGATAAACCCATGCATCTTGTAAAGATATCAGATTTCTTATTCATACTTCATCCTTTCACTTTGGAGTCTTACATTACCTGGGAGACATCCTAGTCTCCTACAAGGTTCAGTTTTGAACGTGGTCTACTCAAATCCTTAAAGACCAAGCAATTTTTCAGGGCACCTGCCTCTTCCTCTGATGTAGTCCTCTGTAGTGAGCTGTGATGTCTTCTTGATTTATATCCCATCTCCTAGTCTACCCTGTCTATAAATATATCCAAGTAAGCACTACTGTTGTTGTTTTCTTTTTTCTATTCATTAAGCTAACATTCATTTAACAGCGCAGTGAAATCAAAGATAAATGAAATATGTCTTAATCTTGAAGGAGTTTACAGCTGAGTATAGATGGCTTAGACTATACATTATACAAGTGGCAGTGATAAATACTTTCAGCTTCATTCATCTGAAAAACTTGTAATGACATCATACAAACTATAAAGCTCATTTTCTTTTGTATGCTGTCCCTAATCCTCTACTATACATGCTTCTAAAATGACATCTCACATATACAAGGATGGAGAAGCCATGATTATTTTACTTTCCAAATCTCTGAAAATATCACTCCCTTTTTCTGGATGTCTTAATTGTATTTTCATGGCTTCTTGAGATGTAATCACTTTTCAAAATCCAGTTTTATGCCTTCTCATATCAAAATGTCTTTCTTGAATTTAGAGTTACTAAGTTATACTTCCTACTGTAAACACAATTTTTTCTTCTTTTTGACCAATTAGTGGTAGCTTTTGCATTTTAGCTATGTCATTTACCTTAATATTCAAATGTGTGTCTGTCCATTATCTCCTGAAGTCCTTACTACATACAGTATGATGCACATAGCATGTTCAGAAAAAAAATGAGGAATAAATTAATGAACAGATATATTCATCATACTATTATATTTTTACCAAGGATAAACCAGGTCAGAGAATATCTGACCTGAGAGGGACTAAGACCTAAGACTCAAATTTAAACATAAAAAAAGACTAAAATTTAAACATGGAAAAATAAAGCTATATATAAAGTCAGATATATATATATATATATATATATATATATATATATATATATATATATAAAGCCATAGATATAGAAAGCCACATAAAGTCTGTGTGTGCGTATACACGCACAGAGAGACATGAAATTGATGGTAGGACTAAAAACAAATTTCCAAAGGAAAACAGTAAAGATTTGATAGAAACATTATTAGCCCCAGATCAATTTGATTACAAATCTAATATCTATGGAAAAGAAGTGGGTAGGCTAGTTGAGATGTTAAGAGTATAGATGATTATTGGACATCCCAGAGAATAGAGAGTTGTTTACAGTGGTCTTAACTATACATACTCAGATGAAAATGTAGAGATAATAATCCTGGTACTGAAGCATCAGTGGGGGATCTTTTTATAAAAATCCCTCACAGGGGGACATACTAGGAATCCTTTACTAAAGAAGATAATAGGGCAAAAAACTTATTTACAGAAAGTTTGGGGGAACAGACACTGTTCCAGTTACTGTTTAACTGAGGTAGTCATATCAGCAGAGGAAAAAGAATTAGACTTGCTCAACATGGATATGGTGGTCCATGAGGTCTTGCTTGCACTGAAAATTGCTTCCAGCAGAAGTGGCCAAACTAAATGTATAGGGCAGGGGAAGTAGGCAAGAAACTTTCACCAAGGGCCTGTTATTATTCTATGTATTTCTACATACAGTATGTTATTTATTGAGATACTATATAGTATACTCATTTTACAGTTCAGGGAATTGATTCAAATTTAAGAAATATAATAATGGCCATGATTTTTAAAGTGACTAAATCCTAATTAGAATGTAGATCCCAAGGACTCCTTCCAACTCGAAAGTTTCCATTTTTTTAAGGCTTTTGACTCCACTTTATAGTAATATATACTCTTGTGCTCCTGTTAGAATTTAAAAGTAATCATCAATTTTGTAAGGTAGAAGATAAATAACTGATAATATAAAAGTATATCAGATTAATATATTATAAAATTATATTAAACATTTAATTTTAAATAAATACTTAAATTATATTTAAAATCTTTGTATATAATACTAAACTTGATTTTGCTTATATAATAAATAAAGCATATTGCTTAATAGTTTTTCTATCAATCTCCTGAGGGTAGAAAAAAAAAAGCATGATTTTTAACATAATTCCCAAGAGTGTTGATTTTAGAAACATTGAATTTAACTACATGCTAAATTATCATTTTTATTTTTATATTTTCTTTTAAATTGTCCTCTTTTTTTCTTATTGTTATCCAATGGTCTGTTGTGCATATGAATTAAACAGTACAAGTGTAAGAACAAAACTAATTAAATTCAGTAACTTTCTAAAACATTGAGTAAACTCCTGCTTAGTGATTTTACTTGTGAAGTAAGTAAAGTGAAATATAAGTGAAGAAAACACATTCAAATGATTATTTTATGTAACTAATTAAATAATGGAAATTATCACACATTTAGAATGTGTATGTAAGTGTATGATATTTTCCTAATGGTAATACCAATTTAGATTCCCACCAACAGTGTACAAGCTTTTCTTTTTCTTCATGTCCTTGCTAAAACTTGTTATCGCTTGTCCTTTTAATAACAGGCACTGTAATAAATGTGAGGTAGTGTCTCATTTTGGCTTTAATTTGCATTTTCCTAATGATTGGTGATGTCGAGCACATTTTCATAAACCTGTTGGCTATCTATATGTATATTTTAGAAAAAGTTTATTCAGGTCCTTTGCCTATTTATGAATTGAGTTATTTATTTTTTACAATTGAGGTATAAGAGTTTCTTATATATTTTGTATATTAGCTCATTAGATATAAGGTTTGCAACCATTTTCTCTGGATCTTTAGGTTGATTTTTTATTTTATTGATCATTTAGTTTGTTGTACATGAACTTTTTAGGTTAATCTAGTCACACATTTTTTTATTTTTGTTTTTGGTGATTTTTCTTTTGATGTCAAATCCAAAAATAATTGCCAAGACTAATGTCAAAGAGCTTACCTCCTGTTTTCTTCTGAGTTATATGGTTTCAGGCCTTACATTCGCGTCTTCAATACTTTTTGAATTAATTTTTGTTCAGTCTTGTTTTGTGACCTAACATGATCCAGGAGAATGTTTTGTAAGTGGTTGAGAAGAATGTTTCCTGCTGCTGTGTATTAGGCCCATTTTGTCTAAAATATAGTTCAGGTCCCATGTTTCCTTATTGATTTTCTGTCTAGACGATCTATCCACTGTTGAAAATGGGATATTGAAGTCCCTACTATTATTGTATTGTATTTCTCCATTTAGATACATTAAAATTTGATTTGTTTTATATATTTAGGTACTCTGATGCTGGGTGCACATATATGTCCTACTATCATTTTGTCTTGATTAATTGACCTTTTAATCATTATACAATCAGTAATATGTCTCTTATTAAAGTTTTTGACTTAAATTCTACTTTGTCTGATATGTTTAGCTGCCTCTACTCTCTTTTAGTTTCCATTTACAAAGGATATGTTTTTTAATCCCTTTACTTTAGGCCAATGAGTGCCTTTAAAGTTGACATCAGTGTCTTGTAGGCAGCATAAAGTTATTTTCTTTTTTAATCTATTCGGCAATTCTATATCTTTTGATAGAATTTAAATTTAATCCATTTACATTTAATTATTGACAGATAAGAACTTACTATTGCAATTTGTTAATTGTTTTCTGGATATTTTGTAGATCCTTTCTTCCTGTTTCACTATCTTTCTTTGTAATTCGCAGGGGTCTTCAGTGGGGAGGCCTGAGGCAGATGTACTGGTCATTGCTTTCCTCTGTGCTAAATGCCACTGGGGCCCTCCATGGAGTACTCTGCTGGCATCCACAGTGGGGTCTCCAGTGATGAAAGCTACAGGGAATTCAGTGTCTGCAAAGGTGGTTGAAGCCCTCATTGGCAAAGGCTTCTCCTGCAGAGCTGATATTGGTAGCCTTGCCTTGTTTCTTATTCCTAGTGTCTCCAAATGTCTCGACTACGTCATCTCTGAGTGTTGTGAAACTGAAGTTCATGCAGTGAACTTCATGCAGTGTTCTGAAAGTCTGGGCAATCTGGTCACTTACTCTGCTCTCCTTCTCTTTGTGAGGGGCACTCTCTCATGTTGAGGACTTCCCTCTTGGTGCTGAGCACTTCCAGCCTAGGGGATGGGATGAGGCAAAATAAAATTGTTTCCCTACTCTTTCTGTGCAGTTAATTTCAGTGTTTTTGTTTGTTTGTTTGTTTGTTTGTTTGCTCCTCTGTGGATTCCGGAGCTCTCCCAGTATGATTTTTGTTCATAGATTGCTGTCTAATTATTGTTATTTGTGGGGAAACAGAGGCTGAGGCTTCTTCCTCCAATGATATCTGATGTCACTGGTTGTAAAGTTTCAATCTATTTAAAAGAATGTTTTATAGTATGACAAAATAAAACATTGGATAGGCAAAATTATTGTTGTTGTTGTTGCTGTTGTTGTTGTTGTTAAATTCTTGAGGGGGCTGGGGACTAATGTTAATGAGCTATGTAAAGAGAATAGTGTAAATTTTAAAAAGAAAAATAGAAACCTCATTATAAAAGTCCAGAATTCATTTTCAATTCCCCTCCAACTTCTTTCCTGGTGAAATTCTATGCTATATCAAAGTACAAAATGTAGTGTCTCTTTCTCTCTTTCTAAATGTTTTGCATTTCAAACTGTCACATGGGGTCACTCTACAGGATTTGCATAAACTGGTTCCCAAATAAAGGGCAGGCAACCAGTGAAATGTTATCTTCCTTCAGGCTAGAGGGCTGGTTGGAAATATTCTTTTAGAAGTGAGATTGTCCACATCTGCCAAGATTATTGGAACAGTTGGCCCTTGTTTTCTCTACTGGAGGACTGAGTTTTCAAAAAAAGGATTACATTTACATGGGGAAATATCAATCAGCAACCCAAATGGATTAGAAACATCTTTTATGCCTTACATCTCAGTTCTTTTCAGTCATTTTGCATTTCCAATTTGAAGTGTATGCCATTTTAATGCCATCTCATTGTGCCCTAGAAAAACTCTGCTTTATCATTTCCTTCTTTTCTGTTGTGATAATGTGCCCGAAGACAGAAAAAGGTTCTTTTTTAAATGATATTTAATAACATTAGTTCTCAATCTCAGAAGAGAGAGTAACATAATACATTTTCAAAAATAAAATAAAAGGGATAATTGGAAGAGTAAAAGGATGTTTCCTGTGTAATATACTAGTGAAAATAAAAATCAAATTTTAAAAACTCAAAAGAAATATAAATGGGGATGGGACAACAGGCAGATCTAACAAATATTGTAGAAAACCTTTTGACTGAGTGTTTCCCCCATTTCTGTATGCTGACTTGCCAAGTTTGAAGAAGTAAAAGTGAACTTTAACCCTACATTAACTCTTTAGGATATATAGGCATCATTTCCTTCATCTTGTACCTATTTGAGATAGCAGATTATTATAATCTCAGTACTTTTAACACACTAGTTAGCTATCTATTTTTCTCTATACCCAGCCATGGATGAGTAAATGCATTCATATGACATTTAGGTCTAGAGCACCCTATTTATTTGGATAATTCCTGACCTGGGAATAAATAAATATCTAGCTTTAAGACTTTAGTTGGCTCCCCCAAGATCAGATCTCCTTGTATACCCAACCATCAGAACTAACATATATTGAATACTCACTATGTGCCGGGTAGTAAGTATTTAAAGCATATATATGTGATTACTTCTTTTAATTTTATAGCAATTCCATGATAAAAAGTACTACTCTTACCTAATTTTACAGATGAGAAAATCGGGGCAGAAAAGTTTCCTGAGAAGATCATGCTCATCCACCTAGCTAATGGCAGAACAAAAATGCAAACACAGGCAGTCTGACTCCAGAGCTTTTTTCTTCCTCACTCAGCTCTTCTCTGTTCACTGGACCAGAGGCAGCTTCTTCCAAAGTAAGGCCATTTCCCCTACCTGCAGCAAGATGGAGCTCAGGGATGTTTAGCAGGGTCCTCCAGGTAATTCTGCACTGATTTAAATTGCCCTGCCGTTAGTTATTATGATGGGATATGGAGGAGGGAAGTGAGGACTAGGATGAATCTGGAATCCAGACTATCATTATTTCCCAGCTTAAGAAAGATTGCTTCAGCTACCAATCACAACCTCTTCCCTCAAATTTAAGATGTATTTCTATTCAACTTGGCTATGGGGGGAAAAAGAGATTTTTCTTACTATTTTTTTTCATTCTTTAATTCCTTAATTGGCAATTTAATCCAAGAAGTTACATATACATATACACACATCTACTTTGTTTTCTCTGCTTTTCTTTAAAATTATGCAGAACTGAAAGTTTAATTTTAAGAAAAGAAAAATTGGTACGTTATGCAATTGCAAATAGCTTTAGTTTCTAAATGTGAAAATTGGTTGTTTCTCAAATTATTTGTTTATATCCACTGAAAGCAGCTTTTCTAGGAAACTGTTGAATTCATTCATTTATTTGTTTGTTTTTGAATACAGGGAACATTCAGAGTGGAAGAGAAAGAATTTTCTTTCAATATTAATGGTCTAAATACTAGCACAGTTATTTTTTTTGTTTGTTTTGGATGTTTTCTCCACATATATTTTGCTACATGTGTAGGGAAAAAATATTTAAAGGCAAATAAGACAACTCGATTCAGGAATAGTTATGTTTTCAAGAGACTGTTCCAATAGCAATTAAAATACATTGCCGTGAAAATGATTTTTTTTTTTTTTTTTTATATACAGGCATGTTTGGATTGACCATTATAATAGCCACTGGAATTTTTCAAAAATCAGAATTTTTTTTTTAACTGACTGTACTGTTATGGCACTTACTAAGTTAAGTACATCAAAGAGATTTATAACCATGATAATTTACAGGACATATCTTGATATTATTCCTATACTGTTTAAGTTTGCTGGTTCTTTTTACTTTGATTCAACATTAAGTAATTCATTTAAACTATTTCCCCCCCAAAATTTAAAAAAATCAGAGGCTGGTCTTTTCAGCAAATCTTTGATGATGATCATGATGATAATAGTCATTTATTGAGTTTTGCTATTGTAGTTAGCCATATAGACACTTACTCATTCAACCTTTCTAACGACCCTATGGATTAAATATTATTGTCCCTTTCCACAGATGAGGGACATGAAGTTTAGAGAAATTAACTTAATTAACAAAAATGACCCACTAAAGAAGTGACTGAATCAGGATTTAAGTGATTGAATCAGGATTTAAATCCAAGTCTTTATTACCCTAAAGTCCTGATCTCTATTATCACAAACTGTGGTCTATAATTTACAATTCCTGAAATTACCCCAAAATACATTTTTTAAAAGTCACTGTTAAATAAAATGAAATATTTAAGGCTGTCACCAATTTACTGTATTTAAATCAGGAAATTGAGATCTCATTATTTAGTTTTACTGGATTCAACAACATTTTTAATAAATTATAACAAACTTGTTTACAAGGACACTGGGACATTTTCTACCAAACTGTGTGCTACAAATATTCTACCAAAATTGCATTTTGTCTTTCCATATATAATATAGATCCTGTAACAATTTAAAATATTGATTGAAATTTCATACAAAACTTAAAGACCTTTCAATATGCAAGGTACTGTGCCTACAAATCGAACTGTGGAAGCATGCCTATCTTATTTTTCTATGTCTTTTTTGCCTGAAATTAATTGCTATGGATACTCATAGTTAATGTATAAATCAATCATATCATTAAACTATATTATTTATTAAAATATTCATTTGCATTGCTCACAGTCAATATATTTTTTGGAATGTAATTTTTTTCTTCTCAACAAATATAGTAATCAGTAAGTGAAAAGTTTTGTGTATTTGACAACTCCAGAAGGACTTCCACCTGCTTCTATTGAACACTGCTGATGGCCGGCCAAAAGATTTGCAGAGCTAGGGATGCAGAATTCTTAGATTTCATTCGGGCTTGATGTATGTTTTAGCTGCTGGCAATGAACTGTATGCATTTTTGCCATTCATTCAATTGTCTTCCCCCCAAGGCACATATAAACAAAATATTCTAATAAATCCAAGAACTATGCAAAAAGAGGGCGATATCAGGTTAATAAGGGCCATGTCAAATTCAGCATGCAAAACAGCCATAATTAATACAAAAAGGAGAAATGAATTGGCAAAAAACTGCACATTGGATTTATCTGTCAGGGGCAGCTGGGACTTTATTTTCAGTGTTTAAAAAAGAAAATATAAAACTAGACAGTAATATGAAAGAAATTCCAGTAATCATGAAAAATAGTATTTTTGACCAGTGATTTCTCTTTCTAAAATTATTTGCTTGAACAAATCTCTATAAATATTCATGAAGAAGTGTTTAAAATTTAAAAGAGAAATTATTATATATGAATCATTTCAACAAAATTCATATTATGATAAAACAAAAAAAATAGTATTTATTTTTCTTTCCTTTCTTAATTTCTATTAAATTCTAGAAAGAAAATAAAGACCTTGACTTATATGAATTATTTTGAACTCGAGGACCAATGTTAATCAACGAATAGAGTTTTGTTGTTGCTGTTTGTTATTTTTTGGTCAAAGAAAACAAACTAAATACAAACATAAATATATATAAAATAAACTATAAATAAACTAAAATAGGGGATTATCAGAAAGTAATCATGAATGTGATTAATGCATTAAATGTATTGCAGAATAATAAATAAAATTAAAATAGTATGAAAAACTCTAATCTTTCTCACAATATTCTCTCCAGAATTCCTTGCTTGGCAACTTAGTCTCCTTGTTCCAAGGTACAAAGAAAAAAAAGTTTCACGTCAGAACTTGATCGAATTTTCTTTCCTGATTCCTGGCCCGTCATTAGCATTACTGATCTATTCATTGCTGGAATCATGCTTTCTTGATGCTCTTTCTAAAACACTCTCATCATGCCACTCTCCCTTGCTTAAAAATCTCTCAGAGAGTCTCCAGTGTTAAGAACAGAGTTCTTAAAACAAGCAAACAAAAACCAAAGCATGACATGGAAGAAACTTTATGATTCTGCTTCCATCTCAATTATTCCACATCTCATACAAACTCCCACTCCAACAACTATTTAACAGCTTTCTTAATGAGAATAACTTTTCCAACTTTTTGTGTATTTTTACGAGTTGTTCCCATTGCCTATTATTCCATTTCTCTGTCCTTATACCCATTCCCACCTAGAAAATTCCCACTCAGTTTTCAGGAACCACATACTACCGCCCCTGAAAAGCCTCTGGCATTTCCAGGCTCTGGAGATCCAGGGTTAAGTCTCTCTTCCTATCAATGTAACACAGTGCTCTATTTACTTGTTTATGAGCGTGTGACACCTCGGCTATGAGCCCTAGAAGGCAGGACCAGGATTTATTCTTACTAGAATCTTCACACTAAGGCTACTAACTGACTCATTGTAGTTTTTAATAAATGATTGATGAGTAAAATAGATTGGGAGAAAATGAAAGTGCACCCTCACATAAGTGACTGTCAACCACAGGGAAGAGTATCTATACTTATACAAGATTGAGAGATTCCCCGGACCAATAAATTGTCACAATATACTTGCATAGCATATCAGCCATAAATGTAACTCCTTTGCATATAATACATGGACAATTATTCATGTATTTTCCCTCAGTTTCAGAAGAATGACGTCTCAAAATTTGTTTTGGAAAAAGTCATCTCCATATCCCAAAGACTTAACTCGCACGACACAAAATATGATTCGAATTTCATTCAAAGGGTGTTATTGATCTTCTTTTCTGGTAAATAGCATGTTTCGGTAATGACTTTTCAGATTGATCAAAGCAGGACTATAAAGAAAGAAAAATAATACCCATGAAATTAGAAAAGACAATTGAGAGGATCACAACTTGTATTAATATTTTTTTGAATAATCAATTAATAACATCAAATCATTTGCCTGGCAAGATGTTTCTGAACTTTATCACTCTCAAGTTCAGATTTTGTGTGTGCATGCACTAATATGTTGAGCAAACTCCATGTTTTATTTTGAAGTATAATAAACAATGAAATATGACAATATACTGTACTTTAAATATAAGGTTTGATTTCCTGCTTCTAGGTCAAAAAGATGCATGTTTTAAATCCTTATTTTAAGGGTAGTGAAAGACTGGGGGTTTTCCATCTGCATTTTTATCTTTAATGGTTCCTGCATAGATATAGATGGTAAATTAAAAAAAAATACTTTCAGGTTGGTTACTGATAATAGCACAGCATGGTTTATTTTGGGCATATATCTGTTACTGATTAAACAAGTAAGAGAATTTAATCCTTGAATAGTGTGAAATTGATATTTTTTAAAAAGTTTCTCACAACTATAACTCTAAAAGTTCTAAGAAAATAAACAATCTCCTCAAATTTAGCAAAAATATAATCTTGATTTATTTTCTTCTATTGATTGTTAACATTCTCCTGCTATGTCCTAATGCCAGTGTTCAGTATGCTCCAAATCCTTGCATGCCAGTGAATTGAGGAAAGGCCCAGACATTGGCATAAAGCTTTCTTAACATGTCCCGGATTGCATCCTTAAATTAGGATACACAATGTTTCTCTTAGATTAGGGTAAGAAATTTATTTGTGCCCAGGAGTACATTTGATATACCAGTTT
Source organism: Rousettus aegyptiacus (assembly GCF_014176215.1). Classification (NCBI taxonomy): domain Eukaryota; kingdom Metazoa; phylum Chordata; class Mammalia; order Chiroptera; family Pteropodidae; genus Rousettus; species Rousettus aegyptiacus. Next base: position 30,806,609 of record NW_023416286.1, read on the forward strand.
GTCTCTGATGGCATATTTCTGCCAAAATTATGTACTGACTACAATTCTTAGGATAATAATAATAATAATAAAGCTAGTTTATCATAACACTGATCCCTCAAGTAGAGTTAATAGCAGTAGGCTGAAGCCATAATTCATATTGGTGTGCTATGATTAAGGCACCATCTACACTCTTTGAAAAGAAGTGACTTTTCATACAGAAATACATTAGTACTTAAGTATTAAAAAACTACTTTTTATACTACCACGGGGATATTCTGAGAGAAAAAAACACCTGATTATTTAAGTTTTTTTCTCAGGCAAAATTTCCAATAAATTCGTTGGGAAATTTCCCTTCGTAAATAGTGCAGAATTAGCTCATTTAATTTTTCTTGAGCTCTTTTATGGTTATGATATAATATACATGCCCAATAAAATTTGTTAAGAGTCAGCTAAGGGACCTGTACTTATTCTTTTATTGTATACAAATAAATACTTGAAGTATAGATCTTTATGTCCTTAATATTTATTGTTATTTCATATCTTGACATAAGAACGATTCTACGAGGGCTTTGATAAATACAGTGAAACTAAACAACCATTCAGTCTAAGCAAGTAAATTTGCATCTGTGTTCCCATGATATTGCATTTTATACTCTTTCATATCTCAGAGTGGGTATGCCACATTCATCAATAGGTGGGAATTGCACTCACTATGAAGCAGAGCCCTAACATACAGAAGTGCCAAATTGATGAAAAAGTGAATTGAAAAGAAATGAAGCAAGCTCTAATGAACAGGCAAACTCGACTTGTTTAGCATTGAAAAATCAATGAAGTAAAAGTTTCCCTCACCAAATGAATAAGGTAAAAATCAGTCTATCATTGAACCCTGTAATTTCTCATTTTCATACCAACCATACACATGGTACCACCATTCTAATGTGTCTGATTTTTACCACTGAAAGTAAGATTAAGTATGTTTCTTTATCAGCTTGACTTACTCATTAACTCTTTGCATTTTGATTTTTTGAAGACTCAGTAGTCAGTAATGAGCTTCTAGTTTTCAAACTCAAATATGTTTTTAAAGTCTATAATCATAATAGCTATAGTATTTGAAACTCTCCTACTGTGGTATCTGTGAGACTACTTTCTTCTTATTCTCTTTCCACCTGATTGACAGTTTCTTTAAAATCTTCTGTGGTGTTCATTGTGGAGTGAAGGTTTATGTCTCCCCAAAATTCATGTGTTGAAATTTTTACCCTGAAGGTGATAGCATTAGAATAGGAGCTTTTGGGAAATAAGTAGGTTATGAGGGTAGAGCCTTCATAAATGAGATTAGTGCTCTTATAAAAGACACGACAGCTCCCTCTCTCTGTTCTCTACCTTATGAAGATACAGCACAGCCATCCGCAAATCAGGAAGCAGACCTTCACCAGACATCAACTCTGCTGGTACCAGACTGTGATAAATAAAAATGTTTGTTGTTTAAATCCCCCAGTCTATAATATTCTATTACATACAGCAGCCCAAATGAAGGCAGTGTTTCTTCCTCCATCCCCAACATTTACCTCAACCATAAATGATAGAAATGCTCAAAGATTTTTATGTTCTATCTTTATCTCTTTTCTCTTTCTGCTTTCTTCTCCTTACTGGTCATCAAGCACTTTCAGCATTTCAACTATAATCCCTATGCAATTGACTTCCAACTATATACCTACGGTTGTATTTTTCTTCCAAGCATTAGTATTAGATTTTGAATTCCAGTGAGATATCCATGTAAATGTCAGATAGGCAGTTTAATTCCATGGCCCCAGGTTGGCTTCATCATCCTTGTTCATTCATTCCATAAGCAGTGATCTGCCTCAATAGGGACACTGAGCTTGCCATCTGGGATACAAGGATGAATAGGACAGAGCCTTTGTCCTTGCACAATTGATAGTTGAGAAACAAATAATGTGATGTGACAGGTGGTGCAGTGGAGCAAAGATCCATAGGGAAACAGAGTAGTTATTTCCAGTAATCTCAGGTTTTCTAATTGTATTACCATTTACCAGTCTTCCAGATTCAAAGCTTTAGATGTATTCTTTGTTCCTCCAATTTACGATTCTTTCTACTTTTGGATCCAGTTTAAATAGGCCTCTTATTTTATATTTCTATGCCACTCAAGTGCATCCCCTCCTGTAATACTCTAATAATCACCACTCCTCAACTCGCCCTTCTGCCTCTGGTTTCTTAATATACATTAAGAACTTGTCATGATTAGCACCAACATATTTTGTATTTCTCTTTAACAGACACCAACATTCAAAGTTAAATTGGGCTACATAGCATTTCCAAAACAGGTCTTTTGGCTAACAGTGTTTTTCTTCTTCCTAAATTCTCTTGTTCTTAGCTCAAAAAATTAAACTCCTATATGTCATCAATGTTTAGGTCAAATTCCAATTGTTAAGTAATATTTGCTAATTCTTATACCTAAACATATACTTTCTTCTATGAATTCCCAGAGACTTTTGCGTAACTTTCAAATTTAGAATATTCTGCCATGGAATATAGTTTCTCTCTCTCTCTCTCTCTCTCTCTCTCTCACACACACACACACACACACACACACACACACACACACAGACCTCTCTTCATTAGATGGAAAAAGGGCATGATAGCATAGTGGAAGAAGCAAAGTTATGGAATAAGATGGATCTGCCACTTACAAACTATAATAGCTTGTATGAGTTACTTAACCTTTCTGAGTCTTCATTTTCTCATCCATAAAATTAAATATGATAAATCATGTTAAGTACCTTGTGGAGTATGTGGCATATTGCAGGTACACAATAAAGACTAGCTATAATAATAATGAATACTATAAGTAAAAATTTATTGTGGAAAGAATTTATGCCCTCCTATTCCATTATTTTTGACAGGGTTTAACAAAGGTCTTTGCTGTACTTGACCCTCATTAAATATGTTTTCTATGAATGAATATAGAGATATGTTATACTTCCTAACAATGTAATTTTGTCAGAACACCTCTGTACTTCCTCAGACCTCAGGATATGTTCTTCACAAAATGATTTCTACACACTTTAACTACAAAAGTTTGCCACATACATGGTTTATTATGTATGCTTCCATTCATGTTTTTAAGTAATTTTGAAAATAAAATGTTTGTACAATTTTAAATATGTACAGTTTTACCTTTAAAATGAAGCATATAAACTTAACACATATTTGTATTTTTTGTACAATGTTGAAAGCATCATCTTAAAATGGTCTAGCTTTTCTATCAATGTTATATCGACATACTAAATATTTTATACACTAAAGAGTACTTTAAAGTAAATACTCAAAATGTGGAGGTGGCTATTTTCTTCTATGCTTTGCAAATATATGATATTTGGTACTACATGTTAAAATATTTTGGCAGGAGGAATATCTTCCTGTGGTATATTTGGTTAACATAAAATCTTTCAAAAAAGACATAATAATAACTCTCATATGATTTTTAGAGGAAAAAGTATGAAATTTCTATTCTACTTGATTGGCGATGTAACTAGTAAGATGTTAAAAATGGCCAAAAGAGCACTTGAAAAATGAAGTATTCGTAGGAAATATTAGGATAGATATTTTGGGTTAGATATCAAATTTGTTTATGACCAATAGGGCCATAAACTATAACCTGTTTTCTACTAGTCAAAAAATTTCAAATTAACTTCTGCCTCTATAGAGCTGCAAAATAGTTCTTATAAAGAAGGTAAGCTTGGCATTGTTCAGAAAGAATACTCAGGAATATCTCTTCCCTATTCCTGAGTTCCAGATGTATCTGACATAGCTATTTTTAATAATGAAGCAATACATATAGAAAAATACATTTTGAGAGCTACTAACATATATTGGCAATACTTACTCTAAATAAACATTCATTCTTTTCATTAGAATCCTCTGTATCTTCATTCATTGTGTTTGTTTTAATAAACTGAGGGCAAAATTCTCACATTAAATTTCCATAGAAAGCTCATTACTGAAACAATGAAAAATGACTGGAGAGCTGAGGAAGAAGGGAATATAATCAAATATACTAATGAAATGGATTAGAAGGAATCAAATAAAAACATTTTTACCTATAACCCATTACCACCTAATAATCCCTAGTACTTAGGAATTATTTTTATTTATGCATTATTCAGGGATTAATTTCCTGGTAGTTCTACAAGCAAATCATCTGTATCTGTTTCTATCTATCTATCTATCTATCTATCTATCTATCTATCTATCTATCATCTGTCTATCTAATCTATCTATATTTACTAAAATGACAGATCTTTATAGAAAAAATAATGCAACATCAACAGCATTAAATTTTAGTATAAAAAGTGAACCAAATAGCATAAATAGAAAAATGTTTGAAAGTAGGTAATAGTAGGTCTATTCATATACCTATTCATTAAGCCATAAGGCAAATTATTATATTTTTCTGTTTATAAACATATTATTGTTTCTTTTTTCCCAATTGATTTCTGTATTTCCACTTATTATCTGTCTTGAATATATCTAATATATCTGCTCAGATAATTAATAGGCATTTCCAATATAACCTGTCCAAAAGATTCTTAGCTTCTTCTGTTCTCACTGCTTTCTCTTTCAAAAATGCTGATCTCCATTATTCTGAGGGTCTTTCTTCCAGAGTTTTATTTAGCTAGTCTTTTCACATTATTCAGATAATTTCTCAGAGAGGACTTCTTTGATTGTCCTATCCAAAATATATCATCAATATTCTCTTTAACCTACATTATTTTATTTTGTATCACTAACAACTCAACGGGTTTTATTGTTTACTCATTTACTGTCTGTTTTTCCCACTGGAATGAAAGTTTCACAAAATCAGAGCTTTTCTTTTCTTTTCTTCTTCTTCTTCTTCTTTTTTTTTTTTTTTTTGTACAGTATCCCCAGTGCCTAGAACAATGCCTGATGTCTGGAATGAATGAATTTAAAAGCAAATGACTAAGAGGAGAAATAGAAAATATTAACTTATATTAATATATTTTTAAATTTTCTGATACATATGATTAATAAAACACTATGATTAATAAATTAAAATGCTTAAATACAAATTTGATCTATATATTTTTTTCAGGAGCAACATGGTTTCTTCTATTTGCATGAAATAATGGTAAATAGAACAATTTTATTCTACTAACATATAAGGAAACCAATAGTCATATAAATGAGCCATCCTACTTTCTGTTCAATGTTAATGATGGAGCAAACATTTGACAAGACTTTGAGAAATACACATACTAAAAAATCATTGTATCTCTGCCATTGTCAAAAGGTAAAGTGCAGGTCCCTTGCTTTTCTCCCTCTGATTCTATATTTAAAACATACTCTTCTGATAATAATATCCTCGTAAAAATGTAGTATTAAAGTTTACCTAGAGTTTTAATTTTAAATATTCTGATGCTAGTAAGAAACTTTTAAGATCCTATATATTTAAAAACTGATTCCCCGAAACAATGAAGCAGAATTTAACATATATTTCAACTTTTATGAGAGCCGTTTTTAAAAATCACATTATTTGTTCTAGAGCTTAGCACAAAGATTAGAGGATCCTAATTTTATAATTTGATAAATGAAAAAATAACAATGATTTAATGTTAAACATCATGTTTTACCTTACAATAATACTATGCCTCATTTTGTTTTTATTAATATGCATCTGTGTTATATTCTTATTCCTGTTTTTGTCACTATTCTTGATACTAAAACAAAAAAAAAATTGTATTAGCATTTTGAGAAACAAGTGTGATCAATAACCAGTAAGGTTTTTTTCACTGAGTGCTATGGCATTCCACAAACATTTCTTCTTTGATGAATGTATTTGAGCAGAGGAAGAACAATAGACTTGGCTATGAGAAATGCTGAGCCAGAACATGTTTATTTCCAGCATTTCCCCTGGGTAAGAGAAGCTTGACTTCTTGGGTGAGACTACAGCTCTGGTTCATCATCTTTTATAATAAATTGTCTCATTTGCTACTTTTTACATCAATAACTAAACCACAAGGCTTAACCTCCATAGTTAAGAGAAATAGCATACAATCTTGATAGTCTAAAGGTTATGGTCTCTACCTGCTTCTTGATTTGGTCTAAATCCTATCTCGTCAACTAATAATACCTCCTTATCTTAGTCTTCTTTAAAATATATTTATGTTGAGTTACCTTCTAATGTGCATTCCTTCTGCTATTTCTGGAATGTGATGTTTGAATACTTTTTTTTTTTAATGTTGTCTCATATTTATTACATAAATCCAGTGCAATGAAAATCTTTATAATTTAGTTTGGTGCAGCAAGTTCTATAACAAAAAGAATTGGCATATCTTTTTAAATAATTGATAAATGATCATGTAGTCCATTTGTTTCAGATTCCAAGAAAGTGGGCTCTAAATGAAAAAATGCAATATAATATAAATATTTAGTCTTTGTGGTTATTATGTTTGAAATCTCCTCCTTTGATATGAATTTAGGTACCATTTCTTTTTGCACAATTAATTCAATGTATTTTTAGTTACCTCAAGAAATTTACTTGGAGGCACAAAGGCTGTTAAAGTCAACAGATTTAGCCAAAACTCACTCCACAGTAATACTGAGATGATCAAATGAGATAATATATTTTAAACTGTCTTTTAAACTGTGAATCTTATCTAAAACTCTTAATTTCTTATAATGAATTGCTCTTGTGTATTAAGTATCTATTATATCCAGGCATTGTACTATATGTGCTTCAATTTTTTTCTCATTTTATTTTCATTATAAAATAAAAATTACATGATCAATTTCATTTTACAAATAAGAAATGAGACTCATGGTAGATGAATCAACTTGATGAAGATCATATAATTGGTAAATGAGTCAGGAATTTAATGTAAGGCTATCTAACTTCACCCCTGCATTCAATCCATTGCACTCCCAATGTCTCTAGAAAAAAGAAAGGGCTCCATATAGGGTAATAGTGTTCAGTGATGAAAAGTCTTATTATTTACTGACTCTGCTGAGTCCGGTCAGGTATAGGACAGATGATTCCATGAATATATTTCATACATTTCTAATTTTCCAAAGGTTGACATGGTGTTATAGTTAGTTTATATTTAACTTAGTACCTGAAAAACTCATTGAAATTTTAATACTTAATTATTAAGAGGATATGGACTGCTCTCATAAAGTTTCTACCAGTAATGACAAACTCTTACCAAGATTGTTAATGAATGTCTAGGTTGCACCTTAGGTTGTACTGACTTAGAACCTTTGGGATATATTAGAAATCACTCTTATGTGGCTCACAGTCTCACTGAGGGAGATAAAATTTAATAAACACAATAAATAATAAATCATATAGTACATTAGAAAGCATTAAGTGTATAAAAAACTAGAACCAGGTAAGAAGAATTAATAACATAGGGAAAAAGAAACGGAGCAAATTTTAACTTTAGATACAACTGCCAAGGTGGAGTTGGTGAAGAAAGAGCCATTTGATTAATGACTTAGAAGAAAGTGAGGTGTTAATTATATGAATTAAAGAAAGCAGAAAGGCAGGCAGAATGAAAATCCAGAACAAAGGCTTTAATACCAGCATACTTAGAGCAAAATAAGTAAGAGGAACTGGGGCGGGGCTGAAATTTTTAGGAGTCTCATCTGCCATCATAAGAATTGTGTCTTCTACAAAAGAAGATTGGAGACATCAGGAGAGCTTGAGTACAAGAATGACATGGTTCGATAATGCCAACACGTAATCATTTTTATAGAGATCAATCCTGCTGCTGTATTGATAATGGGCTTCAGGAGAACGAGAAAACAGGAAGCCATGGAGACAACTCAGGACACTATTGTGTTATTTCTGGTGAGAGATGATAATGGCTCAGTCTAAGGTAGCACAGGTGGTAAGTACCCAGGTTCTGGATATGTTTTTTGACTTACAGCCAATATAACTCCCTAATGGATAGTAGGAAAACCTATAGGAGAACAGTTTAGGTGTGAGGGGATCAGAGACAAGCAAGAGTTCAGATTTGCCTATGTGGAGTTTCACACACCTATTAGACATCACATCTCACCACTCCCCTCTATTTGTCAGTCATTAGTAACAATTATGGCACCCTTTCCTTGAACTAAAGTATAGCCACAAATTCCTTCTCAATAGAGCACTCCTGATAACCACTAGCCATTGATACATGTTAACATTAGATGAGGAAGCTATTTGTCATCACTATGAGTTTCTGGTTATTAACTAAAACACTTACCAAACTCACTGACAAATATTTATACTTTTACTTTACCTATGCATTGGAGGTACAGATTAGAGGGCATTCTTCAGATCATTTTGATATTGAAATACGGTCACTGTAGAGTTGTATTTTCTCTGAAAGCACAATCATTTCTTTTTGACTTGGAATCAATAAGAACTTGAGATAATTTGTACAGTTTTTAAGCCATAAATTCAAAAGCAACATACTATTACCTTTTGAAACTCTGTATATTTTTGCATGGCTAGTTTGGAAAAAATAAACCTTAAAAATAATCTATTTCTGTTTTCCTTTATGCTTTATATAACATTTCTGATAAACTGTAATTCTGGGTCAACATGTTATCTGAATAACATTGAAGGTCAATGTTAACATGCTTTAATTTTTCTCAAATAAAGAGGTATTTCACAGAAAATGTTCTAACTTGATATATCTATGTTAATAGGGTGAAGAGGTTAAGTGAACCATCAGGCAGGTGACTTAGTAAATAACGGTAATGTTCAGAAAGTAGAAAGTGAGAAAACAAAAATTCACCTCTACTTTTTGTTGTTGCTGTTGTTATAACCAACATATCTAGGAAAGTAACAACAATTTTACCTATAAAAGTAAGATAAATATAGCAGCTAAAATATCTCTAAGCACTAAGACAATTAATGCATTAGATGTCATTATTAGGATTTTAAAAGATCTTGGCAAATGGAGTGATGGGCAGAAACTGATAAAAGATATTTGACAAGAATAAATTAAATTTATAGTTTAAGAACTTTAATGTATGTGAGCATATAATTTTGTGAAAGTAGTCCAATATTTTAAAGATAGGAAAAATCTACTATAGTTTATAGAACAAAGGACAGTGAGCCTGGACACCCAAGACGTGGTCCTGGATCCTTAGAAAACCATATATATATCATTGGAGCTCTGTTTTAATCATTCTCATGATGTTGGAGGTCTGACTTGATCTCTAAGTCTTTTCCTTTCACATTTAAAAATTTCTTTGAGCCCCAATACTGATTGACATGATGCCAGTAAAGGAAAGTAGCTAAATACTCCACCTTTAAATACCCTATAAAATGCAAGACAATACTACATATGTCCATCAAAGTATAGACTATAGATAACTTAAAAGATAAGTTTGAATTCATTTGTTTTTGGGGTCTTAGGAAATTTTCCTACACATTGTCAGAATGCAATTCCATGTGAAGGCAAGCACAGAATTATATTCATGAAAACACAGAGTAATATTTATTTAATGACATTTTTGAAAATCTCAGTATAGAATAGAACTCATACAGAGTCTGCTTTCAGCTCACAATAACATTAAACTAGAAATCAATAACAGAAAGACAACTGGAAAACACCAAAATGCATGGAGATCAAACAGTATGCTTCTAAATAACACTAGTCAAAAAATAAATCAAAACAAAAATATTAAAATATATTCAACTAAATGAAGACTTATCAAAATTTGTGTATGCAGTGAAAGTAGAATTTACAGGGAAATGTATAGTGCTTAATACATATATTAGAAAAGAAATCAGATCTAATCAATCATCTAAATTTCCACCTTAGGAAACTAATAAAACTAGAGCAAATTAAATCCAAATTAAGCAGAAGAAAAGAAATAAGAATTAGAGCAGAAATCAATGAAATTAAAAACAGGGAAATCAATAAAGTCAACTAAACCATAATCTGGTTCTTAAAAAATAGCAATAACATTGATTAGCCTCTAGCAGGCTAACTTAGGTAAAAGGAGAGAGGATGCCAATTGCTAATACCAGTAATAAAAGAGGAAACATCACTACAGATGCTATGGAAATTAAAAGGATAATAAAAGGATATGATGAACAAGTCCATGATCACAAATTTAATAACCTAGATGAAATGAACTCATCCTTGAAAGATACTACCTACCAAAACTCATATGAAAAGAAGCAGATCTGAACAGGCCTATATATATATTTAAAAAATTGAAACAATAATTAATAACCTTCTAAAACAAAAAACACCAGGCCCAAGTGGGTTCACTAGTGAATTCTAGCAAACATTTAGTGAGGAAATTATTCAATTCTCTACAATCATTTCAGAGGATAGAAGCAGAGGGAATACTCGCTAACCCATTCTATGAGGTCAGTATTATTACCCTCATACTAAAATCAGACAAAGACAGTACAAGAAAAGAAAACAAGAGGCAATTATCCCTCATAAATATAGATGCAAAATCCTCAAAAAAATATTAGCAAATTGAATCTAAAAATGTATAAAAAATTATATTCCGCTACCAAGTGAAATTTATTATAGGTATGTAAGGGCCAGTTCAACATTTGTAAATCAATTAATAATAGAATCCATACATCAGGTGATCATATCAAAAGAAGCAGAAAAAGCATTTGATAAAATTCATCACCCATTTGTGATAAGACTCTCAGTAAAGAATAGGAATGGAGGGGAACTTTTTCAAATTGATAAAGACTACCTACAAACACCTACAACTAACATCATATTTTATGACGAGAAACTTGAAGCTTTCCCACTAAGATCAGGAACAAGATAAAGATATCCGTATTCACCATTTCATCTCAACCTTGTACTGTGAGTCCTTGCTAATGAAATTAGGCAAGAAAAATAAAAGAAAAGGTATACAGATTAGGAAGAAAGACATACAATTGTCATTTGCAAATTGCATGGTCTTCTACAAAGAAAATCCTGCACTCCACCCCCCAAAAAAAAAATTGACAAAAAAAAACAACTACTGATAAGTGATTATAGCAAAATTGAAGATACAACTTTGAACAAATGGAATTTGAAATTAAAAACACAAAATCATTTATATTTGGCCATCCAAAATTATATACTTAAGTAAAAATCTAATAAAAATATGTATAAGATTAATATAAGGAAAACTGATCGATAATTTTTTTTTAAAAATTAAATAAATGGAGAGATGTTCTGTTAATGAGTAAGGAGACTTAATGTTGTCCAGATGTCAGGTCTTCCCAACATGATCTTTAGGTTCAATGCAATTCCAGTCAAAATTCCAACAAATTATTTTATAGATATCAACTGATTCTAATTTATGTGGAGGAGCAAATGATCAAGAATACTGAACATAATATTGAAGGAGAAGAACAAAGCTGGGGGACCAAAACTACCCAATGGTAAGATTTAATATAAAGCTACAGTAGTTAAGACTGTGTAGTATTTTTGAAGGAATAGATAAATCAATCAATAGAAAAAATAGAGCCCAAATGTAGACCACTATAAGTGTAGTCACTAAATGTGACAAAGGAACAAAGGCAATACAATGGAGCAAAGATAGTCTCTTTAACAAATGATACCAGAAAAACTGGACATCACAAGAAAATAATGAATTCTCACATACACTTTATATCCTTTAAAAATTAACTGAAAATGTATCATAATTCCAAATTTAAAATGCAAAACTATTAAATTCCTAGAATTTAACACAGGAGAAGAACTAGGTGACCTTGAATATGGTGATGCCTTTTTAGGTAGTACAACACCAAAGTTATGATCTATGAAAGAAATAATTGCTAAGCTGTACTTTGTTAAAATTAAAAATGTCTGCTCTGTGAAAGACAACGTCAAGAGAATAAAAAGACAAGCAAGAGACTGGGAAATAATACATACAAAAGATAAAGGACTATCCAAGAAATACAATTGACTCTTAAATTCAGCAATAAAAAGACAAACAACCCTATTGGAAATGGGCTAAAGATCTTAAACATCTGATCAAAGACATACAGATGGCAAACAAGCATATTAAAGAAGCCTCCACATCATGTCATCAGAGAAATGCAAATTAAAACAACAATGAGATATTATGCATGCCTATTAGAATGATCAAAATCTGGAACAGTGACAATACCAAATACTGATAAGGTTGTGGAGCAACAGGAACTCTCATACATTGCTAGTGGGAATGCAAAATTGTCCGGCCACTTTGAAAGATAATTTGTTGTTTTTTACAAAACTAAACATACTCTTACCATAGTATCCACCAATCCCTCTCCTTGCTACCCAAAGGAGTTAAAAATGTGTTTCCAGAAAAACCTGTATGCCAATGTTTATAATAGTGTTATACACAATTGTCAAAACTTGGAAGCAATTGAAATATCCAGTAGGTGAATGGATAAACTGTGGTACATTTGGACAATGGAATATCATTCGCTACTAAAAAGAAATGAGCTAACAAGCCATGCAAAAACATGAAGGAAATTTAAATGCTCATTACAAAGCAAAAGAAGTCAATCAGAAAAGCCTGCATAATTTATGATTCCAACTGTATGACACTCTGGAAAAGGCAAAGCTATACATACAATAAATAGATTAGTGGTTGCCAGGAGTGGGAGTTGGAGTAGAGAATAGTCAGAGAATAGAGGTTTTTAGAGTAGTGAAGATACTCTGCATAACATTAAATTATGCATGACTTAACAACAGAGATACATTGCGAGAAATGCGTCAGCAGGTGATTTTGTTGTCCTGCAGACGTAGCATAGATTGGATGGTATACTCTAGTACTGTAATTGTGTGCTATACAACTGGAAGTGCAGTAGGTTAGTTTACAGCAGTTCTGCCACAAATGCATGAGTAATGCATTGCACTATAAAGACATAAAGACTGCTATGATGTCACTAGGTGACAGGAATGTTCCAGCTCTATTACAATCTTCTGAGACCACCATGGTACATGCATTCTGCTATTGTCCAAAACATCATTATGCATGCATGACTGTATAATGATAGATATACATCATTATACATTTGTCAAACCCAGAGTACATGACAAGAGTGAATCCTAAGGTAAACAATGAGCTTTGGGTAATTTTGAAGTGTAGGTTTATCCTTATTGAAAAACGTACCATTCTGATGAGTGATGTTGATAATGGGGAAAGCTATTCATGCTTGTGTAGGGGTGGGAAGTATATGAGAAATCTCTGTACCATCCTCTCAATTTTGTGGTAAACCTAAAAATTCTCTAAAAATGACATATTTTTTAAAAATCATATTACATTAAAATGATAAACAAAAATAATTTTCAGAATGCATTTTGAACAAAATTTTAAAATTTCTCTAAGGATAATTATTTCATTAGTTTTTCTTCAAAGTCAGTGACCCTCGTCCATTATCATTAAAAAAATCAGATTTTTTTTTAATTAAGTTTATTGGGGAAAACATTGGTTGATACAATTATACAATTTTCAGGTGTACATTATAATTTAACATCTGTATATTCTATTGTGTGTTTACCACCCAAAGTCCAATTTCCTTCAGCTACCATATATTTGATTCCCTTTATCCACTTCACCCTCCCCCTATCTCTCTATATGTGATCCCCTTTACCTCATCAACCTCTTCCCTCCTCCTCCACTCTACCCTCTGATAACCACTAGTCTATAGTCCATGTCCATGAGTCTCTGTTTGTCCTGTTCCTTTGTCGCTTTTAGGTTTATACCCCACATATAAGTGATATCACATGATTTTCAACTTTTATGTCTAGTTTATTTCACTTAGCATAATTATCTCAAGTTCCTTCCATGTTGTCACAAATGGCTGTATTTCATCTCTTCTTATGACTGAGTAATATTCCATTGTATATACATACCAGAGCTTCTTTAGCCAATCATCTATCATAGGACACATCAATATTATTGCTTCCATGTCCTGGCCACTATGAATAATGCTGCTATGAACATTGGTGTGCAAATATCTTTTTGGATATGATTTTTTAAGTCTTTTGGATAAATACCCAGTAGAGGGATTGCTGGATTATATGGTAGATCAATTCCTAATTTTTGAGGAATCTCCATACTGTTTTCCATAGAGACTGTACCAATTTGTGGTCCCACCAACAGTGTATGAGGGTTCCTTTTTCTCCACATCCTCTCCAACATTTGTTATTACATATCCTGTTGATTATAGCCATTCTAACAGGTGTGAGATGGTATCTTGTGGTTTTGATGTGCATTTCTCTAATAGCTAGCGATGCTGAACATATTTTCATATGTTTGTTGGCCATTTGTATGTCCTCTGAGAAGTGTCTGTTCAGATCCTCTGCCCATTTTTTGATTAGGTTGTTTTTTTTGTTGTTGTTATTATTGAGATGTATGAGTTCTTTGTATAAAAAAAAATCATATTCTTACAAGTTGTACCTCTTTTTTATTTCTGTACTACACCTCACATTTTTAGTTAAAATATGTTCTGTCTGTGTAGTTATTAGAAAGTTACTTTAGAGAAGACTTACAAAAGATGAAGCTCTATGCAACTCCCCATAGTGATTGTGTGTAACGAAAAAGAAAATGAAGATTCCATCTGAGGAAACTGTAGCTAAACAGGTCAGTTACTGGATATTGCTGGTAAAAGTCCTCTGGGTAGATGAGGGCATTGTTCTTTAGAATCCAGGAAGATTTTATCAGTTTTCAATTGACAGTAAAAATTCAGAATTAGTCATGGTAAGCAGAAGAATCAATTAGTAGCCTTTGGCCTTCTAACCTTTTTAAAAACTCTGCCAGATACCCTATACAGAAACTACTGAATTAAAATGTAATCTGCAGGAACTTCCAATGAAGAGGAAAATAGAGAATTTCTGTTATAATCTAATGTCAAATTAATCTTCAATATGCTAAACAAAGCCCACTATTTTGACAACTGATCTAGTATGGAGATTTAAAAAAGTCTACATGACAATGTCTGCATGATACTTAAATATTTCCCTTAATGCATTGTAGAACAAACGTTAGACTATGTTTTGATAGATTTTGGGTGAAGTTAGAGTAGTTTATTCAACTGAAATCTTAAATATCTAAACCTGCATCATTCTAGCTACGATGCCAAAATCAACTTATTCAAGGTCAAGTTTCCAGCTTAAATATTTCCCTAAGGAAGAGAGAGAGAGAGAGAGAGAGAGAGAGAGAGAGAGAGAGAGAGAGAGAGAGAGAGAGAGAGAGAGAGAGAAATCATTTAATGGAGCAAATGTAGCTCTATTTTGTATGTGCTACTTTAGCCAGGTGAAATCTGTCTGGAAGTATTTTAATTGTGCCACAGGCAATGGAAAAAAGTTAGTCATTTATAGAGGAATAAAGGGGACCCAACTAGTCCTGGTTGCAAAGTTGTCAGAAACCCTGCAGCTTTTGGAGTTCAAGGCAGCCCAGACACTAATGAGATAAACAGTTTTCACACATCTGTTAGAAACAGACACATTTCCTCATGTATCAGTTTTTCTTCACTTCTACTGAACCACTGGAGCAGAGGAGACAGACTGGTTTGCAGATAACTCATGGCAGCCACATACTTGGGCTGAACATAACTTTGTCCACATCCTTTGAGCTATTGTTATGTACAAGTGGCCCCATTCACAAAGAACATTTAATCAGCCGCTCCCTCATCCATACTTGGCCATGTCTCTTTCTATCCCACCCTAGGAAAAAAGTAGTACTTTAAATTTTGCTATAATTAATATTGGAGTGAAACAATTGATAATTTCTTCAAGACAGAAACTTCATATATACATTCTGCTATATGATACTTAGAAAATGATTTTATGTGATTATGCAATACAATTTTCTTCTAATAAGTTTTTCATATTTTCAGTGGGTTTCTATATATTATTAGCCTAATGTTACATAAATATGGATATTAATATACATTCGGTGAAAGCCTAAATGGCAATGTTATTATCAGCACTTTGTTTTTTTCCTTTATTGTATATTATATATGAGCAAAACATATATCTTGGAATTATATGTACTTAATGTCATACTTTTCCCCAGTGTCATCTATAGGCATATGCTGTCATTGTTTTGAGATACTCTTTCTCTACTTTTAACTTGGGGGCAATTTATTGACCTTTGCTGAAGAAATCCATCTCCTCCACCACCAAAACAGTGTGTCACACATTGTAAAAGTTGAAAACTCCAACTGACAATAAAAAAATCTTTAAAATTTACTCCCTCGGTATACTTAAATCGGTATACTTGATGTAAATGTTATTTTCTATGAACTCCCTTGATTTTAAGTCACATAATTTAATCTCCTTACAGATCCATATTTTATGATTTTAGTGTTACTTCCCCAGTAGTCACAATGTATTCTTGAATTGCTTTTCAAACACGTGTCAGATTTTGAAATGCATTTACCCACAAATTCAAAGCCTCCCTTTTCTGTGGGTCCCAAAACAATTCCTGAAAATTAAGGGCAAGGGGAGTTCTTGAGGGATACTCATGTTTAAAGAGAGCCTATAAAACTGATGTGGTAAAAACTGAGATGTAACTGTCCTCTTCATTCTGTTCAACCCCCTTCATGTCTTCTTTGAAATTGCATTTCAAATTGCTGACCTGTGATATGCTCACAACATATTTCAAACTTTGTTAAAAAAAAAAAAATCACTTCCCTTGGGATGACTCTATCTTTGCTCAGGTAGAGGAAATAATTGTCTTTCTCTACTCATGCAGCATTTTGCACTTAAATCTGTTATGATTCATATTACTTGTTGTATTGCAATTGTGCATATATATTATATTTATCCCTCGCCAGAGAGTGAGTTTCCTGTGGGCAGGAAATATATCCTACTGTATCTTACATACTGAATGCTGAAAAATCTGTATTGGTTTAATTATTAAAAAAGTAATCTGTTATACTTTTTATCTGCGTCAACATATATTCTGCTATTATTAAGTAAAGTTGTACTTAATCACAATTCACTTCCAAATTAATATTATACCTGAAATGAACCAGTGGTGGAGCCATGACATAATGCATGAAGAGAATTAGTGAATGGTCACCTGTATAACTTTTATGTTTTAGTCTGTTTCTTTTAATGTCATTTTAAAAGCATACATATTAAGTTTTTCAGTCCCATCTGACTGCCTAAAGACTATTTTGCCCAATCTAGAAGCCTACTCTGAGAGAATATCAATGGGTTTTTTTGTTTTGTTTCATTTTTAGAATTTGAAAATAGAGTAGCCTTCTTTTTTTATGCCCCAAAGACAAAGCAAAGGGAAACATGGAGCTCAGATGCTTGCCTTATCTGTGGTTCTTTCATCTCCCTATGCCTTTATAATATAGCCTTGAGGGGTCAACTAAAACCTTACTCACAGATCATTTCAAACACCTCACTCTCTTTCTCTCCAGATTTTCCCTTCTTTCAGGAGTGAAATTTCCCATTGTTTCCTGCTAAGTAGACATTGCTACATCATATGGTACAGATTTTCCATTCTATTACTGATAATAAAACCCTAGGTCTTTCCCTCCAATTTCTGGTCCTCAGCATGAAGAAAAGCTTTTAGAATATGTGCCTGAAGTGATTAGCTCTTACGATAGAAAGTCTGACTTTCAAAAACACTATTTTGGTAATGGACAGCAAAACTTATCATGGAAGACAAAAGCAGACAGAGATTTTTATTTTTTCTTTGCAGTTCATCTGTCCTAATTCTGGAGACTACTGACTGAGCTCTCTAACAGGAAAAGATCATTCAGGGAAGTGTGAATAAATGAAAACTCTTAAATATGATTGAAATTTTCATCTTGATACAATAAGTCCCAGTAAATGAGTACTTATTTTGTGCCAGTCCCAGCACTGACTTCATATATAATGAATATATGTAATAATCCTCATCATGGCCATATGAGTTAAAAATTGAGACTGCTGTCTTTCAGTAGGTCACAGGGCTGTCCTGGAAGAAAATAAATGGCAGCAAATGTTATTGATTTGCAAAGAATCTCTTCTATAAATCATATTTTTATGGTTTACAATGTTTCTTTGTGTTAAATTCCTATTGTGAGATGAGTGCTATCCTAATTACTTTAAGAACAATAAAAAAAGTTATCCACTTACTCTTAAGGAAACTGAACATACATTACATGAGAAACATCAAAAGCTCTGTGTAAAGTAATATATCAAAAAGTTCAAGTAGTTTATGTGTTTATGTCAAATATAATTATATATTTTCAATCATCGAAATGAGCAAACTTTAAAAATGCTTCAAATTAAAGGATCTGTCCACCTTATTTTCAAGTGAAATTTTGTGAAAAAAATCACAAAATATTAATATTATTATCATTAAATTTTGCAATAGTTTTTAAAAAGGAAAATACATTTCAATATTAAATATTAGAATCTGATTAATTACAACTACATGGTTTGGAAATAATTTAGTTAGAATTCTTGAGAATAATATTTTCATGGTTTTTAAATGTTATTTGTCTTTTTAAAATTCATTGGGATAACATTGGCTAATAAAATTATATAGGTTAGAAGTGTACAATTCAATAAACATCACATACACATATATATGTGTGTGTGTGTGTGTGTATTGCATTGTGTATTCACCACCCAAAGTCAAATTTTCTTGTCACCATATATTTGACCCCCTTTACTTTACAAACAATAAAACTCACAGACACAGACAACAGTTTAGTGCTTACCAGGAGCAAAGGGAGAGAGGAGGAAATAGATAAGGGAATAATATTTTTAAAATTCTAAACATATCCAAGAAGAGAGGATCCAACAGAAGAGAGAGAGTAGTTTGGGAGACCTTCAGGGAAGAGCAAGTATTCCAGTGGAAAAACCAATATACAACAAGCTCATCAGGGGAGTCAGCCGGGGGTACCTAATTCTGGCATTTGCTTCTAAGCTTTATGATCTTGAACAAGTCACTTCACTTTTTTGACCATCTGTAAAATGAGAAAACTGAACAAAGAGATCTGAAAGGAATCTTCCTTTCCTTAGCCACATAACTATACTATCTAATAAATTGTTTCGCATCAATATTTAACCAACAAGTTTGACATAGATGAGAAAATTGGGCAAAAATCCAACCTTGGGAGCAGTTTGTATAGTTGGATAATGAGCTTTTCTCTGGTAGTGGAAAGTCAGAACCTGAACTGGGTGGTGCATTAACCCTCTAAGTTGTCCCACAATCTTATACTCTCTACTTTTTCAATGTGCACTAGTTTCTGAGGTGATGATCATATAGCCTGGATAGAGCATGATTGAACAGAAGTGGGGCATACCCAATTTATAATTTATTTCAAAAAATTTATTTCAAATGCCTTTCTTGAAACAAGTCAAGCTTTATTTTAAAATAAAGCTTGGAAAGCATATTAATATGTTTTCCAAATGTAACAATGAAGAAGATGAAAAGCTTTTTTTCCCCCCACACTATATTTGAGAAATAATGACAGTTAGCTAGAGTTGAATGGCAAACTTACCTCTTTGAATGTAAGTGCAAATTCAGCAGATTCTGTGAATATGTCAAATCTGTGATTTGAAAAAAAAAAAGCTATTTGAAAAGAAAACTGACAGGTTCAAGCCATATGATCTAGCTTGGGTTCCTATACCCAAAATATTTTTTAAGGAAATGACAGTTTGGAAAATAGTTGCCTTTAGTTTATTTCTCAGGTTAACATTATTACTGTGTCCCTACATACAGTCAAATGAAAACCACAACTTTGCTCTCTGTGTTGCCAATCTGAGTCAAGTCCTCTTCTTTTGAGAAACAGAATAGAATGGTTGTTGTACCCACAGATTGGAGTCGAGACTTACTGCATGAGGGCACTTTATGTGCTTGCAGCTTGTAAGCCAAGTATTCTCATTTACCACATGATAAAAATAGAAGTATCTAGATATTGGGTTCTCATGTGTTCTTTAAAAACACTAAGCATAGTGATCGGCAGGTACAGAGAGTTAATCCTTTCCTTGCAAGACGAACTGGCAATATTTCTAAAACCAGAGGAGCAAGCCAAGCCTTTAAGGTGAGTGGAGTCTGCCCTGTCTTCTGGCCAAAGGGGAAAAGAGCTGCAGGGACAGCTCTGTGTTCAGAGAGTCCTTTTGCTCTGCTTCCTGTGGCCCCTGTGGCTGAACAGATCCAAAATTCAAACTTCTCACTGAGAAAGTCCTCTCTCTTCCTTTTGTTACAAAGATGCAGAGAAACATAAATTCTCATATTATATAATAAAGAAATAACTAAAAAACCACTGGCCTTCAAAACTCCTTACTGTTCTCAATTACATTCCATTTCCCTCATTTTCTTTTCTCTATGCATATTATCATCCAAGCAATATATTTTCATTCTAAAATCTTTTTTTGTATCCAATTTCTTAAATGCAACTTCTAAAGTATTCATTGAATACCCCAAAATGGCAAGGACTTGCTCCTCTTTTTAAGGAGCTTAGAATTAAAATAAATAAGGAAATAAGATATACAGACATGAAACCATTTGCTGCACAAAGTGCCTACACCAGTCTACAGGTCAAGGATCAGGTCCGTGCCAGTATATATGGTAGCCACCAGATACATGTGTCTATTTAAATTCAAATAAAAACATCAACATCTAATTAAATTAAAAATTCAGTTTTTTAATCGCACCAGCTAGCTTCTGTGTGCTCAATAGCCACATGCGGCAAGTGACTACCATACTGGCTGACACAGAAGAACATTTCCATTATCACAGAAAGTTTATTACACCGCACTGATATAGAGTGCTTTGCCTTATGTTTTGCATCAATGATGACTCTGTTTATTAAGTGAACCTTCCTTCAGCAAAATTTCTTCTAACTTTTTATGAAATAAACTAAAATGCAAACAAATCGAGTGGTAATCTAAACTATATGACTGGTCTATAATCAAGGATTTGATTAGGTAAGATTCGAGTTATCTGTAAATGAGATTTTTAGGGGGAATTACAATGGCATTTGTAGGAAAAGCAATTTTATATAAATGTTATCAGCGTTAGAAATTATTCACATGTGTACAGCATAATACAGAACACCTCAGTTTGTGTGTGTGTGTGCGTGTGTGTGTGTGTGCATGCATCTATGGTGATGCTTTCTTATTTGGTACAACAGCATTTCACCCAAAAATATATAACAGATGTCTGTTTAAAAACAAAATAATAATAATAACCACAACAAAACTAAATAACCATGCTCATGGCAACGGATTCATTTGTTTGAACAACAGTCTCATACCTGAATATTAATTATGAGTTAGCGAAAGGTAAGAATGAAGGGAGAGGTGAAAGAGACATTTCAGAATTTTATAATTGTTCAAGATGTGAGTAAAATGATCTCATTTACAAATATTAAAAACAAAACCAAATGTTCTGCATTTAATCTATTCTGAACTGCCTCCAAATGCTCTGAGTCACAGCTGACTTTACAGAATGTATATATAATGCAGCTTCTGATACCAAAGGGCTGCAAACCTATACATTAAAGTTACTGCCTTTGTGTCCATTTATAACACTATGAAGTGCAGTAATAACACATCTAATGAAACTAAGGTGGGGATACCACTAAGCGAATAAAATATCTTTAAATTCTGACTTGAACTTGGTATTTTTCAAGTGGCCAGAATTGAACAAAGCACAATTAAAAAATAGTCTTTTTCCAAATGTTTGCCACCCCATTGGAGCTCCCCAGCCACTCAGTTAATACTTAACCTCACAAAAGTATTGTCAAAGTGTTTGCTAGTAGAGTAGGTCTTGCTTTCCATAGACTTTAAACATGACAGAACCCCTTTGGTTGGAAAATATTGGTTAAGGTACTTAATTCAGTGCCTGGACATCTCTGTACCTGAAACCATTCCATGGGTTATTCATTGTCTTCTCAAGGTCGGGAATCTTTTCTCGTGGACTGTCTCAATACAAAAATTAAAGTTACCTAGACTACTGTTGTCAGGCAATCTAATTAAACCCACCAGATATCTCACTTCAGGTTACAGGACTTCCTAGACTCCTTCTACGAATAAAATATGGAACGATAGAATACCAACCCTTCATGGAGAGGTTGACAAGTAGAGTTTTAAAATTATTTTTGATAACTATAATGGAAGGTATAAGGATAAATTAACTAAAAAACATTTAGACAGTGATGTACAAGATTATTCTGTCTTTGTATTGCTCTCAAATATATTTATTAATTACTGCAAAGTTTCTTAATCTAGCTGAAAATGTTATTCATTCACCATGCTAAATATAACAGTAAAGCTAAAAAGTACCATGTGTGATATTTCAAATAGACATACTATTTTACTTTTACTTTCTTATGAATATGCACATAACGATTAATATAAGCAATATGACTAAGTAAATATTTGAATTATCTTTTAAACATAGTCCATTGCTTTTAAAATAACATAAGGATAGACACAGAGGTTATTATGCTGAATGAAATAAGTCAGACAGAGAAAGATAAATGCCCTATGATTTCACTTATATGTGGAATCTAAGGAACAAAATGAATAAACTCATCAAAAACAGACTCAAATGTAGAGGACAATCTGGTGACAGCCAGATGGGAGGGAGGTTAGGTGTCCAGGAGAAAGGGGTGAAGGGTTAAAGAAGTACAAATGAATAGTTGATAGATGGTCAAGAGGATAGGAGCACAGCATAGGGAATGCAGTTAGCATTAATATAATGCTATGTGTAGAGCCAGAGGAGAGAAAGAACAGTCAAGAGGGTTGTTCCATAGACTATGTAAATGTCTAACCAATATACTGTCTACTTAAAACTAATAACAAAATAAAATTAAAAAATAAAATTAAATAACATAAGGTCATATTCTGATGTAATATTCTGAAACTGAAGTTAAAAAATAAAATCCAAAATCATTCAATAGTCTGTAGCATTTAGAAGCAAGAAATCCTTGCCACTAAAATATTTTCATATATTGAATAATTTTTGTATTTAGAGTTTGGAAAGATTTAAGTCAAATAGGAGAATTTCTAGTTTCTTCAATTTTAAACAAATACTTTTAAAGTATTTTATACCCTGATTCTAATGTGTTTCAAATATGTCAGCTGTGCATGTGGTTTGATTAGTTTAAGCACATAGTACGTATATGAAATTTATATATAAATTTAAGCAAATTACACATATATGAATATATCATTATGTATTATTTATGTTGTTTAATTGCTTATTCTGAAAATATGTATGACTGAGCAGAAGAGAGGCACTCATTTGAATCAAAACATTTATTAGAATGGTTAAGTCACTTTATAAATCTAAAATATAAGTAATTGTCTTGTTTTTTAAAGAAAGGGAAAAAATATTTTCAGATATCAGTGACTACATTTTCTTGTTCATCTTATTTGTTATGGTTTAAGTTTTTCATATAACTAATTATTAAATATTTAATATTTACATGACACTGTCTGTGTTAATATATTTATACACTCATGTTTCCATAAGAACTGATGTATATAAATGTATGACTATAATGACCCTCAGGCTGAAACTTAAGACTTGATACAATTAATCACTGTAGTTGATATAATGCTTACTAGAGTCAATTAATTTGCCTTTGAACTTTATTTTAACCCTACCCTGCAGTGTGTTTAATTCCTAGTTTCTTATGCAATTTATCTTATAATATAAAATAATATAAAATATTAGATCTATGTATATAAATATAATAAATATACTAATATTACTATAATGTATTTGTATATGCAAACTAAGTTTATCTTTTTTGTAATTTTGATAACTTTTTTTCAAAATAAATTATTTTCCAAATTTAGAAATTCAACTATAGTATTTTAAAACAACTTAATTATTATAATTAATTTTATCAAAGGAAACAAAGTAATTCAATCACATTTTGAGCACAATTAGAGCACAAATAAAAAATTTACTCTGCCATTTATAACTCAAATAAAAAAGGTTTTCCTATCCATTTTTATTATCTCAATTAATGAATTTTTATGTTATGATGACATAAAATGCTCAAACTTTTGAAGTTTCCTCCTTCCAGCAGCAAAAAAATAAAAAATGGTAAATATACTTTATTGATAAAAAATTAAATATTGTCTTATAATTTGTTTTTATTCAAATATGATGATTAAGTACTCATTTCTGATATTTCTATTTTTTTAGTAATGCATTTTATAATGATATTTTTTCTTAAAATTATCCACAATTACACACATACATTTATGTAAACTAAAGCATTTTTTAGTTCACAATCCACAATACGGCTCATAAGAACAGTTCTATATTTTTTCTCATTGTATCTTTAATGGCTATATTTGATTTTAAAATTTTAATTTGTGTAATTATCAATTTATTGGCATATCTTTAGGTAAAATCTCGAAAGTTCGATCACGGAAGACAATATTATATTATGGTAAACTCTAAATATTATCTTACATTAGAAAATGCACTACTCAAATAAAAAGTCAACATGTTCCAAAATAAACAGTCAAAGGAGGAATTTATGAAACATTGTTTTTTCATTCCTAGAAATTCTTAATGATCAGACTAAGTTGCACTCTTGACACTTCCTCTCTCAGCTTACCAACACACACTTCAAGGCTGCAATAACTAGATTAAAGTAATAACACAGCAAGTGTAGCTCCAGGCTACAGTTTTAGCTGACACAAGTCATCTTTCACCGGACATACTATACGGTCTGTAACACAAGATGACTTTCTCTGGAAAAGCTAGTGTTTGCCAAGCTGAGTTACTTTATATGCTGTCATAAATCTGCAGCTAGCTACCAAAAGTTTTTGAGAGTCTGATAAAACAGGGCTGATGTATTTAAAAGATCTTAATTATATTACTAAATCATGTCATCTTTAACCAGCATACCTTACTGTCAGCTAATCTTGTTTACTATGGGTTCCTGAGGATTTTTGGCTGCAGTCTAATTTAGGTTCATTTGTTCATTTAGAATTCTAGACTTGTCTTCAATTTGGAAAAGTCAAACTAGTAGTTTAAATGCAAAAATAAAGAAACAGTATATCTGGTTGGGTTATAAGAGGTTGTGACAAAATCTACCTGCATCATAAAATTATTCTAACTGAATAGAAAAATATATTTTGCATAAAAATTTAGTATTTGGTTTTTACTAATCTGCTTTCATGAATATTTTAACAAACAGATATGAATCATTGATTGACTATCTACACATCTGTAGGAAAGCCCATTTAAAAAGTCATGTATGGTGTTGTCATCATTTAGTTGGTAATGTTGAGTCTAAAAAGAAGTATAAAGTAAACTATATTTTGAGGAGGGTCAAACCCCATGAGAGATTTTGCTACAGGTATTTCTACTTTATGAAATGTAAACACTAATTTCCCTCAGTCATTAAGAAGAATGAAACATAAGTGATTAAATAATTATGATTAAGAGAAACAGACACTACTTTAATAGAATTTGCCTGAATTTTCTAAAGAAAATAGGGTTATTCTGTACAAATACAGAAGGAAACAATCTGTGAGAACATTCCATTTATGACATTTATTTTTCCTTCCCCATACCTAAATTTACCTTTAAAATATAGGAGAATTATGATTATCTGTCTTTAAATCACATTTTACAGATAAACATATTTTAAAATATTGAAGTATGTACAGTGAAATAGGATTATTAAGAACATAATATACCACATTTTATTTTTCTTCCTTGAATTACTTTGATCCACTAAAACCAAATTGTTGGTATTCTGAAGTACTGTAATACCTTAAAAGTAAACATTATATTTTTACACATAAAAAACAATGTAAATGTATATAAACAAAGGTATTATTGGTTTGATTGTCATACACTATCTAAGAACTTGTAATAGAACAGTAATTTGATTTCTTTGTCTTAGGAGACTATATATTTCTCCTAAGGAATTGTAGCTTAAAGGGCCACCTGGTCCATATGTGTGTGTGTGGGGGGGGGGGGGGGTTCACTTCCACCATTTATTTATATCATGTAAATCCTTGGATTAATGCAAACTAATTTCATATAAATTATTTTTAAATGAGCACTGGTAAATGCAGTAATAATCATTTATGAAGTATTACTAAAGGACACTAGAAGCTACCTCAAAACATGAAATAGCTATCTTTAAATTTGTTTTTCCAATAGTCAACAATGTAGGTGATTAACAAATATAATAATTTTATTACATGAAATTTTGAGGAAATTCTTATTTTTATAAAACTATTTGAGCTATAAAATATATATTAAGTACTTAAATCTAGGGAAGGGTCTTCTGAGTTCCTGTTACCTGATTGCATGGTTCTTGACTAATTCAAACAAACAGTTAATATAAAAAAAACCCAGGTAACAATGCCGTCTACTCATAAAACCTAGACAGAGATTAATCACTTACTATTGAGGATGGGAGTAAATTAGGCTGTATTTCATGGAGACATAAAATTGGTCAGTTTTTCAATTCTGTTCAAAGAAGAATAAGAAAGGTTATACCTAAAAATAGCCCCACACTTATCTCAAGAACAAAGACTAAATCAGTGGAGTGACATTTGTTGTTACCATTTAGAACCAGAACATGAGTTAGAAAAGTTGGAGTCAGCGTACTTGTCTTCAGGATGTTTGGCCATGTCTGATGTATTAAGACATCATGTATACATGATATGTTTGTATGCATGTGTACCTGTATGCAGTATGCATGTGTGCATGTCTGATGTATGGGTGAACACATAAAGTATGTTTGTGATGCATGTGGGCCTGTCTGGTGTATGTATTGTGCATGCTGTATATATGTATACAGTTAATAAGATTTGTCTTATTTTTCTTTGTTTGAGGACAGCAGTTTCCCTCACGTTTGCATTCTTTCTGTCACTCTGCAAGACAAATGAAAGACCCTGAATATATATAATGTACAAAATAATGTAAGACATTGCCGTTCTTAGACCAAAGAGATGCTAGCTTTGAGACAAATTTTTCACTTCAAGTTGTCAAGTTTTTAATATCATTTGGTGCTGCTTTTTCCTCTAGCATGTTTTAGTTCCCTTAATTCACTTTTTCTGACCCCAGTTAAAATAAAATAACTCGTCTTTGCCTTTTCTTACATCATCTTTTCTCATCCACCCTAATTCTTTCTCGTATTGCCTTTCTCTTTTTTACCTATTGTTCTGAGATTTATCCACTTATCTCATTAAATATTTCTTCTTTTCTGAAGACTCTTCAAATTTTAGGTGCTACATAAGTTACCTTTTAGAAAATTGTGATCATAATAAAATGGGGAATAATGATTTTGACTAAACATTTCAATTTAATATTCTCTTTAAGAAATCACATTATGGCTATTGAAATAAGTTGTAGACACATTGCCATAGTTTTAGAAAAGTCATTTTTACGTCATTCTAAGCCATTAGTATACTGTGATTACATTTTCTGTTAGCAGGTATCAGATTTTACAAGTTTCTTTTTTGCAAGTGGTTTATTACTGAATTATAAATATGTCAGCAGTAAATTTTAATTTTTTTTCTTTTTCTCCTTTAAATTCTTTTTTTTTTTCCTTTTTAAACAATATGATAAAGGATTCTAAATGATCACTGGTCATGGATTTTAAGCAATATCAGACTCTAAGAATTTTAGGGTTCTTAAAATGTTCTTGTTAGAACCATTGCTTACAATGTAGACCTGGAAACAAACAACTTGAAACAAAAAGTAGAGAAATGGCATCAAAAATTATATGAAAATAGCATTGTATCACTACATCTCTGCATTACAAGTTTTATTCAACTGACTTATTTCAAAATATACTTAAATCTAATTTCATTTTTTCAATCTCTGCAATATATTTTTAATTTTTTAAAATATCCCCTTAAAAAGCACCTACCCTTCTGCAGTCTTGAGGATTGTTTCTATCCCATTTCCTTCTGTTAAACTAAATTCATTCTTGCCTAAAGGTACAAATATACTTATATGTGCAGAGACTTCAATAATTCATGTTTTTGACATCCAGACATTATATGACCCGCTGAATATTCTTAATTAGTTGGAGATGGAAGCATCTGTATGAATTCACAAATTATTTTAAATATGCTTTTAAATATTTTAAATTAGAGCTTCCAATTAAAATTGTACATGTCACATTGTCTCATTTCCTTCCTCTGTTCTTTTTAGGAGGCACAGCCTCAGCTGAGCAAGCCTCATTGATGTGAGCTGAGCTCAATTAGTTTCTGATGTTCTGCCAAATTGCCTCATTACCTGTCACGCAAACACCACTGACACTTTTAAAGTTGGGTTCTTTACATCCATATTATTCTCTTTAGGCCTCCCAAAATTATTCTCATTAGAGTAGTAAAAATAAGCAATATGATAGTAAACAGTAAACCAATATGTTTGTAATGTAAATAATGGGGGGGGGCAGTGATGTGACTTATAAATCAAGCGTGTAGTCACATGCATGCACACGACACACACACTCATGAAAGATTTTTAAGTTATGTGAACTGTTGGTCCCGCACAAAATCTTTAGAGGTTTTTTATGACTGCTTTGTCCACTGGATTTCCCAAGTTGCTTATAGTGTATTGATGATCAGAGAAAATAGGAGTTTTCTATTCTGTATGTATTTGAATTTAAAATGTGCTTCATCCTAGGATCATGAAACACACATCTCAAGTATCCCTCCCTGCACAGAGGGCTTAAAATGGCTTAAAATACACTTAGGCCATATTCTAGAAAAAGTATTAACAAATACTTCAAACAATCTTTATTTGTAAATCCTTCATTAAGGCTGTTTACCACTTATTAAAATATTGACCCTCAGGTAAAGATTTATGTGTTTTTAACCCTTGAATCTTTAGTCACCCAAATGACTTCTTTCTCCCTTGTCCTTTATTTATTGCTTTTTGCACTGGGAAAGAGAAGAACAGAAAGTTAAAATCTAATTAAGAGATAATGTTTTTCAAGGTTAGTCTATACAGATGACACATATTGAAGCAGAGACCTTTTTTTTTTTTTTTCTTTTTCCTGAATGGCTGGCAGAAGATCATTAAACAGAGCAAAAAAAACAAAAACAAAAACAAACAAACAAAAATAACGATTCCATTAACAGCTTCATGATACTGTAAAATATCTAGTTATAATAGTTTCTGTCTTCCTGTGACTGTCAATTCTAGTTGCACATTTACTAAAATGTGTAAAAACCCATGCCCAAGATACACCTCAGACCAATGATGTCAAAATCTTAGGGGGAACTACTAAAGGCAGGAGTGTTCTGAAGAAGCTCCCCAGCTGACTCTCCTGTGCAACCAGGGTTCAAAAGAATCCTTACAGATAAGAGATACTCTTGGCCACAAAGGGTAAGTTTATAGTTTTATTTGGACTTTATCTATTTTTTAAATAAACTTCAAAGGTCATTTTAAAATTAAAATGAACATGAATGTAATTTTGCTTTAAATACTGTTTGACATATCTATGTTTTATTACTAGACTTTGTACTGACACACATTTATGAGTTTTATTTTATTCTGTAATGAAATTCAGGCAATCTATGTAACTAGGTATTTGTGTAACTAAAAATAATTCTTTTTCTCTTTCTGATATGAAATTAAATGAAAGAATTCTCAACGTTTCCTTGGATACAAACTTGGGGTAATTATTAGGTGATCGGACCATCTGAATTTCTCTCCCACTCAAGTTTCACGTTTTCCTTATTATACATGCATTGTTATCAGCATTCTTGGAAAACTTGAATATCCTAGAGTCTGTAAATACAGAACAACAAGCCTTCCAGGAAAGTAAATTTCCTCTTGTGTTATGGGGTTCATGCCATCAGCAAATATCACTACCCAATTTGCTTTCAGTACACTTTCTACTTAGCGGGGGAAATCTGCAAACACACAGGAGATTACAAGAATAGTACACTGACTGCCCACCACACTTCACTCAGTATGGCACATAATATTCTTACCCTCCACATGTCTCTAACTCCATCATTCTTAAGGTAAGTAGTTCATCAGTGTTTCTGGGAAGAGGCTACAAGGTACACGTAGCAATGTGTGAACAAAGCAATACTTTCACCCATCGCTTTCATTTGTTTGAGTCACAATTTTTAGCTTACAACCAATATTTCAGGAAGGCATAATATTTTAGTTTAATTGAAGGATCGGAGAGTAAAATTAAAGATCACTGTTATAAATTAAATCTTCTTACAATTGACCATTATAAATAGATTTCTCTCTGATAGTTTTCTTTAAGCCTCTCAACTATACATTCAGACTTGCATAATATAAACTCTATGGGTAGGAGTTCCATGTATTCAACTCAGTCAAAGCAGAGCTAATAGTTTCAGAAATGTTTCTCTAAATGTAGAGTGAAAGGTAAAATTACATAACTCCCTTCCAATTCTAGGTGGCCTTGGCCTGGCCTTATTTAGATATTCCATGGGATGGGAAGAATGGTGGAAAGAAAGCATACCTTTCTTTCAGAGCCTTCTCTGCGGCAAAGGCAGATGGCAGTTTTTAGACACATTGTTACAGAGGCAATTACAGAGTGGCTGACTATAATTTTTGTCTAGCCAAAGTTAAATGAACCAAAGAGTGAGGAAATCCATGACCGACAAGATTAGAATTTTATGCTAGTTGACCAAATAGCTCCTCCTTTGATATCTGCTTGAAGTTGAGCATGTCGAGGGGATGCAGACCTAATACCCAGCCTTTATTTGCAAACCGTGCTAATATTTTAAATGGTGATGCTGTATGACTTCCAGTGTTTGATAATTTCATGTTTTGAGCTCTTCTGTGGGACCACTGGTCATAATTAAGACCCACTGTATATTTACATTGCTGCTGCTTTTCAGTATCTTGAAAAATTCTTAGTGCACAGGAAGTGACCAGTCTGGTAAAGTGTAGTGTTGCCCTAATGTTTGTGTGCATTATGATCACATGGGGACTTTCGAAAATGCACATACTTGGTTTCCTTTCCTTGGCAAGATTCTGATTCCCCAGTTAAGTAGTGTTGGGATGTGGGGGAAATGAACAGAGAACCTGTTTTGTTTTTCTCCTGCTTTTAGATCATTGGAGCTGGTTCCAATCTCCTGCTCTTCTGATCACATTTCGAGAAACTACAAGGAAAAAAATTGAACCAGGGGCCCAAAAACTATGTGTCATTTCACTGTCACGTCCTGTGTGATGTTTCAGTTCCTCATCAGTTTCCCTGTCTGTGATGTGGAATTAAAAGTGACAATAATCAAAATGTCATGGCATTGGCAGAAAAACAGACATACAGAGCAGTGAAACAGAATTGAGAGTCCAGAGTAAACTCATGTTTACATGGGCAAATAATTTTTGACAAAAGAGCCAAAAACATACAGTGAAAAAAGAAAGCCTATTCAATAAATGGTGCTGGAAAAACTGGAAAGCCACTTGCAAAAAAAAAAAAAAAAAAAAAAAAAAATGAAACTAGACTGTTGTTTATCACCATTCACGAAAATTAACTTAAAATGGATTAAGGACCTGAATATAAGACTGAAACAATAAAGTGCAAAGAAGAGAACATTGAAATTAAACTCACAGACCTTGGCCTTAAAGAGGATTTTATGAATTTGACCTCAAAAGCAGGGGAAGTAAAAGCGAAAATAAATGAATGGGGCTACATCAAATTAAAAAAGCTTCTGCACAGCAAAACAAACAAGCAAACAAACAAACAAACAAAAAACAAAAAACATCAAGGAGGTAAAAAGACAACCATTGAATGAGAAAATACATTTGCAAGCAATGCCTCTGATAAGGACCTAATATTCAAAATATGCAAAGAATCCATACAACTCAATAACAAACAAACAAACAAACAAACAAACTATCCAATTAATAAATGGGCAGAGGACCTGAATGGACATGTCTCCCAAGAAGACATACAAATAGCCAACAAGCATATGAAAAGATGCTCAACATCACTAGCTATTAGGGAAATGTAAATCAAAACCACAATGAGATACCATCTCACCCCTGTTAGAATAGCTGTTATCAACTGGACAATTAATAATGAGTGTTGGAGAGGATGTGGAGAAAAAGGAACCCTCATACACTGCTGCTGGGACTGCAAATTGGTACAATCACTATGGAAAACAGTATGGAGTTTCCTCAAAAAACTAAGAATTGATCTACTATGTGATCTAGCAATCCTTCTACTGGGTACTTACCCCAAAGTCTTAAAAATATATATCTGCAAAGATATTTGCACACTGATGTTCATAGTAGCATTATTCATGGTGGCTGGGACATGGAAGCAACTGAAGCGACCTACTGGATAGAGAAGATGTGGTACATATATAAAATGATATAAGAAGAGATGAAATACTGCCATTTGTGACAATATGGTCCTTGAGATAATCATGCTAAGTGAAATAAGCTGGAGAGAAAAAGTGAAAAACTACATGATATCCTTTATATGTGGTATATAAACCTAAAAGCAATGACCAACAGGACAGAGACTCATGGATATAGGTGATAGATTAGTGGTTACCAGAGGGAAGGGGGAGGGTAAAAAAGGGGTCAAATACATGGTGACAGAAAATCTAACTATGGGCAGTGAACACACAATGCAATATATATATATATGCCTTACTGTTGAATTGTATACCTGAAACTCAATGGATTTCATTAACCCATGTCACCATAATAAAAATTTAAAAAAAAAAAAGTTCAGTTAAATAAGGTTAGATTATATACCATTCCTCTTTTTAGAGAGCCTCAAAATGAAGACACATTGGTTATAAAAGGTTTTTCCATTTCCAGATCTGAGAATAATGATGGCATCAGATAATTTTAGTATCTTAGAGGCCTTCTAATAGAGCTACCCTTATTTTATATGTAAAGACAGAGGCCCTGGTAATTTAATTGACTCGTAATGTCTCTCATGACAAGTTAGTGTTAGAACCCAGATTAAACATTGCCAAGCCTTCTGACTCAGTTCGCTTTTCATTTTATTGTAGTTTGCTGCTTGCCATAATGCAGTGAAAACCATACATATTACTATAATGACTGCTAAAGGAAAAGTAAGTAAATCTTTGCGAGCAAATCCCATTTCCGTGATATTTGTTAATCATGCTATAGGCATTTAAGACATTTTCCATGACGTTTATATCCATCTCTGTTGGAACATACAAAAATTAGCTTTGTGAATATTTACTTATAGACAAAATGTTTATAAGCTCAATATGTGTTCAAATAGTTTAGCTAAATGATAAAACACTTCAAATGCCTGCTCAATCTCCTATTAATAGTGTTCAAATTGAATTTTATTTTGCTTTTTTGCTAAAGGTGAATAATAATGAAATAATCATGATAATGAAGTCATTTTTCAGAAAAGACATTAGCACTTTGAGATTTTACAAGGGTCTTGCCATTTCTCTCCCATATGCATCTTAAATGCATAGCCAACCTTCAGAGTTATTACCCATTTATTAATTAACAATGGCCCTCTTCATTTTTCATCCCTATATACTCTGTTGCTTATCTTGGAATAATTTTGCTATACCTAAGCACATTTATTAGAGAAGATAGAGAGGGGAGAGAAAAAGAAACATTCAGTAAAGTCTATTTTTCCATTCCAAAGCAAGTCCTACAAGATCTCTTGGGACTTATGCTGCTTTGCAGTCCATCTGTGATTGCTGAGCCTCTCAGTCCCTCAATACCAGCTACTTAGTTTTAAGTTATTTTCAGCAAGTTTTGTTACATAGCTTTTTTCTCTAGCAAGTGATCACCTTACTCTGCTTGCCATCCCATCTTATTCCTTTCTCTCTTTCTTCTATCTTTCTTTTTCTCTGTTAAAAAAAAAATACATATGTATGTATTCATTTGACTGTAAACTGTATAAATATTGGCACAAACCTTAACCTCAAAATAATGAGAACACTTGGGCCAGGTCATATAACTCTCTACAACTTACTAAATCAATCAGCTTTCTATATGTGTTTTAAGTTGGCTATTTTTAGCTTAGTAGCCATTTTCCCATTGAAATAACATTTAAATTGTGGCTATGTGGTTGCCTCTTCAAAGTTAATAGATCCAAAGTGGCAAATATCCTTATTGCATACATTAAGAAACAGAGGCTTGTGCACGTTAAGGCCTCCTGAACATGAGTTTCGAAATTCTGCCCCACTACTAGTCATTTATTGTAGTATTTTCGTCAGGATTGCCACACCGTGATTAACCAATGTTATACGACGTGGGCGTGGAACTTCACTCAGTTTATGCCGAAGAATAGACACCTTAGAAAATATAACCTATTGGGCAGCCTGGAGCTTTTTTTCCTACAAATCCTCATTAATACGTTGCAGTAATTAAATACATTGGAAGAAAATCCTTTAAATTAACATGATTTGGTTTGCAATAGGTATAAAATAGTAACAGAGAGTAAGATAATAAAAATTTTCTATGGGTGGCATTTGCTGATTTCTATGGGGCAAATATTCCCACCACAGCTGCAATCAAGCTACCAACATAATGTCAGAGTGTGGAGTTGGGAAGAGGTATGCATAATCAGCTCTGGAAGATTATCTTGCATCCAAAAGGGAGAGGCCACACAGATGGCATTGGAAGAGCCTGTGAAGGCTGCTGCCCAGGGGATCTGCATCACAAGTGGACAATTAAGGTAAATGCAGCAGAGCAAGGTTCTCCACAGCCTTACAAATCAAAGCGTCCTCTGAAAATCAGCACCTTTGGCCTTATTATGGACTGAATGTTTGTGTTCCTCCCCATTTGTGTATTGAGATTATAACCAAAAGTGATTTCAGGTCATGAGAATGGGGTCCTCATGGATGGGGTGAGTGTCCTTATAAAATAAACCCCAGAGAGCTTTCTGGCTCATTCCATCATGTGAGGACACAGAGAGAAGACAGCCACCTATGAACCAGGAAGCATGCTCTCACCGGACATGGACTCAGCCAGTGCCTTAATCTTTGAATCACCAGCCCTCAGAACTGAGAGAAAGAAATGCTTGCTTTTTAAGCCACCTAGAATGCAGTATATTTTTTATAGCAGCTTGAACGAACTAAGACACGTTCATCTAGAAATTTGCTATAAATGCAAAAATCTTAGGCATTTCTCCCACCCTTAATCAGAATCTAGTTTTTTGTAAGATTTCTGAGTGATTTACATTAAATTTTGAGAAGCACTGGCCTACAGAGTTACTTCTATTCTAATATATCCAGAATTTCTGCAGTAGAATGCCCAGCGCCATCAATTTGCCTCAGAATGACACTTGACAACATAGTATGGGATTCACTGCGGCAAAGTTGTGTCCCTCCCCTTCTTCTCAGGTCAATGCATGTCTATCCCTGGGTTAGTGAATTTGCCAGCCAGCTGAACAATTTAGACATTTAAACTCATATCTCTTTGGTGAGAAAATTCTCCTTTATTCATGATGACACAAGAAAAGAAAAGGCTCTCACTTAATGATCCGCCCCCCCAACCCCCACACACACACCCTGTGCATTTTACTCACTTTTTATAAATCAGCCAACATCTTTCCACGGTCAGGGGAAGAGTATATAGAAATATCAGTCACAACTGAAACCTAATGTTAACTAGGCAGAGTGGTTAACAGGGGAGTAGCAATGACAGGGTCAGAAAATTAAAACATGGCAGAAGGAAAGGACTTGCCTTGACAGTAAGGGGAGAAGAAGAAGAAGATGTGGGCCAAACAGATAACTCTTTTTCTTTCTCTATGGGCAGCTTTTGTCCTGCACTGGACATTAGCTACTCTCTACTCCATTCCTGAATTCTCAGAAAATGAAGCAACCCCTCTGTATTTTAACACACTCATACCTCTTCCCATCATTTAGGTCTCCTCTCTCTTAGATCTTGTGTGTCTTATTATTGAAAGATTCCTTAGGAAGGCAAAAGTGATATTGCTAAAAACAATTTGGATTTAGGGAAACTGTAAGTTCATTTCAGTTCTGATACTTGCTGAATGCCTTTAGGTAATTTCTTTACCTCTCTGAGTTTATATCCTCATCTCTGAAATGGTCCTGATAAATCAAAGCTAAAAGAATTCATGAGATCATGAGATTCAAGATCTTAGAGGTGTCTGGTATGTAATTAGAACTTAAGTATAGCATCTCCTCATTCTTATACCATATTATTTAGTGCATGACAAACCCTATACCAGAACTCCTTTCTTGAAAACCAGGGATCTGCAATTGGTCAACTTCACTGGCTTATTGCCAGATGACAGTTTGTCTGAAGCATTTGATTATTTTGCTATAGTTTCCATATAAATAACTTTCTTGTTTCACAGTTATTATTGATTCTAATTTATACTTGCTACTTCTGACAAAGAATCTTGTTCCTTTCTAAAAGCTTGTTCCTTTCTAAAAGGCTATTTAAATAAAAAAAATAAAAAAATAAAAACTTTTTTCTTTCTCAGATGGTGGCAACACTTATCATATTCATTGTTCAGAGCATCCCAAAGTATTGGTTCTGCCACTTACTACCTATAATCTTGGACAAGTTATTTGAACTCTTTGAGTTTCAGCTTTCTTTGATGAAAGTTACCTATGTGGAAGAATAATAAAGTTTAGAAGATAAATATGTACAAATACTAAGTATGGCATATAGTAGTTATTCAATACACAGAATTTCCCCTTTATCCTTTCCTGTTTTAATTTTTTATGGTCTGAGATTAAAAAATAATAACTTTGATTCTACTAAGCTTGCATTCTTAATTTTAGTTATATAATGATCCCCTTTACCTCTCTTTATGCCACATTTAACCATGAATCATTGTTCCTAATTACGAATATCTGTCTTGCAGCTTAACATTCAAAAACAAAATCTGTATCCCCAAGTACTATGCATTGCTTTTATAAGTGTATTATCTTTCTTCATTCAAAGTCCATAAAGGGCTACGCTTTGTGAAAATAAAATGCACTTGCTGATAGCATGCCTTCTAAAAAGATAGAATTTAGGAACAGTACATAAAAGATAGATATTCTTTGAAAGGAAACACTTCAATAGATAATGGAAAATACCAAAACTAAAAATTATTTCATTTTGATCTTGAGTAGTGCAATGTATAAATTTCCTTCAAATCAGATCTACCAAGTCATCTAAGAAAAACACTACTTTATTCCTTAACTGGGGTTTTTAATTGTGCTTAAATGACTCATAATTTCAATGGTAAAGTCCACTTTTTTTTATGTATTAACTTTGAGATGCTGTATTATCTTTGAGATGCTATATCAACTGAAATTCAATATTTTTTTGTAAAGCATTCTGTGTTTAGATGTGAAAGAAATAACAGTCTTCATTTTCTTAACAACATCATTGTAAGCAAGCTGTTTTCATAAAGAGTGCATCTGACCCTGAAACACTCAGCTCCCTAGAGCCCCAGAAAGACTTGGAAGAGTTGACTAGAGAATTGACTAGGTGGCTAGGACACAATAGTCTAGAATTTATAATCACTTAGCTGTGCATTAATTGTCTCAGACAACAGTGTGTTTCATGCCAGGGTCTATGCTAACTACTAGGGGTAACAAAGTAAGAAGACATGTCTCCTGCCCTCAAAAAATTCACATGTCACAGAGTCCAAGGTCAAAATCACAAAGCAAAACATTTGCACTTCAAATGTAAGAATATGTTTATGATCTGGAGTTAGTGGGGATAAAGATTCATGTGTGGTTATCTCAGCTTCACACAAAAGGCAATCAATGCATCAGGTGACCTGTCTGTATTGATGACTGATTGTGAAAGGTAGGCCATAATAGGTAAGTATTTGGTATCATCTCATTTTAGGCTTGGAAATGGAGATAAAATTGACTCTCAAATGTTATCTATGACTCTGTAGTTACCAAGAGATTAATTTGGGGACAAAATATGAAGACCTAACAAATTCATCAAAAAATATACTACATTTTTGTTGCACTTGGAATGTCTCATGGAACAGAACTTCAATATGCCAGAGTCTTTCTGGCAGCTACAATTGAAACTGCATCATAAAAACCTAATGAAATTAAAGAATGCATGATCACTCCTAAAAAAGGCAATGTGTATATTCATGAGCCATGCATAAGAAGTAGCTTTTATGTTGGAGAAGTAAAAATAGATGGCCTGAGTTTCTTTATAAAATGGTATAAGGTAAAGTTAACAACAAGTATTGAGAAGGAGGCTGTAAAAATTATATTTAAAATGAAACAAAACATATATTTTACAAGCTTCAAAAGTGCATTCTAAGTCAGCAGTCTCCATGTTTTAGAACTTGATGGATCAATAGAAATTAAAATATCACTTACAGAGTAATGGACATTGCCCATTTGTGGGATTAGGGGGAGTCAATTAAGAAATTTAAAAAACAACTTACACTTCTATGATTATTAACACCGCTGTTACAAAAGTGCAAACTTTACAACAGAAAAGATAGAAAATAAATAATCACAAAATAAAGGTCCTTTTATAAAATGACTTAATTTTATAAAAATCTTCCTAATTGATTCCTATTCTTCACATCAGTTACACAAGTCTACAAACTAGCTTCAGGATACTGTCTGAGATCACTTACAGTTGAAATTTAGTGCCTCCTTGCTGAGCATATAGGCACATCACCCTTTGAAGGAATGTCTGCTCTCTGCCTCTGAGCCTGCTACTACAAGAAGTAAACTATGTATTGGCACCTTTGTGAGTACACTGGCATGGATGCTAGAGTAGGAACTGCATCTCCCCTCCCCCACCTCTGCTGCTTCAAGTACATTTTAATAACTACCATTGACACTAAAGCAAAGTTGCTTCCCTCAGTGTACAAGGGAAGACATGAGGAGAAGAGGTAGTTAAAGAGATAAAGAAATCAGGAGCAAGGGAGGTACATTTTCTTTTTGCATCTTAAAAACTATTATGATCTGGCTTAGGAAAGGATTTTATCTCTGTGTAAAATGTTTAGATAAGGCACATGCTATAAAATAGACTTTCAAAGGTCTTTGTTAAAGGACTAAAAACATTCACTTGCATGAAAATGGAAACACTTTTTTAAACATGTGCATTGTTACATGGCTTCAGCACAATACATCTCTGAGCAGGCTTAACCTTATATTGCAGAAAGAAGAGTGCACTTTTGAAAGCTTTTAAATGTTCCATGATGACTTTTAAGGCTGTAGAGTTTTGAGAGTGAGAATTCACCCAGTGCCAAGCTGCATGTCTATTACACATCATTGATCCCTCTAAATGTAGTTTTTGACTTGAGATGGATGGCTGTAGACTTCTCAGAAGTCAACGAAGTAATGCTGAAAATCATTAGAATCACAAGCAAGCTGTTCAGACCGAAATGTTTTCATCACTTCTGCCCACATTTGCCAGTCCCACTATTTCATTGCTCAATGCACAGAAGTAGCTGTCCACAGCACACCTACTTTTTGTTCCTTGCAGACACAGATTCCCATCAAAGTACATTAAAATGGGGCCAGAGCGAGGTGCTCTGACTTGGATCCACTCTTCATTGTTTCATGTGCACAGTGAGCCATTTTGTAAACATTAAGACTTTCACCCCCAGAATTGCTTACTATGATGACTTGCATTTCAAGACACACAGCTGTGGGAGTAAAAACTGTAGGAAGAGATAATGGCAGCCCCGATTTTCCATTAAAAAAAAGTAATTTTTTTCCCTGGAGTCGTTTCTGGGAAAAACGAAGGTCTATCAGTGCACAGCATTGGTGCCAGCTACTCTTTCTCCCCCCTTAAGCTATCTGATGTTAGTATATTACTTGAATCAAACAAACTGACAAACTTAATTAATTCAAGAATATGTTTTGGTATTTTATTTGGAACAAGGAACAACACTGTCCTAGGCAACAGAAGTACAGTGGTCACACTAGGCAGACAAGAGCGGAGTTCTCACAGAGCCTCCTCAGAAGGTGGGCAAGACAGGCAATAGACCCATAAAGGGTTGGGGGAGGACATGAGATGATCATGTCCTTTCAAATGGTCGTGTAAGCTGTGAATAATGGAGACTCATCCTAGGCTAGACGAGAGAGAAACTGGAAGAGTTGGTGCTGGATAGAGAGGACAAGGACATTTCCCAGTGTCATGAGAACCTGAACCTGAACTCAAGGAAAGATCTCAGTGCACAACTTAAGTAAATCATATATATATATATATATATATATATATATATATATATATATAATGTGCAAATCTTGATACAGGAAAGAGTAGATTTTTGAAGGAATTGAATCAAAACAATGTGCTTAGTCCCAGGTCAAGAAGACAATAGTAAGAAATGAGGTTACAGAGACTAATTAGAGCAGAATACAAGAGAATCTTGTGAAAACATTGAGCAATTTACATTTTACGTCCTCTTTTTTATTGAACATTGTCCATGCCATGGATATATAAAAAATAAACATGCCTAGAAATCCACACTTCAGAGTTAACTGAAAGAAAAAAATCACTTCCTTTTTTCTCTAAATATAGATAAAAATTGTCTGCTGTAACTTGAAATCCTAGAACACCATTACAAATATAGATGTCATTATTTTTTCTATTTTTTTAAATGGGTTTATTAAGATTTGTTTTACACAGCTAAATCATGAGAGAATGTTTTTTTCCCCCATTGTTATTCTCACTAATGGGAATCATGGCACTTGTGCTCAGATGTCTTTCCATGTAGCTTGTTTATTTATATGGAAATCTCCATTTACTGCTGTCAGATGCACCAAAATAGATGCTTAGGCCTTTTCTGATAATCAAATGTTACATCTTCCCTATACCTTCTGCTATCCATCCTGACCTCTGTTCTGAGAAAGATGATATTAGATTAAAATTTTTAACAAAAGTAAAAATGGTCTATATTTAGCTCTGAATGCTAACAAACAATTTAGTACCCAGGACACATTATATATATATATATATATATATATATATATATATATATATATATAATTGTTATTGTTGTTGTTAATAAATGTATGGAACCAAATAAAGATATCAATTGCTTTAAGCTTTCATAGCATATTTGAATCACGTTTATTTACTGTGGGGTTAGAGAATCATGATGCTTTAAATAATTGTTCTCAGCTCTTTCTCTAACTTGTTTCAGAAAAAAATAATTTTGTGATTGCCTTAAGAATTAAAAGTGACTCAATATTGTATTTTATAATAGACTTAGATTTTCTTCTTGAATAACCAGATACACACACATGCACTTTTTTTTTTTTTTTTTTTTTTTTGCTAAAACCATTTTTGTGTTGTTTGAGTAAGTGCATCTTTTAGAAATACAAGTGCTCAAAATGCTTCAAAAGTCACCTGAGGGATTCCCTCTTTAGACTTGGGGAGAATTCAAAATGACATTGAGCAAATCTCTTTGGCTATATCTGAAGCATAAAATTTCCATTTTTAAAAAAATATGCCTCAGTGCCTTCAAAATGAAGTCTTTTACATTTCAAATTCATAAGTGATAGAAACATACTCGTTAGTATACTAAGTCCTAAACTATGGCTTCAATCAATGTGTAAAAACTTGGATGGCCCAAAAACTCTTAAATCCTCTGAAATATTACCTTGGCTACTAGACTCAAGAGAAGTAGAGTCAATTAAATTTATTTCAAAAATATTTATGAATTTCCTGTAATTAAGCCAAAATAGTATGTTTAAAGTTTTCTAAGGATTGAAAAAAGGTTTTAAATGCATCCCATGCCTTAAAAACAAATATTTGTAATCCTGAGAGTATGTGAGGTGAGTTTATAAGGTGAGTGTACCTCTGCAAGACTTTGGAATTTATCTTTTGTCGGGATTTCAGAGTAATATTTTTTGTTAAAAATATTAATGATTATTTATTTAGAAAAATATCCTGATCTACATATAATGCTATAATTTAAATTAATTTCTCTTAAAATGCAACTGAACTGTATTCAATAAATTATGAATAGGTTCATAAGTACAGCTATGGATCATGGCCCATTTAAAAAGGCTAGAAGCAAACATTGAGAGAAACCTGATTATTCACAGACTGCTTTGAGAATGGACCATTTTAATAATTTGGGTTTTCTAATCAAATTAATTGTTGCCAGAGACCCTTTATATTTTCAAATACATTATTAAAAAATATTCTTAAAATCTGTTATCATTAGCACCTGGGCTAGTGTCTGGCATATAATAGTTACTCAGTAAATATTTGTTGAAGGGTTTGAAGGACACACTCTACATTAAATGCAGTTGTTTTCAGTAAGTAGTCCTCCTCAGGATGTCCTCTACAAATTAGCACAGAAATAAGTATGGCTCTGTAACTGACAAAGATGTTTCAACATAAAGAGAAGATTTGTGAAGTTGTAGCTGTCTTTAACTCCTCCTCTTTCCACCCTCCACCCTCAAAAGAGATGAGAAAGCTCTACTATGTGCTAGCCCTTATATGGATAATTCTTTTTTCCAGAATGTTCTTTGTACCTTCCTTTGAGAAAAAGACATATCATACTGAATGTTTGTCTTACAATACAGTACATTAATAGTAGATTACTCTCAACAATCATCCACTAGACAGACCATAATCACCATGACGAGAGGAGCCACGTGAGTTTAGTGATCATTGTGTATATAGCATTTGGCTGTAGCACCTGATACAGATCAGAAATTCACTAAATATCTCTCAAATAAATTAATACTAAATACTGAGTAAACAATGAATATCAAATAATAAGAATGTTTGGATCTCGATATTCGCTAAACTAGGATTTCCTAGGTAGGTCAAGAGAGCCAAGCTAATTATGATTAAGTCTTCTGCTTTTTGAGTCATATCAGAGGGGCACCATTGAAAGATTACCCTCTATTCCTACTCATCAGCCTTAAACTAAAGTGTGTTCTATTTCAGAGAGTATGAGGAGGGTTGAAAGATAGTAAAGGGACTTATTAGATGGTTCTAGAGTCTGACCCAATTGCCAAGGTTAACACAAATTTCCTAGTTTCATGATGTCATGAGAGCCAACACAACACCTTCTTTGGTTTTTGTTTGTTTGTTTTGTTTTTTTGTTTTGTTTTGTTTGTTTGTTTGGACCACAATCTTGCAGAGTTGCAGGGTAGGTAAAAAAATATTGAAGATTTCTTCCTTCTCAAAAATTCCATCACTCCTTTCATTCCCAAAGCCATTAACTCTTTGTCCACATAAAATGTGTATATATTCCTTAAAAATACAAACAAGTAAGCATTCATGCTGACCCTGTTAATCTAAGAAAACATAGAGTAGAATTAAATAATTTCGCTGACAGTTATTCTGACTCTGAACTCTTTGAAATATAATCACTCACTATAGATCTCTTTTCCCCATGTAAGTAAGGGCTCTGAAGTGAGCTTCCTAACTAACTATCCCTCAGCTTTAGACATAACTTTCTTCAAGGCACAAACACTACTTCATCCTAATTGGTATTGTTTCTTTTCATAGTTGATAATATCACTGGCTTCCTGACTCCTATTGGCTTCTATGAGAAGCAGATATAAGGAGTGGTCTTTCAACTGTTTGAGAGAAGGAGGGTCGGGTAGTAAATCTAAAATACAAAATTAATTAGAAAGTAATTCAGGAAAAGAATGTAACTTGCCGATGTTATTACAATCTTCAAAGCAGATTGGAAGATTGTAAAATTCTTTTTGACTAGCAGAGTGAAACAGTCAAAAATAAATTCCAATTTGGTAATTATTTTCTTTCACTTAAGAATAGCCCTCATTTTAACAGACAGGGACTTGCGGAACAAATAGAAAGTATAATCAACTTCTAATTATGTGTGAATGCTGGAGATGTGGTCTGAACAAAACAAAAGGATCAGCAAAAAAGTGCATCTTTTTGTTTAGAGATCATCAGCCTTACCTTAGGAATCACCCTTAGCTTATTGGCCAGCCCTACAGCTGAGTTCCCCCTTCCATCCAGCCAAGCCTTATGACCAGCTGATTTACATTCACTAATTAGAGTAAGTAAAGCATGTTAGCCAAGATGAAAATCATTTAAAAACATTTTAGTACACAAAAATTTTCCTTACAATTATTCAGGATGTCTTGTTTATTTTTTATGACAGCCTGTTTTTTTTTTTTTAAACCTTATTTTGGATTATGAGAAAGAGACATGTTAGGGGTTTTTGTTTGTTTGTTTGAGTTAAAAAATACTAACAGCAGTTGGAATGCAAATCATTCTACATTGCCAAAATCATAAATGTTACATCATGTGAAAATATAAATGTTAAAGGTTTATAGTGAGGGTGGCCCTTTATAAACCAAAAAAATCCAAAACAAATAATCCATTATTTCAACTCATGTACAGAAAAATATATATACATATATATGTATGTAATTATACATATGTATGTAATTATACTTTGGCAGAGATATCATAAGGACATTCAGGATCAGAAAATATTCATGACCTTTATGTTGATTTCTTGCAAATGTGGGTATGTTTCTACTCACCCTGGTCTCTCCACTGTCAGATTTGAGACTGCACTCAAGTCTTGACTATTCTCCAAGAACTGAATGAAGACTCACATCCTCTATGAAACTTACTCTGATTTATTTCAATCTAAGAAAAATTTCCTCTTGCTTTGAATCTTTCGCCAAGTATGTACCAAGACCTTTACCAAGATATTTAATACTGATGTACATTTCTTTCAGATTCATTCTTTATAAAATGTAATAACACCAATAAAAATAGCTGTATATTACTATTAATGCATATGCTTTTAGGCATATAAGTCTATTCCCGAAAATTAGGTTGATAGTTATAATGATATATATTTTCAGTCACTAAATGAGATTGTGCCTAGTTTTCTCTCTATCTGGAGGATCCTGTCTCCTTCTTGGCCCAGAATATACCTATTCACTTTTAAAAGCCAGCTCAAATATCGCCTCT
The DNA here is from genome assembly GCF_014176215.1 of Rousettus aegyptiacus. Lineage (NCBI taxonomy): Eukaryota > Metazoa > Chordata > Mammalia > Chiroptera > Pteropodidae > Rousettus > Rousettus aegyptiacus. The sequence goes on from NW_023416286.1 coordinate 30,851,447, forward strand.
TGTTGAAGCCTTCCGTTATTTCCACATGTGGAGCATCGCTGCCCTCGTCTAGTAGTCACAGTCCTCTGTTCATCTTTATAAGACTGCACTCTTCATTTCGTATTACACTGATCTGTTCTCCCCATCAGCCCCCGCTGTGTTCCTCCAAAGCATGATCACTTATTTATTCATCTCTGAATCCTGAGCAGCTAATCTGTAGTGTCCGCTGTATAATGGAGGCAAACATTTTTACTTGTTAAAAGTATTAGAAAGATTCTGGTCAAAATGTAAACTCCTGTGTAATGTTTCATACATTTAAATGTTAGTTTTAAAGACAGCGACAAATCAGAAGGTTTATTAATCTTTTTGGCCTTCCTTCAGAACAAATAAGTATTTAATTTGGCTAATTTAAAAGGACTTAACATTGTTAATGAGGCTAGAGATAAAAGAATGAGAAACTGAAGAGACATGCTTCAGAAATAGAATTAAATTAGTTACTATTAACCTAGACTGCATCATTAGTGACAATTTTTGAAATGTTTCCACTTTATAATTTTCTAAACAGGATCATGAAAAATGTTACCTATTCTACCTTTGGTCTTTAAGGATGTATTATTTTCCTTGAATGACATAATGAATAATTAATGCCTCAAAAAGCCATATAATGGATAAGAATGAAGTAAAAATAGAATTTATTCCTCAAGACACACTGAACACAGAAAAGTGAACTGTGCAATGATGCAATAATGAATTTAACACTTTGAAAAATTTACACATTCTACTGGGTTATAATAACATAACAGTCTCTAACTCTAGCAGTATAGTAGGAAATATTATTTATGTGGCTTGGGTTATTGTAATATTTCTATATATGATTCAGTAATTATTACAACTCTTATTTGAGATAAATTTTAAAGCAGTGGTTCCCAAAATTTTTTCTCAGACCAGTAACAATAGCATCACCCAGAAACTTGTAAGAAAGGCAAATTCTCAGGCCTCTCCAAGACCAAACTGTGAGTTTGGAGGGAAACAGATGTGTTTTAACAAGCTCTCCAGGTGATTCTAATTCATCTTAAATTTTGAGAACCAATGTTGAAGTTATTTTCATGGTTACACTATTAATATTTTGCTCTGTTCCTTTAGGGCTCTTAGCCGATGCTCTGCTCAGCCTATTTAGGTTCATGACACCTGAATAACTTTTTTCTTTTGTGAGTTTTTCCTTTCTTTCTCTCTCCTTGAGATGTTTGTAATACTTTGCCCACTTTCAAATACTAAGTTTCCCTTCTGTTGAGATATCTAACAAGTTTATTGATTCATAGTTCAAGAGACCTAACACGGAATTTGTCAGAGAAGAAAGGATCTTGGAGAATCTGTTAGTGGGGTTTCATTTTATAGAGAAATTAAGATTAAAATATTAGCTCTAATAGTGGAATTTTTCCACCACTCAAAATTCATTCTTATGATTGAAACACATAAAACCATGTACAATGGAGTTTTCTTTTTGCAGAGGCAGTTTTTACTATCCTGGCAAAAAACCCAGACTTTAGTTACAAGTAGTCTTGGTTAAAATTCTGGTTCTGCAACTTTCATGTAACTTTTAGCAAGTTATGCATCTTGCTGAATACCAGTTTTCTTATATGTTAAGTGGGGATAATAGTGGTTCTTACCTCATACCCTCTATGAGAACTGAATAAAATGACTTAAAACATTTAGTTTAGTACTTCACCTAAAAGTACTCAACCAATGTTGAATTCCACCTAAGCAGCGGTCCCCAACCTTTTTGGCACCAGGGACCAATGCTCCTTTGAAAATCTAATGCCTGATGATCCAAGGTGGAGCTGAGGCGGTGATGCCAGTGCTAGGGAGCGGCTGCAAATACAAATGAAGCTTCACTCACTTGCCCACTGCTCACCTCCTGCTGTGCAACCCACTTCTGAAGAGGCCACAGACCTGTAACCAGTCCCCAGGTCAGGGTTGGGGGCCCCTGACCTAGAAAGACTGAGGGTGATATTGGCAGTCTCACAATAGAACAGGACGATAGGAGTGTAGTTCCATTATACATGACATATAGGGTTAGGTTATGACAATGGAAAGCAAAATGAAGTTGAAAGTCTGCACATGTCAGGCTAACTTAAAATAACAGGCAAGATGGGAAGCAGGAGTGGCACTTAGTTTCTGGCTTCAGTACCAATTCAAGTAACTTGGTGAGACTGACTGGAAGAATATGTTGTGAAGGATTCTCCAGTTGAGTCTATGCAAAACAGAAAAGATTGCTCAGCTAATTACATTATGGTCATAAGAGGGACATAGCCATGGATATCTCGAGATTTCAGTGCAAGTGAAAGGCTAGCCACATTGAGATTGTGTGTGTGTGTGTGTGTGTGTGTGTGTGTGTGTGTCCTAGAGAGCATACAACAGGCGAAACCTCAAGAGGCACCTAATTAATATAACTTTCTTCTTTAATATGCACACAAAGTTTTCTCTGATTTTATGTGTAATTATCCAAGTTTGAAACTAAATTTACTGTATTGGAATCTAATTGTTAACTACTAAAATTATTACTGATATTTTAAAAGCCCATCTCTCAATCTGATTCATCTAAGGAATGATTAATGTAATGTTATTTAGTATATCCCTTTTCAGATAAAATCACAATTTTATTTTCCCCAAAAGTTACCTGTCGGTGTTCTTTGGTTGGCTCAAAAGACAGATACTTAAGTAGATTTCTACATGGGATCAATTTCTAATGGAGGTGTTTTAACCAATTCTTTAATAAGCTATGGGGGAGTCTGGAATCTATGAATGTATTAGGGAAGCATAAATTGTTCAAAAATTACAAACATATCAAATAGATAATTGATATCGACATGTAAGACAGATCATATAAATCTCCCTGAAAGAATGATTTTTTTTTATTGAGCATTATTATAAAAATCGATTGTCGTATGTGTTAATTTAATATAATTACTTAAAATTAGGTGATCTTTGAAAGTAAATTGGAAATATAAAATTTTCCCTCAAATTTCTAACATAACCTGACACATATTTAGTAAAAATAACAAAAGTAGATTTTAGATGAATGTTTACCCTAAAATCTTTAAGCAGAAATAGAATAAACTTACATTATAATTTCCTAATAACAGAATGCTTTTAAAATATTTTTTATAATCTAGAAAAAAATCCCTTTCTGTAATAGTAGATAGTTTTTGTGAAAATTAGGAAACCATTTAAAAAATGCAAATAAAGATGAAAAACTCCTTGCCAAGGACACACAATTTCTAAAATGTAGGTTTCAGTAGAATGCTATTCGCAGTGGAATCCTGATGCTTTAAATAAGTCAAATAGGTGTGTATTTAAAAGCCTTCCAAGTTTCAGACTTTTCGCAAACACTTTCAAGTAACTTATTTGCAATCCAATGATACCAATAATTTCCTCAAAAGTTTATGCTCCGACTGATCTGTGCTCTGATCTCCCATTATTTATCCTAATTGGCTTCATCTTGCAGTGGCACATGAAAAGATCTGTTACCATAGAGACACATTCAAGGTGCCATGAGGAGGCCAAGTTGGTTTAATCTCTGCATTGCTTTGGTAACATATCGGTGTCATTAGAAAAAAGAACATTAATTAGTTATGCTGGCCAAACAACATACAACATTCTTGTACCTAAGGGGACAAGTTAATTTTATTGTTTTACTTACAAGGCTCAGAGTAGTTTGTAGTACTTAACATGAATTAGTTTTTCTATAAGTAAAAGAAAACTCCAAAGACAGAAAATCTTTTCTAAAACTCGAATTCTACCAAAACTCAAATCAATACTCTGTAAATTGATAATTATTTATAGGTGTTAGAATATAGACTTTGTTACAGGGCATTTTCAGTTTCCATCCTCAAAGATTGCTTTATACAAAAAGAAAGGAGAAACAGGGTGTCAGGACTAGGTGGGGATGGTAGCAAACCCTCAGGGCTTAGGAAAGCAGTCGCCTGGTGCAAACAAGAACCCCAGAGCTGTAGAGAGAATTGCACATAAATTCCCTGAATGCAGGAAACTGTGTCTTAACAATGTACTTGGCACATAGAATGGGTTCAGCCTGTATTTGTTGAATCAATGGAGAAATGGATACCTGAAGAGATAAATAATTGAACGAAGAATCTGTCCTCTCTGTGGGTGAGGTGAGGAAGCAGCAGTTCATAAGGCATTGTCTGCTACCCCCATTAGCCACAGCCAGGGATGATATCTTCTTTCTGTTAATGAGGATGTTAGATGCTAGAAAAACTTTCAGATCTCCAACCTTGACCATAACATCCTATTTTCCTGACGCACACAAAGAGATTATTCTAGTGACAGTTCAGGGCACAATTTAGCAACAATTTGTCTATGATTTATGTAGACAAAATATCTCCTGGGTATTCTTTGCTTTGAATATTTATGTAAATATGAATATATAACAAAACAAATATAATTAGTAAACATATAATTATTTTTTATATATAAAAAAAAACAGGAAAACCTTTTCTTTATTTATAAATCGTTGCTGTAGAGCTCATGCTTAGCTTCTGAATCAATTAATTCGATGTGCTCCAAATCACCATTTTTCCCTTGCAGGATTATTTGGTTACTCCCTCTCTATTTGCTTTTATTTTCCCAGCTACTTAGTCATATGCAATTATGCTTTCACTACAACAATATTGACCACTTCTCTCAAGTGTGTAAAAAATAAACTCTGCTACTGACAGACTACTATTTTTGTCTCCTTCAATCACCCTGATGGGATCCTGACATTTGGCAACAATTAAATAAATACTCAGTTGCTTTTATTGTTTGCCAGGATGCAGTAATATCTTTAAATGAGCACAGTTAATATCTTTAAAGTAATATCTTTATATAACTGCAGTTTAGGCATTAAATGATGGCCTATAAAACAAGTATTGCCGGTCATTTATTCCTGTTATATTTCGTGTTTACTAGGGTTACTTGTTTGATGCATGGGATGGTTTGAAGGTTACTATTGATGCATTTGGTTCTATCAGTACAGTCATGAGATTGATAGAGTTAAGGTCTAAAAATTATAGTTTTTGAGTTACATTTAAACTTCAAGCAGAAGGACATTCAAAGAAACATAGGAACAATAAAACAGGTCAGTAGACTGTGCTTTGAAGGGACCATATGTGAAGTTGTTGCCTGAGACGGAACTGCTGGGGTCTGTTCCACAGAATGTGAGGGCAGAGAAATCTGGTGAAGTAATTTCCTGACGTAGTTCATGAACAACCTTCTAGGAGACTCTTTTAAAATGTGTGTGTGTGTGTGTGTGTGTGTGTGTGTGTGTGTGTGTGTTTCAAGTCACAAAGCACTGGGAAAAAAGTAAAAAACAAGTGATGCCAAAGCAATCTGCCATAGGTTCAACTTGAGAGAAGCAAAACGGCGTGGGAGTGATGCCGCCCGCCGGCCTGGGCAGGAGGATCCGCTGTGTATACACGGTTCTTTTCTCCGAGCTGCGTGTCTCTGTTCCAGCAGAGGATACTGCCAGCTCCCTTGGGAATTACTTACTCTCTAAAAATATGGGATTCCTAGTCCAGAGCAGTTTTAATCCTGCTGATAATTCAAAGTTTTGGGATGATCATTATCTACAATATACGAACGACTCCCAGAAATTTACAGTAATTGAATCCTCTCTTCACCACAGCAGGACCCTGCAGTTATATTTTGTCTCACTGCCCAGTATCTCCTCAGGAATATAATTTGCAGCACAAAGAAATGGATGACTTTTGCATAGCAAAAGAAACAGTGAACAAAATGAAAAGGCCATTGGGAAAGTCTAAAAGGAGAAAAATATTTACAATCCATATATCTGATGCAGGTTTAATATCCAAAATATTAAACTCATAAAACCCAAAAGCAAAAAAAAAAAAAAAAATCAATTAATTAATCCAAAGGCAAAATACCTGAACAGACATTTTTCCAAAGAAGATATACAAATTGCCAGCAGATACATGAAAAGGTGCTCAATATCACTAACCATTAGGGAAATGCAAATCAAAACCACAATGGGATATTGCCTTAAGCCTGTTAGCAAGGCTATCATCAAAAAGACGGCAGGTGACAAATGCTGGCAAGGATGTGGAGAAAAGGGAACCCTGGTGCACTGCTGATGGGAATGTCAATTGATGTTCAAGGAAAAAGAGATCAGATTTGTGGTTATCAGAAGTAGGGCTGGAGGACTGGATGAAGGTGATCAAAAGGTACAAACCTCCAGTTATAATAGAAATAAGTACTGAGGGGTGTAATGTACAGCATGATAACATGATGACTATAGCTAACAGTGCTATGAGAGAGAGAGAGAGATTTTTTGTTGTTGTTGTTGTTTTTGCCCCGAAACAGTTGCCTGGAATGAATAGTCCCCCTACGTCTGCTCAGGTTCCTATCCCATAGGCTCAATACCTCCACCACGGTCTGTCAGATAGTTCGAGCAATTAATTTAATGGCCTCTCTTATAGTGTGAACTATTGTTACTTACTCTGGCTCATGCTCCATGTGCAAAGGTTTACTTATCCCTGGGTATCTCCATTCTCTGATTTTTCCAACCCTGAAGACAGTCCTAATTTTAATTTTAGATTATTTTTTAAAATTTCAGTTTTATTGAGGTATAATTGATATATAAAACTTTAAGATATCTAAAGTGTACACTGGAGTAATTTGATATATGTGTATCTTATCAAAGAATTGCTTCCATCTAGTTAAGTAACATACTTGTCACCAAATATTTAAATTCCACTCAGCAAAATTCAATTAAACAATATGGTGTTATCAACTATAGTCACTGTGTTTTGCATTAGATCCTCGGATATTATTCACTTTTAAATTATACTCCTTGATAGGCACCTAGAAAGAAAGAATATTCTGTATCTTCAGTGCTTGAATGAAATATATATATATAAAACCAGTCCTGTGGACAGGCTGAGGAATCTAACTACCATTTATAACAGTGATTGGGGGAATATTCTGTGTAAATAAATCATTAGAATTATGACAAATATGAATTCTGTTATTAGTCAATGTGAATATTAGAATCTCTGCTTGAAGACCTAATGAGAAGAAAATACATATAATCAGTCAGGAATATGCCATTTAGGCACATGCTGTGAATCATTACCGTATCGACAACAATAATGTATTTCAATTATATATACAGGCTAGGACTACTCAAGATGAAGTGAATCAGACACCAAAAATGCAGTGTCAATCATAAATATCCTGGGAGGTAGTACAGGTGGCAGTAGGAGAGCTCTCATAAGCTCCTTCCATAAAGGGCAATAATGAAGGAATTAAGGGTCTAAGCTACTAAAGTGCAAAATTAAACAGGAACATGTTCAAATATTGTGCTGAGGCCTTGTCCCGGTGAGGTAAGCCCTTTAATAAACAGCTACATGTGGCATTTGCATACAGAAACTGAGGGTGTCTTACAGGGTCTAGTAGCTCCTGTTGATACATCAAAATTTCACTGACCTCCACTCATTCTTCATTTGTTCATCCCTTACCCCCATCTTACTGGCAGGCTTGCCTGAAACTACAACGTTGACTAAAATTTAGAGTAGTCTCCACATCCTCACTTAGTTGATAGGAATGTCTACAGGAAGTAGCGTCTGCTTCTCAAGAATGCTGCAGGAAGACATTTTTTAAGAATCTCAGTCAAGACTTCTTTTAGGCGCGCACACACACACACACACACACACACACACACACACACACAGTCGGACTCAGAGAAACGAAGAGTAGACAAGTGATTGCTATGAACTGAGGATAAGATAAATAAGGTCTGAGGATCCAACATAAAACATGGTGAGAGTAGTTGAGACTACGTATAATTGAAATTTGCCAAGAAAATAGAACTTAAATGCTCTCGCTAGAAACAAAAAGAAATCATATGTGACTTGATAGATGTGTTAATTATCTAGATGAAGGACATCTAGATAATTTCATACTTTCACAACATATACATGTATCAAATCGCCACAATGTACATTTTAAATATTTTATAATTTTATATGTCAGTTAAACCTCAATAAAGCTGCAAAAAAGTTGGTTTTACCAGGCAGAAAAATGTTAATATGATTTTCTCATGGCAATTCTTTTTTTGTTTGTTTTTTTTTTTACTACAAATGATGGTTTTGTACTGTGGTGCAATGTAAATCAATAGTCATCAAAGTGAGGTGTAAATAGAATTCTGGGTATGCGAGGTGATCCATGGAGTACAGGAAGAAAAGTAGAATTTCAATTTATGTTTATTTTTTAGTTTCATCTTTGTTGACTTCTATTTTTATGAATGTTTCATAAGGCACACAATATATTAGTATAAAATACATTCAAGGGACTTATAAATAAATACATATGCATATATTGGGCATGCATTCTTAAAATATTTTCACTAACAGAGTTCCGAGAAAACTTAGTGACTAGTTTTTACATATATACAGATACTATGGTTTATGTACAATGTTAACTAGCTCTGTGGACAGGCTGAGAAAGCTAACATTTATTACAGTGATTGTGGGAACATTCTGTATAAATAAATCATTAGAATTATGACTTCAATGTGAACTCATGTTATTAGCAATGTGAATATTGGAAACTTTGTTTAAAGACCTAATAAAAAGAAAATGTAAATTCTTGGTAATAATCCTGACTCTTGCCCCCTTTGTTATCCCAGATCAACTTAACCCACAATTATCTAGTTGGTGGTTAGATTTATCTCTAGGGCTAACTCGTACATCATTTCAAAAGGGCTAGCCAGAAAACGGTAGGCTTCTTTCTAGTGAGCCACATAATGGTTATATTTCACATTTGTACATTATCTGGCAGTTTACACAGCATTTTCATATCCATTATCTCATCCAATGTGTTGCCCACAAGCCTCTGGCTTCCTGGGATTTCGATTATCCAAATCTCACAGCAGGGTATTTCAAGCACTGTACTTTTCACTAATATTGTTGAGTTTTCCTATATCTTGCTTTTCTCCGTGGATTTTACATTCCTAAGATTATGACTATCTTCTCTAATCTTAAAAAATGTGTCTCTTTTCTACTGAGCACTATGCCTTACACAGAGCAGACAGGCAATCTATACTTGCTGAAGGTTTGCTTCACATTCTTTAAATCTGACTTCCTTCCTGTCAGGCAAGCCCTGGGCTTGCATGGGCTACTCTTTTTCTTGTAGAACATTCTACGTAAATGAGATGGCTCCTGATACCACACACAGATTTTTTTCAACTCTTTTTTCTTTATCCCTCCAGCTACCCATTTGTAGTTTCCATTTTTTAAAACAGGGAATTGTTTTTTTCTCACCAATATCTGTATTTACTTCACATAGTTTATTTACAACCACATATCCAGCTTTTATAAAAACATTTATTATCTACATTGCTGAGGTATTGCTAATTTAAAATTTATTACAGAGTATGTAAGTCCATGGTTTATATTGGTAGTGAATTCTATTTGGAAATAATTACTTATTCATTCAACAAAAATTTATTTGTATATCTAACAAGACCACCAAGCTGGTTGATGCAGAGCTTAGGCAGTTGGCAATTATATCATAGAAAATGTTATACCCAAAAAACTATAATTCCAAGTTGATTGAATGAAATGTCAAAAAAGACATTTTGTTTTCAAGTTCAAAGAAAGAGTACATTTAGTTAATGCTGACAAGTTCAATAGCAATCAAAATGATTAAGTTTCTACTTACATGCAATACTTATTAAAAATTAAATTAATGAAAAACAAAAAAATCAGCAGTGTTTTATGAGCATATAATGTTTTAATAAAAGATATTTAGGGCATAAGGAAGGATGAGCATTAAACACAAATACAAATTAAATATTAAAAGTAGTAGCAGAAAAGTGAAGGTGATGAAAATTTAATATTTCTGGAGCTGCCCCTCATTACTTAAAGTGATTTAGTGATATGAATGCTACAGAAATCCCAGTGTAGTCAACATGAAAAAATGAGTAATGTGGGAAAATTGTATTGTGCTGAAGCAGCCCTAGCATTTTGTGCAAGATGTTAGAACTTTGAAATAATTCCTTTGGTTCCCTTTAGCAAGATATGACGTCAACATTCATAATTCAACTCACCTGTTTATTCAATTATAGTGATTCTGCTGACAGGTGTGGCAAACACACTCTCCACAGGAAAACGTCATGATAACAGATGGAACGTTTTTAAAAAAAATTACTTGCCAGCTTTCAACACTCTGTCCCAAAGACTGAGTTCAGGGAGAGCGCCCCTCAATCTCTATTTTTAAAAAGTCACTTATTCAAAACTTAGGAGTCTAAGATAATTAGTACGCTCTCCTCTATATTTTAACTATTTAAATTAAAGGAGTTAATCAGAGCTTATACCTCTTTAACATTTAATGATTGAATAGAAATGCCTATTACTGCTCCCAACCACGAGTGAGCCTTTGACAAATGAGCTCTCGAAAGCTTTGTGCAGGCACTAGTGCCTCTCACCAACGTGCGGAGAGAAAACGCACAGATGTATGGGAATTGAAATGCTCTAGTATGTAATATTTATGCCTTTAGGATACAGAAGACTTGGCCAAAAGCCAATTCTTAAATAAATATTCATCGTTTCTACCCTGAAGGCACTTTCATCATATTTTACTAATAAGAATGTTGTTTAGAGGCGGCATTATAAAGGTCAGAGCCTAATGAAATAGCACTTTTATCTTTGGATTTTCCTGAAGAAGTGAGAGAGAAATTAAGAATGTGCATTTTGCTGCCTAAATGAATCGGAAGGGTCCCCAACGTGTCAAAACAAATAAATATATGTTAATTAGTCTAAGGTTGAATTGTAAGACTGTTGATGCTCTAGATTTTCTAGGGCTAAATCTAATTATAAAAGCCACCATCCCTTTGAGTGTGTTTTCATATCTATGTAAATGATGTGTTTAAAATAATATCCTAAAATTAATTCATAAGAGCTTTCTTAAAAATCTGTATCTGAAAAAATATTTCAAACTGTCATTCTTTCAAAGATGCTGAACTAACTAATTGAATAGAAATTTTATTTTCGCTCTCGCCTATTTTCTGACCAAAATCATTGTCATTCAGTTAGGCTATCATTTAGTAGTTAAAACTCTGTGGTACCTGCTTGCATGGGTGTTTTAATCATAAGAAGAACTATAACTGCAGACTCATAGAAATAAAGCGTATCAAGAATATATACAGTATTACATCATCTGCCTTGTTCTTCTCCAAAACTAGGCGAATCTGTAATGCTCTGCAGCTGAGATTTCAGTGGATTAGATAGATAGAGGAAACAACTTTTCTGAGTTTTGAAGGCTGACATCATAGTGGACAAACATCCTCTGCTATAAAATTGCCTTTTGCACTACTGTCAAAGACAATATTCACACAGATGTTCTGAATCTGCCTGATATTTCCTCAATTCTCAAATAATACACAAAGGTGAGGCCTGAATAAATTTCAGGTAGCTGTAAAAGATATTTCCTCAGATGAAGAGAATAGTATATTGAGTCATGATTTTGACATGTGTTTTATATAATAAGTATAAAGTCTTGATTTATAATAAGATAAATAGTACTCAAAAAGTTAGTTGTGGTCAGGTGTTTTTAGTTTTTCAAAATATCTTTTCTATGTTTGTGCATTTCATATTTAGTTTTACACTGAGGATCTGGTGAATTAGGTATAGAACTAGTAGTTCTCAGTTCTTAAATAAGTTCTTACATATAAAGAATATCCATATTCTAATTTCATGGATCTAATTTAGAACTCCAGCCTCCTTACTTCTTCCCAACATTTTGTTGTGATTGGTTTATTTTTTTCCCACAGAATCTATGGTTTTATTCCAGAATATTATTACAGGGCATATAAATAATGCAACAGTCTAATCAGTTCGTAGTTTATTATAATACATATAAAATCAAAATTAAGACAGTAATTCAGCAAAAGTTATTGATTGTTATGACAGGTCAAAAACCATTCTAGGTACTGCATGAAATTAAACTGCACCCCAAATAAATTTGTTATTTAACTAGAGAAATGTGGGAAACATTATTTTCAAATATCATAAAATATAATTAATAAAAAATTAGTGATACACTAATTTTTCAGGAGAACTGAATGATAATATAAAACATTTGGACATAAAAGTAATAGAAAATTGCTGAGCGAGTGGAAAACATGTTTGGCAAGATTATTTTAGCAGTAGCAAGAAAGATGATGTGGAGTAGGTTGGAGATTGCAAACAAAATGGTTATAAATATATTATACTGCAGGTAAAGAATCACACATTGATAAACTGTTGTCTCAGTTTGCTTAGGCATTTAATCATCATCCAAAATCCTTCACGATTCACAGTGAACTGAGCTACTTGTTCATTTGGTTTCTTATGCTCTCTGTAAAGTTACTTCTGGGCTTCTAGACACTGTAGTCAAGATTGATGTTTTATTAAGAAATATTAGTATATTAGTATATACCATAACCAATATTTCATTTTCCACAGAAATTCCTGAGGTACTTTTGGGGAGTAGACTACAATTGACCTCCATACTTAATGGATACCTGAACATATAAGAGCAGTAGTAGTGGGAAAAAAGGCATGGTTTGAAAATAAACATAATTCTGATCCTGAATCATAACAGAATAGCCAATATTGTTTCTCAAAATTTAATAACAAATATACCACTTATCAAGCAAATTTTTTCACAAATACCAAATTTTGATTAAAATTGCTTTTATTTTAATACTATTTATGTGTGTATAAACATAAAATTAGCACTTATAGGACTAAAAAAAGCAAAATTTATAAATGGTAAAGCCTATACAATTCAAAATAACAGTATTAAAGTATCATCACTGATGATGTTTAATTGAAACTAAATTACCATTTGTAATGTGACTATGTTACTGATTTTACAAATTTAGTCGAGATTTTTACAAATTCCACATGGCTGTGCTATTATTTGTCATGTGATGACTTTATTCTCCCAACAATATTCTTTATTTGATCTACAGTAAAACTTTGGTTAGAAAGCTTTCTGGGCTTCAAATGGCTGGAACTTAACGTCAACACATTATTCAAATGATATTCCTCTCTCCTTTCCTATGATTTCTTATCAACTATAAAACCCCAAGTTAAAATTACATGGCCCCTCATATAAGGTGGTTAATTAGGCTCTCGTTAATATTAGTATATTAATATTTTTAAAGATTATTATAGAATGAAAGCTTATGATGCAACATTTATCCATATAAATCTCATAGAAAACTTTTGGACACCTGAAAATTGGTCTGAAGATATCCTGCTTCTGAAGAAAATAAGTTTGAAAATCAGACATAAAACACATATAAAATATTGCAGATCATTAGGAGAAGAGATACTTTAATTGTTTTAATTCATTTTCTACATTGATTGCTTTTTTTCCCCTGTTGATCAAAGGTAGAAACAACGGAAGAATATTTTCAAGAAAATGATGTGTATTAAAATTTTACATTTCCCTGATAAGAGTTGCTGCCTCCAATACACATTTTCCTCAGTGAGAACAGTATTTATAATATTTATAAAACATTCCAGATTTTTTTCTGGGCTTTTAGCCAAATGTAAAAACATGTTGATAACTCTGGTGACAACTTTTGTATCATGCAGGTCACTATTATAGTTACAAATCGAGTATTTGGTTGATATAAAATTTATAACTCTAAGAAAAAGAAAATCGAAAGTCTGAATTTCTGTTTTATTGGTATTACAACTTAGTGGTATGACAATTGCTTCAGTTATTTGAGAATATAAGTTAGTATTTAGATTATGGAAGCCACAATGGTTAGTCTTATATTACTAAGTATAGGTGAGAAAAAAACGGCTGAAGGGAAACACTCAGCACTTAAATGAATGAGAAGTTGCTAAAGGAAACTACTTATTAATTCTGCGAGTATTTATATATAGTTCATAGTTTTGTTCCTGAGTGTTTTTTGATATGTCAGATTTTTACAGTTCCTCTGCTAAGCATCAAGAGACACAACCTCATTCCTGAATAGGCAAGAACAGGTATGTGGAATGACTGAAGTGTGGCCAGATGCAAATTGAGAGGTTTCCAGCAGACTCCTTTTCACCGTTAAGCGTTGAGGAGTTAAGCTGCCCTCTGGTATCAGTGTGTGTGTGCGTTTGGAATGGGGGGTGTGGTGGAGGCTTCTATGGCTTGGTTTCTAGGCTTAAAGAAGCTCCTATTGCTAATTAAAAATAGTGGCTTGATGACCTTATGAGTAAACAAAACTTAGAATGTAAACTGAGGAAATCCTAGAGCCTGGAGATCCAGCATCTCATATTTATAAGGAGTAGGACTTAAATGTCACTGCTGAACTGCTTGAGGCAATATAGAGATGGTACAGACAAAGAATGATCAATAGCATTTCTTTGATAATAAATCTACAGCACTAATAATAAAATACCATTTGGAAATTACTTCTATTAGCTCACTTCTGGTAATTCATCCTAAGGAAATAATAGAGGATGTACATGTCTACAGAGGTGCTCATTATGGCTCTACCACTGATAATGAAAAACAGAAAACAAGGTAAATGTTCAATTGTGGTATATGTATAGCATGAAGCTATTAGAATGTGGTAAAAAAAATACCAAAAAATATGCCAGTTCAAGAGGTGTTTCATAATAAAAACAGGCAATAAAACTATGCAAGTGAATATTCCATCTAAAAAAAAGATGGCACACTCAAATTAAGATAATTCTCAGATGGTCAAAAAAGAAATCATTTACAAAGATATTGGTGGGGTGCCCATAAAACCCAAAGGGTTCCAAAAAAGCACTCTTACCATCCCTACTCTGGCAGAGAGAAGGGAAGGAGCAGCCCCTAAGGAAGTGTACATTGAAAGAAAATGAGCCATGGTTAAGGTTGCTTGAGACAACCTTAGAAGGAGGGAGCCGGAGACATAAACATCTGTCTCACACTCTTCTCTCCTGATCTTCTTTGAAGCTTCCTTATACAATGAAGCAAAAGAAACCAGAGGGCAAGGCAGGCCTTGGTGCCTGTTAGGACCAAAAGCAGAATGGGAAAGCATATGGCTAAGAAAGGGGATTAATACATACCTTCATAGGTGCAATTAAATTTTCATATATAAATTAATTCATTAAAAAAGTCTAGGAGAACACACTGAAATGTCAGTGGTAGTTATCTTAAGAAGTGATGTGATTGAATCATGCTTAATTATTTTCTTCTTTAAATTCAACATAATCCACTAGCTGTACTTGGTACTGTTCCTATAATGAACATTGCATTTTGAAAAAGGAAGCTTACCTATTTTCATTTTATTATATAGTTCAAGTTCTAATATCTATACTTATCTTCAATATGAAGGTTTTATACTGGTTATGTTTAAATAAAAATAAAATCCTTGGAAATTTTGAAGAAAG
The DNA here is from genome assembly GCF_014176215.1 of Rousettus aegyptiacus. Classification (NCBI taxonomy): domain Eukaryota; kingdom Metazoa; phylum Chordata; class Mammalia; order Chiroptera; family Pteropodidae; genus Rousettus; species Rousettus aegyptiacus. The sequence continues at coordinate 30,866,869 of NW_023416286.1, forward strand.
GTAACACACGCAATCCCCTAAATCTCTCTCTAAAATTGAGGGAGACAAATTTATATTTAGTGCAAGGTAAATGTATAAAAGCAAATGACAATGTGTAGGAAAAAAAATGAAAGTAGGAGTTTTAATCTACATAGAATGAAATTCACTGAAAAAAAAACGTATCTTTCTTTTTGTGCTTTAAATATTTACCTGAAACAGTGATATAAACTAAAACCTCATAAATATGCTAATGGCCATATTACTGGTGAAAATACATCAAAAGTTGGAAGGTATAAAGAAGGATACAGCTTGGTTCAGAAATGAAGGAGAAGTATCAGCTCAAGAGAACTTGGTGCAATGTTTTTCAGACATTTCATGATTGCTGAAAATGATAGTGTGTAATGATTACAAAATAAAAAGGTGATATATCTTTGAATACGGTGAAGAAATTGATAGTATGCAATGTATATTATATACATTTTAAACACATTTAAATGAATATATACATTTTAAATAATGTGTGCAAGGAAAGACATTCTAGATGTCAAGAAAATAAATTTCTGGATCTTTCAGGCTTCCAGGAAAATTTGATGATGAAAAAATGAAATTTATTCAGAAAGGTTAACTTTAGATTTGAGTATTTCTCATACAGTTACCATCCTCATAATAAACAGACACTTATATCCAGCTTCTAACCTACAACCCCAGATAAACTCATCACATGGATACTTACTTTGAGGATGAGCACAATCTCACAATCATTTAGTCTCACTATCTATATTTATCAAAATTAATATAGAATTACTGTTAACAACAATTCAGAAGCAAATAAAAAACAAACATCCACTTGTCTGGCTGAAGGAAAGTTATCTTATGATAGATATAATCATAATGCATAAGTTTTGGCACAAGAGTGAAGCAAACCCCTGGACCTTTACACTCATGTAGGTGAAAGGACTGAGAGGAAATTTTCTGGAAGCACTAGAACTCGCTAGTTACTTTTCAGTAACAATAAAAGAATAAAGTAATGTAAAAATTTGAGGTAAAATCAATAAATATCAATGATTTTCAATTCTTAAAATGACATTTATAGGTCAATCAAAATTTCCTTAAGGGAATCAACTGTTTCTTTTTCCCTTACCAGAATTCCTGATCTGTGTGCAGCAAAAGGTAGCATGCAGAGTCTTTTACTATTTTCTCAAGAACTATAGCAATGCCCTATATATATTCCACTACTTGACAACAAAATTCTATTTAAAAATGAATATTTCGTTTATTATTTGTAAACCATTTTTATTTTTGGCTTATGCCGTGTATGTGTGTGTGTGAGTGTGTGTGTGTGTGTGTGTGTGTGTGTGTGTGTTTCCTTTCCTTTTACATCAAGCTCCTTGTCAGCACTGAGTTTATCCTGGCAAGCCATCCTGTGAGAATCTGGCTTGTTGAATTGCTGAATCACATTACTGCATGAAATACACTTTTTTTGGTTTTCTTCTTTCTCTTATTTCCACCTGTATGAATAAATCCATAGAAGAAAAGTAGCACCTAAATTGCTTTTGCATAATAGAACAACAGCTGCATACCTAGACTGTGTTAGAAGTCCTAGTAATAAACCATCTTTGCTGTTCTGACTCTGACAAGTCACCTCTTCCTCAGTGTCTTGATCAGAAATACAAATGTAATAATACCATCCAACTTTAACAGAATTGTTTGGCTAATGTGTATAAAAATTTTTGACAAATAAAACATTATTTAAAATGTAAATTATCCTTAAAATTTCTGAAATAAACTAATAAAATATAAGAGGTCAGAGAACAGCATAGAAGAAATTTAAAATAGATGTAGAAGAAAACGTGTTTAATTTTTTCAGAAGAGGCCTGGATCTCAATTTATGTCTGTTCAAAGTTTTTGTTTGTTTTGTTTTGTTTTTGGCAGTGAGAGAATGGGAGAAGAGAGAAAGAGAATATAAATGAGAAGTTCTGTATGCATATGTATGTATAAGTTCTATAGTAAGTATGAAGAGGAAAAAATCCTACTTTTTAAAGTGTAAAGGGCTACTTTACCCTTAAAGAAAAGACTTTTGGCCTCAAATTATTGCCCATGCCAGAGTCCTTCATAGTACCTTGCATTTAGGGTAAACCATTACAAAAGCTCATTAAAATGTAAATATTACCTAGGAAGGCTATTGAACCATTTTCAGCTATTTAACTATCCAATTACCCAGTGGTGTGTTAAGACAAAGCATCACAAAAGATGTTTTCCTAGATAAAGGAATAAAAGAAGCAAGAACAGGGCCCTTGTTCCAAGCTTCACCTTAGAGAAAAGAGGAGTAGGTCTCTGGATATAGCCAAAACAGGAACACTGAAGAAAAGATGAGAAAAGAATGAAGTACTTAAAATAAATAAAGAGCTACTCAAATGACAGTTATTTGTTCACAAATCCCTGTAGGGTAATCCCCTGGATATGTGTGTATACACACACACACACACACACACACACACACACACACACACACGCATGGACACCACTGACAGACTATAACACCTTTATACAGAAATTAGCAAGATACTATGCCTGTTTCTTTTTTTTTCTTTTTTCTTTTTTCTTTTGTCTTTTTATTTTCAAATGTCAATATCCTACCAGTTTGGTGTACCTGCACCCAAGGCAAACTTTACATAAAAAAGGAGAAAGTACACCATAATATTATAGTTTCATCAGAGAGAGTAATTAGGAGTTTGAACCCATGTGTACATAAGAAGAGATTTACTCTCAGCAGAGAGCAGGGACCTGACAAATCACTTTCAACAGGCTTACAGTAGTCTTGCTATAAATACAATAGAACCCCCTTGTTCATGGTTTCTCTTTCCCACGGTTTTAGTTACTGGAAGTCAACTGTGGTCCAAAAAACTAAATGGAAAATTCCAGATATAAATTATTCATGTTTCAAACTGTATGCCTTTCTGAATAGCATGATGAAATCTCGTACATTCCTGCGTTACCCTGCCCAGGATGTGAATCATCTTTCTGTCCAGGGTTTCTGTGTTGTAGATGCTCCCTGCCCATTAGTAGTCTTGGTTATCAGATGACTCTTTCCTATTGTGGTGATTTTGTTTAAGTGACCCTAATAATAACTTAACACTCTGTCACAATGCCTACATCCGTCATTCACTTCCCTCTGTCAGGTCACATAAGCATTGTATCATCTCGCATCACAAAAAGGATAGTTTTTAAGAGAGACAATATTCAGATACTTTTATTATAGTATATTGTTATAATTCTATTTTTATTATTAGTTACTACTAATCTCTTACTGTGCTAATTTATAAATTAAACTTTATCATAGATACATTCATATAAGACAAAACATAGTACATCTAGGCTTTGGTACTATCTGTGGTTTCATGCATCCATCCATTGGGGGGTCTTAGAGCACATCTCCAGTGGAATAAGGGGTAACCATAATATTATTAAACCCAGTGTGAAAAATTGCTAACAGTGCAGAGAGGTTAAGTAGCTTGCCTGTGGTTACACAGTGAATAAGACTAGAACTAGGTTTATAAGTAAATTTTAATTGGCCCTAAATTCTGTGTTCTTTTTGCCACAGCACTTGTATGGGGGGCGGCAGAGGGAGTGGGAAATGTTTGGAAATTTTACTTCACTCAAATGCTTTTGTGAATTATAGTTTAAAAACTGACAACTTGTCTATCATTGGTTTACATAGTTAAGGTTAAACTTATAGCTTGTCATTTTATCAAAACTACTGCCCACTATCACATGGAAAAACTTCTGAATTGTACTTTTAAAAATAATTTTTAGTCACTTATTTAATAGTTTTATGGGCTCTTACCACAATAGTGCAGAGTTTTTAAAAGTAACCAGACTGTATTTTTTCAAAGTGCATTTCTTTTCTAAATAAATAACTTGACATAATAGTTAATATGCTATAAATCAAGCTAATACGCTGACATCACCTGATCATAAAAATACAGACTATTATTAGGCGAAGAATAATAGTTTATGAATTTTCTGATAACATAACAACTCATACAATTACTCTGTTGTTACAACCCACAGCAGGGTTCACAAGCCCTAAAGACAATGAGTTCCTCTGGCTGCATCAAACACAAATATAATAGTAACAAAAAGATGGTAGTCCACCAACAAATAGAAACAAGTGAGACCTGGAACCAAGAGCAGTAATAGAGATGGATGTTCACCATGGAAGCTGCTGAAGGGCATCTTGTGAAGATATATACCATGCCTTTTTTAGATAAACAAAGACTCTATGCCAAGTACACAGTAAATAATAACCCTATCATGTTTTAACTGCCTGACTGAGAGCTTAGCAAAAGGCAAACTGTGAAATAAACCCATGATCTTGTCATTTCTTGTTTACTAACAGGGTATAAAATATACTATATTTAAACATTTCATTTACTTTTAAACCTCACAGGAGTCCTGAAAATTTAAATACTAGGTTGAGCCAGCAATAAAACTTAACTCATGGTTAAACCCGATATATTATTAAATTTTATAATATACATGTATTCAAGTAAAGAATATATATACACACATATATAGTCTTATTTGCAAATGCTTTTTTATAAAGATACATCAATTTTTAACTTTCAAAATGGCTAAGACATTCTTTAATATTAATGAAACAAACAAATAACAAAGAAAGACCAGTAACAAAAACCTCAAGTGGCTGGTAATTTCCATGAAAATTGTTGAAAACTATCCAGAACTGAAACAAAAGTCATCAAACCGAACTATGTCCTTTGTATTTTACTTCAACAAATATTTCTTTTAAAATCAATAGTTTAATTATTATTCTTACTAAAATAGAAAATGTGCCAGTCTATCCTTTATACGTAATGTCTGCACCATGAACAATAATCTGGAGCTTAAGGTAATTAATACTATATATCCTTGCCTTTGAACAACACAGCTGTCAGCCACAGGGCTTTAAAATTAATAGGGTCTTCAAAGCTATAAATCAGAAACCATGATAATTTTATATACCATTTCTTAAAAGGCACTTACCTTTTGGAAGAGAAACACACTTCTGGTCACAAACTGCCTGTTAAAATAAAACATAATTTATTGGTATCCAGTAAATATTATAAAGGATGATGCATTGTTATACTTAGCATAATTACAGGCAAAGTTTAAAAACTTTTCCTGATCGCATTTAGTTTATTTTTTTACTAAAATTAAAATCACCTCCTTGGCTGTAATAATTAAATGCCTTTCTGTGGAAATGCATGTGCACTGAAACCACAAAAGCTAATGAGTTTCATGTCTGAGAGCAAAGACAGAAATTACAGGGCACATTATCCAGGTCATGGGTGTAGATTTCAGCATATTCCACTCATGGACAATAATGAGAAGCCTGTGAATTAATGTCTGTACCAGAAGTTTGAAGAGTTAGGTGTCATACAGAATTTCATTTCTACTAAATAACAATGAAATACCACCAGGTAGAAGTTATTAATATGAGATATACTCTTTTCAAGTATTACATTAGTTATTTGATTTTCTTATATACTTTTCACTGAACTTCATTAAAGTCTGAGAGATTTTTATTTACAATACCTCACAAATATCACTGAGATGAGATAAAGTTATGGCTCCACACAATATGCAGCAAAGAGTATACTTGAAACGAGCTGGCTCGAATCAATATAATATTTAATCCTAATCAGAGACAAAGGTGTAATATGCTGGGACATAGCAGGAGAAATAGAAGCAGTAGAAGAAACTATTTTGATCATATTTTCTTTCCCATAGGATCTGAATTAGTTTTCTCAGAAGTGAAAACCAGAAGTATTAAGAATAATGTCCTTAGGAGTTCTGCTTGTTTGCATATAGACACATTTTTTTCCCTTAATTGTCTATATATGTCATCAATGCTGACATTCTGGTGCTTCAAGGTATAGAGACATTTATTTTAACTGAGTTTTATTGTATCCTCAAAATCAGTAAGATCCAAAGGTTTGCAAAATTGATAACATTTAGATACTAATTTATAAACACAAGTAGCTCCTGTTGTAAATTCATCTGAGTTCATTTGAGTGTTAAATTGTCATGGCAGCACAACTGCTCTTCACTCTCATCCCAGATCGACTCTCTGATAAGTTTTAGAAAGGAAGAGGGAGTGTTCAGAGATCGATGGAGTTCCAGTGTGGTCAGGACCCTGGCTCCTGAGCATGTGCTGTGCTCCTGAGAGGATAGTTCAGTCCTGGTGCCCTGCTTCCTCATGTGTCTGTGGCCTGCCCTATGCAAACATCTGGCCAGATTCCCTTTCTCTCAGTAATTAAGGGCAAAACCAATGAAGAGTAAATTAAACAATTAATGTAAATATTCACCTGTCCACAGAGATGATTTCTAGATATGTCTTTGATTTGATATAATAAAAGCATTCAGGACAAAACGGTTTTTTTTTTCCCCCCTCAGGTTTTAGCCTGGTTAATTTTTGAGAAGAAACCATATGCTTTCTCCAATGACCACCACTATAGTTCAGTTCCGCAGTCTCTCATGGTAGCTATCACTTTAGCTTGCAAAGGCATCTCCACAATCGCACTGCTGTCCATGCACCTAAACCCAACCCTAATCCATTGTCCACAAAGATGTCAGGGTATTATTTTTTTCATGAAGTGGATATAATCAAATTTCAACTCTACTTAAATATTGCAATATTTTTCTTGTTATTGCTCATAGAATAAATTTGAAAATCCTCAACATGGCTTCCAAAGCTTGTTATTTTGAACTATGCTAACTTCTGTAATCTAATCTCTCACAACACCCTTCTTTCTCATTGTACTGCAAACATTAGTGTGCGCGCGCTCTCTCTCTCTCTCTCTCTCTCTTTCATTCCTGCTCTTCAAATTAGCCTCTCTCCTTCTAGTTGTAGTTTTGGCACCTTAGCAAATATGAGTTGAGAAAGCTCCTTTATCTATATAACTCTTGACCTAATTTACAGATCTCAAACATTCCCTCCTCAAAGAGTCTGCCCATGAATCCTCACCTGGTTCCCTTTTGCAATCTAATAATTGTGTTTTGCTCAGTTTTTCCTTTTCAAGCAACACAGAGAGAAGTTTTGAACTCTGCTTAGTTCCCCTATGGACAGAGGGAATATAACACTTATTGTCTGAACTGGGAGACTTTTGAGATTGTAAGAAGGTGTTAAACAGATGCCAGGACACTACATGTGATCTAGGACTAAATTTAGGCATGTGGTCAAACATACTGTGGAAAAGTTAGCATTCATGTGGACACTACCAAGTTTAAGGCTGCCCAACTTTAACTGAGAGGACAGCATGTAAACAGTTGGTGAGCTCTAAAAGCTGATGCTTACTCACATAACACGTTACACAAAAAAAGTTAAAGTATGAATTATTCTCAGTGTTCTTTTCCTGTAATAGTGAACTGGAGAAAAAAATCCTAAACATTTTAAAGTAAAATAAAAAATAGTAAACAATGAACTAATAAAGGGTTTCAACAGCTGGGTCATAGCTCAAATCATATCCACCAATTAAATGCTATCTAGACTAATTTCTGGGCAAGCCGGGAGCTGCCATTTTTAAGCCTCTTTATAAGCTTCTCTCTCTTCATCAACACATTCGCATTCATCACAATTTCCAACCAAGGCCTGCAAGAGTTGATATTTACACCTCCACTCTAATGCACAGATAATGGGCTGGATATGAGGATGGTAGAAGAGAGGTAGATGTTTGGTACTTCTAAGAGCTTTCTGTCTTCTGTGTAAACAAGTGGACAAAAAGTCCTCTTTGAGAGCATTTTAGATTGAGACACAAGCCCATTTTAGTGCGAGAAAGAGAAGTAGAGTTTCCTTCAGATAACCTGCTTTCAAATGAACTCTCCATAGAAGTGAGTAAAGAAGAAATAATTATATTAGCATCGGTGTCCTTGATAGAGGCCACCTTTTTAAAATATGTTTAGTACTCTGGTTAAATTCATCTCCTTTTGTGTTTTGCTCATGTACTTCTAGATGAACAAGGTAAATTATTTTTTCCTTCTTTGGAGATTGAAGTGTAAATGTGAATCTGAAGAATGAGTGGAATTTAGTCAGACAGTAGCAAACAAATAGATAAAAGCCAAAGACCTGGGGATCCTGACACCCTAGATTAGTGGTCCCCAACCTTTCTAGCACCAGGGACTGGTGCTACTATGAGAATCTAATGGCTGATGATCTGAGGTGGAGCTGAGGCGGTGATCCTAGTGCTGGGGAGAGGCTGCAAATACAGATGAAGCTTTACTCTCTCGCCAGCCATTCACCAACTGCTGTGCAGCCCAGTTCCTAACAGGCCATGACTGATACTAGGGGTTGGGGACCCCTGCCCTAGAGAATAACTAAGTATATTACATTGGCTAAATTAGAGGAAGCTGTTGGAGGAAGACAGGAAATAATGCTGAAGGGTCCAATTATTAGGCTGTGGTAGGATGTTTCTATCTTCTATAATTGAAAGTATTTAGGAAATTTTAAAAAGAACGCTGATAACATATTTTTGATTTGACAATCATGCTAGCAGTATGGTGAATGGTTATAGTGGGTGAAACAGGCAGGGTAGAGACTTTTGTAGTAATACGGACTTACCTGAGACACAGGCAATGGAAAAGTAAGAAAAGGAAGAGATAACCGAAGTATTTAAGAGGTATAATTGATATAAAGTTTTGACCATCTGGGAGCAGAGATTTATTAAATATCTTTCCAAATTCTTTACATGGGTGACTAAGCCACCAGTTACCAAATCAATGATCATAAGATAAATAAGAAGGGTGGAAAATGACAGAAGATGATTTTGTTTTCAGATTTCTAGTTTCAGATTTTTGAAGTTTACCAAAAAACTCAGCAGACTGGGCTCAACACTTTGATATACATTACTCTTGTTTTACAATTAAGAAAATTAAAACTAAGAGATATTATATTTGCTATCTCAAGGCCACAGAGCCCCTATGCAGTAGAGGAAGAATTTTATTTCAATGATTTCATTTCTATTATAGAACTGGCGGTTTGGCTTTGTAAATATATGTCTAAATCCAAAAATTTCTTTGTCTGTAATGCAATGATGGTATCTATCATTTTGATTACCTGAGATAGATATAGTGAGATTTAGATTTAGTAAAGAGAAGCAGAAATATCTCAAGTGAACATTTTAGTTCTCTTGGTGCAAGATATTTTCGTAACTTGTCCAACCTCCTTGTTTAAAAAAAATAAAAATAAAAAAGGTAAATGATTGTACAATCTGCTCTATTATTCTACACTGAGTCCACTTAATGAAGGGACCAAAAGCTATGTCCCTGTCTACTTTGGCAAGGACAGTGGATATGGAGCACAAAAAGAGACTAGAAGACTCTTAACATTGAATTGACTACCTAGTAAGACACTGACTCTGAATCTTTTTTTTTATTTCTCTCCCCTACAGGCTGGCCTCTAATATTCTTCTGATGTAGATTTTTATTTGTGCATTTCATGGTTGTTATGCAAATCTGTTGCTGCTAAATATATTAAAGCCTAAGCTTTTTGTGAAAAATTAGTGCAGTTCTTTGTGGTTATAAGTAACAAATGCACTCTTTTTGATATAAAGGACAATTAAAGGGTTTGGGTTATCTTTTTATTCTTAAACTTTATTCATGTTTATTTATTTGGATTGCTAATTATCACTAGACATAAAAGATTATCTCAAATAAGAGCATGCCATGTAATGTTTATTTTGCTCTTTGCTAGAAATGGACCATTACACTGCCAAGATACAATGGTTTTTAACCTCCTCCATTCTACTATGCAGGGATATGTTAGTGTTTTCATTGAAAGTCTTGCATTTTCATAGAGGATAAAAACGAATTTGTCATGCACACAATAAAGCAGAAATATTATTTATCAGTGAAGTTAGTGAAGGGTTGAGACATGTTTAATTGTGTAGTTTATAAGGCAATTAGTTAATCCACTTGTAGAATTTTGAAAAGTTGCAATTAGAAAGAATTTTGTTACTTTAAAGGTATAAAACTCTTCTAAAAGTTAATTACATAGCACTTACCAAAAGCGAATAGAGGTTAGGGTATTAACCTGGGAGTCACACTGCTGGGTTGAAAGGACACCTCAATACATATCACAGCGTGACCTTCTCCAAGTTAACTATCTCTCTCTGCTACTATTTCTTTTAATAAAAAAAAAAAGGAAAATAATCATTATCTCATAGGGTTATTGTGAATATTACATAAGTTAGTATATGCAAAGCATTCAGAATATAGGTTGTCACTTAATTAGCTTTCAATATATGTTAGCTGTTATAATGATTTGAGCAAATCTATTGTTCTACTCTTTAGCAGAGTAATTACCAGGTGATATTTATTATATAAGCTTAGGCTTTTTACTATAATGCCTCAATTATTCTGAACTCAGCAGAAAAGCAGATGAATATGAGTATCAAATATATGTATGTATGTGTATGTGTGTGTGTGTGTGTATGTATGTATATATATATTCCTATATAACACTAATCTAACACACAAAATCTAAAGTACGTTGGCTATGCAGAAAAGCTCAGCTTGTTTTACGTCTGGCATTATGCTAAAAGCGATACAGAGATAAACAAGAATCTTTACTTTTAAGTGATTTATAATCTAGTTAGAAAATAAATAGGAATAAATACAAAATTGTATAATATAGAATCATTTCTCTTTTTTTTATTATTTTATTATTATTTATGCCTACAGCACATAATCTTCTTAGGTGGTCTCCCAACCAAGTACTAAGCAGGCACCCCCCTGCTTAGCTTCCAAGATCAGACACTGAGCTTGTTTAGGGTGGCATGGCCATAGACCATGGATTATGGCTCTACTTGGGAGTGAACCCAGGACATTCTGCTAACCACTACACTATAGAACCACAAATAGTATAGGATTATTTTTATGAGAAGATTGTAAGAGGAGAGGGATGGAAGAAATCATGTTATTTTTGGCAGAAAGGCAAATTTCTGGAAAGAACTTTGATGCTGTTTCATCTTATGAAGACTCGCCCTGTTGTTTGGCAATCTTTGTATTCAATTACAGAATTATGAGCTATTGCCTCTCTATTAAGCTTTAGTATCAGGCTTTTTAATGGTTAATTCCTCATTTCTAATTTTTTTGGATTGCTGAAAATCACCATTAAGGCAACCAACATTTATTGAATATCAACTAAGGTGAAGCTTGGGAAGATGCCATCATGGAACCTTTATTTGAGTACCCCGAAATGATAAAAAAATGAACAAACCATAACATATCCAGAATAGCCAAAGCAATCTTAAGAAAGAAGAACAAGGCTGGAGGCATCATGCTCCCTAATTTCAAACTATATAATAATGCTATGGGAATCAAAACAGTATAGTATTGGCATAAAAACAGACATATAGATTAATGAAACAGAATAGAGTGCCCAGAAATAATCCCATGTATACATGCAAATTAATTTACAAAAAATGAGCCAAGAATATGCAATAAGGAAAAGAAAATCTCTTCAATAAATAGTGTTGGAAAAAATGGAAAGCTACATGTAAAAGAATGAAATTGGACTTCTACCTTACACCATAGATAAAAAATACCTCTAAATGAATCAAGGCTTGAATATAAAACCTGAAATCATAAAATTTCTAGATGAAAACATAGGTGGTAAACTCCTTGATATCAGTCTTAGAGGTTTTTTTTGGGGGGGGGCGGATTTGACGCCAAAAGAAAAGGCAACAAAAGTAAAAATGAACAAGCAGGAATATACCAGACTAAAATGCTTCTGGATACCAACGGAAATTATTGACAACATGAAAAAGCAACCTACTGAATGAGAGAAGATATTTGTAAGTGATATATCTGATAAAGTATTAAAATCCAAAATATAAAGAACTCATACAACTCAATAGCAAAAAAAAAGCAATCAATCTGATTAGAAATGGACTGTGAATGTGAATAAACATTTTTCCAAAGAAGAAACAAATGCCCAAATTAGTCATAGGAATGTAATATAGAGCATGGTGACTATAGTTAATAATACTACACTGTACATTTGAAAGCGTCTAAAAGAGAAGATCTTAAAATTTTTTATCACAAGAAAAAAATTGTAACAATGTGTGTTGATAGATATTAACCCAACTTATTCTGGTAATCATTTCAAAGTATATACATATATCAAATCACTATGTTGTATATAAGAAACTAATATAATGTTGTATTCCATTATATCTAATAAAAATGATATTAAAAATTAACACAGCAGTCCCAAGTACAGGGTAACATACAGTGCCAGCAAGTGGCAGAGGCCATTTTATTTTGCATGGCCATGGAAGTGCATTCAGGAACATTCCACTTGATCTACAATAGGAATTAATGACAAGAACTGCCAGTCTGGGAGGGTCTAATGTCAGATTCTTCAAGGAAGAAGAAAGCACAAGAGGGATCCCCAAAGAGAAATAAAAAGGTTGCAGTCAGTAAGGAGTAGTCCTCCTAGAGTAAGAAGCCTTGTGAATAAGGTCTGAGAGATGGGCATGGGGCAAGATTTTTATTTAAGAGCCATTTTCTAAGTGCTCAAGAAAAACATGAGATTTGAGAGGAGTGACATAATCCAATTTGTTTTTAAAAGATTCCTTTAGCTACTGTGTGAGTGGATAGCCAAGATCAAGAGTAAAGGCTGGGAGAATAGTTAAGGGTCTATTGCAGTAGATGAAGCAAGAGGTGATTGGAGGTTTCTTGGGCATGGCTGCTGCAGTGAAGATGAAGAGAAATGAATGATGCCAGAAAAAAGTTTGTTGTAGAACTCACAGGATTTGCTGATGGATTGGATGTGAGAAAAAGACAGAAATTAATTACATTTCTTAGGTTTCAAGGAGGCAAAATAGATACTGCTGCCATTTACTAAGATGAGATTGAGAGAGAAAAATATATAATTGGGCAAAAACAAAAAATATATATATGCCATATTAAGTATGCAGACTACATTGACACTTCAGTGGTAATGTATTTATAAATGATACTAGAATGAAATATGTTTGAGCTACAGGATTTTTCAACCTCAACACCATTCACTTTTGGACTGAATCTTTGTCATGGGGCTGTTCTTTGCATGTGTGCTTTGCACGATGGTTCACAACATCTCTTGCCTCTGTCTACTGAATGACAGCATCTTTTTATCCAGTTGTAATAAGTGTCCTCAGACACTGCTGAATGTGGAGTAGGTGAAAAATTGCTTTGGGTTGAGAATCACTGGGCTAGAGACAAAGATTTAAATGAATGTGACCCCAGCTATATGGTTGATCTTATTACAGAAATAGGAAAGAAACAAAATATTTGAGGGCTCACCTCAAGGAACATGAAAATTAGAAATTAAGCAAAAGAAGATACAGCAAAGAAGATAATTAAGCAGGACTTACCCTGATGAGTATAGTGAGTTGAAATCTTGGAGAAAAAGCTTTTCTCAGCTGGAAATGGCAAGCATATGTGGCTCATGGAAATGAGCTTGATTAGGTGAGAAGGATAGAAAAATAATCAGTCCCAGATCTATGTCTAAAGAGAACCGGCCTATAAAAGTCATGAGGCAGCCTAAATGGGAAAATTCCTATAATCTTGTTATTTTAACAAGACATTTTACTTGGGCTATAGTCTGTCAATAAATGGAAGATGGTTGGTTATCAGCCTTTCCTCAATATAATTAGTTGTGTTTAAGGTATGGTACTCAAAGGGTCAGAGGGAAGTGAGGTTGGGAGCTAACACTTTTCCTATTAATTTGCACCAGAGGTGAGTGTACCTCTGTTAGGTAGTCAGGCATCAGCAACAGGAGCAAAGGCCCAGTTCTGTAACCATAGGAACCTCCCTTGAAGAACTTCCTTAAGGACCTCCCGGAAACACCTCCCTTTTAGGCTTATAAATTATCCCGAATCCTAGAGCACAAAGACCATAAATGCTGCTGGCTAAAGCAACTACGAACGCATGTGCAGAAGGTACTGCCCATAATTTCACCCTCATTATACCATCATTATAATATCAGGACTATGCCTGTAAGTTCATGAATCTAATTATAACAGAATGAATTCTGGGTAAGCACATATGCACTAGGCAAAGCGTTATGTAGCAGCCAACTGTCAGTCAAAGTGACCTAACATACAGTACACCTAGGACCTCCCATCATGGCCCCAATATAAACAGACCTTCCCATTTCTTCATTGTTATACTCTTCTTGTTGAAAAACTGCTCCTTCCTTTGGGGTGTACTATCTTATCTCTTCATCTCCTAGATTCTACAGGGCTGTAGCCTTCCCTAGCATGGCCTGCCTCCTTCTAAAACATACTTTCAATAAATCTTACATTTTCTAAATCTTGCCAACCTGTAATTCTTTGCTGTGTTGACAGGAAAGAATGAAGGGTCAATACACAACACCACCATCCTCCTCCTCCTGCCCAATGCCTCTGGAGCAACACTGGATTTCACATCACACCAACAGTGACACCTCCATTGTACTCAGAGCTCCCACCTACCTTCTGCGTTATCATTGAATTACGGTGCTATAGAAATAGGCCCGAGGTCTGTACTGCTGCTGACCAAGGTCAGATTGCAGAAAAGGGCAAAGTATTCCATAGCAGAAAGTTATGAAAAGAGTCTAGACCAGTAAACAGGTCTCTACTCTAAGGACAAAGAGTCAGAGATGGGTGATACCCTAGATTCTGATACTGGTAACTTTCCTGTTTGCCACTTTGACCTTGAGTTCATATGGTAAGGAGGTGCTATAAGAGTATATTTTGGGAAAGCTATAATTATAATTATAAGTATAATTCCAAAAAGCTGCAGTGTCAGGGTTTGGGAAGGGTTGGCAAGAGCCTTGCCACATTTCCCCAAAATCACAATAATCTAAATACAGAGATAGCATAAGGACAGTGGGAGTAGGAAATACTTGGAGACTGCGACTAGGGTTGGTGGCACTTGTAACTTAGCCAGCAGCATTGGCAACAAATTCAGAACTCCAAGCCCACCAAAAGTAGTGCCGATCTAGATTTTCAGCTCCATTGTGACTTATCTAACTGTTCTTGGTTAAGGAATATATAGACTTATAATTTTAATAGCTATTGACAGTTTATATTTTTAATTGTAATAATTAATAACTCTACTAATGAATTAGTAGTGCCGATTACCTTATATTTTCACAAGTTCTAGATGTGAAAATTCTTTAATATTTGGTAATCCAATGGGTAAAAAATACATGCTATCTCACTTTTCCTCTAATTTGTATCTCATGTACACTATTGAAAGCAAACTTCTTTTCATGTATAGACAATTATTTTATCTTCTATCCTGGAAATTGCCTTTTCACTCTATTTGCTTATTTTTCTGATAGATTATTGGTCTATTTTGTATTCATTTGTAGAAATTCTTTTTCTATTAGAGACATTAACCTTTGTCATATTTTAAAAGATAATTTTATTTAATATGGGCGTATTTTCGAAAGTACATGTCCCCAAAAATGATGTGTGCTTGATAGCACATTCTAAAGACCGAAAATTTTGACACCTTCCGTGTAAAAATTTGGGAATGCAGCCCCTAAAAAAAGACTGACATTCTTATTAACATAGCAGGTAAATTGTGAAGATATAGGTTATTATGATGATCAATTTTTTAGAACAGCATTGGCAAAAAACAAAAACAGCAAGAACAACAACAAAACAGTAGCAAGCTGGTTGCTTTAGGATAAAGATCTGATTCACCATTCCTGTGCTTTGAAAGACACTTGACTCTTTCTAAACTGTCATAATGAGTTTCTTTGTTTAAGGTAGATTTCCCAAACAAAATGTATTCTCTGGGGTGCTACTGTGTGTTAAATGTTAAAGGGAAAATAGACTCTGTAGCCAAATATATTTGGAAATGCTTTTGTATAAAATGCTTTCATTGAAGGATTTCACAGGCATTCTTAGATGTTAATGTTCATTATGAAACTCTAAAACTTGGATGTGCAGAATTCCCCAAATTATTGGATTACAGCCATTTGAGATTTTTCTCAAAGTATACCTGGAAAGCTAGTATTTATGAAATAAAAGTTTTTTTTTTAATTCTGACTTAAGGAAATATCTACATGCTCCCTTTCAAATGGATGACATTTCTTGTATATTTGTCTTAGCACTGTCATCTTGTCATCGCAAATCATTCAGAGACAATAGTAAATATAAAAGTACTAGTGTAAAATTTGAAAACAATAAACTCAACCCAAAGTTTAGTTGAGTTAGAAAAACCTAAATGCAGTTGGAAATATTTGTGTGTGTGTGTGTGCGTATGTGTGTGCATGCGCGCACCATATCTCCATGAAGGTTATAAAAGGGGGTCACTCTTTTAACTCAAAGATTATATGAAGTGATATGTATACCAAGACAAGAACTTAATTTACTTAGAAGCCTAAATAGGTAGAACTAAAACATAATATAATTATAATGTTTTAAAATATTTTAATATTACTTTGCTTATATTTCTGATGGATTTTTCTTTGATTTAAATTTTATTATGAGCCTTTTATTTTTACAAATTGATTTGTTATATTTTAGGATCTACCCTGAATTCATTTAAGTTTTTAATATAATTATAAAATTTAATGGTTTTTTTTTGCCCATTTAAATTCACACTTATGAAGAGATGAGGTAAAATTATAAGAAGCAAATATGGCTGAATTATTATAAATCATCTATTTTGACATGATTTGTTCACTGTTCATTTGACTAGCAGATACTATTGATAAAATTAAGTAATCATGGATAATTATTCACTTTTGAGTTCCTAAACTTGCCATTTTACCTGTAGCTTTCAGTAATTACTTGTTCCTTCACTCTTCAGCCCAATTATGTGTTGCCTAGTAAAGTTATTGCCAGCATCTCAGAAACTGAGTAAATCCTTTCACAAAGGCGTTTCCAATGAATAATGCTGAAATCGGGCTTTTTTTTTTTTTTTTTTT
Source organism: Rousettus aegyptiacus (assembly GCF_014176215.1). Lineage (NCBI taxonomy): Eukaryota > Metazoa > Chordata > Mammalia > Chiroptera > Pteropodidae > Rousettus > Rousettus aegyptiacus. The sequence continues at coordinate 30,883,820 of NW_023416286.1, forward strand.
TTTTTCACTGCAAATGCCTCAAGTAGTTGGCTCCTTTCCCATAGACTACTTTGTAACTGCAAATATGACAACATGATGGTGATTCACAGGTGCCAAAATATGACGAGCAGAACAAAACTGTGTTCCAGATATGATAAGGTGAGAAAAGCAGAACTCTCAGCCCCAGGTGATTTCCATGAAGACATGTACATACGGCGGGGCTCACTATCTATACTATGCAGCCGCCAACTAATAATCCGAGCGGGAGAGAAACACATCTTAAAATGCAAATGGATGAAAAAATAAAACTGGGTTGCATAGTAGCACCTTAAGTAGATTTGAGAGATGTATGTTTGGAACGCATAAACTTCAGCCTTGGAAAACGCTTTTAATTGTATTCAACACATATTGGACTAAAACTGAGAAAATATATCAGCATTATGAATACTTTAAAAAATTCCTTCTCCAATCCAGCTTTATAAACAAATATATGAAGTAAAATACAACCTTTTTCTTCTTTTTTTAATCATAATAGTTAAAAACATATTTTTAATGCACACTCGCTCCATAGATTAAGGGCTGTTGTTACTTCATTGGAACAGAACTTGCATCTTAGAAGGATCGGCTATATATTCATATAAACCACTTCTCAGTCTTGCACTACAGCATTCAGGAATAATAGAATCACAAATTATATAAGGCTGATTTTGCTGGTTGCACATATACAGTTATGTGTATTCCATTCATACATTCTGATTCCTGCCAAACCTGACTGGCAATGTAGTTCATGTGAGCTTGTTTAGGTTCAGAATTCATACTTCAGTCTTCCTCGGTCAAATCTGCAATAGGCTATTATTAGACATAACATAATACAGATGAACATTAGAGTATGTTTACCAGAATGATGAGAAAATTAAAGGCATTTTATGACAAACTATAAATCTAAATATATTATTCGAAATCAAATTTGTACATTAAAAAAAGATAATGTTTTCTCTAATTTATAGCTTATTGACATTATTTGGATATATTTTCACACTTTCAGCAACAGTAGTATTTCTGAAAATTATACAGTACAGAAAAAAAAATGAATTTTAACCTAGATATTTTCCTAATTGTTTTTTAAGAAATATTCCATATCACTTTTTATGGCAAGCTATATTGAGAAGTTATTTAGAGATAATAAGGTCTCTCAGAGAAAGAACCCTGGTTGTTTACCATTGCATTCTAAACACTTAGCACAGTGCCAAATACATAATACATGTTAATTAAGTATTTGTGGAATTAATTAATAAATAAATAAAAAATTAAAACCATTTAAAAAATGAGGCCTAATCAAAATATTTTACAAAATATCCAAGCTCAGCAATAAATTAAAAAATTAAATAAACTACCTTGTGCTTAATTATATAACCTAAGATTGAAATTTTTGGAAAGAAATTACTCAATATACTTTAAATTTATTTTCTCTTTTTAGAGTAGCCTTCAATGGGAAAAAGGACCCATTACCACATAAAAAACAAAGTTTCAAAAGCAGTTTTAAAAATAGTTGAATTCTAAAATGTAAGGCAACTTATTCACAGCAATTCTATAAAGAAAGACTTGTTCACTATCTAATTGCATCTCTTTTTCTCAGCCAATATGGCATCCGGAGCTGAGACAAGGACTGTGTGATCCCCACAGTAAGATGCTCAATTAAACATTTACCCACACAAGCTCTATGTGTGTCTGACAGCATGAGTTTATTGTTATTATTGGGTATTTATCATATTCTAAGCACATACCAAGTTCTGTACATGCATAATCTCATTAAAGTAAGTACTGTTATGATCCTTATTACACAGACAAGAAAATATAGATGCAGATGAAAAAGTTACCCAAGGAAATATGCTAAAAAATAATGGTGGAAAATAGCATTTAATGAACAAGCAGAGAAATAAAATTCAATCAATGTATCTCACCTAGATGGTAGAAGAACCATTAGAAAGGAGCATTCTAGAAATCAAAACTAGAGATAAATGTAGTGAGAGACCAAGAAGATAAAGACTTTAGAATGCATGCTAGGTTTCTGAATTAAGAGTGAAAAATAGTTTCAAATGAGCATTTAATAGTCAGGTAGGAGTACATTGAGAAATTAATGAAAAATTACAAGATAGAGATAATAGTTGAATTAGTGTCCTATGAGAAGGAGATAAATTTGATTGCATGTTGATGGGGAAAGGAAAAATATATTTGAGAGCAGGAAGAATGACCTAAGTTTGTTTTAAGCCTAAGAAGAAATCATTGGTTGCAAGGGAGAGATGGCTTTAGGAAACAGAAGCTTCCTGGGGTGAGAGTAGATAGAAGTCTGTAGACTCAATTGAAAGCCCACTGTAGGCTCAACAGAAATCAGTATGGCATGTTGATTTTCATATTGTTTTTATATAAATATATGGCATTGTCTGTATTCACTCCATAGTGGTTGTCTATATTCATTCCATACATAAATGTTTATTAAGTAATACAAGACTACCAAGATTTACAGAAAATTTATTAGGTAATATGTGGTGAGCACTGACATTGTTCTTGTAGTGGGGCCTAAAGATGAAAGGCTCAGACCTGTTATCGGTAAGACAGGTAAGATAAGTAAGATTGTCCAGCAGACAAGACAGGTAAGATTTGCTTCAATCTAGAATGAACTCAGTACTCTGAGATCATGTAGAAGGGAGACCCAAGCCAGTAGATGGGGAGGGAAGACTTTCAAAAAGAAACACCAGGAATTGAATATTTAAATTGAATTTTAATTCCTAAACATACACATGTGTAAAGGTATATGTATATGCTCGTGATATATATACTCTATCAATATTGGAGTTCAAAACCAGGATCTCTCAGAGATAGATCACTATTAGATTATTTGAAACTACTATCTAAGTGATAGAAAGGTTTATGAAATATCACAGTAAAATTTGCTAGACTATCTCTAGACATTGATTTGTTGCATATTATCTTTTTCAAATAGAATTATTTTGAAATTATGAAATTGAAAATCATATTGCTTAATATCTTATTTGCACTATTACTTTTGAGAATCAAACTTAGAAGAACTAAATTTCAGCATAGATACAGTAAAATTAAAGTCCATCGGGGCAAATGTTTTACCAGATAAATGTAAAGTAACAGCAGAAATCACAAAACGTTTATTCCTCACAAAATCTCTGAGTTGAGTGACATTATTATTACCATTTTACCGATGAAGGAATTGCGACACAAAGAAGTTCATAAACTATCCCAATTAATATCTCTATTAAGGACAACACTGAGAATATATCACAACAAAATAAGGTAAGGTTAAGAAGGTTCAAATAAAATATCAATGGATGAACAAAAGACATCTTAATACTAATAACTTGATCAAAATGTGGAAATTACAAAAAAATGCACCACATTGGCTAATTCTAGACACAAACAAACATAAAAAAGCTATTACATTAATCTCCATCGATCATAATAAAGGGACCAAAATGTATGAGGTAATATAGAATGCTGATCAGTACCTTGTTGAAACAGTTTTTTTGTTTGTTTAGTCTGAGGTATTCATTGTTACTATGATATTTCATCTCATAAGATATGGACTTTCAACATTAATGTAATAGATTTAATAATTTAATATAGAAAAGGATGTCATTAATATATGAAACCATTCATACTTAACATCTAATTGTTATTATTCCAAAATGTCTCATAGAAAAAAATGGAAAGTATGAGTGAGGAACAAAATTTATATCCAAAATAACACTGCCTGAAAGCCTCTCAGTTGATTGGATTTGCAGCATAATTACTTCACAAGTAAATAAAAGGGTAGATTTCTCTCTCTCTTTCCTTCCATCCCTTTACCTCTCTTTCTCTTTTACTCTCTCTCCTACTTTCTTTTCCCATAACAACATGTGTACTGTAAATGTATCTAGAAAGAATTTCTGAAATATTGAAAAATTTGTGCATATACTTAATATTATAACTTCTAAGGGATATTTTTGTTAAATTTCACCTTTGGCTACTGTTATATCATATCATACAATGTTAAATTCATCAAAATGAGTAATTACACAGAGGAAGAAATGAGTTAATTATTAAGGGAAATAATTAGGATACATGTATTGAGATTGGATTAGAGTGTCCTTGAATGCCAGTCTAAGAATTTTCTACTTTATTCTAAAACAGTAAGAAAACACTGAAGGTTTTTGAGCTGGGTGACAATGGCCAATGTCATGTATTAGAAAGAAAAGTCTGACAGCAGAGCTTGGATCTTTCAGGAAAAAGAAAATCTAGGAACTAGGAAAATATTTGGGAAGCCTATTAAATTGTGCACAAAATTGTACATGTGTCTAATATTATTGACCAGAATTAGATTTGATATTTATATTGTTTTAAAAATTACTCATTTAAAAATAGTGCCTCATTTTGCAGATTGTGATATTAGGCATTAATTATGTTTCATATGTCATGTAACTCTCTGAATTAAAGAAGATATTTTAAGGAGTAATAGTGTTGAAACATATTTTTACAAAATTATGCTTTAGAAGGAGAGGAAGGGTGGGGGGAGAGCGAGAGAGAGCGAGAGAGAGCAAAAGAGAGAGACTGTCAGAATCTGTGAAAACTTGCCTACTGCACTGAAAAATTACCCTCTAGTGAATTGCCTTCAGGCTGCATTTTCAGAAATTATATTCTAGTAGTGGTCAATTTTTCACCACAAAGGGTGATATTTCTCTCAATAAATTTGATTCCTAGTCAATATTTTTATATATAATATGGTCTAGGCATTTCACAGTTAAAAATGACCAAGGTTAAAATGTCTTATAAATGCATATGTTTATTAAACATTGTCCACATAAGGTGAATGCTAGTATTCAGCTGTTGAAGCTAAGTGTGTTATAGGTCTACTTGTCACTCCTTCTTCTTAGACAATCTCGACAAATAAACATTGGAGCCTATTATTTATTGTTCTCATCCTCATTCTTATTCCTATTCAAATAGGAGAATATGCTAGTTATTTCTGCAAGGGGACGGAGCTTCTTTTTATAAGCCATAACATGCTGTAATTACAGTGAAGTAGATTCAATACAAGAAGATCAAGATGTGAACAATCAAGTTTAGGTTCATTTCAAATACATGTTTATTTCCTGAGATTATAGTCTTAAATGTTTAATAAACCTACACTCATTTTTGCCCTACATGACAGTTCACATCGGCTCCTGCTAGATTCTAGCACACAGCTCTGCAGCATAGGAGTGCATTGAAATTGCTAGAGAAGCTGATACAATCTGATTTACAGTAAAATGGGTATGTGATAGGAGTCCACTCTCACCTCTCTAATTCAGTCATTCAACTCAAGAGCAGTCACTCATTCAACTGACTTCAATCATTGCTTCTTCACTACAGGAAACTACATGTAAGTCTCCAATATTTATTTTTCACCTAAGTTCTTCATTTAAAATTTAATAGAAAACATTTAACATATTGGTACTGCTTTTATCTCAAACTTCTGTCTGCTATTAAATTTATTATTGTTGCCTAGGAACTGCTTCTTTCTCCTCACAGTCCATTAGCCACTGGACTTACTAATGATGTGTAGAAACTTTGACGCTCTTGTGATTCTGCTCATTTTATCATGACTAAGTCCAGAGCACTCTTTTATGAGTCTCCCTTTTGGTGATTCTCTTTGATTTGCTTCTTCTTTCCTTTCCATTTTAATAGAGGAATTCTTTACCCCAAACAACTGCGAGAGCTTTCTAGCTGTTTTTCCAGCCTCTAGTTTCTCCCTTTCCGTCCATCCTGTTTGCTGCCAAACAATGAATCTTCTGAGAATGTTACAATATCACAAGTTCCCTTCTCAAGAACCTAACATAGTTGCCCAAGACCCTGCCTATCTTTCACTGGCACTCATGAAGGTCTTACCCAGGAGGAGAGACCTATGTAAATCTATGATGCTAAATATGCTATTAATTACAATTTTTGATTAACATTCTATTTGGGGTCAAAGAGAAAAAAATGTTAATAGACATTTCCTAAAGAATTTGTAGGCTTCTTGTACCTGTCGACTGTTCTGGCTAAAGTTGTTTTCTCAGTTATAATTTCTTCCACCTAGTAGATCTACCTAATATATTATGCCACTTGGAAATGATTGTCAGACACAGAAAATCCTCCTCATTTTATTTAAGGGAGAAATATTTGTGTGAATGGTATAAAATATTTTATCCATTTATTCTCTCTCTTGCTCTTAATTCCTTTTTAAATAGGATATAAATATTGATTTGCTTTTAACTTTAATGCTTTATTTTCAATCAACATTGTAAACAAGGTCCAAATCAGGGACTCAGTTCAGCCAATAATTTTATTTATAAGCAGAATATAAATGCATATGTGATATAAGCATCTCCCATTAACATTTTTCTGAATCAATAATGGCCTCTATCTTCTAGGGATGCCTTATCTTATCCATATAGTGATACTGATATACCTTCATTGAACATGCAATTTTGTGCAGATAGTGTGCTCTGTGATTTATCTATAGTGTCTCATTTAAGATTCACCATAACCAGGTAAGCTTTAATAGATTTAAAAAATATATATGGCTTAAATAAGTTAAGTAACTTGCTAAAAGACATGTGAGTAAATTTCCAAGTAAGAATTTGGATAGAATCTTCTCTGACTTCAAAGACCATGAATATAATATCCATGTAATACTGTCATCCATTGCTACCAGCAGTATATCATTTTCTATACTCAGTTATAGAAAACCACATATATGCTGTCCTATTCCCTTGACAGATGTGAACTTCTTGACAAAGAAATTTTGCCTACTAATCTTCAGTTTCAACAACACAATCTAAGACCTACATAGCAAACAGCCAAATATTGTTGAACTGAATGAACTATACTTTCTGATTTAGAATACAAAATACCTGTTCTTATAGGCAAGGACATAATACACCATAGGTTACATATAGTATGTTTTAAATATTTTATAAAATATATTTCAAATGAGTTGCTTCACAGAATACCTGGAATTACATTCCCAAGGGAGGTGATCATTTTCCTCTCAGAGAGGCAGTGGGTAAAGTGCAGACTAAAGTGTAGCCTGTATGACACTGGAACAATTACTGAAATCACACTGTGCCTCAGTTTCTTCATGTATAAAAAGGATTGGAAATAGTAAAATGTTTACATAGGTTTCATATGATAATTAAATCAATTAATAAATAAAAAAGCACTTAGGTCAGTGCCTGACATATTGTTAACACTAAAAATGTTATGTATTATCATTACTTATATAAGTGACTGTTTTCAAATATTTTGATCTCATATAGGTCATCTTGATCTTTAAATTCTTAAAATTATTGACAACCAAAAGGGTCATTATTATCTATATCTATGGGTTATATCTACTTTATTATAAATTAAAACTGAGAACATTTAAACATATTTATTAATCTAATAATATTAATAACCCATACATGTTGAGATAAATGTTTATGAAAAATAACTACTTGTTTAAAACAAAAATAGTGAGGACAATATGCCATTATTTCATTTTATGTTTTCAAGTCACCTTCAGCTTTGTGATATCACTCATTGTACAGTCTCTGGAGAACTCTCTGTACACTAGTGAATGACAAAAGCGAATTGTGTTTTAGCATTACTTGGTGTACTTTTGAGATTAAGTAATCCCAGAAAGGAGACTGAGGAAACCTGGGGTTCTCCAGACCACACATCAGGAAGTAATAGTTTATAAAAACGTTTCTAAAAGTGAGTTGATTCTATGAAGTAAAATTGTATAAGTTGAATAAATCTCATGATTTTAAACATCATTGGCTACTACCAAGTTATGATATGTATCCAATTTTGAATTCTCCAAGGTTTTGGGATGTAATATTGTCTACCTTTTCAAAGAAAGATGTAGTTTTCCACCCGTTAGAGTAAGAAAATTCTAAGGTAACCAACCTTTTCCTCTAAGTAGGAAAATTACCTACTGACATTCTGGAAAGTTACCTTTGCACCTCTTTACTCATTGATGTGCACAAAACCAGGTTTGAAAGCACAGAGTTTAAACCCAAATGGAAGAAAATCAGGTTTAAATTTACCTAGTTTTACAGGAAAAACGCTTAGGAGATTCGTAGTCACAATTAATGTGAAGAAAAAAAGGAAGGAAGAAAGGGAAAGAGGGAGGGAAAAGGGAAGGAAAGAGGGAAGGAGGGAAGGAGGGAAGGAGGGAAGGAGGGAAGGAGGGAAGGAAGGAAGGAGGGAAGGAAGGAAGGAAGGAAGGAAGGAAGGAAGGAAGGAAGGAAGGAAGGAAGGAAAAAAAGGAAGGACTGACCTTTTATATGGTACATTGTTTAGATATTTGGCTAAAAGCATTTTTGAAAACTTTAGACTTAAACACTGATGATATAAAGTAAAATAGAATAAAAATATCTTAATCAAAATAAATATTTCCAGGAGATTGTTTTTTAATTACATTTTAAAAGAACAGGAAAGCATTTTGATACCTTATATACCAAAATTGGGATGAATTTGTTTACTTTTCAACATTCTTTTCCACCAAATTAGAGTCCCATGATTCTCTGTGAAATAAGAAACTAATTCCTTAATTTTTAAAACTCTAAATATAGAAAAAATGTCCTCTTTTTTTTTTTTAATTTACAAGGAAAGGAACATATGAGCTCTTTGGTGTTGAACAAATCTGACGTGTTAAAAAAAAAGTTTCACTGCCTAATAAAATTGTGTCATTTATTTTTGTGTTCAAAGCTCCTAAAACAGGATTTAGCACAGTAGCAACTATTGATATTATTTCGTGATTATACTGTGCCAGACACTGTGCCACACGCATTATATACATTTACCAATTTGTTCCTCACAACAACACTTTGTGGTAGATGTTACTAAACTCATTATACAGACACATTAATCAAAGCACAGAGTAGTTAAGTAATTTGTTCAAAGTTACAGTGACCATATGTTTGGAATCAGAGTTTGATCCCTGGCAGCCTCTGTCTTGAGAACTGGTCTCTACTACCAGAGTGTATTGCCAAACTCAGGAAAGTGAATACATAAATGAGGGCATTAAGTTTATGCCATTTTACTTAAAATTTTAATGTAGCCTTGTTTTCTTGGTATAATTTACATAAGAAAACAGTTAATTCAGTAGCAGAATAATAATTAAAATTGGCCAACAAGAAAATACAAAAATAAAATTCTAAAGCCAGTGTAATCAGTGGCTAGAGCCAGGAAATAATACTATATTTCTAGCCCCACTAAGTAGTCACATGTTTATGATACAACTTTACACATAATTTCATAGTAAATTTATCTAAACTTTCCTCTCATTGCTGTCCATTGCTCAGTAACAGGATGGAACCAAAGAACAGGTTATAACCAAAGATTGTCTTGATTGCATGGGTATTTCTAATTTAGTCGATTAGTAATTCAACAGGATTACCTATTCCTGTTCCCATTCAAAGAGTTTTGAAATCACTGAATTTTCAACAAAATGTGTCTTTATCGTTTACTAGACAGTTCCACTTGAATTTCCCACTGACAGCATGATTTTTTTTTACCTTTTTTTTTTACATTTCCACAGTGGAATTAATCATTTTGTTCACCAACTTCCTCCTCCTCTATGCCAGTCTCTAAGAATAGTGCCAACTTCAAGATACGGTCTTGCCAGAAACTTAGGAGTCTTCCGAAATGTGTTTCTACCACCTCTTCTCCCAATCGTTAGGTGCCAAGTCTTCAATTCTATCTTTTAAACAGCTTTAAATATATCATCTTTACTCCATCCCTTCTGCCGAGTCATAGCTCAAATCCCATTATTGTCCCTCCTACTACTCAAGCATCCTCTTAGTTGGTATCCTCCTCTTGTTCTGGCTTCCAGCCAACACTTTTTCATGGCTGAGACTATCACCAAGATGATCTTTTCAAATTATAAATCTAATCATGTCCCACCATTTAAAATTTTTAGTGACGTTCCATTTTTAAAGAATAAAATTAAAACTATTCAGCATGAGAAAGAATGTCAAATGCCATCCGCTCCAGGTTACCTTTCTCTTTTCCATTTTGACTACCTTCCTCTATCCCTCTGAAACTTTTAAACTCTTCTTCTGACATTCTGAAGCTTTAGAAAATACAATGTATATTCCACACACCATCGTTTTGTAAGCCGGGGATTTTTGCCATCCAGCTTCTTCACCTCGTTTCTACTCACTTTTTATAACATGTCTCCTGTCAGATGCTTTCTCTAACCTTTCTATTCCACTGCCTCTGTTCTTCCTCTAGGCTGGCATCTGGTGGCATATATCCCCATGACAGACAGTGTGAGCTTTGACATAGGGCTTATTTCTTTGTTTATTTATCTGTTTTCTCCATTTAATGAAAGAGATGCTAACAAACTCATCTTTGTATCTTCAGTGACTAGTATAGCACCTGACATATAGTCAACGCTCAATAATTATATGTGTAATGAAAGTAAAAATTATAAATAAAGTTATATTAACATTGCTTTCCTTTCTGTTTGCTATATTTTAAAAAAATAAACCTTTATTTTGCCTAGCTAATAAGGTTTTATTATTTTAATTAGTGACTAACTTTGAATTCTTAAAGAGGTATAAATAATAACTATCTGAATAAAAATCAAGTTATAAGTTTAATATTGGATAAATTAAAACTATTACTTTTAACTCTAGCTCAACTATAAGAAGCTGAAAAATAATAAAGTAGGTCTCATTGCTGATAAAATTATTAGATTTGCTTATTTTTAAAATGTAGTAATCTCTGCTCTCTTGCTATAATTCTTAAATAATTAGTTCATAAATTAATCTCAAAATAAAAAAAAGTTTGCCACAGTTTAAAAATGCTTGAAACAGCATTTATTGCTATATTTCAAAATCTGGCTGCAATGGTTAGAGGGTTCATGGAAAAATTCAACTTGTCTGTGTAGTATGACACAGTGCTCAGATCACTGTTCCAAAGTTAGCCTTGAATGGATTTAAATTTTAGTCCTCTGTGACTTCCTAACTGTGCAAGTTTGGGAAAAATTATTTAACCCCATTTAACCCCTCCTTTTTTTTTCCCCAGCTATAAAATTGGGTTGACCATAGTCTTTACCTCATAGGTTGTTGGTAGACTGATATAATATAAAGCATGAATAGAACTAAATACATTGCCAGACATAGGAAGGCTCTATAAATGATTCCATTTGTGTATCTTATCATTTTTATTACAACTTTAATATTATATTTAAAACTGACAATCCCTTGGAACATATCCCACCGAGTTCTATTTTATTCATAACCTACATGTGCCTGGCTGCACTCCTGAGCTGTAGCATCATCAGCCATGTCTTAAGAGGCATGGAAGTATTTACAGCATCTGGCTCTTCAAAACCAGCTGGCCTGTTTCATAAACCCTACCTCCTGTTGTCCAAATTTCCAAAGTCAGCATGAAACTCATAGGGGATTCAAAGAAAAGACACTGCTGGTGCTGAATAAAAAACAGTTTATGATTCCATAAGGTCACAAGTCATTGTCTTTCTCAAGATGGGAAACTCTTGATTAACAATAACTGCTCCTGCCTAAATTACTCTAAGACTTTCAGAGATGAGTTCACTACTTAATACTCATGTAGGAGCATATGGTTAGCAATGCTTGCACAAAGAATGAGTTGATGTGTTTTGTGGATAAAGGCATGCAAATAGTCTGGATAAAATCCAGAATGGGATAATGATGAGGACTGCCAGGCAGGCGCATTACAATTGGAGTCACATGTGACTTGTGATTCCCAATAACTGAGCCAAAGACAAGAACTAAAAGACAGAGGGAAGCTACTTTGTTTCTCCATAACTCTTCACATGTCTCTTACTGTCCATATCACATTTCTCCTTCTATTAAACTATTTGTGCGATTCTTTTATCAATGCTACTTTATTGTAAATTTCATAAAAACCAGATTTTATGTCCAATGTTGCCATGTATGTGAAGAATGACAGAGAATTTGCCAAAGAAAGATGAATGATTCAATTACTAATACAATGACTACAATCAAACCCATCCTAAAATAGAATGTCAAATTCTGATATATACATTAGATTTTAGACATTAAACAAAATAAATATGAATGTCAACTGGATAACCACAATATATGAAGCCATTTTAATAATAAAAAATCTTATCACAATTTATTTTTCATATTTCAGTAAGAGGAAGAGGTTAAAGGTAATATTCTCGAGTAATTATCTTCAGCATTTAATAAGAGTAGGGGAAACCAGTCTCAAATGGATTTGTAAGTGACCCTATCCCCAAGACTCCATTCAAGATATTGGAAGGGATGAGGCATGATGAAAATGAGATAAATCATGAACTAAAATAGGCAAGATAGAAACTTATTTGCAGATAACTCACTGCAGCTGTGTAGCATATATGAAAAACTAGGTGAATCTGATACCCAATGTCAATTTTTTTTTTTTTTTGGAGCATCAACTAGGTGTCTCTAGAGAAGAAATGAAAGGAATGAAATGTGTGAAAAATGTAATGAGGTCTATAATATCTCTAAATACTGACCGTGCTTATAATCTAAATTAGATTACAAGGTCTACACTCAATGGAGGATTCAATTAGGCAGGATCAATTATAACAACTACATATTTTCAACAATTTAAAAAAGAGAGACACAAGTTCATTTCATCTATATTACATGTAACTAAAATTAGTTTATATTTCATGACAAGAGTCCTATAAAAATCTGACAACAGTTAAGAATTAATTTGAGATTTCATAGACTTTTTTTAAATGAATTTACCTGAGTTTCCAACAGTTATTTATCAATATAAAAATAGAGATAAATTATAAGTAATTCAGTTTTGAACAGCTAGATAAGGGAGCTGACAAATTGTCTCAGTCATTTTTTTATGCTTCACTAAAATAAAAGTAATGGAAGTTACAACTTTTTTACAACTGGAAAATTGTCATTCACTTTATTTCTTATTCTCTATATAAATGATTATCTCTAAAAATAGTTAGAGTCTTCTCCTATATTTTGAAAAACCTAGAGTACATGTTCATTTGCATGTGAAAATTTTAAAAAATTGATCCTCTATATTCAATGGGGTTTCAATAAGCTATCCATTATTTATACCAACTTATTAGAGAAGAAAATATTTAATCTCTTTAGAATGAGAAAGAAAGAAAGAGAGAGAGAGAGAGAGAAAAGTGAAAATAATAAAGAAAAGCAAGACGACTACCAAAGTTAATCTTTTAAAATGATTTAATTATTTAATATGTATGCTAAAAAAGAAACTGTGGAACAGTATTAGATTACCTGAAGAGGAAGAAATTGGTTAAAAAAATTAAAGATTTTTATGTATTTATTTTTAAAACCAGGATCTCTGACTAACCACTATTATATTGGACTAAATTACATATATATTTACACATGGATCAGCTAAAGCTTTACATAACTAGTACTTTAAATGCTGAATTTCTAACCCTAATAACTAAGAGCACAATTCTTCCTTTCTGTACCTCTCATAAATATAAAATTAAAAGAAAATAAAAGAAAAAAGGGATGTGTATAGAGACAAGCTTGAGCTTTCTTAAAGGAGAGTTTGAAAAACTATTCTCTAAGTACTGCTTAAAATTTTGTACAGTTTTAGCATTCCAGGTGGAGCTGGAGTGGATAAGGCAGTGGGGGTGGGGACATGAAGGGGCACAGGTTACCATCCAAATAACTGTTTAGCAATGGAAGCTAATTTTACAAATAGAGTATTTATAATAGGGATGCCTGATAATGAACATTGAGAACTCAGTCACAAAGAAATCTAGATGAGGCCTGGGAAATCTAGACAATGGTCAGGACAGAAATATTGGGAGAAATATTTCATTATAGACTAACTCTGGTACAATCTAGGGATTCATGGAGTCAGGTATATAACATTAACCTAAATACTAAATGAAAATGAAGCACTATCCCACACAACTCACCAAAATTAACTCAAAATGGATTAAAGGCTTTAATGTAAGACCTGAAACCATAAAACTTAGAAGAAAAATAGGCAATAAGCTCGTAAAATTGGACACAAAAAGTGAAGGCAATCAAAGCAAAAATAAACCAGTATGAACACATCAAACCAAAAACTTCTACACAGCACAGGAACAGTCAACAAAATGAAAATAAAACCTATTGAATAGAAGACAATATTTACAAGTCACATGTTTAATAACAATATCCAAAATATATGAAGAATTCATATAACTCAACAGCAATAAACAAAAATACAAAAAACAATTTGATTAACAAGCCAGAAGATCTGAATAGACATTTTTCCAAAGAAGATATACAGATAGACAGACAACAGTTACATGAAAATTTTCTCAGCATCACTAATTATTTGGGAAATGCAAATCAAAACCTCATACCTGTTACAATGGCTATTCTCAAAATGATAAGTGCTAAAAAATGATGGTGGAGCTATAGAGAAAAGGAAACATATGGCCACTGTCGTGGGAATATAAATTGGTGCATTTAATATAGAAACCAGTTCCTCATGAAATTAAAAACCAGACTACCGTACAATGTAGGAATTCTGCTTCTGGGACTATATTGGAAGAGAAAGAAAACACTAACTCAAATAGCTATATGAACCCATATTCATTACAGGATTATTTTCAATGCCCCGTGGACACAGAAACTAAGCGCCCATTGATAACTGAGTGGCTAAAAAAATGTGGTATGCACACATACACACACAATAGAATATTATTCAGGCATAAACAATGAAATTTTGTCATTTTTGGCAATACAAATGGGCCTTGAATTCATTATGCTAAGTAAAATAATCAGACAGAAAAAGACAAATACCATATAATCTCTATTACATGTGGAATATTAAAACACACACACACACACAAGTTTATAGAGGTGAGCGTAGGAGGTGGCAAAATAGGTGATGGGGGGTCAAAAGGTACAAACCTCCAGTTACAAAATAAATCAGTCCTGGGGATTTAACATACAGCATGGAGACAAGAGTTAATAATGATGTCTTTCATATTTGAAAGTTGTTATAAGAGTAGATGTTAAAAGTTCTCAGCACAAGAAAAAAATATGTAACATGTTAACTAGACTTACTGTGATGATCATTTTGCAATATATACAAATATTGAATTATACAACTGAAACAAGTATAATGGTGTATATTAACTATACATAACTAAAAATAAATGCTACCGTGTGACTTTTGGCAAATTTTTACCTCTGATTCTTCACTTGCAAAGTATTATAATACCAATTTGTATATTATTGAGGATTCTCATCAGAAAATATATATTGTGTCTAATAAAGTACCTTGTATATAGGTAAACAATTATAAATGACTTGTAATATTATTATTCACATTCACATTATTCTCATTATTGTCAGTTTTATTGTTTGTGTTGTCTTCTCTTCCTTAAAACAAGACCAGGATCAAAGTGTGAAATAAAACTAAAGCAACAGGGAGAAGATAAATGGCCCTAGCTTTAACATACATGATATGGGAAGCAGACTGTCTGCATGCATTTATATTTTTGATGACTAACTTGAATTTCTCAGTTAAGGAAAAAATTTTAATCTTGATTTCACTCCAAGTATTCGCTTCCATCTGCTTTTGAGCATGTTGTTAAATCTGTTTGGCATGAAAGAAGGGTAAAGATATTTTGATTGCCACTTCTGAAAGAGAGAGAGGGGGAAAAGAAGACTAAACTGGTCTATTTGGTTAGAAGTGCCAGGTTAGTAGTATTTTATGATGTAAAGCTTTAGCTTTTCTTTCTTTTTTTGAAAACAGATGAATAAAATACTTTATAGTGCACATATTCTCACATAAACCAAATAATTCAGTATTGATGTCACAAAATATGTGCAATACCATTTGTATTTAGTAAATACTTTTTATTTTTTACCTATCTAGACAATCCTTCAAAACTTGATGGGTACTGAACAAGCTATACCCTTGTATTAGAACCATAAGAGTAAAAATGAAAGTGGAAACAAATTTAAACAAATTTACTCCTTGTATTTCCTCACCAGTGAACTTAAGATTTGATTAAGAAATATGCTCCCATCTTTCTCTAAACAGAAAAGCAATAGAAACAAATCACTAAGAATAAAAATCAATACTTTTGAAATATAATTAAAATATTCTGTAACTAATAATTATGAAATGAAAGACATGATATTCTGAGAAAATGTTTGCAACAAATATGCTGAGTTACAATGTCTTCTATATACAAATACTTAGAAATAATAAACACTTTCTAACAACCCAACATGAAAAGATAATAAGCAAATGAAGAAATAAAAGGCTAAGAGTTTGACTTTAATATCAAATAAATTATCAAATAAATTAAAAGTAAAAAAAACAAGTTACAACTTTTTAGAAAATTGGCTTTTTCTAAAAGAATTTTTTTTTAACTGTAGGTTTGAAGGAGGTATGAGACACACTCCCATACATCACTATATGTGTTTCTGACAGACAATTTAAAATGTGTCTTAAAATCCATGAAAATCTGTGGAAGCTCACATACAAAAAAAAAAAAAAAAAGAGTTTATTAATTTAATCATTTATCAAGGATTAATTGAACTAATTTTCTCTACTATATTCTATAATTTTGGAAACTAGTTTGCACTCAACTTTTTAAAATTAATCAACTTCTGTCTGGATCAAATAACACATATCTATTACAAAAAAATAACATATGTAATGCCGAAAAATTATTTAACATTTTAATTTAATCGAGACATTATGGTGTCCCATGGACATAGCTGTAAGAAGGCCATATTATAAGACATGCATACAATTCTCATTTCTCATATATAACATGAAATTTATGAATCACAACAAAATAAAATTTGACACATTCAAATTACTAGACCACTGAGAAGTTAGATTAAAATTTAACATTTATTAAACTTCTGGCTTTTTAAGAAAGCACAAAGGCCAAAGTGTTTTACATGGTAGTGCTTACTTTCTTATGCTTCTAGAATCACAGAAGTTGCTGCTCCTCTAATCTTAGAATACATACTCATAAGATAGAGTCAACTTACAGAGGCATGACCAATAATACTCCTTGCTTGCCACTGAAATTCATGTTATATGATTTCATTTACTTAAATTGTTATAAAAAGAAAAATTATAATGATGAAAGCAAATCATTGGTTCCTCAATGCACAAAGTGGGTTTGACAACTATTAGCAAGTAGATAGGGGATTTTTAGTAGTGATCATTCTAAAATTGAATTTTGCACAAATTTACTATATAACCCATGAACTTCAAATCTAAAGTAGGTGAATCTTATGCTATGTAAATTATACCCAAAAAATACTGTTTTAAATTTTTAATTTAAATTATATTGCTGCCTTTGTTGACATATTTGACTTATTTCTGTTATTTTGTTTTATAATTATTAAATATTCTTCATTTTAATTGGATAGATTAAATTATCTTTGGTTGGCTCAACAATGGCATCTTAATTTATTTTACATGTAAATGATTGAAATCTACACAATTTTCAAATTTCCCCTATAAATATAAATATCTTATCAAAACAAAAATCTTAAATGCTGAGCCAGATAGTAATCATTTTGTGCTTTTATTTCCCTCTGATCACACACACCAAAAAATAATTTTCTTATCCTCTGCCCATGTTGGTATTATATTGCAAAGTACAGATTATGGAAAGTCTCTAAATTTTCTAAAATCCCACCTCATACTTTTTCTACCTTTGTCACTATATTCAACTTTATTTTTTCTGTTTTGGCATCTCTTAGATTGCATCTAGAGAAAGGTCCAAGAGGCCAGGCTAACTCACCATTGTTCATCTCAAACTCTTCTCCAAGCATCATATTTTTCAATGAATGTTCAACATCTTGAACTACATTGCCACTCACTCTCACTCATTTGGCAGCTATCGTATATTAATTTTCATGTTAATTCCTTGTTTTATGCATATCCGTACCTTCTTTAAAAAGAGTAAATACTTAACAGGTTTCGGTTCTTCATTTTATTCCTTTATATTCACCACTTTTTCCACAGTGACTCCATCTCCTCCACCCTGTCACGGGAAATGTTCTTTGATAATATTGATGATAATGTCTAATGACAATGATAATTATAAAAGATTTTCATATTTTAGAATATTTTATATTCAAGAAGGATAGGGTCTATAGATGAAGTATAATAAAAAAAATAAAACCTCGTCACTTTCAGAGTTCTATCTTAAAAGAATCAAAAGAGGCAAAATAGACTTTCGACCTTATTCTACCTCATCCAAATTTGAAACAAAATAAAACATATCAAGAGTTTAAGAAAAATGAAAACAGAAAAGGCTTGATTCTTGGCACTCATTTCATCCATGATGGAATGGCCTTGACAACAAACCAATAGGTAGTGAGCTTGCCAGTAAGGTATGAATTGAAAATAGAATTAGATTACTACACCCACATATCCTAAACGTATGGAAATGAAAATAAAATTTGAGTTGATTTAGCTTGGGTAAAAGCTCCAGGTGTTAAATTTATTTTTAAAAGACCAATATAATCTTGAGGAGAACCTATTTTTAATTTTGCTCCTAATATTTATGTGAGAGGTTGGAGAGACTAGTTTGAAACAGAGATTTTTTTAAACAATGTAACCAATAAGAAATCGAGGATAAGTTAATTAGGCCTGAAAATTACAGGCATGTGTCAGTGACTTTCATCCACAACCCTTTTTTTGTACTAGCAATGCTGTCCACTGTAGGAGATGTGAATGAAATTTCATTGCCAACTTGGTAAGCACCAAAAGATGACAGAGCAAAGGTATTCCCATTCATTCTAGACAAGATGTAATAAAGTCAAAGTGTTCACCTAGGTTGCAGCTCCTACCAAGGATTCTGAATTCCTCCTCTAATTTGTTCAAGTTGTCTAGGATGAAGGATTAGAAGGTTGCTTATGTAGAAAGAAAGGGGATCTTTTATTTTTCCAGAGAAAATATTGGGAAACCTTTTATGCTTAAATAGAGAGCATAACTGTCAGGGACTTAAACCATGGTATCAAAACCAGGCTTACTTCTCAAAAACAAAGGGATTTTTTTTTTTTCAAGGAAAAGCTTTCTTTCTTTCTTTCTTTCTTTCTTTCTTTCTTTCTTTCTTTCTTTCTTTCTTTCTTTCTTTCTTTCTTTCTTTTTCTTTATTTCTTTCTTTCTTAATGGAAACTTCTAGGTAAGGTATTGGTCGGTGTTGGATTTTACTAATTAAAAAATGTATTTTAAAAAATCATAGAGCATGGCCATAGATCTTGGTAGGATAAGGAAAAATAACAAAAAAAAATATATTTTAAATCTACTAACTGAAAAACTTCAGGAAGTGTACATATTCTAGGCTTAGAATGACCAATGTATTCTTACTAGCCTGGAGATTTCCAAGGCTTAGCACTGAAATATCGAAATATCTGCAACCCAAGAAACTGTTCAATTCTAGGCAAAGCGGGAGAACTAGTTACCTTATGATAAGAATCTACTAACTAGCATGGAATAATCTATTATTTTGAAATAATATTGCTGCCTTGATGTGAGGAGTAAGTCAAGAGGAGAAAACTTTTTCCAAAGAACATATGGCCAAGGATCTCTCCAAGTATAAATGGAAATTCTCCATCCCTAACACTGAGGCATGTGTTGCTCTTGATTAATGATCGTCTTGTCTGCCCAATATATTTACTAGGTCTGTGGTGAGGGCCAGATGCCAGTCACTCCTGATATCCCTCCAAAAAGAATGAAAAAAACTGAAAATTTAAGCTAGAGCTTTCCATTTGTTTGGGGATCTACCTCAGTATTAACTCTCAATCTAAACAAACCGTGGGACCTGACATATTCCCTCTGTTGTCTTATTTATTTTCAAAGTAATTATTCAGTAAAATATTGAAACATATTACAGTTAGACCTAACTGATACATAACACATAACAGAGCCCATGGCTATTGGAAGGAGATTTATTGGTACTTTATCAAAATTTCTATCATCTGTGCAAAATTTTAAAAATAGTCCTCAGAGCATTAGATTATATAAGGGCAAACGTGCATTCCACCTAAGGCAGGAGTTTCAAGAAGGGAGTTAGTTACTCTGTAGTAGTGTTATACAACACACATGCTCTAGTATGTTATGCCAATAGCATGTAATCTAAATACTTCTTGATTACATCAATTAGGTTTTATTTTACTAGTTTATATACTAAAGCTAATCTGATGTGACTTTACCAACTGAATATATCAACAACCTAGTTAAAATAACTCTACTTAAATCAATAGTTTATTTAAATGAGTTATGGTCTACAGCCATGCCACCTGAATGTGCCCGATTCCATCTGATCTCAGAAGCTAAGCAGGGTTGGGCCTGGTTAGTACTTGGATGGGAAACCATCTAGGAAGACCAGGTGCTGTAGGTGTAAAAACTAAATAGAAAATAATAATAATAAGGGATTGTAAGATGACAAGGTCCTTGCAATCTGTGAGGTCAACTAGGAGTCACCTCTCCTAAAAAAAACAGAGTTATAAATTAGGAAAAATGTTCAAATTTTAAGCCAAAGAAGTATGAAATAATAACAAAGTAATTAATTCATTAATCAAGGGCTAGACAAATGTGACAATGTAAGCCTGTGCCAAATAGTAAAATATATTGCTATAAAATTATAAAAATTCAGTTGATCCTTCAGATATTTTAATAACATTCATATGTTCATATGAACAGAAATTTGGATTCACCGCATAGATAAAACATCCTAACAGTTGTCCAAATTGATTAAATTTATTTAGCTCTCTTTGAGATGACTAGTACTTTGTGGGTAGCCTAAATATTTAATAGTTTGTCTAGTGGCATTTTGAAAAAAATAGAAAAAATAAAACTTTTCTGGAAGAGATTTTTCTTAAAAAGACCGATGCTTCCAGTCCTAGAATCCTCAAGTGCCAAAAAATGTTTTTCTCTTTTTTGTTTGAAAGAAATTGTCAAGAGGTTGATGCAGAATAATTGATTATCTGAGGCTATCTATATATAGATGAGATATCCTGGCATAATATGATTTTTGAAATAGTAGTAAAATTAAGATCATAGATTTTTGGATACAATTTTTACTGTTTAATGTCGATTTCTAGAGTAATCTTTTTAATCTCTGTTCAACAATGAACCTTATATTTGTCCGTTATTTTAACATTGATGTTCATTGTAAAAAGCCTTCAGATAAGTGCAGTTCCAGGACCACATTTCCATTTACTCTTGAATAGAGCTCAGGCACTCTCAGCCACACATCCATTTCAGGCAATGTTCAGGATTGAACTTTATGGCATGCTGTGTTACTGGTGTTAAAAGAATATTTCAGAAACCATTATTTTGTGGATACTTCAAAATACACAGTGGAATGGCCTCAAATGTAATAAAAGAAATTACAAAATATTCTATTCTACCAGTATAATAAATGTTGTATTCTCTTATTTCTCAGAATACAATGTAGTATAACTTCAAAGTTGGGAAAATGTATATTAAGATATATAAAATCTTGAGATGCTATTTTTCTCTTTAACTGCTTATAAATAACTATTTTTGTTATGTAGACAAAACACCTTTCTTTCAAAAAAAATTACGTTACCAATCAAAATGCTTTTTATATAAGAACTACAAATTTTAGAATGTCATTAGGTAAGAAAATGGGATTATGAACTAGTAATTTACTCTGCTCCAACTGACCCCTTTTCATCCCCTCATCTTTCTAACTAACTTTGTTGTTGTTATTCATTTATAAAATTCACTACTTCTTCTGAGTTTTTGTGACATTGGAAAACTCCCTCCTTATTTTCTTAGCACATATTTGGGGAAAAAACGAGTCATACCTTTACTGTAGCCCAACTTCTTTTCACCTTGTCTTCCACCTACATCTGATTGTTGCTAAAGTCCTCATTTGGAAAGGCAAGACTATCTAACTGGAAACACCATATTGGGAAAAAAAGGAAGTTTAGCATTTATTGAAAAAGCTCTAGATTCTGGACAATGACTTCAGGGTTTTTTTATTTTTTTTAAATCATCTCTGAGACACAAAATTTGTTTTATTAATGAAGAAATAAAAACCCCGAGATGATATATTTGAAAACTTCTTCAAAAACATATGTGGTGTCAGGGCTGACATTCAAACTGAGATTTATCTGATTCAATATCTATGTTCTTTTTTATTGCACTTCACTAATCTTCATTCTAGGAAGTAAAAGTAAGAAATTTAGATTACGAAAATCACTTAATCCTTTAGATCAAGATGGTAGATTCCTGAAATTCTTGCCTAACTTAAATGTTGTATGACTTTATACTACAGGATATTGCAGTTCCCACTCTTGGCCCCTTGCTAATAAGTTATGTGATCTTCAGGAACTCATTTCATCATTTTTCAAACTTAGCTACACATCTATACATTTTAAAGAGAGCTCTTTAAACATGAAATACTCCTATGATGATATCTGTGATATATTATTACTTTATCTTTATTTTGTTAGAGGATTCAAAATTTTAAGTTACACAAATGCCTCAGAAGAAACTATTAATTAAAATATTAAGAGAATAATTACATATTCACAAATGGTAAAGGTGGATACGCAAATGAAACTCACAATTTTGAAGTAATTGCCAAAGTGTCATTCACAGTTTTATAAAAGTGTAATCTGTATATAATATGTCTACACAAAAAAATTTGTACTAAAATACTTTGTAGGACCCTTATGTGTTAAACGATAAGTTAAATTATATTATATGTCACGGAAATAAAATTAATTCAATAATTGTCATCACCTCTACTTCTCTCATGGAATGAAATAGAAAATGCTACTGGACATGAATAATACACTAAAGATACAATGACAATTGACACTCAACAAAAATCAAACAAAATAACTTCTATGTGATTATTTTTGTTTACCTTACAATTTTGAGCTAGGTAAGGATTATATTTTTTTTGAGAAATATGAGCTTTTTAAATCATAGTAGGCAATAATAAAATTTTATTTAAGTACAAAATAAGGTTAGCACATTTGTGTAACTACTACAGATGAGAAAATGTTAAAATATATATTTTCCATTTTGAAAACTCAACATGTATAAATTAAGAATTAAAAATATTGGATATAATTGTTGAACAAGCATTTAACACAATACTGACAATTCTAGCCATTGTGTAAAACATTTAGTTAATTCACTATTAGTGCACACACACACAAAAAAGGGCTCTTTATATAAACATGCATTTTTTATAGTATGGTCCATTGGAAAGCAAGTGAAAACTTTTAATAACTAAGCACCTTAGAAATGGGGCTAGGGCCTAAAGAAAAGCCAGAATTTGAGAGCCAGATGTGTTCTGTTCCCCCTTTAAAATATATTCTTAAAGGAAAAAAAAAAAAAAGAGGAATTTAGCTCTTTCTTTGATCAATTAATCAGGTGCTAATTAAAGTTATCTAGATAGCATCATATCCGTGGTCTAGTATAGGCAGAGAAACTAGGGCAATCTTCATTTATTACTGTCAGAATCATGAGCATCAACATCACTAAATTCTTATCATCATCATCATAAAATTATTATACTTCTAAAACTCTTATAATTCAAGGGTTGTAATGTTAGAAGCAAAAGTAAGTTCATCTGAATTGTAGAGGAGGAATAAAATGTTGAAATACAACTTTAAATAAGACAGCATGTGCTATTTACTGTTAGGAGATAGCAGCATCATGTAGCATGCAGTAATTGAAAGGGCCATCATTCAATGGCAACAAAAATAGAGTGCAGCTTCTAAGGCGAAAAGACAGAAATATGAAGGGCAGTTGCCCCTGCAAACCACAGCCACAGCTGCTACCCAGAAGACATACTACAAGTGAGCTCCCAATACTAACTATTTGACAATAAATCACACAAATAGGAACCCAATTCTCTTCGTGTTTTAAATAAAATTCTGCATTAGTATTATGAACACACAAAACCGTATGTATTGGATTTAGCTCTAAAACTAAAGTAAGTGGGAGACAGAGTGTATGTGCGTGTGTGAGAGAGATATTATTCTTCCATTTACAATCTTTCCATGGTTTCTGGCTGTCTTCATGATGTACCTCAAACACCACACTTTTTCATTGAGGGCTTTTATGTCCCCCAATGATAGTCTCTTTCACCCTTTATACAAGAGAACAACGATACTATGTGCATCATTTTTGAATCATATAGTCTTAAGATAATCGCTTCAAAATTTTTTTTCTCATTTAAATGTATATGTATCTCTATAAGCCATTAATCAATAACTGAATCTAGCCTTAAATCATGAATATTTTCTCATGCCATTGACCATTCTTCTACACAGAATCTAATGTCTAAAGTCTGGTTAGGGTTAACTTCCTTAAAATTATGATGTATAATTTCACAATATATCAATTTAGGGTCATATATATTCTTTGTAACTATTCACTATTATAAATAATGTTGTGATAAATATCTTTTTACATAAGAGTTTTAATTCTTCTGATTATTTACTAGAACTTGAATCACTTGGCCAAAAGATATGAGAATCCTAAATACATTAAATATTATCATTTAAAAATGTTAAACTAGGTAATACTCCCATCGGAAGTCTGTGAGAGTATCTATTTCACTGCACCATTGTCATCTCACAGTAATATTATTTTTAAAAACTTGTTACCGATTTTCTATGACAAAATGGCCAATACCACCTATATACTTTATTGATCCATCCTTATGACTAAAGAGTGCTCTGAGTTCAATGAGGGCACCTCTTATGTCTTATTTATTGTTCTATGATTTCATATGTCTGGCCTAAAGTACTCAATAAATATTTGATGCTTGACTAAATAAATAAACTGTTTTCCTGAGTCTGAAGTCTATAATTGACTATGATATAACTCTATTTGATGGACTACAGAAATTCAAAGCTCAACATATTATAAATTAAACTCATATAACTTCCCAACTTGATTAGATCCACAGTCATCTCCAGAGTCACCAAGTTTTAAAACTTCAGAGTCATTTTTGGCTGTTCTTTTTGTCTCAAACTCTTTATTCAATAAGCCATCAAGTTGCATAAGTTATTCTTATTAAGTTTTATTATTATTATTATTATTATTATTATTATTATTATTATATGTCCTCTAATGTACTTGTAGTCTTTTAGTTGTCATTTTCATCATTTTCTGACTGCAATATACCAACAGTCTCCTAAATGGGAAGTCTATTGTAGACTCCCCTTTCCAACTGCTCATAGGCCACATCAGGGTTTCTCAACAGAAGCACTATTAATATTTTGGACCAGAGAATTCTTTGTTGCAGAGGTTGTCCTGTGTATTGTAGGATGCTTAACGACATCCCTGTCCTTTGCTCATTAGATGTCAATTATGACTCTCCAGTTGTGCCAACTAGAAATGTCCCTAGGTATTATCAAATGACTACTGAGAAGCAAAATTGTTCCTACCCTCCCGATTCCCTCTTGAGAATCATTGATCTGTATTATAGCTTACGATCCTTAGAGGTCTCCTCATTTCCTAAAAATTTCTTATGACATTTAGGTTTCTTGAAATTTTACACCATTTTACCTTTTCTAGCTTTATTAGTTACTATAATCTATTTCTCTAATATCTTTCCTCTCAAATTAAATAGAATATCTTGCTATATCTGGAGCATACCATATCTTCTATTATAAATAGAACCTACCCATTCTTTGAGATCCATCTCATGTGTCATCATTTGTATGATTCCTTTCCTGAGGCCTATGTGCTTCAATAGCTCTTATACCACTTAGTACTTCATTCTAGCATATTATTGATATGTTGGTCACCCCTTGAAAGCAAGAATTGCTTTCTATTGATCTTTGTACACCCAATTCTGAACATCATGATTAGTCCATGGTGAGCATTCAATAAATATTGAATGAATTCAAGTGTACTATTGATTGGTTAGGTGTGCACACATTCATACCTCCGCACAGCTAAAGCATAATGTTTGGGTTTTTAAGTGAATATCTCTATGTTGTGGTGGTCATCTAAAAGCACCTCACTCTAAATACTGATACAATATTTCTTGCATTTTTATATACAGTATTCTTATATACTGTATTTATCTGTATTTTTTCTGATGTAGTCTTTGCATTCTGTTACATAAGGAATTAACTAAATAGAAAATTTTATTTTAAAGTTTTGTATTAATATAATGTATGGATAATATCCATTAAAAAGTCACATTGTATACATAATTTATAATTACATTTTAAAATAATCTTTAACTCTGGCTATCATGCCTCTGAATTTTCACCTACTTAACCTGAATAATAAAGTTAGGTAAAATTTCATTTTTGACTGAGTACATGCAAACCAAGCACTTAGCTAGCTTATTTCCTTCTATTTAACTGCAAGAGACAATTTAAGAGGAAAGTAGGAAATGGATATAGTTGTAGAAGCCCTGAAATACATTTCTACAGACTATTCACAACGAGTAAAAGAGATAATGATGAAATACCTCTAAAGCATATTGATGGGTTTCCTTGAAAAAGAGAAAAAAAAAAAAAAGAGAAGAAAAGATTATTAGAAGCAGTGGGTTGGAGAAACATATCTTAACTATGGTTTTGTGGAAAAAGCCATCAGCCATTATCTAAGTTTGCACAGAAGTCAACATTGTAAAACAGGTGAGGTCACCCTCGAAGCATTTTTTTTTTTTCTCACATACCATTATCTGTTAGCGTACATGTTTTAGGGCAGTAGTTTGAAATACTCAATAAATATTAATAATTTAGAATTGCCTACATTAGACAGGTGACAAAGGCTGTTATTTTCACATGATCAATAGAGAGATACAAGAGGATATTAAATGATTTGATCATTACAGCAAAAATCAAAAATTAGGGTTTATGTTAAACAACATTCAAATACATTTTATTCTCTCAAATTCAGTGACTGGCCTTTAAACATTCTGCAGCCAAGGTTAGACATAACAGAAAATATACATATACTGTCTAAGAATAATGAAAATATATTAAATATAGGAGTTCTGGTGGCAAGAATCTTCTATTTTCCCAGTAACACCCCCATGCACTGCTCTCTATGTTAAGAATTTTCTATAAATATGCTAAATAATAAAAGAACACAATGGTACCCATACCACAGGCTCTTATATGCAATTAAATATAAAGCATTGTTACCTTCTCTGGTAACAAAGATAATATACAACTTTATTTTGTTGTTTAAATACTCAGATGTAGAAACTTGAAATATGTATCTGGTTGAGAGGAAAAAGAAACAAGTCTTGCTCAGAACCACAGTGTGAGTTTTCTCTCAGCCCCTGGCTTGGCTGCTGATTTATTATGGCATCTTAGATCACCATTTCAGGGAGATTATAACCATTAAACATCCGTACCCTGCTTGTTTCCTAAATTTTCAGTTAAAAGTAAAAGTCATATAAATCAGGAAAGAAAACAATTTTCACAAAAGAGAATTTATACATTCTTCTAAATGTCAAAATCTATGGAGGAAATGAAGCTATTAAAATTTCCTCTCCCTTCAATGCCAAATTGTGATTTTAAAGATGGTACATAGCATTTTTCAGAAGGGAAGAGGGAGATTGGAACTAGACAGCCTGAAAAAATTATTTAATTGAAGGGAGCAGATTTTGCTACCTCAAAATATGTCTCCATGGCATAAGAATTATTTTGCATTAAAGGCAATCAAAATCCAGCAGATTCAGGAAAAGCTTTTTACTAGCCGCTCAGCTGCCTAAATATCCTTTGGAAAGAGGCTTGTACCAAGAACAGAACCATTAGCAGAGATACCTTATTACCTAAGAAACTTACCCACACAATAGAGCAAACTTTGTTTTCCAAATATCTCCTGCCTATGAAATGCCCTCCTCCCCTTTGTGTCCCAGGACTCTACCCTTTTCCTTAGCTCAGGATTTTATATAAGCTTCAATTACCTGGCTGCCTTTTGGATCTCATATCTTTATTGGGCTCTCATACATTTGTAATTAAACTTGTTTTCTCCTGTTAATTAGTCTTACATCAATTTCATTATTAGAACAGCCAAAGAAACTAAAAGGGGAGAAGAGAAAATTCTTCTGCTCCTACAGTATAAAATATAAATTTTGCAGAAAATATTCGCCTTCTTCAAATGATAGGGAATGTAAAAATCAGAAGTGTGAAAATTTGATATGTATAACTATGAAAGAACCAAGGAGTCTCTTTAATATAAAAAGTATATCACATTTGGAAGTGCTTACAGGTAATGAAAAAAATTTAAATGCTAGAAACAGAAATAATGACATCATTCAGGGTTTAACAGCAGAAAAAGAATATTAAAAGAAGCCAGCTTCTATGGCCAAGTCACAATTTCTCAACCACTGTAATTCCAAATATTGGTCTCTAAATGCAGCAGAATGCAAATAGAAGAGAATGGCACCATGACAATGCAATAGGCAAAGAAATGTAATGAATTTAAATAAAATTGCATGCATGTGTACATTTGCATTGTAATTGAAATGTTAATTTAAAGGATAAGGACAAAATTATCTTAGGTATAGTAGGCATATTGAGAAATTTATAGTTCTGGTGTAACTTGACAGGCTATTGAAATCGTTAGTTTGAAAAGATGGGTACTTGAAATTTGAAAGAAAAGCTGGAGGTAGAAAGGGGGCGTTATTATTTCACTTATCTCTGTAGTTATTTTCCTAATTATTTTACTTCTAATGTTAAAGTAAGTAAAATTTTATTTCCATTATTCATTCTTTAGAATTTTTATCCTTTAAAATGGGATCATGGAATTATCTTCTCTTTCTAATTCTCAAATTGCTTTTTATGTTTTTCTTATATTGGAGAATTAATATTAAGAATTCCTTATCAATAACGTTCGAGTAGAATTGCTGAATACAGAGGAGTAATCGACAGTCCTTAGCAATAAAAGAAAAAAAGTCTTTTCAATTTTTAGTACCTTGAAAAAGAATCATACAAGACAAGGTACAAATTTTAAGTAATTTTGCTGACTATTTGACAAAACCCTTCAATGCGATTTTTCTCTTCAACTGAGAAAGGAGAAAAAGAAAAAGGGCAGTTATATGTAATTGTATTTATCCTTTATATCTGGCAGTACAAAGAGCAAAGTATATACGACTGAAAGGCCATCTTCTGCACTTCAATACAACTGAAATAAGGGACCCTCATCAGTCCTTACAGTGTCTAGATAAGAAGCTAAGGGCTGATTGGCTTTTGTTTCTGAGCACTTGGGCAGCATAATGTAAACAAGACCTAAACTCCTACTGCTAACAGAAGCCAGAGAAGTTTAACCATGAATTGCAAGACTTGACAAGTTAACCAGAATACCACCACCTAATTATCTCTGCAAGTTGTAAGTCACAGACTCAATTATAAATCACTGTATCCCCAAAGCAACATCTGGAACATCAAGACACTACACTTTATTTTCTTTAGCACACAAACTCTCAGTGACTACCCAAGCTTTTAATTGTTCCTAGCCTAATGTGGAGTTTGCTTGTAAGCAG
Source organism: Rousettus aegyptiacus (assembly GCF_014176215.1). NCBI lineage: Eukaryota > Metazoa > Chordata > Mammalia > Chiroptera > Pteropodidae > Rousettus > Rousettus aegyptiacus. The sequence continues at coordinate 30,913,389 of NW_023416286.1, forward strand.
CCATATGTACCCTCGCAACACAAAATAAAGGCCATAACACTTCCTTCTGCTTATGGGCTACTTGACTTGCCAGGCTCAATATATATCTTGACCCATTTCCCATTGATATCTATGCTTCTAGTTAGTGACATCTATTTCAAAGTATAATCCTCAATTCTCATTCAGATTTAATATACTCATTCAATATTTCAATGCAGAGATTCAAAATTTATCTTTCCAGATTCCAACTAAAATATCTTCAGACTGCAATTTTTGCTTCCTGTTTTAGAAGTGCATATGTAGAATAACTTATGTAATGTCTCAAACTAGGCTCAACACCAAGGATTTGTTTCCTGGGAGGCTACACTTGGAGAATATATTCTCATTTTTTGTCTGGTCATATAATATCCCCTCTTTTTTATAAGTATTATGAATTGATTAAAAATTAATGGAAAGAAATTACCATATCCAGTTAGAGTTTTGACAGAATGTTTGCCTTTTCATCTTCAAAAATCGTAGTGATTTTGGCAGTTAAAAATGCAATGAGTTAATATAGTTAATTTAACATTCCAGGTAAATATGATTGGGTATGTGAGTGGTAAAGGAATACATATATTCTTTAGTATTACCATTATTTATTAACAGACTATTATTTTTATCTAATACTATGTTGCTATATATATCAGGTAAGGATTTTTATGTTGTAAGTGACTGAAATTTACTGAAGTCAACTCAGACTGACTAAAACTGAAAAAGATAATTAGAATAAGTAACTGGATAATTTAGGATCATTTTAGCTTTAGGCATGACTTGGTCCAGGCCTCAACTGATAGTGCCAGTATATGGCTTTCAGTTTTGCATCCTTTATGTGACACAGACTGAGCACACAACACAACTAGATTATATTACACGATCTCCCCTGCACTTAATATGGCGATCAAGTGGGTTCTGGCTAATAAAATGTGAGTGGAGGTGGTTTGTGCAACTTGCAAGCAGGTCCATTAAAATCCCTCAAAGACTATTTTCCTATCTATTTATACCCCGACCTTAAGCTGTCAAACTTAGAATACAGATGCTGAATATGAAATCTTCACAACCTATATTCATGGAGCAACACACCACTATCACCAACCCTATTAAATGCAATTTATGTGAGTGAAAAATTTCTATTACATTAAGCTTCAGAGATTTCGAGTTTGACTTAATAACTTGGTGTTGCCTGAATTCATGGAATGTTCTCTTCTCACAGTCATAAAGTGTCTCTCATTGTTTTCTCTTCCACCAACATCATGAAGAATTTCTAAGCTTTCCTCTGATTGGGCCAAGTGAGGTGACATAATCACTCCTGGGTTAATCGGTTAATTGAGGAGGTCTCACCTCTAGGCCCCACCCCTGGATCTGAGGGCAATCAGTTTCTCTTAAGCACATACGTATATTGGTAAGGGCCACAGCCAGGAGGGCACAGTTACTCAGATTGGTGGTAGCATTGCCTAGAATGATAGGAAATTAAATCTGTAAAGCAAACATCAGCGAATGTTTGCTACAGGAGAGACAAAAAGATGAGTAATTTCAAGTTTTATTATCCTTCGTATGCAATTAATGTCATTAGTAACAAATCTAGGCCTTGTCCCAACTAGCCTCCAAAGAAATCTTTGGGTCCAAACGAGTTCTGAAATAGAAAAGAAAAAGCTTTACAAATTGTATTTACTAACTTTGTGGCTTGACTGGTATATGCAGAAATTCTATAGTTGACCTAAGCTACTATGGGGTAACTATTTTCTATTGCATGTATGTGTTTGTGGTTTTGTATAATTATTTTCATCTTTTTCTGTTTAGGGGAGACTGTCAAACAATTTATCATTTCAAGACTTTACTTTTAATGACATTTTGTTTTTAAATCCTAGGAGAGGAAGTAGGAGTAGCAACGGTGGAAGATCCTTTCCTCAGCTATCCTCATGGTTTGCTTCCTCAGTGTCTTCAGTTCCCTGCTCAGATGTTACCCACTGACAAGCCTTCAAGACCCTCTGTGAAAAAGTACCAATTCCTACAGCTCATTTCCCTAAAACAATTTAATTCTTTTCCAAGACACATTTAATCATCTGACATACAACATATTAAAGTATTGATTGAATCTTCTCTCTAGAATGTAAGTTACATGAAGGCAAGACCTTTATTTTCTTCTGTATATCTGGCAAGACTAGACATATAATAGATGATCAGTATATTCAAATGTATAGCTAATTTGATTTCTTATTTATTTACATCCATATTATACATATATCTGGTTATAAAGATTTAAGTTTTTACTATTAGTGTAGTGACAGTATAATTGACTCTATTTATAAATAGTATTAATACCAGCATGTTTAATAATTTTTTAAAAATTGTCTAAGTATATTAATTGCCAGCTAAATAATAGCTACGCCATAAATACTTTTTCAAACTGCAATGATTTACTAAAATATTTCATTGTATTAACATTGATTTTTCTCATTTAAATATTTGTGGTTCTATAAAGCAAATAATTGAAAAGTCTTTTAAAATATTGTTAGCTTACATCTAAATGATTTTTAGGATACACACGAATATATACTTCTCTTTTTAGCAATATGCAAAAAAAGAAAGACAAGTAAAAAGGTAAGTTAAAAATTAGAAAAAAAAATAACGCACACATATGTGCATACCCTGTAAAAAAAGCCAGGGAGAAAACATGTTTATTTTGGTTTGATCAATGATTCTCCATGGAGGGCAACCTTCTCCATACCCTACCAAGAATGATGGCAATGCCTAGTGATGTTCTTGGGTTATCACAACTCGAGGGAGGAAAAAATGAAAAGGGAATACACTTACACTGATAGATATAGAAATTTAAAAAAAGATAAAGCAAGAATACCTTTTATAAATAACTACATGGCAATGTAAAAAGGCATCGTGGATGAATCCATACAAAATAAATTTACTAAAACTGACTCAAGGAGCAATACAAAATCAAATTGTCTTATAACATTTAAGAAGTAAATTACATTAAAAAGTTGCAAAATGGCACATGGGATAACAATCCAAAATTATTTAGCAAAGGTGAAAGCACACATAGTATGTGACCCAGAAATTCATTCCTTTCTTTATATCTTAAAGAAATTCTTGCACATATACATCAATTCACAGCTGCAGTAAAATGCGCTACAAAAAAAAATTTTTAGATAGGTGAATGGATAAAAATCTGTTATAAACATACAATGGCACAATGGAAATTACCTAATTTAGTTATACATATCAACATGAATGATCACATAAATATGTTGAACAAAAGCAAGTATAATTTTTATCTTTTAAATATAATTATAATATTTAATCATAAATTAGATGATTATATAATTTTACATTATATAATTATATTTTATGCTTATTTTATAATTTTATTGTAGTTACATATTAAAAAGTCAAATGAAATTACACAAGTAATTATCACAAAATTTACAAGATCTCTTAGTGGACTTAGTAGGATAGAATCTGAGAGAACACAGGAGTCTCAAAGATACAGAAAATACGCTCTTTCTTAAGCAGCAGAATGAATACATGCATATTTGTTGTTGTTATCTATAATTTTATAATTTGATGCTTCATATTATGTCTGGTATATGACTTTTATAAGATTATAAGTCTGAAGATTGCATAGGAGAGGTCTGAGCAAAGAGGCAGAACACCAATATCAGACAGGTAAGAAATAAACAACAAATAACAACATAATGTCACTATTGGCATAGTTATTTTACTCTGCTTGTCCACGTAAGACTGTGACATGTAAATTACCACCTTTGACCTGGAAGACATATTTAAGAATTGCAAACAATAATAGAACATAACAGCATAGATCTAAATTCCCAAATATAAATACATAATTGTGTCTTAGGAACAAATTAAGTGATATATAACTCTATGACTGATATATCTTGCTTTCAAAATTGCTTCAACAAAATAACTTTTTCAACCAATGCATGCTGAAAGGAGCAATATGTAAAGGTTCAAAATAACATTCAGCACCCCCTCCCAGAGTGTTCACCATCACTTCCTACCCAACTCACCCCAAAATAAAATAAATTCTAAAAAAAAAAAAAAAAAAGTCCTGTGGCCTTGATCTATATGTATCATATCAAGAATAGTGCATTCAACTGCTCCACACCCCCACTCTGAAGTCAGCACTAAGGTACTTCAGTCAAAAGAGTAAATATTTTTTTTAAATGTAAAAGTAAAAATAAAAGCATCATGTGTCCTCATGAATTGCTCTTCTTACCTCTCCTTACACACACTCACAGTGCTTCCAATAGCATGCACTTCTCCCCACCCCGCCCCAGAAATGGTGGAAATGTCACTGCATTCCGATACCTTTGAGTCTGTCTTGGGAAGAACAAAAATGCACAACATGTAGAGCTGGGACAATAGAGAAAAAATAGAAATGTGCTAGGTAAAATAATATTAATTTGGTATTCAATTTGATAACAATTTAATACTACTTACCTAAAGAGGCATAGTCAAAATGTGACCTTTTTACATTTTCGTATTTACTTGCTTTGTTTTCGTTGTTGACCACTCTCAGAACAAAGAAATGAAAAGGTAGTCCATGTTCATGGATCAGAAGATTTAACATTGTTAAAATGTCCATATCACCGAAAGCAATCTACAAATTTATCACAATCCCTGTCAAAATCCCAATAGTATTTTTCACAGAAATAGGACAAAAAAATTCTAAAATTTGTATGAAATCACAAGGCTCCAAATAGTCAAGGTAATATTGAGAAAAAAAGAATAAATCCGGAAGTATCACACTCCTTGATTTCAAACTATACTACACAGCTATAGTAATCAAAGTGGTAAAGCCCTGACAGAAAAACAGACTCCAATGTCAAGGGAAACTAAAACATAAATTAACAAATGGGACTACATCAAACTAAAAATCTCCTGAATAGTAAAGTAAACAATCAACAAAACAAAAAGATAACTATCCAAATGGGAGAAGAAATTTGCAAATGATATTTCTGATAAGGCGCTAATACCTAATGTATATATAAAAAACTAACAGAACTCAACAACAATAAAAACAACCAAATTAAAAAATAGGCAGAGGCTCTAAACAGACATTTCCCAAGGAAGACATACAGATGGCCAATAGGCACATTAAAAGATGTTCGACATCACTAATTATTAGAAAAATGCATATCAAAACTATAATGAGATATAACCTCATATTTGTTAGAATAACTATTGTCAAAAAGATAAGAGATAACAAGTATTGGTGAGGATGTGGAGAAAAGGGAACCCTCATACAATATTGGTGGCATTTTAAATTGGTGCAGCCACTATAGAAAACAGTATGGAGGTTTCTCCAAAAATTAAAAACTGTTACATGGCCCAGCAATTCCACTTCTGGTTATTTATCTGAAGAATATGAAAACACAGAAAAAGATATTTGTACCCCAGTGTTCATTTCAGCATTATTTGTAATACACAAGATATGGAAACAACCTAAATGTCCATCAATAGATGAATGGATAAAAATATATCATGTATGTATATATTAATCAAATGCTACTAAGCCATAAAAGGATGATACATTGCAATTTGCAACTACACAAAAGGATCTTGAGAACATTATGTTAAATAAAATATGCCACACAGAAAGGGACAAAAAATATGGTTTTACTCATATGTGGACTATCAAGCAACAAACAAACAAAATGAAACTTATAGATACAGAAAACTGGTGATTACCAGAAGGGAAGGGACATGGGAGGAGGTGAAGTGGGTAAAGGTTGTCGAGTGCATGGTGACAAATGGAAAATATAATCTTGGTGGTGAGCACACTATAGTGTATACCTGAAACATATAATATTATAAATCAATATTCCCTCAGTTAAGAAAAAAAAAAAAAAAAAACTGATGTGGCTTTAAGTAAGATGAAGAAGGTGGTTGGTTGAGTGGGGAAACCCAGGTCATGTTCAAGAAGTCACTAGATTCCCAGGACTAGAGATAAAAGCATGAAAAGTCTCTCTCCAGGGTATTTTCCACGGCAGTGGTAGTAAATAACGATTCCCTTACACACTTCAATAAAATACATTATTGTGCTTAGAAGAGCATGGGTGTGAAAAGAGGGATCTTCTGGAACACTAAAAACTATACTGGATCCTCAGCAATCTGAAAATTATATTTCCAAGTAGCTCCTGAATGTGAAAAGTGAAAAAGGAGAGATCGTTAAAAAAAAAAAAAAAAAAAAGATAGGGTAATACTTGCCAGGAAGAACTGTTAAGTTAAAAGTAAGTTGAGAGGATCTTTCATGTCAAAACTCCCCTGACTTCTTTTGAGGGGAGTAGGGGCCTTGTCAAAAATAAAATAGAACTCATAATGATACTCTATCAAAGGAAAAACTTTTCAGAGAATGAAAGTTTATGAACTCTCTATGAAAGAGTAAGCTTTCTATATATATTTAGCATGGAAGAAAACCTTAGGAAAAAAATTAATTTGTTTTTTTCAGAAAACAGAAGTTTCTACTACAGAAATTAAATATGATACAGTTTTTTCCCTAACCATCTCATCTAAATAATAAATGTATTATTCTGAATACAATAAATAGAGTCAATAAGAATACCATTCTTATTTGCTTGTATGTGTTAGGTAGCTAGTCAGACATGAGTAACAGAGGAACAAAGGAATAGGAGCCTGGCTGAGAGATCATCTAAGGAACACCCTATTGGTAATTAGAGAATCCCTCCTACATCCCCAAAGACAAAGGACAGGAGGGTCATAGCCTTAGCTGGCCTAATCTGATTACAGACACTTGTGCAGAAAGTATTGCTCTAATTTGCCTACAATTTAAGCTTCATTATAATACTATGTTTATGCCTGGAAGTTTGTGAATCTAATTATAACAGACTGAATTCTGGGTAAGTGCATGCCCATTAGGCAAAGAGTTATATAGCAGATAGGTGTCTATCAAAATGGCCTCACTTGCCAATCACCTAGGAACACCTTTGGAACCATCTATCATGGTCCAGATATAAGGCAGACATTTCTACTTCTGGGTCTTAATTTTGGTGGTCTTTTGTGGCTTTTTTGCCCCTTCATGGCCCTTTTGGCTCCTTTATGTTGGTTACAGCACTAAAACCATTTGGTTCCTTAGGGCATGCTTTGTCTTTCTAAAACATTCTTTTAATAAATCTTTTCTAAATCTCACTGACCTGTGATTTTTCACTGTGTCAATGAGGAAAGACCGAGGGAAAATGCTAAGTATACGTCTGTGACACTGTTACCCTCTCCCTCACCCTACTGTTAGGGCAACACTGAACTCCCATGTCCCCAGCGGTAACATATGTACTCTCAGCCGTTTGAGATTACTTATTCAGCAGACCCTGAAGTGAGGTTGTACAGTGCCCAAAGGTTTTCTTTGTGGTTTTTGTTTTTAGCTCTGTATTCAGTGTTGAGAATTACTGCATTTTCCCCAACTGTGGCAACCACAGTGTAATTCAGTTTAGAATAAAGTGGATCTATTATCCTAAGATTTAGTTCTGTTACCCAAATGTTAAGCCGCTTTATTTTTATTATCTGTTTATACAGAATATAACATCTACTTCAGAGGCATGAATTGCAATACTGACTTCTAAAATACAATACTGGACTTTTTGGAAAATTATAGTGGGGAAAAGAGGATGTATCCAGCTCTACTCATCTATTCTTATTGTTGGTAATGCTCACTGTCTGCTAGCTGTGGCTTATTTCTCCTTGTGCTGAATTCCTACAGCTTATCCTTTGGTAAATACAAATGCTGGCCTTGCCTACTCACATGCCCTTGTTTCTCTAAAGTGTAACCTAATGACTTTCAGGCTCAAAAAATTACTCATTTTTTGATAATGAAAAATCAAAAGAAAATGATCTTTTTCTTCTTACTTTCTTTCGGATACCTTTATTCTCTACTTTTTAACTGAAATTTATCTGATGAAGTTCCATTGAAGTTTTTCAGGTTAATTCTCTTGAGCCATTTTAAATATCATTAATATAGTTTCTTTACTCTAAAGCAGAAATTGTAAAACTTTTTTTATAAAATGTCTCATAGTAAATATTTTAGGAATTCCAGCCTAGATTGTCTTTGTCACATCTTTGCCGTAGTAGCATGGACTCAGCCACTGACCATAATAAATGAATATGACTCTGTTTCAATAAAACTTTAGCTAAGTACACTAAAATGTAAATTTCCTTTCATTTTCACAGGTCGCAAAATATTATTTTCCCAACCATTTACAAATGTAAAAACTATTCTTAGTTTATAGGTCATACAACAACCAGAGCCCACATTTGTCCTATAGGCCAGAGTTTATGAACCTCTTCTCTAAAGCAGAGCATTTGAAAGTTTGAACTGTTCACCTTTTCCATCAAAAATTTTTTAGTCTAATTTTCTATTAAAATACAAGACAAAAAAAAAACATATTAAGCATCACTAAAATATATGTTTCTATTACAGAGTATAATCAATCTTTTTTCTCTAAATATTTACGCGTTTCTATTTTTTGGAAGTATCCTATCATCCTATATATTTTGAAGTTCTTTGTCTAAGCTCCTCAATAAGTCAACAAATCTTACTTCTCTGCTTGCATCTTTTGAGTGTTTTTTTTTTCTAAGATAAAAAAAATCAATTCTGCATTGTGAACAATGCAAGAAACACGTCATCTGCACATGGATCTCTAACTGCCTTCAAAACATCTTTGGATTATACCTATGGGATACAAAACCAGAAGACAATCAAGCCCACAATGACTCCAAACAATCACATAGTTACTGTACACACAGTAAAAAAGTCAAGATCTAGAAAATAAGTTAGAAATTAAACTCTCTGCTGCCATGTATTATGGCAATATTTTTCTTTGCAAGCATGAGAATTACACAATTACCTGGTCTCAGGGTATCCATTTTTCTCTCTGAATCAGTGACAGGATTATCATTTTTATCTTTGCCATTACTAAATAAATCACATCTTTAGAAATTTACAGCTTACCTCAATAAACTCTGCAACAAGGAAATCTATGAATAAATTAAGTAGTGAAGGTCACTTATAAAAGCAGTCTGAAGAGGTAATTCTTCCAAATTTTAATCATTTATAAATATTTCCCCTCAACATTTTGTATATCTTTTTACTAATGTAACCCTGAGAGCAAGTTAGCATTATAGTCTTTCAATGGTGGAAAACTAGGAAAGAAGACCTAAGACTCTCATCAAAATAAAACCACCATTCAATATCAGACAGTCCAGTTTGTCAGCATGCAACAATACTTGTCTGAGCAATACCATCAGGCTTGGTGACAGGACAATTGCACAGGTAGAAAATAAAAAATAAAAAAAAAATTGAAAAATATTAAAAAGGGAAAGAAAAAGGAAAATATATTTGCTTTATCATTGACTCTGAAGTCACTAGTATCCTTGAATATGCCACATTTTAGCTCCTCTTGTCTTTACCCAGACTGCTTACTCAGCTAGAAATGTCTCATCTCTACATGCAAATACAGAACCTCTACTCCACAGTCAAGAGCGTCCAAATGGAATTGACCAATCTCTCCAGGCAATAAAGCACTTCTTTCTCTAAGTTCCTATACTGCCATGACATACTTATCATAAGGCTGCAATAAATACTGTCTATGGTAGATTCAAAACTTATTTCACACAAGGATCTTTTCCTATTTATATTGGTATCCATATCAGCTAGAACAGTGTTTGTCAATAAAAACTTAGTGAATGGATAAATAAAATCATGCAAGCAAAGTAGCAAGAGAGATGAGTCTGATAGCAATATCCATTATTACAATAGGTGCCACTCTGTAAACTTTTTAGTCTCAGTATCTTCATCTGGCAAAAGACCACGGGCATAGTTCGCCAGGGGAGAATCAAGGTAGTTTTCGTAGTTAAGACAGGTTTAATATTAAGAAAAGTAAAATATTGCTGTATTAGTGAAATAACAATAACAGTTACCATTTATTGTCTGCTACTCTGCTAAGCATTGCATACATTTTACCTTCTTTCCCAGCTTTTGCAATGAGAATGAGAGATCTGTACTGAATGTACATGCTGGAACACTATGCAGCAGGCCCTTTATTCTCCACTTCCCTGTCTTCCCAAATCACTGTCCTTCTAACAGCAGCAAATAGTCTCACTCCAAACATCGGTACTCCTCCTGAGAAGGAAGTTTTACTGCATTTTTTTTTCCCTCCCTTCAGTCTGAACCTAGTTTGTAAGAAAGATGGGATTGAAGCAGCTTGTATAATTGTTAGAACGAAATTCATTTCAAATTACTCCTCATCCACAAGTACATTAGGAAAAGATAAAAAGCAAAGCAGAGGGAGGAAGAAGTGCAGTTATCAATGATGATTCATTTCAGTACGATATTGAGTATTGGCTTATCTTTTGCTCTTCCGTAAATTACATTTGTGAAAGCTGAGAATCTTGTTACATTTTAGTTATTATATAAGCATGTCTTCTACAAGTTAATGAGAATGACATAAAAGGAATAATAAATCTCTTTCTCAATGAAAATAGTTATACATATGTCAGCAGATGTAGTATTTCAAGTGATTAAGTGATGTTTTCATTTTAAAGTAATGTTCAAATTTTAGTTAATTTTTACAAGGTCACTGAAGAACCTTATACTCTATCATAGCTAATATTAAATTGTAAAATAACCCCATAGCACATAAAGGTGGGAAAATTTATTTCACCTTAATGTAGGAAATACATTTTTAATGGCGCTCTCACATTCTTCCATAAAAATCCATTAATTATGCATTATGAAAACATAAACCCCAACAAAAATATCTTTGGTTAATCTAGAAATTGCTAGTTTTATCTTCAAATGCTACTGAGAATATTTGAAATGTGCACAGCATTATTTGTAGCTCATATGTACACTCACTCCACTGAAGATTACTGATTTAAGAATTTTTTGTTTTAAAAATATCTCACATCTACGGCCATGCTACACTGAACAAGCCTGATCCTGTCTGATCTCAAAAGCTAAGCAAGGTCAGGCCTGGTTAGTACTTGGATGAGAGACTACCTAGGAGGACCAGGTGCTATAGGCATAAAAAATAAAAAATAAGGGATTGTAAACTGACAAGGTCCTTGCAATCTGTGAGGTCAACCAAGGGTTGCCTTGCCTAAAATATATATATATATATATATGTATGTATGAATGAATGTATGTATGTATGTATGTATGTGTGTGTGTGTGTATGTATGTGTGTGTATATATATATATATATATATATATATATAAAATTTCAGGTTTATTTAACATTTGATTTAAAGCCATCGACTAAATCATCATATACATGAAAACTGTAACATGATTTCAAATAAAATTAAAAATTTATTATTTCTAATACATTTATCAGTTGTCCAATTTTAACTCCAATCACTATTACAAATCATTGTGCTCAGTTAATCTTGTTTTAGAAAGTACAGTTAAATAAAATACTACTGTATTACCAGCTGTTTCTATTTTATAATAAGCTGCATTTTGTGTACATTAACACCCCTGATGAGAACAGATGGCAGTTACTCCTTTCGACATTTTCTAAGTATTAATTACATCAGTTTAATTTTGGTTGTGTTGTACATTGGGAACTTTAAAGGTAACATGTTCAAGCTCAGAGTGTATATTTGCAGTTCATTTATATCAAAATCATAAGTGAAATTCTGCTGTCATTTTAATTAACTCATTTGGGATATATCTAAATTCATCATTATTGATGAGTGTTTTTATAAAAATTCTGTAATAATGCTGTAACTTCTAAATGAAATGTGACATATGAACTTATTAGTACTCATAGAGTGGAAATATCTTCCACTACATTTTAAAAGTAAAATTGTCTATGGTTTTAAGAATTAGACAATACATGGAATTTGATCCAACTTCTTAGCTGTTTATCTTCTAATAAAAGACAAACTATTTTCTCTCTCAAATCTTTTTGTAATAGAATTTGAACTAATTTTTAAAAATTTATTTCAAGGTTTGAAGAAATGATTTTAAGCATGTTTATAAACAAACAAATCAAGGACTAATAATAGCTAACATTGATTGAGTGTAATAAATTTGGACTAAATTATTTACTTATATTTAACAAACATAATAATTTTTATTCCAGAAAGAGATGCAAACAAATGACCAATAATGTGTTAAAAACAAAATCTCAAGAATTGTTTTAGATTTAAAAAAATCTTTTTTACTAATATTCTTCCAGAAAACCAGTCTTTAACACGTCCATAGAAGCTAAGTGAATACTCAAAACCCATTCATACATATATTCCAATTGAACTTCTATAATGTTAGCCATTCTCCTAGGCACTGAAGATAAAACCTACGACATTCCTCTCTTCATGCAACTCCCATTAGGAGGGAAAAGGGATACTAAACAGATTCATAAGTAAATAAATAACACATGCAGGTAGTAATGCATTGAGATACTTAAAATCAGGATACAAGAGGTAGAAAGTCCTTGCATGGTTGGTGGTTATTTTTTAAAAAGTTCTCACAACTTTACAAATACACCTTTAGCATCTCTCCATAATCTGTGGAGAAGAATCTCTGAGAACTAGCAAGAAATATGGAAATTAGATGGATAATTTATTCCTTTGAGAAAATGTTGAAGTTTTCTGAAAATGAATGATTTTGAAGGTTTTTGGACAAGAAGGAGTTAAAATTTTGAACTGTCAGCTTGGTCTTTTAAGCATGTTGAGCAGTATATGAAGACCTCCTTCATACTATAGAATGTATTATTTTTTCAAAACGAATAAATAAAAATAATAGCCACTCCATAATGAGAATATCATACATTTCAGAATCTTTGTTAAGGATTGTCTCATTAATTCCTACATTATCCTTGTAAGACAGGTGTTACTGTCTTCATTACATGGAGAAGAAAATTTAAACTACAGACAGCTATATCACTTTCTAAACACCACATAGCCAGAAATATGTGACAGACTTGAGATTTAAACCCAACCTCTGCCTGATTTCCAAGATTACACTATACCATCAACCTTCCGCTATTTTATTAGTCCTGATTCTGCTACTAATAAATTATTTAATATGAATTAATTTAAAAAGTAAGGGTGTTTTTTCAGTGCTAGAAATCTATAATATTGAAATGCCACCTTACTTCATACACGTAAGATGAAACTAGGGACTAAAAAGAAAGATTACTATAAAACTGAAGCAAGACAAAAATTCCAAAAGAACTTAAGGAATAAAAGCTTTCAAGAAGGCAAAAAGTAAAAAGAAATTTGTGTAAAACCATTAAGGTTGGTAGAGATAGACTCAAGAATTAAAATTCAGATCTTGAAATGATCATATCTTTAAAACATAGAAATGAGCAAGCAGTGAAAAAATTAACAAAGAATGCAAGAAATGGGAATATAATCATAATCAATTTGATATACTTTTATCATTGTGTCCATCACTTGTGCATTATTTAGCAATGACAAATAATTATATAATTAAAAAATCACATTCTGCCTGGACTCACACTGTATGAATTGCATACTGCCAATGTGTCAGGCAAGTGACAGGCTATAATGACAATTCTTGACCTTGTCAAGAACTTGATAAAGTGTCAACTTCTGCACAAAAAAAAAAAAAAATTGTTAATAGGGCCTTTGGCCCAGGTGCATTATGTGCTATCAAGCTGTAACTTTTATATTGTTCATTGCACACATCGTCAAAAAGGCAGCATAGTTTACTGGAAAAACTATGTAACCTGGAACAAAGAAATCAGAATTCTAGCACTACACATGCCATTGTCTCACTTAAGCTACATGAATATCTATCTAACTTGAGTAATATATAAAGCAAAAGTGTTGGACAAGATCATCTTGGGAACCTATTACTTCATAATTAAAATATGTGTTTGTACATGTTTGTATGTATGTCTATGTATATGAATGTATGCATGTATCTTCAATTGATTGTTTTCTTAAAAAGTGAAAAAGTTAAGATATTAAATGCAAAATAATTTTTCTTCCAATGTGGTCAAAGTTCTTGAAAGGAATTAGAGTTGCCAAATGTACTTGGTTGTAATTCTACTATACCTTGTAACAGGATTTCATTTAAATCATGAGGCAAGCTTATGAGAAATGCTGAAGAAACTAAAAGAATATAGACAAGAAACACCTGAAAACGTTTATTAAGAGGCCAAGGTGCTGAAGGAAATAGGAACATAATTGAAGAACTCTTAATATGCATTTTATGAGCACATTTGTTCCTACAGAGGCTATAAAGCAAACAAGTAGCCAACACAATTTCTTTATTTCTGAAGAACGGAAAGGAGCCAAATACACATTGAACTATTACTTTCTAATTTAATGACCACTGTGGCAAATGTCATAGAAACAATTTAAAAGGATCAAGTGTAGCATATTTCACATTTTGATTAAGGGAAATACAAGCTATTTCACAAAACTCATCTATTTACTTTGAATATGGTATTTCTGTATTTCTAATGTAAGACAATCACATCACAGGACTACTCCCAAAAGTGTCTTTGACAATTTTAAGTTTTGAGGGAAATGTTGAACATTTAATGATACCAGTCATTAAATAGAATATGTACTTTCAACATATATAATATTAATGTAACCTCAATTCGGGAACATGTGGAGAATTTTTCCCTGAAAAATTTTTACTACATATCATAAAACACCCTGGAAAATAGCTTGTCTATCAAGAAAAGTAAATGTTTGTGGAATGAAGTTATGTTACTTTAAAATATTAAAATATTCACATAGTTATCTATAAACACTGGAGCTGGTGGGAGGGGCAAAGTCACAAATAGGGATGGACTCACACCCCTGGGGGTGGTGGGGGATCACCCAGAGGGAGAGCAGGACTTTAGAGGCTCTCCTGAAGGACAGGGGGATCCTGGTCTCAAGTGGGGGCTCCCCAGCCCTGGGCTCCAGCCCAGGGTAAAGGAGATTCCAATAACTCTGACTGTAAAATTCAGAGAGGATTATAGCCATCTGGGTGAGACAGAAGGAGACTAAAACCCTAGGTGCCCTTTGAAGAACCCATGCACAAGCTTTCTGACCTGTGGACACTCACCCGGGACACTAGTGATGGGTCAGAGGCTCACATGAGATTCATATTGAGTAAGTCTGAATTACCTGTCACCAGAACAAGGCCTGGAAGGGCAGCCACCACTGTGCCTTAGACAGGCCCACTATCCAGGCAATCTACTGACCATGCCAGCTTAACTGTGCAGACCCCTTCCACAGAGACATCAGGAAGTCCTATCCGGAAGAGATCAGCTTGTCCCACCCAACCTGCAGATTGATGGGGGCTTTTGTTGCTGGGTGGCTGCCGTGCCCTGTACCTATCTAGGGCCAGACATTTGATAGCCAATGCTATCAACTTGACAATTTCAAGCAGATCACTAATGCCGACATGAACTTGGGCAGATCTCAGGAATCTGTGGGCCAGTCCCAGATAGCAGCAGCTGGTCTTGCTGTGATCTGGGACTTTTGTGGGAACACGTGAATGGTTGCCTAAGTTGCGGCAAGACTGAGGCTGTATTGATTTGATGGCCATTGTCTCCCTGAAACTCTGCTGCATCTAACACACAAATTGCCCTAGGTGGCCCATTGACAGTGAACAGCTACCACTCTGCCCCTCCCCCCTGGGTCTCCAATCTACACAGACAACAAACTTTGGCTAGTACACAGTGGGCACTGCAGGAAAACGAGTTGCAGGCAGACCTCTGCTGCCTAAAAGAGTGCCAATGTTGCATCTGGGAAGCACAGGGGTCTGTGAGACCGCCCCAGACAGCAGCTTGTCTCCATGTGATCTGTGACTACTGTGGGAAGGTAAAGACACAGAAATTGCAGAAAAATGAGGCAATTTGCCTGACTGACCTTGATTCCCTGAGCTCCTGCCCATCTAATACACAAAGTGCCTTCTGCACATTAATAGGCAGCTGCCCTGACCTGGGGTGGCCATTCAGGGCCGAGGTGGGCAGCACCTGACCTTGCTACGATTTAAAACTTGTATAGGGAGCTACAGAGACAGTGCTGCCATGTAAACTGACACTGTAGTGGCAGGAGGATATTTGTTCAATAGATCCAGGAGACCCCTGGGGTTCCTGCCCCATCCAACACATATATCATCCAGAGGCTCTTCCAGTTTCAGAGACTTACAGGCAACTGACAGGCAGTGTTGGGCCTTGAGGACCACTGGTCCCTCTGCTAAACTGCCCTAGGTCAGGACAGGGGATAACCAGACTGGTGCCTACAGCATTGTCTCTTCCACTTACCTATAGATCCAGCATAGGCAACAACCATCTGTGGACCACTTTGTAGCTCCCTCCAGGTATCCCTAAGCAATCAAAAGCAGTAGCTGACCTTAGCCTACTGAGGAGCCCCTCCCAAGGGGCCACAAAACCAACACATCTGCAGGCTGGCACTAGACTACAACAGAGCAAATCTTGAGTAGCCTCATTACTGGTACACACACAGGGTGATTGCAACAAGTACACAAGCCTGCTAGGGAAAATACCACTCAATGAGGTCAGCCCCCACACAGCAACTCTTACCCTGTGTGTGCAGCCAATTCCCACAGTTTGTCAGTTTGAGTATTAATTCCATCCACTGATGTACTAACAACAAGAAGGGTTGGTGACAACAGAAGATTACACACAACACACTTAAAGATCATGTCCAGAGTCTCCGGCATAGGGGATCAGAGAGAGAGTGAGCCACTGGGCCACACAGGACACCTTCCACATTAGGCCATCTAGCTGAGGCTTAGAGACAAAACAAATATTCCTGACACATAGAAACTAACACACAGAGACTAATAAAATGAGAAAACAAAGAAAATTGCCACAAATGAAACAACAAGAGAAAATTCCAGAAAATAAGTTAAACGAAATAGAGGCAAGCAACTTACCAAAGACAGAGTTCAAAATAATGGTTATAAGGATGCTCAACAAACTTAGGGGAAGAATGGATGAAAACAATGAGAACCTCAACAGAGAGACAGTAAACATAAAAAAAGGACATAGAAATGATAAAAAAAAAAAAGAACTAGAAAGAAGTAAAGGATACAATGACTGAAATGAAGAATACACTAGAATTCGAAAGTAGATTGGATTTTCAGAAGACAGAATCAGTGAACTAGAATACAAGGTAGCAGACTACACACATTCAGAACAACAAAAGAAGAAAAGAATTTTTTAAAAAATGAGGATAGTTTAAGAGACTTCTGGAACAACATGAAGCATATCAATATCCAGATCATAGAAATAACCTAAGAGGAAGAGAGAGAGCAAGGGATTGAGAATCTATTTGAAGAAATAATAACAGAAAGCTTACATAACCTGGCAAAAGAATTAGACATACAACTTCAGTAAGCACAAATTGTCCCAATCAACAGGAATTCAAACAGACCCACACTAAGACACATCATAATTAAAATGCCAAAGGTCAAAGACAAAGAGAATCTTAAAAGTAGCAAGAGAAAGGCAGCTATTTACTTACAGGGGTACCCCCTTAAGAATATATGTTGACTTTTCAATGGAAAATTCAGGCCAGAAGGGACTAGCAAGAAATATTCAAAGTTATGAAAAACAAGGATCTACAACCACGAATACTCTACCCAGCAAAGCTTTTGATTAAAATGGAAGGTGAGGTAAAGAGCTTCCCAGACAGAGAAAAGCTTAAGGAATTCAACACCAACAAGCCAGTATTTCAAGAAACATTAAAAGGACTTCTGTAAAGAAAAGAAGAGGTAAAAAAGAAAAAAAGAAGTACAAATAATAAAATAGCAGTAGCCATGTACCTATCAATAATCACTTTAACTGTAAATGGATTAAAAGCTCCAATCAAAAGACATAAAGTGGTGGAATAGATAAGAAAACAAGACCTATGCATACATATACTGTCTACAAGAGATCCGCTGCAGATCAAATGACATTCATAGATGGAAAGTAAAGGGACGGAAAAAGATATTTCACGCAAATGCAAATGAAAAAAAAAAAAAAAAAAAAAAAAAGAAAAAAGAAAAGAAAAAAAGCCTGGGCAGCAAAACTTCTATCAGACAAAATAGGCTTTAAAACAAAGAAGGGCATTATATAATAATAAAGGAATCAATAAATTAAGAGGACATAACCCTAGTAAAAATATACATATCTAACACAGGAGCATCTACATATATAAAGCAATTATTGAATGACATAAAAGGAGAGATCAACAGTAATACACTCATAGTAGGATAATTTAACACCTCATTGAAAATAATGGGCAAATCATCCAGACAAAAAGTCAACAAGGAAACAATGGGCCTAAAACATACACTAGCCAGATGAATTTAATTGATATTTTCAGAGAAGTAAAGTATACATTTTCTCAAGAGCACATGGAACATTTTCCAAGAATAGACCACATGTTAGGACATGTTAGGACACAAAACAAGCCTCAGTAAATTTAAGAAGATTGAAATCATATTAGCAGTCTTCTCAGATCACAATGGTATGAAACAAGATATCAACTACAAAAAAAAAAAAAAAAAATCTGGGAAATATGCAAACACATGAAGACTAAATAACATGCTATTAAACAATGAATGGGTTAACAATGAGATCAAGGAAGAAAACAAAAGATATCTAAAGACAAATGAAAATAAAAAAACACAATGACTCAAAAGGACGATAGGACGCAGCAAAAGCAGTCCTAAGAGGGAAATTCATAGCAATACAGCCCTACCTCAAGAAACAAGAAAAAGCTCAAATAAACAATCTTACCTTACAAAGCCCAAAGTAAGTAGAAGTAAGAAAATAATAAAGATCAAAGCAGAAAGAAACAAAATGATCTAGAAAAACAATACAAAAGATTAATGAAACCAAGGGCTAGTTCTTTGAATGGATAAACAAGATTGACAAACCCTTAACCAGACTCATCAAGGAAAAAAGAGAGAGAGCTCATATATAAAATCAGAAACAAAAGAGAAATAACTATGAACTCCACAGAAATACAAAGAATTGTAAGAAAATACTACAAGCAATTAAACTCCAACAAATTGGACAATCTGTAAGAAATGGACACATTTCTAGAAGCATACAATCTCCCACGACTGAGTCAAGAAGAAATTGAAAATATGAACTAACCAATTATCGCCAATAAAATAGAATTGGTAGTCAAAAATATCTGAAAAACAAAACAAAACAAAACAAAAGTCCTGGACTAGATGGCTTCATAGGCAAATTTTACCAAATATTCAAAGAAGAATTAACACCTATTCTTCTCAAACTATTCCAAAAAAATTCAAGAAAAAGGAAAGTTCCCTAACTTCTTTTATGATGCCATCATTACCTTGATTCAAAAACCAGGCTAAGACATTACAAAAAAGAAAACTATAGGCCAACATTTCTTGGGAATGTTGATGTAAAAATCCTCAACAAAATATTAGCAAACCGAATTCAGCAATATGTTAAAAATATCATAAACCCTGATCAAGTTGGATTTATTCCTGGGATGCAAGGTTGGTACAATGTACGCAACTCAATTAATGTGATATACCACATGAACCAATCGAAAGACCAAAACCATATGATCATATCAATAGATGCAGAAAAAGCATTCAACGAAATCCAACATTCATTTACGATAAAACTCTCAGTAAAATGGGAATAGAGAAAACATACCTCAAAATAATAAAAGCTATACATGACAAAACTATAGCTAACATAGCACTAAATAGGAAACAGATGAAAATGTCTCTTTAAGTTTGGGAAAAAGACCAGGATGGCCACTTCCACCAATCCTCTTCAACATTGTATTGGAAGTCTGAGCCACAGCAATAAGACAAGAAAGATAAATAAAAGGCATCCAAATAGAAAAGGAGAAGTAAACTCATGTTATTTGCAGATAACATGATAGTATATATAGACAGACCTAAAGATTCCATCAAAAAACTGTTAGAATTGATTAATGAATTCAGTAAAATAGCAGGATAGAAAATTAATATTCAGAAGTGTCAGTGGTATTTTTCTACACAAATGATGAACTTTTGGAAAGAGAAATTAAGAAAAAAAATCCATTTATAATTGCATCAAAAACAGTAAAATAGCCAGTAATCGAATTAACCAAGAAGGTAAAAGACATGTTCTCAGCAAATTATAAGGCATTGAAAAAAGAAATTGAAGTTGATACAAATAAATAGAAGAATATATTGTGCTCATGGGCAGGAAGAACCAACATCGTTAAAATGGCCATACTACCCATGGCAATCTAGAGATTCAATACAATCCCTATCAAAATACCAATGGCATTATTCAGAGAGCTATAACAAATAATCTTAATATTTATATGGAACCACAAAGACCCCAAAAAACCATGGCAATCTTGAAAAAGAAGAAGAAAGTTGGAGGTATCTCACTACCTGATATCTAACTATACTACAAAGCTACAATAATCAAAACAGCATAACATTGGCATAAAGACAGATACATTGATCAATGGAACAGAATAGAGAGCCCAGAAATGAAACCATGCCTATACGGTTAGTTAATCTATGACAAAGGAGGCCAGAATATATAATGGAGCAAAGGCATTCCATTCAATAAATGTTGTTTGGAAAACTGGACATACATTAAAAATAATGAAACTGGACCACCTTCTTACACCGTCTACAAGAATAGACTCAAATGGATTAAAGACTTAAATGTAAGATTTGAAACCATAAAATTTTTGTAAGTAAACATAGGCAATAAACTCTCTGATGTTACTAACAGTCATTTCTTTTCAGATATATCTCCTCGGGCAAAGGAAACAGAAGAAGGAATAAACGAATAAAACTACATCAAACTAAAAAGTTTGCACAGCAAAGGAAACCATCATCAAAACAAAAAGACAACAGTCTTTAGGAGAAGATATTCGCTAATGATACACCTGATAAGAGATAATAACCAAAATATATAAAGAACATATATAACTCAACAACAAAAAAACAAACAGTCCAATTAGAAAATGGGCAGAAGACCTGAACAGATACTTCTCCAAAGGAGGACATACAGATGACTAACAGAAATATGAAAAAATGCTCAATGTCACTAATCATCAGAGAAATGCAAATTAAAACCACAGTGAGAAATCATCTGACACCTGTCAGAATGGCTATCAATAATAAATCAAAAAACAAATTGTTGGCAAGGATGTGGAGAAAAGGAAACCCTCATACGTTGTTAGTGGGATTGCAAATTAGTACAGCCTCTATGACAAAAAGTCTGGAGGTTTCTTAAAAAGTTAAAAATGGATATACCTTTTGACCCAACAATTGCACTCTGGGTATTTAGTCAAAGAAAAGCAAAACAATAATTTGTAAAGATCTATGCACCCCAATATTCATGGCAGCACAATTTACAATAGCCAAGATATGAAAGCAACAAAAATGTCCATCAGTAGACAATTGGATAAAAAAGTTGTGCTTAATATATATAATAGAATATTACTCAACCATTATTAAAATGAAATTTTACCATTTGTAATTATATGGATGCACCTAGAGGTTATTATGCTGTGTGAAATAAGTCAGATAGAGAAAGATAAATACCATATAATTTCACTTATATGTACAATCTAAGGAACAAAAAGAGAAAACTAATCAAAAACAGACTCACAAATATAGAAGATAATCTGGTGATGGATATTTGGGACAAGCGTTGGGGGGCTGGTAGAATGGGGTGAAGGGTTAAAGAAGTACATATTAGTAGTTGAGAGATGGTCACAAGCATGGGGAGCATGGCATATGGCATACAGTTAGCATTAATGTATTCGCTAGGTGGAGAGTCGGAGGAGAGAAAGAGCAATTAGGGGGATCATTTTATAAACTATATAAATGTTTAACCAATGTACTGTATACTTGAAACTAATAAGATAAAATTCTTATAAATGGAGACCTTTTTACTATAGTACATTACAGAGACTTAATGATTCCCAACCCTACTGAAAGTTCTCACCTAAAAAAATAAGGATACACAGAAAACAAGAGAAACTAATATCTATAAACAACTTGAATTTAAATATATATACAGTTCATTAAAACATATCAAAAATAAATAGCAACTGACATTGGTGAAGTAAAAAATATTATAAGCAAAATAAGCATTTAGTTTTATAAGAATTTTTGCTAATAGTATAATAGTCTATGCATTCTCTTGATCATAGGAAATACTCATTTATGTTCACGTCATCATGACAACTTCTTACAACCTCAGAAAAGAAGTAGCCAACTAGAATTGACAGCTCACTTCTTTTGGTCTGACCTGTAATAAAACAGATAAGCAAACAAAAACTCTAAGCTAATTTGGTTATTTGTTTCACAAGGAGTTTATAGTGTGAGAAATATAACTATATAAAGATCTAACTGGAGTGGATTTTATCCTTCTACTCCAAATAAAAATAAGCACTCCTTACGGCTACGAATTTTCCAGATTGTCAGTTCTGGTCCCATTCCTATCTCTTTATTGATGATATCCTGCCTTCCCTAAGAAGACTTCAGAGACGAAGTATAAATATCTAGGTTGCCTTCACCTGGGAGAAATACTTTTTCTAAATAAATCTAAAACTAAAAGGTAATCAACTGTGATATGCTGAAAAGCAGAGCCTTAAAAATGTCCACATCCTAATCCATGGAACTTGATAGTATGATTCCTTACATTGGAACAGGTATTCTGCAGATGTGATTAAACTGAGGATCTTGAGATGAGAAGATTGCTCAGGATTACCCAGGTAGAAACAACATAATCACAAGGGTCCTTGCAAGAGAGAAAGGCAAGGAGGGTAAAAGTCAGAAAAGGAGATTTGACCATGGAAGTGGAGGTAGAAGTGCCGTGGGCTACAAGGCCAGGAAAAAAAGTGCAGCCTCTTGAAAAAGATAAGGAAATGGATTCTCCCCTCAAGCCTCCAGATCCACTTTAGATTTCTGACCTCCAGAACTATTACATAATACGTCTGTGTTGTTTTAGGCCATTTTTCGTAGTACTATGTTACCACAGCAATAAGAAACTAATATATCAATTCTGTCGAATAAAACTAAAACCGAAGAATTTGGATCCTGGTTCTTCAGTCCCATTTTCACATTTAACCGATGCCCAAAACATTCCTGCATGATTGTCTATTTCATTAAAGAGAACCAAGGGCTAATAGGTAAATTGTAAATGTTATTTTTATTACATGATTAACAAGTGGCCACTAATTACATCAGTGATTATAGCCACTGAAGCTTAAAAGACACTTTAGCATAACTCATCATGAACACATCTGGGAAACAGGGCCTTCTTTAAAGTCTCCTTTAAATTTAGAAAAAAGTAGTTATAATGCTTTTTGATTATTTTTTCTTCATTGGCTTTAGAAAACTAGTATGTTTTGAATTTTTTTCTCGACGACTGCTTGGTGAAAAGTATGTTTTCAAATAAAATATATGAATTACCAATTTTTAAGTGCTATTAGACTCAGTCACTGCCTTAATTATGTTGAAGTACAGGTAGCACTGACAAAAGAGATAAATCTTGTGTCAGCAAAGATAATTTAACAAAGAATGTATTGTTAAAAATGTAGTTAAATAAAACAAATATCCCTTGCACGTCGATATGCCAGGCCCTGTACTGGACACAAAGATCAGCAAAACATGATCCTCGTTTTTTTTTTTTTTTTTTTTTTTTTTTACTCCTGGGTGTTTGCATGGTTGTAGGGAAGCCCTTGGACAATGAAGCAGAGCATCTATTAGAAGCAGCAATTGTTGGAGTTATTCCAGGGAATGTTTATGCTATAGGCAGCATGCAGAAATTATAGAAGCCATTATATTAAAAAGCATAGCATAAGAGGGACAACTAATTTTTGTGAACTTTCCTCTGATACCTAACCAGAAGGTACCTGCCCTGCTTTGGAAGTTTGGTTACAGTACGCTTGTGTGACTCCCAGCATACACTGACAACTTCGGTTGTGCTGTCTCTTATCTGCCCTCCTCCAGATTGTAGATTCTTAGAGAGCAGAAATTTTGCCATCTGAATGTTACATATTCTGCAGATTAAGAAGCTGCAAATGCATTCAGGGTTAGATATTGCCAGGGTAAATATCTCCAATGCCTATTTTCATAATTTATATTATCATTGTAAACTAACAAATGCATCTAGGTCTTGTCACAATAAAGAATGATTGCAAAATAATGATATAGTAAAGCCGTGACAAAAAAGTTTCTTTGAACTTTGTTACTTTTTTTGTGTATATCTAAAAATCAGCGAAGAATAAATTTGTTTTTTTCATGAATTAGGTATCTGCAAATTATGTATAATTGCACAAACCATGTGTGTCAAATGTTCAAGTACATATATCTTTCTAAGTCATCTATAAACAATGAAATTATGTTAACATTATTACTTTATAAATCAAAATTGTATTTTAGGAATATTCCTCTAAATATCTTTATTTTGAGGAATAAAGATTAATGTAAATATTAATGTAAATATTAGCTTTAGTAGTCTCAAAAAACTTGATATATAAAATAAGTTCTGGAAAGATTTATTTTTTCATTTTTATTTTTTTAACCAAAATATATTTATTCTTTAAGCATAAAATAAAATTTGAAGTAAACTTTGAATGTATAAATAACTGCATGATGTTTAAAGACCAGCAATGAAAACAACCACAGTAGGCATGCACTAAGCAATCAACTAATACATCATTATGTTAATATGGATTAACCTTAAAAAAAAATACTTTAAACCCAAATGTTTCCCTCTGCGTCACTGATATGCCACCTTCCTATTTACAGGGGTATAACTATACTGATTTGTCCTTCTCTCAGAAACAAGCAGAAAATTTCAGGTTTCCAATTCAACAGATCACAAGTAAAGATCAATATGTGCACACACGCGTGCCTGTGCACACATGTGTGCCCGTGCACACACACATAATACAGAATCATACAGGTGCTTATTTTTGTCTAGATGAACTTAGAAAACACAGCCTCCAGTGATTGATTTCTGATGCTAATTGCTGTTCTGCAGGTATCATACTCTTCTTGGTCCAGACAGTTATGACAGTAGAGGTGCTACTTTCATAATTAATTTTGGCATGAGGAATGCAATGCCAGAAGATGATGTGGAAAAATATGGACCTGACATCTATAATTGATTACAAATCTAATGTATTATTCCAAAAACCTCAATTCTAGTCATAGCTTATTCCTATTAAGCTTTGTTTTTTTTCCCCTGTTGCTTCTTTGCTTTTTATGGAGCATTTCCATGAGTTTCTAAAATTGGACTATTAAACTAAGGCAAAGCTCTCTTACAGCAGTTAGAGCAACTGAATGCTTTAGAGCCCGTACATTTTCTTGAGATTTCAAATTCCATAAATTGAACACAAATAATCCATTCTGCATTTGAGGATTTTGAACATTAACTAAAAGATTCAATTTGATAGCAACCATGAATGTGATTCTTTTTGCCTTCATAAATACAAATATATTAACCTTTGGAGAGCAGTTGGTGACGAGATTATTGCATTTGGGCTGTGGAAAATAACAAAGAATTAAAATAGCATTTTTAAGTTGTATATCTGATAAAATGCTATATAGCCATGAATATTGTTCTGGCTTTTGCACTCAGACATGTAATATTTAATGGTATTTACTTATTTATAGGCTTTGTAATCATAACTTCAGCATGAATTAAGTTAATTTATATTACATAGAATTTATAACTTTTATAATCCCTCTAAGGAGCCTAAAACTTCTAAGATGTTGCTATTAATTGAAGAGCCAGTCGATCAAATCTTTACAGATGACAAACTATGTACCAGAAAAAGTAAAATGTATTCAGGAAATACTTATTAAAATAACCAGTGGTTGGTCAATAAATTGAATTAATAGCTACCTAAATTTGTCTAGTTGCATAATTATATAGTTTTGCTTCTTTCCAGAGGATAGGGTGGCTTTCATTTATTCAAAAAATATTTACCATGCATGTACTGTGTTTAAGACCATCTTCTAGGGACTGAAAGTTAGATACACTCATTTATTTGGAAGCTTATAGGAAATTGAGACCAGAAGACATGTGATTCCTTCATTACTGAGTCCAGAATGAAAGAACTAAAGCTTTCTAGACAATGAGGATTTTTGGAGGAAAGGAAGAGTAAACAGATATCTAAATGATGAGCAAGTAACAGCCAGTTGAAGAAAAGACATGCGAGTGGAAATGAAAATGACTCCCAGAAGAGGAAAAGACATATGCAAATAACTAGAGGCAAGAGATAACTTGTCACATTATTGGGTGAAAATAAAAGCATATTAGCCCAGCTGGATTACACAGTGGACGGAGGATATTCAGGAAACATAACTCAGATGTCAGCAACAACTAAATCTTCATGGGCATGTGAGGCATATTAAGAAATTTCAAGTTTCCCTATGGGCAACCAAGAGCAATTAAGCATTTTTAAGAAGGCTATTAGAACAATTAGGTTTGCACCCTAGCAGTGTGGCAAAGGGAATAGAAATTATTCCAGCTAAGAAAGCAGTGATCTGTAGTCATTACAATTTCTGCTGCATAATTTAGTTCCATCTAATATCCGTTCAACCAGCTACCTTGTTGGCAACACTATGTAGTAAAAGCATGATAATAGCTACCAGTAATTGAGACCAGTTATAGCTTCCCTGTTACTATTAATGTCTGTTAAAATATAAACATAAATAAAACAAACCTACTAGTCTTCTTTTATTCTTAAATATACTCTTCATCATTTCTGTAATCACTTATACTCATTTCATTATTTTGACTTATTAACAATATTTTGTTTCTATTTTATTAAAGGAAATATTTAAAAGTAGCTACCATTTCAAAGTAAAACCTATATTTTTTATAATGAATAAAATAAGGAAATAAGGATGATAAAATATACATTTGAAACTACATATTTTTTATGTTTGAAAACATCAATATGTATGTGTTTATATGTCTATTTGTTTGTCTGTCTTTCTGTCTGTATGTATGTATCTATAGATCTATCTATCTAAATTTCTAGGACAAGCCTATATTATTCATTATTTCAACATTTCAAAATATATGTAATTTTATTGTTGAGATTATAAAGATGAGAAATTAAAAATATTAAACCTTAATTTGACATATCTTTATGTCTTATTAATTTAATAATTACTTTAGCTCTTTGAAATATAATAGTATTTCAGACAGCTTTTATGTTTTTGACAAAAAATAAACCTCTATTCCATAATAAGTATATTCTAGACTTCTTTGAATAGTTATCAGAGACTATCTTCCTTAATATATATTCATAGTGAACAAGAGCTGACAAACAAAAATTAGAACACAGTACCTGGATACATTATAGGAGTGATAGTTCCTACCAAAGTTGGATTTAAAAGGCCATAGAACAGCTTCTTTGGTGTCCTAATATTATTGATACTATTCAAATTTAGTATCTAGGACACTTTTGTAACAGAGTATATAACTTAAGGATTGCTTCTTTGCTGTTGCCATTAATATTTTAAAGGTACTTGAATAATGATATGGGAGCTGAAAAAAATAAAAATAGTAGATGTATCAATGGTTGCAAGTATCATAACTATAATAGTAAACACTGACTCCTCAATAAATTTGTCTAATAAATCTTATAAACTGCCGCAGACATGCACAAACATTCTGTTATTTATTTCTCTATCATTCTGTATATTTATTTATGCTTCACACTTTCCAAAAGGGCTTTAACTGCTTTAAAGACATCTATTTAGTTCAACAAGATAAAATTTTAAAAGGAGTAGAAAATTAACAGAAAAAAGCAGATTATTTTTTGTTGCAGTGTCAACAGTGAAGTGTATGCTATGGATTTGGACATTTGCATAGGGCTAAGACCAAACCTTCTATTCCAATCACAGATTTAACAAATCAATAGTCTTCCCTTGGGAATTGTATATTTCAAAGATAAAATCATAAAATCTAGGCCAAAAAATCTCAGATTCCCTGACTGTT
This sequence comes from Rousettus aegyptiacus, assembly GCF_014176215.1. NCBI lineage: Eukaryota > Metazoa > Chordata > Mammalia > Chiroptera > Pteropodidae > Rousettus > Rousettus aegyptiacus. The sequence goes on from NW_023416286.1 coordinate 30,941,426, forward strand.
ACTCTACTATTACATTTTTAGTGATTATATATATAATTCAAACTTCTATTTTCAAGAGGTGACACTGATATTCTTCACTTCTAAAATCAACAGCTTAAATGAATTGTTCTCAGTTCTCCAAGCCAGATGGCAATGCAACTATCTTTTTCAAATAGGTATAATGAAACTAGTCAAAAATATCTCTGCCTTTGAAAGTAAAATTATACATGTAAACATGAGAAAAAATTCATCTTCTTTTTATCCTCCTCAATAAATGCATGTCCATAGGAAACATATTCCTGGTACCTAAAAAGAAGTCAATATTTATATCATGTTAATCAAGGATCATTGCTAATATAATTCTGAATTGCTTATGAAAATGAAACAAAAGATATATTTCCTCTATAATTCCCTTTTGTAAATGTGGAATCAATGATTGCCACTGAGAAAAAAAATAATTTAACTTTTTTTCATTCTCACTTTTCTTTATTGCATATACCTTTAATATCCTAGATTTATCAGTAGTATATTTAGCCCATTATCTACTAAGAAGAAAATATCTTGTATGCTACCTTCTTACTAGATGGATAGAAATATGTCAGGCACTATGAGTGGTAAAAAGATGTATGTAAACATTAGGTAAATACATAGTATAGCTATTAAACACTGCTGAAATAGAGAAGGGAGTTGGAATTTGAATAATGTCATGAAAAATGGGGTTGAGAAAAGGAGAGGAAGAAAAATACTTAGAACATAAATTAGAGGACACAAATATTTGGTAATCATTGGAGAAGTCATCTTAAAATTTTATATGGAGAAGAAGTTGGGAAAGTGTTAAAGTGGAATGTAAAAGGTAAACACATGAAATACAGTTTGGACTTTGGAGGCAAACTGTAAAAGCAGAAAAGATTTTCCATACGTTTTGTTAATAAGTTATTTTGATAACAAACACAGAGAAAGTACTGATTTCTACCAAATTCTTCCTTTATACAATTAATTAGTCTTTATGATTAGTCGAAATGCTGTTGAAAATTTTATACAAAATATTAAAATTTCCAAGTTCACAGTAAAACACCCTGTTGTTCTTTACATGATTTAATTAGCTGCTCAAATGTATATAAGCAAATGATGGAAGAGGATTTAGCGACGTGAGAGGATGAATTAATTTCCAGTGAGCCATCTTCATATTTCTGATTAGTAGTTAAGTATTAATTGTAAAATAGAAACAGAGCAAATTATCTTCAGGATTTTGACAATCTAGTTACAAGGCTGATTGCCAGACATTGTGACTAATAGCTTGCCTTATGATAGCATAAACAGTCTACAACTTTTTGAATGTCTATTGTATGTTAGGCTAAATGCATTACCTCCATTCTCATTGAAGCCTCATGACAGCTCTTTGAAAAAGTTTATCATTAATATCCTCATTTTATAGAGGAGTAAAATTAGACCTCAGAGAAGTTAAATGGATTGCCTAAGATTACTCAACTGGTAAAGGGTAGTTCTAAAATTCGAACTCAAGATAAGTACCTATCTACCTAACAAGTATGCTATAGTAATTCTGCTTAAACTGCAGAATGAGAGAGAGAGAGAGAGAGAGAGAGAGAGAGAGAGAGAGAGAGAGAGAGAGAGAGAGTTTTCTGTATTAAAACCATCCTCCCAAAACATTTGTTTTAGATTACTATTGGTAAAGCATTATTTAATTCTACAGTTTTGAGCAAAAATGGGACATTAAAATGTTGCAAAATATTCAAATGCTTATCATAAATACAAGAGTTTGTGTATACAGAGATTGTCAAAGCAATGTTATTTAGATACTAAAAAGATGCCTTTCAAACCTGTAATGTATACGGTATTGCATTTTTTTTTGAATAATAATGGTAGATAACATCTTCACAAGATCAGTGCAAAAACTTTTCATGAAAATCCACTGCCTGTGGTATGACAACATTACATTCTAACTGATCCTTAGCTTTTCATCACATTGATCCAGTCTCAAATGCCAGGCAACCCTCTGAAGAACATCAGTCCTGATGACCAACAGACTATTTCCTATAGAATAACAATTTATTAGTCGATTTATTTTTCCACATTTTTAATGTGGTCATTTTCATATTATAAAGATATTACCTCTTATTGCTACTAAATAGATAAATGTTAAAAAAAACTTTTTACTCTAGAGTGTGAAAGATATACTATTCGGTCTCCATATTTCCTCTTAATTCTATCTTTAATATATGGTACTTTAAAAATGCCAGCAAAGATCTTTCATAGAAATTCCTCTCGGAATAGCAACAGGCATTATTTCAAAACCAAGTACCTGATTAAATAGTCCTAATGTTCTGGAATTTCTTGCCTGGAAATTAATGCCTACTGTATATGCATGTTTTAACAATTTTGTAGGCACCACTATAAAGACATAGCAGATAAATAATAATCTATTCCACAATCTTACCTGAGGGTAAAAGCTCTGAGGAAAAAGCTAGAAGTCCATTACTTGTCTAACTTTTTTTTTTTTTTTTTCAGAAGAGAGAAACAGGTAGTCCATTAGCTAAAATAAAATTCAACTTTGGATATTGTCTAACTTTTCAACTAGGAATACAGTTCTACCTTGCTCAAAAAATTTTCTAAAAATATGCATAAAGACTAGCATCAGATAAAGAGACACCAGAGCCCTGGCTAAAAATGCATTTGTCCAGAGTAGTCTGATGAAGTCAGAATTACGTAGCTTTTCTTATTTATGACTGTCAGTCCATGGTGCCTCCAGGTACTACCTAATGAAACTCCTTGCTCCTAGTAACACATTTTAAAGCTGCCAGAATTTACAACTAAAGGAGAAACAAAATATAAATTTATTCAATGCACTAAGTAAGTAGCAAGTTATCACCAAACACCCTAAACAAGTACGTTATTCTCTTCCCCACCCAGGAGAAGCACCTAAATGTCAATGGATTATTGTCTTAATTTTAAATAAAAACTTAAGACAGTGTTTGTTTTTTGTTTGTTTTACTAAAAATATGTTTGAACTCTATGCTTGTTTAACATATAGGATGATGTGTTCTAATAGTTGCAAAATTTTCATCAGGATTATCTTCTCCCAGTTCTTCATCATTTGCTTAATTTTATTTCCTAAGTCATGTCTTCTTGAGAAATTTTAAACAAAGCTCAAAAATATGCACAATCAAAATCAAGAGTCAAATGTGAATATCAGAGTAACTCTTCTTAGTTACCATCTTTTCAATCATTTTTTTAGTGAATTTTGCATGAGGATTTGTTCACTAAACTGATAAACCAAAGTAATGACGTCAGTGGTGTATTTTTCAAAAATAGGTTTTAGCTACATTGACTTTTTCCTGAGTGAATTCTCATAAACAAACATAAGTTAGCATATGGAAATATTTTTGGTGATAACATTTTAAGCTGCTAGAAACAGCATTGTGGTGAAATCTAAAATTAAATTAATTCAATCAAGTCAAGTGAAGTCTATGAGATGACATTACACACTTCAAAACAATATCAGTGCAAATCTAGGGGGACAGCTGTTGGGCCAGCCAGTTCCTACAAAATAGTGTTAGAATATAAATTACTGTGAAAATTTAGGAAAGCGATCAGAAATAAATTTGATGCTGCTCCACATTGATAAATGTTAAGAGGGGAGAAAAATCATTATGCAAATCCTAAGAGTAAATAAATAGAATGATATCTAGCTCATCACTAAAAAGATTTGAATTTGAAGTTAATTCCCAGTCTTATTCAGGACTTTGAATCTTTTCAACTCATCTTGCTTTACTCTTTCTTCCTATAACATAAAATTATGGCATGAAAATTGTATTTATTCACATCAGGCTTGACTAACTTTAGACTACCAAAATTATATTGTCTAATAGAGTCACTTTGTGAAACATCTATCGAATATACATGACAATTAAATTTGCTTATAAATCTTTAAACTATGTAACTAGAGCAAGTTTAAGCATGGAGTTTTGTTTTTTTGTTTTTGTTTTTGTTTGTTTGTTTGTTTGTTTCAGGCTAAAAAGGCAACCATTTACTCTATGTAGTTTATGTAGCTCAATCCTCTATTTTTTGTAAGGCAAGAATTCTAATCTGGCATCATAAAGACTGAAACATTCTTAATATGTAATGATTCTCTGACTCTGTGTTTACCTGATAATAGATTTAATCATGAGAAATTGCTATTATTAAACCTTCTTTGCCTCACAAAACAAGTAATTTCATAGGGCTCAACATAATATATCAGCTCCCTCAAATATTAATCAGAATCTTTCCAAAAGACCTACATTTAAAAATAGAGAGAAAGCAAAGAAAGCTTTCTTGTAGCACTACGTGGAATTCGTACCATTTGCCCTCGTAGCAGTGTTTACCGCTGTTGCCTCTACTGACCTTAAAACAAAAACCTCTCCAACATTGCTGTTGTGGGTAGAATTGGTCCCCCCCAAAACACATATTTTGAAGTCCAAGTCATGGTATCTACGAAGGTGATCTTATTTGAAAATAGGGTCTTTGTAGATGTGACCAAGTTGAGTTTATTGGACTTCAGTGGCCCTTAACCCAATGACTGGTGGTGCTACAATAAAACAGAGGCAAAACCATAGACGCGCACAAGAGAACAATATGTGACAATAGAGGCAGATATTGGAATACCACCGTCTCTACCAGCTAAGAAACACCAAAGGTTGCTAGCAACTTCCAGAGCTCAGAGAGAGGTGAAAAGAGATTCTCCCTCTGAACCCCCAAGAAGGAATCTACTTTAATGACACCTTAAATGTTGATACCTGGCCTCAAGAATTGTGAAAGAATAAATTTTTGTTGTTTTAAGTTACCAAGTGTGCAATAATTTGTTATGGTATCCCCGCCCCCCCCCAAATTAAGACAACTGTCAAGGACAATTTGACCTGAGGTTCCCAAAGCTGCCACAGTTGTTTTCCCCTGTGGATAAGTCCTGTCACCCAATCAAAGTTGCAAGAACAAAGTAGCACTACCATTTAATACATCAAATTGTATTATCTGGAGTCCTCAATAAATGAAAGTTGTGCCACATGCTATGGGGGAAATGGTGGTCTCCCTATTCTTCTTTATGCTCTATTAAATGGGACCAACACGATGGTTCTTGTACCTTAAAAGCCTTACGATGTGTTGTGAACTGAATGTTTGTAACTCATCAATATTGATATGCTGAAATCCTAACCCCTCATGTGCACGGGACAGTATTACGAGGTAGGGCATTTTGGGAGATGGTTAATCATGTGGATAGAGCCTTCAGAAAGGGGATGAGTGCCCTTATAAAAGAGACTCCAGGGAGCTTTCTCACCCCTTCTACCATGAGAAGACACAACCAGAAGACAGCTGTCAATGAACCAGGAAATGGGCTCTCACGGAATCTGCCAGTGCATTGATCTTGGACTTCCCAGCCCTGAGAACTGTGAGTAACGAATGTTTGTTGTCAAATCCCCCACTCTCCCGCCCTGGTCTTTGGTATTTTTGTTATAACACCCCAAACAGATTAAGACAATATATCAATGAAATGGACCTTTCTGTGTATGTTTTGTTTCATTCTATGTGTCGTTCCTTTCTCCTAATGTAAAGAACAATTGGGTTGAGTTGAGGGACAGTAACCATGTCACCCACAGAATTTTCCCTTCCCTATTCTCTTTCTCCTAAACAAGCACTTATTTCACTATAAACTCATGAAAATAAATTTTCAGGTTTTTAACTGGGAGTGGAGTGGTGGTGTGGATAAAGATTTGTATTTTTAGAAACATGGGCATATATTAAAACCTATAGTAAAAACAATATAAACTCAAGCTGAAAATAAACCATTTCTAGCAGAATCTATGATATTTCTACTTCACAAATTAATATCTGCTGTGTATTAATATAGAAGTATTATGAAGGAATGCAGATGTTCATTAGGTGGATGTTGGGCACACAAACAGGACATGTAGAAACATAAAATTATCTTATGTAAAAATTAAGAAATAGAGGTAAATTTGATTAAATATATAGGGAATTTAATATATATTTTGCATGGTCAACTACTAGAGTAAACAAACAAACAAACAAAAAAATGTGAGTGAAAAAAGGACCCATCAAAGCAAGTCTATCTATAGCTCAGCAAAGTTAATAGGATCATCCTAAAATTCAGAGGCACACAAAGAAAGAACATGATCTTAAAATGAACTTCAAGTGTAATATTGAAAGGATTTTTTAAATGTAATTTTTTATATTACAGCATGGGAAAATCATTTTGAAGTTTGTGATAGATAAAGTATATTGAAGCTAAGAAAAAGATAGCTCAGAGAATATATTTGCTTATTTTTTAGAAAAAAAAAAATTAAAAATGAGGATGATTTTCATCACCACACGGTTAGATTTTGAAATGATGGACCTGACAGTAGATAGTGCTCAGGATGTTCTGAGACATGTTAAGAGAAGACATCATAGAGATATATATGAGTAAGCCCAGTTGACGGCTATCTGGAAGTTTGAAAGAACCAACAGGCCTTGCAAATGGCAAATGAGGCTGAGATTCAACTGGAATATATGCTTGCTTGGGCTGCAAAGCATTGCATTTCAATTTCTTAAGCTTAGTGCACACCTCCTACCCCTCCCTGTGGGAGGCTCAGTTCCAATCTTTATATTTACATGATCTCCCTGCATTCTCTACTGGCAATAACTTTTGGTATCCAAGAGCAGGTGGAAAATTCTTCTCATTGTTAAAATGGATGTTGTGCTAGTAAGAAATTGGACCATTGCCTCTTATGTATCAACTATGCCAAGTAGTGGAGTTTATTAGTAACTTCATTAATGAAAAATAACTTAATGGAAAAAAAAACACATTATATTAAAGAAAAACAGAATCATAATAATTGAGCTGCAGGAAATATAGTGGAATCATTTTTAAGACGATACATAGGTAAATAGATCAATAGGATTTAAAGGCTATAATTTACTTGAATATCTTTTAAGTCGTTAAGTTCCCTGTCCATGACTGTTTAATAAATGTAATCACCGAGAGCATTTGCAGGAGAGGGACTTGTTTTATCATAAGTGAAAACATTTAAAGGTAATAAATGGTAAGTCTTGATGGCTACTTCTCTACCTAAGAAATATAAGGACTAAACAATATTGATATAAAAGCCATTAGACTAATTAAATATGAACATAAGGTAAACAATTGTACTCTTTATCATAAATATGCCCTCATTCCATGGAAAATAGGCCTGAATAGCAGTTTAAAAGCTAATGAGTCTTGGCTGCTGCTTTAGCGAGGTTTATCCCCTCTAATAAAATCCTGCCTATGCGGCTACTGCAAGCCAGAGTTAATTAGGCCTTCAGGCCATCATAGCTTCAAGCAAGAGTAGGAAACAGTTGACCGCACTCTCTCAGGAACACTTCATTTTGTAATTTTAGTATGTTTTAATACTGTTGGAATCACCATATTTATACAACAAATATAATTATTGCTTAAATATTATCCTAATTTCAGAACGGTAAGAAAATTAGCTCATTTTGGTCATTCGTATATCATTTGTCTAATTGTAAATAACCTTATTCAGAGATATTAAGAGCAGGATCACTGAGTTTTCTTGGGTGCAACACACTAGGATACTGGTAAGAACTGTTCATTTTTCCAGCCACTGAATGAAAACAATTCCATGTTATAAGAAACAGAAGAGCAGGAAGGTACTGGGCTTCTCTCCATTATTGTGCGATGGAGAGAAAAAACTGTTTTTCATAGTTTGCTAAATGCAGAAGATATGCATAAAACATGTCCTGTGACAAAAGACCACAGTAAGCTTGATGCCGAGGCTGTCAATCTTAATAAGTACATAAATAAGTGACATTTATATTAGTATTTTATGGCTGTTGCCAAAGAGTAAATTAAAAGAAACTTCTCTTTTATATGGATCTTCCATGGTCCATTTATTTATCTGATGTTATGTGAATACTTAGAACATAGTCCTCTCAATATTTTCAAATATATTTACTAACATGTAAAACCAACCCATTAAGTTGCAATGTCTCCTTTTCAGAAGATCTTAAGAAATGATTTCCTTATTGTCAACCTTATAAAATGTAGTAAATGAAAGAAAAGATGGATACTATAGTTGGTTGTGCTGAAAAAACAATACTCATACTGAGCAATTTCAGTTTTAAAAATAATAAACTATAAGACATATTCATTAAAATGTTCAAAATTTAGTGACGAGAATGTTAATTATCAAAGTAATGTTGACAATATTGAAAATTGGAAACAATTTAAAAGTTCAATAATAGAAAACTGGTTAAAATAAATTATAGTATCTTCATATTTTAAAGTAATATTTTATAGCTAATTATAAACAGGTGGAAGAAGAAGAATAACTGATATAAAAAATGTCTAAATATAGTTTAAACAAAAATAGAAAGTTACAACTAAAAATACCAAATAGTCCAATTGTGTAAAAGAACAACTACCAGAAGAAGCCACAGAAAGATATTTACTCACACAGGAATTGAATACTGTAGGTATATTCATTAAAATGTAAACAGAGGTTTAGAACTGAGTGTTGAGGTAGAGTATCAATTGCTTGTTATTTCATTTTGTTTCTTAAGTTATGTTTTCCCTATGTTCTAAAATTAAAACTGCAGCCTTCCAATAATACAATAAAGCAATTCAATTACTTTACTTTTGAAAGTATATATGATTCCTAACTGTCCTTATTAATGTATATAAGATCTCAGCAGATCATAAAACATAGTTTTCAAATTTGAATTCTCTCTGGTTTTCAGAAAACTGAATAATCTGAATAATCACATTAATACATAGAATATTGAGCCCTCAGACATAGATAAATATTATCTATTTGATTTGGCATAAGTTAAAAAATATAAAGGAAAATAAGTTAGTCCTACTAGTCTAGTTCAAACAAGGAAAGCTGTGCTGCATTTAGCAAACTGTATCTCCTAGAAAGAAAGTATGACTTGTAAAACAAAAATGAAAATAACATCGCCATAGTTTATAAGGAAAATTTATGGCTAAAAGAAAAATTTCTGTGGTAAGGGTATAGAGCTAGAGCATACCACACCACAAGAAATGCTTAACATAAAAATGGAAACAACTCTTAAAATTTTCCTCTGACTACAGATTTATAACAAACATGAAATGGAAAGGAAAAGTAATACAGTCTGAAAGGTTTTAAAGGATAATGTATGCTGTCAGTTACCACATTTGTTTTTTATCTGGTCAAAGAAATGTCTTTATGTACTGTTTTCTAACAAAGATGTGTTGAGAATGTATTCAGAAATGTTTAGAAAATCTATACATTTTTTTCTCCTATTTTGTCTGTAGGTGGGTATAGAACTGAATTAAAACAGCCAAAGCATGAATGGTTCAGGATTTTGTCTCTTTAGTGATCAATTTAGATAGTTCCATTCTCAATTTAACCATAATAAACCAATCCATCAAACTGTACCTATCCAGTTGCTTGCTCAGACAGGTGATTTAAGTAAAATCAAGTAACATCTCAGCAATAGTTACCTTCCAGTGTTCTCTCACACAGACACACACACACACACACACACACACACACACACACACACACACACAGAGGCATCTACATGGCAAAATTTAAAACACATGCAAAATTGTTTCTCTCTGCTAACTTTTGCTTGGAATTTTTCTGTGTTTCTCCAATATGTTCATTTGGATGCTCAGTATCATTGGTCTAACATTAACTCAATTAAAGTCTGTGAGCTATTTCATGCTATATTCAGTTTAATTTCTTTTTAAGCAAACTTGCCTACAATGCATACTATGTGTAAGAAACTATGGAAGGTGGTAAAGATACATATAACCTGGATGAAACCACTCCTGCTCTCAGGAGGGTTCACAGACAGATTGGAGAGACAGAATTTAACCAGTTAAATACAGCAAGTATTAAGGAGACACATTCTAACAGAAGTGTGCAATAAGTGATCTGAGGAGAACATATGACAGAGTGAAAAATTATCTGTCAAGTCTTTCAGGGAATCATAAGTAATGCAACAAGACTGTAGGATAAATATTGAGTAAGGGAGTGAGATTTGATAGTGAAAGCTAAACAGGGACCAGACTTAATAATTCTTGAAGTTACTCTCACTGAACACATCCAAGAAATTTTCTAAATCCAAGTCTGTTTATTTTTCTCTATTAGCTTCCCATTTTTTTGTGTGATTTCAATTTACTAAAAGATTCATAATATATTTTCTTAAGGAAAACATGATGTCAAAATTACTGCCTACATGATAGCAGAAACACCTAAAAGTATTAACATATTAATGATGCTTCTTTCAATAAGTCTTTTAGTAATAAAAATCACCACCAGCATACATATAATAAGAGATTCAAGACTAGTATGATACGCTTGTAAGAGTATTTAAAAACTCACAAATAAAATGATATATAAACTTATGTTTTATTCTATTTTTCAGTGATCAAAATAAAAGAATATAATTAATATATATATATATTTCTAATTGTAGACTTCCAGTAGAGATTTTTAGTATATTGTTCATGCATATTTACTTTAAATCTTATTAATAGAGACACAACCTTAAAACCTAAAAAAATCTAATGCAAAATTTTAATCCTAATTATTAAATTTAGATTGAATATTATCACATGTAGCAAATAATGTACTATAAATAATTTCTTTCTTATTTTGAACAATATGACTTGTATTCTCTTTCAGTACGTATGAAAGCAATAAAAATGATTTTAAAAATAAATGATAAAGATAACTCAAAAGATAGTTATACGATTAACTGCAATGAGGCTATGTTTTGAGATTCTAAAAAGCTAGATGTCTGTGAATATTTATCAAAGTTTAGCTTCAGATGATTTTAAATAGGTATTCATTGTTCAGAACTAATCTGCATTCTACATTAGGTTTAAATTTCATTCAAACAAAATTAATATATAAAATAAAGAATCACCATATGTTTAAATCTAAAAAGTGATTTAAAAGATGGGTATTCTTTTTCAATTATAAACATAGGGCCATAGTTTTGGCTATAAAGAATAGAATGGAAGTAGAAGAAGCCTATCTGTGAGAATAAAATAATCATTTCTCTAAAATGTTGGTGTTAAAATTCAAAATAGAAAATGACGTATTCACTGATAATGCCATACGTAATTGTCAAGGTTCCTAATTTCTAAAGCATAAAAAATGCCCCATCCATTTCAGGTGCTTCTCCCTATGTCTTAATAAACATTTTCACTTTTTCACTTTTCTATGAGGTATTTTGTACAGTAGGAAATTCCCTAAAATAAAGGAGAAGTAGTTTCTGAATAGTAAGAACATTGATACATATTATATTTGGTAATATTTACTGTGATCAATGAGATACGCACAACTGAGTGGCAAAAAAAGCCTTTCAAAAATGTCTTACTTGTGCTTTAACTTGGCATTCAAGCCCTCCAAAAGCATTCGAAGAAATATTTGTATGGCTCATCTTCCTCTCCTGTCCATACAGCTTGCTTACCATTTCTGGAAGGAGCCATGTATAATTTTTATTCCTCTAAGTCTTTGTTCATGCTATTATCAACCAACATTACTACCAAGTACAACTTTTTTTAGCTAGCAAAATTCTAATTATAGCTCAAAGTCAGGCGTGAAATACTGCTTTCTCTAGAGCCTCTCCTACTTTACAAAAAATTAACTGCCCCATACCAATGTTTCCGGTGTAATTTATTTTCTCATTTTATCACATTAATTGTGTCTCTATTTTAGTTTGTTGTCTTCATTCTTGCCTTTCCTATCCAATGGTCGACTTTGAGGGGAACAGACCAATATCATAGCTAAAAGCACAGACTTAATGTCTATGTATACTTACTGAACACCTCTATAAAATAAGCCAAGGAACCTGGCAAACTGTTCAAATATTTTAGTCTCCTTTTTATTCTTATAATGTCAAAAATGAAAATCTGTCACAAAATAGTATTACGATAGATTAAATGAAATATTGAATACAAGTCCAATGCCTGAAACAAAGTAAATCTAGAAAAAAAGTTACTTATTAGCTTAAAGTAATGACTATATAATGAATACAGATTCATCTTGTGAATACGTTATAAAATCTAGCATAGGGTTTTACACGTAATAGGCATTCAAATGTGGAATTAAATTGATACTGTAACTGTATTTGCTAAATTCTGAATGCCAAGAGCCTGTTTCTTTCAGCAGCAAAATTATTCAGGAATTCTGAAGTTCAAAATCTTCTTCTTGGGCTGACACATTTTCATTAGTTACCTGCATGATTTTAAGTTTCAGTTACATAAGCCTCAGTCTCTGCTTGATATTGTCTTTTATGGATAAATAGTGAAGCCTGAGGCATAAAATCCCAGGTAGATAATAAAAGCAAGGCTTAGGGAGGAGAAACACATAGGAGTTTCATACCACGGATCTCCCATCCTCTTACAGTGCTGAGAACTTCTCACTAAGATGAGGCTACTGGAAACGTTAAGTTCTGACTACACAGGGGAGGTGTGGGAATGGTGGAAATGCAGTGCACCTGCACCCTGTGAAGGAGAGACTATCAACATCTAGTCTCTGGTTGCAAAAGACCAGCTGTTCATTAAACCATGAATAATGTCTCTATAGCTGATTTGGTACAAATGCAATGCAAACCAGTCTCTTTAGTGGATTTGAGTCTCAGGTTTATATCTACCTTACAATAATAAACTCTGATAATTTGCATTACCTTGTAGTAATACAGATATAATTATATAATATTTAGCATGAAGATCACTTTTTGGAAGGGAATCCTGTAAAATTCTGAAGAAGCTTATGTGTAGATTTCAATTGAATAAGTTCAATTAACAAGGAGTCAGAATTTTTTTGTATTTAATTTGTACATACATATTTATTTATTTATTACAATCTATTCTAGCCGATTCCAATTATTTACTTTATAGTTTCTTAAAATTAATAATAATATTAATTAAATAAATTTTGGAGTATTCTCTTAATTATATACATCTTTAGGTTGAGGAGAAGCAGTTTAAATTGCAGCTGGTGAGAGGATGGAGACAAGCAGAAAACCTTGAGTATCACAGAAATGCCCTAAACTGTCTTTTAAAGTATTTTTTTCAACAATTCCCTGCTAGCCAAAGAAACTCGTGCTCTCTGTTAGAACGTGGGCTGAGAGTTGGGGACATTGGTGTCAAATTGGTTCTTTCCCAAGTAAAATTTTTGAGTGGGGTGAAAGATAAGTGAGGATGAATAGACCCCCATAAATATAGTCTGCAAATCTTCGACAAAGTAGCAAAGGCAATACAATAGAGTAAAGAAAGTTTCTTCAACATACGGTGCTTGAACAACTGGATATCACATGGGAAAAAAAAAATGAACCTGGACACAGGCTGTATACCTCCCACAAAAGTCAGCTCAAAATGAATCATATTTAAATGGAAAATGCAAAGGTATAAAATTCCTAAAAGGTCACATAGCTGAAAACCTAAATGATCCTGGGTACAGTGATGACATTTTAGATACAATACTAAAGTCATGATCCATAAGAGAAATAAGGGATATTAGGAATTCATTACAAAAAACCCTTTCACTCTGTCAAAGACAATGACAAGAGAATGAGCAGACGAGCCACATAGTGGAAGAAAATATTTGTAAAAGATACATCTTATAAAGAACTGTTATTCAAAATATACAAAGAACTCTTACAACTCAACAACAAGAAAACAATCCTATTAAAAAAATAGGCCAAATCCTGAATAGACACCTCACCAAAGAAGATACACAGATGGTAAATAAATAAGCATATGAAAAATATTCTACATTGTATATCATCAGGGAAGTGTAAATTAATACAACAAGGACATACTACTGTACACACATTCTGACCAAAATCTAGAATATTGACAACACCAAATGCTGGTGAGAATGTGAAGTAACAGGAACTCTCATACATTGCTAGTGAAAACACAAAATGGTCCATCCACATTGGAAGAGAGTTTGGCAGTTTCTTATAAAACTAAACATACTCTAAACATAAGATCCAGTAATTTTACTCCTTGGTATTTACCCCGGGGAGATGAAAAGTTATGTTGATACAAAAACCTGCAAATGAATGTTTATAGCAATTTTATTAATTGATAAAACTTGGAAGCAACCAAGACATCAATAAGTGAATAGATGAATAAATTTTGGTACATTTAGACAATGAAATATCATTCCAAGCTAAAAGAAAGGAACTGTCATGCTAAGAAAAGACATAGAGGATAAAAATGCATATTACTAAGTGAAAGAAGCCAATACAGGGAAAAGCAAAATTGTGAAGACAGTTAAAAGATCAGTGGTTTCCAGGGGTGATGGAGGAAGAAAGTGATGAATAGGCAGAACACAGAAGATTTGGGGACAGTGAAAATACTCTGTATGGTACTGCAATGATGGGTACATTATACATGACAAGAAACAGCTCTCAGTATCTGGGATTCATGTCATATGTTCTGTGACTATATCCTCAGTTATTTACAGGTACAAGTATATGCTCACATAGTATTAAAAAATGGAAAAGACACCAAATATAGAAGTTCCTTTCACAGCACTATGGTAATTTGACAAATTTTCCATATTAAAATGTGATAGCTATACTCTAATTTGAGGAGAGTGAAATTGAGAGTGAAAACAGGTTCCCGATTCAGACGCAAGCACACGTATCTTGAAAAATATGTCTTTGCCTAGCTCTAGGGCTCACGTGTGCTTCAGGAAACAAAATGATCCCCTCTCATGTTGCTATAGTTACACTCATGTACCTTTAAAAGGACTGCAAAAATGAATTCCATTATACTGGAGAACAAAACACCAGAGAAATTTGACTTGAAAAACATTTTAAATTTATCTTCTTACAGAATATCCATAACTTTTTATAACTTTGCAGGTAAATGACCTGTTATTGTAGTTGTTCCATTCATTATATGCATAAATTTCTAAGCCTTCTGCTATTTGCACAGCACAAAAGAAATGCCAGAACATAGTGAGAATCCATCTCAATAAAAAAAGTTTCATAGCTTATAGAAATTAGTTAGTTTTAATGGGCTTAGTTCTTCCTTTGAGGAATATACCAAATTATTTTGTAAGATCTTATAAGTTGGAAAATTTTCCCCCTCTTCCTACGGACCATGGATCTACCTTCTGTTGCATGTCACGGTTATGAAAATTGGACTGGATGAAAGGTAAAAAATGGATATTTTATTTTCTAAAAAAACTAGGACTAATTTTAAAAAGTCACTACTTCATGGTAGAATAAAAGATCATGGTTCACTTATCAATATTCATATCATTTATGTAACTGTCCAACTGCTAATAATATTTTGGCCTATGAGCCAAAATGTCCTACATTTACCATTATCTTATTTTTGATTAATTCCTTTAAATTTTTTTCTTCTTATAAACAAGGCAGCATCATGCCATGTTTACGAGCATAATTCTGTATGTCTGAAACCTGAAACTGAAACCTATTAATGCCCTTAAATAGATGGCCTGCTTTCCTAATCTATTTAACGGCGTTGATCACAGAATTTACTTCAAAGATTGTATGGTAAGGTTAAATGACAAGTCTTTACAAAGCACTTAACCTGGTACTTATCCCAGGAAATTCTCAGTGTGTTTACTGTTATTATTGGCGTTTTTAAAGGAAAGAAAGTAATAATAATGATAACCACTTATGACACACTGTATTAGCAGATTCATGGTAAGCAGAATAGACACATCATACCTACCCCTATAACTTGAGCCAGTAATGACCCAGATCCTAAATACAGTGCTTTGTTTTCATACTTCAAGTTAGCAATGACTCTCCAGCAAAGCCATTTAATCACTTAAAAACAAAAGAAAAAAAGAAAACAAATAATACATGTTGTTTTTCCCTAAAGGTCTTTCCTGTAATGTTGACCCTGAAGATAACACTGTAGTAAAAAACAATTATGCTCAGGAATTCATCCACTTAGCACCTACTTGTAAGAATACTCTGTGTCAGAAGTTAAGGAGCAAACAGAAGACAACTTGTGCTCTAACAATACACAAATATTAATTATATTTAGACTAAATTTATATCCATTCATATTCACTTCTGTATTCACATGTAGAAGTACAATTTGTAATTAGCCCTTTTTCTATATTTTTGCAAATCTGTCATGTTAATTTGATAAAATCCTTTTCAAAGACATTATAGTAAAACCACCTTCTCAGCTGTCATACATCTAAATCATCTCCAATCCTGTCTTTAATACTGTTCTCAAATAAAAATCCAGTTTATCTCATGTTTACCATCCTGTCCAATCCCACTTTTGTCTGTATCAGACTGTTTTACCACCATACGCCAGCAAAAAGTTTTCCATTTATTTTTAGCATTGAGTTTTGCCTTCCTTCATGACTATTCACCACCCTTTTCATGCTACCCAGGCATCTTGATGTAAAAGACCTCTGAGAATAAACTTTTAATTTAAGTTCCTTTTTCTTTCTTTTCCTTTATCTTTGAGATATCAGATGACCATCCATCTGGAAGTCCTATATTAAATTATGTGGGTAGAGTTTATAATAAAAGCTAAACAATTCTTTCCTGCATTATCGGTGGAGCACATCATGAGAAAAGTCATGAAATCAGTCTATTATATATATATGCATATTTTTTCTGTTCTATAGACTAATCTTCCTCAGATTTTAATGTCTATGCAAATCACATGAGAACATTTCTAAGTGCAGACTGAAATTCAAAGGGTGGAATGGGGTCTGAGAATCTGCATTTCAACAAGATCCAAAATGCTGATGATGATACAAGTATAAGGACCCACTTTGAATAGCCAGGACCTATAGTGATCTGAACGCCATTCTTTATTTTGATAGTAATAATTCTATTCAACATCATTTACATAAATTTCAGTTTGTTCTACGTTTTTGTCCCATAAATTGCATTTTTCTATACTACAAGGTCTAACAGGACCCAAAATACTTTTGGAAATTTTAACATTGTTAAGGCCATGCATACTTTCTAGTAGAGCCTTTCATGAATTCAAGAATCTCTTCCAGAATACTTCAGTCTTCTAAACATTGTCTGTCTGTCTGTCTGTCTCTCTCGCTCTCTCTCTCGCTCTCTCTCTCTCTCTCTCTCTCTCTCTCTCACACACACACACACACACACACACACAGCGAGGGAAACTGGCTATTTAATTTTAACTGTTAGTATAGTCTTCCTGATAATAAATTCATATGATCTTCTGTAATCCCCATACAAAAGACATTCTAGGACACCAGGTGAACTAGTAGAGAGTACCATTATATTGGAGAGCATTTAAATTTTCTCTTTTAGTCTCCAGGGTTGCAGGGTCTGGGGTAGATGTAGAAACAACAAAGTTTCAAGTCTCTCTAGATGACATGTGGTAGCAACGTCTCTCACGTTAATCATAAAAAAACTCATAAATAGAATAAGATCTTTCTGTGGCAGATGATGTTGTTAGTGACATAATGATGCATTATAATCCTTCCCATCCTTCTTAACAAAAGAGAGACTGGGGAAAGGTGGGTTTAAATCTTAACTTTCTCATTTACTAACTTTGTGACCTAGAGAACATTCTTAGAAAAAATGCCCAAAACTTAATATACATTTTATATTAGTTATTATTAATATTAAGCATACTGACATATTTTGGATAACTGAAATTATTCTCATGAGCATGAATATCTGGTAAGAATAAATTAGAGTAGATAGTTCCCTTCTAACAAATAAAAACATAGACATTCAGCAGGTTTTACAGAATCCAAAATAGTCCCTCTGCTCTGTTTCTTACGTTTCCAAATTTTCTTCATATTATTTATCTAATACTAAGATGACAATAAAATATTATAGGTATAATTAAGAGCAGTGAAAAAAATAGCTACTAGAAGATTAGCAATAAGAATTTAGAAATGTAGTCATCAAATTCATAAATTGAGAAAAAATTCAACATTACTAAAATTTATAAGATGTTGATCTAGGTAAATTCAAAAACATATTCTGATCATTAGCTGAGAGGTGATTTAATTATTTTGTTAATTTGTTCATCTGTTTATTTCTTAGACATTTCTAAAACATTGTGTAAGAAACACAGATCATAAGTATTTATATTTTTAAATGAAATTAAATCACATATAAACTCTTCTACTTATTAGGTGTAAACAATAAATGACAGTGTTCATCTTAAAAACAATTATGAAGAAGATGTACATTGATAAATGTTCAAGAAAATTCTAATTACATATAATTAGATATTCAATGTATACATATTTAATTGCAATATGTTAGCCTCTGTGAATCAAAAATATTCTGAATTTTCAGTAACAGAATTTAGTAGTTTCAGCTTTATCATAATTTTGAGAAATTTTAATGTAACTGCAGTCCCTTCATTAAAATGTTCCATTTTAATGTAACTATTTTCAATTCAGGATGCAGCTATATGTCAAGGCAAATGTGATGATACATTGGATGTCATGGAATATATTATCTACATTTGACAACTTAGCAAACTTATTTTTTTCATACATTTGTTTTTTAGTTTTATTGATTTTTTAAGATTTCTTCTGATTTCAGAGATACGACCTATTGTTTATTCTGGAGAATTAAAATAGTCCAATGAATTAAGATACGTATTAATAATTTGATTTTCTTCAACAGGGCAATAATATAAATGTAGAAACATTACTTTGCAAATCTATTGGGATGCATAATGTAAAATTATAAATAACTTAAACCATACTGAATACGTTTGAATAAAATTTTTACTGCTGATACTTCCTATATTTAATTATAAGGTATAAAATGTACTTTTCCTCCAGGTACTAGATACTTTAAATAAAGAATGCTATTTTTATAGTACATTAAAACATCATTTAGAATATGCATCGATTATACACACTAAATTGAGTTACACATCATTCTCATCCATAATGCTGATTTGTATACATTTCTGTCCTGGCAACTGTGAGAAGACTGGAGTATCAGCTAACATTTAATATGAAAACAGAAACATCAAGATGAAAAACATTTGAAACTGAAGCCATCTAATTAAATCTAAATTGCTATAGTGTAACATTATCTACTAATGTTAACATAAAGGAACTGCTAGAATCTAGATTTATCTTACAGATAGCACAAGAGTTACGTGATGTTACTAAAATTTGAAACTTAGGATGTTTCTACAGGAGACAAGTGTATTTGAGTGTTCTGTGTCATTTGCCTCGAGATGTCTTTTTCAGTAATCATCATTTATAAGGCTTTAATGAAACACAAAGAGAGAGAACACGTGACTGTGTGGGTGTTAGAAGTGTAAATTTAAAGTCTGTGTCTTGGAACCAATTTCTTGAAAAGGGCTTTCCTTTCCTGTCTCCCATCCTGGTTTCTAACATCTAATTGCGCTTCAAAATTTTAAGACACAGTTAAATAAGGGGAAGAACCAGTGTTTTACGATTATTGCCAAGGTGAAATTATTCCTAATAATATGAAACCATGTCCAAGTATCTCAATTAAAGATCTCAATTTACTAGGCAGGGGTGAGTTTGGGAGCTGGTAACTTTGTGAGGTCTTTGTTAAATCTCTAGTGTACCTCTGGGACTCATACTTTTGCAGAGTGCTCTCGTCGTTTGAGACTATTTTTAGTAAGAACAGACTCTTTAAGATAGAGCAGAGAGGCTATCCTGTGTGGGAGGGAAAGTACTGAGCAAACGGGCAGATTACCAGCAAACATCTCTCCAGAATAAAATCTGAAATTAGAAATTCAAATATGTTCCAGACCCAGACTTCCACAGGTGTTCTAAAATCCCTCTTTGGTTTTCACTTATGTAGAATGATTGCTGGACTAAATTCCCCATAAATGTTCCTTTTGTTATTCATTAGAAATCATTTGGTGTGTATAGCTATTAGAATGCATTATCTATTGCTGTATATAAAAAGCACATGGGAATCTCACAAACATAATAGTAAGTGAACAAAAGTAAGACACAAGTACTAACGGTAAGATTCAACTTATATCAAATTGAAAACTGACAAACCTAATCCATGGTGTTAGAATTGGGGTGGGGGATTTTGGCACTGAATGTAATGCATGCTAGAAAGGCTCTTTTTAATTTTTTTTTTTTTTTTTGAGATGCCAATTACACAGGTAAACTCAGTTTGTAGATATTCTTTAAAGTTCACATTAATTTATTACCACACATAGTGTACTTTAATAAATATTTACTTAAAATGACTTGGGGCAATCACAGAGGAAAGATAAAATATGACTATATAGTCTATAGTGTTGTTTACATTGTGTGCACTGTGTGAAATAAATATCAACCTATTTATAATAATCAGATGCATTCATATAGAGACAGAAATATTTAACCATAAACCAGGTTCATCCTTGAAATAAAGTCTTGGTCTCATAGTGCCAGACTTCAATCTTATTTGAAATTAAAAAATAGAGAATAACTTTTGACATCTGGACACTTAACAGGTAATAAAATCAGTTTTCTCGTTTATACTATTTAACTTCTTCAATAAATTGTATGAACACCTGTATTCACTATTTGCCAGGAATTGGGTCACATACTTGGCAATTATTCAATTTGACTATGGGGGTGGGGCAGGGGGAAACAAACAAACGAACAAACAAAAAACCTTTTAAGTATCCCTATTACCCAAAAAAGGGAAAATGAGACTCAGAGGATTTAAGTATCTAAAGTCAAATGCCAAATAAAAAAAAAGAAGTTTGTCTAACATCAAATTTAGTTTTCACTCATCTACCAGTGGTTCTCAAATCTACTGCGGAACAGAGGGCTTGTTGAAAGCAGACTGCTGGAATCCACTCCCAAGCCTTCTGGTTCAGTAAGTCTAGGGTGGGCTGAGGAATGGGCCTTTCTAACAAATTCCCCAGTGAAGCTGATGCTGCTGGTACAGAAACCACACTTTGGGACCACAGTGGTGCATGAAGCTGCATGTAGTCTCTCTTATTACCTGTGCGTGCTCTTCCTGAAGGCTGGGTCTGGCCTCTTTTAATGGAAATCACTGTCCCCAGTGCCTAGCACATGGTATAGAATATAGGAGATATTTGATAAATACGTTTAAATAGATGATTGAAGAAAAGTCTTTGTACCATACTTGCAAGACACAGCTCTCTTTTGAATCTAATTAGGCATAAATTCCTGTGATAGAATCACAGAAGGTGAGGTCAGTTTCTTCATTTTACAGGTGAGGGAACTGAGTTCCAGAGAGTTTAAGTGATTGCCTGAGGGTCAGAGAGCCAAGACAAGAACAGCTGCCTCCTAGTATTTTCCTTATTTAAAAGAATGAAGCATATTAAGCTATCCAAGAAAACTAGAGAGAACTCAGACTATAAACCATTTATCTTAGTGTTTTCTCTTTTGTTCCAAACCAAGATGTGGAAAATCTAAGAAGTTGAATTTTATGTTCAACATATATGTTTTATGCCTATGATGTGGTAGGCCTATTGAAGAGTAAGCTTTTTAAAACACAATCCCTTCCATCAAAGTTTTGCCTTCTAGGTAGGAAGACCAAATTCACACAAGAATCACAGAAAGATACTAGACAGCATGTGCAGAGAAAGAAAGATAGCCATAGTCAGCTCCCTTCCACACCTATAGCTAACTTCCGGTGGAAGTGACTCAGCACTTCTCCCCTTATGTAACCATGTGCCCGGGGCCCGTGTGCGGGCTTCCATCACCTGGCAGTGTGCCACTATTGTTTAACCAGTTTACAAAAGGCATAGCCGCCATGTGAGGCTGTGCCTTTTGTGCACTTGCTGGATGGCACTGCCACTCTGTGAGGCGGGCCGTGCCCTTGCTGGAATAAAGAACTATATCGCAGTTGCCTATGGCTCCCTGCATTTACTTCTAGCTTCCCAGAGCCTTGTACCCTTTACCTCAGAACTACAAATCTGCAGTAGCACATAGCATAAATTGGAAGTAGCATAATACTTATTATACATACACTGGCATTGACAATCAGAGCTCATTGGAACTAGTAAAATTTCACAGAAGAAGTAGAATTTGAGCAAGACCAAAAGAAAAAAAAAACGACAGAGGGAGAGAGGGACAGGAAGTTAAAAGGCTCAGTTTAGGTGCACAACATAGATGTGAAAACAGGCATTTTATATTGAGGGCTATGGACACATCTGAGAGTAAGCGAATCGATGAAGTACAATTCATACAGGACAGCTTTTTGGATAAAATGAACATCTTCCAGTATTGTGAAGTAATTATGGTTACATGGGAAGGGAAGAGTAGTGACACAGTGAAAGGGCAATTTAAGTTGTCTTTACTTTCACCTGGCACACTCCCACACCACCTCAGTATTCATCAGAGGCAAAAATGTTCAATGAAGAAGTTACCGTGCCTGAGACTCTTCCAGTGCCTATCTCAATTTGTCTATAGTGTCGATATGATTACAAACAGGAATGATTAGTTTGTCTTGCACAATCTAACATTTCTAAATTTATTAGCCTGTATTTGAAGAACTAGTATAGTTTATTTTGAAGCCACTGACTATGTCCCTCCATTTCTGGTAGGCAGGCTCCTCTGACCTGTTTGTCATGAACCCAAACCATTCACCCCGCTCCTCCACCACTCACGACACTCTCCTGTGAATTAACTTGGTCTACGACAAAACAAAACATTGTTCAGTCTGCTGTTTGACTGCAAGTCAAAACTGCTGTCCCTGAAGTTACCTGAACCTCAGTGCAAAAGTGTCCCTGAGACCATACCCAGAGAGACTGCTTAAACTGTTCTTTTCAGTGCTCAGCCTACATCTACCATGTTCAGCCATTTGTGTCAGTGATGACCATCTGCCCCTGTTTTTAATAATTTTCTAGCACACGAATTACTTCGGCAGGCCTTCAATCTCAAGGAGGCCAGTCTGATTCAGGTATTTATTCTCTGACTTCTCTTATAAATGTCTGCACTTTACTTTGAAAGGCTGCCTTTCATATCAGAGCACTCAGTTTCCTAAAGGGACTCACTCCTTCCCTGTACAGTTTGGGTTTTATTGTCTTAATTTTCTGACTTACTGTTCAGACATTTTATTTAATAGGATAAGTTTTAGATTTAACTCAGCAACAATCTCATTACTATTAACCTCCTCCAAACTAAAGATATTCTTGTCTACATATAGATTTTGAGGGATATTTAAGTACTTTTTAACTTGTTTTTAAAAATATCTGCTAATCATTGTGCTTACTGATGCTTCCTGCCAGTATTTGGTTATTCCAATAATTAAGTTGTTTGTAGTTACAAATAAAAAATAACCTATAAATATATTGTAATTACTGGAAATATTATATCATATATATTTAGTTGTTAATTTTCCTGAATGTGCATGTTAAAGGTCTAAGGAGTTAATAATCAAGTATTTAGCTTGGAAAACACATAAGAGTTTAACAGAAAAAAATGGGCAACAAATAAAGAAAAACCCCACTTTCAGTCTCCATGTTATAAATCACAAAGTAAGATACATTATAAACATTTATTATGCTACTCTTAAAAAAAAAATGTCATGTATCCTAGACTAAGTGAATCCATCAAATTATAAAACAAAAGTATAAAAATTGACAAAGCATTAAATAATGGTTTCTAAGCATTATCTACATTGCTCAAATCTGTGTATTTCTGGTTCATTTGTTAATTCTATTAGTTTTTAATTGTGGATTGTTAAAATTAGAAATAATTTAGTTCTATAATAAGTGTTTAATGTTAGTAACCAATAATTATTTCCAAAGACTTTTTAATTAATCAGAAGTTTTATAAACCACAAGGTAAATTAAATACCACTTTAGTTCAGAGCAATTTTCTAAAGACTCATTAGAAAAAAAAATAAGTCAATGGTTAAAAACGACCAAAAATTTTAAACTAAACCTTTCAATTTTAAAATGTTGGCCAGTAAAACTGATAATATGTAGTAATTTTATTATTTTTGAAAACGTTTTTAAGCCCCTATAGGACTTACTTCTCAATTTCTGAATATGTACTAGAATGAGATTTTCTTGTGTTGAAAATCTGCCGAAGAATTATGTTCAGTGTGAGAAAATAACGCATTTCTATTGTTTCACTCTGATGTAACTGTGTATACTTTTATGCTGCATTCAAATCTTCAGGAAAGTTTTATTTCAATAAAATGAATGTTGACAGTCTTAATATTATATGGCTTTTATTCTAGCTATGGACAACTATAGGAGAACATGTTTTATCTAGTTAAAAGAAAAACTATTTCAGATTCTATATCGTCACATACACATTAGGCGAAAGCATGAAAAATGTCATTTAAAGCTGTGCTCAAGGGGTAAACTGAAAGGTTGCTTTCCCATGACATGATCTACCACTCTGTCTCTCTTGTCGTGTGTGTAGATGTGCGTGTGTGTAACAAATAGGAAAAGAAAAAAAATCCATAAAATAAAAAAAAAAAAGATACTATCAGAAAGGAGTAAAGCCTCTAAAACTGTTTATAATGTGGATTTACCAACATGGTTTAGTTTATGACTTCCCCAAGGCAATAAGCCTGTGCAGCTGTTGTGAGAATCAACTTCCTACAGTGTTTGAAACACAAATCATTAACTTGTTACCAGTCTGCATTGGAAGTCAGCATACAAAGCAGTTTAAATATGTTAACTTAGATTCAGTCAGGCTTTCTCTACATTTATTTCAACTATTCAGAAGTCAGTACAAAATCCACAAACTTTCTGTGCCTTGGAGGGTTTCTTTGTTCTCTTAAGAATACGCTACTATGTCTGAATATGTTCTCCAGTAGTTCTGCAATTCAACAGTTTGATAGACATGTCTACAGTGAAAAAAATGATATGTAATTCAATAAAAATAAAAATAAAAAAACAGGAAATACAGAATCTTACTGGATGGAGCCATACACAAGATTTCATTGTTCAACTAATTAGACAGCATGTTAAACAGTTTTAACACTTCACCACGGTTTAAGTGACTCAGCCCATTTAGGCTAGATTCATTCATTCAACAATTTTTTGTTTAGTGCTTACAATTTCCTAGAAAATATTCAAAGAATGTAAGTGTTTTACCAAAAATAAATAAATAAATAAAACCCTACTATATTTAAGTTTAGAGAGTAAAATAGTAAATAAAATAATTTAAATGTATAGAATATTAAAAGGTTATAAACATAACAAAGATTACTAAAATTTGGAAGAAAAATAGAATAAGAAAACAGTTGAAATTTTAAATAGGATAGTGAGGCAAGTCTCACCGAGATTGGAGATCAAAATAAGTCAGCCAAAAGGATATCTAGAGCAAAAAAAATCCAGGCAGAGAGAAAATATGGGCAAAATTTCTAATATTTATAATGGCATGTTCATTTACTTTTCCATTGTTCAATTACAGAACATCAGATTCTTCATGCCTAGGGTAGTATAGCATAGTTGTAATGATTAAATAAATAATGTTTGCCCAGAAACTGGAAAATAATAATTCATTACATTTTAGCCATTGTCATAATATGATAATGCCCTATAGTTATTTTTCAATCTTCCCTCAAGATATCATCAATATACACATCCATTTATCAGGCAACTGAGATATAAACCTGAAAATCATAGGATGAGACATATGTCTGATTTCCAGAATTTCTATTACACAAACACAACCACAAATGTGCATGTGATCAATAAACAAATTGTCTAGAGGTAGAGCCAGTATGCTAAGAAGTTGGTTAAAGTTATACTATCAGCATTTGCCATTAGTCATCCCACCACGCCTAACGACAACTTGAATTTTCAATGCTATCTTATATGGTACAGTTACATTTGTAACTAAGGACAAAATTCAACTTATTTCTTACTTGACCTTTGCGTAATAGTACACCTATAGATTTTGCATAGTCAACTATAGCAGCAGTCCCCAATCTTTTTGGTACCAGAGGCTTGTACTTCTACGAGAATTTAATGCTTAACCTGAGGTGGAGCTGAGGTAGTGATGCTAGCGCTGGCGAGCGGCTGCAAATACAGAAGATGCTTTGCTCCTTGCCTACTGCTCACCTCCTACTGTAAAGCAAAATTCCTAACAGGCCATGGACTGGTACTGGCTTGTGGCCCACGGGTTGGGGACTCCTGTATAACTTTGAAATGTTGTCAAAGAATTTCCACTTTCTTCACAGAAATTTCTTGTTTTCTATGCTTTTCTTATACCCTCACTGAGGATGTTGATTCCTCATTTCTAGAGTAATAGGAGGGCTTACAAAATCAATAACCTTATTATCAATTGGAGCTTGGTGGTCAGAAATAGATCCATAGTCTTTGCAGACATTGGTTCATTTATAAAGAAAAAAATAACAGCATTCAAGTTAGTAATACAAATGCCAACCAACCTTTCAAGGGCATTGACTTGAAATTGATTTGGGAGGGACTGATGATTACTACTAAAAGAGCATTGGCCAACTTCTTTTTTACTTGAAACTTAGCACCTGAAACTACATGTCTGCTCTACAAGTTCATGTCAGGTAGCTCACCTCCAAGATACACATCCTTCATACTGGTGATGAAACAATATTTCACTTGCAAAGAGATAAAGGCCATAAGTGTTCTTCAGAGCAGCTAAGGTGAAGGTACAAATGTGAAAGTTCTGAAGCGATTGAAGAACAGAGGAATAATAATGCAATATTAGACAGCCACCTGTTTTCACATAATGAATTAACATGAGTAAAACCTGAAAAGAGTGTTTCAAATTTACAGAGGACAGATAAATATTTGAAAAATACCCTAAAATCACTCATCTTGGATCATAGTTGAGAGAGGTATATATATTTCTGTGTAGATGTTTTTGGGAACTAAACATCAGTTCTGCTATGTTTAATACAGACAAAAATGTGGATAATGTCTTTGTCAGTGTTCACCAAATGCCTCTCTGGGAATACTGTAGCTGGGCTAAGTATTTGATGGCAGAAAATTCTGTGTTTTTTCCCATCACATACACCATGTTCAAAGCGAACATCTTTCCCGCCCCTACTGATGGGTCTTTCCTCTTATGTGCAAGGTATGCTGACTATCGCAAATCTCACTTTCTTCTTCCCCACTACTCCAGAGCTGTAGGGGTAGAAGAGATGTCAGATTGGTGCATCTGGGCAGAATGGACTGTACGAGTTCCTTTTTCCTGAGAGCAACCTTACTGAGGGAGAAAGAATTCAGTGCTCCACCAGAGGCAAGTTCTTCCTTACCAGTTAGTAACAGATATGTTTTGGCCTCAATCTGCCACTTTTTTTTTTTTTCTTAAATTGTTTGGAAGATGTATGGGGAAGATGGGTGCTGTTGATAGGGCCTTTTTCAGAGACCTTTACCATCCTGGCCTTGTCTCTGTGGAGAGATGGCTGTTACAATTAACCAGGAGAGAATGTGTTTTATAGTAGTGTTTCCAATGAAACAAGAAGCACCACCGCCTTAGTGCTGTGTGCCCAGACATGACCCACTGAATCACCGCAGTAATCATAATGAACTAACCTTCATCTAAGCTTACTGTGTGTGAAGAATTATTTTAAACACTGCATTTTCAGTGACCCATTTAGCACCTCTAACATCATCTTACAAATAATGAAACTGAAACATAGAGAAGATGAGTGACTTGCAAAAGTCAACCAGAGAATGGTCGAAGGATCTGGACCCAGGCGGTCTTGCTCTAGAGCAACACCTTTAAGCACTGTGCTTTACAACTAGAAGCAGCTAGAAGCAAGAAAAGAAATGCCACATCATGCCCTACAAGCCTGAGCACAGGCCAAAGGCCCAACCACATTAAGCCACAGGGGTAATTCTATAGGTATATCTAAAACCTCTCTGAAATGGCCAGTTGATTGCCACTGAAGTAAAATGAATCAATAAGAGATTGAAAAAATAATAGAGAACCCAATAATGAGTTTTAAATCCCTCCAAGCTCATGCATGCCATACATATTTATAGGGCACACAGGGCAAGTCTGGCAACACCTAAGATGACTGATTTTTCTCATAAGGAGAACCTGTCAGGCTGATTAGTTGGAAAAGGCTCTCTTGACCATTCAGCTGAGCAAAACTGAAGAAATTTTCTGAGTGCTAAAAGAGACCATAGTGGCTCTAATAATCCTAAAAGGCAGAGTCACCTGTGAGGTAACTATTGTTAGCTATAATATATTGTGTTAAAGTTTTCAATTAAAGCTATGATTTTATATAAAAAAATTCAGCTGTAATAGACCCAATAGGGTGATAATTAATAATCAGATAGGTTATCACTCACCAAAGTGTCTAATTGAATCTCAAAGCAATCTAAAAAATGTAGTATAATTTTTTGTTTCATATTGTTACCCCAAAAATTTTAAACATCTATGTATTTATCTGGCAATTATTTGAGGTGAAGAATACACCGGAGAAATGCCAATACTAAATAGATTCAGAATATCTGAAAGATTTTGCATTTGTTTCCTAGTTTATAACTATTTTAGTGCTCCAACGAAGTGATAATGAGGTAATTTTTCTAAGCACAAGGGCAGAAGAATCCAGGTGTAACAAATATGCTTTGTCTGCATGAATGCTAAACTCCAGGTCACTACCTAGCAGAAAACTTATTAACTCAAATACGCTCAGGTGCATGTCCAGCATACTCTTCGTTAATAACATAGGAGATAGAAGTAATGCAACTGGATATTTAGAGACAGCAAAAGGGCTAGAATTAAAATCAGATCTAAAATATTAGAGTTAGGTCAATCGCCTCAAACTTAACTCCAAGGAATGATTAAAGGGGCTTATAGTTAAGGAGTGCCATCTATGGAAAAAGAGGTATCCTCTGAGGGAAAAAGGAAAAGTACCTGAACATTTTGGATTCTCCATTAATGTTTTCTTTTTTTTCTGTCCTCCCTAATCTTTTCCAGCTGAAATCAGAATGCAAAGAGAGTTACTTGATTAAGTCCTTAATCACTCCCATGAGTGCCTTAAATTTGAGATAGTAGGTAAATGATATCCAAACAAATCATGCTGCTTTCTAAGTCTTCAGCTGCATAACACAGCATTCGGTTTGAAACACAAATTTTGCCTAATCTAGATTTCGTTAGTCAATTTGTCTATTTCTGTATCAAAAACCAGACATATTATTCCAGGTTACTGCTGCCTAATAAGCAGGTCACAAAAAACAAAGCATACAAAATAATTTATCTACTTGAGAGCCACCAAAACATAATTAATATAGACACATTTCTGTCATGAACATGTGTCATGAAGACAAAGATATAAAGCAGATTATATTTTACACAGGGAGAACTGTAAATTAAAAGGGTTGTCCCCTACTCCTCTTGATAGAATCATTTATAAAAACTAGTGTCTTAATTTTTTTCATGTTATGTGTTTACCATAAGGAACTGCTAAGTGAACATGACTATTAACTTTAGTCAATAGCATTTGTTCACTAAAGGCTTTCTTCCCTTTTATTCACCTGCCTTCACTTAAGCTAAAATGGTTTAATTAAAGTAACAATTGCTGAAGAGAAATAACTAGGTTTTCCCCATTCTATTCTATTTCACACCAATTTAAGTGATGCCATCATCTTGAAAGTTCTATGGCCAGTGATTTAGTTCTAGTCTAAATTTAGTATAGTTCAGAACTGGTTCTTACTAGTTCACTCAGGAAACAGAGTAACAACTTTAAAACTATTACCAAAATGTTAACTTTAAAACATTTGTTCGAAATATAGAATTCATAGCAAATTTATAGTGAACTTAAGTCAGCAACACTTACTTTGCAATTTGATTAGTTGCAATTATATTACAATTATATTCATATGTTTGTAATGTAAATGTCAATAAAATATACATAATAAATTTATTCATTACTATTTACTATACACTAATCTAATGACAATTTCATACTTTTTTCAAACAATACTTTTGTAACCATTCAGTAGTATTCCTAAAATAAAATTCTGAATCAATTTAGATTTATTTCAATTTTATTAAATACTATAGTTCCTTAGATAGAAGTAAGTCATCTTTAATACAATCTTTGATGCAATTCAACTTAAATATATAGTTTACAATTTACTATCACCCTAATAATTTTTGTCACTAC
Organism: Rousettus aegyptiacus; assembly: GCF_014176215.1. NCBI lineage: Eukaryota > Metazoa > Chordata > Mammalia > Chiroptera > Pteropodidae > Rousettus > Rousettus aegyptiacus. The sequence goes on from NW_023416286.1 coordinate 30,971,522, forward strand.
TTCCTATTTTCCATATTTTAGTCTATTATTTAGAAATACATCTTTGCTTCACATTCCTTTTATTAAAACATGCCTGAAAATAAATGTGTTGACACTATGAGTTTTTTCTCTAATACAATAAAATGATTAGTTGTTTTTCCTAACTGTTAATGGTTACGTTTTCCTAAACTGAAATCTTATTATACTTGCTGAACTTCAGTTTGTTACAGTGTATTCCAAGAGAAAAAATTAGCATTCACATGCCAAAGATTAGAAAAATTAACTTTTCAAAAATATCCTCTTATTGGAAAACTTCTTTCATTAAAAAGTCAGTTCCAATTTCCAATTAAATCAAAAGGTATTACAAATGCCATAGAAATGACACAGTGAATCTCCAAAATAAAAGCCTCAAAGTGGAGTAAAGTTAATAAATTGCTGGGATTTATTAATCCCCCCTCCTACACAATCACATTCACACAACATACACAGATATTTGGGGGAAATATTTACACATTTCCATTTAATCAAATGAAATACCCTCATTTAAAAGCAGTTCCACACCAACATTTTCAATAGAGATTTGAATCCCAAGCCTGTAAGAAACTATTCCCATTTATTATGATGTGAATGGCATTTTCACAGCATGAAATTCTGTCCTTTCTTTTGCTTCCTAATACTATAGCTAGGGTTTCACCTTTGCTAAAATACTTCTTTTATAGCATGATTTCTTTGCTTTAAATTGTTCAATCACTTCCCATTAATGTTCTTTAAGGCTTTTAGGTGGCTTGCTCTGTGCTAAGCTTTAATCTAAGCAATGTAATATATCAGCTCATTTAATTTTCACAACAGTTTTACAAATAAATTGCTATTAAATACAATATCCATGTAGATTATAAAACAGGGATTGGCTAACTAACTTTCTTGATATCAGCCTGTCCAAAAAATGGTGCAGCTGGGAGGAGCCTGCTGGCTTACTCCGGAGCCCATATTGTCAAGGCCCATGATACCCACTTCTCACAAGTTTATGCTCAGAATGCTTCATCCAGCACTCAAAGCACTCTACGGTCTGTCTGAAAATTATTTTTGTAACCTTCTCTTCCATCAGTCTATCAGAAATTACCATGCCAGTCTCAAGAGACGTTAGTAAGGGCTCCTCAAAGATGGTTTCCATGGTCACATTGAGCATGAAAGAATTTCTTATAGTTTAAAGGCTCTGAAAAGTCCCAAGATAAACAAATGTGTTTATTTTTACCAAATATTTCTCTAACTTATGCAATCACAGAAATATTTATTTGTTTTGTTTCTTTTTTTTTTTCTCCCCAAAGAGTGCATACCTCACAGAAATACAGTTCTTTATGGAACACAGTTTGGGAAGGGAAGTTCTGCCAAAATACTGTATACCAAACTGATATATTAGCTATTCCTTGAGTATCATTGAGGGATTTTCATTTCTATACCTTTGTTCCCATCATATTCATATAAAAAATGTCTTTGCTCTCTCTCTTCTTGATTCAGATAAAATATATCCTTCATGACTCAGTTCAAAATACATTCATTTAGCATGATTATGTACAACCATTTTATAACTTTACATTATGCTGCCCACTTTCTTATTTATACATGGCTTCTCTCATAACCATATGGCAAACTCTTTGAAGTGACTAAGCATTAAATAATTTTGGAATCTAATTATTTATTCGACATGACTTTTCAGCCACCTTCAGAGAGAATACACATTATAGTATTTGAAACATGATAATACTCACCCTAAAAATAAGTTAGCATGTTTTAAATCTAAGCCACAGATTTTTGAAAGGTATATAACATTTGTTACAAATATTTGTGAAAATTGAGTCCCCCAAAAGTCATTATTTACTCTTTATATCTAAATTCTTTAATACTTCTAAGAGGCAGGAAATAGAAAAATAATGAAATATGAGGCATAAACTAATAGCTGAATAATGAAATGTGATTGCATAGGTAATTGTAATGTTAATTGTAACCCATAAAATATAAGATCAATCGAATGCAAACTATAATTTCTGACAGTCAGAATGAAAAGGAAAATGTGATAGGTTACATAGCTCTCCTTATCTAATAAACGATGCACCAAATTTTATAAATCAAGGTAAAGATTAAAAAATCGACCAAGAATCTCATATTGGCCAGAAATAGCGCAAGCCAATTTTAGTGTTATCATTTAAATTCCATAGAAGCCCTATGAGGTAAAAAAAAAAAAAAAAAAAAAAAAAAAAAAAAAAAAAAAATAGTGTCTTTCTTTTTTAAATTAAGAAACAGTCTCAGTGAAGTTTAAAAGACAGTAAAAATGAATTTTAAAAAATAAGAGTCAAAGCCTGGTCTAGTACTTAAGTCTACTTAATTTCAAAGCCACATAAAATTTTAATGGAGGGAGTTCTGAGATGGCCCACAGGCATGGCTAAGAGAGCATTTATTCAAACAACTTGAACTCTGAACTCTGAACCATAGTCCTGAAAAAAAGAAAAGAGAGACAGACAGAAAAAAAGTGTCATTTCCTGGAAGAGTTTGAAGTCAGGTTGTCAGTTATCTGCTTCTAGCATTAGAGTGCTTTAATATGACTCCTGTGGAAAATAAAATCTTGAGCAGACTATTTCCCAGTGGGTTTGCCAGGATAAATTATCTGAAAAATGTATTCCTAGAAAACTAAATTAGTTAACCTGTTCAGTTGAGGTACTTACTGTTATCCATCTGGATGATATACATCGCCAAAAATAACAATTTCTGTTTTGGCATGATTTATATTTAGCCCTTTCTTTTCTGAGAGAAACTAGCCAAGAATTTTAGTCGAATCTTAAAGTCAGTAGCGAAACATAATAAAGACTATTAATATCAGCATAAAGAGAATGTTTGATTGCCAATTTGCTATGATAGAGGGAAAATCAATCGGGTAACCTAAAAATCTCGTAAATTATTGCTGCTTATTTTAAAAAGAGATATCATCCTCATGGAAATGTGTTTTGTGAAAAGTCCACTCTGAGGGTATATTTAAACTTTGCTGCTACATGGTGCTCTTCAACTTGAAAATTTACTACCACCAGCTACAGTTCTGAGTAAATTAATGAAATGGGGTTCAAGGCCATGAAATAATGGTTTTCTGAGGAGCTTTTCTCCAACTATTAGATAAAAAGCTTTATCCTTTATGCTCTAATAATATTTAATATGATCTTTATTTTTCCCAGGATCAGTCATGTTGCACTCTCATTATTTGTATACACTGCCCTCACTACCCCATTAGATTGTAAGTACCTTGAGGGTGGGAAATCTATGTCATTTTTCTTTCTGTCTCTGAATGTCCTTCAATGGAGGCCACAAACACACCAAACATGCATGTGCATTCATACATGTGCACGCAAACACACACACACACATTTAGAACTTACTGAACAAATTGACAAATCGATGCTAAAAAATATGTTATTCTTAACAAAATTCACAGTGAAATGATTATTGTGATGATAGACCATAGAAAACAGTGTGTAAAGCTTGTCTGTGACTGAGGCCCTGGTTTGGAATTATAGCACAAAAGTTGACTTAGAGTTTTGCGAAGGTATCTAGCCAATTTATGGGCATACAGTTAAAGGAAAGCACGGGATTATCCACTGTCTATATTGAGAAAGAGAAAGGGCAGAAATGGGAGAAAAAAAGTGCAAGGAGACGACACACAATTATATTTAAATTAATTCCAATGCTTCTTTACTATGATTTTTCTCAACTGTTTCTCCAAATGGGAACAAAATAAACCAGTAAAAGAAAAACTTTAGTCATCTAACATGCGGAAGTGTACATTAAAGAATTTGAGATACTTAGTTTAATATAGCTATTCAACATACTCTCTCAAAAAAGTTCTAGTGTGGGAAACACCATATCACTATCCTCCCAGCTGCTCTCTCTCTTACTCCTGATTTCAGCAAAACCACTCACAATATCAAATTAGAAAACACGAAGTGTGAAACCAGAGGGAAACCGTAAGTGCTTCCTACCTGCTGTACATTCTACTGTCACTGTCAATAGAGTCAAGTGGTTGACTAGCTGTGAGTGATGAATCCGGGATCAATATAATACCATATACTTTAGGGAGAGGTTGCAATTACTGACTTGGAAAGCACTCTTGCAAATTTCAATATTAAGTCAATGCTCTAAATGCCTCTATTTTGATCTGTGTTATACTAGCTAAAATGAGGAAAGATATTTTAAGCTGATTCTTAAGACAGGTTAATGTGTATGTATGGGGTTGGCTACTATAAAAGATATAAAAACTGAGGAAGTCAGTCAGCCAGCTCTAAAACCACTTTTCATGAAACAATATTTATAGCATGTAAATGAAGTGATGTAAAGCATCTTAAATTAACAAAGTGCTATTTTGTATTTTTTAGCTCAATCTATCCAGCGATGTGCTATAATTATGCCTTTTAAAATTCTATTTATTGGATAATGCAAGAGAAATCGTATACTATAACTCTAGTTGTGGAAAATAGACTATCTGTCTAAATGATGTTGGCAGATATTATACTAATGAAGCTTTGTTCCTCCTCAGTAAGTGTCCCTCTTCCGGTTCTAAGAGCCTTAAGGACATGTTAATCCTATTAAAATGCTTTTTTTGATGTGGCCATCTAGATCAGGACTTCCTAAACAGTCACAAATAACATAATTTCCCTTATTTTAAACTAACAATAAAAATGCTTCAAGCCTTTATGTGTATTCTTATGAGAAAACTGCTGAGATACATTTCAGAGAGTTTTATTTTCAGCAAAAATGTCAGTTGCATTCTAATGAATGTCATGCTCAATACTTTTTGCTCCTTTACAGATGAGTTTTCCTAACGTTTTAGGTGGAAGTAGAAGTGAGTAGAGCCCACGTTAATATTTTTACTAACAAAGGCCAGAATGCCATATTTTCAGTTTTCTGTTAGAGAAATTAGCACTGATATTTCAGCTGGAAGAAAACATCACGATTTGTAAATAATAAGAAGGTTATATAAGACATTTTGACCTACATGATGAAAAAAAAAAAAGAAAGCAATTATGAACAAACTAAACTCACATATCTAAGTATTTGGTCATAAATAGCAGTTTGGGAAGTTCTCAGGGGTAAATAGAAAGCAGTTCTGGGACTTTAAAAACTCAGAATGTACATGTGCTTATGTATTTGACATAAGCAATTATTTTTAATCAGCGTAAAGTGCACACCATAGACATGGGCTTGCTCTTGGGATAAAGCAGGATGTATACAATCTCCACCACTTACCAGTTACGGTTATCTTTGGCAGGTTGAACCTCTCTGAACTCTTGTTCATGCACTTATAAAGTGAAAATAGCAATTCTCACTGAAAGGGATATTGTGAGAATTAAATTAGTAACATACAGATCACTTCACGGTCCCTGGGGCCTCATAGTTTCCCAATAAATGGCATGTATAACATTCCCATTTAAAAGAGGATAAAACCAGAAAAAAGGATAAAAGAAAATAATATATATTTCATTTCGTACATTGATATTTTTTAGCTTAAAATTAGGAGACTGAAGTAAAGGCAAAGTATAGATTTCATTTTATACAATGCTGATGAATAACAACATAGTTTAGAAGTCTCAGCACCTCTGGGTAATACTAATCATCTAAATAAACTGAAAAGTGATTATGTTGTTGTCTACTTTATATAGTCTAGTTAGTACCCCAAATTCCAGACTAAGATATGGGGAAAAGCTTCTTGGTAAAGCCAGTGAACTAAAGAAAGTTACAAGAGGAAATATAAATAGTCTGGGGGTAGGTTCAGCAAAATGTATATGTGGAAGTACCTCAGAGCAAGAAAAGGTTTTTGGAGAAGGTGAGAGATTTTTGTGACTCCTGATGGTAAAGGTTTGGTCACTGAGATAATTTCGGATGAATCCAGGAGAATGGCCATATAATTCAGATGGCTACTGGATCATTTTTCCTGGATGAGCTGAAGATTGACAGATAAGGTATTGGGGGAAAGAATTAGTATTAGGAAGAAGACCTTAATTATTGCAAATTCGTTGTTCAGGAAATCCTTAGGCAGGAATTAGATCATAGAATGAAGGGTGTGGTGACTGTAATGTGTGTAGAGATAGGAAGGGAAGATTGACTTGGCTCAATGGCCAACTCTTACATTCTCTCATATTGATCTTATTATATTGCAGAACTTGAGATAGATGAGTCAAGATCCTTCCTATAAAAAAATTCAACATGGTAAGACATATAATAGAAAATACATAGCATTTCGTCAAACAAAATTATCCTGGATTTAAGAAACTGGAAGTTCTTTGCCTGATTGATAAAAAGGGAGTAATTGAAAGAAAAATTAAAAATGAAATACTATATTTAGTTTTGCGATACAATGCTAAGCATATAACTTAAATGTGATTTTAAAATAGCAGTAGTTAATGAACAGGTCGGGAAAGCTGTGCTAATATAAAATGTTCCAGATAAAAGAATAGTTATATTTTGTTTAAAAAATAATTTTAGCTGTTGTTATCCTGAGCAATAATCCTATTTCATTCAGATATTAATTTTGGATTAACCAACTTTCATTCATTCTATTTACAGTTTTCCACTGGTTTCCTCCATCTAATTTATTAATTTTGTTGTGAGTATATAGTTCAAGCAGATGAAATAATTTTAAAAAATTGGTATGGGGTTAAAATAAATAAAAGAGTGAATACCGTGTGTAATTTGGAGCAAATCCATTTTCATAGTTTTTAAAACTTTTAATGTTAATTTTCTCTTGTTAAATATTAACCATGTAACTGAAAATGAAATTACTGGAGAAAATAATTAGATGACTAAAGAAAACCATGTATAGAGCTTATCATTAGTCACTTGGAATATATTTTAATATAGTTTCACATCATAAGAGCTTTTATACAGTATTCGAATACATGCCAGGCCACTTCTTCTTTACTCACATTATTAGAGTATCTGTAGTATGTTACTATTACTAGAGGATGTAGTTCATATGATAGATGCATTAACTATCATATCTGAAAACACAATTTATTCTCCATAACTATTAAACCTGATTTTGAATAATGTTATTTTTTTAGAATGTACATGACTTCTCATAATTATTTAATAATTTAAAGGTCTTCAGAAAAAATAGCAAACTATATAATACTAATTAAAAGACAGTGAAGACTGACCTGTTGCTTTTCACGTTGCTGACTTATATTTCAAACTCATGCCTTGAATAAAATCAGATTACTCACTTGATATGTTAGGCATAGCATATTATATTATTATAATGAATATCACCATTTTGAACTTTAAAGTATCTGAATTATCATTTCTGAAGGGATTAAATGTCTATAGTAAAATCGAAGTGTATTACTATTCCTTTATCATTAAAACAATACAGAATCTTTAAAAATTATCAGTCCTTATCACAGTTATTATTTTAATCCAATACCATTTAACTCAGATGGATTAATTCATGCTATACTTTGCTGACAAAACTAAGCATTTTGATTTCTTTAATGAGGCATATCAAAAACATTATCAGAAAGTCATGAAATTGCCATGTGACATAGTCTGTCTTTCCTTAATAGCAAATATGTTACTATTCTTTCTTTGAAATTTCCAAATGAAAAACCAGATAAGAAAATGCTAAATAATGGTATTATAATAATACATATATTTTATACCATTATTTCATATCACTAAAAAAAATAAGATAAAAAGGAAGAATTCACTAAACTTGAACTATATTTACTTTCAAGCAGTATTTAACCACTTAAAGTTTAACCTGATAATGGTAATATTCTCTGGGTTGCATTATAACAATGATGCTCTGCAGAGTATGAAATTAACACATCCAACTATTGTTTTTCCTTAACAAAGAACAACAAAAATCCTGATAATATTATTGAAAAGGGGAGAAAAAGTTATATTCAAAATCTGACAAGAGCATAATTGAGAATGTGTTGTACTCTCTAAAAAGGATCATACTTTTAAATATAGAAATATAGGATTTTTCAAGAGGCTAGCAATAAGGACCTAGTATACAAATATGTTAAATGTCACTTATATCATTTCATTATATAAATATATAGAAAAATATATGATTATATAAACATATAAGAAAACGTTCCATGCTTTATTTAACACAGCAAAAGCAGGCATTGTGCTGCCTATAATTGTCTATGGTAAAAATTACAAACTTACAAAACAAATTTTAAACAAAAGACTGAAGGGACAAAACATTATTTATACATAAGTAAACCACATGTGAGTGTCCCAAAAGAATAATTTTTGCTCAATACTTCAAAGAAAAGCAACTGGGGCCTTTTAAATTAAAATTAACATTAAGAAGTCACTATATAAGTCAGGTGGAAAATTTTGCTCCTTTTCTTCCCTTTCAAGTTCAAGACAATATTTAATTATCTAGAATCATGTGTAGTAAGTTCATTAAAAGCTAAAGGAATCACTGATAAAGATGTTCTATGTTTAGGTTCTGCCTGACTTCTATTACCATACGCCCAGCTTCTAATATTGGGGGCACATAGCCTTTCCAAGGTTTGGGGGGAGGAATGGAAATAGTATCTTTAACTAACAGTGTTCTTTTCTTCACAATTTTTTAGTCACTTTTCAAGAAGCTTTATCCTAATTCTCAACAATGTCCAATACTCAGTCTTGAGGAGCAGATGATAAAACCTGACATTTTGAACTTCCATGCACAAAATGCTGAAATTCTTCTGATGTTACAAGAAAAGCCAGGAGGTTGTGCAGAACTGAGCTTTCCGTCAGATATTTATTGACCAATAACTAGACACTTGAAGTATTATTACATGAAAACTGACATTAAATTGCTTTTGTCCATGGCAAAAATTCAACACCTATTAATTAAATTCCCCCTTTCACTTTTAACTATTTTTTCTTTAAAAACAATCTCAATTTGAAGAAGAGTGAATTACCTTCGATCACCTTGTAGAATCATTTGGTGTTAAGACAGAGATTCCATTTATTGTTGTTGTTGTTGTTTTTCCTGTCAACTCTTTGTCCCAGCATAAAAGGCTCTGACTCTCTAACCCTTCACTGACTCTTCCATTTCATTTTCTGCTCATTTCCCTCTCACTAATTAAGCAGACACACTGACAGTTCCCATAGCAACACCAACTCTACTCACAATTCAGAGCCTTTGCCCCTTTTTCACATTCTACCATGGAAGCTCTCCCTCCAGATCTTCAGCCAACTCTTTATCAAGTTCCATGCCTCAGCTTAAATGTCAGCACCTCGGAGAGACCTTGTCTGCCCACACATCTAAAACTCATTTAGGTATTTGTTTATGCTGTCTCCTTTTCCAGAATATAAGCTCCAGGAATCAGGAGACACATTTGTCTTGTTTACATTTGATATTTAGAATCTATATATTCTGCAAAATTCAAGTGCATAGATACCTACTGTGCACAGTGATGAGTGTAACAGACACAATCTTTCACTCTAGAAGCTCACTGACTAATAAGACTAGTGGGCGGGGGGTGTAGTGGAGGAAAATGTGGTCTCTAATATATAGAGAGAATCTGACAGAGGGAGGTGCTCAATAAATTACATTTCTTTGTTATATTCAATTCAGCTATTAGAAAAACATTACTTTAGTGATAATTTAAATTTTCTTTGGGAAGATGAACGAATATTCTTAAATATCTCCTGACTACATACGATGCTCTATAATTTCGAGGTGAATTTATAAACAAACAGAAGGATACAGCAGTAGTTACAATAGTCAGGAGGTTTGGTTTTTGCTTTTAAAGATTTTGATTAAAATAGAGATAACATATATTATATTAGTAATATAATACTAACGTACACCATAGTTATTCAACATTTATATACCTAAAGAAGTGATTACCATGGTAAGTCCAGAAACCATGTAACACCCTATAACACTATCACAATATTATTGACTATCTGCCCTATGCTGTACCTTACATCCCCATAATTTATTTGTTTTATAATTGGAAATTCGAACTTCTTATTTCCCTCCACCTTCCCCACACACTTTAAAAATAATTTTCAATGAGAGTTGACATTCAATATTATTTCATATTAGTTTCAGGTGTACAGCATAGTGGTTAAAGATTTATATAATTTACAAAGCGATCCCCCTAATTACTCTAGCATCCACCTGACACTATATATAGTTTTAAAATATTATTGTATAAGTCAGTTGTTTTAAAACTCCGATTTGCACCAAAATCACCTGGAGGCATTATTAAAACACCGGATTCTGGGTTTCATTCTCAGAGTTTCGATTCAGTTTGTCAAGTGGCATTCTAACCCTTTTTTCAGGTGACATTGCTGCTAGTCCTAGAACCACACTTTTAAAACCCTGATAACAAATCATATATCCAGAAACATATCTCATTTAGTAAGGTACAATTTTCTATTAATGCATATATTTTATTTCTGGCCTCCATTCTGCCCATGCTCTTTTGCAACATATAACAATTTGGTTATTAGCAAGCATTTGAATTTTTCCAAAGGAGAGGGAGATTTTCTTTCTTTGCTAACTTCTAAAACTGCATAACTAACTGTAAGAGTAGAAAATCTAAGAGGATCTATCTAATAACTGAGAGACAAGACTGTGCGACATTTCTACCTTTTTTGTTCAATGTTACTATATGACGTGTACTTTTCATTTCTTATGTTTATCTCACCTGGCTGTTCATATTTTATTTTTGATGATTTTGTAACCCAACTTAAATTAATAATGTTATCTTTGAGCTTGTATTTTTGATTAACTTAACTAGATGAAGATAGTTTTGATTAAAAATGTGTTAACATTAAAAATTTATTCTAAAATATTTTTTGATCAGAAGATACATCAATTTCAAAAAATATATACATTAGAATTTTCTGGTTAACTGGCTTTACAGATAATAAAATGCTACACACACAAAGAATACTTTCAAGTAGTCCTTTCAAAGGAAGTATTTGATAAGTACCAAATAAGTGGTATAAACCATTATTGTAGGAGAAGGCAGAAAAATAGAGCATATTATGTTAGCATGGAAAGAAAACAAAGCAGTTGTATATAAATTGCGCCCTAAAAAAAGAATAGATTTCAGCAAGTGGATATTGAAACTTTCATCATTTTAGATTGAAGAAAAGAAAGAACAAAGGAAAATAGTCCGGAGAATTCAAAGGAGAGGGAACGCTTCAGAGAAGCGGACACATGGAGGATATCTAGGAGTGAGGAAGATGAGGTTGAGAAAAGATCTGGGTGTAATTGTTGGAAGCCTTATCTGCCAGCATAGTATAATAGGAAAGTGGGCATGATGGAAGGATTTAAAGTAAATAAGAGTGTATTCAAATTATTTTAGGAAAATGAAATAAAAATTAATAGGCAGGAGGGATTTGACTGGAAAAAGCTGGAAGAGAAAAGCTTAATAAAATGGCCATATTAATAGCCTAGACAAGGATGATCATGGTGGGATATACATATATATATATACGCACACACACACACACACACATGTATACATATATATGTGTATATATATATTTTCATATATATATGAATATGATAAACTGTGAAGTTAACCTTTTAAATCATGAAACCTAATCTTGATTGAGAAAGGTCAGAACTTAACGAATGACTGCAGCTACAGGTTACATAAAAGGGAATGCTGAAGGCGTGAAATACCTGAGCTCTCACATGAACATTCAACTAGAGAAGTTTAAAAAGCTTTAAGGAATATTTCCAATTCTGAGAATTGACAGAAATAATATACGCAAAGTTCCTGCAGTATGTTCCGTGAAGTATACATTCCAAAGGTACAAATTCATTTTCTTACTGCAATATGACCATGTTCCAGCAAAGGGTCTTGAGAGTCAAGAAGAATAAATAGAAGGTGACAATGAAACAATTAGTTTGAAGTGTACTGAAGAGGGAAAGAAAAAAAGAATTTTAGCATTCAGTGGACTAAAAACATAAGAGAGAAAGAAATTTTGCCAGAGACACAGAGGTTCTGAATTTAAGGTCTTAGAGGTGGAACAGCTGTGAAGAGAGCGAGGCTAAGGGGGGAAATATGGGAGTCATCCAGCGAGTGACTGAAGTTTAGTAGAGATGGCAAGAATGTTCTTAAGGGGGGAAATATGGGAGTCATCCAGCGAGTGACTAAAGTTTAGTAGAGATGGCAAGAAAGCTCTGAGCAAGAAACAGCAATTCTTAAAGATGAGATTGTGTTCTGAAGTTGGCAAATAATGAATTGAGTATATAAAAATGTTTTATATACAGAATTGAGCATATAAAAATGTTTTTTAAAAATAAATTTTTAAAGTGGAGACTTTGTTAAACCATTTTGACTGAACAATGAAGGAGAATTTTCATAGGTAAGTAATGTCAAAGTGCAAGATTATCCCTTTGATCTACTGAAGATTTTGGAAGAGTTGCAAAAGGCATGGTATCCACTGGAGACAATAGAAAAAATTAGCCAGTACTAGTGTTGCAGTGGAATTAATTATTAATATAAGTAAGTGTTCTCACAATAGAAGGGGGGCTCGATAGTGCACAACGATTGTTACTACTGCATCATCACAGCTGTCTTTATCTTATGCAGTTGAATAAGTATGGAGCTTTACCTCATTAAACTAGATTTGTCCCACTTCCTGAGTTTGGGTTTGGATTCTGCTTTAAAAACCACCTCATAGCAATGGATTTCTATAACTTGTAGGTAGACCTCTAAGAACTAATACTGCCTGCTTCTGCCACTAGGGCCACCCATGGCCTAGACAGTCTAACGATGTGCTCCATGAAACACAGAATGTCCCAGTGTGCTTCACGAACAAAATACAAGAAAGAACAACAAAGGATGACATAGCTGCTCAGGCAACAATGGGAAGGTTGATTTGGGCTGCAGTGGTAGATACTCTTGATTGGCAAATTCATAAACCAATCACAGCAAACCTATCTCTTGTCTGTCTTTTACTCTTGAGCAAAAATGGAGCTTTTTTTCCCAGCCTTTCTCACAATTTACAGTACCATTTGACCCAATTCTATTCAACGAGGCATAAGAGGACTTGTGATGGGGCACTACTAGAGGATTTTTCTTTTAACCTGTCACCTGCTAACTGCCCCTGCTCTCTAAATATTGCTTTTTGCTTGTGAATATGATAGTAATATTAGGAAGTGCTGTAGTCATATTTTGATCATAAAGCAACAAACATAAAAATGAAAAGCTAATAGTTAATTATAGCTAATAGTAAGAGACTTGAGTCATATCATAGTCCAGGAAGCTGAAACAATGCTATTTATATTCCTGCAAAATTCTGTTAAAAAATGTTTTTAATTTTTAGGACACTATTTTTTTCTGTTACTTGCAACTAAAAGTATTTCTGAATGGTATAAATGTCATAAGATACATTTTAAACCTAGAACAGCAGCAGCAGAGAACATGCTGAGGACAGCAGGAAGTGGGTGAAAAGGCTAAGCCAGTATCATGGTGTGCATGAATAGAACCTGAAACTGTCAGCTACCTTGTTAATTAGATGATTACACTCTAGTGTTATAAATGGGCAGAATATCAGAATGATGAAATGTGTGCCCACCTGATCAGGAGAGGTAAATTTTATCTTTATGTTTTCAGTCAGATACTTGTCAGTTCAGTAATTACATAAAGAAATTTATCTCTTAGCAGTTTGAGGCTTTTATTCATTATTTTATTCAATATGTTTTAATTATAATGCATGCTGCTATTATAAGTTTCTTTAAGAAAGAATGAAATTATTAGTGATAATTTATTCAACTGGATCACAAAAGGACAAATGGATATCTTCTAAGAAATGATGACAAATATTATTGTCAATTATACTTTGACAGTATCTTATGGAAACTCAAATAAGTTCTTTAATGCTACTACCTTTAGCAATTAGAGAAAACATTTCCTGCCTAGTCTTCATGAAAAAGGGACTTATTAGAATGCTTTTAAGAAGTGAATATTAAAAAAATTATTTATTAACTACTCTAATATCCTGCCCTCCCCCCAATCCCATTGATATACACAGCAGGATAATGAAAATCATCTGATTTAGACTGGTTATTAAATGATCATATTGCATTCCTTTAAAATGACTCTTCACAGCCTAATGTGCAAATGTAACTTTAGTATGTGTATTCATGTAGTATCTTAAATGCAATATAGTATATTAAATGCATTAAAATGACCGTGATGGAACAATATCAGCTATCTAGTTTGTCTGGGGCTGGGGGAAAAAAAAAAACATAAAAATATCTAGATATATTAACGAATGGACTTAAATTCATTTTTTTCAGAAACATTTTATTAAATGCACTGATGGAGTTCCTTTCCATGAGAGATTTGAGCTGTTTAGGTATAAAGCAGAAACGTGACTGTAGTGGTGGCAGCCTAGTGGCCCAGTCATCAATCTAATATCCTCGAGGGGATATGAAGAGACACAAAATACTTCCTTCAGATAAGGTGGAACCTTTAAAATGTATTGTTAAATTGCCACAAACAAGCTTCAACACTAAGTCTTAGAGTTCATTGTAAATTATAATCAAGTTATATACATTATTTTCCTCATAATGCTGCCATGTGCACATTTCCTATACAGCAAATGATAGAAATGATGAGCTGTTTAGGACAGAGTGACTTGAAGGGAAAGAAAATGTATCATGAGTTTACACTTTATGTAAGTCAAAGAAACAAATCGTTGGATTAAGCTGCAGTATTTCAACTTCAGGAAACTATTTTAGCAAGAAAATAGTCTTCAATTAATGTGTTTTAAGTTGCTTTAATCTTAGTATTTACTTAGATGTCTGAGTGTGTTCTACAAAATGACATATTCTTCGGCAATTTGTTTCAAAGTTTAGAATATCTTAATGATTTTTTCTTTTAAATGTGTGTATCAAATAATTCTTATGTTCCAGTACTAATTACCTTTGGTCTCCCGAGGCCATTTTATAAATACATTCAGTATTGCATCAGATGTGATTTAGACTTTATTGTCCATACTTGCTACTGCAGAAAAAATTCAGAGGGCCATTATATGGCAAACAAGATACTAACTAAATAAACTTTTTTCTTTTTTTTAATGTACACATGAGATATGTTAGTTTAATTTTTTGAGGTTAGTTTAAAATTGATTGACTTTGTCTTTAAAAATGATTTGGGGAACAGGAATAAGTTTTCAAAAAAAGAGTTAAGATTGACACTTGGGTGGGGTGGGGTTCCTTTTCAACAGAAGTGAATATGACAGCCTCCATCCTCCAGTTATCCTATCATGCCAAGGTACTGAGGCATGGATTGTAAATGTAAGAGCACCCACTGTTCTGAGATCTCCCTTGTACTAAGTTGCAATATTTTAAGAAATGACAGCCTCAGCTTTAGAGATAAACTCACTAGACATTTCTTTTTAAATTCAGACTTTTTAGCTCCATTCCCTTTTTATTAACTTCCTCCAACTTCAATATATGTTATCACAGGAAAATGAATCCATTATTTCTGCCCACCTGATTTCTATTCACATTCTCCCCAAAATGCATAAGTTCATTTACTCACATCTTTAAGTCTTATTTCTTTTTGCGTTAATAGAAAGGGCATTGCTGTCACAGGGAGAGAGCCAGAAATTGGAAAATGGGAAAAAAATTATGCATAGGTATTCCAAAAGCTGTTAGTGGATGAATCAGTCATTAGTTAATGCAACATACAGAAGAGCCATATATCAAAGTAGAAATTCAAAACCTTTATTATAAAATGAGAGGAGTTCCAATTCAGTTTTAATTGCAAAGCTGAAATTTCTTCCTTTCCTGTTTCTAATTAATCTTCACTTGAGTTAAAATAAGGTTATGAAACAAAAAAAAAAATTCTAGATTATACTGAATATTTTTAGAAGATGTTATAGTAAATAAAACTATGTTTAATTGTGAATCAGTCTTTGCTTTCATTTTAATCTGAGCACTACATATATTTTCCTAATACAGTTTCAATGATCAATTTTTTACAGCTTAGATATATGTGTCATTGATTCTAAGACTGTGAAGTCTTTAATAATATGAGACCAGAGAGGGAAAAGAAGAAAGTCGTTCATGGTAAAGGGTTAGGAGGGAGAAATGGTGGAAAGTATGTGACAGCATTAACAGCTCTGGGAGGGATGATGTGACCATTTAGGTCGAAAGAATGTAACCCAAACCAAAGAATCAATTTTAGATTTATTATCATGCTGGCTTTATGCTGAATCTTTAATTAAAGTCATAATTTTTCCAAGTTTAAAGCCATGTTGAAATACACTGTGCCAAATTTTAGTTTGTATTATGGCTCCAAGTCAAAATATTGCTTGTGTTCCTACTAATAAATATCCTGCAATGACTTAATAAGAACAAGCCATGTGAGAGGCAGAGACTATGTTCTCTGGGGAACTGTGAAGACAGAGCCATCCCCTTAACTACTGCAAAGACAACCGCTGTCTTCTCCTGCATAAAATCCTTCCATTTGTTAATACTCCAATTATTTCTGCAATGTTCCTTAATATTTTCATTACATGCTCTTTCTTATGTTTAATTCAAGTTCCTAACATAAGAATTTGCATTGATTTTCTTATGGCCTCCCTCCATTTCAAAAGGGCATTCTAGTAACTACATTTTCTCTTCAGATAGAGAAAGATCAAGGGGGAAAAAAATAGGCATAAGAAATAATGTACTTAAAAATAAATACAAAAATTTACTTTTTAAAGGTTATTATATCATCGATAAACATCTTTTTAAATATTCCCTTTAATACAGAGCTCCTTCATACAGTTCAAGGAATATTTGACCCAAGAGTGGCATCTAGAAAATAGACTTGGGTTAGAATTCTGCTCACGTATTCTTGTAACTTTGAGCAAATTAAACTTTCTAAGCATCATCTTTCTTATGTGTAAAGTGGTAATCTCAACATTATCTGCTTCATAGATAGTTTGCAATTATTCATTTCAAGTATTCAGCAGCAGGTGGGACATGCCCAGTTAAATGTATTATAATTTGTTGTAATTATTAAAAGCATAGATAATACTATATTATCACTCAAATATTCTTCTTGGGTTATAAATGAAGATTTTGATATTTTGAACTGTTCTCATACAATTAAAAAATGTGTTTACTCTTTTTACCCTGAAATGTATTATCAAGAATTAAGGCTCTTTTATTGAAAGTCATCACAAAGTGTTTTAACATAAAACACTACCTACTTTAAACTCACCTTTTATCATTTAATAGCTCATCTGAGCTGAGAAGGGTTGTAAAGCAACACTTATAGGAAAAGTTGACACACTAGGTCAAATTTTGACGTTTATTTTTACTGCTTTCTTATTTTCTCTTTTCAAGTTAATAATGATGACCTTTCTCAAGCCCTATTACAGAAGCCTCTTAAGGACAAACGACACTGAACTGTAAATCAGATCATCTGACTTTTAAAACTAGCTCTGACTTAATCTAATAAATTTGGGAAATTTACTTACCCTTTCTCAATGTCCTCATATACAAAATTAAGTTCTAGGATAGTTGATGGTAAAGTTCTTTCCAGCTCAAATAGGTGATAGTTCTGTTTCATTAACAGAAACTCAATTTTCTAGAAGACCTTCAAATTTAAGAAATGAAAGTGTAAAAGGTTGAGGATTCTTAATTCGGTTTTAACATAGGCCCCTGGGCAGGGTCCATAACTTTTCCATCACTTTAATTATTAAAACCAGTCCAATTTAAACATTTAGTCTCAACTTCAATATGAATTCTGTATCATCCCCTATAGTTACCAGAGCTTTGACCTGAAGTTCAAGTGACCCCACGTGGGAGAAAGTATATTAATCTTCTCTTAGACCCCTCTTGATACTTTTATACTTGGAATGGGAGAAGGAGGTGTTTTTGGTCTAGGATTATGATAACTCCACCCCGCCCACCCCTATTTTTTTCTTAAAGCCTAGATCATAGGATACTGGGGCTAATAGAAGAAATGGGGAAGGCAATTTTAGATGGCATTAAAGATGCTGCTCTAGTCATTCTGTTTCCACCTATTACTTGTTGCCTTGTTGTCAACATAACAATTCAAAGGAGCTAAATCTCTTTGCATATGTATTGAAAAACCTCTAACTATTCTCAATACAAAAAAAAAGGAATTAGGAAAATGAACACTTTTTTGTTTGTTTCTGTAACAAGTTTATTCCATTTTTCATTTCTAAAAGGATATTTTTTCTAATGAATAGTATCAGATGTAATGACATGATGTTTTATACAGGCATCTAAATGATTCTTAAGAGACAAACATTGTAAAATTAGATTTAAGAGCATTAAAATAATGTGATATTTGTATCTGAATTTCTATTTTCCAAAGCTTATTTTATTCTCCTGTGAGATAAACTGTTAAGAGTATAAAACAGAGAGCTATTTGTTTTCAAAGTAGCTTTTAAAAAACATTTTAAAATTTTCATTTTAATCTGAACTAGAACTTGTATTCTACTTTTAACATGGAAGACTTAAAACTCATGAAAAAACAAATGAATAGTTTTCTACTATTCTTGAGTAGATCTACTGCACTTTCATTTCCTTTTTGTAGCTAGAAGAAATATAGTGCAGGTCCTGATGTTTCGGTTGTTGAAATGCATCATAGTCACCTTCCCCGCCTCTCCCTTCCTCCGTCACCCGCCACCACTAGTGTTATTTAAAGACAAATTAACAAATATCATTTATAGTTAGTCATTGATTCTGTTTAGCTATGCTGTTTTGCAGAGTTTAAATGGTACTGAAATGTAAAGAGCATTTTCGATGGGCTTTGTGGCCCAGGCAATCAGTACCCAAGGTGGGCCCATGGTGTTAGGGACCAAGATGGGAGTACTAAGCTGACATGCAACATTGGGTGACATGGACTCTCTTTTTCCTTGTTTACTCTCTGCCCACAGGCAGATCATTATTAAAGTTCTTTTCCTCTCACCATTCTGATTAAAATTTCAAAGACTCCTTATTTGAGTTCTACATGCGGAAAAATTATAAGAAGTTTAGAAAACACCTTTTCATTCTAACGATAGAATAAGACCTTCTCTTTAACCCCAGAAAATTCACCAAAAATTTGATGAATCAGCATTATCCTCAAAGTGTGCTTATATATAGTGAATTCGTTGGGCAAAAGAGATTACTGGTGGTTTTATGGCTGCTGTCTGATATATATTCAATCTTTAATAAAAATGGAGTGGAAACAATGAAATATTAAGGTAAGACTTTCAAGACTTTTAAAATTACATTTATACTTATACATACTTTCAAACCCTTAAACAATTATCAAGTAAGAATAAGAATTGAGAAGCCTTTCTACTGTTTACATTTATAAAGCCAATTTCAGAGATTTATCTAGGAAGAATGCCCTCTGTTTACTGCTGAGTTGACAATCTTGTCTCATATAGACATTTAGTGGGCAAAACATTCTGCACCTTAACAAGTCCCTAATGCAAACATAAAGAAGACTGATGTCTCAGCAATAACAATAACAATATGCTTTTTTTTTTTTTTTAACACATCTGCTATGTTTGATATTGACAGTATTAGCTTTATGGCTTAGAGCATGCTTTTTGGGGTTCATATTTGTCAAACTATCTTTCCCTTGGGATTTCACCACTTCTAAAAGAATATATTAGACATTTTGGTAATAAGGACAGACTTATGTTTATCAGTTTTGATATCACCAACCTTTCAAAAACAACATATAATTTGCTTCTCAGTATCATGTCAGTGTATATTATATAGTTCAGTGTGTCTCAAGTTGAGCAGAAGTAATCTGCCACCAATATGACTGAAACTGCATGAACTGTTTCCTGTAAAATCCAACATGCATATAAGCACTACAGGCTTCCTAAAAAGTGTAGGCCCACCGCTCACTCTTTCCCAAACTTTGTATCTGATTGTTTTGGAGGAAAAGTTTTCTAGGTGGTACAGTAGACTATGGGGAAAGTGCTATGACTCTTCACATCTGTAAATGAAATCTCTACCTTAATAGTCAAGCCAGAGTCAGAATGAGGTAGATGTAATCTTAACTAATGCATATATAACCACAGACAATCCAGAACAACAGAGAACACTGTCTCAAATAAACAAAGGAAAACCCAGACAACTGAGAATTATTGCACTATAGCATTTAAAAAATGTATATAGTTCCTGTCTGTCTATTGTGCATGCTAGCTACTAAAATACATGAATAGATGTTTAGGAAGTAGAATCAATTACCGCGATGTGGTGGTGACTGACATTTTATTTGTTTCTTTGTTTGTTTTATTTGTTTATGTTTTGGTAGGGGAGGAAAGAGAAAAAAATTTAATTATAAAATTAGTACATTCTCATTTTGAAACAACACAATTTAAAAGATATGGAAAGTAAATGAAAATTGACCATTGCCTTACTTCTCAATATTATCATTTTATCTGTTCCTCAATATTTTGTTTTTTATTTAATGAATAAATCTAGATTATTTTATAGTATATGCAAACTTTCTTATCAATTAAAACATTGAATTAAAAATAATTGGTATAAGTTTAACATATTGTCATATTAGATCAGTTTTTTTCTCTAAAAATTCTTGCTGATATTTTTGGTTAGTTTATCTGTTTGGTTAGTATACTATACTGCAATGTGCAATGTCTGGCAAACTAGTCTACCTCAGGTAAAATAAACATTAAATCTATCAGCAATTAAATAGCTTATAGGGATGCAATAGTATTTATTAGTAGTAGTAGTAGTAGTAGTAGATAAACAAAACTGACCAATTGAAAATTCAAGTATTTTTAAAAAACTGATTTTTATGTCCTAAACATAATTTAAAGTTCTGAAGTTTCTTAATAACCTACTTTTAATGTTAATAAAATATGGGATTAAAATATATATTCAGAAAGATTATGCTTTTGGTAATGCTAAATATTAATGGATTTATAGCAACAAATGAAATAGTAAAGAGCTAACCAAAGTGGGACTTAAATTGGACAAAACTGGACAATATGTCATAAATGGGAAGTCAATTATTTAAGCTAGAAGAGTAAACCAATAAAATGAAGTAAAATAGGTTTTATCTAAATTTGAAGTTAGACCTATATTTTTCCTCCATTTGTAGAAACTGTTCTGTTTCCTTGCTGTAATTCTACATTCATGAAATAATCTTTCTGAACTAAAACTAATATTCCTAATTGGGAAGTAAATGTATAATATGTTTTCATTCAATCAATTCATCAATGAATATTTTTGGACCTAGGTGTATTTGACAAATCATAGAGCAAGAGAAGGAGAAATAACATGCTAGTGTGTGTGTGTGTTTTTAAATGTGCAATAGAAAATAGAAATTAATGTGGAATGTAAGCATAGTCTTTAGAAACCTAACTCTAATATAAAGAACATTTCAGAGAATATATGCGTGTGTGTAGATATGCACTTCTGTGCATGTATATAAACACATATCAATCAATAAAAGGAAAGAAAATCTTCTACATTATAAAATTATATTGGTCTCCTGTGCATGAATGAGAATTATGTGAATTTGTACAGTATGAGCTAACTTTTTATGATCTGATCAATGCAACAAGCTAGGGGACCAGGACCAACATAGCATGAAGCAGACATTTTTTATTCATTAATTTGCCAATTTTAATTGAGCACCTTCTCTGTTACAGAAGTAATTGTAGGTTAATAACATAATAGAATCCAAATCAGAAAAGGTTCCTTTCCTAACTTTCATTCTAGTAGGCAAGGCAGTCAATAATAAATAAATACATTAAAAATATATCAGATGGTGATATATGGTATGGAAAAAACATAAAGGAAAATAAAGGAATACGAACGTGCTAGTGTGTGTGTATGGGAGATACTACATCTTTCTTATAAGGTGATATTTGAGCAGAAACATAAGAAAATTCAGAAGTGATCTCTGCAGATAAGTGAAAGAAAAGTATTTCAAATAGAGATCTGAAAGATCAAATAACTCTGATGCAGCAGAGAATGTTTCTAGGAATTGCAAGGGACACAGTATGCAAGAGAGAGGTATGTGAGAGAGGCAGGAGGAGGAACTGAGATCAAGTACTTTACAAAGGGTAAGGTAGATAGCGTGGAGGTTTATGTGTAGGAGGGTAGGAGGAAATCTCATTCTAATTCCACTTAGTCTGGGACTATGTCTGTTTTTGCATATTGTCTGGGAGTGATTTTACTAAGAATGCCATCTTCTACCATAAAGAGTGCCTTCGTTAAAATGGTAAATTATATGGTCACCCTAATGACAGCTCATTAAAATAATTTTAGCTTTTCCTGTAAGTGAAATGGGAGACCATTGAAAGATTTTTATCACAGATGTATCGGCTCTTAACTCAGATGTTAACAGAATCACTGGCTGGTTCACTAAGCATACGCTGCAGTGCACAAGGGGAAACACAGGGACTAGTTAAAGGAGAGTATTAAAATGACAGATAAAATTTTTGTGGTGGATAGGGCAAGAGAATTTTTGTTGGGTGTGGGGAGAACTAGTAGGATTCTGCATAAGCTCTGAAGAGAAAGTAAACAGTTCGTGGATGGATTGGATGTGAGATACTAGAGAACGAAGAGCTGAGGGTGACTCCAGGTTTTGGCGTAAGAATGAAGTTGCCATTTATTAAGATAGCAAAGGATTGGTGTAGCTTAAGCTTTGTGAAATGGTGAAGTCAAGAGTTCGGTGTAGATATGTTACATTTGAGAAGTCACCCAAGTTTAGTATTCAAAGGATGGGAAATACAGGCAAAAAATATAAATCTGGATGATCTTATATAAGAGCATAGGCTGGATGAGATTGCAGCCAGGTTACCTAGGTAGTAATGGACAAGAGTTCCAAGGGAGACACTTTAGTGTTAAGAAGTTAAGAGGATGAGCAGAAACTAGCAAAGGAACCTTAAAATAAATGGTCTGCGAGAGAAGAGGTTAAAAAGGGGACAATGGATCACCAGGAGCCAAATAAGTTGCTTCAAGAAAGAAAAGGTGAGCAAAGTGTTGAAAAAAAGACAATGACACAAAATTAACCATGACATTTAATTAAATTGAGGGCATCTTGACCTTAATACTACTGATTTTGATGGAGTTATTTCAAAAGCTATTTCAAGGAATGGTGCACAGTGAGTATTAACAACTCATTTAAGGAATTCTGGTGTAATGTGGCAGCAGAGAAGTGAAGAAATATCTAGAAAGGGACACAGAACCAAGGGAGAATTTTTCTTTTAAGATGGGAGATTTTATCACATTTTTTGTAAGCTTGTGGGAGTGATCCACCATTGAGGGAAGAATCGATGTATGATATACAAAAGAGGTAATTGCTAGAGATATCACTGAATAGAGAAATGAGATCTCAAGGACATAGAAAGGCAGAGTGTTGATCTATAGAACTAAAATGTAAAAGACAAATGGAGGAAGTTAGGGTATGTGATGATGGGAACATGTAAAGAGGTTCTTTTCCAATTTATGATAACCGAGGTTATCAGCTGATAATAATGATGGTAACAGAGATGTTCGAAATTTTTATATAGAAAATAAGTATGGAATACTTATTTTATTTAGGAGAGTAATAAAATGAAAAAAAATATATAATAGGTTATAGAAGTTCTGACAACGTATGAGTCACTTAAACCAAGAGGTCAGAATTATAAAGTTTAAAAAATTGTCTTCTACATTGGAATTGGCAGAAGTTGTAATTTTAGGTTTAGAATTTTATATGGTTATTCAAAGAAGAGAGAAAAAGGCAAGGGACTTGACTGAAATAAGAGTTCTAGAGATCTTAGAATGCTTTGGTATTTGAGGAGAATAAAAGGTCAGACAGAATAGGAGATAGGCAAAGCCCCATGAGTATCAGTGTCAGGGTGATGAGAAGTGACATGGGTGGTATAGGGCTTTTTTGGTGACTGATTAAGGCAGTGCGAAACACATGGTGGGGTTTGCTGTGGGATAACTAAAGCTCATTGTGGTGCTGATAGAGAGAGTGCTTGGGAAGAGGGAGGAGCAGGGGTGCTACTAAAGCAGGAGTTGCCCTGAGCCTGGGTCAGGTCATTACTTCTCTCCTTCTCAGTGAGGGATCAGGGAAAAGTTGGTATTCAAATGATGGGTCCTAATTCTTAGGGATAGAAGCACATCTGAAACACAGTGACAAAGGGTATACACAGCAGAGAGGTTTCCGCATTTAAAAATTTAAGCAATGAAATATGATCTAGCCCAGAGGATTTCCAGTTGTATTCTACAGAAGGATGGGGAAATAAAACAGTTTTTCAGAGCCACCCTATGGAAGAAATTAAAGAAAATCCATTCAGAACTCTGTGTCCCCAACTTCTACTCTGACCAGAGGATCACTGACTATTCTTGCTGTAAGACAAGTATATTGAGATTATGCATGAAGTGTTTAAGTTTTGTTATTAAAAAACAAACAAGCAGACAAACAAAAAATCTTTGGAAATCATTGATCTGCTTCAAACCACAGTTAATTATTATAATCTTGCTTGAGATTATATTGCTAAAACATGTCAAAGCCTATATTTAAACGTGGAAATGCCTCTTTTGGAAGCTCATGTTATTTCCATTATGTTTACATTCTATGAAGCTTAAACTGCTACAGTTACATTCCATTATTGTGCATTGGCTACATTACTTTCATTAGAATTCCTAACCAAAAGCTGTACATAATGCATCTATTTGCAATTTCTCAGTTTCATTTAGATTATTTTTAACTCAAGTTTAAAAGAAGCATTTTCTTAGGAGACAAAAAAAAAATGTTTTTATTTTTCCTTAGAAAGTTTTCAGGCTTTGGACAGTTTGTGTGAGTACAAGGAAATCACACGAAGAGTTGATGCGAAACTTAATATTGGTCACTAGGGTGTTATGAGTCCTGGAGGAGTTCCTTCCAATTCTTATGTGACACCTAACATGAAAAATACTAAATTCAGGAATGAGAAGAATTTATCTTAGATCTCAACTGTGGATACCACTCTTGAGAATAGGACTTCATAGTACTCAAGGCAACACTATAGATGACTGCTAGATCAAAGAAACGTGAGGATCATCCTCCTGAAAATGTAAATAGTAAATAACACCAATTCTATTTAAGGTATCCACCTTCAGGATATCACAGTGAACTCTGTGAAAGGAACTGGTTGCTTAACAAGTCACTAGGGAAATATTTTGGAATTGAAGCTCTAACATCAGTAAGTAGACATAGTTTATATTTATATAAACACTGCCAAATGTAACTGTATTTTTCGCAGTAGACATAGTGGAAACTAAACTTTGCTCTTGGTCATTTCTAGTAGAGAAAGTAACTACATGGATTCTAGGTCAAGGATTTTTGGGAAAAAACCGCCCTAGCATTGGGCCTTACAAAATAATGTCAGCATCCTGAATATAGAATTGGGTAGAAAATGACATAAAAGTTTAACAGAAGATCGGTAGGAAATTAGCTATAAAAGCAGCAGGAAATCCACAGTGCTCCAAACAATAGTTCAACCAGCTGACTACTGATAAATAAGGGGTGGGGAATGGAGGGGGGGTGGTAAACACATTGATTCAGAGCAGCAGGGACATGGGGAGCACCAGCAGGAAAGAATGGAAGCTGCCAGGGGGTCCATTGAAAAGTTAATTGAAACAACAAGCTGAGTGCCTGCAAGTTCGAGCAGACTCATGGAGACAGATGGAGAACTGCAGCAAGTACGAACTGAAATATCAAGAATGAAAAGAAAGCAGACAGTGGAATGAATGAAGAAATATCAATCCAAGCCAAGTCTTGAATAATTCTTGGCCATCCATGAGGGCTAACAATGTAACTAAACAGCTAGAAAACAACCAGAGAAACAAATGACCACGTGTTAGAGTCAGTATAAAATATGCACTTGAATTATATGAAAAGATATGTAGTAATTTCCATCACATATTTATTTTAATGTTATATTTAAATTTAATTTCTTATTAAAAACAAAACACAAACCAAAAATCCAACAAATTACTTTGAGCTACTATGATTCAGAAAAATAATCAAAACGATATGGCAGTCCACACAATTAATAATAAATTATGGACACTGAAGCTTTAGACATTGTGTTTGGAAGACAACTATGTTGAATAAAAAGAAATGTGAAGTTTTCTCCTCACAGGTTCATGAAAGTAGCCTAATTTATATGCAAGTCATTCTTGCACTACAAGCTTTCTGTGAAATACACTTGCTAGTATTACAAGTCATTTCACTGGAGAGTTAGTTCTTGGACATTGTATGTTTGAGACACAGGTGACATTAAAAAGTTATGCCAGATCAGACTTCAGGAAAAATCATTCCATAATATGGTTCCCACTACAAAAATTAGCTGAGAAGCTAACCTTCATTTCTGAATGACTGTATTTGAAAGAGAAGTAATCACAAATTATGTTGAAGGATTTCACTACATTTCACTCTCAGTGCTGAATTTTTAGACTAATCCTTTAGTGTTTTAAAGTGTGTTTTCTGACCAGTAAACAGAAAATTCATACTACAATTAGCACTACTAAAAATAGATATATAATTAGAGGAATATGTATAATTTCACTTCTTTGATAAAATAAAAAAGAGTGTGCAGAAAGATACTTATCATTCATTTTTAAAAGGGCCTACATATTTTTTAACATATTTACCAAAAATTTAACAAGTTCTCTCAATTCACACTGTATATACTTTGTGATAAAAGAATTAAGACACTAAGTTAATTAGGCAAAGTTAATTTGACAGGAATAAATTTTGAGTCAGAGAGGAGAATAAAATATTTTCAAAAAGAATGTAGTAGAATCATTAATTAGATTGGAAACATTTAATTCCTCAAAGATATTCATTTTATTAACATGAATTATTTAGTGTGGGTAAATACTATGAACATTTCAAATATTTAAATAAGTTAATTTTAATAGGACATTCTAATAAATAGAATTCTTGATTTTGCTGAATTATTTTCTAATATCATAATAATACTATTAACTGATATTTAAGATTTCACCTATAGAAGTAAATTGATAAAGTATTAACAATGTATGAAAGAGCATCCTGTTCTCATAGAATAAACTAATCCTCAAAGAGTATAAGCTTTTGGATATTTTGGTTCACATAGTTATAAATAAATTGTGTGTAATTTATATGCAGTCTGATTTTTAATTTACATTTATGTTAATTTTAATGGAATTTTAAAAAATACATAAAAAGTCAAGTACAAAACAGTGTGCATCAAAGATTAAAAATCACCTATTTTGAATCAACCATAGTTGTTCTCTAGAACTTTTATGCTAGTCAATATAATTTCCTGCTATAGTCATTATGCATTCTAAGATATAATGTATTGAATATTCATTATTTAACAAATATTTTATGTATACATATAAGTGTATTTATTCCTTAATGTAGGTATTATTAATTTCTATTTTATAAATTAGGAAGAATTCAAGAATTAAAGAGCAGATATAATGAATATACCAGATGCTCATATTGGCAAGTTAAAAACAATTAAATATTTTTATCATTGTACATGGGTGATATAAGAAGCTATTTTCATACTCAACTAAAATTAAATTGTAGTATGAAAAATATCTTATATGCTTCTGGGAAAATCCTAGGGAGAAATTTGCATTTGTTATATGCAAAGTGTGATATTTGTGAAAAGCTAAAGTTAAGTATATATTTTCAAATTTTATTCTCATCATCTTTTATTCATTTCTTGAAGGACTAATAAGTTAGTCTGATAAATTAGAAAACAAAGAGAGGGGAAGAAAATGTCTCTAATAATTGTTAGCTGTGAGAAGCAACGGAAAAGGGCTGGACCCTATGTCAAAACACCTGAACTACAATTCTAAGCTTTCCTTTTTTTTTTTTTTAAGTTTGAACAAACCTTCTGAAACCTCAACTTCCTCCTCTGAAAAATAAGTCTAACAACGTTGAAGTATCCACTATAATGATTTTAAGAGTTTCAAATGAGAATTCTGCTGACTAAAGCAACTTGTAAAACTATGAGTTGCTATGTTTATGTAAACTTAAAAATTAATTACTATCAAAGTCCCTATTATCCTATATACACATTTATAGAAGCAACCTGCTTTTTAGTTTTTATTTAAAAGGTTGGCATTATATTATACTTATTTTACTGTATGCCAAAAACATAGGAAGCAAAAACATTGTGTGGTGAACAAAAATAGCTTTTATTCTGATTTTTATTTCTAGCTTTTAATAAATTGAGCAGTGAATATTTTCAAAAATATAAAAGCTTTTAAGCCAGTGGAATGAATGCTGCTGAAAGAAAAGGTTATTTGAATACATACAAAGGAAGAAAACATGGCACTCAATGCTCTCTGCTCACCTTACAGACTCTAATGGCCACACATATACAACAAGAAAATTTAGAAGACATATTTTCAAAACTCCTTAAATATGCATTTATGCCATAACTGAGAAGTTAAAATTAATGGATAGAGAACACAAGCTATAAAGTAGACATTTCTGCCAGGGCTTGGTGAAAATATATATAAGTGTGCTTGAAAACTCAAATATACTATGTCATGTACTTATGAAATGTTACAAACACCTATGGATCAAGGTTATTTCCTAAATAACTGCTACAGTAGTTATGTTAGCAATAAATCTCTGCCAATAAATCTCTCAAATTAAAAAAAAATAATGATTTAATCTAAATTTTTTCAAAAAATCTTACTAAAATAATTACATTTTAATGTAATATTGATAATACATTAAAACCAATTTTTCCACATAAGTTGTATTATTACACAAAAACACATGACTTTGTGACTGCAAAACTTCAAACATGTCCCTTGAAAACAAATATGTATTTAATAGCAGGTTTTTAGGCTATCATGAAATGAAATATAATAATCAAAATAATCATTTTTACTGCAATTAATCAAATGAAAGTAGGGTTTTATAGTTAAAAACCAGTAACCAATTATTTCTGTGTCCTTTCAGCATTTTAACAATTATATGCATTTCTAGACCTATATAATAATTTTGGACTTTGGCAATGAAATGTCTTTAACTGTTAATGAAGAAACAATTGAGGGCCAAAGAGCCTACATTAAACTCCCACTGCATTTAAGGCATTATTTTGGTCTTGGACACACATGAATTATTATAATAAATATTCTGCACTTCAGGTTTGAGGACTATATACATAAGGGTGACAAGCACTTAAATAAACATTATAGAAGTCAAGGAATATAAGAGAAGAAAGAAATGTTTTGTGAGAATCATTGGACACACTAGTGATGAAAATAGTGATTTTAACAAAAGGCCAGAGGTTAAAGATTTATATCAATAGTCAGAAAGGGGCAGCTTCTAGGAAATAGAGGAGAAATCTAGGCTTAAAAAGATGATAAACAAGGACAAGATAAAGGATAAATTGAAAATGATTTGAGAAAATACCGATTAACAGTTATAACCAGGGAAATGATGGTAAACGGCTGGGGACATGGGAAGAGGCTGGTGTGCACAGTGCTGTGAGGTTAGGAATGATGTGACAGCTCACATGTGGGCATGGACTAAGCAGTGGTCCCCAACCTTTTTAGTACCAGGAACTGGTGCTCCTATGAAAATCTAATGCCTGATGATCTGAGGTGGAGCTGAGGCAGTGATGCTAGCTCTGGGGGATGGCCGTAAATACTGTGAACCATCACTCTCTAGCCTGCTGCTCACCTCCTGCTGTGTGGGCAGGTTCCTAACAGGCCACAGACTCTAGTAGTCCATGGCTTGGTGGTTGGAGACTCCTAGACTAGAGAACAGGGAGGAAAGGAATTAGAAACTAACCTCAACAGTCAGGGCAGACAATATAAAAGGATCAGTGCCAAATGAAAAGGCAAGGTTCTTTGTGCAAAAAGCAGGGGGTAAAAGTGTCATTAAAAAAGATTCAAATACAACACCTTTTCTTTCATCAGCCTCCCTTTCAACAAGTCATAATGTTTTTTATTTGCCTAGCCCATGCTCCATTATCTCTTTAGACTTTAGTTATAAAACCCAAACTCGAAGACGGAATTAAGAATTTTAAGATGCAATCTTGGAGCATTAAACCCAAGTGCAGGGCCTTTCTAAGCATGAGGCCAGGTGCAAATATACTAGCTGCACACCCGTGAAGCTGGTGCTGTCAGTAACACTGACAATGGAGAGCACACAAATAAAATAGGCACCATGAGTGGGAACGTGAAGACAGAACAGAGTAATTCTTTAAATAGAAGGTACATCCGGGTTGATATACTCATTTGATGTATGATTTTATATGCAATTTGATAGCCTTCTGTTCTGTAACTTAAGACAAGAGGGAAGACAGAGATAACTAAGGTTGTAGTTTGGTTTATCAGGTTAAGAATGTTAATAACTGAGAAAGAACTCCAGAAGTGAAATGTGATGTTTGAAAAAAAAAGATAAGTAATAGATTTGATTTAAGTTGTGTTTACTTTAACACGGCCACTGGACACATGAATAGAGCTATTAAAAAGATTCATAGAAATATGACCTGGATCTTGGTTAAAAGAAAATACATTTGAAAATCATTCATAGACAACAGTAGAAAGAACAGTGAGTGGAAAAGGGGTAAGTATAATATTTTGTTATAGAAACTTGTGCCTGGTGCAGAATAAGTCAACACAATTCTCTCAATTTTGAAGCAGGGGGAAAACACTGTTCTTCAGTAAAACTTCAAAACTGGTACAATGTCACTCAGGTAGGGTTTAACCTCAGCCCTTAACTTCTCCAATATATCAATGACTGAACACGGACAGATCAGGCAAAGAACCAACATGGGGCCCTTTCAATAAGGGGGAAAAATCCAGGGAAAGAGACTCATTAGTGTTCAAGAGGGTAGTGAAGAAACAAGGAAGTGTTTATAGACAAGCCAAGAGATAAAATTAACATTTTACTTTTTCCTTATTTTGATATGCAAACCCTGTTAAGTAACCTGTTAACTAATGGATTCATTTAGAAATATGATACTTGTTTATAGGTCTTATTTTATTAATTTTAAGAATTAGAAGTAAACTAATGTAATTATCCATAATTTTAACATGCGAATTTAGGTTTTCTAATCTATATAGTAAATATTATTAACCTGGTAGAAATATCAGTAGGCTACTGTAATGGCCATAGCATACTTTTTTCATAATTTTTCTACAATTTAACATTTTAATTGTCCTACCCACCCCGCCCCCTGCAGTTTTTTAATCTTTTAACATTAAGTTAGCTTATTATTCAAGGATGATAGGCATACTCAATAATTGTCTCAGGTATATAGCAAAAATATCTCTCAGAATCACATTTGTAATAAAATACATATATGCTAATATATTGTTTTGCTAATTCTTTGAGTATAAACATTAAGACAAAATTTATCAGTATTACATATATTTTGTATATACACAGATCTGAATGTCTGTGCCGATATATTTATAACTATAAATTTTATATTAACACATTTGTACATGTTATTCATTTTAAAAACCAGAGCATAAAGGAATGTTAGGCTCTTCACTATATCATTACTTTCAAGTCACAGGTTAATTATTGAGACAGGCACTCTAATAAAATCATGGCCAATATGTTGTGAATGTTCTCCCTTTTAAACAGCAGGATTTCTTCCATATTGTATGTGCCATATAATTACTTCACTTGAATGCAATATTTTAATGAAGATCAGTTTAATTAAATTAAATTTCTCCCATGTGGTAACTCAATCAAAATGCATCATACTCTCATTATAATGTTATCTGTAGGAGTCCAACATTATATGTGCTATAAGGAGGGTTTATTTTAATGAGCACAGCAATAATAAACTCCAATTTATCAAATTGCACAATGCAATATCCTAACTGAAAATTTCATATTAAGTTCACAGCATATGCATTTTAGTTCCTAATTAGTTTAGTCTGTTTATGTTGCTTTATTAGAGGTAATGCCATTCAAATAATTATCTTTTGTTTGACTAATATTTATAACAAGCTTCTACTTAAACCAGTATAATTAAATTTACATAAATAATTAAACAATTTATTTCCAATTTGGTAGTTATCATAGGCTTGTTTTAAACACAACTCATTTTTATTTATAAGAGTCCTGATTAGACTGGATATATTGCAGCTTGAAGGAATTTCATGTACACTTTAAGGGGTCAAGTTTCGTTCAGGAAAATATTCAACAAACTCAGTGAACAAGGCAAAAGAAAATGGAATTAATCTTCTTATTTATAACTAATAGTACTTCGAATATGCATCTCCACTTATCTTTTGATAGAATTTAAAACTGTCTGCCACAATAAATTATATTATTTATGTCATTTAGGTATACATAACTAGAAGCATAAACAGGTGTGTCTTAAAAGAATATGTATTCTTTAGGCAAATAGTGCTTTAAAATGTAATAATAATACAATAATAGTAATTAGCTTTCATTTTATTAGACCAAGATCAAGCTCTAAAATTATAACCATGATTCCAAACTGTCACTGCAGACTACTTTCAAACCTGAGAGACTGTATAGTGAGGTAGAACAAATTCTAGAATAAAATTATGTTTCCATTTACAGGCCTCCATCCAAAGAGAGGTCAGATTCATCTTAGTTTCCAACATCTCCCTCTAAGATTTAGTTGGCCATTGAGCTTTATCAATCGAGCATACCACTTAAATGTTTTTTGACTCTGTTCACACTTTCTTCTCTATCTTTTCTATCACTCTTCTAATTCTAGTAGATTGAACTATTTCAACAGTTCCTTGGTCATTATACCCCCCAAAATTATCCTTCACGGTTCTTCCAGAATAATTTATATATCATAGAGATGCCACATTATCTCAAACCAACCTTAAAATAAGCAAGAGGGGCTCCTACCTTGGGCTCTGCCCTTTAGAGGGCCTTGTTCTTTCCTCCCTCCAGCCATGCCCTCTGCATGGTATAAAAATGTACGGCTCAAACAGGATGTGGCCATCCAGAGCCTACTACATCTTTGTTACAAGATCAGATTTCTCAGCATCATCTAGGCAACTTTTAAGGCCTACTTTGAACCTCTTTCTCATGTCCTTCCTCCTTACAGCAGGTTACTGGTATGTTCATAGGCCTGCAAAGTGGCCAAGTGACATCTGTTTGGGGAACAGGAACAGTGTAGACTAATGGGCTAGGCTGAGCTCACTGGAACTGGGGTAGGAAGGGGATAATCCAAGCACTCTGGAATCCCCTTATATTGTCACACTATAGCATGGAACTCCAAGGAGTCTAAGAATTATTAATTTTATCTTGATCTTCTAAGTTGTTATAAAAATGTGTTGAGTAAAAAACTGATAATAAAATATGTTTATGTTTGTTTATTATAAATTTCAAGACTTAGGCCTACAATATGTGAGCCTCTATTCATACCCTTAGTTTATAAGTGTTTGGGAGGGCCAGCCGACATGCCCTATAGCACTTTTCCATCTACCTGGAATTTCCTTCCTTTTCTTCAAGCAACCCCTCCATGAAGCTTTCCCTGGACCATTCTCAGAAAGACGTAAGTTTTCTATGTGGTTTACTCACTGTACATGCTTTTATTTAAGAAAGTGTTGCAATTATTTAAACGAGAACTGGAGTTTCATTTACTAGTTGTGAAAATACTGGCAAATTTTATAACATTTATAAAATTCATTGTTTCTTTTATGAAAGAAGCTAGTTTAATTAAATAATCTTAATGTTTTTGAGTAGTTTCTATAAACTAGGAACTATTTTTGAATGATTTTTATTATTAACTCACTTATCTTAACTAGAATCTTAGAGCTTAGATATCATTGTTATTTTGTTTTCTTGAAGAAAATGAGGTCAGAAAAATAAAGTAACTTGTTCAAGATCACCAAAATTGATGTTGGCTGATCTCCTATTAAAAAATATGTTTTTATTTGAATCCAATTTTTATTTCTAACCAATAAATTTATTTTTTCTTAGCAACTATGATAAATGTTAGAAAATTTTCTTAAAATTATCATTTGAAAAATCTTCAGAATTTAATGTTTAAAAAACCAGCTATTCTTTTTTACTAAATTTAAATGTCATGTTTACTATATTAATTCTATAAAGAACATTTTTGAAAATATTTTGGGAATGATAAAAAAATAAAAACTCATAGCTTAGATGTTTTTGATCCAAGGAACAAATCACCTCATTGACATTTAGAATTTATTTTGAAATACCCTGTTATTTCCTTCAACAATAGAATTCTAATTCTTTCTAAAATTATTATTAGATATTTAAAAAAAGAATCATTGTAAACCATTATTGTGAGCGCGACTGAAAACAAAAATGGCAAATTTTGTGCCTTGCCTAAATATATAATGTTCTGCAGTGCACTGTGCTAGTTGAGCATTTTACAGCTAATCATCTAGGATGTGAGCAAGCCAGAAAGGTGTGCTTAAAAATCCATCAAACCAGAAAGAGCTGAGAATTAGAAAGAGAAAAAAATAGTCTAGATACAAAAGTAAATATTATAATTACCTTCCTGATGTGTTCTTTTTAGAATATAATTTCTTTACAAGTAAGTCTTTCCATCAGCTTCAATGTAGCTATATACAACTCAATTATTAATTGTTTTTGTATGTGTAGAAATCATATATATATGACTTTCTTCCCACTCTTAGAATATATAAGTTCTGAGAAATAATAACATTTCAGATTAATATGTTTGAGAATCACAAAGAATGAAAAATTTGTCATTTAAATGTATCATTAACAACAATCCCTCCTCAATATAAAATTTGAGAAAATAGAGAAATATCTGAGTCATAAAGACATTCATAGATATCGATACACATATGAGAGTATGTGAACACACTGATGTATGTGTGTGTATGTCTCTGTGTGTGTGTGTGTGTGTGTGTGTGTGTGTGTGTAATTCTAGGAAAAGTTCAAATTCGATCCTGAAATTCAAATTCAGTTTAATTTCTTTAAAAAGAGATATAAAAAAAAGTATGATGGAATGCTCCATAAATAAAATTAATCTACCTGAAAGAAAAGCTCAAAATCTGAGGTAACCACAGATAATAAGTGCACTGGCATTTACAGAAATCTCAGAGTGGGTGTTACATTATCCACCAATCCCAAAGTTCAATTCAATTACTATCTATAATCAGTACTGAAGTGATTGTGGATGACATTTCAGTTATATAATGTTGAAATGGCTAATATCTAACTATACATATGGAAATATAAGGTTCGGATCTAAGTGGTACAACTCTCTTAAACAATATCAGCCTTAGTTTCCATGTTTTCGAAAAGGCAATCAACAGAAATAAAATAAAATATGTTGTTACATACCGCTTATCCAGTATATACCTGATGCTCAATAAATGTTTCAAAATTTGAGATTAAATACTAGATAATTCATTAAAATTAGAAAATATAATATTCAATGTCTCTACAAACAAAACAATTCCTAATAGAAATCTGCAGGAAACCACAAAGCAGAAGTACATAACTGGCCTCCTCAGACCTTTCAGTACAAGTGAGGAAATATAAATAGATGAAATTTGTGAAATTTGAATTCTTCCTGAAATTGTGTATATGTATATATAAATACATATGCATATATATACACACATATATGTGTATGTGTGTGTATGTATGCATGTATCTGTGTGTGTGTATATGTGTGTGTGTGTGTGTGTATATATATATATATATATATATAATCTGAAAAGCAAGAATGTTTGCAAAATCCCCCCAATCTTTTGTGTTCAAAGAAATGACTAGGCAAAGAATCACTCTCCTTTTGAACATTCCCACCCCCATTCATTCTCAAACACTCAGATTAAGACTCATCTACATCTTTCCCCACAACTCCCCTACCTACTAGACTCCATAAAACCCCAGACTTCATTCTCTTTCTTTAAGATAGTACTCAGTAATGAACATTATTCCAATTGCAATAGACTGAATCAAGCTATCTCCTTAATTATTCAGTGCACATCATCTTCTACAAGTGCACATACCCCTTGTTCTATTCTGTTTCAGGGGGAAATTTTCAATAACAATATTCTATTGGTTAAGTGGGCATTTCTATACTGAGAAAAATGTCCCTTAAAATCAAAAGAAAACAATAGCATTCATTTCTTCTCAACAAAAGAATTGTTGGTGTTAGCATATTCCCTTTCTCAAGAGAAAATGTGCTCTTTGGAAAGTGACCATATATTTCTACTGCACTGTTCAATATGGGAGCTATTTAAAATAGCAATATGGCTATTTAAATTCAACTAAAATTTAATTCTTCACAGTAGATAGTCTTTAAGTATTCAAGAACCATATGTACCTAGTGACTTCAATATTGGACTGTGCAGAAATAGAACATTTCCATGATTGTAGAAAGTTGTAATGGGCCATGCTGGTCTACAATTTCTGTTAGGAAAAGCTATTATGTCATCCATTGATTAAAAGGTATCATGAACCACACACCAAAATTAAATCAACATGGATTACAGACCTGAATATAAGACCTGAAACAATAAAATGTATAGAAGAAAACATAGGAACTAAACTCAAGGACCTTGGACTTAAAGAGAATTTTATGAATTTAATGTCAAAGGCAAGGGAAGTAAAAGCAAAAATAAATGAATGAGACAACATCAAACTAAAAAACTTTTGCTCAGCAAAGGAAATTGTTACCAAGGTAAAGAAATAACCATCCAATGGGAAAAAAAAAATATTTGCAAGCAACACCTCCCATAAGGGCCTAATATCCAAAATATACAAAGAACTCATATGACTCAATAACAACAGCAACAAAAATCAAACGATCCAATCAAAAAATAGACAGAGGACCTAAATAGACACTTTTCCCTAGAGGACATACAAATGACCAACAAGTATATGAAAAGATGCTCAACATTGCTAGCTATTAAGGAAATGCAAATCAAAACCACACCTCACATTTGTTAGAATAGCTAAAATCAACAGGACAAGTAATAACAAATGTAGGAGAGGGTGTGGAGAAAAAGGAACCATCATATGCTGCTGGTGGGACTGCAGATTGGTACAGCCACTATGGAAAACAGTATGGAGGTTCCTCAAAAAACTAAGAATTGATCTATCATTGATTCAGCAATCCCTCTACTGATATTTTCCCCAAAGACTTGAAAACTCATATCCATAAAGATATCTGTACACTGATGTTCATAGCACCATTATTCACAGTGGCCAGGACATGGAAGAAACCAAAGTGTCCTATGATAGATGATTGGCTAAAGAAGCTGTGGTATATATATGCAATGGAATAATACGCAGCCATTTATGACAACACGAATGGACCTCGAGATAATCATGCTAAGTGAAATAAGACAGACAGAAAAAGTTGAAAATCATATGATATCATTTTTGTGTGGGATATAAACCTAAAACCAATAAAGAAAGAGGACAAAAAAAAAAAAAACAGAGACTCATGGACATGGACAATGGAATAGTGGTTACCAGAGATCAGTGGGTGGTGGAGGAGGGGGGAGGTAGACAGGGTAAAAGGGGTCAAATATATGGGGTAAGGGGAGGGTGAAGTGGGTAAAGGGGATCAAATATGTGGTAGCTGAAGGCAATTTGACTTTGGGTGGTAAATACACAATAGAATATATAGATGTTAAATTATAATGTACACCTGAAAATTATATAATTGCATTAATCAATGTTACCCCAAGAAGCTCGATCAATTAACCGATCAATCAATCAATACAGAAAGAATATAAAAGGTATCAAGGAAAGAAAAATATATTGGCAGACAAGTTACTAGGCTCACTCTACAAATTTCAATTATGTTGAGAAATATAGTTTTCTGTGTCGTAGTTCTTCAGGTTAGAAATATAGGGTATACAATTCCTCCAATTCAATATTCTTACTTTAAACATTGAGCTTTTCAGTTCTCTTACTACTTGTACTAAATATTATAATGGAACTCAGAAGTTTACAAAGCATTTTCTTCCTGCTTGGAAACAACTAATATTTAGTGAGTTCAATAAACACAAGTAGCTGCCATATAAAAAATTTCCCAGATATTGTAATAAAATGAATATTAATTTTTTGCCCTCTTTTCACTTAGTTGACATTCAATATTATACTAGTTTTAGATGTACATCATATTGGTTAGACATTTATATAATATACAAAGTGAACTCCCCAATGTCTAGTACCCACCTAGCACTATACAGTTACTACAATATTATTAACTATTTTCCCTATGCGGTACTTTGCATCCCTGTGACTATTTTGTAACTACCAATTTGTATTTCTTAATCCCTTCACCTTTTTTTTGTTGTTGTTTGCCCATTCCCCTACCTCTATCCCATCTGGAAACCACCTTTTTGTTCTCTGTATTTATGAGTTTGTTTTATTTTGTTCTTTAGACTCCACATATAAGTTAAATCATATAGTATTTGTCTTTATTTGTCTGATATATGTCACTTAGCATAATATTTTCTAGATCCATCCATGTTGTTGCAAATGGTAAAATGTCTTTCTTTTTTATGACCAAGTAATAATCCATTTTGTATATGTACCACGTATTCTAGATCCAATTATCTATTATTAATGGGTAATTAGGTGGCTACCATATCTAGGCCATTGTAAATAATGCTGCAATAAACATAGGGTGCATATATCTTTTTGAAGTAATGTTTTGAAGGTTTTGGATACTCGAAAGTGAAATTTAATTTTTGGAGGACCCTCACTGTTTTTCATACTTGCTGCACAAATTTATAATTGCACTAACAATACACAAGGATTTCATTTTCTCCACATCCTAGCCAAACTTGTTTTTTATTGATTTATTGATGATAATAATTTTAATAGGTGTGAGGTGATAGCTCATTGTGGTTTTAATTCACATTTCTCTGATAATTAGTTACTTTGAACATGTTTCATATGTATAGTATATGTATATTGGCCATATGTACGCCCTCTTTGGAGAAATGTCTGTTTGGGTTCTCCACCTATTTTTTAATTAGATATTTTGTTGTTAAGTTGTATGAGTTTTTATGAGTTTTGAACATTAACCCCTTATTGTATGTATTATTGGTGAATATTTTTTTCCCAGTAGGCAGTCTTTTCATTTTGTTGATTGTTTCCTTTGCTGTGCAAAAACTTTTTATTTTGATATAGTCCCATTTGTTTTTTTAGTTTTCCTTGCCCAAGGAGATACATCAGGAAAAAAATATTACTAACAGCAATGCCAGAAAGTTTACTGCCTATGTTTTCTCCTAAGAGTTTTATGATTTGGGGTCTTAAAGTTTAACTCATTTTGAGTTTATTCTTGTATGTGGTATAAGAAAGTAGTTTAAATTTTTTTTGCATATATCTGTCCAGTTTTCTCAACACCATTTATCGAACAGCTTATCTTTACTCCATTGTATATTTTTTCCTTTCTTGTCATAGATTAACTGGCCATATAGGCATGAGGTTATTTCTCGGCTTTCTATTCTATTCCATTTACCTATATGTCTGTTTTTATGCCAGTACCATGCAGTATCATGCCTTGTAGTATAGTCTGTTATCAGGTAGCATGATACCTCTGACTTTGTTCTTTATCAAAATTATTGAGGCTATTTGGTGTATTTTGTAGTTCCATATAAATTTTAAGATTATTTTTTCTAGTTCTGTGAAAAATGTCATTGGTATTTTGATAGGAATTGCATTGTCTATAAATTCCTTTAGGTAGTATAGACACTTTAACAATGCTAATTCTTCCTATCCATGAGCACGATGTATGCTTCCATTTATTTGTATCTTATATTTCTTTCTTCATAATTTTCCAAGTACAGGTCTTTTACTTTCCTGATTAAATATATTCCTAGATATATTACTATTTTTGAGGTAATTATAAATAGGATTATCTTCTTAATTTCCCTTTCTGAGAGTTTATTGGTATATAAAAATGCAACTTATTTCTGGATATTAATTTTGTACCTGCTACTTTATTGAATTCATTTATCAGTTCTAATAGATTTTTGGTGAAATCTTTATAGTTCTCTTTATACATATTATCATGTCATCTGTAAGTAATGACAGTTTTACTTCTTCCTTTCCAATTTGGATGCATTTTATTTCTTGTTCTTGTCTCATTATTGCAGCTAAGCCTTCCAATCTTCTGTTAAATAAGTGGTAAAAATGGACATCCTTCTTTTGTTCCTGGTCTTAAGAAAAAATATTTTTAGCTCTTTTCCATCGAGTAGGATGCTAGCTCTGGGTTTGTCATCTATAGCCTTTATTATGTTAAGGTGTGCTCCCTTTTTTCCCACTTTTCTGAGAATCTTTTATCATAAATGGATGCTGGATTTCATCAAATGAATGTTAATTCTGATTAGAGCTTTCTAGTGAGTTTTTGGAAGAGACAAAATGTCAACTGAGATGTGAGAGATTGGTGGGATTTTAAAAATGGAAGTGGAATAAAAATAGTTCATGATAAATAAACACACGATCAAAGAAATGGTGATGGAAGCATGTAAGAAGAATAGGCTCAGAAAAGAGCAGATTGCTATGGCTGAAACATATGTGTAGCAGCAATGGCTTTGTTGTGGTAAAAATGTGTGGACATGTAGACTGGAGCAGGTCCTAAGAAAACACTGAATTCCTCGATAAGGTACAATTCCAAACACCCTAGGCAATGGATATATTATTTGTACCTTTTTAAATTAGTTTTGTCAACAGTTTGAATGATGAGTAAGACAGGGAAGATAATAAAAAAGACCCATTAGATGGCTTTGTAACCAGAACCTAAAATAAAACCTAAGATAAAGTTATAGTAATAAATATTGATGGTGATTTTATTCTTAACTAGGGCTTAGAGTTCTGGAGTAGAAGTGGCAGAATTGGAAAATAAATGAGAATATAAAGACTATGAAATGTTCTAGAAAGAGACTTTTATCATAAAGCAAAACTAGAATAAAATATATCATGATTCTCCAGTTAAAGCATTCTTTATTGCCAAATACAACTGTATATGTCACATACGAAATTAAACATGTTAGTAGTGACCCAAAATAATAGGTAATAGGATTAGTTTTAAATTCTCTTCACTTTTTTTGATAACTCAACTTTACTTCAACCAACTTATATTGACTTCCTGCTCTGTGTGGCTCTCTACTTATCTTTATAGTCACAGAAGATGAATAGCAGAAAATCCCTAACCTCAGAAAACTTATATTCTATTTATGGAGACAGACATATAAACAGATTGTTTTAATATGTTCTGTTAAGTACTTAGGCAAGATCACACCTGGGGTACTCTATAGGCATTGATGAAAAGTACCTAATTCACATGGCAACATTAGGATTTATTTCATGGAGGGGGCAAGAACTAATCTGATAAACTTGTCTTGAATGAATGAGCAACTTGAGAAAACATATGTGTAGAAAAGTGAATAGTTCATGCATTGCAGTAACAAATAAACAAAAACTATCTGAGCAAACATGAATTCTTTGGATGGTGAGAAATGGTGCTAACTAAGGAATAGGTAGGGGTTCCAGGCAGAAGCAAAGTTTAGAAACTTGAGACTGTTCTGCAGAACATAGGAAAGATTTAACCATTAATCACAATAAAATTAATTTTAAATAAATCACTCTAGCTGCAGCAAGGAGGATGGAAAAAGCTTGTGGCATTAAGTGGCTATAGCAATAATATAAGTGAAAAATGATATCAACTATTTTGGGTAATTTACTTACCATATAACATGTTGTTTCAGTTTCCTTGAAATTTACTATTGGTCTTTAGGGCACTACAGTACTGCAGTCTTTATAAGTCTCGCAGTTCTAATATATGTCTGAACTCTATTTTTTTCTTACAATATAACAATATTGACAGTTATTAATATTGGGAAAACAAAAGCATTTATCTTTCATGAACTTCTTGTAATCTCAAAGGGCTTGTCTGACTTCGGTTGCCACCCATTCCTATAACGACTAGTTTACAATGTGCCCTTTTGGCAAGTTCTCCTTTCTTGCACTATTTCCATATAACTCACTTACGTTCTATAGCTGTCTATAGATTGCCTCATTACGTGTCTGTCACGCACAATGGGAAAGCTAGTTGTTTCTCTACAGCCCAGTTGTGGCAGTGTAGGCCTCTCTACAGTGTCCACTTAAAAGCCATACTCAGCACAAAACCACCTTCACAAACAGTAATTAGATCATGGATATTTTTATCAAAGGTTTCATGGGATGAAAGGGAGGAAGGCTCACCTATTCACATAGCAGAAACTCAATCAAATTTCTCATAAGATCTCACTATATTTCCTCATAAATTTCCTCTCCTTGGCTTGTTACATTAGTGCTCCACTCTCTTCCTTAAAGAAACACTAAAAATCATTTCCATTACATAGGACTATTCAGCATCTGCCTTTTGTTAGTACACACCACTCAGCAAAAATAGTTAAGTAAATATGGTCCCACACCATCTGCTATTCTTTAAACATGCACCTTAAGGAATCACCCACAGGAAACAGTCCTTCCTGGGGGAGGCATGGAACATTCTGCTCTTAAGAAAATAAAGATCTTCACATATTATAATAAACACAGATTCTGTCCTTATGCAAATTATTAGACAATTTTAATGTTTATCAAACTGACATTCTGCCTGACAAAAATGTTTAAAACAAACACTCTTATTTTGGATAACCGGACATAAAACCTTGTTTGAACAGTAAAACGATATAATTTCCTCAACAAGAATATGAATATAAAGATACCAAAATAGAAATAGAGTTACAAATAAAGATGGCAATGGGTTTATAACTGCCAGCTGCTCTTAAGTTGCTTGCAAGCTCTTCAATTATACAAACCCAAGTCCAATGTCTGCCTTCATGTTTTCATCATATGAGTCCTCTCTGGTAGATGCAAGTGAGTTAACTGTCACTTCTTTTTTTTTTTTTTTTAACATTTATCTTTGTTACGCTCTGTTATTTGTTCTTACATAATTTCTCTTACTCACCTATCTTTCAGACTTTCTTAACTACCAACAATATTCATGCACAGATAATGTGCTATCTGCCTGAGATTTCCAAACTATTTTTAGTTTCAAACTCTAGATGTTTAAATATTTTCTTTAGCAGCTCATTTCATTTTTGAATTGTTTTACTGTCTATCTTGACACTTATTCTCTCATTGATCATGCTTTAAATATTTTTATCAAGATAACTTTGAATTTTAAAAGTAAATTTTGAAAATATGACAGATGATAGAATGTAGTAACAATAACACCATCAATAATAACAATACAGGTAAGGTATAGCTGCAAAGTTAATAAGTTCGGTGTCTTTTATAGAGTCCTTGAAATCCATTTCAGGCTTTAATAGTGGGTGAAATTATCTGCTTCAACTAACACCATGATAAAACTTTTGAAATGGGGTATCTTCTGTATTTTACATTGTATTTTTAAATAAATGTGTTTATTTTAAATTTGATGTATTCAGGTATGGAGCTTCAATGTTAGAAGTAAGTCACATAAATTTGTAGTCATCACTTGCTAAATTGAGTTGATGAAGAGAAATGGAGGTCTGAGATAACTGGGAATAAAGCTTAAATCAACCACTAGTAAAACTCCATTTTCCATGTCAATTAATAATATTGAAGTCTTGTGCAAGGAATGTGTTAAATAGGCTATTGAGTCCCTGTCCTGGCCTTAACACATGACCAATCTCAGTAAGCACCACATAATGCTAGGGAAGTACACTGTTTCTTACCAGGATCGGCATAATAGGGTAAGTATAGCCCAGTGCATGGAGCATCAGAGCCAGATGTGATTAATCACGTAAAAAATCAATACTGTAGGATTGCCTATTTTGCATTTATTCAAAATGTACAATCAAATGGATATGTATGGTAACAGAAAGCATGTGGTAATCACATCTGCGATCAATAAATTACGGGTTCAGTGACTTTAAAACCCTGGGCTCCATAACTTAATGATGCTTAATCTTGCAACAGGGGTGCATATGTCCTTCCTTCTGTGAACATTCGCAGGTGGAATCTCTGTTCAGAAGCTCTGGGATTTAACCTGAGGAGAGCTCTCGCTCCTAGCTCAGTCTTCAGTGATGACCCTCTAGAACAGCTATCCCCAACATTTTTGGCATCAGGGACTGGTGCTCTTATGAGAATCTAATGTCCAATGATCTGAGGTGAACCTGAGGCAGCGATGCTAATGAGGGGGAGCAGCTGCAAATACAGATGGAGCTTAGCTCACTGGCCTGCAGCTCACCTCCTG
Source organism: Rousettus aegyptiacus (assembly GCF_014176215.1). Lineage (NCBI taxonomy): Eukaryota > Metazoa > Chordata > Mammalia > Chiroptera > Pteropodidae > Rousettus > Rousettus aegyptiacus. The sequence goes on from NW_023416286.1 coordinate 31,015,748, forward strand.
CTGCGAGGCCCGGTTCCTAACACACCACCGACAGAAATCAGTATGAGGCCCAAGGGTTGGGGACCTGTGCTCTAGAAGTTAAGGACAGAGGCCTTTTACTCCTACCCTAAAGACATATGTACATGTGTATTGGGAATTACTAGGAAGATTTGCCTTAGGCAAGTTAAATAATTTCATATTGGATAATATTTACATTAGAGAATCTTTTGTAGTTAAATAATTCCATATATATATTACACATTATGTGTATTATATTTGTGTGTGTGTGTGTGTAATTTGAAAAGTCTACCACTGGTCAATTATCCTATACTTTCATCAAAGCCTGTGGTGTGGAGACAAGTCTCAGCAGGGTCCTAAAATTTCCCCACTTCTCCCTAGAGAGGTAGGTGCCACTAAGGAGGCAGATACTGAATTTTTTTCTTTTTCTTTCTTTCTTTTCTTTTTTTTTTTTTTTTCTTTCTTTAACTCCCAACAGAGAAAAGAGGCCAAACCTCTGGCTGTGGACAGGAAAACCAATGAGGCTTCTGGAATACCACTCAGGCCCAACCAGGGCCCTTATTTACCAGCATTTCCTCCTGCTTCACCTCATTCCCAGGAGATTTTGATTATCAGTGTTCAACAGCCAGTGCCAATTGGTATGACTCCAAAGAGAGATGAGTCAGACTCACATCTCTACTGTGTTGTCATATCATCACAATTATTATCCAATTCTTCTAATGTACCCTGGGCATTTACAGTCTGTAAACTTGCTGTCGGCACTATGAGGATGTTGGTAAAGAAAAGCAAATGAACAGACACAACACTACGAGCCTTCAGAGTCAGAACTTATTGGGGTATCTAGGGATCTCTGAGCAAGATGTTACAGTCTGTGGAGGGATCCACTGGCTCTTGCGGGATATTTAGTTTCATAATTACGGGACACCAGTCCCTCCTCTGAGGTGAGATCGTTCAACATTACTATGGGACAGAACCTTGGCCCCTGCAGAGCACTCTCTCCCTCTTGGGAACATCAGCCTGCAGTGATTAGTCTTGGTTTGCCTTAGAGTAAAATAGAATACGAATAGTTTACAGTAATCAGGGAAGGAATTCTTGGAGTAGATGGTATTTGATATAGACGGTCAGACAGTGAAGGAAGGAAATTCCAGGAAAAATATCCTCAAATAGTCAAGAAGATAGAAGCAGTGTAAAAGAACAGAGAAATAACTTAGTATAAAGATTAGAAACATTGGAAAGTCAGGAAAGGGATTATTGGTAGAAGAATTAAGGAATTCGAGAGGAAAATACAAGAAAACAGGAGACATTATAAAACAAAGATCTGAAGCCAAAAACAGTGTTAGGAATTGAAAGTGACTTATGACTCATTTGACTGAAACACTAGATAATCTATTGAGACATGCATATGTTAAAATATGTAGGTCGAACATGAATGTTTTTCAATTAATATTTAAAATGAAAGTGTTACACATATAGAATGCTATTAGAAACAAACATAAATATAAAAAGCAAATACATTTTCTGACTGAAAAATTATTAAATACACAGTAATTTGAGGATGTATATATCCTAAAGCTGATATAAGCTCATCTAAAAAGTGAGCATTAGTATTCTCTATAATTTTTTATAATAATTTTATTTTCAAAAATTTCATTTAAAAAATCACCTAGCTTTTCCCCAGAAGGTAAAAATTCTGCAATATAAATATTAAAACTTTATTGAATAAGACCATATAGTAATTGCATTATCTATTATAAAAATACATAATGTAAATATTTTTCAAAAAAATGAAAAAGGCTGTATTGATAATGTACAAAGAATGTTTATAGTTTATTAACAAACAGTAACAAAAAGTACTTCTAAAAGAATATTAAAACAATGTCTGCCTTTTTATTCTGATGTATCACCCTTTCATTTATTTTATCTGAGAACTTGCTAATTTCTGGCAGTTTTTTTTTTTCTTTACATCAATTATGTGAACAATGACATTGTTAGGCCCATATCTCCAAACAATTTTCCCATCATTTAGGCTACATTTAAAATGCTCATTATCCACCTAATCCAAGTACCATCAAACTACAGCTGACCCCTAAAAAACATGGGTTTGAATTGCAAGGGTCTATGTAGACATGGACCCTTTTAGTATTTAGTATAGTATTCTTTAAAATAAATACTATAAATGTATTTTCTTTTTATGAGTTTAATAATATTTTCCTTTCTCTAGCTCATTTTATTATAAAACTACAGTATATTACACGTGTAACATAAAATATAGTTTAATTGACTGTTAATATAATCAGTATGGCTTCTAGTCAATAGTAGGCTATTAGTAGTCAAGATTTTCAGGAGTCAAAAGTTAGGTGGATTTTTGACTGTGCAAAGGGCTGGCACTCCTAACCCTACACTGTTTAAGGGGCAATTAGATAAAGCCAAATGCCTTATCACTTTGTTCAGGTAAGTTTCATTACAACACTCTCATCTGTTCACATCTGTCTAGGGCTGCTTCCCATCTATATAATAACAGAGCTGAGTAGTATAGCAGAAAACATGTACTCTAAAGCCTAAAAGGTTATCAGCTCCTTTAGAGAAAAAGTTTGCTCACTACTGACTGAATATTAATTTTTTAATTTGTATATTAATATTTTTGTGAGTCTCTCTTTTAAAGGGGCCACAAAAGGCAGGAATTCTCACTTTTCTCTCATTTTGCAATTTTTTTTAAATCATTAAATAATCAGCATATTAATTTAAATAGTGCTTACTGTTTCTTCATTGAATAATGTTTTTGCTATCTGGCTAAAACACCTAGGCTTTTTGGAAATGTCAGAACATTTTCCTTTATGGTAGAAAGATGTTTGTCTTACTTTTTACAAATTATTTTGCTTTTAAAACTTATAGGGACCTAATTCTAATTTATCATCGTTTTCAATAAAAGGTTACATACATACATTTTCTTTAATAAAGCTCACAAATAGAATATGAAAGTACAAATAAATATGAACATTTTTTTGTCCTTATATTTCTTAGGAAATGATATTTATTTTGAAAACTCTTATCAAAGGCCCTTCAAAATTCCTTAGAGAATCTAAGGCCATTTATTTTATGCTAACTCCTATTCCAATGTCTCAGAGAGTCAAAATAGTATTTCTCAATACTATTCATCTCCAGAAGGATAACCATTCTTAAAAAATTAAGAGTTTACAAATTTGAAAATAGCATTCTTGCTATTCTTACTGGAAATAGTGATGAATGCCATAAGTAGGTTTCCTAATCAAAATGTGATACATTCAGGGTGGTCTGTAAACATATTTACTTGATTTTCTGATTAAAAGAAAACTAAGTATGGAGAATATTAAAAATTTAATCAAATGATATAGAGATGTAACTTTATCACTTCTGTGTAGATCAAAACTTTCCCCTTCTGTAGTTTTCTACTATAACTGAAAGTTCATTAAAGATCAGCAGAAAATTCTTTTGTTAGGTTTCCTGTTACTTTCTCACTGTATAACAAAATATATAGTGAATAATGGTTTATCAATAAATATTTATTATGTAAATTAGTGAATAAGCAGATGCCTAGATGAATGGATGTTTAAATGAAACTAATTTTCTTGTTTTATCATATAGTTGACATTGTTCCCTTAGTGTTATAAAAAGTATTCGTGGTCACAGCACAGATTCTGTTGACTAGATTTTCCCATTTTTAAATGTTGAGAGGAAGAGAAAAAGGGAAAGTTGAACCTGGTCCTCCATTTTACATTGATTCTATTATAAAATAAGATTTTCTGCATTCCTAGTTTTGTTTTGTTTTGTTTTTAGTATAGCTGCAACATTAGTATTTATATTGTTTTAACCTGTAAGACTGATTTGAAAATTAGAAACAGTTGTACTAGTCAGTGAAAAAGTACCTTGGACAGATTGTATTCCATTTAAAAAGTCATTATATGTTAGTTCCAGTTTGCAGATAATACCTGATGGTGGTTAAGAGCATGGAATCAGAAAACAAATAGAATTGGGTTTGATTTTGGTTTTCTTAATTATTCAATATATAAATTTCATGATATATTTGTATCTCAATTTCTACAAATTAGAAGTAGACTGTGTCTTTACGAAGTAGTTATAAGTCTTAAACAAGATGAATAAAAGAGGAAAAAAAGTGAAAATAGGAGGGTAGAATGAAGAAAGAGGAAAGGGAGTGAAAGAGGAAATAAAGGGATTCGAAAGAGGAAAAGAACACTTAAAGCAGAGGGAAACTGACATTGAAGTGAGAACAAAGTTGGAACCATTCTGATACCTGTCTATGTTACTAAATAAATGCAGTCAATGGCTTTGGTTTCCTATTGTTTGCTGTAATTAAGTCAGCATTCAACATTAAAAAGAAATATTAGGATTTTATGAGATTGATGTGTAGAATTGGCACATGAAGTACTCTGTTTCAAGACCCATGGGTAAGATAATAACGTATATTTGTATATCCTGACACACAAAGGTATACTTACTGAAAATATAATTCTAAGTGAATCAGTAGTGTGGTTTTTAAAACAAAATACAGAATATTAATTATGCTAAGTATAATTGATTTTAAGTGTAGAATAAGTTGGTTCTTAGCCAGATGCCCCCAAATATGAGGAAGGGCATAACGAAAATACTTGAGCTAATTAGAAAGATGTTCAATATAAGATGTACTTTTGAGATATAAATATACTAGAGGTGAAAAGTGATCAATATTAATTGTAAGGAAGCAAAGAAGAAAAAGCACAGGAAACCCAGAAAATGAAAAACCAGAGGAATGCCATGACCTAACACAAGTTACCTAAAATTGAAGGGAATACAGAAGTTCAAGGAAGCCAGGATTAAAGATGAAAGGTAAATTGCTTAGCATATGAAGGCAAATAATTAGCTCCCTGACAGTGATAATGCCTCTATAATGAGCCCTTTGAGAAATTTAAAGAAAAGAGTGAAAACAGATATGGATATTTCACTAATTGAATTATTATTCCATGTTAGCTCTGACTATGCTGGGGAAAGTGGTTGCCACACAAACTGTGTGATGAAATTACACTTATGTTTTTAAAAATGAATGATATTACATTTTCTTCACATTTGGGAGGAATAATTATGCCATCTGCAATTAATAAAGGATATTAATGCAATACATTTTCTTTCCATGTATAGAAAAATAAAGTAGAAAATAAGATCTCTTATTTTTTTATTCTTTCAGAATGTGGTAACATAAAAATACTTAGAATAATATGAATTTAAACACAGTTTTCTCCTAACTGGTATAAGACAAGTACTCCTACCAAAACAAACTTTGAAACTGGACATAATACATAAAGCAAATGTGTACAAATGTTGGTGAAGAGTCAGCACAGGACATACTGAGGAAAGGGAAACAACAGTATCAGCCTCAATATTCCCCAAGTTTTCTGCCTGTAGACAATTTCCAGGATGTACTTCAGCAAGTTACTCTAAGAAGAGCATAAAAGTCTCATTGAGCTGAGAATAAGGCTGTCAGAATTAGGGGAGGCTGAGGCTGATGGAGTTTATGGGGCAGAATACTAGAGAAGTGAGCTATGCAATAAAGAACCTCCAGAACTCTGTGAACAGCCCCCTTATGACAATCTTCGGCCAAATGCTAAGGTGTGCATGTGCAAATGATACTCCTAGACGCATGACAAAAAACAAACAAATGAAAAAACGAACAAGGAAATCAGCTATCTGGGATGCTGTAAGCTAAATTATAGCGATTTATGGAACAAGAAAACATTCCGGGACTGTTGAATATTTCACAACTATTTAGTGGCAGAGAAAAAAGTAAAATCGAAGGCCCTTGAATCTGTCCAAAGATCTCACCACCATTGTGACAGCAGAAAAAGTGGAATCTGATGACAGTGATAACAACGTCTACTGCAATCATCAACTGTTTTTTTTTCTTCTCTAGCTTTATTGAGATATGATAGGCATAAACTTCATGTAAGTTTAAGGTATATGGTGTAATATCTGATAGGTGTATATATTGCAAAACAAATACAGTGAAGTTAATTAAAACACCTATCACCCCACAGTTATAAATTCTGAGTGTATAGTGAGAACTTTCAAAACTTTTTCTTAGCATCTTCCAAGTGTAAAGTACAGCAGTGTTAACTATAGTCATTACAGAGTACATTAAATCTCCAGAAATTATTTACCTTCTAACTGCAAGTTTTTACCTTTTGACCATCTTAACCCATTTTGAAATACCACTATTTTTCTTCTTTCATGTTTTTCTTCCCTCTTTCTTAAAATCGTCCCTCCTTTTTCCATACACACTATGAGAGCCATCTCACTTTGCATTCTCCCTGTTGGTAGAGAAGTGAGACCAACCAACAGGAGATAAAGAAAGCGTGGCTGCACAAAGGAGATGCCAACTCTGCTTTAGAGGTCCCATGGCACCTGGTTACTGAAAAGGATTTCAGGCACAAATATTCCCAGATTGACTAAAATTGTGAGAGACAACCCATTCAACTGGAAAGAATTCAGAGGGAGCAAGTGTCTTAGCTACCTTCTTTATGACTTATTCTCCAAAATTAAAGGCTTGCAAAGTATATTTGTGTTATAAAGCTCTGTTTTTCATTTTGATTTTACAATAATTTCTGTCTACGTTTTATTTCTTTCTCAAAATCACTCTCTCACATCCGTTTTAGGAATTTTATCACTGCCCATTATTTCAAATTTTAATTTCCTGCCTTTATTCACCTTTAAATTAATTTCTTCACTCTTCCACTTTTCCTCTTGTAAATGTGTTTCATTTGAAATGTAATTAGCAAGTATTTTAGCCTGTTCTTAAAATATTTCATTATAGCTATTTATTTAAAAATCAATTTCAATGACAAATGACAACGTACAATAGATGTACCAAGTACTGCTTATTACACTTATACATTAATATAAACTAACATGATAAACAAATAACTAAAAAAATAGATATTGTGTGCTATTGTGGTAAATTTAAGTTATTTTTTAGAAAAGATATATATCACCCTTTAAAATTTTACAAGATAATATCTAGCCATTTTTACTAATCTCTCTATGGATTTAACTGTTGAAAAGAACTCAGCATTTTAACATTTTCATATTTAACTTTAAATACAGAAAACTTTTTTTGATTTATTTGAAATGTTTTTAAAGCTGCCATTATTTTGCTTTTACTGGACAATATTTGACCAAGTTTTGTTATTTACTGTTCTAAGCAAAATAACATTGAGGACTATGCTTCAAAAATGGCAGGTGGCGATGTTTGTCAGCTAGTTGAGCCTTATATCACACTTCTATTTTTTCACAAAAAGTATTGTAGTTTAAGAGAAGATAAAAAAGCTGTTTTTTTAAAATTTAATCTTGTATCTGAGGAGATTATTTGGTTTCATGAAAACCTAATTCTTAGGGTTTTCTTTGGCACAAAATACTGTGAAATGACAGGAAATAATGGTTTGGGAAAGTATACAGAACTATCCAAATTGATCCACACTTTAAAAATAAACCTATTTTTAAAGGCTACTTTTTAAAAACATTCGGAGAGTACTTTAATAAAACCTACAGATAATTTATTCTTTGTCAGCTTTAGACACTGAAAAATTTGATTAGAGCTGACCTAAATTCCTGTCCTTAGATATTCTGCCTAGACCATGTCTTATAAAAAGTTCCATGCCTCGCTTTCTTATTCTACTTCTCAATGCTTCTTGCACTAGTGCAACTTTGAGATTAACTATATAAAAGCTCAAATTTTTCATGCTGCCCTAAAACTATGTCCTTTGGGTGTGTCCTCCCATGTTGTCCCAGGTTTGGACAGTCCAGCAACATTTAAAATTAAAAAAAAAAAAAAACCCTGAAGCAATAGCTACTTAACACAAAGCCCTTTGTCAGGTCTAGCTTTATAGGAGGCAGTTAGAGCATTCAGAAAAATCTGTAACATGAGTCAACTTGGCTTTCTCAACAAACTGTATTTGTGCCCAGTCCCTAACTTTTGCTAGCATTCCACCAGAATGAATCCTAAATATGAGGATATTAATCTTATTACAGTTAAATAATAATCCATAATTTCTTATCTATTACTTGCAGAGTTCAGTGTTTTCACTTAGGTGTCCCTTTGTCTAGTGTGATGAACAACTTATAGGTGGGACAATTGGACCACCAAAGACCTTCCTTCTCCTGTCTCTTCCAGAGTATCCATGAGTACATTTCTGGAAACCAGTGATGTTATTTGGTTTTGGGTAGAGGATAGTGGCTATTCAGGCGTCAAACCTTAGTTAAAGAAGGTGCAGGGAAAAGTGTATGAGATTTTCTCTTCAATCTCTGGAAGTGACAACTATGGAATTTACAGTTGTGCTATGAAAGAATTCAGGACTTGTAATCTGAAAGATCTATACTTACCTCAAGTGACTGGAAAGGCAGTGGATAGATGGGAAACATCAGGAGGCACACAAGAATGCCTCTGAGCAAAGGAGAAGAGTGTATTTCAGCAAGTGACACCAGAGCCATCATGGGTCTTGAGAGAGGAAGATGTTTGTCCCTCTTATAGTGACTGTAAGAGATCTGGAATTATACGCATGTAGAACTTCAGAGAAAAACTGGTATTGGGAGAATCAAAATTATAATTTCCCTATTGCACGATTAATCGTTTCTAATATATTTGAGTCTTTTTATAAAATATTTTATTGGTGTTTACTAATGTGCTAAAGTGTAATTATGATAAAATGCTGAAGAGCTAAGCTGAACTGTTGGTATATTTCTCTAGTACTCCTGCATACCTTCCTTGTCTCTTCTTGCTGCCAATTTCCACATTCTAGAGTCATCTCTGACAAATCCCAGAGTCATCTCCAAATTATGAGCTAGATTAACTCAGCTAAATTAACTCATGTCAGTGAATCTAAGTAGCTTATGGATACCAATGACAATGAATATGCCCTGATAAAATTTCAGGAAAAGGAAAACTTGAGAAAGATTTTTTACTAAAGAGATCACTTAATAAATCATAGATTCATGAGGATGTATTTAAAAAGCACATACACAGTGCAATATTAAATATCTGATGCCTTGGAATTGGTGATTTCATGGAGTATTAAACTATATAGTTTATCTGAGTTGAAAAAAATGATTTTTCATACAAACTCAGGTGAGCTGTTCAGACTGAGCAGTGGTTCTACTGATCTACATTTTAATGTATTAAATAGCTTACAAACCTCTATAATTCATGCCAAATATTTTAGAACCTAAAGGATGATGGATAATCACAATTACAACTATAAGAATCGAATTTAACAGATTGAAAATATTTGCAAAAATCAATTAGAAAAATTATGACAAAACCTTAATCAATGTCTAGGACAACTGCATCTAGTTTGCTAAATTATAAACAGGTCTTTAAAAAAAGCAAAGAAATAAATGAGACTTAGACCAAAAGATATAGTATCTCAAAATTCCAGCTGGATTAGAATGCTATATCATAAATAATATATGCCTCTTTTCAAAAATTTTGGATAAGCACTTGTTGCTACAATGAAAAGACATCAGAATTAAATAACATTTTTTTTTTTTTTGCAAATGACTCATAATATTTTTCTTTTCCCATACCATGCATGGTTAAAAAATAATCCAATACCTTATAACCAAGAGTTGCTAATAAACAGCCAATTATATCTCAATTTAGCTAAAGAATGGGGCAATTACATTACTTTATAATATCTTATAATTTTGAAATAACAGAATTTCCCATTTAACTGATAATTGTTTTTATCTACTCATTTATACACAGTATTCTGCAAAAACCTACAATTGCACTTTTATTGCAGCAGCACACTAGGGTTCTAATATTCTTCTAAAATTAAATCATGAAATGAGACAAAAATCTCATTTTTTTTAGCAGTGATATGATCTTAGAAGTGGTACATATTTTCTTTTATGTTACGCAGTTAAGATAGAATAATTACGATTACCATCAGGCTACTTGCTTTGTAGGGGAAAACACGAAACTAAGCATGCTGTTCAGTTGGCCATGATCCAGCACTAAACACTTTCCTTGGAAGAGTAGTTATACAGATTCTACAAGTGTCATGGTTTCTATAGCTGATGCTGTAGTGAGATGGTTTCTATAGCTGATGCTATTAAAAGAGATATTACCTAACCATTCTTGGATTAATTGTACTCTCTGGATTATCAAACTATTTTATACAGAATCCTTATTTCTGGATCTCCAATAAAGTGTATTTCTGAGAAGTTATGTTTTCTAAGAAGTTATGTATGTATATTCATATAGAGACAGTTATAACTTTATGAAATTATAATATTAGTCAACATTTTTGAGAGTTTATTGTAGGAAAGTATATGTTTTGCATGGGTTAATTTGATCTTCACAATTATCTAATGCAGAAGGCATTACATTTTCCACATTTTACAGATGAGAAAGCCAAGACAGAAATATTAACTTGCTTAAAATTATTTAGCTAGAAACGACAAAGCCAGAATTCGAATTCAGTCAATAAGGATTCACCTGCCATGTAGAATAACACAAAATTTACTTAATTTAGAATCCCAGAGTTAGGTTCTAAGTCTGTAAAATGGTACTAACTACTGTGGGTTTTGGGGAAAAACAGTTAACAGTGATAAACTTGTTACCTCAGCTATAAAATGAGGAAATTCGGCTACGTGTGTGCTTATGAGTACTAGAAATTCCCTATTTGTTCTGTGGAAATTGGAGATAAGAAATCACTTGTACTATTTTGAAAAATGTCTGCCTGAATTTAATATTCCTTTGTCTCAGAGAAACATCTGATACTTGACACAGATCACGATGCAACTAAAGCTCCATGCTTTTTATTTCCACTTTCATGAAATGTAGTTGCCACTTTCAATACATTTTTCTAATGTTTTACCTTTAAATATGTAAAGATATAAAATACTGTCTGTATTCCAACTGTGTTGCACACGTGGTTATGCTCACCAGTCAAGGTCACTTCTTGATGCTGCCCAAATGTGTTACTTAATGTTGACATAGATATCAACCAAATTTAACTCAGTCAATATTAATCAATATTACCTGCCTATCTTTAAATCATTAGCACTCAAATATATGGTATAAAGGTAAAGGACACACTTTCACTTCTGCCTCAGTTGCCTAGAGTATGTCCAGGATTGAAATAGGTTGCATTATTTTCATAATCCATAAAGAGAAGCTTATACATCTTAATGGAAGGAAAAAGGAAACTCAACCATTTAGAAGACTATAAATTCTTAAAATCACAAAGGTAAAATGGATATTGGACTTGGGATCTCAGTGCGTAAGGAACAAAAGAAGTGTTATAACATGATTGGTCATAGAGCTCGCCCTTTAACCCAAAAATCTAGGACCAAGCAAGAACAGTGACCACTTCCTCTACAGGTGTGTATCTGTGCACATAGCTGTTAACATGAGCATCCCTGCTATCATCTAGTCTTATCTTCACAAGCTATTCATGTTTTTGCTCAGCTATTCAACATCATTTGATCAGGTTATGAACATCTTTTCAAAATTGGTAAAGGACTTGTCAGTTAATTCATTACATCTTCAATTATGTCAGTGTTTATCTTTTTACCTTGTAAATTTCTTTGTTCAGTTTTGTTTGTTTGACTAGATATCTAGGTCTGGGCCCAGACTGGTTCAATATATGATTATGACTAAATCTAGAGTCCTAAGTGCTGCGTTTTCAGTGGGCACACTATGAATTGCCATAATTTCAATCTGGAAAAAAAAGTGAAATATTTATACATAAGTCTCAGATTTGTTCATTTTAATTCCCATATGATTAATATTCTGTTTTAGAGATATTAAAACATATAACAATTTTCAGAAAACTACCAAATAAAAATTGCTACTTATTCAACCTGACAACCCCCTCTGAGAAACTTCAGCTAATGTAGTCCTAAAAAGATGCATTTCTGTATGGATTCTTTTTTGCACCAAATATTAAAATTTTATTCAATGGTTTGATAGCAACATTATACAAGTAAAATAAAGGTTACAATAAATTAAATTTATTGTTATGAATATTACCAAGTAATAATACTATTTTATAAATTTGAAAAAAAAGTCTACCCTATTGAATAAATTATTTCTTGACACCATATAGAGATAAATGAAATAGAGTCACCTATTGATTTATGGTTAGAGTCATAAAAATTAGCATTTGAAATTTTTTTTAAAGAAAGCGACATCTTTCATTGTCACTTTATTTCTAAGAGAAAAATATTTTTCCCTTAAAAATTGTTAAATCTTCATCAGAGCAAGTCTTTTTGCATTTAAAAATTATAGCATGAACATTTGTGGAACTCTGAGATCCTTTATTGAATATTACAATACATATTACATAAGATATATTAGCAATAAAATATTCCAAAAATATTAAAGCAAGATTTTAAATATCTAATATTAAAAGAAATCTAGCACACAGAAATCATTGTCACATTTCTATTTTCACATTAAAAGAGATGGTCCATGAGTTAACATAACTAAGGTTCTATGCTGCAAAGTTAAGATTCACTCAATAATGGGGTAAAAGAAATGGGGTAAAAGAATAAAAATGGAAATGTATAGGTAAAATAAAATTTTATTTTTATCTAAAAATTAAGTCTTATCAAACTGTACCCTGTGCCTGATAGGATAAATAATGAAAGAGCTCTGGTCAAAATAAGAGTAGATGAATACTGCGCTTGCCACCTCTCAAAATCACCCCAAAATTACAACTAATCTACAGAATAATGACCATTGAGAATTGCCTGAAGTCTATCTGAAAAGTCCTACACCTAAGGACATATAGACAAAGCCACCTTAAGACTGGTAGAGGGGCGGAGACAGAATGGGCTGGTTCCCATAGCCACAGTGTCAATTGAAAATTAGGAGGGATATCTCAGCTATGGAGGTCCCTCCTGAGGAATATCCCCTAAGAGGCCAGGGGTCTCAGTCCCGTATGGGATCCCTAGCCCAGGGCTCCAGTGCTTGGAAGAGAAGTCCCCATAACTTCTGACTGTGAAAACCAGCAGAGATGGTAGCTGAGTGAGACCAGGGCTGGAGTACCAGGTGTTCCTCTTAAAGGGCCCATGTATGGACTTACTCGCTCTGAGCTCTAGAGCTGGGGCAGCAGTACGAAAGGTGCCAGGGACATAGGGGCAGGGACTGAATTGTCTGGCTTCAGGGCAAGGGCGAGAGGGGCAACTTTCTCTGAGATAGAAGTATTGGCAGAATCTACTATTTCTTTGTTGTGTCCTCCCCATCCTGTGTGCAGATAAAGACAGCTGCCATATCTGAGTTTCCATCAATCTGGCTATCCTGCCCTGGTGATTTCCTGAGATCCTGCCCCACATAACTTGCAGACCTATCCAAGTCACTTCCAGTGCCTTTTCCATACAAACAGCCTGTCTTGGGTAATGCTGCAGACTTTCCTAAAATTTCCCCAAAGTTTGCAAACCCCAAACAAGCAGCATCTGGCCTCCATGTGCTCTGTACCACTTGCTGAGCAGCCTCAAGCCTGTCACTAGTGGAAGCCAGCCTTGTTTCTCCATTCAGTCTCTCTCAGGCACCTCCAAGCCTGTAACCACCTGTAGATCATTTTGTAGCTTATCCCAATGACCCTGGGCAGGGCATAGGCAGTGGCTAAACTTGGCCTGCAGTGGGGCCACTCCCAAGAGGCCCCAGAACTAACATACTTGTGTCCGGCTTCAGACAACACAAGAATACTACCAACAACCTCAACAAAAGACACACTCAAACACTGATCAGGAACCAGAGCCCTGCTAAAGTGAATCCTGCTTTGTAGGGTCAGCTCCTGCACACAGCTTCTCCATTGTGGTCACCAATCAGTCCTCAAAATGAGTCAGCCTAAAGATCAATCCCTCCCATTGACATGCAAACAGAAACCAAGGCTCAACTCCAGCAAGAGGACAAACATAACCCATACAACAGACACATCTGTAGCATCTGACTCAGGTTGTGAGAGAGATTCTGCTATGTTGGGTGTCCTGTAGGTGTCCCCACAGGACACCTACAACATAAGACCATTCTTCCAAGACCAGGAGACATAACAGTACTACCTAATACATAGAAACAAACCCAGAGAGGCAGACAAAATGCAGAGACAAAGAAACATGCCCCAAATGAAAAAAAAAAAAAAAAAAAAAAAAAGCTTCAGAAAAAGAATAAAACAAAATGGAGAGAAGCAACCTACCAGATGCAGAGTTTAAAACACTGGTTATAAAAACTCTTGATGATCTCAAAGAGAACTTCAACAAAAAGATAAGAAACAAAAATGGAGATAGAAAACCATAAAAATCCAGTCATAAATGAAGAATACAATAACTAAAATAAAGAATACATTAGAGGAATCAACAGTAGATTATATGAAGCAGAAGTTCAAAACAGCTATTTAGAAGATAACATAACAAAACGCTCAATCATAACAGCAACAAGAAAAAAAAAAAACAGTCCAAAAAATGAGAATGTTTTAAGGGGTCTCTGAAACAACATCAGCATACAAACATTTGCTTCATTGGGGTACCAGAAGGAAAAGAGAGAGAGAGAGAAATTGAAAACCTATTTGAAGATACAATGATGGAAAACATCCCTAACCTGGCAAAGAAACAGACATACAACCCCAGAAAGCACATCCCAAACAAGATGGACCAAAAGAGGCTCACGCCAAGACACATCATAATTAAGACACCAATATTTAAAGTTAAAGAGAGAATCTTAAAAGCAGAAAAAGGAAAGCAGTTAGTTATCTACAAGAGAGCTCCCATAAGACTGTCAGCTGATTTTTCAACAGAAACTTTGCAGGCCAGAAGGAACTGGCAGAAAATATTTAAAATGATAAAAAGGAAGGACCTATGGTATTTATCTTTCTCTGGCTGACTTATTTCATAATAATAACCTCTAGGTCCATCCATCCTGTTGCGAATGGGAGGATTTAATTTGTTTTAATGGCTGAGTAACGTTCCATTGTATATATAAACCATACAATTTAATTTATATGCAGAACCTAAGGAACAAAAAGAACAAACTAATCAAAAACAGACTTGCAGCTTTAGTGTACAATTTGGTGATGGACAGAGGGAAGAGAGTTTGAGAGACTGGCCAAATGGGGTGAAGGGTTAAAGAAGTACAAATTAGTAGTTGATAGATGGTCATGGAGATGGGGAACATAGCATAGGGAATGCAGTTAGCATTAATATGTTGGATAGGTAGAGGGACAGGGGAGGGAGGGAGCAATTAGGAGGACTGTTTTATGAAATATATAATATTCAGAAAATGTACTGTATACTTGAAACTAATTGAAATAAATAAATTTTAAAAAGCAAGGAGCTATGATCAAGATTATTCTACCCAGCAAAGCTATCATTTAAAGAGCTTCCCAGACAAAAAAAGTTAAAAAGGAGTTCATCTCTACCAAATAAGTATTGCAAGAAATGTTAAAGAAACTTCTTTAAGAAAAAATATAATAATAATATGAATAAAATATTAATAACTACATATCTATCAATAATTACTTTAAATGTAAATAGATTAAGTGCTTTTATCAAAAAGCATAGGTGGCTGAATGGACAGGAAAACGAAACCTTAAAAATGTTACTTACGAAAGACTCACTTCAGATTGAAAGACAAATAGACTAAAAGTAAAGGGTAGGAAAAAGGTATTTCATGAAAATCGAAACGGACAAGAAAAAGTTGGGATAACAATACTTATATCAAACAAAATAGACTTTAAAATGAAAGCTATAACAAGAGACAAAAAAGAACACAGTAATACTACTCTTGTGTATTTACTTGAAGAAACCAAAAACACTGCTTTGAAGGGATATGTGCATCTATATGTTCATTGCAGTGTTATTTACAGCAGCCAAGATATGGTGGCAACTTGAGTATCCATTATTAGATGACTGGATAAAGAAGAGGTGGTGTATGTATATGTGTGTGTGTGTGTATATTGTGTGTGTATATATATAGTGTGTGTGTGCGTATATATATAAAGAATGTCATATATAAGAATGAAAATAAAATCTTGCCATCTTTAATAATATAGATGGACCTAGATGGTACTGTGCTAAGTGGAGTAAGTCAGAAATAGGTAAATGCATTATGATTTCTCTTATATGTGGAATCTAGAAAACAGGATCAGTGAACCAATAAAACTGAAACAAGCTCATAATACAGAAAGTGTTTTGCCATATTTGGGGTGGGTTGAGAGAATGGATAAATGTGGGGAGGTGATTAAGAGGTATAAATTCGTAGTTACAAAACAGTCACAGGGATGTAGAATGTAGGTAGTATGGGGAATATAGTCAGTGCTATTATAATAACTATGTATAGTATCAGGGTACTGGATTTATTGGGGAGATCACTTTGTAAGTTTTATAAATGTTAAATCATTGTGTCATACTCCTAAAATTAATATAATATTTTATGCCAACTATAATTGAAAAACATTTTTAAAAAGGATGAAAATAAAATTAATTGGTATAAGTTATACTTCAACAATTTCTTTTTTTTTTTTTCTATAGAATCTAAGAATAAAATGCTCACATGAGCAGCACAGGACCTCTCCTTACTTATGATACTAATCAATTGTTTTCTTGAAATTACTAGAAAAGCTTTATTTGGGTAATATATAATTTGTCTGAGTCTGATTTAACAATAAATCCTTAATCTAATTCTTTGTGTTAGCTCACACAGTTATCCGTTGATAGAATCAAAAGGTCTATAATGTAGTTTTCATAGAAAAGCTTTTATTTTATTCTCAGTAACACATTTCAGGACAGTAACTGAGCTAATGGATTAGGAAACTTTCAGAAAATGTGACTCGGTGTTAACACCAGTTGACTTCAGGTATTTATAAAGAAAATACTTTAAAAAAAAATTTCAAATGCTAAATATAGTTGATCCTTGGATTACTTCCTCTTAGTCTATAAATTAAAAACATTAATGAAGAAAGATCAGAAATGTACTTGATTAATTTCTATTTAGAGGGGAACCTAAATAAGAATATCCCAAGTACCAGCCTAAATCAGAATCACACCCAGCTTATCATACAGTATACTTAGATTACTCCAATAATTCTTCATAGCCATACTAACGCTCTCCTTAATCAAAGTAAGACTTCCACATTTCCAAGCCAATTCTTGAGGAAAGAACAAGCATTTAAACTGTCATTGTATATAACAATTGGAATTCAGTTATTAAAACCCCTTCTTGTGAATATTCATAGACTTTTGATAAGTATCCCATTAGAATAATGGTTCGGTCAGCTGCAATACTGTTTATAATTTTAAAGACTTTAATGTTGCAATGAAAGAGCAATATTTTTTTTCATTTAAAACAGAATAGTCCTGAAATAACTGAAGACTAATCAAGAGACCTATTTTTTCTTCCATTTGTATATTTTCCACAAATTGGATTTTATTAGACTATTTAATCAAATAGTTTCTTTAAAACAACTTATATAATGTGAAAAATCCTCTTGCCTCCTGTTATTATTGTAATTTATATGTACTTGCTGTGACACAAAAGGCAATAGACAATGCTCCTTTGTACTATAACCATGACCCAAAAGAGTCAGCGAGGCCTACAAACACCTTGATATTTATAGCTATACAACAGCTTGAACAATTACAAATACGAAAACTTCCTAAATCTTCTAAGACTACTAACATTGATGAATCAGAGTCCACTTGTCTAAAAGTTAGCAAATTTCATGAAAAATTTCACCAATACTTATTTGCTTTGTGGCAATAGATATGTGTTAACCTAATTTTGAGATAACTGGGAAGTACAGACTGTTCATTGAAAGACACCACTGAAATATTAGACAAAGTTTGTCTTATGAAATTTTTAAACCTAACTTACCTTGCAGCATAAACATAAGCGTCATAAGTACCAGAAAAAAAAAGCTCAAAAATCAACATTGAATCCATTAAATATTCAGCAAAGTACTCTATTTAAACACTGAGATGTTATCCAAAGTGACCACAACCTGAATAATTTCATAAAAAAAATTAGGAACCAAGTAATAATATCTAGAGAATCTGAACATGATTTATGAAAGTAGGAGGTTCTTTTATAAAATAGGCCTAAGAACATTGCTAAGTGGTTAGATAATAAACAGTATTGAAAAGCTTCAAAATACCTTTATCCTTTTTTTCATACAGTAGACAAACTGATTAAGATATTTAAAGCATAACCACATTACTCATAACCCTTGTGGAATCTTACTTACCACGCAGTACTGCCATGAACACCGTGCTGTACAGAGTGGATTTCCTCTTGGAGATGAAAGAATTTACACCCCAGCTGCTGCGTAGGATGCTCTCAGCCTTCTAAATTGCCTTCACCTGAAGAGAGCTGCTTTGCTGTGGTCCCATGCTCTTTTGAAGAGTAATTCACATCCAGTGACTGGTCACTGAGGAAGTATCAAGACCTGGTCTGGTCATATCCAATTCAGGACAACTTTTGAGGCCACCTTAGCATGCCTGTGAGATCAGCTAAAATTTTGTTTGATTTTATCACAGCCCAGCTTCTCTGCCCAGGCTTGTTGCCTCCCCTTCCCAACAGACCGGATGCTGACTGACTGGGCTTTCTGCCTGCTAATCTCAGAGCCTGCTTTCTAGGGAACCTGACCAGCAACACCTGTCACCTGTTGATGTTCACATAAAACTGCAGGTCTTTAAAATTGCACTCTACTTCACAGATATTCAAATACTTGTAGAGTGATGGAAAGTGGGATGAACTACTGTAACATTTTTCAAGACAACTTTCTAGAGATTTTCAAAACTACAGGCAGGAAGGTGTAAAATCTGAATTATTTCCAGATGCTGGCAGTTAAGAATAGCATAATTACTATATTGCTATGATGCCAAATTTCATTGTATTAAAAGGTAAAGGAAAACTTTATGGAGATGTGGAGACAAGTTGGGAAATATGATTATTTTTGATAGTGCAGCAACTGGGTAAAAGCAATTGTTTCTCAATGCTCTGATTAAGCTATCCCTCAAAAATCATAATGAATATACTGCTTATCTGAGTACATAAAAATATTAAGCACATTACAAGGTATTGTATAAGCAACACTGGATACAGAACAACCTAAACGATTGATGATTTCTTTAAAAATTCTGGCTAATCAAATTTCCCAGGAACATATCTAAATATCATGAATCAAAAAGACTTGATAAAACTCTGTTAGCTGGTGGGATCATAGTCAAAAGCAAGTGGCCTCAGGTGACCTGACCCTAATAATGAATAGTATTGAAAAAACACAAAGTAAAATAAAATATTCACCTTGCTGTTACTCATTTGCGAAGCTAAATTTATGAAGAGTTTCTGAAAATACATTATGCATGTATTCATTCATTCCTTATATTTGGCAAGTAATATTATAGTGTCGTAGAGAACATAAACCAAATATAAGACAGGCTTAGTCCTTAAAGAGCCTTTATTCACATAATGAGAAATATCGTAATCAGAATAACAACCTCAGTAACTACTATAGTCGTCATTTACTAAATGCCACTTTTTGCCAGGAATCGGGCTATGTAATTTATGTACATTGCTTTTAATTCACATCAGCGTTGATGCTATTTACCCAGCTTAATAAATGATGAACTATAGAAATGAAAATACATATATCTCTTGCCTAATATTTCCCAGATAATCATTAGCAGCTTTTGGATTTGAAATTAAGTACATATGACCCACATGCCAATTCTTACTTTGTTACCATTCAAAACTGATTCATGAAATGTTTAAATAGTAATATAAAGAAATTAACAATTAGATTCCAAAATAACTAATAAAGATAATAAACATTCAAGGGGTTAAGGCAGAAATCGAGGAGATGTTGAGAAAAGATTCTTTTTTCTTTTCTTTTTTTTTCTTTTTCTTAGGAAAGTCTTGATTTCTTCTTTAACAAAAATTTTTTAAAATATAATTACTTTGGACTCTTTGGTTATGCAAAGAGAAAACAGAGATGAGGTTCTTACTTTAAAACATTATGAAAAAACATGGAGGAGTGAGAGATGTCCTCAAATCTCTCCCCTTGAAACAATAATAAGCTGAACATCTAAAACTGAACAAAAAACACCCAAACTGCACACCAGCATGTCTGAACATGGGATCTGTGCATAAGAGCTACCACAGGTCAGAACTTTGGATATCAGGCGGTGGACTGGGACAGATAAAGAACCTGCCTCTCATAGCCACCAGAGCTCCTTGCAGGAGGAGGGGGAAGGGCGAAGGTGCGGCGACTTCCCTGGTTAACCCTGCCTGGAAGTCCTAGGACTTTTCTATGCAGCTGGTAGCAGGGCTCAGTCATCAGGGCAGAAAGCAGAGAAGCAGGACTGGACAACATAGAAATAACAGTTGAGTTTTACTGGTCCTGGTTGCAAAACCGAGGCTGAGCTGCAGCCCCTAAACCCCAACCCATAGGGCCTACCCCCCATACCTCCAAGACCAATCACCACAGAGCCCCTGGGGAATCTGAGCAAAAGCTGTGGAGATGAAAGCTACCTCTTTCAGCCTCTGGAGCTCCCTGCAGGAGGAGGGGGAAAGAAGAAGGTGCAACGATTTTCCTGAACAACTCTGCCTGGAAGTGCCGGGACATCTCTATGCAGCTGACAGCAGGGCTCAGTCATCAGGGCAGAAAGCAGAGAAGTGGGATGGGACCGCAGAGAAACAACAGCTGATTTCTACCAGTCCTGGTTGCAACCCAGAGGGCCCTTCTCCCCATACACTCCAACATAGATCACCACGGAGCCACAAGGGAATCTGAGCAAACACTGCTAGCAAAACTTTGCTAACACTGACAGGGACTGAAACTGAGAGCAGCAAGTGTGATTAAAATCTATAAGAAAATAAAAGGTGTTAGGCTCTATGTAAAGCAGGGATCCAAGAGGCTTAGATGCCACCTACCTGAAACTAAAAGAAAAATGCCTTCTTTGCAGCAGGCTAAAGGGAGAGATTTATGTAATAAATCTTCTTTCTGGAAAAACTACAGAATACACTTCCATTAATACCCAAGCAGAGAAATGGTTGATTAAACACCATTAACAACCAAGGTGGCAAGGCATCTCAGAAAGAAAAAGAAAAATCTCCAGAAAATGAGCTTACAGACATAGAAATACGCGACTTAAATAACAGAGAATTCAGGTTGATACTTCTGAAAAAACTCAGTGAGTTCTGAAACAACTAAATAAACAACATCAGAAATTGCAAAAACAGATAGATGAACAGAGCAAGGAGATTGAAACCCTCAAAAAAGAAACAAATAGAACTTATGGAGATAAAGGACAAGTTGCAAGAGTTGGAAAATGAAATAGCAAATTTGAGAAATAAAGTTGACCAAATTGAAGAAAAGATCAGTGATATTGAAGACAGAAATCTAGGAATAAATCAAAAGGAAGAAGAGAGAAACCGAAGAATAAAAAATAATGGAAGAGAAATACAAGAACTAGCTGATATCATCAGAAGAAGAAACATAAGAATATTGGGCATTACCGAAGACGAAGAAAAGGAGCAGGGACTAGAAAGCATTTTCAGAGAAATAGTGAATGAGAATTTCCCAAATCTAAGGAATGAGCTGGAACTTGGAATTCAAAAAGTCAACAGAACACCCAATTATCTCAATCCAAAAAGACCTTCACCAAGGCACACTGTATGAAAGTTATCAAAAATCGATGAAAAAGATAGAATTCTTAGGGCATCCAGAGAGAAGAAAACAGTAACGTATAAAGGAAAACCCATTAGATTATCATTGGACATCTCAGCACAGACCTTACAAGCCAGAAAGGAATAGGATCAAATATTTAAACTATTAAGTGAAAGGAACTACCAGAATAATGTATCCAGCTAAGCTCTCCTTTGTATATGAAGAAGACATACAAAAATTGAGGGAATTCTCCACTGTGAGGCCTGCACTATAGGAAATTCTGAAAGGGGTCAGCTCACTTAAAACAAAATAACAACAACAACAAAATACATAATTAGGAAGCAGAGGAGTGCAACCCTTTCTAAGAACAGGGCATTATAAGCTTAAATAATAAAAAGAGAATTGCTATTGTAAGATAGTAATGAACGTTCAGCATACATAGAAACAAATTGAAGTAACAATGACTGAAGAGGGGAGAATTCAAAGATCCAAATTCACAAAGGGGAAAGGAGATAAGGCATGCACAGAAGAAAATGGATGACTGTGTGCGTGTGTATGTATGAGTGTGTGTGTGTGTGTATCTCTTTTTTCATATTTGTAATGGTAACCATGCACAAGAGTCAGAACTGAAGTATATAACATAAAACAAGAAGAATCAGAGGCAAAACTCACAAAAGCCAACCAAAATAAAGAAAACAGAAACACAAGGACAAGGAAGCAGTGAAAACACCGAGCTACCAGAAAGCAAAAGATAAAATGGCTATAAGAAGACATCATATTTCAATAATCACCCTAAATGTAAATGGACTGAACTCACCAATAAAAAAGGCACAAAATTGCAGAATGGATCAAAAAACAAATCCCAACCATATACTGCCTCCAGGAGACACATCTCAGCTCCAAAGACGAATATAGACTCAAAATGAAAGGGTGGAAAATGATATTTTAAACAAATGGCATTCAGAGAAAAGCAAGAGTAGCAGTACTAACATTGGATGAAACGGACTTCAAGAAAAAAAAGATAAAGAAAGATATGGAGGGACACTTCATAATGATAAAGAGAATCATGAATCAAGAAGTCATAACACTTACTAGTATCTATGCTCCCAATTAGGGAGCCCTGAAAAATGTAAAGCAATTACTAACAGAACTAAAGGAAGAAATAGACAAAAACACTATTGTAGTAGGGGGCCTAAATACCTCATTAGTGGATATGGACAGATCATCCAAACAGAAAGTCAATAAGGAAATAACATCCTTAAATGACATATTGGACAAACTAGACATAATTGACATATACAGAACCTTCCACCCAAAACTGCTGCTTATACATTCTTCTCTAGTGCACATGGAACATTCTCAATAATTGACCACATACTGGGACACAGAAATAGCCTCAACAAATGTAAGAAGATTGAAATCATACCAACCATATTCTCTGATCATAATGCTTTGAAACTATAGATCAATTGCAAAAAAAAAAGTCAGGAAGAACCACAAATACATGGAGATTAAGCAACATGCTACTGAAGAATAACTGGGTCAGAGACATCAAGAAATACATAGAAACAAATAAAAATGATAGTACTACATATCAAAACTTTTTGGACACAGCAAAAGCAGTCATAAGAAGACAGTTCATATCATTACAAGCCTATCTCCCAAAACAAGAATAAACACAAAGAAACAACCTAACACTTCATCTTAAAAAACTAGAAAGGGAAGAACAAATGAGGCCTAAAGTCATCAGAAGGAGAGAAATAATCAAAATTAGAGCAGAAATAAATGAAACTAAAAACAAAAAACAATAGAAAAATAAATACAACCAAGAGCTGGTTCTTTGAGAAAGTTAATAAAATTGACAAACCCCTGACTAGACTCACTAAAGAAAAAAGAGAAAAGACACAAATAAACAAAATTGGGGGGGGGGGCAAAAGAGGGGAAATTATGACTGACATCGCAGAAATACAGATCATGCAAAACTACTATGAAAAAGTATCTAACACCAAATTTAATAACCTAGAAGAAATGGACCAGTACTTAGAAAAATACAACCTTCCAAGACTGAATCAAGAAGATCTGGAAAATCTAAAAAAAAAAAAAAACTGATCGGCAGTATGGAAATTAAAACAATCATCAAAAACCTACCAAAAGGTAAAAGTCCAGGACCAGATGGCTTCACCAGTGAATTCTACTAAACATTCAAAGAAGATTTCATACCTATTCTCCTCAATCTCTTCCTAAAAATCAAAGAGGAAGCAATACTTCCCAACTCATTTGATGAAGCCAGAATTACTGTGATACCAAAATCTCATAAGGATAACAAATAAAGAAAACTACAGACCAATATCTCTCATGAACACATCCAAAAATCCTAAACAAGATACTAGTGAACTGAAAAAGTAACATATTAAAAAGATAATACACCACAATCAGGTGAGCTTCATCCCAGGGGCACAGGGATGGTTCAACATACACAAATCAATTAATGTGATACACCACATAAATTAAAAAATAAGAATCATATGATCATTTCAATAGATGTAGAAAAAACCTTTGACAAGATACAGCATCCATTTATTATCAAAACACTTAACAAAATATTTATAGAAAAAAGCGCCTTAACATAATAAAGTCATTATATGACAAAACCTCAGCCAACGTTATACTTAATAGTAAAAAACTAAAAACCTTCCTTCTAAGATCAGGAACAAGGCAAGGCTGTCCACTATCGCCATTGTTATTCAATACAACATTGGATGTCCTGCCAATTGCAATCAGGCAAGAGAAAGATATAAAAAGCATACAGATAGGAAATGAAGAAGTCAAACTGTCACTTTTTATGGATGACATGATTCTATATATAAAATCCCTAAAGACTCCACAAGAACACTACTACAAATAATAAGCAAATACAGTAAAATCTATGGATAGAAATCAATGTTCAAAAATCCATAGCATTCCTATACTTTAATAATGAAGCATGAGGGGAATAAAAAGTGAAAAAAATAATTCCTTTTGAAATGGCTACAAAAAGAATAAAGTAGGAATAAATTTAATGAAACATGTCAAGGAACTATATAATAAAAACTATAAGCCCTATTAAAAGAAATCGAAAAAGATTGCAAACAAATGGAAGGATATTCCATGTTCTTGGATTGGAAGAATCAACATAGTTAATATGACCATATTGTCTAAAGCATTATACAGATTTAATGCAATCCTCATCAAAATCTTATCAGCATTTTTTAAAGAAATAGAACAAAAAAACATCAGATTTTTATGGAAGCACAAAAGACCCCAAATTGCTAAAGTCATCCTGAGAAAAAAGAATGAGGCTGGAGGCATCACTCTGCCCAACTTCAAATTATACTACAAAGCGACAGTAGTCAAAACAGAATGGTATTGGCAGCAAAACAGACATACAGACCAGTGGAACAGAATCCAAAAGTAAAACCATATTTATATGGGCAAATAATTTTCAACAAAAAAGCCAAAAACATACAGTGGAGAAAGGAAAGCCTCTTTCAATAAATGGTGCTGGGAAAATTGGAAGACCACCTGCAAAAGAATGAAACTAGACTATTATCTATCACCACATACTGAAATTAACTCAAAATGGAATAAGGACCTGAATATAATACCTGAAACAATAAAATGTATATAAGAAAACATAGGAACTAAACTCAAGGACCTTGGACTTAAAGAAGATTTTATGAATTTAACCTCAAAGGCAAGGGGGGGAAAAGCAAAAATAAATGAGTGGGATTACATCAAACTAAAAAGCTTCTGCTCAGCAAAAGATGTCATCAACAAGATAAAGAGCCAGCTATCCAAATGGGAAAATATATTTGCAGGCAATGCCTCCAAAAAGGGCCTAATGTCCAAAATATACAAAGAATTCATACAATTCAATAACAACAAAAAAACAAATTTTCCAATCAAAAAATGGGCAGAGGAACTAAACAGATACTTCTCCCTAGAGGACATACAAATGGCCAACAAATATATGAAAAGATGCTCAACATCACTAGCTGTTAGGGAAATGCAAATCAAAACCACAATGAGATACCATCTCACACCTGTTAGAATAGCTATAATCAACAGGACAAGTAATAACAAATGTTGGAGAAGATGCGGAGAAAAAGGAACCCTCATACACTGCTGGTGGGAATGCAAACTGGTACAGCCACTATGGAAAACAGTATGGAGGTTTCTCCAAAAACTAAGAATTGATCTACCATATGATCCAGCAATCCCACTATTGGATATTTACCCCATAGACCTGAAAACTCATATCCAAAAAGATATTTGCACACTGATATTTATATCAGCATTATTCACTGTGGCCAGGACATGCAAGCAACAATATCGAAGTGTCCTACAATAAATGATTGGCTAAAGAAGCTGTGCTACTTAACTCAGCCATAAGAAGAGATGAAATATAGCCATTTGCTACAACATGGAAGGAACTCGAGATAATCATACTAAGTGAAATTAAGCAGACAGAAAAAGTTGATAATCACATGACATCACTTATATGTAGGATATAAACCTAAAAGCAACAAATGAACAGGACAAACAGAGACTTAGGGACATGGACAATGGACTAGTGGTTACCAGAGGATAGTGGGTAGTGGAGGAAGGGAGAGGTAAACTGGGTAAAGGGAGTCAAATATAGGGGACAGGGGGAGGGTGAAGTGGGTAAAGGAGATCAAATATATGGTGGCTGGTGGCTGCAGACAATTTGACTTCAGGTGGTAAACATACAATAGAATATATAGATGTCAAACTATAATGTACACCTGAAAATTATATAATTGCATTAACCTATGTTACTCCAATAAAATTAATTTAAAAAATTATAAAACTGAAATGTTCGGACATACATATAGAATAAAAATATAAATTTATTGGTTATAAAATATATATTTCAGAAGATAAATATATGTACATGTATATACATTTCCCAGAAATTTGCCCATCGACCAGGATTATACATTGGATATCAACTAAAATGCAAAGAGACCCTCCTTCGCCTTATGCTGTGGTAGAAGCTGAAATGGTCCAAACAAGAAAAGCAGGCACCCTGACCTAATGTGCTGCATCTTCATAGATAAAGCTATTCAATATTGAATAATTTATACTTTGAAAAATGTATTGTTGTTGATTTTTTGGGTTCTGATAGGCTATCCAGTTGTAGGAGGAAAAATGCTCAAAGCCAACTCTATAAACAGAGAGATTTGAAACTTTTTTTTCAGTCTGACCTAAGAAAGTTGTCTTTCCTTACTCTATCATCCACACAGAAGTTAGTTCTAAAGGCAAATGAGGCATGAACTCTGCATGGTAGATGTAGGTAAAAGAGATTGCTCTCTGAAGAGGGTGCTCGCCAGAAGTCATAAAATGGGCACATATTCTAAAGAGATGCACCCTGGTGCATTCTAATTTTCATATACATTTTTAAACTATTTGGTAATTATTTGTTTTGTCATTTTCATGCGCATGCCAATCTCTTTACTATGATGTCATATGTTCAATCATTATACTTTTTTTTTTTTCTGTCATTATACTTTGGAGAACAATCTCACCAGTCAGATGATTGATATTTTTATCATCAAATGAAAAAAGTCAAGTAATACTACCATATAGTAGCCCTTAAATGAGTGAGAGTTCTCAAGTGGGTTCCAAGAGACATCATGTCAGAATCTGCTAACTGGGAGAGAAGGGTGGCTAAGCAAACGACGACTTATAAGGTTTTATTATTTTTCAATAATATCCAAATTAGCTAAAGCTTAAACTAGGTTAAATTTTCTTCATAATCAGAGATGCAAATTCCATACATTGGTCCTACGATATTCACGTTAACTAAAAACCAGCTTGGAACGGTCACCCCGGGAAGGTCAGTATTCATAAGGCTGTGCTTTGTACACATCTCCAGGGTTAATGTGTTAGACTCCTGTCTCAGGCTCTTGCTTCTTGCTACCTCTTCTGTGAAGTAACATTGCCTAGTATGAGCTAATGACAGGGAAAGCCTTTGTTTTATAAATAGAAAAAAGTAAGTAAGATACTTTCAAAATTTAGCTTCAGGGAACTGGTGTTTCTAGACATGTTATTGTTATAATAGAAACATTTCAGAAAAAAAGACACAATGCAAAATTATATAAAATAAGTGAGATTGCACATAACTTGTTTAATTGGTTGTTGCAATTCTAATTATATAATTGAAGAAAAGACAATTTGGGTAACTAGGACACACTCCCAAAATATAAAATCAACATTATATTTTCTCTTCTGTTAATAACTAATATGGCTGAATATATTAATGACTACTTATTTAGCTAAATTATATTATACAAACTAAATATATAGCCCTCCTATTTTTGTTTGCATCCAAATATAATACTGCAACCCACGAAACACAGCTAGAAGCAATTTTTGCTTATTTCACTATAAATAATAATAAAAAAACATAAATGTCTTCTTGAATTCCATAAATTTTGATATTGTTAATCACAGAAAATTATATTCATTTTAAATTTGCTTAATGAAGCCCTAAGAGAGGGCAATAACTTTAGCTTTGATGATAATTTCTTACATTTACATTTCTGAAATAATGACATTGAAGCATTCATTAGAAACAATATTAATTTTTAAGGTAGGCGGGCTAAAAGCACAGATAGCAGATATTTACAGTATATTTCCTTCTAGCCAGTTATTCAAAGAATAAAGAGTAAAGGCAATTTTTAGTGAGGCCCTTTTATCATATTTTACTGTATGTTTCTATTTCTCTCAAATTTCATTGAATAATTTGGTGTTAGATATTTCTATTAATAAATGGTTTCTTTAGCAGCAGCCTTTCTGATTTCCTGGCCACTTCACTTAAACTTCAAAGTTATTACATTAAAAATAAAGGCCACTTTCTGTTCTAATCTTGCTCTTCTTTTTTGTGGGCATTTTCCCATTAGTAGCATTATGCATGTAATTTTCCAAACTTGAATCTGTAGAGTCATTATTCTATCTTCCATTTATCTATCCTTTTATCCTCATTAAATAATTGGTATCACAATTTTTCCCTTTTTCCAACTCTCCAAGCAACTTAGTCTACCACTAGAGTCTTCCTTAGCCTACTTGGTAAAGCTCTATACACCATGGTCTCTCTCTCTCTCTCTCTCTCTCTCTCTCTCTCTCTCTCTCTCTCTCTCGCTCTGAACATGTATAGTATAACTGCATATATTATAATAATTGAAGTCTGATAAACCAAAGGTTGATGCCTGGCTC
The DNA here is from genome assembly GCF_014176215.1 of Rousettus aegyptiacus. Lineage (NCBI taxonomy): Eukaryota > Metazoa > Chordata > Mammalia > Chiroptera > Pteropodidae > Rousettus > Rousettus aegyptiacus. Next base: position 31,044,715 of record NW_023416286.1, read on the forward strand.
CAGCCCCGAGGTGCTAATGTGAACTTAAGGAAATGATATTATATCTCTAAGACACAATTTCCTCCTCTGAAAAATAAAGAAATAGTACTGATCTTCTAGTGCTCTGGCAATTAAATAAATGATTGCAGAGAAAGCAGATTGGACAATACCTGTCAAATGCAAAGCACTATACAAATCTTCCTCCTCAACACCATCATCGTATCTTTGCACTAATGCTTTTCCTGCCACATATTATTTGTGGTCATGACTCAGCAGGCCTACTGGATTTTCACATGTTACCAGATTCATCTCCATATTCTCAGCATCTAAACATAGAATCTTGCACAGGTAGGAGCTCAATCCATGTTTCTCAAATGTATTCATGTCAATAAACTACAATGCTTTCTTGACATGTTCTTTACGTAATTAAAGGCCTTTCTCATGTTCATTGTTTTGCTCACTGAAAAACTACACGAAGATCAAATTTATAAAATAAAAAAGGTTCAATTAATAAGTTAATAATTCACTATTTTTAAAATTTTTATTTATTGAACTAAATTGATTTTACATTTGTTAGTAGATGTATATTTATCTATCTATCATCTATCTATCTATCTATCTATCTATCTATCTATCTATCTATCTATCTATCATCTATTTATCTATCTTCTAGAATTCAATAATTATATATTTTCTACGATCTGGTCTATAATCATACATTTTTACAGAGATAGTAACCAGAAAATTGTCAATGTTTGATTCCATATGTAGCAAAAGAAAATTAAATATTATCCTCAGCTGAATTATCTATTGTGGATGTGAGATAAGATGAAAAATCAGGGTGCCAACGATGCTTATATCAGGAAATAAATAGATTAGCACTATATATAACTGGAATAATTTTTTTTTTAGTGTTTTTCTCTCTGAATCACTCTGCTCTTTTCTCTTTTGTATCAAACCTGTTCACTCTCTGATATACGTTTGAACTGAGAGTTACCATATATATTCTTTGATAAATTAGATACTATTTCTTTATGAAAGATAGAAAGTCTTGTATCAAAAACAAATATTATAGCAACCTATACCTAGAGGGAATATGAGACAGACAGTCCATTTAATTCCCTTTATAGTTGAATAAAAAGAAAAAAACACATGAGATCAAGAAACCAAATTCTTGTGAGCTTTTTATTGACTGTGACATAAGCCTATTAGAAAGCCTCTTCGCTATTCGGTCCCTGCTGCTAACACAGTGTAAAGTTATTGCCAAAAGAGAAATTGTTACAAAGATAATGCAAAGGATTCAAGGCAAATAGGAATCAACCTCCTTTCCCACAAAAAGTTCTTTCTGTCTTTCTGCTTTTTGACTTCCTCCCTCCTTTGAACCTCCCTCCATTCCTCTCTCCCTCTTTCTCTTCTTTTCTTTCTTCCTTCTTCCATTACTTTCTTCTTTCCTTTCTTTTGTCTTGACTGACAAACTCAGAAGAACTTTATAGATTTTGTTTTAAGTAGATATTTATGAACATGATTAATTTGCAATTACATCACAATCGAATTATTTTCCATTTAATTAATTAATTATTTAATTTATTGATTTATGTGTGCATGTGTATGAGTGTGTGTGCGTGTGTGTGCACAAAACATACATTGTAACTTTCTCTTCACTGTTCTGTAAATATATTCTTTCACTTTTGCAGTCCTAATTCAAATGCCACACCTCTAAGATAACCTTCCCGAGTCATTGTCTCCCTGCCTCTGTTATTTACTGTATTGTAGTTTACCTATTATATGTGCTTGTTGCCCTGTCGGGTTGTAATTTTTGGAAGAAGTTATTTATCCTTGCACATTAAATAGGATAGCATCATGTAAATAATGCTTTATAATTTACAGAACTGAGTTGAATATAATAACGCCTTTACTTTAACCCCTTTTCTCTATCATAAAGTTTTTCTTATTTTGAGATAAAGCCACAGAATACAGTCTATTGATGAAAATTTCAGACCATGTTTATTTTAGTAACCCTGATAATGACATTTGTCATTTAATACAAATATTTTTTTTAATTTTACTTTTATAAAAATGATTACAAGAACACTGTGAATGTACTATGTTGTTTACATACCTTAAAATCATGGATATTCTTTAACATAACCTTAGCATAGGAATTAAAGAAGTCACTAAAATAAACTCAATTTTTAATATATTTGTAATTATTGTAAAAATTAATATAAAGTGATACCTTTGAAAGTTGTGTTATTACAGTGATGATTTAAATAAAAATTTTAAAATATTTCTAGTTATGAAGGGTAATTAAAATAACATTGTTCTCATTTGTAGATAGTCATGGAATCCAATATCTTTTCTATCTTCCTAAATGAAAAATTATTTTCAGAGAAACTGCATAAATTTTGTAGGTTATTCCACAACTTTACAAAAATTTCGAATATGTCTTGTTAGCTTGGGAGAATACAAAGATAAACCAAAACTTTTCAATATTTCTTGTGGAATTGTGTAACTGCCGTTATTACACTTGAGTTTTATTTCAATTTCTTTTGGACAAATCAACATATTCACAATAAATTTAATAAAACTGAAGTTCTCGGGGACACTATTTTTTTAATATTAAATGAATTGAGAAGAAAAATCTTCTAAGGACCCCGCCCCCTGAATATTTTGGTTTTCCAGCTGATCCAGTATGATCACATATTACTAGTATACAGGCCACCAGCTTACTTCTCACCCTGATTATCCTTTAGAATAATATTCGCCAATGTCTGCTCTGAGGTGGTTTTCAATGAAAAGGGTGCCATAGAGAAATAAGTTTGGGAAATAACATATTAGCATAAGAAAAATTCTATTTTTAATACTAGGTGTCTGCCCAGTCTAACTCAGTTAGTAGTTTTTTCATACTTTATTGATCACAGAATCTTTTTTTTTTTTTTAATCTAATAGCAATGAACATCTCAGGGGACTAATTTTATGTGGAATAAATGCTTTAAAAGGACAATACTGTCCTAGAATTATGCTCTTTGTATCATTTGCACCTGTTCTTTATTTCTGGGGCCATACATTAAATGCGAACCTCTACAATAAGGTGACAGGTTTTTAAACTTTAATCAGAATAATAATTCTTTATTCACTGACATTGCATGTTCAAATTCTATCTATGATTAAACTCAATTATCTCATTTAGATACAAAAAAAAAAACAAACTCTAGTCTTATGGTAATTCTATGGATGTTGCATTTGTGATTTTATCACTTCCCCTTTATGATCTTTTGTTGTGATTAGAAGTACAAGTTTTACATCAAACTGAGAGCTCCCTGCTGACTGATATAGTAACATTAATTCCTCATCTCACTCTCATCAGGTTATTTTTTGTAGCTTTCAACATCAAACAACAGTTAAACTTTGCCTTTTTTTGCTTCTTTCTATAAAAGAAATACTTAATTCTTCTTTCTCTAATTTTTAAACTTTCTGAGTCCTCTTCTTCCTATTAATCTCTGAGTATTGTTACATACTTAATTCTACTTTATCTGCATTCATTTTGTTTATTTGTCTGTCCATTTATTCACTCCAGTCTTGTGATTTACTTTTGCTTTATAGCACCAAGGACACTGACAATGATGAATTTTCTAAATTGCACATGAAAAGTGGTAAGAGGCTTGAACTCTCAAGTCAGCCAATTGAGTCCACTTTGCTTCCTCTACCTTGGTAATATGTGAAATAATGACATCAGAGAGTTTTTGTTAGGAATATATGAGATAATGAATATGATTGACAATGTAGTGAGAATAGTCTCTGAAGTTTATGATAGTATATATTCAATAAATATTTATTAAATTAATATTAACTCTATGATAAACTGCATATATTCAACTAAATCAAGCTATTCCCTAGTAAATTTAGTTTTAATTTATCATAATGTTTGATATTTTGAATTCAAAATTTTTTTCAAATAATGTGTAATTATTTTTTGTTTCTAAAACTTAACCTTGGATGATATTAAAAAATTATTTGCTTATACTCATCTCAAAAATATACAAAATATTTTTATAGTAGTAACCAAAGCACGGGGTCTTATTTTTGTTTTCTTTGTTTTAATTTGACAAAAACACTGTAGGGAGAGAAAGAAAAGAACCATTATCTCTGGACTTTTTCTAAATTTTATTCTTTCTTTTTGTTCCTATTATGAAAACAGAGCCCTTAATTAAGCATCAGTGTACAGCACACATTCAAATTCATCTATGACTGCCACTAAATACACGGTAAGGTCAGATAAACAGAAGCGATTTTTATCATGAAAATCACAGAACCTTCTTTTCATCAATCAGAAGATATTTGCTTTATTTTTTTCCCAGAATGTTCTAAGCTTTTCCATTTCTTTCAGGTAAATGCCTTAGTTGATTTTATGGTACTATCTTAAAGTTGACTTGTTATGATAGCAATCATGTATAACTTGCAAGTTTAGTTTTAAAAATCCTCTGCTTTCTAAAAAATACTATCTTTTGAACAAGTTACAGGATACAAAGGACATATTTTTAACAAAACATAATGAAGAAGAATGAGATGTAAAATAATTTGGCCACTCATTTACTTCTCTGTATTTTTAAGGTGTCTCCCATTTGTTAGAAAGTATGTCAGGGTCTGAGAATAAAAAGATAAATTGAAGACTATTCTTTCATAGAAGGTCGCAATGTAGTAGGAGAGAGACAGAAGTGTGCCAGACTGGCAAACAAACCATGGGAATAGAGTTATATATATAACTCCAAAAGAGGTATGTATAAAGCATTACAAAAGGAGCACAGAAAATTTCCTTCTCCTGGCTGTCAATTCATCTCTCTCTGTCTCTGTCTCGCACGCGCACACACACAGATTTAAAAAAGGCAAGGACAGGAGAATTACAAGTTGAAATTATTTGTTATCTGGATATTTAAAGAGAAGTTAGAATTCACAAGTCACACGTAGACAAAAGGGTCAGGACTTTTAGGGCAAAGGAATAACAACTTTAATGACACAAATGTGGTAAAGGTCATATTGTAGTCAGGAAACAGGGCAATATATTATTTTTATATGACTTAAGTAAAACAAATATAAAAAGGGTGAATGTTACCCAGAATTTTAAGCCATTCATTTTTTCTTGCATGAAAGGCTTGAGAAATAGATATCCCTCAAATGATTGTTTTATTTGGTCATTGGCAAATAGAAAGAAATTTTATCTGTCTGGCAATGCCATTCAAAGACTTCTATATGGAGTCTTAGACTTTTTTTTTTTAGGTTTTTTTTTTTTTTTTTAGTTTCTTCTTTTAATTAAAATTATTGGAGTGACATTGATTAATCAAATATGTTTCAAGTGTACAATTCAATAATATGTCACATACATATTGCATCGTGTGTTCACCACCCAAACAAAGTACTTTGAATAATCTTCTGAGACTGTGGGAAGAAAACTTTATCATGATATCTAAGATGAAATACAACTGAGAAAGAATTTTTTAATAATATCTTACTTTATTTTAGGCATGAAATCATTGGATTAGGAAAGTTTTGAGGAAAATAAAATAGGTAAGGTTAAATGAGAATGATTTAAATCTAAAGAATTATCTCTGGAGAATTCAATCAATTAGAGAGCCAGAGACTAAACAGGGTGAAATGTACCCTTTATTTAAGTCATATAAAAAAAATTACAATTCCACAATTTTTTAGAATTACACTCTCTTTCTGCTTCTTCTTTCCATTCTTTAAGACCCAGACATTCTTCTAAGATAAAGATCCACTCAATGGAGATACTGGTTATTTATTGTTTTTCTATCTAGTCTTAGGGTCTTTATGTGGAAGTCTCAGGTATTTGTTTATCTGAACTTAATATAGTGCTAGAATATGATTACATTTTAGAGATAAACAATCAGTTGATAATGAATTTTTAAGTATGTATTATTACCTACAGAGACAACTTATAAGCTTTTTATTTTTATAGTTTGTCCAGGCTACTGTGGTATAGTGCAAAAGCAAAGAATAATAAAAAAGGTAAATGGAGAACTTGAGTCCTGTATGGGCTGAAGACCTGGCACTTATTTCAAATACACTAGTGGTGAAAATATAAAGGTATGAGAATAATAATGCAGGGAAAAGTAAGCAATGAGAAAATTCTTCTCTTTAGATTAAAAATCCTGGACGCATTAGGTTCCAAGAATGGGAGATAGAAATTCTATATTTAATTTTTAAAGAAGAGTATGCTAAGACCATGTAAACAAAATGAGGTAGATATGACATTTCTATGGGTTTTGTTGATCTTAGTACATAAAATACTATTTTTATGATGATTTTATTATAATAAAAAATTTGTTTTTAATTGGTATTCTACATACACATATGTGGCTTCACATTATTTAGATGAGTGTTTAAGAAATTGAATCTTGCCTATGTAGAATCCCATTTCAAAGTGAGTATCTAATAAAGTTTGAGAAAATTTAAGGAAATTCCCTTCAGTTACTTAAAACCAAGGTACACAAAAAGTAATTTAAACTAAGCAAAAAATTTATTTTATTTCTCTAAAGCCATAAAAGATAAAATGGTAAAAGATTAGAAATTAGAATAACATTCGTTAAAATTTTCAGTTATATTAATTGCTCATATTAAGTTAAAACTTCATAAAATTTAAAAGTTAATTTAAATGTATTTAAATTAGGCATGTGTTCTGTTTTGTTCTGTTACTTTTTTAAACAACATACAGTTAGATCAGGATGATTTAACTATGTTTTATTTGAAACGTTTCTAAATGGCATTGTAAATACTTTACTAAATATATTCACATCATTGCCTTCTTTTTATTTATTATAACATTTTAATATATACATACATATATATATATACATACACAAGACTCAAGAGCTTAAATGATTTAATTTAATAAAAAGATGTACTGCTTACTTGCTATATCTATTTAAAATAAAAAATATATATTTTTAGAAAATCTTACTATTTCAAAACCCTTAATATTAGCGAAAAATGCAATGAATGTTTGCTAGGTCTGAATTCACAAGTATCTATATCCTCCCAACTAATATTTATTACTTGATAAATCTTTTAAGTATTTATTGTTACTCTTTTTTTTTCCAGCCATATAATGACCCTAAAATTTCCCTAAGTAACTAAATCAAGAATATTCACTGAATTAGGGACCATGTGATAATTATAAACATGTTGATCTGACAAATGCTTTGTTTTTAGTTTCAAAAGACAAGGGTCAAAATTCAGTTTGCAGTTGGATATGATTTATCATACTATACCTTACTATAATTGTCTAACTTCACTTTTAAGTATTAAGGATACCACATTATTTCTGCAGATTAAATTATTCTTTTGGAAGATGGCACAATCCTTTTCAATGGGATATAGATTTTATTTAAAATACGAATTTCACATAACTGTCTTAGACTCATCATTTTGCATGTTATAGTCCTTTATAATCTGACAACTGAAAAAAAAGCTTAGAATTGACATTGTTCTGTTAATTGGAATAATTATCTTACTTTTTGTAAGCCAGCATAATATTTGTACATTTTGCAATAATAATATAATCACCAAAAAGAAGTGTGTCAGTAGCATCTCTAAGGTTCGTCAAGTTTCCTAACCGTAAACTCTTCTGATCAATTATTACTGCCTTGAAACTGCGCATTGAGTATGGAATTCTCAATCATTGAAAGCTATGTCATGTGCAAAAAGTCACAGAGCAGGACTTTACTCCTCACACAATAGACAATTGTCTCCTGTAACATCACCGAACTCTAATATTTGCAGTATAAATTCCCTACCTCCCATACTAAGGATCAATACCCTACCTCTGGCTCTCGGTATTGAGCAAGCATCAGCTGTTCAGAACTGAAGTTCCTCTTCAAGAGAAACCAAACCTGTTTTTTGTCCTTGAGTTTTCTTCTTACTTGGATAAAATTTTCATCTAATCCATTTATAATGGTTAGGTTATTATTACATGTTTAAGAAGCTTGAGAGTAGTACATTTTATTTATATATTTCTCCATTTAATAACTTTTAATTAAATAAAAACAAAATAAATATTTTACATTGATTCATTATTTTTGTAATGAATTAATGGCACAACAGAATTAATGTACATTTGCAAACTACACTAACTACTTTCACACTACTAGCTTCTACTCCGAAGCAAAAATTTTTAACATTTATTTGGAGTGGATTATATGCTGAGACATATACATAAGAAATCCTTTTATAAAGACATTTATTTCTAATCATACCTATATTAAATTAACATTTCTTATCTATGCATTATATGTATATAATTTATTAACTCTTGTGTCTAAATTTTAACCATTTGTCAGGAACTTATCATGTATAAATATTGTTATTATAATTTATATTTTCAATACTTGAATACTTAACCTACTTAAACTTGCAAAACTGGCAATAAGTTTAAATTCTAGGTAAATTTCAATCCCCAATGTTGCATTCATTAATCAGTGATAATTTACACTAATATAAGTTCATTGATCTTATTCTCTCCCTTGTGAGTAATTTCATCCTTTAGAAGACATGATTAGATACATTAAGCTGCAGTATTCCTTTCCAACAAATGAGCCTGGCTTGACTGCTGGAGAAACACCACATTAATAATGACATATACAGTGATTTGTATAATTTTTCATATTTTAACATATAATTTATCACAATTCTGGAAAAAAATTCATGTGCAGCCATTCAGAGATGAATTATCAGAAAATGTGCATCACTAGAATATTAATTAAATCAACTGAGATCTACATGTATTTCTCATGTGTTTCTTTGTACATATACTTGATATGGCATTTTTTGCTTTTCTAGGTATATAGTGAACATTTAAAATGCTTTTAATTTAAATCTTCAATTATTATTGGAATTTTGAGGTTTTTACTTTAGAAATTGTTCACTGACTTATTAATCTTAAATGTACAATGTCTTAAAAATTACTTCATGTCCTCTTTGCTAAGAATTGCTTTAATAAATCTGTTTTTGACTTAACATGTATCATAACCAAAAGGCAAAATGTTGTCATTATTTTTGTCATTATGGTGGCATTTTTCATGTGGTTTCATAGTTTAAAGAAGAAATTAAATACTACTAGTATTACTACTACTACCAAAAAAAAAAAAACACCCCAGCACCTTAAGCGTATTATATTATATGAATCTAATAACAATTCAATAAAAAGAAGAGTAGGAAATATTTTGAGATATGATGCTGGCTGTCCTCTTTTGGCATCTTTTTACACCCTGTTACCTTCTACCCATTTTATTCAATAGCATTCATTGCCTCGACAAAAGGAGAGATGACAGAAAAAAAAATCAAATTGAAAAGTTCAGGCTTTTGTACTGCTAAAGTTTTGACACTAGATAAAAAAGAAATCCCAGAGTTGATAAAAGACCCATAAATAGGGAGTAGAGGCAGAAGTAACCCATCTAGAACACGGACATAAATGACTTCAGGGGAAAGCACATCCCTACCTGAAGAGAAGCCACAAATCTGGCTCCCAAAAATCCCCACATCTGACAGGATGCAGATGCAGCAGACAATCCAGATTCGTCAGGAGGATATTCAGAGCCACATCCTACGCTTGACTGAGACAGAGGAATTTAATAACAGCAGATGATTCCAGAACAGCCAAGAGGATGAGAATCGTGCAGCTTGGAATAAAGAAGCTACTACAGTGGCCTTTTTAAACTGATCATCACAGAACCAATAGAAATAGGAATATCTCAACAGATTCTCCTGTGTATTCATTCATTCATTCACTCAACAAATACATATCAAATATCATGTTGCAAGCACCACTCTAGATGGTAAGGTTATAACAGTGATAAAACAAACAAAAATTCTGCATTCACTCTTTTATTATAAATTTCTTAAGGAGCAAGAATGACCAGCATCCTGGAGAAGCTCTTCTTAGGTGAGACAAATTACTCCAAGAAACAAATGGATCAGAGCGGATAAAATAATGTACCATTGTATATACTGTGGAGTGCTCCCTAAATATTCAATGCATCTATATCTCCAGCTGCTAGAAACTTCAGCCTACAATGATGTACAATGGTGGCTCTCACTGGGCATAATCCCTAGCTGCACATAATTGCCTCTCCCAGTACTAAACCGCCTCCTACAGGGCAGCCATTGACTAATGCCTGGCCAAGGAAAGGATACTCAGACTCACAGTTCCAATTTGTACAACTTTGAAAGTCCATCCTAGATGCAGAGTTCCCTAGAGGATCAATGGCAATCACATTGCGAATCAGCTTCTCCCTCTGCCCATCTGCCTTTGCGTTTCTTTACAGGTCTGTCTCCTAAGAGCACCTCAAGGGCAATTACTCTTCTACACTCAACTCACCACTTGTGCCTGTTTACAGGGAACCCAATCTAAACTCAGTGATATAGGGTAAAATAAGTTTAGTTCTGAGAGCCCCAAGGTAGACAAAGGTGATAGGGCTATGAATAATGTTGGAAGGGAGGAGAGGAAATCTTGCTAAGGCACTATAATTCTGAGTTCCTACTTAACTTCTAAAGGTGGGAGTGTATTGTCTTTCAGACACAGTTTTATTCTAAGCTCCTGGGAATTTTCTGGACCTCTACCTTTATGTCCAGCAAAGGAGTCACACCAAAGACCGGCTCTGTTCCTTTATCCTACAATTGGTTGGCCCCATACTCTTGAGAACTTAGATATAATCCTGACAGAATAGATGTGGTGTGAATCCTTGATTTTTGATACAAAGTGGCTAATATCCAAAGTACTAAAAATTATAACTTTTGCTATTGTTATAGAAGAATAGAGAAACATATTTTTGAGCACCTAATCTGTTAACTGGAATGTGTGCCAGTTAAAAAAATTGGGTATGGTATTGCTGATTTTGCTAATGGAGAAATTACACACACACACACACACACATACACACACACGTGAGTGTGTGTATATATATGTATATATGTAACTTACACAGATTCATTTGATTAAAATATCGGAGAAAGATTTGAATCTAGGACTATCTCACTCTAGTCCTCATTTTTATCACATCCTTAGGTAATATCAAATAGTTTATAAAATTATTTTCATTATCCAAAATTGTTTTATAATTACCTTTAGGATTCTGATTTCCTAAGGATTTGAAAAAATGTAACCAATGTTTTCTCATCATACATATTAAATTTTCTCTACTTGACAGAGAATGATACATTTTTACCTTGATATTTTCTTGCACTTACAGTTTTTAAAGATTTATAATAGTAGGTAGGGTTAAGATTCTAAATGTCTTTTTATAGGTTTTTTGAAATTCTAAATATTTAAAGGATCATGCAAACATTGCTTTAAATATTTTTTCATTTACTTTATCTCTCCATAATTAGAAGACCATATCTATGTCTATTTTCTTCGATCATTTCACCCCAAAAAAGGTCTCCTTGGAAAAGGATATATGAAGCTATTATCCTATTAATATTTCTTTTTCAAATCAAATTTTAATAAAAGGACAAAAAAGATAATGGATTCTCATAAATTACCTTTGAGCTTACAAGTTATTTTCAGAATTTCCTGAAGACTAAGCTATTACAATAGCTAACCGAAAAACATACTTGAAAACCATATAAACAGTTGCTACTTGCAAAAATTGTGGGATCTTCTTTTAAGAAAAACAAGTCTCACCAATGACTGTTGTACAGATAACATTTGTGCCTTCTTATTAAACATATTGGGTGACTGACATTTGCTTCTTTTTTATCAGAATCTGATATAAATCTTTAATTTCTTAATACATTCTTTCATAAAAGTATTTATCACAAAATGTTCATAAATTTAGCTTTTATCAGATTTTCTAAGGTTTATTAAGATAACTCTTTGAGTGACAACTTTAATTTTTTTTTCTTAACTACAGATGACATAGATATGTAACAATGCTTTAGAATTGAAACCACTAGTCAGACTGCATGAAAGCATTGAAGTCTGTTTCTGTGTATGTGTGCATACATATCTCTTTATTTAGCACAAAATGTTAAATGTTATATAAAACATTGAATAATTCATGGCAAATTCATCATATTCAGCTTATTAAAGACAAATTACGTTTTGAAGAACATAATGGAAGCTAACCTTCAAAGAAGTCAAAACTTGTGATATCTTTCATATACCATGTATTAACTTATTTGTCAAACATGACACCCTAGAGTATATTTGTGCTTATTTCAATTTATACCTTGGAATTAAAAATCTATTTCTTTGGTTATTAGTGTGTTGCATATGTTAGATTTTGGGTTATTTCTAATTGTTAAACATATATAACTTATTTTAAATGTTTAAGAAAAAGAAATTAATGTATCTGAAAAGTTAGGATTATGTTAAAATTAGTATAAAGATAAAAATTAATAAAACAAATGCCATAACATAAAGATGGTCTTTTAAACAAAACAGAAATGACAGAGTGGCAGCTACCAATTACACAACCATGATAATAATGTGGGTACACTTCGGACCTTGTGAAAGGCAGAGAACAATTACAAAGTTTGGCCAAGCTTACATTTACTACAGAAGAGGTGAATTTCTATTGCTTTTCCTCTCTCTCAATTTTTTTTCTTTTGGTTTTAATTTCAGTAAAAGAGAAGGAGGATGGCAGGTGAAGATGGGTAAAACTTTCTAAGAATATACCACAAGTATTTTTCTCTGGAAGTCCAGGATGAGCAGAAGGCATGCAAACATGGAGAAGAGTGTCTAATTAAATACTAAAGATTCCTGAAGGGAACTGTACTATTACAATAGTCAAACAGCAAATAAACAAATCTTTGGAGTTGAACCCTAAGTTCTAAAATAGAATGAAGCCATCCATCTATTTTCTCTACTACTGGAATCTGTAAGGGCTGTTCGAAGCATGTATTTCTAAAGTAATTTAACCTCCAAAATTTCTGAAATTGAAGGATAGATTCAGGGTTCCTAAAAAAAAATGATAGTATCTAGCTGTCTAGAGAGAACAAGAGAATTTTAGGAGCATCAAGGCAATTTAAGTTTAAGATATATTTTAGTATGGTAGCACATCTATGATCTAATATATATGTATATATATTTATATCATATAAAAGTTCTATTTTATCATATATATGTAAAATAATCACATTTTAAGCACACACATACACATATGAATAAAATGTTGTTCTTCATTACAAAACAAATAATATATATTATTTTTTGTCTCTCAGATCACCATATACAATATACACTATATTGTGGGGGAAAAAAATGAAAGTAAAAGATATCATATCTGATATATAGTTGATACATAAGAAGTATGCATGTGTATGTGTTTTTGTGTACACAGAAATCAACTCAAAAATTTGGTAATCATTTGGTCAAAACCAGTTAATATATTATCCATAATAATATTCTATGGAGATCTTAAAACAAGTAATTTGAAAGCAATCAATGTGAACTTGTATCTACATTCTATCGTACATCATAGGATAGCCTTCTTCAACCTGGGGAAGAACTGAAATGTTTAGTGACAGACAGGGATGGGTAGGTACATGAGTAGGTAAATAGATAGATGATAGATGATAGATAGATGATAGATAGATAGATAGATAGATAGATAGATAGATGATAGATAGATAGATAGATAGATAGATAGATTAAAAATGCTATGAAGTGAAATAAAGGAAACTTTTAGACTTGTTTTCATAAAAGTCCTTTATTAATCATTCACATGAAAGAAAATATAGAACAGAAAGGATATTTTGGTAAGAAATAGCAGTTAACTGTGAAATATAGTACCTAGGGAGGTAATGGGAATTTTAGTCACAACCACAGATCTTTTCAAAGTCTGTGGAATAACCTATCTATTGAAATAAGAATTCCCATTTCATGGATCATTAATTTCTTTTTCAAGTGATTAAGGATATATTATAGAAGAAAGTCCTAATCGGACCAGGAAATAGGACATTATAAAGTGGCTTTTCTGTCTACTAGGTTCCCAAAGGTTTTATCTTGTCTGCTTTTGATCATCTCTACATGCTCATGTCTACAGGGAAGAATATTCTCCTTTCTAATTGTTCTCAACGACAGAAACATTTTTCATTATACTTAAATTTTTATCTTTTTAAAACTTCAGATCATTATTCCTTGTTCTAAGACCTTCACCAGCTTAAATAAATCTCCCTTCTCTTTTCTAAAATATCATTGCAAGTATTTATACATAGTTATCTTATTCCCTCATTTGTCATCATATTTCTTAGCCATACATGTTAAATTATCCTTAATTTTGTTTATTAGATCATAAGTCTTTTTCCTTTATCACTTTCATCATTCTTTAAGCTGATTCTAATTTTTTAATGTGTGTTTTATGTTAAAGACGATATAGAGAAGAGGGAAATTGTTATAGAAGACAGTTTTTATATTATTGTTTTATAACTCAACTACTAATTTTCAGAAAGTACATGAGAAAAGTTTATATTAAGCTGACTTTTTGTCTTACATTACATCAAAAATAGTCAAAGATTCCAGGTATTTTATAACTGTACACTATTTATTATCTGAGAAGACCCTTAATACATTGTTAATAAATACTTTACTATAACACATTTCAAAAACATAAAAAATGTGGCTGTGCATTGATAAAAAACAGAAACTCCACCACAGACTGACTCTTCCATTTTCAGTGTCTGAATTTTTGGCTTTTGTGTGTATGTATATTTTAATAGCTGTAGTTATAATACTTTAATGACAAGTATAGCAGTTGAAATATGACCATTAGAGTATTTATTCTACTGAGTTTATAAGATTTTTATTTAGAGAAATTAATTAATGGAGTAAACTTTTTTGAAGTTATATAAGAACTCTAAAAATATAGAATTTTTACTATTATATTCAAGGAAATCTGCTGTTTGCTCTCCTTCTCATGGTTCTTCTAACATTATAGCAGCTGCAAATGGGTCAGGCAGTTGTTTCACTGGAAACTGAAAGCTTAAGAACAGGGATCAGGTCTACTGCTTTGTTATATCCCTCATGATGTCTGGTACAGATTCTATAGCAGGTACTCACTAAATGCCTCTTAAATTGAATGCAAGTGTGCTCACTGGGGATTTTTTTTTAAACCAGTATCAAATCAGAGTTTTTAGATCACCTGCATCAGAAGTACCTGGGTGTTTGTTAAAATGTGATCTCCTCTGAGAATTTTTAAATCTGAATCTTTGGTAAAAATTGGCAATCTAAAATTTCAATTAAGTTCCCAAGTAATTTTCACACACACTATTATTTTTAGAATCACTGGAGCAGAAAATACAGAGTACATATTTAGAGAACAATTGGCTACTTGGAAAAACTTTACGTTTAATATATTTAGTATACCAAGTATAATAATAATACATTTTCTTGGTATTTCTTTGTGTTATAGTTCAAGGTATTTTGCAGGCACACTATATTATTGATAAGTTTTCCCAAAGCTCTCAGTGAGGTTTTCTATCATGTGTCTATAAATGAAGAAGCAAATACACCTACTTACCTACTCAACATACTTTCTTTCTTTCTCACTAATAGAGGGCTGATTTTTGCTCTGGGTGACAATATACCTACATAAAAATAATAATCTTTCCTGGGTACTATGCAGCATGAGACACATTGTGTGACCTGGCTATGGCTAATAATCTATAAGCAGTAATCATTTAGTAAGGTTTCTAGAAAACATTTAAAGGCATATCGATTAGTCCTTTCCTCTTGCCTTTTCTTTCTGAGGAGAATGTGAACATATTTGATAGAGCTCACATATTTCCAATATAGGAGTGTAAAGAAAAAGGTGCCTGGGAGGAAGGTAACCATATGGAATGCATGGAGGATTTCCCATCTCCAGGAAGGGGTCAGGTGCCAAGGAATGGGGGATGATTCTAGAAACTAGAAATGATAAAGAAATGAATCTACCCCTTTGACTCTAGAAGGAACACAGAAAAATTGATTTTAGCCCAGTGAGACTCATTTCATTTTGCTAACCTTCAAAACTATAAGATGATAAATATGCGTTGTTCTATGAAACCAAAGTTATGGAAAATATTATAGCAGCAATCAAACTAATACAATCTCCAAACAAAAAAGATAACCTAATCATTATTTGGACTTTAAGAAGTATTAAAGGCATCAAATAACATAAAAATAATATTTTGTGAGTTAATTTATATACACAACTTAAAAATTAAAAGATTGCTGAAAATATCATTAATAAATAATATTCTACTATAAAACAATTCTTTGCTCAAACAAAAATCACTGCTTTACATCTAATAATCCATTCTCTATGTAAGGAAAGTGGCAATATTGTTGAATTAAGTCTCAGTTGAAAGCTAGGAGGTAGCCTGGAGCTAAGCGGTATAGCCCTACAGGGCCCCAAATCACCAGTAGAGAGATTTGGCAATTATTAGCTTTATTAACACAGAGTAAAGTTAGCCAGAGTCTGGTTCACAGGAGATACAAGGCTAATTGTGTGAAGATGAACCATTACTTAGAAACTTTGCCTAATCCTCACCTTGTCAACCAGGTCTCACCGTCCTGCTATCTTTCCGCCTCATTATTTTGAACCCCAGAGGGTAGTCAGTCCTTTCTATTATTGGTAAATTCTCTCTCTCTCTGTCTTTCTCTCGTTTAATCCAGATATATCTACCTTCCATAAAATGCTCTCCTTACCTAAGCCAGCTCTATTTGAACAATTATAGACAAATTAAGCTACATTATGTATGGACTAAAAAAGTAAACAATATCTTCACATAAATAATAGTTATGTCCACATTGTTGAAAGTTTAACTTGAACTAAATAAGATTATGATAGTCACCTAAGACAACCTCCTGTTTATTTCTAATTCTTTGGATCAGGAACTGGACTTATTGAAGATGATGGCTACGAGAGAGCAATGAACAAGAGGACAACCTATAAGTAAGTGGTTGTGGACGATATCTAAATAAGCTTTTGATTTGGCTTGAGGAAAGAAAAAAAAAATCAGTTTTCAGGCAAGAAAGATTTGACTATTCAATCACACGCACATGAATTTATAAATAATAAACGTGAAATAAAAAAATCTCTATTAAATTAAATATTTTATGAATTATCATCTGTGTTGCTTTTCAGTCAGGATTTATAGTAAGTTGCATAAATGTATTATCGTTTTTTTTTATTTTTACAAATTCATTTCTTTTCTTATGAGCTCCTGCATTTTAAAAATTTCTTCATCAAGGAAATACAAATTAAAACAATAATAAGATGCAACTATATACCTATTAGAATAGCTAAAACCTTGAACGGTGACATCACCAAATATTGGTGAGGACATGAAGCAACATGGTCCAGCTACTTTGGGTGTTTCTCACAAAGCTAGGGAAAATGTTAGCATAGGATCCATCAATTCTATTCCTTAGTATTTACACAAAGGAATGTGAAAACTTATGCCCACACAAAAACCTGCATACGACATTTATAGTAGCTTTATTCATAATTGCCCAAACTTGGAAAAACAAAGAAATCTGTCAGTATGTGAATGGATAAATGAACTCTGGTACATCCAATGGAATATATTTGCTCAGCAGGAGAGAGAGAGAGAGAGAGAGAGAGAGAGAAGAGAGAGAGAGAACAAGGCATAAAAAGACATGAAGAAAACTAAGTACATTTTACTATGTAAAAGAAGCCAAGGTGAAAAAACTACAAACTGTATGGTTCCAACTTTACGACATTCTGGAAAAGGCAAAACTATGAAGACAATAAAAAGATCAGTGGTTGTCAGGAGTAGGAGATGGAAGAGAGATGAATAGTAAGAGTACAGAGGATTTTTAGGACAGTAAAAATCCTCTGTACTCTTTTGCTCAAACTCCCAGAATATACAATACCAAGAGTGAACTCTACAGTAAATTATAGACTTTAAGTGATTATGGTGTGTCTATGTAGGTTCATTGTTAGTAAAAAATCTATCATTTTGGTGAGTGATATTGGTAATGAAGAAGGCTTTGTTATGTGTGGGGAAGGAAATACATGGAAAATCGCTGTACTTTCTGCCTAATTTTCCTATTGACCTAAAACTGCTCTAAAAATAGTCTATTAAAAAAATTTAGTCTCTTAGGCTAAGTTCTAAATACCAGATGTTAATATCAATCTTTTTTCTTATAACCTAATATAATTTCATAAAATATTTGCTAACATGAAAATTATGTGCTCAGTAAAGAATTTAAGACTTTTTAGTACTATTAATCAGTTATAAAATTATTTGGTTCATAGTCAATATTTTAGTCATGGAAAAATTTATTGTTATTTTATAACCTAATTAAATTGGTTTGAGAAATCTCATTCTCTGCTAGATGTTTTCTAGTCTGAGTTGGAAGGAAACTTAGAAATCAAGTGCACCAACCTTTTCATTTTAACATTGAAGAAACTGAATCTGGAAGATTAAAGAGAGCTAAGGTCACCCAATTGGTATCATAATCTTGGTTATACTCAGTATTATAGCTTCAAGATAGAAAACTACAAACCATGACTCTTCCTCAAAGGCAGGTCTGCTTTTTGACATTATTGTCACTGATATATGTTCTAAGAAAAGAGAAGTGAAATTTATGTAATATATATGCATGTACTTCATTTAAGGCACTGATTTAGATATATTCACTATGTGTGACTTCACTAAAAGGGTAAATAGTTATGGATGACAAGTTTACACACAATAAGATAATCCATCATAATAAATAAATTAATTAAGTCTTTTGGGTTCACTCTATAGACACTGCTATAGTTCTTTGATCATGTTATGGAAAAGAAAAGCCAATGGAAATCACCCTGTAAACTACTTTTGTTGTTTATTTCAATGACATGGACTATCAATGATAATTTGTGTTGTATTTCTAAATTTCACATACTAAAAACAAAAAGAAACACACAGCAAAAAACAAAACGAGAACTTTTTATTTCCAAATATTATAGACTTCCTGAATTTAATATAAAGCTTTATTGCTTATAATATGGGAATAGATACTAAATATTTTTAGAATTTAGCAAACATGGTTATTGTATTTCCTATGAATCATGGGGACATACCCCACTCCATATGCCAGGCAGCAACTGCAGCACTAAAGCTGTTAATGTAAGACCTTGACTATGAAATGGGGCCAGGGAGGTTTAGTCAGAGAAATATACACTTAGACTTGACACCAAAAACAGGATATGTAAAAGGAGAAATCAATAAATTAGACTTCATGCAAATAAAATTGTGGTTTATGAATGACTCTGTGAAGAGGATAGTTGGAGAGATAAACCACAAACTGAAATACTTGTCAACCACATATCTGACAAATAATTTTCAAACTCAACAGTCAAAAAAATAAAAACTCCAATTAGAAATGGCAAATTAAAATCCAATTTAACTCAGTTAAAACTAAGGGAAAACTATTTAATGGTAAAGAGTTGTGCTTGGAGAGATAGAAATGTTTTTGAACTAGATGGCGATGGTGATTGCGCAACATTGTGAAGATACTAAGTGCTGCCATATGATTTCACTTATATGTGGGATATAAAACTGAAAGCAACTAAAAAAAAGACAAATAAACAATAGACTAGTGGTTACCAGAGGGTGTGTTGTGTGTTCACTGTCCACAGTCAGATCTCTTTCTGTCACCACATATTTGACCCATTTTACCCCATCTACCTCCCCTCTCCCTGCTCCCTCCACCCTCTGGTAACCACTAGTCTATTGTTTATGTCCATTAAAATGTGAAATTTACATTAATAATTTTTTAAATAAATTTTTTAAAGAATAAAAAGAAACACGAAGTGACAATTCACTGAAGAAGATATATAGACAACAAACTAATGAAAGGATGCTAGACATCATTACCTAAGGAACTGAAAGTTAAAACCACAATGAGTTCTATATCTGTCAGAATGGCTATAGAAAACTGACAATACCAAATGCTGACATTGATATAAAAATCTGGATCACTCAAACACTGTGGTGAATAATGTAAAATGATATAGCTGCTCCAGAAAACATGTTGGCAGGTATTAAAATTGCATTACTATCCAGAAATTTTGCTCTTGGGCATTTATCCCAGAGAAATGAAATCTTATTTTAACTTAAAAACCTTCTCAAGAATGTATTTAGTATCTTAATTGTAATAGCCCAAAACTGGAAACAGCCAAAATGTCCTTCAACAGGATCCTAGTTATACAAATTGTGGTGAATCCGTACTATGAACTACAGCTCCTCAATAAAAAAAGAAAAGAACACGATATTGATACAAAATTTAAATGAATCTCCAGGAAATTATGCTGAGTGAAAAAAAAAATCATAAAATATTATATAATGTGTTATATCATTTTTAGAACATTATTTGAATAACAGAATTTTAGAAATGAAGAATACAATAGCAGTTGTTAGGGGTGGGGGCTGAGGATGAGTGAGGGTAGAATTTGGATGAGGTCTGTAAGGGAGTTGGATATGGACATGAAAAGAAAACATGAGGAGTCTTTGTGGTGATGACATTATTTAGAATCTTGACTGTAGTGGTGGCTATCTGAACCTACACGAGATAAAATTGTGTAGAAACACGCACACAATCTAAATAAGTTTGGTGGATTGTTTTAATGTCAGTGTTCCGGTTGTGATATTGTGATATAGTTTTCAAAATGTCACCATTTGAGAAAACCAGACAAAAAATGCAGATCTTTCTGTATCGTCTCATAGCCACATGTGGATCTACTATTATCTTAAGATATTTTCAGTCAAATCCATGTTTACTCAAAGTAAGTAAAAATTATGGATTGTGAAGTATTTAAAATACAGTATAGTGATTTTCATTTTTTTCTATGAACCGAAACTAAAATTAAGTTTAATATATTGAAGTTTTTAGATATCATTTTATAAAACAGATGTATAATGTTTTTTACTTATATAAATCAATAATACTTTTAAAGGATTTTTAACAATTTATTTTCTTAAGAATTAAAAATACATACTTGGGAATCATATGTAAATAATGTTGATCAAATTCTTTCTGCCCCTGCTCATCCCAATGATAGATCCCCATAATCAATCGAGTTGAACATAGAACACTTTTGTGTTCAAAATAAGGTACCTTTGAATAAATGGAATGAAAATTAAGCAAAGTTTATAGTGGATTAGAATTTTCTCTAGTATTCTTTGTTAGCACTTATTTGGAATTATTATTTTTATATTCATTCAGTTTCTCTTTTTAAAGCATGTATGTGTAAAAACTAGATATATTTTCCTCTGAGCACTTATTTTAGAGTTAGTTATTTCGATGAAAAGAACATGAGCATCTGCATTTTCAGATTAGGTACTGTGTAAAATTTGTACAGTGTAAGACTGAGTATTAGTGATTTACGGATTAATTTGAAAGTCTCTAAACTTGTTTAGTGATCACTTTACTGGTCTTGATGTATCTTTACATAATCTGTACATATACATATGTATATAACTCTCTCATTAGGCTATAATTTTGTTTCTATTAGCACATCTTTTTTTTTAAGAATATATATTAACTAAGATTTAGCTACTTTCCCATGGTTAACTGGTTTTCGGTCATTTATATTGGGTACATGCTTACCAAAGAAAATATCTGAAATATAATCATGAAGAAATCTATTATTAATGGTTTGTTTTTTATTCAGCATTCTAAAAATCACACAGTGGTAAAAGACATTATTTCCATAATAGCTTCATCAGTTACATCGTCATAAGTGTTCTGTATTACTCATATTTGGAGCAAAGTTATCCTTCCTGTCTTTATAATATGAGATCTAGTTATGAAAACTTTTCTTTGTGAATGAAGATTGGTGGTGAACTTAGACACATGACTAAAAAAACAAATAAACTTTCCACTTAATTGTTAATTAACTTTAAATTAATAAAAAAGATCCTCTTGTTTTGTTAGATTTAAAAGTCAGTTAAGCTAGAGAAAGAGCACTTTAACCAGGAATCTGGGAATTAGGACTCCAGTCCTGAGATTGCCACTGGCCAATTATACTGCCTTGAACCTCAGTTTCTACCTTTTAAAAGAACAGAGGTATACATATGGTTTCTAAAGTACCTTCCAGCTCTGTGCCCATGAATAAACAATCATATCAATGTGAATATGAGTGATTTCATTCATTCAAAATATGGTAGGCAGGTGGATAGAGATAGATAGATGATAATAGATAGATAGATAGATAGATAGATAGATAGATAGATAGATGATAGATAAATGATTGATGACAGATAAATAGATATTTGGCAATTATTTATAAAAATATAAATGTCCCTAATAGTTTAGATATCGACATTATGTAACAATAAAAATATCACACAAATGTAATCATGTAACATTAAGATATGTTCGAAAAAGCTGAGAAGTCCTAGTTCAGCTTCTTCACATACATTGCTGTAATTTGAAACTTTGAGTACTCTGAGTTTCCTGTTTCACAAAAAATGTCAAGTTCGCTCAAGTAATATTTAATTGGAACAAAGGAGAAAATTCTTTGTTTCTTTTGACAAAACAGAAAAAATATAGGAATGTAAACAAAGTAGCCACAGATATAAATAAATATATATATAAATATAATTCACGAATAAAAGTAAGATTGTACAGAGGCAATTAGAAAGGAATTATCAAGTGTTGACTAGATTTTTAGAATATTATAATATTAAACCTTTAGGTATTTTATCATAAATGTGCTTTTAAAAAAGTCTGTTAGTAAAATGATGTTTTTAAGAATCCCAAAAGTTATTAAAAGTAATATACAATTTACTTAGGTTTAGTGAAAGAGCTGCCTGGCATCCTAAGCAAACTCTAAATATAACCATGTCCAATTTATCTATTTTCTTACTTCACAGAGCAGTGGCTGTACTAAAGGAGTGCTTAATCAAAGTGCTATGGCTTTGCTGATTTTTCATAGCTGCCTATTGATATGTTCATAAATTTTTAGGCACAAAGAATATGAGAGCTTGCTGCATATTATAAACTGTCACTTAACAAACTTGACAGATGGCACCAACCTAAGATTTTACTTGATAATAGGGAAATTGAAATCTTTGCTTCAGTCAGAGAAACTAAAACATGTTACATAAATCATTTTACCTATACATTCTGCAGTGTTTTTAAAGTTTCTATTAATGTATCTAAATGGCCAAGGCAAATTAATTAAGAAAATGTGTGAACAGAGGTATTAAACTCAGGAAATACTGCTATGTAACTACAAATCCAATGCTAACCGGAGGACACATTCAATTTGTTCAGTGCCATTTAATTTACATGCATTATCACTAATTAATAAAACAGAGTTTAGTGAAAGCCAAGCCTACATAGACATAGGTGGTAGAGTTAGAATTCAAATCTATACACTTCCCTTCGAAATCCTTGGGCTTTCGTCTACACTAAAATAAAACTCTCCTATTTAAGAAACATTTTTAAAAACAAAATTATTTTATTGATTATGATAATGTCATCTTACTTTACTCCTATAAAAATAAAATTGAAGTCCCTTTTAGCCTTTTTGAGAACTTTCCTCCTTCAGCTAATGGTCTCTCCCTCCATCTCTAAACTCACACACTCTACTGAATGATTCCCATCAGC
This sequence comes from Rousettus aegyptiacus, assembly GCF_014176215.1. Taxonomy (NCBI): domain Eukaryota; kingdom Metazoa; phylum Chordata; class Mammalia; order Chiroptera; family Pteropodidae; genus Rousettus; species Rousettus aegyptiacus. The sequence goes on from NW_023416286.1 coordinate 31,068,317, forward strand.
CTAAAAGTGTGCTCCAATATATCCACCCTTTAAATAGGCTCCTGCACAGTTCCTCATTATTCTTACCAGAAAACTTCTCAAGAATAGCTGCCTGGGTTTTCTTTCTGCCGAAGTTGCTTCCTCTTCACACATCAATGGCAATGATACTTAGGACTCCATTTTGCTAATTACAATGAGAGTTTTCTACTACTATCTTATTCAACCTCTCAAGCATGACTCCTCATATTGGACTGCCTCCTCCTGCTGGAAACACTCAATTGGTTATTGAGAGACTGTGCTCTCTTAATTGCCTTCCCTTTCAATTTTGCCTGTATATTTCCATTTCTGATGTTTCAGTAAAATGTTGCCTCCTTAGAGGAAGTGTCTTTCCAGTTACTCTCACTGCATGTTTTCTTTCCTTCATAACATTAATCATGATCTCTATCTTATTTATTGACTCATTATTTTATTTTACTTTCTATTATATTTCCCTCACTGAAATACAAGCTAAATAATGGCCTTTTTTCACTGTTATACTCCTGTGCTTAGTATGTGCTCAATTAATAATTGATTTAAATGAATAAATAAATCTTGAGGAAATTAACTTAAACCAAGTGTTCTTTTAAATTGGCCATTTTTGCTTGTTGAAATAGTTTGTAGATATTCGAGAACCCTGAGTAATTAAAACATGTTTGAAGACCCAGGTCTAAATCACGGTCATGACAATTTGAAAGGTTTTACCAAGCACCAGGTAAGTTACAACTGGCAAACGGTAAAAATTATGCAAAAGGCATTATATGCTACTGGTAATTATATTGTTTTTAAAATGTTTGTGTGATCATGGAACACGGAGCTGAGCAGAAGAAAAAGGGCTGACAAGCAGTACTAGCAACAGGCCGTGAGGCTACTGAGATAGGAAAGAGCTTTACCTTTAGCTATAAAAGCAAACTTTCCTTTCAAACAATAACTCAGAGTTGAGAAGCTACCAAAATCATTAGTGCAACAACAGCTGATGATTTTAATAAATGTACCATATATCCTCATGCTTTAGTAGTACTGAGTTATAAGTAGTTTCATTTATGTAATAATCTTTTGTGTTTAATAATTCATTTAAATCTGTCAAAATATACAGATATTTTGAATATGTGGAAAAATGACTCAAATGTCAAAAGATTGGAAACAATTGCTCTAAATGCCTGGTAAAGATTTTGTGCAGAAAGCCTGATTCTGCAAAAATTTGCCTAAGTATGTGTAAAAAAAATCAATAAACCTGCCTGCATGACATAATTTATGAAATTCATAACATTAAATGCTTTGGATCCTGGATTTTGTTTCATTGTTTCTCATGTTTAGAGATGGTTTAAATTCACATTTCAGTACATTAATATCAAGACAAAAAAGTGCATATACTGATATTGTAGGCGTATGACAAGAAAGTAGAAATCAGATAATGGACATTTCTGTAAAACAAATGAAGACAAAATTAAAACATGAAATAATCAACAATTGCTGAATGAGGTAGAAAAAAAAGTTGAAGGAAAGATGTTAGCTCTTTTATTAAGTGCCTATAGAAGCGATACTGCATAAAATTATAAGGTAAATTTTCTATCAGTATATACTTTTTACTTTGAAGTAAAAATTTATAAATATGAACAATAATATACTTTATACCTAATATTTTAAATTTCTTTTAAAATAATCTTGTAATTTTGAAAAAGACAAAATGATAGGGACAGAGAACATATATATGTTGTTAGGGTTTATGGAATGACTAAAAGGGACAGGTGGACTTTTTGAACTATTTGTGGTGACATTTTTTGACTATGCATTTATTTGTAAGAATTTATTGAATTGTAAAACTAAAAAGTGTGAATTTTACTGCATGTATATTTTATCTCAGTAAAACCAACTTAACAGAATAATCATATAAAACAATTAAAGTAATAAACTACAAACCAGCTTATACATCTTAGAAGTATTACTTATGTTTTATATGCATAGAAAAATTATAAAGCATGTTAAATTGCCTGTGGCTACAGATTCCTCTAACCTGAATATTTTCTCATAGCACTTATGAGCAATCATATAAGTATAATGACTCCAATTAATCATTGTATATATAAATGTCAACCAACATCTACATAAAGAAAAAAGATTTACATTTTTTTTCTAATTTTATGAGAATATGGCTAAAATCAAAATTTAGATTAGGCTGATTTATATTTCTAAATATTTATTGTGATCACCTGTCAGTTTACTTAGTCTGAAAATTCAGAATATATGTAATGAATAAAAATACAGTTAATGCAAATGTGAAAAATTCTGATAGAATACATTAATTCTATAGAATAAAAATGCATATTTATGGTAATTAAAATAATCCAATTTAAATATAAAAATTTCAATCAACAAAACTAATTCAAAGTTTTATTATAACCTATCACACATATTACATACATTTGAGCTCCTCAGAAGAATGAGATTATTCCGTAATTCAGCTTGTTTGCTTAAAATTGTATTTTTGTTGCTTTAAAATGTTTTGAATTAAGTATATTCAATGGTATTTCCATAACTGATTTCTGGGCAAATATAGATTATACACACAAATATATTGCTAATCCAGTGTTCAATTGGCCAAGAGGCCGGAAAATGCCTCGTATAATGTTTGATGATTCTAGAATTATAGAAAAGCTTTTAAGTTTTCTGAATGCTGCGGTAAAGATGAACTTCTAGGGAAATGCTTGTTAAGAAGTTGGCTTAGGAAAAAGGTTTATAATGTAAAATTAAATGAAAAGTTTTTAAAATATGTAATTCTTTCATATTATACCCTTTATATCTTTACTTATCACTCTTACTTCCTTTGTGTTCTATTTTTGAAAATTCAGTTCAGATTTCTAGGCTGCACATTTGCCAGAGCAAGGTCCCAATTTATATCATTCATGAGTATATCTCTGTTCTTACCATAATGTTTAGGACACAGGAGGGATCAAGGAAGGCTTGCGAATAAATAAATAAAATAATAAATAAATAACCTCAATGCTAAAAATATTGGAAATTTCTGATGTTACTGACTTTCTGGCTACTTGTCTTTTTAGAATAAATTTATTTAAGATATCTATTGTATTCTCTTTAATTATTTTTTTAGTATTTAATATTAAATTTCATAATATATGCCTAACATGAATGGTATATTGCTGAACTATGTTGTTGATTACATTTTACAAATACAAATTTCTTTAGTGAAAAACATATCACAAGTTACAATTTAATGATAATCCAAAAACATATTTGTGAGGAAGTTAACAGAACTAAGTTTCTCAACTAGAGAATGAAAACTATTATAATTCTAGAGAAAGTTAAGACAGGGGCCTGCCCCTACGATTCAGAAACATACCTAATCAGAAAGAGAAAGACAGAGAAAAACCTTTTTCAAAATCAAGTTTATTCTAGCATTCCTAGAGATTTCTATAAATCCCTTACCATCCGCATAGTAAACATATGCTATATTTTGGGCTAATATTGACTCTAAAACATCATTTTGAATTCATTGTAGAACTGAAACCAAAATCACATCCAAAAAAAAAAAAAATGCTAGTAAACATTTCCAAATAAGGGATCGAATAAAATAAATGAATCTATCCAACCATGACCTATTTTGGTACATGCATCTGTACAGCAAACATTTGCCTCTATGATTTTCATGCTACAAACATTTTCAAATCTTTGACCCTTGAGATTTCTGTACTGCTTAGTATGCAGCTAAACTGCATTCAAACAACATTTGCATATGTAGTATGATTTGGTAGACTAAACCTCGAGATGCTGCTCTCAAAAGAACAAGCTCTGTGTTTACTTGTGAATTTACTGACTTTACGCACTTTAAATATGAAAAATGTGAAAAACTCTCTTTTGGGGATTTATAAGAATAGTTTTTCTCTTCACATGGCTGAGCAATGTGTAAATAAAAAACTTTTTTTTTTCACTTTCTAGTCTATATGGAAGTTATATACAGGTACTGAATGATAAAACACAACAATAGAAAACCCTATGGATTTACCAGGTTTCAGAGTAACAGTCACTGTCTATAATTTTTAAGGTGAGAAAGATAGAGCAGAAGTGACTTGACCATCAATTAATTAGATATTTATAAAACAGCGGTCATCTTTAAATCTATAATATTAAAAACAAAATCAGTTTCTGCTGGATACCCCTACGAACAAAGAAGTTTTAGTCACAATCCCGGCTCACTAGGTAATCAGGTTCTACTTTCAGGGAAGAAACACACCTTACCCATGAAATGCTAATTTAGTAGAATAATTTAAATTAGAAAAGCATGGAGGGACATTTCTTCAAGAACTCAGTGGCTGGAGACATGATTTGTGCGGTGGTACTAGGGGAAGTCTTCAATAGAAGGTAACCTATGGAGAACTGAACGAGAGACGAAGGGGCAGGGCAAGGCGCAAATTTTAGATATGGATGAGCTCTAAATGCCTTGGGCAGCAGATACTTTGAAGTTTCAGATACACATGAGTTTTTGAGATAAGAGTAGGAAAGTTTAGCTGAAGCAGTAACATTTCATGGCCTGGGGTCACAGTTGTTAGACTTATAAAGGCAACATAAAAGTAACATTTTTCTATTAGATTTTGCAGGTTGATTTCAGAAACTGAGGTCATAGAAATTGTAGCAAATGAGGACAAGTCTTTGGTATTAATCTGGCAAACGCTCATTTTATTCATCAATTTCAGTAGCTGTGCATTCAGGGGACACATGGATCAAAGGTGCACAAGCCTGTGAAACAGGTTTTGTGATTGTCTTAAGTATTTCAACCGGCTTGATAATGATATCAATCAAAGTTTAGTTTCACAAGAAGTATGAGAATTTTTATCTACAATCTTTGTCTTTCTATTCTCCAATATTCTCCAATATTTTCATCAATCGGGTTTAAAGAATAAAGTTCTCTAGCTGTGTTCAGTATGACATCAGCTATTATTACTCAAGCTGATATTTTGTTATTATTTTATTAAGCAGCAGCCAAAATAAAGATTAGTTATTTTTATTTTGTAAAACCCTATGTTTGTGTGTGTACGTGAGTGTCGTGGGGTGAATATAGAAATAAGGTATGGACATTTCATCTTTGTTTCATAAATTAAATTACTTGGAATAAATCCCAATCACTTTGGCTAACAGGAAGTTTTCTCCTTTTATAATAAGGAGAAAATTACACCTGTGTCCAGGTAAGATGGTAGATTCGGTCTTCTATAATGTAATAACTCATATCTACAATAAGAGACTCAGTCTATTCCTAACTGTCCAGGAAAAAGGGTAGATTCAATGTTGACAAAGAATGTGTGGGACCAGCTGTGCTTCATCATAGCTGTTGATCTCTGTCTACACAACTAATTCTTTAAAGTTTGTCTTTTCTGATAATAATATATATATATATATATATACACATACATACATACACACTAGGTTAATATTTATTATGTGTTTACTATATACCAGGAAATATATTAAATAATTTTATTAATTACTACATTTTTATAATTTATTTATCTTAATCCTTGAGAAAAGACTCTGGCTCTCTCTCTACATATATGTGTACATATATATAAAACATGAAAGTTAAGCAATTTAGTCAAGGAATGGAGTGCAGGATATATAAAGCCATATTTTCAACTTAGGGAGTCAGGACCAATACTCTCAACTAAGACATAACATTGCCTCTTAGTCCAGATTTTAATACGTCTTAAACCATGGTATCCACAAACCCATATGAATCAACTACAGCGTTATTATTTGTTACTCATGGATAACATAATTAAAATTAAATAATGTCTGAGAACGAGTGGGCTAATGGATGTGGGGAAATAAGAAGCACGTCAAATATATATTATTTTTACCGATGGATTTCAAATACTAACATGTATAAATTTTAATACAAAATATCTCTTGATGTTGCCATCACTTTTGAACCAATACTCTCCCATCAGTTATTACAAGTCTTCCCCCCAAAATATAGTACTGTCTAATTTCACTGCTCTTCCCAGTGCTATTTATCTACATAGGAGAGAATGCCAGGGCCCCGTAATTTACAGTTGTAAGCCTTCATGAAAACATTCCATGGGACTTAAGAAAAACATTTCCATTTTCAACACTAACTTACATTGGGAACTTGGGAAAAAAAATCTTCCCTTTTTAGGGCCTTGGCTATTTAAGATGTAAAATTGTACCATATACACCTAAGATATTTTTTTAGCTTTATATCTATTGCTTATAATACATTTAAAACCATTTAATGGCTTTTCATTATACTAAACAAAAAAGACCAAAATTCCTGACATGGTTTATGAAGCCCCTCACTGTCTTGTGGGCCATTCCTAGTCTATGTTCTGCTGTCTGGCTGTTCAAGCCTTTGTTCATTTCTTACAAGTGTCAGCTCCTTTTAGCCTGAGAGTCTTGCACAGGCTCTTCTCTCAGCAGGTAAGGCCCTGCGCTCCTCCATTTCCAGTCATGCTCAAATAATTCCTGTGTATCCTTAAGTGCTCTGTTCAAAAGTCCTGAAGAAGGCCTTTTCTGACTCCTTTCACATTCTCTCACAGTACTCTGTATTTCTATTTTATAATAATTAATTATAATTATTTAATTGGCAATTAGGTGTTTAACATCTGTTTCTTAAAACATAATGGAACAGATATGCTTTGTTCATTCCTATATCTTCAGTGTTTAGTACTGTTTGCATGTAGTAGGCACTCAAGAAATATTTATTACAAAATTAAATAAATACATATAACAAGAACTAATTAATGAAAAAAAAGAGTGCACAGAGTTCTTTATAGAAGCAATGATTCTTACAACAGCAGTATTCCTTCTCATATATTTTTTCTCCATTTAATATTAAATAGAAGTCATCAAGAATGCTGAAATCATATCTATATCATTTCTAAAGAACACATTTGTCAGACATAGAAAATATCTCCCTTAACTGGCAAAAGTTAAAAATACCCTATGTTGTGTAAAAAAGAAAAAAAAGTCAGTTCTTAAAGAAGTACCTTATTTACCAAAACAAATAAATGCTGAGATATTTTTAAAATGTACCTACTCTCAAAAAATTTTATTATAAAAATATTAAAAATAATGAAAAAAACAATCTCCAAATTGAACACCTGTGTATTACAAAAAGTAAAAGAATGCAAATAATATATAAATTAATATTAGAAGAAAATAATATTTCTTATCACTTATGTAGTGGGGAGCCGAATGCCATATATTTCTCCCTCCTACATGACAGAACTAGTAGTGCTTCCCTAATTTGCACTTATATGTAAAAATCCACAGGACTCATTTTCATTTTGATGTCTATTTTTGCAGTTTGCCAATGTGCAAATTAACAAATTTCTAGTTCATGGAATTTCTTCCTTCTCAAACCCACATATATTTATTTATTTCTCTTTCTTTCTTACTTTCTTTCTTTCTCCCTTCCTTCTTTCCTTCCTTCCTTCCTTCCTTCCTTCCTTCCTTCCTTCCTTCCTTCCTTCCTTCCTTCCTTCCTTCTTTTTCTTTCTTTCTCTTTCCTCTTCTTTCTCTTTCTTTCTTTCTTTTCTTTCTTTCTTTCTTTCTTTCTTTCTTTCTTTCTTTCTTTCTTTCTTTCTTTCTTTCTTTCTTTCTTTCTTCTTCTTCTGTCTCTTTCTTTTTTTATTACCAGTTAAATATGCATAATATGACTTTTATTCCCTAGGAGTTCAGTATCACGTGTACACAGAGGGTTTTACCCAAGAAACCAGGATGCAAAGTCTGAGTGAGTCATTGGGACCTAAGCAATGCCAGCAATGCTCACAGGTGAGGCTGCCCACATTATGATGGTTCAACTATGGTTGGAATCTCTGCATCCTGTCTGATCTAAGTGTTCCTTAATAAATAGCAAGGAAAAGGGTACCTCTATTAATAGCTATCGAGTAAGGTGATTCCTTTATTTTCAGACTTTCTCCTTGCTTTGTCCAGCTTTGTGTTACACTCTTTTGACTGTGGCATACTTTTCCACATGAAACAAAATGAACTCTTTAAGAACAAGCATGCTGTAACCTAGCTCTCTTGCTCTCTCTTTCCTTTTTAACGGAATTTTGGAATCGTCAGAAGGTTTCCCACTGGAAAAATATCAAGTCATATTTCCTACAGAAACCAAAAGGACACAGTGCTAATCAGGAATATTCAAACTATAAGAGGGAAACAGGAACTATAAAGACAAAGCCATATTCAAAGCGAACACTCAGGAAGTACCCAGGCTGCTGGGATCTGGGGGCAAACAGTGAAGATGGCCAAGGGCACACCATCAGTGTTTTATCAGAACTTCTGCAATTTCAACTAGGAGCAGGGGATTCCACTTAGAATGCATCCTCTTAACAGCTTTCATAATTGAAGAGCCAGCCCCTGCCTAACATTCCAAGCAAAGAGATCTGTCAGTAGTTTTGATATCATGTCCGATGCTCTTTCTATTGAAATAGATATGCTCCTGTGCTCTCCCTGCCAAGATCTTGGGCGACAGAATACGTAGATCACTGTAACAGAAAGCTTCCAAGTAAACTAAAAAACCACATTGCGTTAGATGACTAATTAATGTTTTTACTGGAACAGCATACAGTATTCAGCCCTATCTGTGACCTGCTTCAATGAAACTAAAAAATGTTCTAGCTATCAGCAAGAATGAACATTTGCTCAAAAACATAAACAAAAAAACTGAAGTCATTTACCTGTTTCATCAGAGGCATGGGTAATGAGCACATGATTAGCTACTTTTTCTTATTTGTTGCAAAAACATTTCCTTTTGGAAAATTGATTCACTGGAAGATTACATCATCATTATTTTTATTTTTCAAAATAAGCTTTCACTTAGTAGTTGTTGAAATACAATATTACCCTTTTTCTAATTGTTGAGTAAAGGATCATGTGTATTTTAAGTTTTATTGAGACTTTAATGGCTTTTAATCTTCAAAAAGGACAATTTTAATACTTTATTCAGTGTGCTTTTTATGTCACAATCTTTTTTTTAATGTCTCCATCTTACATTTCTACACACAAGTACACCTTTTATTTAATACATATGATGAATATATAAATATTTATTTGTATATTGTATAAGAATATAGCCTGCCTAACAAATAATATAACACAAAATAGTATTTAGGAGACTTTAACTAGAATTTTAAAGTATTAATTCATTAACTCTGCAATCTCAAAAGAATAATTATCACATGTTCTTTTCCCCAGGTCATCAAAAAATGATGTGTGTTTGGAGTTTCATAGTATTTCAACTACTTAAACACTTTGTATAAGCATTTGGTAAAGGATTCAAAAAGAGATGACTGAGTAAACAAAATAAGATTACTGTAGATTTTTAAAAATTATTATTTCAGAATTGACTGATCTCTTATGTCACAAATGTCGAAGCAATCCTTCTTTTAAAAAGGCCACAAAAGATTAAAATAACATAAATTGAAAAGAAAAACAGAGAAAAAAATAAACACCCAGAATTCTATTTTTATATGCTACATTTATTTGTGGCTGATACTCTGTTTTGATTAAAGAAATGGTTTTGTTATAGGTAACAGAATTTACTTTTGAAGTAATAGATAGTTACTTTAATTATTACAGGTGATATCTAGGTGTGTAGTTACTACTTAAAGAGTGGGCTGAAATTTAAAAGTCTAATTATTAAAACAGTCCTGCCATGTACTTGCTCATGTATGTTTGTGTATACACAAATTTTCAAAAGGAAGGAGGTATTTATGCATTAGATATTAGAAAGAAATAGGTTTCAGCGGAGCTAAACAATGGGAAGTCATACTATTTTTATAAATTAAGCTCTGTTCAATTATAAAAAACTAAAGTGACATTTACAAAAAATTATTTAAAAATGAAACCTCACCTCAATTGACAGGGTTCATTTATATATTCATCTACTAATCAAAATAGTTATTGATTATCTCAAATGGGTGAATATCATATATACATACCTATCTTCTAGAGATCCCTTTTGCCAGGAACATTCCTCAATATTGTATTGTTTTGATGATTAATATTATAAACCAGGAACATGAGTAAATACTACAGACAGAAAATGTAACAAAACTTTCCATTTCGAATATTGATTTTTTTCTATCTGATTTTTTTCTGAATGATATTTTACATTACCAGTCTTTCATCTTAGCACATGCTAATTCCTGATTGTCTCCAGTGGGAAATAAATGTGTTGGCACTTCTCTTGGTGTATGTATGTTGGAGAATGATCAGTCTGTTTATCTTGCAAGAGTTTGAAAATGAAACACACACACACACACACACACACACACACACACACCCAGAGGCTCATACTTACTTCTCACAGAACTGGCTCAATTCTGAAATTATAGGTTCGACCTTGATTGGAATAATAATAGGCAGGACATATGTAAAGAATGAGCCATAGAAGATCTGATGTTGTCAAAATAATGAGACTCTGTGAACAAAGCTGGGAGAGAGAAGAGCCTCAGAGACTAGAAATCTCCCCTCCCTAATTCACAGTGGATTAGAGCAACACAGCCACAAGAGCTCAGGGGGTCCAATAGTATTGAATTGTATCTGCCCAAAAGATCTTTGCATGTCCTAACACCCTAGACTTCTGAATGTGCCCTTATTTAGAAACAGTGTATTTGCAGATATAATCAAGTTAAATTGTGATCAAACTGGATTGGAATGAGCCCTAGATCCAATGACTGATATGCTTGTAAGAAGATGAGGGGACACACAGAGACACACACATAGCCATCAGAAGCTAGCAAGAGGCAAAGGATTCTGTCCTGGAGCCTTCAGAGGGCACTGCAGTATTACTAATGCCTTAATTTCAAACTTCCAGTTTCAATACTTATGAGGATAAATTTGCGTTACTTTAAGTTACCTAGTTTGTTGTACTGTGTTATGGCAGCCTAGAAAACAAACACAGGTGGATTTTCTGTAATAATTCTTTACCACACAAGTAAAATTTTAATTAACAGGTCAACAAAGATAAGCATTATTGAAAGTTTCTGCACTTTTGACTATATGCAGAACCAAAACCAATCTGGAGTAAGAGCATCATCTCCCACCTAGTTCGTTTTAGTTATAAGCATATGGATTATACTTTTGTATCTGTTAAAAAAAATACTGTATGATTAATTCTAATTTTTCTTCAGGCAAAACTATTCTATATTTCAAATTAATTAGCTTTTAATGTTAAGATCTTAATTACAACTTTCAATCAATACTCTTCAATATATTTACATTTATATGAATAAATATAATTTCCTCATGTAATTTAAAATGTTAGAGTTCTGCTTCTGTTAGCACAAAAGATTAATATCTCCTCTTCTAAAACCCAAATATAAAAAAATTCTTCTTTGCCGAGTGCAAAAATCTCTTGCTATATTTCTCTACACAGAGTTATGGTTACATAAGTCTCAGAACTTAAGGAAGGTGTGGAAATTCAGGCCATGAGCCAACGTCCCAGGGTGAGACTGAGAATTCTGACATATCAGATGAAGTTTGTATGTCAGGTAAAAAAAAAATCATAAGTGAAAATATTTCAAAATCTAACATGAATGAGTTTAGAATTATCCACTATACTAGTTCCCTTTATAAACCTTCTTATTGAGGAGTTGACTATACTAAATGAAGAAGGTTTTACTTATTTATCCTATTTACCAATTCAAAAATATTTGTACTGTCAGTGATTTCACTTTAAAGGAAGTATCAAGCACTGAGAAATGATATTTGTGTTTATGAAAAATTCCTATTTAATAGTTTCACAAGCATCTTTGTGAAAATTGTTTTTATATAACTTTGATATCAACTTTGGTATCATTAAATATTTTTCATTGGACATTGTTTTTATGTCTTTTTACTTCGGCAAACATTCAGCCTATCAACAATAAAACTTAATCCACAAACAAATATATCTTTAAAATTTTAAGATTAAACTTCAGTCAGTCCAAAATAAAACTACTTTTTCTTGTGATGAGCCAAAAACAGCAAGTAACTTGAGACTATTATCTTAAATCACAAAGACATATATAATGTCTCTCAGCTATGTTTCCATCTTTAACCAAATCTTAATAGAGCTAGAACTCATTTTATCTTGTTTTCACATCAATTGAATCTCTTTTTGTATTTACTAGATGGAAAATAAAAGCCCATATAAGTCTTATTGACTATCAGAGTTGCTTTGGGATTGAAGTCTATTTTAAATGGAAAATATAATGCCTCAGTGATTAACTAGTATGCAACAAAAAGCTTGGAAATAAGAAAACGATATGACTTAACTGAATATAGTAAATATGTAGCCAATAATAATAAAAAATATATATAACAACAAACTAATGTTTCTACAGCGCATTGCAATATTTACATAGGGTTTCATAAATTCTATTGTAGCTGTTTGGGCTGTGTTTCTTAGTCTTGTACACAATACACTGACATATGTCATTCCTGGGAACTTGTAAGACCTATTCTTTAATCTTCAGATCAGAGTCAAAAGCACACTTTAAAAATGGGGGTGATAACTGTAGCAGACATGGCAGTACCAATGGATCTGCTGAATGAATAATGAGAAAAAAACAGTAACACCACAGTCAAAGTTCTGCAATTCTAGGGTGCACATCTAAAGAGCTAATGCAATTTAGTCATTTTGTGTCTCATTTAAATACAAGAGTCTGTTTCTATCTTTAATCTTCTAATTTCAGGAAATTAGATGTAAAACTATCCTCATTCATTATAGGTACAGAATGATCAAAAGAGTAGAAATTTCATCACAAAGCTAATTGCACTGTCAAATGACCTCATTCATAATGAATCATTAAAAGTGATCTATTCTATAATAATCGTATTCTGATAAAGGTTAAAATAGCTTTAACATGTGGGAAAATTATAATTGAAATAAATTTGCCAACTATGACATTACTGGCTAATATTTGAGTTTTATAAACTGTATTTAATGAAAGTGGTTATGTTTTTTGTGCTAGAAAACAAATCTCCCATGATATGCACACTTTGAGAATGATATAAAACAAACTTTCAGAATACCATAAACATTGATTGTGGGTAATTAACTCTTGCAGATCACTGATCTCTAATTACAGTTTTGCAAAATAAGTTATTTTACTTCTAAAGAATCAAGTATCAAGCAGAGAAAATCCTGTTATTTCCTTTGTGTTTCAAATAAAAACTTTCCCATCAGTTTTTTGTTTATTTATTTTTTTGTAAATTCAATAAATTCAATTTACATATGCCTATCTGTATAAATTAATATTAGATATAAAATCCCCAGTTTAAACTATTATGAAATTAAGATGGCAGCCATTTGCCATAAAGAGCAGAGATAGGGTTGAGGTCTGGAGTGTGAGACCATAAGTAGGAATAAAGTCTAAACAGAACAAGATTAAGTTTACATTAACCCATGAGATCATGCTGACTTCTTCTATGCAAGTAACGTTAATTTATGATAAAAATCACGAGATAAAGATAAGGTAATGGATGTTATATGTAATACAAGACCATGCGGATAAAAAGTGTTGGTAAATCATCCATTGTCAGTGTGCAAGGTAGGTGAGTGAGGGACTGTCACAGAGAAATTGTCTAATAATCACACTTCATCTAGTCAAATGAGATTCAGTAATCATGAAGAACCTGTGATTGTAAGCATTTATTTTCCAATTGAAATGATTCTTGATAATGATAAAGCATGATTGCTGCTACTATTTTGCACTGAATCAGAAAGTATAAAGTGATTATGCTAAAAAATGGTTTTTGAGGTTTAAGTGTTTAGTGCATGTATTGCTCAAAGCTTACACCCAAATACCAAGGTCATTCTATTAATGATGACCTTGAGCAATAAAGCAAACATCAGAGGCAGAGGAAAACTCTTAGGCCTCTTGATTTTGTGAGTTGACTCAGGCAAGTGTTCAGCACTTCAAGAGAGGGAAGGTCCAGTAATGGTCTCGAATATGAGAGATGTCTCGAATAACAAAAGACAAGAAAAATCTCACCATCAAGGGTTAGAGAATAGAATTTGACTATAAGATTTCAAGCAGTAGATAAAAGTAATTTTAACTAATAATCAGAGGAAATTCTTAAATTAGAAATAGATTTTGTCTTACAAGTTGGTTAATGAGTTGTCTCAACTTGAAAAACAATTTTACCACCAAAACAATATTTATAATAAATTCCTAGGATATCCCACAAAACCTTATTTACACTAACATGTAGACTTCATATACTATATTTAAAAATTGTTAATGCCTTATTTTTTTGAATACACAAACACAGGAAACTTTAAAAAAAAAATCTGATGCTTAAGTGAGAACACGTTTAATGAGGAGAAAGGTCCATTACAATCTGGTCCTATCTTCATCTTTTCCTACCTTATCTTCATTCAGGTCCACTGCTTCATCATTTCCTCATACTGCAGCCTCTTCTTGCCTCATTATACTTGTAAATATTATATCATCTACTTGCATAAATCTTCTTTTTACCTGGAAATGCATTACCATCTTCAAATTTAGATCTGCTACTCTGTGAGGTCAGGCAAAGTTTGCAACATCGTCCTCTAGGGCAATAAGTAGAATACATCATTCCTTTTCTTTTTTATGATTCTCATCCATCTATTTGTGAGATCTTTTAGGTAAGGCGGGGAACAGTATTTATCTTCTATGCATCTGTAGCACTGACATCAGTAGTGCCTCCTACTTGCTTTGATCCTTGTATAAAAGCCAGGTATATATCTGTGTTATCCAAACTGTAATCAGGAAAATTATTTTTATATAGCTTTAAAAAACTTTAATAACGTATAAAAAATATGAGAGGCTGATGAAAAGAGATAAACTCATCAGATGAGTTTAAATGGTGAAAAAATTAGAAACTCACAAAAAATAAAATAATCCAGCTAATGTGTGAACTTTAAGAATCTTATGAAAGAGATATGTAAAGACCTAGAAAATTGTTATTTTATAATCTTCAAGGACTCAGCTTGGTTATAAATTACATGTATAACCATGAATACATTAATGAACAGCTCCAGAAATAAATCAGTCAGAGTGGCACTCTTGTTCAAGATGCCCTCTGGGTTGAGTTTCTAATAATCAATATTCTAAATAGGATGGAGAAACTTTGTTCCTGGAAAATGAAGAAGAGCTGTTGGACTGGGACATGGCATATTCGGTTCTGGAAAAGACAAAATATGGGATTGGAATGAAAAAAATTGCATCTGGTATCAGAGTTTCTATGGTTTGCATGGAATGCAGCATAGGTTTATAATAAAGTCTAACACATTAGGAATACTTAGGTCCTCGGGTGTTCGTCTTGAATAAATATATCAAGTTTTCAGTTCTTTATAACTCAGATGAGAGGCATGCAAACTGTTTTGTTTCAGGCTTTTATTTATAAAAGATAGTAGAATGTGACAGTATTATCTTCAAACAGGCAAGCAAAAAAAGTATCTATAATACTTTGAAAATGCATAAATAAATAGATGACTGAATAGCTTTTAAAAATAAAATAATATACTACTTATTGATGTGATGAAAAAATAGCATAAATAGAAAAATAAATAATTCAAAGGAGTCTCCGCAGTTCATAGGTTTGGATTTTTTACACATTTAGATTTACAACAATTGAAATTCATTAATTTTAAGAAATGATTATTGGGTATCTGATACCTGCCAGGGACCATTCTAGGAGCTGGAAATACAGCAGTGAAGACAAACAAACAAACAGAACACCTCTGCTCTTATACAGTTTGCACTCTAATGTATGCAGGTTAAGTTAAAGAGGGAAAGAGTACATTTAATTAGATATTAGGATAGGAAAGTAAAAGACAGCATAAAATCCTACTCTCAATAGGACAGCATTGACGTGGGAGCCAGAAAAACTGGGTTGGAATACCAACTTCACCACTGCTGTATGAACTAGTCAAGGTTCTGAAACTCTCTTTGACTTAATTTTCTAATCTATAATATGAACATAATTAAATACCTATTTCATAACATTGTTATGAGGATAAAACGGATAAATAAAAGTGTCTGGAATACAGTAAGTTCTATACAAAATGGGTTTTCATAGTCTAAGTATGATAAAGATGTTAATTATTGCAAATTATTCTATGAAATAAATCTATTACCATTTAAAATCTCAATATGAAACTGTATATCTGATACTAAAAATGTCTGGATGAATAGATAGCCAATATTCAATACAAACTTAAAAGAGATCAAGTGTGGGTATTTGCCTAAAGAGATATAAGTTTTATATAATAAAATATAAACTAGAGTATTTAAGAAATTACCTACTGACTTGAAATTAATTAGAAAATAGACCAAGAATGAAATCCAAAAAAATACATTGTATGTGATAGAAGTGTCATTATTTGTCACTATGAGAAGATAAACTATTTGATAGATGGAAACTAATATAATTGATTGATACCTCAGACTACAAACAAAGATAATTTCCTGCCTCGTACAGATCTAAATGTAAACAAATAAAAATAAAACAAACCTATAACATTCCTAGAAAAAAAAGCCATATGTTTTTAAACTTGAATATAATATTTTTAACAGTACAAAAGAATTGCCATCTGTAAAGCAAAAGACTTGCTTTTTATATTAATATAAAAAATATAACAATTACAACTTAAAAAAAATTTGGGAAGAAGACATCTAAAATATATATAACAAGAACAATTTTATTAGAAAATGCAGAAGAACATTAACCAATTAATTTAGAGAGACATATAATCCAGTAGAACAATAGGCGAAGAAAGTAAACAAGATCTTTCTGGAGAGTGATGTCATCATCATGATGAAAAAATAGTTTTCTACCATCTTCCCACCAAAGAATATTAATTTAGACAATCATCCATGTCTTTTGGAAGTTTGTCTGAAAGTCCAGTGAAGAAGTTTGCATGTTTGAAGCTAGGGTGATGGAGGGAACCTGAGATTGAAGGCACTGAAGAGGGTAAGAGGAACAGGTTCACTGTATCCATGTCACTTTTCCATTTAGGCAGCAAAGATCAGTACCAAGAGAGATTTTTTGGCCCCTGATTTCTCCTGTGTGGGAGGCTGCCAAAGAGACTCACTTCTTTCTTGCCCCATCCAGAATACTATGACATGCCACATGACTAGAGGGCAGGGAGTTATGGGGAGAACAGCAGCCAGGGCACTCAGAGGACACCTCAGATGGATACATGTGTCCAACAATGGATGACTAAGTTAAAAAAACACACACACACACAATGTTACACACACAGTGGAATATTACTTAGCTATAAAAAAGAAGAAAATCTTGTTCACAATAGTGTGGATGGACCTTGAGGGCAGTATGCTAAGTGAGATGATCAAACAGAGATACAATCACCATATGTTCTCACTTATATATGGAATCTAAAAAATTTAAACTCCCAGAAACAGAGTAGGATGTCAATCAATAGGGGCTGGAGGTGGCGAAATGGGGAACTGTTAGTCAAATGGTATAAATTTTCAGTTAAGAGATGAAAACATTCTGGATCTATAATGTACAACATGACTATAGTTAACAAGAATGTATTATATACTTGAATGTTTCTGAGAGAATAGAATTTAAATTCTCTTACAAAAAATGCTGTGAGGTGAAGATGTTAACTAACCTTGTGGTGGTAATCATTTTGCAATGTATACATGTATGAAATTATCACAGTTAAATTTTAAACTCACATAATATTGTATGTCAATTATAGGTCCATAAATCTGGGAAAATATTAACTACTATTAGTTAATTAACAAAACAACAAAACACCCAAATGATAAATGAATATATGAAAACAAGCTAATAATGACCATATATAAAGAAGCTAGTAATAAAGAAAATGCAAGTTAACACGAGACACTATTTCTCATCTACTAGATTGGCAGAAATTTAAGTCACCAACAGTATCAAATACTCACAATGATGTGGGGTGAAGGAAAACATCATAAATTGCCAGGGGAAGTGCAATTGCTATAAACACAATGAGGAGTGATTTGGAAGTGAATAGTAAAAATGAAATAGGCTTTCCTTATGATTTTGTCATTCCATTTCCTAACATACACTCTAGAGTTATGCTACTCAGTGTAGCTGCCGCTCAGCAAGGCATTTGTTATGAGTATGCAGTGAGGTAAGGAGCTTTGGTGCCAAATAAGATGTCTAGTATAAAATCATCTATCGCTATGTCAGTAGTTTCAAGATTTTGTTTAGTTGACATTTTTTTTTTAAAACTTTTTTGATGAATTAAGTAGTGTGTTAATTTACAGTCTGGCTCAAGTTATCTCCTCATCATGCACTTTGTAGGGCAGTGCTCAGTAGAATTTCAAGAGAATCAAATGAAAGTAATAACTTTTAGAATGATATGAAAAGCAATGTACCTCACATATAGAGCAGTATTAAATATTGTGCATATCACAAACATACACACACACACACACATACACACACATTTATTTAAAAATAACAGACAGGCTATGTATTAAGCTCACAGTAATTATTGCCTGAAGAAAGAATGGATGAGGTTGGGAATCTCAATTTTACTGCTAGTCTTTTGTTTCTGTAATTATAGAGGAAGAAAATGTGCCAATATTTGAGGTGGTAGGTGTTTGGGAGAGTATTTTGATTATGGGAAAGACAGTATTTTGTTGTGGTTTGGAGGGTTGAATCAAGAGCCAGACTGCCTGATTTGAATTCATTCTCTACTGGTAGCTGCTTGGTCTTGAGAATATTATTTACATTTTGTTTCTATTTCCTTATCTGTAAATAAGTATAATGTAACATTGGTAAATACACTCTCAATAGATGTTAACATTTATAAATCTTCTTTATAATTTTATGCAGTATTTCTTTCTCTTTGTTTTATGTGAAAATAGTTAGTAAACAAATATTTAAGATTTTGGATTTCAAGGAAGAGGGATGGTTAGTAGAAAGGGATGGAAAACATTAGGTTTGAGTTTTAGTTGTCATCTATTATTTAAATAATTATGATTGAAGGCATTTATTCCTTCAGAATCTGTTTTCTCATAAGAGCAAAGAAGGTTTCTACCATGATCTTATAAGTTTATTGTAAATAAATCGGATGAGTTCTGTAAATATGTTGTTTTTATTTGTATTCATAATAAATAATAATAAATAAGATAATAAATAAGATTTTAAAAATAAAATTTGTAAGATAATAAATAAGATTTTAAAAATAAAATTTGTAAGGTAGTTACAGTTCCTTCTATTGAGTTTTAAAAACATTCCCATTGCCTCTAGAGTTTTCTTTGCTATATTTTATAGAACTCTTCTTCTTTTATACAAAGTTTATTTTAATGTTCAATGCTAAAGTTATACATAATCCTTCTTTAGTGAACTTTTAAATAAGTTTAGATATTAAAAACATAAGTATTCATAGGTCTTCAGACTAAGTATCATTTCTTGGCTAATTATTTTTTTATAAAGTTTATAATAACTCCAATCTAAATTATGTATTTACAAGTTAGTGAAAGCTGAAAACATTTTATAGCCTTAAATATGAAGTAAATAATTAGAATGTTCTTTAATTGGCTAAAGTTTTTGTTTATCCTTCTTCAAGTTATATTTTTTTTGAGCATTTTTATATTTTAAACTTGCCTTTAAATGAAGGAACTCTGAAAAGAATCATTTGGCATTGGAGTCCAAAAACATTCTCGTTACTCTAGAGAAGTCACACATATATGAAATTTACTTGGTAATATTGCTGTAAAGATGACATAAAATGGGCCATATAAAACACCAAACACATATGCAACATCTAATATTCAACAATCTGTGGCTTAATAATTGCTCTTGGAATATTCAATAATTAATTACTAATTCTCAGACCCATCTCAAAACCACAAAGTGGATTTTATACAGGAAATGCTTTTGAGCATAAAAGCAAAATATATGTGCTACTATTAATAAGTTGCTTCAATTTTATTACTGTCAGTCATTTTTTTTTTCCTATAGGTGGGATGTGTTTGATTGAGAGCTGTGTGTGCATGTGCATGTGTGTGTGTGTCTGAATAAAAGAAAGATTTCTTTTAACTGACCAGATGATTAGAGTAGAAAAGACACTTAAAAGAAAAAAGAAAAAAAAAGCAGAAGAGAAGATGATTTACTTAAGAAATAGTCTTTTAAATTTAGAGGAAAAAGGAAAAAGAAATGAAAATGTGAAAGCAGCACTAGCTATGTAGGACAATTCATGGAACTCAAACTCCATAATTATAGGTCTTATAAAAGGAGAAAATAGAACAAACAGAAAAGAAGCAATAATAGATGGTATAACAAAAAAATGAGTTTAGCAGGCTTTAAAAACATCGTGCTTGGAAAACTGAAAAATCTCATTATGTAAAAGGCAAAATAAATGTGAAAAGATCCACATTGGACATATCTTGTGGAAAATCCTAACAGAAGAAAAAAAATAAATTTTAGTTCCAAAACATTTTATAGCTGATCCACAGCAAATGTTTAAACTTAGGTTAATCTTTATGTTTTTATAAAAGCTTATTATTTAGCATAGGGAAAAATATATTTAAGTAACTCTATAAAACAAAAAAAATAACTAGCATCAGAAGCCAACAAAGAATGTACTTTAAAAATTACTTTCCCTTCTCAGGTATACTTATCAAAGTCACATATAAAATGTGAAAAAATATGATCCAATTGCATATTACAATACTATGCCAAAATAATGTAATAAAAGTCCTTTTTACCAAAAATGTTATAACCTGTTAATAAGTAAAACAAAATGTTCGTTGAAAGCATGGCATTTGCTTGAATCTGTAATTCTCCCTTACTATCAATGCTAAAACAAATAAGTAAATTTCTCTATGAAACCAATAAGGTATATTGAAAACATTAGTTTATTGCTTCTCTTTAGTAAAACCCATTAAAGTGACAGTAAAGGGGAAAAAGATAAAGTTTTATACAACAAAGAAAATCAGGATAAAATATAAGGGCAACGTATTGCAAGACATCTCTGGAAGATGATTTATTAGTGGATACATTGCAAGTCCAGAAGCTAAGCAGAGGAAACCATAGCATAGACAACAGGAATAGGAATCTAACTGTGGGCAATGAATACATGATGTGATATAGATAGATGATATAGATAGATATAGATATAGATAGATATAGATATAGATATAGATATAGATATAGATATAGATATAGATATAGATATAGATATAGACATAGACATAGACATAGACATAGACATAGACATAGATATAGATATAGATATAGATATAGATATAGATATAGATATAGATATAGATATAGATATAGATACAGATATGCCTTACTGTTGAATTGTTCACCTGAAACTTACTGGATTTCATTAAGCAATGTCACCATAATAAAAGAAAGAAAAGAAAAAAAGAAAAAAAGAAAGAAAGAAAGATAAATAAATAAAAATACTGACAATATAGGCATATACCTGAAATTAATACAATATTGTATGTTAGCTATATTTTAATAAAATCTTAATAAAAAAAAAAGAAAATAGGAGTAGGGGCATGGACATGAAGAAACAGTACAGCTTGCTAAAATCTGGAGAAAAATGCCAACATATGTGGAAGTTTCTAGTGCTCTGGGGAACTGAAAACAGTCCCTGACCTATCCTTCTCTAACTCTAGTTTGCAGAATACTCAATAGTCGTGTGTTTATGTTGAGCAAAATCACAATTTTTTACAAACAAACCAGCAAACATACATTGAAGGAACTGTTCTGAGACACAGAGAGGCTGGCTCAGGAAACATTATTACGGGGCAAGGCTTTCCTCATTTTGCAATTTTTGCATTCCTAGAGAGTGCTATCTGGCTCCCCCAAAGTCTGTGTGATAACATGATTTTATTGCACATACAGGTCACAGTTGTTTAAAATCATCTTATTCTAAATGTAAAAGGAACCAAGGATCACTAGGCATCGAGAGAATTATCAGCAGCAAAATGTTCATAAAACTTTGTACTTCAACTTCTGGAAATAAATTGAGAAGAAATTTCACATTTTAAAAAAGTTTCAATATATTTTATGTCGAATAAAAATAAGAAAACTATGTCAAATTTCTTTGTATTTAACTCTTTCTCTTAGTGGTATTATTTGCATAGGAAAAAAAAAGTACCTTAATAATATGCAGAAAGATTCTAACTACATAAAATTAACTCGTAGGGAGGTTAAAAGTTACGTTATAATTTATCATTACATTCTAAAAGACAATATTTGATCTGGCAAAGATAAAAATAGACTAAGGAACAAGTACTTCAGAAAAATAATCATGCTTGATTATTGAGAGCTAAATATTAAATAATTTTTAAGCATTAATCTAATTTAAACATTACAGAAAGAAATAAAGCTAGAAATTGATGTATTTCTAAATTTAATAACATTTCAATACATATACCAGGTGCTATTAACATGTCTTGAAAAAGTGAAATAGATAAAACCACACAAACCCAAACAGGTAAAATTAAAAGGACTGGCGACCTCACATGTTAGCAAGGGTGCGAAGCAAAAAGCACTCTCTTGCACTGCTGATAGAGGTGACAACTGGTACAGACACTTTAGAAAACAGATTGGCCTTATGAGAGGCGATGATCTGACTCCTTACAACTTACTCACAGATACACACCCTTCAAAAATGCATTCATGTGTACTCCAGAAGACGTGAAAGAATGATCTTAGAAGAATTATGTGTAATAGCCAAAAACTAGAAGTGACTCAGATAAATGGATAAAATAAATATGGTGTATTTATATGTTGAAATATTATAAAGTAATAAATATGTAAAAAGCTACACATGCCCAACACGCACAAATCTCACAAATACAACATGGGCCAAATATATATACACACTATATGATTCCATTTACATCAAGTTAAGAGACCATTAAACATTAAAACAAAAATATAATGAGGAATTATATATTCTTAGGTTGTAAAGTAGGGCTGAAAACACAGGGCTTGAAAACATGAAGAAAAGAAATTATTATTTAAAAAATTAGAAGTTACTTTTAGGCAGGATAAAGAATACTGTGATTGAGAGGGTGACCACAGGGCACCTTTGACATAATAGCATTATTTTCTGTCTTCATGAAGCAATGGTTACACAGGAGTACATAATAATATAATGCATTAAACAGTTCATTTATATTTTATAAATTTTCTGGATGACTTATGTTTTATAATAAAAATATCTATAAGAAAAAGCAAACAGATTTTTGTGAAAAGTTTGTCTTATTTTTTAAAATATGTTATTTCTATTTCTACAACATATGTTTAGGAATAGGTCAGCTCCTTATTGATAAATTCACCAAATCTATATATTATGACCATATTTCTGTACCAAATTTTAATTCCATATTTCATGTGAATATAAACAAGTTAGCAATATTTAAATTTCTAAGATTTAATTGAGAACACTTGTATTACTCATGAATATATTTCTGGATAAAGAATATTTGTCTTAAATTCTTCATTGCAAAGTTTAAAGCATATATAAGAACATATGTGCTTCATATCCTTTGATGTTATTCAAATTAACTTAAAGTTTATATGAATTTTGTCCATCTACCTCTTCATTGATAATCACTGATTTAACTATTCATTAACTCATTTAATTATTCAACAAACATAAACTGGAACTTACACTATACTCGTCCTTTAAATCCCTGCTGTCATGCACCAATCTGGTGAGGGAGAAAGACACCCAAACAGAATAATAATACAATGTACAAACACTACCGTCATTCAGAATATCTGTTAATATGTCAGTGCAGTGTATCTGTTACATCACAGGAGAGAAGTTGGGGCAACTAATCTACCTTAAGAGATAACTTTGTGAAGTTGAGATTAGAACTAAGTTTTATGTTTGTGAATTATTCAATTTAAGAAAGATCTGTAGTCACTAAAATGTAGTTTTTGAAAGAATCAGCATATACCACAAGATACTAAAAACATGTCGTGTAATCAGCTTGGTGAATTATTGTAAATATATCCTTTTGTTCCTATGAGTTTTAACAATGTTTAAACTTAGATCATCAAAATGATCTGGAATTACACTATGAAGAAATTACTTTAGATGTTATATATTATTATCAAAATTGATATTTAAAGGAATATTGTTTTCCAATAGTACCTCATTTATACAGAAACTAAGATCTCTGTAATCAGATGCAAGTGCATTGCACAAACATCTTACACCAGAAAACATTTATATAAAAGGCAAATTTAGCCATGTGACAGAAAATAAAATATATTTGAAAATCTGTAATGAGCCGAATACAATTTAATTTAACAATAATGACATGAGGTTTGTTTTCTGGGAAAAGAGCACCTGGCTAGTTGGAAATGTTAGATTTATCTGCTTCCATGTATTAATAAAAATAATTTAGCTCAATTTGTGTTAAAAGATATGACAAACTGAAAGGAGTCTAGAAGAGAGTGATTAGTATCTGTGTTCCTAAAACAAAGGAAATTTACAGGGTAATACAGAGAATGAGTGAGATATTGGAGAAGGTTTAATGATGAGAAAGGAAACCCATTTGAAGAGCTATCGCTTGGAAGTGTAGATTTATTTGGCCATTTCTACAATGGAAAACTAAGCTCTATGAGTATAAATTACAAAGGAGATCAATTAATTAACCCAAAATAATTATAAAATGATTATTAGTTATCATAATTAATTAGTAAAGATATTTAAAAAGAATGACCTGTTTAAATGGTTGTTAAATCTGAAGAATATAAATGATTTAATTATTGTTCAGAAAATTATAAACGTGATAGTGAATAAATAATTTTCCTTTTAGAGTAATATTGAGCTAGGAAGACTTAAAGGTTTCTTTAAATTCAATGGCCCATGAATTTCTTTCTTCACACAAAGTACAGGGTATAGCTCCTGCAAGAACCTAATAAGTCCCCCTTTTTTGGGAAGCCAGACACTTAAGAAGGAAGTCTACATTTGTTTATACTGGCAGATGAAGTGAGTTTAGAACTTATATTCCCTAGTGAAGAAAAAGATCCATGGTCAGAGATATTTCTAGAGGTTAAAAGTCGAAGTTCAAGTTTCTGATGGATTTGGGTCTGGTAAGAGACCACTTTCTGATGTATAGATGGCCTTCTTTTCACTGTGTCCTTATATGGCAAAAGGGACAAGAGAGCTCCTTCAGACCTCTTTTATAAGGGCACTAAACCCATGCCCTGAAACCCATTACCTCCCAAAGGTCCCACCTGAAATATCATCACATAGGGATTAAGTTTCAAAGTATGAATTTCAGGGGGGACATAAACATCCAATCTATTATAGGATCCATCTTTTTAAAGTGGAAAATCTAAAACAACAGAAGCAACAAAAACCCATTTAGTTTTGAGCCATGTCAGAATATTTTTAACTAAAGTTAGGAGAAGGTAGAAAAATGCAGAAGTTATAAATAAGGGTCTGCTGTAATTGATATAAAAGTGATAGCTGAAACCAGGTGAATGGGCATAACTGCCAAAGATGGTAGGGTAAGTATATGAAAAACAGGTCACATCAGTCACTGAGCATAATCTGGACTAAAATCCAAATTACTATTTAGAAATTTCTTTTCAGTTTTTAAGAGTATCTTCCATATAAGCAACAGAAGAACAACCATCAGAAATAAAGTATTGCATGGGAAAATTGTCAATCATAATTTTTCAAAAGTGTCCATACTTAAGATAAAAGCAATTAAGTTAATTGGGTTGAAAATAAAAATGCATTATCTTCAGCATTCTAAGCACTGATGTAATTCATAACTAGTAAGTACTAGACTATTAAAAGAGCACAGATTTCTATTGTGGGATATAATAAAGCTCTATTAAAAAGTCATAAAATTCTTTAGGAAACCGATGACAACTTTAGTATATACTTGGAATTATTAATTAACCAGTGATGTGCACATACATTCATTCTTCCATTTATTTTATACATATATATTATATACATAATAACCTATGTGTGCACGTATTTATACATATATATGCTTAAATATATAAACACTTGCCTTTGAACATATATCTAAATTCGAGGAATTGAAGGAAAAAATTTAGTGTGGGGTAAAACATATTAGTATTTTGACCTAAGTCATTTAAAGTTCCAATTTGGAAAACTTCGGAGCCTATCTTGGCAAGATTCTCATTTGCATTCAAAATTTAAAGTTTATTTAAATCAAATGAGAAATGTAATTATCTGTTATTTGTCATTCTCTTGACACTTTATCCTTCTGCCTGTGGTCATACACATATCAACTTTTCACAGTCAGGAAAATGTACCTGTTTTCATTCATCTACCATGAAAGTATAGCTGTTTTCATTCATCTACCACTAATACAGTATAAGTATTCTTCCTCAATGCATCTTATTGCATTGTCCATGGCAATTTAAAAGGAATAGAATAATATCTAACTTTCCCACTAGACAGCCTTCATCATTTATGATGATATTAAAAATAATGGAGAAAGCATAACATACTGGCTATGAAAAGGGGCCAGGGATAAAAACGCCGACATTTGAATTCTGGATTTTTGTTTTACTGCTCATAAACTGTATGATCTTGCCATTTCTGTAAAAAGTAGCAAATAAAATATCAAGTTGCCTCATAACATTTTAATGAGGAAAAATATGAAGCACTTAACACAGCACCTGGCATATAATAAACATCCAA
Source organism: Rousettus aegyptiacus (assembly GCF_014176215.1). Lineage (NCBI taxonomy): Eukaryota > Metazoa > Chordata > Mammalia > Chiroptera > Pteropodidae > Rousettus > Rousettus aegyptiacus. The sequence continues at coordinate 31,095,039 of NW_023416286.1, forward strand.
TAAACGGAAGCTGCTATAATAGTGTTAACAATAGCTGATGTTTGAGAGCTTCCTCTGATCCAGGCATCACCAATGACAGTACTGTGTCTATCTCTTATTTGTCCATCACCCTGCAGAAAACAAGTTCCTGCTTGATTTCCACTTGTTGCTGTGATATTACCTTGTGAGGTAAAACTACATGGTATTTGAGCTATTTTCTTGTTTTCACTCTTGTTCTTACATTTTCTTCACTGCTGATTAAGCACATTGGAATGGGAGAGGAAAAACTGGGTTCCTTGTGCATGACCTAGAGATTTGTGTTCTCATCTTTCAAGATATTTTGATAAAGAAATAAAATCAGAAGGCTCAAGTGGCAAAGATGATGTACTTCTTATAAGCTTATATTTACCAATCAACATAGCATTTACATACCAAGATAGAATAGAAGTAAAATAGGCTAAAATAAAATTCTTTGTAAGTTAAAATAAAATAATTTTGGAATTGAAAAGATTCAGTATACCTAATGTAAAGGATAAGTAGAAATACAGAGCACAATCAAGACTTATGATGTAATATATAAATACAGAACTCTACAGCCTTTGAAAGACATGTGTATGTTCTATATTTATAGAATATTTTATAAATCTTTTACATGTTTAGCCACAAACAAAAACTTAACAGGTTTTCAAAAAAGTGGTTTACAAGTGAACATCTTTACTTGGAAATTAAAACAACAGTAACTAGATCAAATTGCCTCTTAGATTAAAAGAAATCACTAACTAGTATGAAAATAATGAAAAAGCCAACACTTCCTAACAAAGCTGATAAGACACAGTGAAAGCTGTTTTAAGAATAAAATGTATGGACTTAAATGCTTTCTCTATTAAAGAAGAAAGATAGAAAAATAGAACATAGTACAAACAGAAGCACCATAAAGAGAACTGCAGAATATAACAAAATAAACAAGATGGAAGACAATAAAGTTAAAATCTGAAATTAACAAAACAGAAAAAAATAGCAGAAAGGATATATAAAGCTCAAAATATGTTTTTAAGAAAATACTTTGCAAGCCTGATTAATAATTTTAAATGGAAGAGAACTAAACGGACATATTAGGAATAGAAAAAAGATAAGTACAAATATGGGATAGATTATAAATTGAAGAAAATATTGTACACTTTGATGGCAACAAATTTGAAATCTTAAGAGAAATGAATGGTTTTTCTTTCATTTTCTAATACTAACTCTAGAAAGATTAGAACAATTGGATAGCTCTATTACCAGAGTAGAAACTGGGAGATTAAATAAATGCCATTGAAAAAGGCATTAAGAGCAGCTAGATTCATAAATGAGACTGATATAATCCTTATAGGAACCATAATTTCCATTTTATTTATAATTTATTTGAGTCTAGAAAAAAATTCTCTCTCATTTTATAATCTATTGTAATTTTGAATAAAAAATAAAAATTTGAGACCATTCTCACTTATTATATAAGGAAAAATTCCAATTTAATAATTAATTTAAAAATGGATTAAACCAATAATACATTATTTATTTTGAAATGAATTTAGCCCAGTTCAGTTTGAATTTAATGTATCCCAGTTAAAGTTAGACCAGATTTTGTTGCTTTAGTCATTTAAGTTTTGTTAGATATTCTTAAAATTTGTACAGGACAAAAACCTGTTAAAATTAGCTATAAAATTATTAGGGGGTGGGTGTGTGTGTGTGTGTGTGTGTGTGTGTAGGAGATGCGAGCTTTCCTTACAATGATCTAGGCCATACTTTAAAGTTATGTCGTATAGATATGGGGATACCTAAAAACATCAATTGAACAGAAAGAGCATATGTAAAGAGATCCCTATATATTTAGTATATGACAAAATTAATGTTTCCATTCTGTGGGAAAGATATGGATTCTTTAATAAACTGCTTACAGAAGTGATTATTCATGTGAAAAGACATTTAAATAGATTTCTATTTTTTACTATATATAAAATTAAATACTATTTGGATTAAAAGTGAAGTATAAAAAATAAAATAATTAAAACCCTTCAAAAATATATTCCATAGCATATTCAAAATATGAAATACCTCATAACAATAAAAATAATCTGTAGCTACATTCATAATACTGAACACATTCCACAGATTTAATATGGAATAAAATTTACAGAGCAATAAACTCTGGGCAGATCCATTAATGTGAGAACCCCATAGAGAACTAAACAATATATTGTTCACAAATATTCATATATATTTTAAAACTATAAATAAAAGCTAAAGGATGATTAACACAAAAATGCAAGATGTTGATTATCTGCAGTGGGGATAATGATGAGACAACATGGGAAGAAAATGTTATACTAATTAATCTGTGGGAATATACATGTGTTCTTTATATTCAAACAGTACATATATTTTATATATCTAATATATATATATTACATATTTTACAAAAACTTAGAAGACTACATTTATAATCTAGGAGTTAGGAAGAATTTTCTAACCAATAATGGAAACACCAAAATTATAGTAAATATATTTGTCTAAAGAAATATAAATCCAGCAAATTATCTCATGAAGAAATGCAACATGAAAAGAATAAATTGAAAAAATATATATTTAAATATATAAGGAGTATATATGTATGTAATATAACAAGCCTTTTCAAATTGATCAATGTAGAAATAATTTAATAGAAAAATTAGAAAAGATAGGAATAAGTAATTTATAAAATATCACATAAAAATGATTAGCAAGTATATAAAAAGATATTCAAACACATTAACTGTTAGATAAAAGCAAATTAAAGTGAAATGGGATATCAGTTTCCAATCATTAGCTAGAAAATAAATTAAGAAGAGCTAAAACTTTTATGCTGGTGAAGATATGAGAAAAGATGGTCTCAGACTTTGTTGATAAAAATTTTACTATCTTTGGGGAAATCAATTCAAAAGAATACTTTAAGGAAATATTTTCTTTAACTCAGTAATTCTACATCTGGGAAAATATGCTTGAAAATAAAAGCCCCATTCTGGAATAATATTTGAACAAGATTTTTTATTTCAGCATTGTTCCCAGTAGAAAAAAGCTTTATATAATATAAAGGTTCATGAACAAAGGAAAGGTTGAATAATTTATAGTTCATTCATAAAGCGAAATATTATGCAGCTATTAAAATCCAAGTAAACTAGTTGGAAATAGGTCAACAAAGTATGCTTAAGATAGAAAAGCAAAATACAAACTCATACACACTGCGATTCTATTGTTTTATAAAACTAATCTTAAAATTTTATATACATCCAACATATACAAGTTTATACATGGTGAGACTAGCATAGAGAAAATCATGAAGGAATAATGTAGCAATCTGTCAACATAGGTAACCCATGGTGGTATAAAGAAATAATGTGGCTATAAAATGAGGAGGAGTACTGCAAGGTAGAAACAAAAAATAAACCATCAATCTACACTAAGAAAGATCAAAGTGTTATGTATCAGGTGACCATATTTGTGCTTTTACATAAAGTTATTTGAGTATATAATGCAATTTTAAAATATGGTAGTAGCAGAAGTTGGCTATATTTCTTGGGGAAATATAACTTCCCCTTATTGCCTAACAGAAATATAAATTAAAAATGTCTAAAGATAGAATTAAACCACAATAAGAAAATTTAAAAAGCGAGGAATTTGAGTTTTAAGAGCCAGAAGTGCAAGAAAGATTTTTAGTGAGGATAAAATCGTATTTTATTTACTTTCACTGATTCTATCGATAAAGTTCAACTTCTATAAAAAGTATTCTAACATTTCACATGCTGCAACAATTCCATTCAGAATGACCAGATTTAAAAATCATACACACGCAAGCATGCACATGTAGAAATAATTTGTAACAATTACAAAGAAATTTTTCTCAATGCCTTAGTAAAAAGTATTACAGAGAATCCAACTGCAAAATTAAATATCAGAATTACTTCTAATTAATGGAAATTAAGAGCTAGTACTTCAGGGTTTTTTTTTGTCAGTTTTCTGATTATCACAGCTGATGTCTAATCATTTGTCTCACTTTTATGCCACTTTTTTTCCAATTAACATCACTTAACTAAGAATTTATTCATTCAACTTTATTATTAAATTCTATCAATTCTCTCTGAAAAATTACCTAGAAATTTCACATCAGTATCATAGCACTATTTAGTTTGTTTTCTTGTTTGAGAGTTGAGAAATATGTTCTTTACATTTCTGCATATAAAACAATGGAATAATTATTTTCTGTGTTATAACTGTAATTGACTCCAAATTATTTCTCATCTATACATTGGAGTAAAATTTTAGATAGTTTTTTATTAAAATATCCATAGTCTTCAAAAATCCCACACATTAGAATGGAAATTAAAAGAAAGGGAGACTTGCGGATTGGAGACAGGTTTTCCTGTAGATAAATATGAGTAATAGAAATATTTAGTAAATTTGTCTTATGGCTTAAAATATTAACTATCTATACTTACTCTAATGTATATCACTCTAGTTTTGAATTCTTCAAAGTCATATCTAAGGCATTTTATTATAAATATCAACCACTTGACATTTCCTGTATTACATACACACACACATACACATACACACATGTGTGTACACCCCACTGGACCACATTTTTGTATTTTCTCACTGTGAGTATTCTTAATATGGAAGTCTCAAGTTCAGGTTTACATGGAGCACATAGATAATTGGATTATAGAAAACAGCTTATTTGTCTTTCAAAAATTTGGAGTGAGTTGACTTTATTTTAAGGAGAAAATGAAGGCTTATTCCCATGGCCATATATTGGATGACACAGTAACTTTGTCTCAGTTCTTGGAATTCATCTCTACTGGGTGAATGCATTAGACATTCTGCCAAGCCTATTATTTTGTCTGTCAAATGCTGGTTATACTGAACTTTAACAGTCAAGTCTTCGGATCAACCCAGTTATACCAATTTTGTCTTTTAATTCATCACTATAAAAATTATCTTTTAAAAATAAACCCCACAAAAAAAATTTGCTTTTTGGCTTAAATGTAAAAAAAAATGGTACATTGTAGCTATATGTGGCTCTACATAATTCAGAGATTATTCCCCTCTTTGTCCCACACCTTTTAGCCTAAGTCTCAGTGTTGTGGTGATAGAACTGAGTCGTTAAAAAAAATACAGGGTCTCAGCACTCTGACAGGGTTTCCCTTGCTGTATAGAAAATATTCTGGAAGATTATTCATTCTTTGGGACAATGCCCTGGGCTTTCATTATAAAGATATTATCAAAAGTACAATAACTCAAGAGAATGAAAAAAAAAACAAACCCAAAATATACAAAGAACTTTTAAAACTCAATGACAAGAAAATGAATGTTTTCATTGAAAAATGGTCAGAAAGTCTGAACAGAAACCTCACCACAGAAGATATACAGATGGTAAATAAGCATGTGAAACAACACTGAACATCTTATGTCATTAGAGGGTTGAAATTTTTTTAAAAAACAATGATATCACTATGCACCAATTTGAATTATGAAAATCCAAAACACTACCACCACCACCAGATGCTGATGAGAATGTGAAGCAACAGGAACTCTCATTTGTTGATGCTGGCAATGTAAAATTATGCAGTCACTTTGACAAATAGTTTGATGGTTTCTTAGAAAACTAAATATACCCTTACCAGTGAACACTCTTCTTGTTATTTACCCAGATGAATTGAAAACAGTTCCACACAAAAACCTGCACTAATGTTTATAGCAGCTTTATTCATGATTGCCAAAATTTGGAAGCAACCAAGATATCCTTCAGTAGGTGAACAAATAAATAAACTGTATTACATGCAGACGATTAAATATCATTCAGTGGTAAAAATGAATGAGCTATCAAGCCATGAAAAGATATGGAGAAAACTTAAATGCATATTATGATGTGTACGGAGTCAGAATGGATCCCAACTATATACAACATTCTGAAAAAGGTAAAACTATGGATACATTAACAAGATCAGTGGTTGCCAGAAGTTAGGGTAGAGAAAGGGATGATAGGTAAAGCACAGAGGATTTTTAGGGCAGTGAAATCATTCTGTAAGATACTATAATTATAGATGCACACCATTATACGTTTGTCAAAATCCATCGAATGTAGAACATCAACGGTGAACTCTGGAATTTGAGCGACTATGATGTGTCATTGTAGGGTTTCCTATTGTAACAAATGTACCACACTTGTGCGGGATATTGAAAAGAGGAAGGCTATGGGGTGGGGGAAGAGAATGTATAGGAACTCTGTATTTCCTGCTCAATTTTGCTGTGATTCGAAAACTTCTCTAAGAAATAAAGTCTTTTTAAAAATGTATAGTAACTTTTGAACTACGTTTCAATAGATTTTTTTTAAAATATGGTGGCTCATACAACCAAGACCACTCTAGACTTTGCTAATACTTGCAGTATTAAGGATCATGTTTTTTAATTAATAACTCAGATCGAATCCTATGAAATCACTGCTTTTGACTTTTTTGACCTTCAAAAAGAGCAACTTAATAGTTAAATATACTTAAAAATTACTTAAAAACTAGTTCTGACAAATTGAAGTATCTGTTAATACTTTCAAATCCATTTTCACCATTCCTTGGATTCAAATTTTCTCCAACCATTTCTTATTCCTTTACACACTTGATCCTGATCCTTTATTTGAATTGTTTTTCTGTAGATAAGAGGAATATATTGAATTGTAATGTACACTGAAGAATATGTATATTTCAATCTCATGTTTTCACTTTCTCACTAAACTCTAAGCTTTTCTGTTGCTGATATGATGCTTTCTTTATATTTCATTATCTATTATTTTCTTAACTACTAATAATGGCATCCAGAGAATATTTAAAAAATATTTTGAATGATAATTGGCTATAACTTCAAGAACCATAGCAGAATTCATTGTCATTGTTTCTTGACTTCAAGATAAAATGACACAAAAATATTATCAGGAGAGTGGAGACTTCTTTACAGCCTTGACCAGTCACCTGGGCCACATGAATGATAATCATCAACTCCTCACTCAGAATAGAGCATCTGTCTAGTACGGAAGAGGCCATGGAAACATTCTCCGTAATGCCCAAAGGCTGTTTCTTGACATCTGGCAGTAATCTCTCTATCCGTGTTTTGAGGCCAAAAGGTGACAGATGAGACAATGTTTGACAACGATGCACAATAACCACTTTAAATCTATGTGCATGATGATGGGAATATTGAGAACATCATGGAAATATAATAAACCCTTGCAACAAACATTTCTCCTGGCTATTCAATGATGTTTAAAACATGACAATTCTTAAACTGCTTCAAAGAAAATTATTATATTTGAAATAGAAATTAAGCAACATGAAAGTCTATTTGTTATAAAATAAGATACTTTATGGGTTATACCTAATTGGGCTTTATTCATTTTATTTATTTATAATATCAACAATGCACAAAAATATAATTTAGATATTTTAACATATTTTAGTGCACTCTATTAATTCAGAACTCTTCATAAAATTTCTAACATTCACTTTAAAAAGTGAACACTATTATGTTTTAATCATAGGCTCTTGTTCCTATATATAAATAAGACTGCATATATTTAAATATTTAATCTTACCATGAAACTGCTGCATTTTCCCCTATGCACAGAATAATTACTATGTATTTATCTAAAGAAAAGAAATGTTTTCTGTTGCTCAAACATCATTTCCAGTAAGAAATATGTTATTGTTAGAAAATATTTTAAGGGAGAATTAACATAAAATCCATTAGTTGCTACCTCCCAACGAGAAAGCATGCCGTACAGTAAACGGTGTGCACAGCTGAATGTATGGCTTTGTGGAGTCAGTGATTTCTATGTGCTGGATTGACTTCTTGCTCCATCTCCTAGCTCTACTCAGTTTCTGTCACTGACCCTTGGCCATCACCAACTACTCAGGCTGCAAACAGACTGAAACCAATTTGTTTTCCTTATGTTTTTAAAGCCACTTGTCTGGTATGCTAATTAGAAATAAATCGCTTGACCCATAAAAGAAACTGCAGGAAACCTGAAATGAAGGCATTATCCAACACTTCATGCTCCTTAGTGATGCCATTTTAAATATTTCAGACAGTCTATAAATAATTAAAACCTCACCACAGCAAATTATGTCCTATTATGCAAATAAATAGCCTCCTCCCCGGTTTCATTAAAGATTCTAAATGACAAGCTGAGCAGTTTAAACATAGCAAGGTATTGCAGTGAGGCGAGAAATCTTTCAATATTTTTTTAATTGTTAGTGCCAAGTTTCATGTGGATTTTTACTCTAACACTTTAATTTGCATGAGCAAATAAACCTTTAATAAACCTTTTGTAAGTGGAGGAAATGCATCATTTAATTAAATTTGATTTGTTGTGAAACTGTTGTGACTCATGAATATTTAAAAACCATGAACTCTCTCTTTTACTAAAAAGAGTACACTATATTAAGTGAGGGAGCAATTATCAAGAAATTGACAGTCTCTAAGAGGTTTACGCTAATCAATAAATGCTTTAAATAAACTTTTTAAAAATTGACAAACCTGCACTTAATAAATTTCGATAGCCTGTATAGATATGCTCACACTTACCTACTTTGTGACAAGTTTTATGTATAATTCTTAAACCAGTGATGTATATATTAAAAAAAAAAAGTTAAGTGTGAACTTTTCAAAATTCATTTGTCAAAAAATTTCAGTCTAATTTGCTGTTTCATTAAGATGTTTTCTTCATGCTAAATTAAAAAGAACCCCAAGGCTTATATAGTAATATATGTTTAATATAAAACACAGAGAAAAAAAAACATTTTTAGGTTAAAGATGATATATATATATATGTATATATATATATATATATATACACAAAAATGCCTCAGAATAGAGAAATATGCTCAAAAAAAGTATATAAATATCTTTTCCCATAGATGATTAAAGTACTACATTCCTCTAAAGCATATTCTCACATTTCGACTTCAATTAAATCATTAGAAACTTCAAAGAAAATTCTCTATAATCGTTTTACTGGCAATTGGTTATTGAAACAGTGACCATCACTTTGTAATATGCCTACAAAACAGTGCTTATAATAATAACAAATGAGATTTTTCTCACACAGACTAGGAAGTTTTCTAAATACACACTATTTAGTGTTTATTAACAATTAGTGAAAGTCATGATAGATTATATAAATGTGTTATATGTAACATAAGATTATGCCTGGAAAAAAATTCAAATGAAAACATATGTAGTGTTATCTCCTCAAAAATTAAAACCATTTTAATAATATAATTATTTATGATTATTATTAATATGAATATGAGTACTCTCTATAATATCCATATTTTAAAATGTGGTGATATTTTGTTTGGTATAGGTTGAAAGTAGTCCTGATCTTTTTAGAAAATAATTTTGATGCAATCATGATTTTTAAAAATCCATAAAGGCTGTTAGTACAGCCAATAGTCAAGGTAATGTAATGTTACCTGATAAATTAAAAAAAAAAAAAAGTTCAATAATTCTTTTTAAAAAATTAAAAAGACTGGCTTGGACTTTATACCAATTTCTTCAAATTATCAAGCATTATCCTAATTATCAACTGACAGATTGCTACTTATTTTGAACAAGTATATTTATCTCTCTTTATCGACCATGCATATTCACTAAAACCTCTGATTCCCCTTTTTTATCCTTAATTCTGGTCTCAGAATATGAGGTCTCCTCCTCTAGAACAGTCTTTCAATAGGTTGTCATTCTATTTGTTTTTCATTTCTCATTTAGGCAATATCTTAATCATAATTAACTTGGCTTTATTCTATCTTCAACTTCCTTTCTTTGCCAACTCTCTGTATTCATTTTCTCTTCCCATAAAAATAAATGAAGAAGCAGGCAAATCAATAAATGGTCCTACATAGAGAATGCGATCAGAAGGAAAACTACCTTTTTTCTCTGGGCTCCCTACTAGCCACCACAGGTTTCCTCAATCACTATTAATTAAAGTTCATTCCCATTATACAAATTTCTGAGAAAAGTAATTCGTATTAATATTTTCACTTTCTAAATTTCCACTAACTACTCAATCCACTTTAATATATCCTCTTTCATTAGTACTGCATTGGACAGTGTTTCCTCAAATGAGTCTGTTTCTTGAGACAAGCATATATTGTTCTGACATTGTTTTTTTGATATTCTTAACAATTTGCAGTCTTGAGAAAATGTCTTTCTTGCTTCTCTACATGACCCTCTCCCAGTCTCCTTCCTTCCCTTCTGACTGTTCTTCACCTTTCTCACTGCTTCTTTGTCCGTGTGTCTCTTTTCAGGATTACCTTTAGTCTTCTCTCCTAACTCTGCCCTAGGGTGATAGAATCTGAGCCCATTTTTTTTAACAACTTCTGCATCTACAGGTCTCATATTTATTTCTTTCTGTTTTATGTGATATCTAAATATCTGCCTGTCATAGAACTCAACCTGAATGTTCCATAAGTCTCTAAAATATATTAAGTCTACCCCAGAAATATCTCAAAACCTTATCTTCTTCTTGTGTCTCAACTACTGTGTATTAGTCTAGAAATTCTGAAATAAAATAGAATAGTAAATTGATAGATGGGATAAATGGATACGTACACAGATAGTCATCGACTGATCTGATTGTCATCATCTCTAATTTATTATAATGATCCATTTGGTCTCTCCATTACTGCCCCATATTTGTTGATGCTGACAGCGGTTTCTTATACCGACAATCTTTTTAGGTTATCTTTCTGAGTAAAATATTTAACTGTTTCTTCTCCTGTACAGAGTGAAAGTTCAATTTTCTTCGCATAGCACATAGTGTGACGATAATTTAGACCCACTGTTCTCTGTTTCAGTTTTCTTCTCCCCATCTCATTTATACCCCCATCTCCTCTGTTGGCTGACTATGTTCCCAATAAACCTCTGATTCTAGCCTGGGCACTGCCTTTACCAGGAAATGTTCCTTGAAACACCCAGATATTGAGTTAATCACTACTGTCTCTGTAGGGCACCTGTTCTATCCATTTCACCTCCATTCACATTTCCCACCACAGTGTAATCCATCATTATGTGAATTTTCCCACAACTAGACTGAGAGTTTATTTACGCAGTCTCAGCACTTAATCTGGTATCTGCTACATATATTACAAATTCTTTATTAAATGATCTTAAATTAATCTGATTATACATCATTAAATATTGAAAATAAACAGAACAATCAATACCACAGAAGAAAGAGCAATAAGAAGTGGGGAAAGTATACTTTATGGCTTCATAGTACAATAAAAAGATTACTTCCTCTTTTTGAAGAAAAGAGGAAGTAACTCAAAGCCCTATACTGCCCCATTTTAGTCTTCAGTAAATCATTTAATTTTACTGAGGTGAAGCTATCTCACTTATAAATTTAGAAAATAATGCTTTATAGAAACATAGAAGTTAGGAATATGAAATCTGCAGAATGGGGTGTGATATGAAATAATCACTGGAAAAAAATGGCATTTACTATTCTTATTTCAGATTACAGTGATTCCACCATAAGAAAAATCTTTTCCTAATGGCTGTTGGTTGAATTGAAGTGAGTTAAAAATTCTCTAATTTGGATGAAATTGTATGTCAGTTAAGTATAACCTATTCTTAGAGAGTTAACACAGTAATCTATCTCTATTTATATCTTTTTATGATTGAATCCACCCAGTTAATTCTGTCCTCGTTTTTGTTATGAGAAAGGAAAAATTAAGAGAAATGCATGCAATTACTCAGAATCACTGGTGAAATGGGTAGAAATTAAGAGTTGAAGATTCTTAGAAAGATAAGGAGATGTTGATTTTACAGAATACATAGAACCTTGAAAACAAAGGATCGAACTGTTATAATGTAGTATAAGTAGAAATAATTATTACTGATGCCAATAATACTGAGATTATGTCAGTTAAATGTGTTAGTCATAAAACATCAAGTATTGGAATATAGAGAAGGCAATTTTAAGTTTTGCTGCAAATTTCATGTTAAGGAAAAGAGAATGAAAACAAATGCTACTTGTTATAATTCATCTCCAGGACTAAGACTAGTAGAAAATCAGTCTAAAGAAAAGTACTGTGTTGACAGGTATTCACAAAGAACTTTTTACAATATGTGTTTTATAGTTAAATAACAACCCTCATATTTACATTTGACCATAGTTGGGCATTAGTGTTGGACATATTAGATATATTGTATAACGAGTTTTACTGTTGTTGCTTATCTGTTTCTTCTGTTCACTTTTTTAATGTTAAAAATATCATAATTTTGATATTGGCATTATTTCTTACTACATATAATCAATAATATGATAGTCCTTACTATTTCAGGCTGGTAAATTAGCTAGGGCAGTATAGCTGCTAAACAACTAAAACCTAAAGTTTATGTCAGTTTAACATGATTAAAGTTTATTTCTCATTTACTTCAATAGTTAACTGCAGATAATTCTGTGCTCATTTACATATTGTCACTCAGAGGAGGAGGCTTCTGCTATCTGAAACTTACACATCTCCTGAGGGCCTGTACAATCAGACAGTGGATAGAGAAAAGGCAATGAAAGATGGTAGGCGTGAGGGCTTTAAAAGCAAGTTCTGAAAATGACACATATTACATCCACTGATACTCTCTATTAGCTAGATCTCAGTCACATGGCTAGATTAGACTTGAAAGGGACTAAGGATTGTACTTTACCTGTCTAGTGACAGAGAAGTAAAGGACATCAGGTATGTAAACAGGTAGGCAAGTTTTCCTATAATGGTTTCTCCAAATTTATTAGAATTTGTTTTTATTTTCAAATACCAGCAACTCTCGCTTGATAGTTATAGAAATGATAACCTTTTTTTCTTTATCATGCTATTCTTACATTATTGCTTGTCCCTTTCAAACTATAATATACTATTAATAATTATCTATGTTATAATAATATAATCTCATATTATGTTTGTGTCTGTCATTTTATTCAAACTTCAAAACATTCTCTTGAAAAACGAATGATCTCAATTTTATAGGAGAAGAAACTGAGAACAAGAGTCCCAAAATAATGTTAACTAGTCAAAACAAGAATAAAACCCTAAAATAATTCTTTTGGTAAATATTATTTTATTTTTAAAATAAAAATGTGGGTAACCATATTTTTTAAATGTTTATCTTTGCTATATTTTATACGCCATAAAGATGTAATCTTATATAAAAAGTAAGTGTAGTTCTAATACATACATCTTTTTAAAAATGTTTATTCCATATTGACTAGTTTTGCTTTACTATGATCTTAATGGTGTGTCATATATTTTCATTAATTATAAACTTAAAAAATATGCTGAAAACCATTAGAGATGACCATTATATAATAAATCACTTTCCATTTTGAAAGATAAAACATTTGAGCTTTTTCTTTCTGTGATGATAACATTTGCAAGTTATATGAGAAATTTTTTATATTATTTTAAATATCTTTTAAAAATTGGACCATCTTTATTTCAAATTTTGGTTGTTTAGATGAAGCACTTTAAATTAAATTTATCCACTTTGTGTTGTTGATGGTTTCTTTTGCTGTGCAAAGGTTTTTGTTTTTCGTTGTTTTTTTTGTTGTTGTTTTGTTTTGTTTTTTAGTTTGATATAGTCTCATTCATTTATTTTTACTTTTACTTCCCTTGCTTTTGAAGTCAAATTCATAAAATCCTAAGTTCATGGTCCATAAGATTAGTATCTATGTTTTCTTCTATTTAATTTATTGTTTCAGGTCTTATATTTCGGTATTTGATCCATTTTGAGTTATTTTGGTGTATAGTGACAGATACCAGAGTGGTTTCTAATTTTGACAGCACCTTTATTGAAGAGGCTCTCTTTTCCCCATTGTATATTTCTGGCTTCTTTGTCAAAAATTACTTGCCCATATATATATATGTGAGTTTTTTTCTGGGCTCCCAATTCTGTTCCATTGACCCAGCAATCCCTCTTCTGGATGTCTACTCCCCATTCGAAAATATTCATCTGTAGAATATATGTACCCTGATTATTTATGGTGGCCAAGTCGTGAAAACAACCAAGGTGTCCTTCAATAAATGATTAAAGACTATAAGGTAAATATATACAAGGGAATATTACTCATCCATAGGAAGAAACAAAAAACAAAATATTGCCATTTTGTTACAACATGGATGAATCTTGAGATTATCATGCTAGGTAAAATAAGGCAAACAGAAAAAGCTAAGAACCATATGATTTCACTCATATGTGGGATATAAAACTGAAAGCAACAAACAAAACAAACAAAAACCGATATATACGGACAATGGTTTAGTGGCTACCAGAGGGAAAGGGAGGAAGGGAGAAGTAGATGAGGGTAAAGGGCTTAAATATAATATGATCAATGAAAATTTAACATTGGATGATGTACACACAATGAAAAATACATATGACATATTATAGAATTGTACACTTGAAACCTATATAATTTTGTCATCCCAATGTCAGTCTAATAAATGAATAAAATATAAAAAATAATAAAAATTAAAAAATAAATTTATTCTGGCTTTTCTCTTTTGGTAATTTTAAAATACATTTTTTTTCTTAGTTATGATTTCAACTGCCTGCTACTAAGGCTGCTATAAAATGTTGCATTTTAAAGTTTTGCAAATTTTTCCTTTTCTCTGGGACAAAAGTCTGAAAATATGAACAGAAATTATCACTGTTGTATTTGGCATCTAAATATTAGCAGTTTTCCCTTTTTGAATTGAAGTACTTCTGACATTGTGCTGCATATATTTTAAATAAAATATTTTAAATTGTTTCTAACCTAGACATATTTGAGCCACTTAAGATTTCATTTTTCAACATAAGAATATTGACTAATTTATACTAGCTTAGATACTTTTACATATTTACATGTTTATTCTCTGAGAAAAATTAGCACCTCAACTTTACTAAGTGCATGGAACGCGGTCTGTGTGTTAATTTTACCTTTGTCTCCTTCTTATTTTTTCTCTCCTTATTTCTTTATTAATTTATTCACTTATTTTACACCTTATTTTAATTATATACTTTACTGCAGATTTCTTTCATTATGGGATATAGACAGTTACATAAGTCTAGTTTTTTCTAGTAGATCCAAAATGATAAATTGTAGTTAGTCATTAGTAGATGCTGCATAGCTTGTGTATGCAGCTCTTACAATATTATGCTAAAAGATAATTTCAGGTAATAACAAGAGAATAATTCAAAAATGCTAAGTCAGTTTATTGTTCATTAGAAGTAAATATTTGGACTAAGGTGTACTACAAAGTAGATGTTCTTTGGATACTATTAAATGTTCATAGTGCAACCAAGAGATTGAGTAAAAATGCACTTCTATTTATTTTTTTAAATAAAAATTATTTTGAGATAATTGTATATTCACATGAAGTTGTATGAAACAATACAAAAGATGTCATATACCTTTTAGCTAGTTTCCTCCAGTGAGAATATCTTGCAAATCTATAGTATATTACTACAACCTGTACATTGACATTGATATACTCAAGACACAGAATATTTTCATAACCATAAAGATCCCTAAATGTATTAGTTTCTTAGGACTGCCCTAACAACAAATTGAGTTGCTTAAAACAATGGAAATGTATTCTCTTGCAGTGTTGGTTTCCGGAGGTCTGAAATCAAGGTGTCAGTAGAGCTGTAGTCGTCTAAAGGCTCTAGAAGAGAGTCCTTCCTTCCTCATCCAGTTTCAGGTGGCTCCAGGTGTTCCTTGGTTTGTGGCGGCAACACTCAAATCTCTGCCTCCATCTATACATGGCCTCCTCTTCTGTGTCTGGATCGTCTCCTTACTTATAAAGACATTTATCATTGGATTTTAGGTCCAGCCAGATAATCTAGGATGATCTCATTTTAAGATCATTAATAAAATCCACATGGACCTTTTGTTACAAATAAAGTCACATTCACAGATTACAGAGGTTGGAAGACATGGCTTGATCTCATGACTAGATCAAGCACTATATTTGCATTGCCATTTTATAGCCACAAAAAGGTCCTTCCATCCCCTCCCAAAACTCTGGAAACCACGAATCTGATCTCTATTTGATTATTTTGTCATCTCGAAAATGCTATATATATGAAATCGCACAGTATGTAACTTTTGGGGATTGGCTTCTCTGAAGATTCATCCAGATTATTGCATGTATCAGTAATCCATTACTTTTTATCTCCAAATTGTATTCCATGGTATGTATGTATGTACTACTTTGTTTAACCATCGCCTGTTGAAGGACATCTGGGGTGTTTCCAGTTTGTGGATATTATGAATGAAGTTTTAAGCATCCATGCACAGTTTATATTTCTTTGCTATAAAAGCTGAAGAGTGAAACTTCTAGGTGATAGGATAAGTAAAAAAAAAATTTTTTGAAACCTCCAAATTACTTTAGTCATAGTGATAGGTATGCAGTATCTCATTGTGGTTTTAATATGCATTTTTATAATAGCTAATAATTTTGAATATATTTTCATGTGCTTTTTTTCAGTCTTTTGTAAAGCAAAAAAAAATTAATTTTGATCAAATTCAACTTATCAGTTTTTCCTTTAATTGATCATGATTTTGAAGTCAAGACTAACAAATTTTGCTTAGTCCTAGATCTCAAAAATTTTCTTATGTTTTATTCTAAAAGTTTCATGATTTTACCTTTTACATTTAAGTCTGTAATCTTTTTAAATTCATTTTTATACAAGGTGTGAATTTTAAGTCAAGGTTTCATTTTTCTTTCCTAATAAACATTCCATTCTTCTAGTTTAATTTATTAAAATACTTTTGCACCTTTCTCAGCAATTAGTTGAGTGTATTTGTGTAGGTATACTTCAAGATTCTGTGTTCTGTTCCATTGGTTTTTGTGTCTCCACTGATGACAAAAAGTCTTGGTGAACATAAATGTATAATAAATCTTGACACTGGATATTCTGATTCCACTCACTTTATTTATTACAGCTATTCTATGGCCTGTGCATTTGCAGATAAATTTTGGAAGAATCTTGTCTATATCTACAAAAAAAATCTTTCTTGGATTTTGATAAAATTGTATTAAACCTGTATTACCAATTTAGGAAGGACTGGTCTTTTACCAGGTCTTTCAATTCATGAACAGAACATATCTTTCTGTTTATTGTATCTTATTTGATTTTTCATCAGTGCTGTTCAGTTTTCAGTATACATATTCTGTACATGTTTTGTTAGATTTACACTTAAATATTTCATTTAGTTTTTCAATGATTATAGATGATATTTCATTCTTGATGTCATTGCTCATGTATTCATTTTAAGTATACAAACAGACCTGGTGAATAAACACATGGAAAATGTTCAACCTCGATATTAAACAGAGGTTAAAATTAATCTCAATCTTAATACGGTCCATTATAGACAATGTGAAGACTGGCTAAAATAGAAACGCAAAATTTTTCTAATGTAATTTCTCAACACACCAAATGCATTCAAATAGTTCATAGGGTGATGAAAATAATTCAAATTATGAATATATCTTAAAGATATACAAAATGGACAAGGCTTTATTCTCGAAGAAGTTTTATATTAATAGTTCATTATATCTGGGAAATTGGAATTAATACATATGTCCATAACTACTGATTTTTTTCTTTTTACAACCACTAAATTTTAAACTAGGTAAAAACATACAGTAAATGTTATGATAAACTATTAGCTATTAAAAATTAATTTAATAATATGAGAAAATAATTATCATACAATATTAAATTAAAAGTACACAATAGGTCTTATATGTGTAAATGACAATTGCTTATTTTTGGCAGATGAGATCATCGATAACTTTTATGTTCCCCTCTACCCCTTCCTATAGTATTCAAATTCACTAGAACACAAATACATTACATTTATAATATGCACTAACTTGAAAATTTAAAAAATATATATTTTTATCTAATATGGAGCTAAACTTCTTTAATGGAGACCAGAATGAAAGTTGAATTTATTTCTTAATGTGATGTATGTATATGTAACACTAAAAAACAAACAAGGAATAGAGTGTGAGAGAAGCAAGTACCAAGAATTTATAGCAAAATTTGAACTCGTCCTTATCAGTCAGCTACAAGAGTGGAGACAACCTACAGAAAAAGAATTTCAAATGAGTAGATGTGAGATGTACATCGTGCAATGCAGACTGTGTTTTCCTAATAGACTCTTGAACTTGACCTGCCTTGAAGAACCCCTGTTGTGGAGGTTTGATCTCCTCCTTGTAGGGATCTCAGGCTCCTGGCAGTGCAATAGCATCAATCTATGGGGAGAACTGCTGGAAGCCAAGCAAAGTGCCTAAAAACTAACAACACTGCCTAGCAAAGGATAACTCAATCAAAGAGAAGGAAAGAAGAGGATTTTTTTTCCTCAATACATTTTAGCAGACAGGGCAAGCTTAGAACAAAGTAACATTATGTGGAGCAAGAAATTGACAGCTTCATGGAAACTCCTTAGAAAAACTATAAAAAATAAATTGATGACAATATTAATGTTAAATTCTAAAAGATGAAGAAAATAATTAAAATTAAAACATATCTTCTTAGAAAATAAGATATGTATTAGAACATACTTTATAAAATAATGCATTATTTAGCATTTTTTGAAGAAAAAATATATCTTTGCCTGAAAAGTTTACTTCTTGCTTGCGACTTATTTACAATATAGTTTATCTCCTCACCTATAATTATTTTCTCTACATTTACCTTCTATAGAAAAAAGTATGTACAGTTTCATATTTATCTAAATCTTTGAAGTACGGCCCACTTTAAAGATATATGAGTATAATTCTATTTATTTTTACTTTGCATTTTTATGGAAGGCATGACTTAGCATTTTTTCATCAACTATATTAGAAACCCAAATCCAGGTTAAGGATAGACCAGATGAAGGTAACCCTGGAATTTTAAATTATTTTCTAGTCATTAAAGCCAACTCAATACAAAGCATATAATCAACAAAGTTCATCTAAAATATTTTTAGCATAACTTCCAATTATAGTTACTATAAGGCCTTTTCTATAAAATAGCAAAATATTCAAGATACTAAAAGATATTTAATGTTGCATTCATTATGGTAGCAATAAAAGGGTATACGATAGTTTCTGCTTTCAAACCAGCTATAACGCCACTGTGATTTGCAATAATTAATATTCCTCCATTGGTTTCTTAAAGGGAACATTTGCTGAGACTGCCTTTTCAGGCAAGTAAATAAGCAAAGGATGCTCCAACATCCACTTTGTCTAGTGCTTTATTCAGTCCTTTCCAAAGGAGGAAGAGCCACTTATTCCATTAATTAGATGTGATGAATCACTTCTAAAGCATGTCTTCTGTGTTCTCTCTATGCTTCTCTCAAAACTTTAAACCTGAATACTATAAGGTCTTTTCTCTTAGAAGGCCTAATTTTAAAGCTGACCAGCAGAATCTAAGACTGTAAGAGCTATCTCTCAGCTTCTTTGTTCGGCAAATGGCCAAATAGTACAATAGACTCCCATTTTTATAAGGCTGGCAGGGTAAATGTCTACATGGTGAAGACAACCTTCTCTTGAGTTTAGTGACACTTGACACACTAGAGGACACCTGGTAAAATCAGAACCAGAGATAAACAATGAAAGAATTTAAAGACGAGTATGTCTCAAATATTGTATATGATATACTTGTGTAAACAAGATGTTCACTGTTTAAACAAAATTCAAATTTAACTGAGTTTTCAGTATTTCCATTTGTTGTATCTGGCAACCCTACCCCAAGTAGGCTTTGATATCTAGATTTGTGTAAGAAGAAGAAGTATATCTAAACTGGAACTCTATAAAAACATATGCAAAATGACTTATATTTAGGGGGCACAAATCTTATACTGTATTTTAATTACCATCATAAGCTGTTTATTAGTTGCACTGTTCACAACTCAGTGGAGAAGGAGACAGAAGACCATATGCTTCATATTCGTAACCTAAATATGTCATCACAGCCATCCAATGGGGTAATTGCCTTTTTACCACATCATAGAGATTAGAATACTGAGGCTTAGGCACTTTCTCTCATAAGACACAGACACTACTGATAAAACTGACTCCCCTATGAGTTCTTAACTTCAGAGGCTTAGTTCTTATTGTCACATGATGCTGATAAGAAATGTACATGCAAGAAAACTAGAAAACACGAAAAATATATTACCCTGTGAATGGGCTAGCTATTAAATATCTAATGGTCAAGTTGTATCTTAATGAGTGTTTTAATGGGTCAGGTCATAGCTGCTGAGAAATTACTTCCTATATATGAATTACTATCTATAAATTTAAGGAAACTAATCAAATCACTAGGTCACCAAAAATAGTAAGCTTTTATTCATATATTTGTTTTCCCAAAAACAACCACTGAAGATAGTTAAAAATGCAGATTCTGATTTCTTATTGACAAAGATTCTGTTCCTGTAGTCTGGGCTGAGTCCAGGGATCATATTTTCACCAATCTCTCCAGTCAATTCTGATGCACAGGTGATCCCCCAATCATACATTGAGAAATAGAGTTGATAAATGGCTAAGTGTAGCTTTGAATAGCAAAAATGTTATATTTCAGAGATATATTGCAAATTAAGTATAAATGAATTAGATACTTATTCTATAGGAGCTTGGATTCATTTAAATAAAAATGAATCCTTTGCATTTTACTAGTTGCTTCTGTTAGATCTGTCCTTTCCACACTTTCTTGTGCAGGAGAATCACCTGCACAGCTTGTAAAAGCACAGATTCCTGAATCCAAATGAGAGAGGCTGGTTCAGTAGATCTAGGGTGTAACCTAAGAATTTCCACGGTCGAAAAGCTTCCAGGTGAGGAGGAAAAAAGTGGCATAGATAATAGAGGCTCTGTTCATCCCTCTGACAACCAAATCAAAGTTGTGATGGAAACAAGAAGCAGCATCAAGGGAAAAAATCGTCTTGGATCTAGATGAACAAGCCATACAACTAGGGAGAAATCCAAGAAATCACCCTGCAATGGCAGACGGTAGGACGGGGCGAGGACGTGGGGCTGCCCAGTCTCCAGTGGCTGAGTGAGAGGGGGGCTGCTACAGCGGCAGAAGCTTCTTAAAGGGGCTGCGACCTTAAGCAGATATTCTCTGTGTCCGACCTGCTCACTCTGAGCACCAGTGCTGATCTGGCTGTGCACAAGGGACACCAGGGGCTTACAGGGAGACATTGTCATGGAGCAAGGACCGAAGTAAGACTCGCTCTGTACAGAAGTGCGAGCAGTATCCATTGTTCCCTGTTGAGCCCACCTTCCTCTCAGAGCACAGACTCAGTGCTTCCATTGCCGTGAGGTCATCATACTGGATAACAGAGGTCGCTCCACCCAGAGGATTCCCTGAAACCCTGCCTCCCCCAACTCAGGCCCCATCCAAGCCACATACAGGTGTGTCCTCAGCCAGTCAAGTGCTCCTTGTTGAGCAGCACCTATACTTATTGGAAGCAGCTGGCTTTGGTTTCTGGTGTGGCCTTTTGAGGCAACTATAAGAACAGCATTTGTGGGTTGCTTGTTGAATCTTAAGAGGTGGACCCAGAGGGCCACAGGCTTGGGCTAAATTTGACCTGCAGCTGAATCTCTCGCAAGACTGTCACTGGACACCTACAACACAAATCCACACTAATAAGACTGGGAGACTTAGGAGCTTTGCTTAGTAAATAGTAACAGACACGGAAAGGCACCCAAAATGAGAAGACAAAGAAGCAGAAACCACATGAGAGAATAGAACAAAGATCCAGATAAAATGGAGTCAAGTAATCTAACAGATGCAGAATTTAAAATACTGGTTATAAAGATGCTCAATGAATTTTTGGGAAGTGTAGATAAATTCAATGAGAACTTCATATAAAACATAAAAATGAAAAAGTAAATTATAAAAGGGAACCAGTCTGAAATGAAGAACACATTATCTGAGATGAGAAGTATTTTAAATGGAATAAACAAAGGAATAAACAAAGTGAATAAATAAAAAGATCAAATGCCATATCTAGAGAATGGGAAAGCCAAGGACATCCAATCAGAATGGCAAGAGATGAAATGCTAAGACTATAAAAATAACTTTAGGAGCATATAGGACACTATTAAAGGTCCAAATATCCATCTGATTGGTGTAACTGAAGAAAATCAAGGTGTTGAACAGCTGTTTGAAGAAATAATGATGGAAAACTTCTCTAATCTGGTGAAGGACATGGACATAAAACCCCAGGAACCTCAGAGAATTCCAAAAATCAGAGATTCAAAGAGGCCCGCACCAAGACGCATCATAATTATAATACCAAAGGTTAAATACAGAGAAAGAATATTAAAAAGCAGCAAGAGAAAAACAGTTAATTATTTGAAAGGGAAAACCCATAAGACTAGCAGCTGATATCAAGAAGTATGCAAGACAGAAGGGTTTGGCAAAAAAATATATATATATTCAACAGGATAAAGACCCAGGATCTATGATCAAGAGTACTTTCTCCAGCAAAACTATCTTTTAGAATTGAAGGACAGGTAAAGAGTTTCCCAGAAAAAAAAGAAGCTAAAAGAATTTATCACCACCAAGCCAATATTTCTGAAAATGTTGGAGGGACTTTTTTAAGAATAAACATATGAGTATTAAATACAGGAATAAAGAATGATAACAACTATATTCCTATCAATAAGTACCTCAGCTGAAAAGAATTAAGTGCTCCAACCAAAGGACAGAGTGGCTAAAAGGATAAGAAAACAAGACCCCTACATATGCTGCCTACAAAAACTCACTTCAGATCAAAAGATATGCAAAGACTAAAAGAAAAGGGATGGAAAAGGATATTTCTTTGATGGACCTAGAAGGTATTTAAGTCAGACAGAGAAAGATAAACACTATATGATTTCACTTATATGTGGAAGCTAAGGAATAGAAAGAACAAACTAACCAAAACCAGACTCACAAATATAGTGGACAATTTGGTGACAGATAGAGGGGAGAAGGGTTTGGGGGCCTGGGAAAATAGGGTGAAGGATTAAAGAAGTACAAATTAGTAGCCGATGGATGGACACACGAATGGAGAACACAACATAGGGAATGCAGTTAGCATTAATACATTGGCTAGGTGGAGGGTCAGGGGAGGGAGGGGGCAATTAGGGGGATTGTTTTATAAACTATGTGGATATCTAACCAATATATTACATACTTGAAACTAATTAAAATAAATCGATTTAAAAAAAGTTGTACATGTATGTGTATAAAGACCAACTGAAAAAAAAATAGCTTTCAGGTGACATTGATGCTGTCAGTCATCAGATCACAATTTGGGTACCACTGTGTTAGCTGTACCATTTGAGACAAATTTAGATCATCACACCATTCATATATTTGATTATAGAGCTCTTTCTAAGTTAAGGGGACTTAAAGATGGACTTAGAGATGGTAGAAAAACAATAGATATTCACCAATAAAAAATTTAATATAAAATATGCAGAAGGTAAAATGAAGAATAATATACCTTTCACAAAGAAATCAATACCAATAAGTATAGTTCATTGGACAACTAAACCATATGACTGAATTTCATTTAAAAAAATAAAGAACTCCTAGAAACTGGTAAGAGTAACCAAAAATAACTGAGTAAGTGTACTTTTACAAATTGAAATAATTAAGTTTATATCATTTTAAAAATATGTCTAGCTAATTATGTTTTTCATTTTCTTTTTTGAAGAGCTAAAATCAAAGTTACCTGTGAAGAAGAAAAAAAAAATTTAAAAATTGTATAATAATAGTAATTGTTAATATTTTCTCAGAGGTTACCAGGTACCATAAACCATGCTAAGCACTTTACATAACCAACAAGTCTACTCTTCAGAGCATCCATAAAAAAGTGGTGCTTGTAAACTCGTTTTAAGGATGAGGAAGGTAAGATATAAGTAGCTAAGGTTTTTTATCAGAAGTCACAGTGCTAAGAAGTGACAGAGCCAGGATACAGAGAATGGTCTATCACACTTCAAAATCCTCTATTTGTAGAAATATAGCTAATAGAAACTGCCAATCTAAAAGTGAAGGGGCCACTAAACCAGAAAGGTTGTTGAGAAGGAACAGGCTATAGCCATTTTCGAGCTGCTGTTGGTTTGTTTAATATAGTCTGGACTCCATTCTCCTTTTACCAGAGAATGTTGTGGTTTCAATTTCAGCACTGAAGACCTCTTTCTTACTTTAACATCAAAATTTCAATTCAATTCAAAAGTAAACTCAGTTCACTTGCAGCATTTACTCCTTTTTGCCCATCCTTATTCGCTTTTTTTTTTTTTTTTGAAGTATTAGCTTTTTCTTTTTTTTTCTATACTGTAGATTTTAAGCTCCTTAAGTAAGGCAACAAAGCCTGACTACAGGTGCTCATGCAATGAATGTTAATTGTCCTCTATCTCTTTGAGAATGGACTGTGTCTTAATCACATTTGCATCCCCAGAGTATTCTAGTACCAGGGCTCATGCATAAAACTTTTTATAAATGTCAAATCAAAGTATGCAAGTCTATGGCTATCATTGTTCTTTGATGCCAAATATATAATCACTCAAAGTATTTCACTATTAGTGCTCAAGAAGCCAAAACGATTTAATTAGCATCATGCTTATCCTTATCTATATCTATTTATACAATTTAAAATCACCCTCTTTTCTTCTATCATCTTTTTTTTTTATCTCAAATCATAGTTGTCAATACTGTTGCCAGACAGCAGAGCCAGTAAAAGGCAGAGATAAGAAGCCAGGGGTAGAAGAGAGATGATGATGGAGATTGAATTATTGCATAGGGAAGCAGATAAGTACATTAATATATGTTAGTCTAAATAACTTGTTTTAGGTGTATCTATATTCCCATTTAGGTAATACTCATAATATAAAATATCATTTAAAATTATGCTAAAATGTTATTTGAGTGACCTTATTAGAGGAAGCTTTCAAAATTATCAATATCTGGCAATAGAAAAAAAGATAAAGAAGAATTTTTAGAATAAATAATTCAAAACTAATATAATATTTTTAATTTTTAAATTTAATCAATTTACAATCAAATTCAACAAACCATCATAAGATATAAGAAAGCTACAGAAAAATGTACAGGACTGATGTTTCCTTAGAACCTCTTTTCATATTTATAAAAACCATCTACTTCATTTAAAAACACAGCAACAAGTGAAATAGTTTTTTAAAGAGCAGTAGATTTTTATACAATGTATTTTACAATTTTGTTTCTAAGAGTAAAATATTAATATGATAATTCAAAATAGTTAATGATTACTTTACTGGTAATTTGTTAAAGGTCTAAGACAAGGGGTTAGAAATAAAGTATAACCTAACGCCTAAGAATGGACTAAGTATATCTTATTGAAAACAGCATTTTGTCAATGAATAAGTGACACTTGGACAAGTTACACATTTTGCCTAAAATTATGCATCTTATATGGAATGAACCCCAAACTTAAACACAAGTCTTCCTAACTCAATGGAACCAATGATGCTTATACATATTCGAAGAACAATAATTATCAGGTGTTCCAGGTTTATGAGAGATGTGAGTAAGCAGAAGAGAGTTATATGGCTGAGAAAGAAAGCTGGAGTTACAAATGCGCACATGTTAATGCTAGGAAAGAGTCATGAGAGATTTTAAATAATGGTAATATGATCATAACTTAAAATATATTCAAGAGAGGAAAAAAATCATAATATTTAGTGTAGTCAATTTAGATACACTGAATAAACATAAAAATATATCTTTATAATAATGTTAATAAAACTTTTATCAATACATCATTCCTTCTTTCGATAACAATATTTAACAAGTCATTATGTTTCATTCTTGGTATTAATATGCTATTTTAAGTAGAGTAGTGTCAATCATTTTTGGAGATCAGTAATATATTTCTTTTCCATTTTGCAACAGATATAGTATACATTAGTAACCATAAATTATTTTTCTTACCCGATAATTTGGAAATATGTTAATTGTCTATGAAATAAGAAAGTAGATGAAATTATCTCATTATTTACAGACATTATTTTTCTATCAGAGATTCTACATGACAAAGTACAAATTTTACAAAATATTATAATGAAATCCACCTTCCAGGAAATGTCTTTCAGAATTTATATAAATTTAAAAGCATATATTTTATTGCACTTTTAAACATCTATAATGAGATTATTCCATTTTGCCTGAAAAACTATATTTAAAATATTTTCCAAATATTTCCAATAGCATTCTTTACTTGGTTTTTAACACAATTTTAACCTATTGTATGTTATAATGTGGCAACTTATAAGAGATCATTTATAATTTTGTGAAGACAATAAGGTAAGCTATATATCTATGTGCATATATTTTTTCTTTGATGTTGAAAATTTCATTTATTTTTTTATCAAAAACATAAAATTGAAAATGCAAAGTATACACAATGCATATACTCAAAGGATAACCTAAAATTGTTTTGTCTGAAAACAAATACAATTTTGATTTTAGCAAGAATAAACTGAGATAAAATATCAAGAGAAAAATAATCAATTTAGTGATATTGAAAATGGTGAATACAGTGAGAATAATGAAAACATTTTAAACCATAGGACATTGATTTTAAAAATTCTTAGTTTACCAGTAAGCTTCTCTCCATTGTTAATATAGTCATATTATGTTTAATTATATGTACATTTATATTTTGTTTAAATAGCTGTCATTGATAAGATACCTCTATTATTTGTACTTACAGATAACCTTCTCTGACTCTATGGCAGTGCTTGTCAAACGTTTCTCCTGATGATATGACAGGAACCACTCAAGTGCAACTCAAGCAGTTAGTGAAGGAAATTCATTGAAAAAATTTATAACAATAACTTAAAATTTTTTCAATCTATCAATTTTCTTGAGCCTTTTGCAGGCAAAGAATCATAAAATTATGTAAAAGACTGTTCCATAAAAGTTATAGGTACTCCGAAAATGAGAAAGCAGTGATCATATACCATATCACAATATTTTCTTAGATGTTCTGTATTGTTTTACTTTATTTCTCGATTAATTATTATGCTTCCACTAAACTGCAATCTAACTGTGTAGAAAAAAAAATCAACCTGAAATTCCAGATTTTAAAAAAAATCAACATTGCATTTTGAAATAGTATTTATGGCAAATCAAGTGAAAGAGATTTATTCAATAAACAGATTTTAAAAGAAAGACTCAAATACGCAAAACCTACAAACACAATAATGTACAAATTACTCCATAGATTTCTAGTATTTGGTTTTATTTTACTGTTTAAAGAACACTAAAGTTAAGTATACTTAAGAAATTGTCCACTTCATCGTATATAATCACCTACATATCTTGATCCTGCAGTGAAATTTCAACAATATTAAAACTATACAAGCATGTCTGTAATAAAAGACTGAATTATCATAACCATAGGTTAAAGAAAAAGAACTTAAGCTTCCATTGACAAAACAAATTGTCCCCGCCCTGAAAAAAAAAAAAAAAAAACTCCAAAATCAAGAAAGGAGAATTAGATTTCCATTACACATTGGTTCTTTATCTTTTCTTTCTTTTTCTCTTTCTTCTCTTTCTTTCTTTCTCTTTCTTTCTTTCTCTTTCTTTCTTCTTTCTCTTTCTTTCTTTCTTCTTTCTTTCTTTCTTTCTTCTCTCTTCTTTCTCTCTCTCTCTCTTTCTTCTTTCTTCTTTCTTTCTTTCTTCTTTCTTTCTTTCTTTCTTTCTTTCTTTCTTTCTTTCTTTCTTTCTTTCTTTCTTTCTTTCTTTCTTTCTTTCTTTCTTTCTTTTTCTCTCTCTCCTCTCTCTTTATCCTCAGTCTCTTTCTTTCTTTTTCTTTTTCTTTCTTTCTTTCTTTCTTTCTTTCTTTTCTTTCTTTCTTTCTTTCTTTCTTTCTTTCTTTCTTTCTTTCTCTTTCATTTTTATTTTTTTACCTTTCATTTAGAGTTGACATTCAATATTATTTTATATTAGGTTCAGGCAATAAGCATAGTGGTTGGACATTTGTGTAATTCACAAAGTGATTCCCCGTGATTAGTCTAGTACTCAGCTGACACTACACATAGTTATTACAATACTATTGACTATATTCGCTATGCTGTACTTCACATCCCTGTGACTATTTTGTAACTATTAATTTGTACTTCTTATTTCACCCAACCCCTGAAACCCCCTCTCATCTAGTAATTACTAGCTTGTTCTCTGTATCTGTGAGTCTGTTTCTGTTTTGTTTGTTCATTTATTTTGTTCTTTAAGTCCCCCTTATTAGTAAGATCATATGATATTTCTTTTCCATGTCTGACTTATTTCACTTAGCATAATATCCTCTAGGTCCATCCATGTCATTGCAAATGGTAAGATTTCAGGTATTTTTTATGGCTGAGTAATATTCCATAATATATACATATGTACCACATCTTTTTTATCTAATCATCTATTGATGGTCACTTCGGTTTTCCATATCTTGCCTATTGTAAATTGCACTGCAGTGGACATAAGGGTGCATACCTCTTTTCAAATTAGCGTTCTGGTTTTCTTCAGATAAATACCCAGAAGAGGACTTGCTGGGTCATAAGGAAGTTCTATTTTTAATTTTTTGAGGTACCTCCAAACTGTTTTCCATAGTGGCTGTGCCAATTTGCAATTGGGATGAGGATTCCCTTTTGTCCACATCCTTGCCAACACTTGTTTTTTTATTTATTGATGATAGACATTATGACAGGTATGAGGTAATATCTCATTGTGCTCATTGTGCTTTTTAATTAAATTTAGGTGACATTGGTTATTCAGATTATGTAGATTTCAAGTATACAATTTAATAATACACCAGATGTATGTAACATTGTGTGTCCACTACCCAAAGTTAAATTTCCTTCCACCACCATATGTTTCACCCATTTATACTCATCTGCCTTCTGCCTTCTCCCTTTCCCTCTGGTAACCTCTTAACTGTTGTCATTATGATTTTAATTTGCATTTTTCTGGGGGTGGCTCCATAGTGCAGTGGTTAGCACATCTGGTTCACATGCAGAAGGTCCTGGGTTCACACCCCAGCTGGAGCCACAGACCATACCCCGGGGATGCCAGACCTGGGTGCCTGCCACAAGCATGTGGGAGGAAATGCCTTGCCTTCAGAGATCTAGTTCTTAAGGGGAGATGGCAACATCCATAGGTCAGGGGTGGAAGTGGCAGGGAGGGAATTAAAGAGGGGAAAAAATTAAAAATAATAATAATAATTTGCATTTTTTTGATGATTAGTGACATTGAGCATCTTTTCATATGTCGATTGGCCATCTGTATGTCCTCTTTGAAAAAATACCCTTTAGAGTCCTCTGCCCATTTTTTAACTGGACTGCTTTTTTTTTTTTTTTTTGTATTGAGTTGTATGAATCCTTTATAAATTTTGGATATTAACTCTATATCAAATGTATCATTGACAAATATTCTCTCCCATTTAGTAGATTTTCTTTTCATTTTGTTGATGGTTTTCTTTGTTGCGCAAAACCTTTAGTTTGATGTGATGTGTTCCCATTTTTTGTTTGTTTGTTTGTTTCTTTTGCCTGAGAAAATTTATCAAAAACGTATTACTAAGAACAATGTTAGAGAGTTTCCTGCCTATGTTTTCTTCTAGGAGTTTTATGGTTTGGGGTCTTACATTTAAGTCTTTAATCCATTTTGAGTTTATTCTTGTGCATGGTGTAACAAAATGGCCTAGTTTCATTTTCTTGCATGTAGCTATCCAGTTTTCCAAATACCATTTATTGAATACACTGTATTTTCTTGCCTCCTTTGTCATACATTAATTGACCACATAGGAATAAATTTATTTCTAAGTGTGTATTCTGTTCTGTTGACCTATGTGTCTGTTTTTATGCTAGTAGCTTGCTGTTTTGATTACAATAGTCTTGTAGAATTGTTAAATAACAGGGAGCATAATATAGCCACTTTTGTTCTTTCTCAAGACTGTCATGGCTATTTGAGTTCTTTTGCGATTCCATATAAATTTTAGGATTATTCGTTCTAGTTCTGTGACAAATGCCATGGGTATTTTGATAAGGATTGCATTGAGTCCATAGACTGTTTTGGGTAGTATAAACATTTTAATGATGTTAATTCTTCCTATCTATGAGCATGATATATGTTTCCACTTATTTGCATTTTCTTCAATTTCTTTCTTCAATGTCTTATTATTTTCCAAGTACGGGTCTTTTACCTTTTTATTCCTAAGTATTTTTTTTTGATACAATTGTAAATGAGATTATTCTCATAATTTCTCTTTCTGATAGTTTGCTATTGGTGTATAAAAACACCATCAATTTCTGAATATTTATTTTGTATACTGAATTCATTTATCAGTTACAATGATTTTTTATAAAATCTTTAGGGTTCTTGATATACATACAGTATCATGTCATCTGAAAATAATGATAGTTTTACTTCTTCCTTTCCAATCTGAATACCTTTTATTTTTTATCTTGTTGGAATGCTGTGTCCAGGACTTCCAATATTATGTTGAATAAAAGTGGCAAAAGTGGACATCCTTATCTTGTTTCTGATCTTAAGGAAAACACTTTTAGTTTTCTCCCATTGAGTATGATGTTAGCTGTGGGTTTGTCATATACAGTTGTTCTTATGTTGAGGTATGTTCCCTCTATTCTCATTTTGCTGAGAATTTTTATCATAAATAAATGCTGAAATTTGTCAAACTTTTTTTCCTGCAGCTATTGATATGGTCATATGATTTTTATCTTTTGATTTATTAATGTGGTTTATTACATTAATTGATTTACAAATATTGAACCAGCCTTGCATACAAGTAATAAGTCCAACTTGATCATGTAATATGATCTTTTTAATTTCTTGCTGAATTCACTCTGCTAACGTTTTGTTGAGAGTTTTTGCATTTATGTTTATCAGAGATATCAGCCTATAATTTTCTTTTTCTGTAATACCTTTGTCTAGTTTTGAAATCAGGGTAATGTTTACCTTGTAAATGAGCTTAGGATCCTTTCCTCCTCTTAAAATTTTTGGAATAGTTTGAGAAACATAGGTGTTAATTCTTCTTTGGCTGTTTTGTAAAATTCACCTGTGAAACCATCTGGTCTACAATTTTTGTTTGTTGAGAGTTTTTTGATTACGACTCAGCGTCGTTAGTAATAATCAGTCAGTTCAGATTTTCTTTTTATTCTTAACTCAGCCTTAGAAGATTGTATATTTCTTAGAATGTATCCATTCTAAGAATGTATCCATTTTTTTTCCAAATAGACCAATGTGATGCATACAATTGTTTGTAGTATTTTCTTATATATTTTTTGTCACTTCTGTTCTTTCATTTCTGATTTTATTTATTTGGGTCCTCTATCTTTTTTTCTCAATGAATCTGGTTTAAGGTTTATCAATTTTATTTATTTTTTCAAAGAAAGACTTCTTGGTTTCATTGATCTTTTGTATTGTTTTTAGACTACATTTATTTCTGCTCTGATCTTTATTATTTCCTTCCTTCTACTTACTGTGGGCTTTGTTTGCTGTTCTTTCTCTAGTTTCTTTAAGTGTAAGAATAGATTGTTTATTTGATATTTGTTTTGTTTATTATTTTTTATTATTTTTTGTATCGCTATGAATTTCCCTTTTAGAACTGCTTGCACTATGTTCCATATTCAGTCAGAGTCACCGTGTTTTCATTTTTATTTGTTTCAAGGTATTTTTTGATTTCTTCCTTGATCTAATTTTTAATGGATTAATTGTTTAGTGGCATATTATTTAACCTTCAGTTGTTTGAGTGTTTTTCTTGTAATTTATTTCTAGTTTCACAATATTGTGGTTAGAGAAGATGTTTGATATGATTTCGGTCTTCCTAAATTTATTGAGACTGTTTTGTGGCCTAATATGTGGTCTATCTTAGAAAATGTTCCATTCACACTTGATAAGAATGAATTTTCTACGGCTTGGGGTATAATACTCGAAAAATATCAATTCAATCCATCTGGTCTAGTGTGTCATTTAAGGCTGCTGTTTCTTCGTTGATTTTCTGTTAGAAAGATCTGTCTATTTGTGTCAATGGGGTGTTAAACTTCCCTACTATGCTATATTACTGTCAATCACTCCCTTTATGTTTGTCAACATTTGTTTTGTATATTTAGGTGCTCCTATGTCGGGGGCATAAATATTTACTAGGGTTATATACTCTTGGTGGATTGATCCCTTTATCATTCTGAAATGGCCTTTGTCTCTTACAGCCTTTGTTTTATCTGAGGTTAGTATTGCTACCCCTGTTTTTTTCTTTTTTCTTTTTTTTCTTTCTTTATTTTCAGTCTGTGTGTTTTTCTTCAATATGAAATATGTCTCTTGTAGATAGCATATGTATGGGTCTTGTTTTCTTATCAATTCAGCTATCCTATATCTTTTTTTTGGAATATTTAATTCATTTACATTAAAAGTTATTATTGATAGGTACAGAGTTCTTGCTATTTTATTACTCATTTTTATTTTCTACCCCCCTTCTTCTTCTTAAAGAAGTCCATTTAACATTTCTTGTAGTGCTAAAATGATGTTAATAAATTCCTTTAGCTTTTTATTGTCTGGAAAGCTCTTTATCTCACATTCGATTTTAATTGATAGCCTTGCTGAGTAGAGTAGTCTTGGATGTAGATCCTAACTTGTCATCATTTTAAAGACTTCATTCCAATCCCTTCTGGCCTGCAAAGTTTCTGTTGAGATATCAGCCCACAACCTTATGGGAGCTCCTTTGTAGGTGACTAATTACTTTTCTGTTGCTGCTTTTAGGTTTCTTTCTTAGTCTTTAAACTCTGCCAGTTTAATTATGATGGATGTGTCTTGGTGTTTGCCTGTTTGGGTTCATCTTTTTTGAAATTATTTGTGCTTCCTGGACTTGTATGTCTATTTCTTTCACCAGGTAAGGGAAGTTTTCATTTATTACTTCTTCAAAAACATTCTCAATCCCTTGATCTCTCTCTTCTTTTTCTGGTACCCCTAAGATCTGAATGTTGTTATGTTTGATGTTAGACCAGAGGTCCTTTAAATTATCCTCATTCTTTTAAAATTTTTTTTTTCTATTCTGATTCTATGATTTCCACTGCCTTGTTTTCGAAGTAGCTGATTTGATTCTAAACTTCATTTAATCTATTGTTGATTCCTTCTATTCTTTGTTTTGGTTATTGTGTTCTTTATTTCTGATTGTTTTTTTCCCCCTCCATGGATTCTATGTCCTTTTTTATGCTTACTATCTATCTCTTTGTTGAAGTTGTCTCTGAAATCATCTATTCTTCCTCTGAGTTCATCGAGGATCCTTATAATCAGTCTTTTGAAATTCATATCTGGTAGGTTGCTTGACTCCATTTTATTTAGTTCTTTTTCTGGACCTTTCTCTTGCTCTTCATTTGAGACAGGTTTCCTTGTTTAATCATGTTGGCTGGCTCTCTGTGTTCATTGCCATGTATTAGGTAGATCTGCTATGACTTCTAGTCTCAGCCATTTGTAGTAGAAGCCCAGTCTCCCTGAACACTTGTACCAGGTGCTCTAGGAGTGTCCCTTGTGTGTCCTCCTATTGTAGTTGATCCTTGATTGCTAGTGACATCTCAGTGGGTGGGACTTACTCTTAGATTGACTTGCATGAGAACTGTCTATGCCCACAGCACACGAGCTACTGTCTGGGGGCAGTCTCCTTAGAGTGGGATTTATACTAGTGGGCTCATGTGCCTGTTGAGACCACTCTAGGTATGCCTTTTGCGGGGCCAATCAAGTGGTGCTCTGTTGTGGTCTGATGCCAGCCTCTGGGTGTGTTGGTTCTGGAGACTTTTGGGAGGAGCTCCCATGCAGGCCAGTTCAGCTGCTGCCTGTGACTGGCCTGAGGCTACTTCATAGAAACTATGAAGCTATCTGCATTTGGTCACTGCCTAAGCTGGACCTAGAGATACACGAGATAAGTTACACTGTGAACTCAGGCCTGTTGGTACCAGTACTGGGCTTGGGGTAGCTTAGCAAAGACCCAGGTCTCCCCGAGGCCTGAGGCTACTTACCAGATGCCTCAGGCCTTGGGGAGACCTAGGGCTTGACATAGGCAAGATGGTGCCCACCTACAGGTTGTACAGAAGGAGAGCTCAACACAGGGATAAAGGCAGCTATCCCTCTAGGGCTTTCCCTGAAGCCACACAACTCAGTCTTTCCCTGTATTTCTCTGTTGCCTCCCAAGATGCTGTCCCTCCGTTGGAGCTTAGGGTGAGTGCCTGTGAGCAAATGAGTCTGTGCATGGGCCCTTTAAAGGGACACCTGTGTTTCCAGCCTTTCATTTCACCCGGATCACCAGAATCTTCACTAATTTTCACAGCCAGGTTTTGTGGGGGCTCTTCTTTCCAGCACTGGACACTTGAGCTGGACAACCCCTAGATCTTCGAGGAGGACCTCCACAGCCGAGATCTCCCTCCCGATGATCAAACACTACACATGGATGTAGGACCATCCTATTTTGTGTCTCCAACCCTCCTACCAATCTCATGTGGCCTCTTCTTTATATCCTTAGTTATAATAAGTACCATGTTCAGCTAGTCTATTAATGTTCCTCCAAGTGGATTATTCTATAATTTAGTTGTAATTTTAATGCTGTCATGGGAAGCAAGCATTGCATTTCTCTACTCCACCATCCTGACTGGAACTCCCATTGGATCTTTTTAAAGTTTTAAATTAGTATTTATGAAAGCTTCATTTTTAAGCACATCAGATTCATCATTATTATGAAGAATTTATGTTTTCTTCATTTTTCAAAAGAATGCATAGCTGCACAGGTGGAAAATATTACTTGACATACTACCAAAAGCATACAATATAAAAATCAAAAAGGTACTAGAAAATGACAAACAAGCATAAATGTTGAATATGTCAAAATAAAAAAGATCACATAAATAATTAATTATATTTTATTATAATAAGTTTATTTATGCTATTTTGCTAAAGTTGATATTAACATGACTTCTTATAACAAATTTTAATCCCAAACTAATTACTGCTATTAATGGAAGAAGAAAAAATTAGATTTTTTCTTTTCTTTTTGATATTTATGTCAATATATCTTTCATAAAGTATCATTTCATAAAGTATATATTGACTATGTCAAACATGACAATAAAATTAATTCTAGTACAACAACAATAGGATATGTAATTATAAAACTAGGGAACTTAGTAAATAACCACCTCTGTAAAATCTTTTATAACTATCTTAATTATGTAATTAAAATTAAAAGGGTCAATATTATCTAATTTCTAAATTTTTACATGATACATGGAGATAGAAAATCAACTATCATTCATCCTTACTATGTAATTATACTTTCCTTAAAATAGTGCATATGTACTAATGTACTTATCTTTAAAGAATAATTTCTATGTAGTTTTGGGAAAGAAGTGTTTCAAAACAAAATGAGTAATTAAATTGTTTTATTTTTGGAATAAAAATAAATTATGCCATTAAATATATTGCTATTTCTAAATTAATTTAGAAAAAAATTTGATTGCTTTACTTTAGGATTCTAAAGAATACACGGTTTTTGTACGTATAATAGTAATATCACCAAAATAGCTTTTCAAATAGTCAGCGTTATTAACTGAGAAATGATATATGTTAAACTAATTTTAAGTTATATGAAATATACAATTCTTATAGAACTATATAATTCAAACTATTTTATCAATTATAGAGTTCTAACATTTCACATAGCAGGTTAAAACAGGGAAATGGTGCCATTCTGGTATCTTTTATCCACCATTAATGAAAATAGCTTAGTATCCACCCACAACTTGCCCTGCTCTTCATCACCAACCTATTAATAATTTGCAATACTGTGGTCCTGAGATTTGAAAACACACCATTAACATGAAATTCTTTCACTGAGTTTTAATGCATACAATTTGAGAAACAGACATATATACAATAAGGTATATTATGAGATTTATATTTTCTATGTATTTTCAAATCAATACTAATTTTCTCTTTCAGATTCAAATTTTAAATTAAAAGTATAACTTTACCTGATGAATTGTTACATTTAAAAAGATAATTTGCGATATTAAATGAGTTAATAAAAGTCTTATTCTTTAACGTCATGATAATTTTGGGAATATCTTTACTGGAGTTTTCATTTGATTAGTAACTAAGGGATTACAAAAAAATATAACATTCTGAAAAAAACATGTTTCATAACAAGCTTTTTATATTAATTTAAATTAGTATATTCTATTTCTATTTTCTAAACTCTAATCAATTTCTACAAAAATACTTTATTTTTCTCTATATAATTTTGACATTGAATTCATGAGTATATACATAAAACTTGTATTCTTTATAGAATATTAATGTACTGTATTTTTATAAAGTACTATTTCTTCTGGACACTACTACCAATCATTCTTTCCATTAAAAAATAGAAATCACTGTACGTATAACTATTAAGGTAATTCACAGTATGTAAAGTAGTTTATAAAAATTTTCTCAGACTTTCTTTCTAATAAAATATGCTGTGGCAGAATGCCTAATACAAAGTGAAATGTTTATTTTTTAATTTTATTTAAATATTTGGTCAGTATTTAAAAATTCTTGAGTCATTATAACTTTTCTGTTAAAATCTGAAGTTTGTGCATAAATTATTAATCGATGGTTAATTTTTTTCAAAATGTCAATAGTAATCATAAATATTTTCCTTTACAGGAGGCAATGATTCATTTTTAAACATTTGTATATATTTATATATCTCACTCTATAAATAAAAATATATGTGTGTATATATATATATATATATATATATATATATATATATATTTACCTATGCAGACTGAAACTTGTTCTGATTGGTAAGAATTTAACATAAGCGAGGTCCATTGAGGACATTTGCTTTTCAAAATACTTAAATGGTTTTACTAAACTTTATAATAGTATATATATTGTAGTGAAATGCTTAATGTTGTGGGTGAAAACCTTTAATAATAAGGTATCCAAAATAATTCAAGTCAAAGTAGTGAAAATCAGGAAAGCATTCAGGAGCGTTTAGAAATATAAAAGACATGTGGGCTATGGTAAAAATACAGACACTTTAATGGTGTAGTTTGAGCTGTGGCCAGAGGATCTTCAACCAATATGACCTGAATAAATGTGAAATTAAGATTTCCCTCACACCTTGGGCAGTCTCATTTGACGTATTATAAATGGGTAGGCCAGATGGTGTTTCAGCAAACAATCAGCTTCTATTGCAAACCTGTCCTCTCTAACACATACACATACAAGACAAAGCTGCTAAACTATCAAACTCTGTCTGAATAATGATAGAAACTAAAATGCACTACACTTTTATAAATAGATTATATTACTTTTTAGAAAACACATTATATGTAGCAACCTAAAATGTTGTAAATGATCTCCAATATTTTTATGGAGTCATGCTACCAAAACAGAGTTAACTAAATTTAGGGATCTTTTTGAATGGTATACATGTGTTTTTCTTGAATTAATTCTGATATTCACAATGGTTAGTAGCCCAATAATTTCAGCTGGATAGTGTCGCTAAGAAAGTTTAAATATAGCCACACAGTACAGATTCTGTTGCATTACAGAGACAATGTTGCATTCCACTTTTCTGCATGTTTTTAAAAAACTAATGTAATAGACTCTGGAGCCAGAATATAAATCCAAATCCTAAATCTGCAAATTAATCTGTACATTCTTGGCACATTCACTTAAATTTTTGGTGGCTCAGTTTCTTCTGAAAAATGGGTACCCAGGAGTGGATTAATATCACATTTGCAAATTGTTTTCAGATATTTAGTGAAAGAAAATCAATTT
Organism: Rousettus aegyptiacus; assembly: GCF_014176215.1. Classification (NCBI taxonomy): domain Eukaryota; kingdom Metazoa; phylum Chordata; class Mammalia; order Chiroptera; family Pteropodidae; genus Rousettus; species Rousettus aegyptiacus. Next base: position 31,132,980 of record NW_023416286.1, read on the forward strand.
CAAATAGAACGATTACTATTTTACTAATGTCCACCTATTTCTTCCATGTATTAAATAAATTTTAGAAAGGCACATCACAAAATAAATTTTAATCATTTTGCAAGTCTTTTCAAAATACACGATTCTTATTTCAGGATTGTTCTTTTCAGTGTGGGTTTTAAATTGGTCTTCCAGGGAAAACAAAAATTTTCTCTGAGCAATCACTCTAAGTTAATAACTGTAATGTGTTAATAATGTCCCACTAAACAAACTAAAGTCATGTATATGATGCCAAAATGTGTGAGTTCAATAAAACAAACTGCATCCTTTTCCTTTGATCCTCTGTTTATACCATATCTAATTGTTATGACTGAAATCATAATATAGACACATATTTATGTTTCTATTATTTTTGTTGTTGTTGATTTTGTTAGATTTTCATGTTTTAGTTTAACAATATAGAGTTTTAAGTTTTGACTGTTATTTCATTGACATAAAGATTATGTCATATTAATTTTTATATCTCTAATGCCTAGTACAATGCAATCTGTTGAATGAATAAACAAATCAAACAAATCAATCAAAATAGGTCTGAGATTAAATTAACCAATGAATTAACAGATCGTTTCTCTGAGTTTCTGAATAGCTCTCTGGTTTCCTGGGCGTTGAAAACTGATCTCTGGCCCTCTCCACTGTCTGGATCACTACCTGAAATGTTAGTCACAAATTTCTGTCCCCCTGTCTTTGTATACCAGTTATATGCCTCTGTTTCTTCTACTCATAGAAATGTAGTATACTATCTTATCCTTGAGTCTCTAGCAGCTTCTTCCATACTTGAAGTCAGTCTTCACTTCTTGGCCACAAGTTTGTCTTCATGAAAGCTGGTGCTGATAACCTTTCTCAGAGAATTTTATATGGACAAATATTACACAAGAAGCCAGGATGTGGGAAGAAAGACTTTTCAAGAAGCAGGTTCTCAAACATACAAAATCACTAATATGTCATGATGTATATAACAAAAGACCTGAGCTAAACTGATAGTAGGAGAGAACAGGTGGTTAATAACAGAGGAATAAAGACATAAACTAGGTTAATAAAACTACAAAATTTTAGAACAGAAATGTAGAGGTAGAATTACAAGGGTAAAGAATATACATTATTTTAGGTTTTTAATATTTAGCAAGACACAGATTATGACTATTCTGGATTTATAACTTTTTATGGGGGAAGCTGGAGGGGGAAAGAGAAGGAGGTGGGAAACACAGGTCTATAATTGACAGGAAAGATATTTTGTGTTGAAGGATCACAATCTGGACCTCATCCCCGCCCCCTCCCTCCCCTTTGCTCCATAGTGCCTTTATATTATGCATTTAGGCTTGAAAACTCTGGGCTTCAATTTTCATCCTCAAAATGAAGTTGGCAGGATTATGTGACTTCAGTGGTCATTCCTCATTTAACTTATTAAATTTGTAATCAATATTTTCAAGCTGAATATCCACAAACATAGTTGTATGGGGCCAGTTGTTATCTCAAATACAATTTTTAATATTTTAAATGTGTAATTATAAAATTAGGTTCTATGGCATTTTTGGCACGGTTATAAAGTCTTAAGTTTAAAAAACATCATTGTATATGATTACATGTGTATAAGTGCAAAAATTTATAACTGCAAAATAGGTGAAAATGGGTTTATGTCTTTTAACTACTCCTTAACTAACTTTGAGGTCTTGTTAAAATTACCCAAATATTCTGAGCTTCAATTTTCTTATATACCAAAAGGTAATAATAAATCTAACTGGCAGGTCTATTGTGACTTACTTATGTATTCAACAAATGTCAATATTTTCTTCAATTTGGAAGCCATGTAGGTTATACTGTTGCTAATTAGACTATTAATTTTATTAATAAGCGATTCTTTAGACATTTATCATAAATGTTTTCTAAAATCTGTTTTTTTTTTTTAGTCCTATGGATCCATCTGGCCATTCTACTAATCAGTCCATCTTTCCTTCTCATGCTCTTCTTTAAGAAAAAATCATCGATTAGTAGTATTAAAATGTAAATCTTCTTATCCCATTTCATTTGTCAATCCGGTAGCATTTCATTCAATTTCTCTCTCCTTGTTACAGTAACAATAACCTAATTTCCAAATAATTTAATTTCTCAATCCAATAGGTGGTTTGGGGCCCATATCTTATTGAATTCTATATTTTATTTGAAAAATATTGAATTGTTTCTTGAAACAATTATTGTGGCATGCAAAATACTCAAATAATATGACCCTTTCTGACTACTTTTTTTTTTTAATCTCTTTCTGTTGTGATTTCCTCTCCTTTAATCTTCTCCCTGCAGTAAATGCTTCCCAGAGTTCCATACTCAACTCTCTGATCCTATGCCTTTAAACCCTCCATTAAATTGACCTTGTATATGTTCATGGATTTAATTCTATCTACATCTTGAGAACTTACAAATCAAAACATTCAGCACAGTTTTCTTCTCCAGGATGTATATTCTTCAACTACATATTGGAAATTTTCATTGGAAAGCAGGTGAGCCCCTAAAATTCAACATATACAATCCTTAATTCATCATCTTTCCCACCAAATCTCCTTTCTCCTCCTCTCTCCAAATCCACTTAATAGTCAACATCCACCAATATTAACTTCTAAATTAGTCACATGTTTCTTCTATCTTTTATATTGCTTAATTATTTCATGACATGTTATTGAATCCAAGTTTTTAACATGATCTGCAAATCAGTCTAACTAATGGCTCTTGACACTGCCCTAACTTCATCTGTCACAAATCTTACTTATGCTCCTCCAACCTGCAATTGCATTTCATTTGTTGGACCTGAAAGCTATTCCTAAGATCTTTGCCACTGCTCATGTCCTTTATTCTTCTTCACTCATTCATCTCCACTCCACTTAGAGAGCTACCTTGTCTTCTTTAATTTTTGGCTTATTTACTCTACAAGATCTTCATTAAACTATGGCTGGGATTATAGGTTCTTCTTTCCATTTGTTATGTGTTTATATTTATTCATTTGGTTGTCAGGGTGCCCCAATATAATTGAAACAGAACTGTACCTAATTTGTTTGGTATTATCAGCATCCATCATAATTTCTAGGACATATTAAAGACTAAATATTTTCATTGTTACATGAATATGGGATGGGTAAATATATAAATATACAAACTACTGTTGTTTCAATCACTCTGCATCATTTTATTTTGTTCTTCTTTCGAATGGAGGAAATCGTAATCATAATTTCAGGAAAACTAGATCAATTTAAAGTTTATGTTTCATCAATTTAAGGGATTTCTGCTTTTCCTCTTTTACCCTAAAATGACCTCTAGTTATGAGGACTTACATAGATGTATAGATTTATAACATTAAGTAGACTAATGGTGTCTACTTGGTGCCCAGTCAATATTACCAATTTATGCTAGCACACACTGATATATATGTACATTGTCTTATCTAGTCCTCAGGAATGATCACTCCCCTATGTGGGAACCCAACGAACTGTCTAAATGTCCACATGTCCACGTGTCCTGTCCTTGACTTAACCTTAAAACACATTTATTACTGTCAGTCCATTTGGTGTATCCTTTAAAGACATGGAAAATTTTAAATGTTTTCCCATGCAAATCTTGGATAGCGAGACAGTGTTTTATGCCTTCTGTGTCTAGACACACCGTGACATCACTTTAATCTGCTACCTATCATTTTTCTTGAATAGACTCTGCCCAAGAACCAAGAGCACAGAATCTCTTCTCAAAGACCCCAATCGACATTGCTTCCACATATAGCTTATGCCTAGTCATGGCTTTCAAATTTAAAACACTTTTTTTCCTCTGCATGTTAACAACTTCTCCCCTGAGCAATAAATTTATCTTGGTAGTGGTACAAATGGAGGAATGTTTGTATTGAGGTAGAGAAGGAATATAGAAATTGATTGAGGTAGGGGAAAACAGGACATTGAAGTCATTCCAATAAAAATAGAAAATACTACTTTTAAAGAATCTCACGATGAAAGTTAAGTAGAATCATTTTGTCCAAGTTAGATACAATTATTTGTAATGTTTTCTGCTATTAACGTTTAGTTTTCTGATACTCATATTTTTATATGTTGTTTTTACATCCATTGACTCTTCAGCAACAGGATTGCACACATTTTGGCTGTGTTAATTTTTTCCTGCTGTCCTAGGACACTTATTTTGATTCTTCATGTCATAGGCTTAAGCTACATCTTATATTTACTTCATGAGAACTTAATTCTCTAAATAACAATTATTTCGTGCAAGCTATTTCACAGGACTCAGTTGAGACAACTAATTTAGAATTTGTTCTTTAACAACTTTTCTATGCCTTCCCTTTTTTATTGTGTGTGTGGAGATATATAATATGTATCTGTAATATATGTTCTTGTATTGTCATGTGCCTTAACCTCTGGATTATATAGTGAAAAACTAGGACCATAAAATAACTTAATTCAAATAAATATATCTGTTTCTTAAAATCTGGATTCTGTGTATATATACCAGTTGCTATATTACACTCTTTGAAAAAGAATCATATTATACGGCAAGCATTTTTCAATCATCTACAGTGGTCTTAAATATCCTTTGAAAATACAATTTATAAAGTTGTGTAGAATTATATATCATGAGATAAAGCATAACACTCCATTTCTTACTGTTAGACATTTAAGCCTTTTGAGCATTAGCTAGTTATAAATCAGGTTACACTGAACATTTCTTTACATGCATCATTGTCTAAAGTTTATTTTGTTACATTTTTATTTTGCTTTTTAATTAGGATAGATCTCAAGCTAAATAAAAATTTTGAGACAAAACATTGCTTACCTTAAATGATATATTTTTAAATGTTTTCTCTTTTGAATATTATATTTAAATTAAACAACTTGCTATCAAAAGAGAAAAAATGTGATGAAGAGAAGAAAAAACTAAATTATAATCAACTCCTGACTTTCCCTCATCCGTGATTAATCAGAAGATCCTTGGGCCAAGAAAGATAATCTATGTTAAATGTATAAAAAAATGTAACCTGAAGAATTAACATCAAGGGGAAAAATTAGATTATGAAACTTATTTTAAATATAGAACATGTTCTATCAATTATTAGTAATGCTTAATACATACAATGATTTTTTTAAAGAAATCATAAATTACTATTAGGAAAAAAATGTTTTAATTATAACCTAAAATTAGACTGTTTTCCTTTCATTTTTTAAAATTTTTATTTCCACAGAGATAGGATTTTTATCTCATAGCCAAATGAAAGCTGTAAATTGTTTCATCATACAGGGCATATGCAAATTATGCATGCAATATTTGCATGGCATTTTCACAGCAAAGTTAGTGTGAGAGTGCACCATCTGGTGTTGACAGTGTGAAAATGAAGACACAGTGTCCAGAGATCAAGTAAGCATAGGAACGTACTGGTACTGTTAAATGTATTTAATCCATCTAATACATTCATATTTGTGTTTACATTAATATATTCTACTTAACATGAAAGGTGAAAAAATAATATGAAGTATTATGTTTTCAAATTCTGATTGTATATTTTTGAACATTTTAAGAGATTCAATTAGATCGTTCAATCCAGAAATTATCAAGATTATTTGGAATGGATCTAAAACATATATTTGTATTTAAGTCTCTTACCACCTAAAATTTACTAATTGATGTCAATTTAAGTGTAGTCACAGGTATTTATTTATATCTTCCCTGAGAGAGCCCTTTGAGATCTATGGAGCTGTGATGTTAGAAATCTTTAACATGTTTCACTATTTAGATTGTTATTATAATTCTGAATAAGTCTTCACTTTGATAGACTGTCATGGTTGTCTCTTTCCTGGGTATAAAGAACATTATGCAAAGTCTTTAGGATGAACAGATGAGCAATTGGGGATACAGTGATAGAAGAATAGATATAAAAGTATAAAAAAAGGCTGGTTCATTTTTAGCAGTCAACTCATACTCCTAGTTGGTATGGGAAATACAGGGACATGGTACTCATTGTATATTCAGATGCGTGTAACAGGTGAATGCTGTATATACTATGTTTAATCCTGCCTTTTGGTTCTCTCTCCCCAGGGACATTGAGTACTCCTTGTAAATGTCACTTGCTTTCTCCTACGAACAGGAAATAGCTCAGGCCTGGTAAAAACCTAAAATTATCTTTCCCTACTACTGGAATTCCAAAAATGTAGGAATCTATGCAGATAAACATGGTTTATTTGTTTCATGGCATTTGATTTTCTAGTAATAGAGAAAGATAGTATAAAATAATCAACTTTTATCATTGGTTTGACCCGACATTAACAAAGCCCCATTTTTAACTACATGTGGATATATTACATATATAGATATTTATATATAATATATCTAATATAAATATAAATGCATAATGATCAAAAATATTATCTGGAGCAAGATTTCCTAGATTTAAATTCCAGGTCCACCACTTTCTGGCTGTGTGAACCTGATGTTATTTAACATATGTATACCTCATATCTTCAAAGGTATTACATGGTATGATAGGACCCATCTCATGGGGTTCTTGTAAGGAATAAAAAGAGTTAATAGGTATAATGTACTTGGTTAGCCTGGAACATAGTAAGTGCTTAAAAATATGTTTTTGAATATATGCTATTTAAATAGAAAAGGAATATAGGATAGCTGTGTATTTTATTGGTTGCTATAGGATTTATTTGATTTGAGAAAGGTTCACTTATACTCTTTTAAATCGCATCTTAACTTAGGACAAAATGAGGATAAACCTTGCCTCTTCAAAGTCACAAGACATTTTTCGTGACAGTTCTTAAACTGAGTTTTTACTAAAAATTTAATTAGAAAGATAAATAGCCTCTTATGAAAACTTATTTGAATGTTTTAAACATAATCCTTTAAACTAATGGGCACTGTAATATTAATCACCCATTCTTTTATTAAGCTAAGTGTTATTTTTAAATGAAACATTATCAGCATTGTAGGTGGACAACTTTTACAATCACTTCATTGTTGATAATATATTTCATATGTATATTTTAATAAGTAAACTCCATATAGCATTTGTATCTACTATATGCTAAAAGGCAGTAACATTACTAAAGCAAATTCATTTTGGACAATTTTTACTTTATATAATTCACTCTATATAAATTAATGGACACTACTATTTTTTTTTTTTACAAAGTTATGTTTAATTTTTTTATGGAATTAGGTTGTAAGACTATTGATCTAAGCACAGTCAAACAATTAATTCTCTGGGAGAGATATTTCTCAGCTCATTAGATTATATGTGTGATTCTTACAATTATAGTCTCAGCTGCCAAAATAGAAGCTTATTTCGGGGACCAAACAGATGGTGTAGAGAAATAATAGATGCCACGTGTCCTATTATAAGGTACACTGAGGCAAAAGATAGTTATGTCCCATCTAAGGTGTACATGCACACATATACACGTGAATATCATACATAACAGACATATAGGTATATATTTAAAATCGAGTTCTATACTGTCCCATGGATGTCACGTGTAGGGTAGTATAACACCCCACCCAAAATTCAAAACTTACTTAGATGTATAGACTAATGATACTGGCCACTCACTAATGAGAAATGAAAGGAACTTTATTATCCAGACATGAGACTTTTCAAGAGCAGAAAAGACACCAGCCAGTCCAAAGGGCAAGAGTGAAGGAAAATGGGTGACTTGGGCTTTCACTATGTTAGAAGGTAAGTCTAGGGAAGTGGTTCACATGCATGACCTAGGATCTGTCTGATTTGAAATTTCTGCCAGCATCAAGGAATGAAGACCACCCCAACATGGGAGAATGGAGCAAGTGAAGAGTGTGTGTGTGTGTGTGTAGGAGGGGGAGAACTGAATCTATCCATGTTCAAATATAAAAAATGATGTTTTCCTCTTTAGTAAACAGAGTTTCTCTTAAAAAAAAAAACTGGAACAAAATAAAATCACGTACTGAAGTTGTTACACAGCAAAAAATAATCCACAACTTTACAATGATTTAATTCTTAAAATATTTATGTAAATATGCAGCAGAATCACAGGCTATATAATTGTGTGTTTCCTGAGCAAAGGAAGAGTAATACATTGTTGTAAGACCTGGAGAAACGTATAATGACCTAACAATGTTTTAAAAGCTGTCAGGAATGGAGAAACTACACAGTAAGTATGGGGAGGGTTCCTAAGCTTGGAGAACATGTTTCTGTATCCTCTGTAGAGGGACATCGCAGATGGGAGATTAAGTTTAAAGAGCCGCAAATATCAGATTTCATCAGCAAGAGACAAATATGTATACGGATGCTACATTTTGAGAATGACTATTTGTTTTTGTTATATTTGTGTAACAGTCTGTTTCTATATACAGTATAAGAATTTCTTGAATCTGCTTACAAAAAATTACATATATAATTATATATATTAATACATAAGTATATTATATAATAATGTAATTATATATAATTTCAAGTGTCAGCAAAGGTAAGAAAATATAGAATTTAATATTAAACATTTGCCAGAAGGTTTCTCTTTTTCTAAAACATTCTCTGAATTCTAATTTTTATATATGACCTTCCGCAATGTTTTTATTTTTTAGTATCAATATTAAGTTATTATTTTAATGTCTGCAGTGTTATAATTTGCATATTAATAAGAATAAACCAGAGCATTGCATTGTAAATTCTTTTTTTAATTTTCTGTATATTATGTTTGACATCTTAAAAAAACCTATCTCCTTGGGGAGAGATTGCCCCTCTCAAGGCTAACTAATTTCTAAAGGTGATAGACTTTGCCTAGAGCACATCTTTCCCGAGTTTACACCCCCAAATGCCTCCTTATCTGACTCTTGCACCCCAAGACAATATTTCCCCCGCTCTAAATCATCTCAACGCCAGATACCAGGCAACTAGTGGCCACTGCTATAGCTTAAAGCCGGCCAGTATTATTCAAATTAGCCAATTCTACAATGTTTACTTTGCTCTGTCTTGTCTTTTCTGTGGAGACCCCAAAAAAGGCTCTGAGCCATATCTTCCATTGCCCCTTGCCCTTCCGCTTCTCTGTGAACACTGATGTCTTCCCCTATGGCCCTGTGTGACATGCAGTGCCCCTCATCCCTGTGTTGTGTGAGTACAAGAATCTTCTTCCTTCCAAAACTCATTCTCATTTTCTCCTGTGGCTGCAACAACTTTACCATCCCATATCCAACATGCACATTCTTAAAACAAATATTGTTTCACACATTTGTCCATGGAATTCTAGGGCCCCGGCGGATATGAACTCATGCTTTACAAATGTGGGTTTCCTGTTATCACTAAAGTTAGAAATCATCTGGATTTAATAAAGTACTGTTGAATTTATCAGAAACATATATAGACTAATTTTACTATGAATTTCTAAGAGATAAACGAGAATTCAGTGTTTTGCAAGTTTATTATTATAAAAATAATTAATAACTTCCTGTATCCAATTTTTTTTTATTTCTAGGAAAGGAGGTGAGTTGGATGGTTTGATTTTCTTCACTTGTCATTGTGGAGACAATGTTATACGAATGATACATGCCTTGAATTGTTTGACCTAAATATCGTTTGGAGTTTTATTATGTCCATAAACTAATAATGTTCACATTAGTCCAGTTTCAAAGTCACATAAAAACAATCTTCAAAATGTGTCATAGAAGATATAAGTATCCCAGTTTCTTAAATATATATATATATATGTATGTATGTGTGTATGTATGTATGAGAGAGAGAGAGAGGTGAAATGTGTTTCCAAGGTCATGAATCATAAAATATTGATAAAGTTTGTAGTAGTATAAACCGCAGAAGTCATTTACTCAATACTAATGTGGTTTCCAACACTGCTTACTGACAACTGACACATGGAATCAGCATTATTTCTCTGTATTGTCAGAGAAAGTTATTGCCACATGCAAGTTTACCGTGTTAGCACTACTGCATTTCTTTATTAACACTGATGCAGTGCTTATCGAAAACAGGGCATCCCGGTGTCACTGACTTTGCTTTGAGAGTCAGTGGCAAAGAATAGCACTTATCTGTAGAGTTCCAGTCCTGTGCATCTGATTTTACCTTTTCTGTTTTCTTAAAGGTTCTGAGATTGTTGTATATTCAACAATCAGCATACTTCTTGTTCCCCTTTACTCTCATCTGATCTCAGAAATCTTGTGAATGCCTGGACCTAATAATAAACTTGCAAAGTCTAGTATCTTCTTGACTTTGATTGAAACATTCATTTTCAAGAATTATACTCACCCATCAGCTATAGCACTGAGACCATAGTGTCTACGTCTCTTATTCCCTGACAGCATATTTTGAACATATAATCACCCTTGCTGAGTTCACTTTGACTCTTTAGAACAATTAAGTTAACAGTTAAACACATTGGTAAAATACTCTTTGCTCAGTTAATTGATGCTTTCTTTCACGTTTAGAGTTTAATAACCTGGATGACATTCTCCCCGAATGTAACCATAGTATGAACCCCACTATTATGGAGGGAACAGTTATATAACCTAGAAACAAAAAGTCTTCTTTTTACGCACACACAAAATCCCAATAAAATGTGTTGGTATTCTTTATTTTTGGTTTGAGGTATGTATTCTGTACCAAACAAGGCACACAGGATGATGGAAGTTTTTCAACTTCCTTTAATTTGCTCATCTCCCCCAAGCTTAACACCGAAGTGGCTGGGAACTCTCCTTATTTCTTGGAGGATCTAGTGGACATCATGGCTGTCTTCCAAGAAGTACTTCAGCCCTCCATGTTGTGAATGTGTTTTGAAGGGGATGGGCTTTGACTGGCCATCCTTGTCATGGTTATTGATTAGGAGATGACCCAAGGCCAGCCAAGTTTATGATTTTTACTTGATGACTATGAGAATTTTCTCTCTCACTCAAATTAGACAGTGAATAATATTGCTAAAACTTATTGTGCACTTACTATGTGCCAGATACCAAGTATTACAAGTATACTGTATGAACTGGCTTACTTAATTTCCAGGATATTCCTATCAGATTTGGGGCTTACTCAGATAATCCATCTGAGTAAGCTGAAGTATAATCCATATGAGTGAGCTGAAGTACGCAGAGGTATACAAGTAACATGTATAATCGATGGCTGAGCTGGACTGTGAACCCAGGCAGTCTAAAGCTAGGACTATGCTCTTGTCCAATCTACTGTCACAATTTTCTTTGTGTGAGAAAGATGAAGGCAGTAATCTTACTCAGAGAAGAAGCAACTTGAGAAAACCAAAGATAAATGGGAGAAGGTGAGTCCTAACTGAACAGTTCCTAAGTCTAGTCCACCTCTGAACTTTTCAATTTCAAAAATAAATCCTCTTTATAGTCTAAGCCAGTTTGAGTTGGATATTTCTGTTACTTGCAGCTAAAAAGCATTTTACTCTATCAATTAGAGTAAATTAGAGCCAGGAAGATACAGTTGCAAAGAACAGACTTTAACATGTTGACTTGGTTGAGCAGAAAAGGGAGCATGTAGGGCTCTGAGGACCTCTTTATTCCTGTGTGGCATCTAATAACCTTTGTTACACATTAATCATTAGTGACTTTCATCCAAGTAAGATAATGATATTCCCCTTCCTTCAGTGATTTTTTGGTGATGCATCTAAAACAGTTCAGAGTCACTGAATGCATGACTTTCCTCTTCCCTCAATGATTCAGAGATAGACCAGTTCAAAGAAAGATAAGGAGCTGTGATGGACATTGTGGAAGGGGCTGTCTCTCTCTCTCTTTCTGCATGTCAGGGAAGAACTATGCTGTTAGCAGCCATTTTTGTCCATGGAAAGACACCAGAAGATGAAGTGACAGTTAGATAAACACAGAACCAAAAATAGTGAAAACAGACAAAAGAGGAGGTTTCATTTCACTTCTCTACCTCAGAAATTTTTGATTACATGAGCCAATTAATCCCCGTGACACTGTCTGGTGGGTACTGTGGTGCCATCCAGAGTACGGTATGTGATACAGTGTGCCCTGCCCTCCAGTTTTACAGAAAACGCTTCCCCCGGGCACTCATTCTTTTTCTCACCTATGCCATCCAGTTTAATTTAGTCTTCCTTTTCCTCCTGAGTTCCAATTATTTATAAGCTTAGCCTCTTATTCAATTTGTCATGGCTATGGTAAATAAATCTGTGCATCTTGAGGATGGAAAAAGGTCAAAAAAGTGCTGACCATGGTATCCCATCATATTATCTAAAAGATAAGGTTTCAGTTTCAGTTTATCTATTACTGTGAATCGAACCACTCCAAACCTTCATGGCTTAAAATAGTAGCCATCTCTTATCTCTCGTAAGGTTCTGTGTTAACTAGATGGCATTTCTGTTGCACATCATGATGCTTACTAGGTCACTTGTGCAGCTGCATTCAACTGGAAACTGGGCTCAGTTCTCATCCATATGACCATCTTCCCCCTGGGGGGTTTTATCCTTCAGAACCTCTCCATGTAGTTTTTGTCTTCAATAGGAATGCCTAAATTTCCTACAGCATATAACTGGTCCCATGAGGAAAAATTTCAAGAGGCAAGCCCCAAAGGGCAAGGCTTGTCAAGCTTCTGCCTGCATCATTCTCGCTAATATCTACTGGCCAAAGCAAGTGACATGGCCAAGTCCAGAGTCAATATGTCAGCAACTATACAAGGGCAGAATGGAGTAGGGGTGTAGTTCACTGGGGGTCCATGTTGTCAGGTTCCCTATAGATGATGAGACATTCTCCATTGTCAGTATTAATTTCCTGTTAGCATCTCCCAGAGGTTTTCATCTAAAGCCATTCAAATTCTTTAACTTTAGGTGCATCACTAAAGTCTCCCTTTAGTTATCAGAGCTGTGATATAGGCAGTAATTTCATGACTCATAAAGGGTGTAGGAGAGAAACAGAGATAAAAAGCTATTTCATCAGATTCTCTTTCTATCTGTCCAGTTTGATTTCTGTTCCTTGTAACCAAATATCTCTAAACAAAACAAATAAAAGTCCCTTTTTACATGGAAATGAATATATTATCTAGGTTTTGGTAGCATATTAATTAGAATGCTTCAATATTTTTGCTGTTTAAAAATACATTTTTAATTATGTTCTGTATCAAGCAATATTCTGGGCGATCTCCCTTCAGCTATAAATGTTATTATCAACTTTGTGACATAGAGAGCAATTTTTTCCTCATTTTACATTAAGGAAATTAGGACTTGGCAAATTTAATGAATCATCAATGCCATATTAATAAAAAGTGGAAGAGCCAATATTTGAAGGAAAATTGGAAATATATTTTTCTAAAATTGAATTACATAAAAAGAGTAATTAACAGACATCTTTTGACTAAGATTTATACATTACTGATGCACCACACACTCAAAAAAAAAAATAAAATAAATGCCACTAGCCCCTGGATATGAGGTGACCTGGATTTGACATCTGCAATCCCACTGGTCTGTATTGACTGAAATACTTGGCTGACTTCACGAGTGTGCCCCTGTTCTCTCACAGCTCCAACTGAGTCCTCTCGAAACTGCACACTGTTCTAAGAATGCTCACTTCTTGGAGAGAAGGGTTCGTTACAGCCCCTTTCCAGGTTCCCCTGGCATGTTTTTACTATCTTTGAGTCCATTTTTTATATGATTACTTAAAATGCCATGCCCTTCTCATCTTTGAAAAACTTAAGATTGTTTCATAAATGACTTTAGTCACTCTCAGGGTAGGTAGTCCAGGACTCATTCTTTGTATATTTGTGTTAAGCATCTCATGCTTAATAATCAGGCAAAAAATCAAGTCAGAAATTGGAGCTGGGTATACAGGTTATGACTGGAAACACACTGAGTTCAAGGTATAAGGTGAGATGACAGTAGGGAAATGAAATCAGAATTAAGGAAATATGAACTTTGCTGCCAGTCCATGTTCAGAATTGCAACATATCTTAGTCGAGAATGTCATCTCCAATCAAGCACAGAGGATATAAGAGAGGGGCAAATTAAACAGGAGAAGGTTATAGAATACGATGTTAAAAGACTAGAGTTAGATTATTAGTAGGAATGAGTGTGTCTGGTTCCCTTACAGGTCTGAGTGTATTTTATTTTTTAGCTTTTTCCACTATCCTTATTTTCCACATGGACAAAAATTTCCTAAATCAATTATTAAAGTTGAAGTATTACTTTAATAATTTGTTTGATTGCATTTATATATGTATCCCCCCAACAAAATTTCTATTACTTTTTGCTGTGTACAGAGAAATAACTGAGTCATTTGAATTTCATGATAAAAAATATGATACATGTTGATAATGACCACTTATTAATCTCAGCATTTACTTGCATCTCTATTACATTTCATTTTAAAATATACAGTAGAGAGGCAAAAGAAGTAAAATGTGTTTCTTATTAGTATTAAGGAGCTAGAACGAAATCTTTGGTATTTTGTCTCACAAATGACATTATAAATGTACTTATACTTTTACTCTCGAATATAATTATAACTATCTTATAAGTTAAGAACATTTAAATAAATATTTCTCACCTTAAGTAGGCTCCTTAGTCAGAATTCAAATATCCATAAGTATTACCAAACAAATATGACTCATCTTTATTCATAATCCAATATCGTTTTTTTAGGGGACTTGTTCTAAATAGAAGTATCTCTCCTATGCAGTTAATCAGGATGTTATTTTGTATTGCCTAGAGCTGTGTGTTTAGTAATTGGATCATTTGTCTTCCCCATCACAATAATAGTGGATGGAATCAGTATACTTGCCATAAAGAAGTTTGTTTCTTCCCGAGCTCAGGGAAAATTTGACTACTTCTATCAGATTAACATCCATTTGAAAATAAATTATTCCTGTAATCATCCACAGAACCCCAAAGCCTGCTAGGCTTTCCTGAGGGGATTATCACTGCAGCGGGAAGAAGAGGAGTGTGTGAGAAAGCTGGAGAGACATTCAAAGGGAGTGATGAGGGAGGAGATCTTTGAGATGGCGTGCCTTCCCTTCATGCCCAGGAGGCTATAAAATGACCATCATTCTGCTTCTAATTGGGAGATAGAACTAAATCATTTCGATAGTATTGACATATGGCTTAATGCTGCAGTATGGTGTTGTGAGATGAAGATCACACATAAATGTGCCATACAGGGCTACTGCAAGTGGAAAAAAAAAAAAATACCAGAACAGTTTGCATTGCTTTGATAAAACATAGTATTTGCAACTCAAGAAAGTTCGGTCTAAAGTTAATAGTTCAGCAAGCTTTCTGCCTGATCGTTATTGAGCAAAACTACCTGCTGTGGCCTTATAGAAAAGCACGAATATTTTACGTCCGTGCTTCCATATGAATGACTGTCCGATAAACACACACAGATATATATCTGTGCATATCTCCTACAATTTAATTCCTTTTAACTAATTCTTAACAATTCTAATACTTCATCATAGTCCTCTTTACACATGGAACAAAGAAAGATGTAGGCGTATCAGTGGCATAACCTCTCAGACTATGAGTAATTCTTGTATTTTAAAATTCTAATGTTTTTCTTCACAGCTGCAGGCTCTTTTGCTATCTCAATATTTCCCTCATTTTGCTACTTGTCAAATAACTCTGGAGAAAAAAGAAATAAGAATATCCTTGTTTCAGTGTTTGTTTTTGCCTCCAGTTTTACCATCTATTTTCACTGCGGAAATGAAAAGATAGAACTACAATAAAAAATAAAAGCCATTATGAAATATGTGATCCCGTGCTACTCCCTCTCCAATCAGAAGTGTCCCTGCCTGTTTAAAATTTAGGATAATCAATAAAGTACTTCTCTGTCATTATTAATCATTTATTTCCTTTTGTATTAATAACTATTAAAATTCGAAACATAGATTACCGTTCTATTACAGCTGTGTCTATTAGAATTTTCAGTTGTACCTTGTTATACAGGACTCTGCCCTTTTCATGGTCTTGCCCTCCCAAAGTGATAGCACATACTTATCTTAAAAGAAAAGAACTGAGTGCCTTATACATTTTATTTTTTAGACCTTCCAATTTCATATTCATGGTTATTTAACATATTTAAACATAAAATGTTAACACGATTAAGTAGACTTGAAATAGTTTCATGGGCACCTTTACAACATCCACTCCATCCCTTCCCTGGAATGCCTTTGAGGTGTATTTTCAGATTTTATTATTGCAAATGCCTTTCCCTCAGAATTTCTATGAATGAACAATTCTTTCCCACTAATATAAAAAAGAGATATTGCTGGACTTTTGATCAGTGGATCATTCCTCCATTTAGAATTCATAAAGTTCTCTTAGTTTTGTGTGAAATTAGATAATTTCATTTTCTATAATTATGACTTGACAGAAGAAAACAGGGTATCTTTAGAGGAGCAACAGAAGTTATTTATAAATTTATAAATTTTATTATTTTAGTGTTGGTAAATCCTAAGTATTTTTGTAGGCAGAGTCTAAGAATCCAAAGGTAACAGAATTAAGATGTGAACAAAAGGGGTAAAGATTGATGTACTCCTGCATCTTATATTAGTTCTTATTTGCTACAAGACAAAGAGAGACTGTAGCTCATCTTTGGTACGCACTGGACCTTCAAAGGTTCTTTGATTCAGGACTGACTAAGTAGCAGAAGTAGAATAAAAGAAGAGACAGAGAGAAACAAAGAAAATGAGAAACTTCGTGGAGCAGATCCTGAGGGATGGAAATAGATAGTTCCTGCAAGCATCTCATTCAGTTTTCAAGAGGCTTTCCGGAAGCGCATAGCCTGTAGCATCCCCTGATACTATTGTCTAATGTCTCCTTAACATTAAGACCCCTCTACTTGAGTTTTTTATGTTTTTTGTTGTTGCTGTTTGTTTCTTGTAACAAAGGATTGTGGAATAGAATAGGCATATGTTTCATGTCCCATGTAGCATTTAGTAAAATAGATTTCAGAAAAATATGAAATTACAACACAAGCTCATATAGTAGTTTACTTATCTTTCTTCATTTCTCAGAGAAAGGAAGATACAGCCAACAGAAAAGCAAATGTGATGAATGTGGGTAAGAATAACCATGGCATGGAAGCATACACAAAGATGGAACAAAGAACATAACTTTTTTAAGAAAAAAAAAGAAGAAAAAAAGACTTTGCGCGCCAAAGAATTTTGGCAACAATACACCTTGTTTACCTCCAGTGAAGATTAGAGAAACAGATACTTCTCATCACAATATATTTCTCATGGTGTTGCAAATAAGAGAAGCTCTGCTTTACATGATTTCTATAGACACTTGATTCACATTTTTAACAAGGTTATCTTTTTATAAAATCATTTCACTACCCAATTTATTAATCCATTCTGGCATCACTATTCTTAGTACATGGTGAATGAGGAGGATCCGTTTCCCTTCTTAATAGCAACCCAAATGTCGCTTGGGGTAATAACTTTCCTGTGTGTAATTATGAACTTTCATCCTGGATGAAAAAGTTGTTCCTGGTACTCTTTTCACTACTGAAGACATGGGGGCCAGATTTTACTTTTGATGCAGCATGTGAATGTCACCTTAACTTGGCAACTGAATGTTCTTATCTTGAGCTTTGTATTTTAGGCAGTAATCATAGACAAAGGATAGAGTAGAAGGATATTTATTCTAAAGCAAATTGTGATTATAGAGGCATTAGGAGCAATCTCCAACTGGGATAGTCAGATTTCCAGAAATTGATATGCTTCTTTTTACTACTTCCAGAAATTTGTTCTGCTTTGGGATTCTACCATTCCTAGACCTTTTTATAAGCCCACCAATATTGTAGCCATCCCCCTGGTGATTTTTATGTCCCTAGTATTTTTGATAGCTAGAATGAAATAATTAAATTCTTAATTAAGATAGATAAGCATAGGATTTAACTAAATGTTTCAATTGCTTCGGTTGTCACGCAGTTTGTCAAAGCTTAAGAAAGTATGTTAGTCCTGTTAGTCTGAAGGACTACCTGTAAAGCATGTCATAGGAGAAATGTTTAAAAGTACACTTTGCTTGATATAATAGAAAAATATAGCCAGTTAAGTACAAAACAATTATAGCTTAAACAATGGTGATAGTCACAGGATGTCTCGTCTCTGCCTTTTGCTTTCAAGATAATGTCACCAATGCACAATTATGAGATATTTTGAAGAATCTTGGTTCTTCGACCTAGCACCCCTTGTCCTCACAACATAATTTAGTGTTGCTGCTGTCTATTCGTCAAGCAGGAGATAATTCAGAGCCACAAAGAAGCTTTATGAGTTTGTTTTAAAGAAGGAAAAAAAATGTCTCCAAGGTAGCTGTGACCACCTGCTGATGTCCAGGAGTCTGATATGAAGAAGTGTCATTTATAACTAAAGAAAAACAGACTTCTCTCAGTTTCCTAGAGCTCCCCCTCCCCTACTCCCTAGAGAAATAAAAACTCCCTACTTTTATTTTTATGGCAAAGAAGAATTCGAGATATCTTGCTCGCCTATCCTCTCACTTTGGCCAAATCAAATAAGTCCTCTATCTGCCAGCATCACTGCCTCAATGTTTTGGTTTTACCTGCACATGGGGCACACGAACCTGAATTGTGGAAAGTGATTTGGTAACAATACCCTTCCAGTAAATTACATTTGCCTTAGGTGGGTCCAACTTGGCTTCTCTTTGCTACCACACACTCATCTGCATCCATAATTTCACTAGAAGTCCTCTGCATCTCTTCACTCTTTTTTCTATCAAGAATCTTTGGGAAAACATATGTATCGGTCTCAGAAATAACCTCACTAATTTGCGAGACATTGTTATCTGAATTGCATTGTGCAATATACTGCATAGTGGAAATATGACCTAACCATAGCTTTGTTTATTACATTTTCATGGCATATGCTCTGTTCTGATTTCTTTGTTCAAATATACCACATTTACCATGCATCATTACCATGCATCAAGGGCTAAAATTGTAAATGTTCTCTTAAAAAACAAAACATGAATTTTATATCAAATCTGAGAATGTGTGTTTTATGAAGTATGCATGTGCTTGATATCAGAGCATAAAAAATAAACTTTTACATCTTAAATTCTACTTTCAGGGAATAATTATCTATAATCTAGTTTGCTGATATTTATTCAAAATTGCTGCATATTATCAAATTACATTAATTGAAATTGGAAAATTTATGAATATGTTGTGGTGGCACTATTGTATTTTAAAATATCCAGCTTGATAAAATTTCATTTTATTCAGAAGTATTATTTATTTGTGTATTTTCATTTTTACTTTTAAAAGTAAAGAGTATACATTTTGCACACATGAAAAAAATGTATTGTTCTGTAAGCATTAGGCACACAAAATCTTTCTGAATTAATCCTTCAACCCCCTCACAAAATATATAGACACCATTTTTCATTCTTAAATCATATTTTATTTGCTTATGACTTTTGAGTAGATATACACTGTTATAGGTAGAATAGTATCCTCCAAAGAGATATGTTGAAGTCCTAACCACCCATACCTGTGTTACCTTATTTGAAAATAGGATCTTTGCACATATTGTCACATTAAAATGAGGTCACTAGGGCAGGCTTTAATCCAATATGACTGGTGTCATATAAGAAGAGGAAAATGTCATGTGGAGACAGAGACACATAAGGGCAGAATGCCATGTGACAACAGAGACAGAGATTTGAGTTCTGCAGAAATAAGAGAAGAATATCAAGAGCTGCTAGCAACCATCTCAGCTAGACAAAGGTAAGGAAGGACTACAGGTTTCAAAGCGAGCACGATCTTGCCGATAACTTGATGTCCTACTTTTGGGCTCCAGAACTGCGTGAGGCAATAAATACACATACATACACATCTACAAATGGAAATATTTTCTATATTCATTATGCTACATTTTGTAAAGTTTGTTCCCATTCACCCGGCCCCTTGCCAGCAACACCTTTGTCAGAAATTATCTCCCTCTTTCCTTCTTTTAGAATAGCATTTATAAGAAGTCAATTTGCAATTCAAATAACCTCCTTATTTGTAAGTCCTCAGGGCAAATATATGAGAAGGATTACATATTTTTGTATTGTTATTAAACTACTGTGTAGATTTCATTCTACCTCCATGAGAACATTAGTTCTCTCTGATAACATAATCCTTTTAGAATATTTATAATCTTATCAGGAATACTATACAAAAAGACAGTTAACCCTATTAAACTAAGCATTCCAGAGAAAGAATACTATCTATATATCTTAAACCCCATACATGCATGCAACCAAACTCACTGAAATTTTGAGTCCCTCATCTCTATTAAAAGAGCCTAAGATTTTTGTTTTTAATATGAACTTTTACTGTTCAACTAGCTAAACAAAGAAACCTATTCTACAGATAGCAGACTCAGTTTTTTGAGGTTTCCAGATTTATCAGCCTACCAGCTCAGCCTACAAGCTTACTCACAATATCAAGTATCAATGTCTGTAAATGACAGTCACATGTGAGAAACATAAATTGGCATGATAGAGAACAATTAGTTCTTATATACTTATAAATTGGATATGTTGAATCTGAGCACACGCTCCCATTAAAACAATACTGTAATTTTCCACTAAATACACAAGAATCAGAGTAGTCGATTTAATTCAACATTTATCAAGCCTCTCCTAAGAACTAAAAAATGCTGCTATAAACAATAGCAACATCGCAATAAATAACACCCCTGACCTTGAAGAGTTCATGCCTAGAAGATAAGCATGAGAACATGAGTTCAGATTAGCACCGCAGTCTATGTCCCAGGGCCCTGAGAGTCCAGCCTGTAGTGTGCATGGGGCTTGCAACCAGCACGTCACTGATCTGTGAAACACACCCAAGTTCACATCCTGAATCTGCCTCTCAGTGATCATGGGAAAAATTTAAAAATTCAAGCTCGTTTTCCTATCTTTGGCAAAAGTAAAATAATAACTTGCTTTGAAGGCTTTGTATGAGGGCTGGCAGGGAAAATTCTGCAATATGGGCATATACTAGTAAATAAACACTATTTTTTTTGTAATGAGTGTGTAGTGAAAGTGTGAGCCAATATGGAAGGTTAAGTAATATTTGAGAGCCAGCTCTAGGATATGTTATAGAAAGCACGCTCTTCTTTGTAGGTTCAGGTGATGGTCAGAAATGAAGCATTTCTCATTTTGTTGAGGATCTAGCAAATTCAGTAAATAAATGCCTCTTATAAAGATGAAGTTGAAATAGAAAATGAAGCACTTATAAAAAGGATAAAAAAAATTATTGGTGTCATAAGCTAATTTAGGTTATCTATTGCAGAGTTAATTCTATTATAGCTTTTTTCAAGATATATTTCATGAACATTAATATATATTAATTGAAAAGAATTACCAATGTCAGATAAGTTTGGGAAGCACTGGTTAAACAAAGGGAAATAAATTTTAGAGTTGCAAGCTCTCAGAGGGTCTTCAAACCAGAGTGGAAGGGTAGCCAATGTTTATCGAGCACATATGACATAATGGTCCTTTTCCCTGGCAGAGACACACAGGCCTTCTGGAGCGTCGCACAGGTTTTGCACGTCCTTTCTTTCCTAGAGCTCTCTGCCATAGCTCCACAGAACTCACTTTGGGAAATGCTATTCTATTGCTATGAAACATTCGTAGTTGGGAAACAAGGCAGATTTGTGACTAAGATGATTCTAATAAAATCTTTTTTTTAACAAAAATATTTCTCCAAAATAACATGTTTTATTTTACATGACACATATTAATGGATTGTTATAATTAGCAATATATTCTAATTTCCTTAATAATCATTATATAAGAAGTAATCCCATAATTATCTGACTTTATTTTCTTTCACTTAGCTCAACAATTAATTATAGTCTAAATAATCTGCATTTTTCCTCTGAAAATCATGTGTAATGAAATATTATACAAATCAGCACAAAACACAACTAAAATATTTATGTATGTGTTTTAGACAAAACATAATACCTGTGATAGAATTTACAAACGAGTAAATTTAATAAAAATTAACTGTTTGAATATTGTCATCCAAAAATATCTATCACAAAGGGTTTTACTCTAAAATCTACATTTGAAACAATTTGAGTCCTTAATCACATCAACTGACAACTAAATTATCAGTTAATTCAACTTAGTCATGGTTAACCATTGCTAAATTTATGATGCAGACAATGTTGTTATTTGGGCATACAGAGCATCATCAGATTTTAGCACTTCTCCAGCACCCTAGGATACATTACTTTATATTCCAAAGAAGGAGAAAAAGTATGTTTTCCTAATTATTATCACTAATACCAAATGACAGCCAATCACTAATGGGAACACATTCCTTTGACATCAGTTTTCTTCATTTAGGAGGCTTCAAATTCTTAAGATAAAAGGATATAGCACCTATGAACTTTCTTGTGTCATTCAATGAATGTGCAAGGATTTGTGGAAACACTGGACTTTTCAAAGATCTTTGGTATCACATTACATAAGGAAATGGTTTTCTCTCATAATCTGTCTGGCCCTAAACTAAATATGTTAATTAAGAAAAATTTATTCTTTATTAATACAATACACACGCAAGCACACACTCATGTGTATACACACACACACATATAAATAGTTGATATGTTCTGTTGATATATACATTTCATACATGAAATATAAATATATTTGGGATGTTCTATTTCTTATCACATATCTTGGTATTTTTACTTGGTCTTTTTTCAGTGGATATATTGTATGAGTATACGAAGTAATGCTTTCCATATATAATTATTATTTGCTCACATAACTGTTCTGTTAGTTTTAAATGACTTGGCTTTATTTTTCAGATTATTTTATGAGCACAGCATATACACAGACCAATACCATAACATTGCCCTGGTATGAATTGGTTGGAATGTATTTTTTTAATTACCAATTTGAAATGATGTTTTTTAAAACTAAAGGTATCTTTACCATTACATAGGCCATATCAATCTTTCCTCTTCTAAAGAAACCTAAAATTCAAATAATGAAGTCTGTGCATAGGAAATTCTTCCATCTAAGGTTAAGAATGTTAATTACTACTTTACAGAGGCACAGAATTGGCCTGTTAGAAAAATTAATCTGCTGCAGAGATATAATGAAACAGCATTTTGTAACAGTTTTAATTTATTTTCTATAGGTCTAATAGCAAAATAGCATTCTAGATGTCTAATTTTCCTTCATGGACAAAATTTCGGAAGAATATTTATATGTTCAACTCCATACTATAAGGCAGACATATGCTCATCGCTCTATCTTACTCATTTCTCTAAATGAACAAACTTGTTTACTCTGTTTAATTTATTAATTGTCTGAATAAAGATCACTTAATCACATATAAAAATTATATGTGAAATATTATTAGTGTGTACTTCCAGCTAAAATTCTAGTTAAATTATTCAATCTATCTGTGCCATTTTTTTTTTCCTTAAATAGAGGCAATAACAGTAATTACATCCTTGGGCTATTGTGAGAGTAATATTCAATACATGACAGCTATTACTAGAGTATCACTAATGGAAATGTTTGAATATACTTTTTGGATATTATGTTGTATTGAGTATACCTATATACGAAAAAAATTAGAGTGATCTAATAAGGTAGTATTATTATTTTCTAGTGCTAGAAAGCATCAATGTCAGACAAAGTACTACTCTTTGTTTTACAATAAATTTGATTCCATTAAAGTATTTTAAATTGTTTTTGATTATTATAAATGAGGATTACATAAATATTTCATGATATAGTAGAAAATAAAATGCAGCTGTCCTTTACAAAGCACAGCTTACTCTCTGTAACTTAAATGTGCATTTTAATTGTCATAAAGTTTTTGATTATTATAAATGAGGATTACATAAATATTTCATGATATAGTAGAAAATAAAATACAACTGTCCTTTACAAAGCACAGCTTACTCTCTGTAACTTAAATGTGCATTTTAATTGTCATAAAGTAATTATGTCTCTAGGTGATACACGATCATTAGCATGTTTTGTTTTTCAACAATCAGCATTAAATTTATGATTTGTCATGTCTCTGATGTATATCTATTTTAATGATTGGCAACTAGCCTTTTTTTGTGCTGAGGAAGTTTTCAAATAAATGAATTCTGTTAAGCTTTCCAATTAGATGTCATGTTAGAAAACAAATATACTAAGTACATATATATATTTCCATGTGTTTATATCTATATATACATTTTTGTAAATATAGACATATTTCATATCAATGCTAAATAATGACATAAAATGACATTCACATAGAATATATTTGGTTTTTAGTTATCCCCTCAAATCGCACGAATGAGTAATAAACACTTAAAATTTAACTAAGAATTTGTATACAAAAATTATAGTAGAAAGTCCAAGTTCGCTTTGATGTAATGGAATGTATTCACAGTCATAAGTTCTCAGAGGTCTGACCCAAAACGAAGACTATGTTTTGTTAATGAGTAGCAGTACATGCCTGTGTATCATCTCTCCAAGAAAATGCAAGTATGTTATTTATTTGTGAGATGTTGTCAATATTCCACTTATGCTAATAAAATAAAAAGTATATTTTTCAATGTTAGACTCTTAAAACCAAATTTCCCTCTAGCTACTTTAGTACTTATGCAAGTATTAAACATGCATTTTTTTTGTGACTGAAATACATTAAGATAAATGTTTTAGCCAATCAAGTAACTGAGAATTCACAAAGCTTAATTCACGTTTAATAGGAAATCTCAATAATATATTTTATATATGCACAGAACAGAACTACTTATAGAGTTTAGACTTTAGGCCCAACTTGATTTCTGGCCTAATATAAAGAACAATATAATTAAATAAATTTTGATAGACGTTTATGAAATTTTATAAATATATACATGTATAGATAGGTTGATATATAAATGTCGGTATAAACATTTATTTAATTGAATATATATATGCAAATATGCATACATATACTGGTGTCCATTATAACTTCTCCAATAAATTCTTGATGTTTTCCCAGTAAATAAATACTTCATCATTTCCTATTTCTCTTAAATTTAAATATGGTAATTTTAACTTAGAATGAAGCAAGTATTTAAAAAGATTAACCTGCAAGATAATGACAATCATTATTTTATAAGAATGAAGCAAATAAAATATTTTGAACATTTGCAACTGGGAGGTTGCATTTTTAAAACCACATGTAACCTGCCATTCGGCTTCCATTCACTGATGAGAAAATTAGAGATCATATAGTGATATTTATCTGGGTCAACATAAAACTGCAAATGTCAGAGACCTTGTGGTGGTGAGATTTTGGGGGGCTACAGAATAGAGTGACAGTGTGTTTGCACTGCTAATTGAATTACTGACAAGGCTAGGGACCAATCTAATTTTGTCTTTTTTATCCCCAACCCTGTCACTATGACAGTTTACCTATTCCATACTACTTCTCTTCACACAATGATACATATTTGGTAGTAAGAAAAGTGATTCACTATTTCCACTTTTATTTGTAGTAAATAAGACATTTTTTCAAATGCCAATTTGCAATTGGCTTGACTTGGAGGGGTTCGGAGTCTCCTCAGATAAGAAAATTAAGCATAATAGTCTGACTGTCTTCTATTTGCTTCTCAAACATGCAGTTTGAAAACTGCTTTCTAATCACACATTAGTTCCCTCAACAACACTTTTGATGTTAATTGAGCTATATTTGCAGACATAGAGATCAAACTATTATGGAACTTTAATCCTGTCTGAGATCCACATGCTGCCTGGGCCAACCATGCTAGTGCAGCTTTTGCTATATTTAGTCTTAAAACCAACTTTCTTATGTATTGAATTTCTTTACAGAATATTCTTTGAAGCACTTTGGGCATAAGGATCTAATAATGTTTGGTGAATAAATAACTGGATATAATATAAATATTCAGAAGAAAATGTCTTAGAATACCTGTGAAAATGGAATATAACAAACAATCATTTCAGGTAAGGTTAAGGTCCACAAAGGTAAACCACATATGTAAAAACTCACAGTATCATAAGTTTTCTTCATTTCTACTCAACTTCCACTATACTTCATCCTCTGCTCCCTATCCATGTACCACCTTGAACCTATTATCATCACCCAAGGTTACACTTTCTGATATCGTAAACTTTAATGCCCTACTTTTGAAACAAAAACACACCACCTTTATGTAATCTCATCTCAACTATTTTTCATCCTTTTTGAGATCATTACTCTTTTAATAATTCTTTTTTTTTTATGTACCTAATGATATTTTATTGTCTTTTTTCTTCCTCCTATTGTATTTCCTCCACTTCCATGGCATATAACTTTCTATTAGAAATTTCACTCAGATTTAGGACATACGCTTTATATCATCTTGGTGAAAATGGAAACTGTGCATTCTCTTGTTTGCTCTTAACCATCCAAGCACCCAGATCAAAATTTGGAGGTTTTGACTCCTCTCTTACCCTTAATAATTTCTCCAAAATCATCTTACTTTCATACTTAAAATAATTCAAATAATTCCATGATTCTCACAGTATTTGAATTAAACTCCAACTGTTTAGCTTAGTAATATTTTGGTCTCATCTCTCACTTCTTTCTTCTCTCCCAACCCTTTGTGCGATTCTCATGTTGTATTCTCCCTCACTTTCACACATCTGCATATGCTGCTTCTTTTGCTTATGACCCACTTCCTCTTCCCTCCCATCGTTTTCTCAGAAGTCATCAGCATCAAGAAGTCTTTGTTGAGCTCCTTGCCCGCCACACACACACATATCTGTATTCACAGCACCCAGTATCAAAGAACTCATCGCAGAGTATTGCAATCATCTGCTTTATTCCACTATTTTCTCTCCAAATTTAACATTTTTGAGAGACAAATCTGCATATTTTCATGCATGTTTCTGATATTTAATACAGTTCCTAATATCAAATGGATTTCAAAACAGGTTCATCCTCAGAGACTGATTTGGAGACCTCACCATAGCAGCGACTCTAAAAACAAAGAAATTTCATAACCTTTCTCTTAAGAATATATGATGTTTTGATAACTTCTTTGCCACAACCTAGCATGTCACTTGATAACTCTATGTGGTACTGGGCAAAAATTTGTCTTAAAACATCAACTTTCATACAATGACTAATGTATGCCTAGGTAAGATTTTTTTAAAAAAAAATAATGAAGTACTATTTGCATAGAATAAATAAGACAGTTTGTGATTTTGAATTATTTTTTTTCGAACATCGTACACTATAAATATGCAGTCAGTCTTTAGACTATGAGCGGGTGTACTTTTTAGTTCCTTTATCTTCTCCTATTTTGATTTCTCAGTCCCTAGTTTGGCACCTTCTTGAGTTATTTATATCTGGTTCTCTGAATATCAACATGGACGTCATTATCCACATTAAGTATATTATTATAGAAGAAATACTGCCATGAAATAAAATGTTCTGCAATATCACTGAATACTTAAATGTGTATAACATACAAAGTCAATATTACTATATTCCATTATTTTTTTAAATAGTATTATTTTAATCTTTTTAGTGTTGCTGGTAATAGAAGTGCAGATTTCAATGTGTAGAAATAAGTTTAATGTTTAAATACTTTAAAGGAATGATTAAGGAATATAAACAATTATAATTCTTTAACTACTATTGTTGTTAAGAATAGAATTTAGTTCTCTTCTTAGCTTTTGAACTTTGACCATATAAGAAATATTTAATCCTTAGCTTTATATTCTCTTACATAAAACCTTTGAGAATTTTCTCCCCTTTAGGAAAATTATCCCTCAATTGTACAGCTTTATGTGGAACATGCAAAATTATTATCCTTACATTGTTTTTGTTCTTGTATTTATACTATAATTATACTATAAAATGCAATTAAGATAAACAATTTATTAGTACTAATTATTTTTAATATGCTTTTGTTTCTATAAAATATGGATTTATACATTTCAGAAATGACACAACTCTGTATATACACAGTGATTGTAGATCTCAGTGGTCATAGTTTCGGGTAATTTGGGGAACAATTAACTGCCCCATTCTCTTGAGAAGCCCCGTTGACCCTCATGGCCTCCATCACTCCTATGGGCTCTATCTATATTTCTATGCACACATATTTACATATTTAATTTTCTGAGGTAAAACAGTTATACTCCTTCAAAGTTATCATTAGTCTACTTGTGGTAATAATATCCTGTGTGAGTTGACAGAAAACAAATCTCTGAGAGAAAGAGGAAAAGATAGGATTGCAAGATAGAAAAAAAAAATTCAAAAATGAAGGAAAAAATTTGTTTACAGCTGATTTATAGCTTGGAACTAATGGTTGAGGAGATATTAAAATATTGAGAGAGAGAGAGAGAGGAATTGTTAAAATATTCTAAATTTCTTTACTGACAGATTTTGTTTATGTTGTCAATATGAAGAAATAGTGTAAGGGAGATTCATTTTTATTGATATTTTATGTAGTCAAAACATCTTTTTTTTTTAGTATTAACCTATTTTTTTTTCTGGATTAAGTTTAAGATTAAAACATAATTTTCATGAAAGTAAAATTAAAGAGATAATTGATGAGGATGCCATCTATATAGTAGCACATTTTATTTTTTCTATAATACCTACACTGATTTTTAGACTATATAATACGTTCTTTATTAAGAGAATAAATAGCCAATGAATTAGAAGATATATTTGCTCAAAATATTTATAGTCTTTAAATATAGTTTTGTGACTGACAATTTATTGAATAGGAAATCACATTATCTTTTTAAGCATAATTAAAAATCTCTTAACAAACTACTTAGTTCAGAGAAGTGAAAAGTGGAAAATTTTCAGAAAAAAAAACAATGTTCCTCCTATGATAAAATTTCCTGAAGGAGCTAGTATTATAATAATAGAAAGGCACAGATACCTGAAGCCCTTCTATCTTTGCTTCACAGAAGATTAAAAAGAAAAAGGAAAACAAAACGATAACCACTTTAGTTAAATAATATCTAACAATGGTATGATTTGGGTTATGTCATTTGTAATTCTAAAAAGTATATCTAAATAATCTTTTTTTTAATTAAATGAGATTGTTAACATTGTATTCTGATAGATCCTAGGATAATACCTATAATAAAGTGAGTCTATTCTGTAGTAATAAAAATTCTGGAAGAAAAAGCATTTTAAAAAGTTAACATTTCCAACCTTTACTATACATAGATGGCAGAATATAAAATAAAATGTGGAAAATAGTAGTATTTGAAGGATAGCCAAGACATTGACCTTATACTGGTAATGATATTTATGTTGTTTTATGGCTGCCACTTAACTTAATAAGATGAACATTAAATAGATGGCATTAGTTTCATTTTCTAATGAGAATAAAATGTAGAAAATAAATAATTACTCCATCAATATAACAATTCATTCACATTGAGTGCCTACTATTTTCTAAGTTCTGTTCTAAGAGCTTGGTTCTTAACAATGAATAAAACAAACCTAACTGTTGCTTATTTAATGTTTATATAGATTATGTGCTTATTACATACGTTTATACAAGGTCTAATGTCCAGATTTCCTTATTTCTACTCTAGTGTTTGGTGTGAAGATTCTCTTATGTCTTAAAAATAAACTATTTAAAAATATAGCAATGATAGCAAAATTAATTGAAAAATTATATCTAACTTATCCAATACACTTAATAAAATGCATAATAAACATTTTATATGTTTCTCAATTATATTTAGGTGTAGCTCATTTAATACTTACACAATGAGTAAAATGTCTGCATTCATTCTGAATAAATTATCATTTACCAAGGCTCCTAAAGGAGTGATTTTTTTTCTTCTAGTAACATAAATCAGTTTATGTGTAACAGAATGGTAATTATTGTATAATCTTCCTTAACCTCACAATTCTACTGACAAATCCTGATGTAAATTTATCTTGGGTCAGAATCCTACGCCTATAAGTTATTCAACAAATATTTATTTAATCAGTATCTAAAACTCCTTTTGACGTTTAAGATTTATCAGTAAAAGAAAGACAAAGACCTCTGTCCTCGTAGAGTTACATTTCATGAGAAGAGAAGAACCACATGCAGTAATTGCAAGTAAATCAAACAGTATGTAAGAAGGTGATGAATTCTATGCAGGAAAACATTTAGAGTGAGATAAGTGAAATCAAATATGCAAGGCAGGACAGGTTCCACTTTTTAAAAAGTTGGTAGGGGTAAGGCATCATCGCAAAGATGATATTTGAGCAAATACTTAAAGGAGATACTGGAGTCAGCCTTGCAAATATTTTTGAGTATGGTGTGAAGGAGGAATCCAACTTTTTTTTTTTTCTTCACATTGCTAACTAGGTGCCCCTATATCCTTTATGCTTCCCTAAATTGCAATGCTAATTCAGTCACATACCAATTTTCCATATAAAAGTGGGTTAAGAGTCTAAAATTAGATGTTAAGGGCACTTGCTTCATAGGGCTGCTGTGAAGCTTGAATGATTCCTATCATATAATGTGCTTAGAACGGTGTCTGGTACTTAATAAGGGAATAGTGAAGTTATTATGGTTATGATAGTCACTGGTTGTGCTAGTTTAAAAAAAAATGTGGTAACTACTTAAAGTCTATTTTTTTCTATACTTGGTCTGGAGACTCTGTTATATTTTTTTTTGTCCAAACAGTCTTACTATTTGTAAATATTGACATTTAGTTTTCTTCCATCCTAATCATTATCTATTGTATTTACTTGCCTTAAAATTTTGTTAAGGCCTTCTTAACAAAGCTGAACAGTTACTGTAAAAATGTGCTTTATTAAGTTTCATGTCCTTAAATTTTAGTTACATTTCTTATGAAAAGTGCATAGCCAAACATTTTTTTAAAAAATCTATTCCACATATCTCTGTCTTTACTAAGACATTTACTCAATTTACAATTATTAGGTTTAATGATATTTTTTCTTTATTGAATTGAAAATTAAAAACTCGATATTTGCTTTATTGTTGGTTATTGCAATTTAACAATGCATAATCAATTTGAAAAAGTCTTAAATTAGTCAATATCTCTAACTGTTCAGAGAAACATTGGGATGATAGCACACGTTAATTATGGATATCACTCCTCTGATTTATAGGATGTATTGTTCATTACTTAAGTTCACAAAAATATGTAACTTTACATTCTTATTATTTCATAAAAAATGTTTGTTAAACATGTATAACAAACATCTTGTCTCATCAGTTTTTGAAGCTATTTTAACAAATCTCGAATAATAGATAAATTGCCCTTTTTTTTTTAAACCTGAATTTGACTTGTAACCCTCTCATTCTGAAAAGATTTCTCAGCTCACACACAATTCTAGATTACTGCTATTTTAGCTCAAGGACTTAAAGATATCATCCTACTAAGTAAAGTTAAGTTCATTCAGCAGTGTTGAGAACTGTACTGCAAGTCTAATTATCATAGCTTTTAGATCACCTCTATTTTCTACCTGGCTGTTTATACTTGTCTTTGAATTTCTTCAGTTTTTGTATGCTGTGTCTTACCAGGTTTCTTTTCTTTCCTAACTCTTTTTATTTTAATTTTTAATTTTTATTTTTTATTAAATTTATTGGGATAATATTGGTTAATAAAATTATATAGGTTTCAAGTGTACGATTCAATAATACATCACATGTATTTTACATTGTGTGTTCACCACCCAAAGTTAAATTTCCTTCCATCAATTATTAGAGTTTTTAAATATATTTAACCTATTTACCATACATTATGCTTTCTATGCATGAGGAAATTTTAAAATCAATACTTGAAGCATATCCTACTTTTCTGTTCCAATATTGTTTCTCCTATCCACCTGAGTTCTCTCTATTTGAATATCCAGTTATATATGGTACACCTTCGAATTCTATATTCCACACTTCATCATTGAAAAAAAAATATTTTATCTCAATCAATATTTTATTCCTGGGCTGTATTCTTAGAAATTTCATGAACTCTATCTTTTGTTTCATCAATCTCTTTTGTTGTATCTTTCCGAGTGTTTAGTATATATTGAATTTTAATTCCAAAAATTTTATTTTTCATCTTTAAAATTGTTATTTTTTCCATATTTTCTGGACATTTATGGTAGGTTTAATTTTTTGCTTATTTTTTTGTTCCATCTATTTTTTTAATCTCTATTTCATACTTTTACAGTAATTATAATTTTGTCATGTATTATTTTTTATTAATGAATTAAGGTTTTGTTTTTTGTTTTTGGCTCTGATAATTTTTTCTCACCTCATACTTTTTCCTAACTTAAAATCAGAAATCGGAAGACTTTATTTGTGAATGTTTTCCTCCACTGAGAATTTGTGTTTGCCTTTCTTGGGATTTAGGGTGTTCTATTCACCAAAAGCATTTTAATCACCTTCCGGTATCCTGGTTTAATGATAATTTTCAGGTTTTATTCCAATACTTTCCCAGTCCAAAAGTTTATATTGATCTTCCCACTGGCCTGCAGAAGAAAAATTCTTTTTCAGTTTGCTTCTCTCCACAGCTTCCTACTATACTTTTGATTTCCTGTTATTATTATTTTTTTATATATATATTTGATCTTTGGTGTGTTCCTTTACTTTCTAGCTTGTCTATTAATGCATTAGAAAGCATTACGATAACAATTTATTCAGAAATATTCGAATTTTATCAGGCAGATGTTTCTGATGATCTAGGCCAAATTATTTGTGGAATATCGCAAGCAAAAAAAAAAAAAAACTTTAAATAATCAATATAAAATTTCATGGGCTTATAAAGATGTGATCATTAAAAATAATAACTAAAACCAAAAATAAGCTCCTGATCCAATGTTTTTCTATCAAGTAAATTGTAATAATAAAAAGGTCATAGCTTTCATTAAGTAGTAATTATTTTTAATGTACACATTTTATATTTCACTCAGAAAAATTATATGTAAAATTTTGAAAAGTACAAAAAAGACCCTGTTTTGCTAAAGGTTACTATCAATATATATGATATATAAAAGTAATAACATAATCCTAATTCTTCACTAACAAAATGAGCTTAATATTTGAAATATCTGAAAGCTAATGATAGATAATTTTCTTATTATCTAAGCTCATAATCATTACATGGTATCAGAACAAAATATTCAAATCTGATTTTTTTATATAGCTTGTTAATTTTGGAAAAATATAGTCAAAGTCAGGCCTAAAAACAGATCAGATGAGCAAGTGACCAAATAATTATATTTATAAGGTTCTGATTTGGTAAACCAAATTTCAGGGATTTATATAAAAAGTTGATGCATAAATATTTTATAAATAAATAAATCTATAAATATTTTATAAATTAAGAAGTATATTCATGAAATATTTATACGTGTATATTCATATTATATATAATACATACAGAATATATAACATATATTCTAACATATTTAACAAATTTACCGTTTGCAGCTTTAAATGTAATTCTTTAATATTTTTCTTTAATGAAGTACTTAGCCTTAACTCATTTGTCTCTTGGGTAAAGTGATGGATTTTAGTGTTTGAAATTTCTTGAGACACACATGTATAGTAAAATAAATAGTAAAAGTCAATAGGTGTGAGAATACACGAGTATGTGTATTTGAGTACGTATCGCAGAGAAGACAGTATTTTCCCATTTGAATGCATTTCATTTCATTTTAAAAATATTTGTTTTGAAAGCATCTTGGTTATTCATATTTACATACAATGTATGGAACTTTAAAATTACAATACAAAAAGTTTCGTTTGCCTTTTTTAACCTTTCTATTGTATAAGGATAAATATTACATAAACAAATCTATGTTCAGTTGAAAATAATACAAATTATTTGGTCTGGGAATCCTGCCTATGTATTACTCTTGTAATCTATATCTTATGCTATAATATATAATTCCTAATCCTGAAGTACATGAGTTGTTTTTTCTAGAAGAGTCCATCTTCCTGAAAGGAATGTAGCTCATTCTATATTTCTAAAGGTATTGGCTTTTATAGAGTATTTTTCCTAAATATTTGTCAAATAAAGGAATAAATGAATACATAATTAACATTTCAAAGTCATTAGAATTCCCCGAGGCAAGAGTAGGAACAGCATCTGATCTCTAATAATGAGTGCTCATTTTTTAGAGTTAATAACAATTACCTTTCCGAGGAAAAATTAATGATTCCACACTCTAAGGTGTAAGAATTAATGATTCACTACATTGCAAGCTGAACTATACACACATTTAAAGAATTACTCTATTTCATTTGATTTAGGAATTCAATTTATGGGATTAAGAGCCTGACCTAATCTTTAGTGTTTGCATGTCATTCTTTCCAAGAGCAAAATTTAGTTGACGCTCATCTGCAAAATGAGATACTTCAAGTCTCCAGAACAAATCTAGCATTTAGGCAGGAAGAATTTAAGGAGAATCACACGAAGGTTAGGAAATACCCCAAGGCAGCTATTGACTCCTTTAACTCCTGAAACCCATTCCCTACCTGTACCCCACTTTGATAATCAGGGCCTTATCTCGAACCTGCCATCTGGGTCAAGGACTATTCATTGTTCTTGATAAACTCCTTTTCAAAGATTTGAAACCCTGACCCTGAACTCAGGCCAATGTTATAAAGTCATCTGTTGACACAATTCCTCTCTTCAGAATAGAATTTGTCCTTCCTCCTATAATCCCATGGAATTTGAGGTCAGACACACCTGAGTAGAACTGTGATTTAGTTCCTTCTTAACTGCATCACTTCAATTCCATTATTAAATTATGTGAGCTTCTGTTTTCTATAAAAGAAAGCATTTATAAAAGACTGTTACTACTGTTACTATTAATTATATTAAAAATTTGACTTACTAATACAACTGCTGACCTTTTTCTTTTTTTCTCTTGCTTTCCAAATAATGTTGCAATGGCTGTAGTTTCGACACCAATATGGTAGAATGAAGAAAAAAGAGAACTTTTATCCTAGCATCCTTGAGCTTCTGAACCAAATTATGAACGTTATTTTATGTGTGAGAAATAAATTGTCTATGTTTAGGCAAATTTTCTATGTAGATAAATGCAATCTCTAACTAACATATCACACTTTGGTATCCATCTTAAAGTCTTATCATTTACCTCCAACCCAAAATAATCCACCTCTCTGAATTTGACTCCTTTTAGTACAGAAAAAGATGTGCAGGCTTTGTCAACAGGGACCAGAATTTGAACTGAATTCTGACACCTAGGTCCTGGCAAGAGGATGTAGCTTTTAGATATTTTTATGTATGTGTTTTGGAGTGAGAGAGAAACATTGAAGATGTCAAATATTAAGTGATGAAGGAGGAAATGGACAACAATGTAACAAGATGAAAGAATCTTAGCCAGCAATCCATGAAGGAACAAGTATTGAAACGTGTTGTCCTCAAGAAATTCTGACAACTACAAGTTTCTTATGTTTGGGCAGCATTTCAGATTTGAAGTTGGAGCAATAATACAATTCTCTAATATTTTTTACATTATCTTACTAACATTAACTGAGAGTTTATTATATAACTAGAACTGTTCAAAGTGCAGACATAGTTTAATCCTCATAACAAATATGCGCATTAGAAACTATTATTAAACCTATTTTACATTAAGAAAAAAATGAAAAACAAAAATTATATGTAACTTTTCCTAGGCTAAAAAGTCATAGAATGCTCACTCGTTAAAGTATGCTATTCTGCCATTCATGTCCTATGGTAAAAACTGTTAGGTTAAAGTAAAGTAATATGAAGGCATCATATTTCTTGTTGAATTTTCTACTTTCTGACTTTAGACTGTCATAAGTATCTTGTGAGATAATTATGTCATATATCTTATTTTCTTTATTTAACAATTATATCTTTCGAAGTCAGTGACTTTGAACATTTCTGAGTCACTCAGGGCCTGGACCATAAAAAGTCAACAGATCTTTACTGAATAAATAAAATACTATTTTTAAAAATCCAAAAATTTATGTTATCTTAAAAAGTAAATTTTGAAATACTGATTGAGTTATTATTTTTTCTCCATTTAAAATATATCAATTTAAACTTTTCTTAAAAACTCTGTTCACTAGTCAAGTCATTTTAAAATCATATTCGTCTATGTTAAAACTATTGAACTGTTCTGTTTTTTTCCCATTTTTTCTACTTTCTATCAAATATTTCCTGGAAGTACTGTGTTTGTGTTAATATACATTTTCGTGTAAATATTATTTATATATAGTGTCTCATATATTATATATTAGACTGTATCATATATTGTGAGGGTACCATTTTGCCTTTCAAAGGACAATGGCCACATTCTAATCATAAATCAGTATGATTAGAATTAAATGAAGTTATTGAATAATATGTCACAATGACTTGAAATGATATAAATCAATTTTAATAGAGTTTTTAGTTAATTTTAAATATTATTATAGTTTCATTAAAAGTATAAAGCTAAATATATGCAATGTAATATGGAATAAAATGATTTTAACCTTAAAGAATCCTTTTTTATTTATGATCATATACTACAGAGATGATTATTTAGAATACTTTCATATTAGGCTAACATATGAAAATTGATTTTATGAAAAGATTAGCTTTTTCAGAATTCAGCTTTTACCCATAAAAGAGTTGGTATATACAAAATACTTTGAGTAAACAGCCCTCTCTCTGCACTCAGAATTTGATAATCTGCTTAGTTTTGGTATAGCTTTAATATTTCTTAATTTGAGTCATACACCTGAACTATGATATTTAAATTCTGGTACTTGGCTCTCCAGTTTCTCTGTTTAAAGTCCTGTCCTCAGGTAAAAACGCCCTTCACAATTGTGAATTAGTTGAAATCTACCAGCCTTCCCTGTGGATACTTTTCGCAACTCATTTTGAATAGTACCGGCTAAAAAAAAATAGATCTATTTCACAACATCCTATAGATAAGAGGTCTCCAATCCCCGGGCTGGTCCTTAGCCTGTTAGGAACCCAGCAGCACAGCAGAAGATGAGTAGCAGGCAAGTGAGAGAAGCTTCATCTGTATTTGCAGCCACTCCCCAGCACTAACGTCACCACTTCAGGCATTAGATTTTCATAGGACCACCAACCCTAGTGCCAGAAAGTAGGGGACAGCTGCTATAGATAATCATACAAACTTTCTTCTTTCCTTTTTTATGGTATAATTTGCTACAGTATATAGCTATGATCATTGATTTAGTTTTTTAAATTTCTTATTAATATGAGATAACTATATCTTGTGTTCCTGAACGGGCCCGGATTGACTGCATATGATTATGGTTCTGCTTAATAAGCAGGACATATAGATTTGTTTTATAAAATAACTCAGTTTCAATAAGTGCTTAATTTTATTTCATATGGAGCAACGAAATAATTGAGTTC
This sequence comes from Rousettus aegyptiacus, assembly GCF_014176215.1. NCBI lineage: Eukaryota > Metazoa > Chordata > Mammalia > Chiroptera > Pteropodidae > Rousettus > Rousettus aegyptiacus. Next base: position 31,170,410 of record NW_023416286.1, read on the forward strand.
AATGTTTAAATTACTGTGTAAATGATTACATGATATCAAACTAAAAACAACAAATACTACATTTGTAGGTAGCACACTATTGAAATATATATGTGACATGACGTTACAAGAGTTGCATCTACTATCTCAGTTTTAATTGAGAACCAAAGCCAAGATATTCTTCACATAACTAAGAAAAATGTTTGATCCTGTACCAAAGACTCACAAAGAGATCTTCAACCTTTAGATCATCATCTACCAAAATCTTATATATAAATAAAGAACAGTAACTGTTTTCTGGAAAGAATTGTTAGAATGTTCTCTATCCTCCCACCCCAACCTATTTCCAACCTCTTCAAATTAATCGAGTCAATCACCCAAAAAACTTGATTTAGAGCCCTAGAGTTTGGGATACAAGGTGTATTACTCTGGCTTAGATACTTCTTTAAAAAGTGAGGCTAAGGGAAAAAAGAAAAAGAACAGGATTAGAGAAGCATCAAGAAACACTCTTAAAAAGGATGAGATGCAAGTGTGTTACCTCAGGGTCTAGGAGGACACTGAAAACAAACGTACAAACAATAAGAACCTGATCGTTTTCTCCTTACACCACCGTTTTTATCAACTCGTCCTTCACAAATATATATCTGAAAAGATGCCATAAAATAAAATTAAAATACACTAAATAATAGTTGCTTCTTTGTTTTATCAATTAAGTGTCTGTCGGGGCCATCTGGATAGTAATCTTGAGTTAGTTTATTTACACTCTGAGGGATAAGGCTATGTTCAGTCAGATGGTGTGAAATTTCTACATCTGGCGCAACTCTCTGTGCACAGTCATGCCTATAAAGATGTTTCATCTGAGAACATCTTCAGGGAATGGCTTTCAGCCACCTCTTGGAATTGTTACCCAAAGCACCCTGTGAACAGTACACAGGGGGTTCCCTGTTATTGCACATATTGTTGCTTCCAATAGACCTCCTTCCTGTTTGCTTGTTTTATCTCCAGAGTGATCTCTAATAAAGACTCTCCAAGGGCACCACTCTAAACCAATTAAAGACAGTCAGAGAGTTAAGTTGCACATTCTTGAATGTAATAAATGGGCTGGAAACTAACCTAATATTTGTGATGCAATGCTGGTATGGGTTCATGTGAACTTTATCAATAACTTAATCACAGTAGTTGTCTGCAATAATCCTAGAAATATGTGTCAAATAATCATAGTGTATAATAACCACTTAGAAAAGTATCACATTCATGAAGTGGGGTAAATGTCATAAGACAGATTTAAATTTGGTTGAGGAAGCACTTGTAAATAATATCCAGTTTGCTTTATTTTGACCAAGAAAAATCAATTTTTATGCTTCAATGCGATTTTTATTCAATTTTATAACATATTTTAGAGGTTTTTTTTTCTCAAGGGCTTAGAAAATTTATTACTTTTAAAACACTAAAATATATTATACTCGATACCTTCTTCTACATTTGCAAATAGTTGACATAATTCAGAAAAATTAAAATAGTGTTAATAAATTTCTAGTGCTGTGAGGGAAATTCAACAGTACCAATAAAATTTGCCTCCAGAGAATTAATCTCGGACACTTCTTTTGCACAGCATCCATTGAATCTAAGTCTATGTCTGTGTGGAAAATCATTTGCACCTTTTCTTCCAAGGCCATATAACCCCAACCCCTTATGCGTGATACTCAAGAGCAGGTAAGAAGTGTGGCAATGTTTTAAGAATTATTTAGAAATAAGAACTCTTGAACACAAATATGGGGTAAAGTTTTCTATCATACACATACTGGTGATAACCTTGTGTGATCACAATAATTACGCAATCATTGTGGTGTGAGAAATAAAAAAAATATATGGCATTTCATCATTTCAGTATTTCCCCTGCAGTTCCAGGTAGTGATTTAGCTAATGTGCATAAATATCTGAAAATTCATTTTTCCTCTTACAGACATAAAGCTTTTTGAATTAAAAACTTATAAGGAAACAAATCATAGGATGCCTGTTTCTCAAAATGTGTCTAAATAGCTGTTAGCTGCAATATTATAAAAATAGCTGAAATTTATCAGATGCTATGTGCCATGGACAGTTATAAACACTTCTTAAGCATGTTTAAGTGATAATTTAATTGCCTAATTTTGTATTCTGCCTTCCTTTCAGAAACACTAGCTGATATATGGTACAATCTGCATAGTTTTTGTCCTAACAGGTTTTGATCACATTATGAGAAAGCTAGGCATAGAAATATTTTTTTTTTAAGGTATTGTCTAGTAAATGTCTTATGAGTGGTAGGAAATGTAAAGTGGGCAGAAAGGGAGGCAAAAGCCTCTTCTTGGTAAATTAGGGGAACTTCACGCAGATGTGGCTTCAGCTTCACCTTAGAAGAGGAATATAATTTGGATTGGCAGATATGCATACAAAAACCTTTTAGACAGAAAGAATGCCTTAAGTACAGCCAACAACCAACTGAGCACAGAAAGTGCCATGATAATACAAAGAAAAGTGAATATTCTGTAACTAGAGGGAAACACTATTATTCTTGAGAATGGTTGAGATTTAAGGTGAGGAGCTACTTTGGGGTCAGGGCTTAGAGGGCTACAATGTCAGTGTGTAGGATGAACTTAGAATCACTGAAGATACCTGTGATGTTCTTATGGAAGATGTGTGTAGTGGTGGCGTACCCAATTTATTGTGCTAAGGATTATTTTACAATTAGACTTCATTATTCTAGGTATGAAACAAAAGTCACCTGGCTCTGGGAATGTTCAGGAAGGAAGTAAATGCTCTGTTAATTAATGCTTACTCATTGGCTAATGTTTTTAATATGCCTTACATGATTAGGAAAAATATTATTATTACTTCTTTTATAAAATCTTGGTTCACGTCATCAATTTTTCGACAAATAAAGCCAAATAGTATAAAACCACATATGGTTTAGAAAATCTGTCATCTTTAAATTTATTTGTCCCTTCCAATCCTGTGCCGTATGTAGTTATCATTTCCATAAAACATTTTTTATATATTCTGATGGATCAGAAAACTGTACAGTAGATTTGAATACATTAGGATAGTTAATGATATCATATTTTAAGGTGTATGTATAACTTTCTTGCAGAATTTCAATACAAATCTGTATAATTTCAGTATCCTATCATATGGCAGGTCTATTAAATAATCTTTCATGACAACACATTACTTATGACAAAAATGTTGTAGTAAAATTCTATATGATTTCTTAATGTTCTATAAGATTTCAGTATGTTTCAATTTTAAAGAAAATACTGGTAAGGGAGGTATAATTATCTTAAATATTGGTCAGTATTTTGTCAAAAAATTGGATAATTGTATAAATTTCAATACACATATTGGTTAATGTTATAACTATGCAACTGCAAAAGAAAGTTAATATTTATAATATAAGGGTATTACAGATTACTAAAGTACAGTACAAACTTCCCAGTGTTCCTAAAAATAAGCAACATGATATTTACCAATTTTCCTTTATTCATTCAATCTATTCTATAGGATCATTAGGTAAAATTAATGACTATTGATGCAATGGTTAAGTTAAATATCAAAAGCTAAACATTTCTAATGTTTTGATATTTGTCGGTCTCATACATAAGTGCCTTTTGACAATTTTGCTCTTATCTACAGTGCGGTTTCAATAAAGAGTGTTGCATACCATCAAAAAGATGATTTTCTACAGAAGTAATATTTCCAAATTACAGAATGTATAAGAGACAGAAGCATTTTGGTCATTTCCATTGATTTTTATGGTAATTTTTTTTAATATTGCATCATGCCCAAACCGATTCTTCCTGTGATCATTGTCAGTTTTTACTCTGACTCTATCACCATGCGTTTGTGCTAGCAACACTTGTTTTTTGGTCCCTCAAAATAACTTTAATACTTGTAAAAGTTTTGGGCACATAGAATATGCTCTTTTAGACTTCTGTTCTAGATTTTATAGAAGTGATCTTTCCTCTAAAATAAAACTCTGATTCTGACTTCCAAGAAGTCGCTCATATTAAAATTGAAATGATAATACAAAGTGGGGAGTAATACTGGATCTTTCATCTTCTAGAAAGCATAGACTGATGAGTCCAAAAGCATTCCTTGCAGCTATATGGATTCTGTTTTTACCATTTGTTTATTTTACATAATATCAACCTATTCTTCTAATGTGTTCACACCTCCTCTGGACGGTTTTATTTCATTTTAATCTTTCTTTCAGGCTATGTCAATATGTTTATCTTTTTGACAAAGAAAAAAAAATATCTCAGTGGATCCCTTGCTAAAACACAGAAAGTTGCCAGAATGTGTTACAAGAAAAGTAACAAAAAAGGCATTATTATTCCCACAAAGTTGTTTTAAAAGCACAAGTTTCATACACTAAACAAAGTTGGCATCTGCGTACTCAGTTCGAATGTAATGTATATTTTTGGCTTTCATTCTTAGAGTTATGAACTTCATATTTATAATCTTTGTAATGATGTTTCTAAAGTGTCAATATAATCTCGAAATGTTTATGTTAAAAATTAATTTTATGACTATATAGATTATTTTGTCTGTAGGCACATTACCATGTAAATCAAAATACATATATTTGGTACTATTAACACTATAATTGAATTAGTAATACTATATAAATCAGTTCACTCTACTACCACCACCAAATTAAGAAAAAGTTATACTGTTTTTGGCATATTTTTTTTAGAAATTTGAGACGAGAGATACTCTTAGGCTTCAAATTTTCAAACGTCCACTTTACTCATCAGTTGACTCCATATTATTAAGTTTCTACTAATAGAAATAAATATTTCTTGTAAGTTGTATTTTTTATTTCATCTATAGATCAATTTAAGTGGTTAGATTAAAAATTACATATTTAACCATTTCTGAGACTATAAGAAATAACATAGGCATGTGGCTTCTACCATTGATAAAATTATAAGAGAATTATCCAAAGTAATAATTATGTATTTTTTATATTTGCACAAGAGTGATAGAAAGTGAAAAGAAGCTTAAATTACATATGAAAATTTATAATATTATTTACTAGGTGTTTTAAATTTATTTACTTTCTTTTTCTATTTTTAATTAGTTTCATGTATGCAATATATTAGACATCTATATAGTTCGCAAAACAGTTCCCCCACCAATTGCTCCCTCCCTTCCTACCTAGCCAATGTATTCATTTTAACTGCATTCCGCATGCTGTGCTCCCCATCCCTGTAACCATCTATCGGCTAATCTTTCACCCCATTCTCCCAGCCCTCAAAACCTTCCTCCTCTCTGTCTGTCACCAAACTGTCCACTCTATTTGTGAGACTGTTTTTGATTAGTATGTTCTTTTTATTCCTTAGATTCTACATATAAGTATAATCATATAGTGTTTATCTTTCTTTGTCTGACTTAAATACTTTCTAGTTCCATCAAAGCAATATGTTTTTCCATCCCCTTCCTTTTAGTCTTTGTGTGTCTTTTAATCTAAAGTGACTCTCCTATAGGCAACATGTAGGGGTCTTGTTTTCCTTTCTATCCACCCACTCTTGTAGTTGGAGCACCTAATTGTTTTTCATTTGAAGTACTTATTGATAGGAATGTAGTTGTTACCATTTATATTCCTATTTTCGATACATGTTTTTCTTCTTGAAAAAGTCCCTCCAATATTTCCTATAATACTGGCTTGGTGATGACAAATTCTTTCAGCTTATTTTTGTCTGGAAAGTTCTTTATCTGTCCTTCAACTCTAAATAATAGCTTTGCTGGATAAATTATTCTTGTTTGTAGATTCTAGGTCTTTATCCTGTCGCATATTTTTTGCCAAGCCCTTCTGTCCTGCATAGTTTCTTTGAGAAATCAGCTGCCAGTATTATAGGTTTACCCTTATAAGTAACTATCTGTTTTTCTCTTGCTGCTTTTAATATTCTTCCTTTGAATTTAAACTTTGGCATTTTAATTATGTGTCTTGGTGTGAACCTCTTTGGATCCTTGATTTTTAGAATTCTTTGAGCTTCCTGAGGTTTTATGTCCATTTCCTTCACCAAGTTAGAGAAGGTTCCCATCATTATTTCTTCAAACAGCTGTTCAACATCTTGATTTTCTTCAGGTACACCAATAAAATGGATATTTGGACCCTTAATAGTGTCCCATAGGCTCCTTAAATTATTTTTGTAGTCTTGACATCTTATCTCTTGCCATTCTGATTGGCTTTCCTATTCTCTAGATAGAGCATTTGATCCTTTACTTTATTCACTCTGTTTATTCCTTTGTTTATTCCATTTAATATACTTCTCATCTCAGATAATGTGCTCTTCATTTCTGACTGTTTTGCTTTTATAATTTACTTTTCCATTTTTATGGTTTTTTTTTTTTTTATCCCTGTTAAAAATCTCACTGAATTTAACCAAACGTTCATTGAGCATTTTTTTTTTTTTTTTAGGCGAGGTAACCCTTGGTTGACCTCACAGATTGCAAGGACCTTGTCAGCTTAAAACCCCTTATTTTTTTATTTTGTTTTTTATGCCTACAGCACCTGGTCTTCCTACGTGGTATCCCATCCAAGTACTAACCAGGACTGACTGTGCTTAGCTTCACAAGATCAGACGAGATCGGGCCTATTCAGGGTAGCATGGCCATAAACTCATCGAGCATCTTTATAACCTGTGTTTTGAACTCTACATCTGTTTTATTACTTGACTCATTATTTCTGAATCTCTGTTCTGTTCCCTCATATGGCTTCTGCTTCTTTGTCTTCCTATTTTGGCTCCCTTTCCCTGTCTGTTTCTATGTACTAAGCAAAGTTCCTAAGTCTCCTGGTCTTATTAGTGTAGATTTGTGAAGTAGGTGTCTAGTGGCAATAGTCTAGAGAGGGGTTCAGCTGCAGGCCAAATTTAGCCCAGCCCCTTCCCCTCCTAAGCCCTTAACAGGGGCCACCTGTTAAGATTCAGCAAGCAATCCACAGATGCTGTGCTTATAGTTACCTTAAAAGGCCACATCAGAAACTGAGGCCAGCTGCCCCCAGGGTGAGTCTAGGCATTGCTCAGCAAGGAGCACCTGACTCACTGAGGATAAACCTGGATGTGGCTTGAGTGGGATCGTGAGTTGAGGGAAGTGGGGTTTCAGGGAATCCTCTGGGCAGAGTGACCTCTATTATCTGGTTTGATGAAGTCACAGGAGTGGCACTGTGTCTACGCACTGGGAGGGGGAGGGTTCAACAGGGAATAATGGATACCGCTGGCACAACTGTACAGTGCGAATCTTGCTCCAGCCCTCACTCCAACAATGTCTCCCTGTAAGTTCCTGGTGGCCCCTGTGAGCAGCCAAATCAGCACTGGTGGTCACAGAGACTAGGTTCATCACTGCTAAAATTCACTCACAGACCAGTCCCTTTAAGAGGCTTCTGCTGCTGCCACTGCTGCAGCTTCCATCTCACTCGGCCCCTTGAGACTGGGCAGCCCTGTCCTACCTTTTGCTGTTGCAGGGTGCTTTCTTGGATTTCTCCCTCATATGACTTGATTATCTAGAACCCAGGCAATTTTTCCTTATTGCTGCTCCTTGTTTCCATCACAACTTTGGTTTGGTTGCCAGAGGGATAAACGGAGCCTCTATCATCTATACCATTTGGGTTCAGTCTATTTTCTAGGTATTTTAATGATTAGTGTAAGTCTCTATTAATTATGCTGAGAACTCGTTATGATTTTTTTGGTTGTTCTTAGTATTTGGTTTAACTGATCCTCTGTATTTCTCTTTTGTTTTTATGTTTATTTCTTTATTTCTAATTTCTTTAAGTATAATTTATTTTTCTGGTTTCTTGAATATTTGCATTATTATTAATTATTTATTTCTTAATGCAGTTAACGCTCTAAATTTTATCTCTAGCTACCAGTTTCAACCACTGCAAGGTTTGATATTTCATAATTTTTATCTGAGACTTTATTTTGAGTATTTGTTAAAGTGTCAGTGTTAGTTAGGGTCCCAGATGTAAAACCAGAGGGCATACATCAATTAGACTAATTTGAGAGCAAGTTAGTAATGAACTATTTAAAATGGTGGTGGAAAACCACAAGAATCATGTTATATGACGTGGCTAGTCACAGGAGTACCGAGGGGGCAAAGAGGTGAAGTTGTTTCATAAGTTGTAAATCCAAAGAGGTGAAACCCCTGGAGCTCAGAACAGGTAGATAGAAAGATAAAAAAGGTGGATGGTGAATGCAGAGGAGGCAATTTAAGCTTTATGCACAGTTTCTAATGAATGGATTTATTCTTAGTAACTTTATTTTTAAATTGGCATTTAATGGTATAACAGCCAGAGTATGTGATCTCTATTCATTCGGTTGTTTAAAATTTGATGAAACTACCTGTGTGGCCTGATAATGTACTTAATATTTCTTCAAACACCCCTTTGTGTACTTGACATGAAAGTGTGTTCTCTAGTTGTTGGATTTTTCACTTATATCTCTGAGATCATGCTTGTTAAATTTGATTTTCAAAAATAAATCAATGCTATTTTTAATTGTTCTATAAATCAGTGTAAATTTCTCTATGAATTTTATTTCTTATTTTGATTAAACTCTTGAATGATATCTTAGTACAGAAGATATCTGATGTGGGTAGTTATTTTTTCTGTAGCTCTTTGAAGTTACATACTATATTTGTTTGTTTATATGTAACCTTTCTTTTCTCAGAGCCTTGAAGATCTCTTAATTTTTGATAATCTGTATTGCACAACAGTATGGTTAGCAGGATACAAAATTTTATGTACCTGGTTGCAGTAGTTTCAATATGAAGATTTAGTTATTTCTTCAAATCTAGATTTAAAAAAAAAAAAAAAGCACAACCCTAAGCTAGTAATTCAAATAGTATTTCTTCTGTATGTGTTTTATTTCTCTATTCAGAGAATTCTATTATTTTACTTAAGACCGAATGTCACAATATATTCTTTACTAACTGGTTATTTTTTTCTATTGATCTATTCTAGTTTTATGTAATTTGCTTATGTTCCATAAATATCTTTCATTACAGATGTTTGTCCATTTATCACTTTGGAATTTTGAACATTTTTTAAAATCACGTTTCAGGGTGTCAAATTATTTTGATTTAATGTTCTGATTATTAATGTATTTGGCTTTCATGGTATTAGCTGTCTTCATGTTTTAACATTATAGCTTATAGAAAAAATTTAAGTAGTTTTCTCTCCTAACTCACTCTTTTTCTAATTGTATTACCACCCTTGCATACTACTTATACAGTGTTCTCTTTGCTTGGTGGTTATATAATGAACTCCATCTGGCCACTCAAGTCCGAATGAAAACCCAGATCTCATATTGGTAGTTTGATATTCCTAAACTATGGTAACATTGGAAAATCGACAATTCAAACACCTATCCAGATTTCGTTCAGCATCTAATTGCAAGCTTAGGCCTGTATCTCCCACTCCCTACAAGCTGTAGCCCCAAATAACAGTTTTCTTATGCCTTCTGTCATGTGTGGGAGATCACTACACCAAACCATGGGTTTGAACCTTATTTCACTCCTCCACCTTTTGAAGAATGATTTTAAACATTGTATGAACTCCAAGTCATATAGAACACAGTAGCTGAGGGCTTCAGCCAGGCTCATTTTACTCTAGTTTCTATACTATACCTTGCCTGTGACTTTTTATAATTTATCTATCATTGTTTGGGTTTGGAGTTTGCGAAGAACTGCTCAAAGTATGACCAAAGTAACTCAATCCTTAAACACAGACCTAAACTAGCTCATTTTAATATTTAAGAAATGTTAATTCATATATATATATATAATTTTCCACTTTATATTATATTTATTGTAAGCACTTAGCAGCTAACAACACATTGTTTAATTTATATGCTTTATTATGCTGTAGTGGAAATTTCTTCTCATTACACTTTTATGTATACTTTTCAATGTTCGTCACATATGTATCCTTGCAATTACTTGTGGCAAGATCACTTCCTACATTTTCAAAAAATAATTCTTTAAATTTTTTTTTTTATTATTTATACACATGGACACACATACTCTGTCTCTCTTTAGGATAATTCACTTTTTAAAAAATACTTAATTTTCTTATCAAAAATTTTCACATGGTTTCAATTTGTTCAAGTTTTCCTCACAGTTTTTACATAGAGAACATCATGCACATCTATAATACACACAGATAGAGCTAGAGATACAGATATAAATGTAAAGTTGTTCCTCAGGTTCATTTTCAAGTTTTATATGTCTTATTTGTATTGTAAATAAATTATTTAGCTTTATGTTTTCTGAATATTTAGTTTTGTCATTTAAGAGGAATGTAAATTTTATACTTATTTTGTATTAGCATTAATAATATCTTATTAATTGGCTTGATAATTTTATTGTTTTTCAGGCTCCACTTATATTATCTGACAAAAAAGATGATTTAATCTCCTATTTGCTTCACCTCCTATTATAGTTTGCCTGCCTCATTCTCATCTGCTATTTTCAGAAAGAAATAAAGTAAAAGTTGTAATAGCAGGTATCTTTCTGTGGGTCCCAGGCCTGGCTGGTCTCAGGTTTGGCTGTGATCCAGGTTCAGGCTAGGAATTGGACTTCAAATTTAGAATGTTACACTAGTGTAGTAGGATGCTTGCACCTAGCTCATGTAAAGATAATTCCGCTTATTGTATCACACATGTGTGGCCGAATGCCACTATTGTACTCTGATATATGTGGAGCCCATGCAGTCCCCTAACAGAGCAGAAGTGTGCTCCCTGCAATAAAAGCACACTCCCTGCAATAAAGTTGGTGCCTGCCATTTCATTCTCATATCGGCTCCTCGTGCGTCCTTTCAACTGGGCATCTCACAGCCAAAACCTTCCCTTCTCAATCTTGATCAGCTGGGCATTGACACTTTCCCTTTTCACTTTACTTTACAAAGATTATTTTTATTCTCAATTTACTGTGAAATACGACAAAATGTATTTTTGAGTTACTTGCTCCCTCCATGTTAATTATGTTTATTTTTAATATTTACAGTTTTAAATTGGAAATGGATGACAAAAGATGTAAAATGATAGTTCTGTTTGTAATTATTATCAAATTCACATGATATTAGTAATGATGATATATAAAATAATAACCAATAACTCTTGAGTATCATGTGCCAGGTTGTATTCTAAATTATTGAAATATGTTAACTCATTAAATCCTAATAAAATTTACATGAAGTGGGCGCATTTGTTATCTATGTATAAGACAAGAGAACTGAGGCACAGAAAGATAAGGACCTTTCTCAAGATGACAGGACTGCTGTGTACTGGCCTGAAATATGTCTGTGAGTAATCTAGAGATCTTGCCTTCTAAACCCTTACACATGGACATGAAATTTTATAAATTCAAAATGAACTGATTACAAATAGTGTATGTTACATGTTTAATTGTAATTAACTTCTCCATAAAGTTATCATTTAGAAACTGGTATTTCATTCATTTGATTATAGAAGAATTATCCATAAGTTCGAATACCAAATATGTTAAAATTCATCAAATTATGTTCTTTTAGGAAGCAGAAAGAATTTGAAAACATGAAGCAATGCTGATTTTATCTCTCTTTAAAGTGAAATCAGATTTAAATTGCTAGGGGGTTCACTAGCCAGATCTACCTTTGGATTCGAGTTATTTATGTTTCTGTATCATTTCACCATGTCTAGCCCACTGTCAATTCATAATAAGTTCTTTTGGGCACTGGACAAGTAAATCCCTTCAAGGAAATAAAGAGGAAGCAAAAGTTAGAAATTAAGAAAACAGTCTGATTATTCTTGAAATATTCCAAATAATTCATGCCAAAACTGCCTTACCAGCATATTTATATCTCAAACCATATGAAGCCATCCCCTTCAGCTTGCTGACACTTCCAATATTTTAATTGGGACACCAACCCCTTATTATATTTTGCTTCAGGGATCCAATATACCTATGGAACATTTTAAATTGAATAACCCTCAGGAAAGTTTCTTTATTGTGTCCAAATGATAATTGATGAATATGTTTGTCTTAATTCTTTATTTTAAATTGGTCTTTTTCTCTTTGCTCCTTATTTTAAATTTTAAATTATTTCCTGCATCATTCCATTAGATAGTGGTATCACATTATTAGGTTTTAGGTATTACTCTATTTAACTTCAGTTAGTGCTATCTTGTAAAAAAAAAAGTGCTTAATTCAACAAAGATTTCAGGAGGATTTCCTTTTAGATGTAAATATCTTAATAGTCGCAAATGAATTTTGTTAACTTAAATTAGATGATATAATCTGGACTGTCAAATGAGTTATGAAAGAATAGTGATAACTTGGTAAAGATTCTGGAAATACCTTAAAATGATTATATTATAATGAACTTAATAAGCTTTCCTAATACAGAGATCTCACTTAAATATTAACAAAGCAAGGGATGAAAATGATGGATAAGACACCAAAACTCAAGAAATACATCTTTATAATGTTAAAAAAATTTATAAATAACCAAATAAAACTAGAAAAATCATATATTGACTTCCCTTTTAATTATAACTAGTTTTTCTAAGAAATTCATCACTTCAAACAAAGTCAAAATTAAGTTGATGTGTGAGAAAAAATAACTAGATAAAAGAAAATTTTTAATATTTTCAAAGACAATAGAGTTCATCACATATATACTAGAAGACACACAAAAATGTTAAAACAGCACTGTTTATAATGTCAAAAACAAATCATATGCCATCAACAAGAAAATAGATTATTTTATATTGTCACAGTGAAATATGGAACAATGAAAAAATGAACTACAGTTATATGTAAAGTAAGAATAAACCTGAATAACAACATAGTGAGTGAAAAAAGAAAGTCCCCAAAGATTGCATGCAGAATAATATTTTTAATAAATTTCAAAAAAATGAGAACTATATTTTGTAGGTAAACATATATTCACAACACATTACAAAAAAGTAATAAATGGACAAATACAACATTTAGGGTGGTATATATGGGGCTGTGGGACACAGGAGGATAGACTAGTGAATTGCATGCCGGTAGAAGTTAGTAGGCATAAGTTATTGGTCAGGTTCTAATTGACTTAAATAAAAAGAAGCCACATTAACGTTCTAAATCCAATGTTGATAACATTCTAAGAACCAAAGACTTGAATCAAATCAATTTTATGCATCTGAAATTAGAAAAGGGAATTTAAAAAGGAGGAAAAGTTACTGAGAAATTTGAAGAGAAAAATTGTAAACTATATTCAAAATGGAGATCGGGTGCAAACAAGTTTCTATAGATGATCATCTGAACATGAATCTGATGTATAGTTAGTTAAAAATGAACATACTATTAGAATTTCAGAGATGAAAGATGACTAAGAATCACCTATCACAATCTCATCATTTTCAAGACAGGGAAATGGCACTGGAGGCTTGGGGAGAAGGAAATAAAATGTTCTCAAGTTCACAAAAGATACAATATAATGACAGGGAGAACACCTCGGATTTATGTTGAAATATTATAACTTCATGTTTCATGTATCAGCAGCTGAAATTTTTCTAAGAATGCTTTCTTATAGTTAAAATTTGCTTTGTTACAAGCCTCAAACGTCATGTTATACAAATGGAAGTGTCTGTTTTTTTTCACTTAAAATAGAATAAAAGACAAAAAAAAAAAACCCACCTGTAATTATAAATTCATGTCCTATGTAATTAATGACAATGTTTTACTAAAGTTTATTAACTATCAAAATTAGTAACTAAAGATGTTCTAGGATATGATAGAGAATTTATGCATTATTTGTAGTTCTCAGTTTAAAATTGTGAATGGAGAAGACAGACTGAAATGCCTAAGAACTCTGTCCCTTGTTCCTACCTTTCCCAGCAAAGAGAAATCACGATGCAGTTTGAAAACTCTTGATTTGGGAGAAAGACCTAAATATATACATTGATAAATACACACTAAGGTATAATTATGTCTGCAAGGTCCTCATTTAGGTGATATGCAAAATGTAATAATGACTACACCTGAATTCTACCCTCAGAAAATAGACTATACACTCCACTATGTTAAGAAAACTATATACATATGTGTGTGTTACTATGAGTGTGTATGAAGATATTTATAGAGAAAAGGTCTAGAGAAGTACAAATAAGGAGTTATTTATGTTTAGAAGAGGGAAAGATTCTAGTGAGTTTAAAGAGTCAAAATGTTAGAAAAGTATGACTGCTCAGTCTTGAAAAGCAGCTTAAAATATCCAGTAAATTTCTAACAAAATCTCAAAATAAAATATATTCTTATCTGTCCAAACTGAAGAATTCTGACCTAATGACTCATTTCCAGCTCTATGCTTCTATTTAAGTAGTTTAATATACAATGAGATTATCACAATCTCTTCTTCTCTACTATCTAACTAGGCATAAAAGTAAACATTGAGGAAAATAAGTATCAAAACACAAACTTTCAAAAAGTGCTACAAATTTCAGTGAATAGAATAAATGATATCCACATTTAAAAAATAATGCTTTAAATTTTAATTCAAAAATGTGTTACTTTGAATATTTCCAAATCGTCTTAAGAAATCATTACACAATTTTGAACATAATATATTACCTCAAAGAATGAGATTTTAGGCATATAACATAGATTTGAAAAAGAGGTAACAAAATATTTAACAATATATCAAATTCCATTTGCATTTGCATTTTTTTATATACACTAACAGAACCCAGAATAAAATGTATTTGTGTTAGATATTATGTGCAGATTAAATGAACCTTAGGTTCCTTCCAGTTATAAACTTCTATGATTATGAAGAACTACACTTATCAATGATTTTTAACACCAACTGACCATTACAATTACTAATAAAATGCTTTCAGAATAAAGATTTTCAGATCCCTCTCTGGAGATGATGAGGTAGGAAGTTTTAAGTAGTTATCAGCTTTCAATTTTATGAACTTGAAGTTTCTACTGTACACTGTAGCCAGCATTCATTATCACTGTCATATCTGTATCATAGATACATATATATCTTAATACTCTGTCAACTTCTCATTATGTTTACATTTAATATTCCACAGTTCTTACATATTTTAAGAATAAATGTTTTTTCTTTGCTTAATTTCTTATTTATAAGTTACTTAAAGGTGGCTAAAAAGTAGTTTAAGTGGTATAAAATGCGTTCTGCTGAAAGAAAAAGGAAGTGTACTCAATTACAGTTTACACTTTTTCAACAGCTCTATCAAAATTTCAGAGCTTGAGTGCCCTGGTATGTTCTGAATCTTGTTTGGAGAATTTATAGGCAAAATTTTCTTCCATTTTTTTTTATGGTTTTATTTATAGATATTTTTTTCAAAAGAGGACAAGAAGTTCAGGAGTATATATATGCATATTATTATTACAAAAACCATGTATTTGTGTCTACTCATATAGTTTCGAGAAATACTTGTTTTTTATTATTGATGCATATTCTTAGTTGCATAACATTATCATCTTTAGGAGTACACCTTCAAGTTATTAGCATGTTTTCTTCTGAATATTCTTGCATATCATCACAAAATATCATATTTGGAATATTTTCTGGGTCCCTCTAAATCAAGACCATTTCCCTCTCAACATGAAAATTATTATGTAACTGAAATCCATGGATCTTGATAAAGTATGAATGCTCTTTTTTAAGGTCACACATTATTCTTAGTAAATAGGATTATTTTCCATCACTGTAGTTAACCAGATGGTGGCTCCCTGTCAGATTTACTAAACTAGAGAGATAAATACATGCATTTTGGCACAAAATTCCCAAGGTAGTCTCTTTTTCATCTTTTCATTTTCTAATTTCCATACCTTTCAGGTGGAAATCACTTTTGTAAAAAAAGATAATTGGTTGTGTTTTCTGCACTGAAGTGTTTGCCTCAGGTTAAGACTGTCTCTTAAATTAAGACAGACAAAAACAATATCCTAACTTTTCCTCTCTTGCTATCTCATTGTTTGTAAATGTTCTTTTGTGCTTTTTATTATCATTTTCAATAAAACCCAGAGTTTTTTCCTTCTCTGCATATTATTTTTATTTAACATTTTTCTTTTATTACTTCCCGCCCCCCCCCCCATCCCATTTCATTCTAAAGGAATGCTCTGCAGCCTAGTGTATAAAACTTGGAATTACAGCTCAGAATCTTCTCATAAAAGGCAAGAAAACAACTTAGAAAAAATAAAACTCTTTGGATAACAATGTCCTCATCTGTAATGATATCTCAAAAAAGGATAGAATACAGCTCTCCAAGTATGCCTCCAAAAGGACTGTTTTATAAGAATGATTTTATTTTTGTGTAATTTAGAAATTCCTTTTTATAAATGTATATGTATTGCTTTTTTTCAATTAGTACTTTCTATTTCTACTTTATTTTGTTTGTTTGCTTTGTTGGTTCTTTAAGGCTCTATGTTATATTCTGATGTCTGGATCTTAGGGACTGTATCCTATTCTCACTCCTGAAATGGTCTGCAGAACATCTGTAGAACAAGCTGTGTCTTCCTCATTGTGCTTTGCCCATGAGTGCGGCTTAGAATGTTATTAGTCAATACAATGAGGAAAGGAAGAGAAAAAATAATCAGACAAAATATATTGATTTTGGTTATCTTGATTTTGCAATCTCTGATCTATGTAGAGTTCATTAGGAGCCAATCAGAAGGAAACTTTAAGGCTGGTTACTACTCATAGTAGTAATAATTGTGCTCTTCAGGAAGGAGAATCAACTTTCTTCATTCCTCAGAATATGATGCCTATTGCCATCAAAATTCCACTGGAAACTCAGGCCAAATGGAGAGATTCCAGAGTGAGAACATGGAGTAAAGACAGATTTCATAAAATCATTGATTGCCAACCAAGAGACAAAATTTCTGTTATTTAATAAGGGTCAAAATTTTATGAATCAGAACATAAAGAAGATGAAGATTGGTGAGTTTCAGAAATAAAAAAAAGGTGATGATTGTGGTTTAGACTACTAGGAGACATAAGAGTCAACATTAAGATTTCTGTTCAACAATTAAATTCTTCTGCTGATTATGGAAAGTCTAATCAGTTTCTAGATACTTTTGGGAAAAGCAAGCAAGTCATACATTTTCAATAATAACAAAATTTACTTAAGTCAAAAAACATGCTAAAACTAACTAAAATACAGTATGGGGTACTTAGTACAAATTTTAAAAATATTATCTGTGAATTGTCAAAAATCCGGTAAACACTCTACAGCTTTATTAATTTTTAACTTATCAAATGTAAATACATTAACAAGAAAAATATAAATTGGAATTATTCTACTATATTAAAATTAACTGTATATCTGGATAACTCTAATTCCTTAATTCATAATTTTTAACCTTTAAAAGGGCTTAGGTATATACATAAGGCATATATGATGACTCTTCTGGAAAGAAAGTGGCCAAAAAGTTATACTATATATAATAGTTTAATGTCTTTCATTTATACTTAAGAGGGAAAAAAATATCCTTATTTATGAGTATGTTGAGCTCTTAATTTTATGCTCAGATTTACATTTTGTAATGCCATAAAGACATTTACTCCACATGCAAAATCTGTCAAAGGTTTGGATGCCCATGCAACACATTTGGGTAATAGATTTTAAGACTTTCATGGTTTTCACAGATTCTAGCTCTTTCAAAATTAATACAAGGAATGAAAAATAACTTTTAACATTCTAGTGAAAAATGAGAATATAGTCTATTTATTTGGTCTATCTACCTAACTCAGTGACCATTATATAAAAAACAAGCTTTCTACTTGCCTGTGTGGCCCATGCCCCCATGACCCCATGGCTATATCTTTTTGCTATAATTGATTTGATGAGGGATGACAGAGTAAATAAGCTGAGCAGAAAATTCTAAGTAACTCTGCACTCTGGGACACTCAGGCAGTCTGCCAGGGAAACAGAAGTCTTTATAGCTTTGATCAAAAATTGTGTAATTCTGAATTCATCAGACTCACTTAATCTTCAATATTTTTTCAGCCTTTTTCCACATTTCTGTGTTCTATATAAATGATATCTCGGTCTTCTGTCCCTGGAAAAATGTTCATTACATTTTTGTCCCTAGCATTTAATCTTGATCTGAGGTTCTACATTCAGCTTGATCCCTTGTACCATAATAGTAACCCCATTCTCAGGGGTTCTGGTACCAGCTCGTTGAGCAGAGTAAATGCTTTGAACTGATCCAATTTATTAAAACACTAAGTGTTTGTGAACATTGAACTAAAAAATAATAATAATAATTTATAGCTTATACTGTCATGAGAGTTTCTTAGGCTTTTTTCAATTTTTAAGTAATGAAATATTTCCTATATTTATTCTCCATTTGAAACACAGTTCTGAAACTTACATTAGCACAGAGATTATGGTTTCAATATAATTTCACAATTTCCCTTTTATTTGGAGTAGCTAACCCAAGACTCATTATAGCTTGTTTAGTAACTCTCTACTCTCTTTCTTGACAATCATCCAATAGTGATCATTGTAAAAGTGGCTCAAGGATCATTTCTATGCAACGATTCAGTCTAAATTGTTTATTAAGTCCCAAATCCACGTGGTAACGCCAGGGTGCCGCCAAAGTACAACCGAAACAGCTTCTGGCCTCAAAGAGCATGTTGTTCAGTCAGTAGCAGTGCCAACCAAATAAAACATCGAAATGCAATGAAGTGGTTTTTGTTCTTTTAGAGACTCCAAGGAATGATTCTATTTCATGGCACACAGTAAAATATACTAAAAATCCTTTACACTAACCTATTTCACCATTTCACCAGAGACCTGAAGGTAACTGGCCAGGTTTCTTGCTCCTCTCTTGCGCATTCTTCTTTCCTGTAAATGTCAGCCCATACTTTTTTTTTCTCCTTTCCCTGTTTAGTCTTTCATTCAACCTTTGTTTTTATCTTATGACTTCAATCTAGTTTCTAGTACTCCATACAGCCACAGGAGCTATAAATATAATTCCTCATTTACTCCAGGAAAAGTCTATTTATCTCTGAACATTTTTTCCTGTGCCATTTGTCATTTTTCTTTTAGTACTCTTCCATATCTGTCACCTTCTCTCCTGATGAATGAATTATGAGATTTCTTTGTTTGACCTTCTTTATAATTAGCTCAAGATTTTCCCTTTGGTGTTAATTTGGTTTTTGGCTTTGGCTAATCTTCTGGTTGACTTGGGCAGTTTTACCTAGACCTTTTATTGCTATGATAGAGCATACCTTCATTGTCTTTGTCTCCTTTCCCGATTGCCTTTACCATAAATAAGTTATGGTACTTTACATTTTCTGCAGACCGAAAGCATGAAAGTATGAGAATGGAATGAGATCTCCTTATGGATGTAGTTCTGGCTAGGACACCTGGCTTTTGCTCTTTCCTATCCTCTATCTTGACCAGGAATCACAGCATGTAGCCAGTCTGGAACTGTCTGAAAGAGGGCAAATTAGCTGGTGCTTCCTGGTTTTTCCCTGGACAACTCACTGTTGTAGAAATATTTAGGGACTAAATATTTAGGGACTAAGATTCCTCAGTTTTTCTTTGACACACTACAGGCTGCCTACTCAATCCCTTAATTCCTTCTTTCTGAACGATAGTGTCTCACTAAACTCAGAATTTTGACAACTCACATTCTTTCCTTAGTACTACCATAGAAGGTAGGACATAATTATTACCTTCTAATGTTCATCTTAAGCTCTCTTAACCTGTGTCATACTGTCGATACAATTCATAGAAAGCAACAAATGATGCTTGGAAGCCTTGTTAAACAACAGTTATTGAAACCTTTATTATATGTCCCATTATATCATTTTGATTGACTAAAATTATGATATGATACAATTTGATTTCACTTAAATTAAATTGAGAGTTGATTGTAATGACAGTAATGACAATAATATGTAACTAGCTATACAAAAATAACTGCCTAGATTGAAACAGAGAGCACTGTTGCTCATAGATACCTTGAGATTAAGTCATTAAAAAAGAGAGTTTATGCAGTGTTGAGTGTCTAAACTGGGAATGAGAATAATTCTCTTCTGAGTTATAACAGACCTTGTACAAGTCACTCAGAATCAGTGCACCACACAATTTCCTTAACCATTAACATACAAAACCAACTAAGTAACCTGCAATGATACTCCCGGATTAAAGTTCGGTAATTTGAATTGTTTACTGCTTTTGTAACTTCATAAATCACTATTCTGAAAAAGAAAAAAATACATATATTCTTAAATTATACGAAATTTACATAGAAATAGACATTTCAGAAGATAATTATATCCGTGTTTTAATAATAAATTTCAATTTAATATTATTAATTATTATCTTAAAGGCTATTTTAGGTTTGGAAGTTTGTAAACATATCAAATTTTAATTCTAAAACTTCTTTTTGTAAATAATTTTGATTTGTTATTAAGTTACCCTTTTTATATAAATATCTTAGAGTCTAAAATTGATGCTACTACTACTAATATTACTACAATATACATAGTTTATGTTTCATTTTCAAAATTATTTTCCTTCAGTGGTTAGGCTCTAGAACAGAATACGAGAATAAATTTTCATTTGATACTTTATGCTCAGACATTGACTTCAGGTTGAAAAAACAAATGAGAAAGGTGGTGGCTTACTGTTTGTTAGATTTTGAAACAAATATTAGAAGAGGTGACAGGCCCTTTGTTACCTATATAATATTTCTTTGGGAATAAATAAGAACCAATGTTTAGAGGAGGATAAAGATTTTTTTGATTCTTATTTATAAAACCCAGTAGTCAGGATGAAAATGAGACCTGTCAGAATGGCTGGCTTGGGTTTCGCTTTTTTTTTTGAAACTGATTTATTGTATTTTCCTTATTCAGCTTTTTCTGCCTATCATTCAATGATTATTTTAATCTTCCTACAGGTAATGAGATCCACAGGTCAATTCTGAGTTTAATATCAATATGCTAACTGGCAATGTGAATGTTATTACATATGTTTGGTCATTTTATTTTCACACTGAAGGAAAGTTATATTAGGCCTAAAATGAGGATTGTTTGTGTTAAAATTATTCTAACAAAATAATTTTTTTTCTTTTAATAATTCAGAACTGAACAGATACCATAGAATGGTGTGTTGATCTGATGAATATTGACAATCTCCTAGTATAAGTAATATTTTTGTTATCGTAGTTTTTTTTTTTTTCTAATGATCAAATGAGACAATTACAGGGAGGTACTTTTCAGTAACCACATAAATGGGGTGACAGCCATGTATAACTACTGGATAGTTAAAGATGAAACAAAGGAAATTTTAAGCATTCAAAGAATAACACAAACACTTTTATGATGCTTTTTTTCCCTACATATTTTAAAATTAACAAATGTCACCCATGGTCCTGTTAGAGCTATCTTTCAAAAGAAAAGTCCTGCTACATGTGCAATACTCACATCTACTATTGTCATACATGTTTCTATTTAAATACTTTGACTCACTTATCTTGCCTTTTCTAGACATCCATTCTCAATGATAATCTTGTTTCTTCTATATATATCCCATCTATTTCAGTACATTTTTATATAAAGTGTTTTCAGGTGCTTTCTCATTCTTCTTTCTTTGTGGTTCTTTTCAAACCACCACATTGACACCTGTTAATAATGCACCTATTAGTTTTGTTAGAACACATTTTCAAACTGATTTGTTAGATTTGTCTGATGAAGTGGTCTCCTATACTAAAAAACTTTTTAAGGTATAACTACTTTTGTTCTAATTATAGGTTTTACTTCTTCTCATCTCAGTTCTAGAATGAAACTTTCATTCTTCAGATGCTATACATTTTTATGTTTTCAAATAATATTTCTAATCTTTGCACTCAAACAGCTCCCAATATGATAAAATAGGAGAGGGTCTGAACCACAGGCATTTTCCTTTATAGTGTTTTCTCATTTTCTTCTCTTGCTTCCTTCCTTCCTCCTTTCCTTCCTTCCTTCCTGCCTGCCTACCTGCCTCCCTCCCTCCTCCCCTTCCTGCTCTCTCTCTCTCTCTTTCTTTCTTTCTTTTCTTCTCTTGTTTCTAAACTGTCTTTTCTGTACAATTAGGAGTTGTATCTATCCATTATTCTTATTTTTGTCTTCTCATCCAGCTCTCTTTCTAGTCGCCCTTCTCTTTTCCTATATAATGTACCTGTCTCTAAAGCATTATAAACAACACATGACCATTATCAAAATAAAGAGATATATTTTTCCTTTAATGGAATGCCCTTTCATCAACTGTTTACCTTGTTATTTCTTCAAAAGCACCACTGAATAATTGAACACATCTATTACATGCATACTGTGCATTTCCCTTGCAGATATTTTCAATCAACTGCTTAAAGATAATATTCTAAATCAACCCAAAGTACTCTTTTAGGTCACATTAAAATTCATCTTGCTCTAGAATCATTTATCAATCTTCAGTCAACAGTCAACATAATGTCTGCAATTCTGGCAATTCTACATTTATAATGATAACTAATTGTAAATCTGCCCTACCTTCTAACTTCTAAATAATCTCTTTGAAAATACCGTAACGACCATTTTAAAAGTTCTGCTGCGATTAAATGAGGAAATAAGTGTTTTCAGTTGGCTCTTTAGTCTAATAAAACAATTAAAATATGGACATTAATTAGGAAAATATTAGATTTTGGTAAAATAATATTTTATTATATTGAAAATATAACATTTGAAAATAAGTTACTTAAAACTTTAATACAAAAATTAATCACTGATATTACCATAAGAAAAAATATGGTGTTTCTCATAACTAAATATGATTTTTTTAATGTATTTGTTGCCTTAGCATTTGGTATGGGGTTTTGATTTTCTAAAGGTATTACGAATCTCCCAAATTTCATATATACCATATTCTGGGAAAGCAGCAGAAAAGAAAAAAAATTGCTTTGTGTTTCTTTTTATAATACTTTAGACTTAGCTAAAAAATATTAAACCTTCAAATAGTAGTAGTTACTATGTAGTGATTCAATTTGTGACAAAAGGAGTAATGTTCTGATCTCACTGTATTTGACTAAATATAGAAATACATGTCAAGTGAAGGATGGTCACCAAGATCAAGCTATTCAAAGACAGAAAAGCAAACTTATCTACTGAATGTACTTCTTTATAGCAAACACGTTTAACTCTACTGACCAAGTAAAGAACCACAAATACACATCAGAAAATAGTTCTATTAAATTTCAAAAGTAATCATACATTTACAGCTATTTTATTAAAATATTAAATAGTAATACTTTTCTTAGTTTTAATGTAATCTTTTTCTCTAGATAGAATGAAATTTTCCATTCAAAATAGCTCATAAAACTTCTTGTCTTTGTAATCAAGTTAAGACTAGAGGAAATGACTTGCTTCCATCAGCAGGATACCATTTTATTAAATTCAATCAAATGTTCTATTTACACACTTCAATCCTCAATAAAATTCAATTTTATTATTTGAAACCTATAATCTTCAGTGAAATTGAATAAGTATATTTCACCAAAGCTGAAGTACTCTGTTATATTAATCAGCTAGACAAGATTTTATATAAAATAAGGGAGGGATGAAATAAAGGCAGCATTGATGATAGTCTGTATTTTGGCAAACTTTTAGTTCTCCATTTTAAGTTAATCAATTTTTAGATCTAATGTCAAAATTTTCATTAGATATATATTACATACAGGAATAAAAATGTTTGCCTTTTAATCTAGTTTTTATGTTCCATCTGAATGGTTTTTCCTTGAGCATAGTTAGAGAATACTAGTATTTTAGTATATTTAATTTACAGAAATCCATTTATTTAGCTTATAGAAGAATAGACACCATCTGCTTAGGAATTCTAAGAAAAGACAAAGCATAAAACATGGTAAGTATAATGAATAAAGGAAGATACCTACTTATGGTGCTTCTGAATAATCTTAAATAATGTATTGAAATTAATAAATGAGTTTCGGTAAGTTTAACCCACATGGGCATCAATTCAGAACAGCCATCATATCCTGCATGGCTCTCCTGCACGTTCTCAATTCGTTTCTCTAGCTTCTCTGTGGATTTACTCTGAGAATGCCTACCGGGTATGTTTCTACTTTATTAGTAGAGCAGAGCAAATAACACTGTATTATGAGTTAGATTCTCTGTTTATAGTCATGGATTCAGAGTTAACTACCTGTGCAACTTTAGGCACATGAGTTAAACTCTCTGAGTCTCAGCAAGTATGTTGCCACCCTCCACTTCTCAGTTGAAGCAGATAAGCTAATTGATTGTGATATGCTTCATGCAGTCCAGAATTTACACAGTGGTCTAGGCAGCAAGTTCTAATCAGTTTAAGACACCATTCAGTTATTAAAGTATTGTTATCCTAAGACTGGACAATTTCTAAGGTCGTTACCATTTCTAAATGCCCTAAAGCAATTAATCGATTCCTGATATTAACTTTCATAGTGGCTCTAAGGCTCCCAGCTTTCTAGATAAATTTAATGCTATTTACAAGTATTTTCTGGTGCTTACTAGTTCAATGTCTCTTAGTCTGACTGAGATGGTTAAATTATGATTAATAAAACTGAAGTTTATTAAAAATGTATATACATATGTATGCATACATATTCTATCATATAACCTAGATATGTATGTGTGTATGTTTGTAATATATACATACCAGCTACACACACAGTTTGAAAGAAAGCTAAAGATTTACAATTTTAATAATGCCTAAGTCATTTATTTCAATTGGTAGTAAATGATAGCATAGCAATGTTTGCAAATGATATATAATTACAGAAAGAAGAATTATGTCATAAGATAAGCTATCTTTCAGCTTTGAGAAATGTTTTTTGAAGCCATTACTCTGGAAATGCTACCCTGAACTCAATCCACAGCCTTGAACATTCATTTATCTCTATCTTTAAGACAAGTGAGTA
Organism: Rousettus aegyptiacus; assembly: GCF_014176215.1. NCBI lineage: Eukaryota > Metazoa > Chordata > Mammalia > Chiroptera > Pteropodidae > Rousettus > Rousettus aegyptiacus. The sequence continues at coordinate 31,195,361 of NW_023416286.1, forward strand.
AATGTGATGTAAGTGACGAAACATCCAATTAAATATATCTCCATCCTATAATTTAGGCTTGGCAAAGCGCATCAAGGATCACAATGTGTATTTTGTTAGATTTAAATTTAAGAGATTAATCAAGATCTACCCTATGACAGAGTAGAAAGAGCAACAAACTTAGAATTAAAAGACAATGATTGAAATCAGTAATCAAATAAGGTATTGGATTTAAGTGATTTTTTTTTTAGATATAAAAGTTGTACACATGTTTGTTATTACAAAAAAAAAACCCGCCTGATTTAATTAGAATAATAATTGTTGAAAATTGATGTTAAAGAGCACAAAAAATGTGTTCGCTGTCTCTCTCTCTCTCTCAATCTCTCTCTCTCTCTCTACACACACACACACACACTACACACACACACACACACACACACATACAAACATACATAATTGGTCAGTTCCTCTGTTTATTATATTTTTATTGTAGATGTTAAATAGTAACTAGATATAAACAAAATTTAATATAAGTAGATTTCATTACCCATTGCAGCAGTAAGTTTACAAGATATTTGGCTGTAAAATACCAACATTGATTCATGTGACACTTTCCAATACTTGTGTGTTGGCTCTTTAACAACAGATATGGCATTAAAATAAATTATTAAAAAATAATAACTTTCATGATAAGAATAGAGTATTCCTTTCCTTTAAAGAAAAATGTGAGTTTTAAATTAAATTTTTATGGTTATTCTCTCCATGCCTTTGCCAGAATTTTAAATTACTCCATTCTTTTCTTTAAGGCAAATTAGACAGTCAATTATAAAACAGGACATCACGAAAATTACAAAAATACATTTACTTAGTTTTGGAGAAAAGTGAGTCATATTATAAAATTGTTATTATATGGAATACATGTTCTAAGATTTTATGTGTGTTTGTGTATGGATTGAGTTGAATGATTATAACATAAATAATAAGAGTATTTCTATTGGTGAGAAAACTTGCAAAATGATCAGAATATATGGAAGGTGATGAATACACAAAGGAATAGTAAGATAATATAGTATATTTCATTAAAACATATCTCAGTTCCAATTTAGTCATATAATAACTGTGTGTGATTATGGACTTTTATGTTATTACTATAACTTTTCAAATTTTTAATGTATACATTTTTGAAAAAATATATGCAAGAAATTGCTATAACACATATTATTATATACACTAGCATTTTCAAGATACCAGTAACAATTTAAAATATGTAAAATTGAGACTACTGAAAATCTGAACTATGTTCTCATGAACTTCCATATCACAATAAAATATAAATATTTAACTATTACTTAAAAAAATAATATGCCTATAATCCACTGTATTCCTAAGGCAAAAAGAAGTAAAATAGGTGATAATTTAAAAAAAGTAATTCTTTAGTCAAATACTATTTCAAGCCCCATGGTGTATATGCATCAGGGAAAATAAATTATATCCCTACATTGACTGATGTTTATGTAGAAATTAGATCATTTATCTTGCTAGCAATTCACATAAACCTAATAAAATGCCAAAATACAATTGTAAAGGTATGGAGAAACTTTATTAAAATTAATAACCCTAGTTCCTAAAGTGCACAGAAAATGAACATTTTTATTAATATCACTTTGTCTACATACATTTGGTTATACAATCTAAAGTGCTTTCTCTGTTCCCAAAGTTCTTAGATTTACACTTTTATAAAATAATACTAATGCTTCATATAAATAATTTGCTATCAACACAGTATTGAAAGTCCTAGTCATAGCAATCAGTCAAGAAAAAGAAATAAAAGGCATTGAGATTGAAAAGGAAAAAGGAAAACTATCATTATTTGCAGATGACATAATACTATATATAGAAAACCCTAAAGATACCACCAAAATACTATTTGAACTAATCAATGAATTAAGTGAAGTTTTTGGATATAGAATCAATAAATACAAATCTGCTGCGTTTCTATACATCAATAACAAGTGATCAGAGGGGAAATTAAGAAAACATTCCTGTTTACAATTACATCAGAAAAGCATAAAACATCTAGGAATAAATTTAACTGAAGAGGTAAAAGACCTGTACTCTGAAAGCTACAAGACACTGAAGAAGAAATTAAAGAAGATATAAAAAAAAAATGGAGAGATACACCATGCTTATGAATTGGAAGTGTCAATATTTAAAATATCCTTACCACTTAAAGCGATATATATATTCAATGTAATCCCTATTAAAATACCAATGGCATTCTTCTCAAGAACAGCTGCAACCACAAAAGAACCTGAATAGCCAAAGAAATGTTGAGAAAGAACAAAGTGAGAGGTATCATGCACCCTGATTTCAAACTAGGCTACAATAATTAAAACAGTATGGTACCAACATAAAAACAGATATATAGATCAAAAGAATAAAATAGAGAACCCCAAACGAAATCCTCACTGTCTTTATACCAAGGCTATATATACAATGGTGTAAAGATAGTTTCTTTGATAAATGATGCTGGTAAAACTGGACAGATATATGCAAAAAAAAAAAAAAAAAAAAAAAAAAAAGAAAGAAAAAGAAAAGAAAAAAAAAAGAAACTAGACCACTTTCTTAAACTATATACAAAAATAAGCTCAAATGAATATAACCCCTGAAGCCATAAAACTTCTAAAAGAAAACACATGCTATAAACACTTACACATCGGCCTTAGCAACATCTTTTTGGATATGTCTCCTGGAGGAAGGGCAACAAAAGCAAAAACAAGCAAATGGGACTACATCAAATTAAAAAGTGTTTGCACAGTGAAGGAAACCATCAACAAAACAAAAATATAACAGAATGAATGGAAGAAGATATTCACAAATGATATATCTAATAAGGGTTTAATAACTAAAATATATAAGAAACTCTTACAACTTAATACCAAAATAACAAACAATCCAGCAGACTTATGAAAAGATGCTCAACATGACTTATCATCAGGGAAATGCAAATCAAAACCACAATGAGTTACCACTTCAGAATGGCTGTTATGAAAAAATCAACAAATAACAAGTACTGACAAAGATGTGGAGAAAAGGTAAGACTCATGTACTATTGGTGGGATTGTAAAGTGGTACAGCCAATATGGAAAACAATATGGAGATAACTGAAAAAATTGAAAATATAGTTGCCATACCATCCAGCAATACAACTTCTTAGCATTTATCTAAAGGGAAAAAAAATATTAATTAAAAAAGATACATTAACCACTATGTTCATTGAAGTATTATTTATAATAGCCAAGATATAGAAACAACCTAGGTGTCCATCAATAGATGAATGGATAAAGAAAATGTGATATAAATATAATGAAATATTACTCAGTAATAAAAAAGAATGAAATTTGCCATTTGCAACAACATGGATAGACCTAGAAAGTATCATTCTAAGTGAAATAGAACAAGACAAAAACTGAATAACTCCACCTACATGTGGAATTAAAAAAAAAAAAGATAAAACAAAAACAGACCTACAGATAAAGAGAACAAGTGAATGGTTGCAAAAAGGTGGGGTTGATTGGTGAAAAGAGAATAAATTTTATATATATATAATATGTTATATATACACATATATATGTATATATATAAATGTGTATATATACACACATATATATATAAATGTGTATATGTGTGTGTGTGTGTGTGTGTGTGTGTATACATTTATTTTTTTTTTGTCTATTCAGGGTCTCTTGTGGTTCTATATCATCAACCAAACAGTGATTTTACATATACTGTATATTGCAGTCCTCTCCAAACTCTGTGGCTTAGGTAGAATATGAACCACTACCTTAACTTAAAATAAAGGTGGAATTTAAATATTCTCACACACACAAAAAACGATAAGTATATCAGATGACGGAGGTGTTTAACTCAAGGGGGGACTTCTCTCACAATGTAAACGTATCAAATCATGTTACACACTTAAAATATCTTAAAATTTCATTTCCCCATAATTCCTCAATAAAGCTGAATAAAATAAAATATAAAATAATATAAAATATAAAATAAAATAAAAAGGGAATATATGCAGAGAGAGAGTTTAAATGACTTGAACAATGCCACAGCCTCATCAATAACCCATGTTGGGCTGAAAATCTTCCCACTTTCTCTTCATTCTTCTTTCCCTATTTTCTTCCTTCTATCCCTCCTTTTCTTCTTCATTTAATAATCATTCATGTACTTGGTACCTGTGTCAGGTGCTGTGATATGCACAGATTAATAAGAATCTCCAGAAAATTACTAGATCTATTGCCAGCTCCTCTTTGGTAAATGAAATAAAGCACCTGAAATACAGGACTGAAGGCCCTGGCTAATCAACAGATTAATTGTGCAGTCTGAAACAAAGGAGATATGACTTTAATAAATTTGAAGATTAGACAGAACTCATAAACCATGCTAGAGATGATGTTTGACAAAATGGTATGCATATTACAAATCTCACTATGTAAAGTATATGTGCCTAAGAATCCATCTGCTAAAGTCAGGTGAGATAGATATGTTTCATTGATAGGATAAATAAGCCTAAATTAAATTTGGCATATTATCTACTTTATGGAAAAGTCCCTATATATGTTAAGAAAATGGGTCAGCATTGCAAAATATATTTTGTGCGTACATATACATACATATACACACACACATTTTTTATATACTAGTTTTCAAAGTAAACATTTTCTTTTCTAGCATGTTTTAATTTAGAATATGTCATTGTCGATAAAGAAGGCTTTTACAATGCAACAATACACCTTACTAAACAAATTTATTTAGAATGATATTATCTGCTATTTATCTTATTTTATATTGCCAGTATCCACTAAGTGCTAGTAAGTGTTTGGTATTGAAGAGGTTTGCATTTAACATCTGTCACCAGCATCCAGCAACTGCACCTACAGGGAACTGTCAGGGAGATGGTTATTCTCCTTTGTAACACCCTGAATCTGTCTCACATCATTTACATACAGATAGTTACAAGCATTCATCATTTCATTATGCTGACGACTTCACTATTCTGATGTATAATGTCTCTTTAATGAGCCTCAAAAAATACAATATTCCTTGATTTATGACTGCTTAACTGAAAAATTATACAAATTGGCAAAAAAAAAACCCCACATAATGTATTTTCATTTTTCCTCCACATTACACTTATATTTAACAGTGACTCATGAGTTGAAATTATGCTTCTTTGACAAAAGAAATGATCAAAACTTGACTTAACCGTGTTTTAGTACCACTGCAGTTTATATGCATACTTAAAGCTTAGTAAAACTGTGCTGACACTAAAAAGTAGCAAATTAAAATCTATCACTCTTTTTCCCCAAGAAAGATTGTATATTGAGCAATCAGTTTCAATATCACAGTAAGTTTGATAAGACTTCTTTAGAGTGAAGGTTATAACCCTAATATTCATTTTTTTCCTTTTTGTAAGTAAATCTTAAGAACCTTGATACCAAAGAGAGCTGTATTAAGCAACATAGTTAAAAAAAAAAAAAAATCCAGAAATGAATCCGAAATGGGAACATAAGCTTGGAAAGAGCTCACTGTTTCTTTCACTTAGTCATGGGCCCATCTTGAGGCAGCAGGCCCAAGAAGGTGTCAGCAGCCTTGTTTCCTATTCTCTTGAAAGCTATACTACTGAGGTGATGAGAAGTGTCCTGTTTATTAACTAAAAACCATTTCCCAAAAGAATGTCATTGTGCCCCAAACAGGCAAAAGTCCAAAGAAGCAGAAATTGTTCATGTGATAGCTTTTACAAAAGTAGGAAGCCTTTGAATATAGAGTAAATAATACTAAAATGAATACTATATATATAAAATCAAGAATTAAGACAGCTTGTGAATCTCAGAAAAGCTCATAAATCAGTCTGAGTAAGATATACAGAAATAGAACAAAATTTAAGAACCGGCAACTCTAGATTTGACATTAGCTTCTTTTACATTTAGTTTCCATTCAACACATCTGAGAGTATTTGTAGTTTTCAATTCCTAAAAGAACAGAAAACCAGGCTAAATTAACCGAGAATTATCAGAAAAAGAGTGGTTCGAGTTAAATGAAAGTAAGCACAAAACCACTCTTATGTAGAACAAGTGATAGAACTGCATATAAAAATCCTAATAAAAGACATATTGGTATATATACAGATATTCTGTAAGAAAATGTCCATTTGTAAATATATACAAGAAAATCAGTTCTATTACTTTAATATTACCATTTTATTCCCTAGCTTGATTAGTCCCTTTCAGGCTTGCGATAAATTACTTTTCTTTTATCTAAATATGTGACTCATCCACAGAGAAAAGATAATAACCAAAGCAGAGGGAAAAAAATGCAATGTGATTCCAAGTCTGTGGGTATTTTGAAATAGAAGAATTCTACAAATATATATATATATATGTAAATCAATTTAGCATCATTCACAAAAAGAGTTTTGATAGCTTTCTTTAGTAACTGTGTGACATGATGGTTTTCCTACTCCGTGTAGGTCAGCACTGTTGTAGGCAGGTTTAAAGGGCCACATTAGATTATTAATTCCTGTGCTAGAGAAAGAATACATGTTTGAATAATATTAAATTGCCACCTCACCTACAGAAAATAAGATGTACCACACAATGTATATATAAAAATATTACAAAACAGATGTTTATAGTTCTAGGATAAAAGGGAGGTCTTTGAATTGACCAGATGTTTGTTTATAATTTTAGGCTAAAATGGATCCCAGTTTTTACTTTTAATTTTATTTTATTTTAAGAAAAGTGATAACTGCTAAAGTCACTGAGATATTAAGGCATCTCCCTAAATACCATATTTATAAATTTTCCTAAAGGAATTATCATCTCCCCTTTACTCTAGTCTTAGATGGTGTACTCATCTATCCTATCTCTGAGGCCAGTTGATTTACTCTAAATATAAATAATAGCAAACATTATATGAGTTCTCACTTTAAATCATTTTTATATACATTAGAACAACTACTCTTCACAATCACTCTCCTAAATTATTATTTGTATCCAGTCCTTCCCTATATTCTCAGCCTCTTTCTATTACTAACTAACTGCTTAATTTATTTTCAGAAACATACAATTAATGTAGTCCACAGCATTCATCATGTCTTAACTCATTCGATTTCTAGAGGGAGTCTCAGATCGCTCTTCTTGCACATATTCTTCCACATATCAACCTTCGTGGATCCTCTGCCTTCAGTCAGAGACCTCTTTATCCTCAGGTGCTTCTGCTGAGAACTTATATGGGAGTGATGGAACTTTGATCTCACCTTTCTCCACTCTGACTCAGCACATTTCCACTCCTATCCCTAACTCCTCCTCCTCTCCTTAAAACTAGTTTCTTAAAACTAATGGAACCTTTTGTTTAGAGCTCTCTGGACAATGAAATGACCCCCACACCTGTGCTGATCTTTTTGCACTTCCCCCAATCTATATATTCCATGAGAAAAAATGGAACAGGGAAGAGTTGAGGCTTTCTCCAAATTATTTTCTTGCTTATATTATTGTAGCAAGTCATTAAAGGCTTGACTTTTATTTTCATTTTGGCTTATTGTCTTAATTGACTACTCAGACATCTGGCAGCATAGTTCTCTCCAGCTCAGCTCAGCTCAGGTTTGGACAACTAAGGACAGGGTAGAAGATGGAGAAAAATTGCAAAGCCAAAACATCCTGGAAAACTACATTCTGCTAACCCCACTTTAGACAAAGATATAATCTTTTTAATTGTTCCATGACTTAGAATCACTGTGTTCTTAGATTAGAAGACAACTTAGAGATTTCATAATATAATTTATTCATGAATAGATTGTGAACCTGGAAGTCTATGTGACCTTAGGGCATGTTTAGGGGCAGTAGCAAGACTATATGAACTCCCTGTTTGAAAATCTAACTTCCATAGAGCTACATATTATTTAGTGTTGGAAATATACCAATTTCCAAAATATTCTGTTTATTTGTTCCCTTTTTGGAGTTAGAGTCTGTGATGTCACTAAATCATACATCATTGTGACACTCCAAACTCAAGAGGTTGGAAAAATAAATTAGGAAAACCTGAGAGCAGAAAAGTAAATAAATATGTTTTAGTCACATAAGTATAAAACATTAGTTTCTTCAAGTTTCTAAATAATGTCAGAGTGAAGACTAAAGATTTAAGAGTATATATCCTTCTATCGATATAGGTTCAAAAGTATCTATATTTAGAGAATGAAAGAGCAGATCATCCAATAGGATTAAGTATTTTGTTTTAAATCAGTTTTAATTGGAAACGTCTACAAATGAGGGGCAAAATAGGGAGACAAAAAAGATCAACCATACATTCACCAATTGCATGAATTCCTCATTGAGGTGCAGTGATAATGTATACATTTTCAAAAGAATCGTCATCAGCTTCAGAAGTGCTGGTGAAATTGATATAAGGCAGGACTATAATAATTCTCATCTTACTCTAAAGGACACTGTATGAACTGAGAAGTGATATAGGTCTTACAAAACCTAATATAGCACTTTCTATCACAGTGTATTTAGTGGTTACTCAATAAGCCTAATATCAAATCTAAAATAAAGTTGAAGTAAAAGATAGGAAATCAAGAAATTCGTCTTTGAGAATAGATTATCTCTGAGTCTAATCTTTTTATCTTAGACTTTTCCATATTGTTTCTATTTCTATGGTTCGGTTTACCTCCTTTTTTTTTTTTGTAGCTATATGTCAAATATTAATACTTAAATTTTTTTAAAAAGACATACACATACTGCTGGGCATAAAGTTAAAACTTATTTCTTAATAACTGAAATGTACTTTGTAGATCTGCCAACTAAAGCTCACTCTTAAGTACAGGCCTTCTCTAAGAGCCAAATTTTATAAAAAGTAAGAATTACAAAGAAAGAGTTATTGCTTATCCTTCATTGTATTGTTTATTTATTTCTAAGTGCATAAATGTTTTTTTTTTTACTAAAAATTATCATCCTCAATGTATATAAAACACTACATCTTTTAACATTAAATTCAAGGATAAAATTAACATATTCAAAATGAGCTATTTAATTCTTCAATGTTAACTTTAGGCATTTAAAATTTTTTTATCCTAAGAAAAGTTTTCTTCTTTAGAAAAACCACCCAAAGTATAGCACACATTATCTGCCAAACAGAGCAAATAAGAATTAGCAAAAAGTTAACATCAAGAGAATGTTAAATACTTATACTTAACAGAAAAAAAAACAATTGCTTTTATTAAGCAAAAATGACAATGAAATATTGTATATATTAATACTGTACCATATGTATTAATATCATATAAATTGATACATTTAACTAATGAAAAGAATTTCTTACACCAGGTTATCTTCTCAGTATAAATGAACTTGTATATATATTCATACTTCTAATCATGAGTATTAAAAAAAAAACACATAGGTGCAAGAAACATAAATGATTAAAGAAAATTTTAGAGATTGAACAGTGTGTTAAGCAATTTAAGTGTGTTAAATAAACTCTATGGTTTTAAATATCACACTCTTAAAGGACACTGAAAATTATTTCTGCAAATCTGTATTTAATGATATGGTTCTGATAAACCATATGAATTATTTTAGATTACTACTTTTAAAGTGACTTACACATGTCTTTCAGTTACATAACCAACAATATTCAAGTTAAAATAATTTATCTTCATTCAAAGTAGTATCTACATTTCACAGAAATATTTACTTTCTTGAAAATTTTTCTGTGACTCTAACCTAGAAAAATTATATTATGGAAGACATATTAAAATGAATATTTTTAAATTCCTTCTTTAGCAAGACAGGTAACATATTCAATATCTTTTATTTTGTCTTGAAAGGTAATCTGGCTTTAAAATAGTTTAAATATTTGGCCATATTTTGAATCCATATTTTATGAGATAATGAGAGAATAAAAATTATGACTCAGCTAAAGAAAACAAGTTTTAGAACTGATTCTAAAACCTTTACTTACCCATTTAAAATATGGATTAGATTTATTGCCCCAAGTCTTGAATGTAGATCAAATATTACTACTTTTTTTCAAATTTTGAAGTGGGAAATATAAGTTATCACTACATTATATGAAATAAAATACCTCTGGAATTATGAATAAATAATGAAATGTAAATTGCTTCACTCACAAGGAATTAATTTATTACATTCCCAAACTATGTGTCTGGTGTTGAGAAAAAATGTGATATATCATAAGATATTTAAAAAACTTTTATTACCTGAACAATTTTTCTGGTTAATAACACAAGTCAAAGCATAAGACATATTTGACTGTATCCTGTGGTAACATTCAAAATATGTAGCCATTCGTAATACACAGGCCTGACCAATCAGACAGCCACAATGGTAAGCTCTGAGTATCAGCTGAGACATCTACATATGGTTTCCAAACTTAAAAATCACTAGTTGACTGGAAGTTTTACTACTCAATACAATCTCCCCAAATTTCCTTCAGAGGTTACTTTTTCTGTGTAATTATTAGGACTATCAAAGAAATTGCAAACTAAGATATATAACCAATCACTTTTAGTATACCAGCAAAGTCACTATCATTCCAACATTTTTACTAATCATATTACATCCCATGAATTACAATAGAGTGCTGTGGAATATTATGTGGAAAATAGATTACTTATACGACCAAATCAAGCCCTCGGGTCAGTTTACAAGGTTTTTACAAGTTTTTTGTTTGTTTTTATTCTTATGAATATGATAGTTTTGTATGATTAATTTTCAGATGTTGTAAGAGCACTTGATAATTAGATATAGATTAAGCATTCTAATCATTAAACTTAGTGCTGTTATCACTGATACTTCAATAGAGTTAAAAATATCACCAAAATTGAAGCAGACTGTTTCATAAAAGTTTCTTATTCCATTATTTTTCTAATCCTATAACTCATAATGTATTGATTATTCATGCTAAGACTATCATTCTTCCCAGCATAGTTTCATAATTATTTTACTTTCTCATCAGAAAATTGTCACACTACTAAATATATACTGGCAAAGATCACTATGACATAGTAAACAATTACCATATATATGTCCCTCACTTAAACTTTTGTTTTTATCAAGTATTATTCTATAATTAAGTGCTTCTATAACCAATATAATGTTTTTCTTTCTGAGTTGCTATTCTCTTATCAGCTAGTGTTTCAGGAATTTGTAGTATTCTACCTATTAGCGTTACTATTCTATATATGTTATTGATAATTTTGTTAAAGTTTATTACATATATTATGAAACCCCAGAAAATAAGCATTCTAATTTCATTAGAAAATACTTACAGTGATATACCTCTATTAGGAATCTTAATGCTTCATCCAGAATAAATATCACATAAGAAGAACATCCAGGGGTTATTTTTATCTCCTTTCTCTAATTTACATGATCTCTGCATTCAAGCCTGAAAAATAAAAATTTAAATGTCTTACTATTAAATACAATAGCTCAATTTCTATGTAATTTATGAAACAATAAAACGCAAGCATATTTTTCTGAACATATTTCTGAATACAGTACTAAATGAATTTATCATGATGAATTTTAAAAATGCAATCTATAAAGTATGCAAAAATCATTAGGCCCACCAAAATTATATTAAAATGTGGATTAAGCAATGTTAAATATCACACCCTTTACTTCCCCTGTAAGGTGAAAAATGAATCTCTAAAGTAATCTTAATCACATATATTTCTATAAAGTTAAGTATATTAAGGATACTAGGGAAGGTAATAGTAGATACATTCTTTTGTGTTTCTGCCAATTAAGTGATTATCATAAAACCAACTAAAAATATTTTGATGCGTTAATAAACTAACTTTTAGTGTTGAAACAGTCATAGAGAAGTCAATTTTATCCTTTGATATCCAATTAGGTTATACATATTCATATTATGTTTAACAAAAATAACATGTATTCAACTATTGTAAGATATTCGTTAAAGAAAATTATAAAAATAAATCACATTTTTTTTTAAATGAGCTGCCTCTAGACAAAACAAATAAACAAGAAAAGTAGGAGTATCTTCAGATTCAGTGTTCTCCAATCTGCAAAGGGAGAGGAACAAATCTATGTATGAGGAAGTTGCTTATAGCTTAACTAGCAATTGAAATCTTACCATTAATGGAATTGATGTTCAAAGGAAAGGCTCTTTGAAGAATATTAACCTGTTTTAAGCTGTTTTAATTGTAATAAACTTAATATCTAGTAATAAAAACTACAGAGTTTCAAGGTACAGCTGCTTTAAATGGAAAATAAACAAAAGTTATTTTAAGTAGAAAAGCTATAACACCGACCTCCTAAAGTCAGAACTTGGTGGACTCATCTCATGTGAACCTTCAGGATTGTCACAGAAAATAACTGCAGCAGAAGTCACCCCATGTAACCCATGTAATTTTGCTCATTGTGAGGAGAGGCAGCTTAAAGTATAAATAACTTGATAAAAGACCTGTGTCTCAAATCAATTTTTAGCTCTGAACATAAGCACTAACTAATGTCAGTCAGCAGGAGCTTTGACTGATTTGTTGGTCTGTCCAGTCTGATTTTTTATATCACTTTTGCTTCTTGTGCATGACTTTGTTTTTTCTGTTCCTGATTATATAATTGTTAATCTTTGTTGTTCTCGAACTTCGAAGGATATTCATAATAATTCTACACAAAAATTGTGAAGTAAAGAGTCCATCACAGACTAACAAGGTAGTCTTTATGGAAATTCTTTTTGTTTGATGACTGAGGAGGAATGCATTGGTTTTCAGGGTCTTATGTTTCAGTTTCCATTAAGTCTGGCATTGTATGTTAGTTGACAAATATACAAATTCTAGGTGAATGAATTTAGTGATATTAAATCCTTCTCAAGGATTTATTGTCAGGATCACTGGAAACTACTGACAATGCTATTAGAAATGTTCATGAGGGTTGTTATAAAAAGAACACCATTACACCAAATTTGGCAAAATTACAATGAATCTCTGACCAATTTTAAAATAACTTTGATCCTAATATTTCGATCCTACTATGAAGTGCTTATCAATTGTTTCGTAAGCCTACAGTAGGATACTGGTAGCAATATTTACTCCTAAGACCCAACAGAAAACTAAATGTAAAATTACTATACTGCCTTTGTTCAACATGTCTAATCAAGATAAGAATTTTATAGCCTACTTGGTTACCTGGTGAAGAATACAACATTTCTAACTTGGAACCAAAGGTAAAAAGAGGTGGAGGCAGGGAGATAGTGGTTACTCTATTCGGTATTCTTGTCCTTTCCATCTTATCCTCTCATTCTCACCCATGACTTGTGCTCTGATCCTTTCTTTTAGCTTGTAGGAAACAATCAATGAAAAGTCTTCATTTTCTTCTGTTGTATTATAACCTCTTTTCGAGGTGCATTTTGCACTTAACAAGGAGTCTCATCCTCAGCATCCTCTTCTAATCTTGGTGGATATGTTGCTATCCCACAGGGATGGCTTGCAGCATCCAAATGGCTCCTGAAATCCTATGCCACCCACAACCAAAATGGCTCTTAAACTTCCATATGCTGAGAAAGAATAAGGGTCTTACTAGTATGTAAAATTCTCATATAGACCATATTTAGAAGATTCGTTTCCATGAACAAACAAACAAACAAACAAAAAAACAAAACAAAACCAAAAACAGCAGGCTCTAAATGACATTATTTATAAACCAAACATCTAACTCAAAACTCTCTCATGGATTTTTTGATGCTTTCTGCAGCTATTGCTCAAATTAAGCTTTTTGAACAAGTAATGGTTGAGAGGGTTAAAAGAAGAGATTAGTTACTGTTTGCCACTAGGCCTACATTGCCAATCCTTCACTATTAGATTCATTCAAACAAATTATTTAAAAATGATTTGATAGACTAACAGTATTAACTTATTAACTGATATTTAATTTCTGTATATATTTATTGAGCCAAAAGTATAAGTAAGTCTTCATGTGGCCCAGCAATTTTTTTGTGTGTGTTAAATTTTCTAAAGTTAGTATCCACAGTTTATTTATAAATCTGTGATTTGTGGAAAAATAGATATTTTTATAGAATTTTGAAATTAGAAGATTCTATACTATAATACAGGAAATTTCCATGTAATAAAGAGGTCAGATTTCCAGGACATATTTGCAAGCTGTCTGCCGGATATCTGGGCATAGTATATCATCTGCTTGTAACAATGTTCTCAATGGTATTTAAATTCCCAGAATATTCAACTAAAGCATCAACGTTCTGGCTTCATTATATTTTGGTAAGCATGTCTAGGAACCATGCCACCACTAAAAACACAAATAATGGTCAAAAATAAACACCGCATTCTGGCTTCCAATTTGGGATTCAGTATGCAGAGAATAGTGTCCATTTCACCCTAGCATCCTATTCAGGCCTCATGAGACATCATTGCTACCTTAAAAAGTGTCTATCTCACTCTCACACACTAAAATCCAAAACAAGAGTCACTAAACATTTAGCTAAAAATGTGCACTCAAGTTTGTATGAAAGTAATAACAATAACAATAAAATAACAGAAACTAACCTCTATAAATTGGTCAAACATATCAGGTCAACATTTTAATTCATGTATGAAATAAGTACTAATATCATCTTCATAATGATTATTAGGAAAATAAGGCTAAGAAATGCTAAGTGATTTTCTCGAAGTCATGTAGCTGGCTAGTAAGAGTCAAACCAGTATTATAACAATGTTAACCCCATATTCTTTTCATTAAATTTTACTATTTTGTGACTGAACTATTTCTGACCAAAAGTGAGAAGTTTTTAACCAACTGAGTGAAGAATCTCATGATATATAAGACATTACAGACAATACTTCAAATTTTAAAAATGTAATGGACAGATATGTGATGGATATTTTATATAGTAAGAAAAAGTACTGAATAAAGTGGATAAGAATTGGATCTTCTTAAGTATCATATTCACATTACATTTAATAATAAGGATGTGAATGTCAACATGCTAAAATGATGATTTCTGAGTTAAATCATAGAATATACATGAGAAATAAAAATTAAGTATGTGATTCTCAGGAAAATAATATACTTAAAATGTATATTTTTGAAGGTTCTAAAAACGAAGGAACACACACGTTTGTATGTATTAAAAACTCCTGATTTTCTGAGTAAATGTTAAGAAAGGTTTAAAATAAAATTTAAATACATAAAAAATGTTTATATATTGAGCGGTTTAAATCAATACTTAAGTAAGGTGATTCTATCCAACCATATATTATCCATGTTAATACATATAAATAAATTTCTAATTAGCACTGTACTAATCCACATCAAGTAAATTCATATTATGGACAGAAAATATTTGTAGCATATCAGATTTATTCTTTCAAAGTAAACCAAGTTAATGGTTTATACTGTCTATATGTGGGGAAAAAATGGTTAGACTGGTGTACACAGAATTCAGAATAATTTAAATAACTTAAAAATATATGTATCATTTCATATCACTATTCCGGATTAAAATTTTATATAGATTTCACATGACCATTAATCACAATTTCACATGAGGAAAGTTTGTTACCTTTTTCTTGCTATAGTTTCTTGTTTGTTTGTATGTTTACTTTATAATTTCATATTTCTTTCGAGGACTAAAGAAATTCTGGCTCTCACAAAATCCAGTATGTCAATCAATGACGTAGAGAGTTGTGGGCAAACTTCAGATGTTATAGCAAGAGAAATATGAACATGCCTATTTCAGGCATGTTCAAACAATAGGCTAAGAAATTGGAAGAATGCACAAATTGTAATGTCAAGAAGCATGTCACTTCCTCATTAAGAAATTTTAAAGTTAACCTTGACTTATTCATGTGAATTCTTTTTTTCAAGATCTCTGCTGGATATTAGTTTTAATATCTAAGATTTTATCTAATCTTTTTTTTAGATCAGTAATTGATAAAACCTTTGTAAAAAGGGGGGGGAGACTTGACATTTAACAATCAGAATAAGCACAAAAAAAATCTTTTTTCAAGGATCAGCCTGGAGAGATACAGCACTGACAAGATTGAGAATGAGGGATAAAGGCCAAATGCACATTGACTCAAAATGATAAAGTTGTCAAAATGTTGAATTGGCTGGAGATGAATTATTTTCCGTTAGTAGTTTTACGAATTAAATCCAGTGGTGCTTACTTGAAAATTATAGGATCACTGAAGAAATACAATTCTTTTCGTGTAGCATGCTTATGATTGTGAACCTTTCTATTGTTTTTCATTTGTACAGTTGCTAGGACTGCATAAGAGAATTTGGGATATTTTTCAATTTTTAGAGTTTCACATGATCTATATTTCATTTTCTGCCCAATATGCCAGATATGTTTTCTGAATAATGTTTTACTATTTTTCATTGAAGTTTTGTGACTTCAAGTAATTGCTTCAAAAAGAGTTGTTTGAAAATGAAGGTTTCTAAGCATTAGATCATACAGAGCTAAAATTTGCACATCCTATAATGAGCTTTGGATATAGTGCTGTTAATTAAAGTTTTATTTGAGTTTCCAATCATTTACTTTCAGAATGAAACACAAATACTGATTTCATTTTCATTCAATGACAGAATGTTACTATATTTTCACTCAGATTATGTATTTCTTTTACATTTAATAAAATATTCTTCCCACAAATATTGAAAAACAATTAAAAAGCACATCATAGTGCTCACTTCGATAGCACATATACTAAAAAAACACATCACAGCAGGAACATTGTTTGCAATTTTATCAGTTTTTCATGTATCACAGTTTAAGTGTCCTCTGCATATTAAAATGTGAAATTGGAGAATGATAAATATTTATCTTGATCATTTTCTTTAATTGAACAATGCAGTACTCATATTCGGTATCTTATCTTTTAAGCATAATAATGTAAAATTAGATAGTATTGTTTTTTATTTAAGTGATCATAAGCATTATTATACCTTTCACCGAACATTTCTGCACAATTAGATAAAGTTGTGCCCTTTTTTTTTTTTTATAATAATCATTGGTTTTAAAAGTTACTAGACATTCCTGGATGATCAATATTTTTAATTGTACAGGTAACACTAGAATTATAATCTGAGTTTGACCAACCCTTTTTCTAAAATATGGATTATTTGCAAATCTTCCTAACCAAATAATTTTCATCTATTTTATATTTTAGATATTTTTGTTTGCTTTGAACACTTTTTTGATTCTTTAAAACTAGTTCATCTTTCTGAAATGATGGGACATTTGTAATAATAATATTACAATTATGATGAAAACATTTATGTTTATAATACTTTAAAATAAAAAAAAATGTTGTGTCAGACAATTATTTACACAAATTTTAAAAGGAAGTGAAATATACATTCAAAGATTGCAATCCAATTGTGGAAAAGATGGGACCAACACACATGAAAAAAATGCAGTTTGTCTCTTCAATTAACCAACTCAAATCAGGCATTGTTCTCTCACACAACCATCACGAAATACTCGTCAAGATCAAAAAGTCTTATCTCACTGTTAAATCAAGTGATCAATCCTGAGTCATCATCTGACATAACTTGAAGCCAGCATTTGGCCCAATGGATCATTCCCTCCTGAATCTCTCCTGAAGTGTTTTCGTCACTTATCCAACAGACCCACACTCTCTCAGCCCTTGTTCCTCATTTCTGTCACTCTTTGCGGTCTCCTTTGCTGGTTCCTCCACATCTCTAGGTCTAAGGCCTGAACTTGAAGTGCTCAAGAACTCATTCTTGACTTCTTCCGTCCTCTTCTCATCCTCATAGGCTAGATTAAATATGGTAATAGTAGCCACATGTGGCTGTTTAAATACAAATTTACATGAATTCAAATTTAAAAAAAATTAAAAACATAGCCTCTAAGTCCAAAACTATTTATTTTTGTCTTTCTTTCATCTGGAATAATCAGCAATCCATTTGGAATCTGCATTCAAAATAGATCTTGAATCCTGTCACTTTTCAACACTCCCCAAACTATCAACCTGGTATAAGCCACCATTATCTTTTGCCTAGATTACTACAATAGCCTCCTGAAGATATTAGATATTTCTGTCCTTGTCTGTGACTCCATTTTCAAGCCGCATTAAGGGTAGCTTGGAACATGACATACTTCTGTTAAATTCATCCAATGGCTCCCAGCTTCCCTTGCATTGGCCTCGTAGACCTCCCTTTATCTGGCCTAGTCTCCCTCTCACTCACATGTCTTCTTAATGCACCTAAACAAGGACAAACATATCTGCCTTAGCACCTTCACACTTGCTTCTTGCTTTTTCCAGGACTCACTTCTCACAATTCTCCCTACTTCTATCTTCATGTCTTTACTCCCTTGCTTTCCTTTAGTCTCTGCTCAAATATTCCTCTCTGGGACCTTATCACATTATGTAATATAATCTTTCTCTCACCCTAATTTATACTTTCAATAAAGAAAATCCTTCTCCCATTGATCTGATTTATACTTTGATAACTTTACAGATATTTTCCCTCATATATCAAAAATAATCATATTAATATTCTTACTTTACAAAAACCAACCATTTTATTTTATGACGTGCCTTTTCACACTACAAAATACAGTCTGGCTATTGTTCAAGATAATAAAGACTGACCTACATATTTTAACCTCATAATTGTTTTTTGTAAGTATATTCCATTATATAATGATACCACATTTGTTTCTGATTTAGGAGTATTAAAAATAGCACTGCAATGAACATTCTCTCTGTGTGTACTTATCTAGATAGATAGATAGATAGATAGATAGATAGATAGATAGATGAATAGATAGACAGACAGACAGACAGACATGACCCAATATTTTATCCATTTCAAATCCAAGTAGCAGAACTGATGTGACAAATGGTATACATATTTCCAATATGGATAAAGTATTACAAAATTCAACCTTCCTAATCTACTTGAAGACAGTAAATACAACTTTACCTTTTAAATCATTGCTAATCACTGTATAAGTTATTTAATGTTCTTTAGGTTCAATATTTTAGATGTCTTTTTTAACATCTTGCCCCATACCCTATTCGTTTGCCTACTTTTTTAATGAGTTGTTGTACATTTTTTCATTGCTTTACACAAGCTGTATGTACATGTAGATCTATAACATTTTATTATATACATACATAACATACATATATATATGTACAGATATGTATACATATGCATATATAAACACACACACATATATAGCATTTCTTTCAAATGCATTTAGGACCTTTACTACTTTTTTTTCCATTCAGAAGTTTTATATTTTAATAGTCAAATCCATTACCTTAATTTTATGATTTCTAAATTTTGTTATTACTAACGTGTTTTCTTTGGATACCTCATTTTTCTCTATGTATACGTATGTGATTGTTTGTAAATAATATAAACATACCATACATTTAACCATTCAAGCTCTTTACAATTAAATTGCAAGTTGGAGATTTAACTACCTCCCTCCTTCCCCACAGTGAATAATATAGAGTTGGTTTGTAGTCATTATCTCTTGAATTTAAATTAAATCTCTCAATGCCAGAGCCAGTTTCTTGGCTTTCTAGTTTTCATTTTCCCTACAAATTTGTCTCCCTATTTCCAATTGCATTTTTTTCCTAATCGTTCTTAGATGTTTACTTTTCCAGGATAGGAATTCTCGGTCAGCATGTAGATATTGAAGTTAATATGATCCTATGTTGGATTAAGGGAAGACTCTTGAAATTACATGTTCTTTTATCTCTGATACTTTTTAGGTGCAATTCTTTTAAGTAATTTTATAATTATTAATCTCCAGAGACCTACTATTTCTTTTTTGAGTAAATCGCAGTTTAACAATATGACCCATATATAAAAATTAAAACATGAAAATGTTCCATTGCTGTGTTCTTATATACTATGGAAATAAATTTAAATATATTTTATTACCCTACTTGTCTAAAAATACTTAAAACAATCTCAAAAGAATATGATTTAACTATTGCAAAAGAAAATCTCGTAAGGTCCTACATTTTAAAATGCTATTTTAAAAAGTAGAATGCGAAATTGCATTCTTATTATAAGTAAAAACACATGAAGAATACATGTAAATAAAAAAAAGAATATGTGTAAACAAAGAATAAAGGGATATGTAAATAAGATTATAATTATGTTACTAAAACAATGGGAAATGAGTGGATTTTTCTGTCATTTTTATTGTTTCCTTTAATATTAAATTGCTATTTATACAATAAGAAAAGTTTTGAAAAATTATTTTTTTAAATGAGTACCCAAAAGATTTTGGCTTTTAGGTGTTTGCTCCTGTGACCTTGTTATTTCACTTCTAAATCTACTACTTACACACATGCGCTCATGAGTCTGTTTGTTTGTCTTGTTCATTTGTTGCTTTCGGTTTTGTATCCTACATATGAGTGAAAGCATATGGCTCTCAACTTTCTCTGTCTTAGCATGATAATCTCAGGATCTATCCATGTTGTTGCAAATGGCAGTATTTCATCTTTTCTTATGGCTGAGTAATATTCCACTGTATATATGTACCACATCTTTATCCCATCATCTATCAAAGGACACTGGTTGTTTCCGTGTCTTGGCACCATGAACAATGCTGCTATGAACATCAAGGGGCAGACATCTTTATGGATAAATATTTTCAAATTTTGTGGATAGATACTCAGAAGAAGGAGTCCTGGGTCATGTGGTAACTTTATTCTTAATTTTTTTGTGGAGCCTCCATACTGTTTTCTATAGTGGCTGCACCAATTTACATTCTCACCAGCAGCGTATGTGGGTTCCTTTTTGATTATGCATTTCAATTTAAGTGTCATAAAAAGTATGCAAGGTTCTGTGTTTTTGGAAATTGTTATGTGGTATTATGTATAAACTTTGAATTATTAACAAAATTTTAAATGCATTATATAAATCATACAACCAAGGTAAAAGTACTACAGATAACAGATCTTTAAAAAAAAAAAGGTATTTCTATTATTTCTATAAGCTTTCATGTCCTAATGAAAATGTTTGATTTATTTTATTAATAATGTCACTTTTTTTTTTGTCTCAGTGATTCAATTTATGTTGTATTTAAGTATCAAGAATGTAGCTTTAAATATAAATTATTTCATAAAATAAGATTCTACTTTCCACCAAAAACTTTCATGAGCAAATTTTATTGTGGAGAAAAACTCTGATTGTAATAGTTCATTTAATAATGATTTATTTCTTCTCATGATTTTTATTTCTTCAAAGTAAGTTTTAAACTTCCTATGTCCTAAAAGATATTCTTCAGACATAGAAACAGATATTACCATACAGTGAAGTATTTGAGAATATATTTCATACATTTAGCAACTTGACTACAGAAGGAAAAGTGATCATACAATCAATTGATATTAGACTATACCTGTTCATTATTATATACATAGTTAGAACAACCTCAGCAAAGCTGTAATAGTTTCAGATAAGAACATTTATTCTGGATGAAAGTTGTCAGCAGCAAAATGGAGGGTTTCATTTGGAATATCATAGATTATAAATACACAGATATGTTCCCACATTTTCTCAATTCTAATACCGATATTTCTTCGCATTTTAACATATCTTAAATTAGGATGCATCCTACAATAGATTTTAAAAGAAACTTGCCAGCTATTTCTGTTTTTCCTCAGGAAAGCTGATGTTAAATCGATGGTACCTTTTACAGATATTGACATCTTAGAATTGAGGAAATAGTGTGTAAGCTGTGGCTTTCATAATGGCTGATGCTAGCAATAGTGCAAAGCAATATATTATCTCTACTACCACTAATTATTTTATTTTTCTGGAATGTGTCCATTTTAAGGATAGTTCAAACATTACATTTCCAATATAGGTTTAGAATAACTTCTTTTCCTTAGGAGATTTTTTTTTAAAGCCTTACCTCTCTTCTGAGCTGCAACTATGGAAAGGTTATCAAAATAATTTTCTTCTAAAGCAAATGTTATCTTAATGAAAACTATCTAAATATGAATTAACAAGTTTTGCATAACAACTGCTGTAAAATGGACAACTCTAGAGCCTTATATTTAATTGTTTAAATATTATTTTAATTGTTTAAATTAAAAGCTAGTAATATTGCTTGTTTTTACTTTCAAATTTGGATTTAATATTAAAACATGCTAGCTTATTCTCTTAAATATGAATTATAATGCTGAATATATCGCATTCATCATCAAACCCATTGAACAAAGAAAAACAGTATTGTATCAATAGTGATGTGTCAGGTGTTAGAATTAAAAGGAAAACCTAAGGAAAGGGAATCTTAACTGTAATTGAAAAATATATGGGAAACTATATATAGTAGAGTCAATACATGTTACCATCTATCACTTTTTAAAAAGAAACCAACAAAATCTTCACCGAAATAGCTATAATCTTATTCATCAAATATTTATTATTAAAATGGTTGTTCAGTTAGAATGCTTTTGCTACTTATCACCATTTAGGACTTGTTTTAAATACACTGATGTGGCTTACCAATAATTTGAATGGGCCAGTTGTATTGGATCACAATTAATTTATAAGCTTACTGTATCAAAAGTAGATTTTCGTTCTTATCAATATGTTATCTATTTCTTTATCTCTTTGTGTGCATTAGAAGCATGTGGACAGGAAATCTGCTCAGCTAGCCAGTTTTTATATACAATACCACAGATTTAAAAATTCAAAAAATCAAAACTAACTTAAAATCTCATAAAATTAATGGCAAGAGTTTTAGTGCACTGCTTTGAAATTTCCTGTCCCACACTATTACTTTAAAATTTTCATTATAGCAAAAAGACTGTGTCATCAAGTCAGCGGTCAGATGACTGTACTGTAACCTAGCCTTGTACTTTGTCTCCTTCTCACCGTAATTCTTGTGGAAATGCATGTAACAAAACCCTGCTTTTCACCAGGATCTTTTGGTCTAATCATCGCTGCATTCCAAACAATAGTTGTGTGAGGTCACAGTCACGACCTTTGAGTTTAGGAAAAATTACTGCATTCCTTTCTTCATGAAGAGTAACTGAAAATGGCTTGTGTTGTGAATATATTTTATCGTACCTCCATACTTTAGTAGTGAAAACACACGATATGTCAGAGATGGAAATAAAAGCACAAGACTCTCTGTTCCCACACCAAGTATGATAGATTATGTTTTCCTCCCTCCATAAGTTCTGATATTTTCTGGAAGATTTGAGAAGAAAAATTTATTTAACCAAGGAGCTATTAAAAACTCCATTTATTTTTTAAAGTACCTAGATATCATACTTTTTGAAAGAGTTTATACATCTATCCAAGGATTATAAAGTGAAAATAATAAGAATCTTCCTGACTTAAATTGGATAAAATGGAAGCCATACTAAAATTTAGAAAAAAAAAATTATTCTTTTCTTTCAGAATATTGGTACTAGTACAGGAAAAGCACTATAAAAATAAAAATAAAATAACAAAGCAAGGCTGCAGTGGCAGGGAGAAACTAGATGTTATAAGGTCAAAAATAAATTATCTGTGCATAAAAATCATGACAAATATTAGAATAAATACCGAGGAATAATAGTTTAACAATCAACATATGTTTATTGAAAATACAACATTCAAACAATATTCTAGGTGACTAGTTGCTTATAATGCTACATAAGACATAGTTCTGTTTTGTAGGTGTTTATTTTCTTGGGCAGGGTAAAGAAAAGCAAAATATGTATATGTATAACTAATATTAAGCATTTTTTAGAGAGTAGGTATGTTAAAATTACATTTGTTGAGTTTGGAGGCAAAAACAAAAGCTCAACTATAAAATTTTTCATATTTACACTAGGTCCACATAATTCTTTTACATATAACACATTTTCCTCAACTATATGTCAGCCCTCATTACTTTTTTTATTAATGTTTCAGAAATCCTGTATCCTCTCCTATCCTATTTGAAAGCCTGATAAAATAATGCTTTTCCATAACTGACTTCAGTGTATTCTCTATCAATAGCGAAACCAAAAGTGCCCATAACTATCTGAAGTCCACAATGCATGTCTTTCTGTGGTGTCCTTAAACATCTTACAAAGCTAACCCTGGCATATTAGTTAGATTTGCAAGTATCATATGTTACAAAATTCATCATACCCTGCCTTTATGTTACTTGAAGCCTATCTTTTAGTAAGTTACAAATGACAGACAATTTCAACAGCAATCAAACAGTGATATCTACATTTTACCCATTAATATTAACAGAAATCAAATATAATTTGAACCTGTAGGGTTGGAAAAATGATGTGAAGATGAAACATGATCATTCCTAAGATATCAGGGAATGAAACAGGGCACAACACTCATGCTAATGATCAGCTGCATGTTTAGGAACATGTGAAATCTGTTGGCAAGTATGTACCACAGTAGTTATCTGATAAGTACTGAGACTACAGGCACCTAGCATAAAAAAAGGACAACCAATTGACAGGACTACCTTAAAACACGAATAGAAGTACATTGTGATTTCTACTAACAGAGGAAATGAGTGGTGGTTCCAGCAACAGTCCTTAAGAGAGGTCATAATGAAAAGGAAAGAACTTCTGGAATAGACTCCGATACCTTTTTTTCTTTGCAGCCATGGACAACAGTGAGTTAGCAACAATATAGATGCATTTCAAGAGCGACAGCACAATCGATCATTCCCTTTCTTTTGCTTATATACATAAGTCAGGGTACATCAGAGATGCTGAGATGTCCCAGAGTGACACACTGCAGCACTTGCTCCCACTCAAACTGATTCTATCTGATAGACTTATCTCCTGACAGCTGACAGAGTGTCTTGCAACATCTGGTAATCCTTGGTGTGACTGTGTGAGCAGCTCCAGGATGAAGTTCTCTGAACTATCTGAAGCTCTGAGTATTGCTTTTACTTAAAAAAAAAAAAAAAAAAAAAAAAAAAAAAAAAAAATGACTATTTCAGTACTTTGAAAGATCTAAGTGGCTTATTCTCTCATCTTTCAGAAATTCAAACCACTCTCTTTACCTTTAAGCATAAAACTTCCCTTATAACTGTGTTTCTTATGTCTTTTTAACCTGCTGTTTTCTTTTGTGCTAGATTCTGTCCGATTGGAATAAAGGTAATGTCAAATCCTGGTAGTCCCGGGCAGGACTGTAATTGTAAGGCTATCTTCCAGTGTAGTTTCAATGACCTTATCCAAATTTGGACTAGACTACATTAGCCAATGGATTCTCTCTCAATAGCTCACTCAGCGATATAAAAACATATTCACAAGAACAATCTTGTCTAATCCCTTATCAAATATTAACAAATACAGTAAAAGACTGATGTGAAATCTTAAAGCATTTTATAAAATATAAAGCACTTAACAAAATCTCTGAAATTTTCTTTTTATCTAAATAAACCTAATTGAATTGCATGATAAACCTAAATTTTAATTGTTGTTTTAGTGGAATTAGAAAGGGTTGAATTCATATTACTTTAGTGAGGAAATTTTTGTGTAAATTGCATACAATTTTTATTCTTATTTTAAAAATTTTACTTCTCTAAAAATACAATTGATAATAAAAACTGAAAGCTAATGTCATCTTTTCTATTAACTTCTAATCACATTTTTTATTATAATGATTACATTAAAACTCATTTTGATTACACTGAAATTTCTATTTTTAAATGTTCACATTCTTCCTTAGAAAAAAAAAATAACATATAGATATATATTATGTGCTTTAAGAAGGATCACACAATTTTAGGTTTAAAATATTATTGTAAGATTCTTTTAACTGTTCCCTCTTCTTTGATTTATGGAGTGAGAATGCTGGGGCACAGAGAACACCTGTGACGCTCCCAGAGGCACACTGGGTTTTCCTATCCAAACTGACTTTGGTCCTGGTCTACTGACTGTCCTCTTTTCTATTTAACATATTTCATCTACAAAAGAGGCATTTATTTTCTAAGCTTAAAACCTGCTGTCATAACATTCAAACATCTGATTAGTGTTAAGTAAATGGATTCCCTTTACTGCATCTTACTTTGGAAAAAAGCAAAAACAAGAGACTTATTCCAGATAAAAACTGCGAATCTCAGTCAACTCAGTGGAACCCTGATTCCTGGGTTAGTCTGATATTTCCTACATTGATTTGCATGTTTAGTTTTCTCTCACACGTATTCTATTTAAAACTGACTTTTACTGAACTTTCTTATTCCTGACAACAGATTATAACAACCACTTTGATATTTTTTATTGTTAGCATTGTTATATCAATATAAAAGAACCATTATTATACAAAATATGCACATATTTAACCCAAATTACTAATGAAGGTAATAAACTAGGCCTATCTCTAAACTCCTCTATATTTTGTGTACAGTGCTGAGCCAGTCAATTCATATGTAATACTGGAGATAGCTCTTCAGATAAAAATACTTCACCAAGTATAATAATAACACCAAGGTTTATTTGCCTTATGAAATAATGGGTCATATAGTTATGATAAAAATCTTAACTAGTGCTCATATTGAGGATGTTCCTATGTTAAAAAAGAAAAAAGAAAGAAAAAAGAAAAAGAAAAGGAAAAGAACAACATTGAGTATAGAACTAAAAAGGAATCCGTTAACCTGATGACTAGAAATAGTAGAGTTTGAAGTTGAAAGTAGATGGAAATATAAAGATGAAGACTCCACTTTGATATCCTGTGTATCAGTGTTTCTTAATCAGTTGGGGCCTTGATTCTCTTTGAGACTATTACAAAGCAGCATGAGTACATGACCTAAAATGAAAGTAATGCTGAACCTAGACATTTTACTTATTTAAGTCATTTAGAAAGCTTATTTCTTCACATGGACAGAGTTCATTATATAATCTTTTTAAGTAACTGTGTCTTTATCTTTTTATTTTTCATACAATTATTTGCTTCTTTCTAAAAAATAAAATTATTCTAAACTTTAAAGTGAAACAAACAAAAAAAAATCTACAAATTTTATTTATTCACAAAAGTAAATTTCTGTGCGATTCTGCAAGTTTATTTTCTTTAAAAATAAGCTGAAATATTCAAATTTTAGACTTAGTTTTGATAACACGTATGCCAACTGTAGTATTCATACATGTAATACTTTTAATTACAAAAGCAATGGAGCTATATAATAGTTTCCTCCACTCTCACTCCCCAGGGACACCCACTATTAACATTTTGATGTATCATGAAAAATTTGTCCCTAAGAACCAAAAACCCTGCATGGGTCTATTTACACATAATTATAGCTAGTGTTTTTAAATAAAACTGGAATCATATTCTTCAATAGTATTATAATGTCATTGGTTTCTTTCAACAATACCATGTGATCGTTTTTGACTTTTTATTTTCACATGAGTTAAAAAACCTTGACTATAAAGTCCATGTAATTTAAAAATATATTTTTAAAAACCCATAAGACTGGCATTCCTATGGCACACCCTGCTGGAGGGTTAGAGCCTCATGTCAGAGGACCACATGTCTGTAAATGGAAGCCATGCTCCATTATTTTCTTTGTCCTTAAATCAAGACTATCTTGAGTGGGGAGGGAAAAAACTGGCATAGATGATAGAGACTATGTTCATCCTTCTGACGAACAAATCAAAGTTGTGATGGAAACAAGGAGCAGCAGCAAGGAAAAATCACCTGGAATCTAGATGAACAAGCCATATAACTAGGGAGAAATCTAAAAAAGCACACTGCAATGGCAGAAGGTAGGACAGGGCAAGGACATGGGGCTGCCCGTCTCAAGGGGCTGAGTGAGATGGAAGCTGCAGCAGTGGCAGCACCAGAAACCTCTTAAAGGGGCCGTGTCTACAAGTGGATTTCCACAGTGACCCACCTGCTCACTCTGAGCACCAGTGCTGATTTCACTGAACACAGGGGACACCAGGGACTTATAGGGAGGCATTGTTGGAGTGAGGGCTGAGGTGAGACTTGCTCTGTACAGAAGTGCCAGTGGTATCCATTGTTCCCTGTTGAGCCCTCCCTACTCCCAGTGCACGGACACAGCATCACCATAGCTGTGACTTTACCAAACTGGATAACAGAGGTCACTCTGCCCAGAGGCTTCCCTGAAACCCCACCTCCCTCAACTCACAGCCCCACTCAAACCACATCCAGGTTTATCCTCAGTGACTCAGGTACTCCTTGCCGATCAGCACCTAGACTTGTACTGGAGCCAGCTGGCTTCAGTCTCTGGTGTACCCTTTTGAGGCAACTATAAGCACAGCATCTGTGGATTGCTTGCTGAATCTTTAACAGATGGCCCCAGAGGGGTAGGGGCTTGGGCTAAATTTGGCCTGCAGCTGAACCCTGCTCTGGACTATGCCACTGGACACCTTCACAAACCCACACTAATAAGACCAGGAGACTTAAGAGCTTTGCTTAGTACAGACACAAAAAGGCAGCCAAAATGGGAAGACAAAGAAGCAGAAACCACATGAGAGAATAGAACAAAGATCCAGATATAATGGAGTCAAGTAATCTAACAGATGCAGAGTTCAAAACACTGGTTATAAAGATGCTCAATGAACTTTTGGGAAGTGTAGATAAATTCAGTGAAAACTTCTACAAAGAGATAAAAAAAGAAAAACATAATAATTGAAATGGAAATTATAAAAGGGAACCAGTCTGAAATGAAGAACACATTATCTGAGATGAAAGGTATATTAAATGGAATAAACAAAGGAATAAATAAAGTGAATAAAGAAAAGATCAAATGCCCTATCTAGAGGATGGGAAAGCCAAGGGCACTCAATCAGAATGGCAAGAGATAAGATGCCCAGACTATAAAAATAATTTAAGGGAGCATATAGGACACTATTAAGGGTCCAAATATCCATCTGTTCGGCATAATGGAAGAAAATCAAGATGTTGAACAGCTGTTTGAAGATATAATGATGGAAAACTTCCCTAATCTGGTGAAGAAAATGGATGTAAAACCACACAATGCTCAAAGAGTCCCGAAAATCAGGATCCAAAAAGGCCCGCACCAAGACACATCATAATTAAAATGCCAAAGTTTAAATACAAAGAAAGAATATTAAAAGCAGCAAGAGAATGACAGATAGTTACTTATAAGGGAACACCCATAAGACTGGCAGCTGATTTCTCAAAAGAAACAGTGCAGGACAGAAGGGCTTATCAAAAAATGTTTGACAGGATGAAGATCCAGGATCTATAACCAAGAATACTTTATCCAACAAAGCTATCATTTAGAGTTGAAGGACAGATGATAAAGAGCTTCCCAGACAAAAATAAGCTAAAAGAATGTATCACCACTAAGCCAGTTTTACAGGAAATGTTTCTTAAGAAGAAACAAAAATGTATCAAAAACAGGAATAAAGAATGGTAACAACTACATTCCTATCAATAAGTACCTTAAATGGAAAAGAATTAAGTGCTCCAACCAAAAGATAGAGTGACTGGAAGGATAAGTAAAAAAGACCCTTACATATTCTGCCTACGAGAGATTTACTTCAGATTAAAAAATACACAGAGACTAAAAGGAAGGGGATGGAAAAAATATTGCTTTGATGGACCTATAAGGTATTTAAGTCAGACAGAAAGGTAAACACTATGCAATTTTATTTATATGCAAATCTAAGGAATAAAAACAACAAACTAATCAATAACAGACTCATAAATATAGTGGACAATTTGGTGATGTATAGAGGGGAGGGATTTGAGGAGCTGGGAGAATGGGCTGAAGGTTTAAAGAAGTACAAATCAGAGCATGGCATAGAGAATGCAGTTAGCATTAATACGTTGGCTAGGTGTAGGGTCAGGAGAGGGAGGGAGCAATTGGGATCATTTTATGAATTATATAGATGTCTAACCAATGTACTGTATACTTAAAACTAATTAAAATTAATTTTGAAAATATTATACTGACCTATATAGAAAGTTTCAAAAAAAAAAAATATCTTCAGCAAGTTCTTCCTTGCTGTTCCTATGTCGTTAAGAAAGTATTATGAATTTATATTTCATATATAAGGTCACCTAATAATTTACCTTCTAAATGATTTACAGGTTTAAGGTGTCTGTACAGAGTTTGCAGATGATAAACCAGCAAGTCTTTACTGATTTTGATCCTGACCTACATGAAGCTTAACTTTTCTAGCATGGGTAGATCTGAACTGACGTCTGTCCTGATCTCTTCCTGAACAGTGGCAAAGAGTTCATATTTGTTTTCAGTATCACTATACTAATGACCACAAAACCTTAAAGGTGATTTTATCTTATCGTTTAGCCAAATAGTCCAAGCATTATTAGACCAATTCATTCTCCTTATAATAGCCTGAGAATTATGCTGCATCTTTTTTCCTAAAAAAAAAAAAAATAAAACATAAAAAAAAAAAAAATTTGCTTGAATTTCAACCAGGTACTCCAAGTTGTTTTCTTGAAAGTCTTAGATATTCCACTATATTTCATTTCTTAGCAAAAGTCTTAAGAAGGTTCTAACATTAAATATGTTGACAAATGTTAATGCAGCAAATATGCTTTCAAGAATTTTTGTCAGAATCTCAGATGACAAAGCAGTTCATGAAAAATCATGAAGGAGAGCTTAAGCTTCCTCTTTTATCAAATAACAAAAATCAGATATGATGTCAAGCCTGTAATAGTTTCCACTGTACACAACAATATGAGACTTTTCTTTCAATTGGTGTTTTCATTGGTGACATTTCTATTTTTTAAGAAAATAAATTATCCCTAAAATTTTCAAAAGAGCCTTCCCCAAAATTATTCTTTGTTAATGGTGTTAGTATGCACATAACTGATAGATGTTATTAGCTCTTTCATATACTTGTCAAAGAGAAATTGTGCAGCTTTAATTTCCTTTGATATTCAAAATATTAGATGAAATGTTACTGATCTGAGATGAATGTGAAGGAGGCTTTTTTTCAAAATTTCTTTATCTGTCTGACTCCCAAAGTTCAGCGAGCTGAGTTTTTTCCAGGGCACCAAGAAACTAAAGTATCTCAAATTGCCTGTGATTAAAAAAAAAATTGTTAATGCAATAAGCAACACTGTATGATACATAGTGATATGTGTTTTGTTTTAGAAAATCTGCATATCAAAACAATAAGGTGATAGTTGTTGTAGATCAGGTCTTTTTCTCATAATAAAGCACATAACTTTCAATGTACTTATTAATTAAACTTTTTGTACTTTGGGGTAATTAAAAATTCACATGGAGTTATAAGAAATAATACAGATACCTTATGTATCTTTACCCAGTTTCCCCCAGTGGTGACATCTTGCAAAATTACAATGCAATATCTCAATCTGGATATTGACATTGATACAGTCAAGGTACAGTACATATTAGTCATATGGATCCCTTATGTTGTCTTTTTATTACAAACCTCCTTACATGTCTCACTCTTCATTCCTGAGACCTGACAAACACTATTCTCTGTGACAATAATTTTTTATATGCAACAATGTTATACAACAGAATCATACAGTGCGACTTTTTAGAATGAGCTTTTTTCATCGCAATTCTCTGGACATTCACCCAAGTTATTGTATTTTAATAGCCTGTTTCTTTTGTATTGTTGAGTAGTGTTCTAGGTTATGAATATACCACAGTTTATTTAACCATTCTCCTGTTGAAGGACATTCATTCATTTCCAATTTGTGCTAATACAAATATAGTTGCTGTGAATATTTATGTATATACACACTGTTATGTGAACAGTTTTATTTATCTGAGATAATGCATTTTTGTAATGGATAGCTGTCAGAGATCTTCGGCTTTGCTGAGTTAATGTAACCTTTGAGATCACTTTTTCCAAGGGAGACAAAAAAATGCAGTTTTTGTGCCCTTTCTCATCAGTGATATAAATAAGACCATAGGTTTATCACTGAGAATTCTTAGTTACAAACAAGAAACACTGATCTTCCCTGATTAAAAGAGAAAGGAAATATATTGAACAATTTTAGAGTAGCTCTCAGAATCAACAGTTAGAAGAACTGGGTTCCCAAAAAGCACAGGAACAAAAATGTTAACATCCCCAGGATCTTAGCAAAAATCTAATAGAAGAAGTATAACAAAGATACTACTACCACCATCTGATAACAGTGGACTCTGATTCAGAAACAGCTGTCCAGGACTCCGCAAACCACTCAACAATGGTAATGATGCTAATACTGTTCTTACAAATTAGATTACGCTATCAACACCTCCACAAATGCCAAAGTGAATCTCTCATTATCACTAGCACACAGTCATACACACACACACACACACACACACACACACACACACACGTGTCTATATATACATGCATACACATATACATATGTGTATGTGTGTGTGTGTGTATTCTAAGTAACCTACAAAACATCCCCCAATCAAGAATCTCAAAAAGAATAATGCACAGAATTTATGGCACCTTTTTTTGATTAATGTTTGAATTGATGGCTTTAAATTTAGGGTCACTTTACTGAAAAGATATGCACAGCTTGAAGAAAAATATACTGAACATATTATATAACATGCAATTTACCTATTATATAAAATCAAGTTCATTCTATAATAAAAATGAAATAATAAGGGTTGGGGAAAAGATAATGTGGAAAATTGGAACCCTTATACGCTGCTGGAAGAAACGTAAAATGATACAGCTGCTTTGTAAATAGTCTGGCAGTTCCACAAATGGTGACACATAGAGTTACTGCATGATCCAGAAATTCAACAACTAGTTATAGAGCCAAGCAAATGAAAACTTACATCCACACAAAAACTTGTACACCAACGCTCATAGCAGCATTGTTCAAAAAAGCCCTAAAACAGAAACAACCCAGATGTCCATTGACTGATGGATACATAAGTGTGGCATATACAATGCAATGAAATATTATTTGCCAAAAAAAATAATGCAGTACCGATTCATGCTACCATGTGGATACACCTCATAATATTATGCAATGTGAAATAAGTCCATCACAAAAGACCACATATTGCCTAGTGTCTGCCTATGGCTGGGGTGAGGAGAGTGCAGATAGGAGTGAAATTAGTTTATGATAATGGTTGGACAACTCTTTAAATCCTAAAAATCATTGAGTTGTACATTTTAAATGGTTGAAATTTATGGTATGTAAATTATATATCAATAAAGCTGTTAAAACAACTAAAAATAAGTACATTGTTTTCTGACTTTGAACACACTGTATATTTCCTCTCTATACATTACTACACATGATAAACAGATATAGCTATTGATACTTGTATTTTCAGTCTCATTTTTAATCAACCATCTTGTTGACTACAAAGATTGTAACAAGACATAAACCAAGTCATCATAACATTTTGGAAGTTGTAAAATGTGATTCATCTACCTGCCCCTAGATTCTCTTTCCTCTTATCTCTTCCATGACCTTTTCTAGCAATTATGTGCACTGCCTTTATATTTTTTAAATGATTAGTATATTCTCATTGTCTCTACTTCCAGACCTCCCAGTAATTTCTGAACTGCTGCAATGTGGTTTCTGACCCTTTTCTGACCCCGTCACTCTATTGAAACCCTTCTGCTACCTTAAATTGACAAATTACTCTCATTTTTCTTTATGACTTTGCATTATTTAACATGTTAATCACACACTACTTAATCAACTCCTGCAGCATCTTAAGCAACGCTCACTCCCTTGTCTTCTTCCACTACTTCGACTAATTATTCCAAAGTATATTTTCCTATTTCGCTTCTATCTATTTTTAAAGAGCAGGTGTTCCCAAGGACTTCATTCTTAGTTTTTCTTTCTCCTGCTATTCAGTCTTCCTATTTGATCTCATTCATCCCAGGTCGTCAACTCTCACCTACTAAGATATTAACACACTCATAAATCCGTGTATCTGCCTAAGTCTCTTTCAGTAACAACCAAGATAACAAAT
This sequence comes from Rousettus aegyptiacus, assembly GCF_014176215.1. Lineage (NCBI taxonomy): Eukaryota > Metazoa > Chordata > Mammalia > Chiroptera > Pteropodidae > Rousettus > Rousettus aegyptiacus. The sequence goes on from NW_023416286.1 coordinate 31,229,324, forward strand.
AATAACAAAACAGTAGTGGTCAGATTGGGATTTAAACCAGGTCATTGTCTTCGGAGCCACAGCTAAACTATATTTTGGGCTCTAAACTTGTAATTCAAATGGTTTAGTGAATATGTCAATATTCCTCCACTTAAAACTGGAAAATAACATAGGAAATGTGTTTTGCTCAAAACCTTTTCCTTTTATTCAATTCCTTAACAGCACACAGTCCTCAGTCATCTTAACCAGAACCCTGGGTTTTATTTTAAACTCCAACCTCTACCACATCTAAGCAATCTGTAATTCCAATTAAATTTACCTACTGAATATGTATCCAGTCTCTTTATTTCTCTCCATCTGTAGTACCTGTTTCTTGTTTCAGGAACCTCATCATCTTTCTATTAGAATAGTGCAAGGCTTCCTAAAGATTTCTGCTTCATTACAATTGTTCTTATACTGTGGTCAATGTACAATTTTGCTGAAATTATACTTTTGTCCACTCTCTTTCAGACTCTTTATATTCTATTTTGAAGAACCTGCACTTTCGAGAAAGAATCATTTTTCTTAGCCCCATCTGTGTTTTCGCACTCGCTGGTCTTTCCAGATATAATTTAATGTCATCTCCTGTAGAAAGCTTTTTCTGACCACAGAGTGCTCTGATTAACCCCTTACCTCCCACTGTGCTCCTTTCCCATCTGAGAAGTCTTTTACCTTGTAGACTCAGCATGAGCTTTGAAGCCATGCCCACTTGCCCTAGGAACACATTTTCTATATGTCAGATATTGAAGAATTAATTGAAAACCATTAGCTTTCCAGTTTTCACATCTATAAAATGATTATACTAATACCTACATCAAGTTTTGTTGGGAAGATACTGTTATTATAAATAGTCCCTAACATAGTATAAATACTCCAAAAATACTAGATATTATTGTAGTCTTCTAACAAACTGGAGAGTTGTTTTATATTTCCCTCACTACAATGATTGAAATTTATTACTCCTATGAATTCTCCGGTCTATTGCATAAAAGGTGCTTAATGATTTTTTTGATGTACAAATGAAGTTTTGACATAAATGTTTTCAAGTTAAAGATATTCATAGGTACATATTTATATGTAAATGTACATATCTACTATTATCCAAGATGCTAACATGTTCCTTATACGTCTTCATTTTTAAAATGTTAAATTCTGAAATATCAAATTTTTAGACAGAATTGATACCCAAAAGCCAGCCATACCAATGTTTGTTCTCGACAGAAAAGAACAAACACAGATACCATGAGGTAGAATAACCAGGCAGATTCCTGGATTGTGAAGAAAGCCAGCAAGGCAGGAGAAGGCTGAGTCACAGGGAGAGTGTGTGGAGAGGCTGGCAGAGTCTAGAGCTGGAGGAGGATTCCAGGTTTTATCAACGAGTCATCGGAGCTCTAGGAGAATCTGGGGTAGATACCAAATATTATATTTCTTGGTGAAATATGTGCTGTAAAAGGAGAGTAGAAGCATAAAGATGACTCAAGATGCTATTGCAGTGGTTGAAGAAAACTATCTTATAGGGATAAAGCATCTTCGATGTGAGTGCACAGCTTTTTACCATCATATTGGATTCAATTTGCTATTTTTTCAGAGTACTAAAATTTCTATTCATTACTACATTTGTCAAACAATATTTAATGAATGTCTATTCTGTGACAGGCACTATGTCAGGTACTTAGACATAGCGGAAAACAAAACAGATAAAAACAAGTCATCTTCTGGGATGTTCATTCTAGTAGGGTAGTGGCGGTGGGTGACAAACAGAAAACAAATAAATTAGTGAAAAAAATGATATGTTTGAGAGCGACAAATTCTAGAAGGACATTAAAAGCCATGATATGTGACATACTGGAATTTAAATAGGTTGAGCAGGGAAGTCGTCACTGAGAAGGTTACGTTTGAATCAGGATTAGACTGGAGGTAGAAGCCAAATCATGAACATGTTTTTGGGAAGAACAAACTGATTGAACAAATGCAGAGGAAAACTACATGTTCTGACCTAGGTTTCCATAGGGGGATGTGCATCATAATCATTTTAGTTCTTCTGATGGTCCCCAAACCTGCTATGTTCCTATGTCTGGAAAGCTTAGGACAGTGAAACTGGAAGCCCCAGCTTATACTTCCAAACACACCCAGCAGAGAAAAGGTGAATTCTCTTTCTCCCTCTTCTGTTGATCTAGAATATCCAGCTTCTGCCCTCGGACGTTGGAGCTCCTGGTTCTTAGACCTCCAATTCTCAGGGCTTTGGATTACAATTGAATTATACTACTGGCATTCCCGATTCTCAAATATACATATGGTAAAATGTGAGCCTTCTTGGCTTCCAAAATTATGCAAGATAATGCCATAATAAATGTCTTATCTATCTATCTAACTATCTATCTATCTATCTATCTATCTATCTATCTATCTACCTATTTATCTATCATCTCTCTGTCTATCTGTCCATCTTTCTGTCTATCATCTACTCATTCTATTGGTTCTGTTTCTCTGGAGAATCCTAACTAACACAAACCTGTTCTGTCCTCTTTTTAGTGTATTATTTTAGAGACATACCAAAATGATATTAATACCTCAAAAGGTTTATAAAAATATAATTTCAGTTATTGCCTACAGTTCTCTTGTTTTCTGTGAACCTCAGGTCCAATGGCAGCTTGTCATATAAATAATTATCAGTCACCATGTTGCATTCAGAATTCTATCTCCCCCTGAAGACTAAGACTCCCTCTCTGGGCCATCCTCTTTATGCTGAAATTTTATTCCTGCAGGATGATTTATCCTGTAATTAATAAATCAAAAATAAATCAAATATAGGCTTAAATCATAAATAAATCAAATATAGGCTTAAACTGAAATCCTTGTGCAGATAAATGAACGAGAAATGACATGCAAATAGGCATTTGTTTTGTGCACCAAATAAAATTATATAGGTGAACGATGTATAAGCCATAAAAAAGGTTATCAATAGATATTAGCAACGATGAACTGAGCACTTACCAGTTCTCCATTTTTATCTACTTGCTCCAGGATAAATGCTAAAGGCTCAGGACTAAGTAAATCATGCTACTAGTGTTATTTGCTTTTAGTGCAGGCACATCGTTCTAAAGGCTATCCACCTCATAATGACCACCCAATGTGTTCTCATTGCTATAACTAAGATTTCACTTTCATCTTCATTCCAAGGTCCTATGTTTATAATCTACTTCACATTTCCACTTCCTCCATTTTCCTACTTTGTTTCCTGGAAAATATTATGTACTTAATAAATGGTCACTAACTGGACGACATATTACTTAAATAAAACACTAGGTAATTCAATTATAAAGAGTCCTCATTAATAAATCTGTCAGCCTTCCAGCCTCAGCTATGGTATACGGATTTTATTTGAATGGCCGCTGTACTTTATCATATCCTCCAGATACTATAAAATGGCACTGTGATTTTTATCGTATGATGTTATGAGAAAAATGAAATAAAATGTCACTAATTTCTACTTCATTAAATTTGGGATTTGCGATCATTTAACATGTTCTGGCCCAAAGGCTAGCTTTAATAATATGATAAACAAATGAGTAGCTTAAAGTATGTAACAGGAGGAATGGTAAAACCCCTCGGAAAAAGCACATTAATTGTTATATGCCATCTGATGATACTAATTATAAATACAATTAGGTTGAGTACATCTACTTTGAAGTATGTTCTGCTTAGTAATTTAAACAAACAAACAAAAACCCCATGGATATCTTTTTAAATTATACTTGTCATTTAATCATAGCAGATATTTCATTTATTCCTAATAGTCTTTTATGTAATCATAAAAATTATAAGCTAGAAGAGACATTATAAATAATGTAATGCAAACTCTCATTTTGCAGATGTGGAAATTGAGGCCAATTGAAGTAATTTACTGGCATTCCCAATGCAACATCCTATTGATGTTTCAGCCTGGTCTTCTCATTGCAGAGTTAGTACTGTCCCATGATACTTCTGTCATCCTTTCTTCTAATTAAAACAAATAAGTGAAGTTTCAATTTAGTTAAAGCACTTTTTGAAAAAAAAAAAAAAAAAGGGAACATTTGGCCTGTGCTTCACAATCTTTAAAATAAAGGGAGACTAGCTGGTTCTAAAATTGTATCAGATGCTAAAACTAAATAATCTACCTCCTATGAACTCCCAGAACAATTTTTTGTAACTTTCTTTAAAAAGTCTCACTCTCTATCATATTCTACAGATACAGGATATTACAAAACTTGCACAAGATAATAATTACTCTGAAGGCAAGTAGTTCCCTTAGACACTCATTAACTATTTGTAGAAAAAGATACAAAAATTATAAATCCACATTTTTTTTGAGTAGGTGAACATATTTAGGAAAAAATGCTGATTTTAAATCTAAAATATTTCATTGGGTCTAGGAAAAACAGATTTCTCCTCCCCCCGCCCTCCCTCCCCCCGTACACATTTTTCAAATTATCTTAAATTGAGCTTTTGGATTTAAAGAACTAGATACAATCTAGTTTGTACTAACAGGAAATACGTGATTTGGTTTCATTTTTTAAAAATATTTTTAAATGCTATTATATCTTTACATACCTATATACCTAAATAGTACCTCCAGTGGAAATATCAATAAAGTTTTACTCATAAATACTTTGATTGATGTAAGCTTGTTTACTCATTAAAACCAAAATATACAAATATATATCATAGCAGTTACTTGAAATACATTTGTCTTTAAGTGTGGCTAGCTTTTGATTGATTATATTACTTAAAATTTAAAAAAAAATTAAAAGGTGAAAAAATGCTTAAAATTAGAATAGAGAAAAGTATGTATCTTAAAGTTTTAAAGATTATATTCTGTAAAAGTTATGTGAACTAATTTAACTTTGAGATTTGTCATACAACACAAATAAGGTTTCTGTACATTTGACAAGTCAGCTAGAGTTAAAATAAAATATTTACTCACAGGCATGATATCATATTTTGAGAAGATTGCAAACAATTAAAATTTGATTGGTGGTTACAGTTTCATCAAATTATTCCAACAACTACTAATTTTAGTAATAACATTTTTTTTTTTGTATGACAGAGATCTTTCAAAACACTAAATTCCTTTTACTCCTTTGGATTTAATCTTTCCCTAAATACAAGCTATGGGTTGGCACAAGATATATTTATTTTCTTGAAAAAGAAAGTCAAAAAGAAAGTCAAGTACCTATAAAATTATGATCTATTGACTGAAGTATGCATAGTTAAATTTTAACTACCTCTGTTAAATTTTTATTTTGAAGCTCTTAAAGTCATGGCACCAATGAGAGAGCATGCCAGAGTTACAATTTGCCCCTCTGTGGCTATAGAAATGATTGAAATGGCATCAGGGTCAAGCCTGTGGTTGGCAGAACAGGAGTGGGAGTTATCACATCTCTCATTTAATATCAGTGTATTGGTGCGTTTCTGGAAAATGAAAAACTGCTTTATTGAGCTGTCTCCAGACATGAGTAAAAGTACCGTGCATGCTGCCAGCTCTTTGCTGGAAGCCCTAGTAAGTACTTGAGGTGGAAGAACAACACAGACAGTTGCCTTCCTGCTTCTCACAACTTTGTTTTATCCTTTACTTCTGGTCAAAGCCACACATCTGCAGTACTCTTTCCTGCCATTTAAATATCTTGGACATTCTCCTTCTTTTATTTATTTTTTCTCTAACTTGCCATTTCTTCCCTGTTTTCATCCACTCTTCTCCCTTCTGTTTCCTTCATTTTCTTAAAATATAAGAAAAAGTGTCACACAATTAATGTAAGCAATGTTTCCCATTTTCTCCACCAATATTTCTCTCATTAAATAAGGAGAAAGCTTCAATTCAGAGACTTAGGGGGAATGAAGAAATTATTTGAATAAAAAGCATAACCCTATGTAACCAGTTGACTTGTAAAGATCTCTTTTATGCATATTTTTTTATTGTTATTGTTAACAGAAAGTACCAAAGGCTAAATAGTGCTAGGGAGGAGATGGAAAAATCTGCTTAAAGAGTCCATGAGCCCATCATCCAGGAAGAAAGGACCAAATTCTTATGTTTCTCCTTGAGATTCAATGTTAGAGAAAACTGTTAAGGCAGTGTGTTTTTAACAAGTACTAGTAGGAACTATATGTAAGAATAAGTAAAAACAATAAGGCCAAGAAAATAAAGCAAATCATTAGTATATAGAAGAGACTAGGGACAATGATTGGTCGGTCATGGTACAGAGCAGGGCTCTGAGGGTAGGGGACAACTATGAGCTTAAGAGGTGAAAATATTTGTTCACTCAACTCTTCTAAATCAGTCTGCTAGCATGAGGAAATATGATTATTTTTAAAGAATTGAAACTTTGGGAATCCAGATCATTCTTTCTATAAAGTATTCTAAGTGTAATTCTAAGGGTAAAGAAAGCGTTCTTCCTTAAATACTGAGGAATTGCTTCAAATATATGGGAAAACTTTAGCCACAACCATTTCCTGGAGCATACCCTAAGGAAGCACATAGAATATTTCTGGGGGGCTATGTGGCCTTCAAGGCCATTGTGTCAGAAGCCATATCTGCCAACTCACCGTTGAAGTATGAAAGCTCAGCACTGAACACAGCACATAGAATGTACCCAATAAATGTGTTTAATAAAAATTTGAGTAAAGGCAGAACATTCTCAAGACGGAGCGGTGAGGGGCAGGAGAAAGCTCAGACGTATTTAAACTCCAAGCATATTTTTGCTAAACTATTATAGGAGTAAAATGTCTTCCTCTGGTATAAGCAAACACATTTCACAATAAACTTCTTCTTTTAATGTGAAATATACTTTGGACACATCAGTTCTGTTTCTTGGCTCAAATTCTCACATCTTAAAAAATGGGAACATGGCATTTCCAATCATATATATTTTTTTTCACTCAGGCTAGTTTATGTTAATCTTTCCATTACCTGTAATAACTAAATGGTATGATTATAAATAGCAGAGTTAGAAACTCCTTATATCTCAAAATGTGTTAAATAAATGCATTTTGGTTTGGTAAAACCACTAGTTTTTTTTTTGTTGTTGTTGTTGTTGTTTTAAGGATGACTTTATAATGCCTTTATTTCAACATGGGAAATTTTAAATTGCAACTTTATCTGATGTTTGAGTTCATACATAGATTTTTTATTTAATCATGCACTCTAGGAGTGAGAGATTTGAAAGAGCATCCAGTCCAATGCCCATATTTTACAAATGAGGAGAACAAAAAAAAAAAAAAACAAGATAGAAGAGCTTCTCCCGAGGGCACAGGACAAACTGAGGGTACAACCTGGACTAAAATATGAATTACGAACTGAACACAGAACTTATACATCTACTTCTAAACAGCACAAATTAAAATAAAGACTATATAAACACTATTTTATGGGACGCTTGCTATGAAAAATAACATAGATATATATATACATATATATATATATATATACTCTAGATAAGGTATCTTTTTAAAAATTTTTAAATAGTTAATATTGAAAATTTGAATATCTTTTTTCTTAGGCTTTATGTCAAGGTAAATGTTAAAAAATAAAAAAAAATTTCAGAATAAATATTTAATTATTACCATACCCTATATTAAAGGAGACAGTGCATCAACTAAGGTTGGAAATGCCTGGGAACTTTCCTAGGTCTGGAAGAGCTCATAGATGAATACAGAGTTAGCATGAAGGGGATGTGGCTGAGAACTATACAAGAGTAAGGCCCACAGTCATGTCACTACTGTATTTGTGCTCTCAGCACAACCCCACTATATACATGCAGATCTGGCAAAAGCAAAATTGGGAGGTGGAGTAATAGTGTACAGAAAAATTATGCATTTGTGTTTAAACATGCTTTTCTCATCAGTATATGACCAAATACAAGGTCTAAGGAAGGATAAGAAAGAAATGACAAAAGTTGAAACCTTATAAATCACAGGATCTCCAAGGAAGAAGATATGAAGAAATACATATCAAGATTTCTTACTGATTCTTTAATCATCTGGACCAAAATAATGGGATTAGGGGATACGTTGATGAAAATGGGATTTCTCTTAAAGTAATCAAGTTATTACAGAAATCTGGCACTTCCTAGATAATGGAAACAAGCACGATTACAATAAAATTTTGTATCAGCTGCAACATAACCTAATTATTCATGAATTGATTTTATAGTAATACTTCAAATCACCATTTTCTCTCTGTCTTGTTGTGTTTGATTATTTCTTTTTGCTTATTTATCTCTCAAAAACTAAGGAGAGCAAAGATGTAAAAATAAAGATGATAAATGTATCACTTTTTTCAGATATCATAAATTTTGGATGAGAAATAGATAAAAATTAGTCAATTCTCTACTGACTAGTAGAGATTTTCTGAAGTAGAAAAAATAAGACATATTTTAAATAGATATAAGTATTATTTAAAACAACATTAAGTATGATACGATGCTGAGTAAAGGGTGTGAGTTTTCGAATAAGTAAATTTTAATTAACAAATATTTTTTGCCTACAAATTGCTGCTCCAAATGTGATATCAAACCATCTTTTCTAAAATATGTTTTATATTCTTAAGCCACAATGTTTACAAAACACTTTTATTTTTTGTAATAGTGAACTTTCATTTAATATCAACAAATTATTACAAATATTAAGTTAATATAATGTGAATTACTAAAGTTATGCTTAAATTTTGCCACAGCATTATAAATTTGTTTTCCAGTTCTCAGTAGTATTTGTAATAAAAAAAAATATGCTATTTTGTGCCATAAAATCATACAAAGGTTTTCTCTCCCTCTCTCTCCTCTCCCCTCTCTCTCTCTCTCACACACACACACACAGATACACACACACAGACACACACACAGACACACACACACACACACACACACACACACACACACACACCCCATAACACCCATTTAGGCAACAAGAAATTTAGCAAAATGTCTTATTGTCCTCTACTTGTACTTAAACTGAAAGTTAACAATTAGAGGAAAGCAGAAATTATTTCTCTATGTATGTTGAGCAACTTCTACCAAAAATAAGCTTCCTACTGTTAGACAAAGAAATGATTAATAATAGAGACTTTTACGGCATTTGATGGGGCATGTATCCTTAAAAAAAAAAAATTTTTTTAAATTAAGTCTCCTTTTAAAGATTCTGAGTACTTTCAAAATAGGTACTGTGACAAGAATAAAGACTCTATAAACCTTTGTTTAATCAGAGAATTAAGCTTGAGGGAGTCACGTTTTCTATCTTCAAATGAGCCTGTTCGATGTAACATAGTATTACTTCATTTCCAATATGGCCGCCAAGCCTCGAAGTCACTTTCTACTAATTTGATGTTTGTATATGTGTTTGTTCGTTTGTTTTGTTTCTTGGGAAATTATACTTTTCTGGAAGTAACAACATGTTCTCTTCCAATCTGGTTGTTCTCTGAAATATTTTATTTTCCAGTTCATCAGCATATTTTATCTTAACAGTCAAAACATTTTAAAGTGTTATCTTTAACATATTCCTTTACTTACAAGCTACATCAGAAAAAATAAAACTCTATAAAAAGGTTGAGTAATAATACTGAATGGACTGTTAGACATATATATGCATACTTAAAATAATCCAATCAATTTAACTTTATTAATTTTAAGGTTTTTGCAATTTTAATGATTATATGTTATAAAAATATTTCTCCAAGAAATCGACAAACTAAGGGAGTCTACGGAGCCAAACTAATTTTAAAATATTTTATTAAATAAGTCATAAGAAATATCAATAAGAAAATTATAAAAAATAAAATGTAGGGTAATATTTCAGGATTTAATAAATTTGGTAATAAAATTTTCATATAAAATCTCTTTTTAATTTTTAAATAAAAACACATTTTAAGGGGTGATGAGTTTCTATAATATTACAGATCTCTGCTTCCCATTCTTTCCTCTTTCCTTAATACCATTTTTGACCCAATCTTCTTATCATTGCCACACACACACACTATATATGAATATATATATATATATATATATTTTTTTTACCCATCGGTCCTGCTTAACATTAAAGAGCAATCCTTAACTGTTATATTTAAAAGCTGATATGAACAAGATGATATTTTGGAACTATCATTATATCATTATTCGCAAAAAATGGCTCATGTGCAAAAGCCAGAGGATGTATGGTCTTGTGAATACCTACATATGATGCAAGCTCCCTCATTTAGTATCTGATGTAGGTTTATAAATGGGCAGGTTTAGAAAAGGGTGACAATTGGTCCTAAGTGGGTAGCAAGAACTTAAACTACTTAATTCTTGCCATAGTGCCATTAGCAGAGTAATTGTTTCAGACCAGAAAGGAAAACAAAACAAAACAAAACAAAACAAAACAAAACAAAACAAAACAAAACAAAACAAAAAACAGAACTAAAGACTGCCACCAATTAAAATGGAGTTTTTTTCTTTTCTGTAGATTTTCCCTACATTAGTCTCCCATCCTTTATTATCTACAGAAATCTAACATGATGATAGCCTGAGGTGTTATCAGTGAAGTTGTTTTGATGGTACTTAACTCGCACAAAGAATAGGCAGATAATTTATTATTATTTGAGAGCAGCATTTGCCTGGAGGTTGTGTAGTGTTGCTAAGCTTATTGCCACTTTTTAAAGAAGCATTTTTCTTACCCTTCAATTATAAGGTTTTTGTTAATTGGGTTTTTAAATTTTTAAAGGTCTTTAATAATAAATTATCCACAGCATGTCTCTTGCCAACCACAGATGCCATCTCACCCAGTGCTGTTTTTAAAGCACTTTATAATTAATCACAAAATTAACTGATTTTAGGAAACAGTTTTGTCTCCATACTCCATTCATTATTTTAACTTCTAAATATGCATGGTTCATAAAAAATACAGTGTAGAATACACAGTGTGAAAAATCATGGAGTATTATAAATGTGAAGGCTAGATATCATCAAATTAATCTCAACATTGGTCAAGCATATGTTAAAATGTGCTTCCCTTCCTTTATTCCACAATTTTTAAACCTATTATTCAAGATCCAACTTAAAGATTGTGTCCTTCATGAGGTAATACTGTTACTTGAGGAAAAATTAAATAACAACTAAGAAAATATGGTGTTTAAGGCTAGGCAAAGAATTAAAAAGAATGCAGGACCTGAGTTCGAGGAGACCTGTCTAGATAAAAATAGATAATTATAAAACAAAACTTCAAGTTCATTAATGGAAACATACAAAAGCTAGTATAGAAATAAAAAAAAATATTCTGTTATTTTATTCTAGAAGTCAAGGTAAGCTTTCTGGAAACAGGAAAATATCAGTTAGAAAGAGCAGGTATCAGACAGATGATTGGCAGAGGACAATGGGAGTTACTTGAGTTCAAGGGGAAGAGGCTGGGAGTAGGTCTTTCAAGAGATGTTAGCAAGAGCAAAGACAAATAATTGAGTGGCAGCCTGGGTTGTAGGAGGAAGCAGAGCTATTTACATTACTAAAGCAAAGGGAGAAGCTGGGAATAAAAAAGCAGTGGAATTGAGGCTGAAGATGTGTGTGCACAGAGACTTAATCAACAGGACTTTGCAAATTACGTTTGGGAGTCTGGAATTTATCTCAATAGCAGCAAAAACCAACAAAATGCTTTGAGCAGGGAAGAACATCCTCAGATTTGTGTATGTTTTTGTATTTTTTAAAAATATACATTTTAAATCCCTGGAGGCTGCTGGAATAATGTATTTGCAAAGTACAATTCTGAGGGAAGTAAAAATATTGATGCACTATTTTAGTTTAGTGATAATGAGCATATAAATAAGGGTATTTTGATAGGATGGAGATATGTGGGAGAATAATAAGTTTAAAAATACTGGGAAAGTAAAATGATAAAATACGGTGCTGTTTAGAACAGAAGGTTAGAGAAGTTCACAACCGCTCACGGGCAGTGCTTTATGGTCAACATGTGTCGTCCACAGTGTGCACCCAATGCCGCACCTCCTACGTGACTTCTGGAAAAATTACTTAACACATGTAAGCTTAGTTTCCAAAACTATAAAATGAAAATAAAGTGCCATCAGCTTTACAGGACTTGGTAACATTAGTTGAGATAATTCATATAAAATACCTGTCACAGTGTCAGGCACATGCTATGAACTCAATAAATAGTAGCTAGCTATTATAACTACGAAAGGAAAAATATAAGAAGCTATCAGTTTAGGGGGAAAAATATGATGAGTTTGATTTTGGAAATTCCAGATAATTATGGAGGAACACATCCATGTGGATGGAAATGCCCAAGATATTACAGTATTAATCAGATCCCAGGGAGAATACGATGGTTGAGAAGATCAATGTGAAAGTAATGGAATCACAAAAAGGGAAGCAATAAAATTTTGGAGCAATGAAAAATGATGTGTCCTAAGGAGACAGAAGAAAAACAGGAGAGGTATCAGTCTAATTTTGACAGTATGGTGTCACAGAAGCCACAGGTACAGAGAGTTTGAAAAAGAAAAGTAGGTATAACTGAGATAAAAGTCAAAAGAAAGTCTGGGCAGATAACTGAAAATGCCCAGTGGATTTAGCAAATAAGGGGTTGTTAGAAGCCCATTAAAATAATTGTGTGGGCTAGGATGTGAGGGCAGAAAGCAGCAGGTTGGCAGAGATCAGCACTGAAAGTTTAGAAGCAGCGACTGAAAAATGCTCTTGCAAGAAATTCTATGAAAGTAATAGGGAGAGCACTAAAGAGGGGAACGTGGGAGGTTTGTGTGTGTGCACAGGCACGTGCTTGCCAGGGGAGGGTGGTTATGTCTGCTTTTAAATACTGTAGAGTTGAGATTGCTTAGAGGAGAAAAATTTAGGACAAAGTGAATGGTGACACAAGACAGAGAACAGATGAATTGGGCAAGGCCTTGGGAGATGCAAGAGACATTTGCGTTAAGAGTGAATTAGTTTGCTTTGAAGCAGCTCTTGTCTCCTAAAACTAAAAGGAAATAGATTAAAAAGATATAGATGGACATAGGTTTGTAAATATTATTGGGGATGTGGTGGGGAGAAGTGAAATAAAAAGACCATTGCGGAAGCTTGAAATTTTCTTAGTAAATTATAGAAAAAAACATCATCTGTCAAGGGGTCAGGAGACCTAATTTTGAGAAGACTATTAAAAGTTCAAGATCCCTATAGATGGAAAGAGAGTGTGAGCTGACAAAGGACTTGAGTAGCATTGTCAAATATCTAGCCGAAACTACAATGAATTTATGATAGGTCTCAAATGCACAATTTTGTGACTTTTTCCAAATGGATTAATGTCTAGGTATAAGAATACAGTAAGTGAATGTTGTTATCAATGTCATGTTACTGGATATGGATACGTAGGACATCGTTCTATACCATGTGGGTGAAATCGTTTTATCAAATATGAGGTCCAGGCTCCACAGGTAATGAAGAGTTCTGAAGAGACTTATAGAATGGGAAAAACAAAGCAACTAAGGGACTAGAGAGTTCGATTGATGAGGTTTACTAAAAATACTCCTCTGCTCAATGTCCTGGTTCCCTGACTGGTGAGATCTCATATGCACAACACGGTGGCCGCTGGGGTTGGCATCTTATCCAGGCTGGCTCAACTGGCACATCTGTACCTGGCCACTGTATTCAGGCTACGGTATTTCTATTCTTTCGGGAGGTCGACTGGTGTCCTTTTTTTAACTGAAGCTGTGGGGAAGCCTCCATTTTCTTTTGGTGAGGTTCTGAGTATGTAAAATCAGCCTCATGATAGAATATTACAAGAGAAGCAGATTGGAGAGAGAGAAGAGAAAAGGATAGAGGGAGAGAGAAAATAAGGGAGGTTAAGACAGAAAGATTTTAGAGAGGAATGAGAGGAAATAGAGTAGGAGGAAAAAAGAGAGAAAGAGACTAAAAGACAGAGAGAGATGAGAGACGAGGAAAGAGAAGGAATAATGATATAATTGCTGTTTGGTCTTCATGTGATTATTCTGGAAAATAACAGACACAGGGACAGGAGACGAGTGCTATGACACAGAGTCCTCACCCCAGTTTTGGGAGCAGGTGGATTTTCACGCATACGTACTTTTTGGAAGAGTTAAGTGTTTATTTGTAGTTTCATAAAGATAACTAAATGAAAACGAAACTAGCTAAATTATCCTATATATTTAACACTTTGGTAAAGTACCCTGAAGAAGAAGAGAGCAATAAGGAACAGTATTTACCACTCCTCCTCCCTAAAAAAGGAACTTTCTTTCTAGTTAAATAAATTTTTCATTGCATTTTCTTATTATTATTTTTTTTTTTACATTCTCCTGAAGTTGTATACGGCCATATTAAATTAAGCTCAAACTGGTCAAGTTTTAAAGACTATATATCTGGGCTAATTAAACCATGAATTAGTGTTAGTAGAATTAAAATTTAAAGTAGCTAAAAGGGATACTAGAATTCTTGCATTTGGCTGTAGCACAAGTTACCAATGCTTTTTAAGGTTAGTTAGAGAGATCATTCTAGAAAAGTTTATTTTAGAACTTCTAAGAATGATTGGAATTATTAATAATCTGTAGATCAAATAAGCCAATTCATCAAATACTCATCATGTAATAACTATTCAAATATTTATCATATGTTTACTATGCGCTAGTCAATCTATTTACCTCAATATAACCACAGACTACATCTCTCTTTCTCTCTGCATATACACCCACCCACACCCACACACACATGTATGTGCCTGCACACGTGCTCACACAAATGTAATCATATAAAAATTTGGCTCTGCCAAATTTATGAGCCTAGAAACCACATTAAGATTTATTTGAAAATTTAAAACTTAAGAAGAGCAGTTATGTTAGCAGGTGCTTCCTTCTGTCTACACTTACCCTTTTTTAATAGCTCACATTTATATAAAGGCTGAAGTATAAGGCCAATAGGCCAGATTGCTCTCTTGCTAAATCTCTTCCAAATCCTGAACAACTTAGTCTGTGCACTACTCCTTCTTGGCAAAACTTCCCTTTGATGTCAAGCACTTGTTCCTACAAGAAACATGCTCCTTTCAACCTTAACTAGACCCAGCACAACATTTCTCTTAAAATGCTCAGATATTTCTTTCATAAGACCAGTTAGATTTCTAGTACTGTCTATGAAGACAGAGAAAAGAGCTGAGAACTGAGCCCTAGGGTACTCCAACATCCAGATGTCAGGAGAAGAGAAAGACCAGATAAGGAAACCTAGAAGTGACCAGCAAGATAGGAAGAAAACAAATGGGTCAAATGCTGCAGATGAGTCAATTAACATGACTCAAAGTATAAGGATGAAAACAGTGGGAACTGTTAGGATACTCTGTGAAAAACAAATTTTCTCTCCCTAGGCAGCTTCATTTATATCCAGGTTTCAAACTGCTCTTAGGTTCTGGTAATTCTTCTTTTTTGCCTAGTGCTCTCGCTGGGATTCAGACTCATTCCCCTCAGGAGCATATCATTAGGAACATTTTTTTTTATTATTCCAAGACAGCATATTGCTTAGGTCACCAATTTTTCTTTAATTGTTAGTCTGCTTTCCTATTTTCTTAAAATATACTTTCTAAACACAATTTTATCATTAGTCAGTGATGGTTCAGAGCTCAGTCTGGAAGTCTGGTTGGCCGGGGTCTCACGCCACCATCAGTAAGGATCTTGGCATGTGTGTTGACTTTCCTCTGCTTTAGTGTGCTCATCTGTAAAATGAAGCCGATTAAAACACAAAACTCAAAGAACTTTTGTGCAGATTGAGTGAGTAAATACATGTATAGGAACAGAGGTATGCACGGCACAAGGTAAGTACTCACTGAATCTTAATCATTTGTATTTGATAGAAGACTCCACATAAATAGTACCTCAGATCCTGGGACAAACGGCTTCATTGAATACAATGTTTCATTGAAACATGAGAACAGCCTTAGATTTGTCTTGGTCCTAAATGGGGAAAGTGAGTACTATACATAAATTACACAGCAAATATAAAAACTTGGATTTAAATCTAAGACTACGTATAATTGCTCCTGAAAACGTTCAAGGATATACCATTTTTTCATATCGAGTTTCGATACTTCACACACTATCATAGTTTGTCCAACAGTACAGGTGTAGCCAATTCTTAAATTACACATGTGCCTGAGGCAGTCCTCTCTGAGCTCCAGGTTTATTTCTAGATATCTTCTTAAGGTTTCCACTTTGATCCTCTCTAGAATATGAGGTAAGATATATCTTAAACCAAAGCCATATTCTCACAATCCACATTTCCTACTTCCCAACAAAGGAGTCCTACTTGCAATATCTTTTTTTTCTCTCCATCTGTATTATCATTGACCCATTTCTGAGTTTTAAATTATAAAGTCATCCCGAAGTACCTTCAGTTCACTTCATTGTCGGAGGAGATGTTGTGCCTTAGGAATCATCTTCAAAAAGTGGCACTTTTTACTCAAATAAAGAGATGCGTAGTCTGTGGTCTGTGTGCGTTATCTGAAAATAGTAATTTGGTGTTATATAATCTCATCAATTAGTGAACAAATGGGTGTGTCAATTTGTACTCATGCCTCAGGCAAACTGTCTTACAATAAGTGTCTGAAAGGAAGACATGGACAATTTCAATGCATATCAGAGCTCAGCAATTAGAAATTTAGGCACATAAGGTGGATAAAGGGACTGTGTAGAAATTAATGAGAAACGTAGGTAGGTCGGTGGGGAGAAACAAGAAGAGTCAGTAGCTGATTACAGGAACACAAGCGAGAACTAGACAATCAATGCCAGGATCAAAGGACATAGAAATGGGAAGAAAAAGAATCCCCTAGTATTTGAAAGTGACTACAGAAAATGGGCTCATCTCTTCATGGCTATAACTTTTATCTGGTCAATTTCGTTGACACTAATTACATAGTGGTTCTACTGACATAAATATTCTTGTGTTTATCTTATCCCTACAACTAGATTGTGAATTTCTTAATCATTAGTACTTCAGCTTGTGTTTTCATGTCACTGCATAAAGCTTTTAATGTGGTACTTCACAGGTAGACTTATTCAAAAAACACTTACTAATTAATGTACTAAATTTTAGATGCATAAAATTTTTCACTACTAAAAATATTAGCAAAAATAAAGGCTAGATTAAGGTCTCTACAATTATTTCAATATAATTAATGTGTATAAATTTAACATAAAACTTTACATGAAGAAAGTGTTAAAGTTGACATTTCCATGTAATAATTCAAGGAAATTTTAACTGTTTCCCTCAGTAATCATCATTCATTCTCTTATGCACATATAATACCCCATTGCTATTAATTGACAGTTAAGTTTTATATATAAATATATAAAGAATCTTGACAATAAAATAACATTATAATAATATCTAAAATTACAGCATGTGGAAAAGCTTTCTCCTTCTATTTTAAAATTAAGAATATTTTTAGAATTTCCCCAAAGGCAGCTCTCTAGAGTTATACCTTCATGTATGATATATGACCAGCTGTGTTCACCACTTCCATTTGTTGAAGTCTTCCCTTTGCAATAATTTTCCATATATTCTCCTATTACCTTAGCCTTTTAATATATATTAGCTGTTACCACTTAAAACTTTAAGTAATCATACCACCATATATTTATTGAATTATTTATAACATTTTAATTATATAAGTTATTACAAACACTATAAGCTAATGATATGTAACAGAAAAGTATTTTCATATGGATTTTAACAGAGACAATGTAGAATCAGTGCAAAGGTTAAGATGAACATAAAGAACTCAGAGGTACAGAGAGTAACGAAATTAATGTTTTTAGATTCCTAATTTATTGTTCTCTGAATTTACCAATACGGTTTTGAGAATCTCAGAACATATCATTTTATAAACTTTTGGTCTCAAAATTTTCGCTAGGTGCTTTAATTTCCTAACTAGATTAAACACCTCTAGAAGTCAGAGATTTTAGGTTAAGCTTTTGATTTCCACAGGTTAGCAAAGTATCAAGTAAAAAGCTGTCACTTAGGAAATACATGTTGTTCTCCAAAACACTGGTAATCATTTCCAAATGTTTATAATGGTCCATTTGAATGCAAAACAAGAGCAACAAAACCTTCTTTGGTATTACTGATAGAGGTCAGTTTCTAAAATAAATATCATATCATACACATAAGCATTTGTTTGATTTTAAACATCCAAAAAAAGCCCATGAATGGGAGAAATTATTCACATATTGATGTTTCAAAATGGTTTCTATATTATGATTTATTTAAAAAATAGATTTAAACTATATAAATGTCTAACCAATATGGTATATACTTGCAACTAAGAATAAAATTAAGTTTAATAAATAAATAAATAAATAAATAAATAAATAAATAAAGTCGATTGTTGGGCCCTTTCTATACTCATGAATCAAAATCTTGCAGAGATGTCATGGAGATTCATGTGAAGTTCTACCAGATCATTCTTCTACCCACTAAATTTCAAGGACACGTTTACTTCTACAAGTTTATGAGTAGAAATTTCACATCACATTTCAATTTTCTTTCTGAAATATCTAAATGATACTAACGCATCCAGTCATTTCATTGCTTACTTCTATAGCTCTCTGCTCTGTTTCGCAAGGTTATAGGTTCTAATATATGACGGTTGTATTTGTAATTAATCATACAGCACTAACTTTGCTACAGTTATAAATAGCATTTGTCTTGATTTAGATGGTATCTGCATAAAATTATACCTTTTCAGAGAAAAGGTATATTGAATCAAAATAATTAAAATAGTTTTTGAGAAATAATGCAAACATTATGGAGATTTCCTCTTTTTTTCTGGGCAGATATTGACATTTGGAGAATCATTTTTAAAAATGAATTAACTTTACTCACTTCTGTTACAAACACCTACTAAAATAATTTCTACTAAATTCCTCTTGCAACTGGTAAAACAAAATATTAATGCTTGCAGCTGTTGTTTTATTCTGGATGCTGAGGCTGTTAAAAAGTATAAATGATTAAAAGGCCAGTCCATACAATCTGCATAATCAATAGGACCTAGGATACCAGACACTTGCACTTTTCAGTCCACATGTATAGAGAGGAAGACAAAGAGAAGAAAAAGGACACAAAAGTCTTGACCCAAGTCGTGGAGATTTCAAAGCATGTCTCATGACTTTATATGATGTAGATGCGATCCTTTGTGTGTTAATATACTAAGTTCTAAAGTCGGATAAGAAATATAAAGTTGCAAAGACATGGCGTCTGCAAAAGTCAATTAATATAACCTTTAAAATATTTTCTGAAATAATTGATTACTGTCAACTAATATAAGAATAAAGTGTCAGTAAACATATGACTCTAACAATAGTGTGGAAACATTTCATTTTATCATCTATGTAAAACAGTAGAGATTAAAGAGAAACTGGACTTTTAAATTGTTTTGTACTTCAAAACTGACCATCTATTCCATTGCCTCTGGTAAATTAAAGCTGTCCTAATAAGGAGTAGATATCCTATTTATAATGTTGGGGGAAAATCACGGATAACAAAGCATTTTGATGAAAATGTTTTTTGTACTTATGCAAAATCGAAGTTAACTAAATGCATGAGACAAGGGCTCTAAAGACCTGATGCGCCCCATGTGGGGTGGAACGATTGGAAAGTAGTTCTACCTCCAAATCAACCATATGAGTGTCTGATGCCTGATATTAGTAAACTACTTTACTAATATTTTCCTACATATTATTTAGCTAAATGAAAATATTAATAGAAGTATACATAATCAGACACCTATATCTCAATGTGAGCTTTATTCAGAATACATTTTCCAGGCTGGCAGCTATGAGCATAGTTCTCTGACGAAAAAGAAAAGAGAGTAAAAAAGGCATAAGGCAAGAATGTGTCACCCACAGACAAGGCACAGCATCAGTGTTTTCTGAAAATTATATCACAGAGCTAAGTTCTGAAAATATTAGTTTCCCTCACAAATTTGTTTTTTCAAGTCTTGTGTTCAACTCTCCAAGAATCCTATAGTTGTTTGGAGGGTTTAACATCTCTGAGAGGAGAGAAAAAAATGCTAAGTAGTCAAAATATTTTGATACTCTAGATACTCTAGGATGGCTTTGTGAGTAAGCAGGTGCTACAGTTGTTGTAGGTGATTATTACTCTCCTCCTAATATATCAGCACAGGCCTCATTTTACCCATGAAGTAACCAACAATGGACTCCCATTGAGGATCATGGGACAAGTTATTTTTTTTTATTCAATGGTTCACCCAAAATCAAATCACAAGGTGCAAGTTTACATTCTTTTCAAAGTCCTAAAATAGATGAATTCTTCAGAAATTATTTTGGAGATGTGATACACACAAATTAAATCATCCATCACGGGAATTTTGTGTCTGTTTTACCTTATTTTTTAATACTGAAAAATAATTTCTCCATTATATAGTCATTATATGTATGTGTGTATAGATGATAGATAGATAGATAGATAGATAGAGATATAGACATAGATATAGCTATAAATATGAAGTATATATATAATAGCATTTTGATCATACCAAATGAAAGACTTTTAATATATATGCATCATCAGCAAACTACAGAAATACTATCATTAGAATTGAAGAGGTGCCATAATATAAGGTATAATTTTTTCCCAAAATCTCAAGAGTGTCACTTTCAAAAGTGAAAAAAAATAAAGGGATCAAATATATTAATTAATATGTGGGGAGAACAAAGATAAAAGTTACAGGTTTTGAGAAAAGAACACCTAAAATTTCCATACTCTTGAATGGAGACTGTCAAGATTATTTTAATGATTCATAGATTGCTGAGTTATCTATCTAGGGAGCCGGAACACAAAAGAAGTTCAACTGTAATGCCGAAACATCCTGTGAAGACCTGAGTGCCAAAAAAAAAGAGAATCTACCTCTTTCTGTTACTCATCCTTATTGTCAAAAGACATCTTTCCAATTATCATGAGGAAGTGAAACAAAACTTAACATTAAGGATTTTCTCTTTTGGAAACGGTGAGAGTAGGGGAGGCTTGCCATGTTATATACTTTCTATGTCGCCATGATAAATATTGTGCTAACCGAAATAGTTTTTAACAGATATTTTAATGAGGAAAAATAGCATAAGGCTGATGGCAATAGATTCTCCGAAAATTAATATATCCCAAAGAAAGATGTTAAAAAGAATACTTAGACCCTTGCTGTATACATTTAATTTGACAACGTTTGTACAAAAACTACTTACACATTAGATGTAGACATTAGGCTCCAGGTTATACAAAAACAAAGAATGTATATTTTACTCTAGCAATTGCAGATGCAACAGGGTATTTACCAATGACTAGGCCTTCTAAAAGCATATACTAAATAAAATCGTGCATTAATAAATATGTGAACAATATTATAAAATTAAACCAATGATATAGTTTTACAGAGATATGATAATATTCATTTGCTTTACTGACCACATTCCAGGTACTATTCTGGCCACTGAATAAGCCAAAAGAATCCCTATGCACATGGATTTTACAATCTTAAAGATGACAATTATATCATGGGACCATCTTTCTGAAAGAATTAGATGCGATAGGGTAACATTTCTGGGCCCCTACTAGCTCATTTCTAAAGTCGAGAGTTTGAAATAATTATGAATATTTCTTCTAACTCTATGATTCCAAAACTACTGTAACTATGATTAAGTGTACCAGAGGGAATTAATGAAGACACTTTCTCTTCCTTCTCCTTAAGCTCCCAAGCTTACAAACTTAGAAAATGTCCCTTTAAATTTTACTGATAACAGCTATATTATTTTGACAAGAAACTGGAGCTGAACATACAGATTGTCTATGTAGTATTATTCTTAAGTGTAACCATAATTAAAGTACTTTTGATAAAGTTTATTAAAATAATCTTAAAGTACATAAATTTAATTGGAAGTTATATATACGTTTCTATTTCATTCATATAATCTAATTATATCAATGCTTAATTTTGCAATGTCCTATATCTCTTTTGTCTGATCTCTCTTAACTAAATTATAAAGTCTGTGAGTATGAAGTCTCTGTCTGATCTGACACCTTGCTTTTATGTTTAGAGTACATAACATAGTGCAAAGTACACAGTACATGTTTAAAAAATACTTGTTGTAGTGAATATAACCTTTATTGAATATCCTTATTTAAATTAACACTTATTGAAATGTATAATTTTTCTGGGTTATACATCTATGCTAACAAAGTAAATGAACAAAAGTTTTACCTTGATTAAAAAATTAACTGTTACATCTTTGTGACAGAATTACACGTAGGATTTATTTCCTTTTATTTATAATTTTTCTGAATTTTCCAAGGTATTTTCAATAGAAATCTATTACTTATATACTCAGAAAAAAATGTACACTATATGTCAAGGAATTCCTTCACAAAATTATGGAAATATATATAAATAAATGTCAAAATAACAACACTAAAAACAAGTACATATATAAATATGTGTAAAAATTTTTAGCAAGAGAGTATATGTCAAATATTTTAGTAAGCGAAGAGAACTATAAATATTATTTTCAAAAACTTCAAAAAGAAGTCAAATATTCCTATCATTTAAAAAATTTCTTAACCCATTAACTGAATAAAATTATGACAAATATGTACTGTCCAGGTGGTTCCAAATAATGGTTAATGAAATCAGTTTGAAAACGTTAAAAACTTTTTAGACCCAAAGGTAAAATAAATTACTTCAGTCACAGGAAGCATACAATATTATGTAGCTCAAAGAAACTTTTTGTTAACCTGTTCTCAGTCCCTTTCCAAAGTAAGACAATGTCTATTTTCATATTTAACACTAACTTTCTCAGTACGATTTACATTTAATTGTCAGAGTGATAGAAAAAAGTGTTTCACTGGCTTAAAAAAATTCGCTTTCAAAGTTATCATCAAATACTAATCAAGACAAATTCATCCTTATATCTCACTTTCTAAAACCAATTGTGTATACTGATAGTCTAAGAATGAGACTCCCCAAAGTCTCTGAATAAGACTATTCTACAGCTACTCAGAGACTCCCTGAGAGTCAGTGCCACCCTCACTCAGTGCCCTTATTCCCAGAAAGACAAAAGATGAGGATGCACACTCAGGAAGATTTTTAAGGGCCATGTGGCTACAGCTCCTGCGATCAAAGATAATTTCACTTCTTTCACACACTAAGCACCTCTGGTGTTGACCCACAGTGGAGGAAAGTGTAAGTCAGTGAAAAGTGGAATTCTGAAATAAAAATAGAAATTATCTATGGCTTTCTTGCAACTTTGTCCCACACAGTGAAACTTTTCAGAAGTTGAGATTTAGGATAAATACGACACTCCTTTTGATTTTTCTCAAAAACTTTCCTTCCTTTCTATTGTCCCTAAAAGAAAGCTCTTTCAGATGTAAATGTTTAAGTGTTTACATACCATAACATGCTTTTACCTGCTCAATCTAACTGGAAGTTGGATTAAAAAATAATTAATACCATGGTGTGCTTTACATGTTTGCCTTTCAATAAATATTTTTTGGATGACTAATCAATATCAAGAAAAAAAACGAGGTCTATTATTTGTTCTAAGTCTCCGCAAAATTCAAATGTACTGTATATTTAATGTATATTCTTAAAGCAGTCTTAGGTGCTATATGAGTATTAATCTTGGTTTACAATATGGAATATTTGACATAAAAGAATGACAGGTTGAAATGATGTGTATAAACAACTGAAGCTAAAAATAATAATGATTACATGTGACAAAATTCAATGAAAATAAACTTTTCGTAAATACTAAGAATATTGCCTTCATTTTTGCCATCTGGGTTTCATAAAGGATAAACTGCGAGAAATTACATTCTAAGATTTATGCATACAGTTCTCTACATATGGTAGCTTTTCTGAACCAGAACGTACCAGAGAATGAAAAGGTGTATTTTATGAGCCAGAACCCGACTCCATCCACTGCTGGTATATCGACTTCACTCCAGTTACTTGATAATACGAGGCCACCATGGTGCCAGTGGTCGTTTCATGCTCAGTGAGCCTCATGGGTCTGGGAGAACAGTCTATTTTTCCAAATGTCATCTTCCAAGTTACCACTTACATTCATAAACTGGTTATATAAATGATTAATCAGCTGGATTTTTTAATATTAAAAATTATGAGAAAAATGTACATAAAGGTGCTATCACTATTTATTGTAATTGTCTTAAATTTTAAGAAATGTAATGAAAGAGCAAATTTTTATGAACAACCAAACATGTTAGACACATTTGGTTTGCTAAGGATTAACCTTTGATTAAGGAAAATAAAATTATACTCATTTGAAATGCATCTTCCTCATCTTCTTGGCCAGTGGTACAGCATACAGATTTCAGGTTTCAGGACACAAAGACCTATTAATCATCACCATTTTGGAACAGAGTGGCTGGATAATATTAACATGTTAATTGAATTAAAAGAACTGTATAAAGCTATATTTTTAAATGCATCATAAACTGAGAATTGTCTAAAAGGAGATGCCATGTGAACTGAAGTTCTTCATTAACTTTGATCAATTATCCTTTTATTTAATGACTGTGACTTAAATGTTATCTCTAAATTTAATGATCTATATTAAATAAATTGAAATATTTCCTGTACTATTGTTTGATATAAATATAATTAAGAAAAAAATATTTTTGAGGGGTGATCTAATAAAAATCAAATAAAACAAAAAATATATTCTTGATTCTTTAAAAACATTATATAATATTCATTTCTACCAATAAATAGAAAATACATGGTGATTTGCTGTCAGACACGTTAAACAAAAGAAAGCAAAAAATACATATAAACATTTGAAACAAAGCATAAGAAAAATATCAGAAAAGAGGTGTTATTTATTAATATCTGATACATATGTGAAAAATTGTTTTATTCTCTTATGTAATAAGTATTAGTGACTAATCATGGCCTCATAATATTTCTAGTAGTTTTATGCTAAAATAGGGTACAAGGAAAAGTTGATTGTTAAAAGAACATCTAAGTCATAAGTAAAAAAGTAAAAATAAAAAGATAAGTGACACCAAACCAAGCAAGTTTAAATTCAATTGTTTTAATTTCATTTGATTTCATTGGATTAATTTTTCCTAGTCAGCATTTTTTCAACCAATAGTGACAAGTTAAAAAAATAATTCTGGGCAAAAGAGTTAATAATCACTGAATATAAAGAGAAGAGAATCAATTGATTTCACAATGTTTGTATTTGGAAATTATTGATTGTTTTAAAGTTTCAATTATAACAACGTTTTAGTTATACTGAATAATCAATTACTGTACAAGTAAAATTCAAAGTTTTTATCCCAATTTACTTATATGAAGTCCCTATTAACATGCTTATTAAAATAATTTATAAGGTGCCTGAAACATAAAAAGTAGTCATGAGGATATATGAAGTACAGCAGAGGGAATATAGTCAACAATATTATAATAACTATGTAAAGTGCCAGGTAGGTACTAGACTAATCAGGGATCATTTCATCAATTATAAAAAAGTCTAACCGCTATTCTGTATACCTGAAATTAATATATAATAATATTGAATGTCAACTGTAATTAAAAAATTAAATTAAGAAAATTGATTTTAGTTTAAAATTCCAAATATGAAAAAGAGAGAATATCAAGGACAAAGGAAATCTCTAAGAAGAATCTCCTTCCTCCTCCTCCTAATGGTCATTGGCTAATTGCTAATCGAGGCAATGTAATTCTCACAGCATTAATTGAGCTAGTTCTGACTTTCCTCAGCAATATAACCCTGGAACTAGCTTTATACAGCAATTATATTTTCATATGTAAAAAATATTAAGCCTAAAGATTCAGCCCACTGAATTACTTACCAAATAAAATTACAGACCGTCTAAGGATATATTTAAACAGCAAACATACCATTATAAACAAGTATAATTATACCAGCTAGCATCTCAAAAATGTGTTCAGATTATTAGTAAATAAGGACCACTAATATCATCTAATGAGTAATCAACAATTGTAAAAACAAAGTTCTACAACTGTTCTAACACAGACAAAGAATAGGACACAAAACAGTCCCAAACTTGGCTTCATCATGAGCAAAGGTATCACTATTGAATAAAATTATTATGAATTTCAGTTCACTTACCTGTAAAACAGAAATACTAATAGTTGTATTATGGTTGTAAGACTTACAGTAGATGATTCATTTAAAATATCTTTGAAAATAGTGAATTGCCAAATTTTATTATATGCGGTTAATAGTAATAATATAATTTATATTATAATTATAATAAATAATATAATTCTAGTATTCTAAAAACAGTACCCTAGCAAAATATTAATGGCCATTTTCATTAATAATTTTTTTATTCTGCAAATTTAGAAAAAAATAAATAATATTATTTGGAGCCTCAAGTCTTTTAAAATTCTCAAAGGACAAAAAGGCATAATTAATTTAATGATATGTAAATATTTCTAATTAAAAAGAAATGTTCAAAATTGTAGGATAATCATGAAGAGTTAAACTTGAAATGTAGGTGATTCTTCTAAAAAATAACTATCACAGATTGAATTCAAATTCTTTACCCAGAAATTAAATAGTTAAGGATATCTGTCTCATATGTCTTCTCCCCCTTTTTCTATTATTTCCCTACTGTGTCCCCTGACATATATTTAAAAGGTGAATAGCAAGAATCCATATAACATGATCTGGAGAAAGAGGCATCTATGGAAGACAGGCTGGCAATAGCGATCTCTTCAGGGATTTAAGAGAACCCTAAATGTAGATATCTACATCTATTGCTTAGCTAGAGCTATCCCGATTCATCATTTAATGTTTCCATTTTATCTTCTCAGGAAGAAGCTACCAAATAAGCATAAGAAAACAGTGGAGCAGATCCTGAGCATTATCTAAGTGACATCAAATTGGAACAACAAAAACCGGAAGGTCATTGGCTTACTTGGTGGTCCCATGTAGTGTCCTCCAGTGCAGTGTTCCTCAGTGCACAAGCTACTGATTCTAAAAATTCTTCATGGTGCGTGTAATGGCAGAATAACCCAAGCCCCTCCACCCTGCCCTCTGCCCAAAATGCCCTATTCCTTGGAACCTGTGAATATGTTACCTCATGTGGCCAAACAGACTTTGCAAATGCATTTATGTCAAGAACTTGATGTAGGAAAATAAACCTGGATTATCCAAGTGGGGAATTCTAATCACAGTGATTCTTAAAGTGAAAGATCTTTCCCAGTGAGCTATAAAGACAGAAGAATGAGCAGTGACATACATCACTGGCTTTGAAAATGAAGAAAGGGGTACTCAAGCCAAGGAATGTGGGTGTCTTCCAGAATATGGAAAAAGCAAGGAAAATTGATTCCACCCTTGAGTCTTTAGAAAGGAATGGCGCCCTGCCAAAACCGATTTTAGACAAGTGAGACCACCTTTGGTTTTTTATATAACTATAAGAGAACAAACTTGGGCTGTTTAAAACTATTAAATTTGCAGTACTTGTCACAGCAGCCATAGGAAACTGACATGGTGCAGGGCTCTTGTGATTAGTGATTGGCCTCCTAACTCCTTAACAGCTAATGTCAGAGGTGCTCCCTTATTACCGACAAGACTGAAAGGACCCTCCTACATTTCCAAATGTCTAGACTAGTGCAGTACCAGTCCCAGCTGGGAACCAACACATCAATGATCAGTTAACTGTAATACAAATGGGCGATAACATAATTAGATTTAATGTAGAAATTCAAATCTTTTGGTAAAACTTTAAAAACACCTTTGATGCATTTGTAGGCCTTATTTCCCACCATAAATAAAATTGCTGAGTTAAACCCATTTCACAGTATGTTGTTTACAGTGAAATCTGTGTGGTAAGCAATTTTATTTCTAGCTTTCTGGACAACACCAACTCATTTATCAGGCCAGCCATTAAAAAGCCATTGCTAGGAGGAAGTCCAAAGGAAGCCCAAAGGAAGGAGAAATATATTTCTGACTCTAAAGAAATATGAATACAGCATGATAACCTTGATCATTAGATAAATTTTGAAACAATGTTGATTCCATATAAGAAATAAATAAATAAAAGATTCATTTTAGTTCCCTAAGTAGTTAAGCAAGAAATGATATTTGCTGTTTTAAAATGCTGTAACTAGTATTTTAAAAAATTAAACTCTCTATAATATACATATATTTCAAATTTTAAAAGAACCCATGTTAATGTTATTTGTAATATTTTTCAAATTTAGGTAAGCTCTAATAAGCAACTCTCTGTTTCGAAATAACATAATGTTAACCACTCACAATACTGAACCAAGAATGATGAAGCGAAAATGTAAATTATTTTTTTCTTCTTAAAATATATGTCATATAAACAACTATGAATGTAATATTTTAAAACTTACTCATCATATTTTACTGAAGGTAAGTGCCACAGAAAGAAGTTAAACTATATATTTGGAGTTTTGTATTTTCAAAAATTTTTAAAGTCTTTTAATTGGAATAATAGTGTTCTTGCCACCATTGCCTAGTTTACTCATTTTAAGAATTCAGTATACCCTTAACTGAAAAGTAAAACTAACAGAGCTAAGCAGAAAAAAATTAAATGACGTTACATGCTTTGTTTCAAACCTGAATATAAACAAAATACTTTATGAAATAATCTACTCAATATTTATTATTTTAACAATAAATAATAAATTTATCATCTCACGAAAATATATGCGTTCTTCAATCTTCACAGGAATAGGCAATACCTTCTATTTTCTAAATAATTTATTCTCCATTAATCAGAAAGAAATAAAGATAACCTCATATCCACTCTGTACTAAAAATAAATAGTGCTTGATCTACACTTCAAAATAGTCTTAATCAGCTTCTAACAATAAATAACTCAGAAAAGAAACTCTGTAATTTTATTTATTGCAGTGCTTATTATGCAGTCAGATGGTTTTCATCACAACAGCCTCATATTTTTTCATCTTAACAGAAAAATATAAAATGTCCTTTGAAATCAAACAGACCTTCCAAAGACATAAGTCAGTCCATTGTGAAAATATTACAGCTTTGTCACTTTTGCCCAAGAGATTTCTGTCAGTTGCCAACTCGGTGTCACTATAGAATTACAGCTAGAGTGCACTATCAATGCCTGCTGTGTCCTGTGGGATGCAAAGCTTTACTGGTTGAACTTTGTGATTTAGTCCCAAAGGCAGAAGAACAAAGCTCTGAAAAGCAGGCAGGACACAGTCTTCTTCTAAAATTCTAAAGAGACAAGATAGAATCCATTTGCAATTGTTTGGTGTATTACAAATTAAACTGAATATTAAATAAATTTTTCTGGCCAATAATTAGTATTAGCTGACTCTTTGTGTTTGCTTCAACAAATTACATTTTTTTAGAATTTTTAAAAGTAACTACTCATTTATAATGTGCTCCTTTTTGCCTTATTAAGGAATTACCAGTATAACAATGATCCCTCTGTAAAGATGCAGGTAAAAGGAATAAAGCTTTTCTCTTCCTACTGTTAAAAGTATAGCCCCACAAAAGCATTTCTTAAGCTGTTTCAGTGATGTTTCAAATTTTATGATAAAATATTGAAGAAAAAATCAATAAAACTAATTTGTTTTAAATGTCTTCTATCATTTTACCATTATAGTTTCAAAGATAATAAATATCTTGGTTTAGAAATAGAGTTACTTGGTGAATCTAACGTGTTTATTTTCTTCCAAATGATAGATGATGATAGATTGATAGATAAATACATAGATGATAGATGGATAAATAAATAGATGATAGATAGACAGATAATAGACAGACACACTACTATTTCTAGGAAAACATTTTTTTCATGGATCATAACACTTTTATTTTCTTCTGGATGTAGTGGGATATTATATATCTTGAATCCCGAATGATCAGGATTTTTTTTTCTTTTGTATTATATTTTCCCCTAAACCTAGTTCACTTAGTAAAGTCTACCATACTACCACATTGACCTGTTACCTCCAAAGGCAGCACCTTACCATCAGTGGCTGTATATTATTTGTTAGGTTAAATGATATAGAATTGTTTTCTAATAGCTAGTTTAACAAATCCAAATAGACTAATCAGCATACAAACATTTCGTTTCTACTTAATTGAGATGCATCTTGATATTTCCCATTATTAAACTGTAAAACATATACTCGAATGATTTTTAAAATAAAATATTTAGAATGAACATAAAGCATTGAGAAACAAATTATATGATTATTTGAAAATATCAACAAATTAAGTTTAGGTATTCATAAGCCATTTGTCTTTTAATTTATAACAGACTGAACAGCTCTGTTCTATCTGAAATTATGTTGTGTATTATATTATTATATATAAGATATATAACTATATAATATATAATATAATAATATATGATAGGTATAAAAGCCACAACTTTAATACTATGTGAAGGAATGCAAGAATTAAAAAGACTAATATAGAAAATGCCACAAAAAATTGAACACTTTTTTTTGCTTATTTCATTCAAATACTCAGTAAAGTAAAAGGATAAAGGGATTTTATTGATTATTATCTTATTTTATATTTAACTGTAACTAGTCTCTATGAGGTTTTGGGACTCAGAAGTTAAAAGTGCCCTGAGGGATTGCAGTTCTGCCAATTTAGCAAAAATATATTTAGAGAGTTTAATAAGTCTTCAGAGGTGTGATAAGGTGCTACATTTTCAGAGAACATCTAGTTTTGCTAGAGCCTTTGAAATATCAGGAGGTAATCAATTTTCAGTCCTTTGAGAATTACACACTGCGTTGATTGAGATCTCGGAGGTTTGCATGAGTTGGTTTTCACTATCTGTAGATCTAGATAATGTATTGATTTGCAACTAACAAACATTTTGTCTGTGTGTGTGTGTGTGTGTGTGTGTGCGCGCGCGCGCGCGCGCACGCTACTTTACCACACTAACAGAACTGCTTGTTGTAGGAAAAGGTGATCTACATGGTATGATTTTGTGTAGTGGCTCAAAGCCCTCTCGGAACAAAATACATTTCCAAATGAGACAAAATTCCTACCATTGCAGAAACAGGTTGCTTGGGAGTGAACTTTGAATTGCACATATTTTAATGTAACCCGGTAGCACATTAGCAGATATCAAGATTAAAATATGAAATACAAGGTTAATAGCCTACATTGTACTCTCTAATCTAGTGGCCAATACCCAGATGCGGCTATCAAGCACTTGAAATGTAGCAAGTACTGAAAATGTAAAATATACATCACGTTTTGAAGACATAGTATTTAAAAGGTTTGTAAAATATCTCATTTATTAAATATTAAAATGGTAATATTTTTGATGCGTTTATTAAAGAAATTAATCTTTTAATTTTTTAATATGATTACTAGAAAATCTAAAATTACATATGCGGCTCACATTATATTTCTGCTGGAGACTATATGCATTTGAAATGTTGATAAGAGTTTAGAGACAAAAAGATATTGACAGGATATGCACTGTAGAATGCTATCAAAGAAACGATATAATTAGTCTTTGGTGTATGGTTATCCTATAGCCTTAAAGGTTTTTGCTTTGTTTTTTTGTTTGTGTTATTTTAATAATATACTAATTAAAACAATATGAGACACAGGAATATAGCACTAGTTCTCATCCTGGCTACCTGTCTGGGAAACTTTGGGAATATCTATGCCTGAGCCCTGCAACCAGAGACTCGGATTAAAATCATTTTGGCTGGGACACTTACGCTGTTTGAAATAAATCCCAAGTGATTCTAGTCCTGTAAAGCAATGATTATGAACCACACTATTCAGTAAAAATCAGAGGACTAATAAATCTATAGCCTAGAGATTCATGAAATAGTATGGAAAGTGGGCTTACAAAAAAAAAAAAAAAGTTTGAACCACAATTTTACCCAGGCTATAAGAACAAGAACAAAGTATTTGCTTCATCTCCTCAGCCAGTTCTGATTCTCTGGATGCTGTGTCGTTGAGAAGTATTCAGAAAGCACGTCAGACTTACAAGAAAATAGTTTTATGGTTGATTAGCAATGTCTTCCTTGGTATAATAGAGGAAGAAGTGGTGTTAACTGTTTCAAGAATTTTCCACTGAGGTCTACATATTCACTTATCTTATTTCTGACTATTTTTATCTTCATTAGTGCCAGATCTAAACTGAAAGTAATTTATAATTCATCCCCATCTCTGATACCACCACTGAGCCCTTTAAAAGCTCTTCCAGGATCTCTTTCTTATAATCTTCATAAGTGGCAACTTTTCATCTTTCCTGTCACTGTTGAATATCATCCCCTTAGCAAGTGCTTTTCTAATAAACTAATGAAAAATAGCCATCTAGCCACTTGATTACTTTGCCCTAATTTAAGACTCTGCCATGCCTGTGACTACGGATACCTTCCTTCTTTACTTAGTTGTACAGGTTTCCACAACCAGAGGTAACATTGATAAGAAAGGTAGGCTACATGCCTAAAAAAGTGCTGGCACAGGGGAAACACCGAAAAAACATTTACTGTGTCACAGAATTAAAGAACAAATGAATAATACTTTGTAGGTGATATTGACTTTTTAGATAAATGCTTTATTTAAAAGGACAACTTTAAAAAACGTTAAAGAATATAATTTGTGATTTATTTGAATTGTTCTAAAATTGAATTATACCTTCTGGTAAAGGAAAATCATTAGAAGGGCTTCCAATGTCAACTTCTACTTTATTGAGATCTTTATGTGAGTATATTTATAGGCAAACTATAATGATTTGAGGTACTTATTTTTATTTTGAGGATCACAGTCCTTCTAATTTTTTTTAATTTCTGTTTGACTTTGAGCTACTTCACTTATAATTAAAAACTTTATCGGTGAGTGAGCCAAAGTTGTAAAAAGATAAAATCCAAAGTTGTCATTTTTGTATCTTCGTAGAAATACAAATAAAATGCAGTCAGAGATAATAATGAAACTAGATAAAATCAGAAATTTTATACTACCTTAATCCTCATTACTACATTTACAGTAGTTATTTCCATTAAACTCCCAATTTTAAACCCTTTATTTTTTCTATATTCCTATAAGTCTTTTGAACGTAACACATTATAAGTCACAAACAAAATATTACTTTTTATAAGTAAAGAGTAAAATTTATTACACTATGACTTTGAGTTAAAACAGTCCATTTCCAAATGTTTTGTTTATCTTTATAAATATTATCTTGTTTGATTAATATGTATAAAAATCTCCATGTACAGAACTTTTATCTTAAAAATACAAAATAAATCATGCTAATAAAGATAGAGTTATAAATTATTCTTTTTAAGACTTTACTTTCCTCTATCTTCACTGGAACTACTACATTGAAAATGATAAATATTAGAAGATGTTGGTGAGAAGGGAATGGAAGACAACTGAATGATTTGGAAAATTTTTACAGTAGGACAGCATCTCAAGGAAAAAATTGCAATGACAAAATGCTTTTGAATGATAAGATGCACTTAGAAACTATAGGGAAAATGTAGTTTTCTGGGTGAATGTTAAATATGTTGCATATTTAAAAGTACATTTATAAATTTGTCGAGCAATATATGTGAACATTTCTTCAGGGGAGTGCTGCCATTTCAAAAGCTCTTTGGTTAAACTATGAACTTCTACATGGATTTTTTACATTGATATGAGCTTGCATATTTCATGGATTCAGTTTAATTTCATAATTGTATGCTTTAGTCATTTATTAACTCTTTAGCATATGCCAAAGTTCTTAAATAATACCTATTACATGGTCTTTCAGCTCCACTTAATGTTTCACTTCCCCAAAAGTTGTTTTAAAGTAATGAAACATTTATTATTGCTGATAAATAATCCTTACTAGAAATAAACCATAGTGGTACTCCCAGATCAATAATCCTTAGCAAACATAAACCATAGTAGGATTATCCTCTATAGTCGGCCTGAAATTAGGTGCAAAAGAAAAAAAGAGCAAGAAAGGGAGTAAAGAATCCAAAGAAATCTCCACCTAAAAGCAATAACTTAAAGACATAAGTACTAAAAAACACTGACATGTGCCACGATTTCCACTTACAGTACCCCTATAGACAATTAAAAACTAAACAGATATCCTCTAGTTATTGGAAGAGCTAGAGTCCTTCCCTCTAAACATTTAAGGGGCGAAACCGAATCAATACTGAGATACCAATCACATGTTTTATTTTTATTAGTAACATATTTTTTAAAAAAAAGATGTGTAAATTATCTGATCATACTCTTTATCTATTTAATTATAGGCTATTAATGATTGCTTATGAATATTTCAGGGATTTATGTAATAAAAGAAACTCTATTGCCGTATTTGCTATAAATATTTGTACTAGTCTATAATAAGCCTTACTTATTTTTTTCCTACAAATAAAATGTAAACAATACATTCGAAAAATAAAATAAAATAAAATGAAAAGGAGAATTGTGGAATTGAGATAACCTTGTAAAAAAAAAAATCAAAGAAATCCAATAACAGACATCAAGGTTTACATCAATCCTGATACTCTAAGTGAACTAATATTAGTTCTAAGGTCACTGGCCTTATCCACCTTGAGTCTGTCTATTTTTAAGTGAGTAATAAGCAGTGATTCATGGCCTGTTGGATTTCAACAAGAGAGAAGAAAAGTATCAAAGAGAATGTCCCACAATAAAGCACCTTAATGTGATCATTGAACTACTAGATAAGATAGATGAAGTGATTATTGACTATGGGAAGCTTTCAATTCGCTAGAAATACTTTGGATAAGAGGCCTCCAGAATTACAGGGAGAGGTCATGTTTTGATTCTTTAAATAATAGTGAGGAATAAAAAGGTACCGAGAGCATACAGAGAGAGAGCATAGTATGTATACAGCATAGCATACAGAGCATCAGTGAGCAAATAAAATTGTTCCATTTTTCCAAAAACAAATATGAAATGCTTTTTTAAAAAAATTAATTTAAAGTGAAAGAGGTTATATTATAAAAATATAAGTATATGTATATGTACATATACATACAGAGTTCTGTCAAATAGAATTATTAGGAAAAAATTTAAATTTTTATATAAACTACTATGATGCTATCAAAAATTGCAGGTTAATAAAGTTTCCTGAAAGAATGATGAAATGCATTCTCAATTAAATATATTATCAATGAAAAAGATCTATTTTTTCACACTATACAAGTTTTAAAGATGTTTTTCTAAATATTTAAAACTGTATTTGAGATTGTAACTACTGCAGTATTTCTATAAGACAATAAAACTGATAAGTTCAAGATTTCTTCTTCAGAGAAAAATCTAGCTTAAATAAAATTATGCTATAATTTTAAGAGTAGATAAAATTAGCAGACTCTGTTACATTTTCTTTGCTAAATGGCACTCAGACACTACTGAAAAGACTTTTCTCTGTAATAGGATTTACAATCTGACTCCTTTCCTCTCAGAGACCTCACTTACTGCCAAAGATTTTGGATTTTGGATATCCCTCCTCCCTGAATCTCCTCGGTGCCTCTGAGAATGGAAACCATAAATGGCACCTCTGACCTTCGGAGATTGAGAACCTCTGTTCTCATTTAGAAAAATAAGAAAGGCTGGACTAAACAATTTCTCAGTCCCTTCCAGTTCTGACATTTTACAAAGAGGGAGAGTCAAGAAAATTTGAATAATTACTTAGTCTTTTGATTCATCTCTTCCCAGTTGCAGGTATTACTTAAACCAATGTCCACTATCCACCATTTATCACCTTTCCAACCAGTCTCAGAGCCTGTTTGTTTCTTCAAGTTCATTAGCACTCTTTCTCCTAAGATGCACATATCATGGTATAGAAACAGCTTTCATTTCAGAATTAAACATCTTAGTTTAAATTATGTCCTGACTGCTGACTAACTATGGCCTCTTGATAACTTTACACTCTCATGTCTTTAATTTTGCCATCTAAAACAATGATAATGATGCAGGTTAAAGTAAAAAAGACAGTGTGATATAGTTAAAAGATGATACAATCTATACAAAGTCTCTGTGGTTGACCCACAGTAGGAATAAAAAATAAATATTTTTTAACCGAATGAGTACTGCCTTTGTAAAGATATTTTCTTCTACCTAGAGATAAAGCTTCAGAGTGAATCTCTTTCTAATGGTGAAATTTTAAATAATAAATGTTGACATGTGTGAAAGAATTTTTTCACAAGGTAAGTTTCTTTGAATCTTTCATATTCCTTACTTTTCCTGCTCATAAGAGTAAATGTGGTTGTCTCACATTCTGGCTTTATTAGAGCCCTGTCATCTGGAGTTCTCATGTTTAACAAATCTTCCCAGTAATTAGACATCTTCTTGGTAATATATACCTCTTGAAAAGCATAGTCAAAAAGGGAAAGTAAAATCAATTAAGAATGATGGCCATAATAGCAAAATAATATTTAATGAAAATGAGTTAGATTAATTAGCTGAGGCCACAATCAAGAGATATTACTTCCCCAAGACAGAGTTTTGAAGAGTATTGAAGAAAAAAAATATATACATATAGCTAATTGAAGGGAGGAAAGCCTTAAGGATATATATGTAACTCTAAAACTAGGTATCATGACTCAATTTCCTATGAACAATGGTATACCTTTCCCCACAATCACTCCAGATCAATAGTTTATAGTAAACATTCTCGGGGGAGGAGGGCATGGCAGGGGGAAGCTTTGCAATACAGTTTTGATATGTGTCTTCCTTTTAAAAGAAATACAATGAATGTGATCATGGCTTAAATGAAATGCAGGTTAAGTTGCTTCAAAACATATTCATGGTATTACGCTTGATGAACATTTTAAATGCAGGTCTATATAAGTTCTCCTGTAGGAAAGAAAGCATAGAATTTGAATCCTATACTAAATTCTCCCCAGCCATGAAGATTTTTATATCTATTATTAAATAAATTATATCTGCAAATAATTTTACATGTCACAGACTATAAAAGTGGCATTTTGTGTGTTAATATTGCCGTTGTTCCATTCCACATTTACAAATGACAACCACCTTTATTTGTATGCCATGTATTACAAAACAGACCATAACATCTCCAGGCAGTATATAGCAGGAACATTTTTTTTTCCCTTAAAATATGTAATTCCAATTTAATTTGAATGGAAAGAATACAGAACTGGCTCACTATCTAATATCTTCAGCACCTAAATGCTTATGACTGTGATTATACATTATGTAAAGCATTTAGCATTTGGAATATAAAAAATATATATTTTTGAGATTTTTCTAAATAGTATTTCTCCAAATCTGATACACAGACAACCTGCATCATAATCATGAAGGATGCTTATTTAAAAGCTGATATATCGCCCCCAATTAACTCCCCCTCCACATCAAAATCTCTGAGCATGGATCTCAGATGTCTGCATTTTAAACAAGCTGCTTAGGCAAATCTTATACACACTTGGTTGAAATAATCCATTAGGAAAAAAAAAAGACAACAGACATCATTATTCCAATGAATGGCAACCTCATGAACGCACACTAGGGAAACTTGTTTAAAACTTCTTACCATAGGACCAAGGTTCTTTGTAATACAGTCCGTTTTGTCCATAGCTTTCCCCAGCCCTCAATTCAACACTGATCAAAGATGTCAAACAATGCGTGCTCTGTACTTTCTCTGGCATGTGCTTGGATCACACTTGCCTGATTCCTTCACCAGCCTAAATCCTGATTAATCTAAAGCCCAGATGACACCCTCCACCACCTCCTTTCCTGGCAATGCCTAGACCTTGTCCCCACACTCACCACACAGTCGGGTAAAATGCTTATTCAGGTGACTTTTTTGTTGATATCTTTATTTAAATATAAATGATTTACCATAAAACTCACCCATTTAAAGCGACACACAATGAAAGTTCAGAAAATGTTCATCACCCAGAAAGGAGCACCATAAACATTTACAATCCCTCCACATTCTTCAACCCGGCTCCACCCCACCTTAGGCAAACACTAATCTGCTTTCTACAGTGCCAGTTCTGGACATTACATGTAAATGCCGGCTGCACCTGCTTCCAGCTTAGCACTACCAACTGCATTCTAACTATCTATTTAAACACCTTCCTTCTGACCAGACTTCCAGGATCTGAGTCTCCTGCATCTGGCACTGAGCGTGGCACATTAATAAATGTTGTATTAATTAATAAATATCCTTTTTTTTGCTTTTTGTCACAGGCAAAGAGGGGCAGAACTTAGATGTGCTGTCACTACTTAAATGGAAAAGACTGGACTGTAGCCAGACTGGGGTTTGGGAGTTAAGTTCAGACACAGTGGAAGAAGTGTGACGAAACCAAAAGGTCAGAATTAAATACCTTCCAAAGGGACACTGATCTATAAAATTAGGCTTGGATATAAGAACAGCTGTCCATGAGATTTCCTGGGATAGATAATGCTTGCTACTAGATCTTGGGGAGACTGCACAGTTTTTGTTATTGCTCGTAATTTACCTCCTTTTCAAGAGCCTCTCCCAGCTCCCCTGCACTTGGTTTCTTAGTCCAAAGTTCCAGTGCAAACAGGTTGTACAAACCCTCCCTCCTACTGGGCATCCTAAGTTTAAAAAATTCTTTCCTTTGGTCTTAATCAAAATTTCTATTGCCTGAGAGCTACTCACATCACAGTGATGTGATTCTGAGCACATTAATTGATTGACAGAATTGGTTAAATGATTAGGCAAGATAACATTCATTTAAAAAAATTACAATACATGCCCTTGAAGAATCTTCACAAAGAAGCATATAAAAATGATTAAATCACCCAAATGCCACAGAGGGTGGGATTTTCACTGTTAGCATTTTTCTGGATGTCCTTTAAGAAAGCTCCCTCTGAAGACATAACATATACACATATACGAAAAACATATGAACATAAATATTGTTTACAATTGCAATATGCTGTGCAGTTTTCCATTTCAGTACATAGAAATCTACGGCATCCATTGTCTGCAGAGCATTTCATTGTCATATGTTTCATATTCGTATACATAATCCTTTGCTCCTAGACATCTGGGTTATTTTCCTAAACAATGCAGAAAATAACATATGAATCCAGTAGATTTTATATATTTCCCTCTGCACAATTAGTAGATTATTTCAGTGAAATACATTTTACAAAGAAAATTTCTATAGTAAAGTGTATTCATTTTTTTGATCAGTATTACAAAAGTGTCCTGCAGAAAGACTACATACCTTATACTCTGATCAAGAGTGTATATATGCCTATTTCTCTACACCCTGGCCAAAACAGCATTTTTATCATATTTTAGTATTTAACAATAGACAAGAAGCAAAGCATGGTCTTTTGACACTGCTGTGTCAAACTGTAAAATCAGTGATTTATAAATCTTTATTACAAGTGATAACTACAAAAAAAGCCTCTGCTGCTTTCATCATCCTTCACCCTCTTTCCATCTCCAACCTGTATCCTTCCCCAAATCCATTCCTCATCTTTGTTCCTAACTGTGGAAAACACACATTCCCTAATAATTGGAAGTACAGAGATTGCAGTGCTCTATTTTTCAAAGGCACATCAAAATAGAAATATAAGATGTATGTTTTATTTGCATTTCTTCAGTTACTAGTGAAGTTAAGTGTATTTTTATTGATCAATTTTATGCATTTTCTGAAGTCCAAATCTATTTGCCTATAAAAATATTTACCTTGGGCTATTAAGACAATTTTTCCACTGATGTTAAATGTCTTTGTTATCACATATTAACATTTCATGTATGCATAGATATACTTGTCTGGGGCTCTATTCTTTCCATTATCATACTATTTTAAATTGTATAACTTTATAATGGATCTTAATCTCTATCAGGGCATAAAACCTCTTCCAATACTTCCTAATAGTCCTTTATTTGTTTTATACATATTTTTTAAAAGGTACTTTAAAATCACTTGACAATTTAAAAACACCCTAGTATGATATGGCTTGATTTTACATTTACTGCACTGGTTAATTTTTTTAGAGAATTCATATCTTTAATGTCCAAATGTTCTAGTAGTAGCAGTAGAGGCATGAGTAGACATAGTAGAAGAAATAGCAAAGGTAATTAAGTGTTTAGTATGTATACGATGATTTTCCTAAACACTTAACATCATACTATCTTTTATCCAACACCACAACTTTGCAATGGGATATTATCATAATGTCATTCTGTAGATGGGGAAATTAAAGCAAATAAATTTCAGTACTTATCAATAATAAAGCAACCAGTAAACACTGGAACCAGTATTCCACCTAAGCCTTTGGAAAACAAAGCCCTTACACTGACAACTCCACAATTTAAGTATGTCCCTCCATTGAAGTCTCATTGTTTTTCATAGCCTTACATTTTACTTCAACTGAATGCTGAATATTTCTAGTTGAATTTATAGCTACACATTTTGTTTAGCTGAAGTTTTTAATTCTCACATTTTCTTGGTACATTTTCAAAAATATTTTGGCATTACATATATCAACTTTCATTTTGCAAATGGCCAATTTATTGAAGATTCTTTTTTTTTAATTATATTTTATTTGCTTTAGGCTTTCAGTAATTATTATCACCTAAATAATAATAACATAGCTTCACTGTTTCCAATTTTTATATTTCTAGAGTCCATTTTCTGATTCTTTAGCCTAAAAATTATGTAATAGTATTATATAGTGATATATAACAGTAGTTTTATTAGAAACAGACATTTAAATTCACTTTTGCTTGTTTTTTAATGGTTATATGAGTTTTCCAATTTACTGGCATAGATCAGCCTGATTTATAAAAATTAGAAAAAGTTTCTCCGTTATCTATACTCTCCAGTAGTTAAAATAGCACAGGATACTTGACTACATAAAGAATTCAACAATAATTATACCAGCTGTAGTAGTTCTTTTAGAGGATGGCTCAATAGCAGTCTTCTTAGTGGTAAATTTATATTTTATACCATTTACTGAGACAATTCTTCTAATTCGTAGCCTCTAAGATATCAATTTGATGCAGGTTTCTCTTAATCATTCCTGATTTGATATGTTTTCATATATTCTCATATATTTTTGGTCAAGCAAATGTTTTGTATCACATTTATTGATATAAAAAGTTTCTGAAATTATTTTCAAATTTTTCTAAACTAATCCATTAATTTACCTTTTTAGATTATTAAATTATTTCTTATATTTTCATTTTTTATTTTCTCTAGATTTTTAATTGAATAATTCATTTACTTTTTCTTTAGTAATTAAGTATGTAAGATACCAAGTTCCTTTTAATTACAGTTTTGTCTTCTATACCCAAAGATTTTATATGTAGCATTCTTTTCCACAGTCTGCAATTACAGTTTTAGTTTCTTCTTTTTTGTTTAGTTGTTTCTA
This sequence comes from Rousettus aegyptiacus, assembly GCF_014176215.1. Lineage (NCBI taxonomy): Eukaryota > Metazoa > Chordata > Mammalia > Chiroptera > Pteropodidae > Rousettus > Rousettus aegyptiacus. The sequence continues at coordinate 31,270,764 of NW_023416286.1, forward strand.
AACTTGCTACATTATTTTAAAACCAGAGAATGGTTTATTATTACTAATTTTTCATAATTTACACAGGACTTATTTGTTGGCATGTGTATGTGTACATGCATGTGAGTGGCTAAGTGTATGGTAATAGGATATATAGCTTATTTGACAATAAATTTTGTGTAGTATGAAATTTGTTATCTATCTATTGGGTAATCTTATTTATACCAGTAAACTCATTCTTTCTATAATTTAATTCTTGTGTATTAATCTTTCATAAACTAAATAAAGCATGCTAAATTCAACTGCTCTTTGTGTTTCACTTTTTTCTTGTGCATTTGGCAGTTGTATGCTACTTATTTTAATTCTATGTCATAAATTAAGTTATAATGGATGCAATTAGGGAAGTGGATATGTCTTTATGGTTTTAGTGGAGGATTTCAGAGCATAATCAAAAAGTTTTCTCCATCTCCAATTACTTTTCAAGTAAGGGATTACATAAAATTTTGTATTTTGCAGCTACATACAACCCAAGTCAATGGAAATAATTAAAATAAAATGATTAAAATTAGAAAAGAGAGCAACGAATATTTAAATCATAAGTCACATATTGGGAAGTACAAGATGTGTTCTGAATTAACACTCATGATTTACTATAATAATGTCCTTAAATTCTACATCATTGAGTAATAAACAAGTCAAAGTATATCAAATTAAGTCCTCATACTTTATTACTTAAACCATGAAAGGGGAAGTCTAAGCAATAATTTATGTTATATTTTCTCTTTTTATAGTGCTATGGTTTCAAAGGTCATAGGACTTTTCAATATTCATTGTTCTGCAAAGAAAAAAAGTTATTGTATTAATTAGAGGGTATTTAAAATTCACTAAGCTCAAAATATATGTACTAGTTTCTGGTCCCCTCAAATTTAAATAACTGCATTTATCTATCATCTATCTATCTATCTATCTATCTATCTATCTATCTATCTATCTATCTAACTATCTATCTATCTATCTATCTATCTATCTATTTATCATCTATTATCATCTATCATCTCTCTATAATGGGGAGCGAATGAGATTAGACAGAGAGATCGAGAGACCGAGAGAGAAAAGAAAGAGAATCTTTCTCAGACACCAGAAGTTGTGCCAGAGTTTCTGTCCTATGTGATAGTCTATAAGTAGTTATTTAAATTTAAATTAATTAAATTGAAATACATTCCCAGTGTTCATCTTGTGATTAATAGTTACTGTTTGGAACAGCACAGGTAGAGAACATTTCCATCATCACAGAAAGTTCTATAGGACAGCACTGGGGACAGATCTTTTTCTTCCCAAGAATAATGAAAAATAATTCTTATCATTTCTCTTTTCAGATACAACAGTTCAAGTTCAAAGTAAATAAATAGCACATCTAAGCTTAGAGCATTAATAACTGACAAACTTTACCTCAGTTCTATTTGATTGCTAAGCCTCTGATTTTTCTCTTTGCTATGTAGAATTGATTAAAGGAAAGAAATCTTTATCAGAAATGACTGAATGAAGCCCCTGTCTCAAGCATATGACAGATTCAAAAATCTCACCAAAAATGCCATTGGTAAAAATTATCCCAGGGATATTTATCCTTATCCTTGCTAGGTTGCATGTCTCATGCTAGAGTCTCTAAATTGTGTTCAGGTTTCATATTAGTGTGTATGATCCTGAATTAAATTAATCTTGAGTTTAGATTTTTACATTATCTCTTATCTCTGGTAAAGATTTCACAACCCTGTTAACTTTATGTTTTATCGCCTATGGAGACAATTTCTGCAGTGACCCAGTCTAAATGGCCTGTCTAAACTTAACCCTTTAAGTCCTACCAAGGTTGCCTCTTTTTGCTGTTATGGATTGAACAATGTCTCCGCCCCACCAAAGATATGCTCAATTCCTAACCCTCAGTACCTATTAGTGTGACCTTATTTAGAAAAAGAAAGCTTGTTTTGCAGATGCAGTTAAGAATCTCAAGATGAGATCATCTTATATTTAGGGTAAACACTAAATCCAATGACTGGTGTCCTAAAAAGTGTGAAGAGTGATATTTGACAGAGACAAAGGGGAAAACCCAGAGGAGAAGGCCATATGAAGGTGGAGGTAGAAAAGGGATTGTTTCATCTACATACCAAGAAACATCAAGGAAAGAGGCATAGAAGCCATTCCTTTTCAGAGCCTCCAGGAGTATTCAACACTGCCAACAACCTAATTTCAGACATCTGGTCTCCAGAACTGTGACAAAATAAATTTCTGTTCTTTTAATTAACCAGTTTGTGACAATTTGTTAAGGCAGCCCTAGGAAACTAATAAAGCCACCATCCCTTTCAGTAATTCTTTTCAGTGCTTTGATCTCTTTCTAAGCAGTTACTGTTCCTTCCACATCTACCAAAGAGGTGATCAAAATTTCTTACAATTGACTTCCCAATCAACTATAGCAAGGAAACAAAATCTGGGTGAATACCTGAAGGAAAATGTTAAAATACATGAATGTTAGGTTATGGGAACAAGACTTTGCTTAAAATTTGGTTGACTCACTGGATCTAGAGCAAACTGCTTCCTGTATTAAAGTTTTGAATGGTCTGTGAGGCAATATAAGCCTAAGGAATCTTACTGACAAGATATTTAAAAGTATATTGTTGATCAAACAATGTTTTTATGGAAGTAAGAAAAAATCTATTTTTCTGAAAGTAAAAGAATTCATTTAATATGACGTACTTTTAATGATATGCAAATGAATTATGAGAAAAAAATATAAAAATTTACATTTTCCTATTGATAATCTTATATTTCTATAGCATCTGCAAAAACTTTTAATAGCCACTGCATTCTTTAAACCATATAGGAAGGCTCGTAAACTCAAACACTACCTTTTTAATTTGCCCCAAATCCCTAATTCGGTGAACTGTATTTGGTTTCCTCTGAAGATCTAGCGCTGAGAAGTATTTTTGAATTATTCTCAAGGTCATACTCACCTAGCTACTTATTAAAAATGATCATGTGGATGATTACCCTAAGGACAGAACGCTGGATGAGATGCCAGGAGGGAAGTGAAATCTCAAAAAAGGGGATTGAGCAGAGTGACCTCAACATTTAAGGGCTAGGATAAAGAGGGCGGGGTGATCAAAAGAATAGGAAGGCAGTGTATGACCTGTCTTCTGGCAGAAGAGAAGTTTTGGGTCAAGCCAAGGTTGGGCTTTAGCAACAATGGAGCTAACGTGTCAGAGACAAAACTTCTCCTTAGTAAAAGGTTTAAAGCTTTTTTAATAGGGAGAAGAACACATTGCCTGAAACTCACATACATTTGAAAATTAATAACTGTAATAGTACCATATGACTTTATTTTAGGGAGGCAAGGAGTAAAAATATAATTTTGAAGAACCAGTTTTCTTCAGCTTTTGCTGAGAAGGACATACACAAAGTATTTGAGGCTGTTTAGAGGAAAATGGTTAGAAACCAATCACGTATTGGCCATTTAGTTTACGAACTAACCTGTTATCATTTGCGCTTATTTATCTTTAAATGACGTGGTTCGTAAAAGGCAGTAAACACGAAGGGAAAAGTCCTTCTAATCACTTGAGCCTAACTGGAATTTATGCAATCCCACAGTCTCTAGGGTTCTCTAGTTTAGAAAAACCATGTATTAAGGTAAAGAAGAGAGAACAAAAATCGAAAAGAAAAAAAAAACTAGTTTTAACAACAAAAGGCGGCAGCACAACTGACCAAAAGCTCACAGTGAATGATATACATGCCTAGGATACCCCATAATTTCCAACACTCTCTTACCTGAGACTTCTATCATATGCTTTGGAAACCTGTCACTGCTTGCCGACTCTGTAAGAAAAGGCCAGACAATCGGTGTTATTATACCATGATGAATCGAAAATTTGTCTGCAGCTTAAGATTGGTTTCTAATTTTATATCTACATACATCGAAAGTATTTATATGACTAGTGTAAAGAATGTGCTTTTTAATGTGCCCTTTAATTGCAATTCATTGGAATATACTAGTTTTTCTTTCCTGTTAACCTATTTTACAAACAAGTAAAGTGACAGAATATATCCTGGAAGCTCTGCTATAAAGGATTAAACTCACGATGGCAGGGATCAACAAACTTTTAAATGAGTGGAGATTATGATTCCTGTTTGTTCCATGTGCTTGAAGTTAGGAGACTAAGGATTGTAACTAATAATAACTGTGTGATTGGTTTCTGTAAATGTCTATTATGTGCACTTGTATTCATTCCTAAACACACACACACACACACACACACACACACAACCTACCTTGGTTTAGAGGTCCAAATGGTAGACAAGAAGAACCTAAGGAACCCTTCCTGATATCTTCTACAATCATAAAAAAATATTCCCCACATATAGCCTTATATACATTTAGAAATTATATTGCTTAAATATTTCTATGTATCTTTTAAAGGTAAAAACCTCTGGAAAGATAGCATTTTTTTACAGATCCTGAGGAAAAGAGGCACAGAAAGAAGAAACAAATTATTTTTGAGAATATGGTCCTAGATGATCAGGTTCAGGTAAGGTGCCAAAGTAATTGGATTTAAAGCAACAAACTAGGGCAAATTTAATTTATAAGTTAGTTTAATAGATATGTAAAAGTATTTCTAAACTTTATTTAACCTAGAGAAATATCTAAACATAAACTTTTTTTTTCCTGGAAATTTAAACTGATTGAGAAAAAATATTTTAAAAATTAAATTAAAATAAATTTTAAAATTAATTTAAATATTTAAGTATCTTTAAACTTATTTACACAAATGAAAAGTGTATTTGACTATTGGCTTGTAATAGACAACTAGAATTTGTGTGAGTGTGTGTGAGAATAAACGTGTAAACACACACATGCGTATTATTTCCACAGCAGAAATATGATGAAATATCATAGGGAATTAATTGCAGATATATGCCCACTATCTAAGTGCCTATATTCCAAAATATTATGTGGTCAGCTATGAAACTATTTACCTGAGGAGATTAAAATAATGTTAAATTGAAGGCTAATTTGAGCTTCAGTCCAAATAATTGGCTCTATTATTAAATATTACTGAAATATAATGACAAAAAAATCCTTGCAACCTTGCGACTGGCATGAATTAATGCTGATAAATCATGAAAATATATAGACTTTTTATTACTACATATTATTCTTTTTTTCCAAAAACAGAAGTAGAGTTAGAATAACAAAATGTCAGTGTTGACAATGTTCTCTTAAGCATTGTTACAAACTCCTTGGTTTATAGCTGAGGAAATTGGACTAAGAGATATACATAACTCACCCAATATCACACAGATGTGACTGAAAAACAAATTGTAGATTCCAGGTGAATTTAGTGTTATGTGTATAAAAGAAAATATCTAAATTTTTTTCAAACAATGATTTACTTAAGAGTCCACTACAATAATACAGTGGTTCCAATTACTTAAGAGCATGTTTTTATGAAAGCTATTGCATTATATTAATTATTTTAAAAATCAAAAACATCCAGGCATACCCTCTCATGTAATAATTTTACTTTTGAGAATTTATGTTAAATAAATGTTTTTAGATGTCAACAAAGATACAAACAAGAATAAAAGTGTTTGCTTAGCATTTTTCTATTATAAAAATGGTAAAAAGAAGCTAAACATCCAACTATAAGAAATTCTTAAATAACCTGTTAAATCCACAAAATAAAAAATTATATGTGCCTTCTAAAATGATGTTGCAGTAGCAATGCACTTAATGGCATAGATACTTATAATTTTAAAAATTGTATATTAAGATGCTATGATAAATATATGACAATAAACATATAATACATACACACATCATAATGTAAATTTTATTTATCTTCTCATACAACTTTTTGTATTTGTATTTTAGTACACTATTACACTTTACGAACTATATCAGATGTCAGAAAAGGAATACTGAAACTGTGGTTTAATCATAATCATATAAAGGAAGACTAAATAGTGGTTATGATGAATGAATTGGTTCAAAATATATAAAGAAAATATTAAAAAATATATAAAGGTGAGCAAAAGTGAAAGTTGTAAAAATGCGCATAGAGTAAGCAATGAATTTTAAGAAGTGATTTATCTTTGAAACTGATTTTTTAAATTCCAATTAAGAATTAAGTATCATTAAGACTATATTATAAATCTTGAATATTGGTTCTGTGAGTGTAACTAACTAAAAGCCCCAATAAACGTCACAATACGAATATTTCCGCTGGAAGTATTTTCATTCCGTAATGTTGTTAGTTCTCTCAGCTTCTCTTTTCTGATTTTGTTCCCTAAATAATTTGTTTTCCTTATATTCATACTCATTAAACAAGGAGCAGAGGTACTCTTGTACTCCATGTTTTGTCTCTGTAGTCTGAAAGAAAGTTCTCACTGATAGATATGCCTCCTGGGGTGGCACTACTGTGATTAACTCAGACTTACAGGTTTTGGTTAACTTTACATATCAATGTTGCAGAGCTAATTAGATATGAGGATGATATACTGACAACACTTACAAGGGAATAAAGTGTATAATCCAATATGCCAATTTATTAATTTATAATAGAAATACAACAGTTATTGGCCTTGATATTGAAAGAGCTGCCCACACACCTTCTCTCCCTAAAGAAAATGCACAGGGGTAAACAGATTATCTGAAGGTTGTTTGGTGAGCGCTGAATTAGAATGTTATTTTATTTACATGACATGAGGTTAATGCCATCAGACCAAGCATTAAGCATTCAGAAAGCTGGCACCAACTTCTTCCCTGGAGGGCATCCACATGAGGATTATCAAACTGAGCCCTTTGGAGTCTGGTATTGTTTGACTGTGTGTTTTCCATACACATCAGAAACATTTGTCTCAGATTATTGTTAACACTGTCAATAAGATTAGAGCTGCTACCTTAGAAATATATTCTATTCCTTTCGGTAGAGTTCTTTTTGTCAGTTGATATCATGTTATGCTGTGTCTTCTGATCCATTATTTTGAAATCTTAGAGATTTTTGAGGTGTCTTTCTCTTTTGCTTACAAGTCTATTTTTTTATATTGGTTGTATATTACCAACGTTATTTACTAAAAGGTTTTGAGCATTATTCATATTTTAAACGATACTAATAGTATTTAACATTATTCAATGGGAAATATTTTTTAAATAAGACTTTCAACATACGATTGGCTAGAACATCAGAAATGACTTTTAAATGTATATATCCTTTATAATTCCTTAAGTGATATTATACAACTAGCAAAACCATTGCCTCTTAAGGTCATTACCTTTGTGTTTGTCACATAAGTTAAAAATTATCTTTTCATAATTTATCTGGAGTTGTGAAAAGCTGAGCTAGAGAGGTAGAAGCTGCAAATATTTAATAATTTGAATCGAGGCGATATCAAATAAAATTAACAAAAATGTAATGACCAAGCTGCAAAAACTGGAAAAAGCAAATAATTTAATCACCATGCAATTACATTTTTAATCTTTATTTTTCACAAATCATTTTGTCCAACATTTAACTATTATATAGAGCACTAAGTAGATAATCTTATTTATATACAATTAATACCAAAATTGATTTGAGGGTGAATTGTTTCAAAAATATTTTGAAATCTCAAATTCTTTGTTTCGTTTTTTTCTCTTAGAAGAATGATCATTATGGTAATTTGTTTAACTTGCACTGTTGGTACACACACACTTTTATTTACATCTATCAAAAAAAGAGAATTCTTGTTAAGTACTGTAAATTGAAATTTTAAAACAAAGTTGGAAATTACTAATATTGCTAAAAACAATATTAATTGAAATGTATATTTTTCTTGAAAAAGTTATAAATAATTCTATGTAAATGTTATTAACACATTTTGGATACAAATCTTACCAAAATCAGTACCAATAATTTGAAAACTCAAGACTATTACTAATCTTGTTTTCTGCACTCAATTATTTCAAAGTTATTTTCCCTCAAAATTAATAAAGCCAAATATTTATATTTCTATATTTTATATAATTTGGATTAAGTTGTCACACAAATTTTTCATGTAACTGAAATTTATTTTCAAGCATATATGCCACCCATTAAATTTCGTTTTCATCTTTGTTCAAATTAATTATTGTTAACTGTGTTTAAGGTAAAATCTTAGAAATTATAATATCTCCTACAAACTTATTGATAAGACACATCATTTAACTAAAATGCAACTACTAGATTTCTAAAAGATGTAGACAATAAACACAAAAGAAATCTCACTGGCCCATAATTATATTAAAATTAGCAACCTTTTAATTAGCTTTGGTCCGAGTGACCAATAAAATTTTAAAGAAATATAACAAATTTGACTTACACAAATAACTTCAGAAAAAACATATTTTAAGGTTGTTAATACTTTATATAATTTTATTTTTTTTGAATCAAGGTAAATGAAATTAGCAATAAGTAAAATATTATTAACTGTACTTTGAAAATAAGCAAAATATTGTTTTATTGTGAAAGTGTGAATAAAGGAGAATACAAAGTATTTTTATTGTATTTAATTTTATCATAACAGAAATTTATTCTACATAAGGAATCTTTATGTAACACATTAAATTAAAATAAAATAACTTTATAACATGATGAAAAGAATAACTTTGAACACATTCCCTGATAAAACAAATGGTCTCCAGTTTTTCACCTCTTGGATTTTCTTGTACCTATTTGAATTTAAAAGATAAATATCAATGTAAGTTTTTTAAATATAAGAGTAAATCAAAAATAAAAGGAGCCTAATATTACAGAGCATTTAATTTTTCTCCTTCGAATAATGTTTATCGAGCCTATTGATACTCTAAATTTAGGTAAATACCACATTCTTCAGTAACAAAGCTTAGGAATGGAAAATATATTGATATATTTATATTTCAATAATATAACCTCTTAATTTTTAAATCCGTGTTCAACAGATAGTCTATTGTACCGAGAGTATATACTAGCTAACACAAAAGTTTAAAATACGCACACAAAATAAAGTCCATTTTTGTCATTCTTAGTTGTCAAATTTGTTGAAATATGGGTTTGTTTACTTACGCTATTGTTGATTTTGTATATAATCACAGATTAAATGTAGAAATATTTATCTTCAAAATGATAGAATTTCTGAAAACTGTATCAACAATTCTTCTTAGTTTTAGTAACTATCCCAAACCAGTCCATACTGATATTACCATATAACTGCTGTAATACTTTTTATTTTAAAAAAGTAATATGAATAAATTTTTCTGCTTCAGTTAACACTTAATGGATAACTAATTGAGCTATAAGATAAAAAAAATATTAAGTATTAATGCATCCACTAATAAATCGATATATTGTAACCATAATTAGTTCTCATTAAATGTATCTACGTTTAAAAGAATGTTAAAATCAAGTTTATTTAACAAACATTTTATAAACTAGAGGGCAAACAGCCATGGGCTAAGCAGGTGTTCTCATTTACCTTGTTTTTACCCTCATAACAGGCTGGTGAATGGATGTTTTCTGTTCTTACTTGCCTGAGAATCTAGTTCAGTGAATTCTATAGGCTCATAGTCTTTTTTTCGGTTATCTGTTTTACACAATAATGTTCTAAATCTGATGTTAGCATCTAAGATCTCTGTCATACAGTGATGATCAATATATATTACCAAAGTCCAGCAAAAGACTAGTTGATTCCTAAGCATACCGTACTTCACTAAATATTAAGAGATAAATAGGACACTATTATGATTTATATTCTTAATAAAATCACTAGTAGTCATGATGCAGATTTTTGAGGTATATATGAAGTAATATCAATTTCAACTTATTTTTAAACACTGTTATTCAGTCTTTCAATTTGCCAACAGTATTATTGCTGCCTTTGGTTTAGGCATGAAATTCCGAGAATTGGTCAAACATTTCACAATCTTTAAAATATTCATATTAGAAAAGAGAATATAATTATTTTGTGCATGGTGGTGTTGTAAAACAATAAAAATCATAAAATGTATCCCTAGCATAATGTAAATACTAGTTAGAGAACTGTCTTCTTCTAATATCGGGTAGTGAATTCTTTCATGATTATGCTTTTTATCTTTGAATTGAGCCTCTCTCCATCCCTTTCAAATCTCCTACCTCTAGAAAAAAAAAAAAATGACTGGAAAGATAAGCTTATTGTAATAATTCATAAATGATTCTGCTAAATCCTTAATGTTTCACTAATTTGATGCAAATGTTTGATTCATCCACCTTTTTCAGTAATAACTTCTAAAAACAGGTTCTATAAAAACACGGAAGATCCTTTTCCACCATTACAAAGAAATACCTGTGTTCATCTGTCTTATCCAATGGTTTTAACCTTTAAATAAATGATCCATACAATTTGCTACATGTAGGGATTAATTACAAGTTTTATGGTAGTTGGATGAATAGTAGGGTGGCTTGCCCAGTCATAGTTCTATGATCAAATATCTCTAAAGTCATATGCAAAACTAGTAATGCCCAAAACAATCATTTAGAGGAAATAATCTAAAGTCCTTGGGACTTCAAAAAGAATTTTGTATAATCCATAAAATAAAATGCATCTTTAAGAGCAAAACTGTACTTATGTTAGAAATGTGTATACGTGTGTGTGTATACATATATATAATTAAGCTATATTTATTCTTTTTTAGAGTTTTATAAAGCGATGATTATAATGAAGAGTTCTTAAATGCAAAGGTATCAGCATCCAATATATCATTAACAAGTAAAGATTAAATTGGAGTAATACTAAAAATTAAAAATATCATTTGAAATAAATTTTGAGATTCTCATTATTTCTGCTGACTTATATACCAAAATACATTTTTAACTGCCGTGCTCATCCAGAATAATTCTTATTTTCCTATAATACAATTGTTTATTTATAGACACTGCTTAAAACTCTTCTAATTTAGAACAAATGGTACCCCAACCTCCCAATAAAATCCAAATTTCAAATATATATGCATTTTCTAGAAATTATAAGTGAAAGTCATATTCAATCATATTTTATACACTGTAAAGTCAAACAGGCTGGTAACAAGATAGAAATTAAAGGATAAAAAGGTTTCATCTTTTGTTTGATCTTCACTGACTGATAAACCTATTTTATCTCTTAGAAGTAATTTAGCGGAGAAAGAAACAAAACTCACAGCTTCTTCATAATCTCTCAATTCCTCTATATGTTTTTTAAAAGCTTAATTCAGTTTAAACATATTTAAATCTAAAGCCACTAACTATATATTATGCTGTTGGAAGAAAACTACCTAATACAGGTATAACATAACAAAGTCCTGACAAGATGGAATGAAGTTACATATATTGCAGAAAGTGTATTAAAATCATGATAATAACAAGTACAAACTCTTGGTGAATGTCAAACTTCAACTATTATTATGAGGCCTACGTTAAATACAGACACATTATTTAACAGATTCTTTTAAAGATCCCATTTGTGATCCTATAGTTTTAAAAATAAGGATTAAAAAGTAAATGATTAATGTATTTTCCAAAATTCATCAATATAAAACACTACCACTGTTATTAAAAAGAGCTCTAATGCTATTATCTATCTATCTATTCAAGGTTTCCCCCCCTTAAACTTGAACCCAGCTTTTGTAGAGTGTTGCTTGATTCTGCCAATCAAATAAACTAATTGAAGAAGCTTACTACTGTATGTAGCGAGTATTGAGTAATTTTTTTAAATTCCAAAATATAATTTAGCTCTCTATACATCGACATTGTATCAAATTATATTAACTTTATTAACATTCCTTTGAGATTGAGTGTATGGAAAACCCTATAAACACGCCTGGTTTTCTTTAAAAAGTGTATATCACATCAGCAATGACCATAATATACTCACTTCTAAATTATTTTACTAAATTAACATTGCTCTTACTAGCTGACTTTTAAATTATCAGCAAGAGTCACCATATTTGAGAAATTTAACATGTTTAATAGTGATATTAGCAAATATTTGTTTCTCATATTGTTAACTATATAAGCATGGCCTAACACATTCAGCATCTTTCACTGAAAATATTTTGCTTTTGCATATGTGAAGAGGCATGGAATGTTACAAATTCAGAAAAATTTATAATCGTTTGATCTGTTTGGCAGCAGGCAGGATAAAATCAGTTCCTTCAGAAAGGCAATTTTATTATTTTACAACATGAGGAGTTTTGAGCGTTCCCTAATATGTGAAAGTAAAGGAAATACAGTTTTAGAATGCACAATTAAGTATTTTTCTAAAGACATTATTTGATGATTTGGAAAACAATCACGCATATTTCATAAACATGTGCATTCAATGAAAAGTTTCTAATGATTACTGGTAGTACATTTTCCAAAAGCAATCCATCTGCCTCTAGGGTCTTTAAAATGTTTCATGCACAGTTGAAACTTATAAATTGCTAAATAGTGAAATAAAAATAAGACCTCATTGGGTTCTTCCAGACTAGTTAGGCATAGTTGTATGCCACATTAAAATCGACAGCAAAATACAATGAAAGGAGCAAAAGGCTGGAGATAAACAGACTAGATTCAGGAACCAGCTATTTCTTGAAAAAGTGAAACAAAGCCTTGAATTTTCTTAAGCCTTTTCTGCTTTGTCTGTGAAATGGGCAGCCTGTTTTCCTGTTAACTTCAAAGTTATATTGGTAGATGCATGACTGACTATAAACTTTTAAAATTTATGTTGGAAGAGAGATTCTGATGGATATATACAAAAACGTAGCTTTTGAAGATTTTTGCCTTTTTATCTGAGTGTATGATGGAATGTGCTCAACACATAGCAGTCTCAAAATTCATGTACTTTTAGGGAAGGAAAACCAGTTGTTCACCAGAAAGATTAAAAAGTTTTATCAACTTTTACCCTTCAATTTGAGCTACAGTAGAGTTAATTATTCCAATATATAACTGTATCTGCCTATTTTAACTTTGTAAAACAAACTCAGTTGCATTCAAACTATTGAAAAGTATTCAAACTGATATTTACTTACTTATAAATAAAAGTTTATGCAGTCTTTTAAATTAGGACACAACAGACTTTTTTTTTTAATCAGACTGCATTGCTTACCATTTGAATCACCCACAAATATGAATGTAGGTTCCAATTCATACCAAACTCGATTCTGTACAAGAAACTATTATTTTAATGCTTTATGGAAGAAAAAAAAAAAGCTTAAAGAATTGAAGTTTCTACAGATATACTCCAATGATATTTCAGTAGGCATTATATATATATATATATATATATATATATATATATATATATATATATATATATGGAAAGAAAATCCACTGTCTATCCTTAAATGAACTCCATATACATTTTTGGTACCATCTTGATTGAATTGGGATAAATGAGTGGTAGGCAAGTTCTAGAACAGTTTTCTATTGCTCCATCTGCTGGATATGCCGACATCACCTGCACCAAGTGTTAACCTCTAAAAGTAACGTGAACTAATTCAGCAGGTGGCTTCAAAGGCTCAGGCACGTTGCTTGAGAAACTTACTGTGACTTTTAAATTTTTGTTTCACTCAGAGGTCTTAGATCATAGTAAAAAAAATATAATTAAGAACCCACAATTGTCACTAAAATACCAAGACAAGAAAGATACACTTCACAGTAGGTGATAACACACAAACGCAAAGGAACCAGGATATTCATTGCAGGTTCGTGCACTGCTCCAACTCTACAGATTTGGACATTTATCCTAGAGATCCCATAGTCGTTCACCTAATTTAGAAATAAAAACTATATGCATAAAAGTTTATAAGAGATTTTTAAAGCACGCCTATCAGTAAGTACATAAATACTGCAGAAAATAGTGCCTCTCCAGACATGATTTTACTAAGCAGTCAGGAAGCCCTTCGATTTTTCCTCCGCAGCATCTTCGCGGGCAACTCCAGTGTCGCACCCTTGGACGAGGCAGCCGCACTCTTCCTCCTTCTCCTAGTCACAGACGGGACAAAGTGCAGCTGCCGCCATCGGCCAGGCCGCTGTCCCTGCTGCCACCGCCGCCGCTGCTTCAAAACCATGGCTGCTGCTGCAAAGAAAGGGTTACTCCTCTCTTGGAGTCAAGTCGCTGCAAACTTCCCCTGCTTTACATGTACCTTTCTCTGCAAACTTGCACGTCCTTCCGTGCGGAAGGGCCAAGAAAAACCATTACAAGCATCACAGGCAACATCATAATAAAGGACACCCCGGGAAGGTAAGACCTGCGACTTTGGGAACCAGATCTTAATCCAGACGGGAAACACCGCTTTGAGTGGACCCTCCCCCCACTCGGTTCCCTTCAGCAAAGGGTGCCCACGTTGCCAGGGAGGGCGGCTGCGGCTGCCACCGGCATGTGCGAGGCGGAGGTAAAGTTTGACAAATGGTGACCACTCCTGGAAAGGGAAGAATCTAGGCAACCAAAAATACACGCAGGGTGTGCTAGGGTTAAAGCTGCGCATGAAAGTGCCACGTACCTTTCTGCGGTGGTCTGGCGCGGAGGCAGAGGAGAGCGCGTCGCTGGAGGTGGCGGGGCGAGAGTCCAGCCCTGGCGGCCGGCTCCCTCCCGGTGCGCGGAGCCGCAGCCGCCGCCGCCGCCGCCGCCGCCGCCGCCGCCGCGCCTGGGCGCAGGGCCGAGTGGCCGCTGCTGCGCCAAGGACGCTGACACGGCCAGTCACTTGGCCCAGAGAAGTTGGGCAGCCTCCGCCGCGGCCTCGGCAACCGGCGAGATCAACACGTTTAGTTTGAACTTTCCAGGTCCAGTCCCAGCAAATACACACGCACACACACGCGCGCGCGCGCGCAAGGAGAGCCTCTCAGAGGCGAGCGAACAGGCGCTGGTGGCTCTCTGGCAGCGTCTTTCTCTCTCCCTCGCTCTTATTGGCGCGGAGGTTATTGTTTTATTTATTTATTTCCTCCTCCTCTCTCCGTCCCCCTCCCCGCGCCTTCCTCCCGCCCCCTCCGCCTCCTCCCGCTCGTCTGCGAGGCCAGCCGCGTGTCGCTCCAGCTCCAGCGTGGCGGGGCTGCGCGCGACTGGCGGAGGCTGCGGCTGGCCCGGTGTGTGCGCGCCGGGCAGGGGCGCGGGGACGACAGCCCCGGCACCCAGGAGCATGGGCAGGGCCGGGAGAGGGAGAGGACACAGGGACTTCGGGCCGTGGTGGGGAAACGAGAGCCAGTGGGATTGTGGGGAGGACGCTCCCTGCCCCTGGACTGTGCGCTGCGCGCCTGAGGCTGCAGAGCGGGAAGCGGGGAGAACCCTGAGTGGCGACCTCCCTCCCGGGCCTCTGTGCATCGGACCCAACAGCCTCCTCCGCCCCAGAGGCTAGAAGACTCAGGCACCCCTCCCGCCCCAACCCCCTCCCCAACCACCACCACCATCCCTCCCGCATCTTCTCCCGCTCTCCCCTCAGCCTGTCCTAACCCCTCGGGGACGCTCAGATGCGCTCCGCTACCGTTTAACCACGGAAGACGCGAGTTTGCATTTTTTTAATGGTGGTTTAAGTGCTAGGCGGTTAGGCTTCCCCCACTCCTTCCCCTACCCCTCTTCCTGGACCCCCAGGAAAGGTGCTGTCAACGCTGGTGCAGCACCCTGCGCCGCTACTGGGTGGGCTTAACTCTTGTAGGAATGAAAGAGGTGTCTCCAGACCACAGCCTCCGGGCTCGGGTTGGGAAGCCTTTGGCACGCTGTACATCTACCTACAAGCTCCGGAGCGCCAATGGCTTTGCTGCTACCCTTCGGTCCCAAATGAGCTCTCAAACAACAATTGATCGCTGGTGCCACCGTTTTTCAGTGAGAGTCTACCTGCTTCCCAAACCTGCGGGAAAGATGACCTTAAATCCCGCCGCCCTCCCCCAATCCATTCATCCTGAAAGCTGATCTGGAAAGAGCCCAGTTCTGATTCAATGAAATCGGTCTTCCGCTTGCTTCTTCCCGACCCTACTTCGGAGAAGCTTCCCTAACGCAAACCCCTTCCAGGCTTTCCATTAGGTAAACCCATTTTATTTGTTTATTTGTTATTGTTTGTTGTGTTGTTTTGGTGGCTTTTTAACCGTTCATGATTCAGTCATGAAAACGGAAAGAAATCAAAAGACAGTCGTTCTAGAATAGAGCTAGATTTTAAAAAAGAACCTGTATCTCTCTCAAGCACCAGCCCAAAAGCTAGAATGCAAATCTCAGCCCTAGACCTGGAAACAAGGTTCCTTTCCTCAGCGATTTGCCCTCCAAAGTCCTAACAGTCTTGGGTTATTTCCTACTAGCGCTCCAGGTATAGAAACACTGCGACGCTACAGTGCTTACCATTATTTCTTACAGTATACACTTACTTTTTGTTTTTGTTTTTGCTTTCTTTTGTGTCCAAGAATATCTTCCTATTTTTCTGAAATGTATCCATTAGATATTTATTCATTAACGTTTTAGATCTTTACTCAGAAATTTCCCTGGTAAGCATACAAAAATACTACTTAGAGAGCTGATATTTTACGTACCTTACATTTTCATTGACATCTGGAGTAAGCCCCCCAGAGGTCAAACAAGGAACAGGTGAAATCCTGAATTGGGAAAATGTGGGGGAAAAAATACTCATTCTTTCAGCATGTTGAAACTATGATGTCCAACTATAATGTACACTTTAGTCATAATTTTATTTGGTGAAAAAAATAGTGCAATTTTTTAAAAATAGTGAATGCACACTGGCAAACCACACATACTTTGCCAGAAGCCTTGCGTATAATTAGCTGCCAATTTTCGTGTGTGTGTGTGTGTGTGTGTACATGCATGTGTATGCATACACATTAACATCTAGCCTGATTCACCATAGTATGTGATTATCTACGTTACAGATGTGGAAACTAAAATTCGAATATAACAAAGATTATTTTGAACCCTGGAGTAAAAATACATATAAGCATTGAAATTTTGAATGCTTAGGGCTAATATAAATTTACGTTTTTCAAAATGGCTACTGAAAATCACTTAAATGTATTCTTAATATATACCATGTATTGGTTTTAAATTTTTTCAGCATTTATAATTATTGTTCCTATTAAAAAATTCCTAATATGGTATACTCATCATTGACTTTATACTCATATTTACACATTATAAATCAATGATTTTCTATCCATCTCTCCAGGCTTACATTTCCTATGCTTGCCTCACCTGTCAAAGTAGAGAAGGATGTACCCTCCACCAGATCCCTTAACTCAGCCTGTTTTCTCTACCTCTGGCATCTTTAATCACTACATTCGGGATGAAGTTCGGGCAAAGATCAGGAAGCCTTTGGACAAATTCTTCAATTCCACCCCAAAGGGGAAAAAAAGAAGGGCAGTGGATTAACTGATAGTGAACTTAAGGTTATAGAAATTCTGGGCACTGAGAAAGTTAATTTGCCAGAGAGAACAGTGCCATTTCTCTTTATCCGTGTGAAGACAAATTACCAACTGTGTGCCAAATGTGATTGTGCTTAATCCTTGGATACAAGCTCTTGAATATAGTCATCCTTAAAGTCAAGGTGTCCAGATCTCTAGCCTCATATTCACTAATCCTTCCTTCCTCAAACTGACTACATTTGATTCTTTGGTTATTGAGTTTCTTCCTTCCTCCTTAGGACCCTTGCAAATGTCCTGTTTGCTTTAGACACAGCCATTTCCTCCTGCCTTCCACCTAGGTTAACTCAAGCCCCACACAAGGTCATTTGCTAAGGATGACAAGTAACTCTTTGAATGATTTTGGGACTCCTTTATTTGTTTTTGTGGCTTCTCCAGCAGAGTATACACCACAACTTATAATTTCATGCATCTAAAATTATGTAATGGATATATTTTTTCAGCTCTGCACTATAAATTCCACGAGAGGGATTTTCATTGTATCTTCAGCACTTAGTGCTGTGCCTGTCACACAGCAGTTGCCAAAAGTACATACTTATTAAATGAATATATGAAAGAAGAATCAATACAATTCAGGAAGATGATAGCCTTGCAAATAGAATGCTAGAGAACTGGGACGTGACAGGGTAAAAAAGTCAAGCTACTCTATTTTACCTAAGTTGATTCTGTTTTCACCATTATTATGGAAACCCCTGTTATTTTAAAAAGTCATATGCTATCTTCAAAAATAAGATATCTTATTGTTAGCTGTTAAGAAATAGTTATTATATTATGAAAGCAGTTACAAAAAGGGAAAAATTAATATGAGCCTTCTGATTTCAGAAGTTTCCATGAAAGGGATAGAATAAGAAAAGTAGTTTTTAAGATGAGAAATTTTTAGAAAGGTCAGTAGAAGAATGGGCACTTAGTAGAACTTAAGATGCAAAAGATTGAGTTTCAAAGGTATTTGAATGCTCTATAAAAATTATCCCAGTAAGAAGAGAAACTTTACGTTCTAAATTCCCACTTGGCCTTAACATCTGCATTTTAAAATCTGATTTTGCGTGAATGCTGTAGTGGGAATAATTTGGCATTAAACAAGGGTGAAAATCTAAAGTTTTAAACACATGGTATTCTTACTTTACAATTCAGGGAGTTAGTGGTACTTTTTTTCAGTGAGGACAACTAAAAAGTCCTGTGCTCTTAAATACAATTTACAAGTACATAAATTCATGAGAGTTTAACATAAATGAAGGGATCTATATATTTTAAAAGATTATTTAACATTTTTCTTTTTAATAGTGGTCCCTGAAATGCATTTTAAATATAATACTTATCAATGTGTAATATAAACATTATCTCTTATATGGAATGATGTGTGTATAATATTTATGTATAAATAAAGCCAATCACAAAATGTTCTCCATAATTGACAGAGGGATCCAACAAGCTAATTAACGTTAACCATTAATTATTGTTAATTAATAAAAATTTTAGTTATTAAAAAATAAGCATGTTAATAATGCCAGGAGCCAAGCAATGTCTTTTCAAGAGGTAAAATTTCTCAAAGCTTTTGGAGAACTTTTTTCAAATATTACTTTTAATATTTATTTCTGCTAAAATAAGTTTTAAGACTAAAATTTTCAAAGCTTTGAATGAGAAAGGAGGAGAGAAATCAAACTCAAGAAAGAATTGAATATCACAAATGATATCCTTGTTACCAGAACCCAACATAGATTTTTCAATTAGCAACTGAAGTTGTATTTTATCTTTTTTTTACTACTATTTATACCTACTGCACCTAGTTTTCCTAGGTGGTCTCTCATCCAAGTACTAACCAGGCCAGACCCTGCTTAGCTTCTAAGGTAAGACATTGGGCTTGTTCAGGGGGCATGGCCATAGACCATGGACTATGACTCCACTGGGGTGCGAACCCAGGACCATCTGCATGTAAAGCAGAAATGCTAATCACTACACTATGGAAACATGTCCTGAAGTCTATTTTAACTTATAAAAAAGAACACAAAAGATGTTTAACGAAAAGAAAGCAGATAAGAAAATTTTATTGTATCCTCTATAAGAAAACAAACACTGAAATAACTATCTGGGATGAAGACAAAGATTAGCGCATGAAGCATTCTCCTCAGTATATACTTTAAATGAAGTGAGAATTGAACCACAAATAAATGAATGAAGTAATACTTAAATGCTATATTTTTTAAATAGTGGTAAAATATGCATAACATAAAATTTACCATTTAAATGATTTTGTGTTAATGGCATAAAGTACGTTCCCATTATTGTGCAACCATCACTACCATCGATCTCCAGAACTTTTTCATCTTTCAAAACTGAAACTCTACCCATTAAACAATGACCTCCCCATACCCTTCCCCCCCCTGCCCTGGGCAACCAACCACCTTTCCACTCTGCCTCTGTGAATCTGCCTGCTCCAGAAAATTCATATAAGTGGAATCATGCAATATTTGAAAATTTAATGACTGACTCATTTCTTTTAATATAATGTCTTCATTGTTCACCTGTGTTGTAGCATGTGTTCTAGAGTTTTCTTCCTTTTAAAAGTTGGCTAATATTTCATTGTGCGTATATATCACAATTTGTTTATTCATTCATCCTATGATGGACACTTGGATCACCTCCAGCTTTTGGCTATTGTGAATAATGCTGCTATGAATATAAATGTACAAATATTTGTTCAAGTTCCCACTTTCAATTTTTCGGGATATATATATCCAGAGGTGAAATTCATAAAGTAATTCTGTGGCTTTTTTTTTTTTTTTGAGGCAACACCATATTGTTTCCATGGCTGCTGCAGCATTTTCATTCTCACCAGTGCACAAGAGTTATGATTTCCCCTCAACATGGCAACATCTGTTCTTTCTCTTTCTCTCTCCCTCCCTTCCTCCCTTCCTCCCTTCCTTCCTTCCTTCCTTCCTTCCTTCCTTCCTTCCTTCCTTCCTTCCTTCCTTCCTTCCTTCCTTCTTTTCCTTCTCTCTCTTCTTTTTTTAATTTTTTGTTAATGTATTTCCTTTTTCTTTTTCTCTTTCTGTTTCCTGTTTTTTTTTTTTTAATAATAACCCTCCAAATAGGTGTAAAGTACTATCTTGTGATTTTAATTTGCTTTTCTCAAATGATTATCAATGTTGAGCATCTTTTCATGTGCTTTTTTTTTTTTTGCCATTTGTATATATTCTTTGGAGAAATGTCTATTCAAGTTTATTACCAACTTTAAAATTGGGTTGTTTGTCTTATTGTTGGTGAATTGTAGGAGTTCTTTATATATTTTGAATCTTAGCCCCTTACCTAATATATGATTTGCAAATATTTTCTCCCATTCTATGGGTTGCCATTTCACTCTATTGAGAGTATCCTTGGATGCACAAAAGTTTGATGTAATCCAATTGATCTATTTTTATTTTAATGCAATTTTTAAATAAGAATTAATTTAAAAACATTATGAACAAAATGTCCAAATGTTAAATATAAACTGGTCAGTATTACCAATATTTTATTTGTCTTAGGCCCCAATATGGCTCAACATGACATTGCTCTGTGTATTTTCTGCACTATGCACTGCGAAACATAAGAAGTCCTTTGGGTTTAGACACCTCTATTAACACATGTGGACACATCATATAGGAAGGATTCTAGACGAGGAGTTCTACACTGTGAAATAAATAGTACTAGATTAATGTAAGTTTATGATTCTCCTTATTCGGATTTTCTCTATTTTAGGAGAAGATAAGCAATAAAATTCAGGTCTATGCATGCACTTTTTCTTTCCTCTTTGTACAAATATGATTATTCTTATAAATTAAAGGAATCTTATTCACAACTGGCAACAGCGCCCCAGGGGAGTTACCATGGCAGGAGATGTCCCAGTGGAGCAGGTGGCAAAGTTCATAAAAACCTATTTTGTTTTTGATCTTGTGCTGAAAGCTTTTCTTAACCCAAAGAAATCATATTCTCATGTTATATAGGGGAATCACAAATCAAGAAGTCTCTAAATGTTCTGAAAGCTCATGGAAAGTTTGAGATATTAATAGATTAAATAGATTTCTTTCCAAATGTCAGCATATGGCACTCTAAAGATTTCTTTTATCTTAACCACTAGTGACTATATGTAGATTTACCTTGCTGAGCAAAGCATACACATATCTCATTGTTCTACAGCTCTGTACCTCTACTTCTGTCAACTGAAAACAATAAAGTAGATTAATGTACATTTTCTTCTTTGTAGTGTTTTCCATTGTCAAACACTGAGATCTTTTTTTAAACAGTTGGATCAATGGTTGACTTTGTTTTGAAGCTTGTATTTAAGAAGGTATTTAAAGAGAATAAAGTTCATGCTCTTAACATCCTTAGAAATCAGTCCTCAAAGAGCATTGCACCACTTGTCAATCTAGTAGACAATGCCATATTACAACAAAGACCATGAAAGTTGCTTGTAAACTGCTTTGAGTTGGAGCAGTTTACTTTCTCAATAGATGAGAACAGAGGACTTTTTATTTTTAACAAAATGAAATTCAATTTTATAAAGCTATCTGCATCTTTTTAACTGCTTTCTTTAAACAGGCATAGTAAAATCTTTCATGTGAATTTCATTAAGCTTCAAGGTCATTAGGAGAAAATGGTAAGCATATCAATGACAGAGTGCTTTGCATTTAATGCAGGTGTTTGCCTAACAAATAGATATGTGTTAAGACAATAGACTTCTTTATTCATTTTCTGTTATTATTAATATATTTGGAAAGGGATCATAATATACCACATATTCTCTCACTCTCTTTTGTTACTAAGATAATATCTACCATACAATATATACATTCATGTCACTATGGTTATTCTTACTTTCAATGAATTAAAAGGAGAAGAGAAAGGAATAAAATAGTTTATTATTTTAAACTGATTTTAATTCTATCTGAAAGTACAGGATTATCTTAAAATTTTGAAAAAGAAATAAATATATATATATAATTAAATCTAGTTTGGACTTTACATCAGAGGGTATTTTCTATATTAAAATTATAGAAATTCACAATCTACACTTATTGTGTTTTTTAATATATATTCAGTTTTAATTAAGAATCATGTCCACAGCAGAGAAAAGTATTTGGAAAGTTCAATTAAAAAAATAATGTCGCAAATACTTTATTTGTAGGGTCAAGGATCTAAATTTTTACTTATTATTTTTAATATACTCATCTCCAAATATGTTGCAACGAGATTTAATTATACATATTAATGTGTGATAATATAGGCTGAAATTCTTTTACTCAGACACATGAAGATAAAGAATTTAGAAATATATTTTTTTAAATTTTATATTATGTGTAATTTACTGATGCAGTTTACTGGAATTTCAATGATGATCATGAAAAACAGAAGATTTTTCTCTGAGTAAGTTAATAATCAGTGTTGTCAATAAATAGTATGCTATGTGAGCTTATTAATTACTGTACCTTGCTGATAATTGTGACTTCTACATAAAATTTTGAAAACACATTGCTAGTAGAAGAAAATCTCTACATCGAAGGAAAAATATCTTTTAGTAAAAATAATGAAAATACAAAAAATGTATTTTGCATTGAGATGATCTGATCTGAATCTTCCCAAAGACAAGAGGATTAGTTATGGTAAAGTCTTGATTAGTTAGAATGTTCTAGAATAACTGTGTATAATTAATTACATTTTCGATTGGGAGTTAATTGGCATAGCTCTTGTTTCAATTATTTATCAATTTTTTTTTATAAATGCATTAGAATAGTCCCTTTCTTAGTAAATAAATTATAGTAAACACTCTCAGAACATGATTTTTAGGTATTTTTTTTAATATAAATCGAGTTTGTCCTGTGTTATAGAATGTTTTGAACATTAGAAATACAGAGACAAACAAACCTTACCTTCCTATTGATAGGTATTTCATATTTAGACATCCATGAGAAATTTTGAGAATGACTGCAACATACACTGGCTAAAATAGGTGTTACTAAACTTTTTAAGCTTTGACGATCTAAAAGATAGAAAAGCTATTCATTATAATTTGATATTAACTTATTAGAGTATCTTTGGTCATTTTCCTCTTTTAATTTCCATTTGTAGTGTTTATAGTGTGAACTATTTTTAGTTGGGCTGTTACATTTTTTCTTACTGGTATGCGGAAGCTGTTTATATATTAGACGTGGATTATGGTGATTTCTTTGCCATACAATTTTTTATAAAAAAATAGTCAAACTCACTGTTTTTATTTATGGCCTTTGAATATTGTATCACACTTAGGAAAATTCTATTTCAGCATTGTATATAATTCTCTCAAATTCTCTATGATGACTTTTGTAGATTCATTTTTTTTTTACATTTAAATATTTAGTTTTTATGATATGAAGTGTCATTATGGATACAAATTACTTATTTTGTTCTAAAATATTCTTAGAATATTTTGGATAGTTTGAAGGTCACTTAAATGCCTTTTTCTGGATCCCAGTTGATCTGGATTTCTAGCGATATCCTATTATTCCACAGTTTTATTATTTTTGTCATTATAAAATGTTATAATTTACCACCTGAAACAGACAATACTTCTCTTCCGATTCTAATTTCAAGTTCTTTGTTTCTCCTGACTTTCTAGAAGTAATTCATAGCTAAATGAAATGAGGAAAAAAGGTATTTTTTTGGATTCCAAGAGAAAACTGGTGTGGGGCTTATTTTCCCGAGGATTCAATAAACACATGAAAACTAAATCAGACACCTAGGGCAAAGCCTGGTAAGCAGCAGATTCTTGAAAAAGAGCTTACAAAGCAGATACTTTTAAAACCCCATAAGAAAGATCAATATTGGCCCCATGTTAGAATGTTGAGTTTCTCTTATTATGAAGAGAACAAGATAGAAGGAAGCCATGGACAGATTACTAAACTGGCTTGAGACTGAGTGTATATGGAAGCCAGATGCCAAGAAGCTTCTTCGGTTGTCCCCAACATGGGCTATGCTATGACTACTTCTACACCACTTTCTATTACTTGGTGACTGCTGACCCTACAAGTAAACTCAAATCCACATCGGAGCCCCAATGTCCTGAACAAAAAAAAAAAATAGACACATGTTTGAGAGGGTCTGTATTAGTTTCCGATTGCTTCTGTAACAAATTATCACAAACGTAGCAGCTTAAGACAATATAAATTTATTATTTTATAGTTCTGAAAGAAGTCTGAAATGGGTCCTACAGGGCAAATATCAAGGTGTCAGTAGAGTTACATTCCTTCTGGAAGCTCTAGGGTAGAATCTGTTTTATTTCCCTGCTCTCTCCTTGATTTATGGCTTTTTACTCCATTTTCAAAGCCAGCCATGTAGCATCTTGAAATATCTGACCCCTTACCCCTCGGCTTCTGTCCTCACATCACCTCTCTCCCTCTCCTTCTGTTGTCATGTAGCTTCCTCTAACTTTAACTCTTCTCACTCTTATAAGGATCATTGGATCACTCTTATAATGATCAGGCCCAGCCACTTAATTCAGGATCATCTGCCCATCTCAAGACTTTAACTTAATCACATATGCGAAGTTCTTCTTGTCATCTACAAAAACATAGTCACAGGTTCCTGGAATTTGGATATCTTTGGAGAGTATAGCAGGACAACAAAGGAACATCAGTCTCAAGGTTCAAAATATACCTCCTAGAGGAGTGAGATGAAAACTTAAAGTAATAATGAAAGTACTTGAGGAAACACAGAAGCAATACATATGTGCGCACGCTCAAGCACACGCGCGCGCACACACACACACACACACGCACACACACGAGCGCACACAAAACATTAATAGGCTATTTGGAGGAAGAAACTATTAATTTAGGCCCTGGAAGATCAAGGGCAAAAATATAAGGTGATGGAAATCCTGAAGAATAAGAAAGAGACTGTAGCACAGATTCAGGAAATGCATAATAAAATTGATAGGCATTCTGGAAAGATGAAACAGAACAGATGGAACAAAGGCAATAATTAAATAATAGGGGATAATTTTTCTGTAATGAAAAAAGACCTGGCCCAATAGACTGAGCAGGCTCGCTGAGTTCCAGACTGTTCTGATGAGAAAAGAAACACACTTGGCAAATCTTGTAAACCTGAATGATGAGGACAAAGAAAAAATATAAGCAGCACAGGCGAAAGTACAGATTCCTTACAATGGGAGCACTTACTTGTGTTTGGGGTTCTCTTGTGCAACATTGGAAGTGAAGAGAACAATGAAATAGCATCGACAAACACATAAAACTGTGCTACCCGAGGATCCTATACCCAGTCAAGATGGTAATCATGTGTCAGAGAGAAAGAAATATTTTGAGACTATATAGGAAATCACAGAGTATATAATTTATATGCTCTACCTGAGGAAAGTATTTGAGAAAAGACTCTTAACTAGTAAAGAATTGATCTGAAGTAGAAACTTTAAGATGAGGGGGAAAAGAAAGCAGAGAAATGTGAGAAGAGTACCTCATTTTATGTTGTCATGGGCATATGTTGTCATTAGCACTGATAATTAATCTAGTGGATAATGAATGACTGCCAAGGAATATGTAATACAATTACAAAATAGAACTTTCTTAATAAAGGGACATACTGTTAATGGCATTCTAAGTATCACACAACCCAGCAAAACCTAGGAGTTTGGGGAAGGAGAGAGATGGGTGGAGGGATGAATGAATGTTTTTCAAAGTTGTCATCTGGGAGAGGTGTGTGGAGAAGTGCAGAGAAGAAAAAAAAAAAAGGTGTTCAAAAAGCTTGATTCTATTGAGACAGTTGTAAGTATCGACAAAATAGAGAATCTTAGAGAAAAGAATAGATAGCTTCTTGTTTTCAAATATACTGAATCATATGGGTCTTAGATACATGAGCAAAGAAAAGAAAGTGATAATCAGTGAAATAGAAAAGCAGAACTTTAAATTAATAAGGGAAAAATTGAAATTATTGGTATCTGTATCAAACCAGTAAACGTCAGGAAAGTGATAAATGAAATTAGCTCACTGGCCTCAATCTCATCACTGGAGATGGCCAGGTCTTCAACCTTAGGTGGCTTCTATTCTCTATCCACATCACTCCTTCAAAGAAATAAAGTAGTAGCACAACTTTAAATACTATTTCCATGATAATGACTCCCAAAGTAGTCTCTATAGTTTAGAATTTCTTCAACTACACACTTATATGTTCAACTACCTACTTGATAACTCCACTTGGATGTTTAAAAGATATCCTACATGTACCATGTTCAAAACTTAACTTATAATAATCTGCTGCCCAACACACACACACACACACACATACACACGCACACACGCACACACGCACACACACACACATATACATTGTCAAACACCTGCCTCACAGTCCCATTGAATATCTTCACTGCTACTCCCTCCTGACTGTCTCATCACTCTATACTCTTAGCATCCTACCACCTTCATCTTTGCTTGGAATATTCTCCTAAAGCATGCTCAAACTCCCACCTTTGCCTCATGTTTTCCTTCTATTTCCTTTTTTTTTTTTTAACAACAGCTTTATTGAGATATAGTTCACACATCTTAACATTTATCCTACCGAAGTGTAAAATTGAGTGGTTTTAAATCTTTCCACACAATTGTGCGACCATCACTATCTAATTTCAGAATATTTCATCTCTCCCAAAGAAACCCCGGACCTACTTGGAGTCACTCATTCCTCCTCATCTCCCTCCAGTCTGTGGTAAGCACTATTCTAATTTTTGTCTCTGAATTTGCCTCTTCTAGATATTTCCTATAAATAGAAACGTGTAACGTTATCTTTCGTGACTGGCTTCTTCAATTTGTTTGTGTTCAAGTTTCATCCATGTTGCAGCATGTATCAGTACTTCATTCCTTTTTATGACTGAATATATTCCAGTGTACAGCCATACCACATTTGTTTATCCATCCATCAGTTGATGAACATTTGGGTTGTTTCTATCATTTAGCTGAATAATACTGCTATGAGCACTCATGTACAGGTTTTTGTGTGAATGTCTGTTTTAAATTTGGGGGGGGGTATGTACCTCGGAGCAGAATTTCTAGTTCATATGGTAACTCTATGCTTAACATTTTGAGGAACTGCCAATTGTTTTCAAAGCAGCTGCACCATTTTATAGTCCCACCAACAAAATATGAGAATTATAATTTCTTCAAATTCTCATCAACATTTGTTCTTGTCCATCTTATTTATTTTAGCCACCCTAATGGGCATGAAGTCACATCTCATTGTGGTTTTGGTTTGCAATCAGTAATGACTAATGATGTTGATCATCTAGTCATATGCTTACTGGCAATTAGCATTTCTTCTTTAGAAACATGCCCCTCCAAATCTTTTCCATTATTATTAATTAAATTATTTGTCTATTTATTGTTGTTATAAAAAAATTTTTTATTGTCCAAATTTATTGATATATAATTGATATATTTTATCATGTAGGTTTAAGGTTTACCAAGTGATGACTTTATACATTTATATATTGAGCAATGATTATCACAAAAGGTTAATTAATATTACAATCTCATATGATTATTTTGTGTGTGTGTATGTGTGTGTGTGTGTGTGTGTGTGTGTGTGTGTGTGTGTGTAAGGTATGTTGCCAGAATTGTTTCAGCAAGAAGAACCTGGGAGAAATCTTTCAAGTATGAACTCAGGACTGTCGCAGTATGATGAATACCTGGTAGAGGGAGTTTCCTGAGAATAATTTATTATTTTTCCAACACAAGACTAATAAACCAGTAATGTTCTAGACATCTATCTAAATAATCAGACCTGGGTTTCACACACAGTACCTTGTGGCCCTCTTTTTTATCTAGCTGTGCTACTGAAAACTCTGGATGTAAAAGCATAGTTTGTTAATGAATTCTGTGAATTCTGTGTACAATAATGTGATTGAAAATAAGTCTAACAGCTGTAAAATGACATGAAATATTTAATAATTATAGAACAGCAAAAAATTTTAATTGTTTATGCTTTGCTTCCTGATTTTGTTTATATGCATTCTCTTTCACTGAGTTTCTATAACATCATTATTTTAAGTTCTTTGTCAAGTAATACATATATCTTCATTTCTTAAAGTCAGTTACTGAAGCTTTATTCATTTCCCTTGGTGGTGTCAAATTTGCCTGATTCTTCATAATCTGTGTAGCTTCACATTGATATTTGTGCATTTGAAGGAGCAAACATCTCTTCCAGACTGTTCCCTGGGCTGATGGGGTTACATCACAGTACTATTGGCTCCTTTAGCAGTACTGTGAGGCTCTGTATGAGGCTCCTTCTGGGTCTGCCATGGGGTCCATGGCTGGAGGGTATTTTATCAGAGGCTTAGGTGGACATAAGTCCTGTCAAGTCACTGCGTTGATGGGATTGCCTTCAGTCCCTCATTTGTTCAATAAGTTGGGGCTGAGACAAACATATGCTTCAGGGTTCACAGTTATGTCCTCAAATAACTGGCCTATTATCAGGTACATAGGGGGTCTAGCTCCCATCAGATTCCTGGGAAGGTTGCTACCTACTCACTGAATGGTTTCCTGTTGGGAAAGACTGGAGCTGAAACCAAGCCTGAGGGCTGTTTCAAGTTTTGCAATGAAGTTTGAGGTCTACAGACGTGGCTCTAGAGGCACAGCTGGGCATATTTCCCTCCAGGTACCTGGGTGAGCTAAATGGGTCCCTAACCATGGCTAGAAGGGCTGGTACCATGTATAGTACCCCTTAAGAATCTCTTGGTGCAGGTGTGGGTGTTTCCTATCTTGTGCTCGTGTGGCAGGAAAGCTCATGGACTGCATCTAGGAGGACCTGGAATGGAGTACAAGCTGTTTCAGGATCTCCAAGGGCACAGACAGAAGTGTCTCCTACTGGTCCCTGGGCTGACTGGTCTGCTGATAAACTTTTGCTATGATGGGGTTAGATCCCAGTATAGGGCCCTTCAAGATCAATAAGGGTGGAACCAAGAATATCTTCTACTGGATCCTTGTGCAGCAAGACTGTTTATGGGCCATATTTATGAGGGGCTGGAGCCCAGGTATAGGGCCCTTTAGGATATTAAGGGTTGCAGATAGGAGCGTCTTCTGCTGTACCTCTCACCCCTCAGAACTGCTGGAAAACAGTGGCTATGAGGGCTCCACCAAGTATAGGGTTTTTCAGGATCTCTGAGGGCATAGATTTGCATGTCTCTTGCTTGGTCCCTGTGCCAGTGGACCTGCTTGTGAATCGTGGCTAGAAGAGCTCTGGAGTCATGTATAGGGCCCTTTCATCATCTCCAGGGTTGCAAACAGGTCTTAGTACTGGCAGCCTATGGCTGTGAGGAATATGGATTCCTGTACAAAGATTTTTAGAATCTCTGGAGATTTGGGAGGAGGGCAGTCTCAGCAGAGGGGAATGTCTCCTACAGTGTCCTTGTGTCAGCAAGACTTTTATGGACTGTGGTTAGGACAGGCAACCCAGTAACAGGGCCCTTTCAGGACCTATGCTCTGACTGAGTTTGGCAGGCTTACCTCGAGGAGCTCCCAGGCTGTAGCCAAGAGTAGCTGGGGATGGTTCACGGGCCACTTCAGGATTAGTAGAAAAGAATGTGAAATAGTTATTTTAATTTTATTCAAAAATGTTTAAAGGGTAAAGGCATGGAAGATATAAAAAAGACCTAAAATGAAATTTTGAATGTGAACACTATACTGTCAGATGAAAAATAGCCTGGATTGAATTAACAGCTGATTAAATATTGCAGAAGAAAAGTTTCATGAAGTTAGCTATCCAAAATGAAATACAGCAAGTACAAATAATAAAAAATAAAAGAAAATAGCATCAGAAAGTTATGGGACAACTTCAGATGGTCTAGTTTATGTGGAATATGCACATAATTGGCATCTACATAAGGCAGGAGGGAAATAATATGACAGAAAACAACGTTTGAAGAAATAGTGGCCAAAAATTTTCTTAATTTGATGAAAACTATAAAGTTATAGATTCAATATGCATAAGAAACGCTAATATAATGATATATAGGCACATTACGATCATGTTGCTCAAAGTTCATAGTAAAGAGAAAAATCAAATTTGAAACAGGCAGAGAAAAAGGTCACATTAGGCACAGAAGTACAAAAATAAAAGTGATAGTAGATGTTTTATACAAAATCATGTAAACGAGACAGTGGAACAATATTTTAAGTAGAAAAAGAAAAAAGTCTATACCAAGCAAAAATTTTATGCAAAGCTAAAATGCCATTAAAAAGACTAATTTGACACATATAAAACTAACAAATATAAAAATTATTTTCACCAGGAGATTTGCAAGAAATTATATGTCTAAGAATATTCTTCAGGTAGATTGGAAATAAGGACTTATATAAAAAAGCAGGAGAAATGATAATTGCATGGGAAAATATATAATGTATTTCCTCTTATTTAAAACTATTTAAAAGACAATTGACTTTTAAAACAATATCAATAATGCATTGTGGAGTTTATAACATATATAAATGAAATATATTATAATAACATAAAGGCCAAGAAAGAAAATAAAAGAATAGTATTTTAAAGTTTTTATATATACATTGGTATACTATCATTTGAAAGTAGACTGTGAAAAGTTGAAGCTTTATACTATAAATCTCAAAGCAATAACTAAAATAACAAAGCAACCACTGAAATTATTTTTTTCAAAAATCAATTTAAAAAGCCACCAAAGGAGATGAAATGGGATAATAAAAAGTACTCCAAAGAAGGCAGAAAAAGATAAAGAACAATGCACAGATGAAATAGAAAACAATATGATGATAAATTTAGATCTAATCATGTTATATGTAAATGACCTAACCACTATAATTAAAATATATAGATTATCAGGTTATATAAAGCAAATATTGGGTTGAAAGTCTCGGTATTTAAATTGTCTTTCTTTTTTTCTTTCTTTCTTTTTTTTTTTTTTTTTTTTTTTTTTTTTTTTTTTTGGTAGAAATTGGTAAGCTACCCAATGATTCAAATAAAAATGACAAGGACTGAAAGAGTCAACAGAACTTTGGAAAAACAAAAAGTAAGTAAGAAAAGAAAAAAATGGAAGGTGTTATGGACTGAATTCTGAATTATCTCCTCTCAAAATTCATATTGAAGCCTTAACCCCCAAGGTAGCTGTTTTAGGAGATCTGGCCTTTAAGAAAATAATTAAGGCTAAACGGGTTCATAAGTGGAGACACTAATCTAACAGGGCTGATGTCCTCATCGGAAGAAGAAGAGATACCTGGGATTAGTATCCACAGAGAAAAGGTCATTTAAAGAGGCAGCAAGAAGGAAGCCATATGTTTATCCTGAGGAAAGAGGCCTCAGGATAAATCAACCCTACCGACTCCTTGATCTCAAAACTCCAGCCCCCAGAATTGTAAGAAAATAAATTTCTGTAGTTTAAGCCACTCAGTCTGTGATGTTTTGCTATGACAGTCCTAGAAAGTTAATAGAGGGTAACTCTACATATTTTCAAGATTTATTATAAAGTTACAGTAACCAAGGCAGTGTGATATTGATATTAAGATAAACAAATTGGTCAATAGAACATAATCAAAAATGCAGAAACAGACTCGTATTTGTGTATGTGTGTGTGTGTGTGTGTGTGTTGACAAAGGTGAAAAGGCAAATAAGTTGAGGCTTTCAACAAATGGTACTGGAACAACTAGATAACCATTTGCAAAAAAAATAAATGTTGATCTACACCTCACATTGCATCCAAAAATTAACTCGAAATGGGTCATGGACATAAAAATAAAAATATCTAGAAGATATTTGTTTATCGTAGTCTTAGACTAGACACAAACTGAATGTCTATAAACGAATGAAAGGATAATCTGTTGCACATTTGTACAATGTAATACAACTGAACAATAAAAAGAAATGAACATAAATATATGGAAAACATAAACTAGCCTCAAGATATTATTGATGAATGAAAGAAACAAGACCTAAAATAGTTCATACTGTATAATTCCATTTTATAAAATTCTGGAAAAGATGAACTATTCTATAATAACGGAAAGCAGATGAGTGGTTACCTGGGCAGGGCAGAGAGGGGACGACTGTGAGATGTAGATTATAACGGGGCATCACAAAACTTTTAGAGGTGGTAAATATATTCACTGTCTTGATTATACTGATGGTTCTTTTCATAGATGTCTACGCATAAAATCACATCACATTTATCAAAGAGTACACTTTAAATTTCTGCATTTATGTATGTCAACTATACCATAATAAAAAAATGGAGGAAAACTGCACATGTATGTATCTTCTCTGAATATAATGTACATGACTAATAAGAGACTGAAATTAAATACTACAATAAACACAACATTTTGTATTGATCCCAATATCTAGGGAAATGTCATCAAATAATATAGAATTAAGAAGGCCAGCATGTCTTCCTGGAGGGCGCACAGTGTGTCTTTAAGAAACCTTTAAGCTATGGACCACATCAAGAAGCTATGAAGTAGTCCTGGGACCTGGTCTTCTATATGGTATAATGCTTCACATCGACTTCATCATATTTACACTACAAAACAATTACATCAGCATTATGTAATAATGTATGAGCCACAGTGTAAAAAAAATAGCAAGAGAATGAGCCATCAATACATCAAGAGGCTTCTTAAAAATTTTTTAGCATATAGTAGACATTCAATATCCATTTTGAATGGATATAATAAGCATTCTAGCATCAAAATCTCACTTCTGTTAAGACAAGAAAGAAGAATAAGGACAAGTAGGCCAGAGAGAAACAATGCTATACAGCGTAGCTAATATTCTACTCAAAATTGGGCATTATAAATGGATACTAGACACATGTTAAACAAGAAAAAAAGAAATCAGAGACTAGGTTGTCTCAATTTAAGCAAAGCATTTAAAAATGAATGTAGTTCTCAAATTACAGCCAGATCTACATAATTCTTTGCTCTCTCAAGCATTTGGCTTTATTTGAATACATTTTTGTAAATTTCATTATAACTGCCATGGACAACATGGAGGTTCTCATTTTCTTTTTATGTAACCATAACAGTAGTGTATAGAATCACTGCTTCGCTTTCTGTTACATAACTTTCATTTCATTTTAAGATGTCAATGAAAAAGAAAAAAGATGCTGTTAAAATTTCACTTAAATTTCTATCATATTATTATAATATAATTATTAATTCTGGTATTGCTGAGATTCGAATTGTACTTCAGTGATTATTCAATCATTTAAAATGTTTATTGAACATCTACCAAGTGGCAAGTGCTGTCTTTAATAATGAAGATGCAAGTGTTAACAAAAGATGTAGTTCCTTCTCCATGGAGTTTACAGTCTGGCAGGAAAAACTGAAAATTATGGGATGATATAGAGTGTCAGTCAGAAAGGGTAAAGAAATAGAGGTTCAGAAAAGGCCTTTTTCAGGATGTGTTATTCCCAACTAAGATTTAAGCATGAGTAGAAGTTTACCAACAAAGGAAGAAAATCAAGTACCAAGACAAGCATGTAACTGAGTGAGGCATATAGCTCAACTGAGTGAGCTATAGCTCAAATGAAAACAGAGAGGTAAGATACCACAACAGAATTTCTTTTCAATTTTGACACATATTTTTAAAGTTCCAGCAATTCTTTTGATTTTGTGTTTTACTCAGCAATATAGATTGTGATAATTTCATTAAGTAACTATACATTTACTGTACTGTATTTTATGAAGAACTTATTTCCTTTGATTTAATATTAAATGTGTTACATATATTACACCTTTTCAAATTCAATGCATAAAACTGATAGCATGTTGGTATCCTACCTACAATGTGTTCATTAGAACATTATGCTTTCGAGATTTTTATTTCCTGGTCATAAAATTCTTTATATCAGGAGAAAAATGTATGTTATTACTTTGCACAATTAAAAACTTTAAAAAAGTATTAGTTTGGTGGATGGCCATATTCCTAGAAATACACAAAGTTATATAATAAATGTGGCATACATTTCTAGGGAGTTTATTTTACTGTATAGTAAGTAATTTAAAATATTTCCTATTATAATAAATGCAACTACATTATGAAGTAAGATGTAAAGTTTTATGATTATTTCAGATAAAACATGAGTGTTCAAAGTAAGTTTATTTACTTTTAAATGGAAGTATAATTTTGAATTATACTTCTATGCCTTTTTAATTTTCTTACTATGAGGACTGGGAGTGGTACATTAGTGAAAATATTTGAGAATAGAAATTGACCATTTTAACTTATCTATTATTCATTCATTAGGTAATTGACTGATTATTCAGTAAAGTCTCTTTTATATAGAAAAATGCTCAAATTTACACAGAATTTCCTTGACACAGGCTTGATTTTTCTTTATGGTAATTATCAAACACAAATAAGTGATACTTTTTAAAATATATATTGCATATGATAAATTATTTTGGCTTTATTTCCAGATCAGAAATTATAAATGTCAAATAATTATTCCTGATGAACTATCTTAAGGGTATCTGGAAGCTTGCAGCCTGCACAAGTAAAATATTCTCTCAGAAGAATGAAAATGTTATTAAAAATATTCATTTAGTTTATACTCTTTCATTATTGAGTGTATCAACTTAAAATTGACAGAATAAAAAGATATATTTTAGTGTTATTTCTATTATTAATAAAATAGATTAATAGAAAACTCATAAATGTAAAAATAACTAATTGTCTTCCAGAATAGCCCATCTTAATTTTTCATTTCTCATCTATTAAGAGTTCAAATAGACTTTGCCTCATAATTTTATAACATGTCTTAAGAAGAAATTATATTTTTAATATGTGAGAGTGTTGTTTCCCCAGATTGATTATATAAGCTCATTAAGTTGTTGTTTGCTCAGTGTGGTGAACCCAAAATCATTCCTGAAGGGAATGTGCTGTTGGGGGTCCTGCTACAATAGGTCATTATAGTTTTCCATTAACTGTTACTACTGGAAATATTTGAAAAACTCCTTTGGGTTTCATAATCATATTCCTTGCCCTGATTGTGTAATAGAAGCCATACTTTTCCTTAGTAAATCAGGATCCATCACCCCAACCAGTACAGAGATAGCCTTCTATTCCTGTGTTTCAATGGCATTAGCAACCCACAATGCTCATGGCCAGATGGCAAGCTTTTAATAAAAAAGTACCACTGTTGTGTCAACAGGCAAATGCATCTTGCCTTTGGAACTAGGAGAGCACAATGCTGTAGAGAGAGAAGCAAAATTTTTTTTTAGCAGATTCTAAGAAATAATAGTCATAGGAGTCATCCCCACTTTTAATCTATTAACACATATGTTCTTGGTTTTAGAGAAACTGCATGTTCTTTGGACTTTGGTTCAGAACATAAGCCACATTTAGCAAAACTGCTTTATATCAGAGAGTGTTGTCTCCTGGCTGGGGCCATAATATTGTCTTCTATAGGCCGCTCCAAAATTCTATAATGCTACATTTAAATGAAGCATGAGAAAAATTTAGTGGATTCTGTGAGGATAACATTATTATTTATACAAAATGAGTTTCCTGGTCAAAAATAGTATTTTATAGGGTCTGAGGAATGTAAGGCATTATGGCAGTATACATATGATAATGTTAACATAGAAATTTCCAACAAAAAAAATTAAAGAACATATAAAGAATGAGTGTCTATTTGATGAGATAAATTGCTGCTCCCCACCCCTCAGTGATGGAAAGAGAGGAAAGTAACTTTCTAGATCCCTCACCTCCACTGAGCAGGGTTTTATAAGAAGCTCAGCATCATCATACATTGTTTGCAGAGTAGGTATTTATCAGTAGTGGGAGCTAGAATAATTTTGACAGGGGGAAGTCCATGTGGTTTCATCATTGTATCCTGACCAATTTGAACATGACCCTGGGGTGGCTGAGGAAACTGGCTGACACACTTCTGAAGAATGAGTCATCTTATCTATTTAATCTAATTGATAGTCAAAGAACATTATTTTCAAATGCTGCAGAATCTGTGTTTTTTACAAGCATATATAAGATAGTCACCAAAATAAATAATATCTTGCCGTGAAGAAAATTCTCCAAAATTTCAATTGGTTAAAATCATATAAGGTATGCATTTAAGAACAAACATAACTAAACTATAAATGAATAACAGATAACTAGAATACCCCAATGTTTATAAATTAAACAAAACATTTCATAAAACATGTTTCAAAAAGAAAATACAAAATGAATTATTAGAAAATATTTTGAAATTGATAATGAAGATACAGCACATCAAAATTGTGCAAAGCAGTTAAAGCAGTATTTAGAAATTTATAATTCTTATGCACTTAATAGATAAAAATTAAAATGATGATATGAGCAACAACTTGAAAAAGAAAAAAACAGAAAATAAAACTCAAAGTATAAATAAGGAAATAATAATGATAAAAGCAGAAATCAATAATATAAAATTAAATATAGAAAGTAGGAGACATGAAAAGTACATGTAATGTAGGATCCTGGACTGGATCCTCAAACAGATAAGGAACATTAGGTAACACTAAGGAAATTTTTACAAACTATGGATTTTGGTTAATAATAGGTAGCAACATTGGTTCATTAATTGTAACAAATGCAGCATACTAATGAAAGAGGTCAATAATAGAGGCAACGGGGAGAAACTCTGCCCTATCTTCTGTAAATACAATTTTTCTATTAAATCTAATGCTATTCCCAACGATAAAGTCTTAAACTCTATGATATATATATATAATCTCAAATAGAGAAAACCAAAAAGTGTTAACATTTTTTTTAAGTTTACAAAATTGATAAAATCCCTATGAAGAAACAATACACCAGTTATCACTATCACTAATAGGGGAGGGACATCAATATAAATACTGCAGTCATTAAAAGTTAAGAAAGAAAGATATTATAATAACCTTAGGCTAATCCATTTGAAAAGTTAAATTAAATGGACAAAGTCCTTGAAGAGCCTAAACAAAAGCAAAAACACAAGAAGATATAGAAATTCAACATTGACTACATTTTTTTCAGAAATTTAAATTATCATTAAAACTTTTTCACACACATGTATTTCTTATGTCAATAGTTTCAGTGGGAATTCTTAACATTTAAATGATAATATTAATCTTCCACAAATGTATTTAGAGGATAGAAATTAAAAAATCAATGCCAAACTCCCATCAAGGCCATTAAATAACATTAATAAGGACATTAAATAAAAATTAGAGACCCAGTTTCTCCAATAACATTATATGCAAACATCTTAAACATAATATTAACAATTCAAATACGGTGATATCTAAAAAGGATAACACATCATGTCCAGTTGGAGCTTATTCTAAAATTGTAATTTATTATTTAAAATAGATCAATAAATTTCATCACTAACAAAGGAAAAAATAAAGACATTTTAATAGATTCAGAAAGAGCATTGATATGCTTAAACAACCATATAATTAAGAAACAAACAAAAAACTCAGAAAATTGAAAATGAAAAGGAATTCCTTAATTTAATAAGAAGCACCCAATAAAAAATCCATTAGAGTTTCATCTCTGAACCAGGAAAAATTTTACACACACAAACAACCCATAACTATGGATGCCCCAGCTCACCTTTGGAGCAGGGAAATATAAATGCTTTTTTTTTTTTTTTCCCTGCAGTTGCTACAAAGCAGAGCACCAGAGTTACCATTAGTACTGGATGGGCTGGGTGGAAATCTGGGAGCGAATACCACCAACTGGCCTTTCTTCATTTTCTCCAGCCTTATTCTGCCACCTCCCCAGGAGACAAACAAGACTTAAATGCAGAGTCAGGACTTTCTTACTCATTTGCCTTATCATAAATCAGAGTGTCATTCAATTTCTCCTGTGCATCTCCTGAACATTGGGCAGCTACTTCTTTTAAACACTAAAAATACAAATTGCATACACTTTTTTAAGCAATAAGGAAGCAATGCCTCCTATGGTACCATGGTTCAGGACGAGGACCCTAGAGCCAGACACTCTGGGTTTGAGCCCTGGCTTCACTACTTCACTACTTGTTCTGTGTACTTGAACAAAATTTTAACATTTTTCTCTCTACCTGTACTCATTTTTAAATAAGGAATAATAACAATATATGGTATATGGATTTTAAATAAGAAATAATAATGGCATATTTTGTTGAAAGGATGAAACAAATTAATATAAAGCACTGATAATAATGTCTGGCAACATTACTGGCACTATTAGAAGCACTATTCTCATCATTTCCTGGCAACCTCCAAAATGCGGATACCCTTTTAGCATTCAGGAAGAAAGCCATGTTGTTCAGAGCTTTTCTTTCTATGGACAACTAAGATGTGTTTCTTACATTTTTCATCTCTGGTAGGAAAAATATATCCACACACATCTACACATACATTTTAAGACTAATAACTAGAGGGTAACTTTCATAAATAAAAGTGTTTTCTTTCTATTATAGTTCCAATTTGTATGGAGGATAGTAAAGCTAAAGACATGCTATCATTCAGAGTAATTTTTTACTTCTTAATGATAATTTTAGCTCCATGCCTAATTTTCACAGGTGCTGTATTGTTAAATGAATAGTATTAAATTTTTTTGCATGGCACATAAGTTCTGCTTGTAGTATCAAATATATTCAGGGACAGAGCAAGAGTGTGGAAACCATAATCCATGACCATATTTATGTTTGCCATAAAATTATTTCAAAATCATTTTGTTGTGAAAAATCTTTTCTTGGCTATTGTTAAGTGTCCATATAAATTGGGATATATAAAATGTGACTAACAGATAAATGAAACAATGTTGCTAATGAATAATGGATACCTCTGAAAGTGGAAATCAGATTAATGGTTGCCAAGACTTGTCTGGTAAAGACTGCCCATACAGAAGAGGTAAAGGAAATTCCTTTATCTTGTTACCAGTTCCAGAACCATAAAGATGATGTGCTAGAAAGGAGAAGCAAAATTTGACTGGATTCAAAATTTGGACGGGGAATGATTATTCAGTTGGCCTCAAAAGATGTAGGGTCACTGCAGAAACAAAATAAATAAGTAAATGAGGATCACAGGTGAAAAGTCAAGAAAAATCTAAGAATGAGCCTATTCTGGGTATTTTAGGAGTGAGTTTCATGATCCATGAAGTGTTTCCTTACTTGACAGCACACTTATTTCTACAGGATTTAAGAGATATTATCAAGTTAGACTTTACTCTCTTAGTCACCAACCTTCATCTGGACTAAATCTTTTTTATTGGATGGACACCTGTTGAATAGTTGGAGAAATCCTTGAGGTGAGTTTGATGAGATTAAAAACTTAGCTCTAGATCAGTTTCTAAAGATACTGATATAACCAGTGGTAGGAAGAGAGGTTGTAATTTAGACTATTTTTGGCCATGTAATGAATAGCTTCTCATAAAACTATCTCTTGAGTATCTCTTGAGTGAGTGGTGGTAGTAGACAGAGGCTACTATGGTAATATTTCTCATAAATGGAAACTTGGTTAAATATTCTACAGGAAAATTCTTCTTAGGTGAGTGGACAGCAATTCAGCAGAATAGAAGTTGAGCACTTTATTTATTCTTCCAACAACTGTTCACACACGTCTCTTATAACCAGTCCTAAGTGGCTGGTAATATAGAGACTCATTGAGCATATAAGTGCCTTAATTAGGACCTTACTGGATTTAACATGAACCAAGGATGTTAAGAATGAAATGATTGTTTTGAATAAACTACATGGCAGTATAACAGGAAAAAAATAACATAGGCAAGTAGAATCAAGGTGTTCAAAGATGAAGAGGGTACAGCTTAGAGTAGCTAATCATCATGGTTCATCCCAAACTAAGGTGTTTTCAGAATAGATGACTTTCAGTTTTAAAACTGGAGAAATTTTGAGCAAGCCAGGACAAGTTGGCCATCCTAGTTAGGCATCTAATAAGGTATTATCAGTATGGCTACCATGACTAAGACGGTTTCATGGCCCTAAAATGTCAAAAGGTCCAAGATGAGGTCAAGCCATTCAATAAACGGTATTTGTCTTTTCAGTTTTCCGGACGGCTTTCTTTAAAAATATGTTATAAATATTTTTTTCTAGATTTGTATAAATGAGGTATTTTTAGTAACCTGATTTTTTTTTTTTTTTTTTTTTTTGAGAATCTGCTTCCTGAGAACTGAATATAAAACCAGCAGAGGTTCAACGTAAACCATCTTCTGTTCTTTTATGGCAGGAATTCCTGTGTGATAGCTTATTATAGGATGTGTCTGTTAGAAATAGAATTATTTTTTGCTATTTTAGAAATATGTTGTTGAAATAATACCACATCAATAACTGACAGAATCTTCCAAGCCTTGGTCTATAGAAAGGATCTGAATACTTCAAAAATACTGGCATGGTCAAAATTCTCCAGAGTAGTTGAACAGGCATAAAATAAATACATACCAAGAAATTTCCACTTCTATCAAGGGATTGAGATGTTTCTGATATATCGCAAATAGGACAGGGAGGTTTAAACTGAGACATAGCACCTACACTTTGAATTTCTCCTCTCATAGATAGCTAAGAATACTTAGAGTAGTCCTTTTTATTTGCAAGCACTTCTGTTCAATCATGTGTGCTGCCCATCTCTGAAATATGAAAGACTGTTGACGAAACATGATTCAACGTATTTTTCCACCCCTTTAGTCTAGTGCTAGACTTATCTCACAAAAATCTAACCAACACTAACACCTAGTAAACTTTAACAAAAAATAGCCACTCTTATTCAAGGCCAAATATTTTACCTAGTGAAATACCTGGGAGGGGGGGAAACGCAGAAACTAATATGTTCCCCAATTCTGCCAGAGACAGTGAATCATTTACTGTGTGCTCTTTGCTTGAGCTGGACATCGAGAACCCTGGAGAGCTGTTAGGAACATCTTATAACATATGAAAAAGAGGTGCCTATGGATTTTTATTCCATATTTTCTTTTTTCCTTTCTTTCTGAAATATTATTTGAGTAAAACACTTCAAGATACGAATGAAAGATTTTTATGAGTATATAAATGAGAAGATAATTAGATGAAATTAAATTCTAGTAAAATTATAGTTATAGGGGAAAATATTTTGGTAGATTTTAGAAGGTTTCTGCATTCTCAGTGAATACGTAGTTGGAGATCACCTACTGATAATGTTCGATATTGGTAAGTGGGAAACGTAGGAAATCATAGTTGGATATACTATCGTACAACTTGGCCAAATAAATGTTGGACGATATGCCATATGGAGAATCTACTTAGGGTGAATGATCTTGAATTCAGAGTGGTATCAACTTGCTAAGCTAGATAATTTTCTATAGCTGTGTTCAGCTGTCCAGAGGGGAAAAAGAGTCAGGAGAATAAGAAAAAAATTTAAATAATAGACCTTATAATTGAATTCAGAAATCGAAAGTAGTGAAGACAGAAGATAAAATATAGTAAAAAATAGTAATGGAAATAAAAGTATCAAGATGGTTGAACTAGTAAATGCAATTAGTTGACCAAGTGAACTAGAAGAACAGAGAACATGATAGTCAAACAATTATTCAGGAAATAGAACATTTGGATACTGACATTAATAGCATAGAAACATTTATTCATAATGATTTAGAAGGTAGAAGCAGAGGGTAGGATTAGAAAGTTAGGCCAGGACCAAGGAAGTTAAAAAGAATTATGTAATGATAGACTGCTAAAGAACAGATTGCCAGCCCAGGCTATGAGTATGGGTGGGTGGTGGTAATGAGGACTATATTAATCATGGTCGTTAATTGCAAATAATAGAACCCACTTAAGTTATCTTGAATCAAAAAGGATTTATTAAAGAACCAGAGCATTACAATTGGGTCGCATACAACCAGGAAACACAGTGCTAGGGACAGCACAGGTAAGAGAATCAGACTGCCAATGACACTACTAGGGTCATTGCCCCTGCTCAGAACTTCTGATGTTAGTGATTGGAAGCTAAAAATAGTGGAACGTGGTTGCCTTGAACAACTGAATGTATCTGTGACACTAGTCACTTATAGATCAAGCCACTCATGTTCATTAGGATGCTCACTGCCACATTTTAGGCTACTGCAGAGGTATCTGCACAGTGGAACATAAGACATGCAAGATTCTCACTTCACTGGTCTGTTTCAGCATTTCGGTACCTACAGAAAGGTAAGGTTAGAATGGATACTAAAAGAGTGAATCTACTGTATCTGTTCCAAGGTAGTTTATATTTGAGTATTAATTGATAGAGAAAGAAAAGAGAATTATGATTCAGTTCAATTGAGTCAAATGGGAAAAGGTCCTTGTTTTTATTATTATTATTATTATTATTATTATTATTATTATTATTATTTCTATAGTTTTAGCCAGATAACAATGGTCACATCACACAAAATTAAGTAGAGTATATGTGCTTGGTTTTGGCTCCTTCAAGTCTGAATGGTCAGTCTGAGAGACAGCAGTCTCAGCTGGTACACCTGAGGTACAACCTCTTTTCTTTCTCTTTTTGTAGCTAGGGCATGAAGAAATCTACTCGTCACTTTATATAATTGGTCATAAATCTAATACATTTAAGCTAAAAAATAGATTAAGCTATAACAATTTTAAAAAGTAATCATAGGAGTAAGTCTTCATAACCTTAGGCAAGGCAATTATTTCTCAGATATAATGCAGAATTGTAAGATCCAAAAAAATAAATATATTGGACATCATCAAACTTGAAGATTTTATGCTTTAAAGGACATCATCATGAAAGTGAAAAGACAATTCACAAGATAGGGTAAATATTTGCACATCATATATCCAATAAGGAACTTGTATCCAGATTACATAAAGAACCCTTAAAATTCAACAAAAACCACAAATGCAATTTAAAAATGGTCAGAAGAAGATATGCAAATGACCAATAAACACATGAAAAATTGTTCAATACCTTTATTCTTGGGAAATAGAAATCAAAACCACAATGATACACCACTTTTCACCTAGGAGAGTAGCTAAATTAAAAAGACAGATAATGATAGGTATTGGAAGAATACCAAATAGTTGAAACCCTCATATATTGCTGGTGAGGTTGTAAAATGAAATAGCTATTGTGGACAATAGTTTGGCACGTTCTCAAAATGTCAAATTGTAAAGTTTCCATATGACCTGATAATTCTACTCCTTTATATTTACTAAAGAAAAATAAAAAAGTATTTCCACACAAAAATGTTTAAAATGTTCATAGCAATACTAGGCATAATAGCTAAAAAAAAAATAGAAACAACCCAAATGTCTACCAACTGATGAATGGAAAAAATAAAATGGAATTTCCATGCAGTGAAATATTACCTGGCAATAAAAAGTACTGACATATGTTATAGGATGAACCTGAATAACATTCTAGATGAAGAAAGTCATCACAAAGTATCACATATTTTCTGATTTCATTTATATCAAATACCCAGAATAGGTGAATCCATAGTGGTGAATAGACTAGTAGTTGCTGAGACCCAGAGAAAGAAGGTAATGTGGGATGTCAACCAGTAGGTATAGAGGTTTCTTTTGGGGTGATGAAATGTTCTAAAATTAAATTGTGGTGGTCAATGCAACATTCTGTGTTGCACACTTAAAAATACACCAAAGATATAAATATAAATTATATCTCAAAGAAGCTGTTATGAAAATATATATCTGATATACTTGCAATCCCTAAAGGTGAACTAACAAAATACTAGCATCTTTGGTGATTTTCAGCACACTATTGCTTCCATACTTGTTCTGCATTTATTTCTTTGCCTAATTGATGATTCTGAACCTGTGTAATATAACTGCTCTGACTTTCTCTTTGGAATTGGTCTATTTGCCAGATTTTTGTTTGACACTCAGGTAATAGAGACCTTCTTGTTATGACATGAACGTTCACTCCATAATCACTGTTTCCAGTGAACACAATATTAATGGGGAAAATGTCTCCCAGTCTTTTGGGAAAGAGGTGTCTAAGCATATTGATGCCATCCCCTTCAGTTTACAAAAAGTTTCTCATACCAACACTACGCCACATGTTTTAAAGAATTTAGAGCTATTCTATCAAGGTTTGTTTTCCTTATCTAGATGCAATTCGTTGTTAATGCTCAGCATGGCAATTTGTAGGAAAATTTCTATATGTGATAATTATAATCACATATACATACCATTCCACATTCATACTAAGTATGGGAAGCAGGTAACTGAACAGTCCTTTCTGCATCCCCCTTTGAGGATACTTCAGGAAATTGTTGGCTGATGTTGATTTCATATTTGACGTACTTGCATGGATGAGTTGTGTAATCCAGCTCTCTAGTGGTTCTGTGATAAAGTAGAAGGATCTAAATGCCAGTGTTTTGTGGGAATCATGCCATTCATGAGACATTTTTGAATTGACATCTGAGGATGAATGGCCCCAAACTACTGAACGTATTTTGTTTGTGGGAGACATAGCTCATTACATGCTGCCCTGTTCATTACAATGGAACAGGCCATTTTGAAAGAGGAAGATATTAAAA
Organism: Rousettus aegyptiacus; assembly: GCF_014176215.1. Taxonomy (NCBI): domain Eukaryota; kingdom Metazoa; phylum Chordata; class Mammalia; order Chiroptera; family Pteropodidae; genus Rousettus; species Rousettus aegyptiacus. The sequence continues at coordinate 31,315,721 of NW_023416286.1, forward strand.
AGCAACGTTAATTTGTTGGCACAATTGATGCCAACAGAGTGAGCATATCTCAAGGTAAAACGGTTGCACCTATACATTGGTGTTCCAAGAGACATGTAGATATATGCAGACATGGAGAAGTATCTGGGCAACCATGCAGCCACTTCCTGGATATTATGTGCCCAGTGGTTACAAGGCACAACCGTCAAGTTCAGCCTTCAACCATTGCTGAGCCTGATTCTCCAGTCAGGCTGGCAAGGGTTCTAGTTGCTAGCCAAATTGAATATGTATCGAGCTCATAAAGTATCTCTTTCAGCATGATTTTTGCAGTGCTGCGTAGTGTCACAACTCAGCAATTTTTCCACTCTTTCTGCCCTGGAAAATATGTGAGAGTCATTAAAGATTTTTTTGTTCCAGAGATACAAGCCATCAAACAATAAAATATTCCAAAATTTTCTGTAGCTTGCCAGGTACCTCTACTCTACTTTTTCATGCATGTTATTTTATTAATTAGCTTTCTTAAAAAGTAGTGTGTCTTTAAAAAGCACTGTGTCCAAATATGTAATGCTGCTGCATTAGACAAGCTCTAGAATCAGCCTGCCTCTCTATAAATCCCAGAGGTGAGACATATGAATTGTACATCCTTGAGCAAGGTGTTTTGATAATATGTACCTCCTCATGTGAAAATTGGTGGGGGGGGGGGTATTAATAATGGTTCTTAATAAAGTTATTATGGGGTTAAATGAGTTAAAGTAAAAAAACACTGTCAAGAATAAAGTAAGTATTTGATAAATATTTTAGTTATTTTACATATTATTAATGTCTTGACTTTCACATCTGGTTTCTCCATAGGTGATTTTGGATCTTTTGTTTAGACTACAGTGTAAACCTTTCCCTATAACTCTTCCCACATAGGATTTCCTAAGATGGTTCTTATTCAGTTCTCAAGAATCACCCCTCAGCTGTAATCTGTGGATTATCTTGCAAACCCAAGCAAGAAGTAAGGAGGAGGGCACAATATTATTAATTAGGTTGGGCCTGGTTAGTACTTGGATGGGGGAGACCACCTAGGAAGGAAGACTGGGTGATGTAGACATAAAACAAACAAACAAACAAACCGGCCATGCCACCCTGAACACACCAGATCTAGTCAGAAACTATATGCCAAGTACTATTCTAAGCAAAGGAAACACACAGCATCCACCAGGGGGTGCTTGTCTTGTATAGGTAGGTGAATTCTGTCTACCTCAGGGAAAATTCTTAAAAGAGACAAGTTGAAGTCACTAAGCCCGATCCCAAATATGAGGTGGAATTTTGTCTTTGGATCCACTTGTGTGGATATTGAACAAATGTTATAGCCTAAAGTCACTTAACAGAATTCTAGCAGAATTATTAGAATAATGTGAAAACCACATAAATTAGAAAATTTTAATCTTCCTCTACTTTACGTTCTACGCCTCCACCCCCACCATGTGTGTGTGTGAGTGCGCGCGCACACACACACACACACACACACTTACTCACAGGGTTCATGTTCCCAGCTTTTTTTTTTTTTAAAGATATTTCTTCACATTTACAATCCATAATCATTTCTCACTTACATTTATGTCTGTGTTTTATTTTATTTGCTGAAAGCTATGATGTTTAGAACCTACTGAAATACCTGAATCTGCCTCTTTGAATCAGAAACTGTGTGGTGCCTTTGTTCCAAACAGAACCAAATCATATCACGTTGAATTTAATAAATATAACCTTGATACTTGACTCTTTTCTCAGTCATTTGCATTCTCTAAATCAACTTTAGCAAGTTCTCCTGATTATTTATAAGACACGCTCCACTAATAAGATATATACACCTGTGTGTGGGTTTCTGCCCAGATGGCACAAATAAAAAGAAGCTTTGAAAAAGTAGATTAGGAAGGACTGATCACTTTGTCACTGATAAGAATTTATGAAAGACAAGTATTTTATGAAATTTAGAAAATTAAACTAGCTCCTGCTTTAGGGGTTGATTAAACAGTTCTTTGTAGGAATGTATGGACTTGAAATGCTTTAAAAATCTTATTTCATTAATATAATTACCATTCAAAATTAAGTTACATAGAGTATCTCAATTTGTTGTTCATGGGATATGATCTCTCTTAGTTTAAAATTACATTATACTTAGGAAAGCTTCAAACTATCAGGTTAGCTTGTTTGGCAGATTGTTAGATTAATGCTCTAATTCACTGAAATATCTATTACCATTTTCAAAAGAATTGACTTTAATGAATTAGAGAGCTAATCTCAACAATTTATCACTCAAAAGAGGTCATCGCACTTAGCAGAATATTTAAGACTACCAGCCCATTACTAATATTGTCTTTATATAAGAAACATGTATTTTCTATATTATGCCTTATCACATTTCAATGCATTTAAAAATATACTAAAGAACTGCTCTATTATTAGGTAGAGATCACATAATCAGTCTGCTGTATAAAAATCTTGAGAGAGTTAACAATAGTGTGATACATTGGTCATAAAGAACAATGATACAAGCTTGTTCTAAATTTTTAAGTATTTAGAAGAAAATCTAGAAAATTTATATACTTTTCAGCTATGTTCTTTAGACTCTCCTCCCACTTTTAATACAAATTCTGTCCTGTGTGTATTTGTCTAAGACTATGCAATAATATGTTTACCCTAAATCCCGTAGGGTGTAGCCTTTTTGTGTTACTGCTAGCTAGTACCACTCTTTTTTTTATTCTCCCTGTTCTCCACAGGCACTCACTTCGCTTCCCTACTGGAAAAACAGGCCAACCTCTGAGTATCAACCCTTGGCCAGGTACCATTATTCCCTGTAGAATGGCCTTGAAGCTGCTTATCTAAGTGCATTTTAAATCTAATTTCTGCTACATGCAGTATTTTCCTGCTCCACCAATCAGAAGGTTATGTATCCAAAAATCTAATCTATACAGATTTGTAGAGTCTGAATTTATTGTTATTTTTTTCAAATAGCCCTCATTTAGTGTTTTATTTCCTCATATTTTGTGATTTTTTTTATCGTAAGCTTATGTTTGCTGCAACTTGAGCTGTGACAATGCTCTGAGGCTTGGGCTGAAAATATATCCTTCCTGAACACACGGAACTTTTTTTTCTTCTCGTAAGTTGTCCAAAACAGAATTATTTTAAAATGATTATCACTTGGGGTCTTTTTAAACCTGAAATAATTTCAGTTCAGTTTAAAATCTAACAGAATATCAAAAAATACATTTTTCATTCACCACCAAAAGTCGAATTTTTATTTTAGCCATTCTGATATATTGATATAGTGATATCTCATTATGGTTTTAATTTGCATTTCACTAGTGGCTAATGATATTAAACATCTGTCTATCTTCTTCGGTTAAATGTTTTTTAATTCCTTTTGCCTAGTTTCTAATTTTATTTTTATTTTTGGTATTTTATTTTTATTTTTGTTGAGTTTGAATTCTTTACATATTCTAGATATAAATTCTTTTTCAGATACATTGCTTACAAATATTTTCTGTTAGCTTATAGATTGTAATTTCATCCTCTTCACAGGATATTTTAAGGGCAGAAAATGAATTTTGATGAGCTCCAATTTGTCAATTTGTACTTTTACAAAAGTTGTGCTTTTAGAGACAATTCTAAGAAATTTTCAGATTGTTTTAGGCCTCTAAGATATTCTATTTTTGAAAAGGTTTTATAATTTTACAGATTACATTTAAATTTGTGATTGATATTTAGTTAGTTTTCATATGAAACATGATGTTTAGGTTAAATTTTATTTTTTTAAGTCTGTGTATTTCCAACTGTTCCAACATAATTTTTTGATATGGCTTTCTTTCCTCCATTGAATTACTTTTGCACCTTTATTAAAATTCAGTTGAGCATATTTTTGAGGGCCTCCATCTGGGTTCTAACATTTTTTCCCATTGATCTGTATGTCTATCCCTGTAGCAATACCACACTGACTTGATTGCTACACATATAATAAGCCTTCACATCAGGTAGACTGATTCCTCCACTTTGTTCTTTTTTCGAAATGTTTTTAGCTATTGTGTCTTGTGCCCTTTCATATAAGTGTTAGAATAAGCTTGTCTGGATCTGGTAAAAAAAAAAAATACTTTGCAGGATTTTTGAGCAGAGCTAGATTAAACCTTTATATTGACTTCAAGAGAGCTGACGTCTTTTCTATGCTGACTTTTCTAATCATAAACAAGTTATCTCTATCTATTTCTTCAGTACATGTTGACTTTTTATTAGGTTTTTATAATTTCAGATCCAAATTCTGTGTAAGTTTTTGCTAGATTTATACCTGAATATTTAATCTTCTTTAGAATAATTAGCAGTGGTATTGTGTTTTAAATTTGTGTCTATATATTAATTTTTAGTATCCATAATTGTGATTGATATTTGTTTGTTGTTCCTATATCTTTTAACTTTGTGGAACTCACCTTTTAAATTTAGGAGATTTCATAGAAAATATATTGTCTAAAATTGGGGTATTTTTATTTTTTTCTTTCTACTTGTACTTTTTTTTTTTTTAATGCATTTTCTTGCCTGATTTTGCTGGCTATAACTTCCAGTATTATATTGTATTACACATTTTTCAACATCTTATATTTTCATTTTTCTTTAATTTCACATACTTAAAAAAATTTCCTTTGAGGCTTCCTCTTTAACCCAAGGGTTATTTAGAAGTATGCTGTTTAATTTCCAAGTGTTTGAAATTTTCCTCTTGTTTTTCTGTTATTGATTTCTAGTTTGATTCCATTATGGTCAGAGAATAAATTTTGTATGGTCCTTTTAACCTACCCACTTAAAAAAATATAGTTATGTTATTTATTTTCTCTACTTATATTGAGCACCACATTAAATTTTAATTTTTGCCTCAACCATCAAATGTGATTCGAAAGCTCATGAGAAAAATGATACTCTATTATATTTTTACCTCTATTGTACTATTCATTATGATGTTCATTGTTTTCTGAAATTTTAAGCATTGTTCTGATATAATATCTTTTCTGTTTAGAAAATTTTAAAAGCTATTCTTGCTAGGGATGCTTACATATTACAAATTCTCTTAGTTGTTATTCATCTGAGAAAGTATTTATTTCCCCTTCACATTCCGGAAATATGTTTTTTCTGAATGTGGTTGACAATTTTTTTTTCTTTCAGTATGCAGTTTCATCCATGGTTTCAGATGAAAAACCATTTTCATTCAATTGATATTCCCCCATGACTAACATTTTGTTACTTACTCTCTGGTTATTTTCAAAGATTTATTTTGTTTTGGTTTTAGTATTCAGAAGTATAATTATGATGTATTTTGGTTTAGTTTCTTAGTATTATTTTATTTGGAAAACACTCAGCATCTTCAATCTGTAGGTTATTTTTTCATAAAATTAAGAGTGTTTCAGCTATATTTTTTTCAAATACTTTTATTCTCATTCTCTTTTACATATGTTTAGAACTCTGCTAATACAAATGTTAGCTCCTTCATTATTGTCTTATGAGACTTGATTTTTTTCATTCTATTTTCTTTCTTTTATTTCAGATGAAGTCAATTCTGTTGGTCTGTCCTCAGTTGGCTGATTCTATCCTCTATCATCTCTGCTCTACTAGTGAACCCATCCAGTGAGATTTTTATTTCAGTTATTTTATTTTTTAGTTTTATAATTTCTACTCGTTTTTACCATTTATATTCATTTCCTGGAATTTTCTATTCATTTGTTTCAATATAATTAATAATTACTTTTAAAAGCCTTTTTATACGAACTTTTTTGAGGTCTTATCAAAAAAATGCCAACATCTGATTTATCTGGTGCTAGTGTCTGATGATTGTCTTTTCTCATTCACATTGTAATTTTCCTGCTACCTTTTATTACAAGTGATTTTTAGTTGTATCTTCAACATTTTGTATTATGGGACTGAATATAATTTAAGTAGTTTTTAGTAGAAGGTTCTCTTATTAACATTTTGTATTATGGGACTGAATATAATTTAAGTAGTTTTTAGTAGAAGGTTCTCTTATTAAAGTATAGAACAAAGGCCACTGAGTGTGTTTGTTCAGTTTCCTTATGGATCCTACAAAAATGGAGCTCTTACTAATGCCTCTTTCTTTCAGAAAGACAAGGTGGAAGTACACTTTCCTCCATGGTCCTTATTGTAAAGGCTTTTGTTATAAAAGACTCGGGGAACTCAGTGCTGTGTCATCCTTCCTCAGGTCCCAAGTGGTCTAGGCAGTCCTTTCTTTTACATTTCAGTCTTTCTATTCTCCTGTGTTTCCTTATGACCTGGGGATTTTAATTGTAAGAAAGAGGACCTGGGAGGAATGTGACTCCATCTTGATGAGATACTATTGTTTTTATATTAGCCAAATATCAGAGTGTACATATATATACATATATCTCCTAGTACAACTTTTTGACCAAATTCTTTGAGGTCTTGTCAAAAAATACCAACATCTGATTTATTGTTATCATAATGTCTGTTGATTATAATTTATATATATATACACAACATATATATTTACATCCTTAAAACACAATGACACATTGAAAACAAGTTATATGAGGAATAAATCTTGAATTACATTTCAGAAACAATTAGTAGAATGTCAGAATCACATGTAGAGATTTTTAAAAGCACATTAATGGACAAAACAAGACTCGAATCTCAGACAATGTTGGAAATTAGAGAGGTATTATAGTGGATGAGTTATGTAGATGTAATAATAAATGTTCTTTTTGAATGTTATGGCAGTAAGGTAGGAATTCTTTCTTTAAATTAATGTCTTATAGTGGTATAGAAAGAAGTTTGGATGTTATAATTGACAGTGCAAAGAAACAAAATTTGATTTATAATTTTTTCATCCTAAATGTTTAACCAACTCCCTTAAAACGTTTCTGTTTACAAGTTTTTACACAGCACCAGAATGGCAGAGAAGCTGTATTGATGCTTCTGAGTTTGATAGCTTACCTCAAGTAAGCTATCTGCCTCTTCACCTAACTCATCTGTATCATAAACTTCTGTAACCAGAGAAAATAACTTTTCAACCCTCCCTGCTCCAAGTTTTAAATTTCCAACTCAACTGGTGAATTATAGTTTATTACAGAAAATTACCATTTTACTATAAATTTTTACATGCAGTTTTTCTAACAAATTTATGTATTGTTATGTGTTATTGGCCTTTCCATATCATAAACAAAATGTTTATGATGCTACATGCAAACTCTACATTTTACTGCATACGAAATGAATTTAACAACCAATTTAATTGTTTGATGGTCAGGAAGCAAAGTTTTACGCATTTTTAACATCCAAACATGATATTTTGTGACTTATAAGTAAGCATTTTTTTTGCATGTAGTAATGATTTAGGAAACTAGTTGTGGGGTTTGGTTGAAGTACAATGCATTATAATTTTTCTCATTTAAAGTGATGAGGAATAGGTATTTTTCCCTTAAATATTCACACAGAATATTAGGTTTTTAGAATCACATAATTTACATTCAGTGGAAGATGAATGGATTCTGAAGTAGTCTTGCAACAAAGCCCTTGATAAAATATTACAAACAACTTTTTAAGTATACAGCCAAGCTTATAAGTAAATAAGGTTTCAAAACATGATGGGACCTTTCATTCCTAGTTTTAAGGTAAAGTTGACAGTATAATGGTTCTTGGAAGGTGTTTTTTGTTTGCTTTGACAGTATCCTGGATTTGTAGTCTTAAGATCAATGACTGCAGTGAACAGGAGAACGCTTCCACATAACGGAGAACGCTTGTTGCCTATCTCATATATTATTCCCATTAATCTTAACTATTGAACTCCAATTTTATTTGATTGGCAATGTGCACACCTAAAGACTAAATTTCCAACCATCCTCCCAGAGAAAAGTAATGATAAAAGCATAAACTCTGTCCAATGATTTATCAGTGTATTTATTAGGTGGGTATCCTATTAAATCTCTGTATAGGAGACAGCTGTTAGCATATTTTCCTCTTGCTTTCCCTTCTTTCTGCCAGCAATGGGGAACAAAGGGATGTATCTGTCATTTGCAATTCGGTAGCCTTGGTTATTAATGCCTGATTTTAAAGCTGGTCGAGCATAAATATAGAAGAAAATTGGTTTCATAACAACTCTTGAATCATCACATCTATCCTAAAGTAATTGCTTTCACATTTTTTTAACCCTAAGAGAATATTATTATTGTTATTATTATTTTGGTAGAAGATACTTCTTTGGTAGAAATTTGGGGCTTCTACTGCAGATCACTAAATTTAGTCTCGACCAATATAAATATGAAATTCCTGAATAAACCAAGGGCTTACAAATTTAAATAAAAAGGAGGCCTACAATAAAATAATCTCCCTTTTAGTAAAAGAAAATTAATGAGCGAAAAAGCTGTCTTTTTCAGGCTAGTGTTTGTCTGGGGATCCATAAACTTGTGAAAATACAGGTCCTCCCTCGCTTGGATAAACTGGTCATTTTTACTGGCCATTCTATGAAACTCCAGGCTGAAAAAATACTTAAAGTGATTCTTTGCGCAAACAAATTTACAAATATAAAAAAGAAATTTTTTAAAAAGAAACAATTAAGATGGAAAATATGAGCAGAATAAGATGCATCTAATGGTAGATCTACAAGAAATAAGAAAAAAATTAGGGTGAGGTAATTTTGAAAATACAACACACAAGTTGAGAAGCAGGAGCACATAAAAAACTCAAATTTAAGAAGCACAATGAATCCCAGATAGCACAAATTACAAATACTCACACCTATACACATCAAAGTAAAAATTATTGAACATTTAAAGAATGGTTTTCAAAAGAACAAAAAAAGAAAACATATATTAACTTACAGAAAACAGACAATTACCCTGATAGTTCAATTCCAAAAACAATTTTGGAATCAAGGAGATAGTACTATATATATATATATATATATATATATATATATAATTTTTTACTGCCAAGCGAAAGCATTTGTTAGTCTAGAATTACATATGCAGTGAAAATATACATCAAAAAGGGTTAGAATGGAAAAAAAATTAGACAAAGAGAAATTTGCTAAATAAACTGTTGATGGATGAATTTCAAGAAAGAAAAGCCTTAATCTTCAAGGTAAATGAAGATTAAAAAAGAACAATTAGCAAATATATTAATAAACATGTGAGTAATTCCAAACAAATATTGACTACATAAAACAATATTATTCATTTCTAATTTGGGAAATAAGTCATATGGATGGAGTTAAATATTAAAAAATAATAGCATGTAAAATTTTGATGAGTACTATTAATGATAAAGTATTCTAATTTTTTTATTTTGAATTATGTATGTAGATATATTGATTAATGGTACAATTTGTTAAATGGAATGTGTATGAATTTTTAATTTATAAGTACTAAAATAAAGTCTTTAATTCAAGTAAGTATTATGATAAGTTAAATTAAATTAATTAAAATTACATGGAGAAGAATGTAAGGATAGGAAAAAAAATGAACTCAGATTAAATAGATCATCGTAGTAAGTCCAGATACATGGGTAATCACAGTATGTATAAAAAAAATGAAATGGCCTGTTAAAATAGGGAGATGTCAAATTGGTAAAGAGAACAAAATCAAGCTACGTTTACAAGAAATACATTTTAAACAAAATGTTAAACATTGTACTTAATGTTGAGAAACTCCAAGCTTTCCCACTTAGATCAGGTGCAAGGCAGGGATATCCCTTCTCACTATTCTTTTTCAGGATCCTACTGAAAGTTCTAAATGCAATAAGAACACAAAGGAAAGAAAAGATATACGGATTGGGAAAAATTTGTCTTTGTTTGCACATGACATGATAGTCTATGTAGAAAATACAAGAGAACTGACAAAAAACACTCCTGGAATTAATACGTGATTATATCAAGGTAGCAGGATTATAATATACAAATTTATATAATTATACAAATATATAATTATACAAATGTATATATGACAGATGATAAATAAATAGATGATAGATTAGAAAGATAGATAGATAGATAGATAGATAGATAAATAGATAGATAATATATATAGATACATAGATACATTGATAGACAGACAGATTTTTGAGAAATTGGCTCATGTCATTATGGAGGTTGAGGAGGCCCACAATTTGCCATCTTTAAGTAGGATACCTGGGAAAAACCATAGCATAATTTATTCAGTTTCTTAAGGCCTGAAAACCAGAGATTCTATGTTGTGACCCCTAGTTCTAGGGTTTGAGAAGATATGAAATATCCCAACTCAAGCAGACAGTCAGAAAGCAAGAGTCAAATTCCTTTTCCTTTCTCCTTTTTGCCTTTTGTTTTATTCAGATCCTCAAGAGATTGGAAGATGCCCACCCACATTGGAGAAATCAATATATTTTATATCATCTGAAAGCATTCTCACAGACAGACCCAGAAATAACGTTTAATCTGGGCACCCTGTGGCTAGTCGAGATGACACATAAAATTAATCATCTCAATGCTTTATGCATAATTTTTTCATTCAATTACAACACCATTATAAAAATTAAACATGTATTTGGTTATAAACCAAACCACAACAAATTTCAAATAGAATCATACATATTATGTTTTCTGATCATGTGAAGGTATGGTAGTTATAAGTAACAAAAATATAAAAAGAAACCCATATATAATTTGAAATTTATATATCTCAAATAATTCAGGTCAGAAATCATAAGGATTTAAGAAATGTTTTCAACTTAATGAAAATTATATATAATATATCAAAACACCTAGGAAATGTGTATGTGTCTGTCTGTATGTATAATCTAACAAAAATTGTGGAAGTGGTTTGAGAGAACATGATAAAATTTAATTGAAAGACATTAAAGAAGACAAATATAAATGGAGATACATATTGTATTTATGACTAAAGAAACAATTTTAGCTAACATTCATGCCCACAATCGATCTATAGACAGTTACGATCAAAATTACAACAGGAATTTTTAAGAAACTTGGAAAGTTGATTTTATATTTACATGGAAAAGTAAAGGTCTAAATAAACCACTCCTGAAGAAGTATAAGATGGGGATAATTACCTTACCAGATTATAAAATTGTAAAATTATAGACTAATTAAACTGATGAAAAATTGATAAGAATGTAGGGAAAAGACCCACATATGTAGGGGCACTTGGTATATGACAAGGTGACACTGTATATCCTGAGAAAATATGGATTATTCAAATTGGGAGGGTGGGGAATAATATAACTGAATTCTTATTACATCTTAAACATAAAAAATTCTTAATGAATTTAGCATTTAAAATTCAAAAATAATTTTAAATATAATAGACTAGATGGATCTGGTTTAGTGCAGTATTTATTTAAAAGAAAAATATTTATAACATAGGCAGTAATATTAAAATTTTACTACACTAAAATTAAGCCATTTTATTTATCACAAGGCATCACAAGAGATACTCAAACTGCAAGAAGATATATAGGCACATACCAGCAAAAAAGCATTAATATCCAAAATGTATAACACCTACCAACCAGACAGAAAAAAAACAAAAAAGAAATAGAATGACATTGGAAAAAAATATGAAATGGCATTTTTAAAAAACAAAAAAATAGCCAATTAATCTATGACAAAATATAGATTTTTTTTGGTCAGGAAAATGAAATTATAACCATAATGAAAAACAATTTTACACTCATTAAATTGGCAAAAGTAAGACATCTCATAATTCCAAGAATTGCTGACTGTATCAATCAATTCAAACCCTTAGAGCTGTTGATGAAAGTAAAAACTGATCCAACCCTTTTAGAAAACAATTTAGAACTATCATGCAAAGTAGAATTTATGTAAAGATTATGACTCAGCTATTCTATTTCTAGGTGTTCATTTTTGAAAAAGCTCATTTAAAAATAGTGTTTAAAAGGAATAATAAAAAAATTCAGGGGTTGTGATAACTCTCTTAAAGGAAATGGCAAGAACATACGAAAACACAATTATCATCAGTGAATTTCTAAACCTTAGTTTAAGTGAGTAATCATTGTTGCCTATTTTATAATTATGTTTTATAGTGTACATTTATTTTATATACATTTTTGTACATATCAAGTATATTGTACAAATATTAAAATAACTCTAAGTAGTAAGGTAAAATGGTTTATAATTATATTTTACCTCATAGTAAGAACTTTAAACATATTTTTAAACAGAAGAGAAAATTATGCATTTTCATTGTTAGGGAAGTTCAGTAGAATATTTTATGGCAGTCAATTATTTTATTATTAAAAGTACTTTTACTTAATTATCAATTTTTTTCAATGGATTGGGGAACAATAAGTGCTTCCTAGGTTTTTAAGACATAAAAATAGATATTTCTTTTTAGTTTTTATGCAAACGAACCTAGAATGTAGAATTTTTTAACATTCGCTTTTCCAACACATTTTTCGTATATTAAAACTTTTCAGCAATTAACTGTACAAAACATATTAAGCAACTACATTATTCAAAGCACTTAGCACTATTTTAAAAAGATAAATAATGAGTTGAACTTTATTGAGGGTTAATTTTTAAAATGTAACCCGTATGAACTCAGATCTTACTAGCATATAGGCACATATGAAGTCATGGTAATATTAATAACTCAAATTTCACTAAGATAGTGTTCCACTTACAGAATCCAAGTCTTCATTCACTTAGCAATGCCTGTATTAGTTGTTTTTGATAATTCTTAAGAATTAGGAGCCAGTTTTTTTTATACCCTCGTCCGCAACTTGACAATGGCTCCTCACCTGTGCTTCTAATGTCAATACTGTACAGGAGAATGCTGAGTCCTTGTCTACAATGAAGTCCAAAATGACAAATGGATCTATTAGTATACAGTGAAAGAGAACTGTACAATGTCCCATGAAGCATTGAGGAGAATGGGCTCTCCTCCACAGTGAATGCAAATGGAAAGGCTACAGAACAAGTCTTAGTATAGATGATGGTGGCTTAGACTGCAATGGAAGCCTAGAAGGAGAAGAAAAGTGAGTGAATACTAATATGTGTGTCCTTGAGTCTTTATTAGAAAAAAAAAATGTACCCAGAGATGCAATTTTTGATATGGGTTTAAAAACAAGTATCAGACCACTATATCTCTATTCTTCTAAAAAACTGAACTTATTGTTGATATAGTAATTGAGAACTTTTTATTAAATCATTATAAATATAGCTAAGCTAATTATGGCTAGACCACAGATTTATAATGACTTCTAGAAGTAAGATTTCTCTCATTTCCTTCTCAAAAATGAGGTGCCTAGAGCCCAAATTTTAAGGACACACTTAAGGCTCTGAGAGTGCACAGTCCACACCTGAGTGTAAGTACCTCCTTAAATTTTGAGCCCTAGATACCTTGCTTACCTTACCCTACTCCTGACTCTATTTACAGTGTCATAGTGGATGTATATACTGTGTACGTTTAATAGAACCAGGCTGACCAGGCTGAGATAGAAATTAACACAGGAAAAATATTATTTGCAATGATACCCTGCAAAGGCAAAAGAAGGAAATTTATTTTAGAGTCTGTTTTCCAGATAGCTTCATTCATAGAGACAGTAAACCGGAAAACAAATAATTCCAAACCTATGGCACTCATCTAACACGGTTTAATTATCGACACTTATTATCTGGTTTATTTATTTTTCTATGGCCATGCTACCCTGAACAAGTCCAATCCTGTCTGATCGCAGAAGCTAAGCAGGGTCGGGCCTGGTTAGTACTTGGATGCGGGACCACCTAAGAAGACCAAGTGCTGTAGGCGTAAAAAAATTAAAAAATAAGAGCTTGTAAGCTGACAAGGTCCTTGCAATCTATGAGGTGAACCAAGGGTTGCCTCACCTAAAAAAATTAAAAAATAATGATAAAATAAAATAATTTTTAATCAGTAAATTTTTAAATTACAGAAGGTAAGTATAGCCTTTACATATGAGATAACTAGGTTTGTGTCAGGCATTGCACATGTGCATACATTTAGGTGCCAGGCAGTCGTATAAACAGGCCAGCACAGTAGGTAAGGACTGTAGTGGCCTATGAAAGCCATACCTCACCTATGACATTCGACTTCAAAATTTTAAATTCTGTGCTGGAAAACCAAATATTTACACTTATCTAGTATTTTGTAACTACTCTAAAGCCTCAGAATATAAAATATAGGATTAAATATTTATATTTCTCCTTAATTTATCGTCCTCCTCCCAACCTACATACAAGAACAAAACAACAATAACAGCAAAAACAATAAAAGCTTAGCTTTGCACTAGAGAAACTGAAATGATCTTAATTTGTAGCCATTCTTTCCAGAAGATGAAAGAGATGAAGGTGTTATTGACAATTTAATGTGGTTTTCTCAGCAATAGCCAGCCAGTCACCGAGTAAGTCCTTGAAGGGCTGGGAAAAAACAGCTGTAGTTATTGCGGGTGAGTGAGGACACGTGAAGTCTAGAGGCAAACCCTAATGGGATGTGACCGAAGTGTCAGTAAGCACTGGGCTAGCAAGCAGATAAGGCCAGAAGCTAGCCGAAAGATTTTTTTTAAAAAACAAAAAGGGAGACCCATTTAGATGACTTTTTGAATAATCTTTATTTAATCCATTATTTTGCCTGAGACTGGTGCACTGCATACAGCATTATCATCTTTATTTTTTTTCTTGTTTCTGCAATGACTTTTTTTCATTAGAATAATTTGTCTTGAACAATACTAACATGTTGCAACACCTAACATAATATTTGTAACTAATTAATTCCCTTACTTACTTGAGTGCAATCGGCCTTGATATAGTTATAACATTGTCTACATGAAGGCCACAGATACAGTGAATTGTTTAGTTTTTAAATGAATTGGTGATTAAAATATAGAAATAACCACACACAATTATATGTGCAAAACAAAAATCTATATTGCTTTGTGTCAATATATGTCACAAAGAATAAAAAGACAGTGAAAGCAAAGAAAATGTTCATTTCTGTAGTGGGCTTTTTTACAAGGGAAGAAGTGTGCTTCAAGAGAGCATACATTGAGAAAGTTTATACAATCACTGGACCGTTTCCGAAGGGTTCATGAGAAAACGTACACCATTATTCTTCCTTCCGTTGTCTCACTACTACTACCCTATGTGCAAACTAAGGTAGTCTAAAAAACTTTTGTTCCTGAGAAATCTGAGGAGAATTTTATTTCATAAGTTTTCCTTGGTCAGTCTCTCCAGCATTAATGCTCAGGATGTAATTATACATGGCTAAATTTAATTGAAAATTCATATTTATTTAGGGAAAACAACTACTGTGCATACCTATGGGTATCGGTATCTCATTTAAAAAGATTCATTCAGAAAAACAAAGTACTTCCACCTTTGAAATTGAGTCTTAACATCAAAACTAATTTTACAGAAATGGACAGGAATTTTCTTGTATAAGAAGAGATCCTGAACTTTTTTGGATAGTTCTTTACAGTCCCATTAAAATTTTCATTCCCTATTGATTCCCTGGAAACCAGAATTTTACTGGTTTTTACATTTATTAAGAAGTAAAAAATCGTTTTTACCTTGCAACATTTCATCATTTTAAAGTTGAAGTTTTAGAGTATTCCTCCTCCCTGAATTATAGAATGCCACTTCATTGGAAACATTTTTCGTGTAAATATCAAGTATCATTTTTGTTCCTCAAAGTGTTCTTGATTCGTTTGTTTCCAATTTTTGTCCTTTCTTTTAAAAAAATTGTCTAAAGTTATGATTTATATGGAATTCTGATTGAATTATGTCATTTTAGACATGAGACACTCAAAGGTGTTTTTGTATTTGTTTTTTGCCATAGACAAGCTACTTTAGAATTTTGTATTTATTTGACTTCAGTGTGAGCAACTGGAAAAAAAAATAGTGCAAAAGACAAGAAACATTCTTGGATTTTTAATTCAATTTCTTAATACTGAAAAATTAAAATAAAACTAAAATATTATTTAATTAAATCAAAATCACTGCCAAGTCTCTCCTTGTTTGTTACTTATCTTTTCCTCCTGTGAAGGTTTTAACTTTTTATTTGGTTAATTCTAATTTTCTTTTTCTTTGTGATTTCTTCCAGAGCTTTGAAGTTTAGACTGTTATCATTTTATAGATGCTAGATAAAAATGATCTTGTTATACCTTCTATTTTTTTGTTTTGTATTACTATTTTATTCTAAAATTTGCTTGAAATAAAGCATACTGTTAAGGTTTTACTATATTTCTGTACTGACTCTGAGCATTGATTGTGCCCTTCCTCATTCCTGGGGCCAGTGCTGGAGGATTTCTCCTGGGGCTCTCCCTGCACCAGTGTGTTCACTCACGCGTGCCTGTGACTTCAAGCCAGGGATTCAGAAAAACAGCAATGATAAACTCATCACTGGCTGAGGAATACTTTGAACTCTTGTTCTCCCAGTCCTCCTGCTTAGCTCTGTAATGGCTGTTTCATGCATTCTGTTTAGGTTTTACAGCTATATTCAATGGAAAAGGTAGGGTTGAACATTCTTACATCATCTTATCCAGAACCAGAAGTAGAATTGTCATTCTTAATGTTTATTTATAACTTCATTGAAACCCTAAAAATTGAACTGAAATAGGCAAGTCATGGCCTTAATATACATGTTTGTGGGGGGGCGGGGAGGGGGAAAACTGTTCCAGAGTTTTAAACTAAAGATGTATCTTGGACTAACTATCTCTGTGGAGGTAAGCCAAAAGCAAGGTTTGACTCACATTGCCAGTCGGTTGGAACAACAGTACAGGAGCAAAGCCCAATTTAATCCACTAGCATGAATTGGAAATGATACTAGAAATCCAGAGATACAGCAGGAAAGTAACAGTTCAAATTATCTCTTCTTTCTATCTTGAGCATACTGACAGAAAACATAATCAAAGAACATTATGTGTTTATTAAATTAAACAAATATTTTAGAAATGGAATTTTATTTTGCCTTAACTTCCAAGGACACAGATTTCTAAGAAATGAGACTAATTGAAATGATATGAAACTGACTGGAAAAAAAAATTATGCTATTTCAAAGATATGTCAACCTGAGAGTGAATGTCTTGGACATATAGACATAAGTAAAGCACATTGTACACACTGGAAATGCTAAACTAGATTATGCTCTACAGGATTCTTCCAGAGTCTATGAAAAAATGTAACACAGGATTTACGGAGAAGAACTGACTCATGGTTCAAATAAACCACAAAACTGGATAAATCAGAGACTGAGAAATGCCTGGTAGTAAAAGATAGATGATGTGTGTGTGTGTGTGTGTGTGTGTGTGTGTGTGTAAATCTATGTAAGAGACTGGAATGATAGTTTCTAAATAATAATTTTTATAATCGACTCTTTTTAATAAAATATACTTAGGTTTAATGGTAAAATTAAGTTATTAAAAGAAACATTTTAAAATTTTAAACATAAATATCTAATTGAAAACAGATTTTATTTTATTTGGATTTTTTTATTTGGTATTTTTTCTTTATTCCATGCTCATACCATCACAAAAAAAAAATTAGTTTAAGATTTCTTTTTGTTACAGTGTTTGCTTCCTTCTTCTCTCTAAAATGGAATTGCATCATATATATTACTCTGCACCCTGTTTTTAATCACATAACTATACTACAGTGGAATATTTCGAGGTAGGTAGACATAGGTACAGCTAATTCAGGAGCAATACTAAAATTTCTTAAATCATTCCATATTTAATACATGTTAGATCCATTTCTTGTTCTTAAGGAGTTAATTTTTATTCATCTTTGACTTGTCTCATTAAAGATTTAATAAAAAATACATAAAAGAATCTTTGGTTTTTAATATATGTTTTAAAAATATTTTAATAATAATGCATTTATATATTTATTTTCTATATTTCCACTGTATTATTTTTATTACTCGATTTTTTATTTTTATTATAGTTTCTATATATAGTAAATGACCTCTACTTAAAATGATAGTAACTGTATTAGGCTACCTGTTATTTTAAGTATATTTGGAAAATAGAATATTGGCAATTGGTGAATGGTCTTCAGAGAATTTAACTCACTATGTTGGTAGAAACAGAAGTCCCTACAGAGCACTTTGATTCTGTTATATTCAGTGAATGGTGGTTCTTATCATAGAATTATAATATAGAAAATTACCATGGAAAAATAACATTCATTTATCATCTTTTCATTCAATAAATCTGTTAATTAAATAAGCATTTATAGGGTATTCATTGTGAGCCAAGCATTGCAGTCAGTATTGAGGCCTTAGGGGTATAAGTAATGATCCCTACTCTGAAGAATCCATGTGTAGTGAAGACACAAACCTACTTGCAGTTATAATACAATGCTATATCTAGAAAATTAAGGAAACAAGCACACATGAGTCAAACACAATGTCATCTATTCACCATTTCTCATCATATTACTTCTCCCTGAACATTATAAAAACTATCATCCTCCCCCATCCCTGCCCCGCCCCCCAGACCCCGGGCAGTAAACCAAGGCCCCTTGGCTATTAATCTGGCCCATTAAATGTGGCCAGATAGAAGTGGGCCACTCCAGGGTTAAAGCTGTGAGAATCTCCTTTATGATTCTCAAGTTTCTCTATTCCTCCGTAGTGGTTAGTACAGAAGTCTGGATTACCTGGATTACCAGTGTACCACAAGGTGAATCATTGCTCTTGGCCATTATTAGAACTCACGTAGGACTTTATAAAAGTAGCCAAGCCCTTGAGATTTTGGAGATGTTTATTAAATGTAGCACAACTTAGACTAACCTCCCAACATAATATTGAAAAAAACAGATAATAACATTGATTTTTGGTAGCAATAAGAAAAGGTTTTGGAAGAGCAGTTGCTCATAGGTAGACAAAGAAAGGATCATGCATAAAGACATTAGGGTGAAAAACTGATTATATAGCATTTGGGGAAGTATAATAAATATTGCAAAGATAATCATTTTAGGTTCAGAAAAGGAATGAATTTTAATACACTAGTCATAGTGAACGGCATTCTAAAATGATTTATCAGTCAAAGTTCTGGATTGCAAGTAATAGAAACTGATTCTTGCTTATTTAAGTTAAGAAAAAAGAGAGAATTAAAGAAATTGGAAAGGTTCTCAGGTAAATCACAGAAATTAAAGAACAAAGCTCAGGGGGTGGAGGGGAAAGGACGAAACTAAGATTCTGGTGAGTAGGACTACTGCCAAGGTTACTCAGCATACACAGTTTGGTCAGACCACATCTGCTTGGCAGCATCCTCTAGATTCCATTACTCCCGCTCCAGGACTTGGGGCTCCTGCCACTCTATAATTCTCCTTTTATTTATTCATCATTTGTCCAATGTTACAGTCCCTTTCTAGAGACATTTTATTGCCTACGCATAGATTTACAATGCCCCTATTTACTACTAGGATACAGGGAAGGGAGGGAGTATATATTCCTGCCTTTTTTTTTTTTTTTTTTGTAGAAAGCAAGTTTTAGATACTGAGCAGACAAAATAACAACAAAACAAACAAACAGAAACCAAAAAACTGTATGACCCTAATTTATCTCTTCCTTTATTCCCTGCATCTCAAGTATATGCCTTTCTTTTATATCTCAAACAAGCCCAACTCAAACCTACACCCACTATCTCCTTTTCTATGTTTGCATTCACCTTTTCAACAATTATCGACTATGTTGCCACCTCCACAGGGAGATTTTTCCTTTGACAACATGTATACTACTGCCAACTCTTTTTAATCACTATATATCATATGACTTTTTTTTAAAATCAGCTCATAACCTTTGTTAATATTTGAAATAATATTAGTCATTTTGTTTGGTTACATGCTTGTCATCTTTCCTTCAGGATACTGAAAGCAGATTTTTTTTTTTTTTAATGAGTGCAAACATCTGTATCCTAACACTTCATTATTCATTCATCCATCCACAGACAGTTAGGTCGTTTCTATGCTTGCCTATTGTAAATAATGCTGCTATGAACATGGGAGGTGCAGATTTTTTTTTTTTGAGTTAACTTTTATTTCCTTTTAATATGTTCCATAAGTGGAATTACTGGATTATATGATAGTTCTTTTTTAATTTTTTGAGGATCCTTCACTATATTCCATAGCGGTTGTATTATTTACAATATAATCTAAGGTGTACAATAGTTCCTTTTTCTCTACATCCTCACCAGTATTTGTTATCTCTTGTCCTTTTTTATGATGGCCATTTAACAGGTGTGAGGTGTTATCTCATTTCGGCTTAATTTGCATTTCTCTAATGACTAGTGATGTTGAGCATCTTTTCATGTACCTGTTGGCTTTTTATATATCTTCTTTACAGAAATGTTTATTCATGTCCTTTGCTCATTTTTTAAAAAATTTTTTGGCATTGAGTTGTATGAATTTGGATATTAACTCCTTCTCAGATAAATGGTTTACAAATATTTTTTTCACATTCTCTAGGCAATTTCACATTGTCCATGGTTTCTTTTGCTATGCAGAAGCTTTTTAATTTGATGTAGTACCATCTGTTTATTTTTTATTTTATTTCTTGCACTTTTACTGTCATATTCAAAAAAACATTGCTAAGAACTTTGTCAAGAAGATTTTTCCAATGTTTTCTTCTAGGAGTTTCAATGTTTCAGGTCTTAAATTTATGTCTTTAATCCACTTCAAAATAATTGTAACTGGTGTAAGACAAGTGTCCAGTTTTACATGTGAATATCCAATTATTCCAGCATTATTTATTGAAAATATCACCTTTTGTCCACTGAGTATTTTTGGCTCCCTTGTTGGATATTAGTTGACCATATATGCTTGGGTTTATTTCTGGGATCTCAATTCTGTAGCATTTGTCTATTTGTCTGTTTGTATGCCAGTAGTGTATTATTTTGATGATAATAGCTTTATAATATAGCTTGAAATAGAGAAATGTGATGCCTCCTGACTTGTCCTGCTTTCTCAGAATTTTTTTTGGCTATTTGGAGTTTTTCTGGTTCCGTATACATTTTAGGAATGTTGTTTTGGCCCAAATTATATGTTCAATGGCTATCCAGTGAATAAAGTCTGGGGAAATTGGAATTCTTTTGACATTAAAGAGCTACTAATGAAAAGACAAAGATGACTTTCACTTAAGTATAAGACATGTGAACAGAATTGTAGTATGTTGAGGAATGTTTACAGTAAGATAAAAACTAAAATGAAAACTGTGGTTTTGAAATAAAGTAATGGCTATTTTTTTCTTCCTTAAAAGAAACATTGAGATTATCAGTCAAATGTACATCACTTAAAGCAGATTTAGCTTAATTTACCTTCTTGTGCAGCAGATTCTACAGATCTTTCCTCAGAAGTGTCAAATCTATGAGTTTAAATTTAAAATTTTCTGAATTTCACTAAAATTTATTATCCTGAAATAGCATATGAGACTCCTGTAAAACTAAAAAGAAAGTTTAATATATTTAGATAGTTATATTTTCTACTACTTGTAATTTCAAGTCTGGTAAATTTCATAAAAAAATTAAAATTACTTTTTAATGATATTTAGCTTGTATTACTATTCTCTCTTTATTTTGTACTTTCCATAACCAGTAATTTTCATCATTATTGGTGAAGGATTGTCTTCAAAAAGAATCATCATTTCTTCTTCATTGACTTGTATGTTACCTTTGTAAGGTGATCTTAATGTTGAAATTGGAACCATTTGCTTTTTTTCTAGTGGTGTAAAATCAATGGTGGTTCTTTATTTAATTTTATATTCAACTTGAATAAAAATTACAGAATAAGTGAATTGTTTCCTTTTTTTTGTTGTTAGCCTTATGAGCAGGTATTACAGCATCTCTGCAAAGCACAGAAAAACTAGCTAATTTGCCCCAAATAACACAATTAATAAATGACTTGATTGGAACACAAGTATAAATAGTCCAATGCTAGTTTTCACTTTTAGCTGCTTTATTATTAGTATTTAATAAAATATTTTAATTTATTGTTTCCATTAGTCTCAGTATATATGTAATTATTATGTGACTCTCACAAAGCAATCCTGTATGTTTGGGGAAAACAATATAAAATGTGTATTTCAGCTGTACATATATCAAGAGCATCTTACTTATAATGTGGAAAGAAAATATCATTTGAATAATTTGGTTATGTCTATCTGCTCCCTATCATCTAAGTTATTCTGCTTTGATCTTCAAGATACTGTAAAACATGAAAAGTCCTTTTATTTTGGAGCTAAAATTTTTATATTTTTGATTTTTGTGATGTACTTTATAATTTTACTGAGTCTATTCTTTGATATGAAGAAAGGTTAATACAATCAGAAAGAAGTAAAATAATTAAGTGCTTCAGGAATGATGTTATTCATCTTAAGAAGTGTAAATAGCTCTCTCCAGTTCACTGTATACAAGTAAATTCAGAGTAGATAATACAGCATAGGCACAGATATGACTACTTGTTTCATAAGTAAAAACAGAAACATAGAAAAATGTCTTCAAATGATATACCTAGAAAATAAAGTTTGCACTTGAGTAAGAAAACAATTCTAACACTGTATTAGAGCCTTTGACTTAAAAGGCAATATACACATGAGCAAAACCAGTCGAGCTCTTCTGCAAGAAGGAAGGCACTAGAGCATAAACTACAACATATTGAGAACTCACCTTAAGTAGCATCAGGGTTATGAAACTGAAAATGAAATGGAAAGAAAATAACTCCACCAAAAGTAGGTTTCGGTATATAAATGACAATAAAAATGAGAAAAAAAAATATTACTCAATCAAAAAAGATAACAGACTCAACATGTCAAATTAGCTAAGTGGTTACCAATGACACTATTTTGACAATTATGTATTAAAATTTGCTCATATTTTCTACATGTATAACAAGAACAGGTAAGTTACATAATTTTAATTTTTAGCATAAATCTTGAAGAAGAAAATAAAAGATCAAAGGCATAGAGTTCTTTTAGATTCCCTCCACTAATATTGTCCATATTTATTCCATAAAAAAAATGTTCTTTATGAATGATATCTGTGTCCTAAGGGCCTCTAAAACAGAAGGGATTCATTTCCTATTGAAGACACCATTATCTTAATTTGAATATTGTAATTCTCTTCTTGGTATTTTTGCTTGGACACTTTGAAATTAAATATGCATCTAGTCTAATTGAAATAAATAGCATTATATTATCGTTGGTCACGAATTGTGAAATCGGTAAATTTTTTTCCCAAATTTTCAACAACTCTATGAGACTATATATTTAGATGAGTTGGAAAGAAAACTTCAAATGTAAAATTTCTTGAGATAAGTGATTTTTATAAGGATAGTGACATTATCCATTAATTTACTATTGTTAGAAATATTTATTAAACCCCGAATATCACTCACTGGGGATAAACGAATGACAAGGGCTACTCCTTATCCTCAATAAGCTCATAAGCAAATAGATAAGGAAAGTAAAAAAAAACTAATTTGTAATGCAATCATTACAAAATATAAACTACATAACTATATATTTAGATAATTGTATATTAATATAATTATAAATTATAAAAATATAATAGATTTGTGTTTAATATTATATGAGAACACAAAAATAACTGTGCATTTCTCATTTCTCACTTCCTGTTTTTCCCTATGAAACCTTGCTTATTCTCTTCATGAAATTTATCAAAGTATTAAACATTTCTTTATTCACTTGTCTTTACTATTACTCTACAGTGCTGATTAGTAGGGCATAATAATGTTCCATTAAGTATAAATCAAGTGATTTTTTTAAATAGTATATTTATTTGGTCTAGAATGCAAACAGAAGGTGTCTGAGTCAGAAGCAGACTTAAAAATCAATAACTGTATAGGTTTCCTAGGCTACAGTTTTCTTCTTCAGAGCAATGTGATTCGGTACAGACCCCATTGGCATAACCTTTTGGGGTCTGTACCAAATCACTATGGGGTCTATACCAAAGCTGAGAAACCTCAAATTTATGAATCTGGGGTCTTATATAGTAATTAGTGTATGCCATTTCTGTAAGGTTATTTCTGGTTTTTTATTTATGAAATTTTTGGATTGGACTAGATTGTACTCATCGATTTATGAAATCATATGATTAGACTAGCTAAAATTATGAGGTTGCACAAGAAGATATTTAAAATCATTTTCAATTCAAAAATCTATATGTTGTCTTGTTTTATACACACATACACACAACACATACATACTTCAAGAAATAAAGCCATAAAAAAATAACAAATGATAAAATTTAGTTATGTCCCATAGTTAAATAATATTGTCAGTCTTCTCTCATATACACATTATACATTACACATTTTGTAAAACAAATTGTTACTCTGCATTTATCAGCAATGTTACACTTAATCACACAAACAGGGAATTCCATTTTATATAAACATGAACATATTATAAGATATAATATTATTATTTGAAGTTATAGATTTACATTTAAAAAGCACTATTTCAAGTGTGAATTTTCTTAGATTTTATAGCACTTCATAAATATTATATAACATTAAGATTCTGAAAGTGAACATATGACTGTTATAATTATAAATTTCTGTATATATTTGGGTAAACTGCTAGTTATCTCAAGTAACTGGTGAAAAAAAACACATAAAATTTATCCTGTAAGCTCATCCTCTCTGGTATCTTAATTATATTATGATTCTTTTGGCCTTAGCATAAATACTAAAAACAAAACAAACAAACAAACAAACAAAAAAACATGAACCACCCTCAGGCATGTGTACACACACAGGCAAACATACACATGTATGCATCCAATAATTTAGCAGTTGTTTAATTAATTATATCTAAAATGGATTTATCTTCTCTATGATTCAGATGATTAACAGTAGGGAAATAACCAAAGACAACCTGTAGTAAACATAATTCTAAAATGGCCCCTAAGTTTCCTGCCCCTGGGTATACAAAAACTACATAACCCCTTGAGACTGAATATGATTAATTTTACTACCATATTAGGTTATGTGATTTGGCACAACTGATTTAAGAAGGGAGATTTCTAGGCATGCCTGACCTATGCAGATGAGATCTTTAGAAGCAGAGACTTCTCTCCAGTTGGTCACGGAGGAAGAAGTTAAAAATTAAAAGAAGCATGAGGGGGATTTGACCAGGGAGAGATATTCCACATCTGGCATTTAGGATAGAGGAGACTATGTTGCAAGGCTTTGAGAATGGCCTCAGCTAACAAGTAACAAATAAACAGGGACTTTAGTCCTATAGCCACCGGGAAATGAAAACTGCCAACAACCTTAATGATCCTGGAAGCAAATTTTTTAACAGAAGTATTTGTCTTTCTGTTGTTGAATTGTAGTTCTTTCTGTATTCTGGATACTTACCTCTATCAGATACATGATTTGCAAATATTTGCCCTTTTTGTGGTTGTCTTTTCACTCTTTTGATAGTGTCCTTTGATGGTATTTGTTGTTTATACTTTGTTTTTCTGATTCTCAATTTCTTCATTACTGACTGTTTTTATATTTAGTTGATTTTTTTGTAGCATACCATTTTTATTCCCTTCTATCTTTTTTTCAAATTTCTTTTTTAATTATTCTAAGTGGTTCCATAGGTTGTTTTAAGTTTAAGGTGTTAACTGTAATGCCCAAGATAACCACTAAGGACTTCAATTTTTGATCTGAGTGAAATGGAAAGCTGTTGGGTGTTTTTGACTGGATCTGTTTTTCGTTTTTATCTAGCTGCAGTGCTAAAAAGACTCTTGAGGGAATGCGACAGGTAAAGGCTGAAGTGAGATGTGTTAGGAGGTTTTGTAATGATACAAGCAAAAACAGATAGTGGCTTGGACCATTGTGGCAATGATGGAAATGTTAGTGTTCAAATTCTGAGTACACTTTTGATAATAGAACCATCAGGATTTGCTAAGGAATTAGATGTGGACTGTGGGAAAAAGAGAAGTCAAGGATGACAACCAGAAGATTTTAAAAAATTGAACTCTATTTGGAAGTAGAATTCCATTTAGAGGTAGAATCCCAATATTTAGGGATTGTTAAATAAATTTATTCCATATTTAAAAGAAACTATAATCTTTCAAAGGTGATATATTCATATGTTGGGTTTCTGTTTTGTTTTGTTTTTCATTAAACTATCAGGATATGAAAAAAAATTAACATTGAAATAGTAAATTTCTAATCTTATTTGATGAAATCACTCCCTGAACATTTTCTGGCTTCCTGCAGTGACCTAGTTCCTTCAAGTCAATGAACTATGGTTATGGTTAATTTTTGTCTTCTTTTACTCATAAAAGTACAAATTGACTATAAAACCAGGGAAGAAAAACAACTATGCCTACCTTTTGGTGGGCAAACCAAAAACAATCCCTTGCTTCAACTGAAATTATTATTTATATATATATATTAGTTTATATATAAACTATAGATTTATGATATTAAAATTCAGTTTTCTAACTTGTTAAGTACACCTCTCTGACAACTTGAAAATCTAATCAATTTTAGTTCTGCAAAATTATGCTCTTCCACTATACATATACGTGTGTGTGCGTGTGTGTGTGTGTGTGTAATGTCAACATATAAAATTACTGAATCTTAAAATAATGAGTAAAGGAATCAAGATACCAGCTAAAAAATTTTCCCTCAATTTTGTCCTATTCTTCTCCAGATTTGATAGTTGTTTTTCATCATTTATCAGTGGAATGCTAGGGTCAATATATGAAAGATCTTTATTGGACTATAGTTACTTTTAAAGTTTTTCCATTGCCTAGCACCTATTAACATGAAAGAATTAAAATAGGTTTTGAAGAAATCAAATATATAAATGTGGCATAGCATATCTATTAAGAAAAAATGGTCTTAATTTTTATGAAAATAAGTTAACCAAGTTTTAAAATTTTTCTTTAGCATGTAATTTAAATTAAAATAATATAACAACAAAGTTCAAACAAAAAATATTACAGTTTAAAATAGTTGTTATTATTTTAAAAATATCTAGCTTAGTCAATATTTATTATTCAAAATATTTTTACTGTTACATCTCAACTATTTACTAATTATTTACAAACAATAGACCAAATTGAGTAAAGTATTCCTATATTTTGCCTGCTATAAGAAAAACAATGTGCCGCATTTTATCTTTTTTAAATAAGAAATAACATTGAGCTAACAATATAGCTTTTAGTAAAATATATTTAACTATTTGTAGCTTAGAAATTTAAATTTCAGAAACAGCTTAGCTTACTTATTTTAGGAAGAAAGTCTCATGCATTTTTATCTATGTCTGTATTATTTATTATGCTATACCTTACTTAAGCTAAGTTACTATTCTAAAGCAAAATTTTAAAAATTAGCCCCGGGAAACTTTGAAAGTATTCTCTGCCAAATATTATTTTGCCCTGGTCATATTTAGGGCATTATCATTAGTGTTTTGCTGTAGTTTTATTTTAACTTTTTTTTTTTTTTACCTTTGTTATGACCTTGGGCATGAATAAGCTCATTAAAAATTAAATTGCTTATTATAGCCTGGCATCACTTTCCACTTTGATCAGAAAGCACAATAGGTTCCTTGAGTGGATTTACCTATAAAATATTCTAGTAATGAGAACAGAAAAGACAAGTTTAATAACCTTAATGCTGAAACAAAAGCTATGGAAATGCCACCAAGGGGGTGATAAGAAATGTGTTGTATAGCAAAAATAAGCTATAGATTTATGATAATAATATTTTGTTTTCTAACTTGTTAAGCCAGCCTCTGTTACAATTTGAAAATCTAATCAATTTCAGTTCTACAAAATTATGCTCTGCCACTATACATATTTTGCTGATAATATTTATGTCATCATCTCTCTACTGCCTGCCCCAAACAAAAGAGTTTTATGAGCAACCTTTGAATAATTCCACTGAAAAGAAAACAATTTAAGTGGGTAGTATTAAAATAGTTTCTATATTAGGTATCTCAATACACTGAAAGCTTTATTCTTTTTCTAAAAAAAAATGGTTGCAGTTATTTTACAGTTTTGATTGTGCTATAACTATTTAGGTCAGTGTAACTCTATTCCTAGAGTTAGAATGTAATTTATAGTTTTCTACCTTTTCAGCATATAGGGAATAGCAAAGTAAAAGCAGAATGAATTATATCAGAGGTTTATAGCAATTATGTATGAACTGAAATATTCTGAAAACTTTTACTTGAATTGAAATTCTCTCATATTTTTAGTTTATAAACATTTGCATTTGAAATTTAAAAGCTCTGCATTTGGAATTTCTTTGTGTAGATGAATATGAAAAAAACCGGCAATAAAACATTATTTTTATGTCTACTTTTTGTTTTTGAATGTATTTATATCAACATGGAGAAAGGGAAAGTTTGTAAAGTTACTTTTTACAAATTTTGGAATAAAGTATATTTTAATAATAATGTACAATTTAATATCACTTAAATGAAAATTCCAACACTATTCAACTCAAATTGTCACAAAATCATTGGAATCATCAAAAGTCTATTATAATCACTATCATTTATCTTTGACCATATTGTTGAAGCCAATCAAACATGGCAAAGGTCTATAGTCAGCCTACTCTGTGCTTAGAATTTTCCAAGATTATAAAATAAATTTAAGCTATTGTAAAGCAATGATACTTTAATCAAATTATGGAGATGACATACATTTCTAATACTGAAGTTTGTTAACACTGACTTATCACTCACTTTGAACTCAAAATAAAAGAGAAGAAAATTTTAACAAAATAAAATTATTTGTGATCTAAATATTGCATACTTTTAAGACCACATCAGTGTTGCTGGAATGAGCATATCCTTATAGCCCTGAGGAACCTTAACTTTGGATATTTCTTTGCATTAAATTTGAGTTCATTTTTTTATTCATTTATTTCTAGATAATTTTAGTACCTCTTGTCCAAAATTAAATATAAATATATACTTTTATTATACACAATAAGCAATTTTAAAATACTCATCAAAGTTGTATGATGTCTTACAATAAAGGACAGAAAATAAAGATAGATAACTAGAAATAAGGTTGGAGATGTAGACTAGGAATTTATTTACACACAGGGTATCAATGATAATTAGTTTTTCATGCTGATGTGTAGTTGCTACATGTTAATATACTTACCTAATCTCATATTGTAAATTTATTTTGGCTAGTGTAATTTTTCACTATTATAATCGATATTGTAATATTTATATTTATGCCTTATTGTTTTTATCTATATTTATATTTATCCCAGAAGATAAATTAACAATAATTACATCTCTTAATCAAGAAGTACACATAATTCCTATCTCTTTAGCATACTGGTAAATTGACTTATAAAGCCATTTTATTAATTTACAGTGATATAAGGTAAAAAAGAAATACAAATTTCTCAATATTTTCTTGTTATATTTGCTTATATGACAGTAGTAAGCAAATTTTATTGTTCTTTAGCTGTGTTTTTAAAATTATAATTGTTATCTGTAACTTTTGCCTGCATATCTACTAGAATCTAGAATATTTTATTAAACTACATAAATATACTTACTATGTTATAACACTTTTTCTACACATATAAATTAGTCCTTAGACTTTTATTTCTGATGTTTTGAAGTTACTGAAGTTTAAGGAATTAAAGCAACTGGACCATGACCCATTTTCCTCTCCTTCCCTGTAGGACATTCTGAGAAAGAAAGCAGGTGACCCAGGCTAATCTTCCTGAAAACATGCTGATAATTGGACCTCTTGGCAAATAGACTAATTATACTGCTATGAGGAAAGTCTTTATCTATGGAATACTTTTAGCAGACAGCCTACAGTTAAGTTTTGCTTATTGGAAAACAAACTTAGAATCTGTATATTTACAAGGCATTCTCCTTGGAAAATATCATGTAAGCTACAAGTGTATAAGCTGCAACTGTATAATCAAAATTCTATTTGTGTGTGAGACATCTGATAAATCTCGTTAGAGTTCTCAGCTATTACTCTGGGCCAGAGAGCTCTGGTCCAAGGCAGGGCGAAAAAAGACCAGAGGACTTGCTCTTGATGTCTCAGTCTTCTTGCTTTTACTATGCATAATTACATGTTACTTTAAAATTATTAGAAAATATTTCACACAGGTAATGACTATAGTTCATGTGAATCTGATTTGACAATGCAAACTTTTGTGTTTAAACTCATATATATATGTATATATACGTGTGTACACGCACACATACATAGTCACATATTCGTATTATTTAATGTTTCTTTTTTATTTCTGTAAATTTTATAACTATAAAATCTCTCACATATAAGATAAATGTAGATGACAAAGGCATACTATGTACCAAAACTTGTGCTAGATAACAAATAAGTTTCTTGTAATTAAATAATTTATAATTTAGTGAGTTCCGTAACTTGAGTGCACAACGAAGGAATGTCGAGAGAAATTGATCTCCCATGAATACATAAAATAAGCTAGAAGTAGACATATGTAGTTTTAAGTTACTGAGATTTGGTTGTGTTTATACCTAGACTAAATGTACTGATAGAAAATATTATTAGCAGTGTGGTTCTACATTTAAAAAAAAAGCATGGGCTCTTGTCTAGATGATGAATAGCAAAAAAATTTTGTTTGAAGACTAGAAAACTCTCAGCCCATGTATTGTGTTGGTAGAAATTCTATAAGCACCTCCTTTAGCAACTCAGAAGACTGAACTAAATGAGTCTACGGCTTCAGTTGAGAGTCAGGAAACAGAATGTTAATTACTACTGGCTACATTACACAGGGTGCTACAAGATGAGTTTAGAAAAGCAAATCTTTATAAAAAGGGTTAAAAGAAATTCAGTGCATCTATATTCTGGGACTTTTGGAATGGAGAGATGTAACATCTTATAACTGTGAAAAACAAATCTGAGAAGACCATCATGTAGCAAAATAGAAAATCAGCCCTGTGGTAAGAACCAAGTCAAGTTTATTTCCTCTGTTAAATCTAACTCTAATTAAGTTCATACCAGTGAATATTTCCAATTAGTCGAAAGTGGTTCAGAAGAAAAAGCCTAAGGAATAGCTCTCCTTTTAAGTTTAAAGTACCTGTAATTGAGACTTGACAAAGAAACTTGCAACAAAACTTTGGATATGGCTACTAGAACACAAAGCTGATTGGAATCCACTGCTGAATGACTTTTAACCACAAATTCCTATGGAAAATAGTTCAACTCCCAAGGAAAGACTTCTTTCTAATGCCTTCTTTGGCTAGAACTAAGTAAGATATTGAAAAAAAAAAATCTTGAAGGCTGAGGCAAGTTCCATGAAAAGCAGTGGACCAGGGTGAGATTTCAGAATTGTTATAGAGTTGTGTGTGTTCTGCAACTTTCATTTCCCTCTTTTGAATAACTGTTTATTGAAGTTATTCTGTGCTTATTGAGTATATCTTATTAATTCTTTGATCTCTGGATCAAGAAAACCACATGCAAATCTGACATAGAAAATATATGATCCTAAACACTGATTCTGATTATAGACAAAACTCTTGAATATATTACTTGAGTTGAGCATATTTGCATGAAAATGGCAGAAAAGTAAATTTTTTTGACTAAGAGGACAGGCTATGTAAATTGTTTAATTTTCAAATTATTTATCTCCTCTCCACTGTTCCTCAGAATAAATAATGGTCTCCCAAAGATAGCTATGCCCTAATCCCTAGAAACTGTAAATATGTTAATTTATATGGCAAAAGGAACTTTGCAGATATGATAGTTTATAGATTTTGATCTAGGTAGATTATTTTAGATTCTACAGGTAGGTCTAAAGTAATCACAAAGTCCTTATCAGAGAGAAGTAAGAGGGGTCACTGTAAGACAAGAAGATGTGTAGTGACAGAGGAAAGGTGTGTGAGAGAGAGGTAGAGAAAGAGAGAGAGATTTGAAGATGTTATGTTGTTGGTTTTGAAGAGAAAGGAAAGGGCCACTAGCCAAATAATTCTGAAAAAATGAATTAGGCAAGGAAATGAATGCCTCGCTACTTCCTCCAAAGAAAATGTAGTCTGTTGATACCTTGATTTTAAGACTTTTCAATCACGGAACTGTAAGATAATAAATTTATGAGATAATAAATCTGTAAGACAGTAATTTGTAGTACGTTGTTACAACATCAATAGGAAACTAATAAAATCCTTCAGTTCTCTTTCCTGTAGGAAATGA
Organism: Rousettus aegyptiacus; assembly: GCF_014176215.1. Classification (NCBI taxonomy): domain Eukaryota; kingdom Metazoa; phylum Chordata; class Mammalia; order Chiroptera; family Pteropodidae; genus Rousettus; species Rousettus aegyptiacus. Next base: position 31,347,908 of record NW_023416286.1, read on the forward strand.
TACCTTCCCACCACATCGACATTATTCTTGCCAATGTAACTTGCTTAAGTTAATGAATCATGAGCAGAAGTGTCGCGCCATTTCCGAAAAGAAGTTTTAAGAGCTATCATGTTTCCACCATGTTTGTTTGTTTGTTTCCCTCTTCAACAAGAACAAAAGTGTCCTAGATAGGGGTAGCTATCTATTCACCTGGGCTCCAAAGTAAAAACATATATAACAAGATCATAGTTAATCTAAGATGAACTTTAAACATGAATGCAAAATAAAACATGACTGTTGTAATTCACTTGCTATACAGCTATAGTTTAATTTTGACACAATTGAGATCTTTCTCCAAAATTTCTAAATCTTTCCATATAAGATTGTATGTATTACTTTTCACATATATAATTATTAAAGTATTTATGATATGTCATATATATTTAAAAGTTTTCTCTAGATATGCTATTATTATTCTTTATAGTTTTAAACAGTAATTCCTGATATGCAATAAAAAAGAAACATAAATATATCTTTATGTAATTTGAATCTGAAATGTGTAACAATAAATCATGGGTCCTTACATTTCTTTAAATTTCTTTTCTATTGGGCTTGGCTATTTGTTTGGTTTAGTTTTTCTGGGTGATATAAAGGATGTTGTCCCATTTATTGTCTTGTGAAGACTAGTGTCTTAAAGAATACTGTGACCAGAAATATAAAATTCTTATATATAAATATATAATATATGTTATGTCTTACATATAGTATATACATGATCTATATAAACATATATATATATTTATATATATTGAAAGTTCATTCCAAAGTATGCTTAATATACTTGTGGTAGACGAATTCTTTTCTAATCTGTTACTTCCTCATCAGAGTTTTACATTCACAGCCTTGCCAGTAACTACCGAAGTCATTCTAGGAGACTAGGTGGAAAATATATTCCTATACATTGACTTTGTTTAGTCATGTAGATTGTTTTGATAAATAAATTTTAGTAAACATGCTATGAAAGGAAGTTTAAATGTGCTTGATATGTTTTTAGTACTTCTGAGTTCCTTCATGAGAAGAACATCCCTTGAATAGTCACTAGTCCCATAAAGAAGATGCATGAGAGCAGACCTGTACACAATGACAACATGAAGCCAAGCTCAGCTGATTTTAGCTGAGTTCAATAGAGCCAGGCTTTATCAAAGTGCATCAATAAGAAAAATAAATTTTTGCTATTGTTAGCCATTGAGAGGCTGAAGTTGTTGATTAGAAAAGATTGTCAAAGCGATGGTTCATTCAATTGTTATATCATTTTGGCATGTGGTTTTTACCTGTTGAATATATCTTCTGCCTTGGGATGAAAGAAAACTCCGAAGTATTCACTTGGAGGATGTTTGTTAAACCATACTTTAATTTTCATTTTGAAAGTCATATCTTCATTCAAAGGAAGATAGTATCGTCTTCCCAGGGTGAAAGGTACAAAAGAGTGCCCCATATAAAGCTAATACATTAAAAATATTTTGACAAATTAAAAGAAAGCCACAAATAAACATATCTTTGCAAAACTACAAAATATAAACAATAAAGCATCTTTAAAATAGTCAAGGAAAAATGCTGATTGCCAAGGAATGAAACTAACCTGAGAGTTGATTCTTTAAAAAAAAATATATATATATTATTTATTTTAATTAGTTTCAAGTATACAGTACATTGGTTAGACATCTATATAGCTCATAAAATGATCTCCCAATTGCTCCCTCCCTCTCTCTTAACAGTATCATTTGGAAGCCATAAGTCAGTAGGATACCATGAAGAATGTGCTGAGAAAAAAATAGCTGTCAATCTAAAATTCTGCATGAAACAAAACAACTGTTCAAGTTGAAGAGAAAAATAGATATTACTCAAGCAAACAAAATAACATTTATCACTAATATAACCTCATTTAGGATAAATGTAAAGGATATGCTGCACAATTTTCCATAACACTTTGAATATAAAGTATAGTTCTTGACCAGTCCCTCGACTAGAGTGATGTATTTTAATAGTGATGTATTTTAAGGTACATTTAACTTTTTTAAAAATTTTCAGTGTTAGTATATAGTTTTCCCTTAGAAAAAGTAATTTTATTGAAATGAATGGTTGATTAAAAAAAATAAAGAGATATACTGCAGTAACAAGGAAAGTGATCCCAAGTAGAGGGTCTGGGTGAAGAAAAGATTCATAGAACCAAAAAATGACAACTAGGTGAATCAGCCCAAACAAATATTGGCTGTGTAAAGAGTAATGATAATGTTTAATTGTGAGGTTAAAATGATTGATGAACATGAACAAAAATGGCATATATGCAGAGAAATGACTTCTAAGTTAAAGTTTTTAAAACCTAGTTTTATTCAGAAAAGGTAAAATGCTTCTGTACAGTAAAGAAAACTATCAATAAAATGAAAAGGCAACTTACAGGGCAGGAGAAAATATTTGCAAATTGTATATCTGATAAGCAGTTAATAACCAAAATATATAAAGAACTCACAAAACTCAAAAGCAAAAAAAAAAAAAAAAAAAAGACAAAATTGTGCAGAGAATCTAAGCTGACACTTTTTCAAGGAAGACCAACAGGTACATGAAAAGATACTCAACGTTAGTAATCATCAGGAAAAAGAAAATCACAATGACAATGGTATATTGCCTCTTGCCTTGTAGAATGGCTATCATCAAGAAGGCAAGATGTAAGAAATGCTGGTGAAGGTGTGGAGAAAAGGGAAACCTTGTGCACTGTTGGTAGGACTGTAATTATAAGGAATTAAATCTATTTAAACCACTAAAAGTTTGGGATTTATTATATTTGCAACATAAGCCAGTTTGTCCTTTAGTTCTTTGAAAATAATAAAATACATAAACACTTGGCTAGTCATAAACATGCACATACAGACACACAAGTACACATACAGACAAATAATATATGTATATATTTGAATGAAAAAGGAGAAATAATACAGATGCTGCAGAGATTAAAATAGAATGAAAATATATAACAACTGTCATGCTAATAAATTGATGAAATAAAAATAAATTTGGAAATGGCCTACTAAGATTGAATCATGATTAACTAGAAAACTACAATAATTCTATACTAATTAAAGAATTCAGCAAATACCTTAAAATCTTTATACAAATGAAACACTAGATTCACAAGGCCTTAGAAGGAAGTTTTATCAAATTTTCAAAAAACAAATAATTCCACTCTTACATACACTCTTATAGAGAATAGAGAAGACAGGAGCATTTGTCATCTTGTCTTATGAAGCTAACAAAACCTTAATTTCAAACCCTAAAGAGAAAAATAATAGAAGAAAAGAAAATTACCTACCATCTTAGTCATTAAAATACAGTATTATATTAACAAAATGAATCCTGTCATGAATTTAAAAATAAAGGAAAAGGTAAACCTAATGCAGTGAGTTGATTCTCATTAACAGATAAAAGAAGAGAATAATAAAAATTATGTAATTATCTCAATAGACAAAAAAACTTTCGGTAGAAATCAATATTCATTTGTAATTAAAATAACTTATTAGAAATTTAAAATAGAATGCCCTGATAAGAGCATTGCAAAATAACAAAGCAAAGGTAATATTTCATAGTAAAGCATTAAAACAGTTACTTTTACACCAGATACACTATCACCATGTCTATTCAATATTATAGTATACACTCTCGACATTAAGACAAAAAAAGAAAAATTGAAAATGAAAAAATGAAAACATTGTTTTAGGATCATGAAAACCTAAAAGAAACCACATAGAAACTTAGAATAAACACAAAAATATGCAGTTTTTTGGATTATCAATATCAAGTTAATTGCATTGTGATACACAAGCACTGATATTTTTAATATCTAAAAATAGCAATCACATAGCTATTTTACAAATTATCTAAGATGCACAGACTGTTATAGGAGAATATTTATTTATCGAGAATAGAACTTTATTAAAAGACATCAAATCAGGTGTAAATAATGGAAGAAATTTATGATTTTGACTGCGAGTCTCAATACTGTGAAGTCGCTTCTTCCCATGTTGATCTGTAGATGAATGTAATCATAATCAAAACCTCAATGGTATTTCTTTTAGAACTCATAACCTGATTATAAAATTTATGAAAGGATGAAGGGCAAGAAATAGCCAAGACTTTCCTGAAAAATAAAGAATAAATTACTAACTATGTGGTATTGTGGCAAGCGAAAGCACTACACAAAACCCTTAAAAGTTATAGAAGTGTATTTTCTCCTCCATGAGTGGTAAAGATTTCTTAAATCAAATGTAAATGACACAAAATGTAATTTAAAATATTGATTACTTTGTCTGAATTAAAATTTATAACTTCTTTTCATTAAAACAATAATAAAACATAACCATATGCAGGAAGTCTGGAGTGTGGTAAAATGGATACTCTTACTATGGACCACTGGTTTTGGAGTATGAACTAGTAGAATTGTATTGTAAAACAATTTAGAAATATTTAGAAAAGTTGAACCTATGTGTAACGTCAGAAATCCAGAAACAGAAAAATGAAACTCAGATCAATAAAATAGCATTTAGTAAAAGTTCAGTGGGCATAGAATAACAAATTAAGAGCTGAACATCTTCACATCCAAAACTGAGTCAGGACATTACAGGGTGGCTTATAAAGTGAAAATGAGGAAGTGGTTTAACCTTCACAATGATTGGTTATTACAATGGGGTTTCCAGATGGCAGGGGATTGGTTAAAAGTGTTATATTATAGCACTTTAGCAAGATGATTTAAGTTTCTTTAATGATTATCAGAAGCATTTACAATAAATAACCTAAGTTAAGTTTCCCTTATGTTTATGAAATAAGCTGGATTTAGTTTTGCTTACGTAGTTTAAATGGTTTTGTCTGCTTAGGGAATTTTCAAATTTGATCTCCATTATATATTTTACTTTAACATTGCCCTACAGTAAAATTCCTACAAAACAAAACAAACAAACAAACAAACAAACAAAAAACCCACCTTGTACTAGAAGCCCTTTATCCATAGCTGCATTGATTAGAATAGAAAGAAAAAAAAAAAAGTATCTTCCTAAATTGTCATTAACAGATTAGTAGAATAGTAGAATGAAAGATTACATTATGGTATAATCATATTCCAAAATGCTACATAGATGTAAAAATAAAGACGTATAAATAAACATGATTGATTCTCAAAATGTACTAGAAATCTGAAAAAAAAAAACAAGATGTAAAATATAGAATTGCCTTTATTGAAAAAGCAGCAAAATTATAGATAGATGATAGATAAGTAGATAGAAAGATAGATAATTTGGTAGAACCGTAAAAATCAAGTAAAAATTATTGAGTTTATAGTTATAATGACCTCCAGGGGAGGAAAAAAAAAACAGATAAATCAAGATTAAAGGGCCACTAAAGTCCAACAACTGTTCTATTTCTTAATCTGAGACTGGAGATGCTCATTTATTGGTGCTTCGACTGTATGTTTGTGTGTGCACGCAATATACATTCTTTTAAAACGTGATAAACTTCACAATACTAGCAATATTTAAATTTTAGGGTAAAAATATGCCTGTCATATTTTCCTTCTAATGGTTTTTGACCTGTGTTTCCATTTTTTTCCTTGTCAATGTTAAAACCTAATCACTATATTCACTCTCCAACTATGTTTAAAAACTTAACCTATCTTTTATGTTTTCCTAGTGCTCCCAAACACTGATGTCTTATATTTATATTTATAAGTCATTGCTTGTTTATAAAATAATTTTTTTCCTTTAGATATGTTCTGTGTACAGGAAGTTTTCTAAGGACTTGAATGCCTCGAGTCTATTTAGCACTCATGAATTTAAATTATAGCATAAATTGTTTGACTTACAGCAATTTAAGTATATTACCTCATTTTATTCTTCTATTCAGATATAGTTGAGAAACCTGATGTCGACCCCACATTCTTTTCTTTTATGTAATCTATTCCTATTTTCTTTCTGAGGTTGTCACTGATATTCTTAAATTTCCCTAGCATGTGTTCAGTACAAGATATTTCTTTCTTTTCATTTTTAGAGTTTTACAAACCAGCTGTTCAGTGTAAGGGTATTAGATGCTTTTCTGAGTCATGCAGGTCATCTCCTAAATTTTAGAAGCAGCTGTGGTGGACAGACTCTTTATGGCCTTGCAGCAACTCACCCTAGGATCACGTCGCATCTCTCTGGTTTTCTGCCTTAGAGAAATGGCTTGTTCAGCTTACCAAGGGCAATCCACAAGTTTCAGAAGTTCAGCCCCAAGTCTGAAACATGTCCTGTGAAGTTCCTCAGAGTCATTAAGAATGAGCCTCAGTTTGATTACAAATCAATTTCTCTTTATCTCATTTTGTTAACTCCTTCATTTTTGCTTCCTGGGATCTCCTGCACCCCTGTGTTTCAGGTACTTTTTTGTGGGGAACAAAAACTATAAAATTTATATATTTTCTAGACCTATGGAATACTATACTTGATATTACTTCTATAAATGCACACTCTTCTTGTCTTTCCTATTATTCCTCTTTACAAAGTCTCCTCTTAGAGGGAAATTGTTCTTTCTAATTCTACCCTTCATATGGATTATTTTTCTCATATTTTGTTTCTAACTAAGCTTTCTTAAAAATTTATGGGAGAGTTTCTCACCTCAATTTTCCAGCTCACTAATTTTCATTTTGCTTGTAGCTCATCGGAATTTTAATTAAAAAATGAGCTTTGAGTAGCTGATGTAAGATCTGACAAAATGTTATATGAAAAATATACATTATATGAAAAATAATCACTTGTCAAATAGAAAAATGATGTGATTTAATTTATTCTTTGTCAAAAAGAAAATTATTGTGTTTCATTCTCTTAGCCCACTTAGAAATATTAGACATTCATAATCACCATAAATTTTCCATATCTTCATTTATTATAGAGATTTCAGAATTTTATTGTACATTCCATTGTGTTATTCAGAAACATATGTTTGTGTCTCTCTCTGTGTGTATGTAGGCATTTATACATCAGTTTTAATACTACTAGTTTAAACAAATTGAATTTTTTCTTGATCACAGTTCTTTCTGGACTATTAAAAAAATCATTTTAAAGCATTATGTTTGAATCATTTTTCCCTTAGATATGAACTAAAATTATACTTGAGTGCTTGCAAATATGTATCTCAATTGATCCAAAGTAATAAAGATTCTCTAACTACTTCGTACAGTATAGTGTATTCTATAATTTTTACGTTTTCAAATTTTATATACTTTTATATACTGATAATTTTAGAAATCTATTTTGAAACATAATTGTATAAATCTCCTTTAAGACTTTGAAAAGGAGTAGGAAGCAATAGAAAAATTTATGAGTAAGAAAAGAGAGAGTCACATACTTTTACCCTGTGGCTTCTGAACAAAGTTGCTTATGAAGACTTACACATATTGTGAATCTGCCATTGATTATATCAGTGGCCTCAGCCATAACCTCTGGACTTCTCTATTTATCATCTTAATTATGAAAATAATAATACTTACCTACTTCACAGGGATGGCGAGAAAAAGAAATACATACTTATGAAGTGAAGAGGGAAAATATACATTAATTAAATAAAAAATATTTTGCTCATTATGATTTTCCCTTACATGTTTAAATTATTTAAAGAAAATAAAAATCTACAAAAGAAACTTGAAATAAAGTTTATGTATGATAACTTCATTATGTGCTCTGTATATTAAACTTCAACTATGAGAATTCTTTCAAAAGATGATAAGGTCCTGTATTTAGTGCAGCATTAACCTTAATTTTAAAACTTTTATGTTAAACTATATGTATGTTAATTTAAGTTTACTGATATTCGTGTGTCATAAAGCAAACAAAACATTTCTATATTTGGAATTTTTAATTTTGTAGTGAATTATTATTATATAGTGCAGTATCTTTCAAGCTTTATTTTTTCTAGCTAAAGATATATTTTGTTTTGTTATCATAATTATTTATTGACTAAAAGTAGTAATATTTTGATTGGCTATCTTAAGTCTAGAGGGATAATTAAACGTAAAATTGACTTTCAATTTACAATGTCACATCAGCTTATTACCCAAAAGATAATTTCACCTTGAATCACTACTCATGCTTAATTCAATTCTGTAATCCATCATTGAACATTGGACATAATAGGAATTCAATACACATAATTTGAATAAACTAATTTATGGAAGTGAATAAGAAATCTTAGGACACATGTTTTGTTAACTCAAATAAAAAACAGTTTCTGCTTTATTGATGCAAATAACTAATTTATGTAGCTATTTCCATTTATAAGATACCAGTTTACGATTTAGTTCTAGATAGCTAACTCCTCAATTGCATTTTTCTCTGTTACCTTCTTTTATTGCACTTCTGAATCATAGGTTATGCTATAATCTACTTTTATTCAATTTAGATTTTGATGAAACCCTTCCAGTATCATAGATTTGGATATCTCCATTTTTTTTTTTTTTTTTTTACTAAACTCTTTCAAGGACATGTTTTAAACCTGACACAAATCCCTAGTGAAAGTCTCACAACTTTACTATATAAAATGGCAATAAAACTCAAGATTTAAAAGATACAGCACATATTTACAGCTGTACTTAACAACATTCTGTAAAGAGCATCTTGACATTGAACATCACCAGCAAATTATGCACAGGATGAACAAAGCATATCATATGTAACTGTTTCTATTCCAAATCACTTGGCACTGTCTCCATCCTGGTCATGAGGCCATTGTTATAATTCATATGCTCATGAGCTTTAGCTTAGCATTCTGTTTTTTAAAAAGGGAACCTACTATGATTTGGACTTTTTTTTTTCATTTATTATTATTATTTATGCTTATAGCACCTGGTCTTCCCAGGAAGGATCCCATCCAAATACTAACCAGGCCTGACCCTGCTTAGCTTCCAAGATCAGATGGGAATGGGCTTGTTCAGGGTAGTATGGCAGTAGACCACAGACAGTGGCTGCATTGGAACACAAATCTAAGACCTGCGTGTAAAGCAGATGTGCTAACCGCTACATTATGAAACCACGTCCTGGACCAGTTTTATACTTGGTCATATGAAGGCCAAATTTATACAATGACATAAGAAGAGATCATATGAGATTTGAACTAAGAAATCGAGGACATCCTGGTTTTCAATTTTTCCTTTTATTCATACAGATTTGACCATTCCATTAATTTAAATGTTCTGGTTTAAGCAAAGGTGAAAGTACAAGTTTAAATAAAAAGTAAATGTACTTAGTTTAGTATTGATTCCCCTACAGGATATGTTAAATATGAAAAAAATGAATACAGTAATAATAATCACTTTGTTATTGCCAATTATCTGTGCAACTAAGGGAAATGCTTCAAAAAGAATGATTGTTAAGGCATTTCTATTGAAAACTTGCAACAATAGCCATTCTTCTGTATTTTTAGGTTAAAAAATGAGTTTCAGCTAAAAATATACACTACACAGGCATTTTCCCCTAGTCTGAAAAATGTACTCAATTATCTTTAGGATATTTCATTTCAAATCTGCCCCCTAAGTTTCATCTACTTACTCTACACTTGTCACAGAAAGGTCAGGTCTCCCTCGTGTTTGTAGATACTTGGTTCCACTTTAAGAGTTTAAAAGTCACAGAAGAGAAAGAAGATGGAACTATTACTTCTTTCTTGTAAAATAGTTTTCTTGTTTTTATCCTCTAAAAAATAAATTTATCTTAAAATGAAGTGCAGATTATTTTTACTTTGTGAAGTTTCAAAACTGGAATAAGTATTTCTAAGTTACATAAGTGAAATTATATGATATTATTAAACAGTTAACAAAAACACTCAAATAACTGTGAGAAGCCAACTTAAGATGACTCACTCAAAAATCATCAAATTGAAATAGAGCACAATATGATTCAATAAAATCCATTTTACCCATGCAATGCAATCACAATTCTTGCTCAAATTTTTAGAAAAAAATGTTGTATAAATTATCACGGCACCAGATTTTTTAAATTAAAAAAAAAATCTAAAAGCTTTTTAAAATCAGCAAATTGTAAATAAAAGTTATCAATATCTAGAAAACATTTCTTAACACTTACATCAGTGAGCATTATTGGCTGTTGGTGTTAGAAACGGACTCTGGTCACATATGAAGAAAATAAATTTAGAAATACATAAAGTGGCTCAAAGAATGAGAAACCTGTGGAAGAAGATTCTGAAATCTCACTAGAATCAGAAGCAGCAAGGGACCAGAAAGCTGGCAGCTCAGCAGCACCAAAAGGGTGATAGGGATGGTACTGTCACTTGCATTACTGAACTTTAACCATTGTCACTCCTGTCCTCAATTCCAACAGATCTACCAAAAGAAATGTAAGGTGCATCTCTGTACCCCATCTTCTGGCTTCATCATTGTGGTCAATAGCATTATTGGTTCTGTCTCCACTATGTGCTGGTGCCCTAGTTGAGAGACCATGTCTGGTTTTGAAGATTTCTATAATCCTGCTGCTGACCAAATGTTACAGTGTGGATTTTTCTAATCAAAATAGCGCTCATGTGTCAGTAAATGATGCACTGCTAAAAAAAAAAAATCTTTAATTAATCAATCAATCAATTAATTAATTAATTTCACACAGAGCAGTAAATTTAACAATACTAAATTTTGGGTGGTTACATGGTCAAAGAGAATGACTGTAGTGGTCCTGGGGTCATTACTTCACACCTTCATCAACTTTGTAATTAAGTTAATTACAGCAAATAAAAAAGGAGGGAAGAAAGAAAGTTGTTTGACATTCATATCCCTTTCTGTTAGTTACAGCAGTTGTCAAGATAGTTTTTCTGTCTGGACAGAACTTCTGGATTGTGTTCAGTGTCTAGGCGGTCCTGCAACTATGCATGAGGAAAATGGAAGGGGTAGCAAGTAGGATGTACTTCTAACAAATTATCTGGTTTCTTACTTTTTTAATATAGGCAATATGTTAATGACCAATGGTCCCCTTTGGAGTTTCGAAGTCTTGCTTATTTCTATAACTTTTTAGTTCTAAAGTACCTTAACTCTACACTTTTTCCCTAGGTTTTATATTCTATATATGAACAAGAGAAATTAGATTGATAGAAGATAGATGATTAGATAGATAAATAGATAGATAGATAGATAGATAGATAGATAGATGATAGATACATAGATATATAGATACACAGATAGGTGAAAGGAAAAGAGGGATAGTAAGGGAAGAAGGAAGGAAGGAAGGAAGGAAGGAAGGAAGGAAGGAAGGAAGGAAGGAAGGAAGGAAGGAAGGAAGGAATAAACAAATGAAAAAGAAATACATTCAGGAAACAAGTATCTTATATCACAAAACTGTATGATATATATTGGAATTATATTAATTTTTCTAGCCTTTCCCAATATATACTAAAGAAAGTCATCTCCATGAATTCTCCATAAATACGAATATTCTAATGTTTCATGAAACTGCCTAAAAGTTTGTACATGTTTTTCACTTTCCATGAAATCATCAAAATAATACATTCAGAGGTTTCAGCTTCATTAACTGATTTTTAAAGTTAATCCGTTGTAATTATTACTTGTATCACAAAGAATCTTAAGAATGACTTTAACTGTTCAAAGAACTAACCTCATCATTCGACAGTATCCGAATAACTTTTGGCAGAAAGTAATAAGCTCTATGATATTTATTTTTGTTTTTCTATCATACAGATTAAAATTTTTACAAGAACAATGTCTCATACCACTGCAAAAATAAGCACCTATAGCTGAAGTGCTGGAGAGCACTTGCACTTCAAATAGAAATCTATTGACTTGGCTAATCTTTCAAGGACAAAAACTTTTCTAATGACGTCTGCAGCAAAAATAAAATAAAATAAATCTTTAGGAAAAGTAATAGAGTCTAGGAAAAACTTTTCTCTTCAGACCTTGGAGAAATATCTCATCTAGATTCAAGAGCAGAACAGAGATTCTTTTAACTACAATAATAAATTCAGATGCCTTGAAGATTAGACCTAATATTTCCCCAGTTTGATGTTCACTCTTGCATGACCAATGACATCGTCTGTCAATTGTCAGATCGCAGTACTATTTTAACCCTTAAAATTCACCAGTCATCTTTTAGGTACAAAAAATTATTTTATGACTAAGTCAAGTTTTTAGTGATATCTTTTCATGTGTGTAATTCTGTTCAATGATTAATGAAGTTAGGATCATTTATTTTACAAATACATGTGCCTACATATTGTTTCATCTGAAGAAGTGGAAAGTCCAGTGATAATATACTTGTGCACCTCTTTCCCAAAGACACACTACAACAAATATAAAAAGGTGTATTCTGAGATTTATTTTTAGCTTTGTATTCACATGCTCTCCATGCTCACTCCTCAAGTGTAATATCAGACTGGTCCTTTAAAAACATGTTAGATCATATAATTCTTCAGATTAACATCAATGGATCACTCCTTCTTTTACACAGAGTAAAAGCCAAAGTCTTCACAATGGTCTCTAATATGAGCTGCCCAGATCTCTCTCTTGTTATTTGTGAGATCTCTTTTCCTATTATTTTCCCTCCTTCATACCACTGCACCTATATGATTTCTGCTCTTTCTCAAAAATTCAGGCAGAAATAAACCTGCCTTAAGGTCTTTCGTCTTCCTCCAGGTTCTTCATGGCTTATTTCTCATGCTCACTCCCTCACTTTCTTCAAGTAAAGTTCAAGTACCATCTTACTAGGGCCTACCCTAACCATTTCTTTGTTAGTGCCAACTCTCTACCTGCAACATGCCATAGTCTTCTTTCTCTGCTGTATGACTGTACTTTTTTGAAATTTATTACATTATAACATGCTATAAAATTTAACAAAATTTAATTATGTATATTGAGATATAATTTAATTTACTAACTTGTTTATAGAAATAAAGCTACTCACAATTTTAGCACTCAATGTTCATCTTATTGAGGGAATCAAAAACTAGTATCATATTTCACATGTTACTGTAGCAATCCCAATCATCCTGGGATTCTCAATTATCCTGGAGAAGTCCTTCACATATAAAACAGGAGAAATATACAAGAATGAGTGTAGCAGTACTCTTCAGAGAACAAAAACATGGAAAAACCTAAGACGAGTGAGTATATGAATAAAATGTGATATAGTCAGTCAAAATGCAAGATTATATGGTAAAGTGAATAAGTAACATGGCATGAAGCAATAGGGATACCTCTTAGTAATATAATTTATATATATATAAAAATAAAACAAAAGTTTGTTCAATGTTACAAAATTTTGAACTACCTACTTCAATTGTGCAGATTTGTGGAAATACCCAAGGTCACCAATTGGATAAAAATATGGATAAAAAAATAAACTTTCAACAATTCTAATAAAAAGTAATTGATTAAGAAAGATCAATTTCATTCCTTCAGAGAAAAAAGATTATGTTACCAAAGCTTTTTAGCTACTTAATCCCTCTCTAAACACCAACTTAGAGTCTATCTATAAGAGGTATAGGAGCATAAGCAATAACACAAGTAAATGGCATTCGTACATAGTAAGCTATTGTTTTGAGGACAAAGGGCAAGAAATTTTGAGAAGCGTTTCATGGACCTGAAGGTTTACAAGTTGCATCGAACCATTACTGAGTCAACTGAATCCCCAGTGACAGAGATATCCATTGTATATGTGTGTATGTGTACATGTTGGATAGTTTGATGTCTAGGATTTCCTTGTCTTTGTTTAAAGGCAATACTGCTTGAGCACACATCCTCACACATCTGGGCAGCTATACTCTACAAAGATAATTATAACAGAAAAGTGGCAGAATGAAGAAGGGACTCTTCAGGGATTGTTTTCCAGTTCTTTCAATTAAAAGGAGGGTTTATGCCAAAGACAAAGGAACTATTAAACAGAGTCAGGATGTTTTTTGACCTAAGCACACAGTTAAGAAGCTAATTCGACTTCTGCTTTTTGTCTGGTTGTGTGGTAATCCCTGAGAGACTCTTAAAGTGACTAAATGATAGGAAACAAGCTAATATCACTGCCTTATTTGGAAAGAGCAATTTTTATTGTGAAATTTGATGGGATAGAGGAAATTGGTGGTAATAAATTATTCAAGATAACAGTAGTTTTAGGCATCCATAAGTTATCTTTTTAAATAGTAGCCTGTAGCTGAGCTGCCTATCAGAACTTAACTTTGTGCTTGGGGCTGATTATACTTTTGGTAAAGTTAAATGACAATTTGGCAGTTTTCTTAACACTGTGTATTTTTCCACTTTTGAGCCATCATTAAACAAGCTTACCATATTGAGACCATACATTCAATGAGATAATTTAACTAAAATATCTTTCAGTATATTGTGTTGTTAGTCAATATAAAATTACTTTACATGAAGTCATTGGTGGAATATAGCTTCAAGCAAATTACAAGATATCTATAACAGATCAGATTTCTGAGAGCTATACTTTAATTTGTCCTAAAATTCTACTTTGAAATTTCCAATTAACTCTTCTGTTTGACCTCTACCTCAAGAGGTGTAAGTATAAAAGCCTTCAAGGCAATGGTTAATTGGATACACACTTTCTATGTTAGAAGTTTGAAGAAATACTTTTATAACTAATTCTTTGGAAGTAGACATCTTTAGATAACTAAGGTATTTTAGTCTATTTTCTGTGTTTCACATTATAAATAGCTGAACTCCTTTATATTTTTCACTTTGAAAAAACTGTTTTTTAGAAATCATATTATTTCAATAAAAAATGATTAATTTCTGTCTCCTGGTTCACAAAATGAATTCACATTAAAAAGCCAGGAGAGGCTAGAAAGTCAACTTTGTCATTAATTTCTCTCAGCGCTTTTTTCTCAATGTTTTTTGAAAAATGTTAGAATGAATAAAAGTGTGTTCATACAATTGTTAATTGGCATATCAGTTTCATTATGACGATTTGGTTAAAGATTTTATAGAAATAATGGTATATAATAAGTCTATACTTTGATATCCATATCAATTTTAGTAGATAAATATATATAATACATATTTCGTATAAATAATATACATGTATATATAATATATATGTGTTATATATATCTAGATTCAGAAACAATATCTTCATATATTAGGGAAAAAAGGAATAGACAAAGTAGTAATTGAAACTGAGCATTCAGCCTACTGTGTCATAAAGCAAGAAAATGTTATAGAGTTTTGATTCAAGAAGGGGTTCATGTTATAGTTGGTACCAAAGATTGTCTCAAGGCATGAAGCACGTTGTGGTCGCATCAGTTCTCAGTAAGCTAGCTACTGAATTCTGAGTCTAAAGAGAAAAAAATAATACAAAGATAAACAATAATTATCATCTGTTACAGAGATTCTGTCTATAACATATAACTGTCAGCATGAGGCTGGCAAAGTATAATTGTCCATAAGCAACACAGCCCTATAATCCCTTTAAAGAAAGGGTAAGTACAAAAAGACACATAAACACAATAAAATAAAAGTGAACTAAAAATGTAAATACCTGCCATTTAAAAATAATATACAAAAAAAGAAAGTAAAAATTGATATCTGATTGTATAAAAGCAATAAAATTATAACAAAACACCGACATGAATTATAAAGAAAATTCTAGTATTTCAAATTTATTTTCAAAGAATTAGATGAAGAAATTACATCCATAAAAATAAGAAATGATGAAATAATAACATGATCAAATGAAGCAAGTTAATTGGAATATGAAAGTGAACTAATTCAATTTATTTCACATGAAAAGTGCAGCCTTTAAATTGAAAAATACATTGAAGGAATAGTCTCCAGTCATTACAAAAAAAATAGTAAATTGAGATGTAAAATTGAGAAAAATCACACAGAATTAAGCATCAAAAAATAAAAAAATATTTAAAATGTAAAAAAAAAACAGGTAAGTGGAAGGTATAAATTCAGAAGCTAATATTTTTCTGAGAAGGTTGAGGATAGAGAATAGAGGGAAGAACAAAGAATTGATATTCAAAGTTAAAACTCAAAATTTCCAACATGAATATGTTTCTTAGGAAGGCATTATATTGAGATAACACTTGGTATATTTATAGGGAAAAAAATTCCACACAGGCAGTCACATGTTAAGATACTAAACACAAGGAATAGAAAGGATTTTTAAATAAATATCAGAAAAAAGAAATGTATTAACTAGTGTAATGATAATCAGGCTTAACGACAATATTTCTATTGCAGCAATTAATGCTAAAAGATAATGGAGCTACACACACACACACACACACACACATATAAACGATGAGAAAAAATGTATTTCAATGTGGAAGCAATTATCTTACCAAATAGCCATTCAAGAGATACAGCAAGTTTTCAATTCCTTCCACAATGAAATAACTGGGACAGAATTATTTTTTCTACCCCCAACCTTGAACAACTAAAAATTCAGATTTTCTATATGAACCAGTGGCTCTCAAAAAATTAGATAACAGGCAATAAAATATAGTGATCTCTCAAAGATGGTAAATAAACAAACAAGATGATTCATGCAGCTGTTCTATGTTCAGTAAGCTGCCTAGAGATATTTAAGGTCATAGGATAGACCCATGAGTTCCCTAACACAGAACTGAGTGTGTAGGCAAGTTAAAGTGTATACAGTCAGCAGGCCCAAGTACCAGAGAAGGAAAGGTGTGGAAAGAAAGAACTCCAGAATTTGCAGAAGGTCCTCTTCAAGTATACAATTATGTACTAATGAGTACAAGTATGTGAAAAAATGGACAGAGGTTGGCAAGTGAACCACCTAGAAGGACTAGGAGAGCCTGGTGCCTAACACTCAAATAAGCTTGGACTAGTACCTATTCCTTTTAACCAGAGTGCAAAGCCCCCAGATTAACGGGACACTGAGCAAAGCACTAAGATCTTGCTTCAGTAGTGGGAGGAAACACAACACTACATACTGCTTTAGTTTGACCTAAGAATGCTCATAGACAAAACTCAAAAGGACAAAAGTGTTTCCAAGTAAATTAGTAAGCAAAGCTCAAGAATCTATACAGGAATGCAAAAATATCCAGAAAACACAATATAAAAATCATGTTATCTGTCACCAAATCAAAATCTATGAATCAGATAAAAGGAACAGGAAATTATAACTTGTGGCAAGAAAAAAAAAGATCGAAATTGACTCAGACATGGCACAAATAATAAAATTACTAGACGCAAACTTAAAAAATAGATTATACCTTTATAATATATTACTTTAAGAAGCTAGATCAGAGATTGAATGTATTAAATAGAGATATAAAACAAATAACAAAGACTCAAATTAAATTTTCAATTGTGAAAACTACAATGTGAGAAATGAAAAATACACTAATAGTGATAAATGTTAGATGAGATACTTTGGAAGCAAAGATTAATAAACTTGAAGGCATAGAAAATAAATCTAACCAAAAGTGAATCAGAGAGAAAAAAGACTGAATGAAAAAAATATATCAACAGATATCAGTGAAGTGTGAAACAACTTCAAGCAGTCAAGTATGGGGTAACTGGCTTTCCACAGTGCTGGGAAATGGGTGGCAGAAAATACTTAAATATATAATGGCCCAAAGTTTTCAATGTAAGTAGAATGAAGTAGCACAACATCTCTAAAATACTAGGAAAAATTGGAAAATTACTAAGAGAAAATATATTTTAGAAAATGAAAGTGAAATACTTTATTTAGGCACAAAAGAATCTATTAAAAGGTAACTTCCTTTGAAAGAAATATTAAAAGAAATCCTTCAAGTAGAAAGAAAATGATACCACATGGAAACTTGAATCTATATAAAGAAACATAGAACATTAAAAATCATAAATCCATGAGAAAATATAAAGATTTATTATTATTATTATTTAAATCATCAAAATTTTATTCACTGTTTCTACACACACATACAAACCAAAGTATTGTAGGGTTCACAATATCTGCGGATGTAAAATGTATGAGAGTAGCAACAAAAAGTCTAAGAAACGATAAATAGAAGTATTTTCTTGTAAGAATATACTATATGTTAAGTGGCAATCTATCGCTTGACAGTAAACTGTGAAGAGTTAAGATGTATCTTATAAACATTATAGAAAATAACAGTAGAAAAAGAGAGTTACAGGCAATAAATCAAAACAGGACATAAAATAAGGCCATAAAAAGTACTAATTAATTCAAAAGAAAGCAGGAGAAAGAGAAAGTGAAACAAAGAATAGATGCAACAGAGATAAAACAAATAACAATATTATAGATTTAAATACAAACATAGCAATAATCACATTACATATATGTTGTTTAATCATCTCAAATGAAAGACAGAGAAAGTAATATTGAAATTAAAAATAGGAACGAACTTCATATTGCCTACCAGAAGTTGACTTTAGCTATAAAGACACAAATAGGTCAAAAGTAAAAATATGTAAACATACCATGCTAAAATTAATGAACATAAAATTTAGATTATTTTTATTAATAACAAAATAGATTTCAGAACAAACAATAATAATAGAGATAAAGAGGAGAAAGAAAATGTGATCAATTCATCAGGAGAAATTAACAATACTAATCTTTCATGTACCAAGTAACAGAAATTCAAAATATATGAAGCAAACGCTGATAAAACTGAATGGATGAATACGAAGTTCATAACACCACTCTCAAAATAATTAATAAAACACATTGACAGACTATTAGTAAGGATAAAAAATACTTGAAAAATATAACCAACTAATACTATCCAATTGACATTTTACAGAACACTCCACTGAACACTCACAGGATACACATTTTTTTCAAGTGAATAGAGAATATTTGCCAAGATAGATGGTATTCTGGAACATAAAGTCGATATTTTTAAGAAAATACATTCTTACAAAATATATTCTCTGATGACTACCGAGTTAAATTATAAATCCATAACATAAAAATAGCTGGAAAATCAGCAATATTTAGAAATTATGTAGTATTCAACATGAGTCTGAATGACAGTCAACTTGAGGTCATTTGCCATAAATTTAAATAGAGAATATTTAGCACATTTTTTTATTATTTTCTAGCCACATTGAGCTAGAGAATTGAATCTTAACTATGGTTGCATTTTACCAAGCAATTTACAGGAAATGGAAGAAAAAAAGGGTGTACACAAGAGACTCACTGTAAACTTTGACCTTGGAAATTAATGAAGGTGAAAACAAACACACGGTGGGGATATGGATCTACGGAGTTGGCATTGGACCTGGATGGAAGGTAGTATTCAGAATATAATGCTTGAAATTTATAATCTGGAATGTTCACAGGTACTGGTGTTCCCAATTGTTCAAATTAAAAAAAGACTTTTAGATTGGTAAGTAAATATATTCAGAAGAAGGAAAAAATGGAAATCTAGACGGTAACATTTAATATTTAGATACCATAAAAAGAAACAGAAACCAGAATATAAGAATTCCAAGAAAGGTTATAAGTAAAGTAAACATATCCAAAGAAACATGGGGAAATAATACAAAGAAGTTGCCAAAGTAAGAAACCTGAATGGTCATAGGACATAAATGAGACAATCACATTACTGATCAGAAAAAAATGCACATTTAAGAAGATGAAATCCCTCTCATATACAATAATTTTAAAAGTTTGTTCATCCCAATACATGTAGACACAAGAATTCTCACATTAGTTGAAATATGAGTTGGTCGATCAATCACTTTGAAAAGTGATTCAGCAATATCTATCTAGAGAAGCAGGAGTCAGGGAAGCTGCATAGCCTATAATCGAGCATTTCCAATTCTAGAAATTCCAGCACTCAAACATATGCATGGTTAGGCATTAAAAATAATAGTCACTGTAATATTAGCTACAATATGGTAAAAATACCCATCCATAAGAAAATTGTTAAATGGAGATATTGTTATGCCATGGATAAATTACAATAAAATAAAGTATTGTAGTAAAATTAAAATTGTAAACATCATTACTAAATCTCAAAAAAGAAAGATACAAAAAAATAAAGGTTTAGTACAGTGTTGTTTGCATAACTTTTCAAAGCAATGTATGAGAGTTTATAGATATGTATACATATAGCTATATAAAAACTACATACAAAATAAAGATTTCTTTTGGAAATGGAGACAATGGAATTGATGAGTACACTGGAGAAGGGATTAATTTTATCTGTGCCATTTTGTTTCTTTTAAAAAAATCTTAAAGAAATATTGAAAATAATCAGATTTGTTATAACTGGTTGAAGGGTATTGAGAGGAGTTATCTCCATACTTGCCTTTGTTTTTTCAAATGTCATCATGAAAAAAGAATGTATGAATTATTGCTATATCTTATCTGAATGTAAACAGAAAATATATAATATCTAAGAAGTACTATGCCATCTAGATGAGACACTTTCACTAATGAAGTTAATATTATTAACTCATTAAATATTTATATTGGTTGGAGATAATTTATACTCTCACCAATGCAATGTGAAATTTGGCTTTTCAACATGTGTAAACATAATCAAACGAATAACCTGGTCATAATTTTCTTTTCTCTATAATAATTTGTTGAAATTTAATAATATCATAAAACTATCCTCGATAGTTATAAAACATTTTTAAATATTACAAATGTGACATTTTATATAAAGAACTCAGATATTTTTGCAGCAAATATTTTATAAGTACTTCTTGGAATTTTTTCATAACTGAAGCATCCTTTTTTGATATATTTCAGACTCATCCAAAACAACCATTTATCTTAAACATTTTTATGAACTATATAAGTAGATTATTAAAAATTAGTAAATATTTTAAAGTTAAGTGATTAATCCATTTGCAGATTTTTGGCCATGTTATTATTGTGCTAAACTATTTAAAACTGATTTATAAAAATATTTCAAGAAATGAGAGAAAGAAGTTATTTATCTTGTCTCATGAAATCCAAATACATTTCAAATAGTTGAGAAAATCTTAATATTTAATGGACAATTTTAATCATAGAAAAAAACTTCAAATTTTAACAAGCTGACATTTTCTCATTTTTCCAACATTTTGTTTTTTGAAATTATCTTTACTTTTGCTTATTGTTTTAGAGACTCAAAGAACTTTTTTAAAAATTTGATAGAAATACTTGCTTCAGCAGTTTATATTTTTTTTCCCTAAAAGTTTTCACACACACACACACAGAGCTGTCTCTCATTATGGAAATGTTTAATAGCTGTTATCAATGGTAAAATATCTTTTACACATTATTCATTAGTGAAAATTCTCAACTCTAATTTTCTTTTGTTAAGTAATCAGAGTGACATTCATGGATGACTGGAAATATATAAAGTGATATCTTTTATATTTAAAAATTAACTTTTTGAGTTGATAATATAAGCTTAGTTACGCCAGACTGCTTTAATCGTGAAGACTTTTCAATGATAAGACTATTCAATCTGGGCCCAGGATTTCCTTCTATATCAATCCATAGTCATGAGCATAGTTTAGGAAACACAGATTAGAAAAGAGAAGATTAAGAACAATGAGTACACATATTATAATGTTTAAAATAGTATTAGAATACCAAGAAACAAATTCAAAATTTTATGGAAATCTTTTGAAGCCTAATTTGTTCTATGGATGGCTTTATTTAGCGATATTGTTCTAATTAAATTTAAAAAGTTTTGTAAGTTTGAAAGATCTTACAGATATACAGTTAACAATTGTTTCTGAAAGATCTGACAAAAATATAATTAACAATAGTGTTTTTTTGATATTTTGGCTTGAAGGAAAACAAAAATAAAGCAATGGAACAAAAAAGACACTCAAAAGTTACCATCAGCAAAAGTGATTAAATTGTTATTGTATAGGAGACGTTTAAGGGCTTGTTCCTGCTCAGGCAATTTATGTATTTCAGTTTGTTGACTAAAAAGACAAAGGCATTGAAAATAATATTGGCTTTTCAAAAGTTAGGGAATATTATCTTAATTTTGCCATCAATAACGATATAACAAGAGTTGATTTTCAGAAAGGTTAAGGGTTGTTCAGAGAAACCATGATAGATTTTCCCCAAACAGCACCTGTATTTGTGTAGGTATATTTATTTGTTTAACTTCTAAATAAAAATTATTTGTTTGTTTGTTTGTTTGTTTGTTTATGGTAACATTGGTTAACGAAATTCAATATATGTAGGTAATATTTAAACCTAAGCAATTCTTCCATGCTTATGTTGTTGATTGAACAATACTATCTGGATATAACTATAGAATAGGCCAGAAATCTGACTCGTGTTTCTGTCCAGGCTAAAGAATACAATGGTTTTGTGATCCTTTGAATGTCAATTAACAAATCTCTGTACATATTCCTTCTTTCTAAATGAGGGTTATGTCTCTTTTGTACCATAGTAGAAAGGGGTTCAAAAAACAGAATTTGTGTTTGTTGCAAGTAAGGGATTCCATATGATATATTGAAATGAAGACAGTGTGATAAATCATCAAGAAGAGAGGGTATGAGGCAAGTGCTCAGAGAAGTAAAGCGTGAAGAAGGCATAAGGATGGGATTCAAAGAACATTTGGAAAAAGTCTTATCTGGAAGGGAAATGTGTCTGCTCATTAAAGTATTTCAGAAAAATTGTCATATTTATGGTAGTTAATGGTTTATTTCTTTGCCACTTTCTAGCTTTGCAACTTTTGGTTCATTTGAGCTGTGCTACTTTGGCAAATTTTTCTCCTTCTTGAATCACTTTATCTTTAATATGGTGGGAATTATATTGCTAGTATTATACATTTATTATGATGATCAATAAAGCTAACATTTAATGTGCTTAGAACAATTCCTAGTCTCTAATAAGTGCAATTTATTACTATAATTACATTTGTACTTATTATAATTGTATTATATATTCTTATAATTATATTATGTATTATTATAATTTATTACAATTGTTACAATTCGTGCTATTTATTACTATATTTTTGTATTTGCCTCTATCTTTTGTCTCTTGCTTAAATATATGTATGTGTATACATACAAATGTGTACTTATACATATATACACTATTTGTAGAAATTATGCACATCTTCAATAATAATATAGATGGTTATGTACTTCCCCCAAATATATAAAGTAGCCTGAAAAGACTACTGTATCCATTGTGATTGCTTCCAACCTTGTCTCAAGATAAGAGCTAAGTTCACATTTATATTATTCCTGTTTTCCTTTTTAGTTTTTCATTTGTATCTTATTACAAGGTATCCAAAAACTGCATGCCCCTTGTTTAGTGTAAAGCCCTCTTTATGAAGCACCTGCCTGCTTAAGGACTGTATCTGGCAGTTCCCTTGTATGTAGGTAGGGCAATGTGACAAGTTCTTCCTTCAATGCAATCTGAGTAAAAGTGATGTGCCATTTCTGGACCAAGGTGGTTAAGAAAATGGTGTGTTTCCATGTAAATGGAAAGAGTTGCTATGCAAATTAAAGATACTCATCCAAGAGGAACACATGCTTCAGACAATTACATATAAAATAAACGAATATTGAAATAATTAGTTTAGGGTATTGGGTGAAGTTAAAAGTAAGCTAACTAATATAGGTCTATAATTGCAAATAAAATGTTTATTTTTAAAATTGTGCCATTTTTTCACTTACAAACACACTTGCAATATTAATCATTCTCTGACTTGCTTTTATTCTTCAAAATTATATTTTGCTATTTAACATTTTTTATGAAATCATCTATAGTTCTTTCCTTTTTAACAATATGATATTCTAATTTGTAAATATACTACATTATATTTAACTTTATCTTTTGGTTCAGTTGGGGAAAATTGTCCTTTATGATAGTTAATCGCATATTTTCTTCCATATTGTTCAAAAAAGTTTTATAATTGTGTCCCTACAGGCCTCTTACATCATTTACTAGATTTACTACTAGATACTTGATATTTTTATTTCTGTTGTAAAGAATATTGATGTTGACAAGATATTAAAATATACTTTGAAAATATTAGAATATAAAGAAATGATTGTTGATATGTATTGATTTTTTGTTAATCAATTGTGCAACCAAATAACCCAAGTAATTCATCCATAAATTTCTCACATGTGCTATATACACAATAATTTCACTAGCAAGTAATTATAATTTTGTTTCATCCTTTTTTAGATCCTGCTAAGGATCTAAAAAACAAAAGATATGCAAAAGTATAAATAGTTTGCATCTGCATCTCGATCTTAATCTTCATAAAATACAGTAAAATTTTACTGAGTGTAATGTTTATAGTAAATTTTGTGATACAGCCTTTACTTTGTAAATAAATACCTTTATTCTTTGCTTGCTGGGAGATTTTTATTATTCTTTAGATGTTAGATTTTATTATTCTTTTCTTGATATCTATTATGATAATTACATCTTTCTTTTTAATTTCAAATCTGCCTGTTTACATCATTTTATTTTGAAATGTTCAACCAATATTGCATTCTTGGTTTGACTCTAAATTGATCAGAAGTCAGATCTGTTTTACATGTTACTTTGTTCAAATGCTAATACTGACTATAGTATTTTTGCTTCTATATCCATGAATGACATGGCTTATATTTTTTCTTTGTTATAATGTTCTTTTCTGGTTTGACCATCAAGGATATACTAACCTCATAATATGTTATGTTTCTTCTTTAATATGGAGAATAAATTGTATAAAATTAGCATCATCTGTTACTTCAAGGAGTGGTAGAATTTGACCTTGAAATTGTTTTGGTCTGTTAAGTTCCTGTAAAAAGATTTTAAATAAAAGTTCAATTTTTTAATAATTACAAAAATGCTCAGTTTTTCTGTTTTATTTGAGTCAAGCTGGGGGAGTTATATTTTTTTTCCATTTTAGTTTTTCAATTTATTCTCATCGAATATACTTTTTAAGACTTGAATAACTTTAAATCTATAGTAAACCTTCCTACATTATTGAAAATTCATTTTTTGTACATTTTCTATTATCTTTATAAACCTGAAGGAATTTTTTAGTAATTTTTTAGTCTTTATAAAAATAATTCTGCACTTTTATTCTAATTGTTTTCACTAATTTTGATTTGTCATTATTATTTTCTTCTTTTGATTTCTACAGTTTTCCTCTACTGTTCTATTTTCTACCTTTTTGTTTAAATAGTATGCTTATAACGATTAAAAAATTCCTTTCTTTTCTTATATGTTTTTTGTTTTCCTCTATGTTCTGCTTTAGAGTTTTCTCACTTATTTTGTCTAAGCCACTATACTCCAGCCATTTAAGTATTTTTATTTAATTCTTTAACTAAGGTATAATTTTATAAAGCAAAGTGCACAATGTTGAGCTTCTAGCTTAATGAATATTTAGAAAAGTATACAGTGGTGTAATCACTGCACAGATGAAGATATAACATATCCCATTACTCCAACAGGCTCCTCCAGTCCTCTCACAGTTAATCCACACAGCATGAAGGACACCACTACTTATTTTGGATCTTAATATCTAAGGAATTATATGCATTATCTTCTGTCTGGCGTCTATCCCTACATATTTTATCAAATTGTTCTAGATCCTTACCATCACTAGGTATTGTCCTTTAAAAAAAAAAACTGACAAACTGACGTTTTATAAAGTTTTGATTTGTAGCATATACCTTGTTTAGTACAAATTCTTTTTAATTTGAATTATAATTATATTTTGATCCAGGAATTAGAAGTATGTTTTCTATTTCAAATGAATGTGAGTTCCTGTGAATCCATGTATCTTCCTAGCTTTTTTGAGTTATCTTATGTTTTGATCCATATAATGCTAACACT
Organism: Rousettus aegyptiacus; assembly: GCF_014176215.1. Classification (NCBI taxonomy): domain Eukaryota; kingdom Metazoa; phylum Chordata; class Mammalia; order Chiroptera; family Pteropodidae; genus Rousettus; species Rousettus aegyptiacus. The sequence continues at coordinate 31,373,716 of NW_023416286.1, forward strand.
TTTGCATTAATTTCTATGTGTTTGATATTAATAATTATGCATTATCATTTATTTAATATATACTTAGTGTGATATTATTCAGGATTTATTTTAAAATTTTTATGTTATGTTTTCTGCATGTCTTAAACTCAGCATTTTGATTTGTTTCTAATAACTTAATTATGCTTTCTGTTTTTTCTTCTTTTTCAGTTTGTCTAGTTGTGAGGTTCATTATTTTTTCTCAATTCATTTTTATACTATTTCATAAGTAAATGTACCTGTTAATATTTATTGACTATTTAAAGTGGAAAAATGTCTGTTTTTGTTTGTCAGAGAATTTTTTTATTGTTTGTTCTGTCCTTGTTCTGTTCTTGTTCTTGAAAGATGGTTTCACTGATTACAACATCCAAGGTTGAAATGCATTTTCTTTCAACACATTAAAGATATAACAATTTCCTTCACTTCCCTTTTTGCCCTTGAAAATTCAGCTCTTAGATTAATTGAAGTTTCTTTGTAGGCAATCTCCTTTCACCTCCAATTGCTGATTTTAGACTTTCCATCCTTGGTTTACAGCAGTTTCACTATGCTTGCTTGCTTTCTTCTTTCTTTCTTTTCTTTCTTTCTTTCTTTCTTTCTTTCTTTCTTTCTTTCTTTCTTTCTTTCTTTCTTTCTTTCTTTCTTTCTTTCTTTCTTTCTTTCTCTCTCTCTCTCTCTCTCTCTTTCTTTCTTTCTTTCTTTCTTTCTTTCTTTCTTTCTTTCTTTCTCTTTCTATCATCAACTTAATTAAATGGTATTCCTGAATCTATTCCTTCTGATTATGTATCTATGTATCTATGTATCTATGTATCTATGTACCTATGTACGTATGTATGTATGTATGTATGTATGTATGTATCTATCTATCTATCATATATCTATCATCTATCTAACATCTGTCATCTATCTTATCTAAATTTACAAAAGCAACTAAGCAAATTAATTTTAACTACTTGATGCAGAAGTCTACCAAGGCAGTAGTACTTTACTGGGTTAGTGGGTCATAGAGAGTATTGAGAGTATACATATTACTCACCATAAAAGGAATGAGTTGGATATTGTTCCCTAAAGTGAGGTAGATTTTTCTGAGAGGATTTAAAGCTAAAGAGGAAAAATAAATCCTGGAGTAAACACAGTAGATGTGGCAGAACAGATTACATGATTTGGGTCTCCACTTTAGGTCAGTCTGGTTCTGCTATCATGATTTTAGCAGAATTATTTCATTTGACTTGTAGTTAAAATAAAAATTTTTATGATAGTGAAGGGTTGAATTTATATCGTGAGATACATAAAAATTTTAGAGGCATCCTGAAATCCACCTTCTCTATTATCTCACAAACACATTGCATAATCTGAGAATAGCATTATTAAAAAAAAAAAAAAAAGCAAATGAAAAAGAACAAGAACAACATCTCTGATAGCCAACACCTGGCCCATGGCAACAAGTTGCTAGGCCATGATGTTTCTTCTTGATCATTTGATCGATTATTTCTCTTCTTCAAATAGTTTCTAAAGAATATCAACAATAATCAGACAGACCCATTTGACCATGGTAGGTAGAACAAGAAAAAAGCGAGATAACTCTTTAATCATGTCTAAACACAGAATCAAGGAAACTGTACCATCAATAAATAATCAAACATACTGCTGTTCCTGCTAACATGTATGATTACTCTTTCATTTCTGATAAAAACCTTAGCCTTGCATTGTTCTTTCTACTTCTCGATAAAAATTATTAATATATCCAATCTCCTAACTGCAACAATTTCCGACAGTTCTCAGTTCAGAACAGAATTCCTTTTCTTTTAATTCTACCAAAAAATACCTACCTATGAAAAGTCATAATAATATGCATGACTACTTCTTACTGAGATACTTCATTGTTTCTGTGGTAAATTCTTATTTTCTACAGCAGGTTAACAAATTCATCTTTCTTTGTCTACAAGCACGTTCCTGGGTTTTTTTTGACTGCTGGACTTTAACCAAACTCGTAGTTCCACTAAGATTTGTCTGAAAGCCTCACCCTCATGAATCGTGACATGTCATGAACCAGAGCTCTTGACTGGGTAAAAAGTAAATAGTATATATATCTGAGACCTCTTGCAAATCTACTAGTTCAAAGAGAAGGCCACTCTTCCCATAACCTCAAGGTAAGTTTCCTGGGTTCTGATTACTTCATTGAGATTATAGAATTGGTCTTATTTTGTTTGTTCTAGCAATAAATATAGCCAGTATTTCTTAAAAATTCAATCTCCGTTTGAAGGAGATAGTAACTGAAATATAGACCTTAAATCTGGGTCACATTCAGATCTCAGTGCCATTGTTAAGAATTTCTCAAATCCCAGGACAGAAAGGAAAAAGTTTATTAAAAAATTCAGACATGTCCTTGTTACTTTTCCTTTACTTCTCTCTTACCTCTACAAAAAATTTGCTGAAAATAACTATTTGGCAAGGAGAAAAACAAAATCTCAACTTTTTGACATAGATATTTGTCACTATTGTAAAGGAAAGAGTAAAAAATTAATCATCACATCCTTGCTAAAAATAAAATCAAATGTATAATACTTTATACATCTTTCCTCATCTTTTAATAATTTCTTCCTAAAAACTTTAACTCAAAGGAGAAAAATAGTTCAACTGAGATTTACTTTTTAAATTATAGTCTCAGTTACTATGTTTCAAAATAAGAACAGGACATAGATTTTTGGCATGATTCCAAGAGTCCTGAAAATTTCATTATTAATTTTGAAGTTTATAAATTATATTATAATAATATTGGATGTAATTGAGATAATAGATATCCAATTCACAAAATTAAAGAAAATGAATAACATTGATTTAAAAACAACTCCATCTTTCTTCCCAAATTTTGTTATATAAAAATAATGTATTCACAATATTTTATGACTAGAATAGGGTTCGATTACTTATAAACACCTTTAAAATTATAATAATTTTATGAATCACGTATGTTATCATTGTTTTCTTATATTTAGGATTTTTAAATGGAATAGGGGGGTATGAGCGATAAATTTCCATGGTAACAGATAATAACAAGAATTAGTGGGATGATCACATTGTAAGGTATAAAAATGTCAAATTACTATATTGTACACCTGAAACTAATATACCACAATAAAAGATCATATACAATCTATACATAAATAAATTTTAAAAATTATTTTTAAATTATATAAATTTAGGTTTAGCTATGTGGAGTTGTAATAAAGGATAGTTTGAAAGAGCTTAAGCTTGTGAAATTCTCATAATAATACAAATAATGAAAAATTAAAGTGTTGGTGAAAAATGTATATATAGGTCCTTTTTTTGACTTTCAAGCCTTAGCTAAATGTTAAAATGAGTTAATTAAAATATAATCTTAAGATATCTTTCCACTTTCTAAATAAGATACAATTCAGTGACCATTGAACCTCATTGTAATTTATTCTTATTTGTAGGAAGGGTATAACAACACTTTTACAAAGTCCTTTGAATGTTATTATAATTATGTTTATTTTTGCAACCTTAAAATTTAGTGATATGAAATGTTTGATCATGGAAAAGTAATTAGACAGTACATGTTTTCCACTCATTTAGTTTTCTCTTGTGTTTGGAGAAAACAAAGTGAATTGCTTTGATTAAAGATTTTAATTAATATGAATATTTGAAACATTCTACAAGGGTTAAAACCACAATAATAGCTATTTTACAGAAATATATGAATGTGTGTACAAGAAAATGATTTATCTCTTTATTAAGAAAATTTTCATGTTTTTTAATGGTAAATACATTATAAAATAATATAGCTATATTTTAAATAGTGATAACTGTTAAAATATTGAAATATTTAAATTGATTATTTATTTGTTTATTTATGCATATTTACAGATCTATGTGAGTGTGTGGATAAATTTAAATGTCTATGTTATTATGATTACAACAGAACTGGTGGCTTATTAATCATTTACTGGAAATTGTAGCTTTGATAGTATCCAATAAAAGAAGAGATAATTTAAAAAATTATTTTTTCTGTAATGACTAGTTATTTTGTGCCTAGTTTCCTTTTTTTTATCCCAATATTTTAACTTTGTATACTTTTGGCATGATCTTGAATTTTTACTTTTAAAGGTAAACTTTATGAATAATTGCTTCTTATTGCTGTACATTGTGAAAATGTTCATTTTAACTGCTTTTTTGTTTTTTGGATATTTATATCTTAAGTGCATTACTTTGTCTCCTTTAAAATATCTTCACTCTGTCTTTCCCAAATTCAACCTCCAGGTTCAGAAAAATAAAGCTCATATTATCTATTTTAAGTAAAGCATCTTTTGGTTTTTTAGAATGACCAAAAAATATCACAAAAGTTTCCTGTTCTACTTAATTAATAATAATTTTTAAAAAGGGTACTAAAATAATTATATTTGTTTAATGGGTTCTAAATTTTATTTGATACAAAAATATTGTGAAAACCCTTTTACCATACTTAAGACAACTGATAAATAAAAAATGCAATCTTTCTTGTGTTAACAATGTGTAACATATTAATAGAAACATATTTCAATGATTGTGAACTATAAAATCACTTTCTCCAGAAATATTTGATATTTTATATTTTTTTTCTAGGTTAAATACTTTGGCTAATCAGGAACAATCATAATGTACTATATGGATGAAATTAAAGGCCCTGGAGATATGTTAATGCTTTTGCTATTTATTTTGCCTTCATATATCTGTAAGATCTCTATAAAACACCTAGAATGCAGAAAGTCTTCTCTTATCTGAATAGAAAAAATTCATGATTGTTTAGCCACTTTTAGGAAATGATTTTTGCTATTTGGAGACTCCATGGACAACCTGAAAAACAATTTAAACAAAAAGCAGTAAACAGTCTGTTGTGCCAAAAAATTAGAAAGCTATTAGCTGATTTATTAGTTGGAGGATTTACTCAAAATAAAGATTTGTGAATAAGGTTCTCTTTTTTTTTTTTTTTTTTTTATGGTCAGCAGTATGTATAGATCAGAGAGAGGAATGTGCAGCACTTGAGTCAGATGCTTATGATTCACAGCAGCATTAATTACTGTGAAATGAATAAGGACCACCGCCACCCCACCACCCTCAGAAATCAGTCTGCAAGCAGTGGCAGTGAAAGCAGAAGAAGGCGCAGACATAACAAATAGCAACAAGTCTGTAAAGTGAGCAAATGAGGCACAATTTCATGCAGGTTAATGTAGGTTTTGTTATGTGACACAGACTTTTGTGGAATGTCTTGATGTAGCATGTGATTCCAGGTACAGTAATTTTAAAAAGTAGCTTTTGAGAAGCAAGGAGAATAAAAACATGGCTTTTAAATTAAATTTTACATAGTCTAGCCAAATAAACTCAGGAAAATTCTTTATTATGTTTTAGGAAGTTCTCTGAGATGAGAATAAGGTATTTTTTAACCATTTATTTAATGAGAACAGTCTACAATAATCACATGGATTTTATAAGAATCTTATTAATCTCTAATTTTTGTTGGTTTCCATTTAAGGGATCAACTATGTTTACCAATACCATCAAGTGATCCCTATTTATTCTTCCTTCTGGATTTCTTATATGACTAATCTTTCAGGTTCTCAATTTATATTTTATATCTCATATTTTTCTTTGTCTTAGTTCTCATTATTACATTTTGGGATATTTTTCTAGTTCTTTGTTTTAGCACATTAATTATCTAATCAGCCAGATCCCATTAAATATTAACTAACTAATAGTTGCATGGTATAATCTGTTTTTCTTTTTTATTTCAATATAGTTTTTTTTTTTGATTACTAGACTTTCAATTTATTCCTTTTCATGGTGCCTTTTTAGAAATAAAATTTCAAAATGATTTTGTCTCGTACCATAGCTTCTCACCACCATTTCTCATCAGCTCTCTAACTTCACTTCTATCACTCTCCTCATTCATTAGGCATTAGCCCTACTGGAACTCTTTTTTGCTCTATAAATTATTATATTTTATTCTAATATATCAGTAATATTTTTATCTCCATTTTAGAAAGAAAATTGAGCATGGTCAGGATGATATTTTCTCATAAGGTATTGAGAGAGATAATAAAATAAGGTATGCAATTTATGAATGATAGTCCATTATTTTCTGATACAGTCAGGAAAATCATCTTCAAAATAAGTAGGTGTGTTCACATCAATAGCTACTTCTATAATTAAAATGAAGTCTATTATAAAAAGAAAAAGAAAAAGGACTTGTGCAGGAGAGATTTAAATCCAAGACAAAACTCCAGATGGATTTGAAATGTGCATTCTGATCAAAGTGTAATTATAAGACTAAAATGAGATTAAACTGCAGTCAAAAGCAATTAAGTGTTGATGTATAAGGTATTGACTTTTATTGTGGCCTTGATTTTTGTACCAATTTGAATAGTTATTTGTATATAAATGTAAGAAACATTGTTGTGATCCAAATTCAAATAATTACAAGTCCAAAACTTTATTTACATTGATCCACCCTCTAGTCACATTGTGATGACTGTATAAGCAATTGCCTGGCTACTTGGTGAATGTCTGCATTCCCAAAAAATAAGTTTGGAGAAATATAAGAATAATAGAAAAACTATGAACTGTTTCTAGTATTATTTGGTGAGGTTAATAATAATAATTCAGGTCTAATTTTTCTAAGAAAAATTGTCATTAATGTTTTGCATAATTTTATTTAATAATCCTGAATAAATGTTTTAAGAACACTGATTTTTTTTTATCATTTTCTATGTAATGGTAATATTCAATAACATTACAATAATTTAACTAATTCTTTAATTTTGAGGCTTATATTTTTAGTAGAGCATTATTTAAATATTCTCAGCTTGAAAAGATATTAGAGGTCATTTAAGTTCAACAATTAAGATGCAAATCCTAATATTAACTTTTGTTATTAATATTTCACTAGACTAATTACTGCTTGCCTAGACTTGGCTGTGCCTACTATTGTTCAAAGTCAAAAACTGTAAAGATAACAAGAGTCTGTCATCCAAACATCTTTGAAAATGATACTGGTACTAGGTATGTGTGTTTGTATTCACTTTACCATCCAGAGTGAATTATGAAGACTGTTCATTGTTATTATGGAATTAGTAATTTAACATTTAATTTTAAAATCAGTGAGGTTAGAAGCAGTAGAATCAGTATCTGATGAATAAATTAAACCCTTTCTCCTGTATTGTCTTAGATGCCACAGGACTTCTAATGTAGAAGAGTCATCTCTTTAACATATTCAGTACATCTGCCCTATCTATGTTATATAGCAATTGCAAAGATTACAATATTCAAAAAACTCAAAATTTATAAAAGGTAACAGAGCTGTGTTTATCTCACTCTTTTAGTAACTAAATTTGTTCATCAGTGTTAAGTATGTTTAACTCAATGTGCATTTCATGGCAGTAAGAAAAATAATTTATTATTTACAATCAAAAAGTAACAAGCTATATGTATAAGTACACATGTAGTTTACATGTATATAACACACATATATAAGAATGTGTATGTGTACGGAATTTTATCTATAGATACATGCACACACACACACAAAGGTGTGTATACATATACAAACCCTTATAGAGAGATAGGTTGGTTGAGATAAGGATCTATGCATATATACATCTGTGTAGGTGTATAAAATGATCACGGTTGACCCTTGAACTATGTGGGTTTGAACTGTGCAGGCGCACTTATACATGGATTTTTTTTTTAAATAAATGGCTGAGATAATTGAATACCCATATGGGAAAAAATACATCTTCATTCTTATCTTCATATCATAAATAAAGTTAATATCCAAGCATTATTTATAAACGTGAATTAATAAAGCCCTGGAAGAAAACATAAAACAATACACATATGATTGTGGGGCAAGGAAAGGTTATTAAAGAGAAACCCAAAAGCACTGTATATTTTTCTAAAAGATGAATTGGACTTTATTAAGAGGAAGAACTCCTGTGCCTCGAAAGATATCATCAAGAGAGCAAACAAGCTAACCTCTTTCAGAGAAAAATGTATATAGCTCACAGAAACCTCACATCCACAAGACACCTTTGAATCAATAAGTAAACAAAAGAAAATCCGATAGATAAATGGCCCAGAGACCTGAACCAGTTCTTTATAAAAGATGATACACAAATTGTAAATAAACAAGAAAATTTACTTAACCACGTAACTCACTGGATAACCAAAAATTACAACACAATGTGATACCACTATTCACTCACCAGAAGAGTTAAGAGACAATAGCATGTAGTGCTATTAAAGAAGAATTAAAACACTCTGTGGATAAGAGTATAATTTCATAGTTTTTTAGAAAAACTGTTTACACTATCTACGAATGCTGAAAATGCATTTACTATGGCACAACATTCGCACTTCTAGGCATATACTCAATAGAAATGTGTAAATAACTGTACCAAAAGACATATGCCAGGAGGTTCACAGCAGCATAATTTATAAAAGCTATACACTAGAAACATACCAAATATGCATCTAGAAAAGAATGGATAAAAGAGTGTTAATATATTATTCGTATAAGTAGAATGCTATAGAATAATGCAAATTAAACTACTATTAAACACAACAAATTAGAAAATTTTCAAATTAATGTTTAGTGAAGGAAATGCAACACAAAACATCAGTGATTCCATTTCATAAAGTTCAAAACCAGAAGAAAAGAAATCTAATCAACGATGATGGAAGTGAACACTATAGTTACTTGTAGGCATCTGTGTCTGAGAAAGGGCATGAAGGAGGTCTCGGTGGTGTGGGGAAAGTTCTCTTTCTGCAATTAGATTGTAGTTACATACTTGTGATCACCTCGTGAAAATCAAGTAAGCTGAAACTTCATAGGATTCATAAAAATTGTTTTACTTTAATAATTTTTTTTTCCTAAAAATGCGTTGTATACTTCCATTGAAGGACTGGTTGTTCACAATATGTTTATAATGTAGATTCTAAGAAGGGGCGTCCTCTTTTTCAGATAAGCAAAATAATTACAAAGAAAATTCAAATTTAATTTTATTGTAAAACATTGATAACACAAAACCTATGATTTTTATTTGCTTAGTTAACTAACAGTTGGCACCAAAATGCTTGTTATTCTAGGTTTCTTTGATCTTACCTGGTCTAGATAGTTCTACAAAGCTTTTTTCTGAACAAATACTGATATTTATTCTATTGGTTTCATATTTTATTTTTAATTTTGTATTTTATTCCATTTATTGTGTAATTATAATAACAGTAAATATTTATTGTAAACAAGTCTGAAAATATAGAAAATATAATCATATACTAATCTAGTAAATCCACCTTACAATATAACATTTATGTATAATGCATATACATGTATCAAAATATATACAGAAAGAGATTAATAGAAATGATAGCATATTTAAGATGTCACCTGTTTTACTTACTTAAATTATATTTATGAATATTTTTCTTATCATTTTATAAATCTTATTTTTAATAGCTATTTACAACGATCTCAACTGAATATATCAAGCATTATGTATACGATTACCATCGTTAGATATTTACACTGCTTCCGATACAAAATTTGTTTTTATCTCCTCATCCTCCTAAGGTATAAATTCCCAGGGCTCAGACTTTGGAATTCTCATGATTTTAAATATAGCTCTATTTATACTATAATTTGTTTCTCTGTTTTATTATTTCTATTTCACCACTAGATTAGCTGCAGACATTCAATGTTAATATGGGAAAAGTCTGTAGATAATATTACAACGCTACATTCAATCTCTCTCTCTCTTCTTCTATCACACACCCACACACACACACACACACACACACACACGCACACATCACACATATCTTTCTATTCTTTAAATTGTTACTACATTGTTTCAATTATTATGTTTTTTACATTTAATATGTGACAGTGCAAGTCTACATATGCAATTCTAATTTTTTTAAGTACCATATTTTCACCTGGAGATTTCTTTTAACAAGTATAAAGAGGTTATAATTTTGATAAAATTATAAATTCATTTTTAGAGAATTATTTTTAAATCAGTCAAGGTTGCAATTAGAAGCAGAAGGTATGTTTAAAATAAGATACTTTAAAGAATCTTTACATAATTAGTCATATTTATAGAGAAGTGGGTGCTGGGAAACAGTACTAAGGATTTATCACCCTCAGGCCACAAGAGAGGAGTGAGCATATCCTAGAATTGGGAGGGCGGCATGTTGATTCATTGCTTTGAGAGATGCATCTAAATCCTGTTAAAATTTATAGCAACTTATGTGATGACAAAGACATCTTAACTATGGGAGGGGAACACACAATGGAAAAAATATATATATTCTTTACTGTTAAACTGTACACCTAAAACATTGGATTTCGTTAACCAATGTCACGAAAAGCTAAATAAATTAAAAACAAAAAACATTGCAACTTGAGGTAAATAAACTAGGCAGGGCCACAGCAATAAATAGTAAGACTCTCATTCTCCCACCACTTGCTTGCCAGCAATTCTCATTAGCCAAACCCATCCGGAAGTCAGTGGGCAAGGAAGCCCTATGAATATAGTCCACCGTGGACTTGCTCATGAGGCAAGGGGTAAGAAGGAGGTGATTCTAAAGAGACAAACACAATAAAACCAACATGGTATTTTTGAAATATGAGTTTCTTATGCCTAATCACATCCTTCTTTATTTATCTGCTCTCTTCTACTCTTTATAAAAGTCGAAGGATGTTCATCATGTCTGTCTTCAACATTTTTCTTGCAAACTTACCTTCATGTAGTTATATTTATGATGTATTTGTGAATATTATGTTATATATTCTATCTGGTAATTAAAGATAAAAGCCATATTAATTTGTTCTTGGACATCCTACTGATATCTCATGTACATTTCAAAGGTTTTTTTCTGTTTATTTTGTTTTCAGGTCATTTTTCTTTTTTATTTGATATGGTGAGTGACTGTTGTTTTTAATTAGACTTTTGAGCCCTCCTAGAGATATTTCTAGAGATATTTATATTCATGAATAACTATCTAATTGTTTTTGTGGGAGGATAATGGCTGGTATTTTCTACTCCCTTGTCTTGCTGAGATCACTTTTCTTTTTAAAAAATTTTAATGCAATTGGTTTTCTGATTCTTTTGATCTAATTAGGTCGTTACTAATTTTTTTAGAAAATAGACCTTTACAAAAATTTTTAAATTATTTGCAATGAATTAATTGTATTTTCATCTTTTTATAAATTACATATATATATATATATATCTCCTGTACCTTTTGAAATTTGTTTTCTATCACAATACATAGTTGTACCTTATTCATCCTCTCATGATTTAAAAAAAAAACTAAAGTGAGATTTTGGTTACCAAGACAAATAATTAAATATTCAATTCAAGATAGTGTTTAAGCATGTCTACCAAAATTTTTTCCTAAATTTCTATGTAATACTAGAACATAATTATAAGAAAAATATGAGAATATAATATTAAGAAAATTAATAAATCCATAAAGATGCTAGAATACCCTAAATTATATCTAATGGCACTGCAAATAAGAGAAATTTTAGTTGAGATCGAAAACAATGCAAAGTAGAGAATCTTTCACTCAAACCTTATAAAATTAAATTTATCTTTAAAATTCATTCTTCCCACTAAAGACACAGAAACTCTAACCATGCTATCAACAGACTAAAATGATCAGAAATAATTCTGGGAAACTAATTGTTCATTCAATTAATTATAAAGTACATATATTTAGAAGGTTTCTCCTTCCCTGTGTTTACAGAGAATCTACCTTTAGAAAGATCTGCTACCATAATGAAGTCTTCACTCTAATTCAGGATGATTTCACTGAAAGCAAAAGAGAATAACTGCTAATAATTTTATATTGCATATTTAGTGCCAGACACTATGTTTAAGAGCCTTACATAACGAGGAATCCCAGAGGTTAAGAAAGAGAAAGTGCACAGATGTGAACACCTATACTTCTGTTAGTGAAATAGTAGATCTAGAATTAATGCTCAGGTTCTATATAGGCAAAACATATCAGCAATTTATGCAATAGGATATAGATTTACAACCATAATATAAAATGAATTCCTAAACCTCAATAAAGAAAAGTCATCATCCCCAAATAAAATATAAATAGGAAAAAGTATGAGTACAAATGGTCAGTAAAGTCATGATAGCTGATTAATCGCACCATATTCAGAACAACAGAAAGGAAAACAATGTGCCATTTTCACCATATAAGACTGGCTACATTTTTAAAGTTAGCAATACCTAGTATTAGTGGTAAATTAGGAAATAACGATTTTCTTACATTCATAGTAAGAAGATGGACTCTTGTTCTAGTTGTTACATTGAGTAAAATGGATACGTTTTCCAAACAAATGATATTTATGACATAGGAAAAGAACCAACAGGCAAAACTTTCTAGTCAGTTGGACTGTTCTTTTTTTACCCATCCAAAACCCAACACCATTGTGATAGTTTAAATGAATTTTTTAAAACTTAAAACCTATCCAAGCTATTTTTTAAATCACTCTAGACCAGAACCAGAACAGAAAGGCCCAGCAGTAATCAGGAATGATGCCATAGCCTGCTGAGACCTGGCTCCAGTGATGGACATAGGGAGCTGGGAGGAGACTCTGGAGGAGCAACAGGCAATCAAATCCAAATACCCCACATTTGCTCATTTGGGTGGCAGAAACATAGCTGACAGTTACACTCTTTCCTTTCCTTTCCTTTTCTCCTGAAAAGATCTTCTAGTCACAAAAATTGCTTTTAATTATGAGTCAAGTACTTATTTGGTTTATAATCTTTTGTAACCAATATATAACTTCTAGTGTCGGTTCCCACCATTTTAAAGTCAGGGTTAACTCAAATCAACCACACAAAATTTTCATATGAACAATTTAGATGCCAGTGAAGATGTGTATCCCTGAGCCTTCACAGTGGACGTTGAGTATAGATAGATCGTAATCATAATCAATCTTGCCTGAATTGAAACAGATAAGACACAAAGTAATTTGGGGATTACTTTTTGATTTTTTTTTTTACTCGGTTGATGGATATATGACACTATCAAAATTCTTATTCCTAAACAAAATATTTGGAGAGATGGAGAGATGATAGATAGATGATAGGTAGATAGATAGATAGCTAATAAAGATAGAGATTCAGATATAAATATACAGATACATTTATATTTACTACATTTCATTAACATTATTCTAATTTCAATAATATGGCATACTAGAAAGTCTGAAAAAAAAGTTACTGCAACAAAATTTCTCAAATTGCTCAAATTCTGAGCTCATAAGAAAGTAATAGAATCTCCTTCTTTGAGAGGTAGAGGCACTGGTGTGGCCAGAAAAAATGTTAGAGCATTAAGTACACTTTACCTCTCAAAATCAGTTGACTTACATTTGGACTGTTAAATAAAAAAATCACTCAAATAAAAGTTGTTAGATAAATCCAGTGGAATAATTCAACTGAATTTGTATTTAGGAAGCATAGCAGTTTTACTCCAAAAGAAATTCTAAATGGTGAATCTTTCTCACAATTCCACATATTACAAAATTAGCACTTGTTACTGTTTTTTAAAGAGATTCAAGCTAATTATTATACCACAATATCATGTATTTTATTATTTATGTATTTTTCAAACAACAGTAATTTCCATATGAGCAGAGGTGATATGAATGCCAATATATATAGGTTATATTATTCTATTGTTATAAATAATTTCAAAATCTCAGTATCTTAAACCACTCTTGTGAGTTACATGTCCATCTCTGGTTAGCAGAGGAGTTCTGCCCACCTAGACACTTAGGCTGAAAGAACAGCCAATATTTCAATTGTTGCTGGCAGCTCTGTCAGAGAAAGAGGAAATTTGGGAGGGTATTAGAACAACATTAAATGCACTAGCCAGGAAGTGACAAATCTCAAATATGCTCACAGCTCTTTGATTTAGTCACATATTTCTACCTAACCTTAGGGGAGCCAGAAGCACAATCTTATGTATTTAGAAGGAAAAGGAAGTGGAAAATAATTCTCAAATGCACTAATGCTACCTTAACACATTTTATTTGTTATTTTGTTTTTCTGAAGTCGTCAACCTCAAGACGCCCATAAGAAGCCAGTTTTACTAATGAGAAACATGTGAAAACATGGGAAATACTGGTGGTTTTCATGTTGATTAAATTTAGACAGTTAAATAAATGTTTTATTGTTCTTTGTCCTCTATAAAATTTATTATTCTTTGCAAATTTTATACTTCATAGTGTTTTTCATTTTTGATCCAATAGTGCAAAATAGATACATCTGTACCTTAAAGTTAATACATTTTTCTCAGCATATCAAATAGCTCTTCTGTAAGATTACAGGACATGTGCTTCACTGGTTCTTCCTTTGATACACTGGATTATGTATTCCTGCTCTTATTAACAATAGTGTTTCCTACACTACAAATATAATAATTTTAATAATGTGAAATCTCCAGTGTATCTACATTTGCAGAAATGTAGTGTTAAAGAAAAATTTATTCATGATACTTGTTAAATAATGGTCAGGCAGACTTTATTCAGAGAAACTATCATGATATGTATAAGGATTGCTGCAGTGGAGTTTGGCTGTGGGGGAGAGAGATTGAGCTCAACTTCAAGCACCACAAGGAAAGTGTGAATTTATAGCCAAAGTGCTGGGATGAGGAAGAAACTATCACTGGATGGTAAAGTACAAGAAGAAACATTAGGAGTAAGAAGAGATTCTGGCTAAGCCCATCTAACAGGATTCTTGCTAAAGGCAGGTCAGGGGGATTGGACATCCCTTGGAAAATAGTGGAGGATGAAAAAACTGATCAGATATCAAAGGTGATCAGACATAGAGAGTGAAGGATTCTGGCTAAATTGCAATTTTTCTTTTTGCTTCAAATTAGGCATATTTTATAGAGTCTAATGAAGAATGATTATTTTTATGTTGATTATGTAAATTTTGTGATAGTATAGAGATAAGTCTACTAGAAGACAACTTCGGAATGAAAGATACTGAAATTTCTTTTAGCATATTTTTCCTTTTATATTTTAGTAATGATACTTTTTAGTTTGCATATTTTTTATATACAAGAATGTATCTGGTCATACTTATAACACATGTAATTCAATAATTTAACAAATAATGTTCTTGTAATAAAACATGCAGATTACTCATAATCACATATAACTAGTCTCTTCCAATATTTTGTTATGTAAACATCAACTAATTCAGTACTTACTTTTCAAATGAATAATATTTATTTGTATAAACAAATTTATCACTGACACTGAAAACTTAATTCTCATATACTTTAATGCTATCAGCTAAATACACTTCTTTTTTCTGCATTGGAGTGAAGTCAGAACACCGAGATCAGAACCGAGTCCATTTCTTCAGTCTCATCTTACTTTGCTGTGCAATGGTGATAACATCTAGCTTACCTTTCTGCCTGAACCATTAAAATTGGAATCTAAAAATATATAAAAAGACATTTTATAAACACTAAATAATTATTTAAATATGAGCTACAATTTAAAAATATACTTAATAGAAAGTTTATATTCTATTCTTAAAATATTTGAGATAGATATATATAGATATATTTATAGATTTTAAAACTAACAACGGAAGCTCAAAAACATTTTCATCTCATGTGAATAAAAAATTAGCTCCTGAAAGCAGAATCCTTGTTTTTTCAACTGATATTTACTGTTTTCTTAATTGTCTATGAAGTTTTGTAGAGCGTCTATAAATAGTTTGCATAATATTACTATAATGTTATTTTTAGAACACATTCTTAGTGCATGTGAGCAAGTGGGAAATAAACATAAAAACCTTAGTATAAGTATTTAATAATATTTCTGGAAAAAAAACTTTTTTATTGGGATACATTACAGATGTAAGTATTTTGCCTAAATGTTTTCATATTCTTTTTTCTGGTCTTAACATTTCTAGCAAAGTTTAACCTAGAGAAGAAGGAAATTGAAATCCAGCAATGACTTAGGAATTGACTAAGTTTTGTTGTAATAACACTCATAATGAGCTCTGCCATTGAGTTTGAAACATCATACTAAATATTATCCATTTTTCTTAGAAAAAAAATTGCACATAATAACATTTTCTCCCACTTAAAGAAACTCTCATAGCTAGGCCTTTCTCAATATTTTCGCTACTTCACCTAAAGCAAGAAATTTGTCTCCTCCTATCCTATTTTTACTTATCAAAATCCTTCTAAGTGGTTTACCTACTTGTAAACTAAAACTCTTCAAAAACACCTTAATGATGCTATCCATTGACTCTTACAAGGCTCAGCTGAAGTGTCTTTGAAATCAAAAGAAACTGAGATCAAGATCATACCACTCATATTTGTAGGTATTGTACTTCCCATTTTATTATGGATAATATACATCTTTAATAAAGATTTTGGCTAAACAAAAAAATTATTTCTCTAAATTAATGCATTATATGTATACATTCATTATCTTTGGTCAAGTGGGTACTGTTACCATATTAATGACATAAAATTTCATTTTAATAATTAAAATATGACTATTGACATTAATACCATCAAAAATTCAAGTAGCTTAGAAAAGAACAACAAAATAAATTAATTAATAAAAATTAATCTCCCAACAGTTAATAAAACAGAAAATAAAATGTACAATTGGAAAAGTAATAAAGAGCTGTTCTTTTTTAAAACCTGATTAAAAGAATTCTCTCCCAAATTTAATTTTTAAAATGTTTTAAATTTTAAAAAATAATAACCATCACAAACAATGTAACAAAAGATGAAGGAACTAAATAGTAGATGCAATTTTAAAAGGCTATGATCATATTATGAACAGTTATGTAACAATGTATTCAAAAATTAAGTTAAAAAAAGATTTTCCTTAAAATGCAAATTATCATAGTTATCAATTGAAAGGTAGAAAAAAATTAATAGATCAACAACTAGAAAAGCTATTCCAATAATGATTATACAAGTATACCTGAAACTTAGCAGAATTAGATGTCCATATTGGTCTATTACAACACTTTTCATAAAAACAATAAATCCTGTGAAAAGTAAGCTGTTAGAAACATAGAATAAAGTGAAAATTAAAACTAAGCAAATGATAGTTATAAAACTATAACAAGCTAGTTTATATTTAATTACATTTTATATATCTATTTATATTTTATTTCTTGAAATATTAGTGATATTTCAAATGCAATATTGAGAAAACCAATACATTAGGGTATTAAAATAATCAAAAATGCTTTATTCTAGACATTCGAAGATAGATAGTTCAGCTTTATAGAATTAACTGCTTAATCCATCATTACAAAAATGTAACAAGTAAATAAAGAGATCTGAGTGAGAAACGATAAAGAAAAAAGAAATAAATAAGACCCATGAGTATTAGATATTGGGATTATTGTTTCAGATATTAAATTATGTATGCAAAAAATTATAAAAAATATAAAGGAAAATCAAAATCATAAGGAGTAAGAGATTTTAGAAAAAAATAAAATTAGATTCTATAATAAAATTATTCTAAAAGAAATAAAAATGTTACAAATAAAAGAAAAAATCTCATACTTTCTTAAAATAGCAGTTTAAAAATAGCTAAAAAATTAGTGATCTTTAATATATATCTGAACATATTATCCATGACAAGCACAAAAAGACAAATATATAACAAATGAGACTTGTTTCTGCTCAGAGATTTAGAGTTGATATAACCAGACAAAAGCCAAACAAAGTCATATTTATAATCAGTTATGAATCTACAGAGAAACAAGATCACAAGACTACCAAATAACCCAATATCTGTGGAAAGAGAGGCACCTTATGGAGAGATGAGATGTGAGCACTTGCTTTACTTGAGCAGAGACATAGTCACACCCAATTCTAGCCCAAGAATTGAGCTAGAATAGTTGACCAGTTGTTAGAGGTTTAGTGCATGAGAGAAAAAAATAGAGAACAGGAACTTTTGAGACCACAGGTGTTAGGAGGAGGCTTAGTACACCCCTGAAGATTTTTTCTCCACAAGTCTTACCTGACACACATAGGGAAGTGTATAAATAATGAGTATTAAGAAAGCTTTGCTTGTGGTGCAAATCTTGGGCATGATCGGAGCATTCACCGTGGAAGCATTGTGAAACTCTATTCAGTCCATCTCCTCTGTCTCTCTGTTTCAGGTTCCTTGGTTGCTCTAGCAAAACATCACGAGCTGGGAGGCTTACACATTTTCTCACAGTTCTGGAGGTTAGAGATCCAAAATCAAGGTGTCTGTAAAGTATCTTTAATTTTGAGGCCTCTCTTCTTGATTTATAAATGGTTACCTTCTCTCTGTCTTCACATAAACTTTCCTCTGAGAATGAGGAGAGGGAGAAAGAGCGAGAGCAAGAGCGAGAGAACACCAGTCCTATAGGATTAGGTTCCCACCCTTAAGACCTCTTCTAACCTTATCTCTGAAGTCCCTAACTCCAAATACAGTCACCATAAGGGTTAGGGCCTTAAACTGTGGGGAGCGAGAGGGAAGGCACATAAAACAATTCATTCCATAACACTCCTCTATGAAGCAAAAGCCCTATTTGAGGGAAAGAATAAGAAACACTGTCACTTTTAGGGTACAGTGGAAACTCATGACAGCTGAGAGAAGTGGAAAAAAAATAAAATTGTCTATTACTAGTGGTAAGGCAGATAGATATTCATTCTGGAGTCAGAGCTACACCTAGAAGGTTGGTAGTACTTGGGAAAGCCTTATCCTAAGGCCCTAGGGCAATGTGCCTGTCTCAATCAACATTAATTAGAACAATAAATAATACCTCCCAAACCTACACCACCAAGCCAACAAACTTTTCAGTAAAATAGAACAGTGGAAAACTGCTGTCATAGTTGTAAAGGGCTCACTATTTCAGAGGTTTAATGCAAAAGGAAAACCTAAATGTTTGTTTTCCATAGATTGAGAAAAAAAAATATTCTAATTTAATGGTCCTCAACTAAATATATGGTCTAAATAAAGGAATTTGAATTTGTAATGCACTGGTGGTAATCCTAGTGACAACAAATCTTGAGCCAAGTTCAACTGTTGACAAGATTAATGTAAACGGCCACATTGAAAGCCCAGAAGAAAGAAATGCATACCAATTTCCAAGAATAAAAATTGTGTTTTTTAGTCTCTACCGTCCTACAGGAGAGATCCAGCATTGAGAAAATATCATGAAGCACAAGAAAAGATGAGTAAATGCAACATACCTCCAAAAGAGAAAACAATCAATGGAATATGATACAGATGTTGGCACTGTATGATAGGACACTTATACTATAATTAATAAATAAAGGCCCTAAAGGAAAAAGGTGGACAACACACAAAATCAGCTGAGTAAAATTTCAAGAGAGATGGAAATTGTAAGAATTAAATGGAATACTAAAAATGAAAACTAGTAACAGAGATAAAGAATGCAGAGTAAGAGAAAGACAAACTCTTTGGGAGACATTACATAAAGGAGGAAAGAATTAGCGATCTTGAATGTAGGGCAGTAGGAATTATCCTAATTGACACCAAAAAGAAAAAGTAATGAAAAAATCAAAACAACTAAGCATGTGGGACAAATTAACTAATTATCTAAAACACACATTATAGGAATTCAAAAAGCGGAGAGACAGAACAAGGAAAAATCAACAAACCCTATGGAATAATTAGAAAATAGCTAAAAGATTAAAGATTTTAACCCAAATATTTCAATAAAAACATTAAATGTGAATGATCTAAACACAAATTAAAACAAGACTATCAGGATAAAAAAGGAAGACCCAAATATATGCTGTTTATAAGAAACTCACTTTATATATAAAGACAAACACTAGTTAAAAATAAAAAAAAAAGTGGAAAATGCATGATGCAAATACAAAACCAAAGAAATTTTAGCTATTTTAATATCAGATAAACTTTACCTCAAAAGAAGGATATTATTGTAGATTAACAATGGACATAATAAGAATTGCATAATGAGAAACAGGTCAATTCTTCAAGACACATAAACTTTTTAAATGTGTGTGCATCTAAAAACAAAGCTTCAAAATATGTAACAAAAACGTACAGCACTGAAAAGATAAATAGACAATTCCACAATTACAAGAGAAGTTACACTCTTTTTCTAATAATTGATAAAGTGAGTAGGCAAAAAATTAATATGGCTATTAGAAAACCTAAACAGTACAATTAAAAAAGTTGTCCTAATTGATATTCATAAGATACCCAATAACAGCAGAATATACATGTTTTTAAAGTGGATGGAATATTCACCTAGTGTGACTAAGTTCTAGACTATAAAATAAACTTTAAAAAAATTTGTAAATAATATCAACTAAGTTATTGAATCAAAAAGGAAAAAACTAGAAATCCAAAGTGGAAAGATATTTGGAAAATCCAAAATAATTAGAATTAAATAACACATTCTAAGCATCCCATAGGTTAACACATTCTAATAACCCATGAGTTAAAGATGACATCAAAGAAATATTAATATATTTATCACTAAATAAAAATGAAAATATAACATGTTAAATTTGTAAGATAAAGGTAAAGCAGTGCTTAGAGGGAATTTTTTAGCATTAAGTGCCAACATTTTTTTAAAAAGGGCTTAAATCACTATTTTAAGCTTTTATCTTAAAAAACTAGAAAAATAACAAAATAGAAGAGAAGTAAGCAGGAAATGATGATAGTTCAAAAACACCAATGCAATAAAAATAGAAAAGAATAGAAAAAAATTGAAACTGAATATTGATTCTTCGAAAATTTCAATAAATTTGACCAACCTCTAGTCAGACTTACCAAGAATAATAATTGGAGACAAATTACCAACATCATAAGTGAAAAAGAAGGTAATCAGTATAGCTCCCAAAGATATTAATTGAATAATAAAGAAATCTATAATTAACTCTAAATACATAAATTCAAGAATTTAGTTGAAAAATACCAATTCAGCAAAAGATACAAACCATCAAAGTTACACAAGATTTAAGTAAAAAGTTCTATATCTACTAAAGAAATAAGAACTGATAATCAAAATTCTTCTAAAAACAAACAAGAAAAAAGAAAAAAATGCCAGATGTGTTTCCTGGTGAATTCTACCAAACATTTTAGAAGAAATATCAATTTTACAAAATATTTTCCAGAATCTAGAAGAGTAAATACTTCCAACTCTGTTCTTGAGGTAAACATTACATTAGCAAAACAGACATTTAAAAATCAGAAAATTATAGACCAACATCCCTCATGAATAGAGATAAAAAACTTATTATCAAAATATTAACACATTGAATTCAGCAAGACATAAATACATACAAAGAGTAGTGTATTGTGATATATTATGTCATAACCTAATGGATTTATCCCAGAAAGGCGAGGTTGGTTCAACATGGAAAATCATATAATGTAATTTACCATTATAACAGACACAAAAGAGAAACAGTGTGAAAATGACATAAACACAGTCATTTTAAAATAAAGTCAGAGCAGACATTCCAGTGGAACTACATGGTACATCTTGCTCCTTGAACATTTGGAATGCTTGAACTGAATGAAATGATCTTAGGACTGGGCCATAGCAACATTTTTTTTCACAACTGTTTGTAAGGAAAGGCATACATCCTGACCACAAGGACTGATGATTATGGAAATTCTTTCTGAAGATACAATCAGTAACCTGCCATCTATAACTAAAGAGTAACTCAGGTTTTTAGCAGCAATAGGAATTTTTTTCTTCTATCCATGTAATTATTTCTCTTCCTTTTCTCGGCAATTCCTTTTGATCCCCAGTAATTGTTCATTGCTTCTCTTTTTGGCTTTCCACCCCCCCCCCACCCCAGGTTAACAACAATAACACATGATCCTGTCAAAAATTCAGAGAAATCATTTGACAAACTTCAGCATGCATTCAGGTAGCCATCGATGTGTTACTTTCCTTCATTTGGAAATGACATCTACAAAAAACGTACTGCTACCATTCCCTGCAGCACGTAGACTATGATATCTGCAACCAAATATTTTTCCTTCATTTTATCTTTGAAACTGACTTACCAGGCATCACCTCAGGATCATAGCCATTTAGTTGTCTGCCACTGATAGGTCAGAAGTTGTGCTTAAGTTCCCTGAACTAGAAAGATTTTCACCAATTACTGTTGAATCAAAGTGTGGCTTGGAGTCTACATTCACTTTTCAGGGAATTTATGAATTTAATCTCTCTTCAGCAAGAGACTAGAAACTCAGAAATTTCCTCAGGCATTTGTATGATATTCCAGACCACCAGGGGTGACTGTGGTTTCAGCCAGACTCTCTGACTATCTTTCCCTGATACCCTCTGACAGCTTCCAGTGTGTCCCTATTGGTGTCATACCAGCTGTGAGTCTCCATTAATTGCTATTTGATTACTCTATCGGTTTCAACAGCCTCTGGGGCATATATTGATGCACAGACTAATCCAAATATAGTCAGATCCCTAGACAAGGTCAAGGTGACCTACAGATCCCCTGGACAGACCCGCTGTGCTGCAGAGCAGAAGTTGGTATGTGTTTGGTTGAAGGATGGGAAACATGCTCTTTCTTGGCTGCTCTATGCAGATTCTCCCTATGAAGCAGTAACTGTGCTTGTTTGGTGGTAATTATAGAGGGATGGTGCTTTAGCCCACTACAAAATAATAATTAGGGTTTAAGGAACTAAGTAGTAGAGTGATATCAGAGAAAAGGCCAGCCTAAGAAACACTAAAATTTTACCCCTCTATAAAAGCAATGACAAATCTAGGGAAAAAAAATATCAAAAATAATATTTATGATTCTGCAATTTAACTCAAGGGCTGTGGCAAGCTGGCATTCACTCAAAAAATATAATATTAATAATAATAATAAACAAACCGACCCCCTCATACCAAACTGGTTTTCTGAAAGAACAAAATTTATGGTATAATAATTAACCCTGTTCCCATCCTTTGCTCCCCAGTTCAGTGGAATATTTACATTCCTGGTACCTTTGCCTGAGGAAGCAGCCAGATGTCATTCACAAAATATTTTTGTGTAATTTTTCTGGAAACTACCTGGAAGAAAGCTCAAAGGGGGCACATCTTTAACTCACTTGACTAGGAGTGGTGACGCTGTCCAAAATATTTACAGAAAATGTTCTAGCCTTGGCTGCCTAAAGCAACAAATAACTGTTGGGGAAAACGATAGACTAACCAAAACATTTGGGAGGAAAGGCTATAGAATAAGATACTTTGGGAAATAAAGTCTCTGAAAAACTCTGACATATACCTGGGAATCGAGAAGGCCATCTGATTTTAAGGTTCACCCATGTTATGACATATTGCTATATTTTCTTCTTTTTACATGTGGAATAACATACCATTGTATGCATTTACCACATACAATGGTATGTTATTCCACATGCAATGGACATTTAATCTGTTTCCACGTTTTGGCTATTATGAATAGTGCTGCAATAAACATAGGAATACAAATACCTCTGCAAGATCATGACTTCAATTCTTTTGAATAAATTTCCAGAAGTAGATTGCTGGATTATGTGGCAGTTCTATGTGTAATTTTTTGAGGCACCTTCATACTGTTTTCCATTGCAGTTAAACCACTTTACATTCCCACCAACAGTGTATAAGGGGTCCAATTTCTCCACATCCTTGCCAGCACTCGCAACCTTTTGTTTTCTGGTGATAGCTATTCTGACAGGTGTGAGGTGATATTTCACCGTGGTTTTAACTTTTATTTCACTGATATTTAGGGGTCTTGAGCATTTTTTTATGTATCTGTTAGCTATTTGTATTTCTTTATTGGCTATTCGAGTCCTTCGCCTATTTTCTAATAAAGTTATTAGTTTTCTTTACTACTGAATTGTACAAGTTCCTTATATAGTTCAGAAATCATGCTAAGTAAAATAAGCCAGTTACAAAAAGGCAAATATCACAACATTTCACTTACACGAGGTATATAAAATAGATAAATTAATAGAATCACAGAGTGCAGTGGTGGTTGCCAGGGCTGGAGAGTGAGGGAAATGAAGAGCTATCAATCAAGAGACATAAATTTTCAGTCAAGCAAGATGAATAAGCTCCAGAAATCTGCTATAGAACATTATACCTAGAGTGAAAAATAATGTACACTTAAAAATTTATTAAGATGATCGATCTCATGTTAAAGTTTATCATGACAATAAAGTTAAATAAAATGAAACAAAAAGAGGGTCATGTGAATCCCCAAAGCTATACACAAGCTCAAGAAAAATCTGAGAAAGCCTTAAACTCTCACCTCTGGCTGACCTTCAGGCTCTGCACAACATGAAAGTGAAAACTAAAGTAAAGTTGTAAACTGCCTTGCTAAGTATTACAGTCAGGTCCAAACATATACACTGACCCTCAACAAAACTGGGAAATTTGTGAGTTTCTGGAGTTTAAGACCTTAAACTGTCCAATGATGAGCTGATGGCTAAGCTAGTGGAACAGAGACTTTAGTCTACAAAATATTCACAGAAAATTTAACACTAATATTTGTCAATCTCTTCTAAAAAATAGGAGAGAAAGAAATATTCCTTAACCCATTCTATGATGCCAGTATTACCCAAAGACCAAAGCCAGGTTAGGATATCATGAGAAAATAAAACAGACTGTATCTCTCATGAATATATAGTATTCTCATATGATAATCTAAAAAAGAATCTAGTACCATGTTAAATGAATTGTACACAATGATCAATTAATATTTACCCCAGGAAAGCAAGGTTTTGATTATATACGAAAAGCAAAAAATGTTTCACGTTATATTAAAAGGGGAAAAAATGATCTTCGCAATAAATCCAGGTAAACATTTGACAAAATCCAAAATTTTGTGTGTGATAAAACCAATCAATAGAACAGGAGAAAAAAGAGAAACTTGTCAATCTGATCAATCTGATAAAAGGCATGTCTGAACAATCTGCAGCTGACCTAATACCTAATGTCAAAAGCCCAAAAGCTTCCTTCAAAATCAGAAGACAAGACAAAGATGCCCTCTCTCCCCACTTCTATTTTATGCTGTATTGCTCATTTTAGCCGGGGCAATTGGGAAAGAAAAAAGAAATTAAAAACATTCAAGTTGAAAAGAAATAACTAAAAGAAACAAAAATAGCAGAGAACATTATCTTATACATAGAAAACCCTATACGCACCTGCTTATGTACACATGAGTAGAGCTGATAAATGAATTACATTTCAGGACATAAGATGAATATACAAAAATCAATTTTATTTCTATACACTACCAATAAACAATATGAAAAATGACAGGATAGAATTCTTTATGTCATGAGATTCAAAAATTAAAATACTTAGAAATAAATTTAAACAGAGAAATGCAAGACTTCTACACTAATACTACACTAAAAGAAAGGCAAGACTTCTACACTAACAATATTGTTGAAATTAAAGACCTAAAGAAATGGAAAGACACCTTGTATTCATAATTTGAAATTCAATAGTGTTAAAATTTACCAAGTTGATCCACAGATCAAATGCAATTTCTATCAAAATTCCAACTATTTTGAAGAAAATAAAAAAGCTGATCTCAAAATTCAAATAGAAATGCAAAAGACCTGAATAGCCAGAATAATCTTTCAAAAGAGGAACAACTTTGGAGAACTCGCAGTTCTCAAATTCAAAATTTACTGCAAAAGTATAGCAATTAAAACAGTGTGATGCTGGCATAAGGATAAACAGATGGACTAATGGTATATAATTGAAAGTTCAATAATATGCCCATACATGTGCGAAATATTGATTTTCAACAAGTATGCCAAGACTGTTTCAAATGGTGCTAAGACAACTAGCTATTGAAGGGGAACAGAGTATGCGTCCCCAAAATATGCCCTTTTGAGACAATGATTATATGAGTCTCCTTAATTTTAAGAAACAGCAGACATGGGAGAAGCTCTGAAAATCAGCAGAAGTTATCTTTTGTAGAAGGATATTTACATTTGTAAGGGTAATCTCCACTAGTAAGAATGTTTTCTTCACTGTACCGGGGCCTGCACTCTCTTAAAGAAGGTATGAACTTAAATCTGCATAACAATTTTACCCTAATTTACTGTGTTTTTCCTAATAACCTCTTATACTAACTCTCCGCACCCAACATCTTTTGTCTTTAGCTAAAGGTGGTATTTAAGGTGATGGTGTCTGACATATTGGAGAATTAATGATTTTGTGTCTCCCCAAAGTATACAGAAAGTATACTTATTATTAAACTTTAATTTTTTTTCCCCTGCTAATTGGTCTCAAGTCAATTTGATTATTTGTCCATCCAGAAGAACTTTGAAAGGTAGAATAAAACATTTCCTCTCCAACACTATCCACCTGCAAAAGAATGAATTTTAATCCCTACCATATATAAAAATTAAATCAAAATGGGTCAGAGAGCTAAATGTAGGAGCTAAATCTATAAAATTCTTAGAAACAAAAATACGTGTAAATATTTGTGAGTTTGGATAATGGTTTGTTAAATATGACATCAAATACACAAACAAAAATTTGATAAATTAGACATTATAAAAAGTAAAAACTTATGTGCCAAAGGACACTATCAAGAAAGTGAATGACAATTCCAAATGGAAGAAGATATTTGCAAAGCATATATATAATAGGGGTTTAAAATCCACAAGATAGAAAGAATTCTTATAACTCAACAATAAAAAGATAAACAAGCCAATTAAAAAATGGGAAAAAATTTGAATAGACCTTTCTTTTAAGCACATAGAAATGGTCACTAAGTACATAAAAGATGCTCAACTTTTTAAGCTATTAGGGAAATGTAAACCAAACTTCTATGAAATACCACCTCATGCTCACTAGTTTGACTATAATTTAAAAATAATAATCATAATAAAACAACAAATGTCAGAAACCATGAAAAACATAGAACCTTTGTACATTGCTGGTGGGAATGTAAAGTAGTGCAGTCTCTGCACAAAAAACGTTTGTCGGCTCTTCAAAATGTTAAAATCAAGGTATCGTGAACTCAACACTGTACTCCTAAGTATATGTCCAAGAGAAATAAAAACATATGTTCAGATGAAAACTAGTTCAGAAATGTATATAACAGCATTTTTCATAATAGCCCCAAACTAGAAATAACCCAATTGCCCATCATCTGATGAATGAATAAAAAAGGTGATATAACCATACATGATCATTATTTTAGCAAAAAAAAAAAAAAAAAAGGAAAGAAGTACTGATACATAGTATGAATGGATATTTAAAATACTATGCTAAGTAAATGAAACCAGAAAGAAATGGCCATATGTTGTCTTATTCCATGTATATGACATGTCCAGAGTAAGTAAAGCCTGAGGCAGAAAGTAGTTTATTAGTTGCCAATCATCAAGGAAGAATTAAGATTAACTGTTAACAGGAAGGAGTTTCTTTTAGAAGTTAATGAAATGTTCTAGAATTAGATAGTAATGGTAATTGCGTAAGATTGTGAATGTACTAAAAACCACTGATTTGAACATTTTTAAATGATTAAAATACTAAGTTTTACAATATGAGAATTTTATCTCAATAAAAATTTAACAAAGAAACAGGGTAGTATATTTGTCTTAGACATTACAAGTAAAGAATCCATAGTTCCACACATACTGTTTCACGCTTCTGTGTCTTTTACACATCCTGTTCTTTCTACTTAAAATTCATTTCCTAAAATTTTAATTCTTAAATTACTAATTAATTTACCAGATTTCATTAAGAAACATGCTTTTTCAGATTCAGTTACTGTTGATCATTTCCTTTCAGGTTATGACTCAACCTTGTACAAATTTCTTTAATAAAATTGCCCACTTTATCTGTAACTGTGTTTTTACATGTCTGCCTCTCCCCAACTATTTAAGGGCAAACAGAATATTAATCAATCCTTATTTCTTAAGTAATTTTGAAGTCCATAAAATATTCTTATATATCAATTAATAAATAAATGCTAATTACTTTTATTGATAGAATTTGTGTTTTTTATAATTTATTTTAAAAATTATTGAAAGGTCTTGCCCAAAATTACTTTTCTATATAAATTAATTTTTAATTTAGAAGTTATACTTTAAACTTAGAGATTTTCTTATTGAAAAGCCCTTATTTATATCTATTGTTATAGCTGCATTATTTTTCTCTTTTTATATCTATAAAAGACAAGATTTATGCTTGAAAATGTTTGGTTAAGGAAGGCATTGTTTGATGTCAACTGTGAATACAAATCACTCTTTTTAATCTAGCCCTCTTCAAAAATCAATGTTCACAAAATGAAAAAAAGAAAAATGTAAGAAAACTAAATCCAAATGCAGGAGCTGTGGAATCTTTCTCTTCATCAAATAATAAGAATTGGTTGGCAAAGTGAAAAAGGTTGAAATATCAAAAGATATAGTACCCGGCAAATATGTTAATAAAAGTGTTTATGGAGAAATTTTTCTAAGTGCTTGTTGAAACAGCCTATATATTTTCAATGTAGTAGAAATTTAAAATACATTGATTTCTTCTTAAAAGGATCTTAATGAGTCATTGATTCAGATAGTTGCAGAGTGGACTTGTTTATATGTTCAGACAGTATAGGTGTAAGGATAGATTCCAAAGCACTACTTTTCATTGCTGATTTTAACACATAAATGATTTTCTTTAAATTTTTAATTAAGTATTTATTTTATTTTCCAGCATTTAATATTGAAAGAATTGTCATTTTTAATTTCATTTCTAATGTTTCTGTGAAAATAATTTACATAGTTTTTCAAAAATTACAAAAATAAAGCTATGTTTTCAATCTGAAAGTCTATTCTTAAATATTCACCCTTTCAACTATGTAAAATATATTTCTCAGCTTTGGCAATGACAATTTGTCATCATTTCTGCTTCACATTCTTATACAAAAGATGTTTAATTAATAAATTCAGTTTTCCAGTACGTTCCAGTTTCAGTTTCCAGTTATACTACAAAACTTCACATATATCTTGATAGTTTGGAACTCAGAACATACTCTAACAATTGATTTCAAAAAGTTTTTTAGAATTGTAATTAGTTTCTTTGGTTTACTTTTCCACAGTTTATTAATATATGTTGCATGATATTAGATTCTTAATTTTTGTTTATAATACTGGAATCAAAATAAAAGAATATATAGTGAAATTAAATAAAATTTTAAATTATTTATGTTAACTTTTTATATTATTAGGAAAAAGATTTAAAAGAATAGAATACTTATGAAGGATGGGAGAAACCTTCAGGAAATGTTACGGTTTATAAAAGTTAAAGAAGTTACAACAGTGATGACATCAGCTCTTATGCCTAAGCCATATAATCATTTTCACCAAAAAACATTTTGTTTTGCTTTATTTATAACTGTTTTATTTATTATTCTTTATGCAGATTGACAAGCTATAAAAATAAAGATATTCCTTTTATATCAAGACAAGTTTTAGATGTCAGGAAGAACAGATCACATATTATGAAAATGTATTTTATATAAATGAAGTTTTTGATTAAAAAATCAGGGATTTACTCACTTCTTTGTGTTACAAGAAGCTATTACATTTTGATCCCTCTCCATTCTCCGTGCATTTCCTATTGATACACCGGATTATTTGTTTTTGCCAGTGAACGAAGTCAGCTAAATTGATGAGTCCATGATCATTCTTTGTTCCAGCAATACAAAAAAAGAATCTAATAAACAATTACAGGTAGCCCACATAATCTTTTGGAAGGCCCATAACCAGGCTTGAAGGCTATATCTCAAGGAATAACACTCCAGAAAACACTGCAGGGCTACGAAGCTCATACTAATGTCACCACAGTGAGATTCACCATAGTTTGTGTCTCTATTGCTGCTCATTTGGGCATGGAATTCTGCTGCTATAATCACTCTCACTGTTGCCTCTGAAAATTAAATGTCCCCACCTCCCCAACTAAGTATCTGCCTCTCCATTCCTGGTTTATAACTCAAAGACTGTGTTGGAGGGATCTCATTGGTGAAGCATAAAGTCACTTGCCTACCATCTCGCTTCAAGGCAGGCTGGGAAAGTGAGTATCTGGCATCTATTATCCCTGGCAGTGATAGTGATATGAAAAATTCTCCCAAACATAACAAGAATTTCTGAAGTGGAATGTCATTAAAGGGAATTACAGATGGTTTCCTAAGGTAGCAAATTTATTTTAATAAAGTTCATCAGAGCTTTTTGGCCAAAGAAATTTTTAAAAATCGCATTCATTTAATTGCTCTCACTCTTACAAAAATAAACTATTTTATAGATACACACATATAATTATATTCACCTATATACTATATATGATGTAGAAAATTAGAACCATCATAAAACAGAAAGTATCGCAACTAATGTGCACTTAGAACTATGTTACAATTGGCTTTATATAATAGTAAAAATTATTAAATACTAAACAGATAGTAAAAAGAGATCGATGATATTCCTTATGGATAATCCCACCTGAGGGATGATAGTAGTAAAGTAAAGCCATTAGTTCAAATTTAATCCTCCATGGGTGTACTGAGCTAAATTGTTTGCCTCAGAAATATATGTCTACATCGAAACCCCCTACCTGTGTATCTAAACTTACTCAGAAATAGGGTCTTTACAGGTGTAATTAAGTTAAGGACCTCAGGATGAGATCTTGCTGAATTTAGGTCAAGTCTCAAAATCCAGTGGCTGGTATACTTCTACAAGAAAAGAGAGGAAGATTTGACAGTAATTGGGGGAGAAGGCCATGGGAGGATGGAGGCCAAGGTTGGAGTCATGTCACCATGAGTCAAGGAATGTCAGGAACTGCCTAAAGCTGGAAGAGGCAAGGGTTTGTCCCTAGAAACATTGGCTCTGCCAGCACCTTGATTTCAAACATTCTAGCCTCCAGAACAAAAATAGAATTTCTGTTTTTACAGGATACATTAATTTTTTATTAATTTGTTGTGGCAGATCTAGAAATTTAATACTGTGAGTTAAAATAGGGTGGCATTTGCCAAAGAGATTTTTCCTATTGGTCTTTGGTGGATGTAAGGAAGAAATAATTTTTCATTAGATATCCAAATAAACAGATGATTGATAATTTGTATTGCTCAGGATATTACTATAATTTTTAGATGTTCTAGCAAGCTTATCGTTTCATAATTCTATTTTACATAAATCTTTAAAAGTTTTGTGTAGCCTTATGATAATAAATACCCAATTTTTTAATAAAAAGGAATTGATAATTATGAACTCTAGAGGTTTATTAATATTTTAGAATCTAAAAAATTCTGGATAATTCAAAAAAGTAAAATAATAATGGGAATAATGAGAAAGCTTAAATTAAAACTTGAAATACATTTTTTGTGAATAGTCTTGTAGTAAATTTTCATACATTGTTCTATCTAATTTCACAAAATAGGTGTTAATATGAATAGTTTGAGTTCAGTTGGCACTTATACAATGAGAAAAAAAACAAAGAGAATGAAAAAGAAACCCACACCACAATTGTATAGCAACTGTTTTAAACATTTTGACTTTAAGATATAGTAAAATTAAAGTTACATTTACTCTGTTGGATGGATGGTATTTTACAGGTTGAATTGGAGGAGAGACCAAAAATTAAAATGCACTTAGGACATACACACACATTCCGTTGTATAAAATGCTATCTTGAGAAAGGATTTTTTTTAAAGGAAGGATTATAACAAAGATACATTGTAAGGAAAGTACCAGAAGAACATGAAAATTACACAATAGAACAAGAAAATAAAATTGTGAAAGACTGATACATTCCTAGCTTAGCTGATTGAAAGAATGGCAAGGAGATTGACAGAAATGGTAATATAAAGAAACTGAGAAAGACCTTTTGAACTCATACTAAATGACTCTCTTTGACAGAACCTGCTAAGGAATAACAAAGCATTTAACACTTTAAATGTCCTTTCCCCTAGCCTGTATGAGAGCATTCCTAAAACAAGTCAGTAACGCCAGTTCTCATTCAAATTGATGATATAGGTATCTGGATGAGATAATTTGTGAAATATTCGCAGACAGTATTCCTGCTGGCACCTCCCAAAAAAGACTGTCTCTTTTTGTCTTAGGAGGTGTAGAGATTCTGGTGCAGAGTGAGAGAAAATGCTCCTTCTTATTTTGGCCTTTCGTTTCAAAAACTTATAAGAGATAAAGACAGGAAGATTTGAAAGTACATATTATGTGACAGAACTGTTTTCTTCTTGCCTCTCACATAATTTTTTTTCACTGCCAAGATGAAATCCTTCAAGCTATGGATGAGATGGATAGGGTGTAGAGAGAACAAGATGGTTTCAGGAAGGCAGCATGGGGGCAGGGCTGCAGGATTTTTTATGGTCAGGCAAGAGAATATTATTTTCAGAATAATATGACAATATGAGTACTTATCCTCCAGTTTTTTCTGTGTCCTGGAAGGTAAGGCAAGAATAGTATGCCTGTTTGAGGAGCCAAGGGACAAAAAGATTAATGCACCTACCCTAAATATTCTGCAGTTCACAATAAGAAAGAACATTCAAAATTGTTTTACTCCTTGGGGAAGCAATGTAAAGACTTAGAGATGGTTAACAATAGGAGATCTCAGAGATGATGACTTCTTGCTAATTCAAGATTAAGTTTTATTTTCGTTCTCTCTCACAAAACTTCTTTAACTATGAATGAAAATGGGTGTACTTACTCCTTTGAGCTCTCATGGTATCTTGAATATTATAGTCTAGATATTATGCATTATTTACCTTATTAAAATGTGAAGCTCTGAGAAGTAGAGTTTCGGTTCCTCGGAAAAATCATCATGGTATATGGAATTTGTCTAGCAATCAGTAGAGATTATACTGCTCTATTGCATAAAGTAGTAAATATTCATTTCTTAGGTAAACTAGTAACATTCCCCCCCGCCCCCTCCCCCCCGGGCCTCGGTCTATCCTTCTTATAATCCTTTGGAATTTCTTCATTTTTTCAACTATCTCTTCTATTCAGTTTCATTGCCAGGTCTTCCTTAACACAAATATTACAAAAACCTATTATTATAGTCTTCTAATTGTTTTCCTTGTTTCTAGTTTTTCTTTTGTTTGTTTGTTTTGCTTCAATATTTGTTTGCCTTTATACATATAAATTTCTCAAAATTTTGCTAGTCTTAAATGTCTCCACATCAACTACATAGTCATTTTCTCAATCACAACCTGATATTACAGACACTCTCACATTTGCATAAACAAACCTGCTTCATCTCATTATTTTATTATTTTCTCCACAATCAATTTTTTAGAAACAGGTTCATTTTAGAACCACATTATCACTCGTTCATTCTCCGTATCTAAGAATACTTCCTCTCTATTCAATTCATATCCACTCTTTATAATTAGTATACTTTATATATCTATATACTAATCATATATATTATATAAAGTATACTTATATATATAAAATATATATATATAAAATCACTCATGAATCACTTCCTAAATGCTCTCAACCAGCTTTTCTCAACCTTGACAGAATTGCCCCTGGGACTAGGTAATTTCATGTGGGGGGAAGGAGCCATCCAGAGTGTTATAGGATACTTCACAAAATCCTTGACTTCTACCCACTACATACCAGTATCTTCTCCATACTCCAAGTTTTGAAGACCAAAATTGTTTCTAGACTTTGCTAAATGTTCTCTGAGGGATAAAACTCTCCCTGGTGTGGATCACTGCTCTAAAAAACAACATACTTTTGAAGTTAAAATAAATAAATCAAGTTTCACTAACTTTTGTGTAACTCTAAACATTTTATAAGGTATTCTTTATTATATATACAAGTTTTACTAATGCAAGCTATTATTTACTATATAGCTAAGCTCATTTACTCCCACCACAGTATCGTATATTACTAAGAGCTTTCAGACGAGACACTCAGGATATGAATCTCCGTAGGTGGCTAGTCTAGTGCTCTTTCTATCATCAATGATATAGTGTCTACATAAATCACTCTGACTGAATCACAATCGACTTCGTGAGGTAACTTGTTGTTAAACTCTTGGAATACAATTTTGTTCTTGGTGGTTATTGTTTAGTTCTTTAAATATGCAAACAATTTGAAGAAAATATTTATTATATAAAAACTATTGGCTCTCTCAGAAGAAATGTTATCTACTCCACTCAATATTAAAGAAAGAAATGGCTCTCTATATAGTTCTTACATTTACTAACTACTCAGTCAAGTTTAATGAAATATTTAAAGAATACTAATGAGCATCCTTAGGCACATGTGTCAATTAGACGACATTTTTCTTTGCAGCTGTTTTTCAGTTATTTTCTCTTGGAGAACATTTTCCTTTGCTTCATTTTTCTCAGGGCCTCCTTGATCACTCTGTGGGGTAAAAGATGCATTCAGAACTCTCTCTTAAAACTTCTCATCCACTCCAGCTCACATGGATTTTTTGCATTTTACAAAAATCTATTTTTATCTAAAGTTCATCGAAATATTAAGTTCTCTGGAATACCTAAGCTTAGAAATTTGAAAGGAGAAAGTGACCAGACACTATAATGTGGTTACTGCTAAGTTAATTAT
The DNA here is from genome assembly GCF_014176215.1 of Rousettus aegyptiacus. NCBI lineage: Eukaryota > Metazoa > Chordata > Mammalia > Chiroptera > Pteropodidae > Rousettus > Rousettus aegyptiacus. Next base: position 31,408,376 of record NW_023416286.1, read on the forward strand.
TTAATGGTTTTATGGTTATTTAAGATGTGAAAGAGAACTTATTTTGAACCAAAGTAAGAATTTTTTTTTTAAATTTCTTCAATGTAGATTTAAGGGAAAAAATTACAAGAAAAAATCAGATTATATGATAAGGAAAGATGTTACTGACCTGAATAATTTTGAGATAGAATCACTGAATAATGGATAACAATGTTGAGACACCTGATTGCAAGGGAGAAATGGGTTAGTGACAGAGACAATTTTTAAATTTTAAGACAGAGTTACCATGAGAATGATGATACTAGATAAAATAAGTTTGTGAAAATTAATTTACTTTGAAATGAACACATTCTAATTAAGTTTTAAACTATATCAAGATTACTTTATATACAATAGGTGGTTGCATATGAGTAATAGAGAGACACCGAGAGTCCCCAAACACATGATTCTGTCAAAACCTCTAGTATGCGATATAAATATAATGAAATGTGTGAGCAGAGGGAAATAAAAATGGAAAAAAAAATAATAATTTCCCATGCTTGAAGAGTCTCACTTCTGTAAGAAAGAATAAAGAATTAAATGAGTGAAATCGTGCTTGTGGAAATTCATTAGGAACAATTGAAAATTAAAAGTTAAGAAGTCTATTTCTATCAAAATTGTTTCTGAATCTATTCAATTTCTGACAGAAGAGGATTTTAATTATTATGTTGTGTCACTCATAGGGACCAGAGTATATTCCAAGATGATTGATTGCAGCTGGATTTGAGAGCAATTCTCATTTTCCCCATTTCAGACTCAATGCTAAATCTAGGAAACAGACACAATCGTTGTAACAAAATATTCATCAACGTAGACTGACTTAGAGTCTGATGAGGGATCAGGGGATTTATTCAACTTTCATCTTACTAAAGAAAATATTCTTGAATATGTCATTTGTAGAAAATTAACCTATAGTGATTGCTCTGATATATTTTGAAGATTCCGTGGCCATTTTTTTTTTATATCCAAAGATAGAAACAAAGAATTGTCAGAATGAATAAGTGAAATGATGAAGTTGTAGGAATTATTTTAGCTAACTGAGGATGAGGAAAAAGTCATGGAAAAATCTTGTGCAGGTCAGACTTTTGAAAAGTCATAACATAACTAAGGGAATTTAAGTTCCCACACAATAGGTTTTTTGATAATATATTCTATATTTTAAAAATTGAACCTCTTCTACATAGTAGTAAATTAATACAATTTTAAAATGTATATTACTTCGGTCACTTGGATAATATTTCTTACTCTGTCAGAAGTATTTAGTACTAAATATGCTACAGCATTGCTTCGTTCTTAATGGGAAAGTTCAAATACTAGGGACAATGACTTATATTCTTGAAATCTCAATGACTAAGATATGATTAAACACTAATTTTTTAGTGATAATGATGAAAACTGCATGCACCAAGCTTTCTTATCATTGAGGTCATTTCCCAAAAGCACTATTGCTTAACTCATTTAAAATTTGACTAAACAACTAAAGAATAAGTCACACCAAATAATCCTTCACTGATGAGGTGAGCAAGACAGGCTGATTGGCTTTTTACAACTCTAATTTCTATAATTCTATGAATCCAATATAATGTATCAATGGTAATGCAGTGCTGAATCAATACAAATGAACTATATAATGAAAATGGAGCGTTTCCTTTACTATGTATTTAAGAGAAAGACTTTAGGAGGTAATCGTGCTAAGGATATGTAAGTTTGTTCACTGTAGCTAATACCTTCCTTCCTTGTGACAAAAATTTTAGCAGCACAACTTTATCTCTAGAACCCCTCATTACATTTTTAATTGGTTTTTTGGATAATGTCCAGAAATTCTGAGCATTTTAAAGAGGTTATTTAAGAGTTTTATAAAGAGGTTGTATTTATAGCTCTTAAAGTTAATGGTTTGTAATTTGAGGTCAAAATTGTATACAGTTTAAATTGTATACATCCCTTATTTGCAAAGCAGGGCTGAGAATGAGAAGAAGATAATTTTGTTCTATCTGCATATGTCAAGAACCAATATTTCCTTGATCTAAACATTGGAGATTCAAATGATGACTTTAATTTACAATGCATATCTTATAAACCTGCTTTAGTTTGCTTAGATGGTTACTTGTAAATTAAAACAAACAAGAACTAGCAAAAAATAAACAAATGGTCTGAAAGTACGTGTAGCAAGACTTTGGTGACTATTTTTATCTCAAAACTTATGTGCTAAGACAGCTTTGTAACAATAACCAAAAATAGTTTAATAATGTTATACTATATTTGCTAAAAAGTATTTCACAAGTTTAGTCAAGAAGATATTTTTAAAACGTATTTTCTGAGTTTATGGAATATCTTCTTGCTTTTTATACTGTGAACCAGGAAAACAAGAACTAGCAATACTATAATACTATATACTATAATACTATAATATACATACATATATTAAAGAGAATTTCTTTGATACAATGCATTACTATATACAAATTTATTTACTATACATTATATCTATTGAAAACAATATATTCTATAAGAATTTGTCATTTTATAATATTCTAATGAATGATCTCTACATAATACATTTTCATTATGATATAGCAAACTGATGTGGAGATAAGCCCTAGGCAAAACAATGGTTAATAATTTATCTCAGTCACATACCAGTTATATTTCTGTTGTTAAGTTAGTCAAAGTATACAACATTCAGCTTCCTAATTTACCAATGAGAAATACCTTTCTCTATTTTTGTGCGGATTCACTTACACATAGAGTAGAAGAAAAACTCTTATCACAGTGACTAACATAGAAGAAATCCACAAACGTTGATATCATTATAATTAGTATTTAATTTACTTCTAAATCTTGTGGGATTTTTTTTCTTTTTGCTAGTGACAAGAGTATGAAGGTATCAGAAAATGATTATGAGATTAAGGTGTCCATTACAGCTGAACAAAAAGCCCATCAGCGCCAGGCTGGGCCATACCCAGGTGGCAATTGAAAGGAAAGGGGTCAGGGGTACCTGGGAGGGAATTGGACACAATCCATCCCCCTTAATCCAAAAGAAATAATAATAATCTCTCATTTCAGAATATAGTAGTCCCCCTTATTCACCAAGAATACAGTCCCAGACATTCATGGGATGCCTGAGATCACAGATAGTACTGAATCCTATATATACTATGTATTTAACTATACATACATATCTATGATAAAGTTTATACATTAAGCACAGTAAGAGGTTAACAACAATAACTAATAATACAATATAACAATTTTGACTCTATCTTATGATTAAATATATATTATTGTCCTGTACTCATCCTTTCTCTTGAGATGACAAAATGCCTTATTGAAGCAAGAATTTTCACCTTTTCATTTAAAAGAAGCTTCTCTTTGGCATATCCAAATGGCCAGCATCACTCCTCTTGTGCTTTGGGATCATTATGATGTAAAATAAGGATCACTTGAACACCAACACTGATACTGTGACAATCGACCTCATAGAAGCAACTACTCAGTGACTAATGGGCTGGAAACATCTACAGAATGGGCATGCTGGACAAAGGGAAGAGTCATGTTCAGGGCAGAACGAAGTTGAACTCTAGAGATTTCATCAAGCTAATGAGAATGGTGTGCAATTTAAAGCATGAATTGCTTATTTCTAAAATTTTCTATTTAATATTTTGGACTGCAGTTCACCATAGGTAATAGAAATGCAGATAAGAGACTACTGTGAAAAGACAATGATAACACAGCCCAATGTGGGTGGTGCAGCTCAGGGCTTCCTCCAAGAAGCTAGTCGTTCCAGCCAAAGGGAGACTGAGAGTAAGGTAGGTAAGGGGAGTCCTCTCAGCTTGAAGATGCAGGACAGGGAGACCAGAGGGCCCCAAAGGGGGTTAGTGAGGGAGGAGCTAACGTAGAGGTGATCCACAAATGTTGATAGCATTATTATTATTGTATTATTATTTAATTTACTGCTAAGCTTTATGTCTGAAGCAGTAAAACACTATTTCCTCATTATTTATTTATGGGATATTATAAACTTTAAATTTAGAAAAGCCAATTTTTTCTTCTAATAGGGTATTATATAAAGTTATATCAATCTTCTTTCCCACTATCACATTAAAATAAATGTAAATAATTTTAAATCAAGTAATTTAAAATAAATGAATATCATTTATCACAGATAAATGCTTCACTTTGAAAAAAAATTATCTGTTTAATAATTTTTTAATTTTGATAAGATTTAAATATATCCTGTAATCATTTTGAAAAACTATTCTATACATAAAAAACCTTTTTAGACTTTTTTACTTTAGGATAAGATTGTTATACAATTTTTTGATTTTCCCAAATTATAAATCTGTATTCTTAATATATGTTCTCTCTACTATTATTAATTTTCTTTTTGACGACATTGTTAATTAAAGATTTGCAGGCCAGTATTTTATGTAGAGTGGATTAGCCACTACTCTGATAATTGTTTAATTGTTCAAACCTAGGCAGATAATTCTAAAATGAGAGTGTTTCTGACTTTTGTTGAATTCTCAATGGATAGGCATCATTTGCAAACTAAGTTTAATAAACTTAATTCCAAAATCCTCTATTGGTATTTATGAATGACCTACATTTTATTATTACTCTCAGTCACGGTTGGTATAAATGTTTATTTGATAAATTCTCTAATACTTTTCAGTTATTTTTTAAAAAAAGAATATAATCCATTAAACTTCTTTTAAAGATTTGCTTTTAATAATTTACTAACAGAATTTTACAAGTTAGTCAGATGCTTGCATTTAAAAGTGTACCAAGTAATGAAAGTGTATTAGAAATAATGGTACCCCCATTAAACATAATTATTTAAATATTCATTCAACATTTGGGTATCCTATGTGTGTACTCTTTTTTCATTGGAAAGAGACCAAGCAACACAGAAGAGGCCAGAGCAGAACCTCAACACTCTCTGATATCAACACTCTCTTAATATGTTGGCCCTAGAAATTCCCCTTTTGCCCTAAACTTGCATATCTCACTCAACTCCAATAAAACTTTGCACTTTGCTGAACAGTTTATTTCAAAGGCTCTTCAGTATGCCTCAGATGACTAACCAAAGCATGTGTCCCATTTGTATTCACTGTGCAGAAGAATTTAAGCAATAGAATATAGAAGAAAAGCTTGTAACCTTGCCTGGCACATAGAAAGCAGACCTGAGATGTGTTCTGATAAATTCAATTTTCTATATTTTCAGTAATATTTAGAATTCTAAAGAAATCCTAGTTCTACTTGTAGATTAACATTCCAGGAACCTGCTCAGCTGATCCACTGTCTAGTACTTTTCCCTCTGGATCTTATCATACAGAAGCAAAATATCAGTTCTATATGCAGGTGACACTAGTTTATGGCTATAAATTGGATGTGATGATAAAAATCCTATAAGTAATGTTACCTAATTTTCAGAAGAGTTAAATATTTTTTCTTCATTTTAAACTGAAATGTTGAACAAATCGTCCAAACTTACACAACTATTATTAGTACAGAAATGGGATTAGAACCCAGGTATGTCTCAATCCACAGCACATGCTCTGAAAAGAAATATTCTACTGATGCCAAATGGATTTAAGGAATAGCAGGTAACATCATATAAATTGTGCCAAAAGGAAAGGCCTCAGATAAACTGTTTTGGCCAAATGTCATTTCCCAAAATAAAGAGCTGGTTTATAGCTAAAAAGCCCTATTCAGCAACATAACATATTTAGTTAAATAAACTTGCATTCTCCCCACACTTACAACTTATGCTGAAGTTCACCAGAAATTATCTTGCTTAATTTGGATGTTCTATGGGTGTACTCTTTTTCTCATGGCTGAATTATTGGCCAAAACCTGTTTTAAAATGATTTATACTTAGAGTATGTTAATTGTGCCTAGACCTACCTATTCAAATATGAGATAATATTATCTCCACTGAAGGATGAGAAGAAGCCACTTATCAAGAACTACAGGAAGAACATTCTAGGTAGAATTACAGGCTTTGCAATACTCTGAGATGGGAAAAACGTTCTAGCAGGTGAAAGAAGCTCAGTGTCAGTAATGTAGAGTGGACAAATAAAAAGAAGACATAAGCAAAGGTTAGATAATTGCCAAATCTTTGGGGTCTTATATAAGTGATATACAACAGATCTTTCAAAAACAAGGAAAGGTGTCCTGTCCAAGGTAGTCCCTCCTTGTTCCCTGAGCTGCTGGTGGAGGCTCCAGCTCCCATGACCCGGAACTAGAATGAGTTGTTTGGAAAGGAATAATTTTGCTTGTTTTTATTAATGTCTCTTAAATGTATGTATAGCTCATATTTATTTCGATATTTAACATTAAAAGTGTTTCGGATCTTTATTTAAAAATTTGGTGATATTTTTGTGACTAGAAACATAAGAATTTAACTCTTGTTTATATCAATTAATCTAGTTAAAATTGGTTTCCTTGAATGTAATTTTGCTTAAAGTCACAGTTTCCGAGAACCTATTGACTACATTAAGTGAGAAATTAGTGTATACTTATTAATTTAACACATTTTTAGAACATCCATTAAGACCTAGATGCTCTTAGAACTGAGGTAAAATATGAAAAATTGGCATGGCCCTGCTCTTGTGAGCTTGATCTAATGGGAAAGATAAATATCAATTAAGTAATCATGCAGTCAATATAAAATGGTAATATTAGCATTTCTCAGAAAGATTGATGATTGGTGCTAAAAGAGCTAATGGAGAGATATGACCCGCTGAGAGAGATCAAGAAGGCATCTCAGAAGAGGTGACACTTGAGTTGAGAGCTAAATGATGAGGAACCAACAGAAAAGGAGAATGATATGAATCACAAGCTTGCATATGCACGGCATGGTGATAATCTTTGGGAAAAAACTACTCCTTTTAATATATGTGGAGAATAATTAGACTGGGGCCGAGAGCAGATGTGGGCAATAAATTATAAAGCCATTACCATAGTTCAGGTAAGAAATAACAATGAGTGTAACCATGATGCTAGTAATGAGGTGTAGCAAACTTGATAATTTTGCGATATACTGAGAATGTGAAAAAAGTCTAACTTATTGGTTAATGTGGCAAGTAAAAAGAGAGGAAAAGACTTAACACTGCTTAGGTTCCTGATTAAGCAGCAGAGTGAATAGTGCTACTATTTACTGATAAAGTAGGATTTGAAGAGATAGCCAAGGAGAGAAGTCAAGACTTAGTTTGTGGACCTATTGAGTTTAATGTCAATATTTCAGTGTGAGGATTCAAAGAAATGTCAACTAATCTATTGATCATACAAATGCAGAGTATACCAGCATATCCTATCTGGCATTTATATGTTATAGGTGTTAAGGATGAGTGGTCTTCTATTTAGGCAAACAGGTATATTAGGCTTTGAAACTTTCATAAAATACTATCATCCAAATCACCAGGACTCATTATTGTAATCATAACTGGCAACATGTAGTACCATATTACTAATACTCAATTCCGTGTAATCCTGAACACAGTGTTATTCAACAATTTCCAAAATCTTATTTGTGAGAAACATTTGTGAAAATAACTTTGGAAATTGAAAAGTTTTCCAAATTTTAAAATCCTAAGAAACAATCTAAACCTGTCTCTTGTGTGTGACCAAGATTATACAGCTGCCAGGTGAACTTATATCTATGTCACATTAATAGAAAACCTTTATTTTGGCTGGACATGTTTCTATTTTGTTTATTAGAAGCATATTTTATAAGTATCTAAACAAGGAACCACACCTGATTTTAGCATTCTTATTTTTTGTGACATTGACCAATATAATAAGTGGTGTTGAAGTAAATTTCTAGGACCCAGATAAAGCTGCTCCTGCCTCAGGTGCCACATCAGCAAACCAAAAGTTAGATAATGTTCCTATCCCTGTAAATGTTCCCCTTGACCAGATATACTGGCTATCTGGTCAGCCGATCCCCAATGCCAAGACACCTCTGGGTCTTCTCACCCCAAACAAGATTGAAAACAATACTGATTCTGTGGCTCCAGCCAATTAGATATGTTCTATGAGGCCAGTCTTTATTTTTTACTTTGTCCTATAAAAGGCTCTTATCTTTTACCCCATTTTACAGTTCCTTGAAAGGAAACTGTCTACTCTCTGAAGTGTTCAATAAAGTTTGATTATATCACCTAAATTGCCCTCTTTAATAATTTTTAAAGTTTTTGGCCACAAAAAAAAAAAAATAGAATTTGAAGCCTACTGATAATGGACTAATGAGCAAGATGCACAAGTGAGGCGTCAAATTAGTTCTTTGATTTTACTCTTCCACTCATCTTTACCAAGGTCTGTGGGTAAATCACTCTATAATTTGAGCTCTGCTTTTTGCATGTAGCTCTCTAACCCAAATAAACTTAAAGATAGATGATAGATAGGTAGATAGGTAGACAGTTTTCTGAAAGGTTTTGGGGCCCCAGAAAAGTTATGGGGTTAATTAAAATTACCAGAAGAGTTTTGGGGTTTGTTAAAGTTTTCAGAAAGGTTTTAGGGTCCCAGAAAGGTTCCTAGATAGTTATGCTGGGGGTTTGCAGTGGGTGGCAGCCATTAGGTGACTCAAAAAAATAAATAAATAAAAGGAATTTTAAAGTCCACAACCAGTGGCAGCTGTGAGGAGACTTACAAAGCTTCAAAGTAAACCACTGCGGCATGAGGGAAATTCAGATCTGTTCATTACTGATCCTTTCCCAGAGACAACTATTGCCTTCTTGTTTGTCTTTTTCTTGTGTGCTAAGAACTGGGCTTGGCAATTATCACATTGGGAGCTTCAAAAATATTTCCAAATGTAACTGAGCTCTGTACTGCATTTGCAGCTCAGGTCCTACTGATTGCTGTCCGCTTTCCGAGCATCTGAGCCTTTCTTTCTTCTGTCTATCTTTGGGAGAGGCTCTGGAACTTGGGAGGGTAGTGTCTTCTGCACCATCTTTGAAGATGTCTATTGTGTGCAGTTGGTTGTTCAGAACTACCAGGAATATTTACCATTTTTCTTTGCTAAAACTTGACGAGATATTGAAAGATTTTTTTGTTCATTTGTTTAAATAGCTTTGTACTTAGAGGTTGGCTAAGTTGGAAGCTGATATTCAGATTCTGTTAAGAATTTTTATTTTTGGACTTCTCTCCTAAATTAAATGAAACCATGTACCTAGAGGGAAAGAAAAAATGTTCCAGAGACACACAACTCTAAATCTGGAACACAGGAATCTTGATTTTTATCTTCTTTGAAGATCTTCTTCGTGATATAAAGTAACAAACTGAAGATAATGTAGTTGGATGGGTGGGCAGTACCTTGAACTCATTCAGGTTGCAACCCAATTATTTGAGGAATCAATTTAAAAAAAATTGTCCTACAAATTGAGGACAACTTGTACAACTGGTCTTACAAAGTGAGTCTTCACTTAAAAAGCTCACCTATCCTTTCTACCAATCTCTAATCTTCCCCTATTCATCTCAAAAGGTTTGTAGGTATTTTACTGAAAAATTTTAGATTTGGGAAACAAAAATTCTTCTTGGAAGAAGTTGCATTCTGTCCCAGTGCCTTTGAGATTTAAATGTTCTACTCAGTATTCTCCTGGTAATTCTTATGGTGGGGTGGGGTGAGGGTGTGAATAAATGGAGGGAAGCTGTTTGGAAACTAGGCAAAATAAAATTTTTTTCTATTACATAAATTATCTGTTAAAATCATTTTTTAGCAGTAGTGAGGATAAATATTTGAAGAAAATAGTCAACAGACATCTGAAATAACAAAATTGAAGGTGAAGCAAATTAATTAATCATTTTTATAAACAATTGAGAGCAGAAATCTACATATTTATCCTCGTTTGGCAAGAGTGAACCTTGAATGACCTGCTTAACTACCAGCCTCCATTCCTATTTCCAAGTGACATCCGGGCATTCTGAAATCCATTTTATAGATAAATCTTTAACCCACAACTATAATTCCAAAGGGGCCTTGCGCTGCATTATTAGGGGAGTGTGGACTTTATCCTTCTCCCTCCCCTTTTTTTGGTCTATTACTTGGTCAGCCCCCTAGGTGGCAGCAATAAATAGTTGTATAAATAGACCTTGGAATTGGGCTCACTTTTTTCTGTTTGTTCCATAATAATTTCTAAATTTTTATATTAATACTGCAACATAATCAGCACAGTTATTTAAATTAAATCATGAGTAAAAATAGCATTTTTTTTTTAGACTTCTAGAGACAAGCATATAGAATGAATGATTCATTTAGATGTTCTAAGGATCATTCATGATGTTCTAAGTTAAGCTAATTCATCCATTAGGGCATAGTCTCCACCACATTAAGGCGGCCTTGTTCCCCATCACCAAGTAATTGCACTTTGCTGTGATTAATCATCAGTGGAGAACATAGTAAGAAATCTATGAAATTTCTGACGATTGATTGATTGATTGATTGATTGATTGATTTAGGCGAGGCAACCCTTGGTTGACCTCACAGATTACAAGGAAATTGTCTGCTTACAATCCCTTACTTTTTTATTTTTTATGCCTACAGCACCTGGTCTTCCTAGGTGGTCTCCCATCCAAGTACTAACCAGGCCCGACCCTGCTTAGCTTCCAAGATCAGACAGAATTGGGCTTGTTCGGGGTGTGAAATTTCTTACTTTAAAATACCTTCATTCACAGTAGAGTGAGAGTTTTTTCACTTTCCAGTTCTACTCAAAGACAAGTCTTGGAAGTTCCCTTTATTATAACCACTGATGTGCATGTGTGAAAAACAAAAAGAGACAAACGACACACCTCCTATTCTCCACCTGCTGTAATTTCAAGCATGATCTCCACCTTTCTCCACACTATAGCCTCAGTGGTTGACATCCTCTGTTATTTTCATTCTTCTGTAGTTATGCAATATTTTGTTATAATCTACAACTTAGGACTTTGTTTTTGATGTTACAAATTCAATTTGGAATACATATAAAACAAAAAAGGAACACTAGCTTTTCTTTTCTCTATGCTCTCTCAAAAGTAAACCTAATTGTCCCCAATGCAATGAAATGTATCAACTTGGCCTGAAAAAGCCAGGTACTGATAAGAGCGGTGGAGACGATCCCAAATGTTATTATTTAGAGTTATTACATTGCTACATAGCATATAATTCACTATTCAATGATTAAAGTAGCTTTCATTATAATGATGTATGGGACAAGTATTTCTGGGACCTAAGACTCTATGTTAGAAAGTTAATGCTACTTTTGAGCTTTTAATCCACTGAATCAACACCATTTGGCTACCAGAAAAGTTGGGGCAAAATGTATGGCCTAACTGTAGCAGTAAGAAGGCAGACGTGACATTCAAAAGAGACAAGTTTAATACATAGTATAAAATGAGAATTGTGAAGGGATGCCTGGCTTTATTGATTTGAGGCTCAATCTAGTCCCAATATCCACAAAGTTAAAAAAATTACACTCAGATATAATATCTTTATATTTATTGTGTTAATGACTGTCTGATTCATTTTGCAAATTTATTAGGAATTGACAACTCTTTCTTCTGCTTTTGGACTTTTGACCTATTTCCAGCATTTTGCTGTTTATTATGTTTGTTACCCTTTTCTTAATAAATTCCTTGTTTAAAGGTTATTGACAATTTGTAAGTCTTGAAATATATTATGAAAATATTTTCTAAAAAGTTGATTTCTATTTGCAGGTCTACTAATCAAATATAAATTTACTCGTTTTGCTATAATTATGCCATTCATGGACATATTTTTAATTCTATCTTATGTGTTTGAGGTAAAGATACATTTTTTTAACATTATTGCAATTTTTTTTATTTTCCAAGTTGAAACTCTTCCTATAGTTAACCATCCTTGAAAAAAAAAGCAAGACCAAATGTAAAATATAAACTTTAAAATTCATTACATAGATTTTACTTTAAACAGAGACAAAAAACATTTTTTACATCTTCATTTTTAGATATAGACATAAAATCTTTGTATTTTATTTCTCCCACTAATACAAAAAGAAACTAAATATGTTACTGTCAAGGTATTCATTTAGATAATTTTTAAAGAATCTCAAGTTTCTTAGGATGTTTTCTCTTTCTTAAATGTTAAAATTGTGTTTATAATTGACGAACAATTTCTCAATTTTTAAAGAGAGTTGGCCCTATTTTGATCTCTTGAAAATATTTAGAATAGTCACTGATACAGTTGGATAAAATAAAAGTCAGTAACAATGATCAGCGGGAGACTGGATTAAAATTTATTGAGCAGATCCCTCTATTTCTATCGGCTTTCATTAGAAAAGGTAACAGAGAAGAGATTATAAAAGGTCAATCTGTGCATTCTTGTTTCAGCTATCATCCTACAAACTAGTGAGTGTCCTTTTTATGGTCTATTTAGTGCTACATTTTTTCATAATTATATGCATATTTTTGTGTGATTTCGCTGTTTAAAATGGCCCCCAAGCATGGTGCTGAACTGCTGCCTAATGTTCCTAAGTGCAGGATGACGTGATGTGCCTTTTGGAGATAATACACGTGTTAAAGAGGGTTTGTTCAGGGATGAGTTATAGTGTTGTGGGTCATGAGCATAATGTTAATGAATCAACAATAATATTGTTAAGTTCATTTAAACGAAAATATACATTAAAAAGTTATATATTAATTATTATATGAAAATTATAGTGACTTGCAGAAACCAAGCTTTGTATTTCTTTTAAGACTAATGGTTAAGTGTTCACTAATTTAGTGTTTGCAGAAATTTTATAGAACATACTGTCTGTGAATAACAAGAATTAACCTCACATTGGTGTATTAGTTTACTAGAGCTGCCATAACAAAATGGGTGGCTAAACAACAGAAATTTATTTTTTCACAGTTTGGAAGGCCAAAGTTCAACATTGATGACAGCAAGTTTGGTTCTTCTGAGGTCTATCCGCTTGACTTACAGATGGCTACTTCTTGTCATATTCTTACCTGGTATGTCTTCTGTGTGTATGCATACCTGGTATCTTTTGTGTGTCCAAATGTCTTCTTCTGATAAAAACACCAGTCAGACTAGAAAAGGATCCACCTTAATGGTCTCATTTCAATTTTATCACTTCTATAAAGGTCCTATCTCCAAATATAGCATTCTGAGGTACTGGTGATTAGAGTTTCAACATATAAATATTGGAGGAGACATAATTTAGCGCATAACAATAGGTATGTAGCAGCAGGCAATTATTCAGCCTTTTTTTGTGTGTGTGTTTGAGCAAGCTCTGGTGATGTTTTCTTACAGATACATTATTTCAAACAGAGTCTCATGGACATGAACAATAGACTAGTGGTTACCAGAGGGTATTGGGGAGGAAGAGGTAGATGGGGTAAAGGGAGTTAAATATGTGGTGACAAAAAGAAATCTAACTATGAGAGATGAACACATTTCCTATATATATATACCTTACTGTTTAAGTGTACAGCTGAAACTTATTAGATTTCATTAACCAATGTCACCATAAAAGAAAGAAATAAATAAAATTTAAAAAAAAGAAAAAGAAATTACCTTGTATTATCCAGATGGACCCTAAAACCATCACGAGTGTCCTTATAAAAGACAAGTTTAGGGAAATAACACACACAGAGCAGAAGCTGATGGGAAGACAAAAGTAGATGTGGCTACAAGCTAAAGAACACCAAAGAATGATGTTAGCCACCAGAAGATAGAAAAGACAAGGAATGGAATTTTCTCCCAGAGCCAACCAAGAAAGCCTACTGACACCTTGATTTGGGACTTTTGGCCTCCAGAACTGTGAGAGAATTAAAAAAAAAAAAAAAAAAAAAAGTTCTTAACTGCATACCTATAAGTATCTGAATTGACACGTTTTGAGTAAAGAACTCTATGTATAATAATTCCTATATTTATTTATATTTTATGGACAAATGTGAAATTAGAATATTTAAGTTATAGTTTTATTTCTAATTAAGTGTTTTGCATAATTTATGTTTTGGTAACTTTTATATATTCAAGATCTGAATATGGGAAATACAATGTTCAAAAAAAACCCAATATTCTTTGATTCTTGACTTCTTCCATCAAATTGCTAATCTATGTTACTCCTTTTTTTATAAAATCTCTCACAGATCTTAAATTGGCTTATATATTCTGTTGCAGGCATTCTAGTTCTCTAAATATTTTACAAATCCCTACCCAAACCTCTTGAGGTTGGCTTAAACTCAAACTGGTACTCTCGAGTTTGGTATCATTTCCTTCTAACCATTGTGGCCAACTACTATTAAAATTTTTAAATTAATGGGTGGAATCTTGAACAAAGTAGACTTTAGAAAAAAAATTTTTTACAGAACCTCTAAGGTTACAATTATATTTGACTTGTATTTTAAGTATTTTTTAATAGTACTTTATCTCAAGAAATTCAAGTTTATAGCTCTCAAATTTTTACAAGAGCACAAGAACCTTATAGAGCATTGAGCTTTAGAGTTTCTTTCTCTACTAAGCTTATTCCCTGGCTAATGCTCAAATACTTTTACTTTTCCCTGTTAAGAACAAAGTTCATGTTCCTTATGGTATGCCAAAAGGATTTGCTAGTTTAATTTCTGTATCAAATTTCAATCTATGTCAGCTCAATTTTCTGATTCTATCTCTTGGGAAAGTTCTTGGGATTTAACGCATGAATAGGATGAGCAACTATTAAATGCTAGCTTTTATTCCATAGGAGCTCCTGGTTCTTTTTGATATTATCTAATATGCTAAATGTCTTAAGTGGGAACATAAAAAGCCCCCACCAAAACATATTTTGTATTTGTACTCACTCTGAAAAGAAACCATGTCATTTATTCAGTTTTTCTCTTATTAAAGAAAATACATTATGGGGGTGGCTCCATAGTGTAGTGATTAACACATCTACTGTACATGTAGAAGGTCCTGGGTTCATGCTCCAGGTGGAGACACGGACCATACCTTGGATGCACCAGGCCCCCCACGTGTGCCAGGCCCTGGGTGCTCCAGACTTCCTGAGTGAGCAGAGGGTGCCAGGCCCCAGGTGCATGCCACAAGCTTGTGGGAGGAGACGCCCCGCCTTTAGAGGTCTAGTTCTTAAGGGGAAATGGCAACATTCATAGGGCAGGGGTGGAAGTGAAAGGAGTGTAATTAAAGAGAGGAAAAAATACATTTATTTTATTGTCTTTGTATGTTTGATAACAACCTAAGACATTCTCTGTTTAACATTTAATGCCTTTAAATTTTAATGTTCTTTAATTATCTTTTAAAATTAATATTTTTTAGATCATCATATAGTTACTTAACTTTAAATTGTATTTCTTTCATAATGTAAAATAATTCAGCTTGTTCTAATTACCTTGGTCAAGTTAGGCGTTATTTAATTTTCCATTATTTCATTTGTGATCAAGGAAATCAACCGTGCATTTAATACAACATTTTAGTGTGGAAATGTGAAATGATCTTCAATTCACTTCAAAACCTTTTGAAAATATATTAAATGTCAATGACTTGACTCTATGCAAATTTTAAATTACAAATATTAGCCCTTATAATATTGTGCCACATTCACAATTTTCTTACACATGAGACAGTAAACAATGTTTATTGTATAGTAAGCACTTGTAAATATCAAACGATCTTTGAAAAAACTTCTCCTATAGTTCTTCAGCTTATAGTCAGTCTTCAATCTGTTCCTTTTTAATATTAATAGCAAGTATTTAACATTTTAAGGTTTTTAAAAATGTGTCTATCTAATTGGTAATACTACTATAATTACTAATTAACACTCTGAATCCAGAGAAATTTATTTAATAAATCATGAACTGGCTGTGAAAATTTAATCTTTAAGACATATAATTGATTGCGTGGCATAGAGATTTTTAGTGAAGTTCAGTATTATAAGAAAACTGCTGTAAATAATCATGACCTCTCTGGAATTTTCAGAGTAACAAGGACATAGAGTTATTTTACCAGTCTATTATTTAGATTTTATTCTCCACTTGACCCAGTATGAGGAGGCTATGGATGTACTCTTTTTCTGATTTACTTCCTAACAAGCAACATATAAGTGCATTGCATAGCAACATTTTCTCAATGACATGAACAATTGTATCCAGACCTACTCAAATCACCAACTAGATAACACACTATTCTCTAATTCAAATTCTAGTAGTCCCAAAAACATTCCATCAGAGGTTAAGAAGGTGGTTCTAATGGGCATCTGGGCATATGAATTAACACTGCTTTGTAAGACTTTTGCAAGCCTCTTGACTTTTTGCAATTAAAAATAAGCAATATCAGCAGTAGTTTGAAAGATTTATTTCCTTTGACTTTTATATCAGTTTTTGTCAATTTAACCTATCTCTCTTCATTTAAGAAGTAACACCAACTATTATTTTACTAAATTTATTAAGGAGAATCTCTATAAATGTACTCTTTCTACTGATTTAAACTACCTTTTACACTAGATTATATCCTTGATGTAAAAGTCAATATTTTGCCATAAAAAATCTGGATATATCCCCTGTTATGCTAATATTGATAGATAAAACACTAAGATAGTCAATCTGATTCTAAAAATGTTTCAGCTTATAATTGTTTATCCAGTTCTTATATCTCATGATAACTAGTGTGTCGTTCACTAGCTAGCAGGTAATATAGGTAAAGATATTTTATATTTAAAAATTCAGAATTTTTTAAAAGAATTTAATATTTTTTTAAAATATGGTATTTGCCTTGTCTAATGGTAGTCTCAATTCTATAAAAGCATGTGTTAAAAGTATAGAATAATTATAAATAAAATATCATAAATAATCACTGGTTAAGTGGTAAATATTGCTTCAGTTCATACAGTTTACTTTATAAGGGTGTTTATGTAGTTTCTTTTACATTGTTATACATAATCTGCGAGATAGCCTAGTTTACATATTTACTATTTAATTCTGTTAAGGAATTTATTTTTAAGTGACATAATAAAATGGAGCACATATTTCAAGATAAATATAAAAAGTGGCATTGGTTCTTCTCTGCCCCCATCAGTTACTTCGATACCCACAAATCCAATTACAGAATCCAATTACAGAAGCTAGCTTGAGGAAGAGGAGACCTTTGAATAACTTACAGTGATTTCTTTGCTTTAGAAAACACTCTTTTACTCTTATAAATACTCAAGTCATTCTATGGCTTTAACCTTTAAAACTTTATAAAGTGGAATTATTTCAGGTTCTAAGATTCTTTGATTTTATAAAAATTTACAGGAAACACATGTCAATGGCCAGTACTACAGAAAGCTTTGGTATTGATTCGAAAGGTTAAATAACTTTTTCTCTAAGAGCATAGAGGTGTGGTGTTTTAACATTTATGCTCTTTACAGAGTAAGATTCCATGACATTCTGTGTAAAGAAAATTGAAATGCACTTCAATTTCATTATATTTGACTTATTTTTATTTAAATTGACTAACATTTTGGCCATTTAAAAAATGCTCAAGATTCAAAGATTGGGTTAGTCAAAAATTTATTTATTTATTTTACTCTAGATGAACTAATTCTAACAATTACACAAAATTAGTAATCCAGTTTCCACTGTTAAATCAGGCTAATAGTAGTACATAATTCGTAGTATTGTGAAACTTAAATGGATTACTAAAATGAAATGCATTTATAACAGTGCGTAGCAAGCAGTGAGTACTATATAGGGTTAACTTTTATCATCATCATCACCATCGCCATCATTATCATCATCATCACCATCAGCATCATCACCATCATCATCATCATTTTTAATTCATATTGTTTTTCTTGAATTTATAAAAATAGTTACACACAAAATTGGAATAGAGCATAGACTGTTCATTCAATTTCTTGGTTACAGTATCCAAATCATGTCTTCCTCTTTATTCTTCCCACCATTGCCTTCCTTTTCTGCATTTTTATCGTATTTGCCATTGTCTAATGAGCTTCAAAAAGTAAGAAAAACTATTTGAGATAAACTATGAGATTCCTGTTTATATGTGTTCTATTTACCATTTTTCCTCTGTACTTCTATTATGTCTGGATTTTAAGAGGATCCAATCTATCGCAGGCCCTGAGATGGACTCTCTACTGCCTATCTTTCATAGATATCTTTGGGAGTTGGTTTTGAGAAGTTCCATAAATCCTCCCTTTTTTTAATTTAATTTTTTTGTTAAAAAAATCATATAGATTTCAAGTGTACAATAATACATCATTGCATTGTGTGTTTACCACCCAAAGTTAAATTTCCTTCCTCTCTTTTTATAGTCGCAAATTCCAGAAAAGTCTGAAAGTGCGTGTGAATAAGTATTGTAAAAGTACTGAATTGTCAAACATATCAACACATCTACCTTATTTATAGTGACACTTCTTTGTAAGAATTACCAATGAGATTTTGTTTCTTGCTCTTCATAAGCTTTTGTTTTTTAATATCTTCAGTTAATGTTCTAAATTATACCATGTAGTCTTGATCATTATTTTGGTTATTTATTCATTCATTTATTTACTCACTTATTCATTCAATAAATATTAGTTAAGTTCAGACACTGAAGAGAAAGTGATATGCAAGATAATACTTATGTAGAAAGAATAATAAATTGAAGGCAAAAATAAATAAAAATTAGTAAATAAATAAGTACTATAAAATTTTTATAATATACTAGATAATATAGTGGATAAATTAATTTGGAAGGGAAGCCACAGAATTCTTCTTTGAGGAGGTAATATTTAAGTTGGAACCATAACATTGAGCAGAAGTTAGCCCAACAGAGATGGAAGGGACAGTAATTCTTGACTAAGGAATAGAATGTTTGAAGGCTTTTCGAGCAGAGAAGTTACAATTGATTTTAGCAAATAAAAGCAAGTATGTGGTGAACAAGAACAATTGGGACAATGTTGGTTGGTAAAATTGGAGAAATAAGCCATAGTAAACTCCAACCTCGATAGCAGATGGTCTTGTTTTATGTTTCATGGATACAGAAAAAAAAAAAAAAAAAAAAAAAAAATAACTTTTTTTTTCCCCATCATACATATAAATTCATACCCATTATTATTTCCCATCATACATATAAATTCATACCCATTATTATTATTTCACTTCTGGCCTCAAAGGATAAAACATCCCTCTTTCTGTGTTTGAGACAAAGTCATTCTCTATCTGTACTTCTTTTCTTTCTCCTGGATGAGTCTTAATCATTTCCCTTAACTCATTTTTATTTCTTCAAGATTTTCTACTTATTGTGCTTCTATTTCTAAACTTTCTACATTAAAAAAAAATACTTATGAAGAACCACTGGCTTTGAAACAATTCACATTTGTAACATCCTGAATGCCAGAATATCTGGCTAACAATTTTAAAATATCAGAAGACTCAAAGTAGCACTAAAATAGTTAACTGTAATTACAACCAGTGGTGTACGGGAGTTGGCTCCCGCAAAAGCCAATTGTGTCCGTGGCCTCCCAACTCTGCCTTCAGTGAAGTCATGTTGGTAGCTTGAAATATGTTTACTAGTACAATACTGATTATGATATAACATTTGCTCAACATTAAAATAATTCACATTATCAAAGGACACATCCCATAAGTACCTTATTCAATTAGCTTTATACTTTAATCATGATCTCTTATAAGATGAGACTTATTTTGTTTAAATTTTCCTTTATATTTCAATATTCCTATTCTGATGTGTATCTAGTTGTACCTCAGTGTATGTTTTATGATATGACCTTCTAGTTCAATGTTCTGTGTGATTGACATTGTTATAATAACATTCATGTAGATATATGTATTTTATATAATGTGTGTATATACACATATATATTTACATATACAGTGACTCGCACTTGAAGAGGCTATTGAAGAAAAAGTTTGAATACAAAAAAAACAAGTTGAGAAACATGGACCTTAGGTTTTGTCCCATCTACCTACCATGATAATATTCTTCCTTACTCTGTTAGACTTCATTGAACACTTCACCTGTAGTCATTATTACTGTATACTTAGCAACCAGTTTTTCTTAATATTCTTGCTTATTTCCAGAACTTGCTTTCACTTTCAATTAGGATTTCAAAATGTAGCTTTATTACCACTGCCATTATTCATTCAAGTGACCCATTCAAGTATTCCCAATGCCAATCCATGGAGATTTTGAAGCCATTGATCCACCAATATGATAATAATTCATAAGAAGCCTTTGATTTCATTTCATGCTTCTTTGGCCTCAAGGTCTTCCACATTGCAAAACATACCAACATAGATCCGTTCATATACAATCCATCAAAAAGACCACATCAATTCTATCTTCAAAATACCTTAGGTGGCATAAATAATAGTATATGTTCAAACTTATTCATTCTTCTCTGAATTGACAGGAAGTCTATGTTTTCCAGACACTCACTACATTGCATTCATGTAAGATCATTAACACTGAATTCTGGCCAATAGAAAATAAGTAGAGGGATGATACCTTTACTAGGTGTGACTTCTACAATGCTTCAAATTTTATTCTTAATATTTGGTAGAAGAGAAATGCTCTTGAGTTGTTAGGGCCTGAAATGGAACCTTTAGAATTTTTAGTTGTAATTTAAAGAAGACTCCCCCCAACACACACACACACACACACACACACACACACACACACAGGATTCCTATCTGCACATGCATATTCATTGCTCAATATGACATAAATCTTTACTGTACTGAGACACTAAGATGTGAATGCTGTTTATTATAGTGGGTAGTGTTTACCCAAATAAAAAAGTTAGTCCCTAGAAAATTTACTTTACTGTATCTACTTTAATAAAGTAAAGGTAGCATAGCTAAATTATATGGCATTGGCTTAGCTGCAAGACGGCTGGCAAAGAGACTGACACCAAAGACTGAAAAGATAGTAGCAAAATGTGTGATATAACTGTCACTTCTGGAACATGTGCCTGCTGGCTAGCATCTGTAGAGTAGAGATCAGAAGACAGAACTTAAAAGTGTTTATTGCCTGGTTGTTAAAGGTTTTAGAACAGAAAAAGATGAGTTCAGAAAGGACCTGGCCAATTTGCAAGCAAATATGTAAAGAAATATAGGTGGGTTAAAAAATTTAGAGCCTTGTAGGGCTAGAAAAGGTGACAGTTGATAAATTCTAAAAAATAGATGTTGTGCTTTAAAAGGGATTGTAGTGACTAGGTCTCAGAAACAGCATTTTGGTGAAATAAAGCAACTCAGGTGAAAATAGGTTCAGAATAAGGTCTTTCTTCCTACTCTTCCACATAATCTTAGAATAGTCACCATTAACTTGAAAGAGAGCTATGAGATTGAGAAAGCAAAGTAAAGCAGGCTTGAGAAAAATGTCGGGCAAAGAAACAGATGGGTGATTAATAGCACATAGAACTCTCTGAAACGAAATAAATCAGATGCCTGCTCCATTTCTGGAAATATTTTATTAACAAACAAACTATGGTCCTGAACTCAAAAATTTTTTAACTTTCCAAGGCTAAAAACAATCATTGTCACCCACCCTTCTACTTTGTCCAAGCAGGAACTGTTTTCTGAAAGCTATATAGTCACTAAGGAGTGCATATTCTCTAATACCGATTTCAGGTGTAGCCAAGAAAGATAATAGAAACGAAGGAAAATACCAGAGTGTAGAAAATAAGGCTCATGAAAAAGAGATCAAAGGAGTTAGCCAGAAGTATGGAGATTTGGGACATGTTCAGGGACTCTTCTGCATCTACTATGAAGACGAACTCTCAGAGGAGACCCATGTAGAAGCATTTCCTAGAACATTCACTTAGGGCTTTTTCTGAAAATAAATAAATAAATAAATAAATAAATAAATAAATAAATAAATAAATCGGTTGAATTAGCCACAGATATTTGGGGGATGTGGGTTGTAGGTTGTAGCACTATAGTGAATATTGTGATGTACAATCCAAATCTTTTCTTCTAGACCCTCTTAAATCCATTGTTCCCCAATTTCTAGGACTATTTGTTACTGATGGCTATAGGCATCTCTCTTTCTATGAACTGACTTCTATCAAGGAAGCTGCTTTATCCAGGTCTGTCTCCTCCACAGGGCAACACGTATCAAACAACTATATCAAACAAATAAATCAATCAGATACAAGTGTCAGGTCCATTGTCTTCATTTGGATAATTCCAAAGTGTTATCCAATTCCAGAGCACCCATGAAATTGGCTGAGGCCTCTGTAGCAATTGCATCAAAGGCCAACTACTCTCTCTGCCCAAACCTGCTTCTTTTACACCCTTAGATGTGCTCCCCAGCTTTCTAAATTCAGATCTTTATATCAGGGTCTCCTTCAGGGAAACTAACCTTAGAAAATAGCTCATAATTTTCACTTTAACTTAATCTTAGTTACTTGTTTATTTAATACATATCTCAAATTACCGTCTTTTTGCCATATTCAATGCCATCACCCTAATCCAAGCTACCAGCCTTTCTTAGAGTACTACGCAACCTTTTGACTGGCCTTTTGTTCACTCTTGTCCCTTTTCAAATACTTCTATTGTAAATTATACCATATGATTGCCTTCACTTAAAAACCAATAAAAAATTTTATATTTCACTTGGAATAAAATTCAGTCTTTTACGTGGCCTAAGAAGTTTGGCATGATTTGGCTCAAGCCTGTCTTCAACCTTATCTTTTCCACTTTTTGTCTCCATTATGATCTAACCATGGTGGACTTTAGGTTCTCAAGCACGTCATGCCTTTCCCACCTTGAGGTATTTTTATCCACCACCTGCTTAGCAAGAGAATCTCTTTCTTTCCACCACATTTCACATACTTAGGTCCATTTCTTTACATCTCATCAGGGAGATCATTTATGAGAGCCCCACTTAATTCGATTTTTTATCTTAGCTCTTTGCTGATTTAATCTATTCATTTTATCTTATTTCATTGTTTCATTTATTCATTGTTTTCATTAAATTTAATGTATATACCTGTCTTTTCCCCTTTAATGCACATTTTGATGATGTCAGGCAGGAACCATATGTGTCTTCTTTATTATTTTATTCTCAGCATCCAGCACAGTGACTGTACTAACCACTCAAAACTGCTATTACATTAAATTTACACAAAACTGTTTGACAAAAGTAATAGTTAATCTCCTAGTTAACAAATTTAATGTTTATATTTCAATATTTTTCAAAGCTGAAATTCCTGGATGCTCCTTTTATAAAACTCTTTCTTTTATTGCCTATTTGACATCTCTATATCATGACTCTTTTTCTAGCTTTTTTGATAATTACCTCCTGTTTTACTTTGTGTACTCCTTATCCATTGGCCAAAATACTGTTTTCATGGTCTTTCAATTATCTTTTTTTAAATTTCACAATCACAAAATTTTACATACTACCAGTTTGTTTAATCCTATGTATCTTTATGTTTCTAGGTATCTTCTATGTAGCAAAGACTAATGGCTTACTCACTCAGCATCAATTCCAAGTCACATGAGGTTTTTTGGCTAATATTTGTTTCAGAGGACAGAAAGCTAATATATTCAATATCTCAGTCTCTTGTAGCAAGAGAAGGACCAAGTAGCATAATTTTGGATAAAGAAGTATAGATAGAAATTCTTGGGGAGGAGTTTCTTCACACACACACACACACACACACACACACACACACATGAAAAGGTGCTTCACATCTTGTCCTTCATTCTACTTCCTTCTGCTTTCCTGGAACAAGTATAACCTCTGAATTTACAGCAATCATCCTATGACTATAAGTAGTAAGGGAATTTGAAAAAGCCTAGGTTCTCAGTAGCAATATAGAATGCCATATCCCCCTTGAACTGCCAATTTTAAGACTTAGCCTAATCTATTGAAAATATGCATCTACTTGTTTAAGGAAAGGTTTTCTGTTAGTTATAGCTAAATAAAAAGCTAACAAAATGCTCTCTTCAGGTTCATACTAGCATATTCATTAGTGTATGTGACATCTCATATGCATCTAAGGTCCAGAGATTTAATACTGAACTGATTTTACAACTCATCTATCCACAAACATTTAGTTTCTCTTCTTGACCTGGGTATCTTCATTACTGGTACTGTTTTTGTTGTTGTTGTTGTTGTTTTGTTTTGTTTTGTTTTGTTTTGTTTTGCATATAGTAACAAATGTTCTGTCTTTCTAGACTCAGAAAACTCCCTTATTCCCTATATTCAATTGGTACTTAAGTCTTGTTAAATATATTTGTACTTGGTTCCCTTCTTCCCACCCAGGTTAGCACTGTCCTGTTTCAAAATCTTAACATTTCACATTAACATTGAATGTGTTTCGTATTTACCTTTAGTATGCATCATTCACATATTTGTCATTCTAATTCATCACCCACATAGTTAAAAAGAAGTGACTTTTTATAAAGCAGAAATTTTGTTTGTATTTTTGCTAGCATTATATTTTTCATTATAGCTCAAAACTTATCAGAACACCTTCACCTGACATTTAATGACTTTCATGATCTATGTTTAACTTTTTCTGAATTTATCACCTGTCACTTTATTCTTTCCATATAGTGAGATATATATATATATATATATATATATATATATATCAATTATTTTTTTCCCTAAAATCTAATATGTGATTCCATAACTACATGCCTTTTTTCTTGTCTTTTTTCCTATTGTTTTTGGTTCTCTTTACCTTGTTTTCTGATTAGACTATCGTTCATTATTAATCCTTCAAAAACTAATGCAATTTGTAAGTTCTCATTTATTGAGCCCACACATCTCCTCTTGCATAGACATAATTACTTCCTCCTCTGCATTATCAGTGTGTGTCTATTTGTTGTCATTATTGGTTTATTTGGTGCACTCTCTCTGTCTTGAATAAGTCAGTATTTTTTTGTATCGAAAGAGATAAAGCAGTTAGCATCCATTAGACCACCCACTCTCAGGGTTTTACATAGAAAGAGGTAGTAGTGTCTTGCTTACCTCAAGTCATTTTTACTAATAAGATTAAACAATCTAGTGCTGTAGAAATACAATCTAGTGAAACATCTTTCTAAGGTATAAGTGCAGGGTGTTATATGAATGCATATCACAGTAGTTTAAAGTTGCCAGAAATAGAAAAAAATGTCCTGTCATTTAAGTTGAGAATACAAGGAAGGAAGGAAGTTTCAAGTACATGTTTTAGATGGTCCCAAACCATGGAGTTAAAAACAGACTCAGAAATGACTAAGATATTGAAAGAGTTGGGTGTGAATAAATATTGAGAACAAACAAGAGAGTGGTAGAAGAAGGTTATAGATAGATGAACAAAGACAAACTCTATCAAGCCCTGTTAAAAATATTGGACTTTCTCTTAAAGACAATGGAAAACTACTGTAAGATTTTAAGCAGATATGTAATAGAATTTAGTAAAATATCCAAAGATAGTTTTTAAATTATGACTTAGAGTAGGCAGTAAAAAGGAGTGAGTGACATTTAAAAGGTAATATTAATGAGGCTGTGGGAATGAGAATAAAAATGTTGCATGTTTTCGGCTTCAACATATACTGAGGACAGTTGTACAATTTAATGATATACCTTATAAGGAATTCAGAAGGTGATACACTAGTTTAGAAATGTTACTGTATTTGAAGTGTGTGCAGCAAGTTGTGGATTTCTTAATTGCTAGGTATGCTGGTCTAGAGTTCAGCAGAGAGATCTGAGTTTAAAATATTTGATTTGAGTTGTCTGTGTCCAGATCATCATGAAATCCATAAGTAAAAAATGAATAGCTATCCTTGGATGAAAAAGTAGAAAGAAACAGGAAGAGAGAAGAAAGTAAGATGAAAAAAAGCCCTTAGATACAGACATAAATTTTTGAATTAATCTTTAAGAATCAGTTAGGTGAGTAGATACTGGCAAAGAAGTCTGAAAAAAAATGAGCATGAGAATTTGGGGAAACTTGGATTATGGAGTATTGTGGAAGAAAATATAAAATGGTATCATAAAACAAAATAGCATGAACAAATAGGTCAACTGCTGGTGTATATAAGTGATGAAGTGTCCGTTGGATTGAGTGATATGGTGGTTAGAGACTTCAGTGAGAACAGACTTAGTGAAGAAGTAGGATGGAAATGTTAAGTAATGAGTTGAGGATGAGTCAGCCAAAACATTCAATACAGAAAATCTGTTCAGTAAGTGTGGTACTTTGAGAAGGAAATTGGGTGAAAATAAAGTGTGTGTCTGTCTGTCATCTGTCTTTGTGTAAAAAGGAAAAAAAGAAACATTGCCAGAAATTCTGGGTTCTGCTTGGTTAAATGTGGTGAATTTTTTATTTTATCACTCATTCCTGCGTCCTTCTAGAACATAAGCATGACCCTATCCCTTCCAATAGGATAAACAAGGTAAATTACTCTTCTTATGTAGGAGAAGAGCCAGTGGACACTTGTGAGTGGAAATTCAGTGATGGTATCAGGGCTGAAACCGCAGGAGCAGTGCTAATAATTTCTTAATGTAAGCGTACATGGAATTTCATGTGGGCATCATCTTACGCATTATAATTAGTATATTTTGGGTTCTTTAGCACTATAACAATATTGTCTGTGTAATATAATTTGTTTACCCTTAAAATTATAGTTTATCTCCACATGACACCTAATATAATGTTAGAGTAGAGAGATAACAAATTATATATTGAGGCAAATTGAAACTCTATTATGGTGCGGAACCCAGGAAATGAGTGAGATGCGTATGAAGCTCTGCATCTAGATGTGGAGAAGAGAAACCCTTTCCTCTACAAATGTCTGACAGCTGGAGACACTATTCAACTTTCTGACAATTACTTCAAATGCCACAATTATACCAAATTGAGAGATAAAAAACTGAAATAAATTTCATAGTGAAAATCAGCTTCAGGAACGATCTCTATCTCAAAATCCCAGAAGAAGCAACTTTATTTTTCTGAATATAATAAACCTAGGAACAACAGTTGATATTGCCATAAAATTATTAGACATTTCCATGCTTTATTTCAATTAACTAATAGAAAAGATTAGGTCTTTTCTATTCCCGAACTCAAAAGTTGACATTCACATTCCATAGACAACCTTATTTATTCAGAGGTTTTCTTCAGGTCCATATCAACACTCCTGCACTCTATTATTATAAAATCTGAAGTCAGGCCATCTGGACATCATATAGAATTTCATATTTATCTATCATGTTGATAACATTGTGCTGAACAGGAAAGATGAGCAGGAGGCGACTTGAATGCTGTAGTCTTGGTAAGACATGGGCTCAGAGGATGGCAAGGAAATCTCAGAAAGATTCAAGACATAGCACTTTAGTGAAGTTGTTTCAGTTTCAGTGGTGAGGAGTATGCCAGAGCACACCTGCCAAAGATAAAGGTCAAATTGCTGCCTCCTGCATCTACTATAGAGAAGGAAGAACAAGGTCTGATAGATGCTGTGAGTCATGAGGGCACTAAAGGAGAAAGACACATTTTTGTAGAATTGGATTTCCTTCTTATCCCATTTTTATGTGATGTCCATCAAAATATGCACTTGGTTATTTAGTAAAAAACAGAAATTAAAAAAATCAGTATGCTCATGGCTGTACATCAGTTACCTGTGTAAAATAACAAATTGGGATGGAGAAAGAAAACTGTAGTAAAGTAGTCATGATAACATGGTATCAAATTATTTATTAATTAAGGATGTACATTGTTTGCAGGAACAAAATTGTAAAAT
This sequence comes from Rousettus aegyptiacus, assembly GCF_014176215.1. Classification (NCBI taxonomy): domain Eukaryota; kingdom Metazoa; phylum Chordata; class Mammalia; order Chiroptera; family Pteropodidae; genus Rousettus; species Rousettus aegyptiacus. Next base: position 31,436,081 of record NW_023416286.1, read on the forward strand.
ATTATTTTTTTATTATCCACTATTTTCTGCTACCATAACATATTAATTATTTCTTCACCCTCCATTTCCAACTGTGTTGTTGTCTCTGTTTCATTGATTTACTTCCCCTCAAATGCAAATCTAATCTGTCTCATTAGAATCCTGTCATTCACAGTAGATTTTCATTAGTTTACTAACTGGTATATGCCTCTTGGTCTTAAACTAAACCATATAACCATTCAGCCCTGCCACCTGCAAATTAATATGATTGTATCCTTTGTCTTGAACCCTTTCTTGTTTTTTCATTGGCCATGACAAGCATTAGAGTCTTCTCAGCTGCGGGTTGGAAACGACCAATTTCCAATTAAATCAGGACACTAGCAGCACAAAGAGAAGCAGAAAACAGGCTGTAGTGGAGGAACCTACTTATCTTATCCTTGTAAGTATTTAAATTTTTGCCGGCAGCCCTTGAAAATATTATATTTGACATTAAATTTGATAATTTTGCTAAGATATAAGTTATATTGGCATTCCTGGTCAATTTTAATTTATTCTAATATAATTTTTTCTTTATCTTTAATTTCTTTCCTGACTTTGATCAACTTTCGTTTTTTTTTTTTTTTCCTGCTGTTTTTCTTTTTGGTACATGTCTGTTCTTGGTTTATGCATGTCTGATTATATTTGTGTGTGTATTTGTTTATCTCTATATGATTGTTTAAAGATATCTAATTCAGTTTGGAATGTGGAATTATATATTTCTTATGCTTCTGTTTTATTTTTAGTTTGTCTATGTACTCTAGAGAGTTATTTTTTATCAGTTAAAATGCTATAACTTATATTTCCTGTTTTTTTCTTCCTTGCAGTATGATTTCATTTAGTAACCTTTAATAATTATTTTATTTATATATATATGATCGAGAGAAGGCCCTCTCTGTGATGTAGCAATGTTCAGTTTTCTTACTAGATGAACTTGACAGTGGTGGGCAAAAGAAGAAGAGGCATTTTGGAGAATTTTATTTCTCTTTGATTTCTGCAGATTTTTAAATTTCTCTCCTTTTTGACCTTTTTTTTTTTCACTGCCATGTATTCAAGGGACACTCTTCTCTCTTTATCTGCTTTTACCTCAGAAGCTCTGCATAGTCAAAGCTGTCACTTCAATCCCTCTCATTTTTAACACTCTTCCTCATCGTCATGGTTGTGTACTGCATGTCCCAGACCTGTCTCAACAATTTTCATGCTTAGCTATGAACTTTTGGAGACTTACTTTTTCAGTGTTTTGCCTATAACATTTATTTCCTCTCCTCTTTCAGGTGCCCTCTCTTAAACCTCTCTTGCCTTGCTCTACACACCTATAGGTTTACCATGGCAAAGAGAGCTCTATTGGGATTTAGAATTTATTTCACTACTCATAGATAATTTGGATTTTGTGATGTTTCCTGTCTCCTAATAATCCTGAAGGTGAGAGTCGTGTATGGTTTTATATGTACTCCCTATTAAATTTATGTTCTCTGGGGAGGATATTTGAAAAAATTTGGATTAAAGTGGTTACCATCATTCTTCAGTTCTAAAGCTCCCTGTTTTCCTATCACCTTGCTATTCACCTTGTAGTTGCCTTTTTCTGTGTTTTATTTTTTCACCTTTTTGGCCTTAGAGTTTTCTTATTTATTGATTTGAACTCTCTTTACATTAAAGAAACTAATCCTTCATTTTTAGTTGCTGTAGCTGTGTTTTAACAACTTGTATCCTTTCTATTTAAATTGTCTAGGTTATGATTCACTGATTATTATTAAATAGCACTTGACTGAGTAGTAACCTCTTGAAGATTAAATTTTTTGAATGGTAACTGTGGTAAAAATGTAAAATTTAGGTTCCATTGAGTACTCATTACAGAGTCAAAAGGCACTAATTTTTCCCTCAGTGTATTACTTTGATTATATTTCCTTAAGTTTTAGAATCTAGTATAATTGCAAAATAGTCTGTACTTTTTGGGATTTATCTTTGAGTTGAGAATTGGTTATCAGCTTAAAAAAATTCTTAATAATCCCATTTTTCTTTGCTCCTTATTTTGTTATACAATGTAGTTTTATTACTTCACACAAAAAAAATGACAAAGTTTTGTTACATTTTTAGGTTTTCTCTGTGGTCTAGTTTAAAAAATTCTTTTTCCAAAAACTACATGACCAGTTGACAAATGTGCGTTTGTTGGAATTAGGATATATTTATTAAATAAGGCCTATGATTTTTGTATTATAGTCATTCAATATTATTTCCCTAGGTAGAAAATCTACATAATCTAAATTATATTAGGCTTTGGATGATTAAAAAAAACATTTATTGACCTCTCCTCCTTTTTTTATGTGTTCATTGGATTTTTACTGAGCATCCCTCTGACACAAGAGCTATGTTGGGTTGAGGGTGAAAACATAGGTAAAATCAGACATTTTTTTGGACCCTGTGTTCTTCACAGACTAGTGGATAATCATACAGTTACATTTATCAACTGTAATAATGTTTTCCTGAGAAGATGGAACAGAAATCTATAGAGGCTTTCTTGAGAACAGCATATTTGAACCGATATGTTATATCTGTAAAGATTAAAGGTGGTGGTGACTTGTGAATATTGTAAGCAGAAGTAACAATTAAAAAAAAAAGTCCTGGTTGTGGGTACTAAAAGAAAAACCTGATGAAGAGAATGAGGAAAACTTAGAGGAAAATATTGATACATAAGACTGAACAGGTACGTATAGGGTTTATATGGGTTATATAATGTTGTTTTTCATGTTAGGGATTTTGGGGCTTCAGCATAAGAAAAACGGAAAGCTGCTTAAAATTTTAAAGTAAAGAATTGGTCTAATATTTTACTTTCAAAAAGATAGCTCTGACTACAAAATAATTTCTCAACTACAAATCTCTCATGCACACGAACAAAGGAAGGAAATGTTGTCCAAGTGCAAATAATAATATAATTTAGAAATATCTTATATAAAAATAATTAATAAGAAAAATCCAGAAAACCAGTTGCTTGTATGGCAGTGAGAAAACTCCATAGCAGAGGTCAAAAAGAAATACTGTTTATACTTAATGCAGTGGTCAGAGAAATATCAAAAGTAAACAAGGAAAAAACTGCTTAGAATAAATATATTTCAATGGATTGTAGTTTGTGGGATGAAAACTGAAGTGTTATTTAATATAGAGTAATAATCAAAGTCAGACATGGGTGAGATCACAGACTATAGTGAGAAGAAAAGCTCTAAGGGAGTATATTATAAGGAATCTAATATTTAATGGCCTGAAAGGACAAAAGGAAGAAGTTATCAGATAAATAGTAGAAATATCAGGGGAGACTTGTTCTTGAAATCTTAGAGGAGAGTGTATTTATAGAAGAAAAGCTTAATAATAGAGAATATTTTAGGATCAAATGTAGAAATTTGATAATGGACAAAGAAAAAAGATTTTAAGAAATTATTACTAATTATACAGTATTACAACATTGTTCTAATATTTCAGAACATTACAAAATAAAATAAGGTAATGGCAATGCTCAATGATATTAGGCATTACTGAGAGTCTGAGTTCGGTGATGATTGGACAGTGTCTTTTGCGTTTAACCACAGAGAGGTAAAGATCTGCTTTAACGCAGCGATGAGAGAGAAAAAAGATATTGAGTAGGAATTAAAAAGAAAAAAAAATACTTACTGAAAATGGCAAGAAGAGATAAACTCTGAATAAAACTTTAACACAAAAGAGGGAAAAAAGTATTTGTTTTGTTGTGTTTTTAGTCAAAAAAAAAAAAAAAACCCCAATTATCTTTAAAAGCTGATGGACAGAATCGAGCTGGGAAGGAGAATAATAATTAATAATGTGGCCAGGTTATTGAATAACTCATTGGGATGTAAACATGAAATAATTTTATTTTGCACTGACACTGCCTTTTACCAGACTATGTAAAATCTAGATTTCCCACTGAATTTGGGGTTACTTAATGACAGCTTCCTCAGATTCCATAAATTTCATACCACTTTCAATTACTATTAAGTCTTAATTCTGTTTATTTCCAAAACTTCAACCACAAACTTGACAAATTTTGGCTCTTGGCTAATTCCCAGCCAAGCTTCATCTGTGGGCTTACTATTGCACAGAGGTAGTATGGGAGCAGGATCTCACAGTGGGGTGCCTTCATCCCTTTCTTCTCGTTGGAAAAAAAAAAATGTCCTCTTACATAATTATCATATTGCTGGTAGGGAGACATTCTTTGTCTGAGACTAGTTCATTCATCCTTCTATTTGATGTTGATGGATTTTGCTTATGTGGAGGCCTCCATTAAGTTTGTATTCATGCCCTCTTGAGGGGTACTCAGTTTTATCCATCTTCCTGACTATTGGGGATCCAGCCACTACTCTTTTCACTTGCAAAGATGTGCCCTCAATACTTCCATTAGTTGGATATTCCATCATTTGCCCAGCAGCCGCCTGGGCAGGCCCATTAGTTTAGCCCACAAATTTAGAAATGACTCTGAGGTCTTCTACACCCTTATGGGTTACAGAAAATAGACATGATACAGGAATTGTCCTTACTTCTTTTCAGGCATACTTAGTCTTGGAGCCTTAAAGCTCTGTTGGCACTTATATCATAGTGCTTCCTTCATTCAGAAACCTAGCAAAATGGACTTCCATCATTATATTCAAGTATTTACTCAGAGCTTTGGGAGCCTGTAGGAAAACTCTCCACATCGTTCCCATATTTGAAGATGGTCTGAAAGAAAGCTGCATCATGCTCCGAGCTTCCCAGAACACTTACCCACGATCTCCTTGAGCACAATGTGCCCTGATGGTGACACCAGGGTGAGCATGTACATCCAGCAATTCTGCACCCGGTTGTAGAATGAAATTTGTATCTCTTACTTTGGCAGGGGCTTGTCAAACATTCAAGTGGTTATTTTGGCACTCCTTTTAACTGGTTTCAGGGAAGAGTGAGCCTCTTTCCCCTGCTCTAAAAGAAAAAGCTACAGCAGGACAGAAGGAGTAGCGCAGTAATTTGTAGAAATGGGTCAGTTTAACAAGCCTTTTTAGGGGATTGCTGTTCCACCTACTAATGTCAAGCTAGAAGCCTTCTTTCTTGTATGGCCCTCAATGCTTTTCTGTTTCACCACCTTGGGCCTCTTTACCTATACCCAATGGTATGCTGATAAATCAATATGTTATGTGGTAGGGGAAAGCTTTTAGTATTTGTGAATTTTTGTGATGTATATGTGCTACTGTATCCTCTTTCAAGCTATCAATGCGATGTCATTAAGCAGAGTTAGAAAAAAAGACACACAATTGGCTTTCAGGAGACAGGACATGTACACCATTGCCTGGAGCTGTGGAACAGCAAGGAAGTTGAATAGTTATATTAATTGTAAAATAAACCAAGATGTTAAACATATAGTCAATGATACCAATATTGTGTTTGTTCATGGATTAAGATCTTAAAGTTTTCAATTGGGAGTTCTTTGAATAAAGCTAAAATAATTTTGAAAATATGATAGCAAGAGAAATATTGATTGAAATAGCCTTTTATTTTTTTATAAGTAAATTTTAAATTTAGTCGTAGTAGTTTAACATAATCTGTGGGTACTGTTCCTCTAACAAAGACTGATTTATATGTTATATGTATGAATATTTGAACGGCTTTATTAAGATGTAATTCACATACCATCCAATTCATTTATTTAAAGTATGAAATTCCGTGGGTTTTAGTATAGTTACAAAGTTGTGTATATGTCACCATAATTAATTTTATATAGTTTTCATTGTATACCAAAACAAACAAACAAACAAATCCTGCTCCCCTTAGCAATCACTTCCAATCACCCTATCTCCCCTGGGCAACCAATTATCTAATTTTTATCTCTGTTGACATGCTTATTCTGAACCTTTCATATCAGTGAAATTATACAAGGCAGTCCCTTTACGACTGGCTTCTTTCACTTACCATGTTTTCAAGGTTCATCCATGTTGTAGCATATATCAGTAACTTACTCATTTCTAATGGCTGAATAATATCCCACTGTATGCATATACCACAATTATTTATTCATTCATCAGCTGATGGACATTTGTTTTGTTCCCAATTTCAGCTATTATGAGTAATGTGCTCCGAATATCTGTGTACATTTTTTTATGTAGATGTGTTTTTATTTCACAATGAGTGAAATTTCTGGACCATATGGTAACTCTATGTTTTACAGTTTGAGGAACTGCCAGACTGTTTTCCAAAGCAGCTACACTTATTCCTATCAGAAATATGTGGAGATTCCAAGCTCTCCACAACCTTGCCAATACATGTTGTTATCAGCCTTTTTGATTATAGCTGTCCTGATGTGTAAAAAGTTTATTGCATTCTGGTTTTGATTTGCATTCCCCTAATGGCTAATGAGTGTGTATATAATTTTATATTAATGCATAACTGTGTTAATATTATATATACCTTATTTTTAATGCCATCTCCATTTTCCCTTTTTTTCACGTGGCTACACTTGTCCCCCTCTTTGCCCTAATACCTATATCTGCTCATTCTTCCTAGTTTTGGCTACCTCAACTTTACCCATATTGAATGTAAGCTTTCATATTTATTATCTGTTTGTATAATCGTCTAAAAGTATACATATATACATATGTTTATATGATTATATACAAGCTCAAATGCTTTGTCATATCACACACGTGTTTCTGCATATCATATTCTTCACTAAATAATTTCTAATTTAAATTTATCCAAGTCAATTAATATAGAATTCATTATTTTAAATATCTTTATGATGATCCATGATTTGAATTACCATAATTTTTCCAATGATTGCCTTATCCATGATATTAGAAAGCCTTTTTTTCCCTTTGATTTTTTTTTTCTTTTTAACAGTGCTATAATGATCATTCTTATATGTATATCTTATGGACTAAGGCATTTATTCCAATGGATTGGGTTCCAGGATAGCATAACTGAATCAAAGTATTTATGTGTTTTTATTACTGATGGCCCTCAACAATGGGGTTACATCACTATCAACTCATCTTTAGGTGAAAATATCACAAATTGAAAATGCATTTAATACACTTAACTTACTGAAAATAATAGCTTAAACTAGCCTACCTTATTCATGCTCAAAACACTTACATTAGCCCGCTATTGAGCAAAATCATTTCTCTTCTGCTATTTATCATCACAAGAGAATATCTACCATGTACTACTTATCTGGGAAAAGATCAAAATTTAAAATTTAAAATGCAATTACTAGTGAATTGTTTTTGAACCATCATAAAGTATAAAAATTGTAAGTTGGACCATCATAAGCTAGGAATTGTCTGTATTCTAGAGATTTCCATTTTTCTTTCCGAGGCTATAGCCCTGCATATTTTTTACAGTAGTATATAAAAGCATCTCTTCTTCATATTCCAACATTAAATCAGAAAGAAAAAAAAAGTTATTCCTCACTGTTCTTTATCCATACATTTCCTTGTCACTTTTAGGTGTTCGTGTTTCCAAATAAATTTTTATGTTATTTTATCCAATTGAAAAAAACTATTGAGATTCTAATTGAACTTGGATCATATTTTTTATAGTAATTGAGGGCAACTGAGATTTTTATTGTTTTAAGTCTTTCCATCAAAAAACACATAATACTTTTTCATTTGTTCAGATATTTTGTGACCTTCAATAAGTTTTTGTACCTTTTTCATATAGTTCCCGGGCTTTTTTACATGGCTCCAATTTTTAAACTTATTCTGTAGTGTTTTTTTTTTTTTCATTTTAAACCATTTTATTGAAATATTTTACTTATACATTTCTAGGTTGTGTTAAGGGATTAAATTATATGTATTATCTAATATAGGCAGATACACTAGAACACTCTATACAGTAAGATGAGATACTTAACACTACTGGCATTGCAAGGACTAAGATAGGCTAAGGGAAACATTGATAGAATGGCTTATGATAATTAAATATTTTTCATTATTCTCCCCATTCCAGTAGACAAAGTTGATTTTTACAGAACTTATGTGGACTTCTGATAAAATGCTACTACATTTGAGTGGTTGTCTGCTGTATCATTATTAAACATCAAATATTAAAGAAAACTCTAAGTTAGGAAAGAGAAAAAATAATCGATGGCCTTGAAATAGAAGGAATGCATATTTCTTAATTGCATATGCCCCCACAAATCCTAACTTTATATTAAATTTTGGTGAAAAGAAATGGAATGCCTTAGGCTCTTGTGTGAAAGAGAGCTTCCTATTTACTTAAATAATTAATTACTAAATAATTATTGAACACCTACTATGTATAAGACTTAAGGCCTAGCTTCCTTGCAGCACTTATTCTAGTCCAGAGTTGTGGGGTGAGGGAACATATAATAAACAAGTTAAATAAAATTTGGTGATGATAAATGCAATGAGAAAAATAAAACAAGATAGAGGAATGACATATCAAAGAAAGTGGGGGAGGAGGATTCGATCTCTGAGAGAGTGTCTTGAGAAGATCTCACAAAGGAGTCATTTGAGTGACGACTTGGAGGAGGCGAGAGAGGGAACCACACAGATTTCATAGAAGCATGGGAGGGAATTCCAAGCAGAGGAAACAGAGGGGGTAAATATGTGATATTCTATTTGAATAGGTGTTTAAACTATTTATTAGTTCCATTTGGTTTTCTGTAAGGCGTGTTCATCTTTTAAAGACATTACTAAAGTGATAACTTCCAGATGCTTTGACACAAGCTTCCCTTCAAAGCCTTCAGTTTCTCCTCAGAGATTACATTAGGAAATTTGCTGTCAATACTTGTTTATTCTAATTATATTGCAGCTGGAATCCTGGTGAATACTGAGTCTTAATCTTTATGGAGCTACACTGCATGCATTTGAAAGTTGCCACAGTCTATATATCTAGAGGTAGAGAGAGATTTTGTGTACCTTTGGCAAATTTCCTTTGGTTTGGGAAAAATCACTTATTAAGGTTCCTTAGTTGCATATGTATAAAATCAGTAGATTCATTATTCTTGGAGGAAACTGTAAGGTTTATAACCAGAATTTGTTAACTCAAATTAGGTTTATTAACAGAAATATGTCTCTGAAATGTCAGAGATCTACTTTCCTCTCTTAAATCTGAATTTAAGGTGCGAAGTGCTATGTCTATTATTGGTTAAAGTACATGATTGTCATTTAAGCATTTGGTCCATGACTTTGAGAAACCAGGCCAAGTCTCTTCTCACAGTAGGGATTAAATTCAGCTTGGTACAGGGCTGCCTTTACTACAGTGACTATTTCTTAATTTGTTATAAGTGTCAAATCTGTTTCAATAAACATATCTTATAGAGAAATGGGTATAGCTACAGCATGAATATGCACATTGGATATCTGCTGATTGAAAAAATGACAGCTGAGTTATAAGATTATTCAGATTATTCATTTTCATGGGCCTACAGTGACCTGAAAACCTCAGTTCAATTAAAGGCTCGCCAACCATTCTCCTATGCTTACCTTAGGTGATTACCCCAAGTTCAGTCAGAGTATGGCTAATATTCCATGACATAGCAAGGAGTTGTCTTGGAAAATGATGGATGTCCATAGTCAAGCCAAAAGGATCTAAGGTACAGTGGGAAGATTGTTTATAGAGAGCCCTGTGGGAAAAAATACATGAGGTGATACTAAGATCTTATAATAAATATATGTGTTTATATATAGCCTAAATCACTTGATATTTCAATGTATTCTATTTTGCAAACTTGCTGGTGGCCTGAAACTTATTAATTGGCCTAATATTGTTCACATTTAAAAAATTATAGGGATTCATTATTTATAATTACAGTCCTTATTTTTAACTGAGAAAATATTATATATAGCAATTTTTATATTTGAAGTATAAATGGTTTTAATGATTTAACTTATTAATTAGAAAAACTACCTCTTTTAAAAAAATTAAAATAAAATACTGTATAATTAAACTATACAAGTGAAGGATCAAAATCACCAATGTGGAGCCACTTTGCAAATAACTTCAATGGTTCTAGAATAGAGGTTAGAGAACTATAGCCCATAAAACAAATCTGGCAAGCCACTTGCTTTTGAAAACAAAGATTTATTGAAGTATAGCCACACTCATTTATCTATGTTTTGTATATAATTGTTTCACACTATATAGGCAGATTGAGTATTTGCTAAAGAGATCTATATGGTTGACAAAGCTGTAAAATATACTATTTAGCCACATAGTGAAAAAATTTCCTGATATTTATCCTAGAATATTTCATTATATTTGCTTCCCTTAATAAAAATTCTATCTTTAGAGTTTGTTTGTTTTTTTTTTAGACATTGTGGGTTATAGGAACTATTTTCATGTTTCCCTGAGATTTATGTTTTCTGTGTCATACCATGTTGTTTTTCATACTCTCTTTTCTTATCATTTCATCTAGGATTGTTTTTTCCTGTATTTCAAATTTTTTTCTTAACTCTTTTTTCAGATAGTAGTTTCCTGACGACCTATACTTCCCTGTTGTAGAAAGACATTCTTGTATAATACCTATAATTCTTTTATGATAAATCATGAACCGAAAAATATAATGTTGCTTTTCAATGCTGTTTTCCTAGCCGATGCTGTCATACTAACTTTTCTTCTGCAGTCTGAATACAACTGAAGGAAAAGTTTAAATCCATCCTTTCACTGGTTCTCAGACTAGATTTCAGTATTTATCTTATTTTAAGATTCATTCCTAAGTATAATAACATTGAAGTCTTTCCAATTTTTCAAATAATAAATTGTTTTTATGTAGATTTATCCTGAAATAAGTCATCTTATGTTATCTCCAAATAAGTATTTACACTGAGAATTATAGAAACGTAACAATAAACACTTGAATACAGTTTTTTAAAACAAGTTTGATTCTTTTACATAAATTATTTTCTATTGTTTAAGACTATCTGTCTCTAAAGTTAAAATGACAATAGAGAGACAGTGGTCTTTTCTACTTCTGCCATAAATTCTCCTTTAATGTTTCTGTATTTCTTTCCACTTATGTTCTCTTGCACTTGGGAAAAATACATTTCACAAAGAGCTCCTTTGCATACCTGTCTTTTCTTAATATCTTGGAATGTAAGCTCCTTGGAGGGAGGACCTGTATCTTTTAAATGTTAAAGACCTGACACAAAATGAGCCCTAAATAAATGTTAAAACATCATTAGACCAAACACTTCAATCATTCGCGGCTTAGAATAAGAAGACTGGGAAGGTGGTGACAGGTGGAGTCAACTTGAGATGTCAGTACCTTTGGGTACCATTGTCAAGTTACAGCCTGAGGCCCCTTCTGTTGAGGAGATAACAGAAAATCTTAAATGTACCGACAGGTGACTTAAGCAAGAAAGGAAGGGAAATGAAGGAAAGTGCCTATGGGGTAGAACATTTGAAAAATAGTTGGTTAAGTGGAAAGAAAAAGCCACATAGTCAGAAATATATATTTTTTAAAATTTCTGTGAAAGGTAGATAAATAGTTATAATTAAGTTTAAAGAGAGAATGCACATTACTTTCAATAAAGAACAGTACTACTGACAAAATGATTCTTTATAGAATGCAAACTGCTGCCTTTGACGTAAAATAGTCAAAACAGATGGATATCAGGACAAAAAGAATTCCCTAAATACTGAAAGCATTAATTTTGTGAGATGTCTGAAACTTATAAGAAATGTGTGCATACCTGAGGTCAAGATGTGAACAATACGAGGAAACTCATGATTATAAAAAATAAAATTAAGGGAGAAAGAAATCACAGTTCCTGCAATGGTCTATTAATCGCAGAGCTAATCTAGCAGAGTTTGAGGGGTGGAAGGGATTAGAAATAGGGAAGAGTTATTTATATGTGAGAGGGAACTAAATAAACATTTTTTTTGTCAATATATACATGTCTTCATTTATCTCCTGTCTTGCTTATTTTTCCATAGTATTCCAAATTAAATATACTAGGTTTTCTCATAAAAATCTAACATAAAATCAAAATATAGGAATGAAATTTAAGAATAACAATTATCTTTATTCAATAGCTTTTATACTGAGCATAATACATTAACTGATAATGGACCCGTAAATCTCTAAGTTAAAGCACAGTCCAGTCTCATACTACTTCCATGCAGCTCTATCCACCCTCAATATGATGGATCTTTATTACTCTGCCCTTGCAAAAGAAAATGTTTATTCCATCGTCAATTAAGAATAAAGCTCAGAATCACTAGCTAGTTGAGGTTATAATCTATTGATCAATAGATCTCTCTATCAAAAAGCATAATGTTCACTGGTAATATTCAATGTTTAATTTTAAGGAAACAAAAAATAATTTGTGATAGAACATGCTTGGTTCTTTAGAATTTGATATTTTATATTACTTATGATAAAAGATTATATTCTTATTGCTTAAGGCCCTGCTGATAGGTGAAGAAGGAGTATATCTTGATATATGTTGAGTGAGAATTTTTTAATTTTCTTGCACACTTTTAGATGCCAGAAAATCTTGTCTGATCACAATCTGCAATTTTCACATTCTAGATTCAGTTTTGCCACCAAATAAGTGTTAGGTAATTGTGAAAACACATTTTTACATATGTATTCCCTGTGCAGTAACAACCAATCTGGCCACCAGGAAAGGTAATGGGAAGTGTAATTACCTAATATAAATGAACTCAATAGTAGTTGTTTTCCATCTGAAAATACCACCTGTTTCTGTTAGCATTCCCAGACTTCCCAGTTATGATGCCCAGCCCACAACAGAGTATTTAGATAGCACCAAACTGTAAACTTAGGAACTATGTCTGTTTTTGGTAAGTCATTAACACAATAAGGATAATGTAAAATTAAATGATGAAAGTTAATCTTAACTAGTAAGTGAAAAATATATAATTATATCATCAGGGTATTTTGTTAAATAGAATGCCAAGTTTATAAGGTAACTTAAAAGGAAGGATAAAACCTCGCACTGTAAAGCCATGTGGTTAATAAATAGAATTGAAAGTTTGACAAATTTCCCTTGTCAATGAAGCTAGAATGCATATTTTTCAAGTTTCATACATTTTACGGCATTTTAATTTTCCCCTTTGCACTTGCTAAAAGCAAAACTCTTTCATCATACCTTGTAATATACAGGCAGCAGCTTCTCTGAATATAGACTAGATTTTCTATTGACAGATAAGTTGAAGTGGACTTACCATTTTTTTAAAAAAAATATATTTTAGTGTTACTTAATTTTTTTCTGTTAATAAATTAAGCAACAGTATCATTGTAATCCTTCAGTAATATAGCAAAATACTTGTGTTACAATTCGAGGTCAAAGTAAATATTTCTAATTCTCTACTATGTAAATTTCTATAAAAAACAGTTATGAAGACAAAAAAGTCAAACATTTCTCTAGAGAACTTGGTGTAAATAATTACATTTAAGGAATTCTGAATATACATTTGTAATGCAGGATATTTTCCTGTGGCTATGCTTTGAAAGCCTTCTAATACTAAAATTCAACAAAGTATATCGAACACAATAGCAATAATAAAATTTTACAGTTCAATTAGGTGTCTGTTTATATATTTACTTCATCTGCCTTTTGATGAAAAACTTTATTTAGCAATGACAATATTATATATGGTTTTATGTTTGAAATGAAGTTGATTACAAATGAAAATGTGAGTCTACTTTAGTAAATAGCTTTAGAATAATAGTCATGTTACTTCTAAAAGTTGAATGTAAAATGGTTATAAAGTTTCTTCTCTGATGATTTATTCCTTTACTGTGGTCCCAGTCAAGCTCACAATCAATAGAAATGTTCCCCAAAACCTGATATTTTCATTTCTCAGTTATGCTCATTAAGTAGGAACTTATTGAATGTCTGAGAAAATAATTATGTGGCCTCATCCCCCTACCTGAGATTTGAATTGTAATTCCTTCTCTCTTCACCTCAGTAGTCAACCACAACTTGTAAAATCAATCTTTCTTTAAATTTAATTAAATTCAATGTTCTCTTTTTTGTAAAATTAAACCATATGATATCTTCAATAATAATAAAAGCAACTATTCCAATTTCTCTTCATCTTGGCCCCCAGCTATCACTTCATCATTTGCCTATCATTTTTTAGCCAACCTTTTTGAAAGAATTGTCTGTACTCACTGTATGTGAGTGTTTACCTCTCACTTACTCCTCACTCATTAACCCATATCAGTATTCTATCTCCTAGAGACTTCCTCTAAAAATAATTTTGCTAAGGCTTTCTATGACCCTCATGGCAGTACACACGATGAATGTTTTTCAGTTCTCTTATTTGAAATCTAAATCATTAAAATATGTTGACCACTTAATTATTTTGAAGTACTCTCTCTTTTCACCTACTCCTTGCTTTCTTCCTATATGTTTCCTATTGATCATTGCCTTTCTTATTTACATACCTATTGTCTACTACCTGATCATTAAAATTTGACTATAATTTAAATCTTGACTTAGTCCAAGTTATTTTTACAAGAACACTTTTATGTATATTCATATTTATTTTCATTATTACATGATAACTTAATTTTATATATGGACTCCTAAATTCTCCTATGAGCTTCAACTATATAAAATTTGATCTGACTTACATATATATAATACAATTGAAACTAAGTATATACAAAACCATACTGACATCCTTTTTCCTAAACCATGACTGTATACAAGAATAGTACAATCATGAGTTAAACTGCCCAAGTCAGAAACATAGTTATTCATCATGATATAGTTGCTTTCCTGACTTACAGTTTATAAGTTCTAAAACATGTGTTGTTACCTTAGTTTATTATTATCTATCATCTGGCAACAGAAACACTCTAATCTCCTTGTATCTATTGTACCATTACTCTTCACCTCCTAATTCCTTGCCCACATTTCAACAAGAGTGGCATTTTCAAAAGACAAATATGATCATAAAACTCTTCCATTGCCTCGCATTGTTTATATAATAAAAAACACAATTCTTATTATCGTTTTCCAGGTCTGTGTTCTTTCTAACTCTAATTGCTTCTTTTCCACTTTTCTGTTCAGTCTCTACTCTTAAGCCACACCAACATTTCTGTGTTGCTTGAAAATTCTGTGTTTTTTTTTTTTTCTGCCATCATCAGGGCCACAGAACATTTTGATCTCTGTTGAAAAAAATTATTTTCAAAGTTCTCAGTAAACTACCTAAAATCTGTGCGCGGGGCCTCCTTTAAGATCACCAGTTTCTGGGAACGCCATCTGGCTCATTAGTTCAATACAAATGAACTTGATTGTGGCATCTAACTATTGCTGATCCTTTTATCTGTAATTCTTTCCCTCAAGACTTGTACCTAGTTTATTACTCATACTGCAAATTTCACCTTAGGGATCATTTTTGTAAGGTAGTCTTCCCTGAAATTCTACTCCTTTCCCTCAAAAATCAATCAAGGTCAATTTCTTTTGTAACGTGCTTGCAATATATTATCTCAGTTTGAAATTACATGTGTTTTTGTTGCAATTTTGCCAATATCAATCTTTTCTCCTAAGCCATAGACATCATGAGATAGAAATCACATAGGTTTTTTGTTTATTATTTGTCTTCAGGATGTAACTCATATCTCAACACATAGTAAGTGCTTGATAAAAATATGTTTAGTGAATCAATGAATGACTCAATAAACTAATCCATTACTAAGTTTTGGTGTTTAAGGCTGATTATTACTTTTTGCTTCTCCCAACATTCTGAACAAATAGAATAAGGATCAAACAAATCGTGGAAAATTGGTTTTTGAAATGAGACTTGTCCATATTTTCATTTCCAAAACCTCTTCAGTTGAAATTTCCCCAAATCACAAACAGGAAAACTGAGAAACACAGATTTCTTCTTCTCTTGGCTCATTTTATAAAGGAAATCGAGCAAAGAAAAAACACAAACTGTGCAAGCCCATTACAAAGCCACATTATTAGGATGGGCCTATGCAAACATTCTCCTCCCAATCTCAGCAATGACATAAATCCCTCTACCTTGCATGGAAAATAGGAATGAGAGTAATGGAGAACAGGTAAATCATGCATACTTCTGTCTCACACCTTATTTGGGGTTCAGCGAATTCCTCTGTTCTCTCAGTTTACCTCTGCCCTTGATGGTGCTACAGATTTCCCCAAGGCTCCATGCCTCCTCCCTAGTCCTAGCCTCAGCTGACTCTTACACCATTAAGTCACAGACTATGTCCCTATTGGGCACACTCACTAGCCAAAATGTCAGCTAACTTGCACTTTCTCTTTGGGGACATATAAAAATGTCTGGGTACATTTTTGTCATATGACAACTAATGTAAACTCAAGAGAGAGTGCAAAGTCAGTTCTTTACAGTAACCATCCCATACCACTAAGGTTTTATGGAGGTGACCACTATGTTAATGATACCCAGAACTTAGGTGTCATCTTGCCTAAAAGGAAGAAAGGAAATTTTTATATTGAATTGACCCCCTAAACATTTTTATTTACATAGAAATAACCAACATTGTGCTTTTTGCAGAAAAGATGCTCAAAATAAAAGTAAGTTGCATCATATTTTAAAATCAATTTGTATTGTTTATTGGGGCAATATTGGTTAATATAATTACATAATTTTTAGGTATACATTATAGTTTGATATCTTATATTCTATTGTGCGTTTACCACCCAAAGTCCAGTTTCCTTCAGCTACCATATATTTGATCCCCTTTACCCACTTCACTTTCTCCCTACCCCCCTATATTTGATCTCTTTAATGTATCTACCTCCCCGCTCCTCACCCTGCCTCTACTCTCTGGTAATCACTAGTCTATAGTCCATGTCCATGAGTATCTGTTTGTTTGTCCTGTTCATTTGATGCTTTTAGGTTTATATCCCACATATAAGTGATATCATCTGATTTTCAACTTTTCTGTCTTATTTATTTCACTTAGCATGATTATCTCGAAGTCCAGGCTAGAAATATTGAACTCTACATTAAAGATAATGTTCCCTCTAGAAATCAAGATGTTCTCACATGTGTTCAATCAGAAACTGCCTTGGGTACAACATATTAATTCTCTTTCTTTACTAAATTAGAGACATAAGCTATTCTGTACTAGTGATGGCCTAAATGAGTCTAATTCTTTTTTTCCCCCACTAGTTTGTAGAAATGTACTTGGACAACAGTAAAGCCCAATATTAGACTTGTGAGACACTGGATTTAAATTGAAAGTCTTATGATGAAATAATACCAATTCAAAGACTGGGAGAAATGTCTTAATGTGTCTAAATTATGTATTAAAATATAAAAAAACAGTTCAGTAATTGTTTAAAATATTAGACACTGTATGATCAATATCCACATACACACAGACATTCATATACTAATTTATTAAGCATTAGACACGATTTGTTTCTCACTGACCTCTTAGTTTAAAGAAAATAGTATTCATAAAATCAGTAGAAAAGGAAAATGAAAAGACCACTAATGTTGATTGCATCAAATCCAAGAGGAACTTTTAAGAAGTCATTAGTCAAGGAGTCGACATATCTGATTTTTTATTCAAATTTACCTATCTGATATTTTATCCTTCTAGTTTGCCAGGTGGTTGGCTAAAAGGACACTAGTGATAAGTCAGAAAAGTTTTTATTTATAAGGTTTTATTTATAGGGGCTATAGTGCAACCTGGAGTCATTTACCCTCTTCCCACAATTTATATATAAATCTGTAATTTCATTGTAGTAAATAACAAATCAACATAAATATATATTACTGGATATAGCAAGAAGTAGTTTTTCCTAAGTAAAAATCTTTTATGTCAATGGGCAATAAAAAGAAAATCTATTTACCTAAATTTATTGTAATCTAAATTAAATTGGTATTTTTTAAAAATTAACAACTTGTATACAGCAAAACCAAAGGCTTTTTCCATTTTTCTTTGTAAATATATGCATGTTTTTAATTATGTCTAACTAAGACAATAGCTACTTAGAAACTTACAATTATAGACTCATAATATTCATATTTTGGAAAATGTTATAAGTTCCAAAAATGAAAAAAATAACTTTGGAATTCCTATGATCCTCTCTCTGTTAAGCCTTTGTCACATTTAGGGAATGTGGTATCCTCTGACATATATATATTTTAGCCAGCTAGTACTAGTCTTACTCTTGTTGCTTATCGAATTCTTTTTAACTTGGGAATAATGGTTAGGTTCAATTTTCTGTACTTTATGAAAATGTCTAAAAGACTTTGAACCAAACCAGGCTTTCTAATTTATCCCTAAAATGTGACAAAGTTATGATTTAAGCACATCTCTAAATTTAAGTTTGGGCCATAGCGTATCTTAAACCCACACTGATTCAAATGGTAGCTCAATATACATATCTTGAAAGAAATAAACTGTCAAAGATAAACAAAGCCAGACACTTGTTAAAGGGGTAAGGATAGATTACAATCAGTAAAAACTATTGCAAGAGAGAAGAGTATGCAATGTGAACTGAACTCAACTTCACCAATACAAAGGATTGGGCTTTGCTAAGGAAAAAACACTGAATTATGTTAAGGGGTTTTGTTCATGCAACCAGGCCATCTGGGTTTCTTAATTAACTCACATTCAGAGAAGAAACAAACTTCTCCTACCATCATTACAGGAGGCAACAGTTCAAGCTGGAGCATGGTGCCCAACTTAAGCCAGGCCCTCATGTTCTTATAAGAAGTTAAAGCGAGAATTATCTCCCTGAATGTTTGCATTTTAAAGAGTTATCTATCAGTTCCCTTGAAACAGTTATGAGTGGTAGAAGATTTATATATCAAAGGGCCGAAGAAAGAATTTATAATGCAAGCTTTCTAGAGTAACTGCTCTAGGAGGCAGTTTAAAGGTTTTGGCTGAAGCAGTCTATTTTTCTGACAGCTTTGAGCTTTATTAAGCAAGAACTTAAGGGAGCTGAAATCATTACCCTAGGGATGTGGCCTTGAACAGTTAGAAACCATGCTAGTGTTTGTTCAAGTTTCTTAGTGTGTTGTGTGTGTGTTGTGTGTTGAGGAGGCAAGGAGGGGGTGAACAAAATCATTTGTGTTGAGAATCTGCAATTTTCTTAGGACAAGATTGGGGTCTACTCAAAAAGAGAGCTCAGAGGAGCCTGACTAGAATTTGGGCAAGGAAAGAGTCTATCAAAACTCAGCTTTACGTATGTAGGACAATGGTTTGCTCTGATACATGATGACTAAACATTTATGTGGCAGATTATCAAAAGCAGTAAAATGAATGAAATTAGTAATTTTGAAATTTCTAGCTTTATAGCTTGCTGAGTTATTGTATGTACCGGTCAGGGTCCAACCAGTTCAAAATAATAATATAAAATTATGTTTCGCAGGGATATATTTTTGTGAAATTATAGGAACTGTTTATGCACTTTTTATAAAGCTGTTGTTTTCTTCTCTGATACTGGGTCTTGAAAGGCAAGCAATTGGGAAGGGCAGATGGATGTAAGGAGTAAGGGAGACCAAGAGCAAGCTGGAAACCAAACCATTAGCTGCAGTCCACGAGGATGGACAGAAGCCCATATCACTATCTGTTGACTCTGACTGTGATGGGATGAGGGTCCAGAATAGGCTGAGACCTTTGTCATGGAAGTAAGCGTACATAGCTGCCCCGTGAATAGGGGCATCCAGGAAAAGGTAGAGCAGTTTCAGACCTTAAGTGCTGCCGAGGAGGTAAGTCAGTAGATCAGAAAGAAGCATGAGAGCAACAAAATGGCTACTGCTTTACTTAAATTCTCCAAAGCTTTATAAAAATATCTCCTGTGTCTCACACTAACCAGAGTCTGAGCTATAATTCCCCCAAAACTCCAAACAGGATCCTTATGCCCTACTTACGCTTCAAACACCACCAAATCTGCTGGATCACACAACCTTAGGGAAGACTACTCACTTGGTGGCCTAGATTTGTTGTAAAGAATTCTCTTATGCTGAACCTTACTCAAAAATGGCAGCATTTGTGAGTCACTTGGTAAATGGGTAAGAATAGCACACTTAAGGCTGAGGAAAATGTTTAGTGAGCTTCTTTCGATTTTGGAGGCAACATACACATATTCAAGTATGCTAGTAGAAATAACCAGATGCAGCAACTTACCTTCACTTTGAAAAGGGTATTTCAACATTTCTAGGACCACTGGTACTTCAAAATTTTCACTGAGGTGGCAGGCTAAGAGTTTTTGTGCTCTTTATCTCCCACTCTCTGGCATGTAAGTGTCCTACCAATGTGTCTCGAGTAGTTGCTACTTCCTACTCAGCAGGTCCGATCAACCTAATAATCATCAATATATTGGACCAAAGGATTGTATTTTGGAAGGGAAAGTCAAACAAGGTTCCTGCAGACTAAAATATGACAAAGAGATGATATGTCTCTGAGATAAGATAATGAAGGTGTGTTGCTAAAACCAAACTGGTTCTGAAGATCTTTATTAACATGTACAAAGTAAAAACATTCACTGGATCACTAGGTACATGCCAAGTGCCAAGAAATGTGTTGATCTGCTCAAGTGGCAAAACCTCATCTGGCACACAAACTATAATTGGAGTCATTACAGCATAAACTTTATAATAATCCACTGTCATTTTCCAAGGTCCGTCTTTTTTCATATAGTCTTAATGGGCAAGTTGAAATGGGCTATGGTAGGAAATACTGCTCCTGCGTTTTTTTTTAAATTTCTTTACTGTTACGCTAATCTCTGTAATTCTTCCAGTAATGTAGTATTCTCTTATGTTTACTTATTTTCATAGGTAGAGGCACTTCTAGTGGCTTCCACTTCATCTTTCCTAACATAATAACTCTCATTTTTTATAGACCAGGGGACTAATATGAGATTTCTGCCATTTTATGAGTATGATCATTAGTATGTCCAATTATGTATTCTAAAACTAAGGACATAACTAAAAAGTAGGTTTAGGGGTTTACTGGGTTCATGTGAGATGGAAAAAAAGCCAAACTTCATTCATCTCCAACTTCCCTGTCCCCTAATGTGATTGATAGACTACCATGAAGTTTTATATCTCTTAAATCTGAGGTCAGTTTAGAGCCAGTGAGCAGTAATTCCTTAAAAGTCTGATTATTTCCCCTTCCCCTGTATAATCACCCTAGTGAATAGATGCAAATTTAATTAAGAAAAGTTTGCCGGAAGATTAACAGTATAAACATTTGACAGTACAGCGAAGTCCTTCAGGTTATCTCTACTTCTACATCATTGTAGGGATTCAACTCACCTGGACATGTATTGAGGGCTTTTGACTCTTTATTTTGGTACCTCAAAGTAGAATTCTGTTTACTACATCTAAAGTTTTTTCTGTATTGACAGAAAAACTTTGTAGGTTGTCCATCTATATCAGTTCTAGAAACACTAGGATCAACGATCCAATGCCAATGATCTCTGTAGGTCAGATTATTCTGATCACTGCTTTGGCTGTACCTGTTATGATAACCACACGTACCTTGTTCTTACTGTTATGTGCTACTACTTGGCAACTATCACCTCTGATCTCATCACCCCATTGTGTTTAGGAGCCTCACTTTGAGAGTAGCAATTCCCATTGTAATTTTTGAGCGATAGAGTAGATTCATTACAGAACTTTTAGATGATGCTAGCATTTTGTTGCTAAATTTATTTCTTATTGTCATGATGAAAGGCATATCCTGTGGACTCCACATGGTGGAAGCAGGTCTTATGTTAATCCACTGTAGAATTTCATTTTCTTGGATATGGCAAATTCTAAAATGAGCCTTCCAATGACACCTCTAATTAAATGTGAACCTGTGAAAATGATGAGATATCACTCTCATGATTATGTCACTTTATATGGCAAAAGAAAATGTTCAGATATCATTTAGTTTCCCAATCAGTTACCTTTGAATTAATCAAAGGCGGGGTTATTCTTGATGGACTCTTTAAAAGTAGAGGGTGTTCTGCTAGACTGAGAAAATTAAAGCAACAAAAACTATATTAGTAAACCACCTGTGGAGCGGGGTAGACTTTAGGACCTGAGAACAATCCCTTGTCAACCACTATCAAGAAAATAGAGACCTCTGTCATAATCTGCAGGAACTGAATTTTGCCAGCCATCTGAATGAGTACTAGTTGAGAAGTGCAGTCATGGACATCACCTTGATTGCAGTTTGGTGAGACTCTGAGCACATGAACCAGCTAAAACTTACCCAGACTATTAAGATAATGCATTTACATTTTTTTCATTTTTAAGTTTGTACTATTTGTAGTAGCAGTAAAGAAAAACAATGCACTTCCTAAAGCTTCAGATACTTTCTTCTATGGCATATCAACCAAATTAACAAGTCCAGTCCATACTCAAGGAGAGAGAATTACATAAAGGTGTGAATACATGAAGGTATGGATTGAAGATAGGTATGTTAGAGTCTGCCTACCATAACTGGGAAAAAAATTTATAAAACCGTTTACAGCAAGAAATTTCAAGAAGTAAATTTTATCAACCTTTTGTATGAAATGACTTTCTTATGTCATTTTTAAACATTCTTAAGCAAAAATGTACTAAGTTTAATTCACTGGAAAATATTATATATTTGATTTTAATGACACTTTTTCGTGTGTAAAACAGTTTTTTTTTTTAAGTAATCTTGACATATCTATAGATCACTTGAAACTGGTAGAGACTTAAGACAAACTGAAATAAAATTTATGCCATATGAACTAAATACAAGTATTTACAGCTAGATAACAAAGCTACCCAGTTAGTCCCAAATTTATTAAAGCTCAGTAACTAATATTATTTGGTGGAAAGATGATTTGCATACAGAAATTCTTTGTTTAGTTCTAGAAGTTTTAACTTGGCTTCTGTCTGAGCCAAATGCTTGTCGTGTATGTTTTCTGTGACAATTAAAAGAGTATTTTTAGTGGTTATTTGTTCTGCTAGGAACCCACTGAGATTTATATTTGTTCTTACCAGTATTTTAAAAAATGAATTATAAAAAGATAAAATGCTCAAAAATTTTATTTTGTTTTGTATATTCAGAGCATTAGTTACTGAATCATCAAAACTTACTTCTCCATTTTTGATCCCATCCACCAAAAAAATATGTTGGAGATACAACTAGATCCTCTGGTTGGTGAAAGTATAAATTAATTTCAATCAAGTAGGAAATTTATAAAATCAAAATTGATTGAAAGATAATATGTCTCCTGAGAGAACCATTTGAAAGGAGAAAGGATAGTGATGTAATACTCCATTTAATTATGTGGTTTATTTGGAAGTGTTTGTTATGGTAATTCTTTGATTTGTCCAAACATGCTTTTCTGGCTTTATTTTTATAGGATTATCCTATGCAACAAAGTCTGAGAGAAAAAAAAGGGATTAAAGACATGTATGTTTCCAGTAATGATCTATAGCCTCTAATTCAGAAGTGGATTTTATTCTATGTAGTCTACACTTCTTTGGGTGTGGAAGCATTTCTCGTTCCTTCTTGCATATTTATTCCCCCACTTCTCTGCCATTCTTCTGTTTGAAAACCCTCCAGTTCTCCACTACTTAAAGAGTGATTCTCTATCTTTAGTGATCATAAAATCCCTCCTTGTGACAATTGCTTTTTTAAAGAATCCCCCAATATGATTCTTATGACACTTTAAAGAAATATTAATAAACTCAGTCAATAAATCTGCTCACAGAGCATAATGTGTCATCCATATTTCTTATTTCCTTTCAATATCCTCCCTATGTCCCCTATTGCGGTCACTTCTATTTCTTATTTCCTAAGATTTTTTTCTTTCATACAACCTTATTTGTGCACATAGCATTCCCTTTCAGATCTAGTTAATTGTGAGTCATTTTTCAAGTCAATCAGAATAACTCCAACTAAAATTTATACTCGAATACTTTAGGCAATAAGCTCCATGTTCATAAAAAAAAATAGTCATTTGATCAAATTGTAACAAGGATGACTGAGAAATTTACTAAAAGGTCATCTTTTATGTTCATTCTTTCTCTCCTCTTAGAACTCAATACTTATTGGTTGGTTGATTGATTTATATAATAAACTCTATGACCTTTTAACTTGCAATACAATCTCCCTTTTTTAGCAACATCATTGCACCAAAATATAAATGTACAAAGAAATATAAACATGACACTAAAAATGCCAAAGCTTTTTTACAAATAAATTTTCCAACTGGTTATTGAATTTACCATTTTTATTTTATAAATTTTTATCTTTTGAAAACTTTATGACTTTTAATTTATAAATTTTAATGCAATTATAATCTTCTAGTCATTTTCTAAATTTGCTCTCTAATATGGTTATAATAGACCCTATTTCATTTTTATCATCAGCAGAAGTAGTTGCTATTGTATAAGAACTTTTAAATTAGACCTTGTCTAAATTTCTCTGATTGAAATGTGATATAACATTTTTTAAAGCAAGGCAATAGCATATCATTGATATTTCCACATATCATGGATATCTGGGTCTTTTCTGTACTGAATAGAATATGGTGGTGTGTTTCTCTCATGAATTTTTATGGCTGCGTTTTACAAAATATGAACTAAATCCATAAATAAATGATATCAGCATCGTCAGCCCTTCTCTTTGTAATTCAAGTAATCATAATATATAGGGATGAAAAGATTAAAACTGGTGGAGAGCAGGTTACAGAAGTAACAGAAAAGGACAGCACACAAAGGAGACATTTGGATGGGTAACAAGACTCACTTCCAAAGTTTAGATCACTGTAGAAGAGTGTTGATTATATCCCTGGTCCTCTGGTCATGTGTGAATGTTTTAGGGAAAGAGCTATATGTGAAAAAGTTGGATTTGCTATAATATCCAAAATTGCAGCCATTAAGAACTAGACAGTTCTCAATGGATAGGCCTTAATAGAAAATCTCTTTGAGGGAATAGTCTTCTCCCTGATGCTGAGTGTAAGAGTAAAAACACAAGCGAGGCACAGACAGGAACCATCTCTCATGGGCATCCAGGGCTTTAGACTACCTATTGGTGGAAGAATTTGTCACTTGTCCAAGAGTAGAAAAGATTCTCCTTAAGGATGTAGTGTCTTAGATTATGAATGACATTATATCAATATTTGTTTTCTTTTAAGTTTCTGATTTTTGTGTTTTGTTTAATAAATATTTTTTAACACAATGTCACAAAGAATTTATTCAGAATTACCTTGTCATCTTTATAAAAACTCAGCAGAGAATTCTTTGGGTCTTTCTTCTAGAGAGATACATCTACCTTTTCATGAATATCACACTGCTTTAATTTTTGTATCAACTTGAAATCAGATAGGTAAGCCTCTAATTTTTTTCAGAAGAAAGTTTTAACTTTGCTTTTTAAAAATGTCTTAGAACCAGCTTGTCATAAAATAAAAAAGAAACCTTGAAACATATTTGATTAGAATTATTTTGAATTTATAAATCACTTTGGGGGAGATATGTCATTTTATATATAAAGAGTTGTACAATCCATGAACATGGTATAAATAACAATTTATTTAAGTGATATTTTATACCTTTATACCTTGAACACATTATATTGAATACATCCCCGAATATTTTATTAATATACAATTTTTGATTCCTCAAATGTAAATTGTTAGTATATAGATACAGCTAATGTTATTTGAACTTGTTAAATGTATTCGTAGTTATACTAGCTTATATATGACTCATTAGAATGGTCTAATGCACAACTAAGTCATCTGCAAACAAGTTTAGCTTTACATCATCTTTTCCAATTTATATGCCTTTCAAAACTTGTCTTATTGTATCATTGCAAAAAGGTGGTGAGAGTGGATATCATTGTTACATTCTTCTCCTAGACAGAAAGTATGTTATCTACTTTTCTAAATGAGATGTTTAGCTTGTAAGTGTTTTGTGGATACCCTTTATCAGGCTGAGAAATTTTCTTCTATACCTAGTTTGATAATAAATTTTATCATGAGTAGGGGCTAAATTAATCAAATGATTTTTCTTAACCTGTTGAAATAATCATTTCTTATCATGTTTTTAGTCTGTTAATATGCTGAATTACAAGATTTAATTTTTTTTATGTTAATACAAACTTGCATTCCTGCAATAAACCCACTTTGGTTTTGAATGCTTGTCCTTTTTCTATATTTCTGAATTAGGTTTGCTAATATTCTGTTAAGGATTTTTTCTATGTCCCTGAGGTGTATTACTGCATAGTATTCTTTTAATATCCATTTCTACTTTTGGTATCAGTTTAATGGTGTTCTCATAATATGGTTTTATAATGATGGTCTCATCTCCTTTATTCACTTGGAGTTTGAGTAGAATTGATACTTTTCCATATAGAGTTTGAAAAATTTACTAGTAAAGCCATCTGGGACTGGAGAATTCTTTGTGGAAATATTTTTAATTTCAAATTCCTTTTTAGAAGTTTGTATTTATCCAAATATATTTCTTTTCATAACATTGTTTTTATTATTATTTTAATGTCTACATAATGTGAACTATTTCCCCACTTTCCAGTCTAAATAAAAATTTGTCTTTCTTCTTAACAATTATTGCTAGATATTTATCAATTTTATTCATCTTTTAAAAATAAATGCAGCCTTTAGTTTTATAGATTTTCTCCAACATTTGTTTATTTATTTCATATTTTCTTCTCTTTTATTTATTACTTCCTCCCTTCATATTTTGACTTAATTGGCTCTCAGTTTTGTAGTGTCTGAGGCCAAAATATAGATTTTTTGAGTTTTCTTATTTCCTTTCAAATAGAGACTTTTAGTTATAATCTTTTTTCTAAGCTGTGCATGCATTCTGAAAGTTTGTATATTCATTATCATTTAGTTAAAATGTTTTTTTTTTCAAATTTTTTGTGACTTCTACTTTGACAACAGATTATCAAAATGTGTCATTTAATTTCCAAACATGTGTGGAACATTTCCTACTCATTGTCAGAAGCAAAATTTTGGGGATAGTTTTGATAGCACTTTTCCACGTTATAATTATATGGTAAAAGGTATGCAATACGCCATGGTGTATTCAACACGATTTGCTGTTGCAAGTCTGCTAGCATAAGCCAAATTGTATTTATTAATTAAGTTAATACAATATTTGTAAAACCACTGGAGCTTTGGAAAGTTCTCTCTTTCTCTCTTAATCTGTAATTTACTTCTATCTTTCTTGACTTTATTTCTCTTACACAATGTAAAGAATCTATCATTAGATAAGCTTATTAATTGACTAGGTATTTACATTGTTCTGTTCCTGCTTATGAAAAGGAAATAATTTTTTTTCCTGTTCCAGTTTGAAAAATCCAAAATATCGAACTTCTTATTGGTCTGGCTCGTGTCAGTCTCACTGCATACACATACTGAATACAAAATTTTAGCCTTCAATAGAGTAACAGGGTTATACAGGAAAAAATAGCCTGATAAGACTCTGATGTCACAGACCTTTCCCAGAGAGTGAGATCACTTTGTACTGGATAGCTACATAACACCCATCATTTGCTAGGTATAGAAATGTTATTGTGTTTTAAAATTTTAAGTTTATTTACAGAATCTCAACAACTACCTGTGATTCAAGGTAGTTAAATAATTATTTTAATTAATAAAAAAAATGAATTTAATTTATTCATCAATATTTTAGAGCAATGTTTGTGCACCTTTGTCCTCTAGAAAATATAAGATCCTTCCTCTATATGACAAGCTGACTAGATTTTTGCTTTTCTCTAAGTTCAACTCGGTATTCCCACAGAGTGCAGGTAAAACATTTTCAAATTGGTTAATGACATAAACAATGAATGCCTGGGAATGTATTGCTACATTTCTTTTATAAAAGCCCAAATTAATAATATTATTCTCTATCTTAAATACATTATTATCATTAATACTCTAATAATTATTTTTTTATCCCATAATTTTATATATTACTGAGTTTATTTTCTGGCAAGATTTTACATTCTGGGTTTGTTTATTTCTTTGAGTCCCTAGGACACTCCTTTATTTACTCATTACTATGGATCTTTTAAAACAATTGTCATATGAAACCATGCATGTATCTGAATTGTGTCTTTACAGGAGTGGGGAAGAGTATGTGAGCTCACTTTTATTTATTTTTCAGTCATTTATCTCCAGTATCTTCTGTCTTCAGATTTGCTTCACAAATTCTATCGATTTCAGTTTCTGTGCCATTCGTTTTCATTATCAATGTAGATTCTAAAAGTTCTCCATCAACAAGACTATGCCCAGGGTATTTCATGCTCTGTATTCTTATTGTTCTAAAATTGTATTGTTTTCATTGTTTAATTATCTGTTTTAGTCAGTAAAACAACACGTTGTTTGTATGCATTTAGTGTATACATTTTTATTTATTTAACATGTATATTAATTAGATTTCTCTTTTAAAATAGGTTATAATAGTTGAACTTTTCTTCTTGTTCTTACACATTTTAATATTTTGAAACTGCCAGCTATTTTTTTTTATGTGGTTAACACAATGGAGATATCCTGAACTATTCAATCAGATAAAATTTATAATTGTAGCTATTTTAAATGTTATTTGAGTTTTATTAATTATAAAAAAATCACTAATCTCAACAGAACCAGGTAAATTAAAATGCCTAGTAATAAAATAGTAATATACTACCAAAAACTTAAGATAAAAAATTAATATTATACTATTGGAATATCTAAAAAACAAATGGCTGGAAAATTGATCAAAATAATATATTCTTCAAGCCACCTAGTTTTAGCCAAAATACGGTTTGATAAATTGTTTGTTGTTGTTGTTATTGTTGTGGTATCGAAATTATAGCTCTAAATCAAAGCACTTGGGTTTTTAAAAATTCCCATAATTTTGCTTTTTTTCTGTTCTGTCATTTTACTCTTTTAGTAAATGTCATTTTTGAATTATGATCCATACTCATATCAACAGCTATTTTTTCCTGGATTGTGGGTTACACTCAAGCTAACTGTAAATTGATGAGTATTCCTTTAAGGAAAGTATTTAACTTAGACTTAAGGTTCTGACCCTAATCTAAAACATCTTACATGGTCAGTCACCTGAATATGCTTATGATTTGATTTCTTTCTGGATCTCTAATGACTCTTCCTCACATATAGATCAACTTTACACTTGATCAAACATTAACTGACATTTGGGAGGACATTTTCTTTCTATGATTGCTTCATCCAAGTGAAGTAATCTAAAAAGTTAGATACCTTTATATGTTCATAAACTATACATGACTTTAGTGAAAAGACTCTGAGATTCATATTTATTTCTTTTGCTCTTGTCTATTTAATCACTATGCTTGCTATTTCCCTATATTCTTGTAGCAAATATATAGATACAACTATGATCGTTATAATTGCTAAATCTTTCTAAAATTAATGAGAGACAGTTTATTAGAAGTTCCCATTTACTTAAGCAACATGAATTTTGAATTATAGTAGAGCCTGCCTAAATGTAATTACAATCTCATAATGACTTCCAATTGATTTTTTGTTATTGCTGCTACAATTAGAGGGCACATAATTAATTTATTTTACTAAATAAGTAAAACTGAGCATGACCAATGTCAGAATACCACAGTGTTTGATCAAGTGAGTTGGAAAATATTTATAGGAGCATAAACAAAGAGTGAGCATATTTCAGAAATACAGGAGACTTTAGAACTCATCCAAGAAAAACCTTTTCACAAGTAGAATATTTAGGCATGGAGAGCTTATGATTTGTCTCTAGACATAATAATGAAAAAATGAGGAATAGATTCTCATCCTTTCTGCTATAATCAGCTCTTCCTGACCATATGCTTAGAAATTCTGTTTGATTTGGGAAGCTTGTCTCTGAAGTTAATGACTTTTTTTTTTTTTCTTTTACAGAACATTAATATGGTGGTAGAGAGATGAGTGGGCAGACTCATCTAGCAACAGTTCTAGCTATTCTATCATCAATAACCTAATCAAGTGAGACTAGAGTCATGTTTCATGCTATGCAGCTCATAATTTATTTAAAATGTATCCCACACTAAACACAAAATTGATTTTTGGTGCAATATTTTCCAAATAATTCAAATCTTACCAATTCATTAGTCTGAAAAGTAATAGGATGTGTGAGTTGATCTAAAGTGTTACAATTAAGTACTGTATCAGAATTCAATTGAATATCTAATGTTATTTAATTTGAGAAACAAAAAAAATTAGAATATCTCATTCGAATGATAATCCTTAAAAATAATATAATCACAGATATGTCTTGCTATATACATTCTTGTGGAGGATTAACTTTACAGTGGTTCTGATAGTGTGCTTCACCAGTATCGATATTATCTGGGAGCTTGTTGGAAATGCTAGTTCTCTGGCTCCAACCCAGACCTACTAACGAGCAATGTTTTGACAAGCTTCCCTGGTGATTCCAACACACTCTGAATTTGAGAACCACTGTTTAAATTAATTTTTTAAATAAGATAAATGTACTTCGAGTAGAAAATGTTCATAGGTAATATAAAACTTCACACTGCTAATAAATGAAGCAGAGTAGTAATATTCTCAAGTAGATGTTTGGATTTTGAGTTTTAACATCTTAAGATGAATGATGTGTACCACACTGTATCTCAGGGTTTTGATTTTTTTTTTTAAATTACATTAAGGCATGTGCAAATTTTGAAAATCAAGAGTGATGAAGTTTGAAAAATATTTCTAAATTCTTTCATTTCAGCATGAAATAAGTATCCAAAGGGTTATAATTATATGAGGTTGTTTTAAATATCTCTAACCTAGAAAAAAGTGATGTGCTTCTCTAATCACTTACAAATAGAAATCTTGAGTTGTAAACAATGTTTTCCCAAACCAAATTCCCCCTAATTAGAGCAGTAGTAGAACTATAACACACCTTACCGCTATCAGATATTTTGCAGAAGTAATAAATTTGCTTAATTATGTAAATAAGTACAATAGTATTCATTTATCAAATGTATTCAAATGGTAAATTAAACATATTCTGTTACTCTTGAAGAATAATAATGTATATTCACATGTTAAAGTTTCTAAAATTGCCACAGTACAGAAACCTGTTTAATTTTGTTTAATCCCAAATTTCTCAGATTGCTTTATTATGGATAGCATTCCTCAAGTAGTACATTTTAACATTTCATGAAACTAGTGTTGTGGAGAATATATCCTAAAGACTGTTGATCTAAACATTAAAATATATGCAATCATAAATATTATGTCTCTTTTGTAGAGCTATTGATCTACGTAAAAGATTTTCAATCGAGAAGAATAAAAATCCCCCACTGAAAATTGTCCTCTGTTAAAAGAATACATGTAGCTTTATTTCATCATGAGAGGCAGTGTTGCCCAGTGTCTAATGGCTGGGATTACTCTGTCAGCTCCCA
This sequence comes from Rousettus aegyptiacus, assembly GCF_014176215.1. Taxonomy (NCBI): domain Eukaryota; kingdom Metazoa; phylum Chordata; class Mammalia; order Chiroptera; family Pteropodidae; genus Rousettus; species Rousettus aegyptiacus. The sequence continues at coordinate 31,467,459 of NW_023416286.1, forward strand.
CCCTCACAGTTGAGTAACTTTATGCATATTATTTATCATCTCTGTTCTTCAGCCAGTTCAACTATTAGCTGAGAATAAAATTAGTTCCTAACTCATGGGGTTGTTGTGAATTATAAAAGAGTTTCTGGCACAAAGTAACACAATTTGTAACACACAGTAGGGATAAATACATTTGAACTATTATGATTATTTTACTAAATATATTTATAGTTCTTTAAACCTTCATATTGCAGGAAAATTTCTTTGGGAAAATTAGCACTTATATATTTAAAACATCTTTACATATACTTACCGCTTTATCAGGAGGAACTGGGGAAAATATGTTTCTTTTTCTTTGGCTTACCTAATTGGTATTGAAGGTGCATCTTGTCCTTGCTGAAGTTCTAATAAAGCAATATATACTTTATTACCCACTAATGCAGAATATTATAACATTAATATTAAGAAAAATAAAATTAAAAATCCTCTGATAAATAATTTCAATATAAGTAAACTGATGCTATGCTCTGAATATTAGTAACAGAATAAATTACAAATTACTCACTATGGTATAAAAACTGAAGACCTGGGTTTAGGTACGTTTCTTTTTTAACTTTGCAAGTTACTTGAACTCCCCAATATGCATTTTTTTTTATGAAGAAAGTATAAGTGTTCCAAAAACTGATTTTGGTTTCTCCTACCTTTAAATTTCTGATTTTTTGCTCTATAATTTTAAGATTTATTATTTATGCCATAAATGGGAGAAAGTTTTTGAGTAATCATATAGCCAATGGGAATGTATCTATGAATAATATTAGTTTTCTATACCAATAGTATAATTTTTTATTCAAGGTAAACTATTTATTTCAGTTTATAGTATGAACATGGTTACAAAGAATGGTTTGTGTTTCTGTATTTTATAAAATGTTAGTTATCATGCCATGAATTCTCTATGTGTTATGGTGGGTGAATCTTGAAGTCCATACTGAGTTTGCTTCTGAAGTTCTTGTCTAGGACAATGGCAGATCAGTCTTGTAAATAATGCACAACCTTTCTTGTATTTTGGTTTTGGATGATATGATGTGAAAGGAGAGAAATCTCCTGTTATTGGAAAGATACTTGTAACTTGGAATGCCATTGTGAAAAAGATCAGAAGTTACAGGGAAATTGAATAATATTGTTTCTTGTTGCTTTCCTATTTATGTTTTCTTCATGTTAAGTATATATCCTGATAAGAATACTTCCTCAACCATAATCTCTAAATATGGAATAAGAATATTGAATTATATACAGAGAATTTCTGTTTAAATACAATAATCTTTTGTGATAACTAAACATAATATTATTAAAAATAGATATAGTTCATGTTTAATAAGAGCATGCAACTCTAGGATACACAAGAGCTATTCCATTAAATGACTGGTCATTTTTATCAACAGATAAATTCATATTTTCTGTTATATTGAGACAACCTTTCTTAACTTATATATATCTAAAAGGGAAAATTTATAAACATCTGTTTTACTTTTAATATGTGATATAGGTAATAAATTATTATGATCCTTATGTAAACCTGGAGCATTTTGATGTGTGTTTGTGTTTGCAGTATCTAAAACCAGGAAAATTCAAGTTGAATGATAAAGAGTTGAGTTTTTGCCATACTTGCTATCTTTTATATAACCGGCAAGCAAATATAAGAAAAGCAGAAAAACAGAAGATTCAACAAAGAGCACCTAACTTACTCATCCTATTATTTCTATTGATTTAGTAACTAGTATACCACATTTTCTATTCTCTGAAGTGATAATGCTCCTGACCATGAACTCCTTGATTTCCGGACTCTAATTCAAAATATTTTAATTACCTCCGAAATGTGCAGAATAATCCACATGCTGATCTCCCAGAAGGAATATCATAATGCAGATGTGCTATACTTTGCAAGTACAAACAGAATGTTAAGAGATCAGGTTACCTTTCTCCTTGGAAATCTACACTACACCTAAGACGTGAAATACAGCTTTTATTTTGCTGGAGGCTCTCAGAAGCGCAGCAGTTGGTTGGCGATGTCATTAAGTAGGTTCAGGTTGGGAATGGAAGGTTAACAACAGTCTGTGTAATAGAAATGTAGACAAAAGATAATCCAAGTTTCCAGCTTTCAAGGGATTCACTGGCAGTAGCTGACTGTGAGCTCTCAGTATTAAATCTAATAAAGTCTTCAGCAGAGCTATGGAGGGGTTGTTACCTTTGAGAAATGGCACTGTGGTTTTCTGCATTTGGATCAGAAAAAGGCAAACTAGAAGATTTTCTATTTTAGGGTAAACTGAACTGAAATCAAGACATGTAATAATTTTATGGTTTTAGTTTTTATAAATGAATTAATATTTCCAATACGAAAACCTTAAATGAAAATACTAAGATACTACTTCCTCCCAGTTATTTTCCAAGTAATAAACTGATACAGACACTGACATATAATATTGTAACTGTTCTTCATCAAACCAAACTTCTTTTTCCTAACATAATTTTCTCTCAAGCTACCAGTGTCATCACAGGAAGAGTCTCTAATTTAAGTGCTACTAATCACTTTAGATTTAATTCTAATATAAAGCAGAATATTAACCAGAGAATAATATTGTAATGTGCACAGATTCGAAGTCTTAGTTTCAATTTGCTTCTCCAAGTTCCCCTGCACCTATTTCCTTTCAGCCATTTCTACTCACTCCAGAAGAACATAGGGTTCACTGAAGTCTCACTATAGCCATTTTATCTGGAGACAGCTAAATAGAAAGGATATATTCCTTGAAAAGGGCTCGACGTGCTCACTACCCTTCTATATTTGAAATCTTTACTTTTCATAAAGTATTTTTCTTATGTGACCTTTTCTTCTTATCTAATTATATTTTATAAAAATAGCAAGCTGGATTAAACCAATGAGAAGAATACCACTGTATCAGTCCACAGAAAATTTTAGAATTAGAAATGTATATATACATATATATATAAACAAAAAATATAAGAGACCCACAAGTAGTAAAAGCACATCTTACATTAAATACTATCACTGACTGTGAGCTGAACCACTAAACAGAATGAAAACCATCAATGCCATCCATGGGTCAATCAGGTAGATGCTATCTTTATTTGAAATTTCAAATTTTCTTTTGCTTAAAAATCTTTATGAAATATATTTCATGATTTAATGCACCTTTAAAATTACTGTATTTATATTTGGGACTTATTCCTCAATTTTCATTTAATTACAGAGTCAAAGACTAAAGTCCATCTATTGTAGTCTTTCTTAAATGATGAAAGGTGAAAATTTAATTTTCCATTAGATATGACATAGTCAATAGGAAAACAAAGGAAAAAAGTGAAATTCACAAGAAAATGGAAGTGATGGGAAATCAACCCTTCCTTCGCCTTTTTGTTCCACTAGGGTCATTGATGGACTGGAGGATGCCTGCCCACATTGGTGAGAGCAGGTCTCTTTACTCAATCTACTCAATCAAATTCTAATCCTTTCCAGAAGTACCTTCAATAGACATATCCAGAAATAATGCTTTAGCAGCTATCTGAACATCCCTTAATCTGGTCAAGTTGATGTATAAAATTAACCCTCATAGTTATGAATTGGGGATTTGTAACAAGAAAAATATTTGGATTCCCTAATAAGAGATAGTCATCATAGGGAGAAGTTATTAACAGTTATGGAAACACAATAAACTATTTGAAGGAGGAATGTACTCACTTTGCTACACATATTTCTAATTTCACACATAAAATACATTAAAGCAGAGCACCTTAAGGATGATAGGGCACAATGAAGTAAGCATAATGTAAGATCATCCAAATTACTGCACTGCTTACATCCTTATATCATACATTGAGTGAAGCAAGTTTGCATTCTTCTTGTGGATAATTATATCAGACCAAATATACCATAATTAATTGTAAGTCAGAAAATTCCTGGTTCATAGCTCTGGTTTCATATCTGGCAAGGAGATTGCACAGGAAACCCCTAGAGATAGCATATGGTCCTTGAAGACCTAGATACTGTTGAAATTAATTGAATTTATATGACATCTGGATAAGCAGAAATATCATGATGACACTAAATGGCATTATTTCAGTTGCTGCAAAGAAGCACAAAAAGATAACCTAGTATACTTTACATGCTTAATCAGCATCATTGTTCACAGTAGTTCTTTAACTATGCCATGTTTTTTCATTGCCCTTTTCAAGTTCTCATAATCTGACACATTTTCTTTTGGACCATGTTCTAACAAGGTTAGGCCATCTTCTAATTGAAGTCCAGAAAAATGTTTATGGCCCTACACAACAGTGCAATTTAGACTTCTTAGCCAAAGTTTCTATCAGAATTAGTTTATAGTTTACTTACTAAAATATAAACAACAACAAAAAATTAGAAAATGCTCTTAATAGAAAACAAAGAAACAAAAAAGAAATCCCAAAGAAACTGAAGAACTATCAACATAATCACTTTTTTAAGGTGAATAAGAGAGGTAACTTCATCCTTCTAATTTTTTTTTCTGTTGTCTTCTTGCAAATTTAAATTGCTTTAAATCAAATGAACCCTCTCTAAACAGCTGGTCTTTAGCAAGTATAAGAAGCTCTAGTTCAGATTCTGGTTTAGGATGTAGGTAAGGGAAAGCAGAAATGTGTGTTAATATAAATGTTTCCAGGAATGTTAGGTTTTTGATAAATTATAATGGTTCTTTTTGAAATTGTAGACCCTACAGATTAAATTTTTGCTTATTAAACTTTCTGAAAATGACTGCCTATTGTAATAATACTGGTTCATCTTGGTTTAAGCTATCAATGTTCACAAGTATTTTAGCAAAGACTATTTGGGGAAAAAAAATCACTTGTTTGCCTTGTGGATGATTAGTTTGACACTAATTTTGGAAGTCCTAGACTAAGAAAACAAGATTTTTCTGTCCTAACATTTAATAAAAGGGTTAGTAGAAAGAGAAATTGAAAGATTAGTTTACGAAATTGTGCTTATTCACAAAAAAGTAAAAATTTAAATTCCTTTAAAAGCTTTGTGCTTAACAAGGAGTATTTCAACTCTCAAAATTTAAGATGTTGTATGAACTTGTAAAGAGTTTAAGCACTCATCAATATATAAAAAACATTTGATGTAAATTTCTCTTTTTTAAAATGCAAACAGATTTGAAGTCTGAACATGTTAAATTCACTTCTGGTATTCTCAAATATGCTGATCTATTTTTATATTTAAAACAATAATATTAATTTTTTAAAAAGTTGATCCTACTTGAACCCACTTGAAGGAAAAATGAAAACCAAAATCCAGAATGCTCTATCAAGTTTTGCGCTTGTCACAAGGAATTTAAAGATGAAAAATGCAGAATTTGCTTAAAGGAGCTCACCTTTCAGTGAGGTTGTCTGACAAGAAAATAGACATAAAACAATGTGATAAGTATTTATATCATCATAGGTAAGTTCAAAGTGTCAATGGAGAGGAAGGTTTAAAGAATGACTAACTCCCAGATACCTTGGAGATGGAGACCTTAAGTTTCCATTAATCACCTTAATGCTGCTGTCTGAGTGTGGCAATGACACCAAGAAGGAATGACGGCTGCGACAGAAGACGTTTTAGAATAAATATCCAAATCTTCATTAATGTTTTCCTTTGAACAGAATGCTATCATAAGCTGAATTCAAAACATAATCTTTAAGATAATTTAATGATTGGAAGTCATGGACAATAGACTGGTTTTTCTCAAGACGTTTCCTAAGGTAGTATATAAACTTCCAAATAGAAATCTAATTCACGAATTATACCAATTAAGTAACTGGAAAACAAGAAGACAACAAATATATTCCCCAATAATAACCCTGTTTTTTCAGGGTAAAAATTATAGCTGTCTACAAAGGAATCCCTTTTTATTCTTAGGCATGCTCACGGTTCTGAAACAATCTTTCATTAAGGACAAGCCAGTTGTGCAAACAAAAGCTACTGTGCCTATCCTTGCTTGGTTTATACATTACAGTATATACATGGGTAAAGATGAGACTTGTGTGGGTGCCCTAGTATGATAAAATTCTCACTCAATAGATGTTTTGTTTCTGGGTTCCTGCAAAACCAGAACTTTTAGGAACAAACTGCATTCGGCCTCGTTATAAAGAGTCTCAGTTCAATGTCTCTTGCAGTGCAGACATCCTTTCTCCCCATCCTCAATGGACACACCTCCCCGCGTACACCCACGGACATAAATCACCTCAAACTCCCAGGGCAGCAGGACAACCAACAAGATTGCTTCATCTCACTTTTTCTATGTTCCAAGATTTCTTCCATCAGTGTCTAATATTGCCATACTTGTTACACCTTTTAATTCTATCCATATTTATTTTCCTTTCTTGGCAGTTTTTTTTTTTGCTTTCGTCTTCTATTTTATTATCTTTTGTGTGAAAATTCTTTCCCTTTTTTATAGACTTTGTAAACCCATAATAGACTTATTTTTCTTCTCTGAGATAGAATAGCAAACCACAGTGCATTAGTTATACTCTTTAATATTTGGATTAAATCTTCCTCATTTCTCTGTCTCTCTTTCTCTCTCTCTCCACCACACCTTCAATTTGTCTTATGCTCTATATCCTTGATATGACCTACTGACCCCAAAGCCACTTATGGGGTATATGTGTGTGTGTGTGTGTGTGTGTGTGTGTGTCTGTGTGTGTGGTGTGTGTGTCTGTGTGTGTCTGTTTGTGTGTCTATGTATGTTAATGGCAGGATATAATTATGTTTTCTGAGATGTTCTAGAGAGCTAATCTCCTAAAACTAAGGTTTTCCATATTTACATAGCAGCTAGTAAATCTAATGGTGTTTATTATGTTAAAAGGTAATGTATAATGAAAATGTAAATTGGTTCATAAAATTTAAATAAATTCATAGGTAAAGAATTTATTATGTTACCATTATTTATAACAACAATTTGTTTTCATTTTAACATTCAGTTTCTTTGTCAGAATTATACTATTCTAAGTATATAAGAGGTTTAACATAGAATTTATGTCATATTCTTCACATCTACCATAGTCATCGTCGACATTATTCCCTCCAGTAATTTTAAGTCATCTACACCCATCTAAATAATTAAAGAATGCAAGCAATTTTCAAGTTCTACTGAATATAACACGATAGTAACTTTTGATTTTTTTGATTTTTTTGTCTCTGAAACTAATTTAAGTTTTTCTTCAAACATAGTTTTTGCTTTTAGTATGATGATCAAGTACTTATTTTTAAGACACATGTAATTTATTTGGTCTATGAAAACATTGGGAATAGCATGAACTTTTAATAATAACAGTTTTAATTATTAGTGAAAATTATCATGATTTTTTAAAAATATGCAAACTCAGAGTCCCAGAAACAAGGGGCTAATTACAAACTAAAATTCCTTGGGAAAAAAATTTCAGCTCTGAAATTGTTTTTAAATCAATATATATTGCACTTAGATTGCAAATAAGCTTTGAGGTGAGAAACATCCCTAGATCATCAGGTGTAGCATGACAGGAAACTAAAGAGGCAGCTCTTGGTGAGTGCTCTGTGAACCAATGTCCCTCTATTCTTAACTAAAACATTTTAACTCATCTTAATTTACAGAATATATTCCCTATCTACCCTGCCTAAAAATGTTTCCTTTTGAATTTGGCTACAAAGTTGTTTTTTATTTTCTTTGTTTTCCTGAGGTCAGTGGGGGTGAGGAGTGGGGAGGAGGAGTGTTTTTTTTTTTTTTTATTGTTGCTGTTTAATCTTAAAACGACATTTCAGAATAGACACAGTTATATTTTGTTGTTTTTTCTCTTTACATAAAAATAAAATTTATATGAAAGGTTTGCAGATGTGAATTCGACATTCTTTTAAAGTAGGAAAACATTTTTAAGAGAAGCTTTGCATTCTAAAATCCAAAAAGGATATGACTTTATTGTAAAATGAATTATATAAAATTATACATTATATATGTTTCTCTATTTCATAATTCTGAATCAAAAGCACAGTTTACAGGATTAGTAGATAAAATATACTTAATAAATAAAATATACTTAATAGAGAAAATAATACTAAAATATTTTCCCCTGAACCTTATCATCTTAAAATTACATTCAAGTCTGAAGATTACTAGGCAGGCACTTAGATTTTTACAATGAAATGTTTATACATATTAATTATATCAATCTTATATAAAGAAAATTCACAAATGGTTAATAATTACTCTTTTAATCTTTAGTTGGATAAAGTGAAAAACCACTCAACCTATCATTTGTGGGTCTGTATAACTTCTGTGGCAGAATTGCTCTGACGTTCACATTACACTTTTCTTTACCCTTAGCATGCTGTTGACTATTACTGTATTTGAGACTTACATGTATGGCTTGTCCACTTTATGGAGCATACGTAAATCCCAGTTTGAAAGAGACTCTAGTAACATTTCCTGTCTCTGGTCGACTTACTGGGTTAGTCGTTCTTTAGTCTTGATTTTCTACAGCAGCCAAACAGGTGCTTTTTAATGTACTTCAAGCACAACAGGCTGAGAACAATAGGCTTGTTAAATAAGTGTTTTTCAGAGATTTACCCTGAGGGTCATTAAAGGTAGAAATAGACTTCTAACTGTGACTTGCAATCTGATTTCCTGGAGGCATGTATGGATGTATGAACTGATTTGGATGTTTCCAGGAATGCTTGTTATGTGCCAAAATGTTCAGCTCAGCATTTTTGTGTACATAAGGTGCATTCAATCACCAGAACACAGTGTAACAAAATTTTTAGGTAGAAATTAAGTCTCAGAGAAGTTAAACAACTTGCATAAGATCATGAACTGGATAAAAAATAACCTAGCTAGAGACTAGATTCTATCCAGATATTCAGACTAAGTCTAGAGTGTTTACTTTACCAAATTGCAGTGGAAGCCCATGGGACTTTAGGAGGCCCATTCAGAGCTAGATTTCCGCCTTTAATGTACTTTTACAAAATAGGAGAATTAATCCTGTTCTAGAATATCGTTCCCATATCAGGACGTGTTTGTCCTGTGCACAAGTTATTTAATTGATTAATCTTAGGTTTCTCTCTCAAAATAACAAAAATGATATTTAAAAATAATATCACTTGGGGTATCATGGAAATTAATGTAATAACCATGGTCATAAGTCGTTTTAAGTTACTACAGAAACTCTCTGACTGGTAGATAAATCCACAAATTCTATTTTTATCTTTCTGCAGAGCCCGACCACAGACCCACACCCTCACTTATCATCATTTTCCAAGAACACCATGAAGAGCTAATAGAAGACACTGCAGTAAGTAGCACTATGGCCCCAAGGAAAACACTAATAATGGCATGAATCTTACTTTCAATTTTGATGAATATTCTTCTTTGCCCAAAGCATGGTTCTTTTTTTAATACACAGTGAATATGAGACCAACTGACTTTTAAATAATTTATTTGATAAAATCATAATTGTAAGCCTCCATAGATCTAAATTTCTATATCAGCATTTCAATATATGATCTTCATTAATATTTTGTTTCTTGAATTTTAATTCTATCAATATTATCATGCTGTCTTTGTTCAGTAGACCTTATACAAGACAACCTTCAAGTTAGAAAGGAATATAGAAATTTATGAAGTAAAATATATCCAGGACTAGAAGAAAGATTTAATAACTAAAAGAAATAGCAAAGAGCAAAATAAATGATTGAAGAATAGCATAGCAAAGCAAGTTTATTTAGCATGCTAAAACATATCTTAGATCTGCCTTCTGATTCCCATACAAATAACGTAAATAAGAGTTGTTTTCTTATCTTCCACTTCTTTATTTGTTAAAATGGACTAAATAATAACCTATGTGGGTTAGGGAGGGAGAGACAGAGTAAATAGCATAACACTTGAAATATTTAAATGTGAGTTACTGCCCAATTCAAGTCAATTTCTTCAATTAAATTTTAATGTTAATTCACTTAATTCACCTTTATTGTTTGATCACCAGCAATCAATAGTAATTTTTGTTAGTAAAATAGTCAAATATTTTTATTATAATAGTTTTATTTTATAAGAAGTGAAGGCACCAAATTATTGTATGTCATTTTTCCCCAGCTATCTTTAAATTCATGTCACATGTCATATTATTAGATATACTTATTTCTCTAAAATATACTGTTCTGGATTGAATAATGCCCTCTTTTAATTATAAGATATGGCTTTCCTTATAACAAGAAGTAAATTTGGACATAGAGACGCACAGAGTGAACACCATATGGTAACAAAGGCAGAGATTGGAGTGATGTGTCTACAGTCCAAGAATTGCCAAGGATGGCTGACAACTACCATCCTTGAATGGAAAAACGCATAAGACAGATTTTCCATCAGAGTCTTCAGCCGGAATAAACCCTGACAACACCTTAATTTTATACTTTTAGCATTCCAATTCTAACAGTATAAATTTCTATTGTTTTAAACCCCCTGGTTTGTGGTGCTTTGTTATGGCAGCTCTTGGAAACTGATATAGATTTTGGTACTAGGCAGTAGGGTGCTACTGTAACAAATATAGAAAAATGTGGAAGTGGCTTTGGAATTAGGTAAGGAGCAAGAGCTAGAAGAATTGTGATGCTTATAATAGAAAAACCTAGATTGCCTTGAAGAGATTGTTAGTGGAAATAAGGGATATTAAAGGCAATTCTGGTGAGGTTACAGAAGAAGATAGAAGAGCTGTAGAGAAAATGTCTCTTGTCTGAGAAAAACATGTATCATCATGAAAAAAAAATGCTGCCAGAAATATGAATATTAAAGTACTCTGCTAAGATTTCATACAAAAATTAAGAACATGTTATTGGACACTGGAAGATGATCCTTGTTATAAATTGACAGAGACATGGCTGAATTAACTTCTGTTGGATGGTAAGTAGAACTCGTATGTAACAAACATGGATATGTAGCTGAGAAAATTTCCAAGCAATGTGCTGAAGGTGAGGCCTAATTGTTTTTGCTGATTATTGAAACTGTGAAAGGAAAGAGAGAAGGTAAAGAAGAAATTGCTAAGCACTAAAGAATCAGCCCTTGATGATTTGGAAAATCCTTAGCCTATATAGAAAATATGCCTTGGAAATAGGGCCTCTGTTAAAGAGATTATCTGTGTGATTTATGGATCCAATAACAATCTCAAAAGAAGTCAGGAATAGAGATGGGATTATCCAGGAGAGATGTGTGGAGGGCTGTCATATCTAGTGGTGTGGATCCCCTTAATAGCCATGGAAGACCAAGAAGGCTTTTGAGTATTTAATATCAGCAAACACTACTAGCATGAACTGCGAACAAGACCGATGGGACAAAAAATGAAGGAAAGATGATTCCAAGGACGGAGACAAGGATGTCCAAGCCAGAAAGGACAAGTCATTTGACGTAGAGGGTTAAGAGGATGGACTACCTCAGAAAACTCAAAAGAAGGGACATCGAGCCTCATGAGATCACTCACAGGCCTAGATACATAATAGAATTTTCCCTGCTGGATTACAAACTTGCTTTAGACCAGTAAGCCCTCCATTTCCTTCTCTTTTGGAAATAGAATATATAGTCCAAGCCTGCACCAACATTGTATTCTGGAAGCAGATAAATTCTTTTCTAGTTATACACCCCAGTGGCCAAAGAGAAATTTTGTCTCAAGATTGACAATAAGCAGAGTCTCACCTATACCCAATTTAGAAGACAAGATTTTTGAGCTGATATTTAGATAGATTTTGGATTTTGAGTTAATGCTTCAATGGGTTAAATCTTTTGGGGATGTTGGAATTGGGTAAATGTATTTTACACATAGAAAGGATGTGAATTTCAAGGACAAGATAATGGACTGTACTGGGTTGAAAGGCACCCCCCTTAATTTACATCTACCCAGAGCCTCAGTATCTAACATTATTTGAAAATAGGGTTTTGTAGATGCAATCTGATCAAACAGGCTTTGTTTGAGCTCTGAACCAATATGACTGATGTCCTTATAAGAAGCAGGAAATTTAGACATGAAAACAAACAAGGAATGAGATATGATGATTGATGCAGATTGGATTAATATATTTACATGCCAAAGAACATCAAGAATTGCTGGTAATTACCAGAAACTAGGAGAGAGCCATGGAACTGATTCTCCATTAGAGCCTCCAAATGGAACCAACCTTGCCTCCATCTTGATTTCAAAATTGTAAAAGAATAAATTTTTGTTGTCTCAAATGTTGCAGTTTGTGATAATTTGTTAAAGAAGCCCTTGAACACACACACACACACACACACACACACACACACTTGTTGTTGCTATTATTGTAAAAATGATGAGTTCCCACCTCAGTTACTCTCTTAATGTATAAAGTTACGTTGCAACTAAAACAAACTACCATATAGTCAAAACTATATTTTGATATTTTCAGGTTAACCTTGTAAACCCAGTATAACTGATTTGAATGTAGACCAAACAGGAAAAGGAAACAAATACAAAAGATACGTAGTATTCATATATATTATAAGTTATATTCAGAGAAAAAACAATAACATTTTTTCCATAGGAATTTTTTCCTGTCCTAACAAAGTAAAAATAAAGATCTATTTAATCATTTATCTAAGTTTTTTTTCAATTATTTTGAGCAAGTATCAAACAACTGTATTTAGCAAACCTCCATTTGACAAGAAATAATGTCTAATGTACTCACATGAAACCATAATTTTGTTTTTGTTTTTGTTTTGTTTTGCTGGAATTTGAGTGAATATGATTATACAAGCAGACTACAAGGGAAAAACATCAAATTACACAAGGCTGTTCTGTGAATATAATTACCTATATATGAAAATAAAACTTCAAATTTAAAGGTAGATTTTTAAAGAATGAAACTAAGAATACTTATATGGCTTTTTTGTTGGATAAGCTGTCATTTTTTAACATTTTGTTATTTTGAGAATATTGACTAGATATCTCTATAGAAGAATTCAAATTCGATTCCATTTTGCTGTTACTGAAAGAGATAAGATAGCAAACACAAATACTGAGAATTTAAAAATTGCTATTCATGGAGTGTGATTATTTTTCTATAGGTTATACTTCTTAAAGATATAAAACAAATATTTAAATGGGGCTTTATGGTGTTTAAAGTATCTTCTCTTATATCTCCTAATGAAGACAGCAAAAGTATAAAATTCATTTAAATAACAGTAAAAAGATAACTACTGTTCTTTCATCACTTTGTTGGTATTTTGTTGCATGAGGATTAGAAGTTCTCCAAGTAGCATAATATATAAAACTTAAACTTGAGACATATTCTTTGGTTAATTATAAACATTCCAAATATGACAATAAAGTATAGTGTGATAAAACACAGAACTACTTGCTATCCCAATATTATTAATAAAAATTAAAATCAAGATATATAAAAAAAGGAAGCGAAATAATGCATTTATTCTGATAACCCGTAAGCTTTTTGAATAACGATGAGAAAGTACATTATCATAAAAACATTTTTAATATTTTTGAGATCTATAAGGAAAAGTGAGAGACTATGAATAAGTTAGGTGTTAGCAGAACATATTTTTAACTTTATAAATTTAGAAATATACAAAAAATATGCATAGGAGATATGATTAGATGTGGTTTGAGAATCTGTTTGGACATATTAATTATGTTTAAAAAATGAAATTTTAGAAATTAAATTAATTCAACAAATCAATTGATAATGACTAATGAATTAATGTTCATTACCATTTATAAAGAAATTTAGGGATATAATATACTATCCTTGTGAAGTAGTATTATTAAAGTTAAAATGATGAAGAATGTAGACCAAAAAATTGGCATGGGTAACATTTTAAAGAACCATTTATATTGTGGACCTTATAAAAAATGACATATTTATGAAGAAATGTGCAGCTAGGTTTCTTACATTACTTTTAATTAAAGATGTCTTTTTAATTTACTTTTTTGTGTGTCATTTCTAATCTCAGTCTGTCAATCGAAAAGTATTTACTAAGCCCCTAACAAATATCAGATGTTTTTCTGAGTACTAGGAATTTAGGAATTTAGTGGTGAACAAAATAAGCAGAATAAGTGCCTTCAAGAAACATATTCTAATGGAAGAAGTAAATCTAGAGCAATAAACAAAGAAATAAGAATTTCAGAAAATAACAGATGGTATGGAGAAAATTAGCTAAAACAAGTGATAGAGGGTGTTTGGAGTTTGGGTAGGGGCTCTATAGTACCTAAATAATCTGAGATCTCTTCCGAGCTTTGACATAAGGCCTGAGAAACAAGACTGTGCCAATCAAAGAGGCAAGGAAATAACAAATATGAGAGCCAAAAAGGAATAAGCTTAACTAGTCTTAGAAATAAAAACGAATAACATGCAAGTGGAGTATGCCGGGAGAAGTACTGAATATGAAATCTGTAATCTAAGCAAGGTGATGAGAAGTCACTGGAAAATGAAGTGACTTTTCTCATTTTTAATCTAACTGTTGAGCAGAGAAGGCATTCTGTAAGTAGAAGTTTAGAAAAAGATAAACGAGTTAAGGATTTTATTTTTTAAATAGCATATTAAAGCATATTTCACATATCATGAAATTCACCCATCTCAAGTATAAAATTCATTGATTTTTATTAATTATCTAGCAGCTTAACCATTGTCATGAATCAGTTTTAATTCACCTTCCCCAACCCTCCACCATCTGCCAAAGATTCCTCATGCTCACTTACAGTTAATTTCCATTCCCACTCCCAGCTTTAGACAACCACTCCTCTGCTTTCTGTCTCTATGAATCTGCTTTTTGTGGATATTTCATATAAATGAATTTGTATTATATGTGGTCTGTGAGCTGACAGTAGTTTATATCAGAATATTAGTAGAAATGATGAAAGTGGTCTGGTTTGGGATTAGTTTGAAAGGTACAGCTGACAGGACATTTTGTTGAATTGGATGTGGCACATGATTTTATAAAAGAATTTTTAAGAAATTATTCTCAGGCTTATTTTCTTTTTGATATACATATTTAGATGGATGTTTATCTTATTATGATGATAAAAAATCTTCAAAAAATTGATGCATTTGGTTTTTTTTTCATAATATTTCAGACTTTTTTTTATATCTGAGAGTGAAGACAAAGTAGGCATTTAGGCATAGTACATTTGGGAAGAGTCATCATAGGATAAGTGATTAAAAGGTCTTCATGGATGAGATCACAGAGGAAGCTATAGAAAAATGAATATGAGAGAGAGAGAGAAAGAGAGAACTCAGAACTCACAGAACTCAAAGAGAACTCAGAGCCTCTCTGTGCTCTAACAGTCTGGCATACATAATTTGACAGGCCCAGGGTAAGATTAAAATGGGGGCTCCTTCTTCAAAAATTATGCTTTATAACTTATTCTATGAGGTAGCATTAGTTTAATATCAAAACCTGACAAAGAAATACAAGAAAACTAAAAACCAATATCTCTCATAAATGTATATGTAAAAATTCTCAACATAATATTAGCAAATTGAATTCAGTATTGTATTAAAAGAATTGTACACCATGACCAAGAGGGATTAATCTCAGCCATGCACACTGGTTTAACATTTGAAAATGAACTGATGTAATCCATAACATCAAAAGGCTAAAGAAGAAACATAATGATATCAATAAATTCAGAAAATGCACTTAACAACATTCAATACACACTCATAATAAATATCATCAGTAAACTAAGAATGGACCAGAATTTCCTCTCAACTTAATAAAAAGAAAAATCTACAGAAAACCTATAACTAACATTTTACTTGATGATGAGAAACAAAACTTCTGCCTAATATCAGGAACAAAGCAAGGATGTCCCCTCTCATCATTACTTTTTGACAGCCTACTGAAAGTCCTAGATAATGCAATAAGACAAGAACAGGAAATAAAAAGTATATATATATATAGGGAAGGAAAAAACGAAAGTGTCTTTAAAAATACAAAAAAAAACATATTATAGCTCTCTCTTATATTTGTCAATTCAATCAAACATTAAAGATATATAATAGAAATCTCAAAATACAGTGTCTTTTCACAGATCACATGATTATCTATGTAGAAAATCTGAATCAATAAAAATTACTGGGATTAATAAGTGATTATAGCAGAATACAAGGTTTATACACAAAAATAAATATACAATAAGTCCAACAATAATATACAAAAATAAATCACTTTCTAGTAATGAACATGTGGGATTTTAAACTTTAAAAAGTTACCATTTACCATTAGTATCCCCATTAAAAAATACGTAGGTATAAATCTAACAAAATATGAATAATATCTAAATAAAGAAAACTACAAAATTCTGATGATAGACATCAAAGAAAATAAATGGAGAGATAATCCATGGTCATGCAAAGCAAGTTGCAATATCGTCAACATGGCAGTTCTTCCCAACAGGATCTATAGATTCAATACAGTATGAATCAAAATCTTTACAAGTTATTTTGTGGATATCTACATATGGAGTCTACAGTTTATATGGAGAGACCCATAATAACCAATGCAATATTTAAGGAGAAGAATAAATTTGGAGGACTTACATTGTTTAACTTACTGTAAAGCTACAGAAATCTAAACCAGAACAAAATAGAGAGTCCAGAAATAGACCCACATAAATATAGTCAACTGTAAGTACAAAATGCTTAGAAAATAACATAGTAAAAATATTAGATAACCTTGGGTATGGCAGTGTCTTACATAGAATGTCAAAAGCATAATCCATAAAAGAAATAATCCATAAGCTAAACTTCATTAAAATAAAAACATCTACTGTTAGAAAGAAAATCTTTAGAGAATGAAAGAACAAGCCACAGAATAGGAGAAAATATTTGTAAGACATATCAAAAAGAGACTGTTATCCAAACTATGTGAAGAACTGTTAAAACTCAACAATAAGAAAATTTAAAAAAAAAAACATAAAAACTGAAACTTCACCCAGAAAGATATACAGATGATGAGTAAACTTATGAAAATTGTGAAATTTTATGTCAATGGCAATTTAAAACAAGATACCACTACACATATATTAGAATGGTGAAAATCCTAAATAACGAATGCTGGCAAGGATGTGAAACAACAGGAACTCTCAGTCATTGCTGGTGGGAATGCAAAATGGTAAGCCGCTTTGAAATGCAGTTTGGCAGTCTCTTATACAACTAAATATACTTTTAGCATTCGCTCCAGAATTGCACTCTTCAGTATCTACCTAAAGGATTGAAAAGTTATGTCTACAGAAAAACATACACATGGATATTTACAGCAGCTTTATTCATAACTGTCAAAACTTGGAAGCAACCAAGATGTTGTGCAACCGATGAATGGAGAAATATACTGTGCTACATTCAGATAGCAAAATATTATTCGGTGCAAATAAGAAATGAACTATCAAGCCATGAAAAAACAGGGAGGAAATATAATGCACTTACTAAATGAAAGAAACCAACCTAAGAAGGCTTCATACTTATGATTCCAACTATCTGACATTTTGGAAAAGGCAAAAATGTAAAGAAAGTATAAAGATCACTGATTGCTGTGGATTAGGGTGAAGGAAGGGATAAATAGGCAGGAACCAGAGAGGATATTTAGGGCAGCAAAATTATTATGTATGATACAAAAATGGTAGATCATGTCGTTATACAATTTTGTCAAAATCCGCAGAATGTGTGAGAATAAACCCTTAAGTAAACTATGGACTTTGAGTGATAATGATATGTTACTGTGGGTCAACTGATTGTAATAAATTTACTCTCCAGTGTGGGATACTGATAGTGGAGGAGGCTGTGTGTGTATGGAGATGGAGGGATATAGGAAATTTCTGTACCTTCCGCTCTGTTTTGCTGTGAGCCTAAAAATTCTGTACGAAATAAAATTTATTAATAAAAACTTACTGGTAACTTTAGAACAATAATAGCAGAAAATGTAATCAAACGCAGGACTCTTTTAAGTAAGAAATTCTGTATAACTGCACAGTTTGTACATCCATGAAGCCAGCCCTGTGAAAGGACAAGAAACATCAAAAAAGAGTGTGTCTTATAGAAGCTTAAGGACATAAAAATGTCATTGTCTGAATTACATCCCCCCAATATTCACACATGGAAACTCTACCTCCAATGTGACTATATAAGGAGATAGAACCTTTAAGGTTAAATGAAATCAAAAAATAAATAATGGCCACCAAATTTGGTATGAATGGTATCTTTATAAAATGAGGAAGTGACACCAGAGACACATCTCTCTCCTCCCTTCCCCCCTTGCTTGCACAAGGAAAGCATGTGAGCACACAATGAGAAGGCACCTGTTTGCAGGATTAGAATCTCACAAGAAACCAACTCTGTTGAAACCTTGGTCTTGGACTTCTAACCTCCAAAACTGTGATAAAATAAATTTCTGTTATTTCAGCTACCTAGTCTGTGATATTTTGTTATGGAAGCTCGAGAAGACTAATACAAAATGTTTGAAAGAGATAGTATTCACTATGCCTGATGTTGCTGAAAGTAAAATAGGATGGATATGGAGGCTTGAGCACCAGCCTCAAGCATGCAAAACACTCATCAGACACAATGTTTTAAGGGCCCACAGTTTCATCTCCATCATCGCAGTTCATGTCTTGAATACACATCTTTCTTGAGAATGTCCAAGACTGCTAAGTTAAATCTTTCTCACACAGTCTTCCAAAAGTCATCTCACTGAATTTAAATTGAGAGAAAAGATGGAGCTCATTGGAGGATGTGAGGAATGGGGACCATTTAGTCAGTGTTATCATCCATCAGTATTAGACTGGGTGCTATAAATGCGGTATCTCTTTAATCCTCACTACAGTCCATCAAGTTCGTTATAATTCATTTACTCATTTATTTAAACAATATCTACTAAGGGGCTGCAGAAGTGTGTGTGACACTCCTAGGCTGTGGCTAGAAGGATTTTGTAAGTCCTTTGTTACTCCTCTTAGTTTCAGAGTGAATTTATATGCTCAAAGTCATAACAGACAATTTATTTAACTCGACAAATATTTATTAAATAAATATTATACGCTGTGCTGGGTTAATTCCAGGTTTTACCCTGAGTACACTATATTTTCTATAATGATAGAATAGTAGAGAAGATAAATTCTCTGATAACTTTTCCATATTTGATTGCTCTTAAAAAATTACCTATCATCTATTTATCTATCTATCTATCCATCTATCTACCTACCTACCTACCTACCTACCTATCTATCATCTATTTATCAATCATCTATCTATCTGTCTATCCATCTATCATTTATCTATCTCCCATTGGTTCTGTTTCTGTGGACAACTATGACAAATACAATATATTTCATTTATTATTTAATTTTTTGATTAAAAAATAATCCATGGTTGTTATAAAAACTATTCAGAAAATACAGAAGAGCTTAAAGACCAAATAAACCATAAACTAAATGTCATTTATAATTTCACCTAATCTGAAAAGTTATGACTAATTTTCATATCACTATGTATAACAATCTTGTAGTTATAATCTTCCATCTTAACAGTTGCATCAATACATCTCCATATGATTAGATACTTTGTAGCCATTACTGTGGATTGATATGAACTATCATATTTTCATTTTTTACCTTTTTAAAAAAATGTCTACCAATGCCAGTTATTAGACAAAATAGCCATTTCTCATCTTATTTTGAAGTAACCCATTGATGCGTTTTTTTTTACTCTCATTGTACAGATGAGGGTCTGAGGATTAAGAAATCCAAGTAATGTCTCCAAAGTTTCAGAATTAGAAGTTGTGGTTCTAAGTTTTATAACCAAGTCACTCTAATTCCAAAGTTCTAAGTTATCTTAGTTTATAATTATTTCAGGTGTGTATTATGTGTTTTTAAAATGCTGTTTTATGTATCTGGAGAACATGTTATGTGTTCTGTGCTTATTTCATATGTTCCTCAATATTTAACAGACTGCCAAGCACATGTTTGTTTCTAATTAAATTCTTAATTAATTTAATCGAATTTGCCATATGGTCTTTGCTATTTCGTCATTAATTTATTTCAGCTATTGATTTTGACTTTGTAAAAATATACTTGATTCCATTGATAAAAATATTGAGTTATGATTTATATGGCTTAATCAAGATATCGTTTTAACAAAACACTTCTAGGTTTTATAATCAAGAACAGAGTTTCTATAATTACTTTTTCCAAATGATATGTGTCTTAAATTTAAAGAAAAGTAAAATCACTGATTAATATTTTAATTATACTATTCATCAAATGGTGACAAAATCGACAGTATGAATCAAATAATTTATATTAACAAAATACACATTTTCTTCCCAGAGAACTTAATGGTTAATAAATGGAAGAAAATAATGTAGAATAATAGCCATCTACATACACCTCTCTCAGTCTGACTTTCTCTCTGTGAACTTTCAGTCTACAGCCTCTCTTCATACTTATTCTTGCAGTGACAATTAAAAAAATTTTTTTTGCCATACTATTTCTTCACCGTACATTTTTCTGAAATTTCTTCTTATAGAGACACTTTTTAAAAATAGTAACATTGGTGATTCAGCTGTACATTTGAACAATAAGACATATATATATATATATTTTACATTGTGTGTTCACATCTCATAATTAGATTTCTTTCTGTCATCACATATTAGACCCCTTTTACCCCATCTCTCCCCCTCTCCCATGTCCCCTCTACCCTCTGGTAACCACTAGTCTATTGTCCATCCATGAGTCTCTGTTTATCCTGTTCATTTGCTGATTTTATGTTTATATACTACATATAAGTGATATCATGTGGTTTTTAACTTTTTCTGTCTGGCTTATTTCACTTAGCATGATTATCTCAAGTTCCATCCATGTTAGCACAAATGGCAGTATTTCATCTCCTCTTATGATGAGTAATATTCTATTGTATATATGTACCACAGCTTCTTTATCCAATCATTTATCATAGGACATTTTAGTTGCTTCTATGTCCTGGCCAACATGAATAATGCTGCTATGAATATCTTTATGTAGATAATTTTCAGATATGAGTTTTCAAGTCTTTTCAGTAAATATCCAGTAGAGAACACTTTTTTTTTTTTTTTGATGTGGCACTAATTGTCCAATGGGCCAATAGGTATCAAGACAAAACGATCACCCAAAAAGAGAGTTAGAAGCAAAATCATCATCAAAGGATAAGTAAGAAAGTAATAACTCTTGGAAAATAGAGAGCAAAGGATTCATTCATATATATGTATATATGTAGTTGTATAGTTATATATATATATATATATATAGTTAGAAAAATAGTGCTAGAGAATAAAGTTTAGAAAATAAACTTTAGAAAATCCTTAATAATTAATTCTTACTTTTGAATTTTTGATAATTTATATAAGCATTGATTGAAGTTCTTGAAGCAAATGCATAGTAATCAGATATTGTTTGATATAAAATATAAATTTGACATGCTTAATTAATAATATTAATAAAGCATAAGAATAGTTAATTAAAAAACTGCAAGCACTATAACTAAGTGATGTGCAAGAAACATAACTCTAACTTAAGTAGAAGTGAACATTCTTAGTTTGGTGTTTTTATATGATAATTAACTACAAATTTAAGTATGATATCTAGTAGGTACTTTGAATTTCCAAAAATCATTTAAAGTAATGAAACTAAATTACTCTACAGACTCTGTGATTCAAAGTATTTAGTTATGTAAATTGTCTTTCTTCTCTCTCCATCTAAATTGGTCTGAATTGGTAGTTGTAGGTACAGAGGCATGCAAATATAAGGATTACCTGAAATCTTAAACACTAGATAGAGTAAAACTGTCTGAGAATATAAATGTAGAGCAAAGAATGAGAGTAAAAATTAGTAGAAAAGAAAGCTTTAGAAATCAGCTTTAGATATCAGATGGAACAAATGAAAAATTATACATCATTTCTATTAATACAATGATCCTTAAATTCTATTTATAAAATAGTCCATATAATTATACTGATATGATTCTCTTAGGGAGATAGATACACACGAGTGATGGGGGGATGAAGGCGCAACCCAGAGACCTCCCTTAAAACCTCTGAGAAATACCCATTTTGTGCTTAAAAATATCCTTACATCCTAAAATACAAGGAAGTAAAAACCACAGAAATAGCCATGGGTTTAGGTCAGCCACAAATGCCTGTGCAGTGAGTACATTGTCTTTCCTTGACCTTAGCCTCATTATACCATCATTATATTATCATATATATGCCTGGAACTTCATGAATCTAATTAAAACAGGCTGAATTCTAAGTAACCAGATGCTCAGTAAACAAGGAGTTACATAACAGTAAAATGTCATCCAAAATGACCTTGTATGCCAATTATTTAGCACCACGCTATAACCATTTATCACAGCTGCAATATAAGGTTTACTTCCCGAATTATATGGTGCTGCATCTCCCTCTTGGCTGTCTCTCATTTCTCTCTTGAAATATACTTCAATAAATTTTACTTTCCCTAAATTTCACTAATCTGTAATTCTTTACTATGTCAGTGGAAAGAACTGAGTTTCCCTCCACACCACAGGAGCAATGACGTATTTAGATTGCCACCAATAATAACAGTCCAAATTGAGACATAATTAATTGCCAAATTTGAACAAAGGTAACTAAAGTAATTTGAATGAAAGGTTTACACAGGAAATTTTTAAATTATGAAATAACTAAAAAAATTACCATTGTACATGGCTTATGTTATTGCATTAATAATCAGATATTACTTAATTTGAAATGTTTGTGGATTATCATATTTTATCATTCAGGTTTCCTTATATATATAAGACAAATTATCAAGAATTATGCCGCCTTCTTTTCAGGTGTCCAAATATATTTTATAAAATTCTAAAAATTCAAAGTTGATCTTATTCTTTGTGTACAGATAAACTGTGAACAATAATTTAAGACAGTATGGGATTGTTAAAATAAAATATGAGAGTGAAGGAGGTTATGATAATTTTGGTAACTGGGATTAATATAAAATCAACCAACATACCATGTTCTACCATTGCATATATAATAGTAGGAACATATTTTTAGAGTGAAATAAATATTATGCAATTAGCAGAGGCAACAGACCTGTGATGTTTATAAGAAAAAATTATATTGAATGATGAAGAATATTGGTTTGAAAAGACACATAAGATTATAGACCAACATTATTTTACTCATTCTCATTTTCCTTGACTAAGTATAGCACTGATTTTATAATACTGGCCTTTTTTTTTAATGCCTTTAATTGTTTTTCCATTTTCTTACAGATTATTTGATACTTTATTGTCTATGAGGAGGAAGAGATAGGTAGATGGATATTTAGATGTGACTATAAGAATATATGCATATATGAATAATTAATTCTCATTATTAACTAATTCTATTTGAATTTGCCTACTCGTTTAAATTTATTTGCAACCCTAAAATCAATACTTGCAGTTCTTTCACAGTCATTTATTGACATGCTCAGAGCAGTTAAAAATATGAGTTGATGATGTATATGTCCTAGCTAAGGTCAAACAATATGGTAGTCTGCCTTCTTGTTTCAGCTTTCAAACTACAAATATGTTCTTTTCATGGTCTATTTAGTGCCACGTTTTTCACAATTCTGAGCTTTTTATTAGGAACTTTGTGTTTAAAATGGCTTTCAAATGTAATGCTGAAGTGCTTTCTAGTGGTCCTGAGAACGAGAAGGCTGTAATGTGTCTTATGGAGAAAATGCATGAGTACATGCCTTAGATAAGTTTCCTTCAGACATTAGCTATGATAATGTTGGCCATAAGTTTAATCTAAATGAGTCAACAGCATATATTAAATAAGGTGTCTGTGAACAGAAACACATATAAAACAAATTTTTATATTGATCAGTTGATGAAAATGTGACCAGAGAGTCACAGGAACAAGCCCCATATTTCCCCTAGGAGCAATGGTTCGGTATTTGTAATTCAGTGTGTGAAGAGGCTATATATATAACAAACTGTATTATCAATTTTCTACATGAAAATGATATGGATATATAATGTACTACAAGTTTGTAAGGAAAAATATAAATACTTTGCACTATGTCTATGAAAAAGCTGTTTTAATTATTTGGGATAAAGGCATTTCTCACACAACCTTAAAGTGCTATGGAAATCAAAAATATGATTAACAGTTTTCCAACCTTGTTATTTTTACACAGCTTCTTCAAAAGGTGAAGTAATCTCATACACATCACATATTTTTAAAGACTTATTAACTTTTTAAAAGATTTGTAAACCGTGGGAATATTAAGACAATACTAATAGTAAAACTCATTTAATTCTTCTCAAATATGAATACACTTAACTTGCTGACAGAACCAAGATGCTAAGTAAAATTTCCAAAACCTTATTACCCTTTCAGTGTAACATTTAAACAATAATGTAGTATAATGCTTAACATATCTTTGAGAAATCTATACCTCTAACTGACTCTTCTTCCCTGCTCTGGAATCTTGTAATGAACCCTATAAGTTTGTTATTTGGATGTCCAATAGGCATCTGATGGGCATCTCAATATGTTAAAAAAAAAAAAAAAAAAAAAAAAAAAAAAAAAACTTGTTTTTCTCTCAGAGTTAACAGAAATTTCATCTTTCTAAAGTTCAAGTCAATCATCTTAGTCTTTCTTAACTCACCTTTTTCCCACACATGTTCAAGTCACCAGGAAATCCTATTGGATACAGTAAACCCTTCAAATAGATATCAGGAACCCAGACACTTTTATTATCTGTGCTGCTACCAACTCTAGCCATCATTTTTTTCCTGTTATCTCAGCTTCTCTATTCTCTTCAGTCTATTGACAAATGAGCAGCTAAAGTGAATTCTTAAAAAGTAAAATATCTTTTTCCTCAGTGAAAATAATATATTTAATGGCTTCTAACTTGCTCAGAATCAAAATCAATGTCTTTCTTATTTTTCATACCTTGACTCCACCAGCTTTTGTTGCTGTATCAACTCAGGTGCCCATTTTTAACTAGAAAACAATAAAATAAACTAAATCAAGAAGATAATTCAGTTACAAATGTGATTAAGTAAAGAATATAGGTAAATACATATGCCAAAGTGCTTGATGTGAATAAATTCAAGCAAATATAATTATACACAATACTTTTTTACTATATTGAAGAAAAGTATATTTGTAATATTTTGTGAAGATTATTATGGATATTTTCACTAATAAACTATATTAAAGGTATAACTCAGAGGTTTCTTCTTTTATTTTGATCAGCACTTACTTCCCTCAAGCAAATGGAATTATAAACCCTGTTTCTCATCACTTACTTAAATTATTACCCAAACTTAGTGAATGGAAGTAAAATATTGAAAAAACTGCTTTAAAAACTTATTTTTAGTGTTCAAGCTAATACATTTTGTATTTGCTCAGTTTATTTTCTTTTGTAGCACTCTATTAATAATAAATGTTAATACTGAGGTACTATTTACATTGATGTCAAACCATAGTCGGTATAGTCCTATTCAGGAAAATAAAAACTCTTTAGATTTTACATGGAGACACACAAAAAAATAGTGTAAGTATATAATATAGACATTCTCTAGATTTATTTATTTTCTTTAAATGTCTGACAAAATTAGTAGGAACAGAGTAAACTATCTCTTAAAGTTATTAGAGAGAATAAAATATAAATCCTAGCATATGCGATGATTTATTAACTTGGCTATCTTCCTGGTTTGGAAGGTATATAGTGCACAAAATTTATTTTCTACAAATTATAGCAAAGTATAGAAGTAATCAAAGGATATTCTGCTTGGTACCCTTTTAATTTAAAATGAATCATTTAGAAAAATGCAGGGCAAAAAACTAATGATTACTTTTGAAGATTATAATAGAGCAAAACAGTGAAACACTCCTCCATAGAGAATATAGTTTAGAGCAAAAAGAAAATGGAAAAAAGTGAGGACAAGATGACTAGAGGAAAGAGAGGAGAGAGTTACTTAAGCCCCTGGGGTTTCTCTTGTGAGAAGCTATTATTTGTATTGATTTTAGTTTGCAAGTTCTCTTCTTCCCTCTCTCTGATGACCCACTATGTAATCCATAAATAATAAATAGATTAGTAGCGAGTCATTCTTTAGACTGCAAGCATAGCAACCATCACAACACATTAATCCACCAAATGAGCACCACATCATCTTCATCATAAAATGCACTTCATCATGGAATTGAGACCCTAAAATTTAAACTCTCTATTGGTCCTGATATTCTAACTAAACAGCCTACGTAGTGCAAAACGAAACAATTCTTACATGCTTGATATATCAGTTCTTTTTATTACTTGTGCTTTAATTCACATGCTTACTTTTTTGCACTTAAACCTTGATTTAAGTATAGTCTGTCTAAGGCAAGAACTGTTGTTATTACATTCTATGAAAAGTTATATAAGACTTCTTTCTGGATGCTTTTGATAAAAATTATATAATTTTCTCAAAGTAATATAACTTTATTATTTGTCACATAAATCTGTGAGAAATGGAAAGTTTCAGACTGTCAGCAGATAACTAAGTGGTTACTTGTATATAGGCCCAATGAATAAAAGAAAGAAGTGACTAATGTCAATTAAAGGGCTTTTTAGAAAGTAACATCAATAAAGATAATTAGAAATTAATAATAATTCATTGAGTATTATGACCTTGGGGGGTTGCAGAGCTTGAGAGAACCAGACAGGCATATCATATGTTACATGTGCAAGGATCTTTCTCATTTTATGGAAGAATAAATTTATTCTTAGGATTGTTTAATTTTTTCTGGTAATATAACAAATATTCAGAAAACTACAAATCATAAGTGGATCCAGCAAATTTCAAAATATCAGCACGCTTGTCATTCTACCACCTAGAGAAAGAACCAGAATATAACCAGCACCTACAAAACCCATCTTGTCCATTTCCAAATACTTCTACAAAGGTTCATTTTTGTTCTCAGTTTTTTTTTTTTTCTTTTTGGCCTCTTGTACATAGGATAGTTTAGTAGCTCCCATTTCTATATAGCATTTGATTGCTTAAGTATACTACAATTTGGTTTTTGATGGACAGAAGGGTTATTTCAAATCTTGGGATATTATACAAAGTGCTGTTATAAACATCTGAGTACATACTTTTGGTAAAAATGTATGCTGAATGATACACTATACATATTAATTTTAGTAGATATTGGCAAACAATTTGGAAAAGCACCGATTTACACTCTCACTAACAATTTGTGAGTATGCCAGTTGCTTCTCACGTTTGCTGGTACTTAGTATTGTCCATATTTTTTATTATTTTTTCATTTTAGCTATTCTGCTAGTTGTAGTAGTAATATATATCACATTTTAAATTTTTTGATATTTCCCTAATGACCAATGAAGTTGAAACATTTTCATATGATTATTGGCCATTTGGATATGTATCATGTTTTGTAAAATGTCAAGTCTTTTTGCTCATTTTTCTATTGTGCTGTCGGCTTTTTGTAGTGATTTGTAGGAGTTGTTTTTATATACTGAATGCAAGTCAGCTTGTATTTTTCATCATTTAATGGTGTCTCATGATGAATGAAAGTTCTTATTTGAACTTAACGTAATTTATTATTTTTAAAATTTTATGATTAATGGTTTCTGTAATAGTTCTGTGTAAGAAATCTTTGTGTTTTTTTTCTAAAGCCATAAATATATTCCCTGGTATTTTCTTCCAAAAGCTATATTATTTTAACTTTCACATTTAGATGTACAATCCATGGCAGATACAGATTTGAAGAGATCATGCTATTTAATTATGATAACTAGCACAATCTCCAATAGAATATAATAAAGTTTCATAAATTCAATACTAGGGTGTCATTTAGTCAATGTACTAGTATGAGTTCAATCACAAGAGAAAAACTATGCAGTATTTAATATAAAGGGACAAATTAATATAAAGAGTTATAAACTATAACAAGAGGTTAGAATAATGAGGGATTAGCTAATAAGTAAAGAGAACTCTAAAGAGTGCAGAAATTTCAGATACTTAGAGAAGTTACTAGCCCTAAAGTTCACCTGAACACCCAAGGAAAAGCTCCACATACATTCCTATACTAGGCTGAAATTCAGACCTCATGGGAGGGAACTCCACCATGCCTCCTGTGCTGGCAGAAAATTGGCTGTGTTGAATGCTGTTGAAACTTGCTGGAAGTCCATCCTTTAGATCCTGGGAAAGTTATTCATCTTCTAGGGCCTGGAATATCTGGTGGTGCTCTGATGCAAAACTGTCCAGGGGATGATGGGGAAGGTTGCTGGCATATGGGGCCTGCTGACCATTATCTAGTGTGGTGCCTGAAACTGGAGAAGCCACCCACACTGCACACATTTCAGGAGCTGTGAACTGGGGAAGCTACAGGCAGTGCAGGAGTCTATCAAGCAAATTCACCATAATTGGGAAGCAGAGCTCTTCCCACAATGTTTCTTTAGCATTCGCTACTGAGAAATCTTCAATACCAGCTGAAAAACTAAGTACATTTTAAGGACCAGTATCTATTCGCACCAAAGAGGAGACAAAAAGGGTTACTTTGAAACAGAAACAACAAATTGATAATAGCAAGGTCAAATTCAGGTTCAAAAAATAAAAACTAGGCAGTTAGATAGCCAGGATTTCTGGATGTAACTCTAACATTAATGAAATGTAGCCATTTCTGTAGCTTGGTTTGGAACGTAGATAAATTCCTATCATCAGGGTGCCATTGGCAGATCAGAAGTCACTGTATTGATCTGGGAATGACCTGGCTCTGTAGGTCATGAATACAAGTTCATAGACCAGCCTTTGTTAAAAAGTCAGGTACTGTGGACCACGTAGATGCTTTAAAGGCCAGGAACTGGGCACGATTTTTTAAAATGCATTATGACTTATTAAAAACACTCAGTTTCCAAGATATCTCTCTTAAAATGTCCCAAGTTTAATAAAATCATTCATCGATAGTGGTATCACTTCTCTCCTTATAATTAGGGAGGGAGAGTTAAAATACTATTTAAAGGAAACAGACTGGTTGACAGGTATCACTTCCTGAATTATCTTTAATTTTATTTTTGTTGTAGGCACCTTAGCTTTATTTTTTTGAGTATATACTTCAGATTAAAGAGTTTGTTTGCTTTGTAATATTGCATTCTTCTACTTTTTTCTATCTGTGACAATTTTTTCTAACTCTTTTCTAAATGTCACTATTTCTTAATATCCTACCTTTGGTTCACTCACTTTTAAAAATTAGTTTCCTTTAAAATTCCACTTATTTCTATAACTTCAATTCTTATCTCTTTGTGAAATAAATAGATCTATACTCTCAACCCTTTTGTCATTCTCAAAATTCTAGTCATAAATTTCTAACACTTATAAAACTGTTATGCCATATTTCATTGCCAGCAACTCAGATTCAACATAACCACAATTTTTCCCACTAAGTGTGTTCCCATCTAGAATTCAACTGTCTTTTTATTAGTATAATCGGTTGTCTAGTCATCAAGGTTCAACATTTTATCTTCACATCCTACATTTCTTATTTCATCATAGCCATTACAAGTTCTTTTTTAGATTATAGTCTCTTTTATCTTATACTCTCATTCTTATATATATACTGTAATATTTCAAGAGTGCAAAGAAAAGTGATATATGGTGGTTAGAATAAATTACTTATCTTTAGAGGGTTTAGAGTAAAGGCTCAAGGAGTTGAAGACTCGATTAGCTGTACATTAATATATCCAAGACATGTGATAAAACTTTATAGGTTTTCAAGGTTTAGATTGAGGTTTATACTGAAAGGGATATCATTATAAGTATTAAAAACAGAGGTTAAGCCTTAGAAACAAGAGAAGGAGAGACTAAAGACTGCATTAAGAGCCTCATTTGAATGGGGCAAAGCAAATAGAAGATAAAATAAGTAAAGTTGCAAGATACTGAAAGAGTACCTTAAGACCAAGAAGAGAAAACCTAAATATACTTTGTCTTGATGAAGAGTTTGTTAGGAAAATTTTCATGATGGGCAGAAAAGTAACTCCAAAAGGGATAATAATAAAAAAATTACTGAGCTGTTAAGGACAAAACTAAAGATTAAATGTTGGATAATAGAATGTAAGAATAAGTCAGTATAAATCTTAGGTAAATATTGAATCAGAATTGATGTTTTTTAAAAAAAGGATATGTAAATGGTCTCAGGTACATATTTTCCTTTTGTCTAATTCCTTATAGCTATTTTTCGGTAACATTGAAAGTTACAGAGAAAAACATTTTAAAATATATATCTACAAGAAACTTGATTCCTAAGAGAAGAAATGAGCTCTTGAGGTCAAGTGTAGCTCTAGAATTCTTTAAATGTGTGGAATCTCTTGTTTACTTCTCTGAGAATTGCCTCTTGAACTATTTAAGAATTATTTATCTTTCTTTTTTAGAAGTAGGAACTGAAAAAGGTTAAGTGATTTTACCAAAACATAAGAGTGGTGCAATAATAGAATTCTAAAAGGAGTCCTAAATCCTTTGTAAATTGTTAAAGTTGCTTAAAATGAGATGTGATATTTTAGAAAATTTTAAGTTAGTGGTCCTACTCATCTACTCATAACTTACTAGGTCTAACTAATATTAAAATAAAATTATATTTTTCTTAATACAATGATTAGATTATTTCTATGTTTGTAAGTAAATAAAACATCTTTAATAATCTAAAAATAGTGCCCAGTAACACACATATTAATTTTAACATTTAAGTATATAATGTATAGTAATTAACAGCCTATTTGAAATCAGGAATTATTATGCAACACATGCTTATTGAGATCATATTGTTTTCACAATATTATGTGTGACCTTATAAATTCGTGTAAGGGATTGTAGAGTCTAATGGCCTGGGTTGGCATTCTTGTTTTATCATATACTATCTGTGTAAACTTAGGGGAATTATTTTACTTCTTACTTATGAATGTTAAGTGAATTTAAATATTGTGATGTAATTAGAACAGTAACTCACATGTAGTTATTGTTCTATAAATGTCTGTTCATATGAATAAGATATAGCATAAAAAATAAACATGGTATTAAAGATTTGAGCCACTGTAGCCTGATCTCACGCTGTAATGCTATATCAAGGGAATTATTTGTGATGTGGAGGAGAAAAAAATTCCCTTATGTCCAGGTTCTTAGCTGAGAAATTAGATGGGAGGTTCGATAGTTTAGGGCGAAGTGTATCTGGGTGTAATGTCAACTGTTAGTCTCCTCTCCTATGACAAGAGTCATTCCTTCCTGGTTGATGAAACTCCCAAAAAGAGATTCATAATAATTAGTTCCTTCTGTCCTTAGTCAGATAAGGAGAGTTCAGAGGAAGCCTCTCTCTGTATTTGCCATTTTTCAAGTATATACAGTTCAGAATAATCAGTATGCCAAAGTGACATATTTACGGTGACATATTCTGCTACTCTTCAGAGGTTTTGATTTTTAGTAAAATAGTTCTGGAATCATGGTTTGAGAATTACTCTATGTTGTTGAAACAGGGAAATTAGAAAGTAATTTGGGGAGGAAATATGATCAGGTGGTATCTATAACATCCAGTTTCAAAAATGGACTGAGGAACCCATATATACTTATGGGGTAGCTGTCTTTCTTTATCTGTTTTCCCTTTCTCTTCTGCCAGAAGTGCCCAGGGTTCCCTTGTGTTACAAATAAACCTCTGGATATGTGTTATATATCAAAAAAGACCAATGCCTAAAGACATTTTTTAGAAGGGGAACATGGAAGACTGATCAATTAACTATGAGTTATAACTCCTTAAACATATGTGTTTCTTATAACGATATTAAAAAGCATTTATAATTTCATACTAGTAATCTCATACTATTAATTTATAATTTCATACTACTAATTTCTTTGTCCTATAAGCAGATTTCAGTAAATGACAGTGCTAATCTAAAATGTGGGTCTGTGGTCCTTACTGCTACAACTGGGCATCATCTTGGCTGTAAAAAACAATATAGACTCTTACTTTGACATAGAATACTGCATCTGAACAGTTCTCTTACTTTAAATTTCTCCTTTTTTATTTTATTTTTTCTGTTGCCAGAGTGCCATGTCTGACTCAGTACCCAGCAATTCTTCTTCTGAATATTTATCCTAAACATTTGAAAATATTTATCCGTAAACATATATGCACTCCAATATTCCTTGCAGGATTATTCATTATGACCAAGACATGAAAACAACAAAAATGTCCTTCAATAGATGATTGGATAAAGATGATATGGTACATACATACAATGGAATATTACTCGGCCATAAGAAAAGATGAAATATTGCCATTTGCAATACCATGAATGGATCTAGAGATAATGAAGTGAAATAAGTCAGAAAAAGTCGAGAATCTTATGATTTCACTAATGAGTGGGCTATAAAACTAAAAGCAACAAATGGACAAGACAGACAAAATTTCATAGACTCAGACTATGTTTGAGCGATTACCAGAAGGAAAGGGGGGAGGAGGAGAAGTAGATATGGGTAAAGGGGGACAAATATAAGGTGACAAAAGATTTGACTTTGGGAGATGAACACCCAAAGCAATATACAGATGATGTATTATTTAATTGTACATTTGAAACATATGATTTTATTAACCAATGCCATGCAAATATATCAATTTAATAAAAAAATAAAAATAATATTATTATTAAAAATATTTTTTAAAATGCAATGTTATTTCAGGTGGGAAACATAACATGGGCTTGACTGCCTGTCAATCTGTCAAGCGTCTATGTCACCCCATCTTACTGAAAGAAAGAATTAGGGGGAAAAAGGCGGATCTTTCCTTATCTTAGGGTTAATGAAGACAACTAGTCTACTCATTATATGGTATTTGATTATGAGTCCTGGTCTGTAACATCACATTTGAAATAACAAATATCACCTCAAATTAGAGTTTTATTTTCATGGATTCAGCTTATATTTTTCTTGATATTTTAATGGAAAAATCTGAAAAAAAAATTATTTCTGGCCACATGAAATCATAGTGTAGATAAAGATGAAACTTGCCACAAATTAACTACTATATATTGTGACACTATACTGAAAACCTCAAGTCAGAATGACAAGGTTTCAAGTGGCTGGTGAGCCTTTACAATTGCCCATTCCATATTACCCTGAGAATTAGATACTGAGACTCTCCCTAGGTTTCCTTAACTTTATAAAAACCAAAGGAGCTCTATTGTTAGGTTTTTCTTCTCTGCTCTTGGTGTCAAATAAAACTACCCTCCTTTAAAATTATTCACACGGACATATGCTTTTCCACATATGATTTTCTGAAAACATAAGGAACCCCTTAATCAGATTACCTCAATTAAATATTTATCCTTCTTGTCACTATCATTAAAGTTCCTGATCCTTAAATGGGCTCATGTTAGAGGTTATGAACTTCTAGACAACTTGCCAAAAGAAGTTTGGTACTCTGGTAGAATCTATCAAATCAGTTTTAACTGAAGTAACACTTGTCCTCAACACAACCCATTTAACTAAAACAATTCTTCAACTTTTCATACTTTAAATTTTATCAAAAGGTAAAATTGAAGCAATAGTTTCCTTGAATAAACCCAAACTTAGAAAAAGTCAGAGCATAGAAGAATTAATTACATATAAAATCAAGAATCCTAGTTTAGCAACAAATATTGAGTAAATACTTACATTTGACTTTAAATAAGAAAGCCTCTTAGTATGTTATATTATTTTGTTTAGACATAGAAATATATTTTCCTTCAAAAAGAACCTGAAGTTCAGTAATCCACACAAATATTAAATTAAAGTGGTGTTTTGTAGATTTGTCCTTTAGCACATGAAGGAATAACTCCCGTGAGATTTACGCACTCACACAAATAACTAGAAATTTAGACAAACTATAGAAAACAACAGTTGTCTGTCATTGGATAACAGGCAGTGCTGAACTGATCCCTGAATGAAAGGAAACAGATAGATGATCCTTACAATGAGCCTGGGGACAGTTTGTAGACTGTAGTGTGGGGAGAGAAAACCCAAACTTAGCAGTTTCTCTGAGTTGAAGAAACTAAAATTAGTGTTTAAAAAGTGAAGGCAGCAAAAATTTGTGAGTCGGTGTACCTGAAAGAAGGAGCTGCACAGAGGAACAATTTCAAAAATTCAAGACCTCTGAGTTTTTGTATAAATACCAGTTTGTACATATGCAGAATTAAACTCCATAAGGCCAAAAAAGAAAAAATGTTGGAGAAAGAACATATTTCCAGACTTAAAAGGAATTTTTAGAGTTTTGAATAGCCAGGATGGCAAGAATACGCTGAATACATGAGGCACAGAGAGAAAACCAAAGATGGGTCAGACTTTCACAAAAAAGTTAAAACAGGCCCAACTCTAAAATAATGAAACGCTCCTGTCCTCCACCAAAAAATAAGTTAATAAATAACTTAAAAGCAAGCCCAGTAAAGGTTAAATTGATCTAGATACAGTTGAACCATTTGTCAGAATAAAGGCCAACATACTTAAAAAGGATACAACAGAATTTGGCACGTAGCAGCTTACGGTGAATACTGTTAACAATGCATTTTAAAACTTACTAAATAATCCAAGAAAGAAAAAAAAAATGTGACCCATAACTAGAGAGAAATCTGACAATGAAAAAAATTTAAGTGGTAAGAATAATCGAATTAGCAGACAAAGTCTCTAAAAGATATAAAATGCAATTCATGCTATGAAATTTTCCTAAAGGGGATTAATGGCAGAATAGATCCTTTCCATAAAATGACTGGTGAAATGAACACACACTAATAGAAAATACTCAAAATGAAAACCATAGCTAAAAAAGTATGAAAGAAGAAAAGAGTCTGAGTGACTTGTGGGACAATAACAAACATGTAATTGAAGTCTTAAGAAAAGGCAGGGGCCTAAAATATATTTAAGGAATTATATCTGAAAATATTTCACATATCATGAAAATCATAAACTTAGGAATCCAAGAAGCATCGCAAACTACAGACAACAACAACAAAAATAATAAAGAATGTGCCATGTCACATCATAATCAATTTGTTGAAAACAAGCTCTAAGGCAGCCAAGAAAACACGCACCTGGATGCGCATGTTCACACAATCATTATGAACTGAAGGACGATGATACAAATTTCTATAACTTTCTTGTCAAAAACTATGCAAGCTTTAAACTATCAAATAAGAATCTGTAAACCCACAATTATAAAGCCAGAAAATTAAAAATTGATAGCAAATAAAGACTAAGATGAAGAAATATGAGTGATCTTGTTGTCAGCAAACTTCAACCACAAGAAAATTTTTAAAAGGACTTCTTCAGGCTGAAGGAAACAGTGACAGGTGAAAATTGGGGTCTATATAGTAGGAGAGGAATACTGAAAAAGGTAAATAAACAAATATAATTTTCTAATTTTATTTTTGTTAGAATAATAATTATTTAAAACAAATGTAACAAATAATTTGGGAATTATAATGTATACAAGTAAAACATGTGATAACAATAAAACAAATAATAGGAGGGGACTGCACCTATATTGTTGAAGTTCTTTTAAGTGAATTGTGATTATATTTTATGGAAGTAGGTTATAATAATACAAGGATGCATATCTTAAATCCTGAAATAAACACTAAAAAACATAAAATGAGACAAATGTTATAGTGATTATGCCAACCAGAGAGATAAAAATGCCATCCTAAAAATATATTCAGGAAGAGGAAAAAAAGAACAAAGAACATATGAGGATTTTTTTAAATGCTAGAGTTAAACCCAAACACATGGAAAATTCCCTTAAGTATAAATGGTCTACACAATTAAAAGTGAGAAAGTTTCAAACTGGATAAAAATATGAGTTCTAATTATGTGTTGTCTAAAATAAATGCATATTCTGTAAAATAAAACAGTTTAGTTAAGAGGTAAAAATAGATTTAAGATAACTTACAAGCATGTAGATAATTTTTCAAGATTAGAAAGAAAATCAGTAACAAAAAATGCTATTGCATGTAATCCTAGTCATAAGAAAGCTGGCATAGCTAGAATAATATCAAACCAGATGTCAGAACAAGAACTGATAGAAAGAGAAACATTTTCTATCACAAGATAGAGCAATTTGTCAGCAAGATATAGCAATTCTGAATCCATATGTACTGACAAAATAGATTTTAAAAAGAAGCAAAAGCTGACAGTCTAAAAATAGACAAATCCATAACTATATTTTAAGATTTTGACACTCTTCTCTCAGTAGGTAAGGAATATCCAACAAAACAGTTTATAAAACAAGTCTAAACAAATTTCAAAAATTTGATATGATAATAAAAAGGCTGTTCTATGACTTTAATAAAATTAATTTAAAATTAATGATTTGAAAATCAAACAGAATACTTTAATATAAATCATGTGTTCAAGGAAATTTGAAACTATTTCTAACTTAATGAAATTGAAGTCAGAATATTATAATAAATTTGTAGTATGAATGTAAAACAGTGCTTACTCATAATTTTTTAGGTTTAAGAGCTTATATTATAAAAGAATAAAAGTTTGAAATCAATAATCTAAGCTTCAACCTTACTGAGCTAAAAATAGAACAAATTAGTCAAAATTAGCATGAAGAAGTAAATAATAAAGAGCACAAAGTAAATGACTAAATATGGACAGAAAAAGAGAAATTAATAAATCTAAAATCTGTTTGAAATAAAATTATTGTTTCTAGTTAAACTGATTTAAAAACTTAATGACACAATTATCAGTAACAAATTAAAGAGAGGGCATCGCTCACTATAGATTGCACAGAAATTAGAAGAAAATATAAACCATCTTTTCTATAAATTTTACTTAAAGTGGGAAAATTCCATGGAAGACACAAATCATCGAAAACACTTAAAAATATATAGTTCCAAATTTTTCTTTATTAATTAAAAAATTAAATGTAAATGTAAAGCCTTTTCATGGAGGGTTTGAAGTAACCTGCCCTAGAGGCACAAATCAGTTCTACAGCCAAGATTTAAGCTGTCTTCCGAGAGACTGCTATGAGTTGTCCAAAGAAAAATCCAAGTGTTAGATTTATATTAAAATCCATAGGCCAGAAATAGTTAAGAAACTTAATTATTCTAAGTGAAGGTCTCTGAGGAAAAAAAAGAGGTCAAAGAAAGAAATTTAATATTGCTGAGTAATAAAACCCACCAAAAAAGAGATAGGTCAACCATTTCTGATTTAAAAAATGAGTTATCATGTCATTTGTCATTTTTTCTGAACATGCATTCTTTTACGTTGGGAATAATTTAATCTTTCAGAAGTTGGTTTAAAATATTATATAACAAAAACAAAATGTTTAACATTTTTCTTTTAATTTTAAAGCATATTACATTGTGAAAGTTTTTGATTATGTTATGTATAGTTACTATAGAAACATTTAAACGTTGATTGCAGAACATTTAGTTTTCATCCAAGCATATAAATGTCTGTGCTAAAAAAAATTAAAAACTTAATTACTATAAACATACGATTTTCACGAATGTATTGAAATTGATTTGTGCTGTATTTATAAAAACTATTTCATTTAATATGGGCTTTTGTAAAATGTAAATAATCTTAATATCTGAATTTATCATCAAGTCATTAAAAAGTATAGGTACAATCTAAATGTGCAATACAACATTTTCTGAAAATGGTTTATTTATTTAATTGCACTGCATTTGGGTATATATTTGTTATTCTAACATTTATACTTTAGTTTTGGAGACTGACTTTGTACCTGTACCATTCTACTTTCTAATTTAAAAATAAGAATTCTAGGTACTTAAATATATAAAGTGACTAATTAATATTAGCCTGTGAGTTAAGAGAGTGTCTCTGACATATAGTATAGTGTTACATTATATCTGTTCAGATAAACTAGCTTATGCTGTTGCAGTTAATGAAAAACTAAAATCTCAGAGGCTTGAGCAAAGATTAATTTCTCATATTTGCTTCACATCTATTGCTAATGGCAGTAACTCAAAGATCCAGGCTGCTCACAACTGAGGGCCTCAAGCTGGCAGAACAGCAACTGTCTTGAAGAATGTCAATCACCTTGCCAAAGGTTAAAGAGAGCTCTGTAGGTGGGTCTTGCTTCAGCAATTAAGTGTTCTATTTTGGAAGTGATGCACATTATTTCTGCTCACAGTTCATTGGCCAGAACTAGACATATGGCCCACACAACTACCAGGGGGCCAGAAGGCACAGGCCAGAAACATTTGACAAATAGCACCAGTGACTACACTGGACATATCTTCTTTGAAATCATAGAAATCTAAGAGAGTATGTTCCTTCCTTAAAAATATACCTAACAGAAAATCGCAGATTTTTAAACTCAGAATGATGCATACCAATTTAACAGGCACAATTATTGACTTATTTGGGGGGGGGGGTATAATGATAGTAATTAATTGGAAGAATTTAGCAAGAAAGAACTTTTTTTTTTTTTTTTTTTTAGGCAAAGAAATCCTTGGTTAACCTCACAGATCGTAAGGACCTTGTCAGCTTACAATCCCTTATTTTTTTGTTTTATTTTTTTCACTTATAGCACCTGGTCTTCCTAGGTGGTCTCCCATCTAAGTGCTAACCAGGCCCGACCCTGTTTAGCTTCTGAGATCAGAAGGGATCGGGCTTGTTCAGGGTAGCATAGCCGTAAACTAGCAAGAACATTTTTACCTTAAACTTGCTACTAGGTTATACTGAAAACAGGTTTCACAGCAAATTCTTCTGTATATGTAAATATACATAATCAACCAAGCGAGCAAGTAAAAAAAGGTGTATTAAAATTTGAATACCTTAATACTATACTAAATTTTAGATTTACCATTAAAAACAAGTTGAAGTTAGCTCATGAAGGATGTATGAAAAAAGGGTTGAGGCTACTAAGCCATGTTAGGTAGGATCAAAGATAAGAACACAATAAGAATTTTCAGAAACTACCACGTGGCCCAACAGAGCCAAGAGAAAGAACTTAGGGTGAGTAGGATCATGATGAGTACTGTGTTTTTCTAAAGTTTGCTGTGTTTAGCTGTCTTAGTGTACTTTATGTCCAGCTGCTATAATTTAGTGGTCCAAAAATGAACAAGATGGGAAATTTCTCATCCGAATTAACACAAAGGTTTACATTAAACTGACATCATTCCCTACTTAAGAATGTTATAAACTAATCTTCATTATACTGACGTATATATTATACAAATATATTATATCACTACAAATAGTTCTAATTTAAGCCAAACCATCTGGTGCTAATCAGAGATAAAGAGAAATGACATGCTTTGTGGTTGTCACCTTTGGAGTATGGCGTTTTTTCAAACAGATAATCCCTCCGCAGATTTGAATTCTCAATTAAAGCATCTAATTGCACCTATGCCTTAAATTAAATTAACCTGTGTAATTCTAGCTTAATGTTACCTATGCTTAAATATTTTAAATTGTAGACAAAATTGGAACATTAGTTTAAAAGTATAACCCAAAAGTATATTGGATATCATTTGAAATATTTCTAAGTTTTGCATAGTGTTAATATGGGAACATGCAAGTTTGGGTAGCATCTAAAATCTTTAAAATTTGATGAACGGTACATATGTGTGCTTTAATATCCCATCAACTAAAAAATTTCTAGTTAGAATTTTAAAAAGACAATTTAATATATTCGCAACAGAAATGAAAATTCTATTAATTAATTAAACTGGATAGAAGTAGCAAATGTATGTAAGTAGACAAAGTAATTAGTTTACATTTAATTCCACAGTTAAGAGGTATGTTAAATATGTTGGTATTTGGGATTTTATATGTATAATGTCTAAGTGACTTCAGTTCTTAGTTTTGTAACCACATTTAAAAAGTAGAATTCAGTATTTTATTTGATTGATATTTTAAATAAAACCCTTCTA
The DNA here is from genome assembly GCF_014176215.1 of Rousettus aegyptiacus. Taxonomy (NCBI): domain Eukaryota; kingdom Metazoa; phylum Chordata; class Mammalia; order Chiroptera; family Pteropodidae; genus Rousettus; species Rousettus aegyptiacus. The sequence goes on from NW_023416286.1 coordinate 31,507,434, forward strand.
AGCTGTTCATTTTAGAGCTAAAACATCTTCAGATGCAGCATCTTTATGAATGAGATTTTTCAGGTTTGTAAAAATTATTAAGCAATGAGCTTTCCCAGATTGTTGGTTTTCTCATTATTGAGTTAAGTAAATTTTTGACTGATGATTGGTTTATATTGGTGGGAGAATCATGTTTTCAACTTTTTGGAAATCATCTTTGACAGTCGATGGAGGTCGCATTGAGAGACCCAAGACGCTTCAGCTGCAAAGTCATTTAAACTGTATTGGTTAAGACATGGCATTCTTGGACTCAAACACTTTTTTGTGTGTGTCCCTGGAATGAATACCAAGTGGCAAAAAACTTCACCTTCACTGACACTTTCTCTTTGGAAATTTCTTCTGTCTCTGTTGTTTGTGCTTTTGCTTCTGATATCGACAAGTTTAGATTTAGTCTAGCTTCCTCATGACCAGTATATAATTTTCTTTTAGTGGTTATGATGATTGAAAAACTGGCTTTATTGTTCAGTGAATCAACTATCTCCATAATGCAGAGATGGGGATCTATTCTCTGTCAGATGTGAGAAAACAAAGAATCAGCCATTCTTGTCTATATGGTATATGTCCCATTAGAAAAGATACAGTTCTTGAAGACCTAGATTGGTGTAATTTTTGCATTCGTGTTCACTTTTAACCATGGCCACAATTGTAAAACAAAATGCAAAGTTCTCTATGGTCTGTGTGTCCATGACTGGAAAAAAAAATCTTTCATCTCTCATTTTGTGAATTGGACATATTTCCTCTCTGGAATGTTTTAGTAAATTAGACGATAAAGTCTCTAAGTAAAAAAGCAATGTTCTTATTGCTTTGCAGAAGCTAATAGTTTATACCTGCATCAAATATAGGAGAAAAACATTTTTAAAATTAAATGTTTAATACTTAAAATGTGTTATATATTGAAAAGAAGAAAAACTATTCTCACAAAAACTGTTAGCTCAAAAGTGGTTTTTATGTAATAATCCATGTTTATGTGAATCAAATGAATCCCTGGGGAAATCTTGTTTTTATCCATGTTGTACAACATAGGAATGTAGTTCGTAGTTTTTCAAATAAAATTTGCTTCTGCTTTTTTTCATGGCAAAACTAAATAATCTAATTCTTAAACTCCTCATACTTACTGACTAGATAAGCTAATCTTACTTATGTATAATGTTTACAACCAAGAAAGATGTAAAATTGCTTTTTGATAAAATTAGAATTATGATTTTTAAAACCTTTTCACCATCAAGAGTAATTATGCTTTATGAGTCAACTGAAATATAATTTCTAAGATCCTTAGGTAAATGTATTAATTCACAATGATATTAGTAGAATTAAACAATGAATAAATTGTAGATACCGGTATAATTTTTAAGAGAGAATACTAAAATATCAGTTACTAGGCAACATACACACACAAACACCCACGCATTCACCCCACACAACACACACACACACACACACACACACACACATATATGCATATCTGTATCTATAATTTTACATATTATAATATCTTACATATTGTTATAAAAAACTATATTTTCCACATTATTTTAAGTAATATTGTTCTTCTTTTGTCTTTTCGCATTTGTGACTGGAAGGTATGTGACTGCAGGCTGTTGCCTATGTACTCATGAGCTTCCGAGCTTTGCTGTCTCTAAAATGCTTGCATATTAGATGGTTCTCAATTACCAAACTCCTAATAAAATAAGAGTCAGTTACTTTGGTTAAAAGTTAAATTAATATGAGTGATTTAGACTATATTAGGAGCTACATAGAAATAGAAATATGTATACTGAGTCAAGAATGTGTTTTTCCAGACTCACAAATATAGTGAACAATTTGGTGACAGACAGAGGGGAGGAGGGGTTGGGAGGCTGGGAGAATAGGGTGAAGGGTTAAAGAAGTACAAATTCATAGCTGATGTATGGTCATGGGAATGGGGAGCATAGCATAGGGGATGCGGTTAACATTAATACGTTGGTTAGGTGGAGGGTCAGGAGAGGGAGGGTGAAGTTGGGGGGATCGTTTTATAAATTATAAAGGTGTCTAACCAATGTACTGTATACTTGAACTAATGAAAATAAATTAATTTTTTTAAAAGAATGTGTGTGCGTGTGTGTTTTATAGAGAAAAAGCATAGTTTTGTTCAAAGAGAAGTGTCTTACAAATGGAAAGAAGATAGTGAAACTAAAATTTGAATGAATATAAAAGGTCATAGAAGGTTTGCAAATAGAAAACTTAACTTGTGTTGATTTTAGCAAATTTGCTCAAATTAGATAGGTTTGTTCATGTCAAACACATATGCATACCTAATGGTGCAAATCATAATTTAAGATTAAACCTTTTCTTTAAAATTATCAATTGTCTTAGAATACCCAGTATGTTCATAATATGAGATAGTAAGTCAGTCTTTGCCCTGTCTGTAATCTTTCCAGTTTGTATCTCCCCAGAATAATTTTTTATGCTTTATGATGACTATTTAATATTCCAATAATTTAAAATAAACAATAAAATAGAAAATTTCTTGCTTCTGAAAGAACTAAATTACTTATGATTGTTGTGCTTTCTTATTTTTTATTTTTAAATATACGCTGTCATTCTAAATTTGAGGTAGAAAACTACAACTTTTCATTGTTTTCAGGAACTTTATTTTTTAATCATATTAACTACTATATTCTAATAACTAATGATTTTGTCTTTCTGGGATGAATCTCTAAATTAAAAAAAAAAGTCAAGATGTCTTTCACATTTTATAAATAATCTTTAAGATTTCCAGATGGATAACGTTTTACATTATAAACAAATAGAAAGCGGAGAATATACCTTTTTGGTATGTTTCATATTTCTTAGCTCAGCAATTCATTGACTTCTTGAAGAGCAATCATATCCAAAGAAAATCTCATCCTTCCTTAGGTTATTTGAACTTGGGTAAATCGTCATTAATATAAGCATGTTACAGAGATTGTGTAACTTAAGGTGAGGCCCTGATAATTCAGGAGTACCCTCACTGTTCCTAAAATGTGTCTCATGGACTTTCAAGGGAAATATTAATGAAAACTTTTTGAACCAATCACTGATTGTACCTAACAAAGTTTATTATCCTTCATTCTTAATATTTTTGGTTAGTGTAGTACATTTGACACAACCATCCAGGTCTGTAACCTGTAGGTGGTTTCTGCTCTTCTCTCACACTTTCCGAAAGTTACTGTTAAAAGCTACAGATTAGCAATGTATTCTACCACTAAATGACCAATCTCAGAGCTTCACAGATAAAACTATGCCCACCACTCTTAATTATTGATACTTCAGGAAAAACTAATAGTACAGGCTCTTGAACTCATGTCACATGGACAAGTGTCAGAATTTGCTAGGGGACTGAGTTAGAAATTTCAGAACGTATTTTTATGCAGATGCAGAAGATTTTATGAAACTCACTAGGGACCCAATATCTCTTAGAACAAAAATCTTTAAATGGAAATTACCTCTATGGTCTTAGTAGTTAATCAACATTGTATGACTTCGATTTACTGACCACACTACAAAGTATGTCAAATAGCACCTTCTGCTGCACATGTATTAAAAAAAAAAAAAGAAAGAAAGAAAGAAAGAAAAGAAAAGAAAAGAAAAAGAAAGTTTAAAACAGTGCCACCAGGTATTTTAAAAGAAAACCTTTGGAGATATTTTTGAAATCATTGGGACTGGTTCACTGTTAAGGAAAATACCCTGAAACTTGGAAATAGACAGAAGATGACTATGCCATTTTGTGCCATTGCCTAACAATTCAATACAAATATTATCTCATTCTATAGGCATGTATCTTTGTTTTACTTATTATTTACAATTAATTAATACATTGTACAACTCAGTAAATATAGAAATTAATTTGTTAAAAAAAGATAGCAATGTAGCAGATTCTTGTCTGGGAACAATATAAATGAATTTTGTTCTATAAACGTGCAAATGGTTTCTGTGTAACAGAAAAGATCAGAAAAGAGCTACAATTATTTTACCCTATAGTGTATTAATCAGTGTTTTATGTAGTTTCACAATCTTATTCTAGTTTTCTTCCTTTTAGCGACTATATATACAACTATATTTTCTATGCTTCTTTTAAAATAAACTTTATGTTTTAAAGCAGTTTTAAATTCACAGAAAAATTGAGAGGAAGACAGAGATTTCCCATATACTTCTTACCCCACATTTGTGTAGGCTCCCCCACTATCTGCATCTGACCCCATATGGAACATTTTTGTATAATTGATGAACCTACAATGACATCATTATCATCCACAGTCTGTAGTTTATATTAGGGATCATTCCTGGTTTTATACATTCTATGGGTTTGGAGATTCTATTGGTTTATAATGACATGTAACAACCATTATAGTATCAAATAGTAGTTCTGCTGCCCTAAGAATTCTCTGTATTCTGTTCATTCATCCTTTTCCCCTCTACCATAGGTAGCCACTGATAAATTTGCTATCTCCATATTTTTTTCCCCAAAATGCCATATGGTTGGAATCACATGGTATGAAACATTTACAGATTGACTTATTTTACTTAATCGTATACATTTAATTTTCCTCTATGTCTTTTCATGGCTTGATAGCTTTTTTTTTACACTGAATAAATATTCCATTGTCTAATGTACCACAGTTTATTTATTTATTCATCTATGGATGACATTTTGTCATTTCTAATTTTGACAATTGTGAATAAAGCTGCTATAATGAATATAAATATTAATGTGCAGGTTTTTCTGTGGACATCGGTTTTCATTTCATTGGGGTAAATATCAAGTCATGTAATTGCTGGATTATATAGTAAGAATGTGTTTAGTTTTTAAGGAATCACCAAACTTTCTTTTAAAGTGGCTGTACCATTTTGCATTTCCGATAGCAAAAAATGAGAGTTCCTGTTGATACACATCCTCATTAGCGTTTGGTGACGTCATTGTTCTGGATTTTCACTATTCTAATAGATGTGTAATGATATCTCTTTGTTTTAATTTGCAATCCCTGATGACATATGACTTGGAATATCTTTTCATATGTTTATTGGATAGCTGTATATCTTCTTTGGTTAGTTATCTGTTAAGGTCTTTGACCTACTTTTTAATTTTGTTGTTTTCTTTTTAAATTTTATTTTGCAATTATAGTTGACATTCAATATTATATTAGTTAAATGTGTACAGCATAGTAGTTAGGCATTTATATAATTTATGAAGAGATCCCCTAAATATATATAGTACCCACCTGTCACTTTACATAGTTATTTCAATATTATAGACTATATTATGTATGCTATATCTTATCCCCAAGACTATTTCGTAACTGCCAATTCGTACTTCTTAATCACTTCACCATTTTCACCCAGCCCCCTGATCCCTCTCATCTGGCAACCATTGGTTTGTTCTCTGGGTCTGTGAGTCCTATTTCTCTTTGTTCATTTTTCTTTTTTGGATTCCACATATAAGTGAAATCATGGGGTTTTTGTCCTTCTCTGTCTGACTTATTTCACTTAGCATAACACCCTCTATGTTTACATATATACAATGGATTCTTACTCAGCCATAAAAAAGAATGAAACCTTAACCATTTGTGACAACATAGGTTGTTTATTTTCTTATTGTTGAATTTTAAGAGATATTTGTATATTTTTAATTCACTTTTTATCACATATCTTTTTTGCAAAGATTTTTTCTAGTCTGTGACCTGTCATTTCATTTTCTTGAGAGTGTCTTTCAGAGAGCAGAAATTTTATATTTTAATTTTAGGTGAGTCTAGTTACTCAGTTTTCTTTTATGAATTGTTCCTTTGTGGTTACATCTGAAATGTCATCACCAAACCCAAGGTTGTCTGATTTTCTGTTTTGCATTTACATTTAGGTCTCTGGTAGATTTCGAGTTAATTTTTTTGAAGGGTGGAGAGTGTGTGTGTGTGTGTGTGTGTGTAATAATATGGATAGTTATTTAAGCGCTATTTATTAAAATTATAGTCCATTGTGTTTCCTTTGCTTCTTTGTGAAAGATTAGTTGACTGTATTTCTGTGGGTGTATTACTGAGCTTTCTATTCTGCATCATTGATCTTTTTGTCTAGTCTTTCAATAACACTACACAGTCTTGATTACTGTTTCATAGTAAGAGAAGTCAGTGTCAGTACTCCAACATTGTTCTTTTTCTTTATTATCATATGGGCTGTTCTGGATCTTTTGGCTCTTCATATAAACTTTACAATCATTTCATCAATATGTACAAAGTAACTTGCTGGGATTTTTATTGAGATTGCATTAAATCTACCCATCAATTTGGGAAGATATGACACCTTAACAACATTGTCTTCTTATCCATTAATAAGTAATATTTATTTAGTTAGTTATTTGATATATTTTCATCAGTTTTGTAGTTTTTTCATATAGGCGTCATATGTATTTTATTAGGTTTATACAAAAACATGTAACTTGTATTGTATTTTTAAAGTAAAATTTGACTTTTAGTTGTTCATTGCTGGTATATAGGAAAGAAATTGATTATGTATATTAAATTTTTATACAACAACTGCAATAATAGCCTAAGAGTTTCAGAAGTTTTTGTTTTTGTTTTTTATTTTCTTTTAGGTTTTCAACATAAACTATCATATTATCTGTGAACGAAGACAGTTTTATTTCTCCTCTTCTTATCTGCATAACTTTTATTTCCTTTTCTTGTTGTTGTTGCCTTAGTTGGTGCTACCGGTATGGTGTTAAAAGCACTTGGTGATCTTAGTTGAAAAGCTTTGATTTTCTTACCATTAAGTATGATATTAGCTGTAGGTTTGTTTAAGATATTTTCTATCAAGCTGAGGAAATTCTCCTCTATTCCTAGTTTATTGATAGTTTTTGTCATGCATGAATGTTGGATTTTGTCAAAAGCTTGCTTCTCTGCATCTATTGATATGAAGTGATTTTTCTTCTTTAACCTGTTGATGTAAGGGATTACATTAATTGATTTAGGAATGTCGAACCAGCCTTGCATACCTGCGGTAATTCCCACTTAGTCGTAGTGTGTAATTCTTTTTATACATTGTTGGACTTGCTAAAAATTTGCTAAAATTTTATTGAGAACTTTGCATTATACTCATGAGAGATTTTGATCTATATTTTTCTTTAAATGCCTTTGTCTGGTTTTCACATTAGGGTAATGCTAGCCTCATAAAATGACTTAGGAAGTATTCCCTCTGCTTCTAGCTTCTGAAAACAATTTCAGAGAATTGGTAAAATTTCTTCTTGAATGTTTGATAGAATTCACTAGTAAACACATTTGGTCCTGGTATATTCTGTTTCGTAAGGTTATTAATTAATGATTCAAGTTCTTTAATAAATAAATATAGGCTTATTTAGATTATCTATTTCTTCTTGTATGACCCCTATACTTTCTGAACCAACTTCATAATTCTGCTGTTTCCATCTTTAATGAGTTAAACATTTCTTTAACATGTTTCACTTAAAAATAATTACTGTCCAAGAATGTTTTGTATGCTGATTTAATGTAGTTCAATACCTTAAATAAAAGCCTAAATTAGAAGGAAAAAAAAATGGCGTAGATGATAGAGGCTCTGTTCATCCCTGTGGCGACCAAATTAAAGTTGTGAAGGAAACAAGGAGCAGCAGCAAGGAAAAATCGCTTGGGATCTTGATGAAAAAGCCATACAACTAGGGAGAAATCTAAGAAAGCAGTGGCAGAACATAGGACGGGGTGAGGCCACAGGGCTACCTGGTCTGCAGAGGCTGAGTGAGACGGAGGCTATGGCAGCAGCAGATGCCTCTAAAAGGGGCCGTGTCTGCGAGTGGATTTTCGCAGTGACGGACTTGCTCACTTTGAGCACCAGTGCCCATTCAGCTGCGCACAGGGGGCAACAGAGACTTACAGGGAGACAGTATCGGAATGAGGGCCAAGGTGAGATTTGCTCTATACAAAAGTGCCAGAGGTATCCATTATTCCCTGCTGAGCCCTCCCCATTACCAGTGCCCAAAGTGCAGCCATAGCCAAGAGGTCATCAAATTAGGTAATAGAGGTTGCTCAGCCCAGAGGATTCCCTGAAACCGCACCCCTCCCAACTCGTGGATCCACTCAACCACATCCAAGTATATCCTCAGTGAGTCAGGTGCTTTTTTGCTGAGCAGCACCTACACTCACACTGGATGCAGCTGACCCCAATTTCTGGTGTGGCCTTTTGAGGCAACTCGAAACACAACATTTTGGGATTGCTTCCTGAATCTTAACAGGTGGCCCCAGAGGGGTAGAGGTTTGGGCTAAATTTGGCCTGCAGCTGAACCCCTCTCAGGACTGTGCCACTGGACACCTTCTTCACAAATCCACACCGATAAGACTGGGAAACTTAGGAGCTTTGCTCAGCACATAGAAACAGATATGGAAAGGCAGCCAAAATCGGAAGACAAAAAAGCAGAAACCATATAAGAGAACAGAACAGAGAACCAGAAATAATGGAGTGAAGTAATCTAACAGATGCAGAGTTCAGAACACTGGTTATAAAATGCTCAATGAACTTTTGGGAAGTATTTTCAGTGAGAACTTCAACAAAGAGATAAAAAACATAAAAATAGAAATGGAAATGGAAATTATAAAAGTGAACCAGTCTGAAATGAAGAACACATAATCTGAGATGAGAAGTATATTAAATGAAATAAACAAAAAAATAAACAAAACGAATAAAGAAAAGGATCAATTGCCCTATTTTAGAGGATTGGAAAGCTAAGGACACACAATCAGAATGGCAAGAGATAAGATACCAAGACTATAAAAATAATTTAAGGAGCATATGGGACACTATTAAGAGTCCAAATATCTGTCAGATCGGTATAATTGAAGAAAATTGGGATATTCAACAGCTGTTTAAAGTAATAATGATAGAAAACTTCTCTAACCCGATGAAGGAAATGGACATAAAACCTCAGTAAGCTCAGAGAATTCCAAAAATCATGGAGCCAAAGAGGCCCACACCAAGACACATCATGATTAAAGTGTGAAAGTTTAAATACAGAGAATGACTATTAAAAGTAGCAAGGGAAAAATAGTTACTTAAAAGGGAAAACCCATAAGACTGGCAGCTGATTCTTAAAAGAATCTGTGCAGGATAGAAGGGCTTGGGACAAAGTATTCAACAGGATGAAGACCCAGGATCTACAACCAAGAATAATTTATCCAGCAAAGCTATTATTTACAGTTGAAGGACAGATAAAGAGCTTCACAGACAAAAATAAGCTAAAGAAATTTATCACCACCAAGCCAGTATTATAGGAAATTTTTGAGGGACATCTTCAAAGAGAAAAAAATACATATCAAAATCAGGAGTAAAAATGGTAACAACTACATTCCTATCAATAAGTACCTCAAATGGAAAAGAATTAAGTGTTCCAACTAAAAGAGTGGATGAATGGAAAGGAAAACAAGACCCCTTCATGCTGTCACTTCAGATTAAAAGACACACACAGACTAAAAGGAAGGAGATAGAAAAACATATTGCTTTGATGGACCTAGAAGGTATTTAAATCAGACAGAGAAAGATAAACACTACATGATTAAACTTATATGTGGAATCTAAGGGATAAAAAGAACAAACCAATCAAAAACAGACTCATAAAAATAGTGGATAATTTGGTGATAGAGGGGAGAGGGAGTTAGATGGCTGGAAGAATAGGGTGAAGGGTTAAAGAAGTACAAATTTGTAGCCGAAGCGTGGGCACAGGGATGGGGAGCAAGGCATAGGGAATACATTTAGCAATAAACATTGGCTAGGTGGAGAGACAGGGGAGGGAAGGAGCAATAGGGGAGATGTTTTACAAACTATATAGATGTCTATATAGTTTCAAGTATTGTATACTTGAAACTAAAACAAGCCTAAATTGTTAGTGCAGTTTAGAAATGGATAAGGTATCTAACTAAACATTTAAAATGAGACCAATTTTTTTTAAAAAGGTTTTTAAAGAAAATATTAAAATTTGATCGATTTGTAAATAAAAAATAATTGCCTGGATGAACTTAAAACCTAAGCAAAATTCTTAAGTTTTTGTATCCATCTGTCAGCTTACCATCCAGGAACATCATTTTCAAACTTTTTGAGGACCAAAACAAGTTTCCAAGGGCTTCATAGAAAAAAAGGCCAAATAACCCTGGGATTTGGTACAGACCAAGAAATTGTGGAACTCATTTTGCAATGAGATTTTTCACCCCCTTTAATTTGTTTAATGTCTGTTTTCCTCATCTCCCCCACCATATGCTCTTCTCTCTCAAATGACCAACCATATTTCTGTGAGAGTTGTTAAATTTGCCTCCAAACATTCAATCCTTAATCATCAAATAACACTCAGTATGTAGTCTAACAACCTTTATTTTAAACTCACTGATGCCTTAGCTATATCAGGAATCGTGCCAAATATTACAAATAAAGCAATCCATAAAAGGAGCAACTCAAGAGGAGTTGCAAAGGGGAACTGATAAAATCCCCACTAAATCTACTCCCTGACAGAATCGTCCTTTGCTTTTTTCCATTGGATGACATTCCTATATCATGGTAGATTCAGTTGTTGGCCCTTTGACCACAGAGAAAATTAGTGGCATTTCCTCAAGACCAAGCTATGTGAGCATAACTGTTCCATGTAAGAATGTGTAAAGAACATTTGTAACTTTAAAGGAAAAGAATACGAGGATCCTCATAGGCTCCAATCTATTGAAGTCCTACTGACCTCAGGTATTGAGAATGCACCCTTCGATGAGTCAAAACTTAGCATACTCAGAAAGCCTAAACATAGATTTTTCTTCTCTTCATTCCTTTGATTTGTAACTGACTCTCTGACCAAATGTCCCAGGTCTCAACACTCTACTCTCTGAGATATAACTCTTTGCTTCCAGTCTTCCTTTCCTTTTCTGTTGTTCCTTCATCTTCCACTTCCGACATGTGATTGATTATTCATTTAATTTCTCTTTCTTTCCATCGGTAACCTATTGAGGTACTCATATCTGAGTTTTGGATTTGTTTCTTCAATTCTTGTTGTATAGTCACAATAGTATATTAAAATCTTAATCTAAAATGTGGATCTGTGATTTTTCTTCACTATTACCAATTTTTCATTGCTGCTTATTATCAGATTTTTTGTTTGTTTTGAATCATGTTTTCACCCCAACTATTCTGGAGATAGATTGTTATTTGGCCTGGACTCACAAGCTTGAATGAAAGACCATGAAGACAGACACTAATACAGTCAGTCGGTCATAATAACCCTAGCCTGAACATCCTGTTTAGTATTTATTTTATTCTAGTTCTAAGTCCTTTGGGGTCAGAGACCACATATTCCATTATTTTTATATCTCACAGACTGCCTAACTTAGAGATGGGCACAAACTAGGCAAATACAAGGCACACAATCAATGAATAATTGATTGATTCTGATGCTCTAATACACATCTATATTTGCTTCCGGGAAGTAGTTAAGTTGTTCAAGGATCAAGTTCTAAAATGAATAATTAATCATTTATGAAATGCCTCGAAAAGACAAGGTCAAATGTGATAGAAAGAACGAAAGCCATTAGGAGATTGTTGATATGCACGCTAATTCATTTCAGTAGTGTCAGTTTGCATTTGTTGGTGGTTAGTCTATGGAGCACTGCAGATTGCAGCTTTATCAGAAGATGCACTTTGCAACACCTCATTACTAGAGACTCAATAGGAATAAAGCCCACATACATTATACTCTACAAAATCATCCTTCTTTGAATTACTAGAGCATCTTTTCTTTTTATTTACCTATTTAAGGTGATTACATATTTCCAGTTTGTAGGGGAGTTTGCTAGTAGTCTTCTTATATTCTCCCTTTATCCTATGATAATAAGAGTCTGAGTACAAGACTGGCCAAGGAGTGCAACATTTTTCATCTACCTTTGCAGCAAGATATTTTCCTGTGACATGTATTTAAAAGACATATAAATGCAAATGAAATACACATTTTCTGAATTGTGTTCTTAAACGTAAAAAGTGTTCTTTTTTTTTTCTTTTTTACCTTTCTGCTGGCTGAAATGCAGAACTGGTAGGCTTACAAACTTGGACAATGACTTAGAGGAAAATGACATAGGAACAATGGAGCAGTAAGATAGAACATGGCTGGTCCCTTGGTGGATTTTTCAAACAAAGCTATCGTATCAGCCCTGTATCTACTATACATGGAGTGTTACATGAAAAATAAAGAAATTAAACAACAACAACAACAACAAATCTTATTTTGTGTAAGCTGCTATGTATATGAATATTCCTTCTGAGGAGACAGACTTATACTCTTATTAATTAGTAAACAAATCGATTTTAAGACCATCGAGGTCCAATCTTGAATCCAGTGATTATTTATAAATGAGAGGTGCTGTAATGAGTGACCTGAGACTTAACTTTATTCAAATTTCTAATGGTGAGTTCATTGTAGAAAATTATATTTTATGATTTTATGATAAGGTTAACTGATCAAACTTCGGTAAAAATTTAGCTCCTTCTTTATAAAAATTTATAAAATATTTAAATTTTTTATAAACTCTATCACGAACAATAAAAATTCATGTTCTTTTTATCATAATGAAATAGAAATAAATAGATATTTATTCATGTGGCACTGGCTGCTCTGTGTGTGTGTGTGTGTGTGTGTGTGTGTGTGTGTGTGTATATATCTTTATAGATACCCAGCTAGCTCTTTGTTTTCATTTTGGTCAAAGATTCGATGATAGATGGTGCTTTGTAGTGAACTTGATGACTTGGGCAGGGATATCAGAGGCAATATATGTATAGTTCTAGAAATTGCACAACCTAATAGGCTAAACTGCATTAACTAGATATATGTTACTTCAGAAATCAAATCCACCCTCTCCTGTGTGCTGCTAGGTAGAATTATCCTTCAGGGGAACTGAATGCTACAAGAAAGTAGTTCCACAATGAAGTCACCTGACTGAAAATGAATTCAGCTTATTTCTTCCTCTGTTCCAGTTGGTTGGTTTGCTCAGTTCACTGCTTTCTGTCTGCTCAGAGGAAGAAAGAAAACTGCATTTTCTGAATGTAATTAAGACCACATCATTGCAGATTTGAATTTTTTAAAAAATACAGATCATTATAAACTTTTTATTAATATTAATTTAGCCATCCTGATTTAAAAACAACTCTACAAGTCATTTCACTAACAGGCCAGACTGAAATTTGTTTCTAAAGTCTTTATGACCCCAGAAAGCAGAGATAAATTGAGCTGGCTTAATTGGCTGAAACACCTTTGAAATGTAATGTGGGTTGATTTAATCAGCCTGTGGCACTAATGGAGTTAAGGATTTCATCCGCTCGGAAACCATGTGATCTTTCACTGCATTCCTAAGTGCCTGCTTAATACTATATAGAAGGTGCTTTCTTTTGTAGTTTGCATGTGGCCTTGTATGGTGGATTAAAGGGGAAAAAAGTTTAGAGCATATATTTTTAAATGGAATAAAGGCACGTTTTTAAGCAACCCTGTATTATTGGGGAAAGTAAAATAGCATTTTATACTTTGTCGTTGAATATTTTCTGGGCCAGCTTCTACCAATTTTTCATTAGCCACCTGTTGGCATTAGAAAAGTTGAGCCCATTTTGCACTAGTTTTTTAAATCTCAGGAAATTTAGTAAATTTAGGCTAGTTATTGGCCAGTGTAAAAGGTAGGGAAGGCAAAAAAAAATAAAATAAAAATAAGTAGACTGTGTTATGACCTGTAAGGTCATTTCTAATTTTCAAAAAATGTGGTGATGCTATAAAGTATTTGGTGAGAAAATACTTCCCTATGGATTTTTCAATGTGGTTGCTATTCGGTTACTTGTAATGAAAATATTAAAAGCAACACAATAAGATTTTGTACCATATTTTGCAAAAGCACTAAAAATACTTGAAAATTTCAGGGTTATATGCCAAGTTTGATTACTAAACATTTTTTCTGTAAAGAAAATGCTTTACTTTTTTTCAGCTCACTTCAAATTTAGTATATTTAGATAACCATTGTACTCCTTTCAAATGAATTCTCATTGATTTTTATGTGAAACAATGGACAAAAATAATGATCTTAACATGTATTTGATTCCTTTTCTAAAGTTGGTGTTTATATTGCTGCAATGTGTGTTTTAAGTATAATCAACACAAAATATTAACTATCCTGTGTTCATTGGCGTATGTGCTAATTTATTAAAATTGAGAGGTACAAAATGAAGTTAATACTTTTAAAAGGAATATTTTTTTTCTTCCATCTAGAAACGTATGAACTAAATGTATGAAAAATAAGATGCCCCGCACATCTATGCAAAATGCTGGAACTGGGGCAGATGCCACCACAATAAACACTTCCACCAGGCAAGATGTGATACGGGAGATCACAGGAATTTTGATATCTCACCAGGTATTGTTTGTATGGTCCATAACCTTGTTGGTGGATAATATATCTTAAGTAAGCCTCAAATATTTTTCTTTTTCCTAAAAGGGACTCCCCAGTCCATCAATTATCCCTGTCCCTTAACACTACCTACTAGAAGATGCTTCGAACCCAGTTATTCTCCTTGTCTGTGGGTTATGGACATTAGATTTTTTTTTTTCCTTAAAGTGATTGGTTGTCTCAGACTGCTTTTAGTAAATTGAATTTTGGACACTAGAAGTCTTACACAGTCTTAATTATGGCTTGTGAGTTATGTATGCCTTTATTTATTTATTTATTTAATAGGACAATTCTATTAAAACTACTTGACTACTTACTTTATTCTATTTATCTCCATGAGCTAAAAGCTAAATCCAAAGCTATTTCTATACAATTCTTAGATTTGCTACATGTATCGCTTTCTTTCCTCATGACTTTTATTGTAACTTAATTGTAGATACCTTGACTTTAAGAGACTTAGATTTAAGAGTCCCATATTGAGACTTTCTCCAAGACAGTTCTTGAATTCAAAGGATATACTGGATACCACACTATTACTGTCTCTGTTTTCAGGCATCTTAATTTATTTAGATGTTTTAACAATGGGTCCGATGACTATAACAATGATTCGATATTTGCCAGAAGGATGAGTTGTAATCAGCCCTGACTCTTAAATACCTGTTCAGCTTTATCATTTATCATTTGGGATTGAGGAACATTTGCCACCTCAAACTCTGCAAGTTCCGAAATTTCTGCACTTTATTTTTTTTTTCTTACTATTAACTCAGAATCTTTTTTCTTAGATTGGCTCTATTTTATATTGCATTTTCCAAATGCAGCCCTATCAATGGATACAAAATTAACATTCTACTTTTTCATCCCCTGGAGCCACTAATTTTTTTTAGGTGTATGGTCTTCTTGCCAAGTTAACAGAGGCAACATTTTACCAAATCTTTCTCTACTATATATTATGTATCACCAGCATCTATCAAGCAATATCTTTTTCTTCCCTGATTTCCAATTAACATGAAGACAATGCCATATTTGTTATGTTTTATTATGGCAGCACCAATTAGTGAGATCAGATAAGATAGTCTAGGTTATATTGTAGAAACAAGCAACACCTAATATAGGCTTATTTCCTGCTTCTGCTGTACGCACATCTTGGCTTGGTTGGGGTTTCCAACAACCCACTTCTCCCTGCAAAGGCCCAGAATGATGGAATAATTACATCTGTAGCATTGCAAGGCACCCGGGCAGGAGGAAAGAGACTTTGGAAAACCCCATTCTGAACCTTGAAATCTCTGTCTGGAGGTGGTACACATCGCCTCTGCTCATGGTTCATTGACTAAAGCAAGTTAGATAGTCATATTTAACTTCAAAGTGGTAGAAAAAGAAAATTCTACCATGTACTTGGAGAACTTGAATGATGACCAAAGTAACCATTTCAATGATAATGGCTTAATTTTATCTTGTATTGCCTATATTTACCAACATCAGTTAATATTTATGGCTAAGAAATGATAAAAAATGTATGAATAAATAAAATTATGAGTGATTTTTATCAATTTTATCCCTCAAATTAGAATAAAATACTTAGAGCACATTTTAAAAAGTTTTTTGTGATCATGGGGGCTAACAAATATTCAAATGTAAGTAAAATCTATTAATTTAGATAATTTTTTTAAATTATAAAAATGTTTGCCTGTTTTGCAACATTGACTATGATTATTAAAGTAATGCTACATAAGAATTGGAAGAGTACCTTGACTAGTGTTTAGCTCTCAAACTTTTTGGATTGCAAATTCATCATCTCCTAGTTGATTTTAGAGATACTTCACTCTGTACTAGTCTGTAATAATAGACTGCTGAAAAGTTCCCCTGCCATACATAAATCAAATAGTCATGCTCTCACAGTTTATAGTAGTCACCCTAGATTTGCAGTTCTGTCCTGCACCCAGCTGTGTCATTCCATGAAAAGGACGAAAGAACACAATTAGGGTCAGCAAATTCTTTAACTCAAGTGATTCTCTCAAAGTAACAAATTACTAAAAGAAAGGATAGTTTAGGTATATCTCCCATTTTGTTGGCTTACATGAGAACAACATCCAATGAAATCATTTGACATATTCTGTTAAAGAGGGCACTGGGGAACTTTTGTAACCCTGTCTTCAAGTACCACATCTCTAGTCAGTAAAACGTTTTATTACTTGTCCTGATGCATGGGCGCACTGAGCCTCTGTGCCCAGCATTATTTAGTATTATTTCCATACTTTCATAGGCACATAGTTTAATGGGCATTATGATATATGGTTAAGTAGTGTAGGTGACATCTGATAGTAATCTTTGAGTCAATAAAGGGAACAACACTTTAAGAAAAGAATGAGGAACCCTAGCTGTAGGAATAAGAAAGGGAACATTATAAAAGATTTAAAAGCAAGGTACACATTTTCTGGTCCAGAAGCCATTCACTACAGCAATAAAATCTGTTCTCAACCCTATTGTAAAGATTTGTCTACAGACTACACTATAGCATTTTGTTTAGGCAGATGGCATAATATTACCATTTAAAAGTGATTTTCCAAGGTTATGTTTTTTGAATGTTATAAAATAAATAAATTGAAAAATAAATATTAGTAATTCAGATAAAACTATCTCTGGAATTGTTGTTTTTCATTGAGAACATTCTCCTGATTAATCCAAAGATTGTGAGGCTGATAAACTTCAATAAATCATGCCTACTTATATTGTCTTTTATTGTGAAAAGTATCTTTTTTAACTTTTAATTTGTCAGCTTTCCAGAACTGGTTTAAATTGAGTGCATTGCAGTGGTGAGCTGCTGGAAAAAAGCAGGATAGAACTTTCTTAGGGAGGCATAGTGCTTTATATCTTGATAACAAAGATGCACATATTTGTCTAACTTAGCAAATGAACACTCAAGATTTGTGCATTTCTTTGTACTACAAAAATTTTCTACATAAAGAAAAAAATCTAAGCAATACTTAATTCAATTAACGTTATGAAAACTGAAATATTTGGTGTAAGTGTATAGATTTTTGCAATGTACTTTTATTGCTTCAAAAACGAGATGGATGGATTTTATATGTGCTAAATCACCTAATGTGTATCAAATACTTTAAAGATAGAATCTAAGCATTTATAGGTGCTCACTCTAAAAATTTTTCAACATTTCTGTAATTCAAATTTTCCATTACATTAAAAAAATAAAATACTGGCCCAGAAGAGAGGAGTTTATCTTAAACTCTAATAACATTCAAGTGGAGTTTTTAAAGAAATTACTTAACACAAATTACTTATTGATAAGCAAAGAAGGGGAATAGAGTTAATAGATCTGATTAAAGTGATTTACCAAGCAATATAGTGACTTCGGCAACCTTTTCTTTCCCCCATAGAATGAAAAAGCTAATCAGGAAAAATTATTTCAAAATTGTTTCTTAACTGGGAACAGCCAATAGAAAGACCAAAGCCAGTTAAAAACTTCTGGTTTTGCAAGAAGTCAATTATCTGTCTCAAAGGACAGTAACAAGAGATTCCTGACACTTACTAACATAAAAAACTGTTTCCATTAAACATTCTTTGTTGTAACTAGCTTGCACCACCATTAAAAAGAGTTACTCAACCAGTAACAGTTTGCCTAGGACTGACTTTACAATATGAAAAAGTAATTTTGAACTTCATTACTTGTCCAGTTTCTTAGCTTATCCAGTTTTATGGATGCTTGAATCTATGAGAAAGTTATTCAATTGAGTTTGCTTATATAGAAATGTATTACTATTACAATATGATATCATGTGCTAATAATTAATCTTTAAAAAATAATATTTAACTACCAATACATTATTAATAGTTTGCACAATAGTTTAGCATAGCTACTTAATATGTGAGTGTTTATCATGTACTAAAAGATACTATTAGTGCATATATATATATATATATCACCAAAGATTTTAACTTTGACACTATTAATTGTTAATATCACTTTCTATGAATTTTTAGTGTTTGCTTTGGATATTTGATTTTAAAAACTGTTGCAGTCTTACTGAGTGTAAGTCAATAAACAAGATAATTGTTAGAGAAAAAAATGAAACATTTGAATATTTTGCTGGGAAAAGATGGTAAAAAGTAGCTATAAAAAAAATAAAGACTAACAAAGGTACTGGTGTTGCTTTTGGAGCTATTAGGCTATTATGAAATTCTAATTTCATGTTTAAACCCAATAAAGTTAGTGTAACACCATGAAAATTATTTTTTAAAGTATTATGTTTGTGACAATGGAATGTTATGCAGCCATAAGAAAAGATGAAACACTGCCATTTGTAACAACATGGGTAGATCTTGACATTATCACGCTAAGCAAAATAAGTCAGATGGAAAAAGGTGAGAACTATATGATTTCACTCATAGGTGGAATATAAAACTGAAAGCAACAAACAAACAAGACAAACGAAAACTCAGAGACACAGACAACAATTTAAAACTTATCAGAAGGAAAGGGCAGAGGAAAGAAGGATAAGGGTTAAGGGCGTTAAAAATATGGTGATGGAAGGAGGTTTGACTTTGGGTGGTGAATGCACAATGAAATATACAGATGATGCACTATTGAATTGTATACTTGAAACCCACATAATTTTATTAACCGATGTCACTTCAATAAATTTAATGAAAATAAATAAATAAATAAATAAATAATATATAAGAATAAACAAAGCTTTGATTTTTGCTTCTCACAATATGAAATAAACATTTTGATCATGTATATATTATCTTTAATTTTTTAATGATTTAAGCTGAATCATAGAGCATTTATGAAAAATAATTTAGAGTAAACCACACTTTTATCATTGTTGGTGAACTGTCCTACTTTGTACAATAGAAAGAACTGAAACTTTCTCATAAAAATATCACACAAAAAGAGAAGTCTTGATTATCCGATTAGCTAATTTAACACGTTCTTTTGTCATTCTTTTTAACTCTCACTTAAGGATGCAGAAGAGTTTTCAATTGTCAGCCAAAGACAAGTTTTTCTTTTACATGTTTCCAGAGTTTAATATAGATAATGACCTTGCATAAACAAAAAGATTACTTAGTTTCTTTGTTAGCATTAGGTTCATATCAAAGTCTCGTAATTAAAAAACTGAAAACTGCTATTTGAGGTCCAGTTAATAATTTCACATTTGTCTATTAAATTTCAGTATAGAATAACACTGTTTAGGACAATAGCATCTGAAAAGTGCAAAAGAAGAAAAAAAATAAGCATTTTGAAATGGTTATATAAATACAATTTTATGTTACCAAGTATTAGAGAATGATAATGAATGCTTTGCTTTATTGTTGTAAATTTAGGAGAAGAAATAACAATTTTCAGGGTATCAAAGTTATTTTATTGCAAAAAAAAAATACTATTGTTAAATGGTATTTGCTAACAGATATGAAAGTATTTTGCTGCTCAAGTCAAATTACTATTACCTGGAGTACATGACAGGTAGAATAATTTTTTAAGTAATATACTCGTACATCTCACAACTCTGATTGAACATGTTGTCAGTTGCTGAGCAACACTTGGAAATATTTCATTCACATTTGGTACTTTGGTCTCATAAGAAAACATACTATCTCCTTTGATATTTATTCTCAATCTGGCAAAAGTATGGGTATAGTGTGCTACCTTGTCACTGGGTAATTTGCACTCCTGATGGGCAGAGAATAATGAGTAAGGTCCCCTTATGACAAATCAAACATCTGATTGATACACCTTAAATATTTTACATATAGTTGCAAAATAATAGGTATTTTAAGCATTGAGAGTTTAGCACATCTAATAATATATCTTTAGGTATTCAACACATGATTGGCATTTATCAATACGTTCCTCGTTCTGTCAAGAGATGTTCAGGTATATGAAATGATGAATATTCTCTCTTTTTCTTGGCATTACTCCAATGACCAGATGCTTGGGGATGTCCACATAGAGTTGTGATTGCTTATCCAAACAATTCCTAATTAAGATCCTTTAATTGGGGCACTGACAAAAACTATGTATGTCTCCAATAGAAAACAACGAAAAGTATACTGTATTCATAATTGTGTGAGTTGTTATTAAGTCAATAAATATTTATTAAGAGTAATGGGGGTGAGTGTATTGTATTACCCTATTCAGTCTTTAATAAGCTTTATATTTGGGAATGTTAAGACTTAAATAAGTTTTGTGATTGACCCAAAGTTAAACAGTTAATATGTAATAACACTGAAATTCTAACTATGAATCTTAAGCTTATTTTCCTCTGCCTCACTTTCACCCAATTATACTTCAAAGAGTTGAAAGAAGGTTTTATTTACTCATTTAATCATCTTCCATTTCCTTTAACATTAAAATACCTTTTCTCAGAGTAAATTTTTCATCTTTTCTTTGCTGTTTGTGTGGTCATGCCCATGACTCTTTTTCATTTGCAAGCTGCACACTCTTGATTTGTATCCTTAGTATTGTAAGGCACTTGCCACCACTACTTGTGTGGTTGACCAATTAAAATATTTTTAAAGCCTATGTATCTCCTCACATACTTCTATATTGGCATCTAAAATTTGTTATAATTCAAATAGTTGCAAATTGTCTAATTTTAGGCAAATTACAAATACTGGCACTTTGATATAAACTGTACATCACTATTTTAAATGTATCTAATAGAATCAAAATATAATAGATACTCACTTTTTGATACTATCATCGATTCAAAAAATATATGTGTAAGATTTTCTTTAAAATCTTAAAATTTCATATTAGTTTTTCTTTCTTCATAGTTCTACTTCAGAATTTTGAGCTCAAGTTTGTTATTGATTATATTATTATACTTTTCTGAAACAAAAAAGATGTACATGAATTATATGTATTTTTAAATGCTCATGATAATAAAATTTAAATATCTGTTCTAGATTAATTTATCATTATAATTTTTATTAATCTCAACAAAATATTAAGATATTATTAAATTTAATTAATATTTAAAAAAAATATTTGAAATATATCTATTAAACAGGTGAAAATAGCTATGCTATTTCTTTTCAAATTAATTTTTATATATACTAATGAAGAGAAGTTATTGTTTGAATGCAATACTATTTAACATCAATTCTCTTCATTTTTCTATATTTTTATTTTAATAAATTTATTGAGATGACACTGGTTAATAAAATTATATAGGTTTCACGTGTATAATTCTATGATACAGCATCTGTATATAGCGTTGTGTGTTTACCACCCAAAGTCATATCTTCTTCCGTCACCATATATTTGACCCCCTTTACCCTTATTTACTGCTCTCCTTTCCTCTTTTCCCTCTGATAACCACTAAACTTGTCTGTGTCTATGAGTTTTTGTTTCCTTGTCTTGTTTATTTGTTGTTTTCAGTTTTATATACCACAGATAAGTGAAATCATATGGTTCCTGATTTTTTTCTGTGTGACATTTCATTTAGCATAATACTCTCAGATCCATCCATGTTTTACAATGACAAAATATAGTTCTTTTTAGAGCTGAGTAGGATTCCATTTTTTTTATATGTACTACATCCACTTTATCTAATCATCTGTCAAAAGACACTTAGGTTGTTTCCACGTCTTGGCTAATGTGAATTATGCTGCAATGAACATAGGGGTACCTACATCTTTTCAAATAAATGTTTTCAAATTTTTTGAGTAGATGCTCAGAAAGAAGGATTACTGGATCATATGGTAGCTCTCTTTTGAATATTTGAGGAATCTCCATACTGTTTTTCATAGAAATTATACCATTTTAGATTCCCACCGGCAGTGAACAATGGTTCCTTTTATTCCATATCCTCCCCAATACTTGATATTTCTTGTTTCATTGATAGTAGCCACTCTAACAGGTGTGAGGTGGTATTTCATTGTGCTTTTAATTTGCATTTCTCTAATAGCTACTGAAATTTGGCTTCTTTTCATATATCTGTTGGCCATTTGTATGTCCTTATGAGAGAAGTATCTATTCAGGTCCTCTATTTTTTAATAAGTTTGTTTTTTTATTGTTGTTGAGTTGAATGGGTTTTTTATATATTTTGTATATCAGCCACTTATCAGAGTTGTCGCAAATATCTTCTCTTCAGTCAGTTGCCTTTTTTTGTTGTTGTTGATGTTTTCTTTTGCTGAAGCATTTTAGTTTGATATATTTCTGTTCATTTATTTTTGCTTTTACTTTTCTTGCCTTCGAGGTCAAATTCATAAAATCCTCTTTAAAACCAAGTTCCATGAGTTTAGTACTTATATTTTCTTCTATGGAATTTGGTTCAGGTATTATATTTAGGTCTTTGATTCATTTTGAGTTAATTTTAGTGTATGTTGACAGCTTAGTTTTATTCTTTTGCATGTGGCTTTCCAATTTCCCCAGCATCATTTATAGAAGAGGCTTTCTTTTCTTCATTGTATGTTTTTGACTCCTTTGTCAAAATTATCTGCTTGTCTGCATGTGAGTTTATCTCTGGGCCCTCGATTCTGTTCCATTGGTCTGTGTGTCTATTTTTCTGCCAATACCATGTTGTTTGGGTTATTGTTACTTAGTAATATAATTCGAAGTCAGTGAATGTGATACCTCTAGCTTTGTCTTTTTTTCTCAGATTGTTTTGGCTACTTGGGGTCTTTTATGGTTCCATAAATATGAAAAATATAAATATAAAAAAGCTGAGAAGCATTTTTCACTTAAATTGATGAAAATCTGAATTTTTTAAAATAATAATAACACAAAACTTTGAATTTCTCCAAAGTTAAATACAAAAAAATCTCATGGTAGTTTGTAATAAAAAAATATTTTTAACCATCTGCTGGATAATAACTCAAATTTTTCTTCATTTTTTTTTTTTAAGCAAGGAAATAGAAACCAGTTGGCTTGCAAAGAATGTATAACCCAGGTGTTAAGTTTTTCACTTTTTAATTCCATCAGAAATATTTTGAATTGCCTGTTATATACAAAAAAGTTTGTATACCACAGGGCAATGCATCATACTTCAAAGTAGTTGAGAGGTCTGTGCTGCTTTTGTAAAGTGTGACAAGGCAATTTTAAAAAGAAAGTGCTAAAAAAAAATGTGGAAGCTAAAGCTGATCAATTTAAGAAAATTGTGTAAATGGAAGTTGAAGAATTTCCTAGAACTATTCATTCCAAGATATTGCTCTGAAAGTCTGGGTACCTCTAAGTATAGGTGTACTTCAGTTAGAAGATCCTATTCTAAGTAATCAGCTCCAGTTAACTCCAGATTCCTCGTAACTAATAAAGCAGAGGTCATTTACCTTCTTAAAGCCATGACATTTTTGTGGGAAGCAGACAGACATTCCAGCAGATTTACTTCTCCTTCTTCCATTCCCTAAGCAAAACAAACCTCTTTCTTTTTTCATATTCACCTTTTGACCTTGACTCCATTTGTTCATTAATATATTAACAAAGAGTGTAATGCTGTGTCTCATCCTTTCAGTACCACAGTGACTGGTTCTGCTTTTTTGCTGATTATAAAATTTCAGTGATTTTCTATGTTATAATGGTTAAAAGTTAATGAGGCTGGATGCACTATCCTCTAACTTTCCTTTGTAATTCATGCAATCAAATTAACAAACATATAATAGGTGATAGTAAAATCCTAAATATGATTGTAAGATTATGAAATAACTTTATTAACCAATGAACTCAAGAAGAGGAATGGATCAGTCACAGGGGAAAAAATGTAGGATCACAATGTCCATTTTTACTGCATATCCAGGATTACAACTAGAAAAAGGGAAAGTATGTTACTACTGCAAAAAAAATTAAGGAAAAGACTTTCTAAGTAATTCAAAGATATTTCATTCTCCATCCTCACTTGTTGAAAAAACTATATCTGCTCTAAGAATATGATTCCCAACAAAACAACAATATACCGATGGCCAAATGTGGCAAATTTGTTCATGTACTTGTGATGATGGAAAATTAACAAAGACTTGTTATAGATATTTGGCTTTTCATCAATGCTACTTCTTTCCCAATAGGTCCATTCAGAGTAATGTCATCACTGCAATGGATCAGTGTGATACCTCATGGGAAGGAGAGCTGGTCAAGATCCCTGTAAACTAAATGGTGACATAAGGTTTGAGAGTTAACATAATCCTGAGGAAGGACAGTACAGGTGTATGAATTGGCCTTGCCAGCTGAAAGAAAACTGCTTCTGGTAGTCAACTAACAGATATCAAGAAAGAAGAATTTGCAAGATCAATAACTGTATATCATGTTCCAGGGGATGTGTTAATTTACTCAAGCAACGAAACCACATCTGGTACAGCAGCTGTAATTGGACTCGCCACCTGGTTAAGTTTACGATAATCCACTGTCATTATCCAAGATACATCTATCTTGTGCACAGTCAAAGTAGGTACGCTTTGGGATGTGGTGAGAATCACCATCCTAACATCCTTCAAGATTGATGGTGTCGCTAATCTTTGCATTCCTTCTAGGACATAGTAAGGCTTTAGTATTTTCCTAAGTAGAGGCAGTTGTAGTGGCTTCTATTTAGACTTTCCCACCATATCAGTCCTCATCCACAAGTTAGGGAACCAATGTAGGATTCTGCCAACAGTTGAATATATCTATTCTAACTATGCATTTCAGAATTGAGTAAATAACCACAATTTGGGTTCAGGCCCAATATATAATGGACCTGAGCTACACTCCATTGATCCCCGGATCTCCATAAGTCCCTACTCTGACTGGTGGACTAAGGTGCCATTTTGGGTCTCCTGGAATTAGTGCCAGTTCAGAGCCAGAGTCCTATAGTCTCCAAAAGGTCTGGTAATTTCTTTTTCCCCATTGCACAGTTAGTTTGGGAAAAGGCTGCAGGACACTTTGAAAAAGCCTGGGGGAAAAAAGAAGAGAATACATTTTTGGCAGTGTACCAGGGTCCTTCCTCAAGGGGACCTGGCTTTCCCTTCATTCAAGAGGTTTTAGGTCTATAAACTAGCTCAAAGCTAGGAATTGATTTAAGCAGCCATGACCCACTGTTTTTTTCCTGTTCAGGTTGGACTTCTGTTCACTTGACCTAGAGTTTTTCTGATTATACAGATAGAGTAAGAATTTAGCAGTCTTTTTATCTATTTCACTTTTAGGAAAACCAGGAGCAATTAGCCAGTGCTATAGTCTGTGCAACTCAGACTATTCTGATTACTGTTTGACTCTGCTCTTCATTATGGTAACCACACCCACCTTGCCTTTGGTGGTTGAATACTGCCATGTGGCTCCTGTCACCTTGTGATCCATTACTCAATTTGCATTGAAGTGTCCTAATTCAGTGACTACAGTTCCTATGGTAAGGTAAGGCCTAGAGAGAAGAATGATAACAGAGCTCTTCAAGGATTCTGAGACTCCCCTCACAAATTTATTTTTCATAGTATTTGTGACAAGTATGTCTTCTGGACATTCCCAGTGTGGGTGAGTATGTCTTAAAAGACAAACTCATTATAACATTCAGTGTCTCCAAGCATTTGAATCCCTTCCTCTTTATTAAAACAAGGCAGGTCACTTACCATTTGAAATAATAAGTTTCAGCCAACCAATTAGAGTTCTTCCTAATTCCCAAGCTGTAACATTAAATGCAGAATATCTGCTTAGTGAGCCCATATCAATAATGTTGGTCCGATCCAACTTTATGTTCTCTCTACTATTATACTATACCCTCATTATCCATTCTTACATATGTTCCCCAGATTTATGTCTATATGAATTAGAAATTCAAATAGTTCTTTTGGAATGTAGTGCACCTCCTCATGAGTCACACATTGTACCTGACCCGAGGAATGTCAGGGTTGTCTTGCAGAGCAAATGCTTCAGGGGAGGCCATTACAAAGTTCTCAGGCAATGCAGGATTAATCTGCTCAGAGAGGGTTGGAGAAGCAACTACCACTGGGCATGGAGCGGGCACTTTCATTGGCAATGAAGACTCATTAAAATTTAGAGACTTAATGTCTCCAGTTTCATCAGAGTCTTTCCATATATCCTCAATCTGATTTATAGGATTTTATTCTTTCCCAATCAATGGCTTCACTTTAACCTTGACATCAGCATTCGAATTGTGGCTAGTCCGAATATGATTTTGAAGACTTAATATGAAAAAATAATTAAAATATTTCAATAATTTTTATATCAGTAATATTTTTAAATGATAATACTTTTTATATATTAGGTTAAATACATTTAAATTATTTTCACTTGTTTCTCTTAACTTTTTTATGTGACTACTAAATATATAACATTGCGTTTGTAGTTGCAGTTCGCATTACAATGCCATTGGGTAGAATTCCCCAGGGTTTTTTTTTTTTTTTTAAATAATGAATTTAGGAAGTTGGACTTTTTCAATCCCCGGTTGAAGTTGTTGCATGAGCAATTTGTTAAAATTTAGCACAAGAAATTTATTCTTAGGCTGGTTTATCATCTGTATTCTGCTCATCTGAGACATAGAATGAAGTACAAAGAAAACACAGGGAAGCATAAACTGAGAGCCAATAAGTAACTTAGTTCTTACCATATGTTATCTCAATGAAAAACAAACCAAAACAAGAAAATGAAAAACAAAATGCTAACCAAAAAAATTGATTTCTCCACAATCTTTCTTTCTGATTTGAGTCCCAATCTTCTGAATTTGCTGAGTCTCAAAGGGTTAGAATTGGGAAATAAATGCTTATTTTTATCGCAGAGGAGAGGATTTTAACTAGAGGAGAAGATAAAAATGCTTGAAGCCCCTCGTTGGCTTAAACTCTCTTTACTAATGACCTATACTAGGTTTTCATTAAAATGTTTGAAATTAAATGATCAGCATATTGGTTCAAATGATGTAATAATTAGTGTGTTCCCATTGTATTATTATCTTAAAAGACACAAAGGGAGGAACTAGAGACTTAAAAACGCTTCTCGTGGAGTGGCTCCATAGTGTAGTGTGGTTAACACGTCTGCTTTACACATAGAAGGTCCTGGGTTCTTGCCCCAGCTAGAGCCATGGGCCATACCCCAGGTGTGCCAGGCCCCGGGTGCACAGTGCGAGTGTGTGGGAGGGGATACCGAGCCTTAAAGGGATACCAGTTCTTAAAGGGAAACAAACATCTGTAGGCCAGGGGTAGAAGGGCGGGGTGGGGCGGGGTGGGGCGGGGTGGGGCGGGGAATTAAAAAGAGAAAAAAAAAGCATAATGTACTTAATAGTATAGATAACATTCTATACATGTAATAGAAAATTGTAATCAATAAAGCACAGAGGAAAAAAAAAACTATTGAATAAGAAGACGCAGACCTTTGAGGTTTAGTTAGCAATCTCATATAACTCAATTTTTATGGATACTAATATTATTATTTATATTTTATAACCAATATCTAGGGTTAGTCCAATTTTCAAAAGGCCTTTAAATGAAAAATAATATATATTTATATAATTATTATGTATATAAATAAATATATGCCTCGATATTAAATTATCCCATTAAAACCTAATTTAAATATTGATAGGTATAATCAAATTAATATCATGAATCATGACAGATTTCTAACTTTGACTGAAATCCTTAAATGGAATAATATTGGTAGGTTCATAATTTTACTGCAGTGTCTAAGTGCTATAAGAACCAATTTATAAAATAAGCTATTACTGTTATGAGTGGACAATTTTCCAGTAAACCAGCATTAAGTATTTACTTCTGATTCTGTTAACCAGGGTGTGGTAATCTGATCAAGGATTCTGTTAATCAGGGTGTGGTAATCTGATCAAGGAGATGCTGTTAACCAGGGTAATCTGATCAAGGATATGCTAACGGCCAACTGTTAACCAGGGTGCGGTGATCTACTCAGGGATGTGCTGGTGGCTATATAAACTGCCTCTTCTGGGAGCTTGGGGCTGATCTCTTCTAACCTTGCATGGTAGAGAGTCAGTCCCCGGCCGACTAACAAAGGCTCACAATTCATCTCAATTGGCTCTGTGGGTTTTGGATTTGATCATACCACAACAATTACATTTTGATTTACACATTTTAGTTGCAAACTTATTTTTCTGTTTCCTTTAGAATGTTCAAAGTGCATTTATAAATATTTTTCTTTGTGTTGTCAGTCTTTTAGTTTATTTTATTTGTGCATTTCACGTAAAGCCAAGTGAGATTCAGTAGCAATACTAAATATTGGATCAAATATCCAAATTTTTATATGGATTAAACTATTCACCTCACATCCTACATTTTCTGATTGCCATTTTTTTATTCTATATTGAATGTGGTATCACCGAAGAGAAGAAAAACAAAGTCATTCATTCGAGTTATATGTGAATGGAATGTAATAAGCTTTCCAAATGTAGGTGGTAGTTTTACAAAATTTCAAACAAGCTGATCAAGCATTTAATTTCCTGTTTGGATCTGGTTTTATTTTTAATTGACTACATGATTTCTGTTCATAAGATCCTTAGAAACTTGACTTCTCCTAATGATTTATTTTGAGTTGCTAATACTTGGGTTTATCATTTTGCATACTCAACTGATAATTGCATTTAGATAAGAAAGTACTACTAACCTGAATCCTCCTAATTACCCCAATTCCTTGGCTTTCTACCACCTCAGGAAAAGCTACTAGCTACTTCTTCCCAGAAGAAGCCAGAACACCTCAAGCCTGTCTTTGAACTAGCATTAGCCACTTCCCTATGAGAAGCTCCATTTTTTTAAGAGCTTCATTGAGATATAATTCACAATTCAAAGAGTTTATAAGTACGCGATTCAATGTTTTTTAGTATATTCACAGTTGTGTAGTAATGATACATGTTACAACATGGATAAACCTTAAAAACAGTATAGGAAGTAGAAGAAGCCAGTTACAAAAGATCACATTCCCCACAGTTTCATTTCTATGAAATGTCCAGAGCAGGCAAATCTGAAGGGACAGAAAATAGATTAGAAGTTGCTTGAAGTTAGAGGCTGGAGATGCCAATGAGTATGGGATTTCCTTTTGGAATGTTGACAATGTTCTAAAACTAGATTGTGGTTATTGACGTGCTTTATTTTGAGCAATTTCGATGTAAGCTTGTATTTTTCCTTCTTTATTTTTCATTTATTTTCTTCTCCCGAAGAAGAGGCCCACTTCTGCTTCCCCAGAACTGAACGAATTTCCTCTACTTCCTAACCAAAAGATCAGCTTGACTATATCTGAGCTGTGTACATGCAGATTGTACGAGTCCTAATACCTGACTGGGTATTTAGCACAACAGTTCCCAGTGAGAATTCACTTTTGCCCTCTGTTCCCTTCTCAGGCTCTAGTAGCCAGAACACATGATACTTCAATAACTAACTTGATATCTTTTTTTTTTTTTTTTTACTGTTTAATACTGTTCATTTAATAACATCTCACATTTTAAGAAGGTCTACAGTTCTCCCATTCCCCATATACACGTGTTCCCATTCAACTTGACTTTTCATATTTTAGAGACAACAGAAGCCAAAAATACTCTAATTTCATCATTTCACTGTATCTGTATAATTTTTCTTCCTTTAAAATTTGAAGTCTTAGCAAAACTAACTATGAATTTATATTATCTTTTACTCAATATAAGTAGGTCAAGTTTATTTAAACTATGTTGAAAGTAGAAATGTCAGTTATTTATTACTTTAGCTATATTCTCTCAATAACATTTTATTTAGCATTTTCAGAATACATGGGTAAGTCTAAAATGATTAAATGTATAATTAGCAATATATGTTCCAAATAGTTTGTTTTAAATCTTGGCCACATAACTCAAAAAATGAAGTTTTAAAAACAGATTCACTTTTGGATATTTTACTAGGAGATATTTTATCATTAAAATAAATACTTTTGACATTCTACTTGGAAAACATATGGTCTAAGTTGTAAATCTCTCTATCTAAATTCCATTTCCCACTTAGAGTCACTAATTATTTTATAAAAGCCACAGAATCTCAAGACCACAGTTCTTGTATAGAGAAAGATACAATATCCAAAAAGAAAAACAACATATTTGGTTAAATGATGTTATATAAATAAGAGCATAGGCACCAAGCTTTTATATTTTTTCTCCTATGATAATTCTCTTTTTATCACACATATGATGTATAAAATAACATATATTACAATATTATTTAATTTTTAACCTTATAAAACTCTTTTCATTTCATATTATAACAAATATTTTCAGTATTACTGCTTATACAAGTACATGACTTTTATTAATATTGTTAAGATGGCACAGGTACAATTTAAAATCTGTCTGATACAGACTTTAAGCTTTTACTCTGATGTAACTTGAATCACTTAGTGAAGTAAGGCACTTACCTGCTATGAACCCTAAGAAAGTCACTCCACCTCTCTGGATTTTAGTTTCCCCACGTATAAAATGGAGGCAACAGCAGTACACCCAGAGGACTACAGGAAGAACCAGAGGAGTGGCGCCACACCTATCAGAC
Organism: Rousettus aegyptiacus; assembly: GCF_014176215.1. NCBI lineage: Eukaryota > Metazoa > Chordata > Mammalia > Chiroptera > Pteropodidae > Rousettus > Rousettus aegyptiacus. The sequence goes on from NW_023416286.1 coordinate 31,538,381, forward strand.
ATCCAAACCATATCCGACCTAGAGCAGGTGAAGGATTCAACAAACATTGCCATCATCATCACCACTATATTGACTTATATATATGATTCAGCCATTCTGTCAACTACTTTGTGTGAAGAAGAGCAGTATTTGTTTAAACTTAAATATTTGGAAGAAATAACTAGTCATTTCCTCCTCAATTACTACCAGTAGGTAATAGAATTGTTGTTTCATATTATAGGCATTCCATGAAGTCAACTATTGAATGAAGAAGCAGGCAAATTTAAAACTGGTTTGTGCTATTCCATGAGCAATTTGTTTCATGAAAAAGTTTAGAAGAAAACAAGAGCTTATGTCTTTCACAAAGAAAATAATTTAGGGAAGAGATCAGAAAATGTATTACAAAAGACAGGCAATAAATTAACACGAAGCAGGCCTGTTGAGGAATGAACCACCCTGGCAATCCATGCCTTCTTTAATTTGGGTATTTTCTATTCAACCGTAGATGATTATGGCTGTGCATGAATGTAGATCCACTGATATTAAAATTTCTGTTTATTATTTACTTTTTTTAAAACTGCAAACCCAAATAAATATCAAAGGGAAATCTGTAGTGAATACTAACCCATATTAAGAAATATAATGCTGACAACTGACCAGAAGGACCCATAAATACCTTCTCCATTGCTATCTGACATCTTGCTGGTTGTTTCTATTTGTTTCAGATGGCCTTTGTTCCTTTATGCCTCTTTTTCTATCTCATTGTATATTAATCATATATTTTTATTATTTTGTTTACTTGTCTCTATAAGCTTTTTGTTATAGTTTTTAATATTGTTATATTAGTTGTTTACAAAAAAATTACAAAATACGTATTTATCTTATTTCAGTCTATATGAAATCAATACTTTTCCATATCTCAAGCAATGCACAAAATAGTATAATATTTGAAGATATTTAATCTCCTTCTGCCTTTTTGTCTTTGTCATATATTTTGTTTCTATTTATAAAACAATAAAAATAATCTTATTATATTTATTCTCATTACTTTAAATAGTCAATACTCGTATATTTATTCATACATTTATAATTTTGAGTGATGCTCATTTCTTCTTATGCTCCCATGCTTCCAAATGACTTATCTTTAGTATTTGCTATACATTGGTCCTGTTGTTAATGAAGTGTAAGTTTTTTGTTTCTGATAGCATCTTTATTTTGCTTTAATTTTTAAAGATATGATTACTAGATATAGAATTATATATTGACATTATTTTTTTCATTCTTTTAATTATTTCATTTCATTATCTTTTGTTTTCTGTAATTTCTGATGAGAAATCATCTGACTTTCTTGTTCTTTATCTCCCTAATCTTTTATTTTTAGCACATTTCTACAATATAAATGAATGAAGTTTTACTTGTATTTATTCTGCTTGGGATTTGATGAGTTTCTTCCATCAGTAGGCAAATATCTTTTATCAGATTTTGAGAATTTTTTTCAAGTATTGTTTTTATCTTATTATCACTCTCCTCAATTCCTAAAACTTTAGTTATAATGTATTAGACAATTTGATTCTCTAAAATGTATATATTTGACTTTTTCCCTATTATTTTCATGTTTTTCTCTGCTTTAGTTTACTTTCTTTTTTTTGTTTTTTTAACCGCCTTCAAGTGTTTCTAATCCTATCTTTGTCTAGGTGCATTTGCTGTTAAACTCACCTTATGTGTTCCTCATTTCAGGTAGGATGTTGCATTTCCAGAAGGTTTGTTGAATTGGTTCATTTGGGTTCTATTATTCTGTTGTTAACAATTTTTTTCATCCACATTGTCTATTCTTTCTTTTAATTTACTTAATATATTAGTTATAGTTGTTCGAAAATCTTTGCCTACTTATTTTAATATCTGGGTCATCTTGTACATTTGTGATTTATGTGTTAACCTTTAGATTACTGATCAATTTTCTACTGATATTTTTTTCATAATAATTTTCTATTTGGACTGTATATCATGATACTCAACAGATTCTCTGAAATTTAACTTCCTCTAGATCATGTTATATTCTGTTTTGGCTGACAGTCAAATTACTACCAGATACTAGTTGAAATGCCAGTGGATTTATTTTATCATTTTAAGCCTTGGATATAGGTTTTGTTAGACTATGGTTAGATGCAATTTTGATCTTACTCCTAAAGAAGAGAATTATTTTTAAGCCATGATCCTCACTCCTATGATGAAACCTTTCAAATGAATGCCTGACATATTCTCAAAAGTCTTTCACTTTGGCTGCGTCAGAATTCTATTATTTCTCCAACAATAAAAATTTTGAAATGGCTGTTCAGATTTTAGTCTCCCAGGAGCTATTTTATGATATGCTTCCTAGAATCCCATTCTGTAGACAATATAGCTTAAGAATCAGCCAAAGACTAATGAAGAATCTTAAGTCAGATATCTGGAGATTGAAATGGAAATTTGGGGATGAGAGATCCAATAGGGATAGTCTAAGAGTGAAGACCTTTGTATGATATGTTAACACCTTTCAGAATTTCCCATCACAGAAAAAGCATGAAATAAGGAGCTTGCTATGATGAGGTTGTTATGAATAAACTCAAGATTTGAGAATTTTTATTGATAGACTAGAAAGTGGTACAGGAGCCAGATTTGATGGTCCTTATAGGCTGTTTTAAAATTTTTAATTTTATCCTCTCAAAGAAAAGAAACTACTTTTATCCCATAAAGAATTAAGAACTACTTATTTATACTTCACAGAGCAATTTGAATCCACTGTGAAGAGGACTAACTGAGAAATGCTCAGGCTGGAAGTGGGAAAAGTTTTGAGAAGGGTGGTACAATAATCCAAGAAAGGGCAAGAAGATTTGAGTAATATTTGTGATAAAGAATGGGGAATATTTGATAAATAATTAGGTGTGACTAAGGAACGAAAAGGATGCATATAAAATGACTTTTTCATTTCTAATTTGGATAATTGGACAGATTCTGCAGCAGTAAGACTAGAAATAGAATAGAATGAGCTAATTCTAATGAGAAAAGACTTTAGTTTAGATTTGACGCTTTAAGCATGAATGATCTAATTCTAGGTATAATATGTTTTACTACATATTCCAATAGTTGAACTGCTGGTTAAGAAAACCAAAAGAAAACAGACATAGGTTTGAGAACCATACTAGAGAGTATGGTTATGAAAGGTTTATTATAATATGAATATATATATGAAGTAATAGGCATACAATTATATATAAACTACAACTACAGCTATCTAAAATCTTATACAGCTACATGCATAAATTTACGTATAATTATATAAAGTTCAGCAAAAATTTATTGACTAACATAATTTAAGAATGATGTGAAAGTCTAGAGTTAGAGATATTACATCTTAGTAGGTGTTTACTATTTTCCTTTCCATATTTTTATTAATGAACTTACTAAATTTAATTCCATGGTTATCAATTTTATATACAAGATATTGGAGAAAAACAGGTAAATTTTATTTTAAGTAAAGATAATGTGTATTCTCCTATAAAGCCATGACATACTATCATATATTCACTCAATATGGCTTATGCACTAAAATTTAATCCTATCTGTAACATTGCAGTTTCATTTTTGCCGATTTTCAAAAGCATATAGAGTAGATGTTATTAAAATAGAGAAATCTATATGCCTACTAAAACTTTCTTAGGCTTTAGGGTATACCAAGTTTAATCAGCAATGATTGTTAGATTAGATTTGGATAACATTTAGTATGTATGATCACTGGTATTTTCTTTATCCTTTCTGCAATGAGGATTAATTGGGTTCATGACCTCAGCAGAGGAAAAATGCTGATAGTTGTGCCCAATGGACATTTAAGTTCCAGACGTTATTTTCTTGTGGCAATAGTGCTGGACTATACATATTAAAAGGGACCTAATAAACTGAAGTATAGACAAAAATGTATGATTTAAACACTGAATTAACTATGCTATTAAATTGGTGAGTTAATTTGGAAACTGACATTTTTGTTCAGTAATAGTAGCAACACATTGAAATATATATGAGGGAAAGTGCTAATTATTTTGCATTAAGTTTGTGAAAATAATTACCAATCTCCAAAATTGAGATTTTCTTTCTTTTTTTTTTTTAATTTTTAATACTTTAATTTGACTTGTTACAGAGTCAGTGATCATAGGATTATTTATGACATGACAGAAGAATCTTAGAACTTGTATAACTGTGTCAAAAGAATCTGAGTTGCCTGTCTTCATGAAAAATAATAGACTATAAAAAATTACAAAGGTGTTAAGAAAAAGCAGAAAGTGCAAAAATGATGGCAGTAAGCGACATAATTCACATAGCAGAGAAAAGCTTAAAGTTGCCATAAATTCCTTTACAAAAGGGAAAAGAGGAAATAAGATAGATAAAAGCTATTCAAGACAGGATGGGTAGAAAAAAAGAACTGTAGGTAAGCTGTACCTTAAATAATGACAAAACCAATTAAATATTTTCCTCTATCTAAACTTCTATATCACAAAACAAAGGAAAGAGATGGAGGTTGACATTTTCCAAAAATGGCTTATCTTTAAAACCTACATCATGATAAGCCTTCTAATTAACCTGGATGTTAAAACCAATGATTCATTATAAAGGAATGCCGTATCCCATCCTGAGAGTGCTTTTATATATATTTTATTGTAAGTTGAAGGGGGAGAAAGTAAATATAGATTCCTGCAGAGATGAAGTGTACACCACAAGCTTAGAGCCGAAAAATGATCTTGGAAAGATGTGATAAATTTAGTATTATAAAAATCTCCACTTGAGAGTGACAGGAAATTGAAACAAAGTATAAAGAAAAAGTGTAGTCTTTAAAGGCCCATTTATAAATGTCACAGTATCAAGGAAACCTATTTCTAAAGACAGAATTTCAATTCATTTTGGTGTTAGGTGTCAGTGACAAGTGACATAGGTCAATCCTTAGTCAATGACAAAAGGCAAATGAATGGCAAGTACTTATAAATATACTAAACTACTCATGGAAGGTCATATAAACACCAAGTACTTTTAAACTCAACCCTGAAGACGTAATTGCGTATTACTCATCCTGACCTTATAAAAGAAATTCATCTTTAATTTCAGCAGCAGAACTTACATGGCTTCTTTTCCCCAGGAGCAGCTTTGGAGGGCCCTTTTCCGAGGTCATAGAAAGAATTGCACTGTGGAAAGTAAAATCAGTAATTCGTTAGTAATATAGTTTTCCTTTCAAAAGGTAAAATTCCTTACCTTAGATAAAGATATTCCACTATGATATCTATTTGAGTATTTTAAATGCGATATACAGTTTTGGGGAATAATAATTCAATCTCTATTACATTTCAAGGTGGCTTGAACATGTAATTCTTGTAGAAGTCAAAGAGAAATATTTCATTTTGATAATTTTTGCATTAACATATTTTTAAGGAAAAACAAGAATGTGAGTTGTTAAAAAGATAAAGTTTATCAAAATTTCACTATCCAGAGACATTTGTAGTAACATTTTGGTGAAAATTCTGGTTGTTATTTATACTTAATTGATCAAATTATTACCCTCCCTTTTTTTAAGTGACTTATTCTGCCCAGTGAAGGGTGTTCAAGGCATAATTTTTTTTTTATTAAAAATTATTGAGGTGACATCGATTAACAAAATCAAATAAGTTTCAAGTGTATCATTCAACAGTAAGTTGTATATATATTGTATTATGTGTTTATCACCCAGTGTTAGATTTCTTTCCATCATCAAATATTTGACCCCTTAAAAAATTATTACCATTTTTTAACATCTGAATTATCCTGAGCATTCTTTTTGGTAATCTACACTTCTTTTAACTTAATACTATGTAATAACACATTTTTTTTTAAAGTTCTCTGCTTAATATAATCATCAAATGTGTCATGTATATAGACTGGATATTTAGTCATTCAAAAAATGTTCATCTTTTTATAGCTAATATTTTCACTAAGTGCCTGCAAGTATGTATCATTAACATTAATCCAATCATTTTTAGCTTACTTTTTAATGAGGATAATTCCTATATACAACTAAAAACTCTAAAGAAAATATGAAATCTGTACTGTGTTTTATTTGCCATCATAAAAACATATATTTTTATGAGGTCACAATAATTATTTTAATAATCATGTGTGAAAAATGGGAGCAACTAAGGAGCAAAACGTACCAGGGATGTTGATTAAACTTTACACAGAGAACAGTATTTCCTTGTATATATAATTTTGTTCTTTACTTGTAAAATATCTATACTTCAATTCCCATGAAGCTCTAACTATGATCATTAGTAGTAAGATCAAAGGCAGACTTTTACAAATAAAATATAAAGGACATATACATTAGGAAAGTATAAGATTTTTGATAAAGAAATCTAAAGTATGAAAAATGTCAAATACTCTTTAGCACTGAGACAAATAGGTAAATGATAGATATAGATGATAGATGATAGCTAGATAGATAGATGATAGATAAATAATAGATGATGGATGGATGGATGGATAGATAGAGGATAGATGATAGAATATATACCCACATTAATGGAATATTATGTATGATGCAAAAGCTAAAACCATATTAGAAATTTTCTGACAAAGGAAGCATCCTTTCCACTATACATTGTTATGCATTTGATATATTTCATGTATTAAATCCTCAAAAACTATTTTGCTCTATCCACATGTTATTCAACTAGCATGATGATATTTTAACTATAATTTAATAAATCTTTAAAAGGCAAAACCTGACAGGAGTGTCAATTTCTGATAGGCCACATGGAATTGAATTTGCACTAGTTGACCTGAGATAGAACAGTAAGAACAATTACCTGGTTTTACCAGGTTTCTTGTTCTCTTGTGCTTTTCTGGCTAAAGAATGGAAACTTTATAGAAAGAAACTGATATTAAGCCTTAATGTTATAGCCTAATTGTGATTCACATATTCTTAATTGACTTTTTATTAGAGTTAATTAATAAATATTCAAAGCTTCCTATTTCTCTTTGTTGACAATTTTTTGATCACTGTGATTGCTAAGCATTAGATGAGATTACTATTGAAGTCTGAAAGATACAGTGATAGCAATCAGGAGTATATTCTTATTAGATTTTACATGAAATAAAGGATTCGAAGCCTCCCATTTGTATGCTAAGCCTCATGGGCTTCATATTATGGTAGCAGCTTAGAGAGTTTGTTTCAACAGGTTTAAAAATGGTTGATTATTATCTTAAGATATAAGACATAAGACATAATATAATGATAAGTAGAGGCAAAAATAATATTGAGATACTAAAATCATATTAATTTGTAATGTAAGATCACGATTTCATATAAAGTGTAACTTTCATAGAATATAATCTTTTCAGTAGCATTTATATTTTTTCTGAGAATATCTGAAATATAGAATATAGTATGAAGCTTTTTGCTTCACTATAGAAGCAAGGACCATTATAGTTATTGCTTTACACACATGAAATGGTTTGGAAACTTCAAGGCAGCATTTAATATGGCTTGCATCACTTCATTTAAAATGCAAGGTCTGTTTGTCCTTGTTGACAAGAATTAGCAATTAAAGTCAATTAAGAAGAAATAGAATTTAAAAATTGATTCTGCTCTATATGCATATGAGTTAACTTTCTCAAGAAAAATCTAGGTTTTAATATTTATTTTTTATTCCCCCTAAAGTCTTAGGCAACTTTATTGTTGTTCTTGTTTATAAAGGGAAATGGAAGAATCTATGGTCCCCATATCCCTGGCTTTCATCATTAATTTAATGAGCTAGACTCCAAACTGATCAATTTTTTGCCCTTACCTAAGCATTCGAACCAAGTAAACCACAAAGATCACAACTCTTGTGTGGTATTCATGAAGCATCTATCCCTCTATCAACATAAACTTTATAAATCAACATTATCTGTTAATCCTCATCATGTGCAAAACACTGTTATGTATTATGATGAGATGCAGGGGAATTAGAAAATGCAGCTCTTATAATTTCAGGGGTTTGTAATCCATGTTTATACAATTTTTTTTTCCCCCTCGCATAGTGGTGGTAATGCTAAATTCTGTATGTTTTGTTTTCCTTTTTTGATTCAAAGTGATGCATGCAACTGTTTAAAATTCAATCGTTTTTAGCATTTGTATTTTTAATTCTAATGGTTAACTGTTTATCCAAATATTATAGTTATAATACTGTTTTGATTTACCAGCTATACAAATTATTCATGTACAGGCTGCAATGAAACATTTGGTTTTAAAAACTTTATTCAACTTTTCTTATCTCTTCTATTATTTAACTGTTTTTATTGTCAATTTTACTCTTTGTAATCATCACCTTTGTAATTTTAAATAAAATACTTAGATTATTGTCTTAATATGCTATGGGTGCTGTAACAAAATAACATAGACTGGGTAACTTAAACTTATTTCTCACAGTTCTGGAGGCTGAGAAGTCCAAGATCAAGTGTGTGTGTGGAGAGAGAAAGGAGAGAGATAGAGAGAGAGAGAAGGAGGGAGTGAGTGAGTGAGGGAGGGAGTGAGGGAGGGAGAAGAGCAAACTCTCTGGTGCCTCTATCGATAAGACACTAATCTTATTATGAAAGCCACATCCTTATGCTATCATCTAATAGTAATTATCTTCTAACAGCCCCATCTCCAAATATCATCCTATTTGGGAACTAGGGCTTCAACATATGAATTTTTGAGGAATACAAATATTTAGTCCACAACATACATACATTATATATATCTATATCTATCTATCTATCTATCTATCTATCTATCTATCTATCTATCTATCTATCAAATCTATCATCTATCTTTCTATCATCTATCTATATCTATCTATCTATCTATCTATCTATCTATCTATCTATCTATCTATCTATCATCTATCTATATTTAAACTCCTCATCATGTAAGACAAGAATTTTGCGGTTTCTTTCTTTTTCCCAACTTCTCCAATCACCTTTCAAATTCTATCATCTAAAAATTTAAACTTTAATTTATCTTATCAAGTTTCAAAGATTTATATTCTATTATGCAGCCCAAAGGAAATATCCAAGACAAAATAGTGGCAGAGTTTAATATTAGCAAAGGATGTCGCAAATCATTACTTACTACAGAATCTCTCCTTGACCCACACCCACAAGCAATATCATGAGATCTACATCATAACTAGATGGAGAATGTTACAATGACATGGCTTCTGTTCCTGTCATCAGGGTCATTGCCCTCATTTCTTATAAGACTGCTTGCTAAATAATGCCACATTTTTTTTCTATTGTGGATTATGATTTCATCATGCAGTTTTTGTTTTTATTTTTGTTATGCCTTCTTTACCAAATCACTAAGATTCTTCAGGCTTTCGCTTACCCCATCTTTTAAATATAAATAAAAACTATTTTATTTCTCTTTTTTAAAGATAGCCTTCTTGGGTTAAATAAGTTATTTTCTAATTTATGTCAACTAATATCTAAAACACTAACTCGGCTCTCATTCTAAAATTTCTATTGTGTCACTCCTTGATCGGTTCTAATATTATTGCAAAGAATATCTTTCATGTTCTTGATGTCACTTTTATTTTGCTTAAGCAGTTTCTCAAAACATTTTTTTTTTAAAGTGAAATAGGATATAAGCAACAGCTTAATGGACACTTTTAATTGACATAGAGGTCTAAGTTTTGAACTGTTTTTCTTAGTGTTTTGTGGGTTTTGTTTTATTGTTATCTGGCTTCCATTGCATATGATGATTATCTGACTAATTACATTTTACAGAGGTTTCTTTTAAAGTTTATTTTATTTCTATTTATGTATTTATTTTTAATTTCTAATGTTTAATTTACAGTTGACATACAATATTATGTTTCAGGTTTACAACAGAATGACCACACATTTACATACTTTATAGTGATCATCTCAATAAGTTTAGTACCTCTATGACATCATACCTACTTATTACAATATTATTGACTGTATTCCATATGCTGCATTTTAGAGTCCAATGAACATTTCTGCTCCAGAATTCTAGGAAATTTTCGCTAAGTCTATGAGTTCCTAATTTTTGTCAGTATGGTCAGTGTGATAAAAGATCTGTTATGGTTTTAATCTGTATTCTCCTAATTACGAAAGAAGTTGAGCTCTAGTGCAAATGTTCATTCTTGGAATATGTTCTCTTTTCTGTGTAAAATATCTGTATGTGTCTTTTACTCTGTATTCTCTCTCATTAAAGCTTCCTCCCCCCAAATTTCTTGGTTTATAACAAAGCATTAAATCATTTTATATTTCTGGACTTTAATTGTTTCAGTTTAAAGTGCTATACATATATTCTTTTAATTTGTGAAAAGACTGTGAGTTTTCATTTTTCTGTTATATTTGATGACAAAGTACAATCATGCTTACCAAAAGTTGATTTATGAAAATTCTTGTTTATGAAATTCTGTAGTATCCTTCTCAATCATAAAAGAATTCTCCTATATTTCTTCTAAATTTAAAATAGCTTTCTTTTGACAGCATAATATTAAATTAGGATCCAATTTCATTTTTCCTCATATAGGTAACCAAATTATTAGCACCATTTACTTATTGAATCCATTTTTTCCAATGTTTTATCTGAAATATTAAATCTGGCCTCATGTTTTGTTTCCATATTTGTGTGGATCTATTTTTTTTTTGATATTAGGTTCATTTTTATTGATCGGTTAGACTAACTTGGTGTCTTCATTCTTAAATTAAAAGACACAATCCTTCATGGGTCTCTTGATTACTTCAAAAGACCAATTTTGATCTTTGATAATTTCCTCTATTATTGTTTTCTATTTTGTTTTCTTCTACATATTTTTATTAAAATGTGGCAATTTCAGTTTTTTTTTTTTTTTTTTTTTAATGAGCTTGGGAGCCTTCCTACCACTAGAATATTTTGGAATTGTTTGAGAAGAATACATGTTAATTCTTCCTTGAATGTTTGGTAAAATTCACCTCTGAAGCCATCCAGTCCAAGACCTTTATTTGTTTGGAGTTTTTTGATTACTGATTTTTTTGGTAGTAATCAGTCAGTTCAGATTTTCTGTTTCTTCTTGACTCTGTCTCAGAAAATTGTATATTTCTAGGAATATATCCACTTCTTCCAGATTGCCCAGTTTGTTGACATATAAATGCTCCTAAGTATCTTCTTATAATACTTTTTTATTTCTGTGGTATCACTTATTACTTCTCTCTCATTTCTGATTTTATTTATTTAGGTACTTTTATTTCTTGATGAGTCTGTTTTATCAATTTTGTTTATTTTTTCAAAGGATTCATTGATTTTTTGTATTTTTTTTTTTGGTTTTCTAGTTCTTTTAAGTATAAGGTTAGATTGTTTATTTAAGATTTTAAAATAGTTTTGTTATTTGATATTTTTAAATAGTTTTAAATTTGAGATTTTAAAATTGTTTTATTTTGACAGCATAATATTAAGTTAGGATCTGATTTTATTAATCCTAATATTAAATTAAGAAACAATTTAATTATTTCTTGATATGAGCCTGTATTGCTATAAATTTCCCATTTAAGGTTGCTTTTACTGTGTTCCATAGATTTTGAGTTATTGCACTTTCATTTTCATTTGTCTCAAAGTATCCTTAGATTTCTTCCTTGATCTAATTGTTAACTCATTCGTGGTATGTCATTTAGCCTCCATTTGATTGCGTATGTTTCAGTTTTTTCCTTGTAATTGATTTCTAGTTTCATAGCATTGTGGTCAGAGAAGCCACTTGATATGATTTCAATCTCCTTAAATATACTAAGACTTGTTTTATGGACTAATATGTGGTTTATCTTGGAAAATGTTTCATGTGCACTTTAGGAGAATGTATTTTCTGTTGCTTTGGAGCGAAACATTCTAAAAATATTAATTCAATTTATCTGGTCTAGTGTGTTATTTTAGGCCACTGTTTCCTTGTTGATTTTCTGTCTGGGAGATCTGTACATTGGTATCAATGGGATGTTAAAGTCTCCTACTTTGAGTGTATTGCTGTCATTCTCTCCCTTTATGTTGATCAATATTTGCTTTATATATTTAGGTGTTCCTACATTGGGTGCATTAATGTTTACTATGGTTATATCCTCTTGTTCAATTAATTTTTTTATCATTATGCAATATCCTTTTGTTTTATATTATAGCTTTCATTTGAAAGGTTATTTTGTCTAATATAAATATGGCTACTTCAGCTATTTTTTTTTCATTTCCATTTGCATGAAATATCTGTTCTACCCTTTTATTTACAGTCTGTGTGTCATTTGATCTGATTTGGTTCTCTTTCAAATAGCATATGCATGGTCATTTAGCTACTCTATGTCTTTTCATTGGAGCATTTTCATTTAAAATGATCATTGATAGGAAGATAGTTATTGCCACTTTATCATTCATATTAATATTCTTTTATTTCCCCCCTTCTTTTTATGTTAAGTCCCTTTAACATTTCTTATAATACTAGCTTAGTGATGATGAATTTTTTTTTAACTTTTTCTTGTGTGGAAAGCTTTTTATTTCTCCTTTAATTTTAAATGATAGCCTTGCTGGTAGAATAATCTTGGTTGTATTTTCTTACTTTTCATCACTTTGAATATTTTTTGACAATTCCTCCTGGCCTTCAAAATTTCTGTTGAGAAGTCAGCTAACATTTTTATTGGAGCTCCCTTATAAGTAACCAGTTGTCTTTCTCTTGCAGCTTTTAAGATCCTCTCATCATCTCTTTTTTTCCCCTAAGTTCAATGAGCATCTTTATAACCAGTGTTTTGAATTCTGTATCTTATAGATTGCTTGCCTATCTTTCATTTAGTTCTTTTTCTGGAGTTCTCCTGTTCTTTCATTTGGGACGTGTTTTATTATTTTTGTTTCTCTCTCTGTTTACATTTCTGTATGTTAGATGGATTTGCTCCATCTCCTAGTCTTGGCCTGGTGGCTTTTTATAATAAGTGCCCTGTGTTTCCCAGTGTGCACTCTTCTTGATCACCTATACTGTGTGCTCCAGGAGTGCCCCTTTTATGTTCTGTGTGCCCTCCTGTTGTAGTTGAGCCTTGATTGTTGTTGTTATGTTAGTGGGTGAGACTGACTCTCAGGCTGACTGGCTGTGAGGACTGGGTACTCCCACAGCATATGAGCTGCCATGTGGGGGCTGATCCCATTGAGTGAGATTTGCCCCATCAGGCTTGCGGTCTGTTTGAGATCATTCTTTGGGTGTGCTGCTTGTGAGGTTAATCAGGGTGGGCTCTGTTATGGTGTGAAGCCAGTCTCCAGATATGTTGTCTGTGAGGCATCTTGATAGGTGCTCTCATGAAGGCCAAGGTCAGCTGCTCTCTGTGGATGAGCCAGACCTAACTGATTGGAGTTATAGAATTATCCGTGGTTGGTCTTTGCCTTTGCTAGACCTGAAGGTATCTGAGAGAGGCCACGCTGTGAACCAACGTCAGCTGCCAATAGTACCAGGTAGGCTTGTGGCAGCTCACTAAAAGGCCTGAAGCTTCCCAAGGCCTGAGGCTGCCTGACAGCTGCTCATAAGGCTTAGGCCACTGAAAGCATCAGGCAGTATAAAAGTTGGGTGAGGCTGGGTCCCAGGGAGTCACCAGGGTGGGGTCACTGGTGTTCACTAGGTTAATACAGATTTGGTCTTGGTACCATTGCTGAGCTTGGGCCACTCTCTAATGCCTCAGATCACACTGAGATCTGCTCCCACAGCCTGGGAACGGCAGACCCCAAAATTCATCCAAGAAAAACTCTAGCTCAGATTGGGGCTGGTTGCCCACCACTGAAAGTGTTTGGGGCAGCATTTGAGCAGAGATCTGCAGATTGCTGAGGAAGGAGCCTCCAGCAGTGTGAGGAGTGGAGCTTGTTGCTCAGTAACTGAAAGTGCTTGAGTTGGGTGGGGCTGGAGTGAAGTGAACCAAGTTCACCAGGCCAATGCAAATTAGCTTTGGCCTGTGGGGACAGGGCTCAAAAGAAGAAACATGGCGTGTGCCTGGAGGCAGTATGGGAAGAGATATCAACACAAGGATAATGGCAGCTGTCCCTCTAGCCCTCTCCTGAAACTACACAACTCAGTCTTTCCCTATATGTCTCTAGCACTTCCCAAGTTGCCATCCCTCCACCAGAATCCAGGATGACTTCCTGGTGATGGGTGAGTTTGTGAGCGGGCCCTATAAGATGACATCTGTGTTCTAAGCAGCCCTTCATCTCATCCAGACAGTTGGAATTCCTACCAGTTTTCACAGCCAGATTTTATGGAGACTCCTCTTTCTGGCACTGAATCTCTGAGATGGGGAGGCTGGTGTGAGGCCGGGGCCCCTCAATACTGTAAAAAGGACTCTGCAGAGGAGATAACCCTTTCTGATGCTCAACTGCCAGAGAGGGGCAAGGGGCCAGTCTATTCCATGTTTCCAGACTTTTTATCAGTCCATATGTGGCCTCTTCTTTATATCCTTAGTTATAGGAGTCCTTTTCAGCCAGTATTCAAATGATTCCTGAGGCTGACTGTTTTATAATTTAGTTGTAATTCTAATGTGGTCATGGGAGGAAGCAAGCATAGCATTTTCCTACTCCTCCCTCTCAATCAGAGCACTCTAGCATTTCTTGTAGTGCAGATCTGCTGGTGATGAATTCTGCAAGTTAATATTCATAATTTTTAAAATCTAAAAATGTCTTTTTTTTTTTACCATACTCTTTACCAATATTTTCACTGAAGATATTCTTGGTTCACAGGTTTTATTTTTGTTTCTGTTGTTTTCCTCACAGCAATTTATAGATGTTATTACACTACCTCCATAATTTGTTGAGCTGTTAGTGGATTATTATACTGTTTGTCTTATTTCAAATGTCATACTTCTTTCAGGGCTTTAAAAATGTATCTTTGATTTTCAGTTACTTGGCTATGCTTTGCCTACGCATGGGTTCTTTTATATCCTGCTAGGTATTTTCTGAAATTCTTTAATCTGTCACCTTTTTTTTCTTCACCAACTTAAAATTTTGTATTATTTCTATAAACATTATTTTTTACCTCATCATCTTTCTTTCTTTCCTCTGTTTATAAGGGCTTCAGTTACACATATTTTATTCTGTTTGATATCACCCATAGTACCTTAGTTTCTGTTCACTTTATAAAATGTCTTTCTTTCTATCCACCTTTTGTAAACTCCATTCTCTGCCTCCGTTATCACATGGTGTTCTCCTTGTGAATCTGTCACTCTGTCTCCTCCTTTTCTTACACCAGACATTGACAGGGCCCATACTGATTGAGAATGACCTCATCTTAAATTGATTACATCAGTAACAACCCTATTTCTAAATAAGATCAAATTCCAGGTGTTTAAGGTTAAAATGTCAATATATTTTTTACTGAGAATACTCTTGACATAAGGATTCACTTAGATAAATTTTAATAATGAGCTCTTATTGCTAATATTAGAAAAGATCATAATTATTCTAATTAATATTAACAGTAAAATGACCATAATAAAATAGGAATGAAAATTCACAAATATAATTAAACAATTAAATATTAAATAAAATATAAATAATTACTAGATTTCATGGTAATTTAAAAATATCTTTGGATGGAAGGAATGTAGTGTAAATATGTTAAAAGAATGTTAATGTTATTGCTTGCTAAATGCCTTGAAGTCTTGCAAAAAGAAAAGTAGTATAAATTTTTTAAAATGATATGATTTACTTTAAAAAGAAATTTTAAAATATACTACAGAAATATTTCTTTAGTGAAAACATCATTTCTGTATGTAGAACTCCTAAATTAATAAATTAAGGTATTTCTATAGTAAATATGTCAAAAATTGATAAAATTTTCAAAATAATCATACTTCAAAATATGATTATACATCCAAATGATAAGAGTAGTCTATATTATTAGAGTAGCCATCTTTATTTTTGCATCTCATAATTGAATCTTATTTAATCTTTTTTCACTGGAAACAATGTTTATAGCTTTAAAGAACATAATTTTGATTACATTGTTTTTATTTGTCATCCATACTTCTGAAACTCATTCAGTGTTTATCTGCTAAATTTTCAACAACATTCAGTTACAGCAGATATATTATAAAATCTCTTGTTGAAACTTATGCTCAGGAAAAAATATAATTTCTCAAACTAAAGGTATAAAGTATATTTGAGGGCAGTTTGGATATTTTATTAGCCTAAATCACTTTCCTATATTTTAATATTACTCATTTGAAAGAGTTTAGTCTTAATGAAATGCTTGACTATCTATATGTATAATCTAAATAATTATGTGGAAATAGGCTATTATCGTATGAAAATAAATCTATTTAAATGTTCTATGTCTTATTTAACCATATTCCCTTAAGGTTGATTGAGGTGATACAGTCTTTTATATTATATCAGAAGCTTAGATAATTTGTACAATTTTGACATTTTACTGAGTTTGATGCAAAAATTACATAACATGATATAAGCATTAAATAACATTTCCATGGAGGCAAGTATCCAATCAATAAAAGAAAGATTTTGAAAGAAAAAATAAAGGGAAAAACCTACATGTCTATACCACAGATTCTGTTTTATTTAACCTAGAACATCTACAAATGCATCTCTATTTAACTCTGTTTTGAACAGGTCTTAGTATCAGGACTTATCAACGGCAATGAGTAACAGTTTTATACTTCAAAATTATATTTAAAATATAATTATATTTTAAGTGTTACAATTCAGGGTAACTCAGAAATTAACACAATACACTAAAAAGATAGCCTTTACAACATTAGATAATTATGCACACAAAGTATTTCTCCATCATTTCAAAATTCAGAATTATGAGCAAATCTGAATTTTTATAACTGTGAATTACATTTTACTGCTGGAATTATATTTGTTAAATATTCTTAATCCCATTGTTTATTTTTTGCTAAAATTTTTATAGCCTCCAAATTTTATAATAAAGGTGAGCATTTTATTAATTTTTTGATTAATACTCTAATACATATGTTTTTATAAGTAAAAGTTAAAATAATTTATTTTTTCCCAAGATTTATTGCCGTATAACTGACATCTAACAATGAGTAAGTTTAAAGTACACATTGTGATGTTTTCATCTGCATATATAATGCAAAATGATTACCATAATAAAGGTAGTTAATACATCTATCAAATCAATAATTATAATTATTGTTGTGGTGAGGGTATTTGAGATGTATTTCCTTAGCAAAGTATATAATATAGTATTGTTAACTATAGCCACCACATCTTCACATTCGGTCTCCAGAACTTACTCATCTTAAACTGGATGTTTGAACCCTTTGATCAATAATTCCCCATTTTCCCCAAACATCAACCTCTGACAGCCACTATCTCTGTTTCTATTAGTTTGAGTTCTTCTTTTTTAGATTCCACATATAAGTAACATCGTACTGTATTTGTCTTTCTCTGCTTGACTTATTTCACTTTGCTTAATGCCCTCAAGATCCTCTCAATACATTGATTTTCTTTTGCTGTAAAGAAACTTTTTACTTTGACATAGACCTATTTCTTTATTTTTATTTTGTAGCTTGTATTTTTGGTTTTATGTCCAAAAATGCATTGTCAATACCAATGTCAAGTGGATTTTTTCTTTTTTTTTTTTCCCCTAGGAGTTGTATCATTTCAGGTGTTACATTTAAGGCTTTGGTTCATTTAGTTAACTTTTGTAAGTGGTGTAAGATGGTTCAAATTTTATTTTTTTGTAGGTGAATATACAATTGTCCCAAAATCATTTATTGAAAAGACTATTTTTACCTAATTGTTCTCCCTTATAAAATATTCATTGAGCCTAATGATGGAGTTTATTTCTAGACTCTCTATTCTATTCCATTAGTCTATGTGCATGTTTTTTGCCAGTACCATGCTGTTTAATTACTATAGCTTTGTAGTATATTTGATATCAAGCTGTGCAATGTTTCCTGCTTTGTTCTTCTTTCTCAATATTGCTTCGGCTATTTGAGGTCTTTTGGGGTTCTACATGAATTATATAATTTTTTATCTATTTCTCTGAAAAATGCTATTGGAATTTTGACAGGGATTGCGTAGAATATTGAAGACTGAGTACTATGAATATTTTAACAATATTAATTCTTCTGAACCATGAACATGGGATATTTCACCATTTATTTGCATCTTATTCAATTTTTTCATCCATGCCTTATAGTTTTTAGTACATTATTAGTGTACAGAAATGCAGTAGATTAATTTATATTGATTTTGTATTTTGCAACTTTACTGAATTCATTTATTAGTTCTAATGGTTTTTGGTGGAGTCGTTAAGGTTTTCTATATATAGTATCATGTCATCTGCAAATGATGACAGTTTTACTTCTTCCTTTCCAATTTGGATGCCTTTTATTTCTTTTTCTGCCTAGCTACTCTAGGCAGAAAATTTATCGTGAAAGTGTGCTGAATTTTGTCAGATGCATTTTCTATATCTACTGTAGATCTCCATTTTGGGAGGGTTGGTTACTGGAGCTTTATTAGTTTCCTTTGGTGGTGTCATATTTGCCTGATTCTTTAGGATCAGTGTAGCCTTACCTTGGTATCTGTGCATTTGAGAGAGTAAACACCTCTTTCAGTCTACAGAGACTGGTTCTAGCAAGTAAAGACCTTCCCCTGCTATCCCCTGGACAAATAGAATTATCTTTGGAATTGTATTTGAGCTGGGTCAGAGCCAGTTATGAGGCTGTCTCTGGGTCAGTGATGGCGGTCTGCAGCTGGTGGACAGGTTACTAGGGTCTCAAGCAGGTGTATAATCTATCTGATCATTGGATAGATGGGCCTCCCTCCATTCTCTTGTTTATTAGGATGGCACCGTGTCGGGCGTCTGCTTCTGGGTCCACAGCTGAGCCCTCAGACAGTTCGCCTGTTATCAGGTGTGAAGCAAGAGTGGCTCTTGCCAGGCCCCTGGAAAACATGCTTTTTGGTCATTGGATGGGTCTATAGGGGGGCAAGACTGGCCCTGGACCATGGTTAAGAGGGGGTGGAGCCTTGTATAAGCCCTTTTGAATCACTAAGAGCTCAGCCAGGACTGTCTCTCAGGGCTGTCAGGTCTTCAGCCGAATTGCAGCTGTGATGGAATTGGAGCTGCATACAGGACCCTTGAGGATTACTAGGGGTGCATTTGGGAGTATCCTTTCAGAATCTCCAAGGGCACAGTTGAGAATGCCTCCTGTAGAGTTCTTGTACCAGCAAAACTGCTCTCAGACTGTGATGGGACATGCTGGAGCCCAGTTCAGGGTTCTTTTAAAATGTACAGTCTGACTAAGTTTAGTTAACTTAACTCCAGGGGCTTCTTAACTGTGGCTGAGAGGTACTAGAGCCAATTTTGGAGCACTTAAGAATCCATAGCCTGTACTGTGGTCTATCACTCAATGTGCAGGAGGGTGTGACTCCTTGTGCAATGGTGCTGGTGAAAGATGCAAGGCTAAACAGGATTATAAACAAGTTCTCAGAGGTATAGAAGCATTTCTGTTTCTATAGCCAAGACCATGGTCACTGAGTCAGCTGCCCGTGTGCTCACCTGCCTTCTCCAAAGGGCTCTCCTTGGTCTTGGACTGCCCTAAAGTTTCTAAATCTTCTATCTGGATCCCAAAGTTTCCATGAAGACACCTTTGAGATGGATACTAAGGTATTGTTGTTGAGAAGGATATACATAAGAGATATGTTATTTTGCCATCTTGCAGTTGCCACTCCTCTTTTTCAAAATAATTTATTCTTAATGAATTACTCAGTTCAAATCAGTACTTTTAAACATTTTTCTCATATTAAATAAATAATTTCCCTATAAAGCATAATTATAGTATAATAAAAATGTATTAAAAAACTTATTTCTTTGGTAGAAAATTAGTAATTAGTTCATATAAAAATAGTTTAATTTTTCCAAAACAGTGTACTTTATAGATTAGTGTTTACACTTCATATTTTGACCATTTTAAATTTTTCAAATTTAGTGCTATTGATGAAAAAAAGTCTGACAATATAACAATGTAATTCTTATTATGATTCATTGTAGTATTTCCCAAAATAAGGATAGGCTTAATAGCAAATATATAATCTACATAAAATTATCAAGAATGAAAATGACAAAAAATTTTTATCACAGATCTCTAAGAAAAATGGCCTTATTTGAATAAAATATTAAAATTCTTAACAAAAGATATTTTTTTAAAAGATGATATATTTATAAAAGTGCGTGCATGTGTGTGGGAATAATGGTCAGGGTCTTTCTTTCTTAGAAATTTCATCCACATAGAAGGTCAAATGAAAGAGCCTTGTATATGTATCTAGGAATCATTGACTATCTCTGAATTCCTCTTTTGTATATTTTTAAAAAAATATTTTTACTTATGTGTAGTGTTTTGAAATGAAATTTTTAAAACATAGTACCCTATGACAGTGGATCTAGGAAATGAGAGTCCAGTGAAATAGACACAATAAGCGAACAACTTTTAAAACAAATTATGTGACTCTCTGAACTGAAAGGGGAAAATGTACAAAACTGACAAGTTAATGTTGAATTAATTGATACTATTCATTATTAATTTAAACAAAACAAACTCGTTTGCTGTTTTCATTCTCTATGGAGAGCTGCTAGTAAGTTTTATCTCACAGATTATGAAGTAGCAATAAACTTTTAGAAGAAACTTATATGTATTATAAATTAAATGTAATTAGAATATGTTACATTTCTATAAGTTTCCTGTGTGGAATATATAAAAATAAGAAGAGCATGACTAACTTGGTGCATGGTTGCATTACACATAATTAAAACATTCAACATGTGATATTCAGTCAAACATTAGTAAAACCTGACCCTGATGGAGGGGAAAAAACAGAAAAGAAAAGGAGGTGTAGTAGGTTCCCTACTAGATGAGCTTAACCTCTTAGTTATTTAGTCAAGTGTGTCATATTGTAGCCCAGAAGTTGGCCAAAAGTGGCCAAATGTAGCCTGTCTTCTGTTTTTGTTAATAAAGTTCTGTAGGAACACAATCACACACATTGTTTTACATATCATGTATAGCTGATTTCATGTGACAACATGAATAAGCTTACATGAGTAAGCTTAAATTATTTATTATCTGGTCTTACCCAGAAACATTTGTAATCCTTATTCTTTATTTTAAATTAAGGCTAAGTTTTGTCTTCTATTTTTTTAAATGTTGAGCTGATTTTTAGTGGATAGCAAGCTCATTGTCAAAATAATATGTAACTAAGAATAAAACTCCATATTTTGCAAGGGAAAAATCTGCCTGATTTGATTCAACTCAAGTTTTCAAATATTTACTTAATATTTGCTTAAATAGATAGCATCATATGAATAATAAACAATTATAAGAGTTCACAGAACTTACATCCTGGGTAAGATATATATAATGAATCATTACAAAAAATCAAAGAACTACAAATGTTATAAATTCAATTTTTTACAATATATTTTTAAATACATGGAATTTTATTAATGATATCTGAGGAAAAGTATAAACCTATCATTTAACTGTATTTATGAAAAGTGCTCAAAAGTACCTCTCCCAAGGAAAGATGAAAAAATTATTTTCCAAAAATACAAGGCTTGACAAATATTTATCTGTGCTTACATAATCAAATGTTTGCCTACTTTTGCTTATATGCATGTTATTCATGGCAATATACACTATATGATGCTTTAAAAAGAAAACTTCTTCTTAACACAAAAATAATATATTTGTTTGAAAGTTTTTCTTTTCTAAATATACACAAGAAATTATAAAATCACCCTTTTTGTTATCAGTTCTGTATTTGTTCACACCCTTATTAATTTTTCTCTTGGTTACCTCTGTTCTGACTTTATCTGTGATGGTACTAATAATGGAGTGCTTGGGGTAGTGGGAGGCAAATCACGCATTTCCCTTTTACATTTTCTGTAAATATAGGCTTCACAATCTGGAAGACTGAGAGAGTCAAGGAAAAAAGCTATTTGTCCCATAAGAAAAGTCACTCCTTTTCACACCCCATCTGTATCAGGTTTCATTACACTTTTGGATCGTATTTGGGAAACTTCCAATGTTTATGTCTGTGGCAAAATGTGGGGCCAGGATTATGAAGAAATGGTGTAATTTACTATCCAACGTCCTTGTAGGTAACAGAAAAGTGTAGAATCAAAAACCCACTATCTAACACCCCCCACACACACACACACACAAGTTCTTCCACACTGATTAAATATAATCTCTGAAACTGTACATTAGAATACTGCTCCTTTTTCTCTGATAAAATTCAAAAAGGCTATAGAAAAAAATGCCAAACCATATCATTCACTTAGGCTACATCGTGGAAAATAAAGAATTGCTTCATAGAAGTCTGTTACAGTAGCTGTGAAATTAGAAATAAGATTAAGACATTAATGTAAAGGCAGGAATTTGGAGAGGATGAAATGACTGAAGAAAACTGAGGTGATAATTCAAATCTGTCATCAACTAATGAGCTCCTATTATATTATTTTTTAAATTAAAAACTTGTTGTTTTAGTCTATTCAGGCTGCTAGAATAAAATACCACAAATTAGGTGGCCTCTAACCAAGAAAAATTCTCATAGTTCTAGAGGCTGGGAATTCCAAGATCAAGGTGCTGACAGATTTACTGTCTGCTGAGGGCCTGCTTCCTGATTCACAGAGGGCCATCTTTTTGATGTGTCCTTACCTGGTGGAAGGAATATCGCTGGAGCCTCTTCTATAAAAGCACTTTTCTGATTCATGAAGACTCTACCTCATGACCTAATTATCTCCCAAAGGTCCAACCCCACATATAATCATATTAGAGCATTAAGATTTAACACATAAATTTGAAGAGGACACAAACACTTAGTCTATAGCATTCATATTTCACAAAGTAGACAATCATGGAATATTTCCTAACTTGCTAAATCTGGCTAGCAAAACCCTGATAAAAATCATGGCAAAGACAGTATAAGAAAAGGAAGTGTGAGGTTGATTTCTCTCATGAAAATAGATGTAAAATGCTAAATAATGCAGTAAACGTATGTAAAAAGAAGAAGAAGAAAAAAGAAGGAAATAAAGAAAGAAACCTACTATGAGACTGGCGTTTATGAGATAGGATTGACTAGGATCCTGTGTTTAGAATTCCCTTGTTACTGTCATTATCTATAACATAGCAACTTTAGTAAGTATAGTTCAAAGACTGTGAATATGACAGCAGAGCAGCTACACCTTCTGAAGGCCATCGAAAAGCTTATCCACTTAATAAAAACAGTTATATTTTACCTGAGGTTGTTTTCTTGTATTTGTCAATTGTTTTCTGCACGTTCTTCTCTTAGAAACATCACTTGCTTTGCATCTCACGATGTAAAAGTAGAGGACCCCCTTTCCCTAATTCAGGAGACTGTATGGTCTATAACTTGTGGTGGCAGCAAAATCCCATGAAAATAGGCAATCTTTTTCATCTTGATTAAAGGAAGACTTATAGAAAAGCAAATGAATAAAACAACTTAGATAATAAATACTAATATTCCCCTTGTATTTGGGTCTCTGAAAATAGGAAAAACCAACTGAAGTACTAAAATCTACCTATCCTAAAAGGAAATTTTAGGTAACAAAATCTTTGCTTAATTTCTTAATGTTGGAGTGAAATAGCAGGAAAATACATCTAAAATAATTCACAAGAGATAGGTTTATTATAAAGCTAATGATTCTTAAAGTTCAGTAAAGTTCAATTCCAAAGTGGGCCTCTCCCAAAATCAGCAAGGGGTTCTAACAATGTGTTTACATGGCCATGTGCTTACAATTGTTTCAAAAGAAAGCTGTTTGATCATTATCTACTATAAGTCTTGTTTCTTTCCATTCTGTCCTTCTTCCTCCAAGAGTGGCATAAAGACCATTTTAAGGATTTAGCTAAGAGGAAATTGAGTGAACAGATTTAATTCAGGCATATTGGAGTCCATTTATGGGGTTCAAGATCACTTCTGTGTATAGTTATTGTTATCTGTAACAGCTAGAAATAAAAAGCATTTTACTAAATGCTCCAACTACCACTCTGCTAACTCACCAGCCTTATGACACGAAGTTGCAAGACCAAGGTCATGTTACTATACAATCATGTACTGCGACTTCCAGAACTAGAAGTCTGAGGATCAAAGAGAAATTAGGTTTGAAGTATGCAATACAAGAAGTTGGTCTGTGGAAAATTCTTTCAAATTTCAAGCATGTAAAATTAAAAAGAAAGTCAAAGATACAATATTCTCATGTCAAAAATATACTTGATAATGCAATATATATAATTATAAATGCACCATAATCTTCAGTGGATATTCTATGAATACAATTTATCAGAATTTATCTTTAAAGGGCTACGTCGATAGAAGCCAGAACATTTAAATGTGAAATTATGTGTTTTATGTGTCCCAGTTATCAAAAATTCAAAAAATTAATTCATAATGCGAGATGAAAATATAGTTTTTTTTTCTATCTATAGACCAATACAAAATTGTCATGAGAAGTGTCAATCAGAGTACACAAAATGCAGGGGAGAAAAGTATTATAGTGGTATGTAAAGCAATTGATAAAAAATATTACATTATTTCTCCATGTTTTATGTAATATACATGTAGGCTATGTTAATATTTTGTCTTTTATCAACAGAACTGAGATGAGCTTTTGAAGAATTATAACTATGTGAGTGACATGATCAGTGATAAATATAGTTCTGACTGATCTGTAGGTAGTGCCTAAAGGAACACAGGATGAGAGAGGATATTGTAGGATTGTGACAGAGAAGTGGAAAGAAGCAAAATCTATTCTGGATGGAGGAAAAAAGTAAAATCAAGAAGACAGAAGTGGGAAAATGCAGACTATATTAGAACTTTGAGTTATCCTATGTGGCCAGAGCATATGGCGAGGCTTAAAAGAAAAGGAATAGAAAATTAATTTCAAAAGATAAGAGGTCACATCCTTCAAGTCTTTACTCAGATACTTTTTAATATTCTTTTGAAAAACATCTATGTCTTTATAACACTATAACGTGAATTCTGTTTTGTTCGGTTATGTTTTCTTAGCTCTCAAAAGAGTGCTTAGTACACTAAAACAAAGTCAATAGGTATTTGTTGAATAAATAATTATTCTGAACAGCATTTGAAACAAACAAAAATAATAATTTTTGTAAGAATTGTGTTTCAAGAGTTAATTCTGGAGAAAAAATGGCCCTGTCATTGATAATAGTGGACATCTTTAAAATCTCTAGAGTCATGTCTCAGTTATAGGTTATCGTAAAGAATAGAAATAACATTTTTATTTTTCTTATCTCAGTCTATGGTGATATTTCAAAATAAGAACTCACATATAATACTCAGAATTTAATTTTAAGATATGAAATTTTTACTTGGGAACCATTATCAAAATTTCTAAAATGAGAGCTATCTTATTTCTCATTGAAAATTCATTTGTTTGATAAATATTAACTGAATATCTATATAAGACAGACAACATACCATAGTATTTAGAAATATAGGCCCAGTGTCTAATGAAAACATGAGACATCAAAAACAATTATACAGAGTAAAACAAAACATTTTAAAAAATGTTTTTTGAAAAAATGTTAATTGTTTTGGTGGTAACAAACAGATTATTGAGATAGAGAACTGAGAGCTCTCCTTTCTATGAAATGATTGGGAGGTTTTTCCAAGGAAGAAATATTGAAGTTATCATATGAAGGAAGAAAAGAAATTCTCCCTGAGAGGAGCTGAGTAAATAAGCAAGAAGAACAGGAAGGCTCTAAAGCAGATAAAGATTTGGCAGGCTGAAGGAAAAAAAGAAAATAATAATGATATCAGTTGGTCTTTATCGATGCTTTATTGTATTCAAACATTACTCCAAGCCTTTGCTTGTATTATATTTTCAATTCTGACAGCCACACCACCATCTCACTATTTTAGAGTTGAGGAAAGAGACAGAAAGTGATTTGCCCTGTGTCACCTAGCACAAGGTCACACACAAGTATAGCAATAATCAGACAATCAAACTTAAATCTAGATCAGTTACAGAAGGGCTTTCAAGAGGCTGCAAAGTTGTATATCATCACAATAATCTGGAACCTGAATTTAAGTATTAGCTATGCACAGCCTTTGTCTGTGTAGAAGCTTGTTAAATATAATTTCATCTCATTCCACAACATTTTAAACTGATATTAAGAGTTTCCTGTTTTCCTAACTAAAGATAACATTTCTATGATAAAGTCATAACTAAATATTTTATAGTATTCTTATATATTTTAGGGAAAAAATTCTTATATTCCTAAGAAAAATTTTAAAAAGTTTTACATAAGTGGAGAGATATATAGTATTCATAGACTAGATGGTTCAAATTTTATCAAGATTTTAATTCTTTCCATATTGATAAATATATTTGAATTTATCTTAACTATAATCTCAGAAACTCTTTTTAAAGAAGAAATTGACAAGATTTTTAAAGCATATTTAGAAATGCCAAGTCACTTAATAAAATAAAATAATCTTAAGTTGAAAACAAAAATAAGAATGCAACTATTTGATTTCATGACTTATTATAAATCTAGAATGATAAAATGTACCATTTGTATAAGTATCAAAAATAGATCAATAGAAAATAACAGATGATTCAGAAACAAATCTACTCTTATAAGGTCAGTAGATTTACAACAAAAGCACAAAAACCAAATGATTTGTATAAGAATAGTGATAGAATAACATATATCCATGCAGAAATAATGATCTCCATTCCTATCTTGTTCCCTATAATTAATTCGAGATAAGCATATTCCTAAATATGAAAGTTAAAACCACAAAGCTTTAAAGAAAAATATAAGAAAATATCTTTGCAACTTAAAGAAAAAGAAAAGTTTCTTAAGTCACAGAAAGTAATAACCATAAAAGAAAAAGTGATTAACTAGACCTCATTAAAATTTTAAAATATCTTATTAAAAGACATCTTTAAAATATATATATGAAAGCATTAGCATTAAAAAATTCATAAAATATATATCTGACAAAAGATGTACACATATCTCCTATAACTAAGTATAAAAGAAAAAGATGCTTTAAAAAAGAAGATATACAGATGACCATTAAACAGTTGAAAATTACTTAAACTTTATCATTATGTAAATGTGAATTAAAACCACAATGAGACACCGTAACGTATCACAATAATGACTAAAAATAAAATAGACTGACAAATCAATGTTGGCAAGAATGTGGAGCAGACAGAACTCTCAGAAATGGTTGGTGAAAATTTAAAATGGTACCCTCATTAGAGAAACAATTTACAACATTTCCTATAAATTAAAGATTGACTTGCTTCATTACCTAGTAATGCCATTTTTAGACAGACAAGAGAAATAAAAAATATGTTCACTAAGAACCTGTATAAGAATATTCACGATGCTTTATTTATAATAGTTCGAAACTGCAAACAACCTTAGCACCCACCAGTGAAAAAACTAGCATATTTAAACAACTGTTTTTATTTAAAATATATAATTACCAAAAAAACTATTGATACAGGCAGCAACTTTGAACACTAATTCATGTTGTGAAAAGAGTCAGATGCTTATTTTCAGAGTGGGGCGAGGATATTAACTTGAAAGAGGCAGAAGAAAACCATCTGAGGTGATGGTATTGTTTTATATTTTGAGAAAGATATGAGATACATAGGTGTAAATATTTTTTCAGAATCTAATGAGCCCATAGAAGTTTTGTGTATTTCATTGAATAAATTTTACATCAAAAGAGAATTTTTTTAAAAAAAGGAACGTATTTTTATTCTTCTATAAAATGACTTAGCAATGTCACAAAGATGTCAGCTTTCATAAATTAAGTTATAAATGTAATATAATCCAAATAAAAATATCAAGAAACTCTTGTAAGGACCAGAAAAGGTTGAGAATGAAGTTCAAAGTAGAACACACACACACACACACACACACACACACACACACACAAACAGTTAAGAAATAATGGGGAAAAATACTATGAGATGAAATTTGTACCGCATGATGTTTTAATATATAAATCCTTTACATGAAAACATTGTAGTATGATTACATAAGTGGATAATTGCACAAATCCAACAAAATAGATTGTTTAGAAATAGACTTAGGTACATGTGAAATTTAGTATCTCATAAAGACAGCACCTAAATCCTCAGATTAAAGATAGACTATCATAAATAGTGCTGAGACAATTGTTTGACCATTTGAAAAATGTGTACTCTTAGTTTCAAATCTCACAATATATATAAACATAAATTCCATATAAATCTGAGATTTAAATGTAAACAAATTTTAAAAAGAAAGAAACCTTACAAAAACCATAAGAAAACAGTGACGTAATTCTCTATAACTTGAATGTAACAAAAATCGTTTTTCTAACTAGGACTTGAAATTCAGGTAAAATAAAAGCAAAATAAAGGAAAATAAAAGATCAATGAATTTAATCATAAGAAACAAACCTGTTTTGGATAAAATTCACTATAAGCGCGGTCAAAAGACAACTGGAAAACTGGAAGAAAAATCCCAATGTATATCACACATAAAGGGCTAATATTCCTAGCATATAAAAGCACTCTAAAATTGAAGTTATATAAAAAGGTTAACATTCCTATAGAAAAATGAGCAAAAGCATCACCAACAATTCACAACGAAGATATAAAAATGGGTCTTTAATATAGGAAAATGTCTTTAGTCTTATAATTAGAGAAGTGGAAATAAAGACTGCCTGACATACCATTTATCACCTAAGTGAATGGCAAAAACTTTAAAGAGCATAAGGACACATTCTGCTGGAGATGCTGTAGGAAAAGAAGGACCCTCATAATTGCTTGTGAGAATGAAAATTTATATTACGCTCTTGGTAACATGTAACAATTACATATGTTTTACTTGTTAACTAATATTTTCACTTCTAGAAATTTATCTTTAAAGATATACTTCAAAAATACACAAGAATATTCATTATAACATGGTTTATAATTTCTAAGAGTTGGGAAAATCTTAAAAGCCCACATGCAGAATTGATTGGATACATTCATGCAATAGAACACTTTGCAGTTGTGAAATGGATGAAGAGCCTTACTTATAGGTATGCATATTTGATAACTCTGTTGCTGAAAGAAGACCTAGAGGCAATGATACCCCAGCAGTAGTGAGCATACCTAGTGCTCATAACTTGGTTTCTATATACATTTTCCACAAAGAGTTTCAGAGCTTCTTGGAAAACATAACTAATTTCTGGGCTATAACTAGAAAAAATATGTAAAATAAACCTGGGTCATATTTTTGTACCAGAAAATAGAAGACTACACAAAGAATAATGGTGACATGTCAAAGGACACAGGAGCCAGCTTAAAGGCCAAATCTGGAACAATTTGATTATCAATATAAATAATGATAGTAATGGATTATAACTCATTGAATGAAATAAACCATGAGTCCATACATACATAATTAAATAAAAGCTTAAGTAAATAACTAACTGGGTAAATAGAGAAATGTTTTCTTCATGGTAGAATGCCAACAAATGAATGTAGAAGGCATGATAAAATTAGAAAAATCATCATCTGATATCATAGTAATAATTGTTTCAGGCAAAAATTTCTGGGTGCTAGTCCAGTGGATGAAATTACAATGTGGAATAAGATATTTGCATGGTCTCAATGTATCTCTCCATAATATATGTATTAATTATAAAGCGAAAACAGAAACTTTAAAGTGAAAAAAAAAACACTTTAATCAAATAATTGGTTAACCTTATAATAAAGGAAAAACGAGGCATCACAAATCTAGGGCTATAATATGTTGACGAGAGTTAACGATGTTAACTTTGTTTTATTCCTGCCAAAAATGCATAATGCAATAATGAGGAGACATCATGAAAGCCAAATTAAGGACATTCAACAGAATAATAGTCCTGTTCGCTTTAAAAAGAAGTCAAAGATATGAAAGACAGAAAAAAAAACCTGAGAAATTGTTGTAGATTAAATGACATTAACGAACCATGTGTCACAAGTGAGCTGGATGCTAGACCAGGAAAAAAATTATTTTTCATATTATGTATAATAGATATTACCAGAATAAATGGCACTCTTTAAAACAAAGAAAGTAGATTAGATAAAAGTATTTTAATTGACATTAATTTTCTGATTTTGATAATTGTACCGTGGGTAAGTAAATTGTTTTTATTTTAAATAGTTCTTGTTGAAGTACTTAAAGATAAAGAAACATCACATCAGCAATTTACTTTCAAATGCTACATACAGCAGAGGAATATAAATAAGTGAAGAAAAGGGTACATGAAAAGTCTACCTTTCCTGTGAATATTCTATAAATTCAGAATTAATTCAAAATGAAAAATTTTAATTATATATTTATAGGTTACATAATAATATATTATACACATAAAATAATATATATTTATGTATTATACATTGCACTCACTGATCTTCAGATACTAATCTGGAAAACAATAAAATTAAAGAATTGCTAAATGACGATAAGATATATTCTATGAATTCTAAAATATTGCTAGTTACAAACTGACGGAGTCACAGACTGGACATACACCCATTTATTTACTATTTTTTAATATCTCACCTGTCATCAGCCCTCTGGGAACACTAGAATAATTAAATTCTAACCAATTAAATGTGTAGAATAATTAAAGTTGTCAAGTCTCCAATGTGCACAGGTCCTGAGGCTATTCACATAAACAAAGCCAGGCAGCACAGAGTCACTTTAAGATCATTTTTAGTGTTTTTGGGTTAAAGAAAGATGTATAAAATAGTGTAAGCATTTGTTATGGAACATATAAAATTTGGGCAGAAATTTTATGTTTTAAATAGAAGTGTAACAGAACAGGTTAATAAATTAATAACTATTGGATTTTTTTTTCTGAATGTCATCCTCTGATAACTAGCCTTTATTATCCCACTCTTTTTGCATAAAAAATAAAAACACTTATTTGGTAGTGGAAAAATTATGAGGGGTGAGAAACCAACCTAGTGTACATTATTCACAAAAGGTGAGACTCTTCAAAATGAAAGCACCTGATCCAAAGCATTGCAAAAGCTATTTAAGTAATTATTATGATTTCTATGTAAAGAGCAAAGACAAAACTAGCACTGTCATCCTTTGGCATAAAATTTTTATGCTAAATAAACTCTTAATTTAAATGGTATTGTAAGTTCACACTTTGAGTTTTTTCTCGGCTTCAAATACATAGCAATGATGAATAGAATAAAATGTGCAGTCAAAAAATAAAAGCTTGCAAGGACAAGAAACAGAACAGAAAAAAGCAAACAAGTAAAATTAGATCTGCAGGCTTGCTCTGGGAATAGAAGCAAGAGAAAGTCACCTGAGTTTTATCTCCCCAGGAACTTAAATTAACCAATACGACATGTGGAATTGGAGCCGATGCACCGTCTGAAGTAAAGACATCTTGTAAAATCCCTCTTCCCTTGAAAGGATGCTGTAAAGTGCTGCTCCTGAGCCCTACCTATTATTAGGGCTTCTATGAATCTGTTTACCTAGGAATGGAGGAGGATGCCAACCAAAGACTTCATCCGTGCCAGGCAGCTGACTTAGCTACCGAATTCACACTATGGCCACAGTTAATAGAAGTAGTGCAAGTATGAATCAGGATTGGGGACCCTGTGGTGTCATGTAGAGAAAGAAACAAACAAACAAAAAATTGCTAAACTAGAGAGAGGAAATTTACTCCATTCAAACATGTAAACTAAATTCCAAAATGTATGAAGAAAATTTCAAAAGTTAGCTGACAAAATCAACAAGCAGAAAATAAATTCAATAAAATAAAAGGAAAGAATAAGTAAATCACTCTAAAAATGGTTGTAAAACATATGAGCTCAAGATTTTCAAAATATAAACAAAAATAGCATATATAAAAAGTAAAAAATATTTAACAAAAAACAAAAAATAAGCAAAGAAAAATGGATATGAAAAATAATAAATACTGCATTGCATTCTTAAATTTGTTAAGAAAGTAAATCCTGCCAAAATAAACATTAATGTTAAAACAATAAACATGTCTAATTAATGAATTAGAAATTCTTGAAACAAAAATATGTTTTATAAAATGAGTTAAATGTCCTAGATAGAGACAACCCTAGACTCACACAGTAAAGGAAAATTAGGAAACTGGAGGATAATTTCAGAAATGTGCCCAGAACAGAACATAGAGAGAGAAAGGGATTTGTAAAATGCATAAATTTAAAGTATTCTATTTGGTTATACAGATTTAATAGATCCCTGAATTAATTATCTATGTTCATACTTCTTTAGACAAACAGGCAAAGATTTTGAACAGAAGTGATATATCTTTTAACATATTTTTGTTGAGGAATGACTGCCATTAATTAATTTTTATTTAGTGAGAAGAAAAAATTGTTACACGCTGGTTAACAAAAGACAATTTAGGACCTATCACTATGTTCCTGAATGCCAAATAGAACACAGAAGAATATATTTGAGACACGGAGAAAGAAACAAATCTTCAATTTTGAACGTGTCAAGTTTGAGGTTTGTTTTGTACATTCAAACGGACATGTCATATAGGAACTTGAATATATTAACCTAGAACTGAGGAAGATTTGGGGCTTGATATGTAAACAGAATGAACTGGCTCTTAGACTGTGCTTAAAACAGTGGGACTCCATGAAACAGCTAGGGAGAATCTTCAGAAAAGAAGATTGGAACCCAGAGGTTCTCCAATATTTAAAGTTCAAGTGTAGGATGATTTATCAAAGGAATTCTAGAGAAGTGGCCAGTGAGTGGAGGTAAACTAGAAATATCTTTGACCCTAGAATGGGAGGGAAGATTATTTAAGAGGGGGCCTGGAGTGGGAGGGTGGTGCTCAGTCCATTAAGAGTATGAGAGAGAAATGACCCTTGGACATGAACACTTGGAAGTGATGGAGAGTGACGTGTGCAGCCTGTTTAAATCTGTTATTATATTTGAACATAAAAGTTAAATAAGGTATAGCTAGTCAGACAAGTTACTAGGGAAAAGACAATAACTTCGATTCTTTCTTTATTGCAAGATTGGAGAGAGGGCCTGAAAGAATTAAATGTCCTTAAATTGACAAAGACTGTTTTGTTTCTCTCATCTCACATGCTTTATCAGCTGAAGCAAAATAATTGTTTCTTAGCACTAACGGATCACCCAAAGCCTTCTTTCATTTTAGACTTTCAATTCCCACCTCTGCACAAAATTAGATCTCTGTAATAACAGTAATAGAAAAAAATGGAATAAACATTACTAAGCTGTCACTTAAACAGAAGACTGTTCGGAAAGTGGGACCTGTACACATGTTGAGATTCAGTTCTCAGAGCTACCTAAGTTGCTAAACCTGTTACTCAGCTTGGCTCAAGGGTGAGCCATAAGCATCCTGGTTCAGCTGCGACATAGACACATGTCCATGTGAAAGCCACCTTAGATCCCAACTAATCATCTGTTAACCGAGACAGCAATCTTTCATTTGCATGAAAGAATTACATTCCCCTTTGTAAACCTGGCCTTTCTTTGTTCTCTCCAGAGCACAGTTTAAGTGTTTCTGAATTGTTGGTTGACAATGATATAACAGGCAAAAAAAATAAAACAATGCTTAACTTACTATTTTGGTTTTACTATTCTAATCTGAGGTAATAGATCAAAGTAAATGTTTTCTATTTAGGCATCTAGAATCAGGAATAAAAATTATAACATTAACATTCTAAATTGTTCTCATATAAAAAATTTATGTGTGTGTGTGTGAGAGAGGTAGAGAGAGAGAGAGAGAAAGAGAGAGAGAGAGAGAGAGAGAGAGAGAGAGATGTACCTAGAGATGATATGTGGGGAACAAAATACTAATAAAGGTTTCTGTAGTCTCATGTTCTGGAGATCTTGTGCTGAGGTACCTGCGGTTGTGCTTTTGAGGGGTCCAGAAAAGAAAATTACTCTGACGTTTTAAAGGTATATTATTCTAGTTCCATGAAAACAATAGGCAGGTAACGACTGACCTTAACAAAAGAAGCTATAAAACTGGGATATGTCTACCCGCTATGACCTGCCTATTTATGAATTTGTGATCAGACCATCCTGCGTGGTTACTTTTCATCACTGAGCATATAAGACTTGCAATGTGGTCACCCTAGATTTGTCAAGTTTATTTCATAGACCCTTTTTCACTCACACTAATAAAGCAGATCTTTATTGCTCACCATTCCACAGGCCGAAGGTCCAAAATCAAGGCACCTGCAGATTCGATGTCTGCTGAGGACCCACTTCCTGGTTCATAGATAGCTACCTTTTTACTGTGTCCTCACCTCGCAGAGGTGGTGAGAGAGCTCTATGGAGTTTCTTTTATAAGGGCACTAATTCCATCCATAAAGGCTCTGCCTTCATGACCTAATCACTTGGATAAAACCTCACCTCCAAATACCATCACATTTGGGATTATGCTTCAACATATGAAATTGGGGTAGAGGGACAGAAACATTTGGTCTATGACATTCTCTAAAAATGTCATGTTATTTAACAGGAAGGTAACATCCAACAAAAGCATCTAAGGCAGCAAAGTTTTCCATGCTACTTTTTAAAAATGATTTTCAAACCAGCACCATAAAAGTACTTAATGATTTACCTTGGGTAGAGAGTGCAGTAATGAAGAGATTTTGCAGGCACCAGAAGACTAATCGTGGTGTCTGGTCAAATCTGTTGGGATGGTGAGGAGAAGTGATGCATTTCAAAGCAGACAAATGGAAAATGTCTGTCAAAACCTATTTCATGTTGTGACAAATATCATAGACTTTGTGGGACAAGGGTCATTTACCTCTGAGTAGGAGATACTCCTGATACTCAGGCTGAAACTTAATTTGAAAAAAGTAAAGCAAAGCAAATACAATGTTGCAAGGCAGTTTCTTTTAATTTCTGCAAGTGTTATTTTAACAAATCATAAAGATGAGCAGTCGGCCCTGCCCAAAGCTGGTGACCATTTTTAAGGGGTGACCATTTTTAAATATATATTGCAAATTCAGACTTCTGGTGCTAGAATCGGTAAGTAATATAATTTCATTTGATTACATCTCTCTTTATTTAGGCATTAAATATTGTTATTTTGTTTATTGAGAGATAAAGTCAAATTGGCATAAAATCATTACATATTTAATACAAATTCCTACAATTTAAATAAATTATATAATTTATACTTTCTTAATTATAGGTAATAAACACATAACAGAAAGGTGCTCAAAATTGTGGCATACAGTTCAACAAATTATTTTAAAGTAAATATCTGTAAAACCACCACCAAGCCTTCCTCATTTTTGCATCCAACTATCTATCACCATCAACACCCTACTCCTCCCCAAATTTTTATCTTACTCTTTTCTTGCTTACATTTATCATGTACCAAGTATACATTCATCTTTAATCACTATACTTTAGTGTTGTCTTGTTTTGAATTTTGTATAAACAGATTCATCTATTATTTTACATTAACTTCTTAGATCCAATGTTATGCACATAAGTTTCTCCTACATTGTGCTTAGAACAGTTAGTTGGTTTATTTTTGTTATATTGTATTCAATTGTTTGAATATATCATAATTTATTTAAACATTTTCGTGATGATGGACATCTGGGTTATTTGTAATCATCAGCTATTATAATTTACATATCAGAAGAAATTCATGTGCACACATTTTGGGGGGCATATATGTAGGAGCGGAAATTTTGTTCATAAACTATGCTTGCCTTCAACTTTTATATCATGCAAAATTCTCCTTTGCAAAGTGGTCCTATCAATTTATATTCACAGATGCTGTGTTATAACAGTGCCTATTATTCTCCATCCTTTCTAATACTTGCTAATATCAGTCTTATCATTTTAACCTATTTGGTGGACATTGACATCCAGTTGAGGTTTTAATTTATATTTCTCTAATAATGAAATTGAATACAGTATAAAAAGAGGATTAACTTGCAGCTAGTCCATAGAAACTCTAGGCTTTTCTCCAATGATTTCTGGAATCATGGTAATGATTTTTAGCCAAGAACAGGATGAAACATATTAGCTAGTGATTTATAGCATGCAGTTGAATGTGAGAACCAGCCTGAAGACATTTCACACCAGTATGGATGCAATATTCATGAAAAAATATGTAGATGGATGTTTTGTATTTGGCTTATCTGGTTACACTCCCTGTTTGCAGCTATGTGACAATATAAAACAGAGGTCGCCAACCCTTGGACTGTGGACTGGTACACACTGGTCTGTGGCCTGTTAGGAACTGAGCTGCACAGCAGGAGGCAAGTAGCGGGCACGTGAGCGAAGCTGCTCCCCAGGGCTGGCATCACCACCTCAGCTCCACCTCAGATCATCAGGCATTAGATTTTCAAAAGAGCAACAGTCCCTGGTGTCAAAAAGATTGAGGACCACTGATATAAAAGACCCCTAGGTAAACTTGTTACCTTGGTGGTTAACAATCTAAAGACGAAGCTTACCCTGTGAGATTGAAAACGGACCCTGAGAGCGGCACCTGAAAGTTTCAGATGATTGTGATACCTGCTGGTGCTTTCTTCCTTTACTGTATCTATTAACTTTAGTGAAGTTTATGCAAATATACCCTGTGAGTACTTTTGATGATCTGATCCTGTTTAATAGCTGCAAAGAATTGTATATATTTTAAAGGTCATTTGGATGAATTCTATTATAGAAAGCCTACGTAACTCTCTATCAGATTCTCTATCATTTTCTATAAGATTCACCATATTTTTCCACTGATTTCTAGAGGTTCCTTATAACTTAGGAATATAAGCCCTTTGTGGTTATATAAACTGCATAAATCTTCACTTGATTTCTCATCTTCTTAGGAGTGGCTGTTAATGAAAGAATGTAATCGATTTAGATATAGTTGGTGGTGAGCAGAATTCTAAAATGGATCCAAAGTTTCTGCCTCTTGGAGGATATAAAGGCGGAGAGTGGCCTTTTCTCACCACCGGCAAGCAAATAGGACCTCAGTTCCACAACCACAATGACCTAAAATCTGACACAACCACATGCACTCAGAAGCGGATCCTAAACTCCTGACCAAAATTCAGTCCAGCTGACACCTTGTTTTAACTTTGTGGGACACTAAGCAGAGAACCTAATCTGTTATAACTGGACGTGTGACCTACAGATCTATGAGCTAATAAATGAGTGTTTTCTTAAGCCACTAAGTTTTTGGTATTTTGGTATACATCAGTATAGAAAACTAATTCACAGTTTACTGTATCAATTATTCCCCTTGTGATTTTTGCTTTGTGTGTTTTGTTAAAAAGGTCACCAACATCAAAATCATAAAAATAACATTTTATATTTCTCTTGGTGTTTTATTGATTTGTTTTCATATTTATATCTAATTTCAAAATTATTC
Source organism: Rousettus aegyptiacus (assembly GCF_014176215.1). Classification (NCBI taxonomy): domain Eukaryota; kingdom Metazoa; phylum Chordata; class Mammalia; order Chiroptera; family Pteropodidae; genus Rousettus; species Rousettus aegyptiacus. The sequence continues at coordinate 31,575,846 of NW_023416286.1, forward strand.
TCAGGTGGAACAGTTTCTTAGGTAGAAATTCCAAAGGATTCTATAGATAATTTTTATAAGTAATAATTTTAGTGAGATTGCTAGGAATATCATTTAGAATAGCATCAAAAAATTAAATACTTTAAAAATAAATGTAGCAAAATATACAAACTCTTTAAGCAGGAAAATATGAATTGGTATTGAGAAAATAAATGAGAGCAAATTGTATAGAGAGATATTTTTCATAAAAAGTTGGAATGACTTAATAAGATAAAGTTGTCCGTTTTGAAATAATCTATAAATTTATTGCAATCTTAGTGAAAAATTACAGTAGATTTGTTTTGTCTTGGTCATTATCGCTTTTGTTTATCCAGTTACACTGCCTGTTTTCAGCTATGTGACATATAAAAGGCCCCCAGTAAACTTGTTACCTTGAATTTTTAAATTAATTATAAGATTTACATGGAATTAAAAATTACCAAATTTAGACAAGACACCCCTGAAGATAGATTATGGGGTACATGCCCTAGTAGAGAAAATAATTAAATAGAGACAATGAATTGAGGGAAGGAGTATAAGGACAGAAATTCAATTCGTGTTCAGACAAAAAAAGATAAATTGTCTACACAGATTTTTAAAAACATTTAAAAAGTGACCAGTTGTTGGTTGCTTTTTATTATTAAGATGCACTGGCGATTCTAATCTATATCCATGATAAAGTATTTCTACCTTCCAGAATGATCACTGTTTCTTCTTTGTTATGCAGCTAGGCTTATTAAAAAGTAAAGTAATTAACACAGCATTGTAATAGCACAAAAGTAGACAAATATCCAGTAGGATTGAATAAGACTTAAGGCACAATTAAATATAATGTTAGCCTTATGAAAAAGATCTCTCTGTCTAGCAGTATAAAAGAATAGTACTCAGCAATAAATGGTGCTATGTACATATGAGACAAATTTAAACTTTGAGCTTTGCATCAAATAAAAGCAATTGTCAGTAGATTGTATATCAAATTTGTGATAGATATATTAATATCAAACAGTTGATTTTCCAAGATATTTGAACTTTTTAAACTTTAGAAAAATTAACATGTTATCTCCAGTGTTACTTTGCAAATTTTATGTTTAAAATGCCTTTACAAATCAAATCTCCGTGCTCTTTTTGATACACACACACGCGCGTGCGCGCGTGCACACACACACACACACACACACCCACCCACCACTGAGATATCATTAAGTTGGAAACTGAGGTCTGGACCCTTCTAACTAAATGATATTCTGTAATTTGAAAATTGGGCGGTTATTAACACTGAGAAGCTAAGCAGATGGTTAAGATCATAGGTCAAATAAATGACAAGAAATTTTAAAAAGTAATGTGTAAATGAAAATCTTTTTGCTTGTATGGTAATAGAATGATTCTTTCAGGTGTGGTTGTCAAGTATGAGGTTTTGCATTTTTGCATTGGTGCACCTTTTGAAATGAATTCTTTCCAGCATATCACACATTCCTGTATGTTAATTTTAGACTAAGAAATATTTTGAGTCTGACATTTAAGTCTCTATTCTCAAACTTAAGCTTTGCAGAATCAAGAAAAATTTATTTGGCAACACCAGATGTTTGATATTATTTAAACTCAACATCTGGATAATTTGAATTTTTTTTTCATCCAAATGATTTGATGTCATGTGGGCACAATCACTCTATCTAATATAAGGATACAATAAATATAACAATGAGTGAAACCATATTTAATAAACAAATGTTCTTATTAAGATAATTTAAATAGAGCATAGATAAGTGGATATTTTAAAGTGTCTATAACACAGTGAGCAGAAATTGGCAATATATTGAGATGTCATTTTGACCTTAAAAAAACATTTTGAAGCATTTCAGAAATAAGTTAGCTTACCCTTGAACATGTTAACAGGACTCGACAATGACAAATGGCTGATAAAACATATTATAGATTATATATTATTGTTAACATGTTTGATACATAATAGATGTTCAATAAAAATTTGCTGAAATAAATGTGACAAGATATCATGTATAATGGACTATAATATATAGAAAGAGTGACATAAACACAGGATTCAAACATAATTGTATATCATTTACTTCTCTAAGTAAACATTTAAGCATCACTGACCCTTGACAACATAAATACTAGTATCACCTTCCAACTTTTCATACTTGTCCAAAAATTATTATGTTACTTAGTCTCAAGAGCTCAGTTCTTCCAAGATCTAGGAAAAGAGCATAATGAAGAATCTAATCTCTTTATAAGTGCTCTTTACTCTGAGACAAGAAACCATTAGAAAGTTTGAGCAAAGAAATTTAGAGCATCTGTTTTAAGTTTTCAAGATGCTGAGGCTTGCCTTTTGTGAAAAGCCAAGGTCAAGAGTGGCAATAAGGGATACAGGAGATGATTCCTATAAATGAGAGAGAAGTTGATGGGTTATGAAAGGATCTGAAGATGGAGTTTACTAGAAATGGTTATAACCAATGGATGTCCTCAAAGATTTTGAGCATGAAAAACTGAAGGATGGAATTTACATTTGCTGAGTGAGGAGAAAGTTTGTGGGAAAGAGCAAGAATTTGAGTTTTGGACATGCTAAGTTTACTTAATGTCTACATACAGATGTGGAATTGACAGCTGAGTACAACAATGTGTGGTTCAGAGAAGATTTAGATATATGTTTTGAAATAATTATAAAATAGATGTTATTTAAAGACATGAAACTAGATGAGTCTGCTCAAGTAAATGAGTATAAAAAGAAAAGAATTTCAAGGACAGCCCTGCACATGACTATATAAAAATTGTTTCAGTAGCAGAAGAAATGGAGAAGCAGCTATCCACAAGACAGAAAGAAATGTGTTGTGTCCTAGAGAACAAAGTTTTGTCTCTGGGAAGACATATGTCTAATCGGCTCTTGCAAGGCAGTGAGAGCCAGCTCTGGCACAGAATTCTCCAAGAATGTCGAAGGTACATTTCTTAGGTTAAAATAAAAAATAAAGAATGTGAATTTACCATTTGCTTTAGCAGCATGAAGTTTTAGCAATTGGTGACTAGAACAAGAGAAATTTGGAGTGAGTATATAGAATCTGGGTTAAAAACATTTTTGGAGGGAATTGGAGAATAGAGTATTCTGAGACATTGAGTCTACACAATTATTTTAAGGAATTCTGCTGTAAAGATAGGAAGAGATACAGGGTGGAAGTTTAAGCAGTCTGTCCAGTAAGAAAAAATTTACATATGTAAATTTATGGGGGAAAAAATCTCTTATAGAGGAGAGTATACAGGCTGGAGAAGGCATTACGGGAGGATAATGTCCTCAGATGGAAAAAAAAAATAGATTAAAAAATGGTAAGGTTATATTAGATATGAATATGGGAAGTCTGAGGACATTGGCAATGTCCCATGTGCCTCAGGAGGATGGAGAGAGCTGGCCATCAAGGGAACAAAAAGACAGTAAGGTAGAGGGGCTGCAGAGCTAGGACCAGTGGTGATGATACATGATGATGTAGCCACAAGAGACTGGAGACTGGTAGCGTGACTAAATATAGAGAAAAATCCTAGGAGAGCAAACTACTTAAGTGGATGGGAGCTCCAAGATTTAGAAGTGTGAATTGTTGCAAATGTGACACACATACATACCCATCTAAAAGTCCAATCAGGGAAAGGATTATGAAAGAAAGAAAGAGAGAGAGAGAGAGAGAGAGAGAGAGAGAGAGAGAGAGAGAGAGAGAGAGAGAGGGAGGAAGGAAGGAAGGAAGGAAGGAAGGAAGGAAGGAAGGAAGGAAGGAAGGAAACAGACATAGAAGCTGTCCTAGACTGCCTTCTAATTGAAGACTTTAAAGTCTAAAATATTAGTGAGAGCTAATGAGCTGGTGACTTATAATGGCACACATATTAAAGTACACCTAATATTGAAATTAGCTAGATTATCTCATCATTAGACTTTGTTACTAACTAATGTTTTGGAAAATCAGAGCGTCAGTTAATAGGAGCTACCTTTCTAGAATTACCTCCCTCTTTGCATTAATACTAACCCTCTTTTTATTTTTTAATTCTATGCTCTGCATTTTCAGGGTATGCCATGTGTTTTCCTGCTTTACCTAAATTAAACTTGCTCTTCTCATAGTTTTGAATCTGGGCCATCCGGTCTCCCAACAAGTATAATAAATAGTATAAAATCTGTTTTTTTAAGAAGACAATTCAAATTTCTTTCAATTAACTTGATCTAGATTTGCTTACTTACTTTTGAGTATAGGATATTAATGAATTCAACACCTATGTTGAAAAAGGAAGCTACTGTGTATGTTAGGGTGAGGTAAATTGAAACAACAAATACTCATGTACCTAAAGGCACAACACCATAAATCTGTTTCTTGCTTACATAACGGTTCCAAGAGAACTGTTTTTCATATGATCTTTCGATGACCCAGGCTTCATTTATATGAATCTATCATCTATGAACACCTCAGCATTGAATGCTTTCCACTAGTAAAGTGGGATAAAGTTTGGCCAGGCACTCTGACCTAGCAGAAGCATACATTACTTTTGCTCATATGTCTTTGAAAAGATTAGTCACATGACTATGCCTAACTACAAAAGAATATGAGATGTGCAGTGCTTAGATGGGCAGCCATATTCTGTTTATATAAAAAGTGAAAATGAAGTTTAGTGGACCAGACAAGTATGGTTCATTCCTCTTGCCTTCAAATATTTGTGTCCACTCTCATTTTCATGCCTAGTACCTTTTCACTTTCTACTTCAAGTGATCTAATTGAGAGTCTATCCAGTCACTCGATACATCTCCAAGTCCAGGATCTCTGAGTAATGCATAGACTTCGCCACTGAACCTAAAATCGGCTCCTCATAGTCTTGCCACTTAATGACTAGAAATACACGTTCTTTGACCACACACACATTTGGCCTGCTGGCATGTTTACGAGAGAAACACATGGAAGCAGGAAACACAGGGAGTATGCAGGTCTCCTACAAGAATGCATCTTACTCAACACACAGGGATCCAACAGGGACAGGCATCAGCTATGGGAGGGGAGGTGGGACTATTTAAGCTATAATATTGAAGAAGCACCAGCCCTGCTCCTGGTATTCCAGGGCCTGGGATTCAACAGCATCATAACGTAGCAAATATTTGTCTGTAGCCCAGTGTTGCCAGTTTATCATTCATGGGAAGAGGAGCATCATATGATCTCTTGTGGTGGTCAGAGTCCTGCTATTATAGATATATGATGAGACAGGTCAGTGACCTGACCTATTATCTCAGCATTCTCATGGTTTGGAGAGCATAGCCCTTCCCATGGTGTCCAAGCTTATGGTCGCCCCATGTAGCTTGACAGGTGACCTAATTCATCACATCAGAAGTCTGCTGCAATTGATGGTTTTAAGTACTTGACTAGTACTTGACTAGTACTTGACCAGTTTTAAGTACTTGACGAGTACTTGACCAGTTTTCATGCTTTGCAGGAGATTACTCTTCAATCTGTTATTTTTTACTTCTCAAATATATACATAAAGGATTCACTGCATTATGTCATGGGCTTACCCCTAGGAAACACGAGGAAACTTATAGAAAATATATATAGAGAGAGAACAGTAAAAATAATTATATTTTAAACCTCTGTTTTGGGTTTGGGCTTCTTCTGATAAATATGTCACTTAACTACATTGATGAGAATTATATTTAATGTGAGTAGCATAATTCTATAGAAAGATATATACTGTCAAACTTATGGAAATTTTTATAGGTGGTAAAGTCGAATATTAAATCATAAAGTAGTTAGTGCAAATAAAACTTTTCTGAAAGCAGTTATTTTTGAATAAGACCAAAGAGAAGTTTTTGTTGAGATAAAATACATCTTTTTATATAACAGAGGGCATTAAGTCAGTAAGCGCCTAAGGTAACTTTTAATACTTTTTTACATAATACTGAGTTAATCCGGACTGTATGGAAAAATAAAAGATGCTAGTTAAAGGTATAATTATTAAATAATCTTTTAAAATTTTCTTTTATTTTCAGAATCGTTTATATATATATCCATATATATATATGGATATATATATGGATATATTTACATATATAGTTGGCTTCAGATCTTCCTTAATATTAGAGGACATCTGATAAAGTTTGAGGAAAGGAAGTCGATAGGAAAGGAAGACTGAGGTAGAATTACAATTGTGTGACGATATGAACTAGCCATAAATTTCTTATCTTGGTCAGATCAGAAATAAGAATTTACTACATATACCATAAACTTATCTTTTATAAATAAAGACCTAGAGCCAGAGTAAAGAGAAATAGCTATAAATAATAATAACATTGTATATTATATATTTATTATTATTATGAGTATTGTGTTACCATAAAAGGAGTAAAATGATTAAGATATGTTTCCTGTTATATTCATATAGGTATATGTTTACTATAAACATGAATCTTTTAAAATTTTATTTAAGTATGATAAAATGGAAACTCTTGATTGAGGAAAGGGTTATTTTCTAATATTTTCTCTAAAAAAATAAATTTGTTCTTTATGTGGATGAATTTGAATTTGACTTTATTTTTTTGAAGACACAATTATTAATGAAAATGAATTTTTTCATTTACCTTAGGAAGTTTCAAAAACACAATTTAAAAAAATTCAGAGGCAGTGGAAGGCTTGGGTTCACTGTCAACTTTCTCTATAGGTTTGGTGAAATCATCGATTTAGTAAGGAGAGCTCCAGAAGTCTAAGATATTTTGAAATGACTTGGAAACATCAATTGGACTAAGTTTTGAGCAAACCCATAGACTTTTATTCTATTAATTATTGTATCAGTTAATATTTGGTATCAATCCAATTGTGTTAATCAAATTTCTTTATACAATTTAATAAGATTTCATTCAACTCTAAATTTGTGTTTAATGTTATTTGTTTTTATTTCCATTTGCTACATAGTAGTGATTCATTTTATTAATAATAGTTTACTGATTTTATTGGTTAGATATGTTTTGCCTTATTATATAAAATGTGACAATAAAAGCAAAATAAGCAGTAGGTTAGAGAAATAAACCCATAGGCACCTGAGGGATGTGACACACAATTGGAGTGCAATGTGCTCTTGGCCTTTAATTTTTGTGAGATTGCTTTGTTTGAGGGTTAAGTCTCTAAGATCTGGAACTGAAGAAGATTGGTGAGTTATTAAACATAAAAGATCTTACAGGGGAAGAAGAGTCAGCTTCAGCTGTATAAATATTTAAAATATGTTATTTCCCAGAAAGGTAATGAACATACATTGTATGATTTTTCAGATTTGACAATAATAAACTAGTTAAATATTAGTTTTAATTTTTGATTAAATTGTTTCATAAGCCACATCGCAAGTGTATTCATTTGAGATTTTTACCAATGTTGCTTGTTTGCTTTAATAATGAAAAAATATCAATTGTGAAATTTTAGTTCTGAAGCTAATTAAAGTCTCACAGAAGTATAAAAGAATCCATGTAGGAGAAAGCTTAGAATTTGATTATCATAGATATCTTATGGTAGATTTGGACTCTCTTCAATTGTTACTCTTAATTATTCTGAATCCTTTATGGGCCTTCACTAGAAATACCTTAAGTATTCTCTAAATGTTTGCTGTACTATCATTTACATGTTAAGTGTTTTGAGACATGCAAATAAAAATATCAAGAACAGAGTTGGTCAGTACTGACCTGAATCATCTAGTAGGACTTCCAGTAAGACTGAGTTTGTGAATTCTCCAATAATGCCCAGATTCAAGCCTGGAGGATGTCCATTGTTGAGTTGGGTCATCTAAGATTATTTCGTAAATGGAGATAATGAAAACACAGAGTGGCAAGGAAGTTAGGATACTGGCAAAGGGTTAGTTACAGTTGGGTAATGTAATTCAAGCTGGATAAAGGGGAGTAGAAAACTGAAAAGATGTCTAATAACTGAGAAAATGTTTAGAAGTCAAAGCATAGCATTCCTATTTAGATAAGTATATTCTCGTGGGTACAGCAAGGGTAGACAAATTTGCTTTTGAACAGAGAAAAATTATAACAGGACATAAAGAGGGAAGATGAGTTCACACGAAGACAAGTTCGTAAGCTTCATAGAGGAAAATGACATTATCATTCTCATAGTAGAAAGAGGTTTCAATTTTTCAGCCGCACATTCATTCATTCATTCATTCATTCAACAAGTAATGAGTAATGATATGTGACAGGCATGAGTTCCTGTAGGTAATTCATTAGTGAATAGAACAGACAACAATCCCTACCTTGGAGTGGCTTCCACTTCAGTTTTGGGAGATAGGAAAAAGAGACCTTAATAAAAAATAAATAAGTATGATTACAGCAAGATAGTTTATGATAAGTACTATACAGGAAAATGAAGCATGAAGGATTTAGAGGAAGTGGGAGAGTGAATGTGTATGTATGTGTGAGCACAAGAAATTTGAAAAAACGTATGAAGTCTTCAAAAGAAGGAATCATATGTGTAAGGAATCATATGAGTAAGGAGGTAAAAGAGGTTACGGAGCCACACTGACATACTGAAGGGAAAGACACCCACTGAAGTAAAAGCAAGTGCATTTTTGAGGGACAGTGTAGGAGAGCACTGAAGGAAAGCGGGCAGTGTAGCTGAAGCAGAGGGAACCAGTGGGAGAAGCTTACAGAATGAGGCATATGAAGAGGGGCACAGCTCCTCTAACCTGGAAACTTTGAGGCTGACGTTAGATTTACTCTGAGAGAGCAAAGAAGCCATTGTCAGGTTTCGAGCTGAAGGATTTTGTTTTAATTGTGTCACCCTGCTTGCCAAGTTGAGAGTGGATGGAAGAGTGGCAGAAACAGTAGCTGGAGAATGAGTTCCAAGTTTATATCAACAATCTGAGCAGAGGCAGTAGTGATTCACACCTGAGCAGCAGCAGTGGCGATGGAGAGAAGTGGCCACAGATGAGATGCATTTGAAGGAAGGACTTAGTTGTGAGGTAAAGAGAAACCGATTTGAGAAAATCTGAGGGAGAGGCTGCCATAGGGATGAAAATCAGAATTTCACTTCTTGTTTCTTATCGTAGTGGCATGGAATATGTTTGAGGGTATTTTATACATATTTTATAAGATATTAGAGAAAAAGGAACCCCAGCTGTTTTATTTATTTTGGTACCTCTCTTCTAAGAAGGAGAGTGATAATATGCAATGTTTTCAATAAATGCTTAACAGAAATATAATTTACTGTTATTGGTTCTAAGAGGGATGACTGGTTAATGGTAAATAAAATAGATTGGTCTTGTCAGTTCCCAAGCTGTATTTAACTGTATGACAATAATTCACAGCATAAATAATTACCATGGCAGCAGAGGGTGGATGATGAACAGCAGCAAAATATGAATGAGATGAGACAAGATTGTGCTGATGTCTATTTATTTCTTTAAAGCTCCTAATTCTGCATGTTGGTGTAATTTAAATATTATTCTCTGACAGATATTCTTCATTTAAAAGGTGATCAAGGATATGTGCCCAGAGTATCAGGTCCTGTGAAGCAGTTGAGCTAGATCTTACCTGAACAAATTTATCAGAGGTAAGAACATAAAATCAAATGCATTCAGATATTGAAAATAATCCACAAATACTGAAATTATCATTAATTATCTGTAAAACTAAATTAATTGCATTTATTCTGTATATATTTTTAATATTATAAAATATTTTCCTAAATGTAGATGATTTACATAAATTATACTTAAAAACAATTTTTATTCTATCTCTGTTATGTTCTATGATCTTAGCTTATTCTTCAGTCAAGGAAATCAAATATAGGACCTGAAACAATGAAGTTTGGGATTTAATGTGTAAGATATCATCTTAGAGTTCCTAGTTTCTTCATATTATCTCATACACATACATGCTGAATAAAAAAAAATCACATCATAGTCACTACGGTCATATGTAAAATTTATCTAGTTGAAAGAATAATGATTCTAGGGTCAAGCCCAGGATAATGGCAATTTCACAGCCCATATCTTTAAAAGCGCTCCTGTTCTCTGTGGCTATCTTATAAAAAACAGCAATTGAAATTTTATGCATACAGAAGGAATTACTTAAAATAGGAAACTTTGAAAAGGGACCGTAAATATAATCTATACTATGTTAATATGATCACAAAGAACCCAGGACTTGCTGACTGGGAGGAAATTTAGAATTAGTTTGCAGCCTTTCCAGGAAAACGTGAGGGATCATTATTAGATTGCCAGTTGTCTGAAACCTTCTGGTAAAAAAAAAAAAAAAAAGAAAAATCTGTCTATGTAGATATAGATATATGGGTATATCTACATCCATAAGTTTATATTTAATAATTCACATTTACAGCATGGGGTAAATCACAATAATAAAAAGTTCACACATTAACAGGATATTAATAAATAACATTGAATAATTGTCCACTATTGCTAGACTCTGGGTTACAAATTTTATATACATTTAATCCTCCTTGTTTAATGCCTTTAATCCTCAAAACTATCTACACTTAATACTCATGTAAACCCCTTTTTCTTTTTTTTTCTTTTTTTTTTTTTTTTGGTATGCTTGTTTCCCTTTACAGAGAAGGAAATTAAAGTTCTGTAAGGTTAAATCACTTGCCCAAGATTATGTGAAAGTAATGGAACCAGGGTTTTCATCCCAATGCTGTAAATGCAGTCTCTTGAAAAAGACTATCTTCGTTTACGTTCTCTCTCTGCTTCGTGTGACTTGGGACAAGTAACTTAGAATCTCTGAGATGGAATTTACTTATCTGTAATAGTAAGTAATTATATTGTACTTACCTGAAAGGGTTGCTCTGAGGGTTGAATGGGATGATGTACGTAAAACACTGACAATTAAAAAACGCTCACAAGAATTATGTCTTTCACTGGCCCTGCAGAATCTTTATACCTACCTAAGACTATTAATCAAGGTTATTAATAATTCCTGGAGGGAGAAACTCAGGATTATTTTATCTAAGTTCATGATCACGTTTGACCTTTTCTTGGTGTGGGGAAAGCAGTAATATGCCCTAAATATTCCCAGTCTTTTCTAGTTACTTTGCAGGCTGTTTGGGATTAGATGGGGGCTGCGTGACAAATTCTGGCCAATAACCTGTAAACAAAATTGAGGCATGTCACTTCCAGGTCAAGACATCACAGAAAGGGTCTGAGTTCTTTGTATCCTTCCTTTTCCTGCTTCAAGTTAAAGTTGGGGAGCCACATCTTGGAAGGATAGATACCCTGGCAAACCAAATCTTCTGTGGACTGGGTTTGAATGAGAAAATAACATTTGTTGTATTTAGGCCCAATTTTTCACCCTTAGTCCTGTCAGTATCAGCATATCCTATCCTGGCTAGTTTACTTTCTCATACAATTTTTAGGTGTGGTTTGTAGAGTTATAACCAATATAAAATGAACTATAAAATAATATACTCTTCTCTTTGGCATAGTTTGTGTCAAACTATGATTATTCTCTCTTGAATTTTTGACAGGACTTATCCTGAGTACACCTGCATGTGCCTCCTAATTCTACCTTTTTAGTGAATATAGGTGTATTCAGGTTTCACAGTCTTTCATAAAGTTTGTTTTCTGAGGATGGTACTAATATCTCAGTTTTCATTTTTCATTCTTTCTTAAATGATATATTAGCAATTTTTAATATTCCAGGTTAATAGCTAACCATCTCAGGATTCTAGAGATATAGTCCCACTATCCTCTGTTTATGTTGCTACTGTTTTGATGACTGCTCTCATTCTGGTTGGCATGCCTTTATAGGGAATTTGTCTTTTCACTCTGGTTGCTTTTATAATATTCTCCTTGACTTTTATTTGTAGGTTTACTTCAATATAGCTTGGTAATTTCTTTTTACTTATGACTTTTTAAATTATGTTTCTCAACTTTTCAGATTATTTTTAAGATTATTTCTGGAAAATTATGAAATATTTTAAATATGGTTTCTTCTCTATTGTTTCTCTCTGGTTCTTCTGGAAGAACACTGTGGATATAAAAAGGAATTAAGTCTGAGACAGATTTAAGAGTGAGACACACTGAAGAAGCAAGGAATACAGTAGCCTCTTCTTATCCATGAGGAATAAGTTCTAAGACTCCCAGTGGATGCCTAAATCCACAGATAGTACCAAATTCTGTATACACTATGTTCTTTTCCTATACATCTATATCTATGATAAAGTTTAATTTATAAATTAGAAAATTTTATGGATAGAAAATTTATTCTTACTGTAGATCTTAGCATTCTCAGGATAGTATTATTTTATCTTATTAAGTCAAGAATGTTCACCTTTTTACTTAAAAGAAGTACTTTACGGTTTCTCTTTGGCATATCTGAATTGCGAGCATCAGTACTCTTGTGCTTTGGGGCCATTAATAAGTAAAATAAGGGTTATATAAACATAAACACTCTGATACCAGGATGCTTAATCTGATGGCTACTAAATGATAAATAAGCCAGGAGCATCTATAGCATGGAGTCGCTGGACAAAAGGATGAGTCACAATCCAGCTGAGAGGTAGCTGAATGCTCTGATTTCATTATGCTACTCAGAAATGCACACAATTTAAGACTTTTAAATTGTTCATTTCAGAGATTTTCCATTTAATCTATTTGGACTGCCATTGATCACAGGTAACTGAAAACTTGGAAAGTGAAACTGAGGATAAGGAGGGGACTACTGTAGTCAGATATCTCGGGAGTTCACTGCAAATTGGAATCACTATAATAGTAAAGCCATTATCTAGTTGGACTGACTAGCTTCCAAGTTTAGGGAGCCAGACCTGGAGATACCGAGGTGGTTGTTAGAGGTATTGATGCTGTGCATGCCCACGACTGAACTTTTGAACAGGAAAGGCTGTTAGAAACAGTGGGGAGTTATCACACTCAGAAGTGAAAACAGACAGAGAGCAGTTATCACTGGCTAAGCGTTAAGCCACAAAATGTGTCCTCGTTTCCCTCTGAGGAGGTTTCTGGAGTTGTAGGAAATCTTTTTTTAATGACCATGTATTATGAATTAAGTCCTGTCATTTTTTCATCATTAGACTGTGTGTGTGCATGTGCGTGTGAAGACAAACAATGAAAAAAATACCAGATATCTTACGCTGAAAGACTTCTGGATGGAAATTTTCAGTTTTAAGTGCAATGAGAGGCATTTATAAGTGGACAGTAAAAAAAAAAACAAAAACAAAAACAAAAACAAAAAAACAAAAGAAACACCTAATTTTTGTATTTGCAAAATGCAATATAGATTTTTTTTTTTTTTTTTTGCCAAGAGTATGATGTTAGTGCTATGAGAGGATGCCACTAATGACAATATTATTTCCCATCCAGGTCTACAGTCCTGATTGTTAGTCACCATTCACACTGATTTGACCATAATCATCAAAAAATATGTATAAAATCTTCCATATTCAGCTATATGTATGGCCATCGAATTGCTGAGGCTTCAGACACCCTGAAGTGGTAATTTGCTTTAATAAGAGAGTACTTTACCTTTGGCAGTATCATTTATTTCTGTCAGAAGAATGTTCATCATAAAATCAAACTTTTATCTAAAATTATTCTTAGAAAAGTAATTAAAAAATTCTTGAGTGAGCTATGGATTAGCCAATTTTTTTAATCTAAATTATACTGAAATTGAAATACTTTACAGGGAAATGTTAAATACTGTAGAAATAGTTCACATTTAGGAAAAATGGAATAAAATAAAATATATAATTCTATTTAACACAAATTTATATAGAGATTAAATAGCAGCCTAAATAAAATATGCAGGTTTTTAATGAAAGTGTAGTTCGATTGAGAAATAATTCAGGTTACATACTTGACTTTTTAATTTTATTAAGTATGTGATTTTTCTATAGATAAATAATCACAGAAAATAACAAAATTCCACATTGTTTCTAGCTAATTTCCAGCTTTTTTATGTATATAAAAATTTACCTAAGAAAACAGAGTTTATCTTTGATAATTTTGAACAAAATTCCATAATATGTATACTTTTACTTGAATAAACTACAGCAACAGTTCTTCAACCATTCCTTTACACATGCATTAAAATAGAATTTAATACATGATTATGTCCATGTGTTGAGTCTCAATAACTTGGTAACATCTTTGTACACAGAAGAAAGGGATGTTGAGTAATGGTCTGCTTTGTTCTTATTTAAATTTATATTTGTTCTTATTATAAAACAGTTCAAATGGTTATATGAATGTGTGATCTGAACAAGCTCTTCAAGAATTAATCTAATAAATTTGGCTCATGAGACTAGGAAAGAGAATGGAAAATTAGAAATGACCCAAAGTTATTTAAATCATTTCAGGACTTTCCAAGGTCTAAGGATTTCTGCAAGACTCTGCTAGACCTTAGAAAAATGCTGGCCATTATAACCCCTATAAGGAAATTTGTAGACCTTGAATAAATTATGAGTTGGTCATGGTAAGAAAAGGCGGAACTTTATCTTAATAAGGAGAAAAGACTGTAATAAGCTTTACAACTCCTACAGTCTCTTGAAGTTGAATATCCTTTAAAATTGTACCTACTTCTCTCGTCTCTTCTCTCCTCAGTCTACCCTCCCTAGTGCAACCAACTACTACGATGGCTTGAACAATTTGCCTTACCTGTGACTTCCAAATGTTACCCCCAGTTTTCTTTATCTTTTGACCTCTAAATTCTCCATTGATAGTCCATTGAATTCTCAAACAGTATGGAAAATGTGAAACATATTTTACAGCTCTTTCTTAAAAATGTAGTCTTTCTATTCAGTTCCACATATTGGTTAGGACAATTGATAAAATGTATCCTGCTTTGTAGGTTAGCATCCAGTGCTCATCTCTGACATCTGAATCACCTCTCAAAATTTAATTTATCAATTAATTTTGTCAATTTTCACTTTCTCTTGAGTATCTTGCTTATTTTTCTTTTATTTTTAGTTATTGGTAATTTGAGTCTAAATTACGACACAATGTATAGATATAGGCAACTATATCTATAATTATTTTCAGTTATTTATTAATATGTTAAGAAAAAAACTAAACAAAACCCAAAACAAGAAAAACTATTACCAAAATTTAGAGGCATCGAACAAGCAGTTTACCTCACCATTTTGAAGATTAGGCCTTTGAGCAATTCTACCAACATTGTTTCATCTGGGATTACTTGGTAGTATTGAACTAGTTATTGAGTTGGTGCAGAGAGTCCAAGATTGCTTTACACATATCCCTGACATTTGGGACAGCTGGAAGAATGGGCTCATCTGGATCATTCAGGTCAGGACTCTACATACGAACTTTCTAGGACAGTGGACTTCTGACATGGCAAACCAAAGCTTCCTAAAAAAAATGCAAAGAGGAAGCTGTCAGTCTTCTTGAAGGCAGGACTTGAAGGCAAGACTAGTAACTGCCATATGTTCACAGTATCTGTCATATTCTGTTGGTCAAATGTAGTTATAAGCTAGTTCAAATTCAAGTGAGAGGGGAATGCAGCCCATCCTTACAAGATGGGAAGAGTCAAACGTGCAGCCATCTTTAGTCTTCTGGTCTTCTCTGTGGCTATGAAGAACCTATGGTTGTCTTTAATTTAACATTTTTTTTAAATATATTTCTGTAGTTTCATGCTTTTCTACAGAGATTCTAACAGAATTGTCTTTCTAAAACACAAGGCTAATATTCTATTATTGAAAACCCTTAATTACCATTCTGAGCCCACCTTCTTAGCATAAATATCTGCTTTTCTTCTTAATTTGTTGTTATACCTTATTACTCACTTAATGTTTTGCATCGTATTGCAAGTTTTCTGCTCTAATTTGATAATAAATGACAGTCTGCTTTAATAGTAGAAGAAAGAGCTTGGTCTCATTGAAGTTAGTCTTACTACTGTCATATATCTGCTATGGTGTTTTCCATTGCATGGCACAGAAAACTCTATCTCAAACCCTTTAAACAATAAGGAATATATCTTAGCATTCCAAGTAAGGATCCACCAAGCAGTGAGGTTTACTTAGGAGTACTTTCCTTTACTGCATCTGTGTTGTCAAGTAGCTCAGATTCTCTCATTTCTCCTGTTTTTCCATCAGCAGCATGTTGATTTATCTCTCCCCTGGTAACAAGTTGGTTGTATCAGTTTTCTTCTTGTTCTTTTTTTTTTTTTTGGTCAAAATTGACATAAATACCTATGTGTAAATAACCAGCTGTTAAAGGCTGTGAGATCTAAATGACTGACTTATACAAATAAGGATGAACCTCTGAGTCTTAGGGAGAGGAAAGCAAGTGAATGAGATAAAGTTCTGCCAGCATGGGAGAAGGACTGAATGCCTGTCGGAGGCCTCTCAGCAATGACTGTGACTCAATGCAGGAAAAAAAATAGGGGTTAATTATCAACAACTCAAAGCTATCGTATTTAAACTGACAGACTTTAATTGTATTCAAAATTTTAACATTTTCCATTTTCAAAAATTCTCTTTAATTTTTAGAACATTATAACCCAAAGATATCTAAAACCTAAGCATATGCCTTCTAATACTTCCTTTTATTCAAACTAAGTTAATTATAACATAATGTGGAAAATTCCCCAACCCAATATTATCTGCTCTTCCTTTCCTCATTTTTTGAAATAAGATGGATATAATAATAATTTTTCAAAGTCTCATATAAAAAGCTACATCAGGTGACTCAGTGTGTCGTCATAAGCACACTTCTTAGTCTCTGCTTATTTTCATACTATTAATTGGATGACTTTTCATTTTAAATTAAGTTCCATTCTCATTTCAAGTCACAGTTTAAACACTAACCCCCCTTGAAGCTTCAGTTAGATTTAGCCCTTACCTCAGTGCTATGTGAACCCTTCTTTAACTCTAATTTAAGGGAACAGCACAGTGATGCTTTGGAGCTCAAGACACGCGTTCAAATCCTGAATCTGCTACTTATCAATTGTATTACCCTAAGCAAATTAAGTAACTTCCCTGAGTAAATTATTTCTTATTTTTAAAATGAGGAAGTCAGAACTCATAGGATTATTATTATTAATCATAAGATGATATGCATATTATTTTAATAATTACACTGTATATATGTATATTTTATAGAAGAATCATCATGTTGAACAGTGAAGCACTTTTGGGTGATGATTTCCTTGGGTACTTTGCTGAAAGTACCTCCTTCTTCTTATAATAATAAATATAGAACAAATATAATATTTTGCATATTTTATGATCTTGGAAATGCAAAACCTAACCCGCAAGTGAGTGTAGCTTCAAGTACACTCAGAACTTTCATACTTAACTTTTTTTCAGCTAAAAGTAGAATTGTATCAAATAATGCCAGAATTCTTCATGACTATTTGAATTAATATCAGAATGTTTCCTGTTTCCTATATCCTTAGTGCTAAAGTCAACTAGGTTAGGGGCTGCATTATAAACGCTGTCTCTATTAGCGAGGAAGATATTATGAATCCATGTCTCAATTCTAAAGTCATTTGAAGGAAATATTTTAAAATATTCTTTCTTTTCAGGTATCTGGAGATTCCTGTCCACAAAGAAATTGACAAGACTTTGTAGTTATCAATTCCGTCTTGCAGAAGTACTTTCCCAGCTTTGTGAAGTTTGCATAATTGAGCTATCTCCTCTTCCGGAGTGGCGGCATGGCAAAGACTACATGATTCTTTAACAGCACCCATAATGGTGGCCTCAGGGTCTTAAAGAGAAAGCTGGATCTCATTGATGTGGTCAAAATTACCTAAAACAGCGAAGCACTAAAAGATTTTTTTCATCTTGAATTACTCTAAAATTAAGTAATCCTTTTTCATAAAATGGCTAATATTTATATGAAAAAAAAAATTTAAGACATGCCCTATTTTTAAAAAGCCACCGATCATCTATGTATGAGACAAGAATATTATATGTTGTCCTGCAGTTTTTTCAGGGATTTTCTTAATTGAAGATTTCTCCTACCCATGACTATGAAGTTAAGATTTCATATCTACAGGAAAAATGCATTCGATCTCATTAGCAAAGGCATTGATGACAAAGAATATTCACATAGAAAGCCATGAGTCACAAAGATATCTGGAACCACATCCTTTATACATACAGCAAAATTAGATGTGATACACAGTGCCACATGTTGTCCATGTGAGCTCGGAGTATGAACACTTTTCTTTCTAAGATTTACTTAGAAAAGAAATAATTTATAGCTTTGATGATATTAACTGCCTTTCTTGTTTGCAAAAAAGCACCACAAAGTAGAAATTCTATTTTAATACTCATCATGTCCTTAGATGGAGGCTGAGAAGTACTGATGCATTTATGCAGGTGCATGATGAGAGGAAGTGGCATAGCTGAGAAATCTACCAAGACCTTCTTCAAAATACTGAAGAAAGACTAGTGATTCAGAAGTTATGACATCATTTTGCAGAGACAGTAGTTTTGTTTCCTTCTTCTACTTAAATTATGAAACAGTTAAGTCATTTTCAGGATATATAAATTTGTCATGGGCCTCCAAATTTTTAATTTACTGTGTAACACCTACTCTGAAGTTTACTTCACACAAAATCTTTTGAGTAATATTTCAACCTTTTCAAATGGGGCCTTTTTATTCTTGAAAACGTATACATTTGTCTTTAACTTTGCTGGCTTCACACAGGCCAACCAAATAGTAGCACCGTAGCTTTTTATTTCAATATGGAAATAAATATAAATGGTATCCAGTGTTTTTCTTTCTGCAATATTTTTCAATATATGCTGAGTCCTATATACATAAAGACATCCTGTAATCATAAAGTCTGGTTGGTACATCTTCTTCAAATTTTGCCAGGCGGATGTTTACATTACAGATATTGTGACAAAAATGATTGCAATTCTGACAATTGTTAACACTGTCAAAATTTATCCTATAGATTTGGAGTGAAATAAAATATTTATGATATTATTTATATGTTTTAAATTCATTTTTAAAAAGAACTTGGGGAAAAATGGAGAGAAAAAAATTAGTTCATGGCCTCCTTAATCACATCCTTAGAGTCTGTAAATATAAGATTTGAAATCTGCTTTATTACTCACCGGCTATGTCCACTTAGACAAGTTACTTAACTTCCCAAGTCGGTTTCCTCAAATACAAAATGAAGATAGTTATACTTACTTATTTTTTATAAAAATGAAAGGATATGATTATGGAAAGTGTTTAGGAAATATCCAGTTTTAAGTGCACTATAAAAAACCAACTTACATTTTCCTCTACATCCCTTGTTATTTAAAGACAAGTCCTGAAAGGTTGGCATAGCTCAGTGTTTGAATATTTAGGTGCTAGGGTGTTTTCAGAATTCGTATCGTGTTCTCACAGCCCTGCTAATACCCTTGTATTCCAAAGCGCCGTTTATTTTTTTGATAGATTTATTGATGGTCTATGATTTTCTGCCCCATATTTGATCACCAACTTTACTAATTCGACCTGAGCGACTAGAAAAATATTGATTTCTTGGTTTGACCTTTACTGGCCATTTCTAAATCTTTACACTTTGGTTGAGACAATGAAACATACTATACTCCTGATTCAATATTCAGGGCTCTGGGTTCTAGTCCCCAACTTGCCTCTTTTCACAGAGATAAAGCCTTCCTCAAGATAAGTGCCCAGTGATGCTCTGCTAAGTAGGAGCATTTCCATAGAATATAATTATTTAATGCAGAGTGATTCTTTTATCTCAAACTCTTTTTCAATATTTCAAATTTAAAAATTTTCAACACCCAATCATTTATTTATTCTGCTTTTTTTTTCTACTGGTGTATTTTATGATGAATAATTGATTTATCCAGAATAATTTTTATTGATCTATCTTAACTACTATATATACCTGAATAGTTAGATTTAAATTGAAAAAAAAAAAAAAGGAATTATATTTGCAATGTTATTGGAAAAGGGAGCCAGCATGTTCTCTTGCTTCACACTGCTGTCCATTTTTCAGTGGCTACTCACTATCTGCTTAATTATACCCACTCTGACTTTGGAGAAACACTTTCCTTCCTTTAACAAGAGACATATGCCTAACTTAGCAGTTCTTTGGCTGCTACTCACTTTACTTTAAACAAAGTGCACAAATAAGATTAGGGACAAAAATCAAGAATAGGAGGAGGAAAAAGGGAAGAAAAGAAAGAATGTATTATTTAGATGAATTATATGTTGGTGCTTATTAGGGCACCAAGATTTCTGTGATGTCAAAGAGGAAGTATTTGGATGCTCAGTAAGCAAATGTGTCCTGACTTCTTAATTTCAAAAATCTAAGTAAAAAGAATACTGTTCAATCCAGATACATACAGATGTTATGATGTTCTACCCTGATACCACTGCCCTCCACCTTTCAAAATCAAAACATACATATCTCCAGATGCTGGGACCATTGACAGTCATGCCATGGTGTTGTCTCTTCCGGTGATTGCTCGTTTCTGCAGAGATATCCTTGTCTAAGATGAAATCCCCTTTTCTGTGATCCTCTGTGTCCCATCACTGGATGCTGTGGAATATAAAGATCCAGCAGCCACTGTGCTTTAAGGAAAATACTATAAGCCATCCTGGCTCCAAAACTGTTGAAGGAATCAATGGAGGCCTTTATTGTGACTGTATAGCTGCTCAACTTCTTCCTACTCAATTTTGATTTTCCTTCTTCCACCCAGGTATTGATCCTAAGAGCACTCCCTAATAAACTGCAGGCACACAAATCTTCATCTCAGAGTCTCTTTCCCAAAGAACCTGACCTGCAACAGTATGTATGACATTTTATAGAAATGTTAAGAAATTTTTTATTATTGTGTTTTTTGAAGGTTTCTAGGTGTTTCATGGGCTTATATTGGATAAACATTAACAACCAAGTTATTTTTTGATACCAGAATAATTATCAAATAAAGCACTTGGTAGAAATTAAGGTAATATTTAAAATAAGAGATAACATTTCATTTTTCTTCTGTTTATTGGACCATACTAGGAGATAACTGTTATATCGAAATTAAATAACAACTTAATGATATGACTCCATAGAACTAAGCAACAATATTATTCTTGGAAATTATGTGAAGCTCTCTAGTGAATTAAAGGACAATTAAATTTGAAAAGAGAAAAAAATAATATGATTAAAGATAAATCTTAGACATGGAAGGAATAGAATCGGAAGGAGTTTTCCAAGGGCACTTTTGAGTTAACCACACAGTGATATAATAGGTCTTAGTAAGAGCTAAACAAATATTTGCTAAACCAGAAAAAAGCAGGCCCTATTCTCTCTGACATTCTAACATTATCTAGGAATCTGATTTTACTTATTTATTTGGGTTTGGAAAAACACTTTTTTTTTTTTTATTAAACAGGTACTGTTTTCTGCTGTACATGATTGCTAATGGACCCTTAAACAAATTAAAGACTCTTAGATTTGGAGTGGTCACTCTAGCAATGTAAACTGGTGAGAGTAAGCAGTTGTAATATCTGACTGCCAGAATCTCCTGGCCAAGGGCACTGCTATGGAGAGAAAGGTGCATAACAGCATGTGTTTTAGTGCTAATTTGGCATTATCTCCCGCCTTTAAGATTTATAAAACAAGACTGAGAATACTTCCATCCCAATTACATCCAATTAAGGTTTCTATTTGATGAGGTACAATTTGTCTAATAAATAGACTGTAAATTAGAGCAAAATAGGTAGTTAATCATTAAAAATCAGAGATAATAACAAAGTCAAGTATTTGCGAAAGATGATCTTAGGGAAAAAATGTACTGATATTTCAAGTTTTTAAAAAGCCAATTATAAGTTACACAAAATAGCTTGATGAATTTAATATTCCTTCTGGATTAAATATATTTTTTTATAAAAAATAAAAACCCTGTGCCTGGAAATATTTTAATTTTGATTCATGATAGACATCAGTATGCTTTAAGCAGCATGTGGACAAGAGTAACACTACTTCAAAGAAGAGAAATCTAAGTCTAATTTGCACTTGAGAGGAGGCACATGAAGGACTTCAGTCAATATAGAGGAGTTCATTGTATTCTGTGTTAAGTATTTGATATACTCTCTTGGTAGTTTAGTCACATACTTAATTTGCATGAAGAGTTTTTCTTAAATGTCAGAAGTGAGATATGACAATAAGTATTCTCTTTGATTAACATGTTCAAAATTTTACTTGACCTTAAATGAAGATATGCAATGATAACTCACTTCAAAAATGAGAATTTGGTCTTTATAAATTGAAACAAAAAATCTATACTGACAGTTAAGATCAGCACCTTACCTTGTACTTATACATATAATACTAAAATATATATTTTGCCATCTTTCAGATGTTTTCTTATACTGCTTCTACTAAGATTCATTATTCAAGGAAGGTTATTGCCTTTTGAAAAATGT
Organism: Rousettus aegyptiacus; assembly: GCF_014176215.1. Lineage (NCBI taxonomy): Eukaryota > Metazoa > Chordata > Mammalia > Chiroptera > Pteropodidae > Rousettus > Rousettus aegyptiacus. Next base: position 31,598,253 of record NW_023416286.1, read on the forward strand.
TTTTGCACTTTAGTGAATTCAAAAGCTATTTTTTCCTATATGAGCTATAATGTAAGAGGTAATTTTCTGGTAATAATAAAATTTAAGTAATAATACTTATTTTATAGAAAGCTATAACATAATGAAGCTTTCTTATAACTGTAATAAGACATCATATGACTGTTGACACATATATGCACATATGTGTTTTGTGTGTGAATGTGTATACATTTCACATATGTAATTACACTATAATTATTGACAGTCCTTGTGGTTTTTAGGGGAGTAGGAGCTTATTATGTTATAATACTTAGTTCATATTCATGTTTGATAAGAATTCCTAAGAGCATTGTTATATCATATAAACATTTCGGTAATAGAGAAAATTGGCCTCACTGTTACAAAATGTTATTCTATATAATTATACATTTACATTGTTATAGAATATATTTTAATATTCTATATCCATAAAGTATAAACTAGAGATTTCTAAATACAGTTAATATACTTTAAATTTGCTTAATTATTTGAAACGTATTTATCCTCCATTATTCATAGCTCTAGTTTCATCCTTAAATGCCAGTCCTGTCACTCCATGTTTTTCACATTCCCAACCAGTAAAGATGAATTGTCAATTCACTGGTCAGTTGTTATGTAGCCATTAAAAAAAGATTCTTTCCTATAGCTTTATATTCAGGACACGGTCTCTGGCTATTCCTATGAGCAACTTAAGAAGTAATCAGAAGGAAAGAAAATGTTGACCATCATCTCTCAAGTCTACGTCTACTGAATTCTGAATTGTATCCACTTCAAATATGCATAGAAGAGCCATGGAACACTAGAAGAGCTATGTATCAATGTTGTTGTGTTTGTTTACAGTTGTTGTACTATACTGACTCCCACAGTTGAACGAGGAAGGCTATCTCCCTTGCCTTTCTCTCAGCCCCAAGTAAAAAGTATGTATATTCCTGAACCTCTCTAGTTTTCTTAATGGTAGGTTAATTAGGTTCAATGATTCTTTAGCTCATTAAAAAATGACTTTAAGTCCCACTGGGAATGCTGCAATTCTGAAGTTTAAAGACAGTGAAGAAAGTAAAAATACTCACTACTTTAATTAATAAGAAAGGTATATGTTACTTATTATAGATATATGTTCTCTCCTCATCTCACTTTGCCGTCATCAAAACTAGAATTAACTTCTACCTAGCATACTCTTTCTTGAGGTAATTATCATTCTCTATTCTCCACTTCCTCTTCATTGTTCAGTTACGACTCATCTTCCACGTCTCTTTTCAAATACTACTTCCTTTGCTCAATTTTTCACCCATGTAGTACTATCACCTAAAACTTTACCGTATCTTTATATTTAAAGTGTGAGCAGAGAAAAAGTATGAGTACCAAAATAAGGTTAAAAAAAATAAGATAGAACAATAGGATAATAGGAGTAAGATGAGAATTAGAGATGTGTGGTGTCACAGGTGCCACGTTGAAAGGTAACTCTAAAGAAAGCGACGCATGAAAAAACACAGAGATGGTCTGCAAGACAAAACCAATGATGAGCAGGGCAGGCAAGGGTCTGGTTTCCCATTTTAGTGATATCCAGCATATTGGCACTTTTATCAGTTTTATACAGCAGATTCTACACAACACTGTCTTTGAGTAAAGGTTGCCTTGAATTAAAACAAAACAAAACAAAAGTTTGTAAAACAATCACATGGTAAAAAAAACATTGTAAAAATAAGCATAAGATCAGGGTTGCTACACGGCATCCGTCTTCATTAACTTGCTGTTTCATTTTGTGCTGCAACCGTATAATGAGGAATCTAAAACTGACTCGCCTTTTAGATATTTTACACTCATAATACAATTAAAATGATATAAGATGCAGCACAACAGTGGTTAATAGCACAGACTTTGGGGAGAATGTATTTGGATAAATATCTTAGTTTTAAGACCTATTGGCAGTGTGACTTTGGAGAATTTATTTCACCTTTCTATCTCATTTTCCTCAGTAAAATGCTGATGATAAACCGACCCACTTAAAAGCTTATTGTGATAATTAAATGAATTAATATAGAAAAAAATTGGCATATTCTGACACAGTGGATTATATATAAATGCTTGCTGTCGAATGTAGCCATATGATTTTAAAATTCACATTCAGTGAAAAAAAAAGCAATATAAACTCCAATGTCAACAACTGGAGGAGCGACGAGAGTTTGTTATCATTTTCAGGAATCCCTCCACATCTCACATCACAGTGACACCCTCGTATCTACAGTTGATGGTAGAAATTCATAGTTGGAGGGAACCTATAAAATCTAGTTTGAAATGGGGCAATTGTGTTACCTTAAAACAATTCCCACCAAGTGCATTTGGATATGCAAGTGCAAGTTGGAGCACAGACGGTAAGAATTAAATTACAATTTCCTGAGGGATTAAAATTCATTTACAAATAGTTTACTGAACTAGCTGGACCATGAAAGGTGAAACCATGAAATAATTTTGTTTTTCCTCCCACCATTGTTTTTTATTTTATTTTTTTAAGTCTACTATATTGAATTTCTAGTCTCTGGCGTTGGAGAAAATAAAGGGCAGAGGGCAAAGTTTTCCAGTCAGTCTCAATCGCATTCTCTGAAAATAACATCCAAGCCCAATGTAAAAGAAATATAAATCACTGTTCCAATTAAAAAGTCTCTTGTCTCTCAGAGCTCCCTGACAAATCAATGTTCAGAAGTCAACAGTGAAAAAAGAGGTTATAATTTCCACCTTCTTCCTTATTCCATCTTAACCCCACTTACTCTACCCAGGGTCAGGGCAGCACGATTTGGGGCAAAAGCATCAAAATTTATTATTTGAACGTTACCTTTATTGTCCAATATTGAAATCCACTGTTTGATAGACATTCAAAACCGGATCCTTTTTTCATGGGACACTTTCTTGATTCTTCAAAGTTGCTTTTTGTGTAACAAAGAATTTGGCTGGCATTTGTCGCAGCTCCCTGGGAGGTAACCTCTAAACCCATGAAATTTTCCAAGTGATTAAAATGTCTTTATTGTTCATGGTGGGTCACTCAAATCACAATTGAAAGGTTATACTAAGGAGGTGATCCTGGATAGTTTATGCTAAGAAAATGACACAGGTTGAGGGCTGGCCTTGCCAGGAAGTCTAATTATGAAATTAGAGAGTTGAGTCTATCAGCCAAGTGATATCAACCTGAATTCTGCAGAGAAAAAGAGTGTTGGAAATTGAATTTAACCATGTGACAGATGACACAATCAATCATACAAAGAGACCTCAATAAAACTCTGGACACTGAAACTTGAGTGGGCTTCCCTGGTTGACAATAGTTTTTTTGTTTTGTTTTGTTTTTGTTTTTAGTATTGTCACACTTTGATGCTGGGAGGGTAACACATTCCTGAGGAGGACAGAAGCTTCATGCTTGGAATCCTCCCAGACCCCACCTTATGATGTTATCACTGGAGTGATGTGAAATCCTGTGTCACCCCCACCCCCCCGGCATGGAGTGGGGGCAGGTGTCCTTGGTTCTTCCCTACCAACGCAGCAAGGAATTACAGCTCAGTGAGATTTAAAAGTAAGATTTATTGAAACTATATTTTATAAGGCGATGGACTACACTAAGGAAGGCTGCAGCTCTGTGGAATTTGGGTGATGAAAAGATAAAATATAAACGACAGACTATACTCCAAGAGAGGAGCAGGTTTTCAGTGAAGATGGCTGTAACAACCCAGAAATGAAGAGGTCTGTTATATATTAGGCCCACGATGGATGGTTACAATGACATTCCTAGGTGCATGGCTTGTGATTGACATTTGGCTGCCATATAACTCTGCCTACTGCACATGTGGCTACCCAGAATTCAGTCTGTTATAATTAGATTCATGAACTTCCAGGCATAGGTGTGATAGTATAATGAGGCTGAGGTTATGGGTAGGTTAAGGTAGTACTTTTTGTGGTCAGATTAAACCAGCTATTGGTTTATGGTCCTCCAGTCCTTTTTCGGGATGCAGGAGTGATTCTTTAACTAAAAATGGATATTCTTTGGGCGGTCTCTAGGCAGTCTCTGAACTAAGCCTTTGTTCCTTTATTCTCCTATTAGTCACATTTAACTACCTAACAATGAATCTCTCTCTTTGGCTAATTTCAATTTGCCTCCTTTTGCTATTCTAAAACTGCAATCCTATAGTGCTTTCCTGAGTTCTGTGAGTCCTTCTAGCAAATTATTTAATCTAAGGGTTACTGTGGAAGCTCAAAATTTGTAGCCTACTGGTCAGAAGTGAGAGTAGCCCTGGATACCTAATTTGTAGGTAGTATTTGAAATGAGGGCAGTTTTGTGAAGGACTGGGCCCTTAACTTATAAAATTTGGCAAACTCATCTGTGGGCACCTCCCGTTAACATCATTTTTAATATAGGTGATATACACTTTGGGACCCTGTAGTAACAGTCAGACTGCTTGGCTCATGCATATAACTTTTACAATATTAATTCTGGATAATGTAAGATACCTACTACTTTTAGCTTCCAAACTTTAGGAGTATGGGCCACCTCCACTGGAGTCCTACCTCCTTCCTCAGCCCTCAAGGTAAGCTTCAGTCAGAGTCTCATCTTTATGTGCTTTCTATGGGAACCAGGCACACTTTCTGTGTCTTCTGGACTGAAGGGGACATATTCAAGTTCCAATTTGGGATATTCTGAGTTAAACAATATTGAACAGTTTTTATTTCATCAGGATCTCCTAGATTCTTAAATATACAAATATGTTGGAGATTTCTGAGAGTGTTTCATATTCCATGTTTTCTAAAATTACTTGACTATAAATATACTTTAAAAAGCAATATCCAATTCAAAAATTCCACAATACATCAAACTGAAAAAAAATATTCATCTCTTCTTAGTCATCTTTTTTTTTAAGTCTCTATGATTATGCAATTTTTGTTTATTGAAACTACCCAATAAAAGCCTTCAACTAATTGAAGAAATAAGTTATGCCCATTCTTAAATATCTTCTTTGGCCCATTTCTCGCTTGAAGTATTTTGAGTGGCTTCACTATTAAAGATTTTATCTTTTCTTAAATGAAATACAGATGTTACAATATTCACTTGTGCTTTGGCCAGTATAGGGTAGTGTAGTATTATCAATCTCTAATTCTATATAGTTTATATTATACATAATATATTATTCATTTATTAATAAAACATAATTATAATTGAATATCTATATATTAATTCTAGGATGAGATAATCTCTTTACCTTGTTGACTAATGAGCTTCTTTTTAACTAGAAAACTCTAGGCCCTTTATAGACATGGGCTAACAATCATTCTTCCATCCTTTTTCGGTGTGTGATACTTAAGTTACAACCACTAATTTGGCAACTGCTTTTGAAGACTTCAAAGTGCAGAGTCAAACTCATTTGGTAGATGAGAAAAAAATAAGTGATGGAATTTTAGTTGTCTAAGGCCATTTAACATATCACACTTGGTTCAATGATGAGATATTTCATCAGTGTATGACTTTTCATCTTAATTACATTTTATATTCCTGGAAGTCAAGAAACTATACTTTTTAACCTCATAATTTTAAATCTTATAATAATTATGAAGTACACATTTTACTTTAAAAAAATGTTGCCAATTATTAAATACAAATGAGTGGTCCTTTTTAAAAACAGAATCATAAAATGAATTGTAGATGTGGACAACTGCTAAGTTTATGTCCTAAACAACTAAATAGAGGATAATATAAAGTTAAGACTTCAAAGCCTGATGTATGTGTTGTTTTTATGTTTAATATATAAGCAGAATAATAGCACTGCTTTAAAGCCTTGGACCTCAAACCATCTACATTAGTCAATAGTGTGTCTAATTCTTAGTATTTGCACATACAATGGTTATACAAGTTCAATTACTTGTAGCTGGTAAAAAAAAAAAAAAGCATTCAATATGCTTGGTAACATCAAGATTAATAATAAATGTGTTTTTTAAATCTGTTTGGAGGGTATGCTCAGTTGTTATAATAATGCCTTAGCTACATTCTGCACCTATTTTTGTTTGGATTGTAAGCAAAAGATGGATGAGAACATGAATTAATTTTTGTGTATATGGAATCTAAGAAAGGACAATGTTAATTCTTATTAAGAAAAGTCTCAGAATTGTAATGAGTAGTGTGTGTTAGCAAATGAAAAAATACATATATAGGATCAGATTTATGGTTTTGATATCTTTTTGACTCAGCATTTTATAAATTTTCATCAATATTATGGATTGTCTCATCATTAATATAACAGGATGAGAGATATTTATCTCTAAAATTACATGGTCTTTTTTATTTTATATCAAAGACAATTTTCAGAAAATAAGGTATTCATGGTTAAAATTAAATGTTCATTAAAATACACCCAGAAATGTTTTTCTCTGGAATAAAAATGGTTAGAATCTATGTTATTCAGTTCCTTAGTCTTTCAGCCATTTTTCATAAAGTGTGACTGCTTTTATTCTGTAAAAATATCTTCAATGAAACAAGTAAAATATTCAAAATCATTTGATTCATCAGAAATTAAAATCTTTATACTGAGGTTTCCTGCTTCCAACTTGGCACCATACATTCACTATGGGTCTTTGTTTCTACTGATTATAACTAATGCTAAAAAGTAATTATCTCAGGAGACTAAAAAATATACAAGAGCAGGCAGATTGTGAGAGTCAAAATCAGGAAAACTACCTACAGAGGGGTGATTTTTTGTTTTGTTTCTGTTTTTTAGTGTGCATTCTCTTTTTTCTTGTGCCCTTGCCTTAAAGACATGGTCCAGTAGCACAGATGTATACGGTAGCAGCAAAATGAGAGGTACATCAAATTAAAAATAAATAAAGCCACAGGGAAACACCTGACTTATAGAGAATCAAAGCAAAGAATTACATCAAACTGTTCTTCACAAACCATGCGAGCAGAAAAAGAGTGAGGTGAAATATTTAAAATGTTGAAAGACAAAAACACCAACCTAGAATTCTGTAACCTGTGAAATTATCCTTCAAAAATGAAGGAGAAATAAGGACTTTCTCAGACAAACAAAAAATGAGGAAATTTTTGCCAGTAGAAATATTTTAAAAAGCTCTTCAGAAAGTAGACAAATAATATAGGTCTGTAACTCAGATCTACATAATGAAAAGGAGATCACAGGAGAATGAATAAGTAAAGATAAAATAAATTTATCTACCAAAGGCAATAAAAAGCCATTTAAAGGTTTCAGCAGGGATGTGACAAGATTATATTCTTCTTTTTAATGATTTACCTAACTGCTCTATGGAGCTGAGATTTTGAGAATTGGGATTTATAAGGCTGTGTTAGGAAGCTGTTTTATTTGCCCAGGCGAAAGAAAATGAGGTCTGGAATTAAGTCAATAGGAGTAGAATAGAACAAGGTTGGGATATTCCTATTTATTAAGAAGATTTTCAGTTGATCCTAATGTGCATCAAAGGTTGAAAACTCCTGTGCAAGAGATTGACAGCAGCCGGCAGATTGCCTGTGGTGAGAAGCTCAGCAAAGTAAAAACAAAGAAGAAATTTCGAAGAGTTTATCAGTCCAACTAAAAAGGAAATGAACCTGAGGTGCACTTGTGATGGCATTTTTAAACCACTTTCCCTTTCATTAAAAGCTGCAATTCTCAGCCCACTTAAGACTATGTCCCATCTGAGACAATAAGGAAGAAACTGTTGAGATAGAGCTGTGAGTTTGGGGTTTGAGTATAATCTTCCTGGGATTATAACAAGTGTGACAGCTGCTAGGCGTCCAGTGATATCTTGAGACACAAAGTTCTCAAGACAAGTTTCCTTAGGAAACTCCATTGAAGTTGCTTTGTATAATACACGTAAACAAAAACAAACTGCACATGATCTCTCTTTTCTAATCACCTACCAAGTATTTCTTCCTTCTTCTTCACTATAAAACTTTTTAAAACAGGAGTCTACATTTTCTGCTTTCACTTCATCTCCATGAACTTCTCAGCCCCCCAAATAAGGGTCCAGCCCTGACCTTGCAGTCATGTATTATCCTTTCTCTTAGCAGGTTGATTACAATCATGTAGTTTCAACTATAAACAAAGGCGATTCTCTTTTCTTTAGTAGTCCTGACCTTCTTCCAGAGACTAACTGCTATGAATCTTCAACTGTTCACTGAACTTCTCTTTCTAGGTATCTTGTTGGCATTTAAAATTCCATGGTATTATCAAATTGAATATATATATATATATCAAATTGAATATATATATATTGAATATATATTGAATATATATTGAATATATATTGAATATACATATATCAAATTGAATATATATATATATATATATATAAATGTCAAATCTGCTCCTCTATCAATGTCTTGGTTAATGGGATCTAGTCGGTCATTTGTGCTAGATACCTAGAGTTATTTTAACACCCTATCCCTCACCATTTTTTACCTTCACAATGTCAATAAATGATTTCTAAATTTAAAAAAATTAATAACATATGCCATGAAAATAATAAGCTTGAAAAATGAAAAGGTAATGGCAATTAAACATTAAATTTCCAAAATTATTATACTTAGTACTATTAAGGTAACATAAGAAAATTGTTTTCTATTATTTCTTTTGCCAAGAACATTTCTGTGTGTGTGTGTGTGTGTGTGTGTGTGTGTGTGTGTGTGTGGTGAGATACTCAAATCAAAGTTAATTCTGTAAGATGATTTTAAAATATATTTTATAATTATCATGACATCCTGGCTGTTCCAAATCCTGTAAAAGGGTGTAGTGTATAAAATGCTATGGGAATTGCCAAATTTTCTTTTATTCCTCAGTATATTTGTTGTTGGCATTGAGTGTGAATCAGAAGGCAAACTAAATTTGTATTTGTTTTAAAAATATTTCTCTTTTTCTTCATAGTAAAATGAAAACAACTATACTCCTATCTCCTTAACCTTTAATCTAAGGCAAAATTTGCTACCAGTCTTTGTTGATGAATCTATTCAGGTTTAAAAGAAAAAATAAACTAAAATCTGTATTTACTTCAACTGTGTCTATGTCCTTATCCTGAGCCTTGTTCCCATTTTATAATGATGATATCAGGAGACTTGAATAACCTGAGGACACTGAGGGAAATATTCAGAGATTAAGTATCTCAGCTTTTACAGGCATTTATGAATCTATCACTGCCCATTCCTGGGTGGCTTGCTGAAAATGTACCATGTCTGCAGCACTGTCCTTTCATTCAAAGTAGAAGCAAATGAATAGTTGCTGCTCCATAAAGCTTAATATCCAAGTGAGGCAATCCCAGATCTATTTCAGACTCTACATCCAAGGTGATCTCTGGGAATTGTTGATTGAATAACTATGGCATGTTGTACATCATTTTTATTAATAAGGGAGAAGTCATCTATGTGGCATCAGTAGTTTTACCCTGTAATTTGCTTTGAAACTGTTTAAAATAAGCATACAAATTCTGTTACATATTTATTCAAATTATTTTCTGAAATATGATTCTTCCTCTCATTATCTCCCAACCCCGACATCAAAACTTTTGATGTGTCTTTGCATTATTCTTTTAAAATGGTGACCTCAAATCTCAGTATGAGATTTACAATACTTTTACAATACTTTTATTCAATCTGTCATAGCAGTCTTTGGTGATAACTGAATTTTCTCTAGGGTTCTTGTTTGAGTTAGTATTATTATATGAATATATTTCTGAAGAACATAAATTTACTATTTTTCTACCATAATATAGTCATTAATATATAGCTCCTAAATATACAAGTATGTAGTCTTTTTACAACCAGAGTTTCCTTTAATTCACTTATGGAGGGCATGTGCCATGTAGTCTAGGCCATAGGTAAACAAAATCTTTGCCCTCATTGAATTTATATCCTAATATGGAGAAAATGAAAAAAAAATAATACTTTCTATATCAGACAACTATAATCGTTATAGAAAAAAAGCACAGTGAGGGAAAGGGATAAGTTTTATGGAACCCTCTCTGAGGGGATCATAAATTAGTACAAGGCAGAAAGTTAGGAAAATCCATAGAAAAATATCACATAACGGTACTGAAGATAGAGAAAAAACAGATACAAATCCAAAAAACAGGCATGAAGCATGACTTCCAGGAAGGACATCAATAGGAAATGAGTTTGGGACACAGATGTATTCATTAGGCATTGCTGCAGAATTAGTCACTCTAAAATTTGAATAGCCTCAAAAAACCACCATTTATCATTTTACATAAGTCTATAGGCCTAGGTCATTCAGTCTCTGTTGGGCTTGATTAGACTTCTGCTGTCACCTGGGGGCTGTTGATTTAGGATGGTCTCCCCCAGGACGGTTTGCATGGCAGAGGTTCAGGTCCAAGAAAAAGAACAAAACTTGCAGTATCTGCTGTGTCCTAGGTGTGAAACTGTCAGACACTCTTTTCGCAGCCTTGTAGTGAGTAAAGTAAAAAGACCAGTCCAGGTTTTTTGATAAGGAAATAGACTATTACTGTTTGGGAAGATCTGTCAAGCATTACAAAATAAGAAATAAAACACTAAGGATATTTTGGAATCAGTCAAACACAGCAAGAACCAATTCATTTAGATCCCGCAGACCATGAGATTAAGATTTTTTATTGTGTATATGATGAAAAATTACTATGATTTTGAACACACAAGGGAATGATCTTATTTGTTTTAGTAATAGTACTCTGACGAATGGATAAATAATTTTAGGCAAGGTGAAGGGGGGTGGGGGAGAGATCAGAAATGAGGCTTTTTTAGTAGCCTAGGTGAAAAGGATAGGAGCATAGACTGGTGTTAACAGTGAAGATAGTGAAACTGTTTTGGTTTGGGTTGTATATTGATATTAGCACTGACACAATCTGTTGAATGACTGTGAGGGAGTTAGGAGTCAAAATTGTCTGTTAGGATTTTGGATTGAAATTTTTTAAAAGTAAGTTTTTTTTCAGTTTGGATACTTTTATCTTATTTCTTAATTATAACAATTTTGCTCCTCATTCCAATCAGTGAGCTGATTCTAATTGAGTTATTTATGGTTTGTGAAGGATAAACAGCTCCATTTTTAGAAAACTACATTTTATAGAATCAGTTTTATAATTTTGGAGTAATAACTGGTGTTAGAGATTTTGAAGATGATATTGAATACTTATTACATTGATGTTGAGAAAATAGAATAAAAAATTCTCCTGGAACAGTTTTAATGTTTTTTTTGTTTGTTTGCTTGTTTCATCTCAAGGCCCTTTACATTCCTAAAAAATTTGAGGAACCCCAAAAGTATTTTGTTTATGTGGATTGGATATATCAATATTTACATAAAAGATATTAATACTAAGCATGTTGAAATATTTAGTTAATTTAAAATTAACATTAATGTTAACATAAATATTTATGGAAATGGCTACAATTCTACATTGCTGAAAATGTAATAAGAAATATGATAATGTGTTACATCTTTGCAAATCTCTTTAATGTCTACCTTAATAGAAGATAGCTGGATTCTCACATCTCATTTTACATGCAATCTATTGCAAAAGGTTGTTTTGGTTTAAGTATGTAAAATTGGGAAAGGAAGACATCAAAGACTCCTGACAGGGTCTCACAAACCTCAGAGGTCAGACTCCAATTTGAGAAGTGCTATCCTAGAATCACCGTTCTAGGAAATTGACTAGTTGGTCAACTTTTCTGAGAACATCTTACTTTTACTAGAGACCTTAAATACAGAGCATCTCATATTTTAGTCTTCAGGACACACTTAATAGTTGTTGGCATGGAAAAGGGATGTTTGAAGGATGGCATTGTGCATGATTAACTTCTTTAAATGTGTGAAATATAATATTGGAATGATATATCATATCATGTATTGCTTTAGTCTTTTATTATGATATACAACTATATTTAATTTTTCTGCATATCAGAAAAAGAATACCAATTACTGCGAATACAAGTAGAGAATACTAAGAAATTTATCCACAGTAAAGATTAATTAGAAATACATATGTGCACAGAAATTTTATTGGCTCTAAACTGTAATTTTTATATTTCCAAATTTCCATTTCATATATGTAAAAATTAATATCTGTCATCTATTCACATATTTAAATATTGTAATAGCTATTCCAAAGAATTCTGCTTAAACATTTTTTCTATGAAAATCACTTCTATGAAAATCACTTTGTGATTTAAATTAATTATATAATTAATTAGATCACATTATTAATCACATCCATGTGATTAATAATTAATAACAATAAATTATTTAATCACATTAACCACTTATAAATAAGAGTAGAAAAATGCTAAGTCATAGTGCTTTTTTATGTTTTAATGTTTAAAGAGAGAAGAAAAAAATTATAAATCACTTTTAATTTGGGATTGTTAAGCTTAGGCGAGAAGTCTTGAACAAAATTGATAATAGATCACTTAATCAGAAGGGAAGTAAATTAGTTTACCTGTCTTTGTCCCCCTGTTTGAAAAAAACACTAGTATTTGACAAACTACCTTTCAGAAATATTTAAATATAAATCCAGAAATCAAGATAGATTCAATGTTGTCTTGTAAAAACTGGATTTATTTATTTTTATGACAGCAATCTGTTTTTAATATAAAAATTTTTAGTGAAAAGTATTAAGAAATTATAATCTTATTAGTACAGTGCATATACACTTAACTTTTAAATGCCAGTTACGTGAGAAAATGTTTTGGTTCTATCTTTACTGTTTATTAGCCTACAATATCTTTAACAAATTTAACCACTTTAAATTTAGTTTGTTTTGCATTTTTAATCTGGGAAACTAGGAATAAACTTTTCTTCCTCACCTATAACATGGAGTCATTATTCAAATTATTTTAATTTCATTAAACAAAAAGAAGACATGGCTGGAAAAAAAATAAACTTGTTAAAAGCTATTTCCAAATGTAGAACTATATTTGAAAAACCATTCCAGGTGATGCAATGATGATTACATTTACATCTATTGGGATATTAGTAGATGAGAGTGAAGGGGAATCAGTTGTCATAAAAGCAAATTGGTATCTTTTCTAGGGCATTCCTCCACAGTAAACATAAAACTATTTTCACATGGAAGCATGATGAAATTTCATTTGAATAGAGAGGAGACACACATAATGGAACTAGTGCATCCTAAGATGGAGGCAGAGAGGAGAGGTGATATGTAACTCATAACGACATTTTCTTTTCATTTTGGAAGATTTCATGATCTAAAGGAATCTATCAGGCTGGGTTTGAATTTGAGCTGACAAATGAATTAATTTATCAGAGACTTTTCTTTAAGATCAAGGCTGAACTCATATTTCATTACTACAAGAGCTGTGGAGAAGAAAGTGGCCACTAAGTCAAGCTCTGGATGGTTGTGGTAGCAAGTGATGCTCTGTTTTGTGGTCTGAAGTGTCCATGAGCTCATCAATACTTGTAACTTCCCCAAGAGTTTTTCCCAGCAAACCTTGAAATTAGGACAATAATGATGTAGACAACTACTTGGGGATGAGAGAGGAAATAAACTAAATGACATGGCTTCTTAAAATAGTAATTTAGTTAATTACCATAATTACAAGGTCATATTCTACCATTTATTTAGACTAAGTTTATGTTCATTTAGGCCTAACTCTTAGAAACTGTAAAGACTACTAGAGTTATCACCTCAACCTGTCAAAGGAATAATATGGGAAAAGAAATGCTTCATTAAATTTCAGGGTAAAGATTATTATTGTTGCTATAATATCACCATTGTCTGAACATCTTTCTATTATTATGTTCTCCCAAGTTTTTACTGTTATCATTCTTTCCTGGGCACACAGTCATCAAGACCTAAATAATCGTATCATAAGCAGAAATAACCAAAGATCTAAGAGGTATAATTTTAAGCAACAATATTCAAAACACTTTAGGTCAACATACAAGGATTCTTGAAGTTACGGTGTGCTTTCCAGAAGCACACTGCTATATTTTTCTTTAAAAGCAGATTCATGAGACCCTTATTAACATTTCCAAGAGTTCGTTTCCTGGGATGGCTTAAGAATCTTTGATACAAGCACAATATGGGCTATGTGCTTAGAATTGTAAGTTTATTCTTAGTTGAGCCTGATGTGAAAGGGAAACAAAAATCACATAATATAGGTATAGGTATATTTATAGGAATAGGACTTAAATGTAAATTGAAAACATTATCATTATTAAAGAAAACCCAACAGGCAAAAAAAAAAAAAAAAAAAGTGGGCAAAAGTAGAATTCAAATTGAGGCTTGATGGTTAGAAGAATCTGGTCCCAGAAAAATGGGAAAGAATTCAAGGAGAATTTACCTCCATTTTTTCATGAAAATGAATGTCTAAATCCATAAAAAAAAAAAAGAGAGAGAGAGAGAGAGAGAGAAAGAGAGAGAGAGAGAGAGAGAGAGGGAGGGAGGGAGGGAGAGAGAGAGAGAATATGCAAAATACAGAAAATATATTTGAGAAATCCAATCAGGAAGAGAAAATATAATTTTAAAAAACAGAAGCAGATTCACATTTTGTGATTTATTTCATAAACAAATTGAATGTAATATGTATTCAGTAAATCATTTTGTTCACAAATATAAACTGATAAAAGAATGTGTTGGAATAAGGTTGCAGAGCTATGAAAGCAAAATAAGAACCAACCCAATACCATTATAGTACTAATGAACAATTCAGAAATAAAGGACAATAAATAGTGTATTTAAAATAAAGCTAACAGAATGGAAGAAATGACTTTAATATGATCATATTAAAATCCAGGAATAAGAAATAATTTTGATTATAGTTATAAGAGGTAATATACATAGTACAGAGGACTAAAAAGAAAGTACACTAAAATCTTAAACTTAAGAACATTTTATACATTCACTGCCAAATGTAACCACCCACCCACCAGATCAAGATAAAGAGCATCTCTAGCATCAGAGAAAGTTCCTTTCTGCCTGAAAAAAAAAAAAAAATGTTATTTACCTCTGCTGTGTTAGCAAAAAGAATGACTGGAGTTAAAGCTAACCCAGCACTGAAGCAAGTCAAACAGCCATAGGTATAGTTTAAACGAAGTCCACACCTGACTTGATCCTGTTGCTTGGGTGTGGCTCTCTTGGAATTTTGATTGGCATGAGATTCACTTCTGTCCTTTGCAGTTTAGTTCTTCAGCCTCCCACATAATGTGGCAAGTGTCTTGAGTGGGAGAGCAGTGGTGCATTTGATGTAAGCTCTTTTCTCCAAAGGGACTTTTCTGGTAAGAAAAGACTAAGCAGGCTTCATCTACCTTCCTGATATAGACAAGGTTCTTCCTGGTAGTTCTCTGTCCCCTGAGCTCTGAAAATTTTAATTCACAGAGACTTCAAGTTGAGCACTTCATGTAGCTTTAGGTCCCTGTGGGTTCAAAATCTGGCAGATATCTTTTATTTGTTTGCTGAAACTCCCACACTCTAGAGGAACTTTGCTTCCTAAATCTCTCATCTGCCCCGAGCTCATTAAAACCTTTGTGGTTTCTCTTTCTCTTATAACTTTTATCTGCCTAAATTAGTGCATTGCAACTAAGGAGTATTTTGCACTCTACTTCCATTCCTCTTTCCCATATTTGTCCATGTTTTGTGTGTTTTTAGGGCCATTTTCCTTTCACAGCCTTCTAATCACGCACTTGGATAAATATAATGATGCATATTCTATCTATAACCTATTAGCTTCCAACCATTAATTGGGAAAATTATAACTAGAAAACTGCAAATTACTTATCTTATTCAGTAGCAAGGTAGAAAGGTGTTTGATTGCTAAGCAACAAGCTCGTATTAATGAAGCTCTTTAATGGTGTGTGTAAAGCAGATGACAGCTCAGGTCCTAAAGTATCGTTTCCATATGTACATCTTGACAGGACGTTTTCTAAATTAGCTCTTTATTTATTTAGATATGAATTATGTAAGAGTCAATAAGAAAAGTTTACAGGATGCTAGGTATAGATTTCTAGATAAGTCAAATTTTTGGTTAAAGGAATTTCTTTTTAATGAGATCACTATATATCTATATCTGTGATATGACTGTTTCGCTGAATGAGTTTGGGCAACGTTACTCCCTCTGTGGGTAAAATCTAGATACCCGACATTTGAGTGAACAAGCTCACTTTACTTTATTACATGATAAAAATCATGAAATAATATGTATTTACAATGATTAAAATATTAGAGATTTCTTTAGGGAAAGATTTTTTTTTTTCCCAGAGAAGCTGGATTTCCAAATTTAAGTCAGTGATTGAGGCTTTATTATCATGTAATATAGTTAAATATTGTTTGAAGTTTTTCATTTATTAAAACAAAATAGAATATCCCATAGCTTTTCATGGTGTCTAAAAGCTGAGCACTGTTAATTACATGCTGGCAGTTCATTGGAGATGTGGAGATGAGGACATTCAATTTGCACTTTGTAATAATCTACATTCCAAGGTAGTATAGGGAGAGATGAAATAGATATTTTTTTATAAAAACTCTATTAGCTAAAACACTTTAATATCACATTATTGTTACATCATAGGAAATGGAGTTGAGTGGTGAGTCTTTTGTTTGTTTGTTTGTTTCTTTTTTTTTTTTTTTTTTTGGTAATCAGTGGCATATGAAATGGTCTTACTTCAAGAACTTCCTAACATGATACTTCTTTACTGTTCACACTACGTTTCTTTCCTTATGCCCACACATATGCCCATACATTCCCACTTTAAGTATGGAATTGCATTAGAAAATAGTAGCACAATTTTATATAAATAAAAAATATTACAACACCTAGAACTATAGTTATATTTTAAAATACTCAGATGAGTGGAATCCATCCATATAAATTTCAGTACCTGAAATATGCATCTTGTACTTCTTACTGTTTTTATTAATTATATATAAAGACAAAGTTCAATTATGTGACAAACTTTGTGATCTTGATAATCAATGAGGTTTTTTGTTATATCATCCTTCAACATTACTATAGTTTTACAACTAAGCTGAATGTGAGGTCTTTCTCATGCTTTAAGAACATAGTGGCATCCTGACCTCAGGGACCTTTCTAAAGCTTCCAACTTTTATTCTCCAGCTACTGAGTCATTTCCCCAGGAGAGGAAATGGAATTCTTCCTGACTCAACTCATCTCGTGAAGAGTTAATTCAATTGCTTATTCATACATTCTATTCCTGTCATGGGAGTGGGGCGAGGTTTTAAATTATCCACGCCACATAAAAGTTATGAAAGTTCTTGAGACTTGCAAGTATGTCTGCCTGCAAATGATCAGAAATTGACTACACACTGTGAAATGATATGAAAATACAGGATTAGACTTGCAGGTCGAATCTCTGTTTATTTTGAGGGCTTAACTGCCATTGAGATGAAGATGTCATTTGAGTTTGGTTTTGTGCCCTAAAATTAGCAATGTTCCTCCTTGGCATTTTTATCCTGAAAGATGTTAATTGTTCTTCAAGCACTTTGTTTAATTTCTGTGAGGTTTGCTATTCTGAATGTCATCTGTCTTCCTGAGGTCCTGTCAGTGATCTATGAGGCAGCTGATTGTTCCTGTCAGCCTACCTTAAAGATCCAATGAAAATGAACACCTCTGAAACTGCACTCAAGCAATGCTGGCGTCTGATGTGTTCATTTTCACGCCCCTCTTTGGCTACACTCTATTACTTTCATCTTATGTGCTATTTTGTAATGTGACCTTAGTCATAAAAAAAAAAAAAAAGAAAAAAACTACTTGAATTTTAAGTGGTAGTTGAGAGAAAGCAATGCTGTGAAAAAGGAGAAAAAAAGGAAAATAGGTTTTCAGTTTAAGGTATTGCTTGTTATACACAAGAGTGTTAATCACAGCCGAAATGAAACTTTCAAACCTCAACAACATAATACATCAGTACCCTTGAGTCTCTGGTGAGGAAAATGTATTTTTTATTTTATAGAAAACACAACTTCTTTGATAACCTTGTTTTTTGTTGTTGTATAAAATATGATTTTATATATTTTATTTAGTTTCCAATTAACTTAGCTTACTGTAGTGTTATAGTGTTTTAAATGAAATAAGTACATGATATTAAGAATATTGTCACCTCTAAATAAGGGATTGTATAAAAACAAATGTTCGAAATGTTCCAGTTGATTTTCTAAAATTTTTTGAAGGGCTTACTGCTGACTAGCATGTGCATTAAAATTTGAAAATTTTCTCTTAATTATGTCCATTCTTTGTATTAAATGTATACCCTGCTAACATCTGCTCAAAGAATTTATGAAGCTGAAATGCTTAAGTAATTTACTAAAAGTATTTTTGTCTTTGTATTTGCCTCTCCAGTATTCTACTACTATAGTTGTTTTTAGGCTTCAATGCTTCAGGAATTTTTTTGGCAGGACAGATTGCAGATGTAGTACAAAGTCAAAGATTGACCTCTATTTCATAAAAGCCAAATCCCATTGAGAAAATGAAGCCTGCTGGGTCTAAGAAAGGAGACAGAAAAAGAAAGTCCTTGAGGTCAAGGGGATAGAAAGGGATTAGATTTTAAGACGCTAGGGAAAGGAAAGTTGCCTAAGATCTGGGCCTGCTTTCTCATAGAGGTGGGAGGAAGAAAGACTTCAGATGCAAATGAAATAAGGAGCACTCAGAACCAATTAGGCAAAGGAAAATCCATCCTCATCTAAGAATATTATGTCCCTGGATGACATGGAAGGCAACTTGAAGGAGCCACAGTAACAATCAAAGAATCAAGTCTCCCCCACTGAAATGGAAGCCTGTAAGGTTTTGTACAATCTCATGGAATGTGAAAGGCAAAATATGGCTGTCTTAATTCATTTGGGCTACGTAACAAAATACCATAGCCTAGGTAGTTTATAACAATGAGCATTTATTTCTCACAGTTCTGTAGGCTGGAAAGTCTGAGATCAAGGTGCCTGCAGATTTTGTGTCTTGTAATAGGCCTGCTGGGTGGCCCCCTCACTGTAACCTCACATCGTGGAGAGGCCAGAGGAACTCCCTGGAGCCTCTTTGTGGGTAATAATCTCATTCTTGAGGAACACCTCCCAAAGGTCCCATCTCCTAACATCATCACTTTTGGGGGTGGGTACAATTTCAACATATGAATTGGGGGAACAGGACATAAAAATTTAGACCATAACAATGACCTTTGGTTTTAAATCAAGTAAATTTAGGCACTAATGAAATGCAATGAAATGTGGTATTTCTGACATCTTAATATAGCTAGATATAGAGATAGAGAAAGAAAAATTATTTATGTTAAGATATATTTCTATACCATTTTTCATTTCAATTACATGTAACATCTTAAGTTAATGTAAATAAATGATCCCAAATCACTTTAGATGTTCTAAAGACACAATACAATAAAATTCTATGATTCTAGTTACTTTTGAATTGTAAACTAATGTTTATTTTTTTTTATAAACATTTATAGTGGAAATGTTTGAGGCTAGTAATAAATTATCCAGAGAGAAAATGTCACCAGAAGTCCTTGAGATAAGACACAAAATAAAGTTGACTTTAGTAACTCGTCTACTTTCCCTCCTGTAGCTATCATATCTTCCCTGAGACCCATAGCATTAGCTATAGCTAATATCATTCCATTAGGATTTTCTCCCAGAGAACATTTTCTCACCTGACTTTAGACTCAGAACAATAGTATGAAAGCTTTATAGTATATATTATAAAAGCAAGAAAGTACTTTTTGGTTTGTGTTTTGTTGCCAATCTAAAGAGGAGTGTGCAAGTGTCACATACATATAAATTATAATGATTTACCTCTATAATTTAGTTCGGTTCTGTTCCTGTTATTTTTTTTTTCTATTATTTCTTCCTCACTAACCCTGTTGGAAGTTTCTGACCAAAATTTCTTGCTATACCCACAGCTGACATTCTGAATTTCTATCCTTCCTCTTAGCAGGAATATTTTATCCTACAGCTGTATCAAAAAGCTCAACCTCATTACCCTTTATTCAGTCTTCAACACCTAGCCTAAAATCAAATGGCATTAGCTCTGGTGTAAGTTAGGGCAAAGCAAAATATGAATATGGACTGACTTGAAAAACTGACTTTGAACTTGGAAAGCTGGTGACTTGACACACATAGTTGTTACCTTGAACACAAGCTTGAAATGCATCAGAAAGGTCAATTTAATTCTGGAAATTGAACCCAGGGTAAGGAATCAAACAAGAAAATTCTTATATACAGGAAATGTTAAGAGGTAGTTGATAACAGAGTGTAGCTTGTATATATTTAAAAATAACTCAAAAAAGTATAATGATTCATACTGTCAGATTTTATATTGTACACCTTTTATGTGATTCTTCCTACTGTGAAACGTTAAGATATCTGCTGGCATGAGATCTATTATGATAACATAAAAAATATATTTAAAATTTTTAAATTACTGTGAAGTTCTCCATAATGTTATAATTTAGGTTGAGTTTTGGTATTCAGATGTTACTGGGCCCAAGTAACCAGGAATGTCAAAAGTCCATATAATACCCTTCCAGAGCTTTCCAAAATATGCTATACGGATGCACACAGGAAAATGAAATTTATATCAAATAATTGTTTGTTAAAATTAACAAAAAGCTATTCATTCTAATTTATTAATAGCTCTTTATTAAGTCTGATAAAATGTTCATTCAGGGTTACCTAGTGAAAGAACTATCAGAGCGAGAAAGAAGGAAAGAGGGAGGGAAAAAGAGGTAGGAATGAAGTAAAGTAGAATGAGAATCCTCACATATTGCATCTGCATGGAGTAAGACAAAATAAAACAAACAAACAAAAACACCTGTACTTCATTAGAGGCTGTCTAGGTCTGAATAAGGACAGCAAAGAGCAAGATTATCCACTATGGCCGTATATTTAATTAAATTGTGCCCTGAACTCAGAACCAATAGATAAGTAAATGAGCAGAGTTGGGTTTCTCCTTACCTTAGATTTAAGAATTAGGTAACAATGGAAACGAAGTTCTCCGTTTAAAATTTAAACTGACAAATTTCAAATGTAAGTTGTGTTTTGCTAATTATGGACAACAAATAAAAGATTTCAAATATCTAACTAGAAATGTTCCTTGACTTAGGATAGGGTTATGTCCTGCAAATTCATTATAAGTTTTATATATCATAAGTCAAAACTGCATTTAATACACCTAACCTACCGAACATCATAACTTAACCAAGCCTACCTTAAACATACTCAGAACACTTGCATTAGCCTATAGTTTGGCAGTTATCTTGAGTCTCATCTCAAAAGTAATTGCCTTCCTCTTTTTCTTATCACGAGAAGCAGGAGACATAAATGAGAGAGAATTCTGTAGACTTGATATGATGTGGAAACACAAACATAATTTCCAAAATTACACTGACAACACAGTACACTGTAGAGTATTAGTGGTTCTTTCTGGTAATCACTTGGCTGACTGGGAGTTTTGGCTCACTGCCACTGCCCAGCATCCCTCTAAAGTACCATAGCACCTGTCACTAGCCCAGGAAAAGATTAACATTCAAAATTCAAAATATGGTTTCTAGAGAATGCATTGAGAAATATATCAAATTGTCATAAATCAGGGACCTTCTGTATATAGATTAGAATGTCCTATACTATACCAAATTTACCATAGAGAAGACATATTGTATTCATTTTCTGTGGTTTATTCAAATTTTACAAAGAGGGGTAAGCATTGTTTACTTCTAAACCCCAGGAAAGAGAACACAAGAGGCAGAAAAAGGTGATAACTTTGCAAGCAGTATCTATGTAACGTATGTAGTGGCCAAGTCAAAGCAGTACTTGAACATCTGTGGCAGACATAGCTCTCCTGTGAGACACTCGACTCACAAATCCATTCTATGTTTACAGCACATGCTTTTGATTCTTTCCTTACAGTTTTCTTTAGTAGAAGAATACGCCTCTTTTTTTTTTTTTTTCATTTTTACATTTCCCTACTTTGAAATAGATAATATTTTATTTTGTGTTTCGCTAACATTGTGAGAAAAAAACAAAAGCATGTTGTCCAGTCAGCAGTGGTAATTCTCACTTCAAGAAAAGGCATTGTTTGTAATTAGATGAGCATCTTTGTGAGTTGCCTTTTTTCTTTCTTTCTTTCTTTTTTTAATACCAGCAAATATATACTTGCCCTGGGTCTGCAAGACAGAAGGGCAAACTTTGAACTCAGTAGCTATCACAAAGGTCAACCTTAAGTTGTGAGATAACTTGGTGTATTAGTTTTCTATCAATGCTGTAACGAATTATCATTAACTTAGCAGCTTGAAGAACACGCATTTATCATCTTAAGGTTATGGAGGTCAGAAGTCTGAAACAAATGTCCCTGTTCTAAAATTAATGTGTGGTCAGGTCTGTGTTCCTTGTGGTAGTTCTTGGGAAAAATGATTTTGTTGCCTCCATTGGCTTCTAGAAGTCACTTGCATCCCTCTTCCACTGTCTTTGAAACCAAAAATAGGACACCATGATTTTCTTACACTGCCTCTCTCTCTTGCCTCCATCTTCCATTCATAAAGATCCTTGTGATTAAATTGGTGTTGACTTCATTAAGTCAACATTTGTTAGGTGCAGAAAAGGGTACCAGATAGTGAGCCTCAGTTCAACAAAAGACCACAAAAGAAATTAAAGTACAGAAGTTGATTACTCATAGATCCTGGAATAGATACATGGCATGTCTCAAGGGACCACATGGGGATTTCAAGGCACACACAGAAAGAGGCAAGACCTGGGGCATGTGGGTGGAGTGCTCTGGGGTTCCCAGGCTAAAGGTCAGATTGGTCAATCCAAACCAAAAAGGGTTCAGTAAATTCTACGGGGGTTTCATCTAAGGGGCACTCAAGGGAAAGGTCCCGAGAGGCAGAGAGGACATTGATCACAAGGCTATTGGGGAAGTCATATCAGAATTTATGTATGCTTGTGACTTTAAGGTCTGTTATCTAGGGTATGGACTCACAAGAGGGGGGCTAGTGTCAGTTTAAGGACCCTCTGTCCAGGCCACTTGGCCAAATAAATAGATGCCAAGGCAAAAGTACCGTGGAGTAGTTTATTAGCTAAGCTCTCAAAGCCAGAGTACTCACCTTATCTCAGAGTCAGCATTTTGATTAGCATCTGCAGCCTTAATTCCCCTTTGCCAGGTAACTTTACATAATCGTAGGTTGTAGAAACTAGGACTGTGTATCTTTAGGGGGCCTTGTCTACTCAAACTCTACCAGAGAACAAACACATTCATGTTAATATACATGTTAATGTATCAAGGCGATCTGCAGTTCATCGACAATGAGAAATCCAGGTCTAGATAACAATGTTCCTTTAACTATGGTATATTCTTTAAAATCATAAGCTTAGATTAAAAATACCTAATTTAAAATTCATTTTTCTACCTATGAAGTGTTTTTTAGCGTCTCTAAACCTTAGTCACCTTATAAGTAAAATAGGCTTATTAATTACTTACTTATATGGATTGTTGAAAAGATTAAATGTAGCAATCCACAAAAAAATGCTTATAACATCCAACAAGTTTCAGTGATTTGTATCATTGCTTCTTCTGTAGGACCATGATGTAGCTGAAAATGGATAAATCCTGGAATTTAAACTCCTGTTTAAATGTTTACTAGCTGTGGGAATTTGGGCAAATTGAGTGCCCATTCCGAACCTATGTTTTCTCTTGTTAAAACAGAATATTAATGCTTATCTGAGAGTCTTTTAATAAGGAATATTCTTAAGTGTTTTTAATATGACACTTCTTAAAGCATACTTTATAATGGTAAATAATATAAATGCATACTACTATTATTATTTTCTATACTAATGATAACCTCTAGGTTCTAATCTGTTTTACATCAAATGGAGTTAAAGTTAAGAGAAGCACAGGCACTTAGTCTAAACCATGGCCATGGCCACTGAAAGTCAAATTGGGGCACTTTCACAGTATAGAGTCCAGACATCTGGCTCATATTTTTCAGAATCCTCAATGGATAGAATGTGTTACAGCAGATAACGATATAAAAAATTTATATTTTTTCATACATGAGAGGAAATGACCTTCATAACTTACCTGTAGCTTCATTTCTTATTACTTATGAGTCACTCAGTAAATGATAAGAATAAATTATATTGTTCGATTGCCCTTTGTTATAAATTCCCATTGTAAAAGGATATTTTTTATTGTCCTGACATATTTGCAACAATAATATGTTTCTAGGCTATAAATATTGATAGAGATGTGTGTGTTTGCACTTTGAATAGTTGATAAGTTTCACAAACACCTATAGAATGAACATTAGCAGTTCTAGGAAGCTTTACTTATTCCCCAAAGGACAGTTTATGCTGCAGGGGTTTAAAAAGTATCTTTCATTAAATGAGTTGTTTCCACTAAGCAATTATTTAATTTTAACTGATTTTTAACTGAGTTTGAACTTTATCCTGAATATTAATCATTGAGGGAAACTTACAGACATGCCACATTATATAATCCCTTGAGTGAGAAAAATGTTTTAAAATTTAATCTAGATTTAAATAAAGAGATTTTTATTTAGAAGGATCTCATTATTAATGAACATTTGTCTTTAGCCAAAATGTGATGGAAAAGTAGATATACTGCATAACCTCAGAAGGATTTGGTTATTTGATACATGCAAAAAATAAGCAGGTTGGAATGGATGAAAGGATTAGAGAAGATAAACTGAGTAGACATTTTTCACATCATAATGGCTGTTATCTATTTTTAAATAAATGCAACATTTTTGCAATCTTTTAAAATGAAATTCTGTAAATGTCTATCTGTTCATTTAAGTGGCCAAGTAGAGCTTATTAAAAAGCAGATGCACATCTCTCTTTGGTTAAACTTTTAATGTTTTAGGGATTTGAACACTTTATCTTTCTAACAAATCTCATCTCCTTCTTATGCCTCTCTTTCCATCATTTATCCCAATAGCTTAAACAAACAAACAGAACAACTTACTTGCATTTTCTGCACCTTTGTGAACTCACTGTTGCTTCCCAACTTACATAACTTTTTCTGTCAGAAACATTATTTATGAAACTATACTTGAAAGGTAGTTCAAATATTTCCCTGCATAATCTAAAAGTCTACCACTTAAATTTAGCAGACTGTCAAGGCATGAATACTTAGAATATTTTAAATTGGCACCCCATAGAATTACTTGTAATGCATTTCAATCTCAGTCTGTATTAAAAAACATTAAACGATACACCTTTGTTAAGATAGCCACTTTAATTATTACAAACATTTTTTTTTCATTCTAAAGTGTCCTGCCTGCTTTAACCATTTGAAAACTTCGCAAAGTTTCAGTATCCTTTCCTGAGTGGTTTTTTTTTTTTTTTTTTACCTTTTAAAAACTAAAATTAATATTTAAATATTAACCATTAAATAAAATCTAATTTGGGGCTAATTTCTATTTAAGACTTCAGACATTTATTTTAAACTCTATACATTATAAACTTATCTCTTCTCCCTTTTGCTATTTGTTATGGGTGGACAATTTTCCAGTAAGTCAGTATTAAATATTTACTTCTGATTCTGTTAACCAGGGTGTGGTAATCTGATCAAGGATTCTGTTAACCAGGGTGTGGTAATCTGATCAAGGAGATGCTGTTAACCAGGGTAATCTGATCAAGGATATGCTAAAGGCCAACTGTTAACCAGGGTGTGATGATCTGCTCAGGGATGTGCTGGTAGCTATATAAACTGCCTCTTCTGGGAGCTCGAATCTGATCTCTTCTAACTCTGCATGGTGGAGAGTCAGTCGCCGGCCAGCTAATAAAGGCTTACAATTCATCTCAATTGGCTCCATGGGTCTTGGATTTGATCGTACCACAACATATTCTACCCACAATTTCTTTTTATTATTACTTTAAGTTTTTCTTGGAATATGCTATGCGTATTTTTAAGCTGCCCTCCACTTTTTTTTCCCGCAATGGCAGAAAACTGATATATGTGTCAATCAGCCTGAGTAGTTTCAATTATAAAATAGAAATTGAGTTATTTTTTAATTTTTCCCGTTCATTAAATATTTTTGAAATATATAATATCCCAGGAGTTGTGGGAAATACATAAGTATGACAAGTTTGGAAAGAGATAAAACTCAGCTGAATGTGGAAAAGGGATAAAATTGTGTTACTTCTTTCAAGGGAACTTTGCTTGACAGATTTTACGTATTGTCCCTGAAAACCTGTGATGTGTGAACTACAGCCTTCTATGCTTCTTCACATATTTAACCTAGAAAAGTGATGTTATTAACAGCTCTATTTGAGGAAGCTAGCTAGCCCTGAGGTATACTTCTAAGACAAATATCATTTGAGGTTCTGTTTATCATGGCATAGGGGACACTTGATGAAACTTTAATAGGGCAATTCTACAATCAAGTAGACCTTTCCCTTCCCCATTGAAGGAGGTTTAGGTTCATTATCGTGGAGAAGCCCGGTTAAGAAAGGCAGCTGCTACACATCCAGAGGCTCACCATCATTCTGTCAAAGGTAATATCAGAAAGTTAAAAGGGAACCCAGCAAGCATTTTTCCCAATATCACTTTGCAGAAAATGGTAAAAATTTTAATTCTTGCTGTGAGCTTTGTTTCCTCTCAAGATTAAGTGACTCTAAGATATAATTTCAGACTCTGGTGACCGAATTGAGGAACTAAAATGTGTCCCAGTGCAGGCATTGAGAAAAAGGACTGGGACTGATAAAAGACAATGTATGTTCAAGCCAGGAAAATATGTTGGGCATGAAGCTACTAAGATTCCAACAATCCGGACTCTCCCTACTCTTATCTCTAAATCTTGGCTTCAGGTTGAAGTATGAAGGAACAGAAAAAAAATAAATATCTAAATAGTTTAAAGGACATCTAAGTCTGGGATCTTGAACTTTGAAGAAGCATCAAGAAATGAGATAACAAATAGGTATAGAGTTGGTCCAGATATTCAATTCAAAAAAACCCTTTGACTATATAGTCACTAAGTCACAGCTATTGTGCCCCCTGAAAATGCCTTGGATCATTCTTTCCTATCTATTCCCACTGACATTGTCTCTAGTGAACTACCCATCAGCTTTTACCTGATTGTTAAATGGCTTCCTAACTGGATTCCTTGCTTGACTCATTTTCAGTGTTCTGATTTATTTTCACTACTATTTAGATTCAGAATGATCTAAAAGAAATTTCTTATCATTTCACCCTCATTTTTGAAACTTCCTTCAATGTCACCCCACGACTCTTTACAGAGCTAGCAAGAAGTTCCTTTGACCTGGACCCTCTCTACCTACCCAAGCTCATGGGATTCCACTGTGGGGGTTATGAATATAACCCCCATTACCAGGGTTTGAAGTGCTCCTACTCATGAAGCTGCATGACTTTGTCTCTGAGTTTTATAATAGGTAACATAAAAACAATAATAGTCTGTGTCACATAGTAGTGCTATGAGGATTAGAGTATTAGGTTCATATGTAAAAAATGCTAAGAGCAGTGTTTGATGTACAATAAGCATTCTTCCACCCATTTTCCCCGACTCCATATATGTAATCTCCTGCTGAATTAAGTGTAGCTCCTGGAAGGTGGTGTGCTGTTTCCCTGCAGGCACTCTTGCACTTGCTCCTCTTTACATTTCAGAGCCAAACTTCTCCCTCATCCCAGAACTACTGCCAGTTTCTCTTCTGGCCCTCATTGTCCCCAATGTAACATATAGAGCATGTAGCCTTGGAAATTCTCTACTTATCTTGCAAGACTCATCTCAAGCATTCTTGACTATCCCAATTTTTCGTAGATCCTCTTTAGCTTGAATAACAAGCATGAAAGATGCAAAGGGAAAACTGGTTTCAGACAAAACTGAATCAAGGAATAATTAATTCCTTCTCTCTACTTTCTCTTCATTCTCTCCCAGTGCAGAGTTCAAGGCCAATATCCTTTAGGTTTAGAAATCTAGAGAACAGAGAATCTCAAAAACAAAAAGACAATGGCAAACCTAAAGTGAGAAATCACTACAACTGCTATATTAGATCCAGCTTTAAGCGATGAGGAAAATAGTCTATAGGTAATCGAGCAAAGTTCATTTAAACTTATGTTGAGGTATTTAAACCTCATAAGCAGAGTTATAGCAAAGTGCATACAATTCCTGAGATCTCTTTGATTTACACAGAGCTGTGCCAAGACTGGGCCTGGTCCTGCAAACCAGTGGCCAGTGGCCCGTGGAAAGAGCTCCTATTCCAGAATTCTGTGTGGAAGAATGTGAATCAGAAACTTTCCGTACAACTGTGTAGCAATGGAAGCTCCACATTCTCGGAGGATAGATCTTGTTTGGAGAAGCTTCCATAGGCTAGGGACTTGCTTCTATACACTTTGACTTGCTATCTCTGCCAAACAGCTGAAAAAAGAGAAGAAATCAACCTTCAGGATCATCTCGATATGTCTCTCTTCAATTTTCCACAAAGCTCAAGGTGAGTTTGAGTTCTTTCCACCCAAACTATTCTCAAAACACTACATTTTAACATATTCAGAAGGGTGTAAATTTACTTAACGTTGCTCTAAAAGTTAAAAATTGTTATAGCTTAAAATCTTACTTAAGATCGTTATAGAACTATTCAATTTTATTATCTTCACAATTAATTAATCATTACTTGAAGGTGGGCTCAAAATTTCACTGTCCATTTGTGTATTTTCTATCATTTTAAAATTTATTCTTTTATTGCATTTCACTTGCAATAAATACTTGCAGTCTTATCATCATTTAACTTCATTTAACACTGGCAGTTTCACAATTACTTAAAAACAATTGCAACCATGCCAACTCAAATGACCTTTCCTTAAGAGAACGTACATCAAATTCACTGTGCTCAACTGACAATATGGTTTTCATACCATACTCTACAATATACAAGATTTAAGCTCTCCTTTTCAAAAACTAAAAGGTTCTGTTTCCCTTGCAGCCATTTGCATCTAATTAATACAGTCTTTGTAAAATTCATTGCTGTGGTGATAGAAGTTCTGTGCTAAAAAAGAAACTTTTTAAATGCCAACTCAGTATGTCATATATTTACAACTCTTTGATAATTTGCCATCTTATCATTCTAACCTTTTTATCATCCCTAGATGGAGACAAGTATATCTTTTACTTTGAACTTCACTATAGATGCCCTAAACAACAGATTTTTTAATGAACTGCATTGATTACTTTTGATGCGACTTGTAATTGTGCACTTCAGTTTTAGAAATGGCTCTGTCATGTCATGTTTGTACCTTTGACAAACTGACCCAGTTTTTGAAATGCTTTCAAATCTATAGTTGAGTTAATGACCTAAATCCTTGTCTTGATGGGTTCAGTGCATTTGACATCTTTCTCATAGGAGCAGAGAGCTGCGATAGCTGGACATTATTCATAACCGTCTATCCTTACTAGGAACTTAAATGAAGCATGATTTGCAAATGAGAGCAAAAAATCAGCTGAAAAACCAATCCTCTCTTAAGCTGTATTCATGAAAGTTGAACTGTAAAGTTTACTCCAAACTATAACTGAGCACACATCAATTTATCTTAGAAGCAAATTATTTACAAATTAAAATGCATCCAAACACTTTAACTATGTTTAAATTGTACACGATCTGGGCATGTGTGCAATGCTACCAATTTTATCACTATAATGTCATAAGGATCTTTAGCATACAGAATTACAATGAACATGGTGGTTCAGGGATTAAAATCTCCTTAAATACTCATTCACATGACAGACTGGAGCAATTAGTGTAGAGTAACAATGGTGCATGGATAACAAGAGTGTCTCATACGTTTCCACTGAGAGTCATCTTCCACTATAATCATCCTAATGAAAAAATCACAGTGGTTGAATAAAACTGCTATTGGTATGACATTAAAAAAATAAAAAGAAATTAACACTAAAAAACATCATTAAAGTCACATTAAGAAACTGATTGAAATTGACCAGAAAGGGAGTAATCATGGAACTGTCATTACTACCCCTTTCTTATAGCTTTGTGTCCAGGTGTTACAGAAATCTCACATCAGTGGGTGCCAGTGTTATAATATCTTTGCAGAGTATTGTGTATAGAGAACAAAATGACAGGCCTAATGATTCCAGAAGCTATAGTTTGTCAGCTCAGGTTTAATCTATACCATGGAATCTATTCTCCACTGTAGAGTTTCCAATCCGTTACGAGAAAAATTGAATAAAAAACAAATCATGCAATTGTTGGCTATATCAACTTTTTAAAAAATACTCACTTAGAAACTGGCTCTATTTAACATGATCAAACACATATTTTGGAGTGATTTTTCTTCCTGCTCCTTTAAATTTTTCTCTTTTCATAAAATAGCAAATAAAAAAATATCCATGCCCAAACTGAAAATAAAAAGTCAAAAGGAGAGATTTTACTGAGATTGATGTCTAGAGAAACAGAGTGTAAATCAATATATAGGGTGGAATTGGTTTGTTGTAACATCAACCCGCCGTGCTAGCAGATGGAAGGGCGATGTGTGTGTGTGGACTTGGGATGAGAGGGTTCAAGCCAGGAAAGGCTGATGATGTTGCAATGAGAGAACGTGTTGACAGCTAGGCTCATTTAGCACCACTTTTCCCCTGATCTTTGAATAATGGGCCCAGTATTGAGCTGCCACACTTGGCAGGTAACAAATCGAAACCAGCTCATCTGCAAGTGAAATAGTCTCACTGAATTAGCCAATCTGATGATGTTCTTTCCAAGTTTATTACTATAGTATATTGAAAACCTGCTATTGATTGTTAGAATGTGAAAGTGATATTTCTATTGGGATTCTAAGTTTGGGCAGAGGGGAAAAATGAGGATAAGTTATGCCAAGTTAATAAGTCACAGAATATTTAACATAAATACAATGATTGCCTTTTCATGTATTGTGATTGCTTAATAGAATATTTGAAATATTCAGTAATTCTGCCAAAAATGCTTTGGGTGAAAGCACAGAGACCTTGGTGTATCATTTCAATATTTACCTCTTCTTTCATCAGGTTTTGGACAACCCTCAGGACATTCCTGTGTTCTTCAGATCCTTTTAATAAAAAATAACAACAATGATTTTGATGGAAATTTTCTTTTCTTACAACTTCTTTAATTTCTTTGTTCATTAATACAGGATTTTTTTTTTTTTTTGCACAAAACTCCACTTTCACCTTGATTTAACATAATTGAGTGGTGTAAAACCTTGGAATGAGCAAACGATGCCCATGTATATTAGGCAAACAAGAGAATTTGTGTTATAGAAAACTGGAAAATGTTGGCATATAAAATCAAGGACATTAATATGAATCCAGTGAAAGATCCAGAAGGCATAATACTTGCCTGTCCTTCAGAAAGATATGATTCTTATTTGATGTCCCGCTGCTTGGCTGTCTATTTATAACAATAATATACCTGAACTTACCCAAACTATTGGTATATTGATGATCACTAATATAAAATAACCAGAGATTTTAGAATGTTTCCTTAAAATGTTTGGTATCAATCTTATTTGTCCATGTGGCAATTTCCTAGATCTTCACCACAAACTGAGTGGCTTAAAACAACAGAAACATATTTTCTTACAGTTCTTGAGGCTAGACATTCAAAATCAAGATGTTGGTGAGGGCAGAGCTCCCTTTGTGGCCTCTAGTGGAGGAAACTTCCTCCCCTTTTCCAGCTTTTGGTGATCCCAGGTGCCCCTCAGTTTGTGACAGCATAACCTAGATCCTTGCCTCTGTTTTCTCGTGACCATTTCCCTTATGTACCTGTGTCTTTACCTGGTGTTCTTTTCCTTGTGTGTCTAGGTCCAAATTTCCCCCTTTTTATAAGGAAAATGGTCATATTTGATTAGGGCCCACTCTAATGACTTTGTTCTAACTTGACGACATCTGTTAAACACTTTTTCCACATAAGGTCACATTCATAGTTTTCGGGGTTAGGACTTCCATATATCCTATAGAAGACATAATCTGTAATAGTCATGTTTTAATAGTGACATGTTCTATTTTTTGCTAGCCAAGCTCATCTGTTAATTTAGGTAATAAACAGACAAACTATGGGAAAAGTCATTGTAAACATATTAAGGAAATAATTTTATCCATGAACTGAGAGCAACTACCAGTCTATCTTGAAATTTAAAGATGAGATAATATGAATTGTGTATAAGATATTCATAGATTTTAATCTTTTGTTATTATATTGGAATTACCTGATTCATTTAAGAGCATATTTCTCATTTTTCAATTGCTTATTAACCTTTTATATCTAATAAAATAATTTCGATAATCAGAATGATTTTAACTTTTCTTTTTTTTTTTTAAACTAGTTTCAAGTGTACAGTACATTGGTTAGACATCTATATAGTTCATTAAACAATCCTCCTAATTGCTCCCTCCCTCTTCTGGCCCTCTACCTAGCCAATAAACATTTAATGCTAACTAAGTTCCCTATGCCATGCTTCCCATCCCTGTGACCATCTTTCAACTACTAATTTGTACTTCTTTAACCCTTCACCCTATTCTCCCAGCCTCACAAACCCCTTCCTCTCTGTCCGTCACCAAATTGTCCAGTATATTTCTGAATCTGTTTTTAATTAATTTGTTCTTTTTGTTCCTTAGATTTGCATCAAGTAAAATCATATGGTATTTATCTTTCTCTGTCTGACTTAGTTCACTCAGCATAATAACTTCTAGGTCCATCCATGTCATTGCAAATAGTATGATTTCATATTTTTTAATGGCTGAGTACTATTCCATTGTATATATAAACCATAATTTCTTTATCTAATTGTCTGTTGATAGGCATTCAGTTTGCTTCCATATCTTGGTTATTGTAAATTGTGCTGTCATGAATATTGGGAGGCATAGATCTTTAAGAATTATTATTTTGGTTTTCTTTGGATTAATACCCAGAAGTGCGATTGCTGAGTCAAAAGGTATATCTATTTTTAATTGTTTGAGAAACTCCATATCGTTTTCCATAGTGGCTATTCCAATTTGTAATCCCACCAACGATGTACAAGGGTTCCCTTTTTTCAGCATCCTTGAGAACAGTTGTTGTTTTTTGATTTATCGATGATAGCCATTCTGAAAGGTGTCAGGTTTTAATTTGCATTTGTCTGATGATTAGCAACCTTGAGCACTTTTTCATATTTTTATTAGCCATCTGTATTTCCTCTCTGGAGAAGTATCTGTTCAGATCTTCTGCCCATTTTTTAATTGGATTTTGTTGTTGTTGTTATTAGGTTGTATAAGTTCTTTATATATTTTGAATATCAACCATTTATCAGATATATCATTAGTGAATATATGCTTCCAATCAGTAGCTTTTCTTTTTGTTTTGTTGACAGTTTCCTTTGCTGTACTGTACAAAAACTTTTCAATTTGATGTAGTCCCACTTGTTCATTTTTTCTTTTGTTTCCCTTACCTGTGGAGATATATCTGAAAAGAAATTCCTGTTAGTCATATTAGACAGTTTACTGTCTATGTTTTCTTTTAGAAGTTTAATCATTTCAGGTCTTACAATTAAGTCTTTAATCCATTTTGAGTCTATTCTTGTATATGATGTAAGAAAATGGTCCAGCTCCTTTTTTTGCATGTATCTGTCCAATTTTCCCAACACCATTTATTGAAGACTGTTTTTACCCTATTGTATACCCGTACATCCTTTATCATATATTAAGTGAGTGTATAGGTGTGGATTTATTTCTGGGCTCTCTATTCTGTTCCATTGGCCAATGTATTTGTCTTTATGCCAGTACCATGCTCTTTTGATTACTGGAGACTTCTAGTATAGTTAGATATCAGGTAGTATGACACTTCCATCTTTGGTCTTCTTTCTCAAGATTGCCATGGCTATTCGGGGTCTTTTATGGTTCCATATAAATTTTAGAATTATTTGTTCTAGCTCTCTGAAAAATACCATTGGTATTTTGATAGGGATTGTATTGAATCTATAGATTGCTTTGGGTAGTATGGCCATTATAATGATGTTGATTCTTCCTACCCATGAGCATGGTATATACTTCTATTTATTTGTACCTTCATAATTTTTTTTCAATTACTTATAATTTCCTGAGAACAGGTCTTTTACCTCCTTCGTTAATTTGATTCCCAGGTATTTTATAGTTTTCGGCACAATTGTAAATGGGATTGTTTTCTTAACTTCTCTTTCCTAAAGTTCATCATTGGTATATAAAAATGCCACTGACTTCTGAATGTTTATTTTGTAACTTGTTACTTCACTGAATTCTTTGTTCAGTTCTAACAGTTTTTTGGTGGAATCTTTAGGGTTCTCTATATATACTATCATGGCATTGGCAAATAATGAGAGTTTTACTTCTTCTTTTCCAACTCAGATGCCTTTTATTTCTCTTGTTTTATTGCTGTGGCTATGACTTCCAATACAATGTTGAATAAAAGTAGTGAAAGTGGTCATCTTTGTCTTTTTCTTGATCTTAAGGAAAATGCTTTTAGCCTTTTCTAACTGAATATGATGTTAGCTGTAGGTTATGTTGAGGTATGTTCCTTCTATTGCCCCTTTGCTGAGAGTTTTTATGATAAATGGATGCTGGATTTGTTGAATGCTTTTTCTGCATCTATTGATATGATCATATGGTTTTTATCTTTCAATTTGTTAATGCAGTGTATCACATTAATTGATGTGCAGATATTGTACCAATCTTGCATCCCAGGAATAAATCCAACTTGATCATGTTGTATGATATTTGTAATGTATTGCTGAATTCATTTTGCTAATATTTTGTTGAGGATTTTTGCATCAATGTTCATGAGAGATATTGGCCTATTGTTTTCTTTTTTTGTAATGTCTTTGTCTGGTTTTGGAATCAAGGTAATGGTGTCCTCATAAAAGGAATTAAGGAGCCTCCCCTCTTCTTGAATTTTTTTGGAATAGTTTGAGAAGAGTAGGTGATAATTCTTCTTTGAACGTTTGGTAAAATTTGCCTATGAAGCCATCTGATCTAAGACTTTTTCTTTTGAGAGGTTTTTGATTACTAAATCTATTTCATTGGTGGTAACTGATCGGTTCAGATTTTCTGTTTCTTCTTGACTCAGTCTTGGGAGATTGTATGTTTCGAGGAGTGTGTCCATTTCTTCCAGATTGTCCAATTTGTTGGCATATAATTGCTCGTAGTATTTTCTTATGATCCATTGTATTTCTGTTGCATCCATGGTTATTTCTCTTTCATTTCTGATTTTATTTATTTGAATCCTCTCTGTTTTCCTTGATGAATCTGGCTTAGGGTCTGTCAATTTTCTTTATTCTTTCAAAGAAGCAGCTCTTGGTTTCATTCATCTTTTGTATTGTTTTTCTCTACTCTATTTCATTTATTTCCACTCTAATCTTTATTATTTCCTTCCTTCTATTCACTTAGGGCTTTGTTGTTCTCTTTCTAGTTCTTTTAAGTGTAAGGTTAGATTGTTTATTTGAGCTTTTTTTTTTTATTTCTTGTGTTTTTTAAGTAACTTTAAGTAGCTTAGTCTGAGCTCTGGAATATTGTTCCAACTGCATTATTTTCCAGTTGTGGAATGATCTTTCAATATATAAAGAAAAATAATTTTTCTAGTCATACTGATTTCTTGATTTTATGTTATATGAACTTTTGAATGGATATAACCAAAAGGATGTAGTGTAAGAGTGATATGTTTTTATTCAGAGAACTAGAAAAACTTTAATCTTAATATCATTTAGAACAGAGGTCCGCAATTCCCCAGGCTAGGGACCTGTACTGGTTGTGGCCTGTTAGGAGACAGGCCACACAGCAGAAAGCCAATAGCCTGTGAATGAGTGAAGCTTCACCTGTATTTGCAGCTGCTCTCCAGCACTAGCATCACTGCCTCAGCTCCACCTCAGATCATCCGGCATTAGATTCTCATAGGAGCACTGGTCCCTGGTGCCAACAAAGTTTGGGAACATCGATTTATAAGACTTTCTTTTAATATCTTTAAAAAAAAAAAGAGTTACAGCTTTTGCATCTGCATATAGCCATGTTTAAGAAAAGTAATAAAAGTCCCTGCAAAATACACATAGTCATTAGGGTGGCATTAGCATCTATTATCAAATCTTGACTATATTCTTTTCCCAATGTTCTGCCTAGTGGTGAGAATTACGAGTGTCTCTCATAAACTCATAAAAGGTCTTCACTTAAGAAGACTTTAATCTGTTAATTGAAAAACAATTTTATTAAAGTAATATTGAATAGGGTTTAAGAATATGGATTATGAAATCTATACCTATTTCTGAATGTCAGCATCATTACTGACTAGGTATATGAATTTGGCTCAGTCACTTATCTTCTCTGGGCCTTAGTTCTATAACATGAGAATAACAATTCTAATTTATTACTAAGAATGGATAAGAAAATTAAGTGATTTAATAGAGCCAAAATACTTAGACTAATTTGTAGTACATAGTAAGCACTATATTAATGTTAGTTATTATTCTTATTCTTATTTATATTGTCACTATAAATATTTTTATAATTATACAATTATTAGAGGAAGCACTACAGTGAATACAGCAGTCAACTTAAAAATTCAGGTCATTGCTCCAATCACTTTCTTCTCTTTACTCATTTCCTCATCAATCCCCACTACATGGTTAAGAGAACAGTAAGAATATTCTGGAACGATGACCTTTGAGTACGTTGCTGAAACATTTGGCTCCATGCAAAGATAAAATGCTCTTTTGGTTGTCTCTAGTATTTTTCTGTAATCTATGCAGTATTCTCTAAGCCATACTTTCTTGCATTAAAATTCATAAAATTCTACATAAAGATCTATGTGTGAATGTTCAAAACAGCTTTATTCCTGATACCCTCATACTGGGAAAACCCTAAAATGCTTGTGATTCATGAATGGATAAATAATTTATGAAATAATTTTCTTTTAGCAATTAAAAGAAAAAAAAAAACTACTGATACACACAATACTATGGATAAGTCTCAAGAACATTATGCCAAGTAAAGGAAATCAGAAACAAAAGGCTATATACTGTATGATTCTATTTATTTGAAATTCTATGAGAGAAAAATATAGGGACAGAAATAAATTGAAACATACCTGGGGCAGGGGATGAGTGACAGGGGAGATAGACTACAAAAAGGCATGAGAAAAATTTGAGAGGTGTTGGAATTGATCCAAGTTTTGATCATGGCGATGGTTTCGAGATGGTATATATTTGACAGAGCTCATCAAATGTACACTTGAAAAGAATGATTTTTATTCTGTGAAAATTATATCTTAAACCGACTTTTTTAAAAGAGAGAAAAAAGTTTGCATTTCTAAAACACCTGGTATGGGTTAGATACTAAGTTAACCAGTTATGCGGGGACTCAATTTCTCCCTGAGTTCATGGAGAATATATGAAAGTGAGTTCATTGCTAAAAATATGATGTCCAAGGTCATCATAGGCTCGATATAACTTTGAATTTTACTGGTTTTATAGTTCAAAACTTAAATACTTTACAAAATATATATGTTAAATTTAAAGCAATGCTATCAAGAGTTTGGTGAGAGCATTGCACTTTGAATTCTCAATTACCCATTTTCTCCTATTGTGCTACCACTAAATATTTCACTTTAAAATTTAACAAAATTTTTGTTAATTTAAAAGGCATACATCGAAAAGTAGATTGTACATGTCTTTTTTTTTTTTTTTTACAAAATAAATGTGTATTGTTTTCTTTATATAGGTACAACCTTAATTTGAAAACTCCCAAATTTCTTTTTAGCTTAACTTTCTAGAACATGTCACTATAAAACTGCATTTATTAAGCACTCACAAACAATAAGTACTGTGCCTGAAGTCAGATATTTTCTCAGATCCCTTTCTTGGCTCCATTAGGGAGGTTCTTTTGTGATGATTTGAGAGATATGTGCCTGTTGGTTATGATTGCCACAATTTAACCATTTTCATTGATTGATAGTTTTAAACTGCATCATGTCCAGGAAGAAAAACAAAATAAAATTGGACAGAATCCAAGAAAACAGAAATCTTCACAGTTTTAAAATTGGACTAACATTTTAAGATTTCTATTATTTAGTAGTCATCTCCCCCACCCCATTTCCTTGTGTTAGAAATATATAAAAGATATTTTTTCCTTTTTCATTTTTTAGCATTAATATCAGAATATTTTGGTTTTTAATCTTACTCTAATCTCTAAATTAGGTACTTGATATTCTATAAAACAATTATATTCATTAAGTGAGTTTCTTATAAGATAAATGAATATATCAAAACTGAATTCACAGAGAGATAGCAGGTTTAGCCACGGGTTTGAAATCCTTTATTCTTGTCATATCTCTTTCACTGCTAATGTGTGGGTCCTTGAACAAGCTCTTCAAGTTATCTGTGTTCCAGTTTACTCATTTGACAAATCAAAGGATTAAGTCAAATGACCTCTACTAGCACTGAAAGTGCCAAAATAACTATATATGTGGTTTGGGATACATATATATTTTGTTCATGAACCTGTCAGGAAAATAGTTGGTCAATGCTATTGAAAAATTTTAAATGATA
This sequence comes from Rousettus aegyptiacus, assembly GCF_014176215.1. Classification (NCBI taxonomy): domain Eukaryota; kingdom Metazoa; phylum Chordata; class Mammalia; order Chiroptera; family Pteropodidae; genus Rousettus; species Rousettus aegyptiacus. The sequence goes on from NW_023416286.1 coordinate 31,636,816, forward strand.
ATGATGATGATATATATATATATAATTATAAATTCATTATAGAATTTATAAAGGAAATGGCAATTATGTCAGGAAAATAGTTGGTCAATGCTATAGAAAAATTTTAAATGATAATGATGATGATATATATATATAATTATAAATTCATTATAGAATTTATAAAGGAAATGGCAATTATGAAAGATATTGATGGTTTGAAAGAATGTATAATTTCTCCATACCTCTTCTATAATTTTGGGGTATTTAGATAAGCATTTTAAAGTGTTTATTTTCTGTTTTAGACCATTATCACTTTTGTCATTTAAATATTTAGCATTTTCTTTTTTGATTAAAATTGCCATGATTTTCTTTATTTCTACTTCTTTGTTCTTTATGTCTACTTTTTTGTTCTTACTCATTCTTTTATCATACTCGCTATATTTTATTCACTCCGCATAGTCTTTTGCTATCTACGATTTGTATTTTTAAACAGTGAGATAACCTTAGGGCATAAATTCTTTCATTTCTTTATTTTGTAGACTATAGAAAGAATCTTGGACTTTAGCACTAGAGGGAAACTTGAGAAGTTAATTCATCTATTTTCATGTTCATTATTTTGCCAGAGTGTCTAGCTTTTGTATTTTATAAAACTATTTCTGTGAAGCAAGGTCTGAGCCTGGCTCAATGCCCTACTGACAGAAATCATGCTATGGCGTCTGTTGCCTATCTCATTGCATATTAAATAAAATCTAATATTCTATTATTCACAGAATAACCTGTTAAAAATATATGAAGATTTTATATCATTTGCAAGTGAATCGAAGTTTGATTTTATAAAGACTTCTGTTGTTCTGCAACTACCTTTCCTGTACAATTGTTTCCTCACTATTTAACAAGGAAATAAATATTTCTTGAACAAAAAATGAGCCAGAAGGTTAAGGCTGAGCCTTAAGGCCAGCTGTGGCATCTAAGGACTGATGACCTCTAAATTCCATTAGTTCTCTTTTTGCCCACACAGGAACTTAGAGGAAAAAAAAAAAAAAAGGTTGACAATTAGAAAAAAAAACTCTCACTGTTCTAACCCTGGGCTGTAAAAGGATGTAAATATTTCCTATAATCATATTAACTTAGAAGTGCAGCACACTTCAGAGTTTACAGAGCACTTTTTTTATACATCCACAAATAAACAAAACATATTAATGCTTCCCCTGCTTGTCATAAGGTCTTTCATTCAGAGACTGGCTTACACCAGGCATACAGGGGAAGTGAGGTGTATGGAAGTGAAAACAGAACTCCAACTTTGGTTTTACCATCAAATTGCTACATGAGAAACGGGATAGTTTTGTTTTGTTTTTCTGAGCTGAGTATTTACTTAGAGTAGGCATGTTATAATTCTTTTTCTTAAGTTTGATTATTCTGTCAAACTTGGGCAATTTTAATTTTAGAGAATGACATTACAGAATTTTTTAGCTAGTGACTTTGCCACATTTTAATTTGCCTAACATATTTTGACCAAGATGTAAACCTGGTTCTGAGCATTACTGTTTGGTCCATTGTTCTTTTCAAAATGATACCGATTCAGATGTTAGAGTCTCAATGAAGCTCCTTTTTTCAAAATTATGTATAAAGGAGAATTTGACCTGTAGTTTATTTAGATGTCTAAGAATTAGAACATTACCAGGAAGCTTTTACTTTCAATTCTTTTTGCCCCCAAATCATTCATATTGAAATGAGGCTTGCACAGATTTATTGAAAAGACAATGTTCTATTAATTTTTCAGCTGTGGTGGCAGAGATAATTCTGAGATCTATAAAAAACCAGTTTAACAATGACATAAAAAATAAATAATTTTTAGAAATACAATATAGAAAAAGATACAGAAATGTTTGGCACAAAGAAAACATTTCAGTGTTTCTCAGCAAGTATTTTTAGCTTCCCAGGGTATAACTGTAAAATTCAGTTAGAAATGAAGCTGCCAGCACAGGGACTGCAGCCTGCCTGGCTGAATAACGTCCTTGATGGGTAGCAAACATCTAGGCTGAGAGGTACAAATGCAGAGGCCAGAGGCAATGCCTCTGCCTTATTACCACTTCAATAGTCTACTCAGCAGGAATTAACATGTAGTTTGAACTGAGTCTTTTCCCCCTTGGCCACAACACCCAGTCTTATCTTTTTGAATCCTTGACTTTCTTACTGTAAATTTCATTACAAGAAAGGGATGTGCTAAGCGAAACCCTTGATGGTCTGACTGCTCTGTCTCATGACAAATCAATAGTGTGTGCGTCTTTGGGGCAATCTCTAATTTAATATATAAAAATGTACATCTACGTAATACGACTGAGCATGATAGCTCTGCACAAGTCTTCTATGGAACCCAATCTCTTATTTCTCCCAGGAACACAAAAGGCCTTAAAACATGCACACGTAAACATACAATGTAACTGACTTTCTTAAAAAGCCCTAGCTTTAGGGGTACTAAAAGAAAATATCATTCCTGATTTTGTTCTTTGCCATTTCTTTTTGTAATTTATTAACAAAATAAGCTTACAACAATTCTTGGTTATCAAGGTTTTCCCAATCATGAAAATATTTTATTATAACAATTTTGCAAACATTTTCCAAATGGTCATTGTGGATATACTGATAGCTTATTATTTATGCTGGAATCTTTACTATCAAGTAAATTAATGGTATGTATTATAATAGTAATAATAATAATAAAACTTGAAATTGCCTACCTAGCTGGCAAAGTGGTTAAGCATTTAAGCTCTGTATTCAAAATACTTGATTTCAAGTTATTATTTAGTGATATGCTAGTTATGTAATCCTGGACATGTTATTAAACTCTACTGTACTCATTTTCTCCATCTGTGAAATGGGGATAATGAGTGACCTAACTCACATGTTGTATAACTTGTCATAGAGAATGTTAGGCAAATCGTAAGGGCTCAATTCTTAACAATGCCAATTTTACCACTATATAAGAGAGATGCTTCATAACTGTATAGTCAAAATTACTTGTTTTCAAAATGTTTCTCACTTCAGTACTTTTTGCTCTCATAGAATTACCTTTCTTCATTTTCCTGGTAGCCTGGAAAACAATTAATGACTCAAACGAGAAACACTACATTCTCAGATGCTTTTGGGGATACTCCTCCAGAGAGCTTTAACCTCACTCTTTTATTGTCCATTTTCCAGGTAGATCCTTGTCACAGAATAAGGTGTATTCTCTTTCACTGATGGATTCACTTCCCGTGCTTTCTGTACTAGTTTTTTGATAAGCTCCTTGACTGATCTTGTTCTTCATTCCCAAAGCTGTGTTAGTTAGGATAAAATGTAATACAGGATAAAGGGCTGGATAGTAACTCATCTTTATTAGCTGTGTAAATTTAAGCAGATTACTTAACTCCTTTTAGTTTCCTGCACAAAAATGGGACTAATGCATTAAGCGTTATCTTATATACGAAAACAGGTATCGAGCTTTTCATATTCAAAATTAATTAGCAAAATGGATAATTTACTATGTTTTCTTTTAGTAACTGTCACCAATGGGATGATGTGAAATCTGGCATCACCCAGCAGAGTAGGGGAGGAGGAAGAGGTGGATAGTGGACTGTGACGTTGTGTGTTGTTTCTCAGTTCTTCCCTGCCCATGCAGCAAATAATTACAGGTCAGCGAGATTGAGAAAAAGTAAGATTTATTGAAAGTACTTTTTATAAGGAGACAGGCTGCACTAAAGAAAGCTGCAGCCCTGTGGAATTTAAGAGGTGAAAAGAAAAGTTAGCCAACCCCAAAGAGAGGTTCCCACCCAAGAAGTCTGTTAACAATACAAAAATGAGAAGGCCTGTATATTTATGTCATGATGGGAGAGTCTAGATGATCCGTATGTGAGGTCATGTTAACAGACAGTCGGCTGCTATATAACTTTGCATAGAGTACATGCGCTTACACAGAATTCAGTCTATTATAATTAGATTCATGTACTTCCAGGCATAGTCATGAGGTTATAATGATGGTATAATGAGGCTGAAGTTATTATGGTCAGTACTTTCTGCACATGTGTTTATAACTGCTTAAGGCCAGCAGCTTTTATGGCCTAGGTGCTCTAGGATTTGGGATAATGTATAGCCCTAAAAAGGAGGTATTTCTGAGAGGTCCTTAAGGAAGGTCTTCAAGGGAGGTTTCTATGGTTACAGAGCTGAGCCTTGGCTCCTTTCACTTGTGCCTGACTAACTAACATAGCTAACTATCTTATTTAAAGAATCCTCATTAGACACTCAACAAACTAAATTGTTGTTGGAAATAATACCAACATAGAACTCATTTGTTATTAGATTAAACATATAGGAACTAATGTCTAAATAAATAAATATTGAGAACATAAAAACAATCAATTTTGGGGATATTATAGCTATTATCTGTGGATGGGCATTATTATGTATGTGTCTATCTGTGTGTGTCACACTCAAAGACACATATACAAAGACATACACATTCCCATTAAACTCATATGTGTAGCTACATAATAGAGTATCTTTTGAGCTACACAGAATTTTAGGATATCTTCCTCCCTCCACCCTAAGTCCTCATCTAATGAAGAGGAGCCAATGAAGCAGTCCTAGAGCACTTAGAAGTCCTAGAAAAAATAAAGTGAAATTAAATACTTGTGTGCTTGGAGTTACAGGTGAAAACTGCTTAAAATGCAAAATTACTGTTATTCCAAGTTCAGGAACAATTCAGGTCATTAATAAGGAACCTTATGTAAGTTCCTGTTTTGTTTTTTTTCTATTGTATTTAATAGTCAGTGGAAGGTAATTTGGAAATAAATTCTTAGACCTTAAATATATGTTTAAAATGTTTTGAGTTATTTTCTTTATTTCTCGGTGATCGTGGGTACACAGTCCTTAGGCACTAGGCTCAAATTTTCCTTTCGACTCCAAAAATTTGTTATAGTGTTTTGATTCCTTCTGTCCTATCATCTTTCTTTCCATTCCTCCTCCTCCTATTTTTTCTTTTTAAAAATTTTATCAAAGGGGTTCTTCATCTGGAAGACGCAGCCTTAGGCTTAGGAATCATAATTGCCTTTTTCTAGATATATATATTAAGAAATCTGGATCTCAATACCCTCCCTCACTTATAAAATAGAACTAACACCAACCTATTTCTTAGAGTTATTTCGAGAATCAAATGAGATCATATGTACATAAACATTCTACAAATTCTAAGCAATAAATAACTTTTAACTAATATAAGAACAGAATCTTATTTCAGAAAAATACTCAAAGTGTCCTGTGCTAGAATTGGGTCAACAAGATGCAGATAATATAGTTTAAAGGCATTAAAAAATGAGAATACATCAAACTAAAAAGTTTTTGTACAGCAAAGGAAACCATCAACAAAACAAAAAGACAACCGACTGAATGAGAGAAGATATTCTCTTTTAATATATCTGATAAGAGGTTAATATCCAAAATATATAAAAAAACTCATACAACTCAACAACAAAAAAACCCCCAAAAATCCGGTTGAAAAATAGACAGAAGACCTGAACATATATTTCTCCAAAGAGGAAATACAGATGGTCAATAGACATATGAAAAGATGCTCCAGGTCACTAATTATCAGAGAAATGCAAATTAAAACCACAATGAGCTATCACTTGACACCTTTCAGAATGGCTGTCATCAAAAAATCAAAGTGCAAGTGTTGGCGAGGATGGGGATAAAATGGAACTCTTGTATCCACATCCTTTTGGTACAGCCAAGAGCTAGGAATGCCAATTGGTTCAGCCATTATGGAAAATAGGTTTCTCAAAAAATTAAAAATGGATATATACATCATTTGACTCAGCAATTGCACTTCTGGATATTTATCCAAAGAAAACCAAAATAATTTGTAAAGATCTATGCTCCCTATGTTCATGGCAGCACAATTTATAATAGCCAAGATATGGAAGCAACCTAAATGCCCATCAAAGGATAATTGGATAAAGAAGTTGTGGTTCATATATACAATTGAATATTACTTGGCTATTAAAGAAAATGACATAGATGGACCTAGAAGTTATGCTGAGTGAAATAAGTTAGAGAGAGAAAGATAAATATCATATAATTTTACTTATATGCAGAATCTAAGGAACAAAAAGAACAAACTAATCAAAAACAGACACAAAAATAGAGAACAATCTGGTGATGGCCAGAGGTGAGAGAGGTTAGGAGACTGGGAGAATGGGGTGAAGGGTTAAAAAAGTACAAATTAGTAGTTGAGAGCTGGTCATGGGGATGGCGTACAGCATAGGGAATGCGGGTAGCATTATATGTTAAATGTAATGGCTAGGTGGAGAGCCAGAGGAGATAAAGAACAATTAGGGGGATCACTTTTAAACCATATAAATGTCTAACCAATGTACTGCATACTTGAAACTAATAATAATTATTTTAAAGAGACGTTAGCCAGAATCTATGCACAAGAGACATAAGAAACCTTATTCCTGTGATTTTGCTTATCTTAAGCAAATTACTTTTTCTTTATACAAAAGGGAGCTATGTACTAAAATATTATTTTCTCTTAAAAGAGGGTTGCATATGAACAAATATGTCCATCATTATTTTTCTTTGGATTACTCAAACTGCATGTTTTTAACCAATTTCCAACTTGATGTGTGATTGCCTCATGACTTGTCTTTCCTGCCTTTCTCCAGTTTTTTCGAATAAAAAACTGATTTATCTAAGTAAAAAGGAAAAAAAAGCCTCTTTAGTAATTCTAATTTCTAGGTATGAATCATTCCCTGATCTGTCACTGACTACCTTCAATTAGAAACTTGAGCAGTGGCGTATAAGGAAATTCTAGATTCTACTCTAGTACTTACAGCATCTCTCAAAATATATGACTGTTTAAATATTATAAAAATGAAAAAATTTAAATTTTGTATTTCTATTCAGTGAACAAGAGACTTCTTAAAATTTAAGTTTACTTCATGCATTTTAAATGATCATGGTTTACTTGTAATCTTTCTTTGTATCCTTGCCCTTTATATTTATTTTTAAATTTCTTATAATATTGTCTTTATTCTTTGATCACTCTGTCACTTAATTTTGCTTTCTTTTCCTCATACCTAATGTCCAAGAACATATCCACATGTTTCTAAATCCATGTTCCACAGTGTAATTTAAAAAGGCTTCATCGTTAACTGTAAATCAGTAAAATCCATGAGTATAGAGAATGCAGTTGTAGGAGCAGACAGTTTGAGTTGTGTTTTATGTAATAGTGATAGATTAAGCTGGACACACCTGGTTAGCCTTTGGGATGATCCAATGACACATTTCTCTGGTTTTCATCTTGCTTCAGGAACACACAAGTCTACAAATGTGGAACATACTATTTATATGCCCCAAATATCTGGCCAGTCATATTGTGGTAGAATTTGTGTCACCATAGCTTAGAATAATGATGAAATAAATCACATACTACCTTCCTTAAACTTCTTTCCACTCTCTCTATATATACCTTGAAGCTACTGTTTGGACATCATATATTTTGATAAATTATTATTTTATCCCTCTCAATACTGGATTAATATACTAGAAAACTTTCAATTTTATATTTGGTATCTTTTGGGACAAATAATGTTAACCAGTTGGTATAGAATATTATTTGATATGCTCTTGACATCTACAGTTTTTCATGGTTCTGACAAACTGTTACTGCCTCATGGGTTCTGTTCACTTGCCAGCTGTTCTTCCTGCTTGAAATACTCAGCAGTTAAGGACTGAATGTTCACATCCAACCTCTGGTGGATTGCAGCTGTGATCTGTGAGCTCATTGTTCTCCTCTGTGAAGCTGGCTCTGGCCTTCACACTATGCTTATTAATTAGAACATATGAGCACTTACTGGCATTTTATGAGGAATTTAACAATAGATATTGAATATTAAATATGAGACTGAAAGAATATGTTATCATGCTAACGTACTAAAAAAGGATAGACATATGAAGCCCATTTCTAGTTGATTTAAAAGAAACAAAAAATATTTTTAAAGCGTTAATAGGTAACATACATACAGAAAGAGTGGTGTAATTTTGAGAGGAGAAAGAAATAAAATTAATTTCTATAATGGAATCAAAAGTTTAGGACAGTAAACATTATTATTAAAAATATGTGATTCAGGTTTGTAATTCTAATAAATCAAGAATATAATATGAATTTACAATGTGACTGGCAAGGTTGGCAAGGATTTCATAAGAAGTCTTTCTGTATGTTTTGTAATAGAATATAGATCAGACTTCGAAGTTCACATAATTTTAATGTGCAACAGCTAAGAAATATAATGTACAGTTAATACCATGACTACAGTAGGATTGTATCATGTTCATACATGGCAATTTATTCAAACTTTGCAGAATTCTATTGGGTAGAAGAAATTGAGTTTTGATAAACACGGTGTTCTTTAAACCCAGAGGTTTAATCTGAATCTTAACAGTGGCCCAGCAGTCCATGAAATATTTATATTGTTTTTCTAAGTATATACATTATTTACTGAACAGTCTATAAAGTATTTACGTTGTTTTTCTAAATACAGTATACATTATTTACATTTCACTGTACTTTTTCCTGATTCGGGTAGAATAGGATGCTTGGAAATCACTATGTCTGATGAAGTTTAACTGAAAATTTGAATATAAGTATGTCTAAACATTCAATATCAGTCTTTGCCTCTATCTTGCATATCCATAAAATGTGAGGTTTTCCACTTTCTGGCAGTCCTGGACAAAACAATATTTGAATTATACTGTCTGAGAATAATACTACGAGCCTACCTAGACTACAACCCTGTATTTGTATATCTTTATAGAACATGTAGTGTGACTTCTCGGTTATAATAAAATGCTTTCTTTCCCTTACCTAAATCATGAATTATATGTCTAGTTTCCTTAAAAACTCTTTCAGATATTTAATACTAGACATTGGTATTTTTAATTAGATAAAATGTATCTCTACATAGTTTTTTCGTTCCTTACTATTCCTGAGGACTAGTAGGTACCAAAATAATTATATGGCGAAAGTTGTAATTAACATGCTTACATATGGACACATAGTCATAAACATAAAAATATTCAATCCAATTAAAATATTTATATACTTTTTTAAATGTTATATAAATAATGACTAGTTTTAAATATTCTATGAAATGCTATGATTCCAGAGTCTTCTCTGTATTTCTGCACCTAAATCAGTACTTTTAAAGCTAAAATAACAGTCTGACAGTGAAAAAATGTGAACTTGGTCATTTTCAAAAGTAACTCCACAGCCGGACAGTTCAAGGCCATGCTGATGTTTTTTTTTAGAGAGACGGAAAACATTTTACTGTTTGAATGTATTTGAAAGAGTAAGATTGAAACCACTGTGGCACATAAAAAAAACAAGTCATCTTAATGAGGCATTAGAAGAGGATACAATATGGCCATAATGCCTGGTAAATAAAAGTTGAGTGCATTTCTTCTAAGTTTTAATATTTAACTTAAAAATAAAATCGAAACTACAAGGACAAATAAAATCCTGCAGTAAAATGGTTAAATATTTCACAGCTTGCAGACAAGTTGTCTTCACTCAATTACTTGGAAAAATAAATATGTCCGTTCCATTTTTGTGATTTTACAAGACTTGTCTGATAACACTATTTAATTGTTATGAAAAGTACAGTTTAACAAAAGAGATCATCTAGATAAAACTCTGCTTATTGTGTACTTAGTTCTATATTACCCATATATATGTATATATCTTGCCTTTTCTCTTTCTCTCACTTATAAATAGGAATAAGTAGATTTGGTATACATCTCCCTGAGGTCTGGCAATGCCATAGCTGCAATGTGGATCTTCCTTCACTATCAGGAATTAAATCTTGACCTTAGATGTACTGATGTTTATTCTTACTGAGACCAATGAGATGATGAGATGAGACCAGTGTACCTTCCCCTTCATATCTGAGCCCATTAGACAACTTTAACTTACAATTCCAGAATACAAAAAGCTAGGTAAGCATCTTTGTATGGAGGTGGGGCAACCACAAAATGAAATTATAATATGAGAGAAGGAAGCTGAAAAGTTAACTAAATTGACCATTGTCCCCAAATTTCCAAAAAAAAAAAAAAAAAATCTAAAAATTTAGGTCCTACCCAGAGAAGTCACTGTCAGGGTTACTCTCCAATCCCTCATCTCTCTCTCTAGTTTCTAGATTCAGGTTACATTACTAACAAACTTCAATGTCCTCCCTCAAAGTTATGAGTGGCTTGATATAAATAGTAGTTTCCTTGGATTAGTTGATGTTTCTTAATAGAATGCGGATTGTTGGAATTCACTGCATACATGTGGAATAATTCCACAATTAAAATGATTACATTTTAATTTGCTTAAGGATCATTGGGTATTTTTGATTAAAAATAAAATGTAGATTCTTAGGACTCACCTGAAAGAAAACAAATTGTATAGACAATTCTATTGTAGTTAATTTAGAGTGCAGCTCAAAATATGCATGTTTTATAAACATCCCTTATAATTCTTATTTAGGTGACCTTAGTCCCAAAAACTCCAGAAAATACATTTTATGGATATGAAGCCAGAAATTACAGCCTCCAAAAGTAATATGTAATTCCCGAAGCTATTACCAGTTGATATCTGGCAAATAGATTCTGTGCACTAAAAGACCAATAAACACCAGTCATCTCAGGAAAGGACCTACAGAAAGAACTACTGTTACTCTGACTGCTTCATGGTGGTTGCCAGAAACTAGAGAGAGGAAAGAATGGGGAATTAGTGGTTAATGGAAGAGAATTTCAGTTTTGCAAGACAAAAAGAGTTCTAGAGATTGGTTGCACAACATTCTGAATGTTCTTAACACTTCTGACCTGTACACTTATTAAAGGTTCAAATTTTTTTTAAAAAAACTGTCATGCATACACATTATTGTTCTCTTCAATACAGATCAGCATTTCTGAAAAAAAAAAAAACAAAGATAATATCTAGAAAATAAAATCAGACAAAGGCAAATAAAATATCAAAAAGAGTATTGGAATAAAAGTAAAGTAAAATAAAGCAATAAAAACAAAAATAAACAAGTGAGGCTACATCAAACTAAAATGTTTCTGCTCAGAAAACCATCAACAAAATGAAAAGGAAGCCTACTGAAGGGGAAAAAATATTTGCGAGTCCTGTATCTGATATGTGGTTACTATCCAAGAAAATGAAGAGCTCAAACAATTCCGTAGCAAAAGCCAAACACACACACACACCACCACCACCACCACCACCACCACCACCACCAGTAATCTGATTTAAAAACAGGCAGAAAATCTGAATAGACATTAAAAAAAAAAAAGACATACAGATGGCCACCATGAAAAGATGCTTGACATAGTTCATCAGGAAAATAATACATGAAAAGAAGCTCAATATCATTGATCGGGAAAATGCAAATCAAAACCACAACAAGCTACCACCTCACATATGTTAGAATGGCTATAATCAAGAAGACAAGAAATAACAAGGATATTTGTTGGCAAGGATATGGAGAAAAGGAAACCTTTGTGTACTGTTGGTGGAATGTAAATTGGTGTAACCACTGTGGAGAACAATATGAAGTTTTCTCAAAAAATTAAAACTAGAACTAGTAAATGGTATAGCAATTCAACTCTGGGGATTTTTCTGAAAAAAATGAAAACACTAACAAAAAAACATGCACCCTCTTATTCATTGTAGCATTATTTGCAATAGCTAAAACATGAAAACAACCTTATTGTCCATTGGCAGATAATTGAATAAAGAACATATATATGTATATATATTAGAATATTATTCAGCCATAAGAAAGAAGGAAATCTTCCCATTTGCAATAACATGAATGGACCTTGAAGGCATTAAGATAAGTGAAATAAGCCAGAGAAAGACAAATACAGTATCATCTCACTTGTATGTACAATCTAACAACAAACAAACCCCCCCAAAACCCAAGCTCATATAACAGATCGGTTGTTACTAGAGATGGAGTGTAGGGTAGGGGAGAAATTGACGAAGGGGATCAAAAGGCAGAAACTTTTCATTTTAAAATAAATAAATCAAGTCGATATGAACAGGAAGGTGAAGAAAAGAATAAAAAAAGAATTCAGATGATGTCATAACATTTTTAAAATCTTGAAAGTTGAAGTGGAATGATCATAATCTTATCAATGTAGAATTTAGACAGTACACAATAAATTAATATAGTGTTTTGTGAAACAATTTGATCTGATAGACTATTCAGAATCTGTATTCCGGTGCTGAGAATGGGGCCAGCCACACTGAAGTATATGAACATAACGAAAAAGGATAACTGAAAGGCAGTTCATTATTATCACTACTATCGTTATTATTATCTGGAAAGAAAAAAAGTCTGTGGATATAAGGTTTATAACTAAGGATTTTCACTATTATATCTCTGGGGTAATCTGAGCAAACTAAAAACCTGATGGGCACAGTTTATGCCCTGAGAGTAAGGATGAATTAGCAGAGAAATATGTACTTATCCAGCTGGATTTTCTAAATTGTTCACTCATTTGAGCCAAACTTATTAGCCATTATCTATCTACCTATTATCAATTATTTGTTTATGATATTGAAACTTAGGTACTAATAAAAGAGTCTAAGATCACGTGATACTTTCAATGACTGATTGCATTTTTCTTTTGAAGATAACATAATAATGCTATGGAAATTGAGGATGCAGGTATTTCAGTGATGTCGATTTTGATGCTTTTGAGCCAACATTTTGGCGTCTTTTTTTCTGAATTGCCTTACGAATATTTGACACAGTTTTCAATTAGTATCAGCACTGGCAAATCTTGGACACTTGGAGTACTAGACAAAAATCATTTTCATTACCTCTTTTCTTTTTTCTTACACCTGTGTCATCTCAGGTCTATTGAAGTTGCGTCATTTATAGAAACTCATTTTTTCACTATTAAAATATATAATATTAGAATCCATTTCCCTTTCCTTCTTTCTCTTGCCTTCAGCTGCTGAGGGCTGGCTGTAGATGGATTAGGTGGATTTCATGCTGTTAATATTGCTAGCAATAATAATATTAATACTTAATTAACAACATCCTATATTACTGACAAGGATTTCAAAAAGATTATCTCTTTTAATCGTCACAACAATCTTACTAGGTAAGAACCATTTTACAAAGGAAGAACTTAAATATAGAAAGTAAAACATCTGATTAAGCTCACACAGATTGTGTGCATAGGGGCTAAGGTTTCAAAGCAGAAGGTTAATTCCAGATCATTTGCTCTTTAACACAATACTGCAGCTGTTAACCCATCTTTGTCTGAGGAATTTCTTTACCCACTGCTAACTTCCTTGCCTGTCAGCCTTGATCTCTGTTATGCTTTGATCACCTTGGGGTTCTCATGAAGGTCTAGATTATAGCCCTAGCTACTTCTCTTCAGCTCCAGGGAGGCCACGTCACAAGGAATGGAACTCTAAATCATTTTCTTTCCTTTGTCAAAACCAACTCCCTAATTTGGAAGTCCAGCTTCTCTGCCTTTAATCCCTAAACTATATAAGAGATTGTGATATCTCAATCACTTCTTACCTAGACCAACCTTTCTGATATGTGTTTCAAACTGCGACTACAGTTTGAAGACATTTTTCTAGTGGTTTCTCTGAATTGACCTTTAGAACCAAGACAGTTTTTGCCAATATCATTCTAGGTTACTTAATGAATTTCTGCTGTTCTCCGTTTATTTATCTCAATAGAGTTTTTCAAATATGAGAATCAAGGATTTGAACAACCTTATACCAATAAAGTTGCAAACTTGAATAGAAATGAACAATTTTAAAAGAAATAAATTAGAAGAATTTTCTAAAGAAAAATTAAAAAACTGGGATAAACTAATAATAAAAAACAAAAATTAATTAACCAAAATACCCACTAGTATTCATATCTAGTTTGATAACACAGTGAAGTATTTTCCTTTTGCATTTTCTTCAAGTGCTTGATGTTTGTATCTGCATTTTGGGATGTCTCTCTCATCTGTCAAGTTATTTTATGTATTGAACAGTATCTTTATTCCATATGATTTAGTAATTGTCTGTCTGCGAAACAGGAAAGTGGTCCAGTCCTCTATAGTGATATCAAATCATTAGATATACACTTTTTACTCTAATGTTTCTAAATATTTTCAATATACTAAATCTATATTAAGACTCTCCAATATTGTTTGCATTAGGTAACTGCATGTCATCACAGATCCTCATATTTTTGGAGTTGTTATTGATAGCTCCCAAAGTTATATTTATGCAAGAAATTGTAATACAGATCCTTTCTATATATAAGAATTTCACACAATTTTGCACAGCTGCATTCCAGTAGAATTTACTAAGGAAAGAAGAGTTCAGAGTCAAGTGTATGTATACAACATATCCTCCTTTAGAAATTTGTAATGCATGCCAGTATTCTGAAGCCTAGAGGATATCTTCCAATAATAAAAACTAAATTTAACTTTGTTTAAATTCATTTGCTGCTTATCTGGCCAAGGGAGTCTCCATTTATTTTAAACAATCCCTTTAAAATATTATGTGGAAAATATTCTTATCTTTAAAAATATTCAATGCACACTACACTGGCTTCATTCAACATAGCTTCATCTATCAAAGACTCTCTTTCTCTTCTCTGGATTTATTCAGAAATCTCAGATCATACAACCATTATCCATGAGAAAATTATATGTAGTAAAAACATGCTTCACTTCTGTATTCCTAAGAGCCTATTTTAAAAGATATTTTTAAAAATACCATATAGAAAAAAGATGGAACATTAAAATGCTGGTTTCCAGGAACATTACATACAGAGCATGAGTGCATGATTATTAATATTTTTTATACTTTTTGTTATGTCTTCACTTTTCAACAAGAATAATGAGTTTTGTCAAAACATAGTTCCTCTTTACAAATTTTAATTATTTTATACTGAGAAGATAACCCAAAACTTAGAGTAATATGATATGAAGGCTGTCAGAAGCCATAAAAGATTTTGTTCCCAATCTAGCATAAATTAACTTTTAAATTCTTCAGCATGAAACAGTCTCTAATTCTGGCCATTGCTTTTAGTGCTTAGATAAAATAGTGACTGAAGAAACTGCACCCAAGGTAATAGAGCTGGAGATACTGGTTCTCTCCACCACCTAGGGGACTCAGTTCAAACAGCTGTGCAGAATCTAAATTTTCAGTGAGAGAAAAGTTATGTGTGAGTAACGACACATCGCACACACCATTCACAATGACGTGAACGCTGAACATGCATACATTTTCTCATAGTGTTAATACCTCATGAAGGTTTTTGTTTCGAATGCTATTTTTCTTGACCTTGGTAATCATTATGTAGAGCTACCACCATGTGAGCAATCTTAGTATTTCATTAGTAACAAAACATTGCTTATCAAGGTAGCAAAATAAACTTTTATTATATGTAAACCAATTTGTATCAGTGCCAGATCCACCCCCTAGCCGTAGAATGAGAATACTTGGAGAGCTGCCTGGCTGTAAAGCAAGCTTGTGTATATCATTGATTCTCGAATGGATAAAAAAATGTGCAAAATTTGCTTAGAACCAAGGGTTTGTCAAGAGAAATGGTGTCTATGAGGAAAAGACTGCACAAATAGCCTCTTAGCAGCCAGAAGTATTCCATACCCAGAGGAAACTATAAGCTTTTTTGTACAGATGCTAGATAAGCTTGCCAAGGAACCATATGCTGCCGCTGGAAGAATATTTTCGCAGTTTGGCATCTGGATGGTAGAATTACCATTCAGTAGGGAAAATGAGAAGCATATGAAGATGAGAAATAAGATAGTGTCCACACTACATGCAAATCCAAGTCGTACAAAGGTGAATTTCAAATGTCAATTTAATGAAGTAGATGTTTAATTATTTTCTGTATCTATTGCTTACAAGTTTTAAGTGAATATAGATGCTCTGCATTATGTAAATAAAGAAGCTACATTAGAAGAATTACTGTTACAGAACACTAGTGGCATTAACTTTTTTATTTAGGGGATTTTGCATCTGCTAACCCAAGTCTATAAGACAGATTCAGTACAAAAGATGATTTTTTTTTGTATTGGTTTTACTACTTTGTTTTCACTATTTTTGAACTTCATTCTTTTTTTAAATACCAAATATACCTAATAGAAATAATTTTTCTTTTTCTTTTTTGTATCCAGGCAATCTGATATGAAATATGGTCCACCAGGTCACTGTACAAAAAATTCTCATGCTTATTTTGAAACAGCATTCAGCGCCAAGAAAAAGAGAGTGAAAAGAAAATGATCTGGGCCGATATATTAAGCAACAAAATGAGATGTAAAGACTCCATAATGATGTGAATGTAAGATCACTAGACACATTCAAACTAGTGGAAAACTAACAAAACAAAAAGAATTGCACCATGGATTTAATTTCATCACACTATATTGTCATAAATGTGTCCATTTGATAGAGAATGCTAAGGTTTATGCAATTTTGTGAGAGGAATCTGCAGATATCCTAGAATTTATTCTAACTTTCACCTTTTGACTATTGAACTCTAGTGGCTAATTAATAGCACTCAACATTTTCTGTCATAGTTATATTAGCTACTCAGTCATAGGCCAGTATATCTGCTTGAAACAGCTGATTTCATGTTAAGAAATCTGGGGATAATTCATGGAAAGGGTCAGACTTTTTTGCCCTTTGCCTTACCCCTACTTTAGAAATAGATCCCATGTTTTTTAATTATAACAGAGGTTGTCACTACAATAATGAGTTCTCCATCTGCATTTGGTTTCAAATTCAGAGAGATAATGGAGGTTAGAGAAGGTTAAATTTTTCTCTGGCTGTTGTTTACATGTTGCCAAAACAACTCATTTTTTCAGTCAATTCAGGGGAAAAATCATAATTTATTTGTTATCAGGTAGCAACCTATTAACAGCATTTCTCGCCTCTGACCAGTTTATTATTATGAAAAACACAATTACCTTGCATGGATTATTTCAATGAATTCTCTCCCTCTCTTTCTATTACTATTTTTCATCTAACTCATTCATATCCAGTTATAAAATCAGCTAATTAATTGAAAAACACCTTATAATTTTTATTTTGTGTTCACATATCATATCATGGTGACTTTGTGTAGCCAGTAAGGCAGATCTCAATGCACCCATTTCTCAGATTTAAAATATTGACGCAGACGGAAGGTAAATAACTTATACAAAATCATTTAACGAGAATCAGAACA
Source organism: Rousettus aegyptiacus (assembly GCF_014176215.1). Lineage (NCBI taxonomy): Eukaryota > Metazoa > Chordata > Mammalia > Chiroptera > Pteropodidae > Rousettus > Rousettus aegyptiacus. Next base: position 31,654,098 of record NW_023416286.1, read on the forward strand.
TGGGTCATCTGATTTCTAGTCTATTACACACCACACACACCCCCTTAATTTTATCCTTTAAATAACTCTATATAAACTTACCCATAGTGGAAAATTTACTCATATTTTCAATTTGTTTGTTGAAGTTTTATAGACAACTTGTCTAGTACTAAATATGTACCACATTAAATTAGTCTTATCTTTAATTGATCAGTTTAAAAAATTATATTAACATAATATATCTAATTTAATAAGTCTTAATGTTAAGTGTGCAAAAATACAGATTTTTTTTGATAAAATAATTTTAAAGAGCAGATTTTTCTACATTCTGGGATTTTATTATTTATGAATGTCAAATGATACATCTAAAAAGAATCTAAATAGCACTACATTTAGTGATTATTAAGGTTAAATGATTATCAATAGTTAATAACATTAAAACTTTGTTAATACTTATGTAAAGAGTAGGAGATAGATTTTTTAAATTTGAGGAAATAAAAAGGTAAATAAAATCTACAGATAATAGACAAATCTAATTTCGCAAACTTAACCATTTATTCCTTCCATAAGACCTTTTCTACAATAACTAGACATTTAAGTTATTTTTCTGTTGTAAGTTTCCTGCCTTATTTCCACTTTGTTTATAAAAGTCATGTTGGTGAAGGCACAGATTGTTGAATCTTGCTCATTTTAGAGACTACATTAGTACTTTAGATTTAGATGTTAGGCAGATAGGCATACCTGAGCAATGGGGTAATGAAAGCCTAACTCAGAAATCTCCCTGAAATATCTATTTTAAGGTTAAAAATGACCATTACAAGGAAGTAAAACCATAGAAATAAACGCTAGGTTAGTCTGGCCCCAAGTGCTTTTGTATCATCATTATAATATCATACATATGCCCAGAAGTTCATAAATCTAATTATAACAGATTGAATTCTGGGTAACCATGTGCTCAGTAGAAAAAAGGTTATATAACAGCATAATGTCAATCAAAATGACCTCATATGCCAATCATCTAGCACCACCCTTTTGCCTCCAATCATAGGCCCAAATATAATGAAAACCTCCCCACTTCCATGGCTCTGTAGCCATCTCTGGTATAGTCTGTTTCTTTCATAAAACATACTCTAATAAATCTTACTTTTCTTAAATTTCACTGATTTGTAATTCTTTACAGCAAGATCCCCCAACACAAGGCCATGGACCACTGCAGGTCTGTGACCTGTTAGGAACCAGCTGTGCAGCAGGAGGTAAGCTGTGGGCTAGCGAGAACAAAGCTTCATTTGTACTTACAGCCACCCTAGAGCTAGCATCACCACCTCAGCTCCACCTCAAATCATCGGGCATTAAATTCTCATAGGAGCACTGATCCCTGGTACCAAAAAGGTTGGGGACCGCTGTTTTACTGTATCAGTGGAAAGAACCAAAGCCCTCTCAGCATCACTGGGGCAATGATGGATTTAGATTGCTCCCAACAGTAACTTAGACGCCTAAAGTTTTTTGTTACTATTGTTATTGTTTTCATTATTTGAGATTTTATTCATACTTATCCCAAACTAGCCCCTAAACATTTAATGTTTAGATATTTTTCTAGGGCTAAGGTAGAAAACATTTGTGTCTAAGGTACAAAGAGTTTTCCTTTGTTGAAATAGAGTTTCAAAGTTTAATAATTTTGTTTCTCTCTTAGCATTTGTACTTTACATACAACTATGCAGTATATCTCTAGGTTATATGCAACGATGAGGGTGTCTTATGTTAGATGTTCAATGACGTCTGTCACTAAGAGCAATTTTGAAAGCATGCTCAGGGGTTTTTCACACTTTTTTTCTTCCTTTTAAGTCTTTGTCACACAAACATGTATTATATTATTTATATATTAAAAGTATATGTTGTGAGCAAAATATGTCTTATGTATGTTGCCAAAAGCTGTTGCCAAGAAAAATTTTCTTATTTAAAGCCGTGTAAAAATGTGAATAGTTGGTGTATTCCTGTTATCCAAATAATACTTTCCTAATCTCCTAGCTGCAAGGGAGAAAGTTCGTCATTATAATAATATAACACATTTTTGTCCTCAGAATTCAACTTTAGAAATTCTACACACAAAAAGCAAGATAGAAACTCCAATTTATCATCACAACTCTTAGTATTTTCTTATTATATTGCAATTAAAGTCCGTGAAGAAAAGACATGCTGTACACCTTGTGAGAATATATTGTATCCTCCCATCTAAACTGTGCCACCTTTCTTTGTTGTAGACATTGCGATAAGAAAGCTGCTGGGAGATTTACCTATCAAAAGAAAGAAACTCATGACCCCTCCCTATAGCTATTCTTGAAACACATTTTTTAGAAAAATGTTAAATGCATTAACCTCGTTCTGATCTTGGGCACATCACTGCAAAACCATTCTCAGGCAGGGATAATTGAAAGGTATGAATTTTTATATAGGTTTAGCTGTGAAAGTATTTTTCCTGAGGCAAAGCCAAAGGCTAAACCTGTGCCACACATTCAACCACCAGAACTGTGGGTTGGCTCTATGCCTCTGCTCAGCAATACACAAATGAACAGACGGCTCATGATTTAGTTCTTGGTATAATTTATATCTCTCTTCTTGTCTTCATTTTTACTTACTCTGCATATGTTCTTGGTTATGAAAGTTGAGACTGTTTCTAAACTTCAGTTTTAAGCTAAGAATAAATAGAAGATGTTGTTAATTTGATCTTTTTCAGGATATTTCTTTTTACGTATCAGTTCTGTAATTTAGTATTACCATTAACATATGACATGGCAAAATACTCCTAATAAATACCGTTAAGATAATCCACAGTGTGGACCAATTTCATGATGTAAATGTATTGTTTTCCTACCTTAAATTAACACTTATTCAGCAGAAGCATCACAGATATTCCAAAGCACTATGTGTATACTTTATTTACTGAAATGCCATGAATTTTACCTCACAAGATTATTATAGCAAATGTCTATTGTATTTCATTCACACATTCAATGGATGGAATGCCAAGGCGGGCTCCAGAGAGATGAAGCTGCCACTGCCTCATAAATCCCAAGGGATAGTATCCTTGACAAAACCCATGAGAGGAAGGATTCCCATCTTTAATGAGGTTTAGATTCAGAAATCGTTAATAAAATTTTATTGATTATAACAACACCCTCATATGAATTTGGCTCTTGGAAGATTCCGTCATATTATGGAAGAAGTATACTTTCTGGAATAGATACAGCCAATGTGTTTCCTCTTTAAAAAAATCAAAAACAAAAATAAACTTCATCTTCTTGTCTAAATTCCTTTTTAATATCTTATATGCTTTGTCAAAGAGCACATTTTAAAGAATAAAAAACTGGGTTGTATGTGCAACAACCCTAATATTTAAGCTATTCTTTAAAAAATAAGAACATGTGAGTGTTAAATATTGTTTTGACACATGGCGTACACAGATTTATAATCAATTTAAAATTAAAGTGGCAAACTGCTAAATAATATTTTAATTTTAAAAAGTTTTCTAGAATCTCTATAGGATTAAAAACTTTATTGAAATAATACTGAATTGCAATGCTGAATTGTAGTAATAAATACAATGTCTTCACAATGAAGGTTGTGTTTGTGTTACTCATACTGAAGAATAAAGTTAGCATTGATGTTCAGACATAGTTTGTACTGAATATTTCTTGATGGAAGATGGATGCATGTTGGCTTTCTTATTTTCAAAACATGTTCAGAGTTATATAAAATAATCCCCACAAAATAAACTCTGAATATTTTAAGAAGAAAGTAGAAATTGTTGCTGCAACTTCAAATTTTATGTTTGATTAATAAAATGTAAATAACTAAAATTGGGAAAGCAGTACATTTTAGTGCCTTATATATTTCAATTTATTGAAAAAATTAAGTTCTAAAAAGAAGAAAAATATTTTTGTAAAAATTCCTTTATCACTCAATTGACTAATATAATGGAAATCTATATTAATGATACCTATATCCCAACCCTTCTTTCATCCATATAAAATGACATAATACCTGATTTCTCTTCTTATTCTAAACCTTTAAGATAAGTTTTAATCATGGATCTATGAATAGGCAAAATAAGACTCCAAAAGGAAATATGACAGGTTTTAGTCCAGATGAGAACTGGAACAGATTAAGTGATAGCACATCTGGACAGAAAATTTTCACAGATGAGGTGCAATAATAATCTCCTTCCTCAATCAGTCACATTTTTTTTCCCCTAAAAACTGGGGCTGACACTTCATTAACTAGGTTTTTCTTATAGTCCTATAATTATTAATACACTAATGTTGTTGGAAGTCTATAAAAACCCAAAGGTGTTTTCCTATATTTCAGTCCAACATTGGTTGGTGTTATCTTCAAGGAATATCTCCTCTGATGAGATTATTTATGGTTGTATTAGCTCCATAGGGATGCTATAATAAAATGTAACAAGCTCAATTGCTTAAAACTGCATAAATTTATTCTCTCATAGTTCTGGAGGCTAGAAGTCTGAAATCAAGGTTTTGCCAGAATAAATTCCTTCTGGAGACTCTGAGAGAGAATCTGTTTGGTTTCTCTCCACTAGCTTCTAGTGGTTGCCAGCAATCCTTGGTGTTCACTGGCTTCTATCATTCCAATTGCTGTATTTTTCTACACATGAAATTCTCCTCTGCAAGTATCTGTGACTTGACATGACCTCCTTTTAAGGAAACCAGATGTAGAATTTAGGGCTCATCCTTATCTAGCATAACCTTAACTAATTACATATGCAAAGACACAATCTTCAAATAAGGCCACATATTAAGGTCCCAGGTAGACATAAATTAGGGGGCGGGACACACTATTCAACCCAGCTCAATGGTCTGTATTCGATTAAAAACACCATGTTGTCTTGAGAAAAATTTCCTAAAAACAGAGATCACTGCATATATTTTTTTCTTCCAGGCTGAGATTCTTATTGTAAGGAGAGCAGCCAATTAATTCAGGGATTTAGACTGGACCCTTCTGCAGGCCCATCACAGATTTCTCTGAACTCTAAGCTATGTCTATGAGCCACAACTTTTCCCAGTGGTCCACAAAAAATCCCAAGAATAATCCCTAACAGTATTATGATGGGTAGAATTAAATTCAAGATTTTCCATATCAGAAGGATTTATCTCAACAAAGTGATCAAAAGGAGCTTGAGCTGCATGAGAAGTATTGGTGTTTCTGTGGGGCATACATACTTTTTTCCCTTTTCGTATGTGATCATTTGTGGTCAGTACAGAGAAGTATCATCATTGGATAGTTTATACTGGTGACTGGTGCTAAGGATCCTATGCTGATGGCCTCCTTATAGTGAGAGCTAGTTCTTAGTTCCATGTTCAGAATGTAAAAGTAGCAAACTTAAAAATCACACAGCAGTAAAATAGAAACTATAAACTTGCATATAACTGACACTGCAACTAGACATTGAGAGTCAAGTCTATCAATGATGGAGAAAGGTTTTATAGGTCAGAGAAGCTGGCTTTACTTGAAGTTCTGTTGAGTAAACTTTGACCAGTTATATCTCTTTGCAGATATATATGTTTGGAAAATGAGGGCATCACTGGGATTCTTTTCTATCAATAAAATAGCTAATATCAGTAATGCATTGATTGGTCTTTTGACATATAGAAGTGGACCAAAAAATGAATCAACAAACCATTAAATATTCTCCTTATAAAATTACAAATGAATACACTTGCTACACTGCCTTTCCTCATTAATGAGTCCTACCCAACTCTAAAATGTTTCATCTCAGGAAAAGGGTAAAATATACTTCAAGTTGATTCATGGTTATTTATTTTAGTTTGCTACCAGTTATTTGATATCAAATTCTAGCCTGAAGTGAAGTAAAGCTATTTGTATTTTGTGTTTCCTCCTTAGTGTGAATATTCACACATTTCTTTGCAGCCTCCTCATGAGTTCGATTATATGGTGCTGCTCCAGTCCACTGTTGCTGTCTTATATCATTAATGGCACATGTTCTAAAAAAATTCCAGCTATGAATCACATCAAATCCCAGGGGTTTTGAAAAAAAAAAAAAAAAGAGGATTGTGGATCTGCACCTCCATTTAAAAGGCAAAAACTGGCCCTGTATTAGTTTGCTAGGACTGCCATACTGAAATACCACAAACTGGGTGACTTAAACATTATAAATTTATTTACTTATCATTCTGGAGGCTAGAATTCTGAGATACAGATATCGATAGGATGCTTTCTCATAAGTCCTCTCTTCTTGGCTTCTCACCATGTCTTCACATCATCTTCTTTCTGTATGTGTGTATTCATGTCCTAATCTCTTTTTCTTGTAAGGATACCAGTCATATTGGGTTAGGATCCCCCTAATAACTCCATTTTAACTTAATCACTTCTTTAAAGGCTCTGTCTCCAAATACTGCTCTTCTAAGGTGCTGGGGGTTAGAACTTCAAAATATCAATTTTGTGGGGGACATAATTTAGCCCATAATAGTCATTCCATAATGATTGCCTTTACTTTCATTCTAATATCTTTTAATTTATTAAAAATACTTTTCATGTATTCACCAAGGAATAGGCAACTAAAATAGTACATTTTAGAAATTAGTTTAAAAACTTTCTTACTTAAGTAGCTTAGGCCAAGATGAGAAAAGAATGGAAATCTTTATTTTTATTCTGCTTTCATTCACCAGTGAAGACAGTCTAAAACTTATAGCTAGAAAAGCTGAGAAAAGTCAAGTCAGGATTTATAGATAGCTGCAGAAAGAGGTTCTGATGCCATACCAGAGCTTTTCCCAGGTAGCTGAAACAGTGCCCACAAACCTTGCTTGTGTGGCGATTGTGATGGAGAGCCAGTCAAAGCAATGGCAAGTTGTGCCTGAAGGGCCCAAACACATTGTACCATTCCTGATTGAAAGTTCTCTTGTCTTGCAGTTGGTCTCAGAGCCACTGGTGAAATCTAGATATTATCCTCATCTACCCTATATCTACTCCACATCTTCTGTCAATCAACTTGGAGCATGAGTGTGGTCTCACTAGGTTTCTTACATTTCCTACTCAGTCAGGCTATTGCTTCACAAAAGGAAGGCATCATTCAAGTCTGCCCTTTATCCACTCTAGTTTGATCTGGGTTATATCAAGATGAAATTTCTCTATGTTTTTAAAATATGGATGCCATCCTTTTCTACTTCTTGGCATTGAAGTGAATTTTACTCAACAACCATTCATGTATCTATTCACCATTCGGCAAATATATAATGAGTGCTTATTATGTGCGGGGCACTATTCAGTGTTGGGGAACTTGCTGCAAAGCACAGAATCTTTGTATTTATCATGTGCCTCTCTCTTAATGAGTCATATAATTAGGATCATTTTAGGAGAAATAGAGCTTTGCTGTCATAATTTGTCTTGAAAAAAGTAGGGGAGAGAAGCTGGTATTAAAGGCACTGTCTCAATCAAGATCTTTCTCTGTGATTTTGTGGCTGTGTAATTGTAGTTTTAGAGTTGAGGGAGGAGTTTAGCTGTTATCGTTACTGTTATTATTCACTTATTAAAGATATTTTGGTAATTGAAGCTGAATATTGGGTTACATCAAGATAAAAATTAAAATAATGATAACAAATAGTTTTAAAATTGGATTACTTAGGGATTTATTGAATGTTTGAGAAGCTGGGTGGTAACTTTTAGTTGAGGTATGACTTGATGGTCTGAAAGCTATACACAAATCCTACAGTAAATATATAACAGTTCTATTTATTTGCCCAAAGATATCAAACTTGAAGGAGAATGTGATAGCCACCCAGAGCAGGTCCAGATGAAGCATAGTTTCATCCGGCTTCCTGGTCAGCAGGTATGTAAAGGAGACCAATGACTAAAGGATACACTGCTTTTTGAGTGGCATCTTACTCTGTCTAGGACCCTGCAGTCACTTAGGCTGTTTGAAGACACCTGGACACTAAGGCTGCTCTTAGCACTCCTGTACCCCCAAGGGAAAAATGTGGCTTTGCTGTATTTAAAAATATGATAGAATAACAGTTGTAACTTTATCTGTAAATCAATTATATAAAATCCTAACATAACAATATTACATATGTGGAATGGTAGCATGAGGAACTGCACAAAATCATTCCTCAGTGAAACAACCATAACTGGTAGAAATTATAAAAACAACCACCATTTAAATAAAGTCTTTGGAAATTGTCCTAAGAGACAATAGCAACTGAAAAAGAATTTATTCAGAAAATTTAATTTCAGTAATAACAGTGAGATTGTGGCACTTGAGTGAGAACATGTTCCCTCCTCCCAAAACCCAGCTCAGAACTGACGGAAGCTCCACTTTGGACACATGTGGCCAAAAGTATGGGGCTCCCTTTCCCCCCAGCTCACAGTCAATGGCTATAGTATACCTATCCCTTTAGAGACCTGCACCTGGTATTTCTTACTCCCCACTAAAGTTGTGTTTCAGATGCTGACATCCAGGCAAATGTAGCCTAAAGGTAGGGAGCCTCCTTCCTCCACAGAACCCCTTTTCTCCATGCAGCCCCTGCTAGTAGGATCTATACTTCATCTTAGGCATGGCAGGCCAAGATACAGGGATCTTTGAGGCCCTTATCTCAGCACATAGAGCAGAGATTTCACACCAGGTAAGGCAAGCCTCAACCAGAGGCTATTGCCCTCGCTCATAAAATAGAGTAGTTCCTCTGAGAGAAGCAGGCCACTGCCAGACCCTGGCTCCAAAGCAGTGGCTTAGAGATTTTTCCAAGGCAAGAGATAGACCATGAGACAGAGTTCTGAAACTCTCTAAAAAAAACTAACTTTACTTAGAAAAGAGGATGGAGAAATTCAAGCCAAAGGAGGCTCTAGAAAACAATGAACATTTTGGTGGTAAACAATTAAGAAGAGGCTGGAACCTGCAGGAAAGCAACAAGATAAACCATAGATCATCTAGTTCACCAGTGAGAGTCACGAAAAGAGACAGCTAAGGGAGTCTTTCTGGAGTCAAGATAATGTTCGCAGACTGGCCAAAGGTACTATTCCTGCAAACAGGTCCAAATCTAATCATATTAGACAGTTGAATAATTTATGCCACAAGCATTGTTGAAAACAATAGATTCAGTATTATTTATGGACACATGGACATTCCAGTTGAAGTAAGAGCTCAAGTTCAGTCTTAATAACTTGATAGGAGGAAAAGCTGAATCAATGTTGTCATAATCTGTTTTATATTAAACATGATGTCACTGCTGGGATGAGGTGAACTCTCATGCCACCCAGCGGCTTGAGGGAGGAGGAGTAGGAGGATGGCATTGTGTGTTGTCTCTCGGTTCTTCCCTGCCAACGCAATAAAGAATCACAGATTGGAGAGATTGAGGCAAAGAAAGATTTATTGAAAATACATTTTAGAAGGAGATGTGCCATTCCATGGAAGGCTACAGCCCTGTGGAATTTAGGGGATGAAAAGATAAGATACTAGACCCCAAAGGGAGGAATGGGTTCCCAGCCACGAAGGCTGTAACAACCTAGAAATAGGAAAGTCTGCTTTGTATTTGGGCTGTGTGGGGAGGGCCTCGATCATCCGTTTGTGAGGTCATCTTGACTGACAGTTTGCAGCTATATAATACTTTGCATACTAAGCATGTGCTTACCCAGAATTCAATCTGTTATAATTAGATTCATGAACTTCTATGCGTAATCATAATATTATAATGATGGTAATAGACAATACTTTCTTCACATGCTTTTGTAGCTGGTTTAGCCAGCAGCTTTTATGACCTCTGTGCTCTGGAATTTGGGGTAATTTATAACCCTAAAAGAAATATTTCTGGGAGGTGCTTAAGGAAAGTCTTCACAGGAAGTTACTATGGTTACAGAGCTGGGCCTTGGCTCCTGTCACTCATGCCTGACTACCTATCAATGCTAAGGATTCCCTGTGGCAGTATATTGAAGTAAGAAATAATTTATTTTGTATAAAAAATATATATATATATAGGTTCCTTTACAACTTCATCTAAAATTTAAAATAATTAGAAAATACTTAAATGTTGAATGTTTGTCTTAGTATTTTGTGAATTTTTTTGGTTACTTTCAATTCATTGTTGATATATTTTCTATCACTGAAATTGAATAAAAATACGTTCACTTTTGAGGGAGTTTTGAGATGAGAGCACATTAAGACCATAGTGAGAAAAAGATAATTTTGTAACAAATGGTTGTGATGACTGGTATTGGCATACTTTCAGGGTATATAAATAGAAGAGTTTAACTACACCCATGAAAAGAATGATATTAAGGAGAAAAAGGGAGTGATTCTAAGTATTTCCTTAATTTCTAAATTAAGAAAGAAGTAATGATAGATCAACTGACTACATTTGGGAAAATAAATAGTTTTACTTTAATAATAATAGTTTGTGACTTCCAAAGTTTCTTATCATGTATATATATTTCATGTTTAATGACTTGACCTTAGGTAAATTGCCTAAACTTTTTTTTTTATCATAATGTCATCTTTCATAAAGTTATAACTTTTACCTCCCAGAATTTCACTGAAAATTTTTCTTTGATTGTACATACAAGTCTTTTCATCTTTTATAACTGATGCCAGTATAACAAGATTGATTGATTTAGTCATTGCGATAAAACAACTGTCAATTCCATAAAATGATAAAAATTGCTATTTTAGCTCATCACTATTGAAGGCTTATAGGTTTCATTTTCACTTTTTAACAAACTACAATAGTAACTGACACTTAGAGTATATATTTAACTTATCCATACTCTCACTCCACACATGTATTAAGTTTCTGTGCTTTTTAAGTCTTTTAAGACTGAGTGGACAAATGATAAAAATCTATCACCTAATTTGATTTTATTTACATTTCAATTTTGTATCAATTAATTCCTTATTATAGATATTACATTTTTTTTTCTTGCCTGGGAGACAGAAAGGTCACTTGGCGAGGAGCCAGAATCACAGAATGTTGCAGGAATATCATTTTGGACTACAGTTGAGAGAGAAGGAAACTTTAATCCTGTGAAGATGAAAATTTGGCATTTACCTTAACCAATACACATAGCAACAAATTAGTAAATTTATGAAAATTAAATGAATGTAAAATTAGAAAGCCAGACTCACAACAATTACAATTTTAATGCTGCTTATATCATTTTTGTTTAAAAATACCCTTGGTAAAAATTACTGTATCTCTTCAAAACCAGAAATAAAAATCGTGCAATTAATTTAGACCATAAGAATTTAACTTCAGTTCTCCAATTCCATGTATAAAAGCATAAGCAAATTTTACTGAGACTATTTAAATACCAATGATTTTAAATTACTCGAAAAAAAGGATCACTAAATTTGTACATATTGAAATAACTGCTGTAGTTACTAATATTTGGCATGCATATTTCCCCTATCTATTTACTTTATTAATGTCACTTATCCCTACAAAAGTATACTACTTTTTAAAAAATGTCTTTTTTGTATAACTTGAATGACTATCACCTTCCTGAAATATTGTTTCATTTAAATTTAAATAAGCATCAATAGTTTAAAAAATCAGAGTATAGAATGGCCCGTTCAGATAATCTAAGATTATCTACTTATCTCAATATGGTGACTTAATTATATTGGCAAATCCTTTTTGCCTTGCACAGGTTTGTGGAACCAGGACAGGACCATCTTTGGGAGGCCATTATTTTGCCTTTCCCAATGTCTGAGAAATCGTCACCTGTATATTAGTTTTGTTTTCCAAATGTTGCCCACATTTTGATCCCCCCCCTTTTTTTTCATTTCCTATTCATACTTATACTCATTCCATTTTGATTTTATGCCCACTTTCCACTGATCTGTACATCTTAAAATCCTTGACTTTCTTTTATTAACTATAATTACAAATTCAAGGTTTTCATCTTTCTTGATTTCTTATTAACTTTTGGCACAGTTAACTACTCACATCTTTAAAAAAATGCTTCCATTGTTTCAATAACGCTAAAGCTCTGACTAGGTAAATGGCTTTTCAGTTGCAATTGCTGGATCTTTCTTCTCTCTCAATATCAAAATATTTGACCTGCTCTGAACTTATGCTTGGACCCTCTTCAGTTTTTATTGAATGCACTTTCTCTGAGGAAATATTCCCTAACCTCAACATTCTAGAATATATGTCAGTTGCCTACCTCGCTACCCTCCTTACCCTTTCTTTCACTGTAAGAACTCTTTTTTAAATTTAGATTTTAGCATCCTTCGTGAATGGACAACCTTCTCTCAAACCAGAAGGTTGGTGCATCCTTGTTAGGATAAACCAAATGTGATAATTCCAATTTTCCTGGCACTGATTGGCTTGGTTATGAGCACATAACATAGTTCTGGGCAATGCAAGATGAGGGAAAGTTACCTTGAAAACTTCATGGTAAGTTTTATATGCCTTAAAAAAGCAACATATGGAAGGAGACATCCCTTTATCTATGTGAGGAAGAGATGACTAGAATTTCTACAAACATCTTAAAAACTTGTGAATGATATAGTAGATAGATAACAGAACCTTGATTGACCCTCTGATTTACCTGCCCATTCTGCCCCACTTCTATATGTCTTGTAAAGTGACATTACTTTATTTCTTGTTTAAAATTGTTACTTGTACCCAAAAGGATCTTAAATGGACAAAAATCAATGATTCTAAATTAATATCATCATATACAGTACATAATATCCCCAGAGAGGTCATGACTATCTAGCCATGTTTGTTCTGTGTGTGTGTGTGTGTGTGTGTGTGTGTGTGTGTGTTTGTGTATCTCCAAGAAGGTTTTTATAAATACATAGAGAAGATATTTCTTGGGAAGAAAGAAATGACCTTGAGCTGTGTTTTTCAAAATGCCTGTGATGGAATGCCAGTTGTATTTTTTCCCAATTCTTTACAGCCTAATATTTTAGTAATATATGAAATCGTATGCTCAAATTGTTTTAAAAGTTTTTAAATGATTACTCTCAATTTCTTTCCATACGTTGTAGCAGACCAGCAACCGTTTGACAATCATAGGAACTGATCTAGTGTGAGTCCCATGTGAAATGTAATTATTGGGTTTGGAGAAACATGATGGAGTGAGAGACATCCCTAGATCTCTGTCCTTGAAACAACAATAAGCTAACATCTAAAACTCAACAAAAAACACTGAAACTGCACACCAACATGGGATCTGCACATAAAAGCTACCACAGGTCAGAACCCGGGTATTGGGTGGTGGCTAGGAGAAACAAAAAAGCTGCCTCTAGAGCTGCTGGAGTTCCCTGCAGGAGGAGGGAGAGGGGAGAAGGTGTGGCGACTTCCCTGAACAGTCTTGCCTAGAAGTGCCTGAACTTCTAGCAGCCAGCAGGAGGGCCCAGCCATCCAGGCAGAAAGCAAAGAAACAGGGACAATAGAAAAGTGAAGACAGCAGAAAAACGACAGTTGATTTTTACCGGCCATGGTTGCAAAACCAAGATGAGCCACAGTGCCCAACATCAACTCAGAGGGCCCTTCCCCTCATACCCTCAGAGACCAATCACCACGAAGCCCCAGGGGAATCTGAGCAAATGCTACCAAAACTGTTGCAAACACTGACAGGGATTAAAACTGAGGATACTGAGTGCGATTAAATATCTATAAAAGAAGAAAAAGTCATTATTAAGGCTTTATATAAAGCAGGGATCCAAGAGGCTCAGATGCCACCTACTGGAAACCAAAAGAAAAGCGACTTCTTTGCAGCAGGCTAAAGAGAGATCTTTATATAATAAATATTCTTTCTGGAAGAAAGCAGAATACATTTCAATTAAGGCCCAAGTGGATAAATAGTCCACTAAACACCATGAACAACCAAGGTGACAAAGCATCTCATAAAGAAAGAGCAAATATTCAGAAAATAAGCTTATATACCAAAATATGCGAGTTAAATGACAGAGAATTCAGGATGATACTTCTGAAGAAACTCAATGAGTTCCAAAACGAGTCATATCAACAACTTCAGAAATTGAAAAACAACTAGATGAGCAGAGCAAGGAGAGTGAAACCCTCAAAAAGAACTGAATAGAACTTCTGGAGATAAAAAACACACCACAAGAGTTGAAAAATGAAATAGCAAGCTTGGGAAATATAGTCGACCAAATGGAGGAAAAGATCAGTGATATCAAAGACAGAAACCTAGAAATAAATCAGAAGGGAGAAGAGAGAAACCAAAGAATGAAAAGTAATGAAAGAGAAATTCAAGAACTAGCTGATACCATCAGGAGAGGAAATATAAGAACAATGGGCATTATCGAGGCAAGGAAAAAGGACAAGGACTAGAAAGCATTTTCAGACAAATAGTTGATGAGAATTTCCCAAATCTAAGGAATGAGCTGTAGCTTAGAATTCAAGAAGTCACAGGACACCCAATTATCTCAACCCAAAAGGGTTTTCACCGAGATACATTAAAATTATCAAAAATCGACAAAAAAGACAGAATTCTCAGGGCAGCCAGGGAGAAGAAAATGGTAACTTATAAAGAAAAACTCATTAGATTATCCTCAGACTTCTCAGCTCAAACCTTACAAACTAGGAAGGAATTAAATCAAATATTTAAACTATTAAGTGACAGAAACTACCAGTCTAAAATTATGATCCAGCTAAGCTCCCCTTTAGAATGAAAGAGAAATTAAGGCCTTTCCAGACATACAAAAATTGAGGGAATTCTCCACTATAAGTCCTGCACTACAGGAAATTCCGAAATGAGTCAGCTCACCTAAAACAAAATGAAAAAAAAAAAAAAAACACCATAATTAAGAGTAAAGTGACTATCAGGCAAATAGAAACAGAGGAGTGCAACCCTTACTAGGAACAGGGCATTATGAGCTTAAATAACAATAACAGAATTGCTATAGCAAGATAGTAATGAACGTTCAGCATACATAAGGACAAAATGACATAGCAATGTCTGAAAAGGGGAAGATTCAAAGATCCAAATTTGCAAAGGGGAATGGAGATAAGGTGCATGCAGTAAAAAATGGACAACTGTATATACATAAATATCCTTTACATATTTGTAATGGTAACCACACACATAAGATTCAGAACTGAAGTATATAACATAAAACAAGAAGAACCAAAGGGAAAACACACAAAAGCCAACCAAAATAAAGAAAACAGAAACACAAGGACAAGGAAGCAATGGAAACACCGAGCAACCAGAAAGCAAAAGATAAAATGGCTATAAAAAGACCTCATAGTTCGATAATCACCCTAAGTGTAAATGGACTGAATTCACCAATAAAAAGGCACAGAGTTGCAGAAGGGATCAAAAAAAAAAAAAAACAAAAAAACAAAAAACAACTATATGCTGCCTTCAGGAGACACATCTCAGCTCCAAAGACAAATATAGACTCAAAGCGAAAGGGTAGAAAACAGTATCTCAAGCAAACGGCATTCAGAGAAAAGCGAGAGTAGCGGTACTAATATCGGATGAAACAGACTTAAAATAAAAGAGGTAAAGGAAGGTACTGAGGGACACTTCATAATGACAAAGGGAGTTATATGCCAAGAAGACATAACATTTATTAATATCTATGCTCCCAATCGGGGAGCCCGGAAGTATGTAAAGCAATTACTAACAGAACTAAAGGGAGAAACAGACCAAAATACTATGGTAGTATGGGATTTTAATACCTCACTGTCGATATGGACAAATCATTCAAACAGAAAATTAATAAAGGAATAACATCCTTAAATGACATATTAGACCATTTGGACATAATTAACATTGACAGAGCCTTCCATTCTAAAACAGCTGCTTATACATTCTTCTCTAGTGCATATGGAACATTATCAAGAATCGACCACATATTGGGACACAGAGATTGCATCAACAAATATAAGTGAGTTGAAATCATACCAACCATATTCTCTGATCAATACTTTGAAACTAGAGATCAATTGCAAAAATAAATCAGGAAGAACAACAAATATATGGAGATTAAAGAACATGCTACTGAAGAATAACTGGGCCAGAGAAGAAATAAAAAGAGGGATCCAGTGATACATAGAAACAAATGATAATAATAGTACAAAATATCAAAACTTTTGGGACATGGCAAAAGAGGTCAGAGGGAAGGTCATATCATTACAGGACTTTCTCCAAAAATAAGAGCAAGCTGAAATAAACAACCTAATACATCATCTTAAAAAATTAGAAAAGGAAGAACAAATGAAGCCTAAAGTCAGCAGAAGGAAAGAAATGATCAAAATTAGAGCAGAAATAAATGAAATTGAAAACAAAACACAAAAAAAAATGGAAAAGTTTAACAAAATTGTCAAACCTCTTGCTAGACTCACTAAAAAAAAAAAAGAAAAAAAAAGTACACAAATAAACAAAATCAGGAATAAAAGAGGAGAAATAATGATTGACATTGCAAAATACAAAGGATAATACAAGAATACTACAAAAAAGTATGTAACACCAAATTTAATAACCTAGAAGAAATGGATTAGTACTTAGAAAAATACAATCTCTCTAGACTGAATCAAGAACCAGAAAATCTAAATAGACCTATCGGCAATATGGATATTGAAACAATCATCAAAAACCTACCAAAAAATTAAAGTCCAGGACCAGACGACTTTACCAGTGAATTCTACCAAACTTGCAAAGATGATTTAATACCTGTTCTTCTCAAACTCTTCCAAAAAGTCAAAGAGGAGGCAACATTTCTCAACTCATTTTATGAAGTCAGTATTACTCTGATACCAAAACCTAGTAAGGATAACACACACACAAAAAGAAAACTAAAGACCAATATCTCTCATGAACACAGATGCAAAAAGTCCTAAGATACTAGCGAACCAAATACAGCAACATATTAAAAAGATTATACACGATGATCAACTGGGCTTAATCCTGAAGGCACAGGGATGATTTCAACATACACAAATTGATTAATGTGATACACCACCTAAATTAAAAAATAAAAGTCAAATGATCATATCAATAGATGCAGAAAAAACCTTTGACAAAATACAGCATCCATTTATGATCAAAATAACAAAATTGGTATAGAAGAAAAGTACCTTAACATAATAAAGGCCATATATAACAAATCGTCAGCTAACATTATACTTAATGATAAAAAACTAAAAACCTTCCCTGTAAGATCAGGAACAAGGCAAGGCTGTCCACTATTGCCACTGCTATTTATATAACATTGGAGGTCCTAGAGAGTATGATCAGACAAAAGAAAGATATAAAAGGTATCCAAATAGGAAATGATGAAGTCAAACTGTCACTGTTTGAAGATGACATCATTCTCTATATAGAGAACCCTACAGACTCCACAAGAATACTACTAGAAGCAGTAAGCAATACAGTAAAGTTTCTGGATGCAAAACCAATGTTAAAAAATCCATAACATTCCTATACTCTAATAATGAAATGTCAGAAATAGAAGTGACAAAAATAATTCCTTTTGCAATTGCAAAAAAAGAATAAAAAATCTAGGAATAAATTTAATGAAACAAGTGAAGGACTTGTAAAATGAAAACTACAATACCCTATTAAAAGAAAGCGTAGAAGATACAAAGAAATGGAAAGATATTCTGTGTTCCTTGATTGGAAGAATCAACATAGTTAAAAAGGCTATATTACCTAAAGCTTTATACAGATTTAATACAATCTCCATGAAGGCATTTTTTAAAGACATAGAACAAAAAATCATCAGATTTGTATGGAGGCACAAAAGACCCCAAATTGCCAAAGTCATCCCGAGATAAAAGAACGAGGCTGGAGGCCTCACTCTGCCCGACTTCGAATTATACTACAGAGCAACAGTAATCAAAATGGCATGGTACTGTCAGCAAAACAGACACATGGACAAGTGGAACAGATTCGAGAGTCCAGAAGTAAATCTATATTTAGATGGGCAAATAATTTTCAACAAAAAAACCCAAAAACATACAGTGGAGAAAGGAAAGCCTTTTCAATAAATGGTGCTGGGAAAACTGGAAAGCCACCTGCAAAAGAATGAAACAAGACTGTTATCTATCACTACACATCAAAATTAACTCAAAATGGCTTAAGGACCTGAATATAAGACCTGAAACAACAAAATGCATAGAAGAAAACATAGGAACTAAACTCAAGGACCTTGGACTTAAAGAGAATTTTATGAATTTGACCTCAAAAGTAAGGGAAGTAAATGCTAAAATAAATGAATGGGACTATATCAAACTAAAAAGCTTCTGCTCAGCCAAAGAAACCTTCAACAAGGTAAAGAGAAAAGCATCCGAATGGGAAAATATATTTGCAAGTAACACATCTGATAAGGGCCTAATATCCAAAATATACAAAGAACTCATACGACTCAATAACAACAAAAAATAAACAATCCATTCAAAAATGGGCAGAGGTCTTGAACAGAAACTTCTCCCTAGAAGACATACAAATGGTCAACAAATATTTGAAAAGATGCTCAACGTCACCAACTATTAGGGAAACGCAAATCAAAACCACGATGAGATATCGTCTCACACCTGTTAGAATAGCTCTAATCAACAGGACAAGTAATAACAAATGTTGGAGGGGATGCAGAAAAAAAAAAAAACCCTCATACACTGCTAGTGGGACTGCGAATTGATACAACCACTACAGAAAACAATATGAAGATTCCTCAAAAAACTAAGAAATTGATCTATATGTGATCCAACAATCCCTTACTGGGTATTTACCCAAAAGACTTGAAAACCCATATCCAAAAAGATATTTGCACACCAATGTTCATAAAACTATTATTCACAGTGACCAGGACATGGAAGTAACCAAATTGTCCTACAATAGATAATTGGCTAAAGAAGCTGTGGTACACATATACAATGGAATATTACTCAGCCATAAGAAGAGATGAAATACTGCCATTTGTGACAACATGGATGGACCTTGAGATAATCATGCTATGCGAAATAAGCCAGAGAGAAAAAGTTGAAAATCACATGCTATCATTTGTATGTGTGATATAAACCTAAAAGCAACAAATGAACAAGACAAACAAACAGAGACTCATGGACATGCACAATAGACTAGTGGTTACTAGAGGATAGGGGGTGGGAGAGGAGGAGAGAGGTAGACATGGTAAAGGGGGTCAAATATAGTGTGGTAGGGAGAGGGTGAAATGGGTAAAGGGATCAAATGTATGGTAGCTGAAGGAAACTGGACTTAGGGTGGTAAATACACAATAGAATATGCAAATGTGAAATTATAATATACACTTGAATATTATATAACTGTATTAACCAATGTTACCCCAATAAAATTAATTTTTAAAAAGTTAAAAAATAAGTAATTATTGCATGCTTGGGACTTAAAATTTTATTTTTTTGTAGTTTTCTTTTTTCTCAATAAACTAATAATTTTCTCTAGATATGTGAATTTTCAGTGTGAACAATATATATAAGAAAACCAAATATTTTCATTATATTATATTATATTATATTATATTATATTATATTATATTATATTATTATTTTCATTATATTATATTACATTACATTACATTATTTTATATCCAAATATTTATATCTTCAACAGCTGAGGTTCATATAAATGAGTGTTATTTTTGTGTGGTTCATATATCCATTTATAATGTATGACTAGTTGTTATTTTTTTAGAAACATTTTATTAGAAAGAATGCATATATCATTTGCTTTAATTCCCTTTACAGAATTATATTACAATTCTCAGAAGTATCCCTAATTTATAGTTTATAAGTGTTTATGCCATAGATGTTGTTCCAACAATACACTGAAGTTGTCCCCCATGTATTATTTAACTTTTTTTGATAGAACAGGTTGTCTTCTGGTCTGAG
Organism: Rousettus aegyptiacus; assembly: GCF_014176215.1. Classification (NCBI taxonomy): domain Eukaryota; kingdom Metazoa; phylum Chordata; class Mammalia; order Chiroptera; family Pteropodidae; genus Rousettus; species Rousettus aegyptiacus. Next base: position 31,673,942 of record NW_023416286.1, read on the forward strand.
GGCCAGTTCACATGATGCCCTTAAGACATCTTGGTAAGTAACTTCTGTTCTACCTCAGCAGCTCTAGATTCAGGAAAGCACTTTAACCAAACGGTGTCAATCTGTGACATTGAGAGTGATAAGAGTGGTGGATATTTGTGTCTGAATGTTCTGTATTTGTCTGTCATAATATTTTAAGTTTATAATACAGTTAATAAAATGCTTCCTAGTTCAGCTGAGAACTAGCAACCCACAGCCAATTTAGACAACATGAATAACTTTTCTAGCCAGATATATAAAAGGCTGGATTTTAGAGAGTCAATGGAATTTTCTAAAGGTCTGATAGAAATCTTACTCATTCAGATTTTATCATCTTAATCCGTTCATTCCTTGAATGAGGATTTTGAAGAAGGGGAAATGTGTACCATCCTGTCTCTCAGAGGATATAGATGACCTCCCTGCTGATACTGACTTTCCACTCTATCTTTGTTTTATTTTTACAGGTGATAGTTTTTTCTGGTCTTTTTAAGGAGCATTGTAATCCATATTTACTTATAGTTACATTTGAAAAAACATTCTTTATGCTCAAGAAAATAAGTTAACTATATTTCCCATATAATTCCCATACAGTGCAAGGCATGGAATGTGAAGAAAAGATTTATTTTATAAGTGATTTCATGAAAAGTAGATTTTTGTCTGTAAAATAAAATATAACATTTACTATCTTGTTCATTTAGTCAGCAAGTTAACAGCTGTATGTTGAGCAATGACTGCCGTTCAATATAGAATAGAGAAGTCAAAAAGACACCCTAGAATTTGCTCTTAGTTGGAAGAAGACGAAGCATGATCTTGGCTCTTAGAATGTGTGATATAGAAAACATTTTTAATTAAAACGGTGTTAAGATTATTCTTTCTCAATAAATGTTGGTTTTGTTTTCAAAGAAATCAATCCAATTACTTTAAATTCTCAAAGTTCATATGAAAAATAGTTGATTGAGGAGACGATTGCCTTTTTGGTTGTTCTGTTGATGCCTATTTAAATTTCATTGCTGTCATTATTTTGTTGCTGTTGCAGGTATTATTAAATATTGGAATTAGTTGGTGAGTGAGAATGTATAATCCTATCTTTTGTCCCACCTGCCTTCAATGATAACACCTCCACTAAACAGTTATCTTCAGTATACATTTTTCTACTAATCTTCCAGGTTTACTTTAAATCTTGCTCATTTCAAGAAATCATCATGACCCCGAATATGTTTTTCTCCCCAATAATCTTAATTTCCATTACATTTCATTTTGTGATACACTTTATTATATAACTTTAGCTACTATTTAATTCCATGTATTTTCTCTTCAATGAGTTTATGTATTTCTTATATCAATGACTTAGATGTTATATTTTCCTTTTCCCATGTTTGCCAGAAGGTAGAACACATAGTAAATGCTCAAAAAGTAGTTTCTAAATGCACAAAAGAGCCCCCCAGCCAACTTTGAGAAACATCAATAGAGTTACATGCTCTATTGAGTGGCTAGTGTGAAATGAGAGAACTAATGATTTACAAAAACATATATATTCATCTAGGATCAATTATTAGATACACCAAGGCATTCGTTATTTATAATTTTTTGAAATTTAGTTGAGTCTTTAATTATTGATATTATGAAGGCAGATGTATTTTGTGATATGTAAGTAAGCACACTACTTTGAATTATTGTGAGATCTTGTGCAAAAACCTGGACATATCGTTAATACAGCAGGTTGAAAAAATAGGATATCAAAAAGGAATATTCCCTATCAAATGTAATATTGATTATTCTTTTCTATCAACTGGTATTCTTGTCCATATTATAGAGACTCAAATCAGTTTCTGAAAGCAAAATATTGAAAGTGGTTTGATGTTTGGGGTTTTTTCTCTTGTGCTAATTATGCTAAATCTGTGTGAAATGTGGCAGGACAATAAATTAAATGCCGAATTTTTATTTTAATTCTCTTGCAAACTTTCTGGAGCTTTGCCACAGTTTTTTATTGAGTGGGAGTGAGTAATTTCACTGAATGCATGAGGTGTTTAAATTATAAAAATTGTAATCAGTGAGTTATCAATTAGCATGCTTTTAGGAAGTAAAATATACCCATATAGATATTTTATTAATTCAATGCTTAAAAAGAAGTTTATCCTTGACACGAATTTCAACTAGAAATTCTGATTAATGTTTTGTTTATATACTCTCTGGGCCATTGAAACTAATAGTTTGCAATGTTCTTGTTGTTTTAAGTACTTTAGTTACTACTCTACTCACTACCAGTAACTTTAAATTCTCTATAATCTCAATTTCATGTATCCATCCTGTCTGACTATCACCTTGTATCTTTGTAACTCACCCTCTCTAGTTACTGGTTCCCAACAATTCTTCAAACTCATTAGCAGTTTTCCAGTATGGACCAATAAGAGCAAGTGCATTATATTATCTCTACCTCTCTACACAACTGCTGCCTGTGGCCATCCATTTATACCTTAAATGGCAACCAGCACGTGCCAGGACTCTTGTGAAGATGGAGCTCCTGCATTTAAGGGATTGTCAGGGATTCCTTTTATACCCACTTAATTGGTATTTAAACCAGTCTTCAGTTTTCATTTTGCTTATCTCTTTGTCCCAGATAATGAAAAAATGTCCCTTGTCCCTGCACCCACTCTTTTATTATGATAGTTCCATCTGTTGAATGCACTAGAAAATATTGGCCTCAACAGAATTTGAAGGAGCCTTACTCTTTAGCTATAAGAATTTACAGCACTCTTAAATATATATGAATATATATTTATATGTCTATAAATAAAGATATATCTGTATGAAAATCTGTCTTAGGAGATTCAGAGTTCCCTCCAAGTTTTCTTTCTGATCGATTGATAAAAGACATTTAGGCCAAATATTATCTCTTCTCATTTTATAGTTTTCGAACCTAGTTCACATCCTGTTTTGAGTTAATTATTATAACTAAAGCATTTCTAAAATGTTTTAGATAAAAGCAATAATATATTTTGTCACTTTATTCAAATGTAGTGAATTCTGATAGAGAACAAACTACATAAACTCCCCCCCCAAATCTATGCATTAAGATCATGATTATACTATATGTGCTCAGGTAACAGTAACCAACATAAGAATCATGTGCATCTAATTTTTTTGGCAACATATAATACTCACCACATTTCACTCAATATTTGGTGACATCTTTAATCAATTAATTAAATAGTTTTATGATTATTCTACATCATAACATATTCAACCAAAATCTAAAACATTGGATTTCGTTTCCCTTTTAACGTCTATGAGATGGGACTAATAAATGATACCAAATATTTGTTGGCACACTATCATGTGTTAAGAACTGTCCTCCATATAATTGGTGTCTGTCCAGAGGCCTTTTTACTGTGTGCTATGAGCACTAGCTGGATGAGGCTCACAACCCACCTGTGGAGAATTCTGCTTGCTTAGCCTCTGGAATTATAGATCCTACCCCTTTTTCCTCTTCCCCACCAGATGACAGCCTGATGACTATGAATTAAGGATATGGAGGTTAAAAAAAATAAAAAAAATAAAAGCCTGCATCTCCTTGCCCCAGGTAGGCGTGTCAATTCTTTGGGAATCACTTCTGCTTTTGATCTGCCTGTAGTTCAGGCCAATGCTTGAACTTTACCTAAAACTACATCTTTGCTCTATCCCCTAATCTATTCCACTTTCATCCTGTCCTGACAGGTTTTTCTGGAGAACATCCCTTCAATAAACCCTGTGCTTCTAAATCATTGTCCTTGACTCTGTTCCTGAAGTACTCCAACTAAGGAAGAAACTAGAATGCAGCAACTAAACTGTGCTCATAACTGTTATACAGTGTATCTGTGATCTCCTTTTGCAGATGAAGATGACTATATGCACAATGAAGCCAATTCTGAAGACAGAAGTGTGTTTGAATCTAGACTCTGCCACTTACTAGGTTTAGGACTTCAGCAAGTAACTTAATCCCATGTGCCTGTTTCCTCATTTATAAAATAGGGGTAAAAGTAGTTACTGTGAAGGTTATATGTATTCATTTATGTTAGAGTTGTATCTGAAAGATAGAAAATGCTATGTATTACTTAACATTGGTTAAGTAATTACTTAATTAATTACTTATGATGATGAAGTTTCAGAGAAATAAAATAAATTGCCTGAGGTTCAACAGTAAGTAGTAAAATGTTCTCCTAAATGATGCCATGCTTTCTTCCATACTGTTCCTTCTTCATTCACAACTATATTTATGAATTGAAGCTTTCTTTAGAGTAGTTCTTTTCTGTTTATCTTGTTTATTCAAGTCTGCTTTCAAATCTCTTGTATTAGTATCTGTCATACATTCCACCGTTTCTAGTAAAACTATAGATGAACTCCTGCTCACCCAAAGCCTGATCAATAGCTTAGCAGATTTCATGAAGTTCAAAAGCTTAAGCTTTAGAGTCCCTTGCGAGGGCCCTTATTGAGATGGCCATGGATTTCCTCAATTCATAATTTTGGACTACTGTTCTTAAAGATTCCACCCCCCAATTTTGTAAGCTACAGTATACACAAAACTTGGATACACACCAGGTAGAGAGTGCTATTAAAGAAGAGGATATTAGAGGCTGGTTATTGCGATGGGTTAATTGACTTAGTACTACTTATTAGCTTCACTTATTGCAGGAAAATAGTCCTGTGCTATGTTAGCTCTCCCCCTGTGGAGATCTGGCTGTCTTTTTGTTTGCACTTCACTGATTTTTAAAAAACAGAACCATTTACCATGTAAGTGTCAGAGTGTGCTGGCCACCAGGGGAAACAAACACGGCAATAAGTCATCTGGGAGTCTAGTGGAACACAAAGAAAAGATGACAATGGAAAGATGTAGTCAATAATTAAGTTATTTTTAAGGAACAGTGAAAATAGAGGAGAAAGTGTGCTTAACAAGCTGGTAGTTACAGAAAAGTGTGTGCAAAAGTGCAAAGAGCATTTGAAGGAAGCTTGAGTTAGTGGTAAAGTAGATCATTTTATTTAAAGGAGATAGCAGGTATAATGACCTGAAGAGAGAGGAGGAAATAAAGTGAAGCAATCCGGCCTCATTTCTTTGGCGTTCCTGGAACACAGGTGTGTGTGCGCTGTGGCCTAGTTAGCTTCCTGCAGCAGTGGAGAAAATGCATTCGTGTCTGGTTCTGTTTGGGTCTGTGTGAAGGCCTGTCGAGGACAGTGGCCTTGGGCAGGGGGAAGGAGTGTAGGGCAGACGGTCCTGCCAACTGGATTGGATAATTCACTGCTGCTCTGACCCGTATAAACTCTGTCTCTGCTCTGAGACACTTACATCATTGTGAAAATAAGTGAGGGGAGGACCAGACATGTTCTGGTTAAATATTTAAGTTCTTTTTCTCCTTAAATTATTTACAAATTATATTAATTAAATTCTAACTTGAATTATTTTTATATATTATGAGTTACCTCAATAAGAAAATATCTATTCTAATATTCTGTTAGAGGAGACAAGTGTTTTCTTTTATTATATCTACTGCAGCAGTCCCCAACCTTTTTGGCACCAGACGCTGGTGCTCCATGAGAATCTAATGCCCAATGATCTGAAGTGGAGCTGAGGCGGTGATGCTAGCTTTGGGGAACAGCTGCAAATATAGATGAAGCTTCGCTCACTCACCCATCACTCAATTTTTGCTGTCCGGTCCAGTTCCTAACAGGCCACAGACTAGTACTGGTTCATGGCCTGGGGGTTGGGAACCCTTGATCTACTACAGGTTAATGGTAATCTATCCAGCTTTGGACTTTTCAAAAGAGTGGAAATCACAATTAATTTTTTTCATTCTCAACATGACATTATAATAAATTTAGCAAATAAATGTTATTGCTATAGTAATTTAACAAGAAATTGAATATATTCTAAAAATAAAACACCATATGTAAATGTACATTTGTATGTGCATATATATGTGTGTGTATGAGTGTGTATATATGTATGTATATGTATATATATACCTATATATATCCTCTGCAATAAACATACTTGTTTGTTGAATATCTTCATAAGATTTCTACCATTTTTACTGATGATTTGGGAGATGCCATATACGAAGCTTAGGTATGTTATTTTCTTATTTGGAAAATATAAACCTGTTTGACACCTCCTTACACATACACAAGTAACTCACAGACTTTTATTGGAGATTAAATAAAAGTGGTAATAGATTATAAAATTATTCCCCAAACTATTTTTTAAAAAGGTTTGACCACACGCACACACAGACACACACACACACACACACACATGATATGTGGGTAACTATCTAACTATCATCTAGCTATCAATCTATCTAGATATGCTACATAATAACTGGGAGTAAATATTTTTTCTCACTTCCAAACTATATATATATGTGTTTTATCTTTTCATGTAATGCACAAAATGAGAAGATACTGTCACTTTCTCTTTAAAGAGATCATAATTTTTTCTTCATATTTTACTCTATTCTTTATTATTTTTAATGACCTTTATTTTGTATCATGTTGTCAGTAACTTCTCTCCTTCCCCATGTCTTCACCCGTTACAAATTCTTCTATTGTGTGTTGTAAGACGTATGTAATAAGAGTATAAATAAATGGAATTGAAAGTTGAGCTCTAGGAAATGTGTAATTATTGTATGTCATCTGAGTACATACTAAAAATATTTTTCTTTCCATTCAGGAATTAGAAATACATGAAAGCAAAGAACTGCATTTTGATCTATGAGAAGACTTCAAAGAATTAGGAAAAATATGTCTTGAAGTTAGTTTAGTAATACCAATTTTGGCATCCAATCATACTTTATTCACTCATGTGTACATCACTTAACTATGTGGTAACAAAAAAAAAAATTAAAATTACTCAGACTAAGATAAACAATAGTCATTGACCTTAAAAATAGAAATCTAAAGGAATAAGTTAGGGGAATTCACAGTAAACTGAGCCTTGTTACTTCTGTGGCTCCAGAAGGAAATACACTGTGTTCAACTGAAATAGAGAAGGCTGATTTTTTTCCAATGTCATGATATTTACGTTGTGGGTAATGTCAGACAATGGAAGAATTTACAAAAAATAAGTGCAAGATAGATTGATTAAACTCCCTCTTTATCATCGTTTCCTTGTTCTATATGTCTGTGCTAAGATCCTTTTGTATTTTTGATAAGTCAATTATCCAAAGGATTTAAAAATATATTTATGATAGACATCATATCTATTGAGGGAAACCACTAAAACTAATGCTCTTTTAATATGATGCTTGGGAGTACATCGTTGCCTTTGTGTAATTCTGATATTCAGAAGAGAGAGTTGTATATCTGTTTTATTCTCCATAATAAAGGTGATTTCTGGGAATTATTTGCTGAGTATCTTTATAACAAGATGTATATCATTTTTATTGATGATATGGGAAATGTCATTTATAAAGCTTAGGTACATCATTTTCTTATTTGGAAAATATAAACCTGTTAAAAACACAGGGGGAAAAAGACAAAAAACAAACAGCAGGTTTAAACAAAATGGGTAGAAGATTATGAAATGATCCTGAGAACTATTTTTTTTTTTAAAGTTTTGCCTTCATCTTTCAAAGATAATGATTGAGGTTTTCTCAGTGCTGAGAGTAACTCCATTAGCCCTAATTAAGACACCATAATTAGAGCACCATTTAAATATAAAAAATAAAAATAAAAAATTTGACTAGTGGTGCCTCACTTGTCTGTGGTTTATGAATTTTTGTTGTTGCTGTTGTTGTTGTTATTGTTGTCTGTTTTTTAAATAAAACTCAAAGACAATTTAGTAATCAAAAACACATTATAATCATATCATATAGCTATAGAAGCTAATATTTAATGTTTAAAAGATAATATTAAGCATACTAAAATTATTAAAATTATCATTTCAGAGACAATTTCAATATTTTATTAAGTTCTTACATGTTAAATTATGCAATTAATCAGATTTACATTAATATTTTAGACTTGTTTTGATGCTCATATCTATGTATGAGCATCATTTCCACAGTGCCCCATAATTTGACCTTTACACAATAGACACTGAGTTTCTTAGTTTTGAAGAACTTACATTAACATACATTAGCATGTCCTATATGTGTGCATTAATACTGTAAATTATAACATTAAATTATAAAATATCCATCAATTAAAATCTGTTCCTACCATATTGGACTTATTTGATGATCGCCAACCTATATTCATGAACCAAGGTATATCACATGACTTTTTAAAAAATGTACAATCTCCTGTGTGGTATCAACATACTGGTTGTAAATAATTAATTTTACCAGTAAAAAATTAAAAATGCTAACTTTTAGGGCTAAATTACCATAGTATGTTTAAAATTTCAGTTATTAGAGATTATGATAACTGACATATAAATTAAACATGATCAAATGAGCCAATTGAAAGAAATATTTTTTCTGCCAACATATACCTTGTTTTATAGACTATATAAATATCTAACCAATGTACTATATACCTGAAACTAATAATAAAATAAAATAAAATGCTAAATAAATGTACAAATAATCTTAATAATGTCTCAGATTTTTAGTGTTCTCCTCGTTCTTAATAACTCTTTCTGTTTCTTCTTTCTCAATCATAAACACTCATACAAACACACACATTTGAGCACATATGCTTGTATACATGCCTGAACACACATAACAGTACCCAGAACAAAAGTTGATGACTGGCTTTTCAAAACTATTGCTGGAACAATAAAATGTCCAGGGACATAAAAATAAAGATTATACCTTATACAAAAATAACCAATAATGGATTTTAGAATTAAATGTGGAGTGAACAACTATGAATCTTTTAGGAAAAAAAATATGAGAAAATATTTGGCATCTAAAACTAAGGAAAGAGTTTTTAGTCTTGACATCAAAAACACAACCCATAAGAGAAAAAATTGATAAGCAGTACCTTATCAAAACTGACATACTTTTGCCCTGTGAAAGAGCCTGTTAAGATAATGAAACAGAGAGCTACAGATGAGGGAGATATTTTTAAACTATATATCTACCAAAGAACTAGTATACACACAAACTCAGTATTTAAACGCGCGTGCGCGCGCACACACACACACACACACACACACACACAACAATCCAATTAGAAAATGAACAAAAGAAATGAGACTACATTTCACCAAAGAGCATATAAGGATCAAAAATAAGCCCATGAAAAGATATTCAATGTCATTAGCCATTAGAGAAGTACAAACTAAAATAAAAATAAGATATCACTATGCAACTACTATCAAAACAGCTAAAATAAAACATAGTGACAATAACAAACAGTGATGAGGATGTGGAGAAACCAGAATAGTCATACACTACTGGTGTAATGTAAAATGATACAGTATTTTATAGAAAAGAATATGTTTCCTGAAAAAGTAAAATGTAACTAGCATATGATCACGCAGCTGCAATGTTAGGCATTTATCCCAGAGAAATGAAAGCTATGCTTATACAAAAACCTATACACACGTTCGCAGTAGTTTTATTTGTAATAGCCCCAAAATGGAATCAGCTCAATTTCTCTGAATAGTTGAATGACTAAACAAATTGTGGCATATCCATGCAATGGAATACTATTCAGCAATAAAAATGAACTACAGATTCCCACAAGTTAAATGTAGTTTTAGAAAATTGTGCTGAGAAGAAAAGCTAACATCGAAAGGTTACATACCATCCAATTCTCTGTTTGTATTATTTTGGAAATGATAAAATTTAGAAATGAGAAATAGTCTAGTTATGCTCAGTGTTTAGGGATGAGGTGGGGGGAGTTGAGGGGAAAGTGGATGTTGTTATAGGGTAATATGAGGAAACAGTATCATGACTGTGATGGTGAATTCATAAACCTACATCAGCGATAAAATTGTACGGAATTTAATTCACACATACACACAGATGAGTACACATAAAACTAAAGAAATATGAAATAAATCAGTGGATTAATCAATGTCAATATAATGGTTATAATATAGTTTTGCTGAATGTTAGCACTGGGCAAACTAGGGGAAGTGTACAAGGAATCTTAGAACTATATGTTAACTGGCAATTATCTCAACATGTCGCTGTTATCTCAACATCAGCACATAATGAACATTTTAGTTTTTCTGAATTGCCTTTAACTTTGGAAAGTAAAATTTAAATAAGATGATAATAACTTCATTTAAGTATTCAGATATTGACTATGTTTTCACAAATATAAGGCCTTTGAACAAATCTTACCCTCAGATAGTGCTACTGTCTACAGCACCCTAGTAGGATTAATACTCAGGATACCAAGATAAATTTGTATGAAAAACACATCAGTGACAAATTCCCAAAGCAAGCCCGAGTGTTGCCAACTATTTGACCAAAATTAGCTTTCCATTTTCACCTAAAAATCCAATCTTATCTATAAATTAATGGGTGTGCGATAATGGAAATATGGATTTTACTATAAAAGCATAAGCAAAACCTTTCAGTGTAAATAGGAGTCAAATAATTAGGAATAAAATAAAATAAGTAACAGGGCTTCCTTGACAACCACCAAATTCTCTACTTCTCCATCTTCTTAGTTTTAAATATTTCTAAACCATTAGGATAAAATATCAGTAAATGTATGCAGATATCCTAGCTCTAATTTTTGTTTCTAATATGTCCCCAGATGCCTGGGATTTTGTTGTTGTTGTTTTTGCTTAGTTACAGAATCTAAAGATCCAATAGTGATGTGATTACTAAAGTGTTGGAAATCTGGAAACTTCTTACATACAGCTTTTTCATTGTTGGCCACTATTCATTTGAGAATTAAACTGGAATTTGTTCTGGACTTTGAAGAGAAAATGATCTCTATTAGTCTCTTCCAATTTTATTTTGGCTTTTTAAAATGTTCTTCTTTTAAACTCACCAAGGTCGGCTTTCTGGAGGTTCCCAGTGCCTGAAGATCTGGGAAAGCAAGATTAACTCTGTCCACCAAAAAACTAACCTTTCGAATAGCAATCTAATCATCTAAAATTAAGGGTCTTCTTCTTCTTCTTCTTCTTTTTTTTTTTTATAATTAAGACAGGTGTCCAAAAGAAATGTTCCCTGAATACAGCTAATGGGTCCAGAGACTATTTCTTTAGTTCACTGTTTTAAAGGATCTGCAAATTAAATTTTATATAAAAAATGCCTAATTCATACAGTCAATAAATTTTTTCTTGTTCTCTGTACATCAAGGCTGATGTTTGCACCACTTTAAAATTTTAGTGCTTCAGACTGTGCTTGTGATAGCAATGGCAATTTTTCTTTATTTAATAAAATATTAAATTTAGAAATATATAATCTAAAATTTCAATATAACTAAGTATCAGCAATAAGAGTCTTTATCATTATTTTCCAAATAGTGGTGATTATATTCCTTATTTGTTCTCACACAATTTTCATTTAAGAAAAAAATATATAATTTCATACATTATTTGATGAAACTAGATCAAGAAAAATAATTAATGCATAACCTCATATTATAATAAAAGTGATATGAGTAATGTTCTGTATCTTAACAAGATTTTAACACTTGTAAAATTTAGATGAAAGTGTCCATTTTTAATTAAATTGTAATTAAGATTCACAAAGAAACTCATAAATAATTCTTAGTAGCAAAGGTGCTATCGACACTTTCGTGAACAGGTGTTTTATTTGATTACACGCGTGGTTAGGTAAAAAAAGATTCCAAGCTTCTTTAGTAGTTTTAAAAGTTCACAATGTGCTAGGTGCTAAGAAACTAAATCTGACTTCAAAGCTTCTGATTTGCAATAACTCTGTGTATACCAAGTAAAAAACACTCCCATTCCATCAGGTTCTCTTTAGATTTTGTTTGTTTCTCCTGGCCTCATCAAATATTATCACCTAGGATGTTCCTTGTCTTCCTCAAGCTAGAGTTGATGGCCATTTTCCAACCTCCATGTTCTGTATTATTAGCCTAACATTTAAAAATTTAATTAAATTTGATTTCCATGTTTTAAAAGTTTTACCAATGTATACACCATATGAAATATTTATTATATAGAATGAATTAAATAATTATTTTTAAAAATATTCACTATACTTTATAATTACATCAAATCATTGTATATGACAGCATCTGGCCTTATTTCAAATTGTGGTTTTTGAATGTAATAAAAATTTGATTTGCTAGTCTTTTCTCACTAGAGAATTTAATTCAGCTGTTTATTTGTAGCTTGTTTCGGTTTTATTGCGTCTTTCATCTACTTTCTGTAATAATTTAAAATGAGTTTTTGATGAACTCACGTTTCTGGGAAATGGCTCTCATCTGATAGAACAACTGGGAACTTACATTTATCAGAAGCCTACTATGTGCTAGGAATTTTGGCATATCATTCATCATTACCATATTTTTTTTAGAGACAGATAGTCCTATTACTCTCTATAGATGAAAAAGTGATCGCGGCTCAATGATATTGAATAACTTAATCTATGTCACATAATCACTCAGTCACATAATCACTCACCTAAGAAATGAGGATCTGAGTTTCCCTTTGCCTGACCCTAAAGATTAAGTCTTTCTCAGTACTCTCTTGAGTAACCATATATACCCAGTTATTTCAATAAACCTTCCATGACAGGCAGGCACTGGTCTGAGGACAAAAAGATACTGACTTGTTCAGGGTAAACCTGTTTACATAATCCTATCAAGAACAGTTTTCATTTGAAGTCACCACTCTAAGTTTTCATACTGGATTTGACTATTTGATATCTTTATTGAATTTATTAATATATAACCCCTTTCCTTAAGAAGAAATATTCTTAAAAAAGAAGCAGCAGGATCAATTTAAAAAGTAATTTGGGTGGGGGCAAGCGATGGAAAAAAACCGCAAAATTCCAGTGATTGAGCTTAAAACTGTTCTGCCTATAAACTAGGTTTATAAGCTATAAATCAAACTTTATTCACTGTGATAAGTAGTTTATATGTATTAATAATAACTCCATTTGATCATTACAAAAACCTTATACAGTAGATATTATTATAATTCCTATTTCACTGTTGAGCAAACTGAGGCACAATGATTAGGTTACTTCTGTGAGGTAGTATGGCTAGTGGTGGCAGAATTGGGTTTCAAATCCAGACGAGGTAGTGTCAGAGCCCAGGTCATTCAAATTGCTATTAAATATGGCTTATTACTTGAGAGTTAGTGATAAATGTTCTAAGCCTTTCTTCCATTGCATCAAATTCTTCAGCTACTCCATCAAATATGTATTATTTCTGTTTCCAGTTTCAATGTGAGGAAATCACACCCTACACAAAGGAAATCATTTAATGAAGGTAACACAGCCAGCCAGTGGCAGAGCTCAGATGCAAATCCAGGACTATCTAATTGTATTTTCTTAAGGAATTTGTTAGCATGAAGTTTCCAGGTTGATCTAAATCACTCTTGCTTCTCATCTTGCTCAAGTTCATTTCCAATGAAATCTCAATTCCTTCTGTATTGTTTTCAGTATCTAGTCTAGGCCTTAATCTTTCTTCATTATTACTATTATTTTTTAACTGTGCTTCGTGATTTCATCTACTTGTATGGCTTTCATTACCATAAAAATACTGGCAGCTTTCAGAGTCCATACCTGAATCTAAAATATAGATGGGTTTTCCAACTACTTTCTGTACATCCCCATTTACATTTGCTGAAGAGAGCTCACAGTCTAATATCTGAATTCATAATCAGTAACCCCCATCAAACATACACTTCCTTCCTGCTTTCCTGCCCTCAGAGAATAAAGATTGATAATATTCTCCACCCGAGTTACTGAGCAGGCACACTTTTATCATATTTGACTCCTCCCTAAATCTCATGGTCCACTCAAATTCTGTGCCCTATCAATTTATCTTGTATTCATCATAGTGCCTTTAAGATAAAGCTCAAACATTTTAGTATGACTAATCAGACCCATATTGATGGAAACTTTGTTTATCTTTCCAGCTTCATGTTTCCTGTTGTCAGTAGCTGGGACTACAGTGAGGTATTTGCCTCAGGTGCCAAACCAGGAGTCAACAAAACTTGATCAAAATGAATCATATTAATGCAATAAATAAAAAAATATATAACAATCAAAGCAAAAAAATCCTTGATGAACAAATATTAAATTTTAAACAAAGGTTACAATAGGGCCGTGGTTAGAGTAAGTTAGGTAGTGATTTTTAAAGAATATGTTAACATTAAAAAAATATCGAAGTTATGGAAATTCACATTCTGTTATTTATTTCAATGGCTTTGTTATTGTAACTCTAGAGCTACAAATAATGTGATCAATAGCATAGTTACTTGAAAAAATAAGAAATATTCTGTGTTTAAACTTGAGAAAACAAAATTTAATATTGAACAGAAAAAAAGGATTTTATGCCACAGTCCTATAAGGTGAGCAAATGAAAAATCAATTCTCTAAGGCTCAAGTTTCTCATTTATAAAACAGAGCAGAAAAAACTATCAATTTAAAAATAATGTTTGCAATATACTTACTGTTTGCCTATCAATGTTATAAATTCGATACAAACAATAACTCATTTAATCCTCAATGACTCCATTTTATAGATGATAAAACTGAGGCATAGAAAAGTCGACAGTTCCCCAAAGCAACAGTGTAATGAAAATCATTAAGTTTTAGGTAATATATTCACCTTTCAAAGTCTCCCATATGGTTACTGCCAGAGCTAGATTTAAACAAAAAACAAACAAACAAACAAACAAACAAACAAAAAACATGAACAGGAGTCTAAGACTTTACCAGGTACAGGGAACTGCCTCTCATAAATTCATAGTGAAAATCAGATGACAGATATGTTAAAATGTACACATTTATTTCCTTCTTTAATCCTGCTACTGATAGTATCCAGAATACTGAATTTTGTTTGCAGTATTACTTTACTTCTCACCGATCAGGTAAGTTATTCATTTAAATGGACTCTTTCTGCTTAATTGTTCACAGGAATATTTATATTTAAATTCAAGAATAAGTTTGCTCCTTAAATTTATTTATTCAAACACTCAAGTACTCTCTATTCACCTTATTCAACAAACATACAACTTAAAAAAGATTTATACATAGATCCTTGATACTAAATTATATACAATGTCAACTTTTTTCTATTATGATAATATATAATACTTTACTGAGAGAATTTATACCACAATTATTCATTGTAGACATTAATTGTAGATATACCTGACTGATGAGGCTATGAGCAACTTTTACTGCTTTTCACATTTTCCTTTTCTATCATATTGATTTTTTAAGTATATGTGGTATTTCTATAATAAAAAAACAATACACTATTTAAAAATTTTATTAATTACTTTTACTCTGGAATATTTCAAGAAAGAATAAATGTTGAGGAATTTATATAAAGACATTGTCCAAAACATATGTATATTGCTGTTAATTTTGTTATAAATAATTTCAGACATAATATTCATCCAGTCATTTATCACAGATGAAATATTTAGAAAGAAACAAAATAATGTAACTGAAAATACCTTGATCTAATATATTAAATTATTTTATATTTTATATTCACTTTTAACTGCTGAACTTATTTTACTTTCAGTGATTTAAAGAAATATTATTTTCTTATTAAAATTATTAAAATATCAAAATTTATTTCCATTCTAATAAACATATTTTGTCCGCCCTGTTCTTTTCTTACCATTCTCAAATCATAGCCTACCCATATTTTAATCTTTTTTGAACACTTTATAAACTAATTTTTGAAAAGCAAATAGATACAAACTATTATAATTCCTTCCTCCACTTCCACTCTACTGGAGATTTAACAAAAGGTTAAGAGCACAGAGCACATTGGGGTAAGAATTTTAACTTGAAGAATGACTCTATTGTTAAATCATATGTTACTTTGCATAGAATATGGACTTGCATCTGTTTTTTTTTTTTCCATTCAATAATGGACTTTATAAATATGAAGACCTTATCTTCGATTGCTCCATCACACTCAGTCACTTATGATCTTACATTTCTGCATCAGTTTTCAGGAAATACTCCCAGTACATTTCAATGATGTTTCAATTTTCCATTTCCCATTCTCAAATGATACAAAATATTTTCAGGTGATGGAAGCATCCTCTACTGGAAGGATAAAAACCAATGCCTGGACATCATTTTAAAAGCAACTGTATTCTTTACTCCCAACAGACATGGGTCTGAGATGAAGGATCTTGCAGACCATTAAGTTCCACATATTTTCTCTGAATCAGCACAACCTCTTCAGCACAGGTGTTTCTGTAATTATGACACACTGGAAAATTCTCTTGTGTTCAATGGCCCTCAGATACGCATTTCCACTTCATCAGTCACATGTCAGTCTAACTCCACCCTGTGCCCTAAATCTCTGGTGTCATTAAGTAGCTGCAAACTTCAGAGGACAAAGTTGCAGCTGTGATGTATAAGACAGAACATTTCATGAAAAATGTATGAGTATGAGATTTTTTTTCTAATATTTCCTTTGTAGTGATCTGCCGAAACCATAACCATCTAGACATGTTTATTATACAAATTTTTTTAAAACAGGCTTTCATTGCTCTTTGCGATGTGATGTTCCCTTGTTATTTCATAAACACTCCATTGATATTCTTTCTGCAACAAAGTGCTCTAACCTCAGGAACACAGCTGCTGCAACTTTCCAATGAAATCTGTATTTTCAATCACAAAGAAGGCTTCACCTTGATATAACCATAGTATTTGGTATACTTCCTGACTTGCTAATTAAGTAGCTAATATAAATATATACATATATATGTATATATTTAAGAGGACATTAATATCCTTAAACAAACATAGAAAGTCTGTAAAATTAGACATTCTAAAAAACTTTTTTAATGAAGGATATGATTATACTTTGAATCACTGGACTCCATATGAAATAATATGTATGAAATACTTAGCATTTTTAGCTCTTCTCTGAACATCAATAGCATGTATAAACTTTTCAGTTCTTGATGATTGACTTATACATCTTGTTTTATTATTTAATATTTTGCATATTTAGAAAATTATAACTTGTATTCTAATCTTTTAGGGGCAATAAACATATCATTCATATTTTTGCTTTGCAAGTACTGTAGTAAGTACTGAAATGTGTCCTTCCTTCCTTTTTTCCTCTTTTATATATTCAGTTATCAACTGATTTCTTGATTATACATTCAGTAATTAACTACTCATTTATTATCTCCTGAGGCATTTTGCATACAGTTATTAGCCTAATAAAATAATTTTTAAAAAGAATTTTGTAGCTCTATGGTACCTTCATATTTACTATTGACATTTAAGATTACTAGGCAGATTTTAAAATATTTGCTACCCCTGAAATGAGAAAAAATATTGCATTGCAGAAAACTGGAATATGGTAATAATTTATCACTGATACCTCTTATCAAAGACAGGTACATTCACTGAGAAACTTGTATTCTATGAGAAATACAAATTTCAAGTTTTATGCAACTGACAGTTATTTCCATGATAAATAGTAGCATGCAAATTTTATTTATCTGTTTGTTTCTTTTTATTTGGATTAACTTTTTTTTTTGTAAAGAAAGCACAAAATGTAAAAGTAGCTTTTGACAATGAGAATCAGCAGTAACCTACACATGCAATAAAATACAGATTCTTTATTTAAGGTAAATCCAAACCTTTTCTAATTCAGCTCCTGCATTATAAGCGACATATTCACACACAATTTCAACAAGTATCTCACTAGCTCTGAAGAATGATCCGTAAGTGGTAAATGGAATCAAAATTCTATTGACTAGGAATAAAAATAAACCATTATTTCCAAGGGAAAGGTTTTTTTTGGAAATGCTAGCTTTTAAAATAAAAAAATATTTATAGAGATAAAGAAGTAACATCTTAGCATATATAATAGAAATGATAAAATAAATTTTGGCAATGATTATAGCATGTTGATTAATCATGAAAGGGTTGTAACAAAGACTACATTTATAGGTATATTCCTTTATTGTATTCAAACTTTGGACTGAAATGTGTTAACAGAGTAGTCTCTATGTATCTGAATTCAGTCAAAATGATGCATGTAAAAAACACTTTTGCTGAATTTCATCATCAGTTTAAATAAGAATACAATATAAAAACAGTTGAGAATGCTGAAGTGTTTGTTTTATTTTGATCTATGATCTTGTAGGTACTATTTCTTGGGCTCATACTGTGAGACAAGTTCCATTCTCAGTACTTTGCATGCTTCATTGTGTTGAATTCTCTAAAGAAAGCTATGAGATGGAGTTTTTAATCCCAGGTTCAAATGCAACAAAACTGAAATTTAGAGTTGTTTATTTTACTATGTAATTTTCTTTATTGGCCAACTTGTGAGAAATTCTTGAATGGCCATAATACTAAGAATAAGTATATTTGTCATAAGAATTCATAATTTTTATTTATTAAATATTTGCATAAGCAGTTCAGTTTTTGTTTTTGTAGTATTGCTAAAATAACTGGAGCCAATATTGCAGCTTATCTGGAGAAACTATATGTATTATTTCAGAATATATATTTAGTTTCATCCCAGTGTAAAGTTCAGTGGCTTCTCAAGCTTACTTCATTTGCTCATTATTTTTAAGTTAAGCTACTTTAAAGTATAACACTTCATGTAAACAATTATCAGATATCATAAGTAAATGTATGAATACATTGGCTTAAATGAGTTTTTCTACTGTCTAAAGTGAAGTTATCTTTCTTTTTAAATCATCAACTAACTATTGCAATTTAAGTTAACTTCATTTGATCTCTGGTGTGGTGAGCCAGTATCTTCTCTTCTTATGTGGAGTCTGATCAGTTCCTGCATAGGGTGAGAGAAAGAAATATCTAGAAGACCTAATAGTGTGGTGAGCTATAAAGCTTTGTGAAATAGCTAATTTTTATCTTGAATAGCACCAAAGGAGTTCATAAAGGAGTTTAGTTTCTATGCTTGTAGGGCACTCAGTGCCACCCTGTGACAGTCATAAGACGTGGTCTTTGTGTCCTCATGGGCCACAACTATGAAAACCAGCCTTATGAAAAGTATCTTTGTCAACCTTATTTCTGCTCAATTTGCCTCATTTTAAAGTTTGCCTCTGCTATTTGTTAGCTATATGCCCTTGGTTAAGTTATTTAGCTGTCCTGTGCCTCATATTTTTCATTATCAGTGGGGAATAATAGTACTAAATCACAGAGTTACTGTCAGGATCAACATAAGATATCCCATATAATTTGCCTGGTGAATAGAAAAGACTCACTAAATATAAGCCATTGTGATTGTCATTAGTATTACTACATGGTAGAGTTTAGAGTCATACTCTCTTTTTAAAGGTATTATGTGTTTGTTCTCACTCTTATGGAGGAAGAGTAATTTTTCAGGAGATAAGGAAGGGACACTTTCAGTATTCTTAAGTTTCTGTAGAGTATGACTTTGTTTTTAAATATGAGTTATAATTATTTGATTTTAAGAGTATTTATGGAAGTTATAGAATGAGATATTCAATATGTATTGCTTATGTGATTACACTGGATTTACTAGAATTCCATTAAGTAATCTTCTCAACTTGAAAATACATGAGTATTGAAAATAATTATAATTATATAAAATAATATAATAATAATTATATATAAATATATAATAATGATAATTATATATAATAATTATTATATTATTAGTAAAGCAAATAGAATTGCTAAAGTTTTGCTATCTTACTACTTGGACTTTTGATATGTTTTAAGTGACATTTTTTCTTTCGGAGTAGATTTGTAGTAAAACTCTAATATGGCTCACCTGGTCTGTAATTATTTTTATACCTGTCATTATTTTATTCCTTTCAGCTATAGATGTATGTATGTAACTTTCTCATTTTATTTTTGCCTTAATAAATAAATATGTAAAGCTATACAAATTGTTGCAATAAAGTTTTGTGTGAATTATAATTTTATTTATATAAGTAATTTAAATTCAGTGTTTAAAAAACTAAATTGCTTATTTAGGAGAATTGTTTTTAAATAATTTTACAATACAAATATTCTCTACCACCTAATCAGTTTCATAGCTTTGAATTTTCACAAATCCATTTTTTTTAATGTTAAGTGGATCTAAATTGTAATGTCTGTCATTTGAAAGAGGGCTAAAAAAAGGAGTTCCAGAAACAGTATTAACTCTAGTAGAAATTTTATATATAATTGTTTTAAAGGGAAATATGTGGCAAATAAATAATTTTGTTCACTTGTGAGAAATTGATTTTTAAAAGCATGTTGACTTAAAGTATTTTACCAGGAAGAAATACCATAACGTGCTTTTCTTCTTACTGAGAATATTACTTATGGAGTGAAATTAGTCACTTGCTATAGAAAAGATAAGCAGATATCACAACTTCTGTCTGGTTGGAAAGTGAAGTTGAGCATGTTTAATGGAACAAATTCAATATTACTATATGAGAAACTTGAAAAATTTCCTAGAATACCAAAATTGATACAGGAACTTTAATGTTTGTAAGACTATTAATCATATCATGAGTTAAAATAATTGTTATTATTTATATGATATTATATAATGCTTATTTTTTAAGTTTAGCAAGAAAAATTTATATTTATTAATAAATATATAGCAACTATCTCCAATCATAATGTATTTGTTATTAAACTGTTAGTAACATGTTAAAGGAGAAAATAAGGAAATTATTTTCAAGGTGAAAAGTATTGCTTAATCTTAGGTGCAAAATATTATCTGTGAGTTAGTTTACTACTTTGGTGAGAAGTGGAAACCACATGAAACTATGTGACATAGAAATCCTGAGAACTTAATTTTTCCGGGAACATTAGATTCATAATATCAGTATGATTGTCATTTTATTCAGCAACAACATAAACAATATAAGTAAATATCATTTAACTACACTGACTTTTAAAATAAATTATTAATGCATTCTTACCTCCAGCTCATGGCAGAGTTATTATTTTCTCAATATCATGGGCAGAAAATAAAGTTTCAGAAAGATTGAGTAATTTGCCAAAGTGATAGAAATATACACCTTTGAAAGCTGCGATTCGAACTCAGTTCATGCTGGCTTTGAAGTCTATATGCCTAATCAATACAAATATTCCATTTTTATTGCTCAACAAATCATGTGGTTTTAAGAAAATATTATTATAACATCAGTAGACTAGAAAAGATATTAAGAATATACTAGATTAATTGAATATATTAAAATCTCATAACATGTTGACTTTGTAATAAAATAAACCTTATTAAGGTGAATGAAATAATGCTTTATGTTACATATATTTTTTATTTCTAAAAAATGGAAATTTTCTTAAATATTATAGAATCAGATTAGTATTGAGTACCATTTTAAAAATCAATATTTTGTCAGTAATTTTAATATTATATTAATCATTTCTTGCAGTTCAGTACATGTGGCTGATCGTTGCCAGATTCTTTTCAATTTATCTGTTATAGCCCTTTTATCACCTATTTAGAGTGCGTTCCAGGTGGGTCAAAATTAAAAATTTAATAAATGTTATCTCTTTAATTTTAACTTTTATTTTAAATGTTCTTTTTATCCACTCACTGTTCTTGATGATAATAGTCAATACCAGAACTAAGATTAAACATGACTTACAGTATATCTATGAAAATATATTTCCAAGCATATAGGCTTAGTGATGCACTTTTACACCCGAAATGCAATGATGGGATGGAAGATTCACATCTATAAGTTCACATTAGCTTGGCATGGGGTAGGCAATTTAATCTTACTTTTCAATTAAAGTTATGTAATTGTTGCTTACAATTCTGCTTGCTCCAGTAGATACTAAGTTACCTGTAGAGATTTTATTATTATATTTTAAAGTCTCTGGAAAAGTCTGTCAAGTCTTTGGTGTACCAGCAATGCTTATTAACTGAAATGAATAAATGTCTCCCATAAACATTAGTAATGCATAATATAAATAATTATATAAAAACACAAACTACTTTAAAAAAACTGATTATTTAAATTAATGGATTATTGATTTTGGAAGAATCTCAAGCTAACTCACTGTACTGGAAAACATCGAAGAATTTGTTTTTGTCATTTCTGGAAGCACTAATTATGAAATAGCTATGTATTTCATTTGCTACGTACAATTTTTCTGTATGAGGTATAAAGATGTGCTGAACTTTTGAACATTTCATAAACCCAAAGCCTATTTCTAAGTTAGTTAAAAATTAAGAATATATTTTTTTTCACTAAATAAAGTTCTATTTAGGTTATGAGGACATTTCCACAAAAGTCTATTGTCACATTGTAGCTAAAATGCTGTTTATTTACTGTGTTTTACCTAAGCAAGTGTTTGAGGTCAAGAAATACTTAATTCTAATGTGGTACCTACCAATAAAGCGAATAAGAAGGAAATCCCCTTTGTTGCTAGCCATTATGAACAAAACTGACATTTACCATCAACATCAACCTGAGTGGGTGCAAACACAAAACATCGCATGAGTACAGCCAGGTTACACTTTGGAAAGAACTGTTTGTAATGATTGTTTGAATATATAAAGCTACTGATTTTGTATGTCAGTTTGTGTCTAGTTACTTTATTGTTTGCTTAATTTTGAATTTTTTCCTAGGTATCTTTGGTTTTTCCAGATAACTATTATATTATCTGCATAAAAAGATAGTATTAATTTTAAGCATTTCAGCATTTTCTGTTGTCTGATTATGTTGGTTAATTCCTTCAGTAGAATATTAAACATGCTTTGCTTTTTTCCATTTTAGCAGGGATGGAATCAGTGTTCCTCCTATTAAAAACAAGATATTGACATACATCTGCTAAGAAGAAACCGATCAATTTAAATAGTATTGTTTTATCAGGAACAGTGATAAGTTTGTAATGTACCCTTTCAACAACAAAGTTGATCATATAGTTTCTGTCCTTAGATTTCTTCATGCAGTGAATTATATCGAAGCCTGTTATATCAAACTAAACTTGTATTCCAGGAAACAAAACAGGTTTTGGTTATGATGCATTATTTTTTCAAATGTTAATAATTTTTTGCTAATTTTTATGCCACATTTTTATCTTGATGTTTCTAAAAAAATGTTCTATACTTTATTTTCTACATATGTGTAATATTTTCAAATTTAGTTGTTAACATCATATCATAAAATTTTTTGGAAGAAGTCTTCCTCTATGCTATGCAAAGTGTAGTCAACATCAGAATTATCTGTTCTTTTAAGAGTGGAAGAATTTGTCTTTGAACTCTCTGGACCCAGGCCATTTTAGCAATTGTTCGTTGAAAATTCTTTCTACATCTGCCATTGCCATTGATTTATTTAGACTTTCCATTCCTCATAGGGTTATTTTGGTGAATTATATTTTTTTGAGATTATTACACATGGTATCTAGGGTTTCAAATTTATTTGCTTTGAATTGTAAAAAATAAGTCCTTAAGCTTTGCTTTATTTCATTTTCACTTTGGTAGTTATTTCTCCCTTACTATTTCTCATATCTTATTGTATTTGTTTCTTGTCCTTTTCTTTTCTTTTTTTTTTTTTCAACTTTTGATACTGCTTTATTATGGAAGTATATCTAAGTTATCGTCTCATCTTTTCCCATTTTTTTTTATTGTGGTAAATTATGGATAACGTAAATTTACTATCTTATTTTTAAGTGTATGATTCAGTGGTACTAAGTACATTCACATTGTTGTGCAACCATCACCACCATCCATCTCCAGAACATTTTTTATCCTGCAAAATTAAAACTCTAGACCTATTAAACAATAATTCTCTATTCCTTTTTTTCTTAATCCCTCACCATTACCATTATACTCTCTGTCTCAAAGATTTTGAATTATACATTATTCCTCTTTTTGTGATTGGCTCATTTCACTTAGCATAAAGTCCTCGAGGTTCATCTATGTTGTGGCATATGCCAGAATTTCTTTGCTTTTTACACTACATAATATTCCTATGTATGTATATTATATTTTACAAAAACTTTGTTCCTTTAACAGTTTCATCCCCATCCTTATCAGTTGTTGATATGACAAAACTTACATTTGTATCCAAAAATATAAACTAGTGGATCTTTAATTAATTAGTCTCCTAAATCATATGGCAAAGAAAAAGTAGATTTACATACTGTTGCTATAATAATATTTGCTTTTAAAATTGTCCATGTACTTACCTTTATTGAGATCTTTATTTCTTCATATGGCTTTGAGTTATTGTCTGGGGTCCTTTCATTTCAACCTGCAGGACTCCTTTTAGTATTTATTGCAATATAGGTCTAATTATAAACAACTTCGTAAGCATATATTTATCTGATAATGTCTTCAATTATTCCTCACTTTTGAATGATAGTTCTGCTTGATACAGGATCCTTGTTAGACAAATTCTTTCTTTTAGCATTTTAAATATATCAGCACACTGCCTTCTAATCTTTAATGTCTCTAATGAGAAATCTGCTAATAATTTTATTGAGAATCACTTGTATGTAAAGAGTAGCTATTTTTTTTTTGTTACTTTTAAAATTCTGTTTGTCTTTGGCTTCTGACAGTTTGATTATAATGTGTATAGTAGTGAGTCTCCTTGATTTAATCCCAGTTGGAGAGTGTTGTGCTCTTTGGATGTTTATTTTCATGACTTTCATTAAGTTTACAGAGTCTTCAGTCATTATTTCTTTAAATTTTCTCTCAGCCTCTTTCTCTTTCTTATCTTCTGTTGTTTTTATTGATTTTTCCCCGATCTACCATTCTTTCTTTGAATATCTTTTAAAATTATTTTAAAGTCTTTGTCTAGTAGATCTACTATAAGGAATGTTATTTTTTAAATTTATACTTTCATGTTTCTCTATTATAGTTAACATACAATATTATATTAATTTCAGGTGTAAAAGTTAGTGGCTAGACATTTATACAACTTCTGAAATGATCACTCCTACTTGACATAATACATAGTTATTATAATACTACTGACTATATTCCCCATGCTATACTCTACATTCCTATGACTATTTTATAACTACAAATCTGTAACTCAATCCTCTCCCTTCTTCATGAACTCTCTCACCCTGCAATCTGACAACCATCAAAATACTCTGTACCTATGAGCTTGTTTCTGTTGTTTGATTTTTTATCCTGTTCTCTAGAGTCTGCATGAGACATTTGTCTTTGACTTACTCCACTCAGCACAATATCCTCTACGTCCATCCATGGTGATGCAGATGGCAAGATTTCATTCTTTTTTTTGTGTGTGTGTGAGTAATATTTCATTGTATATATATACTATTTCTTTTTATCCATTCATCCTTTGATGACACCCAGGATGCTCCATATCTTGGCTACTGTAAATAATGCTACAATAAACATAGGGATTCACATTCCCCTCAAAGTAGTGTTTGTATTTCTTTGGATAAATACCCAGAAGTGAAATAACTGGGTTCTTTGTCTCTTGTCATAGTCTTTGTTCTAAAGAATATTTTGTCTGGTATAAGTATTATTACTCCAGCCTTTTTGTTGTTGTTGTCGTTATTGTTATTTCCATTTTCATGACATATCTTTTTTCATCCCATTACTTTTAGTCTCTGTTTGTCTTTGGTCCTGAAGTGATTCTCTTGTAGGCAGCATATGTAAGGGGCTTGTTTTTTTATTTATTCAGCCACCCTATCTTTTGATTGGAGCATGTCATTCATTTACTTTTAAAATAATTATTGCTAGATATGTAGCTATTGCCATTTTATTATTTATCTTTTTTATCTTTTATATATATTTTTTTCTTCTCAGAGAAGTCTCTCTAACATTTCTTGTAACACTGGCTTGGTGATGATGAATTCTATTAGCTTTTTATCATCTAGAAAATTATCTGTCTGGAAAACTATCTGTCCAGCAGTTTTAAATGATAGCCTTGCTGAGTAGAATAATCTTGGTTGTAGGTACTTAATTTACATTACTTTGAATATTTCCTGCCAATCCCTTCTGACATGCACAGTTTCTGTTGAGAAATCAGCTGACAGTCTTATGGATGTTCCCTTGTAGATGAATAACTGCTTTTCTCTTGCTGCTTTTAAGATTCTCTCTATGTCTTCGACCTTTGTTTTTTTAAATTATGATGTGTCTTGGTGTGAGTTTCTTTGGATTCATCTCGTTTGGGACTTTATACACTTTCTGAGCTTGTACGTCTATTTCTTTCACCGGATTAGGAAATTTTTCAGTCATTATTCCTGAAAATAGGTTTCAGTTCCTTGCTCTCTCTCTTCTCCTTTTAGTGTCCCTATGATGTAAATGTTCGTATGCTTGATGTTGTCCCAGAGGCCCCTTAAACGATTTTCATTCTGTTGGATTCATTTTTATTGTTGTTTGGATTCAGTGTTTTCTGCTACTTTATCTTCTAAATTACTGATTTGATTCTCTGCTTCATCTACTCTACTGTTAATTCCTTCTAAGGTATTCGTTATTTCAGTTATTGTATTCTTCATTTCTGATTGATTCTTTTTTATGTTTTCTATTTCTTTGTTAAAGTTCTCACTGAATTCATCTACTCTTCCCCTAAGTTCATTGTAACAAGTGTTTTAGACTCTGCATATGATAGATTGCTTGAGTCTATTTAATTAATTCTTTTACTGGGGCATTGTTCTGGTCTTTCATTTGGGACGTGTTTCTTTGTCTTCTCATTTGGCTGCCAGCTTGTGTTTTTTTCAATGTGTTAGGTAGGACTGCTTTGTCTCATAGTCTTAGTAGAGTGACCTTGTGTAGTAGGTGTGCTGTGGGTCCCAGTGGCACAGTCTTCCCTGGTCACCTGAGCTGGGTGTTTCAGTTATGTCCTTTGTATAGGTTGTGTGTGTTCTCTTGACGTAGTTAAGCATTGGTTATTGTTTGCTCATCAATGAGAGGGATTTACCCTCAAGCTGATTGGTTCTGATGACTGATCAGTGGAGGATGTGTGTGCTGGGGCTGACCCTAGAGAGCAGGATTCGCTTTAGCAGGGCTCTAGTGTCTTCCTTGTCTGCCCTTTGGGTGTGTTGTACTCAGATGTGACTTTGGGTGGTGTTCCCGCTCAAACCGCAGCTTTTCATTGAATATGCAGACTGGAATTTTCTGGAAGGGGCCCTGTCACAGTCCAAGTTCAGTTGCAGCTTGTGACCTTCCCAGGGCTACCTGGCATGAGCCACCAAGCAATCTACAGGCGGCTGCCACCCACACTAAGCTTGGAAGTGCCTAGAGAGACCAAGCAGCAAACTGAGGCTACCGGCCACTAGTGCCAGGCTTCCCATCAGGTTTATCCAAAGGATGATTTTTGTTTATATATTTTTTCTGTCTCTTTGTATACTTTGTGGGTTTTTTTTTTTTTCTTGAAAACTGAACATTTGAATCCAATAATGTGGAACTCTGGAAAAACAGATCTTCTTCTTCCTCAAATTGTGCTTTTTTTTTTTTTTTTTTAGTTTTTGTTACTATTATTATAGGTTGTCTTTGTGATGAGAAAAAGATTGTCTTATAAACTTTAAGTCTTTAATATCTATTTCTTTGTTAAGAAATAGTCTTTAATATATGGCTCCCAAAAGGAGATAAAGAGAAAAATAAAGGGAGGGGGTA
Source organism: Rousettus aegyptiacus (assembly GCF_014176215.1). NCBI lineage: Eukaryota > Metazoa > Chordata > Mammalia > Chiroptera > Pteropodidae > Rousettus > Rousettus aegyptiacus. The sequence continues at coordinate 31,701,599 of NW_023416286.1, forward strand.
AAAAGAGTTTAGCCCTGTCAATAACCTGCAAGTCACTTTGGCCTCAAGTTGAAGGGCTTGCAATGATGAGGAGAGGTACAACAACAATGACCTTGCCTGATAAGAAACAGTAATCAATTATCGGAGCAGAGGTCTCTGGTACTTAGAAGACAGAACCCTTTTTGCCCACCCTGGCCCCACAAGCTGTGTGTAAACTGCTCCAGGAACATATGCACAGCTGCCTGCCACAGGACTGAGGGACGGTGCTACTGTGTAAGAACTGACATTGACCATATTAATTACAATTTGCCATGCAAGCCTTCTCCTGAAAGTTACAGACCTTCAATGGACTCCAGAGGTCCAATATAGTTGCATTGGACAGATTCTGTCGGTACATTTGTTGATAGGTGTTTCTTACTTTGCTATCTTCCTAGAATCTTTTATCTGATGTTATCTTGTATACATGATGTAAAATATTAACTAGTATGTATATTTAATATTTATTATTTAAAGACACTTTTTAAGTGTCATGGTTTGAAAAATATAATATATAGTTAATGTTTGGTTATAAATTGGTTATTTGTACCTTTTTGAGAAATTAGATTATTATATATTGTTAGTGTAATATACTGTTGTCATCAATAGTTCCAAATAAAATGTTATGGATGAGAATGTTTATACTCCATGATATCAATCTATTTTATCAACCAGGTGGGTTCTCCTGTATTGGAGAAACAATAACTGTTTTTAAAAAGTAAATTTGTATTGCTATTCATCCTAGGATGCCCTATAAAGAATTTTTCATTATAATTACACAAAATTGCAAATAAACACCTGCAGCTACTCAAAAGGAGGTATCCCGTAGGATCCTCTAAATTGAATGTCTTGAATGTTATATACCTCATACTTTAAATTAGCTTATCCCAAACATATTTTTTAATTTGGTAAAAATCTGTTTTTTCTTTTCTTTTTTTTCACAAAGAAGACAAATAAATCTTTGTTAAATTTATGTGGATAAAGTAATTCTGTAAATATAGAAGGTATAATTACTAGAAATGTAGAACTGAGGTGGCTCAATATGTATATAAAAGAGAAAAAAACAGTCATGGTTAAATAAGTGATTTATAAAGACAACACAAGATTATTAGAACTTAAAAAAGGTGATGTTCAAAAACGTCATACAATCTAAAATACTGTGTTAAACATTTAAAATCACCACCAATTGCCAATTTATCCTGGGCCATGATTACATATATAAAATGGTTCCTTCTTTGGTGAGAAAAGCATTTTCGTTCATTTGCTTAGCTTATTTTATTGCTTATTCTTTACAGATAACTATGCTAGGTGCTATGTAAGATAAAATGTTTATAACATTCTGTTTTGCAAAATAATATTCACATATATCATTTTATATGTTTATGCGAAGAACCTTTTCTTCTTTTTAGTATCATTATTATTATTAATTTTACAGGTAAAGAAAATTCTTTGGCTGGCTTATGGACTTTCTCAAGGTCAACCTAAATATATATAAATGTTACAAGCCTAATTATATAAACACTATATGTTTCTGTCCTTGATAAAACTACGAACTAGAACTTAGGGCATGAAGAGAAAATATAGAATTCTAAAGCATTAAGGATCTTGTTAAAATTTAGTTTTGGCTATTAGACAAAAGGCCAAACTTACATGTCAGAATCCTCTGCCACAATTCCTAAATGAAGAGCAGTATCAGCAACATCATCGTTGACTGCAAATAATCATACAATATGTAAGTTTCTTTGATGTTACCAAAGTTACAATCAGACCTCCCTGTGGATGTGTAAATATATAGGAGTCTAAAAACAAATGTCTCCTACATTGAGAACTGAAGCATTTTACAGATAACTAAGACTGCTGTGGCCAGTACTTTTAGGATTTTCTCCATGTGAAATTCTGTCACTTTATTTCAGTCGCCTATGATTTTTTATTAAGCTAACATATTTCTGTTGCAAGTCAGCATGGCTTGTCTAGCAGCTGTCACTTTGCAGCAATCAATGACCATGTTTTATTGCTTTAGGTTGTATTCCTTTGTAACCATTATCTCTAAATTCAACCTTCAGAAAAAATCTTTTAGGTCTCTTGACAGAACATTATGTTATTAAAATTAACTGAGAAATAGCAAAATAAAATGCAAACTTGCCCATATCAGGGAGATATGGCAAAAGTGAATTAAATGTCAATAAATAACAGTTATAGAAGAGATACACTATTATAATACATGAGATTTATTTTGTCAATAAATTTATATGATCATACAAATTACATATATTTCCCAAAACAATGTTCGATACCACTTTGGATAACACTCATTAAAATATTTAAATGTTCAACTGATTTCTTTTATAAATAGAAGAACATAAACAGTATGCCAGCATTGTGTGTGTATGTATGTGTGTGTGTGTGTATACACACACATTATATATATATGTATGTATATATATAATGTGTGTGTGTGTATATATACACACGTATTAAAGATGGGTTAGTAATTTCTTAGAGGTGTTGGTTTCTCAATTTGGAATTACCAGGTATCTATACTATGGTGAGTTCGCTTAATGAGGTTCAGAGCGCCATCATCAACTTTCCAAGATTAGAAATTCAGTTTTATTTGTGGCAGAATTAGTGAAGTGCTTAGGCATTAATGTGCATAAACAAAAATTTAGGCATATATTTATGGCTACATCTATGTCTATGTTCTCTCTGTCTTTATCTATTTCTAGATCTCTATCTATACATCATAAAATCAAATTTTAGTTTATTGAAGATGTATAAATTTCATAATCAAAAATGCCCACAGCAACATATCAGGAATATGATAGCAAAGTGCCTGAGTGGCCAAATCAGAAATCAGAAGATTATTTAGTAGGTATGGAAACAGTAATAAGAGTAGCATAGATTTGATAAACATTTAATTTAGGCCATGAGAAGCTTAATTAATCATTATGTCTGACATATAGAACTCCTGTCTGTTTTTCAGAGTACTTATATCTCCCTTGTATAGTGCTGTGGTAAACACAATGAGGTTTTGATAACAAGCTTCACTTCCTAGATTTCACAAAGAAAACTTCTAAAAAAGCAATTTTTTTCTGAGTCACTTTTAAGTTCTTTTTTTCCCGCATGAGTCAGTCATCAGAAATACCTCCCTAAGATGTTTATTCCACATATTTCATGATTTTCTCTACTACATGTTTATGTTTATATTTTCAGCATTATGCCTTAATATGTTCTAGTTCTATATTCTAGCATTCTTTTTTCCCATTTCCATTTTTCTAATCAACGAATATAAATTATCCAGATTAACCAGGCTATATTTGGAATTCAGATGCCTTAGAGATATTATGTTTATATTCATCATTGTTTTACATGTTAGCTCTGAAATGAAAAGACAGAAATAACATGGAGTAAATTTACATTATGGTATATCAAAAAAAAATAAATAAAAAGAAGAAGCAACATCAATGACATTCTTTCATAGATAGCATGTGTGAGGTATTGAGTATTGACTGAGCTTTTTGCCCTAATATTTGCAATACGACTTTGGAGCGTGTCCTCTAAAATAAATTAATTCTATTTCCCATGCTTTTGAATTTAAACTTACCATGTGGCTTGCTTTGTAAAAATGACATTGTGCCAATTCTTAGCCTGACTCAAAAATCCATTCACCATTTTGCCCTCCTGTTTAAACACTTGCCCAGTCTCCATGTAATAAATTCTGGGCTAGTCAGTTGGATCATGAAAGACTTGTGGCCCAATTGCTTTCATTTTTTTCACCTGACAGCCAGCCAACCCCCAAAACACAGCTGAATGAATGAGCTTATCTGAGACCAAAAGAATTTTCCAGATGATCATAACCAAAACTGCTAACTGACCAAACAAATGGTGGTTGTTTTAAGACATTGAATTTTATGTGGTTTATTATTGTCATGAGTTAAATTTGCCCACCACCCCACCCCATTTATACGTTGACATCCTAAGCCTCAGTATTTCAGAATGTGACCTAATTTGGAAATAAAGTCATTGCAGATGAATTAGTTACAGTTAGATGAGGTCATACTGGAGTAGAGGGAGCCCAACCCAATAATCGAATAACTTGTGTCCTTATAAAAAAAGGGAAATACAGACACACACATACAAGGAGAATGTGAAGATGAGCGTAGAGATCAGAGTGATTCTTTTACAAGCCAAGGAACTCCAGGTGATGGCAATACATCACCAGAAGCTAGAGGAGAGGCATACAAATGATTCTTTCTCAGAGTCCTTAGAAAGAACCAGACCTACTCACACTTTGATGTTAAGCTTCTAGCCTTTAGAACTAAGTCAATAAATTTCTGGTTTTTAAGCCACTCATTTGGTGATATTTAGCAAAAGCTAGCTAATTTAAGTAGTCATGTATCAGGAAATACACAATAAGACCTTTACCTTTAAGGTGTTTGTTTATATTTCAAAATTAGATCCTGTTCAGAAAATTAAAAATATTATGAGCTATCTTATCTTGCTGGTGACAATGAATGACCATGCATTTTTCCATTATTTCATAGAGAAAGGATTGACCGGATATGCTATCCAAGTCTTCAAAGGAAGATGATGCTCTCATGCTTATACTTTAAAGAATAGACAGATCATGAAAAGATGGAGGAGAATTGAAGAAACAATAAAAAATAAAAGTTTAGGAGCTAAAATGCAGAGAGGTTTATGGAAGATGCATAAGCCATACCAGCTGAGTTTAGATGTGGACCATACAATGCAATTATAAAAATGAATATATAGTGTATAGGTAAGGTGAAGCCTAATCATACCATTTGGACATTATTTATGAATACTAAACATTTATTAAAACTTTTATGCATGGGACTTAACTCAAAAAACTTCAAATTTTGGATAAAATGAATAAGAGTGGTTCAGATTAGAGGAAGAAGGACCACTTAGAATATTCTCTTCATATTCTTGTTGATAAAGTTCTTAGCAAAATATTAGTAACTCATGAAAAGGGAAGGTTAACATTAATATCCATTAAGAAAAATATATGCAAAGTGTGATAAGTGATAAATGTGTTTTAACCCTGGGAATGTAGTTAAATTTTGCCACCATTGATAAAAAGTTGAGGGGATATTTGTAATGTGTCCCGGTTTTATTGAAAGATTTTAAGTTTAGATTTTAATTCTTCTGAAGTTAGAGTGTTTGCAGAATATGTGAATGTGAATATTCAGCTTTTGCTAATCATAGGCTAAAAAGGGAGGTCATAATTGAGCATACACATTTGTAAGTATTTTAATTCAACTGCCTCTGTTTCCCCTAGGCAATCAAATACCAGAAGTTTAAAGATAAAAATTCTACAGAAGAGCATATTGAAATTAGTACCACAATTTAGGTCACCTCTGCTCATATATTCTTGTCCAAGCAAGATGGTGTCCTGAGCAACCAGGCACATTCTCGTATATTATAAACCAGTGGTCCTACTAGCATTGTTCATGAGAATTCTAAATAGCTTACAATAGGTAGGTATAAGTTGTCATAACCTGTGGAATGATGCATATAGTTCCCAATCAGAAAAAAACAGCTTTATTGTAAATTAGCATTTACCTTTGAAGTGTAGAAAATAATAAAAACAGCAATTTATTTTGCATGTCTGTCAAAGCTGAAAGTCAAATATATTTTGTATTTTATCTTGGTTTTACCAACTCTAAAGGATGCCTTTCTTTCTTTTAAAAATACCTCTGAAGCTCTCCAAAGTTAATTTGAATATAGGATAAGCAATATGACCCTAAACTACTTTTCAAACTTAATTTAAAAAATCAGCTAGTGATATTCATATTATGCAGTAGCAAATACTCTAGCAGAATCTTAACTTTACCTCATCAGTATATCTCAAAAATGGTTTGGATCTTGCTAAATCCTCTTTTCTCAATAGTAATGATTGATGAACAAAAAGGCATATAGCACAACTGGAAAATTCAGTCATTTCTTTCAAATAAACTGAGGTGTTATTATTTTTTTTTAATTAAAATGTAGGTTCCAAAGTGTTAGGTCCAGTTTAAGGCAGCTCCCCTGTTCTATTAAATAGACTTTGGGACAATGGAATACAGACTTAGAGATGTGACTGGATAGAAAGTATTACTCTATTCATTTACCTCTTAGTCTATAAAAAAAATAATAAACTTGAATTCTATATAAAAATATATTCTGAGAATTCCAATTGGAGTAATTCTCCCAGAAATAAGAGCTGAAGTTCCAAGGAAAGTAAAAATTTCCAAAGAGCGGAAAATAATATATAGAGGGTCAGAAAGAAGAAGTATTAGCAAAGAAGATAAACTGATATTTTAAAATCAAAATATGCTTCCTAAGAATATAGTAAGCAGATCTGAAATTGATCATATATTATAAATTTTAAGATAAAAATATTCATATTAAAACTTTCTAGAGTCATAATTTTCATACATTAAAATTTAAAAGAATTTAGGTTCATTGATCAATGTTTTGACAAAAACTTATTTGTGGAAAAACCTCTCTCTCTCTCTCTCTCTCTCTCTTTCTCTCTGCTGCCGCCCCCCCCCCCGCCACTATATATGTACACTACAGTAGATATACATGTAATAATGGTAAACTTTTAGGATTCTTTTTTTAAATTGTAAACCCCTAAAAGCAAACCATTGAATTAAATCCAAATTCTGATAAATAGCACATGTGTATTTGTTAAACATAATGGATGTTTTCAGTTTTTAGCATTTGATGTATAAAGATAAGTTTTAAAATGTTTCAGAATATTATCAACCCATGTAATTTGTTATCACTAGTGTTGAATTCTTTATCATGATTCACGCGCACTGCGTGCTCTCAGAGAAGGCATTTCATAGCAAGTCATTTATCCTGTACTTTTTGTATATTCCGATTTCTAATGGAAGGCAAAATTTATGGTTAATAAGCTATGAATAAAGATTTTTAATTGCAGACATTACTATTCTGAATAAAGAGGAAATAAAAATTGAACCATAGAAATCAAAACAACTATAGATTTCAATTTAAATCAGATGTATTCATTGTAGTACTGTAAATAAAATGAAAAATATTGTGATGGATATTCATGAACATGCTTTTAAAACAATTGATTTTCTCTAGAATTTATGTGAGTTTATGGAAATATAATCAAATGGTTCATCTCTCTGTTGAAAAGGTAGATGCTCACAATAGTTTTCTTCTGCTGGCTTATAAAAACAAGAGTTTGGATGGAACCTTTTTCTGATGATAAATTGGACATGTGTTGCGTCAATAGGGTATGAAAAAAAAAGCAAATTAGTGATCAAGTGAACTATGCAATTTTGCTAACAAATACCTAATTATGAGTACCTTTTATCTGTCCTACTCTATTTCTGACAAGTTTACATGGAATTTAGGAAGCAGCGATTACTTGTTAATATTTAAAAATACAGCAGAAATTGTATTTTATTTTTATTGATATAAGGTAAAGAAAATGATAGCACTCCTATCCTGAAAGAATACTTTTGCCTATCCAATATTTAAATGACTAAGTGATACAGAGAAGTATTGCTATGGCCATAATAGGGTTTGAAAAATAAACAATTCAGTTTCAATTGAGTCCAACTACTGATTTTTAACTAATGTTTCTTTTTAATGAATTCAATATCTGTTTTCCTAAAAAAAAAAAAAAAGAAAAGAAAGAAAAAGGAAAAGAAAAAAAGATTTTATAAATGTAGATGATGATCAAGATAGCAAGAATTTGTGGTTTAATATTCATGTTATTTTTACATTATTGTTTTGTATCTCATTGCCAAAGTCATGCAGAGTACTGGGGTCATTAAGTTTACCATTTACAAAAAAAAAAAAAAATGTGAAAAATTAGGTTCAGTTTCTATGTAGCTTTGGCAAAAGAAATCTGACTAATTTGCAATATTTTGTGCCAGACGCATTTTAGAGTTGGATTCACATTAATACCATTAAACATATTTCATAAAAATGAAGAACTGATTCTCTAGCCTTTCTGTACTGTAGCTTTCAGAGCTTCACTTTTAGAGATGTCAGCTTAGATGTCACAACACAGAGCTGAATCTTCCTCTATTTCAAGAGTTTCAAACATGTGTTGAAATTTGGCCGAATTAGAAAACTAGATATTCCTACAGTTAAACATCTTGAGCCCTATTTGTACTGAGCTTTTGGCATTTAATTTTGATGGCTCTGTCACATACCAATTTCTAGCCATGACTACAGAAATTTTCATTTGTCAACATCTTGCGATTCAATTTTTTACATTTTATTCATTAGATTATTGGTTGTTTCGTTCATTTTTCTAAGCCTGTAAATGCCAAAAGGACATATGGATATTTCTGTGGTATATAATTACCTTTTTTCTTACAACTAGATATGTTTGTTTCAGAGTAGAAACAAATCTTAACTGCTGATTTGTAACTCATAATTATTATTTGTTCTTAGGAGTAATTAGCTTTTAAAGACTATCATTTGCCAAGACTTTGAAGCAAATCTTCTACTCTCCAGTTACTATTCTTTTGCAAAAGAAGAGCTTTCAAGAGGATAGTAAGGGATAAATTACCATAACATTTAAAAACTAACTACCAGAGGTGAACACATAGTGTAAATATATATATGCCTTACTGTTAAAACATACAACTGAAACTTATTAGATTTCGTTAACCAATGTCACCATAAAAATAAATAAATTATTTTTAAAAAAATTAAAAAGAAGTTACAAAATTGTGTGTGTGTTTGTGTGTGTGTATATATATGTGTGTATATACATATATATATACACGTATATATATGTATATACATATATATATATAAAACGTGTCCTTATTTTTGAAAAAAGTAAAATAGTAAAATAAGGGATAAACATGAACAGATATATATTTTCAATTATTGCAGTTATCTCTGGGTACTGAGAGTGGAAGTAATTTTATTCTTTATTTTTTTTTTGTATTTTTCTAAATTTTCAAAAATTCCACGGTGAACATATCTTTTTTAATATAAAAACAAATAAATATTATTTTATTTCTTAAAAAAATATTCCAATAAAATTGTTTTCCAAAGGAATTTAAACATTTGTTTTAGTAAAAACAAAATAATTTAACATTTCATGTATTTAGCCTTAAATAATGTTATATAACATTGTTGAATTTTTTTCATATGTATATATGTCACCAAACTTTATTGTTAGGATCCTTAAGAACAAGCTTTTGTTGTTGTTAAATAACAAAAGGTATTAGACATGATGTGACCACTTTATGCTCAATACATATTTGCTCAGTTAGGTGGTTACTTGAGCTTTTAACTAATCTTTTGGATGATAAAATCATTTTGTTTGTATATTACAAAAGGAAAACTAATTACAAAGTACAAATATGTAATTGATTTTGGAGTTATTGTAATAGTTATGAAAATATATAACAGCAAAATTTGATTTCTTCCTGTTCTTTCATTGTACGATTTGCAAAAATAATTTAATATTTGCAAATTTAATAAAAACAGATTCTCATATTTGACTTATTTTTCCACAAAACATATATAGATTTTAGGAGAAAGCATTTGACACTTGAATTTGTATTAATATTGAAATAAAAAATTGTCAATCAGTAAAAAAAAGTATTGATAAAAAACTTTGGAATCAGAAAACTTGAATTTATGACTTTGTCCTTTAGGAAGTTAAGAATTTGCTATATAAATTGCTTTCATAAGTTACTTAAAAGTCTTTTAGCATCATTCATTCTCTTACTCTTTTAAGATAATTTAGCGAAGTGAGAGATGTAATAATTGGCAGAATATACAATGGGATTCAAAAAAGATTTCTTTCCTTCTTTCAGATAATCAGAGGTCTAAAACAAGAGTTTAAAAAATATATAATAGCTCACTTAGTGTTAAATAAGATTATTTATAAGAATACTATTGTACTTGGAACAGTAAAATATTATTGAATATATTTACTTCATTAAATGCCACAGAGGAAACTTTTAAAGTAAAAATTTTAAAGGAAAAATTAATATTTTATTAACATTTACACTGAAATGTTAACCAAAATCACTGAAGTGGAGATGTTTTACATAATTTTAAGATAAAATGTATGATAATAGCATATTTTAATTCATATTAGACTATTAACATGATTATAAAGGTTGCCTTTTTCAAAAAGAATATTGAAAGGTTTTATCAATTTTTTGAAATGTCTAACTTAATCTTTGGTATTCAAATCTTTTTATAGAATTCATCATCTTTTTAAAAAATTTTTTAGCTTATCTCACTCTGTCAGATAAATATTCATTGTCAATGGTTTTAAGTGTAAACATGTCAGTTCTTTAACATTTTCTTCACCTTTATGGACCTTGATTTTAAAAAGTTTAAATTCAAAATTTGTATTTTGTGTTTGCAACGTACTCATTATATTTTCCATTGCCATGACAGCAGGGTAAATTTGTTAGTACGAAGTGATATATGTTGTATTAAGATTCTCCAGAGAAACAGAATCAATAAGGTATATATCTAGTTATCTACCATCTATCTACATATTTATCTATGAATGTATGTATGTATGTATGTTATCTATCTATCATCTATCTATCTATCATCTATCTATCTATCTATCTATCTATCTATCTATCTATCTATTATCTATCTATTATCTATCTATCTATCATCTATCTCTATCATCTATATATCTAGTTATCTACCATCTATCTACATATTTATCTATGAATGTATGTATGTATGTATGTTATCTATCTATCATCTATCTATCTATCATCTATCTATCTATCTATCTATCTATCTATTATCTATCTATTATCTATCTATCTATCATCTATCTCTATCATCTATATATCTAGTTATCTACCATCTATCTACATATTTATCTATGAATGTATGTATGTATATATGTATGTATATATGTTATCTATCTATCTATCTATCTTTCTATTATCTATCATCTATCTATCATCTATCTATCACCTATCTATCTCTATCATCTGTATATCTAGTTATCTACCATCTATCTACATATTTATCTATGTATGTATGTATTTATGTATGTATGTATCTACCTATCTATCTATGTATCTATTATCTATCATTTATCCATATCTATGGAGATTTTTTGTTAAGAATTGGCTCATGCAGTATAGTGGAGACTGGAAAGTCACACAATCTATCCTGAAGATGAACAAGGAAAACTAGCAGTGTAATTAAGTCTCTGTCCTAAAGTCTGAGAACCAGGCCTAATCTCAGTCCGGATCCCAGTCTGAAGGCCAGGAAACTGGGAATGCCGGGTGTCCGAGGCAGGAGATGAATGTCCTAGACCAAGCTGAAAGAAAGAGCAGTCACCCGTCCTCTGCCTTTTTTGTTCTATTTGGTCCCTCGACAGATTAGATAAAACCCACTCAGCTTAGGGAGGGCCATTTGACTCACTCAGATCACAGATGGAAATGCTACTCTCTTCTGAAAACACTCACAGACACACCCACCCCGAAGTAATATTTTACCAGCTCTCTGGCTGTCTTTAATCTAGTCAAGTTGACACATATAATTAACCACCACAGTAATGTTTGAATAGTGACTAATTTTACTAATTTATTATTAGAAATGATTTAGTTATGGCAATTTTTCTTTCATACGTAAACTTTAGTTATGAAGACTTAAATATTATATAATAAGGAACTCTCACACAATTCAGTTAGAGCTAAGAGCTAAGTTATAACTATAAAACTGGGAGCACTGAGGAGTTTTTTCAACTTTCATTTGAACAGTTTAAGGATGCGAGGGAATTAGAATATCATGAAATGATGGAAATTTGAAATTTTACTATCATATACATAATTTTCATATTGGGATACAAATTTTTGTACTGAAATCTTAAACCTCAGTATGGTTTGAACACAATATATTTTACTTATTAAATGTCTTTCAGTTCACAAAATATTTAATTTTTACTTCATGAAAATAAATAAAATTGGTGGTACTCCAATCAGTCCACAATAAATGTTTTCACAAGACAAGGAGGGACATTGCTCTCGCGGGTCATACAGACTCAAGAACAGAGAGCTTCCATTTGAGTGCAGTTTTACGTCATTTATTGCCTCTGCCCAGTTCCTCTATGCTTTCCCATCTGTCCATCAATATATGCCCCATCCCTAACCACACCCTGCTGCTCTCTAACCTCATGTCCTGCTAGTTCTCTCCTCTTTTCTAACTCTCAGTTTATGGGGTTTTCTTGCTATTCCTAAAGACGCTGGTATGCTCTTCCTGTACGAATATGGTTTCAGCTTCTTCCTCTGCCTAAAATATTCTTTCCATATAACGTGCAAATGTCTGACTCACCAACCCCCTTCAGTTTCTGCCAAAATAACACTTTTTCACTGAGGGCTTACCTGGCCACCTTATTTAGTATTGTAAAACCTGTCATTTCCCCCACCCCTGTTCACTTTTTCTCCATAGCACACATTAACTTTTAACATGCTTTATATTGTACATCTTATTTTCTCAGTGGTCTGTTTTCTCCAACTATATTATAAGTTCTATGAGGGCAGCGATCTTATCTCTTTCTGACTAATGTGTCCATGGCACCTAGAACAGAACCTGGTACTTAACAGGTCCTCAGAGAAGAAATGTGAATAGACTAATCGAATGAATCAAATATCCATTATTAGAATCACTTTAATTTTGAATATCCAAATTAACAAACATCATCAGGAGCTTACAGAAAGGAGAAAAAGTCACATATATTTAAAAAAAAATAAAAATTGAGGATTAATCTTAAGTGAAGAAAATGAATACAATAGATTTGGTAGAGGTAGCTTAAAGGATCCCATCACATCAGAAGGGAGTTTGGTGAACATACAGAATGGGACATGATCAGTAAAAACTGTTTCCATAATCAGATTTATGCTTCCATCTTCTTATGATTTCCTCTTTTCAGGCTTGGGTTCTCTCTTATAAACCAATCCAGGAAGTAGTGTTGATATGCCTTGTACGTGTGCAGAGATTTGTGTATATAAAATCAATTGTTTCATACTTAAATCTGATTACTGAATATTAGAAAAGGCAAATTCCATTTATAATTCAATTAATGAAATAGCAATTTGTAACTGAAGGAACCTAAACAAGATATTTGCATAATTCTTTAAGGCTGATTGTACACAAAGTGAGCAAGAGAAATATCAGAAGGATACACAGAAACATAAAGTATGTGATTAGAGTATAATTATCTGGGAAGCAGCAATAGCAGAGTCACAGCTTGTTTGAAGAATCTGAGGTAGGCCCTTGGGGAAGACTGCCTGCCTCTGATTCAGGAAACTTAGGTTCTTTTCCTAACTGTGGTGCTCATTAGCTGGGTTCCTCTTTGTGTGGAGAATTTTAGCATTATCTCTGATTCACGGCACAATCTATATAATAAAAATAGTTAAACCCATTCTATTGAACTTAAAGTTAAAGTAGCTCAAAGCATATATATATATATTATATATATATAATATATATATAATATATATATATATAATTAACCTGAGTTCCAATCTTTATGTTTTCATTTATCATGTATGAGATCTTAAAGATGATGAAACTCCACTTACTGAAAATAGTACTGATTCTTTGGAAGGTTCACTGAGGATTAGGGAAGATAAAATCTTACTATACACTTAAATATTTAGAAAGTACTTGGCACATTCTAAGTATTAAAATGTGTATAACATTTTTAATTTACATTTCTTTGAGAATTATAGTTACATTTTATAGTCTTTTATGTATATATATGTATGTATACAATGTATGTACTAATTTTATTTCATATATCTATTAATATGATAACTGTCACTATTAACAGCTTGATTTATCAAGATAGTGATAGAATAAATTCAGATGATATGACATGTGCTAGTTACCCTCCATTTACTCCACCTTCCTTTGCCCCTCTCTGTCCTCAGTTGGCTTCTGGGTAATTAGATAATAGGAGTCATTAACAGACATTCAGAGAGTAGAGGTTTATATTTATTATGCACTTAGTTGAATATCCTTAAGACAATAGCCAACACTGACTAGAATCTTCATGTGTCACTGGGTTCTGGTAATACTATTTCTTCCTTTCATTTCTTTATTTTTGGAGTGCTAACAGCTTTATACAATTGGCAGTCTCTTAGGGTCATGCTTTGACAAGTCTTGTTTGATCCACTAATTCTTCCCACGGTTGCGTATGTTGTCCCTTCATTAATTTATTTTTATTTGAACTATGTAGGGTCAGTTCCATTTTCTGTAAGACCCTGAATGACAGTGCTCTGTTGCAGACTGACCAGTCCTCAAAATTGCATTCAGTACTGGGCTGGCTAGCATTATCATAATTTTTCAAATTATACATATCATGGGTGGAAGAGAAAGATTTTGGAGATCAAATGCCTGTTGTACTTGACTGGAATTGAAATTATAAATACTGTGAGTCAGATAAGCTGCCTCTGACGGCCCTAGAGAGTTTTCCCAACAACAACAAAATGGGCGTCGAATTCCCAACATACATTGTAAATGGAACAGAAACCATCTATGGTGACCTTGAAAATAATCCTATTGTTTCTCATACTTTCAGGACAGATATGACTGAAGATCAGGCCTAAAATATAATTTAGTTATTGCAACATCACAATGTCAAATAAACATAGATCTTCACAAGTCTTAAATTTAAAGCACTGATTGGGAAAAAGTGGAGCCTTTAGATTTGGAATAGAAGTATTTAGATAGACAGATAAAACAGAGACTCTCAAACAACCTCATCTCCCTGAACCTTCATTGCTGAGGATAGCTACTATAGTTACCTGTCTGATAACATAAAGATTTTCAATGACTTCACGTGAGGCAGGTGCCTCTCCCCAAAGTCTTCATTTACCAGCCTTTCTCAGTCAGGGTTCATCAAGAGAATTAAACCTTACAGAAAATTATTTCGATGACTTTTTTCAAATTCCAAAGGACTGTTCATAGCTAGTATCATTCTAGCTGGATAAGTGATAGTAATTCATTACACAGAACAGATTTCTTAGGGTGTCGGAGTTCAGTTTTCTCGCGGAATCCCCAGATGTGAAGGACTGGCTTTTGATCATAATGAGTGTTAAATAATACCCCAGGAGAACTGCAATGTCTTTTCTGGAAGAAAATAGTAAGTATGCCAAAGGAATTGCAAATTACTATTTTTATCAGTAGAAACCAGAGAACAGGTGTAGGAATGAATTCAAAGAGTAGTAAACAAAAAGTTGAAATTTAATGTTGGATTATGTCAAATCTATTGATATAGAGCACTCATTTTGTATTTTTAGTGTAATTTCTCAGCTCTAACAGGGAGATCTAAGTTTGTTTTAAGATTTTTTTAAAGCCTAGACTTCAGAGACTACTTTCAATAAGATCCAAGTGTTAGAATTCTCTTGAAATAATGCAGAGTAAGGAATAAAAAGTCTAAAGAAGTTGTAATGCCGGAGTAAATTTATTATGTGCAACTTGCTCATCTATCCTACAAGCTTCAAAGTTTAACAGTAGAACTGAATGCTCTATTTATCATGTTATTCAGTGTATCAACAGCCTTGAAAGCTCTGATTTCAATGGTTTCATCATCAGAGACATGGTGGGTGTAATTATTTCCATAGAGAGCAGGGATAGTGTAGCAACCCACAGGAACCTGTGGAAGTGGCAAAATAATCCATGGATTCTCTGAGAATGAAATATATCAGCAGGTTACATGGCGCTTTCATCTATATTATTCTATTGGGTAGAAACCTGATCAGGTCAATGTAGTGGAATTTTTAGACTTTTATATATTTCGTGCACTTAAACTAGTTCTTAAACTTGGATACCCTTCCAGCAGTAAGTCTGGGTTAGTTGGAGAAAGGCAATATGGACACATGTGTATACTATAAATATTTCTTTAAGTCTTCACCAGAGGGAGCTGTGGCCATTTTACACAGTGACTACAATGTGCAAAGGACAATACTGATATCTTTTAAGAACTATTAAATATTGCTATCATATTCTACTGATCAGAATGTAGGTTTATGGAGGACAGGTGATAAGTGAAAACCTAAGCCTAAAATTGTCAGACATTTCAGTGCTCCCTAGCGCAGGGCACAAACTAATACCAGTACATATATGGCCTGTTAAGAACCATGCCACACAGCAGGAGGTGAGCGGCAGGCCAGCAAGAGAAGCTTCATGTGCATTTGCAGCTGCTCCCCAGCACTAGCATCACCACCTCAGATCCACCTCAGATCATCAGGCAGAAGATTCTCTTAGGAGCACTGGTTCCTGGTACCAAAAAGGATGGAGACCTCCTCCCTAGCAAGTATACAATTCATGGTTGTGTTTTTAGTTTCTAAATGTGTATTTATAATAGACACCCTTAACAACACACTGAATATGCATATTGGATTCTTGATCCACTGAGTGACGGCTACTATAATAGCAATTGTGTAGATTACCAGGGAACTGTTCCTCCCCCAACACACACACTACACACCCACAACATCAAATAGTAGATCCAGTAAATCATAACAACAGTGCATCACTGGAGGGATTGCAAAGATTAGTGCTATTATCAAATTTTGAATAGCGAAGAAATGGATTCCTATTGCATTCCTGTTCTACCTGTATAAAAGGAAATGGATGGGGTGATTATACCCAAAGCAGCTGCCATTTCTGATGTAATGGCATAGGAAGAAAGCAAAACACCCTCTGGTATCTGGTACGTTACTCATAAAGAAGCAAATGTGTATTTCTAAATTCCAACTTGGAAGAACACAGGCACAATTCACTTTAGCCTTGCAGGGAAATTGGTACAGCATCATTGCCTTGCTTCTGCACTGTCTGCTCTGCTTCTCATTGCAATAATATGGATTTAGTGGGTCTGGCTCACCTTGATATTCCACAGAACGTCACACAGAATCAATATGTACATGTCCTCATGCTGATTGGCTTCAGTGAGTAGGGAATATATATAGTACCCTAAATGCTTTATTAAGATGTATGTGAGTAGAGGGTAGAAGAAAAACTCTATGATAGGTAATTTAATAGCTTGCTGTATTATTTCTAGAGAACTAGCATTCTCTATCATTGCTATCTCCTCTAAAGTTAAAGACGAGTTGCCCTTCACATCGCTCATCACAATGAACAAGGCCCATTTGGAGGGCTTTTTGAGTGTTCTGAACTAACCCACCTACTAGGTCCTTATGCAGCTAACATTTTTGAGTAGAATCTAGGATAAGGGGAGAGCTCTATAGCAGGCTCAGGACCTATCACTTATTTGTTTATTTATTTATTTGACCTGAAGGTCCAATAGTAACTGAGACCAGGGGATTTTTTTTTTTTTTTTTACTCTCTCAGTGACTTGTTATAACTTTGGACACTGTTCTGCCCCTCCAAAACTGTAGCTCTTGTAGGGAAGTCCCTACATGTGATTGTTAATTTTATGTGTCAGCTTGTCTGGGCCACGGTGCACAGATAGTTGGTCAAACATTATTCGGGCTGTTTCTATGAGGTGTTTTTGGATGAGATTTACATTAAAATCAATGGACTTTGAGTTAAGAAGATTACTCTCCATACAATGGGGAGTAATCTTTAAAATAAAAGTGTATACATATACATTCCCATTGATTCTGTTTCTACAGAGAACCCTGACTAATACACTCCTCTGTTGTTCCTGTTCTTGTTGAGATTTAGTAACACCGTTTCTGTCTCTTGTACCTTATGCCCAGAGAGCCATAATAACTTCCTGGTCTGGGTAGTCTGGATGTCTCACTACTCTTTCTTTGTTCCCTCAACCTTGCTCATAAATAGGTAAGTAATCCCTCCATTAGCATCTCTTTTGAACTACCTGGGGTCAATTCATGTACATATGGAAATCCTGACCTACAAATGCCTCTCTTTCCTAGTACTTTTTTGTTTTAGATTTTCAAAATGTTATGTGCTAGGTGCCTAACACAATCATGCTTTAGGTCTCTTAAGACTTTTTGATGAAAGAAATCACATCTTAAAATTAATCTCTCTGTTTGCAGAGATATGACATTCCTTTGTGAACTAATTAAAATTCCTCTAGGTAACATGTGCCAACCATTACATTCACTATCATAAAACTTATGCAATAAGAGCTGAATTAAGTTAATTTGTTAAGTTTCCATTTACAAATTGGACAATTGATTTAGCAGTTTCAGGGAAATGAGTAATAAATTCAGCAGTTAAAATTTATAATTAACTATTGTAATTTATTAAAATATTAAACTAAACATGTTTATGATATAAAACATGTACATATTTTTTTATAAACCTATGTTTTTTTAATTGAATAATAATTTTATTTGGAGAAAAAGAAACAAACGAGATCAAATAGTGAATGCTACTTTAACCTATAGGATGGCAATATTACATAAAAATACACTGAAGAGGCATAACTTTTTTATTGCCATATGTTTTAAAATAATTACAAGAACGTAAAATACGTTTGGGAACTTGTCTCAATTAGAAGTCTTGCTCCTCAGGGAAAAATGATAATTTGGAAAGT
Source organism: Rousettus aegyptiacus (assembly GCF_014176215.1). NCBI lineage: Eukaryota > Metazoa > Chordata > Mammalia > Chiroptera > Pteropodidae > Rousettus > Rousettus aegyptiacus. The sequence goes on from NW_023416286.1 coordinate 31,720,149, forward strand.
AGGAGTTTTTTATAAACTGAAAAGATTCACATGATTTATTAATGTCCATTACTTCACAAGTAAAGAAAATAGATCTTTAGACTCTCTAATTGAATGGGGACTGGTATATTTCCAGGACAAAACCAATACTGTTTTTAGAGAATTATGACCTTGATTAGGTTTCAGTGATGAAATTAGATGCTTAACTCGCTGTCTACAACACAACCAAGAGCCTGTGTCCATTCAATTCCCCACGTAGAAAACCAGTGTACTTTTGATATAGATGATCCTAAACCTTTTTTTCAAGTAGGGATTCTGCGAAGATGTCATGATTTACTTCTTCAACAAGCCCAAGTTCTGTCCATTCTGTCTGCATCTATCTGTTTTCTCATCTTCGTTGCCGCCATCTCTATCGGAGCTCAGCCACCATCATTTCCTATTTGAATCTCAATAGCTTCATAACTGCTATCTTCTACCAAGTAAAGCTTCCATATAAATTACTTTCTACTCTAGTGGAATATCTTTTCAAAAAAAAAAAAAGTGAATAGCTCCAGCTTTAAAAACTCTTTTTTCCTTCAAGTATCCCTATGATTAAGAGTGAAAACTTCATTGTCCAACGTGCCTTTGCCATTCAGTCCACTTTAACCTTTCCAGTTATAGTGAGCCTGACACCACTCTCAAGCATACTGCATTTGTTTCTCACTTTAGAGTCTTTACGCAAATTGCTTCCTTAGTTTGAAGAACTCTTATATATTTTTCAGTCTTTGCTTAAATGTCATTTCCTCCAGCAAGTTTCTCTGCTATAAAAAGTCTTGCATAAAGTTGCCTGATGTGTGCTTTTACAGCATCCTGAAATTTCTAAACTTCACTTTCTGGGTGCTTGTTTGATGTGTGTCTTCCTTCCTGAAGTGTCCAGAGTACCAGAGCCCTATGCGCTTTTTCTATCACTACATCCCTCACTCTCAGCTCATGTATGACATATAGCAGGTATTTCATTTCTTTCCGTATCAACAAAGGTTTCAGCAGTTCTTAGAGCTGCCTCACAGAACTAAAATAGAATGAGTACTCAGCTTTTGATGAAAATTAGTAGAAGAAACAGCCTTGTGAAGAATACTTCTTTGTAACTGTGGGAGACTGCTTTGGAATAAAATACCCCGTGAGGTTTCCCATGTCCTTTATATCAGATTTACAAAATATTTTTTTAATTATGTTATTTACTGGACAGTGATGCTCCTTTTTGTCCTTTTTGCCTGTATCTTTAGATATGCTAATCGTTTGGAAATAACAGCTCTTCTTAGTCAAGATATTTTAGCACAGCTGTATTTCCTCTTTCTTCTTCCCACAACTCCTTTAATTATCATTCAATTGTTTTAATGGACCTTTTGAATCTATGTCTTTTATTGTATGCAGCCTCAGATCCTTTTTTGAATTAAGCACAGTATAAATAATAAATTAAGATCAGTTCAAAACCTATTTCAGTATTAATTCCTCTAGCAATCATGTCTCATATTTTAGTCTTCTTTGGAAGTGCTCCCTTAACCTATTTCATGAGAGAATTTCTCTGGTTTTTCAATGTAATCACAAGTTACAAAAAAAAATAATGACTACAGGTATTTCTGCTCACCCTAGATAAGACTCCTGCAAAACAGCATATACTGCAAAGTCACACATTAACAATTTCAAAGCTTAAGGAAAAACAACAACGACAAAAAAAAAAAAAAGGTTAGAGTCTGTGTATCAGACAATGAACAGAAGTAATAACAATTCTAATAATAATACCAGCACTGTTCAAAATACATGGTGGGGCTCTGATAATAAAAGAATGAAGCAATCAATATACTGTTTAGCTTTAGAAATATTAATGAAAGTAATTTGATGGAAGAGGAGATAAAGAAGGGTGATTTTAAAGAAAAAAAGTGAAATTTACAAAGATCAGGGAGAACTTTCCAGTAAATTTTTCCAAGGCAGATTAGTGGGCTGCATGAGACAAAGGGAAAATTCAGATTGCAATGGCATTATATAGCACTAGGTCCCCATGCAGCTTGCTGAGTTTAGCTCTGTTAAGATGTATGGTGCTAATCTGCTGTACTAGTTACAAACTAGCAACTGTGTAACACAAAATATTTATGTAGACAGGTTGGGGAAATTGTGAATTATTCAACACATCTTCCATGTTAACAGATATAATTTCTCTATTTACCAAACTCTCATCTCCTGAGAATTTCAAGTCCTCATTTTCATCACCAAATCATGTTTGGAGACAGGCAGTAGAGACTGCATTTGATCTTTGCTCTAGAGGAACTTATGAATATGGAAGTAGTTTGAAGCAGTGCTTCTCAAACAATAATATTCATACAAATCACCAGGAGATCTTGTTAAAAAGCACATTCAGATCCAAATTCAGTTTTTCTGAAACCTTAGATAATACATCTAGATGATATGTACACTATTAGTGCACAGAACATACTTTGAGTAGTAAAAATCTAGAGCTGTGCTATCCAATAGAAATGTGAGCCATATATGTAATTTTAAACTTTTCAGTAGTCACAGTGAAAAATATAAAAAATAAATATGCCAAATTAGTTTTAGTGATTTTTTATTTACTTTAATATATTTAAAAGAGCATTATTTTCTCATGGAATCAATATAAAAATTTTATTGAGATAGTTTGCATTGTTTTTTCATATATCTCAATTTGAATATTGGGTTTTCATCATAAATATCCAGTATATTTAGATTTAATAAAATTTACAGTTGAAATCAAGTAGGTTCACATCTCTAGTTGTTCCAATCATACTTAAATGCTTTCCCACTAACTCAATGTCAGTTTTTAAAAAATTTTAAAAAAATGTGTTACTTAAATTGCTACATTTCAAATGCTTTGTAGTCATATGTATCTAGTGCCTACCATATAGGACAGTACAGATACACAGATACATAAACAGTAACGGAACAATTTATGATAAATTTCAGAAAACAACATCTAATTTCTCTTTCAGTAAATATTGTTTGAATTTTTAATATATGACAGATATTTTGCTGGGTGCTTTAGCTAGATAAACTAAAGGAGGAAAGGTTAATTTTCAGTGTATAAAAATGCCTTATGAAATTCAAGAGCAGGACTTTAGATAGGTCTCAGTGGTTGGAACTTTCATTTGTTCCCACTCTTTGGAAAGAACATATTTCTCTTTCTCACTCCCTGCAGGACAACATCTGTGTTCTCTCTTCGTTCACTTCATGTGTGAAAGATGTTTATCCCCAAACTCCTTAGGTTACATACTGTACTGGTATTTTACCCGTTGTCATTCAGTGCTAAGGCCACTGTTCTTTTCTCTTCTCTCTGATGCTGGAGCTAGTGCTTGCATACTACAATCATCAGACTTACCTGCTAGGTGGCACTAGGTTTTTGTCTAGAATCTAAAACGGAAGTGAAAGGCAGGAGCATGGGAGAAGGTAATTTTTATTTCTATATCCTGTCACTTTCACTTTGGTAACAAATGGTTAACTATGGCTCCATCTCTGAACTATTTTAGCACCCCTATGCCAGTACTCTCTGAATAGATGCTAGTACCAGCTAGATGCTCCCTTCCTCTTTTGAGAAGTAAACATGTGGTATCCTCCTCAGGCATATAAGGTTCCTTGGGCTTCTAGATTCTGGTAGTATGAGCTCTTCACATTTTTCTATGAGAAGTAGCTTCAAGGTTAACACAGCTTTACTGGTGGTAGTTCCTTCCTAATTACTAGTACAAGAGCTAGCTCAGCTCTGGGCAGTATCTGTTCTGTGCAGTTGATAATATCTACGTTACCTTAGGGTTTTGTTTTTAACGTTTCCATACTTTTAATATCTGAATAACCAATCTGTTCTATTAAATATCTTATTTTCGAAAAGCACTGTATAGCTTCTCTTTTCCTGACTCACCCTGACTGATACTCTTGGCCAGAGAAAAACTCACTGCTATTCCTCTTTTACAATTCCAAATGATAGGACAGAGAATCTTACTAGTTTATATTGTGTCAGATGCCCGTTCTTGATTTAATCAACTACAATAACAGGAAGAATTTGATGTAGTTCAAAAATAAATAAATAAATAAAATGCTTATGGAATCCAACCATGTGACATTGTGGTTTGAGAGAAATGCTCTCTAGATAAGAGAGGTAATTAACTGTGCATATACCTCAAAGTATTTCTACTTAAAGAACAATCATAAATTCAGTGTTTTATATACACTGCTATATTAATTCAATAGCCTTGATTGGCCTGCCCATCCTTCTAGATATTTAAGCAAATTTAGCAACTCTTACCTACTGAAGTAGTTTGCTTCAGAAAGTATTCCATTTTTTTCCTCTGTATCATCATCATTTAAAAAAAAAAATCCACTGGATTTTTTGCCAGCATAAAACCTTGATATTATTTTTATATGAATAAAATATTATGTAGTCTACTTTCCCCTTTAGCTAATATTTCTTTTCTTTTTATCTTTACATAAATATTCTTCAAAGAGTTTCCTGTATATATTATTTCTAACTCCTTTCTTTATATTTAGTATGGAACTCACTACTTTTAGGAATTCATTCCTGTATTTATACAAAAATTGCTGTGTTAAAATCAATAATGATCCTGCTATTTTTAACACCATGGCCCAGACTCATTTGCTCTATCAGTAACATGTGTACACGTGATCATAACGTTCTACACTCTCTTCACTTGGCTTACAGGCCACCACATTCTCCTGCTTTTCCTTTTCCTTTATGTATCCTTTTTATCTCCCTGACATCTAAATACTAGAGTGCCTGAGAGGTTAGTCATTGAACTACTTTTATCTCCACATTTATTCTGTAACTTCATTAACTATCTTCACTTTAGATAGGCTGACAAATCCCAAATTTATACCTGTGGCTCTAAACATTTCCCTGAATTCCAGATTCATATCTAACCAATCTTTGACATCTCTACTTGAATGTGTAAAAGGAATTTCAAATTAAAAAGTTACCAAAAAAAAAAAAATCTTGCAAACAAATTCAAACAGACTTAAAAAATTTTGTCTAATTTAATCTCAAATTGGCCCCTTCTTTTCACTGCCTTCTCTGTTTTAATATGCCAACTAATATTTCCAGTCACTTAGCTTAAACATTCTATTCAAACTTCCCTCCCCTTTATCTTTTATACTTAGCACCTAAATTAAACAAATTCTATTGGCATGACCACCAAAATATATGCAGGGATTGACCACTTCTATCACTTGCCCTAATTCAAGAAAACATAATTTCTCTAAAATACTTTAATAGCTTCCTAATTGGTGTCTTATCTTTGTCCTTTGATCCTCACAGTCCATTTTTAACACAACAGACATGCTGACTCTTTTTTTTAACACACATGTAATACTCCTTACTGTGTGCTTTATAAATATTAAATCACTTAATGCTTACATTACTTGTATGAGGTAGATACAACTATCATCGCCAGTTTACCCATGAGAAAGATGAGCCACAGTAAGGCTAGGCTAATAGACCAAGACCCTATAATTTGTTAATGTTTAGATGTGGGTTCCGGAACTACCAGTACCAGAATCCGTTCTTTTAGCTGCTGTGCTATACTACAACTCTTATTCAAACAAAAATCATATCATGTCACATATCTGCTCAAAACTTTCAAATGAATTCCCACCTTTACTCAGATTAAAAGCTTAAGATTTGTACATCATTTAAAAGGTCTCGCATAAAATGGCCCCTGGTCATCTCTGACCTCACTTCCTACTGCTCTTTTCCTTACTCTCTGCTCCAATTACACTGGCCTCCTTGAAGATCTTGAAACACATAAAATACTATCATGTTTTAGGGTCTTTGAATTTGTTATCCTTTTGCCTGAAATCCACTTTTCCCAATGTCCATATAGCCTGTCTATTCACTTCGTCAGACCGATATCTAAGTATCACATTCTCAATGAGGCTTTGTTTATCAGTTTGTCTAATATCTCCCATTCTCAATTCTCTGTCCTGATTCACTTGTTTATTTTCCTTTTGGGAACTTTTGTTAAAAGCAAATCATACATTTTACTTGATTTTTATCTTCCCCCTTCCCCCAGTAATCAGAATACAAGTTTCATGAAAAAGGGGAGTTTGTTCTGTTTTGTTAATTGTTGTATTCCAAGTCCTTGGTAAATAATTGCTCAGTTTGATGAATAAATAAACTTTTTTAAAAAAGAATTTAATTTTACTTGACATCTCTCATTTGAAAATGCAAATTGAGTTTTCCACATAGGTATTTCTATCATTATGCTTTGTGCTTTGACTTCTGATTAGCATAGAAGAGAGGGCTTTGTAAATACAAATGTGTTGTGACATTTGAACACAAACTACTACTCAAAACAGTGGGGATAGAGGGAGGAAATATGCAGAAGTGGATGGAATATATAGGCCAAGGCTAATAAACAGATGGAATAGTCTGGATCTCACATGAAATGGATTCAGATTGTCAAAACAGTACCTGCTACATGGATAGAGCAGTTATTATTACTATTTTATTTTATTACTTTCCTTAAATAATAAGATTCTGATAGAGTGATTGTGTGTTTCCAATGAATATTTTAAAGCAAAAATATAGTCTTCAATGATCCAAATATTTACACTGCCATGTAAACAGTGGTTGATAAATCAATATTTTTTAATTTCAGGAACAAACAAAAATGGGGGGGGGGAGAAAAGAGGTGAGAAAACAGGAAGAGAGAAATGAGAGAAAGAGAAGAAAACAGGAGCCAATTTCTTTAGTCATGGAAACTTGGAGACAGACATCTTAAAGATTGAAAGGAGTTTATATAAACAAAAATAAGTAAATATAGATTTTTTTTTTGGTTTAATGATTAACTCAGGGGTTTCAGAAGTGAAAAATGTTAATGTAAGTTGATCATGTTCAAAATACCATTTTTTTCCCCCAGTTTTAGAAAGTACTTACGACTAATCATTTTATACAGGGAAAAAGTGGGACAAAGTGAGTCAATCAGGTAAAAGCAGTGCTCTTGAGATTAGCTACCAGACTCCTCCTGTGTTTCCTGAAGCACGTTCTTTCACTGTTTTGTGTGTTCTCTTTCAGGAAGAAAGAAAAAGGAATCTTAACTCATTTAGTGTTTACCACAATTCCAGAATACATATTTTTTAATCATTTAAGGTAAAAAATTAAAAAGAACGTATTTAGGGAAAAAATTAAAATCACAATACACAAGAGTAATTATTGCAAGAGAATATCATTATAGTTCATTAACCTATGGTAGTAAGTAATTAGTTAATACGTGCAAATTGTAAATTTTGGCTTATGTGCACGTGTGGATGAAAATAAATCAGACACCATATTTTTAAACAAGTTACTTTACTCCTTGGTCATTTCCTATTCAATAAGCCAATATAATTAAACTAGCTGGGATAAGTAAACTCACTCTATGTTTTTGGAAGTTTATAGCCACAATTTAAGGGCCAGAATAACAGGACATTTGTAATTTTCCTTACAGCTAACAGATGTGCAATCATGCCAGAGCTGTATATTTTTACTTTAAATAGTAAATTTAATTATTTCTCTTCCTTAAAATACAAAACAAGACACAATCTTTTACCAAGTCTTCTTATAGTTTCAAGAGTAATGTGCAGTATCTCCCATCAATGTGTGTTTGCTGTCCCTATTGAGGAACTCAGAATAAAACAAAGGTGTGTAAATAGTTAGACAGATGTATATTTGACACTTTTGAAAGCAAACAGGATTTGCTTGGCATACAGTCTCCACTTTCTCTAGGGATCTGAGAATAGTAGAGGAATTTGATTTTGAAGGCCAGTGTAAAAATTTCTAAAATAGGTTTTATACTATATATATATATATATATATATATATATATATATATATATATATGACAGCCATTGATCCACTGAAATAAGAAAAAGAGATTCACCACTGAATTACCTATGATGCAGTTGTCCACTTTTAGGCAGACTCGTAAGGGATCAAAGAATGTAAAAATACAACAATTTCTATAAACTAACCACGGACATTCTTCTTTCTGTTGGGATGACATATTTGACAGTTGTTGATGCTACAAGATCTATGAAAGTATGTCCACAAATTCAAGAGCATAAAAAATTGTACAGCTAAGAAGGTACAAGAACAAAATGCATTCTTAACATTGTATGCAGTAAAAAAGCCATTTTCTTCTTAAACCTGCCTTTTAAACTAAATTTATAGTGAAAAATATGTGGGCTGAAATGTAGTAAAAACTTATGGAATATCAGAAGATTCATCATTTGAAAGTGATACTTGAAAATTTAGTCGTTAAAGAAAGGAAACAGTATTTAGGTGGAAATTTGTATAATACTTTTTAATTGTTAAGCATTATTATCTAATATTGTTAATAAATTCTATTTTTCCATCCATTGCTATTTTTCTAGAAATCTTAAGCAAAAACACTTCTAGCACTTTGAAAGTTGATAGACAAACAACAAGGATTAGATGAGACTATTTTCAAACTTTGAAATTCAAATTTTACAACAGTATAATAAATAAGACTTAAAGAAGAGTCTCGTATCTGCCCAGAGAGTTGGAGGAAATGTGATCTCAGGTTCAAAAATTCTGAATTTGGTTTATAATAATGTAAGTTTTGCTTTAATAGTTGGTAGTACTTGTGTGGCTATACAAGGTATTCTTTCCATTTCCTATTCTCGCTGATGAAAAAAAGAGGCAAGGGGAGAGGGAGAGAGATTTTTAGTATAAATAACACTTAGGCTTCCTCTGAATGGTTGTCACAACTGAAAAGTTGAATTATTCTTTTATAGATGAAGAGTCTGTAAGACTTAAAACTTATTTCTATAATGCACAACAAACACCTGCATCATCCTGCAAGATGATTTTATTTTTGGTAGATGAGTGTGGGCCTAATGAGGGTTTCGTTATTTTTCAGCATAGTAATTACCCTCATATGTGTTATGTTGAGCAGCAATATCCAATATCAAATTTTTGCAATTGGCAATTAAATACCTTTTTTTATTTATTTTTGGTATAATCTGTAATAAAAGCTAAGTGTTTCAGTCATCAAACACCTAAGGGTTTTAAGTTGTCATGGTAAGATGTATATTTTAGAGAACAGTTTTGATTCATAAGCAGGAAAATGAACTCAAAAAATAAAAAAACAAATAATTTTAAGAAGGCAAACTTTAAAAACTTTAGGAAAAGAAAATAATATTGTTCTAATTTTATTTATCTGCTACACTACATAAAACATTTCTGTAAGAAAGGGAAATACTTTTTAGGAATCAAATACAAGATAATGTTTTCCATATTGTATACAATATCCATACATAATGTATACAACATCTATTTGCTTAAAAAAAAAAGATTAAGCATTTCTATGGTTCTTTATCTCTATCATGCATGATTCCCAAGTATATTGATTCCCAAGTATATTTCTCATTTGGTTGACAGAACTGTATCATTAGTGTGTGTGTGTGTGTGTGTGTGTGTGTTCTATAGAGCAAATTAATCTCAAATAATGACAAGAGACCAAAAGAACTTTACTTTCTTTTAAAAATGGTAAAAACAATGACCTTACACACACCGAAGTCTATATATCTGTATGTCTGCCTGTCTTTAGTATCTACCTCTTTTTGAGATAGGACTATCTAGAGTAGTTTGATATATCAAAAGAGGAAAAGATATGTAAACCTAATTGTTATAGTCTTCAGCAATAAGAGATACTCAATTTACAAAATTGAGATTTACCTCATTTAATACAAAAGGTATTATTGATAGTTTTGTTCATAAACTGAAAACAAGTTCCTTTAAATGTACCTCATTTTTACTAAACAGATTATACATTTAAAATACAAGATTTTGAAAATGTCTCAGAATTAAAATAGCCTTTACAAGGCATACTGTGATAATGTGATTGTATCTAGACAATGACTATTTTTCTCTTTTAATAGTTTTAATGACACCTTAGAGTATCCCAAAGTTTTATACAGTATTAAAAAAAATTACTTTAACCATATGGATTTCACTTCAATATTATTATGTCATAAATGAGAGTACAGCAATTTGTGGACCTGCATATTTTGTATTTAGAACATTTTGTCCAACAAATGAAATTACGAATGGCATCAATCTGGGAATTAAGTACAAGAATAAACTGGAAAATCCACAAATGTGTGAAAATTGAACAAGCTCCTGAACAACCAATGGGTCAAAAAATAAATCAAAAGAGAAATAAAAAAATATCTTGTGACAAATGAAAATAGAAATATTTGATACAAAACTTGTGAGATGCAGCAAAAGTAGTTTTTAGAAGGAAGTTTAAGCCAATAAATATTAAGAAAAAAATATCTCAAAAAACCAAACCAAAACAAAACAAAAACTTTGCATCTCAAGCCACTTGGAAAAGAAGAAACTAAGCCAAATGTTAGTAGAAGGAAAGAAATAATAAAAATCAGAGCAGGAATAAATGACATAGAGACTAAAAAGACAATAAAAATAAAAAGAAATCGATGAAAGTAAGATCTGCTTTTTTGTAAAAGGTTAAGTAAAATAGATAAACCCTTAGCTAGACTCACCAAGAAAAAAAGACTCAAATAAATAAGATTACAAATGAAGGAGGAGCCATTACAACTGTTACCACAAAAACACAAAGAATCATAAGAGACTAGTAAGAACAATTATATACCAAGAAATTAGATAATCTAGAAAAATGGATAAATTCCTAGAAACATACAATATACTAAAACTGAATCATGAAAAAATTGAAAATCTTAACAGACCAATTACTAGTAAGGAGATTTAATTAGTAATCAAAAGTCTCTCAATGAACAAAAGTCCAGGACCAGATGACTTCACTGGCAAATTCTACCAAACATTAAAAAAGAACTAAATAAAAATAATTCTCAAACTTTTACAAAAATAGAAAAAGAAAAAATGTTCAAATTTATTTTATGAAGGCCAGCATTACCATGATACAAAGACAAACAAGAAAGGGATACAGGACTATATTTGTGATAAACAGCGATGTAAAAATCCTGAAAAAAAATATAAACAAACAAAATTCAACAATACATTATAAGGATTATACGCCATTATCAACTGGGATTTATTTCAGGGATGCAAAAATGGTTTCACATGCACAAACCAATCAATGTGATAGCATACTAACAAAATGAAAGATGAAAATCATATGATCATCTCAATAAGTGCAGAAAACATATCTGACAAAGTTCAACACCATTTTATGATTTAGAAAACCCTCAACAAACTAGTTATAGAGGGAATCTAATATAACATAATAAAGATCATATATGGCAAGCACACAGCTAACATCATACTCAATGGTAAAATGCTGAAAACTTTTCCACCAAGATCAGAAACAAAAAAAAGATGTCCACTCTTACCACTAATATTCAACATAGTACTGGAAGTTTTAGAATGAGAAATTAGGTGAAAAAAAAAGAAAAAAAAGGCATCCAAATTAGAAAAGTAGAAATAAAATTTTCTCTCTTTGTAGATGACATAATATTATATATTGAAAACCCTAAAGATACCAGTAAAAACTCACAGAACTAATAAACAAATTAACTAAAGTTGAAGGATACAAAATTAATATACAAAATTAAATTGTGTTTCTATACTCCAATAAATCATCAGAAAGAGAAATGAAAAAGAAAAAAGAAAAAAAAAACCCAATGCTATTTATAATAGCCTCAAAAACAATAAGGTATTTAGGAATATATTTAAGATGAAAATTTGGTACACTGAAAACTCTAAGGATACTCCATATTCACACATCAGAAGAATTAATATTGTTAAAATGTTCATACAACCAGTCATCACAGATGCAATGTAATTTCTAGCAAAATATCAAAGTGTTTTTTCACAGAAATAGAGCAATGCTAAAATTTGTTTGAAACCACGAAGACCCCAAGTAGCCAAAACAATCTTGAGAAAAAGCAAAAATATCACACTTTCTGGTTTCAAACTATATTATAAAACTATAGTAGTCAGAACACTATGATATTGGCATAAAAACAGACACATAGATCAATGGAAGAGAAATAAACTCACACAAATATGGTCAATTCATAACAAATAAACCAAGAATATACAATGAGGAAAAGACAGTCTATTCAATAAATGGTGTTGGGAGAACTGAAGAGCCACATGCAAAAAGAATGAAACTTTACCCTTATACTATACCATATACAAAAATCAACTCAAACTAGATTAAAGACTTGAATGTAAGTCCTGACCAATAAAACTCCTAGAAGAAAACTTAGATGATAAGCCCTTTGGCATCAGTTTTGGCAATGATATTTTTAGATTTGACACCAAAAGCAAAAGATAAAAAAGTAGAGTACATTGAACTAGAAAGTTTCTGCACAGCAAAGAAAACCATTAACAAAATGAAAAGACAACCTCTGGAATGGGAAAAAATATTTGCAAACCACATATCCAATAAAGGGTTAATATCCAAAATATACAAGTGACTCATATAACTGAATAGCACTTAAAAAATAAGCAAAGTACCTAAAAAGATATTTTTCCAAAGAAAACATACAAATGATTGGTAGGTATATGAAAAAGTGCTCTGCATCACAAATTATCAAGGAGAAATAAAAATCAAAGTTACGGGGCAGGGGAGTAACTTGGGTGAAAGGGGTCCAATATGTGGTGACAGAAGGAAATCTATGGATGATGAACACACAAAGCAATGTATATATATGCCTTATTGTTGAATTATACACCCGAAACATGCTGGATTTCTTTAACCAATGTCATAATAATAATAATAGCAATAATAATAATAAATCAAAATTATAATGAGATTAACTCACATCTGTTAGGATGGCTACTATCAAAAATCCAGTTGATCATAAATGGATGCTGCAATAATAAAAAAAATATATATAAAAAGTTAAAAAAAAAATCAGTTGATAACAAATACTGGCAAGGATGTGGAGAAAAGGGAACCCCTGGAAACCATTGGTGGAATGTAAACTGGTACAACTACTACAGAATACAGCATGGAGTTTCCTCAAAATTAAAAAAAAAAACACTGTATGATCTAGCAATCTCACTTTTAGGTATATATGCAAAGGAAATAAATCTTGAAGAAATATCTATACCCCGTATTCATGACAGTATTATTCACAATAGCCAAGGACTGGGGAAAATCTAAGTGTGTCGACAGATGAATCAAAAAAGAAACTGTAATATATATTATATATATAATATATATACTATATATAATATATACTATATATAGTACATATATATAATATATATACATATATATACATAATGACATATTATTCAGCCTTAAAAAAGGAAGGAAATTCTGCTATTTGTGACAATATGAATGAACCTGGAAGGCATTATGCTAATTGAAAAAAGCCAAACATAATTAGATAAATATATAGACAAATATTGTATGGTATTATTTATATGTGAAATCTAAAAAAAAGTTGAAATCATAAAAATAGAGACAAAATTGGTTACCAATTTTGACTACGGAAACTATTCAAGCTTGGTTACGGTTATAGTTATAAAATGAAAAGTCTGAGGATTGAACATGGTGACTGCAGTCAACAACACTGTATTACATAATAAAATTACTAGGAGAAGAGAACTTAAACATTATAAAAATTTTAATATGATGTGAAGTGATAGATGTGTTAACTCAGTGGTGGGTATCTGTTCATAATGTATATGGCATATCACATTATTGTGTTCTACACTTTAAATATCTTTCAATTTTATTCATCAATTAAATCTCAAGAAAACTGATAAAAAGACTTTTGGAAGCCATCTGTGTCATCGTTAAAAATATATTCTTAGTATATGAATAAAACCATTACCTAACAAGAATTAGCAAAAATTATTTTCTTTAAAAGTAGATTAAGAAATCCCCCCCATACAAATTTAGGGTTATTGCATGTAGAATTTGGACTGCTATGAAGTATCTCTGCTGTTTTCATTAAAATATGGTTATCAAGAGTGGACAAATATAAACCTATTCTCAAGCCATTATTTTATATAAAATTGGCATTCTATACTTAGAGTTCACTTATAAATCCGGGTTAGGTAATGTATATAAATAATGCAAAAGAAGTAAATTGCTTTATCTTCTATAAGTTTTTATTCACAGAAATTATCATTTATTCAAAATAGTTACTTTGTTTAAATCACAAGGTGATATTGGGGTTCATCCATTCGTAAGTTTTTGGGAAGAAAATTATGTTACTTTATAAAAATTGTATTAATAAATAAAAGTAAACTTTCAAAAGTCATAACAAGTCTGAGACTATTCAAGCTTCAAAATTAAATTTATATAACTATCTATATGGTTACATATTTGCATATCTATATAGTTGACTCTTGAACAACATAGAGGTTAGAAGCCCTGACAGCCATGCAGTCACAAATCTTCATATAACTTTTAATTCTCCACAAATTAACTATAGTCTCTGGGTATCTGCAGAAGATTGGTTTCAGGACCCCCTGCAGATGTACTGATCCTCAGATGCTCAAGTCCCTTATATGAAATGGTGTAGAACAATGCATATATTGGCCTTCACCTCCATGGATTCCAAGCTATAGACAGAAAATACTGTTTTTTATTTGTGGTCGATTGTATCTGCTAATGTGAAACCCAGGGATACAAGGGCTGATTGTATGTTTATTGAAAAAATTCCATATTTAAGTGACCCAGCACAGTTCAAACCTATGTTTATGAAGGGTCGACTGTAAAGTGTTTTACCCTTTTGCCTATAACTATATGAAATAATTATGAGAATGTATATATTCTAAATATCAAGGTGCAAGTGAAAAATTAAAACAGTCCTTGAATAAATAATGCTATGTAAACCATATATTCAGATTATTGTTAAACTAAAGTTTTAAAGGGAAATTTTATAATTTCCGTAATGTCTCTTTCCACCAAAGGTATACTGTTATTTGATTACATGTAGAGATCATAGAATTCTTATTATATTGACTCTTCAACCAGGGGTAAATATCAGTTATGTAGAAACACTTAGAAATTCCGCTTAGAAATTCCCTTAACAATTTTTGCAATCTTGTCTTTTTAAGATTCTGATAAGCCCTTTTAAGGTTTTTTTTTTTCTTTTTCTTTTTCCATGTGGGCATATGCAGTTAGAAACACATCTCTATAACCAATTTGTCACTACTACACAAAAAATTACTAACAGTCATTGCCATAAAATCTTAGCTGTGTTAAAAAAAATATATGTAAAGATAATCTAATATCAGACACAACCCAAAAAGTAGTAGCTTCTGGCAATCAGGGCATGAAGGAAATTGTTGCTCACTAGAAATAGAGCAGTTGAGGAGTATAAGCCTTATTTAGAGTCATACCACTTGAGTTTAAGTTCAAGTAAGACTACTTGAGTTCAAGTTCAAGCCATTAATATCATGAGTTTCCTATTCTGCAAAAATAGGTCTAAATCCTCTTAACCCACATGCTTAATGTGATAGTTTATGGAGTAAGGGTTTTTAAAAACTCTTGGTACTATTCCATGCACATACATAGATTTAAATATGTATTTATCTTATTCCTTCTTTTCTATCCATGTAAATTAAAAGTAGAATGGCAGCATATATGAATAAATCAAGCAAAAAACTTAAATACAGCATAATGCTTTTATTCTGTCACTGACTCTATTTTGACTAGAGGACATAAACAAATTAATCTATCATCAAGAGAAAAGCCTTTGCAAAAAAATAATAAGAAGATATTTTAGATATCCAATATATCACAAATAAATTAATGCCTAGTCAGTTATTCTTTTTCTAAGCTCTTGCAAATGGGGATATAATAGTGCTCTAGGAAAAAAATATTAACTTTCAAGGTCAACTTTACGTTGTCTTTACAGATATTTCAAAATCCAAAGGAAAATAAAAACTTAGTGTTTGCTTTCATTTTATAATTATAAAAAGTATATAAAATCTAGCCTGTCTTCACAACTCTGCATAAAAGGCCATATGTGCCACTTCCAGTTACAGAGAGTGAGCTATGAGTGCTCAAAGGAAGAATGAGTAATCATGAACAGCTCTGTTCCAGATATGGCACTTGAACAGAAACTTAATGGATGTGTTACACATGTATGTGAAGATGAGTTTTGAAGCACAGAAATAGAAATAAATAGTAAGAATATAGGTAAAGGTAGATGTTAAATTTGGAAAACCAAGTAGTGATGGGCATAAAGTCCATAGAGAGATGCACTGGAAAGTAGTGTTGAAAAGATTAGTTGAGTCAAAGAGTCTTTACTCTTGCTACTCAAAGACATTGTAGACAGTGGTAAAGATTTGAACTTTTGATCACATGATTAGCATTAACATTTAAAATAGCAATACATCAGTGAAGTGTGAAGTGGCTTAAAAGAGAGAGAAGATTGGGCCAAGAAAACAAGTTATGCCAGCACTTTTGTTATTTAGACTTTCTAAACTAGGAAAATGGCTATAGTGAGTCAGGAAGAACAATTTGGAAGAGGTGTGGCTTTTGAAGACTACTTATTAAAATTAGAAATCTAGATTTTGTAGGAAATAGTATAGGAGAAAACAAAGAGATCTCTGAGATTATTGGCTTGTGTGGGTAAAATCTTATTAGTAGATAGAGAGATTCCAAAAAATGAAACCTATTTGGATACAAAATGAGCTTAGGTGTAAGCCGTATTCATTTTGAGTAACCAGTGGCAGAACATTTCAGCTTTGATATCCTTGTGGTTGTTGAAAATGTATGCTAAATCATCTTTTTGTCATAGGAGAAGGAGAGCATAAACTGAAAAATCAGAATTAATCTTCAGGTTGTAAATCTAGGGCTTGGGTTAGGTATATAAGATTTAGAGCAGTAGGGAAGTAGCCAATCTATTGGAATTAAAATACACACACACACACACACACACACACACACACACACACACTATATTTAGAGAACCAGAGAGAAAGAGATTCCAGTGAAAAGTCTGTTTAGGAAGGATGAAAAAAGTAAAATGTGTAGAAAGAGTAGTGTTTATGAAAAATAGGAGAGAGAGGAGTTTAAGGACAGTGTGCAGCAGTTTTCAAAGACTTAAAAAAGGCAAGTTGAAAGAGGTTTTGAAAAGCTACCGATCTGGAGAAGAGCAGCTGGGGAGAGGAGTTCCAGTCCTGGAAGGATGGAGACAAGCCTGGGAAAAGATAAACAGCATTTGAGAAAGACACTGACAACACTGAATTTCTCTATTCTTAGAATTTTTGTAAAGTGAAAATCATCCTTTTTTTGAGTTATGCTTTATTGTAATAATTAATATTCACTGGCTGTTTCTGCGAAAGTAGATATTTTACAAAACGGAAAAAGCAAAGAAAAATTTTAACAGAATCTCTTCTGTCCTTACCTTCTACAACTTCTGCAATTGTTCTTCTAAAAGCATTTTCCTGAAGAAAATCATCCTTAATCAGCTTCATGACGTCCTATCACATGATTAACTCCAGGTGGCTTTCTTTAGATTAAAATGAATTTAGGGAAAGCTCTTACTATCTGATACTTTGAACTATAAATTTTGGATCATACTTTGTGGTGGCAGATTTTTACAGACAACTCAGAAACAAGCACGTTTTCTGGAATTAAAAGAATTCTTGGCTTTTTCAGCTAGGAAGAACACCTTAACTTTTAAACAAAACATACAATACTGGAGGTTGAGAAAAATGGCATTAGCAAAGTAAATGGAGAAATAATGTTACCTGTGCTTGGATTCTTTGTGAGGCAATATATATAGGAGCAACACATGTAGTAATACTTGTCAGAACAGTAGTTATACTTAGCTTTCTACTTCCATAGATTTTTATTTACCTACAACTTTGTTTCTATCATATCTCTCTGGTTGAATCACACAACTTCTCCCAATATGACCTTTTCTTAGCTCTTGTACCTTTCCTCTACTACAATCTGCACTTATGAAATCACATATTTCATTTGTTTAGAAAGCACCTGCTGGCCCAATCTGACATATTTCTATTAATCTTTCAAAACTCAAGCCCAATATAACTTTTATCATTAAGTATATCTTCTGAATCTGCCTCAGAAGTAGTTATTTCTCTAGGCGACTTTCTCTTGTACATATGTTTATCAATTAGTGGTGTTTTTAATATATCTATATTTTCAAATAGACAATGAGAATCCAGAGAGGAAGGTCTGTGGCTTGTCATTTGTCTATTTCCACCTCTAACCTGGCTCTTGAAACAGAATAGGTGTTCAAGTATTTTATTTTTCACTGATTTGAATGGAGTCAAATATTTGCCTCTAAAATAAAAGAAAGTGTAATAGATCGTCTTTTCTGTGTATGAAAACTTTCGAATTCCTCTTGATTCCTAATGTTCCATTAAAAAATTGGAGCTACATTCTGGAGATGGAAGACATATTTATTGGCAATATATTAGAACAAGATTTAACTTTTCCCAGTTTTAAAGATATCGTACAAAGAGGATAATTCGCCTCAGCGGATCAACTCTTTATGAATCTAATGATCATTGAAATCAACAAGTTCCTTTTTACACTTAAATAGCTGCTTTTTTATTGAAATATGAATAAGTGATGGGAAGCATTTTAAAGCAATCGATAACATATTGAGTACCTACTTTACACAAAGAACGATTTAAACTGAACTAAACTAAAAAACTTTGCTTGGCCAGCAGTTCATTTAAAATGGAAGTAAATCAAAAAAGTGAAAATAATAATGTTTAAATATTTTTGAAAACTGTTAACATAAAAATAAGCATCTTTATAACAAAGTAGAGTTATTCATGAAAATGCATTGTGTTAAATCATGTGGAAGTGGAAGGAAGAGTGAAAAGACTGATGGGAGAGAATCAGGATCTAGAACCATTAAATAAATAGATCCAAGAAGGCCTACTGATGGAAACAAAGTAGGAGTGAGGTGAGGGAAAGAGATATTCACAGCAAGTTTCTAGTTAAGGAACAGCATTGAAATCTGACCTAGAATAAATCATAAAGCCATGAGCTCTAGAAGGCGAGGGATAAATCTCTGATTTTATAGACAAAAATGTATATCATACTGTTTTCTCTTTTCTACTTATACAACTACAATTGATATAAATTGCCATTTATTACATATTTAGTATGTGCCAACGATACACTATCATTTTACATACACAATCATATTAAATATTTCAAGAACTCTGACATGCCTGTAATTGCCACATTGTAGAGTGGGAATTTGAGTCTGAGGTAAATAATTTGGTTAAGAACACAGAAATAGTAAGTGGAGAGGCAAGATTCATATTCAGACAGCCGGATTCCTACAACCATAGACTTAAAAAAATGTTTATATTATCATTGTAGATTAGTTATTCATTAATTCCTTTAATTATTCAAGAAGATTTCACTAAATGCCTAAATATAGTAGGTATTAGAAAAAAGGAAACAAGAAACTACTTTGTGAATAGCGCAGGGGTATCAGTCTCTTAAATAAGATATAACACAAATGCCAGTTGCTAAAGCAAAACTGAACCTCAAAATTCTAAGGGAATTTGAGGAAGAGAGACTCATGAAGAAGTAAGATAGAATGAAGAATTTCTGGGACCATCAAGCTATATGTACAATAATCAATGTTCAAACACAATAATAGTGTGTCCCCCATTTTTCAGAAGGGGAAATTGAAGTTTTAAGAGTTTAGGTGACATAGCTAGTAAATATCAAAGCTAGAATTTGTTCTCAGTTCTTCCAGCACTAAGTTTATTATTCTTTCAAAAAAAAAAAAAAAATCACCGCTTCTCTAACTTTCCCTCTGAAGTACTCCTTAAAGCAGGGACAATGTATATGCATATCCCTGGGAAGTTGGGGCAGACAGCCTGAAGCAGCCCTGAAAACACAAAGTTCTTTTGAAATCTTCTGTTTTATATAAAGCATGAAAACGACTGATTCTGCTGTTTTCATATGCACATGCAAGTGGAAAAACTTTTAAAAGTGCACACATTCAAAACTTTTTCACCTTTAGTTAAATTTGATTCTCAAAGAAGTAGCACTGAATTTCTCCTCTGACATTTAATGTCTTCTGACTTTCCATTGGAAACTCTTATGCGAGATTGACAGTTTGCAGAATTATACCATGACAAAATATTTAATTACTATTTAGGAAAGTTTTACAGTTCTCTACAATGGTAACTATTTTACTTTATTTTATATAGAAGTGGTTCGGAGTTTTGGTTCTTCAGTATATTATTAACTTGAAAGATTTAGAGCTGTTATTGGAGTCGGGCTTGGTGTTGGGGTTCACCATGAGTCTGTTGTCTTAAAGCTATACAGGAAAGCAATTAGTTACTCTCAAATCTAAAACATGAATGAATCTCATTGAGTGAAGACTGAGGACATTTCCAGTGACAAACCATTATGATGTTAATGACTTTCCTATAAGTATCTCATACTTACTATAGTGCTACTTTCCAGCTGAGGTTGGGATACACCGATACTTCAATCAAACAATGCTTAAATAATGAAAGGAATGGGAAATAAATAGGAACATGTGACAGACAAAAGAGTAGAAAAACATATCTGTGAGAACATAGTCACAAATAATTAATAGAAAATATGCTAGGATTACAAATTGTGTACAGTTTGAGAAAGGATTTGCATGTAACAGAGAACTTTTTAAAAGGATATGCAGGCATGGTGCCAAGGACGATGATCCTCTGAATGTCATAGAACAAGATGTACAAAAGAGGGAAGTGGCTTGATCTGGAAGCAGGACTAGCAGGAAGGTGCTCAAGGAGTTAACGAAACTAGAATTCTCCTGACCTCCTCGGCCAGTCTTGGGGGCTGCTTCCACAGTGATTCCAGCAGTCAATGTTTCACTGCCACATGTGATTAATATTTTCCAATCTTGCTTCAGAGCAGGACAAAAATAACTTGCAAAGAGATGCTTTGCTGTGCTTTTTGATTCTTTGTTTTCTTCCCAGTAGCTTTTCGTATTAAACAATTATCTGGTAAAATTATACTAAAAGAAATACACATTTAAAACTAAGAGGTTTGATTACTGGTTCCAAAAATTTGGTTTTTTGTGTTCTCTCTCCATCAGGAAATTCTGATTCAGTTCATAGGACATGAGCCTCTGTTCACACAGTTATGTTGAAACCAGTGGCCCACTGACCACGAATAGGAATAAAAACCTAGATACACATATCCTCTAGTTACATTTAAATAGATATCTTTCTGGTTCTAATTCAACAACACTGCTCTCAAGCATTGTAGTATAACAAGAACTAAAGATTTGGTCTTCCTCCCAGGTTCCTGGCACCCAGCTCATAAATGCTTGGCACCTTCACAGAGATGAGTGTCTTTTGTATATTAATGAACGACTGGTGATTACAGTCCCCTACATAGCTTCAGGATGGCGGCTGGTCACCAGAAAGAATAAGACATGATTAGAAAGTTAGAATGTTCAGCCCCACGCCAAATCCTGGGAGAAGAGAGTAGCTGGAGATTGAGTGAATCACAAATGGTCAGTGATTTAATCGATTGTGCCTCCTTAATAAAAACTCCATAAAAATCCCTAAACAATAGGGATTTGGAGAGCATCAAGATGGCAAACATATTGAGGTATGGAGCACCTAGAGAGGGCATGGAATCTCCACTTCCTTTCCTTGTGTGGTATATGTGCATCTTTTTTATTTGGCCGTTCCAGAGTTGTTTCTTTGTAATAAATCTGTATTGGCAAATAATGCAAATTCCTGAGTTCTGTGAGACATTCTATCAAATCATCAAACCTGATGAGGGGGTTGTGAGAACCCTCTGAATTTAGCTAGTAGGGACTGGTGACTGGCATCTTAAGTGGGGATAGTCTATGGAACTGATCCCTTAACTTGAAGTATCTGATCCTAACTACAGGCAGATTGTGTCAAAATTGAATTGAATAGTAGGACACCACGCTGGTGTTGGAGATTTGGAAAAGCAGTGTTGGAAAAGATGCCACTCAACAAAAGTCCTGTGAACAAAACCAATTCATTAACATTGTTTCAGCTTTGAAAATGAAAAAAGAAATTGCTGTGTACATACCCTTGGTGTTAATGATAAAATTATACTAATATATTTTGAAAAACTGTTTCATAGGTACATTATAAAAGTCTTGCCATTTATTGTCAATGGACAATTAAAACTTATATTTTCAATTAAATTTTGAAAATTAAGATACCACATCTGTGCCAAAGCACATTGGTATTTTTATGAAAGTCCTTTATAAATTTTCTTCTTCCTTATGTAAATGAAGTAGTTTTTTTTTCTTTTTTCCCTTCCTTCTTTCCTTCCTTTCCTTATTATTATTATTTTTTTTACTCTGCATCTCTGAATTCGCCTTGGTAGCAAGTACATAATTCATTCTATGACTTTTTTTTTTTTTTTTTTTTTTTTTGTGGGCTGGTCTGTCTTGTCTGAATTGCAATAAGATATACCAGCACCAGAAAAAAAGAAAATCTGAAAAACCTTGTGTTCCTAGAACTGAAAAATATTGAACTTTTGACTTGGTGGTTTCCATAAGGAGATAATGGAATTTCAAGGCTTACATTTCTCTTCTGCTTCATTCACTGGCTTTTTACAAACAACTAGCTAAGAGTTTTCATGCTGAGAAATGGAATGCTGAGAAAAAATTATTATAAGTTTGGTATTTCACATAAAAACAACTTTGATTTACTGAACTTAGAAAAAAGAAATGTCAAAACTGACATATTTTAGACAGAAAGCTTTCTTCATTAAAGTGGCATTTTAGTTCTTAACCAAATGCAACAAACAGCAAAAAAAGGTAAATGTATTGCTCAAGGAATAATGTGTCATCTTTCAAAATGGTAAGAGTGTAAAATGTTTTCCCTGTAAAGTACTTCTATTGATTTATCAAATACACAAAAGGATCCTAAATCCATTAAAAAGAACTGGGATGTCAGTGAAAAGTAATAGTAAGAAAAGTATGAATAATAAAAATAAATGCTGTTTAAGAGACAACCATGCTCTTGTGGCTTGGTTGTCACTATACCCCTAAGTGATAATGCAATCACTTCACAATGCGATTATGTAAATAGGCAACCTTAAAAAATCCTTCACTCGCTTATATATTTTTCCTTATCTATTCACATTCTCATTATTCTCCCCACATACTCACCGTTCACAGTGGACTCATTTTAATACTAACTAGTCTGAAAACAATATCCCTTATATTTCTTGGCATAAGTATCTTTTTTAAGAAAACTAAAAATAGACTATTACTTACAGCAAGTAAATCTTGTTTATTGGTGTTCATTCAGTATCTACATATTTAATCATATTATTTCATAAGTAAAATTAACCAAGTGTCAACCATCATTATAAAGAAAAATAAGAAATGGCAAACCCATTTCAAATGATAACAGAGCTTAATCTACATTTCTGATTTTTTTATATCCCTTTATTAATGATAAACATTTGTTAGAACAGGTGATTTCAGCGTGGGTACACGAGTGGGTTAATTAAGGTAGTATTAGAAACAGGATTTTTGCACTTAAAATATAAAATAAATTGGGTAGTCCTTTATTCATTGTATTAATTATTTCAGTAAATATAAAACAACTCACAGAGGGTGACATGAGTAAAGGGGATCAAATATATGGTAGCTGAAGAAAACAACTTTGGGTGGTAAACACACAATAGAATATAAAGATGTCAAATGATAATGTACACTTTAAAATTATATAATTGTAATAACTAATGTTATCCTCAATAAATTTAATAAAAATAAAAAATAAAATAAAATAAAGCCATTCACTAAAAACATTCATACTTGTCAAATGAAATGTGACTTGAGATTCTAAAAGTGCAAGATGTTTTGCAGGACTGGTTTGCGAAGGGTTCATTTGCTATTTACCCATGCACCAACTTTTTCTACCTTCATTTGATAACAGCATCCCATTTTTCTCCCTCACTTTCAGACTATGTTGATTCTTTCTGGGGGCTGGTCTGTCTTGTCTAAATTGCAAAAAGATATACCAGTACCAGAAAATAAAATCTGAAAACCTCATGTTCCAACAATTGAAAAATATTAAATTTGTTACTTAAGTGGCTTCCATAAGGAGGTAATGGAGTTTCAAGGCTTACATTTCTCTTCTGCTACATTCACTGGCTTTTTGCAAACAACCAGCTAAGAATTTTCATGCTGAGAAATGAAATGCTGAGGAAAATTTATTATAAGTTTGGTATTTTACATAGAAACAACTTTGACTTGTCGAATTAGCATTTCATTTTCTGTAACTACAGTGATTAGTACAGGAAAGATTAGACTATCCTATCAGAATTCATGCTAATGTTTTTTAAAACATAGAAATGAAAGAGTAAAAGCTGGGAATGGCTAAGAGACGCCATGAAGGAAGAGCCTTCCTGTGAATCAAACAAATAGAGATGAAAATAGCACTGAACGATCAAGAGGAGGTAATTTGATTTCGATGATTGAGTTTCTGGATCCAACCATGACTAAAATTAACAATACCCTCTGGACTTTCCAGTTACTTAAGCCAACATATTCTCTCTCTTTTTAAAAACATTTTTTCTATAGTTTGTGACAGAATAAAAATTGTAGCTAATACTGATTACTCACATAATAGCCAAGGATAAATTTGAGAAATCTAATTCATTAATCTCTAAGTGGTTTTCCCTACTGAAAACATTTGTTAACGCTGTACAACTATACAACCAGGTTACTACAGATCATTACTTGCGAGAAGTTGAGTGCATTTAAAAATAAATAAATAAATAAAATAAAGTACCATGTGAGTTGAATACATATTTAATTTTTAGCATCATAATATGAGACCTTGATATTTGAATATCAGCCTTGATTAGAACAGCTTAGGTTACCTCTGGGAAGCTTAATTTTCATTTGCCTCTGACACAAGCAAACTATACTGGCCATAGAAAACGCTAGTAATGATTGCACTTAGGAAACAATTGAAAGCCATTTTCTTTTACTTTATATGACAATATTTAATACATACTGATATTCCCTAAAGAAGTGGCAATCTGTGAAAGGCTATATGCGCATATGTCTTCCTTCTAGTGTTTCTTTAATTGTAATTCTTTATGGAACTTAACTAATTTTGCTTCACAGAAGCTCTTCTCCAAACCTATTTAATCTAAAAGCATGAATTTCAGCATCTCACTTGGGTTTTTTAGTGGAAAACATATATTTCCTTGTTTGAATTAGCAACCACCTAACCAGTTTTATCCCCTGGCCATTTGATTATATTTGAATAAATACCCGGAAGTGTAATTTCTGGGTAATAAGTAAGTTCTATTTTTAATTTTTTGAGGAACTCTCAAACTGTTTTCTAAAGTGGCTGTACCAAATTGTAATCCCGCCAATGGTACATGAGGTTTCCCTTTTCTCTACATCCTACCCAATATTTGTTTTTTTTGATTTACCGATGATAGCCATTCTGACAAGTGTGAAGTAATATCTTATTGTGGTTTTAATTTGCATTTCTCTGATAATGAGTGACATTGAGAATCTTTTCATATGTCTATTGGACACCTATATGTCCTCTTTGGAGAAATGCCTATTTAGATCCTTTGCTCGTTTTTTAATTTGATCGTTTGTGCTTTTATTTTTATTTTATTTTTATTTTTTATTTTTTGCCTTTAAGTTATATGAGTTCTTCACAAATTTTGGATATAAACCCCTTATCGGTTACATCATTGGCAAATATCTTCTACCATTCAGTAGGTTGTCTTTTTGTTTTGTTGATAGTTTCCTTTGCCATGTAAAAACTTTTTAGTTTGATATAGTTTATTTTTTATTTTATTTCTATTGCTGGAGGAGATGTATCAGAAAAAAATATTACTTAGAGCAATGCTAGAATTGGCTTCCTTTGTTTTCTTCTAGGAGTTTTATGGTTCCAGGTCTTACATTTAAGTCTTTAACCCATTTTGAGTTTATTATTGTACATGGTGTAAAAATGTGGTCCAGTTTCATGTTTTTGCATGTATTTGTCCAATTTAACAACACCATTTTTGAATAAACTAGCTTTACCCTATTGTATGTTCTTGCCATCTTTATCATAGATTAAATGACCATATAGACGTAGATTTATTTCTGGGCTCTCTCTCTATTCTGTTCCGTTGACCCATGTGTCTGTTTTTATGCAAGTACCATGCTGTTTTGATTGCTATTACTAGCCCTGTAGTATAGTTTGATATCAGATAGCCTGATACCTCCAACTTGGTTTTTCTTTCTCAAGATTGCTGGGTCTACTACAATTCTACATAAATTTTAGGATTATTTATTCTAGTTCTGTGAAAAATGCCAATGTTATTTTGATAAGGATTGCACTCAGTCTATGGATTGCTTTGAGTAGTAGGGACATTTTAATAGTGTTAATTCTTCCTGTCCACAAATGCAGTATATGCTTCCATTCATTTATATATTCTTCAATTTATTTCCTTCATTATTTACAATTTTCTGAGTACAGGTCTTTTATCTCTTTTGTTAAATTTATTCCTTGGCATTTTATTTTTTTGTCATTGTTGCCATTATAAATAGTATTGTTTTCTTAATTTCACTTTCTGACAGTTCATTATGATGTATAGAAATGCAACTGATTTCAGAATTTTAATTTTGTATTCTACCACTTTACAGAATTCATTTATCAGTTCAAACATTTTTTTGGGAGGAATCTTTAGAGTTGTCTCTATATCATGTCATCTGCAAATAAAACAGTTTTACTTCTTCCTTCCCATTAGGAAGAATTTTATTTATTTTTATTGTATTATTTATGTGGCTAGGACTTCCAATACTATGTTGAATAAAAGTGGTGAAAGTGGACATACTTTTTTGTTCCTGATCTTAAGGAAAAAACTTTTAGCTTTTCCCCATAGAGTATGATATTAGATGTGGGTTTGTCATATATGGCCTTTATTATATTGAGGTATGCTCCTTCTATTTCCACTTTGTTGAGAGTGTTTATCATAATGGATGCTAGATTTTGTCAAATGCTTTTCTTGCATCTATTGATATGATCATATGATTTTTACCCTTCAATTTGTTAATGTGTATCACATTAATTGATTTGTGGATATTGAATCAACCTTGCATCCTAGATTTAAACCTTGACCATGGTATACAGTTTAAATGTATTGCTGAATTTGGTTTCCTAATATTTTGTTGAGGATTTCTGCATCTGTTTATCAGGGATCGATCTATCTATCTATCTATCTATCTATCTATCTATCTATCTATCTATCTATATTGTAATGTCTTTGTGTGGTTTTGTAATCAAGGTAATGATGGCCTAGTAGAATGAACTTGGGAGCCTTTTCTCCTCTTGAAATTTTTGGAATAGTTTGAAAAGAATAGGTGATAAATCTTTGAAGGTTTGGTAAAATTCCTTTGTGAAGCTATCCAGTCCAGGACTTTTTATTTGGGGGAGGTTTTGGATTACTTATTCAATTTTATTAGTCGTAATTGGTCAGTTCAGATTTTCTCTCTCTTCTTGACTTAGCCTTGGAAGTGTGTATGTTTCTAGGAATGTATCTATTTCTTCCAGATTGTGCAATTTATTATCCTATAATTCTTTGTAATATTTTCTTATAATCCTTTGTATTTCTGTGGTGAAGTTGTTATTTAGCTTTTTTAATTTCTGATTTTATTTATTTGAGTCCTCTCTCTTCCTCTCTTGATAAGTCTAGTTAAAGACATTATTGGTTTCTTGGTTTTATTGATCTTTTGTACTGTCTTTGTAAACTCTATTTTATTTATTTCTATTCTGACCTTTATTATTTCATTCTTTATACTCACTTTGAGCTTTGTTTGCTATTCTTTTTCTGGTTTCTTTATGTGTGAGGTAAGATTGTTTATTTGAGATATTTTTTGTTTGTTTCTTGAGGTAGGCTTGTATTACTATGAATTTCTCTTTTAGCACTGCTTTTGCTGTGACCCATAGATTTCGGCTTGTGTTTTTGTTTTCATTTGTTTTAAGGTATCTTTTGATTTCTTCTTTGATCTCTTTGTTAACTCATTCATTGTTTAGTAACATGCTATTTAGCCTCCATGTGTTTGTGTATTTTCCAGTTTTTTTTTTCATGTAATTGATTTCTAGTTTTATTTCATTGTGGGCATTGAGGCCGCTTGATATGATTTTAGTCTTCTTAAATTTATTCAGTCTTGTTTTGATACATAACATGTGATCTATCTTAGAAAATGTTCTATGTTCTCTTAAGAAGAATGTATATTCTGCTACTTTGGGGTGAAACACTCTAAAAATATCAATTAACTCTATCTTGTCTAGTGTATTATTTAAGGCCACAATTATGATGTTGATTTTCTGTCTGGAAGATCTGTCAATTTGTGTCAATGAACTGTTAAATCTCTTACCCTAACTGTATTACTGTCGATCTCTCCCTTTATGTCTATCAATTTTTGCTTTATATATTTAGATGTTTCTATGTTGGGTGCATAAATGTTTACTAGGGTTATATCCTTTTGTTGTATTGGTCTTTGTAGCATTGTGTACTGCCTTTGTTTGTTTCTCATTATAGCCTTTGTTTTAAGTCTGTTTTGTCAGAAATAAGTATTGCTACTCTTAATTTTTTAAAAAATATCTATTTACATGAAATATCATTTTCCATCTCTTTACTTTCAGTTTGTGTGTATCTTTTGAGCTGAAGTGAGTTTCTCGCAGACAGCATATGTATGCGTCTTGTTTTCTTATCCATTTGGCTAGCTTATAACTTTTGATTGAAATATTTAATCTATTTACACTTAAAGTGATTATTAATAGGTACATAGCTATTGCCATTTTATTATTTATATTTATGTTATATACATTTTTTCTTTCCCTTCTACTTATAGAAGTCCCCTCAACTTTTCTTGTACTACTGGTTTGATGGTGTTAAATTTCATTAGCTTTTTTCTGTCTGGGAAACTCTTTATCTCACCTTCAATTTTAATTGATACCTTTGTTGAGTAGAGTACTCTTGGTTGTAGGTCCTCGATTTTCATCACTGTGAATATTTCCTGCCAATATCTTCTGACCTGCAAAGTTTCTGTTGAGAAATCAGCTGACATTTTTATAAGAGTACTTGTGTAAATAGCTGCCTTTCTCTAGTTGTTTTTAGGATTCTCTCTTTGTCTTTAACCTTTGGCGTTTTAATTATGATGTGTCCTGGTGTGGGCCTCTTTGGGTTCACCCTGTTTGGGACTTTCTATGCTTCCTGGACTTTTATGTCTATTTCTTTGCCAGGTTAGGAAAGTTTACAGTCATTATTTCTTCAAATATATTCTCAATCTCTTGCTTTCTCTCTTCTGCTGGTAACCACATGGTGTGAATGTTGTTATGATTCATGTTGTCCCGAGGCCCCTTAAATCATCCTTATTTTTTTATTATTATTATTTTTTTTGCTGTTCCAATTCAGTATTTTCTGCTACTTTGTCTTCCAAATCGTTAATTTGATTCTTTGTTTCGTCCAATCTACTGTTGATTTCTTCCAGTGTACTCTTCATTTCAGTTATTGTATTCTTCATTTCTGACTGGTTCTTTATTATAATTTCTATGTCCTTTATTATGCTTACTGTCTCTTTGTTGAACTTCTCACTGAGCTCATCTATTCTTCCCCTAAGTTCCTTATTCATCATTTTCACTATTGTTTTGAACTCTGTATCTGGTACGTTGCTTGCCTCCATTTTATTTACTTCTTTTTCTGGAGTTTTGCTCTGTTCTTTCATTTGGGATATGCTTCTTTGTTTTCTTATTTTGCCTATCTTGCTTTGTTTGTTTCTACGTATTAGGCAGAACTGCTACGTCTACCAGTCTTAGCTGGGCGGCCTTATGTACTAGGTGTCCTGTGTGGCCCAGTGGTATAGTTTCCCTATCAACTGCACCGGATGCTCCAGGAGTGACCCTTGCATGATTGTGTGTGCCCTCAGGTTGTAGTTCAGCCTAGTGATTGTGGTGGGCATGTCAGTGAGTGGGATTGACTCTGTGGCTGATTGGCTGTGAGGATTGGCCATGCCCACAACATATAAGCTGCTATGTGGGGGCTGACATCATGGTTTGCCCCAACTGGTTCATGAACCTTTTGAGACCACTCTTTGAGTGTGCCATTTGTAGGGTTAATCAAGTGGTGTTCTGTTTGGGTCTAATGCCAGCCTCTGAGTGCGTTGGTTCTGTAGCCCCTAGGAGGGGCTCCCATGCAGGCCAAGGTGTGCTGCTGCCGCCTGTTACTGGACTTAGGTTACCTGGCTGCAGCTACAAAGCTATTCGTGTTTGGTCACTGCCTGAGCTGGATCTGGGGATTTAGTATGTGGGAGAAGCCATACGGTAAACCAAGCCCATCTGTCACCAGTACGAGTCCTGCAGCAGCTCAGCAAAAGGTCCAGGACACCATCATGTCTGGGACTGCCTTTCATTGCATGTAAGGCTCAGTAGTTGAATGAGCCTCCAGGAAACCAGTGTTGGATGAGGCAGGATCTCAGAGAGTCACCAGGGTGGAGAAAGTGGTGTTCCCCAGGTTGTTGCAGATTGCGATTAGTTGAAAAAATCTCAACTCATTGGCCAGTCACTGCCTACTTCCAGGCCGCACATCCTTAATATTTGTTTAAGAAACACTGCAGCTCAAGTCAGGGCTGGTTGCCCACCACTGAATGCGTCTCCTTAGGTGCTCGAGCAGAGGCTTATTCATTGCTGCTAAAGGAAACTCCTGCTGAACGTGTGGGGGTGGGGCCGGTTGTTCAGTAACCACCTGAAATTGCCACTTGGCAACTTCTGAATTCAGTGGGGTGAGGTCTCAGGGATCAGAGTGGGTTAAGGAGGTCTCACCAGGCCAGTAAGATTCAGATTTGGCCATGTGAGGTGAGGGCCCAATACAAACAAGATGACACCCATCTGCAGACTGCACCGGAAGAAGCTCAACAGTGGCGGCTGTCCCTCCGGCCCTCACCCTGAAGCCATACAACTCAGACTTTCCTTTATGTCTCTGGTACCTTCTTAGTTGCTCTTTCTCCACCAGAGCCCAAGGTGAGTGCCTGCGAGCAAGTGAGTTTGTGTGTGGGACCTTTAAGAAGATATCTGGATTTCCAGCTGCCTTCTGTCTCACTTGGTTGGCCAGAATTCCTGCCTCTTCCTGGCACTGAATCATTGGGCTGGAGACCCCCAGATGGGGCTAGGGCCTTTCGCCCCTCCTGGGGTGGGGTGCCTCTGCAGTTGAAATATCCCTTCTGATGTTCAATTACCACATATATATGTGGGACCAGCTCATTTCTCATCTTCATCCTTCCTACTAGTTTTGATGTGGTCTATTCTTTATATCATAGCTATAGGAGTTCTGTCCAGCTATTCTTCAGATTATTCTCCAGGTTGACTATTTCATAATTTAGTTAAAATTTTACTGTTGTCATGCACAGCATTTACCTACCCTGCCATCTTTACCAGAATTTTTTTTTTTTTTTTTTTTTTTTTGCTATCATTTCTCCCTGATTTCTAACTCTCTGACACTTAAGTTCTAGATGTATGGTTGGGAGGAATTTTTCCTGATAATCAAAGGAACATGAGCATATAAATAAGTACCCAATGCTATAAATTTTTATTGTTTCTATTTAGCATTCTGGGAAGTTTGCAGCGACACTCCTTGTTTGAGCTCTAGCCTCATGAGACCCACACATACTTGGGCCAATAATCTGCTGTTGGCTCCTATTGTAGAATTAGATATCCTTGATCCTTGGGAACCATAGTTAAAGCTGGGATTGCTTAGGGAAAATGATTCCATTACTGTCATTTGTATCCAAGAAATTCTTTCAAGTTAAGACAAAACAAAAACTGCCCTCTTCTAGTAGAGATATATTTACTTGGTGGCAATCAGAGTAAGACATTCATGATTCTTTTTCTTCTTTTGCCGAGAGCTCAGGGCCTAAACTGTTACTCACCTGCCAAAAAATGCGTGCTTACTAGATTTCTGCATGTGAATGTAAAAAGAAAAGTTTATCATTTAATGGACATGTGTTGAGGGCATTGCAAAATGTTAACAAGTATGAAACTAAGAGATTTATGGTTTATTCTTAGCCTGGAAAAGTAGTTCGCTCAAAACATTAGTACACACACAGTAAATAAACTCATATCTTTTTTTCTCAAAACCATGGCCCAAGGCTCAACACACTGTCTCTGCAGTGACAATCTTTAAACATTATATGAAGACAAATACTTCTAATTTCTTATTTAGCTATATCCTAGTGCTCTTAGAATCTGAGCTTCAAATAAAATATTTCATTTCTACTAGTTAACTTACTGAAATAGTCTTCTTAAAAATAATGGTATATACATATATATATATATTTCATTTACATTTTTAACCTTCTTTAGAGTTCTGTGATCTGAGTGATTTATTAATATTTCAAATCTCTCTATACTAAATAGATAATTTCTCCATAAATATTAAGTTGTTTAGATAATCTTGTTTTCTGTCAAAGTGCTTCTGATTTTTTTATAAAAGCACAGGATTTCCACTCTCCCCCCACCCTTTTCTATTTGTATAATTTAAAATACATTTATTGAAAGATTGGCTTATGCAAACTTCCCTGATCTAATTGTTTGGGTTAGATACAATGAAAAATATACTTACCTGAGTCTTTCATCATTAAGATACATAAGCTATCTTCACAAGCATTTGCAAAAAACTTCTCACGTGTAATAACTCATTCACTTTTGACTACACCATCTAACTAAAGTTAATGTATTATCTAATCACATTTGAAGTCAGTTATTTTCATGCAATGTCTCTACTCTCATTTCAGTGAGCCTCTGCTTGTTCCAATTTAAAGCACAGATAGCAATGTAGCTAGAGATTTATAATCCCAACAAATGTTTTAAAAATATTTTATCAGATTAGGTAAGTATACAAAAGTATTGATGTGAATACTGAAATTTTGAAGTTTATTAGGTTTTAAAGATATTTCTAATTCCCTTATGCCTAAGTATTTGGAAGATCCTATTATAATTTTAATATCAAGATGATAACAATATATATACATTACTTACCAATAAATGATTTAACTCAACTGACCTGTGCTTGAATCCTGGCTCCCTTACTTCTTACCTGGATAAACTTTGAGCTGTTTATTTGTCTTAAGTAATAATTGAAACAATGAAATTATATAAAAGACTGACAATCACACATTTAGAAATGAAAATATAATAAATTTATTTCTCCTCTTTATCTTCTTTTTGGATGATATTATAATTCAGATTTTGTCTTTTTTTAGGTTCTTTATTAAAACTCTTTGTTTTGCCTTCTCAGTGGTTATTTTAGGGTATATCACCTTATTAGCTAAACCTCATTGCATTGCATTTTATATTGGTTATCGTAATAATTAAGATATACATCTTTAAATTCTTTTTCAGTGTATTATATGTATTATGGTAACTGCAAAATGTAAAAGCCTTACAATAGCTTTATGACTGCCTCCATTATATGTGCTATTTATATCTCCTCTATTTGCATAATAAATATGTTACATAAGTAATATGTTATAAACCCACAATAGTCTTGTAATTTTTGTCTTAAATGGTTATATAAATTTTAAAGTTTCTATCTTTAAAACAGCTTTATATGTTCTGAAGCACAACTATCTATCTAGTATCTTTTTCCTTCAGTTTAATGAATTTCAGTTTTTCTTATAGTGTGATGACTCGATCCACAACTTTTTTGTGTTCATCTAAAAATTTTCCTTTCCCTTCATTCTTAAGTGATGTATGTATTTTTTATATAGAATTTAGTTGACAATTTTTTCCCCTTTGTGCACTAACAATGATATGCCTCTGTCTTCTAGCCTACTAACAAGAAGTCAGCTGCCATTCATGTTATTCCTCTGTATGTACTGTCATTTTCCTCTGGATGTTTAAAATTTTCCATTATTGTTTTTTTCCCCAACATTTTAACTATACTGTACCTAATTGTGTTTTTCTTCTTTTTGTTAGTCTTGGGTTTTGATGAACTTTTTGAATTTATAATTTTATGTCTTTCATAAAATTTGGAACATTTTCATCTATTATCTATTTAAATATATTTCTATCTCATCTCTCACTCCTCTCCTTCTTGGCCTATAGTTACACATTTTTTGAACTTTCAATATTACCCCACAATTATGGAGTCTTTGTTAATTTCCCTCCTATATTTTTTTGTCTTTCCTTCATTTTAGATAATTCATATCTTTAAGTTCACTAGATAAATATATAATTACAGATTTTTAATTTATTGCATGCAATTTCTGCAATTGTCTATTCATTCTTTATGAGTACATTGAATTTACATTGTTGAGTACAGTTAAAATAGCTGCTTTGTAATACATAGCCCCTAAGCTCCACATCTGGGCAATTTTACTGTTGGTCTACATTAGTTGTCTATTCTCTCAAGTATAGGTCTTATGTTTGTGATTCCTATTTCTACAATTTTGGATTCTGTCCTGCTCATTGTGTCAGTGTGAATAATAGTTTTGAGTGACACCGGTTTGTTTCATTTATCCGAGAATACCGAAGGTTTGTTTTTCAGCAGTTTTGCTTAATTCAAACTACAAAGACTATCTTCTCTCTGGCAGGCAGTAGCTGCAACAGTTTAGTGGTTGCCAGAGAAAAAGGGGAGAGTAGGGGAAGAAAATTTAACTTTGGGTAATGAATACACAATGCAAAATACATATGACACATTGTTGAATTGTACACTTGAAACTTATATAATTTTATTAACTAATGTCAAACCAAAAAAAAAAAAACAATTTAAAAAATAAATAAAATAAAATAATATCTCTTTTCAATTTTTCAGTCTTTATTTGTGTTGGCTGGAGCCTGCCTTGAGTATATGTAGTTCAGGAGTCAGACATATTGACAGAATTTTGAATTTGCCTTTTGTGGCTTTCTCTTTTCCGAAATTTACCTTACTTCTTTCTAGCTGCTCTGGTAGTCCTTATCCCTAGCTTTTGCTTCTAAAGCCAGGAAGACTGTAGGTTTCCATATAAATATTAGCTGTTCCTGCTAGAACTGACGCAAAGAGCTTGTGTAATGGTATTAAAACCCCAAATGACCATGATGTCTTATCCCTTTTACACATTGTTGGAATTAATATCCTAATACTTTGGGTAAAATTTTTGCCTCTGTATTTATGAAAATAATGAGCATGCACTTTTCCTTTTTTGTTCAAGTTTTCATATCAAACATATATCCTTTCATAAAGAGTTGGGAAATGTGCTATTTCTGCTCTCCAAAAGGATTTATATAGAATTGGTTTTACTTTTCTCTTAAAGGTTGTGAGTGATATACCAAAGAACCTATTTGAGTCTGGAGCTTTCATAATGGGAGTATTGTTCAATAAAAATGGGAAAATTATCCAGTGTTTTTCCCTTCTCCCAAGTATCTAATTTCTGCCTGCTTTTAATTGCTTTTAAATGTCTAAATATAGTTTTGTTGTGATTGTTATTATTTTGTTTTATTTTTCTGTCCAGAGTGGGAGGCTTTGTTTGCTGTGAGTTATACTAAGTACTCAAAACAGAAACACAATTTTTGTATTTTGACATTTTATTAATTATACTTTTTAATTTCAATATTTAATATGTAGATTTCATAAGGATTTTCTAAATAAACAATTATTAGCTTACTATTCTTTCTCATATTTAGTCTCTTAATTCTTGTTCTTGTTTTATTATATTCAATAAGCCCATTAAGATAGTGGTTGACAAACAATGACCCATAGGTCAGATATGGCCGACCATCTGTTTTTGTAAATGAAGTCTTTTTAGAACATAGAAATGCCCATCAGTTTATTTACTGTTGTACTACAATGGCCAAATTGAATAACAATGACGAAATGAGTAATTGTGACAAAGACCTGTTACTGGAGAGTCAGAATCCTTTCCCTGCACATTGTCCAGGTTCTTGATGTCTCAAAAAAAGAATTGAGCAAGAAATTGTAATGCAATAGAAAAGAAAAGTTTCATTAGAAGGGAAAGTACACTATCAGACGTGGAATGGAAGTGGGCCTGAGCAAGAAAAGCCTGGCTCAAAAGACCTGGTGACAAAACCTTTGGCGTTTTTATTCCTTTTTGCTTTGAGCGGTCACTTTTCTTTTAGGAATGGGCTTTCTCTATTGACAACTAGATAGATAGGGCTCAGTGATTCATCATTTTGCTTACTGCACATGTTTGTTCCCAGAATTCAGTCTGTTATAATATTAATGAACTTCCGGGCATATGCATCATATTACAATGCTGGTATAATGAGGCTCAGGTAAGTTGAAGGTTGTTGGAGTCTTCATTGTGCAGGTACGAGTGACTGGCTCAAACTGGTACCTAATTCTCTACCTACTGGTTTCTTTCTGTGAGTTAAAAAAAAATGTCTTTTGGCTCACTTAATTGTGGGCAGATTAGGGTGAACCCCTTCTAGAATAGGATGACCTCAGTATCTTTGCAGGCAGACCTGCAAACTACCTAACTAACTTCCCTGCCTAACTCTTTTCTAAGAGCTATTAATCCCCTTATTATTAGTATGGATGTTGAGGGACAGACTGGAGGTCTCTTCTTCCGTATCACTTCCTGCTGAGAATGGCCATAGTCCCTGCCTATTGGGGTTTCATGGAGCTCTTTCCCTTTCTGCCTCAATCACGGTGGGGTCTTGGGTTTCCTGCTGAAGTGCCACCTCAGTCCCTAGACAAGGAAAAGATACAAACTTATTATTTAAATCATATATCTATTAATTTCTATTATCGATTTGCCTATTAAGTGAGTAAGGTAAACAGGCATGATTAATATATTTCTTAAAGAGTAAAAAAAAAACCTTTGGCCTAAAGTGCCCTCCCCTCTCAGACTCTAAGGGCACTGTCTGACTAACACCACTTCTGCTAACAAAAGGCTGATGACACTTATCAATAGCCAGAGGATCTGAGTTTCCAGGGCAGTTAACAGAATTTGAGGAAGAGGGCCTTTTTTTTTTTTTTCACAGAAAAGAGGAAAGAAAACTTAACTAGGTTTACTAAAAAAGATTAACTCTGCAAGAGATGTCTTATTTCATTTCCTGTAAAAGATTAAGAATTTTACAAGTGATGCCCCATCTCAGACCCTATGACCTACAAAGCCTAAATATTAACTACTTGATCTTTTATAGAAATAGTTTGCCAACCTGTTTTAGTATAATGTGGAATACCATTTATATTAGTGGGCAACTATGTATAGCTGTCAGAGGTAAAGCTTTTTAAAAATCTCTTTTTGTATGACTTTCCCTTAGTTTTCTGTACATATACTTAATCTTTAGACATATCCCTCTATTTCTTGTTTCCTAGGAGACAATATCAAAGAATGTGTGTTGAATTTGTTAAGACTATGTTGAGAATAACATGTGATTTTTCTCCTTGTATTTGTTAATGTAATGTCACAGGACAGATCCCAAAAGATACATATTTTGAGGTGTACATTTGCCATACAGAATGTTTGTAAGGGAATGTTCTTAGTGTCAAAACTTGTGGAAAAGTAAAGAAAGCAGAAATTGGAGAGTGGGAGAAATTGAGCTACAACACAGTGAAAACAAAGGTTTTAGACATCCCATGGGAAGCTGTGGAGCTATTTTCCTGAATTGATACAAAAGTGACACAGGCTTCAGCATGCATCTGAAAGTGGATTAGGATAAACTGGCTGTCTTCAGCCAAATGCAATTCACATAGAAAACCTGCTAAAATCTGAGCCCTCGACACTCTCAGTAGCTGCCTAATGAATGCTTCTGCTTGGGAGATGAACGTATTTACGTGACTCTTCACACTATACACTCTATACCGATTGGTTTACAGATATTTAACCAATCTTGGATATTGGTATTAAACCCCAATGACCATGATATATTATCCTTTTTTATACATTGTTAGAATTAATTTCCTAATACTTTGGATAAAATTTCCTCCTCTGTATTTATGAAAGTAATTAATATGTACTTTTCCTTTTTTGTTCAAGTTTTCATATCAAACATATATCCTCTCATAAAGAGTTTTATTTCTGCTTTCCAAAAGGGTTTATATAGGATTGGTTTTACTTTTTTCTTAAAGATTGAAAGGAATATTCTGATGAACCTATCTGAGTCTGGAGCTTTCATAATGGGAATATATATTTTTTGTTCGGTGAAATGAAATTAACTAAAAATAACAAATTAATTTCCCTATGTTTCAGCAAAGACATACTAATTCCTGGAGACCCCGAACATTATGGTCCACCAGTCAAAGTAGGGGCTTATGTGGATTAATTGATCAAGGAGTTTTAGTTTAGGTCAGTTTCACATTGGGCCCAGTTGGTTCCCAAACTCATCCTGTGATTATTTCTCTAATTCCAGAATGCACATTTACAGTAGACATATAGGTAACTGGCAGAATCCCCACACAGTTTCTATAACTTAGGTTTAAGGACTTATTATGGTAGGAAAGTCAATTAAAAGTTAATTCAGCTTCCTTTACCTACAAAAAAATAGAAATCAAAAGCAATGTGACATCCTGGAGGGATTGGAGATTAGTACCACTATCACAATTGATGGACGCAAGGATGGTAATTCTCAACATATTTCCGTTTAAGCCATCTAGTTGGCCTGTGGAGAAAACAGATAGATGTTAGGGAGAAATGGTAAACATAGTCAGGTGGTGTCTTTAATTGCAGCTTCAGTATCCAATGTGGTTTTGGTGCCTTAGCAAATTAACACATCTTATGGTACATGGCATTCAACTACTGATTTGGCAAATCCTTTTTTTCTCTTTAGGCCTTTTACTAAAGACTACCAAAGGCAGTTTGTTTTCAGCTACCAAGACCAGTAATACACCTTCTTAAGATAATTTAGGGGTATATCAACTCTCCAGCCTTAGTGCCACAGCGGTTTATTACGTTGATGATATTTTGTTGATAGGACCTAGTCAATAGGAAGTAGCAACTACTGCAGACATGTTAGAAATGGGAAATAAAACACAAAATGTTCAGGACCCTCTACATTAGTGAAATTTCTAGTGGTCCATTGGTATGGGGCATGTCGTATATATCTCTTCAGGTGAAGGGTAAGTTATTGCACCTGTCCCTTCCTAATAGCAAAACAAAACAAAACAAAACAAAACAAAACAAAACAAAACAAAAACTCACAGCACTTTTGGTTTTTGGAGGCAACATGTTCCTCATTTTTATGTGCTACTTGGGTCCATTTATCCAGTGAACCCCAAGCTTCTAACATTGAGTTAGGCTCAGAACAAGAGAAGATTCTGCAATAGCTCAAGATTGCAGAGCAAGTCTCTGTCATGGGAATCATATGATCCAGCATGTCCAAAGGTTCTTGAAGTGTCATTGGAGATAGAGATGCTGTTTGGAGCTTTAGGCAAGTCCCTATAGGTGACTCACAGCTCGGACCCTCAGGATTTTATATCAATGTCTTTTCATCCTCGCTGATTTTTATTCTCTCTTTGAGAAACAGCTCTTAGTCTACTACTGGGTCTTGATAGAAACTGAGTGCTTAAACATGGAATACCAAGTTATCATGAGATGTGAGCCACCCATCATGAATAGGCTGGGGTCTAATACAAGAAGACATAAAGCTAGTCATGCACAGCTGCACTCCAGTATCAAATAATATTGGACTTGAGCATTTCCTAAAGTAATAAGTAAGCTATGTAGAGAAGTGGCTCAAATGCCCATGATTCCCACTATGGTTGGGGCATTTTATCACACTACAGTGGTGTAAGCATGGAATAGTTAAGAAGTGAAAATTAACCAGGATATGGTTTTGCCAGGTGTATGTGATGACAATGAGAGGGAGGGAGGGGGAGAGAGAGAGAGAGAGAGAGAGAGAGAGAGAGAGAGAGAGAGAGAGAGAGAGAGAGAGAGAGAGTAGGAGCAAAGTTATAATTAAGATATTAAGATAGTGGCTTGAAGAAATGTGGCTGAGAATTATATATCTGTTAGGAATAAAAATATCAATGAAGTGAGAGACTGGGTAGATTAAACTCATTAATGATTATGAAAATAACAGTGAAAGAGAGAATGAGTCACTTGTCAAAGCCACGAATAAAGGAGGAGTAGTAAGCAGGAGATCTGTTGATACCTGCAAGAATAAGCTGTCATTAGTAAAGGCTGATGGTTCCTTGTCAATGTAGGTGGATTTTTGAAAGAGGAAGATAAAGATAAGTTTTGAAAATGATTTTAAATATCAAGAGCAAAGAAGATATCAACAATGCTCTGGCCCTTAAGAGGACTACAGCATAATGAGAAAACTTTTAATGATTCTCTGTGATTTGGAAGCTTTAGGTAAATATTTTCTGACATTAGCATGTTCATTGTGAGTGAACTATTTACAGCTCTCAAAAACTAACAGTCTCTATATGGACTTATGTTAGATATTAGGAGTATCTATTTTATTTTTCAGTTTCTATTATTGTATAAAGTTATAATATTTCATGCTTCCCCACATTTTTTAAATGTCAAATTCCTTATTTTCTTCCTGCACGGTACCCTGAAAATTGTATTGTGTAATAAAATTAATCTTTCTACACTGAAAAATTGGAAAGTTCTCTACACTCCCAGCGACTCTAGTTTAAATATTGTTTTTATTAAACTTTAATTTTCATATTAAACTATAATTTTGTTTATTGATTTTACAACTGTTTCCATATTTATCACAAATTTTTGTTTAATGTTTTCAATTGCCATGAAGATTTCTACCATATTTATATTTTTAAGTAGCTGAAATTCATGTCAAAATGATACTGTCAATTATTACCACTACCGAAGCTTTTCAGAGTAGATCATGTTACTATTGCTGTAAAAAAGTTAATCATTTGAATCTAAGTTAAAAAAATGGAGAAAATAAAATAGAAAGCAAAAAAGATCAATGTGGGGATTATTTTTGTCTAGTTTGCAAATAGGTAAACTATATTATTTACTTTCCATTCTTTAGTCATTCATTTAACATTTATTGAATATTTGCTCTGTGCCAAGGAATGAAGTATGCAATATGGTAATGAATGTAACACCTCTTCCCTTCTGTATGTTGTTGTTAGTCTGAATTTTTAAGTGCAAGCAATGGAAACTACTGTAGTTGGTTTAAACAGTAAATAATTTATTAAAATTGTATTGAATAGCTCATTTCATTGAGGCTTGGGCTCTATAGAGCTAGGAACAACATCCATATTCTTGCCAGAGATCAATTACTATGAGACCATCAGTAAATACTGCTGTTTGATCATCCATACTTCTTTTGCAGTGGATCCCACTGAACATTGCAGCAGTCTTAATTACTGTAAGAGATGAATCCCCATGTTCCTGTATTTTTTTTGTTTGGTTTTCAATTTTACACATCCTGGGGACATTCGATTGGTAAAGCCTACATCTTATCTGTAAGGGAGTGTGGAAATGCAAACATAGGAAATAATTAACCTCTATAATGGAAGAGGTCTCTTTCTCCAAATAAACTCATACATGTCATAAAAAAGCTATTCAAATATCTAATGACCAAAACAAATGCCAGAGATATATGTGACAGAGTTTATTTTATCTTCTAATTATTTTTTCTTCCCATTATGTTCTCATGATCATAGCTTATTTCTTCCAACATTACTTATCTTTTTCAAAATAAATTATATTAATGAGTATATTTAATTCATGGTTTTTAACAATAGAAAACATGTCATTGAATCATTTTGCTACATCCACTCACCATTTATATATTGCTCAGTTAACATTTTTTGAGCTAACATACATTTTAATACTAAATAAAAATAGGTAAACTATTAATTTTTATAAATAAAAAATAATATATTGTTCTTTAAAGTAAGGTTAACTCTTTAAATAAAACATTATCACATTTATTTTAATTACCATTGCCTATGGAATGCTTTTAGTCTGTGCCTATCTCTCTTCATTTTCATATTCCTTAGCAGAATATTTATTATTTCTTCCCATGTTCATTTTTACCCCTCCCAAAATGCTATTGTAAAAAGCCTTTTTCTTCTTCAAGATGCATCCTCAGTACCCATATTAATGCCTGACAGCTGGCTGGTTCTCAATAAATATTTGTTGATTAAAGTAACTCATAAAGTAGAAGATAATGTAAAAGGGAACAACTTTCTTAGTGTGTAATTCAGATTTTTAGTGTTGTGGCTTTGGTGCCATGTACTATTATCTTTTATGTATATTTTGAGAAGAATATATTGAAATTGTGGGAAACATTGATCCAAAGTATTTAACAGTGTATGTATGTACTTAGCTTCCTGTGCTAAGTGAAATACGAATCCAGAGAAATCTTGATATTTAGGTTAACTCTTTTTGCATAGTACAAGAATACAAAATTTGTTCATATATTTTTAATTTTCCAAGTTATTATGAAATATTTGGTTAATTCTGGAATATATATATGTACATATATATATGATATCCTGTAATTATATCAATATTTTAAAACTTCAACTTATCTATCATTCCATATTTCTCCCTGTTTAGAAGAATAAAACTTAGTGAGGATTAAAATTATAAAACAGATAAGTACAAATGCAAAGCCATATTTGGGTAAGTGCTAAAATATATAGCTTGCCTAAGGAAAGCACTAAATAAATATTTGCTAAATAAAAAGAACAGCATATTTTCTAAAGGTAACTACTTTGAAAGCCAAAGCTCATTGAATACTTAAGTTTATATGTTTAAGTTTCTAATCTTGGCACTTTGTGACATCATTTAATGCTTTTTCAAAATGTATTATGCTAGTTTAATATTCTGATTCTGAATACTAATTATACATACCAAATTAAAACAACTAAGTTTTAAGATATCAGGAGGAATTAAGACCCTGAGTGTAGATTATGTCTATAGAAGTCACTGTATTTGTTTAGCTTTAGAATATATATGAACTGAAACATTTAAGCTTAGGTACCATTGAGGATAGCACTTGTCTTTGGAGTTTAGAGCAAGTTGACTGTGAATTTAAAATTTTATAATAATTTTCATGGTACTTTAAAAAATGAAAAGACTACATCTTGTAAATATTTTCTTT
The DNA here is from genome assembly GCF_014176215.1 of Rousettus aegyptiacus. NCBI lineage: Eukaryota > Metazoa > Chordata > Mammalia > Chiroptera > Pteropodidae > Rousettus > Rousettus aegyptiacus. The sequence continues at coordinate 31,763,182 of NW_023416286.1, forward strand.
CTGAATTGTTCTGCCAGTCTCCTTAAACCTTTGTATATCTGAGGTAATGTAAAAACTCTCACACCAGAGTTGTTTGGATAACTTGCTTGTGATGTGACAGATCTAAATTAAATAATAGGAGGAAACTCTTGACAGCAGATGTCAGAGAACATTGTTTCTCCATAAGAAATGTCAAAATTTCGTGGGAGACATAATGGAGACATAGTGTCTTTAGCAAGATTGGCACCTGATTGAGTGATCTCATCTACCTTAAACAAATCTTTCAAGTGAATTGATTTTTTATCCTCAAATCTATTCTCCTATAACCCTCTTATCTATTCAAATGAAACTAAGAGAATTGTTAAAGGAGGCAGAATATTACAATGGAAGTGGTGGTGACAAAATTTGAACTCAAAATATTTAGTCTCATTTAAATTAATTTCTGAATCTAAGACTCGAAGGTAGAATTTGAACTTGTGAAATTACCTTATTTCTCATAGCCTCAGTTTCCTCATGCGTAAAATAAAGATAACAAAAATTATTAATAGGTTTGTTCTGAGAATTCAATGAGATACAGCTTGAGAAGTATCTAACATGTGCCTGGTAGATTATAATTGACAACTAAATATGGGTTACTTGCCCTTGGTTTCTTTATTTCCCATTGCTCTGTCCATTGCTTTTCTTGTCCTGTTACAAAGTAAAATTTAATCCATATCTGTAATAGCACATACCAATAAATAAGCCTCTCCTTTCTTTTCTTTTCTTTTCTTTTCTGTTTTCCTGTCCTACATGTTCCTTCTTCCTTTTTCTTTTTGATAGAAAAATTACACGATAAAAATGTCTAATGTAATCAAACTAAATTTCAAACTCTGCAGAATCACGAAAATGGCAAATGATAAATAGTGGATGCTTATTCTTAGGGCTTGCTAAAACAGATATCCAAGGTATTTTTTAAATGTTAAGAAAGAAATTAATTTCTTTAACATTTTATTTAATCTTGATAAATATGTTATATTGACAAATACAGAAGTGTTTGGAAAAAACACTATTTTCATGGGTTAGGCAGCTGAAATTAAGAGCCATAGTTTTTTATTTTAAAATAAAAAGTTAAAAACATTACTGTATGCAAGATGATATTTTCAAAAATCAGGCTATAGACAGTTGTAGAAGTAACAACCACAGACAAGGATTAGTGACATAACTTTACCTGACATTTGATAAACTGCTAGGCACTGTTATGGTAGGGAAGTGCTATCAGATGCCATTCCTTAAACATAAATAAACGGATTTTCATGGTGCCATAGTGAGATATAGCAGACATGAAGGTGGAGAGTCAATGTGCACTGAAGTATTTAAGAGTCTTGCCCCAGCAAGAAATTATCAAATGCTGATGAGATCTTATCTGGTCATAGGTAAAGTGAGCTGAACTTCACAGGACACCAGTATGTTAGAAGAAAGTTAAACCAATTTCAGCCATGTGCATCACTGGGGCAGTGATTTGTAACCCATCAGCAGACAATGCAAATTATACTCCTTAATCGAGGGTAAAAATGAGTCTTCTTCAGATGATCTGTATTTCTTTTCTCAAGGAATAAAGGTTATAATGATTCTCTGCTGTGCTAGAGTATGCATTTCTCTAAGAGATAATATTTTTAAAATATGTCAAATGATATATGTGTAAAAACAGTACCTTCATATTTCAACATATTCTACAGGAAAAGAAAAAAAAACAATTTAATGAGAATTTCATCAAGAACGCAAAACACTATAGGTTAGGTGTATATATGAGGACATCAGTTGACACAAAGAGTCATCGAACTACTGCTATAACATGTTACTTTATACTGTCCATTTAGGCCATTTAGGGAATATTATTTTTGTAGTTATTATATATTTTATAAAATCAAAGACAAATGTCAAAACTTATGATTTGCCCAAAATTCTTTGTCTGTGAAGTCTATGTTTGAAGATATTTTCTCTAAAGATAATAGTAATACTTGTCCTGGGATGCATTTTAGAGTCCTGCATTGTCACCATTGTGATACGAGGAGAATATTTTTTAAATAAATTGCCTAAATTAAACTTAAAAATAAGCAAATAAAGAATGATAAATTTCAATTTTATGTTTATAGGCATATTTGAGTTTCCTCTTAAACTGTAAAAAATTACTTTAACTAATTTCAAGTACATGCATAAAATGAGTCTCTTGACAAATATTTAGTACGATGATATTTTCTGTGTGTACGAACTTGAATTCAATTGCTCACAAATCACTAGTTAAGCAAATAATCTAGTTCCTAAATCAAAGCCACCTAAAGATTTAAGAATTGTGGATGATATAATGACTGTCATATTTTGAAACATTATTTTGAAAAACAAGAATCACAGCTACAGTATTTCAAATGAGAGTAAACTGGCATTATTGAAAGTTCAGTTTCTAGTGAGTAGAGTAGAGAAGCTTTAAGTTCTAGAAAATAGCAAAAGGCTGTTATAAAGGATCATCAAAAGAAGTCAAGTCTTAGAAATAAAAAAAAAAATTTTAAATTGTAAAACAATCAAATATAATGTAGGTTTTCCAAAAACTTTCTTTAGAAACATATATACACACATTTTTAAAAATCAGATAAATGGTCTAGTGTGTCAAAGTCTTTAACATTACAGTATAAGATAAAATTAATTAATTATCAATACAGTTCAATTGAAAATTTAAACATAAACAAAGCAATAAAGAGAAATTCAGGAATCATGAGTGAAAACAATGATTAGAGCAAATAGTGCTTAATTTTATAGACTGTGTGAAAGTTTGAACATATTATTAATCTTGCTATAATATTCATCTTGTTGTGATGAGTCACATTTTTTTCTTATCCTGGTAAGAGAAATATGACCATGCTTATTTTGTTTCAATAAAGTAAGACTAACAGTTTTGAATTCAACATTTAGGCATATGTGATAATGGTATAGGTGTTGTTTTATGACAGGTTTTCATACTTGTTTTTTTAGATCTTACTTATTTCAAAACCAAAATTAAATCTTTAATAGTTATAGGGGAAGAAATCTCAAACAGTGTTATCAATATTTCTCTTCACTCTATGCAATTTAATTTATTTGCTTCTCACTATGGTGAGCTTTTGAATACTATAATGTAAACTATTAGATTCATTTCTTTTTATCCAATCAAATTACTCCATGTATATTTCATATAAGACATTTGTAGAAATATATAAAAATAACTTTTTGTTGTTTATAGGACATTGAGTTTGGGTCAGGGAAACATTCTGTTTAATATAATATAAATAAAAGTTTTAAAAGACTGATGAATTAGAAGAATCCACCAGGTATATTCTCTGGGAAGCAGACCCTAAGTTAAAGAGTATAAAAGGTTTGTTGGAGTCCTACCTGATACTCAAGGTGTCAGGTGTAAGTCATAGGTCATTCAATGAGACCACTGTTGTGTCCTCCAGGGGAGAGGGTTTTCTTTGCGGACTAGGCACTCCATGCCTGAATCACCTAGAATTGTAGATATAAGGACTGCAAAATCCGTTAGTGAGTCAATGACAATGATAGTAACTCCTCATTTACCCTTTTGGTCCTCTAACCCACATATTCCTCCTACTGGGTACACAATGCCATAGAAAAGTCTCTGACTCGATATGCATACTGTTTCCTAGAAGATAGCTATTCATTCTCTCATGATATTGTCTTTGTGCTGGCCTTCATCAGGCCATTCCCATGCTTTTAATTAGACTGGCTACTTTTGGGGGATGTGATATGTGATATGTGATAGGCACTGTGGATCCCAAGGTCATGGGCCAATATCCACAACTGCATCACTGTAAAGTGCATTCCTATTCACAGACTTGTATAAGTTCTATTTTGAGAGAGGCCCGAGTAAAGCATCTTTCCATCTACCACATTAAATAACCTATTTTATTTACTATTTTTTCCCATCCAAAAAGGATGAGCCCAGTCATGATACATAATAAAATACATTAACAAAATTGGGGTATAAACTTTAAAAATGACTTGGAAAAAAAGAAAAGGAAGTCAATTTGTTCACCATAAGGGCAAACATGTTGTTGTAATTGAGGATTAAATATTGCTCTGAGCTTCCTGACAGCCATATCAAAATTAGTAATGGCACATATTCCATAATTTACATCAAGAAAGAGGGCAAATAGCAATCTCTCAAGGATAATGACATTTTGTTCTGGCACTGCATTTTAAAATTTATTTCTAATACATTACCATTTAAAGAGGAAGCCTATTAATAGAAGGCAGAATATAATTCTCTGCAAATATTTGACAATAAAAATGGTTGTGGTAGAAAATTTTTCACTGCTTCAGTTAAAAATCAGAAACAGAGTTGTGCTAGAACTACTAAGGAAAACAAATTAATAATTTAAATATTTCCTAAGAAATAAATCTCCAAGACCAAGTGTTTTGACTGGAGAATTACATCAAATATTTATAAAAGAATTAATATGTACTCTACTTAATCTCTTATAGAAAATAGAAGAAGAGGAGATAACACTTCTTAATTAATTTTATGAAGCTAGTGTTACACTAATATCAAAACTAGATAATTCTTATAAATAAAACCCTACAGATCGATATTTTTCATGAGCATAGACTCAAATATTCTTAAGAAAATATTAGTAAAAAAATTCATAAACATAAAACTAGAAAAAATATAGGAGAAAATCTTTGATACATAGGATTATACAAACAAATCTTAGACTTGACACTAAAACCACAAACCATAAAGGGAAAAATTGATAAGTTAGAGTTCATCAAAGTTAAAAAAAACTTAGTTCTGTGAAAGATCCAATTAAAATAGTGAAAACAATAAGCTACAGAATAAGATAAAATATTTTAAACCATATATCTTCTAAAGGACTACTATCTAAAATATAAAAAGAACTATCAAAATTCAGCAGCAAAAACAAGTAATCCAATTAGGGAAAGAGCAAAAGACATAAAAAGACATCCCATTGAACAGGATATACATATGGCAAATAAGCACATGAAAAAATTTCAACATCATTAGCCAGCAGGGAAATACAAATTAAAACCACAATGAGATTTCACTATGCACTGATGTAAATGGCTAAAATATAAAAATACTGACAACACTAAATGCTTGCAAGAATTCTGAAAAGTGGATCACTTGTATAGTGCTGATAAGAATGCAAAATGCTGCAGTTTAACTGTTTGACAGTTACATATATATATAGTTACATATATATATAGCTTCCACATGATCTAGCATGTGGTCTTGATAACTTATCCTAGAGAAATTAATAGTTATGGTCATATAAAAAACCTTTACACAAATGTTTATAGGAGCTTTATTCTTATTTGCCAAATATTTAAAATAAGTTAGAGGTCTTGATCTGGTGAATGCTTAAGCAAATATTGTGCATGCATACCATGGGGTACTACTCAGGGATACAAAGAAACAAACTACATTCAACAACTCTATAAATCTACAGATAACTGTGCTCATTGAAAAATGAAACTCTAAATGTTATATACTTATGATTTCATGTGTGTAATATTCTCAATATGACAAAATTATAGAAATGGAAGACAGAGTTGTGGTTACCAGCGCTGAGGAAGTTGGAGAGTGGATGTGAAGTGAGAATAGCTATGAAAAGGCAACAGCTGGGATTCCTTTGGCGATGGTGATGTTCTGTATCTTGACCTTATAGGCTCCAATATTTTGAATGTAATATTGTACAATAGTTTTGTAAGATGTTAACACCAGGCAAAACTGGATAAAAAATATCACATCTTTCAACTGCATGTGAATCTATAATTATCTCAAAATAAAGAAGTTAAATCAAAAATACTTCCCTTGATACAATCATTGTATTTTGATGGTATTAACTCAAACTACTAAATTAAAATATCTTGTAATTTTTCATTTGTAAATTTCTCTCTATCCCACCCCATATATATACTACACATATATATTTCTATCTGTCTGTCTATCATCTATCTACCTATCAATGTGTCTATCTAACTATCTAGATGATCTGTTATCTACCTACCTATCTACCTATCTACATAGATAGACAGATAGATAGATGATAGATGATAGATGATAGATAGATAGATAGATAGATAGATAGATAGATAGATAGTCATGTAAAGATAAAGTTATTTATTTGGTATAATTATTAAATAGTCTTGGATTCAGGTTCAAAATATTACCAAAGCCTATATCTTTATTGTTTTTTTTTTTCCAGAGATGACGGTAAAACAGCTTTAGCAATTGATCAGTAGCTTTTGTTTGTTTTGTTTTAATATAAAACAATTATATAATTGCTTAGTCTTACAGTGTTTGCACTGTTTTCTGGGATATTTATAAAATGGCAAACTACATATAACTTTTTAATGAAAGATATTCATCTATATAGACCAAGATTTTTATGAGTATTCTGAGCCTCTAAAGAAAACATAATTCACAAAAATGACTTCCAAATAGAAAGCTTTCTTTGAAATATATATATAAATAAAATAATTGAAACTTGGTGAACCAGGTGGCCAAGACGAAGCTCTGCAAATAACAGCATTTTTACTTGAAGGAAAAGGTAAGTTTTAGATCTTCTCTTTAAGAAAACAATTCTGTCACATTGCTAAATAAGATATCACTATCAGAAATAGTTACAATTATAGAGCTGAGGAACATAAATTTTAAAAAGTCATCTCTACACAGGCATTTCTGGGCTTTGATTGCTATTATTTTCTTTTCATATAATGCAAACACAGGATGATTAATGTTTATTTAGGGATTGTTTTCCTTGAAGTCTATTATTTGACTTTGAATTTCTGTGATGTGGCAATATTATCAAGTATCTCATTACAGCATATAAAATATGCTCAGGAAAATATTGGAAAATGCATCTAACGTGCTTTTAGAAATGTTACCCTAGGTCTCAGCAACAAACTGCCTCTTGTGATGTTTAGTGCTAATTAGAAACCCTAAAACCCGGTTATCTGGAAGGATCCCTAACCACTTCAGGTCACTAGGCATTGATAATTGATATTTGGATTTGAGGTTAGTTGGATTGATTTTTTTTTTAATTGAAGCCTTAAATTTTGTGAGGTTATATACATTCTGAAGCATGTCTGAATCGTCTGCTGCAAAGCACATTTCTTTAGGCAATATATGTCATGCCAGTGGGAATATTGGTTACCCCTTTAAACTTTTCTATTTCTTCTATGTATGACTTTCCTCCGAGATATAAAATGATCATTACTCACCTAGTATTTTATTGTATTTAGATATGTAGATACAGTAATTTGCATTCATCTTGATTAAGAAGAAACTAAGACTAGCATTATCTCAGGCAATTATTGTCTATATTTTATTGCTTGTTTCCCTTTTCATATCTTATCCACCTGGATGTTGAAATCATTGATTTCTCTAAGATCCAGTTGCATTTAATCACCAGAGAAAATCCCAGGCTGAGGACATTATTTTGCTTCACATATTCTATTTCTAAGCAATAGATGATTAGATCAGGTTAGGACACATGATCCCAAATCTGGAGATATATCTACCTATCTATGTATCTATATCTATATCTATATCTATATCTATATCTATATCTATATCTATATCTATATCTATCATCTATCTATCTACCTACCTACAGATAGGTAGGTAGGTAGGTAGATAGATAGATAGATAGATAGATAGATAGATAGATAGAGATAGATAGATACACACACACACACATATGATTTGTGATTTGGTTTATAAAGAATTCTAATCAGTCAGAATCTGAAATAAGAGATGCAAAACTGGCAGTTGTGGCAAAAAATAGGTTTAGAATAGTATTTACATTTGAGGTTGTGGTGGCTATTGTAAGTCATGTGCAAGACAAATTACTGCAAACAATAACAACAAAAAATCCTAAACTTTATCAGGTGGAGAGAAAAGTTAACTGAATAAACATGAGAGAATCATCAAGGTAAGGAAGAAACAAAGATGCAAAGTAAGAGTGCCCTTGGGCTGTGAATTCCTGGCCTTCCTTCTGCTAGGTTGTGCAGTTTTGCCTGGATTCTCATAAGGCCTGTGTCCTCCAAAATGCCCCCTTAAAACTAACTAGATTGAGAGGATTTCTTCTTTAGGAATTTAAAAGAGTCTGATTAAAATGAGTATAAAATCTAAATAAAATGATATTAGAATAGTAACATCTTTGGTAATTTTTAAAAGGCAATGATGCAAACAGAATCAGAGCAAGGATTTGATGATAAAAGCAAAGATAAAAGTTGTATATCTAGGATATCAAATATTTGCTTTAAGCAGCAAATACTCCTGCTGTCTTCCATGTAGCCCCTCCTCTTTGTGCCCACATGTTCCAGTGGCTTTTACATCTCTGCTCTTACAGAGACATTAGTGAGGGCTGAACTGCACTGACCTGAATGGTGTATCCTTCTGTGTAAGAAAGAATGACTACTTAAAGAGATAGCAGAGGGATAAAAACATTCTTTAGGCACAAAAATTCTCATGTCTATGATTGTACAATATAAGAACAAAAGAGAAATTGAAAGTCCAAAAACATGGCAACAAATGATACTGATATTCAAAAAATGGTCTGACACAAACAAAGGAGCCAGAAAATACTGTATAACGATTATGTGACTCTATGTGATACTTTACTATCACTAAATTATTATACTATTACTAGAGACAGTACTCAGTTGTAGAATCTATATTTCGTAAGAAATGAAAAAGACCTGGAAAAATTCTAGAGAGGATATATTAAAATGGCTAATGGTATGGCAAACAGGGTTTGGACATATACTATAAAAAGAGATTGAGTTGGTACCTGGGGTAGGAAATGTAGGCTGGGGTATCTCTTAGAATTAGCTGTTAAGTACCTGAAGAATTATTGGAGATAGCTGTTCTATATTTCTTTTGACAATATTACGAGAAGAAATAACACACATGATTTATGTTGTCAGGAAAATAGAAGAAACTGGGAAAGGTAGTTAAAACATTTCCATTATTGAAAATCATGGGCTGAGTAATAAATACAAATATGACCACATACAGTGACAGAAGTCTAGATAAATGAAATCTCAATTTCCCCTTTTTGACTCTGCAACATAAATGTTGGAAAGGTCTCACCACTATGTTATAGAGAGTGAACTATCCTTTATGGTTCTAAATGTAGAAATTTCCGAATGAATCAAATATGCTATATCGAGATAATAAACTGCATCTAACCTTGTTCCTGGATTAATGATTCCTAATACTAATACTACCTTTTGTAACTGTCCCAAAGAAACCCCAAAAGTTGGTTTTGATGTCATCAATAATGATGATGCCATACACGTACTAAGAGGATATGAAAATGTTTATGACTTACATAATGAGGATTTTAGAGGCAGCAGGGCAGGATTCCCAAGCTAGTGTGAAAATGGCTTTTGAGAGCAAGAGGAAATGTGCTTGGAAATTTTGGGGATGGTTACTGTATGAAAAAGGGCCGGAGTTCCCAGGCATGAGGAGGCATGGGATTGCAGTGTTTCTTAGGAATGTTTCCCTCCAGGGCCTTGTGATTAGACTTCCCCTGTGCAATGCAGGGCTTGCACTTTTCTGAGAGTGCCCAGCCTGCTCCATGCCTTTGCTTCTTTCTCTCTGTGATGAATAGTACTGCAGTTCACCAAATATTTCCAAAGATCTACTTTCTACACACATATAAGAGCATATGAGGAAATAGTGAGGAACAAAACTGTTAATTTTTATTTAATTTTAACTAATTTAACCTTCTGTTTAAATAACCTTATGTGGATAGTGGCTGACTTAATGGAGAACAAAGTTGTAGGTTTCATATATTTCCACCAGTTCTGCAATATATGATGGGGACTGCCTGCATGTTTGGAAGCACAGAGCAGAAGAATTTTCCTATGGAAAATCTGAGTAAAATAACTTATATTTGATATTGGGTGTCGTTGCTGGAAGAGACATTGTCAAAACCTTCCAGAAGCCCACTACTTCTTCCTTGAGTTCTATTTCAGCTTTGGAAATATCTATATCCAAAACATACTAGAGGGATATTTTATGATGGTTGCACCCTAATTCAACATGAGAATATTGACTAAGATTTGTATATTCAATTTCTTTTAGATGTCTGGCTAAATAAACTTTTTTTTCTTGTCTGAAATAGCTACTACTGGTCTAGAAAATTTTAACAATTTTGATTCTACATATTTTTTGACAAGCTGATATTGAAATGACTCACCTCAGATGTTTCTGGCAATAAATGTTGACAAGTCTCTTCCTATTGTTATCTTATTTGAAAGAATTGATAGCAAATTAAGTTATGGTACTTTGTTTATCACAATCAAGGAGAAGCAGGTGGAGAATGATATAGTATTTATATATATCACAATTATGGTTTAAGGAAATTGGATACATATATTTGTTTATTGCTGGCAAGTGATGAATATGAGAAATAAATAAAATATTTCCATTATCCAATATTCTCTTATGTATATAATAATATATTTCTTTTCTTTTATGTTTCTTGCCACATGTAATTGAGTCATGATAGATTACATTTGACATATTGATTCTACTTGCCATTTTTTGTTGCTTTGGGTATAGAATAAGAAGTAGCCACTAGTCCTTTGTTGCATAAAAGTCTGTAAAACACCATGCTACTGACAGAGTCATTAGTCACTGTGTGAGGGAAAAGCTATTTTTCCATATTTGACATGCAAAAGTATATCAGAGCTTTCAAAAATGCCAGCCATGTTCTAGTTGTAAAATTAAGATGCTGAAATTCATGCTACAGACATTTGCATTTTCACAGATGTGTATGCAAATACAAATATACACACCATTATAGAAAAAGCACTACACTGGGAAAAAATGCCCATTAGCTACCTAGTATCTAAAATTTGTTCAAATTATGAAAAAAAGACACGATTAAAAAAAAATTCTAACAACATTGTGAATAAAATTCAGGAATCCTAGTTAAAAATATTTTATGTTGAATTTTCCTAAATGATCCAGGAAAAATCTCATATATGCTTAAAGTACAAAAAATCTTTACTGGCTTATTTGTATCATAATTATCAGAAGGTATGCATAGTATTTCTAGATATATTTGCTATTATTTGTCTGTCCTCTTGTATCACAAAATAAAACAATGCAACAAAAACCAACTTTGCTCCTCTAAGTGTCTCTGAAATGACATCTTGTCTTTTTATGGATTTAAAATATATTTTCTATTATTACATGTTCATTAAATTTGAAATTTTGTTAAATTAAGGTAAAGGTTTAGGTCTGAAAACTTTTCTTTGATGAATCTGTGAGCAGCACGGGGATGGTTCAACATCTTCCAGTGTGGGAAGTAAGACAAGACAAGGAGGCTGCAGGAGCACATTATTTTCTCAATTGAACCAATCCATGCAAATAATTTGCTTGTTTGGTCTATTTCTGAAACATCATTTAGAAATGTACCTCATGGAGTGAAATATCTTTTTCCCCAAATCAAGGCAAGATTCAAACAAAACAAAACTATTTTAGGTTAAAGAACACAATGTGCTTGTAAACATATCCATTCCAGAATAATGGCTCAGTGAAATGTCAGAGTTACCTGGAAAAAATACTGTAGATATAAGGATGGTCTCTGATTATAGCAAACAATTCAGATTTTTCTTCATATATGGAATTTTGGAATGAAGAGTATTTTGTTTAAGACTTATACATACAAAAAATTATAAGTAACATATGAAATTAAAATATGTTCATATACTTTAGGTTTTAGAATACTCTTATCAAAATTGTTACAATTTAATTATTTTAGTGAGAGTTTGTTTTGTCAGTGATAATCAAATGTATACATTATGTACATTAGATGAGTGATAGATTCTTTTAAAAGAAGATAGATTTATTCCTTTTTGTCTGTCCTCTTGTATCACAAAATAAAACAATGCAATGAAAACCAACTTTGCTCCTCAAAATCTCTCTGAAATGATATCTTGTCTTTTTATGGGTTTAAAATATATTTGCTATCATTACATGTTCATTAAATTTGAAATTTTAACCCTGCATAAAGTAGCTGCCTGATATTTATCTTCCAAATTTATCTTTCAAAGAGGGTAGGAATAAGGGGCTTATTTTAAGCTCAGGAAGAATTAACAAGGGTTTTTAAATCAGATAAAACTTTGAGTACTATGTCTTTTCTTTAATTTGTTATGTAAATTTCTAAAAGTAACCAAATCTCTCCAAAACTCAATAGGTTTTTTCTTAAAATGGGGCTAATTATGCCATCTCTCATATGCTATCTGAGGATTAAATGATTATGAAATTCCCAATCAAACTTGGTATGCTGATGCCAGCTTCCTCATTTCTTAACATAAATATTGCAGATATAGAAGAAAAATACCTGAAATTAATTCATAATCATTCTCAAATACATGTCATTTATTCTCTTTTTTATTTTTACATCTTATTTTTCTCCCAATTCACTTATCTTATCAGTGCTGACTTAAATTATATGTAAACACTTATATCCTGGTTATAAGGGCTGTATATACCCACAAAAAGACTAGGGGGTAGGGGTGGGTGATAGGCAAAAATAAAGAAGAGAAGATGGCCACATTTAAACTTCCATAGAACAATGTGAGTTGCTAGCTATTTATTATATGTGCAAAAAATAATAAACACATAGGTATAAATAGCTAAGGATCATATGTCATAAATGCAATTGCTGACTGTTGATTCATGGTTAAGTAGAGATCTGCCCTCTTTCAATAAAGATGTGGAATTAAATAGTTATTATTTTGAAAATATCTCCTATATTGATAGACAAATTATATTGCCCTCATAGTTTATCTGGCTTTTAAAAATTTTAGTTATCATAATGATGATAAGAAAAGCACGCCATTTCATGTGAATTTTAGTTTTTACTGTTAATGCTTAGATTTGTGTTAATCTCCATTGTATTGATAATTCATTTTGGTCTTATGAAATTAACTCTTATAATGTAATTTGAATGTCTCTAAGTCATCTAAACTTGTGGTATCAGCCCTAGAGGCTCAACTTCCTTCTCTAAAAATTCCTCTAATTTTATCAGGCAAAGCAATTTAGTTTTCTTTTATCTCTGTTTCTTGATTCAGTCTAGATTAGGAAGATTTGCTTCTATAGATAAATGAAATCAATAAAGTTGTGTTCTTAAACATATAAGTAAATTTTCCTAAAATAAGTTGTAAAAGTCCAAACTAACTATAAATGGCAACTTTCCTTCTGGCTATTTTATAATTAAGAAAAATCTAATATTTGTGAAAAAATTATATACCAATGGAGGGTTTTCATAAACACCAATCCATCTGATCATTATAGCAACCAAATGTGAGGGAGAGTATACATTGCGATTTGTCTACAGAGTGGAAAGCTAAGGATGAGAGAGGCTAAGCAATTTTCCCCAAACTACACAGTGCCAACTGGCTTTTCTCATTCATGTGTAATATACATATATGTATCACTTAATCATAAGCAAGTTCATTCTTCAAATGGAATATGTTAGGATTGGAGTCTGAGCTGCTTATGGTTATGCTCTTTACTATATTATCATTAGAGATAATGGAGTGAATACATAGAGGTAAAAATAAGAGTTGGTTTCTGTTAGAAAATCTAACTCTAGTTCTTCCTAAATCAATAGCTGCTCTTTCTCTTCTCAAGTTTAGAAATAAGTATCAAAACTTTCTCCATCTTAAGTAAAGCTAATGTCATGTTAATCATGGACACCTGAGATGGCTGTGAGGTTTTACTGTGGTAATTTAATTTTAAAAGTGCCTAGCAACGCCTAGGCTTGTTAACACCTACATTGTTAATATTCAATATATTACATCCATTCCTTTTCAAGATAAGCATGTAGATTTTTTTCTTTTATTCAATTAATAGTATATATTGATAGATTTTGGGGTGATAAAACACCTTTGCATTACTTGGAAAAATCTCATTTTGTCATGCATATAATTGTTTTCATATGTTGCTGGATATGGTTTGCTAATATATGTTGAAGAATTTTGTGTCTATACTTAGAGAGATATTTGAAGTTTTATTGTGATGTGTTTGTCTGGTTTTGGAATTAGAATACACTGGCCTTATAAAATGAGCTAAATGTCCCCCTCTTCTACTTTTTTAGAAGAATTTTTAAACAAGTGTATCATTCTTCTTTAATTGTTTTGTAGAATAAACCAGTAAAACTATGTAACCATAGCTTTTCTTTGTAATAGTTGTTTTGATTATTAATTAAAAACCTTTAATTTTTAATGTCTATTCAGATTTTCTATTTCTTCTTGACCGAGTTTCAGTACTTGATGTTTTTCTGGATATTCATTTTATGTAACTTATATAATATGTTTATATACAGTTATTTGTAGTGTTCTCTTATAATGCTTTTTATTTTTGTAAGATAAATAGTGATGTCTCCTCTTTTAGTCCTGATTTCAATAATTACTGAACTTTTCAAAGAAACATTTTTTGTTGATTTTCTTTATCATTTTTCTATTTTCTATTCCAATTACTTCCTCCAACCCATATTCTTTCCTTCTGTTAGCTTTAGGTTTAGTTAGCCTTTTTTTTTCTTAAGTTGGAATCTTAGGTTATTGATTTAAGATCTTTCTTCTTCTCTTAATACAGATATTTATAACTATAAAATTTCCTCTAATTACTACTTTAGCTATATTCCGCAAGTTTGGTATACGTTTTGTTTTCATTCACATCAAAATATTTTTTATTCCTCTTCTCATTTCTCCTTTACCTCTACTAGGATGGGAGCTATTAATTATAATGAATAGTGGTAATAGTAGTAATTATAATAAAAATATTGCCATCTACTATCAGGCACAGTATCAGGTACTTTTATATATTACAGCAGTTCCTTTATTTAACTATGCCAAGCAGGTAGAATCAAAATCTCCTGATTATCATACCTCTTATGACTGACTTTTTATTGCCCTAGATTCCATATTTTCCTTTATGCTAGTACCTCATACAGTCCTTGGCCCTTATAAGGCATTCCATTAATGTCATGTATGAATAGACTAATGATATAATAGCATCAATGAAGGTTTAAATATTTTAACATTCTAATAGATATGAAATAATTCTTCAATTATTTAAAACAGAGTACTAAAATTAACTCGTGTTCAACTTTGCTGCTAAATAAACCTACCAAAGTAAAAATTCATAAACTGGTTATTTCTCCCTCCCATCCTTCTGTGATTTTTATTCTCAAAACCAGAAAAACTTAAACTTAATATGAACAATCAAACTCATTTCTTTATTGGGCCCAGTATATGGTTTTAACATTGCTAGAGGATTATGAAATCAGAGAAGTTGGATAGAATTTTAAATAATGTCCCCTGTAAATTCAGTAGAGCTTGGTGTTTCAGGGTCTTCTCTTTGCTATTTGCATTCTATATCACCTAAGAAAACCTCCTATATTAAAACAAACAGACATACTTTTCATAATTGCAGGTATTTTAAATAATTTCATTTAAGCATGTTTAAAGTTTTATCCAAATGAATGGAATGGGCTTTTTAGTGGTGTGTGCTGTTTATTTTTATAATAAAATATATCCGCAGAACTCCTTTATCTGGCATAGCTTTTTCCCTTCTTGAAAGGAGTACTTTGTTATGAATGAATGCTTTTTGGATTAAGTTCAAAACTGAGCTGTTTTCAGAAAATTACTTCGATTTTGGCTGACATCCCAGGGGTATTGGCATACTGTAATGACATTGTTGTACATGGGCTAGCCATATTTTTTCATGATCAACAATTCTGGCACCTATTTAAAGGTCTTCAACAACATGCTGTTACCCTTATCTTACAGAAAAGAGCATTTCTAGAATTTCCCAAATTTATTGTGTGGTTTTTTTTCTATGTTCTTCCACTGAAGTCTTAATAGTTTAATATATAAACCATTTTTTTCCCTATCATCATCTCAAGGTAGTAAAATTTTTTTTCAACTGTATTTTGTAAGTTTATTTAACTTTTTCCCCTGCTGTGAGTTTTCTTTCTTAAAGAAAGATCTTATTTTTCATTTTCTTCATATGTGCAAATTCTGAGGCCACAGTTACTGTTAGCAACTGCCTTCCCTGTTTTAATACTTTAAATGAATAACCCATAAATCATAAAATGCCTTGACATCACTCATGTTCCCAACATTGCAAAACCCCATAACGAACCCCTTTTCAAGCAGTTTATTGAAAATAGTTACAAGTAAGAGAATATCATGAACTATCAAAGGCTCCCCAAACTATGTTACATAAAGCTTACCTGGGTAGTTTTCTGAAAAAGTAGACTTTTGAGTTCTGTCCCTAGAGATTTTGTTTCTGAAGTTCTGGGATAAGGTACAATTATTTGCATTTTAAACAGCTCACCAGATATTTCTGATATCGGAGACATGAGTTATTTCATTATATTATTTTAGTGACTC
The DNA here is from genome assembly GCF_014176215.1 of Rousettus aegyptiacus. Taxonomy (NCBI): domain Eukaryota; kingdom Metazoa; phylum Chordata; class Mammalia; order Chiroptera; family Pteropodidae; genus Rousettus; species Rousettus aegyptiacus. The sequence continues at coordinate 31,779,637 of NW_023416286.1, forward strand.
AAATTGCATTACATTTGTTGTTCCAGAGATCTTTTTTTCCTGAACACTCTGATATCTTGCTTTTAAATCTGTATATATTCACTCATAGAATTTGTTTAACATTTTATTCACAAGCCAATGTCATGGAACTTTTTCAAAATTAGCTGTAAACCTTCCTTTTGTCACTTTTCTGCTGTCTGCTTGACTAAATGATGTCAGTATTTGTAGAGCTAAGATTTGCCTACAACTCCAATGGGAGGTAAAATGGTTATAAATTGCAACAACCAAAGACAGTCCCTAAAAAAATAACTATAAATTGCAATAGCCAGAAATTGTCCCTGAATATCATGTTGTGACTATATTTCCTAAGCAACTCATTTTCATCATTTAAAGTTTAGGAGACGTGTAGGATTCAGGTTCGGTCCTTAAACAATGTTTTGGATGTAAAAATAAAATCTACTATGGACATAGGACTGTTCTGGGTTAAAGTTGAAAGGACTGTCTTTCATACTCTAAGAAAGTCTAAATATTAAAATTTTCTCTATCCTTGTACAGGTGAGACAGATGGATCCTTGTACCAGATATCTGGGAAAGGCTTTTATTAAGAATCCCATTGTGTAACCATGCTCTTATCTTATCTGGGAAAGAGAAGGAGCAGTGCTTCAACTCTCTTTAGTGCATGATATGAATATGAACTTATTTTCATCTTGGAAGGCATAAAAGACTCTACAAAAACAGAATACGAACAGGAGAATAACAGGAAATAAAAAAGCTAGAGTCAAGCCAATGACAATAAAGCTACATAAAGTATGGATGAGAATATAAGCCAAATTAGTACAGCTCAGGGAGAGCCTGATGTCCTGAATTAATAGGGCACAGTACATGTACCAATACCTGGCAAGCTGGTTCAGGACTGCATGAATGTGGCTTTACTTCAAGGAATGTGGTATGAAAATTTCTTCAAAAAGACAGGCAAGCAATGTTGAATCACCTCTCCTTCTTTCCCTCCCTCATTCTCTCCCTCCCTACCTTATTCCCTTCCTCCCTTCTTCTCTCACTCTCTCTCTCATTCATACCATTAACTCTTCCATTCTCCTTTTGCCATATTTAAAATAAGTGAAAGCTCCTTAAATCTGAGATAAAACTGACTTTATTGATCTTTAACTTATTGTTGGTGGAAGTTGAAAAATGAAAACTTTTTCTTAAAGGCATTTAAAATAAAATTTCAAAAAATATTAAAATTCTGAGGTCTATCAATATCACTCTTATCTTACTCTAGAATATAATAGTATAATTAAAAGAATAAATAAATTCTGGAAAATTACTTAAGGTTAGATAACATAGAATAAATAATTTTTAGTCATTATATATATATTCACCCTATAGGTGGTAATAAGCAAAATTTTAGTAAATTTAGTTGACTATTCTGTCATGTATAAAGAAGGATATGTTAAAAAGATATTTACTTTGACTTAATGTATTAGCATGCAAAATTTATACTTTCATGGCATTTATTACAATATTAATTTAATAATTACCTAAATATTATGTTGTTAATCCCATCATCCTCCCCGCTAATTCTTCTTTACCTTAGAAACACGTTTAGTGCATGTGTGTATTTATTATGTTATTACTTTATTCTCAGGAATCAACTAGTTACTAACACATCTGAGTTCCACAATGAACAGTCGTTAACTGAATGACTGACTAAATGAAGAACTATGTATTCTCTAATTTGCTAGAGTATTTCCCATCTAAGTAGTGCATATGCTCATTTAAAGCCATTAGTATTTCCTCATAGGGCAGTTTAAATCCTGCCACTTAGAATTCAGCTATTTAGAAAAATATAAACTCTATAAAATTGAAAAAAATAAAATAAGTTGAAAATTATAAAGATGTAAATGGCTACCTTGAATCTTTTACATAAGAAATATAAATATGTGACAAAACATATTCAGTATTATTTTAGCAAAGTAAAAAAACCACAAATTTTATCTTGTAATCCAGAAAACTCAGTGTTCAAATGCTGTGGTTGATAGAAAAAAAAGGATCCAGGAGTGGAGCTTAAATAAAATTTGAAATGTGTTGTGAGAAATTAGTTTATGGAAAAATTTTCCAGTCGTTAGAAATAGAAAGTTGATTGAGGAGGGATAATTCTTATTAAATCCTACTCAAAATAGAGGTTGATTTCAATTAGATAATAAAATATGAAACTCAGGTAGTGAGTTTCCTACACTCCATCTTTGACAAACTAATTATTGATTATTACATATTCGAGCAGTAATGAAGATTAGACACTTCGAGAACATTACTTATTCAAATAATAATGAAGGGTTAGGCTCTTTAAGAAAACAAAACACTGAAAATATTAGCACATATATAAAAACAAGGTTTTCTCTAATTTGAAAAAATTCTAATTATCTGAATTGTACGGAGAAGATGAAAAAATGTAAACTAACAAAACTGAAAATAAACATATCAACAATGCTGGAGGAGAAACTAAATTATTTTTATCTTTCCCCAGAAAAAGTACTTTACTATGTTGTCACATAAAAGTTGGTAGATAAATATACAACCAAAAATAAAAGAGAAAAAATATTATAGAGTTGTATCATTCAGTTAATTAAAATGTTAAACTATTTTTTCCAGATATTGCGGTGTTGTGGGACTTATGTTGGTTTTGTAAAATTTTTAATTTGTTGTGAATTTTTTCCCTCATTCTAAGCAAATAGAATTTGCTTATAAATTTCATTCATTTGAACACCTTTTTTTTTGTATGTAATTAGACTCACTTTTCTTAAAGACTGCCTCTAAATTTTGTAAGCTTGAGGTCCTGAAGTATCTACATGCATCCCAGATTATCAGAATTTATAGACTTTTAATTGTAAATGTGTGGCGATTACTCACCGGCAGGGAAGAATTTTATTTTCCCCATCAGGCTAATATAATTGAAACCATATCAGAAGAATAGCTTAAAAGTTAAAGAAAAAAAAATCAGAGATGCAATGGACTGAATATCTCCCCTAATTTATATGTTGAAGTTCTAACCCCAAAGGTAATAATATTAGGAAGTGATGCCTTTGAGAGATATTTAGGTCTGAAAGGCAGAGCTTTCATGACTGAGTTAATGACTTTACAAAGAGACCCAGAGGGCTCCCTCACCCCTTCCACCATTTGAAGTTTCAACAAAAGCCAACAAGACTTAGTTGGTCTCACCAAACTTGTGTTCTGTTGGTGCCTAGATCTTGGGACTTCTTAGCCACCAAACTGTGAGAAATAAATTTCTGTTGATTATAAGCCACCTAGTCTATAGTATTTTGTTATAGCAGTCCTAACAGATTAAGACAGTGAAGATCCAATATGGCGGAGTCAAGAATAAAATATAAGGTAAAAATATGGAGATGGTAATGGATGGAGTTTTATAGTTTCAAAAAACTTTTGAAAAATGAAGTAGAAAGAAAAATGGAAAGATGCCTCTGGATTTGATCTGTGTACACTATTAGTAAGAGGGTATATTACAAGAGTGGAGAGATTTCTAAGGGCTAATGAAAGATTAGAAGCTATATTGTAATAATTCAAAGAGAAAATGAATTTGAGAAAGACATATGCTATTTTCAGCTATCACCTAGTTTATGGTTGAAAAAAAATATAAAGTAAAACTGAAAAATGATTTTTGTTTTGTTTTGATTGGAAAGTAATTTTGTCTTTCAACGTGTAATTGAGTATATATGTGAGATAATTTTCCCTCTGTACAGCAGGTCCTTAAATAATGTGGTTTTGTTTAACGTTTTCTTATAACTTTGATAAAAGAAATGAATTTGATTCCCAGCTGGGGTCACTGTCCATGTGGAGTTTGCATGTTCTCTCCATGTCTTCCTCAGTTTTCTCCAAGAACTCCAAGTTCCTCCCACATCTCAAAGATGTGCACTTGAAGTGAACTGGTGTGCCTATACTTGCCAGTCTGAGTGAGTGTGGATATGAGTTTGAGTGACTTGGCAATGGAAGGGTGTCCTATCTAAGGTGGTCCTCCTTGCAGCCTGAACTGATGAAAGAAGCTTCAGCCACCCACAACCCTGAACTGGAATAATTGGGTTGGAATAGAATGATCTTATTTATTTTTATTTATCTTTCTTAAATCCATGTGGAGGTCATGTATATGTTTATTTCAATGTTCAATATTAGAAGTGTTTTGAGCCTTTATTTAGAAATTTGGTTATGTTTTTGTGATGAGAAATATGCCCTAGGAACTTAGCTCTTTTTTATATTAATTAGCCTAGGGTAAAATTGGCTTTGGTATAGTCATTTTGCTTAAGATTACAGTTTCCAAGAACTTATTGAGTATGTTAAGTAAGAACTTACAGCCCTTCCTCTTTTGATCATATCTCTGTGCCTTTATCTCTTACCTACTATGGGATCCCTCAAACATGGCTCCCATACTGGGCATTCATTAACATAAATCTATCACTAAATCTATCTATAAATCTATCACTTACAATATTAATCTTTCTAAATCTAATGGAAATGTTTCCAAGCTTCATCCTTTATGACCCACAATAGTATTGTGTGAATCTCTCATTTTAAAAATAATTTTTTTTTTTTTTGCTAACTATTACACTACAGTCCTAGTTATCTTTCTCCTTAGACATGTTTGTAGACTCAGCTTCCTCCAACCAGCCACTAAGTGTTGGAGTAGCTGGAGGCTCTGAACCAGACCCCTTCTAGTATGACTGTTTCTTTCTGCCCATTCTTGTTGCTTTGATTACCGTCCAACCATGAATGACTCATACACTTACCTAAGTCTCTTGGAAACACTTCTTCACTGTGTTGCACTTACCTCCTTAACATTTTTGCAAAAGTCAAACTGAACTCCTACTTCTACTAATTGCTACCCAAATATGTCTTGTTCATGTCTAAGAACATAATTAACTCCATTCAGAAACTTAACCTATGAAATGTATGGAAGCCAGAAATGAAAGTGTCACTTTGATGATGCGTCTTTCCTTTATCCTCTCATAACAAATCTAGTAACAGGTTGTAGCTATACTTTTTTCCTAAATATATCCTAACTTTGTGGGTTTTTTTCTCATATCTATCATTACTCCTCAAGTCCAATCTTAATTCATCTGCATATTCACTTACCACCACCTTAAATTTTCTCTATATTATATCTGGAGTGGATACTTTAAAAATAAACCTAACCGTAATTAAAAAAAAAAGAAAAAAAAAAACATTTTAAAGCTTTCCATTCCTTTTATAACTTAGTAAAAATCCTGTTATATAAAGTCTGATTGATGCCTATATTTACAGTTGGCTGTTTTACTGTACACATCCTTGGATTGTGTGCTGAAGCCACATAACCTACATTTAGTGTTTCAAAAGTTCTTTGCTCGTGCCATACACATAGGGCCTAATACATAATGTTACTTCAGTCTTAGATGTTCATCATCCTTTGCTTAATGAACTTCTATTAATGTGTCATATCTCACCTCAAGCCTGTTTTCATTAGTGACATCATATTATATATGTTTATAGTTCTATAGATATAGTTATGTAGATATATAGTTGTATATATGCACATGGTTTTGTATCTTTATAGGAATATATCACAGATAAATATAGATACTGATTGATAGATAAATAGAAGTATATTGATAGAGGAAAGTATAGATATATTGTTTTATACCTTTATGTAAATAGAAGGGACTGAACGTATGACCACTGTCCTTAAATTACTCCAAAAACTTTGCACCCATTTTAAAAAGATAGAAAGTATAAAAAGGTATGTGTTAAATATTTATATCATTTTTAGAAAGGAAGAACAACCTGTCCTTTTGCTGAATGATTAGCTAGTAGGCCCTCATAGACCAGGTTGTAGGCTATAGTCAGCCAGTTATCACTGAGCAGTGGCCCAGGATCATTTGATTGCTAAGCTGTCTCAAATAGATATTGTCTAGACATTGAGTTTTTTAGGATATAATGAAATTTCCTTTATTTTATTTTATTTTATTTTATTTTATTTTATTTTATTTTATTTTATTTTAATTTTATTATTTTATTTTTTGAGGTGTCCTGAAACTCATGGTATATTGTAATTGAAAGACCCAAATGTGGCTCAGTTGGAAGTTCTTTCTCGTTTCTAGACCTGCCAAAAGAATCTAGACTACAATCATATTTATATTGAAAAAGGATATGATACAATTACGTAATGGTATTAAAAACACCATTAAGCTTGGCAACAAATACCCACAAGCAGAATTTTACTGGCTAAAATTATGGGCATCATTTTAGTTTTTTATATATAGTGCCAAAATCCTCTCCAGAAAGGATGTAGTAATAACCATTTCCACCAGAACGAACAGTATTGTTTCTGTTATTATTTTCATCAATTAGAATTTAATAAATATTTGCTTAATGAATGAATTAGTATATCTTTACAATTTTTAAACTTCTGTAGCAGATTATTTTCTTCCATATCTTCAAGTATTTTTCGAATTCCTACTACCACATGACCTTGAGTTTATTCACATAAAACAAGCACACTTATGTTTATTTTTATTTCCTAAATTTGTGTTGCTTTGGTGAATGTGACCTGTTTCATTTTGGGGAGAGAAGAGTTAGTATTTAATATTAGGATACGGTAAAGTTAGTCATTTGATTTTGAGTAATTGTTTAATCGTTTAATCCTCAATTTCCTCTTGAGTTTAATAATAGTATCCACCTCATGTATAAGAATTAGATAATATAGGTAATGTTCTTAGTCTGCCGTTGACTTTATTTTCTATATATTTCATCTCCTTTGAGCGGATACAATGCAGTTTTGGGGCATCGGGAGTTAAGGAAAACTTTGCAAGCTTCTAGCAATCCACGTCAAATCACATAAGTCCATATACCAGGAGAATGAAATCTACTCTCTGCAGTATCTAAATTTCCCTTTCATAAAGCAATAGCACCCCTCTCACCAAAGACACAAGAGAGTCTGTGTGGATTTATACAAAATTAATTTATTTACATTATTTCTTACCAGTTTGAAGATAACACAACAATCTGACACGTCAGAGAATTTCCCAAGTTTTTTTTTTTTTTTCACATTTACATTGCTGGGCTTATGCTTATTTATGTTTTGCTCACTACACAAACCCCTTTTTAATCTCATCAGAGGATTCTGCCATATCACTTATAAAATCTACATAAAAATTCCCATTACAAGATAAACTCTCAAAAACTGTGGTGCATTACTACTTGGCAGCACTAGAAATATCAAGCTACTTTTTAATGTAATAAATGGAATCTATATACAATGTACATAGTTGTATACATCCCTAAGATATTTAGGCAATATGAAATTTAATTTAACAGAGTAAAAGCCAGAATAGGTCAGTGTAACTAGCTTGATCATTAAGAATCCCAGATTTGTTAAGAAGCAACTAAATGCAATAAAAATTTATAGAAGAGCATTAGACACATAAGCCTTATAAAAAATGTATTACATATTATTTTCAAATTTTTTAAATTTGACAAGTCCTCATTAAAGTGAATTCATTATAAGTCTATTCTTATAAGTAAAACATTTTATAAAGAAAAATTTTAACAAGCAAAAAACAAACAAACAAACCCTCTAAGCTGTTTAAGTTGTCTATACTAACTAAGAAATTCCTCTTCCAAACACATTTTACAAGACCAACATTATCCTGATACCAAAATCAAACAAATATGCCACATGTGCAACAAAAAATACAGGCCAATATACTTGATAAATATAGATGCAAATATCCTCAACAAAATATCAGCAAACTAATGTTAGCAATATATTAACTGTATTGTACAGCATTTAGAATTATATATATATGTATATATATATACAGATACATATAAATCAGCCATGAAAAATGAAATCTTGCCATTTGTGACATGATGAATCTTGAAGGCTGTGTGCTAAGTGAAATAAGACAGAGAAAAATAAATACTGTATGATCTCTTACATATGTGAAATCTAAACAAACAAACAAACAACAAAAACCAAAGCTCAGATACAATGAACAGATTTATGGTTACAAGAGTGGGTGGGAGATGAAAAAATGGGTAAATCGTTATTGTTTAGTTTAAGTAAATTGAACAAAAATTCAGGAAAAAAAAAGAAAATTAGCTATAAAGCCACATATAAAACCTATTTCATGTGATGCACAAATAATTTTACCTACATAGTTTATCCTTGAAATATGAGTTTAGGCATTTTCCCTTAGCCCTGCTATTAGCATATTTAAAAATACTTATGAAATTATTCCACATTTGTAGCATTTCCTACCTAACTATTTCCTACCTAACTATTCAGCTATTTTGATATATTAAATATGGAAATATTTTTCTTAAATATTTTTTAGTTATAAATTTGATATCACTGAGGATGGGACACCTGGTGGTCTTCTACAGAGGTTATATTTTTAAGTTAATGGTCTAAGAATAATTAAGAGATGATATAACACTTTAATTCAAAAAATTACCTGACATTATGACATATTGATTTTTTTTTGCTCTAAATTATTTTTAATGGCAACCAGAATAAGAATTATGTTCACCTTAAAATTAGTACCTGATAAGCTTTGATAGAATTATATCATTTCTCACTGAAATTATTTTCTACCGGAAAATAAAACAAAACAGGAAAATAAGGATGTTCTAAGATCATTATTCTCTTTCTCCTGTAACTTCATGTTATGAATGACTTTACTTCAGTGTTATTCAACTTCCCTGTATTTGCTCACTAGTGTTTAAGGATTCTTTGATCTTCGAGGCTGCTATTGTATAATTGATCAAAGGTTTTGAACCTGAAGGTAGAGCATAAGTGATTGGATTTTGAAATGTTAGTCCATCCACTTTGCCTTGGACCAAATAATTTCTGGATAAATTATTAACTTTATAAAAAAAAAAAGGAGGAAAAAACTTTTGCTCAATTAAATATTTTGAACACGAAAAAGCACTGCCGTTGTCAATTACTAATGACAGTTCAGACTTATATGCTTGGATTTCTTATAATACATTACTTAATAGACTTTTCTTGTAATGTTTGTATAATTAATTATGTTTCCCTTATTATTAAAATTAATAACAATGCCAGATATGTCATACTAATTCTGATCTACCGGTCTAAAATTTAATTATACTTATTTAATTTTAAAGAGTTTGGACATTATGAATAATGCATAATATTCCATGCTAGAGTTCTGACACCAGTTATTCTAAAACCTTGGAAATTCAATGTTAGCCTTCACTCTGTACAAGCTGATAGTATAGCTATAAAAAAAAATAAAACGTACAGCAAATGTCATTCTAATCTCTAAATACTCAATGTGTTTGAAAATCTGGCAGTGAAACTGACCGATGAAGGTAATGGATATATTGCTCATACCACGAGGGAAGATTGTTTTTGTTGCTTCGCCCAAGCTTCATTAAGTTGTAGTGGAAGTTGTGAATAAAGCCAACGGATGGAAGGCTTGAAAACGCCATTTTCCCGGAGTTTGCTCAAATGTTAGAGTTTGGAGGGACAGAAACTGAATTTCTTTTTGTTTCCTCTAATTCCTTCTGTTTCTCATCCTTTTCCTTACATATCATACATTAACCTGTTCCTACTTTTTGAGTATAATTTTAAAGATTAAATAAATGTTGTCGAACTGTGAAAACCTATCACCAAGCTCCAACAGCGTTTAATATACAGTGAAAGACTTTCCGATTTTTCTATCGTAGAGTTATCAAAATAACATGGAATAAATGCTACAATATTATGGAAATATATATTGTTGTAGAAACCACAAGGATTCTGCTCTAAAATGAACGTGAATTTTCTAGAGACTTATTTATTCCAGTAAATCTTCTCAAGATATTCTTTCCATACATGATCTAATAAACTAGTCTATTTTTAGAATCAGAGCTGTTGAGAGGAGACTTAAACCCAAAATGTGTTTTCTTTAGAACATAAAATGATAAAATTTAGCCTTAATCCACTGAAGCTTTTAAAGTATAAATAAGTAATAAAATGTAAAGTGGAGAGATCTTTGGTTCCATTTACTAGAAAAAAAAAATTGAATTCACATATTGAGCTGCTATTCTCTCTGTTTCTTTTTTAAACCAATTCATTTAATTATTTTTACATTTTTATAATTTTTTTCTTTTTCTAAAACAATAGATTTTAGTAATTTTATATAACATATTTTGTACCATAAAGAATGTATATGTGAGAGGTTGAAAGTATGGTCGCAGTCCTAATAAAAATGGAGTTATTATTTTAAATACCACTTGATCCATTTGCAGGCATTCAGAACAATTTAGACTTCATTCATTTAGTATGCTCTTGCACGGCTGACACCATGTTATTATCCAATGCAGAGATCTTTTACAAATCCAAAAATAAGTCCTGACTTGGTGAATGACTGACTCTCACCATATATTTTCAAAAACTATACAGTAATTATACTTACATGGTTGATACTTGCTACATAGTAACTCTCTGAAAATGAGTACTAGTTTAATAGACATTTTATTTCTGTGTTTGAAATTTTATTCTACTTCTTGATATTAGTTCAGCATAGTCTATAGTGCTATAAAGAGATTCACTCTATTCTCTGAAGTTGGAAGGAAAATTAACCTTTCCAGCAGTGTATTTTATAACTTTCTATAACTTTCCAACTTGAACAATACTTAGCTAAAAATGATCTCGATGGAATGATGGTAATGTTTTTATTTTCATTTTGTTGTAATTTGCCTTTATGTAAAATGTGGACAAAACACAAAAGCCAAAATATACTGGTGTAGCAATAATATACATAAATATACATTGTGATCCCCCCCCCCACATAAACTGGCATAATGTTAAATGCCATTGAGTAAGACAAACTATCTGAAAATGTTGAATATATAGCTTAGTTTTATTGTGCAGGTAGCATTCCTGATTTTTTTCAAACAACATATAAAAGCTATTCTTCAAGGATAAATAAATCTTAATTATAAATTATAATATGTTTATCACAACCATGTGAAAGATGATGTATTTATTTAGGGTTTTTTAAATTTTATAACATGTGTACATTATTTAGGAATCCATCATCTGAAAATAAGCATACATGACTTTTAATATGGGAAAATTGAAAAGATTGATTTTTAAATAAGACAATAAATGCACAGTGTCATTTTTCATAGGTTGTGTATATCAACTGACATAACTCCTAGAGTGCTATTATTCTTGATATCTGAGATTGGGACAGATATGAAGCAAAATGCTACTCTCTATTCAGTGCTTCTCTCCTTGTCACTTTGGGAGAAGAAGTGGTTTGTTTCAATTTGTTAGCTATCCTTTTCATTCTAACTTAAGGCAATAATATTTGTATGTCTCTGATTTGCCTACAAATTATCTTCATCTGTTAAATGCTTTGGGTGTTCCTACAATGTCAGGACAATATTTTTTGTTAGTTTCAGATGTATGATGCTTGGTCTAATGTCACATTGCTGCATATTGAAAAACAATATATTGTTCTATTAACATCTTATTCCCCAAATATATATTTTCATCCTTTTGGTCTATATTATATGAGCATCTCCTATTACTCATTCATTCATACAACAGACATTCTTGATCACAATATGTGCCAGGCACTGCTGTAAGCATTGAGGATACAAAGTTAAATAGTTATCATACCTACCTTGGGAACTCACAGCTTAGTGTGAATTAAAGAAAATAAATCAGCGGTCGCATCAATGTTATAGGTGTTAGGTCATCATACTGTAGTAACTAAGAAAAGGTGCCATTTACCTCCTTTCTCTTTTAATATAGTTATTAAAACTCTTTGTAAAAACATCAAAGAGGCCCTGGTAAAGGTAACATATTAAACTCCTATCATTTCATAATTTTTCTAAGTAGTTTAACATATCATCCACGGATGCCATATAGAGGAGTATTGATAGGGAAGAGAAATGTGAAAATGTCATGGGCCCAGAGTGTGGAGGTCAGGGGAGAAATGTTCAGGGAAAGGATATATCAAGGATATCTTGAGCATAGGAAGATAGCAAAGGCCATGTTGGAAATATGTAAAATCCACGTTAGTTATTTTGGCTCAGGTCTCTTGTTGTCATGTAAAGCTTGTATCTGAATAGCTTAAAAAAGCAAGTAATACAAAATCTCGCCTATGCCTATAGGAGAAGAGCTGTTTACACAGTGCAATTGGATTTCTTGCCTGTGACCTTTCCTAGCAATTATATTAGGGGCTTTATTACACAGGAGTGCAACTAATGGCTCATCAATCTGCGGGGTGTGCCAAGGTAATAACAAAGCAGGTAGGTCACCGGTGTGTTCTATCGAAATAAAGAAATCTGTTACCTCATCAATGTTTCTCATGCAATAAAACAATTCTTATTAGTTAATAAAATGATTCTTATTAATTTATTAGCAATAAAGAGTGCAAAGCATCCTAAGAAACTGGATGCAGAAGCTGGGAGAAGGCTGTAAATATCTAGGCCTAAAGATATCTGCGAAGAAAAGCAATGATGCAAACACTGAACTTCATTGTTGGAAGCACATAAATTACATGGCTGTCTAATGTGTTAATAGTAAATTCAGAGTGGACACATTTCCTGATATGCAATAACTATAACTTTCAAGGCTCCCTGTGAACTCCTGTGAAGAGAATCTTGACAATTTCTAGCACAGAGAAAAAACAAAAATGGTCACACATACACACAAAAACAAAACCCCTTGAACTTTTTATTTAATAGTAAGTGTAAAAGAGCCCCCATTTTAAAATTGGACTTGGTTAAACTGCCCAAGTATATTTTTTGAATGCAGCTGAAATGAGTTTTGGCAAACTTCCAACGGGAGTTTATTTGCTATGGAAGTGGTGCCCAAAAAAGAGTTTTAGAAACTAATTAAAGAGCCCATAGGTAAGTTTAACACATCTTTCACTACACAGATTTTCAGGAGCTCTAATCCCTTAGGCAACCCACTCTCAGGCCATGTACAATTTTAAACATCAAAAGATAAAATTGACACAGAAGCAAAATGGAATAGAAGTATGTACCAAAGAGGAATTTGTGATCTAGGTTTTTGGTAAAAACCTTAATCTATAAATATGCCACGCTTTTCTTGAGAAACTCGTTTCTCAAAGAGCTTTTTTAATTCTAAATTTGAATAAAGCAGAAAACAAATGTAATAGCAATACACTAAAATAAATCTTAGGGTCTAAAGCTACTGCTAGCTTTTTATTTGTATGGTTGGTTTAAAAATGATCTAATATTTTTGATACTTGATTTTGCCTAAAAATTCATTTTCATATGGATTTTGAATTACAAACTAAATTGAATTTGATGGCCGTAATGATAATAAGTTCACTATTTAGTGCTTGCTGACTAGGCACAAAACACCATACAAAACATAGACTTCCGGATGTCATGAGCCACCAGTGCTGTGAGTTGCATCTCTTTCAGTGGCTGAAGACCTCTGGTGTGGGGGCTTCCTCATTGTCCAGTCCCTGCAGCTGTAACTGGAGCCAGGGACCTACACTTTGCACATCCTCCTAAACCTTTTGCCATACATTAAGCACAGACACCTGTAGGGCAAAGAGCAGCCTTTCCCACAGCCTCAATGCTCTGCAGGCTGTTCCCCGCCCCCTCCTGTCTTATCTGCCTCAGGCCAGCAGTGTTGTCCAAGTCTCCTCCCAATCTGCAATTTGTACCCATTCCAACCCTGGTATCCTGTAGTAAACTCCTGTCCCCGGGACACTGAATGTGCTTTACATTTTGTGTGTGTGTGTGTGTGAGAATCTTTTATTTTGAAAAAATTCAGATCCAATGAAAAATTTGATCTGAAAAGTAAATTTAAAAAAGGTAAAAAATAAATTCGTTTACAAATTGTTACAGAATTAATATAAAGAAGGGTAAATATTTCGATCAGGAGATACCAAAATACATTTGTGTACAAGTTCTTCTCTTGCAAAAAAAAAAACAACAACAAAAAAAAACAGGAATAAAGCTGAAGACCCAATTTGGTTTTGCTGCTGAAAATTGTGCAAAATAAAATAGAAAATCCTGTCGAGGTCAAACATTGTGAGGCCACTCCTTGTACCTGCTACATTACAGTGCTTTACTGAAATTCTACTGATTTAAATGTTAATTATAGAAACATCTAGACTTTTGAATAAACAACTAGACATCATAACCTGGCCAATTTGACACAAAACATTAAACATCACAACAAGCATATGTTATATCTCTTTAAAAGGTGTGAACACTGAAGTTCAAGACAGTCAAAGAGCTTTACCCAAATCATATAATTTATAAATGGCATTACCAGCATTAAAATATTTTTCAATTGGATTAAAAGCCTATAATTCCACTCCAAATGGGCACTAGCTTCCTTGCATTATCAGGCCTTATATTATTAATACCTTGAATAATAAATTTATCAGCATTTTAATAATTATAGAACACTTAACTAGTTTTTGCCATTGCAGTGTCAGGATCTTTACCTCTATAACAGATACTACCCATGTCTGCTCTGATGAAGCCTGATCTTAATATAAAATGATATAAAGTATACATGGATTGAAATCAAACATATTGATATAAAGTTGATATCTAAAATATATAAGGAGCTCCTATAAATCAATAGTAAAAAATCCCAAATAACCTAATAAGAAATTGGACAAAGGAACTGAATATATACCACTCCAAAGAAGACATAACAATGGCCATAAGCATATGAAAATGTACTCAACACACTGATGAATGATCAGGGAAATGAAAATAAAAACCACAATGAGATATATATTGGATGGCTATAATTAAAAGCAAAATAAAACAAAACAAGTGTTGGCAAGGATATGAAGAAATTAGAACTTTTGTGCACTGTTGGTGAGAATATATAAATTAGTGCAGCTACTGTGTAAAGAAATATGGAGATTCCTCAAAGAATTAGAAGTAGAACTACCATATAATCCAAGAATTCTACTTCTGAGTGTATATCCAAAGGAACTGGAATCAGGAACTTGAAGAGATATCTGTCCTTCCAAGGTTATTGTTTATTGTAACATTATTTACAATAGCCAACATTTGGAAATAACCCAAGTCTCTGTCAATAGATGAATGAATAAAAAAAAATGTAACATATGTTTAAATACATAATGGGATATTACTCAGCCTTGAAGGAAAGAAGGAACTAGTACCATTTGCAACGGCGTGACTAATCCTAGAGAGCATTAAGTGAAATAGGCCAGACAGAAGGACAAATACTACAAAATACTATTTATATGAGGAATCTAAAACAGTCAAACTCACAGAAGCAGAGAGTAGAATGGTGGTAGCCAGGGGCTGAAGGTGAGGGTTAGTAGGGAGGTATGGGTCAAAGGTGCAAAATTTCAGTTACTCAAAGTAAATAAGTCTAAAGATGGTTCCTATAGCACAGTGCTTAAGTTAACAATAATATATCATATACTTTAAATTTTCTTAAGCAGATAGAGCTTATATTAAGTGTTTTTATCACCAAAGGGATAACAATAAAAAGTAGGGAGGATTGTGGTGATGGTTTCATCGGTGTATACTTATCTCTGAATTCATCAAGTTCTATACATTAAATATGGACAGCTATTTTATGTCATTCATATCTTAATAAAGTGGTTAAAAACAAAACAAACTAAAATAACTACAAGTTGGGGGTTGAGAGTGGATAAATGAATGAGCTGTATGGCCCATAGAAGGCTCAAGTAAGTTGGAAAATAAAAAAATGATAGTGCTTTGGTTTAACATTTCAAAAAGGAAAGTGTTTCTTTTATTCTGTCATTATTTTCTATCTCAGCAGAACAAGATACCATAAATGAAAATATTAAGAATGGATGTTCAAAGATATGTTTATTTATTTTTTTAAATTGTGTTACCTCTTCAAAAATATTTATATTTACACGTATATCTTTCAAACTTTTAAACTAGCTTATGGTTCTTCACAGTATCATACTATTGACATATTTATGACCTAGCTATTTTCTTAAAAGCAACTTTTATTTTTCATGTAAATGTAAACTTTATCTTGTTTGTTTTTCTTTACCCTTTGATATGTTGTCTGAGTTGTATGTACTCTAAGGCAACATTTATATATAGATAGATACAGAATTGGATTGCACCTTGGCTTTACTTTTGACTTATAAATTATTCACCAAATTTCTTTTCCAGTTTTGTCTTTGAAGGTGCTATACTGTGATGTTTTATGGCAGAAGGAATGATTTTCTTCTCATGCATTTGATATCGAAAACTTTAAAGGTGTGGTTTTATCCTTTTGGAATGTGTTTTGACCCTGTGGTATGTGGCGTAGAATATTATGAAGACACAGATGTTATGCTGATCTTTCCTGGTAAGTTGCTATGATTTGTTCTATTTTTTCACACTTTATAGCATAAGAAGTCAGTGATTTTTTTACAGATAAAATTATAGTTTTGTAATCAAAAGAACAATCAGTTTCTGATTATCCTATATATATTTTGGCCAACTTTCTTTTGAATATAATCAATAAAAAAAATCAGTTTGTTTTTGTGTGTACATGAATGCTAAAGAATCACTATAAAGATTAAGAATTAAAAGTATTGCTAGAAGCTAGATTTTCAAATTGAATTTTTCAATTTTATTAAATTCTTCTTAAGATTATTTCTGGACTGCCCCTTATAGCTTCTATGACTCTGTTTATTTGCTTTAAAAAAACGAGATATTCTTATATTGCCTGAGTACCGCTAAAAGTGCTTTGGATATTCCTTATTGATTATATAATATCTTATAAAAATATGTTAAATATAGGCAACATTAAATTGTGAGTTATTAATGAGATAAAGATAGTATATAGTTCTTCCTAATTTATCTTTCTTCTAATAAATAGCAAGCTAGTTTAAATTTCTTATTTTATCAAGTATGTATGTTTCAATATGCTTTGTTATGTGGCAACAAATCATAATACACACATACATATAACCTCTAAGCCTGTTTATATATACTTCATTAAATAGGTGAGAGTTGGTTAATGGAATGTTTTGCAGCAATGCTTTCAAAGATGTGAATGAAATAATATAGCTTTTGTTGAAGAGGTCAAGGTTTGACATCTACCAGGTATGGATTATTGATGCCTAACAGGAATGAACAAGTTGTCAGAGATTTATATCAAGAGTTTATGGTGGTCAGCCCATCTTAAAGTCAATAGCACCCTTGAGATCATGAGTCTCCAGAAACAGGGGTAACTAGCTGCTAGTGTGACTTAACAGAGCACAACGAGATTCCAGAATGAGTCACAAAGGACTTGAGTTTAATTTAAAGAAGTGTGGACACCAAGGGAACTATTTCTGGAACCTGCAGGGTATATGCTAAGTTTGTCTTTTGCCTCAGGTAGTCACCAGTTACATATGCTATAAATGCATGCTAGTCTCTGCTAAAGTGTGAGGTTAAAAAGCTACAGGAACATCTTACAATGCACTGAGGTTTTTAAAAGGCTAAAAGGCTAAAAGGTATCAAGACAGAATATGAGAAATAATGCAAGGATAAAACTAGAAAAATTAAAATTCCAAGGAGGAAGAGACAATACCAATGAAAATAATATTAGGGCATGTAAAATTCACATAAGAAAAAAATAAAAAAGAAGCATGCATCTTGATTTTCAAGTCATTACAAAACCTTTCTAATAAAGAGTGAAGTGTGAATATTAGAAGTAGTAGAAGCAGAAGAAGAGTTATTCATGTTCCATATACTAATAAACAATGATAAAAACCAACAAATGCATGGAAATTTTTACTAACTAATCTTTATCCATTCATTTATTCACTCACCATTTATTCTATTATTCAAGTATCACAAAGGTTTATAGTACATGATACCTCCTGGTTGAGGAACATGGAGCTTGATTTGTAGATATGACAAGATAAACAGCATGCTTTTATTGGAGAGTATGCATGACACACAAAAGAGACAGCCAAGACTCACTGAACTCTGCAGCCTTTTAACAATTTCTGCTGATCTGAAGTGTTTCCCTAGTGGTTTTTATGATCTTGTGTAGCAAAATGCTGAAATTTAACCATAGTAAGGGATTTGCTCTCTTATTTTTAGTCTAACGTAGAGATTTGGGAAGAGAAAATAGGCTAGATAAAGCAAATATTTGTGGGGTTAAAACTGTTTGGATAATGAATTTTAACAGTAAATAAGTTTATTCTTGATAAGAAAAAAAAAGAAAATAATGGGTTGGGCAGGAGAATCATCAACTGATAAACCATCATTTTAAGAACTGGAAATGATGAAGAAATATAGGAAAAAAGTATTTCTAAAATTAGATATTATAGAAATCAGGTACACCAAGTGGAATAGAAGTGATTCTGGTGTCCGCAATATTTTTTAGTACAGGATAACAGGAATGGTACTAATAAAGTGTTAATAATAGCACTTGTGAATTTATATAATGGATAGATTGAACATATACACATGTACATATATATATACATTAATTTAAATAGGAAATGTAATAAATTCTAATGTAAGAAATTGAAAATAATTTTATAGGCACTATAGATCTGGGGAGTGGAGTAGCACAGTGCTGGGGGGAAGATGAATAACATTTAAAAGAATCTCATAGGGAAAAAATTGAAGAAAAGTATTATTTTATATACAGAGATTATTGAACAAGGGACTAGAATCAAGTAACTGTCAATTGCTTTTGTTAAAAAATAACAATTTTGTTATGGAAACAAAATCTTAAAGTCTATGGAATTAAAAAGATAAAAAACATTAGTCTTCTTTTCTAATTTTGGTTCTAAAAGCTGTGCATGACATAATAAATTTGAAACAGTTCTTTCTAGGCACTTGTAAAATGTCATCCTTTTAAATGACAACCTATGATAAACCATTTAATTATATTTCTATATAACTGAGAAAGCAATGTTTAGAATTTAATTTGCATCAACAAATAAAGTTGGTGATTTGGACATAACAAGTAACTTAAGTTTTTCAGATATCTCACTACTAAGTTGGCCTTTTTTCAAATATTAAATAATAGTATATGTTCCAAGGAGAATCATGTTTTCAGGAACATAATAGTGGAAAAGATATGAGTAGTCCCTGGAATCACAGAGTTATAATCCAGGGAATTATTAGGATAACCTCTATTATATGAAAAGAATGAACGTCTATGTGAACACACAAGTGCAACTATTTGGGCAAAACAATATCATGGAATGCATGGGGATGAGCAGGCTGTTGTCCAGCCAAAGGCTTGCATTGGGGCTAGTATTTAGATGATGCTCTCCAGTCAACCTGTGCACCCTAGAAGGGGAAACACCAGCTCAGAAAGAGTAGTTTTTGTCATGTGCACAGATGGTATGTTTTGTTTTGTATTGTATTGTATTGTATTGTATTGTATTGTATTGTATTGTATTGTATTGTATTGTATTATTTTATTTTATTATTTTATTTTATTTCATTTCATTATTCATGTGTGTGTGTGTCGGTTTCCCCCTTTAGTTCTGTTAGTAGCTGCTTTATATATGTTGATGCTCCTTGATTAGGGATATAAATATTAATAAGTGTTATGTCTTCTTAATGTATTGTCCCTTCTATCGTAATGAAGTCTTCATCATTGTCTCTCATTACTTATTTTTATCTTGAAGTCTATTTCATCAGATATAAGTATGACTACACTCACTTTTCTCTGGATGCCATTTGCTCGGAATGTTGTTTTCCACCCTTTCATTTTGAATCTATATTTGTCATTGGAAGTAAGATGTGTCTCCTGAGAAAGCATATGGTCGGGTTTTATTTTTTGATACTATCTGCTGCTCTGTGCCTTTTTATTGGTACATTCAGTCAATTTACATTTAGGGTGATTATTGAAATATGAGGTTTTCCTACAGCCATTTTAGCTTGCATTTTGTGGTAACTCAGTGTCACCATTGTTTCTTTGTCCTTGTGTTTCTGTCCGTAATTTTAAATTAGTGGTATTTTATAAGTTTTCCCTCTGTTCCCTCTTGTTTTATCTTACGTGTCTCAGTTCTGGATTTTTTGTGTGATTCCTACTAAGTTCACGTGCAGGAAAGTGATATTATCCAGTAGTCCTTTTTCTTCTACATGTATCTCATCTCCGTTTCCTTCGCTGATTCAGATCTTCACTTCCTCCTTTTTTCTGTTTTTGTTGTTTCACCTTGTACCTCTTTATGCTGAATACTCTTTCCTAAGTTGCAATAGCTACTGTCTTCTTTTTTTAAAGTTTTTTTTTTTATCTTTAACCTTTAAAAGTTATGTAATATTTAAGCTCATAATACCCTATTCTTAATAAGGATGGCATTTTTCTGCTTCAGTCTGCCTGTTGGTCATCTTATACATAGTTACGTATTTTTTTATCCTTTGTTTCAGGTCGAATGCCTCTTTCTGTATCTCCTGTAATGCGAAGCTTGTGGTGGAAAATTCCCTCAACTTTTTATGTCTGAAAAGGTCTTTATTTCTTCTTCGTATCTAAAAGAGAGCTTTGCTGGATATATTATTTTTGGCTGGTAATTTATTTCTTTCAGCATTTTGAATATTTAGTTCTACTTCCTCCTAGCTTATAAGGTTTGTGCTGAGAAGTCTGAATATAATCCAATGGGTTTTTCTTTATAGGTTATGGTCTTCGTTTCCTTGGCTGCCTTGAAAATTCTTTCTTTGCATTAATTTGTGACAGTTTTAATATAATGTGTCTTGGAAAAGGTCTTTTTGGATTGAGATAATCGGGTGTTCTGTTTACAATGTGTTTTCTATTTTAAACCATACAAAAGCACTATAAATACTAGATTTGACGCCCAAATTATATATGTAAACATATTTACCTACATTCATAAATATCCTTTTTATATAAAAAAACTGGATTGCTCAAAGAGAATCGTTAAAAAGTTACATGAATACATAACATTATATAAAGACAACTAAAGTCTCAAATGTGGTATGTTTATTTAAAATCACCAAAAACAAAGAAAGTGCATTCTTAAATATGCAATAAGAAGCAGAAAAGAAGAAAAAATGATATTTCTTTATGTAGGGACTTTTTTGTTGTTGTTAATAGATGATAGAGGAAAAGCAGAAATTCTCAACATTTCCATTTTACACTCATTTTCTTCATTAGTGATAATATACAATGAAACCCTAGATAAGCCAAGATAGAGAAAAAAGTAACCTAGCTGCTTTAGATATGTTTAAATTGCTATAACCAGGTGAATCACATTCAAAATAGAAAAGGCAAGATCCAAGTTCCATTGATAATTAACTTTATGAAATGTGGGGAAAATAATTGGTTGCCATATTTTAAAGTGAATAAAAGTTGACTCTGTAACATATAGACTAATAAATTTGATGTTAATTCCAAGGAAAACCTTAGATATATTCATAGCATAGAGATAAAGAATGGGACTCTATAGTTAGCTGTGAATTTATTGTCTTGCTTCATGGTTTGATAGTCATGTGTCTTCATGTGCAAAATGGGTATAACAATAGTTTCTACACAATGAGGTTGCCCAAAATAAAAACTGCTAATACCAAGATATTACTTAGAATATAATTAGCACTCAAAGTATAATTTTGTTAATAACAATATCAATACCGAATAATAATATCAAAATCAAATATTTATAAACATACAGGAGAAAAATGAATGTAGAACTTTCTAACAGTTAAAGTTAGTATGAGGCCCCTAGGAATAAGTCATTCCAAACTAAATTTATTTTTATTTTTGATGAAATCACTAAATGGGTAAATTAAAAGAAGACCGTACATTTAAGGCATCTTGATTTCACCAACATATTCAACAGGTCCTTTTATAGCAGAGAACTTTAGGGAAAATAAAATTGTCTTAGTTATACAGAAGTTAGAGTATGCATAGGTGACAAAATGCAGTGCACTAGCAGTAATGACCAAATTAGGCACAGACTGATAATTTTCCAGAAATATGTTGAAAAGAAATGTGTTCTAGGTAGTATTTTATCTGGCACCCTGAATTTAGAAATGCCACGCTAACCAAAACATAAAATAATTAAAGGTTAGAAACTATGGCTAATGTGGCTAATGTGATAAGTAAGATAGTCAATAAATCTAAGAAATAAAATTAGAGCAAAAGAAAAAATGAATTGTTATATCTGCAAATATGGATTAATCTATTCTAAGTAAAAAGAACCAATTACACCACAAAAAAACAAAGTCCCTTTAAGAACGGCAATTTATAAGAGAAAAAACTTCGGAATTCTTGGTTAACTAGAATCAATATGACTTAATAGTATAATTTGATTCTAAAATAAAGTATGTAATCAGAGATCACATGAATGAAATCATATATTTATATTTTACTGCAATTTTAATAACCTCTTTTGATAACCAAGACAGTGAGTAGAACTCCTAGTACAATGTCTTGCACAGAGCAAGCACTCAATAAACACTAACTTCCTTCTATTTACCTGTGGAATAGTTGAAGATTAAACATGTATGGGTTTAGAGAAGTAATTCTTAATTAGTAAGTTACTATAATATCAAAGAGAAGGAAAAAACCAGTTTGACAGAGTAAAGTGATTTCTAATTGTGATTCTTAAAAGACGATGATGCACCTTTTTTTCCAGGGGATTTCAGTATTGTGGTGGCATAAGGGAGTTGGAAAGAAGATGATATCTGCCAGGTTTGTATAATTGTCAGGTGAGGACATAGATTAAAAATATTAAAAACTATCTTTCTAAGGGGCAATACTGAAACAAAGATGCTAGGATTTGAAGGAGAAAACAATTTAAGAATACACATGCCTTTTTAATATTTTCCACTATTAGAGCATGACGTAATGCTGTGAAAATAAGGAGTATCACACAACTGAACATGTGCAGCCACAAGGCTGGATGGCCAGGTGTCGTGGGTCTTATGAAAGGAATGACACACTAGGCATGAGATTATCATATGTGACCTATAGTATGCTCCCCATTTTAAACATATTTGGGGGAGAAAACAGCAAAAATAAATAGATATATGGAAGTCCTTTGTGTATCTATTGTGATTACAAAAATAACTATACTTAATCTTATGTTCTACAAAAGCACTAGGACTAAAGGATAAGGATTATTGCACTTATTATGATATTAGTCATAAAATAGTTATACTCGTTTTGGGGGTTTTCTTATATAGTCAAACTGTTAATGATTGCTAAAGATGTACAAGATAACTTTTAATACTTTTTATGGCTTTCGTAAATGTTATACTAGATGCAAATATAAAAAAATGAGACAAATGGCAAAACTCAGATCATGATAGTTCACAAGTCAGGCTATAGGACCTGACTGCCTTCCATTTATCTGCCTTAAACTTTTGAAAACATTTGGCCTCAGCTCACATCACATGATTAAGGTACTACCCCATTCCCACTCGACCACCATTTCAGCAAGACAATATCAATACTGAGACTTCCTAACAATGAGCTTTCCTAGTGCTGTGAGACCATACTATCCAACCAAAAGGTTGGTCATCAATGCATTCTTCAGATTGATTTGTGACCAAAAAAAAAAAAAAAAAAAAGGAGGGGAATTTTGAATTAAAAAAAGGCTCTATGAAAAGTGAACTCACAGGGTGATTGGATCATAAATTCCTAACTGGGCAGGTCATGGTGGGTAATCAAACCTCTGACCCATAATCTTACCTAGTAAAAGGCACCTTCATGTAATTTTCCTTATATTCCCTCCATAATTCCAAACATACAAAAGGAACTGAAAAACTGTCATTCTGCTTAGTATTTTCTGTCTGTTGAGATCTTGTCCTCTGTTTAGCTCTAATAAACTAAAATAAACTCTTACAAAAACTTTCTACAGGTTTGGACAGTCTCATGTCAACAGCAGTAATTGCATCCAGGAGTGGCAGGATCCAAGTGGTGGCACACAATTGCTGAAGGCAAGGTAGGTGTAGTTACCATAATGGAGAGCAGCCAAAGCAGCAATCAGAATAGTTGACTTGCATGGACTTACGGTGTTGGCTAGTTAATCATGGTGTTCCTAGAGGTGAAATAGATGGGAAGACTACTAGATTCTTACAAAAAATTAGAAAAAAAGTTCTAGGTCAAATGAAGAAAAGTCAAATCTGAATTATAAAGATACTCACAGTCCTTCAATCTATTTTTAGACTTGAGCCAGTTTACAGACCCAGAACCCCTTGAATGAAGGAGAGGTCAGATCCCCTTAAGAAAGGACTCCTTCACACTGCCAAAAATTTGTATTGTTAATTTTTCTCCCAGCCTTCCTGAAAGGGACCTACAGTCTTTTACCAGGATAACTGTGTGCTAAGAAAAAGGAAGTAATCAGATTTTATGCTTTATTTTTGATCAAAATGATCAGGAAGATGTGTTGAAAATAAAATTTCTGAATGTCCTCTAGAGTTTCTGATCCAGTAGGACCTATGGAGGGTTCAAAAATTTGCATTTCTAATAAGTTTTCAAGGTGATGTTAATACTAGTGATCTGAGAGTCACAAATTAAAGATCAGTGTCTTAGAGGACCTCTGTTCAATTTTTGGAGTCAGTACAATCAAAAACAAATTTAAGAACTTATCCTTTTAAACCTGAGGTCTATTTTCAGGTTCTCAGCTGGGACTCAAGCTTTAGTCTCAATAAACATAGTTGGTGCTTACACAAAGTCTTTTGGCTCTTAACGGAACTGCTCTAATGTATTTGGATGGCATTTGACAGCTAACAATTTGATTGAACTGTTTGAATAGACCTTTGGGTTAAGTGAACAGCCTGCTTAACACATCAAGGGCATAACCTTTTGGTGAGAGCCTCCTTTAGAGCAAGATTCAAATATAACCAGCAGCCAAACTTCTCATTTCTTTGTAAAACTTCACTAGTCAATCTTTATTGTAGGGATAAGCTTTTAGTTCCAAATTGCAATTTTCAAGCTGTCAGAGGAGAGTAAACTTTACTGGTATTTGGGGATTGTAGTAAAATAGATTGTGCTGCTTGTTGGCTGTATTAACATCAGCCTGGTTTTTGTGCTTGTAAAATGGTGATATAAATAACTTGCTCAAGAGCAGAAAAAGGCAAAACATACTTAATATCTAATAAGAACCAAGATGTATGAGAAACACTGGGAATATATAATATGATCAAGATATTCTCTGAGTTTATCATTGGTATCAATAGCATTACTTCCTTAACTTACATTCAAGATTAGCATCTATGTTAATAGCACAGTTTGGACATACTAGTTTTTATTCTCTTTTGGAAATACATATCAAATAACAGAAATCTTAAAATCTGATGGACTTACACACTGAAAACTTTAAACATTTAATCTTGAAAGTCCCTATCATTGTTCCCTTTCATCGATTCACATTAGAAGATAAGCAGAAAGAGAAAAAAAGCTTTATAAAATAATATGAGTATTTAATACTGAAATACTCTCTATAGGGGTTCTATCAGACTTGAAGAATGAAGTAAATAGCTTCATTAAAGAAAAATTTAAAGAATAATTCCAATGATATTTTTCACAGAAATAGGAAAAGACTTTAAAATTTATACGGAACTACAAAAGACCCTAAATAGCCAACGCAATCTTGAGGAAGACGAATAGATTTGGAGACATTACACACTCTGACTTCAAACTCTATTCAAAAGCTATAGTAATTAAAACTATATAATATCAGCACAAAAACAGACATATAGATCAATGAAACAGAATATAGAGCTCAGAAATAAACCCACACATATTTGGTCAATTAATTTATGGCAAAGGAGCCAAGGGTACATAATCAAAAAGAACAGTCTCGTCAATAAATGGTGTTGGGAAAATTGAACACACACACACACACACACACACACACACACAGAAACTGGACAACAATATTATACCATCCTCCCAAATTAACTCAAACTGAGTTAAAAACTTGACCCTAAGACCTGAAACCGTAAAACTCCTAGAAGAATACATAGGCAATAAACTCCTTGACATAGATTTAAGTGATGAATTTTTTCAATCTGACACCCAAAGAAAAATAAATAATAATAATAATAAAAATAAGTGTAACTACATCAAACTAAAATGCTTCTGCAAAGCAAAGTAAGCCATCAACAAAATGAAAAGACAACCTACTGAATGGGATAAATATAATTTCAAATCGTATATCTGATAAGGGGCTAATTGCCAAAATATACAAAAAACTCATACAACTCAATATCAAAACAACAACAACAACAACAAAACTCATTTAAAAATGGACAGAAAATATGAATAGGAATTTTTCCAAACAAGACATACAGATGGCCAATGGGTACATGAAAAGATAGTTAACACCATTCATTGTCAGGGTAATATAAATGAAAACTACGATGAGATAGCACCTCACACCTGTTAGAATGAATATTATCAAAAAGAAAAATAAGCATTGGAAAGAATATGGAAAAAAAGTTACTCTTCTATGCTCTTGGTGGGAGTGTATATTTGTACAACCACTATGACAAATAGTATGGAGGGCCATCATTACCTACAGACTCCATAAGCCTCTCTCCCATCATCACCAGGTGTTTTTTTGACTTGTCAGTTATATTTGATATTTGTGCCTCTCTTTTACCTTTTTTCTCCTTTGCTTGAAAAGTTATCCTCCTAGAAGTACACTTGGTTACTTCCATCTAATTCTAATCTTTGCTCGTCTCACTTTCTCAAAAGGCCTACTCCGACCTTTCTATTTAATACTGCAAGCTGCCACTGAACCATCCCTTCAGCACTCCCATGTCCCTTTATCTTCTGCTACATTTTGTTTCTATTGTATTTGTTACCTAGTAACATGTAACATGCTTTACATATTTATTATGTTTATTGTTATCGGTCTCTCCTTATAAAAATGTAAGCACCATGACTAGAAGGAAGGGATTTCTCTTTCTGTACATTAATATGTCTACCCTAGGTAGCTTCAAAAGATTTATCACCAAGTAGTCATCAAGTTAGGGGGCTTTGGGACTCATTTAAATCATATTTTCTTTTCAGAGACTGGTCCTAGTCAGAGCGGTAATATTGAATAGTAATCTGTAACAAGATAATACATGGGAAGCAGATCAGGTAAAAGGCTGCTTGACGCAGATTTGGTATTCGATCCATGTTCATTTTCTTTCACGTCCTTGTTTCCTGGCAAAGAGAAAATACCTAAATATAATGTTATATAATAGAAGACAATGTTTTATTAAATATGAACTTTTGGTTATTTTTATTCTTAGGGTCACTTTGTTGTAATTCAGTATCATCTATTCAGAGAGACATTTTATGATCTAAGTAAGGTAATACAAACACATACACACACACACACACACACACACACACACACACACACACACCCCTTACACTATTATACTATCCTCTTTATAAAATGTAGCACATTCATTTTATTCATCATTTTACCTTGACCCATACCTTGTACAAAATAGGCTATGATTAAATTAATGTTGAAATTTAGTAACTTATGTGTCTGAATAAATCAAATTATTTTATGATAATTCAGTAAATTCAGATTACTCAATGTTTATCTCCTTATCTTCTTAGAGCAGACATATAGAACATTAGCTAAATTAATGATGTCTTAAATGACCATACGATGTATAGGAAGAATTAATGCAACCTCAAACAGCGTTACTTGACCTGTATCCTTACATGTATTTGGGATGACTATGAGTGATAATGCAATTAAAACTTTTGGCTAATTATATCTATGGGTAATACCATAAATAAAACTACTTGTATTTGTGAGTCATTCCCACTAATTTCTACTAACTGAACAAGTTTCAACAGAATCACATGGGAGTATGTTGCAATTTCAGTCTCAGGTCCTACCCCAATTTTACCAAATTAGGATATCTGAATGTAGGGCCCAAGGAACTACATGGTAAATAAGCTCATATGGTAATTCATTATCTACTGTACTGTAAGAGAAAAGGAATAATACATACATATATACATACACACACACACACACATACATAAATACATACATATACATAAAAAGAAAGAAAGAGAATGGGATATTTCAAAAGTATACATTTTGTTAAAAGAAATAAAAACATTTGAAAATTGTTGGCTTTAATGTGTAATGGTTTTAGGGTCAGAATTCAGTTAAGTGTTAAGAAACTTAAAATTCATTGGTTTGTAGCCAATCATCACTTTTAGAAGCAAAAAACAACAATAACAAAGTATTTTACTTTTTTTTTTGGCTGCTTTTCAAATTCACTTGCTGTTAATTAATGTGAAGCAGCTTTGAAAGAAATAAAAATGTATTAATGTGATTCGCAGCTTTCCTTCCATTTTCTAAATGTAAATATTATTTCTCCTTGAGGTTTAATTTTCCGATACTCTACAGAGAACAAAAAAAGTTATTAGAATTCTGCTTTCTAAACATCTTCGGGCATGAAAGAAGCTAACCTTAAATTTTTAACCCTAACACGAATAATTCTAGCCATGTGGAACCCTTCTTGAGTCCTCTTTCCTTAACTAAATACTTTGTAAACACTTGTTGATGTCCTCAAATTCTATGTGGATAGATCCACTATGTTCCCCACCAACAATTTCCTGACGATTAGTCTAACAACCACCCAAAAAAAGAAAAGTAAGATTTGTGAGTCAGACCTTCGCGTGGAGTATACCTATGCTGGTTTCTTTGGCTCTCTGCTCTTTTCATGTTATTTAAAAAAAAAAAAAAAATTCTTCCTTTTCCTCTAAATTATCCCAGGTGGAAATGGCATTTTATTTGACATATTGTAGATATTATCTTCTTCCCTTTTTAGAAAATAAAGTCTATTGATGCTTTAAAAGTACAATATAAAATATTGCCTAACCCATATACTCATGTAGTATTACATGGGTACATAAACTGTAAAAATGTTTCAAACCTGCGTGCTTGTGATCAGTGAATTGTTAGGTATATATGGTATACTTAAACAATTATCTACCTACGCTCCATTAATAATGAATACTTCAAATGAGTAATTGTTTATTATTTATTTAAGAGGTGTTAATTTGCTGATAATGTTGCAAATCCAAAATCATTTGTCAGGCTTAAGTTATAGGTGAAAGTCTCTGTTCTGTTATTTAAAAATGTGATTACCTATTAATGCTACTCTTAAAGCCAGTTTAAATTATGATAGATATTTGTACTATCCTTCACTTAACTATTTAATATCAAACTTAAAATTACGTAACAGTTTTGATCAAGCACTAAAAAGTACATATATGTAGGCATTTATGTATATGTATACATATGTGTATAAAATAGCAAGTTATCTATTACTTTGACATTAAAATATCTTTAGGCAGACAGACAGTGAAACAAAATAAACTCATTTGATGGCTTCATTCAAACGGGTGCAACATGTTGAAATTCTATTGATTTTATTCTGCATACACACTTTGTCTATGCTTTTCTTATTTTCAATTTTCTTACTGCCCTTTACTAGTTGAAAATGCCTTTTTTTCAGTTCATAATAAGCTATTAGGTGATAATAAAGTTTTTGTATTATAGGATTAGACAAAATTTTATGCAAGATTAATTGTAGTTATTGTCATCAAATATCACATCTGACAAGTATCAGAGTTGGCTCTCTAAATTTAATGAGAATAATGTTCCAGTCTTTATTGTAATTCATCATGTATTTTATTAAAAAAAAATATGATACCATACGTATTACTTTACTGTTTCTTGATTTGGTAGGGTGAATAATTTATTTTTGCAGTTAAAGTTGCAATGATAGAAATCGATAATGTTTTCTATATGAAACAAATGTGTCTAAAGGTAAGTAAGATATAACTGTGTTTGTGCAATATAATGTCCTGTCCTGAATAGGAGCAACCCAAAAGTACTTCTCCACAGGAGGCATTTTCCTAGGAAGAGCATTGCATGTCAGTGCAAATCAGGTCAGTTCCCACCACAGCAGGAATTAACCTGCAGGAACCTTGCAGGCACCAGAATATTTCAGACCAGTTCAGTGTGTGTGTGCGTGTGTGTGCTGTATTTTTGTATGTTACCCCAAGTGGAAAGAAAAGTATTTCCTCTTCTAGACTTCTGCACTCTCCTAAATCAGCTGGGTTCTGGTGGCAGTGATGAATTTTTTTTTTTTTTCCAGAGCGAATATAGTCATCTTAAAAAATACTTTCCTGAGGTAATTGTAAGTAATAATCTGACAGATTCATTATAGCAGTCTATTTTTGATACTTATTGTTCCTTGTCATTTTTTTCTTTAGTTTTTTTCTTAGGCGACACTATAAATACACATATATTATAAATATATTGCAGCACAGTACAAAGACTATTGTCACAGGCTTTTCTGTTTGCACAGGAAAAGGTTATTATTAGAAGTCGGGTCATGAAAGAAATGAGAAAAACAAAAAAGGCCTCCTATTGAATGTCTGTTGGGTCATTCATAGCCTTAGCACAAGGCACAGCATGCGCTCAATGTAAGTGGATGAGTCAAAACATATTTATTAATTTTTATCTGCTATGGTAAAATATTGCCACAAATTTAGTGGCTTAACACAACACAACTTTACTTTTAGGGAGATCAGCAATGCAAAATGAGTATCACTGGGCTAAAATCAAGGTATTGGCGATGTTGCTTTCCATTTGAAGGCTCTGGGAAAGAATCTGTTTCCTTGCCTGTCCAGATTCTAGAGGGTGCTGTCATTCCTTGCCTTGTGGCTCCTTTCCATCTTTAAAAGCTATGGCGAGTCATGTCTTCTCACACCGCATCACTCCATCTTCCATATTTAAAGGCTCCTTGTGCTTGCACCGGGTCCAGTCACACAATCTAGAATAATTTCCATTTCTGAAGAGTAAGTTATTAGCAAATTTATTCCATCTGCAATTTTAATCTCTCCTTGCCATGTAAAATAACATTCACAGGTTGTTGGAATTGGGACATTTATATTTTTGGGGATCCATTATTCTATATATTCTATGGTATCAGTAAAATTAATGCTCTCTAGACTTAGCTATATAATAATTTATGTGGTATCCATTTTAAATTTAATACTGTCAGGGCTGTGGCTTGGACTTGGCCAGGCTATGTGTGGATACATGTTTTATCTACTTATTCTCGGACACCAAAATTCTCTTTGTGTCCTAGGAAAATAAAATTCCTGTAAGCAAATGCTAGAAACCCATTAATAAACAAAAACTGCTTGGTAGACTCTTAAAATGTTTTAGTTACATTTATTGAGAAACTATTAGGAGTCTCACATTAAAGAGCTTGAATTTTAATTCCCTTCCTCCAACTCGTGTTTCATCAAACATTTTCATTAAAATTATTATTAATAAATGTGAATCTGATTATGACAAGTCTCATCTTTGCATTTTTTTAGGATTTGCATAGATAACACCACTTTCATAGTTTCACACCCCAATGTTCCCGGATGTTCTCATCTACCATGCTGTTTGAATTTCTTGAACATGTCATGCTTTTCTAAGCAATTTTTTTCCCAACATATTTGGCTTATGTTAGAGCTTATTATTTTCCTATTAACCATACTGATGATACTTAATAGAAGAATAAAATTTTAAAGAGCCACTTAACTCATTTGTTTTTGTAAAAGAGGAAGTCAACTATTTGTGATATTTACAAACATATTTACTCCATTTGTTCACTTATTTTGCAAACAAAAAAGAAAAAGGAAGTCAACTCTTTTGGGCATTTATGAGTATATTTAAATCAAAATTAAGAACAAATAAAGACAGAGAGTGGGAACATCTTAAATACAGTTAATACAGTCAGAGAGCAAGTAGCTAAAATAAAAACAAGAAGCAAAAGTGGGATTGCTATATAATTCTTCCAAAGTGATGCCATTTTCACTAAATTTTTACATTTACATATATGCAAATATACTATAAATAGAATATTACTATATTTCACATTAAAATCCATCTTAAAGGATATAGACTCTTTAAAAAACATCTTCAAATGAAAACTCTTCTTGCTTGTATTTTCCTCTCCTTATGCCTTAATGGTTATTATGTTTGATCACCATTCTAAGGCAGCACTGTTCAGATTGCTACCTAACATAGAACACTGAAATACATAATGTCACTTATTCTTTTTTTGAACAGAAGACTTGATTAGAACTCCTGCTCTTATAGGAATCTTATATTTACCTCAAATTATATTAAAATTTAGGCACACCTGCCCATTTGGAGGGCTTAAATTATTTATATATACATATATAATAATTGATAAATAAATTCAAGTAATTATGAATTAGTATTTTATTTAATAGCTTAATTGTAGATTTTTAAATTAATATTTTTTTTTATAATTTACTGATGAATCACCTCTTTAAAAAAGATCTCACAGAAATCCACAACATAATGGAACATTCCCAACATCCAGTGTCACATAGATCAACTGAAAAATTCTATCTGATAACTTTAAGTATCAACTCTATTTTTTTCATGTTATAATGAGTGAAAAATACTTCCCTTCATGGAATATAATCTGTCATGTATTGTGATTATTTGAGAGATCATGACCTGGAGTTCTGGTAAATATATCTAGACTTCTTTTATCTATAGAAAAAAGGATCTACTTGACTCAGATTTCATATCACCTGGTAAGTGTAAATTCAGATTATATGAAAGGACAGGCATAATTTTATAAAGACAAGGGATTATTGTATGACTCCACATCCAGACTTTAAAGGATTAATAATTTTATTAAGTAACAGCAAATTTCCACCAGTGCTTCATTTGGAAAAAGTAAGTTTCAGAAATGCAATTTTGGGTATTTATTTACAAACACCTTTCTAGAATTTTTTCTCATATATATATATATATACACATATATATAATCCAACATAAAATGAATATATTATAATCTTATTAAGAATTCTTCAAAAGAAACCTGAATGCTATATGTAGTATTCTAGAATCTAGGTCAGTGCTTCTCAATGGGCTTCTCAGACTGGCCAACTTTCTATAAACTTTTAGTTACCACTCTGTGATGAAATGAAGAGAATTGCCAGCGTGAAAACTGACTGTGTCACTAAGCACAGTCTAGTGAATTGTGATTCTAAAGAATGTCACAACAATTTTTGTGACAGTTCTTATCACAAATGGTATTTCTCAATGTGATGTTGCCACTCCTCCATAAAGAAATCATCTTTTCCCCTCTTTTTGAATCTGGGCTATACTTTAATTCCTTTTGACCAACGGAAGGTGAAAGAAGTCATTCTGTGTAAAACCTCAGTCCAAGATTTAAAATATCTAAAGCTTCCAGTGTTACGTCTTAGAAGGGTCCTTCATTGAGATAGCTGGCACATAAGAAGTCTAAATACCCAAACATTAACATTCTGTGAGGAAACAGGGCCAACATAGCTATGTGGGGGCGTGGTGGAAGGGTGATAAAAAGAGGACATGAGAGGAGAGGAGACGAGGAGGGAAAAGACAGAGAAGAGAAGAGGAGGCGAGAAGAGAAGGGTTCTTATGGAGAAACACAAAGGTGTCAAGCACGTATGAAAACTTTTCTTGAAATTTCCAAAACAGCCCAGGTACTTAATCTAACCTAATGTCACGTGGAATAGAAGAAACAACAAAAGGGGTTTGCCCTCATTCCCGAACCACTATGAAGAGACAGCTCAGCACAGCATCTTCTGCAAACTCAAACTGAGAATAAATCAGTAAATACAGTAATAGCATTATTTGTGTCTGATCTCACAGCATTTTTTTACCAAAAGTGAGTAAAGGCAATATAGCCAGGATGGAACATGGATCCCTTCTTATTTACTCATTGTGTATTGAGGCAAGCAGGAAGGATTATATCTCTTTGCTAGCTCATGCTTTAAGTTTGACTTTTATGAACAGAAGATTTTAACAATTTGCCTGTTTTTGTCATAATAGTAATACAATTTTCAAAAAGCAACTAGAAAAAATTACCCAAACATTAAAACCATTTTATCTTCTTTCAAATCATTACTATATGCCAATAAAATGGTAGAGTCAACACAATTTGTTTATTGGGTTAAATGTTTGGCTTCATTTAATATGCTTAATATTGACATTATTGGTCTTAATGTCAATTTGAGGGCTGTGTAACAATTTTTGTGTTTCTTACTAAGGAATCTCCTAGAAATTAGATATTTGTGACAAAATCTTTTTACTGAATGACAGAAGATTGCCAAGTCATGGTTAATTATAAATACAAACATACATATATACATACAAAGTCTCCAGACTTTGGATCAAAGCTCCTTTGGAAGTTTACGATTGATTCCATGCCCAACAGGTGGGTTGTAGAACTAGGATTTTGAAAATGAATGGTCTTTCTCGGGTACAGTACTGACAAAATTGCCGGATTTGAGGTAGCCTCATTGATCTCCATCCACACGGTGTGCTATATTGGGTTTGTTTACTCCCTTCTTTCAGCTGTGAGTGAGAGCTGAGGTTACAGAAAAAAGACACACTAATGATCACCATGTAAAAAGGAAATTTACCTCTAAAAGCTATTAAGAAGCTGTTTTTTTTTTTTAATTTATATTTGTCTTCATGACAATTATAATGTAAACTATTTCCTTTCCTGGCTGCAGGACTCAAGGGATAGGCATGCCAGAAATCAATATATAACAGAAAGTTATTGTCATCAATAATCTCCATGGAGAAAGTTCTTTAAAAGCCCCACTAATCTGACTCTCTCATTACCAGTAGAGCCCCCTACATGCCTGTAACTTTTCCTTCTGGAATTTTATTGCCGTTTTCGTCTCTCTCACGGGTTATGGTAATTCCTTATTCCTCTAATTTGAAGTTGTTTTCTATACAACTTATGTCACTAGAGTATTTTAAAAATAATTTTTAGAGCAAATTGTGTACATTTCATTATGATACAAAAATACTTCAGTTAGCAACCAACTCTTTGATTTTAGTGTCCTTTTAGGTAAAAGTTAAAAATTGCTTAAAAATCTAGTGTTATTGTGTGTAATGAAGTAAATGAGTATCTGGCATTAATTTTCATAAGATATGGATAGGTTCAAAAATTTTAAAAAAACTTATTTTATAGAAGTATCTTCAAATTAAACTGAAATAGTATCACAGATAATTGAATAGTAGCATATTTTGATTTTGGCATTACAAAAATAATGTGTGCTCCCATTATGCTTTCTGGAGGTGCAAAATAATTGAAAATCTATAGATAAGTGTTTGATAACTGTCTTTTTCTGCAAAGGATCTTAATAATGACACAGGTTTTACCAATAGGACAAACATTAATCTTAAGAAGCTAATCAATACCCAGAACACAAGAAGTAAATTTCATAGTAGTAAAGGTATAAAGTATAATGTCTGCTATGATTATGATTTAAAACAATATTTTTTTAGAAAATAAGTAATGTTAAAAAATTTTAATACTAAACTAATTCCATAAAACTACTACATATATAAGAATAAGATTGAGAAGTTTGAAGATTATTGGTGAACTAAGATTGAACATTTTTCTTGTTTTGAATAAAAGATAAAAATAATCAGAACTTCTTTATTCCTTGGTCCTGATAGTCAACTTTACTTAAGTTAAAAAAAATTATTAAATCTAACAGCCAAAAAGGATGAATAGCATAGAAGAACAAAAAATAATTAAAATAGAGAACAGAAAATAAATAAATAAATAAATATATATATATATATATATATATATATATATATATATAGCATCAAAGAAATAAGAGTAAATGATGGCAAAAGTAAAAAATATCAATTATAAAAGTGAATTTAAAGAGATTAAATTCTCCTGTTAGAAGACATGGATTCTAAAACTGGATTAAGAAAAATTGTCATTTAGAAATAGAACAACAAAGTATGATAAATTAAATTAGAACTCGAGTGGCAAAACAGCCAATAACATTATAAAAACAGCAGATATAATGTAGGTATATTTTTAGATTAAATAAAATTCAATTCAGAAGCATTTAATAGAAGAAAAATTATGTTTACAAAGGCAAACATATTTTATAAAAATAATGGAGATGTCTTTCCATAAATACACATACAGATAGAATTTACAATAATCTCAGATATTCAAAAAAATTTCTAAGAAATAAATTCCACTAAGAAACTTTCATGTGATGCTATATATTTAAATCATGCAATTATTATTTTGTACATAGAAAACATTAAGGTGAGTTTCACAGATGTGTCACAAACAAACTGCCCTGAAAATTGG
The DNA here is from genome assembly GCF_014176215.1 of Rousettus aegyptiacus. Taxonomy (NCBI): domain Eukaryota; kingdom Metazoa; phylum Chordata; class Mammalia; order Chiroptera; family Pteropodidae; genus Rousettus; species Rousettus aegyptiacus. Next base: position 31,815,814 of record NW_023416286.1, read on the forward strand.
TAAGACATTAAAATGATCAGTATCTTCAGAAATTTCAGATGAAAGCAAAGAGTAAATTATAAAGTCAAAGCTTTATTTTCTTTATCACTATCCCTCAAAACAAATAAAACCACTATATATATTTGCAGCTCATTATATTAAGATTTTAACATGGATTTATTTACTTTTTACCTACTACATAAATGATCTATTTGAGTAGTTTTTTCCATCTTTATTGAAATATAATGGACAATTAGTTGCTTTTATTTACATTGTACAATTCAATGGGTTTTTTTCAATTATAATTGGCATACAATAATATACCAGTTTCAGTTGTACAGCTTAGTGATCAGAGATCCAAATAACTCATAAAGCAATCACCTCACTAAATCTAGTATCCCTCTTCTCCCTTACATATTTATTACAACATTAACCATCTTCCCCATGCTGCACTCTACTCTCCATGTCTATTCTGTAACTATCATTTGTACCTCTTAACCTTTTTGTCTTTTTTTTTCCTTCTCCCCAACTCCCCTCCCATCTAGTAGCCCTCAAAATATTCTCTGTATCTATGAGTATATTATTGCTTTTGTTGTTGTTGTTTATTTTGTTCTTTATATTCCAAATATATGTGAAATAATGTGTTGTCTTTATCTGACCCCTTCCACTTAGTGCAATACCCTCTAGGTCCATCAAGTCAATTACCCTTTTTCCATCCCCTTCCTTTTATTCTATGTGTGTCTTTCATTCTGAAGTGAGTCTCTTGTAGGCAGCATATGCAGGGATCTTGTTTTCTTATCCATTCAGCTACTCTATTTTTTGGTTGGAACATTTAATTCTTTTCCATTTGAAGTACTTATTGATAAGAATGCAGTTATTACCATTCTTTATTCCTGTTTTTGATACATGTTTTTTCTTCTTAAAGAAGTCACTCCAACATTTCCTGTAATACTGGCTCAGTGATAATAAATTCCTTTAACTTATTTTTGCCTGGGAAGCCCTTTATCTGTCCTTCAACTCTAAATAATAGCTTTGCTGGATAATGTATTCTTGGTTGTAGATCCTGGTTTTTCATCACATCAAATATTTGTGCCAAACCCTTCTCTCTTGCATGGTTTCTTTTGAGAAATCAGCTGTCAGTCTTATGGGTGCTGTCTTGTAGGTAACTAACTGCTTTTCTTCTTTCTTTGTATTTAACCTTTGGCAATTTAATTATGATGTATCTTGGTATGAGCCTCTTTGGATTCCTCTTTCTTGAAGCTCTCTGAGCTTCCTAGGGTTTTATGTCTATTTTCTTCATCAGGTAAGGGAAGTTTTCCGCCATTATTTCTTCAAATAGCTCTTCAATGTCTTGCTTTCCTTCCGGTACCCCTATGACATGAACATTTTTATATATGATAGTGTCCTATAGGCTCTTTAAATTATTATTATAGTCTTGGCTTCTTTTTTCTTGTCATTCTGATTGAGTGTCCTTGGCTTCCCCATTATCTATATTGGTGGTTCGATCCTCTTCCTTGTGCACTCTGTTTATTCCATTTAATATAATCTTCATCTCAAATATGTTCTTTATTTTTGAGTAGCTCTCTTTTATAATATCCATTTCTATATTTACATTTTTTAGTTCTTTGTTAAAATTCTTTTTGAATTCATCTACACTTCCCCTAACTTCATTGAGCATCTTTATTACCAATGTTTTGAACTCTGCATCTGTTAGGTTGCTTGACTCCATTATTTCTGGACCTCTGTTCTGTTCTCTTGTATGGTTTCTGCTTTTTTGTCTTCCTGTGTTGACTGCCTTTCTATGTCTGTTCCTATGTACTAAACAAAGCTCCTAAGTCTCTTGGTCTTATTAGTATGCCTTTGCATAGATCATGAGGTACTTAAAGTGAAAAAAACATGACTCGGGCTAAGAAAGCTAAATTTGGGAAGGGGACTCCAAATATTTGTCTGAAGTATTTTCAGGGACCAAGTAAATATAAATGGAATTTCATGCATATTTAAGAATATATCGAATGTTCATATATTTGGAATACTTGGAGCTTTATTTTATAATGTCTGTAATTTGTTGGAAAAATAATAAAATGTGCATTCCTGAGAGGGGTTCAGCTGCAAGTCAAGTTTAGTCCCAGCCTGTTCCCCTCTGGGGCCACCTGTTAAGATTTAGCAAGCAATCCGCAGATGTTGTACTTATAGTTGCCTCAAGAAACCACACCAGAAACCGAGGCCAGCTGCCGCCAGCGTGAGTCTTGGCTCTGCTCAGCAAAGAGCACCTGGCTTGCCAAGGATACACTGGGATGTGGCTTGGGTTGGGCCATGAGTTGGGGAAGATGAAGTTTCAGGGAATCCTCTGGGTGAAGTGACCTCTGTTACCCGGTTTGATGATATCTCAACTATGGTACTGTGTCAGCACAATGGGGAAGGGAGGGCCTCAACAGAGGAACAATGAATACCGCTGGCACTTCTGTCCAGGAGTGATCTTGGGCTCTGGTCCTTATTCCAACAACTCAGTGTTCCCCTGTAAGTCCCTGCTGCCCAGCGCAAAGCCAACCCAGTGCTGGTGCTCAGATGTGGCCCTTTTAAGAGGTGTCTGCTGCTGCCATCTGCCACTGCTACTGCCGCAGCCTCTGACCCACTAAGCTGATCAGCACTGAGCAGCCTCACATCTTCATCCTGTCCTACCTCCTCTCATTGCAGGGTGATTTCTTATTTCTATCCCTAGTCATAGGGCTTGTTCATCTAGATCCCAAGGAACTTTCCTTGCTGTTTGCTCCATGTTTCTGTTGCAACTTCAATTTGGTCACAAGAGGGATAAACAAAGCGTCTGTCATCTATGCCATTTCCCCCCTAGAATAGGTTTTAATCTTAATATTTTCTTTTCTAATTCCTGTAATTTTTTCTAATTGATTCTTTAAATCTAGATTATGATTTTGAAAATTAGCAAAATGCTCAGAAATTGTCCATCCTTCATAGAATGTCCACTCTTAGTCCTCTCTGTTTAATTATATTCTCACCAACAAGTAGCAGAACTTCCAGTTTCACTAAAGAACTTTTAAAATTCTTCTTGACTACTCCGTTCATACTCTGGAATAATGAATCCTGTGTATCTTTGATTGCAGAAAAGATCTGGCTTTCTTTTGTATTCATTTGTTTTGCACTAAATATGTTTTTTCTTCCAATCTCATCATTTCCAGAGGGAAGCAAAAAGTTCAATTCAAGAAATCTTATGCAAGTGTCATTATGTCAGTCTAAAGATTATTTTGCAAACAAGCAAACAAATAACAAAGACTTAGTGCTCAATAGGGCATTAAAATTCTTCACAGCACAGCAGCCAGTAATACAAATTGAGTTTCACCCTGTGGAACTGAAAAGTAGCTACTCTCAAAAAGCTGAATTTCAGTGTTAAAAGATGGGAGTTGTCACAGTAGTTCCAACAGGGGATCCTCTTAGCACTTTGCTCTTGTATCATTAGGCTTTAAGAGTCTTCAGTCATCTGGATTCTGTTTCAAATTCTTTAAGAAGTCACATAATTATATGCAGCTAAAGATACATCTGAGATTTATTGAAAGTACAAGAAAAGATGATAGTTCTCTAAGAAAGATTAGGTTCTCCAAAGAAATCTTTGTAATTAGAGATGGATTTGATAATATGATGATTTTTAAATTTCATTGACAGGGTATATTACTCTAGTTTGTATGCTCTGTCACAGAGTTGGTTAGTTTATTTCTGTAGTGCTGCAATGTGAAAATATATCATGTAAGAAACATTTTCTCTTTGAAAGAACAGCTAGCTATTAATTCAAAACAAAATATCTGGGTAAATGCATAGTAGGAAAATATAGGAAAAACAAAAAAATATGAAAAAGGAAGATTAACTTGGGAAAATAATGGAAGAAATTAGGGGAGGGATTTTAATAAATATATACACAAGTAAAACATTAAAAAGTGATTTCTAATCTCTTACTCTGTTGACAGAAAATAAACAGATAGACTGTAGAAAAAACCAATTAATTTTTTTCTTCTTTTTCCTTTTTCCCTAATGGTACGGACTTGCTTGGGAAACAGTATGATGATTGGAACAGTATGTTAACTCTTGTTACCTTTAGATGAATGTTCACTATACACATGCCAGATTCTAGTTTGGATATATAAAAGAAAATTAGCACTATAATTTCTATCATAGCTAAATTCCAACATAACAAAATACAGGAAGTATTAAAGAGGTTCTCAGATTTCCTTCTTCTATGGTGCCCTTATTGTTTTAGTAATTTTTCAAAGCACCCTTAAGACAAAATAAATGCTTAAGATTTCTATTTACTATGTAGTTAAGTACAAAAAATTAACAGTAGTAGTTTGCAGTTGTACAAAGTTGCTGTTGTTGCCCTTGAAAATTAAAAAATATCTTATAGTATACCTTGAATGCAGTGCAGCACACCAGAGTGCCAGTTTGGGAATCACAGGACTAAAATAATTTTGCTCATAAATCATTATTTAAAATTAAAAAAAATAAATAAATCAGGATTTAAAATTTGTTACATTAATTTTTGTTACTTGTAAAGTAGTTCTTAAAACTTTATTTTTCTTTTTTTTTACCTTAATCAGGGATGAAAAGCTGGAAAGTTTTCACTTTCCTTTACATCCTTTTTTTTTTTTTCAGGTATCACCACTTATTCAAATGCACATTATCAGATATTTCTTAGATACTTCATATAATAATTATATTGTTATCACATAAGATATGTTTTTCCATATCTCTCTTTCCTGGATATTTAGAGCTCAGATGGAGTTTCCTCAATTTGATTTAAATTTTATAAGGAAAAAAATGAATCATTTACAAAATTCATTGAATTGAATTTTTTTTTTTTAATTTTTACTTCAGAGGAACGCTTAAATGTTTATGATATAGACAATGGGAAATAAACTTCACATCGTGAAATTGGAATTGCTAAGTATTTACTTTGAAAATATATACTTTACCTACAACATGGGTACAACCTCAACACTAATATTTTATTCTTCTAAAAAATTCAAACCTAGCTGATATCTATGTCAATGTCAACATCATAAAATACAACCTATGGAGATAGGTTGTGCAATATTTAATGTCATTGCCAAGGTAGTACTAATGTTTGTGTATTTATATAAGGCATATATTTACCAATACATTCAAATTTTGTAAAAATCCTAGAAAGGTTCATGAATAAATACAAGTAGGTTCCTATATTATTAAGAATATAATCGACAGTTACTAAACTTTAATGATTTGAAGTAATGATGAATGAAATGTTGGTTAGAGATATTGAGATAGACAACAAAATAAATATATGTATAGATAAACAGACAGACTGTGGTAGAGCATATTACACTTTTCATGGTGAAGTGTATGAAGGAATGTAAGTAGGTAACGATATGTGAGAATGATTCAGATCCTAATCCTGCCTATTAACTAGCTGTGTGATCCTGACCAACTTATTCAATGTAACTTTTTTCAATATCCTCCTGTGTAAAGTGGAGATAATAGTATATTTAATTCTTAGGACTATTACAAAGATTAAATTAGTAGATATATGTAAAAAAGGTAAATTAGTGACTGGAAACTAGTAAGTGCTACAGAAACGTTATTAACATTATTGTCTTAATTGATTTAAAAGATTATAAACTAAAAATTATTATGTACAAAATGTCAAAGATATAGATGTGAACAAGTACACTTACCTTAACTTTAGAAAATAAACAAAATTATAAATTTATTCATTTATATTTAATGTATTTAAAATTTTAAAAGAAGTCTCATATTTTATTTTCCATCTTGACAATTTGAGTAAAATTTGTCTGCCATAGAATGATGTTGGTCACAAATGACATTTTTGCCCTAATGAAGGAAATGTTCAGTGACAGATCTAGCATTTAATTCATAAAAACTATTTTGTAAATTAGTTTCTAACATTTTAAATCACATTCCCCCAAAATTGTACCTGATTTTCAAAATAGTGTAAGAGATTATGGAATATTAGCAGAATCTAAATAATTGTTTTAACTAATTATATAAGAAATGAAATTTTAATAAACAATAATCAGAAAATAGTATTTTCTAGTATTAGTAAGTCTACTTTTTAGCAGGTACTCTGTCAGACTGTTATATATATCAACTCGATCTTCACAAAAAGCACACAAGTACTGTCATTGCTCCATTTACAGTTAAGGAAACATTTACATTTAGTGGTAGATTTGAGATTTGTATTTAAACTGCCTAAAGAGTTTTTTGGATAACCATAATGCTATAATACAAAGATAAACAACAAAATAAAATAAGCAGTATATGTTACAAACCGAAGTTAAAATCTGAACTATGAAGTCTTTCCCTTTCCTGGAGTATACACAATATATTGAACCTAATTTTGTCTTACTATTGGAAAAGATTTTGCATTAAAGAGAGATTGTTTTCTTTTAATTTATGTTTTTAACAATGAATATAGAAAAAACATGGTTATCTTTAGTGTGTGAATTTTAAAACATTCTTCACTTTGTTGTTTTCGATAAGTATTTTGATGAGTATTAAATAATTTTAGAAAAATAGAGAAAGTTTTAAAAAGAATTTATTGAGAAATAATTGGCTTACAATAAACTGGATGTATTTAAAGTGACAGATGTGATATGTTTTGACAAATGTATATATCCATGGAAACATCACACTGATCAAGATAAAAAACATAACTCCCTCCCCAACTCTTCTGATATCATGTAAACATTAATATGCTTTCTGTGACTCCAAATTAGTTTGCATTTCCTAGACATTATGGCTGAAAATGTAGTCTGTCTTGGTGAAATTTCTGTGTGAGCTTGAGAAGAATGTATATTCTGCTGTTGGATGAAGAAGCCTATAGATTTCAATTATATCCAGTTGATTGATGGTGTTTTGTGTTTAATTATATCCTTACTGGGTTTCTGCCAGCTAGATCTGTCCATTTCTGATAGAGATGTTGAAGTCTCCAACACTGATAGTGAATTTAACTATTTCTTTGTGCAGTTATATCAGTTTTTGGCTCACAAAGTTTGACACTCTGTTAAGCACACACACGTTAAGGATTGTTATGTCTTCTTGGAGAATTGAACCCTTTATCTTCATGTAATTTCCTGCTTTATCCCTGATAAAATTCTTGCTTTGAAAGGAAGTCTGTTCTGCCTGAAATTCACATAGCCATTCTTGCTCTCTTTGGATTAGCGTTCAGATAAAATATTTTTCTCTTTACATTTCATCTATATGCGTCATTATATTTAAAGTGAGTTTCTTGCAAACAACATATAGTTGTATCATACTTTTTGATCTATTCTGACAATCTCTCTTTTAATTGGAGCACTGGTGTTTAAAGTGATTATTGATATAGTTGAAATAATGCCTGCCCTAAATCTTACTGTTCTCTTTGGTGCTTTTTTTTTTTTTTTTTGTCTTTTTCTATTTTTTTTTATTTTAATTGAGAATTTTATGAAATTCCATTCTCTGTCCTTTCTTAGAATATTGGTTATATTTTTAAACTTAGTTTAGTAGGTGCCCTAGAGTTTGCAATATACATTTGCAATTAATTCAAGTCCATTTTCAAATTACACTATACTACTTCACCGGTTGTGTATCTTATAACAAAATAATTGTTATTCCTCCCTTGCAATCAATGTGTCATTGCTGTCATTCACTTCACTTATATATACACATATACATGAGCATAAAGGCATATACATAAATATATACATAAACATATATAATCAGATACATTGTATTATTTTGAACAAACTGCTGTCTTTAAACTGTTTAAGAATAAGAAAAATAAAAGTTCTCATTTTACCTTCATTTATTCCCTCTTTGATACTTTTTCTTTCTTTATGTAGACCTAAGATTCTGATTTGTATTATTTTCCTTCTCTCTAAAGAACTTCTTTTAACACTTCCTTCTTGCAAAGCACATTTATTGGCAACTAATTTCCTCGATTTTTCTTTGTATGACAAAGTCCTTATTCCTCAATTTTTAAAGAATAATTTTGCAGGGTATAGAATTCTAGTGGGTGTTTTCTTCTCTCAACACATTAATTTTTTCACTCCACTCTCTTCTTGCTCCCATGGTTTCTGAGAAATCAGATTTAATTTTTATCTTTGTTCTTTAGATAAGGTATTTTTCTCCTTTGGCTTCTTTTGGAAATTTTTTCTTTAGCTTTAACTTTCTTCAGTTTAACAATCATGTGTCGAGGTGTGATTTTCTTTGGCTTTTATCTTACGTGGTATTCTCTGAGCTTCCTGGATCTCTGGCTTGGTGTCTGACATTATTTTAGGGAAACTGTCAGTCATTATTGTTTCAAATGTTTCTACTATTCCTTTTTCTCTTTCTTCTTCTTTTGATCTTCCCGTTATGGATATGTTACACATTTTGTAGTTGCCTTACAGTCCTTGGATATTGTTTTTGTTTGTTTGCTTGTTTTTAGTTTTGTTCGCATGTTTTTCAGTTTTCAAAGTTTTTATGTATGTATCCTAAAGCTCAGAGAATCTTTCTTCAGTTATGTCCATCTACTAGTAAGCCATTGAAGCAGTCTTCTATTGTTATAGCATTTTTGATCTTTAGCATTGTTTTTTTTTTATTGTTATTATTCTTCTTTCTTAGGATTTCCAACTCTCTGTTTACATTTCCCATATGTTCATGCATGTTGTCTACTTTATCCATTAAACTCCTTAGCATATTAATTATAGTTACTTTAAATTCTAGGTCAGATAAGTACAAAAGCTCTGCCATGTCTGTTTCTGATACTTGCTCTGTCTCTTCAAATTGTGTTTTTTGTTTGTTTGTTTTTGCCTTTTAGTGTATCTTGTATTGTTTTCTTAATAGCTGGATATGAATTACTAGATAAAAGAAATTGTTATAAAGAGGCCATTAGTATTGTATTAGTAAATTATGGGAGGAAAGGAAACATTCTACTGTCCTATGATTAGGTCTCAGTCTTTTAGTGAGCCTATATGACTGGACTGTAAACCTCACAAGAGCTTCTTAGATTTTTTTCTCCCTCCTCAGGTGGACAGGATGGCTGCAGAACAGGCTAAAGTTGCATATCCCCTTCTCCCATGTGGACCTGACTGGAATTGGGTCATCCCTTTCTCTAGGTTCTAATAATACCCCAAGCAGGTGAAGCTGTGGTTAAACAGTTTCTCCTGAGAACAAGCCTTTTTAAAGAAGAAAATAGTGCTCTGGTATATATGGCTCCTTTACCCTCCCTCTGCCAGAAGCATGAGGAGATTTTAAAAAAATATTTACTTGGTGCTGTTCTTTGATATTTACTGAGTGATATTTCAAGTTCTTTACATGTGGAACAAGAAAATAGAGGTAGCACTTTTTAAACTTTAAATAAAAAAGGATATATGTTATGCGCTCTTTGGTTGGATTCTTTCAGCTTAGTGTAGTTATTTTTATATTCAGTCATGTTGTTGTTATATCAATACGACATTCCTTTCATTTCTGAATAGTATCCCATTGTACAGATACACTACTGTTTATCCATTTTCCTGCTCATTGGCATTGCATTGTTTCAAGGTTTTGACTATTACAAACAAAGCTGTTATGAATATCCATAGACAACACTTTGTATACACATGCTTTCATTTATTTTGGGAAGATATCTGAAATTTGAATGGGTATATCTTATGGGAAGTGTATTTTTAACCTTTTAATAAACAACCCAACTGTTTTCCAAAGTAGTTTTATTATATTACATATGCCCAAGTCTATAAAAGTTCTAAATCCTCCACATCCTCCCCAATTCTTATTATTGCAAATCTTTTTAAATTTTAGTAATACAACTAAGTATGTAGTGAGTCTTCTTTTTGTTTTAAATTGTATTTCTCTTTTGAGTAAAAATGTTGAGCATGATTTTATGTACTTATGTTTCATTTGTATATCTTCTTTGGGGAAAGGTCTTTTCAAGTATTTTGTCCATTCATTTTCAATTCTTTGGTCTAATTTTTTTTTATTGTAATATTTCTTTTTCTAATTATTATGTTTTAAGAAATATTTAAATATTATTTTTTCAAGTTAAAATATATTTTGCAAATATACCTCCCAATATGTGGCTAGTATTTTTTTTTTTTCACTTAACAATGTTTTTTCAAAGAATAAAAGTTGATTTTGATGAAAGCAAATGTATTAATTCACTGTTTTCTGAATCCGGCTTTCGGGATTATATATCAAACAGATAATTTGAGACAACACAAACAGGAAAGGGGAGGAAGTAAAGATCTGAATTGGCAAAAGAAATAGAGATAAGGCACACACAGAAGAAAAAGGACTACTGTATACATATAACTTTCCTTTACAAGAACTTAGTGGTAACCACACGCAAAAAAAAAAAAAAAAAAAATCTATAACTGAGACACATAACACAAAACAACTGGGAACAGAGGGGTAAACTATAATTTCCCCTCTAAATTAAAATAACAGACAGAAATATAAGGACAAAGAAACAATGGAGACACTGAGCTACCACAAAACGCAAGATAAAATGACTATAGGAAAACCTCATATTTTAATAATCACCCTAAATGTAAATGGACTGACCTCACCAATAAAAAGGCACAGAGTAACAGACTGGATCACAAAACAAAACTCGACCATATGCTGCCTTCGAGACACATCTCAGTTCCAAAGACAAACACAGACTCAAGGTGAAAGGATGGAAAAGGATACTCTAAGCAAATGGCACCCCTAGAAAAGCGAGTGAAACCATACTTATATTTAATGAAATAGAATTCAAGATAAAAAAGATAAAGAGAAACTATGATGGACACTTCACAATAATAAAGGAGACCATACTTCAAGAAGACATAATAGTTATCAATATTTATGCTCCCAATTAGGGAGCACCAAAATATATAAAGCAACTACTAACAGAACTAAAGGGAGAAACTGACAAAAACATAGTTTTAGTAGGAGACCTAAATATCCCACTGTCAGCTATGGATAGATCATCCAAACAAAAAATCGATAAGGAACTATCAACGTTAAATGACACATTAGACCAACGGACATAATTGAAAATTAAAGAGCCCTTCATCCCAAAACACCAGATTATACATTCTTCTCCAGTGCACATGGAACATTCTCAAGGATAGAGCATAGGTATGGACACAAAACTAGCCTCAACAAATTTTAAAAGACTGAAATCATACGAAGTATATTCTCCAACCATAATGTTTTGAACTTCTACATGGTTATTTTATTAACAAATATTGGATTAATTGTATTTTTTGTCCAAAACAATACCTTCTAGGCAAATCACAAATATATTCCTCATATAATTTTAATGTTTATATATTTCAAAACTCATAAATACATTTCAAATTCATGTTGTAGACCTTAGCTCACATTTCTCTGTAATTTTCTCTTTGGCCAGGTATGCATTTTTATTCTATCTATATCAATCAGATAGAGAAAATGCTATCAGGGCTGAGAACTAAACTGCACATGCTCTAGTGGGTGGAGGCCACTGTCAAGATGTAAAGGAGCAGATCTGCTTCAGCAAAATAGTAGGTAAAAATGTTTGGTCAATAATTCTTTAGAAATGTAGTAAACAGAGAAAGGAACTATATAGATCTCTCTCTCTCTCTCTCTCTCTCTCTCTCTCTCTCTCTCTCTCTCTCTCTCTCTCTCTCTCTCTCTCTCTTTCTATCTAACATCTATCAATCTATCATCTATCCATCTATTTTCCTATTTTCCTTTGTGTTGATTCAAGTATTTTATCTCTGGTAGTTAATTCAGTCATTCCTACCTACAAATGAAACATTTTGCTTGGAATATGTGCCAACTATGAACAACGTGGAAGGAAGGAAAGAAGATGAAGAAAAACCTGAAGCTCATAGGGAATGACCTATCTCTCCTTAGTGTGAGTGTCATCCTCTATGACACAATCTGTCTTTGTGTTGGGCTAAAAATTCACAACATTGAGAGACTGACATTTTTATATTATTTAAAATGCCTAGAGACATTTAGAAAGTTTCAGTTCTGAGAATTTATTCTGATAAAGGTCCTTTCCTAAAACACTAAATCTTTTGCCAAGTTCATGACATTTAAACCAAGAAAAAAATCACTGCATAAAACTCTTTTCTTTTGAGATTAATTTTGAAATTCATAACAAGTCAAGATTCATAGTTCAGTTTTGAAATAATATTTTATAGTTATAAATGACACAACTCTTTCCCCCTAAGACTTCAAAACCTTTTTTTTTTTTTTTTTAAGAATAGCATATGAATTGCTGGAAAATTTTTGTCTAATAAAAAGCAAATATTATCTTCACTTTCTCCCTGTGTAGAAACAAAGGTTTAAAAAGTTTGTCTGAGAGTATTTTACAAGTGATAGAAACAGGGAATCAAATTCGTGACTTCTGATGCACTGTTCTAAGTATGAGACTATATCATGTTTTTAAATGACCCATAAGCCTAATACCACTAAAAAAATATTTTTTAATTTAATTTTTTATTTAAGTGCAGCTAGTATATAATGTTATGTTGTTTTATTGGTTTCAGGTGTACGATATAATGATTTGACATTTTTATACCTTACAATGTGATCACCCATTAATTCTAGTAATAACATTCACTATGTAAACTTATCACAATATTATTGCCTTTCTTTCCTTTCTTCTCTTCACCTATCTCCCCGCCCCCTCCCTTCTGAAAACCATCCCTTGGGTCTGTATTTCTATGAATCTATTTTTTTTTTGTTTGATGTATACTTAAATAATACATACATTTTAGCAGTAAAGAAAACACTTTCTATTAGTAATATCGACTTCCTTATATTAGGTTTTATAATTTATGAATTATTTCCATATATTTCATGGCTACAAGGGAGTACTCTCTAACATCCAAGTGTGTTGTATTGTACTTTTCTTCCCACTGCTTGCTGTCTTATTTATGGAAATTCCAAAATCGAATTTGTTTTGTATATATTATAGATATGATTAAAACTGAAAAAAATACTTCAAGACTTTATGAAATTCTAGATTCATTATCTTATTGATTGCTCTTTATATAAATTTTCTTGCTGTTTATAAAGCTTTTAGGAATACATTTTTAAAACAGTTTAGAGATACAAATAAACATTATACATTCTTTCAGAGCATTCTTGAATACATTAATGAATTTGCACTGAGGACACAAAACTTGATTTCTTTACATTAGCTTAACGATTTTCTATTTTTGTTGTAGTTGTCAGCTTTACATATTTTTTATACTCACTTGAAGTAGATAAAAAAGGTTAAGTATATTTTTTATCTCTTGGTAACAAATGTAATCATGTTTATAATGCGCTAAGTAAAATAATGCATATTGAGCATTTTCTCACCAACATACAGAATACTAATTTATGAGCAAACTTCATTATTCATCACTGCTTTATTTTAATTAATATTTTAAAACTAATTTTGACTTATTTTGAGAACTTTTGAAGAAATAATTAGATATCTATAGATAAAACTGTTTAATATTAATTTCTAGGTATATATGTAAAATACAGTTGTGTTTGTTTCATTGCCTAGTATCACATAAATTTCCCTTTCAAATTATGTGAATTGTTACATTTAAACTTTTCTCAGTGCAAGCTGTTTAGTTTGCATTAAGGTAATTTTAATAGAATATCATAGATTTGCGGTGAAATAGTAATATGTTAGATCTCAATGACCACTTACATATTTCATTTAATAATTATAAATGGTAAAGTTATTAAAGCATGCAGCCATTTTCATTTTTCAGTACATCGTATTTTTATTCATTTCTGTGTTACTTCTGTGCACCAATTAAAAAGATACTACAAATCTTCTCATTTCAAAGTTCAATGGGCATCAAAATGCAGTCAGTTGCAGTTTTGAATTAATTATTGCTATTTTTATAATGTATAAAAAAACCTGTGCCAAATTCTGTAACCTTGATCTTACAATCAGTGCCATATCATCTTGCATGAGAGTACCAGATGTTATCAATTTGCAGTTTATACATTTAAATAATATACTAATCTAAAATATGCTCTCATTAAATTAGAAAAAATATGTGATTTCTTAGCTTATCACTATTGAATGATAAAAAGGAACTGATAAGTTATGAATATTATAATAAAATTTTTAATTTAAATTGTTTCTTAACATAGTCCTATATTCCATGGCTCAAATATTTGAGAACCAACATTTACATTTTTCCTAATTTTCCTAATTTTCTTAATTTTCATTAAGATGATACTGAAGAAAAAAAAGAAAGTAAATAAGTTAACTCTGTGATCAAGAAGTAGAAATAAGGTACCTTGAAGAAAGAATTGGGTTTATTGACTTACAATGCTATTCTAAGCTAGTTTATGTCACTTTCTAACTTCAACTTGGACTTTCCTTTTTAGTATTAATAGTCTTTATTGTCATGTTAATTTCAAACTAAGTCACTTCTGAAAATAAAACGAGGGAAGTCTACCAGTTTCCATGCCAGTCTTTGTCAACCATACACACACACACTATGGTCCTCCTCCACCCCAGTATACACACACACGAACACACACACAGAGTTATTTTCTGTACCTATATGTCTATATCTATACCATCTATAGCTATATTATCTGATATATATATATAAAATCTATATTTATCAATCCATATCTGTATGTGTATAAATATTTCCATGCCAACATAAATACTACTGTTGGTTATTCACATCTCAATAGGAGTGAAGCTTATTTGACACATTTGGTTAACTGGCTTTCTTCTCTCATTTCAAAGCAACTGATGATTCAATTAAGTGATCTACAGAATAAATATGGTACTCTTTAGTTCATAGGAACTATATTGTACAAATTCCTGTTATTAATTTGATTTTCTAATGAGAGTTGCGGGCCTGTGGTTGTCATAAACCTCTTGGACTGTGACATCTTACCAGAAGGAGATCTCCCTTGAGAATATGCTCTTAGTTGACTACACTGCAGAGCTACATCAACATGCCAACCACACTTCTGCAGATTACCTGGGCACTTTAAACTGGACTGAAAAATATTTATTGTCTAATCCTTGAAAGCGTGGGAAGTAAGAAATTTAGAGTAGTTGCATATCATTGCTAACAAACAGTCAACTTTCCAATTATAAAAGAATGATTTTCCGTGATCTTCTTAACAGTTTCCTATTTTGCTGTCAAGACAATGCAGTATAAAATACTTTAGGACATGAAAATCTGACAATGTTCCATTACCCCAAGAATTTAGGACCAGACAGACCTACTCAATTTTAGTAAACAGTAATCTCAAAAAAACATACCCCTTGCCTTTCTCTTTGAGACCCAATATTCAAACTCTATTCTTTTTTTTTTTCTTTTCATTCCAAAATGGTGCATTGTGTTAGATCCTAAAGTTTTTCCCCTTTTAAGTTGCTGGACCTACTGATCTGTTGAAGGGAAGTAACTAATGCATTGCTCAGTTGCATGCAGTTTCTCCTAGATATTTGGAGCACTAAATAATTATATTGAAAATATTTAGAAATGCCAGAGTCATTACCATTTAGAAAAGAAAAAAAAAAAAAGGCTAACTGGCTATGATACTGAAGAGTTGGATGATTGGAAAGCTAGAGCAGAAAGCAAAACACTTTGCATGTAACAGCTAGAGGAAAGGGTCCATCCATATGAGAAATATAGTTATGCAGGCTATGGAATACAGAAATATGCTTTAAATTTTTTATTATGAAATTCTGAATTCAAATGAATAATTTTTTAAAATGTAGCAATTTCAGTCCTTTTTTTCAGTAGCTCTCAAAAAATATTCAAGCTCTATGGTATTATTTCTATCACATTGTGTTTATCTATTTATATAGAACTCTGGTTTGCTTATTGGTGTGTAAAGATAATCTATTTCTCTGAATTAAATAGAAATACATTCATTCAAGAGGTATAGAATAGTACATGCATGGTTGTTGGAAAGTAAGTTCAAAAGTATTACTGTACACAGTCTTTTTTCCCTAAAATTATAAAAATGAGGCTAAGAAACTAAATATGCAGAGAAAATAAATCAAGCTATGCTAAGAATTTTTTAAAAATATGATCCTAGAAGGGTGATCTTAAAATGAATACAAAAAAGTACACACAAGTTAAATTCATGACAAATCTCAAACTTAGCTTACTACTTAAATTAGACCTGGTCTCATGAAAGAATTCAATCAAAAATAGAAAAAATAAGAAAGATAAAGTGATAATTCAAAATTATGGAGCTGACTAAAATAAGATGTTAAAATTCATAGTAAATTTCTTTGCTTATTTGGTATTTACCATTCTACCTTTGTTTCCTCCCTTTTGTACATTTTTAGGATTGAGATTCATTTCTACTCAATCTATATCTACTGCTAGATTCAAATCCAATGGTTCAGGCTCAGTATTTCTGATACTTCTTACTTTTATTGATGTTGAATTAATTCACATTTATAAGCACTAACAGTTTTGCAACACAGTTGTTATATTGCTTGCTTAAATGAGAGAAAGAGAAAGATGGTTCAGAACATATAGACCTTGAAGTCCTTCCACCCCAGACTACCAATAAAGTACATTTATATGCTGTTGACCTGTTATTTAAAATTCTATTTTTTCCTTTATAATTATCAATTTTTATTAATTGTATACTATACGTAGGTATATTACCATGGCACAGACTAGCACATTTTGCAGGAAATAAATTCCATCCTCCATTAGAAGAACTGGAGCTGACAGGTATTTTTGGTGGGACAGAAAATTGAGGCTCTGAAAAGTTAACTCTTAATTGTTATATATTAATGCTGGCATCATCGATGAATAATGCCACAGTTTTGTACATTCATTTAAAAATTTAAAGAATGGTATACTGAATTGGTCAAATAATATTTTTTGAATTTTTACACCCAAAGAACAATACATATTTGTGACTTAGGTAGCACCTCCTCATGTACCAAAACACACACAGACACACCCCACAGAAAATGGTGAGTAATGTTTATCTTTGCTTTGAATACATTTATAATTCATAGGATTTACAGGCTTTGTTAACTTCTTTCATTATTATTAAAAATTATTGGGGTGATATTAATAAACAAAATCCAATAAGTTTCAAGTGTACACAGTATATGCACTGCTTTGGATGGTGATAAAAGAAATTTGCAGAGATGAAACAAGCAAATAAAAAGACCATATTAAATTACAACCTAAGTAATCCTATCACCTTCTTTGCTTTATTTTGTTTCAATTACTCTATGATCAGCTGACATAATATATAGTTTATGTATTTTTTTATTTTTTCTTTTCAAAGTAGAATACAAGCTCTGAGAGTGCAGGGGTTCTGTTTGTTCTGTTCACTACTATTTTTCAGTGCCCATAATAGTTCTTGGCACACAATAGAAGCTTAATACAAAATTTTTCAGTGTATAAATAAACTACTTTTATAAATTTTTTCCTTATTTTTAGACACTATAGGAAGTACCATGACTACTATCATTAATGATACATGGTAATTAGCTCCATCAGGATTGTATAAAACCATCAGCTGTTTGTGATATAAAGGTATGTAAACAGAAGTCTTTTTCAAAAGGAACTCTAACAGTTTATCAAGATACATAGAGTTACATGACAGGAGGTGACACTGTTGAAATGTGAATTATAGAGAATAAATGAAAAACGAAATTCAGAAAGGATTGGCAGACTCTCCTAAGGTCCAGAATGCTCATTCCGGTTCTTATTAACTTGTTTTTGTTTTGGTTGGCAGTTTTTAAATCTTTCAATAGATTTTGCTTATTTATTTATAAGGTTTCTAATTGCTCATGGGAGAAAATTCCATACAGAAGCAAATCCCATATGTTTCTTCTACTGATCATTCTTGTGAGAATGATGGTATGTAACATCATTTTTAACTTAGCCAACCATCTTTCACATTCCTTCTTCCTTTGTGAGCCATAGTTATCTGTTCCAATTCCCTGCTACTTTCTCATTGAGTAAGAGTGGATTTGTATAAAATTCCTAGATTGTTCCATGAGAACAGTCTTCATATACAAATTGTTCGAAACTCTTCATTTCCTTTTTTAGAAGTTTCTTCTAAATGGTAATCCTTTCATCTTATTTAGTTGCTGGTGGTGAATCAGTGAAATTATGCAGAAATCAAAGGATTATCAAGATGTAATTAAAAATAGGACACATAGAATCCCATTTTAGGGGTCTGATGGTGAGTCACTGTATTGTGTTGGGAATAGTAAAAATGGGAAAATCTAATAGAATTGGAGTTACACTGGCATCAGCTCTCAGTGAATTGATATTCACATCCATCTTGTCAGCGTTGTTCTTCATTTTCGTTTTCATTTATTAATGCTTTGTAAAAGCAATATATAGCTGGGTGATATTACACATTTCTTCGGTTAAAATGTATATAATATTGAAAAGTACTGAGTTTCAAGTATTAATTTCCATACTACTCATTGTTTTTCCTCTTTACTAAGTCAACTCATTCAAACAATTTTCTGAGCAACTATAGCAGATCAGGCACTAATTAGGTACTGAGTTCTATGTAGGTGGCAAGGGATTAAGAAAATAAAATATAGTAATATGTAATAATACAAAAACTACACAGAGTGATGTATACAGGAATCACTGAAATATTCTTCTAGATTTGGAGGTCATGTCAGAAAAAGTCTTTTTGGTAGTAGGAGGGAGGAAGGTATAGCAAGACCTGAATGACAAGGGTAAACCAGCCTCATCTGGGAAAAGCTTCCTAGGCCGAGATCCCTAAAATAGGAATGAGCTCATGTACATTGGACAATGAAAGGAAGGCAGATGTAGCTATAGTGTGGTGATTACAGTGATCATTGTGGTTATGAGTGAGAGTGGTAAAAGATTATTCGGATGAAGAAATAAGATCCAGATCATGTAAAGCATTGTGGTTTTATTTTTTTTTTAATTCAAGCCTAGAAAATTTTCAGTCTCTTTTTTCTATACATTAAAATGGAATGGTTACAGTTGGCAATTTTAGGATTTCTCTAATCTTGATGTCCTTTTAATTTTAATTAAGGGATTGTTCTGAATAATATCTCTAATAACAAGGTCGATAGGGACCCCAACTCAGAAGGAGACTTTAAATTTATAATATATCATGAGATTATAAAAGAAAAACCTAGAAAAAAATAAGAAAAAACTCCTCAGAGAGAATTAAAGTATCATAAAGTTTAGGTAGACTCTCCTAGTTTTGTCTAATAATACTATTTAAAAAAATACTTCAATTAGGAGAGAAGCCTAGGGAAAAAGAAAGGAGACAGACAGAGGAGGAAGGAGGAAGAAATGGAGGGAGGGAGGGAGGAAAAGAAAGAGAGAAAAAAAAAAAACAAAAAAAAAGAGAGAAAAGAAGAGAAAAAGAAAAAGACACTTTCATTGAGGTGAGACTTGAGACATAAGATATATATAAGAATAGTCTCTCTCTGGACAAGGCAAAACTACTGGGTGCAGTTAGAAGAGTCTTTCTTATACTACATAGGGCAATTTACCTGATCTTTAAAATAATGGGTGAGATAGATATATCAGACTCAATTACTGCCTAGAGGAATTAAAAGAAAAAAATAAAAAACTATTCTATACAGCAGAATGTAGAAATTTCCCTGCAACTGAATCAGAGGTTTCACGATATAAATGTGACTTTGTTTCTGTAACTTTTTATTCCTTCTTAAAACAGTTATTTCTCATTTTGCACATTGCATTCACTGAAAGTTTTTTTACTGTTGACATCCTAACATGTCAATTGGTTTTTTGACTAATTCTCTGAAAATTCTAAATGTTTTGATAGTGATCTAGGTCCATTCTGCTATTTTAAGAACAAAGAAAAATGTTAAATAAAATAAATCTGAAAAATTTCAGAAAACTTCACATCATCAAAGGGTAGGAATAGATGAACCATAACAGTAGATGAAGGAACGATAGGAGTAGATGAAGAAAGATGGAGAGAATTACAACAACTAGACTGACTGGATGACAAATAAAGGTTGTCATATTAGACCACATTAGTTGCTTCAGACTTAGAAAATACCAAATTTTAGACTGGAATAAAATGAAATGATCCCTGGAAAAAAATTAGCATGGCAAATAGCATATAGTAAGTTATCAAAAATTGATATTATTAGCTTTTCAACATTCAGACCTTTTATAGCTCCTGAGTATAACATGTACGCACACTGTAATGTAAACTTTAAATAATAAATTATGTAAAAAATTACCAAATAGTTTTACATAGTCATTTCCACATTGTTCAGTGTTATCTATAACATATTTTTACAAGATTCTAAAGTCTTATTTCAAGTATTTTGGTTTGAGATATGAATACCATTCTGTATAAACTTATATGAGATTCATATTAAACTTTTCCTGTTTTTGTTTATAAATGTATTACTTTAGATGTAAATTTACATATAAATTGAAAAAATAAAACTTTTATGAAAGAGAAATCTCCAGCTATAATTTAATGTTTATCTTCTTGTATTGTATTTAAGCCTAGATAAATCGAAACGAACAATTCTTTCTTAATAGTATATTATAAAACCTCTTAAAAGGATTCATGACAGAAGCTTAACTAATTTAAATTCATTTCTATTTGACCAAATGAAACACACTTAGGGTATTCTGCTCTGTTCTTTTTAAATTATGAGATTCAACCTTGTAGTCTAATATGTTTTTTTTTTCCACATATAAACTATATTTTGAGATCTAAACCTGCTGATTCTAGCTATTCTTTAAACACAACACCTAAATAAAATGAATAATTTCAGGTGGTTTTCTGTCCTTTTATTAGTAAGTTCTTACATGAAAGTGTTAAATGTTAAGTATTTTTAACTTTTTCTAATTATTCTCATTTACGAGTGAAGCCATTTTCACTTGAGGACAAAAATATATTTCAAACTGAAGTAAATACAACCTCAGACATCTCTTTTGCTTTAAAAAATACATTTGAGTGCTTGTATTTGTATAATAATTTAACAGATACTGGGAAAAGAAAAGAAAATTAATGTGAGAGACATGATTAAGGATTCCTGAGAGATTCCTGCAGGGTTTTATATCAAGATTCCTTCTGCTTGGATAAACAATAACTAAGATTCCACATTTATAAGTCATGCCAACTCATTTAGGTTAGATGTGTTCTAGCCCCATTTAGCAATGCTTCAATTTCTACCTCTGGGTATAACTGAAAGAAAAAGAATTGTTTGATAGAATGGACTGGGTTTGATTCTTAGTTTTTTAACCTTTGATTTGTGTGATTTGGGCTGACTTATGAATTCCTTTTGAAACTCAGTTTACTTATGAGTAAAAAAATAGGCGATAACATAAGATTGCCACAAAGATGGGAAACTGTAGGATTGTCTGGTACATATCCACATACAAAGTGTCTTTTAATCTTTTTCTTTCCTTCTCTACTTAGCTATATCCAAGACTATTTTTCTAACTTTTGACCCCAACACTGAGATAATACTGCACCTACACATTATTTTCCTTTTAATGCCTGATCTCATGTTCATATTCCCAATTATGGAATATACTATGACTGTCCACCCAATCTAAGTCAGACCTGAAAATCTTACTTAGTGCCATTTTGACTCCAGCCCCACTATTCATCATTCATGAGGCCATTAGAGTCTATCAATTTTAAACGTTTAATATTTTTGAAATCCCTCTCATCATCTTGCTTATCACTACACATTTAAAATCTCAATATTTGTTTGTCTTAACCCCCATACACTGTTTTTGGCAATCTCACTTTGAATGGCTCTTCTGTCACCAAAGTAAGTTTTTAAAGTATTGCTTGAGGTATAATGTGCACCATAGTTTCTATAGTTAACAATAATGTATTATATATTTGAAAGTTGCTAAGAGAATAGATCTTGAATGTTATCGACACACACAAAAATTGTAACTGTGTGTGATGATTGATGTTAATAGACTTAATGTGATGATTGTTTTGCAACATATACATATATCAAATCATTAAGTGTAAACTTAAGGTGTAAATGTCAAATACAATGTTATATGTCAATCATATTCTTAGTTTGGATTGAGTTGGTGATATGGTGGTTTGATGCTGGTAGTTTTATACACATGCCACCATTTACACTGTCAGAAAATTAAAGATGCATATCTGCTATAGAAAGAACAAAGCAACTGTCGCCCTACTTTTGTTGAATAATAGAATTGGCCACCTTGATCTAAGTTGAAAATCTCCTCTGTGCTATATCTTTCCTGAGAGTGAGTTAAAAAAAAAAAAAGTGAGACATCACTTATAAGACACGACAGTTAAGCTAGATACGAAGAAAACCTCCATTTTGTATGATGTGTCAAATGTAAAAACCATCGGTAAGATAGCATCACATAGTTTGAGAATAGAAGAGATTTTAGAGATTATCCATTTTAATGAACATGTTTTATGGATTAGGAACTTGAAGTTCAGAGAAGACAAAGCCTCTCTCTCTGGAGACATAAAGTTTTAGCCACAGCCTACATTAAGACCCAAGTCTTTGACTCTCTGTCATTTGTTAATCAATGATGCTTTCATGTAGATGGTTTCCTTACAAAGGGATAAGAAATGATATTAGAAAAAATGTTTTCATAGAAAAAAGTCTCGACAGGTGAATATTTTTCAATGATAGAACATAAAGTTTTAGAACATTTTCCTATCTCCTCTAAATATTACGATGGCCACTTCTACTCTTTTAGAATATCTGAAGAGGAAGTGGACAGAGAATATTAAAGCAGGAAGATAGGTAGAAAATGTGGAAAGGGATTTTTTTTTCCCCTAAGAAAGATTATAGCAGTATTCCTTCTCTATATTCTAAATAAGAACTAAGACTTTGACTACAATGAACAGAGAGGTAAATCTGCAAATAATGTTTATTTTAGCTTAAAAGTTATTTGAGAATATCAAGGATCTATTCAATCCTCTTGGAGTGTCTCTAACTATAAATTTAAGCAGAAAACATAGTTGAAATCTTATGTATTTTTACATTTTTAAGGAGAAAAGTCTTTTTAGTTGTTTTTGTTATTGTCTTAATTGAAGTAAATTATTTTTGAGGATTCCTTAATATTTCATTAAAGGAAATAATCACTGAAATTAATATATTTTTATTGTAGAAAATATATCAAATGAAATAAACCCATAGATATTGCTATTTGCGGGGGTTCTATATTCAGTCAATTTGTGTACTTCTGGACATCAGCACAATAATAAAGATGTAACAATCATTTGTTTAATTTATTCTCTCATCGACCTTTTCTTGTGTTAGATGAAGATGAGAAAAAAAGGTACTACTTAATTAATAACCACCTCGTGAATCCTTCTTTTTATTAACATATCTTCTCATAATTAAAATCTTAAAATAGTCATCTAATATTTACTCATATACACAGAATGTTATAAAATAACTTTTAATATTTGGAAAATAATAATGTGAAAATTATTTTATCCAATTATATTAATTATGACATGTTCTTAATGTATTATATTTGTGGGAACATATTTTGGCTAGTTGGGCTAAAACATAATGTATTTATTCCCAGAAAGATAAAGTGTGAACAACATCAGGACACTATTTTTTTATAGGTCCGTAATATCAATACTGCATTGTGTAGGCATAGAAGAGCTATCGAAATATGTAGGCAGGAATAGCAAAAATAGCATTGTGTTATAAGAATATTAGTGTGGCTTTTCTATTTATTAAGGACTAGCAGAAAATGAGAGACACAGAGAGAGATCAAAAAAAGTTTTAAAATTAAAATGTATTTGTTTTTAGGCAATTTGTGTTGGAAGTTATGGAACTTACTAAAAATAGTAGTAAGCAGCTATTTTAAAATGGGTAGGTAGAGACAGAACCACTGATTGGGGTTGGGAATATAGATTTAAGAGCCGTAAAGCCATATATAGGAGAGAAATAGGAAAAGTATGGGGAGGAGAATAAACTGCAGTTTAATGTATGGAGGGAGAAAAATGAGCAAGAATAGAATGTTAAGAAGATGGGAATAGAATAACAAGGGACTAAAAAGAGGGTAGTAAAATAAAATGAATTCCAAAAGAACAAGAGTCTTCAGGCTTTAACAAGCCTTTATATTTTCTTAAAGGATGTGTATATTCAATATTGCTTTACAAATTATTTTTGACTAGCATAATGTCCCTATGTGTTATTTTGATCTATATGTTTGTAAACTATGGAAATTGGATATTATAGTTACTAGAGGATTATTAGCATATTTGGCATTTGGATTATTAGCATATTGATTTTCAGGATGTTTTGCAAGCTATATTAATAAAAGTTGCAAATATGAGAAACAAAATCAAACTAGCTTATATTGGAAGTACTAAAACCCAAATCAATTTATCAGATCATAGCACCCTTAGGTCAATGGGTGGGTTTGCATTTAGACCAACTAAATTTCTATGTTCACATAACTTCCTCCTAACAACTCCAACAGAAAAAAAAAAAAATTCTTGTTTTTAACATCCGTATGTCAATCTTACTATATAATAACTATAATAAAACACAGGAGCTAAAAGAAGACATTTATATCTTACAATTTTGTATGCATAAATTTGAGCAAGGATTTCTGAGTGTATCTCCTAGTCCAAGTGGTGTTAACATGGCTTTGGGTAACATTAAGCTGACTGATCACCTAGTCTGGAAGATCCAAGATGGCTTTATGCATATATCTGTTCCATTTGTGAAGACAGCTAGAAGTGCTAGCTCAAATGTGGTGCTGTCGACTGGGGTGCTTACATGTGAAATATCTATGTAGTTTGAATTTCTTCACAGAATGATGACCTCAGGATAATTCGCCTCATGGCTCTGGAAGGGTAGTGAAGAAGCTGTCAGTCATCTTAAAACCTAGTTCTAAAATTGGCATAGCATAACCTCTGTCATTTTCCATTGGTCAAGCAAGTTACTAAGGCCAGCCTTGCACAGAATGAAAATTAAATTCCACTTCTCGATGTGGGGCATAGCCAAGTATTTGTAACTAACGTTCACCTACTATAGTTGGAAAAATCCTGATTAACTCTGTTTCTTCCTCTGTCATATCTTCACATGAATAGGAAACAAGTGATTTCTTAGCAGATACAAAAGAAAAGAGAAGGAAAAAATGACATATGGAAAACATAAAAATTATAACCAATAAGTATTCTCTATAAAAAGACTGCCTAGGATCATTGTTTAAAAATCAATCTTCTCCCTAAAGACTTTAGTAAATATATTGTTATATGTTTATTAACTTTCCAAAAATTTTAATATGGTAACTTCTTTTTCTTTTTGACATCAACAATCTATATAATTGTATTGTCTAAAATTGAAAACAAATTAGGTTTCTACTTTATCTTAAAGACCAACGTGATTAATTTTAGGTATGTATTTGTCTATTTTCTCGGAAAGAAACAAAATTTCACTGACTTTTTGCAATAATGCTTTAAAATGAAAGGCAATAGTGACATATTTGATTAGAAGTTCATGGATATACATGATTGACCAACCAATGAAAACTATTTCATAAGGACTAAGAATTAATGAGAAAGTAATGGAAATACAATAGTTATGAAGAAAGTGGCACTGTGGATTTGACATTTATAATGGATTAGCTGTTAATTTTTCCTCTTCTATATGTTGCTGTAATAAGATTTGTCAGACTAGTGTACAATATATCTTTCCGCACATTTCTCTTACAGATGATAAATCACTGCATATTATAAGCCAAATTTTCAAATAAAATGAAGAAGAGACTTGCTCCCAGCAATAGATGCACATGAAATAATGACATTCGTATGATTATAACCATGACACCTATCGTTTCCTTTTTTTCTTCAAAAATATTTATATAATCATAGCTAGATTACCAGTTAAATTGTATTTTTTTCTAGTAGTTCCAGTGTATAGCAGGTACTGTTTTTACCTCTTTTTCTTCTTTATTTTTTCTCACCTTTATTCTTATCTACTTTTCTGCATCTTCGCTGCTCACTGAGATGCCTCTCTCTATGTCCCAATCTCTCTCTTTTCTATTCCCTCCTTCTTTCCCTCCTCACCCCTCAATAGCTAGCTCACTAGCTCACTCCCTTTTTCTCACTTTTTTCTGCTTTACTTATGTCATCACGTCTTTTCCTTCTCTTTTGCTGCATTGCCCTCTCCATCTCTATTTCTCTTTTTTTCCTCTCATTTACATTGGTCTATTTATGCCAAAACAAGAGATCCTAATATGATAATTTATAAATAGAACATACTCAGTAGATTCAGTAGACTTTTATTGGGTCAATGTCCATGTAGAATGTAGTCCAACAAAGATAGGATTTGGTGGTTCTACAGTTTATGAGGCTAATGCCAACTGGACCAGAGATACTGCTGGCTTAAGTTCCAATATTTTAAGACAACATATCTTTGACCTTGAGTCAGTAAATGTGACCTGACTTGTCACTGTCTCTGAGTTTAGATATATATCCCTTACCTTCTCCTTCTTTCTACTCCTCACAAAATAAATGTGCAATCCTGGTTACCTAATGTAAAACAGCATAGTTTTTCTACTCATAAAATAATCCCTGTATACTCTGTTGTTACAAACATATGAGTAGGTTATTTTTTCATCTAGTGTAAGCACATTAAGTCTAGATTTCCATAAAAACTATTTGGACTTTCAAGATCAACTCAAACTTGCTCTGCAGACCAGAACTTGGAACTCCACTACAACTATATATGTTTTTCTATGGAGTTCATCAAGAAAACTCCCAAATAACAAAAACAAATATAAAAAACCTGATGTCATTTGTTTATCTAAAATGTTAACATAGTGTATTTAAGTTATATGTATATAATATTTTCCAGTTTCATTAATTTATATATAATATTTTAAGGACACATGTCAATAATGAAAGATAAATTTGTATGGGCGTACATTTATTAAAATGAAGAAATTTTATATCAACCTTTAAATTTAGTCCTACTAAAGCTAAAATTGTTTTTATTTACAAAATTAAAATCAATTACTTCTCACGATTTATAAATTTCATTTATCATAAATAAACATGGTTATATACTAAGTGATTCACTTAGAATATTTCCATATTTAAAAAAGATCAAAATATATAACATTTAAGAACTAAAGTTATATTTTACATATTTGTACCACGTATTTCAGAGAAACTTTAAGATATGTTATTCTGAGATAAAATAAAATAGACGATGTTTTTAAGACAAAGTCAAGAAGGACAAATGAGTGTAGGAGTAGGGAAAGTCTTTCCAACATATTTATTTGCTATTTTTAGATTTTTATAATTTTTTGGACTATTTCCATAGTAGAAAACCAACCTGAGATTTCAAAAATTTAGTCTTGGTAATGAAAACAAAAATTACAGTGAAGTACTTTTAAAAAAACATCATATAATTTACTAACACAATGAAGTCCATGGTGTGATTTATTATAGTGTCCCTAATATAGACTCCTCCAAAGTCATCATTTAGTAGACACAAATCATACAGTATGTCAAATTCATACATTCAAAGTTTGTAGCTCTCTTTGACTCCAGGTGAAAAGTAAAATTTAGAATATTATTTTTACATTTTGAGATATAAAACTCGTTTTTCTAGAAGAATTCACAAATGTTAACCTCACAAATTTTGCAGACACATTTAGGATGTTTTGGTTCCCCTAATGCCTGAGTTGAATAATCATGACTAAGAACAATGGGTTCTGAATGAGTTTGATTAAGGAAGTCAACTGGGAGCATTTTTAAAAACACAGATTCCCCATCTGTCATCCAAGACCAACTAAATTAGAATTGGGGAAGCCAGGGGTGAAGAGGGAGGCTAAGAATTTCTATTTTTAGAAAGTACCCAGGTAAATATCATGATCAGTGAGAATTTGGACCTACTCAGGAAAAAAAAAAAAAGATGCCACTTTTTAGGACAGCTCTCATATGCTAAATACAGTATATTTAGAACAAATGATAAAAATTGAGCCAAAAGATAACACATGAAAACATTAATAGAGAAAACAATAGATCACTTATATTTTCTTCTTAATATATGCTGTATAGTATGTTAGTTCTTAATATAGGTTATTTCAGTAATTACTCAGCTAAACATACACAACAGTAACTATTATTGCTAACATCCCTAAATATTTCATATGAGAAAACTAAAATTTAGAGAGGATAAGTAACTTGCTCAAGATCTCAGAGAAAGTAAGGGGCAGAACATGACTTAACCCCAGATATTCTAACTCCAAAACCTCTACTCTTAACCACTGATCTGCATAATGATATTAGTAAAGGATTTCAGTACATTCTGGAAGTGAATTAGGTTTTTGTGGTGGACCACACTTCTTTGGAATTGGAGATCCTATTGGAACAAGGATGCTTCGGCTCTACTAAAATGTGTCTGTATCTAGGTGATAGAAAGATTATTGGGAAAGCCAACTACCTCTAAAGGTAAGTATGAGGGTAATTTTGGGGAAATAGACAGACATCTGGGTATCTTTGAAGCTACACATGTATTTATTGGCTTGACTTTGAGACTCTTTCCAAACAGAGCCTTATAATATGACCAGTTCTTTGCAAAAGCTCAAGTAGCATGTACGACTTCTAATGAAAACTGTAATTATATTTCATATAGTCAACTATGCTGTCAGGTTTTTTATCTTGCTTCTCTGTTGGATAAAGAAATTTACATCTATATTTATAATGCTCATTAGGTCAGTAGACAAAAGATCAGTAGAAAAAGAAATGACAAAGATATCTTTATGTATGTTTTTACAAAGGTCACCTGAAACAGAAATTTATCAATTAATTTTCTGCAGGCATTCTCTTAATTTCTACTTCTTCCTGAAAATAGTTAATACAGGATTACATCCCCAATCCTAGTAGGTAATATTGTCACACAGCAGCTTTTTAAAACCAGCGAACAACTCTGATTGTCAGGGTAATGGAGAAGGTCTATCCATGAATTATTCAAAGGCTTGTATAATCAGTACAGCATTCAAATTAAACCCCAGAATGTGCAAATTAGGCAATTATTCATAAAAATTATTAACATTTTAATTTTTCAGAGCTCAATGTGACATTTTGCATAGTTTTGCTTAAATATAGCATGGAAAACTGTAATTAGAGCCACAGTACTGGTTCCATACTTAAGTATTGTATGTTTGGATGAGTGCTTATAAATCTATAAGTAATAAAATAAAACAGTAAGAAATAAATAATAGTAATAAAATGGATGATTCTGCTAATGTGAGCATGTGTCTTATTAGTCAAACTTGCCAATCATAATCAATGAACTATTTTAAAACCTGCACTTAATCAGTCGTCCATCACTGGCCCAACTCTTTTTTCTTTTGGAAAATAGTCTATAATGAGATACTATTCCACCTGACAAACAAACAAAATATGTACATTCTTGTATATAGCATATGGTAGACATTCAATTAAAATTAATATATTTATTCACTTGAAAACATTATTATCTGTTAGTTTTTAGTAGTTTAGCAGAGATATAATTAGAGACTGAATTAGGTCAGTAATAGTCCAAATGGAAAAGAGGAGTCGCATTTGGGTTCTAGAAATGACTGACTATGATTTTTCTGGAAGAGGGACATATTAAGAATAGCAGCAGAATTTCTACCTTATTGTACTAGATAGATTATAATACGACTGAACAATTTAGGAAATTCAAGTGATTTGAGTGTACAGAAATGTGGTCTTTACAAGAGATCTGTAAATTTGATTTTGGACAAATGAAGTTTAAGGTATTTAGGGAATTTATTGTGGACATAAGCTCCTGCAGGCTATTGGAAAAGCTGTCGGGTGCTATTTAATGATTAGGGAGAGACATCCAATGTTTTTTAGCAGATTCCTTGTGTGACACTGGATGGAACAGCCCATACTGAAAGGCACAATAAGATAGCAATAATAATGGAAATCTTCAGAGACTCAAGAGGTAAGGGTGAACACAGACGAGCGTCTGATATTTAAGAAAGAGTCTTGAAATCAGGAAGAAAACCAGGAAAAGGTATTATCGTGATTTAAAAAAAAAAGAAAAATGAAGGTTTTAGTTTTCTATTGTATCTGTAATATTACCACAAACTTTCTGCCATAAAAATAACACAAATTTATTTTCTTAAAATTCTATAGATTAGTAAGTCAAAATGGGTCTCACTGAACTAAAATCAGTGTCAGCAAGGGTATGTTCTTTTCCAGAAGCTTTGGGGAGAGGTCTGTTTCATTGCTGTTTCAAGCTCTTTCCAGCCACCTGTTCCCTTCGCTTGTGGTCCCCTCCCTCCATCCTCAAATTCAACAATGTTGCATCTCTCTGAACATTCTCCTGTAGTCCCATCTCCTACTATCCACAACTGGGAAAGGTGTTAGATGATAGTTAATAATACTGTATTGCATATTTGATAATACTAAAGAAAAGTAGATTTTAAAAATTCTCACAAGAAAATAAAATGAACTTATTCTGAATGAACTGGGAAATTTAAATCAAGGTAGGGGTAAAATAAAACTTTTTGTTTATGAATCTCATATATTTATTTACATTATTTTGGAGAGATGTTGTATATAAGAATACAGCATATGAGAAAACCTCCCACTTTAACTGAATACTTTCTAATTGTATACTTTCGAGCAAATGTTTAAAAAAGCATTTTATTTCAAATTAAGACACTGAAATGGGTTAACTTCTTAAAAGAACTTACATCATAGTTTTGATGATATCATTAATTTTCATGTAATATAAAAAGATAATTATATTTCATTTTCCTCTGAAGATTTAACTTGGCAGTGCAGAAGATTTTCATGCTGCAATGTGAGATTAAAATAATTAAAACATCTCATAAAACTTAGTAATTTTTAAAAGGTCTATTTTTAAAAGTATATAATTTGAACTCTAATTTTCTTTTAAAAGTCATTGCTATCATAACTAATTTGAATTGTCTGTCAACATCTAATAGTGGGCAAGGCATGTTTCAGAAAAGTAAAAAATGTGAGTAAAACAAGACTTGCATTCCAGATGCAACTAAAATATGCAGTGTCCATAAATGGCTACACATTTTAAAATGTGTTGATGTATAAATAAATATGCCCTCTATGGCAATTCTTTCTTACTCAAAATGCTCATATTCCAATCTGGGAACAGCTTTATACATATAAGATCATATCTGATGCCAAGGAAAGGCTGAATGTTTTATAATTGAACAGACAGATTGAAAGACAATCTTTGAGCAACATGGAGAAGAAGAGATGTCTTGGCTTGGAATGAAAAGCAATGAAGAGCAATCTTCAGCAGACTCTAACTTCTGAGACCCTGAGAAAGGTAGTTTATCTGTCTCAAATCCCTCATCAGTAAAAATACCAAAAATCGAGCTGACATTATTTCTATGAGCTAATTTTGTGGAAGTATTTTTTAGATATTGTTATTATATAAATGCAAGATATCATATCATATCTGATTATTCTTTTATTGGTATGTTCAACAAAGAAGGAAAGAAACACTGCATGAGACAATTAAAAATATATATATACACAATGCAACCAGAGATCTTGAGTAAGTCCTGTAAATTTTTAGAGCCTTATTTATCTCACTTGTAAGATGAGGATAATGCTATGTGTTTATAAAAAGGTTTTATCATCACAAATTTGACCCCCTTTACCCCGTCTACCTCCCCCCTCTTCCCCATCTCCTACTCTCTGGTAACCACTAGTCTATAGCCCACGTCCATGAGTTTCTGTTTGTCCTGTTCGTATCCCATGGGAGGTAAACACAGTGTAAATGTGTGTGTGTGTGTGTGTGTGTGTGTGTGTGTGTGTGTGTTACTGTTAAAATTTTTTTTAAATTGTGTGGGATACTTAGACATGTTTTTTTTTTTTTTCAATAAGGATAGTAAATGTAAAAAAAAAAAATTAATCCTAGTGAGATCTTAAAATCTATTTAGAGAGCTTTCTTTTGATTTCAACCATTTTATTCCTGTCTTTAAGTCAATTTTCTGTCTAAGACAAAATATCTCACACTTTAGCAGTGAATTTTTTAAAAAGAGAAAGAGTGAGGGGAGGAAGGGAGAAAGAGAGAACCTACAAAGAGCCAAGGCATTAGATATTCAACTTTGTATCTCCAAGGTCTGTCATAGTCTCTGGATTTGGCATATAGCTAATGTTTGGCAAAGATATGTGAAAAGATAATAAAGTTGCTACTTTTACACATGGTTAAAAAAAGTTTTTGTGAAAAGTTAATGAAATATTTTTATATATGTCAGGAAATATAATGCCTTAAATGGGTAGTCATCTCATAAGGGAGTTTTCAGTCCCTTATTTTCCTCTAATTTTATGAAAGTAATGTGTTTAATTTTCTGTTATTAACACTCTTTATTATCAAAATTCAAGCTTAAATTTAAAACCAGCAAGGGAAGACATTGAGTAGGAGAAGCAGGACAAAACCAATGAAAACTTACTCTCTAATTGTACTTTCCAAATTATTTTTCACTCTATTTTTATATTTACCGATTTCTTCTTTCACAAGAGAAAAATGGCTAGAATGTGGCAATAAGAAATAACCATTTTATTCAAGGACTTCAGAATAAGAAGATAAGAATAGTGTTGGAGAAAGGTTACTCTTTCCTTTTTCTTTTTTCTAGAATTTCTACAATCCCAAGTACAAGGAGAAAAGAGAGCTATGTTGCTTAATAAAGGCAATTTTAGGTCTTTTCATTATTTGAGTTAGGGCTGTTCACATACATAATTGTCCATGGGATAATGTACCACCAATAAAGAACCCCATTCGAAGTTACATACAAGTCGAATATGTACATATACTCAGTATTTTTGTGCAACCCCTTAAGTAGAGACTTTACAATAATTCAGAGTAACATCATGTCTTCTAAACAGCTTTGCTAAATTCTCCAACAAGCTTAAGAGTCTCTTGCACTTTGTTAAAGAGGAGTCTTTCAAATTATTAATTTTAATATTATGAATGTTGCTAGCTCAAGTCTAATTTTAACTAGCCCAGTCAAGTCATGAAATATTTTCTTGTCAATAAACTTTAAAAGTGCTTAATATGGAACAGTAAACAACACACTTAAGTTTACTTCTCAAAATTCTATATTCATAATGAAACATAGCCCAGATATGGATTAAAAATAACTCTGAAGAGACCATTTATGAAATCTGATACATAACATGAATTTGATGAAATAACTCAATATTTCATAGTAATCACACATTAACTTGTGACAGAAATGCCTCTGCAAAACTTGCTCAATCAGTGCACCTGGGTACCCTAAGAATAGCTTGTCTTCTCAGAAAGTGTGATAAAATAGGTCAGTTGGGAGGGATAACTTACAGAGACACTTGAGGCCACCACTGAGGTAGGGTTGCTGTCAGGCTGTGACATCTGTGAGTCTCTGTGAAAGCACTAAGAGAGGCTGTACAATTTTCTTACAAAACAACAAAATAAAAAGTCACTCCAGCTATAAGACCATGTCTTATTTTATAAGGACAAAAGCCCCAATTCCTGTACCATTTTGATTGCATCTGATGTTTGAGCCATTCATATTTACCTAGATAAAAAAATATGTGTATGAATGACAAATTAACAGATTTGTTCTGGATTTACTAAAAAAAAATGTGTGGAAAAATTTATATTAATTCATTTTTAAATGCTTCTTATGTGCTCACCTATAATTAGCCATACCTAATTTTATAACTGCTATCCAAGCATTAGAAATCAAAACCTCACAGTGTCAGTTCTTTGGATTTTTTTTTGGCTGTCACTTTAAACACTCCTAAATACTATTGGAAGGATAATGCCACAAGTATTAGAAGATGATATTTTAAGGATCTTATTATGGTCTTTAAAGGTTTGAGTAAAGGAAAAAGACCTATATAGAGGTTAAGTGCCAAAATGAGAATGAAATAATACATATGTGATTAATTTATTAACACAAACATAATTTGCTAGATATAGAGTATACTACGAATAGCAAGTTAGATAATTTGGCCCTTCTTATTTAATAAAGAAGAAAGATAAACAAGAAATCTCAAGAAAGTGTAATAAGTGCTATGATAATGAAACATCATTGGAACACTTGTCAAGAAAATCTGTATTTGGAAAAGGCTTCTCAAAAGAGGTACCGACTAGAGTAATAGTAAATGGATGGATAAATAAAAGTCAAATAGAAGGTGGAGTTTTCATTTAAGGTAAGTTTCCAAGAACAGCAGACTGCATTTGGCAAAATTAATTAGTGAGAGAATATATAGTATTCAAAGAATTGAAACCCAAATGACTTTGAAGATGGCCAAGGTAGAGGATGTAACTGGAGAGTGGTGAGAGAAGCTGAACTGGAAACCAGGGGCTAGATATTGAAAGGTACCTTAAGCCAAGACAGGAAATGTTTATGCAGTCAAAATAGTAAGGGGTCACTGTCTGGCTTTAAGCATGGTGTGGCATTTCTTCATTGTTGTTTTAGAAGAATCACACTGATTTCAGTTTGCAGAATGTTGGAAGGAAACTGACAATAACAAAGAGGTCAGTGAGTTAGGGATGATTGTTTATTAGATTAAAAAGAAGAAATTGGAAAAAAAGAGGTTTCTTTTTTTCATTTTCAGTAAGTAATATTTAAGACATGGAAATGACAGCACGGTGATTAAACATATGGGAATGGTGCAATAATAAAGAGGGGGAACCAATGTCAACAATATTTTTCTGGCCAGAACAGCTGGGGGCAATGAAATGTCTTTTGTATAATTTGGCAAAGGAAAAAAGCAGGAGAAACTAATATGAGGGACAAGATAATGAATTCAGCTGTGGATATGACAAACTAAGCTATTTGTGAGATACCAAAATGCATACATGCATAGCTGTTTAAGGAAGGAGCTATGAATCCAGATGACCAGAAGTCATCAGCATATAATTGCTACTTAAATATGTGGGAATTAATAAGTCCTTGAGAGCAAATGTATAGTTGAGAAGAGAAATAGTGTCTAGAAATAGTATTATAGTACACTAAGGCTTGCTTATAGGAATAAAAGAATACAAGACATCTTCCTGAAAAGGAAGACTGAGATGGAGCAAAGGCAGAAGAAAAACCAAGACAGTGTGTTGTCATGTCTACCATTACACTAAAAACAAGTGAATGACTTTTAACTATTCTGGTTACTGTTATGCGATCTACGAAAGGTCTGAGAGGCCCTGGATATTAATAATAAGAATCATAAATGACTTTTCTGGGAGGAATTTTTAATAGAGTGGCAAATGAAGAGATCTTGCAGAAAGTTACAGAGTGACTTTGAGTTAAATAAGTAGAGGTGGTAAAAAAAAATTTTTTTTAATTGATTATGAGGCATGTGTTACAGGTGGCATTCCTCAAGAAGCAGACATTGAGAAGGAACTTCTCAGGATTTTTGTTAGAGAGTGTACTTGGTATTAACGTCTGTGTAAAGAAGGGCAGGGTGAGAAGAATTGGGTAGAAGTGGAACTATGATGCGATATTGGCTACAACCTCAACCAAATCCAGGAAGAGACAAAATGGCTCAACATTGGGCTAAAATGGCTGGATTTTTATACCCTTCCTTGATGAGTCATTTGTTGTAGGTTGTATCAAGAAAAGGGTAACTTTGGAAAGGTAGTTCTTTCTGTACAGTTGAGGCAATTCCTAGAGGGTTGTCAACAGCACTCTTAGTGACTAGACAATAAGTGTTCCTTAATGGGGGATCTGGGTGTTCATCATTCTAGCAACAGACTCAATCTCTGGCCTTGTTTAAACTTCCTTCTTGGGAGCAAATTTTGTATTTGATCCTGAAATTATTTCTTCCATTTTATCGTATATTGACCTAGTTTCACCCTACTTTACATATTGGTGGATCTGCCAGAATCCAGCTCCTGTCAAAGATAAACGAAGGCAG
Source organism: Rousettus aegyptiacus (assembly GCF_014176215.1). Lineage (NCBI taxonomy): Eukaryota > Metazoa > Chordata > Mammalia > Chiroptera > Pteropodidae > Rousettus > Rousettus aegyptiacus. The sequence continues at coordinate 31,851,721 of NW_023416286.1, forward strand.
ACATTAGGTATACAGTGAAAACAGATTTCATTCTATAACTCAGTGGTCCTCGACCTTTTTGGCACCAGGGATTGGTACTCCTATGAGAATCTAATGCTTGATTTGAAGTGGAGCTGAGGCGGTGACACACTGCGGAGCGGCTGTAAATGCAGAAGAAGCTCCACTTGTTCACCTGCTGCTCATCTCCAGCCGTGCAGCTCTGTTCCCAACAGGCCACAGACTGGTACCAGTCCATAGCCTGGGGGTTGAGGACCCCTGCTATAACTGACAGTGCTAAAGTGACTAAATATCCTAAAGGGAGAATGAGGAAGTTGGGGTGAGGAGTGGACTCAAGTGGGAAATTACAAAGGGTTGGTCAGTGTAAATGTGATTTGTCCAGCTGTGTCTGCTAGGTGACAATGATCAAAGTTAGGAATTTACTCTGCCACAGAGACTGGGAGATAGAGGTCCTCTACTTCCTGACTCCATTTTAGGTCTTGACAAAGACACTCCTGAGTTGTGGGAGACAAATATACATCTCAAATTGACTCCACTAGAAGTAAAATTCTTTTATATCTCTAAGCTTTTCCAGACTAGAACTCAAAACAGGGCAGGGTTGTCCAAGGGATGCAGCCTTAGGCTGATGGACACCACCTTAGAGTGTGGTTAGTTTCTTAGTGCAGACATTTGAATAGAATATTCATACTGGGTGTTTCCAGTTCTCACTAATAAGTACTTTTAGGCCCAGTATAATTCCAGAGCTATTTTCAAAGGGTAGATAATTCTCCCCTAAAGATGACATTAATTGCTTTAGATCACCAGGGGTCTGTGTTCTCTCTTGGGGCTTGCCATAAATTCTACACTGCAGCTTTTCCATCCATGCTTCTTTTAATTCCAAAGTGTCTCCTGGGTCAAAATACACAAGTGTCAGGTCAGCTTGCATGTCAGGCTGCTTCTGCATGACCTTGTGCCGGATCCCATAGCAAAAGTTAGTAGCCTTTTTTTTTTTCCCGGGACACAGGTCAAAAGGATATTCCCAAGTGTGGGATATATAACTTCCATAACCCGATAAAGCATACTGGTCATTACACTTCCTTCTCTATGTTAAGAAATGCAAGATGCAATACAATCCTTTGTCCTTTACTTTGTATGATATGTTCATTCTGATCTTTGGACTCCTGAAATATTTGCTGATATGAAAGGCCTCTGAAATTTGAATTTTATCTTTCACCCTCTTCTGGTGTCCATGTTCTTAGCAATTCATCTAACACGATAGATACTTCTTGATCATCTGGTCCATTTAGCATGATGTCTTTGTTATAGTGTAGCAATATAGATGTTGCGTAGGATGCCCAGATGACCCATATCTCTTTGGACTATATTATGACAGAGAATGGGAGAGTTAACATAGCCCCAGCCAAGAACTATAAATGTGTATGTTTATTTATGCTTAGTGAATGTGAACTGTTTCTGATTCTCTTTCCTGGTCAGAATATAAAAGAATATATTCACCAAAGCTATAATCATTTACCATGTACCTGATTCTGAGGCAATCAGCTCTAGGAAAGACATTGCATCTGACACCACAGCTGCAGAGATCTACTGTCTTTTTTAGATATTTAGAAGGGAAGAAGATAGTATAAAAGTCAGTGTTTCCTTTGTAATAAAGATCAACGTATATAGTTTTCATACTTTTGTAAATTCAGGGAGCTCTCAACTTTCGAGTCATTTGCCATAAGAGAAAGAGGCAGGAAAAATTCGAAGTTTTGAAGAGAGTTGGGGTTGTTTTGTAACAGATCCTGTGGAGGCTAGAAAATAGAAGTAGAAGAAACAACATCGAGAGCTCAGTTGAAACTGGCAAACAAAAATTCGTAGTGGCACCAATTATCTGGCTGTATAATTATTTCCAGTAGTGTTCACACCTGGAGATAAGCACTGAAAATTCTGGTAGAATAAGAGTACATTGAAGTAAAAGACCAGAGGACACTGCTAAGAGAATAATTAATTTACTTAATACTGAATAGCTATATGTAATACTTGAATTATTAGAATTTAAAATAGATTTCCTTTATAAACTTTTAAAAATCTCAGATCATCTAAGGTATAAAAACCTTAATTGTTCTAGAACTAATTTTGGTTCATGTAATTCAAGGTAAAATAAGTATAATATTAGTATTAAAGAGACAGATTTCCTGTTTTTATTCACATGTACTGCCAGTAGCCTGATCACCATTTGTCCCTGCTTATAGCAATCTAAATATTGAAAGGAAAACCAATAAACACTTTCTGAGTGTCTTCAATATATAGAGTATATATTACTTTTAATTTATCTTATATATTGGACAAAGTTTAATTCTTCTGCTCATATCTTATATTTATGATAAAGTGGTAGTCTATTAATTTTAAGATTATAGATAAATAAAAATTATCTTGTCCATTCTACAGTATGAGTAGGAACATAGTTAAATCAGTAGATAATTTTGTTTTGTTTTGGTTTGGTTTGTTTTCTTTTTGGCTACTTTTAGAGTTACTGACAGAGATGAAACAGTCATTTTAAACACCTCTTGATTTGTTCGTGACACTTGAAAAATCTTCCTTTTCAAACTAAGTTTTCCTTCCCCGTTAGGTAATAAAACTAAATATACACTATTGGCAAGAGAATAATATTTTAGAATAGATTTTTTTCATAAGTGGAGATAAAATGAAACATATTGTAAAAGTAAATAAGTTGATGACTTATCACTAAGTATAAACAAATTTGTTGATTCTTTTATTCATTTACAAATTATAGTCACCAGAAATGTTTGAAATGTAAAATATATCTGTGAATATATAACAATATGAAAACACTGTAGCAATTATCTTTACTGATTTCAAGTAATACTATGCGATAAAAATTATATTTGAAATGACATAACATAAATCTGTTGGTGACGTGCTTAGGCAATGGTTTGCAAAAAAAACATTAGAAGCATATAATTATCAGAAGAGATTAATTATTATAACTATTATAAACATTTAAAATACATATGAAAATATAGACCTGATTTATTCATTTTTGTTTTGATTTGTTTTTGTTTGCTTGTTTTAACTGTTTTTTTAATATTTTAAAACCTGCCCTATTACCCCTAGTTTCATTATCTCTAATAAAAAAAAAAGTATCAGTTTAAACTAAAATGATATAATACAAACTCCTTTATTTTGCAAAGCAATCATTATCTGATTGAAAAGTATACACTTAGTGCCTGTTACTTTTTTAGGCCATTAGTAGGATTATTAATATACTAATTCTACACAGAAGAAAATAGCTTTATTTTAAACAATTATTACACTGTTGAATAAAGGAAACAAAGCTGGTGTTCTTAAATTACTAAATGTCTTCTAACAACTACTATGTTTGGATAATTCTGGCATATACTTTAACCTCTTACCCTGGCCAGATTATAAATTCTCAAAAGGAGAAAGAGTATCTGGTTATACTTACTAATGAACCTCCTCTATCTAGTACACATGACACATAATTGGTATCTAAAAATAGTTTTTGAATGAAATAATAAATGGACCAAAAGTTACACCATTGGGAGTTATAAAAAGAAAGCACATTCTAGGTAAAACTTGCAGCAGGAGGGTTTACTTGGTAGTAGGATGCTTGAGATGTGTATTGAGATGATAAAGAGACTATCTTGACAAGAAGCTAATGGAATCTATTAAAGGAAAAATGAACAATTAACTTCATTCATTCATTTAGCCTTGAAAGACTTTGAGGTTTAGAGACATTAAAGATTTTGCCCAAGGTCAAGCAATGACTAAGTGGCAAAATAAGGACTGTCAGAGTTGTCTGGGGGGAAAAAAAAAAAAAAAAAAAAATTCTGGGCTCTTCACTAAATGGGCAAGCAGAAAGATCACAGAGATGCTAATCAAGAAAACCTGGTTGCCTGCCTAATTCTCTCACTAATTATTACCTACTGCCTCAGGCAAGTTAGTCATTACCTTCTTCCATTTCTTCATCTTTCATTTGGAGTTAAAAGAGGACTATCCCACACCCTCCCCAGGAGTGTGTGAGACTCAAGAGTCACAAAAAAATGTTAGAACTATATTACACATGTTGATATCACAGTCACTACTGTTAAGTTTGAGTGAGGAAATTACTCCCTAAATATAGATAACTGGTATCTTAAGTAACCTGAGGGTATTATAACTCTTTATGACCTACTTAATTCCAATTGAAGAACAAATAAAGGCACATATATCTTAATAATTAAATTTAAAATGGTCAAAAATCAACTTGCTAGCCTTGCAGCATTCCTCTCCAGCCAGAACCCTGTCCCTAAAATTGACCACTGAGATGCAGGTTTTGAGCCTTGATTACCAGTCCTGCCTTCCTCCAACCTTATTGTGAATTCTATTTTAAAGCAAATTAGCATACTTTCTTTTGAGCTGGGTTCTTTTAATAAACCTGGAAGATTCTAATGCCATTAAACTTTCAAATGGAAGGGTCAGAGAATAATAGCTTTTTCTTCAACATGCCCCTTGTCTTTCATGTAGGGTTTTCTAGCCATTCCCCAGGAAAAAACTCTATAAGTCAAAGCAATGTAATGAACAATTTTAATTTTTAAGGCATAGCCTTTCCTGTTGCACTATTTAGTCAAATAAATGTTTACCCACTAGTTATTTCATTTAACTGGAAGTTAGTTATCTAGGACATATAGAAGGGGTTTCCAAAGTGATGTTTCTGCTGCCTACTCAGAGAATGTGCTGACAAATTTAAACGTGAGGTTTCCTCACTAATTAGACGTTATATCACATTCAGGTACCACAGTAATGGAAATATTTCATTTCTGATTTGAATTGTCATTCTTGTCCAGTATCCATTCCTCCTTTTTTCTGGTTATACTACACTGATTTTCCTATGAAGAAAAACATCCTTGTATCAAATAGAGTTCTATGCAGGAAAATGAAAACACTAGTGATATTTTAATAAGAAGTGTAGTTTATACAGGAAAATTAGTGCTTGTAAAGTTATTGGAAGGGCTAGAGGAACTGGAGTCAGGAGGACTCCACTAATACAACTGAGACCAAGCATAAAGCTATAGTTGTGGTCCAAGAATCAGAATGTCACATAAACAACAACTCCTGTCAACTTAGGCTGCTGACAAAACAATGAGTGTTCAGTAAAACTACCACAGTTGCCTTCTTGTCATTTGAGGTTCCAAACCTCTTAGAAAAACAAAGAAACAAACAAACAAACAAAGCAGAAAGATGTTTTTCTTTCACCTAACATCCATCCTGAAAATCTCACTCTAGTTCATATAAATGGCAGGATCTTATTTGCATTGTGAAATTTAGCTACAAGAGAGTTTAGTAATATAGTTTTTAGTTAATCTGTCACTTATGTACACAAAAGTTCAATTGAGATATGGAATGAATGCAAACTTCCCATTAAATTTATTTATTCTATTCTTTGGGAACTCTCCTTTTGGTAAATCAATATCCCCACCCATACCCATTCATCAACACTTTTAAATAATAAAAATAAATTGAGAACATCAAAAGAATATTCTCCTACTATATACAATTTTGTGCCTAAAGGAAGAGCCTCAATAATATCTATCACTGTATCCCTCTTTGAATAACATTTCTCCTCCTCTTACAGTCAATATCTCTGATCAATTTGCTGTAATCCAAATAAGAAATTGTAAAGAAAATCAACACCAACATATGTTTATAAAACATAAAGAAGAAAAAAAGGAAAAGAAATACATGCATCACAGAGCTGGAAAGGAAATATGGGTAGCTACAGTTTTGTTTGTTTTAACTAGACACTAGATGATGGTTAGCTGTTATAGATTCCTTTCTCCTTTATCTATTCCATTTTCCTTTTAATTATAGTCAGTACTTAAGTTGTTTGGGAATCTGGAATTGATGAGAGTGAACCCAATCTTCATTTCTAATGACTCTAAACCATTGTTAAACTTTCCTATACAGGATTTCATGTTGGTTATTTTAACTCTCTCTGTATACATTTTGTAGAAGTTATCCCATTTTCCTTAATAATAAAAGTCAGCTACTACAAGTAGCTATAGCTTCCAGGGTTACTTTAGAGGCATGAGGAATGCAAAATAGCCAAGTGGCATTTTTTTTAAATTACAAAATATAGCTAAAGCTTACATACAATAATTTAGTTTTAGGTGTACATCTTAGTTATTCAACATTTATATATGCAACATTTATATATCCATTTGACATTGTACAATGCTATCACAATATTATTGACTATATTCCCTACGCTATACACTACATTCCTATGACTTATTTGTTTTATACCTGGAAGTTTGAACCTATTATTTCCCTTAAGAAGTACAAATTAGTAGTTACAAAACAGTCATGGGGATGTAAAGTAAAGCATAAGGAATATAGTCAATAATATTGTAATAACTATATATAGTTCCAGGTGGGTAGCACACTAGTCGGGGGAATCATTTCACATATTATGTAAATGTGTAACCACTATGCTGAACACCTGAAACATATGAAATAATATTGAATGTCAACTGTAACTGAAAAATCAAAAAAAGGAGGGAATCTTGAGTGGCATTTTTAACCTCTGGTTCAATTGAATTATTATTCAATCTCTTGGTGGAAGCATTTATTCCTTGGATACGAAGAACTCCAAATTAGCAAAATCCAAAATTATAGGGGATAGAAGAGAATAATTTTCTGAGCATAATTAGCTATCCTTAGAGAGATGTGGTTCTCATACATCCAAACCTTGATTGCCAGTGAAATGGAGCTATGGGAGACACTGAAAGTATATATGATTTGGAATGCATTCTGCAACCTGAGGAACAGGATTCAAAGACCACAGGGTGGTATCTGCCAACAGGGGCCATAATTGTGCCTTCAATAGTCTGTTCCAAAATTCCATAAGGACAGTTATTTCAGGGTGATAAGTTATGGTGAAACACTAGTTAGCTACTGTTTCATTTCTTTAATATAGCATGATGCTCTTGCTCAAAAATATTGTGTGGGATATCGTAGGAGTGCATATTGACTTTTATTAGTCCTTGGATTATATTTCTGGATAAAGCAAGTAGACAGGAGAAGCAAATTGATATCCAGAATAAGTGACAATTTTAGTAAAAACAAATCATTGTCACCAACATAAGGAAAGTAATTTAATATAATCAAACTGACAGTAGATCATTGGAGAATATCTCTAGAAAAATGGTATTGTCTTGGGGATCAACTTCAGCTCTATTGCTGGCAGATTGGGTATAGCATTAAAAGAATTAGATAAGTTTTAGATTGGAAAGTCCAAATTTTTGTATAATGTCTATCAACCCTGTCACAGTGGTTATTTAGTTTATTTATAAATCTATTTGACCAAGACTGCATTTGACTACAGGAATATTCACAAAATGAGTCGTTTTCACCCACTTCATTATTGAGTCCCCTCCATAACAGGTGCTGTTTGATTAGAATTCACATATAACATAAAAATTCTCAGAGTCTGGCCCATTTAGGGAACCAATTGACACATAGCTTACCCAGGCCTCCTGTTACCGTACTTCTAAATCTTATCCTTCCGAATTTCTGATCATTTAGTCATACTGTTAGTTACTAACAATGAATCAATGTACTTTCATATCTTTGTATATTTCCTTTCCAGGTAATGACCATAAGAGATTCTATCCACTGGGAAGATTTTTCTTCCAGACAGAATCTATTCTAGGCGGGTTGCACTGTTAGCCATTGGATATCCTCTAGTACTTGTATATTGTTTGTAAATCAAGTTTGTACTCTATCTTCCATATTTAGTTCACATAAATATGCTGTTACTGGTGTGGGTTTAAGGTGTCTGAAGAGACAAGTGAGCACATCAGGAGGAAGTACATTGGGAATGTGAGCCATGTATCTATGTAACTCACTTATTCCTTCATATATGTATATCATTTCTACTTCGTCAAATAGTGCTTCAGTGCACAATAATTTTGTGGTTTGTGTGTCAATTGTCACTTAATCAATGACAGACAAAATAACTTGGTGTCTCACTCTCCAGCATTCATCTTCCAGGGTCTAATAGGAAGGAAACATTGGTTTTCATGAAAGAAATAATTATTTGTCAAAGAGAGCATGAGTTTGATCTAAATCTTTGGGGATCCATGTTCTAATTATCTTAAAAGAGAGTAACGCATCTGTAGCACAAATTCTATCTGTATTGAACTTGTCAAGAAATAAATAGCATAGGTGCAAACTGGAAATGCCAAAGAACCCCCTCTTGCTTTGAGTTCCACTAAAATGTTTGGTAATGGGATTGAGGAAAATAGTCATATGCAGGATATTTTGCCTCTAAAATACAAAGAGTTTTCACTCCTGGAATTAGGCTTTTTACTTGTCTTACTGAAGCATGTTGGGATCTTACCCTTTAGTTGCAGATTGTGAAAAGTACATCACTTTAATTTTCAATTTGGAGAGAATATCATACAGACTACTGGCTCCTCAAAATTTCACCAATGTTGCATGGCCCTGCAATTGTGTTATATCTCCTACCCTCTATAATATATTTCTCTAATCAAGCATCTAAGATCCATTTTTTTCTCACTTGTAACATTTTATCCTGGTTGCAAAATCCATACACTGAAATCTATGAAGTAGCCCAATATGAGGTTAGGACCCCAGCAGAATAAATTGTGTCAAGAGCTAGAGAGTACATAGTGCCCAGAAATAAGACACTGAACATGTCCTGCCCTCCCTGCCAGAAGCTGTTTTTATTGTCCTCCTCCCATTTCCCTCCGTTCTCTCTGATAGAGTAGAAAATAAGAGTGTTTTCCCCTCCAAAGTTGCTTCATACGAAGCTTAAGTAGTTGTGTTAATTTGCTCCAGTATTTGGAAATCCAATTGTATTTGGAGTCATCATTTATTTTTAAAGTATATTATCAAACTTTCCACGATGTGCCACCACCTACTAAGTACTGAGTGAGTTTGTAGTCATTTAGTTCTGAAAATGGGAATGAGATAGAGATAGAAATTACCACATCATTATTTTTTAATGGTTTAGGATTTTCTCTATAATTCTTCCAGGATCCAGTATTACGTTTGGTCTAACATGTTGGTAAGAATTTCATTCACAGAGGTTTACACTTGATTCTTGATTCTGTAATAGACCTCACTTTGAAGTTCAGAGAGCAAATGTGGGATTCTTTCAGTTGCCAAAAAAAAAAAAATGTTAAATGTAAATATATATTCAAGAACTGGGGAAATACCCACAAGGAATATTCTTACTACTACCTGTGGATAACAGAATCAGTACAAAACAAAATTTATCACCTAATCTCTATTATTTCATATTTTCACCATTGAATCACAGTCATGTTTTGGGTTCCATGGTTAAATTAGCTTATAGACTCTGTCTAATAATCTCTTAAATTTCTGCTTATGTTTTCCCCAGAATATAGTTTCCCTGCTAAATTGCTGCATATTCAGTTATTGAAAATCAAGAAGAAAATGTACAGTAATTTTATTTGTGGCAGCATGTCAGGGCCTTCCTCATTTGTCTACAGACTCCTTTATTCAAGTATTGTAGGTCTGTAAGTTTGCAAAGTTGAGAACTGAGTAAAGTGATTCTCCATCTCTCCATGATAGTGCCTAAAGTCAGATTACTCTTCTTCAAATCTGAAGGCTTTTAAAATAATTTATTTTCATTATTTCCATTTTATAATTATTATAAGGTTTTTGAGGATGCAAATCAAACAATTACAGCCCAAGGCTGCTCTCAATCAAAGTGTAGTAGTTAAAACTCTGGCCCAAACTGTCTTGGATAGTTAAGCATCAACATTTGACTATTACTACTTTGGGATCTCATATAAATAAAATATGTGTATAATAAAATATATACAAAATATGCATTAGAATATAGGTATAAATGAATGAAAATAAACTATTTTATATTTCTATTCATATTTGCCTAAAAATGTTTTCTTAAAATAGAATTAAAATGTATTTGATATTTATAGAATTGAGTAAATTATAGCAATGTCAAAAGGGACAAGAAGTAGAAATTAAAATTACTCTGTTGTAAGACACCTCCACTGTATATGGTATATTTCAAATTGTAAAGCAACAACCAAAATTTTTTTTTTAAATTATCATTAATGTGCTGAGAGAAGTTAAAATGCAATCATATAAAAATGTTTAATTAAAACCAGAGAAGTCAGCAAAAAAGGGGAAAACACAAAACAAACTAATGAATAGAAAAGTTAAGAACATTGTGTGTATTAATCTCAGTATATAAATAATCATGTTAAATGTGAATAGTCTAAATACAGTAATTAAAAGGAGGAGATTCTCATGAAGAATAAAAATAACAAGGCCCAAACAGATGCTGTCTATAAGAAACCCATTTTAAATATACACTATTGGAAAAATACTAAGGGATGGAGATTGATACTATGTAATATTAATCAAAAGAAAACTGCAGTAGCTATATTAATTCCAAACAATTAATTCCCATGTTAACAATTCCAAGGCTAACAATTCTGATAGTCCTATATATGTACACTGGAATTGAATGGTTAAGTAAATAGATGATGGATGGCAGAAACCAGTTGTTTCACTGTTGAAGTAGGAGTTTACAGATAAGCAAGAGGAGGAGATTAGAATGATCCATATGGTAATGGATTAGACTTGGAGATATTAGTATGAACCAATGTTTAGCTTAATACATAGATTGTCATATATAGAAATAATTATAGCTATGAGTATATACCAGAGTTAGTTTACACATTTATTTTCTTTCATTTATCAGCTGGGATGATCTAGATGCATCGACACCTAGTGCAGTAGCAAGGAGTGTACCTAGTGCTCAGATAACTGGTTTCTAAAACCATTCTCCCATGAAAGGAACCAGGGTTCTTATAGAATGGCTTATTTTAGGAGTCAGCAGAAAATGTATAAATAACCCTGGAGTATCTGTAGTGCCCCAAAGTAAGGAAGTGCTCAAAACAAAAAGGAAAATAAAACCAAACCCACATTTATAGAGTATGTTAAAGGGCATAGTAGCCAAAGGAAGGAGCTCCCAAAGGTCAAAACCTGGAAAATTTTGAGTAACAATAAGTAAAGTAGTCTTGGCTTATAACTCAAAGTATAAAATAAAATCTATGATCCCATACTGATATGATTGAATCAATAATTAATTAAAGAAGAAAAGGTAAATCTCCCATGCAAAAGAATTCTAAATATCTTATAATGTTCTCAATGTGATGGAGTGTAAATCCCCACCCTTGTAGAGTGGGATGCACACAGGGGCTTTCTTTCAAATAGTACAGCATGGAAGGGGGATGGGCTGAGGAGTAACTTTAGAATAGAGAAACCCAACAAACACAACCTCAGCCAGACAATCGAGATCAACATTAGCAATGTAAGTCATGTTGATAACATACACCCTTGATATAATATGATGAAAATGACATTGGACATCTTTGATCTTCTTCCTTTAAACAAACTGCCATAGACTGATCATGAGAAAAAAAAAACAGACAAATCGTAATTGGGGGTCATTTTACAGAATACCTGACTACTACTTCTCAAAAACTGTTAAAGATAATCAAAAACAAGAAAAGTCTGAGAAACTTTCACAGCCCAGACAAGGCTAAGGAGATATGAAGCGTAAATGCAATATGGTATCCTGGATGAAACTGAAACAGGAAAAAAAGTATTAGGTAAAACTAAAAAATCTGAACTAAGTATAGTTAATTATTTTAGTTAATAATGTGCCAATGTAGATTAATATAATGTAACGAATGTACTACATTAATTTAATGTTAATAATAGGGGCAAGTGGGCAGGGGTGTATGGGAACACTGTACTCCCTTTGCATTGTTTCTGTAAACTCCAAATTATTTGTGAAAATAAAACATTTTAAGTAGAAATATTTTTTTGAAAGCTTGGACATACTGAAGTTAGATGATAAAGTATTTGGACTAGCTGTAGTAGTATGTTATGGATCAGAACTAGACAGCAGTTAGCATTCTAACTGTTTCCTAATGCAAACACATAGACATTATTAAAACACTAAGTTCGGCCACTGAAACTGAAAATTCTCTTGCTATTTGTGAACTTCTGCTTTTGATTCCCAAAAGACAGAAGGGAGAGGGAGATCACCTCTGCCTGACTTCTTCCATTTAAGCATCCCTCAAGCACATATAATTGACAACAGACTATTTGCTACCAAAAACTTAGAGGAGCATTTGTGAAATGTCAGATTTGGCTTTACAGCTTCTGTGGAAAGAGAATGTTTAGAAGAAGGTTTAGAAATGGATGCTATATACCCATCATCCAAACCCAACGGGCCTCCCTTATTCATAATCCCTAATGATTTGGGTGTCTAGTGACAGTTCCTTCTGTCTCTAGAGGTATGGGTATAGGACTTATCTAATTAACATAGCCTGTTCCTTTAAATAAAATAATAAGCATACTGCCATAAAAACAAATTTTGAGATTTGAGGGAAAACAACTGGACCATGAAGACAACTCAAAGAAATCACAGTCAACAAGATAAAAAGAGACATAACATGCATGAACTTTCAGTTCCATTTTATTAAAAGTGAAACTTTGCCTTGGTCTTTTCATCTGAGTAAAGTAGTCCATTCTTCTTTTGTTTAAATTTGTTTGATTCATTGTTTCTCTCATTTACAACTAAAATATTATCATTAATAGAAACGTGGGTTCCTTAAAGAATTTTATTGCAAACAAGTGAATCAAAAATGTGAAACCGACTGCCCTAAAGTTTGAGTATAAGGCAGGATAAATCTCCCTATCCTTGGATGAGAAGTTTGCAATCCTTATTCATTAGCAAAATAACATCTTAATTTCGGTTTTATCTTGAAATTAGATCAAGTATTTAATGAAGTCGAATCTTTAAGAGATTTGGTAGAAATATCTCAAGATATTCAAGTATGTTTGTTATTTTTTGCTGTCTGCAGGAATGTCCTGTAAGAAAGAATGTTCTGAAAAAGCTAGCCTGTGTCAAAGTCAAATGAAAGAACTATAGACTTTATAAAGGGGCCATATCTGCATAAGACTGATAGTAAAAGAATACTGACAGTCAATCCTGAAGATCTGAAGAATATTGAAAGTTAATCCTGAAGATTTAAAAGAACAAGGAAGTAGGAAAAAAGTGAGACAAGATTAGGATAATGTAATTCTTTCTGCTGTATTCATTAAAGATTGACCACTTTGCATGAATTCTGAAAGAGTGACAGATTAAATCTGCCATTGACTCTCAAGTTAATGCTTTGAATTGATCCTGAGTCAGATTTGAAGATGGAAGCCATTGAACTGAAAGCTGGGGAAATGATCAAATCATTGATATGTTGCTAAATGATAGATCTTCCCCTCCTCCTCTTCCAGGTTGTAGTCTTTGTCATTGACCACTATCCCACGGGATTTCAAAATGACCAGTAAAAAGAAAGCCTAAGTTTTTAAGGGTGTTTTATTGCTTAAGAAACTCCAAGCCTAGAAAACAAGAGACTTAGTTTCTCAACCACAAATGAAAAACTGCAGACCTCTAAACTTACACTAAAATGAAGTTGAATACTATAGCAGAATACTCTTCAGCATGAATGGTCACTAATGTTCACTTGATCAAAATCACAGACCACAAGGGACAAGGTCAGTCCTCCAAGAGAAAGGAATTAAGGTACTATATTGGCTGTGTTAAGAAAAAGCATTCCATTTGCAGGCCTCCAAGTCTTTCCTCTTCCTTTGTCAAAGGATATCAAGGCTGATTAAAGACAAATGACCATTCTATGTTATTCCTACTTATTTCTTTTTCAGAATATAATTTTTAAATTGTAGTTATACTGAAGCATAACATGATTAAATGGTAGATTATTTATTTTGAACTCTGAGGAACTTTCTCTGAACTTGACATATATGTATGAACTTTGTTTAGTGATTCCTGACTGGGCCAGGATGTGGTCCAAGTAAAACTACATGAAGTACATGACTGCTCTCAGTTTTTGGAACAGAATCATTGTTATCAGTCATTGGCACTTTAAAAATTAAATTATCAAATTAAGAGTACTTATATATATATACACGTCGAACAGCTGGACTGTAAAACTTACTCAACATGTATATTTCTGCCTTCTTGCAATGGCCCTAAAATGTTCCCTTTGAGAAACATACTTCTCTTTCCCCTACTCTGTACTTTGGGTGCAACTGACCCTATGTTACAGCTGTGTGGGTAAATATATGTCCCAGAGCTATTTAGTAAAATCCTCAGCCATACTGACTGGTTTATAAATGGATTCTTTGCTCAAGGTGAATCAGAATTGGAGTTCATATAGAAAACTCACTCTGTAGATGTTAGTAAAATTTTAAGATGAAATCCTGGAGCTGCTAGAGTTGTTAGTTAGATCTCGATGACAGTGGCTTGCTTGAGAATAAAGCTTATAAGAGAAAAGCAATGCCAAATAATGTGACAGAGATAGCAGTGCTTCATCCCCTGGACCAACTATGGCTGATACTAACATTATCACAGATGTTTTTTTTAAATGTGAAGTTTTATAGTCTTTTTTTCTGCTTAAGCTACTTTGAGTAGGAGTTTTTCTTTGACTGAAATAGTATGGTGATACATTTACACATTTATTGGCTTTAGACATTATTTTTTAAAGTGAAATTTTACCAGCTTAATACGCCAATTTATTAAAAATTTGATTTTTCTAAAACTTGTGGACTCATGTGAAAACACTATCATAATTGTGCCTGGCATATGTAGTAATCGTATCATAGGATAGGCAGAATTTTTTCACTTGTATAATTGACAGAGTAGTGTGGACTTAGTGGTACTAATTCTGATTTGGGTAGTAGATTTCATTCTACAGACAGTTTATTCTCATATATGATTATAAGATAATATATAAAATAGAAATATTTAAGAGATTTGGAAATCATGATATAACTGCAGTAGTTATTATTTCCTATTGATTAATCATCATTTTCAGGATAATTCAGTATATAACTAGTGGTAAAAGCAAGATAGAAACCAAGATAGAATAACAGAATTCTGATTCCATTATTAAGTCTTCAGCAGATTGTGTGAAACAATCATCTGAAGTGTTTGCATTTAATAATAATGACAGCGATTAAATTTGGAGAAATAAAGCCCAATTTTAGTTTGGCTTGGAATTAAATTTTAAAAGCAAGTAGAATATAAAACAATTTGCAAATAAATAAAATGCCATACTTCAAATGTCAACTAATTAGCTCAGAAATAATTATTTATATAACTGCATTAGGAGAAAAAATATGGAAGGATAGAATTTCTTCCAGGTATTTGATAACTGTTGATAAAATTAGGGATCAACAATAACAATTATTACTAATTATCTAGTTAAGATAAGCAGATTATAGTTTACCTAATTTTTGATGGAACATAACTTATAAAATAACTATTTGATAGAGAAAAATGGAAAAAATATAAAAAACATTTTAATCAAAACAATACTTATGCCATTGGTGTTAGATTTCTAATCATCTCACTTAAATAGCCTATATCATCATTAGAATCACAGTAACTTTAATCTATTGAATGATATAAAGCATTTACTCCAAAAGAGATAAATAACAAGTTTTAAATCAATGAAAATATGTAAATAGTATTCAGTTAATAAAATATTTTGTTTTCCTTTTGTTCACAAAATCACTGCATTCAATTCTTAAAACTCATACTATATCTTCCTTTATGGCTTTGGATTGAAAACCATATACATTATTTTAGAGACAAGCTGCAATAATTCTTCCTCCTATTATACAGAGAGAAAGGAATTTCTGCTGCCTCAGTGTAATACCTAAAGTGCTGATTATGACAGCAAGATTCCACAGATAAGAAAATAGATGACCTACCTGAGGTAACCTCTGCAATTAGGAAATCTGCTGAGATCAATTAAGACCTGATTATAAATGGAAAGCATTGCTCTTGTATCTCTTTCTCTTTTTCCTGTCCAGAATTGAACTTTGGAGAGATTATTTTAGGTAGGAACCAATGACCTATAAAAATGTACTTGAGGCTAAAACTGCCATGACTGGTCATGATAATTGTCTAAGCAATAACCTCTTTGATTTAGCCCCCCATTGAGAATAGTACTAGCTCAAATATCTGAGACATAGCTAGAAAAATGATTCAATAAATTAAAAATTAAACTCAAAACTTCACCTAAAAAAAGAAAAAGTATCTAGGGCACATATAGAAAAAGTTGACATAATGATGTTGTAACTTGGTTAATGTAAAAAAATGGGCTGGATACTTCTAAATTGTTATAATAATTTCTCCTAGGTACAGTGTAACCCATCTATCTCTCCCTTTTTTTCTCCTTTATTTAAGAAAATAAAATGTATTAAAGACAGTCTACCTGCTAACATTTAAAAATCCTATATTAGTGTATATTGGGGTTAGAAAACAGTTCTGTAATTGCTGAAGAATGATTGTAACTATAAGAGAATTATTTATATATGGGAATTAAAGACAGGGAGAATTTAATTCATAATTAAGGAAAGTTTCCCTTAAACTTTTTAGTATCATTTTATTATTTTCTTTTTTTCCAGTCTATTAAGAGTTAATTAATTTTAGATTATTTTAGTATGTTTTTCTTGCTTAACAAAGAAGTTCAGCTAGATTTGAATAGCTTTTGTCAAAAAGAATGTTCTGCTTCTTGTATTTTTCAGAATTAAAACATTTCTTCATATGTATTTTTTAAGAACATATAAAATACTCCCAGTTTACAATATATACAATGTTAACTTCAAGAAAATCTAGTTTCCACAGTTCCAAAACATATAGGTGATTTTTTTTCTATACATAGTAACCAACAGAGTTTCCATGATTTCAGAAACAGAAGAGTGGGAAATGTCCTTCTGCCCTATGGCAAAGAAGGAATGGTGCTTTGTAAACTAACTTTATTCTGAACATATGGAGGAAGGAACAGATCTCCCTTTTTTGGAAGCACTATGATGATAATTTAATTAATAGGTTATTTTAATCTACTGCATCAGAATATGTCAATGAACCATCCATGTAATGTTTGTCAAGTATATGAATCCATAATTTAAAAATCTATTTACTTTAAAACCTTGCCTGCATCGATTTAAATTCTGTTGTATAAAAAGGTAACTTCCAATATGTTCAAGTAATATTTTTTCTTTTGAAAAAAGAAAACAACTACAATTTTTTTCTATAGCAACTATACATCCTTAGGAATTTAGCTTGTCATCTAAACAAAATTATTTGACTAACAAGAGAGGTAATTAAACATAGTGCAACATACCATATCAACTGAAGGTGAGCAACTGATTTTCTAGGTATAAACCAAAATAGAGTGGTCACTTCTTGGAGTTAATACAATATCTTTCTCCCTTATAATGGCTCAAATAGTTGATAATTACACTGGAATATTTTTTAATGTGCATGACCACATCTTAAATGCCACCATACTCTACCCCGTCTCTCCCTCCCTCATTCACAGTATTTACTAGTATAAATACCATTAGCTGCTACAAATACCATTACAAATTAATCATTTTTTAATTAATAATTTTCAATAAATCTTAGTTTTTAAATATATATTTTGCTTTTTTACCTCTGATATTCATGTATCATGATTATATATATATATATATACACACACACACATATAAATATATATACACACACACACATATGTACATACACATAAAGATTGTATATACCTAGACAACTTTATATAATCTATCTATCTATCATCTATCATCTATCTATCTATTTATTATCATCTACCTATCTACCTACTAACCTACCTACCTACCTATATGCTAGTGTCTAATGTTTACTTTCAGAAGTAAAGGTTTCTTAAAAAAAATGTATTTCTTTTCTCTGGCTTTGTGGTAATTCTTCCAAGTCTATACAGACAGACATAACTCTTAAACATATTTTCAGTTATCAATTGCTTTAATCATGATGAATATCTTAAAAATTAAATGCAGTGCTCAAGCACAATTCATATATTAAATAATTTTTCTGATTAAGTTTCTTGCGTTCAATCTTAATTTTTATCTGTATTGCATCTACATACTTATACTGTGTGTTTGCAGACATGTGCAAATACACTCCTCTTAAATCATCTGAAATTTCCAAAGTTCTAATTGATCGGAACTGGATTTTAAATACTAGATGTGGTAATACTAGTTCCATAATAAAAATAAAGTAAAAGCAATTTTAATAATTTACACTGGAGAGATTTAAAGAAAAAAATTTAATAATCTGAAAGCAAAATTAAAACCACATTAAAGATAAATATTCATTATTCCATAATATATTTCAAATAGTTATCCTATTATCTAATTAGTTATTTTGACCAAAACCAATACTGATAGTTATACTTGATATTTTGTTTTAATATATCATCACGATGAAGAGTTATGCCCTATGAATATTATATGTGACTAAAAAGTTTCCTTGTTTTTCTTGTTAAACAAATATGTATCAATTTTTATGACAATTTTAAGCATCATCATTATAACTCTGAAAATTTATGTTATAATACATTAAAATTTCTCTGCTAAATAGTACATTCCTTTTATACAATTACATAGAATATAAATAAAGGACAATACAAAAAGAGGGTCGGTCCTCCACATAATTCTAGTAGCATGGCTACACAAAATAAAGTTATAGAAGACCACAGATCATGGATTTATGCATGTTGAAGCACAACATATAGATTATTATTGTTCTATTTTTTTTAAATCTAACTACCTGTGCAGGAAAGAGATATAGTTATCCCTTAGCATGTATGCATTCTAGTGCTTGGAATGAGAAAATTGAGGGACCAGTATCTTAAAAGAGATATTTATTAGAGCATACTGTCAGACAACAAAGTAAGTTTTAGAAATAATGATGAAAAATGTGCCAATTAGGATGTCTCTATTAAGAATTTTAAAATTTAATAAGATCAAATAATATTTAAGCCATTTCTTAGAAAAACAAAATACTCCACTGAGGATACTTTATATGGTCAATGATTATGAAAGACAATTTTGAATGAGGCAGAGAAGCAAGAACGGAAGGCGAAAAACCAAATATATGTTTTCTGTCAACAGCAGTGGTCATTAAAGAGCCCTACTCTAGTGGATTTAGAATCACCCTGTGTATTTCTTCATCTACCACTGTCTGTCGTGTGTTTATATTAATGAAAACCTTTGGCACACATTCTGGCAGTTTACTGTTTGGAAGAATAAAATTGAAGAATTAGTTATCACCTTAGGGAAGGAAATAGTATGTACCAGCACTCCATTATAAGTTTTATAGGCAATATTTAATATGCTCTTATTAAGAGGAAAATTATTAAGATGGTATTAACACATCATTTTTAGGAAAAAAAATTACACAAGTTAATTCATGCAAGTGCTCTTAGCTTGTTAGTGCAAACTAGGTCTAACTCCAAAATGTTCTCATTTACTGTAGATTATTTTGGGTATATTATAATTACATTGTATAATAACAACAGTTAATATTTCTTAAATTTACTTTAGGTGTTGAGCATTGAACTCATAAAAGATCTTATAAAAAATCTTGTCTAGTAATCAGCATTGCTAAGGAGTAGCTCTATCTAGTGGCATTTATGGAGTGCTTCCTGTGGTCTAGGCACAGTTCTCATGCTTTCATATGCATTGGTTTACTTAAACTGCACAAAAACTTTATAAAATAAATCACTGAAGGTATATTTTGACTTATGCAACAATATCAGAGCAAAACTGGGTCCATTTTGGAGGTCCGTTATACCAGAGCCCTGCCATCCATCTTCATGTGACAGTTGCGAAAGAGGTTGTGGATCAGCTGGCTGCCTTCATCAACCACTTGCCAGTCTTAGGGTAGCTAGTATTCTAAACTCTGGAGGAAGTAAATGAGTAGGCATTCGTTTTCTTTTTTCTTTCTTTTTCTTTTTGCTTTTGGTTTATATCACACGAGTTGATATCATGTGATTTTCAACTTTTTCTGACTTATTTCACTTAGCATGATTATCTCAGGATCTACCCATGTTGTCACACATGTCAGTAGTTCATCTTTTCTTATGGCTGAGTAATATTCCATTTTATGTATGTACCACATTTTTATCCAATCATTGGAAGTAGAGGCGGAAATCTCATTTATGCAAAGGACTAGACACTAAGTGAATATGGGAACCAGTGAATTGGGGTGAAAATGCATTTTTCAGTTCAATACAGTAGTTAAAAAATTTTACATATTATAATTAAAAATAAGTGTTGGCTACAAAAGGAAAAATGTTATGTAATACTAACACACACATTATATTTATATTATGGGGAGTAAAACAAAATAATTTCCCACCTACCTTTCTAAATTCTTCTGGCCTAACTAATAATCAAATTAACAGGAGACAGATTAATAGGAGAAAATATCCAAATTTATCACGTATGTATACACTGGAGTTCTAAAAGAATATGAAAACCCGAAATAAATAGGGCAGTTGAGGTTTATATGCTATCTGGAACTAAGGAGAAGGGTGACTGTTGTTTGGGAACTTCAAAAGGCAGGAAGGCAATTCAAATGGAGATAGAAAAGCAAGTGTTTGATAAATAAATGTTTGTTGGGCCATCTTTAACTATGTGACACAGAGAGAACTTTGGTCAAACGGGTCTTGTTAGGTTCCTCCCTGTTTATCACACCTAGTTCATATTAAACTATAGTAATCTCTGGTGATAGCTCCTTTTCTGAAGCAGACCCTCTATCTAAATTTTTTTAGAAATTTGAGAGAAAGGTCGAAGTTTCTTTCTGAGAATAACCATCTTAAAATAATCAGTATCCTAAAAAGCATATTTTAGAGTGGCAAACTCTGCTTTTCCTTTTAAATATATATATATATATTTACATTTTGGTGCTGTGACTTACTTTCCTTGAAGAAAAAAAATTTGTGAAGAAAAATTATTGATATAGGTTACTAGAAAGAGAATTAGTAATATGGAAGATAGGCCAGAAGAAAATATCCAGATAAAAGTATAGAAAAATTCAATGGAGGATAATTCAGAAAAGATCATCCCATTAACACACATGCAAAATATATAAGGCATAGTAAAAAGGTCTGAGATTCAGAAAGAAGGGGCAGAAGCCATATTTGAAAAGTTAATGTTGAAAAATTACCAATATTGATAAAATACTTCATCTATAAATTCAAAAAGTAATATAAATAACAAGCAAATAATCCCCCCCCCCTCCAATGCCTCATCTGTTAAAAAACAAGTAAAAGGAAAATAATAATATAACACATGGGACTTGTTATACAGAACAAATGGTAAGAGAGTAAACCGATTCAACATATTAGCAATTATATTACATATAATGGAGTAAAATCTTCACTCAAAGACAAAGATGATCAAATTGAATATTAAACAACAAGCACAAGGTGCTTTCAAGAAAGACACCTTGAATACAAGGCAATAGAAAGGTCGAATGTAAAAGAATGAACAAAGTTATCATATGATTTTGTATATGCATTTTATAATATTTTGTAGATCCTTATCTGAAATTCTAAAATCCAATTCTTAGTATATCAAAGGTTTAAATAACAGTCACAGTTCAAATACTTCACACAAATACTTGTGAGAGCATACCTGACTTGAATTGACCTAAGACCATAAACTGTCCTTTTTTATTCTCCTTAAGGTAAGGATTCATAATGTACTCCAGAGATATTAATGACTTTGTTAACAAAACCCTGCTTTCTCCCTAAAAGAACGATTTCATAATGGAAAAAAAAATGTAGTAAATTGTATTATTACTCAAAAATAGCTATTCTATCCTCTTTCTCTTAAACTAGTATATTTCCTCTATCCCATTGAAGTAGGGTCTGGCCATGTGACTTGCTAGGTCAGTCAGAATGTGAGCAAGTGAGACATATCTCACTTTTGCATGAAAACATAATGTGAGCAGTGGAGACATATCCCACTTCTGCACGGAAACATAAAATCCAAATACCTGTTTGGGTGGATCATTTTTTTCTTTTCCTTTAATTTCCATTTTACACAAGAGAACAGTATAGTTTAGACATGGGATATTCTTTCAGCCTGGATCCTCAAATGAGAAAACAGGCAGAATCATCCCAAGTTAATCCATAGATGACCTTTGACTTTCATGTAAAATGAGAAATAAATATTATTGAAAAACTCTTTGTTCTTTATTTTATCATGACTATGCTCTACATTACCATGCAAAAGCAGACAAATAACTAGTAATATGTGCTGTGTTACATCTCTAGTCCATCCTATTCTCAATATTGAAAAACACTGGCCTAAGGGTTTTGGGAGAAGCACTTAGTTCATTCATATAAATCAATTCAGTTTAGGTTCAAGTATCTGAGCAGCTTGGTGAAATACTGGACATGGCCCCTGGTAGCAACTAATCTGTTTACATAGAAGACAGGGTGAAAAACCAGGATACAAAATCCCTGAGGCTATTTTCAATAAGTGGAAGTGAGAGAAATTTCTTTTTTTACTCTTCATTTATAAAAACCTCCTTTGGCTTATCTTTGTGCCCACCCATTTTCTAGCTATCTCTGCTAATCAACGCAAATGGTGTAACTAATTTGCTGTGAAATAAACAGAACATTGATTTTGTTAGTAGGAGGAACCACTGTTAAATGACACAAGCTCATGATGTACTCTCTTCTCTTTCTTCTTCTATTAAGTTCTTGAGTAAAATGACCTCGTGTCTGATTCTTATAACAGGCCCAATCCTGTGTCATGCCCTATCTGTTCTTAATCATGTCTGAGAACACTGAAGAGATTCCTGAAGAAAGCTAGCATTTATATTTGATAAGATGCTAGCATTTATATTTCAAGGAAGAAAGAAGCCCCATTTATGTCTTAGGTATTAAATGATTTCTCTACTCAGCTTTATCATCACTATTTCAGTTAGGGTACTTATCACTCATATTATTAATAATAAAATGTTATTTATTTCCCAACTGTAGAACACTGTAAGGAAGAAGAGGTTGGCCAAGCATTATGCAAGCATTCCTGAATATATGATTGTAAGATCACCAAATACATTAAATCTCCATTTAAATCCATTCAGGCAAAGAAGTCATTAAAATGATGCGACTCAGAATAAATGAGTAATAAAGGAAATATGAGGGGCTGAAGAACAGTGAAGAAACTTAAAGGCCAAATTGAAATTAACATAAAGTTGAAGAGAATAAATCATGTAAGGATATGAGATATTTGGAAGGATAGGATATTATCGTATATTATTAGATATTATTTTTAGTGCTGAATTTTGACAATGCACTGTATGGCTAATGGTGTGGATGGTTAAAATGAAGTAGATGTCAAAGCTACCAGAATTGATCAGCTCAGAGAACTGTAAGGCTAAGGATCATCCATATGAATATTGAAGTTTCTCAGGTTAAAATCTAAATTCTGGATAGAGTGAAAAAGATGTTATATTCACGAGTGTTTGGTGGGCTTTAGTTACTAGAATAATAAAAGATTATAAATCTTTCAATAGTGGCTATGGGATTTAGGGAAAGCAACTGCTGGTGGTATATGGAATATGACAGCCTTCATTTAAGAAGGCTGCAGAAGTAGTAGTATTCTTGGGAGAACTAGATTTTAGCAAAGTTAAAGATTTGTATTGTGGATTCTGAACGGCGATTGATAGTGTATGGCTATGTGTTTACAAAGGATAATTGGTTCTTAAAAGCATTAAGTGTGAGGGTTGACAGGTAAATTGATAATGAAAAAAAAATAAGACTTTAACTTGAATTGATTTCCTGCACAGTTAATTTAGCTAGTTAAAATATAAAAATTATCTTTAATAATGACCTACTAAACATATTTTATATAATGTATTTGAAACCATGACATCTTAGAATCTTATCTAGCATATCTACATTTTATATTAATTATTTTTTGGAAATTTTTATATTTGTTTACATATAATCTTTTGGAGCTAGTTCTGTTTTCCATTATTCATCAAAGTTCCCTGATAGAGCTCATCAATAGCATTTGCAAGTTTTCTTATCATCCTGTGTTGTCCTCATTTAATGAGGAAATTTGAACTCATTCAGACCATATAGGTGTTCTTTCATAATCTCTTAATTTATCTTAGGCTTCAATTATATCCTATCTAGGTTTGTTCTACTCTTTCTCTTTCACCAATAAATATTATTAAAGATGGAAAGCAAAGTTTCAGTTATTCATTTCTCAGTGCATTGAGCATTAATACTCCAGGCAGATTTTTTTGAACTGTACATTTTAAAATATATTTGTTGAAATACTGAAAATTTGAACTTGTGGCTCCTTTCACAATATTAAGAAATGCATGCTACATCATGTTTGTCCCTTAATATGCTTTAATACTTTTGCCTTTTCTGGATTTTTCCAGAGCCTTAAAAATGAGCTGATCAAGGTTTCCTGTACAGCATTTCCTCCCTCTTTTAAAACTTATTTTCTCATCAGGATCATTTATAAATACAGTTTAAGAATTAGTTGCTGCAAAAGATTCAGACAATAGATTTATGCCTCATTGTAGCTGTTTCCTAAATCTGAAATCTCTCCTCCAAAAAGGTATATTGATCACTGCAATGCTTCATAATAGGAGGCATTTTTTTTTTTTTGGTAGTATTTAAGAATAAAAGCATTAGAGTTAGACAGGTCTGAAATTGAACTCTGGGGTCTCTATTTACTATATAGGAATTTTGTAATACTTAGTAAGCCCTGGAAACTTTTCTTGTTGATAAAATGGGATAACACTGTATACCTCATTGAGTTGCAAGGACATTTTATGAAAAATGTTATAGAACACTTAATATATCTAGGCCCTCACAAGCATTTGATTAACTCTATTGTTATTGCTATTAATATTTTTTCTTTTTAAAAAATGCATAAGCAATGTTTTCTAACTCTATAATTTTTTTGATTTCAAGATTTTCTACTTTTCAAAATATCTCACAGTGATATAGAATTTTAGAGCCTTGTTTACTTTTAACACTAACATACTAGACCTCATTTGAAGTTGCTTTTTTTCTTTACCTGCTTCTTAGTTTATTGCCAGTTGTTTTTATTATTCACTTTATCTCTCTGTTGATGCTTAAAGTCTCTCATCACTCCTTTTAAGCATGTCTTTTTTTTTCTTTTGCCTTTTCTTATAATTTCACATGAAATTCCATTATATATTTTCCAAATGTCATTTTTATTGCTTTTTAGCTTTTACTACATGTGAGAAACATCTCCTACATTATTTTGACTGAAGGGCAAATTTCAAATGTATCATGCTAGTTATATTTTAATTGAAGTATTATACAAGACAGGGGTCAGGACAGCATAGGCTTTTCAAAGGTCTCTAGGGATCCTCAAAGATCACACTGTAACAAACTACTTTATAGTTAATATAGAGAAATATCTTTTTCAGGCTAATCCCTGGTGTGTATTATTTTTCTAAGCATTTTTAAATTTTTTTATTATTATCTATACTATTTTACTTCATGTATGCTGACTAAAAAGTTAAAAATTAGATTTTTTTGCAAATGAGTGACATTTTAATTTATATAAATTAAATTTAACCCTTATTAAAATCAGGATGATTGAGAAATATAAATAATTCAAGGCTCTTCTATTCTACAATAACAACCATTTCTGTAAATCTAGACAACTGAATAAAAAGTTCAAGGGTTTACAAGATCCTTCTACATCTTGTGAATTTCACATGTTACATCAAGACTTTGGTGTTTTCTTCTGTGAAGGAAAGATACCTGGAGGATCACGTTCCAGCTGGTAAATGTTTGTGCTTATAGACTTCTGGCCAGAACTCTCAAATGGCTCACTCAACTTAATTATATGAGGCTGGGGAACATGCAGAAGCACTTGAGCATTTAATGACTAGGTAATATATCGGCCACAATAATCTTTATCTGATTTTTTAAAAGTTTCCTTCTACTATTGTTTGGTATGGGTTTCTCAAGGTAGGTGCTCAATTGTATAATTTGCTTTTTCTGAATCTATTAAGATGTTCAAACCATATTTTTCTTCTTTTTTTCTGTTTACATGATGAATTAATTAATTATATAGTAGTAAATCTTCCATTTACTTCTCGGTCATGTCATATTTTTATTTTAATATATAATTAGATTTGTTTTAGTAATATTTTGTTTAAGATTTTTCAATCCTTGTTCATTAGATAAATTAGTCTATAGAATGTCCTGTCAGATTTTAATATCAAAATTATATTGGTTCAGTGTACAATTTGCAGTACTTCATTATATTGTTCTCTGGAAGAGTTATATATAAGGTTGATCTAATATCTTATTTAAATATTAAATAGTTAATGAAATAACCATTTGTGAATAAAATTTCTTTGTTTATTGTAAAATTCAACTTTTTAAAATGTATAGTAAGTTTTTAATATGTCCTATTATTTTCCCTTTTAAGATTGTGTTTTTAAAGAACTTAATCCATTGAATTCAAAGATTATTGCTATAACGTAGCTATAATATTCTTTTATTTTTGAAATGTCTGTAGAATGTAAATATTCCCATTTTACTCTTGATATTGGTAGAATGTGTTTTCTCTGTCATTTCTTTCTCAATTAACCATGCTCGCTCGCTCATTCTGCCTCTCTTTCCCTCTCATCCATCTATCTATCTATCTATCTATCTATCTATCTATCTATCTATCTATCTATCTATCTATCATCTTTCTATCATACATCTTTAAATTTAATCTTTTTAGTTAACGATTTCTGCCTTTGGGGATTTCCTTATTGTAATGAGATTTCTTTATTTCTAATATGTGCATTAAATATTGTAAATTTCCTACTGATCACTGCTTTCCTTAAGTTGTATATAATTTTATATAACAGATATACATTGTAAAACAGTTCAGATATTTTTCTAATTACTCTTTCAACTATTTTTTTGTCATCCCTTGGACTAAATAAGAATTTAAAAAGTTTTTAAATGATAAAACTATATCAATAAATTTTTAAAAGAATTAAGCAAAACTAGTGTCCATTTCAAAAATTTTATCTTTAATAGTAATAATTCAGAAATTTGATTTCTAAATTGATATTTAACAATAGTATATATGGCTCAGTATTTCTTTTAGAATTTCATATCAAAAAGATAAGAATAATTTCTATATGCCTATTTGTTTTGTGATGAGTATTATGAAAATGTTAAGCAAATATAATAGGTGATTTCATTATGAGGCAAAATCTAATGCAAATTATTTTCGTCCTGAATTATTTCAGAACACAATTATCTGAATTTCAAAATGTAAAACTTGTAGATAAATAAAAATAAAAGTTTATTATATAAACAAAATTAGAATTAATGACCACACTTCCTGCATACATAAGAAGGTAAGTTAATTCTTTAATGAGTATTTATCTTGTTTGTGATTTTTTTTTTATCAAAGTACTTATTAAAAAAATATCAAATGACAATTTGAAGTGTAATACTAACTGGAAAAAAATTATTTATGATTCTTTGGGTAAGAAAGCTAAAAAATCAGTAACTATGACAGTAGGTGATGTTCTATTAATGCTTGTGTTTTGGCTTCTTTTTAAAAAATTTGGTTATAACTTTGTTATGTAAACCTATCTGTATTCTGAAACTTTTGTTAAAATCACAGACTAATATTTATTACGAATATGGATGCAAATATCCTCAGTGAAACACTAGCCAGCCAAATCTAGCAATATAAAAAAGAATTAAACACCATGACCAAGTGGAATTAAGCTGAGAAATGA
Organism: Rousettus aegyptiacus; assembly: GCF_014176215.1. Classification (NCBI taxonomy): domain Eukaryota; kingdom Metazoa; phylum Chordata; class Mammalia; order Chiroptera; family Pteropodidae; genus Rousettus; species Rousettus aegyptiacus. Next base: position 31,879,499 of record NW_023416286.1, read on the forward strand.
AAGTTTAGTCAAAATCCAAAAATCTGCTACTGCAATACATCATACCAATGAATAAAAAACAAAGATCACATGATCATTTCAATAACTACAGAAAAAGCATTTGGGAAAACCCAAACTCTTTTGGAAGGGTACTTCTTTGACCCGATAAAGAGCATCTAAAAAAATTCACAGCTAATATACTTTTAAAAAGAATAAAGAAAGTGAAAGAAGCCAAAATACAAGCATTAACAGTACATCTACTGTCATAGTTATTGATTGTTTAGCCTTGTCACCCAAAGAATAACAAATAATCTTTTTCCAGTTAGTTCTACTCTAAAAATTATCATTTAATATTTCTTCAACAAGTATTTTAATTAAAAAAAGGTCACAAAAGGTAAATACTCATTAAAGAGTTAAGTTACCTTCTTATATAGTATGACAAAAGACCAATGTTTTCCCCCTAAAATTAAGAACAAGTAGGAGATGTCTGCTCTCACTATTTCTATTCAGATTGTACTGGAAGTTCTACCTATGGCAATAAGCAAGAGAAATAAATAAAAGATATCCAAATTGAAAAACAAGAAGTAAAACTACCTCAATTTGTGAATGACATGATTTTGTATATAGAAATTATTAATGAACTAACTAAAAACTATTAGAACTAATAAAATAACACATCAAGATAGCAGGATACAAGAACAATGTTCAAAAATTAATTATATTTTATATACTTTTAATGAACAATCTAAAAATAAAATTTTAAAAAAAACAATTTCATTTACGATAGTGTCGAAAAGAATAAAAAATTTAGGAACAAATTTAACAAAAGGTGTTCAGAACCTAGATTCTGAGAACTCCAAAACACTGTTGAAAGAAATAATTAAAACTCTAAATAATTGAAAAAAGAAAATCACATGTTCATGTATTGAAACACTTAAAATTGTTAGAATAGCAATATTCATCAAAATTCTATACAATCTATCAAGATTCTATACAATCCCTACTGGATTCCCTGATGAGTTTCTAGACATTGACAAGCTGAATCCAAAATTCATATGGAATTGCACAGGTTCCAGAAGAGCCAAAAAACATTTTGAAAACAACAACAATGACAACAACTTCTAATTTTGAAATTTACTACAAAGAAATGGTAAATAAGACAGTGTGATACTGTCATAAGGATAGATATATAAATCAATGAAATAGATTTGGGAGCTCAGAACTACAGCCATACATCTATGGTTAATTGATATTTTTTTTAATAAGGATTCTATGCTGAGACTATCCAATGGGGAAAGAATAGTCTTTTCAACTATTGGTCCTGGAACAACTGCATAGCTTTACACAAAATGATGAAACTGAACCCTTGCATTACATCGTATATAGGAATTAACTCAAAATAGATTAAACCTAAATGTAGTGATTAAATTGTAAAAATCTTAAAAGAAAACATGAGGATAAACTTTTTGACCTTGATACTAAGTATCCTTGACGGCAAAGGATACTAAGACATGACAGAAAAGCATTGAGCTTCATCGATCTTATAAACTTTTGTGCTTCAAAGGATATAATGAAAAAAGCAAAAAGACAATCCAAATAATGGGATAAAATATTTGCAAATCATGTACTGTATAAGTGTTTGCTTCCAGAATGTATAGAGAAGGTTTGCAATTTAATAATAAAAATACAAATAATCTAAATTAAAAAGGAGAAAATAACATGATAGACATTTCTTCAAGTAAGATTAAATTGCCAATAAGCACATGAAAAGATGCTCGTCATCAATAGTCATTAGGGAAATGAAAATCAAAACCATCATGAGACACCACTTCACACACACTAGGATGGCTAGTGTCCAAACATAAGATAATATTAACTGTTAACAAGTTTGTAGAGAAATCAGAACCTTCATATACTGCTGATGGAAATATATTTGGTGCAACCACTTTGAAAACGTCTGACAGTTTTTTAAATAATTAGACACAGATTTACCCTATGATTCCATAATTCTACTCTTAGGTATATTTCCAGGAAAAAATGAAAACATATGTCCACACAGAAACTGTTACACAAATGTTTATAGCAACATTATTTATAATAGCCAAAATGTGTTAACAACCTACAGGTCCATCAACTGATCAACACAAAAACAAAATGTGACATATACATAAAATGTAATATTATAAATAACATTACGGTTATATAAAGGAATAAAGTACTGACATGCTACAACATGTATAAACCCTGAAAATGTACTCTAAGTGAAAAAGGCCAGTGACACATGACCATATACTTTATGATTCCATTCACATGAAATGTCTGGAACAGAGAAATTTAGAGGAACAGAAACCAGGTGAATGGTTGCCTAGGACTAAGAGGAAGGAAAGAAATGTAAGAAACAATAACAAAATTGCACTAACTATTTTTAAGTAATAAAAATGTTCCCAAACTGATTTTGTTGATGGTTGCACATATCTGTGAATATAACAAAAAAATTAAATTGTACACTTAAGTGGTCTAATCATGTAGTATGTATGGTATATTTAAAGCCTACCAGTAATGGAACAAACACAGCAAGTTTTATAATTTTACAAATGATCAATATATAACTCATGCTTCATATACCCCTTGTGTCACATGGCACAGGCAAATTCATCCTTAACTCTTTGTAGAAAACTGTTGATTCTAGAAATGGCAGCTATGATATATTCCTTCATTTTCTTAGGAGTGCAAGTTTCTTGATATATCCCCACAAGATGTCAATCATGTGATAATCTAGTGATCTGAGTGACTACTGTTTCAAAGGTAAGCCAATATTTCAAGAGAAAGTCCACCTTGGTTCCCTTGAACGTGTTCATTAAATAACTTATGGAATGCATAGGAAGGGGAGCCTCATCCTGCTGGAAATTGATGCTTGCAAAGACTTCCTACAGCTACGGGGGAAACCCTTCAGTGTATGCTGATTTATAACCTGCGGCACTATACTACCCATACACACACATAGGCAGACAGACAGATACACACACACACACACACACACACACACACACACACACACACATACACATTGACTCATATGTGTAATATAGCATAAAAGACATTAACTATTGGGAAATCTCTTATTTATTCAATGAAAACATGTTGGTGTTTGGTGCCCCATATATAAACAAAACGGAGATTAATTTTTTGGTTATATGAAGTTTGCCTTATCTCTGACTTTTGAGACAACCTGATAAATTAATTACATCTTCCATGTGAGTTTGAAAAGGGAACTGAAGTTTTATCATTTTACTTTATCAGGGCCTGTAGAGGGTGCAAGGTTTCATTTTCCACCATTTGTGGAGAATATATCAGATTACGGGCTGAGAAACACAAAGTTTTGGGTTAACCCTCCCTATGATGGATTGGCGGCATCGCACCTTAGTGTTAATGTGACACAAAGATGATTCACAGCTTTTTAGGAATTTAAATATAAGAACAGCTATAAATTGGGGCCTTATACATGTTTACTCATCAGAGTAATTCATTTTTGAACGTTTAATTATTTTTGAATCATCTGATACGTATTAAACAAAATTATGTGTTCATTAATGATTATGTGTTCATTTTATTGATCACCATAGCATCTAAACACGCTGTGAAATAGACATATTCATGTGTCACCACCATGATACAGTGTTGTTTTATAAAGGTGGCATGCCTTCTATATATTTACCTTGGTTGATCCTCAGAATACTCTGTAAAATGGGTATCATGATCTCCATTTTAAAATGAGGAAACTTGATCGAAGTCTTGCAAAGAGCAGGACATAGAACTGAGATTTCATCTCAACTTTGTTTAAATCTACAATTCTAAAATTAACTTTTAAAACTATAAACTAAAATCATGTTAATGTTTTGATCTATTCAGATTTTTTCAGTCAAAATTTCAAAATTATTTTCTTAAAAATGTTTGCTTTTTTCCTACATGATCACAATAATTAACAGTGTTAAACGTATATTTTCTTAAACACTCTCATACATAACTAAGTTTATACTTCTATATTCTTTCTTGTTTATTATAAAGCATCAAATTTATCTCTGTTTCCTTGTTGGTGATTTAACATTGATGATTGGTAACTTTACTTAGACTATATTAAATAAATATATTTAATGATTTATTATACTTTTTTCATCTTATACATTAATCTTAGATGTCTCTATTATAAAATATCTTCAATATCTTTTCTTTATGGAAAGTTTAGACAATCTATTTCCATTTTTTTTTTTTTAGTTTAACAGGCTTTAGCAAAATTCTGTAAGTCAATAAATGAGTTGTGTTTTTTTTTTATGCCATTAGTTTTCATTTAAAGGGCAAGATCACTTCCCACTTGTTGAATACCAAAAAATATAATTGATAATTTTACTTGATTATATGTTTTGTCTAATTGTTCAGTAGTTAAATCTTTTCAGAACTGTAGCTGTATAAGATAATTTATTTCAGTCTCTAGTTACCATTAGAATATACAAATTATACTTACTCTATAGGAGAGATGGCATCCTTCTCTTACTTCGTATTCTAAATTATCTATTATTTCCATGTGTTGGATGCAAAACTATATATCTTTGGATGAGTTACTACTTGAGATCAGCTGTTTCCATTCATATTTAAAGCACTTGTTTCTTATTGCATATCCCATAATATATAATACATTTATTATTTTTACTTGTTCATTAATTATTTTCAGAAACTTAAAAAATTAAATGCCATTGAAATAAAAATGTCCTGCAGAATATTTGGTGAAAAATGCATATTGATACAGTGCTGGAGACAATGTTGTCATAGCATTTCTCCAAGATATTTGGCAGAATGCAACAGAAGCATATGAAAAATTAGAGGCCATATGAATTTGTAAGCTTGCATTTGTAAATCTATCCTAAAGAAATCATTAAAGATATTCAGAAAGCTATAAAGTTATATGCACATTTAATATAATACAAATCAGTAAAATATTAGATTGAAATTACATATTTAGAATAAAGACATTTTAAAATAAGTATGAGATAAAATGAAATAATTATGTTTGATATCGTAAGTAATTCCTAAAAATCTTGTTATAAATGAGGCTGTTAACATGGAAAAATATTAAAAAGTTAATGTGAAATAAGAGGTTAAAAGACTAAAGCAAGGAATGGATATCTATATTACAGAAAGATAATTAGATAGAAGATAGACAACACTTTGAGATAATGAGTGATATTTTTCTCTTTATATTTTCATTTTCCATTTTTCAATATGTATGTTACTTTTACATCTGGAAATTATAAATTATTATAAAAGTTACTTGTCATTGTGTATTTCTAATTTTATATGTTATTTTTTTCTTAATTTACTCTGAGAACATACTGAAAAGCATTTGAAACCCAATGCACCCTTCTTATACATGGTTAACAGACTTTGCTTTCTCATCTCATATGGAGGGCTATGACAAAACCTTACTATAATATAACACCAGCTACCAATTTCTGTGTATATTATAGTTTGAGTGTATAAAATAAATCACATGAAAGTAATTGTATTAAATATTGTTGAGATAGTTATACAGCATGCATTTGCAATAGTTGCTTCTTTGTAGGGCTGTGACTATAAATAATTATTTCCGAGAGGCGTTAAGAGTACATTTGTATTGTACTATAACATATTGTCCATTCAGTATAATTGTTTATTTAAATTTTAAGTAATTGTTATAGTTGCAAAAAATAAACAATTAACTATTTGAGTCCCTGAGGAGATATACTTTTTAAAACTAAAACAAAAACAAAATAAGCAACATTAACAGTATCTATTCTCTAATCAAACATGTATTTTAAATTATCAATTATGATTTTCAAAATAAGTCATGTCTTATAAAAAACTTTAAAAATAAATATTTAAACATATTAGGCTATGATTATAGAAATAATTTGATATTTAAATCTGCTAATATAAGTATGCATGATGTTTTTAGGTGTCTGATATGATACAGACAATATTTAAAGTAAATTATTTATTTGATATTGATTAGCTCAGTAACATAAACAAACTTTTTTACTGCAAACAAAAATTGTTACTAGCATCATCATGGAGGTGGCTTTTGTGCGTTAACGTTAATTAAAAATTAAACACCTAAAGAGGAATAACAGGTTTTTAAAAACTATTCTTCATTTACTATTGACTTATTTTTATACGTGTAGTGTATATTTTTATTTTTCACACTCTCAAGGCACTAAATAGCACATGCGCTACCTTAATATTTTCATAGAAATGCTGCAGAAATTGATACCGTGTTTATTCATGGACACTAAAATATCACCTGCTTCTGGTTAGTTAATTGAACTAGTGATTATTCTTAAACATGTGGGTTGGTTGTTTTCTGCCTGATATAATTACCCAATGAAGCTTACACTAAGGCTGTCAGCAGGAAGCTAACAATCAGGGTGTTGGTGAGAAGAATGTACATAACACTTCTGTGTCTGCTGCAGATGGAGAAGCAGATGGATGTGTAATACATGAAAAAATAACTACATGACCTCAAATCTTCTCAGTATCCATTATCAACAAGGTCAAGTTTTTTGAAAATCAAATTTCCAACCAATAAATAACTAAAAATTATCTAAGAACAGGTTTCTGTTTATAAGCCTATATTTTCACCTGCAAATCATTTTTGAAGCAAATAGTACATGTGTTGCCTGCTACTGAAATGTGTGGTAATACTCATTTTTTTTATATGACTAAATAAATCTGCAAGTAGTTACTAAAAGAGGGGCTACTTCTTAATGTTTTATCTTTATATCTTTCTCAGAGTAAAGATTTAAACATTTTTGGTACAATTATTCCTTTAAACTGTGACAAGAAGGGATTTTAACTTAAGATCAATTTACATTTGTTCCATCTTTGCATGTGTGCGTGTATCTGTCTATCTACCTAAATATATGACTTGTTATAATTATTTTACTATGCTGTCCTAGACATAGAAGTTCAAATTTTTCCCATATATTTGTTTAACATAGCTGTTATATGAACTTATGTGAAAATGTTACTTAATTTAAGTTTAAAACTTAAGTACACTTATTTTTAATTATTCCTAGTTATTCATCAGTTTTCTTCAGGTGTTTTGTCATCACAAAAGAAAATTTAAAAGTATATATAAAGAATGTGTTCATGTCACCAATGTGAAAAGAGAACTTAATCGTAATACTCAGAAAATAGCACTTAGAGAATATACATTTACATTCGTAATAATAATATCTGCTAACATATTTTTCCACAATTGCCATGGTAGTGTTTACATTTGTTAAATGTAACTGTTGCATAAATGACTTAATTATTCAAAGCTTATAATACTAAATTGGAAAATGGTGAAAGAATTAGTAACATAAAGCAACTGAGATAAATGCCATAAATACATAGAATGAACATAAATAAATTCAAGTAGCAGAAATCTATATTTGCAAGAAAGTGAATATGCGAAATCCATTTTATGCAATTACACACTAGAGGTTCAATTGAATCAATAAAATATTAAAAATTTGAGAGTTTCTTTAGCTCTAATCCCTAAGAAAAGGTACAATACTATGAGGGGGCTTAATAAATATCTTCAGTTATTGACAGGTATGGTCAAAAAACTGCAATAGCTTTCTGGCAATATTTGTCAATCAAATCACACTACCGCAAAATGTAACAGATACAAAACAACATTATTACTTGGCTATTCGAACAGATATTTTCTTTTGCATGTCAATAAAAAACGAGGTTCAGAAAAAAATCAGCCTTCTGGCAACTATTATATATAGACAACTGATAAATGCTAATGATGTTTTATTTCTATATCAGTAAAAATTCAAAGTTCAGGTCTTTTATTTTCAATTCCGTTGTTTAAAGAACTTGGAAGTCCTCATTTCCATCCTTGCAACAAGAAAAATATGGACAAACTAAAAGTTAATGACTTTTCCTGGACCCATCAGAGAAATGAGTGTGCAGGAAAAAGCACAATCTTGAAATCCAGAGAGACAGAAGATTCAGAGAATTAGAATCAAAATCTGCTTACTTGCAATAGTAGTTGTTAGAGTCACAAACAAGTAGGAACCCTTAGGTAGTAATTTTGTTAATTACCAGAGGCTTTTAGTGTTATCTAGAGGGAGAATGCATAATCTCTGGGGGATGCAGTCTTGGAGGTCCCCAAACTTTCACAGATTTTTACCTCTAGGAGCCACAGGAGTTTCTTGTGGTCAAGTCTGAGCAACATTTCTTCATGCCTTTGGTAAGTGGAGGGAAAAAAGAAATCCTTGTGAACGTGCCCCAAATCTCCATTAACGAGACCTATACTCCAGGTGCAAAGACTTTACCAGAGCCTTACATGAGCTAGGTGAAAGGTATTCCTCCAACTTTAGCCCTCTGTAATCTTCTTGTCTTATTTGAAGGGGAGGGCATTAATGCAGTATTAGAAGAGATATTCGTGAAAGTCAGAGACCATAAACACAGGCCCACTAAATGACTGAGATGTAGTCCTAAGATTATAGAATGTTGCCCTTCCATTACACACCTACAATTTTCCAACATAATAATACTGGATTATAGGTGCATGACTCACAAGACACAGACTTTCTTTGAGATGAAGTACATATGGAAGCCCAAAATCAAGAAGAGAGGAAAGCAAACAAGAACACTGGAGAAATTCAGTCTCTGGAATCTACAGCTATGACAGTAATCAAACAAAGACAAATTACTAATCAAATACACATAAATCCCTAAAATAGAGGCCTATTTATCTCACTCACTATTACCCAATATGAAATATCCAGCTTTCTAAAAATATTACAAGGAATACATCAAAGTAAGAAAAAACACAGTGCGATGATATAAAGCAAGTATCAAAACCAGACTCAGATATGACACAGATGTTAGAATTGCTAGATGTGGAATTTAAAATAACTATAATTAATATATTAAGGGTGCTAATAAAGTAGACAACATGTAAAGATAGCTAATATAGGCAGAGAGATGGTAATTCTAATAAATAGTGAAAAAGAAATATTCAGAAACTAAAAATCTATTACCAAAAACGAAACATGCTTTTGAAAGGCTTAGAAGTAGATATGTCAATGCTGTGGAAAGAATTTTTGAGTTTGAGTTAAGTCAAAAGAAATGTCTCAATCTTAAATACAAAGAGAAATAACAACAACAAACAGAAGACAGCATCCAAGAACTGTGGGACCATTTCAAAGATATAACATATCTAACAAAGATACCAGAAGTATAAGAAAAAGAAGATGAAGAGAAAGAAATATTTAAAGTAATTAAAATTAAAATATTTAAGAAGAAATATTTGGAATGCCTGAGAACATACCAAAATTAAAAACACATCATATCACACATATGAGAAGCTCAGACATCAAGTTAAAACAACAAACAAACAAAAACACTACCCTAAGCATATAATATTCAAATTAGAGAAAACTAAGACAAAGAGAAAATCTAAAAGGAAAACACAGGAAGTAAACATCTTATCTAAAGAGAAAGGAAATCAGAATTACAATGGACTTCTCATTGGAAATCACATAAGCAACAAGAAGAGAGTGAATTGGAATATATAAAATGTTGAAAGAAAAACAAAAGGAAAACTAGAATTCTATATCCAATTAAATTATCCTCCAAATGTGAAGAAGAAATGTAAGATATTGAGAGAAAGAGAAATAGGAAATTCATCATCAGCTGACTTTTTCTGTAAGACATGGTCAAGATTTTCTTTAGATAGAAGGAAAATGATATAGGATAATAACTTGGATCTACACAATAAAAGGAAGAATGTGAATAAAGAAATATTAAGATGAAATATTTTTTTTATTCTTAATATAAAATAGAACTGTTCACTTAAAGAAATATTGGGTGGTTGTAATACATAGATAAGTAAAGTGAGTGACAGCAATATCACAAGGGACAGAAAGGAGGAACTGAAACACTTCATTATAAGGTACTCGCAGATGAAGTGGAACTGTGCAATTTGCAGGTAAACGTAGATTAGTTAAAAAATCTATATTGTAAATTCTAGGCAACCACTAACAATTTTTAAAGAGAATAAAATTAAAATAGTAAGAAAAGAGATAAAATGAAATTACAAATTCTCAATTAAAATATGAGAAGGTAGAATAAGAATTGACAAGAATGAACAGAAAATGTACACAAAAATTGTTATCAGTTCAAATATATGAATAAAGACATTAAATGTGAAAGATCTAAATACACTAATGAATAAAGAGATAGGATAATGTATATGTATTTTTAAAAAGATCCTACTATATGTTACCTACAAAGAATCTGGTAAGATAAAAGAGTGAAGTGATGGATGAAGATATACTATGACAGCACTAATCAAAAGATAGTTAGAGTAGCTATATTCATTTCACACAAAATAAACACTAGGACAAGAAAAATCATCAATGATAAAGAAGGGTACTACATTATAGTAAAAGAATCAATTCTCCAAGATCTAACGATCCTAAGCACTTATCTCTAACAATAGAGCATCAAAAATAGCTGGAGTAAACACTGCTAGAACTGATAGAAGAAACAGATAAATTAAAACAGAGAAAGAAGGGTTGGGGAGTATAACATCATGTTAACTCAAAAATCAAGGAGGTAAAAAATCAACAGACAAAATTGACCTGAGAAACACTATTGATCAATTGATCTAACTGAATTTTCTAAAGATATTGCATTCACAAAGAACAAAATAAAAATTCTTCTCAAGCTTGCATAAAATATTTATGAAAAGTGATCATATCCAGGGCCATCAACCACATTTTAACAAATTTATTGTAAAAGAACTCAAACAGTACATATTCTTAGATCAAAAGAGAATTGAACCAGAAAAAAACAATAGAAACATACCTAGAAAATCCTCAAATATCTGTAAAGTCATACTTCTTAACACTACAAAGTTCAAAAAAGAATCAAGAAAATTATAAATAATTTTTTAACTAAATGAAAATAGGAATACAAGTCATCAAAAATTTAAATGCAGCAAAAAGCAGTGGTAAGAGGAAAATTTATAGCATTAAATTCGTATTGAAAATATATATTAGAATACAAAAAAAAAAACAAAATAACAACTAAAACTTCTAGTTCAGGAAACTAGAGAAAGAAAACAAATGTTAGCTTAAAGCAAGCAGAAGAAATAAAAATTTTAAAATGAGCTGAAATTAAGGAAATGAAAAACAAAAAGAATAGAGAAAATCAACAAGACAAAACATAGTTTTTTGAATGGAACTGATAATTGTTTAGGTAGGCTAAACAGAAAAAAAATGGAGACAAATTAGAAACACCATAAATTAGAATTATTAATATATACTATGGGCATTAAAAAGGATAAATAAGAATGCAATAAATAATAATGCTATGGGCACAATTTTGATAATTTAGGTAAGTGGAATATTTTCATGAAATATACAAACTATCAGAAATCTCAGAAAGAGAAAGAAATAAACAGTAATCCTAAACCTATTGAAGAAAAATACCTAGAAAATTCTTAAATATCAATCAACTACTTAAGGAAAAAATGATGCCAATTAGTAACAATCACTTCTGGTCTATAGAATTAGAGGAAACACTTCCTAACTTATTCTCTGAGGACAGCAATACCCTAGTACCAAAAAAACAAAACAAAACAAAACAAAAAAACAAACCACCCAAAACAAAAAACACACAAAAATACAAACTTAAAAGGGGAAAAAAAAAAAAAAAAACTACATACGAGTTTATCTCATGAATCTAGAACAAAAATACTCAATGAAAAATTAACAAATCAAATTCAACAATGTATAAAAACAATTATACGGCGTTATCAAGATGGATTTATTCCAGGTACACAGAGCTGGTTCATTATGTGAAAATCCATTAATGTGATCTATTATGTATATAATCTTTAGTCCATCAATAACTAAAGAAAAAAAATCATCATAGCAATCTATTCAGGAAAAAAGATTTGACAAAATGTAAAAATATCATTCATGTAAATATCTCTTAGAAAAGTGAGAATAAAAGAGAACATCCTCAACTTCATTAAAATAATCTCCAAACAAAAACAAAAACAAAAACATCATACTAGTGAGAAACTGGACAATCCAGCAACAGTACTCCTAAGGATTTTCCACGTAATTTTGAAACTATGTGCAAACATAAATCTGCATGCACAGGTTTAAAGAAACTTTATTCATAATAGTCAAACACTGGAATAAAATCAAGATGTCCCTCAATAGTCAATGAGATAAACTGATCTATCTAAACAATGAAATATGACTTGATAAAATTTTTAAAATAACGATTGAGGCACAAAAATATATGGGTGAATCTCAAATGAATATTGCTAAGTGATAAAACCCAGTCTGGAAAATATATATTTTATATAACATTTTGCAATAATCTACCATCAGTATAGTGATGGTAGACAAATCAATGGATGTCAGCTCAGAAAGGTGGGTAGGTTGAATAAGTAAAGCACGGGGCATTATTTTTAGGGCAGTGAAACTATTAACTATAATACTGGAATAGTGAATACAAGACATTAAACATTTGTCAAAACTCACAGAATTTGATAATATGAAGAATAAACCTTATTCTATACAACTGATAAAGCAAATTAGGGATCGGAGAACGCAGGATGGATACAGAATGTGAAAAATAATTAACCTGTGTTATGAACGAAGCAACCTCACTGAAAGGGTTGGGGCAGTGAACTGCAGTAAGATGCAGACCTAAGTGACTTTGGATATGAGTGAGTATATAAGACTAAAAGCAAGTAACTGCACATAAGAACTATACTTTAACTGATAGGAGTTATTTCCAATAAGTGTACAGAGTAACAACTCTGAAAATACTATATGTGTATACTGGAAGTGAACAATTAAGTAAATGAAGAGGGCGTACCAGGTTTCTCACAGTTGGAATGGGCTAATATAGATAAGTAAGGAGAGAAGTTTAAGAATGACCCATGGATGGATCTTGAAATCATCATGCTAAGCGAAATATGTCTGATATAAAAAGTTGAGAACCATATTCCAAAAAAAAAAAAAGTCAAGATCTTAAAAACCAGGACTATCTGAGAAACTCTCACAAGCAAGAGTGTGTAGGAGATATAACAACTGTATGTACCGATGTATCTTATATAAAGTCCTGGAAGAGAAAATGAAAATTAGGAAAACTAAGGGTTTCTGATAAATTATGAACTTTAATAATAATGTACCAATATTGGTTCATGAATTTTGACAAAAATACCATACTAAGGTAAGATGTTAACAAAGAAAAAACTGGCTGTGGGGCAAACTTCTCTCTCTACCATATTCACAATCTATAATGGCTCTAAAATAAAACTTCCAAAATATAATCTGATATGTGGATAATGATTCTCTCTCAAATTATAAATAACAGTAAAAAATTAATATTTAAATCCCCCAAATCCAAAGCACGCAAAAATATTTCCCTTTAATTAATAATATTGTGGATTAAATATAGATTAGACATTATTAACTAGATCAGGACTTTTTATTTATTTGAGGTATTATTGACATATAGCATTAGTTTCAGGTATACAACATAATGATTCAATATTTGTGTAAATTGTGAAATGATCACAATAAGTCTAGTTAACACCTGTCATCTTACATAATTACAAATTTTTTTTTATAACTTTTTAAAATGTACTCTCTTAACCTTCAAATAAGTAATATGGTATTATTAACTAGAGTCAACATGCTGTACATTACATCTGGGTGACCTATTTATTTTATAACTGGAAGCTTGTACCTTTCGAATCTCTTCACTCATTTCACCCTCTGCCTATCCCCGCCTCTGACGACCACCAATCTATTCTCTATATCTCTAAGCTTGTTTTGTTTTGTATTGTTTTAGATTATACATATAAGTGAGATTAGATGGTATTTGTCTTTCTCTAACTTGCCACAGATGACAAGATTTCCTTCTTTCGTATGGCTGAATAATATTCTATTGTGCAAATATAAATATATATATATATATATATATATATATATATATATATGCATGCCATAAAGCTTTATCTACTCATCCATCAATAGACATTTAGGTTGTTTCCAATCTTGTAAATAATGCTGCAATAAACACGTGGATGCACATATTTTTTTTGAGTTACTGTTTGGTCATTTGTATATCTGTCTTTTTTTTTTAATATCTTCAAATTTTTTGTCTATTTTAAATTGGGTTATGATTATTTGTCTTTTTGTTGTTAAGTAGTAAGTGTTCTTTTTATAGGTACAAATCACTTATTAGATATATGATTTGTAAATATGTTCTTTTCTGTAAGCTCTTTTCATTTTTACTTATTTTCTATTAATATTTACTTAAATATTTTTTATGTATTTCCATGCCAATAAATTTTCTCCCCAATTTTATTAACAATGCGTGTTTTCAATACTTTAAATCTTTTCTGACAATTTGTGGACCAAAAAAGGCCCTCATTGTATAATTTTGCATTATTTTTAAGAGAAGTAATTTCTAAATTGTTTTTAGTGCTGCTGTTTCTTGCCATTTTCATATGCCACTTTAACCTTATTGTCATCTGGCATATTATATATTGTTAATTGATTTTGTAGTTTCTTGTCTTTCACTAGAATATAAAGCTCTTGCTAGTGGGCCATTTGTTTTATTCCTTGCTTTCTCTCTCTAGCAATGATTTTTTTAAATGACATATTTTTCACTTGTTCATGTATCTTTGAGCATTTTATTGTAGTGTTCAACATTTTCTAACTGATATATGTATAGATTTGATAGCTTTGTTTCAAGCATGTTCTGAGAAAGGGCCAACTTTTCACTATTTTCTTGATTTAATTTACTCGAAGGGAAAAAAAAATTAAACTAGGAAATCCTTATTAATGGCATATATCATAGTCTAGATCTTTTATGTAATTCTAAGTCACTGCTAAATAGTATGTATTGGGAGTAGCTATAGGAAGTAGTAGAACAAATCCTTGTGACAAATAGGAGAGGAATGGTTTAACATAAATTAAAACTCCTTACTCTAAATGTCCTTACATGTTTCATCCCTCATGGGAAAATAAAAGGAAATATTAAGGTATAAGGCCAGACATGTCTTTCTGAATTATAGAAGCTGAAAAGACATTTAGCAGTTCTTTCTGTATTCAGGCTAATGTTATTGGTTTGGCGGTCTTAAGAGAGCATGGTTAATATAAGCTCAATTACTGTTTAACTTAATTTAGGATAGTGATTTTCTGTAACATTTTCAGTTTGCAACATTTGCTAACCTAAAAAATAGAAATTTAATAATTTATAAAATGTCATATATCACTTTTGAATACTATTATTTCTGAATAACTCATACATCAAATAATTTAATAAGATTTAGTAAGATACATGTATGATTATTTTCTAAGGTTTTCAAATACATTTTTATACTTTGGAAATGCTAGAATTTCCATTAAGGCAACTCATGAAAATGATCTGGAAATTTATTAGTTAATAATTATTAGACAACACAATATTCTATCAATTTATCAACTACACGTGTTTTCATATTTTTGTAATTTATGACATTAGGCTGAGTCTTAGAATAAACAGTATGTCATAATTGACAAGATTTTTCTTTCTCAGTAGTATATGTAAAATGATATGAAAAATTAAGGAAACTCAACATTTTACCTATTTGAATTTGTTTTACATTTGTGTATTAAAGTCTATTAATTTTTCCAATGTAAAGAAAAAATATAGGTGCAAATAAGAATAGAATACAGAATTAGTATAACCTGAGATGGTCTACTTTTAATATTTTACAGAGATTGTTCTTTTTATATTTGGTTTTTCCTTTAAAAAACAGTAATATTTTTAGGAAAGAATCCTTGGAATGATGCTTCGAATTAGATGCAAATTATTATCTAAAAACACGTATTGAGTAACCTGAAAACATTTAAAATAGTTTTGAAATATTTGCATATGCTATAATATTAAAATTAAATTACCTAGTATAAAGAATATAAGACATTGTTAGTGCCACTTCTACTTCCAAAAAAATACATAATCAGAAAATCCAATATCATCTAGATTCTTTTCTCATGAGGCATATAGTTGTCAGGTTTATAAGAGAGGTACGTGTAAAAAGAATGTAGGGAAAAGCCAAATAATACATTATGTTTACTATGATTTGACATTTTAAGAAATAATCATTATAAGTGGGCTGCATTTCTTAAATAATAAGAACTATAAAGCTTTAAACTAATACAGTCTGGAAAGCTTTTGTTTTCCATGAAACATCTGAGATTTCCAAATGTTAGACTGTATCAACTGCAATGGAAGCCCCATCCAAAACATTCATGTTACCAGTATAAAATCTTGAAGGCAGAGACACATTTGACCTATAGAAATAAAGGAGATAGAAAAATGTGAGAAATTTTTAGAATCTCTAAAATTAATTCATTAATAATTAATTTACAAAATATGGCTATTTTAGATTCCTTAATCTTTCTAAATTCCTCCCTTAAAGACATTCTTCAATCAAATAAATTTGATTCATTAGACCAATAATTTTCTCCTCTATGAAAATGAGATAAAAAAATTACATCTTTGATTTCAACAAAGTGGTACTGGGTAAAGGAATAATTTTGAAATCCATCATCCACTGGCCAACTTAAGCTTACAGGAGGAAAACTTTTTATTCCAGTTATGTTTCTATTTTCCATAAAAAAATGTACATACAATGTAAATAATTTGAACATAGATGAAAACCCCAAATATGATTATCCTTAAACTGATAAAGCCAAGGAGAGTCTTATACACTTAAAATATTTGTTCTTCAGCTATTACAGAGTTTCTTATAGTGTTTTTATCAAATGTGTCTCTTGATAATGAATGTATTCTGCGATACATGCAGGAATGAATGGCATCACCCTACTTTCTCCTTGGACACAGGAAGTGGTCTTTCCAATATCGAGTTTAGTTTAAGTATTAGCGTAGCCCTATTTTTCTAAATTGTCCCTTAAGTGAATGTTTTCCTCAAATTATTTGTGTAAATTTTGTATTCTTCAACTCTTTAGCACCCTACTTATGTGGAGAGTGACACTCGAGGTCCCATGTCCTCTACGGCCATTTATTTAAAGACTACATATGCTCTGTAAAGGAGCTAACATGATCACATGCTTCCTGATCATTAGGCACTGTTTTAAGCACTTAAAAATATTATTTATTTAATTCTTTCAACAACTGTAATGTATTGTAATTATACCCATCTCAAAACTGAGAAGACCATTAAACAGAGAGGTTAAGGAAGTTGTCTAAGGCCACAGAGTTTCTAAGCATCAGGAATGGAATTTGGCCATAGGCATGCTGGTTGCGGTGGGACCATGCTGTCCTGCACCGCAGAGGGGCACTTACCAAAACTAGAAGCAGGGAGTGTGCTTTAATCATTTTTAAAATCTCAACAGGCAGCTGGTGGAGCACGAGTGAGAGTGTTCATTGCCAACAGAAAGAAGAGCTGATAAATGGGCAGGTATCCAGGTAGGAGGAAATGAAGAGCCGAGCCAAGATAGTGGCAATGCATTGAGAGAAAGTGACAAAGATGGATGACAATGAGACAACAGATGACAGGATTTAGAGGAAGGTGAGTAGGAGAAATAGGTCGGATTACTTGTTTTCTTGCTTTGAAAAAAAAAATCCTTTTGCCTGCTGTTTACTTATAATTGATTCTTTCTACTATGAAGAGTGATGTTTTAGGAAATTCATAAATTCCCTAATACGTGACAACATATCAGTTTGTAATGATTGTGTAAACATAGCCCCAAATCTGAAATTCAGAAAGTAAAAATTAAGAAAACTTTTATGCGTTTTAAAGCCTGTACTAAAAAGTTTGAATATTTTGTTTTCAAGAACACAGATTTATAAACTGGAATCTATTAACCTGGTCTATGGATGGGCTCTAAGGGATCTTGGCCACTTAAAATTGCAGGCAAAATTGCCTGCCTTTGCATCTGTGCTCTTCTCTGGGAAGAGGATCCACAGCTTGTGTTAGAGTCTCTGAGTGTTTTGTGACACTACAGAGTTTATGAATCAAAGTCCTACACCTCAATATAAGAACCATACTTACTCTTTCATATCGTAATGTGGTGCTTAAGATTACAGACTCTGAAGATAGACTACCTTAGTTTAAAGCATAGCTCTGCCACCTGCTTTAATATAACCTTGGGCAAGTTTCTTAATCTCTCCATGTCTCAGTTTCCTCATCTGAAAGGTGGGTGGGCTATTATAGTAATTTAGAGCGTTAATTTAGTTATAAAATCATTAGGGCAGTGCCTGGCACCCGTGATGAGTTCTGATAGCTATTATTATATAACTCTTCCCTTCAACAAGAAATGTTTTTTCTCCACACAGGACCATATATTGCAACTTTTCCTGCCATAGAATTATATTGTGAGATTGCATTAATGTCACATTAAGTGAAATCATTAATTTAGTAACTGTGTGTGAAACTAAGAGGCGCTGCTCAGAAATGGAGAAGCAACACTCCTGCATAAGGATAAAATACACAAGAATCATCAAGAGTGCATATTTGATGATTCTTCTGTATTTTATCCTTGAAATATTCTGATTCTGTAGATCTGTGTTGAGGCTAAGATTTTTAATTTCTGATAAAGGATCCCAGTTCTCCTTTGAAGAAATCGCGTCCTGAAAGGCTTGCCAGACGCTGCTGAGAGGCATCTTCTATCAGGACTATCGTCGTCATTGGTACCAGGCACCTGCACACAAGGAGTGTCTGGGGAGGGTCCCTCCTTGTGGCTGTCATGGGCAAGATTTTGCTGGAACTATGAATGATTCAGGTGATCCACAGACCAACCTTGAAGAGCAATGCCTTCCAATGCTCTACTTTCTGCCTTTTTTTGTACCTGCAGCCCTCTTTGTTATCTTTGTCAGTTGCGATGTGATCTCTAAAGCCAACAGATCATATACAAATGACTTACAGGTACACAGAAGTAGAATGGATAATGTTCTTTCTTTAAAGAAAACTGGCTTCTTTTCTCTCCCCTGAAAAGAAGTTACCTATCACTTTCCTACTTCTAAGATAGATAATGTTATTTAAAATATTTCTTATTAAAACCATTTCTGCTATAATTTGGAGGTCCTCAATTTTCCACCTGGCTGTGGCTTTATTCCCTCACATAGCAACCCAACAACCAAGAAATGACTATGTCAATCAGAGTCATGTTTTACATTTTCTGTTTTCCATGAGTATGTCTAAGAAGCAAAACAATTTAAAACCCAACACACACACACACACACACACACACACACACACACACACCCTTATAGTTTCTAATCTGATTTTACATAATAAATCTGAAAAACTACAATGATAATCAAAACTGTGAGAATCTTGCACTGACGTTGAAGATATTCTGATTTTTCAATATAATGTGGATTCTTTAAAAGTTAATTTCTCATCTTCTGTTTAGCTAAATATTTTGAAACTGTGTAATTTTTCCACCATAGAAAAATAATTTAGAAGCATATTTCTTGGCATATCATTCCAATGGGAATTTCATGCAAAAGTAATATTTTAACAGCAGGCTGGAAGGAAGACTCATTGCCTTGTCAAGTGCCAGTTACAAAATTAGACACAGCCTTAAAGGGAATAAATGGGAGATTAAAATGTTTTTGAAGCTGCTCATTTGTCTAAACTTTATTAAAATTTCCATGAAAGGGTAATGATATTGATCGATACATTGTCATATATACAGAAGAAAAACAAAGTGAATTGAAGAATGATAAATTATTTCATCTTAAAAATTAACATTACTGATGGGTAGTACTATCTGCACAGTATTTAGATGAATTAAGCAGATGCTACACTTCTATTTCCAAAGAAAGGAATTTAATTCGAACCAAAACATAGGAAGGCAAATTTGAGAAAAATATGTGGTTCGAAACAATCAAAGCTCTTCCAGTTGAGATATTATTAGGCAAACAACTATTACAACTAAAATAAGATTTATATCATTAGCATACTCACTATCAATATTATAATGTTTATATGTATTTACCTCAGTGACTTAGGTTATAAATCATAAATTATTATATTTCTTTTATATGCTATTTCTTTTAATGTCCGTGTTCTTCTGGTTTCTCAGTGATATATTTTGGGTTCTTCCACAGTTCTTTGGGATAGCACCTTTATGCACCCAGGCTGATAGTGCAACCTTTGTTCTTAATGGATTCTGCTTTGTGAATAGCTGAATGTATACTTTTTATTTCTCTTTACAAATCATGTCATCTACTCTGAATATTTTTGTCTGTATGTGTATCATTATAGGCAAGAGCAAATGACTGGGTAGTGCACAGAGCAGACCTGATGGAATAGTATTTATTTGAAAGTCTCATGGACAAAAGAGTGGTATGTGTATGCGCCGGTTCCCAGGTGCCTGTAGTATCTGGGGCCCCCAAAGAGTTTTTTGTGGGGTCTATAAGCAATATTCTTTTACATCTCGTTTTTGTAAACTCAAGGGAAGCTATTTGGTCTTCTTTTTAAAGCAGTCTAGTTTAAAAACGAGTTGAGGTTAAGAGGGATGAAAGAATATGAGACCTAACAGAGAGAGTCAAGACAGAAAAATGACAGACAGGAGGGCGGACACTGCTTAGGGATTTACATGTCGGATCTTCTCCATCTTAGAAATCAGGTTGTCACAGATTCTGATCAGGTCACGGTTCTCTTTAGTCTTCTCCTCAACCATATTCTTCAGCGATGGGATGTGCACCTACCCCGTTTTCATGTCGCGAGTTAGACTAGGGCCATCTGGTTGGCAAGTTGGCTTTCTCTTCCATGTGGGCCCGGTGCTGGGCTTCACTTTTCATTTGTGTCATCTCAAGGCGCTGCTTCAGCCAGTCTTCGTTCAGCCAGTCTTCACTCAGGTGGCAGCCTTCAATCCATCCCCTTCTGTCTCAAACGACTGGAGGCGAGCAGAGAAAGATTTTCCCAGGAAAGTCAGGTCGTCTTTTTCCTTTCAGAACCTTCTGGATCTCAGATGTGGCAAGTTCTTTCTGTTTCTGAGCCCCTCCTCCATCCCCTGGGACACAGGCCCCTTTCAAACGCATCCTGACCTCCAGGTTCTTCATGTGAGCCTCTCACACCTGTTCTTCTGCAACAAATTCTTTTATGTCACTCCGCCGCCGCATCCAGGTCTTTCCGCGGGCACTGTGGCTCATCGCATGAGCCCCCCTCAGGGTCTATGACCCACTGAAGCGGCGGCACACCCCTCGCCAGCGCCTCGGGAACCAAGTTCCAGCAGCGACGCCTCGGACACATTCACTTGGAAGCGCGGCAGCGCAGCAGGTTCTGCCTGCACGTTGTGCCTGCGTGTCTGGAGGCCACGGGCGCGGACTCAGCGTTTCTTTGGGAGCAGGGCCCCTGGAAGTACAATGATTGTTTCCTCAGGGCCGACACCTTCCACGGGGACTTCCAAACTGCTCCAGATAAACTCCTTGTTTGCGCCGGAGCCTCAGCTGCTCTCGGAAGCGCCCCTCACTCACGTCAGCGCGTGAGACCCCAGAGGGCGAGGCCTCTGCCCTCGCGGCCCGTGGGAGGCCAGCCCGGGCACAGCGCCGGGACGCTGCGGGGCCACGGGTCACCTGGAGATCCGTACTCGCGGTCTCCACGGGCCAAGCACCACAGAAGTGTCACCGTGGTTAGACGTGGCTCCGGCTCGGTCTGAGATGAGTCTGCTGCCTTTGCAGCCTGCTCTGGGCGCGCTCTTGAGGCCGGGCCTCCCTGCCACCTCCCAATGGGTGGAAGTTTGGGTCATGCAGCGTGTTCCGCTCCAGGTGTGGCATCCCCAGAGGGAGGGAACAGACCCTCACCTGTCTCTGTCTCCCCCAGGAGGTACGAGGCCGAGTCTCTTCCCCAGTTTCCTTGGTGGGGCAGCCTGGTGTTAGCGGCATGGTCGAGTAGTCCAGTGCTAGCTTGTGGGCCGCTCCAACAAGAGGCCACCAGCAGGAGCCCTCGGCCTCTTCCAGACTTCAGGGTGGCGTTCCCAGAAACAAAAGCTACTCAGGGCAGCCAAGGCCTCAGGCAGGTCTGCGAGGGGCCCTCTCCGCTGGCTCCTGTGACAAGTACAGGGCCCTGAGGAGACACTGTGGCAACTTTCTCCTGGGTTCCGTCTTGGAATGCCATCTGAGGAAGGTCTTCTAGTTCTCTTTGTTGTATTAGGAACTGGGGCCCTCACGGCATGACCTGGCAGAGCCCAAGCTCTACAATCAGTTTACCAACACAGGGTTCATTCACCGTTCAAGTAGTGCCACCATCCCTTCTTCTGCTATGGTCAGGTCCTGGGGTTCAAGTCTAGCAACTGAATCTATATGTGTAATGCAGTGAGCTGCTTGCACGGTTTGCCATTTTGATATTCTTAGTGGGATAACAGCTTTGTCTCTGATATGACTAATATTGGTAGGAAATAATCATTTTTGCTAATCTCAGACTTAGTAACTTTTCAGAGAGATTTGTAGGAGACCATCCTATTTTGTGAGTTACCAGTCTACAAGGACCAGTGACTTATACCTCTGTCTGATAAAAAAAAAAAAAAGATGATTTTCACTAAATTATGAACAATAGGTTGACTATAAAGCAAAGGCTATATCATCTCTAAATTCGTAATGTCTTCGAAATTATGACTTGATTATAATTTAATTGTGTAATTATAAAATTAAATTACAACTTGTATAAATACGTGTCATGTACTATATGAAAGATAGAACAGGAAGCTTGGAATTATTACAAATATGCCTGGCAATACAGTACAATTATGAAATTACAGCATCGACAAAGAAATTTTAACAACTTCACAATGGAAAGCTGTAGTTTCACTCTTTGTTGTGTTTTAATAGAAATAATATAGTTCCATGGTTAAAGAGAAACATTTAGTCATACAAAAATGAATTATATAGATTGTAACTTAACCCTCCATAATGGCCAAATGATAGTTTATTCTCTAGAAATAACCACTCCTCAAAATATCTGGTTTTATTTAATTTGATTACTACCAGCATAATTTTAATGAATACGATTAAATGCAACATAGCAATTTGAGGTTACATATTCTGCTCTCTAGTCTTAGAGACAGTAAACAGGGATATGGCCTCTGGAGGCAGATGTGGGTCTTGAGAAAAAGATCTGCATTTTCTAATATTTAAATAGAATAATAATAGTATACATCTTATAAGGTCATGAGGATCCAGTAAAATTACTATGCATAAAATATTAACTGTATAATACATAATAAAAACTCATGTGTTAGTAAATAGCAAATTGAAGGATATAATTAACTTCCATCTTCTACCTTTCCCAAATTTTTACTAATTATATAATACGTAAATGTTCTCAGTATAATATAAAACAGGGTATAAATCTATTTTTTGATTTATTGGATTTAGATATATTTATTTTTTTGATGATATTCATTGTTTTCTTATTCTCAAATATAAGGAAAGTAGTAGATCTGTACTTTCCTCCACACTCTGATTTTTTTTGCCTTATGTTTTCAAGGTTTCTAACATTGGTAATCTATACTATATCTATAATAGCGTATACTGCCTTATCTAAAGATTGATTATATATATTGAAAAACATTGACACTATTTAATAAGAGCTAACAATTACAGTTTATTTGTGCTAGGCACTGTGCTAAGTACATGCACATGAGATAAGTTATCTCAATTTATGTTTGAACCAACCTCGTGAGAAAAGTTTTATTTTTAGAACCTTACTTATAAATAAGATCATCTTATTAAAGCTTATTTTATAGAGGGGCACACTGATGTATAGAGGGAGTTTAGAATATTTATAAGACTTAACCCAATAAATAAAGGAAATTCATACACAGCAAATTTGCCATGAAGGTAGCATTTTTAAAAAGTATGCTATAGTGCTACTTAAATATATTTACCAGTTGATATCATGGCTATTTAAATATTAGTAATGACATAATCAAGTACAATGACAGGCTCTTAAGTAAGAAAATGTAAATCTTTTTCTTTGAACCACTTGAATGAGAATGTTCATACTATCAGATTCAATGCATTTTCTTTCTTATACTCTATTGCTCAAAACTATATCATATGTTTATTGCTTTATAATTATACCATAACTGCTTATATTGTATTGAGGTTTTCCTAGAATCTTTAGTTAATATTTTTAATATGGTAGAGACATATGAAAATACTGTAATTCCTATAAAATATTTTGCCAATAGGGAGCAAATTTTTTGTTGAATAAAGAGATGTCTTTTTCTTCCAACTTCTTAATAATACAAATTTAATGAGATTAATTTTGCAAATAAGACATTCTTCATTCAGCCTACTTTGTGTCCTTTTTCTTTGAATCTTGTTTTCTTTTTCCTGGAGTACATTTTTATCTTAGCTTGGGTATTGGAGTTGGCTGAATCAGAATGACTCCAAAAAATAGAAAGTTAGAATTAGTTTATTTCTCATGTAACTGTGAGGTAAAGTAGATCTACAATTGTCAGACTTTTCTGTCAGTTCTCTGTTATCTTCAATGCATGGATCATTCTCATGGTCCAATATGTACACTCTAGCTTCCTTTACAATTACTGTATGCATGAGGAAGGAAAAAATGGGAAAGGCAATAAAGGGGAGAAATCCTTTTCTGTTAAGCTAAGAACCCTGATGACTTTTGCATTTACATTGTAATGGTCAGAACACAGGCACAGAGCTGCATCTAGTAGCTCAAGAGATTGGGAAAACTTTTCCTTGGCTTGGTGATTATTCCCCAACTAAATACACTTATATTGTAAGAAGAAATATTAGAGGGCAGCTAGCTGTCTCTGTCATAGTTCACGCTATTGAAAAGCCAAAAATGTACCTGCGTATCTTTCTATTTACACACAGAATCTATAGAATTCTCTCCCATTATATTATCCACCTCAGGATTTCAAGCTGATATGTTATCTTCTCTTTCAGGGCCAACTGTAGTTTCATGTGGTCTGACTATATGTAAACTATACTTAAAAAAAAAAAAAAAAAGAAAAGAATAAAGGCAGATTATGTGGACGTGTTGGCCCCATACACACTAAATATACAATGGTGGTCAGAATAGGTAATTATAATACAACATACAATTTGAAGATAAAATAGGAAAAAAAATCTACTGAAACAACTGGATTATAGCTGTTATCATATTTTTACTTGACCAGAATTGTGACTTTGCTGAGGTAAGGTGGGAAATTCTCTGGTAAGCCCATTTTGTCAGCCTGGTACTGCCCTTTGGGATGAATTCCTTTGCCCTTTTCTTTCTGTTGACTTTGATTGTACTCTTTAAGTTTTCCTTACCCTTTCTGAGATCTAGAGGGCATTTGCAGCTAGATTTTTTCTAGTGCCGTTTGAGATAGAACATGCACAGGCTTCTGTAGGCTAACATGTTTCTTTATCAAAATATTTTCAGCCGGAAAAAAAAGTCGATTTCCAATCTTTTTGCTTTTCCTGTGCAAATAAGGACAAACAGAGAGCCCATTTGGACATAAGGATTAACCCCTGAACACTCTCATTTCTTATATAGTGGCCATTGTGATTTCTCCTTCAATTTCTTTCTTAGGCCACAGGAAACTACAGTTGGACCAGTTTTTGAATATGTACCAGTCAACACTGAGTTGTGTGCAAACTGTGTTGTCAGTGAACAGTTTAATGGTTGTTTAATTTTTATTAATTTACAGATACTATTTTATCATATATATCTTATAGAAAAATTGCGTATTTTTTATTAGAATTTTGAAAAATCATTTCTGTGTGTCTTGGCCAGGGAACTCAGTGTGCCTTTCAATTAAAAGATTTGATTTCTTCTGAGATTATTGTGTAATGGCTGAAGCATAATGATTTATTTGACAATCAATTAATTAGTTGCCATAGATATTTTCTGTCTTCCTGGTTTTCGTCAATGTATCTATAGTCCCATAAGCAATTTTATTAAAAATATGTTACATTTTTATATATTTACTCTAATTTTGATGGGATTTTAGGGGAAAATTAAATTTAAAATGTATCTTCAATCCGCCCTCATTTAAAAATCTCAAAAATGTACATAAATGTGAATAAAGACTAGAGCTTTACAAATAAGAATATTTAGCAGGATTTTTTCCAGTAGTTCCTAAACTATTTAGGAACACAGAGATATTTTAATAATAAAATATAATTCTTTTCATCTACAATAAGAAATATAACTTTTAAGTTACATATTTATTATTTTTTACTTTTTTTGCTGTCTTTTAGATATTTAATATTAAAATAATCAACATGTCCTATACCAAAGTTATATTTTCTCTGGATACTTTGAAAAATAAAACAAAGTTAAAATGATTGACTAAATATATCACAGTCTCTTCCATGACTGTGACAGTATGAAAAGCAGGATGTGTTTTATATGTAAATAAATGTGCTTTGGACCTATGTTTTTAATTCTCAAGTGATACTAGAATCTTCTGATTGATGGCTTTATGTTAATAAATATCTGGACTTTGAGAGACTGCTTGGGCTATTGAAAACCACAAAGCAACTGAGCATAGAGCAGTGGAGAGGAGTATACATGTGCACTGTAAATGTGGCTGTATATTCATATTTAAAATGTTATTTGCCACACATTTTTCATGCATTGACCTCATAGGAAACTTTATTGATCAATATTTAGAACTATCAATTGTATATACATACACATAG
This sequence comes from Rousettus aegyptiacus, assembly GCF_014176215.1. Taxonomy (NCBI): domain Eukaryota; kingdom Metazoa; phylum Chordata; class Mammalia; order Chiroptera; family Pteropodidae; genus Rousettus; species Rousettus aegyptiacus. The sequence goes on from NW_023416286.1 coordinate 31,906,235, forward strand.
GCATTTGTGTATCTACCTTGGATATATTTTAATTAAATGAGGAATTCACATTATTTCTTGGCTTATTTTATTAATCTCACATTTTTTTTCTTCCAAAGTCCTAAAGAACAATGTGCAATAAATAAATACTGAAACGTATTTTTTCAATTTTGCTATTTGACATAAAATCTAATAATTTGCTTCCCTATTGTCCAAGCCATATATGATGAATGAGACAAATTATTTCAATGCCGAAACTCCTTCCTTATATTACTACTGTAGATTTTGAAACTGCTTATTATATATTTACCAGTTCATAAATTTTTTGAATGAAGCTTTGTGAGATATTCCTATTATTGGCTAAATTTTCACTTGAAAACTATTTTAGTGGATAGTGGAAATGGAACAAGAGACAAATTTGAGTGAATTTAAGAGAAATGAGAATATATTTTGCAAATGGGAGAAAAAAACTTGCATGGTAGTTGTTTGTGAAAAATGGTGTCAAGCAAGCTTGTGTTGTTCATTTCATTTTTATTTCTTAATATGTAAAAAGAAATAATCTATTTTATACTCTTGAGACAAAAGCACAAAATATAAAATCAGAGAGAGTGGGAAACTGCTAGAGTAATATACTTAAGTGGAAAGAGGATTGAGTCTAGATAATAAATGGAGAGATTGGATTGGCATAATAACTTTAGCAGTTTATTGAGTAAACAGTTAGAAAGGCAAAGTGTGGAGTGCAGATCCTGATAGGTAGATACATGTGCTAGTGGGAATCTTTTTTGATGTTGAAATTATACCAGCAAAGAGTAATTTAGGACATCCCCTGAAATTAGGAGGTGGAAGGAGATTTGGAAATTTGAGGAGGAAAAAAATGTAAAGAAGCCATCTGGAAGAGTGGCACATGAGGGAGGGACATGGAAAAGTGTGATTTTGGACAGCCTGAAAGTCCCTGAAGATTTGTATCATTAACATAATTGAGGCTGATCAGATGTGTGGATGCAGAAATAGAAATAAGACAGTTGGGTTTAACCAAAAAATAGTGTTTTGCCAAGTGATTTTAAACTGAGAAAAAGATAGGAGATTCAAGGAATTATATGAGAGAAACATTATTTTGATTGATCATGGTATTTAAGCTGGTTAAGTACATGAGTACACCAAATAGGTGAAAATACAGTATGATTTGAAGCCCCTGTGGGTTTGAGGGATTGTTGGAAGCTGAATCCTACAGGTAGTGATCTTAAATTCTAATTGGCAGTGGTCAGAAAATGGAATGCATGAAACTGAGATATTGAAAGGCATGCAAATATTTGTAATGGTAAGATCTATGGTGAATTTCTTATGTACGGTAATGAAGAAGAACATTAAGGGAGAGGACTCAAGGATGTGAGAAGTTAAGGTGTTGGAAGGACCATCTATATGCATACTGAAATCATGAAGAATTAAGACAAGTGACTTGTAAAGAGGATGAAAACAAATGAGGACTTGAAATCATCAAAAAATAAGGGTGAATGTTCCAGGTATTAGAAAGTGCATTACTGTTTCATAATTGACAATATAAAGTGATGAGTTTTAAAGCTAGGCATTTTTAGGGAAGTGCGAGAAAAAATAGGATCTAGGATGTAATGAATAGCAGCAAAGATACCTGTGCTATATTTGAAGCCAATAGTTCAAGGTCTTTTCAGGGTTATGGAGAACAGTCACCACTTGAAAAGACTGTGCTGAAACATTAACCTTTCCAGCAGAATCTAGGTTCATTGGAGCAAGAAAAAGGAAACATTCCGAGACAATATGGAAGATAAGGCGGGTTTTGCAGATGATAGGATATAAATTTCAGAAGTCTTGTTACAAAGATTTTAGGAATTGGGGAAAGATTAAAAGTGATGAAAATAAGATTTAGAACATTTTGTGGGTAGAGTATGTGAGATGCCTGGTAAAATGAGGGGATTAGGCTCCCTGTGATGACCTGTTTACACAAGATGAGAGGGCATAATGATATTATTTCATCATATTTGAGACATGATAGAGGTAAAGCTATGGGTATTGGAAGGGAGGGACAGTGGATGTCTGGGGCTCACTCATGATCTCTGTTGGGGTAAGCCAAGAGGTGAGCAAGGTAGATTTTGGGCAGAGGGAGGAGCAAGTGAAGAGATTCTGAAAAATTCAAAGGGCATTTGACATGTTCAAGAAATGACAGACCAGGTAGGATAAAGATAATTAGGATTAGAGCAGAAAGGTAGCTGAATTCCAAATCATAGAGAAACCAGTAGGCAGTAGAAAGACTTTAAAATGAGATGTGTCCTTAGAAAGTTTTGAGCAGAGGGATGATTTTATCTTACCTTTTGAATGGCTCATTTGGGATTTATGTAGAGATTGATTAGATAAATATCCGGTAGTTTAGGAAAAGATCAGGTTAGTGGAACTACTGATAATTTATATATTTTAAAATGAGAGCCAAATTAATTTGTTGTTGCGATAAATGTATACTTGAAAACAGAGAAGAGTCAGAGGTAATTTAAGATCCTTTGTCTAGAAACTGAAAACTGAATTTCCATTTACTGAGATGGAGAAGGTTGATGGAAAAGTTGTGCTTGTGTGGGGAGAAATTTCTTTTTTAGACATACTGTATTGGAGATGTTTATTAGATATGCGAATAGAGCTATTAATTGAAAAGTTGATTTTATGAATCTGAAGTTAATGGATGAAGTCAGAGTTGGGGACTTAAGTATAATATTCTATTCTTTTTTTTACATTTTTCTTAAACTATCATAGTTATATGATTAGTCAACGTTTTAACTTTTTTCGGTATATTTAAAAAATATGAGTAACACTGTCCTCTTTGACTTTGTTCTCCTACATTCTGCTGTATATCTTCTAGAAGTTATACTTTTCTTCTGTATCTATTCACTCAATTCACAGTTTTTATTTCTATGAGCATTGCCTTTTCCCCTGGGAGAATTGTTCTATATCATTTGCCTGCTCATTAAATGTCTCCTTCTACTCCTTTTATTCTGCCATTCAGCTCATTATTAAGCTTTGTTATTTTTTTCCCCAATACAAAGTTTAATTTAAAAAATCTCTAGTATATTGTCTTATAGGTACATTGCCCTCTCATCATTCTGAATGCTATTTTTACATTTATTTTAATGTTATCTTTTACTTTATATATTAACTTTCATTTTGTTATTTTAATCATTACTGCATTTATTGAATTGGACCTCTTTCATTTGTGGAATTATTGTTTCTGAAAGTTTTGCTGATTCTTGGTTTTGCGCTCGTATTTTGAATCTTTAAGATTTCCCATTGGCCTGTTTTATGAATACTATGTAAGCTTACTATATCTTGCTTAAAGTGATGATATGTAAGCATGACATATATTGCCAGAGATATGCCTGTGACTAATATGGACATGTAAACTTTTCATTCATTTCAGTGTCTTCTGCACAATTCTTTCCACTTTCTATTCAGAGGGCCCACACTTCTCTCCTCCTCACCCTAGACAGATCTTTCCATTGTCTACCGTTTAGTTTAATGAGAAGTAAAGTCTTATCCTGGCTGTCCATCCAAATAAACATCCCAAGACTTTTTTCCCTACTGGTAATATTTGCCACATTTTAGTTCAGAGCAACTCTGGTAGGAAATGGGATTGCTACGAAAAAGAGCACGTCAGGAATTTAGTAGCTGTCTTCTTACTGAATATGTGCCACACATTATGGAGTTAAGCATTTCATCCTCACAGGAGATATATGAAATAAATCCTATTATTATCCCCAGTTTGCAGAAGCGGAGTGTATCAGAGTCCAAATAATTTATGAAGGTTACAATATAAAATAATTGATCCAGGCAATTTGGCTGTAGGGTCCATGCCTAATTCACCATTGTTTTACTACCGAGACTCAATGACGGACTACTTTGTATTTCTCCTTTGCTGTAATCTGGGTGTTAGTTCTTTGTCTATTTTGGGTCTCCCATTTCAGGAATGATACCTCTTTTCTCCACTTGTCTTTTCTTGGTGATGTTATAGTGTCTTTGGCCTTTTCTATGGGATTGTCTTGTGTATTTTTCGAGAAGGCATAAATTGTACGGGTAAAGTATTTTTAGCAATTTTTTATCTATGTTTATCATTTTAAGTCCAGCTACAACACTAAAGCATTTAAAGTTTTCAGCACGAATTGTTGCTGTTTCCATTGTTTTAATTTTTATTCTTCGTGTTTGAATATAAAAAGAATCCATGGTAAATCAGAATTCTCTTAAATTATATACAACATTGTGTGTATGTCTACTTTTGAAATTTTTTCCCTATGGAAAGGGTCCAAGATTTTATTAGATCTTTAAATATTTTTTAAACCACAAAAGACATTATATATACACATATAATATCATACTCCTATAAAACAAATTGTGAGACTAGAAATTGCATACAGATCTAGGCTATGAGAAATGAAAAATTAATATTTTCCATTGGTTTTGCCATTGGAAATGAGAGTAAAAAGAGATTAGTAAAAGCACAAAAATGCTAAATCCTAAATTTTGCAAATATGTAGGAGCACAACAAATGAACATTTCTCATTTTCTCATAAAATAGTGTTATTTACAAACTACATAAAACAAACAAAATAGCTCTAATGGTAGTAAATATGTATTATCATTCTAAATCAAGTCATAACTAATGACACTCTGGGAAAGGTTTAGTTTATACTGAGGCTAGGTGTCTTGCAAATGAAAAGCTATTTAAGTGCTAAAATCAATTGACTATATAATACAATGTTTTCTGATGGGAATAGTGCACAAAAGATGCCTGGAAGTTGTTTGTTACAATGGCTAAATGAGATTCTACCTCTGGTTATTATCAACCCAAACATTCATCATTATAAACCGCTTCATTTTTATTTTATTATATTGATTTACCTTAGCACCCAAGACAGTTTGTACTCCTACAAAATTCAAAAACCATTGATTTACTTAAATTATTCAATACTTTACTGTATGGCTATTATGTCATTTAACATTTTAGACAAATCAATACAACTTTTTTTAATTGCCTGTCACATACCTAAGGTATCGCAAATGTGTTTTGCTGGAATCATTAATTTGTACTGTGTTGATGACATTTTTATAAATCGACTGGTTTAAAACAATAGAGTAGCATATGTGGGGGGAAAAGTACTATGCAATGAATAATTTAAACTAGTTGGAATATATAACACTGCAGAATTATTTATTAAGTCTATGATAATTTTATTTTTCAAGATAGCTGAAAGGTAGACTGCTGTCTTCAGTGGACATTGTATGTGAACTTTTTTCTCTTTTAAACTCTACATAAGCAAAATAGATGGGATGCCAAGTAAGCTCAATGCAGTGTTTTTTTTAATTATTATTTTGAGAAATCTGCTGTAGAGAATTTTGACTACAAGATGAGGAACTATTGTTATCGTGAAGAAGGATATACTTTAAATGATAGTTTGCTCTCTTTCTATATTAGAACTATCCAAAAAAACTAATTAAAATGAGGAACCTATATTTATGTTTTCCTACTATCTTAAATAACATTGAGTTGAATAAAATATGCGCAGCATAAAAAATGTCATTTAATTGGACACAGTGACCATATTATGTTGAAGGTAATTTGAACCCAGACTTTTGGTAGAATAACCTACACATTACAGAATACATGGAAGGGAAATATAGCAAAGATCTATGAAGAAAACAAGTCACCCGAAGTCACAGCAGTTGGAAGGTAGCAAGTTAAATACCACTGGAAAATCATTTTGCATGTATATGTGACTTAGTATGCTTCAGTGCCTTTCCTGCCATTTCTTTCTAGTACTATCAAGTATTAAAATAGTTGTAGAATTACTTAGTTTAAGTACAAGGTTTATATTGTATGAATGAGTGTGTTGTTATAAGTAACACAGTTATTCACTCACTGATTTTTATACCATGTTTGAGGCATCTATTTGATCCAGAAAGAGTCATAAATAATTTCTTGCAATTGAAGAACTTTACAACTTGGAAAGAAAAATGCAAACAAGAACTTTAAAATAGAAGTGTGTTGAAAAGAATTCAATGTAGGAATATGTTATATTACTGCTTCTAAAATTATTTGTGATAAAGGACTATTTTACCCCAATCTGTCATAAAGCAATGTTTTTTTTAAAAAATCCATCAAAAAGTGAAATTTTAGAAAAATTAAAATAAAAAATGTCCTAAATTCTAATAATTAGATTTAGCAGAAATAATATTTTAATCAGTATAATCAAAACAAGCATCACATAAAAAATGAAGTATTTACAAATATGTACCCATTGATTATTGAAAGTGAGAATATTAGAGTTAAAAAGTTAAGAGAAGCACTTGTAACTTTGTGTCATTGCACATCATAACTAATCAGAAATATATGAAATAGTGGTTTTCTATAGAATATCTTTAGGTCTATTTTAAGCAGTTGTATCAATATTTAAAATTTTTAATGTGGCATTTGTGCTTGCCATTTACTTATTAACTCATCAAATCTAAAGTGCATTACAACCTCACCACTTGCAGGAGGTAATATATATTTAAATTCTTCTGTGGTTTGTCTGAAAAACTCATGTTAGAGAAGCCAGTCTCAGAGATGCATGTTGACAAAAGTAGAAGAGATTACAAAGCAAGTTTGGCATATATTTTGCAATTTTTATTCAAATGTAGAAAATTATGCTTTATTTTGAAATTAATTTACCTAAAATTTTACAGTATAAATCTGTTAAATTTAAATAATTTAAAAATAGGTTCAGATTCATGAATCTCTTATTGATGGATCTACTTTAATGGAAAATAAAATTCAAAACATCATATTAAATTTGTAAGATGATTGGTGAAAACTTTCAACAAAGTGCAATATTATGATGACCGATTTCACTGATAATTATTGTTAAATTATAAAATATAGCAATCCCTAAAAATATTTATCTTCAAAACTTCTAACTTTTCTTTGTGCCTTTGAATGTTTTCTGCCATTATAAAAGCGTGTTGCATTCCTTCCTTTTGTGGAAGGATCAAATAATTAAATATACCAAAGATGTGAGACACATAGCGAATTTGACAATCCAAGTCACATCTTTAAAAAGTTAGGACCATACTGGTTTCTTATCTTGCAGAAACACTGAGAGTTTGTTTTGTAGTTCAAAATTTGCAACTGAACTTTTGCCCATGAAAAGCATCATGATTTTAGCATGAATTAACATTATTTATAATCAGTTATTATATTATTACCTAGTAGAGCAAAAATTGATTACAGTACATGAGCCTTTATTCACAATTATAATACATGGGACTAATCATATTGTTTAGTTTGTGTGATTTATTTTTTTCCCCCTGAAGTCTATCTCAGTAAATCTTTTATATATAATCTAGAAATATATCAGGAAGTGGAAAGTTTTACAATAAATCTATCATAGTTCATTTGAGCTGGGGTATAATTTTCATTCTGATGGTAAAAAGCAAAGATGCATTTTGTAATGATATCTACTTAAAATGTCTTCATGACTTCTGAAGTGTCTTAACCAGAAGCAAATTTTATAGCATATTCTATAGGGGATATTTTATACATTAAATTTAATCTAAATTGTTAATATATTGAGTATACATTAGAAGTATTACTGTTACTTTTTGTAGTGTTATGTCCTTATAATCTCTGCCCAATGACTACAGGTTTTTTTTTTTTTTCCCCACTGTATGCCCTATACTCAGTCAAATCCACTCCTGCTTCATGCTCTGTTCATGTCTCTATACAGCCTGTAAGATATTTACGTTAAATCAAAAGACACACAGACTGAAATTAAAAGATGGAAAAAGATATTCCATAAAAATGGAAACAAACAAAAAAAAAACCAACACCAAGCTTATTTATACTAGACAATATAGACTTTAAAACAAAGGCTGTAGAAAGAGACAAAGAAGGACCCAGTAATCCCACTTCTGGGTATTTATCCAAACACACACAAAATGCTACTTTGAAGAGACACATGCATCTATATATTCATTACAGCATTCTTTACAATAGCCAAGATATGGAGTAAACCTGGGTGTTCATCGGTGGATAAATGGATAAAGAAGAGGTGGTATATATATACCATGGAATATTACTCAGCCATAAGAAAGAATGAAATCTCGCCATCTGCAACAAGAACAAACCTAGAGCGTATTGTGCTGAGTGGAGTAAGACAGAGAAAGACAAATGTCATAGGATTTCACTTAGATGTGGAATCTAGAGAACAGGATAAACAAACAAAACAAACAAGCTCATAGATACAGAGACTATTTTGATGGCTTTTAGATTGGGGTTAGAGTTGGGGTGAAGGGGTGGGATTAGAGTTACAAACTGGTAGTTAGAAAATAGTTATGGAGATGGAGAGTATAGGAGAATATAATCAGTAGTACTGTAATAACTATGTATGGTGTTAGATGGGTACTGGATTTATCATTTCATAAGTTATGTAGATGTCTAATCACTGTGTTGTGCACCTGAAACTAATATAATATTGTATGTCAATTGTAGTTGGAAAAAATATATATAAAAATTAAAAAATGTGACATAATCAGTTCTTTAGTAGAATTATGATTCTCTTAGTATTGTATCTCAATTTCTATACATTGCAACTAATTATCTAAGGGACTTCTACCTAAATATTTCTCCCAGAAAATCATATGATTCTTATATGACATACATTTCCATTACCAAAGCACAGGTATTTTGATAAACTACAACTACATCTGTAAGAGTATAATTATATACAGGGTCTGATGGCTATCATAAGAAAAACTGAAACTTAGGCTAAGAATGCTTTGTGTAAGATCTGACTTTCAAGTAGTTTTGAAGGGGAAATAAATTGTACTTAGAAGAAGAGCACTTTAGAAAATAGAATAGTATGGGTAATTTCTAAAAGTAAGAATGACCTACCTAATATAACTTTAGATGATGAAAGAGAATCATTTGTTGATGGGCAGGCAAACATTTTTTCTCTTAAATTGATCCTAAAATATGATATTTCATATTTTAACTAGCATCATAACTAGCATCACTCTATGTTTCTGGTTAAATCTTTTACACTTTTTTGTTTGTGAAGGGCAAATTGAACATTAATTGATTTAATTTTTGTTAACATTATCTCTGAATAATTGGATTTGGTATGATCCCATTACCAGATTCCCTGACATAAGACAATCTCATTAACGGACCCTGAGATGTCACTTTAGATCCATTTGGTAACAGAGATACAGATATAAACTCATTACATGATGCACTCTTCATTCTTAAATTGATGAGGTTTGCTCTGGCTATTGTTTAAAATCTAGTTTTCCTGGAAGGGATAAAAAAAAATATTTTCTAAGAGAAAAAATTTATAAAGATAAAGAAAGATGAAAGGAAGAAAGGAGGGAAAGAAAGACTGAAAAGTAAAGGTATAAATTTTTTCTTGATCACATTTCACAATAAGACTATTTATTAAAAGTTGTATAAACACTTATAGTTTGCTTAAACCCATAGAGTTATTATGATTCAGTGCTATTATTCATAAATACTTTGCCATTTCTTCTCAATTTTTTTGAAATTCATCTTATATATCAAAGAAAATTAAAATAAAATGTGCGTCTCTTATTTGGATTTCATATATTGGCAATACGCTAAGTCTAATAAATAGATTTGATTAAATCTAACATTCTGCTTCACTATAATACTGTCTTCTAACTTATATATTGGAATATAATTTGTGAGTGGGTGTGTGGAGGGATAGCCAGTGCTCTGGGAACCAGAAACAAATCTCCTTTATTGCTCTGTATTAGATTGATGTTGATTCAATGTCAGTGGCCAATATAACTGATATGACAGTAAATTTTCCTAATATACTCTCCCACTTCCAGATAGGTAGAAAATCTGCATTTCCTTGCCTTGAGAACTTTTATGGGGCTGAAGCATGAAGGTAGGTGTTTATATATATAGTGTTATTTTTTTTTAATACTTAAGTATTATTTGTAAAAATAATAGCACTATAAGCTGTATAACTAAGAATGGCAGTTTCTGCCTCACTCCTCATCTCTAATTTTTACTCCTCAAAAGAAAGCTTATGCAATTCATTCATCGGTTTCTTCTGGAGTGTTTCATTGTATTTCTAAATACTACTATTATACCCTGAATTACCATTCTAGGTTTTTAAAAAATTTATGTTGCAGTTGACTGTCTACTGTGAAAGATGAGAATGTAACCTTTTTATCTAATGTTCTCTTACTCATTTCCCCCACTACACATTTTATCCAATATTCTTGTAAGAATGTCAGTTTCTGGTTCAGTATTTAATGATTGCATTTTTGTCATTATTAGTAATATTTAAACTGACTGCCATCATTTATTGTGGTCACATCTTCTGTTTTAGACAGACTTTTGCTTTTCTTGGATCTAATAATCATTTCATTTGTGTGTATGTGTGTATATTTTCGATCATTGATTGATTAACCCTGACTTTTTACAAGAACTCTGAAATGCCTCCCAACATGCTCCAATGCTTTATCAGGTAAACTATCAATTTCATTTATTTTTCTTAGATTTATTCTCCTGAAACACTGTACTTTCATCTTACAATTTGAATTGGTTGTGTTCTAGATCAGCCAAACAACTGTTACAAAAATTTATTTTCTGTGTTCCTAGGAAGCCTTGATACCTTATTCCTACACTGATTATTTTCTGGTTTCCATATTTTTTCTTTTCATGGTTAACTTTTATCATTTTTATGAAACATGTTCTCCGGTAGCTTCCTAAAAAATAATAACTGTAAACATTTTGAGACCTTGGTATTCTTAAATGGTTTTCATATCCTTTGATTGATATTTTGATAAAAATCAATATTGATATTTTGAGGAAAATATCAAATTGATTGTTATTTTGTCCAAACTGTAGCTATTCTACTGTTAGCTTTGTGACAGTCACTCTTATTTGCTACTAATATTCATTTACATCATTTCTCCTTTTTTTACTTTGTGGTGTCACTGTGCTTATCAAAATGACATTAACTATGGACTATTATAAGATTTGGTTGTTATAAAAAGACTATTATTTCTGTATTTCTCTATTCAAATAATTATCCAAGTATTAGCAGTGGAGAACTTGACATGATAGCTCCAGGATATTAGTAATCCAGTACCTGTTCTTATTTTCCTACTATTTTAAATGCTTGGCTTTCATTTTTTTATTTATCATACATAGCTGGTCCAGCCACTTGCACATTTGCCAACCAGCAGAAAGTGGAGATTCCTTCATTTTAACAGCAGTATCAAGAATTCTGCATGTCGATAATTTCATACCTTGTGGGCCAGAACATAGTTCTGTGGCTCTTCTTGTTTTCTGAATGCCCTTTTTGAATAGCATTGTAACTTTTTTCGAGAATGCACTTTTCTTTTTTATATTGCCTGATTGTATAGCTTTATTTGATTTTTTTAATCTAAAAATTCTGCCTATTTTTTTCTGATTTCTTTTTTGATATTCTTTGGAAAACTGAAAATTAAAAGTGAGGCACTAAAGTAGCAGCCGGAGACACTTTGTGCATGGGTCTCATTCATAGAATAAAGAATTTATCTACAGAGTAATTTGTAAGAGAGTGTTCTCCATTTCATAAGTCCTGAAATTTAATTATCTTTAGATCTGTCTACCCTTGATTTGTCTAACAGACTGAAAGAATCCTGGAAACATGTTGAGGAAGAGAGCAGAGAGGTACTGTGTACTCTGCAGACTTGCATTAATCATTAGTTTTACTCCTCCTCTGAGTTTAGTTCTTTGAGTCCAGAACCTTATTGATACAGCCTTCTCAGAGAATTCTTCCTTTATTCCACTGGAGTAAAAAAGATACATTGTTCTGTCAGCAAAGCTTTCGGGAAGAAATCTGGGGACCTCAGTCATACATATGGTTTCTTCAGCTATCATATCCCAGCCTTTAGAAGCAGTTGTTGCCTCTAAAGTTCTGAGCCTTCTGGTTTTCTATGGGATAAAATTAGGTAGCTTTTTATTGGTTCCAGGCCCTTTCTCTCTCTTCAAAGTCAGTTGCCAATCATCCATTCACCTTCTAGCTCTCAAACTTTGTTGACATTTCTTACCTCTACTTGTCACCTTTTCTACTATTTCTATCCTTGTTGGGATATAATTTAATTAAAAAAGGATTTATTGTTGTATTAGTGGGATTTGAGGAGGAAACAGATAAAAACATGTGATCAATGCTGTATACATAAGTAGAAGTCTTCTAATCTTAGTTGTAGAGTACAATTGAGGGTACCAAAGAAATAATTTCTCCTTTAAATAACAAGAGAAAAGAATAGAGATGTGTGGTTTCCAAAGAAGACCCATACCAAGCTCATTGTCTGCTTTCAAGTGAGCTGGCAAACTTATGAGATGATATCTGTATGCGATACCTTGAGTCTGAATCTTCGGTATCTGAACTTTTACCCTAGGCAAGAGGATAAGACACAAACCGAGGCCAAGAAAGGCTTCAACAGTGATTATATGACCAATGACCACTATAGCTGAATACGTTAGGATATTTTCCAGATTGTAAGCTACTTAGGAAGAGGGAGGTTCCTTCTGAGACATGGTCATGGTTCGTGCCTCCGTTATAGCTGTTAAACTAGATGCTCCGTAGAAATACAGATCTGTGATCAAATACTGTCCTTTTTCATTACTGCCAAAGTCCATATTTCTAATATGGCACAGGACTCATAACATTTCCTTTTGTGAATGTGTAATAACAAATTCCTCCTACTAGGACTTTACTCTCTACTTTACTAAAAGCAGGATTAATCTCAGTTACTGATTATTTAAAAGAGTAGCAGTGAATCCTGAGAATGTACTCACTTTCTGAAATGCTTTCATCAACTTGTTTTTTCTTAATTCACTTCCATTTAAAATTGTAAAATAAACATTTTTTTTTATGATACAGCCATGATTATGGAAAAAAGCATTAAACTAAACATACTTCCCTGAGTGTCGCTGATTACATTATAATGCACTCGGTGTATTAATTTTTTATTACTGTTGTAATAAATTACCTCCAACTTAGTGTCTTAAAGCAACAGAAATTTATTATGTTATAGTTCTGGAGATCATAAATATAAAAGTAGTCAGCAGGGCTGCATTTTTTTTTTCTTTTGAATGCCCTAAAGGGGAATTGAGGAGGCAAGGACTGGAATCTGTTCCAACTTCTAGAGACCGTCTTAATTTCTTGCCTCATGATCCCATCCTCACATCATTCGAACCTCTCTGTTTCAGTCATATCTCCTTCTTTGACTTTGACCTTCCTACCTGCATTTCATAAGAACCCTTGTGATTATAGTAGACCCACTCAGATAATACAGGATAAACTTTTCCAGGATTCTTAATTTAACAACAAGAACAACTGCAAAGTCTATTTGCCATGCTAGATAGCATAATCACAGGTTCTGGGTATTTAGACACGGACATCCTTAAAGGATCATTTGTCTGCCACACTTGGAATCAAGAAATTATTATTATTATTAAATATTAAATTTAATATTTAGATTACAAAACCTAGTAAGTTCTTACACACACACACACACACACACACACACACACACACACACGGCATTCCAAAGACTGGTCTCCATCTTAACTTTCCAATAGGCAAACATTTTTCTTTCAATTTATTGAAGGATTTAGCCCCAGAGAGGTACAATTATCATTTTAGATAATAAACATAAGCATTTACTTCACAAACTTCTACTTTAATTATAATTGAAATATATTATTATATACTATTTATATATTATATCATATAATATATACTATATTATACAAGATTAAAACTATGTTGTTTTAATCTTGTATAATATAGTCATTCACAGAGGTGTTTTAGGGTATGTGTGTGTAATAGAAGACAAGTTTTGTGGAATTCTTGTACTTCCTTTTGAATACAATATTAAATATACTGTTTCTACACTGTCTTAATATATTAAATGGATTGATAATTAATTCTAACATTAAGCATATATTTTATACTAAGAAGCATAGTTGAGGTTATTCAGCTGATTTTCTGATTATTTTATCAATCAGTTACAAATAAGTGGAACATATATTAATATGGTTAAAATAACCATTGAAAAATTATTTATTTATATAATTTCAGCTGCTACATTGACAGAAAAACTATAGTATGTTGAGTGTGTATCTGCTAGTTATTCTTAAGTCTGACAGTTTAAATCCTACACTCAATGAGATTTCTGTGTTAATTAAGTATGCAAACCAAATATCTAGCTATTTTTGGAGTGTTGGAATTTCAATATTTGGTCACCTTTTCAGACCATTTTGTTTTGGAAAATACACTCAGAATGCAATTAAGACATACTTTGAGGGACTGCAAGGCACATATTAGGAGAAATGTTAGCACACACATAGAAAATGCCAAAGCTACTTACTTTTGTTAAACAAGCAAAGAATTACTTTGTGTAAGAAAAAAAATCCACATAGTTTTTTGCGAACCCTCAGCTCATGTGTTTTGTTAATTTGAAAAATCAAATAAAAATAAAAACTTTTGTACATGGGATTTTTAACTTACTTAATTTTTTTCTGACATTCTTTAAGGTCTTCCTCTCTCATGGATCATCTTAAAACAAAAACACTTGCATCCCTTTCATTCTTGACTTTCTTAGTTTCTGCCCCATTTCAGTCTCACCTCTGCCAAGTTCCTTAAAAGAACAATCTACTGCTATAATCCTAATTTATATTCCAGTCTACTGCCTTCATATTTCTAATTTTTTTTTAATTTTTCAGGAATTCTCCTTCCGTGTTGACTTAGGATCAAAACTGGGGTCTTCCCATCCTCAGGCTTCTATTTCCTGTCCACCCAGGAAGCCACATCATTAACTTCCTATCTCCAAAAAAGGCTTATTCAGAAGGCAGACCAACCTGTAGTCCACCATTTGTATATGTGGCTTGCCAAAATGGGCACTCATTTCAGTTTTCCTTTATCAGACCTTTCATGTATGAGTAATTAGGTGGAAATAAATTAGTATAATTGTTTCTCCATGTATAATTACATAATAGTATAATTGTTTATTGATGTCCCTATGCCACTTTTAAATTTAAACTTTAGATAGACTTTAGCAAGATGAGAGAATCAGAGGAGAACAAAGAGAAAAGAATGCAAAAGCATGAAAAAAAAAGCCTACATGAACTATGTGATACCATTTAGAGAAGCAATCTGTGAATTTATTGGAGTCCCAGAAGGTGAGAAGGAGAACAGGGCAGAAAGGTTATTAAATAAATAATGGCTGAGACCTTACCAGATCTGGAGAAAAATTTAGTTGCCAAATTTGTCAAGCACATAGGACTCCAAACAAATTCCACTTAAAAATGTCCTTTCTAGAACACATTATAATAAAACTGTCAAATATCAAAGACAGAGAATCTTAAAAGCAGCAAGAGGAAAGAAGCTTGTCACTAAGAGATGAACTTCTTATCATCTTAAAACTATCAGTTGATTTCTCAGCAGAAAACTTATAGGACATGAGAGTGTGGGATGATACATACAGAATGTTGGGGTGTGGGGTTAAATAATGCCAACCAAGAATGCTTTGTTGGTCTATGGCCATGCTACCCTGAACAAGCCTGATCTTGTTTGATCTCAGAAGCTAAGTAGGGTCAGGCCTGGTTAGTACTTGGATGGGAGACCACCTAGGAAGACCAGGTATTATAGGCATAAAAAATAGGGGATTGTAGTCTGACAAGATCCTTGCAATCTGTGAGGTCAACCAAGGGTTGTCTTTCTTTAAAAAAAAAAAAAAAATTAAACAGAATACTTTGTCATGCAAAGCTGTACTTCAGAAATTAAGTAAATGAAAAGGTGTTCCCAGATAAACAAAAGTTAAAGGAGTTCATCACCATTAGACCTGTCTTACAAGAAATGCTGGAAGTTATTCTTCAAGCTAAAAAAAGGATGCTTAATGAGTGACATGAAAACACATGAGAATATATAACACATTGGTAAAGTAAGTATATAGTCAAATTTAGAATACTGTAATATGTTAGTGTTAATCACTTAACTATACTAAAAAGTTAAAAGACAAAAGCTATAGACTGCTATATCTGTAGTATGTTCTATGTAAGCCTTATGGTAACCATAAAGCTAAAGATACAGTTGACACACAAAATATAAAGAGAAGGGAATCAAAGTACACCACTAGAGAAAATCATTAATTCACAAGGGGATTTGGCAAGGTAGGAAGAAATTAAGAAGAGAAATACAAAACAGTAAGAAAACAGTAAAACGGGGAAGTCCTACTTATTAATAATTACATTAAATGTAAAGGGTTAATCTATTCGATCACAATGCATATAGTAGTTGAATTAAAATAATCCAATATTATGCTGCCTTCAAGAGATTTACTTCAGTTTTAAGGTACACACATAGGTTCAAAGTGAAAGGATGTACAAAAAATATTCCATGCAATTAGAACTCCAAAGAGAGCAGGGATAACTAGTTCTATCAGACAAAATAGATTTTGAGATAAAGACAGTAATAAGAGAAAAGAGGATCATTACATAATGATAATAGGGTCAATTCATTAAGAAAATATAATAGTCATGAATATATAGTCACCCCAAATCACCACCTAAATATGTTAAGCAAATACCCATAGGTCTGAATGGAGAAATAGACAACAATGCAATATTAAGGACATTAATAACCCACCTTCAATAATGGGTAGGTCATCCAGAAAGAAATTCAAAAAAGGTTGGACTTCAACTATACTTTAGAGCAAATAAACTAACAGACATATAAACAACATGTCGTGCAACAGAAGCAAAATATACATTTCTCTCAAACGTACATGGCATATTCTCCAGAACAGACTATGTTAGGTCACAAAACAAGTCTTAGCAAATTTAATGATAGAAATCATAATAAGTATTTTTTGTAACCACAATGACATGAAACTAGTAACAAATAACAAGAGGAAAAGTGAGAAATTCATAAATATGTGGAAATTAAACAACACACTCCAGAACACCAATTGGTCAAAGAAAAAATCAAAAGATAAATTAAAATATATCTTGAGAAAAATGAAAATTGAAACACAGCATCCCAAAACTTTACAGGATGCAACACAAGCAGTGTTAAGACAGAACCTTATAGCAGTAAACACTTACATTAAGAAAAATGACATATTATTAATAAACAACCTAATTTTCCACTTGCAGGAGCTGCAAAGAAAAACTAAGCAAAAAGTTAGCAGAAAGAAGGAAATAACTAAGACAACAGCAGAAATATATGTAATAATGACCAGAAAAAAATGGTAGGAAAAAATCAATGAAACTAAGAGCTGTTTTTTGAAAAAAAGATTAGAAAAAAAATTGACAAACTTTAGGTAGACTAATGAAAAAGAGAATACTCAAATACAATCAGAAATGAAGGAGGAGACATTACAACTAATTCCACAGAACTGGGTATCCTAGTCAGAGAAATTAGGCAAGAAAAAGATATAAAATACATAAAGGTATCCAAATCAGAAAGGATGGGGTAAACTTTTCTTTGCAGATGATATGATCTGACACATGAAAAATCCTGAAGACTCCAGAAACAAACAAAGAAACGCAAACTTTAACAAATTCATTATCTTTGCAAGATGCAAATTCAGCATGTGAAAATCAACTGTGTTACTATATTCTCACAACAAAATATCTGAAAATGAAATAAAAAAGACTATCTCATTTACAATAGCATCAAAAATATATATATATATGAGTAAATGTAAGCAAGGAGATGAAAGATCTGTGTGTCGAAAACTGTAAGGTCTCAATGAAAGAAATTAAAGAAGACATAAATGGAAAGATTTGCCATGTCCATGGATTGAAAGAATTAATATAAATATATTCATATTATCCCAAATCATCTATAGATTCAATGCAATATCTTTCAAAAATTCCAGTGATATTTTTCACAGAAAAAGGAAAACAATCCAAAATTTGTATGAAGCCATGAATAATCCCAAAAAGCAAAAGCAGTCCTGAGGAAAAAATAAAAGCTAAAGGCATTACATTTTCTGATTTTTAAATCACATTATAAAGTTACAGTAATCAAAACAGTATGATGTTGGCAAAAAAATAAACACTTGTACCAATGGTATGAAATCGAGAGCCCAGAAATAAATCCTTGCTTATGTCCAAATAATACTCAATGGAGCAAAGAAAATCTCTTCAATAAATGCTGCTGAGAAAACTGGATAATCGCATTTAGAAAAATCAAATTAGATCCCTTTGCAACACCATTCACAGAATTCAACTTGAAATAGATTAAAGACAAACTGAAACTGGAATTCCTAGTAAAAAGAATAGAGAAAAACTCCTGACATTGCTTTCAGCAATGGTTTTTGGATATGACACCAAAGCACAGTGTTTAATAAAAGCAAAAATAAGTAAGCGAGACTAATGAAATTAAAAAGCTTCTGCACATCAAAATCAACAATTAACAAAATGAAAAGGCAACATAAGGAGTAGGAGAAAGTATTTGTAAACTATCCGGTGAGAAGTTAATATTTAAAATAAAAGTAACTCAATAGCAAAAAACAAGTAATCTGATTTTTAAAAATGGACAGAAAACCTGAATAGATAATTTCAAAGAAGACTTATAAATGGTCAGCAGATATATGAAAAGATGTTCAACATCACTAAGCAGCAGGGAAATAAATGCAAATCAAAGATACAATGAAATATTACTTCATATCTGTTAGAATGGCTATATTCAAAAATATAAGAAGCAACGGGTGTTGGCAGAAAAGTGGAGAAAAGGGAACCTGTGCACTGTTGGCGGGAATGTAGGTATTGCTACTGTGGAGAACAATACAGAGGATCCTCAAAAATTAAAAATAAAACTGCCATATGATGGAGCAATCTTATAGGTATGTATTCACAGGAAATTAAGTCATAAATTCTAAATAATATCTGCATTCTCATGTTCATTGCAACATTATCCATAATAGTTAAGACATGGAAGCAATCTAAATTAATTCATAGAAGACGAATTAATGAAAAAGATGTAGTATGTATGCACAGTGGAATATTATTTAGCCAGAAGAAGGAAATCCTGCTATCTATGTTAAGACAGATGCACATTAAAGGCATTATGCTACATGAAATAGACAGAGAAAGACATACTGTATGATATCACTTTTGTGTGGAACCTAAAAAAGCCAAACATGTAGAATCCAGAAAGTAGAATAGTGGTTGCCAAGGGCTGAGAGGTGAAGAAATGAGGAGTGGTCAGTCAAAGGGCATAAACTTCCATTTGAAGATGAGGAAGTTTTGGAGATCTAATGTACAGCATAGTGACTATAGTTAACAGTATTGTATTATATACTATAAAACTGCTAAGAGAGTAAATCTTAAATGTTCTAACTACACACACGAAAACAATTACATGAGGTGATGAAGGTTTTACATAACCTTATTGTTATGACTATTTTGTGATATGTGTATTAAATTACCATGATGTGTACCATAAATTTACACAATACCATGTAACAATTGTATCTCAATAAAGCTGGAAAAATAAAATAAAATAAAACTATTAAGACATTTTAGAATTACAAAAATATGGGGACGATGTAGATAATACAGTTTCCATACCTCTGACCCAGTTACCTTTGAGATTGGCATGTTACATCTTTATATGTTACATTTGTTATGATTAATGAACCAATATTGGTACATTATTACTTAGATTTATTTCATTTTTTTGTTCCAAGGTCCCATACCATATTACATTTAGTTTTCTCATATCCTTAGGCTCCTTTTAACTGTGACAGTTTCTCAGACATCCCTGTTTTCAATGATCAGGTATTTTGTTGAATGTCTGTTGGGATAAGTATGATTGCTTTGCATGAGTACACTGAGGTTGCGAGTTTGGGGAGCAAGACCATAGGCGTAAAATGTTATTCCTATCACATTATATGAACTGTATGTACTATTGACGTGACTTACCACTGTTGATATTGATCTTGATCCTCTAGAAAAATTAGTTTTGGTCAAGTTTCTTTTCTGTAAAGTTCTTTCTTACTCATTTCCATACTGTCACTGTGAAGTCTTGTTTCATTTTATGTCATTTTAAAAATAAAATGCATTTAATGATCCCAATCTTAATTATATGGTGTGTGTGAACATTTCCAATTCTACAAGAGAAACATGATGTTGCATAATTTATATCAATGAAAATTTCTAATATGTGTCTAGACATAATAAAACATTGTGTAGACTTATTTAATGAATACATAAATAGAAAAGGTAATTTAAAAGAAGAATTTCACAAAGAAAAAAAGAAGAATCACAGTGTAAATTCATGTACTTAAACTCTTTGGTATACATGTAAATTTCTTTGTATAGAATGTATTAAAAATCAATTATAAATATTATGCCTTTTTTAAAAAACTTCAAACTTTCATATATTCATCTTTCCAAATTATAGAACCATAGTTCACAGTCCCTTTTCTTTTTTTGGAAGGAAAAAATATATGCTACATTAAATTTTTCACATAAATCATTAAATCATTTCATTTAAAAGGAATTGCTTTATTATTATCAGATTAAATCAGATTTTCCCCACCTCCAGTGATATCAGTGAAATTAAATTGTATTATGCAAAACTATCCAAAAAAAAACATTACTTTTAAAGTTCTGCTTTACTGTTCCATAAAATCAATTTTAATTAATTCTTGCATTTACATTTGATTTAAAGTTGAGTAAAGTTTCAACATTTTTTCCTTGAAATGATTTGAAATATCTGAAATAATATTAAATATTTTGTACTGTGTACAATTATATTTTTCCTTAAGAGCTAATATTAATGTGTTCAATATGTAGCTGATTATAGTTCTGAAATACTATATATCTGCAGAATATAGCTATTAGCAAAGATTTATGACAAAATATAGAGTTTATATTTTCCAAATTTCAATATTGTCACATATTAGTATAAATTTATGAATTGGAGTTTGAAATCTAATTTAAATATGAAAAAATAAAATGTAAAATTTTTAGTCAATATTTCCAGTGAATGATTAGAAAATAATATATTAAGATGAAAAGCAAAGAAAGACTGGGAAAACTCTGAAGACTGAGTTAAAATATAGCATTTGATCTTACAGTGTTCATTAAACCTATATAAGTAAGCCAGTGATAATTTAAAATAAGATTTTTTTTATACTAGTGTTAGATGAGGATAAGAATAGAAATAATACTTTTCTCAAAAATTTTAAGCCTCCAACCCTACAAAGTGATTTTAGACTTTCATCGTTATTTAATATACATTTTATTTAAATATTAAGCTATTGATTTATGGGTTTTTTGGAAAATTTCATCTTTTAGCATCACAGCTACTTCAAATCCATTTGAAACAGTTGTCTAATCAAATTTATTCAGGTAACCTTTAGTAGTTTAAACAGCTTAATTTTTAATGCCACTTATATTTGAAAGGTGCTCAAAATATTATACTATTCAATATTTAATGATATTGTTACCAAAAAAAAATAAGTAATTTAATGCCAGACCCTAGAAGCATAGAGATCACTATTTTTAGCTCTTGAAACCAAAAATGTCTATTGAGATTTATGTCTTTTTTCATAATTTAATCATGTGGTTTAAGTTGTTGCTACCTTGGCAAAAATATAGTGTAACAGCACAGATGTGACTGTTAATTGAAAAGTCTCTTGTGAGAGCAAATAGATTTCTGGGTGATGTTTTGAGCAAGATTTAGAAAAAATTTGAGTATACAAAATCCTGAACTTATAAACATTATGTGCCTAAGAGACCACTATTTTTTTTTTATCCCTAGCAACCCTGCCTAGTGAAGACAATTTAACATAATTTACAAATAAGCCTGAATCCTTTTATATTTTCTTTAGGTGAACCATATTACTTCCAGCGCCAAGACTTTTATTTAGTTTTTGACAATGTAGCTTTGTAATTGTAAAAATATGTTTGTTAAGTACGTAGGTGATAGGCACATTTGTGTCTTTATACCAATTTTCACATCAGTGATACACAAAATAGCTGAAATTGGCTAAAATAAAATTTCATAAATAATTGATTATACCTTACATAAGTTTAGATATAAGAAGAAATTAGTGTGCTTTTCTAAATATTCAGAAAAATACATATAATAAAATATAGCTAATTTTACTATTGGTTACCACTAGAATATTTTGTGCATGATATAAGTTATTTTTGTAAAACTATCAAATTTTACCAGATATTTATTTGTATCATACTGAATATTATTTAACTCACATACATTAAAAATATGTCAAAATATGTACACGAGAGAATCAATGGTTGTTAATATTATGTATATGTAGTGTAATTTAATATAATCTTCTAAAGCATCAAAAATTTTGTAATTTCCAAGTTGACACTTTTTTCCAGCATATAAGAATTCCCTAGGAATAAGTCAATCAACTTAGCAAGCTACTTGACTCTTATAAGGGAATATGCTGATAGCGACTTTATTCTTTAGACATATATAAACACATTCATACATACACATATGTATAACAAAGCCTCACAGAAGCAAGCACACACAGACTCAAATATGTAGAATGTGTATGCATGCATATATAGGTGTGTATATTTAACAGTATATCTTTGCCAAGATACAGAGGAAATCCAGGAGCAGTGTAAATTTATACTTTTATAATTGATGTCTACAAAGACTTCAAATCTGTCACTGCACTAATGAGATTTTTTTTTCTCCTAAAAATTCAAAAAACTTCAGTAAATATGTTACACTCTAGTATTTAGTGTTTTTTATGATTTTCTTACCTTTTTGTTTCTGTACTTCAGAGTTTCACATGCCCATGAAAGTACATGTCATTCTTTTGTAATCTGTCTTCTTCCTCTGAGGACTTTCAAATTTTTCATTGTTTTAAAGGTTCTGCAGTTTCATTAGTAAATACAATGCTTAGGCCTCATTAGAATATTTGAATAAAAGTTTATATGGATTTATTTAATTATGCATATTATGCATAATTAAGCATATGCATAAATACTGTCTATGCCTATTCTGCCATCTCCTGGAAATCTACTTAGAGAATACTGAGTGGGAGTTATGTTCTACCTTCTTGAATCAGGATATCTACATAAATTATTTGGAATTCTTTAGCATAGGAGATCTGTTTCTTTCTGTTTATTAATTCATTTTATCATTTATTGGTATTGGTATATACTAAGATTTTTTTTTACTACTTTGTACTAATACTATATTTTGTTGCACTGTGCATAGTGGCTTTCTTCTAAAGAGTTACAGTATGGAAATGAGTAAGAAGAATTTTATAATGAAGAAACTCGCCAAAAACTAATTCTTCCAGAGGATGAAGGTCAATATTAACAGTGATAGATCATGCTAATAGGCTATAGAGTCAATATAATATGATAGGAATGACAGTTTACATCTATGGTCTTGCTCCCCAAATCATAACCTCAATCTACTCATGCAAAGCTATCATACAAATCCTGATGGACTCCATAGTATACCCGGGTAGAAAAAAAAAATAATGGAAAAAGTCTTAAATTTAAAAAGAAAAAGCAAAGAGAAAAAAATAGCAACAAAAGAAAAAAACAAAGCAAAATAAAAACAAGAAACAAAAGAAAGTACATCTTCCCCTGAGGTAGCAGAGAAATAAGTTATTTCAGATGCAGTTAAGATTATAGGTAGTTGAATATCCTCGATGACTTAAGGAAGTATGAGAAACTCAGAAAATCAAAGCCATCAATAAACATTTTACAAAGCTAACTAGGAAACTGGAAAATTGCGGAAAGATTGCAGAAGTCTCTGAAACTTCAGTGCCGCTCACTGGCAGAGCTGAGTGATTTGCCAGGATAGGATATAACATCCTTGGTAAAAGAAATGGGAATGATTATTGTAGGATTAATACTGGATTGGAGTATGAGGGACAGTTCATCCCAGGGGAAAGGAAATTTTATAAATAATCAAAAATGTGATTGAAATGATGAACTGTATTGTCTAGATCAGCCAAGAAAAAAAAGTCAAACAATAAATAGGGTTATTAACTTAGGAGAAAATGGTTATTTCAAAGACTTGGGTATAACAATAGAGCTTAAAAGTACCAGTGGTAGAAGGAAAGACTTGAGTGAAATGGCATGATAAAAAATACTTAACAAGTAGAGAACAAGATTGTGACATTGAAGAGTCATCGGCCATTTAAGGAACAGCTGTGAGAGTTACTAGAAGAGAAAGCCTTTCATCTTTAACATATTTCTAATGGAGGCAAACTTTCTAAACCTTGGTTTACTTATATAACAAAATAAAATAATGTGGCTTATAGCAATATTGTGAGAATTAAACAATAAATGATTAATACAGATTGGCACATTGTTATGAAATATTTTCCATGTATTAATGCAGTTCTTGAATTAATTTATTAATTTGATATTGTCTCTTTCCTCACTAACAAAGGGGCCACATGATTAGTGTTCCTTTTAGTTACATTTGCCAGAATTTTATTTTTCAAATGAAATATTGCCTCTGTCTGGAACCTACTTTTCACTGGAATTTTATATGTTTTGCTAAGTTGATTTTGTCTGTCCTTTCACAAATGCAAATCTGTACCAAACCTTTCTTGCCTTTTGTGTTCAGTGCGTTGGCCACAAGCAAAGTCGTAAAGTTCATCGAACCTTCTGAAAGTTGTTTTTTGGTCTCTGGGTATCCAGTCCACAGTGGTTTGTTTAATGATTTGACATGTGCAGTACACCTTTTCTAGGCATGGTAGATTGCCTCTTTCCATCATTCTCATATATTTGGTCTTATTTCTTGTTACTAGCACGTAAGGAAATGTGTCTTTACATTGTTCCGCAAACTATTCTGCCTGCATTGTGAGCTATCACAAAAAGAAAAAGAGAAAAGTTAAAGAGTTTCTCTTTATCTGCATCAGTAATTTCACATCTAGTAGTGAAGTTTTTATTTTTATGTAGTTTGCTCAAATGTTCTTTTTTTTCCTATTACATTTTTCATTAAAACGATTTCTGTTTCTCAGGTTGGAGTCAAACTAGAAATAATTATTGACTGATTTCTCCACCATTAACTCTGAGAGTTTCTTGCTTGTTGCTCAGCCATTTGGTTGTAGATATATTAATCTATTTCGCACAATGATTTTGGTATTGTTTTAATATCTCTTGTTTCTTTCTGAAAAACTTAACACCTTGTATGGAAAAATTATCAGCGAGGTATATAACTCTCCTTCTGTGAAATTAAATAGGATGGAAAATTTATGATTAAATTACAACAGTTCTTTTATCTATTCTTCTGTTTATTACTCTATAATAAGTATTTTGGTGTCAAACTAATTTCTCAATTTTGTTCCAAAATAGAGATTTTAGAGGCAGCATGATGTTTTCTTAACTCTTTCAGTTTACCAGGATTCCCATAAAATGAGTCTTTAATATGTGAGAACTAAGAAATAGGAAATGTGTAAACTTTTGATGGCACTTTGATATTAATCACATTTCCTTTCCTGGGTTGTACTCAGTGTTGTAATTGAGTTGCTCTTAAGTGTACTAAACGGTACTCTGGAAGGTATAAAAATGCTATCTGATGATGACCAGACGGTTACGATCCCATGAAAGTCAGATGATTATATTGACCCCTGTTTTACTAATCTTTTTTGCTCACTGATTTTCTACTATATAACTATATTTAGTGCTAAACAGTATGAGTAAATAAATATATATTGGCTTTTTAATGCTGTTATTGAATAGTAATAGTCATATTAGATAGTTCTGTGGTAATTTATTTGGCTCAACAGGCAGCCAATTAGCACTGTAGGACATAGCAATATCACAAACAAGCTTCCGTGTATTTCAGTATTAAATTAGTTTTCTTTTAACTCAGTGAAAATAATGCTAATGATAAGATATAATGAGTGAACATGCATTCTTGAGCATTTTCTTTTATCTCTAATTAATTTTAGCATTCTTTGATTTCACATTGAAGGAGATTCATTAGGAAAAACACACAGATAAAATGTAAAATTTTATATGATGTAAAGAGCACTGTCCAAAGTACAGGTGTATTTCAAAAAATTTTAATTAAAACAATGGGACTCGGGAGGAATTTTAAAAGATGGTAATCTCTAAGCTTGATAAACTGGAAGAGCCATCTAGGTATAGTTAAATATTATCTTTTCTTGGCATATATACATTGAAGAAAATGAAAGATTTAATTTACTATTGTACTAAGAAATATTTTATGTTGACATAATTTTTATTTTAACATTGAGATTTTCCTTTAATTTATGTTCTTTAATAATTCTTTCTAATGGCACAAAACCTTAATTTCATTTTCATTCACTGAGGCATTCCATTCACTAAGGAATTATGTGCTGATTCCGATGTATAGAAAAGTTTCAGAGTTGTGGATCTCAGTTGGTGCGGTTTTTGACAGCACTCGGCATGCAAGGGGTCATAGGACCCAATTCTGAGGAAAAGTAAACCTGGGAGAAATTATATCAACATTTAAATGGTATTTTACACATTACAGATAGATATATGATCCATGTCTACTGACTAGAAAACATTTTTAAAAATCTGGATTGAAAGCAAAAATGGCAGAGAGATGTCCCCAGATCTCTCTCCTTGAAACAATAATAAGCTGAACATCTAAAATGCAACAAAAAACACCATAACTGCACACCAGCATGTCTAAGCTTGGAATCTGTTCATAAAAACTACCACAGGTCAGAACCCTAGGTGTCAAATGGTAGACTGGTAGAAATAAAGAAACTGTCTCTTGCAGGTACCAGAGTTCCCTGTAGGGGGAGGGGAGAAGGTGTGGCGACTTCCCTGAGCAACCCTGCCTGGGAGAGTTTGTGAGTTTCATGCAGTCAGTGGCAGTGCCTAGTTATCAGGATAGAAGGCAGAGAAACAGGAATGGCAGAAAAGCGGGGATGGCAGAGAAACAACAGTTGATTTTTGCCGGCCATGGTTGCAAAACCGAGGCTGAACTGCAACTCCCAAACCCCCAACCCAGAACCCAGAGGAACCCTCCCCCTATACTCTCTGAAACCAATAACTGTGGAGCCCCAGAGGAATCTTAGCAAATGCTGCTGAGCAAACTGCTGCTAACACTGAAAGGGACTGAAACTGAGTGTAGCAAGCATGATTAAATATTTACAAGAAAATAGAGGCATTATACAAAGGGATTATTAAGGTTTTATATAAAGCAGAGATCCAAGAGGCATAGACACCACCTACTGGAAACCAAAAGAAAAGTGCACTCTTTGCAGCAGGCTGAAGAGAGACCTTTATATAATAAATATAAGAAAAAGCAGAGTACATATCCCTTAATGCCCAGGAGGAGAAATAAACCATTAAACACCATTAACAACCAAAGTGACAAGGCATTTCAAAAAGAAAGAGCAAAATCTCCGGAAAATAAGCTTACAGACATAGAAATGTGCAACTTAAATGACAGAGAATTCAGTATGGTACTTCTGGAAAAACTCGATGAGTTCTAAAATGAGTTATATCAACACATTTGGGAACTGAAAAAAATAACTAGATGAGCAGAGCAAGGAGATTCAAACCCTCAAAAAGAACAGAATAGAACTTCTGGAGATTAAAAAGAACACACACACTGCAAGAGTTGAAAAATTAAGTAGCAAGCTTGGGAAATACAGTCGACCAAATGGAGGAAAGGATCAATGATATTGAAGACAGAAATGTAGAAATAAACCAGAAGGAAGAAGAGAGGAACCGAAAAATGAAAAATAATGAAAGAGAAATTCAAGAACTAGCTGATACCGTCAGGAGAGGAAACATAAGCATAATTGGCCTTCTTGAAGAGGAGGAAAAGGAGCAGGGACTAGAAAGTATTTTCAGACAAATAGTTGACAAGAATTTCCCAAGTCTAAGGAATGAGCTGGAGCTTGGAATTCAGGAAGTCAACGGAAACCCCAATTAGTCAACCCAAAAAGGCCTTCGCCAAGAAACATGGAATTAAAATTATCAAAAATCAATGACAAAGACAGAATCCTCAAGGCAACCAGGGAGAAGAAAATGGTAACTTGCAAAAGAAAAACCATTAGATTATCCTCAGACTTCTCAGCACAAATATTACAAGCCAGAAAGGAATGGAATCAAATATTTAAACTATTAAGTGAAAGGAACTACAAGCCTAGAATAATGTATCCAGCAAAGCTCTCTTTAGATATGAAGGAGAACTTAAGACCTTTCCAGACAGACAAAAATTGAGAGAATTCTCCGCTATGAGGCTTGCACTACAGGGAATACAGAAAGGGATCAGCTCACCTAAAACAACATGACAAACAAAACAAAACAAAAACAAAAACAAAAACTTAGGAGTAAAGTGACTATCAGGCAAATAGAAGCAGAAGAGTGCAACCCTTATTAAGAACATTATAATCTTAACAAGAAGAGAATTGCTATAACAAGGTAGTAATGAAATTTCACCATACATAGGGGCAAATTGAGATAATGATGATTGAACAGGGAAGGATTCAAAGATCCAAATTTGCGAAGGAGAATGGAGATAAGGCATGCACAGAAGAAAATGGATGACTATATATATATATTATATATTATATTATATAACTATCTTTTACATATTCATAATGTTAACCACACACAGAATATTCAGAACTGACGTGTACAACATAAAACAAAAAGAACCAGAGGGAAAATCCACAAAAGCCAACGAAAATAAATAAATACAAAGAAAAGAAAGCAATGGAAACACCAAACTACCAGAAAGCAAAAGATAAAATGGCTATAAAAAGAGCTCATATTTCGATAATCACCCTAAATGTAAATGAACTGAATGGACCAATAAAAAGGTACAGAGTTGCAGAACGGATCAAAAAACAAAACCCAACCATATGCTGCCTTCAGAAGACACATCTCAGCTCCAAAGACAAATATAGACTCAAAGTGAAAGGATGGAAAATGGTATTCAAGCAAATGCCATTTAAAAAATAGTGGGAATAGTGGTACAAATATCAGATGAAATAGACTTCGAAATAGCAAAAAAATGTAAAGAAAGATACTGAGGGACACTTCATAATGATGAAGCGTACCATGCACCAAGAAGGCATAACATTTATTAATATTTATGTTCCCAATCAGGGAGCCTCAAAATATGTAAAGCAATTACTAACTGAACTAAAGGGAGAAACAGACCAAAACTATCATAATAGGGGACCTAAATACCCCACTGTCAGATATGGACAGATAGATCATCTAAACATAAAATCAATAAGGAAATAACATTCTTAAATGATACATTAGACCAACTGTGCCTAAATGACATTTACAGAGCCTTCCATCCCCCAAAAAACTGCTTATGCATTTTTATTTAGTGTGCATGGAATATTCTGAAGAATTGACCATATATTAGGACACAGAGATATCCTCAACAAATATGAGGGTTGAAATCATACCCATCATGTTCTCTGAGCACAATGCTCTGAAACTAGAGCTCAACTGCAAAAAGAAAGCAGGAAGAACCACAAATACATGGAAATTAAACAACATGCTACTGAAGAATAACTGGGTCAGAGAAGAAATAAGAAGATCAAGAGATACATAGAAACAGATGAAAATGATAGTACAACATATCAAAATTTTGGGGACATGCCAAAAGTGGTCATAAGAGGAAAGTTCATATCATTACAGGCCTATCTCCAAAAGCAAGAATGAGCCCAAATAAACAACCTAACGCTTCATCATAAAAAACTAGAAGTGAAAGAACAAATGAAGCCTTAAGTCAGCAGAAGGGTAAAAATAAACAAAATTAGAGCAGAAATAAATGAAATTGAAAACAAACAAAAAATAGAAAAAATAAATGCGACGAAGAGCTGGTTCTTTGAGAAGGTTAATAAAATTGACAAACCCCTGGCTAGACTCACTGAAGAAAAAAGAGAAAGGACATAAATATAAACAAAATCAGGGATGAATTAGGGGAATTAAATTTCGACTGACATTACATAAATACAAAGGATCTTAAAGAATACTATGAAAAAGTATATAACACCAAATTTAATAACCTAGAAGAAATGGACCAGTACTTAGAAAAATATAGTCTTCTTAGACTGAATCAAGAAGAACTGGAAAATCTAAATAGACCAATCAGCAGTATGGAAATTGAAACAATCATCAAAAACCTACCAAAAAGTAAAAGTCCAGGACCAGATGGCTTTACCAGTGAATTCTACCATACATTCAAAGAAGATTTCATACCTATTCTCCTCAAACTCTTCCAAAGAATTGAAGAGGAGGCAATACTTCCCAACTCATTTTATGAGTCCAATATTACCCTGATATCAAAACCTGGTAAGGATAAGAAACAAAAAAGAAACCTACAGACCAATATCTGTCATGAACACAGATGCAAAAATCCTAAATAAGATACTAGTGAACTGAATTCAGCAACATATTAAGAAGATTATACACCATGATCAAATGGGCTTCATCTCAGAGGCACAGGGATGACTCAACATACACAAATTGATTAATGTGATATACCACATAAACAAATTAAAAAACAAGAATCATATGATCATATCAATAGATGTAGAAAAAGCCTTCGACAATATACAGCATCCATCTATGATCAAAACACTTCACAAAATCTGTATAGAAGGAAAGTACCTTAATGTAATAAAGATCATATATGACAAACCCTCAGCCAACATTATACTTAATGGTGAAAAATTAAAAACCTTCCCTCAAGATCAGGAACAAGACAAGTCTGTCCACTATCACCAGTGTTACTCAGTATAACATTGGAAGTCCTAGAGAGTGCAGTCAAACAAGGGAAAAATTATAAAAGTCATCCAAATAGGAATCGAAGTCAAACTGTGACTATTTGCAGATGACATGATTCTATATATAGAAAACCCTAAAGACTCCACAAGAATACTACTAGAAACAGTAAGCAAATACAGTAAAGTCTCTGGATGCAAAATCAACATTCAAAAATCCATAGCATTCTTATACTTCAAAAATGAAGTGTCAGAAGAAGAAGTGGAAAAAATAATTCCTTTTGCAATTGCAGCAAAAGAATAAAATACCTAGGAATAAATTTAGTGAAACATGTGAAGGACCTATATAATGAAAACTATAAGACCCTATTCAAAGAAATCAAAGAAGATATAAAGAAATGGAAAGATATTTTATGTTTTTGGATTGAAAGAATCAATATAGTTAAGATGACCAAATTACCTAAAGCATTATACAGATTTAATGCAATCCCCATCAAAATCTCAGCAGCATTTAAAAAATAATAATAAAACATTAAAAATCATCAGATTTGTATGGAACCACAAAAGACCCTGAATTGCCAAAGCCATCCTGAGAAAAAAGAATGAGGCTGGAAGCATCACTCTGCTCAACTTCAAATTATATTACAAAGCGACGGTAATCAAAATGGCATGGTATTGGCAGCAAAACAGACACATGGGCCAGTGGAACAGAATCGAGAGTTCAGAAGTAAACCCATATTTATATGGGCAAATAATTTTCAACAACAAAGCCAAAAACTTACAGTGGAGAAAGAAAAGCCTCTTTAATAAATGGTGCTGGGAAAATTGGAAGGCTACCTGCAAAAGAATGAAATTAGACTGTTGTCTATCACCACACACCAAAGTTAACTCAAAATGGATTAAGGACCTGAATATAAGACCTGAACCAATAAAAATGCATAGAAGAAAACATAGGAATGAAATTCAAGGATTTAGACTTAAAGTAATTTTATGAATTTGACATCAAAAGAGAAGTACAAGCAAAAATAAAAAAAAATGGGACTACATCAAACTAAAAAGCTGCTGCTCAGCAAAAGAAATCAACGAAGTAAAGAGACAACCATTCGAATGGGAAAACATATTTGTAAATAATGCATCTGATAAGGACCTGATATCCAAGATACACAAAGAACTCATACAACTCAATAACAACAAGAAATCAAACAATCCAATAAACATGGGCAGAGAACCTGAACAGACACTTCTCCCTAGAAAACATACAAATGGCCATCAACTGTATGAAAAGAAACTCGACATCACTAGCTATTAGGGAAATGCAAATCAAAACCATAATGAGATACCATCTCACACCTGTTAGAATAGCGTTAATCAAAAGGAAAGTAATAAAAGCTGGAGAAGATGAGGAGAAAAAGGAACCCTCATACACTGCTGATGGGACTGCAAATTGGTACAGCCACTATGGAAAACAGTATGGAGATTCCTCAAAAAACTAAGAATTGATCTACCATATGATCCAGCAATCTTTCTGCTGGATATTTATCCCAAAGACTTGAAAATGCATATCCAAAAAGATAGTTGCACACCAATGTTCACAACAGCATTGTTCACAGTGGCCAGGACATGGAAGCAACTGAAGTGTCTTACGATAGATAATTGGCTAAAGAAGCTGTGGAACGTATATACAAAGAGATGAAATAGTGCTATTTGCGACAACATGGATGGACCTTGAGATAATCATGCTAAGCGAAATAAGCCAGACAGAAAAAGTTGAAAATCACATGATATCACTTATATGTGTGATATAAACCTAAAATGAAACAAATGAAAAGGAGAAACAGAGACTCATGGACATGGACTGTAGACTAGTGGTTACCAGAGGGTAGGGGGTGGGGCAGGAGGGTGGAGGTAGATGGGATAAATGGGATCAAATATAGGAGGGTAGAGGAGTGTGAAGTTGGTAAAGGGGATCAAATATATGGTAGCTGAAGGAAGTTGAACTTTTGGTGGTAAACACGCAATAGAATATACAGATGTCAAATTATAATGTATACCTGAAATTATATAATTTTATTAACCAGTGTTACCCCAATAAACTTAATTTTTAAAAAAGTTATTTTCATATTCAAGAAGTGAATAAAGCAGTTATGAAAGCAATTCCATCATTTAAATCCAGTCAGTCATGACCTTTTGGCATAGTTGTTTTGTTGAACTATCTAGGTACCTTATCTGATGGTATTACTACAAATGTAGTGGGAAAAGGTGCTTTCATAGAAATAGCTAAAGCACTAAGATCTCATTCAAGAAATAGTGCAATGCAATTTATGAGTTAAAATATTTGATGAGAAGTTGAAGGAACTGTCAATAAAAGTAGGGAAGGAAAAATATGTAAAAACATGGCTTATTAAGTTCACATCAGGAGTTTAAAAGTGCCACTGCCAGCATCTTATCAACAACTTAATAATTTTATGGTACATTTGTTATATATTTATTTAATTTTCTAACATTATACTTTACAGTGCCACCCTTTGACCTGGCCAAGAAGTGCTTAGAGTTTCTGAGTTTGGCCCTACATATTTGAAGCTCTCACTCTGGCTCTTGGCTCTTTTCTGCAGGACCAAGAGGAGAGTATACAACTTAATGAGCACAGCCTCCCCATTTTAGATACACTGGAAGTGTCCTATGCTCAAAATCAGCCTCAGTTGAGCTCCAGGGCCTATGCCAGCTTCGTTGCCAGCGTTGTAATGTTTATGAAATTGACATATGTTAAGTAAAGCCGTCAAGTCAGGGTGAGCCATGGTTCAACAAAGATCACAAATAATACACCTTTGGTAACCACACAGGTAGGTCAAAGCAGGGTACAGGCAGAGAGCAAGCAGCAGGACCTGAGGCATGTGCCTTTTTTAGGACCTGTGGTTGGAGTATTTTGGGGTTCCTGGGCTAAGGCCAGATTAGTCAATTCAAACCAAAAAGAGGGAGGTTTTGGTAAGCACTGTGTCTAAGGCAGGAGTCCCAACCCCGGGGCCTCATACAGGATACTAATCCATGGCTTTTTAGGAACGGTGCTGCACAGCAGGTGAATGATGGACAAGCAAGTGAAGCTTCATCTGTATTTACAGCTACTCTCCAGCACTAGCATCACCTTCTCAGCTCCACCTCAAATCATCAGGAGTGCCAGTCTCTGATGCCACTGATATAAGGGGTATACCAGGGGAAGGAGTTCGGATATAAGAGAGACTGTTTATAATTAGGAGCACTGAGAAATTCTTATCAGGAACATGCAATTGCTTGTGACTGTGTGGGCTGTTATCTAGATCATGAAATTGAGGGAGAGGCTAGTGTCAGTTCAAGGTTTCTAAAGACCACTTAGCCACACGAATGGATAAGGAGGCAAAAATATTGTAGAGTAGGAAGGCTAAACTCTCAAAAGCCAGTCAGTAGTTCATAGGACAAAACTCCCACATAGGCCTAAGTCTAATTTCACGAGGCTGCTCAAAGGGGAATGGTCTATAGTTCTGTAGAGACTACACTGTAGACTGAGTTTGAGTGAGTAGGCTAGAGTATACGCATGAGTGAATGGAAGGCTTTTGATAGTATTGGAGTGAACTAGAGTGGAAAGAGAAGGACAGTGTGAGCCTTCTGAATGATAATTAAGATGTATTTATCAAAGTAGGAAGATAGCAAATATTTTACATAATAGTTTGGTAAATAACTTAAATATCTCTACATGTGGCATGTGATTTTTCAGTTTTATTCCTTTCCCAGAACTACAAATGTTCAGGACCTACCCAATGCAATTTTTGTCCAAAACGTCATAGATTATAACATATACCACAATTTAATTTGCTACAAAAAGCAATTCAGAAACATTGGCAACTAAACAATTACACGATTTTTCTATAACATATTTTATACTTTCTGAAAGGAACTTTAGACTAACTTAAATATATATTTTTATAATAGATCACTTTTGTGCTTAATATATCAGAAAAAAAGTTTAATAAAATAAACTTTCATACCTATATCTTTTTTTCTGTATTCATATTAAAATGAACTTTCATACCTAAATCTTTTCTGTATTTATATTCTGGATATTCTGATTTGGTTATAGATTCTGGTGTGTCTATTCTATCTGTGTTTTTCGTGCAGTATATTACCTTGTGTTTTGAAGAGCACTTATCATGCAGGATTTCGCAACAGTACTGTTGTGTTTTCTTTTGAAATTCTTCAGGTTACTGATACCCCTTTTCTAATAGCTGATGTTAGCATATTCTTCATATTATTAATGTCAATAGAAGCATTTCAGACTAAGTTAACACATGTTAAAGAAATGACATCGTCATGAGATTCTCTTAACCAACTATGATTGCAAAACATTTTAATTTAAGAAATATTAAAATGTAAATATGTGTATGCATGCATATATACATGAGTGATAAAACAAACTCATTCATTTAAACAATTATAACAGCATTAACTAGAAAAATCTCCCACTCTCTTTTAGCTGGTTTTTGTTGTGTCAGCTCTTGAGTATTTTAATATTCCTCTCTTTTTCTGCTTCCTTCATCCTTTCTGTTTTCTTTGTGTAATGTAAAGATCATTGGAGATATTTATTTTTTATGCTTATTACTAACATATACCTGATTCATTATCTGAGATACTGATGAAAATCCTAAGGGTTTAGATATCAATTGATATTAACGATAAAGTCCATAGCTTAATCAGCTACATTTTATCATATTAAAAATTAATATTTCATAGATACTTTACATACACTTAATTATATTAAAAAAGTAAAATTATATGTTACAAGAGTTTATATTTTGTTTAGTAAAATGTTTAAAAGTCATTTATTTCATTATATCAGTATGGATTTCATGGTATTGAAAGAGGTTCTTTGCATTGAGTTATAAACCAAAAGTTACTATTTTAAATCTGTTTACTTTTATCTTCCTGTGACCTTATAGATAATTAACTTCATGATTTTATCCTAAAAATTTAATTTTGTTTTTATGACATTCTATAATTTGGTCAATACCCATGACTTTAATGTCATCTTTCATTATTTTCCTTTTTTTTTTTTTTTTTTTTTAAGATTAAACCACACTAATCTTTTTTAATTCCTGCTAACCACCGTGGTACCTCTCTCCGTACTTTCCTGTTACATTTAGGAGTTTACTCTTTTAGAAATATTCATTCTTTTGCTATGCTTATTCTCTATAGATTATTCACCTTTGATAATTTAATTGAAGATAAATATTTAAATTATTTTGTGTTTTTTGAGTCAAGTTATTACAAATGAAGCCGGTATGACATTCATGGGCAAGATATTTTATGAATATATTTTTAAGATCTCTAAGATAAATGCCCAGAAGGGCAATTGCTGTGTCTAATTTTAACTGACAAATTGTTTTCTGGAGTGGTCGTGGTAGGTAGAATTTAAGATAGATTCTAAAATTCTCACCCACTAGTACATACAATATCTATAAACTCTTCCCCAGTTACTTGAGAACCAGTAACAAATGTGAATATGATAAATATTCCTGTAATATAGCCAAAGGAATTTTGTAGATGTAATTAATGTCCAGAAGCAGTTGACTTTGAAATTGTCAAAAGAAATTTTATTCTATGTGGACTATATATTATCATTTGAACCTTTAAAAGGTACTCATAGCATCAGAGATTTATCTGCTGGCCTGAGGAGCAAATTGCCATATTATTGAGTGGGCCATGCTTTAAAGGACATAGATGTGGACACTAGATTCAATAACAGTCTCCAGCCAAGAGCTAGCAAAAAAAAATATGAACCTCAGTTACATACCCACAAACCAATGAATTTTGCAATAACATGAAGGAAATTAAAAGCACCTTATTCCTTGATCTAGTGTCTAAATGAGGACATGGGTAGCCAACACCTTAATTTCAACCCTGTCAGATGCTGAGCAGAGGATCTTTATAATAAATAATTTTGTTGGCTTTTGTCTTCAGTTCTTGGGAAATAGCCTCTAAACACTTGGAATTTGCCAAGTGGTAAGAATCTCTTTACCATTAATCATGAGCCAATCAGATAACAACAGACAGCACGGCAATGCATGGTGGGCTCTGGATAATCTGGGCTAATGAAATGACTCAAGATGGATACTAGTCAAGATCAAAAGACCATGTATTAGAGAGTTGGGGCTTAAGGGAATGAAGTGGATTGGGTTCAGTCTGGATCTTCCCTGTAAGTGGTAAAGACAGATTATAGGATGAATCCAGTGTCTTTGGCATTTCAGTATGCTGCCTGAGGGGCTGGTATTTGTCTCTCCTCACATAGAGTGCTGATGGAATTGCCATGGTTTGGACTCCTGGAGACAGTTAAAGACAAAAAAGGGGCAAACAACTTGTTTACTACAGTTGACATGACTCTGTGAGAGCGAGGAAAAGCAAGGATATGAGGCTTCTTCCCCAGGAGAAGGGCAGTAATGTTGAGTGTGCCTACACATCTCTGGCCTATCAGTGAGCTGCCTGAGGAGGGGAAGGTATTTTGGAGCAGCTAAGAACAAAGGAAATGTCACAGGTAGTTTACTGCATCCAACTTGGTTCTATGAGATATGGAGAAGTCATAGTACTTAGAACTTCTCCATAAGGAAAGAGAGACAGAAGTAAAACATTTCTCTTAACATCCTGGCCCATGGTAAAGCAATCAGACATCAGCAGGTGGCAAGAGATTATGAGATCCTGGGGTAAAAAAAAAAAAAAAAATAGAAAGAAAGAAAGAAAGAAAGAAAGAAAGAAAGAAAGAAAGAAAGAAAGAAAGAAAGAAAGAAAGAAAGAAACCTTTCAGTCTCTTTATTTAAAGATTTATGTGGACAAATCCAGAGAATGAAAATTCATAGGAAAGATTTGAGAGACTTCCAGAATTTCTCTCTGGGATGGTTAGTGAAGGTTTTCCTTGTCAAAAACAGTAGGTAAAGACTGGGAGAGGTAGTCCTTTCTTCAAATACACAGACACATACACAAAGCTGCAAAAATACAAAGAATCAGGGAACCATGACATAATCAATGGAACAAAATAAATCTTCAGTAATAGAGCCTAAAGAAATAAATATCTATGAATTACCTGGCCAAAAAAAAAATCAAAATAATCATCTTAAAATAGCTTAGTGAATTAAAAAGGAACACAGATAAATAAAATTAGGAAAATCATACATGGATAAAATGGAAAATTTAAAAAAGAAATAGAAAAAAAAAACCTCCAAATGTTGTAGCTGAAGAGTACAGTAACAGAACTGACGAACTCAAGAGAACTGAAGAGCAGACTCGATCAAAGAAAAAATTAGCACACTCAAATGAAGACCATTTAAATTGTTCAAGTCAGAAAAACACATAGAAAAATAATAAAAATGAGTGAAAAAAGCCTAAGAGATTTAAGAGAAATCATCAAACAAATTAACATATGCATTATGAGAGTCCCAGAAGGAGAAGAGAGAAAAGAACAGTAAACCTATTTTAAAAATTAGGGGGCAAAAACTTCCCAAATCTGGAAAAGGAAATAATAAACAAGGTTCATGAAGCCCAAAAAATCCATGAATATAGTAAAACCAAATTAGTCTACATCAAACCACATTATAATCAATCTGTCGAAAGTCAAAGACAAAGAGAATTTTGAAAACAACAAGAATAAGTGACTTTTTACATAACAAGGGAATATCTATAAGACCGTCATCAACAGATTTCTCAGTAGAAACCTTGCAGCCCAGAAAGGAATGGGATGATATATACCAAGTGCAGAAAGAAAAAAAAAATGCCAGCCAAGAATGCCATACCAAGTAACTCTCTTTCAGAGATGAAAGAGAGATATAAACACTTTTCTAGACAACCAAACCATAGGATTATTACCAACTGACCAGCCTCAGAGGAAATGCTAAAGGGATTTCTTCAAGTTAAAATAAGACGATGGTAGACAGTAACACAAGAGCATATGCAGTATAAAACTGACTGGTAAAGGTAAATAAATATACAAATAGAGTACTGTGATACCATATGATGATGTGTAAATCACTTTTAGTATAAAATCTAAAAGTATCACAATAACTATAGCTACAAAAATGCGTTAATGAATACATAGTACAAAAAGATTTAAATTTTGACAAATACAACATAAAGTGTATGTGTGGGAAGGAAGTCAGGGTTCTCTAGAGAAACAGAACCTATAGGGCATACATGGAGATACTTATTATGAGAAATTGACTGATACGATTATGGAAGCTCTGAAGTCTCATGATCTGTCAGATATCTGCAAGCTGGAGATTCAGGTAAACTTGTGGTATAATTCAGTCTGAGTCCAAAGGCCTAAGAACCAGGAAATCTGATAATATAGATACCATTCTGAATTCAACAACACATTAAAAATATCGAACACCATAAACAGGTGGGATTTATCCTTGAGATACCAAGATGGTTCAACATAGACAAATCTAAGTTCATAGAGTTTTTTTAGTAGATCATGTCACCTGTTACTAAGGATAATTTTGTTTCTTGCAAATATCCCTATCTTGTTGCTGATTTTAGTGGAAAGCCCTCAGTGTTTTGCTGCTAAGTATGATGTTCAAGCCTTCTTCCTTACTGATTTTCTGTTTAATTTTTCTGTTTAGCTATTTGCAAATAATTTACTAGTGATTTGTCTGTGTTTTCTTCATGCATTCTGAAGGTCTGTTATTAGGTTCAAAAACATTGAGAATTATTAATATCTGAATTTCTCTCATTATTATTAAATAACTCTTTTTATCCTTAGTAATATTTTCCTCTCAAATGTACAGCATTTTATGTTAATACAGCCATTCCACTGACAACCTATGCTTTTTAATGGGGGTTCTTAGCCTGTTTGCATTTAATTTGACTATGGATCTTGTTGTATTTGTATCTGCAATTTTGCTGCATGCTTTTCTTGTTTCATTTTGTCTTAGTTTTCTCTTTTTTTCTGCTTTTTAAAACATTAACTGAGTTTTTTAAATTACATATTATTTGCTGTTGGGTTATCAGCTATAATTCTCTGTGTGTGTTTTAGGTTACATTTCTGCTTATCACAATATACTTTCAAGTAATAATGTATCACTTAAACCTTAAATGAATAAAATGAATATTCCCATATCCACCTCCATATATCTTGTGCTGTTTTTTATACACTTATTTCTACATGTTATGTATCACAATACATTGTTCCTATTTTGTTATAAATAATTATCCTTAAAGGAAATTTAATAGGATATTATTTTATATTTATCTGCCTACTTACCATTTTTAGTGTTCATTCCTCTGTAAAGATCTGGATTTCCATATGTTATTGGTTTATTCTGCCTAATAGACTTCTGCTAACATATTTTTTGTGCAGATCTACTGGTGATGAATTCTTATAGCTTCTCTATGTTTGAGATAGTCTTTATTTTTGCTTTTGTTTTGGAAAATATTTTCACCGAGTATAGAATCTAGGTTGAAATTTTTCTTCTTTAGTCCATAAAATTGTTGCTCTATTGCATTTGAATTTAA
Source organism: Rousettus aegyptiacus (assembly GCF_014176215.1). Classification (NCBI taxonomy): domain Eukaryota; kingdom Metazoa; phylum Chordata; class Mammalia; order Chiroptera; family Pteropodidae; genus Rousettus; species Rousettus aegyptiacus. Next base: position 31,946,552 of record NW_023416286.1, read on the forward strand.
TTGTTTTTCTCCTTATATTTTCTCTTATATTATATCTTCTTTCTCTGGGTACTTTTAAGTTTTTCTTGTATCTATAGTTTTGAAAAATCGGACAATGATGTGCTTTATGTAATTTTCTTCATATTTCTCGTGCTTGGATTTTGTTGAGCTTCTTGGATCTGTGGGTTTACTTTTTGACTGTACCTTGGGTACTCTCTCCAGTCAGTAAGCTGAGACATTCGTGGGTCTTATGTTTTCTATTTCCTGTATCTCCTGTGTGGCCAGATATTATCTACTGTCATGAAAACCATCAATTTATGTGCTATGTATAGTCTCTGAGGCATTTTAGAAGGGTGGCCAAAACAGTGTGGCCAGAATTAGAAGTGCTGTCACTCTTTTTAAATGCTTTATTCTGAACTGTTTTCAGGATATGCAGCCTGGTTATAGATTCATTCACTTATTCTTGTGACACATGATGTATTTTAGCTGAATTTGAAGTACAAATTAAAAAAATATATATTCAATATCCAAATATGTGACATAAAAATATATACTCACTTAAATTTTTTTTCTTTATCCTCTTCCCAGCTTATAAATGGCAAAACATATAAAGAATCAGCCTTTTAACTTTTTCTCTCTTCCATGTACCTTTGTGTAGATTTCACCTAGTTTTACAGCTTTAAAAAGTCAGCTATATAATGATACAATTAAATTTATAGCTTCTGAATACTTTATCTCATGAACTGTTGTTCGGTTTCTTATATGTGACCATCTACTTAACATTTTGATTGGATATAAAATACAGACCTTAATTTCCTTAAAAAAAAAAAAGGAAAAGAAGATTTTTTTTAAAAAAGGGAGGAAAACAATAAAAGTACTTTAAATTCCATGCCCCAGCTCACCACATTTGCTTTTCAACAAGGTTTTCTATCTTGGTAGGTGGAAAAACTATTCAGGCAGCTGCTTTGGCTGGAGGAAGTGAGAAGAGGTCTTCTAGTTTTCTTATTCTTCCCTTTCTCCTCCAATATCAAATCATGTACTCCGTCTTCTAAATATATCATGTATCCGACTGTTTTCGTTCTTTATGCCAAATAGTGTTTTCATGGACTATTTTAAGGACCTCTAAATTGGTTTATGTTAGTTTGCCTAATTTACCTTTCTGAAGCTTTCCCTTTCCTTCCTAAAACCTTCATAAACTTCATTTCCTGAAGTTTATATTCACTAGCATGCAGAATGTTTCTCTATTTCTCAACAAGCTCTCTCACATTTGATTATTCCGTATCATAATTACAGTATGGCATCTCCTAACAAAACTTATTTCTACTTATCCCATTTTAGAACAACCAAATTTATTTACTTTCTTTGGTCAGTTTAATGTATTCTGAACTCAGAGACTTTGCTCTCTTATCTGTCTGCAATTTACTTTTCTTACATCTCCATATTATGTTTCATTTAAATATTGCCTTCTTGTTATTAACATCATTGAACCTGAAAGTCATCCTAATCTTACTTTGATTATATATAACACATCTCAATTTTGTGGGGAGAGAAAGAACATAATTGTGAATATAGATAAAAAGGCCAAATACGTAACTTATTCTCGAATACCCATTTATCTTATGTCTTCATCATTTTAATATCTGAAAACACCTCAATTTTCTGATGGGAAGGCTCTAAGCAGTGATTTTTCGAGTTATCATTTTAATTAGTGGTTGAGCTGAGACAAGGACATATATCATTAAGCAGGACCCTAAGCAGAATTGCAAAGTGAAATATATCTGCCACACATCTTAATCCCATTTTTGATGCAGAAGCTGTCCTTCCCATTTACTTCTATCCCAGACTTTTCCTCCCCATTTCTTTAATAGAAAGTATATATTCTTGATCAATAAGTTTATATCACCACTAAAGTGGTGTTTTATTTTGTTCTTTTGTTCATGAATATCCTGACACAGTAATGTACACTCATGATTCAACATAGTTTAAATTTATATTCTATAATAGCTAGTATGTATATTCTGATCTAAACATAGTAATTTTGTTTATACAAAGTAATCTGAGGTTTATACTTTCTCTTCGAATTAAAAGAAACTATTAGACAATTTTTTTAAAGGTGGCATATTTATTGCATATTTTCATGAAATAATGCATATAATTACTTGCCTTTAAAGGGAAATTTTTAAGTTAAATATCTTAATTATGTTATCCGATTTTTATGTTTAGATATTAATGTTTCATATAAACAGTAATGCACTGGAATGATTATAAAAGTATTTTAAAATTGTGTTATCCGCTAGTTACTGACAACAGTTTAAGTAGCAGTCATTCGGCCTGGCTTATATAAGGAACTATTATAGTCAGCCTTAAGGGCAGTAAATTACACAATGTATTATTATGTTAATAATGGATTATCTGCTAAATCATCTGATAGCAAGTTAGTAAAAGGTATACATGGTTTTGCAAATAGAAAAGCTGCTAAGAAAGCCCATCTACCATAACAAATCTCTCTGCATCTTGTTTCAGTACCTAACTCTTGTATGTTATAACTATATATTTGCATGTTGGATTTTTATGTAACAAATAAGTTTTATATAATGGGCTTTATTTTCTCCAAACACAAGTCCTTTGATGTTTGAGTATTTGGTAGATTTTATTATAGGATTGAAAATGGAGGGAGAGTTTTATGTAGTGTGTCTTAAAGTGCTGTCAAAGTCTGATCAGCTCAAATTCCTGTAGGTTCTGTGTTAAGAATGCCTATTCCTGTGAATAAGAAAGATCTACAGTATCAGAGTCTATGGACTGGGCCAAGAATACACATTTTTCTCACATTCCTGAGATGAAATTTGCTCAAACTACAGTTTAAACCCCACTGATTTAGGTCACCTAAGATTATACTTTTGAGATAATTTATAATTCGTGTTTCTTCCAATATTATTTTTAAAATATTTAGCTGTCTAGTTAATATGTAATATGTCTAATAAATTTATATATAGTCAATATTTAACACATGTGAATATAGGAAACATATGTTATGGACTTAAGCAAGAAAAAATAGCTTTTTTTTTTATTTTGAAAGGCCTTAAAAGTGGTATTTTGTGGACTTGAATATTTATTAAAGAAACATATAATATAAAATATATTTGTGTGAGAGAGGTAGAAGGACCACGTTACTTTCTTTAAAAAATCATAAACATGTGATAGTGGAAGGGGAAAACTAATAGTTCTTTTAATTTTTGACCTATTAAAATAAGCTTATATTTACATAATTGAAAACATCTTAGAGAACAGAAAAATAAATTTCTGAGACATCTTGTCACCAATAATGACAAGACCCTCCTATAATTTTGGAATGTTGTATTAATAATTTTACATCAACCATAATTTTTATACATGTTCCCATAATATAGTAATGGAATCTGATTGATTGCCCAGCTTGCCGGTGCAGATTTGGAATTTGCTTCCTGATCTTTGTTACAAATTTCGCATTTGTCTTTTTCATTATCATTGAGGTTATACATTTTAATTATTTTGGAAATGAAATTCCTGTCACGTTTGTGGCAAAAGATTATATCCATCTTACAGTTGTTATTTGTTTTCTGGTATGTTTTAAGATTTTTATATTTTTATATAGGAAAATGGACTAATCTTTCATTTGTATTAGTTTTGTTTTGCTAAAACTTCTCCAGGACTTAAAAAAATATATCCTGTAGTTTTTATAATTTTATTTGAACTGTCATTCTTATTTTAAATCTTTATTCAAATAAAGATATTTATCAGGTTTCTGGCAACCCAAAGAATAAAGACCCTAGACAAAAATATAAAGGGTTTTCTCTCTCTTTCATTCTGTTCGGTGCTACTTTCTTCTGGCTATTTTATTCTCAGTTATTTTGCAAATATGGGCAAATAAGGTTAAGAAGATCCAAGATTGCATGACCCTTCTAACTAGTAATCTGAGAGGAATGAGGACCCTCTGTATTCCATAAAATATGTGTCAGATTAGTAAGAACCCTAATCAGGCTGCTTTCGTTCTCCCAAACCAGCCCTGACTCAAATACCATGGATAAAATCAGAGAGGATCTGTTATGTGAACTAGACAATATATCCACTCTGAGAGACGTAATTAGTGTGAGAAACTAGGTAGAAAGTCCTAGGCAAGCCATATAGAATGATAAATAGGTGGAGATAGAATATGTAAGTAATTAAAATGTTTTCCCTTTTGGTTCACTATGTCTGAATTTCATACTGATATTTCATCATAGAGATAAAGGAATAGAGACTCTTGGTCAAATACAAATGAACTATGAAGGGAAGAGATTTTCAGAAAATTATCCTCAAAGCCTTTTCAAGTGGTTCCACAGGGGAAGAGTGCATCATTCAGCATGTAGAGCTCTGTGACTGAAAAGTCACAACATTCTCCTCTCTTAATATTCTCATTTAATTCTTATTGGTTCTGTCTCTGTACTGAAATTCTCATCTATTGACATTTTCACCTTTTCTGCTAGAGCCTTTAATACACTTTCATTAAGTTTTTAAATATTTTCTCTCTGATAGTTTCAACAACTGGAGTGTATCTGAGTTCATATTTGTTGATTACTTTATCAGTTAAGAGTGTTTTGTTTCTTGTTTCTTTGTGTGTTTTGTAATTTTTGGTTGAAAGCTGGATATCTTATATAAGTGAACAGAGACCAAGATGAATACTATCTATGCCTACAGGTGAACACATTTCTTTTTCTGCTAGGTCTTTTATGTGAGATGTTGAGCCAGTATACTTTGTTGTTAATCTGGGTTTGATTTTGTTGTTGGTGTGGTTTTCTCACCATACCACAATTTGAATTTCTCTTGTGTTATCTTGTTCCTAGTGTACGAGCTGGTTTGTTTAAGTGTTTAATTAATGTTCTATCCTCAGTTTTAGGTCTTCTTTTGTGCTCATTTCTCAGAAAGAACATCACTCACTGGGGGTGTGGCAAATTTTCTGTTGTCCTGGTTTAGCTTTAGACTTAGTGAGACCTTGTATATCTGACTTATGGGGATAAGATCTTCTCAGTGATCCTGCCATTACTCCACTTGTTGTACATCTTTAATTGGAGTAAGGCCAGGATATTTTACTGATTTTCCTGTCCACCTCCCAGGAGCAGATGGAATTCTTTTTTTTTTTTTTTTTTTAAATCTCTTCTGTCAGTTGCAATGGATTTTAACCTGTATTACAAGGGAATATAGTTTGCTACTCTCTTCCTAGTAGTTTGAGCTTGTATGCTATACAGGAGAAAGAAGCGAGGATCCTTCTGAAGCATTATCCATTTGCAAATACTATGTGCTGCTCTCCTCCTCCAGGTTTACACAACAAGGAATTTGTTCTCTGGTCTCTCATCCTGACTCCAGTCTTTTTCATGAGTACCTGCCTTAGTCATTTTTGGCTACTCTAACAAATAACCATCAACTATGTGGTTTAAACAACAAACATTTATTTTGTACAGTTCTAAAGTTTGTGAAGTCCTAGAAGAAGGTGATGGCAGAACTAGTGTTTAGTGAGGGCTCATTTCCTGTTTTGCTGATAGCTGTCTTCTTGTTGTATACTTACATGACAGAGAACACAGAAAGAGAATATGCTTTCATGTCTCTGCTTATAAGGGCACTAATCTCATTCATGAAGGCCTTATTCTCATGACCTAATTACTTCTCATGGGCTCCACCTCCATATAGTTATCACATTACGGGTTAAGACTTCAACATAGGAATTTAGGGGGGATGTATTCGGTCAATAACAGTACACAAGTTGGTTCATGGAGAAGAGTTTTAAGTGTGGATGTGGATCTTGCATCCGAAGCTCCCAAAGTTCATGTACCCTCATAATAGCCCATATCTGTCTTTAATTATTTATTGAGAATATTATCTGCTTTTTCCTTGGCACTTTTTATATTGTAGTATAAATATACAGCAGACATGCTAGTGCTTGTGACTTGTAACTCTTTGTTTTACTTTTTTCTTTAAACTTCAGGCTACCTGGTTGTCCTTCTCATTCAATTTTCTTAGAAGTTTGAGAAAAGGTACTTTTTCAAAGGTTATTTGGCTTTTATGTTATGAGTAGGATTGGCACACTTCACTTTCCAGAATTTTCCATCTCAAACAGGAGGAAGAAGTAATTCCCTTTATTTTAAATTACGATGTTCTATTTTATAATTCTTATTGAACAGATAATTTTACAGAGCTTATGCCAATTTCAGACATTATATAAAATAAAACATTTTAAAGATCATAAACAGTTATTCCTCACTCATAACATTTCCTTTCATATGGAGGATATTCCACTAGAAGGCTTCTGATATCTTCCTTCCTCCCTTCTTCTTTACAGGAAGGCGAGTGATATTTTGTTAGTGGCTTTGAAAGTGGACCTAGAAATGTGTAGCTCGGCCCATTTCTTTTTCTCTAATTTTGCAAGACAAAATTATTGGGAGTCCATATTTTGCTCTTCTTCGTTGCACAAGTTTTATGCAAATCAACTGCACATGGAGATGCATGAAATTATCTAGAGTTATCTATAACTGGGTGGGTAAGTTGTCTAGGATTTTTTATTAGAAAATCATTTACTGCCATTCACTTATATCACAGTCCTTTATAAAAACCTTAATAATATTAAAGGTTCTGTTTTGAAATGTGTATGCCTTTTTATTCCTTTCATATATCAGCATTTTAACAAAGGTGGACAGAAAAATAATATTATTATAAGCAAGCTCCTTCAAAACATAAGCAGTGTTATGGTCATCACTAATATTTCCTGATTGATATGTTAATTTACTAAGAATGTAATGCAGTATCTAAACTAGTTTTCATAATAATGTTGTGAGGTTGATATGGATATTTTTTCTTGTGTTATATTATGGCCACCTTGCTAAGTATCATCACAACTCATGATGCTAACCTTTTAAAAAAACTACCTCACAGGATTTTTGCTTGATCAGTTCTGTTCATTCCCTTCCATTTCACTTCAGCTGTTTATAATTGGAATATTTATCTTTTGATGTATAACGAGATGCTTTACAACATAGCAGCTTAAAATGACACTTATTAACTCACAGTTTCTGTGGACCAAAAATCTGAATGAAACTTGACTAGGTGTCTCTCGCTCAGAGTCTCCCACAGGCTATGGCTGCATTGTCAGCTGAGGTTCTGTCATCTCAGTGTTTTACTGGGCAAGGATCTGCTTTTCCAGGCTCTCACATAGATGTTGGGAGGCCTCAAGTCTTTGCTTACTTCTGGCCTGGGATACTAGTTTATTGCCCAGTGGGCTTCTCTATAGGACAGTTCACAACATGTCAGCTTCCTTTTGAGAGAGAGGAGAAGGGAGGGGAGAGAAAGGAAAAGAGAGGAGGGAAGAGAAGAAGGGCATAGAGGGAGTTAATAATATAAGAGAAATCATCCCTGCTGCCATATTATATTCATTAAAAGCAAATCACTAGGTTAAGCTCACACTCAAGAGGAAGCGATTACACAAGAACATGAGAACTAGGGAGTGGGAAATATAGAATGGGGGACTTAAAGTCAACAACAATGACTGTACTTAAGACCTTGTTATATTTTTAATCACTCCACCCTGACATTAAACCTAACACATCATTCTTTGATTTCAACCACTTATCCTTTCCATTATCTTATATATTGACTGCTATCAGTTGATTCAACAGCCTTACTCAGACTTCTAGTGCTTTCATTCTTCTTCAGCACTCTTGTCTCTCTTTTTCATTCCTTTTTGAAGTTAAATCCCAAAATTTATATGGAATCTGTTCATTATACCTGCTGAAATTATAGTCAAAAGCCCCAAATCTTGTCTTATCTAAAATCAATCACTTTCCTTAATAGAGTTCCTGGGGATATTATAGGCAAGGAGAAGTGTACAAATACATAAAATACCATTTTATTATTATGTATATGATTAACCAATTCAATAATGCACAACTATGGGAAAACTGGGCTGGGATATTGGTTGTGAGTTACAGCAAGGTCCAGAAAACACAACTTACCTCTAGAATTTTAAAAAGTTACTGGGTTTTTAACCATTAACCTTCATTGTTCCAGCAGTTATTGCAGAATGAACAATATGATAGTTATACCACTCACAAGGACTCTTAGATAATGGCAAAGGAGTATTACTAACAAAATCCATAAGTTTTTTTTTTTTTTTTTTTTACAATATCATCATAGGTTTTCTTAAGTATATTTCCTAATGCTTTCAAACTGAGCTTTATCCTTCTCAGACCAGATAGCAATCTTACTCCTGTAACACAGAGGATTTTAGGCATGTATCCCGTTGATTTAATGACTCATATGTCAATTTATTTACTGTGTATTTATCTTGATTTCTTCATTTTTTGCCTTCTCCAAAGAGATGAACTTCCTATGTAAAGCCAATTTTTGTCTCTGCATTTTTGAGAATGACCTTTCTTGTTATTTTTGCAAAATAAATGCATTAATTTTCTACTCTCTACTGTGTATTTCCTTTTCAATTGGTTTCTTTACCTGTAAACATAAATTTAAGTTTTTAACACCTTAAAAAGAATCTCGCCATAACCTCACAATTATTTTTCTTTTTATAGCCAACCTTTAAAAAGAGAAACCTTTGCTCCCAGTCTACATTTTTATTTCTGATTTCCTGAAATATTTTAATGTGGCTCTTACACTCAAACTTTCTACTAAAACTTTCTTACTAAGGTTATCAATGATTTTTACCACTAAGTCCATTGAGCACTCTTCAGTCCTATCTTATTTAAACTCTTTTGTAGTATTTAACATTCTTGCTCACTCTTTTGCCTTGAAATTTTTCATAGGTTTACAGATCTTAATGTTGGCTCAGCAGACATCAGTTTATACTTGCATTTAAAAATGCTCAATGTAAAAACAGTTCAGCCATGCACTATGAAACAACTTCATGAACTCATTCTCAAGTCAGCTGTGCAGTAAAGTAAATTCACAACCATTTTCTGAGGTTAATTTTGACTGTCGTGCCTGGAAGCATTGCCAGATCTTATATCTGAACATAGGTTGTATGCTCTTTCAGATGCTTTCATTTCGAGGCCGTTCAGCTTTCGTGACAGGATATTATTCCTCTTCAACTGAGTATGTGTTCAGTGAATGACTTATGTAACAGTTTTTAAGTAAGTGTTTGACAGAGAGTATAATCATATGTTTAACTTCTCTGAAGATTTATCAAAATCTCAGTTTTGAGAAATGATATTGAGGGAATATTGATTAAAAGATAATGCAAGCTATCCCCCATTCTAGAAATGGTAATATACTACATACTAACCTTTCCCAAACAAGAGAGATTTTGTGTGTATCACATTATGTTTGTCCCATATAAATGTGTTATATACGGAGAAGACAATATAGTGATTAAAAACTTGTAGCTTGAAGTGAGACAGTTCTGGGTATGAATCCAATTTGGTAAAGTCTGAACTAGGTGATCTTGTAAAATACTATTTCATATTACTAAACAAAGAAAATAATAAAATTCATTTGTATAAGTTAGTTTTCAATTTAAACCACTTTAGTAATATTTCTTATTCTCTCTCATCCTGCTCTAATAGTACTTCTGATATAACCACTAATATTAAAGTTCTCAAAAATAAGAAACTTCTTTCATACCTTTACACTTCGGAATTTATCACGAGACCAGAAGACCTAGTCTCTGTTTACCAGTCACCAAAATATGTGTAATACCTTCATCCCTGTCTCAGGAAGTTTTTTCTTTCTTTCTTTTTTTTTTCCTTGCAACACCATGGTTTATACATTGTATATAATTTATTTTAATAATATTCACTCCATATTTTCTAAACTCTATGTGTGGGTGTGTATACATGTGAGCATCTTTCTTCATCACTGATGCAAGATGTAAACCTTTTGGAGTTAGAAGGTGTTTTTTTCTTTCTTTTCTTGGTCTTGTATTTTTTTAGCTTTTTAGTTTTTTAAGTTTATTAGGTTATATAAAAACTGGTTATCAGAAAACATTTTTTAAATTATTGGTTGTATGTATAAGTAAGTAAATGATAAAATGCAGCATGTAATGGCTTCATTTGAAGTCCTTCTGTTTTACTTAGATTGCAGCAATAATTTTAGTAAATGTGAAAGAATTTTAATAATTGAAAGATATCTTATCAAATTTGCAAATGACTTGAACAGAAAAGCACAACAAAGATCAGGTAATAATGTTTAAAAATCTTTAACTGGTTGAAATAATAAGCTGATTCTGAAAAGAGCAATTTCCATAAGGATATATGTAAATTTTGCAAATATGATCCCAAACCTTTCTGTACTGGTATAGAATGGAGAGAGCATTGCTTAAAAATAAATAAAAAATAAATAAAACAAGTAAAAATGATTTCAGGTTTATTATGCTTAACTGGATTTTACAGGACCTCTACTCCCAGGAAGATGCAATATCTTCCCTATACCTTTTTCTAAATACAAATAAAAACTCATGGTATTGACACTTCCTGATATTAAACTTACTATGAGGTTAGAGTGTCAAAACAGAGAGGTACTGGCAATAAAGACAGACATGCAGAGGGGTGGGAGGGAGATGGCGGACTAGGTAAAAGTGAGGTTCATCACCTCTCAGATCTGCATTGAAATTGCAACCAAATTATAAAATAATCAATGAGGAGAATCACCTGAAGTACCGCTGATTGTAACACGTACATCTCATATTATAAAGGAGCTACATCCAAGCCAGACTTGGGCTGGACCCAACCGGCAATGGCGGAGGATCATCTGGAGGGAGAGTGAGGCTGCAGAGGCTCTCTTGGAGGAGAGTAGAGTCCTGGTATCACTTGGAGGCTCCCCAATCCAAGATCCCAGCCCAGGGGAGATGAGAGTCCAATAACTCTGACTGTAAAAACCAGAGAGGATTCCGGCTATCTACATGAGACAGAAGGAGATTAAAACCATGGACGCCCCTTTGAAGGACCCATGCACAGGTTTTCTGACCTATGGACACTCACCTCAGACACTGGTGGTGGGTCACAAGCTCACGAGGGATTCATATTGAGAAAGTCAGCATTACCAGCACCAGAAGGAGAGCTGGAAGGGCAGCCACCATTGTGCTTTAGCCCAGCCCCACACAGGTCCATCTACAGACCACCCAGCTTGACTGTAGACTTCTCCCACAGGGTCCTTAGCAAGCACTGGCTGGCCTAAGATCAACCCCCTCCACCCAACCTGCAGATTGCCCGGGGCTTTTGTTGCTGGATAGCTACCACGGCCTGTGCCAATTCATGGCCCAGCATTTGCGGCCAGCCCTCAATGCTGTGAGCCGCATTTCTGAGATAGAGTCAGGCAGATCATTGCTGCCAACACGAACTTGGACAGATATCAGGGACCTGTAGGCCAGCCCCAGACAGCAGCTGGTTTTCCTGTGATCTGGGACTTCTGCAGGAATGTGTGAACAGCTACCAAAGTTGCAAGACTGAGGCTGTATTGATTTGATCATCATCATTTACCTGAGACCCTGCCCTAGTCTACCCACAAATTGCCCCATTGACCTTGAAGTGCCACAGCACTTTCCCTCCCCCAGGTCTCTCAGTCCACACAGGCACAAACTTTGCCTAGCACAGGGCAGCCCTTGCATGGAAATCGGTGGCAGACAGACCTCTGCTGCCTTCAAGAAGTGCAATTTTGCGTCTGGGGAGTGCAGGGGTCTGTGGGAATGCCCTAGACCGCAGTTGGTCTCACTGTGAAGTATGACTACAATGGAAACTCCCAGGAACAGAAGTTGCAGCAAAACTGAGGCTGTGTTGGTCTTATGGCCCTTGTCTCCCTGAGATCCTACTTCACCCACGCCACAGAGTATCTGCAGCCCATGGACAGGCAGCCTCCCATGCCCTGCTTGACTGTGGGATTGCACATTCTGCACAGGCAACAAACCTTTGCTAGTACAGTGAGCACATTTCAGGAAAAACAGTTGTGGACAGACCACCGCTGCCTGTACGAGCTGAAACATCTCGAGGGGATTGTAGGGGTTTGTGGAACTGCCTGATATAGCAGCTTGTCTCCATGTGATCTATAACTATTGCAGGAACGTGCAGACACAGAAATCGCAGAAAGCGCCATTATTGGCCTGATGGCGCTTAACTTTTTGAGCTCCTGCCTCATCCAGTATGCAAAGTACCTGCCACATATTGGTAAGAACCTGCCCCTCCCCTGGGGTGGCACGGTCAGGCCCAAGGTGGGCAGCAGCTGACCTTGCGATGTTTGGTAACTTGTACAGGGAGCCACAGAGACTGCAGTGGCAGAGAGAAGTTTACTCACTAGACCCAGGGGACTCCTAGGGTCCCTGTGCCACCAAACACGCATATCACCCAGAGGCTCTTCTAGTTTCAGAGACTTACAGGCAACTGACAGGCAGTGTCAGGCATTGAGGAGCACTGGTCCCTCTGTTAAACTGCCTTAGGTCAGAGGCAGGGGATAACTGACCGCTGCCTACAACGTTGACTCTTCCACTAATCTTTAGATCCAACATAGGCGGTAATCATCTACAGATTGCTTTGTAGTTCCCACTGGGTAGCCCTGGGAAGTCAAAAACAGTGGCTGACCTTGGCCTATGTGGGAGCTACTTCCAAGGGCCCGCAAAACCAGTGGTTCCGAAGGCTGGCACCAGACCAAAACAGAGCAACTCCTGACTATCCTCACTAGGGGTACACACAAAGGGTGGTTGCAACAAGTACACAAGCCTGCTAGAACAAATCCCACTCAATGGGGTCAGCCCCCACACAGCAACTCTTACCCTGTAGGTGCAGCTAATTCCCACAATTTGTCAGTTTAAGCATTAATCCTAAACACTGATGTACCAACAACAATAAAGGCTTGCGACAACAGAGGATCACACACAACCCACACAAAGGTCACTTCCAGAGCTGCTGGCATAGGGGATCAGGGAGAGTGTGCCACTGGGCCACACAGGACACCTTCCACATTAAACCATTGAGCTAAGATTGAAAGATGAAACAAATATTCTTGACACACAGAAACAAACACAGAGAGGCTAGTAAAATGAGAAAACAAAGAAACATGCCACAAATGAAACAAAAGGCAAAAACTCCAGAAAACAAGCTAAATGAAATGGAGACAAGCAACCTACAAGAGACAGAGTTCAAAATAATGGTTATACGGATGCTCAATGAACTTATGGGGAGAATGGATGAGCACAGAGTAAGAGAGTAAGCATAAAAAAGGACATAGAAACCATAAAAAAGAGCCAGACAGAAATGAAGAATACAATAACTGAAATGAAGAATACAATAGAAGGATTCAACAGTATATTAGACAAAGCAGAAGATCAAATCAGTGAATAGGAAGACAAGGTTGCAGAATACACCCAACCAGAAAAATAAAAAGAAAAAAGAATTTAAAAAAACGCAGATAGTTTAAGAGACCTCTGGGACAACATGAAATGTAAAAATATCTGGATTATAGGAGTCCTGAAGGGGAAGAGAGAGAGCAAGGGACTGAGAATCTATTTGAAAAAATAATGACAGAAAACTTCCCTAAATTGGCAAAGGAATTAGACATACAAGTTCAGGAAGCTCAAAGGGTCCCAAACAAAAGGAATTCAAACAGATCCACACCAAGACACATCATAATTAAAATGCCAAAGGTCAAAGACAAAGAGAGAATTTTAAAAGCAGCAATAAAAAGGCAGCTAGTTACTTACAAGGGTACCACAACAAGAATGTTTGCTGATCTTACAGTGGAAGCTTTGCAGGCCAGAAGGGACTGGCAAGAAATATTCAAAGTAATGAAAAACAAGAATCTACAACCAAAAATACTCTACCTAGCAAGGCTTTATATTAAAATGGAAGGTGAGATAAAGAGCTTCCCAGACAGGAAAAAGCTCAAGAAATTCATCATCAACAAGCCAGTATTATAAGAAATGTTAAAGGGACTTCTGTAAAAAGGGAAATGGTAAAAAAGAAAATAGAAATAACAAATACAAATAATAAAATGGTGGTAACAATGCACCTGTCCATGACCATGAGTCTCAGTTTGTTTATCCTGTTCATTTGTTGCTTTTAGGTTTATATCCCACATACAAATGAAATCATGTGGTTTTCAACCTTTTCTGTCTGGCTTATTTCGCTTAGCATGATTATCTTGATATCTATCCATGCTGTCTCAAATGGCAGAATTTTATGTCTTCTTATGGTTGAGTAATATTCCATTGTCTACATCTACCACAGGTTCTTTAGCCAATCATCTATCATAAAACATTTCGGTTGCTTCTATGTCCTGGCCACTGTGAATAATGCTGCTATGAACATTGGTGTGCAAATATCTTTTTGGATATGGGTTTTCAAGTCTCTGGGATAAATACCCAGTAGAGGGATTGCTGAATCATATGGTAGATCAATTCTTAGCTTTTTGAGGAAACTCCGTACTGTTTTCTATAGTGACTGTACCAATTTGCAGTCCCACCAGTAATGTATGAGGGTTCTTATTTTCTCCGCATCCTCTCCAGCATTGGTTATTACTTGTCCTATTAATTATAACTATTCTAACACGTGTAAGATAGTATCTCATTATGGTTTTGACTTCCATTTCCCTAATAGCTAGTGATGTCGAGCATCTTTTCAAATATTTTTTGGCCATTTGTATGTCCTTTAGGGAGAAGTGTCTGTTTAGGCCCTCTGCACATTTTTGAATGGATCATTTGTTTTTTATTGTTATTGAGTCATATGAGTTCTTTGTATATTTTAGATATTTGGCCCTTATTGAAAGCATTGCTTGCAAATATATTTTTCCATTTGAATGGGTGTCTCTTTACCTTGTTGACAGTATCTTTTGCTGTGCAGAAGCTTTTTAGTTTGATGTAGTCCCATTCATTTATTTTTGCTTTTACATCTCTTGCTTTTGAGGTCAAATTCATAAAATCGTCTTTAAGTCCAAGGTCCTTGAGTTTAATTCCTATGTTTTCTTCTATGTATTTTATTGTTGCAGGTCTTATATTCAGGTCCGTAATTCACCTTGAGTTAATTTTGGCATGTGGTAATAGACAACAGTATAGTCTCATTATTTTGGAGGTGGCCTTACAATTTTCCCAGAACCATTTATTGAAGAGGCTTTCTTTATTCCACTGTATGCTTTTGGCTTTCCTGTTGAAAACTATTTGCCCATATAAATATAGGTTGACTTCTGGACCCGCATTTCTGTTCCACTGGTTCGTGTGTCTGTTTTCTTCCAATACCATGTCGTTTAGATTACTGTCGCTTTGTAGTATAATTTGAAGCCCGGCAGAGTGAGGCCTCCAGCCTCGTTCTTTTTTCTCAGGATGGCTTTGTCAATTCGAGGTCTTTTGTGCTTCCATACAAATTTGATGATTTTTTATTCTATTTCTTTAAAAAATACTGATGGGATTCTGATGAGGATCACATTAAATCTGTATAATATTTTAGGTAATAAGGTCATGTTAACTATGTCAGTTCTTCCAATCCAAGAACACAGAATATCTTTCCATTTCTTTGTATCGTCTTCTATTTCTTTTAACAGGGTTTTACAGTTTTCATTATATAGGTCCTTCACATGTTTCGTTAGATTTATTTCTAGGTATTTTTTTTTCTTTTTGCTGCAATTGCAAAGGAAATTATTATTTCCAATTTTTTTTCTGACGCTTCATTATTAGAAATAAGAATGCTATGGATTTTTGAACATTGATTTTGTATCCAGAAACTTTACTGTATTTCCTTATTGCTTATAGTAGTGTTCTTGTGGAGTCTTTAGGGTTTTCTATATATAGAATCATGTCATCTGCAAATAGTGACAGTTCGACTTCTTCATTTCCTATTTAGATGCCTTCTATATGTTTCTCTTACCTGATTGCCCTTGCTAGGACATCTAATGTTATATTGAATAACCATGGTGATAGTGGACAGCCTTGCCTTGTTCCTGATCTTAGAGGGAAGGTTTTTAGTTTTTAACCATTAAGTATAATGTTGGCTGAGGGTATGTCATATATGGCCTCTTTTATGTTAAGGTACTTTCCTTCTATACAGATTTTGTGAAGTGTTTTGATTATAAATGGATGCCATATCTTGTCAAAGGCTTTTTCAGCATCTATTGATATGATCATATGATTCTTATTTTTTAATTTATGTGGTGTATCACATTAATTGATTTGTGTATGTTGAACCATCCCTATACCTCTGGGATGAAGTGCACTTAATCACGGTGTATAATATTTTTAATATGTTGCTGTATTCTGTTTGCTAGTATTGTATTTAGGATTATTGCATCTGTATTCATGAGAAATAATTGTCTGTACTCTTCTTTTTCTTTGTTATCTTTACCAGGTTTTGGTATCAGGGTAATATTGGGCTCATAAAATAGGTTGGGAAGTATCGCCTTCTCTTCTATTTTTTGAAAGAGTTCAAAGAGAAAAGGTATGAAATATTTGAATGTTTGGTAGAATTCACTGGTGAAACTATCTGGTCCTGGACTTTTACTTTTTGGTAGGTTTTTGATGATTGCTTCAATTCCCATACTGCTGATTGGTCTATTTAGATTTTTCACTTCTTGATTCAGTCTAGGAAAACTGTATTTTTTCTGCATACTGGTCCATTCCTTCTAGGTTATTAAATTTGGTGTAATATACTTTTTCATAGTAGTATGATCCTTTGTATTTTTGCGGTGTCTGTCATAATTTCCCCTCTTTCGATTTTGTTTATATTTGTGTTCTTTCTCTTTTTTCTGGAGTGAGTCTACCCAGGGGTTTGTCAATTTTACTAACCTTCTCAAAGAACCACCTCTTTGTTGCATTTATTTTTTCTATTGTTTTTTGTTTGTTTGTTAGTTTTCAGTTTTATTTATTTCTGCTCCAATTTGATTATTTCTTTCCTGCTGCTGATTTTAGGCTTTGCTTTGCTAGTTTTTTTTTTTTTTTTAACATCAAGTGTTAGGTTGTTTATTTGGGCTCATTCTTGTTTTATGAGATATGCCTGTAATGATATGACTATTCCTCTTATGACCACTTTTGCCGTGTCCCAAAAGTTTCGATATGTTGTCCTATCATTTTCATTCATTTCTATGTATCTCTTGATCTCTTTTTTTATTTCTTCTCTGACCCAGTTATTCCTCAGTAAGTTATGTAATCTCCATGTATTTGTGGTTCTTCCCACTTTCTTTTTAAAGTTGATCTCTAGTTTCAAAGCATGATCAGAGAATATGGTTGGTAATTTCAATCCTCTTATATTTGTTGAGGCTATCTCTGTGTCCCAGTATGTGGTTGATTCTTGAGAATGTTCCATGTGCACTAGAGAAGAAGTATAAGCAGCTGTTTTTGGATGACAACCGCTGTAAACGTCCATTTGTTCTAACGTGTCATTTAAGGATGATATTTCTTTATTGATTTTCTTTTTGGATGACCTGTCCATATCCAACAGTAGAGTATTTAGGTCCCCTACTATGATAATGTTTTGGTCTATTTCTCCCTTTTGTTTTTAAGTAATTTCTTTATATATTTCAGAGCTCTCTGATTGGCAGCATATATATTAATAAGTGTTATGTCTTATTTTGGTGCATGATTCCCTATATCATTATGAAGTGTCCCTCAGTATCTTTCTTAACCTTTTTTATTTTGAAGTCTATTAGTACCCTACTCCTGCTTCTCTCTGAATGCCATTTGCTTGGAATATCATTTTCCACCCTTTCAAGTCTATATTTGTCTTTTGAACTGAGATGCGCCCCTGGAGGCAGCATATAGTTGGGTTTTGTTTTTTGATCCATTCTGCAACTCTGTGCCTTTTTATTAGTGAGTTCAGTCTATTTACATTTAGGGTAATTATTGAAATATTAGGTCTTCTTATAGTCATTTTATCTTTTGTTTTCTGATAGTTCAGTGTTTCTATTGCTTGCTTGTCCTTGTGTTTCTCTTTTCTTTACTTTTGTTGGCTTTTGTGGGCTTTTTCTCTTGTCTTTCTTTTTTTATGTTATATATTTCAATTCTGAATGTTTGATGTGTGGTCACCATTAGGAATATGTAAAAGATAGTTATATGTATATACAGTCATCCATTTTCTTCTGTGCATGCCTTATCTGCATTCCCCTTTGTGAATTTAGATTTTTGAATCCTCCCCTTTTCAGTCATTGTTATCTCAATTTGTCCTTATGTATGCTGAATGTTCATTACTATAGTGCTATAGCAAATCTCTTCTTATTAAGATTATAATTCCTTGTTCTTAGTAAGGGTTACACTCCTCTACTTCTATTTGCCTGATAGTTACCTTACTCTTAATTATGGTTTTTTTTTTTTTTTTTGATCATTTTGTTTTAGGTGAGCTGGCCCCTTTCAACAATCCCTGTAGTACAGGCCTTGTAGTGGAGAATCCCCTCAGTTTTTGTATATCTAGAAAGGTCTTCTTCATATTTAAAAGAGAACTTAGGTGGATATATTATTCTAGGCTGGTAGTTTCTTGCACTTAATTGTTTAAATATTTGATTACATTCCTTTCTGGCTTGTAACGTTTGTGCTGAGAAGTCCGATGGTAATCTAATGGGTTTTCCTTTATAAGTTACTCTTTTCTTCTCCCTGGCTGCTCTGAGAATTGTGTTGTGGTCATTGATTTTTGATAATTTTAATACAATGTTTCTTTGTGAAGGCCTTTTTGGGTTGAGATAATGGGATGTTCTGTTGACTTCTTGAATTCCAAGCTCCAGCTCATTTCATAGATTTGGGAAATCTCATCAACTGTTTGTCTGAAAATGCTTGCTAGTCCTTGCTTCTTTTCCTCACCTTCGATAATGCCTATTATTCTTATGTTTCCTCTCTTGATGGTGTCAGCTAGTTCTTGAATTTCTCTTTCATTATTTTTCTTTCTTCGGTTTCTCTCTTTTTCCTTCTGACTTATTTCTAGATTTCTGTCTTTGATATCACTGATCCTTTCCTCCATTTGGTTGACTGTATTTCCCAAGCTTGCTATTTCATTTTTCAGCTTTTTCAATGTGTGTGTGTGTGCGTTTTAATCTCCAGAAGATCTATTCTGTTCTTTTTGAGGGTTTTAGTCTTCTTGCTAATGAACTCATTTTGCTCATCTAGTTTTTTTCGATTCCTGAAATTGTTAATGTGATTTGTTTCAGATGTCATTGAGTTTTTTTCAGAAATACCATCCTGAATTCTCTGTCATTTAAGTTGCATATTTCTATATCTGTGAGCTTATTTTCTGGAGATTTTTTTCTTTCTTTTTGAGATGCCTTTTCACTTTGGTTGTTCATGATGTTTAATGGACTGTTTCTCTTCCAGGGCATTAATGGCAGCTGTGTTCTTTTTTTCTAGAAAGAAGTTTTATTATATGATGGTCTCTTTATCCTTTTGCAAAGAGACATTTTTCTTTTGGTTTCCAGTAGGTGGTATCTAAGCCTCTTGGATCACTGCTTTATATAAAGCCTTAATAATGCCTTTTTTTTTCTGATAGATATTTAATCATTCTCACTACCCTTAGTCTCAGTCCCTGTCAGTGTTAGGGCCAATTTTGGTAGCGTTTGCTCAGATTCCCCTGGGGCTTTGCACTGTTTAGTCTCAGAGTGTATGAGGTGGGGCCCTCTGGGTCAGGGGACGAGGGCTGTGGCTCAGCCTTGTTTTTTCAGTTGTGGCTGGTAAAAAATCACTGTTGTTTCTCTGCCATCCTGTCCCACTTCTCTGCTTTCTGCCCTGATTCCTGGGCATTGCCATGCACGTGGAACTCAAAGCACTCTCCAAGAGTGCTATTTAGGGAACTGGCAGCATCTTCTCCTCTTCCGCTTCCTCCTACATGTAGCTCTGACTGTGAGAAGCAGCTTCTTTGTTTCTCCCAGTACACCCGGGGTTCTGCTCTCATAAGCAGATCCCATGCTCAGACATGCTGGTATGCAGTTTGGGTGTTTTTTGTTGAATTTTAGATGTTCAGCTTATTGTTTCAAGGAGAGAGATCTGGGGATGCCTCTCACTCCACCATGTTTCTGATGTCACTGAAAAATTTTTAAATAAAGAATTATGAAAGTAATCAAAGTAGATCTCAATAATTGAGGAGACATACTTTGTTCATGGTATTGATGATTCAATATAGGAAAGTTGCTAAATTTCCTCAAATTGAGGAGCTTTAATAAGAATTCTATTGAAATCCCAACAAAAAGTTTTTGCATGTACAGACAAGATAATTCTACAATATATATGTGTAGGCAATGGGAAATGAAATAACTAAATAATTTTGCAGAGGAAGAAAGAGGTATTACTATATCCAATTTCAGGATTTACTGTTTAACTACAGTAACCAGGATGGTATGTTATTGACATAAAGACAGACACATAGATTAGTGGAATATAATAGGGAATTCCGAAGTAGACTCACACTCACACAAATATCTTCCAACTGACTTGTTACACAAAGGTACAAATGGAACTCAATGAAATAAAGGTAGCTCTAAAACAAATCTTACTGGAGCAATTGAACATTTATAAGTATAAACAAACAAACAAACAAATAAATCTATCTTCAGGATCTAGAGCTAAAGAAAGATTCTTTGATTTCATATCATAATCATGACTCATCAAAAGACAACTTGATAAATTAGCTTTATTAAAATTAAAAACTTACTCTATAATTATCATGTAAAGAAAGTGAAAATTCAAAATACAGGCTAAAAAATTGCAATATACATAGACACAAACACACACACACACACACACACACACAAAGTAGTATTTAGAATGTATTAAGACCTCGCAAAACTCAACATTAAAGAAATTCGTATTTTTAAAAAATGGGCAAAAGATATGAGCAGACAGTTAACCAAAGGATATAGAAATGGTAAATATGCATGTTCAAAGATGTTTGACTTTAGGGAATTCATTATTAAAACTATAAAGAGATATTACTACAAATTTATCAAGATGACTAAAATCATAATAAAAAATAGCAACACCAGTAAATGCTAGCAAGTATGTGGAGTCACTGTATAGCTCATACATTAGTGGTGGTGGGAATGTAAAATTGTACAGCCACACTGTAACTGCCACCCTGGCCGTTTTTTTTATTTGTTTTTTTTTGTTTGTTTTTGTTTTTTTAAATTAAGTATGCAACTATTCTATGACCCAAGAAATGAACTCCTAATCACTTCTGCTAGGCTAAAGAAAGTCAAGCTATGTTTTTTTGACACAAAAAATTAAACAATATTTATTCCAGTAATGGCCAAAAATAGGGGTAAAAAAAGACATTCTTTAATGAATGAACAGTAAAATAAGCATCTATTTCACAGAGTACAACTCAGCAATAAAGAATGAACTATTGATATATGCAACAACTAAGATCGATCTCCAGAAATATGCAAAGAGAAAAGAAAAAGCCAATCCCGAAGGTAGATGCAGTATTATTCAATATATATAACATTCTTGAAATGATAAAATAATAAGAATTGAAAATAGAATAGTGGTTGCCAAGGGTGAACAAGATGTAGATTTGGAAAGGAAGTTGGTGTGTTTAAGGGCAAAATGAAGGATCTTTGTGGTGATGAAAATGTTTTGTTTCTTTATTGTATTATAAGTGTCAATATCATGGTTGTGATATACTGTTGTTTTGCAAAGCATTAGCACTGGGGGACTTGGCAATAGATTCATGTGGTCTCTCTGTATTACTTTTGCAATTATCACAAAATATAAAGTTTAATGAAAAAGGAAAAATATAAGAAGCCATTTGTTTGTTACAAAATTTCATTATGACCTATAACACCCTTAGTATCTAGAAATAAGCGATGTTATTGACAATATACACATATAGTCAAAAATCAAGCCAGGATGACTTAGTTTAGTACTTAGGTAAATGGCTTAAGTGTATTAGACTAACAGGGATTTATTCATAAATGTAAAACAGAGGTGAGGAATAACTTGAAACTATATGATATACTGAATTAGCAATTACTTTCAAATATTTGAAAATCTATATAGACATATTCTCTTTTATAGAGTAGAATTGGAAGTAGTAATAGTAATAGTATTGGGGAAACATGCTTTACACTTGAATGAGGAAGTATTACTTACAATATTTAACATTTATTAATTGATTTGTACCTGATGATGTTGGAAATAACTAAATGTATCATTTATTTAGTCCTGAAGGCAATATGATTGTTCATTTTACTCCCTTATAATGCTACTTACGTTGGTCATTACTAATACCATTTTCATTTTACAGATGAGGACTATAGAGGTTAAATTTTATAAATTTACCTGCACAACAGTTACCAGGGCTAGCTTTTAAGTCAAAAGAGTTTGATTCCAAAGCTTTTACTGTTAACCATTGTGTGGTAGTGTATTTAGTATATATGTTCTCCAGCTACTATGGAATGAAACTAGAAATGCATAAGTAAAGGCAATTTGAGTATTCATAAATATTTGACTATTAAACAACACTCCTAAATTATCAATGAGTCGAAGAGTAAATCACAAAATAAATTAGAAAATGGCTTTGAGATGAATAAAATAAAAAAGAAACATAGCAAAAGTTTTGGAAATGAAGCTACTGCAGTACATAGAAGGAAATTTGTACCTATACATGCCTAATTTTAAAAGGGAAATCACCAATCAACAACCTAACTTTACAACTTAAGATACTATAGTAAAGATGAAGCTTTACTCAAAGCAAACAGGAAGAAGGAAATAATAAAGATTACAGTGAAATAAAACAAAATTGAGAATAGAAAAATGGTAGTGAAAAACCAATGAAATCAAGAGTCATTTCTTTGAAAATGCCAACAACTTGACAAACCTTTAGCTAGACTGACAAGAAAAAAAGAGAGAACACACATTATTAAAATCAGGAATGATAGAGGGAAATTAATTTCCAACTTTGTCAATGTAAATAGCATTATAAGGGAATAAAATGAACAATTGTATGACAACAAATTAGATAACCTAGAATAAACAGATGAATTCTTGGAAAGATAAAATACACAAACCTCAAGAATAAATAAAAAAATGTAAATAGACATTGAACTAATAAGGATATTAAATTAGTAATCAAATATGCTCCAACAATGCAGAACCCAGCTCAGGCATCACTATTGATTTCTACCAAACATTTAAAGAAGAATTAATACCAATCTTTCACCAATTCTATAAAAAAAAATGAAGGAGAATCATTTCCAATCTCATTATATGAGACCAATATTATCCTGATAACAAAACTGGGTAAAGATATCACAACGAAAACAAATTACATACTACATAATAATATCTCTTAGTGTGGTTGCACAAATCCTTTAAAATATTAGCAAACAGAATGTAGCAGCACATAAAAAGAATCATGAATCATGGCCAGTTATGATTTATCCCTAAATGAAAAAGTGGTTTGACATATGAAAAGCAATCGGTATAATACATCATTTTAATAGTATAAATACCAAAACCACTGGGGGATCTCTCTAGATATAGGGAAAGCATTTAACAAAATTTAAAACCACTTAATTAAAAAAAGAAAAAAAGTAAACCAAAAAAAAACCTATGAACAGAAGTTCTTTAACCTAGTAAATATTTTTTATGGGAAAAACATATACCTAAAATCACACTTAATGGTGAAATAATTAAAGATTTCCAGTTTAGATAAGGAAGAAAACAAGTATGTCTAAGTACGTCTCTTCCGTAACTTGTACCTAACTTCGAACTGAAACTTCTAGCCAGGGTAAGTAAGAAAAAAGAAATCTAAAAATCATCCCTATTGGAAATAAGAAGTAAAATAATTTCTTTTACTAAATGGCATAGTGAATAGAAAAAGGCATAAAAATTCACTAATATATTTTAGAACTAATAAGTTCTTCAAGGTGTATTGTAAAGATCAATATACAAAAATCAATTGTATTTGTATAAACAAAAATAACCCAGAAAAACTGAAATTAAGAAACTAATTCCATTTACGACAACATTAAAAACAAAACAGGATTAAATTGAATACAAAAGTGCAAGGATGGTATGAAAACTGCAAATCGAAAGAAATTAAAGTAGAACTAGTAGATTTATATCTCATGTTGATTGATTGGAAAACAATATTGTTAAGATGGCAATACTTTAAAAAATGATGTACTTCTCTACAGTAGATCCTCACTATGGGGAACTACAGTAGATTTCTACCGATTCAGTGCAAGCCCTTTAAAATACTCCAATTTTTTTTTAATTAAATTTTTGGGTTGACATTGGTTAATAAAATTATATAGTTTTCATGTATAAAATTCTTTAATACAGCATTCATATATTGCACTGTGTGTTCACCACCTAAAGTCAAATCTTCCATCACCACATATTTGACCATTTCTATACTTATCTACGCCCCCCCTCTTCCCATTGGTAACCACTAAACTGTTGTACATGACCATGAGTCTCTCTTTGTCTTGTTTATTGTTACTTTTAGTTTTATATCTCACATATAAGTGAAATCATGATTCTCAACTTTTTCTTGCTGACATTTTGCTTAGCACGATAATCTCAAGATCCATCCATGTTGTTGCAAATGGCAGTATTTCATCTTTTCTTATGGATGAATAGTATTCCATTATATATATGTACTCTATCCAATCATCTATCGAAAGACACTTTGGTTGTTTCCATGTCTTGGCTTCAGGAACAATGCTACAATGAATATCGGGGTATGTATATCTTTGTGAATAAATATCTTCAAATGTTTTGGCTTACTACCCAGAAGAGGGATTGCTGGATCATAGAGTAATTCAGCTCTTATTTGTTTTGAGAAAACTCCATACTGTTTTCCATAGTAGCTGTATGAATTTTCATTCCCACCAGCAGCATGTGAGGGTTCCTTTTACCCACAACCTCCACAACACTTGTTATTACTTGTCTTGTTGATGATAGCCATTCTTATGAGAGTATATATCATTGTGGTTTAATTTGCATTTTCCTAATAGCTAGTGAAGCTGAGCACCTTTTCATATATCTTTTGGCTGTTTATATATCTTTTTGGGAGAAGTGTCTCTTCAGGAGCTCTGCTCATTTTTTAATTGGAGTGCCTGTTTTTTTTTTTTTTTTATTGTTGAGTTGTATGAGTTCTTGGTATATTTTGGATATTAGATCTTTATGGAAGATGTTCTTTGCAAATATTTTCTTCCATTCTATTGGTTGCCTCATTGTCTTATTGATGGCATCTTTTGCTGTCCACACGCTTTTTAGTTTAATATAGTCCTATTCATTTACTTTTGCTTTTACTTTCCTTGCCTTTGAGGTCAAATTCATAAAATCAATCCTCTTTAAAATCAAGGTCCATGAGTTTAGTACCTGCATTTTAATCTAGACAGTTTATTGTTTCAGGTCTCATATTTAGATCTTAATCCATTTTGAGTTAATTTTGGTATATGGTGACAGAGAGTAATCTAGATTCATTCTTTTGCATGTGGCTTCCCAGTTTTTCCAGCATCATTTGTTGAAGAGGTTTTCTTTTTTTTTTTTTTTTTTTTGCTTCCTTACCGAAAATTATTTGCTCATATTTGGTCATTTTATTTCTGGGCTTTCAATTCTGTTCCATTAGTCTGCTAGTACCATATTGTTTTGATTATTGTCATTTTGTAGTATATTTTGAAGTCAGACAGAGTGAAACCTCTGGGTTTGTTTTTTCTCAGGATTGCTTTGGCTATTCAGGGTCTTTTATAATTCCATAAAAATCTGATGATTTTTTTGTTCTATTTATTTGAAAAATGTCTTTGGAAGTTTGATGGAAATTGCATTAAATCTATATATTGTTTAGGTAATATGACCATTTTAACTCCATTGATTCTTCCAATCCATAAACAGAGTATCTTTCCATTTCATTGTATCTTCTTCAATTTCATTTAATAAAGTTTTGCAGTCTTCAGTGTATAGGTTCTTCACATCCTTTGTTAAGTTTTTCCTCACTAGTTTTTCTAATTTTTTATTGTTAGTACATAGGAATGCAATACAGTTTTGTGCATTGATTAATTTTGTATCCTGCAACTGTACTATATTTGTTTATTTTTCTAAAAAGTTTTTGGTGGAGTCTAAGGTTTTCTATATAAAGAATTATGTCATCTGCAAAAAGCGACAATTTAACTTCTTCAATCTCAGTTTGGATGCCTTTTATTCTTTTCTCTTGTCTGATTCTAGCTAGGACTTCCAACACTATATCAAACAATAGTGGGGGAGAGCGGACGCCCTTGTCTTGTTCCTGATCTTAGAAGGAAGGATTTCAGTTTTTCACCATTAAGTGTGAAGTTAGCTGAGGGTTTGTCATATATGGTCTTTACAATGTTGAGATACTTTCCTTCTATACCAATTTGATTAAGTGTTTTGCTCATAAATGGATGCTGTCTCTTGTCAAAGGCTTTTTCTGCATCTATCGATATGATCGTATAATTTGATCCTTTATTTCGTTTATGTGGTGTATCACATTGGTCGATTTGCATATGTCGTTGAGCCATCCTTGAGCCCCTGGAATTAGGCTCACTTGATCACGATGAATAATCCTTTCAACGTATGGTTGTATCTTATTTGCTCCTATTTTGTTTAGGACTTTTGCATCTATATTCTTCAGAGATATTGGTCTGCAGTTTTCTTTTTTAGTGTTATCCTTACCAGGTTTTGGTATCAGGGTAATGTTGGCCTTATAAATGAGTTAGGAAGTACTGCCTCTTCTTCAATATTTGAGAAGAGTTTGGGGACAGGTATCAAATGATCTTTGAATGTTTGATAAAATTCACTAGTGAAGCCGTTTGGTCCCAGGCTTTTACTTTTGGGGAGGTTTTTGATGATTGTTTCAATTTCCTTACGTTGATCAGTCTATTTCGATTTTCCGGTACTTTGTGATTCAGTCTAGGAAGGCTGTATACTTCTAAGAACTTGTCCATTTCTTCTAGGTTATTGATTTGATGGCAAATATTCTTTCATAGTATTCTTGTATGATCCTTTTTATTTCCGTGGTATCTGTCGTAACTTCTCTTTCATTTCTGATTTTGTTTATTTGTGTCCCTTCCCTTTTTTCCTTAGTAGGTCTAGCCAGGGGCTTGTCAATTTTATTAATCTTTTCAAAGAACCAGGTCTTTTTTTGCATTAGTTTTTTCTCACACTGTCTGATTTTAAAACTTACTAAAAATGAATAATAATAAGACAGCGTGTATTAGCATTGGATAGACATATAGATCAATGGATTAGCATTGATAGCCAATAAATAAACCCACACCTTTATGATCAATTGATTTTGAAAACTGGAAGAAAAATTCAGTGGATAAAAGATAGCCTTTTACCATGCTGGGATGAACGGATATCCACATGCAAAAAAATGAATTTGGAACTCTATCGTACACCTTCTGCAACACTAACTCAAAAAAGAACAGGGTCAAAAATTTAAATGTGTAACTATATACACTTAGAAGGGAACATACAACTTTGTGACCTTTAATTATGCACTGATTTCTTGAGTATGGCATCCTAAACACACAAAACAAAAGTAAAAAAATATTAATTGGACTTCACTAAAATTTAAATAGCTATATTTGTGTTTCAAAGATATTATCAAAAAAGTGAAAAGACAACATGCAGAATCCAAGATAGAAATGTCACGCCTTAAAACACAATAATAAAACTGTAGTTCATCCAGGATAAATGAAATATGTTAAGGTTTTCTGGAAGAGAAAGATAGACTAACTACAAAGAATATCAATAAGGTCGATGATAGATATTATATCAGCAAAACTATATGCTAGGAGGAAATAAATTGATATATCCAAATACAGAAGGAAAATAATACTAAACTTAGAATGCTATGACCAAGTAAAGAAAGTAAAGTTTTGTTTTCTTTTTTTCCCCAAGAATAAGGATGAAATAAATATATTCTTTATACGCTTAATGAAAAAGAAATTTAACCACCTCCGGGCCTCACTAAAAGAACTGGTAAGAAGTTAATTTCAACTAGAAAAATGAGAAAACTTAAGCGCATAGGAAATAGTGAGCTGGAGGGGAAATAGTGAGCCAAGGTACTGGTAAAACACATTTTAAATATAAGTATATCTAGTGATTATTTTTTAAATTATCTTTTATAGAATAAATTTTATTCAATATTAATATAGGCAATGGAACAAATTTGAAATCTGTTTCAAAAATGCTAGTATTACTGTCTCATTGAGAAGTATAGAAATATCCAATAAATTTTAGTTTAGAAAAAAATGTTAAATATATTTATGAAAAATTTAAGGGAAATGACAAACTCAAACCTGCATATATAGCTTCTAAACCTGAAGACTGGGGAAAACAAAAACAAAAACAACAGAATACCAGAGTACCAATTACCAGAAGAAACAGAAATTGAATAAGAAATGCAAATGATATGCAGAAATCATTTCAAATACTTTACTAATCACAATAAATATATATTGATTAATGTTTACTCTGAGAGTTAACAGCAACTGACAAGCCAACAGAATCATTCTAGTTCTTTGTTTCCAACAGAAAAAAAATATTATGCAAGGGTGCTGAAAATAAAGAACAGAAGCAGTTTTACAGGTTGAATGTGGCATGCCACCACTAATCGGGGAAATATAGCCCTCATCAGCCTGGATGGTACATTTCCTGGGCTGTCCAGAGTGTCCCAGAGGCAGATGGTGTTATGAAACCCCATCGACATGGTCTCGTAGGGGTGGAACTTGGGTATCCTGTTAGATCACTTCTTAGTAACCATGCTTTGAGGGCATAGATCATTTCCTAGTAATCAGGCCCGGCTCCTGTGATTCCAAAGCTGAAAGCAGAGGTGGTACCCAGCAAATTAAACACGGGTGAACTAGTAATAGAGAATAAAATTGGTGCTCAGATATAGAGATGTCATAGCCAGGTTCGTGGGGTCCTAGGGCTACAGCAGCTCCTGCACATAAGGGTAGGCCCCGTTTTTGGTAGAGATAGATATTGGCAGTACTCAGCCAGACCACAGTGTCCCCAAAAAAGAGTAGCAGCTTTGAGTGGCAACATAGAACCCAGAGCCTGGAGTTATTTGTGAGCCTCTGCAGGATGATAATCTGAAGAAGGTGTAGTGCTACACAAACTCCGCTTCATGGGACAGACCTCCTCCTAGACCACAGCAGCCATTAGTGCCCCAGACCCACTCCACTGCCACATGCTGTCACCTGCCTCTCTGGATTTATTTGACTTTAACTTTAACACCATTTATGGAGAAAAATATTAGCAGGGTTTAATGATAAAAACTAAGAAGATACAGCAATCATAAGATTGTGTGAATGTAAAAACATATATAAAGCATGAATGAAAATAATGAAAAAAGAGAAACTGACACATCTATGATTATAATGGGAGATATTAAGCAGCTCTTAATACTACTCCAAAGATCCAGAAGAAAAATAATTTGCAAAGATATAAAAAATACAGAGAACAAACAAGTAAATCCCTGCATCCATAAGGAGATAGTCCACATTTATATACAGCACAGTGAGACATTTATAAAAACAGCCCAAGTAACAGTCCATGAGGATGTTTCCAAAAAATTCTAAAACTCTTAATCATATTGGTCATGTTATATTAAATATCAACAATATACAAATAGTCTATAAGTGGTTTTATGAAGACAGCCTACTGGACACATCTCCTTTTTCTATTACTTTTTCTGTTATCTCATTTTTCTATTCTCTAGATACTCCAAGTGAAAGAGTTTCTAGGTCACATAAGAGTAGAGTGCAAGTGAGACCTCACACTTAGATGAGAGCTTGCAGATGGCACTTGGAACAGCTCTCGCCTCTACTGTTAGGGAAATAGAATATCCTATGGCTAATATCTCTATCTTCATCTCTGTTTCTATCAGGCTATACACACACACACACACACACACACACACACACACACACTCACACACACACACACACACACAAATAATGGATGCTATCATGCTGTATTTTAATTTCCTAAAGAATGTTTAATGTTATGTAAGTATAATTCACTATTACTTATACTACATGTTCTGTTCTGTCTCTGTTATAGCACTTTGTTCCCTTCAACTTGAAAGATACTTATTGCACACAATCACATGCTAAGAAAATATACATATAAATGCAGTTCTACAGATTTTATAAAAATTAAATATAAAAATGTATTTTCTTTAAATATATATCTAGCTATGTATTATATAATATATAAACCAGGAAAATATCTTGCCTCATATTTGGGCACAAGTCTGATTTGTTTAATAGTGACAGAAGTAAATTATTTTCAGATATTTTATAATCTGTAAATCTATTGCTTTGGAGCATCCAACCTATTGAAGCCTTGGACAACAGACCTTCAGTGAATGTGTGTCTATTCTATAGAATTGACAATTCATTGATTTAATGTGTTTGTCAATTATGAAATTATGGGTATGAAATCTAAGCACTGTTTAAAAGGAAACATTTTCTTAATTACTTTAGCTCTTGGCTGTTCTTATTGACTATACTAGAGTTTTATGAAATGGAGGACACAGCCAGACAGGCAAGGCTGTGAGCATGTTGGAGATTTTCCTTTTCTGTTACAGGTAGTAGTGTAAAAGTAAGGAGAGAGAAGAAACATTGGCCTATACAACAACCTATTTCTCGAACTC
Organism: Rousettus aegyptiacus; assembly: GCF_014176215.1. Lineage (NCBI taxonomy): Eukaryota > Metazoa > Chordata > Mammalia > Chiroptera > Pteropodidae > Rousettus > Rousettus aegyptiacus. The sequence continues at coordinate 31,977,124 of NW_023416286.1, forward strand.
TTCTCTTTCTGTAAAAAGTTGGAGTAATATTGGAGGTTTTAAGGAAAATGGCTAGGAGAAAAGATTTCATCTTTATTCTTGTTTAGCAGTCTGTGCCAACCTTGTTTTGAACACACCAATGCAATGTTATTTAGTCTGGTTATACAAAAGGGAAGTCTCATTTTAACAATTCTAAATTTTCCTCCATTTTTATTTTATATGAATAGTATTTTAAAGGGGCAGTTTCAATATAGGGTAGCTCTGTTGCCAAGAACTATAAATTCTCCTTTTCATAATTATACGAGAACCACAGCAGACCAAAGGAGGCAGACAGAGATTATATAGATAGTCCAGAGTGGTCTGCGGCAACAGTTAGAACTGATGTAGGCAGTCATAGCAGGAATGATAGTTAAGCAAATTAGAACACCATATTATGATTGGACATGAATTATATCAGCTAATGACATCTATTGGATGACATAAGCAAATATCAACTCAGAGGAAAAACTGGCACAGAGACTACTAATCAGAGGCTACTGAAAATAAAGCAGGATACTATTTTTACTGTATTACCACATAGTCAAATAAGTTATATAAGTTTATCGTTAATGTACTCTATATTGTGAGAAGTGATAGTAAAATATATGTGGAAAGTTGAAGGGGGGGGGTGACATTTTACCTGACAAAGACTGGATTTAATAATGGGACTACAGTGAATTAGAATAACTTACTAAATTTTAACAAATACCTTTCCTATCATGGTGGGGAATCTTGATGAAAAAAAAAATGGTTTAGATACATAAGAAAAAAGTAAGGGAAAATTTGCTCTCTGTATATCTAAATATAGTGTCAGTAAATTTGCATTCCCATATAAACAACGATAAAGTATGAATAATGGAGAGAGACTACACTAAGGAGAATTATAAACTCTTTCTATGGAAACATAAGGGAAATTTTTATTAAGAAATTGCCACTTGAATAAAATTGTTAGATAACCAAGCATTCATCAGATGCCAACAATTTGACATTTTATAGAGTAATGAGCCTGAGCAATGGCACTGAATTGCTATATATTTTAGTTTGTTTCTGAAATAAGGAGTTATAGATTCATTAAATTTGAAGTGCAAATGGAGGCATGAAGGAAAGATTAGACTGTAGGAATAGAAAGAATTAGATCATGGATGATCCACTTAAATATTTCACAAAAGAAAAGGCTATAGTTTATTTTGTTTTGGCTTGATCACTCTCCCATTAGTTTGAAAAACCAATATGAAGAGGTAAAATACATTGAACAGAAAAATTACTTGGCAAATATTTGTAAAAGCCTGGAGATCCAACATGAGGACTAAAGTAAGTAATAGACTTTAAGGATGATTAGATAAAAAGAAATTTAAGAGATATTCAAGAGCTAATTTAATAGGGTTTAGTAAGTGGTTCACTAAGCTTATTGATGGAAAAGTAAAGATCTGGACTATTCCTTAAATTTGAGTTTTCCTGATTGGGTGCAAATTGGTGCCATTACACGAAGTTAGCAAAACTATGGATGAAGTGGGTTTGAGCTAGAAAGTAGATTTAGAATCATGGAACAGAAATTAACTGATTTTTTTTTTTTTTTTTGGTGGCCCGTAGGAAGGGAGTAGGGGGATAGGTGAAAGGGACAGGGTATTAAGAGGTACACATTTATAGTTACAAAGTAGTCATGGGAATGTAGAGTATAGCATGGGGAAGGAATATAGTCAGTAATATTGTAATAATTGTGTATAATGTCAGATAGGTACTGGAATTATGGGAGTGATCACTTCATAAGTTATATAAATGTCTAATCACTGTGTTGTACACCTGAAACTAATATAATATTATATGTCAACTATAAAAATTAAAATATAAAAATAAAAGCTCACTTTTTGATATGTTGAATTTTTGTTATCATTAGCACACCCAACAGGAGATGTCCCATAAATATTGTTTGAAAGCTCACAACTAGAGTCTGAATGTGCTGATTAGTTACATAGTTATCATCTCTGCATGTTCCTTAGCTCACTGAGGAAAATTAATGTATCTTATTAATCTTTGAAACTCCAAATCACAGATATAACTCATTATGAATGGTAAGTACTCATGATTTCTTTCTCCATCAAAGAAGTGAGTTACAATGAAATCATGTTTCATGAACTTTTGCAACATTCTTGTATTTTCTATGTTTTAGAGTTTGGGAAAGCTTAAAGTTTTAAATTTGCATAAAATACTTAAATTTATACTAACATTGATTGAAGTATTAAAGGTTATGATCATAAAGGTAAACTCATGGGAAAAATAAAAACTCATGGGAAAAATAAAAAGTCTTATTTTTAGTCCTTAACAGCAGATTTATATGTTGGACAAAAAAAAAATTCTTTGTTTCTTTATAAAATAAAACTACTGTAGCTATTTAAATAATATTGGAGAAATAAAACTTTCAAAATTTTGATTCAAATTCAACTGAGGAAAGCCATCAATCACTACATTGAAATTATTGTAGCATCCATTTTTTCTGAATGGATTACATTGTTTTATAAAAGGTTAGGGGTTTTTTCCCATTCATTTTGATTAGCTAACAATCTTACCAGATATAGCATGCCATGGCTAATGCATCAGTATACTCACCTCAAATGTACAGTATTATTCTTAATACAAATAGCTTGTAGTATCAAATAACATCACTTTTCTTTGACATGAACTAAAATATCTAATAAAGGGATGACAAAAGCACTAAAATGGAAGCCATCATTACACTGAGTTAGAGATTTACTTACTGGTTAAAACTCTGACTGAAATAACTATATTCGACTTGTTAATAGGTCTTTGAGTTTTTTTCATAGGCTGCAAATTTTTAAACTATTCCACTAACAGTTCAACATTTACTAGCTCTAGTTCTGCCTTCAGCACACTACATGGATTTCAAAATTATATTTGATAAACAAGAGGAAATTACCTACAGTGCTTATTCTGAAATATAAAATAAGATACAGTGTTTATTCTTATGTTTTTTAAGCATCTACTGAGGAATTATTTTTATTGGGAATCCAAACAACTAGAATTATTTCATGCTCTATAATTTTATGAGAAGCAAGCAGTTATAAACAGTCTGATACCATGAACTATATTCACAAAGCAACTTAGACACTATGGTCAATATAAATCCTATATTAATAATCACACTTTCTGCCATAAGATATTGAGTGTGTGTGGAACAAAGTCATGCATATTAAAAGTAACTATTGATTTAAATATCAGAAGGAAAGAATAGCTTATTTTCTGAGATTTCAGGCTCTGGTGTCTAACTTCCTCAATTTGAATCATTATTATTCAAATTGTAGTGTCTGATGCAGTTTATATTACTCTAGCTAGGAAAAATTTGGGATCCGTGCATTATGTATATTAATGCACAGTTTGTTGGAAATATTTATTCATTTTTATAATATAGTTTATAAATATTTGATTATAATAATCCCCATTTTACAGGTGAGGATACTGATACGACCATGGTTGACAAACATGCCCAGATTTACTGGCAAGTATAAGTAGAAGCCATGTTATCACACTAGCAGTCATCATAGATGCCTAGGATATTTACTTTATTATAAATGATGTTCTAAATCAGTTACTATTAAATAAAAAAGAGGCCAAATCTAGAGATATCACAGGAGTACCTAAAAGAAGTGTGCAGTACTTAACTTTTAAGATAGTATAATTGGAATTGAAAATTACAGATATCATTCTTTACCCTAGAGACCTCACCAAAATAAAAATCAGTGTTTTAGTTGATAAAGTGAATACAGAGTTATTTTAAGGATATGCACTAGAAAATATCAGCTAATCCTAGTTTAAATTTAACCAGTTTCAGGATAGTGGTTACTATACTGAACAGCACAGTACAAAGCATACATTGTATGCCAAAATTTCATCATCTAGTCTTCTGTAGAATAACATCCAGGTAGTTCCAAGTTTATACTATTATGAATGGTATTCTTATAAAATCTTTTATACGCCTTTGAGGGAAAGATATATGCATTTCCATTGTGTATTTAGGCAGGCATTGCATTACATTATAGTTTTCAACTTCAATGGGCTATGCCAAATAATTTTTCATATTTGGTGTACCAATGTAACAACAATGTACATGTGTTCTCGTTACTTCACATTCACATCAATTATATTTCTGTCTCTTTCACTTTTATTAAGAGGTGTAAAATACAGCAATTACATTTTCAATTTCCACTTTCAATTTTATTTATTTTATTTTTTAATGGCAAATTTATGTATTTCAATTTTAATATAATTTTTAAAATAATAATTATTTATTTATTATTAAATTTATTGAGAAGTCATTGGTTAATAGAATTATATAGGTTTTGAGTATATAATTCTGTAGTATGTCATTTGTTTATTATATTGGGTGTTCACCACCCAAATTTAAATTTCTTTCCATCACCATATATATGATCTTCTAACCCTTATCTACTTTCTTCCCTCCCCGCTTCTTTCTAGTAACTGCTAAACTGATGACTTTGTCCATGAGTCTCTGTTTGCTTGCTTTGTTGGTTTGTTGCTTTCAGTTTTATATTGTATTGTACATGTGAGTGAACTTATATAGCTCTCAACTTCTTCTGTCTGACTTATTTTGCTTAGCATGATAATCTCAAGATCCATCCATGTTGTCACAAATGGCAGTATTTCATCTTTTCTTATGGCTGAGTAATATTCCATTGTTTATATGTGCCACATCTTTATCTAAACAACTATCAAAGTACACTTCAGTTGTTTCCACATATATGGAAAAAAGCTACTAACAGAACTACAATTATAGAAGGGGACCTAAATACCCAACTGTCAGCCATAGATAGATCATCAAAATAGAAAACTATTAGGAAACATCATCTTTAAATGACACATTAGACCAATGGGACATAATCAAAATTTGTAGAGACTTTCATACCCAAAAAGCCAATCGTACATTCTTCTCTAGTGCACGTGGAACATTCTCAAGGATAGACCATATCTTAGGACACTAAACTAGCTTCAACAAATTTAAGAAGATTGAAATCATAGTAAGCATATGTTCTGGCCATATGGATCCAGTTCATTGCATAGGTTTGGGAAGTTCTCGATGACTTTGTGTTTGAATAGGCTTTCTGCTTCCTTCTACCTTTCTTCTCTTTCTGGCATACCTATTATTCTTCTATTGCTCTTTCTGATATGGTTAGATAGTTCTTGTAGAGTTCTTTTTTCTGTTTTTTTTCTCACTCTCAAGTATCTCTCTTCTTCCCTATGTGTCATTTCCAGATTTTTGTTTTTGATGTCATTAATTCTTCCCTCTATCTGGTCAGCTCTGTTTCCTAAGCTTACTATTTCATTCTTCATCTTTTTAATTGAGTTTTTCAACTCCAGAATTAAGATTTGATTCTCTTTTAAAGTTTCAGTCTCTTTGGTAAAGTATTTATTTTGTTCATTGAAAGAATACTTTCAAAATTAGACCATATGTTGGGACACAAAACTAGCCTCAATAACTTCAAAGACAATTGAAATCATACCAAGCACATTCTCCGACTATAATGCTTTGAAACCGGGGATCAACTGCAAAAAGAAAATGGAAAAACCACAAATACGTGGAGATTAAAGAACACGCCACTAAAGGACGAATGGGTCAAAGAAGAAGTAAGTGACCAATAGATAAATAGAAACAAATGAGCATAAAAATATGACAAATCAGAAATTCCAGGATACAGCAAATGCGGTAATAAGAGGAAAGTTTACATCATTACAGGCCTATCTCAGGAAACAAGAAAAATTCCAAGTAAGCAACCTAACATTACATCTTTAGAAAACTAAACAAAGAAAAGCAAATGAAGCCCAAAGTTAGCAGAAGGAAGGAAATAATGAAAATTGGAGCAGAATTAAATGAAATTGAGAACAAAAGACAATAGAAAAAATCCATTAATCTATATGTCTATCCACTGCTAATACACACTGTCTTATTACTATTCATTTTTAGTAAGTTTTAAAATCAGGCAGTGTGAGAAAAATTAATGCAAAAAAAAAAAAAACCTGGTTCTTTGAAAAGATTAATAAAATTGACAAGCCCCTGGCTAGACCTACTAAGGAAAAAAGGGAAGGGACACAAATAAACAAAATCAGAAATGAAAGAGAAGTTACGACAGATACCACAGAAATAAAAAGGATCATACAAGAATACTATGAAAGAATATTTGCCATCAAATCAATAACCTAGAAGAAATGGACAAGTTCTTAGAAGTATACAGCCTTCCTAGACTGAATCACAAAGTACCGGAAAATCGAAATAGACTGATCAATGTAAAGAAAATGAAACAATCATCAAAAACCTCCCCAAAAGTAAAAGCCTGGGACCAGATGGCTTCACTAGTGAATTTTATCAAACATTCAAAGATCATTTGATACCTGTCCCCAAACTCTTCTCAAATATTGAAGAAGAGGCAGTACTCCCTAACTCATTTATAAGGCCAACATTACCCTGATACCAAAACCTGGTAAGGATAACACTAAAAAAGAAAACTGCAGACCAATATCTCTGAAGAATATAGATGCAAAAGTCCTAAACAAAATAGGAGCAAATAAGATACAACCATACGTTGAAAGGATTATTCATCGTGATCAAGTGAGCCTAATTCCAGGGGCTCAAGGATGGCTCAACAACATATGCAAATCGACCAATGTGATACACCACATAAACGAAATAAAGGATCAAATTATACAATCATATCGATAGATGCAGAAAGAGCCTTTGACAAGAGACAGCATCCATTTATGAGCAAAACACTTAATCAAATTGGTATAGAAGGAAAGTATCTCAACATTGTAAAGACCATATATGACAAACCCTCAGCTAACTTCACACTGACTGGTGAAAAACTGAAATCCTTCCCTCTAAGATCAGGAACAAGACAAGGGCGTCCGCTCTCCCCCACTATTGTTCGATATAGTGTTGGAAGTCCTAGCTAGAATCAGACAAGGGAAAGAAATAAAAGGCATCCAACCTGAGATTGAAGAAGTTAAATTGTCGCTTTTTGCAGATGACATGTTTCTCTAATTTTTATTAATACAGATAGGGAGCAATTTTTTTTTTCATATATAATGACAATAAAGGTCCACCACTGTGGTCTTCCTCCCAACCATTTTTTACTCCTGTATAACCATAAGGAAAATATGTGAAAAAATCCCTATGGAAAGACATTCTACAACATACTTGAGCCAGTGCTTCTCATACTGAAGGATATGAAAAATAAAAAAGTCTAAAAATCTGTCACAGTCAAGATTTGTTTAAGCAACGTGACAACTTAATGTAATGTGGTATGCTCTATGGTATGTTGTAATAGAAAAAAGTACATTAGGTAAAAACTAAAAAAGTTCTTCAAAAGGTATGCACTTTAGTTAGCAATGATCTGTCATTTTGATTCCTTAATTGTAGCAAATAGATCATACTATTTTCAGATGCCAATGATATAGAAATCTTCATGTAAGAAGAGTACATGGGAATTCTCTGTAGTATCTACAATTTTTTCTCAAACTTCAATTGTCTTATAAGGAAAAATTTTTAAAAATATATAATGTATTTTTTGCTTTATTGCCACTTTCTAGTCTCCTGCTCTGAAATCTTAAAATACATTTATAATTCTGCTAATAAATATATTGATCAGTTTTAGTTAAATCAAAATTTAAGTTTTTATATCCATGTACAGTTAAAAGAATGAAATAAAATTTTGTCAAAATGCAATATAAAAGGTCACTAAGTACTCAAAGGTGCCTTTTGTATACTCTGAAAGGGAGATTAAAAGGGACATAGATTGCTAAACCGTCTCACTGCACTGATACTCCATGATTGACTTACTGTGACAAATAGTAAATGAGATTTTTTTTAAAGACCACAGTATCACATTGACTAGTTTTTTCTACCTCAAGTATCCATATGTAACAGAAGCCCATATATATATATCTTTTTTTAAAATAAGGAGGAAACATCACGTTTATTTTATCAACACAGGAGATTAATTTCAGCACAGCTGATCTCCATGAATATATTTGCCTTCAGACATTGCCAAAGTCAATGATATTTTGACTTGTCTGGTATATTTGTATTGGATACAAAGCTTAAGCTTTTCTAAAGCAAATATAACTCACAATCTATCAAGTTTGCTTTTTAAAGTTCAAGTTGAATATTTCTATTTCTAGCTCAGCCTTTATATGCTCTGCTAGCTTTTTCTCCTTGTCATATTTCTTGGCTTTTTTTAAATGTACCTAATCTTCAGGCTATATTAAGATTTTTTAGTGAACATTGAAATAAAAAGCAAAGATCGTTGGATTAAAGTGGTAACTATGTATTTGCACTTAGCTTCCAAGACTAAATTCAGGTTGACATTTATTTTAATTAATATTATACTGTAAAGAAAATTTACATTTATATGTCCATGTGTGGAAGAATGATTAACTTGGTGGCCTTTGTAGAACATGTGATTTATGTGATTAATCTGTGTATATTTTTAAATTGATGGCTTTAAGCAATATAAAAAGTATAATAATAAAATATATTACGCACAGATAAAAAAATAAAATTGACTTATATATTTTGCATCATTTGGCTTTAAATTAAATTTATAAGCTTTAGAAATTTATCATCATATATTCAATATATTTGAAAATTCTTTGAAGTTTTAGTGATTTATGATCTATTTCAATGAAAGATTTTGTTGAAGCTGTTCCTCTAAACTGCCGGATTTTCATACACCCAGTTAAATGAAACAATCCTGTACTTTGACATGTAAGATTCTTATTGTATGTTTCAAGAATAAAATAAGATTGAGTCCATCTGTGCTGGTATATTAATAAATTAATATTACTTTAAGTGAAAAACTCCTCTTTTTCAATACATGGACTTTTCTTTCTCACTGTATAATGTAGACATTTTACAATGTACTTTTGGAAATGATGATCTGTGATAATATAAATGTTAGAATTAAAAGTGGGAATTTCAGACATTGAAGGAAAAAATGTTATAGAGGCTAATAAGGGAGATAATTTGGATAGCTCATGGTTTCTTTAGAAACATCTATTGGTCCTCTCCTTTACTTTGGTTAACAGAACCCTTAATTTATTTAGGGATCTGGCCCTCCCTTGCCTGATATATTCTACAAAGGAGGCCTTTGATATAAGAAACACCACAGTAGAATTCTGAAGCAGATTAATGGGTACCATCTCCGTGGACATGACTTTTGGTTGAGAAAACAGCATTTGACCAAAACTGATATTATCAGATTTATTTATTGAAATGAAAGGAACTTAAAAAAATATCACATTTTTCCTTTCAAGATTATTGACAATAATATACCTTTAAGCCTAAATCTTCTGGAATTTACTTGTGCCACCATGTAAAGAAATCTCTCAAGAGAATGGAATCTGCACATATGAGTACATAGACAAAAGACGGACAGAACATTCCTGAAGAACATTTTTCCTTCAGGGAATTTTAGGTTGCCTCTATCAAGCCTTGCCTAAAGCTATTTATAGCTTGATCTTCCCAGTTAGATTTTGAATATATTTGATTTAGATTCTTGTCACTTTCACTGAAAAAATAACTAATACTTGAAAGCATGCATTCAGCTATGATTTTTGACCTGTGGTCTTTTTGTTTTGTTTTGTTTTCTAACAGTGCATAGAACAGTCTATGACAGTTCACATACACAAATTAGGAAAAAAAGGGCTCACAATGCTTTTGAGTAAAATGACAATATAAAACATCTCACTAAATAGACAACCACCTGAAGCTTTCTATGAAGTTAAAATTACTAAAATAGTTATTCTCGTTTAGAAAAGTGATTACGCTTTGTGACAAAAAAACTTAAGAAAAATCAGAATTGTTTAAAAAGTTTAAAACTTTCTCCCTAACAGTGTATAGTCTCCTTCGAATGCATTTGTATTGAAAAATACTAATTGATCTTTGTGGGGATACAATTGAGAAATTAAAATGCATAAGCCAAATCAGTAAAATCTAAATGGTTAGAGTTGAAGAATTTTGTGAATTTTCTGCATTTAGTCCTATTTGTCATACAATAGAGTTATAACCCCATTATTCTGATGTTAAGTTTTAATGTTATACTTTTATGTCAGGGTCTCATTGTTTCCTTTCTTCTGGTACACTTCCGAATTTCACAATTAGAGAACAACATTTACTAATTTATAATTAAATTTTATTAAAATGCCTGAGTGTTTTTCCTCTTTAAAGGAAAAAAAATATTGGAATTAGTTTTAGTAGACAACGTGCCAATCTAATACAGAAATCAGACTCATAGTTTTGAAATTTTGGCACATTTTGCTTTATGTAATATTCTAGTGAGTCTAATAATTTCATGTGGTATATAAGCTTAATGGTGTTGGAAACTGCAGTGCCCTGGCTTGTTTTAAATCAGAATTAAAGATGTGCCAACCTGTCACAACTCCGATGCACAAAGTACACTATAGTTCTTCACACCCCTTTGAGTTCATATCAATCATTTGAAAATAACATTTTTTCCTCAGAATGAGCTGTCACTATCAATTTGAATAGTGGCTGTTGAACTGGAATGCATCCAAATCTTCAGCAAGCCATTTGGTTCATTATATCACAAACCAAATGACTTGCAAAACCATATTTTTTGAGACTGTTTTAAAGCAAATACTATATACTATCTCTTCAAAGATTGCAGTAAAAATTGAAGATATTTTTATTCAAATATCTATTTAGATATGTATTTTTTCTGCTTTATTGGAATTTTTTATTCACTTTTCAATATTAATCTGTAGTCTTTTTTCTTAATATCAAATGTATTTTGATTCAGCAGCACTTTACCTCTGATTACGTGTGATCACGAAACTGCACAGTTCTTGTGATGCCCCACTTCTTTTCCTGATATACAGGTGTAAAACAGTAGCTACTATATGATAAAGATAGTGTTCTGTGTAAAATGATATTCATGAAATGCACATCTGAATAAAAAGTTTTTTTTCTTATCTTAGCACATTTACCATACCTGGCATTTTGCAAAAGTCCTATGATTTAGGATTGTTTTTATATTGTTATTTGTCACTAAGTGTAACACAATCTGTTGCTTCTTTCTTTTTGGGATTTCACTTCCATTTTATTTCAGAATTAATACATAAGCTTTATTTTTCAGGAGAAAAGTAGTTTATCAACCACAGAGATTTCTACTTATATAACCTATCAGTTTCAGTTGTTTTTATAATAAAACTTAATTCAAGTAAACTCTATAAACTCCTATGTATAAGGCATATTTGTAGAAGATAATTACAAATGAAATCAAAGAAACATGACAGAAAACACATTTCACAGTTTGTAGTAAAGATTGCTACCTAATATCTGGGAAGTGTTGTTAATGTAAAATAAATAAAGTCCTGATTGAGCATACCACTCTAAGCCCCAGATCTCAGTGCTACTACAACTTGCTCTGTCACATTGAACTCATTGTGTTAGCTATCTCTGTAGACATCAGCAAGTTCACCCAGAAATTGAAGCTGAAACACTAAACTGCTTGTAGTACTGGAAAGCTCTTAAGGTAAAACAGTGTAACAAATGTAAAAAAAGAATTATTAAATGTATTGAAAGTGTCACAATTCAGAAAGAGTAATCGCCTGTTATAATGATGATGGAAAATACAATTTAATTTACCTACTTTTTCTCATGATGTCTGAATTCACATCTCTTGTGGCACACTTCCTTCTATCTTTTGACAGCATCTGAAACTTAAGTAACATATTTCTGGAGCCAATCAATAAGTTCATTGTAGCATCTCTTCTACTGTTATTTTGCCCAAGGAATTCTGTATTCTCATGTGAACAAAAAGTTTGGTCTTGAACATTTTTAATTATTTAGTTTATTCCCTGGCAATAACTTCCCTTTCAATCAGGGGCAGCATATATCCCATGCCCCACTAATTCATAGAAATGGTGTTAATGAGTCATCATATTTCTACTTACTCACTTTAATTGGCAAATTATTGAACTGCCACTACTATTAAAATTGCTTCATCAGAAGTTCATGCCACATACTTTAGTGTGACTCTGTATTACCATTGCCATTATTTATTTATGTCCAGGAGATTTTCAGCAGCTTCGAGACCTTTGTATGTAGATGTGTTTATGTCATATATCTCAGCAATGTCTGATTTCTTATCGATGACTTCTTTCTCTTCCAAATTTCGCTAAACATTTTTTCAAAATCTTCAAACATCAGTGAATTTTGACTTTATTAGGTATTATTCACAAGCACCACGATTAACACTTTTATCACATAACCCACAGCTATGCATCAATTCTGATTTTTAGCTCTTAACATTTATTGTCTTCCTTGATCCTTTTCTACTTCTCCCAATACCCTCTTCTCTCCTGTAACCACTAAACTGTCATCCATGTCCATGGGTCTCTTTCTTATTCGTTTGCTGCTTTCATTTTTATATCTCACGTAAGATCATATTTTTTTTTATCTTTTGTTAATGTGTTTTATCACATCAATTTGTGGATTTTAAACCATCCTTGCATCTCCGGAATAAATTTTACTTTATCATGTTGTATGATTCCTTTTCTGTATGATGAATTTTGTTTTTGTTTGTTAGTATTTTGTTAAGGATTTATACATCTCTGTTTATCAAGGATATTGGGGTATAATTTTCTTTCAGCGTCTTATTCTGGTTTTGTCATCAAAATATGTAGTGCTGGTCTCAAAATATGAATTAGAAAATTTCCCCTTCTTTATTTTGTGGAAGAATTTTTAAAGCATTGATATTAATTTTTCTTTAAAGTTTGTTAGAATTTACCACTGAAGCTATCTGGTCCTGTACTTTTCTCTTTTGGGAATCTTTTTGATTGCTTATTCAATGAATAGTACTAGTAATTAAACTGTTAAGATTCTGTATTTCTTCATGATTAATTATTGGTAGGTTGTATGTTTCTAGGGATTTATCCATTTCATCTAGGGTGTCTAATTTGTTGGTGTATAATTGTTCATAGTAGTCTCTTATGATCCTTTGTATTTCTCTGGGATCAGTTGTATTGAGTTCTCTTTAATTTACAATTTTATATATTTCTTTTTTTCTTGGTTAGTCTACCTCAAGGTTTGTCAATATTGTTTATCTTTTAAAAATCACCTCTTAGTTTCTTTGATCTTTTCTATTGTCTTTTAATCTCTATTTCATTTTTTCACTCTGATCTTTGCTATTTCTTTTTTTACTAACTGCATTCCATTTATTATTTTTCTAATTATTTGAGGTGTAAATATGTTAGGTTGTTTATTTGAGATCTTTCTTTATTCTTGATTATGCATTTATCACTATAGACTTTGCTATTAAAATTTTCTTTGCTGCCTCCCATAGTTTTGGGATGTTATATTTCCATTTCATTTATATCTGGATTTTTTTATTTATCTTTTTTGACTCATTTGTTATTCAGTAGCATGTTGTTTAATCTTCACAGTGATGTGAATTATCCAGTTTTCTTTGCATAATTGATTTTTAGTTTTATACTATCATGATTAAAAATTATGCTTGATATCAGTCTTCTTATATCTACTAACTTTTTTGTAGCATAATATATGATCTATCCTGGAAAACATTCCCTGAGAGCTTAATAAAAATGTGTATTCTACTGATTTTGGATTGAATATTCTACAAATATCTGTTGATTTCATCTGCCTAGAATGTAGTTTAAGTTCAGTGTTTCCTTATTGATTTTGTATCTGGATGATAAATCCGTTGTTGAAAGTAGGATACTGAAGTCCCCTACCATGATTTTAATGCTGCGTATTTCTATTTTCAGGTCTCTTAATATTTACCTTACATATTTATCTTTTATCAGGTGCATAAATATTTACACGTGATACTTATATGTTAAAAAATGTTTTTCTGATATAAATATATTTAGATTATGCCTAAAATTGATCAATCAAAAATAATATATGGAATAACCAGTCAAGATGAAAGAGTAGGTAAACTCTGTGCTCACCTGCTTCAACTACCACATCAAAATTACCATTAAATTATGGAACAATAATCATTGAGAACTATCTGAATACTAGCTGAAGAGAATTCCTATAGCTAAGGATTTATAAGACTGGTAGGAAAGGTAGAGACATGTAATGGGCATGTTTTACACCCATAATGTCATGATTAAGAATTGGGAGAGATATCTCAGCTTCAGAAGTCCCCCATGAAGAGCAAGGGGTCTCAGCCCCATATTGGGTTCCCAAACCAAGAGCTTCAGTGCAGGAAAGAGGAGCTCCATAACATCTGGTTGTGAAAAATAGTGGATAGGGTGTCTGAGAAAGACAAAAGGCTGCTAGACATTGAGGCTCTCCTCTTAAAGGTCTGTGCACAGACTAACTCGTTCACAAACTCACTTGCTCAAAGCTCCAGCACAAGAGCAGCAGCTCGGAAAGCACTAGGGACATACGGGGGGAAATAAATTGACTAACTTCAGGACGGAGGCTGGAAGGGCAAGGTTGAGACAACTCTTTGGAGACAGAAGTGCTGGCAAGCACCATTGTTCCTTTATTGAGCTCTCCTTCCACTCGACTCACCCTTCACAGTCAGGCACTAAATCTGAACTTCCATTCATTTAACTAACACCATTTGCCCTGCCCTTGTGATTTCCTGAGACTGTTTCCCACCCAACTGGTTCTCCAGGCCTGAGTTTTTCCCAGCAACTCACTAAGGACTTTCCCTAAAGCTCTCTATGGTCCACAAATCCCAATGAAGCAGTAGCTGACCTTGATGTGCCTTACAACCTTAGCTAAGTGGCCCCAAGCCCAGCAAAAGCAGCCACCAGTCTCAATTTGTATTATAACTCCTATCAGGTGGCCCCAAATCAAAGGGCCAGTCTTGGCCTGGAATATAGCTTCAACTCAGTGTACACAAGCCCGGTACAAGTTGTGGCTGGCCTCAGTTGACATTTTAGTGCCCACCAAAGGGTCCCAAGCCCAGAATAAGTGGTAGCCGGCCTTGGTTCACAGTGTAGCTGCTTCCGTGATCCACGGCATACCACAAACAGCAACTAACCACGGATCACTTTGTAGCTCCTACCAAAAGGCCCAAAGCCCAGTACAAGGCTGACATTGGCTTGCACAGAGGCCTCTCTCAAACGGGTCTAGACACAGCACACCCAATGCCCAGCTTCAGACAACACCAGCTCACCATCCAAACATCTCTATCAGAGCCATACTAAAGTGACTCCCACTCTGTGGACCAGCCCCTGCACAACAGCTCCCCCTGTACTAATGGCCAGCCTTCACAGACAGCCTGAGAGTCACCCCACCCACTGGTGTGCCAAAAACAATCAAGGCCCAACTACAATAGGCGGGCACACACAACACACACACACAGGGGCCACCTACAGAGCTCAGGTGAGCAGTGACACTGTATCACTTGACCCCATAGGACACCTTGTACATAAGGCCAATCTCTCAAAACTGGGGGACATAGCACATCTACCAAATATGAGCAGACAAAGAAACTTGTCCCAAATGAACAAACAAGACCAAACTCTAGGGAAAAAAAATGTAATGAAGACAAACAATTTAACAGGTACAGGGTTGAAAAAACTTAAGGGAAGACTAGAATTCAGTAAGAAATTCAACAAAAGATAAAAAATGGGAAGAGGAGATAGAAACCATTAAAAAAATCGGAAATGAAGAATACGATAACTGAAATAAAGAATACACTAGAAGGAATCAACAACAGATTAGATTAAGCAGAGGATTGAATTAGTGATTTAGAAGACAAGGTAGCAGAAAATACCCTCTTAGAACTGTGGGGTTATTAATGGGCCTAATTTCAATATAGTTGTCCCTCAGGGAATATGGGAGCCTGACAAGAGAGAGAGAAGGGGAAATGGCTGGTCAGTGGAGCAGTAAGAACACACATTTATCAATTAAGTTCACTGTCTTAAATGAGTGCAGCTCTCCTGGTGCCCCTGAACAATTCCAATTGAAATGTCAAAGATCACTGATCACAGATCACCAAAACAAATCTAATATTAATGAAAAGTGTGATATATTGCTTAAATCTAAAATGTACTGAAGAGATATAGTGAGCAAATGCTATTAGAAAAATAGCGCCTATAGTCTTGCTTGATGCTGGGTGTCCACAATCCTTTAATTTGTTAATGATGCAATATCTGCAAAGCACATTAAAGTGAAATAAAATGAGGTATATCTGTGTTGCTATTTCAGCTCTGGTATTCTGGAGGTCTCATTTAATTTTAAGATGTCCTAACTATAGAAATCTAAATAATTAATAATGATTTTTTATTTGTTTCTTATATTTAGCCATAATATCTCACTAAAACAATATCTGGGCTCAAAAAATGTCAAGCAAGTAAAATGTGGAGTCAGATTATAGTAAGAATAATAAAAATCAATAGTGTTAGCCAATCTTTACTATCAGAAAAAGTACAAAATTAAAGCTAGAAGAATGTATTATGTGTACAATTGACCATATGCTAGATTGAGAAAGGTCCACTTGATCACAGGCACTGTCATTAACAAGCTCCTTGCATTGCCCCTACTCCACATCCAAGCAGAAAATAGGAACTTTACTCAGAGAATAAGATCCAATTAAAAATTCACACTCTATTCAAATGTCTGTTTATTGGGTAGTATTATCATGAGGTTTACTTTATTTTTAAGTGGTTTATAAGCTAATAAATAAAGAGAAGTGTGATTTAATATCACAGAAGGAAAACATTTTGCTTTAACATTTCTTTATCTCTTTACCATAACACATATATTCTAAAGCATTTGGTTTAGTCCTATGACAACATGACTGGTTTATGGTAATAAATTTGTGCACTGTCTATTTTATTTTAATTGAATATTTAATCATAAGCCCTGTATAGACTCTCTGCTCTCTAGTTCATCTTGATAATTTATTAGTTATTATAACTCAGAGAGATTAGCATAAAGGCATTGTGTTCAATTATTCTCACAGGTTTTGTTTTCTGTGGGTAAGAATTATGTAAACCTCAGAAGGTTTGTATTGAACAATATAATTCCATGAGTTTTGCAACAGTGTCATTGATGGAACCTGAAGTGTATTTTTCAAAGTATTGTGGATTTACATTAAATATTTTTAATCATCTACTCCTTCTAAAAATATATACTCTCTGTATTCTATCCTTAATAAATATATGCATGTATTGTTTTTAGAATGTCTGTTCTGCCAAATATTATTACTTAGTAGGGGAAGAAAATAAAAATAGGAATTTTAATTGCCCTGTTTTTTAGAAGACTACATTTTTATAGTCATTTTGAACTGTTTAACTACTTATTTTTTGCTCTCTTTGCCAATTTTTTTCCCAAGCCACAGATGTCAATTCCTACTCATCTGCTGCTCTGTTTCTTACTGACACCCTGCAGATTGTGTGGTTGTATTCCAGCACAAATTGGGTCATTTGAGTAAGAAAAGAATGTAAAAATCTGTTGCCTTTTCCTTTATCTTCTCTTTACCTCTTTCGGAAACAATTTTATGCTTTGATACATAGTCATTTTTTATTTCAATTTTTAATGTTGGCCAATTTGTGTAGGCCTTGGTTTGGCTTTGGAAAATTCTCAAAATACAAGCAATTTCCTTTCCAACAATAAGTTAAAATAGGAAATTGTATATGTCAGACTCTGTAATACCAGATAATTATGTAGATGGTTAAAGAAATAGACACAATTATTCTATAAAATTAACAGTCATTTATTTAAATATGTTTAATAGCATTTGGATTATAATAATATTAATTTTCAATTATTTTAATACAGTTTAAGCAAAACACTATTTTTGGTAAATGAAAACCTAAAAAATTATATATTTTCAACACTTTAGATACTTTAAACAGCTGATGATCTTTTGCATTGATTTATGAATATTTAATTCTGACAAAAAGTTAATGATTTGAAGTCATACTCATTCAGTTTGTGATATCTCCCAGTGGCATTTTAAAGTATGCAAAATCTATTTTTTCGTGTCTTCTGTATGCACTATCTTCCATTTTCAATACCATCCAAGTTCAACAATTTAAGGGATCTGATATTTTCATGTTCACCCCAAGTTTTATTATTAGGAAAAGACATGTAATCAAATTTATATTATAACCATGGTTTGAAGTTTTATTGTGCACATATATTACCTGAGAGCTTGTTTAATATTCACGTTCAGTCTCTACCAACAGAAATATAATTTGAGATATGTCTAGAAATGTTTAAATAATTAGCACATATGGTAATTCTAATTTTGGGAGTCTTTTGACCACCTTTTAGAAACTTTATACAAAAGAACAGGTTATTAATTACAATATGAAGTATTTCATCCATAATCATTTTTATTTTACTATATTATTTTAAGCAAAGGGAATTAGTCATTTATTAATGGATTTAGAATATTAAAAATGAAGAGGAAGAAAGGGATTTTTTTCATATTAATACTTTTTTCATATTTTTTTCATATTAGTACTTTTACATTTTTTCTACATACAGCACCATCCCTTTCTCTGTGAAGGATACATTCCAAGACCCTCAATGGATGTCTGAAATCGTGGATACTGACAAACCCTACATATAGTGTTTTTTTCCTATATATACATAGCTATGATAAAGTTTATTTTGTACGTTAGGCACACTGTAGGAGATTAACAACAATAACTAATAATAAAACAGAACAATTATGATAATATACTATAAAAGTTATTTGAATGTGGTCTGTTTCAAATTATCTTATTGTACTGTATTCACCTTTATTGTGGTTATGTGAGATGATAAAATGACAAATCTCTTCCTGAATCTGTGTAACCATCCCTTACTTGCAGTGAATGGCTTGGTGACACTGGTTTCAGGGGATCTCTTCCTAAAGTCTTTATAAGATCTCAATGAGTTCTGATGCAACGTGATGCCATCAATCGGGACATGTTTTCTGTTCGTGTCTTCCACACATAAATTTAATGCCTTTTCCATCTTAACTGAGCACTTATCATGCATTATGGCTGTAATTTTTGTAGTTAAA
This sequence comes from Rousettus aegyptiacus, assembly GCF_014176215.1. NCBI lineage: Eukaryota > Metazoa > Chordata > Mammalia > Chiroptera > Pteropodidae > Rousettus > Rousettus aegyptiacus. The sequence goes on from NW_023416286.1 coordinate 31,996,197, forward strand.
GGTGCAACAACAAAGCTAACACAAATTTCTTGTTCTTTCACAATTTCACAGACAGAAGATTGGTTCTTATACTAGATCTTAGTAACCTAAGCATATGATTTTTCCTTTCCTTATTAAGTCAAGAACTTCCAACTTTTCATGTAAAGGGAATACTTGTGGCTTCTTTTTGGCACATTGAAATTGCCAGCATCACTACTTTTGTGCTTTTAGGTCATTATTAAGTACAATAAGAGTTACTCAAACACAAGCACTGTGATAACACAACAATCTATCTGAAGACCAAGAAGGCTACTAAGTGACTATTGGCTGGGTAGTACATACATATACAGCATGGATATACTAGACAAATGGTGATTCACATCCCTGGTAGAACAAAGCAGGATGGTGCAAGATTTCATCATGCTACTCAGAATGGTTTGCAATTGTAAACTTACAAATTGTTTACTTCTGGAATTTTTCAGTTAATATTTCTGGACCATAGTTGATAGCAGGTAACTGAAACCACAGAAATGAAATTCTGGCTAAGAGGTGGGGAGTACTGTACTATGCCAGTACTATCTGTAAAATTATTTTAGATAAAAATAGTAACTTAACTTACTGGTCTATGAAACAAAACAATACATAAGTTTGTAAAATAACATACTCATTATAGGCCCAGGTTTGGAGCCTCACTACCTAGAATTAAGTCTCAGCTACTCAAGGTACTCGGTGACTTAAAGTTTCTGTGCTCTAGTTAACAAATCTATAAAATTTTATTAAAAAATAGTGCTTCATAAAATTATTATTAAGATGAAGTGGGTTTAACATCTAAAACATTCAGATGAGTTCCTTGTAATAATGCTTATTAGGTGATTGATATCTAACTTTTTGGTGATTTAATTATTACTTAATGGATTTTTTTTTTAATTTTCACTAAGATAGTAATGAAATATGTTGATATCTTTGTGCTATTAAACACAATAAAAGTTTAAAGAAAAGTTTCCTTCTTCTTAAATATTTTAATGGAGATGTTCTTTGATATTTGTAAGAAAATTTATCTATATTATTTTTACAAATCCCAGGATATATATAGAAATTGAACAATAACATACTGTTGGGATATAAATAATCTTAAAGTTCCCTACCCACCCTTAGATTCACAAAATTTTCTAAGAAATGAATTATGCAGTAAATGTACATGAAATTAGATATCTCATTAAATTCCTGCTATGCTTTAATGGCTTCAAAAGTTTAAAGATGTTATATGTAATTAGGGAATTATGATGTATTATAGCTTAATACCATTCAATTATCTTACCTAAAACTTTGTCAATTCATATTTTTCCATTTTATATTTACCTAAATTGATGACTTCTTGACTTGATTCATATATGTGTGTATTTGTATATATAACATACTTATGTATTGCATATATATATCATATATGTATATAGTATGATTATTTGTTTTTAGCAATATCATTTAATCTTGATACTTTATAGTCTTTGGTTACAGAGTGTGTAATCCATGTGAACCATTTCAGTTTTTTGGTCACTGTTCTATCATGTACTGCACCTAGGTCTCTTACGTCTCCTTTATTTTGTTTCTGGCAGCTTTGGATAAATTGGAGTGTTCCTATTCTCATCTGCTCATTCCTTTACTGTCATAACAATCTCATTTTGTATTGGAAATTGGTCTTCTCTGAGGCTTAAATATTGTTTTATGTTCTTTATGGTTTCTATATTCTAAATGAAAACTAAGATTTATGATGCCCTGGAGAAACTACTTCATTTCTGTTCTTCGAGGAAAATGTAACATTAAAGATAGTGTTGGTAACCCTGCAGTGTATCAGAACATTTTATGAAATATTAACTATGCTAGAAAGAGAGATAACAGCATGCTTATTTATGGAGCTGAAAATTATGATATGTGTTAATGTGGTATTATGAATATTCACAACATTTCTTAAATTACTTCCTTTTTTTTTTCTAAGACACTGTTCAATAATAGGCCCTCCCTAGAATTATCTCCCTCCCTCACATAAGTTTGTAAAGTATTTTTTGTGTGTCACTACAGAGAAAGTGCTAAATAACCTCAAGGGAATTCATCTGTAGAAGATTCTTTCTTTTGGAATAAATGCAAAACATTAGTAAGTTCCACAGGATGCCACATAAATTGCATTTCCATCCAAAGCAAAAACAAGCATTATTTCTGAGCTTTCTCTTCAGTGGGTTATTTTTGTTATTTTATTGCCCTGAATTCTAACTAGAAGAGCTCATGAAAAGTCCATGACTTAGTATGGACTTTTCTATTTAAGGTCAAGACATGAATGTTTTCATTGTAATCCCTATATGTAGTCTGATTTCACTTCTTTCTCCTCCTCCTCCTGCTCCTCCTTCTCCTCCAACATATGATATTAGGATCTAGCAGGGTTAGCCTTAGACGAGACCATTTTACAAGAAGAGTTGTTTTTAAGACATGATCTCACTACTCCACAAAATTTCTTTTGCAAAGGTTGTTAATGACCTTCAATGTTGATAATGCAACTGTTTACATTTCTATATCTCACTTTGTATCAGAATCATTGTACCTAGTTAATTGGATTCTCCCTCTACAAACTGTTCCTTCTTTAATTTCTGTGGCACCACATTCTTGCTGTTGGTTGCCTATAAAAAACTGTATCTTTTATCATTTATTTATTTATCTTGCTAACAAAACTTCAATTTTATAGAAATAATCACCATTTTATTTACTTAGGGAAAGTATTGACCATCCTATTCCAACATAAAGAATCTTGGATCATCTAACAGACCACTGTGGTTTCAGTTTTCTTGTTAATATTTAGTATGTGCATGCATATGTGCCAATTACACTTTCTGGAACCTGACAGATGTTGTGCTTATTGGATTCTGGGAAAGGTTTTCCTTGTCAGTACAAACACTTGCGTAGAGAGATACATCACCTTTCTTTGCTATGTATCATTCTGTCTTCTTGCAATGCTTATGATTACTGAAGCCATCCTATGCCCTATCAAGGAAGGCAGTATCAATAACTGTAGATGCCATAATAGAATGAACCCAGTTTCTTCATGGCATTGCTTGGTAAATGAATGAGCAAATCTTCAAATGTTTGTATTCAGTTATTATCTCATTATTTGATCCACATATAATTCTGGCATTTCAGTGGAAAGCATTCTAAATCATATGCCTGGATTTGGAGTTTTTCTTGATGGAGAATGAAAGAGTCAATTCTTTAAGGATGTTAGATGTTCATGTAATATCAAAGCCCCACTTGAGATGTGATGCTCTTCATTACTTGTCAGCAGCTTAGCAGCAGTCATAGAAAACACCATCGGTTAGATATATTTAGGATCACTTTTTTTTTCCTGATGCACTGTCTGAAGTATTTTAGAATTGATTTGTGGTATAATTGCAGTAGGAATCCAAAACATAGAAGATTGCAAATACCATTGCCATCAAGTACAAGACAATAGGCTGTATTTCGAGAGTGTTTAGTGGCTAACATTTTGGTGGTATCAATATCCAAAGCATGATGATATTAACTAATTGAAGTAGAATGGGGAAGAAAATTATTGAATAGTAGTTCAGGAAGCAGAGACAAATTTTCTGGATGGCTATTCCATAGTGATTTTAAACTATTAATATATGTTTTATGATACGTCTTACAGACAAAGTTCAGAAGCTGGATGTCAAAGTCATTTTTAAAGACAAGAGTTCAGAAGTTTTTTTTTTTAATTCATTTATTTAAAACTTTTATCAAGCATCTATTATGTGCTAAATAGTATTCTGAGTACCAGAAGTAACAAAAAAGCAGAAGAAACATGTATTTCATGGGGTTCATATTGTAACAGGAAGATACAGAAATGAATTGAAAAATTGTATAGCACTGAGATAAAAAACACATTTTTATTAAAATATAAAAGAATATGAGATGAATCAAGAGATCAAAGAGATTTTTCTAAAGAAATATTGACCTGAGTACTGAAGTATAAGAAGTTAAATAAAGCATAAAATAAAGGAAGGACTTTGGAGTTTGGCAGGAGAGTCCTTAGCAGGAACAAAATCATGAGGAATAGATATGTATAAGAATGTAATATGGCATAAATCATGGACAAAGATAACACTGTTATATTTTGAACATAAGAGGTAAAGATAGAGCAGGCAAAAGTGTACTAAACTTATAAAGAGTTGGGTAGTGGTTAATCATACAGAATTATTAAAGTCATATGAAGTATTTAGCCTCAATAATAATATAATTTGCAAGTTATTGAAGTGCTTCAAAAAGGAAGTAACATAATTGTAAAACATTAAATATTTTGAAAATGTATATTAAATATAAGTTTTGTTATTAAATATTTGAAATATTAAAAATGTTAAAATGTTAAATAATTGGGGCAATAATGAGTATTGGTGGGTTCTTTAGAGGAATAATATGATTTTTAATGTGGAAGAGATATTCACAATGGAAGTAAATTAATTATTAGCATTTTAGCTGCTAGTAATATAAAAAAAAATGAATATAGCATGATGATAGGTTATTTCTCTTATATACACAGAATAATTCCAGGATGATGATTTTCAGCATCCAGGTGCCTTTTATGTTGTTATCTGGACTTTTCATCAAGTGGATTCTAGATCATTCTTCATAATGGCTGCAACAGCTCTAATTCTAATCAGCAGTTTAATCAGTTTGAAAGAGAGAAAACAAGCAGAAGAATATTTTATTGTTTTACACCACTCCTTTTAGCATCTCAATGGCCAGAATTTAGTCACGTGACTAAAACTAGATTCAAGAGAACCTATAAATATAAACTTTATCTTTTGCCCAGTATGCTGAGGAGAGAGGGAAGAAAGGATATTGGGATCAATGCCTTGTTTTGACATAGGGTATTGGGTGTATATCAATCTAACGTCTAACTCTAAAATTCATGAACTTTGAGAAAATAATACTTACAGGCTGCTACAAAAGCTCTCTTTCTTAGAGTAGGCAGATAGATATGAACAGGGAAAGAGAGAAATCCACAGGGACACAAATGTGATCACCGTAAGCACTGATAGGCCCTTAGAGGAGCTCAAAACCCACCACATCCTGGCCCAGAAACACAGTGATCTTTCGCACAAAAACATATGCACATCCCAAGCCTCATTCATCCTTGACTTAATGACCTTATTTTTTCCTCATTTTATGGCTATCACAACAAATTAACATTGCAGTTAACGCTGTACCCATCATGCACTTGACTTCATGACAATTCTGTAAAAATCAAACATGGTAAGAAAGGAATATCTCTCTACTTCCAAGAAAAAACACTGTTTTTCTTTGAAGAGACCACCCAGAATTATGACTCTTCCACCCCCTAGTTAGAGCAGTAAGTAAAGTCCCCATCCTGCAAGAAAAGTGGGGCAACTCACTCTCGAGCTAGCCCGTTCTCCTGTCTGAGAGCACACTTTTCACTTTCAAAAAACTTGAGCTGTTGCTTCATCACCTTTGTTGTCTGTTCATGAATTCTTTCTCGTGACATTTACAATATCCTGGTTAGCTGTCTGGTGACATCCTGATGTTTAATATTTATTAAACAAAACTAACCAAAGCAATAGCTGCATCATATTGTTTCATAATGAACATCAAACATGGAAGAAAAATGAACATTATCTTTACATATCTAAAAAGATAATGTCTTGCTCTTGTTTAGTAGGTCAAGTCTGTAGGAATTATATGTATCCAGAGTCATCTCTATCAGATTTATTTTGAAAAATGAGGGCTGTGATCAGGAATAATCTAGGGGCTCAAGAAAGAATCAGTGACCTTTTATGAATTAGATAATCAAATACTTGAGGTTATTGAATTATATATCCTTACATTAGCAAGCGTGATTTAGAAATGTGGTTTAGAACTCCCAAATTTTTTATTTTAAGAACTACAAAGGGTAATATTAAAAAAACACTATAACTAAATATATATACAGAATCCCAAAAGATGTTCAAGAAACTCACTGGAAGGCAAAAACAAATAAACAAACAAAAAACAAACAAAAAAAACAAAGGACGACAACCAAAGGATACAAATTAAAATAAGTAAATAAAATGGCTCTAACATCTCAATAATTATCTTAAATGGAAGTAGTCTAAATATACCAATCAATAAACAAAGAGTAAATTTAAAAGGATAACCCAACTATATGCTATTACAAGAAATATCAAATTCAAATACAATTACAAGAATTTTTGAAATAATAGTGGAGTGAGAGACATCCTCAGCTCTCTCCCCTTGAAACAACAATAGCTGAACATTTAAAACTCAACAAAAAAAAACATCTAAACTGCATACCAAAATGTCTGAGTGTGGGATCTATGCTACCACAGGTCAGAACCCCGGGTGTTGGGCAGTGGACAGGGAAAAATAAAGAAGCTGCCTCTAGCAGCTGCTGGGGCTACCTGTAGGAGGAAGATGAGGGGAGAAGTTGCAGAGTTCCCCGAACAGCCCTGCCTGGTAGAGATGTGAGTTCCACACAGCCAGTGGCTGGGTCAAGTCATCAGGGCAGAAAGAAACCTGGACAACAGAAAAAACAAACAAACAAACAAACATTGATTTTTACCAGTTACGGTTACAAAACTGAGGCTGAGCAGCAGCCCCCATCTCCCAACCCAGAGGGCCCCTCTCCCCGTACCCTCTGAAATCGAACACCAGGGGAATCTGAGCAAACTGTTGCTAACACTGACAGGGACTGAAACAGCATAGTGAGTGTGATTAAATATCTATCAGAAAATAAAAAGGCATTTTCTTGGCTTTTTATAAAGCGAGGATGCTACCTACTAGAACCGGCTCCCCCCCACCCCCCAAAAAAAGCAGGCTAAAGAGAGACCTTTATATAATAAATCTTCTACCTGGAAAAAAGGGAGAACACACTGTCATTAATGCCAAGGATGAGAAATAGTCATTAAACACCATGAACAACCAAGGCGAAAAGGCATCTCGAAAAGAAAGAAAAAAATCTCCAGAAAATAAGCATACAGACATAGCAATATGCAACTTATATGACAGAGATTTCAGGATGGTACTTCTGAAAAATCTCAATGACATCTGAAACAAATCATATCAACAATTTCAGGAATTGAAAAAACAACTAGATGAGCAGAGCAAGGAGATTGAAACACTCGAAAATAACAGAATAGATCTGGAGATTTTAAAAAAAGAGAGAGAGAGAGAGAAAAAAACACATTGCAACAGTTGAAAAATGAAATAACAATCTTAGGAAGTAGAGTTGACCAAATGGAGGAAAGAATCAGTGATATCGAAGACAGAAATCTAGAAATAAATCATAAGGAAGAAGAGAGGAATACGAGAATGAAAAATAATGAAAGAGAAATTAAAGAACTAGCTGATACTATCAGGGGAGGAAACATAATGGCATTATTGAAGGAGAGGAAAAGGAGCAGGGACTAGAAAGCATTTTCAGACAAATATTGTTGACGAGACTGTCCCAGATCTAAGAAATGAACTGGAGCTTGGAATTCAAGAAGTCAAAGGAACACCCAATTATCTCAACCCAAAAAGTTCTTCAAAAAGACACGTTGTATAAAAATTATCCAAAATCAACGACAAAGACATAATTCTCAGGGCAGCTAGGGAAAAGAAAAAGGTAACTTACAAAACAAACAAACAAACAAACAAAAAACATTAGATTATCCTCAGACTTCTCATTACAGACCTTACAAGCCAGAAAAGAGTGGAATCAAATATTTAAACTATTAAATGAAAGGAACTATCAGCCTAAAATAATGTATCCAGCAAAGCTCTCCTTTAGATATGAAGGAGAAATTAAGACATTTTCAGACACACAAAAATTGAGGTAATTCTCCACTACAAGGCCTGTACTGCAGGAAATACTGAAAGTGGTCATCTCACCTAAAACAAATTGACAAAAAGAAAAAAAAAAACCATAACTATGAGTAAAGTGAATATCAGGCAAATAGAAGGAGAGGAGTATAACTCTTAATAAGAAGAGGGCATTATAAGTTTAAATAATAAGAGAATTGACACAGTAAGATAGTAATGAATGTTAAGCATACATAGGAAATGATTGAGAAAACAATGACTGGAAAGGGGAGGATTCAGAGATCCAAATTTGCAAAGGGGAATGGAGATAAGGCATGCACAGAAGAAAATGGATGACTGTATGTACGTAACTGTCCTTTACATATTCGTAACAGTAACCACACACCAAAGATTCAGAACTGAAGTATGTAAATCAAACAAGAAAAACCATAGAGGAAACCCACAAAAGCCAACCAAAATAAAGAAAACAGAAACACAAGGACAAGGAAGCAATGGAAACACTGACCTATCAGAAAACAAAAGATAAAATGGCTATAAGAAGTCATCATATTTCAATAACCACCCTAAATATAAATAGACTGAACCAATCAAAGGGCACAGCATTGTGGAATGGATCAAAAAACAAAACCCAACCATTTGCTGCCTCCAAGAGACACATTCAAGATCCAAAGACAAATACAGACTCAAAAGTGTGGAAAATAATATTCTAAGCAAATGGTATTCAGAGAAAAGTGGGAGTAGCAGTACTAATATCGGAAGAAATAGACTTCAAAATAAAATAGATAAAGAAAGATACTAAGGGCCACTTCATAATGATAAAGGGAATCATGTACCAAGAAGACATAACATATTAATATCTTTACTCCCAATCGGGGATCCCCAAAATATGTAAAGCAATTACTAACAGAACTAAAGGGAGAAACAGACCAAAACACTATTGTAGTAGGGGACCTAAATACCCCACTATCAGATGTAGACAGATCATCCAAACAGAAAATCAATAAGGAAAAAACATACTTAAATGACACATTATACCAACTGGATATAATTGACATATACAGAGTCTTAAATCTCAAAACGGCTGCTTATATATTCTAGTACTCATGGAACATTCTCAAGAATCGACCATATACTAGGACACAGAGATAGCCTCAAAAAATATAAGAGGATTGAAATCATACCAACCACGTTCTCTGATCATAATGCTCTGAATCTAGAGATCGACTTCAAAAAGAAAGCATGAAGAACCACAACTACATGAAGATTAAACAACATACTACTGAAGATTAACTGAGTCAGAGAAGAAATAAGAAGAGAGATCAAGAGATACATAGAAATGAATGATAATGATAGTACAACATATCAAAACATTTTGGACATGTCAAAAGTGGTCATAAGAAGAAAGTTCATGTCATTACAGGCTTATTTCCAAAAACAAGAATGAACTTAACACTTCACCTTAAAAAACTAGAAAAAGAACAAATGAGGCCTAAAGTCAACAGAAGGAGAGAAATAATCAAAATTAGAGCAGAAATAATTGAAATTGAAAACAAATAAATATAAAAATGAATGCAACAAAGAGTTGGTTCTTTGAGAAGCTTAATAAAATTAACAAACCCCTGGCTAGACTCACTGAAGAAAAAAGAGAAAGGACATAAATAAACAAAATCAAGGATGAGAAACGGGACATTACAACTGATATCACAGAAATACAAAAGATCTAACAAGAATGCTATAAAAAAGTAACACCAAATTTAATAACCTAGAAAAAATGGGTCAGTGTTTAACAATACGACCTTCCTAAACTGAATCAAGAAGAACTGGAAAATCTCAACAGATCAATCAGCAATATGGAACTTGAAACAATGATCAAAAACCTACCAAAAAGTAAAAGTCCAGGACCAGACGGCTTCACCAGTGAATTCTACCAAACATTCAAAGAATATTTCACACCTATTCTCTTCAAACTCTTCCAAAAAATCAAAGAGGAAGCAATACTTCCCAACTCATTTGATGAGGACAAAATTACTGTGATACCAAAACCTTGTAAGGATAACACACAAAGAAAGAAAACTACAGAGCAATATCTCTCAAGAACACAGATGCAGAAATCCTAAATAAGATACTAGCGAACCAAATTCAGCAACATATTAAAAAGATTATACACCACAATCAAGTGGGCTTCATCCCAGGGGCACAGAGATGGTTCAGCATATGCAAATCAATTAATGTGAAACACCACATAAATTAAAAAATAGGAATCATATGAATCATATGATCAAATCAATAGATGTAGATAAAGCCTTCGACAAGGTACAGCATCCATTTAAGATCAAAACACTTAACAAAATCTGTATAGAAGGAAATTACCTTAACATAATAAAGGCCATGTATGACAATAGGTGTAATCAACAGGACAAATAATAAAAAATGTTGGAGAAGATGCAGAGAAAAAGAAACCCTCATATACTGCTGGTGGGATTGCAAATTGGTACAGCCACTATGGAAAACAGTATGGAGTTTCCGCGACAAACTAAAAATCGATCTACCATATGATCCAGCAATCCTTCTACTGAGTATTTACCCCAAAGATTTGAAAACCCATATCCAAAAGGATAGTTGCACACCGATGTTCATAGCAGCATTGTTCACAGTGGCCAGGACATGGAAGTAACCAAAGTGTCTTGCAATAGATGATTGTATAAAGAAGGTGTGGTACATATACACAATGGAATGTTAGCCATAAGAAGAGATGAAATATGCCATTTGCAACAACATAGATGAACCTCGAGATAATCATGCTAAGCGAAATAAGCCAGACAAGAAAATTTGAAAATCATATGATATCATGTATATGTGGGATATGAACCTAAAAGTTATAAGTAAACAGGACAAACAAGCAGAAACTTGTGACCATGGACTATAGACAAGTGGTTACCAGAAGGTATGGTGTGTGGGAGCGGCAGGGAGGTAGATGGGGTAAAGGAGGTCAAATATAGGGGGGGAGGGAAGTATGAAGTAGGTAAAGGGGATCAAATATATGGTAACTGAAGGAAACTGGACTTTGGATGATAACACACAATAGAATATACAGATGTCAAATTATAATGTTCACCTGAAAATTATGTAATTGTGTTAACCAATGTTACCCCAATAAACTTAATTTAAAAAAAGGGAATACAATTACATAGGTACATTAAAAGTAAAAAATATATATATCATGCAAATTTAAAAAAAAAAGCAAGAGATAGTAATATCCAGTTAAGTAGGTAATATAGAATATTACTAGAGACAATGAAGAGCATTATCTAAGAATAAAAAGATCAATCAGGAAAATATAATGATTTAGATATGTGCATATGAAAAAAAATAGAGTTAATATCAAGTGCAGGAAAAACTGATAGAAGTGACAGGAGAAATAAACCAAGTCACAGTTATGATTTAGGAAATCAACACTTTCCATTCAGCAATTTATGAAACTGCCAGATAGAAAAAAAAAATTGGCAAATAGTTATATTTGAACAACACAATCAACCAACAGAGCATAAGTGACCTATACAGTGCACTTTTCCCAACAGAAGAATAAACTTTTTTTGAAGCAGCCATGGAATACTAATCAATATACACTATATTATGGGCCATTAAACAAACCTCTAAAACTTTTAAGAACTGAAATTGTATAGAGGATATTCTCTAACTGTAATGGAATCAGTTGAAATGAATAACAGAAAGACTACGGGAAAATATTTAAATAGAAAATTCAAACAATACACTCTAAATTAATTATTCATGGGTCTGAGAAGAGGTTTAAAACTAAATTTTATATAAAGATACACATATACATGTGAAATTGAAAATTCAACTTATTAAAATATGCAGGAAGTAATTAAAGCAGTGTTTATAGGGAAATTCATAGCATTTCATTCTTATATAAGAAATGAAGAAAAGGCTCGAATCAATAATTAAAACTCTCAATTAATTACTTTGGAAAAGATGAGCATAGTAAACTCAAACTAAACACAAGGAAAAAAAAAAGACCACAGCAAGAATCAATGAAATTGAAAATATGAAAACAATAGAGAAAATGAAATAGGAGTCTGATACTTCCAAAAAAATAAAATAAAATAAAATTGATAACTATCTAGGAAGACTGGCAAAAATAAAAATAAAGAAGTTATAAATCACTAATATCAGGAATGAAATGAAATATTTTTCCTATCTTGCAGCTATTAAAATAATAAAGGAATATTACTGTTATTTGTCTCAGAAAAATGAAAAGTATATTTATACAAAAATCTGAACACAAATGTACATAGCAACTTTATAATAGACCACACTAGAAACAATGCAGATGTCGTTTAATGGATAAATAGTAAACTAAAACATCCATACTGTGTAATAACTACCCAGCAATAAAATGGAACAAACTACTGACACATCCAACAACTTGAATTAATCTGAGAGAAAAAAAGCCAATTACAAAATTTTAGGTAAAGAGCAGATTAGTGCTTGCCCGGGGTTAGGGCATAGTGATAGGAATGAAGACTTAAGAAAGATGGATGCGGTTATAAAAGGGCAACATGAGGAAGCCTGTGGTGATGTAACCATTTTGTATCTTGATTAATGAAAGGAAATTCGTTGATAGAGAAATTTTATGATCCATATCTGAAGCTTAATGGCATCATAAAAATACCCTCTTTCCTCTTCATTTACCACTTTTTTTTTATGTCAGCCTAGATTCCCTCATGGTAACAAGAGGTATGTAGCATTAAGATATATGACATTCAGAAACAAAAATGCCCAGAGGCAATATATCATATTTTACATACTCCTATAGATCTTTCTGTGAATCAAACAAACTTTTCCTGGGTACTCACCCATTCCTATGTCTGGCCCACCCCATTATGTGCTGACTTTCTTTAATTCCTTGTTACTATTCTTATTTTATTTATTTATGTTTTTGATGTTCAAATCTCCAGAATGGTAATGGAAATCAAATCATCAGAGTTGCTGAGGTAAATTTAAACTAATCCCAAACTCCTCTCTCTCTCTCTCTCTCTCTTTCTCTCTCTCTCTCTCTCTCTCTCTCTCTCTCTCTCTCTCTCTCTCCCCCCCCTCCCCCCTCCTTCCCTCCCTTCCCCGCTCCCCCCGCCCCTCTTTCTCTCTCCAAGTTGTGAAGGCAGTAGGGTCAGACTTCCTGAAGAAAAGGACATATTTTTTCTAAGTCTTCTAGGCTGCTTCCTGTTCACAAAACCTAATGAATACAATGTTGGCATCGTGCTACCTGGGGGCAAGTTATAATTTTAGGTATGATTCCAGCTGTGGAAATGTTTACCTGGACCATTTTATTTATGCATGTAGAAATACTTAATCCATCATCAAATTTCCAAATATTATGTTTTTCTTTCTTATTTTTTTTTCTAAAATATGGTATACTTAGTTGGCCTGACTCCAAACTTTCTAGGTATTCTCTTTGTTGGGGATGTGGAAAAGAGGCCTTTACTGCTGCACTGTACACAACTAAATCAACCTTTTCAATGCAATTTAGGCCATGTGAAAGCCCTGTCTTCAGGTAAGTTGCTTGGTTTTTTGGCCTCTTATATTTTTAAATCTCAACATTTATTAAAATGATTAAGAATCTAATTTATCATTTTAAAGTTTCTTGAAAATAGAAATCTCTATCTCTTCCTTAGTCAGCCTATCCAATTAGTCACTTTCAGTTCAGAAAAATACTTCTAGATGCTGCAGTAATTTTGTTCAGATATTAATAAGATGCATGGACTAACATTTCTATTCTATATGACATTTCTTTTATTCTATTGTTCTCCTTTTCTGTGGCTCCAGACTCTCTGGATTAGCTCTCAAGAGCCATTTTTTTTTTTTGTCTTATTCCTTTAATACAGGTTGAAATCTCTATTGTCAGCCTCTAAGACTTCATTCCAGGTAGGATTGGTCATGTGACCTCACTCTGTTAATGAGATGTAGGCAGAAGTCCCTGGTGAAGCTCTCATCCAAGCTGACAGGACAGTCTTGGTTGGCTGATGAAATTTTGTTCTTTGTATCTTTGTTTCTTTGTTCTTTCTTCTTTCTATCTCTAGTATGTATTTGATGACAGGAGGAGCTATAGCCATATTGCAAACATGAGGGAAAAAAGCTGCACATTAAGAATAGTGGAACAAGAAGACAAAATTACCTAAAGTAGTGATAATTGTCTTGGATTGCTTAGAAATAATTTTAAATGGTAAAAAACAAATCAATATTGTTACACCATTAAGACTGGATTATCTGTTGTTTACAGATACACGCACGACTCACGGAAGCAATCTATAAACTGAAGAGATTAGATAGAGTTTTCCAGTATGTCAATTTTGTAGTTTTGATGATCATTTTTTGTTAAGTTATGAGCCAACTATTGGAAAATTTCTTCAACTTGATGATAATGATGGCAATGACGACAGTGATGATGATAACAATAAAGATGATGACAACCACAAAAAGTAGTAAGTTATTAGCATTTTGTATCATGCATTATTCTAAGCACTTAATAGATACTATTGCCTTTCATCTTTCAATCATTTATTTGATTTAAAATCATTCTGTCTCAATTGTAAAGAAAGTGAAACTAGCTTTAAGTTAAATTATTTACTCAAAATATGACAGCAGGGGAGTGGCAGAGTTCCATCTGGTCTGTATGTCTCCAGAGCTGGATGCTGTTCTCACTAATTCTAAACGTTTTATGATTATGCAAAAGCACTAAAAGATCTGGCATGCGTTTGTCAGTATTTCTCAATATTATCACTATTGAACATTTTTGTTTTATTCTTATAGTTTTCCTTTTATATACATAGACATTTATATATGTAGACATTTACCTCCAAGTTTCAGGCTGTGGCTGGACCACATAGAATTTCCCTGAGTTAGCAGGAATTGTAAAAGAGTCTTCACATAGACTTAATACTGTCTAGGAAATATAGGAACATCATATAATTAATATCTCGGAGAAAAGTAACTTGCTCTTCTAAATATATAAATATGAATACAGATTTTAAAAGTATAGACATTTGAAAGTGTAAACATTTCTTTTACAATAGCTATAATAGTCACTAGACACTTTTTAAATCAATTTTCTTTCTCTCTTAAATAAATTGTTCATTTGGTAAAAAAAATAAATCCAGAACTTTAAGTGGCTAAGGAAACTATCCCATTTCACATTTGAAAGTATATCAAAACTTTTAGAAAGTTTTCCATTTTAAAGATTACAATTACACTGAGCAAAATATCATATGAGTTTCACATTATACTTTATTACCATATTCTCATCTTTTTATTAGTTTAATTTTAATCAATGTACTTTGGACATAAATAATATTTTAATACTTATCATTACAAACTATAGCATTGACAATTAATTTGTGTGGTTTATACACATTTTATGTTCTTTTTATTCCTACCTACACACAAGGATAGTAGTCAATGTATGTGATTTATTAGTATATGTTTTAGATATTTTAACATATATGAGTGTGAATTTCCAAATTGTAAGTGAGTTAGACACAGGTAAGCCTTTATCTGTTAGTATAAAACATTTGAATGTTTTAATCCTCATAATTTATATTGTAATACAATTATAGCAATCTTCATTTGGTAGATGACAGAGTGCCTTTTTACAGTTTTATTGAGATTATATATAATAATATAAATATATTATTTATATAATTAACATATAACATCATGTTAGTTTAAGGTGTACAACATAATGATTTGACATGTATATATTGTGAAATGATTGCCTAAGTTTAGTTACAAATTTTTCCTTATTATGAGTACATTTAAGGTCTACCCTCTTAACAACTTTGTTATACAATACAGTATTATTATTAACAAAATTCACCATGTCATACAGTACATCCCAAGAATTTATTTTATAACTAGAAGTTCATATTTTTTGACCACCTTCACCGATTTCCTGCATACACACCTTTGGCAACCACCAGTCTCTTTCTGTGAATTTGTTTTTAAAAATTCCTCATGTAAGTGAGATTATACTGTATTTGTCTTTCTCTGTGTGAGTTGTTTCACTTAGCATAATGCCCTCAAAGTTCATCCATGTTTCACAAATTGCAGGATTTCCTTCTTTTTTTATGGCTGAGTACTATTCATAGCTACAAAAATCACATTTATTTAATTTATATATTTATTCATCAATGGACACAGGCTATTGTGAATAATGCTTTATAAAGATAGGGGTGCAAGTACTTCTTTGAGATAGTAATTTTGTTTTCTTCAGATATATATCCAAAAGTGAAATTGTAGAATTGTGTGGTAGTTCTATTTTTCACTTTTTGGGAAACCTCCATACTGTTACCCATAGGCTACATCAGTTTACAGTCCCATCCATAGTGAACTCTATGGTTCCTTTTTCTCCACATTCATATGTTATATCTTGTCTTTTTGATGATAGTCATTCTAACAGGTGTGGTTGATATCTCATTATGATTTTGACTTGCATTTGCCTGATTAGTGATGTTGAGCTTCTTTTCATGTATTTATTAGCCATTCATATGTCTTCTTTGGAAAAATGTCTATTCAATTCCTCTGACAATTTTTAAATCAGATTGGTTTTGTTATCAAGTTTTATGAGTTGTTAATAAAGTTTGAATATTACCCTCTTCTCAAATACATGATTGTAAATATTTTCTCCAATTCCATATATTGCTTTTTCATTTCATTGATGATTTCCTTTGCTGTGTGCAAGTATTTTAGTTTGATATAGTGTCATTTATTTATTTTTGCTTATGGCGTCAAATCCCCTAATGTGTGTGTGTGTGTGTGTGTGTGTGTGTGTGTGTGTGTGTGTTTTAAGTTGTTTCCTATTACTTGTTGTACTCTTGAGAGTAATAAATTCCATTATACTTCCTAGATCCCGAAACAACTATTGCTACATCTAGATGCAATATAAAATCAATAATGGATGATATACCAATTAGATAGAATAACTAGAATGTTGTTTTGCTTCCTGGTGTCTCATATAATTATTACCATGATATGTATTCAGAAGAATAACAAAATAGCTGTAATTTCAACAATAAATTTGCATGTATTTTTGTAAACATATTTATAAATACAAAAAAAACCTACAAACCTGCAAGAGCAGATTAGGAAAGATTGTTATGCATATGAAGGTTTTGTTCTTTGAAAAACTGCTTAATTAAGATACTGCAATATAGTCTGTACATTCTCCCCCCTCGATGAGACTCTTTTTCATAGATCACCCTGGAATGAATTATAATACTGACACAATGCTAACCAATACAGTGTCTATTTCTGTTACTACAGTAACAGTAATTTCTACTTGGCTTAGTTTTCATTGTGTGTTCCTGTTCATCTTTCCTTCTTTATTCACTTTTAACAATATTAGTGAAGGGCACCTAATGTATACAATAAACATTACAATTTTGAATAAATATACTGAGGGAGAAATATAAATCCAAGGATTTCACATGAGAGTAGTGTAGCATACCACTCTAGTTTATTAGATTATGAGGTATAACACTTATTTTATTATTAGGTTTCAATTACCCAGTTTGTGTCTATTTGCAAGTATTCAATTTTGGAACTCTAAAATATTTTTGCTTCTTTATTTTAACAAGTTGTTATTTGAAGATGTGTTTAAGCTATATCATTATTAGAATCACTTCAAAATTTGGATGTCTCAGGTAATTATTCTTTTTAATGACATTATAAAAAGAGAATTTCTTAAAATATCTGACCAACCACAGTGATATTTCCTGAAAGCATTTGTCACATTATAATATTTGGCATGTATTTCTATATCTATACACATATATCTATATCTCCTTCTACACACATATATTGATGTGTGTTTTATTTTTACTAATTATAATAAACTTACAAGTTTATTTAAAATTTAAGTTTTTAAGGTTGATTTGTATTTATTATATTTTAACTAGATCTCAGGAAGATCATTCTGTTGCTGCTGCTTTGAATCTGTGAAAAATATAACCAGAAAAAAATAAAAATATGATAAAAGAAGTAGAAATATTTTCATATTATTTTTTAAATATTTTTCTTTAACATCAGATCATCAAAATTATTGTCTGGATTTCTGGTTTTATGAAAGTTCACAAGTCTGAAGGTCATAATCTTAATAGACTAATTTATCACAGTTCTCAGCCAAACTGAAAGTCAAAGCAGAGCAGGCCTAAGTTAAATTTAATCCATTAAGATGTTTTACAGAATTTAAGTTAGAAATTTAGTTGATAAGACTGATAGTGACACATTTTAGGAGTTCTATATAATTGAAGATTAATATACAAATAAAGTAATAAGTATATGCAAAGAATAATGACAAGAATGAGAAAAACAAGGAGACATGAGGGAGAGACAAGAAAGTTTGAAAAAGATAAAGTTAAAATTGTGATAGTTACGAGACCCTGATATATATATATTTTTTTCTTAGCAGGAGTCTGAATTTAACTCTGCATGATCCTAAACTATTGAATTAAACTGAGATGGAATTCCTTAAGCCCACTTCACTCATCTTCTCATATAGTACAGTGAATTAGTATCACCTTATACATTATGCTTTACTGATCTCTTACAAATATTACTGCTACTCTTACTTTTCTTTGCCCAGATTTGATAGTAATACTCCTGATATACTTCATTTCTCTCCTCTATATTTTGGAACAACAATAAGTATAAAGTTGTTTTTTTAATGTCAGTTTTTTAAATGCATAGAATATAAATTTTTCTTATCCTCACTATGAATTTCAAGACTTTAAAAATCATACTTCTTTTATGATTGAGAAAATTGTTTAGGAAAATAAGTAATTTGTCCTATTTATTTTAATTCTAAATAATTAATTGGTTATTCCAGTAATAATTTAATTTTCTCATCATCTAATTAGTTTCCCTACACCTGTGGAGAGATAAGAACTCTCAGTTAATCTATGACTCTCTTAGGTAGTCACAAGTAAACCCATCCTCAGGCTCAGAATACAGCATCTTTGATGTTTACGCATATCAAAGAAGCTCAGGAGGAGACTCACAGGGAAGTAAGACCACATTTTTCTTAGTTTTCCTTTTCCTTCATTAAAGATTAAAAAAAGAAGAAAAGGTCTAAATATCAAAATAACATTCTGATTTCCTTGAGATGCTCAATCCTATCAACAGGGATCAAGGAGAAACCTATGAACTTGGTGCAAGCTTGCCTCTTCTTCTCAGAGTGGAGAACTTCACTCTTTCCTAGGCAGAAATTCTTGTCTCTGCTAGGTCATTTGCCATCCTCGTCAGGGATCAAGAAGGAATCGGTGTAATTGAAATAAGAACCTATATCCCTAGGCCTACTTGTTTCTATGTATAGGGGTCAAGAGAGACCATGGGTCAAGGATTTTAAGTATACAACTCAATTCTATGTCATTTTTATTGCATTGTGTGTTCATCACCCAAAGTCAAATTTTCTCTCACCATATATTTGACCCTCTTTAACCTTATCTACCTTCCCCTTACCCACTTTCCCTCTAGTAACAACTGAACTGTTGCCCGAGTCTATGAGTTTTTTTTTATCTGTTTATCGTTTGTTGCTTTCAGTTTTATATTCTACATATATGAGTGGAATCATATGGTTCTCAACTTTTTATGACTTATTTTGCTTAGCATGACAATCTCAAGATTGATCCAAGTTGTCACAAATGGCAGTATTTCATCTTTTCTTATATTGAGTAATATTCTCTTGTATATATGTACCACCTCTTTTTTACCCAATCATCTATTGAAGAGTACTTCAGTCGTTTTCATGTTTTGGCCACCATAAATAGTGCTACAACGAACATCTGGGTGCATATATCTTTATGGACAATGTTTTCAAATTTTTCAGGTAGATACTCAGAAGGATTGCTGGATCATATGGTAATTCTACTTTTAATTTTTTGAAGAATCTCCATATTGTCTTCCACAGGGGCTTTATCAGTTTACATTCCCATACAGGGGCTGTATCAGTTTACATTCCCATGTAAATTGTATGTCTATCAAGGTTGCTTTTTCCTCAGAACTTCTCCAACACTTGTTATTACTTGTCTTGTTGATGATAGCCATAGTTACACGTAGAGGGGGTATCTTATTGTGGTTTCGACTTGTATTTCCCTTATTGCTAGTGACGTTGAGCATCTCTTCATGTTTATTGGTTATTTGTATGTCTTCTTGGGGGAAGTGTCTGTCTAGGTCCTCTGCCCATTTTTTAATTGGATTGTTCGTTTTTTATTGTTGAGTAGTATGAATTCTTGGTATATTTTGTATATTAGGCCCTTATGGGATGTGTTTGCAAATATCTTCTCCCATTCTGTTGATTACCTCTTTGTTTTGTTAGTTTTTTTTTCTGTGCAGAAGCTTTTTAGTTTAATATAATTCCATTCATATATTTTTACTTTCACTTCCCTTGCCTTTTAAGTCAAATTCATACAATCCTCTTTATAAGTAAAATCCATGAGTTTGGCACCTAAACTTTTATTACCACATATTTGACACCCTTTACACTCTTGAATTTGATTTATGAGTTATTTAGAAGTGTATTGTTTAACCCAGTTATAGGACACTTTCCAAATATCTTTCTGTTAATGAGTTTTGCTTAAAACATTTTGGTGAGAGAGCATAGTACATATGATTTTATTCACTATAATTTTTAACTTTTTTTTTATGCTTCAGATTTGGTTTTTCATAGTGAATGTTCAGATGTTTAGTACATACTTTAGTGTATTCTGTTGCTGGGGTAGTGTTAGATAAATACCAGTTAGGTCAAGTTGGTTGATAATGTTCATGACATGTGTATTTTCTAATTATTTCTAATATATTTCTGACATATTTTACAAATATCGTGCTTACTTGTATTAGTTTCTAAAACAGTGATAACAAATTACCATAAATTGGGTGACTCAAAACAACAAAATATGTAATCTCACAGTTCAGGAGGCCAAAAGTTTAGAATCAAGGTGTCACCAGTGTTGGTTCTTTCTGGAAACTTTAATGCAGAAATTATCCCATAACTCTCTTCTTCTGGTGATTGTCAGTAATTTTCAATATTCCTTGACATCACTCCAGCCTCTGCCTCCATCTTCACATGGTCTTCCCTGTGTGTCTCTCTGCTTTTTCTCTTTTTACAAGAGCACCATTTATATACAAAATGTTTTTATAAATAAATAAATTATTATGTTAAATCAAAAAAATCTGCTCTCAAATAGTCATAACAGCTCTATTTATTATGGACCCAATCTAAAACAACCCAATTGTCCTTCAGCTGGTTAATAGATAAGCAAACTGGTTATGTCTATCCCAAAGAGGGGGGAGAGGGGGCTATCAATACTCTCAACAATGTAGACATATCTAAAATTTATTTTGCAAAGTGAAATAAGGGAGACCCAAAAGGGTATGTGGCTATGAGTTCATTCATATGACATTCTAAAAAGTATTTTAATATAGGGACAAAATACAAACCAGTGGATTTCAGACACTGAGCTGGGGCTAGACTGGAGGGAATTTTTTTGTTTGTTTGTTTGTTTGTTTTAGGCGAGGCAACCCTTGGTTGACCTCACAGATTGCAAGGACCTTGTCAGTTTACAATTCCTTATTTTTTATTTTTTATGCAGAACACCTGGTCTTCCTAGGTGACCTCTCATCCAAGTATTAACAAGGCGCGACCCTGTTTAGCTTCCAAGATCAGACGGGATGGGGCTTGTTCAGGGTGGCATGGCCATAGGGGAATTTTTTAATTAAGGAAAATGATTGCGTCAATATTGTGATGCTGGTGGCCAAAGAGCTCTATGTATTTGCCACAACTCAGTGAACTACAGACCACAGAATGAATTTTGCTGTGAGTAAATTAAAAAAAATAATTAAAAAACATTTAAAGTTAAGACAACCTTAACCACCAAAAGACAGAGAACCAGATGTAAACAATAGAAAATTATTTCAGCCACAATGTACTAAAATTTCTGTAGATATTTAATGTGGGCAAAATTATAATTAACTTCAGAACCTCACTAGAAATCATTTATAGTGCTTCGTATAATAATTATGCTCAAGGTAACTAATATCGTATTTAATTTAACTTCATTAAAGAACATGGATTTAACTTCTCTTAATTTCCTCAATGTGTTCAAGCACATAGTGGATTCTTATTGTTTATTTACTGAACAAATAAATATATTTTACTGTGTTTATGTTGTCATAAGGTTAAATCAATTGCAATAGATGATTTTTGGACTGAGTCTATATGTAGTTAAAGTTTAAAGAATGTAAAGGTACACTAAAGATTCTCTTCTTAGAAGGATCAGAATGCCATAACAACTCTTACAAAATATTTCCTTTACCGGATTTGTACCTGTTTGGGTGAATTACATAGTTACACTCACCAGACAGATAAATATAAATATATTTTGAATAATCTTTGCAGTAAAACAATTATAGCATAACATTAGTATCTTTAGAAAGTGGCATAGTTCTAATAAGCTCCTTATGTTAAATACAAGATTATTGCTCATATATTATGGATGTTGTCATTTATTTTTGTGTATTATAAGTATATGTATGATCCTAATCACAACTCGTTCTCTGTATTTATCTATATGTATTAAGAATTTGGTTAATAAACATAAGTTTCTGGAACATTTTTAAGTGCTATATTACACTTTCTATAATATGTTAGATTATTTTTTGTCTGCATTTGTTTTGCTGAAACACACACACATGCACACATGCAATCAGATATGAAGCCATACTTTCATGTAAACTCGTAGTTTCAATCTATATTCTTACCTGTCATATTTTCTCTATCTTTTCTCTTAAGCTTCAATAAGAGAAATAAGAGCTTCTAAAATTTCTAGGCTGTTTTTCTTTCATTTGACATTTTAATATGTAGGGTTCACAGTCTGTTAATTTACTTTTGCTTTGCCTTTCACTATAAGTTGGCATTAGTTTTAAGATGTGAACAAACCATTACCTTTTCAAAAATTTTGATTGAACATTATTTGTAATATCAATTGTCTTGATTAGCTCTCTTTATTATGTATTTATGGCAACATTCAAATGTTATTTTTCTTATGATCAGATAGAAAATGACCTCAGCTGTCAACCAGTATCCTTTTTGTCCCTTTTCTCTGCCTCAGAGAATTGGTGTTTATGGAAGTTACTGTCATTCTTTTGTAGCTATCAGAATTCTTTACCTTCACAAAGCAGTGTCTCTAAACCTAATTATATAATCAAATATATGTTTTTTTAATCTCATGTCTATTGATAGTGGCTGATTTCTTTTCTTTCCAAGACTCTTATCTGCATTTTTTATATTTATTAATCTTAAAATACATTATTTTCCCTTACACATTTTTTATCCACATTGATGTCCATCTAATTGAGTTTCATTTATATTTTCCTTTTCTCCTTTCTTACTAGATTTTTTCTTTTTCCATTGCATTATCCTTCTCTAAACCTCCTGCTTTTTCGGACTTTGCTTTTTCTTTTTCCTCTGACCTTCTTTTTGAGATGCTAAACTCTCTACGATTATCTCCCATCTTTTTCAGCCCCGAACCCTGACTTTACCATTTGCCAATTAGCTACAACCAGTGCTTGCTCTGAACCTGGTTTAGCCTTTATTGCTTATTTCACAGATGGTAGAATGATCTTTCTGATTTTCATTAAAATTTTTTGCACATTTTCTTCTAATTTTAGTTATATCATTTCTTTTTTTTTTGACCAATTCGGAATATCTGTTCTTTTCTCTCACTTCCTTTTTTGCAGATCCTTTTTATTCATGTTTAATTGCTTCTATCTTCTGTGTCCAGAAACCTATAGTTCATCTTCTCCATGAAAGAATCAAAGCAAGTTTCCTTCTTATTTTCCTATTACATATCCCTCTTCTTGCTATCTCTGTGTTTTTGTCATGTTCAAGCTAGGAAGTTAGCTGGATGAAAGAACTGGCCAATTATGCAGACCTCCTTTGTATATTCTACAGAAAATAAACAAGCAAACCAAAAATTGCAGTTGACTTTTGATTAAAAGCATGAATTAGGCAAGAGGGATGTGAAAAATATACCAAATAGGAAAATCGTAGTTTGAATAAGAAGAGCTAGATATAGAAAATTGTAGATAGGTTGGATTAATTGGAGTAAAGGTATAGTAGAAGTGTTACAAAGGAAGTTATTCAAAATCTGAAATAATTACAGTTCATGCTTTGGAGTGTTAATCTGACACAAATAGCAGTTATGAATGAATTATAGTAACACATGCCCATATAAAATATGTTCTGCTTTCCTCAGCTACTGTCGTTATAATAGAACTGTTTAATAATAAAAAAATAACTGATTAGGCCAGTATGTTGTTGATATTATCTTGGTTGCATTAATTTAAATGTACTCTTATCACATGGGGAAGAAAAAGTTTAGACATACTATTACTATATTTTTATACTTTCCTTAAAAATTTTCTCAAAACATGAAGTTATTAGTTTCTGCATACAGTTTTCACACTTATTTTCATGGTTCGATTCTCTAATATATGAAATTTGACCACTCAGCAAAATTTGACCACCCTTTTAAAATTAAAATGGTAAAATAAAATCTCCAATACACCCTTTTATCAATGTCATTCTTAATAACTTCTGGATTCACCCCGGGTTTTGGGGAGAATAATTCACTTTCTCATAATGGTTTCTATTCTGCATTTTGAAATGTTACACCCTCCGACAACACCTTTTCTGTAAAATGCATTATCATTCTTCATATTTAATGATGTTATCCCAAAAATTAATGTTATTTTTTTTTATGTAAGACTGAAAAAACTAATAACTTCATGTTTTGAGAAAATTTTTAAGGAAAGTATAAAAATATAGTAATAGTATGTCTAAACTTTTTCTTCCCCATGTGATAAGAGCACATTTAAATTAATGCAACCAAGATAATATCAACAACATACTTGCCTAATCAGTTATTGTTTTATTATTAAACAGTTCTATTATGTACTTTTCTTAAATTCTATGGAAATTGTCTCACTTATGAACATTATTCACAATAAAAGGATTATCTATCTCATAATGGGTGGAAATAGTGAGATAAACTAATAAGGATGGGATTTTAAAAAATATATCTAAGGTAGAATTTTAAATAAATTTTTTTCTAAAATGCCACGTGTGTCATAGCTCTTATCTTTTGAAACATGTTACTCTTCAATCCAAACTTTGCCTAAGTCATTTTGCTTTCAGCTTCATGTCTTTTTAAAGGTCAAGATCAGGTAAATATTTTGCTTTAACAAACACTGCAACCATATTTATCAGTTGTACCTTTGGTTTCCCTCATATTCAGTAAGAGGGGTGGCACCCTAAACAGAAACTTGATAGTTGCCTCAGCTTCCGCCAACAAGACCTTCAAATTACCCAGGAGTAAGAGCTATTGATATTTTAAAGCAAGTACTCACCAGGCAAGAAAGAACAAGCATTTCGCATAAACTCTGTTCTAGGTTCCAATCCACTATATTGGATATTTTATCTCAGTAAAAAGTTTGTTTTCTTACTAAATATTTGTTTTTGTTGCTTGAATTAAATTGCTAATCTGCAATGGAAGAACTGTTAAGTTTTCTTAGCCTTTATTTTATAATATGTCTATTCAAACAAAACCAAAAACTGTCCTAAGTTTATTATAATTTTATATTGTCTGTAGTAAATTACATAATATGGTATTTATATATAAATATAGAATATGTTTGTAATATATATTATAACATATACAATGTAGAATATACTTTATAGTATATACTATATAATTATATACTTAATATAGTATATACAACTATATAGTTTTATTGTATATAATTTTAGTATATATGCGGAGCATATGCTATTAATCTAAGTAGACTGACAGATATGTAGTTTCAGAGCTGGCCAGAGAATAAAAATCTGTAAGAATTCTCTTTTTAGTGAAACAAAAAACTAAGTAATTAGCTCAAAATTCAGTTGAGATAAACATGTTTATATTTAAGATAGGAGGAGAAGTTATCAATGGCCATTAACTATGGGAATAAGAAACTGTAATTTTAGGGCAGTCTGAAGAGCCCACTTGAGGATGCTGATCAACTACCGTATATAGTAAAATTAATCAGTGATTGTTTTTCTTTAGCAACACTCAGCTGCAAAAATGTTGGTGAAGCGTTGATATAACCTGGGATGTGGTCCTCTCAAAAAAGTACATCAAAGTAGGAGAAGATATCATTGGGATGAGGAAAATAAAAGTTGGTAGTAATAATCGAGTGGCAGACCAGTTATATTGAAAGTTTTGAGTGGAGGTACTATAGTGAGGTAAAGAGTTAAGAATTTGATTAGAGAGCAGGATCCATGTATATTATCATTAAAGAGGAATTTATGAACATGCTATTGAGTCATTAGTGATTTTTTAATAAGGAAAGGGTTGTCAGAAATTCTTGTTTAATGGTGCCCATTCTACACAGTATTTTTTATGGCACTTTAATAATAATTAAAAAAACTAATAAAATTTTTAAAAATCCCTAAGAGTTCCCTTTACTAAATGGTCATATCTTAATATTTATTTTCTAAAAACAGGAAACTTTTAAAAATAATACACACAAATTGATAATACATTATTTCATTCTTGAAAAATTACAGTTACATTGTAATAGGATGTGTGTGTCTGTTGAGCACTGTACATGTTTTTTTAGAATTTATTTTTTACAGCAGTTTTAGATTCACAGCAAAATTGAGAAAATACAAAGATTTGCCATTTGTCTGCTGCCTTAACACATGAAAAATCTCCTCCATTATCAATATTTCCTCCCAGAGTGGTACATTTGTTACAACTGATGACCTACATAGATAATTCATAATCACCCAAAGTTCATAGTTGTCATTAGGGTTCACTCTTGATGTGGTACACACCATGAGTTTGGACAAATGTATAGTAACATGCATCATTATTGTGGTATCATACAGAATATTTCCACTGTGCTAAAAATTCTCTGTACTCTGCCCACTCATTTCTCTCATTTTTTTGCCCCAACCCCTATCAACTACTGATCTTTTTACTGTCTCATAGTTTTGCCTTTTCTAAAATGTCTTGTGTTAGAATCATATAGTATGTAGCTTTTTCAAATTGGATTCTTTCACTAAGCAATGTGCATTTAAGGTTCCTTCAAGTCTTATTTATCCATTAATATACTGAATGACATCTTGGTTGCTTCCAAGTTTTGCAATTATAAATAAAACTTCCATAAAGATCTCTGTGCAGATTTGGGGCAGATGTAAGTTTTTAAGTCCTTTGGATAAATACCAAGGAGCTCAATTGTTGTATCATATGGTAAGAGTTCGTTACTTATATATTTGTCACTCTTTACTATTTTTTGCTCTTGTCTTTTGTTCCTATTTTTGTCTTTCACCCTTTTCTGCCTCTGTGGTTTTAATTGAACATTTTACATGATGCCACTTTCTCTTCTCTTTGGCATATCAGTTTTACTTTTTTTTTTTTTTTTTTTTACTTCTTTTAGTGGTTGCCCTAGAGTTTGCAGTAGATATTTATAGCTAACCCAAATCCACTTTCAAATAACTTTATATCATTTCAGAGGTACTGTGAGTACTTTATAATAATAAAATTATAGTAATTCCTCTCTCTTGTCCTTCTCTCATTGTTGTCATTCATTTCACTTATGTATGGCCATACATAATTATATATATTTATATATTCATAAACATTTACATAAGCATACATAATCAAATTCATTGTATTTTTTTGAAAAAAAAACTATTATCTGTTAGATCAATTAACGATAAAAAAGTTTTTATTTTACTTTCACTTACTCTTTTTTGATGCTTTTCCTTTCTTTAGGTAGATCTGAGTTTTTGACCTATATTGTTTTCCCTTTCTCTAAAGAACTTTCAACATTTTTTTTAAGACATGTCTACCGGCAACATATTTCCTCAATTTTTGTTTGTCTGAGAAAGTCTTTATTTCACCTTCACCTTTGAAACATAATTTTACAGGGTATAGAAAACTAGGCTGAAGGTCTCTTTTTTTTCCCCTTAACAATTTAAATATTTTACTCCACTCTCTTCTTCTTTGCATGATTTCTTAGAAGTTGATTGTAATTCTTATCTTTGCTCTTCTATGAGCAAGGTGTAATTTTTCCTCTGACTTCTTTCAAGTTTTTTTTTTATCTTTGATTTTTTTTGTAGTTTGAAAATTAACTGTCTATGTATAATTTTTTGGCATATATCCTACGTAACATTATCTGGAATTCAAATGAACTACAATGAGCTACCAATTGAGTGTAAAAACAGTATTTTCAGGAAAAAAAGGCTAAATTCACAGTAGAGAAAAATATTGACAGGAGTGTTCATTGAAGATGTTGAAGATTTGGGCAACTTCAAATTCTAAGGGAACACCGGAAAAGTTTTAAGAGTAGGAAGAAAGAGGTAATAGGAATATCCAGAGCTCAGAAAGATTAGTTAAAGTCAGGGAGAAAGAATTGAGCTGACAGTCTAAAACTTCCTATTAGACGTGAATAGAAATAAAAATTCAAATGATCAGGTGCATTCAATTCAGATAGTGATGGTGAGACTGTGGGTGAAAGGTTTGATGGAAGGATGAGTATATAATGCAATAAGAAGGATACTTCATCTTATGATTTTAACCTAAATCCGTAACTCAATAAGTCTAATTATTTGAATAAGTCTAATTAATTGAATAAGTCTAATTATTCAAAAATATCAGACAAATACTACTAAGAAGATTTTTAAACAGTATTTGACCAGAACTCTTCAAAGCTCTGTAAGTACATGAAAAATAAGAAAAAGCTGAGAAATTACCATAGATTAGATGGTACCACAGAGTAATAATTAAATGCAACATGGCATATTGTCTTAGACTTTCAAATCTAAGAAATTAAACTAAATTAAAATTAAAGAAAGTGGAAAAATATAAATCTAGTTAAGAGTATTGCCTCAAATTACTTTGATGAATATATCACAGTAATATAAGATGTTAATATGCAGGGAACCTGGGAGCGGGGTACACAGGAAATCTGTATTATTTTTGGAACACATCTTTAAATATAAATTTATTTCAATAAAAATAAGGATGGTATAAAAATATCAATTGACCATCACTGCAGTTCTATGTCTTTGTTGTTCCATACATCTATATCTCATTTTTTTTTGCCAATATTTCATTGTCTTAATTACTGGTTTTATAATAAATATTGAAATTAGTTTGTTTGAATTTTTCCAACTTTGTTTTTCTTTCCAGAACTATTTTGATATTCTAGTATCTTTATTTTCTATAATTTTTTCTGCCTTTCTTTGAATTAATCAAGAATTTTTATCTCACACAATAGGATATATAGATGTCAAATTATTATGTACACCTGAAAATTATATAATTGTATTAACCAAGGTTACCCCAAAAAACTTAAAAAGATAAAATAAAATAAAAGAAAAAAAGGAATTTTTATAAATCCATTTTATTTCCTCTATTGAATTATTATTTACCTCTCTTAACTTTTTGAGATGCTTACTCTAGATTTTGTATCATTCACCATTTTATTTAATCATAGCCAACTTTCAAGGACTATTATACTACTTTTACATGTAGTTTAAGGACTTTACAACATGATAATTCCAAATTCTCTCTGTAATACTTATGCTATTCTTGTTATACGTTTTACTTTACGATGCTATTGAAATGAATAAAATATATTGAATTATTTTTCTTTAGACAGATAATTATATTTTATAGCAATTTATAAAAGTAAAGAATTAATTTTATTTTTTCTTCATTTATCTCATTTTTTAATTTTGTTATTTCTTTATATAGGTTTATATTTCTGCATAGACCATGATTCTTTGGCTAAAGAAGTTTTAACATTTCTTGAAATCCCGGTTCTGATGGTAATTAACTATATTGCCAATTTTGTCTGGAAAAGTCTTCATGTGTTATCCATTTTTTTAAATTAATAAACTTTTTATTTTTAGAATAGTTTTAGGTTCACAGAAAAATTGAGCAGAGTATGGAAAGTTTCCATATATCTCCTGCCTCTCCCCACATACCACTCTTTTGCTATTAACATCCCATACCAGAATGGTACATTTGTTACAATCTATGAACCCTCAATGACACCTTGTTATCATTCTAAATCTAAAGTTTACATTTAGGTTCACTCTTGGTATTATACATTTTATGGGTTTTGACAAATATATAATGACATTTCCTGCCATAAAATGCCTCTATTCTGTCTATTCATCCCTTCTTCCCCTCTAACCCTTACCCACTATTCTTATTTCTTTTTACCGTCTCTATAGTTTGTCTTTTTCAAACTGTCCTATAGTTGGAATCATACAGAACATAGATTTGTCAATATTTAATATCCATTTTAGTTCACTCCATGTCTTTTCAAGACTTGATAGATCATTTCTTTTTAGTGTTGAATAAAATTCACTAGCCTGGATATACCACTGTGTATTAATCCATTTATCTACTGAAGGACATCTTGATTGCTTCAAAATTTTGACAATTATAAATTAAACTGTTTTAAATATCTGCATTCATGTTTTGTGTTTTCAGTTCATTTGGATAAATGCCAAGCAACTTGATTGTTGGATCATATGGTAAAAATGTGTTTAGGGTGGGGTTTTTTTTGTAAGAAACTACCAGTTATCTTCCAAAATAGCTGTATTACTTTGCCTTTACATAAGCAATGAATCAGGATTCCTATTACTCCACATATTTGTTCTCAATCGTCTTGGATTTTAGCCATTCTGATAAGTATGTAGTGGCATCTCCTTGTTTTAATTTACAATTCCCTAATAAAATATGATGTAGAACTTTTTTTTCATATGTTTACTTGCCATTTTAACATATTTTCAGGTGAAGTACCTATTTTTGATTTTCCCATATTCAAATCAAGCATTCTGTCACTTACCGTCAAATTTTAATAATCCTTTTTATACTTTGGATAACAGTTCTTTATCAAATGTGTCATTTGAAAACACTCTTGCTTTCTGATTTTCTTGATATTTTTTTGTGGAACAGAAGTTCTTAAATTTAATGAAGTTTAGCTTATCAATTATTTTTCTAATGGAACACACCATTGATGTACATAATATATCATCACCATACTAATTGTTACCTAGATTTCTTCCTGCATTATCTTCTAGGAATTTTATAGTTTGACATTTTACATTTAGATCTCCAATTAATTTTGAGTTAATTTTTGTGAAAGTGTAAGGTCCAGGTCCAGATTCAAATTTTTTTTATTTTTTTGCATGTGGATGTCTAGTTTTTCCAGCACCATTTGTGCAAAGAACTATCTTTTTCCCCATTGTATTGTCTTTGTTCTTTTGTCAAAGATTAACTGATTAAGTTTATGTGAATTCATCTCTAGACCCTCTATTCTGTTTTATTGATCCATTTGTCTCTTCTTCCACCAATACCATGCTGTCTTAATTACCATAGCTTTGAGCTAAGTCATGAGGTCAAGTATTTTCAGTTTTCTGTTGTGTTCTTTCTTTCAATGTTGAGTTGGCTAGTCTGGGTCTTTTGCCTTTCCATATAAACTTTAGAATTGGCTTGTTAATACCCACAGATAACTTACTAGGGTTTTGATGAGATTGCATTCAATCATGATCCAGAAAACATAGTCCATTGAGAGTGTCAGAGTAGATTTTGTAGAAGAAATGATAACTACATTAAATCTAAAGGAAGAGCAAGAATTAGGTCAATGAAAGGTTGAGAGCAGAATATGTGTTTCAGGCTGAGTGCATTGCATGAGGCAGATACTTTTTGCATTATTATGGCACATAAAAATAGTTTCCAATTTCAATAAACTTATACTATACCTTAAGAAGTAAGATATGAGAACATACGACAAAAAATAATATAAGATAAAATATATAATAAATCTCCAAAACATGGAACACTGATACAACAATAATAATACTTATAAGAAAGTGTCTTAAATCAGGATATGGTGACTGGGAATAGTTAAGGTCCTTAGTGGGTCCTTGGAAACCTAAAATAAGCATGCAGAGGTTCATATCAAGAATAGTACAATGAGAATATTTGCAAGATTAAAAATCTCCATTTTTATAAGCTTTATATCCTCACTGTACTAGCTTGGAACATATTCATTTATCCTGCTGCATTTAGGTACATAATAAATAAATAATTTCAACTCCTAGAAATAAATAGCAATGAAACTAGGACAGAAGTGAATAAACAAAAACTTGTCACTAAGTAGAGGTGAAAGTTCTGTGGGAAAAAAAATGTGTAATTCTTTAAAAAAACTAAACAAAAAACTAAAAGAGAAAATTAATTTTAAGATTTAAACACGGTACTTGTTTCTATGTAAAGATATTGATTAATAAGTGGTCAATCTGTCCAACAATCTGGACAAAATTGATTTTCAGAGGGAACAAAATTTATTGTTTTAAAACTAGTTTAGAAAGAAAATGCAAAACCTTTCCAATAAAAATGTTGTGAGGATAAATGAGATGTCACTCCAGAAATTTTTAATAAAAATCTATGAGAGTAAGTTATATAATATAATATAGGTATTATGAGTGTCTTATACAAAAAAACGCTATATCTTCATTGCTCTCCTATTATAGGGTTTCCCTTACCTGTTAGTTATTGAATCTTTAGTGTACATAATATTGAAAAAGAGAAGAAAATGTTTGTAGAAGATGGGTGCAAAGGTTTTCTATACAATGATTTTAAAAAGTTATGTATGTATGTGTGTTTAATATTAAATATTAAATAATTTTATTTAGATAATGTTAAATTTCATGTGTATTTATAGTCTTTATTTATAAATTTTATTAGGTTGAGACAAAGCTAACATTGGAAAAACTGATTTATATAATATAATAATTTTATTCATGTGTTAACCCATCAATTTTTTATTTATCAAAAACCTAAATACTCAGTTACTAGGGTTAAGTATAACATTCTTTAATTGTTTATCAGAAATGAAACATGCTTTATTGGCTCAATGTTGAGGTATCTTACAAAGTATGTGCTACAAATTCACAGTGACAGGCCTATAAGCTGTTAAGTCTTCATACTTAACCTGTATGAAAACATGCTACCAGACAGAGAAAACTAAAGATCAAGATAAAACAGGTAGAGTGAAAAATTAAGTAATTTGCATCTTTTGTGAATACAGACATAAAATGAAGTGTGGTCAATAAATCTCATTTTCAGTGCCATTTAATTTGAAACAAAAATATTTTCCCTGTTCAACAACAACACACTTAGGGAGACATTAACAATATAAGAAACAGATTTATCCATTCAAGTTGCTATTATTTACTATATTTAAGTCAAAGTCACTAAACTTGAATACTCTTATTTTTTAAATGTAGAATTGTAGATAGTGTGAGATTTTTCATCAATAATAAAGATTATCTTTATTCTTTATAACGGTGGCATGTTTCTGGCAGTAGATCCCTTAACTGCAGTTTAGTTGCAGATTTGTGAATTATCCTTCCCCTTTGTAATGAAACGATTTACTAAAGGTTTAAGGCAGAAATCCAGATTTTCAAATGTGGTTTCAGTTTTTCATTGGAAATAAATTAGATTCTCTTTTGGACTGGAGCATAGATACATAGATACATATATACATAGGTATAGACATAGATACAGATATCTCAGAAATATGACAGTAAAAGAAACCTCTGTGACATGTATCTCGAGAGGCAGTGCAGCATATTTAGGTTGAGTGCGGCCTTGGGAATTTGACTGAACCCTAGCTACACTGTCTTAGGAAAGTTGCTTAACTTTGTGCTTTGCTTTCCTGATTCTAAATGGAGATAATCCTAGGGTTGGTGTGAGCAGCTCTATGTAGCTTTCAGGAAGCTAGGTTCTTCTGCACTCTGAGAGCTAGCTTTATTTTACCCTCTTAGCAATACCAGCAGCTGTTGAATAGTGGTCTCTCTGTAGAAGTCTGATGACTTAAAGGTCTTTGCCAGAGCTCCTGCTTATGAACAGCACCCAGAGGCAAGAAGCAAATGTAGCTAGAACCTAATGAGCAAGGGGGCAGGAGTAGTAAATAAGGTCAGAGAAGTTGGTCCCTCAACTCAAAACAACCTTAAGGATATACCTTGTTCCTGTTTAACATATTATTATTGCTGTGCGAATGACTATTTCTCTTACTTTCTACAAATTCACTTTATAATTAGGTTCAAGATTTGCCTCTTTAATATTAGACCCTTGTCAGAGTCATTGTTTGCAAATATATTCTCCCATATGGATGGTTTCCCCTTTGCCTTGTTGGTTTCTTTTCCTGTGCAGAAGCTTTTTAGTTTGATATGGTTTCATTCATTTATTTTTGCTTTCAATTCCCTTGCCTCTGAGGTCAAATTCACAAAATCTTTTCTAAATCCAAGGTCAATAAATAAATAAATATTATATATATATATGTATATATAATATATAAATATATAAAGAATTCATACAACTCAACAATAAACAAACAATTTAACTTAAAAAATCGGCTGACAACCTGAACAGACACTTCTCCCAAAATGACATAAAATGGCTAACAAACATAGGAAATGGTGCCCAACTTCACTGGCTAGTAAAGAAATACAAATCGAAATTACAATGAGATTCCATCTCATACCTGTTAGAATGGCTGTCATCAACAGGACAAGTAATAACAAGTGTTGGAGAGGTTGTGGGCAAAAGAAACTCCCATACACTGTTGGTGGGACTGCAAATTGGTACAGCCACTATGGAAAACAGTATGAAGATTACTCAAAAACCTAAGAATTAATCTACCATATGATCCAGCAATCCTTCTACTGGATATTTACCACAAAGACTTGAAAACAAACATCTGAAAAGATATCTACACACCAATGTTCATAGCAACATTATTCATAGTGGCCAGGACATGGAAGCAACCAAAGTGTCCTACAATAGATTTCTGGATAAAGAAGCTGTGCTACACATATACAATGGAATATTACTCAACCAAAAGAAGAAAGGAGATAATGCCATTTGTGACAACATGGATGGAACTTGAGATAATCATGATAAGCAAAATAAGCCAGACAGAAAAGGTCGAAAACCATATGATATCACTTTTATGTGGGATATAAACCGAAAAGCAACAAATGAACAAGACAAACAAACAAAGACTCATGGATATGGACAATAGACTAGTGGTTACCAGAGGGAATGGGAGTAGTTGTGGTAAAAGGGATCGCATATGCAGTGACAGAAAGAAATCTTAACTATGGGAAGTGAACACACAATGTAAATATATATATATGCATACCTTACTGTTAAAATGTATAGTTGACTACGGCCATGCCACCCTGAATAAGCCTGATCCCTCTGATCTTGGAAGCTGAGTAAGGTCAGGCCTGGTTAGTTCTTGAATGGGAGACCACCTAGGAAGACGAGATGCTGAAGGCATAAAATATAAAAAAATTTTTTAAAAAGAATTGTAAGCTGACAAGTTCCTTACAATCTCTGAGGTCAACCAAGTGTTGCTTTGCCTAAAACAAACAAACAAACAAACAAATAAAATGTATAGCTGAAACTTACTGGATTTCATTAACCAATGTCACCATAAAATAATAATAATAAATTTTTAAAAAAGAGGAGAGGTGGTACATATATACAATGGAATATTATGCAGCCACAAGAAAATATGAAATACTGTCATTTGAGACAATATGGATGGATTTGGAGATTATCATGCTAAGTGAAATAAGTCAGACAAAAAGTTGAGAACCATATGAGTTCACTCACATGTGAGTTATAAAACTGAAAAAAACAAAAAGCATAACAAACAAAAAGAGTCATGGACATAGTGGATTAGTGGTTACCAGAAGGAAGGTGGTGGGGGAGAGGTAGAGAGGCATAAAAGGTGTTAAATATTTGGTGACAAAAGGAAATATATCTTTGGGTAGTGAACATACAATTCAATATGACATACTGTTATACTGTTAAATTGTACACTTGAAACTTACTTGACTTCATTAATGCCACCCCAATAATTTTTAATAAAAAATATTTTCCTTCTTAAGAAATATGTTTTGACTTGTTCATTATTTGTATATATAATTATAATGTATGATTCCTGATACATACCAACTTATTTTCATTGACTATTACAGTCATGTGCTATATAACAACATTTCAGCCAATGATGGGCCTCATGTGTGACAGTGGTCCCATAAGATTACAATGAAGCCAAAAAATTCTTATCGCCAAGTGATGTTGTAGCTGTCCCAACATAGTAGAGCAACTCATTACTAACATGTTTGTATAAATGCTGATATAAACAAACCTATTGTACTGCCAGTCATACAAAAGTATGGCATATACAATTATATGTCACAAATAATGATTGATAATGATAACAAATTACTATATTGTTGGTTTATATAGTTATCATACTATCATTATTGTAGCGTTTACTCTTTCCACTTATAGAAGAATGTTTTGCTATAAAACAATATACCATGTTATACCAGCAGTAGCCTCATATGTGGCTTGTTTATCTCATCTGTTGATTGCATCATTTTCTCTTGTGCTTGATTTAATCTCATGTTGTTTTGTACAGTAACATGCTGTACAGATTTGTAGCCTAGGAGCAATAGGCTGTACCACATAGCCTAGGTGTGTAGTAGGGTATGCCATCTAGGTTTGTTTAAGTGCTCTTTTTGATGTTTGCATGATGAAATTGACTAACGATGCCTTTCTCAGAACATATGCCACCATTAAGCAGCACGTGACTGTACTTTTATTCTTAAATATAGATAAATAAAACTTTAAAGAAACTGGCTTCTTTAATAGGATTGTAAGTCCTCTGAGAACAAAATCTTTGCTTTTTCTTTCTCTCTTTGTCCCCAACTTCAGAGTAGTGTATCGCACAGAATGTGAAAGTCAATTGTTTGTTAAATGATGCTATGTAGCTTTTACTATCAACCAATAAAAAGGATGTATTATATTTTCATTCCCTTACTCCATTCCTTGCTTTCATTCTCCCTAGAGAATTTTATTTCTGTATTCTGAAACCAGTGAACACCTGATATTCTTCAGTTGCTTCTATTTCCTCAGGAAATTTTAATTTTTACTGATTTTTTTTTCAGTTTGTTTTTAGCATGGAAAAGAGCTATTCTGAGAAACAGAACTTCAAATTTTACTGGACATCAACATTTTTGTATGAAAGAAACATTCTTAAAAATTAAATATTGTGTGTTCACCCAAAGTCAAATTCCTTCCATCGCCATATAATTTTATTAACCAATGCCACACTAATAAATTTAATTAAAAAATTAAATAGTATTTGTCACATCATTTAAGGAATTTTACATAAATGTTTTAATAAAACACCTAGCAATAGACTTATTTCACTGGGGCTTAATATAGATTATTTGAAATGTTTTGTCCATATACTCAGTTATCAATTCATGAAACTATATTTAAATGAAAATTTGTGTCTGGAGGGAAACTTAGTAACTAACTGGAGTTGTTGTCTTACAGCTGTTAGAAACCCTCAGCTGTTTGCACTTTCCAGTTTCTTTCTATCCAGGGAAAGAGAGTGAGCCACTCTTGGGTCAGGGCCTGAGAGAGCAACACTATTTTACATTTCATTATGCTGGCTATTTTTTAGCAGGGTTGTTAAATGCTAGCTGCCTGACTTTGCTGCTCTGGACTGACCAAATTAATTATTGGTATTCTGCAGCTGTTCAAGAACATTTTGTAGGCAGCATATTAAGAAGTATGGATTCCTGTTAGTTTCCCAACAATTCATGACCAAATAAGATGTGCATAAAAATTTAAATAAAAATTTAACACACAAGAAATGAAATCATTGAATTTTATTTTCTAGGATTACTGAAATATTAAATATAACAGGCAAAAAAATAAAAATCTTTATTTATTGAACATACCAGAAATCTTTGAGCTATTTTATTGTAATTATCAGGATTAATTGAACCTGTCAATTTATTTTAAATATGACACTAAATTCCTGAAATAACATTTCTTCATTAAAATAAGTATTTTTTAAATAAAAAAAATTCTTAGAACGAAGAATATTCTTATAAGAATAATTTTTGAAAATATCAGAGCTTGCTAAGCTTTTGGAAATATGTAAAAATGTTCTATTTAATCAATTGTAGTGATGGAGAGTTGGAGATCTAAGGTTAGAAATAGTGTGGGGCCAGATTTTGACAGTCTTCAAATACAAGATATGACATGTGGGGTTTATCTCATGATCCACAGGGATGCTTGGAAGGTTCTAAAACGGAATAGTAGCAGGAGGAAGTAAAAGGCAAAACATTAGGAAATGTTTGTTTAAAGTATGCAGGAGAATTAAAAGAATTGAAAATAAATACTCAGGACTAAAATCATATTAAGAAATAAATGAAACAATTAAGTGTATTTCCTTTTTAGGAATAGTGCTCTTCTATTGACATCCATGACACTGAACTTTTTTGGTTTCAAATCTACCCCGTTTTCTTTACTGTGTACCTCCCCCACACACGTGTAGAAGTTCCACATTAGTTATCTGCTCTCTGCTTTCTACCCCTTCCCTCCATGTCTTTTCACCTCTTTTCTTCCCTCTCTGTCCCTGCCCCTTAACCTTTGCTGCTTTGCCCTTACCTTCCAGTTACTTCCACTCTCTCTCTCTCCTCTCTACTTCTTTCCCTTTCCTCCCTTTCTCCCTCCCTCTTCCCCATTTCCCTTTCTCTGTCTCAGGATATCTATTATCTATATCTATCTACACCTATATATCTATATCTATATCTATCTAATCTATATCTAATATATACCTACTTATATAATCTATCTATATTTATATCTATACCAAGATATCTATATATATCTAGATATAGATATACATATATATCTGCATCTATATCATGTTTTCTTCATAAATATTTACTAGTATCATATCTCCAAGTATCATCTTTCAGTGAATGACTACTCAATATATAGCACTAGGTCCTTAGAAATTCACATTTTCTGTCTCTCAAAATATAAATTGCAATTCCTCAAATCAAAAAAAAAATAGAATACAGTAATAAATAAACTCTCTTAAAAAAGGTGAAATCTCCCTCTGATATCTGTCTGGCTTACTATGTAACATTAATAAGGTTAATAGATTGTGAATCTTAGATGCCTCATCTATAAAACGAAGAAAATAATAATGCTTATTTCCAAGGGTTTGTTATAATTCAATTAGATTATTAATATAAAGTGCATAATCCTCTATTATATAAAGTAAGTTCTCATAAAGATTGCTCTTTCATTATTTTATTCTTTTGCAAATAAAATAGAGGACTATCTACAGTTTCTATGGTCTCTAGTCTCTGCCTCAAGAATTATAGCTTAGACTCATGTTAGGTTTTAATTATAAATTGCTCAGATACTACCACTTCCTACTTAGAAATACTTTAAAATAAAGGGGAAACTTAACACTAGGCATATCATTTCCATGATTTGAGCCTAATATTAGTTTTCCTCTGTGAAATGATGAAAATAATTACTGACTTTATTAAGGCTTTTATTAAGTGTCAAAAGAAATGGCATATTTGAAAACATACACATTTAATTTTAACAAATAAGGTATTGCTCAGACTAAAGATATGTAGGAAGATTGAGATAATGTGACTTAAATAAATTTTCCCTGATCAAGAAATTCTGAAGTTTAAACTTTATTTCTAGACATCAACTTTGGATGGGATATAGACCTACCATATTTTTTTCTATTGTTTTCAGAGTTGAGGGAAGAGTATTCAAAATACTCTTGCTTTTTATTAACTAATTGTTATCTACATTTTATTAGGTACTTAACCCAAAGTAATTCTAAGTGATATGAATAAAAATATATATATAAGCTTTAGTTTAATACCAAATAAGTATAAATAACTCATGAAAATCCTATCTATAACACGACCTTTGGTTAAGACCTCTTTGTCTCATGGTCTCGTTGACTGTTTGAGCTGTATTGTATCATAGAGATCAATTAGCTCAACTCTCTTATTTTATTATCAGAGAAATAAAAATTGGAGACCCAGGAAAGGTGAATACCTTGACCCAAACCACTAAAGTATAAAGTGTCAGAAGCGGAAATGGACATCAGGTCTCTTAACCCATTTTCAGGTGCTGTTTTTGTAATAGTATGCCATGATAAGATTCATTTTTTTCAAAAATTAACCAAATTAATTTTTTGAAGTTCTGTTAATGATCATTGAAGTTAGATAATTATTTTTGTGAAATATTATTATGTTAGTTTAAATAATTCTTCAGGAATATCTAAATCACTTTACTCATGTAGGCTTAGTTTGGGGTACATTCATGCAGTGTCTTAACAGAGCCTTATTCTAGATAGTTTCAATTTATTTATATTCTGATCTAATTTAAATAATGTTATGAAAATTACTTAATGGCATCTTCTGTTTACATAATGCAAATATTAAATCACTTTTGTAGTGAGCCATTTAATACAATACTTTTGTTATCCAGAAAATATTGCAATCTTTCATATCTTAAAGTACTTACTATTTTTAATACCAAGGCAGCACTTACGTCAATTTACATAGTTTCATTTACATATGCAGTCTCTGAAATATAGGATGTTGATATTTTAAAAGATAAGTATTGCAGCTATCTTATGAATTTAATTATATTGCTGAGATAAGAGCTTATTTTTTTAGCATAGAAACTCTTCTGAATGAAAGCTAAAACTAAGAATCACATCAAAATATTACATAATTTTTATTTTCATCTTTATTTTTGAACTACTAAGTATAAATAATATACATTAATGAGAGGTACGTCTGCTGCGCTACACTTTTGAAGTAATTACTATGATAGCTTTTCTTCGCTTAATTTGTAGTCATAAAATACCTCATTTGTTTGAAATCATCACAAAGTAAGGTGTTACCAGCGAAATGTAGTTTCTTTAACTTGAACATTAAATGATACCTGCTTATAAAATTTAAGCTTGAAATTTGTTCTTTATTATCGCAATGTTCAAAACATTGGAGAATATATATATGAATTATTATCCATAACATCAGACATTACAATACTACATTTGGGTCTTCATATATACTCTTTCAAGAGCTATTAGAGTACAAAGCATTATTTATTCTAATGCAAAAACAACTATTTGTTGTTTTTTTTTAATTTATATTTTAATGTGGGCTTTTAGATTTGATTTAATATTATTTTAGACAGCTAAAAGTTTGCCTTGACCTCTTTCATCTCATCTTCATATTGCTGCCTCAAATGTTAAAAGTTTTAAAAATCAACTCATCAAAATTTGAAATTATAAGTGAATTAATAATTTTAAAAAATATATTAATCCTTGGTAATGGCTTGTGAGACTCAACCAGAACATAGATATAAAATGTGTTAATTTAATTTTATGATTTTTTGATCTCTCCTTAATAATTATTCAATTTAAAAAATACATTAGAGTTATTAGAGTTATGGTCAATTTTCTAATTAAAAGCCACTCAGCTCTTTCCTCTTTACTGGCAATAGCTCTGGTTTTGTTTAGTTATTTGCCATCTGCAGATCCATGTGCTCAGGAAAATCTTCTCACTGGAAGGATTGGATTAGTAGTGGTCAAGTTCGCATGTACATATGACCCAAACAGCTGATGGAAAAAGTCTGCTGGAGGTCATCTGCAAAAAAGTTGTTATTGATAAACTAGGTACACGTGGAAGGAAATGAAGTCATCTTTGCTGGATATTGATTGTAGTTTCTGCTCGTGACAACTAGACCTGCCTCAGCCATTTTGCAACCATAAGAAATAGATCACCAATATTCTAAGAATGGGGGGGCAGCAAGTTGTAAATACCTTGAATTCATGATGGCAGGAGTGAGCTGAAGTTTATTTATAGTTATCTAGTAACAGTAAATATTCTTTCCGATACGAAGGGCAAGATTGTGTTTGAGATACTTGAAATTACTCTATAAGTGGATTCTTGAAAAACCATATGCTGCTGGAGTTGGTACTAATATTCAAGAGTAAATAGAATATGTCCTTGTCCTTCAAGTACAATCCTTCATTCCCACACGCCCTTTTTCTCTTCTATTTCCTGGCTACACTTCTAAGAATTGAATAATGAGAAACAATATATGCAACATCGAACAGACTCGAGGACTGCAGTTCTGGTGTAGAATGTTCTTATCCTTTAATTTTGTGACTCCTTTAGGAATGCTGTGTCATTAGTATTTAAATCACTTCATAAATATTTCACTTTAAATACCATTGTAATGTCTTGTGTATGCCTTAATTTGTGTCTAACATAATGGTTTTGTATAGTGAGACAATTTCATCAGGGCACTTATACTATTAAAAAGAGATTTAATGGAACACTTTATCTTTACTTTGAGCTGACCATGAAACAGAAAGCAAAGACTATTTAATTCCTGCAGAAATAGCTTTTTGTATTTAAATACTTTGTTTTTTAAAAGAAAAATCAACATATGCATGTCTTACAATACATATTCAGGAAAATTGTAGATACTGCAGCTTAGGTGGAAGAGGAAAGCAGAGAGAAGCAGGAAATAAACCCATCAAAGTCATGAGATAACCTTGTATGGGAAGATTAAAGAAAAAGGTGGCAAAAGTGTGGCAAATTTCTTAGTCTTATTTAATCTTTATATTTTTACCTACTTTTCATTGTTCCTCCATTAGAGTACCATCCTAGGGTATTTAAGAATTTGAAGGCCATATGGATACATTCTACAGGAAAAGCTTCTTAAAGGTAACTATCTCCATCATTCCTTTATGCACACAATGCAAAAATTGTTTGTTTTCTTTCTCTTATGCTAAAAATGTATCTGATGAATATTAAAGAGTTTCATTCTTTCCCCAAGCATTCCATTCTTTATCTAGTTTGTTCTTACTTTAAGTGAAAGCCCTCTTGA
Source organism: Rousettus aegyptiacus (assembly GCF_014176215.1). Taxonomy (NCBI): domain Eukaryota; kingdom Metazoa; phylum Chordata; class Mammalia; order Chiroptera; family Pteropodidae; genus Rousettus; species Rousettus aegyptiacus. Next base: position 32,039,009 of record NW_023416286.1, read on the forward strand.
AATTACTTAAGAGAGGTTGTATCTTGTGCTTTGAATATTTTATAGTATCCTGACAACTGAGCAATAATTACTGACTCATTAAAAATTTCCTTTTGAAGTTTCGTTTCCTGATAACAGAGTAAAGTTATATGTTCTTCTTTGTCTTCAATCATTATATTGTTAATCATGAAAAAAGATTTTGAGATTTTAAAAATTCCATTCAAATATGGGAAAATAAAATTTGGAGGAAATATAACATTGAATTACAGACAAGAAAAAATTGAAATTTTAACTTGCAGAAAAGTTTCAAGAAAATTAAAACTATTCAGGTTTCATGTAGGTATTAGATACTCATCTTTTTAACTGTGTAGTATACAATTTTGACCTTGAAACAAAAAAGGAGCACTGTAGAGAGCTGAGCTATTGTTTTCAAGGAAAAGCCACTACTTCTTGTGAAGAAACTTATAATGTGAAGCAACATCGAAGAGAATTATGAATCACTCTAAATTTGAAGGGAAATTAGTGTCTGTCATCTAATAGCTAAATCAAAACTGAGTAATCTCTACAGGTGAGAGGAAGGTTCTCATTCTAGATTATTGTCTCTTTTGTCCTACATAACTGTCATTCTAGGAGTAGATCCTATGGAAGAGCATAGCTTTAAGCTTGTATTTTTATAAACTTGCTTAAAGGAATACAAAGGAATAGAAAAATGAAAACTTAGGAGACATTAAAACAGAATGCCCAAAAAATGTTTAGAAAGAGTCCTAGAAGGCTGGAATAGAGAGAATTAGGGGAGACAAATTCAAAAAAAAATGACTGAGGATATTTCAAAGTGAATGAAACAATCCTCATATTGTAGAACTTTAAGAAGTCCTGCCAACTATTTATAGACATAGTCCTCTAAAATATTGGGAAGAGAGAAAAAGAAAAATTTCAAAAAGGAGTTATTTCACAAATAATCAGACTTAGATTAACAGTAGAATTTCCCAAGGCAACAGTAAATATCGGAAGACAAGGGAACGAAATCACGTTATATCTTATTATAAAAACTTCAGCAAGATCAAAACAACCATGTTTACCTGCAAGTATAGACAGATTACAGCTTATTAAGTACCCCAGATCATACGGTAGTCTTCAAACACTTTGCATTGTGAGCTGACTTCGCTCGCCACTACATTTCTTTCAATACCAGAATAAAATCATCAAAGTTGTTACTTCTTTCATAGAATGACCATTTATCATATGGAAGAACATCATGTGAATTTTGACTCCAATGTTCCTCAATTTATAATGGGGTTACATCTTGACAAACCCATCATCAGTTCAAGATATCCCAAATTGAAAATGCATTTAATTGATGTCGACAAATTCACTGCATCATGGATTCGTTTCTCTTTTTTTTTTGTAGTTTATTTTTTATTTATTTTAATTAATAATTAATTATTTTAATTGAAAAAATGATTTAAACATTTTCACCCATTTACTTAATCTTCACGCCCTACCCTGTGGTAACCACTAGTCTATAGTCCATGTTCATGAGTCTCTGATTGTTTGTCCTGTCCATTTGTTACTTTTAGGTTTATATCCCACATATAACTGATACCATGTGATTTTCAACTTTTTCTGTCTGGCTTATTTCGCTTAGTATGATTATTTCAAGGTCCATCCATGTTGTCGCAATGGCAGTATGTTCATTTGTTGCTTTTCGGTTTATATCCCACATAAAAGTGATATCATATGGTTTTCAACCTTTTCTGTCTGGCTTATTTCGCTTATCATGATTATCTCAAGGTCCATCCATGTTGTCACAAATGGCATTATCTCCTTTCTTCTTTTGGTTGAGTAATATTCCATTGTATCTTTGTACCACAACTTCTTTAGCCAATCATCTACTATAGGATACTTAGATTGCTTCCATGTCCTGGCCGCTGTGAATAATGCTGCTGTGAACATCAGTGTGCAAGTATCTTTTCGGATATGGATTTTCAAGTCTTTGAAGTAAATACTCAGTAGAGGGATTGCTGGATTATATGGTAGATCAATTATCAGTTTGTTGAGGACCTCCATACTGTATTCCATAGTGACTGTGCCAATTTGCAATCCCACCAGCAGTGTATGAGGGTTCCTATTTCTCCTCACTCTCTCCAACATTTGTTATTACTTTTCCTGTTGATTATAGCTATTCTAACAGGTTTGAGAGAGTATCTCATTTGTATGTTCTCTAGAGAGAAGTGTCTGTTCAGGACCTCTGCCTATTTTTTGATTGGATTGTTTGATTTTTTGTTGTATTGAGTTGTATGAGTTCTTTGTATATTTTGGATATTAGACCCTTATTGGAGGCATTGCTTGCAAATATATTTTCCCATTTGGATTGTCAGCTCTTTATCTTGTTGATGGTTTCTTTTGCTGAACAGAAGCTTTTTAGTTTGATATAGTCCCAATCATTTATTTTAGCTTTTACTTCTCTTGCCTTTGAGGTCAAATTCATAAAATTATCTTTAATTCAAGATCCTTCAGTTTAATTCCTATGCTTTCTTCTATGCATTTGACTGTTTCAGGTCTTATATTCAGGTCCTCAATCCATTTTGAGTTCATTTTGATGCGTGGTGATAGACAATGGTCTAGTTTCATTCTTTTACAGGTGGCTTTCCAGATTTCCCAGCACCATTTATTGAAGGGCCTTTCTTTCTTCCACTGTATGCTTTGGGCATTTTTGTTGAAAACTATTTACCCATATAAATATGAGTTTACGTCTGGATTCTCAATTCTGTTCCACTAGTTTTTGTGTCTATTCTCTTCCAATACCATGTCATTTTGATTACTGCCATTTCATAGTATAATTTGAAGTCATGAAGTCAGGCAGAGTGATGCCTCCCACTTTGTTCTTTTTACTCAAGATGGCTTTATCAATTTGAGGTCTTTTGTGCTTCCATAAAAATTTTATGATTTTTTGTTCTATTTCTTTAAAAAATACCAATGAGATTTTGGTGAGGATTGCACCAAATCTATATAATGCTTTAGATAGTATGGTCATTTTAACTATGTTGATTCTTCCAATCCAAGAACACAGAATATATTTCCATTTTTTTGTATCTTCTTTGATATCTTTTAACAGGGTCTTATAGTTTAATGATAGAGGTCCTTCACATGTTTCATTAGATTTATTCCTAGGTATTTTATTCTTTTCATTGTAATTGCAAAAAGAATTTTTATTTTCACTTCTTTTTCTGACACTTCGGTATTAAGCGTACAGGAATGCTATGGATTTTTGATCATTGATTTTGTATCCAGAGACTTTACTGTATTTGCTTATTGTTTCTAGTAGTGTTCTTGTGGAGTTTTTAGAGTTTTCTATATAGAGAATCATGTCATCTGCAAATAGTGACAGTTTGAATTCTTTGTTTCGTATTTGGATGACTTTTATATATTTCTTTTGGCCTGATTACACTTGCTAGGATGTCCAATGTTATATTGAATAACAGTGACGATAGTGGACAGCTTTGCCTTTTTCCTGATCTTAGAGGGAAGGATTTTAGTTTTTCATCATTAAGTGTAATGTAGTCTGAGGGCATGTCATATATAGCCTTTATTATATTGAGATATTTTCCTCCTATACTGATTTTATTAAGTGTTTTGAACATAAATGGGTTCTGTATCTTGTTGAAGGCTTTTTTTCTTTTTGCATCTATCGATATGATCATATTATTCTTATTTTTTTAATTCGTTTATGTGGTGTATCACTTTAATCAATTTGCATATGTTGAACCATCCCTGTGCCCCTGGGATGAAGCCCACTTGATCATGGTGTATAATCTTTTTAATATGTTGCTCTATTTCGTTCACTAGTATCTTATGCAGGATTTTTGTATCTGTGTTCATGAGAGATATTGTTCTGTAGTTTTCTTTTTGTGTGCTATCCTTACCAGGTTTTCGTATCAGAATAATATTGGCCTCATCAAATGAATTGGGAAGTATTGCCTCCTCTTCTACTTTTTGGAAGTGTTTGAGGAGAATAGATATGAAATCTTCTTTGAATATTTGGTAGAATTCACTGGTGAAGTCATCTGGTCCTGGACTTTTACGTTTTGGTAGGTTTTTGATGATTATTTCAATTTCCATACTGCTGATCGGTTTATTGAGATTTTCCAGTTCTTGCTTCAGTCTAGGAAGATTGTATTTTTCTAAGTACACGTCCATTTCTTCTAGGTTTTTAAATTTGGTGTTATATACTTTTTCATAGTATTCTTATATGATCCTTTGTATTTCTGCAGTGTTTGTTGTAATTTCTTCTCTTTCATTTCTGATTTTGTTTATATTTGTGTCCTTTCTCTTTTTTCTCTTTTTTAGTCAGTGGTTTGTCAATTTTATTAACCTTCTCAAAGAACCACCTCTTTGTTGCATTTATTTTTTGCATTGTTTTTTTTTTCCCAATTTCATTTATTTCTGCTCAATTTTGATTATTCTTTTTTCTTCTGCTGTCTTTAGGCTTCTTATTTGGGCTCATTCTTGTTTTTGGAGGTAGGCCCGTAATGATATTAACTTTCCTCTTATGACTGCTTTTGCCATGTCCCAAAAGTTTTGATATGTTGTACTACCATTATCATTCATTTCTATGTATCTCTTATCTCTCTTTTTATTTCTTCTCTGACCCCATTATTCTTCAGTAGTAAATTGTTAAATCTCCATGTATTTGTGATTCTTCCCATTTTCTTTTTACTATTGATCTCTAGTTTCAAAGCATTATGGTCAGAGAACATGGTTGGTACGATTTAACCTTCTTATATTTGTTGAGGCTATCTCTATGTTCCAATATATGGTCAATTCTTGAGAATATTCTAAGCAGCTAAGAAGAATGTATAAGCAGCTGTTTTGGAATGAAAAGCTCTGTATATGTCAATTATGTCCAATGGTCTAATGTATCATTTAAGAATGCTATTTTGTTATTGACTTTCCAGTTGGATGATCTGTCCATATCTGACAGTGGGGTGTTTAGGTCCCCTACTTTGATAGTTTTTGGCCTGTTTCTCCCTTTAGTTCAGTTAGTAATTGCTTTACATATTTTGGGGTTCCCTGATTGGGAGCATAGATATTAATGTGTTATGTCTTCTTGGTGCATGATTCACTTTATCATTAAGAAGTGTCCCTCAGTATGTTTCTTTACCTTTCTTATTTTGAGGTCTATGTCATCTGATATTAATACTGCTACTCCCGCTTTTCTATGAATGTCATCTGCTTAGAATATCATTTTCTATCCTTTTGAGTCTATATTTGTCTTTGGAGTTGAGATGTGTCTCTTGGAGGCAGCATATGGTTGGGTTTTATTTTTTTGATTCATTCTGTAACTCTGTGCCTTTTTATTGGTGAGTTCAGTTTACTTACATGTAGGGTGGTTATTGAAATATGATGTCTTCTTACAGCCACTTTATCTTTTGTTTTCTGGTAGCTCAGTGTTTCCATTGCTTCCTTGTTCTTATGTTTCAAGAATAGATGAAATAGATGAAATTAAATTACTTTATAAAAAGACAAAGGAAATTTACTTCAAATAAAACAAAGTTGGAAAATAGTAATAAAGGGTTTGGGAAGAAAAGGAGCGATCTTGTAAGAAAAGTTTGAGAAGAAATATTGACACTTTGGCAAAAATAACGATAATGGTGAACATACAATGAAGTGGACTCGCTATGCTGAAAAAATGCAGTACTTACCACAGGGGCTGGTAATCAGAATTAAAGAATTTTAAGGTTTGTATTATTTTTTTTCAAGGAGACAAAAGATAAAATTAGTTTTTTTAAGTTAAAATTAAAAAACAATTTAAAGGTAGTCAACGAGGAATAGAAACATAACACCAAATGTCTAAATTAAGAAGGATAGAGAAAAATGTGAGGAGATCCTAAAGATTAACCAAATTTAAGGAAGGTCAGAGAGAAGAGAAATGAATAAGAGGAAAAGCAGGGTTAAAGGAAAGCATAAATAATGGGTGGTAGCAACAAATCCAAATATATCAATAATGACAGAAAACCACTAGTTAAAAAATAGATTGTAGGTTTGAATTTTTCTCCAAGTCAAACTATATACCACTATAAGAACACGTAGAGATTGAAATTTAAATATTAGAGGACAAAGTGTTGTACTAACATAGGAAAGGAAGGAACTTTAAATTAAAAATCATTAATAGAGGTAATGATGTTCACTACAAAATGATAATAAAAAATTACCAGGAAGATTCTACAATTTTAAATTGGAAAACACCTAATAAAATACTTATTTTACAGAATTACAAGTAGAAATTGATAAATTTATATTATAGTAGAAAACATTACAATTACACTACCTTCTAAGCATCAAGAATATAGCAAAGCTTTGTGGAATAGAAAATTCTACATTATTCTTGAAGCATTATAGAGTCCAATAAAAGCTATATCCCTACCCCTGAATTTGAATATTCCATTGACATTTTTGAAATTCAGGTGTCTCATTTTTAAAATGATTTACTTGCACTACATTTTTTTCTGAGCTTAAACAAATATTACATATTGTACTACTTTAGAAGTTATATTCACGACTTCTGTTTTCAGGAAGATAGAGTAGACACACTTTGTCTTATTCTATTAAGTATAACTAAAACCTTTGGGCATTACATGTAAAACATTATATTTAAGAAGACTCTAAAAGGTGCATAGTAGAAAGCAGACCAGCCAGGCACTTCAGGACACAAAGAATGATGTGATGGTGACTCTCAGGCTTTCATCTACCCCAGGGTGTGCAGGAGAAGGCAACAACCTAGAAATCCCAATGGGTACAAACAACATAGGCCCCAACAGAAGACTGCTATGTCTAACAAGATAACTAGGAAAGAGGAGGATAACCATACAGAAAACATTTAGCAAATACTGCTCTACTACCCCAGAAAAAAAAATGTAGCCCCATTCACATGTACAATGGCAAAGTCTGCCAGGGTGTAATGAGATGACCCAAAGGATGTTATCAGAGAAGGCTGAGTAGACAACTGGGATTTTCACTCTTTCCAGGAAATAACAAGGCACTTCTTTCAACAATATCAGTGGAGACAACATGGAGGGGCTGGACTTAACCCCTGACCTCGCAGAAGTGGGATGTCTAATATTTGAGAAGGCCTAGTGAAGAGTCAAGACCTATATCAGTGACCAAGGCAACTCCTGACCCCATAATGTCAGGAGAGGCCATGTGGTAAACAGTAATATGGTGCTTCTACTCCTCCCAGTAGAGTGGTATCAAAAGAAGCCTAGAGGAAAACTAGAATTCCCACCCCTACCTGGCATGTCAATGACCTTTACATTTTAGAGCCCACTCCCTCTTTTTGAAGGGCTTGATAATTATAATTAAAAGTGGGGTCTTTGCAGCAACATAATAATTAATTAATTTAAAGACATTTTTAAACTAAATACATTCTTTTAGCCTGGGCTCCTTGTATGTAATCACTTAGCGCTTTTACTAATCGATCCTGAAGTTCTTTCTTAGATATAACCTTCACATGTCTTATTTATTTATTTATTTATTTACTTACTTACTTACTTACTTACTTACTTATTTATTTTATCTCATTCCTTCTTATTCCAATGCCTCTTTCTTCAAATCCGTTGTGTTTCTGTGGTAGGTCTTGATCACCTCATTTGATGAGAAGTGTTAACAGTTCAAAGGCTTTTAAAATTTTATTTTCAATTGTTTGAATAGCTACATCTGATTTTCTAACACTGGCAAGTCATAGATTTATAGGAGCTTTGTATTCTCTTTTCTTCTTATAAATCATTTGATTTCTTTTTGAACTCATCTCTTTCTTGTCATATTTTTCCAAAATAGTAAATATCAACTTACACATATTAACTATGGCATTGTTTTTCAATCTTGTATCTTACAGCTTCCAGCAGAGGCATATAATCATGCAATTAAAGTCAACAATTTTACTAAAATTTTTGCTGATGTAACATAGGTTTTCCAGAATTCAGTATGAAATTCTTTATCACTTACTATCTGAACACTAAGTCAATGACACAAAATTTGTTATCACAGAACCCAATTTCTAGATAAAAATTTCTGTTTTATTTAGAGTAGGCTAAGCTATTCTATGAAAATAAAGAAACCTCAATATCTCAGTGATGTCATGCCCTGCTTAATGATGGGGACATGTTCTAAGAAATGCATTGGTAGTTAATTTGAGCACTATACAAATACTTACACAAACCTAGATGATGTAGTCTGCTACACACTTAGACAGTAAGGAAGTCTGTTGCTCCTATGCTACAAACTTTATACCATGTTACTATTCTGATTACTGTAGGCAATTATAATACAATAGTATTTGTGTATCTAAACATATTTAAATATAGAAAAGTACAGTAAAAATATGATATAAAAGATGAAGCATGGTACACCTGTATATGGTACTTATCATGAATGGAGCTTGTAGCAGTAGAAATTGCTCTGGGTAAACCCGTGAGTGAGTAGTGAATGAATGTGAAGGCCTAGGACATGACTGTTCACTGCTGGAGACTTTATAAACACTGTACACTTAGGCTACACTAGATTTATAAAACAAGAGATTAAATCAAGCATAAGAGAAAACGATATAATCAAGAGACGCTGAAAACCGAAGATGTTTACGGCTTCTGCTGGCATAACATGGCATACTGTTTCAAAGGAAACTGTTTTATAAGTAGAATATACTCTAAAATAATGAGAGTAGTGTGGTAAATATGTAAACCAGTAACATAGTCATTTATTATCATTTTCAAGTATTATGTATTGCACATAATCGTATGTACTATATACTTTTTTAAATGTTGGTAGTGCAGGTTTTCATACAACAGCTGCCGCACAAACATGTGAGTAATGTGTTATCTTATAACATGACAATGGCTATGATGTCACTATGTGACAGGAATCTTTTATTTTCATTATAATCTAATGGAACAACACTGGTATATGAGGACTGTCATTGTGTGGCACATGATTGTACTTTAACACAATAAAGTTTATTTCTGCTTCAACAAATGCAGATGTTCTTGTTTGTATAGGTATTCTGGATGCTTCTCTTCCATGTAGTACCTCAGAGACAGAGACTCTTTCCATCGTATCCACTTTTCCTCACAGTCTTAGAGACCCACCCTGGATGCCTGATATTCAATTTGACAATGATCAGAAGTAGGAGGGCATGTTCATGGGCATTTCTGTGATGAGGCCAGAAAATGGCATTTATTAATTCAAATATTCCAGACTGGTCCATGGTCCCACCAGGATATAAGTGGGTCTTCCTTGCTAATATAGTTTCCAAGTGTATTTAAGGGTATTTTTTTTTATTAGATGATTGAGCAAGTATGAATTAAATCAAAACTATATTTTATAGTCTTTAAAATAAATTATTTCTCTAAAATACACTAGATAAGATAGTACATTTTCCTTAAAACATAAAAAAAATATTAACAACACATATAAAATTACAGCCTTTGACACTATGTTAATTAAGAGTAAATAGACTTACCTGAGATACATTGATCTTGGTTAATACTCCAAAAGGCAGTCAATCACATCAAAAAATTTCCTTTTGGGGTTAAAAACATGCAGAAAACTTTTTCCCACTAAATTTAAAGCTGATACTTTTCAAAAATATTTACACTGTGTCTAGAACTTAAAAAAATGAAATACTCAGTAGGTGTAACACCTATGACTATAATTGCCTTTTATTTCTCATCAGAGACATTTTGACATTCTTATTCATATGCCCCAAATGTCAAAACCAAAACCTAAAATTATTTCAGAATCATTTGCTTTTATAAGATTAGTATTAAGACTTTGCACACATAGGATAAGCATTGAAATAATGTTATTATAAGATATGAATCTTAAATACTAATTGTTTTATAATGTATCAAAAGAGTTCATGCTTCTTGTAATTACTTTTTAAAGTCCCCATATGGGAAAAGAATGAAGGAAAGAAATCTTTTGTATTTTATTCTAAAGATTCTTACCCTGTTCTACCAGTGTTGGTTTTTACCCACCATTTTATGTACTTAACGGCATGAGGTTAGCTTGACTTACATTTCAAAAGTAGGAACCTTTTCTGTTTTAGCTCAGTGCTAGTTGTGGGCTGACTGCCTGCTGCTTCCCAACTACGTACTAGAATTTTGCAGTTTAATTGCCACTTGCACAGTGGTATTGTACATAAACACAGCAGCTGTTACTATATGTTGGAAGTGGCTCAGAAAAATCTATGGACACTGTTCAGCTTTGACTAAAAAGCCCCAATTTTAGACCCAGCTGCATTACTCTAACAGCTTGGCACTCACTATAAAACCTTAACAAAAATAATTCAACACATTGGAAGTCTACTTACAATATGTTTGAGACCACACTAGAGAAAATTGCATGGAGCCATGTGGTCTAGTGGTAAAACTTTCCAGAAATAAAGATCATCTTTCCCTTTTTATCTAGTCACAGAGGTCCTTATATTTTCTTCCTTAGTATTCTGTATTGCTAGAGATAGCCACTAGAGATAAGAAAGCTAATATGAAACTTGGATATCTTCCTGTTACCAGGTAGATATTGTGTTCTTTTTGGTTAAACCAATTAAAAATGTGAAACCAAAGGGGAAATGCAGAGACACCTTGACAGAAGACCTTTGCTGAAGCAGCTTGCAGATTTTAATGAACACTCTGTTATGTGAAAGAGGTGCACTGATGTCACATTTAGATGTAGTCATGAAAAAAAACTCTTCTTAGTTTGTGTGTAAGTGTCTCTACTTAAATATATTAAAGCAGATAATTTTTTCTTATTTCACATACACGGGAAATGCAAGACATTTCAATAAAAGAAGAAATCAAGACAATTTCACTGCTGTGATATTTATCCTTTCCTTATGCAGGATTTTCTGTATTTCAGTATTTAGAAGTCCAAGTATATTCTGCAAAGAATAAAGTTTCCCATGAAAATTTGAAGCTAAACACTATAGGTCCACTATGGAATATTATTGTTATCTTGATATCATATGTTTTTGACTTTGGTAAATTTTAGAATTCCCAACCTTGCCAAGTAAGATCTTGAAATAAAGTCAATTAAAAACATGACACTATTTTCTAATTCTTATGTGAAACTAGGCTATCAAAGAACAATGAAACATTGCCAATAGATAGTTCTGTCAATTTTGGTGTTTTAGATACCTAAATGAGCGAGACTATTAAGTTCTAAGGATTAAGGGATTCCTTCAGAGTACAGTAGATCCAAATCTAGTGACTAATTTCTAGCACTTAAAGAAATAATTCAAACTATTTATTTTCTCTCAGTGTTATAAATATCAAGAGGATTTTGGTACACTTAGTTCAGAATTACATTAAGGGATTTATCTGAGGTACATATTCTTCAATAGCAACCTAAGTTTAAAATGTTTTCAAAGCTTTTATTAAATCAATAGAAGTATCTCTCTTAGTTTTAACCTAATTGACTCAAACAACTATAGTCTAATATTATAAGAAATGGCTAACTAGGTTCTAAATTTATAAAGTTGAATGCAATAGAAGTATATTTAATTTAATTAGATGCTATATATTTTAATTATATATATAATTTAAATTTATATAGTAATTTATATATTTATTTATATCTTTAATTATATATATAATTTTAATTTATAATTAAATGCTATATATTTTTAAAAGTATATCAAATTAAATATTAGTCCTGTTTTCGGGATAATATTGATGCCAATATTTTAATAGTTATCAGTAGATAGTGAAATTTTAAATGCCTTTTAATTTTTTGCTTTATTTTTCTCATTTTCTATAGTTAACATGGTTAATAAAATTTTAATTTCATAAATGACTTTCCAAAAAAATTTGACTATCCCAAGATAGCAGTATTAATACTCTGTAAAGTGAAGGGTTTTTAATGACTTTATTAAATAAAAATATTTTAGTCACATTATTATATAGGCAAAAGGATAAAGGGAGAAGGTATGAACATATTCCATATAAAACATATATCCGAAAATTGATCACAGTTTAGATAATTTCTACAACAACAAAAAATACATCAACAAAAATAATGGAAAAACAAGGTTATCAAATTATACTTCTAAGTCTATAAATTCCACAAGTAAATGATTGGCTTAGGAAAGAGGCATATTGAATAACAGAATCCAATGATATTCGCTGTCGAAACTAGCTCTTATTCTTGTCTCACTTGATCTTTTATTTAAAGAGGCTTTTTATATTATTATAACTTGTGTAATCTTTTATAAACCCATAATCAGTCAGCTTTAATGCTATTATCAAAACAAACAAAAAACAGTATCTCATTGCATACAGGAATAAGCATTTATTTCTTGCTCATGCTACATGAAAGCTACAGTTCAGTCTTCCTTTGCATTTTTCTACTGGTTTGTCTGACTCAGATAGACTTGGCTTCATTTATCTTTTCATTCTAGAATAATGGATGGTGGAATGGCTATTTTGGGAGACATTTTGTTCTGATAATGGAGAGAAATGAAGACGGTCCCAGTAAAGTTACATGAGTATATTTAAAGCTTTGGTTAGACATTGCATGAGAGGTCTGCTCAAATATCATTGAACAAAGCAAGTCTGAGGAAAAAGTCAGTGGATGGATAAGAATATCCCACCTACCATGAAGCACTGATGAAGATAAAATAATTATGAACAAATAATAAGTACCACAGTACCTAGACAGCTTAGTGTGTATGGCAGGAATATTTATATTTGTTGCTTGACAGTACAGTAAATCAATAGGTTCTTGGAATTACCTCAAAATGATATATAAGGAAATCAATTTTACCATAGACTGGTTGATATAAACAAGAGTTAATTTCCTACTGCATCTCAATGTTATAAGAAAATGACATGACAAAATGGCATTATTTGGGGACCTGCTGTAACTCATTCTATTTCATTTTAAGTAACCTAGTTTTGTAAATATTCAATTCTTTAGATTTCTCTCTCCTCTCTATTTTCCAACCTAAGAGGATTTATCGATGTATGAAAGAAATAGGGGGCCTAATGACTTTTCGATACTTGGAGAAATATTGTTCTGAATTTACAAAGGTTCTTGTACTGCTTTAGAGTTTGCTAGTTTGTTTTTCTAATTGGATTCTATATGTTGCTATCTACTGAAATGTAGTAGATGAGCTAGTGAGTTCCCCCTCCAAGACTTAGACTTTTGTTATTTTCAAAGATGTGGTTTTCTATAATTTGCTGTTCCATCTTCCAGTTTAGTTCTAAATAGGCTGTACTTCCTATAGCCACTATAGCGGAATCATTTCTTCCTTTATGGAAGTGGTCCCATTCAGATTTTCTGGCTCTTATTATAGTTAAATTAAGTCATCCCCATTGGACATTTGATAATCCTAGATATTTTCCACTCTACAGTGGAAATGGGGTAGGTGCAGGACTGTGAGCCCTGTAAACCTAGTATCACTATCTTCATCTGGTGTACTCTTTTCTTCAAACCTGTCTGTTTTGAAATGCTTTTTTTGGCTTCGAATCAATAGAAAACAGTTTTTCTTCTGATACAACTACATCTTTACTGTTTTATAAAAGAGACATTATCTTTTTTCAATTCAGAAAGAGAAGCAATTGGCATGTCCTATGATCATTATTTTTATTAGGGATAGTTTTTGCCCTGTATTTAATGCTGCCTTCTGTTTTTTGGAAAATTATTAACATTTCCTTATTTTATATTCTTCCATTTCCTGTTTTCAAAGATTCTTTAATTCATCATGCTTATCCGCTTTATTTACATCTCAGTTTAATTATTAACAAATACAACCACATTCTGCATTTCACTATTTAATATTGTTCCACCTTGAATATTTCAAAATCAGTAATTTCTCTTCTAACCACAAATATTTTCAACTTCCTTCATTTTCTCTTTCTACTTTATTCTGCTAGTCTTCATTATAAACTCCAATTCTTTGAAATATATTCACTTTCTTACCCATTACTACTGCTACATTTACTCTATTTCCTCAACCATTTTGATCTTGTAGTCTGATACATCTATATATTTATACTATGGTACATTTAGTTCCCTGATACTCTTTTCTTGTCAACTTCTGCCAAACTCAACTCCAAATTTTCGTTAGGTTTAAGAAATTTGTATAAAGCTAGGAATAATGCTGAATGATTCTATTTTAAATCCCCTGCCACTGAAATTTTTCTAGGAGTTTATTTTACTAATTCAAATTCATTTATTTTTTTCTTGTCTATCAATTGTGTTTTTCTATAGTAGCTGTCTTAAAAATATTCATGATCTTCAAAAATATCCACACTTCCACAAGACATGGTGTCAGTTGGCTTTCTGACTTCTAAATATTCTCAGAAAATGGATATAAGAACTGCATGTAAATTTCTAGTTTTACCTTGAGCAAACATAGCTTATCTCTCCACTATTTTTTGCAATATGGCTCTAATGTTATTACCTAAAGGACAATGTTCTTAAGTTTTTCAAATATAAGAGATATATATTTTTCTAAACCAATTGTCAAAATACATGATTCGACAAGATGAACTTTACTCAGATAGAAATAGAAAAATATATTTTAATTCAGAATTGTCCCAGAAAGCCAGCCCTGATCATATTCCTGAACCGTTGATCATTCATAACCTTCTCCAGGACATATCGTCCAATTTCTTGAATGCCATACATGAATACAAACTTGCTAAGTGTGTCTAGACTGAGATTCTCCTGCCTGCTGAGCACAGCTGGAATATCATTTCAAGCAACAACAGCATCTTCCTCTAGTGTATCAGAATTCCCTGCCAGAGAATAAAGGGAAGGCTGTCTTAGAAAAGATTTTTCTAACATTTCAAAACATTAAATAGCCTAATAAAAATTATGTGAAAATTAAAAGAGAAGTTTAATTCTGAAGTTAATTATTTGTATGAGAAAAGGTAATCCATAAAAATTTCTGAAGCATTCAATAAAACATTTCTATGAAATCTAAGTAAAATAACTGAGAGAGTACTATGCTTATTGCATAGAAGATAGAACATAGACATCATTTCTATAATACCAGCAATAAATTTAGTTATTATTTCAGGAATCTTAATTTCCAGATTTTGAAATTTAAGACTTTGCAGCTGACATTTATTACACCTCTATTGACATATGTATATGTAATTTGGAGTTCTAATTGTATACATTTGCAAACAATTTAAAATGTTTTGTAATAGATATAAACAAAATACAAAGAGGGGAAAAACCATGATAACAATTTTCTTTTTAAAATATCATTAAAAATCATCTTAAATAATAAAACATTTTGTGACGAAAATGCTAACAATTTCTCTAATTGTGTATGTATTGTATGTATTGTGTGTATTGCGATAGTAAATCCATGTAAGAGAATACCTGTCTATACTAAATATTTGTAATGTTTAAATATTCTGATCTATTTGCTTATAAACCAACCAAAATCAATCTTAATCTAAGAAAATTAAATCATGGATAATTGTTTTAAAATTTATTATACTTACTATTTTAATTTGACAACACTGGTCAAAAATGGAGATTAAAGGGTGAGAAAGACATAATAAAAAGAGGAAACAGTGGAGAAGAAATGAGAAAACATGGTAGATGTTTGAAGAGATAAAAGTAGATAAGCTCTTTTGCAAAAATGTGTAGGCTAGTCTCTGTCTTAGATAAAGGACAAGGTCAGATCAATTATAATAACAAAATGGAAGGAAAAATATGGTAGATAAGCAAAGGTCCAAGCAGTTAAATAGATGAATTGGTTGGTTAGTGGAAGTTCTCTTTTGAATTCTCCCTCCCCTCAAGTAAAATTGGAAGGAAGTCATCAACTGAGAGTAAAGACTGAGAAAAGATATTGGAGAGAGAAGTAGATATGGAAAGTCTTCTAGATTACTAGGAGAGGAGTAGGCTCAGAATATATAGTTTTGTAAACCTATATTGAGAATTATTTATATTTTTACCTTACAATAAACAACTGGGAAGTGTTTAAC
Organism: Rousettus aegyptiacus; assembly: GCF_014176215.1. NCBI lineage: Eukaryota > Metazoa > Chordata > Mammalia > Chiroptera > Pteropodidae > Rousettus > Rousettus aegyptiacus. The sequence goes on from NW_023416286.1 coordinate 32,054,986, forward strand.
CAGTGTATGAATTTGTAACCAGATTTACTTAATTTCTCCATATGGTGGTGGTGCAGGAATCCTACAACCAGAGATATTTTATATACCTCTGGTCTTTGGAGATCCAGTCAAAAGGAGGAAAAAGGGTGATTTTTCTTTTTGTTTTTACTTTACAAATAATAGGCAATTTTACTTTGTACTACAATCTATGGGAAACAGTGATATTCTGATTCAGATTCATCAAAGAATATATAAATCACCCATTGTAACAATTATCTGTTGTTGCATAACAAACCACAAACCTTTGTGATTTAAGAAAATGTCATTTCATTTAGTTCAAAATTCTATCATTGGTCAGTGAGGCTGAGTTCATTAGGTAATTCTTTTGCTGCTTGGTAGACAGCTATTGGTTAGATACATGCCCTGCCCTTGGAGATTAGCTGCTAGGGGGATGAGAGCTACCGAGGCCTGTATTTTACTTCATCCAGCAGACTTATGTAATTTCTTTATATGGAGGCGGTGCAGGGATCCCAAAAGCAGCCAGAGAGGAAACTTGAAACTTCTTGAAGCCTATGTTTCAATATTCTTCAGCATTCTATGGTGGCCATTTTTACAATCCAAAAATTAAAGGATCTTCTTTCTCATTTGCCCATATCCACCATGTGGAAAAGTCCTGGTCACTCTACCTTCAAAATATATTCTGGATCCAACCCCATCCCTCTATTTCTACTGCTATCACCTTGTTCCAAACATCCATCCTCTTTTAATGGGTTTATTGCCATGATTTCTTCCTAGTTTCCCTAATTCCCTCCACCTTAATCTGTTCCCAACTAAGAAGCTAGTAATTAAGATCATTGCACTTTTAGCATACATCTGTCCAGTACTCCAATACTTTCTCTAATCATTCAGAATAAAAGCTTAAAGTCCCTTTAATGACTTTAATCCAAAACTATATGCACCACCTCCTCATGCACTCATCATTTCTCTCAGAATTTATTGCCTACTATTAATTCAATTTGCTGTAGATTCCTTACCCCTTCTCAAATGTGCCAGGTACCTCCATTTCACTTTGTACTTACATACTTATACAGACAAATTTTTAAAGGCATATAGTTTTATTCTAATTTCTAAATGCCCACATGGTTTGTTCCCCATCTCTTCAAATGTCACCTTCTTAGCATGGTCTTCCCTGACCATGTTATCTTAACTTGCACTCTTCAATCATGGTTCCTTACCTCCCCTGGCTCATAACACCTTCCAGATATATAGATGATAGAAAGAGAGACAGGTGTGTGTGTATATAATTTTAATATATAAATATATAATTTAAAATAAAAAATATCAAGCAGTTTTTATTTGGCTGTCAATTCTGTGCGTACTTTGAACATACAAACTCATTAATTCACATAAGATAAATATGTAATGTACTATTCTTTCATCCATTTTACAAATAAAGCAATTTAAGATTTATGCAGTCAGATGTCCTAACTGAGATGATTCAGTTACTAAGTGGCAAAGCCATGATTCCAATTAAAGCCATTTGGCTACACAGTCACATCTCTTAACTGGTTCTTCATTTCACTGAATTATCCCATGCTTAATTGTATATTTTAGCACTGGCACACATTATGAGGTAGACACTATTACTAATCAATTTTGACAGAGGAAAAGTGGACATGTCTGTTTGTTATGCTGTCTGTGTAGCCAAGACTCCAACCCCATCAGTCTCATGATAAAGCCCGTTTGTGCCACATCATTTTTTTCATAATCTTACTTTTTCTCACAACTATTCAGAATTGATGTTAGGTTCTAAGATATGTTCTTCTCTTACATGTTTCATGATCTTTTTTTTTTTATTTATGCTATTTCTTCTACTTGGACCATTTTTCCCAATTACTTTTTTCCTGTCTTCTGTTGATCCATCATATTTCTGCATTATATTGTTCCTTGAAGACTTCAACTTGGTGAAAAAGCCTTCCTATGAGTATCTCTTACTAATTTTAAAGTCTTTCTCAGTGGTCTCTTTTTCCCTGTCCCCTCCTTGAGTAATTGAAGCAAGATTATTATGTCTTGATTATCATTGTATCTCCATAATTTTACACAGTAGTTGTCACATACTGAAAGTTCACAGATTTTGAAATAACAGAGAGTGTTATATTTACTAAAAATAGTAGTATATGAATTAAGTGCATAATTAACGCCCTAATTTTGTGCATGTACAATAAAAATACATTAAATAAAACAATGTTTATTTTTTCTCATTAGGTAAAAAAATATTTTTCCAAAAAATAATTTCTTAAAATCCAATATATAGTAAATATTCTCAAGTCAAAAAGCTAGGAGGAGGGGCTGGAAGGCCACTTGCTTTGTCTCTTTTGGCATTTCTTGGAGTACTCTAGGGCTATGAAGATTTTTGACTGGAATCCACTGTATTGTTGGGGAAAGGACACTATATTGTTGAAAGACTTGAGGGAATCTGGATTTACCATCAATTAGATTTGTGACCTTGACCAAACCAGGTTACTTTACTCTCCCTTCTCTTTCACCCAAAAATGTGGTAGATGGTATCAATTTCAAACCTAAAATCCTTTACATAGCAAATAATTGTTAAGTACAACCTAATTCTCCTCCATCTTAAGGTATCTTTCCCCCCCAGTACATATTTAACATTTAACACAAGTCATACACAAAATATGCTATTGAACACACACACACGGAACATATAGTCACTGCACACCAGAGTCAAATTCAGTCTGAGCTACAAGGGTAATTTGAGCAGTGTTAATGTCAGGGGTCATGTGTGAGAGTCTAACTCAGTATATGAATAGAATAAATAGAGTCTTCAAGATAGCTGGAATAAAGAGGCACCTAATGTTATAGAGGTTTATCTGTGAGCTCTTTTGTACCTCAATATTACTACTTCTCAAGCCTAAGTAGAAATATTCCCAATGATCTTCCTAGAGCAGAAACATAGCCTTGTCCATCAGATATTTGGTTTGGGAGTTTGACAGCAGGGACTGGTTTTTATTGGAAGCTCTGATATTAATGAAATGTTTGTCCTGCCTTTTAGGCACTAAAAGCTGTGATGTGTTTGCTCTGATTGTTCTAGTGGCCAAACCCAATCAATGAAAGATTTCTTTCCTGTGTTTTTTTTTTCCTTTCTACCTATTTCTTTAACCATTATTATCACAATCCCCATTATATTAATTTAGATTCTTATCACTGATTTTTTAAAATAAATTTATAATTTTAAATTATTTTATTAAAAATTAAATGCAAAAATTATTTGTACAGGTAGATAAAAATGAAATATAAGGCAGATAAAAGCCTATAGTTTTACCATACTTATTATATCTGAATGCATTAAGATATATGTTATGTTTTTAAATATATAAATTATTTGGTTATTTTTATTATTGGATTTTAATTTAATCTCTGTGTCAGAGGCTATTCCTGTGTGATATAATTTTTAAAGATAATTTCAATTATTTGTACTATAGCGGCATACCGTTGAGCTGATCATATTCCTCAACTTATGTAACATTATCTTTGTTGGTCTATGCATTCTTTTTCTTATTTAACCACTTTATTTGATAAAATGTTTATGTTCATATAAACATTTTAATATATTTCAGTACACTGTACATCTATCTACCAATGCTTTCTCATTAAGCATTATGTTTTTAAAATCCATTCAGATAAGTATTTATACATTATTTCATTACTCCTAATTGATCTTCTAATAACAATCCAAGGTGAAAATTCACTGCCATTTGTGTATCCCCTAACAGTAGACAGGTAATCTGTTTCCAGACCCCTGACATCACAAAAAATGCTGAATAAACATCCTGGTACTTGCCACATGATAAAATGTTAGTTTGATAATTTTGAGGGTGCACCAAGGATCATGGTATTTATGGCACCCACTGCCATATAACTTGAAATACCTTCCAGTGAGAGGTACATCCATTTGAATTGTGTTGATCAATAAAATGTGAGCGAAAATGATATACTCCCATTCAAAGTGGAAGTTCTAAGAGTCTTTGTGTGCTTTCACTAATTCTCTTGCTTTTTCTTCTTTGTGCTATGAAAATGTATATCCCAGATCAAACCTCCTACTTCAGTCCAGATCGCAGAATTAAGGCATGTATTAAGACATATGAAGACACGTGAAACTGAGTTGAGCAGAATCACAGCCAGCCAGAAACTGACTTGTAACGTAAGCAAGAAATAAATTTTTGTTATTGGGAAATTGTGGGGACAGATTGTTACCAGAGCCAGCCAAACCTAGGAAAAAATGACTATGAAGAAATGTATATAATTAGTTTCTGCTATGAGGATATAAGAGATTGTCTTCTAGAATAACCAATCTCCTCACTAAACAGCAATATATAGAAGGTTTTCATTTCCCTACATCAAAGCCAATATTTGACATCAACTAGCTTCCTAAATTTTGCCAAAGTAATAGGAAGAAAATGATATTTAATGATTGTTTTAGTTTTAATGTTTATGATTACTAATGATGTTGAATGTCTCTTCCTGTGCTTGCTGCATTTTAAAGTTTCCTCTTTGTAGATTATGTTAGTTAGTTAAGCAGTATTGCTAGTTTTTCCATCTTCTACTAAATAATCTATCTTTTCTCCCCTCGTTCATGGTGCCTAATTCAATAGATAGTCACTCTATCTCTAAATTTGTCATTTACCACATAGGTCACTTTGTCTGTTCTTGTGAAAATGCCACATTATTTTTACTACTCTGACACAACATTGTCTTATTAACAACTAGGGAAAGAATTTCCTTTTTTTTCTTCTTTTGTTTAAAGGTTGATTTATAGTAAAGATCTTTAGTAGTCCACGTAAATGTTATAATGTTTATTAAATTGCCCAAGAAAGTTTCTGGACTTTTATTGATGTTGAATTTATTTTGTATTTTAATTTGTGGAGTGTCTACTTTTATAATATTATCTCAATATGACAAATCATAAATGCCATGAATCTTTGCTACAACCACTTTCTCTACTTTTTTTTTCCCAGTTGGTCGGTTCCTTTTTTTAAGTCGTTATTATTGCTAGTGTCTTGGTTTTTGTTCCTTTTACTATTTGACCATTGCTATTAGAAATAAATACTTTTATAGGTTAATAATTTTATTTCAAAATTTGGGAAATTTTTCTCATTTTTAGTGCTTTTGCTTCTTATTTTTATTGTCTCCTCCTCCCAAGTTGATGACAATATCATCTTCAAATAATGATGCTTTTAGTGTGTGATAATGATAATAATACCTCCTTTCAAATCCGTTTACTTCTACTAGAAGGGATGCTGGGAAATACCATCTTCCACACATTGCTAGGTGTCATGTTAAATATCAAGGATTATCTCTAAGTAAGAAATGGAGAATAGGAATTTAGTGACAAGAATCTTTGCTGCAGCTGCTTTCTCCAGCTGAAATAATATTTTTTAAAAATTTGTTTTCTTTATCGCCTAGCAAAGGATAATGCACCTAGAAAATTTTTAATAAATTCTTTTTGAAAGATTCCTATCTTGAATAAAGAATGGGTTCTAAAATTTTATGCTCTATTATTAATCCAATGCTAAATTGGAGGAAGAATATAGACTTAAGTTATTCGAAAATGTAAGATTCAGTGTTTTGTTGGGTTATAATAGAGTTTCTAAAAAATAATTCTCTTTCATGCTATTGTGTGTTGGCCAAACCTTAATTTCTGCCAAGTAAAATATGTTATTTTGTCACATAATACTATTTGACATTGAAATAAACAACAATCTATGGAAACATATTCTACAGGAGGATGTACATAAATTCACATTCGTGGATTGGGTGTTGAAGAATAAGGAATTGCAAAATTATGGAATATATTTTATTGTCATAATAAAAAACACCAAATGAAGCAAGCGTCTGACTGCAAAGTATCTTTGCCTATCTTGTTCTCTTTTAGTAAAGTTAGCAAATAATAGTGATATGTTTTATACAATATTTATTTATACTTGCAGGCAATATTAAAACAATTCTTCAGTTAGTTTAACGAGTGTATTTCAGGGAGAAAAAAAAACCTGTTAGTTATTTTTATGTGATTTAGCAGGTGGGAGAGCCACGGCACAATTGGGAAATGAAAATAGTGATGGTGGACTACAGATGTTATTTCGGACAATATTGGAATGGTTATTTCAAAGGGTATCATCCTGTTAGGGGCTGAACTCAGTTCTACTTACCTAAGAGAGAGCACTTTGAAATGGAAATGATAAGAAACTTTAATGTTTTGCCCAAATAAGGAGGTGTGAAAAAATCAGAGCTATGTTTGGCAGTAGATAAGAGGCATTATAAATAAAACTGGGATGAGCAACTATAACATTTCAAGAAGAGATACAGAGGTAGTTAGAGATACCTTCTTTATATGCTATCTTCTAAGGGTGGCTACATAAATATTTATTCTGTGAGTAGGGACATTACAGCAAACAGGATCAAAACGGATGTGTGTATGTGTGTGTGTTGTTATTTAGCTCTAGAAATATCCCCAAAGATTTTCTACTTTGCATTGTTTACTCCATTAACTGAAGTATGAATTCATTTAAATGTACACAGCCTTGGTCATATCATGTATTACACCAATCTATGTAGGAGAAAAGTGAAATTAAAACTGTTAAAAGCTATACTCAGACCTTATGCTAACTGCCAGAAATAAGTGCAAGAAATAAAGAAAGTTTTATATATTTAAAAGTGTCCTCGGAAACATTGTACAAATACAGCAAGTAGAATTATGACATTGAATGTATCTTTCTGAATTCATTCTATACAAACACTGAACCCCAGAAAAGCTTGATCTAAATTCTGTTTACGGGAGAGCTTGTATAGGGGACATCTTACAATATTTATGCTTGTTATCTTTTTTTATTTTTTAATTGTTATCTAGAGAACATTTTTTAAAACGGTAAATGGAGTAGCCACTGTATGTCAAAGAAGAAACTGGTGGCTAAGCATTGGACAGCTGAGCCCAGCAGGGTTCTTCTGCTGAATGGAGATTCATTGATTTTACTCTTTCTTAGAAAAACACCTCTCCATTTACTCTGTTAAGACTCTTACTTCCAGACCATGTTGATGCATGCTGGTTGTGAAGAAAAATCACACTGCTATTATATCTGTGTTTGTGATTGTTCCTTGTTCAGACAACAGTTTTGGAAGACCAATAATCTAAATAAATTATAAAATAAATGAATAAAAATTACAAAATAAACAGAAAAAATAAACCAAAAAACATAGATAAGTTAGTTTATATAAGTTTATAAGTATAAATTATTTAATTCATATTGACTTTCTATATGTAAGCTTTTCCTCTCCAACATATAAATACATATTTATTAATTGGCCATTTCTTCTAAAATGCAAAGTATCTTTTAAAAAAATCCTACTGAGAGAACATTAAATGGTTTATTTAACAACTGCTATCTAACATCTTTAAGATAATTACATTTAACTTATTTTAATTTACTAATGTAGCTCATCGAAATTGAGACAATTTTGTAAACTGAAGTTTATGTCATCTGTCAAGATTCTATTGAATTTTTTTAAAAAGTCTACATTTTCCATTTTTTCAGCAATTTAAGTTTGAACATGAATAAGTAAATGCTCATAATAAAGTTATTTACTTAAATTTTGGAAAAAATATGTTTATTGCATGACTGTAATTCAATTTTTTATTGTTTCTAGGTCATTATGATAATTATTCTAATTGGATTTTAGAGCACATGATCAAAAGATATATTAAAAACTTCAGCTACAAGTATTCCCATTATCTGTAAAATATCTTCAAAACTTGTTTTAAAAATATTTTGAGTATAAGTAAGGTGTCAGTTTTCTAAATCTTACCAATTATTAGATACAAGTCCTAAGAGTACAAAATTAGTAAAGTTGCACTGATTGATTTTGCAAATGCTTATTTAAGGGAATGTGAAGCAACAGTTCCAGAAAAGATCACAGATGAAGATATCAATAAATTCATTGCAAATTCTTCTAGTTTTTGTGTTTTTTTTTTTTTTTTAATAGCACAGGCAACTTTTCCCCCTAATTTTACCAATTATTGTGACTTTTTTCGCCACGATTTTGCCAATCTCAATTTTGGTTTATACTGCTATCTAAATTTAAAAATGACTGTTTTTTCCTCTATATGGCAAAACTTTATTAGTCCAAAATTTCATCAAAGGTATGAAGCAGCATGTCATCATAAGTGACCGCTTCTGGATATATACTTTTTAAAATTAAGCAGTGATACCATGTTAAGCTATCATAAATGTTTAGGAAGGCATGATAAAATATGGGGGGTAGTTATATTAGCATATCAGGAACTCTCACAAATTACAGATTTGCAATTATAAATAAGGAAGATATATACAAGTGCATAATTAGAGATGTACCAGTTGAAATCACAAAGAGAACCTATGATATATTTATATTTACGCTCAATATCCATTATTAATTTAGTACAATTGGTAGTTAAAAATAGAAACTCATTTTCTTTAAATATGTAATTCATTATGTTAGTAGGTCATAATATAAATGAAATAAATATTTACAATTTTACAGTATTGTTATTATTTTCTATACATAACCATGAAAACATTATCTCTGAGCCTTGAAATTTATAGCAACTCTATACATTTTAGATGGACTGTAATTTCTATCAAGTTGTACAGTATTTAGGGAAATGAATTAAATCTTTCTTGTTATTTGAATACAATGCAGTGAATTAGTAATACAAGAAAGATTTTGAGTACCTAGAAAATATACTCTTCTTTCAAGTATCAGACTTTCAAGAAACTTTTTCACTGCTCATTTTGAGGAAGTGGCAATTTATCCTGATTGTCATTTTCTATTCATAAAGAGGAAGGCAGTTTGATTAACATGCATATAGCTGAATGGTTAAAAGAACAGATTGAGTCACATTTTCCTTAGACAGTTTTGTAAATTATTTTGTACTATGAGGTCAATAGGACCATAGTTTCTCGGGAATATGATCTTGACAGAATAAAAGCAACTGCTCATTTTCATTAAAAATTCAAGGAACTATGGATATACTTAGAAAATATCATTCAAATGCTCCATTCGCTTCCCTCCAATGTAACTCGGGTGCTCTTCTGCATCTTCTATGACAGCTCGTCTCAAACTTTAATGTGAAAACAAATCACCGGGGTATCTTATTAAAATGCAGATCTGATTCAGTAGTACTGGATTGAAACCCAAGACTGCATTTCCAGCAAATTCTCAGGTAATGCTTATTCTGTTGTATCTTTGAAACACATTTTGGTAGTTTCCAGGTAATGCTGATGCTTCTGGTTTTTAAGTGACACAAAATTGTATGGCATTTAACACCTCTTGTTTTTATACTTGATTATAGGAAGGTGGCTTTAACATTTTAATTTCTATTTTTATAAAGGCTTACAGTTAATATCCTATTTGATTCATTAAAAAAATCTACCAGATTAGATCCTGTTTAAGAGTTCAAATATTTTGGCCATGCTTGCTCTATTACCTGTCTTGATCATTTACTATTGGTTTGACATAAAACGGGTTTTAGTGAAGGATTCATAGCTCACTGACAACAGTAAAACTTAAAAGAAAATTGCTGGAATTTTATGCATGTTAAAAAAAGAAAAAGGGGAGAGAAAGGAAAATAACTAATTTTTTTCTGTGAAATTTTGGAAAACCAGAATATCTGTGCTGTAATCTTACACACAGGATTACTTCCTTAAGTGTCCTTTATCAAACAGATTTCTACAACTTTAACTAGTTTAGCTCTTGATTATATAAAGCGTCTGTATTGGGAATAATGAAAAAGGTGTGCTGAGTGTGTGTGTGTGTGTGTGTGCGCGTGTGTGTGTGTGTGTGTGTCACATGCATGTATGTATAAAGTGTGGGTGAGTTCAAAACAGACAGGCATAAAGAGAAAAAAAAAGAACGAAAAGAAGAAATGATCAGAACAAAATGCAATTCTGAATCCTCCACTTAAGCAACAAATGCCAGGGATTAATACCACAACTCATTGTGCCTCAGCTGCCTGCATTTTCTGGTAGAGAGATCCCCTGATTCTAAATGCCTTCACATTTGCTCTAAATGACATGGATCCTCTATGTAACAGTGAAATTTTATTTCTTCTCTGAAAGTCAAGGAGAGCCAGAGATCCTTGGTGGTGTCCATTGGTTTGTTTGATTCCACCCAAACAAAAATTTTAGAGTCTACCATAGTTGCTTGTGCACACACACACACATATACCTTAAAAAAGATTTCCGTTAGTATTTCTGTTTAGGTACAAGAAAACCTTTTAAAATTATTACATATATTTTTAGTATTAGTCTATCAATTTTTCCATATCAGAACCCGAATATTAATGACACAAAGGAAAGAATACTACTACACATTGATTAGTCCTAAGGATATGTGTATTACTCGATTCATGCCTGGAATTCATTATTTCATTTGCCAAAAAGTCAACAGAAGAGAACAATCCTCTAGACTAGCTTGATTTGAAGTGACATGGGATGATTTGTTGAAAGACATTTGGACTGGTTTCACCTCCAAAATGACCAAACCTGAGGCAGTGTTTTATGGGTTGGTTCCCAGATCATCTCTGTCTGGCAAACAAAATTTTTTCTGGAGTATTTTTAATATATTTTCTACTTTAATACTTTATAGAAAATTCTATTTGTAATATTGAGATTTTCCCCATGAACAATTCATTATATATATGTGTTACTCTAGGAATGAATAATGAGGTCATGTTGTCCTCATAACACCATCCCCTGCTGGCTTTCATGCTGCTCTTAGAAAAGGAGGGATTAATAGCATCGTCCTTACTCCAGGAAATTTTCCTCTTTCATATCGCACACCCTAATCAGTCTCAGCAAAATAATTTCAAGAGACCAGGACTCATCTCACCATGCCTTTTAGCATATTTATATTAATCACTACAAATAAGCCCCAAATTCTCAGGTTTTCTCTCAAGCCTCAGCTCTCATGCCCTCACAGAAGCCGTCTCCAACCACAGTGCTAACACAAACCTTTCCACTAACTTTCTAGAACTCACATCTCATCATAAGTAATTGTTATTATTATTATTTTCTTCTATATTTTTCTTAAACCCCAAAACTGACCTTTCTCTAAGGTTATTTCTGAACCTACAGTTATCTCAAGTTGTGGTAGTTTCCAGTTCTCTGCAAATCACTGTGTTTGGGAATGGATAGGTGTATTCTTTGCTGCTATCACAACTTACACATTTTCTCTCTCTCCCACATAAAATCCTCCAGATTTCAAGCCCATGTCACTAGATGATACTACCCACTTTAACTCTTCAGATTCTGGTGCCGTGTTCTAATGTACCTTGAGTATATTAGCTCTGGGTAATTATCCCTTTCTTTTACATTAGTCCTGTCGAAAGTTCTGGATTTCTGATGGTTAAAAAAATGTCATTACAGAGGGCTGGGGGGACCCTTATTTGTTAAAGATCCCAAACATGACAATTAGGAAAAAAGAATGGAAACAGAAGGAATGTAAATGGTCAAAATATATATATATATAAATTGGATCTCTATTAGTGATCGAGGGAATGCAAATAACCACAAAGACAACATACCTAACAGATGGACAATTTTTTTTTTTTTTTTGGTCAAGAAGATGGACAAACACTAGTGTTTTTGGTAATGCCAAGTTATGGTGATAATATAGGGCAAAGAGAAACTTTAATACCCTGCTGGTGGCACTGTATTTCAAAAGCATTTTTTTTATATATTTCCTAATAAGGTGAACATACATGTAGCCTATGAGTCATAGATTGTTTCTTAGTATTTAACCTGCAGAAATGTGTAACTAACTACATTGTTTATCATTGTGATAACCAAGAAATAAGTAAATGTTCATTAGCATATAATTGTGGCATATTTAGACAGTGGAATCTTATATATCAATTAAATTTCATGGTTTTCTATATGCAAGAATATAAGTATATTTTAAAAATTAAGTGCAGTAAGTCAGACACCAAATCTGTATCCTGATGCCTCCATTTTGTAACTTTCAAACAGAGCGAATGGAACTATATTTTAAAGTATGGACTTATAGATCATAAAACTGTAAAAGAAAATATTGAAGCAATTATTGTAAATGTCAGAGTAATGATTGCCTCTAAGAGAAAGCAATGGCATTTATTGGGAAGGAGCATATGTGGACTTTCACATTACTGGTGATTATCTATATCTTTACAACATGTGGTTTGAAATTACACAGATATCTGCTTTAAAACGTTTTCTATGAAGTGGTATAGGTGTTACTAAATATGTGGTTTATTTCAAATATATAATATTTATCTAATATTTCTTTGAACTATTCATTAGTTTTTCTATTGCAGCAATAACAAATTACAAATTTAGTGGCTGAAAACAATACAAATTTTTCATCTACTCAGTTTATAGTTCCAAACATCAGAAGTCTGAAATCAGTTTCGTTGGCCTAAATTCAAGGTGTTCACAGAGCCGTTCCTTGAGAGGTTCTAGGGGAATCCGTTTTTTTTTGCCTTTTCTACCTTAGAGAGCTTCTTGATTACTTTATCTGATCCTTCTGTATTTCTTTTATAAGGTCCTTGGTGATTTCATTAGGCCCACCTAGATAATCTAGGATAATCTCCCCATCTCAACCTCTTTAATTTAATCACATCTTCAAAGCCCCTTTGCTTTGTAAATTTACATAATCTCATATTCTGGGGAAAAGCATATGCGTATGTTTGAGGAGCTGTTATTCAATCTACAACATCTCAAAATTTTATTTCAGCAACTAATCTCTTTCCATTTTAATGGTATAATAAAGCCTAGCATAAAAGGTTAGGATCAAGATTTCCAAATCTTCTTATATTCCTCTTTCCAATATTCTACACAAACAACCCTTGTTAACCATTTTGATGCCCAAAACCACTACTTAGTTTTCTTCACTGTAATCTTTAGTTGAACATGTTAAACCTTCTCTATTTCTTGGAACACTGTTTTTGTTTGCTTATTTTTAGTCTGGTATATCTTAATCTTCCTATAAATGGATATTTCTTTTCATTCTCCTCCGATGATTCCTCTTCTATATTTTGCAGTGATCTAGAGTCAAATTCTCAGATGACTTCTCTTTTCTATTTACATAAAGTCTCTAGCTGATCTCTTGAGTCTCATTTCTAGGTTGATAATTCCAAAAAATTTACATTCCTCCCAAACTTCTCCTCTAAACCCAGCTGATTCATACTCAGCTACCTACTGGATGTCTTCCTGCAAAAAAAAGAGGTATTTCAAATTTAACATGTCTAAAACTTACCTCTCAATTTTGCCTACCCTTCACAAACTTGTTCTTAGCCACTTCCTAAATGACATCTCTACTCTTCAATATTTTAGGCTACTTTTGCTTATACCTGGCATCTATTTTTTAAGCAAATTTGTCTGCAGTTCCTTTAATATACATCCAGCATCTGATCAATTCTTAACTGATCTCCTAATTCAAATTTCCCGTTTCGAGACTGCTTTTTTCAGGCAAGTGATCTATAGGCTTTTTTGTTGTTTTTGTTTTTTTATTTACCATTCTTTGGCGAATTCTGAACAGAGTAACTGGAATCATCCTTTCAAAAGCGAGAGTAACATACTGTTACTCTTCTCTTTTCCAGCGCCCTCCTACAGAACTTCCAGTCAAAGTCTAACTCTTTACGATAGACATCCAAACCCTGCGTGATGTGCTCCATCTCACTTCTCTAATTTTGTCTCCTTCTACTCTCCCCACCTTCTTTCTTATGTTACTACTCTAACACTGGCTGCCTTTTTGTTAATCACACAGACAAGCATATTCCTAACTCAAGATATTTCCACTTGTATTTTTCTCTATGAGAAAGATAATTTCTCACCACTCCTCAGCTACTTTCTGATTTTTGTCCCGGTGCCACCAAATTGGCAAGGCATTCCCTGAACACCACATAAAATAATAATAATCCTTGTTCAGCTTAGTCTCCATTAATTTTGGATTATTTCTTTTCAGAGCATTTTTATCATCTACAGGAGTCCCCAACCCCCAGGCCACAGACGAGTAGTGTTCCATGGCCTGTTAGGAACCAGGCCACACAGGGCAAGGTAAGCGGCAGGAAAGGAAACTAAGCTTCATCTGTGTTTGCAGTCACTTCCTGACGCTAGCATCACCGCCTCAGCTCCACCACAGATCATCAGGCATTTGATTTTCATAGAAGCACTGGTCCCTGATGCCAAAAGATTGGGGACCACCGATATAATGTGATATTTAATTACTAATTTAAATGTGTTATCTGTTTACAACCTATAATGCTATATTACTGATGAGAGCAGGACCTTTGTTTTATTCACTGTTGTATCTCCAGTGCCTATAGCATAATAGATACTCTGTAACTGTTTGCGGAATGTACAAGTAATTCATTAAATAAATAATAACTCTCTATACTTTATGCCAAATAGATTGATTCCCCAAAATTAACAATGCTAATTTAACAGAAGTATCTGGACTTATCTAAAACTATTTAGTAACCATAGAGGTTTCCTTTGGGTTACAAGAGACCAACAGCTTACTGCAAAATGAGATCTCTGGAAATGGGGATCTTTGAATTGAAATAAATATAATAGTATAAATTGGCCTTTCAACATGGCAGATGTTTTGCTGATGTTTTGGGGATGGGAGATTTTATGGTGGTATTTGCAATATGACATCCTCCTAAAACAGAAACCTGGAAAATATTGCACTTGAAGGTAGGGATTCTATTATTATCCATCATAAAATAATGTGCACCTCAAAGATCCTCTGAGGCTTACGGCCACATTGCTGTTTGAATTTATAAAAAGATTTATATCACTAAAACGTACTACAAGGTTTACTTATCCATATCAATCCTTTTCTCACATCAGTCAAAAAGGCCTTCTGACGTATGTACATGTAAAATGAACCCTACAAACCTGGGTATGATCCACAATAAACAACCTGTTTAGATTTTCACATAAAGAAATTCTCTCCTACAACTTGAAGAAGTCTTTGATAATTTACTGGTTTAATATGTAAAGTTTGGCATCAGCCAGGTCAAAATATATAAAGAAATTAGTCATTTGCCTATTATCTAACTGTACCTCCTTCTTTCTTTCTTGATTTTCCTAAAGCCATCACCTTGCCTGCTTGACAACCAGATTGCTCCTTGTCTTTTGCATACACTGTGCAACACTGTGATTGGGCCGTTCATTATTGACATTTGGTCAGGGCTAACTTAATTGCTATGCTACTAATGCATTTTCACAGTGTCCCATGCTTAGGATTTAATGCTCTGCCATTGATATTTTGAATTTGAATTTGTGCTTTGTAAATGACTTCAGGTGAGAGTCAGATGGAGCAATGGCACATGAACTGGAAATGCGGAGATGGCTGGCATGCAGTCTTTCATTCTGCCATGACTCCAGAATAACTTTTCAGCAGCCCGCCTCCCACTCCCTAGCACCGTAGCCCTGCCAGGCCTTTCCTCTCATTTTCGTACAAAATGATAGCTGATGCTCTCCCATCCCTCACAGAAGCCTGGATGTGAGTATGGGGAGGTCCGGGTTAAACACTTACATTCCACAGCATCTCAGTGGAGAAATAGTGTTCTGTCCACACAGGCTGGAAGCTCCACTTGCATATGGTGAACATCAGTCCAGAGGTAGCATCTTGAATGCCATGAGCCTCTCATCCATCCTCATTCAATAACTAATGTGTCCTAGTACAAAAGTTTAAATCCTTAGGAGCTATCCATCCATCACATTCCTTAGACTCCTTCCATAGCTGGGGTGTGCAACATCAGTTTGGTGGCTGGCGGGAGCAAACACTCCATGTTGCATTTGTGACGGTCTTCACTGGCCTTAAGGTTCTCTTCTTAACCTGGATTGCTCTTTCAGCCAGCTTCTTTCTTGGAGGGATCCTTTCTTCTCCTCTAACATTTTTGATTCTTACCTGATTTTTCTCTTCTGGCCTGCTAGATGCACCCTCCATCAGCCACAAAGTATAAATTGTTTGATTTTGCTAATTCTTCATAAAAGTTAAATGCTCATATTTATATTTAAAATTGGCATGGTTTTAGATTGACAAAGAACAATGAAATTCATACTACTAGTTTAAAATGTTAATTTTTATTTTCTTAGAATGACATTAAATAGGAAACATAAAACACCATAAATCAAGATAGTGAGACCACAGAAGAAAGGAAATGGTTTATGTGTATCTTTTATGACACTGTTTTTTTCTGTTGTTGTTGTTGTTTTTTTTTTTTTTTTTTTTTTTTTTTTTTTTTTTAGACAATAAACTCTATAGTTTCTGTTTGCTCTGGCCCCTGCAAATTATGTAACTGGCCCTTATGGTGTAAGTCCTGAAATTAATGTTTAATATTATATACTGCCTTGATATCTGGTAAAACATAGAAGACCTCAAGTGTTTTAAACACAAATTCCTTTCCCGATTTTGCTGCAGTGGATAAGATCCAAACAACCTCCTCCTGCCCCACTAGCGAGACCAGGCTCTATTCCTATTTGTCCCTGAGTGGGAGGTTAATTTCCCTGCCAGTCTGTGGTATTGTTCAAACAAGCCAATCACATCCTCCTGCCAGAACCAGAGAGCAAAGCCTACCTTCCACAGTCTCTTGTTTATTCTGTTCCCAAGTACATTTCTATGTGACCCAGTGTAGCAAGTGGTATCCTGCTCTTCCAGGCTGTACGTAACTCTTAAAATGTTGTTGATCTCATTTTTCTAGTATCAGTTATCATGTGTTCATTCATGCTTATAACCTTAGGCTAGAAATCACTCTCTCACCAATGGGGTGAGAGATGCCAAATATGACAGCATGCTTTTTGTATATAATAGAAATCATCTTTTGGCTCAGCTTCTAGTCACTGATTGTGTTAGTTATCTGTTGCTGTCTAATAAATATGGCGGTCTTCACACGGTTGTCTTCTCTACGTGTCTCCTTGTCTTCACATGCATTTTCCTCTCAGTGTCTCTTATTGTCTTATATAGACACCAATCACCCTATTCCAGTAGGACTTCATATTAACTAATTAAATTTATAATATTATCTTCTAAATAAAGTCACATTTTGAGGTACTAGGAGTTAGGACTTCAACATATCTCTTTGGGAGATGCATTCAACCCATAAAAGTACCCAAATGTCTCATCACATTATGATTATCTATGATTTATATGCAAATTTTCCCACAATATATCTTTATTGTAGTAGAAATAAATAAATAAATAAATATATCCTTTAACTTTATGAAAAATATAACTTTATTTTTAAGTTTTAAAATTTGTCTTATCTAAATTAACACATTTTACTAAATCAACAGGAGGAAATAAGGAAATATATAATAAATGTATAACTATGAACAAGCTAATAATGCAACTCCAATCAATAACAAAAACATTCTAGAAGAGTTCTTGAAACTTATATGTAGATTCATCTTATTTCAATATCCGACAATCCATAATAGAAAGATGAAATATTGAATATGAACATATTCATAGTTTATTGAAAGAGAGTGAATGTTGATTCTAAAACATAAATTCCTGCTTGACTTTTACATAAAACTTTTAAAAGATATAAATAAACATTTACATATGCAGATTTATTAAGTCAATTTATTTAGGCTTTGGTTCAGCTAAGAATGTATTCTGATGCAAATAACAAAATCTAAATTATAATAGCTTAAAAAAACAAGCATTATTTTTTTCCTCACATAACACAAAATCTAGAAGTAAATGTAGCTTGCATGAATTCAGCTGATTAAAGATGCCAGCCTTGGTCTCTCACTGTATTCTCCCATAAAAAGTATGAGGGCTTTATTCTCTGAGTTTGTTATTTTTTCTTTACAAGACAATTGCTTCTGCTCCAAAAAATACATTAATTTTCAAGACAAAAAGACAGAAGAGGGCAGTATCATCTATGCCTGCCTTGTTTATAACATAGAAAAAAAAATGAAAGAAGGACACACTTTCTAAAAATCTCTCACTAATAAATATGTCTCAGTAACCAGAGAAAGTCACAGGACCACTGGACTCATGAATACTGAAGTGTCATGTGCCACGATCATCAAAATAGAAATCGGTATTCAATGAAAGTTTTGATTTTATAAACTCTTTTCTTCATTATCTCAAGCAAATTTATTTCAATACAAAGGTGAGGTGAAGCATAAAACAAACAAAAACCCTCCAATGCAAAGAAATGACTTTTGACATATTAAGGAATTTGGGCTAATATGCAAATGTCACCAGTGGTTAACCTTGCATGATAGAAAGAAGTTCGACTGATTTCTAGTCTCAATATCTTGTACAACACTTTCCTATAAGGACTATCTAGGTAATAACACATTCTTAGAAAAATGTCAGTCTTGAGGAGAATCTCAATGAAATACAAGAGATGTTCAAATAAAACTCTGAACTCTGGCAAAGGGGAAAAATTGAGAATCTATTTTTGCCATATTATTGGGTCCAGGAAGAAAGTGGTGTCATGAAATAACAAGTCCCCATGAGACAGAGAAGCTATCAGTATTTCAAGTTTAAATATGACTGAAGTTCACCAAGATAGAGTGGCTGAGGAGACTTTAGCTTGTCTTTTTGGAGAGAGATCGAGCATCATTTTTTTGTTTTCAATAGCAAGATTTAAAATATGCAGGATGATACTGTTGCTGTATGTTTTTTTTTTTTAATTTTAGTTACTGAATAGTCTAATTGGCAGTAGTGTATATGATTGATTTATACTCTATCCTTTCCATCTGCTACTAGTAAACTCTCCATCACATAGAAGATGAAAGTCTAAAAACCACATATCTTGGATTCTTTGCAACTAGAGTCCTTAATACAAATTGAGTTTATCACTAAGATGCAGCAACTAAAGTTTGAGAAGACAGAAATGTCACTTTCTTGGGTTTTTTTCCCCCCTATATTTGCTGGCTAGTGGCTAGATTCACTCTTTCATATCCATGCATGTCCAGGGATAATTGCAGTAACAGTGGTGGTGACAGAGTTATACAATGGCTTCCTCATCTTTGGAGAGCAACTATACAATAGCATGACTATTTTTACAAGAGTTTCAGTATTAGCCTTTGGAACATATTCCTCCAGTGCTTTCAATAATTTTATAAGCACTGAATTCTTGCATTAAATGTCTTTCTCTCCTTAATATTTTTTCGATGGTTTTGATTTCAACAATGAAAAGTGACTGATCTGGTTTAAGTATGCATCTTGACATTACAATCCTAACCACTGAAAAATATAAATAGAATTTATATGTTTCAAGGAATTAATGTAAAAAACAAAATGAGAAAAACCACTCAGTGGAAAAGAAAACAAGAGAAAGGAAATACAGGAAACAGTACAAATAAACAGTTCAAAATTTGAGTATACAAAAAATTATAAATACTATACTAGTTAAAATAATGTAAATATATAAAATTCAAAATTTATTAAATTTATTGACCTAATAGATTAAGAGAAACCAAGCTATATGCTGTTTACAAAAAAAATTTAACTAAATATACGTAAAAATGTTGTTGAAAAAATGAACAAAATGTTGCACACCTACCAAATTAAAATGTGTATATCTAGTTCTTTAGGCAGTTAACATATATTTAAGCTATATAAATTAAAAATTGATAGAAATAAATGGAGAAATTAAGAAATACCTAAATATAATGAGAGATTTGAAGATAACTTTCATACCTAATTAACTCCTTGAGCACACATCTTAGCATATGTACAAAAATAGCCACACACCATATAGAATCAAAGAACACAATTGATAAAACAAATTTAATGAAATTTCCACCTCTTCCCCCCAAACAAAACTCCAAACAGGCAGAATGCCATGTAGTTAAGTTAGAGGTCAAGATTTTATTTCATTCTTTTGAAGTTGGGTATCCAGTTGGCAGAGTACTATTTGTTGAAGAGGCTATTCTTACTATTGAATATTCTCGCCACCCTTATCAAATAGTAATTGACAGTAAATTTTTAGGTTTATTTCTGCATAAGCACTGCAATACTATGATAGTTGATTTGATAATCAAAATGACTAAGTGACTAAAGGGTAGATATTGTATATAGTGTGATGCTAGACAAAGGGATAATTTAAGTCCTGGGCAGGATATGTTGGGGTGGGAGAATATAGGATATAATTATGCTACTCAGAATGGCATGCAATTTAAAACTTATGAATTGTTAATATTCATTTGGAAATATTCATTTAATATTTTCTGGCCAGGTTTTACTGCAGGTAACTGAAAATGTGGAAAGAGAAACTGGCTAAGGGGAAGATTACTCTATCATTGTTTTGTAGGAAGTTTTGAAATTAGGAAGTTAGAGTTCTCCAACTTTATTCTTTTTCAGGATTGTTTTGACTATTCTGGGTCCCTCGCAATTCCAAATAAATTTTAAAATTAGCTTGTCAATTTCCATGTCTTTCTAGGATTTGTCAACTTTATCTAAGTTATTTTGTTGGTGTACAGTAATTTATAGTATTCCTAATTACCTTTTATTTCTGTAAGGTCAGTGGTAATGCTCCCTCTTTCATTTTGATTCTAGAATAGTCTGTTATTCTCTTGGTCAATCTAGCTAAATGTTTGTCAATTTTGTTGACATTTTTAAAGAAACAACTTTTTGTGTTATTTATTTTCTCTATTATTTTTCTCTTCTGTTTTCCACTAATCCTTGTTCTAATATTTTCTTCATACTTTAGATAATTTTTTTTCCCCTAGCATTTGAAGTTGAAAGGTTAGATTACTGAATGGAGATATATTTTTTTCTTAATACAGGTATTTTATAGTTATACATTTTCCTGTAAGCACTGTTTTAGTTGCATTCAAAAAGTTTTTATTTATCGTGTCTTTATTTTTATTCATCTCAAAGTATTTTCTGCTTTCCTTTTGAATTCTTTTGACCCATTAGAATTTATTAGTGTGCTGTCCTACCTATGATTCTAATTGTATTCTATATGGTCAGAAAACATTCTTTATTTAATTCCTATTTTTTAAATTTATTGAGGTTTATTTTATTGCTTAGCATATGGTCTATACTAGAGAATGTTCCCTGTGCACCTGAAATAAGTGTCTAACCTGTGACTGATGGATTGATAACTCTATAGATGTCTGTTAGTTCTAGTTGGTTTATAGTGTTGTTTTATGTCTTCAATTTCATTGTTGATCTTTGGTCCCATAATTCTATCCTTTATTGAAAGTTGGGTATCAAAATTTAAATTATTATTATTTAATTGTCTATTTCTCTCTCCTTTTTGCTAGTTATTCCAGCAGGTATTGATGCTTTATTATTAGAGATACATATCATAATCCTTATATATTTCTGATGGGTTGATCGTTTTATTATTATAAAATGTTCATTGTTATTTCTGGTAACATTTTTTGTTTTGTGGTCTATTTTGTCTGATATTAATGTAACCATTTCTGCTTTTTTGTGGCTGCTATTGGCATGATTTATCACTTTCCATCCTTTAATTTTTAATTTATTTGCATCTTTGAACATAAATTGTGTACCCTGTAAAGAGCATATAGTTAAGTTGTGTTTTCTTTTTATCCAGTATCCAATATGACGGTCTCTGCCTTATGACAACAATTGCTTAATCCACTCACATTCAATGTTATCATTGATATAGTTGGCGACATTTTAAATTTTACTTTTGGTTTCTATATGTTTGATGTTTTTCTTATTCTATTC
Source organism: Rousettus aegyptiacus (assembly GCF_014176215.1). Lineage (NCBI taxonomy): Eukaryota > Metazoa > Chordata > Mammalia > Chiroptera > Pteropodidae > Rousettus > Rousettus aegyptiacus. Next base: position 32,076,730 of record NW_023416286.1, read on the forward strand.
CTCAGTTACAGCTCTTTTTTTTTTTTTGCATTAAGTGAATATTTCTATTGTACTTTGATTTATTTAATGATATTTTATTATACTTTTCTAAGTTAAATTTTTTTCAGTGGTTGCTCTAGGGTTCACCTCATATATCTTCTCAGAATCACCCTCAGATTTAGATAAGCCACCTTCTAGGATATATAGAGACATAATTCTATATAATTTTATTTCCTTTTCTCTTTTTTGTGGTATTGTTTTTATACATATTATACCTATTAATTTTATAATTCTAATAATACATTTTTAGATTTATTACTTTACCATCTGTGTTTTCTTAGCCAATACAGCTTTGCTCCCACCCATGTTTGTGCCATTACTACAAATGTATTACACATGTTATATTTATGTATTTTATGTCCAAACAATACATTATGTACATATTATTTCATGCAATTGCTTTTAAAATCTGTTAGTAGAAGAAAAGATAAAAAATATATACCTTTAAATTATATTACATAATTATATCATTACCTTGACAGGAACTTTTTTTTTCTATGGATTTTAGTTAACATCTAGAGTTACTTGCTTTCAGCCTGAGGAAATTTCTTCAGTATTTCCTGTATGGTAGCTCTACTAGAAAAAATTGTCTCAGTTTTTGTTTATCTTGGAAAGCCTTTATTTTTATTTTGTCTTCATTTTTGGAAAACAGCTTTGCTCAGTTTAGGATTCTTGATTGACAGTGTTTTCTTTGAGCACTTATAATTTGTTTTCTCATTGCTTTCTGGCTGCCAATGTTCATGCTGCGTATTCAGCTATTATTAATCTTACTGGGTTTCCCCTGTAAGTAATGAGTTATTTTTTTCCCACTGCTTTTAATATTTTCTTTGTATTTGTTTTTCAACATTTTTCTATGATGTGCCAGTTTATTAGTGTCTTTGTGTTTATTGTACTTGAAGTTCATTGAGTTTCCTGTATGTGTAATTTATTGTTTATCAAGAAGTTTTCAGACATTATTTTTTTGAATACTTGTTATTTCTCTTCTCTCATTTTGGTGCTCTCATTATGTTTGTGGGCTTAATAGTGTTTTACATTTCTCTGAAGCTCTCTTAATTTTTCTTCATTTTTTATTCTATGCTCCTTGGCTTGCATAATTTCTATTGATCAGCCTCCAGAAATGTAATAACCTTTATTCTGAAAGTTCAGCTCTACTACTGAGATGCTCTAGTGAATCTTTACAATTTCAGTTATTGTACTTTTTAACTCCAAAATTTATATTTTTTATTTTAATGTTTTATAATTTTTATTTCTTTGTTGATATTCTCTATTTGATGCAACTTATCACCATATTTTCCTTTACTTTCTTAATCATGATTTTCTGTAGCTCTGTAAATATATTTATGATGACTATTTTGAAGTATTTTTATGATAAATTTGACATCTGATCATTGTCATGGATAATTTTTGTTGCCTACTTTTTCCCCAGTGTTTGGTTGTACTTTTCTATTTCGTTGTTGGAATTTTTGTTGGAAACTGGAAACTTTGTATATTGTAGCAAGTCTGGGTATGTGTCCCCTCTCCGGGGCTTGTTATTTGCTTGTTTACTTGTTCATTACATGGCCGCATTACTTTCACGAAGCTTATTTTTCTCCCTCATCGTTAAGCCTCTGATGTTGCACCTCAAGAAGGTGCAACTTTGCATGTAACTACAGTCACCATAGGATGACTGGTTTGGGTAGCAATTTCTGATTTGTTTGCTCTTTTTCCATGAACACAATAAGCCATTAAACTTCACTAATTGCCTGCTTATTGCACAATTGTTTTAAACAGTGTCTGGGATCATAAAAACTCTACAACCAATTCAATAAAATTATGACTCTCATGAAATAACAGTTTTTGAGAGCAGTCAGGATTTACTATTTATTCTGATCCCAGTAGGGCTTCTCCCAGCAGCCTTAAATCTTAGTTCTCTTCTGCGAACTAGGCTACCTGCAGTTTAGCCTCTGTATTAACCTCTTTTACCGCAACCTCCACTGTTTCTGAAAGCACCTTTTGGCTTGACTTTATCCAGACTCTATTTCAAATGAAGTCTAGTTTTGAGGAAGAGATTAGGTGATATCTGCTTATTGGCCTACTTCTCTCCCCAGGATAAAAATCTTTGTGTCACTGCTCTGGATCTGTGGTTGAGCATAATAGCACTATTTTCTCTGAATGACAAAATGAAACCCTGCTCTACAAGCTTAACATTCAGTGGAGAGTAGAATAACATCTTGAATACCTCTCAGCTCGCCTCTTGTGGTTTTCAACCACTGCTTTGTGAGCTATGGGGATCAGGGCCCCAGTCTTCTTAGCTCACTGCACCCAAGGGAAAGCCTCTGATCTTTGAGTAGAATTAGTTGGAATAAGGGACTCCACTTGTCGACGACACTTGCCTAAGATTTGCCCTCAGCAACAGAGGTGGGTCAGAATGCCAAAAGCTGATGTTTTGCTCCTTTAAGAAGAAAGTCCTTCAACTGGGAGTTGTGTTGTGAGAAGCCCTGTATTTCTCGAGTGTAGCAGTCTATCTCACCAAGTATGTTTCACCGAGCAGGGAGCATTCTTGGTTCAAACACCATAGGCTCTCAACTTTCTTATCTAATTTATGTATATTTTTTAAAAAATTGTTTAGACATTTATTTACTGTTTTCCCTTAGGACAATTTCTACAGGCTTTAAATGATTGTTCTTTTTTCTCTCTCTGTAGTTTTTCACTATTAATTTCACTCTGGAAAGTCTAGTAGAACTCACACTGTCATGCCAGGAATCAATCTCCCTTTACAGTGTTTCTTGATATACATTAGTAACAGAGATAAAATGGAATTTAACCTAAAACAGTTGTAATTTCCACAGAAATATTAGCAACATAGGAATGCAATTAGAAAAAGATGAACAAGTCATTTGTGAAAACATTATAAAATTGTATTGTACGACATTATAAATACCTAAATAAATAAATATAGTTATAGGAAATGCATGAATTATAACATAGATTCAGGTCTTCCCACATGATCTTTATAGATTTCAGTGCAATTCTGATCTAAATTTTTTTTGACTCTTGAAAATCTGATTCTAAAAATTACATAGAAAAGCAAAGAACCACAATCCAAAGAATAATAAAAAGAAGTTTTAAAGAAGATATGTTACATGATGGTAAGACACATGCACACATGCACACACACACTGCATGAAATGATAAAGTATATCAAAGACAGGGATCCACCAAAAAACTCCCAATAACCAAAACTGGAGTAATTTGAGCAAGATAATAAATATAGTATTAGACTCAACCCACAGCATAAAATAAATATTCATGAGTCCATGCTAATAATATAAGTGAATGAAAAATATATAACTGTGGAAAAATGACAAATTTCTCATGCAGAAACATTGCAAATAATGGATATGAAAAAGGGGGGGGGGAAACTAACGTTACAGGAAAGAAATCTTGTGGTCTTACTCCCAAATACTAATAGCCTTTATATAATCATGTGCCTAATATCACACAAATCTTAGGTGATGTTAATTCTACAAACACCTAACCAGTGCTCCCAAATCTGTGGAGGTCATTAAAAATTAGAAAAGTATGAGGATCTGTCACTGTTAAGAAGAGCTTGAACTATATTATTAAATGTATTACACCCTGAATGGAATCTTGGAATAAAAAAAGAACGTTAAATAAAAATAAAAGAAATCTGAATAAAGCATGGAATATAGTTAATAATAATGCATCGATATCTGTTCATTAACTGTTATATGTGTACCATGATCATGTGTGATATTAATAGAGAAAACTTTTTGTGGGGCATACGAGAACTCCATGTTATCTTCACAACTTGTCTGTAATTCTGAAACTATTCTAAAGTAATGTATATACACTCTCAAAGTAGATAAGTTTTTCTTGAATAAAATTCAAAGGACACTATATAAAAGTGATTAGAATTAAAAATTCAAATGCATCAAAACTAATAGTATCACCTCATAAAATGACAACATAAAGAAGAAAAGGTCATGAGCTGACATAATATTGAGCATATAAATAAATAGCAATTGGTATATCACAAATATAAATTATTTCAAATGTCAGTATATCAATATGAGAAAGATGTCAAACTAATAATATATATGTGATATATATATGTGTGTGTGTGTATATATAGATACATATTCATTTTTTTATTAAATAAGTCATGGCGATATAATGTACAACATAGGGAACAGGGTCAACGACATTGCAATAACTATGTATGGTGACACGTGGTTACCAGAACTATTGTGGTGATCATTATGTTTTATGCCTGAAACTAATAAATATTATACATTAACTATAATTAAAAAATAAATTTAAAAAAAACCAGAATAGTATTTATAAGGAAACGAAATCATAGAACTCCCAATTATATTCTATCTCTCCAACCAACAGTGTTAATTTTTGGCAAGAGGTCTTTCGATCATCAAAAACTTGAAAGAGCAAGAGTTATAGACTCCAGCCAGTGTCAGAGGTAGTAGGGTATTCAACCAGAGAAGATAACTGAAAAAAAAAATTTCTTATCCTATAGTTCCTTGGATCCAAGGGAGAGTGAAGTCTGTGAAGGAGAGCTTAAGCTACAGGGGGACACTAAGAACCATGACTCTACTAGTGAGTAGAGTGCAAAGAGACTGTTTCAATAATGAAGGATGTGGACAGCAGCATCAAACACTGCAGGGAATTCAAATGAGAGAAGGATTGAAGAGTAGTTATTGGATTTGGGTATTAGGAGACAATTAGTGGGTTTTGAGAACAACTTCACTGGAACCTAGATTACAGAGGGCCAAGGAATGAGCATGAAGATATAAATATATGCTGTACCACTTCAGTTTATAAATTATATAAAATTAAATTATAAATTTCTCTCTATTATTAGTGTGTTTCAATGTATCCTTAGTATTACTGCTGTTTTTGTTTAACAAGTATGAAATGATAATGTCGCTTGTTGAGTTGGTACATATTAATGGCTATTTTTGTTTTGAACTTCATGCCTTATATAATGATTCAGCATTATAATGTGTCTTTTCATTTTAAACTGCATGCTTTAACATTATAACACGTCTTTCTTGTTTAATGCTTTTTGTCTTGAATTTAACAAAGTCTGAGATTATGATTATGACCCCTGGTTTTTTTCTTTGCATTTGTATAATATAGCTTTTCTTATTTTTTTTAAAGAGCTTTATTGAGATGTAATTCACATACCATAGACTTTCTCAGGTAAATTAGGTGTACAATTTGATAGCTTTTAAAAAGCTTTTTCTGTTATGATTTTATATGTTTCAGGTATTCAGTGCAATGGTTAGCCATTTATATAATTTATGCAGTGATCCCCCCTGATTACTCTAGTACCATTTGGCACTACACACAACCATCACAATAAACTTCACTATATTCTCTATGCTGTACCCCACATTCCCATAACTGTTTTGTAACTACTAATTTGTACTTCTTCATCCCTTCACCTTTTTTATTTAACACCCCAACACCTCTTCCCCTCTGCTAATCACCAGTTTGTTTTCTGTATCTGTGAGTCTGTTTTCATTTAGTTTCTTTTGTTCCTTGGATTCTGCATAGAAGTGAAATCATATGGTATTTATCTTTCCCTATCTGACTTATTTCACTCAGCATAATACCCTCTAGGGCCATCCATGTTGTTGCAAATGGTAAGATTTCATTTTTTTAATAGCCGAGTGACATTCCATTGTATATATGTAACATAACTTCTTTATCCAATCATCTATGGATGGGGACTTAGGTTGCTTCCATATCTTGGCTATTGCGAATAGCACTGCAGTGAACATAAGAGTACATAGTTCTTAATGAACTTGTGTTCTGTTTTTCTTTGGATAATTACCCAGAAGTGCAATTGCTGGGTCAAAAGGTAGTTCTATTTTTAATTTTTTGAGGAAACTTTAGACTATTTTCCTTAGTGGCTATAGCAACTGGCAAACTCACCAACGCCGTACGAGAGTTCCCTTTACTCCACGTCCTCGCCAACACTTTTTGTTTTTGGATTTATTAATAATAGCCAATTTAACAAGTGTGAGGCAAGAGCTCTTTGTGGTTTTAATTTGCATTTCTCTGATGAATAGTGACTTGAGCATCTTTTCATATACCTATTGGCCATCTTTGGAGAAATACCTATTCAGGTCTTCTGCCCATTTTTTAACTGGATTGTTTGTTTTTTTATCATTGAGTTATATGAGTTCTGTATATATTTTGGTTATTAACCCCTTGTCAGATGTATCAAAGGTATTTTTTTTTCCATTCAGTAGGTTAACTTTTTGTTATGTTCATGGTTTCTTTTGTTGTGCAAAACCTTTTTATTTTATATTTATATTCTTAATAGTCTTAGTATACTAAGATATGTGCTTATATATTTGTACATACTATGCAAAATATGTAGTAAAATAAATTCATACTTGTACATTGTAACATACTGTATGTACTATAGAAAACAAAAAATCTAATAAGTACTATGTATGCATAATATATAGTGACCTATATAGAAACACAATATATAAAAATGCATTTTTATATATTTATAAAGTAAAGTGAAAACACTATGACCAGAAAAATATAACAAGTGCACAGTGTTGTTAATGGTCAAATAAATATAAAACTAAACTATAACAGTATGGAAAAAACAAGTTCTGTTGAAGATACGGAGGCATTATAACTCTTAGTCACTGTTGGTAGAAATGTGGATTGGTACAACCACTTTAGAAAAGAATTTACATTATTTTAAAGGTCCCTATAGTAATAAAATAGAACACAGAATATTTAGTTGTCACCATATATATCCTGGGGAAACTATTGTATGTTTACCTGGGGCCGTTTATAAAACAAGGTGATTGCAGTATTATTCTTTAAAATAAACATATGAAATAAATCAAGTGACCATTAATAGAATAGATTTAAAAAGTCATAGTCACAGTGAAATAAAATATGATAATTAAAATTAATGCCAATTTATAAAAAGCTAGTCTTAGAAAAATGCATTAAGTATGATAACCATAATTATAATATCCTCATACTATAAATTGAATACTATATGTAGGGATAAGAACTATTGGTTATTATATAAAGAAAACAATTATATACTTTAAAAAATCCAAGTAGTATTTATACTTCAGGTGAAAGGAAACAGGAGTATAAAAATTGTGGAATAACACACAGAAAATATCATTTCTGATATCTTTCTTAACTTTATATTTAATAAATAAATAGTTCTCAGATATTCCTAAATCGAATAGGAATCAGGGTTACTTGTCTTAGTATATTTCTTACTTATTTACTTACTCCTAACATATATGTTGCTATTTTGAAAAAATATTTTGTGAACACATAATGCAATACATACATATGTGTATGTATTGTTGAATTGTACCCTTGAAACTTATTGGATTTTGTTAATTAATGTCACCATTATAAAAAAATTATGTGATTAAATTTAAAATTGAATTTGAAACATACTAAATTAAAGATTCTCACTCAAAGATTTTTTTGTTTTAAACATTACAAAAAATGATTTTGGAAAAATTCGATAGCACTTTACCTTTCTCCCAATTAAAGGTTTCCTTCATTTGATAATTAAGGTTTCCCTCATCTGATAATTATTCCCTAAAAATGTGTTTCTATTTTCAAACATTCTTTTTAATTACTCCTGATATAATTCACATTTTAAAATTATTATTTAATAAGTTACTTTTGTGAGAGCCACTTTTAACCACCATAAAGGGGTTGGGAGCTTTTCATAAGAAAAATAGGATATTTTCTGTTTTTTTTTTTTTTTTTTAAAAAGACCATAAGAACATTTAATTACTCATTTTATCATGATAAAGTAGCAACAAATTACTTTCAGAGAAGAAAATGCCTTTTATTGTAACAGTATTATTTGCCCTCTCCTACAAGCAATTAAATAGAAGTTATTAGATTTTGCAAATATTATTTTACTTCATAGTAGATGAAAAGTAGACAATTTAGAAATACCTAATGAGTATGGCTGATCTACAAGTGAATAAATATTTTCATTTAAATTCTTAATTTTTAATTTTAACAGCTATAGTTTGAAATTTTTTTACAACTTATTTTTTGAAATAATCTACTTAAGTTACTAAAAGAAGAAAATATCAAGAATTTAATTGAATTAGATCGAATTTATAAACACTTTGGATAGAAATGTTTTAAATCAGCTAAACTAGGATAGGTTTAACCAAGGAGGTTTATTGTTTTTACATACAATTAATTAAATAAAATTTAATTAAAAATTAAACTTAGTTTATTTCATAATTTTTTTTTTTGCCATTTTTGTTTTTTTCTGCCTTTAGTGTTCCTTTGGACCTGTGGCTATACTTGGTGTTATCACATAGCCAGAATTATTATAAATCAAATTATTTTTTAAAATAGCTTGGAGGAATAATTAATATACAAAATATTGCACAATTAAATGGGCCTGTCTTTATGAGTCTGGATATGTGCATACACATACAGCCACCATACCATCATCACTGCAACCCTGATACTAATACTAAGCATATCCATCACCTACAAACAATTCATTGTGTTCTTTTGTTTTCTTGTTGTTAAATTCTTTCATTTTTAATATTTTACACTATGAATAAAGCCTTCTGTTTCTGCACTTCTAATTCCATTTCTTAATTTCAACCAAACATTAGTCCAATTAACTAAAGCATCCAAACAGTATAAGCAAACCATTTCTGGTATTCATTCCTCTTTTTCTCCTACTCTTTGTTAATTTCATTATTTAATGTGGGCTTCAAGGTTTACCATTGTTATGGCCCTTTAGTCATTTTCCATAACATCTTAAAAGAAATATCTCAATTTTGATAGCAATCTGTTTTCTACTTGCTTTTGTAAAAAAGTGAGTGCAACTGAATATAATTACATAAATATATGGATTGTGCCATATAGATTCTTAAGGTTTTGTTTATTTCTTTGTGTTGTTTTTTTCCACTATGTTAAAAACAATACCTAAGTAGGGAGAATGACTGTCTCGTTTACTACTGAATTTTGAATATTTACCCAAGTAACTAGCATGTAGCCAGATCTTCATAAAGCTTTTCACAAATGGTTTAAATAGAATAAATGTGAAGTTGAATATTTTTATAACTTTTATTTGTTTTTTATTTATTAATTTTTAAGTTGATTTTTCTTTAAGCAATGATATAAGATACAAAAGAGACTTGGCGCTTTGTCATGTGATTTATATATTATGGAGCTTAACATATAAATTATAAAATCATTATTTTCTTATTATTTGATATACAGAAGTTTCTTTAATTTTTGAAATAGCCAAATATATTTATCCTTTTCTTTGTGATTTAATATATCAGGCTATTCAATGGGAAAGTATGCTCCTATTTAGATAGAATATAAATATTTCATATTATTTCTTTAATTACTTACATTTACTCTTTATAAATACAAGTCCAATGGATTTGAACAGTATTTGATGCAAACTGTGAGTTGAAAATATAATTTTTGCCCAAAACAGTACTTTCCAACAATATTTATTGAGAAATATTCCCTTTGGCATCGATCAGTCTACTTTTTATATATTACATTACTTCATAATATTACTTGTTATTCATCACTCAAGATTCCATTTGGGTGTCATTCCCTTCTTACAGTCTTTCTGTACTCTCTCTCTTACCAATTTTGATACATATTTGGCATAGAAACTCTTTTTAAAATATATCTCTATCAGCGCACTTAACCTAACATGTAACATACATTTTTGTTTTAATAAGTCCTTGGTGAATATATGACAATGACAAAACTGTATGTTATTTAATTGATGATCAATTATAATATATTATTTATAACAACTTATTATAATGGAATTCATATTTTACTCAAAGACCTAATTCTTCTCTAAATATTTATTCTAATAAACAATACCACAAATTATTCCATCATTTTCTAAATCTGAAGACTGTGGGCTCATCCTTGTTTCCCCATTTTCCTTTACATTCCACTTCTATTCAGTCTTCACACATTACCTCCCCATCTCTGTTTTTTTTCATTTAATTCACCCTCATTCTCTTTATCTCCAGAATCAATATTTTATTTCAACTATCATCTTTTTTTACTTGGATGACAGCCTCAAACTTTCAAAATATACTTTCTTCCCCTGGTACCACAATTGTTCTGTGCTGACACAGGATTAATTTTCTAATTATCCTGTCATTTCTCTCTCAAGTACTACTATTTACCATGTACATGCCTGCATCTTTATAGTACTTAATATACTGAAAATAAATTAAATATTTAATTTACTATTGCACTTTAAATTGAAACTTACTTGAAACAGAGATAACAAATTATTTATCTTTGTAATTTTTTATTTCTAATTCATTCAACTAACATGTGTTGATCTCCTTTGATATTTGAAGGAGTACATCAAAGGCATAGTGTACAACATAGTTAATGATGCATTCAAGAAGCATGCATCTAGTGGGAGAGACATAGAAAAATTAGGGACATGAAGAGCATTGAGGAGGTCTAACTCATGAAATGTACAGAATGCTAAGAGAATATATAAGTAGCAAACCAAGTTTTGGGGGTCAAACAAGACTTCAGAGAATAAAGGATAATTTCAGATGAGACTTGAAGCATAAATTAAAATTATTCACTGAATGTCCAATGGGGGAAACACAAAGTATGAACAGTCAAAGGAGGATTGCAGAATGTGCCAAGTCTTGGTTTAGAGAATGGAGAAAACTTGCTGTGCTCGAAGAAATGTAGAAATATTAGTATGTTCAGAGAATGGAGTACCATATGGTCAGTATAGGGAGTTAGTTGGAGTTCCTATATTTTAAATTCTTGTAAACCATGTTAAGGAGCGTGGTCTTTACCTATAATATCAATGGAGAGAAACCGAAGGACAGCAATTTAAGTGGATGACTGAATTGTGAGATTTCTTAGATGGTTTCCCCAGAAAATAGGCTCTGACTGGAAATATGTCTTCAGAAAATTGTCCTTAGAGTATGCCAGGGAATGAGGGTTTGGATAGAAGAAATTTTTATACTGTTGGAGATCTAGAGATTGGTTGATATTCAGTATTATCTAAGTCGAGGGATTTGGCCTTTTTATCTCTCCATTAGGGTATGGACTAGTCCCAGAGATGGGGCCTAATCTTTGGTTAGAGGAAAATTTGGGGGAGGGACTTAGCTTTGAGCCATTGGCAAACACCTTCTTGGCAGCTGGGTCTTTGTCTTAAGTAAGGGATGTAGGGAAGGAGATCTGAGTGGTGAACTATGGAATTTCTTACAGTACATCCCTTGTGATGCTCAGATCCACTCAATGTAACACCAAAGACCTCAGTCAGAACCAGGAGGATCTGTAGACCAGGTATGGCCTTCACAGTTGTCTTAAATTGAGGCAAGGGAGTTGGGAGCATGAATACTTGCATCAGTTAGTCAGCTGGATGCAAGTCTCTTACAGTGAGGTTTAACATTGGAAAAAGCAGTACTCTTATCAGAGAGCTACTCTCAGGAAGGCATGCCACTGTGAAGAGTCAGCAGGGTCTCCACACGACAGAGATAATTAGCTCTTTGGTTCTCAGGGAGAGCTGGGCAGAAAGCTTTAGCATCCACTACAGAGTTGATGATTTCATTGGGTCACTTTAAAAATGAGAAAAATAAAAACTAGAGAGTACAGAAATCAAATACAGACAATTTTTAAATGAAATTTTGACATGAAGGAGGATAATTTTTTTTTAGAATAGTAAAAAAAAAAAGTGGATAGAATTAAATGGCCCTTTGAATCCATTTTTAGCTGTAAAAATAGATGCATTAAGATGTGTAGGAACTAGCTGTAAATGGCTCAGAAAAGTAGAAACTATGGGTATTTTTAAAGGAAGTGATGGTAATGATTAGTATAGTCCCTAAGAGTTACTCTTAGAACAAAGAGATGATTCAAGGAATTGATTTGTAATTACCTTTAGATTATAATTGATTTTGAAGAAATGTATACCATGGCATAAAATCTGTGCTACTGTGATTTTCCTTCTCCTTCCACAGCTTTGGGTAATACTGACATAAAAGCATAGAACCAAATGATTGAATTGATTCAGTAAGAAATTTTACAAATTATGTGAGATTGCCCAATAATGAGCTATGCTGATGAGGTATTGGAGAAAATAGTGCTAGATTCTGACTTGAGTAGGAAGAAAAAAAATCATAAAAACACTGATAAATTAAGAAAATATCTAGAGTTCTAAGGAATATGCATTCAATGAGATCAGAGAAAGTCGTGAATGCAATATTTTTATTAATATATTATATCACAAAATGAATATGTTAATTTTCTTATTGATTACTGATGATGATAACTAGGGCAGAACATGTAAAATGTTTCACCAAAACTAATTATAAATAAAATAACCTCCTTGCATATATAGGAAACAATGGCTATGACTTAGTTATACATAATGTTGGTTGAAATAGTGATAAAAGAACAAGAATTCTGAAAGGAAATTTATTACCTATGTGCTAGAATTGCCAAGGCGAGCTAAAAGATAAACAGGACTTGGACACCATAAAGAACTTGACAAGGATTATAACTTTTCTTACCATGTATTCTTCATTTTCATAGCTCAAAGTACAATAACTTGTCTCATAGGAATATCATTTAGGATAATGCTAACCTGAATTACATAGGAAAATGCAAATATAGCTGCAATACCTACTTGATTTCTTTTATGAAAAGATGTTAAGAATAGAAAATTCAGGTTTATAATCTCTGAATAAATTATCATGGAAATAGACTTAGTAGCTGAATTTTGGAAAAAATGAAAAGTATGTTTAATTAATTTTAATGTAAGTCCCTTTGTGGTAGAAATATTTAGTTCATCTACTGGATATTAGTGCTGACTATAGAATAATCCTGTAATATAAACAAGTATCAATGATATTAACGAAATATAATGGAATTTGGCAATGGACAAATGATAAAAATGAACAAAACATGGGAGTTTATGATAATTTTGATTTCTAACAAATGATTTATAATTAAATATCTACAGTTTGCCCACAATGCCAATCAGTTCTATGTTGTGTGATGATGGGAAATAATGACTGTTTTTGAAGAGTTCACACTCACACAGTGTACATATAGCACTTGTCTCATCATTTTGCATTTACTTATAGCTCTTCCAGAATTATTTTAAGCATCTTTTTATAAAGTAGAATCAGTAATAACTGTTATTTGTTTTTCACATACTTCTTTTGGCAATTGCTTCTCTCTAAGAACTAATTGAAATCTTAACATAGGTTCAATTAAAGATCTCTTTCCTCTCTCATTTTGCTAGTTCTGTTTCACTTATTTTCTAATTTTAAAATTATAGGAAGTTTATATTTTCTCCAAATTGACTATAGTCCCTTAAGGTATATCAATATTCCATATACGATAAACCCAGAAATACTCTTGCTTGTGGTGGGGCGAGTTTACAGAATTTCTTGTATTGCTATATATATATATATATATATATATATATACACACACACACACATATATATATGTGTGTGTGTGTGTGTGTGTATATATATATATACACACACACATATATATATAATTCATAAAGCGGAATACTATCATTATCGTATACTAATACTTTATCAAATGTTCCATTAAATCATCTAAGATTTTGCTCCCTTCTTCATGTTGTACTATTCCATTTTATTCATATATTTATCAAACATTATGGAATATCTAAAATGCCTCAGGCACTTTATTAAGCACTTTATAAAAAAGTGGAAAGAGAAGAAAGATGGTGCCTGCCTTATGAAGCTTGTACTCTAGATGAAAATAAACATAAATGGAAATTTCAATGGCAGTAAATGCCATAAATTTGAAATAAATAATGCTATGAGTTGACAATTTATAAATATAAGCAAATCATGGAGATTTGGGGAAGGATTGGGAGAAGGAGGAGCCAACCTCCACCGAAGCACTGTGGTGGAAGTGATATGACTTGTACAGAGTGCAGAAGATGAATTAAAAATAAAACTAGAAAGTGTAGGTAGCATGATGTGAGATAGGAATGAAAAACAGAAAGTACAAATATGTAGTAATAGATGGGGGTGGAGGGAAAGGCATTGCCTTATAGACCTTGATAAGAAATGTAATGACTGTGTTAAGAACAATGGGAAACCTTTAAGTATTTTTTTACATAGAGTGAGAAAAGTAATTTTTCTTTATGGATAAACTGTTGTGACTACATGTGAAGTGCGTGTGTGTGTGTGTGTGTGTGCATGTGTGTGTGTGTGTGTGTGTATCACACTTGGATTAGGTGAGGTGATGAAAATGAAGAAAATATTTTTACAAATATTCAGGAAATACAAAGGACAAAATCGATGATATACTGGAGAAATGGGATGATGCTAATGAGATTTTCAAGGATGACTCCCAGGTTTCTCAGGGTTAGTGGCAAATTCAAAAATAAATAAATAAAAAGGTGTAATCAGTGCGAGAACCACATTTGTGAAAAAAAAACTAATGAGTGTGAATGTGATATGCTCAATTTAAAGTGCCCATGAGATATTTAAGTGAGAGAATAAAATGATTCAAAACAATTTATAAACAAGATACAAATCTAAGGTGATTATGTTATAAAGACATGGAATCATAAAGAACAGAATCAAGATTTAGTGAGCATTCAAATGTAGATCAAACAGTGTGATGACCCATTGTGATGGATGACTGTTCACCATACCAGAGTTGTTTGTTGAAGTGAAGGGAGAGACTGAAGCCCAAACAGAATAGGATATAAGTGTTCGAATATTTTTTTTCCCCACCAACATTAATGTTATGTTACTAATTTGTCTAGTAGAATGTAAGACTAAGTTGGCAGGTTGTAACAAATATTATGAGCATTTTTCATGAAGATATTAGCTATCTTATATTCTGAAATCATAGTCACCTGATGAAGAAAATATATATATTATAACATTCCAGACGAGAAATCTGAAGATCAGAGAAATTAATTAATTTTTTTTTAAATCTTAGGTAATAAATAATAAAGCTAGAATGTAAACAGATCCATCTGATTTTAAATATTTTGCCTTTGATATGTTTTTTGGTCTCTTTGTCAAGTAAACAAAAATCTGAAATATTTCTAAAATAACAGAAGTTGTCATTTTAGCATAAAATAATTGACACATTTTTATTAGTTGTTAGTATCCCTCCATCTCATTTGTGTGTGTGTGTATTTACACATATAAATACATACATATACACATAAATACATAAAAATATATATGTATATATGTGTGTGCATGTATGTGTACATGTTAAGTAGAGTTCGATTTCTAAATCCCCTCCTATGAATTAAAGAACAATGAAGTTTATGTCACCTAGAGTTGGGTGATATACAATAATTCTTGCATTATGTAATAATGTTGTACTAATAATGGACTTTACTAATAAGGATTAAAAAAATAAAAGAAACCCCCTAAGTAGTTATGAGGAAGGATGTTAAAACCAAAGTTTCAAATGATTTAAATTTCACTCATCATAAAGTTCCAGGGCTTGTCTTACTAGTTGGGGACTATGACTTTATCATGAAATTTTTGTCATTAAGTGTTGGAGACGCAATAGAAGCACTAAATCATTTCTGATGACAAGCCTAGAAACATTCATTTCTTAGATTCTTAATCTTTCATATAATCCCATTCAACAGATGCTCCTTAAAGTTAGACATGATCTTTTTACGATGTTTGATTTTTAAAGGATAATGGATTATAGGAATGTAGCAATCTAAAGCTTTCTCTTTGTACTTGTAGAAAAGCAATACGTAAAGGAGAGGAAATGTGTTAAACACACACACACACTTCAGATATAACTTAGACATCTTCAAAAGGAAACATTTTGAAAATATTTAATATAATTTAAATAATGGTTACACAAACATTTTTTAGTAAATTGTACTTAAGAAACAGTTCTATGGGTTAAATTATTTTTTTCTAGTTCTAACCCTGCCAAAACTGCTTACTCACTCTTTATCTGAGTTATTGAATATGATTTGAGAAGGTATTTTAATATAATGTTTAGGCAATCCATTGGTGAAATACTAACAAAAACCTTAACATAGTAGCACACATCTTGGCTCTGATCTTCATTAGGTTTATGAATTGTTGATTTGTTATTAAACAGTCCATTGGAACCCATCTTGGAAATTTCACTGCTTCTTCCCTTTCCTGTTCTCTTCTTAGATACCTACAGAAACTATGATATATTGTACTTTGTGAGATCCTGTCCAATATACATCAACTAATTTTCATTGGTTCACAGTGCATTCTTGATTATAAATAATATATAAGTGAATTAATGAAATATGTTTATTATAACTAAAATGTGCACTTCTGTTTGTAATTTGATTATTAAAAAATTAAGAGTTTTACCAGAATAAACTTTAATAATAAGCCTTTTCCCATTCGAGCTCCAGTGTTATATTTGGTTCTGGAAGATTACAATACTGTTTTGCATTTGACTAGTATTTCAAAGTTTTCATATTACTTATTGATTTGTTTCTTAAACAGTGTGGGGACATGGGAAATAATAATTAAGATCATAAATTAATTTCTTTACAGAAAATGTGCTAGAAGAGGTTCAGAAACTCCAAAATGAAATATTTTGCTCTAATGCATGATTCTTTAAAAATTAAGAGAACAAATGATTAGTTTATGTAGAAATTTAATTTATACCATTGCTTTTTTAGTTTCTTCAAGTTATTGTTGCAAGCTTCTCCCCCTCTGGCCCCCATCATTTCGTGAGTGTGTGTCTGGGCATATAGTTATCTTTTTTAAAATATGGAATTGAATTTAACTGAAACGGTGAAAGATCTGTATTGCAGACTATGAGAGTTTGATGAAATAAATTGAAAACATAAATAAATGGAAAGATATCCTATGACCACGGATAAGAAGAATTAATATTTTTAAAATGTTCATACTACCCAAAGCCATCTATAGAGTCAGTGCAATTCTTATCAAAATTCTAATGGCATTTTTTGTAGAAATAGCGAAAACAATTCTAAAATTTGCATTGAATCACAAAAGACTCTTAATAGCCAAAATATTCCTGAGAAAGAATAACAAAGCTAGGGGCATCACACTTATTGATTTGAAACTATACTATAAAGCTATAGTAATTAAAACAGTATGGTACTGACATAAAACCAGATACATAGACTAATGGAACAGAAGTGAGAGTCTGGAAGTGAACCCTCATATATACAGTCAACTATTATTTGACAAGGAAAGCCGGAATGCTCAATGGGGAAAGGATGGTTTTTTTTTTTCAATAAATGATGTTGGGAAAACTGGATAACCACATGCAGAAAAATAAAATTGGACACCTATCTTACATTACTTACAAAAATTAACCCAAATGACTTAAAGACTTAAATGTAAAACATTAAACCATAAAACTCCTAGAACAAAATCTGAAGAAAAGGGCCTTGACACTGGTCTAGTGAAATTTTGATATGGCACCAAAAGCATAATCAACAAAAGTAAAAGATAATAAATGAGAAAACATCAAACTAAAAGCTTCTGTACAAATAAAGAAACAATAAATGAAACGAAAAGGCTACTTACAGAATGAGAGAAAATATTTGTAAGTCATATATCTGATAACAGGTTAATATTCAAAAACGTATAAATAACTCAGACAACCCTATTACAAGAAAACAAACAAATGAGTTAAAAAATGGGCAGAAGATCTGATAGGCTTTTTTCCAGAAAACACATACAAATGGCTAAAAGATACGTGAAAAGATGCTCAACATCACTCATCATCAGCAAAATGTAAATCCAAACCACAATGAGATATCACCTCACATCTGTTAGAATGGCTATCATAAAGAAAATAAGAGATAAGTGTTGGCAAAGATATGGAGAAAAAGGAACCCTTGGGCACTGTTGGTGGGAATGTAAATTGGTACAGTCACCTTGGAAAACATGGTGGAGGTTCCTCAAACAATAAAAAATAGAACCGCCATGAGGTCTAGCAATCCTATTTCTGGGTATATATACAAAGGGAATGAAAACAGAATATTGAAGAATGATCTGCTCCCCTGTTTCTACTGCAGCATTATTCGTAATAGCCAAGATATGGAAACAATCTAAGTATTCATCATCATTAGATGTGTGGATAAAGGAGACACACACACACACACACACACACACACACACACTATGCAGTATTATTTAGCCATGAGAAAAAGGAAGTCCTGCCATTTGTGACAACATGGATGGACCTCGAAGGCATTATGCTAAGGGAGATAAAGTCAGACAGAGAAAGACAAATGCTGTATGCTATCACTTATATGTAGAATCTAAAAAAGCCAAACTCGTAGAAACAGTAGAAAGGTGGTTCCCCAGGGCCAAGAGGTGGGAGAAATGGGGAGATATGTTTTAGAATGTACAGATGTTTAGTTATAAGATTAATAAGCAAAGTGTACAGTTAACAGTATGGTATTATATACTAGAAAACTGCTATGAGAGTAAATCTTAAATGTTGTCACCACAAAAAAGAAATGGTAATTATGTGAGCTGTTGGAGGTATTAGCTAATGCTACAATGGTAATCATTTCACAATATATAAGCGTATCAAATCAACGCAATGCACCTTAAACTTACATAATATTATATCTCAATTATATATCAATAAAAAGATGGAATTAATATTTGTAGGGCAAGGTTGGACTAGTCTGCTTTTCTAAGAGAAAAAAATGAGCAGAAGATAATAGTTAGTTTTTTTCTTTTAGCATTACTCATTGAAAATAATTTTTCTTACTATTTTTTTTTATGTAATTCTCGTGCCTCACAAAGTGTTAATGTTTTTCTCTAAAGTTTCTATCACCAAATCTGCATGAGAAACTTAGTTCAGAGATCCTGGAAATGGTTCATTTTCCTCTAATACTATCTCATTCACATGGAATTCTAAATACTGAGATTAGCCACTTGCAACTAATCTAATTGAAAGCCAATTCTATGGTTTTCTCATTAGAACTTTGAATCTTCATAAATTGGTTAAGGCTTTAAAGTATAAAATCACACTATATCATAATGTACTGAAAATTTTCCAACTTCCTTATGAAGGTCTTAGATCCAAATATAATTGTAGCACTCTAAAAGAAAGATTGCTTTTTCTTTTTAAAGTTAAAAATGTTGATTCACAGTGCAATATTGACAGAATATTTCATCTTAGGAAGAACTTCAGGAATACTCATTGCATAACTGTAATAATAAAATTATTATATTTTCCTCAAAAACATTAATTTTGCAAACATGCACACATATTTTAACTACTTCAGAAAAATAAAACAGTGTAACTATAGCAAGCTTGTGAAAAAATATTATAAAAAATAGCAGTTTAGCATTGTGCCTTACATACTAATTCAAAGACATCACTATTTTCCATCTACTGATCACATTCACCATCTTAGTTTTGAAAACCAGTGAAGATTACAAAATACAACAATGCTATCAATATTTTAACTATCAATGTTGCATAAGAAACAACACGGAAACATTGGCTATCTGTCTCTGAGTGTGTGAAGTGAAAAATTTTTGCCAGTAAAATAAGATAATGTTATAGCAATATCATTAGTCATCCTACAACCTTATCTACACTAGTTATATATTATTTACAAGACACTAAATCAATGTTCCATGTAGCTAGGAAGTAAGGACAGCATTTTTTGTACTTTAATAACATTGAGAAATAGTACGTATATAGAAGGCAAATGTCATGAAATTGAATAAGATTCTGAAAATACTGGGGAAAAAAGTGTTTCTCCCCCAAATGTCTGATAAGTACAAATTCTGTTGCAAGTATTATTTGAAATATATATTTAATAGCAGTTATTAAAGGAAACATGATAATTCTTGCAAAAATAATGGCCAGAAAAAATTATGATGAACAAATATATTGTTGAATTAATTTTTTTTAATTAATTTTGATACCTGTAAAATTCAGAAAAATTTTGCTATGGTATACTCACCTTCTACTCACCCTAAAAGCAAAAGTAAAAATCTCTGCATTTAGAACAAAATAGGTATTAAGTTTTAAATTTCTATGGTTTTGATTCCTATTTTTAAACAAAATTAGAAGGGTAAAGTTCTCAGTTTTACTAATGTCTTTAGCAAATTTTCATATCAGCCTTAGAGAAACATTTCTCATGAAGTGGAATTTCTCAAGATTTCCTTGATACACCTAATTATGAGTGTGGAGGAACTATTGGTCTCTCCTTACAGTACATGCAGTAAAATACCTAGACCCTTAGAATAAAAGAAAAACAAAGATTTTAGTAAAAGAATGAAACAAGAAATAGATAAAAGAAAATGGCCTCTTCATTTCTAACAAAAGAGAAAAACTATATTTTGCAAAAGAACTGGTGTTAAATCTTGCCTAAAATCTAAGATTGTCCTCCAAGAGAGGTAAGGAGAAAGGAATATTTTTACAGAAGATTGGTAAATAAGCTATATAAAATTGTTTGCCATTTTGAGTATGCATTTTAACGTATGTCATATTTCAAAATTTAATTTAGAAATACCTCAGGAGATGACTCAAGATATATTAAATTATCCTTTCTGAAATAATTTTTCTTTAATTATTACTCCATTTGGAATTATCTGTAGATTAATTTGCATAACATAAACAAATTATGTAAATTTGTGAATCTAACCATAGTGATTATCTCAATTCCTTTACTAATGTTTAATAGCATTTCAAAGTTCTGTATCTTCTGTATTCAATTCCTTTGTCAGACATGATTTGCGAATTCTCAAAATAGGAAGCTTATCTTTTTATATCTTAACAGTGACTTTAAGGGACCAAAAGTTGTTGTTGTTGTTGTTGTTGCTGTAATTGTTTTGATGGAGTCAATTTATCTTGCTCTTAAAAAAATAATCTATTGTGTACTCGCTTCAGCAGTACAATTATGATGATTCCTATAAATACGTAAACATGTAAATATAAATATATGTTTTCTTATGTCAAACATTTGGAAAATATGTATCTTCTTGAAAAACTACAAAGTCCGTGACAAATAATTTCTTCATATTTTGCTGTAACAAATATTTTGGTATCAAGACTTATTTAAGCTCATTATTACTTTTATATATAAAAAAAACATATTGCTGTTTTCTTGAAATTTATCTCTTTAAACTATGTGAGATTAAAAACTGCAGTATTTGCATTTTTGAAAATCTAGTTAGAATCAGCACATTAATTTTGCTAGTTTGCTGGCTGTGCATAATTTTTGCACTACTATTAATTTTTGTAGATGTATGCATTAAATTGTTCTTTTCTTGGTTTTAAAAACTATGTTTATTTGATATATATCTTAAAAAGAGGTGTCATAAGACATGACAAACTGAAACATATATAAATTAAAATAAAAATATTAGGAATTTATGTATGAATATCTTAGCTTAATGTCAAGGTTATTGGTAGTATTATAATGCCAAACAATAAAGATACACACCAAAGAATTAAATATTAAAAATTTCCTAAGAAAATTATAAAGATAGAAAGTCTTATCTTGTTTGCTGCTATCCTCTGTATTGAGAACAAAATCTAGTACATTATAGGTGGTCAATATACATGTGTTTTTTATGAGCATTGTTTATGAAAATATTACATTTCCTAACTATAACAATAAAAATAAGAATGAAAGCTTAAAAGATGTCACCATATTTATTTATATTTATAAAATTATTTACCTGCCTAATCTGTGACTATTACTTAATCACAGAATAGCTAAAAATACTAAAGATTTAGAGTGTAGAAGATCATTTATAATTTAACATAAAGTTATTTTTTTACAATTATAACAGTAATTCATATTTAATTTTTAGAACTTAGTTTTAAAAGTTAAATATAGTAAAATAGAATAAGTAACTACAGATATTAGCCTTCTTTAGGGACAAGTGTGCAGAATAATCAGATTTTTAATGTTCTCAAAGGTACACTGTATTTAGCAGACAAGAGCAGAAAATATAGCATCTTTAAATAGAGACTGGGCTGGCAAGTGAAATGAATTCTCCAGACTATATTGAAATCACTATCTTTAAGAATGTGTTCAGAAGAAAGTACAAAGTATTTTTAAAATGTATGCAATATATACTATTTCTGTACAATCTATGGACATAATTAATGTTAAAAAATAATGATAACTACTGAAGACTCTGAAGAGAATTGACAGAATTGGAACAAGAAAAATAATTAAAACCCAAAAGGTCAAGTGATTGTAGGGAACACATCTATTTCTTAATAGTGTTGAATTTATTGGAAGAGAAAGATGAGAGATTGATTGACAAGAGGGAATCAAAGCCCTATATTAATCCCTAGAATTCATAGAGTGATGGAGAGACATCCATGTTGACTTGTCA
This sequence comes from Rousettus aegyptiacus, assembly GCF_014176215.1. Lineage (NCBI taxonomy): Eukaryota > Metazoa > Chordata > Mammalia > Chiroptera > Pteropodidae > Rousettus > Rousettus aegyptiacus. The sequence continues at coordinate 32,099,199 of NW_023416286.1, forward strand.
AAGTCACCACTGATAAGCCTAACGGTATTTCTTAGATTTTTCTACTATTGTTATTTACAGAAATCACCTAAATGCTGCAAGTTAACAGCACAATGAAAATCTTCCATACTTAGTACATTGTGAACAGGATGGCAAAAACTTCTTAATATATATACCAAAATATCTTACCTGAAAATTACTTTTCTTCTTTCTGTCTTAACACACAGGTGCTTTCTTTCCACCATCCCACACCGCTGAGTCTCACCAGCAGAATTTTCTAATGTCCGTAGTGATTGTTAATTACCTGATGAATTTTTGGAAATAAATTTGGATTGTAAGGTTTAGATGACTTACAGTCATATATAAATATATATCAGGATGATGCAATATCTAAATAAGTAAATATTATTTATATGTGATTATAAATCATATATATATATAAAATCAGTGGTTCAGTGTCAGTACATAGGTAACCCAAAATGAATTCGTTGAATTACTCGATACATTTTAGAGTATAAATTGTAGCAATATTTGAAAGGGTACCTTAGCTAATAGACTATCTTAATTTTCATATTTTACATTTATAGTTTAATGAAATTATGATAATAAAATTTAAAAGTAATTAATCTTTCAATCAACTGCTATGCTCCTTGCAGTGTTCTTTTACAAAATCTAAGAAATTTCTCATCAGCATTTTCACTGTTCATTTTTTTTAGTCTAAACATGATTTTAGGTATCTCACTTCAGATTTTAAAATATCATCATGAATTTATTTCCCTTAATAATAAATCTATCTTATTATCATTTGTGTTTTTTCTCACTATAATATTTCTTATTAATAAATGTGCCGAAACTGCATATTGGTTAATCACTTGCTTTAAATAATAATTCAGTGAATTTCTCAATTTACTAAACTTCATATATCACTCGACTAGAAAATAAATCTAGTTATACTCAATGACTTTGATCATTTCTTCAGTGTCTAGAATTATATATACCTATTTTTTGACATTAGAGTCTAATAGAAGTTCTGTATGGGTGAATAGCTGTTTGCTTATCAGTATTTATACTCAACTAGAAACACCAAAAGTGTATGTCAAATCCTATCAATAGCTTATATATAAAGAATGATAGCAAATTAGTGCTCCTATGCCTTTACTTTTAATTTTGCCCCTGGGGCTCACGCCTAGTCCTAAACCTTTGCACAAAATGGGAAAATCTGTTTCTCATGGCCACATACACAATAGTGTAGGCCACTTATTCCTCACTCAATGTTTAGTTTCATTGCTCAAGGTATTTTATTATCTCTGTTTAAAATTTACTTACTTCAGCTCACTACATAACATCAATTATGAGATTTATCCTTATCAAAACTACATCTTCATATACATGTACCATATTCACTCTTTTAGATTTTCTTTGTATGAGTTATCACTGTTACAATTTGTGATCAGAAAGCATGGTGTAATGGTACCTTAAGGCGTTGGCAAGTTGCATAATCTTTATGAATATCACCTTTTTAGTGTGGTAATACAAAACTCTCTGTATTATTTAAAAATATTCACTGATATGATGAGACTAAATCTTCCAATGTAGCGCACAAGATATAGTAGTTACTCGATAAATATCACTTTTATTCCTTTACTATTCAGTGTAGTTAATAGGCCATCGACCCTTTCTAAATTAAGAGCATCAAATACATTAAAAGATATTAGCTACCAGTGTAATGAAAACATGAACAAAAGTAAAGATTGAGAGTATACAGAAAAAAATAAATGAAAAATATTATATGCATTTAATTTTCTATACACGTTTATTGTGTTTTATTGTAAACAAGTTTTAAATACAGTGATTATAGGCAAAACGGTTAAATTACTAAACACTGTGATAAATCAAATAAGAATTAATTGGAAGATTCTACGTACATGATGCATGGATTACTTATATTCAAAGAATGAGAATTTAATAGCATATAATTAAAATTGTACTGATACATATCATGTTCTTTGAGTAGAGAATTCAGTTGTAATACATTGTTATGATTGGCAGTGCATTAAGTTTGAATTGAAGCTATCAAAATATGGTTTCTATTGCAGAAGCACTGGTAGATGATAATATGTATTTCAGGTTATCAATATTATCAATCAAGGAAAATAAGATCGAAAACTAAAATATATTTTAAATTCTAAAACATTAATCTTTAAATGTAAAATCCATTCATTATTTCAAATTTACATATCTTATTTTTAAAAAACATAATTTTGACCTGATTTCATCTGACAGTGTTATTATACAGAATATTTTTATTGCATATAACTTTAATTATTATATAATGGAGTACATTAAACAGTCAGAAAATGAATATATGCTGGTATAGTACACATTGAGTTGATAATTTATAGAGAGATAATAATTTAATTAAGAGATATGCATTTGTTTTATGACCCTCACTTATAAATAATGTAAGAATGAGAAATACATAATGAAAGAGAAAAAAAATATTCCATTATCTGTTTTCTTTATTCTCTTAAAATGGCACATTGTATGTTTAAATGAAATGAAAATATGATTTTGTAAATATTAAAATATTTTTATAAGTAGTTTTATATTACAGAGTTAAACATAGATCATTTCCTATTTTATAGGAGTTACAAATATTTGTCAATATGCAGTTGTTACTTGAACAGTTGAACTCCACAAACATTTTGCAGCATGAGAATTTTAAATTATAATTTTCTTGGTAAAGTAAAAGCTGAATTCAATAAAGTAAGGTTCTTTTTGAAAATATGTATGAGAACATATGTTTTCTTAAATAATGAATTGGAATATCTTGTTACAGGAGTATTAATGATGATAATGCCATTTAAAGTAAAAATTAAATTCTGTAACAGAACTATAAATCTAGAAGATCATCATGGAGGATATCTGTGTCTTGACAGCTGTGAATTTTAATAACATAAATTTCAAAAAGCAACAAAAAACTGGACAGACTCTTGCCATTCATACACATACACGCATACGCACACACAGCAAGTTGTCTTATGTGAGTCTGTGCAATGGAGATCAACTTGAGAAAAATTAAAAATTCAAATCAACTTTCATCCCCTTTTACTTTACATTTAGATACATTTTTCATAGAAATGCATTCTTTTTACAGAGGACAAATATATCCAGAGTACATCATAACATTTTTCAAGACTTTTGTTATTAAACATGGGAATTTTATTATTTTGGAGACCCAGATTTATTTTTTATATGTATGTGTACATGTGTACTTTTCTGTATATGCATTATACTTTCTCAAAAAGCCTGAAATATAGTTTAAAGTCTGTCATTATTTAGGATTATAAAAGATACATTTGACATTTTTGTATACATTTTTGTAATTTTCTTTATAGAATTGTAACTACCAAGAAAACCAATGTCTCATTTCTTTAATTTGATTCTAACAGTTAATATCATATACTCCTGAAAATGTTACTATCGGCGCTATCTAAAATTCGTCTTTGGCCCAGTAGTACTGAGGGGTCCTTGGTTCTTTTCACTGACTCAATAAAGAATTACAGATCAGCAAGATGTAGAAAAAGTAAGATTTATTAAAGTCCATTTCAAGGAAGAAACAGGCTACACCAGAGAAGACTGCAGCAGGCTGTAAGTGGGGAGATCTATATTATATTAGGGCTGTGATGGGAGGTTATGAGGGTGGTGCTAGATGGTTGGTATGTGAAGTTATTTTGATTCATGTTTGGCTGTTAAATAATTCTGCCTACTGTGCATGTGGTTACAGAAAATTCAATCTGTTATAATTAGATTTATTAACTTCCAGATGTAGGTATGATATTGTAATGATGGAATAATAAGGCTGGATTCTGGGGAGTTTAGTATAGGACTAATCATACACACACACTTGTGGCCAGATTAAACCAGCTGATATTTTATGTCTTCTTACTCCTTTGAAACTCAGGATGTAGGGGTACTTTATAACCATAAAATTGGTGTTCCAGAGGAGTCCTAAGGAAGGTGTTTAAGACAGGCCTTTATTTCCCAGTAGCTCATGTCTACCTAACTACCTAACAAAAATTCCCCAATACTTCTTTTCGATACATTTTTAGATTTAATTTTTTGACTACAGTTCATCAATCTTAGAAAGACTGATTTATCCACCTACAACTTGGCACTCTGCAAATTCTTATAACGACATAGTGATTCCTTATTGCTAAATTAGAATCTGTTTTTTTTTTTAATTGAATTAGTAACAGGCTAGCCCTGTGATTTATAATATAAATAGAATATATTTTTCCATAGTATTTTTTTGTAAAAATGTTTTCTTCTTTCTTCTTGTAGATTGCTAAGCCAGCAGTGAAACACATTTTGTTTTTGACACAGTGCATTAATTTTGATATTAACATAATAAATACTCTTACTTTAAAGTACAAATTCTTAAAATGATTGTATTTTTATATTTAAAATTAAGGTAAATGATCATTTATCATACTGCTTTATTTCCCAAGATATTTAAATGTTTATGAATGTAGTTTTAATAAGTAGAATTGTTAACCTAAAGTAGTTCCATATATATAAATTCAAAATAGAAAGAGATTCAAATTCTCAGGAGTGGAACATAAGATGATTATGTAACTGTACCCGGATTTCGCTTATAGCTTTTTTCTTTGATTCATGCTAGTTTTGCCTAGCTAATGGTATTGTGAATCACTTACTTTTTTCCACTCTTATCTTTTTACCTTTTTTGCCTACTCCTTTAACCATTTTTGCCTTAGGACAGGAGTCCCCAACCCCCGGAGCCGTGGGCCAGTACTGGTCTATGGTCTGGTAGGAACTGGGAAGCACAGCTTCACCTCTAACTCAGATTATCAGGCATTAGATTCCCATAAGAGCACTGGTCCTTGGTATCAAAAAGATTGGAGATCACTGCCTTAGAACATATGTTCCAGCAATTCTCAAATCTTTTAAGAATAAAGCCTCAGTCTATAATCATGAAGACAACGAGTTTCAATTTAACTAAGTATAACATCTTGGCTTTAGGTGGATTTCAGCCCCAGATCTATTGAGGCAAAACAATTCCACCAGCCTGCCTCGGGACCAGACAGGGTGACACCATGGCTGATTCTAAAACCCGACACAATGACAAATTACCTCAGCCCTATTCAATCAGTAACATCTACAACCTCAACTACCTTAGTTTCCATGACTAAGGATTTCTCCTTATATAATCTATCCCCTTGAGACACCCAGGGAGTCAAGATAGCTCACCTGTGTCTCTGGGATTTCCAGCTCTCTAAAGTAAATACTTATTTTCTTTGCTGAAAAATCTATATGTTATCTCTGTCTTTGCTGTACACAGGCAAATGGACCATTTTGCTCTGGTAATAATTACTGTTACTTATTCTTTTCTAATGTGGAAGGTACAATGGAGAATTTAATGAAGATTATTATGACTTAAAAATTTTTATGGAGTCAAATATTTCAGCAATTTCATAGTTACTGTTTTTTTTTTGTTTTGGTTTGTTTTGGTTTGTTTTGTTTTGTTTTTACTGTTCCAAACAATTTACTACTTGGTAAAAATTTTTAGGAATGTTACATCAAATTAAGTCTTGATATAACTCAGAATCATTTTTTACCATAGCTCTTTAATGTTTCATATATTAATTTTAAATTATAATGGCTTTTTTATTTCTCTAAAAACATAAATATCTCTGTTTTTAAATTTAATTCCATTTTTGAAACATTCGTTTTAAAAAATGTATATAACATCTGAAGAAGATTAAGTCAGTATTGTTTACATAGGAGAATAGAAAGAAAATGCATAGATAAATTGGGCCCAATTAATGAAGGGCTGGGAATCTGTTACAATCCTAAATGACATAGGTGCACATATTCATAAAATTTTGTAAAAAATGAAACTAGCTTTTATGTTCACAAACTGGAAAAAGTTCTGGAGCTATAGGGTGATGATACCTGTACAACAATGTGAATATACTTAATACATTGGAACTGTATACTAAAACATGGCTAAAATAGTTATTTTATGTTATGTATCATCAGCACCAAGAGGATCGAGAAGGGAAGGTTTTGGTGGTAAGACAGCACAGTTGGAAGAACGCACAAGGGGCTGACTTGAGAATCAAAAGGCAGACACCAACTTTATTGTGGAGAGTACACTTCTATTGTGAGGAATGTGTTTCTGCACTAGGAGACCACATGGGCTCCGCATATATCAGAGTCCAATAGTGGCATTCTGCCACACATGCATGATACAATAAGGTGAATTATGCTTACATGTGTTAGGCGGAGGTGCCCTACTACACTAATGTAACATTCTGAATCTGGAGTCCTATTCCTTAGCCACAAGCCTGGATCACAGCCAGACCTGGAACCAGCCAGGCCTAGGACCCACATGGACATGTTTCTATAGTTAAAAAATAAAGATTATTATTCGAAAATTAAACTCTTATTCAATAGTGCCATTCACATGACATATCGAAGACGCCTATCTATAATCAATTTACCTTTATCATTTAATATATGTTTTATCACTTTAGTAGATCATCCTAAAAAAAAAGATAAATTAGTTGGTAAAATTATTTCAAATTATAAATAAACTACTTATGAATCTATTTTTAATATTTAAATATGCTTTTATTTGGATCTTCAAATATATCACTTTCATTGTTATCCTTTAGAATTCCAGTTACATCATTTTTTTTCTTCTTTGCTTTTCTTTTTATTCACATCAGGTACTAATTTCTCTGGTTTTTTCTAGTGTCTGTAGTCTTCAAAGGTACGCAAACTCTTTCCTCTGCCCCTAGGCTTTTCTCTTCCTTTCTTTGTCTTCTGGTCAGCCTATTTATCTCCTGGGACACCATTTCCCTTTTGGTCTTTAAACATTTCAACTCTTTAGAGTTTGCATTTTTTGTTGTCCTAGTTTTCTTTAACTCCATTCATCCCATTCCTATTGTAATATAATGCTCCTCTTGGTCATTGTTTTCACTGCTAAAAATGACTCTCGTCTTTGCTAAACTTCCTTTTTTCAGTTGGTATGAATATCACACCAATCCAGAGGATATTTTTGAAGCAGAGAAAAATGACAAGCAGTGTAGTTATTTGAGGGCTTATCTCCCTTCTATGTGATTTTATTGGATCTATTGATTTTATTGTGAGGGCCCACCTTAACTTGCCTATACTAACTTTACCCTTGGAACCACACACTTCCTCTTTTTATTCCTTTGTTTTTAATACTTAATGAAGTTTTATTTATCCCTCTTTACCAAAAAAAAAAAAAATGTGCTAATTAAGATAGGCAGCATGCATATTAATTAAGGAAAGGGATATCAGATTCAAGCATCCTGGGAATCTAATTCTGGTTCAAATGATTCTGATTAAGTGAACTTGAACAAATTAATCTCTCAGTGTCTCAGTTCATTTATACATTAAATATTCATAATGGTAATGTTAATATATTTTGAAGATTATATCAGATGCCCAACTAAAATCCTTAAAATTGACCATTGGTCAGTCTGTTTAGACTTTTATAACAAAATATCATAGAGTAAGTGGCTTTAAACAAGACATAGTTCTCACAGTTCTGGAGGCTGGTAGTCCAAAATCAAGGTACCTGTAGATTTAGTGCCTGGTGAGAGCCCACTTCCGGTTCATAGATGGTCATCTTCTCACAGTGTCTTCACATAGCAGAAGAGGTGAAGGAGATCTCCGGGATCTTATATAGAGGACATATAGAGGAATCTCATTAATGAAGTCTTCACCCTCGTGACCTAATCACCCTCCAAAGGCTCCACTTGTAAATATCATAACATTTGGGATTATATTTCCACATAGGAATTTTGGGAAGATACACATTCTATTTACAGCAGTACTGAAAGGATAAATAATCAATAAATGTTTATCGTTATTAATTTTACTATTGGTTACTCTTATTTTATACTATGGCAGAAAATAAAAGATATCTTAACAATCACAATATAAGTGATCAAGCACTTTAAATGGAATATTTTATGTGTCGCATTTGTTCATTGCATGTAAGACTCCAAGAGGTGTTAAGCAGTTCAAAATTTTAAAAATTACAAGTATTTTAATTACATCCATAATTTTAATAAAAAGTTATATACTTTGGTTATGAAAAACATTTTTAAAGTATCAGAACTAGAAAATACTTCAAAAAATAATTACACCAGTTTTTTGTTTGCTTGTTTTTCATTTTTTTTTTTTTTTTAGTAAAAGCTAAAGCTGCTTGAAAAAAAAGCTTTCGCTTTTTAGGTCAGTGTAAGTGTAAGCGATAGATTATGCAACATTCATAAATATTATATCACTTCAATATTTGAATGGAATTAAGTATAACAAGGATAAAGAAGTTTATGACTAAATAAAAATATATAAAATGTATATCCAAGGGTAAGGAAAAACTCAAAAAGACAGTTTAAAAGTAGTCATTTATAAAAGAGGATTGCTTATAAAGAGAATTTGTGGTGATGTTGTATGTGTGAGCGCCTAGCAGATTGGGAAAGGAAGTTTTAGGTGGTGAGATGCCCAGTTGAAACAACACAGGAGCCAACATGAGAAAGAAACGACAGGCACCAACTTTATTGCGAGGAGCGAGCTTTTGTTGTAGGGAGTGCAGTTCTGTTGTGGGGAGCATGCTTTTGCTTCCCAGGGGACCACATGGGCTTTATATATGTCAGAGAACAATAGTGGCATTATGACACACATGCGTAATATAATAAGCTGAATCATACTTACATAAATTGGATCCAGGTGCCCTGCTACATTAACATAACATTCTGAATCTGGAGTCCTATCTCTAGCTGTGAGCCTGGATCACAGCCAGACCTGGGGGACACACAGTATGTCATTACTTTTCTGGACCCAGTTTCAAGAAACTGGAATGTATGGTAAGTATATTCCATAAGCCCTGAAGGAACAAAAGATGGTCTGAAGAAAGACAAATCTGGGTGCCTCTGGAGGCTAGTTTTTAGAACTAGTAGGAACAAGATTTGGTCTTTAGGGGGCCTGGCTATGATGCTTTTTCTCTAAACTAGTATGTATGCTGCCTCACTAACTTTCTTAACTAGCACAGTTTTTCTGTTAAATCTTCAACACATTGTACTTCTATTTAAATATGTAACCTTGTAAATATTCGTATATACAAATACTCATTGGGATTTCTTGATATCTAAGAACCAATATGGGTAAAATTCTGTCCCATGCAATATTAATTATTTAAATAATGAATATGGTATATCTTTCCATTTATTTGAGTCCTCTTTAATTTTACTCTGTTATTGCTATTATTTTCAGTATAGAAGTTTTGTAGGGGTTTCACTTGACTTATTCTGAGGAGGTAGTGTTTTTGATGTTACTAAATAGAGTAGTTATATTTTTTCTTTAATAACATGGATATTTAGGAATAAAATTAATTTTGGCATATTTACTTTTATATACTAAGTGTGCTAAATTTGTACATAAGTTCTAATAGATTTTCTGTAGATATTGAAAAAATTCGAGTCTGTTTTACATTTAAATTTGATATAAATAATGCCATTCTATTTATTTATTATTTATTTATTGATTTATTTCCTTCTTACATAGTCTGAGGACTTCAATATAGTGTTAAATAGAAAAATAGAGATAACAGTGGACATTAGTGTGTCATGTCTGATCTCAGAAGGAAAGCTTTTAAATTTTCATCATTTAGTCTCATGTTTCCTATAGGATTTTTGGTTGTCTTTTTAATAGAGAAGTTTCTTCTATTGTTAGGTGGATAAGAAATTTTATGAAACGATATGTTGGATTTTATGAAATGAGTTTTTTTCTGCCACTAATAAAAATATAACACATTTTTCAGTGCATTAACTTCTATTTTTCTTGTATTATGTTAATATGGCAAATTACAAATTGATTTGTGATTAATAAATCTATTCTGCATTTCTGGAGTAATCTCAGCTTGATTATGATGTATATATCACCTTACTATTTCTGTCACTGCATTGAGGTTTAATACTAGGTTTCATACTATTATACTGTTGAAGATTTTTTGCATCTCTTCAATTTCAGCCATTTTTTGCATAAATGTATTTATATCATCTTCATATGATCTTTTTGGTGACTCTAAATTTATAGTAATGTCCTCTTTTTATTATTCTTGGTACTGGCAAATTATGCTTCCTGTACTTTTTTCTTTGGAAGAGGGCATGGTGTGTTTCTTTGTTTTTGGTTTTACTGACCTATGCTGTCAGTATTATATGAGTATTTATTAGTTTTTCCAAATAACTAACTTTTGATTTTGTTATAGCTAGTATATATTTTTCCTTTTATTATTTTCCTATTATTTTCTTTAAAATTATCTCAAATTTTAAGTTTGAGCAAAACTGTTGGATCATCGATTTTTCAGCCTTTCTTTTATAATATGTGAATTAAATGTCTATAAATTTTCTTCTACACAAAGCTTAAAGTGAATGTCACACCTTTAGATATCTACACTTTTTATGCTTCAATTTAATACAAATCATAAATTCCACTGTGATTCCTTCTTTGTGATATGTGTTATGTTTAAATGCCTTGCTTATTACCAAACATTTTTGGAATTTTTTTAGTTTTTAGTTTTAGTTTTATACTTAAATTCTGGCTTAAATCTGCAATGTTAAAAGAACATAGTCATTGTGATTTCAATTATTAACATTATTGAAACTTACTTTATGGCCTGCTATACAGCGTAAAAGTTTGCCAAGTATTCCGCACAAACAGGCGAGTGAAGCAGTCATCATGTATACTATTTACATTATTATATTGGTTACATTTATTTGTATCATTCCAATTTTTTACATTTCTACTGATTTTTAATTTCCTTTTCATACTATTTTATCTTAGCTATTTTTAATAAGTTTAGGATTTTATGGATACAATTTGAAGCTAAGTATCAAATTGTTAGATTTCCACAATAGATTGACTTTTATGAAACTTTCTTTAGCTCTAGTCATGCTACATTTTATCTAACTTTAGTACAGTGACACTAATTTCATTCTTATTTTGAAAGCAGTATACAAGTAATTTGTATATGTGTGTCTGTGTGTATGGGAATCATTGCCTTTTTCTTGGAAATTTGGTCTTTTTGTACTTATCATAATTAATGCCACTTTACTCTTAGTTTTCTACTGTTCTCATTTTTCTATGTTACATTTTTTAATTTTCTTGCCTACTTTTGATTAATTTTATCATATTTTTTCAACTATATTAGCTTTATAGACTTATTCTATTCATTTATTATTTGAATAGACATAACATGTATCCTAACTTATTTTAGTTTTATATAAATTAGTACCTTTTACCTTTCTTTCAAGAAAAGAAGATAATCTTAGGACACTTCAATTTTATTACCCTCAGTTTGCCTTATGTTCTTTTGCCACCCTATAATTTAAGTATGTACATATTTATATATTCAGACATGTACATGCACCTCCACAAGATATGTTTTTTGTTGTATATAGTCAATATTTTTTTAGATTTATTGATGTTTATCTTTTACATTAAATTTAATTTTTGTCTTTGATTCGCCATTTTAAATATTTTTCTTCAGCCTGAATGATATATTTTGTATTTTATTATAGTGTGGATCCACAAGATAATTTTCCAAGTCATTGTGTTTCTGAGAATATCTTCAGTTGTCTATAATTTTGAAAGATATTTTCACTGAGTTTGGAACACTGGGTCTTGGTTTTTTGGTTTTTTTCCCAGCAATTTGAAAGTAACACCCAATTATTCTATAGTTTCCATTAGATAGAAAAAACAGTACTGACATCTGAAACTTTTTTTGCACTTAGCTAGACCTCAGTGATGTTGCAAATCAACATTCTCATAGGGGTCATTCAGTTCTCCTATTGGACACAATCTAATAGAACACCAACACCAGAAAGTCACTTTGCAACCACGATGAAGTGAAGCAAAAAAGACCACCTCATAATTTTGTCTGAGTAGAGACAAAATCAAGATCTCTGTGCAATCCACAAAATGCCAATCAAAATTCTCTTCTAGCTAGTAAGTGAGACTGGTTTTTTTTTTTTTTTTTTTTTTTTTTTTTACCAGTTAAACTTTATTCTCACCAAGTTTTACTGTGATAGCCCACCAGAGAATGGTCTCTGCTTCCCAAGAGCACCCAATCCAGAGTGAGTACCTATTTTCTTGGACTGTCTCCAGAATCATTCAACCAAATCCCATAGCTGTAATGAATCCTTTCTAACACTTTGTTACTGAGATGCCAGATGGTTCTCCATGCTGAAAAGTAATAAACTCAACTTGTTCAACTATAGGTGTATTCCTGGTGGTCTTTGCTGAATGGCACTGACACAAGAATTTTCTTGTAAGAAATTCGTAGTCCATTTGATTATAACTCCTTTAATGACAATTAGCCTTTATATCAGGTTGCCTCTAGATGTTTCTCCTTGTATTTATTTTCTGCATTCTTACTACATAGGGCCTAAATATGTATTTCATTCATTTTCTATGCTTGATACTTGTAGAACTTCTTCAACCTGTGAGTTAGTGACTTTAATTTTGGAAAATTCTCAACCATCATCTCTTCAAAATTTGTTTCTACTCTATCTCCACCCCTCTTGAAATTCAATTATATATAAGTGAGCCCTATTCAGTATGTCCACGATGCCTCTTGTAACTTTTCTAAATGTTCTTTCATTTTTTTCTGTGTGCTTCAATTGGTATATGTACTATAGACCCATTTTTCACTTCACTAATCTTATTTTCTTAGTATTAGTATTCTATTAGTTGCATGCATTGATTTTTAAATTTAATCTTTGTATTTTCATCTCCAAAACATTTATTTCATTCATATTTTATATTAGAAAGTTCATAAAAATATTCCAATCTTGTCAATTAAAAAATATTAATCAGTTATTTTAAATCCATTTTAGATAATGCCAACGCATAGATGATCTCTGGATGTGTTTTTCTAATTGTCTATGTTTTGTGAAATTTTATCATTTTGTATACATTAACTTTTATGAATGAGATCTTGTATAAACAATAATAAATATAATTTTTTTTCCAGAGAGAATTTACTTCTCTTGTGGTAGTCTAGATGTCGATCACCCTAATACAATACAAGTAGGACTGCAGTTCTTGTGAGGATTGCTTTATTTCCACTTAATTTTTACTCTTATCATTCCATAGGTCCAAACAAAAGCCTGAAGTGTTTTCCAGGCATATCCTCTCATTGGCAGACTCTAAAATGTAGTTATTTCTCATCAGCAACGTGAGAATATTGAAAACTCTGCTTAGCTTTTCGGCTTCAAAATTGTCTAAACTTTCAGAATTGGGAAGCACTTTGATGGCGGGGGGTGGAAAATAGTCCTTAAATGCCAGGCCTAAATTTCCCTCCTCTTCTGCTTTCAGCCTTAAATCATTTTGAAATGCTGCTAAGTGGGCATTCTTTACATGGTGTTAAATTTAGTATTGTTTGGTGTTATGTTTTTATATTAAAAATGAGGCCAGATGACATACGTCTACTTTTATGTATATTACTTTTAAAAATGTTAAATATTGTTAAATTACTGTTCAACATCTAAGGACATAGTATTTATATTAAAAATAAAAATGCTACATATATAACAAACTGCAATAAATATGAACCATACATGCATTTTAAATAAGCTCTGATTATTGTATGACCCAAATAGAGTTTATTCCAAGAATAAAAATAAATACGAAATTCATATGTATTAGTGTTCTTTGTTATTATTTCAAAACAATTTTAAGCCTATAAAAGTCAGGTTTACTAATAAATATTGTTTTTCCTTATAAAAATGATTTGCAGTGTTTTCATTTTAAATTTTCTAGAATATTTTAAGTTATTGAAATTTATAAGAAATAACTGACACTAGTACTTTTATTTTTGTAAGAATTTTGTTTGTTTTCAAATGGACACTGGCAATTAAAAATTTCACATTAATCTATTTAGATCATCCTTCTGGGGAAAATTCATTATCCTGATTTTCAAATATTTCACAGATTTTTTTTGTCTGCTTATATTTCTTATATTTGTTTTAACTTTCTGATATTGTTCTCTCCAATATATACTATCAGTTTACTGATATTATCATTTTTTCCCAAAAACAAAGCATTTATTTTGCTTTACAGTTTGATATTTTACTGTATTCTTATACATTAAAATATTCTATTATCTTTTCATTTTTATCATAGTTTATTTTTTCTCATGTTTACTTATGCCAGATATTTTATTTTCCTGTTTTGTTGTACAAATGTTTTTAGTCTTATAGGACATATATTTTGTTCTTTTAAGTTTTTATTTGTATACTACTTTAGTTTTATCTCATGTTTGTAAAATGCGTTTTCTTTATTATTATTTTCTTTGTATTTTGAGATTTCTATTTACACTTCCTATTTGACCTAAGTTATGAGATATCCCAAAATGTCCCAAATTTCTCATCTCTAGGAACCAGAGCATACTAGGGCTTCCACTTTTGTCTTAAATGAATAAATTTTTAGATCTCTCACATGTATGATCATATTATTTTTCTTTAGCTTTATATATTTTTACATAGCTTACCATTTTTTACATTAAATATGAAATTCCTTGATAATTAGTATTCTTTAATCATAATAAAACATTAAACTGATTTTTTTTTTTACAGCAAAAAATATTCTTTTTTAATGAATGCATGAGTTTAGTAGGGCTGCCAATATAAAATACCATGGACTTGGGGACTTAAACAATATATATTTATTTCTCAGTTCTGGAGGCTAGAAGCCAAGATCAAAGTGTTAGCAGGTTTCGTTTCTCTGAGGCCTCTCACCTTGGCTGCAGATGGCAACCTTTTCACTGTGTGGTCACACATTCTCTCTGTTTACACATTTCAGTGCTGGTTGTTTTTTGTTTGACTGAATTTCCCCTTTTCTTGTAAGGACACCAGTCACTTTGGATTAGAGCCCATTCTAATGGCCTCTTTTTAACTTAATTGCTTCTTGGAAGACCCTGTCTTCAAATACAGTCACATTTGTAGGTACTAGGAGTTAGGGCATCTACATACGAATTTACAAAGGCATAATTCAGCCCATAAAAACAATGTTTTACATACATTTTCACTTATGCATCGGAGTAATTTTATAAACTATCCAAAAAAAAAAAAAAAAAAGAATACACTAACCTAGAAAATTAGAGGTCATAAATTTCTTTATTGTACTTGTTTTTAATGTTTAGATTTAACATATGAACATTGATTTCAATTTTTTATGTGTGATTTCCAGTAGACTATTTCAATATCTACTGCCTCTTCTTTTTTTAATGGAGGAGAATTCAGAACAGCAATCCTTGTTGAATGTTTTCTATTTCTATTAACAGTTCATTTAATTACAACAATAAGTAGACTTTGTAGTAAGCACCATGAAAGAATACTTTCCTCCATATTCAACAGACTATAGTAAGGTAATTATATTAAAATGTTTTTGAAAATAAACTTAAAGAGTCAAGTAGAAACTTGTAGGCTCTAAGAATGTTTTCATTAATTTTGACTATTTTTTTCTGGAGTGGTAAGTTTAAAAATAAATTTTAGTAATAAATATGAAAAGATTTAAGTTGAGGAATCCCACTCTGCTACGAACTTATAATTCTTCACATTTTGTCTTTAATTTTCATTTAAAATTTTGTCGTTTGTTCAAGTGAATGGAATTCACAGATAAAAATAGAAAAAGAAAAAATATCTAAATCTTGAAAAAAAGGAAAAAAGTTATTTAATTTCAGTAATTTAGAAGAAAGCAATAGAACTATAATAAGGAATAAAGCATTTTTTTCACTAAAATGACAAATTGTTAAATTATTCATATTTAAATTTTCAAAGGAAATATAATAACGTTCCTTAAAATTACACCTTTGAAGAGTTTTTAAACTGGTGTTTGTTTTTGTTTTCCTTTGGGGGATTAATTATTTGTCCCCTTAATTACTACAAATTGAGTTTTCGAAAAGACTTCACAATTATCCCGAGTGGAAAGGAAAGCCTATTTTTTCTTTTTGCTGTTGTTTTTGGTTTTTGCAAAAAGAATTAAGTGGAAATTACTCTTTTAGTTTTTATTATCAGACACAGTTTGCTATTAGAGATTTTGAGATATATAAAACTTATTTGCAGATTGCCCAAACATCCACATTCTTTCAATTTTCTTCCCTTCAGCAATAACTACCCTAACCATTTTCTTCTGAGACACTGTTCCTTACCTATCATTGTGAGAGTTTGCTCTGAGATATTTACATGTTTCACTTTGCAATCCTAAAGTAAACTGTCACTTAAGAGAAATATGTATATAAATGATAATCATTTGCCTTTCTTTATATCTGATGCTTACATTAACTGAAATCAAAACCTTAAGTGGAGGAGTATGAAGAAAGTCTTAATACTTAGATTTTCTGGTATAATCTGCTGTTAGAAAAAAAATTCTTTCACTGAAATTAACTTTCCTTAATACTCCTAATATAACCTTATCCACATAACCAGTCTACTTATTTACACAAATAGAAATCATTTTAGAATATTTATCTGGTCAACCTGATACAGCATGGCCTAAGGCCTCAGAGATACAAAAAGACTCATGACACAAAATATTTCAAATTACCACAGCTCATCTGCCAGTAGCTTTCCAAGTGCAGAGGTTGAGGTTGAGCATTCTTGGGCTGCTGAGTTAACCTCTTCCTGCAGTTACTGCACGGCATATAAATTTGTACCAAATTTCTTTTCTAGAACCTTCATCTTTCACTTCAGCTACTCTAATCTCATATCATCCCATGATCTGATTATATTGACTCTTATTTCCCAAGACACACATGTTATTTAATATTTCCGTATCCTCAACCCTCGATCAGATTAAATATCATGAATCCTTTACAACTCAATTGGTTTAAATGTCTCATTGTTTACTAAACAAACTGTGAGATGACATTTATGAGTGGCTACATGGCCTACAAGGAAACAGCCAAGACTTAAAGCTGGGAGTCATTGATTCAAGTTTAATTTTAGCCATTTAGTAACTGGGTGACTTTAGGTTTGTCAGTAAGTACTTTGAGGTAATGAAGTGATGATTTTAATGACTATCTCATAGAGAAATTATGAGACCAAACTGATTTACTGACACTGAAAAACAAGATTTGAAGGGTGTGTTTGTGTATATTTGCTGACATAGTGACAGCAAACTAAATTTGATAAAGGATTTTAATACATACCTATGTATTAATATCTGTTTTAATATTATACATTATAATAAATACATATTAAAATAATTTATTTAAATCTAATTATCAGTTAATGCAAACTAACAATAGAAAATTTTAATCATTATTTTTAATCGTATATTATGATTAGGAATAATTTGGCTCTGAATATCTTTACAATGCTTTTATGATAAAGCAAAAGGTCACTATGTCTCAATATTGATATATGTGACTCTGAAATGAAGCTAAAATGCAGAACCATATTGTGTCTGTAATAATTTTTCTCTCTTCATCTCTTTAATTGATGTTAAAGCTGAACAAAACCAAAAAAACAAAAATCTTATGCTGCTTTCCCCTGCTAAACAGTCTGGAGGACATATGTTTAATTTGCTCCAGTTTATTTTTCTATCCTTATCTATTGATTTCACAAATGAGAGGAAAAATGACATCAAGAGATGGATGCTATGAAGATCACAAATCCTCTTGGCCATACTCTGCTGAGTTGCTTATGTCACTTAAGAGAGTTACTATAGTTAAGCGTTTCATTGTCCATGCTGTAGCAATAGTTTTCAAAATATGGTTTGGTTTTTAACAGACATTATTTTGCTTGACATAAAATTTATGTTTTATAACTCAAGATAGTTACATATCTATCAAAATAGCAGTAATAATGCAAAGTAAACAGAGTGATAGCAGCCATTAGTTTTCTATGTTTAAAGCTACTGTCAGTAGCTTTTGTCAGAGAAAGTGTCTTCCAAAAAGACCTTGTTATAGATTTGTTCTCTGAATAGCCACTTCTTTATTAAGTTATTGTATATTTATAACCTTGTATAAGTATTTTGGGGCAGAAAAATAAATCAGTTGGTGACAAAGATAGAATGTGAGGTATATTCTCTTGGTCTGTCTTTTACCTGAAGCACATCTTTTATAGAAGGTTTATAAATGTTACTATTGCCATTGTCTCCTTTAATGTTCAAAGTGAGTTTTGTATAAATTTTTCTTCAAGGTTTCTCTTCCATTTGTCACATAGCTGAACAAAGTATTGATGTTTAGTTCTGCAAAAGCTTTTCTGTTTATAGCTTGTCATAAATCTTACATTACATATTTGGCTTTTCACTTAGTGACAAAAACAGTATTCATTGTGACTTGTAACTCCCACTTGTCCCCTCATTACTTCATATTCTCTTTCATATATGAGACATAATGAACTGTGTCCACTGTGCTTTAGGTTTCTTGATAGGTAGATTGTATTTCAGTAAGGTTGAACACTGAAGATGACATTGCTGTATTCTGGTTAATTCAAGCTATATATAACTTTCCTCAGAATATCTCATCTCTCATGTATCAGAGAAATGTTGGTCTAACTCTTGAAAGAGTATACTACTAAATTATTTTTATTTTAAGATAAAATGTTTTATTTTACTATGCTGATTGTTTGAAAAGAAGATAATTCCTCACTCCAAGGAGGCGAGGAATATTTATGATTTAAATATTTTCAGCTCAATTAATGTGAGTGCTCATTTCAGAGAACAATAGGTTCATTAAGGGAAAAGTTCACAGTTTGTTTTAGAAAAAGTACTGTTAAAATATCTACAAAATGATTTTAAAAAGAAGAAGAAGAAACTGTTGTATCCTAAGAGTTTTGGGCCTCCCTGAACGCTGTCATTTTTTCTATTGAAGCAAATAGCATTATATATATTTTTGCCTCATCCTCACATTGTTGTTGCTACTAATTGCCACATTTTTAATGAAGTATTTCATTAACATAATAGAAATACAACCAATAAAATAGTCTGCTTTATTTAAAATAAAAATGTCATTTCCTAAATATGTGTCAAAAGGGGAACAAGAATAAATGGAAATTGTAAGTTGTCAAATGCTAAACTGGTAGACACATTCTGTCATGGGATTTCTGAAGTTCTCAATATTGGACATGTTTGTCCAATAAGCTAAGTTTATTTCATTTCATTGGTTAAACTACTTGAAAAAGGTCAGGTAGTGCAATTATTTAGGCACATGAAAATACCTTGGGAATTAGACCAGTATTTACTAGTAATGCAAGATTTGGAGAATAAAAAAGGAAAGCACAGTTTAAAATATAAAAATGTGCTACATTAGGACTATATATATATACATGCACAATATATCCCATATGTTGGTATATATGTATAAGAAAATAATAAGAAAAAAATATTTCTAATATATAAATATATAATATTTATAATGTCCAAACAAGCTTAAAAATTCTGAATAAGATGCATTTGATATTTAAAAATATATATATATATGTATATCTTGGGAATTTACTCACTTAATTGTTATACATAAGTATATCCATTAATGTTCAAGTGATTAATACAAATTGATTTTAATATTCATAATATCATTTTTGAAATTTCCCTCTGAATATTACAAGTAAACTTTTATACATTGTGTAAGAAATATAATATCAAAATAGTTTTGAAAACAAGATTACAAAAAGGCAAGATAGTCATCTCAAAATTATTAAAGTGCAGATATACATTTCATGAGGAAAAGAATGAACATCCCAATTTCAAATATTTTGATTTTTTAAATTAAAATAAGTAGGTATACATTTCAGAGTTTAAGCATGACTTAGTATTATTAACCCAAAATTCGTTTTAAATAAATTTTCAAAGGAACTCATAAATTTTAATTGTATTACGTGATTTGACAATTTATCAACTGAAGTTTTGTGAACATATTGGCTTTTGGTGAATATGGAGTAATAAGGAAAAAATTTAGTTGCGTAAAACAACCAAAAACTAGAAAAAATATATAAAACAGAGGTGTTTCAAGATTGAGGTCCCATGTTTACTCAATTAAGGCCTTAAGACAGTTTCCAGGTGAGGAAGAATAACCCAGTTGAAGTCCTATGAACTCCTAGGATAGAGCAATTGGAGTTGAGAGTTCAGGGAGATCAGGAAGTCTTGAGACCAACCCTAAGACAGAGCACCGGAGGAGGGAGGACTAGACAGAATGAGAACAACATGAAGGAGGGTCTCCATCAAAAAGTGAGCAGTGTAATGATCAGCATATGCCTATGAAGAAACTTCTCAAAGCAGGGAAAATATTCAAATTGAATTAGAGGTAACTGTGCCTGGTGCAAAGGTGTTTGAGAATAGTTCCCATTTCCCCCAACGAGATGATAGACCTCATGAGGCACAAAGCATTGGCTCAAAAATGGGGAATAATTAGCTCTAGACTAATAGTGTTCTATCAAAACATAACAAATTGTAAAAGTACTCGAGAAAGAATCAAATGGCTTTGAAGTAACTTAAATGAGTACCAAACTACAGACCATTCAAAAACATTTATTGAACTTATTTGTTGAACACAGAACTAGCTAGCACCCAAAAAGATGAAGTGATAAACCTTCTAATTTAATAAAAAAAAAATCAGACCTGGGAAGAAGCAGAAAAATAAGCCCCAAGATGGGGAGAAAATTCAATCAATCACAACAGAGCCAGTACTGAAACGGATGCTATAATTGCAACAAAAGATATTAAAAGTTATTATAATTATATTGCATATGTTCAAATATTGAAACTAAAAAATGAAAACTACATAATATTGAGTGGAGATATGGAAGATATTAAGAAGATCCAATTAAAAATTCTATATATGAAGATTACAAAATATGAGATGAAAAATTCACTGGATACATTTCATTAGACATTGCAAAAGAAAATAGGGAAATTAAAGATACAGTTATAGATATTCAAAAAGGGAAAAAATTCAAGCTAAGAGACAACTTTAAATAAAATTATATATATTCATAGTTCCCAAAGGATGGGAGAGGGGACATAAATAGAAAAGATATATATATTTTTATAGTAAATAATGACCAAAAGTTTCTACTTAAGAAGAAAATGTTCATAGTCATTAATTTTCCATGTTTCTCATTTTATTTTAAGCTTCATATTTTTAAGTTTACTGTGAATTAGCCCTCTCCTTATAATTCCCAGGCTATTTTAGGTCTAACACACCCTCAGCCCTTGTTATCAGATCAAATTAAGCAATTCTGATTGTTACTTAAACCTCATTCTCTAAAGATCAACTAAAATATACCTTCAGATAACATTGAAATTAAAAGGGAATTTATAAGGAACTTACTTTTAAATTATCACAGAATTGATCATTTGAATTTGAACTGAAGTTTACTGTCAAGGCACAAATGTATTTATGTCAATATTTTATTTTAACCAATATCCTTTGAAGAAATAGTATACAAGACATTCAGAGAATTAATTTTCATAATTTTCATAGTTTAAGGAATTTGGGTGGAATCGAGAGGTTGGCTGAAAGTCTCCTTGTTAATATTGTATGAACAATTATATTAGTTGCTGATGTAGTATATGCTTATCATTGACTGTTCATTACCTATGCATCATCTCATTTAATCCTCGTGAGACTTAATTTAGGCCTATATTTTACTGTGAATAATCTTTGAATAATACCTCTATTCTAATTTGCTCTAGTAGATGTATCAATAAAATCTCAGTAGCATTTTGACAGATGACGAGTTTGCTTACCATTGCTGTTAAAACTTTTCTCATTGTCTGTTTCTACTGTACTTCCTTAACCTATGTACTATAAGGAAAATCATTCTAATTTTTATATTATAAATATAAATTTTGAATGCATATTGAATATATATTAATGGTTTCCTTTAATAAGTCTCTGAAAATTTATTTTTCAGGAATATCTCATGCTTATATACTTAATATCTAATTAATGTATTTCCCAATTTCTAATTAATGTATTTCTGATGTCTCCTCAGATCTTTGTGGCATGTACTTTTCTCCCAGAATGTATTCTGATTCTTGCTTTATGCTTCCATATTTGCATATATTTGTCTTTTCATTCCATTAATATAATTAATATAAAGGCTATAAACATGATTTTCCTCCATGCATATATACACCATATGTTTTGAAAATTAAGGATGAAATGTTAAAATGCATTAGACAACCTTCCAATCGAATAATATGGTGTATCATCTTGTAACTTGTTTTTACTGATATCTGCCAGCAGGCAGTAATGTTATGGTATTCAACATATTTTTATTTTCTAAATTATACAAACTCACTTCCTCCACATAAAACAGTATCAGTCTGAGACCTATCATATGTAGAACATATTTTACCATGCTCTTTTTCAGTCTTTTTATGTTATTAGAATTTCTAAATAATTATTAAGTAATATACTTTCTAGTATGTAGGGGAAAGCAATTTTATTTTTCTTTAGTAATTCTAATTAAGATGATAAAATCAACTGTAAAAAAAAAAGGAATAATGATACTTCAATGAAGGAGATGGTGGCTTATATTTAGCTCACTTCTACTGTATAAAATTCATAGAATTTACAAGATGCCTGTCAAGGATATCAGTTCTTAACAGCAGTGATATTTGTTTGTCATTATTAGTGAGCTGACTTTCAAGCAATTTACTTATAAAAAATAGTGCATTTAGTATATTCTCAAGATTATTTAATGCTTATGAATATTACAATATTTTCCATAATGACAGTAAAAAGAATGGAATTAAGATTAATTTAACAAAATATAATTAATGAACTATTTAAATTTGTTGAAGTCAGTAATAACCAAGGTGGTCATCAAAAGTAGCATTAACTACCTTTGTGTTTGTGAGCTATGGCCATTCTCATTTTTTTTGTAACTGACAATAGTGATTATGCATTACTAAAAAAGAAGAAAAGGATAGCTAAAGAAAAAACAGCAAGATAATATACGTAAGGCAAATAAGCAAGATGTGTGGCTTTTTTTTTTTTTTTTAGTAAAACTAAAAAGCTACCATCAAACCAAATGCAAATCATAGTGCAAGTGAAAGTTCCAAACACAGGATTTATGTCAAATTCTGTAAAGCTGTTATGTTAATAATATTTATTTAATATTGGACATTATTCGCCTATATGGTTATTCTTTAATAGTTAACATACTTTATAGGCAACATATATATCACCTTTGGAATAATTCTGAAAAACACACATGGAAATTAGTTTATATTTTTCTTGTAAATTGGAACTTTAGAGATTTAAGGGGATTTACTAAACTTACAATGAAATCTGTATAATGCTCTCCATTTATTAAGGGAATTTGTGATGATTTTAACCTACTTTCCTCACGTGTTTTGCATTGTCTTCGTCAAATGCAGGCATATCTTTGGAAGTGTCTTGTAATTGAGTAGCAGGTAACATGCCACATGGTATTCACAGAATTTTTAACAATTTCTATGGGGGTGATGCATCTTCTAAAGTTAAACACACTTAAGGACTAAACTGAAATTATTTGTTATCTTGTTCATATATATATATATATATGCTTATTAATGCTTGTATGACTTATAATTTCCCCAAGGAACTGCCTCCCTTATCTAGGCTGGTAACAATTTGAGAAGCATTTCTACCTACAGAACCATAGTTCTTAACTCTCATTTTTAAAAATAATGTAGGAATATAATTCAGAAAGGCAATGTCATAGATTTCAAATAGTGTCTTTTCAAGGCTTGCTTCTAAAATAGAGGTTTAGGTAATTTAGTCTATAAGTTTGGCTGCTGTTATATTCAGTATTCTTTGGTTATTCTTTGGGATTTTAGGGTTATTTGCTCTAATTCTATGAAAAATACCAATGATAATTTGATAGAGATTGAATTGAATCTGTGGATTGTTTGAGGTAGTGTGGTTTTTAAATGATATTAGTTCTTCCAATTTATGAGCATGGTCTATCCTCCCATTTCTTTGTGTCTTCTTAATTTCTTTCATCAATGTCTTATGGTTTTAAGAAAAAGGTTTTTTTTTTTTTACCTCCTTGGTTACATTTATTACCAGATATTTTATGCTTTTTGATACCACTGTAAATGAGATTATTTTATTTATCTTTTTGATAGTTCATTATGAGTGGATAGAAATGCAAAAGTTTTCTAAATATTAATTTTTTATCCTGCAACCTTATTGAATTCGTTGATTAGTTCTAATAGTTTTCTAGTGGAATCGTTATGGATTTCTATATGTAATATGTCATTTGAGATACTGAAAGTTTTAATTTTTTCTTTCCAATTTGAATATCTTTGTCTTATTGCTTTCCAATACTATGTTGAATAAGAGTGGTGAAAGTGCAAATCCTCTTCTCTTCTTGTTCTGATATTAGAGAAAAAAAGCTTTCAGATTTTTACCATTGAGTATGATGTTAGCCTTGGTTTTGCCATATACTTACCCACTTTATTGAGAGTTTTTCATAAATGGATATTGAATTTTGTCAAATGTTTTTTCCACATCTATTGAGATGGTCATATGATTTTTATTTATTTCAGTTATGTGATGTATCCCTTTGATTATTTTTGTATATTTGACCATCACTGCATCGCTGAAATAAATCTCACTTTATCATGGTGTATGATCTTTTTAATGTATTGCTAAGTTTGTTTGCTAATATTGTATTGAGTTTTTTAAATCTATGTTTATCAGAAATAATATTCTATAATTATCTTTTATTATAGAGTAGTTGTCTGGTTTTAGTATCATGACGGTGCTGGAATCAGAATGAATTTGGAAGTGTTCCCTCTTCAATGTTTTTTAGAGTAGTTTAAGAAGAGTGTTAATTTTTTAAATGTTTGTAGAACTCACTATGAAGCTGTCTGGTTCTGGGCTTTTCTTTGTTGAAAGTTTTTTTTATTGCTAATTCAGTTTTGTTACTGGTATTTGGACTGTTCACATTTTCTGTTTCTTCATGATTCAGTCTTGGAAGATTGCATGTTTCTAGGAATTTGTCCATTTTCTCTATGCTGTCCAGTTTGGTGGTGTATAATTGTTCATAGTGTTGTCTGATAATTTTTTGTATTTCTGTACTGTTGGTTGTTATCTCCTCTGTTTCATTTATTATTTTATTTATTTGAGCCCTCTCTCTTTTTTCTTCATGAGTCTAGGTGAAGGTTTATCAATTTTGCTTATCTTTTCAAAAACTACCTCTTAGTTTCATTATTTTTTAAGTCTCTATTTTATTTATTTCCATTCTGATCTTTATTATATCCTTCCTTCTACTCACTTTGGTCTTTGGTCTTTTGTTTCTATGTACTTTAAGTGTAACGTTAGACTTTTTGTTTGAGATTTTCTTGTTTCTTGAGGTAGGCCTATAATTGCTATGAATTTCTCTCATAACGTTTACTGTGTCACAGATTTTTAATCATTGTGTTTCCATTTTCATTTATCTCAAAAGATTTTTCAATTTTCTTCCTGATTTCTTCATTAACCCCTTGATTATTAATAGCATATTGCCTAGTCTTCACATTTATATTTCTTTCAGCTTTCTTATAGTCGATCTAGTTTTATACCATTGTGATTAGAGATGATGCTTGATATGATTCTAGTGTTTTAAAATTTTTGAGAAGTGTTTAGCGGCCTAACAAGTATAACCTGCAAAATGTTTTATATGCACTTCAAAAGAATGTGTGTTTGCTGTTTTTTTTGGTGAAATGTTCTTGTAAATATCTATTAAACATTACTTCTACTGTTTCCTTTAAGGCTACAGTTTCCTTTTTGATTTTGTCTGTGTGATTTATCCATTGATGTAAGTGGCATGTTGAAGTCCCCTACTATTATTATATATTATTGATCTCAACATTTATGTCCATTAATATTTGCTTTATGTATTTAGGTGCTTCTATGTTGATTGCATAGATGTTTAAAGTGTTTATTGTCTTGTCAAACTGATCTCTTTATTATTATGTAATGCCCTCCATTTTGTCTTGTTATAGTCTTTGTTTTAAAATCTATTTCGTTTTATATAAATATTGATGTCTCAACTTCCTTTTTGTTTCCTTTGGCAAGAAATGCATTTTATCATTCCTTCACTGTTAGTCTGTGTTTTTAAATCTGAATAAGTTTCTTATATGTAACATATCACAGGTTTTGTTTTTTTAAATCTAATCTGCCGCCATATATTTTTTGTATTGGGGTATTTAATACATCTACATATAAAGTAATTATAGATAGGTTTGTAGTTATTGCCATTTTATTAATTATTTTCTGGTTACTTTTTGTAGTTTTTCTCTGTTCCTTTCTTCTTCCCATGCTTTCATCTCTTACATGGATAACTTTCATTTGTGATATGTTTGAGTTCTTTTCTATCTATCTATCTTCTATCTATCTAACTATCGTAGGTCTTTGGTTCATGATTTCCATGAGATTTATATATATAAAGCTATGTTCATAGCAGTCTATTTTAAGTTTATGGTCCCTTCAAATGATTCCAAAAGCACTACTCATCTCCCCATGTTTATGGTTTCAGCATCGTATTTTACACCTTGTGTGTGTATGTCCCTTAATTTATTATTGTAGATACACATGATTGTAATGCTTTTGTCTTTTAAACTTTGTATTAGTTTATAATTGATTGATCTACTACTTTTCTAAGTGCCTTTATTGGTGAGTTTTTTTCCCCTTTCATATATATACATATGTATATATATTACTTTTAGCCTTTTCTTTTCTGCTTAAAGGATTTCCTTTAACATTTTTTATAATATCAGTTTATTATCGATGAACTCCTTTAATTCTGCTTGCTAGGAAACTTGATATCTTTTTCATTTTTTAATGATAACCTTGCTAGGTAAAGTATTCTCCATTGTAGGTTTTTTCTTTCATCAATTTGAATATCTCTTGCTATTCTCTTCTGATCTATAAGCCTTCTGATGAAAAATCTAATTTGGGTGGTGAACAGACAATGCAATACACCTATGATGCATTATTGTATTGTACACTTGAAGCCTATTTGATTTTATTAACCAATGTCACCCCAGTAGTTTTAATACAAAGAAACTTAAAACTATAAAAAAAGGAAAAATTGGCTGATAGTTTTATGGTAGCTTCCTTGTATGTAACGAGCTGCTTTTCTTTTACTGTTCTTAAGATTCTCTTTTTATCTTTAACTTTTGGTATTTTAATTATGATGTGTCTTGGTATGGGTCTCTTTGGATTCCTGTTATTTGGGACTCTGCTTCCTGGACTTAATGTTTATTTTCTTCACCAAGTTAGACTTGCTTTCATGTAGTTTTTCTTTCCCTTTTCTTTTTTCTCCTTTGTAACTGCTGTGATGTAAATGTTTGTTTGCTTGATGTTGTCTCAGAGATCCATTAAACTCCCCTTTTTTGTTTTACTTTACTTTATTTCATTCCATTTCATTTTATTAATGTTTCATTCTATTCTATTTATTTATTTTTTGCTGTTCTGATTGAGTGCTTTCCACTACCTTGTCTTTCCTGCCATCGATTCATTATTTTGCATCATCTAATCTGATGTTGATTCCCTTTAGTTAATTTTTCATTTCTCTTACTATATTCTTCAGTTCTGATTTGTTTTTACTTATATTTTCTACCTCTCTTTGGAAGTTCTCACTGAGTTCACTTAGTCTTTTCCTGAATTCACTGTGCAAAATTATAACCATCGTTTTTAATTCTTAATTTGGAAGATTGCTTTTCTGTGTTTCATTTAGTTCTTTTTTTTCCATTTTCTTTCTTTTTGTTCTTTCATTAGAAACATATTGCTCTGTCTCCTAACTTTGGCTATGTCTTGTGTTTGGTTCTATAGGTTAGGCAAAAGAGCAAGCACTCTGGGTCTCGAGGGAGTGGCTTTGTGGAGGAGCTTCTGCTTTCTAGACTGTGTGCCAGATGTTTTGAGGCAACTGGCTATAACTGATGCTTCAGCAAGTGTTGGCTATGGGGAATCCCAGGGGTAAGCTGTGATGGGGCCACCTTAGCAAGTGACTGGGGCTTTGACTGTAACCACCTCAGTTGGTGGGGGTTAAGGAGTCCCAAGGGCAAGCTACACTGGGTCTGCCGTGGCAAGCCAGTTGTAACCATAGTGGGCTTGGGCCACAGGAAACCCTGAGGGTATGTTACATCATGGCCACCTTGGCAGGCCAGTTTGTTGGAGCTATACCTGGAGTGTGCTTGGGCTACACCAGGTCCTGCGACAAACTGTGTCAGAGCTACCTTGATGACCTGGCTGGTGCTGTAGTTGGAACAGACTCAGATTGCAGTGAGCTTGGAGCTATAACTAAGCAGGCTTTGGACTTTGGAAGTTCCTAGAGATGAGTCAAATGAGGGTTCATGGAAACTGTAGATGTGGTATGTACAAAGTACAGGAAGTTCCAGGGGCAAGCCGCATGGGGGTTGCTTTGCCAAGCCACTCGAAGCTGTAGTTGGAGCAGCCAGGGGCTGTGGGAGTCTTGAGGGTGAGCTGCAGAACTGGTGTGGACCTGGGATGCACTAGGATGGTCTTAATTGGGCTCTTATCTTTTCAATCAGGTCAGAGAAAGAAATCAACAAAAAGTGCCCTCAGATGCCTCTGACCCCAACAGAATTCCTGCAGTTCCCCTTGCATTTGGCAGATACCCTAGGGATAGTAAATGGATTTTCCGACTGGATAGTTTAGGTGCCCTTTAAACCACCATTTTGTTTTTGTTTTTTCTTTTCTTTTTTTTTTTGTTTATTTGTTTGTTATGCCCCAAGGCAAGTATATCTGAATACAGGCCCCTCAGTTCTCACTCTGGTACATTGGGGGCAAGATTTCAGCAACACCATGTCTTCCTCTCCTACACATTCTGTGTGGTTTCCTATTAGTTGTACAGAAGCTGTTCGGTCAGCCCTCAGTTCTTCTTCAGGGGGGAATTGCTCTGTCTTTTGGTGTAGATTTGATGTGCTTATGGGGGGAAGAGTTCATGGGCTTCATATGCCACCATCTTGAACCCCTTTCTGCCAATAATAAAAATTTCAAAGTAGTTTAGCTTATATTATTTAATACAATACCTTTGACATAAGTGCAGATATTATTATGTCACGTCATAACAAATATGCTAACAATTTTAATGGCTGTAAAAAACATGCTAATTATTGTGGGAGATACTAGAATATCTGTTGGGAGCCGTTTTGAGGCAGGATTAAACTGCCAGCAAAACTGGGAGTTTTGCAGAGTTGGCAAGCTGTGCAGTCTGCTGACTCAGGGGGAAGTGCACCTGGTTTGGGGGAGAGAAACTGAATGTTTTTTGACCATGGGAAAGAGGGTGCTAAGATAGTTACAAAGTTTCAGTGATTGTTTGTTACTTAGAGGTGTTTTGCTTCTTACACACTCTGTAGGGTATAAATATGCTGTGCAAAATAAACTCAGGGCTGCAGTATTCACTGTTAGCTCTCCCGAGTCTATCTCTTGTCTCTTTTTCTTAATCCTCACTCCCCCTCTCAGGTGCTGTTCACCTAGGCTGGCTGGCTCTGGCAAATATCCTAAATAAATCGATAATGAATCTAATCCAGAGTGGAAAGGAATAAAAGGTATATTGGAGATAAAAAAAAAAACAAACAAACAAACAAAAAAAACTCTCATAGGAAGCAGAGAAGAGAGGTATTAATTACTAATTGCATAATTTATTTTTGGAATGGATTCTTAAATTATTATTTCTACTTCTTAAAAGTATCTTGAAAGAATATGATTTTATGATAAGGACCACCACTAGTTCTGCTACAAACCTAAAAATTTGAAGGGATATTTAACCACAAGTATATATTTTATGTCTCTCTCAGCCTAAAAGGTAAACATCCATGACTTTTGCCCCACTAACCAATGTGCTTTTATGTTTTATGATAACTCTAATGGTAGCTTCTCAAAACAAGATTCTGAACCCTGTACCTCACAATTTCTGGCTGTTGAACTCCTTTTTTTTCCTTAGAAAGTGAAATTCTCCATTCGCTAATTACTGTTTTCCTCTGGTCCAAATCTAGAACTTTATCTTATCAAATTAAAAAAAAAAAAAGTTTAACTTTCTTAACTATCTTTCTGAGAGTTTTGAATTGTGCTTTTGATACTAGCAGCACCCTGTTTCCAAAGACCTCAAGCTGAATTCTTCTTGGATCTCAGCGTTTAACTGAAATTGTCTAAAATTACCACTCAGGTAATGTGTGGTTATTTACTCTTCTCTTAGGGACTTGCTTGCATCTGGAATTTTTTTTTTTTAACTTTTTTGACTACTCCTTCTAATAGACTTGTGCCGCTCCATCCCTCCCTCCATTTTTCACTTCAAAAACCAAATAATAGATTATGGTAAATCTCATTTGAAAATCCACATTAATATTGGAAACTTAAAGATAAAAATTGTATTCTCAGTTATATTAGGTGTAAAGTTTGAAGAGGGCAGTTAACTTTGTTAAATGTCATATTTCTTATTTAAAAGATAGATTACTTAAATGATTTATATCATTCTTTTCAGGTCAAAATATAATGACTTTAAATTTCAATTCTTTGAAATAATGTATAGTCTTCTTGCCAAGTACACAAATGTGTTATTATTATATTTGACTGCCATATACTTTTATTGTGATATATAAAACTTCTAAGATGCTGACTTTAGATGCTGCATAGAATACCTTTTGCTTACAGGAGTAAACCAGGATTAAGAGGACAACCAGACAGATATATTTAACTGTTATGCTTTTTGAATTATTATCTCAATTATGGAAATGTTTTATAATTTCTGGTTTGTAAAATGGCAAGTTTACATGGTTCAACCTAATGAAATTTGAATATAAAAATATTTCTTCATGACATATAGAAAACTTTGAATTATAGCAGTCTTCATATAACCCAAGGGGTTACTGTGACTCATCTTCGTATAAATATTGCTAGGTATTCATTTTTTATATTTTTTAAAAATCATGTAAAGTCAAACATTAATTTTTATACAGATTTCACTTTACTGTGATAATTTAGCATATTTTAATTATTCACATTTCTTTATTCTCTAGGAAGATAAGGAACTGTTCATTATTTCCACTATAATATTATAATTATAAATATTTAAATAGTTATTTTAAATTATATTGCTATAGCATATATATTAAATTCATATTTATATAGCAAATAGGTTCTCAAGGAAAATATAAAACACTCATAGAAAATACATAGTATAATATTAATTAAATGACTATTCAATATAATGCAAATGAGGCTGCATTACTTAAAAGTTATTCTTTCATTGGGGTTTTATTAATATTTAAGATAAGTGATGTGAGAATAAGTATATGATTGTAACCAAAAATGATTCACAGAGAGATGCCACTATATATATTTTGTCTAAAGTTTTTTATTTTGAGATTTTAACGTATAGAAGAAGAAGGAAAGCAAAATTTACAACTATTTGGGAAGACATTTTTTTTTTCTAGAAGAGAAATACAATACATAATTCAAAAAGAATTATACATGTACCCGCTCCTACACACACACACACACACACACACACACACAACAAGGGTAATAATTTCTAAGACAGATGTTTCCCCTATATTATGGTGGAAGGAAAATTTACCAGGCTAAGCTTAGTATTTATAACAAGTTTTCACACTGTCGTTTTATTAATCCTCCAATATGAGGATTAATCATGTCTTTCAGTAGCATAATATGTTGCTGTCAAGTTGAATTCTTTACAAAAGAAATTCCAGCCTGAACATTTAAGATAACAAAAATCAACCTAAGTTTGTTAAACTTTCCAATATTCACAAGCAAATAGGTCTTATTGATACATTTTTAAATATAATCCTGATGCAAAGGCTGAATTATCTATAACTCAAAATAGCATGTAGCCAATAATATTAATAACTAACTTTTGTGATTTTGTAATCTATTTGAACCCTTTAAATAAATATATTAACATTATGTGCAACCAGTGCTATAGATTGATATGGTATGTTACTATAAACTACAACATAATTAAATGCACTAGATTGATGATGCATAAAATGTTTTATCTTTCTATAATTTGGTTATGAAATATCCATAATGAAAAATATTCTTTATATCAAAAGTTTTCCCACTCCTGGCAGTGGCAGAAAATATAAATTTATTCCAAGTAGTTGAGGAGAGATTATTAATTCTCTAGTTACATTTCTAACAGTTATAAGTCAAAACAAAATAACTAAATTTTAAACTATTAAAAAGAAAATAATGTGACTTGCACCAAGATGACAAAGGTTGTATTATAATTATGAGCAATGTGCACTGTAGGTCTAATTCTGACTTGACTTTTTTCCATGTAAATTGAAACACATATTGAATACTTCTTATGTGCAGAGCAATAGGCTAAATGCCTAAAAATGAAGGTGGCACTGTATTTTACTGGTATAAGTTAGATTAGTTCAGTTCAACACTTTTGAGCATAAACTGTGTGCTCAACATTCACCGTCTATGGGAGAACAAAATAAACCAGATATGGAGGCATTTCTTGAAAAATTACAACTATGTAAATTCTCAGACTGTCATGATTCATTGGGAAAATCCAATGTAAAATCGGACAATGATAATTTTATAATTATGAGAAAAAATCTAACATTGAGTAAGCATTTGTATATAAATTATTTCTAGACTTAAAATGATTCTCTGTAATTTTACAGATAATATTAATTTTCTCTAGATCAGTAACACAAGAATTTGAAAATAATACGGTTTTCTTTATTTGTGCTTTTTGACAGAAATGTTTATGTACAAGTTCTAAATTGTGTTTAGTCAAGTGTTAATTAATTTG
Source organism: Rousettus aegyptiacus (assembly GCF_014176215.1). Classification (NCBI taxonomy): domain Eukaryota; kingdom Metazoa; phylum Chordata; class Mammalia; order Chiroptera; family Pteropodidae; genus Rousettus; species Rousettus aegyptiacus. The sequence continues at coordinate 32,132,033 of NW_023416286.1, forward strand.
AATAAATTTTTACTTATTAAACAGCTCAAACCTTCCATTTGCTTTGTTATCAGTTGATAATTTTTTGAACCTACATATATTATGTTAAATGAGTTTCATATCAATAATTCTTTCTCTCATAAAACTGATAAGCATTGCCTAACCTGTTGGAGCCCGTAATTGTGTTACAGAGAATAAAGGATTTGTAAACTCAGTTTCTACTCTGGGTCATTGATGTGATCTCTTGGACTACAGGAATTCCAAAATAAAAAGTGAGATAGGTCATTGCTCTTCATTGCACATTCTTATTTATCTATAATGGAGTAATATAAATGGGAAGAAAATGGGAAAAAAAGAAAAATAATTTCTTCTGCTTGTCTTTTCACAAAATTTTTAACAAGATGCTTGGAATCAAAATATGGTCTTGTCTACCAGGTTTTACCCTGGATGTAGTAATTTTAATGCAGTATAACTCAAATTGTATAATTTATTTTTGTCCTTGCTGTGAATATTTTTTGTTTCCATGTTCCTTCTCTATATTCTTTATATTGAAATCTTAGAAGCTATAAACTACATATTCAAAAATTTTAACCTATAACAATGACATATTTAATATAATGATATAATTGCAGAAACTGTGAATAATTATCACACTGTTAACATGTTCATGGAATGACATTCAGAGAAAAACTTAGAAATTTACTGGAACTTCATATTCATTCCACATGCCCCTCTCTATCGGCGTCCCCTTCCAGTGATAAATATATTCTGACTTTGACAATATAGATTAGATTTATCTGTTTTTGTAAATTTATTCAAACAGAATCACAAAGTGTTATAATTACTACTGCTACTTTAATTATTTTTTTATGATTAATATTAAAAAGTTATTTTGAAGTTTGAGAATGTTCTTGTAGTTAAACATAACAATTTTCCATTTATAGCTTTTTTTTCTTCAATTAGAAGAGTTAGGTTACATCCACTAGATCAAAATAATTTTCTTGCATTCTCCATACTTACTTTAGTTCTACCTAATTTGGCATTAGTTGACAAAAGATAGATAAAGATTTCCGTTTTTAATGTGTTACCATTGACCACTTTATCCTTTTCTCTGCTATGCGTGCATTATAAGTTAAAGTCTCTGTTATTTGGTGCATAAATAACCTCCAGATCTAGATGTTTTCTCATATATCTGAACATGCATACAGCACAATATATTTGAGATAGCTATGGAAATATATATAGTAAATACTCTGCCAATATAAAGTGAGCTTTAAATTTCTGTCATAAAAATGTGTTCTTTCTCAAGCCGTTCATAGTTTTGCTTACACGTTTATAAAGCTGCTTAAAATAAATAGACAGAAACACATAAGTGATCTTGGAAGAATCCGAGTATCTGAATAGTTACAAAATTTTTTCAAAGGAATATTTTAAAATATAAGAAAAATATCAAATTTTTATGACACTATTATAAAGCAATTACAAAATTTATTACTGCAAATATTCTCTCCAAAATGCAGTAGATATTATAGAACAAACGTTAGTTGGCATTTGATTAAAAAAAGGTAGGACCATGGTTTTATGGCTTAAGTAAAGTACCATTGCGACTTAAGTAAGTAACTCTAATTTAGTTTTCTATCCTGTAAGATGAGATAAATAATGTTTGACCAAATCCTTATGAATTTCTTAGGGCAATAAAATAAAATAAAGTCTGAAGAAAATTAATTTAAATGATAAAGCACTGCTCAAATATTAGGAGGTATTATATGGGTTTAGTGAAAGAACTCCAATTTAATTCATTTAGTTACTATGGTTTGTATACTTAATCTATATTTTTAAAAAGTATGGTTTCAAAATTGGTGAAAGTATGTTTCTGTTAAAATTGACTATTTTTCTATTCAGTCATATTTCTGGTTGCAGTGTGGGAAATTAGAGGGGAATTATATGAAAATAAGAATTTTATAACTTAAATTTCTAGATTGTACTTTACTTAAATTGAGTTCCTCCTTTATTATATTCATTTAAAACACTATTATTATTATTTAATGTATCAGAATTTCTGTTGGACATTATTTAAATAGTCATGTATTATTTCAAATCATCAATATTTATAATAAATTATATATAATAAAACTCTAGATTAGACAATAACACTTAAATATAGATTTTAAGTGTTAAATATAATATTAAATATATTATTTGTATATGAATATATAGTTTAAGAATACTTATTAATCAAAAAATTAAAAATGCATAACATCAGGACTTTAATAGCTACTTTTTTTTTAGTGGCAACCTTGATCCTAATTCCAAAAGCATTTTTTAGTGCATGTTGATATAAATTAGCTTGACATTTAGATATTTCCCAATAGCCTTAGTAGAATAAGATGAAACTGTTATGTCTGTGTACTGTTGTGGGCAAGGTGGGAATGAATCTTTACTCACTCTTCATGTATATTTTCAGTTGTAATGTCTATTTGCATTTTGGTTTAGTAGTAATCACAGGCTCAGTGCTATAGTTGCAATAGGAAATCTGGAAGAATTTTAATAGATTAGAAAAAACTAGAAAGTACGAAGATTGCTGAGTTTCCCCCTAGCTATTTGTGACATTTACATACTAAAAAGACTGGTTCTTCTATACCGCATGGATAAAATTGTTCTGTTACACACATTAGTCAACTGTTATTTTGTATTCTGGGAAACCAAGATAATGGCTTTTGGGAACTTTACTAGAAAGAAAATTCTCACCATGAGCAAAAGACAACAAACCACACCTTTAACATTTGTTCATCTAAATATGTGTTATAATACATCAAGGTACATTTCTTTTTGTGAGAATAGCTTACTTTCACTTTTCAGTGTGTTTTACGATAGACTGAGGTACATTAATATTTTGAAGAGTGTATTTATGCAAACATTGATTTGAATTAGGCAGCACCAAACCAAAAAATGATTAGGAATGTTTCGCCAGCAGGAGATGTGGAAAGGCTTCCAAAGAGAAGATGTGAAAGCAAATTTGATTTGATTGGCGATAACTTAAACAGTTGTCTTATTTGAGAGAGCCTAATTAAGAGGCTGTTTATGATAAGTTGTTCTTAAGTTTTGTATACTCAGATTTGATTGCATTACTCTGGTTTAGCTTTCAGTTTGCTCATGTAAGTTACCACAACATTATAGCCATCTCAGTCTAATAGCCTCTGTATTTAATTACTTAATTCCTCTCTAAGTCATTGTCTCTTACATAAGAGATTGAACAAAAATTTGGTATCAATGCCACTCTCAGTGACCATCAGGGTTAAATTGTTTTGTCTCGTAGAATTTATTGGTTATGATCTTAGAACTGTGGAAGAATTTTTTTTTTTTTTTTTTGCTGTTCTATCTTATTGTTTATCTTGTTTCTGTTTCTCCAAGCACAGTGAGACCGTCTGATATACAGCTGATAGCTGCAAACATACATTTAAAGTCTTCAAAAGAGCATAGTGCACCATGGAGACATGGTGGTGACTATCAGAATATTATCAGATGACTGAAGTGTGCTCTTTAGCCAAGGTCTCATAAACAAAACCAGTTGGTATCATGTAAAAACATATCTGAAGAGTACCATCACCTAATTTAGCTAATGGCTTGTTAATTTTTTTGAGTTTTTGTCGTACCAGAAGTATTAATCCAGGTACAGCAAGAGGTATTTGTTAGGATACATGCTCCTCTTTGTTCAGCCAACAAGTAATCTAAAGCAATTCTATTATCTAAAACTAGCTAATAGAGGCATACTTTTGGGTGGCATACTCTGTTACCCTTCATTTCCTGCCTTTGAACCTTCTCCAAGAAGTTTTACAGTTTAGATGTTCAGTTGGTAGATTGTTCCATCTTGTTGAACCAGTCTCTCAGTCCTGGGAATGGATCAATTCACTTGAGCAGTAGTCTCACTTTAGGAGACGGTGTTGTATATGAGCTCCCAAGTTAGCCCTATATAGTACAAGCAATCATGTATTTAATAAGTGCCATTTCCATGAAAAAAAAAAAAAAAGAAAAACAAAAGTTAATGGTTGGAGCAGACACAATTAGTTTCTGAGTCCAGTTGAGATTTCTCGATGGAAGGCTCCTAGATGCTTGACTAAAAGCAATATTTGTAGTTTAAATGACTCTGTGGATATTATCGAGTGTTCTGGTGAACTTTTTGAGCAGTCAACACAACAACAGGCACAAAGGTTGTTCATACATGAGATGTCATGGGTATTTATCTGAAATCTATATCAAATCATCCAGCTCCAGTTTGCAGAGCTTCGAGAAAAAGATACCTTTTGTCCTTACTGATTTCAAGTCAGAAGGACGGAAGAACATTGGAAAGCCTAGTTTGGAGATCTGTAGCCAGATATTTGAGGAAACTATAAATATTCAAGAACCAGTCCAAGAACAGTTATATTATGAATATTCTCAAACATGATTTTTCAGATAAAGCTTTGGTGATATCTAAAGGACTTATTTGACTAGTCAACCAAGTAGAATAAAAGTTGTATCTTTGTGTTATAGTTAATATTGATAAATCTGAACAGATGCCAGCTTTAATTAAGTTGACAAACTTAAATTAGCTGTTATTTATCAAGATTATCCAAGGTCATGTGAACTTGAAAAACAATTGGGTTAGTTTGTATATTTCTGAGAGAATAATTTATATAAGTTTATATTATCTGTTACAAAATTTGTTAGTATAAAAATAACATAAAATGATGACTCATTGTTTAATGTGAAATTTTCCTAAGTAATCTATACTTAATAGTTAAGAATGAGTGAATTTAATATTTGCGAGATACAAGTTCATAAACTTTTCGATCATAATTATATTTATGGTATGTCTATTTAAAAATAGTTCCCAAATTCTTTTTGGTAACTTCAAACCTTAAAGTTATAGTAAGTTAAATGATAAATATTCATTAAATATCTATACCATTTAAATAAGGTAATAAAACATTAATTATTAAATGAAGGTTTATTTACTTTTGGTAGAGAACAATGATATTTGAGTCTGTTAATACACGTGTCTTGTGACACATTGAAAAATTTACTATGAGGAAGAGCACATGTCTAGAAATTATGAAATGAACTTATATATTTGTCCATATACAGAATGTGGTGTAACAGTTCACAATTGCTTAGCTCATAGTTTTTATTAAAAGCTGAGGTTTCTAGATATAGTTAGCCAGAGTCCCAGATAGAAGAGTCCCAGATTCTGGATTTAGAGGAACCATTTTCTTTTTTGTTCCCTTAAAAAAAATATTTATCTACTTGAGGCCTCACATTGGATCCCACCCAGTTTATTTCAGACCCAGTCCAGAAAGAGAAATGCTCAAATAAAGTCAGAAAGATCATAATGAGAAAATATGGGTCTAGGATTTGAGAGCGATTCAACCATGATCTTCTCGTACAGAGAGGGCTTAGCATGTCCCTTTGTCCAATTGCTAATTGCTCCTGGAGGTCATTGGTTGGAAATGGAATATCTTGTAGATCCTGCTTCTGAAACCAGAACTTCTAAAAGATAGGTTGAGGTACATTAATACTTGAAGAGTTTATTTGAGCAAACATTGATTACAATCATGCAGCTGCCAAACCAAAATATTTAGGAGCACTTCACTGACAGGAGCCAGAGCTGGGAAAAAGGCTTTTTTAGATAAGAAGGAAAGCAATTAGATTAGATTGGCTATAGTTTAATAGGTTGCCTTATTTGGGAAGGCCTGATTAACTGTTTGTCATTAGTTTTCTTAAGTTTAATTTTCTCAGGTGAGTGCATTGACTCTGACTTAAGTTTCAGTTTACTTACACAGACTGCTAAGGCATAAGAGCCTCCTCAGTCTAATGGCTAATTACTTTAACAAATATATTTTCAAGTAAAGTGATAGTTTTCAAGTCATTAGTCACTCTGAATTATGTTAGATTGAAAGTTATTACTGTATGCAAAAGCAGTTAAGGTAACATACAATGCCGGAAAGTGTTGGAGGGAAATCATGTATATTTTTAACTTATCAAAATAAAGTATAAGTAAAACGTTAACTTTTCATTGAATCCATAGCAACATATTCTAGTTTGTCAATCTGGTAAATTATGGCTATAAATTTGTACAATGTTTATTACTTACAGTTTTTTTTTTAATAGCTCAATATTTCAAAATTAATACATGTGTCTATTACCTCCTGGGCATTTGTTCTTTGATCTTGCCTCCTAATTTAACATTATATAAACTTTTTTTAAAGCAACTGTGAAGTAAAATAGCTTTAGTTTTATCATACTTGACCTCAATGAGCTATTAGAAGAAATAACTTGTAAAAGCATAATTGTAATATAATTTTAGGGCTGTGAAATAAGATGCTCAAATCAATAGGAAAACAGAAAACACACCTTTAAACACAGAGGATGAAGTAGGTTTCCTGAAAGTGATGCATTTTATAGGAGTTAATTAGGTGAAAAACAGAGAAAGGAGGAGAGGAAAGGTTTTAAAAGGTTTAATCATTATAAAGACAGGGGACAGAGCTCGCTAGCTTAAATATGGGCCTCCCATCTGAACTTTTCTCTATGTTCTCCATTAGTCAATGATTGCACCATCAGAAACAGGCGTTAAATTAGCATTACCATTCTGTTGATAAAGGCCATTTATGTCTCTAGACAATTGGCATAATGTATCTAGTTACCATTCTACAACTAGGAGAAATAACTTGTGACTAAATCTTTCCAATATATCCAATGGCAAAACTTACAATTTTGATATTTTCATGACAAAATTCAATAAACAAGCAAAACGTACCAAAATATCTTTATCCCAGGTTTTTTATTAGGAGCTAACAAAAATACTTAATCTTTTTCTACATATCAATTTAAAAAGATTTTACTTTTATATAGTATATACAAACTTCATTTTTATTCTTTTCCTTCTTGAGGTATGTAATCAAATTTCTACATAGAACACAGAAATTATAATAATCACCTTTTCGCCTCTCCTTTTCTATATTTCTCTCCTTTCTACCATCAGATTTTTTATTTGATTAATTCCTACTAAACATTAAGTGTCTTCTTTAGTGCACTGTCTTTGGAAAAGGTATCTAAGAGCCATTACTCTAAGTTGGGCCCCAAGTGTTACATTATCAGTTATCTTCTTTTACTTTCCTCCATAAAACATATGATTATGTTAAATGTTTTTATTTTATATTTACTTAAGATATTTATCCCATTTGACTAGATCATAAGCTCCATGGGGGCAGGGACTTTGCTCCTCATCCATTTCTGTTACTTTGTACCTAACACTTAAAAGAGGCTCAAATCCTATTTGTTGACAGAATAATTAATGGGTACATGGAGAAGAGATCAAACATACCCATATTTTAATAAATTCTTTCAGCGAAGAAGAAATTATTTTGGTGGCCTTATTATTTTATATAGACTTACATAGAACTTGAAGAAAAATTTTAAAAGCTTGTTATTAAGCCCACTGGCTTCATCTCATATATAATGCTATTGATTTTTTTTTTTTTTTTTTTTTTTTACTTTTATCAAACTGTATTCTGGTTTCCATTGAATCTAACCTTAGTAGAATCTAGATTATAGACTAGTTTCAAATTAACCTTCATTTTAATTTTGATTCAGTCTTACTACTCTGTAACTTAGGTCAAGTTACTTAACCTAATTTGCTGGTTTTTCATCTATATATTAGTAATATAAAACCTACCATATTAGTCAGAACCAAATGAATGTGTATATATACAGAAAAAGCTTTATTTTAAGAAACTGGCTTACACAATTTTGGAGGTTGGCAAGTCCAAGATTTGAAGAGTGGGCTACCAGGCTGGAGACCAAGGAAAGACGAGGTTGCAGATGAAGTTTGAAGGCAGTGTTTTGGAGAATTCTCTTTCACTCAGAGGAAGCTGGTATTTTTGTTCTATTCAGGTTCACCTGACTGGATGAGGCCCATCCACATAATGGAAGGCAAATTGCTTTTTTCAGTGTCCACTGATTTAAATGTTAATTTGATCTACAACACTTTCACAGGAATATCCAGAAAAATGTTTGATTATACATCTTGGGCACTCTGTAGTCTAGCTAAGTTAACACCTAATGAACTATTAAACCTACCAAAAAGGGCCTTTGTAGGACTTCAAGAAATCTTGCATAAAATTGTAAACTGTTGGATACATATTAAGATCTTGAAAGATGTTATCATGGTTATTACTGTTCAAAAAAAGTTACTAATGATTATTGGTATCTTTAGCTCTACATTTGCCACAAAAGTATCATGAAAATTAAATGTTTTGTACAATAATATAAATATTATTACTTGTAAAGAGGTATTTCTATTTATACTTCTTTAATATCTATGCCTCTTTAATAGTCATTAACTTTTTTGAAATTTTTATCATTCTGATTCTTTTACCTCCTGAGACTAATGTACAAATTATAAACTCTAGTAATAATGAAACACTTGATGTGTTTCTATATTTTAAGCTTTTACAGTTTTTTACTTAGTGAACTCTTGTTACTCACTCAAAGTCTAGCTCAAATGTTACCTCATTTTTTTAACTTCCATGATATCATTAATGCCCTAGACTGTGCTCTCAAATCAAAATATCATTGCTTCTAATTTTATCATAGTATCTTTATCATCAATCAATTTATTTTCAATATTCATAATTAGATTTTTAAAAGCCCTGATTCTCAACATTTTTTTTGATTCACTGAGAAGTAGAATATTAAGATTATGTACTTCTTAATTCAATTTCTCAATCAAAAAAGGTACTTTCTTGATGTCTCTCAATATTAAGATGACATTTTAGCTACAAAGCTTGGGAGCAATAGAAACTAGTCTTGACATACACACTCTTCAACTCTGAGAAATCTCTGAAGGGAAGAAGTGACTAAAGAAAATAGTGTAATTTTTTATTATGATCTTGGATTTTGTTCATCTTAAAACAGAGATTCACTAGAATGTGGGGATGGAATAAAAAGGCACTTATTTGTCTAGGGTGGAAGTAGTTTAGAAAATAGGACCAAAGCAAGACCTAGTGAGGTTTACTATTCCCCCAAATGTAGGTCCATATCACAGAATTTTCTTTTCAAATTAAAAAAAAAAAAAAGTTTATGTCCATGATAAAATATAAGATGTTTTATTAATGTTAGAAGAATATACTTTTTAAGTTAATAATAATGATTTGATTCCCTAGACTGCCAGTGTTAAGATGCACTAGAGAGATTATGCTCCTTCTGCCCTCCCAGGTTTCTCTTAGATCATGTAACATACAGAAGGATTATAAGTTGCAGAGGGAAAAGTAGACGTATGGTAGTCAGAAAGATGATTTAACTTTAAGGTGTGGACTAGTGGAGAAATATAAAAAGTCATTCAGGGAACAAAATATCAATTTTATTATTGGAAAAGCTAGATTTAGAACTGCTTTGGACCTGAGATCAAAATGAAATTACTCTTTCTCTTCCTGGTCTAGAACTATACAACAGAGAAATTTTACCATACAACTAACTCAGACACTAACCTTGCTGTCAGCTCTGGGATTACACGCTGCCTCAAACCATTGGGATAGACATCTCCAGAAAAAATTCATAATTTCAGGAACACATAACATAAGAATCTTGAGCAACAGAAGACACCAGCATGAAGCATGCCCCTTACTTTTAGTAAAATGTCAATAAAGGATGAAAGTTTATTTTTTATAGTTTGAAGAAAGACATATGAATAGAGACACAGGAAATTTATCCCTTTGTCCTTCTTATAATACCCTGAAGGATAAATCTATATGATGAATATACATAGATAAAAATAGAACAAACATTACGTGATAATTTTTCAATGGATGTATTATTTGTTAAAAAACTAGTTCAAAATTATCCTCAACCAAAATATATTAAACAGAAATGTGTGAGTAAGTGAACATATCAGAACATATTTGGAAGACATTGAACAAGCTTAGATACAAATGATTTACATTATTTTGTCACAAAAATATAATTTAAAATACTTAATAAATATGTATATCTGTTCTGTATTTAGCTAGAGCAGAGTTGACCAGTTATGTTTCCCATCAAACTAAATGTTATCGTTCAAGTCACATTGTATTAAAATATGGTATATTAATCTAACAATTTGGACTCAAGCTTTTTGAAGAATAATTTTCAAGTTGAGGATTCAAATACCCATTTGCATGAAAAGACATTAAATGGATATCTCCTCTCTATAAAGATATTTTTAGCCTTCTTACTCATTTTACTTTTATATTAACTTGGTATACCAAGTTGGAATATAAAATACCTTATTATTACTGATATACCTCAGGAATTATTTCAGTTGACATTATTTAAAAATTGACTAAATTTTGCAAGCCTGTGATTAATGTAAAAGCATCATCCCATTGTTGAGCAAATATGACAATTTCTAGATATTTTTAAAGTCATACAGCCAGCATTCTCTTTGAGTTATCTGCACATAAATAAATATACATTTCTATGTTAGAGCAAAACCACATGTACCTATAATTGAACCTTGGATGAGAAAGGGTCTTTGAGAATACAGGAGGATCCTCTGGTTTCTGGATATCACCAGAACTGACTTCGAACATATGTTATAGATAAAAGGAAACTTCACTAGAAGTCATTATTATCTAGCTAAAGAATCCTTATAAACATCCCTAAAAAGAGACCAATTTTGAATAATATAATTAGCAGCTCAGAAATTATTTTTAAGCATAGGTATAAGGATACTAAATTAAAGGGTAAAACATATTTTGGAATTTCAGAGCTGGATTAAGAAAAATTCAGAGATTAACAAAATTTCCTTTTACAAACAAAAAATGTAAGAACCAAATAAGTGAATTTGCCAAGTTTATGGTCTGGATAATCTCTGAAACTAAATTTAAAGAATTCAAATACACTTTCTATAACAATATTACCTCAGTGTCTGTTCTGATGGTAGGAAAAGGAAAGAACAGTAACAGCAATTTAGTGCAGAGTATACATGAATGAAACTACTAGGAGAGATGCAGAGCACTACCTGCTGGGCCATTCATCATGGCTCCTTTTTCATACATTCTCATTTAGTTATGTAGAAAATGAAATCCTGAGTGGTAAATTAATTTGCTTATGTCAAACCCAAATTTGTATATTTTGTTATTTTTATGATACACTAGGATATTCAGAAGTTGTAAAGAAGCCAAAATAATAAATGCATGATGCAAATTACTGGTTCATTAATATTTATTTACTTACTTATTTTTAATATATATATCAAAGCAATTTGTTTTTGTTTACAGTTCTATGTGTTTTAACAAAGACATAGTTACATACCCACTATAATTGAGACACAGAGCCATTAAAACTCCTTCAAAAATTCCATCTTGTTACACCTTTCCAGTCAACCCAATCCCTTCTTAACCCCTAGCAAATAATAGTTTCCTTCCTATAGTCTTGTTTTTTTCTAAATAGCATAAAATTCAACCATATGTTATAGTCTTTAATAAATTCCTTAGGATTTTTCACATTTATCTTTTATTTATTTATTTTTTAATTTTGCCTAGTTACTCTGGTAAGAACCTTCCACATATTGTTCAGTAGAAATGGTAAGAATGTTTATGTCTTTATCTTCTTTCTGATATTAGAAGAACACTCGGACTTTAATTTTACTATTACATGTAATATGTAATATTAGCTCTGTGTAGACATCCTTTGTCAGGTTGAGAAAGTCTTTTCTAAGTTGTTAGCATTTTTATTATACAACAATTTTGTACTTTTTGAAATGATTTATCTCTAAATGTTGAGATGACAATGTGACTTGCGTATATTGCTTTTTATGTGTAGATTTTAGACCATTAAGCCAACTTAGCATCCCTGAGATAAAACTCACTTCATCAGACCGTATAATCTTTTTGTATGTAGAACGGATTCACTTTGCTATTTGTGTTGCCATTGAAGATATTTTCATCTATATCCATAAGAATTAGTACTGGTCTGTAGTTTTTATTTTCATTTTTGTTGTCCTGTGGTTTTTGGTTTCAGGTAATACTGTAATAACAGCATAAATGGGAAAGCAGTCTTTCATCCTGTGTTTTAGTTATAGTGTAAAAGATTGGCATTTTAAAAATATTAGTTGTCTTCACCAGTTTAAGTTATACAGATTTGAGCTTTTCTTTGTGGCAAATTTTAAAAATACTAATTCGTTCTTTTTCTTGTTAGAGGTCTTACTTATATTTTATATTTCTTCCTGTTTCAGTTTCTGTAGTGTATGTTTTCCTAGGATTTTCCCACTCTTTTCAAGTTATCTCATATGTTGGCATACAATTATTCATAATATTCTTTTTTATATCTTTATTTCTTTCATATTAGTAGTGATAACCCTCTTTCATTGCTAGTTTTAGCATAGTGTGCCTTCTCTCTCTTTTTATTTCTACATCTGTCTAGTTAATGGTTTGTTGGTTTTCTTAATCTTTTCATTTTGTTGAATTTCTCTGTTCTCTACTTCCACTCTAATTTTATTATTTATTTACTTCTGCTATATTTAGGTTTAGTATGCTGTTCTTTTTCTGATTTCTTAAGTGGATTGTTGGGTTTTTGATATGAGGCCTTTCTTCATTTTTAATATAGGTAAAGAGCTATAAATTTCTTTTCGAATATTTCCTTACCTGCCTTCCATATACTTTGATATATTTCTCTGTTTGCAACTCAAGGTATTTTCTACTCTTCCTTGTGATTTCTTCTTTGATTTTTTTTTGGAGGGCATTGTTCAATTTCCATACTTCCACACATTGAATTTTTAAAGAGTGCATTGTTCAATTTCTATATTCCACACATTATTCAAATTTCATTCTCTAATTAACTGTAATTTCATTCTGCTGTAGTTAGAAATATTATTTGTATTATGTAAACTTTATATATTTAATACAATTTGTTTTATAATTTAACATAGTAGAGATCGTTCCATGTGTACTTTAGAAGAATATATATTTCGTAGTGTTTTGTGGAGTGTTCTATAGATACCTGTTATGTCTAATGGGCTTACAGTATAACCAAGTCTTTTATTTACTTGTTTGTGTTCTATCTAGTTTGTCCAATATTGAGTAAGATATTGAAATCTCAAACTTTTGTTTTTTAATTGTCTATTTCTCTCTTTACTTCCTTCAGTTTCTTGTTAGATGTTTATGTTTATACATTTATGTATTGTTGATAGATTGACCATTTATAATTATTAAATTTCCCTTTTTCCAATGACTTTTGTTTTTGCTTTAACATCTACGTTGACAGATATTATATAATTGTTCTTTTTTTCTTTTTCTTGAGGTTTGCATTTATATGTTTTTTTATTCTTTAACTTTCAACGTATTTGTATCTTTGAATCTAAAGTGATAGGAATATGGACACCATATGGTTAGATCATTTTTGTATCCAATTGATACTTTCTGCCTTTTGATTAGATTTTAAATTTCACATTTAATGTAATTATTGATAAGGACGGATTTATACCTGCCATTTTTTTTTTTTAAATATATATCTCATATGCCTTTTGCTTCTCTTGTTTCTTTACTGCCTTCTTTCGATTAAGTAGATATTCTAGTGTGTCATTTTATTTCATTTAGTGATTTTTAATTATATTTTTTAAATATTTTCTTCACAGTTGCTTTAGGAATTGTCATATACATCCTAAATTATCCAAATGTCCTTCATATTTGTAACACCTTATTTCTAGTGAAATATATAAACTTTCTATATTGCTCCATTTCTTTTCTGCATCTTTGGTGATATTATTGTTACACATATTGCATCTGCTTATTTAAACACAACAATGTAATATTAGAAGTATTACTTTATATAATCTTACTCTTTAAACAAAATGAGAAAACAAAGAAGGTAGTTTTAATATGTAAATTTTGTTATATTAACCTTATTTACCATTTCTGGTTTCCTTCCTTCCTTCCTTCCTTTTTTTCTTCTTTCCCTTTTTCTTTCTTTTTTTCTTTCTTTTCTTTTTCCCTTTTCTTTCTTTTTCCTTCCCTTACCTACCTTTTCTTTCCCGCCCTTCCACTCCCCTCCCCTCCCCTCCTCTCCCCTCCCTTTCCCTTCCTTTCCTTTCCTTTTATCCTCCTCTGTTCTTTCCCTCTTTCCTTCCTTTCTTTTTTTGATTCATTTTACCATCCATCTGTTCTCATGTCCTTACTTTACAACCCTGTTCCTACCTATTTCTTTGTGTTGTTAGTATAAAATATAATTCCCGTCCATATGTTTTTAGGCCAGGAATATAATTTTATTCATATTGATTTATAGAATGCTTAACAAATCTGTTAAATGTGAGGAGAAATTTACAATCATACTGTATTTTATATTTACCTACATAATTACATTTACCAATGTTATTTGTTTTTTCATGTGGAGTCCAATTATTCTCTTGTATTTCTTGCCTTTAGCCGAAAGAACTTCCTTTAGCATTTATTGCAAATCAGGTCTGCCAAAAACAAATTCCCTTAGCTTTCATTATCTCTAAATTTTACCTTCATTTTTGAAAAAAAAAAAAAAGAATTATAAAAAATTATAAAAGCTTTGTCGTTGCTTTCTTTTAATTTTAATTTTAATTTTGATTTTTAATTTGAGCACTTTTAAATACTGTCCCATGCAATTTGACTTCTCTTGTTCTAATAAAATGTTATCTGTTGCTTATATTGGAGTTCTCTTATATAGGAATCATTTTTTTTACTTTTAAGATTTTCTCTTTGGCTTTCATCCCTTTTATTATAATAGTTGCAGTTGCAGATTTCTTTATATTTATCCTACTTAGAGTTTGCCATGTTCTTGAATATGTAGGTTACTGTTTTTTGTAAGAGTTCTGAAATTTTAAGAAATTTTTTTTGAATATTAAAATAAATTATATGCAAAATGTTTGTTTGCTATGTTGAAAGAAAAGCCTGGATCTAGCTACATGTTGCATTTACTACAAGCTCTGAGTAGTTTAAATAGAGGAGAAGGCTCAGCACGCTGTCTACCTGGCTGTGTGTCTGCTTGTGGCAAGGAAATGAGAAGACCAGGCTGAGGAGTGGAGCCCAGGAGCCAGCATCTCACCAATCCATGACTACTCTTGCACCCACACATAAACAGATACTATTAGGCACTCATTTTCTTTCCTTCTGTTTTTTTGTTTTTAATCTCTTCTTCTTTCCAGTTCTCTCTCTCTCTCTCCTTCCCTCCCTCACTCCCTCCCTCCCTTTCTCTCTCTCTCTCTCTCTCTCTCTCTCTCTCTCTCTCTCTCTCTCCCCTCCTTCTGTCTTCTTTCATTATTTATCCTCTCAGGCTTTATTTCTCTGAGTCTCTTTCAACTCTAATCTCCCTTTCCCCTTCTCTTTCTTGCTTCCTCCGTCCCTTCACCTGACCTTCACTCTTCCTTCCAGAGCACCCTCCTTCCTTCTCAGTGCATGTGAATGGGTATACACACTTTATTTTTTATACCATATTTTTACTGTACCTTTTCTATGTCTAGATATAGTTAGATGCAAAAATACTTACCATTGTTTTACAATTGACTACAGTGTTCAGTACAGTGACATGCTGTACAGGTTTGTAGCCTAGGAACCATAGGCTGTATCATGTAGACATATGGTCGGCAGTATCATCCAATATTTTTGTAAACGCACTCTATGATGTTTGCACAGTGATGTAATTGCCAAACAGTGCGTTTCTCAGAAAGCATTACTGTTGTTAAGGAGCGCATGACTATACTTATGTGACCTCATCTGTCCTCTTCATATATTTATTTGTGAAAATTAAAGGTATATTCTTTTGTCATTTTCTTTTATTACGAAGAATTTCCTGTAGTGATCGTGCAATATGAAGAGCTCATTCTTTTTTCAGTTTTATTTAGGTATAATTGACACCTAAAACTGCAATATTTAAAGTGTACAAAGTGATGATTTGATGTACATAAAAATTGTGAAAGGATTCTCACAATCACTTAATTAACTCATCTATCACCTCACATATTGCCTTTAAAAAAATTAATTAGTTTCAAGTATACAGTACATTGGTTAGACATTTATATAGTTTATAAAATGATCCCCTTAATTGCTCCTCTGTCCCCTAGTATCCCACCTAGTCAATTTATTAATTACATTCCCTATGCCATGCTCCTCATCCCTCTGACCATCGATCGACTACTAATTTGTTCTTTAACTCTTCAGCCCATTCTCCCATCCCCCAATCCTCCTTCCCCTCTGTCCATCACCAAATTGTCTACTATATATGTGAGTCTGTTTTTGATTAGTTTGTTCTTTTTGTTCCTTAGATTCCACATATAAGTGAAATCATATGGTATTTTTCTTTCTCTGTCTGACTTATTTCACTCAGCATAATAACCTCTAGATCTATCTATGTCATTGCAAATGGTAGGATTTCATTTTTTAATGGTTGAGTAATATTCCATTTAATATATGAAGCGTAACTTCTTTATCCAATTGTCTGTCGATGGGCATTTAGGTTGCTTCCATATCTTGGCTATTGTAAATTGTGCTGCTATGAATATTGGAGAGCATAGATCTTTATGAATTATTGTTTCGGTTTTCTTTGGATAAATACCCAGAAGTGCAATTGCTGGGTCAAAAGGCATATCCATTTTTAATTGTTTGAGAAACCTCCATTTTGTTTTCCATAGCAGCTGTACCAATTTGCAGTCCTACCAACAAAGTATGAGAGGTCTCTTTTCTCCACATTCTCACCAACACTTGCTGTTTTTTGATTTCTTGATGATAGCCATTCTGTCAGATGTGAAGTGATATCTCATTGTGGTTTTAATTTGCATTTCCTAATGATTAGCAATCCTGAGCATCTTTTCATATACCTATTAGCCATCCGTATTTCCTCTTTGGAGAAGTATCTGTTCAGGTCATCTGCCCATTTTTTAATTGGATCATTTGTTTTTTGTTGTTGTTGAGTTATATAAGTTCTACATAAATTTTGGATATTAACCTCTTATTAGATGTATCATTAGCAAATATCTTCTCACAAACAGTCAGTTGTCTTTTTGTTTTGTTGATGGTTTCCTTTACTGTGTAAAAACTTTTAGCTTGATGTAGTCTCATTTGTTTATTTTTTCTTTTGTTTCCAGGTTTTTTACATGTATCTGTGCAATTTCCAAACACTATTTGGGAAGGTTCTGCCCATTTTTTAATTGGATTGTTTTGTTGTTGTTGTTGAGTTGTATGACTTCTTTATATATTTTGGATATTAAACTCTTACCAGGTGTATCATTAGCAAATATTTTCTCCCAATCAGAAGGTTATATTTTTGTTTTGTTGATGGTTTCCTTCACTGTACAAAAACATTTTAGTTTAATGTAGCTCCATTTGTTTATTTTTTTCTTCTGTTTCCCTTGCTTGGGGAGATATATCTAAAAAGAAATTACTGTTAGTAATTTTCAGAGAGTTTACTGCCAATGTTTTCTTCTAGAAGATTTATGGTTTCAGGTCTTATGTTTTAGTCTTTAATCCATTTTTAGTCTATTCTTTATATGGTATAAGAAGGTGATCCAGTTTCTTTCTTTCTTTCTTTCTTTCTTTCTTTCTTTCTTTCTTTCTTTCTTTCTTTCTTTCTTTCTTTCTTTCTTTTTTTTTTTGGCATATATCTATCCAATTTTCCCAACACCATTTATTGAAGAGACTTTCTTTACTCCATTGTAATATATTAAGTGAATGTATAGGTGTGGATTTATTTCTGGGCTCTCTATTCTGTTCCATTGATCAATGTATCTGCTTTTAAGCCAGTGCCATGCTGTTTTAATTACTGTGGACTTGTAGTATAGTTTGATATTAGGTAGTGTGATACTTCCAACTTTGTTCTTTCTCAGGATTGCTGTGGTTATTCAGGGTCTTTTATGGTTCCATATAAATTTTAGGATTATTTGTTCTATCTCTCTGAAAAATGCCATTGGTATTTTGATAGGGATTGCATTGAATCTATAGATTGCTTTGGGTAGTATGGCCATTTTAAGGATGTTGATTCTTCCTACTCATGAGCATGGTATATACTTCTATTTATTTGTATCTTCTTCAATTTCTTTTTTCAATGACTCATATAATTTTCTGAGAACAGGTCTTTTACTTTCTTGTATTGCTGAATTTGGTTTACTAATATTTTGTTGAGGATTTTTGCATCAACATTCGTAAGAGATATCGGCCTATAGTTTCCTTTTTTCATAATGTCTTTGTCTGGTTTTGGAATTAAGGTAATGGTGGCTTAATAAAAGGAGTTAAGGAGACTTCTCTCTTCTAGAAATTTTTGGAATAGTTTGAGAAGAATAGGTGTTCATTCCTCTTTGAATGTTTGGTAAAATTCACCTATGAAGCCATCTGGTCCAGTCCAGGGCTTTGTTTCTTGGGGGAGGTTTTTGAATACCCATTTTATTTCCTTGGTGGTAATTGGTTGGTTCAGATTTTCTGTTTCTTCTTGACTCTGTCTTAGGAAATTTTATGTTTCTAGGAATGTGTCCATTTCTTACAGATTATCTTAATTTGTTGGCATGTAATTGCTCGTAGTATTTCTTATGATCCTTTGTATTTCTATGGAGTCCATTGTTATTTTTCCTTTTTTATTTCTGATTTTATTTATTTGAATCCTCTCTCTTTTTTCCTTGATGAGGCTGGCTAAGGGTCTGTCAATTTTGTTTATCCTTTCAAAGAAGCAACTCTTGGGTTCATTAATCTTTTATATTGTTTTTATATACTCTATTTCATTTATTTCTGCTCTAATCTTTATTATTTCCTTCTTCTATGCATTTTGGGTTTTGTTTGCTGTTCTTTTTCTAGTTCTTTTAAGTATAAGTTTAGACTACTTATTTGAGCTTTTTTTTTTTTTTTTTTCTTGAGGTAGGCCTGTTTTGCTATGAATTTCCCTCTTAGGACTACTTTTGCTGTGTCCGATAGATTTTGAGTCATGTTTTCATTTCCATTTGTCTATAGGTAACTTTTGATTTCTTCCTTGATCTCATTGATAACCCATTCATTGTTTAGTAGCATGTTATTTAGCTTCCATGTATTTGTATATTTTCCAGTTTTTTTTTCTTATAGCTGATTTCTAGTTTTATACCATTGTGATCAGAGAAGATGGTTGACACGATTTTAGTCTTTCTAAATGTATTGAGACTTGCTTTGTGTCCTAACATGTGGTCTATCCTAGAAAGTGTTCCATGTGCACTTGAGAAGGATGTATATTTTGCTGCTTTGGTGTAAAATGCTCTGAAAATATTTATTAAATTAATCTGGTCTAGTGTGTCTTTTAAGCCCATTGTTTCCTTATTGATTCTTTGCCTGGAAGATCTGTCCATTGGATTCAATGGGACGTTAAAGTCTCCTATTATGAGTGTATTGCTATTGATCTCTCCTTTTATGTCAGTCAATAATTGCTTTATGTATGTAGGTGCTCCTATATTGGGTACATATATGTTGTATCCTCTTGATTTATCAATCTCTTTATCATTATGTCATGCCCCTTTATGTCTCTTATTAGAGCCTTTTTTTTAAGTCTATTTTATCTGATATAGGCATCACTACCCAGGTTTTTTTTTTTTTTTTTTTTCCATTTATGTGAAATATCTTTTTCCATCCCTTTACTTTCAGTTTGTGAGTGTCATTTGATCTGAAGTGGGTCACGTAGACAGCACATGCATGGGCCTTGCTTTCTTATCCTTTCAGCTACCCTAGTCTTTTGATTGGAGCCTTTAATCCATTTACTTTTAAAGTGATTACTGATAGGTACGCAGTTACTGCCATTTTATTATTTATATTTGTTATTTCTCTTTTCTTTTTTTACCCCTTCTCTTTTTACAGAAGTCTTTTTAACATTTCTTGTAATACTGGCTTGTTGGAGATGAATTCCTTGAGCTTTTTCCTGTCTGGGAAGCTCTTTATCTCACCTTCCATTATTTGTGGTTGTAGATTCTTGTATTTAATAACTTTGAATATTTCTTGCCAGTCCCTTCTGGCCTGCAAAGTTTCCATTAAAAAATCGGCAGACATTCTTATGAGGGTACCCTTATAAGTAACTAGCCATGTTTCTCTCGTTGCTTTTAAGATTCTCGCTTTGTCTTTGACCTTTGGCATTTTAATTATGAGGTGTCTTGGTGTAGGGTGTTTGAATTTCCCTCCTTAGAACTCTTTGTGCTTCCTGAACTTTATGTCTAATTTGTTTGCCAGATTAAGGAAGTTTTCTGTCATTATTTCTTTAAATAGATTCTCAATCCCTTGCTCTCTCTCTTTGCCTTCAGCATCTCCTATGATCTGTATATTGTTAACACTTCACGTTGTCCCAGAGATCTCTTAAATTATCTTTATTTTTTAAAATTCTTTTTTTGTGTGTGTTTGTTCTCATTAGCTATATTCTGCTACCTTGTATTCCAGTTTGCTGATTTGATCTTCTGCTTCATCCAATCTACTGTTAAATCCTTCTAGTATACTCTTAATTTTTTATTGTATTCTTTATTTCTGTCTGGTTCTTTTTTATGGTTTCTATGTCCTTTTTTATGTTTACTATCTCTCTGTTGATGTTTTCATTGTGCTCATTCATTCTCCTCATAAGTTTGTTGAGCATCCTTGTAACCATTATTTTGAACTCTGTCTCTCGTAGGTTGCTTGCTTCCATTTCACTTATTTCCTGGTGTTTTCTCCTGTTATTTCATTTGTGGCGTGTTTCTTTGTTTCCTCACTTTATTAACCCCTCTGTGTCCCTTTTTATGTGTCAAGATTATTCATTTTGCCTCTCAGCCTTGGCCAGATGGCCTAATGTGGAAGGTGTTATGTATGGCCCAGTGGTTCACTCTCCCTGATCCTCTATGCTTGGGGCTCTGGAAATGATTTTCATGTGTGTTGTGTGTGATCTTCTGTTGTCACAAAGCCTTTTTTGCTGTTAGTAAATCAATGGATGAGATTAACGCTAAGGCTGACTAATTGTGGGAATTGGCTGCACATACAAATTAAGAGTTACTGTGTGTAGGCTGACCCACTTAATGGTATATGCCCTAGCAGGCTCGTGTACTTATTGCAACCACCCTTTGTGTGTACCACTAATGGGACTAGTTGGGAGCTGCTCTGTTGTGATCTGGTGCCAGCCTCCAGATGAGTTGGTTTTGTGGCTCCTTGGGAGGGGCTTCCCCATAGGCCAAGGTCAGTTGTTGCTTTTGATTGCTCAGAGCTATCCTGTGGGAAATACAAAGGGATCTGCAGATGCTTGTTGACTCTGTTGGATCTATAGGTAAACTGAAGAGACAATGTTGTAGGGAGCAGTCGGTTATCCTCATCCCTGACCTAGGACACTTTAGCAGAGGGGCCAGTGCTCCTCCAGGTTTGACACTGCTTGCCAGTTGCACATAAGTCTCTGAAGCTGGAAGAGCCTTTGGGTGATATTTATGTTGGTTGATGCAGGGACCCCAGGAGTCTCATGGGTCTATTAAGTAAATTTCTCCCTGCCACTGCAGTGTCAGTTTACATGCCAGTGATGTCTCTGTAGCTTCCTGTACAAGTTTCCACACATAGCAAGGTCAGCTGCTGCCTACCTTGGGAATGAATGTGCCACCCTGTGGCAGAGGCAGCTTCCTATCAATGTGCTGAAGCACTTTGTTTATTGGATGAGGCAGGAGCTCAGGGAGTCAAGAGCCATCAGGCCAATACAGACCCCTGCAATTTCCTAAAGAGATATTGCAGATTGTACAGGCGGCAGTGGTCTGCCCACAGCTGTTTTCCCCAAAATGCACTCACTGCACTAGCCAAAGTCTGTTGCTTATACAGACTGCACGGCCCCAGAGCCAAGCACAGCATGGGAGGCTGCCTGTCAATGGGCTGCAGTCACTTTGTGGCTTAGGTGAAGTGGGATCTCAGGGAGATAAGGGTTGTAAGACCAATATATTCCCAGTTTTGCTTCAATTTCTGTGCCTGGGCATTCCTGCTGTAGTCACAGATCACCATGACACAAACTGCTGTCTGGGGCCGTCCCACAGACCCTTGTATTCCTCAGATGCAATATTGTACCTCTTGCAGGCAGCAGAGGTCTGCCTGCCACTGATTTCCATGCAGTGCCCACCCTGTGCTAGCCAAAGTTTGTGCCTGTGTGGATTGGGAGACCCAGGGGGAAGGGCAGGGCTGTGGCACTTCAATGGGCAGCCTGGGGCAATTTGTAAGTAAGGTGGGGCAGGGTCTCAAAGACAATGGCAGTCAGATGAATACAGCCTCAGTCTTGCTGCAACTTTGGTAACAGTTCATGTGTTCCCACAGAAGCCCCAGATCATAGCAAGATCAGCTGCTATCTGGGACTGGCCCACAGATCCCCAAGATTCGCCCAAATTAGTGTTGGCAGCAGTGATCTGCCTGACCTTATCTAGGAAATGTGGCTCACAGCACTGGCTGCTATCTGAGAATGTTTAGCCTTAAATAGGTGCAAGGTGTGGCAGCCATTCCACAACAAAAGCCTTAGTGATCTGCAAGTCGGGTGGGGCAGGCTGATCCCCTCTGACCAGTTCTTCTTAAGGGTACTCTGGGAAGGATATGCAGTCAAGCTGGTGTGGTCTGTATATTGCCCGGTAGAGGGGCTGAACTAAGGCACAATGGTGGCTGCCTTTCCAGCCCTGATTCTGGCACCAGGTAATGCAGACTTTCTCGGTATGAATCCTACTGGAGCCTCTGACCCACCTCCGGTGTCCTGGGTAAGTGTCTGCAGGTCAGAAAGCCTGTGCACGGGTCCTTCAAAGGGGTGTCTAGGGTTTCAGTCACCTTCTGTTTCACCAGACGGCCAGAATCCCCCCTGGATTTCATAGTCAGAGTTATTGGAATCTCCTCTTCCCTGGGCTGGAACTCTGGGCTGGGGAGTCCCCAAATGAGACCAGGACCCCCCTCTCCTTAGAGGGCCTCTGCAACCTTGCCCTCCCTCCTGGTGATCCTCTAGGACCCATGGGTGTGGGTCCAGCTGGATTCACAACTTTACCCCTCCTACTGGCTCAATGTGGCTTCTTTATAGAGGTAAGTGCTATGATCAGCTAGACTTCAGGCGATTCTCCACATTGATTATTTTATAATTTGGTTGTTGTAATTTCAATGCGGACCTGGGAGAAGACGAACCCTGTTTTTACCTAGTCTGCCATCTTCCTGCTGTTCTATATATTGCCTTTATTAGTGAAAACATTTAAGTTCTACTCCTGTGCCACATTTCAATTAAACAATAAGTGTTATCAACTATAGTCACTATATTGTATATTAGATCCTCAGATCCTACTCATCTTACGACTGAAAATTTGTACACTTTAACAAACCTCTCCCTATTTTCCCTACCACCCCAGCCTCTGGTAACCCTTTTTCTCATTCTTTTTTTATTTAAATAAAACTTTATGTCACCTTCATTTTTGATAAATAGTTTTGTAGGATATTCACCTTGTTCGACAGCATTTTGTTTTGTTCTGTTTTCAGCATATTGAGTATGTCATCTCATTGCATTTTGGCCTCCTCGTTTCAGATGAGAAGGCAGTTTTGACCTTATTGTGGTTTACTTCTACATAGTTATTCATTTTCCTCTTGCTGCCTTCAAAATTTTCACTTTGTTTTTTTTTTTGTTTTAAACAAGTCTTTCTCTAACTTTTGTTTATCCTATTTGGAATTCATAAAGTTTTTTTCAAAGTGTTAACTATTTTTCTATCGAAGTCTGGAAGTTTTCTCCATTGTCAATTTTTTCTTTCATGTTTTTGTGTTTTCTAGTCTTATAGGATATATATATATATACACACACACACACACATACACACACGCACACATATACACGTGTGTGTGTATATATGTGTGCGTATATGTATATTAGCACGTTTGCACATCCCTTATGTTTTTGGTGCTCTATTAATTTTCTTCTGCTCTTTGTTTTTTGTTATTGAAGAGTAATTTCTATCAATCTATTGTCAAATTCTCTAATTCTTTTTTTTGCCATCTCACATTTTCACTCAAGGCCTTTTAGCAATTTTCTATTGAGTATTGTAATTTTTAAACAGAATTTCAATTTTATTATTTCTTATAATTTCTATCATTCTATATTCGATGTCTTCTCATCCTAATTTTTCTTAAGTTATTTAAAATAATTTCATTTAGCTCTTGTAACAAATTTATGCTAGCTGTTTTGATGTTAGATGATACATTTTAGGAACTTTGTATGCGACTTCCCCCTAATAGGTGGTTGATATAGCTGTTTGTTTTATTGTTTAGATACTTCTCTGCACCAATTCTATATTTTTAATTCCCCTCAAGGTGTTACAAATGATACTTTGTCATGTATAAAGACTTCCAGACCACCAGTGATAAGTAACATCTTTTGAGGCTAAAATTGTTTCATATTTTAGACTACCCTATGATATTTATGGTCTGACTGGTCTTTTAATCACTCCAGCCATACTGAAACCTCAGTCTGGCTTCAATATCAGCCTTCCAAGGTCATTTACTACTAAGATTGCTATTGTTTTTGACAATGTTTTAGGCATGGAATTTTCTACACCCCTATCCAAAAAACCTACTGTGTCATGTCATGGAGTGGGGCGTATGGTGACATCTTACTCTCACTAAAGTCCCACAGATTTCCAATGTTCTTACCAAGGTTCAGAAGATTTTCTTCTGGAGTAAATGCTTCTAAATTTATAATATCATTTTGGCCAAATTCCAGAGTTCTTAAATCACCGTTTTTGACAATTTTATTCATTTTATCACTACATTTTAGTGAGATAATTTACCAAGCTCTTCTCATACAATCCAGAAATCATTCCCCTATCTATACATTTAAAATGTCATACATTTAATAATCACATAAAGAAATCTTAGCCTTAAAAGGCTGTTTTTCCAGATGCGATTAATAAAAATAATATTTTAACTTTCCTGTTTTTTCTTGTTTTTTTGGTCAGACTTTTTAAAGGCAGATAATCATTCTTGATACAACATATTTCTTTGATTCAACAGATATTGATATTATAAGGGTAAAACAATGTATATAAATCAGTCATCATGTGCCTTGCACATGGCCTGGCAAACTCTTGATAATAAAAATAAAAAGTACAAAGATAACTTTTTAAAATTTCTTTGAAGATATCCCTTGGTAATCCTTAACTTTGATCAAATGGTCCTTTGGCCATTTTATTAAAACATCTCTAATTCATATCTATAAATATTGGTATGGGCTAAGGGTACAAAAAACTAAATAAAATGTGTTTCTTGCCTTATATATTGGCTTAATGTTTACTTAGGTAGATGGTTCAGCAATAAGACTGTTGTTTCTCTTGTTATTGAGTTTCTTCTTTTTCTCTCGTATAAAATTGTAGGGCTAAGGAAGCTGAGCTTTGTGTGGGTAGAAATAAAACTATCAGAAAAAGTTTTTTTCTAAGTATTTATAACATTTACTCTCAGAGAAGACCTAAATGATTAATTCATTGATATACTTTATCATACTTTACTTTTAAATTATATTTTAATTTTAGACTAGTTCTTTAGAGAATGAGAGTAATATAGTCCAAGTTTGTGGCTTTTTGGTGAAATGTCTTAGAAATTCTAGGTAAATAAATAATTAGCAATAAACATTCAACTAAATTTTGAGACCTGTTTACACTTTTGCCTTCTAACAATCTAATACCCAAAATACATTTCATCATTTTATTCTGCTACAATATTTCTAAAAGTTAGATATGCCGTACAGACTTAAAGTGAAACCCATGACTATGATGTTCATTCATCTCTCATAGCTCTAGACTTTTATTACCCTTTAACAACTTTTGACCTAGACATTTTTCCTATTTTCTCATCTTTGTTCAATCTTAATTTTCCTTTTAAAATATAGTGTTTAAAATTGTTACTTATCTGTCTATGCCGTGACTTCCGGAATGCATCCTTTCTCAGAAATTCATATATTTTCTATACCTTTCTTCTGCCAGTATTGAAACTCTCCTTTTAGAGTCTTGTATAGTCTTATAATAATATTTATAAGTAGATAGGTAAGTAGATAAATAGGTAGATAGACATTTTAAAATCAAATCAGTGAGTTCTGTGTTTCTTTATTGAGATGGACACCATTTTCTGCAGATAATTGTTTAATTTGATCTTCCACAATGTTATTATATTTATCATCTGAAACAAAAAGGTTCTAATTTATATTTCTTAATTTAAAACATATTAAATGAAAGGGTTGTATATCAGTGTGGCCAATGTCTCATCTTACTGTTACTCTATAAATTCATTTTGAACTTAAAATTTAGGTTGTATTGAATTAAAGGAATTCAAACATAAAGGAAAATTTATTTTATATTACATTTAAACTTATACATTTATATATAATAACTACAAATGATATATTATTGAATTTAGAAATGCCTTTTTCTTTTTTTACTTCCTATTTCTATCTCTTCTTTATTCTCATCATTTTTTGTCTCAGTTCTATTTCACATTTAAATTCATTTATCTATTATTTGCATGCTGGTTTTTATAATATTTGTAGTTAATTTTGAGGAACATAATATTTGCATTGATGTCCTCCAACTATAACATTCTGTGAGATTTTTCCCTTGCTATGGATTAGTATTTATTCCAGGCAGCAATTCAGCCTAAAAAAAAAAACTGGAGATGTAATTAGCTTTAATCAATGGATTTCTTGCCAGGCACATATGCAAAGCTTATTTTACTTCAAGTTCAAATGTTTGTTTTCTTTTACCCATTGCTTGTGCTTTGCTGATATTTATTCAGTGGACTACAGCTTAGTTATATTGTTTATAGTAGGTAACAGAACATTTTCTGTGATTTCAATTTAATTCTGTTTTATTCTCAAGCATTCAGTTATTTTGCCAAATGTGACCACATAAAGTTTCTTATATTACACAATTGCAAAAATATGTATATTTTAAATATAACTTATGAACTATTAGATTTTGTAATTAGTAATGATAACATTTCTAATAGCTAAAATAGACATATTGATGTTCTACTAGTCATTACAAGTATTATACTCCAACTTAATGTTAATAACACTCTTAGTAATTCTCTACTTGTGGAAAATCAAACTGTTAATGCAGTAGAATGGCCTTGGTTAGCCAATACTCTAGGGAAGTGGATAATCACCTTAGATTTGTAGGTTTGTGTGAATCAAAATAGAAGGCAACTTGCAATTTAAATATTTTAAAAGTTGTGTTATTGCTTCTCACAGTACTTAGGGTTATTTCTATAGCTCTTATATCAATAAAAATAAATATTAACATTTTTATAATTAATTAAGCTCATTTTTGAAATAAGGGTCATTGGCGCATTTGCTCTCCAAAAAGAAAATAATAAAAGTGAACCTGATGATCCATCAGTCACACTCCTTAATATTCACCCAAAGAAGCTGAAAACTTATGTCTGTACAAAAACCTGAACATGAATATTTACAACACCTTTATTCATTATTACCAAAACTTGAAAGTAACGAAGATGCCCTTCAGTAGGTGAATGTAGGAATAAACTGGTACATCCAGTCAATACAATATTATTCAGCACTAAAAAGAAATGAGCTAATGAACCATGAAAAGACTATATGATTCCAACTATAAGACACTATGGCAAAGGAAAAACTATGGAGACAGTAAAAGATCATGGGCAGGAGTACAGAATGAGTAGGTACATAAAGCATAGATTTTTTTTTTTTTTAGGGTAGTGAAATTATTCTGCATGATGCTATAAGGATCAATACATGTCATTATACATTTATTAAAATGCATGGAATATACAACACCGAAATGAACCCTAATGTAAGCTTCAGACCTTGGGTGATAAGGATGTGTCATTGCTTTTCATCAGTTACAAAATATGTACCACTCTGTTGCAGAACGTTAGTAGTGGAGGAGGGTATGCATGTTTGGGTGAAAGGAGGAAAGGGAAATCTCTATGTTTTTTTCTCAATGTTGCTATAAACCTAAAAATACACTAAAAAATAAAGGCTATTTTTTTTTTAAATGTAGTACTTGGTGGAAAAATTTAGAAATATATATTCTATCAGAAATTTATCCTTTCTAGAATTTATAATTTATTTCACTTTTATAATTAGACCACAGGATATTCACTCCATTCCTTCATTATTCAGTATTAAAAATATTTATAAGAAAAAAATGTTAGACCTGGAAGATATGATGAATGAGAAGTATTTTCTGACCTTAAAACATCACTATAAATATTGTTTAACAAAATCAAAATATAAATTATTGAAAAATGAAGGAAAATATATGATGTTAAATATACAAAAATGATGAACCAAGAAGTAAAACAACAGTTTCTGTTTTTAAACTTTAGAGAATCCAAACCTATAGGTATTGTAATTGAGTGGAAATAATTGCAGGGCCAAATAATCTCTAATAAGGACTTCATGCATGTCTACTTTCACAGAAGCATCTCTTATGTAGACTAGGATATTAGCAATTGTGAGTGAAACTTTATTATAGACCACAGGGAAGAAAGTCAAAGGATTAGCAATTTCATTATAAATGGGATGGGTTGATAGTACAGAGAAACTGGACATCAAGAAAACAATAACAAATTCTTACTATTCATGTTAAACAATATTCACTATTTTCTTTAGTTTTTTTTTCATTTATAAGCATAGAGTCAATATTTGAAACTTCTAAAAATCATGAGCAAATAAGTAAAAAACCTAATCTTTCTGATTAGTTTATATTTTCAAATTTTTCTGTAGGCATGTATAAAGACCAGTATTAATCTCCAGTAAGAGCTTTTCATGAAAGTTTTTCTTGAGTCTAGAGGTTTTAGAACTAGAAATACATATAATGAATATTTTATATTAAAGTGAAGAGTGTAAAAATGATATATTCTTTAAAATGCAAGCTACTGTAAAGTTTTCAGTTAAAGGATGATTGGTAATAGATTAAGATTAATGATAAAGTGCACTCGGCTATTTTACAGTTTATTAAAGACTTCACATGTGTTTAAATGTATATTGTATACAATGATAAATACTAATGGTAACCACTCACATTACCTTTTTATTAAAGCTATTGGACAAGAATTTTTCTTTAATTAATCATGATACATTCACTAAGATGGTAATTTTCATCTTGCAGAACTGTGACATAATTGCAGAAATTTTATCTAGATAGAGTAGCCGTAGCTTGACATATAGGAAGCATAAAATACATTTAAATTATTTTTATTTTTTAAAGAATATAGTGCATAAAATCATTGCACAAAAATGTACAGTAATTATACAACAGAGTTTAATGAATATTTAAAATTAAACACTACCAACATTTCAGAAGCTCATGCCTACCTGTTTCCAGGCACTACACCCCAAAGAGTGACTACTATCCAGGCTTCTTACAGTGTCAATATTTTTGCTCAATTTTAAACTTTTAATATAAACGAAATCACTTGGTATTTGCTATTTGCCGGGGTTTCCTTTGCTCAACATTATGTTTTGGGGAGTCATTCATATTGCTGCGTGTAATTCTAGTTGTTTATTATCATTGCTACACTGTAAAAAATGTGTGTGACTATGCCACAATTTTTATCCACTGGGCTGAATGTCATTTGTGTATTTTCCAGTTAGGGGCCACAATACATAGCTCTGCTATGAGCACTTTTTTTTCTGGTGTGTGTGTGTGTGTGTGTGTGTGTGTGTGTGTGTGTGTGTGTGTGAAAATACGTACAAATTTCTCTTGAATACATACCTAGGAGAGGGATCTTCGAGTTACATGGCAGACATATTTTACTTATTAGAAACTGCCAAGCTTGTACATGCCCACCAGCAGTGTACAAAAGACCCTCTGCTCCACAATCTTTCTAACACTGGGAATTGTCTGTCATTTTCATACTGGTTTTTATGAAGTTGTATTGCATTGTGGTTTTATTTAATGTTTTCCTGATGGCTAATGAGATTGAGTATCTTTTCTTATGTTTAGTGGACATTTGGGTATCTCCTTATGCTATGTGACGAGTTTGCCTCTTTGACATCATTTTGTATTACTCTTATTATTAAGGATTATTCATAGAAACTCCTATATTGAAAGTAAGCAAGGTCATCAGTTAATATTATAGTAATGATATGCTGATATGCAATGTATATATTCTTGCAAAGTTAAAAAAGAAATATTTATATATCTAACTTCATGCTTGGTTTTTTGAACCATAGCTATATATTTCAATTCTGGATTACCTGAAAATTTATTTTATATGCAAAGAAAATCAATTTTTCCCATCCAATGGGTTCAAATTCCATCTATATACTAAACCGTAATTCTGTTCCTCTAGTTTTGACTTTTCTTCTGAATAGATTTCAATCCCATCTACCTATCTGG
Source organism: Rousettus aegyptiacus (assembly GCF_014176215.1). Taxonomy (NCBI): domain Eukaryota; kingdom Metazoa; phylum Chordata; class Mammalia; order Chiroptera; family Pteropodidae; genus Rousettus; species Rousettus aegyptiacus. The sequence continues at coordinate 32,162,352 of NW_023416286.1, forward strand.
TATTTTTAATTAAATGTTTAATCGGCACCTTTAACTTATGGCAAAAACAAAATGAAACAGAATTATTGGTGGTTCCCTCTACACATCTACTATTCCTCTCTAATCTTCCTCATGATTGCAAATGAGGTCTACTATACAAAACCCCAAGTGCCATTCATAATTCTTCTCCATTACCCATTAAAAATCTCTGTCAGCTATCCCTTCAAACTAAATCTGAAATTTTAGATGATGCCTCACTCACTTCACTACGGCAATCCTAGTTCAAATAATCTTCTACCTTTCCTTGACTTCAGAAATAGTTTCTTTGCTATTGTTTCCAATCCCACAATTACACTTCCCACAGTTTGTTCCCACGGAGAAGCCAGAATGCGTAAATTTCTCCCTTTGCAGGGAGAAAAAGTAGGTGAACTAGTAAATAGTAGGAAAGAAGGGCAGGAAAATGAGACTCATTAAAGGTCCTTTAATTTTAGAATAAAATTTGAAATCTATACACTATCCTATTATGCTCTGTATTATGTCACTCTAATTTATCTTCTAGAACTCTAAGTACAAAAAGGAAGAAACCTTTGTCTGTCTCAGTTGTAGCAACGTGAACTGGTACTCTGCGACTGATCATAAATGTTCCTTGGCAGATCCAACTAATGAAAAACTTCTGCAGCCTCATTTATTATTAGGATTTCACTCATTTATTCAGATAACTACTCAATCAATGATTATTTTTTGGTAAAAACTTGTATAAATTTTTTTCACTAGATATAGACTATATAAGTTACTTATTTATAAAAAGTTTTCAATAATCTTCCAAATTGTGTTTAGTAATGTTTAAATGGAATTAGTTTCATATATTTTAATCTATATTTTTGTTTGTAATAAACATTTATGAAAATATATCAAATTCTATGATTTTTATCATAATATTTTATTTATAATGACATGATATATAATATACATATATGCCTATTTGTGTATGTATGTATATGTGTACATATGTATATGTATGTATAATCCTGGTTTAGAGGTAATGTGTAAAATAGTCCATGACTTTTTACCTCTAAGCACTTAAGATAGTATATTTATTTTTTATCATTGTGTTATAAATTCAGTATGCTAAAACAGCGTACATACTAATTCATAGACCTTGGGTGTTAGAAGTCGAGATATGGATTTATCTCTTACCAGGGTCTCACGAACTAAAATCACAGTCTCAACATAGCTATGTTTCTTTCTGGAGCTTGGAATACTCCTTCAGACTCATGTGCCTTTGATAGAATTAAATTTCTTGTGATTATAAGAACTGAGGCGTCTCTTCTCTATTTTCTATTCTCTATGTTGAAGGCTGAAGGATAGAGACCATTTTCTACTCCCAGAGGCCATGTACAGTTTCTTGCCATTGTATCTTCCTCCATAAGTCTCTCACACTTCAGATCACTTTGATTTCAGGAAGGACCACTTCCTTTTTAAGGACTCACCACTTGTTTGATTAACTCAAATCAACTCATTGCAGGAGTGATACCCCATCATATCACAGGTCCTTCCCATACTCAAAGAGAGGGGAATTATATAAGACGTGCACACCAGGAATCAGAATTTGAGGGCCATTTTACAATTCTGCCTACAATTGTGGGCAAGGGATCCTATCTCTGGAAACAGGTGCTTTATGTCTCTGACACACTTGAACAGAAATACCCAAAACAAGAATGGGTTCTGCTTGTTGCCTCTTCTACTTTATCTCCTGTAAAACAAATTCTTCTAAGTACATAGCTAATTAACGCAGACTTGGTCATAAAACCTTAAAGATACAAGGAAAATAGATAAGTTTTTTCAGCTTTCTTATTTAGGTAGATAGAATTCACAATACAGAAATATCCAAACAAGAGAAAGATATTCGAAAGATGCTGGTTGATTACTAATAGCCAAAAGTCCATTATACCTCATAAAGTGCCACTTTTTTTTTTTTTTCGTTTCTGCGATGATTTGGAAAGGCAATCTTCTCAAAGCAACTTTGAGAGAAGATCAGACATGACTGCCTTTTATTTTTTACTGCCGTTCATCTTTTCGATTCAAAAGAAATTTCATCTTCCAAAGGCATTTCTCAGGTTTTTATGGTAGTTCTAGCTACCTAGTTACATTGTCCAAGGTTTGTCCTTCGATAGTTTCTAATGTACCCTGCAATGTAAAGTTGAGACTTGCTTTTTTATTTTTGGCATAAATATGGTCTATATAGGTAAACATTGCACAGCTGGAAAAAAATTCACATTACCTAATTATTAAGTTTAAGTTTCTACATATCTCCTTTAATTTCTCCTATTAATTCTGTTGTTGAGTCTCTATGTTATTTTTTTGATTGACTATTTAGTAGAATTTGTTAAAAAAATCTTTCTCGTATTTATGTATTTGTCAATTTCTACCATACTTCTACAAATTTTGCTTTTATGTATTTTATGATTAGTTTACTTTTTCCATAGAGATTTATAATTGTTACAATTTATTGGACAGTTAAATATCTTTAACTCAAATAAGTCTTAGATATAACTCAGGATAGTAAAATTGATATTAATTTTTGGATATTCCTTAAAGTCTACATGTCAGATAAAAATACATCTATTCTGGATTTATTTTTTATTGACTTTTTCATCTTTCAATTTCAATTTTTTACAAACATGCTTTTGAATACCATATATCAAGATTTTAAAAAATGTGAATGTTCAATCTTGTTTGATGAATTTAGTACAGAAATATTGTTTTGATGATTAATATATTGAAGCCTATTTTACTATCATACCTTGTGGTTTTTATTTTCCATTTTATTTTTAAACTTTTCACTTTTCTTATCTGTTTCTAGGATCAATTTCTGTTTCTTATTCCATTTTCCCCTAAATTAGGGAACTTATATTTCTTCTTTTTATTTAGTTATCCAATTTCTTGAAAATTAACATAATTTATAACATTTTAGGGAAGTCTAATGAGCATCAATATCTTATCAGTTTCTTTGTAAACATTCCCCCTAAATACACATCTTTAGATTTCAATCTCTATCATGTTGCCCAAATTTACATGCATTTGGTGTTGTCAATTTTAGTTCTTTTAAAAGTTGTTCATAAATTAGACATTATAATAGTGACAACAAATATTTATATTAACTTACAGTTTTCCTTATTCCCTTGCTTATCTTTCTTCTCGTGTCATGGGTCTTTCTTTCTGGATCCGTGGTGGTGGTGGTTCTTGTTCTTCTCCCTCTTCTTCCTCCTTCTTCTTTGTAAAGTATATTCTTCACATTTAATGGAAGGTTTGTGATTGGTAAACTCTATTGTACTTTTCTCATCTTGATTCCTTCATTTTCAACAAAGTTTGAGAACACATTTCTTGATTGACAGACATTTTCTTGCAACGTAGGTGTTGAGATTATTGAAAGTAAACATGTGTATTTTTTATCTTTTCCACTGGAGCTTTTAACAAGTTAATAATAATTAACATTCTTATATTGTTAATATCAACACTTTGGTCATTTACATGTTTTTCTCTCAATATTTTCTTCCATGAATCACACCTTTGGTATTATGTCTAAGTAATTTTGCCTAACACAATGTTTCAAATACTTTTCATTTTATTGTAAACGTTTCATACTTTTCAGTTACATATTAAGGTGTTTTGCATATCTCACGCTAAATTTTGCATATGTTGTAAGGTATGTATTAAAAGTCACTTTTTGCTTATGAACATTCAAATTTTCTAGCAGTGTTTTTTGAACTTATTCTTATTTCTCCATTGTGTTAGCATCTTTGTCAGAAATCATTTGACAAAGTTTGTCAATCTGTTTCTGATGTCTAATTTAGTCAGCTAATCTATTTTGCTATCATATGTCAAATACATTTTACATTTGCACTGGCAGTGAATGAGAATTTCTATTCTACATTCTCATCAGTGTTTGATATTTGCCATTTTTGGATTTTAGCCATCCTAATGTGTATGTTGGTTTCACATTGTTTTGGTTTTTAATTCCTCAATAATATAAGATATTGAATATCTTTACATATGTTAATTGGTCATCAGTATATCTTCTTGGTGAGGTATCTGTTTAGAATGTTTACTCATTTTCTAATCAGTTTGCTTATTTTCTTTAATTGAATGTTAAGAGTTCTTTGTATATTTCAGACACACGTCATAAGATATGTCAAACAATATATCACCTTTGTTGAAAATTGGTTGAATATATTTATGAGTATTTCTGGACACTCCATTTTGTTCCATTGTACTTGTTAGTCTATTTCTAGGCTCTCTACTCTATTTCTTTATTCTTCTTTGGGCAGTTGATGTGATGATTATATTAACTGATTTTCAAAAGTTTAACTAGCCTTGCATATCTGGAATAAATTCCACAATTATTTTTAGATGTCATAGGATTTAATTTGCTTGCATTTTGTTGAAGATTTTAGCATTTATGTTCATAGGAGATATCAATCTGTATGCTTTCTATCTTCTAATATATTTATATGGTTTTGGTATTAGGATAATGCTTACCTCATAGTATGAGTTAAGAAGTATTCCCTTTGCTTATATCACCTAGAGGAAATCATAAAAAATTGGTCTCTCTTTTTTTTTTTTTTTAAATTGTTATCTTTACTTCCTTAAATACTTGGTAGAATTTACCAGTGAAGTATTCAAGGTCTGGTGCTTTCTGTGGTGGAAAGTTATGAACTATTGATTAAATTGCTAAAATAGATGTAAATCTATTTAGATTATCTATTTCTGCTTGTGTGAGTTGGATTACTTCTCTCAATGATTTTTTTCATTTCATCAAAATTATCTAATATATGGACATAGAGTTCTTTAAAATATATCTTTATTGTCCATTTAATGTCCCTGAGATTAGTAGTAAAAACACATTTTTAATTTCTTATATTAATAATTTGTGTCTTCTCTACTTTTTCTTAGTTAGCTTGGCTAGGTATTTAGAAAAATTATTCACCTTTTTAAAGAGCCAGCTTTTAATTTAATTGATTTTCTTTATTGATGCCTTATACTCAATTACATTGATGGATTTCTGCTCTATTTTTTATTATTTCTTCTGCTTATTTATATTAATTTTTCTTTTATTATTATAGTTTTCTAAGTTCAAATTTATATCTTTCTTCTTGTCTAATATTGTCATTCAGTGCTATAAATTTCCCTCTAAGCACTGCTCACTGCACTTCACGACTTTGATAAGTTGTAATTCCATTTTTATTTCCTACTGTATTTTTAAATTTTCAGATAGATTGGAAATCAGTCAAGCACTTGATACCATATTAGTTATCTCTTGCTTCATAATAAATCACTTAACACAACAGCTTAAATAATTAACATTAATTTTCATCTAATTTCTCAGGGTCAAGAATCTAGGAGCAGCTTTGCTAAACTATATTGTCTCAAGAGCTCTCAAAATATTTAGGTCTAGCTGTCAGTCTGGGATGCATTTGTCTCAAAGCTCAATTGGAGCTAGTACCAAAGGCTTTTGACAGGCTTTAGTTCCTTAATGGATGCTGGTCTAAGGCTTTCTTAGACCACATAGTTCCTTGCTATATGGAAAACTCCATGAGGATTCTCACAAAAGGACAGATTGAGTTTCTCCTAACAAGTCATTCAACAGAGTTTATGAACTAAAGGAGAGAGGTCCCAAGATGGAAACCTCAGTCCTTTAAAACTAAACCTCAGAAGTGACATGCCATTTCTTGTGCCATATGCTATTTGTCATAGGAACCAATCTGGTATGATGTGGAAGGGTGTGAATACAATGATGTGGAAATTACTGTAGGCCAGCTTGGAGGCTTGATACTTTAAATATCTTGGTTGTTTTTGATCCCTTTGGTGAAAATGAAAATATCTGATAAGGAACTGGAGGCTGCTAGGTCTGTCAAGCTCTGGTTGATGATGTTGTCTATAAAAAGGAGGGATATAATGACAAAAGAAAGTTAAGTGTTTATTTTCTTTGATTGGAAAACAACCCTACCTGATTGATATAACACTAGAGACTATGCAGTTTATAGGGGAAGAAAACCAACAGACAGCCAAAACACAGGGATAATCAGTCAGAGTTGTCATTTTTTGGAATGACATTAATGGCTTCCTAGTAAGCTACTATTGAAATATATTTTATACATTTATGCAAATGTACTTATGCATTATGTTAACCTCCATGTACTGAATTTTTAGTTTCTCCAAATTCGCATGTTCAAATCCTAACTCCCAATGTAATGGCATTTGGAAGAGAGCTCCCAAGACGGAAACCTCAGATTGTGTTTAGTGCCATTTAAATGAGACTCCAGAGAGCCCTTTTACTCTCTTTCACCATGTGAGGATACAATGAGAAGTCAGCTAGCTGCCTGCAACCTGAAAGAAGGCTTTCACCTACCATGCTGGCAATCTGATATCTGACTTTTATTCTTCAGAACTGTGGCAAATAAATTTCTGTAGCTTATAACCCACTCAATTTATGGTATTTTGCAATAGTGGACTCAGCTTAGATAAAAATTAGTACCGAGAAGTGATGCCGCTGTAACAATTACCTAAAAATGTGGAAGCAGTGTTAGAACCAGGTTAATGGGTAGAGACTGGAAGAATTTGAGGTGCATATTATTAAAGCCTAGATTGCTGTGATCAGAATTTTAAAGTAAATTATGTTGATGGATCTGAATGAAAAATGGAGAGACATAGAGAAAGCTTACATCTTAGAAAAGATATAATTTATCATGAACATAGTATTGTCAGAAATATAGACATTGAAGCCCATTTTGAGATCTCAGAAGTAAATGAGGAACATGTTATTGTACAGTGGAGAAAAGATGATCTTTGCAATAAAGGAAAAGAACCTGGTTGAAATGTGCTTATGTTCTAGTGTTTTGTGGTAAGTGTAACTTGCAAGTGATGTAGCTAGATACCTAGCTGTGGAAATTTCTAAGCAAAGTGTTAAAGGAGCAACTTGGTTTCTCCTAACTGCTTATAGTAGAATTTGAGAATAAGGAAATGACTTGAAGACAGAATTATTAAGTAAAAAGAGACTAGAACTTAAATATTTGGAAAATTTCAGCCATCCAATATTGCAAATAAAAATGAGAAAGTATGTTTGGAAGAGAATCGATATGCTCAGTTGACACTTTGATAAAATTAGTGTTGGTATAAACTACAGACTTAAACAGGCATGTCAGTAGACAAGGGAGGAATGGCCATAAGAAGGCAATACAGGAATCATCGGAGCTGCCATGACCATCACAGACCCAGGGTACTTAGAGCCTGAGGATAAAGCAGTTTCAAAAGATAGGGGTATCTCACCAGTTTGGGAAGGCCAGGTTGCTCCTTCACAGTTTTCCAGGGTGAAACTCCCACACAGTGCTGTAGTGTGAACTTTTCTCAGCAAAGTCTTGGGGAGCAAGGTCACCCACAGTGGCAGGGCCTCAGCCTCAAGCTGGGAGAGCCATAGTGGTGGGACTACCCATCCATGTGGGTCTGGAGGATAGTACGTTAAGCCAGAGAGGACCATTCTTAAATCTTAAGAATTAATGTTAGATTTTGGATACACTTAGAACCCATTACCACCTTCTTTTTACCTTTTTTTTTTTTTTTTTTTTACTTTTGAGATGGAAATGCCTATCCTTTGCCTGTCCCACTGCTGTATTTTGGAAGCACAGAATTTTGCCTCAGGATTAATTACGCATGGAGTCTTATCCATATCTGATTTAGATAATGAGATTTTGGACTTTAAACTTTAGAGTTGATACTAGAACAATTTAAGGTTTTTGTGACAGTTGAGATGGAATGAATGTTTTTTGCATGTGAGAAGGCCATGAATTTGTGGGGGCCATGGGAAAAAAGCAATGGACTGAATATTTGTATTCCCCTCACCCCCAAGGTGTGGTATTAAGAGGAGGTACCTTTGGTAGGTAATTAGTCCATGAGGTTGCAGCCTTCATGAATGGGATTGAAGCCCTTATAATAAAGATTTTAGAGAACTTTCTTGCTTTCTTTCTGCCATCTGAGGTTACAATAAATCTGTAGTTAACAACCAGAGAGTCTTCACCAGAACTTGACCATGATAGCATCATGATCTCGGACTTGTAGCTTCCAAAACCAAGATAAATAAATTTCTATTGCCTATGAGCCATCCAGGCTATTTTTTAAAATCTTATGAGAGTGCAAGAGGGGAATCTACAGATCCTCTATAATCAGTGCTCATTAAAACTGGAAAAGTAAAAAGTGAGGTAAAAGGTGATTCTGAGTAAAAGATTGTCCAGCATCTCTTGGCACATCCCTAAGAAGGGCACTTGAGACGATACTATTATGGGTAAAATACCCTTAGTGTGGTATAGGAATTTTATTGGATTACTGGCCACACTGTGTAATACCATACACAAACCTGCTGATTAAAAAGTAAAGACAGTGTAATTTAGTGGGATATACTGATGTAACAAGAAAGCATAAAAGTAAAACTGGCTCAAAATAGAAGTTAATAAATTAAAGTTATAATGGTGTTTACATCACCCATAGACATATTACTAGGATAAATGTGATGTTTCAATGAGATATGATAGGATGGATTTGCATGACAATCTGCTCTTTGTCTTATTTTAATTGGATATTTTGGTGAAACCTTGAGAATTACAGGAAAGCATTATTATGCTTATTTTAAAATAATACAAAATACATAGAGTTCATCAGGAACTTTTGTCTTAAATTTAAACATGTTAAATGCAATTGTATTAGTACTCACAAATGTCTTTTTTAGTAGCCTTTAAGAAAATATGGCCTGTAATAAAAGACCCTGAAGTTTATCTGTAGACTATAGAGGATTGAATACATTTGTACCTCCAAAAGCATTAGCTTTGTTTAATATGGTATTAACAATTCAAGCTGGGCAAGAAGATAAAGGAGATTCTGTGACTGATTGGGCTAACATTTTTCTTTTTAATTCCAATCTTGCAAGGAAATCAAAGCCAGTTTGAATTCATGTGTGATGGACTCCATTACTTATTTACTGTGCTTCCTCAAGGATCTTTAAGTTTTCCTGCTTATTTTCACAACCTGGCGAGATGAGAGTTAGATTTGATTCAATTGAAGAATTGTTATTTGTTATATTTATTATACAATGCTGATATCTCAACCTGGATATTAAGCTAAAACCGAGTTTCAAATAGTAGTTAATCATACAACCACAAGGAAGTGGCTGTTAAGCTAAAGTGCAGATCCCCAAATAAATGTTAAAATTATACGAGTACAAACATAAGCCAGAGCCATTAGAGATATGCCTCAAGCAATCAAAAGCATGTTATTGTCTTGCCTAGCTCTAAAATCAAAAGAGGCATACAATTTGAATGGGTCATTTGATTCATGTGGAGACATCAACCATCACCTCTGGGAATTGTAGGAGCCCCTATTCACAACATTATGAGGAAATATGGTGGATTTCTGTGGTGGTTTGGAGAACTGTAGTCTCTTAGAGCTTCAAATAGCTATCACCCAGTTGATTTGGTGAGGGCAGAGGAGATCACACAAAGTTTGATGTTCGGAACACTATGAAAGTGTCAACAACTCACACATGGACCAAAGCGTTTGTCAAAAGCCCATGAATTGTCCACCAGTAGTGATTGTGAGGATTTTAAGTTAGAAAATTACCTGGCTTTGCCTTCCGGTATATTACTTTTGGGAGTAAATCCTAGCCTGTTGAATATCAGTTGAAATTATTTCTGTTACAGAATTAGCTTTTAATGCTCCAAAGTCTTAACAGTAAATTTAAACATTAGTTCCATAGAAGGGCTTTTCCTTTCCTGGGTACCAGATTAGGTTTCTCTGACACACAATTTAATTTTCTATACCTTCCTTCTTAACACTTGTCAAAATTTATAATACAATATTGTATGATTCTATACATATGTCTGTTTCTCCCTCTAAACTGTAAGCTCAGTTAGGGCAGAAACTTTGAACCTATTCAGGTTTGCTCACCATTACAGCATGAGAGAAGAACTTGGTGCAGAGCAGGAAGCAAGCACTGTAAACATTTGTTGAATAATTAAATCACCCATATTAGAACCCACTCTCTTTGGAACTTGAAAGAGAAATTAGACAGAGCTTTCTCTAGAGACTAGTAGAAGAGAAAACACTTCAAGAGAAAAATACTAGAAAGAATAATAAAGGAATTAGATCATTTGACCTATTTGGTCCTTAGGACGCCATTCTCTTTAATGATACCAGGTTATTACAAATAACACAATATGTTTAGTCACTTCATACAGAAAAATGTTAGGTAGATTCAAGTTTAAACTTGTTACAATGCAACTATAGTATATTTGCTCCTTCCATCTAGATAGCTTTATAAATTTTATAATTGTTGGTGCTATAAAGAATTATAACAGGAAGTTATTAACTACTAAATGGAACTGAATCAAGAAAAATCAATTTGAGGCTCTTTGCCAATACATTTCAGAGAACATAGATTAAGCCTACATTGAATAAAAACAGTATTCAAAAAGCACTGGCTTGTCAAAACCTAAAAATGCATATTTTTTAAAAAACTAAAATGCTCAGGGCATGAAATGTCTTTTATACTTTATTATTTTAACATTGTAGCCAAAATTTACAACAAGCAAAACTAGAAGTTTATGAAATGTGCTTCTAGTTCCACATGAAATATCTAGATTGATTTCAGGAGGGGTAAAAAATATCTCTCCAAATGGAGGGACTCTACACAACCCAGATTCCCCACTCCTATGCCAACATCAACTTTTGCAGCTAGCTTTTGTTTGTTTTACGCATTGGGTTTCTCCAGAAAGTTTCTTTGAAGAAAGAATGTTAAGTTTTTTTTTTTTTTTTAAGTACTTGTAAATAACTGGGCTAAACCAACACACCACATGTTTATATCGCTATATATACTTTGGGGAAGAAAACAGCCATTCTAAGTGCGTAAAGAGAGGTTTTGATCATTAGAACTCAATTCTTTGTCGTTATTTTTAAATAACAGCTCCTATATTGTGCGGCTTTCCTTCAGATAGTCTGCGGAAGGAAGAGTATGGAAAACTCCTTACAAACACAATACCTCTCATCTCTAAATAATTCAATGCCTTCTGCTTTCTCTAAAGTAGGGGTCCCCAAATGCTGGGCTGCAGACTGGTATGAGTCCGTGGTCTGTTAGGAACTGGGCAGCACAGCAGGGGGTGACCAGTGGGCCAGCAAGTGAAGCTTTATCTGTATTTGCAGCTGCTGCCCATCACTAGCATCACCACCTCAGCTCCGCTTCAGATCATCAGGCATTAAATTCTCATAGGAGCACTGATCCCTGGTGCCAGAAAAGTTGGCGACCACTGCTTCAGAGCATTCCCACGGCCTTGTTTTGGCCTAGTAGCATTTCTAACTCTAGTATGTCATGATATTTTTAAACACATTTCAGCTCAAATATTCACTTTAAACTCTGAAACTGTCAGTTTATTTTAATTAAGATATATCTGACATATAACATTATGTTAGTTTCAGATGTACAACATAATGATTTGACAATTGTTTATATTGCAAAATGACCACTAAAATAAGTCTAATTAACATCAGCATTGAAGTGTGTAAACACTTATAAAGAAGATAAAAATACATGTCCCCAGAAGTTCACGTTATAGTAGCTAGAGAAAGTCAAGAACAATAAATATACCATACAATATAACAATAAATACACCATATAAGTATGGTAGGAGGTTATGATTAATATATGAATAAAGAAAAAGCATAGCCAAATAAGAGGTATTTTGAGATATGAAGTGGTTGGTTGCGGTAGGGATGGTGCGATAATAAGTAACTGGCTAAGTCAGGTTGTAAAGATCATAGGGTTATACCAAAAAAGAGAAAGAGATGAGTCAATTGATTAAATGGAGGTATCTGGGAGGGGGACATTACATTCAGAAAAATTAAGTTCAGTAAGTGCTTTAGTGTGGAACTATGCCTAGTGTAGTTAAGCAATAGCAAGGAGGCTCATGTGGCTAGTTCCCAGAGACCAGGTGACAGTGGTAGAAGGTTAGAGATATAAAGGTGAGGAGGTGGCACTGATCACATACAGTGGCGCCATGTATGCTATTGTAAGGCACTTGGTTTTTGCTATGGCTGAAATGAGGACTCATGGGAGGATTTTGATGTGATAAAACTGGTATACTATCTATTTGCTCTATTAAAAATAATTTGGGGTGATATGGTAGATTTAAAATTTAAAGAGATGGCGATGCTCAAACTCGAAGTAGCACAAGTATGATGAGGAGTGTGTGTATTTTTAAGGATAGTTATCATAATTTTCTGATGCGTTCGATATAATGGGAAATGAATGAAATATGAATCTAGTATTTTTGGCCTGAGAAACTAGGAAATAAAATTTATGAAGAGTGTCCAATCACTGGAGAGAGAATTTTGGATGAATGTTCTAATCTCTTGGAAGACTTACAGTGGGAAAGCTTAGATTTTACTCTAAACTATGAGAAATGAAAAGTCTCTGAGCAGGAAACTTAGGCGGGGATCTGATACTGAGACATGAGGTTACGATACACGTTAGCCGGGCAGCACGAGGAAAATGCCTGGTGCCAGTGTCCCATGCGCCAGCACAGCACGCAGAGAGAATGTGGAATCTTGTAGATTTGGAGTTTAATTCTCTTCTTGGGGGAGATTAGTTTCTCAGAGTGTCCCCACAGGGGAGAGAATTCTGAGACGGGGAGCAAGAAACCAGAAAGACATAAGCAGGTTTTGGCACTGGAGGGGGCTGAAATTTTGCCACCTTAAAAATATGCCTTTGGGGATTTTGATTGTAAGCTGGTTATTAAGAAACAAAAGACCCAGAAAGAACCTTTGATTCTGCCCCTTTTCTGCGTAAGAGATTCAGATGGAAAGGCCTGCCATAGAAGAGAAATCTTAATATTTTCATCTTTAGTATGGTAGATAGAAAGACTTCAAGATGCCCTCTCTGCCCATTGTTTCTGGGCTGCCTAGCAGAAACTGGCCAGCTCTGTGTGTTCCACTATTCCTCAGCTAACCTGTAAATTGCCTATTTCCTTTGAAATCTCAGATCTCTGCCTTGCTTTCTTCTTTGTCCATAATGGCATATAAACCTCAAATGCCCAATGTGTTTCAGGTCTCATATCTTAAGACACATAATCATAACAAGTATCATTACATCTGTGATAAACTTGGAACACTTTTTTCTAGTTAATCTGTTGCTAATTTGATTATTAGCCCAGCTAAAAGAACTTACACAGTGAGAGGAAAAGTGTTTTATTTAGGCCCCACAGCACTCTTAGACTTAGAATAAGGTTTGCTAAATTAAGGAAGTCTGCATGCAAAATTCAGCCTTCTTTTTGTGATTGTAATAAAGTTTTATTGTAACACAGTCACACACATTTGTTTACATTTTGTTTGTGGCTGTTTTAGTGGTACAGTGGCACAGTTTCAGTAGCTACAATGGAGACATACAGTATGCAAAACATAAAATATTCACTATTTGACCCTTCACAGGAAAATTTTTGCCAACTACTACCCTTGACTATGTTTTGATAAAAAAATCAATTAAATCCGTTTTTCCTCCCAAATAGATGCTGTAATGAACCTAGAGTAATGCTTATATTTTCATGTTTTTGTCCTTTATTTTTAGACTTTTTGTCTTATAAGCACTTGCCAAACAAATCCAAGATAAAATTACAGTTTATGTCAGAAATCGGTGCCAATAACACTTGTACAAATAGTTGTAACCAAGCTTACAGATTATGAAGCCCCATTAATAACTTGTAATTATTTAGTGAAAGGAATAATCTATGACAATCTATGTCATGTATTTCAAGTTCATGGATTAATTTGATAAAATCCCCAAACAAGATTATTTTGTAATGGAGTTTCGAATGAGTATAAAGTAATAGAGTTTGGTAATTTGTTTCCCTTCTCTTTATTTTCAGATGTGATAAATTTAAATATGAGCATCTACTCATATTATGACTCATGTCTGGTAGCAATGTTTAAACAAACAAGAGGATAATATATTAGAGTCATATACAACAATTCCTTTATTACTCTTAGCTGCTTAGGCAATATCATAAAGAAAAATGTGAGCTTCATAAAAAGTATTTCATAACTCAGAAAAAAGGTAGAAAGTCTTAAAACTATATTAAAGTATCAATTAAATCACAGAAAATGTTAGTCAAAAGCAAAGAAGTGTTTTAATTACTGTATTCTAGAATTTTAGATGTTTTTACACAGAAGATATTGGCCAGCTGTTCTTTATTCCATAGAGAGGCGATCAACAGAAGCTTAACTAGCAGTAATAAAATCAGCTATGAGATGATTCTACTAAAAGCAAGAGTGAAAACATTATGGGGCATATTAAGAAATCTTCTCTGGAGGTCTTTCAGACATAGATGGATTCTCATTTGTCTGGAATGGTAAAAAAGTTAGAGAGAAAGTTCTAGAGGTGATTTTACAATTTACACTATATTTCACAACACTTGCCACATATGGGAGCTAATTCCTGTAAGACATTTTATAAATTACAAGTTTCTGTTTAGGATCAAAAGGTACTTTCTTCTCTTGTGCAGTGACTGGGAAATTGAAATTATTTTAAAGACACAGCAGAAAGCTTCAAAATTAATTTTACATATTTTCTATTAAAGAAAAAAAAGTGGTAAATAGTGGTAAAGCTAGCTTTAATGATCACAACGGTTTGAAAAAATGGATTCAAATGTCTTTAGAACTGATTTTAAATTTTTAAAAATTCTTAGTAAGAAAATTAAATATATAAGTAATTTCCTAAATGTTATATATATGCAGTACATAGTTTGAGGATAATATAAAAGCATTTTACCTGTGGAATAAGATTTTATCTAGGCTGTTCGGGTGAGTTATTAAAAAAGAACCTCAAACGAGAAAAAAATTAATATACTATTAAAATAGAAGTAAAATATCAAAGGAAGTAGTTTCAAAAATAGATGTTCAAATTAATGAGGAGAAAAGTTAAAAAAGCAAAAATAAATATTTATCGAAATTACTAACCTTGTTTTCAAAGCTTGTCTCTCAGGGACAAGCACTTCCAGTAAGTAAATCTGATATGTCCTTGCAGTAGACATATTGGATTTCATGTTTTGGCTCTAAAAGATTTGAGATTAGGGAAAATACATAACTATCCTGAACTTTCAATGTTCTGTTGGTGTTATTATAAAAATTAAAATAGTTAACAAACATAAAGAAAGCACTTAGAATAGTGCTGATTATATGACTATTCAGTACATGTGGGCTATTCAGAGTGTGAGTAAAGGTAGTAGTAATAATAGTCGGCTTGATAGTAGTACCAATCGTAGTTAGTAGTCTACTTTACTTATAATACAATCATATTAATATATGTAGTTTTTTTATCATTGACTATGATTACTAATTTTTAAGCTAAATAAAATAGCACCCCAAACATGAAATAGTATATATATGAGGCAATAAAATGACATTCAATGACGAATAAAAATATGAATCAGGCATGGCTATATTATGGACAATGTTATTAGCAGGACGTTTCAGGATTTGACCAATATCTATTATGACTAATACAATTATTAAGGAATGTCATTTTAATGTTCTTACAATTAACACACAAAAGCTAAGAAAAAATAAACCAAAAGATCACTTAAAGAATTAAAAAAATTAAAAGTGTCCAGAACATAAATTTTTTTTAAAAAAGGCAGAAAATTAAGTAACAACTTCTATGTAACTGGAAGAATCTAGCTAATAATAGCCACCTAGTAAGTGGTAGAGGCAGGATTTGAACTAAGGAGGTATAACTTCAAAATGGATATTATCGATTAACAAAGTACAACGTATAGGCTCCTACCTACAAGTCCAGAGGAGAAGAATTGCATAATTTCTGAAGTGTTTGTTATTCATCCCAGGACAGCAGAACACTATTTACAAAAATGAAAAATTATTCACTTTATATAAATTGTAGTTGACTTGTCATATAAATGCCTTTATTTTAATATTACTTAGATAATTCTATTTTTATAAAGTAAAATGTATTATTCATATATAAAATTTAATTTATTCTTCACAAAAAATTAAACAAAAACAAAACCATATAACTAGATTACTAATCAGAGGAATATGACTTTGGGACATCTGTCACCATGAGAAGGTCATCAGAATTTTCTTTAAAAATAATATGCAAATTTGCCATAGGCACAGCTAAGTTTGAACCAGTGATTCAGAAATTATGGAAGAGAGTCTTTGCGGCCTCCTTTATCAGGTTGCCTATGTCTCATAATTCATTTTTCTCCCTAAGAACTATAAAACCTTCATACCTGCAGCAGCAATTTATTAAGTAGTAGGGAAAATAAGTTCAAGAAATACTGTAACTTGATTTCAGATTTATTTAATCTTTTTCTTTCTTCTCTTTTTCCCAGTGAAGGTATCTTTAAGTTATTGATTTACTCTGTGAATCATTTTGAGTCCAATTTCCAATTATAATTCTAATTTTACTGCAGAAATCTGCACAATATTTTTTCTACTACAGTATGAGATGTCTTGCCCCAGCCCAGATTATTTTAAATCTGCCAAATGTTGAACCATTGGAATTTCTCTAGTATATACTTTCAGATATTCTGCCTTGTGGTTTACTTCTTTTTCTTGTCCTAATCAATTACTCAAATCAATTTTCATTTTAGTCTGATGGTTTTGGTAATAATCATAATTTAGTTGGAAAAAGCATTAAAAACCTATTTTTAATATTTAATTTATTTTTTACCTAAATATTCTGATTAAAAAAAAAAAAAGCAGCAGAAAGACATTACATCCTGTTGACTAACTGCCTGGTTTACTCCTCCAGCCCAGTTTCATCCCACAGTTCTTTTCAAGCTACTGCTGTGACAAGAGTGTTTATTTTAAAAAATAATAATTTGAAACAGCATTCTCATTTGCAGCACGGTATTGAAACAGTTAATTTTCTTTTTGAAAACATTCTGGGATCTAA
This sequence comes from Rousettus aegyptiacus, assembly GCF_014176215.1. Lineage (NCBI taxonomy): Eukaryota > Metazoa > Chordata > Mammalia > Chiroptera > Pteropodidae > Rousettus > Rousettus aegyptiacus. Next base: position 32,179,336 of record NW_023416286.1, read on the forward strand.
ATATAACTGTCTCTTCCATGCACAGTCTGCATCTTGCCTTTTAGAAATCAAAGGAGGCAGTCTCAATGAAGACTTTGGTCTGAAATAGTGCTTGGCTTTTGTTTAGTTTGAAAGGCACATAGATGTAAGCATTAGTATTTAAGCTATTTATATACTGGGAAAACACTGAGTTCTACAATTGCCATTATACTGGTCTACTCAGGATAAGTTAACAATTGAAGTAAATTTTGTTCCATATGTATTATGGTATATTGTTGAGTTTACAGATATGGGTGAATGGGATTTTGTGATTCTTCAGTGACGTGTGAATATTTGATCATTCCCTGAATTGTTGCCGGGCAGCTCCAGGCAGCCACATTGGGGTAGTGTCACCACACGACACACAATAGTTTATGGAAGTCTCTCAGCCTACAGAGCTATAAAGGCAACATGAGATTGATGGAAACCTCAGCTTGCCCTGCCTGCAGCAATTCCTCTGGCCATTTTAGACCTGGCACTGATGGGTTTCTGAGGGAGCGACATTCATATACCCTTGAGCAAAAACATATCATCCAGTCCGAGAGATGTAAAGGCTGAATGCTTTAAAGGTGAAATCTAAGATCTTTTTTAAAAGTACCAATTTTAAAGTTTTCTTCTTCCCCAAACTATTAATATGAAAATTGAGACAACTTTGCTTTAATCTGTTCTTCATGTATTAACATGAAAGACATTTTTAATCTAGACTTTATTAATTCTCTAGATATAAGCATCTGATGTAAAAATGAATTTTCTAAAGGTTTAAGACAGAATATATTACTCAATACTTCCTTTCCCTAACATGGACTACCATTTTTTAAAAAGTCAATGAAAGTACTATATCCCTTGCTTCTCAAACTTCATATTCATTCCTCAAAGATGCTTTTGGGATCTTGTGATGCAATGTGAATTTATAGGGATTTTTCTTAACCTCCATAACACTTGTAAATATATTAATTCACTTGAAAAAAGGCCTTTTTCTTTCATGAAAGAGGAAATAAAAATGGTTAAATAAAGCTCAACCTCATGATATATACATTGGTAGAATATTTTAAATGAAAGATAAGCAAAAGTAGTTTTTGGTTATTTTCTGTAAGTTTAAAAAAGAATAAAAAGATATATAACATTCAATTCATCAGAACCTTTCTGGAGGTCATTTAGGAATAGCAATCAAAACTACAAACTATATTAAAGTTCAACAATTCTCTACCAGAGAAATAATTGTACTAACTTGTGCATATTATTTATTAAAGCTTTGCTTATAATAATAAAAATAATAAAATAACTAAAATTTTGAAAAACTCAAGTGGTCATGTTTAAGGTAGTGGATGAAGAAATTATACTAGTCACATACAGTAAAGTTCTGAGAATATATTTTAAAAGAAAGGTATGCTGTCTATACACTCTGATTAGAAAAATCAGCAATGAAAATTAGTATCATTGTGTTATAATTATATAATCATATTTTACATACACACTTTTTTGGAAAATTATACCTACAGATGTGTACAGTAAATATATTGAGGTAGGAATAGAAAAATCTCACTTAGTATTTTTTCTATTTTTGTTTTTTTTGAATTTTTAAAAATATATCAGTGTTCTAATTGTAGAAATAAATGTGTATATATAAATTTTAACAAATAAAGTAACAAACATGTGTCAGAAGATAACGTTTTGATATTTTAAAGACTCTGAATCTTGAGTAAGCCATTTTAAAAGAAGTAAATTTCAATTAAACATAAGAGTGTCCACATATTCTCTCAGGTTACGATTTCCTAGTAAAAAGAAACACTGTAAAACAGAGTTCATCCTAGAAGGTTTCTCGTAGTGTCTGTTTCATTCCTTAAAAAAAACTCAGGCTCAAGATCGATTAAAAAACAAACAAACAAACATGATTTGGCTAGATCTGAATCTTGACCTTTTGAACCTGAAGTCAGTTTCTTCTCACCACAACTTAATGTTAGACATGACATATGCCAATAAGAACATGGGGATGTTGTAGCCGCCAGCCCCCGATAAAACACACGGACCACCAGAAATCAGTGAGTTATAGAAAGCACACTCTTTATTCAGCTAGCTGCCAGGGGTATGCAGACCACAAATTAAGCAGCCTCAAAATGTAGAGGAACAGAGTTGTTAAACCCTAAACCGAATTCTTCATTCTGTCTGAACACAAAGGGTTATTTTTCTTCTATTTACTACTTGTTGACCCACAGGTTGGTTGTGCAAGTGGGGGTACAGAAGCAGAAGCCTTATTGTTAGAATGTTATGTTCCCATCGGTGATACCCTATGTTTCCACGGGCGATAGCCAAGGAGTAATTTTCCTTAGCAAAAAATCAAATCCTTGATTATTCATGCAGAATTTTCCCATAGCCTCTGTTTTGTAATACTGACAGTTTAATAGAATTAATTCTCTTCCTTATACATGCAAACAAGAAATTGAGGAAACATGGGCCAAAAGTTAACAAGAGGAGGAGGAGGATTAAAGGTACAGCTACAGCAGATAGAAGAGTTGTTAGCCATGGTGACCAATTGAACATCCTATGAAACCAATTATTTGATTCTAGTCTCTGTTTTTCCCTGGCATCTAAATTTCTCTGTACTAGTAGTAAGCTTTCTCTAATTATTCCAGAGTTATTGACATAGAAGCGACAGGTTTCACCCAGAGCCGTACATAATCTATCTTGTTCTAAGAACAATAAATCTAAATCTCTTCTATTTTTGAGGACTACTTCTGCTAGTGAATCGACTTGAAATTCTAGCCTGCTGAGCTCAGTTAAGTTTAGGGGAGTTCCTATGCTTACATAGTAAGAAGGTTTTGGGTTTAGACACAACCAGCAATCTTGTCCTAAGTCTGGAGTGGTCTTATTTAAGACCTTGTGTATTGTTGTTAGCAAAGTTATTAATGTTCCTTCTGATTCTGATTGTGGCTGGTCTAATGCCCGGGCTAAAGAGGAAAAAAGAAAGAAAGAGAGAGTTAGACTTATGTACACTTGAGTCTTAGTCTTAAGGGCCTGTCTTCCTGAGCTGTCCACTCTCATGCTGCCTTCACGTGCGCGTGATGAATCCATGATGGGATGCTGTCTACTTTAACTGCAGTGGGCGTTGTCAGGTAGACAGTGAAGGGTCCTTTCCATTTGAATTCTGTCTAGTCCCTTGAAAGTGAACTTCAGGATCCACAGAGAGTCCCTAGGCTGAAACTGATAGGGAAGTCCATCCCCCATGGCTGAGTGGGCAGCACAAACCCAGAACTAAATCTCCTTCTGTACACTTTGAAGTGTCTGTAAAAACTTAAGCAAGACAAAGTTATGTAGTTCTGCCTTTTTCTCATCTTCTATTCTAGGTACTAAAGGTGGGGGTTTTCCAAAGAAAATTTCAAATGGGATGAATTCATTAATATACGGAGTACCTCTGGCTCAGAGAAGAACAAAGGGGAGAAGTTTTACCCAGGTCCCACCAGTTCTAATCCTAACTTGACCAATGTCTCTTTTAGGGTCCAATTTATTCACTTTACTTGGCCCAAACTTTGGGACCAATAGGCACAGTGAAGTTTCTGTCGCAAATTTAGGTAGCTAGCCAATTACTGTGATACCTTTGCTACAAAGGCTGACCCTAAAATTCCAGGGAGACCAAATCGAGGGAGAATTTCTTGTAGTAGTTTCTTAGTAACTACTAAGGCAGTCTTTTTCCCAGTGGGGAAGGCTTCTACCAATCCTGAAAAGGTGTCTATAAAAACAAGTAAATATTTGTAGCTCCCCACAGTTCCTCTTTCCCCATGCCTAGGTTCTTCTACCTTCCCTTCTTTGGATTATCTTGGGCACAAGCTGGGCATTGTGAGGCAATCTCCTCTGCGGTTCTTCTCCCTTCTAACAAGTGAAAGTAGGGGTCTAAAGCTTGGAGCATCTTAGTTCACCCTAGGTGTGTAGTCTGGTGTAGTTGTTGGAGGAGAGTCTTTCCAAGGGCCTGTGAGAGCCCAATTTTTCCATCTGGGGCCATTCATCACCCCTGTTGGTTCCTAGTGGCTCCCTTGTATTAAAAATATATGTTCTCTTCTGCCATATAGGTTGGAGATGGAGGCAGTTCTGGGTAAGGGACAATAGTCAGTAGATGTGATGGGGGCCCCATTGGCCTTGTGGCTGCTGTTCTTGTCTCTGCATTGGCTCGTCAGTTTCCCTCAGCCTCGGAACTATTCCCTTTTTGATACCCTTTACAAAGAACAAGACCTTTAGGCATCCATATGGCTTCAAGTAAGGCTAAGATCTCCCCCTTGTTCTTGATGTTCTTTTCAGCTGAAGTCAGAAGCCCTCTTTCCTTGTAGATGGCTCCGTGTACATGTGCAGTAGCAAAGGTGTATCAGCTATCAGTGCATATCGTGACTGCCTTATCTTTTCCCCTTCTTAGTGCCTCAGTGTGGGTGATGAGTTCTGCCTTTTGAGCAGAAGTCCTATGAAAAAGAGCTTGTGACCAGATGGTGCTAGTTAGAGTTATGACCCCTGCCCCAGTATACCTCCTTCCTTCCTGCATGAAGCTGCTCCCGTCCATGAACAGAACTTCGTTGGCCTCAGGCAGAGGGGAGTCTTTGAGGTCTGGCCACGAGGAACACACAGCGTCAGTGAAATCTATGCAGTCATGAACGGGGGTCTCAGGGTCTGGGTCTGGCAAAAGATTGGTTAGGATTTTAGCTATATGTTTGGGGGATTGCTTTGGATTTTAGCCATATGTTTGGGGTCATCTGGTGCCTCCCTGTTGCTGAACACCTTCTGGGCTATCTCAACAAGTTGGGACGGGTTCATCCCTGCAAAACCTTCTAATTTTTGCAATTTACGCCAGATATCAGGGGCTGCCTGAATAGCAAAGGCTATATTAATTGTCTGCTGATTCTCAGAGGCTTCAGGATCAATGGGAATGTATACTCGGTATGCTTCATTCAAGAAATCCTCTAGGGGATTCCTGAGGTCCCTCCCTGTATCACTTCAGTTCACTTAGAAAGGTTAGTTGGCTGATGAGCAGCCATCCTAATTCCCCTAATTAGAATCTGGTGGTACTGAACTAATGCCATTCTCCCTGCCTGAGAATTGTGTCCCCAGTCTGGCCAGGTGGAGGGAAATTCCTCCTCAATCTGTTCCCGTTTCCTCAACTCTTCTTCCTCCCACAGCTATCTTTTGTGTTTCAGTCTGAATGCCTCTGAGTTCTTCTGAGGTCAAGCGGGTAATTAAAAGCTATTGGCAATCATCCCAGGTGGGACAGTGAGTCTGAAAAACACTTTCTAAGAGTCCCATTATTGCCTGGGGTTTCTCAGAGAAAGGTGTATTCTGTGTCTTCCAGTTGTACAGGTCACTAGTCGAGAAAGCCATGTTAACCATAAAGGGCCTGTCTGTGCGATGCCCCTGGGGTGGTGCTTCTTACAAGGGGAAGGATGGCTGGGGTGGTGGTATCAGCTGGTACCCTGCCCGGAGCTAGAGCAGGAGGCCCATAGGGGTTACCTGCTGGCCGTCCAAGGAGGTAAGGCAGTGCTATTGGGCCTCTGTTGTCCTGGATTATAAGGTGGGGGAAGGTCACTGTTCTCCAGTGGATATTGGAGGACTGAGGGACTGGGCCGTCTTGGAGATTCAGTTGCTGCATGTTTCGGGATGCCAACGACTAAGACTCGCATCCCTAGAGAAAGGGCACACTAGTGGAGCCAAGGAGGGAGGTTCTGAACAAGGTTTAACCATTGATCAATGTAGGGAAACTGATCAGGATGTCCCGGGTCTCCCGTGACAATATTCTAAACATTCTTCACTAAACCTCCAGAAGCCAGTTTACATCAAAAGATGGGCACTCAGCTTCACACAATGTCCTTTTGCCTGGAGAAAACTTTATGGCATAGTCAGCTCCCTCTACAAACTCTTCTTCGAAATGTCGCAGGAGACACCTCAAGGATGTCTTCTGTGAACTCGGGCTTCCCCCCATCACTTGCACAGAAAACACAAAACAGACACTCAGAGAAGAACAATTACTGGGGTGTAGGTGGACCCAGAGAAGTCTGCCACCTACACCTTAGAGAAGACCGAAGACAATAGACAGAACTCGATAACAGGGCCCAAGAGGTGGCATCCCATGGCCTGGCCACAGTCCAGGAGATATGACTGCGTCCAGTCTATCCACGGATCCCCAGTGACTGGTCAACAGAAACAGAAAGGTACCTTTTTTATCCAGATGTTGAGGCCTTGGAGATTCCTGTCAGGATCAGGAACAAAGAGTGCATTCTAAAGGTTGAATCCTTGATGATTGCGTTGACCCTGTCACAGCATTCAAGGGTCCTGGAACGTCTCAGGTTGGCTACCCCCTTTGAATCCGTAACAGGGACAGCAACCGCTGTTCGGTCTTAGATCCCAGGGCCACTCCCTGAGATCTCTCTGTAGCCGCCTGCCCCTGATAGACACATGGACCACCAGAAATCAGAGAGTTATAGGAAACACACTTTTTATTCAGCAAGCTGGGTCTGCCAGGGGTACGCAGACCCCAAATTAAGCAGCCCCGAAATGTAAGAGGTACAGGGTTTTTAATCCCTAAACCCCATTCTTCATTCTGTCTGAACACAAAGGTCTATTTTTCTTCTATTTACTACCTGCCAACCCACAAGTCGGTTATGCAAGTGGGGGAAAGAAGCCAAAAGCTTATTGTTAGAATGCTATGTTCCCATGGGTGATAGCCAAGCAGTAATTTTCCAGCCAGCACAGGGAGAAGAAAATTATTTTATATTTTAACCTATGATCTTACAAAAGAGCTAATGGAAATAAAATAGTAGTAGTTTATAGTCCTTTAGAAACATATTCTCATATCGTTATGCTGTCTAAAATGGCCCAGAAAGGTAAAGTTAACTGAGGACCAATATGATGGCCAAAATACAAGTTTGGGAAAGATACTGTATCTGCTGGAGGTTTTCAGTCCCCTCCTTTTTAAAAAAATAATTTTGAGCATCTTTGTTTTATGCAGATACAAACAGCCCATTCGAAAGAGATTTGAGTATACGTTAAACTCAGTCTAAGAAAATTATGTTTTGTCATCCTTAATAATTACTTAAAGGCAATGGATCAGTTTAAGCCACTAACCCGCAAGTCAGAACTGAGAATTAACTATACTAGTTGCTAGTGGTTCCTATTTAAAATCTAATATGATCTATTAAAACACTAATAAAAATTTTAGTTCCTAAAAATTTTGGCAAAATGAAGTACCAATCCAAAACTTAAATTATAATTTTCTGCTTTTGACAATAAAGCTAAGGATTTTATACAAACTATGTTTCTATTCACATAATAGTTTCCTGAAGTTTAAATATATATCCAAACATTTATAAAATCTTTATAACTCATTACATTGTGTTAAAAATGTTCTTTTACTGATATACAATACCATTTTGTAAATATCTCAAACTTTCATACTGTCTATCCAGATTTAAGGGTTTTAAGAATTTTGAGGTAATACTTTCCAAGAATCATGTGGTAGTCCTATTCTTTTTTATGTATATACTTTGTGAATTTAAAGGCTTCTTTTATTCCACAGTAAGCATTTATTTCTAGCTTGAAAAATTCTAGTATTTCCTTTTAAACATCTAGTCTTATAATAAAGTCAATCTTAGAATCTTAATTCACTTTATTTGAAATTATTTTAAGTCTTCTTACTTAAAAATAGTTCTTAAAAATCTTGAATGGATTTTCGGTATGCTTGTTAAGCACAACCTCCCACACTTTTACATAATTGTTCATAACTACCAGCAATATTTTTGATCTTGTAAAGTTATAGTCTAAGTATGCCATATATAAATAAGACTGAGCAGATGGTTTCTTGGAGATGATAACAGATAAAGAGAAAATACCAATAAACCTAAAAAAGTACTTAACATTATACATTGTATGCACTGATGGGAGATGAATCAAGATAATTAGAAAAATAAATAAAAGCATTTTGGAGTCTTTCCTCAAGGGGAAAAAAAAAAAGGCAATCATTTGGATGCCTGCACCGTTTTGTGACCCAAAGAGCTGTATTTTCAGGGAAGCCAAATCAAAATATTGAATGGTAGGGAGGTTTTATTGACAGATTCTATAGTAAGCAGACACTAAAAGATCTATAGAAACATGAGGCTTAAATTATCTAGAATTTTCATTTTCTACTGAGGTAAATCAAAGTAAAATGTGGAAATATTTGTTAAAAATCTTCTTTCTTTTTAAATATGCATTGAATTGATGTCAGGTACGATCTCCTTTGCTTCATTTATTCAACTAAAATCAATCCTACAATTGAATTTCCTATTTAAATTTTTTTTTTTAAAAAAAAGGACTCACAATTATTGAACATTTACATTGTGAATACATTATATTTGGAGCCAAGAGATAACCAAAGTAGTATGACATTTTTTCAGATTTCCAGAAGTTTAAATTCTAGGTGGGAAAGATTGAGAATATTCTCATGGGAAAAACGCAGTTATATATATTCTCTTCCTCAAAGATAAAATTATGGAAAGAAGATACCATGATTTTGGGCAAAATAAAAGGAAAGAAAAAAGCCCAGGAAAGAAAATCTACATCAGAATTTTTTAAAACATTAAAATTCGAGGGGGAAATTATAAAAGTATAAAGACCAACTATATATGAAAATAAGATGAAATATAGTTTAGAAAAAAGAAAATTGCCATAAACATTGAAAATGCAATGACACTTTAAACTGCAGATTAGTGTGGAAAATAAAATGCATACACTAGTAAATAAATCCAAACAAATTATGTATATGGAGTAGTAGTCAGTAAATGCTTTTGTAGAGTCAGATAGTACAAGATTTGTAGGCCAGATGTTTTCTTCTTTTCCTTCCCCTTTTCCCTTTCCTCTTTCCTTTTTTTCTTCTTCCTTCCTTCCTATCCCCTCTCTCTTTCCTTCCTCTCTTCCTCCATTCCTTTCTTCCTTCCTCCTTTTTGAAGACAAAAAATAATGTAGAGAAAATTCCCTATGGCAGTTATGATATTTTATAAATGTGTATTAAGCCTATTTATAAGCAAAGTAGATAGAAAACTTGACTGACTGAATCTTTGGGTCACTTGTATAGGACAGAGTTTGCATTGCATGTGAATGGGGAAAAGATGGACCATTAAAGGGATGTTTCTATAAAAATTTGTCATCTATAAAGAAAGAAAGTGAAAGGGGACCAATCCTCTCCGCATATCATACACACACCAGTAAATGGTGTATTAGACACTTAAATGTAAATATTGAATATTACACCTTTTCAAAGAGCTAATAGGAGATATCAAACAAGGATGTTAAACAAGATGCAAATAAGTGATTGATCAATTTAAAAAATATCACTATATCAAATATTAGCAATACTGTTCAAAAATTCTATAAATTAATTGAAAGTAAAAATGCTAAATAAAAAATGGCACCATAATAATTTTAAAATTATTATGAATTGATATTTATTACATTAAAAACTAAATGTTAATAGCAATTAGAATGAAAGAAAAAGCTAAACCTCATTAATAATCAAATCAAAAATAAAAACTCAGTGGGATACAATTGTATAGCCATTGGGTTCACATAAATTTAACAGTATCAGACACTGGAAAATATGTAAAGAAATGATTATTCTTATCATCTGCTGATTGGATTACAAATTGTCACTTTAGAAAATGATCTGGTATTTCCTGGTGCATTTGGAATTTCTTACTTGTCTTATGTGTTAAGGCCACCCTGAGGACATACACTGAATATATTCCAAATTTTGGATCAGATGTCGAGACTGATGATGTCGTACACACACTGAGATAATAGAAAAAGTCTTGTTACTCATATAATGAGGTATTTTTGGGGAAAGAAGACAAGTTTTTCAAGCTCATTTAAATAGACTGAAGGGAGCAGGATAAGAGATGGACTTTGACTTGGGATTTTGGGGTGAGGGTTTGAAATTCCCATCAGCACTGCAGGAGGAAGTACCTGGATTTTCTTATCATTTGTCTCCCTGTGAAGCAGAAGGGGAAAACAGAGAGTGAGGCTTAAAAGCTGTCAGTAAACATCAAAAATGGAGTCAGGCTATTTATCGCACTGTTCTAGTCATTTCCCAGAAAATGCCCTAGAGAAATTCTTGCCCACACAGTAATAATACTACTACTGGTTTTACACACACACACACACACACACACACACACACACACACACACACACACAACATATATATATGCTGGCAATTTTACGTATATATGTTTTACATATATATAATATATACATTATGTATATATGCTGGCAATTAGAAGATACAATAATAGAATAGATGAATTGCAGTATAAATAGTATTATGGATTAAAGTACAGCAGAGTAATAAATGAACCATCTATAATTGGTCTCCTAAGATGTAATACTGGTCAAAAATGAAACATTCCATTTGTGTAAGTTTAAAAACTGGTAGGTATAAAATAATACATATGCACATACATAGTTTTGGGGGAGACATATAAATGCTAAGATGTAAAAAAAAATGCTAACATGTTTAAAACAAAATTCAGCACTGTGGGTAATTCTAGTGGAGAGAGAAGGTTATAAAATAGAGAAGGTTAAATGGGGTTGTCTAAGAACTTGATATCCAAAGAGTGGTCCTTCTATTAGCATCATCAGCTTCACCTAGGGAATCATGGGGTGTACCTCAGATTCTGCCCTAGACAATTGAATCAGAATCTACATTTTAAATATTTCCCTTTACCCATTAAATTCTGAAAAGCAATAGCCTACAAGACTTTCAGTTATTTTTCTTAAACTGACTGTTACCTGTGTTAGTGCTCGTTTTATAATTATTTTAAACTGTGTGTGCCTTTTTTTTTTTCTCTTGCAAATCACATGCCTGTTAATTCCCAGTTTTCAAGTTTATAAACCGTGGCACTGGACCTAATAATGGCTTCGCAGCTGTTGAGGCGTGTGTGGGAGGGAGTATTTTTACATTATGGAATACTTTCATTGTTTCAGAACTGTTTCAACTTCCAGTAATGAAGTTTTATATAACAAGAAAAGTTTACTGGAATATTTTCTTTTTAGTTCAGGCATTATTGTATGTATTATATTGCAAATAACGAAATTACGTTTAAGCACCTAGTGTTTTCTTATTTGAGCATTTCTAGATTGTTTTATCTTACATTTCTCTCACTTTTCATTAAAATATAATTTGTAGATTAAAATAATTTTAAAATTAGCTAAAGAGTAGAAACTTTAATAAATTATTTAAACATTTTGATATTATTTCTACACTTATATGCCCTTATAGAATTTCATTATTCAAAGTAAATTTCTAAATATAGTGTTCAAGTTCATTAAAATATGACCCAACTTTCATTTTTGTCTTTATCTCCTGAACGTGGGAAAAAAGTGCTCTGAATTTTGACTAAGATATTAAAATCCTTGTAGCTCTCCTAGATTGTTTTTCGCACACTATTCCCTCTTCACGTAATAATCCATTTCCCTGGCTCTATCTTCCATTCTCTGCTTAGGAGTTACCTTTTTGCCCGATGAAGCCTCTCTGTATACTTTCATTCAAAGATAAATCACCTTCTTATATGTTTCTACTAGTAGTATGATTACAACTCTTTTAGCATTTACATTATCTTACATTATTGAATGTATATTATTTTCCCCTCAAAATACTTGAGAAAAGAGACCACATTTTACTTATTTTTATAACCTCATTATACCTATTATGCCTTATGAAGTTTTAATTCATTCCAGCAAATGTTTTACTGATGGAGCACTGCAAATATTTTAATATATAATCATGGGCAATAAGAAATGCATTGTCTTGTTTGGCATAGGATATTTGTTTTCTTGGCCTTCTAATTTTGTATTTTGCATAAAAGACAACAGTCATTACTTGGCTCAGTGTAGCATAGTACTTATAAAGAACAACACTAGTTTGTTTCTGTCCTTGATCCTTGGTGTTTTTTGGTGACTGTATGGCAGTAGATGAAGGTTATAATTAACTAAGGAGAAGAAGACATGGTCTCTAGTCTTAAATTATCTTGTTTATTTTGAACCTAATGACATAAATAGTGTTCAAATTATTTCTATTTACATCATTAAAGGATCAAAATACATAATTTATTCTCATAGTTTCATCACCTCTCTGATCATAAAAAGAGCCATAAATTTTCAAAAAGTTTATTGGCTGGCTTCAGAGCAGGTTCAATTAAAACAGTTCAAAGCAAAGAAATGGAAGACTGGAGCTGGAAAAGTCAGGTCTATCTTTGCTCCCCCTCTTCTTCAGGACCTCGGCTCTGGCAGTAGCATCAAAACAAAGTTAAGGTCCCATAGGGGCCTTTTCTGTGTGCACAAGTCACGTTATTTTATTACCACCTCAGCTCTCGAGGTGGTAACATTTTCCTGCTGTTCTTAGATTCTACATGTCATAACTTCCCTATTCATTTAACCCTGCCCACACCAATGAATTCAAGAGTTTCCATATACAATTTTAAATATGTTTTAGTATTATCATCTATCTTGGATTGCTTGACATGAAGGACCCTATATAATCTGAGGCTCAGCTTATTTCAAATTGTGTGTCTGAAGGCTCAGAGCCACTATTTTCATGGAACCAGAACTGCAAAGTTGTGATATTAATGCTGCTAGGTATTTATTTTTAAACTATGTAAGATTAAAAAAAAAATTAGGGAAACTCTACATCTGGCTGATTATTGTATTGATGGACACAGTTTGAAATTAAGATGTTCCTATTGAAAATCACTCTATTAAAAATGACATTGTGCTTTTCATATTTATTCTACTGTTATTATGATGAAATGGGGGGAAAAGGTATGAACATAGAACTCATTCTTACTGAAAGAATGGAAACCTTCAGGAAAAATATCAGCCTCGATGCTCTCTTACCTGCCAGGGTTATGTTGTTTATTCTTTATGTTAGTCTTTGCAGATCATTTTTATCTTGTTAACATAGTGATGGATTTATAGAGGGGATTTTTTTGGCTGAATTTTATCCATAATTTAATAATTTTGATTGAAAAATTTTTTGAATTATGCTGTCATGATTCTAGAAATAGAAAGTGTGAACATTAGTTTTTTTACCTTTTATTTCGCAGGGAAAGCATATAATAAACAGGTAATACATATGCTATATGAATGTCTATATGGGAACCTGTGTGTGGCTAATCTCATAATCTTTAGTCTTAAATTCCCTTATGAAACTGTACATCTTTGCTTATATATGATACCCAAACACTATAGATAAAATACAACTAAGATTTCTGAACCTTTGTCCATTCTCTTTCATTACTTCTGTAGTCACAGTTGGAACTGAATAACTCAAAGAACTCTAAACAACCCTTACCGCCATCATCTAAAGAGAAGAAAAAGAAAAAGATTTTTATAGGTTTCTTAAACCAGTATTTCTCATTAGGAGCATCCCATTATTCAAGAAAAGAAGAATTTCAAGACTTCACATAGATGCACTTCAAAGAGGAAGGGGTACAGAAAAATTTCCACAACTGCTTACTCCGAAGCATAATTTCTATGCCTGGCTTCTCATTGCAATCACTAAGTTGTGGAGAGAAGTATAAAAAGAGTGAGTTATGTCAAAGGGTGATCTTTCTTTCTCTCACCTTAAGTAAATATGTGTCTGATGAACTTTTTAAGATTTCTAATGCAAATTTACAGCATGCTTTCTCTATTTATTTTGAAATATTGAGATATTTCTAAGTTGATTGTAAACCACATCTGAGGAATGAATATTATGCTTATTATTGTGAAAAACTTATTGTCCATATTGAATATTTTATATTTCAGTTTTCAATTTGGTTAATAAAATATATTTTTTAAGAATATCTGGTAAAGAGAAACAAGTATACCTTTGTCACTCATAATAACTTTTTAAAAAGTTAAATAAAGTAAAGCTTTTGGCCTGAGGCTAAATAATGGCAAATTTCCAAATGAAAAGTGAAATAGTCTTTGTTCTGAGAACATGGAAATAGAGATATAAAAGATCCTTTTGCAGCTGTAACTACACCTGTCACTGCACATGACAGATATAATGAGCATCGTTCCCCCCGGTTTCAAGGAAAATGAAATAGGAACCTCAGGAGATCTTATCATTTACAAGAAGTTTAAAAGGCTGACAGATATTTTTATAGGATGTGTGTAATTTTTGTATTGCTCCACTATTTTTCAATTGGTATTGTTATCATTAATAATGACACTTATTGTAAACAATGCTCCAGAGTAGTGTGTCAATTAGAAATATAATGTGAACTACACAAATGTGCCATACATGTTATTTTAAATTCTCTAATAACTACACTAAAAAAAACCCCAGAACATTAATAAATTAATTTCACTAATATATGTACATATTATGTAATTTACCACACATTAATTATTTGGCTGCTATCCATACAGATATTTTTTTGCCATTTGAGGGGAGGTGAACCTTTAAGAGAATTGAATCCTGATAACTAACAACAGGTGAAGAATGAACCCATTTTTAGTAACTGTGGAAATAGTATGTAAATTAGATAAATAAAAAAGTATACACCTAGAAGAATAAACACTTGTCTTTGTGAAGATGCCTATTTAATTATCTTGAATAATTTGATTATTTCCATAGAAAATGATATAATCTATTCAGATGTTAACTCAATTATATCAGAAAAAGTTTACATGACTCACAAAATTGTCAAGGAACAGGTTGTATTCCAAGTATTTTAGGGGTAAATCATTTTGAGTAAATCCGGAGGTGATAGTAATTCTATTTGTTTTATTTTCCCACTTTACTGGACATCTTTTCTTCACTATAGTTTTAATTTCACTACAATTTAAGGGTTTAATAATTCATGTAATCCTAGCTTGGTTTTATGAGGAATGCAAATTATTGCTCTGTTTAAATATGGGTTTTGGTGCATATAATTGAGAGATTTTCCTAATTTGATGCCCTTAGTCTAAACAACCTAATAAAGGGAATAAACCATATTTTAATGAACACAAGTAAAATTAACCAAAGTTTCATACACACCCAATTTTGTGTCATCTCTTTTACATAATTAGACATGGACAGAGAAGAATTAAAACACATTCTAACCAGACAGATGTGATAGAAACAGGAAACCATTCACAAAAATCCTAGGCGACAAGCAAGAAGAAATCAGTAAACTTTCACTCATAATCTTGACCATTATTGATTATAAACCTGCCTTTAAATTAAGGTATTCAAGACTCTGTGTCAAAACGTATCATTAAAATAGTTAAAAGAAACTTTACTAATTTGAACAAGAAAGTTGTGCAATCATTTATATATCTAAAAGAAAAAAAAAACTAGTGCAAAATTCTAAAGTTTTGATAAGCACAGTGGAAATTGATTATTTTTGCCTTCATTAAAAGTATTCCAAATCAAGAGAAGATGTGCCTTGGGAAACTACTCATTATTAGAGCCTTTATTTATTTTCCCCTTTGGGAAGCTATAGAGTATTCAGTGAAGGATGGAAAGAAAGATGGAAGTTTTCAGGGAGAAGCATAAATGTATGGTTTTGATTTAGCATATAATAAGATACCTAGAAAATATAGTACATTTATAATTTTAGAAGTGTTTTTTAAATTAACATATCTTAATAAAGTCATCTAAGGACAATTAATATAAGAAAAATACTACTTTTAAATGCCTAATAAAATAAAAAAGTTTAAAACTTTGGTATATATTTAAAATACATATATATTCCCAATGAATTTATGTTTTAGGAGTGTTGTTGAAAAACATATTTATGAAACTAGGGAACACATAGTTAGGTAAAATAAACGTAATACTTTTGGGGGCCACAGACAACACGTTCTTGAGTTTTAAATATTGTAAGCTCAATACATTCAACTTTTTTTTAAGGACTTGTAAAGAAATTAGTCTTGAACTTTCTAACAGCATAATTTATATTGGCTGAATAAAATACTATTTGGAAAAACTATCTACCTACATGGCATTTGTCTGTCTGAATTATTTTCAATATAACTGTACTTACCTTTGCCATTCAATTTCTATTGTGAGAATGAAAATATAATATAATATAATATAATATAGTATAATTAATATAATATAATAATACGATATATTATATTATTATAAAAATGTAGTAATATAATAAACTGTTCCTTAAGAATAGTTTGATTTGTTTGGATTTTATGAAGTGCGTTATGCAGTATTAAAGAACATTAAAATGTTTTATCCTTTTATATATTTTGGATATGGCACTATTATTATTTTTAACTGATATATGGAATAGCACATTACAAGGTTTATATCATGTGATTAGATTTGATTAGTTTTATAAATAAGTTTATGTAATAACCATCACTAAATTTGAATCAAATTATGATTGTTTTTGTTTTGCAACAAATTTGGTGCTCCAAATATCTCTGATCATATTCAGGAATGTCCCTATCTTTCTTCTCTTACGTCTGTCTTTATCCTATTTTCACACAGTTTCTACTAACTATTTGAACACTGTTCCTTCACTGGGTTTCCAGCATCCAAATCCTCTTAATTATCCTTGTATTTCACCAGTTGCTGTTTTCCACCTTTTTTTTTTTTTTTTTTTTCCTGGCTTCTCCTTCTATGTCCATGGTTTCTGTTCTCTGCCTACAATGATTCCCTTGGGAGCCTGTTTAAGTTTTATGGGTTTTAATACAATCTACAGTATGACAATTCCCAAATGTATAACTCTAACATCCATTTCTCAAGTTCTAGGCTCATATACCCAGTTGCAGTCTTGACATTTCCACTCGATTGTCTTAAAAGCAAATCAAACAAACAGAAAAATTCCTAACTGAATCCCGTTCTTCTCCACTGACTCCCTTCACAACCTTACTATGTTAATTAATGACAATCCACACCGGTTGTTACAGCCAATGATTTGGCAGAATCCTCGACTGTTCTCACAGCCCATATTCTACCTTCCTTGCCATTCCTTTTGTAATATCTATCACCCAACCACTTCTCACCATCTCCACTGCAATCACCCTGTGAGTTACCATTATCTGTTTTCTCAAATACTATAACAGCCTTTAACTGTGATAACTGCTCTTTCTTCTTCCAGTCTATTCCCAAGACAGCAGCCAGAGTGTTCTTTATAAAACAGCCATCAGATATATCATTTTTGTGCTTTAAACCTTGAAACTAATTTACCATTTCTCTCTGTGCAAAAGCTCATTCTTTACCTTTGGTCAACAGGGCTCTAGAGATCTTGTCACCCCATTACCACTCTTGTCCCATCGTATTTCATTTCCAGCTTAGATCATTTGGCCTCAGCTGCACTGGCCTTCTTGTTCTTTTTCAAATACCTCAGGCATATTTCACCTTAGAACCTCTGAATCAGCTCTTTTATCTACCTCTTATAATTATTCTCCAAGATATTTATGTAACTAACTTCTCCCCAATTCCTTAAAGATTTGATCCAGAGCCACCAAGTGAAGACTATTTTATTCATTGTGAAATTACCGACTACACTTGCCCCAACACTCCAACCTGCCTCAATTTTCCGATAATTTTCTTTTTCTCCATAAGATTTATCCCTTCCAATAAACTAATATTTTACTTATACTTTCTTTTTTACTTATTGTTTAATTTGCAAGCTGCATGAAATAGGAATCTTATGTTTTGTTCTTTACTATATCACCTCATGTTCTTTAGACAGTGACTTGCATATAGTAATGGCTTAATAATTAGTTAATAAATAATAAATCTATGATGAAGAAAGAATTTTAAAAAAATGAATCAAATTTACATTTTTAAAAAATTTTCTTCACTCAGGTGAATTTCGAGCATATTTTATTTGAATCCATTTATATTAGAATATAGAATGTATTAGTGGGGTTCTCTAGAGAAACAGAAACCATAGGATGTATGCACATATATAGAAAGAGATTTAATATAAAGTGTTGGCTCACATGGTTAGGGAGGCTGAGAATCCCAAATTGCTGTCATACCAAGGTAGAGGCTCAGAAGAGCGGAAGATGTAGTTCCTGTCCCAATCTTATGCCCTGAGAACCAGAATTGCAAATGATGTAGTTCCAGCCTGAAAGTCAGTAGGCTTGACATCCAGGAAAAGTGATTATTTCAATTCAAGTCTGAAGGCAGGAGAAAAAAAAAAAAAAAAAATCAGTGTTCCAGTCCAAAGTCAATCAAGCAGAAGAAGTTCTTTCTTATTCAGCTTTTTTGTTCTATGCAGGCCTTCAACTGAATGGATAAGACACACTCACATTAGGAGAAAAAATCTGCTTTACTCTTTCTATTGATTCATATATTTATCTAATTTAGAAATGTTCTCACAGACTCGCTCAGAATAATGTTTGACCAAATGTATGGGTTCCTCATGATTCAGTCAAGTTGATACATATGCTTAACCAGCATGGAGAACTTAAAAAAATAGTCATTGATTCCTCCTTCTACTCTTCTTTAGTAGCTTTACCTCGGAGTGGTTCATACTTGCTCCCTATAAAATATAGGAATAAATGTCATAGAAATATAAATATAAGTTATGGAGTGCTTGAATGATTAACTGAGAATACAGAGATCTATGTGTGGCTTGATTATATTTTCTGTAACCAAAAAAAAAAAAAAAAGTTAGCTGAATTAATCGCTAGTTTTCTTTGATGACTTCTTCTAGTGTCTCAAAAATTCATTAACCCTGGGTTAAGAGCTTTGAGTTAATCCAGTAAAAGCATAAAAATCTAATCAAACTGCTTCATCTCTAACCTAGCAATAGCAACACATAAATAACAAAATATCTAAATATGAATAAATTATCAATAATTGTAGTCTGATTTCTGCTTCTACATGATTACTTGGATTAACCCATCAAGTGATAAATACTAAACAAAAAGTCATTTCCCCAATAATCAGTTGATAAACTAATTGAATCAGCAGATAAAAGAAATGTTTATTTCTTGGCATCTTGTAAACTTGCCCGAGTTTTCCAAAAGGTAACAGTGAATTCTTTCCTCCAAAATATATATTTATTAGATAATGTTGTAAACTTCTAAAATAAATTTTTAAAAAGATATGGTTATCTTTGATACATTAAACACTTGGAAAATGAGGATATAATATTACAATATCTCTAAACATCTCCAGAATTTTTGACTAAAGTTACTCTTACTGCTGCTCTAGTTACATCCGGGCTCTTGATGTCATCATATACATGAAAATAATTCAAGCATGCTAGAAACTTATGCTATTGACAACATAGTATTTTCTGTTTGGTTTTATATAGTTGAATATTTGATTTTGAATGTGTAGTGATCACCAGCAGATGGATATCTTTATAGGGTGGAATATTCGGGTATAAAATTCAAATAAAATAGTATATATAGAGTGGCCTAGATTGTAGCAAAGAAAAGTCATCTATATTGAATGGAAAATCAAGTAAAGCAATATAAGAACACTGATCTATGGTACACACTGGAGGGGAAGACTAGCTTTGATTAAGAAATAACATTTTGGCAGATGAAGGAGTAATTATAAGTGATTTTGGTTACATACACTAACAGCTACTACAGAAGTCCAGACAAGGAAAGATAAGGGCCCTCTTAAAATGCAAACATTGGATTAAGAATGGATAAGTGGGTCATATTAAAGGATCAGGCATAAGCATGATAATATTATATTCTATAATATTATATGAAATGGATACTCTATAGCCAAGTACTTGTTAAACATTCATTGTATTAAGCATGAACAAGAGGTGAATATTGGACTGCTAAAGAACCTGCTATATTGGAACCCTTTTGATAATGAGAGAAACAGCTAAATGTTAACAATGAAACCCACAATTTTTCAGGATAATATTTGGCTTTTTGGATAGTATCTACATTTGGATACTAGAAACTTGGAGCTTGGTAAACTGTCTTTTAATATAACTGAAATAATCTGAGTATTATCTTTAAATTATCGTACTTTTAAAAAATGAAAACTAACGTGGAATTTTATTTTGTTCTTTTTTTTAAACTTTTACATTCTTTTGCAAAAAAAAAAATACTATAAGCATTAAGTACGATAGAGTTAGAGAGCAGTTAGGGAGAATAGTGAGACTACCATTTATTTTTCTGAGATATATTGCTTGGAAATTTGGTAGAATCATGCTTATTTTATTTCTTATTAATTTCTTAAATGTAGTTAAATTGATGTATTTCTCAAAAATTTATCTGTTATGTTTAAAAACTATTTTCTTCTAAGGATTCAGATAAACAGAAACTTAAGGTTATGAAACAGACACCTAGCATCATAAAAGTATATCAAAAATCCATAGACTTATAAGTTATTCTTCTGGGAAACAGCTCAAATTTCTTGGTTAGTATGCACCATACTCTTGTGAAACATATGTGCTTTGACTAAAGTTTATAGAGACAGGCTGTCAATAAACTAATCAATTGCATGTATTGAGTAGTACCACTGCAGACTAGTACTTTAAGTGCTATGAAGACTTACAAATGAAGTTAAAGATTTTTGCCCCTTCTCAAGTAGCTTAAAGATGAACAAGAATGGTAAAACAAATACAATTGAAAGTAGAAAGAACTATAACAAATAGCCAAGTTGTAAGATTATAAGATTTATATATATCTTACTATAGTTCATAGAAATGGTTGTATTTATTTTTAAGATGTAGTATATAATTTTATTCATTAAACATGTATTATTTACTAGCTACAGGTCCTAAACAAAGAGTTGAGGGCACTTAATTAATTCAATGCAATTCTTACCTAAGCTAGTGAAGGAGACAGGCATATAAATGTCTCATTGTAATTCCTTTTCACCATCGGCCATTTTTTTCATCAACCATATGCAGGACACTCTGTTAATATACACTGGGGATTTAAAAATGTATGAGATGGGTTTTTCCCCAATGGATTTGTAATCTAATTATAGAAACAAAACATACACATCCAAATACATGGGAACACACTAAGGAATACATTGATTATATAGGCAGTAAGTATATGTAAGCAATGAAGTCAACATTAAAGCTACGTATTAATGACCTCCTTCTTTCCCAAGCACTTCATGTGGTTTGAGGCCAATGCTAGCTTGACTATAATATGGACCTAGACAGTAGCACTTAATAAATGTAGGGAGCATGACCATCTGCAAGTAAAAACAGCATAATGAGGAATCCAGAACCATGCACAGAATGAATGAGACTTCTGACAAAAAGGATTTGCAGAATTAAGGATGGCGAAAGGTATTGCTTCATCACAATTGCATGGAAATCATTGGGTGCCTTGGAGGTTTTGGCAGGTGACTGCGAAGCTGGGAGGGCCTGATCTAGACATTTGGCTGCCTCCTGAATTATTTCAGGGAAGCTTGGTCAGCCCATGTAGTTTGTCATCCCATGTACATTGTCACTCTAATACTAGCTAGACTATCATGTACCTCCAAATTGATATTCTTTACCTATTTATTGAAGAGAGATCATTTATACCCTATAAGAATGCATATTTGTATTTAAGTAATATTTGTTATCTGCACCTATTATAGTCTATTTTTCAAAGTAGCTTATGAGTATGAGGCATACCAAAAAATCATTTTAAATTTGATTAAACAAATCTCTCATTCCCTCTTTACAGCATTATGTTACACACTATTGTCTTCTGTACTTTAACCAACTCCATACTGATGTATTAGTTGATGGAAGAAGGATTGTTTATCAGCCACTAGCATCTTCTACTTTTAAATCAAGAAAGAAAAAAAATCTCAAGCTATAGGTCTATATTTGGAAGAAGGAATTCTTCTTTATCGTTTTTTATTTTTTTATATTTATTATTATTTTTTTATTTTTCCATTTGAGGGATTTATCTACTTTGATGGAAAGGACCAGTTTATGTTTTGTCATTTAAGATGTTCTTGTGGAAATCTGAATTGACCTGGAGTCACATTTCAGAGTCATTTCACTGGTGTTTGAACAGCCTGTGTACGTTGATGCTCCTGTTAGCTCCCTGACTGTCCCAGGCCTTACTGTGAATCTGAAGTGTGGGACAGTGGAGCAGACTCCTCTGGCAGACTCCTCTGCAGTATTTATAGAACAGGTCTGACGTGAGCTTGCCATTAACTGTTAAGCAGTTAAAGAGAAGAGAAATCTCAAGTTCATTACATGAACAGCCTTCCACAGAGGCCAGAATGTTTATGATAACCCCACAAATTCTGTTTATTTAAGAGAGAAATAATTTAAAGAAGTTATTTAAAATACAGTCCTTCATATGGCTAAAATCAATTAACACTTTTTGGTCCTCAAAATAGTCTAAATTTCATAAAATTATAGTCACCCACATACATACAGGCATATATGCATTCAGAATATCCTGTAGGTCCTAATATCCATTTTCTTTCTCTTCACTGCCTGCATTCTATTCCAAGCTACCACCAGCTCTCACCTCAACTATGCAGGCATCCCATTCTAACTGATATCCCTGCTTTCACATTTGATCCCCAAATAGTTACACATGGTAGCACACTATTCCTTTTATTCAATAACTTTATTGCCTTTTTAATATACTAGAAATAACAGCCAAATTCCCTATCACTGCATTGTCTAACATAAATCAGCCCTCGATAACTCCTTCAATAAATATTTTTTGTTTTGTTTTCCCCTTAATCATTACTTTCCAAGCAAACAAACATTTTAGTCTGTTGAATAACTCAAGCTTTTTAAGGCTCAGGTTATGTCTCCTGCTTGGCACACTCTTCTTGAACTTAATTTGGTGAGCTCATTTTCACCTTTTCGATCTCAGCCTGATTGTTAACTTGTCAGAAAGCCCCATCTAACCACTGTGCTCGAGGTAGTCTCCTGATCACAGTATATTCTCTATGACACCACCCCATTTATTTGTTTGTTTCATGGCATTTACCACCACTTGAAATTACCTCAGTATTCATGTTATCTTTCACCCTGTCCACTAGAATAAAAATTCCATAGCGAAAATGATGTCTAGCCCCAAAGCAAAGGACATTGTAAGCGAAATGTGGTTTATTCTTAAATGCACACTCTACCGATGACAATTTGACCAAGATGTGTAGAATGGTTTGCGAAAACATTTAAGGAATAATAGATTCAAAATCCTTGTCACATGTCACGGGCTAAGTGCTTAGCGTTTAGTTTAGACTAAACTAACTTTATACTGTTATGATGAAAATGATTCTGATCATGAAAAGGAAGGAGGAGGAAAAAGGAGAAGAGAGTGTAGAGATGGAAACCAGTCCATGAGGTGATAAGGCCTCTGTACTAAGCTAACAGCAGAAGTGAAAGGCAACTGAGACACCTACAAAAAGTAGAATGGTATGATGGGATGTGAAAACGTATTAGAACAAAAAAGCTAGGTTTGAATCCCATATTTATCGCTTACTTGTTGTGTGACATTGGGCAAGTTACTTACATTTTCTGAGAGACAACTTCTTAACCTGTGAAAAGGGGGTTTTACTAATTATCTATTGCTATGTAACACTACCCCAAATGTTTAGAGACTTGAAACAATGATTTATTATAATCTTTTACTTGGCACAGCTAGATGGTTTTCTCCTGGGGTTCCCCTAAGGTGGCAGTAAATAATGGGTGGGGCTAGAGTCATCTGAGGCTTTTTTATTCAGCTCTGACATCTGAGCTGGGATTGGACTAATAAACAGCTAATCAGTCGTCTCTCTTTAAACATGATTTTTCTATATGGCTAACTTGGGCTTCTTCACAGAGTGGTAGTCTCAGGGATTTGGACTGCTGTTTTCATGGCAGCTGGCTTCACAGAGAACAGGTTTTCAAGACACCCAGGTGGATTCTGCCTTGGTAGTCTCAGACTGGCAATTTACCAATAATGGGCATTAAAATGTTATTTTAAAAATCAGTTAATTTTAAGAGAACTTTAATGAGATTATTGTCATGAGTGTTATATGTCTCTTTTTGTAAACCAGTAAAGATTCTTATTTTTTAATTTATTATCTCTTATTTCACAAACTATTACACAAACAGAAATATTATAATTTATTCTATTTGTTTTATATAGAACATAATTTGGGGGTTTCTGATTTCTTTTACTTTGATTTATTTAGCCAATAAATAGGTCAAACATTTATTCTAGTCAATTTTCTTTCTATGTTCTCTCTTCAGCCTAAGGTTAATAAAAATGAGTCAGAAATGAAAATCTTTACACAAGTGAGAAATGGAGATGAGACATTTGAGTAAGGTGTGAGTTTAAGGGAAGTCATGAAGAATAATTACTAATATGTGCACACAATTTTAACTATTTTTCAATGAATGGAATAAAAAGTGATATGACATTTTACACTGTATTTGATATAAATAAAATACCCTCACAATTTCCCAAAATACCTTTCTTAATTCTTTAAAATGAACAGAATTTGTCCTCAGTTTAATTTTCTGCATTGTCCAAGGACAGATTTATATTTAGCAACTGCGGTTTATATTTCTTTTGTAAATTTAATTCCTTGAACCAGGATCTTCAAATGAAAAATCTTCAAAATATTTAATGATGAGTTATGTCAAGGCAGAGTGGTAGGCTGAAAAATGGTCACCCAAAAAATCAGGCTGCAAACCCTGGAAACTGTAATATTACCTAAAAAGGAAAAAGGTATTTGCAGTGTAATCAAGTTAAGGATCTTGACATGTGGAGACTATTCTGATGACCCTTAAGTCTAGCACAAGTGTCCTTGTAAGAGGAAAACAGAAGAGCTTTAACACATCAATACACAGAATTGAAGGTTATGTGAAGATGAAAGCAGGTGAAAGTGATGCAGCCACAAGCCAAAGAATGTCAAGGATGTTGGCAGCAACTAGAAGCTTGAGGAGGCTAGAAACAGAGTTACCTTGATTTTGGACTTATACCCTCCAGAACTATGAGCAAATAAATTTCTGTTGTTTTAAGCTATCAAGTTTGTGATAATTTTATACAGCAGCTACAGGAATCTAATATAGGAAGAAAATAAACTAACATGTGGAATAAATTAAAATAGAAAACAGAGGAAACCTTTAAGATGCCTGAATTTGGAAAAAAAATATTGTGCGATGAAACACTTTATTAAACTCTGCTAAAATTCTCAATCATATTTTATTATTTCCTTTTGATTCATCTATCCAGCATGGCAAGATTTGTAGGACATTTAAATGTCTGGCACATAGTAGTTTATTGGAAAAAAAAAACTTTATTTGCATATTTTTCTATCTTGTCTAGACTCTTTTTCTCTAATAAGATAGAGAACAGAGCCGTGAGTTGTAGAATTCTTACTCTCCTCACAAGTATGCTTGTTTTTTGTATCATCCATAATTCATAAATTTAGCATAAGAATGTAATTATAGTTTATAACTTATTTTTATGTATCAAGTACGTTAGTATCTATTCTTCCAGAACCATAAATTGTGTCACAGTACATTGTGGGCTCTCTATAAATAATCAGAAAAAAATTTCTGTATGGTGTAGCTGCTTACCAGATTTCTTTGGTCATGAATAATACCCTGGAAATATAGTATCATTTTTTAACTTTCATATCTATTTAAAGCTTTAGCAAACCTGAAATTCGACTCTAAAGTATACATAGTAAAAATGAATTGAACAACTTCTATGCTACAAAATCCAAGGAAAATACATTTCTTGATCTGGATGTTTACCAATGAGAAAGCATTTTAAAAGTGACTATCTAAGACAAATCAACACTGTAGAGAACAAAGTAATTATTAAAATATTGGTTTTGAATTTAAAATTCAATTTAAACTCTACTTCCACTTAAATCAAACATATAAAGTTAGCATTTTGTCATTGTTTAACATTAATCCATGTGGATCTAAAGTCAATCAAACTGAGTCTAAATCATCAGAAAATCTATCTTTGAAAATAACAGCAAACTTTTGAGTAAGGTGTTCTATTTTAATTGTTTATTTTTCTTATTGGACTATCAGTTTATGTAGATTAAACAGATTTAATATATCCGTAAGTATATTAGAGAATTACTTGCTTTTATATCCAGTACTGTCATATTGTCAGCTCAGAATACTTACAAGCTTCTTCTCCCAGCTAATCTACACTATTTCTAGTGTTGCTCTAAATGCTAAAATTGTCAATTGTGCCACAAATACAAATTTGGTGAATAGAGGATTAGATGACAGCCATTTCTTGGAAGAACTTATATAAATAAAAACTGAATTTTTAAAATTTGAAGGTTAAATAAGAATTACCCTAGATATTTAGCTACATCAATTGAGGAGGAAATGATGGTTATAGTTTGCAATGATCTACATGTGTGAATAGAAATACAGAGTAATATCATAAAATATTTTTTGCTCTTGACTAGAGAATTGAGGAAATGAAAAGTAGAAACATTTCAGATAAAGAGAGAAAAGTCTCAATGTGACTATTATCTAAATAACAGTAGATTGATATAATCTTCCTTACAGTAGAACATAATTATATTACACAATTATAATTAAAAGCATGCTTTTAAAAATGAATAAAAATTAGTTCGGCTTTTCAAAAATATTGTGAAGAATTCTTTTGTTTGCATTATGTACATATACCCTACCTATTAATAGAACATGAAGGAAAAAAAGAGAATCATTTCAATAGTCTATCATCATATAGTAAATAATAGAAGCTATTCACCTTTAAAGGTTAAAAAAAAAAAAAAAGATATTTTGGTCTTCTAGCCAGCTAGAGGGTCAGCAAATTACAGTTCATATGTCTTCTGAATTGAAGTAATGTGCTAATATACTCTTAGGGAGGAAAAAAAATAAACAGGAAACAAATAAGAAATATTCACTTTGGTTATGGCTCTGCAATGTTTTTCTCTCTACAACATATCAATCAGCTTAAGAAAAATAGAGTAGGTGAACTAACCTCTAGAACTCTAATAACATCTGTGATAAATGCTAGTCATCACAAGCAAAAATAAGAACTAAGATCTAGTTATTAAAAAAGGTAAATTATTTTTCAAACTTCTTAGAAAAATAATTTAGAATTTCTAAGATAATCTTTTGACACTTTGTATCTGATTTCTGGTCAGTACAATATGATGTAGACCCTTTTTCCCTGCTCCTTTTTGCTGAGTACAACTATACAGATTAGACGAAAGGCAAAACCCAACCAAAAGAGAGCTCTGAAAATGAGAGAGAGGGAGACAAGCTGGTTAGGGACCCCAGTACCTGGGGAAAAAGAGAGTGACAGGCATCTTAGGACCCCCAACCAACACCAGAAAGCCACCCAGATCCTAAATTTCCCAACACCCAAACTAGTGACAAAAGTCAGCACTGGTTGGTCCATTCCTCTTTACTGAACAACAGCTGGGCACTACCAGCAGGGGGTTCTGTGTGGAACCCTCTAATAATTGTGGCCAGAATGCCAGGTTAGACCTCTTTTCACTTCTGACCTAAGAAGAGCTCCCACCGCTCCCCTAGAGAAACTGGGTGGTCAGGGACATCTGCAAGAGTGGTTCCGCCACAACAAGCACCTGACCTGATGCTTATACCAAACCCCCACTCTGGAGCCTGAGAACTCTTTCTCACTCTAAGAAATACCAAGTGGCTAGTGTGACCATCAAGAGATATCCCACCACAAGCAGCTGCCCACCTGAGCAGCACTCTCCCTCATTCACAGAAAGAGGGTATGCAGCTACAAGACCCTTATTTGTGAAGTGCTCGCCTGTCTTCTTACACTTACTAAAGAGACAGGGCTTGACTTGGCAGCTCAAGCTAGAAGAATCCTGCCCACAAGTGGCCAAATCAGGGAATTTTTGTCTGAGTGCCAGAAACCAGTTTCTCCCACCTAGAGGCACCAGTCCACCAGAATCCCTTTGGACTTCCTCAGACAGTATCAGCAGGGATCGATGGGAGCCCCAAGGACACCAGATAAACCAAACAGACAAAAATAGCATAAAAACGGCTCAGAAAATTAAATTGTCATTGCAACCACAGCCCACAGAAGTATACCAAGATCTGTATGTTAAAATTAAACAGGGCTACTGCCTGGTAAAACATTTGTGTAGAACCCGAATATAACGTTTCCGAATATACAATCCAAAAGTTACAAGATACTGTGAAGTTCCCTGTCATTACAAGCACCAGATAAATCACATTTTTTTTTTTTTGATAAAATGCAAGCAACTGATTACAACAGTGAGAAGAATTAGTTCTTGAAATTTTAAAGCTGCTATCATAAAGATGCTTCGACAATAATTAATACCTTGAAACAGAAGAGAAAATAGAAAATCTTAGCAAAACCATAGAAATAAAAAAAAAGAAAGAAAAAAGAAGCAAGTGGAAATTATAGAACTGAAAAATACAATGACCAAAACTAAAAACCTGCAGGATGGGCTTAATAATAGAGTGGAGATGACACAGGGTAGAATCATTGGACTTAAGTACATATAAAGACAATTTACCAAATCTGAATGAACAAAAGAAAATAAACTTAAAAAAAAAAATGATTGTAACTAAAGATTTAAAATTTGTATCATTGAGGCCCCAGGAGATACAAGAGTACAGCTGAATGAGTATGCAAAGAAATAATGGCTAAACACTTCTTAAATTTGACAAGGAGCAGAGTGAATATAATAGAAAGTGAACTTAAAGAAATTCCAACCAAAGCTCATTAGAACTACACCTCTGAAAAGGGAAAATTCTTGAAAACAGCATCAATAATGCATTAACCGTGAGGTAACAACAGTTCAAATGAAAGAGATTTCTCACTTGAAACCATAGAGGCCAGCAGGGAGTGACATAGTATTTTTCAATTGCTGAAAAAAACAACTATCAACCACACATTCTATATCTGATAAAGTTATCCTTCAGAAATGAATGAGAAATAAATAATTTCCAGACAAAGAGAAATAAAGTAACTTGTTGCTAGTAGACATATCTTAAAATTGGTTGAAGGAAATAGTTCAAACAAGAAATGATAAAATAAGGAAACTTATAGTATCAGGTGAGGAAAAAGATTATTGAAGAGAGCAGAATTATTGGTATATTCAATAGATTACCTTTTCCCTTATGAGTTTTATAAATTAGATTTTATGATAGAAACAAAAATTATAGTGCCATCTGATAATCATGACAATTATACTTAATTAGGAAAAGAAGATATACAAAAGGTTCTCACAGCTCATTTGAAGTCATAAAATGTTTATAGACTGTGATGTTATATATTCATGTTGTAATAATACTCAAGCAACCACCGAATAAATTATACAGGAAGATTCACTCAAAACCACTATCAACAAGTAAAAATGGAATCCTAAAAATGTTCAAGTTACTTACAGGAAGGCAAGAAAAGAAAAACAAAAGAATGAAAATTGAAAAAAGAAACAAAAAATAAATAAATAGTCAGATTTAAGTTCTAACATATCAAAAATAACCTTAAATATAAATGTAAGTCATTTAAATATACTAACCAGAAGACCAATATTGGTAGAATGGATTTTAAGAACATGGCTAACTCTATACTATGGAAGAAACTCACTTTAAATTCTTGAAACAGCTTGAAAGTAAAAGATACAAAAAGATATATTATGTAAATGTTAAAAAAAAAAAACACATGAGAAAATAGCCACTATCTAAAATAGCGTACTAATCTTCTTGTTTCCTTTGTAAAAAGTGAAATATACAATTCCATGACAAGCTATACTCCAATCTATCGTATTTAGAGAAAAAAAAATGGAAGCAATTTCTAGAGAATGTATTCCAGTAAACTCTTTGAAATTGGGAGAAATGTATTTTAATTTGAAAGATTATTTTTTATTAAAAAATATTTTTGCAGTGTGAATGGTTTATAATCTGATAGAAGTAAAGTTGATTATGTACATAAGATAAATAATAAGAGATTGTGCGTTACATTGTGAAAGAGTGACAATTCAGACAGTAAATGATATCACTATGAGCTGTTGTAGTTCAGGAAGGATCTAACAAGGATAAGGATAGGTTATTAGGGTGTCATAGGAATTGAACAGGGAAGCAATACAGTATAGCTTTATATTTAACACTATAGCTCTGGTTTTCATGGATTTGAAGGAGAAAAGAAGAGACCATGGTTATTGTGTTAGTCAGAGTTCTTCAGAGAAACAAAACCAATAGAAGAGAGGGAGGGAGGGAAGTGGAAAAAGCGGGGAGGGAGAGAGATATTATCATAAGAACTTGGCTAATGCCTTCGTGGAGGCTGGCAAAAACTCAAAATCTGTAAGCTGGGCCAGCAGTGTAGAGATCCCTGAGAGCTGAAGCCACAGTTCAATTTCAAAGGCAGTCTAATGGAGGAATTCCCTCTTGCTTGGGGGAGGTCAGTCTTTTGTTTTATTTGTGCCTCACCTGATTGACTGAGGTCCACCCACATTACGGAGGGTAGTATACCTTACTCAGAGTCAACTGATAATTAAAATGTTAATTTTATTCAATATACCTTGATGAAAACAGCCAGAATAATAAATTTGAGTACACATCTTGACACCCTGGCCCAGCCAAATGACACATAAAATTACCATCACAGTCATTATTGCAGTGATCTAATGTAATATCATTAAAATGATTTATGCGTACACATAGAATATAAAATGAGATGGGAAGTTTTAAAAAAATATTTTAAAGATTCTGAACTGTCTTATTTACTCTTTCTTAAAATGATCTGTGTGAAAATAGGGTTTAGAGTTCACCCCTTTTCCTTTTCACCTTTCCTTTAGTCAATAGCCTTTATTCCACTTTACAAAATAGATACATTTTAGTCACCATCCCCAAATATTATTGTGGAGCACTGCACCAGAATATAATATCTCTGGTGATCTAAAATGGCACATGCCAAGAAAGCATACCTTATGGCAGCAAAAAAAAAAAAAAAAGATCATTGCTTTCAGAAAAACTAAAAATTATTGTTTTAGTTATCTTTCACATCATCTTTGTAGTATTTTTCAAAGAGAAATGGTATTAATAGGATGTCAATTTAGATCAATAAATGAATTGAGTCTCTTTTGGACAGAACATAAGTTTGGCGGATATGGTCACACAATGATTGACTTTGGTAATTAAGTTGTATAGTGGACAATTTCCATAAATTGAATGAAACAATATGGAAAACCAAGGCTGACAAAAAACCGTAGAGAATGAACATAGTAAATATTTAATATGCTAGAAATTAAAAATTTTATAACTACTAATATTATTGCTAAATTTCTCTCTCAATATAAACATTGATGTCAAAGATTTTTAAATGTCCAAATTGCAGGTTATTTGAGCCAAAAATATGGTGAATAGTGACCACTTCGATGATGAGAGTTTTAACTATGATGTTGCCATTAAAGATGGCTGAAAAAAAAATACACATATATATATTTAAGAAAAATGTATATTAATTTCTAATAACTTTATTAGGACGTTTCAATTTATGATCAGTCATTGAAATAAAATTTGAATGAAAAATTAATTCAGAATATTTGAGATATAAACGTTAGGGCAATAGGTGAAAATAAAAATAAATAAATACATAATGGTAGGTTGTATCTGTTCAAACTGTTCAAGCACAGAAAAAATCAGGATAATATAAAGGGATATCAAATTACCTTACCTATAATGACACTCATTTGAACATAAAGGAAATTATCTTCGCAACGAAATAGGGTGAACATTCTTGGGGTGTAACAGTGATTTTTTTCAACACAACTTCCAGAGACAATCTACTAAAATTTGTTATTTCTTTCATGTATTTCCTAGTTTCTTATGTAGGAATCATTCTTTTTTTTTTTTTTTTTTATGCCAATCTAGGAGCAAGGATTATTTTTCTGTGGGATGAAGAGTTAGATAATTATAAATATGTGACTTTCCATATTTCTCAGAGAATAGCCTTCTTGAAATGGTGAGAGGAATAAACTCCTTTTCTGGTGCTACAACTAATAATTTCTGAAACAGGCTCCTGAGGATGGTTATTCTACTCATAGCAGAAAATAACACAAGGTATTATTCAAAAAATGTATTTCTTACTTTACCTAACAAAATAGTACAGCATATTTCCTGGGGGCAAAACCCCTCAATTACTTTCTTTAACTTAAATAATTATGGATGAAAGAATAGCCTCTGATTTTCTTTTGGCTAACCAGAAGGAAGTCTACACCATCACTTACCTGAATGAATACCACAATTAATATGGAAAATCTATATCTGTGCTAATAAAAAAGCAGCCCGGATAAACTTTAGCTAGCTTAAAGAAAACAATGTATATAATGCAAGAAAAGACTCATTGGCACTTTTTTTTGGGGGGGGGAGGGGAATCAAGCCTGAAAAATTTTATTATATTTTGTTATTCTTGCATGTCTCATATTCATTTGGTAGCTTTGATGATTTTGTGCTGCCATTATCCCTACATGATTTAATAAATTATTCAAAGAAAAAAAATTATACAATCATGCTGACCACCCCTTAAACTGATGTCACAAATGAAACCTTTATTTTCTGGTAGAATTTGCAAAACTAATGCACACACCCCAGTAATGTCTCCTTCAGCTTTGGTTAGGGGGAAAGAGATGGACTAAGGATAAAAAGCTTTTGACTTACTGGGACAGGACTGGTTGGTTCTACTCTAGCTCTGAACACCAGGACTGTGTGGAAGTAGATCTAAATGATCCGTGGCAATCAGCATCTGTAGCCTGGCTTCAGAGGGCCAGCCAGTCTGGTTACAATTTTACGTTTCTTAAAGTCAGCCAATCCATGGAGCATCATTCCAGTTTACACACTTTTGAAATCTTTAAATATCATACCTGTCTGCTTTGTTTAGACAAATAATGCTTTATAAATGTGTCTTATAGCTCTCCTTTCAACACTGATTAATAAATTCAGCTTTCTCTTTTCCTTGCTCCCTCCCTCCCTCCTTCCTTTTTCCTTCTCTCCTTCCTTCTTTTTTTCATTCCTATTGAAGTTTGACCCCTTTATTTATTATCCATGCTTAACTACGCAACTTAATTCATATCACATTTTAGCCCCCGAAAACACTGAAGTTATGTTGCCTATTTCTTTATTTCTACATTTATATTCACATATATATCCGAGATGTTTACATAAGTGATAAAAATTTTAGTAGTTATAAAATATAATTCATACATTTTTGTTTTGCTTTTACAAATCAGAGAAATATACATTGTAATTCTGTTTCAAAAAAAATGCTGTGTATCAGCCCTCTTGTGAGTATCAGGGTCAGCAGTGCACAGAGTACCAAAGGAAGGTTGTGTTTCGTTTTGTCAACATTGGCTACTGGAAATTTAGAGAAAATATTGAAAAAGAAAGGAAAAATTTATCATGGCCTTAACCTATTTTAACATCACGTTGACATTTTATTAAGATATGTTTCTTTTCCTTCAGGATTTTCTCAGGGAATCTGTTTTTCCTCCCTAAATGAGAATATTCACCACAAAAATGAAGAGCTATGTATAAAATGTTTGAAAGCAGAGATGTGCTTTAGGGGGTGGGTATGGGTTGAGAGAGGAAAGACTATCTGGTAAGGAATTTGTTCATATAATGTGTTGCAAGTTTAAATATATCAAAGGAAATAGAATCTCATGATCTGATCATAGAGAGAGGCAAGTTATTGGGGAAGAAAAAAAACACTTAAGGGCTTTAGTAAAACTCACAGTATAGGTCAGTTAAATGCAAATTGTAAAACACAAAGGTTGATTTTAATCCACTTTGCTTGCTTGGAAGAAAGCTTTAAGCCTCTCAAAATTCAGAGAGGCTCATGTATTTAAAGCTAGTTAAAATCCTATTAAACCAAAGAGGGATTATGTAGATTAATAAAAGAGGGTGTTTATTTTTGTTTGTTCATTTTAATATAATATCCTCTGAACCATTTTTGATTATTCAGTATTCAGATTGAGTCCTTTTCTGAATTATTATTCATACAACCTTTATAAAATGGATAAGAGATTGATAGTTAATACCTTTATTTTGTGACAGATTTTACCAAGAATGAGGTCATTAAAACATATTTTGCTTATAGTTGTATATTACAGAAGAACATATTAAGATTAATAATAACTTTTGCAGAAATAACCGCATAGGTTAGATCCACCAGAGCATTGTGTTTGCATGTGAGATAAGAAATTTTACCAGATTTATTTAAATTTCTTGGTTTAGTTTCTATAGTGTTTTTTTGTTTTGTTTTGTTTTGTATTTGTAGGGGGTTTTTGGTCAAAAGATAGATGGACAAATATGTTTCTATATAATTTCTTTATTATCTCTATATAGTTGATCTCTTCTTTTAAAATAAATTTTAAAATTTAATATATTAATGATGCTTTTAGCACTTCTTAAAGAGATTTTTGATTCTTAAGATGCATTATATGACTTGTTTTTTTATAACAGAATAAGAGCTAATAAACACAAGATATATATATATATATGTATATATATTTTTTCTTTTAAGTCCAAGATAGATAATTAAAATAGAAAACTAGTGTTTGATTCTTATTAGGATTCACTAGTAAGATGTCATCTATTTAATTACTATTTATGAGACTCTACTGTGTTTCAGAGTTGGTGCTATGCACCCTGAATGAACTCTAACTCTGACCTTGAGCCACTAATGAAGGTTGGTCATTGATTTCTTTATTTATTATATAAATAGGGTCTGGATGTACCTAAAAATATGGAGGCAAGAATAAATGGAAGTAGGTATTCATAATAACAAACAGAGTGTAGAAAATATTCAGAAAAACAAATGCATAGATAAAAAGATCTAGATGTACTTAAATATTTAAAGTAAGTCAGTGTCTTAGTTTCATTCCTGGGTTGTATTATTTCTAAAAAGAAACATGATTAAAGGTTTATTTTAAAATATCTCCCCAAAAGACAGTGTTATTTAAAAAAAAAAAAAAAAAAAAAGGAAAAAAAATCTCTCTGGAGGCCAAGTAGGAAAATATTGTGGAAAGAAATACCTTAGAGGACAGTTTCATTTTACAACATTTGACATTAAATAAATGCATGGGCCTGTTACTGAAAATGTATTACATATGTCAAAAGAACAGTAATTAAACTGCTCCCTTCTAAGCTTTTTTGATAGGCCATTTTCAGAATGAATAGTTGAGGCTGAGAAAGGGCACATGACATTTAAGATCTCTAACTTTAGGATATTATTCTCCCTGATTTTTCTATTCAACGTGATTTTTCACTTCTGTGTCAACTAAAAAGGAATTTTCTGCTATTTTATCAAAAGATGACTTTAAAAACACATAGAAATTATAAGTTGTTCCTAAGGTGTATTTAATTAATTTGGTCATTGAATAGAATGATTAATGATGAGGATGCATATAAATCCTAAAGGATGACAGATTTAACAGGTCGTCATGGTAAAAATGACAAATGTGATAGTTTTGAATTGACTAATGGAAATTAATATATAGCATAGTTACTGTTACAAAATGGTTTAAATTATTATTTGTTTAAAATTATTTGTGTGTATGGTATATATAAATATATGTCATAGACATATATATATAAATATGTGTGGATGAAAGTATGTGTGTGTATGTAATATAATTTCTGATCATGACCAATAATTCCTTTTTTAAGAACAAGTAATTCATGAACTAAATCCTTGCTAATCTTTAAAGGAACTGATAAAAATTGAATTAGTTCTTTATTTAAAAGTAATTATTAAATTTAATTGATGTTTTTCATATATTCTCATAAGTGGCTCTTCTTTGTGTCTCAACATACATCATTCATTATATAGAATGCACATAACTTGTACTAAAAGTAACATTTTTATAACATTAGTGATAATTATAACGTTTGTGACAGTACCTCTTTCTTATTCCCAAAACTATTAGCAGTGGATTGGAAAAGAAAAAGAGGCAGTCTTACACAAAATTAGGTAGTAGTCCTCATAATTTAAACCTGCATATACTCCTGCCACATGTCATTTTTAAAAATTCTGTCTTTGTCTTAACTTTTCATTCTTTTCTAACATGCTTTATATTTTGTTTCAATTTCTAGAACTATTGTCAGTCTACCTGTATATTTTTTCCTCCAAAGTGCTTACAAATTATAAATAAAATTTAAAAGATCTCATGAGAATATCATTCACTCTGGCCAGGTACCTAACAATTAATCTCAGAAGGCTTTCTTCCATTTTTTTTTTCTTGTTTTAACTTTGTCTTCAATTCTTGTATTCATTTACTTACTTTGTAATTTTACAGATATTTATTAAGGACTTACTATGTGCTTATTATCTTGCTTTTTATTAGGAAAACAAAGGTAAATAATAGCCTCTATTCTTATGGCACTAACAATCTAATGAGATGAAGAAACATAAGTAGATAATAAAATAAAACATGAGAAATCAATGATGGTAATAATGAAGCTATGAAAAAGGGACTCTTAAATAAGTCAGTAATAAGGAAAAAGGAAAAAATGTTAGCAAAAGAACTAGAGAAGTTTACATTCAAACTGAATCTTAATGGATGACTGGCGAGTATAAATATAAAGGGAATGGGTGGGAACGGGCATTTCCAAGCAGAGGGAGTGAGTGCAGGAAAAGAGGCCAAAAAAATGCACAACATTCCATAAATATTTCAGGGGAGGATGAATTAATAATGGGAAATAAATCTCTTGGTAATTGACTATATATACATATATATATATATATGTATATATTCCTGAAATTCTAGTATAAACCATTAGTTGTTTGATTACTGGATATGAAACCAAACAAATATAATACATTTAGTTTTGACTGTTCTCAATTTCTATATCTAAATGTCTTAATTCAGAGAATTTCCCTGCAATATTATATCATAAAATATATGATTCCAAAAGGTAGACTAGATGAAGTCTTAGGTAATATAAATTCTACTTAAATGTATAGACATCAGAAATGGCCTTAAAATTATCACCCTTACTTGTAGAAAAGCTTTATTTAACCAAACAAACGTTATTTTAACATAAGAACCCTCAAAAGACGTCCTACCTATTATACGTAAATGAAGGGAAGGGTCATTTTGTTGCAGAATATTTATATTATTAGCTGACTTCTATTTCAAGAAATAAATTATTAAGAAGTTATTAACTGGTAGAGTTAAGACTTAAAACAAGATACTCCTATTTCAGAACTTATGCTATCTTTTGTTTCTGAAATTTCATTACCTTACACCTATGTTTTAGGTGAGTTGAGGTTGGCAGGAAGACGAGATTCCTGCAATGAAATAATATGCAAAGTCTCAATACATAAAACAGACAAAATTGGTACTTGTACTGTTAAAACAAAATTGTAACACGCTTTTTACAAATTCTGACTTAAACTCTGTATACCATAATGAAGAATCGGAATTTCACAATCAGGTATGTGTCATCACTGCTTAAAAATTTTAAAAGATATTACCACCAAAAATGTGACAGTTTAAGCTACCTTTTTTCATAATTTGCTCCTTTAACCAAATAAAATCAAGCAAGATACACACAATAATTTAAAAATATTTTATTAAACAGTGAAAACTCATTTTAATGTTTCAATATTTATCAGCTACAGATGATTTAATGGAAGTTGTCAATTATCAATACTTCAATTATAAATGATTTTATGAAATTGTTTTTCATGAACATACAGTTACTCTGCTAATGTAGGAAAATAATTTTTTTTTCTCTCCTTTATGAAAAGCTCATAATACATTGTGGATCAGCCCATTATTTTTTAGGGAATGTTTCACAGTTTTTAGTCTTTAATTATCAACTAATTTTTTAAATACAAGGTCAAAATTCCATTATTTGATATTAGAGTTAAACAGTTAAACATGAGAATATGTATCTGTAAATTTTCCCCCAAAGCCAAAGTACTTTAACAGTCGTTACTGATTTCAATATTATTATTTTAATATGTAGGTAGGTTTTTTTTTATATATTCCATACTAGCCAGTAATCCTGATAGGTTTATGTAGCAGGTGATTGCTGTAAGAAGTTTAAAAAAGAAGATAATTGAAGCTATAATTACTGAATTCTAATGGTTTATAATGTAACTGAAGATGCTAAAACTAACGTTCATTTGGAAATCACTGTGTAAATTAATAGATTTTCTTTATTGGCCACTTGAAATAGCCTCCATATTCTCTTAGCAAACAAGAGAGTTGCTAACAGAAAAATAGTCTTCCCTTATGTTGCTGCAGGTTCTAAGTTCTGAGGTTAGGGGGTACGAGGCTCCGGCAGTAGGAAGAAAATGTGGGGAGCTGTAGGAAACTGCAACATAATTCTTTTTTCCGTCAGGGGAGCAGCCAGCCTTGCCGGGCAGCAGCACCTTTATATACACAGGTTAAACAATGGTGGCACATTGCCATATAATGGAAGCCTTCGCATGAGTACCTGGCACATGGTTACAAGAGGGGTGAAGTGCTGAGTCACTTCCACTCTGAAGTTAGCAGCTAAGGGTGTCAAAAGGAAGTCTGACTACACCATCTTTCTTTCTCCTCACACTTTGATGTTTGTAAACTGAAGTACATAGCTCATGGTATCAATTAAGGTTCATATCATAAGTGTGATTTTTCTATTTGAGGTAATTTTTTGGAAATAAGTCATTGAACAGTTAAACATGAAAATCACATATTTAAGAAAAGACATTTAGGTGACAGTTTTAAAACTGATGAATCCATAAGGAGAATTTATTCTTCACTTATTGAACCTCAGTAAAAATACTATTTGTCTAGTCAACTTATGCACACGATTTAATTAGACTGTCACTTTGTGATATATATCAGGTAGTACATATTTGCTTTAATGAAAGAAAAAAAAAACAAATTTAGGCAGGAAAGGAGAATTTATTAACTAGATGCTGGTTACTCATGATACCCAAAGACAGAAATATCCCTATTTCTCAAAAATCATTGGAACTAGGAGCTAGAATGTCAGGATGGCTTGGCATCACCGTCTGTCTCTCTCTTTTTTTTTTTTTCATTTTTTTTTTTTTTAATTATTCTGTTTCAGTTTTTGGCTCTCTCTTTTATCTCTCTTAGTAAAGATGGCTTTATTTATATAACACAAACCATACCACCGGATATGTTTCATACAAAATAATAACTTTAAACCTTAATAATATCTAAAAGTCTTCTCAAGCATTTTTTGAACATAATATATGATAAACATAGAGTGTCATCAATAGTGAAAGATGGATTAATCAATATATATTTTCAGATTGCTGGCTCAACTTTTGTTCTAAAGTACAGTTGGACCCATATCTACCACATTACATTCAAATACCGCTAATTTCATTTGTGATTTATTTTGATGGATGTTATGAAGAACAAAAGCACTTTAAGATTTTTAAAAGTGTTACCCAATACTTACTGAATTTATTGTATACTTTCTGTAAACATGTCAACTCCATGGAATATAAATTTCTTGTACAAACTAGGGTTTGTTTCTAGTTTTTCCTTGTGCTAATATATATTATTTTATCAAGAGTTAGGAGATTCCTCAGAATCTGATAAAGTATTGAATTAACGATTTTTAAATATGTCATAGCTGTTCTCATAAGACAGTTTTTCAAATATCTCAGCAATATACTAAAGTTTTGAATGAAGAAAATGCCTTTATAAATTTTACTTCAAAAGATAAAATTATAAATTAGTGGATTTCAACAAGGAAGTACTATTATAATCAAATATGGCACTTTAAAAATTACCAATCATCTGTTAAAACATATGTATTGTATTGCACTACTAATTTATTTTAGGTTTACCACCTATTAACCTTATTTTTAGAAAGGATATTTCCCCTGGGTAATATGTCCTTTTTCATGATATGTATTACATTGTTCAACATTCCTATGGTTTGCTAGGCAGTGATTCCTTCAAGGCAGAGAGCATCTGTTTAACCCTAGTTCTTAATACAATGTCAGGAACACAGAAGATCATTAACACTGAATAAACTTTTACTAAATGCGCTTAATCTGACAGAGTCGGCATTTCTTTTCTAATCTGATATTGCCTGCACTTTTCTTTCCAGTAAAAGCCAATGAGCTACCACAACTGCCAGAATAAATGCCCCGTTGACTCCTCCAGTGGATATGAATTACACTGCAATCCTTCATGACGTGCTTTTATCAGAATTTTATTCTTGACTTGATGTGAAATGGTGTCTATAGTGTCAATAGGGATATGAAAGAAATAAATTGACCTTTTGGTTTTCAAATCATCTCCTGGGCAGTAAGACAAGATAGACTGTTTTATCTCAATTAATTATGCACTTAAGCTCTCAGGATGTGGCCAGTAATGTGATGAGTGTATCGGAGTCACCTGTTCATAACCTCCGCCACCATCACCTTTGTTAACCAAACAACACTCAGAATCTGTAACTCCAGTTTGCATTAGAGCTTTAATGGGTTGAAAATCATTTTGTTCTATGGCAGATAGGATGTATGGTCATTGTAAATTTAGTTTTGCTCAAAAAAAAAAAGAAGAAGAAGAAGATACTTAGAAAAAAGGTTTTAGCTTCTTTTGTTATTTTTTCCTCTTTGTTTTCTATTTCATTTTTCAACCTCACCTTATCATCTGAGAATGGTGTGGAATATCTAATTTTAAGCTTAATTTATTGCCTATTTGTAACAATAATGTTGTTTACTATTACAAAAGGTTCTATTAATGCCTCACTAAAGCTGTATATCTGTGCAATTACTATTGACTATTAATCAAATAATACTATGTTAATATTTTTGTTAATTATATTATAAATATAACTATAATTTATTTTTTTATTTGATCTACAAATATCAAGAATACCATGTTGATGTTTCTAAATTCATGCTTTTGTCAATTTATCCTTGTATCTTTAACAGTTCTATTTGATGCTAAATTATTTAGTGAACAAAGGTTCAGAACTGTTATGATTTCATTTGGCTTCATTTCCTCTTGCAGTTTTACCAACTTTCTTTTGATTGGTGTTTGCTTTCTGTGCTTATTGGTCCTAAATCCTGACAATTCTACAATCAAGTAGAAATGTGCAATAAGCAACATATGGAAATCTAAGTTATATCCCAAACCAAGGCCAGGGGCCAGAGACCTTTCTTCTCAAAGGTCTACAGATAAATCTAATATTAGGTTTATGAGAATCACTGTCTAAACATATGCTTGTTCTTCTTGTGGCACATTTTACTTAATTTTGTTTCTTATAAGAAGCGCATAATTGTTATCAGAATTTATTGTAAGATATTTTCTGTGTTATTGGGGAGGTAACTGTATCATTTGAACTTAATAATTATGTCTCAATTTTAAAAATTCCTTTTTACGATTTCTTGTTTGTTTCTTTTTTTCACTTCCTTTCTATTCTTTCATTTTTTTTTAAGAGTGAAAAGCTATTCTAAAAGTGACTAGGCAGATTAATCATTTTGTGATATTAAGTTCATTTTTATTGGACTCTGTTGTCAGAGTCTGCTTCAATAAATCTGGGCTGGGTACCAGACCTGTACCTTATCAAACAACCATGGTGATTCTGATACAGATGCAGATCTAAAATGACCAGCATTAGTGAAAGAGATAGCTCCTCCAATCTCATTTAATTAGAACTTCACATCCAATATTTAGTTCTGAAATAGAAATCTCAATGAGAAGGAATGGTGGCCCAGAAAGTCGCTTTGTTCACTTTGGGTTTTCTCAGTTCTTTCTCAGTTACCACCACTGGATCAGGACTGCTCTCTTCAAAACTATATCCAGTCGTTTCATCTTAGAAAAGTTTAAAATGTTTGGAGCAATCAATTTATGGAACACTGACAAAGAACATTGAGGAGAAGCGAATAGACTACATAAAACCTTACTAGCAGCCAGTTTGCTGTGGGAATGTGCTTCTCATTCCATGCTTAGAAGTTTGCTCTCTCTAACCTTCGCACACATTGACTCTGAGTGTTCCATCTTGCATGTTTTGGGGCTGTATCCTTACCCATACTCTTCTAAGTATCTTCCTTTTTGATGGTAAGGCCTCTAGCATAGTAACTTTCATAATACACAAGTAAGAAAATGTGCTATGTGAGGAATGGATTACCACTGAGTAAACCCTTTGCCAACAACAGTTCCTTCCCATATTTTACTAATTTTAATAGGACTATTTATATTGTATATATTTCTAGAATTATGTGTCCTGCATTTTCTGGGAAAAAAAGTTATTTCATTTATATCTTATAGAACTAAAAATGCTCCTCTTTTGACCTAAATACATGTGCGGTCTTTGGTTACTGTCACAAATCAGGAAATAAATTGCACTTACCTTTTCTCTAGTCTATTGTATTAATCATTATCAATGGGTATAGAGGGGCTTACAGTTTAGTTCTACCATTAAGAACCTGATTATTTATATTAATGAAGATATACACATTTCTGCTTTTTTCTTTTTGTTAATTTATATATTTATAAAGCACTTGTGTTAGTGCTTTTTAACCAAAATATTTTTTAATTAAAAATAATTTTAGAATAATAATGACAAAATTT
Organism: Rousettus aegyptiacus; assembly: GCF_014176215.1. Lineage (NCBI taxonomy): Eukaryota > Metazoa > Chordata > Mammalia > Chiroptera > Pteropodidae > Rousettus > Rousettus aegyptiacus. The sequence goes on from NW_023416286.1 coordinate 32,221,811, forward strand.
TAGAATAATAATGACTTTGGAGATTAGAGAAAGTATTTATGCTGGCTGTTCTTTTCAAAAGAAAGTTTTTAAGAGAAAAAGAGTCCTTGAGGAAAGTGCAAACTAGAGGGATATTGATTTTTAGCCGCTAATTATGTCCAGTACAAACATGGAGTATTCAAGAATGTTTCTCTTTATTCTTTGAAATATGTGTGTGCATCATGCTTTATAGGTATTTGAGAATAATATTGCTAACTATAAAAAATGGAACTATTCTATCCCCAAAATGGAAAAAGTATAATTTGTCACAACTAATATTGAAATTAATTTTTGTTGTAGTTCTTAATTTGGATTACAACAGATTCGTAGGAATTAGTGTTACTATTACAATTTAGGGTTGCTTTCTACCTTTCTTTCAAGAAATATGTTAGAAAAATTACTGTGTTCATAATTTTATTATAAAAATATCTTTTAAATGATTAAATAAATGTCTGAAAAATCAGAAAACCCAATAAATTTCTTCATTTTTCACACTAGGTTACAATCCATAATAATATAGAATTTTTTACATGAAAATAGTACTTATAATTATGTATATTGAGTAAAGAGAGACTTCCTCTATTCTACAGGGTAGTCATCATCCATGTTCTATAAAACATGTTTATTACTACATTCGATTATATATTTGGCATAATGATAAAATGTGCAATGAAATTATGGAAGGAAATGAATAAAATATGTTGCATTGAATAAGTCAAGAGAGATAAGCTATATTTAATAATATAAAAATTAACAGAAACAATCAGGTTGCTAAAGGAAGAAAAATTATATTAGAAAAATCAGAAAATGGAAGGCATGACAGAGCATGAAAATCAGGAAGAAAAAATACATTAAATAAATGAATATTAACTTTAGAATTAGTTTAAAAAAAAAAAAGACAAAGACTACCAGAAACATCATTTTAAATTTAAACCGTACTAGTAGAAATAGATTCGAATCAAGTCTGAGGTGACAATCCTTACAGTAATAACGGACTTTGATATGTAACTGTATCACTAATCCGTAAATTAGCATGACCTATTCAACATTTTTGGTCCTCAGGGGTCATATCTAATTGAGGTTCTTAAGAGGTAACCCTCTCTTTACAAGTTTAACATGGGAACCCTAAACTTATTGCATTACCCATTTTACTTTTTCTGTGCCCTATGTACTGTGGACAGCCTATTAAAAAGCAGATGTTATAATTAAAAAGCAAATTTTAATACAAATTTCCTTCTAATATGGCCTTGGTGTTTCCTATGTCTCCATCTTGACTCAGAGATTTAAAAGCAATACCAATGAGACACTGCCACTTGTTACACTTTTAAAATTAAAAATAATAATAATAATAATAATAATAATAATGATTAAAAGAATGAGAGAGAGAGAGACCATCCTGTGATCATCCAAGTTGAACATATTCCTCCGTGTCAAATGATTGGCATCTATTACATGACCATGATCCTAATAGTGGCAGCTAGAATGAGAAAAAGAAAGGGTAATTACACAGTCTTACATCCACTTTCTCATTTTGGTGTTATTTTTTATTTCACGAATTGATCTGAATGTTTTGACTGTCCGCTGATTCCTGCCAAAATTTGACCATTATTACATTTATCCACAATTTTGATATCTTGGTTTTCTGATTTCTCATCTAAAACAAGATTTTAAATGACATAATTCATCAGGATGTGCATCCGTATTTCTAGTAGTTCACCCCATTCCATCTATAATATGGTAGTTCCATTCACTTGTCTCTGTCTCTGTCTCTGTCTCTCTTTTCTGTCCCTTATTTTGTTGGGGACAGTCGGAAGAGTTACTACTTTTTATACGAGGCAATGACCGTTTTCAAGGTAACTTGCTACTAAATTTTGCTATGACATACTTACATATTTTAATATTCTGTGTATGTTTGTATCACCAAACTAGCAACAGGGTGGATTATGGCCTATTACAATACCTCTAAGAAAATGATAAAGTATCCACATATTCTATGCATTGACTGTAATACGAAACAAGACAAATATAGATTAATATATTTTGAACATGAATTTGACACTGCTGAATAAGCTACTAACAAATTTATTTAAAAATTTTAAAAAGAATGCTGATGACAGTTGGGTAAATTTTATTCCTGGAAGATTTGATAATATAAAGCTGGTGAATTAAAGAACAATCTTTATAATCTAACAAATATTTTAAAAAACTAAAAAAATTACTTTACCTATGTCAAAAGCACCATAAATCCATCTGAAACTCAAATAAGGTAAAATGTTATTTATTTTTCAATAAAGATAATTTATTATATGCAAGAGTGGAAAGTTTATTTATTCTACACATTTTATTTCTTTTAAAGTAAGTAAAATATAATTGTTACCTGTAATTAAAAATAATTGCATTGTAGTATTTTTAAATGGCAATTTAATGATCCATCTGAATATATTAATGGAGAAAAATGTGCACATAATTTTATAAATGAAGAATAAAGAAGTCTAATTTTATGTGATAATATTAAGGCAAATTAAAAGTTAAATGATTGAAAACAAATCATACCAATGTAAATACAGAAAGTTTCTTCTGTAAAACAAATATAAAATTATATAGACCCATATATATAATAATTAAAAATATAATAATTGTGATATAGAAGTCAGTAGGACAAGCAGGAAAATTTGTATGGTTTATTAGGTAGGAGTTAACTAATTAGAAAAAAATACCAATTTAAATTTTAACTTCAAGACATACATCTAAATAAAAACAAGATGAAAAAGAATTAAATGTCAAAAGTTAAGAACCAAATGAACATGTAAATGAATATTAAACATTCTGGCTAGGGAAGATTTTAAAATATAAAATCAGTGAAAAATATAGTGTCCTACTCCTGGCCATGTATAAAGTACTTTTATTATTTTCCAAGAGAAAAATAATGAAATCTTGATTCTAAATAAAAACAATAAACAAATAAAGATGTTGTTAGAAGTTGAAATGTTAATATTTTAGTGTAAATGATATTAGCAAAATGGGTGGTGTGCCCTGTGTTTATATTTCTCTTGAGGCATTTAATGATTTTCTAGAAGGGTGAGATCAAGAGTCTTATTAAAAATAGGCTGATCAATGTTTCTAGTGTCTCAAAGAACTGAAAGGTTAGAATTCATGAATACAAAGTCAGTGAAGAATTGAGAGATTAAAATCCAGTAGGAGTCATTACCTGACTTCAACATACTATAGGGCTAAAGTAATCAAGACTGTGGTATTGGTGGAAACAAAGGAATAGATTACTTGAACAGAAATAGGGCCCTTATAAATATAGTCAATTGATCTTCAACAAAGGAACAAAAATGATACAATTGAGTGAAAACAAACTTTTCAACAAATGATACTGGAACAACTGGATATCTGCATGCAAAAGAATGAATTTAGAAACATACTTTTAATCTTCACAGAAATTAACTTGAAATGGATATAGCCTTAAATGTAAAATGCAAAAATAAAAAACTTCTGGAGGGTAACATAATAGACATATCTGATTGTTATCCAAAATATGCAATGAACTCAAAAAACTCGATAATAAGAAAATGATTATAAAAAAGGCCAAAGACCTTAATAGACACCTTATCAAAGAACATATGCAGATGGAAAAACAAGCATATGGAAAAATACTTCACATTTTGTCAACAGGGAAATGAATATTAAAACAATGAAATACCACTACACACCTATTAGAAAGGCCAAAATTCAGAACACTGACAACACCAATTGCTGTAAAGGTGTGGAGCAAAAAACCCTAGTTCATTGTTGTTGGGAATGTCAGATGGTACAACCACTTTGGAAGACTTTTTTGGTGGTTTCTTATAAAACTAAACACATTTTTACTGTCTGATCCAGCAATCTCTCTCATTATTTACCCAAAAAAGCTGAAAACTTATATTCTCACAAAACCCGCACATAGATGTTTACATCAGGTTTAGCTATAATTGCTAAAAGTTGGAAGCAACCAAGATATTCTTTAGTAAATAAATGGGTAAACTGTGGTACATCCAGACAAATGGGATATATTCAACACTAAAAAGTAATAAGCCCTCAAGTCATGAAGAGATATGGGCAAAACTAAAATTCATATTACAAAGTCAAAGAAATCGATCTGAGAAGGCTGCATACTGTATGATATCAACTATATGACATTCTGAAGGGCAAAAACCATGTAGACAAGAAAAAGATCAGCGGTTACCAGAGGCTGAGGAAGCAGTAAGATGATTAGGAAGAACACAGAGGTTTTTTAGCGTAGTGAAAATACTCTGTATGATATAATATATATATATATATATATATATATATATATATATATAATATATCAGACGATATAAATGAAAGGCAAAACTTACCTGGGATAAATTTTTCACTATAAATTTCCAGATATTTTATGTATCAGGATGATGTGTAACTCTAACCTTGCATAAAACACAAAATCAGCAATCACTTAGACTGACACAAATAGGGAGACTGGCCTCAGGTCTGCACTTCTGAGGACTCATCTCTGGCCTTTCTGTAGACATGGCCTTTCCCAGTTAAGTGAAGGTCCACTGGGCCAAAAATAACAATGACAACAAAGACAACGACAATAAAAAATGCCTTATTGAACCTCATAAAATTGAATAATACTATTGTTATTAAAAACATACAAAACAACATTCATTTTAAAAATTATGTAGATAGGATACAACTATAAAGCAAAGCAAAGCAAAGAATCTTTAAATTCATCAAAACACGGTTACTCTGAGGTGGAGAGGGAATGTTATCAAGGCACACAGAGGTTCTCAAATCTTTGTTTAGTATTCCGTTTCTTAAGTTTATTATTCTGTACGCAAGTATTTATTTTACTGACATTCCTTAAACTGCATACGTATTTTACACCATCTTTTGTGTATGATATATTTCACAATAATACAATATTAAAGGAAGAAAAAAATTCGAGACTATATATGTCGATTACAATGAATAAAAACAAAACTAACAGAAACTATGAAAATAATTGAGTTCAGAAAAGAAGTTCTAAATTAAGTAAAATACACTGCAATTATGAGTAAGTAAAATGTGAGGTAATTTCCAAATAAACAATGAAAAATGGTAATGTTGGATTACTCTCTATGTTGTTAGGGCTTTTTAAATTAAGGTGCAAAATCAGTAGTCTTCTATGTACATTTTCTTAGGTTCTAAAAAATACTTAGGTGCTTAATTTGTTTGAGTTGCCCAGGGGTTTTTCTTATAGGATACTTTGCCAAATTTTTAATGATACCAGTATTTGTGCAAGTAGTGTTTTATACCAGCTGTACTGGACTAATTATCTGTTTTTCTCAAATGTCTATTTTTAAAATAATCATGGCTTTTGAACACATAATAGACACTATGCTTCAGATAGACAAGATTTCTGCCTAAATTGCTTCCTTAAAAGCTTGGCACATCATTCCCGTATACTTATTTCACTAGTCCTTTGGCAACCAAATACTAGCATTGTTCTTATCATTATATGTGCAAATTTTGCTTTTAGATATGTATACCTAAGTTTATTTAAGGCATGATTTAGCTAGGTATAAAATATGCTTTCCAGTGCTACATAGTAATTAAAATATTATATGTATATATTTCCCTTGATTTTTTGAAGGAAAAGAAACATTACTAAGAGGAAATTTGAGACACCAACACATAATTGCACTATGTGATAGATTAGTTTATTTTATCACTGTCAATTATTGTAGCTATTTTTTGTGTGAAATAATTTGATAAGCAAAGTAGAAGGAAATGCTGATAGTGAAGGTAGCTTGTACCTATAGTTGGCCACACACACACACACACACACACACACACACACACACTAAAGTATCATAACACTAGGCCATTAAACTATTGTGGGAACATAATGGATTCGTATCATCTGAAGTCCTATTTCATAATCTCAAGAACATCAAATATGAGAACAATATATAAACATTTTAGCACTTTTATTTTAGTCTCTAGAATATTTAATATGATGTATTAATACCTTTAATGCAGAATGCATTTTAAAATACATTTCCATGATGTGACTAATTATGTATTATATTTTGAAATTTTGCCAGTCAAAAACTATTCAAAGTTTTCGAGCTCAGTTGCAAATGAAATCATACAGGTCATTTTAACTATGATCAGATGAAGAAAGAGCATTCAATGTTTGAGACTTCATCAATTATTTCTTTCTCTTAACAATTTTCATTATAACTGAAACCATATTTATTTCTTTCTCAAAAAAAGCTAATATTTCTAATTTCTAATTTTAATTTAAGATTGTGCATAAAAAGTCAAGAATTTCGTCTTGCATTTTAACTTTCTATACCTGTTGATAAATTAAATTTATTTATTAAAAGAAGTTAATTTAAAACATAAATATGTACAATATATGTTACCGTGTGTTACATTAAGCAATGATTCTATTACATTTTACTACTTAATATTCTAGGTTCTTCTACTAGTAGTAGAAGAACTATTTTTCCTGACATAATATAGTACACTTTAGAAAATAGCAATCCCAAGCTTGAGTAACTTAAACATGAGAAATGACACCATGGAATTCTATTAGAGGAAATGCTATTGATAAACATTTTATTTACTGGTAAAGACACAAATACATAATGCAATAATTAAGTCACATATTAATTTTATTCTAATACTAATTAACCCAAATGGACCAACTTTCATCAATAAAGTTTAAATTGGAGTAGCTGAAAAAATACTGATAAAGAGCTGTAGTTAACTCATCTTATGAATTGAGTACTTTTACAACACAAAATGGTGGTGAAATTTTGTGCAGTCTCTGTAACAGAAAAATATCAGAAGACCTGCATAACAATCTTGACGCTAATATTCTGATCTTTAATTTGTTTAGCTCTAAAGTGATGATTAGCTGAACTAGTTGATTCCCAATAACTCTGCCAGCTCCAAAAGAGAGAGAGACAGAGAGAGAGAGAGAGAGAGAGAAATGACTTCTTATTTTCACTACATTTTTCTCTAGATTCAAATTTTACTTCAAAGATTTATTTTTCTACATTATTTACATCTCTGATCTCATAGCCTGTACAAATCTCATTGGTCCCATATTCCAAGAAGATAACAGTGTTAATACAGTGGACTTATTAACAGAAGAATCTGTAAAATCATTTTCATTACAGTGTTGTAACTTTTCTGGACACAGTTGTGGATATAATTTTTAAATGAAATCACAAAAGTATCTCTTTGTATATTATATATTAAACTTTTAGACCAAATTTAAAATATAGTAGGTTATAAAGGAATAGACTATAAATGATAATGTGCTTTGAACACATTTCAAAGGGTTTTGTACTTCTCAGGCAGTCCTTTTCACTTGTGCAACATGTTAACGTATTTGAAATATGTAGCAGAAGTGCAACATATGAAATTAAAATTTGAGAACCTAAACATTATTCGGTTCACTTAATTACCTCTGTATTACTGAAGACTTTCTATTGAGCATCAGCATATCAGAGATATAACATATGTCAACTATCTGAAGTGTAGCCATTTATTTTGTTCATGTGCACTGGACAAGCAAGTAAAGTACTTACAAACAAACAAAAAAATGTATTGCCAAAAAGTTATCCTCTTTTTCAAAAAGAGAATATTAAAATTTTGAGGGCCTTAGAAATTTGAGCAGGATCCTGTATTCAGTTTCTGTCTATTGTTAGAAATGATCACAAATATATACTTAGCAGCTTAAACAACACAAATGTGTTATCTCACAGTAATAGATGGATGAGAATAAAGAATATTTTAGTTTTTAAAAAAATTTCATTCCCTAAAATTGAAAGTAGACAATAAATCTTTATAACACAATTAAAGATATACTTAAATGTAGTTTAATAAAATGTTTCTATGACAATCTCTGATTTTGTCTACATTTTAATCTGACTACAAAGCCTTGAGTTACACTTAATAATAAGAAATAAAGATAATGATATTAGTAACAACAATAATATAAACTTCTTTAAGAAGCTCTTATTTTGTGCAATATATTCTGATCGGTTCTTCAACAGTAACTCTAATCTTTAAAACGATTTCACAAAAATGCATATGTATCCTAATTTTAAGTATGAGAAATTAAAATACCAGAACAGTTAGACAGTATGTCCAAAGTTATTCAGTTGATATGTTGTATAGGTAGCATTTCAAATTAAGCTTTGCAAGACAGAAAGACTTTTTTTAATTTTTATTTTTTACTTTATTCCTATGAAGATTGGGCAAGGGTCTATGTATTCCGAAGAGTAAACTGGCTCTAGTGAACAAAATCTCTAATTTTCATATAACACATTATATATAATTTTTGCTATTACACACCATTAGTAAAAACTTGTGTCACTGGAAGGGTTAAAAACAACCATTTCAGTCACAAATAAAAACTTAGTGGGAAGTTTCAGGTTCTAATTCAGCAAGTAAGAAGCACGGAAGTTGTCACTCCATCCTAACAACAAGTAAAAAGATAAACAGACTGAAAAACCAAAGCTTTTAGGTCCATAAGAGAAGTGAGATCACATGGCAAACCACTGCTTCCAATCTGCTCAAGGAGGAAGTGGGAACTGAAATGCACATGAAGGTCACAGTCCACAGGCAAAGTCTCACTAACATACTGACGCCTAATCATAGAACTAACTTACCACCATAACTTACCACCACAGTACTGAATTAGAGCAGTTTCTCTTACCTAGAACATCATGTCCTGTTATAAGAAAAAAAATAAAGCACATACTAAAAGGCTAAAAAACAGTTTGAAGAGACAGGACAAACATCATAACCAGACTCAGATATAACAAAACTGTTGGGTTATTGGACTGTAAATTAAAAACAAATATGTTGTTTCTCTGCCATCCTTGTTATTCTGCCTTCTGCTCTGATGATTGTGCACTGCCCCTGGTTGCGTGGAGTTCACAGCTCTCCTCACCTTCTCCCCTCTCTCTCCTCCTACAGGGAGCTCCAGCTATGAGAGGCAGCTTCTTTGTCTCTCCCATTCCACCGCCCGCCCGACAGTTGGGGTTCTGACCTGTGGTAGCTCTTAAGCACAGATCCCACACTCAGATGTGCTGGTGTGCAGTTTGGGTGGTTTTTTTGTTGTTGAGTTTAGGTATTCAGCTTATTGTTGTTTCAAGGCGGGAGATCTGGGAACGTCTCTCATGCTGCCATGTTTAATCCAATTTCCTCTAAAGCATTTTACACTATACAAATATAGATTCATCCCAGGTATATAAGGTTGAACATTAAAAAATTAATCAAAGGACAATAAAGTTAGAGGATTAACTCTACCAAACTTCATGGCTTACTATAAAGCTACAGTAATCAAGACTGTGTTATATTGGCAAAATAAAAAAAGAAAAAAGAAAAATGATATAGATCAGTAGAACAAAACACAGAGCCAATAAATAAATAAATAAATAAATAAATAAATAAATAAATAAATAAATAAATAAGTGTATGTGTGTGTGTGTGTGTGTGTGTATGATTTTTAACCAAGGAACAAAGTCAATACACCAGATCCAAGATAGTCTTTCCAACAGTGGGATTGGAACAACTGAATATCCACATGTAAAAAAAAAGAAAAATAGAAATGGTCCTAGACTCAACTGACAATCTTCACAAAATTAACTCGAAATGGATCTTAGATCTAATGTAAAACACAAAACTATAAAATTCTTAGAAGATAACATAAGAGGAAATCTAGATGACTGTGAGTTTTGTAATAACTTTGCAGATATAATACAAGGGCTATATCCCTGACATAGATAATTGCTAACCTGTGCTTGATTACAATTAAAGATTTTTGCTCTGTGAAAGACACTGTGAAGAGAATGAAAAGATACAGAATGGTAGACAATATTTGCAAAAGACATATTTGATTAAGGACTGTAATCCAAAATATACATTATTCATATGCAAATTAAAACATCAATAGGATACCTCTAAGTATTTATAATAATGGTAAAAATCCAGAACACTGACAATACCAATTGCTGGTGAGCACATGTTGCAAGAGGAACTCTCATTCATTGCTTGTGGAAATGCAAAATGATACGAACACTTTGGAAGACATTTATTTGTTTCTCACAAAACTAAACATGCTGTTATTATACAATCCAGCAACTGTGCTTCTTGGTATTTATGTAAAGGTATCTACACAAAATCTTACACATGAATGTCCATAGTCCCTTTTTATTTTTTTAAAATAGTTACCACAACTTGGAATAATAAACCATAATGCCCTTCAAGGAGTGAATGGATATATAAATGGTACATTTCGACAATAGAATATTATTAAGGGCTAAAAATAATGAGTTATCAGCCATAAAAATCAGAGAGTAACCTTAAATGCATATTACAAAGTGAAAGAAGCCAATCTGAAAAAGCTACATACTATATAAATTCAACTATATAACATTCTGGAAAAGGCAAAACTAAAGAAACAGCAGAAAGATTAGTGGTTGTCTGGGGTTAAAGGGAGAGAGGGATGAATAGATAGAACAAAGAAGATGTTTAGCATATTTAAACCATTCTATATAATACTATAATACTGTATACATATTATAAAGTCATCCAAATCCATAGAATGTACAATATTAGAATAACCTATGGACTCTGGGTGATAATGATGTGTGGACATAGGTTCATCGTTTGTGATAAATGTGTGACTCTGGTCGGAAATGTTGATGATGGGGGAAGATATACATGTGTGAGGGTAATAGAATATGTGAAATCTACGTACCTTTTGCTTAATTTTGCTATGAAGCTAAAACTTCTCTAAAAACTAAGTCTATTAAAAAAAAACAAGTGAGAGCATGAATTTTAAATGAGATCTTCAGCAGCATCAATCTGAAATGTCTTGTTGGTTGTTGATATAAGGCAGATTTAGGAGACTGGAACTCTTCTTCCTTTTTATTTCACGCTGGACTATCTCTGAAAATTAATGTTAGTCTTCAAAAGAAGTGTGGCTATATATCTGAACAAACAGTTATTAGTTAAACTTATTACATAAGAGAGAATAACTCAATTGATATTTCTAGTGAGCCTGGAAAGCAACCTGTTTCAGTTCTCCTATTTAATTAAAATTGTTCCCAAGATTTTGTAGTGACAGGCCTCCCTCACCATCTTGCACTGTGTTGCCCTGCAGGACTTTAAATGTCATAGTCACTGTGTGATAATGCACTGATATACCCAAACACTACTTATAAACCCGTAAATCAGATTTAGCTACATATATTTCTTATCAGAGTGTGTAAAAATCAACTGGTCAGCATAGCTGTTGTCAAAATATAGAGAAGAATGCTAAAATAGTAGTTAATTTTGGAGATATTTTATAGGAATATGGTCGTGTGTCTGTCTTTGATGCCTCGGAGTAGAAACCCTTGGGTTCTTGTTTCATAATTCAGAATGTATTAGATTTTTAGGCGGTGATACTATGATATATTATATCAACATATAATTTTCTTTAACACCTCAGCATATATATATATATATGCATATATATATATATTCATAACTTTCTAGGTGGTAGTGTTGATAAATGCAATGATGGGCTATTGAATGAGTTAAGATCTGCCTATTACTTACCCCTTCCCCAAACTCCTAAGTGAGTAACACAGGATAGAAATATTAGATTCAATGAGCAACTTGGGTGTGGAGTTGAAATAAAATCACTCTCTTTCCTAAATTTAGTAGATGACTGGAAGGGAGAGGAAAACTAACACTAAGGACACAATTTTAAAATACTTAATTCTCATCCTTTGTACTATAGATACTATACAAAGATGTTGAATTTATAACTGATGCTTTAAAATAAAATAAAACTCAGGGGACAAGAAAAGAGTTTAAGACTCTCTATCCCCCTCCACATGGAAATTCTTCTTAATAACCAAATTTAGAGAATCTTAGTATTTGATTTATTAAAAGAAACACTAATTAGAATATATGTGATCTACAAGTGAGTAGCTTCCATTCAAAATCCTCCCTTCTTGTAGCAAATGCTAAATGAAGACACTATTTAAACTAATTACAGAAGGCATTTCATTTAAAAAGAAAGACAACCATCTTACTACTATTCTATTCAATTATTATGTTACTAATTACTTTAAAAACTCAATACACTCTTTTCTTAAGTTATTAAGAATACATAAAATACTGTTTATTTTATGTTGATTCTTCAGTATGTATAAAAAGAACCTGTACCTGGTGATGAGTAGATGCTCAATAAATATTTACTGAATGAATATGTGAAGGTATAAATAAATGAATAAATGAATGAATAATTTTAAAAAATATTTAAGTAACTTGACTCCCTACTTCATTATTTACATATAAATAGAAGCAACAGATTATTTTTCCAATCTGTGAAAAAAATAGTATGCATGTAATAAAATTTAGAAGATATATTGTTCCTACTAAACTTTATTTACTAGACTATACTAGTTATCATGTCTTTTCTAAACATATTTTATGTTTTTCATTAATGAGATCTGGAGACTTCTGAATAACTCTTTTCCATCTACCTAAAATAAAATTTCATTTTTTCTAAAAGACTAAGAATAAATTTCAACAATACAACTTGCAATAAAATTGGCAGTTTTCTTACCTAATTCACATTGGCTCTTTCCAAGTTTTAAAAAACTCCAGATAATGGAAAATGTAATTCAGCATATTGAAAATGCCAAAATGATTTTTAGAAAATAATAATTTCTTTTGAATTTAAATTATTACCTTATTTTTCTTTTTATTATATTTTCTAGCTTTATACATTTTCTATGAAGTTAATAGTTCCTTCATAATCTTTATAACTCATTTTTAAGTTATTGATTATTCTGCATATTTAACTATCATTTACAAAGGAATATCTTTACAGATGTAACATTTGTGCGTCAAATTTTTTTCCAGGTTCTGTGGAATCTTTCTTTCCTCTACAGATCATTCCACAAGTAACAATCAATGAATAAGGAAATGTTTTGTATTTACTTTCAAGTTTATAAGTTTAACTGTGTTACATTTATTATTTAGCACTTTGTAGAATTAAAAAATTCTTATGATAATGTTAGGGAAATTGGAGAGAACTTTTTTTCTCTCCTGAAAGAAATCCATTGAAAATACTCTAAAAACAGTATCTGTAAAAAGTCCTCTCTAAAGGTGTTTTCTTTTTTAGTCTGACTGCATTTATTCACAATCCTTGACAATTTTTAATGTTCAAAGTTGAGCAATTTTTGTAATTTAGTATTTAGATTTATAAGTTTTTATTTAGTTAGTAACATAAATACATTCCTGAGTTAAATATGGCTATGTACATAAAAATGTATTTGGTATTTAATCAAAAGTTTTTTGGCTTTAATATTTAATAATACATCATTTAAAAATAGTTCACGATATTCCTTTAATTCACTTAAACTGAAATATACATTCTCAGTATTACATTTACCATCCAGGGAGTATATTATATTTCTTTATTAAGTAGTCTAACACTACGACTGAGCCTTTTAAGCCAAGAATGGCTGATCTGTTAAGAGGCTTACTTTCTGCCTTAGCCCATGTTTCTAGAAAACAGAGCCCAAGATGGATATATGTATTAAGATTTTATTGGGCAATGTAGTCTCAGGACAGTAAGAGTTGGGGGAAAAGGCAACTGAAGTAGAAGAGAGAATGTAATGTAAGGTGAGGTGATGTGTTACTGAATTGTCTGTCTGTAGCTCTTAAAAAAGAGCCAGTTTCTTTGGTCCTGCTGGATAACTTCCAGAAAGGCCACGAGAAGCCACCAGCCTCAGAATATTTCCTTGGAGAAAGGAAGAAAGAGAATTCTGTCTGCAGGTGTATTCCTGTCTTCTGTCTCATATTTGTCAAGGCTCGTCCAGGAGATATTAACTCCCTTACATTACATACTGTGTAACCCTGTGTCTGTTGGCCACTTTAAGGGCAGCAAGATTCTATAGCCAATGATGTGGTATTTCTTCTAATCTTCCGAATTCAAAGGCGATGGGAGAAGTCACACAATACATGAATAAAAGAATGTTTTAAAATAGACACATATTTCAGTTGGATTTATTTGTTTGTTTTGGACACTGGATTTAGAAGTGAGCTCAATTAATACTTCGAAAAACTATTTCACTCTGTGAGGGGTTTCCTACTTCTTTCAACCTTACAAGTTCTTGTTAGCAATTACAGTTAATTTTTTTTTAAATTTCCAATAAAAATGTGAAAAGCTTTACTTTCATAGGTACTAAGATATTATATATCTATTGGGTTTATACTCACAAAAAATAAGTATAGGAAAATAATATAAGTACAGTTACAGCTGATAACTAGTTACTAAATAGTACTAAAGTATTATATCCTGCATGGGGTCATAGGGTGTGGGTGTACGGAATGGGTAATGATCGAGGACAGCAAGCCTCAGACTCAGCCAGAGACTTATTCTCTCTTCTCTCTTCCATGCCCAACCAGTATTACTAGGCTAATATGTATGCTTCCTACTCTTTTTCTATTCTTATCTATTCACATATACATATTCGTGTATAGTCTCATATATACATATTTGTGGCTTTATCATTTTATTTTTATAGTAATATAATTAATTATATTGCATATATGTATCTACATTCAGCTTTTTCATTTAGTAATACATCCAGATCTCAGTCTTTGTACACATATATAATTATGAAAATATATTTATATATATATATTTAAATTCAAATATGTCTATCTTTTTTACATATTTATTTTACTACTCTTTTGTTCTACTACTGTTCTCTGAACTTGCTACATAGTTCCTTGCCTGAGTTTATTTTGTTCACATTACCAGCAACGTCCTTCGACTTTTTCAAGAAACATTTCAAAAATCATTTCTTATTTATCAACATGTCTCACTACGCTATTACAGCAAAACTGATAGCTTATGTATTGCTCTAGCAAATATTATTTAACCATAACACTTATGAATGGTTCTACCAAATATTGTTAAACAATTTATTATATTTGATATAGAATTACTTGATTTATATAGATGTCTAACCACTATGCTGTACACCTGAAGCTAATATAAAATAATATTGAATGTCAACTCTAATTGAAAAATAAAACTTAAAAACAAAAAAGAATTACTTGATTGCATGCTTTTCTTATAATCTTGAACTTTCTTTAATGGTAAGAATTACATGCTATTTTTATTTTATCTCTAGTGCCTTGTATAGTTAAATTTTATTTGGTTCATGGCAGATAACTTCACTTCCATATTGGGTATTTGAAATTTAACAACATTTATATTTGGCACTATGACATAAAATAAGGGAAAAATAAGTAAATTAAGAATTTCACATAATTAAAAAATAATTAGGAAGAAATTATACATTATTAAAAATTAATATTTATTTGTTATTTATTATTAGAAATAACAATAATTTTAAATGCAATGAATAGATATCAATATTCTAAGGACATACCATTAATAAATTTACATATTTTCACCTATTATTAGATTAGTTTATTTAAAAAATAAAGTTTTTTCCCAATTAAAAAAATCTTGTGTTCTTTTATATATAAAATACATATCCAAATGTTATTAATTTCAGAGATATTCATTATTGCAAATTTTGGATAGTGCATAAATTATCTGACTATTACACTTGTTTGATACGAATATTTACTTTTAATTTATATGATAAATAATGATCTCTTGTTATTCCTTTATGATGTATTCCTTTTCATCACATTAGCAGATCAAGGCGTATTTATTTCCTTTTTAAGATTAAAAAGTACAAACTATATTTGAATTGGACTCTCTGATTTGTTGAATCACATTATTACTTTATAGTCACATTTCTCATTAGAAAAAAAAAGCATTTAGCTCTATTCCAAAATGATAAGTATTAATCAAATACATCTTCAGTTAGGGAAGTACATTATAATAAATGAATTTGACATACAGAACAAATGTAATCAATAATTGAACTAGCTTAAGAATGACAGATTTCTATTATTTTTAACAGACTATTTTAGCAATAATAATAATATTTTAAAACCTTATTTATGAAAAAATGTTGTTTAGCTTAAAAGCTATTTTATTTATTTTTCTAAGCGATTCCCAAAAGGTTTGATGTCAGACAAAAAGAAGTACCAATTAACTATTCTTAAACATACACCAATTTTATTTTCAGACAAAACTTGATGGCAAAATCAAAAGCATAGAAGTAAGGAAGTCTCGTGTAGAGGGGGGAAAAAAGATACAAGAAAGGATAAAGGCTATTTAATCATGTTATGGATTTTCCCGTCTTTATGCAACCTAATTCGAATAATTGGCAAGTATCTGGTAATACTTATGATTCAGCTGGGACACAAATGCCATTAATTTTGCCTGGCAATCCTGTCTAGTGTCTATTTCCCAGCACATATTTATCACGAAACAGTCCTGCAACATCAGCTACGAGCTTCTTGAATTAAAGGCTGTGTCTTTTATATACATTTATTACTTGCAAAATCAGATGAAGGATTTGAGCTGTTCTGAGTATCCAATTAACATATTCTTCTGTAATTATTTTTCACACACTATACTTGGGGGTCAATAAAAGCCACAAATGCTAATAGTTTCACTCTATTTATAATAGAATGATCTTTCATGTAGTTATTATTTTTAAAAATCAACAAGTAGAAAAGAAAACAGATGCTTCTCAAAAGAATGTATTAAAAGCTAAGAGCAAATGAAAAGTTGCTCAAAATCTTTACTTATAGGGGAAATGAGAATTGAAACTCTAATAATATACATTCTACCCTCAGGGTGATTCCAGTCAAAAGAGGTAAAACTAAGTGTTGGTAAGGATGTAGAATGACTGGAATTTTTATATGTCATTGGTGAGTATTTAAACTTCTGTGACCAGTTGGAAAAAAATATTTGGCAGTACCTGCTTAACCTTAAAAATATAGAAACATTTTGATGCAGCAATTCACTTTCTAGGTATAAGCCCAACAGAAATGGGTGGTTATGCCACAAAAATGTATGTTTTAAAACATTCATAATCATTTATTCATAATAACCTAGTGGAATCTATGTTTAACATATTGATATAGCAAAAAAAGAATGAATTATTCTTATATGCAGTAATGTGTACCACTCAAAAACCATAATGTTGAGTGGAAAAAAAATTACTTACATAAAATTACATGCTGTATGTTTTCATTTACACGAAAGTTAAGAACAGACAAACTAATAATCTATGGTGATAGAAATTAAAATAATGTTCACCTTTGAGAGGTGGGCTGACTATGTTTGCTACAACTTAGTTGTCCTAATGGACAGAATAAAACCAATTAGCAAAAAACCTCTAAAATTTCCTCTTCGAAGAAATTATGTAAAATCCAACAAATAGGACAAAAAAAAATAGCAAGAGGGCATATTGACTGCAACTTTATCTGCAAAATAAAATAATAGTTTATTTTAATATAATGAAGTTCAGGTGAATGTGTGTATGTCTGTGTGTGGTTTATCAGTTTAACCTCTGTAAGTCCTAATTTCTTCTTTAAAATAATATTTCAATCTTATCTAAAATTAAATAACATTGGTTAAAACCTCAACATATTACTTTCTCTTAAAACATTGTTTTTTGTTACTTGGATTTTATTTCGAAGACTCAGATTGTCTTATTTTTTTGTTTTCGAAATATTCTGGTTATATCAAGATAAACACCATCATCAGGAGCCTGTTACTTTGTCATTCGGAAGAATGCATTAAGAATAATAAGATAAAGTTATCTTTTAAAATCAATACTTTTTTCATAGTTTTTTTCATTTCTTATATGATCAATAATGAATAATTTTAGACTTTTAACATTTTTTAACTTTTCTACTTTTAACATATCTCGGCTTTTATTTTTTGCACATTTAAGTGGCATTTTCATAAAGAATTTAGGTTTGAAAATGATGTTTAATGTCTCAACATTATTCCTCACACTTTCAAGCAGCCTCAATCCTTCCAAGCATGTTGAAATCATGATCCTCTTTCAACTTGTTTTCCGTAATTATTAAGCCCTTTTAATTATCTGATGACTGCTGTATTTGCTGTTTCAGCAAATCAGTTCTTGGATATTTTCTCTGCCCAGCTGTGCCGCACAAGGTTGACACCCAGTGCTTTTCCAAACAAATCTCCACACAAGCTGGGTGAACAATTGTTTATCTTCAAATCTAAAACTGTGGATTCAATGCTGCTGTTTCATTTTTTTCTGAAATCAATACAAACTTTGAAGATGATGTGTCTGTTTTTAAAGTTTCTTAAAGAAAATTATATGTAGTATAATCACAAGTTTACATTACCAAAAATACCTTTTATTTAAAACAGAGGCAATAAAGTATTTAAGGATTAAAGTAGACAAGTTAAAAGTCTCAGATATATATATTTTTTTAAAGTCTAAATTTTCAGATATCATTTCTAAGAGGAAGACAAAGTAAGGACAAGAATATAAATACTAGAAACTAGCTCATGGTGCCTCCAAAACACTAATTTGAACATTTTGTTTTAAATTAATGAATTCAGGGATATATCTGTGTGTGTACATACATGTGTGCATTTTATCAGTTTAACCTGTATAAAGCCTTAATTTCTTCAAAAGAATATTTCATTCTTATATCAAATGATGTAACATTGGTTGAAACTTCAACATGTTCTCTATTAAAGCTTTGTGTTTTACTAATTGGATTTTATTTTTAAATCTTAGATTCTCTTATTTTCTTCTTCTTTTTTTATTTTTTAGAAATATTCTGGTTATATCAAGATAGACACCATCATCTGGGGCCTGCTACTTTGTCATTTGTGGGAATATATTGTTTAACATTGAAATGATATTGATTTAGGGAATAAAACAGAAGCAACATCAAAAGACACCTAGGAGTCTCGTAAGTAAATTTCAACTCTTAAGGAAAGATCAAGGACAATAGTTGAGGAAAAACTTTTTTGACTAATAAGAGTACTTAGCAGTAGTTTTGGTTATCTTCTCTCTTCTAGAACCTATCTTGACAAATTTCATCGTGCCTTTTCTCCCCCCTTTTTTTATTACTACCTCTATTAATCTGGCTTCTCCAGAGAAAGGCAAGAGGAGGGAGAGGGATGGGGAGGGAGAATATCATGAGAAATTAGCTCATACAGTTCACACAGTTATGGAGGCTAAGTCCCATGATCTGCCATCTGCAACCAGGAGACCGAGAAAAGCCAGTGGTGTAATTCGATTTGAGTCAAAACAGTAAAGAACCAAGAAATTTTATAGTTTAAATCCCAGCTTCGAAGTAGGAGAAGCTAACATGAGATGTCTGGACTCAAACAGGGAATAGAAAGCAAAAACAGGCAAATTCTTGTTTCTTGAGCCTTTTGTTTTAGTAAAGCCTTGAAAGGATTGGATGATGCCCATCAATATTGGGAAGGGAAATTTCTTTTATTGAGTCCACCAATTCAAATGCTGTCTCATGTGAAAACACAATCACATACACACCCAGAAGTGATTTTTAATCTTGTGCTCACATCCAATCAAGTTGCTACATGAACTTCAATTAAATGCACTAAGCTTACTATTGACACATATAATCCAATCCAAATGTCAGTGCCAAGGATAGCACTGAGGTTGTGGTCTTATCCTCTCTAGAGGACAACATAAACCCTCTCCAATCATATATGAAATCTAAATAAATTAACCATATTTTTAAAATATGCTGTTTTCAGATAGGTTTTTTTGTACCTGTCTCCAAACTTCACTTTTATACTCTTAAATATCTACTGTGAAGAAATTTTAGCCCTATCATTGAGCTATCTGGAATTCATGTTCTGTAATGGCAAAGGCAGTGAAGATGCTGGAAATTCTACCCAGAGGGGGGTTTAAAATTGACAATCTTGAGTGGAATGTGGTGAGAGAGAAAATAGGGAGGAGGATGGAAAATAGTAAATTATACTTTATATAACATTGCAAAAATACATTTATATTAAAATATTAGGAAAAATGAGGGAAATTATTATTGAAGAAAAAACTCTTCTAATCACATTTGTTTCAGTCTTAGGCAAATACTCTTACAGCTCCGATGTCTGCTCAGAAAATTCCCTTTACCACTTCGTCTTATGTATGAATGGAGAGAATCTAAGGACACTACTTTTTCAACATTTTTTAACAATTGAGTGTTTGTAATCATAATTTTTCCAGCAAAATTGTTGAAAATAATATTTTTCTCCACTAAATTATATTTACATTTTTATCATGTTACCTGTCAGTATATGCAGTCTATTTCTGGACTCTACAGATTTCAACTCATGTATTTATCTATCCTTCAGTCAGTAAGTAATACACTGCCATGATTACTGTAACTACATGATACATCTAGAAATATGGAGGAGGCTGTTCTTCACTTTGTTTTTTTTTTCAAAGGTCATTTAGCTATTCTGTTTTTTTTTATTATTATTATTATTATTTCCATTTGAATTTTAGAATTAGCTTGTTAATTTCTACAAAATAATTCTGGGAGTTTAATGGGTATCACAAAAATCTATAAACGAATTTAGGAGAATTTACGTCGTATTTATATCAATTGTTTCAACCCATGACCAGTATACTCCTCTTTTATTAAGGTATTTCGAAAATTTCTTTCAGGAATGCTTTTTAGTTTTTTGTATAAAGTCCTTTCACAATTTTTATTGAATTCATCCTTAAATATTTCATTTTTTATGCTATTATGAAGGTTTTTTTTTTTTTTTACTTTGTTAAAGCCTTTACTGCACTTTAAGTTTTAGTGCAGTTTAAGTTACAACAAAATTAAAAATAAGATGTAGAAATTTCCAATATACCCCCTGCTCTTTCACATATATAGCCTCTCCCATGATCAACATCACTCACCAGTGTGACACAGTTGTTACAACCGATGGACCTACATTGACATTTTATAATCCTTGAAGTCAGTAGGTTACTTTAGGGTTAAGTTCTGGTGTTGTGTTTTCTAGGGGTTTAAACAAATGTACAATGACATGTATTTTTTATTATGATACATACAGAGTATTTTCACTGCCTTAAAATTCTCTGTGTTCCACCTATTCACCCTTCCCCACTGCAATTCATGACAAAAAAAAATGATTCTTTTATTATCTCCATATTTTTTGCTTTTTAAAGAATGTTATATATTTAGAATCATACAGTATGTAGCCTTTACAATTTGGCTTCTTTCATATAGCAACATGCATTTTAGGTTTCTCCATGTCTTTTCTTGGCTTGATAAATTATTTATTTTTAACACTGATAAATATTCCATTGTCTGGAAGTACCACGGTTTATTTATCTGTTCACCTACTAAAGAACATCTTAGTTGCTTCCGAATTTTAGCAATTACGAAGAAAGCTGCTATAAAGATCTGTGTGCAGGTTTTGTATGAACACGTTTTCATCTTCTTTGGGGAAATACCAAAAGGGTCCTGTTGGTATATCACATGCGAAAAGTATGTTTAGTTTCATAAGAACCACCAACTATCTTCCAAAATAGCTATACCATTTTGTATTCCCACCAGCAATGAATGAGAATTTCTGTTGTTTCACATCCTCTCCAACATTTGGTATTGTCAGGTTTCTGGGTTTTGGCCATTCTTGTAGGTGTGTAGTGGTATTTCATTATTGTTTTGATTTGTATTTCTATGATTACATAAAATGTGGAGCATCTTCTCTTAGGCTTTTTTGACCACCATACATTTTCTTCGGTGAGTTATCTTTAATGTCTTTAATGTCTTTGTAGATTTTTTATTAAGTTGTTTGATTCCTTGTTGAGTTTTTAAGAGGGTTTTCTGTTTGTTTGTTTTTATGGGTTTTTTTTTTATGACAATCATTTATCAGTTAGGCCTTCTATGAATATTTTTCCCTAGTTTGTGGCTTGTCTTCTAATTCTCTTGACTTTGTCTTTTAGAGTAGAAGTTTTATCATTTATTTATTTGTTTTTAATGAAATTCAGCTTATCAATTATTTATTTCATGGATCATGCCTTTGGTGTTATATACAAAAAAAATTATCACCATACCCAAGTTCATCTAGGTTTTCTCCTATGTTACCTTTAGGAGATTCATAGTTTTGTGTTTTATATTTGTCTAAAATCAATTTTGAGTTCATTTTAGTGGAAAGTGTAAGAAATCTATATGTTTAGATTCATTTTTTTTTTTTTTTTTGCATGTCAATGTTCAGGTGTTCCAGCACTATTTACTGAAAACACTATCTTTTCTCCTTTGTATTGCCTTTGCTTCTTTGTCACAGATCAGTTGACTATATTTTTGTGGATCTATTGCCAGGTTCTTCTTTATACTTCATTGATCCATTCCTTAATTTTTTTTTTTTTTTTTTTTTTTTTTTTTTTTTTTTACCAATACTGCCTTGTCTTAATTATGGCAGCTTTATTTTAATTCTTGAAATCAGGTAGTGTCTATGACTTTGTTCATCCCTTTCAATAATAGGTTGGCTATTTTGGGTCTTTTATCTCTTCATATAAACTTTAGAATTAATTTACCAATATCTTCAAAAAAGCATCCTGAAACTTTGATTGGAATTGCATTGAATCTAAAGATTATGTTGGTAGGAACTGACATCTTAACATTACTGAGCCTTCCTATCGATGAGCATAGAATATGTCTTTATTTGTTTGGTTCTACTTTGATTTTGTTCATCAAAGTGTTGTAATTTTTATTATATAGATTTTTAATGTATTTGTTAGATTTATACTTCAGTATTTCACTTTGTTGTGAAGTTAATGTAAATGGTATTTTATTTTTAATTCTAAATTTCAATTAATCAGTTTTGGTATACAGGAAAACAATTGCTGTTTGTGTATTAACTGCGTGTCTTGTAGCCTTGCTGAAATAGCTTAATAAGTGTTTTTTCATCAGTTATTTTAGGTATTTATTGACGCTACCATCCTTCTTTCTTCTGTCTCTTCTCCTCCTTCTCCCTTTCTTTGTCCGCCTCACTCATACAAACTCACATTAAAAACAAACAAACAAATGATATAACCAGCATAAAAATTGCATAAAACTAAACTCCTTAAAATGCTTACAACTTCACCTACTCTACTCTTTGTGGAGCTTTTATTTTTAAATATAAGCTAAGAGAAAAGTAAATGTTACTAGCTGTAACTTGAAAATAGTGGTATTATTGATGACAAGGTATGTCTAGTTTGATTGACTATTTCCAACTGCAACTCATTTATAAAAAGTAAGTGGTAATTTCTGAATTGTCTGGCTTCAGTGGTCAGTCACAGAAAGAGTCATAAACAAGTACAAGTAATTCAGGAATTAGGCTTGACATTGTGAAATAAGCCTGGCATTCTTGGTTTAAAAACCATATGCCAAAACACAAAAGAAAAACCATATCCTATGTTCTGAGGCAAAAAAAATGAAAACCATCAAGAAGTTTACACTTTCTACCAAGATTCTCTTTTCTAATTTTAGTGTTGATGTGCGTGATATTCCCAGGGATTATTTTCATTTATAAAACAAATTGGGAGAGCTTGCCCCTGATGAGAGCTAGTGCTAGTGCTAGCTCTTGCTCCTGTGTGGGAGCCTGTTCTCTCTCTCTCTCTCTCTCTCTCTCTCTCTCTCTCTCTCTCTCTCTCTCTCTCTCTCTCTCTCTCTCTCTTTCTCTCTCCCCTCCACTTTCCTTGCTTCCCTCCTTGCCTTTCTTTACTTCAATGTATTTCTCCCTCCTACTTTTTACTTGGTTCTTCAGCAATATATTTTGGTGTATATAGCAAATTGAGAGTAAAAGACACTGAAGTGTCTAAAAATTTTGATGCTTTCAAGAAATTTGACAAATACTTTCAAAATAAATCACTTCCCAACATAACAAAAATAAATAATTAAATTTGTCACCCAAGAACATTTTATTTTAAAAGTTGTTTTTAATTGCTTTTTCCCTCTAAAATCTGTTAATTAGGTAATGAGTAAAACCACTTCAAACAGTAACATAATTTTATTAATGCTTATATTTGAAAATGACAAACAATATGTTTTGATAAATCACTCATAACATATGAAGAATGCTGTCTTATGTGGCATCCTCCCTTATTTGTTTAGCTTAAATCACAAATAACCATGTCAGTTTACATTTTTACCATTAGCTTTACTCAAAGTTATTTATTTTTTTGTACAGTTGAGAAAATGACTGAGGAAAGACCAGAGGTAAAATATGCCATGAGAGAAAATAATTTATTTTATGTATGTATTTTCCTTAAAGGCTCATGTCTGTCTGGAAATTCTCTGTGGAAGAATATGTATTTCTTACAGTGATTTCTATTTATCATTGAGCTGTGGGACACCATAGGCAATTTAGAGAAGACTAATGCCCTACAGGTTAGAGACCAATAGCAGGAGTTTCTCCCATAAAGACAAATGTTCTAAAGATTTATCTGTTTACCAACATAATTTTTTTCTCTTTAAGATACCTAGGGATTTTTGCACATCATTTGGCACTGATTTGTGAGGTACTGTTGTCATGAGTGAAAAAAAGAATGTTAAGTTTCTGTGGTTGAAAATACCTCATTTTCTAGACATTTAGGGAGCAGCATAAGCACAACCTATTAGAAAAACAAGATTGTGAATTCAAAAATTATATCACCAAAAGCTAATTATCTTTGAGAATCTAAGTACATAAATGACTAATCTGAATTTTTCATTTGAGAAAATATCACTTAATACAATTTCGATGTTCATTTGAAATTTTAAAAACATTTAACTTTTTATAATTACAAAATCTGTAATCAATTTTGAAAAACATACCATGTGGAAATTAATATTTTTTGAAAATTTATTTTATAAATTGGCATGACATATGCTAGATCCATTTTTTAAAAGCATGTTATTATTATAAATAATAGACACTAAATTATAAATATGTCATACAATTGCTTTCAAAGGAATTGCATAATTTTCAAAAAAGTTTAAATAGTTTCTGTCAGGTATAAGCACTGAGTCATACCATAACATTCTTACTCGCATTTTAATAAAAATAAAAATATCAATACTGGCATTGATATTTGTTGTGTTTAATACTGAGATATCATTATGTGACAGGAATAGTGGTGAGTGGCTCATTTACTCTTCATAGATGTGATGTGAAAGACATCTATCTCTTTTCCCATAATGCCACAGATAAGGAAATTGGACTTAGAAAAATAGTTAATGCGGTTATTGAAAAATAATGTTATGACAACCTCCCATTTTATAGCCCCCTTCTAAAAAAAAAAAAAAAAGGAAGGAGATAAAATTTTTTATGTGGAGTTAGAGCAGAGTCTTCTCACTTTCATATGCATACCTAATTTTGAGCCAATTTAGTATTATCTCCATACTAAAAGTGATCCATTTGATCATTCTCATACAGGAATTATTTTGCTTTCTGCTATCTTTAGTCTCATTCTCTGAGATTTTTATTATGGAAGAAATGTTCTTTCCACAGTAGAGTGGCATCTTCACTCAGTGGAAAGTTGTTTACACATCAACATTCCTAGCTTTGTTGGTTTAAGTGAGGCATTTTATGCTCCATGGAAGAAAGGCCTGCCATGCACTGAAGGTGGCATTATTGTTATTACACCCAGGACACTTGTTTAAGGATCTATCTTTAAACAACAACTACAAGGTCCATTTAGAACTCACTTTAGCTTTGAACATACTTATAATTTGACTTGGGAATATCCATCAGCAGTGTACTATTTGTAGGATGTAATTCTGATTCAATCTACACAGATCATTATTGACACCTGAGAATACTTCAAAGATATGTAAAATTGGGCCTGTAGAGGTTAAATGAATCAAAAAGACTATCATTAAATATAATCAAATGACATGATTCAGTAAAGTCCTTAAACATAAGGAAAAATATAGCTCAAACTATTTGCCTTGTATACTGCAGCTACAATAATTTTAAACAATATGTAAATATTTCCTTTCAGTCCTAAATTAAGGCTTTATATTAGAACACATCATTAAGAATCAGGAAGTTCATGACCTTGCCAAATAATAGCAAAAATATAACAGATATGCATATGTGCTTTTTTGTATATTTGTTTCATCTGCTGGAGAAGATCTACAGTTTTAATCAGATTCTCAAAGGTAACCATGAGCTCTGACATGTTTCTTTTCATGGCCATAAATGGAAGATTTTCTCATGGCAATCATTATTTCTAGAATACAGTTGAGAATTAAATCCCAAGAAATATCTAATTGGAAAATATTTTTACTTTTCTAGATTACTAAAAAGTTTACCATATTTCTCCAACCCTAACATATATGTTAAATCACAATTTAAAAAGGATGCACATAGGAATATTTAACTTTTTCTTCATGTATTCTTTCTTAAATGTTTTTTATTTTTCAATTATAGTTGGCATACAATATTATATTAGTTTCAAGTGTATGACATAGTGATTAGAAATTTATATATCTTATAAAGAGATCAACCTGATAAATCTATTATCCTTCTGACACTGTATATAATTATTACAATATTATTCACTATTTTCCTTATGTTATACTTTACATCCCTATGACTGTTTTGTAACTACCAATTTGTACTTCTTAATCACCTCTTCTTTTTCACTTGCCCATCCCAACCCCATCTCTTCTGGTAACCCTCAAAATCTTTTCTGTATCTATGAGTTTCTTTATGTATTATCTATTTATTTTATTCTTTAGAGTCTATGTGTAACTAAATTATATGACATTTGTATTTTTCTATCTGACTTACTCCATTAGGCACAAAATCCTTTAGGTTCATCCATGTTGTTGCAGATGGCAATATTTCATTTATTTATTTATTTATGGCTAAGTAATATTCCGTTGTATACATGTACCACCTCTTCTTATCCATTCATCCATTCATGGATGCCCAGGTTACCATCATAGCCTGTCTATTGTAAATAATGCTGCAGTGCCCATATAGATGCACATGTCCCTTCAAAGTAGTATTTCGGGATTCTTTGGGTAAATATCCAGAAGTGGGATTACTGGGTCCTTTTTCTCTTGTTATAACCTTTGTTTTCAAGTTTATTTTGTCTGGTATAAGAATTTATAACTTAGATTTTTTTTTTTATTTTCATGAGATATCTTTTCCCATCCCCTTACTTTTAGTCTGTATGTGTATTTTGATCTACATTGAGTCTCTTGAGAGAGCACATTTATGTAAGGGCCTTGTTTTTTCATCCATTCAGCCATCCTATCTCTCGATTGGAGCATTTAATCCATTTACATTTAAAGTAATTGTTGCTAGATATGTACTTATTACCATTTTGTTATTCATATTTTTTGATACTGATATTTTTCTTCTTCTTAAAGAAAATCCTCTAACTTTTCCTGTAAGACTGGCTTGGTGGTGATGAACTTCTTTAGCTTCTTTCCTGGGAAGTTCTTTATCTGTTCTTTGATTCTAAATGACAGTTTTGCTGGGTAAAGTAGTATTGGTTGTAGGTGCTAGCTTATCATCATTTTGGATATATCACGACAATCCCTTCTGGCCTTGTCGGGAGCCATTTTGAGGAAAACAAGACTGTTTGTTAAGCAGGATGTTTTTGTGAAGTTGGCCAGCTGTGCAGTCTGCTGACTCAGGAGGACCTGCACCTGGTGTGGGGGCGGGAAACGGAATGTTACAGAGTTTCCGTGATTGGTTGTTATTTAGAGGTGTTTTGCTTCTTATGCACTTAGTAGGGTATAAGTATGCGTTGCAAAATAAACTCCGAGCTGCTGCAGTATTGACTGTGAGCTCTCCCGAATCTATCTCTTGTCTCTGTCTTTTCTTTAATCCTCACTCCCCATCTCGGGTTCTGTTCGACCTAGGCCAGCTGGCTCCGGCATGGACTGCAAAATTTCTGCTGAGAAATCAACTGACACTCCTTGTAGGTAACTAACTGCTTTTCTCTCTTTAACTTTGGCATTTTAATTATGATGTGTCTTGGTGCGGGCTTCTTTGTGTTTATTTTGTTTGGGACTCTGTGCTTCCTCAATTTGTATGTTTATTTCCTTCACCAGGTTAGGGAAGTCTTTCATCATTATTTTTTCAAATAGATTTTCTATTCCTTGCTCTCTCTCTTCTTATTCTGATACCCCTAAGAGGTGAATGTTGTTGTGCTTGATGTTAATTCCTTAAACTAACCTCATATTTTTGGATTTTTCTTGTTGGCGTGATTACTGTTCTGATTGGGTGTCCTCCATTAGACCATCCTCTAAATTGCTGATTCAATCTTCCACTTTATCCACTCTGTTGATTCCTTCTAATGTATTCTTCCTCTCAGATATTGTATTTTTTTTTTATTTCTGACTGATTCCCTTTTATGTTTTCCATCTTCATTTTTATTTTTTTAAATCTCTTTGTTAAAGTTCTCACCGAGTTTATCTACTCTTCCTCTAAGTTCATTGAATATCCTTATAAACAATGTTTTGAACTCTGCATCTGGTAGATTGCCTGTCTCCACTGTGTTTAGTTCTTTTTCTGAAGCTTTGTTCTGGTCCTTTATGTGCAAATGTTTCTTTGTCTCCCCATTTTGGCTGCCTCCCTGTGTCTGTTTCTGTGTATGAGGTAGACTCTAAGTCTCCAGGTCTTAGTAGATTGGCTCTATGTACTAGGTATGTTGTGGGGCTCAGTGACGCAGTCTATCCTGGCCACCTGAGCAAGGCGCTCATGGTATATTCCTTGTGTGGGTTATGTGTGCCCTCCTGTTGTAGTTGAACCTTGGTTGTTTTTGCATATCGATGAGAGGAATTGACTCTAAGGCTGATTGGTCAAGGGCCAACCCTATGGAGCAGGATTAATTTTAGCAGGGCTCTGATGCCTGCCTTGTCTGCCCTTTGGGTGTGTTCTCATCAGATGTAGCCCAGGGTGATTCTCTGGCTCTGGTGCTGGTTGAAGTAGGCCATTGGGTGTGCTGGCCCAAAGTCCTCCTGGGAGTTGTCCAACTGCAGGCCAAGTTCAATAGCACCCTGTGCAATTCCAGGCACCTGGTAAGAGTCATCAAACAATTCATAGATGGCTGACATCCATGCTGGGTTTATAGGTGCCTATAGAAGCCAAGCCAGGAATTGAGGCCAGTTGCCACTACTGTGGGATTTGAGTCTCCTGAGCAAGAGGCACTGCTCATACCAAGGCCAGATGCTGCTTCTTTAGGTTCTGTGAGTCTTTGAGAGATTTTAGGAAAGTCTGCTGCATGAGCCAAGACAGGACATCTGTATGGAATAAATCATTGGAGGAGGCTTGGGTGGACCCACAAGTTGGGGGGGGGGGGGGCGGTGTCTCAGGAATCACCAGGGCAGAGCAACCTGTGTTATCCAGGCTGCTGGAGACTCAGATACAGTGACCGCCAGTGTTTGCACACTGGGAGTGAGAAGTACTCAACGAAGGAATAATGGATACTGCCTGCACTTCTGTCAGGGAGAAAGCCACTCCTCCAGCCCTCACTCTGAATCTTGACAACTCAGTGTCTCCTCCTATGTCCCTAGCACTCCTTAAGTAGCTGCCCCAATGCTGGAGCTCAGAGCAAGTGAGTTCATCACTGAGTAAGTTCACCAGCAAGCCTCTTAAGAGGAACGTCTATGACTCCCTCAGCCTTCTGTCTCACTCAGCCACAATCCCCACTGGTTTTCACAGCCAGAGGCTGTGGGGACTTCTCTTCCTGGCATTAGAACCCCCTGGGCTGCCAAGTCCAGTGCTGAGCCAGGGCCCCTCACTCATCCGCTCATCCAGGGAAACCTCTGAGCCAAGATAACCCTCCCAATTCTCAACCTCCACACGCAGTTGTGAGACCAGCCCGTTTCACTTCTCCACCCTTCCTCTCAGTCTTGAGGGAGCAAGACTTCTGTTCAGTCAGATCTCAGGCGACTCCCAATGATGGTTGTTCTGTAGTTTCATTTTAACTTTGATGTGGTTGAGAAGAGGCAAGCACAGTGTTTACCTTCTACGCCGTCTTGACCGAGATTCTCTTCCTGTATTCCTTAGCAACTCAACTTGTGACCTACTTTACTATATGATTTATCTTTTCCCAACTTGAGACTCTATATATTTCTTCTTTACCTAGAACCCTCTATTCAACAAATATGTTTTACCTTGTTATGTGTCAGTTATCAAGGACACAGTTATGAATTAGAAACATGGTCCCTGTTTACACTGAGCATATAGCTTAGCATGCAAGACAAATATTAGACAAATACTTGCACAAATAATATTAAATACAGTTGTAACAAATATAAAGTAGAAACACAGAATTTTCTGTGAGTACATAATGAATCCTAACTAAGCAAAGGACAGAATGGTCTCAGAATATGAGAATAAGTTTAGATGAGAAAGAATTTGGCTTAATGGTTGCTATATTTAAGCTACAATAGCTTGAAAAATTGTTCAAGTTCTCACTTCCTAATGTAAAATATATTTATATTAATACAATCTGTTTCAAATTATTGTTTAATATCACCTTGTTGTTTGGTGGATCTTTTTCATGATAAATTAATTCTTCAGTGTATTTTTTTTGTTTTATCTATAATATTGGAACTTATTACTAGTGTTTGATGACATTCTACCTCTTCCAATATTAGTCTGTAAATATGCGTATCCTTTTTATTTCTTTCTTTTGAATGTAATTTATATAGTATACTATCACTGAGACTCTAGTTAGAGCATATCATTAATACTTTTCATGTGTTTGAAGTCTTTAACACTTTGATGGACTACTTCAGAATGCAAAGTTAAGCAATTATATCTAGAAATATAAAGTTTGACATTCCATATTTTTAAATATTTAAATTTATTATTTTCTGTTACTGTTCAGTGTTAAGTTAATGGAGATTGTACCGTCTTTATGAGTGCATTTCACTGCAGCAAAAGGCCATAAAATAATATTTATCCTCAAAGAACTTCACTCTGGTTACATTTTTTAAAAAATGCACCGATATCGACTTCTCTTAACAGCCCAGACCATGTGATGCAATATACCTTGGTATTGTGCATCTGTTAATGGCTTTGAAATTTTTGAATGATGCAGACAGAGGCAATTTTTAATTTTCCAGTATACAGTTTACCAAGTAATTTAGGTTAAGTGTTTGACAGTAACTACTCCATGCACAAGACCTATAAATAGAGCAAAACCATAATCTTGCAATGTATACTATTTCAAAAGAAATTTAGAAATTATTAACAAAAATAAATTCTCTGATAGAAGAAAGGTAGTGTCATTTTTCTGTAGAAACAACCAACGGATATTAGCAATTGTTAAATTTTAAATGCATGTATTTTCCATTCAAATTTTGACTTTATAATTACCTCATTTTAAAGAAAAAAATGAGATTTTAATTTTAATCTAATGAAAGAAGAATTTGAGGTGAAAAATTGCTTTGTCTTAATGCTCTATCAAATATATATCTCGCTTTAAATGAAATAGCATGGAGTTTTTCAAAGGCAGTGAACTTAAGACAGTTTAGAATTTAAAAATATACAAAATATTTTTTATTTCCCTCCTCAACTGGTTCCCAGTGTGAATTTTCAACTGTTTATAAAGTATATTGTAAAATAATTGAGTTTTTACTTATTCACATGTATTCTGTAGCTTTTATCATAGAGGATGAGGCAGTATTCTCCTCAGTATTATTGAAAAACTTGTTAGGAGATTACGCTGCAGGCTGAATGACAGGATCAAAACAATTCTTAGGTAATCGTGTTTTAAATATAGTATCTTATAGCAACTGAGACTTCCAGAATCCTTTTCTTCAAAACAAGGATAATAATTATGCTTATTTCATAGACATCAGTGTTCAATGGAAGAATTCATATAAAACAGCATGATTGACATAAAGTATGATAAATCAGTTATTCTATTATATGTTATTTTTTGTCAAGCTTTCTTTCTATTGACATTTGACCACATTCTATCTTGAGATTCATTTAATATGTTTGTATAAAGTCAAGTAAATCTCATTTTAAGCTATTATGTATGTTAAAGGTAAATTAAATATTTTAAATATATTATGTAACTATCAAATATACAAAATTATGGGAAGCTCATTACAAGAAAATAATCTTGATTTACCAAATCAAAAATATTCATTAAGCACCTGGTATGAAAATGCACTAAAATGAATACAAGAAAATTAGATGCTTTTTTTCATCAGTTAATGACCCTCACAGACGCCATTTCAAGTGCTTCTTCAAAACCTGAAAGTCCAAACAAAATAAAACCCAACTCCCAAATTCTTGTTCTTATATTTAAGGCTTTATTTTGCTTTGCTCTCTAATATACGCTTAGAAATCTCCTCCTACTCCATGGTACTCCAGCAATACTGCTGTCATTGCTTAAATGTAGCAAAGGGTGTTTCTGTCTCAAAACCGCTGCTTTTGTATCCTGTTATTCTGGAACGATGATCTCATAGTTTTTTTTTTTTCTTTAATTATAGTCTTTGTTGAACTATTTTCTATTTAAAGACTATATGTGTATACTCTTTATACATGTGTATTCATATGTATTTATATATAGTCTTATGTGTATATCATTGTGTATATATATATGCATACATACATATATACTCGTGCATGTATAAACAAATGTATATGTACACATATACACTATATACATATCTATAAATATATAATAGTATATATAACTCTTGAAAGCAGGGACTTAATTTGTTTTATGCAATGTTTTGCCTCTAAAACTCATGACAAGGATGGCAACAATTAGTCATTTCATAAAGGAAATGGTAGTACAGAAACAAAGAAGGCAGGAAGGCAGGAAGGCAGGAAGGCAGGAAGGCAGGAAGGCAGGAAGGCAGGAAGGAAGGAAGGAAGGAAGGAAGGAAGACAGAGTAGAGAAATCAAAAAGGAAGAAGATTATATTTATATACATATGTGTGTACTCACTGTTTTTTTAAATTTGTATTCTGCTTTCAACCAGAAATTCCTTTGTTTACGTTTTCTACCTTGATACTGGTTTTATGCCCCAAATCTAATGTCAATTCCTTTGAGAAGCAATTCCTAACATGCAGTATCACAAACTAAATCTTTCTGTCTGTTTCCCACCTACTGGTTTATTTATATATTTGTATTATATTTCATATGTGTGTGGATCAGGGTTCCTTCCCCTATAGAAAGTGAGTTTTTGAAGAATTAGGACCTTTCATTTTCCCTACCTCTTTCTACCTAAGAGAGCCTCTCACATTGCAAGTCAACAACTAATGATTAAAGAGACAGTGAGAATTTCAATTCTTGCTTATCTTTTTATTATAATTTAAAAAGTTATTTTCTAACTCTTTTCCTTGTGATTCTTTTGTTATTTAACAACTTCAGTGTAGAGAAGAATATAAGAGGAAATTAAAGTAAAAATCAAATAGATTTGTTATATTTATCAAGAGCTCAATTGAGCTGGAGAGAGCTAAGCTGCCAAGTATTAGAATGGTCGATTAAGATCACAAGCCAAAATTAAAGAACGATCAAACTTTTAATCACTTACGATAAGTCCTGACTAAATGTCGTGAATAGGTTCTATAACTTTACATGAAATGAGGTAGAAGGAAACCAATTTTGCTATAAGATGGCGATATAAACAAGAGTTAAGCTCCTATGGCATCTCATCCACATTATAGCAAAACTATGTTGAATGACACAAGGTTGTTGGAGGACTTGCTATCTTGTCATAAAGTAAGCAAGAGGCTAAACTGGAGACAGTATCAACCCCCTAACCTGACCCATTCCACTTTCCCCGTGGACTGATACTGGAAAGGGTAAGTGGCTCCTGAGTTTGGAGTCAGAGTGGACATATGTGTTCAAGGTTCCTCACTTGCCCCATAAGGAGATCAATGCAGACATGTCTAAAAAGGCCTTAGCCAAAGACTTCAGATAAAGAAACCTCTAAAGAAGGCCCCTGGGCTAGGAATGTAGCTATGGATAAGAACATGGCTAGCACAGGAGATCTGAGTTATTGACTGACCTCCCTCCAGAGACTGACTGTGCCCTGACTGCAGTGTGGGGAGGGTGTCTTTCCTCTGTGAAGCTGGCCAGATAAAGCCTTTGTCATAGCTTATGGCTGGTACTGAAAAACCACACAGATTTCTAGCCAGAAACTTGACTTTGAACTGCTTATTAGACACTAAGTTTAGATGTATTGTCAAATCTAAATATGTACTTTTTTCTGATAAAATTTTCAAGGTTATTTTATCTTGAAATATGGACATTTAATTTTTGTAATTATGGAAAATGCTTTCTATTTATAATCAATAAAAGGCATTATAGAATTTTGAGTGTTCGTTCATATGTGTGTTTGAGTGTGTGTGTTAATTTTTGGTTATTTCATGAGCAATAATTGTTAATATAATCAGAATTAACCTTATCTATAATTTGCATGTTCTACAAATATATTTTACTAAAATATAATATTAATTCCTGGGTCAGTCATTATAATATCTACCATAAATATCTATCATAAATAGATTTTGCTATTTATGAGCAGTATGTTCAGTATTTTTGCAAATATTAACTCACTGAATACTCATTAACAACCATCTGAAATAGGTACTGGTATTAATGACAGTTTTAGATAAGAAAAAACAAAAGTTAATAGTTATTAAGTGTTTCATTCAAGATTATTGCCTAATATTAGTTTGAGTAAGTTCTAAAGTTAATGTTAATTTGTCTGTAACACAACCACTGTAAAATAATAACTTTATTTTACAATGGCAGGGGCTACCTGCTAAAACAGAATCTGCTTAAAAATATAAAATTTTCAAATTTCACTTCAAAGCTCTGAAGTAATACAAATTTTTTCCTACCCCATCACAATAAGTAAAATAAAGTTTAGAATTAAAATTAAATCCTTCATTTCCTAGAATGTTAGATTCTGCCCCCACCAACAGAAAATGTTCTTTTTAAACAATGAAGAATACATAACCTAGTATCTTTACTTTAAGTATGATCATAGAAAATAAAATAGCCAAAAGTTTTGTGCTGTATTACAATTCCTTTTGCCACAGCATGTTGAAAAAAAAAAAAAAAAGATTTATATATGGTTACACATTTCGTATAAACGTCATAAGATAATGTTCACCTTTAGTTTTCAAACCATCGAAGTTTATATTATAAAATTGGTTTCTTTATAGTTTTTGACAAATAGTAACATTTCTTAATCTAGTAGAAACCGAAGTGTTTAGTTTTAGAAGCAATTGACAGCCTTTATTTCCCTGTCAGTCTGAGCACTAAATAGTATTCTATTATTGTCTTATTTAGCTTTTTAAAGAGAACAAACTATGCAGCCAGGTCACTTAACACCTCTTTCTTGTTGGGGAAATGATACATTTTGAAACTTGAATCATTATTTAGGGTCCTCTTTTGTTATTTTGAAATATACCATTAAAATGCACTGAGCGTTTTGAAAGATTTCCAGAAGACAATTAGTGATATTACAAGCACTACTGATAATACACCATGATCTCAAAAACAAAAACAAAACAGAAGGTTAAAGTCATAGGCAGTAAATAACATGGTCTTACCAGAAAAGTCATCCATTCATCCACTATTTCATTTGTAAAGTGTTGATGACACTATATTAGATTACTGTAATAAGATGCCATATTAACCTTCTTAAATATGGGTCCAGGAGTTTCACCAAGGGACTTCGGTAATGCGAGAATGTTTTACATTTGAGAACAGGTACACCAGTATAGCCAGCAAGCATATATTGAGCAACTATTTGTCAGAGAGACTATAAACTGTGATTATACTATAAGGTATGAGACAGAACTCAGTCTTCAGAACTCACTACCCAGTGATAGCGACAGATATGTAAACAAATTATGTAAACTACAGTATGAATAAGAGGATGATGAAGCATTTGAGAGTTTCAAGGCTAAGATAGGAAAGAAATGCCTAGAGTAGAGATCTTTTATCCAAGGTCCGATTCAGAGAGGCAAAGTCTATTTCACTTCTCTCATACTCACTGTGGTGATTAATTAATTAAATGTTAAATAAAAAATATAAAATTTAATTGTGATATGTTTGATTGAACTTCTATCCTATAGTACATAGATATCTGTCAACAAAACTGAAAAATAAAAAGGAAATATTCATCGAATTTGTCTCTAAGCACTAGGCATTATTTATATATGGTATCTGCTTACTGCCCCTTTCAATACATTTTGCCTTTTCAATTCTTATCCATAGAAACAGAAAAAAGAAAGAATTGAAATGGGATGAAATGAAGTAGAATTGAATGTGAAGCAAATATGCAAAAGATGATGATACATGTATTTACTATCACAGCCTACTGATATAAGCTTCAATTTCCTTGAAACTATATTAAAACAAAATAAAACAAAATGAAACATATACTTTTCATAATCATATTGAAGAAAATGTACTACTACCTTTTTATTAAATAGGTTTTATTTTACTTAAGTATAATATACATAAAGAAAAGGATTTTTATGTATATTATATTATTATTGGGTTAATATTATTTGAATTTTAATCAAATGTATACCTATGTGCAATCAGCTTCAATTGACCACACAAAAGTCCCCATCATACACACTTCTTGTCACTTTTTCCCGAGGGTAACCGCTATTCTCATTTTTACACTATGGACTGATCTTGGAATAATATGGCAATTATGATGTGCCTACCTCCTTCCACAGGCGTTGTGTTTGTAAGATTCATTTATTTCATGGCATTGAAAAGCTGCATTTACTTCATTTTTATTGCTGCAAAGCATTCGATTGAGTATATGACTTTTTCCAAAACATAAATTTGTCTCTATTCTCAGATCATTGTGCGAATCGTTCATGCGGGTAAGAGAGGTAGTGTAGCATAACAGCAAAGAGCAGAGATCTAGATTTGTTCTGCTACTTCCTGTCTGTGTGGTCTAGGGCAAGTTAATTAACTTTTTTAGGGGGGTAGAATGTTAAGATATCTTCCTTCTTTGAAATGGGAAGGGTAGTATCACCACATTGGTTTTAGAATAACTAATTGACATAAAAAGATGTGTTTTATTTTGTTTTGTTTTCCTATACAAATTTGGAAGAGTCTGCCAAATATAACCAGCAATATAAACTGCATTAATAGCTAAATAGAAGAATTAGGTGATGTATTCCATTAACTGGAACTTCAGCACAGACAGACAATGCAGAACTTTATTCTGAATGAAGTGAAATGTAACTGAAATACATATTTTCCTTTTTAAAAAAAATTCTTTAATTGATATTCTCCCAAATTAAATCAAAATTCTTAATCCCGTTCTCTAAAAAAAAGTATATAGAGAAATAGAAAATATTTATAAACATGTTCTTCAGTTATCTTAGTTTTCCTTTTTAATATTAATATACAAATAATATCGAATATTTTGCCGTCAACTTTTCATCATCAAAAAAGATTTAAGTACCATGCCTAGTCATAATTTCCTCCGTTCCTACCCCATGTCACCTCAATAAACCTTTTTTGTTTATCCTTATAGACCCCTAATATTCTCATATGTGCACATGTGCAATATGTATTGATAAATGTATTTCTAGTCCTTGTATTTTTTTTCTTTTCAGCAAACTATCTGGCTTGCAGAATCGTATTTGTGTCTTTGATTATGATTTAAAAATATTTACTCTACTTTAATCACAAAACCAATACCTTGTAGAAAATTTGTAGACAACACTGAAAACAAAATAATCTCTAATTAGGAAAAAGAGAAGTTGAAAAAGAGGAGGAGAAGGAGAGAGAGGAGGAACAAGTAGGGGAAAGAGAGAGGGAAGGGAGGGAAGGAGGCAGAGAAAGTGAGAGAGAGGGAGAGGGATATAGGGAAGGATGGGAAGGAGAAGGGAGAGGGAGAAAGTCAAAATGCTGTACTAAGCAGAAATCTAAAACAGCTCCCAAGATTTCTGTTCTCTGGTGTATACACACCTCCCAGTTATTATTCAGTCAAGCTTTAACTAGCTTATTCTGTGTCCTATGAAAGATTTTGCAGGTATAATTAGATTCATGGTAATTTGTTATGAAAAAATTTTAAAGTAACACAATTTCTGTCCAGGTACTCCTTTTTTATTAAAAATTTTTTAAAAAGATCAAAATATATTTATATGTAAAAGCAAAGCTCTTAATCCAGATCTCTCTCCTTACATAATGACTGATTTCTAGACAACGTCCAACAAAAACAACGCACACACTTCACGATTATGCTTTAAATAAAAGATACTCTATAGAAAATATTTTACAGCTTATTTCTTATTAAATTATAACTATATCTGGGAGGTAAGTGTATAGCCGAAATAGAGAGCAACTTTATTCTTTGTAATATATTCATCATATAGCATTTTACATGTTTTTGTGCTCTATTTAACCAGTTCTTTACTATGAACTCTGTGTTTGATTCCGAATTTGTACTAATGCAAAAAACATGCAAATACAAACTATATTTCCTTGCAATAATTTAATTTATTGAATTTAATTATCTTTTTATATATGATTACTGATAATTTGAAAATATTTTATTATAAAATTATTTGTATCCTTTGTATATTTTTCCTATTGGTGGTTATCATTTTCTATTCATTTTATATATATTCATTCTATATATTTTAAGATTAATTTATGTAAAATTAATAAATTTGTCATCAAGTATGTTCATTTTAGAATTTTATAAATATTGTTAAAAATTGTCTTCCATGGAATATCCACAATTTATACTTATTTTAACATTACATGAAGACATGTTTTCCTTGTCTTCTTCAGTGGTAGATATATAAATGATGTCTTTTCTATTTTTAACCTTTTGAATGTATTCCTTATTCATTTTTTAAGTTATTGACATAGATATTTAAGAAATTTTTGACTTATATCAGCTGATTTTCTAATGTGATGGCATATGAAGCATCAATTTTATTAGTTCTGGTATTTTTCAGTTGGTTTTCTTGAATTTCCTAAGCATTTAGCATACCATCTTTAATGATTACTTTTTAACATCTATAATTTAAAAAATTGTCCTGTCTTACTACATTAGCAGTAATAATAGACATATATATATTTTTTTTTACGTGAGAACACTTGTTTTACCATTATACAATGCTTTCTGAAAGTTTCCGGTGTACATAATGAAAAGGTTGAGTAGTTGGTACGTATGCTTATTTCATTTAAAATTCAAGCATGCTGTTAAATTTTCTCAAACATTTGAGAGCTGTTTCCATCTTATGTTTCTTTTTCATTTAATTTATAGAGTAGATTAAATGAACAGCTTCCTTGATGATGAATAGTTTTGTGTGCATTTATATGTCATTGATTATAATTATTAATTCATATATGGTTTGATTCATATGCTAAAATTTATTTTAAAATTTTAACTAATATTCATGAATGAGATTGCTTTCCAAGTGTTATTTTTTATTTTATTATTTTGGAATATGTGTTGGATTAGCTTTATTGAATAAGTTTGGTGTCTTTTATGCAGTTATTATCATGGTTTTAAGCATGCTTTGTAGACTTCACCTCATAAGTGTTGGCACATGATTTTTTTAAATAGCAGACATTGACCATATTTTGCATTTATTACATATAAATTTTCTACTGATTTGTAGATTAATTTTTAAAATTGATATTCATCTCAGAAAGAATTTAATTCACTTGATTGTTCATCTATTTTGCTATAAAATTCCAGATACATAGCAGTATACATTTTAAAAATATTCTTTGTTTGTAGTTAGCTCCAAGTTGGACTTAATGTTGCTTAAGCTAAAGAGTTCTGAATCCTTGGGGATTATCTAGTCATTGTGTCATTTTACAGAAGAGTAAATACGGGATCAAAGTGACAAAGCGCAATTTTGATAGAGTTAGATCTCCTTTATTTCTAATGTTGCTTATAGAGCTAGAAGAATGATTATAAAGTCAACATACTAGCCTGTTATGTAATTGAGGAAACTCAGGAACAAATAGGTGACATAGCAAATGCTTTCGAACTTGTGTTCTTTTCCCCTTAACTTTACTTACAAAGCTAAAAAGGTTCTGTGTTAGTATCTTATGTTGTAAAAATATCATCTTTGTTTCAATGATGTAGGCATTAAAATATGTTGATAAAATAAGCAGATTTTAAAGTTGCTGGTGCCTGGGATCTACTTTAGATTAATTTAATCAGAAATTTGGTAAATTGGCCCAGGAATTACTATAAAAATACTCTAGGCATAAAACTTTTTGTTATGCAGCTAAGGTTGCAGGTAGTGAATCTAGTAAGAAATGGATGACATATCAACTTAAAGTAAGATTCTTTTTAAAATCTTGCAGATTTAAACCCAAAATTCTGAAATTCAGGGGAAATTCTGAATTTCCTGAAATCCAGGGGAAATTCTGAATTTCCCGAAATCCAGTTGGAAGAACTTGAAGTTAGTTTTATTATTGATGATAATATTTTATGATTTACTCTAATAAACACTTACTGAACATTCATTATATGCAAGGAACTGTGATTAAGAATACCTCCAGGGAACTTTTTGTTTGTTTGTTGGGAGTCAGAAAAGACTCCAGGGAATATGTATGAGTCTGGGTCCCAAAGGGAAAGATATGGCACTGTCAACTGGATAACTGAATAGAATTTAATAAAACAACTGTTTATCATGATGTGGGTAACGTTTAGGGAAACCAACAAGGCAAGGTGCAGTATCTTAGAGTAGCCTAAGGCTGACTAGTAACATGGGGAACCATCAGTTTTCTTAGCCTTGATGGGCCAGTCAGACTAGTTGTACTAGAAGAGCTACCTGACAAAAGCAGTGAACTTCTGGAGAAGAATGCAGCCAGTCCCACAGGGAACCATATAGTTCTAAGCTGCAATAATTCTAGTTGGGTTCCTGTCTCATGGAGCCAAGAAACTTAAGTAATATAGAAACTAATACTGGGGGTGAAGAGATACGAGAGGCAAAAGCTACATTTTGAGAATGGCTAAATGGAGGTGGGAAGTGATGAGGAGCCTCTAATTCTGACTTGGAAAACTGGTAATCTAATAGTTCAACTGCTGCTTCAGTTTCTTGGGACATGTCTGTGGTTTTATGATTATTTTACATTGAAGCACTGGAGTCCCAGGGTGGGAATTTGTCTTCAGGATATATTTTGTTTGATTTTCAACAGGTCTTCAGGCCCTGAGGGGGAAGGGTTTGGATGTCTTTTGGCAGAGTATCGTGCACTTTTCACTTAGATATTATTCTGTCTGCTACCTTTATCTTTAAACTGTCCAATTCAATGATTGTATGCATGAGCTCTTCGGGGCTGCAGTTATTTGCTGTTTTGATCTGTGATCTCTTAGAAGATGAAAAATTCAAATAGGAAATAAATTAATGAGAAATTCTGACTATTACAAAAATCTCAAAGGACTGTACATGGTACTACGAAGATGATACCAGGTGTGATGAGTATTACTTATAGCAAGAGATTTTATAAGTTTATATTTGAAAATGTGTTGAGATTTTCTAGGCTGATTGGGAGGTTGAAATAGGGTAATATAAACAAAGAAACATGAAAATTCTTCTAGTGCAGGATTTCTCAGTGTTGTCTATGGACCCCTGATGAGTCTCTGAGATCTTTTCAGGGCATTTGTGTGGTCAGAACAATGATGTTCCACTATATTGAGTTTTGCACTGATAATGAAATGGTGGGAAATACCACTGATACTTCTGCACAAATCAAAGACAAGTCACCAAATCGAATTAGTGGGCATTGTATTCTTCACTGTCACTCACTTGCAGAAAGTAAAAATGCTTGTTTCACTTAAGAATTGCCTTTGTACAGAAATAAAAATTTTAAATTTTATTATATAGTGATGCTTCTGTACCTGTGTTTTTATTATTCTGTGTGGTAAACTGGGACTATTCATGAAACCCTTCTGTTGAGACTACTGTGCTTGTGTTGAGGAAGAGCATTTACATGACCTTTTCTGTCAGTGGAACTAGCTACATTTTTTATCGAACATCATTTTTATTTATAAGTAACAATATGGTTAAAATGAGGTAGAAGTGGTTGGTGGGGAACAGTTCACAGATGATCTTTAAGTTACATTAAATATGATGTTCTTTCACAAAGGAACAAATAGTGGCCATTTAAGGAATTGGACATACCTGGATAGAATTACAAAAAATAATTTGCCAATTTCACTTGAAATTATTTCACGCTTAAAATTAGGCCTCAATAATAATCTCAAATCCAACTATATTTCTCTATTGAATTTACTTCCTCACTCCATCAGCTCAAATATCTTATATCATTTGATGCTCTCCTATGTTTCCCACATATTGAAACTGGTAATCTCACTTGTACCTCAACTCACTAAAAAGCAGTTCATCTGATAGCAACTTCTTTATAGTATTAAGAATATAATAATAGGTCTTTAGAAACTATCTCTATAATCTTTCATAGATGAGGAAGCTATGGGTTTAATTGCTTACATTTTTTATTTACAGATTTAAAAGCCAGATCTACTGTCTAT
Source organism: Rousettus aegyptiacus (assembly GCF_014176215.1). Taxonomy (NCBI): domain Eukaryota; kingdom Metazoa; phylum Chordata; class Mammalia; order Chiroptera; family Pteropodidae; genus Rousettus; species Rousettus aegyptiacus. The sequence continues at coordinate 32,264,329 of NW_023416286.1, forward strand.
TAGCTTGACAATATTTATGCCTAATATATTTATTTAAAAATTATGTTTTATTCCAATCATATTTTAACTCATAATTAACAATAATATTCATAGCCAAGCATTGAAAACTAGGAAAAATATATTATCACTGTATTTTCAAAATCAATTCTGAGGCTAAGGTGTTTTTCTGTTCTTTGGAACAATTTTAACTTAGATGTCATTCCTAGCTTAGAGCTCTTTTGAGCACTTAGATGCAGAGAACACCTGACTAGGCCACTTAAAAAAAGAAGTAAAAAAAAAAAAAAGTCACCATTAATGGAGACATTTTCCCACACCAGAATTCTAGAGGGTCACATGATATTTCAGTGAATAACTAGAGAAAACTACTTTCAATCTTGCATGCATATCAAAATAAATTTCTTCTTTGCCATATTATTATTCTCCTCTCTGGTAACCACTAGTCCATTGTCCATGTCCATGAGTCTCTGTTTGTTAGTCCATGTTCGTTTTTTGCTTTTAGGTTTATATCTCACATATAAGTGATATCATGTGATTTAAACTTCTTCTGTCTGGCTTATTTCACTTAGTATGATTATTTCAAGCTCCATCCGTGTTGTTGCAAATGGCAGTATTTCATCTCTTTTTATGGCTGAGTAATATTCCATTATATATATGTACTACAGCTCCTTTAGCCAATTATCTATCCTAGGATACTTCAGTTGCTTCCATGTCCTGGCCACTGTGAATAATGCTGCTATGAACATCGATATGCAAATGTCTTTTTTTGAATATGAGTTTTCAAGTCTGTGGGGGTAAATACCCAGTAGAGGGATTGCTGGATCATATGGTAGATCAATTCTTAGTTTATTAAAGAATCTCCATACTGTTTTTCATAGTGCCTGTACCTATTTGCAGTCCCAATAGCAGTGTATGAGGGTTCCTATTTCTCCACATCCTCTCCAACATTTAGTAATACTTGTCTTGTTGATTATAGTTATTCTAACAGGTGTGAGGTGGTATCTCATTGTGCTTTTGATTTGCATTTTCCTAATAGCTAGCGATGTTGACATTTTTTTATGTATTTATTGGCCATTTGTATGTCCTCTAGGGAGAAGTGTCTGTTCAGGTCCTCTGCCCATTTTTTGATTGGATTGTTTTTGTCGTTATTGAGTCTTATGAGTTCTTTGTATACTTTGGGTATTAGGACCTTATCAGAGGCATTGCTTGCAAATTTTCCCATTTGGATGGTTGTCTCTTTACCTTGTTGATGGTTTCTTTTGCTGTGCAGAAACTTTTTAGTTCGATGTACTTCCATTCATTTATTTTTGCTTTTACTTCCCTTGTCTTTGAGGTCAAATTCATAAATTCTTCTTTAAGTCCAATGTCCTTGAGTTTAGTTCCTTTGTTTTCTTCTCTGCATTTTATTGTTTCAGGTCTTATATTCAGGTCCCTAATCCATTTTGATTTAATTTTGGTGTGTGGTGGTAGACAGCAGACTAGTTTCATTCTTTTGCAGGTGGCCATCCCTGTGCCTCTGAGATGAAGCCCACATGATCGTGGTGTATAATCTTTTTCATATGTTGCTATATTCAGTTCACTAGTATCTTATTTAGGATTTTTGCATCTGTGTTCATGAGAGAGTTTAGTCTGTAGTTTTCTTTTTTTGTGTTATATTTACCAGGTTTTAGTATCAAGGAAATATTGGCCTCATCAAATGAGTTGGGAAGTATTGCCTCTTCTTCGGTTTTTTTGGAAGAGTTTGAGAATATATATGAAATCTTCTTTGAATGTTTGGTAGAATTCACTGGTGAAGCCATCTGGTCCTGGACTTTGACTTTTTGGTAGGTTTTTGATGATTATTTCAATTTCCATACTGCTGATTAGTTGATTTAGATTTTCCAGTTCTTCTTGATTCAGTCTAGGAAGGCGGTATTTTCCTAAATATTGGTCCATTTCTTCTAGGTTATTAAATTTGGTGTTATGTACTTTTTCATTGTATTCTCGTACGATACTTTGTATTTCTGCAGTGTTTGTCATAATTTCCCCTCTTTCATCCCTGATGTTGTTTATTTGTGTCCTTTCTTTTGTTTTTCTTTAGTGAGTCTAGCCAGGGGTTTGTCAATTTTATTAACCTTCTCAAAACACCAGCTCTTTGTTGCCTTTATTTTTTGTTTTGTTTTTTGTTGTCGTTGTTTTCAATTTCATCTATTTCTGCTTTAATTTTGATGATTTCTTTCCTTCTGCTGACATTAGGCCTCGTTTGTTCTTCCTTTTATAGTTTTTTAAGATGAAGCATTAGGTTGTTTACTTGGGCTTGTTCTTGTTTTTGGAGGTAGTCCTGTAATGATATGAACTTTCCTCTTATGACCTCTTTTGCTGTGTCCCAAAAGTTTTAATATGTTATACTATCATTATCATTCATTTCCATGTATCTCTTGATCTCTCTTCTTATTTCGTCTCTGACCCAGTTATTCTTCAGTAGCATGCTGTTTAATCTCCATGTATTCACAGTTCTTCCTGATTTCTTTCTGCAATTGATCTCTAGTTTCAAAGTATTATGATCAGAGAATATGGTTGGTATAATTTCAACCCTCTTATATTTGTTGAAGCTATCTCTGTATCTCAGTATGTAGTCGATTCTTGAGAATGTTCCATGTGCACTAGAGAAGAATGAATAAGCAGCTGTTTGGGGATAGAAGGCTCTGTAAATGTCAGTTATGTTCAGCTGGTCTAATGTATCATTTAAGGATGTTATTTCCTTATTGATTTTCTGTTTGGTTGATCTGTCCATATCTGACAGTGGATAATCTAAGGAATGAGCTGGAGATTGGAATGAGTCCCCTACTATGATAGTGTTTTGTTCTGTTTGTCCCTCTCATTCTGTTAGTAATTGATTTATATATTTCAGAGCTCCCTGATTGGGAACATAAATATTAATAAGTATTATGTCTTCTTGGTGCATGATTCCCTTTATCATTGTGAAGTGCCTCTCAGAATCTTTCTTTACCTTTTTATTTTGAACGTCTATTTTGCCTAATATTAGTACCATTACTCCTGCTTTACTCTGAATGCCATTTGCTTAAAATATAATTTTCTATCCTTTCACTATGAGTCTATATTTGTCTTTGGAGCTGACATGTATCGCCTGAGGGCAGCGTATGGTTGGCTTTTGTATTTTGATCCATTCTGCAATTCAGTGCTTTTTTTATTGGTGAGTTCAGTCCATTTACATTTAGGGTTATTATTGAAATATGAGGTCTTCTTATAGAATTTTATCTTTTGCTTTCTGGTAGCTTGGTGTTTCCATTATTTCCTTGTCCTTGTGTTTCTGTTTTCTTTATTTTGATTGGCTTTTGTGGGTTTTTTCTCTGGACCTTCTTGTTTTATATGTTACATACTTCAGTTCTGAATTGTTGGTGTGTGGTTACCATTTACAAATATATAAAGGAGATATATATATATATATATATATATATATATATATATACACACACAGTCGTCCCTTTTCTTCTGTTCATGCCTTATCTCCATTCTCTTTTGCAAATTGGAATCTTTGAATCCTCCCCTTTTCAGTCATTGTTATCTCAATTTGTTCCTAATGTATGTGGAACATTCATTACTATTTTGCTATAGCAAATCTGTTATTTTAAGTTTATAATGCCCTGTTCCTAGTAAGTGTTGTACTCTGCTTTTATCAGCCTACTAGTTACCTTACTTCTAATTATGCATTTTTTTTTAAATCATTTTGTTTTAGGTGAGTTGACCCCTTTTAGAATTTCCTACAGTGCAGGCCTCGTAGTGGAGAAGTCCCTCAATTTTTGTATGTCATATCTAAAGGAGAGCTTAGGTGGATACATTATTCTAGGCTGGTAGTTCCTTTCCTTTAATAGTTTCAATATTTGGTTCTATTCCTTTCTGGCTTAAGGTCTGTGCTGAGAAGTCCAACAAGAATATTATGAGTTTTCCTTTTTAGGTTACTGTCTTTTCCCTGGCTGCCCTGAGAATTTTGTCTTTGTTGTTGATTTTGGTAATTAATACAATAAATGGGTCATGGTGAAAACCTTTTGGGGTTGAGATAATTGGGTGTTCTATTAACTTCTTGAATTCTAAGCTCCAGCTCATTCCTTAGATTTGGGAAATTCTCATCAACTATTTGTCTGAAAATGTTTTCTAGTCCTTGCTCCTTTTCCCCACTTTTGAAAATGCCCATTATTTTTATTTTTCCTCTCTTGATGGTGTCAGCTAGTTCTTGTATTTCTCTTTTATTATTTTTCATTCTTCAATTTCTCTATTCTTCCTTCTGATTTATTTCTAGATTTCTGTCTTCGATATTCACTGATCCTTTCTTCCATTTGGTCGACCCTATTTCCCAAGTGTGTTATTTTATTTTTCATCTCTCGCAGTGTGTTCTTTATCTCCAGAAGGTGTATTTGATTCTTTTTGAGGATTTCAATTTACTTGCTAAAGGACTGGTTCTGCTCATCTAGTTGTTTTTTCAATTCCTGAAATTGTTGACATGATTTGTTTCGGACCTCAATGAATTTTTTCAGAAGTACCATCTTGAATTCTCTGTCATTTAAATTGCACATTTCTATGTCTGTAAGCTTATTATCTGGAGATTATTCTCTATCTTTCTGAGCTGCCTTGTCACCTTGGTTGTTCATGGTGTTTAATGGACTATTTTTCTGCCTGAGCATAACTGGAAGTGGGTTCTGCCTTCCCCTACCCTCCCCGCCCCCGGAAAGAAGATTTATTATATAGTGGTCCCTAGCCTGTTGCAAAGAAGGTATTTTCTTTTGGTTTCCAGTAGGTGGCGTCTAAACCTCTTGGATCTCTACTTTCTATAAAGTCTTAGTAAAGTCTTTTTTTCCTTTTTGATGTTTAATCACCCTCACTACCTTCAGTCTCAGTTCTTGTGCGTGTTAGCGACGGTTTCATTAGTGTTTGTTCAAACTCCCCTTGGGCTCTGTAGTGATTGGTGTCAGAGGGTGTGGGGGGAAGGGCCCTTTGGGTTGGAGGGTGTGGGCTGCGGCTCAACTTTGGTTTTGCAACAGAGGCTGGTAAAAATCAGCTTTTGTTTTTCTGCTATCCCTGCTTTTCTGCTGTCCCCGTTTTTTGGCCTACTGCCATGATGACTGGTCACTGCCGCAGGCCATGTGGAGCTCAAGCACTCCCAGGCAGGGCTGTTCAGGGAAGTCACCCACTTTTCCCCCTCTCCCTCCTCCTACAGGGAGCTCTGGCTACAAGAGGCAGCTTCTTTTTTTCTCTTAATCCACCACCAGACACCCAAGGCTCATACCTGTGGTAACTCATATGCACAGATTCCACACTCAGACGTGCTGGTGTGCAGTTTGGGTGTTTTTATTGTTTTAGATGTTCAGCTTATTGTTGTTTCAAGGGGAGATATCTGGGGACATCTCTCTGCCATGTTTAAACACTTTGCCATGTTTAATCCAATCTCTCCTTTGCCATATTATTGATCATAATTTCTAACTGTCTTAAAATTATTTGAAGATTTTATTCTTCTCATCTAATAATTTTCCTTACTGAAATGCTTTGGCTAACCCTGAAAACATTCCTCTAATGTTTCTTCAAGAAAATATATACAGTCGTCAAATACCATGCCCATTTTATGTCTAGATAAATGACAAAAACACAAACAGATGGATATAGGTTTATCATAGAGGGTCTAAGAAAAACATTTATAAGGGAATTTGAGTTCAGAGATTGGATCAAACATCTCCATTATGCTATACATCCATTCATAGAGATGAACACAGAATTGAAAGAAGCTCCTTATATCTTTTTTCCACATAAAACCTAAATGATCACATTGCCTGTGTGCATCATGAATTCATAATTGTATACATCTTGATACCTTAGCTAGAGTAATGCATATATGCTGCATTATATTTTTGTATTGAAGATGTTTATTTAATTCTGCAATTTAACACAAAGCTTAAATTTTACAACTCATCGAAGCAGTGAACAAATCTCTAGAAGTAGTCATTTACTATAGGGGACATCAAAAGGGCTTTTTTCTTCTTAGGTTTTTGTCTTTGCATTCTTTAGTCTTTGCTTTTCCCCTTCTTTAAAAAACTTTCCTTTTGTCTCTAAAAAAAAGAAGATGTTTATATACTATATGTAAATATTTAAAATATCCTACCTTTGGTGTTACTTTTTTTCAATTCTTCATTTTCTATGCACTTGAAGCCTCCATAAACAGAAATAATTCAGAATCTCTCAATTTCAGAGTTCCAGGTTGAGAAATGCACAAGGAAAAATTCGTAGGCCCATTTATACTACTGAAAATCTACCGGGCTTATCAGAAATTCATGTAATTAGGGAAGTCACTGCAGATAAGATCAGTAAGCCAGTTTCGAGATTAAAAATGTTTAGTTTATTTTCCATAATGATGTTATTCATTCAAGAATAATTGATAGATGAAAGATATGAAACTAGTGAAAATTCACTTTAATAGTAAATTTTCACTTTGAGACAAAAATAATGGAAAAATAGAAAATAATATACATTTAATTAGATTCATTGAATCTGAAAAGGAAAAGATGTAGTGGGGGAAAAAAAGGAAAGCCCAATTAGATTAAAAATGTTAAAACTTAAACTTAGTCTATAAAATAACTAAACAACCAGTTACACTTATCTGCATTTGAAAGCAGCTTTCCTAGTTGAGAAAGAGTGTGTGTGTGTGTGTGTGTGTGTGTGTGTGTGTGTATGTTTTGCAATGTCGTAAAGATGGGGATAGATTTAAAGTTATGGCGACAGTAGTTGTTTGATTAATGGCAAAGAAATCTAAGTACAAAGTGATTGTTTTTCATTTTAAATTACTGTTTCATAGACTAACTCTTGCCCAATTTTTGTTCTACCATATGTTCTGTTTATCAGCTCTATTTTCCCAATTTCTCTTTCCAGCTCTAGTAAGTTGCAAAAAATGGGCACCTATTTAACTTCTTTCCTAAGTATACCCTTTACAATGTGACTTTTCAGTTCCTCTCATTGAGAGGTGGAACCTAATACTCTTCCCCTGAAATGTGGTATATCGTCGTGATTTTCTTTGTACAATAGACAGTAGCAGAAATGGTGGTGTTTTTATTATAAGCCTCATTTGCTTCATCTCTGGACCTGTAGCCTCCTGGGCTAGCTTGCTGTGGAGTGGGGGATTATGCAGACCAGAGCCATGGCATCTCAGCTGATGCAGGTGAGGCTCCAAAAATTTACGAGAGATGAAATCAGATTCACTAACGCTAATCACAGCTCATCTGCCTCCGAAAACAGATGAATGAGAAAATACACCTTCAATGAGAAAACCACAAAGTTGAACCTAGCTGAAGTTGGCAATCTACAGAATCATAAACTAAATAATTTGTTAGCCGTTGAATTTTGAGGTGCCGTGTAATGCATTAACAACTAACTTTCACCAAAACCCATTTTGAAATGCATTGATTCAAATGCAGGAATGTTCTGCAAAACAATTTTAATTTGTAAATCTGGTAATCTTTTCATAATATTTCAAGACAGATAGATGAGATAGATACAATCAGAAAATCTGCAAATTACCTCATTTTCCTTGTATTATTATTTTTAGCATTTTAATATTTAAATAATGTTTATGTTTACAAAAAGTTCTTATTATAGGGTGAAGCATAAAAGTATTTCATTACTTTTGATATAAACCAGTTCTTATTTTATACAAATTATTAAGTGAATCAAATATTATTTTTCATGAATATTGAACAATTTATATTTCTTCAGCATATTTATCATAAAATTATTGTTATATAATTTCCTTTGGCTTAGTTGTAAGTAGAATTTACAAATAAATGGTATAAATTAAATAAAGCTACATTAAAAATTCAACTGTTGAAAATTGGTGTAAACATTGTACAATTATTAAATAATTAACTTCAATAATGTATCTTTTGCTCTAAGAGAAAAAAATACAATATAATTAACTAAAATATAACCTTAGATGTTAACTATTAATTCATTGATTTGTGCTATCTTGGAAAACCTAAAATATGACAATATAAACTTTCACAACTGAGTGAAATGGCTCTTCTGAAAACTTGAATTTTCCCTGCACTTATTTCGGTAACATGGATTTTGTGTAGAAGTCACATTAAGTTTTTTATGTCATATAAAATATTGCATTTTAAATTTTTACTGAGAAATTGTCATTATAGTATGTAGATACATTAGTACTAGATTGCATGAATACTTATTATATATACACAGAGTTTTTCTATGCAATTTTTAAAAAGAATGTGATATATGATACTTACAATACATTATCTTTAAAATTGAATAGAAACACTAAATGTCATACAGTTTCTATAAAAATAATATAATTTGGTTTTATGTTCATAAATCATCTCTGTTGTTGAATATGTAGAAATGTAATGGAACCAAATAACATGGAGATACATTTCCTTATGTTTCAACTTATGACAAAATTCCTGATTCTAGATTCTTTTTTGAGTAGAGAGATTTTGTGGTATATCCTCTTTGTATTACTGTCTACTTTTTCAAAAAGTTTCATGATTATATTATGCCTATCAGTTTGTGAAATGTTTAATGTCAAAAGATGGTGCTTGATTTACCAAGAAGAGGGAAATTGTACATAGAATTGAAATTCATGGATGCTTGTGTTTCAACCCAAACTTTATGGAAATTGTGGCAGTTTTGAAAATAAACTTTATTTGCTATAAGACAAAATGTATTATCATTTTTACGTGAACATGTTTTTAATTTCTGTATGTAATTTTTGAAAATTATTATTTTATTACATTATATGAATAAACAAAGATATAAAGATAAAGGTGATAAAGTGATAATGACAGAGAAATATTCCAAAGACTTGTTTTAATTTGAACAAAACTGGAAAATTTATATCAGTCAACATTATTGATAAGATGTCTTAATTTATTATCAGAGCAGTGACTATTAGATTTCTTATTTTGGTTGTAAGGTATATATTAATAAAATATGGGAAAGTATATTTAAAATAAATGTGATCAAGAGCATTTTCTCTAATATGTGCAAAATAAGATGATGTTCTTTGTTCTTAAATTAAGATATAACTAATATACCATTATATTAGTTTGAAATGTACAACATAATGATTTGGTATGTGTATATATTGAAAAATGGTTGACATGGTAACTTTAATTAACATCCATCACCATACACAGTGACAGATTTCTTTTCTTGTGATGAGAACTTTATTCTCTTAGCAACTTTCAAATATGCAATACAGTATGGTTAACTATACTCACCATATCCTGTGTTAAATCCCCAGAACTTATTCATCTTATAATTGGAAGTTTTACATTTTAAACATCTTTACCATATTATCCACCCGTCCCACCCTACCCCACCTCTTGCCTCAGGCAACTACCAATCTGTTTTCTGCATCTGTGAGTTGGGTGGGGTTTTGTTTTTGTTTTTGCTTTTGTTTTATATTCCACATATAGGGGAGATCAGTGTTTGTCTTTCTCTGTCTGACTTGTTTCAGTCAGCATAATGCCTTCAGGTTTTATCTATGTTGTTGCAAATGCCAGGACTTTCATCACTTTTATGTACAAATTATATATGTATATATATTCACATATATATGTCACAACTTTTTAAACATTCATATTTACAAATGTTATATCCTCTTGTTGCATTGATCCCTTTATCATGGTATAATGACATTTTTGTATCTTATAGTCTTTGTCTTAAGATGTTGACATTCTTGATGATTGCAATAATTAAATAAAATTAAGTATAATTAACAAAATAATTGATTATTGTAGTTAATAAAACATTCTATGATGTATGAAAACATTTTTGCTAGTTCCAGAATTTATTATTAATTATTTTTTAATGTCAATTATGTTCCAGGCACATATTTGTTGGTTTGCAATCTCAGGAGTTACCCAGGTGAAATTTGAAACTGGCTCCTGTACATGGAGAGCAGGGAGAGATGGAAGAATGAGGCAGATCACTCCACAATAGTAAGTAAAAGTTTTAGTAAACTGAGGGAACTGACACAGGAAACTTGTCTTGGGGGACCGCAAGATGAGATTTTCATACTTACCAGCCAGAATCTTAAAAGTTTCTATAGAGGCCTTAAAGGAATTTAATCACATATCCAGTCCAAGTGGTCTCAACAATACGTTTCTTCCTCGAGGCTGTATCCTTGAAACAGCTGCTAGTATGGTCATAGTGGTGAAATGTAGAATCCAATACATGAGAGAGGGAAAGGAGTCTCTGAATCCCTGGGCCTAGCTTGTGGGACGACTGACTACCAGGTCTTCTTGATGTCCTCCTCCAACACTATTGGGGGTGGGGAATACACACACACACACACACACACACACACACACAAATACGCATACATATATATATACACACATATTTATATAAAATCTATATAAAATGTAATTATAGAACATTACATAATTACACATTTTTTCTTTAAAAATTCTAAACTAGGGTTAGAGTTAAATTGATAGCTGAAAGGTACCAGAGTAATCATCTAGTCTAATCATGTCATTTCACAGAATAAATTAAGGTAATTTAATGTAATAATAGAATCATTATCTAAGATTCTGTGTCGACATTAGATATAGGTACAACTGTTAGTTGTAGGGAAAAAATCTATTAACTGATTTTATTTATAAATTCTTCATTAACTGCATGAATATTTTCACATTTAAGTTTGAATGTTATGTTTAAGCATGTATGTTTGCTGGTTTTTAACCTTTAGATACAAATATAATTAATACATATGTAAGCCAATAAATAAAACACAGAGTTTGAAATAAGGCACGTTTTCTCTGAAACCAAAATGAACTCATCTACAATAAATATGTACTGTCTAAAAAGACATCATGAAAAGTTAAACATTTTAAAAGGTTGCTGTATATGAGGGGAATAGTGTTAGTTGGTTAAAAAAGAAGCAAAGCCAATAAATAAATTTATTATGCTATTAATACAATGCTGAACATAAATAAGGCACTAACATATAAACAGTTTTAAGTAGCATACTTATTTTGATAGTCAAACATCCAGTTTAGTCAAATGATAGTGGAACGCATATTTGACATTTTTTCTTACATAATTGGTCAAATGTATTGGTTTTCTTAATATTTTAAAAAGAGTACAGGAGAATGGATCCGAATAATTTTGGAATGTGAAGTTTCCCTTTGTGGTTAACAGTTGAGAGACATATATGTTATCTGGTTCTATAAGCCAATATTTTTAGCTCTCTGAGATGGTTGGTCTTATGCTGTGTCTATTGACTGTGATGATTGATTCCTTAAATCAACTTATTTGTTTTGAACAACAAAGATATTAAAAGGCAGTAGACAAAAGATCTAAGTCCTTGCTCTTAGGAAGACTGTATTTAAATAAGAGATGCAAACTATTAATAAGTATATCAATCGTAAATTTTAATTTAATGATACATATTATGCAAACAATGCATAGTGAAAGAAAGTGCCAAGGTGGTGCTATTTTCGATGTGATAACCTCTCCAAAGATGTGAATTTCGGGTAGAGACCTGGGTGAAGGGATGAAGTGAACCATGCAAATTTCTCAATAGAGGAGACTGCGTGGAGAGCATGAGAGTGCAGATGTTTCAGGAAGGAACACACTCCAAAGTGCCTGGAGAAGACAGGTCAGCAAGGAATGTAGGTCAGAGCAGGGTCATTAGATCATGTAGAATCTTAAAGCCAAGAAAATGGTTTTTGAATTTTCTTCTGAGAATGATTGGAAGATATAGGAGGAACTGACAATGTGACAGTTATATTACACAATTATATAAATGACCTGCCCTCTCCATATAAAATGAATAGAATAAAATAGAATAGAAATGAATAGAATAGAAATGAATAGAATAGAAATGAATAGAATAGAATAGAATAGAATAGAATAGAATAGAATAGAATAGAATAGAATAGAATGGATTAGAATGGGATAACAATGGAAACAATTTAGACAGTTAAAAGGCTGTTGAAATGGGTTGATATGACAGATTATGATGATGATGTAGCGTATGGTGCAAGCAGTAAATGTATTGTTTTGTTGAAAAAATAAAAGTACCAAAATGATTATAAGGATTTTGAGCTGAGAAACTAGATAAATGTGTTTCAATTCATAGAGGTGTTTAATACTACAAAAGATGGAGATTAGAAGGTGAATATCAGACTTTGTATACGTGAAGTTAGAGATGTCTTTTGGAAATCATAAAGGGAGAGAAGGGTATGTGAATTTTTAATTCAACAGTAAGCTCACAATAAGATAAAAATCTAGCAGTCATAATAGTGCATATAAAATTTAATAGCTTAATTAGATGTAATCAACATATAATAGACAGCACGTAGTTGAAATGTTCAATTTGATATGTTTTGATATATGTATAAAAAGTTTCCGCATGGCACATTGTAATTCTTTCCTTTCACCAAACATCTTTTAATACAAAGGGCAGAGATCCCCTTACCTCCCCTCAAAAGAATTATTTGGCCCAAATGTCAATAATGCTGAGATTGAGAAATTGTGGTCTACATCAAGCGATACTATACTACTTCATACAAGTATTAGAATCTTACCAGAGTATATTTTCTTTTCCTTTCCTTTGCTTTGGCACAGTGCTTTCATAAATTTCAATTTATGTATGACATAAAACCTGCTTTATAAATACTATCATGTTTGCTTTAAACATTCACTTATATTTAAAGATCTATAAATAATAAGGAACACTTCTTTAAGACTAGTCTAGCCACCTGTTTTCACTAATCCTTATTCTTTTGTTTATGTTTAGATATCTCTGGCCACTTTCGAAAATATTTATAACTTATTTCAGCAATATCATTATGATGTATCACAATATTGTGTTTGTTTTCTGTTTATCTTGCTTATAGGCATTTTTTTTTTTTTCACCTCTTGGTTCAGGTTTAACCATATTTGGGAAGAGTTTGGCCATTATACTGAAATACTGCTTTCTGTCTCTGTCTCGTGCCAATAATTCTAGGACCTCAACTACATGTATGGTACAATGCTTGATATAATCTTAAAATCACTGTAACTTTGCTTTTAAAAAAATCTTTATTTTCTCTATGCTAAAGTTTTAATAGTTTCTATTGCTAAATCTGCAAGTACACTGATTTATTCTGTCTTATCTATAATAGCTATCAATCTTATTCAGTGAGATTTTCATTTCAGATATTGTCAATTTTATCTCTAAAATTCTAATATGGTTATTTTATTAAAAAACATAATTCTACATTGTGAGGAACATGTTGACTATTAGATAATATTAAATTATCTATAATAGATTTTTTAAATTCCTTGTTTGATAATTGATTATCTCTGTCTTTTCTGAGTGTGATAGTATTGGCCACTTTTTTTAGCTTTGTAAAGAAGGCTTAGATTAACCATTACTCTACAGTATATTTACTTTTACAACTAAGTTATACTTAGTTGTTAATGCTCTCTACTGAATGCTCTAGTTGGATAACATGAGCTCTCAACCCTGGCAAGTCACATCAGGAGTATATCTCCCTCAAAAGCGAGACACAAGTTCCTGCTCCTTGAATTAGCATTCTTTAAGAAATGATCTCCTTCAAGAGACGAATGGATAAACTGACTATACCACGAAATACTATTCGGTAATAAAAAAAAATGAGCTATTGAGTCATGTAACAAATACATCTTAAGTGATTTTGTTGGGTAAAACAAACAAGATTCAAAGACTACTTATTGTATTCAATTCAAATGAAATTCTAGAAACTGCGAAACTAAAGGATAGAACACAGAAAGTGATTGCTAGTGGTTAAAGTAGCTTGGAATGGTTGGCTACAAAGGGGGATACTGGAGATATTTTAAGGTAATGAAACTTTTGTGTGTGATACCACTGTGGTGGAAACATTAGACAATGACTTTTTCAACATCTACAGGACCGTATATGACTAAGGTGAGATTTCATGCATGCAAATTAAAATACAAGATGATTTAGAAAATTGGAGGATTCAAAGATGAACTGAAGACTGTGACAAGTGAACCTGAAACTATTAGAAATTTAAGATTAACCTCACTGAAATTGCAGGGGGAAAATGCAAGCTGACCTAAATAACTTTACAAAACTATTTTAACTAGGAACTCTAGATTTGAGTAGAAGCTAAAGATTTTTAAAGAAACAAAACAAAAAACTGTATTTAAACAGTTTTGTTGTTTGTGATTTTGTTTTTTAAAATAATGTGGATTTCTATATTAATAATCTATCCGTATTGTTAGGTTGAAAACAAGCAAATATATGGTAGAAAATAGAAATCAGGTTTCTCATTCTCAGAGAAAGAAATTACAAACCACTAGACAAAAGACTAAAATGAACCTTGTACTGAATTAGACTTGGAGACTTTAGTATGAATTTGTATTTATACACACACACACACACACACACACACACACACACACACACACAGATGGAAACAGACGGACAGAGATAAGTGCATATACAAACAATTACACATATATGTGTATGTATACATCTATCTCTGTCACCCTGTCCCTGTATGTGTATAAAGCTAGCTCTGTATATTGAGTCCCTAGATACAGTGAGATCTTTATAATAATGTGCATGAACAAAGCCCAGATTCTGGTTTCTCTGCATGATTCTCTTTAAAAGGAACCAGGGATCCTTTGAGAAATGGCTTATGCTAGAACGGAGACAGGAAAAATACAAGATGAGCCTGGAATATCGTGTAATATTATAAAATAAGGGAGTGTTCAAAAAATGGGAAAATAGTAACTTATAATGGATAAATTGATAAACACTACCTTAAACAAGTGACAAGGGTAAACTTCTGCAGTATTAAGACATTTTGATATCAACCCTTTTAATATCTGACAGAACGTAGTGAGACAGGCACTTTACTTCTGATATTTTTTCTCAAAATCCATAACCCATTGTAATAATGGGAAAAAACAGACTTACTCAAATTGATGGACTTTCTACAACTTTTCAAAACTCTCAAGTCATGAAAACAAATAAACAACAAAAAAAAGACTGAAAAAAAAAAAAAAAAACACCTGTCACTGAAAAGTAGAGACAGGGTACATGGCAACTAAATGCAATGTGACATCTCTGACTGGATTCTGAGAGAGGAAAAAAAGACAATAGAGAAACTAAAGAGGTCCACATAAGATCTTAAGTTTAGTTAGTGCTAATACATTAACATTAATTTTTAGTTTTGACCAATGTACTGTGGTATGCAAGGTACTAATATTAGGGGATATTGGGTGAATTATATTTTCTGTAAAGCTAAAACTACTCTAAAATAAATACTCATTTTATTATTTAAAAAAGGAGAAAAAACTTTAGGAACCCGATAGTTATGGACCATTAAGGATTCAGATGAAAATGTGAAATGAAAATATATATGACTGCACCAGAACTCAATCTCATCAATATGCTGGCAGATATAGTGGAAGGAAATATAAAGGGTGCTATAAGAAAGAAGTGAAGATTAGCATCTTAAGTCTCATGACAGTTTAAGAAACATTACTCTACAGCTATGTTTTATGTGAATTAATTTTTTTTACAGTCTTTCTCCCCAACCCCATGATCTTTATTTGAAGCTTCCCTTTATTTTCAGGTGGGAATATAACAATTAAAATCATCCTTAATAACACAGTGCCTGACGCAAAATTTGTGGTTTCCCTGCATTGAGGTAAGAGTTTTACATTTAGGCAAATGATCAGTGGAAAAGTGTAGTTGGCTACACTAAATGGATTTGTCCTTCCACAACTACTCACTATACTTCCCCACCCCAGGAGTTAGATAATGGACTGTGTTGGCCAGACTCCCTTATCATTTCTTCTATTTGACTTCAGCTAGAAAGTAAGAAGGCAGGAGCAGAGTAAATTGTAATTGATAATGGCTGTATCCTGCATAGAAGGCTCCTGTTGGGGAGTTTTCTCCTACAAGTCCAGCTTTTTGTAGCCAGCAGTTGCTCCCTGCTATGGGCTGAAGTGTGTCTTCCCAAAATCCATATGGTGAAGTCATAAAGCCCACTATTTCAGAATGTGACTTTATTTGGAGTTAGGGTCTTTAAACCGGCAATTAAGATTAAATGAAGTTATTTGGGTGGGCCCTCATCCAATATGACAGGTGTTCTTATAGGAAGGGGAGATTAAGATACAGACATGACCAGAGAAAAGGACGCATGGAGAGACAGGCAGAAGATCATTATAAGGGAAGAAAAAAAGCCTAAAAATGAAAGTCACCCTGCCGGCACCTTGATCTTGGACTTCTAACTCCCACAATCGTTAGAAAATAAATATTTGTTATTTAAGCCACCCACTCTGTGACAGTTTATTATGGCAGCCATGGTAATCTAACAGTACCGTACCTCTCTATTTTAAGCAGAATTCTCTTATTACTACTGTCGTAAACTCTGAGATGCTTCACCATCCCTTGTTGGTTTCCCTTATCCCTGAAAAATGTTATAAGCATTTTTAAACACTGAATTTTTAGTAAACTATTTGTTTTCTGCCTGGACCCTGTTGGAAGTATTACTTTATCAAAAGTAAACAAAATTAAAAATTCTTTCCGCTAGACATTCTAACTAAAATATATGCCAGTTTTCTGGATTATTAATCACAAACTGGATTTCAAATAAATGCCCTCGATGAGACATAGTTGGAGTTTGGAGATAAGTATTCCACTGATGATCATTCTCACATAATTTGTCATCTTTGAGAAATTTGAGTTTATAGTAATAAGATTAATTTATAAGTATTCCAGCGTGTATATATTTAAGTAGCTGGCCTCTTCAAATTATGAAACTCTTGAAAGAGTAAAACAACATTGCTTTGCCAACTGTGTCACCTGCATTTTAAAACTCATTTGGAGCCACCATTTTATGTCATACATAAGATAATCAGTCCTATTAATTTACATTACATCTTGTTTTTGACAAAATTAGTATTACTCACCTGGACTGTTCTTTCTATTTAAAAAAATAAATCTTACAGTCTTCTAGTGATGATAAAGATTTGTCATCACAGGATATTGTAAAGAAAATCTTCCAGAACTGTTTAAAAGTTAATTTTTAAAAAAGTGTCAAAACTGAATATGTTCATAAAATTAGTTTAGATTAAGTATCCTGTATAATCTGATGACTGTTCTAAAGTACTATTTATTTAAATGTATATATTAAAAATTAACTTGTACTACTTTTGGGGGGATTTTTTGGTATCATCAAAATATATTTTATGATATATTAACTTTAAAGAAACATAGATTATGAAGTGCTAATGTGAATTACTGATGAAGCCTGGGTGAAAAAAATTTCTTTATGCTAAAGACAAAAGAAAACTATAATTAATTTTTAATAAATAACAAATTTTGAAGCTCTTACTATTGACTTATTTAGGCAGTATATTTCTTATTTATTTATATGTATAAGAAAATTTTTTACATTTAAGATATTAGACATTTTTTTAAAAAATAACAACATTTTTTCACTTGGATCTTTCTAAATATATGGCTATGTGGACAAGATTTTGTAAAATAAAATGATTTAAGTTGATTTATATGCACAGAATATATGTTTTTCCCCATGGCTACAAATTTAGGTAAAAATACAGGCCTACTGAATCTTGCATAAATATTCCCTAATCATTGTTTTTAATTTTTGGAAAGAAAAAAAAATAGTTTTAGTCTTTTGTGAAAGTATGTCTATTAGATTGTACTTAGAATGGTACAGAACAATTTACCAAAGGAAAAATCTTTGTCTGTCAATAAGACTAAAATGGATACATTAGATTTCGGAGAATCGAAATGAAAAATTGGTTAGCTGTTTGCAGGATAAATCAATGAAGGCTCTTACATCTGCTGGAACTTAAGTGTTTGCTGATATGAAGCCAGCCTATTATTCACAAACCTTCATTCAGAAAAGTCCTGACCAGTATAAAAATCAATGTTCATAGATGCACACAAATCACCAAAGACTAGTGTTACATTATCAAAAAGGTGACTTTTTTTTCTTGTACCTCTGAAAGATTAGCAAATAAGTTCATATTCATTTTCAGTTCAAATAAATTGAATGAATTATTCTGAATATCTTAAGATGATCAACTAAAGTTAATGATATTTATATCTGCTTAGCAATCAATAGATTTCTTGATTTCTGTGTTCAAATTACAGAATCAAAAAGCTACTGACGATTAAGAGAAAAGAGTAAGAGCCAGAGCATCATCTTTCCTGAAGATTTCCATGGGGTTGGCTTTGGCAAAAATGTCAAGAATGACCAATTAGATTTCAACCTAATCTACTTTCAATTTTCTATGGTCTTTAAATCGAACTGTTTCACTTCTATAGTAGTGCTTATTCTATCACTTAGAAACAGACATATCTTAGGGAAGTTATACAAATTATCTTACATATCCTAATAAACATATATGAATAATAGCATTCACCTTGGAATGTAGGATTAAATTAATTATATGTAAAATGTGCTTAGAATGGTGTCTGAGACATAGTAAGAAATACATAATCATTAGTCATCAGCATTACCTTTACCATCATTGTCAGAAGAGTAATTTGATTAGCAGGAATAAATTACAGACATCTACTTTGCCTCAAGAATTCAAAAGACTACTCTGAAATGTATTCAAAGTAATGTGTTAGCTTATTAACAAGTAGCATACTCAAAATTTGATTTCTAAGTGATCTAAGCACTGATGTTTGACTCTCCCCCTTAGTGAAATCATTAGAAATGCCCTAGAGGATTCTCTAGATTCCAGCTAATTTTCTCTTTGGACCTAAGTTATCAGTATCCTTATTAACAGTGATTTTTAAGATTGATCACCTTACCCATCAAGATAACTTTTGCTGTTGTCTGCTGGTTCAGCTAAACCTTATCTTCCTATTAAAGGAATCAATATGTGTATAGCAATGAAATATTTCTCACTTAAAGAGCAAAAATTCTAAGTAGATGATCCCAGTAGGCCAGGTGGGGGAGAAAAAAAAAATTTCCAGTGAATCATTAGTTGTAATGTCTCTTGTTTTTGTTTTTCTCTCTTATTTTGTTTTTATTTATTTATTGTAACTCTTCTAAAGAAGAGGAAATACCATGTGCCTTGCTAGGTCATACCTACAGTTTGTCAACTAACCTCTAAATATATTATCGCTTGACTTTTTTACTAAAATTTTGATATGTCATTTCATATTATAAAGACTAATACTATTGTTCTGATGTGATAAGCAGTATCATAAACTTAATGAAGGAGGCGTTTCTTTTTTAAGTATTTGTCATACTAATAGAAACACCTCTGAAGATTCTGAGAGAGAAATTAGGATAATATTAATAAGTATACCACGAAAATTGGTCTAATCCAGGACCATCTCAGACCAATCTAAATTTGAATTCATCCCACTAATGAATGCCATGGACCTCAACCCATCATATTAAATAAATCATTGTACAGTGTATTATTTGCATAAAATAATTGCCACAATAGGGTTTCTCATGGTGTTATATATGACATTAAGCAAGCCCAAGTATGCTTGGACTGACAGCAAATAGAAGAAAGAAGTCCACATCAAAAATAACTATTTCTTTCAAATAAGATAATATTATGACTACTTCAAACATTTATCAACCTGTTTTGATGTGTCTGCTTGATTTGAGAGAGCACAACAATTTGAACATCTAGTAATCTTTCCTTGCTTTATTTTTATCCAAGGGCAAATGGTCAGATCAGTATACCAAATGTGGTTTTTGTGGCTTTAAAGGTCACTATAAAGAAGCGTGTCTCTTCATTTATTTTGAAAATGTTTCTTGTGCATACCCTAGAACACTAGACCAACAGAAATTTTACTAAAATGGCAAACATCTATCTGTATGGACTTAATCTCCTAGTTTGTGCCCCAAATAATTCTCAACATGTATTACACCTCATATCTTATATTCTAAGTCTAATCAGCAGGGAGATATAAGTAATTTATGCCATAATACCCTATGGGATGTTAGACAGTTAAGGCCCTTTTATTCTAATTTGTGTCATAGAGCTAAAGGGTGACTGAAACCCAATGTGGTAGAATAAATGTATACTGTTACCTCGGCTTCTGGTATTCACTAACTATTGGAATGAGAGAGAAAAAAACCCCACACTTGACATTTTAATTGTTGTTAATCAAAAATTGATTTGCCCCAGTGAGGACAGGTTATATGTTAGGTAAAATCTCTGAATTCAAAATTGCCTCTTAATAAAACTCGTGTTACACCACAGTTTTTCTCCCCAAACCATTTAACTTGAAGGTAAACATAGAATCATATTTTATGTTTTTTGATGGTGACACTAATCTCTGTGAATCTCCCAAGTGAAGTAGTGTAGACTTTGGTTTATTATTTTGGGAGAAAGTTGTTTCAGTTTGGCCCCTCATGCTTAAATGATCATATAAGGATTAGAGCTGATGTGAGAATCCTGCCAAATGCTATTACAAAAATGTTTGAAAATCCGGAAAGCAATTTCAGGTAGGAGTAAAAGACTCACTGAAAAAAAATAACATATATATTGTTTGACAAAGTATGCTTCACTCCAAATAGTGGACCACAGAGGTGTTCAGTTTGCATCAATTTCATGCTGAGCTCAAAGCCAGATTCAAATATTTCCTGTGATGTTACAATCTAGAAATTTTGTTTTTTTACTATTACTATTACTCTGAGAAAAATAGTACAATTGCATTTCAGGAAGTCTAGGAACAAGATTTATGGAACATGTCTATAAAATTTTATGAAATACATTTCAGACTTTGCTGTCCTGGGAATCCTAAGATTCCAATTGAAATCAGAAAGCCTGTTTAACTGAAGAATCTCTCTACAGGGAACAATTAATCTACAACCACTTTTCAAGGACCATGATGATCCCTTTGGGTCCATTCAGAGAGCATTGTTTGAGGTAAGTGAATATCTTACATCTGATAAATCTACTCAAAATTTTTATTTCTATGTATTCTTAAAATCTACTCACTACATTATAATTAGGAATTTCTGGCATCTCAAATTTAGTTTTCATTACCTACCACTAAATCCAAATGTGGCCACTAATCAAGAAGAGTGATTATAAACACTCCCATCTGCTTGACCTAGCACAATGGGTACAGAATATCTTGAAAATGCATTCGTATTCATAAATTCAAACCAAACTAAAATTATGTTCAAACCAAATTTTGTGCAGCTTTCAGAAACCACTCACAGACATACTGATGTTATTTTAAATAATAGAATTTAGAACAATTTTGCAGTCATTCATGTAAATCTTCTGCTCCTGGGTTTGACTTCGTAATTGATCCATGAAGCATGATCTAATCTGGCTCAGTGTGGAGAAATGAAGGGCAGCAAGAGAGGCTTGAATATTTCTTTCTTCTTGCAAGGTTATTTTTTTAAGAGACGTTGTCGAAGAATCTTTAAAGAGGAGAGGAAGAGATAATTCTACTAGCAAAGAGACTCTTCATTAAGATAATTTTTATGACAATATTGTTCTATTTTCTTCAGCATCTAGACGGGGGTGTAGCATATAATAATAATAATAAAAAAGATTCGTTGAATGAATGAATGAATGAATGAATCTAAACCTTTAAATTTACCTTAGAAATATGAAAATTACACCTTCTTTATTTAAGTAGAGTTTCTGAAAGAATCATCCTTCCTCTATAGTCTTTGAAATAATTAAATAGAAATACTTAATTTTCTACTGTGGCAGTGGCAGTTTATTCTCCAGGTCTTTAACTCATGTATCCATTCAATGCAAAATGACTGTTGAGCTAATGGGGTACAGTATTTATTTATTTCTGGTTGAGCTATATGTAAGTTTTGAACATAATTAATTAAAGCTATCATGAAAAAAATTAAGAGAAAAAATGTGGCACACACTGAATGAATTCTGTAAGTGGTTGGGTTAAAAAAATACATAGAAATCAATGATCTTATATAGAAGAAAACATCGGTTAGCTAATAAGACCCACATATATCAACTAATTGAATCATGAGTAAGCTCATCTGATTCGAACTAATCTTTACATGGGCTTATTCAGTACATGCTTAGATGTTGTTAAATTGTTTCATTTTTTAAAGAAGATTTGAAAATTATCATATTGGTAAGAAAAGAGAATTTGAAACCTAGGCTATTTTAACCTTTAATAAAATAAACCCTTGCAGCATCTTAATGAAACCCTTAAGGAGTCAGTCACAAGCCAGAGGTTGGCAAATGTTACTAAATAACTACAAGTGTTTTTAGAGCTTAGCATAAAGCATTGAATAAATACATGAAGCATACATGAATGATTGAAGGAGGGGATAAAAGAGTGAAGCTTCACCAACAGAACTTGACAATAAGCTCCAATTACTTACAAATTAAATGACCTAATAAACAGTAAGTTGTCCTAAGGAGAGTTTTATCATCCATTATAGAATTTTAAATATTAACACATGTCTAATGATTCTCCTTATAGGTCATAAATTCTCAGTGTAATCATGAGGTAAATGGTGCCATGAGCTTTGAAGAGGTTGGCCAAATGGCATAAAACTTAGGTATGACAGTAGCAGAACTAGGACCCGGGTTTTCCCACTATGTTTTAAATATCCTTTATAGCTTTTAAAAGCAATTATTAAACAAATACTTTGAAAATAAACAAATTTTAGATAGTCACAAGTTATATTATTTCATAAAGTTTTATTTCATCTCTATTTCTATCATTGTCCTCATTACCTGTTCTTTTCTGCTTCCTTTTGTAATATTATCCATCAAAACATTAAAGTCAAAGTGCAAAGCTATATAGTAATACATCTCTCCTAAACTGATTTATAATATTGATTATATTTTAAAGTTTTCATGCGTTAAAGGATTAAAAAGTAGAACTGGAGTTTTTTCCCCTGTATTCCCAGTAATCTTATATGATGCAGTGCCACACTCGATCAGTGAATGAAGGCCTTGGCAAGAATTCATATAATGCTTTGTTAACATGTATTTTAAATGATCAACCTGAAATTATGTGCTATATGTTTTCAAGCTATTTACTTAACATTGTTTATGTTATCAGAGCAAAGTGTAGTTTCTTTACAATACAGAGGTTTGTCCAAAGAGAAAGAAGCTGGATGTAGACACCTCTGTTAAAAAGCTAATTTTCAGAAGTAGCATGAATTAATGACAAGATACCATTAAATGAGATTCTGTATTTTTCTACTGGGATCTTCTTAATACATGTAGATTAATCTTTATAATAAAATAATATCTAAAAGATTTCCAGAATTTGAGCATTAGATAAAAGTCAATAAAATGACAAATAAAAGAAATAAGGTACTATAAAACAACTTCCAAATTGTTCATACAACCCTACTTTTTTCCCCTTATAATTAGAAAACTGCATACTGCATCTATAATAGAATTACAAGTCCAAAATTAATGGAAATACATTGCCATGATTAGGCTAACTGAAATAGTAATTTCAGCCATGAGCCATATTATACACATTTTTTTAATATATGTTAAGTTGTAAAAGTATATCAGTGTTAGGAAAACAGCTGCCCATGTTAAGATTAGTCTATAACCCACAAGGAGGGCTATTATAATCAAAAGTTGAAAATGCTCTCTAATTTCTCTTTAATCTTTGCATTATATTTCTATTCTTTAATACTCCAGGGACTAATTATGTTTATTTCATAAAAGCAACTATAGCCTGTTGATGGTTTTCATAAGGACGTTCACTATGGATTTGAAATTGCTCTAGCATCATTTGCTATTGTTCCTCTATAGACCTTTTTTGAACTGTGTAAATTGTCAGCTGGCCATACTTGTGTGGGCTATTTATGAATTCTCTGTTTGGTTTCATGGATCTAAGTGATTCTGCCCCTCATTAAAAATGCAGTCGTTACTATTCTAACTATATAATAAATCATGAATCTAGAGTGATTCTTCCCACTCTATTTTTTTCAAATTGTTTTAGCAATTCTAATTCCTTTTCTCTTTTTTAAAATTTTTAAATAATATTGTGTCTGTATACAAAATATCTTCTGTGGTGTTAATAGAAAATGCATTAAACCTTTATCAATTTAGGGATATTTAACAGCTTTACTATGTTGAAGCTTCCAATCAATGAACATAGTATGATTTTCCACTTACTTAGATCTTTCTTTCAGCAGCATTATCTTGTATTTAATATATATCTTGCGTAAATTTTTTGTGAAATTTACACCCAAGTATTTCTATTTGTAAGCAATTGTGATATATTATTTGCGTTTACATATGTGTATCACTACGTATATAAATATACCTGTCTTGTATGTTGACTTTTTTATCCTGTAAACTTGATGAACCCAGTAATTAGTTCTAAGTGTATTTCTTATAGATTCCTAAATTTTTCCTATGATGGAAATTTAAACAGTATCCATGCCTAGCCCCCCTTATATTTATTTCTCTATCTATCTATCTATCTATCTATCTATCTATCTATCTATCTATCTATTGATTGATATCTTATTGCACTAGCTATGCTACAACTATTTTATCGAATAGCAAAGATGAGAATGAACAATCCTTCACTGTTTCT
Source organism: Rousettus aegyptiacus (assembly GCF_014176215.1). NCBI lineage: Eukaryota > Metazoa > Chordata > Mammalia > Chiroptera > Pteropodidae > Rousettus > Rousettus aegyptiacus. Next base: position 32,288,924 of record NW_023416286.1, read on the forward strand.
GATTTTATAAGGAGAGCATTCAATCTTATCAAGTGCAGTGGTTATTCTAGTTTGGGGTGGGGGGGTTGTACATTTTATTTATAAGTTAAGGAAATTTTCCTCTTCTCTTAGCTTCTGAGGTGTTTAATTGTGAATAGGTATTAAATTTTGTTGAATGCATATTTCCTCATAAATTTATACAATCACACAATTTTTCTTCTTTAGCTGGTTTTATAGATTGCATTGATTAATTTTCTAACATTGAACTACCCTTGCATGAAGTCTATCATGATATATAATTATTTGCAAATATTTCTGAATTCTACTTGCTAATTTTTATTTTTAAAATTTTACACTATATTAATGTTATATTAATAACATTATTGGTCCGTAGTTTCTTCCCTCCCTCCCTCCCTTCCTTCCATTCTTCCTTCCTTTTTCTTTCCTTTTCTTTCTTTCTCGCTTGCTTGCTTGCTTGCTTGCTTGTTTTCTTGCTTGCTTTCCTGCTTTCTTGCTTTGATTGGATTTTGAGTCACTGTAATACTGGCTTTATAAAATGAGTTGTGTGATGTTCCCTCTGCTTCTTTTTGTCTAGAAGAAAATCTGTAGAATTGATGTTAATTCTTCTTTAAACATTCGGCATAATTCTCTAATGAAAGCATCAAGGCCTGATGATATCTTTTTCCAGAGGTGAAACATAAATTTAATCCATTTAATATTTACAGTTATTCAAATTATTGATTTCATCTTTAATGTTGTGCTGAAGTAGTTTGTACTTTGTGAGTAGTTAGTTCATTTCATCTAAGTTGTCAAATCTATGTGTGTAATGTTGTTTGTAGTATTCCCTTATTATCCTTCTGATGTCTGCAGGTTATGTAATGGTGTTCCCTGTTTCATTCATAATAATGATTTGTCTTTTCTTTTTTTCTCCCTTATATGTCTTGCTAGAATTTTTACAATTGTATTAATCTTTACAGAGAACTGTCTTTTATTTCATTAATTTTCTCCTTAGTTTTTCTTTTTCAATTTCATTGTAGTTCCTGTTCTTATTTTTATTATTTCCTTTCTTCTGCTTCAATTTGACTTCTTTTGAACGACTGTTTCTAGTTTCTTGTGGTAAGAATTTAGCTTACTTATTTAACACCTTTCTTCCTTGCTAATGTTAGTATTCAGAGCTATAATCTCCTATATAATACTACTTTAGTTGTGTCCATATATTTTGATACATTGTATTTTTATATTCATTCATTTTAATCTAACTTTTAAACTACTTTTGATATTTCATCTTTAACCATTTATTTAGAAATTTAGTATTATCTAGAAATGTTATAATTTAATTTCCAAATGCTTGGAAAGTTTCCTGTTATCTTTCTGTTATTGATTTCCAGTTCCATTTATTATGGTCAAAAAATACATTCTGTAAAATTTCAAATCTTTTAATTTTGTTGAGGTTTATTTAATTGACAAGAAAACGGTCTATTTTGGTGTAACATTTGTGGTCATTTGAATAGCATGCTTATTCTGTTTTTGGTTGGAATATTTTATATATTCTGATTAGGAACTCTTTGATGGTGTTTTTGAGAAGATAACCATACTGATTTTCTGTCTAGTTCTATCAGTTTGAAAAGTACTATCGAACTCTCCAATTTGAATTTTGGATTTATCTCTTTATTCTTTCAGTTCTGTCAATTTTTGCTTCACATAATTTGTAGCTTTCTTTTTTTAATGCAAACATTTAGTATTGCTCTGTCTTCTTGTTTGGTTGAAGTTGAAAGTCTATGTCTCTAGCAATTTTTTTTTTTTTGCTCTGAAGTCTAATTTATAAATATTAATATAACTGCCCCTGCTCTCTTTTGATTAATGTTTCCATGGTTTATGTTTTTGTGTTCTTTTACTTTCATACTACCTGTTATTATATTTGAAATGAATTTCTTATATACGTCATCTAATAGGTTTATTTTATTAATCTATTCTGCTATTCTTTCTCTTCTAATTGATACATTCAGACCTTTTACATTTCATGCAATTTTTATATGTTAAAATTCAAATCTTATATTTTGAAAATTTTTTCCTATTTTCCCTATATTTTGTTTCTGCTTTCTTTTTCTTTCTTTCCTGGGGATTGCCTGAACAGTTTTTAAAGTTCCATTTTTGCCTATGTGTAGTGTTTTTGAGTGTCTCTTGTTATAAAATTTTAGTGGCTGCTCCAGATATGGTTAGATAGATAAAAATAGAGATATACAGATGTATGTATATGTAGAGAGAGAGAGAGAGAGAGAGAGAGAGAGAGAGAGAGAGAGAGAGAGAGAAAGAGAGAGAGAGAGATGTAGGTATAGATATAGATACATATATAGATACATACATCTATCTATACACTATATATACACACACATATATAAATGAAGAGAGAGAGAGGTAGGTATAGATATAGATACATATATAGATATATACATATATCTATACCCATCCATAGTGTTTCAGAGTATTTTTTTAGTGTCTTCTCTATAGATAGATGATGATGATAGATAGATATGATAAATAGATGACAGATGATAGATGATTGACAGATGATAGATGATGATAATGATGATGATAGATGATAGATAGATAATAGATAGACAAATATACAGGTGTATGTACATATATATCTATAGTGTTTTTTGAGTGTTTTGAGCTCTTTCCTTCACCTAAGTTTGATTTGCATATTTAACTTCAGCCTTTTACTTAAAGATTTCTCTCCACTTTATTCCAATAAATATTTTATATTACTACATTCATCTATTCATTCATTTTAAAAATAATTTCTTCAGTGAAGGCATTACATATTATTGAGGATATGGACGTGAACACTGATATCTGGATGTTTTTCATTAATGATGAAAAAGAAATAGTTACTTACACATTTGGAGGTTCTTGAAAAACCAGGTAGATTTGGACTAGATTGATAAATCCTAAATTAGTGTTTCTCAAAATTTAATGTGGGGATATTGTTAAATGCAAATTCTGATTTGTTAGATATGGTATAGGACCTGAGACATTCCATTTTTAGAAAGCCAGTCAGAATGCTACAATTTGAGTGGCAAGACTTTAGGTAAATTCAAATGAATGTATCATCTCTGAGCAATCTATGTTAGTGGTCTTTTTGTTATTTTTTGTTACATGACTACTTTAATAACAACTCTTAAAAATAATATAAGACAAGTTAAACATAAACCTTGAAAAAGTATACTCTGTATAAAAAAGGATACTTTTTTTTATAATTGTATCACCACAATTATTCTTTTTATTTTACTTTTCAGTTAGTTCCACAAAACTTGAATCGAGAATTCATTGTCTTGCTTGCTCCAAATCTATCTCTCAGAAAATGAATAATGTGACACAGTTTGATTATTCAACTAGTACTCATTCCCTTGAAGTTTTTCTCTAATATATTTTACTTAAAATTTAAAATAGATAAAGATATATTCTGATTTACTTGATGTGTATTAACTTTTTTTTAAGAATGGATGTCCAAATTATTTTGTGTACAGATAAGTTATTGAAATTCAATAGTCTTTAAGCCATACGAGTATTTATATTTTCACTTGTTTAATAACAAATTACTTTTTAGATAATTTATCATTATTTTAATAATTTATATAATATTCTTTATAATATTTAATTACATTGTAAACCTATAAGTCATCTGTATGAAGTTAAAAAAATAGCTAATTGCAGATTTCCTGATGACTTTATACCTTTAATTACAATTTAAAAATGACTAGGCTAATTAAAAGTATTAATAAAATCTATTGAATTTGTTTTTGTAGTTTGTTGATTCAAAGGAAAAAATTGTCTTTATATTAAATATCTCTGCATCTTGCTGAAGATGGAAATATACTCACTTTAATAAAAACATTTAAAGTTACTTACAAGATGCAAAAGGTATAAAAATTTAGTTTCAAAGAAGAAATTGAAATTATAATTCTTCCAAAATCTTGCATAGCATTTAATTCTCAGATAGATTATATGCTTTATCAGTTAAATTTTCTATTAAACTAGCTACTTTCAATATCAACCAGGCATCAAGGTTTACTTGTCTTTTACCTTTAGTAATTCTACTCATAATACTCCATAGGTGGTGAATTTATGAAATGCAGTTACACGGTAGTATATTTTTATATACAGACACTCAAATATTTTGCTTTAGGAACTTGATAACAAATTTAAGGGAAGTAAAAACACAAATAAATGAATGGGACTACATCAAACTAAAAAGCTTCTGCACAGCAAAATAATCGATCAACAAAACAAAAAGGAAAACAATCAAATGGGGAAAGATATTTGTAAATGTTACCACCAGTGAGGGCCTAACACCCAAAATATACAAAAAAACTCACACAATTCAAAACCAAATAAAAGAAGCAATCCAATTAAAAATATGGGCCAATGATCTGAACAGATACTTCTAAGAATAAACATGAATAAACAGATACATGAAAAGATGTTCAATCTCACTATCTATAGGGAAATGTAAGTCAAAATGAGAATCCATCTTGCATCTATTGGAATGTCTACTATCAATAAGATGAGAAATAATAAGTGTTGGGGAGGATGTAGAGAAAAGGGAACCATTGTACATTGCTGGTGGGAATGTAAACTGGTGTAGCCTCTATGGAAAGTAGTATAGAGGTTCCTCAAAAAAGTGAAGAATAGAGCTACCACATAACCCTTCAATCCCTCTTCTGGGTATTTACTCTCCAAATTGAACACTTATTGGAAAAGATATATGTACCCCAATATCTACTGAAGCATTATTCACAATAACCAAGACACAGAAAGAACCTAAATGTTCTTCGTTGGATGATTGGATAAAGAGGATGTGAAACATATATGCTCTTCAGCTATAAAAAAATGATAAAATATTGCCAATTGTGACAAAGTGGATGGATCTTAAGAGTATCATGCTAAGCAAAATGAGTCAAAAGGAAAAGGACAAAAACTATGTGATTTCACTCATACGTGGATTATAAAACAGAATACAACAAAGAAAACGAACTTAAAGAGACAGATAACGCTATGGTGGTTATCAGAGGGAAAAGAGGTGGGGAAGTATGAAGAGAGTAAAGTGGGTCAAATATACGATGAGGGAAGGAAACTAGACACTAGGTGGTGAGAATGCACTGCAATACATATATGATATAGAATTGTAGACTTGAAAGTTATGTAATTTTATTAACCAACGTTGCTCCAAAAAATATAATTAAATTAAAACTTTTAATTTCTAGTTTTGTTGACAGTATAAAACTGATACGTTAGTATGGATTTGAAATGTTAGTTTTTATTTATCTCAGTATTGCTGTAATAGTAAAAAACTATAAACAATTCAATGTCTAGTGGATGAAATTGTTCAATTAAATAATGATATCAAAACTATGCCTCAAAATAATAAAAACAACAATTATAACAATATATCTAAAATATAGTGTGAAGTGAAAAGAGAAATGTCAGTAGCGTTTTTTACATTTTGTATTGTAAAGGAATAAAATTAAAATATGCACATATTTTTACTTGATTCTATATAAGAAAAAAAAACTCTGGAAATACACACAGCAATAATGGAGCTTCTGTATGGCGAGAAACAGTAACTTGTCTCAAGGTAGGAAAAAAGGAAGTCATTTTCATCTTGCTATATAGTGTTTCAGTTTTAATAGTTTAGAAGCGTTTGAATGCATTCAGCAGTGACAAATAAAAACCATAGAAAAGTTTATTCTTTTTCTGTTTCTTACGGTCATCTTTTTATACAGTCTCTTACCCTACTGTAGTTGCATTAATAGTAGTACAACTATTTTTGATACGAATTCTACTATAGACTTTCTTATAATCTTCTACATTCTTCTATTATTTAGATTTCCGAAACTGCGTCATAGAGCAGAACTCAAGGAAAACTCCATTAATGCCTAATTATATTCCAAGACACAATAGAAGAGGCATTACTCCAGTTTACTTGGTAACCTTTCAACCATTTATTTTTATTTTTATTTTTTTAATGTATGTTACATTGTGTTCACCGACAAAGTTAAATTTCCTTCTGTCACCATAGATTTAACCCCCTTTACCCTATCTGCCTCTCCCCTCCCTACCTTGCCTCTGGTAACCACTAATCCATTATTTGTGTCAATAACAAATGTCTCTGTTTGTTTGTTATGTTTGTTTGTGGCTTTCGGTTTTATATCCCACATATAAGTGAAATCATAGGGTTCTCAACAGTTTTTGTCTGACTTATTTTACTTACCATGATAATCTCAAGATTCATCCATGTTGTTGCAAATGGCAGTATTTCGTCTTTTCTTATGGCTGAGTAATCTTCCATTGTATACATGTACCACTTGTTCTTTATCCAATCATGTACTGAAGGACAGTTTGATTGTTTCCATGTCTCAGCCCCCATGAATAACGCTGCTATTAATATCATCAGGGTGAATATATCTTTAAGGATAAATGTTTTTTAGTTTCTTAGGTAAATACCAAGAGGAAGGATTGATAGGTCATATGGTAATCTTATTAAATTTTGAGAAAACTCCATACTGTTTTCCATACAGGCTATAACAATTTACATTTCACCAGCAGTGTATGAGGGTTCCTTTGTCCCCACAACCTCTTCAGCATTTGCTATTATTTGTCCATTCTAACAGGTATGACATGGTATCTTATTGTAGTTTTGATTTGCATTTCCCTAATAGCTAGTGAAGTTGAGCATCTTTTCCTATATCTTGGGAGAAATGTCTGTTAAGGTCTTCTGCCCATTTTTTAATTGAATTGTTTTTTTTTTGTTGTTTTTTTGTTTGCTTGCTTTTTTAGTGTTGTATGAGTTAATTCTTTGTCTATTTTTAATATTAGGCTCTTATCAGAGGTGTTGTTTGCAAGTATCTTCTTCCATTTGAATAGTTGTCTCTTTGTCTTGTTGATGGTTTCTTTCACTATGCAGAAGCTTTTTACTTTGATATAGTCTCATTTATTTATTTTGCTTTTACTTCCCTTGATTTTTGAGGTCAAATTCATAAAATTTTCTCTAAATCAAGGTCCATGAGTTTAGTATCTATATTTTCTTCTGTGCAATTTATTTTTTCAGGTCCATATTTAGGTCTTTAATTAAATGAAATTGAGGGGGAGATGGCAATAGAAAAAAATTAATGCAACAAAGAGCTAGTTCTTTGAGAATGTTAATAAAATTGACAAACTCCTGGCTAGATTCACTAAAGAAAAAAGAAAAAGGACACAAATAAAGAAAATCATAAATAAAAGAGAAGTCACGATAGATACCACTAAAATACAATGTACAATACAAGAATACAATGAAAGATTATATGCCACAAAATTCAATAACCTATAAGAAATGGACAAGTTCTTATAAATATACAACCTTCTCAGACTGAATTAAGAACTGGAAAATCTAAATAGACTGATTAACAGTAAAAAAAATTAAAACAATCATCAAAAACCTCCAAAAAAAGTAAAAGTCTGGGACCACACGGCTTTACTAGTGAATTCTACCAAACATTCAAAGATCTTCTTCTCAAACTTTTCCAAAAAAATGAAGAAATAATACTTTGTAACTCATGAGGCCAATACTACTTTAATATCAAAACCTGGTAATAACACATAAAAAAGAAAACTATAGACCAATATCTCTGATGGACACAGATGCAAAAATTTTAAACAAAATATTAGCTAATAGAATACAACAATACATTAAAAAGATTATATATCTTGATCAAGTGGGTTTCATTTCAGTGTCACAAGAATGGTTTAGTATATGCAAATCAATTAATGTAATATACCCCATAAATAAAATAAAGGATATAAATCATATGATCATATTGATAGATTCAGAGAAAAGCTTTTGAAAAGAGACAGTATCCATTTATGATTAAAACAATAAAATTGGTATAGAAGGAGAATAGTTTAATATAATAAAGACCATATACAACAAACTCTTAGCTAACATCATACTTAATGGTGAAAAACTAAAAACTTTCCCTCTGAGATCAGGAATGGGACAAAGCTGTCTGCTGTCACCAATATTATTCAACATATTGTTGAAAGTTCTAGTTAAAGCAATCAGTCAAGATTTTCTGTGAATGTCTATTACTTAAACTAACATTAATTTTATCACAACTGGAGTGGCTACATCATGTGGAGTTTCAAAACAATAATAAACTACTTGTCGATGAAGAGATATTGAAGAGTTTGAAGAACATAATGACATAATGTGATTTACATTTTTTAAATGAATGTCTAATTGCTCCATGAAGAATATAACTTGAGGAGGCGGGGGAAGAATGGAATTGCGGTAACTGGGGACAAAGTCCCTCCAAAGAGAAAAACAATAGGAAGAATGGCCTAAATCGTTTGCTATCTGATTAAGATGACATTTATTCTCAAAATTGAGATTCAGAACATAAAAGTAGGAGCAGTTTTGATAGAGTTTAGGAAGTAAATTTTTACTGCACGAAGTTTTTTGACCTAGGACATTCAAGTTGTATTATAACAATATTTTGTTACGCTAGAGAGAAGAAAGTGATGAAGATATAAATTTGTGTATCACCACAGTTAAAAAGAATATACAAAGTATATGAATACTCTTTTTCAAATATATATTTATATATTTATTCCTAATATATTATAGAACTTAATTCTTTTAAAACAGATTTATTTTACTTTATTCTCCAATTTAACGCTAAACTCTGATCAGACTGTGTCATCAAAGTTGTAAAAACAATCATATTGTATTGTTGGTGAATTGTTGGAAGTTTAGTATAGGGTTGTATAACTGAACAATATATTAATTACATCTCAATAAAGCTGTTAAAAGATAGAATGGACACTCTAAAGTCAGACTAGAGTGACCAAATTGTTGTTTCCCAAAAAATATTTAGCTTCATCTATAAAACTGAAGCAATATTCTTCTTCGAAGTAACTATACACATAATACATTATAAAAATACTTATAGAGCACTGAGAGAAGTGCCTAGCATATTAACAGTCATTATTAGTTATCGTATATAGCTATTAATCTTTGGGTATGAGGTCCCATAATTGAAAGTATCTATAAAAAGAAAAAAACAACTTTTTAAGATAGAAATATCATACTCATATTTGAATTAGCTTTTGGCAGAGTGTAATACATAAAAGTGGTTGTTAGGGTCTGTCTCTACTTACAATTCTATTGATTATGCATCATTTTCTGAGTATCTGTACACTTAAATAAGTTTTAAGTCAAAGACTAAAGATCAGTGTTGGTAAAACACATGTGTGGGCGAATACACAGAATTCAGTAGGAAAATGCATAGGAATAACACTGTGTGGAAGTGCAGGAGCCAAAGAGTCAGCCATATTGAAAACTTTAAATTTTATTCTAAGTGCAAAAGTCATCTAAGAAGGAACAGATTATAGAGAAATGTTTTCAATGGACAAGATAATCTGTAAACACTGTTTTATTATTCAAATGGGGTAAAGAAAATGGGCCCACTCGCCAAACAATATAAATAAATCTGAGTTTATATGAGGATATTAGAAAATGTTTTATAACTGGAGGAAGCTTATTCAGAGGTTTAAAAAAAGGATTAAAGCAGATGCATATATGTGTATTGTATGTTTATTTCTGAAAAGAAAATATATTCAAATTGCTTTAGGTACATTATATGTTTTAAAGGATCTATAAAATAGACCTAAGAATTAACTAGAAGAAAAGTTAGATGATGCTTAAATTTGAGATGATGATTTAAATCGGTTTATGCAACACTTAGGCTAAACAGTGTTTGTGGCACTTTCAAAACGAGACAATCATATCAAATCTATTAAATAAGAATTTCTGGGGGTTAGTGATGGATATAAAATTTTTACTTTCAAGGGTTTTTATTTTTAAATTTTTAAAGTCATTATTTTTAAGTTTTCCAAATGATTCTTAAATAAGGCAGGCTTGAGAACTACTAATTTAAATAATTCAAATGATAGCGGGTTTATACATAAAGGTAAGTTAACAAAAGTTTGTAGAAATGGAGGCTATGTGGCTTACATTTAAACATAGTCCATGTTTTAAGATAATATTTTTATTTACTAAAAATAATGTTCCAGTCATCTGTTGATGGGCATTTAAGTGGCTTCCAAATCTTGACTATTATGAATAGCTCTGCCACAAGTGTAGGGATGCATAGAACTTTACAAATTATTGTTTGGGTTTTCTTTGGATAAATGCTCAGAAGTGCAATTGCTGGGTCAAAAGGTAAGTCCATTTTTAATTTTTTGAGGAATCTCCAGACTGTTTTCCAAAGTGGTTGTACAAATTTGCAATTCCACTAACAGTGTATGAGGGTTCCCTATTCTCCACATTCTCACCAACACTTGTTATTTCTTGATTTTTTGATAATAGCCAATCTGACAGGTGTGAGGTGATATCTCATTGTGGTTTCAATTATATTTCTTTGATGATTAGTGACCTTTTCATATGTCTGTTGGCAATCTGTATTTCCTCTTCAGAGAAATATCTATCCAAGTCTTCTGCCCATTTTTAATTAGATTGTTTTTTTTTTGTTGTTATTGAGATGTATGAGTTCTTTATATATTTTGGATATTAACCCTTTATCAGATGTATCATAAGCAAATATCTTTTCCCATTCACTAAGTTGTCTTTTCATTTTGTACAGGTTTTCTTACCTGTACAAAAAATTTTTAGTTTGATGTAGTCCCATTTGTTTATTTTTTTCTTTTATTTTCCTTGCCTGAGAAGATAGATATATTCGAAAAGAAATTCCTAGTAGCAATATCAGAGTTTACTGCCTATATTTTCTTCATATATGCAATGGAATACGACTCAGCCATTAAAAATGAAATTCTACCATTTACAACAACATAGATGGACCTAGAGGTTATTATGCTGAACAAAATAAGTCAGACAGAGAAAGATATATACTATATGATTTTACTTATATGCAGAATCTTAAGAACAGAAAGAACAAACTAATCAAAACAGACTCACAAATATAAAGGTCAATCTGGTGACAGCCAGAGGGGAGGGAATTTGAGGAGTTGGAAGAAAGGAGTGAGGGGTTAAAAAAGCACAGATTAGTAGTTGAAAATGTTCATGGGGATGGGGGGTGTGGCATATGGAATGCAGTCAAGAGTAATGTAATGGCTAGGTGTAGAGCCAGAGGGAAGTTAGAGTCATTGGGGTAACCATTTATATAAACCATATAAATATCTAACCAATGTACTCTATACTTGAAAGTAATAATAAAATAAAATAAAATGCTAAACAAGATAGTGTTTCAGAATTAGAATTACTATAAATAAATGAATAAATTGTTTTAAATCAATTAATTCAAAATATTCAGATTCAATTAAATATTATAATTTCAATTGTTATAATATAACAATAAAAACTTGAGATCATTGAAAACATCCACATCATTTGGATACTGGTAATTAAAAATTGACAAACTTTAATAAATTTACTGTTTATGGAGGAAAATGTAGCATAAAATGCATTGGGAAATGTTGAAAAATAACAAACTGGTCTGTGTTCCATCTTATTAAATATATGAAGGTTTAGTAGCCACAATTTTGTGCATATTATTGGCAAATGATAGAAACCTAATTCAAATAGCATTAACAAAAAGTAATTTTATCTTAATTACTAGTTTTCCACATAGTTCACAAGATCAAAATAATAACTCAGATTTGATCTGTTGAATTTTGGGGGGGATTTACATATCTACCTCTTATTTTTAATTTCATTTTGTCAATAAGTTCTTTGTCTAAATGATTCACGGTGTAGTTTTACAAATCAACAGAAAGGAAAATATATTCTTTCTCCCAGTGTTTATACATATATATGTATATGTATATGTACATATATATAAATTTGTTTGTTTGTTTGTTTATTTATTTGCTTAGTTACTTATTTTGCTATTACTTGGTCATTTTTCCATCCCTCAAGAAGACAAGTATAATAGAGAGGACTGAGCTGCATTCATATTATATTGTGTTTTATGTCACCATAATAAAGAGTTGGGAAAGTTTATATGCAGAACAAAAAAATACGCTACTACAGTTCACTCTACAATGATTATGAAAATAATGTAAGTATTGAGGTAACAATATTTCCATTTTATCCATAACCCACCCTGAAAAGTCAATGCTCTTTTCTTCCTTTTGAATTGTTACTATAAACAATAAGTCTGTATTTCCCCTAAAGGCTCACGCATGTTGAGTTTATTTTATATTGTGAGGTACCACAGAACTACTGATGAGTTAGTTAAATAATAGTAAATTTTCTGTTCCCTTAAATCAGTAGTTTTTAAACTTGTTTCTAATGAATTCCCAGGTATTGAGAATGCTGGTCTAGAGGTCACACTTTAAAAACTACTATCTCTGCAATCTATAAATTTTATAAATGTATTAAGAAATGTTCCATTCACATTTTTTTGTCAAATCTTATGAACACCACAGATATCAGGAAATATATAAAAATAATTTGTGATGAACAAATAGTGATAAAAATCTTATAGAAAATCAAATAGTACTCATGAAATATTCAGAATTAGATCAAGGTGCGATAAGTAATATAAAATCCAACTCAAATCAGCTTTGACGAAAACTCATTTTATTGATTCAAGTAATGAAAAGTCCAAGGATAGTGCTAGTTTCAGTCAATACTAAATCTAATGACACAAATAATGCCACCAAGGTCATAGTTCTTTCTTTTTCTGCACTTTTGTTCTGCAGGTTTTATTCTTAGGTTATAATGAGTACCTTTCCCTTGGTCAACCAACACTGATAGTTCCAGGCACTCTAGTGGTTCAACAAGTGGTGGAAGCCAGAGTCTCTCTTTCTTAACCACAGCACACAAGAAAATAAAACATTTATTTTATTTTTCCACTGGCTGTAGCAATATCTGCTAATGAGTAATGAGCTCTTCTTAGTTGTCATGCCTATCCACTGAGGCTAACAGAATGGAAAACACTGATTCACTTAGGAAATCAAAGGCTCCTCTGTTGCCACGTGTGGAGATAACTGTCCCCAAACAAAATGAATTGAGAGCCAGAGAGTTGCTTTTCCTGGAAGAAAATTGAGATGCCAATTTATCAAAAGAAGTGTGACCACAGTGTGACTAAAGATTGAAGATGAAAGGAGCAGATGTATTCCATACTAGTTAATCGATACCAATATATAATCTTTATGATTATATTATGTAATCTTATATTAGGGGACCCAACCTCTTCACCACAGACTGTTACCAGTCCGTGGCCTGTTAGGAATGTTGCCACACAGCATGAGGTAAGTGGCAGGTGAGCTACCTGAGCTCTACTTTAGATCAAGAGGCATTAGAATCATAGGAACACCGGTCCTTGCTGCCAAAAAGGTTGGGGACTACTGCTATACATGAACAAATGCATTTTAACATATTGTTAATAAATTTGACCTGCAGTTATATTCTCTTATAATTAGTTATTGTTCGAGGAGTGTCTCTCAAACTGTAATGAGTTTTAAAAATAACTTTAGACTTTTATAAGTGTGCAGATTTTTGGTTTCTATAACCAAGGATTATTATTTACAAAAAAATATAGTGATTCTTCATTTCTTCATTTTTAACAAACACCACAAGTAGGTGTCCTATTCAATCAATTTTCCTAACATACTGTGATATAATTTTTTTAGTTCAATTTTTATCTCCAAGTTTAGAAGTTTAAAGGAAAGATTCAGGTAGAATAGCATATGGTATATATGTTAAACTACTTTTATTGCAAGGGAGAGAAAACAAATTCAAATTCATATGAATGAAAGAAATAATTTTTAGGCTTAAGGGAAGAGGATTAAAGTAATTTCTGTAGGATCTGTATCTTTTCAGGCTATTTGTGGTTTCTCACTGCTTTAAACACTCTCCTCACAGCCATAAGGTGGGTATAGCCTCAGAATTTACAATCTCACAACACCAAATTCATGAAAGAGAAATAAAAAAACTGTAATTTACAAGCAACTTCAACAAATAAATTCAACATTTCATTGGCTCCTGTTAGGCAGTGTGCTTATTCCTGATCCAAATATATTTGCTAGAAGAATGAAATCAATCCAATGGCCAATTAGAGCTAGGGATATTGTCAGTTTACCCCATCTATGACAGGTTGGAATGGAAGAGACATGATATCCCATATGAAAATCAGAAGGCTGTTCTTGGAAGACTGGGGGAAAGGGATATTGTGAACGAAGTCAGCTCAAAGGAGTGTAAAATGGTATATTTATTTTTTATTGCCGCCATTAAAAATTACCACAAACTTAGTGGCTTAAATCAACACATCTTTATTATTTCATAGTTGAATAGACCAGAAGTCTGACATGAGTCTCACAGAACTAAAATGAAGGAGTTGATAGGGCTGCATTCCTTTCTAAAAGCTTTGGGACAATGGTTTTGTTTCCTTGCTCATTCAGTGGTTTGCAGACCAGTGAAGAGAAGAGTGGTGCAAGTTAGTGGTAACTTCAACCAAAACTCATGACATTTGAATTTGCCAAGAACTTTTTGACCTGGGCGATTGCTTAATCCTCAAATCTATAATTAACTCTTCTATAAAATTACTTTATAATATATAAGGGAACTTCCATCTCTGTAAGTTAGTTATGAAGCATAAGGTAAAAACTATTTGTTTAAAGAAGTGTATTTTTAAATCTATTTATATCAAAATTAATTCTTTAAAAATTGTCTATAAAAATACTTATACCTCTTTTTAGGTAATGCCTCATATCTTACAAGATAAGAAATCAAAAATAAGTAAGTTATAATCTTTGTAACCTAAGAATAAAAATATTTCCAATTCATTGTAGTTTCTTACATCTTCTTTTATAGTCTCAAAAACGAAGTATAAAGATTTTAGCATTGCATTTACTCTCAATATCTCAATTGTTTTCCCTCTGTGATCACTAAGCTGTTTCTTCTGTTTCTTTATGTCAAGATTTTATCTTCATCTACAAGAAATTTCTAATTTTTATGAAGACTAGAAAAATTGTTTATTTCATTTTAATCGAACAGACTCAAATTCTTATTATTTTTGATGTATTGTTTTCAGTCCCTTAAAAAAGTAGATATAGTTTTGCTACTGTAAAAACTTTGGCCAAATGAACAATAAACTACAGTAAAATAACAGAAGGAATCAGAGGCTTTTCACATTTAAATATACTCTTTATTCTGCACATTGAAATGGCATCTCATTTTTCAGTGAGTCCCAGAACAGCAGGCACATACAACTCCATCAAAGCATATGAATCAATAGACTAAACAAGTTACACTGTAGCAGTTTATACATCAAAACCACCTGTCTATGTCTTTGAGCAATATCATCAAATTCAATATATCCCCCAATCTACAGCTATTCCCCAGACTACTCTTTCATATTACATATTCAAACAGCTGTAAACAAATTCATAAATTGCTCTGGACTTTTGTTTTCTCTCCTCCTGAATTTTAATTGATTTGTATCACTGGATAATCCATGCAGGCTTATTATCTTGGCTTTTTCCCCTTTTTTTGGCACGAAGACGAACAAAGTGAATAAGAGCTTCAGCCCCACACTTCACTAACCACTTGTAATTTTGATGTTAGACTCCAAGTTCTTCTGTTAAACATTTAGTATGTAATTTTCTTCGATCATTGAAACACAAGGCAAAGAATTTTCTTATCCAGACCATAGTGATGCATCCTGCAATGCCAGCGAGGCACACGATGCACAGATGCTCTTAGAAAGCCTCCAGTCTATGCCAGCTAATAAAGTAGTGATTGGACAACTGACATCTGCATAAGTAGAATACACAAGAACAGTTGATTACTAAATCTCTTACTTACATGTTTTATTAAGGAAATTACCCAATTGTATTTTTGTTCCTCCTCTTTCCTCCTCCCCCTTCTCCTCCTCCTTCTCTGTCTTCTATTTTTTTTTTTTTTTTTTTTTTTTTGTGATGTGTTTTGTGGTCTTATTGAGAAAAAGGTATCATTTATGTTTGGAATATTATACTTAGAGAACAAACTTAACCAACCCAACAGTTTAACTGTATTTAAACTTTTGTTGTTAAAAATAGTTAAGTTGATTTCAGATGAGGCTTGTATTTGATACAATCCTAGATATAAAATTATAGATATTGTGTGGTGGCAAACAAGACAGAATAAAAGACATAGGAACTTGGATGAAATAACTATTAACCTGACCATGTTATGTAACTGTTGTTAACTACAGGTTGTTAAACTGCTATCTGTTGATAATAATACATACCACTCATAATTATTTTCAATGTTAAAGGAGAAACACTATAAAGTATTTAGCATAATATTCAATAAAATTGCTTTTCTGTATATCCTCAGTCTACCACATTTATTTACTCAGGTAATCAAAACAGTTGTAGTTCTTTTCTGATAAGCATTGAGTGGACAGGAATCTCAGGAAATTTGTCAGACAGGGTCACACAATTTAAAAGAGAAAAATAGCTTTGGTCATTTCTCTATTTGTGTTAGGTCAGAAATACAATATAGCCATTATGTATCATGATAAAAGTGTGAGTATAAATATGGGTTTGCCTATGACCTTAATAATTTCTATTTTGGGATTTACATTTGAAACGGAATTTCAAGGTTGTGAACAGATGATACAGGTAGTCAAAGCAAGTATAATTATATCTCCACTTTTTAAATATTTAATAAAGAAGATGATATGATAGACTGAATGTTTTTGTGTACTGTCCAAATTCATGTTAAATCCTAACCACCAGTGTGATCATAGTAGGAGGCATGGCCTTTGGAAGGTGACTAGTGATGCGATTGAGATGCATGTTATGGTAATTGAGATCCCAGAGAGCTCTGGTGCCCTTTTTCTCATATCATGTTAGGATGCAGCAGTAAGGCTGCCGTCCACAAACCACGAAGTGGCTCTCGCTAGACAATGATCTGCAAGTAACTTTTTCTTGTCCTTCCCAGTCTCCAGAACTATGAGAAATGAATATCACCTGACATCTGTCAGAATGACTAATCAATAAATCAAAGAACAACAAGTGTTGGCGAGGATGCCGAGAAAAGGGAACTCTTGTACGCTGTTTGTGGGATTCCAAATTGCTACAGCCAATATGGAAAACAGTTTGGAAGTTTCTCAAAAAATTAAAAATTGATATACCTTTTGACCCAGCAATTGCATTTCTGACTATTTATCCAAAGAAAACCAAAACAATAATTCATAAAGGTCTATGTACCCCTATATTCCTGGCAATACAATTTACAACAGCCAAGATATGGAAGCAACCTAAATGCTCATCAACAGGCGATAGGATCAAGAAGTTATGGTTCATATATACAATGGAATAGTACTCAGCCATTAAAAAAATAAATCCTACCATTTGCAATGACATTAATGGACCTAAAGGTTATTATGCTAAGTGATATAAGTCAGTCAGAGAAAGATAAATTCCATATGATGTTACTTATGTGTGTAATCTAAAGAACAACAAAAAAAACCAAATTAGTCAAAAACAGACTCACAAATATAGAAGACGATCTGGGGACAGCCAGAAGGAAGGGAATTGGGGGCTTGAAGAATGGAGCAAAGGGTTAAAGAAGTACAAATTAGTAGTTGATAGATGGTCATGGAGTTAGGGAGCATGGCATGGGGAATGCAGTTAGCATTAATGCAAAGGCTATGTGGAGAGCCAAAGGAGAGAAAGAGCAATTAGGTGGATCATTTTATAAACTATATAAATGTCTAACAAATGTACTATATACTTGAAACTAATAAAATAAAATTTTTTAAATTGCTAAAAAATATTTGTTTTTTAATACATAATGTTATGGTATTTTTGATATAGCAGCCCTAGGAGACTGAGACAGATGAGTTGCCAAAATAAAACTCCAACGGTAATTGTACTGCTTCTCTATTACTTCTGTAACAAATTGCTAAACTTAGCTGCTTAAAATAATTCAAATTAAATCATTTGTTTTGTGTTGTTATTGAGTTGTATGAGTTCTTTGTATATTTTGGATATTAGGCTTTTATCGGAGGCATTGCTTGCAGCAATCTCTCTACTGGGTGTTTACTTGAAAGACTTAAAATCTCATATCCGAAAAGGCATTTGCACAATGATGTTCATAGCAGCATTATTCACAGTGGCCAGAACATGGAAGCAAACGAAGTGTCCTATGATAGATGATTGAATAAAGAAGCTGCGGTACATATATACAATGGAATATTACTGAGCCATAAGAAGAGATGAAATACTGCCATTTGCTACAACATTGATGGACTTTGAGATAATCATCCTAAGCTAAATATGCCAGACAGACAAAGTTGAAAATTACACATTATCACTTATATGTGGGATATAAACCTAAAAGCATCAAATGAAAAAGACAAACAAACAGAGACTCATGGTCATGGACAATAGACTAGAGGGCGGGGGGAAACGAGGGAGGTAAAAGGGGGGTAAAAGGGGTCAAATATGTGGTGACAGAAAGAAATCTAACTAGGGAGGTGAACACTGTGTGTGTGTGTGTGTGTGTGTGTGTGTGTGTGTGTGTGTGTGTGTATTTATTTATTTATATATTTATGCCTTACTGTTAAAAAGTACAGCTGAAACTTATTGGATTTCATTAACCAATGTCACCAGAAAAATAAATAAATTAATTTAAAAAATAAATAAAATAAAATAGTGCAAATTAATTAACTCAAAGTTCTGGTGATCTGAAGTGTGGCACTGGTCTTACGGGTTAAAATCGCAATGCTGGCGAGACTGCTTTCTTTACCGAAGGTTCCAAGGGAGAATATATGTCCAGACTCATGCAAGTTGTTGACGAATTCATTTCTTTGCAGTAGAGGTCCCCATTTCCTTGATGGCTGTCAGCCAGTGATTAATCTTTGGTTATAAGCAGTTTAGTTCAGTCTCACACTTTCCATTAGCTCCTAGAAACCTCTCTCCAGTTCTGCATGTGGGCCCTTAGGCCATTAAGCCAACAATAGTGCCTAAAACCCCTCTCGTGCTTCAAATCCAAACTGACTTCTGCCTCGTGTTTCCATCTCCAGCTAGAAAGTTCTGTGCATTATTTATGGACTCAAGAGAATTCATTGGATTCACTCTGATAAACCAGGATAATCTTATTTTAAGGTTGGTATCCTTAACTACATATGCAACATCTCGTGTGCTAAGTAATACAACATAGTCACAGGTTCTAGGGATGAGGGTGTGTACATCTTTGGGGGGGCTCCTTAATCAGCCTATTTTAGTAACCATGTTTCAAATTGGCTTTAAATACTCCATAGTGTCGCAATAATAATATTGTTGTTACATCAAATTGTTCAAATTTAGATTCTGTCTTTTTGCCCACTGGTAAATAAAGAAGTAATGACTAACCTCTCTGAACCTCAGCTTCTTTCTTTGGGCAGAGCAGGTGAATACAGCACCTGTAGCACATAATAGATGGGAGTAAAAGAGAAAGTTTATTTGTTTTCTCACAGTACCTGGCACAGAGTAGGTACACAGAAATTTTTCTCTATTTGGCATTATTTTTCCATGAGGAAGCCATTTCTCCACATTTTTAGTTTTGGAGTAATAAACCCTTGTTAAATTCACAAATCTGTGAAATGGGTACTCTTTCTGCCCACTTTTCAGAGCTATCCTGCTAATGAAGAGCAGAGCAAAGGTTACTGATTCTAAACCTGTGCTCTTTTTATTAAACCACAATTTCACTGCCTTGAATGGAGATTAACTCAGTGATATGTCTGATTATAATCTGATTTCTGCAAATATAACTCACATGCTTCTTAACTGTAGGAAAAAATGTAATATTTCTCAACTTAGAGCTGTCTAGAAAATGACTAATAACTGCAAAATGATGAAAGAAAAAAAATACAAACAATATTATTCCCAGGAAGCCCGTCCTTCAGAGATGAAGGAGAGAGAAAGAATTTCCCAAACAAAATTTGTAGAAGTTTATCATTAGACTTGCCTTACAAAAATGCCAAGGGAGTTCTTCAGGTTGAAACAAAAGGATGCTGCTTATCATGAAAATGCATAAAAGTATAAAATTCACCTTAAGGTAAGAACATAGTCAAATTCACAGTATCTAATATAATGATGGTGAGAAAGTCACTTTTAATTCTAGTATAAATGTTAAAAGAAAAAAATATTAAAAATAATTCTAGCTTCAATAATCTGTTAAAGGAAACAACATATATAAAATGTGTAAATTATGGAAACGATAACATAAAATGTGTGGGGGGAGAAGTTAAAGTATAGTTTTTGTACAAAGTCAAAGTTATATCGTCATCTGCCTAAAACAGGCTGTTCTGCATCTCAATAGATGCAGAAGAACCATTTGACAACATTCTACATTCTTTCATAATTAAAATCCTGAACAAATTTGATGTAGACAGAGTATACCTCATCATGATAAAGCCCATATTTGATAAGCCAACAGCTAACATCATATTCAATGGTGAAAAGCTAAAAACTTTACTTCTAATATAAGGAACAAGCCATGGGTTCCTACTCACTACTTCTATTCAGTAAAGTTATAAAAGTCTTAATCAGAGCAATTACACAAGAAAAAGTAATAAAAGGCACCAAATCAAAAAAGAAGAAGTAAAATTGTAGACAATGATATTAAATATAGAAAATCCTGAGATTACACACACACGCACAGGAAAAAAAAAACAACTGATAGAACTAATAAATTCTGTAAAGTTGCAGGATCCAAAGTCAATATATCAAAATCAGTACTGCTTTTTTTTTTTTTTTTACGTTAAAAATGAGCTCTCTGAAACATAAAGAAAAAAATCCCATGTGTAACAGTATAAAAAAGTACTTAGGAATAAATTTAATCAAGGAAGTGAAATATTTATACACTGAAAACTATAAAAATTGATGAAAAAATCAAGAAAGATGCAAATAAATGGAAATATATATCTTTTTGTTCAAGGATTGATACAATGAATGTTAATATGTCCATACTGTCCCAAACAATCTACAAATTCATGAAAATCACTATAAAATCCAACTGCATTTTTTTCAGAAATAGAAAAAACAATTCTAAAATTTATGTGAAACCATAAAAGACCCTAAAACACAAAACAATCTTTAACACAAAGAGTGAAACTAAGAGTATTGTAATATCTAATTTCAAAATACACCACAAAACTATAGTAATCAAAATAGCATGGGCCTAGCATAAAATCAGACACATAGACCAATGGGACAGAAAACAGAGCTCAAAATTAAATCCATGCATTTATGGTCAATTGATATTCAACAAAGATTCAATGAACATACAGTGGAGAAAGAACAATCTCTTCGATAAATGTTTTTTGGAAGGCTGGCTTTCCAAATGCAGAAGAATGAATTTTCTGAGAGTATACATCTTAAATGTTTTCACCACATATATTAAAGGAATAACTATGTTAAGTGATGTATATGTTAATTTGATTGTGGTACCGATTTCACAACTATATGCATATTGAAACATCACATTGTATACCATAAATATGTACATTTTATATGTTAATTATACCTCCATAAATCTGGAGGAAAAAAGAAATTGGACCTTTATATTTGGAAAGTTTCTCTCCTAGACTATCTTTCTAGACCAACTTGCATCATGTAAAGCATTCTCACCAGTACAATATCATGTATCACTTAATATAACTTTATGGCAGAGATTTAAATGTACGAAAGTGGAATCTCACATACCGTAAGGTGAAAGAAGAAGACAGTGGTGCTGTCTGCCATGTTTTGCTTTCACCTATGAATGTGTCTGAGGTTCAGTACCTTTCAGGGCAAGAGCTTTTCAGGAAACTTTCCTTGCCCCACTTTTGCAAATCCATCAGCATTTCTCTATCAGAATAAGGATAGAGAAATAAGGATCCTTTTCCTCTTAGTTTTTTACATCACAAGTGGCTTTTCTCTAATTAGCTATTTTCCCCTTAAACTCGGTCCTAGGCTTGAGGATTAAATTTACTTTTTGTTAAAACATTTTATCTTACTTAGGGAGACAGGTATAATATATCAAACATTCTTTTCACTAAGTTATGATAATCAGTATAAAATTACCTGGGCTTCGTAATATGTTTTATGCTGAAACACACTCTCTATCTAAACTGTAAATATGCCAAATGGTTTTTTTTTTACTTTTCAAAACAGAACTTAAAATATTATATATATAAAATCATTTTCCTAGGAGACTTACATTTACTTTATTCTAGTATGCCTGTGGAGTTCATCACAAACAAAATGTCTTTAAAATACCAAAAAATTAGCATTGAGATATTCAGCCTAGACACTGGAGAAAGGGAAAAGAATTTTATATAATAGATACTTACTTTAATCAGCTACTTCCTCATGTAAATCTCAAAGCAGTGTATGAAATAGGTGTAACTATTTTTACAGATGACAAAATTGAAGAACCATATGACCCATTTTACACACTTATTTGAGATATTACATCTGTTGAGTGGTAGGACAAAATTGCCATCCAAGTCTGGTAAGCTCCAAAGCCACAGTGTAACTGGAATGACATATGAAACTATGCAACATAGTGATAAAGAATTCTAATTCTGGGATCAAAATAGTTTAACTTATATCCTGGCATCATCGCATAATTAAAAGTATCCTGGGAAAGGTACTTAAATCATCTATATATTTCTATAAAATGTGGACAATAGCAATGCATATCTTAAATAGTTATGAAGATTAAATGAGGTAATATAAGGTAGACTGCTTTGAACATAGCATGCCATAGTTTATGTTTAATACATGTTAACTTTTTAAGTCTCCTTTATTAAAATATTAACATTCAGAGTTAATGTATGCACTTTTACAACTAAAATTTAGTAGATGGCAGGAAGAAGGAAGAAATACCAACATTTTGATGATTTGATGTTTTTAGAAGTTTTATAATATTTCTGGAAATTGGAAATAAGATTTGAGACTTCGGGTCATTGCAGGTCAATTCTATCATCTTAAAAAAAAGCTTTAGAGAAATAAATTTGAGGAATCATATTGATAATCTCTATTCAAATCTCACACTCAAATCTTTCCTCTTCACTTCATCAAGAAATAACATCAAAATTTCTTAGGTTTCATGTTAGAATCCTGAGAATCAATCTTAATTTTTCTTTGTCTTACATTTCTCACAATCATCAGCATTCTGCCTTCAAAATACCTCTTAAGCTATCCACATTTTCTTACCTCCACTGGCAAAACACTAGTCTATGCTACTGTTACTGTGCAAGTGAACAATTCAGAAAGCTTTCTAACCATTCTTTCTACTAGATGTCTCCCGGCTCCTCTGCAGTTCTGTCTGTGTCCAGAGTATCATTTGGAAATATAACTCTAATGAAATCACAATATTTAAAATATTAAATACATTACCATTACATTGAGCATTGAGCATAAATTGCACATTTTTAATCATGATTCAACAGTAGATACAAACCTTTGGTGCTTTCTAAGAGTCTTTCAATATTGCTCATCTCTCTCTCTCTCTCTCTCTCTCTCTCTCTCTCTCTCTCTCTCTCTCTCTCTCTCTCTCTCCCCGTCTCCCACCACCTCCCAATCTCTTTTCTCTCTCTTTCTTCTATTATTGATTACTCTACCATTTTCATGACAGATTTCTTCATGCCTGCACTTGGATGAAACTGCACATCTTGAGAATTTCAGAGCATAATGTCAAAACCTGAAAATACAGGGATGTGAGTGAGATCTTTGACTAATGGGGGAAAAAATAGATAATATTTAAAGAGATTAACTCCTCTACCTTTTTTTCCACAGAACTGTTCCCAGTTTAGTTTTCTTTTCAAAACCCTCCTGAGAAAGGCTCGGTTTCTGAGAAAATACATTTACTGAGAGTCCAGCTGAGTCTCTTCTCAGCTCTTTGTGCAACATGAGCCAACAATATAAATTATTGCATTTAATTTCTTTGCATCTTTCCTTTCAGTTCACTTCTGTTTATTCTCTGATTTTGCAACACTGGCAGTGCAACTCATAAAAGTGGCAACATTTTAATCCTTACCTCAGATTCTACAATTTGTGGACATGTGCTCAGTCCACAAATTCCATAACTTCTGAAAGATGTGTTCTGGCCTGACTCCACCATATTGTCTCCTGACCTCCTGCACCTGGAACACTAGGCTGCAGACACTCTGTTTCTCTTTTGTATACTGAAATACATCAAGTCCTTCCTTGCCTCAGGCCCTAGCAAAAGTTATTCCTTTTCCTAAGATGCTCTTTCTTCACATGCTTCATTTGTCTCTTTTCTTTTTCAGAAAATCTTTAGCACACATATAAATCTGATCTTTTACTCCATTTATCTTTTAAACAAAATTCTGTTTATTTTTATATATCTTTTCACATTTTTTTTTTAGTTTATTTGCTTTGAAATTATTCTTAATCTTTACCAAACTGTAGAATTCATGACAGTAGGAACTGTCTTTTTTCTATATGTGGAGTCCGGCCCCAACTGTGGTATTAATTAGGTATAACTATTTTTTAGTTATATGAATAAATCCCTATAATTAGTGGTTTGGTCTCTAATTTACCACATGTAGAGAAAAAAATATATATTATTCCATGTCCTGAGGCAAATCATGAATAATATTAACTAGAAAAATGTACAAAACCATTCATTCACAACATTTTAGAAGATGCAAACACCATGATGATTATTGTCTTCTTTCAAATGCTTTATGATTAGAAATATTGAATGGGAGTATTGCTTTCTTAAAAGTCATATGTTCAATGGTACATGCTTAAGAAAAGCAAAGAATTTTTAAGAATTAAAAAAACTGTCTAACACTTATTAATAAGACAAAGTTAATGTCATTTTATGGATATTCACAATTGTGCTTATATCTAATCAAAATCCACTATTATTAATTACTTAAATTTATAAAACTTTTAGGTAAATATTTAGGCAAGATATAACGTGATTCTCTGTTAACTTATTCCATCTCCTTAATCATGCTTTTCTTCTGCCTTACCATTTGCTTACCTGAAAAGATAAATTTGATGGGTAATGAGATAAGGTAATATATCTAGCAATTTATCTATATAGTGGTAAGTAAGCATGAGAAATTTCAATTGAAATGATGAAGTATTTCTAAAGACTTATTACTTAAAAATACATTTCTACAAGTCAGATAAGTCAGTCTAGCCTCAGATTTAACTGAAAAATAAAATTTAAATAGGTTAATGAAGTATTCACTACTGAATAGTTGAAGAGAAAATAATGTACTTCAAAAAGGATCAAAACCAATCAGTTGTCATTCAGTTATGACATAAACAATAATTAAGTCCTAGAAAGAGCATACCACTAAGACATCCTTCTAGGAAAAAATATATATATGCACACATAAACATATATATATGTATTTACGTGTATATATATATATATATGTTTTTCAAAGATGTTCTCAAAAATAAATATGAGGAAGTGATGGTTAAAGAACTTACATTTAGTGTAGAAATTACTTAATATGTTCCTATTTCTTCCTTTTTAAAGCTCTTTTGATAAATTAAGTGACAAAAACTCAGCTCAAGCTAACTAAAGCAAAATAAAATAAAATAAAATAAAATAAAATATAAAATAAAATAAAATAATAAAAAAGAACATAAAAGGGCGAAGGGGATGGACAGATGTATAGTGGTCTCCCGTATCCATCATTTTTTTTTCTACATTTAATTACCTATGGTAAACCACAGTCCAAAAATATTAAATGGAAAATCCTAGAAATAAAAATTTATAAGTTTTAAATTGTGCCCTTTTGAGTATCATGATGAAATCTCTAGCTGTCCTGTTCTGTCTCAGCCTGGACTTAGATCATTCCTTGTCTAGCATCTCCACACTGTAGATGCTCACTGCCTGTTAGTCATTTAGTAGCCCAGAGCTCTTCTTTCCAAGGATAATTATTATCACCCTATACATTAGTGTCTCATGGAATACAGCCAGGGACATTTTATTCTAGAACTATTATTTCCAAACATTTTCTTTGTATTTTTGCAGTATTGTTGTAGGATCTGCACATGATTAGATCAGAAAATAAGAGGGAGAGTGCTTCTTAGATGTACTAAACCCTGTGATTCAAAACTTTCATTTTATCCATGTAAATGAGAAGTATAATGGGGAAGAATGATTGATACAATTCAACACAACTCTGAACTCCTTACCGATCTCTTCATTGCAAGAAAATAACCCTATGATCTCATTCTGAAAGTAACCATATGGAACTGACAAGTCAGCTGACTTTTAACATCTTTTGAAATTTCCTGGAAGCTAGTTAATCAGAGGCATGATTTCCAAATTGCTCTTATAAGCTGACTGAACAAATCTTGGGAGGTTACTTTTAGGTGTTTACTTTTAGGTGAATGAAATTTTTGTGTTATTTAAATCTCTGTATTAATATAAAATGTTAAAATGAATTAAATATTACCCCATCACTCAAGTGCTAATGATATGAATTATATTTTTGTTTTATTTATTCTAATACCAATATCTCTAGAAGTATGCAACAATTTTCTTTTGGTGGGACAATTGAGTAGGCATTTACCATAAAACATTTTTCCTTTCACTATTCAGTTTAAATGTCACTACCTTTATTATTTTAGTTCTATAGGCATGAATATTTTTTTCTTCCATTATCCTCAAAACATACTTCTATGTCAAACTGCTATCTGTGTTTACATGACTATTGATTGATCAAATAACTTAATACTTAAAGGTATTATGCAATGCATATATTAGAATATTTTTTAACACATCCTGTTGATTGAACAACATTATTGTTTGCTGTTATAGACAGTGAACTTGCCTGAGCTACCATGCAACATCATAGAATTGTTTAAACCTAACTTTACTACAGTAAATAAGTCAAAGACTAAGGGAGAGGTTTTTAGTACTACAGATTTCACTTCTACTGTTATGATGAATGAATAATATTTTTAAACACTCAGAAAAGTTCTTTCTAAAGTTTCTTCTGCCTTTCATAGGAAAAGCAAACAGCTCCAGTTCCTAGATTCCAAGAAGCACTTTCAATATTGGGAGGTAGGAGAGCAGACATGGTCATTATACTCCTAATGCATTTGCAAGCTGGTGGGTGGATGTAAGGTAAAGAAGCATTTTCCAGGTGAAACTTTGAGGACCATCCACTTTCTCCTGCAAAGTGAAGTTGTTAGAGAAAGCTTCACCGAGGTTCTTTGGCCTCGGTGAGAGCTTTTGAGGACTAGAGGTGCAGGCTGAGATCCTTGGAAGCAGCTCCTCTGAGTCTCGCAGCTCTAGACTTCCCACAACAGTGTGAGCCTCTGTTCTCTATACTATGCCCTTCACATTTGGAGTATATGACTATACTAATTTATGTATTCTTATATGAATTAATAATTATGTACTCTTACATAAATTAATAAGTATTCATATTTCTAATTGTCTGCCCAATGACACAATATTTCCTACAGTGAGAGTTAATATCTATTTATCCATCCAAGTTTAAATAAATATTTATATAATATCTGATATAATAAATATGTGAATTTGGCAAGAAGGCATATGTTGTATGTTATTAGGAAGAGGGATAGTATCAAAGCTTCACTCATAATCTTTATTCCTGAGAGAATAGTAAAGTATTTTTACTGAAATAGAAAAGATATTTTGCCAACTAAACTAAGAACCCCGGAGAGACAGGCCGTGAGAAAATTATTGAATTCTCTATGAGAAAATTAAGTATCATACTAATTGTGTAGTTCCTCTCTGGAAGGGTTAGTTCATATAATTAAAAATTATAAAGAAAATAAGTATGCAAATATATTTTAAAATGTCAGAAAAATTACCATTATATGCAAGTGATATAAAGAATGCCTGAAATTTTTAAAAGAATTAACCAAACACTTGTTGGAATGAAGTAGATCAGCAAAATGCATACATACACGAAGCATTTTGCTGATCTACTTCATACCTACCTACATAGCCAGCAAAATATTATCCAACATAATTTGGACACATTTGCTCAGAGATTTTGTTATTAAACCAAAAAGGTTAGAACTCGTTCACATCACAACATTGAGAAATTCAAGGACAACTGCATTAGGCTTGTTGATCGTGATGGCATAGGCAGTGTCCTGACCAAGATGGTCATACTGCAGGATGTGATTTCTGAACTTTCTATGGTTCCAGTCTATTTCCAAAGGCTAGTATTTTAAGCTTCCTATTGATGTGTGGACTACAAAATATCTTTCCGAAAATTCTCTTTCTGTTTAGGTTAGCCAGAGTAGTTGACTATTGGACATCGTCAAGAGCCCGAACTGATAATCAGCACCCATTCACATTAGAAGTGTGTGTGTGGGGTGGGGGGGGGGGGGAGATGGGGTGTCTTTGTGTATATTCCTGAAAAAGATGTGCCCATAAATTGCTCTTTTAATGAATTTGTTTTAAACAGAATATGCATACATACCAAGTATATCTTCCTAGTAATCAAATAACAGAACCCTATTTTTCATGATGAACTGATTTTAATATGATGTTATATTATTTTTCTAATTTCCTCATCATATTTGCATTAATTTTATGTCACATTTGATCATAACCCTTTATAAGTAATGATTTTTAAAAGTATAAAAGCAATAAGAGCATTTTCGTATTATATAAAGTTTATTTTGCAATTATTTGATATTCATACAGTATTTGGATTATGATTTATTAGTCTATTGTTATGGAGTAGGTGTTTAAAGCATACACAAACTTTGACAAAGTTTTAAGGTATATGTTTTTTCTAAAATAATATTTTATTTCTGTATCAAGGACTTCTTATATATTTTATGTAGTTCTTATTGGTTTTACGTAGTTCTGTTTCATGTAGTTCTCATATTTTCTTTAGACAATTTCCAGGATTAATCAATAAAGTGAAGAAGCAAGTTGAAGAAATAACATAAAGTGTAATAACATTTTTTTTTTTCTGACTAAAATACCATACACACATATATTTGGAGGAACATCTTCTAAAATCAACTCTAAATCTTTAGCATTATTTTGGGCAATAAGGATGGTTGCTGAGTAGACTTCAGAGTTTATCTATTGTAAAATTAGTTTTACTGTTGAAACATGAAAATAAGTAAGTTATATTAATATGTGAAAGTAACATTATTATTGTGTGTTTATTATAATTGCAATTTTAAAAATTCTTAAGTTAAAACAGTAATTTACCATGATTATCATGTCATTGATATTATTAAAGAACTGTGTACTTCTTTTCAGTGAGCATGTTATTTTTCTGAGAGCATTTACTAAATATCACTTGTAAAGAGGTTGGTTATAAGTATAAAATTACTCAATACTCTCATTCAAACATATTGGATAGTAATTATTTCAATAATTTGTAGCATTTATTTGACATAACTCCAAACACTACTATTTCCAATTGCAAATATTGATAATAAATATGAAGAAAAGTTTAAAGGTGTGTTTAAAATATATTTGACCACACCTTATCAACACAAGAAATATATTCAATTAAAAATTTAATAAATCTTTTGAAAATTATCATATCAGTTTACTAATGATATATAGTTACATAATTCAACTCTGTGAAAGAAAGGACTGCAAATCTCTGTTATTTGTTCTACTTACTACATTGATATTTAAGTTCTGTCTTAAATAAATTAACAGTATAGCAACATGCAAATGGGTAAGCATAGCTAGAAATCATTTTAGAACCTATAGAATATGGCCTAAAACAGTGGGTTTTTAAAGTACTGATAACCACTTATGCCAAATTTAAATTATGAATACTTAATGGAGATAGGGATAAATCTTTAGACACAACACCGAAAAATTTATGTCTTGCTAAAATTTTAAATATTTTGTTCAAAATTAAATGGCAATTACTTAGTTTTTTTCTTGTTTATATAGTTTTCATTCCAACAATAAACCCTCAGCCAGTGCTGGCGCAATAAACTCCTAAATGAGATTCCACAGTAAATAATTTTCAATTTCTTTTTGCCTTGCCACATTTTCTCTTATTTGTTTTAATAGTCATGTCATCTATCTATACATGGAAAGAAAGATGAACAGTAATGATTTTCTTGCAACATCTCTTAATTCTACTTAAAATAGCCTTGAAATATTCTGAGAAGTATTATTTGATGTTCGGTCTGCTCAGCATTCTGGAAGCATGATGCGGCATATGATACAGTTTTCTTTATATTTGATATAGGAGCTCTACAAAATTTATCTCTTCTTTCTAAGCATTCTAAGCTATTCAGAGAGAAGATACTTATTCTGATTTAAGGAAATTGCAGTGATGGAGATTCTCTGATACATCTTGGAAAATTATAGCAATATTGAAGAATACTGTGTTTACATGGTCCCAAATTTCATCATTTTACTTTAAGTTCTCAAATATAGTTTTTTCCTTTATGTGTTTACTAAAAGTATATGTTATCTGACCTGCTAACCATCACTTTGGTAAAGAAAAAACACTTTAGGGAGTATTGTGCAGACACAGCCTCCAATGTAATATTTCTTGGAAAGGCAGTGTCAAATTATGTTGACACATTCGACTGGTAAAGAAACAACAAATTCCTTTAAATTCAGACAATTTATTACTTACATAGACAGTGAAAGAAAGAATAGCACAGGTATCAACTCCTACTATCTCTTATCCCACAGTTGGTTCCTGAAGCAAAAAGGTCTAAATGACAGACTAGAATGGCAAAACACTCTGCTGAAGAGCTGGTTTTATGCTGTGGGTCTGCAGTTATGTAACTTAAACAGGGAAGGCAGAAAGCTTCTGACCCCGTCAGAAACCAGAAGGCAATAAGAAACTGTTTCATGACAGCCTCTATGATAAATAGGGAGGTAAATGAGAAATGGCCTAGTAGCACTTCCTTAAGCACTTCCTGTTTTCTTGTGTTCCAGGATGATCACAGGGCACTCTGCCACTGCTTAGATCAACTGTCATTAAGCCTTGCCTACATGCTCTACAAGGAGACTAATATTAATGGTTAGGAATATGCTGTTAAATTTTCTCGAAGTTCTATATGTGTGGACACACACACGCACAATCATTAGGGAAAACAATATCCAGCATCATACACTGAGGTATGAAAGTGAATAATAATTAGTTAAGTGGCTCTATGGATTTACCACTTTCTGAAATATGAGAAAAAATAAACTACTGTTTAAATGTCTCTTTAATATTAAAGGAATAATAATGAAAATATCTACCTGTTGTTTAATGCCTAGGTTTAATATAAACTTTGAAAAGCCATGGAGAAATAGAAACCTCTTAAAGCTATATACTGCTCATCGAGGCATCACATGCAGTCTGATCCTTAAGGGACTCAGAACACTTTTAACCTAGAGATTTAAGAGAAGACCCAATTATATTGTGTTAAAACTAAGTTTTGATGTTAAAATAAAATTAAAGCTTACCTGATACAGAGGATCTAAAACCTTTGATAATTCAATGAAAATTTATCAAAGAATTCAAGTGTTACTAGATTTCATACATAAGATGGTCCCTATCTTTTCATATAAGTTCATTTTTAGTTTGCATATAATGTTACATATGCATATAATGTTATTGAGAGCTATTCTTTATCTTTTGACACTTCTTTGTTGACGTTCTTATTTGCTACAGTGTTCTGTATGTTATTTTATCTTAAGCTCATGATTTGCAACTTTTTTTAAGTTATCTTTTTTAATTTTATTTTTAATACCTTTTATATTGTAGTTATATGATCACCGAAGAATCTATTATAATTTCTACCTTGAAAAGTGTGTTCAAATTTATAGTTAGTGGATAGTTTTGTGTTTGTCTGCATAGGTATGTGTGTTTTTCCAGGCAATCTTCCTCCTCATATAAAATTTCCTGTTTTTTTCTATATCTAATTTACCCATATTCCAGATGGATTTGATGATGTCTACTCTTTTTCTTTTTTATATTTGTTTTCAATATAATAGGCTGATTGCTTGGGATTTCTTACACATAAAATTGAAAACTTTGTTCCCATTGTGTTTCAACCTACTGATAAACTTTTAGTTAGTTTTGCTATAAGTTGAATTGAAACAGAATAGTTTTTAAAATAGCACAATTTTTCAGTCAATAATATAGTCTGTAACAGTAGGGGTTGTTGTTGGAATTGAAGGGGTTTAATAGTTGGTTGATATAAAATTTGACACTAATAGAAAATTTTTGCTTCTATAAGGAACTTGATTACAGTGTCAATATTATTCTTTCATGGCTGCTGTGTTTCCCCTAATAGAGGCAGGAAATTTCAATGGAAAGCCCATTAGACAAATAGAGTGAACTATATTCTATATCCATTTTGCAACTGACTGGCTGTGTTTAAATGTGCTGGCTATGTTAGAAATTTAAATCTTAGTATTTCTACTTGAAATGTAAAAATAGGTAAAATATATTGAAAAATGAAATACTAAAAAGCATGCAGAGTTTTGGGACAATTGGGAGGAACAAAGAAAAACAATTTTTTTCTTATAATTGAGTGTTATCTATAAAAGGCTGCCCATCACCATAATATTAAATTTATTTGTAGATGATTATTTTGTCTTAAAACTGTTCATAACAATCATGAAAGAGTCTTAAGTGACTTATTTAATAATAAATAATATCTGTTTTCTATATCATACTATTATAACATCATATAAATATCATTCCTATATTTCAAACAGTAACCAGTTAAGAAATATATGACACAAGTTTGAAGCGTGAAACACTACAGCTAAATTCACTTGTGATTTAATTGTTAGCTTGTTACTATCTTTTCAAAAAGTAAGGGTGAAATAAAACTCCATAATTATTTAAGGAGGCGCTAACACTCCTCATTTTTTTTAATAATAGAAAGTGGGAGAATGAAGATAAATGATTACAATGATTGACTTTTATAAACAGTTACATTTTTATTAAATTGAGAAATATGTAGATTCTTATATTTTCATTAATATTTGCCTTTTTAAGAAAAAAGAATTTTTGTTTTTTTACTCTAGAATAAAATAATTTTTCTCATATTATGAGTTATCAGTAGTATTATATTTTAAATTATTAAACTAGTCTAACATTAATCAGTATTTTCTTATGGTCAGAAAAATATGCTTACAATGAGTATAATAACTGTACTTAATTACAGAATATTTATACTAGCCATGGTGGAAAGCAGCTGGTATAATTATGAGATAACAACACCCCTGGGTGCTGAAAAGCACATGGCTACATCTGGCACAGATATTCTCTTCAGGGTTGATATTAGGTCATGGTAACTATTGTGCCCTAATGGACTATTACTACTTAAGCTTATTTATACCTTCTAAAATCTATGCAATCACAAGCCAGAATATCACTGAATTAAACACACACACACACACACACACACACACACACACACACACACACACATATATTTTGTTTAATTATATTAGAAGCCATCTAAAGTTGTTTATGGGGGAATCTGTCACTAGTAAGTAAACTTGAATCTATATGAATTGTAATTTTTTAAATGATGATTTCAATTACAATGACCTTAAAATCACTAAAATCATCTAGAATAAAAGCAGTTAACTAGGAGTTCTAGTCAAGATAATAGAGTAGGTAAACACTGTGCCTGCCACCTCTCACAACCACATCAAAATTATAACTAAACTACAAAATAGCCATCACTGGGAGTCACCTGAAGTCTAGCCAAACAGAAATTCTGCAACTGGGGACACACAGAAGAGGCCACCTCAAGGCTCGTAAATGGGGTAGATTTGAGTAACGAGCTGCTCCCATCCCCATGTGGCAGTTGAGAATCAGGAGAGATATCTCAGCTGCAGAGGTCTCCTCAGAGGAGTGAGGCATCCCAGCTCCACACCAGGGGCCTCAGCCCAGTGTTCCAGTGCCAGGAAGAGAAGTCCCCACAACCTCTGGCTGTGAAAACTAAAGGGTGGCTGAGTGAGATGCGGCAGGGGGCCCAGGAGTTGCAGACATTTCTCTTAAAGGGCCTGTGCTCAGACTTACTTGCTGACAGACTCACCTTTGCTCCAAGCTCCAGTGCTGGGGCAGTAGCTTGAGAGGTGCCAGGGACTTACAGGGAAGAAATGAATTATCAAGCTTTGGGACGAGAATTGGAGGGGTAGTTTTCTCCCAGACCGAAAGGCTGGCAGAAGCCATTGTTCCTTTGATGAGACCTCCGCTATCCAGCTTGCAGATGCAGGTGGCCACCACATCTGATTCTCCATCAACCTGGCTAATACTGGTCATCCTGCCCCGGTGATTCCTTGAGACCCTGCCCCAGCCAAATTGCAGGCCCACCCAAGCCGCTTCCAGTGAATTTTCTGTATAAACAGCCTGTCTTGGCTCATAATGTGGACTTTCCTAAAATCTCCCAAAAGTTTACAAAACCCAAGCAAGCAGCCTCAGTGTGGTCCGTATCTCTTGCTAGGCAGCCTCAAATCCAACACTAGTGGCAGTTAGCCTTGTGTTGTGGCTTGGCCTCTCAAGGCACATCCAAGCCCAGAGTTGGCGGCAGCCATTTGTGAATTGCTTGGTGATTCATGCCGGGTGGCCCCGGGCAGAAAATAGACTATGACAGAACTTGGCTTGTGGTGAGGCCCCTCTCAGGAGTCATTGGCCTGTATCCCTGGTGGCCGGCTTTAGTCTGAGCTGGAGTATCACCTGGAATTACTCTTGAGGATGACATACCCAAAGGGCAAACTAAGCAGGCATCAGACCCATGCTAAAGCTAATCCTGCTCCATAGCATCAGCCTGCACACAACAGCTCCTCCATTGTAGTCACTGGTTAGTACTCACAGTCAATCAGCCCAAGGGTCAGTCACTCCCACTGACATGCAAACAGCAACCAAGTCTCATCTAAAACAGTAGCGCACACATAACCCATACAGGAACACGCCTGAAGAACCCAGCTCAGATGACCAGGGAGAATGTGCCACTAGGCCCCACAGGACAACTGCTACATAAGCCCACTCTACAAAGACTGGGAGACATAGTAGCCTTACCTAATACATATAAATATACATAGGGAGACAGCTAAAATGGGGAGACAAAGAAACATGCCCCAAATGAAGGAACAGAACAAAGCTCCAGAAAAAGAACTTAAAGAAATGGGGACGAACAACCTACCAGATACAGAGTTCAAAATACTGATTATAAGGATGCGCAATGAACTTAGGGAAGGGTAGAAGAAATCAGTAAGAAATCTAACAAAGAGATAGAAAACATAAAAAAGAATCAGTCAGAAATAAAGAATACAATAATCGAAATGAAGACTACCTTTGGAGGAATCAACAGTAGATTAGATGAAGCAGAGGATCAAATCAATAATTTAGAAAACATCAAATCACTACAACAATAAGAAAAAATAATTTTTTAAAAAACGAAGATACTATAAGGGGCCTCTGGGACAATATCAAGTGTAACAACATTCTCCTTCTATGAGAAGGAGAAGAGGGAGAGAGCACTGAATTGAAAAACTATTTCAAGAACTAATGACGGAAAACTTTCTTAACCTGCCAAAGGAAGTAGACATACAAACCCAGGAAGCATAGAGAGTCCCAAACAAAGATAAACCAAAGAGGCCCATACCAAGACACATTATAATTAAAATGCCAAAAGTTGAAGACAGAGAGAGGTAATTACTTAACAAGGGAGCTTCCATAAAACTGTCAGCTGATTCTTCAATAGAATCTTTGCAGGCCAGAAGGGATTGGCATGAAATATCCAAAATGATGAAAAACAGGGACCTACAACCAAGGTTACTCTAAACAGCAAAGCTATCACTTAGAACCAAAGAACAAATAAAGAACTCAGAGAAGGAAAAGCTAAAGGAGTTCATCACCAACAAGCCACTATTACAGGAAATGATGGAGACCCTTCTTTAAGAAGAAAAAAGAAAGATCAAAAATATGATATATAATAATATATAATGTATCTGTCAATAATTCCTTTCAAGTAAATGAATTAAATGCTCCAATCAAAAGATAGGATGGCTGAATAGAAAAGAAAACAAGACCATTACATATGCTGCCTACAAGAGAGTCACTTCAGATCAAAAGTCACACATAGACTGAAATACAGGGATGGAAAAAGATATTTCTTGAAAATGGAAACAAAAAGAATCTAGGGTAGCAATACTTAAACCAGACAAAATAGGATCTAAAACTAAGGCTATAACAAGAGACAGAGAAGGAAGGGACCCAATTATCCCACCCCTGGGTATTTATTCAAAGGAACCCGAAATACTACTTTAAAAGGACATGCAAATTCACATGTTTATTGCAGCATTATTTACAATAGCAAAAGATATGGAGCCTACCTGGGTGTCCATCAGTGGATGAATAGATAAAAAATAGGTGATAAATATGTACAATAAAATATTATTCAGCCATAAGAAACATGAAATCTTGCCATCTGCTACACAAGGTGTTTTGCTGAGTGGAATATGTCAGATAAAGACAAGTATACTATTTTACTTAAATCTGGAATCCAGAAAAAAGGATTTTTGAGCATCACTTTATGGCCTAGATGTGTAGGTTCAACTTTGGCACATGTTTCATAAAGTATCAGCTTATGGGTGCACAACTCTATACATATCAATCAGGTCAATTTTATTAATTGTGTTAGTAATATCTTCCACAATCTTACTAAATATTTAACTGCTTTATTAATAGCAACTGAAAATAGAACAGTTAAATCTTCCACTCTATAGTGGATTTTTCTGTCTCTTTTTTGTACTTGCATTTTTTTTTTTAGAGTATATCGAAGTTAATCTCTGATTGCTTACACCTTTAGTGTTGCAATGTCTTCCTATAGAATTGTCCTATTATTTTTATAAAATGTCCTTTATTTGTATAATCAATTTTGCCTCAAGGTATGCTTTGGTAGTCCCATGAACATATCATTTTCTTTTTGTTTTTGCAAGACCTGCAATGTCATAAAAAAGTCCCCTGCATCACATCCTTCTAAGTGTCATAACTCATAAATCATGTTCTAATGCCTTGACTTCTATCAATTCTATATTCCAATTCAAAATGTTAAAAGTTTTAATATTGGTTTATTTTATGGTATGCCATACTGCCCTACTTAAAAAAGGCAGAGGGGTTCTTTCAGATAGGTGAAATAGCCAATCCAAAAGCCCTTTATGAGTGTATTGGTTTCTGGGCTATTCTTGGTCCTATCTTACTTTGGATTCCATGGAAAATAGACCAAGAGAAAAATTTATGTTATATTATGACTTTGAATACAGTCCCAGGTTAACAAAGGAGAGAGAAAATAGGGTACACCTGGGAAGGAGAGAAAGTAAATGCAAAGAGGTTTCTTACCACATTGATCACAGCCTCCCGAAATATTGCTAGTTATTTGGATTAATAGAGAGGCCGTAAAGAGCTACCGCACCTTATAATCAGCTGTTAGTGGAAAGAAGTGTATGAACTCAACTTCTTGATTCTCCCTGTCCTTTGCCTTTACTGGCAAAGTTCACTGCATTGTACATTAACTTCTTCTGTATTGAATTGTAAGGCTTCTCTGGGTAGATACTGGAGAAAAGGAGAAGCTCTGTATTATAATTTTGGACCTATTTGACTAGAGTGTGAATACTGCCTGGGCACCAGCCAAAGTGAGCATAAAAGAAGCCAAGCCAAAGCCCTGCCCGCATCCCATGAGGGAGACTGAAATAGCAGCATGTTAAATATGAAGCCGTAAAATCAACTGTCCAAATGCAGGCACTTCTGCGATTGAAAGATGTTACAATTAGTTACACTAAGCATAATAATTATATTAAGGACACAGGCATAAACTACTTTGTCTTGGTCAAACTGAGACATATGGTCATCCTTGGAAGATGAGGCAACACCCTTGGTAGCATTGTCTCTTATAAAAGAAGTAGCTGAAGCCCAGAGGCAGATGGAGCCATCTCAGTCTCTTAAGTGTATAAATTGGGGTTGGCTCACTTCGTGGTAGGTGTGATTATTATCTACCTCTATCAGTAAGGAAATTGAATTACAGTACTCTCTTGAATATGATGGAACTTGGAAGCACAGTAAAAATAATTTTTCTTTTAAAACTAGCTTATTTAAAATCAGTTGATAAGAGTAAAAGAGTAAGTAGATGAAGAATAAAAATATAATACTTATAAAATTTATAATATTTATTACTAACCTAGTAGCATTTTAGAGAGTTGAAAATGTTTTGTTTTAGTTTGTTTTTCTTAGAGGTGATCTCAAATGAGAATGGTAGATCGATAAGATTGACAAATCTTGCCAATTCTTCATCTCAAAACCAACAATCAAATGAAAGTAGAATACGTGAGCAGACTGACTGAGTCTCAGAGTGTTAACCAGTAAATCTCCTTTTACATGGAAGGAAGGAGGCCTTCCAAGAAGAGATGTTCAAATTGTTTAACACAATCATCCTATCACAAATAAATACTACAATAACTTTCAGAGTATAAATACTTTGTTGCATATTGCAGGTGGTGATAAATTCCTGTCAGTAGAATTGTTGGACCAAAATGAATACATCTTTTTAAATCTAGATACATAATTCTAAGTGTGAAATAAAAGTATGCCAATTTATACATCTGTTCACATAAGGGAGATATTAGAAATATTATACCATTACTAGAACACAGGTATTATCCAATTAGAACACATGCTGGTAATTATTAGAACATATAGCCACATTGTACATTCTACCTGAATATCAGCCCTGCACAAACGGTACATGAAAATGAATTCTCCACTCAGTTATCAAGATGCGATAGTATCTAACTTTTTGATTTGTTGCCAATTCAACACAGAAAAATGTTATATAACATTGTTATTTGCTTCACATGACTTTAATTAGGAATAAGCGTGAGAATATTTTAAAATTTAACTTGCTATTTACTTTTAATTTTACCATATTTGCTTTATTTGTCTATTTTTCCTTTTATATGTTTAATATTTTTAAAATTAATTTGTGACTCTGGCAAACTAAGGAACTTAAGACTAATGCCCTTGATATATGTTATAATGTTCTTCATACAAATATTTTTTTTTAGTTTTTATGATGTCTTCACCACATCAAATTTCAAAAACTGTTCTTTTATTTTACTTAATCCCATTTTAGTGCATTCTTTATTGCTTCTAAGTTTCCTTTCTTTCTTACAATGCCTACTCATGATTAAACTCCATGATTAAAAATAAACCCAAATATTTTTCTTAGTACTTACATTTATAAATGAAGTCATAGAATTCATTTTGGTGTAAAAATTAAATTAGTGACCCAACACTTTATGGAACATTTTGTTCCATGTTACATCGCCATTTATTGAATAATTTATCTCTTTTATCACTTAAGTATATCTTTAACATTTAAATACTCACGAAAAGCTCTATTTATGAACTCCTTTTATTTCTACTCTGTTTACCAAATTTCTACAGTAATAATTATGGTTCCCAACAATATAAATATATTTACTCACTTGATCTATCCTACAGCAAAAAAGAAAATATTTTCATTCCAATACCAATACCACCACTGCACAGAAACCCTTTAGTGCATCTAGATCAAGTGTCTTACATGCAGGGGAGTCTAAGTATTTTCCAAAGTATTGCCATTACCAATTTTGCCACACTAAATATGTATTTTTATTACTTTCAAAAGATATCCTCGGAGTTATGTCTAGAAGTGGAATATTTGAGTTCAAGGGTAAATGCATATGTTGCTTTGTCAGATGGTATCAAATTTTCTGCGGATAGTTCATTTTGCATTTGCAAGCAGTACATGAGAGAAGTTCATTCCCCATAGCCTTGCCACCTCCATCTTGTGTGGAACTTAAAACATTTTTATAATTTGCTAGGTGAAAATTGTTATCTTAATGCAGTCTTATTTTTCGTTTTTATTATTATGTGTGAAATTGTGTTAAAGGCCATTGCATGAACTGTCAGTTATGTTTTTTACCAATTTTTCATATTATTTCTCGTGATTCTAAAATAATGTTTTATATGTTAGGGTGCTTCATTCTGTTTTGTTTCAACGTATATTTGGTATTGCTATGAGATAGTATGATACTGATTAGAATCATGTAATTTTTTAGATGCTTTTTTTCCCCCCTCTGGAAGCTTTATAAATGTGTTAACAGTCTTAAATTCAACTAAAATCTGTCTGCTTGTGTGGTTTTCCTTATCTCTTCTTCAGCATTTTATAAACCTTTTAAATGGAAATTTAATGTTTCTTTAATTCTGGATAAGTTATTACCATATTTCTTCAAGTACTACCTCAACTATATTTATGATATTCTTCCTTCAAAACTCCTGTTCTTAGGTTGCATTTATTTAATAATTTTCTTTATTCCCTCTAGGTACCTTCTTAAGTGTTCATCTCTCTCATCTTCCAGTTTACTAATTTTTATTTCTGCAAAATCCATTTCCCTTTTATTCTCATCTATTTCATTCTTCACTTCGACAATTAAATTCCCTTCTTAATATTTTCATGTTTTCTTTATGCCTTCTTGTTATTTTTATAATGCTAATACCTTTCCTTATTTTCTAGGTATATTTATTCTGCTCATTTAAAATTTTTGGTGCACATATTTTAATAATTCTTCTTCTGAGGTTATACCTTGCACCAGCTTGTTTTCTATCTTTTGAGGGAGATGTACTTTTCAGGCAGATAGCTGATTATAGCTCTTGCTCTCCTAGGCACAACTATCTTTCCTAAGACTATATCTAGGAAGATTTGAAGCCAGTTTGACTGTTCATGTTGAGTTTAAAGAAAAGGGTATGTTTAAGAAGAAAGATGTGAAGGAGCCCCCCAAAACCATATCTCAAGAAAATTGCTAATTTCTCCCATTTGCAGCCATCTCTTTTTCTTCTTCTGGTCCCAAGGTTCCAGCCCCAAGATTCCCCTTGAAACTCTGGGAGAAGAGTTGTTGGAGAAAGGGTAGAGAAACCCCAGTCCAGGAGTGTCTCCTCATCTCTTTCTGTTTTCTTCAGCTCCTGGCCCTAACACGGGTTGTATATACCCCTGTCTATAGAACATTAGCACCAAGACCTGAACTGTTGCTACACATTTTTGCCACACAAAGAGGAGTTAAGAGTAGAACTTACAATGCTTTCTTTTCATCAATTCCTCAAATATTCGCAGTAGCCATACACCTCCCACACTTACCCTGAGGCAATAAGACTTTCAAGGTCAATGGGCGTTTCTCATTTTTTAGTTTGCTTTTGGAATTCAAGTTTTTCTCTTGTTTTCCCTTTCCTTTAAGTTGATTTTTGGAGTGAAAAGACAGTAGATCATGCTGGTTTAGCTTCTTAAAGATACAGAAGCCACTTATATTTTCACATACTGACTAGTTCCCCCTACTTCTGAGTAGTACTTAGCTCTCTCCTTTCTTCAAAGTCTTAAATTATTTCTAAAACTCACCAGCTGTATCTGCCTCCTGTTCCATATGTTGGACTCTAAAATATTGGTTATCTACAGCACTGATGTACAAACTTAAGGGATCACTGATACACACAGGGAGTTTTAAGTGCAGAACCTCATACATTAACCCAGAAGTATGCAACTAGAAGCTCTGGGGCTGTGGTTCAGAGCCTCTACACAGTATCTAAAATGTCCCAGGTACTTTTGATGAGCAGCTCCACCTAGTTACCACTTGTCTGAAGTATGTACTGCAGATCTTTAAATAATGTCCTTTTGTTAAACTTGTTTCTTTATAAAAATGATGAGAACTTAATGTTATAGGAACTTAATGCTTGTTTATATCAATTAGCTTATATTAAAATTGTTTTTGTTATATCTTTTTACTTAAAGTCATGGAACATAATAATGTTTAGTGAAGACAGTGTAATTAAGCAGTTAATTTATCACTCTGCTTCATGTGTACACATCTTTTCTTCTTATTGTAAACTAAATTATTAACAATTTGATATAAAGGACTGTGAGACACACAAAGACACACAGACACATGTAATCATACACACAGCATGAATAATATAACATTAACATGCTGAGAAAAATTTTAATAACATGGGTGAAGTCTAATACAATATTATCTGCTTCGTTTTCTTTTTTCAACCCTAAATATTCAGCTGTGGGTTTTTCTGATAAAGTATTACAGTCTGAATTCCACACTTTTCATTCTTTTACTTAGTTCACAAATATTTAGCTCTTATTGTATGCCTAAAGTTGTTTTAGCTATCGGTGTACAATAGTGAACAATATAAAGGCATTACTCCCATGACACATTCTGCAAGGGTAGAGAGATATGAGATAAACAAGCAAATTAAGTTAAATTATATTAAGTAGTGTGAAGAGTTATGAGGAAAAACATTATTGGACAGTATCCATTCTGCCATTTTAGATAGAAGTGTTAAGGGAAGCCTTCATAAGGAGATGGCATTTAAAAGGAACCTAAAATAAATGAAGTCTCTACTCATGCATGTAGGTGGGGAAAAGCAGAGAGAGTGAACAGTCCTACAACTTTTCTCCTTTATTCCCAACCTCTTTCACAAAAAAACTCAAATGGAGTATGTTGCACACTAAGATAACAGGATCAACCGACCCAGAATCCCTCCTGATTCTTGAGAACGAATTGGGGAGGGTCAGTATTGAAGTATTTTTGTCATCAATTCTTGACACCAGATTGGAAAATTCTGTCCTAGGTCCTTGTAGCCATATAAGGGTACAGGCGTTTGTTCTGATCAGAAGAGAAAATTTTGGATGACTTTTTGTTTAGTTGAAAATTTCTCACAAAGGTTGCCAAAAAATCTTATGGTGCCAGAGCATGTATTTTTTGAGATCTTTTCTTTCTTCACTTCTCCACATTCCATACCAATATCTCCCAACTTTTGTGTTTTAAAGCTTTCTTCTCCTAAGGTACTGTTCTCTCTTGTTCCTTCCATAAGTGCCCATAACGTTTGACCAGTATTTGTCATGAATTTTTTTTTTTTTTTACTGCTCCCTTATCATTGATGATCCCCAATGCTCTGTCTTTAGAATTCTAGAATTCTATTCTCATAGTACACTCTTTCTAAGACATTGTATCCAAATATATGAGTTCAAAGACATAAATATGCTAAGGAGTTTCTAATTTTTACCTCTAGTTCAAATCTCCTGCGCTAAAATAATAATAATCTCTGCATTAGAATTTTTTTTTTTTTTTTTTAGACAAGGCAACCCTTGGTTGACCTCACAGATTGCAAGGACCTTTTCAGCTTACAATCCCTTACTTTTTTTTTTTATTTTTTATACCTACAGCATCTGGTCTTTCTAGGTGGTCTCCCATCCAAGCACTAACCAGGCCTGACCCTGCTTAGCTTCCAAGATCAGATGGGATAGGGCTTACTCAGGGTAGCATGGCCACAGACAGAAATTTTATTATAAAATAACAAATTTTCCTTAAGATCATTAGGTCTGGCTAGATTCACAATCCTCTGCAGCAAGGGCAGTGTTTCTGTCTTTATGAATGGAACATTTGACTAAGAACTTTCCCATACCACAAATCTATGACTAGCCCATCTCTAGTATTCATTCAAATCAATAGCTGTGTTGTCTCATCTGTTCAGTCTCTAAAATATTTCTCTATCTTTGTTGTTACAGCCATATTGAAGTCATCATGATTCTTTTTATAAAACTTGAAAAACAATGGATTCGTGTAAGATGGACATTATATGTTTTAAACTTCATCTGTGGAAAAATAAGAAAAGATTGAGTAGAAAGAAATAGTGAAACACATGATATTCATGCCTTTATTTCACTTGCTTGTGAACATTAAACAAGATTTGGAATCTTTTTCTATTTTAGATCCCAGATGCCTCTTACTATGTAAATATGTCTTCACTGAACATCTTCCTAGGCTATGACGACAATGCATTTTCATTCTCTATGGACCATAACAGTACACTTGCTCCTTTTATCTAGCACTAATCAGAAAAATAAACAAATAGAAAAAAAAAAAAAAAAACCTCTCTGTATCAGCACAAGACAAAGTAGCTATTGTTAACTAATTTAACTACTCAACTAATGTTTACTAAACATGTGATAGTCTAGGAATCATTATAGGCTCTAGAAATGCAGTGGTGAGTCATAGGTGAAATCCTAACTAATAAAAGCTTTTATTTTGCATTTACAGAGAGGTGATATTTTGGGGTTCTAACGTGTTATATTATTAATTTTTCAGAGAAATATTGACTATATGTTATAAATTTGGAATCATATCCTTTTGTGTAAATGAATCCATTGTAACCTGCTTATGATTCTCTCTGCCCCAGCCTCTGACTTCACTCTCTCAATTTATTAATGCTTCAAAGAAACGTCAAAGAGCTATCTTTAACAAATTGTATATTGTCTTTCTCATTTTCCCTTGGACTCTTCATTTGTCCAGAGACAACGTTTAAACTCCTAACCACTTTCAGCCTTGCATAAGTTTCCAGCTTTAGTTCTTGATTATTTCCCCTTTTCTGATTCAGATTCTGGAATCACTGAGGTGCTTGTGGCCCCCTGACCTCACAGTGAACTTTCAGGATATGGCGTTTTCACATTTCACCTTCTTTCCTGAGATACCCTACACTTTGAATGTTAAT
Source organism: Rousettus aegyptiacus (assembly GCF_014176215.1). Taxonomy (NCBI): domain Eukaryota; kingdom Metazoa; phylum Chordata; class Mammalia; order Chiroptera; family Pteropodidae; genus Rousettus; species Rousettus aegyptiacus. The sequence goes on from NW_023416286.1 coordinate 32,333,518, forward strand.
GGCAAATACTGTCCAAATTTTACTCAAATATTTTTCCTCTGTCACCTACATATATCTTCGCTCCTCTACGAAGATGTAGAGGCTCCTTTTCTTGTATTCCCAGACTAGTTAGGACATTCCTCCAATGCAATCTGTAGTTTTAGATTGTAATTCTTAACATGCTTTCTTCTCTGTAGACTATAAATTTTACCTTTTTTTTTTTTTTGAATACTTTATTTTTTAGAGCAGGTTTAATTTCACAACAAAATTGAATAAATGATATAGAGATTGCCCATATACCACCTGCCCCTACACACACACAGCCTCCCCCACTGTCAATATCCTCCACCAGAGTGGAACATTTATCACAATTGATGAAACTACATTGACACATTATTATCACCCAGAGGTCATAGTCTACATTAGAGTTCACTCTTGGTGTTGTACATTCTATGGGTTTGGACAAACGTATAATGAAATATAACAACCATTATAGTATCATACAGTGTCTTTTCACCACTCCAAAAAGCCTCAATTCCTTACCTACTTACCCCTCCTCCCTCAACTGCTGACAGCCACTAGCATTTTCCCAACTCTTCAGTTTTGTATGAGTTTTATTCTTATAATAAATAACTATCTTTTCATATTCTATGTTTCTTTCATCAAACTCAATTCCTGGATAGATATAGATATAGATATAGATATAGATATAGATATAGATATAGATATATACATACATACACACACACACACATGCACACACACACATACATATTTATCTGGTTACATATTTACATAAATGAAAAAATAATGTAATCTAAAATAGATATTGATATATTCATAAATACTGATACTGAGGAAAGCAGTTTCTCTTTTGGTAAGTTAAGGAGTGTAAAATATGCACCTAATCATATGCTCGAATTTATGATTGGCAGAACAGCTCATAAAAAAAAAACATATAAGAAAAGAATATATATTTAAATAAATTGTAAAGAGAGAATAATAGAAATAAAATATATAAAGGAAAAAGGAGAAGAGTAAGAGGAAAAGAGAAAGAGAAAGAAGGAACACAATAGAGAGAATATAGATGACTTTAGTAGGGACAAACTGAAAAATTTTATGTGTTAACAATTATCCCACCACTACTCCCCAAGGACCATATGTCTTTCTTTTGTAGAAAGTTTTGTGAACTGAAAGATTTTTATTGCAATATATTTATTTTATGGGTGTGGTAGATAATAAAATATAGACTGTTTTTATTTCCTCATGAGGACAATAAATATTTTAGTATTCTATATTTAAAAATCTTTCAACTTTGCATCGTTTAGAAGAATTATGCATAATAATTCTGATATAAACAATAATAATTTCTGTTTTATAATGTATTATATAGTCCAAAAACACTACAGTGTGCCCTCTGTTCATTAATCCTAATAAAATCATTTACTGTACAATATTAACTCCATTTTATTTATTTTTTTAACATTTTATTTTTAAATTTTTCCCCCTCCCCTCCTCCTCCCTTCTGGTAACCTCTGGTCCTTTGTCCATGTCCACGAGTGTTTGTTTGTTTGTCCTGTTCATTTGTTGTTTTTAGGTTTATACTTCACATATAAGTAATGTAATGCGATTTTCAACTTTTTCTGTCCGGCTTATTTCACTTAGTATGGTTATTTCAGGATCCATCCAAGTTGTCACAAATGGCAGTACTTCATCTCTTCTAATGGCTGAGTAATATTCCATTGTATATATGTAACACAACTTCTTTATCCAATCATCTATCATAGGACACTTAGGTTGCTTCTATGCCCTGGCCACTGTGAATAATGCTGCTATGAACATTAGTGTGCAAATCTCTTTTTGGATATAAGTTTTCAAGTTTTGGGAGTTAATACCCAGTAGAGGGATTGCTGGATCATATGGTAGATCGATTCTTAGTTTGTTGAGGAAACGCCATACTGTTTTCCGTAGTGGCTGTATCAATTTGCAGTCTTACCATCAGTATATGAGGGTTCCTATTTCTCCACATCCTCTCCAACATTTGTTAATACTTGTCTTGTTCATTATAGCTATTCTAACAGGTGTGAGATGGGATCAAATTGGCGAACTGCACTGATTTTGTAAGGAACATTGAGGGGAAATATAGTTTGTATTATTTTCAGTTATTTAGTAGCAGCTTGAGATCAGTATACTGATGGTTAGTAATTGAATAGAAGATTCAAAAACATATTACCCAAATATCACATTTTCCATTTTAATTAAATTATATTTGCAGACACGGCAGGTATAGCAACCAAAATTAAATTAAATTGTCCTATATATACATTTTTAAAATTATTTTGGTTTTGATCTCTCATGGTGAAAGTTAACTCTGTCTACAATGGGATATTTATACATATATGAATATACTGTTTTTCATCATTTCTTCCCCCTTTCTCTATCTCGAATAAATTATATCCTAACAAAAGCGAAGTAGAAGTTGCTGAATGAATGCCATGACTGAAACTCAGTCTCTCCTTTAGAAAGCGTTTCCCAGAATATGGTACTGGGATCGTTTGCACTGAAATCATGTGAAGAATTTATTATTTCAGACATCTTGACCAGATCACAAATTTGAATCATAATCTCTGGGTATGGAATCCAAGTATTCATATTTTCAGCAAAGTACTAGGTAAAACTCTACAACCAATACTGTAAAGTATCAATTTAATATCAAGCAACGTATCTTCAATACTTTCTTTGTTACCTAGAGAAGGTAAAAAAGTTATAAAGAAGCTAGAGAGGTAAATAGAAATAAGTTGATGCTCTTACTTAGCAGAGCAAGAAATGGAAGCCTGGGAATTCTTGTTTTTCATTTATACAACATTCATGTTGAAATTGCATAAATAAGTAATGCTTATGTGAGAAAGACATTGTTAGGAGAATTCAGACCATAAAAAGAACAGGCTTAGTGAAATCAAAATAGAACTTTGGTGGTTTACTTCATCACTCTGAGCCCATTTTCTCATCATTAAAAGAGAGATAAGGAGTGGTATCTGCTTCACAAAGCTGTTGAGAAGAGAGATGATATGATATGACATACATTTTCTCTTCTCTCTCTCTTTCTCTCTCTCTCTCTCTCTCTCTCTCTCTCTCTCTCTCTCTCTCTCTCCTTCTCTTGTTATATATTCTACAATATATGTGTATGTGTGTGCATGTATATTAATATTTTGTAAGTTAATTGCAGTAGTAAAGCGGTAATGACCAAACTTTTTCTGGAAGTAAAATAAGTGTTTTTAGGAAAATTTATTGAAAAAAGCAATCAGTTTTTTTTTTCCTTTAGCAAATGTAATATTTAAAAATCAGCATTATGTATTTCTTAAATTTAAGAAAATAAATTACTGGCATCCACAGCAGTATCTGATTTTGCTATTGAACTTTAAAACATTAAAATTTTTGATAAGCGGTTGTTTTGGCTTTTTTCACTGACATTTTATGCTATTCATCGTTAAAAGTGTTTTGTCACGTTGTATCCCTTAATATGTTTTTTCTTCAAACAAGATGTTTCAATGTTAAAATGAGACAAAGAACATCATTATTACACACAAAATATTTCTCAATCAACTTAAATTGGAAACTCTGTTTTCTATCTTATTGTTCTTTCTTGGTAGCAGATAGAAGAGGAAATGAGTATGAAGAAACACCTACTCCTCTTGCTTCCTCACTGTTTTTCTCTTTCTTTTGTCTTCTTGACTAAGACAATTCACATATGCAAATATACTCCAAAATAGGCTTATATTGTTTTTCTTTATCTGTCTGATATGGCCAGCAGGATGCCAGATTATATAGTTAATAAAAGGTGGTTGGGAACTTTTATGCAACTTTAATTGAATCTGGCATATAAAATTAGTAAATTTACAGAAATGAATTATTGGATTACACAAGGAAACCTTGAAGTTACCATTAAATGTTAGATCTATCTAATTCTCATTCTTGGAGACTCATCTCTTTTTTAAAGCAGGTACATTTATAGTGTCGAACTAACCACTGAACAAAATTAAAATGCCACCAATTCTTGTGATGAGATGGAGAGCTTGTTAAATTAAGGGACATTGTTGATGTATTGTTATCAGCAGTGTATGAGTGAATGTTTAATTTCAAAAGGGAAATTTTAGACCAGAAACATTTTTCTTTAGAAATAGATGTTATTTTATAGATACATTGTATGTTTGTAAAAATATATGTACATGCTTATACTATTTCTATGTAATATACATTTACACAATAAAAGCATTTCTGGTTAAATGTGTGTCAACGAAAATTCCAGTAATCCCTTCTGGGAAGCAAGAGAGTTTTACTTACATTTACTTTGCAAACTAGGGAGACATAGTTTTAGGCATAAACTGAAAGTATTTTTGGAAGAGGGAGAGGTAGGGCGAGTTTATTAAAAGGCAAAAACAGAGAGCTCACCTTCAAGGGAATTAGTTGGGGCAAGTAGCAATACTACAAGCATATGTAAACAAGAGGGGATTATTTTGTCGACTCAGAGTCAGCAGGTAGAATCATGAGATATGGCCAACAGTTGGAGTCAAAAGACATAGTCAGTAGGGTTTGTAAAAAGATACAGTGGGGGATGGGTCACAAGATGTGAATGAGCACCTCAGTTTCCCTTGGAGACTGTCTGCAAAATTAACTGGCAAAACGAGTTCTATGGTTAACAAGACAATGCAAGGAGTACAGTTCATTAAGAAGACAGAGTCAGAGTTCAAACTGCAAAACTGCTTAGTCACTCAAGGGGGGCAAGAAATCATAATGCAGAAAGGTCTAGATATTTGGTCACAAAATTATATTAGAATGTTCATATAGTTGATATATTTATATATTATAGCATGTATTATACTTATATAATATACATTTATATAAGGCATTTATGTTTAAATGTAGTTGATTCGTAAACATTGAGAGATGGTATTTGAGAGGCCCAATAAATAATTATGTTTTATTCCATGCTCCAGTAGATGCTGCATTGAGAGATGAATGCAGGAGTCAGGCAGATGTAAATTAATAATTACAGCCTAGACTTGTACACTTGTTTTATTATAGTACTTTGAATTTACCTTACACAGGCCTCATGGCCACAGGCAGTATGGATGTAGGACAGGGAAAATTCCCCGAGGGGTGCAGCTCAAGCCCTGTACTAAGAAACAAAAGGGTAGTTTGCTGAGTTCCAGAAAGAATTCAAGCACTGTCAGTGCCAAGGTGATCAAGAAGGGAAGGTGAGAAGGGTGTCGATGGTGAGATGCCCAGTTGAAAGAATGCATGAGGAACCAATATGGGACTGAAACAGCAGGCACCAACTTTACTGTGGGGAGCGCGTTTCTGTTGCAGGGAGTGCAGTTCTATTGTGGTGAGCGAGCTTCTGCTTCTGCTCTTCTGTTCCGCAGGGGACCGAATGGGCTTTATATATGTCAGAGAACAACAGTGGCATTCTGCCACACGTGTGATTTAATAAGCGGAATCATACCTACATAAGTTAAGTGCAGGAACCCTACTACATTAATGTAATATTCTCAATCCAGAGTCTTATCCCTAGCTACAAGCCTGTTCGCAGCCAGACCTGGGACCCTCAAGTATACGCCAAAGTTAGAGTCAAAAAGAAAGTTTATCAGAGAAGGGAAAAACCAAAGGCAAGAGAAAGCAAAGCCAAAAAGTCCGAGACAAGAAAAAAAGGGCCTGAGTGTCAGAAAATCCAGTTTATATATCATGCTTAGTTTCTGTGAATTACAATTTCTAAGACTATGTTTATCCATTTTCCTTTGATATGGACATACAGTGAGAAAAGACAAGTATGTAGCGAGAAAAAGTAAGACTATGTTGGGTGAAAGGCCTACTGACAATTTCCAGCCTTTAATCCAGAGGTTCCTCACGATTTTAGCCATAGGGAATGATAATTTTATTTTGTGTAGGCTGCCACTTTATGCTGCTGTTTTCCCTTCACGGTGTAGGAAAATGATTTGTTAGCAATCCCAGCAGAAATTTCCCTTTGTACTGCACATTTCTTTGTGGTCTAGATGTAAGCTGGTCAGCATATTGCAGTCTCTGGCTATAGCTTGATTTGACATTTTAGTTCTCTTGTCTCCTCTACGCATCACTATGAAGATAATGAATAACTGCAGCTTACTACCAAGGACCCTGCCTACCCACATGTACTTATAGGAGAGAAGAGCATACTGTGTTCAGTTACAAGATACCCGAAAAGGAAGAAGATGGAGCTTAATTAAACATGCTAGATACTTCAGCCAAACTTACTAACCATATATGTCACTGCTTTCACCAGAGGCTGAGATAAGAGATCAAGACTATTGCACAAGTGGACTTTCCATTATAATTGCCGTCATCATCATCATTACCATTATTACATAATGACTCGTTATATTTATTCTATATTAACATTGTACAAAAGACAACAGGTAAATAGGTGAAAAGATGCTCTCAACCAAGAACATTCATTCCTTTCCACTATATCCTGTTGCACTTAGCCCATGTCCAACAGTTTTTGCCTAAAAAATTAAATTTAATTTTTTAAATGATAACAAGCAATTATTTCTTCAAATACTTTTGATTAAATGAAAATACTTGTGATTACTTCATAATCGCTAGTGGCTGTTCCCTCTCAAACTCTACTTACATTCGCTTTGTTCTCCTTCCTCATTTTCTTGCTGTTTTCTTTGTCTAGATTTCATTAGCTTACACTCCCTAAGGATATAGACCGAATCCTCTGTGTCTTTTGTTCTTCCTAATAGTGACAAGTACGACAGTCAATATTTGTTAAGTTAATGTTAAGTAAGGAAATGTCTCCTAGTGGATTCTCAGGAGCACATAGGTAATTTTTAAGAGAGTATGGGCCTTTCTCTCCTCCATTGTTTCTCAGTGACCATGTAATTGTTGTCCTGTAAGAACGATGTAATACCCTTTATTATTATTATTATTATTATTATTATTATTATTATTATTAGTGTGAGTCACCTGGCCTCTGCAAAGAGGTGCAGATCAATTTTCAGCTTGGTCATTTTAATCAATACCATAAACCTTATAAGGAGAACTACCTATTGTTACTGAGAGTAGACAACACCCCAAGAATGTTCAATAGCCTCTAAGGGACAAATGAAACTAAGCCCAAGTCACAACTTGCACAGAAACATGCTCCTTATAAAGCAGTGTAATTTTTATATGTTGGTGTGTGTGTTTGTATGTCTAAATATTCAACAAATTTTGATAAGCTTTCGACTGTATACTGAATTCTTATTAAACTCTAACATAGCTCAGCAAAAATATTTACTGAAATTTCAGAAAAATATATTTAAAATACCTTGTAAAGACATTATCCTGGGAGAAAATTGTAAGCAAATCAAATCATAATTAATTAACGTATTGAGCTTAGAAGGATAATGTGTGCTATAGGTGAACAGAGAATTTATGTTTTTTTCCAAAGTTGAACTATATTTTAGGAATGTAATTACTCTACAAATAAGAATTCAGTATACAATCACAACAACAGAGGGAGAAAAAGAAGAATAAAATGTACTTATCCTACACTATAACAAGCTTACCAAGGCTTTAAATGAATATATATTTATAAAATTGCCTCTGACAATTCACACAATCTGATTATGTGGCAGGATGCTCTGACAAAAGATTTGATTACACGGTGCATTGAGCTGTGGCTAGTAAATAATAACTTTCCCTGGTCATGCTTCTACTTGTTATTGTTGGGAAAGAGGAAGAATATTGAGAATTAGTTTGTGTCATAAACAAATAAATTATTGATGCAGAACCTAAGATGACATGACATTTATGTTATGCCACTGAATTTTATGAATGGATAATAAATTTTTCTAAAGTGGATGTTAATTTTGATTAGGCCAACTGTGTTTATGGCAACTGGTCCATGTCACAGATATCCACCATCTGTGCTAAATGATTACATAGGTTTATAAAGATATTTACTGGGTAGAGCACAAAAATCATTAATCATGCTTTGGTGTGGCAGGAATTGCCTAAGACTGTATTCAAATCCTGCACAAGAGTTAAGTAATAATTTTAATATTAGAAGAAGAGTTTAAATTTGAAGGAGGAGAATTTCAGGAAAAGATGTAATATTAAGTTAGAAAAATAATAATCTTAATGTAATTATTAAAGAATCTATTTTGTTAACATTTCATTTTTGTTAAGAAATAGTTGTGCTTAGCACAAAAATATATGTTATGACAAACTCCACTGAACTCAGTTATAGATTTTATATAATAAATAAATGTGTGTATATATGTATATATGTGTATGTTTATAGACCTATATGAGTGTATGTGTTTGTATTTGATGATAAAAGGAAATGGAGATTCAAAAAATACATTTTTGTTTATAAATATGTTCCAAAGAATAAAAATCCTGCTGTAGCAAGCAAATGATCTCAGAAATGCAAAGTATTCACAATGGAAAAGTTGATATTAGTAAATGTAAATTATGCATGTAAAATTGAGATTTTATATATTATAAAACAATTGAGTAAAATTTAAATTTGTTTTTTTCAATTCATTCTTGACTTGAAGTTTTGAAGTATAAATATTTTATTTACAGGTAACAATGTCTTACGTAAAAATGGTGTTCAGTGATATTATTTGATTTCAACTATGAAATAAATAAATTCAAGATTTGGACCTTAGATTAAAGTAATAATTTATGCGATTTTATAATAAAGATTAATATAATTTCTGTCATTATTGTATGGCTTTTAGGGCTCTTGTTGCATAGACAGATTGCGGTAGAAATGCTAGATTAGCCAGCAGATTCAGTCACATTCTAGTCTGTCATCTGGAACTGCATTCATGATATAAACTACATTTTCTAGAGCAACTTGCAGCTAGGATTATTTTATTTTCAACTTATTTTATTTCTCTGGCTGTTTTCTAATTGTCATACTTCAGGGGCCTGACTGATAGGCGCTATTAATAATTCTATTTTCTTTTGTTAATTATAAATACTTTAAATATTTAACTTTTTATTGAGATATAATTGACATTAGAACATTATGTTAATTTGTTATACAACATAAGGATTTAATATTTGTGTATATGATGAAATTATCACAATATATCTAGTTAACATTTATAGACATATTTATAAACAGAATTTTTTCTTATGATGAGAACTTTTAAGATCTACTCTTTTAGCAACTTTCAAATATGAAATACTGTATTATTAAATATTGTTGCCATGCTCTGCATTACATCACCATGACCACCACCATGACCTATTTATTTTATAAGTTGAAGTTTGTACCTTTGACTCCCTGCACCCATTTAGCCAGTCAGCGCTCCACCTACAGCAACCACCAATCTGTTCTCTGACTATATGAGTTTGATTTATTTATTTTTTTAGATCCACATATAAGTAAGATCATAAAGTATTTTTCTTTCTGTGTCTGAATTATTTAATTCAGTATATTGCCTTCCAGGCCTACCCGTGTGGCTGAATGATATCTGATTGTGTGTGTATCATATTTTCTTTTCCATTCATCCATTGATGGACAGTTGTTTCCATAACTTGGTTATTGTAAATAATGCTGCAATGAGCATGAGGGTGCGTATATCTTTTTTTAGTTAGTGTTTTAGTTTTCTTTGGATAAATACTCAGAAGTGGGATTGATATGTCGTGTGGTAGAGGTATTTTTAATTCTTTAAGGGACCTCCATACCGTTTTCCACAGTGGCCATGCCAGGTGACATTTCCAGCAACATGCACGAGGGTTACCTTTTCTTTACTTACTAGCCAACATTTTCATTTCTTATTTTTTAAGTCATTTTAGCAAATATGAGGTAATTTCTCATCGTGGTATTGACTTGCCTATCCCTGATAATAATGTAGAGCTTTTTTTCATATACCTATCGGCCATCTGTATTCCTTCTATAGAAAATATCTATTTAGAGTCTCTGCCCATTTTTAATTGGATTGTTATTTGTTTGCTATTTATTTGTGTGAGTTCATTATATATTTTGGATATAAACCTCTCATCATATATATGATTCACAAATATTTCCTGCTATTCAGTAGGTTGCCTTTTTCATTTTGTTGATGCTTTTCTTTGCTGTAAAGAAGTATATTAGTTTGATATAGTTCTATTTGTTTATTTGTGCTTTTGGTGTCAAATCAAAAAAAAAAAATTGCCAAGACTGATGTCAAGGGACTTACTATATATGTTTTCTTCTGGGAGTTTTAAAACATCAGATCTTAAATTCAAGTCTTTAATCCATTTTGAGTTAATTTATCTGTATGGTGAAAGACAGTTTCTTCCTTTTGCTTGTGGTTGTTCAGTTTTTCCAACATCATTTGAAGAGGCTGCCCTTTTACTATTGTATATTCTTGACTCTTTTCTTGTAAATTAATTGGGATTATTTCTGGGTCTCTATTCTGTTCCATTGATCTATGTGTCTGTTTTTATGTCAATACCATACTGTTTGATTGCTATAGCTTCATAATATAGTTTAATATCAGGGAGAATTATACCTCCAGTATTGTTCTTCATTCTCAAGATTGCATTGGCTACTTAGAGTTGTTTGTGGCTCTATAGACATTTTTGGATTATTTGTTTTATTTCTGTGAAAAATAGTATTGGAATTTTTATAAGGATTTCATTAAATTTACATATTTATTTCGAGTGGTATGAACTTCTTAACAATATCAACTGTTCCAATCCATGACCACAGAATATCTTTCCATTTCTTTGTTTCTTGTTTAATTTCTTTCATCAATATTCTATACTTTTCAATGTACAGGTCTTTCCCTCCTTGGTTAAATTTATTTCTAGGTATTTTATTATTTTTAATGCAATTATAAATGGGATTGGTTCCTCCATTTATTTTTCTAATAGTTTATTACTAGTGTATTTGTTAAACAGATTTCTGCATATTTATTTTATATCTTCCAACTTTATTGAATTCATTTATTAGCTCTAATAGTTTTTTTATGGAGTCTTTAGGGTTTTCTATAAATAATTTTATTCAATCTTCAAACAGTGGGAGTTTTACTTCCCTTTCAATTTGGATGCTTTTTATTTTTATTTTTATTATTATTATTATTATTTTGCCTAATATCTATGGCTAGGACTTCTAAGACAAACATATCTCGGAGATATTGTGTGTTTATTTACAGACCACAACGATAAAGCAGATATTGCAATAAACTAAGTAAGAGTGTTTTCTGATTCATAGTGCACGTAAAAGTTATGTTTACACTATATTACTGTTGTTTATAATAGCATTATTTCTTTAAAAAACTATGTATCTTAAATAAAAAATATTGTGTTGCTAAAAAGTGCTGTCACCTATACCTTTAGCAAGTCATAATCTTTTTGCTGCTTTTTGATCCTGCCTTGATGTTGATGAAAACATAGTATCTGCAAAGTGCAATAAAGTGAAGCACAATAAAATGAAGGATATCTTTACTATCTTGAATAAAAGTGGCAAGAGTGAGCATCCTTTTCTTGTTTCTGATTTTAGAGGAAAGGCTTTCAACTTTTCACTATTGAGTATGATGTTGTGGATTTGTCCTATATTGCTTTAATCTTGAGATGTGTTCTTGCTCTACCCACTTTGTTTAGAATTTTTATCATAAACAGATATTGAATTTATCAGTTTTTTCTGCATCTGTTGAGATAATAATATAATTTTGTTTTATTTTATTATTAGTTTTAAGTATACAATACATTGGTTAGACATTTATATAGTTTATAAAATGATAATATAATTTTTATCCTCCATTTTGTTAGTTGTATATTGATTGATTGATTGATCGATTAATTTATTTGTGGATATTGAACCATTTTTCCATACTTGGACTAACTCTTACTTGATCATAGTATAGGATCTTAAGTATTGTTGAATTTGATTTGCTAATATTTTGTTTAGGATTTTTGCATCTATGTTCATCAAGGATAGTGGCCTATAATTCTCTTGTGGCTTCCTTGTCTGTTTTGCTAATAGGGTAATGCTGGACTCATGAGTTTGCAGGTGTTCCCACCTCTTCTATTTTTTGGAAGAGTTGGAGAAGGGTTGGTATTAATTCTTCTTTGAATGTTTGGTAGAATACACCAATGAAGCCATTTGAGTCTGGATTTTTGTTTATTGAGAGGTTTTTGATTACTAATTCAGCTTCCTTACTAGTAATTAGTCTGTTCAAGTTTCTATTTCATCATGATTTAGTCTGAGAAGATAGTATGTTTCCAGGAATTCATCCATTTCTTCTAGGTTGTCCAACTTGTTTTAATATAATTGTTCATAATAATCTCTTATGATTCTTTGTAATTCTGTGATATCAATTGTAAAATCTCTTTTATTTCTGATTTTATTTGAGTCCCTTTTATGTGTGAGTCTAGCTAAAGTTTTGCCGGTTTTGTTTATTTATTTTAAATATATTTTATTCTATTCCCTAGAACAACTTATAGCTCTGATTTTTAATGTACCGACTCAATCACATTTCTATCTGGTAGCTAATGCATAATTCTAAGCCATGTGGTCCCAAATTGAAGACAAGTTATTGTGTTCCCGAAGCCATAATTTGAGAACATTATTATTTTTTTATCCCCAGAGTATGGATAATGTCATGTAGGCATGTATCCAGCAGCTGACACACGGCTTTCTGAATATAGTGGAGGTAGTAGTTCTCTTGATTCACAAATTCTGTAGTGCTGTACAGGACACCATTTATCCAGACCAGAACTAGAGCCTACTCCTGTAGCCTTCTCAACAATTTTCTAAGCACCTAATTCTTATGTTTAGTCAGTTCATACTTGAAATTCTTAACATTTCTGTTATCTACATGAAAACTTAGTTGTTACACAAAATAAGTTTCCTGATAAATCCTTATGTGATTTCTTATTAATTTTATTATGTTATGTTGCCTAATTGAGTAGACTGGGATTTTGAAAGAATTATTAAAATATAAATATAAGCTACGGTGCTCATTTTGGAAGTTTTGATTAATTATGATAATAATACATTTAACTTTTAACCAATACATTATTTGTTCAATCTGGGTTGCATGACAGACACTGAGATAGATGCTGCTGGGGATTTAACAGTAAATTAGACAGTTTCTATTCCCTAAAATGTTACTGTGTTTTAGGGGAAAAGGATTGATAAAAAAATTAATATACGGTTCAATAATGGAACAGTGAAAATCACATATGAGGTAAAAAAAAAAAGCATGTTTTTAATTGACATATCAGGTAGATATATCTATAGAATAAAGACTAGCAGGAGTTAGTGCATTTTTGTAAACCTAAAGTTCTATTCTATTAAGTCATAGTATATTATACATTTTAACTATTTTCTCTGACTTTTACACTACTGGAATAATTGTTTAAATAAAGCCTAAATGAAGGTGCAGACATTATCACTATTGTTTCTCACAAAATATTTTTTATACCTATTCTAAAAACAATCACATTTTGGAGATATTTGACATTACAAAATAATACACTCACACAAAGTATATGTGTATGTGTCTCATAGGTGTCTCGAACTTTTCAAACGGTTCAATATTCTGTTACATACACATGCACATATGCAAGCAAGCGCACCTAGTGCGTGCATGTATGCACATACACAGTATTTGTCAACTATATAGTTTCAACTTCAATGTAATTTTAGTCATATTGCTGAATGTTCAATAAATAGAGAAGTCTAAGAATAGAGAACTATGAAAATTTCTTGTAGTAATAGAAAAAAACATGTTACACTTTAAAATTGTCATAATTATTGAGACAGGGTATCATTTCACAAGATTTATATGCAAACTATTAATTTTTAAATTATTTACATATTATTTGACTTTTATATCACCAGAATATGAAAACTAGAAACTACATCAAGAGTTTTCAAAGGGAAATAACTAACAAATAAGCATTCATACAACAGAATATTACACAGTTCTTAAATATAACATTATGGAAGAACAGTTAATATACAATATGTTTATAACAGGAATACTATGTACATAAGTAAATATTATATAAAATCAATTTCATAAAACATTAACTCAAATTTTTTACTAATGCAGTTATATTCAGTTTTTACTCTTACTTCCATGTATTTTTAAAACTAAATGATATAATGTTATAAAAACAAAGTGGAATTCTGGAAATTGTTCTAAATTCATTAATTTTAGTACAAGGTTCATCTCTTTCATTGTATTTACTTACAATGAAAAACAAATAAGCAAATAAATACTACTGGTAAAATTTCCTTGTTCCACCTTTTACTTGATATGTCAAATCAAAATATATAAATAAGATTAAACACATTAATGTTGTTTATATATCACTTTTAGAGTAAACATATCATGGAAAGAATATATAAATTTTTTATATAAATTCTTCATATAAAGAATCCTTAACTAGTGGTGAATAAACTCAGTTCCAATATTACGTTCAGTTAGCCTTGAGCTTACAACTTCATATGAGTGGAAAAACATCAAATTCCATAAACATAAATTGAGGATAAAAATGTTAGTGTCTATTAATAAATAAATATAAGTATTTCTTAGAGAGACTTTCCGAAAGTTGGCTGACATTTGATCCTATGTTGTTCTTCCTTAAGAACTCTTCTTGTTCACAATAAAAGGTAAAAGAATATTATCAAATATTTAGTATCAGCTGAAGAGGCTCACAATGTTTTCTAAGTAATTTCCTCGTCAAATTAGGAAAAAAAAAGAATTAATACTATTTTGAGATAATAGAAGTATAGCTATATTTATATATAGTTATTTTATCTCCTAGTATGTTTTTGCATGTCTATAAATAAGTATATAAAATTAGAGTTACACTAAATTGTTAATTAATTATAGGAAAATAATTCATTCTTTGGAATGGGTGAACAAGGCTGTCATTCATGGCTTTCAGGATAAGCACTGAACAACCAGTCCTGCTCTACACAGCAGCCTTATAGATAGCAAAGAAATAACTGGGTATGTAGCATAACATGCACATATTTAAAAATCACCCAGATATTTTTGGCAATAAAAGGAACCAAATACATACCATTTTTGTTTAATCTTTTCAATATTTAAAGTATAAAATTCTGAGGTTATACTACCTTGTCATTGTTTTAATAATCCATTTCACTTTTGAATGCTCTGTGTAATTTGTAATTTTAAGCTTTGAAAATGAACTTCAGAAAAAAATTTTAATAGTGTGGTTTTAGAGATCATCAGTCTTTCTCCAGGAGATATATATATACTGGCTAGTAGTGTTTTAGTATGCTACATTTTCTGTCTTTCTTTTAATATATGTACATAAACAAGTCATATATATATGTGTGTAAGTTTATATGCTATTTAAGTCCTTATCTAGTAAGACAAAGAACTGGACATTTTGAAATAAGATATATCTTTTTTATGTTCAAAAAAGATACTGAACACAGAATAATATAAGTCCTAATGTGGGTAAATTGAGAAAAGTTTAAGAGTCAGCTAGAACAGTAAACGTTCTTTTCCCAAGAGTGATCCGCTAATGAAATTGTTCTAATATAGTCTTATATTTCCTTGATAGGATATACTATCCGTTAATAACCAATTGAAAATACTGGTATTAAAGCATTATAGATAAATCCAGATGAGGGACATTTTTTTTCCACTTGTTGCATTATTGTATTTTTTAAGCTTGGTTGTTCTTTCTGTAACTTGTCCTTGGTCTCTATGTGCCACTTTACTTTACTTCTTTACTTTACTTTACTTTTTACTTTACATATACAATAAAAATCATTTCGATACCTAAAAATGAATGCTCGGACAGCATATAACTTAAGAAACCAAAGGAAGTCACATATATTATAATATAAATAGTATAATAAACTATATCAACTAAACCTCAGTAATTTTTTCCACTGAGTACACATAAAACAACTCCTTCATTATAACATTCTTGAGCAAAAAGAAGAAAATCAAATAATTGTTCAGAAATATTATTTCAAAATACTATTTGAGTTATATGGAAGATACAAGTCTGATTACCTTTTGAAATCTATTATTATTATTATTAAGAAAAGGAGAAACCTGTATAGCGATTACATAGCAAGACAGCTATAGGGTATTTACATATAACATGACTACTACTCTCACCTAGAAAAGTCTCTAGCACATATGTAAAATTTCAGCTTTGATCTCTATTATGTTGAAATTATTTTATTCAATAGAAATTACTTCTTAAATAAATAAATAATTTAATAAATAAATAAATTCTTCCTAAATATATATATATATATATATATTTTTTTTTTCTTTAATCACCACAGCACCTGGTATTCTTAGGTATTCTCCCATCCAAGTACTCACCGGGCCCAACCCTGCTTAGCTTCCAAGATCAGATGAGATCAAACATGTTCAGGGTGGCATGGCCATAGACAATAAAATAATAATTATTTTAAAGGAAATATTTTATACAAATATGTATCTTAAAATTAGAAATATATAAATAGTTGCAATAAATTTAATTTACATGTTTTCCAGCTAAAATTTGCATAGGAATTGATTAACTATTCTAATAATTTATAAATAACAGAATCAAAAACTAAATAATACCTAAATGTTATGTGAAATAATTATTATTGAATGCAAAATTTACTTTTATCCTTTGTTAAAGTAAGCAAATTATGTGATTTTCTTTATAAACAAAATAAGATTAATTTAGATAAGAGTTTCATATGAGTTGGAAAACTGCTATTTTCAAATATAATTTTGCCTTTTATCTCAAAACAAAAACCAGACTGCAACTAATTGAAGACTACAAAACAAAACAAAACAAAACAAAACAAAAAACACTGAATGACTAGTTTTCCTATGTTGAAATTGTAAATAAAGTCCAGAGGAAATACTTTTTTAAGAACTTTAAAGAGTTCATTCAGATAATGATTTCCAAACCAGAAAACATAGCACTTGGTATGAACCAAGAATACATTCCAAAATGGAAGGGATAGGTCAGGGTGTATCAAGGCAAAAGTTTCAAGGGCCTATTGATCAAAAAGATGGGTTACTCAGGAAAACAAAACTATAAACTAATGTCATTTTTTTTTTCTAATTGGTGGGGGCAACTGGACTGTCAGTGGTAGCCTGACTCAGTGTTTAAGCAAGAGGGGCTATGAGGTGAGAACAATGGGTAATATATTTATCGAGTCGTCATTTCAGCACAGGCCTGTAGAACAAAAAGGCTGTCTTCGACCACACAGAGTAGAGGGAGTATTATTTAACAAGGATGCAAGACATGTAATTGATCAAATAGTACAATGGCCATGGGGGTTGCTGGCTCTGCAGGCGGTTCTGGAGCCCAAAAGGGCAAAGTTATGCCCTGCAAGCAGCTTCAGCACTCAAGTTGTAAAAATCCAATATTAGGCCACAAATTATAAAATTAAAGTTCTTATAAGTCCTTAAAATATATCCCAGGTATCTGACACTAACCTCTTCTATGCAAAACTTGGTTCTTCCCAGTATCGATTATGTAGCAAGGAACTGGTAAAATACTGCTACCCCTAAGCAGCATAGAGGTCATTGGAGGAAGTAAAAATTGAAAGCAAAAAAAGAGAGAACACAATAAAATATCAAGACTTCTGTTAACAGAGTAACTCCTGTGTATTATTCTAAGCTAGGGTTCTGAGAAATGAACAGATAATACCACAGGGTAGAAACTACTTTGGGAAATTCAAAAAGTGTATCTCAGGAAGGAGTTTGCAGGAAGAAAAGAGCATATGATGAAAAGCCTGGAGGAGTGTGAGAGCACAGCATTACAGGAAACTGAAAATCTTTTGGCAAGTGACCCTGTTAATGGGAGAAGGCAATATGAGTGATAATAATGGAAAAGTGAGCATAGGTCAGATCATGAAGATGTGCACCGTACTGAAGGGTTTTCTCCTTTTCTGGGAGAAATTGGGTTCCATTGAATACCTTTAAGCAGAGGAGTAGAGCATTTAGAACTATGGATGCTTTAGGGGTCCAGCAAGTTCTTAAATAAAGGATCAGATAGTATAAAATCTTGATTTTGCTTTCAGTACTGTTTCTGTTCACACTATTCAGTTCCAACATTGTAGCTCAAGTGCAGCCATAGAGAATATAAAAAAATAAATAAATAAATAAAACCTAAAGGCATGAAATTTATAAAAATGTCAGTGTTGAATCTGACCCACAGGCTATGGTCTGTCAGTCTCTAGTTTAGAAAAATTATACTGGCTAAATGAGAATGATGGCTACTAGTAGGGATACAGACCAGATAACTATAGGCTACAGCATAGGGCTTTGGGATGAAGAACTATATGCTGAATTTATTTAGGTTATAAAATACAAAGATGTCAGCAACAAATTAGATCCAAATATTGAGGGAGAGACTAAGAATGAGGTGACTCCCAAATAACTGGCATGGAAAAACAGTTGTATGGTGGTAATACTGTTTAATAAAAGGAGTGGACTCAGGATTGTAAGGATAGATAGAAGTCAAATTTGTGTACGTTAAGTCTTAGGGTGCCACTAGATATCCAAGGAAAGCTTTTAATTAAGCCGTTTTAAAATGTGTCTGTAGGGGAAAGGTCTAATCTGGGCTTTAGCATTTAAAAGCTACTTGAAGGCATAGAACTACATAAAATTACTCAGTGATAATATATAGTATGGAATGAGAATAAGCCTTAGAAAAAAATATCTTTAAAATGCCCATGTTAAAGTTATAGGTCTAGGAAATTGAGTATTCAAAGGAAATTTGGGAGAAATAACCAGAAAAATGTGGCTAGATAAACAATGGTACATCAAAGGTTAATGAGAGTCTAGCTTCCGGGATGTAGAAAGCTCAAAGGAGGTTTATTTCTACTTTTTCAACAACATAAAGCAAAACAAAGCCATAATTCATGTATTTATTCAAATCCATTGAAAGTACATTTTTTTAAAGACGATATAGCTAGTATATTAATGGAAGAAGGAGATAAGATGAGATCAGATAATATATCGATCTAACACAATAGAAGGCAGAAAGAGGAAAACATGAAACAAAGAACACATGAAAAAAATAGAAGACAGCTAGTGATTTGGTAAACATATCAGTGGGAATAATTTAACACACCAGTTAAAAGTAATTGCCAGATTGAATAAAATAACAAATTCAAATGTATGATGACTACAAGAAAATTACTTTAAGTGTAAAGAAAAATATTATCAAATTACATTTCTGACATATGACTTGAATTCAGATTTTATAAAGAACTCTTAAAATAATAAGAAAAGAAACAAACAAAAAGTGACTAAGAATGCAAAGCTCTTGGAACTCTCCTATTGTCCTGAAGGGAATAAGAAATGATAGAGCAGTTTTGAAAATCACTTGAGCAATTTCTTATCTACTCATCATGCTCCTCATATATGACCTACAATCTATCTATCTTATTGCTAGACATCAGACCTAGAGATAAAAATTATAATTACACAAAATTAATGTGAATATTCACACAAAATTTAGTTCAGATGTGGAAACAGATGACTCCACACACATACTTATACCAAGAGAGTAGAAAAGGCTTATTATTTACCTATTGGAAGTCTTTGGGGAGAGCAGGGTGGGCCTCTCATTGAGCTTTGAAAAGTCCTGTGACAGTAAGTTAAAAAACTAGCCTGAAGAATTTGTTGTGTGTGGGAGATGGGACTGGTTTGAGTTTCCTTCGTTTGAGGGCTGGTGCTGACCTGCTTTGGATCTCCTGCGGGTGCCACAGCAGAGTGGACTCTGGCTTTCTTACTCACTTGCCCAGATGAAGAAGAGGCACAAGAGGAAGAAGACGGGTGAGAGGTAACCCTTTCCCCATTTAGAAAAAAAAGTGCAGCTCGCTTTCAGTGATCATTTAACATCACATGTAGGAATGCTACATTTTCTAGGATTTGACATTTTCTTCAATTGAACTACAAAAAACAGAATACTATAAATAGAATGATGTCATTTTTTTCTAAAGACTGTCAATGTACTAGAGCAATGAAGAAATAATAATAAAAGCAAGTTATTTTATGGCAAACTTTGGGGTACATCTGTGAGTTAATCTCACAGTAATTGTTGCAGCTGCCAGCAAGTATTCTTGGGGCAAATAGGAAAAGGGGTAAGAGATGTCAGATGTTTGTTTCTCTCAGGACATGGATTAGAATTTCTGAAATAACTTCATTTGCATCTGAGTATTGTGGATATAAGTAAAAATATCATAGATAATGACAGTTTAGTTATGCTGTTTTGGAGTCAAATATATTCAATATGGATGGATGGATAGATAGATAGATAGATAGATAGATAGATAGATAGATAGATACATACATACATACATACATACATACATACACACACACATACATAGATACATAGATAAAATAAATGGATATGTGTGTATGTATGTGTAACTGTGCACATACATTATATGTACTCATCTTCCTATATCTATAAACTGAGAGTACCTAGAAGCAGCGACAGTCCAGTCGCAATGAATGGATCCATGTCGGTTTCTAAATACCATTCTTCGATAAGAGGAAGCAAGACTCCTTGAGAACTGGTTGATTCTGGATCTGGAGGAGGAAAAATATAGGATGACTCTGGAGTATCTTGCAGTTCCAGAAAATAGTGAAGTACTCACACTTTCTTACATTATTATTTGTTAAACAAAAATAAAAACAGAAAAAAAAAAACCTTTAAAAAGAGGAGAGTGTGTTACTAAATATGAGAGTCAAAAGCAGCTCAATGGACAAAACTGATAATGACTATGAGGGTCCGTGGATTTCATTATAAACTTTAGATATTTACACATCAGCATATTTTATTGATCAACATATCTGGTTCAAATTATAATTATTGTCTTTGAATTTCAACTCAATCTCCCGATGTATGGCATAAAAAAGTCATAAAATTATGTTGTTTTTTTTTCAGTATAATGTTTTCAAGTATTTCAGTGTTACTATATGAGAAAACAAAAGAAAAGGAAATCAATGGAAAGTAAACTTACAGTCAAACTGAGAAGACTTGCAAGATCATATAGATTGAAACCATTGTTCAAAATAATGTCCATACATTAACCAGTCGGTTGTATATAAAGAAACAGGAAAATTTGTTATTAAACTTCTGAATCATTCCTGTCATGTCATCTATCTTCCGTGGCAGATATATTTCTTCACTGGATTCTACATATTCAATTTTATTTCTGATCTCCCTCTTGCTTTTACTGTCACATACAATACTCATATTTTGTCTTTTAGGGTGTTATCAATTTTTTTTTAATTTCTCTGCTTTGCTTCTAAATCCTATAGAGGTTATATTGAATATATAAGACTCTGTCTATCCATTAATCTATCTCTTTTGCTTCAGATTAGTTAGAGGAGAATATCTACAAACCAAACTAAGTTTTTATTTAATCAACAAATATTGTTGAGCTCCTACCAATTCCCGATATCTATTTTACATTCTAAAAATACAGACTAAATCTACAAGATCAAATCCTAAACCTCAGAGAATTTATATTCTAGTGGAGGGATAGAGAAACTTAAAATTAAACAAATACATAAAATAATTTTAGATGGTGATAAAATGTATGAAGAAAATGTAATAGGATAATACTGCAGAGCAACTAGAGGTGGGAAATTGTAAAGAAAGTCCTCTCTAAGAAGATATTTTAACTAAGACTCAAATGAAGAGAAAGAGAAAGCCATTAGAAGACCTAAAGGAAGAGGGTTATAGAGTACATTGCAAATGCAAAATCGAGATGGATTCAAGAACAGGCTTAATATGTTCAAACACAAACAAGAAGAACAATGCAAAAGTTAAGTCAATTCAATGGAATTTCCTTGGGAATTTCATGGAACCTAAAGAAAACTGTAATTATCAAGTCTCAGTATTTAAAGAAACCTGAAAATATCAAGGACATTTATACCATAAACATTATGAGATTGTATGATTTGTTTAACCTTCATAACATATTTTATAACATCCATCTTTCATATCTATCTATATTTAAATTTCTATATTATAATTTTATTAAATATTACATATTAATAAATAAAATATTGAAGGACAGTATATACTGTCTGCTAGATAAACTTTTAGTATAAACTTAAAAAACAAGACAAATGTTTGTCAGCATACTGTTTTATATTATATGAAGACATCATTGTTTAACTGGTTTACCTAAGGATTATTAAAGGGAATATTCTTTGTTTCACTTACTGTTTCCTCTTGATAAATTACTAGATTTAATTTCACTACTGAATGACTCCTAGTAGAAAGAATAGCTGCAAAGGTTATAGCTTTTTGTCCTAAAGGATGTTAACTAGTTTTATACCTTACATAGCAAACTTATTCTAAGATAATCCTTTAACTTTCTATAATTACCCAGCTCCTCCAATGCTCATTGAACAAGAATTACTATCTTTCTGGTTCCCTCATTAATTAGTGAGTCAAATGAATTGTCAATGCATATTCATTTTACATTCGTATAAGTATCATGTTTTTAACTTTTTGTTAATTATATTTTAACAGACATATAAATAGTTTTCCAATCAATGCAGATTTAATGTAATAGGCACAACATATAAATACCCTAACATTTATTTCTGTTCAGAATTTTTGTTTATCTTCTTGCCAAGAATTGTTGTAAAAAATATATGTTTAGGCTTGCTTATACCAAACTGAATTATGTTGCTTATAATAATGTAAAACTTCTCATAAAACAAATATTTGCGACATATTTGTATACAAGTATATAGTTGTAAAGGAGAACAGCCACTTGATTTAAAAATTTGTTCTAGTTTATTTGTTATTGCATCTTGTATACTTATTCTTATTAATATCATCTTACAAAATATTAATCTTTTCCTATGAGTATAAAAGCCAAAACATAATACTATCTCTCCAAAAATGTATTTATTTGTGAAAAAGTCTAGCATATGCAAACTTACTTATGTGTGCTTTAGAGCAAACATGTAATTTTTGGTTTCTAAACTATGAGATAATTTAATTATTTTTAAAGTCACGTCTACATTTTTCTCAAGATCTATATGCAGGAAAAAAATGCATGAGATTGACTGTTAGCCGCTCCTGGTACAGATTAATTTTATAGAATTTTTTAAAATGTTTAAATAAAATCTAAGATTTTCCTCACGCAGAGCACAAAAGCAACTTTTGAAGATTTATTTTGGGGTAGAGAAGGGTATACAGGAAAGGGAAGCACTTGGTAGGAAAAAAGACTCAGAATTACATTTGCAAAAGGACTCAAGTATGTACTTGAAAACAAGGATGAAACACATTTATAATACCCTTGAGCAGAGATTCAGATATAGATATTGAAAACAAGGAATATTATCATAAACAGTGCAAAGTATAATACATCTGAAAGAAAATTTTGAAAAGTGAGTTTAAATATTTATTTTAAAGGATAAATAGAAAACAACATTGAGAACAGTTGCATTTTTACATTTTAGAATATGTGATATAAAATGTAATTGATTTGAAGAGGGCTGATTTTCCTCACCAGGGGATAATTTAAAAAAGAATAAATTAGTCAGTACTAATAGAAATGGGGAAATAAGCACATGTAATAAGGAAATTAAAGGTTTTTTCAGTAAAATATTTGCAAACATAAAAGAGGAAAAAGCTAAGTAATGTCCAACACACCTCTGCATCTCCCCATTCAGATAATATATCTGATGAGGGACTGAGAAGAAATATATGTAAAATGAAAATTTCTGACCACATATCATCATGAGTAGACTAATAGTGTAATTATGGCATCTGATCTGATTAAGAAAAAAATATTTTTTCACCAGAAAAATATCTCTGCATCTCTGCGACCATAGATAGAAGCAGGATTTAGGAAGACATACTCGATAGCTTTTAGCCAGGTAATTAAAAAGAAGAAGAAGAAGAAGAAGAAGAAGAAGAAGAAGAAGAAGAAGAAGAAGAAGAAGAGGAGGAGGAGGAGGAGGAGGAGGAGGAGGAGGAGGAGGAGGAGGAGGAGGAGGAGGAGGAGGAGGAGGAGGAGGAGGAGAGGAGGAGAGGAGGAGGAGGAGGAGGAGGAGGGGAGGAGGAGGAGGAGGAGGAGGAGGAGGAGGAGGAGGAGGAGAAGGAGAAGGAGAAGGAGAAGGAGAAGGAGAAGAAGGAGAAGAAGTAATACATTTTTCGAAGGATAATTCAAGAGATAGAAAGAAATGTTTTTTATATGCATATTTTTTTCTCATCGAATTTAAGTGAATTTATTATATCTCCTAAAAAATAAATAGAATTTTCAGGAAATTCTCAGTTAAGTCCAGGAAACTGGCAAATGACGCAGTAACCATTTTTTACCAATTTAACCTGCATAAATTGGCATTATATTGTAAGGTGGCTTTTGAGCTATTCTTAATAATGTATACTCTCTACAATTCTCCCTAGTCCATCTTCATGATTCAAGCAAATTGCAGACTTTTTACACCAGGAACTAAAAAGGGAAAGGCAGTAGTTGAGTATGTGGACACATATGAGAAGGTAAACATAGAATCAAGTCTACCTACCTCTATTCTGTTGTTTATACTCCAGGACAAAGTATATAGAATTTGTCCTATATATTCATACCTCTCATTAAGAGAGAGGTGACTTTGAGGACAAACCAACATTAGTAGCTCTATGTAATAGAGGATAAAACATTAGCAGCTTCATTTAATCTTGATCCAGCTGTATGAGTCATTCCCTGTTTTCCAATTTTAAAGAGAATTAAGAGGAAGATTGATCCTATGGTACTCTAATAGGATGAGAATAACTCTAACTAATACAGCTCCATTCTGTGACCAATGATCACATACTTAATATTGCTGTTCCCAACATATGAACACACATAAGCTGACTTCTGCACATTGGAGCAAAGTCAGTTTCAATTTAGTTTCTCATTCATTTTTGTAGAACCAAGGTGGCATTTGAGAAGGTAGTGAAGAGTGGGGACCTATTATAGATTGTTTATGAAAAACAAAATCAAAGGAGAATGAGATCTAACTTTCATTGGAGTAATAACTTATTTTACTTAGTGATACAATTTTAATAAATCAGATTATATTACTGAGTCTATTATCCAGCAAAACCCTATGTTTGATTCAGAATGTATTTTAAGCATAAAATATACTCATTTTTAAACTTTAAACATTACTTGTGGCATAATTCTCTTTTTTAAGGTTAAAAAAATGTGCATGAAAAGATCCTAAAAAAAAAACCTAACCATGTTTTAGTTTTTAATCTAAAAGCCCAAGGTAGCTAACACCAACATCACTTAGAGATCTTTCCTTATAAACATATATTTGTAATTTATTTCAATGTGTCTAACAATAATTATAAAGACTCACAAGGATCCATACCAAATCTAATCTTTCCTTCCCACCCTCTCCTCAAACCTTATTGCCTGCACTTGGAGAAAGTATAATAGATTATAGGAAAGATTTAGTATCTAAAAATTATGTTACACAAACATGCTATGAAAATACATGATGACAAGGTCATACTTAACTCTAATATAATAGAGTATTCTACATAATTCTGGTAGAAAAATAATTTCTAAACTACTACATCTAAAATAGTAAATGAAGAATCTCCTGACAACTGGTTTCCTCTGGAGCCTTGCTGCTGCATATACACTAGTATGTGACTTTAACAATGAAGAAAAATGAGTCTCACTCTCTTTTCAAACATTTTGCATATTTGTTCAAATAATAGAACTGGTGCATGACAATTTTAAATAGTGTGGTCTCTTTTTAATTGAATCTACCTGTCGCTCTAAATAAAGAAAGTTTTCCACCTAATACTGAGAGTTAATTGTTTTAGACTTAGTCTATATCATGGCCGCCATATATTGACAGATTTACCCATTGTCATTTTTTAATAGTAACCATGGCTTCTTGTGTCAACAGACAGAACTCATGACTGGAAGAATCTTACGATATTTCACAGATCACAAATCAGTTAGTATTCTCCCTGCCATGCTTTGTTTTTATTTTGGCTCCCAGAGGGGTACTCTTATACAAAATTTATAGGTTCCAATATTAAGTGTTTCCATTTTCTCTCTAACACTAACAGAGACACCAGGAGAGGTTTCTGCTGCTTTTTTATTCATTGGATTTGTTTTTATCCTTTCCTATCCTAAGTTAGCAAAACTATGCTCAGCATACTCAGCAATAATTATCCAGATATCCTCACTGACATTTTATGTGTTAATGAGTATTCAGAGTTCTCATAAGAGGACTTTGAAAAGAAGGTTTTCTAAATCAATGAATTGTGTTAAAACAAACTCACACAACCAAATACAAACAAACAGACGAATAAAGAAAGGTATCTACCAGTCAGGATGGTGGTATAGGGAAACACTATACTGCCTCCTCTCATAACCACATCGAAATTACAACTAAACTACAGAACAACCATCATTGAGAAATGCTCAAAGTCTAGCTGAACAAAAGTCTTATAACTAAGGATATACAGAAGAAGTCACCTCAAGATTGATAGGAGGGGCAGAGACAAGAAATGGACTGTTCCTACACCTACCTGTGGTGGTTAAAAATTGAGAGGGATATCTCAGCTACAGAGGTCTTTCCAGAGGAACAAAGATCCCAGTCCCACACAAGGCTCCTCAATCCAGGGTTCCAATATCAAGAATAGAAATCTCCACAACTTCTAGTTGTGAAAACCAGTGGAGATGGTGGCTAAGTGAGACAGAGGGCTTCTGGAGTTCCAGACATTCCTCTTAAAGGGCCCACACACAGACTTACTCACTGATAGACTCACTCTGAGCTCCAGCACTATGGCGGCCTGAAAGGCACCAGGGAGATATAGAAAGGTAGTGAATTATCTGTTTTCAGGCGAGAGCTGGAGAGGCAGCTTTCTTCTAGACAACATCAAGCACACCAACATTCACTTCACAGGGGTATCAGAAGGGGAAGAGGGAGAGTGAGAAATTGAAAACCTATTTGAAGAAATAATGATAGAAAAATCCCCTAACCTATTGAAGGGAATAGACACACAAGCCCAGGAAGCACAAAGAATAACCAACAAGATGAACCCAAAGAGGCCCACACAAAGACACATCATAATTAAAATGTCAAAGGTTAAAGACAAAGAGAGAGAAGCAGTTAGTTACCTACAGGGGAGCACCCATAAGACTGTCAGCTGATTTCTCAACAGACACTTTGCAGGCCAGAAGGGACTGGCTTGCAATATTCACAGTGATGAAAAGCGAAGATCTACAACCAAGCAAAGCTATCATTTAGAATCAGAGGACAAATAAAGAGTACCCCAGACAACAAAAAGCTAAAGGAGTTTATCACTGTCAAACCTGTATTATGAGAAATGTTAAAGGGACTTTTTTTATAAAGAAGAAAAAAGTTTTAAAATATGAATAATAGAGTAGCAATAACTACATGTCTATTGACAATTATTTAAATGTAAATGTATTAAATGCTCTAATCAAAAGACAAGGATAGTTGAATAAATAAGAAAACAAGACACTTAACATATACTGCCTCAAGAGACTCCAGATCAAAAAGTACACACAGACTGAAATAAAAGGATAGAAAAAATATTTTATAAAAATGGAAACAAACAAACCAAAAAAAAAAAAAATGCTGAGGGAGCAATCCTTATACCAGATAGAACAGACTTTAAAACGAAGGCTATAATAAGAGACAAATAATCCCACTTCTGGGTATTTATCTGAGGAAACCCAAAAGACTACTTCAAAGGGACACGTGTAGCAACCTGAGTGTCCATCAATGGACTATGAATGAAGAATAGGTGATACATGTATATACAATGGAATGTTACTCAGCCATAAAAAAAAAATGAAACCTTACCATCTGCAACAATACAGATGGACCTAAGGGTAATGTGTTAAGGGAAGTAAGTCAAGCAGAGAAAGACAAATGCCATATAATATCACTAATATGTGGAATCTATAGAAAAAAATAAAGGAGCAAATAAAACAGAAACAAATTCATAGGTACAGAGAACATTTTGATGATTGCCAAATGGAAGGGGGTTTGGAGGAATGGGTGAAAATAGGGAAGGCACTAAGAAGTATAAATTGAAAGTTACAAAATAGTCACGACGATGTGAAGTATAGCCTATTTAATAATATTGTAATAACTACATATGTAGTCAGATGGGTACTGGACTTATTGGGGTGATCACTTTGTAAGTTATAAATGTCTAATCACTGTATTATACACCGGAAACTGATATAATATTGTATATAACTGTAATTGAAAAATAAAAAAAAAAAAAGTATTTGAAGAGATGTCAGGTTCCTAGCAGGGAATTAGTGAAGTAGAAGATTCTAATTTTGTTTGAATAACAAGTGCCTCTAAAATTAATATTAATGTCAATAAACTCTGCAACTAAAACATATAAAAAACCCTCAACGCCTAGGTAGCAAAGTTATGCAACAAAAGTAAGTCATTCTTCTCCATCTCTTTTTTTCACCCTCACTCATCCCATGAAATTTTAATGCATTTGTCCCAGTTTCTTTCAATGTTTCTGAGTAACATTCTATTTGAAATGTTTCCTCTGGCACTCCATCCAGATCCTCATTGTCTCTGTCTACCTTAGCTGAGCCAATAGGCTCCTGATTTTTCTTGTGATTTCAAGAACACCAGATCCTAGTAAGATATCTCTCTATAGAACTCCTCTCCTCTATACCAGCTATACTAGATTCTTAAATTCTATGCTTTCTATATTTCTATCATTTATCTGCAGTCTTAAAGAAAAGTTTTGTATTTCATTTTCTCAGTCTAGTAATTCCCAATTTCTGAATGGAGTCTACCATAAGATACTCTCTCCTCTCTCTCTCAGGTTTTCTGTAAATTATAAGGATGTATATGAAGGGAGAAGTCCTAAAAAAAGAAAAAGGTAATTGTTAAGACAGGGAGGTGAGACAAATATTGAGGCAGAGGAGGTTTTATGGAAATGTCTAAGTGACTATTCTCTTTAGCAAATAAAAAATGCACACATTTGCCTTCTCATTACCTCACAACAGAAATCTTCATGCAATTAGAATGTGCTAGAAAGCCAACAGAAAGCAATTTATTCCACATAAACTGAATTTTATTGAAATATACTAGTATGTTCATTTAAAATACCAAAAGTGAGATTTGCTTTAGTTACCTTTAACAAAGATGAGTAAAGGTCCACAGAGAGGGTTACAGAATAAAATGAATTGCCAATAACATATTCAAGCAAGATCCTTTTATAAGCTTGTTATCGTCAATGTATATGATGATACTTTATTTTAATCTAAATATAATGGCATTGCTACTATTGCAGCTATCTTATTTCTATCATTTTATATGTTCTTAGATTAATTCCAGTGATGAAATAATGTTTTTGATATTCATCAGATTTGTTTTCATTATTAGTTAAACAATAAAATGACAACCTTGGCAACCAATGATCTAATTTCTGTTCCAATAGTTTTTTTTTTCTTTTTTCAGAACATTATATAAGTCGAATCATACAGTGTATGGGTTTTGTGTCTCTTTTCTTTCACTTAGCATGATGATTTTGAGATTTAGACATATTCCATATATTATTGCTACACCCTTTTTATTGTCAGTAGTATTGCATGTATGAGTGCACCACGATTTGCTTATTCACTAATTGATAGAATTTGGGGTTCTGTACACTTTGGGGCAATTGTTAATAAAGTTACTAATAAAGGTTTGTGTAGATAGTTTTGTGAGGACAAACATTTAATTTCTTTAAGTAATTACCTAAAAGTGTGATTGCAAGTCATCATGAAGAAATACTAAACATTGCGAGAAACCGCTACCAGACTGTTTTACATAGTATTTGTACCATTTGTATTCTCACTAGCAACGCATGAAAATTCTAGTTGCTCATCATCATCATCATCAGAATTTTGCTATTTCTTCTTCTTTCTTCCCTTCTTTGTCTTCTCTTTTTTCTCCTCATCCTCTTCCTTCCTCTTCCCACTATAGTAGGTGTAAAGCAGTATCTCATTACGGTTGTTATTTGCATTTGACTAAGGAGTAGTGATGTTGAACCTCTTCATAGGCTTATTTGCCACCCATGTTTATTCACTGGGAAAACATCTTTCAAATAATTTGTCCAGTTTTTAAATTAGACTTTTTGTCCTTATGTTGTGTTTTAATACCTATTTCTATAATCTCAGAAGAAGCCTTTTGTTAGATATGTGTTTTGCTCATATTTTCTCTCAGTCAGTGGTTTGTCTTTTTAATTTTTTTAAAATATCCTTTGAACAGCACACATCTTTAATTTTATAAGGTAAACTTAGGTAATTTTTATAAGGTGCAACTTATCTATTTTTTTATTTTATTATTTGTGCTGTGCTTTATTTGGTCTTATCTTAGAAAGTTTACCTAAACCATGAACTTATTCTTCTTTGTTTTCCTCTACAATTTTATGTTTTGCATTTTGGTCTAGAACTGTTTTTGTGTGAATATTTAAAGGTTTAAGTACCATTTTTTTGAGGTCATTATTTCTCTATTGCATTACTTTGATCCACTTCTTGAAAAAAATGGAACTTATCTATATAAGTTTGTTCTCGAATTCGATATTATGTTCAATTTATTTATATGCCTGTATAAATTACATCGATATCACATTGTTTTGATTATTCAAGCTTAATGGTGATTTTTGAAATTAAGAAGTATTAGTCCTCCAACATGAATAGTTGGAGCACATGACCTCACCCAGGATGTTGGAATAAAGTGAAAAAACAATGCATGATTGTACTCTGAGAAATACTGATTGTCACCTGCTATACTTGATGTTACATAAGGTCAGTAACTCTCTCTGTTGTTTACCAGTATATACTTAATTTTTGGCAATATGTCTAATATAAAGAATTCTGTCCAGAGAATTTGTGGTTGTCTTAAATAATGCATAATTGGTTGGAATCTGTGAAGTTTTTCAGTACCTTCAGACTTTAGCAATGTTTTTGAGAGAGCTGCTTTCAAATTAATGATTAAATCAAGTTTGCTACCTAATCACATGTGACATATCCCAGGCCAGTTTTGCACTTAGTTCTAACTTGTAGTTCTGGTTATTTTCCTAACTCTTTATGCTTAATCTTTATCTATAAAGTGTGGAAATAGTCACACTTACTTCACTAGTTTGTTTCGATGAAAGGTAAAAACTTTAGACATTGACTGCTACAAATAAAGCTAAGTAAATGATAGTAGCTATTATAAATATTGTTGTCATCGTTATCACAGCCTTTAGCATCAGTAAGTCTAACTTATGGATAGACTACTTCTGTGAGAAGAAAAGTGACAGTGCATTAATGCAGAAATATCTTCTCTGATACTGAGCTGCTGCCTATATTCTGCTCCCTCTCTTTGAAACAATAACTGCATGTCAATCTGTTTTTTTTTTCTCTTCTCTTCAAAGATGCCTCCATCCTATTTATTACTTCTACTTTTCTACCACTGAGAATGTGAAGCAGAAACAGTCTTTTCCAGTTCCCTCATTTTGTGCAACACTCGTGACAAGCAAATAAAGCTCACTTCTAGTGGTGATTCTGTGCTTAATTGGACCAACAAAACTAAGACATCTTTAAAAGGTTATTGTGTTACATTAGTCTATAACTTCAACTTTCCTGTTAAAATAATAAGTAGAAAATATTGGATATTTTAATAATTCATTTGTAATCCTGATGATGTTGTTCATCAAACTCCCTAAACTACACTCAGAATCTCCCTTTTCATAGACAGATATCACATTCTTGTCAGATGACACGTGATTCTCTTTTTTTTTCAAGTCACAGTCTAGAAAGCTGTATAAAAAATATGTCTTTGATAGACTTGTTTACAGTTCTGAGGTACCACAGACTAATGTATCCATTTAATGAAAATTGTTCCTTATAAATGACCAATTCCTTTCAGTGATTTTCACACTGCTAGGCACCAACAGACCACAGATCAGGAAGCATTGTCTAAAAATAATGACATTGGGAAGAAGAGGAGGAAATTCTGATTTTGACATGCACCCAGTTGATATTTTCAACCTAAGTCTTTGTCCAACTGTTAGAGAACAATATTCTTTCAGTCTTAAATGAAATGTCTTTCTAATACAATACTTATTTTAGAGAAAAGGAAATCAATTGGAGTGTTATCACCTTGCTCTTATCTAAATCATTCTACAAACAGCTTTGAAACTCGTTTATGTTCCCAAAAACCTTGGGCATCTTCTGTGGAAACCACTGATGAATTTTTAATCAGAGGAAAATAAGAGACAAGAGTTTACACATATATTTTTCCTCAATATTCTCACAATATGTTGAGCAAAAAGATGTGTATGGGTGAAAAAAGAGTAAGAACAAGTAAATAAATATCAGAGAAATTAAGCATAAAATGGCCTGTGGAGAAAGATAGTAATTACACTTTTGACTTTTCAAGGGCATTTTTACATAGAAACATATATATCTATATATAGATATACATATATATCATAATTTTCATATGATAATTTCACAGGTCAATATATTTTTTATATTTTTCTTAAAGTACTCAGTGCTAACTTTATCATTTACATGTTTGTCTTCTACATAACAAAGTAGGAAGCAAATAATGAAGTTTTCCTTTTGTTCTGTATTCCAGGCAAGCAAGCTTTTAGACTTATTCTTTCCTTTTCTTTCAATTTCTGTAGAAAATTTGCAGGAAAAAAAAAGGGGGAGTATCTTAATTACCAGCAAGTTGATTCCCACCTACAGTACTTAGTGACTTTTACATTCTATAGTAATTCAGAAGTAGAAAAAACATATTTTTTAGCCAAGCATTATTGAGAAATATTTCCCTCAAACCTATCTATTTATAAAGTACTTTAGAAGGGGATGTTTTGTGTCTTAAAACAGAAGTGCTGAACAATAATTTTTGAATTCAAATACATAGAGCTTTGGATGATCATCCCTCTCCTTTGTGCCCCAAGAGCACCTGAAAACTATTACATTTGTTATTGTGGTTCAGTCACTATTCTACTTAATGTTAAATGAGAGCTAAACTTCAATTTCTTTCCTGCAGCCACTTATAATTTTATCAGTAATTTGACTGCTGCTTAAACAATGGGAGAGGTTAGAAGTGTTAGTCATAATGGAAAAAAAAATGCAGTTAATATTTTCAGCATTTTTATAGGTAGCAAAAACTGGAAGTTGGCATTAAAATTCGACATTAAAACCTTTATAAAAGTCTTTCAGAATATATTTAAGGATGAGTCTACAGTGTAGGTGTAAAAATATTCACAATTTTTTTTAGTAAAAGTATCTGTATTTAGCATAATATGGCACATAATCTATACTCAACTATTTCTGACTCATTTTATTTCTTCAGTGCATTTTTCTTAGTTTCTAAGAATTATTTTAGATATAGAAGGTACATTATTCAGAATAAAGTTAAACAATAGGATCAATGAAAGCTATAATTACAGTGATAAAACTTTCTGTTTATTAGGATCAATGTGAAATTAGTACATTTATCTACAAAAAAACTTTAAATATTAAAATTATTCTAAAATGTGGGAATATAAAAGTAAACATAGCAATGTATAGATTTTATTCATGTTGACTTCAAGGAATTAATTTAAATCTGAGTGCCATGAGAAAAATTAAATAAAAACAACCACTATTCATGCATACCCAAGAAAAGTATCTATGTTTTTAACTCTATTAAAAGTAATATTTAGCACAAATTATGTGATAAAGCAATCTAATGCATAACAGAAATTGTTTCTGATTATGCATCTGTAAAACATCTCAAGTTTTTTATAAATTAGGATAAAATAGTGTTAAAATCTTAGTTGTAAGCCATTTATAAATTTCCCGATCAAATGTCTAATAAATGCATATCATTTTGTTAAAAACAAAATTCAGCCAAATAATTTTGAAAATCTAATTGACTTTTTTAGTAATTCATAAATCAGGCAGCATCCCATATAGCAGCTAGAAGGTCAGTTAGAGGAGTTGTGCAAACTGGAAGGTTTTCATAGGAAGAGCAGCGAGTCAAGGGAGCTGTTAACAAAAGAAAAGAAAGGATTATTTTAGAGCCAGGATTTTTTTTGGGGGGGGGGCAGGAGGAGAGTAGGATGAGGAAGGCTTTTAATTATGCAGATTGCCTCTTCTTTCTATGAGGATAGAGAGGGCCAATAGGCTTGACCAGAAACTTCCAGACTGATATTAAATCTAGTTTTGTTCTCATGGGCTTTTAACAGGAGTAAAGCCATTTTGGGCCGGTGGTTTTCTCTTTAACAGTATAAAATGTTAATTTTTTTTTTTTTTTAAATAATGTGATTTAAAACTTTGAGAATTCTTTGTTACATTTATCCATTTCTAAAGGACCCGCTCTCTCTATTTTTGATAAATTTTTTTCTTAAAAAGAGGAAAGTATTCCTGTATCATTCAAGTGCATTTCATAAGAAGATAAAAAGAGCACCATGAATGTTAAAATGTGGTAGTCAATATGGTCATCCTTATTTGTAATATTTGTTGATGATAAATGGGGTTGTATGGAAAGTAACCTCATAGGGTGATCTGATCATAAATTCCTACCTGGGCAGGTCATGGCTAGGCAGGTCATGTCCCAGGCATATAACTTTCTTACTAAAAGGTTTATCTTTTTTTAAGCAAGCCCTGTACATTATTTTTGTGCATCTAGGTCCATGTACCTTTGAAATGACACCTTGTAGATCCCTCCTTTTAATGCTTGACCGCCTTTTCAGACCCCTTTTTCTAAAACATGTGAGAAGTAATCCTTTTTCTGTCTTGTTTTCTCTCACCTTCATGTATTTTGTCTTACCATCCTTCCTTAATCTCAAATGCATTAAAAAAAACTGCAAACTGTTATTCTCCAAAGCATTTATCTCAGTCTGTTGAGATCTTGCTTCCAGATGTATCCCCTGTTTGGCTCAAATAAATTTTTATAAAAATTCTCTGCAAGTTTGGACATTCTTATGTTGACGTGTTAAATTATATCTAAAATACAGTGGCACTTCTCTGTGACTTCAAGGGATATATATGCACACACACTCACAAAACACAAACACTCCATGTATGCATTCTGACTTTGTAGAAAAATAAAGTACATAAAAATCTTTCATATCTATCATACAGTTAATTACTGGACTCTAAATCCCATACCTGTGATATTGTGATTTATAATAAGAAATATATATTTGGTATTCCTTCCTTTTTCTGACACAGAGCTCCTAAAACCCTTGTAATTTCTTAAGATATGAAAACAACTTAGGAGTCATTTGTTATGATAATAATATAACTTTTGGAACTCATTGAAAGATGGGGCTGGTTGCCAGCGGACCCAACTTTGTGATTAGAGACTTTTCGTCTCACCCTGTGACTCTGACCTCAAGGGAGGAAAGAGGGGCTAAAGACTGAATTTAACTAACCATGCTTATATAATGAAGCCTCCATGAAAATCCAAAAGGATAGCATTTAGACCTTCCAGGTTGGGGAACCAGAAAGCTTCCACTTGCTTCTGTGCTGAGCTCCAACCTCCATGAGCACAGATACTCCTTTGTTTGGGACCTTCTCCCTACATTATCTGCTTATTGATCCATTTCTTTTAATGTCCTTTGTAATAAATTGTTAATCTAGGTAGTAAACAGGTTTCCTGAGTTCTGTAAGCCTCTTCAGTAAATTAATCAAACTCAAGGGTGAGGAGTGTCGTAGGAACCTCTGATTTATAGCCAGTAGATTAGATGTATAGGTAACAACCTGGACTTAAAATTGGCATTCTGAGTTGAAGGAAGTCATTGGAACTTCCAATCTATTGCCTGTCAGTCAGCACAGGTAACAACCTGGCTTTGTGCCTGGCATCTGAAGAGTGAGTAGGGGCAGTCTCGTAGGACTAAACATGGAACCTGTGGAGTCTGATGCTATTTTCAAGTAGATAGTGTCAGAATTGAGTTGAATTGTAGATCACCCAACTGGTGTCCAAGGTGGTGTGAGAACACCTTTCTACATATTGAAATTGGGTCCAGGAACCCAAAAGAATATCTCTCCTGGTAAAGAAGTTTGTAAATTGAACTAAATTTCCATATTCTTGTAAGTGATCTTTCAAACTAATGTACCAAGGTCTTACCCTTGCTTTTCTCTACTCTTGCCAATATCTGATTTCCAACTACAGCACACCGTCTGTGGTAAGAGCAGAGTGGTGCATCTTGAGCCCAGACTGAAGCACACTGAGAAGACAAACAGCAGAGTCACACTTGAAAGGCATCTTATGAGTTGTTCTACTTTTCATTCTAGTGCTCCCTCCCATGATGGTAAGGCCCACTCTGTGCTGAGTGAAAGAGCATAACTCTGCAGTTCAGAGATGTTACCTTCCTCCAGGGAGCTCTTAACTTTGGGATACAGAAGCTGGTGGGCAAATGTTCCTGTCATTCTTCAGACACATAAATTCTGAAAGGTGTTTATTTCTCAGAAGGTCTCATAGTGGTCACTCTGATACTGTGCCCTTATTTAGACATTTTCTTCTCCTGGTTACTCTCTGCAGCTTCTCGAAATCATCAAATAAACTTTTGCACTTCTGCCAGGCTCTGCTTTCAGGGGAACTCAAATTAATACTGACTTATAGTTGAAGGGAGATTTAGAGTTTCAAGGAGGGTTTATTTTTTGTTCATTGACCATTTTAGATGGGAGAATTATACACATATATAAAATCTAACTGAAAATATCCAAAAGTGAAACAGTGACTATAAATGGGAGAAGTGGAATGATAAACTCTCAGGATTTAGAAAATGATCAAAGTCACTATACCGAGTAAAGAAGAACATACAGATTCACGTACACAAAGGAAAATGGGTGTTTTCTACATTTTTACTATGGGAAATGTGTGGACTAGATAACAACCATCAAAAAACAAAAAACAAAAACAAAAAAAACTGAACTCTGAAGTTATATATTATCCCCTGAGATCTTAATCTATATATCCATATGGCGTGATTTGTACCTCCGCTCATCCCATGTACCATTCCACTCTCTCAAACTTCTCTTTTTTAAAATTATTTTCTTAATTGAAGAAATAATTTAAATTTTTCTTCTCCTGTCAAACTCCCCGCTCCTCCAACCCCCTCTACCCTCTGGTAATCACTAGTCCATTGTCCATGTCCATTAATCTCTGTTTATTTGTCCTGTTTATTTATTGCTTTTAGGTTTAGATCACACATATAAGTGATATCATATGATTTTCAGCTTTTTCTGTTTGTCTTATTTTTCTTAGCATGATTATCTTGAGGTCACAAATGGCAGTATTTCATCTCTTTTTATGGTTGAGTAATATTCCATCGCATATATGTACCACAGCTTCTTTAGCCCTCTCTAGCCTCTCAAACCTTTCTATCCATGCTCTGGACCCCACGGTCTGATATCAGCAAATCACCCTCATTTTGCTTTGAAAGGTCCATTTGGTTTTTTTTCACTTAATAAAATCTTGTTTTCTATAGCTTTCATTACTTATTTTTATTGGTTTGGCTTGGTTTCATTTTTAACCTGAATAAATCCTAAATAGCACAGATTTGCTAGTGGGATAGGTATTATCATACTTGCTGTTTACTGAGTGTTAACCTAAAAGTAAAAGGCCAAAATGAGGGGCAACAAGTATTTATTCGAGATCAATAAAGAATAGCTCTTCGAGAAGCACTGATTCAAAGAAACCCATATAGTATTCTGATTAAAAGACAAAGGCAATGAGTATTTATAAGAAAGGAAAGGGCAATAAATACATCAATAGAAGGAAGACACTTCTATTAGTATAGATAAATCAACATAGTGATGTTAATTCTAAACAATGTTGTCTTAATTTTCAGGCCAGTCCAGTAGTCATAATATTTGATTTCTTGTTATTTTTGCAAGCAGTTGTTTGGGACATGATGTTGGTTTAAGCCCAATCTATAGATTATCTTGCCCTGTTTTAACATTCCAAAGGTTTAAGGCATAAGACATTCAAGGCAGTTTCTCTGGGATGGGAGCTCTGGCTCTATTTTAAAGTGGATTTGCTTATATTCTCCATTTTTATAGAGGCTTCTAAATTATCAGCCATCTTTCAAAATCCTTCCGCTGTGGTCATCTAGGGATCTTCAGGTCAACTCTGCTCAGATAGAAGTTTTCATAACTGAGCTCAGTATCTTTCCCTTCCCTGGTATTAGTAACAGATTGAACATCCACACAAGCAATCTACCTAATATGCTACCTCTCAGTTATTTCACATCATCACTTTAATAATCTTTTACTCTACTCTTCCTTCACCCCTTAACATATATAATCACATCCTAGAACTTGACATCATCCATTAGTTCACTATTTCCAATATTTCAATTTCAAACATTTTGCTCCCTGCATTTTTTCCCCATGGTTCCAGTTACTTTATCTAGTAAGACCATTTTAATGAATGTTTGACTCATTGGAGTCTTCTGTGGACACAAATCATTTTTTTCTAAGTATCTTAAATCTTTTTCTTTTGTAACTACCTTGTATAAAATATTGCTCTCCCTATAGCCACTCTTACTATTGAGTACAATTCTCCTTCACTATGTTATTTACAATAAATTTTATCAGTTAAAAATGTGTCATGTCTTTGCCTATTCAATGCAAACTCTGTTACTAGACTGCAAGTTCTCTGAATACAGGGAATTTTTCTATTTCCCATTCCATCCCAAGAATCTAGTAAATAGTAGGCAATATTAAATATTTATTAAATAAGTGAATGAATGAACCAATTGTCACTTTCACTCTACTGTATATATTTAAGTGATGGTAGTTTACATTTCTATCTTAGTTTTACTTAGAGACAAATTATATATTACTGTTTCAATTCTGGGTTGGGTTATCACAAATACATGATTATTTTGGAACAACAGAGAAAACTATATCATTCGTATTGTAATGATGATTTATTTAGATAAATACTTATCAAAAATATTAGTCATGTAAGCTTAAAGATGGAAGCAGAGGAGCTAATGTTTAAATGCTATTCTTCGAAATTGTGTCATATTCTCTTTAAATTGTGCAAAACTTAATTTTGTCAGGCTAAGTAAAAGCCTAATAAATGTAGTATGCAGCATCAGTTTTCATGATCTCATGCAGTATACAGTATATATATTTCTTTGCAGAATATGGATGCAAAACCATATAGGGAGAACTTAATGAGCAATTCAAGTGATTTTTAATTCTTTTTTACTGTAAGTGAATTTTACTTAATGGGCTAGGTTTCCTGTAAAATCTAACTTCTACAGAGATACAATTTTATTTTTTTCTGTATTATGACAATTATAAGGACAACGATTTGGCAAAGTTAAAGAAAGAGTTCTATATGTTGGCCTTAAAAATGCTATTTTCTTGAAACAGTGTGCTTGTTTTAGATGAAAAGTAATACATGGCATGAGAAATTTGGAAGAGATACTGCTATACGAATGGAAAATATTAAGTAGTAGCACTTGGAGTTATGGATATGTTATTATTGTGCCTACATCAAACCAATTAAGTAAGGTTATTTACATAAAGAATGTTTATTCCATTTCAAATTCTTCCTGTACACCAAACAATGAATATAATTGTATAGGTGATGCCATCCATTGAAACGATATTAATAATTCTTATCCTCTCATTTCCTTTGGGTCATTCTCTTTATTGCTTTGTCATCATTTTCTTTGTCCTCTAATTCTTTCTATACTCTAATTCCTGCAACCAGAAAACAGCTCATAACCACCTACTTTCGTATTAAGAACAAATCCATTGTTTTTCTTGTAGTCCTCTGATTCAAGCCCATTTCTTATGCATGACACATTTCACATCCACGTATTTGTTTCAAGTAATTAATATAATAAAAAATAATTTAATTTCTAAATGAATTTACTCAATTTCTTCAATGAACTTCTACCATTATTCCAAAACTATAGTAATGGGCTGTAATGATAATAGTAACATAAGATACATAATGGCACTAAGTAATAATTATAATAACATTCATTTAAATGTCTTGTATTGCTGAGCTTGTTCCAGGTAAGCTGTTTCTATTAATTTCTATTTAATCCTCACAGGTATTGTTGGTTAAAATGTAATTCCAATTCTGTAGAAAGTCTGTTCACAGAGAAAGTTTAGCTCCATACTTCTTAGTGCCTGAGCTATACTGCCCTTTCTATGTAGTATCCCTAGCCGTGTTTTAGTAGTGCATCGGCAGTTGTAGGGAATTATGCAAGATGATTGGAGTCTTTATTAGGGAGGAGAAATGAGAGAAGTGTGAAGCTGTATGGAAAAATAAGACACAGAATGTAAATGGGGTATTCAGTAGACAGTTTGTAAATATGAAGCTATACGGGTTTTATGTTTGCTTTTAATATTTGACTTAAACATACATTAACTTTATGTAAAATGTTAGAAGTAACTCCAACTTTTATAATTCATACATCAGCTTTTGAAAATCATAGAATATATAATTAAATCAAATATGCATTTAACAGAATAATATTGGTCCACAAATAATGTCCATTATGGAAATTGTAACATGAAAAGTAACACTCTATTGGAAAATAATTCATTTCCTCTGTTAGTGTCTTCTTTTCAATCAGGAGTCCAAAACATGAATTTTCATTCTGCACTGGTACCATACTTGTTTTGTCCCCACAGACAGCTCCCTCTCCTTCTCCTATTGCAAAGATACATGGACACACACACACACACACACACACTCCAAAGTGTAGTTTATTACATATTGGTCACCTCTTTCTCCATCCTAAAATAGTTCAAGCCATGCTAAAATTTTCTGTTAACTCAATTAATTGAATTATATCAAACTAGTCTTTGTACTATATAGAATGCCTATATGGAAATGTGGTTCAGCTTGAGATCTGAAAGAACCTAATTTTTCATGGTTGTCTCATCATAAATCTACTAAACACTGTCACATCATTTGTAATAGACCTGTTGACATGTTACGCTCCCCTACTTGATTGATTAAGAAAAGAACGATAAAATTCACAAATAGTTAAATTAATGTTACATAAGGAATGAAAATAGTACATTTTACTTTCCCTGTGATTTATTAGTTCATTTCATTTTAACTTTATATAGTTTCCTAAATTAAGAACCAACCATCCTTATTATAGCCAATATGCCGCATTCCAGTGTTCTGTCTAAAAATTTTACTCTAATATACCCTTAGTTGAGAGCTCACATGTGAAAAATGCTAATCCCCAAGAAGCTTGTTTTTGATAGGTAAAACTTCTGTAAGGAATTTTACAAAAATGCTCATATATTCTTTCTCAGAGAGACCTGGTGTCTGTCATTTATGGTCAGTCTTCTTACACAGCAGGTTAGCTTAATAAACACAAATATTCTCAACAGGCTCTTCTCTCATTTGTTTTAATTTGGGATATAGTGCTGCAAAAATGCCAGTTGTTTTAATGATAACATGTATTTGATAAGCATAAATCAAGTGTTGGGTGATTGACTGTGATAGTTTGCCCCCACCACACACATACACATGTAAAATGTTGCATTTAAACTCAATGGCTTTTTCATAGCTTGTGAAGTAAAATTACTATAACTTCTTATTCAATATAATTTTTTATTCAATATTTATTGGTTTTATGTTTGCTGTTTTTAGATTAAGCATAACCAGAAAATGATTAACTTTCTTTAGGAGCCTTTGGACTAAAGTATTATAATGTTAAAATATGTAATTAACTGAATTGACTTAGTTTGAAAATGTTTATAAAATATTATTTTACACAGCAGTGCACACTTGAGATTTTTTAAAATCACAAAGGCCTAAAGGCCAAATTTATTTCTCACAAGAAATAAATTAGTCATAGGTATGGTTAATTAAAAATACAGTAATTATCAGTATTTTTAAATGAAATTAGAACATATAAAATCTTACCTCTCATTTTATCCCACTAAACATTTAAAATATATGTAAATTGAAATAGTTATCTATGAAATGTTGATGGGTTGCATTTTACTTAAAATATTTGTTAGGAGAAAACAGCTAATGTTAATGTACATTAATATATTCTAGGGTATAAACTCTTAACTTTAAAGTCTCACATATAATACATAATAGTTTATAGATATGAAGATATTAAAAGATAAGGAACTAAAATGTAAATGGGAAAAATAGAAATCACAAATATTAATTCCTATATCAATAAATTAAAATTAAAAGATATAAATTGAGTGAAATGTTTGAGTCACATTTTATTTTCACAAAATACTGTCCTTTTTGAAATACTATTGAATATAGATTTTTATTATTTAGCAATATTATTTGTTTAGTGTGTATATTTCCACAATTCGGTGTGTTTTTTAAAATTATTTTTTCCATGCTTTTCTTTCAGAATCAAAAGAAATATATGAAAAACCATTCAATGCTAATGTAACAACAAGGCTATAAATCTAAACATATATGACAAAACAAAAAAAGTTATAGTTCTCATGGTAATGTTATATTATCAGCATTATACAGCCTGCAAAATAAAATATGTATTTAGAAAACTAACTGGTAATTTAAATACCACATATATATTAAATGAGGATAAGTTAATATCCTTAGGAGAACCTTAATTTATCTAGCTTTATATTAGTATGTCTTAAATTAATAATATTTTACTATTAGAAGTTTCCAATGTACAAGTATAGTCACCTTATTGAATTCTTGAATACTTTTGCCCTTTCTCTCTGTGCATAGATCCACTATAAAACAGAGCACAAAGGGTTGGAAATGTGTTGAGATTATATATTTCACACACTAGATTATTAGCCTCAGTATTTTTTCTAGGATAATACTCTACCATTATCATATTTTATGATAGTATGATAACTTTATATCTGATAGAAAAACAAATTAGATTGGAACCATACAATTAGAATGTCCAGATGCATAGCTTCCATTTTTTAATTCTAAGTAAAATATTTATAAGCTTATTTAAATAATAATGAGAATACACACAGTGCCATCATATCTAAGAATTATGCCACATATGTAAAACAAGAGGGACTCCTCATCATAGGAAACTTAGCTTTCCAGCTAAGGACCAGATTCCATGTCACACAGTTTCAACCTGGTTATTCAACTACAAATCATATTAAAATCGACTCATCAAACTACTGTTTTATAAAGTGTTAATTACACAAAAACTTTTGATACACTATTTTACATGAAAATGTATATACAAATATACTATATATATGTCACTAATATTTTAATATGTAGGTGATTCTAATAAATATAAACCTTAATTTATAATGTAATTTCTAACATACAGGAAATATGTTCATAAACTCCCACATAAATCTGCAAATGTAAGCTAAATTAATTAAATGAAAAATATATACCTTTAGACAACTTTTAACTAGAAAATGTTTTGATATTTAGGTTCTAAAGATAGTTTGAGTGCTCAAAGAATGCATGAAGTTGGAGATAATAAAAAACACATTTTATTTACCAATGGAATTAAGATTAAAGCACTCAGATATTTTATTTTCTGGCCAACTCCAGTTGAATTAGGCATCAATATGCTATTTTGTGTTCCTTTTCTTCTTCTCTACACTAAATAATCAGGGACATAAAAGGTTCTATGTATTCACTTTTTTGATAGCGTGCATAACCATTTGATTGAAGAGAGCTAGAGAGTAAGTTACTCTTTTTCATATATCATATTTTCATATTTGTATTTACTATAAATACAAAAATGCTCAAGAGCATT
Source organism: Rousettus aegyptiacus (assembly GCF_014176215.1). Lineage (NCBI taxonomy): Eukaryota > Metazoa > Chordata > Mammalia > Chiroptera > Pteropodidae > Rousettus > Rousettus aegyptiacus. The sequence goes on from NW_023416286.1 coordinate 32,377,267, forward strand.
AGTTAAATACTGTTTCTGTTCTTGCACATTATTCATAGTTCTAAGAGAGGTCAGAAAGACAAAAGAATCAATTCAATCTTTAACTTATATTTACTTGTAAATTAAATTATGTGATCTACTGATAGAAACTTGAGTACATAAACAAAAAAAATGAATTTTTCTCACTAAAAAGGAAAAAAAACAGAAAAGAAAACATTCTAGTATCTCTGAGGTCTTGATTTAGGGTCAGTACATAGTAATTACTACTCAGTAAATGCCATTGTATGAAAATATGTGCTATAAAGATAATTGGGTATTTTTATAATACTTCGTAAACTGCCGTATACATGGCTTATTACTATATGATACCGTTGAACATGCTCTTCCAACACCTAATGATGATATTTAACTAGAATCTGTGTATATTATTGAATTTCTTAGATAATAGGCATTGATGCCACCATCACAAATGTCAGTGTACAAGAGGCTTCCATGGCAACGTCTAAGGCCGAGCTCATTTTAGATTGTATATCAGTTTTTTAATGCTGCTGTAAAAAATTATCATAATCTCAGTGATTTAAAACAATGAAAATGTATTCTTATACTTCAGGATGTCAGAAGTCTAGAAAGGGTCCATAGGCTGTGTTCCTTCTGGATGTCTTATGGAACAATATTTTTCCTTGTTACTTTCAGCTTCTGGGCGTTGCTTGCATTGCTTGTCTAGTGGACCTTTCTATTTTCAAAGCCAGCAGTATAGCATCACCAATCTCTCTATCTCTCTGACCTTTGTTTTTATGTTTACATCTACTCTCCACCTGTTTCTGTCTTCACATTGCCTTTTCAGATTCTGGCCTTGCCTTCCTCCTATAAGAATGCGAGTGATTACATTGGGCCCATGTACTGTAAGCCCTGACAGCAATGCAACTGCCTGGCTTAAGTTTTGATTGCTGAAGAACCACTTTAAAGAGGCATGCACTTCAAAGATGGCTATCTCAAATAAACACATTGTTGGCCACAAGATTAGCTAGAGAGCCAGGCCAGCCTCCATGTCTCTTAACTACTCTGTTTTGTTTTGAAGATTATAGTTGATTTTGATCACTTACCATTTACCCTAGGTCAATGCTAACCTTCTTCTTCCCTCTCTCTCTACCCACAACCTTGCTGTATGGCCCCAGATGTGCCATGTAATTTTCAGGACCTAAGACTAATAAATCTCTTCCCCATCTTCCCCACAGTTTTCTGATGGCTTTTTTGAGGGTATCTTAAATCAGATTAAGAACCACAAGAGCTGATCTAGCCACAAGATTGGTTTTTAATAGGCTGAGAATGGCACAAAACAGCTCACTTGGATGATCCAGAATATTCTTCTTATCTCCAGGTTCTTAATTTAATCACATCTGCAAAGTCCCCTTTGGCCTGTAAAGTAATATATTCATGTATTCCAATGATTAGGAGGTAAATATCTTTGGGGAACCATTATTCAGCTTTTGACAGGTGGAAAATTGTTTAAGAAAAACTGGCAGAGCAGTGGAAGATAGGTTAAACTTGGGTATCTATTTGGTGGGATTCTTCTCAGTAATAATGTTATTTCCAAATTAAAATTTCTAAATTACAGAATTAGAAAGTAGATACATAAAGTCCATGGACCTTGACAAATGTAAAGTAAGTCTAGGCAGATTAACTAACAGAGAAAATCAGGACTTAAATTTTCTTTAAAATTTTTTTTTTATTTTTCATTTACAGTTGGCATACAATATTATATTAGTTTCAAGAGTACAACACAGTAATTATATAACTTATGAAGTGATCCTCCAGATAAGTTCGGTACATATCTGGCATCATACATAGTTCTTACAATACTACTAACTATATTCTTCATGCTGTATTCTACATCCCCGTGGCTATTTTGTAACTACCAATTTGTACCTCTTAAACCTCTTCCCCCTTTGCCCATTCCCCAACCCACCAATCCCATAACCATCAAAATGCCTTCTGTATCTATGAGCTTGATTTTGTTTTGTTTGTTTCTTTATCCTGTTCTCTAGATTACACACATAAATTATGTCTTTATCTGACTTACTCCACTCAGCACGATACTCTCCAGGTTCATCCATGTTGTTGCAGATGGCAAGGTTTCAATCTCTTTTTCTGGTGGAGTGATATTCCATTCTAGATGCGTCCCTCTTCTTTCACAATTCATCCATTGATGGACACCCAGGTTGTCACTATATCTTGAGTATTGTAAATAAAGCTGCAATGAATATATCGATGCACATGTCCCTTCGAAGTAGTGTTTGGGCTTCTTCAAATAAATACCCAGAAGTGGGATTATTAGGTCCTTCTTTGTATCTCATTTCCCCTTTGTTGTAAAGTCTATTTTGTCTGATATAAGTATTGCTACCTCAACTTTTTTTTTCATTTCCATTTTTATGAAATATCTTTTTCCATCCCTTTATTCAGTCTGTGTATTTTTCAATCTAAAGAGAGCCTCTTATAGACAGCATATATAAGGGTCTTGTTTTCTTATTCGGTCACCCTATGTCTTTTGATTACAGCATTTACTCCATTTACATTTAAAGTAATTGTTGATAGATATGAGTTATTGCCATTTTATTATTCATATCTTTATCTATTTTTTTTTTCTTATTAAAGAAGTCCCCTACATTTCTTGTAATACTGGTTTCATGCTGATGAACTCTTTAGCTTTTTCTTGTCTGGAAAGTTCATCTATTCTAAATGATAGCTTTGCTGGGTAGAGCAGTCTTGTTTATAGTTCCTTAATTTTCATCACTATGAATATTTGCAGTCCCTTCTGGCCTATAAAGTTTCTGTTGAGGAGTCAGCTGTCTTACGGGTGCTCTCTTGTAGGCAACTAACTGCTTCCTTCTTTTTTGTCTTTAACCTTTGGCATTTTAATTATGATGTGTCTTGATGCGGACCTCTTCAAGTATGTCTTGGTTGGAATTCTCTGTACTTCCTGGGCTTCTATGTCTATTTCTTTCGCCAGGTTAAGAAAGTTTTCTGTCAATATTTCTTCAAATAGGTTTTCAATTCCTTGCTTCCCCTTTTCTTCTGATATTTCATGAGGATATTGGTATGCTTGATGTTGTCCCAGAGGCCCCCTAAACTGGCCTATTTTGGGGGGGATTTTTTTTTCTTCTTGCTATTCTAATTGAGTGTTTTCTATTACCTTATCTTCTATATTGCCGATTCTGTCATTTGTCATCTTGTTAAAGTTTTTACTTAAAATATAGACTCAATTTTTTTTGAATCTTGTTATTTTGGATATTTCCTAATAGTAATAAATCATGTTTTTCAAAACAACAAAGGTAAAATAATGACTCTCACATGGGTATAAATTGAACATTTGTTAAAGACTTGAGTTGCTCTTATTAATGAAGATACCAGACAGTTTATATATCTAACTCAAGGAACAAATCAAAAAATCACAAATTTATATGGAATAGAAGAATGTTCAGAGTACAAATAAGAATGGAACTGATGTTGTAAACAAGATGAGAGAGGAATGTAAATTAAACTTCCATCAGGGAGAATGTGTTTTATATATGTAAATGTGAAATATTTTCATTGCTGTCAGTTATCCGTCTGAAATTTACAGAGTTGTAAAATAGCTCAAATATAATGATTATTGAGAATCATATAATCTGGATAAATGTGCTCTAAACAACAAATAATTTTCTACTAGAGACACCTAAAATTGTTTTTTTATTCCAAATTTTCTTATAAAACTAATTTAATTTTTCCTTTTGTAGCTTTATGCATAGCATAATGTTGAGAAATTCACTTGCCTTTTTACCTTTCAACGTCATGAAAAAGGATTATCATTGTTAAGAATGTAACTTTATACACAGAATTAATGATGGACTGTGGGAAAAAAACTTGTTTTATAAATTAATTTAAAATTTAGACAATTGCTTATATTACCTTTACTTTCCAGGCCCTAAAAAAAAAAAAAAAAAAAAAAACTCAAGGATCTCTTTAGAGAAGCAAAACATTTTAATGGAAACACATTCCAGAGAGATGCGTACTTTTTCCTGAAGTTTCAGAAGAGAAGGGATAAAAGCTAGAAATGTGTCTGTACTTACTAAATAACTTAAGCATGGAGAAAGCCTAGAATGTTGTAGTTTCTGAACAGTTATGTGTAGAATGGAGTAAATTTCTGAACAATGGAATTTTATTGTAAGGAAATTATATAGATTGCACTTCAGTTTGTCCAAAAATAATTCTGTGTCACTGAGATGAAACAACCATAACATACTCTGTTGGAGACTATAGTTTGAGTTTTATACAGAGTTAAGTGGTCTATTCATTTTTCTATTGCTGCATAATGAATTTCCACAAATTTAGTAGCTTAAAACAATAGCTATATATTATGGCTCCTTTTATAGGTCAAAGATTTGGAAATGGATGAGTTTTTGCTCTGATTCTCACAAGGCTAAATTCTTGGTATAGGACTGCTTCATAATTTGGACTCAAGATCCTCTTTCAAATTTATTCAGAATGTTGGAAGAACTCAATTCCTTGTTGATCATTGCCTGGGGGTCATTGTCAGGTCTTTACTTCCATTTTCAAGTCCTTGTCATCCCCTAGCCATCATCAAGCTATCAATAGAGAATTTCTGGTGTGTCAAAACTACCTGTGCTTCATACTTCTTTCACCAGAAAGGTGTTTTAAGGACTTATCTGATTATATCAATCCAGTGAGGATAATTACCCTTTTTAAAAATCAATTGTGCCATACAACATAACCAGTATAATCTACTACTGTTAAAGATATTTTTGTGTAATGAGATTTTCCCAAACAGAGTAAAAAATTTAGTAGTCAGAAACCTTTTTCCTGATACTGAAAGAAAAATATACCACTTTAGAAACAGTGATCAAAAAAATGTCTTAATTTATTTCCAACCTCAAAAATTTTAAATCTCAGTATGAGTGTATTAAATTGACAGAATGTTCCACATTGCTCATAATACTTCATCATTTAAAGATTTTTGTAATTTTACTATCTTGTCTTTTTCAAGCATATGTGTCTGATCTAAGCACATCCTCTTACGTATTCTTTTACCAGTTTCTTTATGTATAAAGGAGAATGCTGAATTATATATCATAAATGTATATACATATTGATAACCAAATATGATAGCATTTATGCACAAACCATAAGAATCTTACATTGCTTGTCAAACACTGTGACTATCTTATTGTAAAATAATGCAATACGTGTCTTCTATAAATATAAGCTACTACATTTCCTCATTTCATCTCTACCTATCATCAAAGACATAATTTTTGTTATAATTAAAATGTAAATTTCATTGATAACAGAGTGGAGAATATTCACTCTAAAGTAATACATCACCAATTGGAAAACTATAACAAGTGGTATAATTTCTAAACCATGATTGCAAAATTATATTATTGAAGTCTAGGAACAAGTGGAATCTAGTTTCTTTAACATGTGTGGGAATTATAATTGTAAATGTTAAATTATCCCCAAACTGATTTGGGGATTTGAAAATAAAATTTAGAGCTGTCTAGGGAAATTGACAGTGTAATATTGTCATTTACATATTTTTTTAACATTAGGAATATAAAAATATCTTGACAGGTTTAATATGGTATATAGGTACACTGATGGAAGACAGGAGAGACTTGTCTACCCTCTATATTTCATTGAAATGTTGTTTAAAATTATATTTATTTTTGCCAGCTGCCAGTTCTTAATTTCTAATGCTTAGAAAACATCGTTTTATATTCTCATTAAATATCAGTCATCTTATGTGATTGCAGTTTTTAAATACTTCCTTTTCTTGAGTCATATAGGCATTTTTGGCTAACATTTTATGTTTGGATATAGCTTTATTCTGGCATTTAGCATGGTTCAAAAATTGTGCAGGAGTCGAAACAATGAATTTCTGGAGGCTATTTTTTTCCTTTTCTTTTTTTTTAAGAGCATGGATATTGTTAACGTTGAGAGGAGAAAGAATTACAGTGAAGCATAAGTAGAAGCGCAGTTTTTGTTCTTTGTAGGTAGCTGGCAGTAGTTCTCTGAATTCACCATTGTAATAAAACAGAAATGACAACACTTTTCCTAAAAGGAGAAAACATATTTTCTAATAGTGGATAGGCCAAAACAGTAATATTTTTAATCACAAATCCCATTTAGCAGTATGATCCCAGATAAATATATCAGAGTATGTTACTATGTGAGTTATTGTCTAAGCTCTCAGTAGCCTACTGTAGTGAGAGCAGATGGTTTGAGTTTATATCTTTTGTGCTTCTCAGTTATTGATGTGGATTATATGAGAGGATAATTGGCAGGGTTTTGCACATAATTGGTATAAAATGCTGTTTAGAATCTTCTCTGATTGGTCAAGTTTTTAGGACATCTGGGACAACAATCTCCTGGATTGCATATGGAAAAGATGTAACTTTCAATCATCTGTATTCTAGCAGCAAACTGCTATAATGCTTTATAATTTTTCTGTGCATTTGAAAAAAATTAAAATGGGTTTACTCTTAGGAAAATTGCTTGATTCAGAACTGAAAAACTACTAATTAAAAAATTCTGTCTTTTTCCTTTATTTGTCCCTATACAGAATGTGAGGGAAATAGGTAAAAATATAAATCCAGTTTATAGGGAAGGAAAGGGTAGTGGAATAATTTAAAACTAATTTTTTGGCACTCTGATATTCCTTCGTAAATACCTTTTTCAACACAGGATATTATAATGATTTAACATATATCATCATCTGTCTGGAGGCTTGAAAAACATAAGTAGAAATTTGAATAATGATAATCTTCATAACAGAAACCATAATTGACACTGCAACATCTATGTAAATCAGTGAAATGTGTATTTGGTTATCTCCTCTTTTCTATAATGCCATTATTCCCCTCAGTTACTCAACCCAAGTGTTTTACACACACCGTTATCTCACTATCTTCCAAATTTCAGAATTCTATATGATACCCAATTGGAAATTTTACCTCTCTCATTTTCAACTATCATGTTAAATTTAGTGATAACAAATAAATAGAACGTTGACCACAGACAGGTATTTGACAGATTTTGTATGTGCAGATTTCAGGAAATTCAAACACACACACACACACACACACACACACACACACACAGAGATAGATAAATAGATAAGGGTCTAGATATCCTGATCTCAATAGCAAAATCTCTTAAAAGAAATATATTTGGTTAGGTTTGAGAAATCAGAAATCAATTCAGAAAGAAAAATAAAAGTTAATCTATGTTCACTAAACATGGAATGCCAGACTGACTTTTCATATACAGTGATGACTGTGATAGTGTTGGTCAATTGTAGTAAAAAAAATTTTAAGTGTTTTATAATATTATTATAGATAATATTGGAAAAACATGATGAATATATGCTCTAGCTAGGTATATTTATAGCATTATATCTATTATATCCAAAATGTGATAGTTATAAGTGTGCCATTTAAGGACAAACCACAAAGTTCTGCCCTTGAAACTCTGCTACTAAAACATATTTTAATTATTTGTATTTTTACTGCATATATTTTTCTGCCTCTTCCTAAAACATATTTAGTTGTTCTACCTTTCTTTCACTTTTAACTCTCTATACTCTAGTTTTTCCCTGTGTTTGAGCATTGTCCGAATAAGCTAACTACATTTCAAAAATCATATTATCCACCAGTAGCATGCTATATATCTCCTTCCTTTAGGTTTCAGAATCCCCTTAAGAATATTTTATGTTTTTTATCTACTGATTGTTTTACCATTCATAGGTCTTCAGCCAGTCTGCCTCCAGCCAGAATTTCTACAAAGTAATATTCTTAATGGATGGTATTCATTCAAAATCTTTAAGTGTACAGACATTGGAAAATATAATCCAAAATTCAGAAAAAGTGTAATCAATAGAAACACAATCAAATTACTCAGATAATAGTTATAATAATAAAGCAACATAAACATACATTTCTCACTCTTGTGGGTGAATCTAATTAGACAGCTCTACTGAGCAATTATCCTCAAGGAGGATATCCAGCAATTCTTTGCTTTAGCACTTTCCCCAGCAATAAGAAAAATGAAGCAGTGAGAACTATGTATGGAAGTCACATACTGACTTCCTTTCACTTTCACAAAATTCTCCGTTGTCCAGAAATCAGTAATATGACCAAATATAACTACAGAGAAGTTGAAAAATATATTTTAGTAGTGTACAGGAAGAATAGAAATAAGCTTGGTGAATATCTAGCTAATTCCCACCACTTTCTCCAACGTCTCCTCTTGCTCCTTCTCCTTTCATTAAATATAAAAGCTTCTCTTAATTCATGTGTTAAGCTTTCCTCTCTTCTCTCTTTACACTCTTTCTCAGAAAGGTCATCACCATGTCTTTAAATGACATATGTATACAGACAATAGGTTTTTAAAATATATGTATATATTTATATATACATGTATATAATAGGTATATATTTATATATATTAGATAATATTGAATGGATCCAGAAGAATAAAAAATAGCATAATTTACACATTTCAAAAGGAAATAAATTGAACCTGTCAAGATGGTGTGGCAGGTAGAGGTTATATACATGCCTCCTCTCACGACCACGTCAAAATCATAATGAAGCTATGGAGCAACTAGCATGCAGAGTCGCCTGAGGTCTGGCTGAACAGAGCCCTATAACCAGTGACAAAAATAAGATGTTACCTTAAACCAGTAGGAGTTGGTAAGGACGTGAACAGGCCCAGTCTCACAACTACAAGTGGCAATCCAGAATCAGGAGGGTTATTTTGACTACAGAGCCTCTTCTCCCCACCTAAGAGCAAGGGGTCCTGGCCTCACATTGGGCTCCCCATCCCAGGGTTTAGCACAGGGAAGCAAAGTCTCCACAGCCTCCGGCTGTGAAAACTAGCAGAAGTTGTGGCTGACTGAGGTAGAGCGCTGTGGGAATTGTAGGCATTCATCCTAAAGGTCACGTGCCCAAACTTGCTCACTGATGGACTAGCTTACTCTGAGCTCCAGTGTTGGGGCAGCTGCTCAAGGAGTGTTAGGAATATATGGGGAGGCACTGAGTCGTTAGGCTTCAGGGAGAGGGCTGAAGGGGTGGTTTTCTCCTGGACAGAAGTATTTGAAGTATCCATTGTTTCTTTGTTGAACCCTCCCCATCCCAGTGAGCAGATATCGTGGCCCCAATATCTGAGTGGCCATCAACCTGGATAACACAGGTCACTCTGCCCACGTGATTCCCTGAGACTCCACCTCTCCTATCTTGTAGGCCTACCCAAGCTGCTTCCAGTGACTGATTCCACACAAATGGCCTGTTTTGGCTCTTGCTGCAGACTTTCCTAAAATCTCTCAAAGTCTCATAAAACCCAAAGAAGCAGCATGTGGTCTTGATGAGCCACTTACCTCTTGCTGAGCAGCCCCAATCCCCATACTATCAGCAGCCAGCCTCAGTTCCTGGCTTGGCCTCTTGAGGCACCCAGAAGCCCAGCACAAATGGCAGCTATCTGTAGATTGCTTGGTGACTCTTACCAGGTAGCCTTAGATGTGCATAGGCTGTGGCTTAAATTGGCCTGCAGCTGGGCCCCTCCCAGGAGGGCCTTGGATCAGCATACCTAGTGGCCTGCTTTGACCAGTGCTAGAGCCAGAGCACCAACCAGGGCTGCATTGAGGAGGACACACTTGAAGGGCAGACTGGACAGGCACCAGAGGCCTGCTAAAGTGAATACTGCTCTGTAGGGTCAGCCCCTCACTGCTAATCTTCATAACCAGTCAGCCAAGAGTCAATGTCTCCCGTCAGTGTGCTAACAACAACCAAGGCTCGACTACAACAGGAGGGTAAACACAACCCATACAAGGAAGATTGTGTCACTGAGCCAAACAGGGCACCTACTACATAAAGCTGCTCTACTAAGACTGGGAGACTTAGGATTTCTACCTACTACATAGAAACAGACACAAGGAGGCAGCTAAAATGTGGAGATAAAGAAATATGTCCCACATGAAAAAACAGAACAAAGCTCCAGAAACAGAATTTAACAAAATGGAGACAAGCAATCTACGAGATGCAGAGTTCAAAACACTGGTTATAAGGATGCTCAATGAACTTAAGGGAAGAGTAGATGAACTCAGTGAGAATTTTAACAAAGAGATAGAAAATATAAAAATCGAGATGGAAAACATAACAGGAGACCAACCAGAAATGAAGACTACAATGTCCGAAATGAAAGAATTAACAGAGTAGATAAAGAGAAGGAACAAATCAAAAATTTAGAAGATGAGGTAGTGGAGGATGTCCAATCAGAACAGCAACAAGAAAAACATATTCAATAAAATAAATATAGTTTAAGGAGCCTCTAGTACAACATCAAGTATAACAATAGTTGCATCATAGAGATCCCAGAAGAAGAGAGAAGAGCAAGAAATGTAAAACCTATTTGAAGAAATGATAATAGAAAATTTCCCTAACCTGGTGAAGGAAATAGACATACAACCCCAGGAAATTCAGAGAGTCCCAAACAAGATGAACTCAAAGAAGTCCAGACCAAAATACATCATACAAAGAAAGAATCCAAAATGCAGCAAGAAAAAAGCAATTAGTTACCTACAAGAAAGTTCTCATAAGACTATCATCAGTCAATTTCTTAATAAAACTTTTCAGGCCAGAGGACTTGGCACAAAATAGTCAAAGCGAAGAAAAGCAAAGACCTACATTTAAGGTTACTCTAACACAACAAAGATATCATTTAGAATCGAAAGACAGATAAAGAGTCTCCCAGACAAGATAATGCTAAAGGAGTTCATCACCACCAAGCCGGTATTACAGGAAATGTTGGAGAGACTTCTTTATGAAAAAGAAAAAATTATCTATCAAAACTATGAATAAAGAATGGCAATAACTACACATCTATCAACAAATACTTCAAATAAAAAAGAATTAAACGCTCCAATCAAAAGATAGGTTGGCTGAATGGATAAGAAAACAAGACCCTTACATAGGCTGCCTACAAGAGATTCACTTCAGATTAAAAGACACACACAGACAGAAAGTCAAGGGGTGGAAAAAGATATTTCATGACGGACCTAGATGATATTGTGCTGAGTGGAGTAAGTCAGAGAAAGACAAATTCCATATGATTTCACACACATGTGGGATCTAAAGAACAAAATAAACAAACAAAAATACCAGAAACAAACTCGTAGATACAGAGAACATTTTGAGGGTTACTAGATGGGAGGGGATGTTGGGGTTGTCTGTGAAAAAGTGGGAAGGGATTCAGAAGTACAAATTGGTAGTTACAAAAGTCATGAAGCTATAAAGTATAGCATATAGAATATAGTCAATAATATTTTAATAACTATGTACAGTGTCAGAGGGATATTAGATTTATTAGGATGGTCACTTTGTGAGTTATACAGATGTCTAATTACTATGTTGTACACCTGAAACTAATATAATATTGCATACCAACTATAATTGAAAAATAAAAAAAATACTATTAGATTAATAAATAAGTAAATAAATAAATAAAAATGAAATAAATCAAAGATTCACAAAATTATGTCCAGATAGCTTAAAATTTGTATGTATGGTCGAGCAAGATAACTTCTAAAACCAAAATACCACTGTTCCCTTCCATTTACTTTTCAGCTCTGTCTTATCTTTTCTCCATTTTCTTTCTAATCTTGTCTTCACCCGTATGTTTCATCTCTTCACCTAGAAATCTCTCTAGCAGCTCCAGCTCAGTGTGTTCAAAACTGAATTAAACTCTCTCACAAATCCGATCCTTGTCCTTTGCTCCATGTACAAGATAATGTCAAATTCTTTTAATTCAGACTCAAAATTATGGACTTTTATGCATTCCTCTTTTCTCCTCCATTGTTAGGCTAAAATTAATCTTACTATAATGTCAAATTTAACATGATATATTAAAGTTTCATTAACTTTTTTATTTATGCATATTCAGAGCATTGTTCATGTAACTCAGTTCCAAAAATTTACTCGTGAAATTTCAAATGCTTAAATATATATATTGGAAACTATAAATTAATTGTAAATTATATAATATATATTTATTTTCTCGTATAAGCATTTAATGCTACAAATTTTTCTTTATGTAGTGAATTAGGTTCATCTCACAAATTTTGATGTGGTGTGTTATCATTTTCTAATTTTCTTTATTTTTTATATTTTATTTTTCAGTTACAGTTGACATTCAATATTATTTTTATATTAGTTTCAGGTATACAGCATAGTGGGTAGATATTTATATAATTTACAAAATGATTCTCTTCAATTAGTCTCTTATTCATCTGGTTTTTATACATTATTACATTATTGACTATATTTTTTATGTTGTACTTGACATTCCCGTCACGATTTTGTAACAACCAAGTTGTAATACTTAATCCCTTCATCTTTTTCACTCAGCCCCACTATGCCACCTCTCATCTTGCAACCATCAATTTGTTTTTTGTATTTATGAGTTTGTTTCCTATTGTTGTTTATTTTGTTTTTTAGATTTCACACATGACTGAAATTATATGCTATTTGTCTTTCTTTGTCTGGCTAATTTCATTTAGTATAATACCCTGTAGGTTGCAAATGGTAAGATTTCATATTTTATGGCTGAGTAGTATTCCATTGTATATTTCATGTGTAGATAACTTAAAAGTGAAACATTGTATACATGTACTACTTCTTTTTTATCCAGTCTTCTATTGATGGGCATTTAGTTCTCGGCTGTTATAAATAGCACTTCAGTGAACACAGGGTTGCATTTATCTTTTCCACTTAGTGTTTCAGTTTTCTTTGGATAAATACCCAGATGTGCAATTGTTGGGTCATAGGTAGTTCTATTTTTAATTTTTTGAGGAAACTTCAAATTGTTTTCCAGAGCGGCTGTACTAATTTGAAATTCCACCAATGGTTGCCTTTTCTCCACATCCTCGCCTACACATTTTTTGACTTATCAATGATAGCTATTCTGACAGGTGTGAGGTGATAGTTCATTATGGTTTTAATTTGTGTTTCTCTAATAATTAGTGACAAGCATCTTTTCATATGTCTATTGGTCATCTGCATGTTCTTTGGAGAAATGCCTATTTAGATCCTTTGACTATTTTTTAATTGGATTTTCTTTAAGTTGTATGAGTGCTTTATATATTTTGGATATTAATCCCTTTTCAGATATATTACAGGCAAATATCTGCTCCCATTCAGTAGATTGTCTTTTCTTTTTGTTTATGGTTTCCTTTACTGTGTAAAAACTTTTTAGTTTGATATAGTTCCATTTGTTTAATTTTCCTTTTGTTTCCCTTGTCCAAGGAGATATATCAGAAAAAAAAAAATGTTTATTACTAAGAGCAATGCCAAAGATCACCTAATGCTTATGTTTTCTTCTAGGAGTTTTATGATTCTGGGTCTTACATTTAAGTTTTTAATCTATTTTGTTTATTCTTGGTATATAATATACTTTGATATGGAGTTTTTAGCTGACTATAAATTAGTCATGCTAATTCAAAATATAGTGTCATTCTCAAATAAGGTGATAGTCACATTAAACTCTGTATTCCTTACATTTTATGAAAAGGGAAGTTTATAGTCTAAAGTAGGGCCATAAAAGGGTTATTAAAAGGCCGAAGAGCTGGGAAATAAAGTAACATAAAGAGAACAAGAAATAGTTCATGTTATTTAATATGGTAAATAGAAGACTTTGGTATTTGTGATAATTTTCTTCAAATATCTAAGAGTTGTGCTTTTCTAAGAGAATACATTTCTTATTTGTCCTAGAAAGCATAACTAGAATACACAAGTATGAAATACGAGGAAGTTATTTTTCATTCTGTTCTTAGAAAGAATTTTCCACAAAGCCTTTCTTAAATGGAATAACAATTTTACAGACATTCTTCATCCACTACTAAAATTATTTCTGTTATGTAGAACGAATTAGAATATTTTCTTTAAAAAGTCCCTTGTAAACTAAAATTTTATAATTATATGCATCTATATCAATTTAATAATGGATAAATCATACAAATATTTGAAAATAAATGAAGATAATCATTTTGCACCAATAAGTAGAAGAATGCTAAGAGCTCATATTTTTAAGTGCTGAGAATGCAGGTTTATTTGCCTTGGAGAAGAGATAGAACAATTAATGTACACTGGAAATATCCAGGACACTGTCTTATGTATAGACATGTGCCACATAATGACATTTCAGTCAATTACAGGTCACATGTATGACTGTGGTCCCATGAGATTATATCGGAGCTGAAAAAGTCTTATCTCCTAGTAATGTGGTAGCCATTGTAATATCATGGCACAGTGCATTACTCATGTGTTTTCGGTGATGTTGGTGTTGCTTTATAAATTTAGTGTAACCTAAATGTATGGAAGTTATGAAGTCTACAGTAGTGTACAGTAATGTCCTAGGCCTTCACATTTACTCACCACTCACTCGCTGACTTCCTCGGAGCAACTTCCTATCCTGCGAGCTCTATTCATGATAAGTGCTCTATACAGGGGTACCAGATTTTAACTTTTATACTACCTTATTACTGTACTTTTTAAAATTTTACACATTTAAATACACAGATACTTAACCAATGTATTACAGTTGCTTACAATATTCAATACGGTAACATGCTGTACAGGTTTGTAGCGTAGGAGCAATAGGCTACACTATATAGTCTAGGTGTGTAGTGAGGTATCCCATCTAGGTTTGTGTAAGTGCACTCTATGATGTTTGCACAACATATCACCTAATGATGCATTTTGTTAAGCTGTGCATGATTGTATTCTAATTCTCAGTACAACACAAGTAATAGTGGGCAACTAATGTATGTAATGTAGTTTGAATTGCAGTTCAAATTTTTTTTCTTTTAAATTTCTTATTGAGATATAATTTATATACTATGCAATCACACCTTTAAAGTGTACAAACCTTTCCTCGCCCATGTCCTTTTTTGAATCCTATAGTAAGTTTGCCAAAAGATTGATAACTCCTGTAACTTTCTCAGTTTCAAGTTAAATCCAGACTCTTCTACTCCCCAAAGTCCTCACTTTCTGCATTCTATCTTCCAAGCTTTCTCTTTCTTCCGTTTACCTTTGTTTGCATGTGTTACAGAGGAGAGAGTGGCTGCTGGCATTGTTGCAGGGTTTAGGAGGAATGGTTGAGGGATCATCTGCCAGACAGAAAACTGAAAGTATCCCCAAAATCAAAGAAATGTATAGAACAAAGAGTTTCATAAGGTAATTAATTTTGTAAACTAGAGATTGAGGCACAACTTGGTCTTTCCCTGCAGCCTCTCATATTTTTGAGAATATAAATAATTTTATTAAGATACAGCTTAAATGTTTTATCTGTCTACCAAATGGACTATTCTGACTGCCTATATAAGGATCAGTTTCCCTCTATATGTTGCAGTAGAACACTGCCTTCTTCACAATGTAAGACTATCTGTATACAATTTAGTGTAATTGCTTATATGGTAGATCATGAACTCCATTTGAATAGGAATCTGATCTTTCTTAAGTACAGTTTTATCTCTAGTCCTTAACATAATGACTGACAAATAACAGAGGTTCAGTGAATATCTGTTGAAGAACAGGACCTCTAACAAATATTAAGACCTAATATGCTGTGCAAGGAAACAAATAAACAAAAAAAAAAAAACAAGAAGGTAAAATCATGAAGCATAAATGGAATTTATAGATTCGAGTGTGTTCTGAATAAATGCTTCTGGCTGACACTGTTCCAGAGTGGCTTTTATACACTGCTAAAAGCACAGCTATAGAGAAGCTATGTTCACAAGGCCAGAACATGGTACATTCATTCAAAAAATATTCACTGAGTATTTATTATGTGGTGGGGCATTTCACTATGTGGAAGGATGTTGCATAGAACAAGATGCAGAGATCTTGTCAAGACAAATAAAAATAATTAGAAATTGTGATGAAATAAAACAAAATTATAGTATTTCTGAATCTAGAATGTTTGTAACAGTGCCCAAAACAGAGAAGAGCGTCAATAATTACATATTCAATGACAAGAAAACAATAGAGGAAGTGGGACATTGTATAGCATTTCCAAGTAGCATTTGAACTTAGATCTAAATAAAAGAGGGAGAAAATAGGAAAAGAAAAAGTCAGAGAAACCAAGTTCTAAGACACTGACATATGAAATAGCTTTGTATAAATAGTTAAAGTCCAGAACAAGGCCAATATGGCTGCACTGGGCCAAGTGGGAGGGGAGTAAAAAGTCCATGTACACATTTCCAAAAGAGAAAACACTGATGGGCATTAAGCAATGTGGAAAATAATTTATGTACATTTCATGAAAGATACCTGTGGCTGTTTTTGAATAATGGATTATAGAGAAGATTGAAAAATATAAAACCCCGTTTGGAGGCTATTGGCAGTTTCAAGAAATGAAACCATCACATATAGAAGGAGAGAGAAGGAGGCAAGAGAGAGAGAGAGAGAGGAAGGGAGAAGGAAGGAGGGAGAGGGAGGGAGAGAAGTATATAGATATATAGTCATATACCACATAAAGACGTTTGGGTCAATGACAGATGACATACGCAATGGTTGTCCTATAAGATTATAATGGAGCTGAAAAACTACTATCACCTCGTCACATTGTAGCTGGCCTTAGGTCGTAGCAAAGTGCATTATTCATGTGTTTGCAGTGCTGCTGGTGTAAAAAAACCTTCTGTACTGACTGTCACATAAGAGCATAGCACATATAATTATGTACAGTGTATAACACTTGCTAATGATAAAAAATGACTATGTTACTGGTTTAGGTATTTACTATACTATGTTTTTTATAGTTATTTTAGAGTATACTCTCTCTCTCTAATTTTATATATATATTTGCTGTAAAACAATATGATGTGTTACACCGGCAGCGGCTTCATATATTTCATGTTACCACATTTCTTGATTGCATCATTTTCTCTTGAGCTTGATTTAATCTTGTGTTCTGTACAGTAACATGCTGCACATTTGTAGCCTAGGTGCAGTCAGCTATACCATGTAGCCTAAGTATATAGTAAGCTTTACTATCTAGATTTGTGTAAGCGAACTCTATGATCTCACGACAATGAAATTGCCTAGACACATTTCTCAGAATACAATCCCATGATTAAGTGGCACATGAATGTAGATATTTGCTATTAATAGTCTAATCATATGGGAAAGTATAATATTTATTCAGAAACAAACTTATATAACAAAAGATTGAGACTTTAACAAATATTATGTAGAAGATAAAAAATAAGTAAGCCATGGCAGTTATAGCAGAACTCATGAAAAAAAATCTATAAAAATGATAAAGCTGTACAAAGTACACTGTACAAACTATAAGTCTGTACAACAGGTTACTGTACATACTCAGGAACAAATGTTGAGGAATGACACTAGAAGATTCTTATTTATACAAAACCATAATGATGTGCACAGGAACTTCATTACAATTATTCATTTAAAAAACTTTCTGTAAATACAGAATTTCCTTCTCTCCAGTTCTAGAAAATGAACTTTATATCTGTCTGTCTGTCTGTCTGTCTATCAATCAAAGGAAGGAAGTACTTTGATAGAGAAATGAATGGCAGCCCTTTCCAATAGGTACAAAACTAACTGTTGGAGTTAGTAGACATATCTTGAGAACTACAAGAATTAATATCCTACTTGTTTTGATTTTCCACTTTAAGAATCTTCTCTTGTTTGAGAGGAAACCTGGGAATCTCATATCAGAAAGCCCAGATTGATTACTTTTACTTAATTTAATTTCATTGAAAGTTAGCAGATTTCCATGAGGTCTTATATATAATGTATTTCTCCAAAAGTGCTAAAGTTTTGTTACTTAAAATTTTTTAACATATTTATTTTCATTTTATAATTATTGTAGCTGGGAATTGGAAGAAGGTATATCAGACACTGTTAGCGAGATGCCACAAGACACTAAACAAACATTTTTAGATAAATACAATCAATACACATTCTCTTGTCTTCTGCTTTTATATCACATTTGCAGTTAAACAGTAAAAACCTAGTAAGCCCAAAGCGGACAGTTTCAACCAGGCCTACTGCGATTAGGAGATATTTGAAAGAATCACAAAGGAAGTAATTGTAGTGTAAAGGGCATCGCAAGATTCGAAGAGACACTCTCTGTAGAACTCCGATCAGGAGTTTTTATTTTTCTTCAAATGTCAGGAAAATTGATAAAACTCTTCCCAATGCAGCAATTCAGAGGGAGAGAAAGGAGTCTGAAAGCAGTTGTTTTGCCTATTAGAGAATAACTTCATATTTTCATGTTCCTACATAAACACGGATCCATGCACCAATAAATAAAAACAGAAACAACTCACACTGAAGCAATTCAACTGATGTTCTCTATTTTTTAAAGTTTTAACTTAAAAAAAAAAAGAGTTTACTAAGACAGATGCTTCTCCTAAATTAGTATCAGTCCTGACACAGAAAGTGACTCGCCCAACATTGAAGTGGTTTGGATCGATTGACAGGGTCTTTTACTGAGATGCGATGCAGAAAAGGAACAGGAAATTGTATAGAAAAATGCTGCATTAAAGGAGGCTCCAATAAAGGCCAGGACAAAAGTGTTCCTCGTGGCCTAATTTAATTAAATGTCTTATTACTTTCTTTGCAAAGAAAATTTGATATTTAACATGAAAATACACTGTAGTTTATAGTTTTGAGTGCACTACAAGTTAAATAATTTTTATCTGTATATACTTCATTCCTTAATGTGGTTCTAATCTTCTTAAACACCGGATATAATTGTTACTATCGCTTCTGTTGCTTTAAAAGAGTCTTTCTTCTTGCTAATTGGAGACACCTGAAATGCATGATCTTAATTGACAGTAACCTTGAAATCTTAATGTCCACAGTATTTAGGAAAGAAATCCTTAATGAGAGGTGCTTCATAAGGTTAATTTCTGTTTCAGAATGTATAACATTTCATATAAAATTTAGCATTACATTTCAATATATTTATTATCATGTTTACTGATCTAATGTTGACCCATTCATTTCATTGAGGTAAGACATGGAGTATACCTGATTTCTATTTGTGTTGTGTTCAAAACGATGTTTCATTACATGACTATGTGCAAACTTTATTTTTCATTAAGAAAAGAAAAAAAAAACCACATAAATAATGAAAATCATACTTGGAACAGCCAATAGATTACTACTCCTGCCTGTTGTATTTTAGCTTCCAATTTTTGACCTTTATAATTTTTTACAAAATCATAATTATATTATACATGTTAAACATTTTCTTATTTCTTTTTCAATCAGGTATCTTGCATATCATGCACTGCTTTTTTTTGTTGATAATAACCATTTTTATGTGTGTGAAGGTATATCTCATTGTGGTTTTGATTTGCATTTCACTACTAGCTATAAAGTTGAGCATCTTTTCATATGTGTTTGCCATTTGTATGTCTTCTTGGGAGAAGTGTCTGTTCAGGTCCTCTACCCATTTTTTAATTAGATTGCTTATTTTGTGTGTTTTGTTGTTCTTGTTATTGAGTTGTATGAGTTCTTTATATATTTTGGATATTAGTGTCTTATCGGAGGTATCATTTGCAAATATCTCCTCCCATTCAGAAGTTTGCCTCTTTGTTTTGTTGATAGTTTTGTTTGCTGTGCAGAAGTTTTTTAGTTTGATACAGTCCCAAGACAAGCAATAACAAGTGTTGGGGAGGTTGTGAGGGAAAAGGAACCTCACACACTGATGGGAATGTAAATTGGTACAGCCACTATGAAAACAGTATGGAGGTTCCTCAAAAAAATTAGAATAGAATTACCATATGATGCAGCCATCCCTCTTCTGGGTATCCACATGAAAAATTTGAAAACATTTATCCATAAAGATATATGTACCTTGATGTTCATTGTAGTATTATTTACAGTGGCCAACACATGGAAACAACTCAAGTGCCTTTTGATAAATGATTGGATAAAAAAGAGGTGGTACATATATACGATGGAATATTAGACACAAGAAAAGATAAAATGTTGTCATTTGTGACAACATGGATGATCATGATGATCTTGAGATGATCATGCTAAGTGAAATAAGTCAGATAGAAAGGACTGAGACCATATAATCTCATTCATAAGTGGGCTATAAAATCGAAAGCAACTAACAAGACAAAGACTCATAGACATACACAACAGTTTAGTGATTACCAGAGGGAAAGGATGAGTGAGGGAGGTAGATAAAGGTAAAGGGGGTCAAATACCTGGTGATGGAAGATTTGACTTTGAGTGGTGAACACGCAATGCACTATGACATAGTATTGAATTGCACACTTGAATTTATATAATTTTATTAACCAATGTCACCTCGTTTAATAAAAATAGTGTAATTTAAAAAAGAAATGCTTTTAATACATAACTTTAGGTCTTCATGTGTCATATTTAATAGATACAGTAAAATTCATGTAACCATTTTTTATATTTTAGGGAAATACACATGTTTTGTATTTTTAAGTTATAAGTAATATATATGAGTATAATATAAAACGTCATACCTAATTATTTCTTCAATATATGTTTCTAGAGATTAAATATATGAAAAATTTAAAGATAACTTGTTAGATGGATTCGAATTGCCTCCAGAAAAGGATGTTCAATTTGCATTTTTAATTTATTAGAGAAATTATCTTACTCCATCCTGAAAAATATTTGGTATTATAATATTTTTTTTAATTTGATAGGAGCATATAGAATTTTTTTCTTTAATGTTTTTTCTTTAAATTTTTTATATTTTATTCTAGGTTAGGTTAAACATTTTTTCTTTTCAGTTTATCTGTTAGCCAGTTATTTGCTTTTTTGCTGACTAATCTGTTACCGCCTTTTGTTCTTTTCTTATGAGAGTATTATTTATAATATGATTTATTTAAAGGGACTATTTTGCTTTAAATAATAAACTTTAGCTTATCACCTATGCAAATTAATCATTATCCCATCTTTCTGATAAACATACTTAAAATTCTGCCACATGAAAGTTGTATAATTGTCTATTTCTTTTCCTTTCCCTAATTTTTGGTTCTTCTGCTTTGAACAATTCCTCCAGTTTGAGAGCAAGTCATTATTGACTTATGTTTTTATTCTGGTTGTTTTATAATAGTATTGTTTACATTTAATGTTTTAACCTATCTGGGCATTAGTTTGGTTTAGGCTTTGAGTTAAATTGCTCATTTTAGTTGTTCCCTTACCGTCTATCTGTGATTTAACGGCTCTCTAGGACATAAATTTGAATTTCTTACATTTATACTTTATTCCTTCAATCTGTATATGCACACAGCCACTATAGTTTACTTATTTCATATGATATATATGTATGATATTATATCGATATTATTTAAGTTAATATATAATATATAATATACTTTTCCTTATGAAAAGTTTTAAATATTCATAAAAATAAACAGAACAATGTAATAAATCCCAAATCATACTTCTTTGACAATATTGGTGTTCAGTTGTCTTATCTATTCATTCACAAAATTTTGTTTTCATTTTAGAAAGATGTACTTTCCTACTGACAAAAAAATTCAAATGTGGAGAAAAAGTATAAAAGCACTTGCATATTGCGTTTATTGTAATAACTTGTTAAGATTTTTTACTAGAATATTTAAAATAAGTTGCATGAAACTTGCAAAAACCTTTGTATTTAATTCTAAAATACATCATATGTGGCTTCTAAGAATGAGAGCATTTTTTCATAAAACCACAAGAACATTTTCCCTTCCAGTAAGTAAACATTGTAACAATAATATCATCCAATATAGAGTCCATATACACTTTCCCAAATTTACCCATCATGTCTTTTTAAAATCTAGTATCAATTCAAGTATGTGTTGACTTCATTATGACTATCCTAAAATATCTATTTTTTTGGTATTTCGTTTTTGAGCAATCTATATCACTTGTCTAAAAAAAATCACAAAATCAATTTCTGTGATTATTTTCAAGATAATAAATTCAGAAAAAAAATTTGACAAGACAATTATGAAGTTATACTACATACTTTTCACTGCATCGTATCATGAGGATATATGTCGGTTTGTCAGTTCATTTTGATTAAGGTGATTTTATCAGCTTTTTATGGAAATACTGTAAATTATATTGTATTTCTCTTTGTAATTCATAATAAAACTGTGTGAGGTTCTGTGAATACCTTATTCAACAATTGTTATTGAAGTTATTAATTGCCTGAATTAATTAATGCATTAATGATCTGAATCAATTAATCCATCATTGATTAGAAAATAATGATTTTTCTTCTTTTTTCATTATTCTATATTATATAGCATTTTTTAGTATAGGCAAACTTTCTCCCCTTTTTTCTATCTCTGCTTATAGTTGTTTATTTTTTAATATGATGCACTTATGGATTCTTTCTCTAGTCTAAGTGTTATTAAGACTTAATTGTCATTATCCTTTTGATAATACAATTTTCCCAGAGGAAATACTTCAAGTTGGTTGTAGTGTTTTTTTGATACGTTTATCTTTTGGCACCTTCCTTACTCTAATTCTCAGAAGATGCTCCAGCCTTATTTTTTAAAAATATTTTTATAGCCCCAGATGTATTTTCAATACTTTCTTTAAGGAGCTATAATTCAAATCATGATTCAAAAAGAATCATGATTATCTAGATTATTTGACTTATTAAGGGTATACGTCTGAATGCTATGCTCAAAAGTTATTTGAATTAATTAATTTGCTGTGGGTGTGTGAGAGAGACTTTGCTATAATTCCATATATAGTTAGGTACATTTTTATATTTAATTTTATGTTTTGCTTTTTTATCCTTTTGATTTTTAAAATTCTATATTATATGTATAGAATTATATCTACCACCTAAGTTCTATACAGAACTCTTCTGTATAAAAATTTAATAAAAATAAAAACAATCAACAGAAGTTGAAGTGATCCCAGAAAAGAACATAGACAGTGACAAACAAACATAACTGTATTATAAATGTATGACAGAACTTCAAAGTAAAGGGTGAGAAACCAGGAACTGACAAATAACTTTGGAAAATCAAGTTTGAATGCATCCTGTAAAGCCAAAGTTCAAAGGAACTGATTTTTGGTTTTTGGTTCTGGTAAATTTGTGTCTTACAGGGTGCAGCTTAACCATTTTTGAAACTACTTTTTAACGTATCCTAGATTTAATCAAATAATATACTGTAGATAATGGAAGCCAGTTTCCTTAGGTTATTTATAACTCACAAATAAACAAGAGAAGAAAGCTAGAATGAACCTTGCAATACTGAATTAGAGCCAGAGATCTTAGCAGGAACTTGTGTTTAACAGAACACCTATTCGATGTGGGTGTACATATGTGTTAGCATATTTACATATATTTCCTAGCTCCGTCTTTTGAGAGGGCATTGTAACAGCAGTGAAAATATCCAGTGTCTATATCTTGGTTTCTAAATATTCTACTGTAAAAGGAAACAGGGCTCCTGGGTAAATGGCTGAGTTTAAAACTGGGCGAGGGACTATACACTATGATCACTATGATCTTGGATAATACACTCATGGATAAGGGATACTGAGCTCCACTTTCTGGTGTGGGGAAGTCAGTTGTGGTGGAGAGTATCCACATAAATTATTTGGATTTATTCATTTATGTTTTATATCAGTACAGAGTTGTGGACATTTATTCTTTGGGTTACAATGTAAACCATCATTATTTAGGTGCTCATATTATTTCAGATTTGGACATTCAGAATCTTCATATTGTCTCTTCTACCCTTTGGCATTCCCTGATCCTGAGCAGAAACAAGAAAAAAGTTGGGGGGCCAGGAATGTTTCCTTAGTGGATTCTTCACCACAGGGAACAATGAAAGCATGCTATAAGTTTCATGTATAAAATTTCATGTATAAAATGAAACCTGTAGCGTGGTTTCAGTATAAAATTATTTCAGAGATAACACTTCAGTGGGGGGGGGGACCTCTCCAAAATACTTTAAATCTAAATTAATTCTAGTTGGTCTTTTTTAATTGGTAACATCAGAGCGAATACATCTGACATTTTATTGTAGCACTTGTTGTAGTTTTATTGAAGTATAACACACAAATAAAATCTGTCGATAATAGAAATTTTACCAGGATGGAAAGATGAACATCTGCTCTGATATGAAAAACTTGTATTCTAATCAAAATAATTTTACTTCTTAAATAATTCATGGGAAAATACAAGATTAGAATAATTGTTCATTGGTAAAACTCCAAGTTTTATAAAATCCACTTTATTTAATTTTAAGCAAAGCGGATTATAAGTTTTAAACATAACAATCCCTGGAAAATGGTGCTGCTGCTAGTGGCACTACATATAGTATCTATGAAACAAACTTATCTTCCTCTCCACATTTTTGGAGTTTGTAATATATTTAGGAACAATAAATGCTAATTATAGAGTATGGTGCTTTTACTAAAGCATGGGCCTTTGATGGATAACCCCAATTAGTCTTCTTGGGTGAAATATCTGTTTAATTTGCTATCTAAATAT
This sequence comes from Rousettus aegyptiacus, assembly GCF_014176215.1. NCBI lineage: Eukaryota > Metazoa > Chordata > Mammalia > Chiroptera > Pteropodidae > Rousettus > Rousettus aegyptiacus. The sequence goes on from NW_023416286.1 coordinate 32,401,837, forward strand.
GGATAATATGTTATTTAAAATTGTGTTTAAAGTATGCATATGATTTGACTTTTAATTTTTTAATTGTAAAATATAATACATATGGTACAATCTACTGATGGGTAATAAACAGTGTAATAAAATATTAAAAACTAAAGAGCCTTCGAACCACCATTATAGTCAATAAATAATATACTACCAATATCCCAGAAACCCTTAGAATAACCCTTCCCAATTATCTACACTCCTTTAACCCGTAAAAAAAAAATGCTATCATGTTTATGGCAATCATATTCTATCTTTTTGAGAATGGTACCACCTAAGTATATGTATATAATTATACAATATAGTTTTGCTGTTATTTTAGTACATATACCTGAAATCATCAAACATAATTTTTTTTCTGGTTGCTGTTGATCAGCATGTTGTTTTGATTTATTCATGTTCTTGTGTATAACTATAGATTTTTTCCATCGATATATAGTATTTATTTGTATATAAGTGTAAAATAGAACAGGATGGCATGGAAAGGGAAGGGATGGGAAGGGAAGAATAGGTCATTGTTTAAGTGTGCATTCCTATCAACAGTTGAAAGTCCAAACTGTTCCATATTTCTGCCAACTGCTGATACTGTCAGATTTTATTTTTTTGGCCTTACATTGTTTTTTATAATAACATTGTTATCTTGTGAATCATTCTAGTGGATACTGGAAGTAAGACAGTCATGGGAATCCCAAATTTATAGCCAATTGGACGATGGCCTCTGGACACGTAAAGTACAGCTGGGTCTGAAGTAACGACATTCTTGTTGGAGACTGTGACCCTTAATTTCAACTCTGGGTGGTTAGTGCCAGAATTGAATAGCAGTGCACCTCAGTTAGGTTTTTAACAGAATAGTGGGCTCTAAGGCTGGGCCAGTAGTCTCAGGATCTGAACAACATGGTCACTATGAGCTTCTACAACCGGATGTAATATAACAGCTATGGGGATAGTAAATGGCATTTTAAAAAAAACAATTGCACAAGTTTAAGGTGAGAAGGATGTGATTTTGAATACTTCTGTCATATATTCCTAACAATGTTTGCTTATTGCTTGGGGTCCCTGTCATAATTTTTGGAAAGAGGTTTCTAGATGTTCCTCATTATCACTCCTTCCTCAAGATTCTCCAGTGAAGCTTCTGTCCCAACACTAGATTAATGTGCATTGATATCTGATTCGTTTCCCTATGTCATGCTTACTTATAAGCAACCAGATTGGTTCTTATAACTAAAACTTTTCAGTTGCTCCCAAGACTTTTGGAGACATTTAAATCAAAAATCCTTCTTAATTTGGACTCTGCTTATTTTTCTGAAGTATTTCTTTCTATACTCCTTCAAACTACAATGCTGCTACACTGAATTTCAGTCCTTCAAATGACCTGTCCTCTCTGTCAAGATAAGTGATTTTATTTGTACCAGGTGTTTTCCACTCATCTATTATAAATTTCAATTTTCTGTGATATTTTATTTTAAGAATACACTGATTTAGTGAATATCTAAAATTTGAAAAACTATGAGGTGAATTACAAAGTTCTCTGAAATATTTCATAACAATAGTTTGAATTACACTTTCTAGCAAAGAAAAAATATTTCCAGCTTATTCAGTCAACATTGTTCATGGGCTATTATCCAAGTGTGTCTGTGTGTGCTCACGTGCATGCACGTGTATGTTTGTGTGTGTGTGCGTGCACATGCATGCAAAGAATCTAGTAAATGTCCTCCAGATGGTGTGATGGGTAAAGGGATTTGCTGCCTTTTTTTCTTAGCATTAAAGCCCTGGGTGTCCCCATGGCTATGCATGAGGAAGGTATCCCTGTGGCTATGTGTGAAGTTTCAAAGCTTTATTCTTGTTTTGTAAAAGTTTCCTTTAGCGTAGCAACACTCAGAGATAAATCTAAAGGCAAAATAACTTTTAAGCTTGGAGTTATACTATGAAGATTACTTTCTTTGGTAAAAAGAATCCTAAATATTGTCTGAAAACAGGTCTCCATGGGCACATTTTATGATTTGAAAGACTTTTTTTTCTTTTTCTTAGAAAGGCTGTTTAAAAACCTAAATAACTAACTTTAGTGAAAGAGAAAAAGAGCCTACCAACTTTGGAAAGTAGGAAAAGCATCTTACATCGCCTGCTTCCTGTCTACAATTCAGCCACTAGATCAGGCAGTCATATCGGCCATGATCAAAAACAGTAAATACCAATTCAATTTCTAGATTTATAATAATAATTTAAAAACATCATTTTGTCATGTTAATTTAATATTTTTGAGGCTTTCTCGTTCCATATTCATTCTGCACGTTTTTCCCTTCTTTACTAAATTTGACATCACTTGTGTCGCTCTTCAGATCCTGCCTCTTATTTCAACCATTGTGTGGGTTCCAGTCACCTTTAAACAACATCTTTCCCTGTTTTCATGCTGCAACATTTCCTGTGTCATACTCCTAGCCATCTCAGTTGATGTGGAAAGTTAAATAAACTCACTCTGTGCCCATGCAAGCATAACCCAGAGCTGGAGGTGAGTTAATTGTGCATAGGGTAAACATTGTTCAATGGAAAGTGTGACCTAATAAATAAATGATCACCTTTTTCTCCGCCTTCTACTAAGATGCATTCCATTTGATGGCCCTAAACAAACAAGCAATCGGTTGCCCTCAGGAAGGCCAACTCAATGAGACATCATTGTTATGGCTCGGCATTTTCCCCTCCTCTACTACTGTATTTGGTCCTTTTCCCCAGGATGACATTTCTCTCAAAATTCTCTTACATATGCATTTGTTTCAGGTTCTTATTTCTAAAGAATCAAGCTAAAATGTCACCATCATGTCTAATAAATCATTAAATATCTTATGTTTTACTTATTAAATAAATTGCAAACTTATCCTTCTCTCCTTTTTCCAGTGGCATGACTGTGTCAGAACTTTGGTTTAGCACCTCATCATTTCTAATTTTCCCTTTATACAGTCTCCAAATTCTTGGTGTTACTGTTAATTATCTTCCACATAATGCAAACCCTGCCACACATCCCTGTATCTACTTAACTCTGATTAACATCTTAGACATTTAGTATGGCATATAAGACCCTTCATAAACCAGTTAATGGTTGCTTCTGTAGCCTAATCATCTTGCATCCAAGTCCTAGTTTCTATCATGTACATACTATATTGCAGGTAATAAGAAACTTCTTGAAAGATAAGCATATGTTGTTACATAAATGTCTTTTATGTAGGAAAGGACTAAGTATTAATCAGGAGACATGTGTGTACACTTGGCAACATTTGTTTACATCTCTGTACACATGGCCATGGGAATACTACCTCCTGCCTCGTACATTTGTCATCTTCATAATATAACCAGGTATTACTTGCTCTGAAAAAATTGCTTTGATTGCATACTCGATAGTGGCGTAAACCATGCCTTTTTCTCTACTTGCTCCTCTATCTATTATGACATAATAGATATTGTGACATAATCTATTATGTCACAAGTCCTTTTTTCTTCTTTCAAGTATTTGTTGAGTTTAATTGTATGTGTTTATCAGAAAACATTACATTATGTTTTTCTTTTTTAATGCATGGCTATGCCCGGTAGATGTCATAGCTTTCTCAAATTTAAAAACACAAGTTAATTTTACATCTGTCTCAAATACTTCCTAAGGGATTCCTTTCTGCTATTGGTAGGAACCAGAATTGAAAAAAGAAGACAAGGAAGAGGCTTATACAGTTGAGTATATTTAACGCCTCCTTTTACATTTTCTATATAAGCAGCGGTGAGAGGCTGATCATACATGAAATCTTGAGAAAGCATTTTGGACTGCAGAAAATAATAATATAAGTAGTACAACCAATTAACTATTTAATATTTCAGAGGAAAGATGTATTGATTTTCGCTATGTTCTTTGGAAAGACATAACTGAGGGATAGCATGGGCTGATTTATTGATGTTGCAGAATTAATTTAAAAATCCAGTAGTAGTATCTAAAATGTAACACCACTGTGATACTTAGTGCACATTGGCACATAAAAGATATACACAATGAAAGACAGGGCAAAGGAATTCAAGCATGTTAAAACAATAAATCTGTATGGGGGAAAGCTTAGTGGATACGTAAGCACTTAACTATGATAAAATATTAAACAAATAAGATGAAATAATATTTTAAATGGTAAAACACTAATTTTATCAGTCGCTTAGCTTGTTTTCTATTATATTATTATTTTTTGAGGTTCTGAAAAATAAAATATACAATAAAATTAATTAAAAGCTCATAGAAATTTCATTAAAAGCTTTTTTTTTTAACTGATGAATGGTTACATTTCAAAATAAACCTCAAAGGCAATAATAAAATTAGTTTGAATTAAAATGTAGTGATAAAAATCTTTATATAAGCTAAAAATAAATTATTTCTTATTCTATTCTAAAAAAATAAATACCTAGAAATTAAAATTTGAAAATAAAATAAAATCATAATGAAAGGCATGGGATAACGTTTGAACAAATGTGAAAAAAAATGTGTACAATCGGATAAAAACACAATATAAGTATACAAATTTAATAAAGTTATAATAAAAGTGTCAAAGTTTTAAAGAAGGTATTTTTGAAATTTGTATAAAAATATAAGAATTGCCAAGACAATTATTAAAAAATGAATATAAGGATAAATATACATCAGCAGACACTATATGTGGCTACTTAACAATTGATCCCAAATCTCTTCTCCATTGATTCACTTTCACTTCCCTGATTCAAAAAGTGAGATATTTTAAAAGAATTGTTTGGGGTTTTTTGTTGTTGTTCAGATCTGAAGGGACACTGCTCCCAACAAGACATTCAATTAGCCATTAGACATATGAAAAGATGCTCTACCTCACAGCTATTAGAGACATACAAAGCAAAACTATCATGAAATTACCACCTTACACATATTAGAATGGCTATTATCAATAAGATAAGTAATAATAAGTGTTGGAGGAGTTGTGGAGAAAAAGTAATCCTTACAATGTTGATGGGAATGTAAATTGATACAGCGGCTATGGAAAACAATTTGGAGTTTCTTCAAAAAATTAATAATAGAATTATCAGGTGACCTAGCAACGTCTCTTCTGAGTATCAATACCCCTCCAGATTTGAAAACATCTGTAAAGAATATGCACCCTGATGTTCACTGCAGTATTATTCACAGTGGCCAAGACATGGGAACCACCAAAGTGTCCTTCAGTAAATAATTGGATAAAGAAGAGGTGGTACATATATACAATGGAATATTACTCAGCCATAAGAAAAGATGAAATGCTGCCCTTTGTGACAACATGAATAGAACTTGAGATTATCATGCTAAGAGAAATTAGACAGAAAGGGTTGAGAACCATATGCTCTCACTCATATGTGGTATATAAAACTTAAAGCAACAGACAGACAAATAAACAAACAAAAACTCATAGACACAGAAAACAATTTAGTGATTACCAGAGAGAAAGAGGTGTAGAGGGAGTTAGATACAGGTAATGGAAGTCAAATATATGGTGGCATAAGAAGATTTGACTTTGGGTGGTGAACACACAATGCAATATATAGATGACGTATTATTGATTTGTATGCTTGAATCTTTTAAAATTTTTATTAATCGATGCTACTCCAATAAATTTTTTAAAAGCGAGGAATTTTGTAAACTTCACACTCTTAGGGGTGGTCATGTAAACTAGTTTTGCCTGATGAGACAGGTCTAAGGTGAAGTATCATTGAAAGGTTTTATGAAGATATATCCTCTTTGACAAAAGGTATGCCCATAAGCCTACCTTTTGTAAAATTCTTTCCCAATAAGCAATTTAGGATAGCAAAACAAACAAAAAAAGGTGTGCTCAATAATTAAGTTCTCCCTATTTATTTCTTCTTTCCACCCTATTCTTCCTTTACACAAAGTAAAGTGAATACCTGAGATATAGAATTACAGTAACCATCTAGCAATCATGAGGTAATAAGATCAATGATAAAAGTTTAATACATCAATGCTAGCAAAGCAGAAAGATGTAATAAGTCAGTCTTTAATAACATTGTTCAATCTACAAATCACTTGTTGACCTCGTGAATCATGGTTAAAAATAAATTACTATTTGCTTTTAGTCCCTGTTATATGAGTTTTCTATTACTCAAATTAACTTTAATCAGTAATTATTTATGGAATTTCAGTTAAATGGTAGAAAAGGTTTATGTGAAACTGAAATGCTAGTTAACAAAACAGAAAAAAGTATTGCTGCCTTCATGTTGCAGGAAGAAAAACCAGAATTGATAATTGATGAAGACTCTGTTATAATAATATGAGATAAGGAACATTTCCAGCTAAGATGGAATAGCTGGATTTAAATTTACCACTCTGCCTGAAACTATTAAGCGACAACAAAAGTTATATGAAACAACAGTTTTCAGACATTGGGCAGAGCATAGCAGTGATTCTGAGAGACAGTAAAGAAACAGGAGAAATGAAAACACAGATCAGATCCACACTAAGATTTGTACATTGTTGGTCATAGTAGCTTTATAATAAAAACCAAAATCTAAAAAGAAAGAAAAAAATTCTTCACCTTGTGAATAGATAAACAATTTGTGGTATATCTATACAATGGAATGCTAGTTAGCAAATAAAAATAATGAAATATTGATATTCTTAAGAGCCTAAATAAATCTCAGAATAGCTACACTGGATAAAAGAAACCAGACCAAAAAAAAAGTATGTACTGACATACTGTATGATCCCATTCATATACATTTCTAGAAAATGCAAACTAATTAACCATGATTGAAAGCATATTAACAGTCTATTGAAAGTAGGGGCAGTGATGAGAAAGAGGAATAACAGAAGTTGATAGTGATGGGCATATTCATTATCTCAATCTGGTAACAATATCATGGATACATATTCATCAATAATTCAGTACTTATTAAATTACATATTTTAGATATTTCTATTTATTGTACATCAATTATATCTTAATAAAGCTGTAGAAGATATCTTCAAGTTCCAACTGCCGAAGATTTCTTAGAAGATGGTGCCTTTCTTTATGTTTCTACTACCAAATTGCCTTCAGGGGTCTCAAATTACATTAATTTTTTTTTCTTCAAATAATAGTGACTAAAACTTGTTATGATTTTAACATGTGCCAGACAAAGTGTTGGGCTCTGCACACATTATCTTTTGCCTGAGCAATTCATGGTGTAGAATACAGTTTCTGAATCTAAATTCAAATGTATATAAATATGTTATATATTTATATATTTATGTATAAAATACACATTTATAAACATATATATGGATGCATACATATATATATCTATCTATATAATACAAAATCACACAAGTTAATGAGATTTGAGAATCCAGAAAAATAATTAAATATAAATATATGAATTTATTAGTTGATAAGTTTGAACTTTTTTCAATGGTTAAGAAGAATATTTCATAAATAACATTGGATACAACTTGCAGGCTATTCAGAAGATAAAAATATTAAGTTGCATGCCAAATATAAATGTAATTTCTAGATAAATTTGTTAAAGAATGGACAACAAATTCTTTTTAAAAAGTGAAAGTGATTGAGTCCATAGCAAAATAAAGTGTAGATAATAAATACAATGAAGATTTAATTGACTTTTTTTGATGTTTACATTTTTAACAAAACAATCACTGTTTGTAAAATTTATTCAAACCCTTGCTGGTTTACAAGCATTTAATTTTCTGGTCCAGTTATTCCACTGAAAACATGTAAATCTTGAAACAAAAAACATGCAAACATTTTGGGCATTAATGACATTTTTCTGGATTATATATATGTACATATATATCATATGTAATATATATACATATATATTATATATGTGTCCAGATATCATATATATATATACCAACTCCTTTTAATTGAATTTTTTCCAAGTGTGACATATGATTTTGAAGAAAAAAAACAATATACAAAACATGCAATTAAATTCACTTTAAAATCTCACCACCTGTTTCCAGATTTGATATTTGTGTTTACCTTCATCTTTTATATTTTTCATACTATTCTATTTGTTCATTAATGTAGAATAAATGAAATTTTAAAGGAACATATTTATTTTGGTTTCCCAGAACAAGCCAAATGCAGTCTGCCAGTTTGTTTTGTAAATAGGGCACACTCACATCTTGCACATATTCCATATTCATGTTCCTTTTAAGACATTTTGCAGATGGTGAACTACCTACATGCAGTCTAGTGAGAAAAAAAATAGAGTTTCTTTTTTAATAGGATACCATAACTGTACTTCCATTTTGATTCTGTGCTTGTTAATGCGCCTCTGACAATGTGCACAAGGGACATGCACCATTTCTTTAGAGTTTTCTTCATTTCCCTGAGAGCATAAAGCCATGTCTTGGCTATATTTTTATGTCTAACCAAAACAATCATATATTTTCACATGGTTTATTTTCTGGACCTTTCAATAGTCAGTTACTTATTATTGCTTTTCATCCTAATTTGCATGAAATAAATATTATCTAATCCAACTGGATACTGTAGATAATATTTACAAATATATATTAAACAGTTTCCCCAAGTTGCATTTTAATGAAATATAATAATGGGAAATATGATAAGAGAAATTTTATAGAAATATGATATTTGCTATCATAGTACTTGTTGGGATTTAAAATACCTTCACTGTATTATATCTGCCATTTGGCTTAAACGAAATTGATACCCTATACCATAAATATGATTAACATCTTTGAAAATTTATACTAACTGCTTGCTTAAGAAACTAAAAGAAGATGTAAAAATACCAAATTGATCTTATCAGCATTTACATGTATATAATCACGTGATCATCCATCTATCTTTTGTAAATATGATAATTTTTACTTTTGAGTTTTTAATATTAAAATTGAATTTTATTGGGAATGACATTTAAAGAAAATATTGCCTGATAATGAGTCTCTTTGATCAGATTGAATGTAAGGTTCAGTTGATTTCCTGGTCAGGTTACTTTCACATAAATAGTGAAAACATAATAAATGGAACTACCTTACCTTCCTACTTACAAGTGCAGTCCATTAGTAAATCATAAGCAGTATTGATTTTTACAAATGTCTTCGATATTCTACATGTACCTATAATTAATCCAGAAAGGAAAGGGAAGTGAATTTTATTTATTTTAGAGATACGGCGAGTTATAAAAATGGCCCAAATAGCCTCCTGATTTTTTACACTGGCCTGTTCAGATGTTTAATTAGTCTTAATGACTACACTTGCTACTACGGCATTCTTTGGAAACAATCTTGACATCTAGCTATATTTCGACAGAACATGTTTTATAGGAAATAGGTCTTATAAGTGAGATAGAAAGACACCTTTTGTTTTATTTCTAGGTTAACAAGTATTGCTTTTCTTAATATAAGTTAAAATATTTTAAAATTTTAATGATATTTTTATTTCACCAAATTTTCAAAAGGAATTGTAAAAAAACGTATAAGCCACTACAGCAAATATATAAATATACAAGTTACAAGATGCATAGTAAGTGAAGCTTAAATACTTAAGCCACAAGTTATAGTAGAAGAATATCAAAATAGTAGTATCATTTTTGTCTTCTTGCACATCACAAAAAAAAAAAAAAAAAGGAAAAAAGAAAATGTAGGATAGCGAAAGATAAGCTCGCACAGACAATATCATTCACGAGACTGGATGATGAGGTATGCCTGCGAAGCCCAGACGGGAATGAGTAGGATCAAAACCATCAATATAGGGACAGGGAAGCAGAGGGTACACACAGGTTTGAGCAGATATGCAGCAGTAAAGTAGAAAAGAGAAAAGGGAGCTGGAAGTCCAACAGACTCTTTAGCCCCACAATCATCTGCAAGTATTCTTCCTCAAAATAAGAGGATCTCACTCTGTAGAGAATTCTCATCAGGATATCTGAGAAAAACTAATGAAACTGGACAAGTTTCCGTAGTCTTCAATTTATGAGTTAGTATAAAACAAACAAACTAGAGTCCTCATAGAGGTTTATTAAAAGAATAGCAGATTATGAGATAGTCAGACAAAAAAAAGAAAAAGAAAAAATGTCCATTCAGAAGTAGAGAATAAACTTTGGAGAAGTGGAGGTTGTTAACTGCTCTTGGTATGCTTAAATTTAGTAGAGGAGGAACACTTGGAATAAAGATGAATGAAGCCTTAAACAGTAGTAAGAGGCTTCCAGGGGAGTGATATCTCAAAACTGTCAAAGTGATTACACAGAGAGTCCATATTTTTAATATTCATAGTGACAAAAGAGGAGGTTTCCCTAAATCCAGGAAGCTCTTCCCCATTGCATCCATCTTAAAGTACGAGAAAATATATCTTCTATAAATGTGGGGAACAGGAAAAGGACAAAGGTCTTATAGTAAAAAAAAAAATAAATAGAAATTAATTAAATTATCATCTAAAGGCTTATGACCTCTGTAGCCTAATATTTAAAAATGACTAAAACCATCTGCTACTCAAATCCTCATTTCTAAATATCATTCTCCACTAAAAAGATTCTTGTTTCCTTGGAAATGGTTCATAGGGATGAGACTGTGTATGATAGAAGATAAAAAATTGTTTTGTGCCAGAAAGTAAGGAAGTACTTTAAAAATAATGGAGAATCGTCAAAGGGCTTTAGAAGCCTGACTAAAGGGTTGCTACTGGCCAAATCTGGGACAAAGAGATTTATGACCCACTTAAAAAATAAGAAACCATGAGTTTACAGTATAAATAAATAACTGAATACATAAATGAGGAGAAGAAAAATTTCTTCCTTTATAGTAAATGCCAACTAAAATGACAGAATTAGAATTAGGAATTGAAAAATCACCATTAGGCAATCATCATAGTAATATTCAATTCAGACAAGAATCATCAATATCTGAGAAAGTTAGATAATTATTATTAGATTAGATATTTTTTAAATCCAATAAAAAAATAACTTGACTTTTCTGCCTGGGGAAAACTTGACTTCCCAGAGCAAGTCCAATAGAGACTAATAATTTTTTTCTAAAAATTTCATTTGGACTGACAACTACTTTACAGAAAGCACTGTGATTTATATCAGACAATTCAAGATAGAGGCAATTTTCTCCCAGAGAAACTTTAAAAACATGTTTCAGTAAAGAAAAAGTCTGTCTTGTGTTTTTATGCTAAATAATTAATTAAAAATTTTGCTTGATCAATACTTATTCACAGTTCTATCAAAATAGTATGCTTTAAATATAGTAAATTGCATTATTGTTTAAACTTTTCTGGTTGTTGCAGTATTTGTAGCTCTCATTGTTTGACTTTTTAAAATTCATTAGAATAAGACTATAGTACTCTCCCCTTTTCTGTGAATGGTTTCATTTTCTGAACTTTCGGTTCGACGGTAATCTTATAAATTTTTAACTGCATGCCATTCTGAGTAACATGGTGAAATTTTGTGAATCTGTCTGGACGTGACTCAACCATTTGTCTGTCCTCCATTACTGTAGATCTTCCTCACCTATTAGTCACTGAGTAGTTGTCTCAGTGGTCAGATCAATTGTGGCAGTTCTTGTGTTCAAGTCACCCTTATTTTACTTAATAATGGTCCCAAATTGCAAGAGTAGTGATGCTAGAAGTTTGGATATACCAAAGAGAATCTGTAAAGTGTGTCCTTTACATTAAAAGGTGACTGTCATCTACTTAAGAAGGACAGAAAAGAAAATCATATGCTGAGGTTACTAAGATTCACAGTAAGAGTAAACCTGCAATCCATGAAATTGTGACAAAGAGAATAAAAATTTGTGCTAGTTTTACTGTTCACTTCAAACTGCCAAAGTTATGACCACAGTGCTAGATAACTGCTTAGTTATGATGGAAAGGCATTAAATTTGTGGATGGAAGATATGAAGAGAAAACATGCTCTGATTGATGGCAACACGTTTCATCAGAAAGCACTGAGACTGTATGAAGACCTCAGCAAGAGATCCCCTGAAATGAGTGACACCATGTCATATACTGCACGTAAGGAATAGTTACAGATTAAAGAATGGATTTGGCATTGTATCATCTCATGCCATCACAAGAAGAAGAAGGGTGAGTACAGTTATTTTGAGAGAGACCACACTTACATAACTTTTATTATAGTATATAGTTACAATTGTTCTATTTTCCTGTTACTATTAATCTCTTACTGAACCTATTTTATAAATTAGATTTTATCTATTATAGGTATGTATGTATAGGAAAAAAAAATATATATATATAGGATTCCATACTTTTCACAGTTGCAGGCATCCAATTGGGGTGATAGAATGCATACCCTGTGGATAAAGAGGGACTATATTGTATTTTTTTGTATTATAATTATGTGATTATATTGTTATTTTTAAAACTGTGTGTACATACATTATATTATCTATAAATTTTGTTTCATAACAGGAAACAAAATGAGTTAACATGAGTTTTCATAAAAGATGGATACTGAGTTTCATACAGTTGAAATACAATGTCTAACACAGAGGATTTTTGTTTTCCTGTTCTGTTTTGTTTTGTCTTGTTAATTCTAAATAATTGGATTTAAAATACAAAAAGGCTATTGCTGGGGTTTTATCATGTATAACCAGAGTACCCCTCTAAATTTCCCACCAATTAGTATGAAAATATTTCCTCTTATCCTTTTTTACTGAAAGGACCAGCAGTAGACATTATCTGGGAATATTTTAGAAATGCAGAATTTCGGGCTCCACCCTGATCTACTATGTCATAATCTACATTTTACCAAGATTTCCAGGTAGTTTGTATGCACTTAAACATTTGAGAAGCACTGCTCTACCCTGAATACTGAAACTCAAGCCACCCACCTGCCCAGTGGTGACAGCAGCAAGCCCTGCACCCTGTATTATGTTGTGCACCAGAACTGGCAAGGCTTCTGAAGTTACAGGTGGGTATTGTCTACATCTTGCCATGTTACTGTAGCCCATTATTTCCTGAATGTGAAGGAAGTCTGTTGCATGGGTTATCTTCTTTTATTATGGCATGTTTGGATCCTTGTTACTGTTAGGGAGGAAATTGGGAGAAGGTAGGAGCAATTAGGTGGTAGCAAGGAGGGCTATCAAGGGTGAGCCTAAAAGTCAAATCAAATGCAATGACAGAGACTGGGAGGTGCCTCCTCTTCTCACAGGGACTCTTGCCTCTGCCAGCATCCCTTGCTATGTCATTACCATCACTTCTCGAAGGAACAACAGGACACAGAGGTTTATAATAGACCCAGAAGCACGTCTTTTTTTTTTTTTTTTTACTTGCAAGAGATTTTCTCTCATAATTGAGAGAAAAATTTGAAATACATGATTTGAGTAAATCTTTTCTTCCCCCATTTCTCCTCCCTACCTCTCTAAAGATGACTAATAACCCTGTATCATCATGTCTAAGTAAATCTAATTGCAATAATCCCTAATCACAAAAGATCTTTAATGGAACTAGCAATCCCTCCCTTATCCTGTATTTACCCTTCAAAGTAAACCAATCTTAACTAACTGGGAAAATCTACTAAGGAGGTAAATATAGAAGAATGGTGAGGAAAAAGGGATGCGTGCTACCTGCAAAGTTGGAGCTTACTGACTGATTTGGGACTGGATCAGAAACAAAGACTCCTGGTTCTCCATCAAATATTCTTCCTGGAATTTAAGTTTAATGTCCTTTATATCAACTTTAATGTCACCTTGAAATCTCTTGATTATCCTCAATAGCACCTGGATAGGAATGAATGAAAGCTAATAGACAGAAAAATATTTGTTCATTTTCTTTTTCCTAAGTTAACTTAAAAAAAAAAAAAAAAAAAAAGCTGTCCATTGCCTCTGGGCTTTTACTTTTTTTTTTTATTATTTCTGTTTGTGTTTTACTTTGCTACCCTAGATCTCTCCAATTTAAAAACCTTAAAAATAAAAAGGTTTAGCAAGACTTCTAAGTAATCATTTAACTTAAATTTTACTCAAATGTGTACGCACTGTCAGTTCACAGCTGTTAGTCAAGCAAGGCTCACACACTGCTTGCTGACTGTAACACACACAGTGTGTGTCTGACTACACATCTGGCGATACGATTTGTTCAGACTGGGCCAAATGACACTTCTGGCCATCTAGAATCACGCTATCAAGTAGCTGAAACTTTACAGAAGTTCTGGAATCATTCATTACGAACAAATATAAAGGGGAAAGTACATAATCTCTTAAGAGTTTTAGGTTCGTACTGCTAAAAATTTGAACAGGCATGTACACCCTCAGAGAAAAAGTAAGTATCATTTTTTTCAAAAGATATTTGCATTTCGTATGTCTCCTCCACATTTCTTAGCCCACCTGGACTCTGGCATCCTCAGGCTGATCCCTACATCCACCAGCGACGAACCACTAAAATACTGCTTCCTTAAAGATGCATTTTTTTAAAAAAATCTACTCTATTCTACCAAGTCGAATCCAGTTTATGATTAGTATAATGTCACGTGTGTCGTGAACACTCATAATAGGAAATCCAGGCATGCTCGAAGGTATTTAGCCATGCATGGCCTTAAGGGAGCACATAAATACTTTGTCAGAGCAATGAGATTCTCCAGTTCATACACCATTTTCTTCCCTGTATCCATTAGCCTGTTTGTCCTTGGAATACCTTTTTATCCTTTTGCAGACAAGGCCAATAATTCATGAGAGAGCTGGGGATAGAAAATAGTCCTTCCTATTCCCAGTAGAGTATTCTTGCCACTAGATTATATTGACTCCTTACACACATTAGCCATTTCACTCGCACACTGAAACAGATCAGTATTTTTGATTGAGTTTGACATTTTGAAATTTAACTACAATAGCTTACCCTATAAACAGGAAGTGACTGTAAAACAGATGTTCTTATTTAGAGAACATGTTACCAAAAGAGCAAAACACTAAATTTGTCCTTGCTATAATTGTGTCATTTAAACCAAGAGGAAAAAGTCAGAGTCCTAAGACTGAAGAAACCCTGATAGGAAAATTATGCCATCATTCAATGTTGTAAGATGTCACCCGAAGAAAGAATGTGATTTAAGGTTTAACACGGTTCTCATGTGATATGAATACCAATTTCCAAATTCTAGTTTACAAGTACCAAGCGAAAATCTTCCGATGTGTATGGAAGTAAAGATTTTGTGGATGATTTTTACTGAATTTTAAAAAAAGAGTATCCTTAAATACTGGAAACCAATGACTATGTTTTTAAATTTTTGTGAAAATTAATTCTGTGCATTTTATTAATCCTAAGTTTTTGACTATGAAAGTTAAGCATATGATTTTGTGAATTTTAAACAAATTTAGCATGAAGGCAACCAATTCTAAAATAAAAAATTTATCAATTTGTTATGAATATATGTGATGAATGGATTTTAAGAACTAATAAAAATTACATAATTTTTAGAAAGATAAACTATTTCCAAGCACTTAATCTTAAGATAATACTATCCTATTATTCCTTCCAAGGTGATCTGTACTCATCCACAGCACTTCAGAAAGAATGGGCCAGGGATCGTATTTGTGCCTAATCAGCTGATATGACCATGGTGGACAGCTGCTTCAAGTTGGACAAGGTATTTGGAATGAGCATATTGAGAGATTTAGTCAGGTACACATCAGAAGCCATATAAAATATGTAAATTTTCTTAAGATTAGAAGGAAGGGGGTACCCTTTGAAGAAACCATAATGACACATGACTAACCAGAGTTGAGATCAGATAATGCTAATCTGTTGAGAGGAAAATGAATTAAACACTAAGGAGATTCTGTGATGAGAGACTACTGTGATGGAAATAATATAAACTTGGTTCTCGCCTTTCGAGAATAAGTGCCAATTTGAGCTGTTTGTACTTAGTTTCCAGTTCCTAAATGATGTGGCATCTGCTAATTTCTTCCTGGCCAAAAAAATGTAAAAAATAAAAATGTGCTCCATTACTTAAACCAACTACTAGGATAATATTCCTTGTATAATAACCATAACGTCAAATATTTTTGAGTCAGCCAAATTCAAATATGTAATCTTTAAAACTGTATTTCTAGAACTAATTTTATTTTATTTTACGTATTTATTTATTTTTGTTTTGTTTTACTTTGAATCCATCTCACGACAGAGAATTTAATATAAATAATTATGGACTTTTAATTAAATAGTCTCCTCAGGATATAAAAATTCTAATAGTCTAGTTCAGAAATTTTATTTTAGGTATTCCTGCTATTTTTATCAGTAATGTCTTGGAGAGAAGCATGGACCTATCAAGATATCCTCCATATAAATCTACTTATTGAATTGGACATATGCAATGGAGGACGTTAGATGGATGGAGATCCATCATATTTCTAAATAAGTGATTCTGGGCTGGCATTAGCAACTGATTTTCTTATTACTTTGAAGCAAGATGTCTTATAGTGGACATACTAGTGACTCACTCTAATTTTCTGGGTACAAACTTTGATTTCCCTGGTGTATTTGGCTACATATTTTATCTCCTCCGAAGTAGTGATATCTTGATGCATTTCTCTGATGTGCAACTCCTTGAATCACAGGATGATGAAACAGACATCAATTATTACTAGCTTCTAAGTTCAGCAATAAACATTAGACTTCTTTTTCAGGCACCTGAGAAACACAAAAATTATAAGGAAAGAGATTATCAGGGGCCCCATCTCATATCTACCTGCACCATAACCTATTGCATATTCTCATCAGGCAGTGAAATGGAAATTTTCCTTCCAACACAGTTCCTTACTCAAAATTCTCTCCTTAGATAATTCCTAAAATTCAGGGATCTCATCTTACAATATTTTATTGGCTATATTTGCAGGTATCAGAGTGGAATCTTTGATCTCAAGCAACCTGTTCTTATTCTTCCTGTATTTCCTGTATTCATTTCTCTAGAAAATATCAGAAAACCACTAAGCATCATTTAAGTAATTGAAAAGATAAGGGGCATCATGAAACCAATATTGAGCTGTATACAAGAGTACAGAGTTGCAGTAAAACAATATGTAAGTTCTGACATTTATAATGGTGTGTATGTGTGTGTGTGTGTGTGTGTGTGTGTGTGTGTGTGTATTCCTAGTGACCAACCACCACTGCATCTGTGGTAATAACCAAAAGAGGAGAGGAATTTTTTTTTTAGGAGAAAAAAAAAGCATTGAAAATAAGAGAAAGAGTAAGGATAATGAGAAGAGATTAGAAACAGCAGCTCTATCATTTATGTTGGGTAATCTTTGTAAGAATAATATATGAAAAGGAGATTTGTTTGTCCTTCTTACCTCTTATCTATTTACATAGAGTTCCATAACAATCATACCATTTCCACAATGGACAGTGAAAGCTATTTAGTGAAATAAACCAAAGGAATACATAATCATCTTACTTGGTTTTCTGTCCCTATTCTAAGGAAATAAATTGTCTGAACATGTCACATTATTTTTACTCTATCTCATTTGTTCACATCTCCTCCCTCTACAGACATTCTGGGTTCCAAAATTATTAGAGGAAGCTTATGGCCAATAGTTCAAAATAAGTACTTTTCATCTATTACAAAGGGGAAATGGATGAAATAAAATGTTTGTTTTGTATCTTTGTATTGTTTTCTCTGACCGATTGTTAGTAACGATTATCTGCTCTATACACAGTAATGGACATAAGAAGGGATCACAAGGCACAATTTACCTATATAATTGATCTCATTAACAGTGCATGATTGATATGCTGCCTGTATTTAAAAGCATGCAAGAAATATGGTGCATCTTAGCTGAAAGAAGCATAAACTTGTAATGGTAAACCAGTAATTTATTGGTCTAATTATCAGTCTTTCTTACAGGTAGATTTCTGTATTTAAGGTTAAATAGTTAATTAGATTATATCTCTAAAATGCTATGGATAGAGAAGAGGAAGCATAAAAAGTCATCTATACTACAAAATCATAGAAATTTGTTTATTAATATTATAATAATGTGATACAATATAGGATTTTAAAATGTTAATTTAAAAAATATCTTAATTCTAAAGAAACTTTGCCTTGAAAATCTTGTTATTGAAAATGCATTATTAAAAACCAGAAAAAATAAAATTTACCATAAAATTAATTTAAAATAGTTAAGGGAATTTATCAGAACAGAGACATGACCTAAGAAATCATCCTTCGCTACTTTTAAACTCTCTGAAAATCATGTTTTAAAAGGTCATTTCGCAAGAATATAATTCAAGATTGTTCATTATTTTGGGAGTCTATACTCTTCATTTAAAAGTAAGCATGAAATTTTTAGAACCTATTGAGAGAATTTTAACAAGGTTTTAGTATGTAGTGCCTAATTATGACAATGTTGAATCAAGTGGAAATGTAGTGAATTTCTGTTGTTTTTGTAGGGCAGAGAAAAGAAATTGAATGATTTCAGGAATAAAATAGCCTGAACATTTTATTGTTCACATTAAACTCCTTTTAATGCACCGCGCAGAGCTAATATAAGTCTTCTATTATTATACATAGATTGGGAAAGAAAATTCTGCTGCCTGGCAACTCTGGACAAAGTCCCAAACCTGGTCAAGGTAAGAAGGATTTAATAAATCCCAGTTTACTTTAAAATCCTTCATGAACTTACATTCACATCTTACCTGGCCTCCTCCTTATTTATTTTGGAAGAAGGAGTGGATAATATGCTAACTTCTTTTCCAGTTTCCTTCTCTGGCTTCTTTGCATTTGGTATGCTCCCCAGATGATTCTGGCAGTCATTTATGTATATTGTTTCTCTGTAGAGGCCATTCTTGAGAAAGTTTAATTTTTGTCTTTATTTCCTTCACAGACAATTCTTTAAAATTCCCTTCTTTCTTCTTTCAGCTTGATCTTTTCGAACTTTCCTCCTTTTGTTCCACAAATCCTATTAAAGAGCAGCCACTTCCAAAGATAGTTCTATATTATGAAGGCTGGCTCAATATACAGGTATATTTCTTGATGCCAGGATGTTCGTAATCCACAACTGACTATACTGTTTTACCAAAGGTGAACTAGGATTTATATGATACTTGGTGACATTTATCCAGCAGACAAGAAAATAGTCCAAGTTTTCTTGTAATCATCAGGTTAAGTGTGTAATTCAGTCAACACACCACAAATGTTGAAATGCCATAGCCCAAGATTTGTCCCTTAGGAAGCAAGCAAGCAAACAACAACAAAGTATGACCATTTGGAAAAATTGGCCTAGATACACAGATAGAGATGAAAATACACATACTTATGCATATACACATTTTCCAAACCATGTTTTTTCTATCAAATACTCCTTCACAAAATGTTAGAAATTTCAGGATTAGTGTTTCTCTTTTTTTTCAGTTTTAAAGTGAATTTTAAGAAGTAAATCACCATCATCTATAATGATAACAAAGTCCCCATATTTTCCATTCTACAAAGTGCTTTGTCTTCAATGGACATATTAAAAATAACATGCTGTACTACCTATAGGAAATATAGATATTAATATAATAAAAACTTTAAAGATTTTTCTAGAAGGCAATAGAGATAGGGAGCTTTTTTTTTTTTTTCTCACTAAAAGAATGATGTGGTATTCAACTCAATCATTAGTCAAACCAAAGACCTCCTCTGATATTTGCACAGTCAAATTGAACTGATTTTCCAGGTTTCATGCCTATTTGACAGAAGTATTCAGGCTCTAGCTCTCATTTTTGTCATTAAAACCTTTCCTTTCAATATACCTAATGAAAAGTCTCATTTTTTTAAATAAAAGGATTATAGTCCTATGGCAGCTCTAATCTACCCTGAGCGCTTCTGTTGATATCAGACTCCAATTTTTTTTCACTTTCTCCATTTTTAGAGTCTTGCAGTAGACTGTCAACTATCCTTGAGAAAAAGAAACAATGACATAAGATTCTTCAACATAAACACCTGAGAATCGAACAAAACTTGTGATGTTTTGTCCATTATAATCATGAACTTGGATCAACGAAGGGAGATAAAAATAACCTTCAGTTGTTTCCATATCCGTACATTTATTTTCCCAATATATAAACTTAAAAAGGCTTCCAAATCTCATCAAGACCAAAACATTTCTAAGCATTTTGATTAAAAGGTAGCTAATAGACATACACTAATTTTAAGAGTAACTATAATTAGGTAATATCTGACAAAATGATATAATATTTTCTAAGCTTATTCCTGCAAAATTTAATAGCCATACCTGAACTGTTCAAATTTCTGAGCTTAGGTTATGAATTACACGCAATGGGGAAGTGGAAATCTATTTCCCTGATACATTCTAGGATCACAAACTCTTTTATTTTTGTTCTGACAATGTTAAGAAAATGGAAGTGTCAAGAGAGTTTTAGTTTTTTGGACAGAGAAAAGAGATATTTCCTCTCTCTCACACAGACATACACACACTTCATCATCTCTTTCTACACGTACACACACACACACACACACACACAAGCAGTGATACCTTCTGGGCACCTGGAACGATACCTTCCTTGCCACTTGAAGTTAAGCATGGCTATGAAAGTTCCTTTCACCAATGAAATGTAAGAAAAAATAATGTTGTCATGTTTAAGTAAAAACATTTAATTTCTGTTGCATATGTAAAATTTTTCTTTCTCTTAAAATTCCTAATAGTAGTACTTTATCAGTCTGAGTCTCGGACAAAGCAACTATCATAATTTATGCGATATTTTTAGATAGACATAAGAAGATGACAGTTAATTGGGTGTAATGGTTACCTTAGCAATTGAGTAATTACAGTTGTATGCATGCTTTATTTATTTACCTATTCATTTATTTTGAAAATGGATAGTAATCATATTTTGAGTAAGTTCCTAAAATAAAGAGGCCATAGAAGGATAATTCTAGTTTTTGTTTCAATGCTATCTCACATTTATTTGCTAACTTAGAGAATTCCATGGGCAATTTCATGAAATATCTTTACAGTAATAAAATACATGCAGACACACCTATGAACCACTAAGGAAAAGTTATTCATCACACCATCATATTGTAAAAAACAAAATGAGATAAGGGGATACTATTGGGATGGACAATGGATGAAATCATAGATCTAGGTTCACAGGGAATAATCTCTTTTTAGGGACGATTGGATTTTTAACTTGTGAAAATATAAAGAAACTCGTTTGATATATAACATTTAAAGTTGCTACAAATACTTTGAAGAATGCTTTAACTTGAATGGAAGATTTGCTTGATGTTAAGCCAATGGAAAAGAGGTAGTAGAAATTCTTTATAATTTACCTTCTCAATTTTCTTGTACCCAATTATTGTATTTGCATATGTGACAGAGGAATATTTTTGTTGACTATAGACTGGTTACCTCTTCTTCATCACTGAGACTGCTTAACAAGAAGTTCTTTTATTTTTTCCTGAGAATTTAAATTTGAGAGTCAGAGCTTGGAAAAAGTAGAATGTTCCACATAATCAATAAAGACCTTAGACTACAAATGAAAAATTTTGGAGAGAGTATGAGAGACAGGATTGTAAGAGAGAAATGATTTTGTTCCAGAGAGTTGAACAGAAGCCTGCATATGTTGCATTATGTCACTCTCTAATGACCTTCAAATCTTCAATTGTTTCTAGAATCACAGACAGAAAATGATGCAATTGTATTTCTTAAAATCAATTAAGGACTGAATATCACATCTTCAATACTGAAAGAAAAAAGAACAGGCCATACATGTAAAGGTAAAAAATCTACAAGCAAAGAAACCATTTAAATCCCACATTCTCTTCAGTTGTATGACTTTTAGTCCTTCTGTTAAAACTTGGGTTTATTTATAAAAGTAATCCATTAACTTTCTTACATTGCTATGAAATAAATAAGTGATGTTTGTATTCTGATTTTATTTTAATGGTAGACATTAGGAGATATATATATATTTGAAGCTCTGAGTAGTATTTCTGTTCCCCAAATTACTAAGTATCATATTCTACTTGATGTTTTCATGAAGCGATGAACTATATGGCAGAACATGTAATTAAAGGAATACATACTAAGATCTCTACACAAAAATTTTTCTTAATTCTGAGCAAGTGTCTTTTTAAAAACTTACTCTTTTTATATCATCTAAAAACTGCATTTGCTGAAAATAATGGGACATTGGCTATTATTGGTAATGAAAGAAACAAACTCAAGTCAGCAGGGACTGCCTAATTATTTAATGTATAGAGCAGTTAGTTATAAATGCTATAAAGACCATAAGTCTCTGGAATGGTCTTGAAACTTCAAAAAATCTTTTCCCATGGAACTGAAGACTTCCAAAGACCAAGAGCCATCCCTAACATATATCCCTAGGATTTTATAAGCCTGATTGTTCTTTGTATTAGGACATAACTCTAATGATCCCAAGTAGACATCTTTGTTGAGTGGCGCATCTTGGTAGAGACAGACTAAATAAATAAATAAATTTACACAAATATATTTACATTTATATGAATAAAACTTTTATTTACATTATATACATTTCTATGAATACCTAATGCCACCCCATTAAAGCCCTTTTATTGTTCGATCTCACTTTTCTCTAGCATATCACTCAATGTATTTCTTCAAGCAACCTATGTTATAGACTATTAGACTATAGTTTTTTTTTTTTTAAGAAAAATAATATTTACTACTTTGAATCTCTGCATTTTATATTCCCTTTGTCTGAGATATTTGTCCTTCTTTTGCTCAGTTCTTTTTAACTCTCATTCAAAATTCATTTCAAATTCACCACCTAAATCTTTTTCACTCTATTCCTCTGTCCCCATCATCCTATCAACAAATAAAAGGGTTCCCTGTTAATAATCGAACTTTATAGTTTTATCTTATAACAGATATTCTTCAATTTGAAAATTCAAATAATCACATTGCCTAGAAAGTACTAATTACTCAACGTGTTACATGATCGAATGCTTGAATCAATGAGTAAAGGCAGACCTCAGAAATATTGCAGGTTTGGTTCCAGAATACTACAATAAATTGAATATTGCAATAAAACAAGTCACAAATTCCTTTGGTTCCCCAGTGTGTATAAAAGTGATGTTACATTATATTGTTGTCTATTAAGTATGCAATAGCATTATGTCAAAAAATGTACATACCTTAATTAAAAAATCCTTTGCTAAAAAATGCTAACCATCATATGAGCATTCAGAGAGTCATAATCTTTTTGCAGGTATAGGGTCTTGCCTCACTGTTGCTGGCTTCCGACTGCTAGGCTGTGGTTTAAAAAGATTGGGGTGGCTGTGGGAATTTATTAAAATAAGACAATAAAATATGCCATGGCAATTGACTCATCTTTTCATGAACAATTTCTTTGTAGCACGCAATGCTGTTTGATGGCATTTTACCCATAGAAGAACTTTCAAAATTGGACTCACTCTTCCTGAACCCTGCCACTACTTATTCAACTAAGTTTATGGAATATTCTAAATTCTTTGTTGTCACTTCAACAATCTTCACAGCATCTTCACTAGGAGCAGATTTTGTCTCAAGAAACCACTTTATTTGCTCATCCATAGGAAGCTTCTCCTCATTGATTAAAACTTTATTATCGGATTGCAACAATTTAGTCTCATCATTAGGTTTCACTTCTAATTCTAGTTCTCTTGGTATTTCTACCACACCTGTAGTTGCTTCCACTGAAGTCTTGAACCCTTCAAGTCTTGAGTGATAGAATCAAACTCTTCTTCCAAACTCTCATTAATGTTGATATTTTGTCTCTTCCCATGAATCATGAATATTCTTAATGGCATCTAGAATGGTGATTTTTTTTTTTTTTTTACAGAAGGTTTTCAATTTACTTTGCCCATATCCATCAGAGGGATCACTATCTATGGCAGCTATAGCCTTAGGAAACATATTTCTTAAAAAATAAGACTTGAAAGTTGAAATTACTCCTTCATCCATAGGCTGCAAAATGGATGTTGTGTTAGCAGGCATGAAATGACATTAATCTCATTTCATACATCTTCATCAGAGCTTGTGGGTAACCAGGTGCATTGTCAATGAGCAGTAATACTTTGAAAGGAATCTTTTTTTCTGAGCAATAGGTCTCAACAGAGGGCTTAAACTATTCAATAAACCATGTTATAAACAAATGTACTGTCATCCAGGCTTTGTTTTTCCATTTATACAGTACAGACAGAGTAGATTTAGAACAATTCTTAAGGGCCCTAGGATTTTCAAAATGGTAAATGAGTATTGGCTTCAATTCAAAGTCACTAGCTGCATGTGCTTCTAATAAGGGAGTCAGCCTGTCCTTTAAATCTTTGAGGCCAGGAATTGAGTTCTCTTCTCTAGCTATAAAAGTCCTGAATGGCATCTTCTTCCAATATAAGGGAGTTTCATCATTACTGAAAATCTGTTTTTAGCGTAGCCACTTTCATGAACTATCTTAGCTAGCTAGCTAGATCTTTTGGATATTTTGCTGCAGTTTCTACATCGGACCTTGCTGCTTCACCTTGCACTTTTATGTTACGGAAACGGCTTCTTTCCTTAAATGTCATGAACCAACCTCTGCTAGCTTCCAACATTTCTTCTGCAGCTTTCTCACTTCTCTCAACCTTCACAGAGTTAAAGAGAATTGGGTCCTTGCTCTGGTTTAGGCTTTGGCTTAAGGAAATATTGTGGCTGGTTTCACTATCTATTCATACTAAAACTTTCTCTATGTCTGCCTTTGGTTGTTTTGCTTTCTTACCATTCTTGTGTTCATTGGAGTAGCACTTTCCCATTTAGAAAAAAAAAAGTACAGCTCGTTGCCAGCATTAACTTAATTTTACATAAATATGTTCTTTGATGCGGAAGCAACTCTGACTGGTTTTCAATGTGAAAATAAAATATAAAAACTGTTCTTGGAGTTATTTCTAAACAGAATTTGTCTCTAATCCTAATGTAACAGAAATGTATACATAAATCAGAGTCACCAAATGAATTTTCAGCTAACTACTGTTCGAGAATGATGCAACCATCACGTGTAAGAATGCTATATTTTCTAGAATTTGACATTTTCAGCAATCGTGAGTTACTAGTTTGTAAATGGAAATACCACTTCTAAAACCAGAATGCTATAAATCAAATGATGTCATCTATTTCCAAAGACTATCAATATACCAGAGTGATGTGGAAATAATAATTAAAGTGAGATATTTTGTGGCGAACGTCGGGGGATACGGTTAGGGCTGTAATCCGCGGGGTAACCGCTGCAGCCCCAAGTGCCACCAGTGAGTGTTCTCTGGACAAACAGTAAGTAGATTAAGAACTTTCCTTTGCATTCACAACTTGGCTAATTGTTTGGCACAGGAGGCCTAGTTTTGCCGGCTTTCAACATGCCTTTCTCACTAAGCTTAATTATTTCTAGCTTTTGACTTAAAGCGAAAGATGTGTGACTCTTCCTTTTACTTGAACATTTAAAGACCATTGCGGGGTTATTAATTGACCTAATTTCAATACTGTCATGTCTCAAGGAGGCCTGAGAAGAGGGAAAGAAATGGGGGAACATTCAGTTGGTGAAGCGGTTAGAGCACATACATTTATTTATCAGTTAAGTTCCCTGTCTTATATGGATGTGGTTTGTAGTGCCTCCAAACAATTAAAACATCACCAAAGAGCATTACAGATGACAAGGACAAATATAATAACAATAAAAAGTTTGAAATGTTATGTATTTCCAAAATGTGACACAGAGACACAAAGTGACCAAATGCTGTTAGAAAAATAGCACCAATAGACTTATTCAATGCAGAGTTGCTATAAAACTTCAATCTGTAAAAAAAAACAAAAAAACAAAAAAACAAAAAAACAAAAACAAAAAAAAAACACCTCAACATCTGTAAAGCAGAATACAGTTGAAACACAATTTAAAAAGGTCATGCTTGTACACTGAAGTTAATAGAATTTATCAGTAAATACCAACTTACTGACAGAGACAGAATAATTATTCAGAAATCCATTTTTTTTCTCTTGACTATAGTCCTAGAATATATACATAGATCAGCCCATGTGATTTATTTGAGTCAGAGTTATATGAGTAATGTATAATACCACTAGTCATGGCCAACTAAGTATTTCTTATGTGATCATCTGCTCTCTTTCTTTTTATTCGTCTGCTATCTGAATCTCAAATTCCAGGGTAACTTTGAAATACATACGATTTTTTTTTTTTTTTTAATACAGCAGCCTATTCTAGTGTGTGGAGACAGTTACCTCTCCACTCCCATCAAATATTACCTAGGCAAGATATAAACTTCTCTTGTTATAGCAGCTAGTATTAACTTAATATAAGAGTATCAGAAATGAGGTGCTGAGTTAAAATTTTTTAATGTCTCGCTGTTGGTCAGACAATGAGCTACAAAGATACCGATAAAAGCGATTGAAAAATAAGGAGCTCTCTATTATACAGTGAGGAAACAAATGTTCAAAATGTCATCTGTGATAACTCATAAAGCAGACCACATGCCTACTAAGCCTCTAGCTCTAGCAGAAGAGATTGGGAAACAGAAGTTAGTAATGTATGTTGGCTATTAGCTGCATTCTGCAAGATATTAAAAGAATGAGATGGCCTTAAGTTATAATTTATTTGCAAAAAGAAATAAAAGGGAATAGAGAAAGTGCAGACATTTGAAGCCACAGTAGATTAGCTTCTAGACCCCAAACAACAAGAATAAAATTTTAATATAGTTTGAACATCAAACACTTTTAGATTCGGTTTTGAAAAAAAGATAAGACTAACACCATCAGCTTCAAGGTCATCTTTATTAAACTGAGCAAGAATACCATCTTAGACAAAGAAACAGTTAAGATATAAAAATTGAGAACTATGGAAAGCACATAGAACTGACTGAAAATAAAAATATCAGAAAAATATTCCATTTTTTGAGAGAATTTTATTGTCAAAGATGCTGCAATTTCAAACTGAAAGAGAAAATCTTTCACAGACTACTTGGTCCCAAAATTTTAGGCTGCAAAGTTCTAGCCTCCAAAAAAGGCATTTTCTTCAAAACTCACCATTGATGCATAAGGAAAATCTTTCTAGCTGGTGGAACCAGGACAAAAGAGATCAGTGTTCAATGAATTCTTCCCCAATTATAGATCCAAGGTCTAGGCAAGGCTTTGCCATGATCCTGAAGTATGGACCTGAGGACCACACCCTGCCTGATGTATGTCTGCATGACAAGATTTCATATAGACCATTGATGGCTGTATTTCTTCCGTTTTCATTGTTATATTGCCCCTTCTGCATTATATATTTGTTTCTCAAGGTCAGGTTTCAGATAAATTGCTTGTTTAGTTTATAGATCTCCATAGCTCAAAGAGCAACACATAGATGTGAACCAGTTGTGGTTGGATGAGATTTGGTGCTATCTTCCTGGGTGAGAGGTGAGTGTGATCTGTGTCAGGTGAAGACAGGAAAAAGTAAACAGTCACTGGATGAATAGAAGGGCAGAGTGTGACAGAGAATGGCTGGACATTTACATGCCCTTACTTTTTGAACATACAACTACATCTTATTTTTCGTGCTCATTTTCATATTTCCTTAAGACTAGATTCTGGTGAATGGATTATGGCTAGATGGTGTATTCCACTTTTAGTTAAAACACCTTTTCCTACACATACATGCAAAGTAAAATAAAAAAATAACAAAAAATTTCCATGCAGTTTTCTAAATGCTTTTCTGGTCAGTTTACTGGGATTAACACCCAGTCACCTTGGAAACTATGTGAAGATGACAGCTTGCTATCAGCTTAGGTTTCTGAGTGAACATGAAAAAGAAACTGCCTCCTCCACATTTCCCAATAACCTCCCCCAAACACACACCGGACTAGACTTACCAGAGCAAGGGACTTTATGTTAATTAATTGAGATTTGGGGATTGGTCTAATACTGAAACTAACATCATTTTAATTAACAGAATAACTTTCAATGAAACCCCAAATTTAACATGTTACTTTGATAGAACAACTCAATAAAAACACACAATCCCTCCAAATGACATTTAGTGTCCTTCTAAACAGATTTATGTTCATGCATTTCAGTCCCGTTTATACTTATAATGCAAACTCATTCACAAAGTACAAAACACTGCTGTGTTTCCCACTGATCTGACCTGGGGATTTATACATTTGCTAGCCTCTCCTCCAAGCTGCCTACATCAATGCATTTACCCTAGGGCAACTTTCCTATAACTGCATTTTGGGTCTAAAAGAAGAATTTCTATTTTTCCTGCTTTGAAAATGATAACCCCAATTAACTCGTTTCAGTTTCTCACATTCCCTATGAATCACCAAGGAGGTGGCTAAAAACAATCTCTATCTAAATAAACTACATTAACATTTTCAAAATTTTTCATATAGAATATTTTATTTGATACGCACATAAAAACCTGTGCCAGAGGCGAGACAGCTGCTATCATATTAGTCTCATTTTATTAATAAGTAAAAAACCTGGGACTCATTGAGTTGTAGGTCATCAAGCTGGTCTGTGGCTAACTCTGGTCTTCAGATTCCTACTTCAAGGTACTTTTAAACTCAGCAAAGCACTATCAGTTTTTCACCTAGCACAACACATCACTGCTGCTTTCTTTTTCTTTAAACTTTATTTCTGAGGTCACAGAAAGTATATTATACTCTGTATTTTCTTTAGTACCCCTTATAGTTTCTCAAATATCACAGGGCCTAATCAAAAATGATTTTGATTGGATAATTGTTGCCAAGCTTCATCTCATTTATTCATTCATTTATTAATTTTCCTAAGAGGAGTTACTCTTGAATTTCTCGACCATTCATAGCTATCTTCTCTCTTGGTATGTTATTTATTTTCACATACAATGCTTATTACATTAAATTTACTATATGTATTACTAGATATTGGAAACTATGAAAGGAGAGAGAGTTACACTTCGACATGACTTGTATATTGTGTGCCTGTAACCTTTGAAGAAAACTTGGAAGAATAATATGAAAATTTTTCCTATACCTGCTTACTTAATGCAAATATCTATAAAAGTAAGCAGTGTTATGGAAAGATGTACATTCTCATTAAATGGCTTGTTATTTCTTCGAGTACTATCGCTTTCCGATTATTTGTTGTTGATCATACCTTGTAAATATTTAAACATATTTGGTAAGTGTATCTCTTGTCTGAGTTGATGTGTTTAGGTGGAGAGAGAGTAATACTGTTATCATCACAGAATTGAGTGAAGGATTAAATGAGAAAGGCATAGGTAAAGCTTATTACAAAGCATTCAATGTAATTCAATGATCTAATTATTATTGTAGGTGAATAGTTTTCAGATGCATGAAGGAAGTTTTTTAGTTTAATTTTTAGAATTATTAAAGGGAAAAGAGAAACAAAAGTGATATCACAATTAGAAGATTGGATTAGAGAAGTCATGTTGGAGGACAATGTGTTAGTAGGAGAATTCTCTGCTCACAGCCACTTAAGGCTTTATTTGGACAACCTGGTGCTCTGAATGGTTGTGTTATCAGGGCATGCCATAAACTCTAGGGAAAATGGGATATGAGCTCTCTTTTTAAGGGGATGTTAGGACTTGAGAGGATCTTACAACAGTTGGGTTACACAGCATTCTCCAAAGAAGCCAGAAGTGGGAAGCTTTTAACCTAACTGAAAAAAAGTGGTTTCAGAGGAACCTTGTAGCCTGAGGTAGATCTCTATGCCAGGGAAAGTCATTTAAAAGACACTCTATCCAGAGTCAGACAAAGTATTTTCAGGTAGAATAAATACTTCCAGGTTTTGGAGTGTCGACCCACTTTCCACTCTGCATACTCCCCTTGGTCATTCCATCAGTTTTATAACCTGGAGTTGTCTGAAATTATCTCATTTACTTCTCACCTCAGCCCTGTAATTCGTGTATTGTTATCCTCCTCTTTCAGAAAGGGAAATTGAGTTGAAAGTTTTAGCGGCTTTCAAGCAAAAATAGCAAAACTAGTACTGGGAGGAGGTAAATTTGAATAGAGTTCTGTGTGACCTCCAAATTACTCTTTGCTCTTTGCTGCATGCTTTTTCTCAACAACATATCAATGTTTTTCAGAGAAGGAAACTGAAACTTGGAGGAATTAGCTGACTTCTTGAAGCTGCAATAGCCTGTACCTAGCTTATCAGGTCATGGACCTTTCTCTTAAGTATCTAAATCTAGAGCTCTTTACACTACACACTCTCTTTACTTTAAATTGTAATTTTAACAAGAAAAAAATGTAACTATGTGAGGTTATGGATGTTAATTAGATGTATTGTGGTAATCATCATTTTGTTTATATATATATATACACACACATATATATATAATCATTTTGTTGTAAACTTTAAACTAATACAATATTACATGTCAGTTATAGCTCAATAAAACTGGAAAAATTTAAAGATAAAAACTTTAATTATCATTTTACATCAGGTTAATATGAGAACTGGTAAGGTTCACAGTGATGTTTAGCTTATTTATCATTGTAAACACTGGAAATATTGGTTCTAGGTCATCTTTACCATATAAGCCTCTAAAAATATTCTGACTGATATCAGTGAATGGGGTTTTCGGTTGGGAGTTAAAAATATTTTTGCAGTATTATCTATATAATTGTGTAACCAGAACATAGGAAGCCTCATAAATTTGATTCTTTTTTATTTGTTTCATAAGTCAAAGAGCCAGTTAGTGGAGATGCATATAATAGAGTACTAATCATGTTTTTCTAATGATTTTTCATGTCAACAAACCAGATATCCATTCTTTGTGCTGTTAAAATAGTAGCATGAAAACATTTCTAGCTTTATCTCATGGCAAACTGCCATAACATGGTCCCATTCCTGAGTAGCCATATGGCAATGGTACTACCATCTGCTTATCCTGATATTCCTTTTCCTGGCAAACCTTGGACACATATGGGTTCTTTGTGTCTCATCTGCGTACATCACAAGGAGAGGCAAAATCAATCTCAACACTTTTCCCTGGAAACAACTTTTTATAATTGCTCTGAACATGAAGATCATTTTCTATTCACCTTCTTCTTTCTCTAGTTTTTACACATCTGCCTTCTTCTAATAGAAACAGGAACAATTTGATTTTGAGAATATGTGAAAGCTATCAGGACAAACTGTCAGGCTTGAGGCATCGTAATCACCTCAAGGATTGATAGCCTGTGCTTCGTAAACTTGAAACTTCATCACTTAGGAGATAAAATGATCCATTCTTTTATATGTTGACAGGGTACCAATTTGATGTCAATGTGGAGAGTCACATATTCAGACAACAAGGCAACACAGAATCTACGAACAGGCCTCTTATATTTCCAGTGACAACCATTTTCAATAATGCGTAAAATATTTGATAAGGTTTGTTTAGAATAATTTTAAGCAAATATGTCTACTTTATGAGTGACACATTATTACACTTTGCTGAAAATATGGTGCTAGCCCATCTACCAATCTGCTCTTTAATGTTTGCCTTCACACTAAAAATTATATTATTAAAATATTTAAATGCATGTATGGGCGTTTCTTTTTATTTTATTTTAATTAAAATTGAAAACTTTTTATATATGTACTTTTTTAAAACTTAAGGATACCTCTCATAAAAATAAATATGAAAATTTTCACTACTATATTTGGAATAATAAAGTAAATGGATATAACTCATTCAGGAAATTGTGTTTTACATAATAAAAAAAATGACATGTATAGACAGAATTAATGTTTTAGCAAACATGGTTCACAAGTGATATAGTGTTCCCAAAGGAAAATTTCTCAAAATACAAAACCGATTTTTTGGCCTCTGCTACTCTCCACAAGCCCTGATGTAAGTAATCACTGTACTTTAGAAATTAGCATATATTCCTATTTTATTGTTACTGCTGCCCCAACTAGGGGAGCTTCCAATAAAAAATCATAAAAAAGGATAACTTTGTAAAGAAGTCAGATTCTAAACTTGAGAGAACAATAATTTGAAGCTTTTGTAATTAGAAAGAGTTAAGACAATATAATTACATATTTTAAAGCAGCGGTCTCCAACCTTTTTGGCACCATGGACTGATGCTCCTATGAAAATTTGATGCCTGATGATCTGAGGTGGATCGATGATGCTAATGCTGGGGTTCGGCTGTAAATACAGATGAAGCTTTGCTCGCTTTCCTGCCACTCGCCTCCTGCTGTGCGGCCCAGTTTCTAACAGGCCACAGACTGGTACTAGTCCACAGCCCCTGTTTTAAAGTATGGCTAATATGAAAAATAACAGTAGAAGAAAGTGAGTGGCTAGGCATAGAAATAGGAAGTTATAAGGACAAAGCCCTAAATCTGTATTTTACGTTCTTTTAAGGAAGTGAAATCTATATCTAAGAATAAAAAAAAAGGATTAGAAATGTGTAGTTTTCAAACAACTAAAAATACTAATTTATTCTACTTACCTTAGCCAGAAACAACTGTGGAAAGCTCCCAATGCTGTAAATGTGAATTTTACTTTTTTATTTGATTTTATTCTGGACTTTTAAAAAATGTTCTCTAAATTCATAGTTTTACTCAGTAACAGTGTGATGTTTAGGTTTTATAGATAGATATATTTTAAATTTCTATTTTAAAAAAAATTACTAAACTTCTTTCAGCAAAAACAAATTCCATGATAACCTATTTTCAAATGAAATTTTTGGGGAAAAAATGCCAAAGTTACTTTATAAAGAATACGGTTTAGAAACATGATAGCAGGCCAGAGGGTATGAAGAAAAGAAATAGAAGTCACATAAAATCATTTCAGCTGCCACAACTTTAGAATTCATGAAATCCGATTGCCATTCAGGATGCAACAAAAATCTAGAGGTGACAGTAGTACCTGATTTTACTAGCTGGTTACAGTAGGGTGCAGCTTCCCATGGTCCTCCTTGTAGCTCCAATAAGACATTCAATATGAGCTAGACCAAAGAAATAGAACACAGAGGCACATATCTGCGGATGAGAAAAGAATAAGCTCATAAAGCATTTTAATTGATGAGTCCTGAGTGTCAAAACAGACCACCAAAAGCCTAAAGTCATAAAGGTCACAGGTCACAGCTCAGAGTCCTCTTCCATTCCTAGTTTACTGAAGTTCTGAACCCTGGTGCACCACTCTGAGAAAATACTGCGTAGAGGCACAGCAATTGTCTCCCAATAGTCCTCTCATCTAATGGAGCTTTGGCTCTGTTCGTTTGTTCCACAGTGGTGCAAAATGAAAGCAGCCTTAGATCTTGATGGTGTAAAAATCTGGCTCATCTTTAAATCTCGACTAGCCCTTTGCGTTCTGCCCCAGTTCAGTGCCCCATGACTGCGCCTTACTGAAACAAGTGGCTGGAGTAGTTCCATACAGACAATCACCATGATTTTATCAACCTTGTCACAATGAACTAGATCACATGGTTTGAAGGGTGCAGATTTATGCATAGAAACCCTGCTGCCACTTTTCTCGGAAGGGAACCCTGACCAGTAGGCACTTTAAGAACTTTATAGATACCTTATAAACTTAGCTGCTGAAAGAGTACTTTTCCATATCACAATTTAATTAAAATTCTTCATTTAAAAAAGTCCTTAGTTTTCTAACTGCAATTAACTAGTGGCTGTCCTTCAGAACCTGTGGAACCTACAGTCGTGCTAAGAATTGTCTACAAAATGAAAAAAAGATGTATCAGTCTTAGTTACCTCATCTCTCATTTTATCCATCAGAAGCAAACCTTCTCTTTTTTACTCTTATCTTTTCTTCCAGTACTAGTACATTAGAAGTGAGGGTTTTAGCTCCATTTATTTCTTCCTAAATTGTACTCAGCAGACTGAGGATTTTCTTTCTGCATGCATTTTAGGAAGTCAATTTAAGTACATCTAAACTTCTTTCCAGGTGGATTTCAGTGGCCAGTGGAATTCATTTGATATTTTAAATAAAATATACTGATGGTTTAGATTTAGACTTTTGCAGGAAGGAAAAAAATCTTTTTTTTTTATACAAGTAAAACAATTAAAAATATTATCCTGTGGAAGATTTCCTCACATATTTACACTTGTTTTCCTGTTCCATCATCAACTATCATTCAAACACACACACACATATTCACGCAACCTCAGTGAGAGGTTGATCATTCAAGTGTGTGTGCATGTGTGTGGGAGGGGGCATCTAGTTCATCCTGAATTCTTTATTGGAACTACAGGAGCACCACAGGTAGCTTTGTCTTACTTCGGCCACCTACTAATATTATACACTACCATGACTACCAGATTCTGTTGCATCCTGAACAAATCAAACTCAGGTAAAAC
The DNA here is from genome assembly GCF_014176215.1 of Rousettus aegyptiacus. Lineage (NCBI taxonomy): Eukaryota > Metazoa > Chordata > Mammalia > Chiroptera > Pteropodidae > Rousettus > Rousettus aegyptiacus. Next base: position 32,436,158 of record NW_023416286.1, read on the forward strand.
CTAAAACATCTGAGGATTACAAATTTTTAGAACAATCAACATTCCAATAAAAGCAATCTGCCTTAGCTTACCTTTTGAACGGCTACTAACCTTCTTGCTCACACCACTATTCCACTCTTCCTGGGAGAATTATAGGAGGGAGAATTATTTTCCTCTGTAGAATCTAATCCATTTGTTAGTGGACAACTATTGTTTTCAATTGCTCACAATCCATTCTTTTTTGTCATTGAATAGTTCCTTGATTTTCCTGTGATTCAGTAGGGACTATGACCATTTCATGGCTCCAGATATGACAAGTAACTCAGATTTGTTTCATGAGATATCGCATTGCTCTGACCAAAATGATCAATTAGGAGGTAAGCTGAAGTCAGGGCAATCAGAGCCATTAAACATCGCCTGGGAATACTGGCCAAGGAAAAAAAAAATCCGCACTAGGGTTATAAAGGTGAAAGAATATGACCTGAAATTGCTGACAGTTTTCTTTGCCATTTACTGTGGATAATCTGAAATACAGAAAAAATTTAACAGAGAAGCATTGTTTAGACATTTGAATTTGGTCATCTCTTAAATCAGCTTTACATGTGAGTTTCTACTACATATGCCAATATAATCCCTTTTTAAGTCAGATGAATTGAATGTTTAGTTAATACTATTCTTACTATCAGCATCTAAATATTAACATAATCCACAAACCTGAATATTACTAAAAAAGTATACATTTCTATTGCCTGTTAGATTTAAATGACCCTAATTTGTTATGTTCTTTTTTATGTGCTTTCTTCAATAGTAAGTAGAGATTTTGATGTGCATATTTTTGGAGATGTCAAAAGGATGACTTAGATAACATTGTCTTTCTATTACATCTCCTCTTGGAGAATAACGAAATAAATAGCAATTGTTTTTGTTTTTGTCCATTGAGTATTGTTTTTATATGAGGTAGAAAGGTTAATATGAAACAACAATTTAAATAGCTATTTAGAATTTGGATCCCAAAACCTTAATACATTGTTTCAGAGAATATAATGATGCATGAAATAGGGATTTCCACTCTATATATACACATTGAAATTATATTAAGATTGACATTTTTTTAAGTTTTAAATATAAAAATATTAATAAATATTAATAAAACATTTCTATCATATTTGCATTTACATATGCTTGGTGTTTTTAACCAAAATTTTTCATTGGCTGAATGTGGAAACACTTATTGAAGTTGTGTATCAATAGTCCATCATTTTTATTTCTGAGTAGTATCCCACTATATGAAATACATTAATTTTTTATCCATTTACCTGTTGAGGGAACTTTCAGTTATTTGCAGTTTATGTCTATTATAAATTAAGGTAATAGGTCCAACTTCGTTTTTGTATGAACATACGCTTTCTTTTCCCTTGAGTAAATAACAAGGAGTGAAATAACTGAATTTTATGATAAATGTTTAATTTTTTAAAATGAACTGAAAAGTTGTTTTTCAAAATGGTGATATCGTTTTATACTCTCAAAAGGAGAATATGATAGGCACAGTTCTTCCACATTCTTACCAATACATGGCGTGTTCAGTGTTTTGAATTTTAGTCTTTCTGATAAATGTGCAATAATATATGTTTAGGGTGTTAATTTGTTTCCCTACTGATTCAGGATGTTGAACATCCATCCATTTATTGCTATGTTATTATTTTGTTGTTGAAGTTTCTTTTCAAATGTTTCACACATTTTAGAAATTGGATTGTTTTCTTACCATGAATTTTATATTTCCTGTATGCAAATTTTTATAAGATATGATTTTTTTAATGTTTCCTCTCATTTTTTTCCTTTTAATAATGTCTTTAGGAGACTGAAAATTTTTAGTTGTGATGAAATCTAATTTATCAATTTGTTTTTATGGATTGTGTCTTGGTATCAATCAAAATAATTATGCTTATTGGAAGATGCCAAACAAAAAAGCATATACTATAAAACATGATAGATATACATATAGATATAGACGATATACATATAGATATGTATAGATATTTGTGGAGTAAATTGTGTGTCAATTATACCTCAATAAAGTTGACAAAAAATATATACATGACTTGGCAACATAAGTGAATATTCATTTAGGAGCTCAAGTCAAATAAAATAAAGCATCATATTTTTATTATTGTGGCTTGAATAGCTTTTTAATAGTTTCGTGAACTTCTAATTTTTAAATTAGGAAAAAACCTGACACTCAGTGATCATCACAGAAAAATTCAAAGGGTAATGAGGCATATGAATATGTCAGCTTGTAGTTTCGGTGATGGTAAAGTCTAGCTTTTCCCCACTTTTTAACTACAGAGACAGATCTGACAATATCTGCTAATAATAATCACAATTACAATATTCCATTACTGAATCCTCTAATTTGCCCCAAGGTGACTTCTTATTACACTGAATTACTATTAAATTCTGTTTCTGCAGTTTAAATTCCAGCTAGAATGCAGATTGTTTATTTTCCACAAGATAAACCTTGGAATAACTCCTGGTCACAGTGTTCTGACAATCTATTTAGAGAAAGAAAGAAGGTAGAGAAGAAAAATCAGTAAAGCAGTGAAGACCAGAATGTATGGCAATGAAAACTATAATTAGTTTTCTTTTATTTAGAAAAGGAAATAATGAAAATAAAATCAAAACACACTTAATGCCAGCATAATTTGGCTTGAAAAAGATCCCTTCTTCACAACTTATGCAGTTGCCTTGCGCATGTAAACAGAAAATCCGTGGACAGTAAAGGCATATAAACACCCTATTGCATACTACTTGAGAGACTTCAAGCAAGGCATTTAACTGAGTATCAGATTCCTAACCCAATCTACTTCTACTAAAAAATAAGGGGGGAAATGTTGATTCTTTTCTTTTGCTTTACTCACTGTGAAATGAAATTAAAAATAAAAATTAGAAGCTAGCTAAAAACAATATCTAAAAGTCTAAAAGTAAAAATATGGAAAATTGGTAGGTTTTAAAAAAAGAAAAGACTCCTTCAGGTTTTACTATGAAGAGCACCAGTCCTATTCTTCACAATGAAACAATAATCATCTTAAAGTCTCATGATGCCCTTCAGGTTTCTCATTCAAATACTATCTTATTCTTGCCTGAAACTCTTCTTCACTGAAAAACCAACTTCTCTCATTGCTGGGTTCTACTTCCTGTAAGTGTTATATCAGATACATTAAAGGTAAATTCATATGCACAGAACCTTTTCATGCAAATGTGTTGCTTTGTAGTAGTGGTAAAAAAACACGCACACACACACACACACATAACATTTACCTCCTTAACCATTTTAAAACGTACAGTTCAGGAGTTTTAAGTATATTTTCATTATGTAACATCTATAGAACTTTTTTTTCCCCCAAATTGATATTCTGTACACATTAAACAACTTCCCATTACCCTCTTCCTCAAGCCCCTGACAACTATGACTCTATTTGTTGTTTTTATGAGTTTGACTACTTCAGATAACTCATATGAGTGGAATTATATGGTATCCACCTTTTGTGACTGACACATTTAACTTAACAATGTCCTTAAGATTCACTTACATTGTAGCATATGACTGTAAGGCTGAATAATGTGTCATTGTATAGATAGATAGAAAGATAGATAGATAGATAGATAGATAGATAGATAGATAGATAGATAGATAGATAGATGATAGATAGATGATAGATAGATAGATAGATAGATAGATAGATAGATAGATAGATAGATATACCATATTTTCTTGTATTCATTCATCTGTCTGTGAACATTTATGGTATTTCCACCTATTGACTATTGTGAGTAATAATTCAATGAACATGAGTGTGCAAATATTTTTTCAAGATCCTGATTTTAATTCTTTTGGCTATAGACCAAGTAGTGAGGTTGTTAGGTGATAGAGTAATTTGATCTTAAATTTTTGAGGTCTCATGGTACTGGTTTCCATAGTGACTGCACCATTTTACAGTCCCACCAATACTAAATAAGTGTTCCGGTTTTTCTACATCCTTGCCAACACTTGCTATTTTTTGATTTCTGGATTGTTTGTTTGTTTGTTTGTTTGTTTTAAATATTAGCCATCCTGATGAGTATGAGGTAATACTGTGCTTTGGATCTAATCATTAGTGATGTTTAGATTTATTTAATATGCTTGTTGACCATTTGTATATAGTTTTTGGAGAAATGTTTATTCAAGCTATTTGCCCATTTTTAATATGGTTACTTGTTTTTCTTATCGAGTTATAGGAGATGTTTAATATATTTTCAATACTAATTCTTTATCATATATGTGATTTGCAAGTATCTTCTTCCATTTTGTAGACTATCTTTTCACTCTATTGATTGTTTCCTTTGATGAACAGAAGTTTTTTTTTAATTTATTTTTTAGTCCTATTTTTATATTTTTGTTTTTGTTGCCTGCACTTTTGTTGTCATATTCAAAAAATCATTATTAACTTGAATGTCATGAAGATTTTTCTTTATGCTTCTTTTAGGAGTTTTATAATTTTAGGACTTATGTTTAGATTTATAATCCATTTTGAGTTCATTTTGTTTAATATGGTCTAAGGTAAGGTAAAGATTCAACTAATTTTTTTAACTGTGGATGTGTAGTTTCCAACATCATTCAGTAAAAGAATTATCTTTTTCCCATTGTGTTATCTTGGCACCCATGTCAAAGATCATTTGACCATACTTGTGAGGGTTTATTTCTGGTATCGCTATTGTTTTCCATTGCTCTATTTGTCTGTCTTTGTGCTACTATCACACTGTTTTAATCACTATAGCTTTGTAACATGTTTTGAAATCAAGAAATGTGAGGTCTACAACTTTGTAATTCTTTTTATAGATAACTTTGGCTCTTCAGGTTCCTTTGAGATGTCAATAAAATTTTAGGATTTGTTTTCTATTTCTGCAAAAATTGCCATCAGGATTTTGATAGGATTATATTGAATCTGTAGGTTGCTTTGGGTAGCATGGTTGCTTTGGATAGTAATGCTAAATCTCCCAATCCCTGAACATGGAATTGTTTCCACTTATTTGTGTCTTTAATTTCTTTTAGCAATGTTTAATAATTTTTATTTTAAAACTTTTTTGCCTTATTGGTTATATTTATTACAGAGTATTTTATTCTTTTGATGCTCTTGTAAGTGGTATTGCTTTATTGATTTCATGTTTGGGTTGTTCATTGCTAGTATATAGAAGTAACCTATTTTTGAGTACTGATTTTATATTTTGCAATTTTGTTTAATTTGTTTATTAGTTCTAATAGGGTTTTCTGTGTGTATGTGTATGTGTGTATATGTAATCTTTATCTTTTTCTACATACGAGATCCTAACAAAATACAAACAAATATTTTTTCTTCTTTCTTTCTAATCTGAATGCCTTGTAATTTTTTTTCTTAGCCTAATTTCTCTGGCTAGGAATTCTGGTACTATGTTGAATAGACATAGTGAATGTAGACATCCTCACCTTGTTTCTGATTTTAGAAGAAAAAAAAAACAGTTTTCCACCATTATGTATGATGTTTGGTATGAGATTTTCACATATGGCTTTTATTATGTTGAGGTAGTTTCTTTCTACTTCTAATTAGTTGAGTATTTTTATTATGAAAGGATGTTGAAGTTTTCAAATGCCTTTATTGTATCACTTGAGATGATCCTGTGGTTATGTTCTTATTCTGTTATCCTGGTATATTACATTAATTGATTTTCTTATGTTGAAACATACTTGCAATAAAGGAATGAATCCCACATAGTGGTGGTGTATTATTTTTTTAATGCGCTGTTGAATATGGTTTGCTAGTATTTTGCTGAGGATTTTTTCATCAATATTCTTCAGGGTTATGGTCTGTAGTTTTCTTATAGTATCTTTTCTCTGCCTTGTCACTAGAAATATGCTGGAGTTGTAGAATAAATTTGGATGTGTTTCCTCCATTTCACTTTTTCGGAAGAGTCTGAAGAGGGTTGGTGCAAAATTTTTTTTTATGTTTGGTAGAATTCTTCAGTAAAATCATCTGATCCTAAGATTTTCTTTATTAGGAAATTTTGATTATTTCTTCAATCTCCATAGCAGTTATAGGTCTGTTCAGAATTTTCTTTTATTTTTTAATACTTAAGCCTTGGTAAATTTGTTTTTCTGGGAATATATCTATTATAGTTTATTCTGTTTGTTGATGTATAAAGGTTTATAGTGTTCTCTTATAATTCTTTTATATTACTGTGGTATCTGTAGTAATGTCCCATTTTAATTTTCAACTTAAGTTATTTGTGCGTTCTCTTTTTTTTCTTACTAAATCTACCTAAGACTTTGTCAATTTTGTTGATTTTTTTAAAATTCTAGTTTCATTGACTTTTTCTACTGTTTTTCTATTCTCTGTTTTGTTTAGCTCTTCTCGAGTCTTTATTATTTCCTTTCTTTTGTAAAGTTTGGGTTTAATTTGTTTTTTATAATTCCCCAAGGTGTAAAGTTAGATTGTTTATTTGAGATCCTTCTTTTTTTTATTTTTTTTATTTTATATTAGTTTCAGGTGTACATACAATGGTTAGACATTAATATAATTTATGAAGTGATCCCTCTCCCTTACTCTAGCACCCATCTGGCATTACCTACAACCATTACAATAATATTGACCATATACTCTATGCTATACTCTCAATCCCTGTGAATGTTTTATAACTAATAATTAGTACTTCTTCATCCTTTTACCCAGCCCTTTAACCCTACTTCCCTCTGGCGATCACCAGATTGTTCTCTGTATCCGTGAGTCTGTTTTCATTTAGTTTGTTTCTTTTATTCCTTAGATTATGCATATAAGTGAAATTCTATGGTATTTATTTTTCTCTGTGTGACATCAAAATATTCCCTGTATTTATGAGTTTGCTTCTATTTTGTTTATCTATTTCGTTCTTTAGATTCCAGATGAAGCGAAATATGGCATTTGTCTGACTTACTTACTGTCCGACTTCCGCTACTCAACATAATACCCTCTATGTCCATCCACGTCACTGCGAATGGTAAGATTTCATTTTATTTAAATAGCTGAGTAATATTCCATTGTATATATGTACTATAACTTCTTTAACAAGACGTCTATTGATGGGCACTTAGGTTGAGTTCATACCTTGGCTGTTGTGAATAGCACTGCTAAGAAAACAGAGGTACGTAGATCATTATGAGTTAGTGTTTTGGGTTTCTTTGGATAAATACCCAGAAGTACAATTTCTAGGTAAAAAGGTAGTTCTCTTATTAATTTTTTGAGAAACCATCAAACTGTTTTCTAGAGTGGCTGTACTAATTTGTATTTCCACCAACAGTATATGAGGGTTCTCTGTTCTCTACAACCTTGCCAACACTTGTTTGTTGATTTATTGATGATAGCCATTCTTATAGGCATGAGGTGAATCTCATTGTGGTTTTGATTTGCATTTCTCTAATGATTAGTGATCTTGAGCATCTTTTCATATGTCTATTGGCCATCTGTATTTCCTCTTTAGAGAAATACTTGTTTAGGACTTTTGCCCATTTTTTTCATTAGATTTTTTTGTTGTCGCTCTTGAGCTGTGAATTCTTTATAAATTTTGAATATTAATTCCTTGTCAAATGTATCGTAGGCAAATAACGTCTCCCATTCAGTAGGTTGTCTTTTCATTTATTGAAGGTTTCCTTTGCTGTCAAAGACTTTTTAGTTTGATGTAGTCCCATTTGCTTATTCTTTCTTTTGTTTTCCTTGCCCAAGGAGATATATCAGAAAAAAAAATATTACTAATAGTAATATCAGAGAGTTTACTGCTGTTTTCTTCTAGAAGTTTTATGGTTTTGGGTCTTAAATTTGAATCTTTAATTCATTTTGAGTTTATTCTTGTATATGGAGTGAGAAGGTAGTCCAGTTTCATTTTTTTTTTCACATGAAGCTGTTCGATTTTCCCAACACCGTTTGTTGAAGAAAGAGTTTTTACGCCATTGTATATTCTTGTCTCCCCTGTTATAGATTAAATGACCACATAGGTATGGATTTATTTCTGGGCTCTCTATTCTGTTCCATTGATTTATGTGTCTGTTTTTATGTCATAACCATGCTATTTTGATTACTATTACTAGCCTCATAGTACAGTTTGATATCACGTAGTGTGATACTTCCAACTTTATCTTCTTTCTCAAGATTGCCATGGCTATTTGAGATCTTTTATAGTTCCATATAAATTTTAGGATTATTTGTTTTATTTCTCTGCCATTGATATTTTGATAGAGATTGCATTGAATCTACAGATTGCTTTGGATAGTATGGCCATTTTAACAATGTTGAATCTTCTTACTCGTGAGCACAGTGTAGGCTTCCATTTATTTATATCTTCTTTAATGCATTTTTTCAACGACATAATTTTCCAAGAACAAATTTTTTATGTCTTTGGTTAATGTTATTCCTAGGTATTTTATGGGTTTTGGTATAATTTTAAAAGGGATTGTTTTCTTAATTTATCTTCCTCACAGTTCAACATTGGTGTATAAAAATGCAACCTACTTCTAAATATTAAATTTATCCCACTTTTTCACTGAATTTATTTATCAATTCTAATATTTTTTTTTTTGCTGGAATCTTTAGAGTTCCCTACATATAGTATCATGTCATCTACAATAATGACAGTTTTACTTTTTCATTTCCAATTCAAATGCTTTTTATTTCTCTTTCTTGCATGATTGCTATAGCTAGGAATTTCAACATTGTGTTTAATAAAAGTGGTGAAACTGGGTATTCTTGTCTTGATCATAAGGAAAATGCTTTTACCATTTCCCCATTGGGTATGATATTAGCTGTAGGCTTGCTGTAAATGGTCTTTATCATGTTGAGGTATATTCCCTCTTTTCCACTTTGCTAAGAGTTTTTACCACAAATGGATGCTGGATTTTGTTGAATACTTTTACTACATCTATCAATGATCATATGATTTTTATCTTTCAATTTGTTAATGTTGTATATCACATTAATTGATTTGCAGATATTAAACAAACCTTGCATCCCCCCCCCCAAAATCCAATGTGATTATGATATACATCTTTTTAATGTATTGCTGAATTTGGTTTGCTAATGTTTTGTTGAGGATTTTTGCACTAATATTCACCATACAATGGGGATATAGCCTCTAGTTTTGTTTGTTTGTTTGTTTGTTTGTTTTTTACTATTTTTGTCTGGTTTTGGAATCAGGGTAATGATGGCTTTGTAAAAGGAGTTAGGAAGCCTTCTTTTCTCTTTAATTTTTGGAATACTTTGAGAAGCATAGCTGTTAATTCTTCTTTGAATGTTTAGTAAAATTCGCCTGTAAAGGCATCCTGTCTAAGATTTTTGTTTTTCTATACTCTATTTTGTTTATTTCCTCTCTGACATTTACTATTTTCTTCCTGCTACTCACTTTGGTCTTGTTTGCTGTTCTTTTTCTAATTCTTTTAAGTGTAAGGTTAGATTGTTTGAGATTTTTCTTGTTTCTTGAGGTAGGCCTGTATTGCTATAAATTTCCATCTTAAGATTGCTTTCCCATAGATTTTGAGTTATTGTTTCCTTTTTCTTTTGCCTCTAAGTATCTTTTGATTTCTTCCTTTATCTCATCAACCCATTCATTGTTTAGTAGCATGTTGTTGAGACTCCATGTGTTTGTGTATTTTTCATTTTTTTTTGTAGTTGATTTCTAGTTTTATATCATTGTGATATGATTTAAGTCTTTTTAAATTTATTGAGACTTGTTTTGTGACCTGACATGTGGTCTATTCTGGAAAATGTTCCATGTGCACTTGGAAAGAATGTATATTCTGCTGCTTTCAGGTGAAACACTGTGAATCTAAATTAAATTTATTTGGTTTAGTGTATTTTAAGGCTCCTGTTTCCTTATTGATTTTCTATCTGAAATATATGTCCATTGGGGTCAATGTGGTGTTAAAGTCTTCTACTATGAGAGTATTATACTTTCAGTCTCCCCATTTATGTTGGTCAATAATTGCTTTATGTATGTAGGTGTTCCTATGTTGGGTGTGTATATGTTCACTAGAATTATGTCCTCTTTATTTATCAATTCCCTTATCATTATGTAATGCCCTCGTCTCTTATTATAGCCTTTGTTTTAAAATCTATTTTATATGATATAAATATTGCTACCCCAGCTTTTTTTATCATTTCCTTTTGCAGGAAATATCTTTTTCTATCCCTTTACTTTCAATCTGTGTGTATCATTTGATCCGAGGTGGGTCTCTTATAGACAGCATATGTATGGCTCTTGTTTTCTTATTAATTCAGCTACCTATGTCTTTTGATTGGAGTCTTCCAACTCACTGAATTGCTTCTCCACTTCATCTAATCTGCCATTGATTCCTTCTAGTTTATTCTTCATTTCACTTATGGTATTCTTCATTTTTGACTGGTTCTTCTTTATGGTTTCTATGTCCTTTTTAATATATACTATTTCTCTGTTGAAGTCCTCACTGAGATTATCTATTTCTCCCCCAAAGTTCATTGAGCATCCTTATAACTCTGTCTTTAGTAGGTTGCTTGCTTCTATTTTGTTTACATTCTTTTCTGGAGTTTTCTCCCGTTCATTTGTGGCATATTTCTTTGTTTTCTCATTTCCGTTGCCTCTCTGTGTTCATTTCTGTGTATTAGGAAGATTTGTTATATGCTCCAGCCTTGGGCAGGTGGCCTTATGTAGTAGCTGTCCTTTGTGGCCCAATGGCGCAGTCTCCCTGATCACTGGTGCCGGGGACTCCGGGTATATTCCTCGTGCGGTTATGTGTGTTCTTTTTGATTGCTGTTAACACGTCAGTGGATGGGGCTGCCTGGCTGTGGGGATTGGCCACACCCACAGGGGATGAGCTTCTGTGTGGGTGCTGACCTCACAAAGTAGGATTCATCCCAGCTGTCTCATGTACCTGTTGAGACTATCCTTTGGGTGTCCTTCTTATGGGGCTAGTCAGGTGGTACAGTGTCGCGGTCTGATACCAGCCTTTAGGTGTGTGATTCTGTGGCCCCTTGGGAGGGGCTCCTGTGTAGGCCATGTTCAGCCACTGTCTTTGATTGCTCAGGGTTATCTCATGCAGCTACAAAGCGATCTGCAGATGATTGCTGCCTATGCTTTATCTGAAGGCAAGTGGGAGAGACCATGCTGCAAGCCAAGGTCTGTGATCCCTATTATCGAGCCTGGGATGGCTTAGTAAAAGAACTAGTGCACTACAAGGCCTGGGGCTGTGTGCCAGCTGCCCATACGACTCTGCAGAGCCTTTTGGTGGTATGTGAGTTAGTGGGGTAAGGACTCTGGAATTCATCAGAGTAAAGGGAACAAATTTCTCCCAGCCAATGCAGTCAGGTTTCATTGCAGTGCTGAACCTGCAGCTTCCCAGAAAGGCCAGCAGCTGTTCTCCTCAGGCACTCAGACACCTGTGATCCACCCAAAAGACACTGTGGCTCGGGCTGGCACCAGTGGCTCGCCACCAAAAATCTTCCCCAAAACATGAGGGCTGTGTCATGCAGGCTGCATGAGCTGAGGGCTGCTGCCTGCCAACGTGTGTCCCAGGGAAGGCACAGGGTGGGGCTGGCTGCTAAGCAATGGTTTGTCAAAGGCAATTGGTGGAGTAGGTCCTCAGGGAGACTTGAGGTGGAGCTGGCCTCTCTTACCAGGCCAATGGAGCTTCAGAATTAGCCGCAGTGGGGAGGGTTCAACATGGGCAAGATAGTACACACCTGTAGACTGCCTTAGAGCAGGGCCTAACAAAGGAGGAATGGTGGCTGTCCCTCCAGCCCTTGCCCAGCATCATACAACTCAGTCTTTCCCTGTAAGTCTCTTGCACTTCCCAAGATGTTGACCCTCTATCGGAGCACAGGGTGAGTGTCTGTGAGTAAATGGGTCTGAACGTGGGCCCTTTATTAGGTGTTTGGATTTTCAGGATTTTTTTCAGCCTCACCCAGATGGCCAAACTCCACACTGGATTTTACTCAGATTTTATGGGAACTCCTCTTTCTGGGACTGGAAACCTGGGCTGGGGGAGCCTTATGTGGGCTAGGGACTCATTCCTTCCGAGGGCCTCTGCAGCCGTGATCTCCTCCAGCTGCTCAACTGCCAGGTGCCAGTGCTGAACCAGCCTGCCTGATGTCTCCACCCCCTCGTATTGGTCTCAATGTGGCTTTTTTTTTATATCCTCAGATGTATGTTTTATGATGGGCTAGACTTCAGGTGGTTCTCCAAGTTGTTTAGTTTTATAATTTGGTTGTAATCATAATGCAAGGAGGTGAACCCTGCTTTTATCTAGCCTGCTATCTTTACTAGAACTCCCTTTTTTTATTATTGTAAATTTTTACTGGTATAAGCATTCATCTTAGTGCTGCATTTGCTGCATCCCATAAATTTGGTGTGCTATGTTTTCATTTTCATTTATTTTCATATATTTTCTAGTTTACCTTGTCATTTCTTCTTTGACCATTGATTTAAGTGTATATTGTTTACTTTTAACATATTCGTGGGGTTTCCAGTTTTACTTCTGCATAGAAGTTCTAATTTATTTCTGTTATGGTTGGAAAGAATAGTTTATATAATTTCAATCTTCTCAAATTTGTTAAGAATGTTTTTGTGGCTTCTTTCCTGGTCTGTCATGGATAAGGTTCCATGTACACTTCAGAACACCTGTGTTTTGTTGTTGGGTATAGTATTCTATATATTTCTATTAGATCAATTGGTCTTTAGTGGTGTTCAAGTCCTCTCTTTCCTTATCGATCTATTTGTTCGATACATTATTGAAAGTAAAGTATTGAGATATTCTACTATTATTATATTACTGTCGATTTCTCTTTTCAGTTCTGGTTAGTGTTTGCTTCATATATTTGGGACTTTGATGTTAGGCACAAATATATTGATAATTGTTATAATGGCAAGTAACTTAAAATGTATTTTGTCTGTTATAAGGATTGCTACCTTTGTTATCTTTTGTTTTATCATTGGCATGGAATTTCTTTCCCCATAATTTTGCTTTTAACCTATGTGTGTCCTTAGATTATAGTGGAATATCACTCAGCCATAAGAAAAGATGAAATATTGCCATTCGTGACAACATGGTTAGATCTTGAGGTTATCACGCTAAGTGAAATAAGTCAGAGAGAAAAAAATTGAGAACGATATGATTTCACTTTATGTGGGGATATAAAACTGAAAGTGCCAAAAAAGACAAACACTCATAGACAGAGACAAGAGTTTAGTGGTTACCAGAGAGAAAGAGGGAAAAGGAGGAGGTAGATAAGGGTAAAGGGTGTCAAATATAAGATGACAGAAGGAGATTTGAATTTCAGTGGTGAATGCACGATGCAGTATACAGATAATGTGTTGTTGAATTATACATTTGAAACCTATATGGCTTTATTGATCAATGTCACCCAATAAAGTTAATTAAAAAAATGAAAGAGAGTTGCTTCAGGAGAAAAAAAGTGAGTCTTGTATCTGAGCACATAGTTGATCTTTTTTCTTTCTTTCTTTTTTTAATGTTCAGCCAATCATTGTCTTTTAAGGGGTGTTTTATCTATTTACATTTGAAATAATAATAAGGAAAAACTTGCCATAATGCCATTTTGTTCTTTCTTTTCTCTGTGTCTTATAGATATTGTACCTCTTTTCTTCTCTTACTGTGTTTTGTTGATTTTTTGTATAAACCTGTTTTCGATTCCCTTATTTCCTTTTGTATCTTCAACAAGTATTTTCTTTGTGTTTACTATATGGATTACATAAAGTTATAACAATCTGTTTTAAATTATATCTATTGTAAACTGATAACAATTTTACTTCAATTAAATACCAAAACTACTTCCTTACATCTCTACCCAACTTTATGTTATTGATGCCACATACTACATTTCTATATTGTCTGTTCATTAATGTACGTTTAGTTATCTGTTACACTTTTGTTTTTTAAATCTATACCAGACTTAATAATGATTTATTCATTATTATAATTACATAAGTAAATCAACAATGCTACAAAATTCTATATCTGTCTATGTATTTACCTTTACCAGAGAGTTGTACATTTTTGTATGTTTTGTTGTTGTTCCGTCTAATATCGTTTCATTCAATTTGAAGAAATCACTTGAGCATTTCTTCTAGAGCAGTTAATTATTGGTAATGAACTCCCTCAGCTTTTGTTTCTGAGAAAGTCTTAATTTCTCTTTCAGTTTTGAAAATTGTTTTGCCAAATATAGTGCTATTTGTTGGCAGTTTTCTTTTTAGTACTTTGAATATATCACCTCATACATTTCCGGCCTGCAAGATTTTACTGAGAAATTTGCTGATATTCTGGAGTTCTCACAAAGGCATGTTGTCTCTACATTATTGTTAAGTCAGTGTTCCCATGGAGATATGAGGGCTGGAAGCACCATATTCTACCATTTTACTGACGTCACTCAAATGTGTTTTTAAAATAACAATTTTATTCATACATTGTTCTATTCTTATTGTACTCTTCTCTGTAAAACATGCTGAGCCTTTTGTCAGTGTGCCATAAAGAAATCAGAACTCACTCTATATATATCAGCAGAAAAAGGTTTAATCCAGGAATTAGGTGATTACAAGTTATACTGTTTATCACCTCTTTGAACGATCTGGAGTCAAGTGGCCACAGATAGATTATTGAGTTCTACAAGACATCTTTAGAACAGAAACAATAAATATTTTTCTGTCTCCATTATTACTACAACTGCTTCTCTGAATTTATAAAGCTCATAACTCATCATGGTAATATTAAAACTGGGCAGTTCTAATCTCCCACGTCTTTAAATTTAAGAGAATATCTTTACTTTCTTGTACTTCCCAAATGTCATTAATAGTTTCCAGTTGAAATAATTCACTCATAGAGTCTTTGCTATAAGACACTCTTAAAATTTCTATTTGTACCTTTCCACCTCAGCCATTCACAAATGGGCACCAAATTAAATGAGAATAGAAACATCATGCCAATTGACCACATATACCACCAACTGCACTTTGGGGTACTTAGTATCCAAATACATCTATCTACTCAAAAATAACGTGCTTGTAACAAAATAATGAATAATTACTCTTAAATAAAAAAAGTTTTACTCCTCTTTCCTCTAGTTTTGTCATAATTCTATGTTGACTTAAATCTTAAGTAATTAAATATGAAGTTGACTTGCAAAAACATCATTTTAAACTAGCAGAGAATGTTTCATGTTTCACTTATACCTAAGATGTTGAAAACTGTAAAGAAAGGTGCTCCAACTCACCAAGAAGAAAAAGCTGAAAAATAAAACAAAACTTTTGGAACCCATCAGAAAGTTGATGTTATAGAACAAATAAACTACATGAAGTTGATAGGGCAGGTCAATTCAAAATGATGTGATACCAGCATGGGCACACCTGTAATAGAATATGTAGAAGTGATACTGGGAGCATGTCAGTTGCTAAGAATAATTTCTTGAACTATTTAGCGTAATGTTAAAAGCTGAGTGTGGACTAGCAGAGCAGTTTATAATCCTAGGCAGTCATAGTTGTGTGAAATTTGTACCCATTCACAAGCTGTTCTTCGCAGTTCTATAGCGGAATTCATGACAATAAGATATGTATGAGGATACACAAAAGTTATATTGATTACATTTTTATTATCTAAAAACTTTAGAATTAATAACATAGCATTTTATAGACAGACACTGCTACCTGAAATGTAGACTTAATAATTTATAATTCATTTGAATTCTAACTAATTCATTTGTTCTTTGTGCCAAATATATAATTTAGAAATGTTTACTCTCAACAACAGTACAATTTAGAAAGCCCATTTTTTGCTGACTGATGGAGTGATTAACTCTGCAAAACATGCTCCATTCTAGGCATTCTAAAGCTGGCAAGTCTTAAGCATGAAAAACTTAATCTATATGTATATATATATATCTACAAAATAAATAGACCATATCAGATTTAATTATATTCTATTTTACCTTTTGAATGGCAGTATAAAGAAAACAGTATTGTTGTGGTTATTTACTTGGAATATTTTTACCAGCATCAAACATCTTTAATTAAATAAGTCAAAGATTTTTTACATGAAAATAAGAAATTAAGATAAATTAATGAGTTCAATATGCACTTAACCTCAGAAACATTACTTAATCTTTCACATATGTACTAGAGCATGTTCAAAACATTTTGCTTCACTATTTTATGTTAAATATGTTTTTAGCTTAGAGATCAAAATTTAGCTTTTAGGCATATAATCTTTATATGTTCTGGTCTGTATTTGATACTACTAATAAAAATTAATGATATCAATTTACAAATGGCTTAATAAATCAAAATGTGCAAAACCCACTTGAATTTTGTTATATGATGTGTAGCTTTTCTGGGAATAATGTTGTATTAAAAGGAAAATATTTCCAAACAATATAAATTATAAAGATAAAAATATAAACCAAACTGTGAAGTGTTTCATATGACAACCAACTCTTGTAGGTTTGGTATTGTTTATTATTGCATCCCCAAGTGTTTGTATGGATGTTGTTCAGTAATTATTTTGTATGAAATAGTAATGAAGTAAAAATATAAAATAGTAGTGTCAAAAAATTTTCTGTTTTATGAGATACACCATTTCTGTTTGAGAGGAAAAGAAAAGAAAAAGGAAAAGGAAAACAAAATCACATAATGAAGACCCAATATGTCTCTTTGCAAATATTTTTTTTTCAATCAATATTTACATTGACATTTTGTGAAACTTATTGTCTTGATTTTCTAGGAAAGTGAAGCAAATAATATTGAGACAAATTAACCAAGATTGCACAGTTAGAAAAACAATTAGTCTGAACATATTTGCCAGGGTAAGTTCGATTCTCTCTTAGAACTTACACCAAGACTACATTTACAGAACTAGCAAGCATTAAGGCATAGCCAATTTAGTCATTCTGATTATTCCGGTTCTCCATAACTATCATTAATTAAGTATACAACCATCTATTAATGAGAAAATTACTGAAAATTTTAATCATACGCATTTAATTTTATTTTTATTGTATTAATTTTGAAGAATTTACTTGCAGAGATTACGTTCTTTGTTCCTAAATGCCTAGGGTTCTCAATGCCACAGTCGACCAACATGAATTCCTAAGAAAAGAAAAGCATGGGATACTTTAACCAAATGCTTTCACTTAATTCCCAACAAAGACTTGTGATGTGAATTTTCCCATCTTTGTACCTACAGAACAATGATAAGAACAACTTATTATGAAAATCGAAGATTCTCTCACTTTGTTCTCTCTCTCTCTCTCTCTCTCTCTCTCTCTCTTTCTTTCCATCTAGGTACTGATATAATCCCTCAAATAACTGGATAGTAGAAGAAACCTCCCAGTTAGAAGATAGAACTTTCTCAAGGTTTTTTTTTTTTCTCTTCAAATTCCTTCAATCCATTTCTGAAAGGGATTCTTTAGTAAAAAGAAGGTATATTGCTCTTCTAATAATCATGAGAATTATTCTCTCATCTATTGGTTTTTACTCCCTCATCACTTTATTTAAGAGAGACTGGGCCAAAGACTGAAAATGTGGAGTCTTTTCGTAACCCTTATGTGATGAAGTAAATATCTTCCTAGGTATGTATTCTTCCATGAAGATTATATCTTCTTCACTTATAATCTTCAAAATAATAATAATAAAAAAAGTCAATGTGCTAAATTGACTGGGTAAATAAATGTATGGGTAGATCATTTTATCTTGGTATTACAGATGTAAAACTGAGACTCTCTTATTTTAATATATGATGCTGGAAATTTCATTTCATCAAAAAGCAACATTACCAGGATGATGAAAAATAAGGGTGTTCTATACATACGTAACTTTTGAGGAATAATGTTACTTTTCAGGACATATCTAGATAAAAGCAAAAAGGATAAAAGCTACTACATAGATATAGCAAGATAACAACATTTGTCCATTTCATCAGTAAAATAACTGATGCACTGGCCCATTTTACACAGAGAGTTGCTTGGCTTTGATGTTATTTTACAAATCATTACATTAGTAATCATTATAACTTAAATACTAGGGACTTACTCTATGTCAGGCTCTGGGCAGAGGACCTCATGTTTATATTTCATTAATCTTCAACAATCACTTCCATTATGTATTATACTTCCCATTTTGTATTCAAAGAAACTGAAGAAAAGCAAATAAAGTCGCATAACTTGCTGAAAATAACAGGTCTAGTAAATAGTAGAGTTAGAAATGGGTTATTTATTTTCTTGGTTGATGTATATTAACTACTCTTCTATGTGTTCTACCATTGAAATTATTTTTATTGTGATAATACATATAATTCCTAAGTAAATTATTTAAAATATCTAAATCTTAAATTTGAGAAATAGTCTATTGAAAATATTACTTTAATAAAATAGAATATTATTAAAATTTATATTAATTTTAAATATCAAAACCCTGTGTTAGAAGTGAAACCAATATTTTAAATGTAGGTAAATTGATACACAAATAAATTTTCACATCACACCTATCATAATTCCTTTAATTGCTAAATCCTATCATTCTACTATATCTCACTTTTTTCCTCTAAAAAAAATTGCATAAATCCTTTTTGTGTCTGTTTAATGGTATTTTTAATAATATCCCTATTTATAAAATAAAAAATAAATCTTTTAGCTTAGATGATAATTAATATATTGCTGTATAAGATTATTAACAAACTTAAAATGGTTTCATTCATCTATTATTAAATGTATAATAGATTATAAATCTATTTTAAATGCATTTGTATAATGTTATTAAATATTTTATAATTATATATTATAAATGTATATTATAAATCCATTATTAAATTTATAACAAATTTATAATAGATTATAATTTTAATATAATTTTATATTATAAGTTTATCTAATCATATCTAATTTTATTTTCCTCAAAACTTAGAAATATGTGAAATTAAAGTTTAGGTATTTTGATAGGAGATTTAAAATATGGAGTCTATGTGTAAAATATATCATTTATTTTATATATTGTTAAGATAAAAGTCAAGAAGAGTAATTTCTGAAAGCAAAATTAAAGAAGTTTGGCAGGTCTCATGTATTTTTCTTATGAAATAAACAATGCTCTAAACGTGAACAATATAAAGTAGAGCCTTTTTATCTTTAAAAAAAGATGTACATGTAAACAAATAAAACTATAAAATATAAATCATTAATACAGCTATTTAAAAGAAAATATTATATTTTGTTTGATCAGAATTCTAATTGTTTTCCAGGAAAACTGTATTTTCTTAATTACTTTAATATTTCATTATTTAAAGAGATAATAAATGTATGAACATGTGTCTGTCATAGGCAGGTAACCAGAATAACCATTAATAAATTCTAGGAAAAAGCCTGAACTTTTATCTCTGTATGGTGGTGACCATTCAGTGATGTGATATGTCAGTAACCAGCCCTCTTGCTTCCTTGACAAAAACAAACAGAAAACAAAAACAAAAACAAAAACAAAAACACATGCAGGTGTACAGTGTATGTGCTTTCATAAGTCTAATTCCTCAGCTATTAAAATAAGATAAAAATATTTTCCACCATTACTTTTAAAGTTACACTTTTAATTAATGGGATAATTTTGAATTACTTTTGGCATGCTTCTTTATAACAAATATCATGTAAATAATTCTTGATAAATTTTCTTGTTCTCATAAAAAATAAGAAAATTCATTGTATCGATTTGCTTATTCATGTATAACTGGAATCGAGCAGTTCTGGTATCTACACTTAACATCCTCATCTTAGTTTAATTATGTATGTCACTATGCCTCTGGCATTTTATGGTGAATAGTTACAGAAATACAATGTGCCTTTCTTGCTCACAGGATTTATGCACTTTTGTTAAATTAAATAACTTAAAGGAGGTAAATTTTACTTATTCAATTATTTGAAAATGTTGATGAAATAAATTTTCTTTAGCTACTAAGAATGTTTACAAAACTCCTGAATTTAAAAATAAACAACTCAAATAGTTAAAATTTATTCTTTGAATTTTCTAATTTTTTTCAAATATTATTTGGGCATGTACAGCTGACTTTTAGCATAAATAAATATTTGGTTTCTGTGAGCTTTCTACCAAAACTGAGAATACTTGTAGACATGAGTATTTACTTAAAATTTATTGATGTTGCCTCACAAATTATAAGGAGGTAGAACTAAAACAAAATATATTTTAAAATAATAAAAGTAGGAGTAGATAGAGGGGAAAAATCTAAGATAAGAAAAAACAAACAAAAAAAGCAATGCATAGTTATATACTGCTAGTAAAAACATAGATTGGTACAGCCATTATGGAAAACGGTATGGAGGTTCCTCAAAAAATTAGTAATAGAATTACTATATGACCTAGCAATCCTTCTTCTGGGTATCTACTTTAAAAATTTGAAAGCATTTATCTGTAAAAATATATGCACCCCAATGCTCGTTGCAGCATTGTTCATGGTGGCCAAGACATGGAAACAACCCAAGTGCCCTTCGATAGATGATTGGATAAAGAAGATATGGTAGATATATACAATGCAACATTACTCACCCTTAAGAAAAGATGAAATACTTCCATTTGCAACAACATGGATGGATCTTAAGATTATCATGCTAAGCAAAATAAGTCAGTAAGGAAAAGTCGAGAACCATATTTTACTCTTATGTGGGATATAAAACTGAAAGCAACAAATGAACAAGACACAGAAACAGATTTATGGACGCAAACCACACTTTAGTGGTTACCAGAGAGGAAGAGGAGAGATAAATAGGGGTAAAAGGTGTCAAATACATGGTAACAGAAAGAACTTTAATTTTGGATGGTGAACACACAATGCAATATACATATGTATTATTGAATTGTACACTTAAGTCCTATTTTATTAACATTGTTCCACCAATAAATTTAAATTTAAAATAAAACAAAGAATGGAACAATTCTCATGTTTGAGGAAAAATTTCAATATTAGCTGGAGGTGGTCAGTAAATTTGCTTCTCTGTTTCTAACAGTAAATGTAGAGCACATCTGGTTCTGTCATCTTCCTCCCAACTTGAACACACATACACTCACACACATAGTAGTCTGATATTATCTCAAAAATTGTTTTGATTTTCTAGGTTGAAAATTCTAAAAAGAGTGAAGTATGATAGTCTATTTCCTTCCACTCTTAATTTGTGAGTTAGAACTATGGATTAAGATGTGCTTGACAACCTTAGGTTTTTAGGTTATCTTTAAAAAGTTTGTTATTTAAAGGAGATTTCTTTATTTACTACATAATAAATCATAGTTTTATGTGCATCGATTAGGTATTTGCACTGTCTGGTCTTAGTTTTATCATTAGCTTAAAAAAATGGATAACATCTATATTATAGCATCAGTTGGTTTGTTTTTAAATTTTAATTTTAACATACTTTCAAACTTATAGGCAATTTGCATGAGTTTCACAAAGAACTCCCAGATAGACTTCACCTATATATCACAAATATTAACATATTATTACATTTATTTTATTTTTCTTATTATATTTATTTATTTATTTATATGGTGGTTTCTCAACTGCAAGTTGAATATTCCATTTTACTCTAAGATACATTAATAGATATTTCTTAAAAGCAGGCACTTTATTATATTACCAAAGTAAAATTATCAAAATCAGAAAATGAATTTAACATAACACTATTATGTAATCTACTGATGTTATTCAAACTTCACCAATTAATTCTTTATAAAAAAAATCTAACATCATACATTACATTTATTTATCATGTATCATATATCTTTTTAACCTGGCAAATTCATATATCAATTCTTTGTATTTTATATTGATATTTTTTAGGGATGAAGGCCAGCTCTTTTGTAGATAATATCTCAATTTGTGTAATCCTGCAGCATTCTTCAGGTTACATACTTTTGACAAGACTGCCAGAGAAATGATACCAACTCTCTCAGTGATTCGTAACTGTACCCATTTGCTACTGATTAGTCCTATTACTATCCATGCTAACTTTGATCACTCAGTTAAGGTGGTGTTTATCAGGATCCTTCATTGTAATTTACTATTTTACACTTTTCTAGTTAAATTATAAGGATATGTTGAAACAGTCAATGTCTTGTTACTCTTCAAATGTCTACCCACTAGTTAGCATCCATTGTTGTTTCTTGCCTAAATCTACTATTATGATGCAAAATTCCATGTATACTTGGGTTAAAGTATTGGCTATTTTGTTGAAAAGCTCTATCTGTATGTTAGCATGCCAATATCACACTGTTTTAATTATAGAGGCTTTATAGTATTTTTTATTATCTGACATTTGGAGTCACCTTGCATAGATTGTGTGTGTGTGGGAGGGGAGGTGGTTTCTGGCTATTCTTGAATATTTAGATTACCACATGAAGTTTTGCATCAAATGTCCTATTTCCATTACAAAGCATGTTAATATTTATATTGAGATTGCATTTAATTGATGCATTACCTTAGGAAGAACCGAGTTCTCTATTATTTTGAATTACTATATCTAAGAACAGAAATGTCTTTTTTACTTATTCGACTCTACTTTAATGTCATTCAGAAGTGTTTTAAAATTTGACTCATAAAAAAAGTTTGCATATTTTCTGCTAAATTTATTTTTTTCTTATCTTTCTTTTTATTTAAAATCGTTTTCCCCCTCATTATATCTACTATTATTTAGGTATATGGAAACTATTGATTTCCTATCATCTCTTGAGAAAGTTTATAAAAATCCTGAATTAAATTTCCAATCTTGAATATTTAAATTTTGTCTATTGAATTTTTAATTTTTTTTTAAAAATATTCTTTGGGCATTTACAGCTCATGTTTAACATATACAAATATCTAGTTTTCAAAAACTTTCAGTCTCTCCATAGAACATTTATAGACATAATTATTTCAGACTGTTCTCTGCAAATGTTGTCTTTATTTTTTCTCACAAATAGCAAAAAGATAGAGTGAATGCAGTACATTGTACTTTTCAAGTGTTATAAACTGAGGGTCACTTTGCAGCTCAATCATGCATGATTATCATCTCATTAGAACCTCCTTTATATTGAAGTATTTTGGTTGGGGATTCACTTGGGATATTAACATCCAGATCTTGGCTTCTTTACTTACTTTATTGAATTATTTTATTGTTTGAATTAATTTTATAATTGTTTATCTGGGATCTTCCATATACCTGCACCATATGCACATAGAGTTTATTTCTTGTCGTCTTATTATTATTCTAATTGTTTTTCCTACTTAATTGAATATAGAAGAGATATTAGACACATTGCCTTGTTTCTGATATTAGCAGAAATACCCTTGGTTTCCCCTAAAAAGTAAACTAGTATATTTAGGATTAAGATATGTATGCATATAATTGTACTAGGACATTATCTTTTGATTCCTATTCTCTCATTTTTTATTTTAATTAAAAATGAGTATTGAAATCCCTTAGTTTTAGCATGTGTGGAAATATTTACATGATTTTCCCCTTAGGTTTTAATGTAGTATGTTACATTAATACAGTTATATAAATAGATTTCCTAATACTGAAATAACTTTGAATTCCTAAAATAGTTTTTACTTGAGCTTCATGTATCATTTTCTTGCTATGGTACTAAATTCTATTAATTTACATTACACGTTAAATTTCTGTCACAGTATTTATAAGTGATATTTGTCTAAAAATTTTGTTTTTGTATTGTCTTTATCAGGTTTAGTTATCAGTGTTATATATTTGGGAACAATTTATGATATGGTGTGCCCCCTTATTCTGTTTAGCTTTCCAAGGTTTCAGTTAACTTGGTCAACCATGGTCCAAAACTATTAAATGCCAAATTCCAGAAATAAACAATTCATAATTTCAATTGCACTTTTTTCTAAGTAGTGTATTGAAATCTCCTGCTGTCCTGCCTGAGATGTGACTCAGCACTTTGTGCCCTGTCTCCATGCTGTAGATGCTCCCTGCCCATTAGTCTCTGAATAGCCCTCTGTATGATCAGATCAATTGTCAGGGTATTGCAGTGCTTGTGTTCAAGTAACCCTTATTTTACTTACTAATTGCCCCCAAACACAAGAATAGTGATGCTGACAATTTGAATATACCAAAGAGAAGCCAAAAAGTGCTTCCCTTAAGTTAAAAGGTGAATACAGCACAAGATACTTTGAAAGGAAGACAACATTCATATAACTTTGATTACAGTATATTCTCATAATTGTTCTATTTTATTATTGATTACTGTTGTTAATATCTTATATGCTTAATTTTTAAGTTAAACTTTATCATAGGTATTATATATAGAAAAAAAGCATAATATGTGCAGAGTTTGGTACTATTCGTGATTTCAGGCATCCATAGGGTTCTTGGAAAATATCTCTGTGGATCAGGGAGTCTACTACACATTGAGGCTACCTGGCCTTTGAAGTTTGGTAGATCCCTTTGTGATACCATTTTGCCATTTTGCTTTTTCCTGGGGTAATTTCTTTATAACTTTCTTAATATTTCCAAGAAAAATTTATGAGCTGTAGTTTTCTGTCTTTAATGTGGTTAATTTTGGACATATATATTTTTCTGGGAAATTCTATTCCTCTAGATTTTTCTATTTATTTGCAAAAGGTTTCATAATATTTGTAAAATTTATTTTGTTTCAATGGTTACTTTCCCTTCAGAATCTTTTATTATGTGTTATCTATTTTTTTTTTTCTTAATTAAAATTATATCAATATGTTTACAAGGATCTACACATACACCTTGTGGAAAGGACAAATAATCATCATCAATGAACTTTAAGATAGATGAAGTAAATTGCTGGAAATTTGAGAATGCATCCTTTGAAGTAAGGGTGAGTGTTTTGTATGTCTAGGAAAGAGCATGCACAGGTATTTGGTGGTCTAAATGATGCATTGTGTTAAGAATTGATAGCTGTGTTAAAATATCCATTTGTTGTCTCTATCCATCTATAGTCTTCTATAAAAATGTGTTAGTGGTTAAATCAGCATATCATCACATAAAAAAAAATTACCATTCTAAAGTCCCTTGTGGCAACATTTAGCTAATGCTTAATGATGAACGATATGTGCAAATTCCAGGATGTGTCCACAAGGGAGGGTACAGATTTTTAGGTTTTTTCTTTTTAGCTTTCTATTTTCATGTTGACTAGACTTCGCATATTGTGCTATGAGTTGGAGCAGCCATTTTAAACCCTGAAGATGGTCTTGTGCATCCACTATATGCAATAAGATAAATAATGTTTGGTTATCTGATACAATACATACCATAGCATGTGTGGAGAAATAAATGCTTATCATCCTTTTGTTTTGGGCTATTTTGAACTTTAATAAATAGAATCATAAGGTGAATTTTATTTTATCTTTTGCTTGATAAGCTGCTTGGTGAACGAATGCATTCCGTGAAATATAACAATACTTTGCTCATTTTTATTATTTATAACCCAGTCTATTGTATGAATTTACCTCAATTTATTTAAATATACTATTAACGTGTATTTCATGTATTTCTACCTTATAGTTAATTCTTGTATTTCTCTTTCGAAACTGTGTGTATGTGTGTGCGTGTGCTCAACTAATTGGTATACATTTATACACACATATTGGCATAGAATGTAAGTATGTAAAGTAAAGGCTATTTTAATAAATGTGTTGCCTATTTGGATACTCTTATGTAATTCTGTTATTTTTCCATTTTTTTCTATCATTTATCTCTCATATTTTTATTGATTGAAGATCTTATTTATATATTCTGGATTTGACTGTTTTGTTAGCTACATGCATTTCAAATCATTCTTCCTTCTTTTTGGCTTATTTTTTTCTCCCTGGTAATGGTAATATTAATGAATTATTAATGAATTAAAATTGAGTATTTTAACATGGCCCAAATTATCAACGTGTTCCTTAATGGATAAAGTTTTCATGTGTTTAAAAAATATTTTTATAATCCAAGTTTTTGTAATCTTTCAAGAGCTTTATTATTTTTAATATTATTGCTGAATCTATAATCTACCTGAGGTTATCTTTTAAAAATATCATAAGAGTTATGATATGGTGTGTGCTAAGGATTGTGGTATTTTGTAATAGCATATGGATATTCAACTGATTCAAGACCATTTATTGAAGAGCCCCATTCTATTTCTGTTTAAGTGTCTATAGATAGATAGATGATAGATAGATAGATAGATAGATAGATAGATAGATAGATAATAGATAGATAGATAGATAGATAGATAGATAGATAGATGGATATTTTTTGACTTGTTTTTGTGTTCTCTGTTGTCCCATTTGTCAAGGTAGTTTTTCACTTTTCCATTACCATATTATTTTATATTATTTTATATAGTGCTGTTATACATAACTATATTTTTTATATTAAAACTATTATAGCTTTAATATAAGTTTGATGCTAAGTAGTATAAGACTCTCACCATTTTCTTTTACTTATTTTCAAGGTTTTCCTGATAATTTTTGATGCAGTTTGATCTTTTAACTTTTGGGGGAAAATTTTAGTCATGACATTTCAAACATTGTATCTGTTTCATCCACACTCTCCTTTTTGGATGCCAATTACACATGTGTTAGAACCTCTCACTACTCCACTTGATATTTATGTTTTTTTCTCTGTTTCTCTTTTCTTTCAGTGCTTCTACTCTATCTAATTTATTGTTGGACTCAACTATTTACTTCTTAATTTTATCTATCGTTTATAACTCTTGAATTCTCTTGATTTTATATGATTTCCAGTTTACTTCTAAAATTCATCAAGTTATTTAGTTTCTTGCAAATAACCAAATTAATTTTAAAGTTCATATCTAAAAATTTCAGTCCTAGAAATTCTGTATATCTTCCTGTACAGCTTGTCTTGCTCCCAGTTTCCACTTAGTTATTATATTCCCACAGTCATTTTGCACAATTTTGTTTTTTCATTATAGTTCCTGTATAAGAAAAACTCTAAATCCAAAGCTCTTGGTGAAATTATTTTCCACTTGAAAGGGTTTACTTTTGCCTCTGGTTAGCAGTTTGCAAGGGATAGTTATCTTAATCCAATCCAATATTGAGCTTTTATGAAGCTGAGTTTCATTTCTTTTAAAGCCTATTTATTTATAGCTTGTTCTTACTCTTATGCCAGAACCTTTGAATCTTCAAAGAAAAGCCTGGAACATTCACAAAGGTCCCTTTTCTGTAGACTCTTTAAACCATTTTTTTTTTTTCTTCTAGCACTTTGAACTTTCTAAATATCCTGTTCTCATAGTGATTGCTTCCAAATCAGTAAAGGTCATAGCAAATGTTGAACTCTTATCTCCTGGCTTTCATTCTCTTGTGTCTTGCCCGGATGACAAGTTCATGCTACTTCTCCAGTGCTTCCAAACAAATGTATTCACTTTTTAATTTCACCTTTTAGAATTCTTATACCTAAGACTAATCAGAAACAAGCTAGCCCACTATTCCTGAAAGTAAAATATGCATCTACAATTATCTATAAGCCAATGTTATTTGGGTTTTCATTTGAAGATGAATATAATTCCAGATATTACCAGTTTGATAAGAAAGCTTTAGAACAAATTATTTGGCAAATAACTATTTTTATGTCGAGAAACTATATTGATTTGTTACTGTGCTAGAAACTGAAATCCTCATCTTTGGACACCAGGTTCTATGTGACCTGACATACATATGTAAACATATGTTAACTGGGTGTTATATCCAGACACATTCCATTATCACTTGGAATTGGATTGAAGCAGTTCCTGAAAACATACTTCCTATGAATCTTATTATTCCCATGTGAGGGGTTACTTATAACTAAGAAATTTATAAGTAGTTGTTTAAAATGAGTCTATTTTACAGAGAATTATGTACCAATGCCAATGTGTTGACCATTATAGTATTACCATTGAACCCAAGTGTGTCCTTAAAGCTCAGTAATATATGAACATCATCTCATAGGCCAGAATTTCAAGTTCTGACACTGGCCAGTTTTTTTGGAAGAAAAAACGGCATTCTGTATAGTAATCTATGATTTCACCAGTTATTTAAGGAATCAGAAGAGGTATAATAGGATGGGATTAATGATAAAAAGAATTTGTTATAAAGAAGTTTGGGGAAAAGTTCTATTGAGGAAGTCTTCAAAAGAGGCCTAGAATTTTGAACTACTTATATCCCAAATAAATTCTCACCAAAATACTGTAATGCAGAGGTGGCTCTAATAATCATGTGAACAGCCTGTGCATGACAGTCACCCTAGTGTTTGCTTAATGGGCCACCACTGGCCATAGCGGTAAGATCTGTTGCATTTTTCATTTAGAGATCTTACCACAGTTTCTATTGCCCAGAAGGAGCTAACCTTGTAAAATTATGGGATAGGTGACTGAAGGCGGCTGTGGTACTAGCTGGAATAAAATACCATGCAGTATAGATGCGCTCTTCTGTAGGATGTGCTATCTTTCTGAACTAATGAAAATAAATGGCTCTGCTTCTTCCATAGGAAGCATAAAAGAGTTCAGGCATGAATATAACCCACCCTTCTTCATGATTATATTATCAAAAAATGGCTGGAAATGTTTTCCCTAAAATTCTAGGCTCTGCTTATTGAAAAGCCATAGTACTTAAGAAAGAAATATTTTTATTAATGCTTTCATTGATTTGGAAATAACCTGACCGTTTAAAGTTCCTCAAACTGCTTGTTGAGGCTACAAAAGTGGTCACTGTCTCCCATAGAGTTGATTTTAGTGATGAGGAGGAATATCATTGTTAGTTCTCTAAGGGAAAATCATTTGAGAAAATCATAATTATTTCTATGATTAGAATAAAAATGGAAGACTAAAGCAAATTCTACGGTTGGGGCCACTGAGGCCACAGATTCTTTAGGATTAAAATCTGGTTCACTGATAGTTAAAACAAACAAAAACAAGTAACTGAGGTTTCTGCTGGGTTGTCGAAGGAATCTGATTTAGAATGTTATTAATATCAATTATTCCTTATAATCAACTTCTTAAATGAGAACAGTGATCACCAACCATACTTTCTTCCTTTATGTGTGATGTGTATTTATTTACATATGAGTTACTTTTCCTTTCTTTTTCTCCTTTCTCACTACTTTATTAACATATAGTTATTTACTTTATCATTACTCTATTGATATATATTGTATTGACAATATTTAACTTTAACTTCAGAATAGAGATTGTAAATGTGATATTGTAGATACATGAGAGGGACAACGGGCATCACCCAGAGGTCCCGGACATCCAGCTGAACACTCTTGGATTTAATCACAGTGGGTAAACAATGGAAAGATTGTGGTAGACATTTATCTTTGATTATTGTCTAAAATCCAGCATTTCCAAGGTAAAATCTAGAAAATTTACTTCCCCAGTGTTCCTTATGGCTAAAATGTAGGCAAGTAACAAGTTCTTCCAATTAAATGCAATTTTGAGAGCCTTTTTATTGTCTATGAGCAACTATTCATGTTGCTTTGAAAGATATCAGCTTTTTCTTACATATGAGAAAGAAGAGGCACCCTGATAGCAGTTTTACCATGATTCTTGTTAAGTGTTTACTGGTGTTGATTCTGTAAATACCTACACATTTTTAATGATTTTTTTTTTTAATAGTGAGCCAGAATCGATTCTGTTTTTTAAAGGAATCCTGAGCAATATTGGATTAATAGTTAGTTTCTTGATATTTTTCTCCCACCTATGTTAATTGAATGCAGACATGGTGATAATTGAGAACAGTTTTCATTCACAATGGTTTGAGAGTAATAACTTTTCTTAGTCTTTAAAAATAGCATTTAACTTTCAAATAAAGAATGTATCCATGCAACTGTAAGATTCTGGTGTTGCTATTACTTTGTTATGTTAAAAATAAAAATGCCCTCAAATAACTGCAATCAATTTAAATACATTAAATGCATATATTTAAATACCCACACATATGTATCGTGTGTGTGTGTGTGTGTGTGTGTGTTGTAGTTAAAAGAAAAGGAGGAGTAGAAAATAGTTGCTAGTTACCCCATCACTCTATCTAAGAATGAATCATAGTAGGAAAGCATTCTTTGGAAGTTTATAATATAATTTAATTTTATGTGCAAATCAAACCTTTTTCTCACTCATTGTTCTTTTGTTCTCATATGTGATTTGATGTTACTTTTATGTAACTCATTTCTGCCTTTGTTAATTATAACTCCTTTTAAGAGACAATTGCGGTTAAAATGAAGAAAGAAAACATTAAAAATTATTGTCATTTTTGATAGAAATTAAATATTAAAGTTAAATATTATTTTCATTTCATTCCAATTTTCTAATAGAAGAGTACTAAAGTCTGTTTTCTAGTTTAAAGTAGTGTTTCTTTTAATTTTTTTTCTCTTTTGCTTCTTGCTAACTTATGAACAGTTGTCTTCTTACACCATATGTATGTTGACTAGTTATCTCAATGTAAAATAAAAATAGTTGAAATGAGTAATTCTTTTTACGTAGAAATTTTTTCCTAGGTTTTTATAATGTAATGGCTCCTCTAGAATTAAAAAAAAAAAAACAGAGAAATATTATTTGTCTAATGTTTAAATTTGGAACACTGTATTCTTTATTTTACTTATGATTTTGCATTCAATTTACTGTTAATTGTTCTATACTGCAATAAAATATATTTCCTAAAATGTATTGTGATACCAAAAAAAAGTAAAAAATGTGTTATTCTTATATATACCCTCATTTTATAGATATATTTATGTAATAAAATAACATTAATTCATGGTCAACATGTGGTTTATGATATATACCAGTGTTTTTTCTTGCAAACCTTGTTCTTAACCATTCTTTCTTTCTCTTTTTTATATTCATTTTATTTTCCTCTATTAAATATTTTTTTAATTTTAATTTTTTTCTTTTGGATTTTTAAAAAATTCTTAATTTTTAAAAAGCATTTTGATATTTTTACTTCAAAAACTTTAACCTACTTAAAACTATGACTACCTTGAAAATAATCATTTTTAGAACACCATTTTTTTGTATATTTGATGTTAATATTTGTTATAAATTTGAGTAATTTTCAAAAACTTTCTAGTAAATATTGTAGTGTGTCGTAATTGTGTTTGAATATCTCTATTTTATAATAGAATTCTCAGAGCACAAGAACATAGATGTAAGTTTTACATGATTAGCATTATATAAATCTTGTTAATTTCTTTTTCCTGTACAATGTCTGGCTGCAATATTCGTTACATAAATTAGTTAATGATGATTTTTTAAATTATAAATTAATCGTAAATATATTTAACAATTCAAACATTAATATCTCAAGCTCTTAGATAAATATCTCTCAAATATTTCATTGATGTACCTTTAACAGCAAAAATGATAAAACTATATTTCTTATACTCTATTCAGTTCTATTCCGATTGAAAAATTGTCACAAACACACTTAATCTATTTTAAAACTGTAATTAGATTTTGATATATATTTCTATATATATCTGTTTCATTTATGTGGAAAAAAAACTCTTTTCCTAATTTACAAAAGAAAAAACAAAATCAATGTTTCTAGTATGCCTTACATACCATCATTGCTTAGCCAGCTCCACGAGGTACATGCGTATGTAGACCCCGACTCCTCTCCCTACTCCATGATCTACAGTTGAATATGTAGAAAAGCAGCTCTTCTTTTGTGTGAGAATATTTCTGGAGTAATTTTGTATAGGCTTTCTTGGCATTTGACACCATTCTTTTTTTAAACACAAATAAACGTATTTATCCATTTTGCCATATACTAATATAACCTAAATTTGCAAGTATGTATCTGAGTATGATTATAATAAGCACCTGTCTGCATTTTTTATGTAAATTAGGATGCTGGTCACTTACAATTTTGTTTATTTTTTATAATTAGAAGGATTTTTAAAATTTAATCCAAATAACTTAAAATGTTAAGTTATTTATCTTGAAAAGAAATTTACCTGGATTTTGGATTAAATTAGTTGACCTATAGCTGGGTTCTTGTTAATTAAGATATATTTTGTTATTATAAGGTGGATTCCTTCAAATCTTCAAATGTTGTGAACATGCTAACCTTTTCTTAAATGCAACAGTAGGTGAAATTCTTGTAAGAAGAGGAAGGGAAGGAGAGAGGGAGGGAGCAAGCAATTAAGAGAGAATTTTATTTTCTGTAGTTATATTAACATTATTTTTGCACTCATATTTTATTCTAATGACTCAAAATACTTCAAAATGTGATTCAGGCAAAAATTGTATTTTGTTTTTTAAGTGCTATATCTCTAGATCAGAAGTTCACCTAAATAAATACATTTTTAAAAACTTTTTAATTAAATTTATTGGGGTGACAGTTAATAAATTTATATAGGTTTAAGTGCACAATTCAATAATACTTCATATGTATACTATATTGTGTATTTGCCACCCAGAGTTAAATTTCCTTCAAATATATGGTGATGAAAGGAAATACATTTCTATTTATTTGTAAACTAATTGAAAGAAAGAGACTGAATTTCTAGTGTAGCACAGTATCAGCCATCTTCTAGCAATATAATAAATGTTTTTATATAAACTGAAGGAATAAATTTATTTCTGTATAGTTATCTTCTAGCCATTTAATAAATGTTTTTATATAAACTGAAGGAATAATTTTATTTCTGTGTAGTTGCATATTCATTCATGTGACCATTTACCTTTACAGAGAGAATTTAGCTTTTTTATGTCTTTAACTTATCTAATTTTCCTGATGATTCATTCATTTGGTCACTCGACATATTCATTTATCGAGTGCTATAATATGCCAGTCATTTCTGTTTCTATTTTATAGTAGAGAAAGAAAGACAGTAAATGAGGTAAATAATAGAGAAATGTTAATATTTTTGACTGAGATAAGTAATAACAAAATAAACTTAGAGCGTTGAAGAAGGGAATCTTTATATAGAGCATCCAGGAAAAAAAAAAAAAAAAACTTCACTGTTATTTAAATTACAACCTAAAGGAAGTGAGTGAAGTGAATAAGCCTTGTTTCTAATGGGAGTACAGAATTCAAGGCAGAAGAAGGGCAAGAACAGAGACCCTGTGAAGGAAGTATGCTGAGGCTTAAAGTCAAATAAGAGGGTCACCGCATCTTGTGAGGGCTTTTAGTTCATTATAGTTCATTACTCTGAGTAATATGAAAATCTGCTAGGGGGTTATGAACAGAGAAGTAGCCTGATCTGATTAATTTTTGTTTCTAGCTTTCTTTAGGTATAATTAACAAATAAAAATTGTATAAATTTAAGGCGTGTATATGATGTTTTGATATACATATACATTGTGAAATGATTACCATAATCAAGTTAACCAGGATATCCATCACCTCACATATTTACAATTTTTTGTGTGTAGTGAGAATACTTAAACTTTCTTAATAAATTTCCATTATGCAATACAGTGTTATTAACTGGAGTAACCAATTCCCCCACCTCCAGCCCCTGGCAACTACCATTCTACTCTCTGCTTTTATGAGTTTAACATTTTCAGAGTCCACATTTCACATATAAATGAGATCATGCAGCATTTGTTTTTTTGTATCCGGCTTCTAATTTACATTTACCAGAATTACTCTACATTCTGTGTTGAAAATATGTGGGTAGGAGGCAAAGGTGGGAAAAGAACAGTAAAGCTGCTAGTGCAGTGCTTCACTTGAGGCGTGGATGGAGGCACAGAAGGCAGGGCGAAGGGGCCAGATCCACTGTATTGTATACCTCAACTTATACACATTTTCCATACTCATCAATTATTCCATATATTCCACCCATCTTGCTTACAGCACATCATTGCCTTTTCAACTCCTCTAACAAAAACTATCATCAACTTCTCTAACAAAAACTATCAATCAAGGTCCTTCTAAAAAAGAAATTTACCCACAATGTTTTCTTGATTCTTCCCATATTTTCCACCCTCTGTGATACAATTCGTTCGTTCAAGTATCAACTTCCAAGCATGAAACCTGCAAGATTCCAGGAGTATTAAATTATTTCTAAGCTTTACAAAAGCCATCCAAAGAAGAGATGATATGTCTCCTCATACATAGTGAAATCTAAGACACAAAGATTAAATGATGTTTTAGAAACTGCCTAATAAAGTACAGCCCTAGCTCTTAAAGTCAGTTCTATTATGCTTTAAAGCTCAAATAATTTTCACCCTGCCACATAGCCAGCTTATGTGTAATTTATGTCATCACATGTAATAACAGCAGCAGCAACAATTCCTGTTAATAAAACCAACGCTACTTAATGCAGGAACTCTTTGTCACTCACCTTACAGTTTTTTCTGATTAATCATAATATAGAATTAATTTTTATTATTTTAAATTTCTCTTTTTAAAAGGGAGATAATATTGATGTGTGTTTTGATAATGTTCTAATAGTTTATTCTCCTCCTAAAGAGTATTAACAATTCTGTTCTACTCTTTTATTACAAGTATGTATTCATATCTACTGTAGTTTTGTTTTTCCCCTTATATTTTAATTATCTATTTTAATAACATAAAGTAATTTTAAATGTCTGATAAAGATAAGTTGATTTAACTTAAAATGAGTTAAATAATTAAAAATTACAAATAAGCCCATATGTAATTTCATCTCGTTTTCCACTGCTTAAATTAGGATTAAAATTAGTATTTACAATTCAAATTAAATTTTAGTATTTGATCATATAACATATTTATATCAATTTTATGTTACATTTTGAAAGCCTTATGATTAACACCTAAATCTCTATTACATCATAGAACTATTATTGTGATTATTACTACTTTAATAGTAATTAATATGAGATTATTTTTAAAGATGCTAGAGATTCAACATATAAGGACTAATTATTTTACATATTTTACAGTTTCACTAATTGAGATATTTGTAAAATTTGAAGATGTATAGTTAGGCAGATAGTTTTAGAATTGAACTTTTCAACAGGAATAAAGACAAGAATCTGTTTTTTCTAGAACTTGTACTAATGGCACTTCCTGGGTTGGAAAAGTATTAAATAGTTTTTTGGAAAGGCTAAAAGCCACACAGATTTTACTATAGTTACTGAGCTTTAAAATATTATGTTCCAAAGACCACTTTCAATATATTTTTCCTGCAAATATATGTTAACAGAGAACATTTTTAAAATGTATAATAAAATAGAAATATATTTGAGATGTATATTAATATTTTATTTCTAATCTTATCAAATAATTAAATTTAAAATGAATGTCTCCTTCAGATCATCAGATTTATGGAACATACATGTAATTCAATGCTGAAGGAATTTATCACTAAAAGGGCAATTTCAGTTGGTCAGGCCATTTCTTTAATCTATCTTTCCAACATTTCATTAGCTCTTTTGGCATTGAGAAAAATATAAACTCCTGAAGAACTAAGAAAATTTATATTCCTTATATGTATTTTTAATTTTTTAAATGCAAAAGGCATACAAAACACCTTATAAGATTTTTATCTATTTTGATTTTGTCTAAAATTTCAATCAGCTTAAGCTTAAAATGTTTAAATAATCGTAGGTGCCTTATAGAGATAATTATTAAAACAATAGTATTAACCTTACTATCTGGAAATAGACATATCCTTTTTTTTCTTTAAAAGTGTGATACTTTGAAGTGTTTGGGACCTAAAAATTGCTAGTCAAAAGTCCAGCTGTCAACATTTTTATAACACAATTTAATATAGTAAACATTGATAGCTAAAAAACATAGTCCCTCAGTTTTAATAAATTTCACTGACCAAGCTGCCTCTTTGCTATAATCAATTCAAAATATAATAAAGTATACATGAAGTAAGAAAGTATGTTTCAAAAAGACTACATGACAAAAAAGTCATAGTCAGATAGTAAAATAGAAGCAAAAGAAATTTTAGTACAGAGGAATGAATGTTAGCATCTACTACAAATGCCCTAAATTGGTAATACATGATGAACCGTGCCTTCATTATTATCACAAAATATTTAAATATAATCAATTATAGACTTAATTGTTTAATATACAGTAATATCCCAATAAATCAAATGAAAAAATGTTTTAATTAATTTTTTATACTAAAAAAATCTTGTAGTTAGGCCCTCATGAAAAGGCAACTTGGCAATTTAGGGGAAATGACCTCTTACATAATTCAACAATTAAAATTACAGAAATTTTCATATGGCTCTGTTAATGTGTATGTACTTTTTGTTGTTGTTGTTTAAGGCATTAAGTCCTCATTCTATCCATTCATTCTATCCACTCTTGAATTATTCTGGTAACTTACTGCTCTAATCTCTGTGTCTATGAATTTGAACGTTTTGACTATCTCATATACATGAATTATACAATATTTCTCCTTTAAGTTTAGCTTATATCACTTAGCATAATGCTTTCCAGATTTATCTGTTATAGCATATATTAAAATTTAATTTATTTTTAGGCTGAATAATAATAGATTGTATGTATAAACTATACTTGGTGTATCTATTCATTCAACATTAGGCATTTGAGTTCTTTCTTTCTACCTTTGGGCTAAGGTAAATAATGCTACTATAAACATTGTTTTTCACAGATTTGTTTGATTCCTTGCTTTCAATATTGGGGGTTATATACCTATAAGTGGAATTTCTAGATCATATGGTAATTTTATGTTTAATTTAGTGTGCAACTGCCATACGTTATCCATAGAAGCTACACCATTTAACAGTCCCACTAATAATGCACAAGAGTTCCAATTTCTCTACATCCTCACTAATACTTATAACATTTTTATTACATTTTTTTTTTATCCTAATGTGTGGAAAGTAGAATCTCATTGTGGTTTTGATTTGCATTTGTCTAGTGATTAGAGAGTTGAGCATTTTTTCATGAGCTGTTTGTATAGCTTCATGGAAGAAATGTCAATTTAGGTCTTTGGCCCAATTTTTAAAATAGACATTTTTAGAGCAGTTTTAGGTTTACAACAAAATTGAATGGAAGGTACAGAGATTTCCCATATACCCCAACTCCCACACATGCACAACCTCCCCCATTGTTAACATCTTCCACCAGAGTAGTACATTCGTTTCAACTAACGAACCTACATCGATACATCATTACCAAAGTCCAGTTTAATTTAAGGTTTACTCTTGGCATCGTACATTCTGTATGTTTGGGCAAATGTATAATGTCACATTATCCATAATTATAATATTATACATAGTACTTTCACTGCCCTGAAAGTAGTCTGTGCTCTGCCTATTCATCTTTCTCCCACTATTCCGAACCCTGGCAACTGATCTTTTTTACTATCTCCATAGTTTTGCCTTTTCCAGAATGTCATATAGTTTGAATCATATAGTATGTAGCCTTTTCTGATTGTCTTCTTTCACTTAATAGTATTCATTTAAATTTCCTCCATGCCTTGTCATGATTTGATAGCTCTTTTCTTTTTAGCACTAATTAATATTCCATTGTGTTGATGTACCAGTTTATCCATTCAGACTGGAGGAAATCTGGGTTGCTTCCAAGTTTTGACAATTATGAATAAAGCTGATATAAACATCTGCATATAAATTTTTGTGTAGACATACGTTCACAACTCCTTTGAGTAAATATCAAGGAACGTGATTGCTGGATTGTACAGCAAAAGTGTGTTTAGTTTTGTGAGAAACTGCAAAAGAGTCTTCAGTGGCCGTGCCATCTGCATTCTCACAAGCAATGAATCTGAGTTCCTATTACCCTTCATTCTTGCCAGCAATTGGTGGTATCGGTGTTCTGGAATTTTGGCCATTCTAATAGGTGTGTGATGGTATCTCGTTGTTTTAGTTTGTATTTCCCTGATGACAGGAGATGTGAAGTATCTTTTCATATGCTTATTTGCTATCTGTGTATCTTTTTTAGTAAGGTGTCTGTTAAGGTCTTTGGGCCTTTTTAAAATCAGGTCATTTGTTTTCCTATTGTTGAATTTAGGAGCTTTTTTTTTGTATATTTTGCAGAGCAGTTCTTTATCAGATTTTCCTTTTGGAAATATTTTCTCCCAGTCTGTGGCTATCTTGCAATTTCCTTTCACAGAGCAGAAATTTTTAGTTTTAATAAAGTCAAGCTTATCAATTATTTACTTTCTGGATCATGACTGATGTTATATCTAAAAAGGCATCATCCTACTCAAGGTAATCTAGATCTTCTCCTATGTTCTAGAAGTTTTATGGTCATTTAGGTCTTTGATTTATTTTGAGTTAATTTTTGTGAAGAATGTAAGGTTTGTATCCATGATTGATAGATTGATTGATTTTTGCACGTAGATGTCTACTTGTTCTATCACAATTTGTTGAAGAGATTATTCTTGACTCATTTTTTTTAATCAAGTTGTAGTTTTGTTGTTGAATTATAAGATTATTTATGTATTCTGGATATTAAACCCTTAGGTGTATGATTTGCAAATATTTTCTCTCATTTTGTGGGTTTTTTTTTTACTCTCTTGATAGTGTCCTTTGATATACAATTTTTCATTTTTAATGAGAACCAATTTACCTATTTTTAATTTCTTTTCCTGTGCCTTTGGTGACATAGCTAATAAATCATTTGCAAATGTAAAGGCATGAAGTTTTTCCACTATATTTTCTTCTAAGCATTGTGTACATTTAGTTTAGGTTGTGATCTATTTTCAGTTAAGTTATGCATATGGTATAAGATTTAACTTCATTCTTTTGAACAGATTGTCCCATTTATCATTATGAAATTTATTTGATTATCTCTAATAACACTTCATTTCATTTATGATTTATTTTGTGTGATATTCGTATAGCTATTACAGTTCTTTTAGGACTGCTTTGTGCATGGTATGATTCTGCCACACGTTTACTTTCAAAATGTTTCTCCTATAGACAGTATAAATTTGGATACAAATTTTCCAATAGATAAGCTTTTCCTTTTGTTTTTTACTTTATTTACTTAATATTACTGTTGATATGGTTTTAAAATCTGCTTTTTTGCTTTTTATTTACTTTATATTGTATCTTTTTGTTTCTCTCTTCCTCCTTTAGTGCCTTCTTAGTGGGTATTTTCTGCTATAGCATTTTAATTCTTTTAAGAGTTTTTAAGTATTTTTCTAAAAATTTTCAGCTTTTGCTCTCTTGCTTACTATATATATATATATTACTATATATATATATTAACTTATAAAAGTCAGCCTCAGATTTATAATTACTTGACTCCAGTAATATATAAATACTTTTATATAGCTCCATTCAATCCTTCTCTTTCTCCATTCACTCCTTATCTTGAGTAGGATGATGCCTTTTTAGATATTACACCTATATATGTTACAAACAAAATAATATGTCCTTATGTTTATTACTTTATAAAATATTGTATTTTTTTTAAAAAGTAAAAGAAAAAAGATCAAGTATTTATACTTGTTTTTTATATTAACCTTATTTATCACTTCTGATTCTCTTCTTTTTTTTCCTGTAGATTCACGTTACTACCTTGTGTTATTTCCTTATTTCCATAAAGCTTGATTTCCATCTACCACTTTTATGCTATAACTGTCAAGTATATTATATTTCTATATAAGCCCCAATACAATTATATACATATTATTTTATAAAATAAATTTCTAATAATCACTTAGAAAAATGACATATGTAAATATATTATCTTCGTATCAATATAGCTGTTTAAAATAAAAACAAAACCTCTGACACTTAGCAGATACCTAATAAACATTTTGTTCTTGTGTTATCCATGGATATTAAAGTTCTAATGGCAAACACAATTAAGACAAAGCCACAACCAAAGTGACCAATTTTTAGTATGCATATTTTTGATAAATGATAGATTAAACAGACAAAACAAAATGTAAGAGTATAGAATATTTTAATAATGTAATATAAAAAGGTTAACCTAATGGTTAACCTGTCTGAGAAACTTTAGATTACATATTCTTTTCAAATACACATAGAACATTTATGAAAACTGATTATATGTTGGGCCAGAAAGATAACCTCAATAAATTTCAAAGATTTAAATGTATTATATAATTTCATAATGTCCTAACATTAACCTAAAAACCAGTTACAAAAATAATGTTTAAATATTTAATATTAAGAAATAAAATGCCTTTTAAAAAAAGAATTAAAATGCCTAAGTGAAATGTGAGCTAAGAAAAGTGTTGACATGAGTATATAAAAAAAAAAAATACAGATGAAGATACTAATATCAAATTTTGGGAGGATATGGCTAATTATGTATTTAAAGATAAATGCAAAGCTTAGTTTTTTAGAAAAGTGGAAATACAATAATCGATGATCTATAAAACAGACTATTGACAGGAGGAATTAATGAAGGTAAGGTGAAATGTTAAGAATATAGAAAACACACATATAATAAAGTGTATTATCAAAGTCAAACATTTTCTGATCGCTATTGCCAATGCCACAAGTCATTTTCATCATATCATGAGGATACATTTCTATATTATTTTATCTTTCCAACTGGTACCACAACCATGTGGAATTAATTTTTCTATGTACTGTCTTAAAGTGTGGATGAGGTTAATGTTCTGATATGTTGGGAAAAAACAATTATGCAAATATTATTTACCTTTTTAATCAATTGTTTTTTATTGAGTTTTTTTTTTTAACTTTCACAAGTTGAATTTTGAGAACCAGCATTTCAAAGACATGCTTTCTAGAATTCTCTTACTGAACATTAACCCATTGTTGAGACACCAAAAACCAATGATTTATAGAGTGTGGTTTTGAAATATTTCTAGTTACATGTTATTCTTATCTGATATCTTCTTTTTATATATATTAATACATATTGCATATATTTATAGATAATAGGTTATTTTTAAAGTATCTTTTATTAATGTCTAATCTTTCTAGTTTCTATAAATCCTAGAAGAACAATATATTACAAACTTACTTATCTTTTTTTCAACTTTGTTTTTCTTGAACAAAGTATAAAATTCACTTTAAACCGTGATCATGTTCGTGATGGAAAGGATATGGTCAGTGACTCTTTGTTACCTCCCTCAGAAAGGGTCGAACCAATAAATAAAATTGTGCAAATTATGTGGAATTGATATCGTAAAATTTTAGACTATGTGGAATTATGTAATTTGGTTACCTTTATTTAGCTGTTGTGTAAAACTTCTTTAAAAGTTTTAAAATTTTACTATGAAAAAATAGTATATTCTCATTTCTATAGATACTGCTGTCCAGATTTTTTCACTCAAGTTATTAAAAGGTAATTCAAGGTCCTCAAAAATACTTTATTTTCTTTACAAAATCACTGATGCCTTCTAATTCTATTCAGGTAGCTTTCAGAATCATTTATTGTTAGTTACTCTTCATTTTAAGATTTAGTAGTTTATTTTTTCTTACATCAGTAACCTTTCTGCCTCTTGAGTTCCAGGACAAGAATATATATAATTATGGCTATCTAGTCTGCTAAAATGCCATTTTGACAAAAACTGTTCATTAATTTTATCTGTATTCTACAGGATCAGCCTATTTTGGATAATTTGCATTAATATGATATGCCCAAGTATGCATCTAAAGAATAAAATTAATCCAGATGAAGTCAAATTCAATACATAACAAGTGTCATCATCACTGATATTTATAGTAATTGCTTCCAGACTTCAAAGTTCTGTAGTGTTAAAGGAAATTTTATTCGAGCAACTGAATTACTAAAGTGTCATAATTTTAAGTTTCTTATGATTAAATCCACCGAGAATAGCTTAAACAACAAAGGAGGGACATTTATTATGTGTCTAATACTTTTGTTTACAAGTAATTAAAGTGTATAAGTGCTAGCATAAATGAAAATGAATGGTTATTATAAGGTAATAGTGTTGTTTCATGAAATGCTTAGGCAAGGATGAATCTAGAACGCTTTTCAAATTTTAATGTGTATACCTATCTCCAGGAACCCTGGTTTGATTGCATCTTCCATTCCTGTAAGTCTCCATAAAACCTAGAATCTCCCTCCCAGTGAGCTTCCAGTGGATACCCCCTGCAGGTCACACTCACATACAGAGGGACTGAGTTATGAAAAACCAAAGAATTCTACTGCTTTTTCCTACTATCTAGACTTCACTTCAGCTTACTACCTCAATTTTATTCCTATAAACACTGATTTTCTCTTCTCTGGAGATGATTCATATAAAGCCAATTATAGGCTATTACCAGGCTGGGATACTGAGCAATAAAATACAGGGTTTAGGGATTACTGGAGCTGAAATAGATAATGGTTCCAATAGGCTGGAAAGATCACAAGACCTAGATGCAGATTTCCTAATTTTGAGGAAGTTTAAACTTTACATGAATCAACTATGTTCAAGTCTTCAATGACATGTGTACAGATGTGGCTGTTAAAGGACCGTCCTTATAACTTGGGAGTAGGTCTCAGAAAAGCAATAATTAATCCAGAGCTTAACAATTTCTTTAGCTCAGAATCTTTCTATTCCAGAAACTTAGAAATTTAGAGAAAATGGATTAAATAATTAAAATAAGAAATCCCAGTCACAAAAAGGGGAAATTGGTGATTTATTAAAATAAAAATAATCACAGCACATAAATAAAGAGAATATTTTTCATTTGACAGTTTTTCTCATTCAACTACAAGTAACATAAATGCTACAATTCTGGTGTAAATAATAAAGTGTCTTTTTTTTATCTTGTAAGATGATGTCAGGTAATTCGCTTTACAGGAAGCTTAGGTAATTCAAAACTATCATTAGGAACCGAGGTTCTGTAAGTTCCTACTACATATTCATAAGGTATATGCAAAGTTCAGACAGAATGAAAGGAGAAAAGGCAAATTCTAAAAGGATTGCATCATGGTGTCTATTTTTTCATCAGAAAATTATTGGCTTTCACCAAAAATCATTTGAAGAGAGCCTTCACCAAAGGTTATATATAGATGGTAAATAAGTACATAATAAGATACTCAATGTCATTAACTATTAAGGGATTATAAATTGAAACAATAATGAAATACTACTATTAGAATATGTAAAATTTTAAAAATGACCATACCAAGTATTGGTGAGGATGTGGAGGAACTGAAATTCTTATGCTGGGAATTTAAAATGGTATAACCATTTAGGAAAATCATTTGGCAAGATTTTTTAAAAGTTAAAGATATATCCATCAAATGACTCATCCATCTGATCCCAGATGTTTGACTAAAACAAATAAAAACATATATACATACAAAGACTACACACACATTCATGTCAGCTTTATTTGTAATAATCAAAACTGGAAAAATTCAAATGCCTATCAACAAATGAAGGGATAATCAATAATATTCAGCAATAAAAAATAATGAACTGAGAGATAAAGATACTAGATAAAAAGATGCTAGATAACAAGCAAATTAATAAATGGAAAGAGCAGAATGGTTATTAGGCGGAAAGAAAGTGTTCTTACATAGGAAGTCTTATATGTAGGACAGAGAGAAGAGCAAATGAAGTCGGAGGTGTAAAAGAAGTCTAAATGTATGTTAACTACATTAAACAATAGGATAATAATTTATTATAGTGATTGAAGGAATAGATTAAAATACATTATAAAAATTTGGGAAGAGATAAATGACCTCACAATGTTCTAAGGTTCAGGATGAGAATGAAAATATAAAAAGTGAATGGGAGATTCCAGTAGAGAAAAATTTGATTGTTCTAATTTACTAACTCTTGAATTATTGAAAATCAAGAAGACACTGTTTCTTTTGTATCAATATCAGAATTTATATTCATTTCTAACTGTACTCAAACCATTATATACTTACCTATATATAATATGTACATTGTATAGTCACATGAATATAAAATGTTTTTATTTGTGATTTAACATCAGCAAAAGAGAATAAATAAGAGCAAGTGAATCAATAAATCTGTTTTATTTTTGGTGGTGTAGAAAGTAATTTTCTTTGGTTTCTGCAAAAAAATAAATATACCTTAAAATGATCCATCCAATGACCAAATGACTTTATTGTGATATTTGAAGAAATTGTTTAATTTCAGGTACACTTTTTAAAATAAAATGTGTGAAATTATATATATATATAAATAGAAAGGCCTAAAAATATTTGGAGAAAGTAATATTAGGAAAATTAATTAACAATTTAAAAAATTTTAACATTCTTAAGTGTATGCATGTATAAGCACACACACATACACACACACACATATACATTGCTCATGCATTTTTACACAAATCTTTTGCCAACACATCTTACTTTTAGTTCTATCTATTTTATTTTCCTGGTATTCATTTGCTATTAGTGTTCTAATTTTAAGAGAATATTGCTAAATATTACATAAATTATAGATGGAGTTAAAAAAACATGTAATGTTTCTTTACTTCTATTTTATCAGAAAAATACATGTGGCCTGTCTTAAGAGATATTTTTGTTCCAATTTAAGATATAACAATGAAGAAACCAACCAAACAGAGTTTTTGCCCTTCACTGTCTATGACTTGGTCTATGAGTGTCCTTATGTTCCATGTTAGTTTTATTATTTTATTTTTTGTTAAGAGATTAAAATAACAGCTGGTAACTTTCCAATGCTATCTATCATCAAACCCATTTTTAATAACTCCAAATTTAATTTATTTAATGAAATGGAGAATATTTATACTTAATTCCTGGAGGAATGAGAATTTTCAATAGTAATAGCAATGCTGTAGTTTGAATGAAATATTATAATTAGTCCCATTGTGCAGGCTAATTATCCCTTTGACACTAGACACCTTCTACTTGTTTAAACATTTCCAACACCTATTGTCTTAGTCAGTTGGCACTGTTGTAACAGAATATTGTATAATTGGTGGCTTAGGGAATAAACATGTATTTCTCACAGTTCTGGATGTTGAGAAATCTAATATCAATGCCCATAGATTCAATGTCCAGTGAGGTGGTA
Organism: Rousettus aegyptiacus; assembly: GCF_014176215.1. Lineage (NCBI taxonomy): Eukaryota > Metazoa > Chordata > Mammalia > Chiroptera > Pteropodidae > Rousettus > Rousettus aegyptiacus. Next base: position 32,481,115 of record NW_023416286.1, read on the forward strand.
GTTTACAGATGGATGTCTCCTTGCTGTGTTCTCACGTGGCGGAGAGAGAAGGAGTGAACTCTCTTGTCTCTGCTTATAAGAGAACTAATCTTATCATGAGGACTAGATCTACATGATCTCATCTAAACCTAATTTCCTCACCAAGGTCCCACTTGATAACACCATTGCATTGAAAGTTAAGGCTTTAACATATGAATTTGGGAAGAATGCAAACATTTAATTTATAACAACTATCCTGCTCCATCTCTCCTCTGTTCACTTTAACAATGTGGACAGAAATACTTTTAGAGTCTATTAGTAAACTTGTTAAATTAGAATACTAGTTCATTCTAGCAATGGCTTTAAAGTCATTATAAAGCTGATTTTTACCTTATTATGTTTTAAATATGGATAGTTTCATATATTCTATGAAAGCAATATTTTCTTTATAAATATTATGTATAAAATAAGCTCAGTATTTTCATTCTTCTGCCATGTTTCTTCTCATGTGATATTCAGATTTACTGTTTTCATCGAACATTGAGTTATTCTTCATCCTTATCTTCATGTCATATTATACAAGAAAAAAAAAGAATGTGCATATTTTCCATCCCAAGAAAGATTATACAATTATTCTTTAAGTTTAAAATAAATATTAAATTTATTCTGTTCTTGCATTTTTGTTATTTTTCTGCCATTTAAATTCTTTGAAAGTTTGAGAGTTCAAGGAATATAAATTTTTAAAAAAATTATTGTTAAAACAAGGTTAATAACTGATCATTACAAGTTTTTTTAAACAAAGAAAATGAATATAAGTAAAATTATAAAATATATGTAATTATAGATTTCATTAATATTTCTTTTCCATCATTATTCTTTTGTACTATTGTTAGTTTATTCTTTCAAGATATGACCTCATAATTGTATGGCATTCAATATCTCCTGGCCATCAGTGTAGAACAAATTATTCATGTTTCAGTACTTCAATAATGAGATGTCAGCCCATAATCCTTGCTGTTGAAGGATTGTGAGAAATGATTGAATCCCTGGTGATATGACCTCAATGTCATTTAAAGCTTGCCCTCATAAGAGAATATATGCTATCTCAGAAGCTCTTCTTATTCCTCTTAGCTTTTTTGTTTGTTTGATTTGCATAATATGCATGTAAGTAATGTATGTACATAATTCAAAATGAAAAATGCATGTATGGTATGCAAATGCATAATTCAAGCTGAAAATAAATTCAGCAACAATCGCATATACATAAACGTTAAGCGTTATTTATTTTGAACACTTATTTATGAAGATACGTAGATAATATCTTAATTTTTATCTATAAAATCTAGAATGAATTGTTGGGACTGCTAATTTCAGTTGTTTCATGGTAGACATGTTTGGCTACTAAGATTTTTGTTTGTTTAGTTGTTTAAATATTATGCCTTTGATAATGTTAAAACAAAACATCCATCTAATGATTTTATATCCATGAGCGTTTCCTTTGCCATTGTAAACGTAAGAAGCAGAGCAATTACATATCAGTCAGGATTCTACCAGAAAAAGAGAATCAGTAGAATATATGTAAATATTAAGAGACTTATTGCAAAGAATTGGCTCGCAAAATTGTTTGGGCTGGCTAAGATTTTTAAATTTGTAAGTCATCTATCATTTTGACTAATTTATATAAGGGAAATTATGAATAGTTTAAGTTTTTGCACTCCAAAACATAAACTTTAAAAATAAATCATAGTATTCTTTTGTAGATTTGAAGCCTTTTGAGCAGAGGTTATGCTTAATTTATATGTTATACCATTTTATTGTTGCCATTCATGATCATGTATGTATTGTTGAACTTTTTAATGTATTTATGCTTTCTTTTATGGTTTTAAGATGCAGCCCATTGTCATATGAAATAAATGTATTTTATTTTATTTCATAAAACTAAAATAAATGTATTTTAGTTTTTTACTTTAAAAAGTAAATGATAAATCAAATTGCACTTCATATATACTCATCCCTTTGAAGCATTCAATTGGTACTGCAGATTGTGCAATATTAACTGCTTTGATATATTCGATATTACACTGAGTTAAAAAAGCTTATTCTCCAAAACACTTTTACAGAGGAGTAAGGTGCCCTGGTAGACATAAGCAATATACATTGTGAACTATTCTGAAAGGAAATACAATCTGTCACTATTAAATCTATGAACTCACATTTTTATGAAAAAAGGATTTAAAATAGTTGTAGAGTAGTGAGACTAGATTAGTACATTAACATAAAATGTAATAAGTATGAATAATTCTTTCTAGCTATATAAAATTAATATCATATGAGAGTAATTCATTGCAAAAAATAAGTGGGAAATTAAACTTTAATAACAAATTATAGATTTTTAAAAATATAATTATCCAGCAATGCTGGAAAGCAAATCATTTGCTTATAATGAAATAATTACTATTTTTAAATATTTGGCTATATTAAAATTAATTTAGTATCTTTAGCTATGATTATTTTTAAGAAAAGAAGTACAAAGATATAAATGTAGCAAAATAAGCAATATCATGCCTAAGTAATAATTAATAAAATAGAATATTAGTAATGATATAATTAGAAGTCTTAAAAATGTAAAGGTAAAATTTTTATAAAGTATATTAATGATTGTCATTACTCATTAGTCTGGGTTAAAGCCTAGAGTTGAATATCACATCTTAAAATCTGTGCTTTGAAAAATAATATGACTTCAAAACACTTATGAGCCTGAAAAATAAACCTTGGAGAAATGATCTTATGGTAGCAATAATAAAACACATAATAGGATAAAAGTTCAACCATATAAATATTGATGGCAATTATAAAGGAATTAAATACATGGTTAAAACAGTAAGTGCTATATGAGAATAAAATACTTCAAAGGAGATATCATTGGGAAATACAGTGGAAGATCAATCTACAAATTCTGCATTATCATAAATGTGTCATTATATAAGGGTTTTGATTTGATATTCTGAGAGTAGGTTATGCAGTTCACTAGAATAAGAAATGATGCTCTTCTCTATGGGAAATTTATAAATAATCTGAACAATTACAAAATTATAGAGCAGAAACTTCTAGAAGCAGAGTTTCCAGAACAAGGTGTAATTTAGAAACATAAATATAAAATTGAAGAGAAATGAAAATTGAAGAGAAATGATGAAAAATTTTATAACAATCTTTATATATTATATTATGAAAACATTTATGTAATGTTACTTAGTATGAACATCTGAATTTAATATGCTCTGCAATAGAGCAATAGGATTATATTACAAATGTGTGGTTTTGACTGAAAGAATAGCTCAATTTTGAAACCATATTATTATCATTTGAAACTTGGTGCAAAGTAACAAATAATAGCAGACTCTTCAGTGATTTATTTTTACTTTCCTTAAGGTAAAAAGAGTTGTATTGTTCACATGAACGTAATTACTATAAAGATAAAATTTAGCATGTGTTTCAATCAATCACTTGATTTTATTCATAATCTTTATTAATAGAAGGTCATCATTGAAAGGAAATATGGAAGAAAATATTTGAAGACTATAAGTTTATACTGGTTTAGGGAAATAATACTTTAAATGACATAAAATAATTTTGTAATACTTTGTTCTTAATTTGATACCATATTAATAAATTTTCCTTCAAAGTCATTTATATGTTTTTTAAAGATGTTTATTCAATGTTAAAACAAATGAACAATAAATTCTTTCTAAATGATGGAGTAAACAAACAAAAAGGCAAATTTTAAGAAAATGTAATTCGAAACAGTCATGGGGGATATACACCATTAAAAATGGAAAGTAAGTAAGGAAAATAATAATAGGAAAGAGAAAATAAGAGATCCGTTCAAACTCAGTTTTTGTAATTTGTTTTAATTAATTTTCTTCCAAATTATTATGGCTTGCAAATGCTATATTAAAGACTAAAACAACTTAGCATCACTGACAACAAAAGGAGCATGGATGGTTATACTAATACCGTGCTATTGAGGAAAATGCATTTGACATTTTAAAATAAGATAACAAGCAAATTCCTCTGTAATCCTCACTGAATTTAGGCTTATTTGAGCTTAACAGAGGCTTGACATACTTCAGAAAAAAAGGAATTAGTACAAGGTTCATATATTTTGTAAAAAAGAAAAATAAAGTAAAACAAAAAATGAAGACTCAAATACCATTCTTTGTAATGCACCAGTGATTATTTTCTTAATTGGATAAATAACTTTAAGCTGAATCCAGTACAAGATGCTTTTTGACACAATGTCAATTTTCAGTTTGCTTTCAAGTCTTAATTAGATTCATACTCTTTTATACAACTTCTGTTTGAACAATTGAGACATTTCTGGGCTCTAAAACATGCTTGTTAGCAAAGTACAATTAAATCTATTTATCTTTTACTTTCAACAGTACTCCATCAGGTGATAACACACCAGTATATGATAACCAATGATTTTCATACTGAAGTTACTAAATAATAATTATTTTGGAAATTAACTTCTAAACACATAATTTGTTTTATTCTGTTTTAAGTTTTGACTGTGTGAGGATTTGAAAAAAATTCCTTTGCACTCAGTTTCTGAAAATATTGGATGGAGAAATGATGAACATACTATTGATTGTATTAAAAGGAGAGATGCCTGGGATATTAAAATGATAAAGAGGATAATGATGTGGAGGAGGAGGAGGATGGGATGATGGCTAAGGCTTATTGACATCTTGTCTACATGCCAGGCACTGTGCTAAGCAATTCACACAAAAAAATAACTAAGCAAATCTTCACAACAATCTTGTTAGATTCATAACCAAAAGACAAACAGTTGTACCTGGTCACTATACTATTTTATAGCCCTATTTTAAGTACTATTATTGACTTTAAGAAAATTAGGATCACCAAAAATCTGGGGAAAATACTTTGATATGTTGCATTGAAAATCTTGAAGATGAAATGAGAAAATAGCACATGCAATGTGAAAAGAAATTGACAGGGGAAGGACATAAGAAAATATTCTATACTGTAATCAAGAATCTAGAGTGCAATGGTGTATAATACATTTGGAGCATTATTTAAAAAGCCAGTATGACCAGGATATAAAAATCTTGGGGAATAGTGTATCAATATGATATTGAGTAGCAGAAACCAGACTATGTAATGCCTTTATTACATATTAACAACTTAATCCTCACTCTTTGTTCTAGAAGCAAGTTAAAGTCACCAAGCGTTTTAACCAGACAGGATATGATATAATCACGGATATGTTTTGAGAAAGATCACTCTGGTTGTAGAGTATAAGGGAAGATGTGTAAGGAAACTGAATGCCCAAATAAAAAGGAATAAAATCTTTGGGGACATGGAAGTGGAGAGAAGTTCTCCATGAAACTGACAGGTGTAGCAGATGCTCACTGTCCTGCCTGAATCCATTCAGTCCACCTTGAAGGCCACCTGTCCCTAGTTCCAAACATGCTGAGGGTACTGGTATCTACTATTCAGAATGTTCTCTTGTCATTCATTGGAATATGTTTTGTTCCTTTGTGAAGCAGGTAAGATGAGCTCCAGGGTTAATGTCCCGGAATTAATCCTTAACCAATGACAGATAAAAGGAGACTGGCAGATAAATACCCAGATTCTTCCTCCTCAGGGAGGAGGGAGAATTTTGAGGTGTGTTTAGAGAGATTTTTTCCCTAGTTGCTTGCATCAGTAACCTCCCTCTTAATACATCTACTATGGGTTTTTCTCCCTTCTCTATGTTACCTCTCTCATAGCTTCCTGGGATCTCTTACCAAATAAAATACCCTTACGTCTAATCCTAGTTTTAGGGACACCCTTGCTTGGAAAGACAGTACTCGGTAATTTACTGGTTATGGTAGAATAGTATAAAATGAAAAGTTGATAATGACTCCAGTATTCTTTCCTTTAGAGCAGGATGAGTGTTGAACCCATTTTTTAACTAGGGAATCATCAGAGAACTGTTTTTGGAGGAAGTGCATGATACCCATGTTTTAATAGTTGTGCTTAATCTCCTATGGAGACAGCCAGTAGCAACAACAATAAGGTGTTTTTCTTGCTTTCTTTTTTTTTTTTTTTTTTTTGGCACAAATATAGGTCAGAGCTACATGAATTTGAAAATCATTGGTATATATGTGGTGATAGGATTATGGATGAAATTACAGTATTATGAGGCTCTAGAAGGGAGCCACAAGAAACCCTACATTTAATAGCCATTTGAAAGAGAACGAACTTGCAAGGAAGATAGAAAAAAAAGCATAGTAAGACACATGAGGAAAATTAGGAGACTATGATCTCACAGAAACAAGAAAGTAGTGCCTCCTCCCATGTCGCAATTCTTCCTGTATAGAGAGAATGTGTTCTAAGGATATATAAAAGCTTATGCACTGGGCAATTGTCTGATTTCAGCTTTCTTAAAAATTTAGAGTTTGTTAGTTTAATACTATTTTTAACAATCGTATGTAAAACAAATGTATCACTACCACTTTCCTGTATTTTATTCATCCTAATGTAAAGTACAATAATGCTTTTAGTCTCCATTTATAAAGAGGCAGGACTCTATTTTAAAATATAATTTCCTTATATTTCTATAAAAGAAATAATTACAGAGCAATCTCCAGCAGGAATGCTTGAATTCTTTCCACGAAGAAGTAGAGTAGAATTACAAAACTAAAAACTCTACAGTTAGTATATCATTAATTGTATTTCCATTTCCTTCTCCAAGGGGAGGCTTATTAGGGAAGGGTTAACGACACTGGTCTTGAACACCTGCAGTTATGTTCATTTAATCTACACCACTTGACCAGTAAAGAATGTGACTAATAATACTATGGATGCATGGCTTATTAGCTTATTGGTCCATCAGTGCTATTTTGGGCTCATAAAAACTCTATTACTAATATCTGCTAAATAATAAGGAATTTTATTCAGAGTTAGTGATGATATCCAAGAAAATATTCTCTCATGTGTAAATACTACTCAGAACTCAAGTGATGATCTCAGGATTGGGGCTCATCCAGGACAATGGATTAGATAACTAAAAGAAAAAGCATACTTTTTTAAAGCAAAGTCACTTATATTTGAAAGAAGAGATTGAATTTTTATTTGCTCTGATACTACTTTGGAATTACTCTTTATTTTAATCAATTGCCATCCTCAGGGAGTTTGTTAACCCTCAATTCTGAATCTAATTCTTTTTACACACTTTTAAGCTGATGTTTCAATTCTATCAATATTTTTTTCAATGGAGCCAATCAACTTCAAAATTTATGGGAAATTTTATATTTTTCTTCTAGTTTTCAATGTGTAAGGGTTCTTCCAGTAAGGTTTGTATCTTCACAGTCTAATAAATGTATATTTAACTTCTTTGATGCATGTTTTAGATATTTTTTTCCAATTTAAAATGTGTTTATTATTTTTTTCTTCTGTCTAAATCATAGCCAGTTATCAAGGAAGGGATAATTTGTAAATCTTCCTTGGCCTCTTCAGCTAGTGAAACCAACAGTTTTAATAAGGGTCATAAATTAAGTTTATTACTGTATAATATCTATGTCTATATTTCTGTATCTTGTGTATTCTTTAACTCTTCAACTAGATTAAAATCTCATTAATAATAAATGTTTCAGATCCATTCATACTAGTTTGCCACACTAATGAACTTATCATCAGTCAGATCAGATCTGAATTTAATCTGCAGTGCTCATTCTCTTTGAAATTTAAGTCCAATTACTTAAATTTCTTCATCTGTAAAATGGAGATGGTCTTACTACCTACCACCAAAGAAATCTGTGAGGAAGAAATAAGGTAATTTGCACAATAAATTTAGTAAAGCATATATACATACTATTTTCCCAGTAAATGTTACTGGTAAACATGTGATACAAGTATAAAAAACTGATCCACTTGCTTTTTGTAAAATTTAAAAATGATATTGGTCAATATAAATTTGAAATTGTAAGAAGGAAGTATTTTAATGTTTTTATAACATTTATGCCTAAGAAATAAATATTTAAAAGATTCCAAGTTCAGGATTTTAATAGCATTATTGTTATGCTTTACTAAACCTGGAAATTAATCCATGGCTTTGTGATAAATCAAGGATATTCAGTAAATATGCTTATATTTATGAGAATATATGTTTTTCATTATAAAAAATTATCTATTGCAGTCAACACAAAATAGATAAATATAGAAAAGAATCTAATTCAAATATGTAAAAGTGATAAAACATTTCTACAGTAAATATAGGATATATGTATATTAATTTATTAAGTTATTTCAGAAGCTTCAGGAAAGTGACAAATACTTGTAATCAGAGGAATAAAGCTTGATTAATGAAGAAATAGGATCTATAAAGGAAAACAACATCATTCTCAACATATCATCAATTAATCTCACAGAAGCTTAAAGTTGTGTCATTAGCATTTTTTATAAAACATAAATAAATATATTCAATGGCATTCACATATTAAACTGGAAAGGAATCTAATTACATTTTAATTTTATAGTATTTGAGGGAATTTGATTAATATTTTTGATCAAAGTTGAGCCAATTTATAGTTAAGTTAGCTTGCTCTGTGAATGATTCCTAGGGGTTACACGTTTGCTTGATTTAAAGACGAATATTCTAAAATAAGTTAAGGGTATTCATTTCTACAATACGATTTAGCACTGGAGGACTCAGTATAAATTATTTTGTTCTAACATATGTTTTTATTTAAGTACCACAAATTAATCACGGTACATAATTATAGTGGTAGAATAGACAATTACTTTGTTTATATTTGTTTGTTTTTGCTTTTCCTAAATTGCTTACCTTTTTTTGGCCTTTGTCTAAGTGTAAATGTAAAGTAAAAGAGGGAATATCTCAGAACGTGAGATATCTCAGACAGTGCGATTTAGCTGCATGTGTTTGATCGAATAGCACGATAAGTAGTAATCAGACAGATTTGGATCACTAATTTTTCTTGATTTCTAGTTACTGTACCCAAGTTACTCCTCATACAAGGTAGAATTAAATCTGTGTATTAACTTTTCTAATTTTAAGACCAATGTTCTTTCCACAAGCATAATAAAGACAATTGATGTTCTTAAATAAGTCCATTAGGAACATGATTTGTGAGTTATTTGTTAAGAGGTATAAAGTCACATTGTATCAAGCCTGATTTCAATGTATTATAAAAATATTTACCAAAGTTCTTCTGTTACATGCATATGAATATTAGTACCAGATGGTGGCAAAGATTGTATGACAATGTGAATGTACTTAATGACACTAACTATACATTTAAAATAGTTAAAATGTTAAATTTTATATTATTTATATTTTATTACAATAAAACATTACCATATTTAATAATTTTATATAATATTACTATTTTCTCTCATTAAATAATTTGCAAATTTTAAATATTATGCATGTTCAAAATTTGATTTTATTTGATTTTAATTTGTTATTTTGTATTGTGATATATGAAAAGTTGAATAAAAAAGACAATTTGTTAAATCTACTAATCCATATATTTCACATAAAGCAAAATATTGGAGGGGCTTGATGTTGGATGTATGCATTATTTGAGTTACTTTAATTCTCTGTATTTTTGGACACTTTTTAAAAATAATTTCTTTTTTTCCATTCTATTTGGTTGTAATCTTATATCTTAAATACTAAAGTAGAAAAAAATCAAAGTAATAGAAAATATGAAAACATGACAGTGATATTTCAAAAAATCATTTTTCAAGATCTAAAATTGGCACAGGTATATTCCAAAAGAGATCGTTACCCTATTTCTACAGATAACATTTAGCTGTTTTCTATTTTTCATGGGTGTTTGCTTTTGAAAGATTATTTTTCTTGAAAGTGAGAGCTAACCACGAATTAGGAAACCTCATTTTGGAGAGGTGTATATTACTGGTTAACTAGCAATAGACCAAATTAGGAATAATTTCTGATATTCTCCTCATTGCTATTATGCTTAGCTAACAGCATGAACACACTCTCTTGACATATCTCTTACTATCTTTTTTTTCCCCCCTCTTCTTACATGCAGATCAATTGATTTCATATTAGGCTATTTATTTTATACAGTGTAAAATCATTTGTGAACTATTCTAATCAATATCTCTCTGATACAGTATGAAATAGCAGAATGTTGGGCAACACAATATTTGATGTACTGGGAAGTCAAAAGAGTTGACGAGATGTAGCAGTACATAACTATGAATAGGGTTAAAATTTATCTACTTAGATTATATTTTATTATCATTCTAAAACAGCAACCTCTAATTAAACAGGAAAATCAACTACACTGAGACAGGGACTAAGGTAGGAAAAAGAAAGGATTACATTCTTTTATGTTGCTCATAGTCAAGAAAATGAATATCCAAGCCAGACTGGGAGAAAGTAATTTCAAAAGACACATCTGATAAAGGACTCTTGTCCAAATATATTAAAAGAGCTTTCTCAACTCAATAAGAAAGCAAACAGTCTGATAAAAAAATAATGGACCACAGACCTTAACAGAGATCTCACCAAAGAAGATACACAGAAGGTAAATAAGCATAAGAAAAGGTGTTTCACATATGTCATTAGAGAAATGAAAATTATTACAATGAGAGACTACTACACATCTATCAGAATGGTCAAAAGCCAGAACAAAGTCAACACCAATTGCTGTCAAGGATATGAAGCAATGGAGCTCTTATTCGTTACTCATTGGGATACAAAACTGTATAGCTACTTTGGAAGACAATTTGGCAGATTTTTTAAAAAATAAACATATTCTTACCTTAAGATCCATAAATGTGCTTCTTAGTATTTATCAAAGGAGTTGAAAACTAATGTCCACACAAAATCCTGTAACAGCTTTATTCATAACTGCCAAAACTTGGAAGCAACCAAGATGTTCTTTAGTATGTGAATGGATAAACTGTGGTACATCCACACAATGAAATATTATTCAGCACTTAAAAAAAGGGGGGGGGGGGGCTATCAAGCCATGAAGACAAGCAAGGAGGAAAATTAAATGCATATGACTAAGTGAAAGAAACCAATCTGAAAAGGCTATATACTGTATAATTTCAAGTACATGACATTCTGGGAAGGTCAAAACTATGGAGACAGTAAAAAGATAAGTGGTTGTCAGGGTAAGTGGGAGGAATGAATAGGTGGAGTATAGAGAATTTTTAGCGCTGTGAATCTACTCTGTGAGTACTATAATGGTGGGTACATGTCATTAAATGTTTTTCCAAATCGATAGAACATACAGTACCAAGAGTGAACCCTAATGTAAACTAGAGACATTGGTTGATTATGATGTGTCAGTGCAGAATCAGTTCTAACAAACATATTAATCTGGTGGGGGATGCTGAGGATGCCCAAAGTTATACATGTGTAGAGGCAGGGAGTCTATGAGAGACCTCTGTATCTTCTGCTCAGTGCTGCTGTGAACGTAAAACTGCTCAAAAATAGCCCATTAAAAAAAAAAAACCAAACCAGTATCACAACTAGTTTATCTGAAGCATTTCACGTTATTTAAATCATTCTGTCTACATCCATGCCACCCTAAACAAGCCCGATCCCATCTGATCTCGGAAGCTAAGCAGGGTTGAGCCTGGTTAGTACTTGGATGGGAGAACACTTAGGAAGACCAGGTGCTGTAGGCGTAAAAAAATAAAAAAATAAGAGATTGTAAGCTGATAAGGTCCTTGTAATCTGTGAGGTCAACCAAGGGTTGCCTCACCTAATACATATATATTCTAATTTATTTTACATCTATTACTCTGGAAAATTATTATTGTAATGTGAAAATTTTTGGATTACATAATTATCAAACTGTGGGCTATATAGACCAGCAATTGAGGCTATTTCATATGATTTTTAGAACCATGTGCAAATAATTTCTTTGTACCCATCAATTTATCCACATTTAATGTGGAGATCAAAATAGCTCAGTTGTAGGAAGAAAACAATGAGAAGAAAAGGTTACTATCATAGAAGCCGGCTCAAAACACACTTTAATAAATATTAATTACCTATTAAGTTTGTTTCCAAAATCTAATTAGACAGTAAAATGTTTCTTATTTTAAATTGTAATTTTGACATTTGGACTTCTTAATCTCTATACCTAATTGGAAAGTGATCAGAACCCTAGAGTTATCAATAAAATGAAATCTTTACCTAGCATAGCTGGAGAATAGAGCATACACTTTACTAATTCTTTTACTAAAATTAATGAAAGTAATGAAATTTATGTAATGAATCTTTTTAACCAATGATATTTCAGCAACTTACTTATTGATCTGTCAATTGATTTTTTAAATTTATTTTTCAATAGAACATTCTGGAAAAGGTTTGTATAAATATAAAATTGTGTATTTTTCAGACTAAGTTGAGAGGCAAAATTAAATTGTTCATACTTATAAGACTCTGAGGGAAAAAAAAAAAGAACTCACTGAGAATTCCACAATGATAGATATTTTTGAAATAAATGTGGATTAGTAATCCAAAGAGAAAGAAAGTTGTGAAATGTAATATATTAGTCTTAAAGAACCTGGTAACTGTTCAGTAGTAAACAAGAGGAATCTCAAGTTGATCTTCAAGCTCTAAGATAAATGAGCTTATATCCTTCAAACCTGATGAATTACAAAGCAGAAAGTGTCAAATGTTCCTTAAAAATTAAACATAAATGAGTAAACTGGGTAACCTCTAGAATGCCTAGCTTGCACCTGCTCACATAGATTTTGTTGTTGTATAAATGCTAGTTGCTTCTTTAGCAAATTTTTATTAAACTTCTAGATTATGCTTAGCCTTTACCTAGAATGTTTTTACATATTTCATTTCATTTATTCCTTTTTATGTATGTAATTTAAAATATTTGTAAAATTGTGATATGGAAGCTTTTCAAAGTGACTTCCAAACTTTTTGTTTTGAAGACTATAGATAAGTGAATTTTGGATGTAGTCATTTAGTTAATTGCTTTTATTTCTATTTTATATTTTTTATCCATGACCTATTCCTGTTTTTTTTTTTTTATGGTGAAATCTAGTAATGAAATCTAGTAAGTTCCAAGTGTACAATTCAACAGGAAGTCATATATATTTTACATTGTATGTTCACCACCCATAGTTAGATTTCTTTCTGTCACCATATATTTGACCCCTTTTGACCCCATCTACCTCCCTACCCTCTGGTAACCACTAGTCTATTGTACATGTCCATGAGTGTCTGTTTGTTTGTCTTGTTTGTTTGTTCCTTTTAGGTTTATATCCCATGTATAAATAATAACATGTGATTTTCAACTTTTTCTGTCTGGCTTATTTTGCTTAGCATAATTATCTCAAGGTCCATCCACGTTGTTGCAAGTGTCACTATTTCATCTCTTCTTATAGCTGAGTGGTACATATGTACCACAACTTCTTTAGCCAATCATCTATCATAGGATACTTCAGTTGCTTCCATGTCCTAGCCACTGTGAATAATGCTGGTATGAAAATTGGTGTGCAAATATATTTTCATATATATGTTTTCAATTCTTCGGGTAAATACCCAGTAGGGGATTGCTAGATCATATAGTAGATAAATCCTTAGTTTTTTGAGGAACCTCCATACTGTTTTCCATAGTGGTTGTACCAATTTGCAGTCCCACCAGCAGTGTATGAGGGTTCTTTTTACTCCATATCTTCTCCAACACTTGTTATTGTTTGTCCAGTTGATAACAGCTATTCTAACAGGTGTGAGATTGTATCTCATTGTGGTTTTGATTTGTATTTCCCTAATAACTAGCGATGTTGAGCATCTTTTCATATGTTTGTAGGCCATTTTTATGTCCTCTAAGAAGAAGTATCTGTTCAGGTTCTCTGGCTATTTTTAAATGAATGTTTTTGTTGTTGTTGTTATTGAGTTGTATGAGTTTTTTATGTATTTTGAATATTAGACTCTTATTAGAAGAGTTACTTGCAAATATATTTTCCCATTTCAATGGTTATCTCTTTACCCTGTTGACTTTTTTTGTGTTGTGCAGAAGCTTTTTAGTTTGATATAGTCCCATTATTTATTTTTGCTTTTACTTCCCTTGCCTTTGAGGTCAAATTCATAAAATCTTCTTTAAGTTTAAGGTCCTTGAGTTTAGTTCCTATGTTTTCTTTTATGCAATTTATTATTTCAGATCTTATATTCAGGTTCTTAATCCCTTTTGAATTAATTTTGGTGTGTAGTGGCAGATAGCAATCTAGTTTTATTCTTTTGCAGGTGGCTTTCCTGTTTTCCCAGTACCAGTTTAATTCCCTTTAAAGTCACACGTGGACTTTGGTTTCACTATCATGCCTACTATTGACTACTTTATTACTCTGAAAATTTTTAATCATTTAAAATCACTATTAATATTTTAAATTAAGTTTTTAGAAATATTTTTTATAACAGAATAATATGAAAAGTATTGGAATATTACATAAAAATATGGTAATAGAGTATTACTGTTTTGGACATATTGTACTAGAGTTTCCTTGGGGAAGTCCAAAATGAGATATCCAAAGGTTTAAGATTGAGATGTAGATTTAGAAATGGTCACTATCTATCTGGTAATTAAACTTTTGTGGGATAATTTAATTCATGGGATAATTTAAATGGAATCTAAAGTATCAGAAGTTGAAAAGACCAAGAATATTGCATTAGGGAAATTGGAGGAGGAGCTCCCCCAATTTAAAGAGTGAGTGGAAAAAATGAAAGAGTCCACAAAGAAAATTGAAAATGGATATCCAGGGAGTTATGAAAGAAGCATAATAGAATGATATCAATTTGTTATGTTTCTTAACCTTTATAATAATTATATTGTTCTTGATGACTAAGATCATTAGCCTAATAACTATAATTAGTTATAATTATGCAAAATGGGAATGTAATTTAATGTGTTTTCTATTTATTGTTCTCAATAGATCTCATTAATAGTGTTTATGAACAAAATGTTTACCTCCATCTTTAAGCCATCTCTAAGGTCTTTCCAGCTATAAACCTAAGATGTACATGAACTCATGCTATATTTAGAATCATAGATTGTTTCCTAGAAATGCAAGTGACTTACACAGAACTTTACATATAATAGCTGCTAAAGGGATTTTTTTTTTTCAACCTAATACTCATTGTATGGATAAGTAACTCAAGGCCAATAAATGATTATTCAAAAGTTCAAAAGGATATCCAATGTCAGAGCTAGGACTGAAATAAAGAGGCCATTATTTTCTATTTTATTGTTCACATTTTTTTTTCACAGTGTTACACCTTAGGCAATTAGGAATATTTACAAATGACTATGCCTTAAGTGATGGCAATATAAACTATTAAATGAGACCTACCTTTTAATTTATATAAGTGTGCATTAAGCCAGACACTTAATTTATGGTCTTTTCATTCACTTAATGAGCAGGCTTTTTAGCATTCATAAACATAGATGACTCTGATCTTCTCCAATAACATGCCAGTCTTTAGTCATCGATAAATTGCAGGCTGAGTGCTTTCTTAAGCACTCTTTTAAGTGCTTAAAAGATAATACCACTACTGCAAAATACATAGAAAATGTTACATTTCTATTTCTCCTGTTTATATTCAATATGGAACTATATCCTTAGGTATATTGACAAAATCAATTTTGGGATCATACAGAATGAGGGAGTAAGAGACTCAGGCCATGAAAATCCACTGAGTTAATGCCATTGAGGACAACTTGCTAATTTTCTATTTCTTTGCATGAATGCTTTAGTTAACATGAAGACACATTGTGCATTTCCCATTTTTCAATGTTATTTTCTAAATGTATTACATTGGTATTTTGGTTATATGATTTTTTATAAATTAAATAGTATAACATCTGAAAACTATTGCTAGAAGCACCTAATAAAACTCTGCAAATAGTTGTTTTCTACTCTTCCTGAGTTACAAACTTTATGGCACAGATGATAAGAGCTACATCAACCCCACAGGATTTTTAAAATTATTCCTATGATTTTAGTTGTTTTTAACTATGATAAGAACTATCTAAAATAGTTGTAGTATAAACTACTACTCAAAAATATTTGAAAGTACAGAACATATATTTTATAGGTTTTTAAGACTCTTGATCCTTAAAATATTATTTTAACCAATAATTATTGATAGAGGAAAATCAACATCAATATATAAATATGCAAATCATGTTAGCAATTCTGAATACTGTAATAAGAAACAGAAACTTTCAACTATTTTTATAAATAATAAAAATTTTTATATAGACATTCGTGAGATACTCTTACTTTATTCTATTAAAGTATTTTTTTAAGTGTACATTTGGATTTGAAAAAAAAACTAAAAATAAGTGCATTGGACATATCATTCTTCTTGAACATTTCTTTGTTATATAGAAAAAATAAAATTCACAGGGTAGTCAAGTCTATTTACTTATAAAAAAATCAAAACAAGAGGCATGATTTTTACACTTAAGCTGAAAGCATTTTTATTAACTGAGTTCTGTTTATCATGACGAGGTTCACAAATGTCCAAATTCTTAGACGTATTTTCTAGTAAAAATACATGATAAAAAGGAGAATTGAGTAGAGTACTCTGAAGTCTGCTGCTTTAAACATAACATATATAATACCCTCAATCTGTGTGATATACAAGCCAGACTAACCCTGCTTTATAATCAAAGGAGAAGAAAATGTCACACATAAAGGGCTTCTATACTGCAAAGTCTCTAAGAAGCCTTTGAACTTTCATGATTTTACACAATCTTATAGATGATAAGGGACAGTAAATGTGAATATTGAAAAGTAATACAATATCCTATTTTCTGTTGATTCTAATAACCCCTAAAATAAGACAGCTAATAAATTCTGGTATATTTCAGGTTTTAAATCAAGTTTATTTTTCACTCTGTTCATGTAACTTGTTTGAGAGTAGTTGTTGAGGAAAAAAGAATGAGGAAAAGTGATACAGATTGATATTAAAAATAATGCAACTCAAAAAAAAGGTTATAAATGCTATAAATCCAAATTTCATTGATATCATATCCTTTAATCTTTATTATCCTTTGAAATCCAGATCATACCTGTGAAAAATTTTATGGATCAATTATTCATGTTTTTCTAATTACTAAGAATTCATGTTTGTAAATTTGCTATATTTATCACCATAGAAGGACTATTTCTGATACTCTCACAAAATAAAATTATCCCAAAGAATCAGACCTTCTAAAATTTTCAAATTCTTCTGATTTTGTTATGCCTATAAATAAATTCATCTGCTGTCCACATGTAGCATAAGCTTTCAAAGGTAATGATTTTGGGCTGAAAACACTGTCTAAGCTCCAGAAAAAATACTGCCATTTAAACAGAAGGTGATTTTGTAATGAAAAATTTCAAAAAGTGTATTTAGAAATAAATACTTTACAGATGTGATTTACATTCTATATTCGCAAGCTAAGTCACAGGATCAAGCATGCTGATTTACTTCTCAGTGTGCTTACTTCACAATATTTAGACAGTCTCTGTGAACTCGTGTCAAAGTCCCTGTCAGATCACAAAGGAATTTGAGATTGAGGGGATTTTTGCATTTTTTTTCTTTAATGATTAAATTAAGTCTCTCATATATACAGTAATTATATCTTACGAAAGTGAAGAATGATCTCAAAACCACCCTTTGAGCAGGAGAGTTGAAGATGTTCGTGTGGAAAGATAAACTCTTTTCCTAGGCTATCAGGGCGTTGGCCCTCCTATTTAAGGAAGAGCTGCAAAAGAGTTTTCCTGGTCTCAGCTTAAGGTGACAGAATATTTATTGAGCATGTAGCTTTAGCCTAGAGCTTAATTCCTTTCTGAGAAATCCAGAAGAATGCTTAAACAAGTCACTTTCTGGACTAATAAATCACAATATCTACATGATGTGAGTCCTTCTAAACAATGTTCCAAAGTAATCTTTGATTATTTTAAGTAGAAAACCCCAAATCTCTCTATAGTACAGTTGTCCTATTAACAGAAGAGATGATTAGATTAACTATTGAGTTTATATGAGCATTCCTTGAATTATTTTTATTTTGAGTCTATATCAGGGAAATTGACCCACTCAAAGGGTAGTACCAATACATTCTCTTATTAATCCAAGATTATCATTATGGTAAAGAAAGTCTACTGGTTCCTATTAAATATGGGACAAAAAATGATACAGTTTATACTGTTTGATTTTTCCTTGCCTTCTGAAATCCACAAAATGTTTGGATTGTGACTACAACTGCGTTATACAGTGATTATAAAACAATAAAGTTGATTCTGCAACTACACAGATAAGTATATTGTTACATTAGTATTATAAATCACACACAAAAGTGAAAAAGAAAAGAAAAAGGAGGAAGGAAGAAAAGAATGGAAGAGGGAATTAAGAAAATTAGCAGAAAAATTTAGGGCATCTAAAAATGTAGAAGGAATTCTCTGTTATAATTTCTTGGCAAAGACCATCTGGCTAAATTAACATTTTATTTATGTACACATTTTTCATCAATTAAAAATAGTATTTACCACATGAATATAAGACTGATTTTGACTACATAATGTAATGAACTTGGAGAGCCACAGTGTCTCAAAACCCAGAGACAATAAAGGAGAAAAATTATAAATTTTGCTCCATAAAATTTCAAAATTGTTTATATGGAAAAAAAATAATCTCAGAGGTAATTTCTGGTTTTGGGCCTCTATGAAATTATGATTATTAACAATCAGAACACTAACTACCAATTGTTAGATTTTCACTGTGTATCAGACATGATGCCAAATACTTTTACATGAATTCTTTTATTTCAGCCTAATAACAACCCTATGAGGTGGTACTGTTATTGTTACAAATGAATAAGATTACACAGCTAGCTTGGAGTACAGACAAGACTCAAACCTATATCTGTCTAAACTCGTATCTAAAACCCATGCATTTTTTTATGGTTTTGTGACTATATTTCAATATATATTTTTCTTAAAAAAATTTATTGAGGTGAAATTTATATCATAAAAGTAATCATTTTAAAGTCAACAGTTCAGTAGTATTTAGTATATTGATAATGTTCTACAGCCCTTATTTTTGTATAATTATAAAACATTACTGTCCTTCCAAAGTAAAACCTCATTTCTCCCCATTCTCTCTCCTCTCTGTCCCTGGCAACCAGCAAACTTCATTCTGTCTTATAAAAGTAACTATTCTGAATATCCAGATTTTCTATAAATGAAATCATATAATATGCATGATTTAAAAAATTAATTGAAGGAATAAAACCAAGTGTGCAGAATTTTTTAAAACTTATACTTAAATAATTTTGACACAATGTACCTAAGGACAGAGCCGAAGGCCTCTGAGAATATGCAGGATTTCTTGAACCTCTACTAAGCAAAGCAAATAAGTTTTATTATTATATTCTGTTTTATTAGAAAGGAGCACTTAGAATTCATGTTTAGTATTTTAACTAACGTTTTCACATTTCTTACTATTTATGATTTTTTTTTCTTTGTCTTTTGAATGTGCTCCCTGGAGGAGTATCTCAAATTCATCTTCCTCATTATTTAAATAATTTTTTACAAAATAAATTCTACTTTTCTCTAACTCTAATAAAATGTTAATTTTGTTTCTACACTCTAAGTTTTTAAGCAGTTAATCTTATTTTTTAATGTATTAACATATTTACTCTATATGGCTTTCTGCTACCATTTAACAAAAGACATTTTGTGAAAACCATACTTTTCCTCTATCAGATGCTAAATAATTTTCTAAAATAATTAAAATGTTTTATTTGAAAAGATTCAATTACTTTAAGGACAATATATTTTTTGCTACAATAATCTAAATGTAAACAGCTAAAAAGATAGAACTTAATTTCAAAAGAATTTACTTGCATTACATTATTTTTATTTTATCTTATTTTAAAATATTAAATTAATGTTCTAATAAATTATTCTAAGAAATATTATTTTTATCCAAATTGATGGAAACATTTACATGATAAAATGGGGATCACGAAGACATTATCAGCGTGCTGCCAATACGTGATGTGATAAAAACTCACACATAGCTTTTAATAACAGATTTTACTATGGTGTTCCAACATAATTCGTTATCTGTTTTTTTTTTTAACTTATTATAAAGTTATTTTAATATCTGTCTAACATAAAAATAAATAAACTTGTCAGATTTCTACTGTTTTCTCTTTAATTAATATTTTAATTAAGATAACATTGTTTAATAACATAAATTCAAATATGCTTTATATTTCGATATCTGTACACTCTATTGCATGCTCATTACCAAAAGTCTAGTTTCCATCTGTTACCATATATCTGATCCCCTTTCCCGATTTTGCTCTCTCCGCACCATTTTCTTTTCCTCTGATAACCACCATTCTGCTATCTGTATCTATGTGTTTTTGTTTTGTTAGTTTGCTGCTTTTTTCCCTCTGATTTTATTGAAATATAATAAACAATAAATTGCTCATATTTACATTATACAATTGAATGAAGCTTTTCCAATTATAGTTGGCGTACAATAACATATTTGTTTTAGGTGTATAGCATAGTGATTAGAGCTCTATATAATTCACAAAGTGATCACCCCACTAAATCTAGTACCCCACTTACCCCTTACATATTTATTACAATATTATTAACTATTTTCCTTATGCTATACTTTTATCTTCACGTCTATTTTGTTAACTATCCATTTGTACTACTTAATCTTTTGTTCTTTTTCACTATTCCCCCCAATTCCTCTCCCATCTAGTAGCCCTCAAAATATTCTCTATATCTATCCATTTTTGTTGTTGTTTATTTTGTTCTTTAGATTTTACATGTACATGGAATCATGTGATATTTGTCTTTCTCTGATTTATTTAATTCAGTGCAATACCCTCTAGGTCCATGAAGGCAATATTTTTTTCCATCCCCTTCCTGTTAGTTTGTGTGTGTCTTTTAAGCTGAAGTGAGTCTCTTGTAGGCAGCATATGTAGGAGTCTTGTTTCCTTATTTATTCAGCCACTCTACCTTTTGGTTGGAGCATTTAATTCTTTTCCATTTGAGGTACTTGTTGATAGAAATGCAGTTATTATCATTCTTTATTCATGTTTTTGATACTTTTTTTCTAAAGTCCTTCCAACATTTTCTGTAATACTAGTTTAGTGTTGATGAATTCCTTTAGCTTATTTTTTTTTCTTAAAAGCTTTTTATTTGTCCTTGACTCTAAATGAAAGCTTTGCTGGATAAGGTATTCTTGATTGTATGTTCTGGGTTTGCATCACGTTGAATATTTTGTCCCAAACCCTTCTGACCTCCATAATTTCTTTTGAAAAATCAGCTGCCAGTCTTACGGGTGCCCCCTTGTAGATAACTATTTTTCTCTTGCTGCTTTTAAGATTCTCTCTGTATTTACCTTTGGCATTTTAATTATGATGTGTCTTGGTGTGGGCCTCTTTAGGTTCTTTCTTGGGACTCTCTGGCTTCCTGGAGTTATATGTCTGTTTCCTTCACCAGGTGGTGGAAGTTTTCCATAGTTAATTTTTAAAATAGCTCTTCAATTTCTTGTTTTCTTTCAGGTACCCCTATGACATGGAAATTTTACATTTAATTGTGTCCCATAAGCTCCTTAAATTATTATTATTATAGTCTTGACTTCTTTTTTCTTGCCGTTCTGATTGAGTTTCCTTCCCTATTTTCTATGTTTGTGGTTCAATCCTCTTTTTTATCCACTCAGTTGATGTCCTCCAATATACCCTTCATCTCAGACAATGTGTTCTTCATTTCTGACTGGTTCCCTTTTATAATTTCCATTTCCATTTTTATGTTTTTAATCTCTTTGTTAAAGTTCTCACTGAATTCATCTACACTTTCCCAAAATTCACTGAGCTTCTTTATAACCAGTGTTTTGAACTCTGCATCTGTTAAATTGCTTGACTCCATTATTCCTGTTTTCTCATATGGTTTCTGCTTCTTTGTCTTCCCATTTTAGTTGCCTTTCTGTGTCTGTTTCTATGTAGTAAGCAAAATTCCTGAGTATCTCTGTCTTATTAGCATGGCTTTCTGTCGTAAGTGCCCTGTGGCATAGTCATGATAGGGGATCAGCTGCAGGCAAAGTTTAGCCCCAGCCTGTGCCCCACCAGGGCCACCTGTTAAGATTCAGCAAGAAATCCACAGATGCTGTGCTTATAGTTACCTCAAGAAACCACACCAGAATCCGAGGCCAGCTGCCACCTGTGTGAGTCTCAGCACTATTCAGCGAGGAGCACCAGACTCACAGAGTAGAACTAGATGTGACATAGGTGGGACAGCGAGTTGGGGGAGACAAAGTTTCAAGGAATCCTCTGGGCAGAGCAATCTCTGTTATCCAGTTTGATGACATCTCAGCTATGGAGGTGCTGCATCCACATACAGGGAGCAAGGAGGGCTCAACAGAGGAATAATGAATATTGCTGGCATTTCTGTCTGGGGGAGAGCTTCACCTTGGCTCAATGGTCTGACGGCTCGGTGTCTCCTTTTAAGTCCCTGGTGACCTCTGCACAGTCAACCTAGCACTGGTGCTCAGAGGGAGTAGTTCTGTCACCATGAAAGTCTGTTCACAGACATGGCCCCTGATGCTGCTGTAGCCTCTATCCCACTCAGCTGCTTAGGACCAGACAGCCTTGTGTCTTTGCCCCCTCCTACCTTCTTCCATTGCAGGTTGATTAGTTATTTCTCTCCCTCATTGCAGTGCTTCTGTTACTCTAGATCCCAATCAACTTTGTTTTCTGTTTGTTTCATGTTTCTGTCACAACTTTGATTTGGTCATAAGAGGAATGAACAAATCTTCTATCATCTATGACATTGTTTTCCCATCTCCCAACAATTTCAATTTTCTTAACAAGTATAATCTGGCTTCAAATTTACATATTTTAACCTATAATTATCAACTTTTGTGTTCATCACTAATACCCATTTGAATTGGATCTTGAAATTCAGGGACTAATAAATCAATTAAATAAACAAAATTACCTTTATATTGAAGAAAAGTTCAAATCAAAATTCATTTAGCAGGAAATTTATGTTGGCATCAACTAAATTAAATATTCCAGAGTACTGTAAAATAAACATAAGATTTTATGTGTCCAAATTATTTTCAGAACATCAGAAACTATCTGTTCATTTAATAAAGGGGATCTGTGACTATTATAAATATAGCCTTTCTCACTATAGTGTACTGTTTAAGTTACAAAGACATAGCAAAACTGAGAATGTATAATTTTGTGATGAATACAGGACTATTCTAAGAACCAAGTAGATAATTTAGTTAAATGAAAAAATCACTTCGTTTGACTGTAACCATCAACTCAAATTAATCAGATAGTCACACAGCTTTGGTTTCACAATGAGTATCTGTTCAAATAAAGACACAGAAAACATAGTATGATACTTCTCTTTTATTGCTGACTGTCTTGTATAGGGGAAACAATTATGCAGGATTTCACATTTACATGTCTTTAAGGGCTGATTGTGAAAAAAATTTTAAAAATGATGGCAAGGAGGGAAATGATGGTAAAGTGAAGACTGTTCTGACAATTTCATTTAATTAAGGAACAATATACAAAAACAACAAACAAACACAAATGAGTCTGAAGCCCAGATCTCAGTAGCTTTCCATGTTTATATGTGACTAATGGGTAAAAATATATCTCAACTCTGGAAAATAAATGATCGGTAATTAAATGAATCTAATTGACTTTGGTGTCACTCAGAAGCATTTTGTTACTATGTTACAAAACATTTTACTGCAGTGGTTATTAAGGGAATATCATTGTTTATTGATTCTAGAGTTAATGGCCATGTATTCCAGTAAAAATAGAGTATCAGAAATAAAGTAGAAAGATAATTGGTAACATTATAATCTTGCCACAACTGGCTAAAGGACAGAATTTTATGTGGCATAGTTCTATTTTGTACCATATGCAAGAAAAATAATTTACTAGGGGGAAGACATTATAGCCCAATGGCATATTTAATTAGGCCCTCTGATATTATTAACATGGAAATACTTAAATATGAAGAGAATAAAGAAGTCTCAATCTTCTGCTAATTTGAAAAATTCCAATAAAGATATTTTTACTCTTCACAAATTTCAAGTGTTTAATAACAGAAATTCAATTATAAAAAAAAATAGTTTGAAGTTCTAGAATCAGTTTATAGGCCTCATTTAATCAACATACTTGTGGGCAGCTTCTGTGGAGGAAGGCATTACTAGAAAGAACAAACAAACAAGAATGATGGAACCATCTGAAACAGTAAAGCAGGACTATTGCTTCTTTTATGAAAGGGCAGCCTGTCATTTTAAAATTCAAATGAATGACCTTTTCCAGCATATTGAAACAGAAATGTATAAACAAATAAGGAAAACTGGGATGAGTTTTAGATTCTAATTGTGTAAAAGAAGCCTAGATCTGGGCAATAAAATACGTTTCAAAAATGATATAAGAATTAAAATTATACATGGAGCGATGTTTGAAAATAGTGTAATGGGTGTGAAACAAACAAAAAAATGGCATCTAGAAAATCTCCAGTGGCCTAGGAATTAAACTTCCATTTAACCCATGTGTTAAAGAATAGTTACAATGTATATTAGAAAGCACTTTGAAGAAAATTATATATTAAAAGAATCATATGTTAAAATTATGTGGTACATATTTTATAGTATGGAGAAAACTCTTCATCTTAAATATAAGTATTAGCAATGAAGGAATATTGAAAATCTTAGAGCTGACCACCCATCTCAAGAATCTAGAAAACCAGCAGAAAATCAATGAAGAAAGTAGAAGGAAGAAAATAATAACAGAAAAATCAGAAATTAATAAATTAGAAAAATACAATATGAGAAATCAACAAGTATTGATTCTTTGAGATTAGTAAGATTGATAACCCCCCAACAAGATTATGAAGATTGATAAACTCTCAAAAGGACTTATCATGAAAAAAATGAACATATAATATCAATAACAAAATAATGAAGTGAAGTGAAATGAGACAAAGTGAATTAAAAGGATGAATTGCTACATACTATAATGGCTATAAAAAACAACATGGGGATAATAGAGAGCACTTTGTCAATAAACTTATTTTTAATGCAATGAGGAAAATCTATAAAAACAGTTTAATATTAACATACATAAAATATGATATCTGCAAAATCAGATATGTTTTAAAGAAATTGAGGCTACTTACATCTAATAAATTTCCTGTAAACATATTTTACAATGAAAAGTACTAGTTTTAAATGAAATCTTCAAGGAAAAAACAAAATGCACTTTCCCAAATATTTTATGAGGTTGCTTTTACAATTATATATAACTCAATAACAGGGACATACAAGAAATAAAAGTTACCAAAAAAAATCTCTCTTGAGAGTATAAATATATATATCTTAAAATGTTAATTTAATATTTAAAAATTAATTAGTATAATACAATCACCACACTAATGAAAACATGACATCATGATATTATATGATCGTTTCCATGGATACAGGAAAAGCTATAAAACTTAACACCCATTTATGATAAAGACTCTTTAGAGACCAATAACAGAATGAAACTTTCTTAATGCCATGAAAATTGGCACAAAAACCTATAGTATGCATCATATTAAATGATAAAATATTAAAATATTTCTCCCTCAGATCAGAATATAATCAAAGTTGTTCATTATCACTATTTTAATACTATACTGGAGAGCCAAGACAGTGCAATAAGGCAAGAAAAAATTGTTTCAATTTATAAAAACTGTAAAGAAAGTACTAAAACTGTCATTATTTGTGGATAACAGAATTGTATAATTAGAAAATCTAAAAAATCTACAAACAAATATTAAATGTCAATAATGAATTCAGCAAGGTTTTTGGATAAGATCTCAACCAATATGCAAATTGATTATATTTCTACTTCTAATAATAATTATGAAATTAATTTGTCAAAAAAGTCAACATTATTTTAAACATTTTAGAACACATTAAATACCTAAATACATATCACAAAGTTTATGCAAGAACCTGAAAACCACAAAACAATTTTGAGAGAAATTCAAAGTCTTGTATTTTAAATAGATATATTATGTTTATATAAGTTTTAATGCTATAAAAATATCAGCTTTTTAAACCAATTTATACTTTCAATAAAATTTCAATTTAAATCTCAACCACTGGGAAGGAAGACAATGAGCAGTTTTTAAACTTATATAAAATAACAATGGTGAAGAATATTCATTATTATCATAAAGAAAAACAAAACTGGATAATTTACATTACCAGATATCAGGACAAAATAGAGATAAAATAAGACAAAATCCAAAAATAAATTTAAAAATGTGGAGCCATCTGATATATGAAAAAGGCTATATAGAAGACTGTAGAAAAATAGAAACTTTTAAAAAATGTATCTAGTTTAATTAGGTATCCTGAAAAATAAACTATATTTTGTTTCCTCTCTTACACCATTCCCCAAAAATATATTTCAGATAGCTAACAGATCCAAATATGAAACACCAAACTATAAAGTTTAGGGAAAAAATAGATGAACAACTTTATGACTTCGGCATGAGAAAAAGTTTGTCAATGATGTTACAAAAAATAACTATGAATTTAAAAAAAATAAATTTCGTTACACTAAGATTAGTAATATGTATTCATCAAAACACATTATTAACTGAATAAAAAGATGAACCACAATGTGAGAAGAGGTATCTGCAATACTTATATTCTAAGGACTTAAATCCTGTATGTATAAAAAGAGCCCTTAAAGTCAGTTATAATTTGAAAAACTGTCATAAAGAGAGAAAAAGGGAACAAAATCAGGAACATCAGGAATAAGCAATTAACACAGAGGCTATTCAAATGGCAAATGAATGCATAAAAAAATGTACCCAACTCCACTAGTAATAAGAGATAATACTACATTTTCACATGAAACAAATAGAATTTTCATATATAGCTCATGAATAAAATGGTGTAATCACTTTGAAAAGCTATTTGGTACTATTCATGAAAGCTGAACGTGGGCATAACTGTCTTAAAGCATATACCCCAAACAAATGTGTATATATGTTCACCAAAAAATATATACTAGAAAGTTACAGCAGTACTATTCATTATATCTTAAAACATCCAAATGCTCACGAACTGCAGCATAAGTAAACACATTTCAGTATTCACAAAAATAAATACTATATAGAAAGGGGAATGAGCTATAATGCAGATTAATCTTACAAACATAATGCAGAGCAAAAGAAGCCAGACATACATATAGTATGATTCTATTTAGATAAAACTCAAAATTGGGCAAAACAGGGTGGCAAGGGGGATCATAATGATAAAAGAGCACCGGGGGCTTATTGAATGTTAGAAATGTTTAGTTTCTTGTTTTGTAAAATTTATTGATATGCATACCTCTCTGTAGGCAAGCTGTCATCAGTAAATATTTAAAATGCTTTCCATCAGAAGACAGGAATTGAATAGATTAAAATATAAAGAATGTATATCACTTCAAGGTAAAGTTCCTCCAACATTCTTATACCTATTTCACGGATTGAATTACTGATAGAAATTAGCTTTCAGTAAGATGCTAAATGTCTTTTAAAAAGTTATTTATTCAAATCTACTTCTTTTTGAAAGACTATTGATATTACCATATTAAAAATGAGAGTAAGCATAATTATTTAATTATATTTAACATTTCACAAAATTAATTGTCCATTAGATACATATCCCCATGTTCTGTATTAATACTTTAAAAAAAAATAAAATTCTTTTGATAGACTTTTAAAAATAGTGCACTTTTTAAAGCTTTCTACAAAGTTCTCAAGTAAGAAACATCCTCCTCTTGCCTTAAAGGCTCTGGCTGAAGAACAATTTGCTTTCCTACCAATAGCTATAATGAGGGGCACGTGGAAGAGTCCAGACATACAAAGTAAGCCTTTCCTTTTATAATCGATCACTGTGATTTCTGGTCCTCAAACTCAGCTGTAAATGAACTTTAATTTTGTTTTGTATAAATCAATTCAGTCTTTGAATCACTGTTCAGTTGCATAATTTGTAAAACTGGGCCCCAGTTCCTCCTTGATTCTCATTCTGCCCTGTAAGGTCCTGCTCACTCTGCTCTAGCCACAGAAGCCTTCTAGTAGTTCCATGGACAAACCACACACCACCCACTCTCATCTAGGGGCATTTGTGTTTTCTGCTCCCTCAGTACGTTTCTCCCTCACAGTTCCAGATGTCCTGGGCCCTCACCTCCTTCACTGTGTTTGCTCAAATGCCAGTTTCTCTATGAGGCCTTAGTGTCTAACATTGCAAACCTTCCAGATTCCCTATAGCCACCTCCCTGATCTACGGTTCTCCACAGTACTTAGAATCATCTCACATGGTATATTTTATTTATATATTATAGGTCTCCCTACCCCTATTCTCCCATAGAGTAGATGTTTGATGTATATTTGTTGAATAAGTAATGAAAGAATTATGCAGTACTGGTATATCTCAGATGCATCAGGCATCTGTGTCAAGTCCCCAGTCTTTGATTCTCAGGGATCACGTTGGGATCCTCATCACCGAAGTCTGTATGGTCCTCAGAAAGAACTAGCTCTCTGCAGTTTGTGTGCAAACTGTGAAACACGGGAATTTTTGTTGGTTGCTTGTTGCTCTGATTACCCTGACTCTCCATGAAGCTATTTCCCTTCCCACGTTTGCCTGCCCTGGAAATACTGATTGAAGTAAGTTGAAGTTCCCTTCTGTCCTTGAGGCCCACAGATTTCTTGCTCTGTCTCTTCTCAGTCTTATTTCAAAAGAATAACTTTCTAATAATGTGTGCCCTTCTTAAAAATATTATGAAATATTACAACCATCTAAAATTATACAAAATAAAACTTTCTTGTATGTGTTATACCGCTTAAGACATAAAAACCTTATACATATAGCTGAAGCCCTTTGAGCATCAATGACTCTGCTACCATCTTCTTTTTCCTAGAGGTCATTTCTATGCTTAATGTGTTTATCAGTCTTTTTCAAGTTTTATTTCTATACTATATAGTACACGTACATGATAGAGTGATGTTTTATTTTACGTATTTTAATTTATTATACTCTACTTTTCCTTTGGCAAATTGCTTATTCCTGTCATTTGTGATAATCCATATACCAATTATTTCTCTGCTATTTAGATTATACTGTTTAAAATTATTTACTTTTTTTCCCTGTGAGAGAAATACACTCTCCCACCTCATTGACTTTGGAACATACGCTTGTCTTGCTTTGACCAGAACTGATGTATTCTATTTCCTTGCAGAAGGATGGCAAATTTCTGCATCTCCCAGGTAAGAGCTCACTTTTAACTAGTTTAGTGGAAAGAGAAGCCACATGGAGCATATGTATATAAGCATATATACATATATTTCCCAAAATTATACCTGTATTTGCTGACATGGTAGCCTCTGTAAGAGATAATTATTATTATTTTTTTGTAAACCAGTGAGATTTGGTGACTGTAATACAGAGTAGCATATATTATGTACAATTAATACTAATCTACTATTAGTTCAGTATATGAACATAGTATGATATATTTATTCTTCTGATGAAGGATATTTACTTAAGAATGTTATAAAAATCAATGACATAATGCATGTGTCTTCTTATGCATATATACAAAATTATTTCTGAGTTATATACTTAGAAGTAAAACACAGGACTATCCATAATTGTATTTTCATATTTCTTAGATGCCAATTTGCTCTCTAAAGTGGATATACTGATATAAACTCTAACATACATATTGATATATCCAGTGTTTCATACATCAGGAAAGTTAGATGTATTTTTTTTTTTTTTTGCTAATATACCTGTGAAATGGAATCTAATTTTTATATCCTGAACAAAACTGTAATATTTGTTCAAGGCTTCTCTTTTTTCTTCTTACTTACACTAGCAAAATATTGACATATCAGTTAGTACTCTTGGTTAAACATGCTTAATTAAGGCCTGGGTCATGTGCTTTATTTATCCTTTGGGATATGAAGTGAATGGTCGTATACAAAATCTTGAGAACTAAGAGCAGACAAGTCTAGATCCACTGTGTTTATGAAGGCAATAGAGCAAAGGGTATGAGGTGTACAAAAGAGAAGCAAGGAAAAAAAATCAGTACATACGATTTTCTCTTTGAATACAGAAGGAAACAGGTAAATTGCAAAGAAAAGAAAGCATAAATCGATATTTCAAAATATTAACCAATCACATACTATTTTGTCTTATACATAAACAATTCACAGTAATTAAAAATACAGACTGTTGAATTTAAAGATGCTAAAATCTCATGTATTTTGTGCCAATGTAATAAGAGCATGATGCATCTTTTCTGAATCATTATCACTCTCTCATGATTTGTACTCAAATATGAACGTTTCCCTTTATTTGCTAGTTTTTAAAATGTTGAGTTGCATCCTTGGCAACCACAAAAGTGACAATTATAAACTCATGGATTTGAAATACTGGATGTGTTTCAATTCATTACAGTTATTCTTTTTGAAGCTCAAATTTTCTCATCTTTTGCCAATGGTTGATTCCTCTTGCTATCTCTTCTGTACTTTCAATAAGAACATAGTTTGGCAAGATATTCTATGTGCCTTTTAAACACATCCTGCCCCAGATATAATATTAGCCAATTTCTCTAAAGATCCCTAATTCTGTTTCCCTTAATTTTTTGGAGGGGGAGGGGTAAGGCTTTCGAGGGGTGATTCAGAGTGGGGCAATGGCATTTAGAGAATACAATCTAGGTGTTAGGGATGCTCATTGCTATGGGGTTGGTCTTTTCAAGAGATAAAGAGATGAAATATCTTTGGTTTATGAAAGATAATATATAGCATATGCTTATTCTCATACATTCAGAAATATAGGTTTTTCCTTGTCTTCATCGATCTTGTATCTGTAACTCCTTTATACACAGAAAATCCTACCTGGCTATGACGTTAACATAGTTAATTAACATTAGCTCATAATAAACCCAAGACAGTCTCAGAATAGTGATAGCTATACTGTCACCAAAATTATATAATAGTTTAAGATATTTTTGTCATTTTCCCCATTTAAGGTAAAAAGTACTAGGGAGTTACATTCAAATTACTGTATTTTAACTTCTCTGAAAAATGAACAACTTCACCATGTGTTATGCAAGCATTCAATATACTAATATTTTGTTTCATTCTTTTAATGTTTTTAAGTATTCTATTTTTAAATAATATTGACTTTATATATAAAAGATTTACATGATTCAAAATCAAATGTACTAAACAAGATAAGTCTAAAGAAATTCAGTTTCTATCCTGATAGTCTCCAAACTGTGCTTCAGTTTCTTCCCTCATGTGTAACCATTTTTTAAGAATTTCTTAGTTCACCCTTCAATTTATGTAATAACATTACGTGTATACATATATATATATATATAATATATGTGTGTATGTAGATATGTACATATATAAATTGATATATATACACACAAACATATATATTTCCCATCCTTTGATAAGTAGTAGCATATTATATATGCTTTATATGCCTTTTTAATTATAACTATCTTAACAATGGCTTTATAGATTATATATAAAAATGCATTTCCTTTTCAGAGTTTCCTAGTACCCCTTTATGTGAATGTATCATGGCTTGTTCAATATTCCCTGACCGATGGATATTTCTTGGTCTTCTGTTGAAGTACTGAAAAGTATAACCTTATGTATACTAATGATCTAATTGAAAGGCAACTCAAAGCTACTTTAAGCAAAAAGATGCTAATGGTTAACACAGAGAGCTTTATAGTAACTTCATGGTCTGTCAAAATTAGGAATTCTTTACCTCTGTTGATAGACTGTATCTATATTATTTTTATGACATTAAGCTAGAAATTCCCTGACATACTAAGTCAGAGACCACTTCAGTTATTTTTTATATGAAATGTATCATCATATACTATCTATTCTCACACTTTATCCAGTCCTATGAATGCAGGAAGAGACATCTGATCACTATAACAATAATGAACCCTGGAACTTTTACTGTTAAATACCAGATATCTAAAAGCAACACCCCATTGGGAGTATCACACGGTATTTATAATCCCTTTACTTACTTTCTGCAAAACAAAATTATGAGCTAATTACGAAACCCAGGCAAATTTCCTCTCACATTCTTTAGATATAAAGGAAAAATGTCATTTTGGTTTGCTCCTAATTTATAAGTGAAGAAAACATATGCAAATTGTGAGAAATTGAATACTTTTCAAGGAAACTTTAAGCAAAGATTTGAATATATTTCTTTTTTCTCCATTATAAAGATAAATCTAGGCATGTTTTATACTGAGACACCAGCATTTAGCAAATTTTAAGAACAATGGTTATGGTCTAATAGTCATATTCCTTTCTGCAAAGAGAAACAATTTCACATAGTCTAGTTAAGATCTCAGGCAAGATTTGAAGACTTTTCTGAGACTCTTACATTATAACAAGAAAAAATAAAGTAGTTTTGAGTCCAAACTTAGTTGAAGTTGTGTATTAAAAAGCCTCAACTAGTTCAGCCTTTTCAGAACTCCCAACTGGAAAATATTTAACAACTTTGATGTCATGGAGGTTAGATTTACATGTTTAACATATAGCTAAAAAGTATACATTTGTTTATTCTTTTTTTTCATTCATTTACATGACATAGAATGTGTTTTATGAAATTAATTCCTAGAAAATTGTTCCAAAATATGTAATTAATTATATGGGAAATAAAAAATTAATCACAGTTATTATGACTGCTAGTTATTGTACCACTTTCTAGAAATAATCTAAAACAACCTGGAAATTATCCTCTAGCAATAGTTCTATGAAACATATTTTATCTTATTGAATACTATAGAGTAGACTGTTCATTTAATCAAAAAATACCTTAAGTGGAAGAAAGTTGAGAAGAAATTATTTTGCCTTTTCTATGAGAGATATTTTTCTTTTGAGTAGGAGGTTTTCTATCTTATAAATGTAGTACTTTGTGTAACTATTAAGATTTTCTTTTAAGCTTTTGACTGTTAAAAGGTATAAAAACAAAACTGGAGCAACCCTAGCCATATTTGTATAATCGATATTTCTGAACCTTTTCATGTGCCCATAATAATTTTACTTTATATTTCTCATATAATTTATATTATCTGCTTAACTAATATATCAATCTACTTTTTATTACTGAAGGAGATATATTATTATCATGTCATTATTATTAATAATAGCAAGAATAATAATTATACTTCATTTTTAAGATAACTGTATCCACAATGTCAAAAAAATCAACTTATTTTTAAAAGTTGATACATTAAAAAATAGTCTATTTGTCTTAAGTAGCTGGTGAGCTTCTTAACAGAATCAAAGATTTCTCTTCATTAGAAATTTACATATCAAAACACTTTTTTATTTATTAAAATTTTTCATCATATGTAATCAAAGTTTTTCTTTTTTTTTTGGAACTTGTCACCAGGAAAAAATAAATTAGTGGATAGATGATGTCTTCATAACCTGCAATTACACACATAAATAAATTAGAACAAAATGAAGTAGTATCAATCTTATGCACATTATAAAATTGAGAGAAACATTAGTAGAGTGACAGTCAATTAATTGGTTGAGAATCAGTGATGTTGGATTTACTAAAATGTACTTTAGAAATGGTGCCATAGAATGAAATGCTAAATGCCATCGTCCGACTCCCACAAATATATCTCACACTTTATTTCAACACAACGCAGTTGAAAGAACCTTTGGATCTAACCAGCAGTTGCTATAAGAGGCAATTAATGATCCGTAAAAAGGGATCGATCTGCATTATAGCTTACCTTACTGATTTTTCCAGAACAATAGCTCAGATTGAACAAATTAAAATACTATAAAGCACTACAAGAAAATATTTCATATGTACAGACCTAAAAACCTTGCAAAAACAAGAAAGCAATCTAATATTAAGAGGGCTTCAAACTCTAGGAAAAGAGTGCAATTCTTTTCCATGATTGCCTTAAAATAATGATTATACTACATGGTTCTCAGCAAGTTATTCATATGGTTATTGAGAGTAACATGAAATTTATGGAGTAGCTTGCTAAAACTTATAAACAATCTCACCTTTTAAAATTTACCTTAACAGTTTACTTTTGTGTATATAGTAACATAACATACTTCTAAATTTCACAATATATTTTACTTGCACAAAGTGAAAAGTTAATAATAAACATGGACCTAACTGAACAGTATGAGACTTTGACTACTGCTATTACTCATGTGGGTCCTTTGTTTATCATATTTAATAATTGAATAGTTGTAATAAATATCTGTTTTAAGAATCCTGCTTTTAGATCCCAGAAAGAGAGCAGAATGCACATATGACTACTGTACACCTGTCTGGAATTTCTACCTTTAGAAAAAAAAAAAACCTGAAAATAAATTACGGTCTATTTTATATCATTTTTATGGAAATTGGTTCTTAATATTACAAGAGTTTCTACATATGTCTACACATTTTACAGTTTGTGTTTCCCTCTTTGTCTGTCTCTCACAGGCTACTCTCCTCCACAGAATCATATACATACATCATGGAACTTATCAGGCAAGATATCATCAGCATATTTCTTCACTAATTAGTTAATATCTGCTTCTTGCCCCTGTGATGATTATTATTTTCTATGTATTTAAAATTAAAGTTAAATCTTATAGCTTACAGAATCTTATAGAAAATTTGGGGAAAAAATTAAAAAGACAACTATTTTTGGTATATCTTCGCATTCTATTCCAATAAGATTCTTTAGAAATGATAAAGAAAAAATGGTATGTATTAGTCACGGTTCTCCAGAAAACAGAACCAGTAGGATGAATATGGATGTACAGAAAGTATTTTATTTTGAAGGATTGTCTGGCATAATTACAGAGCCTAAGAAGTCTCATGATTTGCTATCTGCAAACTGGAGGCCCAGAAAAGCCAGTGGCATAGTTCCAGTTCAAACTCAAAGGCCTGAGAACCAGGGGAGCCAATAGTGTAAGTCCCAGCCTGTGTCCAAAGAACCAGGAGTATCTATGGCCTAGGCAGCAACAGATGGTTGCTCCAGCTCAAGCAGAGAGCATATTTGCCCTTCCTTTGCCCCTTTGTTCTATTCAGACCCTCAGTGGATTGGATGATGCCCACCCACATCCAGTGGTGAGGAGGGATCTTCAGTCTATTGATTCAAATGCTAATCTCTTCTGGAAACACTCTCACAAACACACCCAGAAATAATATTTTACCAGCTGTCTGGGTGTCTTTTCACCCAACCAAGTTACACATAAAATTAACTATCAGAGTGAGTTTTCTGAAAATGTTGCCCTCTTATTTAATATAAAAGATAAATTTGTTTTACGGGCACTGTATGTTTACAACTGGTGACTTCAACTAAAGACTAATTGATATAAAATAGAAAAAAATGACTTTTGATTAAAAGAATTTAGAAATACACATGGGCATCACTTGATTATTTTAAAATAAATATGATACATCTCTTTCTGTCTTCTCTTAAGCTATCAAAATTTTCACCAAACCATAGACATGGAATCTGCTTCAATTTGTAACACCTACCTATTAAATCATCACTAACATCTAGTGTAAACCAGCACTGAAACAACAAATCTTGATAAACATATCCCTTCTTGTGTTTATAAAGACTCCTAAACAGAATTAATTAACACTGAAGACAGCTGGGATGAGATTTCAAATTCCACCCACAGAATAATACTGCATGTGATTGTACATATTGCTCAATATTGCCCAATCACTTTTCTCACCATTCGACTGTAACTGAGATGGTCAGCCACTCATGCTATTGTGTAGAATTTTTGCAGAAATGCACTGCCCTGACAGGAGGTATCCCCTAGAGATAGGTATGTAGATGTGACCATGTAAGTAGATTCCACCAATGGAAAAAAGTCCTGAGTTGGTATGTGTCACTTGTGTCACCTGCCATGAAATTTTATAAAATACATTGCATTATATTTTCACTTTCCATATTCATCAGCTGAATACAAGAAATCTGAAGCTGTAAAAATGGTACAGACACAGAAAAAGTGCTTGGATTACAACATTAAAACATGAATGAAAGCCACAAATATTGAGTGTTCTATGTGTGAAAATTGTTTATTGAAACTGATGTTTCAGTAATTATTAGTTCTAAGGCAATTATATTACTTTAATACATGTTTACCTCATACTTAGTTACTTCTATGTCTGTTTACCAAAGAAAGCAAGTGTACTTGAAAAATAAAATATTTATTAATATTTTTATCATCTAGGTTGACTTGCTTTTGGTATCAAGATTTCCATTATAATATTTTGAGATTTTTTTTTTTTTGCAGTCATATAGAAAAACAATTGATTTTTATATTTTTGCTTTACATCCTGTGGTCTTCTTAAAGATATTTAGTAATTCAATTATCTTAAGAACATTCCTTAGGATTTTCCATTTACCTGATCATGTAATCTGCAATACCAATATTTTTATTTTTATTTACGTGTTAATGTCTTTATTAATTAATTTTTTTTCAGACTGATTCCACTGGTTGCTACCTTCGGTACAATACTGAATAGACATGGTAAATGTGGGCACCCTTGCCATTTCCCAAACTTATGAGAAAAGCATACAATCTTAAAGTATGATACTGGCTTTAAATTTTTCATAGATACCTATTACTAGGTTTACAAAGCACTCTTCTGTTCCTACTTTGATAATTTTTTTTAGCCACAAACAGGTTGTAATAGTGTCAAATAATCTCTCTAAATCTACCAAGAGGATCTTGTAGTATTCTTCTTTATTCTATTAATATGAATAATTACTTTCATTAACTTTTCAAAACTTTTAAAATCTGCGTTGAATTCCACTTGGCAGAGATTATTCATCTCATATATTTTCATTTGATTTACTAATATTGTTTTAAGGATTTTTTATTTATATTTATTAAGGTAGTATTCAGTGGTTGTCTCTTATAATCTTGTTTGGGTAGCAAAGAAATGTTGACATTATGAAATAAGTTGGGAAATGTTTGATCTTGTCTAGTTTTCTAAAAGAAATTGTGTAGGATTGTTATTTCATGAAGACATCTGTGTCTGAAATTTTTGAAGAATAGGCTTTATCTGAAAATTCAATGTCTTTAGTAGTTATAAGGGTATTATATGGTATTTTTATTTATCTTTTATTCAGAATGAGTTATGTGGTTTTTTTAAGGCATTTGTTCCTTTCATGTCAGTTGTTGAATTTATAGACAGGATATTTCTCACATCATTATTGTTCTTTTAAAATCTCATTTTTATTCCAAATATTCCATTGCAAGTATAATACTTGTGATTTTCAACTTTTCTTGTTTCTTCTGATATTAAGCATGTAATGTTCTCTAACATAAGCATTTAAAGCCATGAATTTACTTTAAGCATTGTTTTAAGTACATCACACACATTTTGATGTTAGCTTTCAATTTTATTCACTTCATTTTTTTTTCTTTTGTGATTTCTTCTTCGTCAATTGGCTTATTTAGAAGTATATTAAATAATCTCCAATGGCTGACAATTTTCGCCACGCAGCTGGGGAAGACTGGAAGCAACTTGACATATGGTGTTGGATCCCACAGCTCACAAACACAGTTTTGTCTATGGATGAATTCCGAATTATTCTTCTTGAAATGGGGATACAACAAGAGTCAACCTATTCAGCCATGTAATTGACCATTATTTCTTCTTAGCTTTCTTAAATGACTGGTGTTAGTTTACAAAGAAGTTGTTATTTGCATGGTCCATAATGGTTCAAATCAGGTTCGTTTTCCATCCAGAAATAAAAGGAAAAGACTCTTTGCTCCTAAAGTATATTTCTGGTAGGTAGTATCCACTTAGGTTTTGCGCAACGTAATAATCTTTGTCCTTTAATTGGAATATTTAGGACATTAAATTTTCATCATTATCAAACCATCATTATGGATGTACTCAAATTCATTGACTTGTCATTTGTCTTATGTTTTCCACCTGTTTTTTTTTTTTTTTTGGTTTCTTTTGGATATTTTATTGTCTTCTTTTGAATATATTGACTATATTTTAGATTTCCATTTTTATATATTCTATTGGTTTATTGGTTGTAATTTTCTCTTAATATTTTTAACAGTTGCTCTAGGGTTTAAAATGTGCATATTTAACTTGTCAAGATCTACATTTCAATAATATTGTATCACCTCATATTTAATGTAAGATTCTTATAATTGCATACTTTCCTTCCCCCATCTAGCACTTTGTGCATTTTAACTTTCACATATTATGAATCTCAAAATATATTGTTATTATTTTTGCTCTAAAAAGTCAATTATATTTTAAAAATTAAAACAAGGAAAATGTCTTCCATATTTACTCATGTACTTGCCATTTCTGGCTTTCTTCAGTATTTACTGAGATCTAAATATACGTTTGGTATCATTTCCTTTTTCATGTATTTCTTGTATTCTCAACTGTTGGTGACACATTTTCTTGACCATTGTTTGTCTGAAAAAAGTTTTATTTTTGCATGGATATTTTCACTGGGTATATAGTTCTTATTTGTTGCATTTTTCTTGTGTTTTTGTTTGTGTGTTGTTGTTGTTTACTTCTTTAAAGATATCACTCCATTTTATTCTGGTTTGCATAGTTTCAGATAAGAAGTCTGACCTACATGTTATTCATGTTCCTGTGTATATATATCAGTCATTTTCTTTTGATGGCACTTAATTTCTCTTTATCACTGGTGCTTAGGAATTTTTTGTTTTTTTGATAATTTTTGATGGGTTGTGTTTTTGCATGTGGATAGACGTATGTACATTTATATTGTTTGGAATTTATTGAACTACTTGGATATTTGGAGTTTAGTTTTTATCAGATTTGAAATATTTTAGCCATTTTTTTTAGAGATATATATTTTGGATGTGCTTCCTTTTAGGATTACAATTTGATTTATTATAAACCAATTAATGTTTTATGACATGTAACTGAAGATCTGTGTATTAATTTCAGTCATAGTTCTGTTATTGATTCATTTTCAATAGATTCTATTTCTATGCATTCAAGTTCACTAATCTTTTATTATCCAGTGTTTCCTATGCTATTATTTTCACCTAGTGAAATTTTTATCTCAGATATTGTATTTTTGAACATTTTGATTAGAATTGTTTATATATGTATATACACATATACCTATATACACACTTATATATGTTTTTATACTATACACATGCATACATATATAGAATAACTTCTACTCAAAATGTTGAAAAATGGCTTCCAGATAAGAATAAAATGCACTTTGTTTCTCTTTTTCAGGGATTATAATGCTACTCTTCCTGTTGCTGAATGTCAGAAAAGAGTTTTTCTATGTTGTCTAATTTTGTAATTTTAAAAACATTGCTACATATTTTATGCTTTAATAAATGTTTAGTAAAATCTTCTACAAATCGAAATAATAATTAAGTGACCTATAGGTAATTGTTAGGTTATACAATTTCTACATGTAAACCAAAAATAATGGCACACTTAATTTATCAAGTAATATTTATTGTGCTAAATTATTT
Organism: Rousettus aegyptiacus; assembly: GCF_014176215.1. Lineage (NCBI taxonomy): Eukaryota > Metazoa > Chordata > Mammalia > Chiroptera > Pteropodidae > Rousettus > Rousettus aegyptiacus. The sequence continues at coordinate 32,520,787 of NW_023416286.1, forward strand.
AACTTAATATTTTCTCTAATTCAGGGCAAAAATTAACATAATTATTAAAAGAAAAAAGCCTATGCTTTAAATTTCGGAGGGCAAAGATCGATCATTTCTACTATATTGATAGCTAATTTTAGAATTAAGTATTATAAAAGAATGAGAGTACCTAATTTCTCTAGGGGCTAATGCTAACCTATTGCCCCAAATGTTTGTTTGTTTGTTTGTTTGTTTGTTTGTTTGTTTGTTTTTAACTAATAGGCTTATTCTTGATTCCTCATAGTAGCAATGAATTAAAGAATAAAGATCATCCAGAAAATCATATATGATTAACACGAGCTCTAAAAACTAAGAATGGAACACATATTCTTTAATTCCTACTTATAAAGGCCAGACAGAATTAAATTTCTCTGAATTGCCTATTGGTAAGTTCATTAGCAATTTAATTTCTAAGGTAACATATAGCTTGTTTTTCCAAATAAATTTATATGGAAAACATAATAAATTTTAAAATTTGGCAACAGAACTAACCATATAAACCGAATAACATTTGATGCCTAGGATTATCACCGCTACTATGATGATAGCTCTTTACAATTTGTTTTTTAATAAATAATATAATAAATGACTATTATTTTATTGACAATGATATTATAAGGCATTAGATACGTCCTGGCATATACTTTCTAGAATAATTAATTTCGCTATAACATATTCCATTAATTATAGTATTATAAACAAAATATTGTAGGCACTTTTACAACAACTTTGTTTTCTGAACTTGTGTTTTTCTTACAGACCATGAAATAGAAGTAGTGTATTTATTTACAACTACTCTTCAAACATGTATATAGTTGTCCATCCTATGAATCAAAATTGTCATCTTCAATTGCTGTTAGTAAGAAAAACATCTTTATTTGAAAATCTATAAATTTTACTTCTGAAAGTTACTATAGAAACTAATGTATTATTTTCCACAAACTTTACTTGTTTGCCAGTATAGATTTTATATAAGCCAGTTTTGGAGCTTTCTATTTTATAATGATTATTATTAGTTTGATAACTTTTTTAATCTAGGAGATGTTTAGATATTCTGAGTATTCAATTACTTACTAGTAAAATAAGTAAATCAAAAGGTTATACACAAAGTTTTTTCTGGAGGTATAGTAACACACAAAAAAATTAAACAATTGTGAACATTTTTTGCATGAATTATGCTGTTCATGCGTCAGTATATTTTTTTAAACTACTCCTTCACAGAGAATGCATCCCCTAAAAGTATTATTTTATGATTACCTATTGAAAATTTTAAAAAGTTTAAATTTTATATAGCTTTTCTTTTTTTGACTCCCTTTACATTGTTTTGACTACTGTCTTCATTGTAGACTTTCTCTCTGGAATTTGAACATGTTCATCTCTTATTTCTAAATCCTAATGAACTTGCTTATGTATCTGTCCCTCTTCCTTAGAGAATATATCAAGGACACCTGTGTATCTTATTTATCACTTTGTTACAGTTATGTTGTATATTATCTGGCACAATATATAATCATCTAAGGAATATTTGTTAAATTAAGGCCTTTGATACCGAAATATGCAATGGACAAGCTCAATTACTGCACTGCAATTTCCAAATGTGCACAAAATTTGATATTCTGATGTAAAGATCTCTGAAACATGCTTTCTCCTGTATTATTAGCTTTACCCTAAGGTGCTTTCCACTCTTTGTTTTGCCAAGACAACCACCAATATCTTCAGGTCATATTTCTATTAGCTCAGCATCTTTAGCAGAAAGACAGATTTTATTTTTTAAAAATTTCTATTAAAGCCTTATAACGGACTCTGAGCCGCCTCATTTTGGTTACACATTCATGTGTGTTACATACCACTGAGTTGACTCTAACTCCTGGCAGAACCGTGAATGAGTGTTGTCCACAATGCCCTGTCCTCGTGGCCCTGCTCAGCTCCTATAGACTCATGCCTATGGGTTTATTTTATAGAGTCAATCATCTCATATTTTGTCTTCCTTTTTCCTGCTGCCTTCTATTTTTCCCAGCGTTATTGTCTTTTCCAAAGAGCCCTGCCTACTCATGATGCGCCTAAGGTAGAACGGCTCAGTTGTGTCATTTTTGCCTCCAACAGTGTTTCAGGCTTAATTTGCTCTAGGACCCAATTGGATTTTCTGGTGGTCCAGGGCATTTGTAGAGCTCTCCATCAACACTATTCTTCAAATCAATTGATTTTCTTTTCCTATCGACCTTCTTCACAGTCCATCTTTCATATCCATATATAGTTGTTGGTAATCTGGGTGTGGATGATTTTAGGCTTGGTCTCTAATGACACATCTTTGCTCTTTGGGATTTTTACTAATTCTTCCATTGCTGCCCTTCCAAGTTATAGCCATCTCTTGATTTCTTGGCTGCAGTCTCCACTTTAATTGATCAATACTATGTCAGGTGGAGTTAGCAGAAATGGAAGGCCAAGCTTTCATCAATGTGTGCCACTAACACTCGTGGTAGAGTGGTGGTAAAGTTAGCCTCGCCTTGAATGTTAAATTGAGAAGAGTAGAGAGTCTAATTTCCCAAAGGGAATATGAAAAGTTCAAAATACAAAATCAACAGACGGTCACCACAATAATATAAGGCTTTAGAAAAACTGTTAGCTGGCAATAATCAGATGAAAAAATCTTTGTATTTTAACTATAATTGTTAGATAATACTTACAGTAGCTTGATGAATTGTCAGATATTAACTGACAACCATTTGTTATTCATTTGTATTCCTTGAAAATTTGTAGTCTTCCTCAAAATCACTTGTTATACTGTGTATGTTATTTTATTGATTTTATTTTTTTCCACTTTGAAATATTGAGTTATAAAAACGTGTTTATGCTTTGGACATGTAGTAGAGAGTTAAAATTTTTTTTTTGGCTAAATAGGATCATTATAATAATATTATCTAAAATTTATCCATGAGAGTTTTTATTAAGAAAATGAAAGCTAGAAAAATACTTTTTTCTCTTTTATATAAATACATAAACATCTATACATAGAGAAAAGAAGAGAAGGCATTGAGGGTGTAAAAGAAATACATGTCTTTTAAAATGTCTTGTTTTATTTCTGGCTAAGCATATAAAATGCAAAATAAGCAAATTTCTTAGACAATACCGCAACAAAACAAATAAATATATGCGTAAATAAATATTGCAATTTCAAGTTAATTTCAAGTTATTCTAAATGGACAAAATTGTTACAAATCAATTTTGCAAATGGAGAGACAAAACTAAAAACATATAAAAGAATTTTAATTTAAATTAGAGTGATATATTCTTTGCAACTTACTTTACTATTTTAAAGCCATGACAAACCAAAATAAGAAAGAATAAAATAATAGAAAACAGTTAATTTATTTAAAACTGGGAAAACAATAGAACTGAATTTAAGACTTGATTTTTTTTTTTTTTTTTTTTTTTTTTGCTTTAGGTCATATAGTCTATCTCAGAATTCACAGAAATGAGTTTATATAATAAATGTTTTCAATGTATAAAGATGTCTACCTACAAAATTGCACAGTATTTTGTCTCTGTTGAAGCTTTTTCTGACTTGATACCCATAAATGGCCTCTTCCACAAAAAAGTTTAATTTAAAGTGACTTCATATTTCTTCTCAAAGACATATATTAACGTTTACTTCTTTTAAAGCTCATCGTCTCATGACTTTTTTCTAACAATAAATCGTAAAACTTTTCTGTCTTCCTTTACTCTGTCTACATAGAAGTCCATTGTAACACTCATGACTTTATTAAAAATGACTGTTTATGTGTCGCTCTTTTTTTTGCGCTATAAATTCTCCACCATTTTTTGCCTGCATATATAGAAATTATACACACACACACACACACACACACACATATGTATAGAAAGTACTTAATTTGTATTTGTTGAATTAATGAATGAGTATTCAGGGGTGGGAGAGGAAGGAACGAGAGAGAGCTCTTATATAGATATGCTTATGTATAAGTAGGTGTGACTATATAAGTCAGCAGATGGGGGTAATGGTTTCTTTATGAAAGATAAACACCATTAAATTCAAGATGTACTTTTCTTTTCTGTGTATTGTTAGGTCTCTGTTATGACCTTAACAAATTATCTAGAACTCCTTAAGTGCCATCTAAATGTAATTTCCCTTTCTAAGGATTAAAAAATATGATGTCTTTACTGTTCAATATTCTGTTGTGATTTGTGTCTTTAATATTAACTGTAAATAAGCAATAAACCAAAGTTAGAAAATTTTGCTGATTAACAATAAATGATTTTAACAAATGTTATTATAACTGGGCTTTGTCGAAGTTGCTAGAATGAATTTAAATTAGGAGCAAAGAATGTTTTATTGATCTGTGTCTTTTTTCATGCTAATTGAATCACCCATTTGTCTCTTGAAACCACACAACACTCCAATAAATATTCAAAGAAGACTCTGTGGTTGTTTTTTTTTTATATAAACAAGAAGTCAAAGACAGGACTTTATGTGTTCTCCCTGTCTTTGGCAGGATGTTTAAAGTGCAACTTGAAATGTATGGAAATACATTGGTTAATGATACAAATGATTGCTTATGTGGAGAAACTCTTTTTAATCGGTAGATTATACAACAAGTTGATAAAATTCTTGCTTGTTCAGCAGTTTAAAAAAGTATTCTCATTGGTTATCCTATTTGTAAATAGTAAAAAAGATATCTTTCTAGCTTTCTCCTAGCATTTGCTTCATTTATTTTAACCCCATAATTCTACGAGAAATACATTGTTCACTAAAATAGATTAAATTGCAAATCTCCTAAGTGTTTTTTTTTTTTCTAATTGAGGATAATAGTAAAGAGACAGCAGTTCATATAGTCAATTTTAAAATGTTGAATTCCAAGGCATCAACTCCCTCTACAATTCTTAGTGAAAATAAATGGATAGAAGATGTGTCCTGTTGAGCTTAAATGTATTAGTTTCATTTAACCAGGAAACTATATCTAAAATATTTGGGAATTTTATGATATAAACAGGTATGATGTTTACTTTGCATACAGATTGATTTTTGTGTAGAAGAAAAATAAAGCTGTAAGACTAATGCCAATTTTAATAATTAAATATTTGGTAGGAACCAATAATTATCAAATGTTTCTTTTAGCATAATTTTTAAAAATTGTTACATTTTTCACTCAACTATGAAATTGACTATGATCTTTCAATTATGTTGCTGGATTTTTAGATAGCCTTCATAGTTTCAGTTTCACAAATAGCAAAATTTGGGCAATGTATTAAAATCTAAAGTGATTTTCTGGGAGTGCTGATTTAACTTGGTATGGAAAGTGAAAACTAAATTATTTTCCATGTAGCCCTAGTACTTTATTTATTTATTTTTATTTTATAGGGCTAGTTTTTAGAAGCCCTGGAGTTAAGAAAAATGAAATGAAATAAAGAAGATAAATCATAGCAAATGCAGCTTACAGACATACTTGAGTGAGAGAACATAGGAGAAAGAAAATTAAATAAAATAAACTTTTTTTCTCCGAAAAAGGAAACAGTTGACACCAGAAATAGAAATTTTAAAACTCAATATAATAGAGACTACAGAATTAAAAAGAGGAAGTAGATAAAAAAAAAAGATTTAATGTGAAATGATTAAAGAGTAGAAATTAATCATAGCTAATATCTGGGTTGCAATCACCTTTTTACCCAATTCACTTGTCCATTTTCTCTGTTCTTTATCCAAAATATCAGGATAGGAAATACTGAATTCAAATATTTGAACTATCACTGTACTAATCAGCACTTTTTCACTTTCATTTCAAATATCTGCACACATAAAGTAATACTAATTAGCAGAAAGAAAAAACATTCTCTGACACACGCTGGGTGAGATGTCTCAAGCCTGTGCATTTTAACATTTTCCCCAAATGTTTTGTTTTGGAATAAGCTGTGTCCATATAATTTAAATAGAAAGGCAATAAATAACTGATTGTTTTGTGGTTTTGTGATAAGAACACCAAGCAACACTACCAATGATGCAGAAAATATTTTTAGAACTTAGAATGGGCACTTCAGATCACTGGTGAATATGAAGCTGTCCAACATGGTTGTGGGGATGAGGGGTGTTAGGAAATACTTATCTTGGAAAGCGCTCTTTAAAATCAAGATCTATAGAGTTAGATGTATTCATCAGGGATGGCTAAGGAGCAGGATTAGCTTTAGAGAAGGTGCAAATATGGGACTCCTGGAGGGTGAATAACAACCATGAAGGTCTGGTGGGGTGGTGGGGGGGGGTGCTTTATAGAAACCCCACAGAGAGGGGAGGGAGGTGTGGCTGGAGTGGTAATCCAGCTACAAATAGTTCAGTGCTTTGGTGACCTTAATATTTGAAACTGCAGGAATGTACTAAAAAGATTTAAAGAGTACAGAAACATAACAGATGATATATTTTAAGATACAAACTGCAGGATAGAAATGCATTGAGTTTGGGATAAAAAAAAAAAGAGGAATGAGAGGGACCAGAAAGGAATCTATTGTATTTGCCCAGGTGAGAGATTGTGATAGCTTAGAAAAAGGCAGGAACAGGAGACAGACTTGAGAAATGGTATAGAGATAATATTGACAGAACACTTTGGTCCTATGCAGCTACTGATATCTGCTGATTGAGACATACTTGATATTTCTAATCTCTTTGGATCTTAAAGACTTGTTTTTATCTGCTTATATTAAAACATAGTAAAATAGAGGCTTCCTCTTTAAGAATCAATACACAGTTCTTAGTCTTTGGTTAAGTGGAATCCCTACTTGTTCTGAACGCTGAGACATTGCTTCCAGTTTTCAGATCTGAGTTTATATTGAACCTTTTCCCCCCCGTTTCAATTAAAACTTTTAAATTTAGACTCAGTTCCATCATTTGCCCCTCCTTTACCACAGAGATGTCTGAGTACCAAGCAGCCAAAGGAATAGATATTACCAGCTGCTTTATTTTCTCCAGACAAGTCACTTTGTTGCCAGGAGAACAGGGCATTTTGAGAAATGCCCTACTCTCCTCAAGGAATCTACTCACCACAAGGAATCTGTATAATTTAAAGTATTATTACATCCTACCTTCACGGCAAACGTATAAAGAGTTTTTTTTTTTTTTAATTCACATTTGAAACCTGAGGAAACTGGGTCACAGAAAATTTAAAAAACATTTTTGATGGCATGGAATTAATTTGGATAGTAAAAGGGGAAGAACTTGTGAGAAAAGTACTTGGCATAATGCAATAAAGTCCTTACATTTTCATAAAGAGATCTCCAAATCTACCTCAAGAACGCGTATCAATGCTAAGGAATGATCAGAGTCATAATTTCCTCATGTTAATTTTTTTCTCATAATTACGTACTTTTCTATCTCAAGTCTTGCATCAATTATCATTTCCCTATGCTTTTTGATCGCTGACATACAAAAATCATGTAATTCTCTTTTAAAACTTATCCGTATATTTAGTAAACAATTCATGTTCATTGGAGAATAATAATTTAAAAAGTGCCTCTAGCAAAAAAGACAAAAGGCAACCATAAAGTCAGCACTTCAAGATAAACCTTGGAGTATATTTATCCTAATATTTTTACACATAAACTAAAAAAAAATTTTAATGTTTCATTGTTGTATGTGCTTTTTTAAATGGGATCATTTGAAAAACCAGTTTGTAGCATTTTTTTCCCCTCCAGCAATATATTGCAAACTTTATTTAGGTAGCAAGGTGTGTGTATTTACATGATTATTTAATAGTTGTTTCATTCAACCACATGATTCCTGACAACATAATACTTTAGGTGAGTTCTTTGTAAATAACTTTATGCAAAGGTATATTATTTTACCACATGAGCTTAAAAAAATGCCAAACAGAGGAGAGACATAAATCAATCATGTCTGAAAGAATAACTACATCAAGGACAATGCTGTTCCAAACTCAAAACCCAATACTTGAATACAATAACAACTATCAATCATATTCAATAGACTAACACTTCTAACGTGTAAAATTTTCTTTTCAGATGTTATTAATAGGGAGAGATCACCCTCCCCGCTCTTTACCTAATAAGCTCATACACATTCTTTAAAACCAATTTCAAATGTCTATTTCTATGGCCCAACTTTTTCAACTTCTCCTGATGGATTAGTTATCCTTTTTATATACATTTAAACAAATAAATTACAGACATAGATTATAGATTTTATCTTCCTATCCTTTTAATTTCTTCTACAAGTCTGCTTGTTCTTTTAATGCCAGACAATGTTTTGTTCATTGTTACATTTTCAACAGTCCTACAATGTTTGGCATAGAGCAACAATGTGTTTATGAAGGCAAGGGATGTTTTGTCATTTTACGTGGCTCATATAAAGGCATTATCACATACCAATATGTTTGTATGGGTTGTTACAATATTAAAATACTTTCCTTCTTTATGGTAAACTGCATCTGTTTTAAGCTCTCAAATGTTCCCCCTTCTTTCTGACCACATATTCTTCCTGGGAACTCCAGAACTTCTACGAGTTCCACGCACTAAATGGTTAATAAAAGTACATGCCATACTCTATCCTCATAGTTATGTAACTCTTCAAGCTGATAATTTTTTAATAACACCACTGCTCATAGATATGTCACATTACATTTCCTAGTATATGATTATCGCATAGACCAACTGAGAATGATTAGAGTTGTGAAGAAGGTACATCCAGTGTTATTGTTGTAGTAGCAATGGTGGTTTTACTTGGTTTTGGTTTTGTTAGTATGTTTTTGTTCCCCTACATTTTAGGAAAACACAAAATGTTTTAAAAAGACACCTTTTTCTCTGTTCAAATTAATTTCTGAACTGTAATCATCTATAAATTTTATGTCCACTGAATAGTGACAAAATCTTGCAAAAATTTCCTGACTTTTTTGGGGGGTAGTTTCTATTAAGTGAGCAGATAGAATACAAGATATGCTGAATTCCTTATTCCTTTCAAACTTCCGAGCTGAACTGAGTGGTGCACAAGCAATCAGTGACTTTTCAGATAGGGAAACAGCAGGTTTATGGATAGATGAGAATCATTTTAGAGCACTGGACACCTTTTACATCCTTTCCCTGTTTAGACTTAAGACTAACATTTTTTTGTATTCATTAACGTAATACAAACTCTGACCATCACTTTTAATTATTACTTGACACTGAAAATAATTTTAAGAATTAGTTGTATATAAATAACTAGTTTATACAAAAAAAATTCAACTATACTGCAATTAACTTTAGTTCATTGAAGTTTTTATAACACCTCGATAGTTATTTTGGTATACAGTGACTCTATTTTATAAAACAACTTTAACCAAGATGTAATTGATATACAAAAAGCTACGCATATTTAATGTGTACAACTTGAAAAATTTGGGCATATTCAAAAATCTGTGGTACCATTACCACAATCAAGGGAACAAATCTGTCTAACATCACCAAAGTTTTCCTATATCTTTTTATATTTGTTTTGTTGCCTGATATGGTGACTTTTAAAACCATGACATATAGATATGTTTTCAAAGTGATAAAACTTTTCACTAATAAATTTGAAATCTGAATCATTATTTATTTTTATGCCTACATAGTAAGCTTTTTCCACCTTGGAAATCAGAATGAGACAAAATTCAATCTTTTGAAATGCTTTATATCTGATTTCTTTTAAAAAAAAAAATCCCTGAAGATATTTTCTATAATTTGTTTATATAAACAGGGTCAACAATTTCCTAATTGTTAACTTAATTTTCCTAAGAGATGTATAGTAATTATGGACCATGTACATATCAATATAAATTAATGATATTATATTCTTCCACCTTGTAAAGAAGTTATTATTTGCATTTTAGCTGTTGAACACTAATCTCTTAAGACAAGATGCAAAACCTATATATCTATTATGTGATTTGTCCATAGTAGTTATTCAAATTATTTTGAATGGATAAGGCTGGTTTCCTCAATCAAGTTATGTGTGGACTTTCCCCAAACCAACATTTATTACTATGGATAGATGAAATTTTGTTGTTAGAAATCTTAATTGGAAGTTATAATGAAATACTGATACATTTGCCCCTCTATTATAATACCTGATGTTTTCTATTTGAAATATAATATTTTACCTAAAAAATCACAGAAGAGAATTTTAATAAAAAATGTCATTTTTATAATCTAAGGTTTTTAGCAGAAAAAAAAGAAATTATAATTGATATTCAAATTCCCTGCTGATTTTTTTCTTAGATATTTCGGTTTTACAGTTGAAGAATGATTTTCAAAGTATTCATATAGCTGGATTACAACTAATCAAAAGCATTATTATGAAATACCTCTGTGGAAGCCATATTTTAAGTCTGTTCTTAACAGCCTCCAACATTTTAATTGCTGTCCTTTGGCTGCTCATTCTAAGATTGAAAATCTACAAAGTTATTTTCTTTACTTTTGTGTAATATAGTCTCATAAGCTTCATCTTCAGTGCCTATTTGTATATGATATTTTTATCTCTTTTTTGTTTAATGATGTATTTTTACAAGCTGTATTTTTCATTTTATTTTAATGATTTAAAAAACTATCAAGCTTTGTTTTTAATTTGCTCTCAACAATATTCAAATTAGAATTTGCATTTACCAGTTCACTGTGTTAGTAATAATCAGTAGAATGAAATGGTAAATACAAAGAAATTCATCTTTTATGGTTGGATAAACTCATCAATAGAAACAGAAAAAAGGCTGCCTTTCTTTTTTTAATAAGCTTGAGAAAGCATCTGTCTTACTAAAAACAATATACTTCACCAACCATGTAAGAATTTATTTCCATTGTCATGATTTAGTTAAAAAATGGCTTTTACCAACTTGCAAGTTACTTATTGTTCTTATTAAAGGAAGCTTTTCTTTATGAAAGTCAATGGACTGCAGTAGATAATAATTTGAAACAGTAGAGGTTCTAAAACTAGTGCTTCTCTAACTATTTCTGCAATTCTTAAATACCATCAACATAAAGCCAGTTAAGAAAACCTAGAAATTTGACTTTTTTGTCATTGTCTAAGTTGAATAAAAATTAGGGCTAATTGCATGATGGAAAGGAAGCAGAAACATTATTCAGTGCATAGCAAAAAGATAATTTAAGAGAATATAGTTGTTATAAGAAGAATGTAGCAGATTTAACTCAAAAGAATTTACTTAACCTATTTAAGTATAGATATATTTTATTGACACTAATTCAAAGGTTATGAGTTCAATATACTGGACATTCATATAAGTTATATATTTTATCAGACAGAGAAAGATGATTATCAACATGTTAAGTATATTTTCAAAAATGGGTGAGTTACAAAGTCAGAGTAGATTTGCAAATTATGTGACATTTAACTATATCTGAAAACAGTCTTTGGATGATTGGACCAAAAATATAAAAAATACTGAGTATGATAAGGAGCTTGAAGATTATTTTAAATAGTAAATAACCATTACATTTTGGAAGGCTATTGAAAGAAAAAAAAAGGAGTATAGTTTAAGAAAGTAGTAATATAAATGTGAATCATCAGGTACCTGACTTAGGACTTAAATGAATGATGTAAGAAATAGTGCAGTAGTTCATTATCTTGGATAAAGAAACAGCATAATAGACCATATCAAAACTTAGTCATTTCACACAAGAGCCATTTTTGTTCACAGTTTTGTGACTCGATGATTTAGACTGGGTTTAGCCTTTGTTCTGTATTTTCTTCTTTTAGAGTTTTTCTGGCATTAATCACATGGCTATTGTCAGGCTCTATAGGTTGGTGTAAGAGCATAAATTGAGTCTTTATTTCTACTCCTTGTGTTCTCATTCTCTCTGGTTTTCCACTGATTCTCAGAAGGTAACATTCAATTGGTGCACGACAGTTCTGAAACCCAGCCAGGCATGTAATGCCAGATTTCCCCACTTTAAGGAGAGGAAATGTTTCTTAATGAGGATGAAGTCTTTATTCTCTAATGTTATTCCCTGATTCATGACTTTCCTTAACTCTCAGCAAATTATCTGGTTCTTTGCTTTAGACTCTAAAACATTTTTTTTTCATATTTATAACAAAATATACCTTGTATTTATTTAAAGATTAATAATTTTCTCAAGCAGTTTCTAGCTCATAGAAGCTTGAAGGCCCAACAACTTTTCATTTTGAACATTCTTGGCTTTTTAAAATCACATTTGTAAACCTATCTTAAAAACATTGAGAGTTTTCTATGTATCAGATTAGAAATCATTTCATTAGGTAAAAGAGTTTTTAATTGTTTGTTTGTTTTTGAGACTGGGTTCTTTCTAATTGGTGGTGCATCTGAATGGTATGGAATAATATCCTTAATATTCTCAGAAGCCTTTCACTTTATTGAGAATGTCTACTTAGCATCGCCTTAAATCTTTCTAATATCTTTATTAAAATTTTTAATAATCAGAACTAAATTTTGATCTTTATGGAGAAACCATTTCTTACTTTGAAATTTTCTTGCAGCCTAGAGTGTCTAGAAAGAACTGTGTTATTTTCCAAACTAGAAATAGTAGAACTTTCCATACTTCCTTTCTACTCTATTGGAAAATTTGTATTTTCTTTTTTTAGTTCGTCACTTACAGTACTTTATAATAAATAGAAGCACCCATTGACACATTTTACATTGTATCTGTAGATTACCTTGCAGATCATCACAGATGACTGTTTTATGAACTGTTCACTAGTACATAACAATAACATCAATTATCCTTTCTCTGGACTTAAACATTTTCTTTACCAGTCTTCATCAACAATTTAGATGCTATACTAGGCTTTGCCAATGGCAACCATTTACTACCAATCGCAAAGCTAATGTACAAATTTTAGGTTTTTGTTAGGGCAACAACCAGTTCTGAGCACCAATTTCTGCATCGTTTATCTATCTATTGGTTAAAACTGCACTTTTTCTTAGTAGTTTTAAGCAATAACCATTTTATTTGCTCATGATTATGAGGAATAGCAATTTGTCCTGGACACAGCTTGGTGGTTCTTTTGTTGGTCTTTCTAGGGAGGATTCATACAACTGCAGTGAGATGATGGCCTATAACAAGGCCAGTTGGTGTTGAAGGCTATGGCTGAGTCAGTCCGTCTCTGCTCCATATGATTTTTTGCTCCAGAAAGCTAGTCTGACCTTCTTCACACAGTAGTGTCATGTACCAAGAGAGAAAAAGCAGAAGCTGCAATGTTTCTTGAGGTTTAAACTTAAAAGTCTCAAAACATCACTTCTGTTACATCACTTCATGCTCAGTGAAGGACATCTTTAGTAAACCTATTTTCATTTTTGAAAATATTTATGAATGGTTTTATATGAAAAAAATATGTCTCATTATGAGTCTAGATTTAAGCACAGGGGAACAGAGCATTAACGTGAAGATTGCTAAAATCCCACTGCAAAAAGACTGCACACAAAGATGAGAGGACTTGTTTTAAATATCTTTTCAAATAATCTACCATGAGAAGTAATTTTTAAAAAGATATACAAAATTAGAAAAGAACAGGGTAGAGACATAGCAGTCAGTGAGAAATGAATGCAATGATTCAGGTAAAACATAAATGGAAGCTGAACTAGGTTAGTGAGAATTTTAAAAAAAATGACAGCTTGGATGTAAAATATACATTAAAAAATAACAGAATTAATGGATTGACTTCATAATGGAAGGCTAGAGAAGATTTTAAGAATAAGAAAATGGTTGAACGTTGATGCCAATAAAACAAATTTCAATTTAGTATGTTTTACATGAAGATAATGAAAGCGATTTAAGACATGAAGAGTTTCAGATATATTCAATCCCATTGACACTGATTCAATACTGAATGGTTAATTTTTTTTTCAGTACTTTCTTCAGACCATACAGATAAATAAGAAAATAATTTATCTTCTAGTAAATTATAGTAATTGAAAAATATAATAAATGCATTGTACTAGGATAACATGGTGACATGGGTACAGAATTGTTAAAAATATATTATATATTTGAGACTGTTAAGTAGCTAATTATGGATAGACTATAAATATTATTTGGTACTATGATATATCTGAATGTGAAAAAGTTATACATTTTAAATTGAGGTCATTTAAAGTTGCTAGAAAATTCTTAAGGACAAAACAATGAGACAATGAGATCCAGAAAACAAAGTTTTAAAGTGCGTGTGTGTGTGTGTGTGTGTGTGTATTTTTCAGGCTGAGAGAAAAATCCACAAATAGATCCACATACATCCATAAGTAGGATACATAGAGGCCTAGCAAACTTTTATATATATATATATATAAATATATATATATATTTTATATGTATATATATAAAATATGTATATATATAAAATATATATATCCACAAATAGACCCACATACATCCATAAGTAGGATACATAGAGGCCTAGCAAACTTTTATATATATAATATATATAAATATATATATATTTTATATGTATATATATAAAATATATATATATATTTTTTCATGATAAAAATAAAGGGGATTTACTATTCAGCAACCGATTAGTAATTCTGCTAGAATTTGATTTCATTATGCCTCACATAACTGTACAATTGACAGTAGCTTGTTTAGTTCAGTCAGTATCAGAGCCGAAATTAGGATCAACTAAATAGGATTAACTAAATTAGGATCAGAGCTGAAATTAGGATCAACTAATTAGGATCAACTAAATGTGATATCCAATAAGTCAAGTGGGCACTGTTTCTTAACTCAGCTCCATGGCCATTCTTTTAATTTTAGAAAATGTAATAATGGGAAAAAATATTTGGGTATTTGTAACCATAGTCTCTATGTTAAATATTCAGTAAGAATTGAATGTTGCAAAAATAGATAGAAAAAAATCTACCATGAAATATTACATATTATTGAGTGAAGGTTAGCTCCCAGTTTAAGCACAAAACAATATATAGGCACATACACTTGAAATAAATCTTGGATGATTTTTGAATTATTATATTATCTAAAAACATTTTGAGGTATTCATAAGCAGATTCTCTCTTCCCTGGCTGCTCTGTCTCACCCTCATCTCACAAAGTTTTACAATAAACTTTACCCAGGGGCAAACAGAACAAAAGAAACAAAACAACAGTGAGAACAACAAAACATTTTTATTGTGGAACCTAACTTCTGGTAGGTAGATAAACATTTAATGTTTTCTTATTAATAAATTGAAAAATTAAATTGAAATTGTAAAAGTAGACAAAAAAATTAAAGCTGTATTAAAAAATCCAGAGAGGAACAACTCATTACTTATTGGAAAAAAACAATTTGAATGACAGTGAATTTCTTATCAGAAACCATGGAAATTAAAAAGAAGTAGCACAATATTTTTCAGTGCTGAAAAATAAACAAATAGGGAAACCTATAGCCAGTGAAAATATCAATTAGGTATCACAGATTTGTGAAGACATTCTCAGATGAAGGAAAATGAAGACAATTTGTCACCAGCAGACCCATTCTAGAGAATGGCTAATGGAAATTCTCAAAATAGAAAAGAAAATTAAAAAGAAAATTTGAAACTTAGTGAAGAAGGAAAAAAAACAGTAAGCAAAAATATGGGAATATACATTAGGCTTTCATTCTTTTATTGAGTTTTTTAATTATGTTTGTCAGCTGAAACAAAATTTATAAAACTGTTAGGTTTGTAAACATAAGTAGAGGAAAATGTTAAAGCAATTATATCATAAATAAAAGAGAGTAAAAGAATTTAAGGGGAGGAAAAGTTTCTACATTTCACTCAACTGGTGAAATGAGGACACCAGTGGATGGTGATAAGTCATGTATATATAATGTAATGCTTTGAGGAAATAGTAAAAAATCTATTCAAAGAATTACAATCAAACATATTACAATAAACAAAAATGATATTAAAAATGTTTGAGTGTCACACAAAAAGGCAGGAAAAAAAAGAGAAATGAAAGAGATGAAGAACAAATCAGAAACAAACTAAAATGGCAGACTCAAGCTCTAACAAATCAATAATTACATTATTACTAAGTCAGTGATTGGCAGAGTGAATTACTAAACATGTCTCCACTACATGCTATGTACAGGAAACTCCAAATAAAATGATAGAGATACTTTTAAAGTAGAAAGATGGAAAAAAGATATATCATGAAAATTACAATAAAGAAAAACAGGAGTGTCTGTGTTAATATTAAATAAGCCTCAATTTAATTAATATTAAATAGTCCTCAGAGCAAAGACATTTATCAGAGTGAGGGGCATCATATAATGATAAGGGGTTAACACACAAGAAGACATGGTAATCCTAAATTTGTGCTCTAAACAGAACAGGAAAATATGTAAAGCAGAAACTGATAAAACTAAAAAGAGAAACAAACAGACAAATCCACATGTATAGTTGGAGACCACATTTATCTCTTAAAAATTGATAAGACCATTAGACAAAAAATCAAAAATATGGAAGAACTCAGTAACATCACCAACTAATGGGATCTAATCAAGATTTATAGTATACTTCACTTAAACACAGCAGAATACATATTCTTCCCATGTGCCAAACAAATTATCAAGATAAAACATATTCTGTACAATAAAGCAATCCTCAACACATTCAACAGAAATGGAATTATGCAGAGTATGTTCCCCAATAACAATAAAATCACTAGAAACAATAACAAAAGGATAACAGGAAAATATCCAAATACTTGGAAACTAAACAAGACATTTCTTTCCTTTTTTAAAAATTACAGTTGGCATTCAATATTATTTTATATTAGTTTCAGGTATACAGCATAGTGGTTAGACATTTATATAATTTAAGAAGAGATCCCTCAATTAGTCTAGTACCCACCTGGCACTACACTTAGTTATTACAATTTTATTGACTATATTCCTTACGCTGTACTTTACATCCTTGAGATTATTTTGTAACTATCAATTTGTAGTTCTTAATCTCTTCACATTTTTCACCCAGCTCCCCAACCTCCCTCTCATCTGGCAATCATCAGTTGGGTCTCTGTACCTTTAAGTCTTAAAGACCTTTATTTCTTATTAATCCATGAGCCAAAGAGGAACACCCAAAGGAAATAAAAAAAAAAAAAAAGACATTGAACTGAATGAAAATGAAAATGCCACAAGTTTGTAGAATACAGCTAAAGCATTGCTAAGAGGAAAATTGCTAGCACTAACTAGAACTCACCCAATATGCAATAGGTAATTCAAATAACCTTTTAACTATGAACTACAACCAAGTTGTGTTTCTTTCTGTGATGCAAAGTTGATTTAATATTTGAAAATTAATTAAGGCAATCCCCCATATAGACAGAATTTAAAAGAAAAAAATATCTCATGACCATGTAATTAATGCAGAAAAAGAAAGCATTTGCCAACATTCGATTAAAAAAAAAAAAAAAAACTCTCAGAGAAATAGTAACACAGGAGAACCTCCTAATTTTTGGTAAGGAACATAGACAAGAAACCTACAGCTCACATCATACTTAATAGTGAAAGGTTGACTATTTTTCCCAAAGATTCACTGTTTTCCCCTAAGATAGGGAACAAGGCAAGGATATTTACTCTCATCATTTATTCAGAATAGTGTTGGAAGCTCTAGCCAAGAAAAAGAAAGTAAGATAAATCAGGCAAGAAAAAGAAATAAATACATTGTAATAGGAAAAGAGGGAATGTAACTTTACAAATTTTTAATGAACATAATTGCCTACATAAAAAATACTATTTGACAAAAGAATAAAAAAAAAACAACAACAACTCCTAGAACTAATAAGTGAGGATGCAAGAAAAACATAAACTACAAATATCGGTTTTATTTCTTTATCTAATAATGAATATGTGGACACTAAAATTAAAAATACATTCCATTTACAATTTCTTTATAAAAAAGAAGGTAACTATGAAACATTGATGAAAGAAATTTAAAAAGAGCTATGTGAATAGAGGGGCATATGTTCATCAATTGAAATACTTAACATAATAAAGGTGTCAGTTCTTAAATCTAATGAAAGTTTAATGTAATTTCTATTAAAATCTTAGCAATTTTTTATAAATGTATACAATTTATTCTAGAATTCATGTAAAAATTCTAAATTTTATTCTAAAATTCATGTAAAACTGAAAAGACCAATAACTTCAGCAATTTTGAAAAAAAAATTATGTAGTAGAAGGAATTGTCTATATGATTTAAAACTTTTTTGGTACAGTAATCATGGCTGTGTGGTATTGGCAGAAGGATAAACACATAGATCAATGAAACAAAATAGAGAGCCAGAAATAGACCCCACAAATATCCTCAAATTATTTCTGGCAAAAGTGGAAAGTCAATCCAAAGGAAGGAAAAACCATCATTTTATAGATTGGTTAGGATCATCCTGGAGGAATTGGTACTGGAGCAACTGAATAGCCATAAACAAAAATACACACACACACTTACATATAAAAAAAAGGGTAAAATATAAAAATTTAGGAAAAAAGTATAAAATTTTCAGGGCCTAAGACATAGACTTGATATCAAATGCACTATCCATAAAAGGAAACATTGATAAATTGAACTTCAATTAAAGTAAAAGTTTTACTTCTATGAAATACACTGGCAGGATGTAACAAGCTACAGTTTGGAAAGAAAATGTTTGTAAACCACATATCTGACAATGACTACTGTCTAGAAAATATAAGAACTCTCAATGTTAATGGTAAAAAATAATGCACAATCTAATTTTAATATTTTCAAAGAACATAAAGAGACATTTCACTGAAGGGGATACACAGATGGCAAATAGACACATAAAAATATCTCTGTCCATTAAGAAATATAAATGGGAACCACATTTGAGATATTACAACACAGAGCTATCAGTATGAGTAAAATAAAAAACAATGACCATACCAAATGCTAGAAAGGATGCATAGAAACTGGATAGTGATGCATTGGTAGTGGGAAATATAAAATACTCTAGAAGACAATTTGGTGATTTCTTATGAAACTATAAATTCAATTACTAAATGACATAAAAATTGCACCTCCAGGAATATGTTTTAGAGACATGAAGGCTTATGTTCAAATCAAAGTTTATAGCAGTTATAGTTATAAGAGCTACATTTGGAAACAACCCAGATGCCCTTCGATGGTGAATGGCTAGACAAACTGTGGTAATCCAATGAAGGACTACTACTCAGTAATAAAAAAGAATGGTCTATTGCTGTGAGAACAATCTGGATGAATCTCCAGGGATTTATGTTGAGGTAAATCTTGAATACTAGAAGGTTACATATAGTATAATTCCATTTATATAAAATTCCTGAAATGATAAAATTATAGAAATGGATAACAGATTAGTGGTTGCCAGGAGTTAAGGACAGAATGAGGAAAGTAGTGTGGTTATAACAGAGCAAAATGAGGGATCCGTGTGGCCAAAATTGTGTACCTTGACTGTATGAAAGTCAGTATCCTGGATGTAGCACAGTTTTGCCAGATGTTATTATTGGCAGGGTGGGGGAATCTTGATAATGGGTACGTGTAATCTCTCTGTATTATTTCTTATAAATGCATGAGAATCTAGAATTAACTCCAAATAAAAGTTTAATTAAAAAAAAAGACAATGGGAAACATTAGTATACAATGACCTGTCTACAACTCAGCACATACATATCTAAATATATATTTTTAACAGCTATGTGACTGAACTGAATGTGTCGAATAATTATTGAAAATTGCATTTACATTCCAGCAAGTTCTAAAATCTTAGGGATTGAAATTTTAGCCAAGCTAGTATGAAAGTTGTCCTGGGATGAATAGTACCAGAAAGTATACAGAAAATGAGCCCTATAAACAAAGAGCACCTTGGAGAATACCTCAGAACATAAAGAATCACATTTATAGGACAGCAGCTGCCAAGTGACTTCCCCCATCACCGAGTCCTGCACACCTAGCATTTTTGGCCTGGAAAATAGGTTATCAACTTTGAAGAACTAGGTTGAATATACCAAACACAGTTGTTCTATGTTTACTATGAAAGTATGCAGGAACATGCCTTAGCAGACATAATACAATTGAAGAGTAGAAGAAATAATAAGAAACATTGTAATGAGGCAATGTAGGAAGCATGAATTTTGAAATTTCATATCTCACTTCATTAAAAGGGAGTGTTTCCATTTCCTGTGTCTGTGTTACAAATTGCCACAAATCTAGTGACTTAAACCAACACACATTTATGATCTTAGAACAGTTCAGAAGTCAGATTGGCTCAGCTGATTACTCTGCTCTGTGTTTCATAAGACCTACATCAAGATGTCCACCAGCTGAGCACATAGCAGGAGGCTCTCTGAAGAATCAGTTTCCAAACTCGTTTGGGTCATTGGCAGAATATACTACCTTTCAGATGTAGTACTGAGGTTGCTGTTTCCTTATTGGCTGTCAGTGGGAACCAGAAACTACTTTCACCTCCTAAAAAACTATCATTGCTCTTGTGTATTGTGTTATACTTCTCAGAGCCAGCAATGGCCTGTTGCACATTTTGTATCTCTCTGACTACCCCATCACTTGTATCTCCCTTTCTACAGTTTGCAAAAGTTCTCTGCGGTTAAGGGCTCCTGTGATTCAACTGGGCCCACTCATATGATCCAGGGTAACTGTATTTCAAGGTCATAGCCTTAATTTTATCTGCAAAGTCTCATTTGCCAAGTAAAGTGACATGGTCACGAGTTCCAAAAATTATGGCATGGGTGTCTTCAGGGGATGAAGAGAATTATTCTCACAGTAGAAGACTTTTATGTAGTAATTTTACAGAAATAATCTTAAATAGAGGGCTGACTGGCATCCCGGTTATGTATCATGCAAGCTGTGACCATCGGCATGTTTATTTTCACTTATTTTCTTTAAGCCTCAACTTCCATATCTATAAATTCATGAAATTATTGTAAGAATGAATGTCATAATTTATAGTACAATCAAAAGTGAGAGAAAAGGAAAATTATACTTAAAAATAATTTTTAGAACATCTTTAGGTCCAAAATTACTAAAGAGCCATAAAAAATGAAGGCAAACGTTTCCAGTCACTATCCGCATAATTTTTGATAATAAAAAGACAACACAAATTGGTGAGAGAAAAACACTAAAGACATGAATAGATACAAGGGCATAGGTTACAACAGATAATTTTCTCTAGATCAGAATCTAATGACCGATATAAGTATAAAAAAATGTTCAACTTCACAAAAGTAATTAAATAAATGCAAATTAAGATAAAATTTAATTTGTTAAGCTAATGAAATGAAGATTAGAAAGTTGATGTGAAAATTCAGTTATGTTGAAAAGTATATTTATTATTGTCATTTATCTGATAAAATGGACATACAAATGCTTATGATAAATTTGTAACAATCTCATTCTTAAAATGAATTTGACAGCCTTTATAAAAAGCCCACAAATGTCTATACTCTCTCAAGCATAATAAGTGTTCTTCCAGGAATCTTAATGAAATAACCTAACTGTAGCAGCTTTATATGTAAATATATTAATCACAGTGCTATTTATAATAATGAGCTATCACACATTGAGTGTTTAATATGGGCAAGGCTCTACTATAAAACCTTAGATGTTTTGGTAAAGCAGTTAATGCTCATCAAGCACCTCATGTGCTTCCCTTATTTTCTAGCCCTCGCTCTATTTAAGTTGGGGCCATGTGACTGCTTTTGGTTAGTAGGTTGTAAAAGGGTCTGATGTTTCTGGACTGAAGAAGCTATGAACCTAAGTACTTCGTTCACTCTCTTTGTCCTTTAAGAGGAACTTGGAAGCCATCTGAACACATGATTTGTGATAACATAAAACATTACAAAATGAAGATAGTCTGGTTTCCTGCTTTCCTAATAACAGAAGAGATTTCTAGTGATATATATCAGATTTGATATGGAGAAATACATTTTTCTTATGCCACGCCACCGTGATTTGAGTTGATATGTTATTCTAGCATAATCTTGCCAAGCCAATATAGCTCATTAACTCATAGAGTTCATTAGAAAACCCTAAGAAGTAGATAGGGTCATTTCTTCATGTTATCTTTTAGGAAATTAAAATATAGTATGGTTATAAAGAAATGATCAATGTCACCCAAACAGTGGAAAAATTATTTTCGAGGAATTAGCTTTTAAAAACAGTCTGTTTAACCACTATCATTGAAAACAATTCAGGTTCAGTAGATAAAGGAATCAATACATAATTGATGTCCGTTACATATGGTAGAATCTCATGCAACCATTACAATAATGTCTCTAATTTGCTTTCGATAAACTTTGAAAAAGAAATAGAGCTAACAATCTAATTTAATTGAAAAGACAGATGAAAACTATATGAAAACTTCGTAAACTATGACTAAAAATAAAGTTCTAGGTGTAGTGAAAAAACATGCTAATATAAACTGAAATTCCTCCTGCTGCAAATACCTGGAAAATAACTTTATTCTGAATGTATAACTGAGCTTTTAAGAAGAGAAAATTGTCAATGCCCGGAAATAAAGAGGGTATTGTTCATCGGCAAAGTGAGGCCATAAGCAGGTGCGATCACTGCCAGTAAATATGATTAGTCACCAAGAACCTTCATGTTAATGCTGACACAGAAGTGAGGAGGACATGGGTCTCCAAGTTGGAGAGTAAGAACTGAGAGATGCTTCCAGAGCCAGGAATCTTAAAGGAGTAAAACTTATTGGACCAATAAAAAAAGAATACTCATTTTTTGGCACAGAGGAGAGAAAAATCTGTCTTTGCGTCGAATGTGACCCACAAAATAAGTTTCTCCTAAATATATGAAAGCTTAAATTTTTGCTTCACATGGAGACTGGTTAAAAATGTGTACGTTATTTGTGTGTTGAAAAATATCAAAGTGCAAAAGTTACGCAATGTAAAACAGGTTGATGAAACTCCTGTAACTATAAAGAAGCAAAGGCAAACAGCTTTGGTAGGATGCTCCCACAGAACAGGAGAAGAGGGGTTTCAAAGGAAAAAAACTACAATAGCAACTGTATTATGCAAATTTCAGCTACACACAAAAAGTTACAAATCACATGCAATAATAAACTTCCACAAGCAAGAATCAACAGACATAATAAGCAAAAAGATCAGATCAATAAGCACTTATAATACCAGTATATTTTATTTTTTATAAAATTTAAGAAAACACTTAAAAAAAGCAGGCACCATCAAAAATGAAACAAATTGCGCAAATAAAATAAAAGTCATTGAAGCAAAAAGAAAACTCCAATTAGCTAAATAGCAGAAGAGACACATTTAATGAGAGAATTAGTGAATTTATAGATAGAAGGAAGAATCTAGCATGATTGGAATATGTAGAGAAGAGGAAAATGGTTCAATATATGCTTTACTGTATTTCCTGACAGAAAGACAACATACTTGGAAAAAAAACCCTATAAAATAATGGCTGATGTTTGTCTGCAATGATAAAATAAATAATTTATCTATTCAACAAGCTCGATATATCTTTAGCAAGAAAAAATGCATAAACATCAACAGAAAATATAGTAGCATTACAAAATACCAAAGAAAAAACTAAAAGTTAAAAGAAGTGTAATTGCACTGACAACAGACTTCTTAATAAGACATTCTGAGAAAAATCTGGGCTAAACCATCTTTTAACATAGAATTTTATAAACCCATCTAGACTAAAATTCAAGTGAAAGGCTTAAAGAAGAAAAAAAACAAAAAATAGCAGAGAATTTGCCATTAGCAGAGCCTCATCACAGAATGGCTATTTAATGTATTTTAGAATACAGAAATAGAAAATATTGAATTTAAGAAGCAATGTTTATTAAAAAAAAAAGTGATACATTTGAGGGCAGATCTAATAAGCAAAGGCTATATAAACACCCCCTCCATATTAATGTTGACTCACTTAGGGGTGCATAAAATAAGATGATAATAAAGTACTATAGAAAAGTAACATATAAGAAATAGGGACAGGATAATAGATGTTTGAGCTTACAAAAGCCTTTGCAGAATTTTAAGGAGGATAGAGATATTATCAGCTATGTATTTTGTTATCAAGCCAGTTATCATTTAGGGACAGGATATTGAACAGTACAACAGAGAGCAGAGCATGTGCTGCAAGCATTTGCCATGGCAAACAGAAACGTTTCCTGTGGGTAAATTCACTGGTGCACAAAGTTTCTAGCTTGGTTTATTCATGGCTTCCCCATAGGAAGGTACTGAGGCAGTTGCTGTCCCCAGACATTCCCTCTAACCCAACAGGAGAAGGACTCATCATGAGTGGGCATAGTGTCCGTCAGAGAGAGCACTGCTAATGGCAGAAGAAAGTGTCCTGTGACCTTCCCATAACACTCTGCCATGACAGAGGGCCCTTCTAGTTAAAGAAACAGCACACAACTCTGTATAAGTAAACTATTTTTATGTCTTTATCCCTCATGCTTTCTTTGAGCACCCTTATTTGAAGGAATCAGTAGATAAAAAAGAAAGCAAGAAGTTGAGAAAGGGCCGCCAAGTAATAAACCTGCCCTCCCATTGCAGGTACCTGAGACAGGTGAGTGGAGAATGATTGAGTTTGACATGAGATCAGGTTTTAATTTAGAGTGGCTGAAAATTTAACACTTGAGAGTGAATAGTAGCTCTCTAAAAGACATAATTGAAATTCATAAGAAAATTATGGGTTCTTAATCTAAGTTGAGAGAGGCAGTTGTTACACGACATGTTTGAAGAATCAATGGGAGAAACTTTCATTAATGTGCACAAAGAGACATTTCAGGGGTCTGGATTCTCTATAAAATAGAAGACTTTAAGATTTAAAATGTGTGCAAATTAGAGCTAATGTTTAATGTTGAAATTTTAAAATAATATTTAGGAAATTAATCAGGTTGCAAAAGAGTGCATGTGGAATGATATTAATATAAAAGCTTATATACAAAAATGTACTTACATACACACACATATAAAACCTTAAGTAATTCTTGGTAATGTGGAAAATATATTACTATATCTAACATAATATGAACTCTAAAATTTAATTACTTATATTTTTTTCAGGATATTGTTAATATCCAAAAAAGTAATAATAATGTAATATGCACACTTTTACCATATAAAGTATACTAGAGTTCTTGATAATAGCTTAAGTATAGTTCTGTCTAATGCTATTAGAAAATTTCTTAATTCTGTCTACAATATAAGAAGGGTTTTGCAGTCTAATACATTTTTACATTTTTAATAACAGAGCAGTGCATCCATCTAGGGCCCATTTCTTTATGCATAAAAGAAGATGGCAATCGTCATATGCCATTAATTTAAGTATTTATCAATGAAGTGAATGTAATTTTCCTAAAGCATTACTTATTTACCCTTAACTTTTTAAAATCAGTGTCATATATATTTATAATCTTATTATCCAATGGAACTTGTTGATAATAAAACCCACTCATACAAATCACATAAGATCCAAAAGGTGTTTTAAGTGCTATGTTCTTGAGCTAAATTATCAAACTTGATACCTTTCTGAGTCTAATA
Organism: Rousettus aegyptiacus; assembly: GCF_014176215.1. NCBI lineage: Eukaryota > Metazoa > Chordata > Mammalia > Chiroptera > Pteropodidae > Rousettus > Rousettus aegyptiacus. Next base: position 32,546,335 of record NW_023416286.1, read on the forward strand.
CATTCAGAAGTTAAAGTTATCAAAGTTTTTAGATGATAATTTATTTTACTTCCATATTATAGAGATTGGTTTTTATTATTACTTTCAACTATAAAATGAACTTTAATCATTGAGGTAGCTTAATACATAAAATAGTGTCCTTTGTATTTTAATAGTAACATGGATTCATAAATATTTAAAATTTAAAGAGAATGAAAAATAGGATCCAATTATCTTATGTACAGTTGAAGCAAATCAAAAAGGGAAGTTGATAAAATTACCACAGAAAATTAACGAGTGTTTTTTTTTCTCATAAATCTTAGTCCTTATTACTTGCACTGATGATGTATCTGTAGGAAGTAAAAATTCTGGAAGCCAACATAGATAATATAATTTTATGATAGGGTTGGGTGATTGCCTTTGTCTGAGGTCAAGCTTTCCTAAAAATCTGAAAACCAGAAATTCCGAAGGCCATAAATTTCAAGATTCATTTACTTCTGACAATATACCACCTCTTGATTCAAAGAAAGAAAAAATATATATATATTTAAGAGCTAAGGAATAAAGCTCAATAGAGTATTTAACTTTATATAGCTATTTAAAGTGAAAATTTTATGACCTGAGGGCAAGATAGTAAAAAATATGTTAATTTTTCTTTACCACGGACTTGGAGCTTTAAATGAAAATTGAAAGTGATCATAAAATGTTCTATTGTTTTCATACTTTCCAAAGCACTAAAGAAACAAAATATTGTTGATAATGTATGAATTCAACTGTGAACTTCATTTGGCTGATTGCGAAGAAAACTGTACATAAACATTAAGGTGATATTCATAGGATTGAAATAAATCTTTTGAAAGAAATACAACCCAGGAAATAGATCACTTTCTTATTTTTATTAAAATTATAAATTTGATTAATGTTTCAATAAATTGGTAGGTTCCTATATTATTTTGTATTGGTACTGATTGATTTCTACCTAAATATTTATGGTGGAAGCTCCTACCTGCAGATATTGGGAAGGAATAGTTTGATTATAAGTGATGTTATAAGAATATATGTGAAAAAATTCAGGTTTCCTACATAGAATTATTCAAAACAAATGTGAGTAATTTTATTCCTATGGATTGAATGCTTGATAAAATTGGCCTAATATTTAATTCCAGTCATTCAATTTGGTCTGAGACAAAATTTGAGAAATATGATCTCTTCTTTTTTCACTTTTTTTTTTATGTTCTTCTGTTATTCCTTTAGCCTAATGCTTTTTTTTACAAAGATAAAATTGTAAGAAGACTGGTACAGAGAAAACGATCAATCTCATTCTGAGTCAAAATACCATAAAGTTTTGTGTGTATTTTACTCTAAAATTCGATTTCTAAAAAAATAGTACAAGGACATAATCATGAAAGTAGCTAAGATTTTGTTTCCAAGTTTTTATTTTATATTTTCATTTAGGGAATTGTCAATAATCAATATGGAATTATTTAAATAAATTGTAGTATATTCATAGAATGGAATTCAATGGCTTTGCATCCATTAAAAATATCATAGAAGAATACCTACCAGCATGGAATAATATAATGATTTTGTTTAAACTAATAATAATTAAAATTATTATGTATAACAAGGATGTCCTTCAATAGGTAAATGGATACACAAACATCAGTGCTATGGAACACTATTCAGCAGTAAAAGAAACAAACCATTGATTCATACAGCAAGAATGAATCTTAAACATATTTTGCTAAGTGAAGGAAAGCAACTCAAGAGGTTATGTATCATGTAATTTCATTTATATAACAATTTGAAAAAGGCTGGAAATGTGCTTCTGTGGTGGCACTTGCCACGTAAAGAACATGCTCAGTCATTAGTTCTAGGAGGATGCAATCATACAAAGAACACTTTTGTCTCTTTTTAACTTGGATCCAAGTTCTGCTTTGTCCAGTGCTCATTTGAACCCCAAATACCCGCAGATGTAAATCTAAGAAAAAAATGCTCGTGTGACATTGACATGACATGAATGACATTAAGATTTGTGGTTGTTTTGTTATAGAACATTATTGCATTATTATGATAATATCAAAATGATAAAATTTGACTAGCTATAAAATATGGTTAATTATCAAAACAAAGGGTATTAAAACAAATCAAAATGAAAATATATTTGTAGCAAATAAATAATGAAATTTTATCTGCAATATACAAAGACTGTCTATGTGTGGAATATAATTATTAAAATCATCAAAATGGACAAAGATTATAAACTGTTCATGAAAAAGAGATGTCAAATGTGAATATTTTTGGCACTTCAAAGGTAAATTTAGACAATAAGAAGAAACCATTTATAAAATATATGACTATTTTTTTTTTGAAGAATAAGGCTGTTAGGAATATGAATGAATGCAACAATCTTCAATAATGCTTGATAATATGGATGATATTTCAGACCCAGTAATGGCTCTTCAAGCAATAAATCTGAAGTACAGGTTCATCTATAAAGAAAAGTATTACATTTGTATATATAGTACAAATAGTCATTTGTATATATAGTACAAATTTTATATAAATTTATATAAATTTAGACTGTTTATACAAAATTTCTATAAATATACACATTTTGACATAAAAACACTACAAGTAAATGTTCAATATACATTTCTTATAGGAACAGCAACAAAAATATACGTCCAAATATAGTAACTGGCTATTAACAAATGCTACATCTATGTACCTACTAAATAATTAGTTAAAATTTTATATATACACATATATGAAATACATATGAAGTTCTAAGATAGAATATAAATTTGATTGAAAAAAAGGTTGTAAATATACACATATATACATACAAATATATTTACATTTAATATGAGTATATATATTTTAAATGACTTGCATTTTTTTAAATATCAACTATTTTTAAAAGATATCTATACACATACTAAAATGAATTGTGTCAGAATGTAAAAAAATTCTGGTCACTAATTATCAAACTTTGTATTGTATGATCTTAAAAAATACTGAAGATCCCAACAAATTTTTATTTAGGTTGTGCATAATTGCTCATATTTATTGTATTATAACTTTAAACTGATAATTTTTCAAACCAAGAATACAGACACACTTTTCATGATCTTTCAGAGCAGTGATATATATGTATCAGAGTGCTTATGAAAAAAAATGCGTGCGAACAAGACAAATATGTTTTTATTATTATCGTGAAAACAGTTTTGATCTAACTCACCCCCTGACAGGATCTTGGAGACTCCTCCCAGGCATTCTGGGACTACTCTTTGTGTATTGACGGCTTACATAGTATCATTAGTGTGAATTAAATTTTAATTCATATATTTTTAAGAATAATTTTACATTTTAATCATATGTGTGTTATTCAAAATCAGAAAAATTGAACTTATTAAAATTACAAAAATGTCACTAGAGAAACAGACTGTAGTCTTTCCTTTTTCGTACATTCTGCATATGATGCCAGAAAGCCTTTTTCTTATGTCATTATTCCTTCTCCTCCCTTTTGTCCTTCCTTTCTCTCTCCTGCTCTTTGACTCTCTAACCTTTTCTTTTATTTTTATACAAACTAAACTGAGTATCACAAACTATATTTTTTGTATCAATAGAACCTCATAATTCATAGAAAAATAACAAGTAAATCCTGTGATTGTGTGAACTGCAACTCCCACACTAGGTGACCCAGAGTTGGATATTTTCCATACATCTTCTAGATTAATTAGAGCCTTATCTTTCCACATATTTTCTCAATCTTTAAATGCCTTTTCAAGACCTCCACTGTGAAGAATTCTCTAAGATTTCTAGCATACAAAGCTCTTCCCCTTCCAACATCATTGTGAGATCTTCATCATTGCATTTGCATTTTTCTTTACTCAAATACATTTAAAGAAATTAAAGGCAAGTAGTGTGTATTCGAGTTGATTATATTTCTCAGAGTGTCATGCATCTTTCTCAGTATTTACTTGATATTCACTAAAGAACTGTTGGCTTATCCATTGCTTTTGTGGCTGATATTTAGGGGGGAAAAGATTCATACATTGGTAAATAAAACTCAAATTTCTTACCATATTGACTGGCAAGAAATAAAAACATTTATTGTCTTTACAATGGAAATAAGAAAGTGTCTTGAATAAAACTCTTATTAGGATATAAAGTGCAAAATAGTGTTAGCATAGATACAGTCTAAACAGTTATTTAAATGTGATTTTTACTAAGAAGGATGTTTATAAATTATAATATATAAGAAGACATATGTAGAATTTAAAAATTGAGCCTAGAAATGTCTTCAGCAGTTACCTTTCTTCCTTGTCAAGTGCATAAATTATTTTTATAATTTTAAAAGTGTTGTAGTGGTTGCTTATAATGAGGATAGTTTCATCCACTGATTTCTTTCAGAAATATGTTATTAAGATACTTTCATGTAACTACCAAACCAATGTTGTTATAAGGACCAGAATAATTTTTTTTAATTTAAAATATTGTCATTTCTTTATAAAAACTATATGTTTCATTGTATAATTTAAAAAAATGTAGTAAACCATTTAAATGTAAGAATAGTAAGTTTCATCTGTAATGTGCTTGTGGGCATTACTACTATGAAATCGTATTGCATTCATTTACATATGTGTAAATGTATCTACATGTCTCTATTTCTATCTGCTCTACCTATATATAATTACTTGTGTGTGTGTGTGTGTGTGTATAATTACACCCTCCTACTCCCATCCCAATGACTTGTAGCAAAGAATGTGAAAATGCTTTGACAGTCATGATATACACTGTCATTACAATTCTATTTCTATATAACTACACATATATGTGTGTTTGTATTTTGTACATGTATACACATTCATATTTGTGTATATAAATATATATCTACATATAAGTACATATATGTGTGTGAGAGAGACAGAAAGTTGTATATATAATTTGAATGTTTTTTACATACCGTCTTCAATATAACATAACAAACTTTACAATTTGGCAAATGAAATTACAGATTTTCCTTGTGATAATTTGATTTCCTATTTTTATTCTACTTGGACACTCAATTTTTTACTTGGCCATTAATAATTTTTCCTCATTCCTTTGTGAACTTTTCAGTCATTACTTTTGCAATTTTATTGATAAGGGCATTTATTGGAATTTTTATTGAATAGTACAGGCTGTATTTTGCACCAGCCAGTGGTAATGAGGTTGAATCGACAAACAACTCACATCTACAATATTTCTTCTATGTTTCTGCAAGAATTTTGCTGTAATATAAATCACTGGATCAAAACATGTGAATATACTTAATTTGACTAAGTGGTGCCATATGCACTCTATTTGTAAAAGAGATTTCTCTCGTGTATATGTCTGTATGTAGGTAGAGGTAGAAGTATGTATGTCTGTGTGCAATCTTATAAATTTCAACACCAGTTTGTGATAAAATTTTATTGTTTATTGTGTTCTAGATTAGCTGATATAGTATATTTTAAAAATCTTAGATAAAATGATCTCTAATTTCAGGAAATACAACTTATTTTTGCAAAAATCTTTAGTTTCTTTGAAACGGTGAAATGTAGGCCACGACAATATGTTACAAATTTGACATAAAAATTGTCCTATATCTATAATTATCTGTCTCTCCATTCATATTCTAAAATGTGTTTGAATTTTTATTAGTTTTAATTAAAATTTTTTATGTTTTTGTTTAGGAATTATTTATTTTTTCAACATTTTCGATTTTGTTTATTTCTATTGTAATTTTGATAAATTCCTTTTGCCTGTTCTATTTTGTTTAATCTGCTTTATTAACAACTTTAGAATAGGTTAGCTCATCTATTTTCATAATTTCATGTTAAAGGCCATTATTTTACAATTAATTTATCAAATATATTTATAAAATTAAAAGTTAAAACATATTTTATTTTATTAATTTTATGAATATTTTTATTATTTAATTTTTTCTCTCAGGGTAATATTAAACTATTTACTATAATTATATACATATTCACCTAGAAGAGTCCTGGTTTATTGCTATTTTCCTAGGTATTATTATTAATAATGACATTTTTATTTTCAAAATATCAAATTTGATTACATGTGTATATAATTTCCATTAACCTGTTGTGTTGTGTTTAACATTTGCTTTACATATAAGATGCCATATTATGAAACAATAATAATAGATAAAAATAGCTAAATTTTGCAAACTAACCATATGCTAGACATTTTTCCATTCATTTTCTATGTTTGAAATAATTTAATTCTCAAAGCCACCCTATGAGGGAATATTAGCCTCATTATACAGATAACAAAAGTGAGGCATGGAGAATTAAATAACTTGCCTTTAGTTAAAAAGATAATAATTAGCATGTTTTATCATTTAATTATTTATTTTATAATCATTATGTTGTTAATTTTATCATGATTTGAGAGATTTTTGTTTTTTTAACTGATTAGATTAAATGATTATATGAATACTTAAAATATGTTTACTTTTGTTTCACAAAATGACAATGTTTTGTTTCAAAAAATGGAAACTCTAATAAAGAATTTCATTCTCAACTGCACCATCTAAGTGCTGAAAAATCTTAAGTTAAAGTAGAGAATCATCTTCTCAAGTGGGCTCGAAAAATTCTGATGATATTAGTTTCATTCAAAAACTTTATGTCAAAATTCAGAAAAGAAACAAGGTAACTAAATCATAAGAGACAGGAAGAACGATTATCAGCAAAATCTTATCTGCAAAGACTTTAGATACTAGAGTTATTCATAAATATAAAATAGTTATGCTTAATATTTTAAATATTTTAACTTTTTATTTCAAAATATATTTAGACTCAGGAAATTGAAAACATAATGAAGAGAGTACTCATATGCCTTTCACCCAATGATAAAACTTTAAATAACCACAGTACACCATCAAATGGAGGAAACTGATATAGGTACAATATGTAAACTAAGTTACAGATCGCATTCAGATTTTACCAATTTTTAAATGCACTCATGTTTTGATGTATAGATATGTGTAGCAACCACCACAATCAAGCTAGAGTGTCCTATCTCCCCAAAGAAAGTTCCTCATTCTATCCCTTTATAGGTACACCCTCTTTCATCTCAACTCTGGCACTCATGGATCTCTTCTTATGCACTATAATTTTGTCATTCTGAAAATGTTATATCAATGGAATTATAAATATGTAACCTTTTGAAATTAGTTTTTTTTTTTTTCCAATCAAAATAATGATGTTGAAATACATGCAAGTCGAATGTACCAACAGCGTGTTACTTTTTAATGTTGAGTAGCATTCATGGAGTGAATGAACCACAGATTGTTTATTCATTCACCTACTGAAAGACATCTAAGCTGTTTTCATTTTTTGTTTTCTAAAGTTAAAACCGCTATGAACATATGTATACAGGTTTCAGTGTCAGCATATGTTTTCATTTCTCTAGAATAAATATACGGGATTCTGATTGTTGATTCATATCGGAAATATATGTTTAGGTTTTATTGAAACTGTTGAACTATTTACAGAATAACTATATTATTTATATTCTCAACAATGTGTGAAAGATCCAGTTGCCCCTCATCTTCACCAGCATTTAAAACTGTCAATATTATTCCAGCTGTTCCAGGAGTGTAGTAATATCTCACATAACTCTCTCATATATCCCTAATGGTTAATGATGTTGAGCATATTTTCTGTGCTTCTTTGTCGTCATAGATACTCTACCTGCCTCTTCCAGTCTGTTGCGCCTTTGCTAATTGTATTGTTGTTTTCTTGCTGTTTTATCTCAAGAGTTTTTCAAGTTCCAAGTCATTTGTCAGATGTATAACTTGCAAATATTCTATCCGATCTCACCTGATTGTATCTCCATTTTCAAATATCTTTCAGTAAAAGAGTAGCAAGTATATTAATAGTCATTTAGAAGCTCTAGATAAAACCAATTAGGGTATGTTTTTCGAGAATTAAGAAAGAATTATTTTATGTGACTGACAGATGAATAATTTTGCGTATCAATTGAATTCTAATTTGTTGCTTTTAACAAATGTGAAGAAAGTTTTGATCATTTAGATACATATCACTAAGATAATTCTAATTTTCGATAGACACTAAATTTTGTCTCATAACTTAGAAACACTTTAAAGTTTAGTAATATTATCCTTTTGGATACATGGTCATCTCATCATTTTCATTATAAAAGTATAGTATAGGAATAGAATTAATGCTGAACCCAGTCTAATTCTAGCACCAAGTAATCTCATTCATAAATACATAAATTATTTCATAAAAAGTTATATGTAGGTAGATATATTATTAAGAGATAGTCTCAATATATAAGTTATATCTTGATGCTCAAGATTTTTTAAAATTTGTAATACATTTTATTATTTTGACCAATTCTGTACTAAAATAAAATCTTAACTCATCCTAAAAAAATTTGCTTCATACTAATGGGTTTATGAACATATAACTTAAAAATAGATACCAACATGCATATACAGTTTTATAGATTACATTAAATGATGTCTAATAGAAGATTTCCAACTTAAAATTTATAGTATATTAGGGCAATAAACTATGAGAAATGTGTAATTAACTTATGAGGTAAGAAGAAAAGATGACATAATCAAAATTTTGACTGTTAAAGATGAGTTTATTTAGGTTTTTTTATTCATAGATAAATGTGAGTTATCAAATTGCTTTACTATTTAGATCTGTGGGTCCATTTCAAAGAGAAATGTGACAATTTTACTTTAAATATAAAAATTTATAACAATATAATGGAGATTATATTTTTTACCTATTTTGAGCCCATTAAAAATCGTATATAAAAATGTAGATGCTATCATAAAATATGTGGCCATTTATCAATGGTAAGAACTGTTTATTAATTATTTTCTTCCTAGCACAAACAGAATCTCAGGCACAGGGAAGTTACAGTATTCCACAACTGATGAAGTGAATATTAGTAATTGAATAACTATTTTAACCACTTAGGTTTTTTGATATCTCACTGCATTTATGAATTTCCCCTTGGCAAAATCTTTTTGCCTCTGAGATAGCATGTTAATAATACTAACATAGTCTGCAAAGTATACCCAGAAAAATAGAAACAGGCACAATATTTTAAAAAGCACATGTGATGCTGTTGAGAAAAATCGAGATGTATGGAATTATAGAAAAGGCATATAAAATAATTTTTAAAATAAAGTAATATAAAATAACATTATGATATGTTCTTCAGTTTTTTAATGTTCTTTGAAGCAAATATCTCAGTGTATGTGAATAATATGCCGAGACACCTCTTTCTGATTCAAAGTTTCTTTCTTGAACTTCCCTCCTTGAAATTTCTAAAAGTAGTTTATGTCTGTGTATTATTATTGGTAAAATAAAGAAATTCTTTGAATATTTCCTATACCTAAAGGAATAGCTACTTATATTCATATATTTCAAAGTATTTTAAATAATTGCACAATTATATACTTAAATTTAGTGTTGTATTTAATGGATGCTATATTTATGCCATTGAATTTGGAAAATAAATTGCAGATATCTAATATTTATATTTTGATATTTAATATAATTTGATTAGTTCAACTTTCTAGTTTTTAGAACTATAAATAAAACTAAAAGTTTCATTATTTAAGAAAATGCATGATATATTTTACCACACTACTTTAATTGTAACTTAAACTTCAGTTTTGCTAGGCTACATTATCCCCATATGCACCTTCATGGAAAAAATGATTCGAATATTTTTGTATAATAAAGTTTCATATAGATTCTATCATCAGGATAAGACATGGTTCATGGAACATTTCAAGATGAATAGAAGCCACAAAAATTATATATTTTCAAAGTAAATCATAAATGCAATGCACTCAAATTAAAATTGGAGAAAATAGTCTATCAATCTACATTGATTTAAGGAAACAGAAGCTTAAAATTGCAGCTTCTTGGTGTATTACAACTTATTTTATTTTACACCTTCAGAGAAAATTAACTGCTCTTAATGAACCCATAGAACAACTAAGGAAGCACAATATATTGCTTTGTACACTAGCAAATTTATTCTTAATTTTCCAAAATATATCGATACTTTGATTGTCCTAGAAGATATTAAGCTACGACCCATTCAAAGCTTTTCTAAAGAAAAATATAAAACAAACAAAAGACAAGCAAACGAACACCAGAGAAATTGCATTATTAAATGAGAAGAATAAGGATTGTGTTTATTCACTTCACTCCCTATTCTAGAGGAGACAAGTGGTTTGTTTCTGTCCTTGGAGAAAGCTCTTGGTATGAGCTTTGAAATGTCAAGTATAATTAAGACAAAGTGTTTTTTCAGCTCAACAAAAGAAATATATCTTTCAAAATAACTGTCTCTTCAAGTTAGAGAACACAGTCTATCTCAGTGAAACGGTTCCCAGTGTTAAATCAGTTGTCGACTTCAACATGTCTCCGACTTGGTATACTATTTAGTTGGGTGCCCAATCACTGCCCAGTATGGCTGGTATGACAAATGGGTACAATCACAGCACATTTATAAAGTGTGACTATTCAAACAAAGAGAACCCAGATACCAACTGTCATAAAATGTAAACAATACAAATTTGTGACAGAATCAACTTAAGTTAAAATAGTGAATGACTGCGGAGTTGGGACAAATGTGTAAGAAAAAAAGTAGACTAAACACAGCTTACCATTTCAGTGAAACTTATTTAGTTGTCATTGCTACACACTATATTTTAGACATGTTAGAACTTATTTCTTCAAAGAACACGCATGCAGCACATTTATGTAGAAAATATCCAATTCTTTGTGATTTTATAGTTGGCTTCTCAAAACAGCATGTATATTAATGTAACACAAAAATATATGTAAACCATAATGTCAGAGATTTTTCAAGGAATATGCTTACCCTTAGTGCCTGCCTGGATACAAATATGACAGAAATAGGTACAGAAATAATATGCCAAGCATGCTAATGATTTGGGAGAAAGATGTTTTACCAAAAATGCAATGTGTTGTTAATTTGATCACCTTCTTGACAGGGGAATGTATGAACTTCTTCTTTGATACTCCTCCCCGCAAAAAGTCAGTAGGCTTCTTGCAATTATTTTGAACTTTTTAGAGAACTGTAAGGCATAAAAATAATCGTAAAAAGCAGTAAAGAGAGAGGGACTTCTCAATTTTTAAAAGAGAAACTGACCCTCAGAGAGGTCATACCTCCCCTCCTCCACCTGTTAGGTAACTCATCATTCTCAAGTCTACTCACAGTAAATGACTTCAGGACCAGGGATAGATATAAGGCACTCACATTGTAACTGACTCATTTGTTAATCATTGATGTAGCTGTACTCTATGCCAAAGAACATGCTTGTTGTTTTGTCCCATTTCATCTTCATAACTAACACTATTATGAAGTGTTTTTGCAGATAGTAAAATTGAGGCGTATAGAATAAACCTAGTGTTTAGACTGTATCTCAAGTCTGTGCAACTTGAAAGCCCGTGTGTTTAAAACTACTTTCTACTCCCTTCTTAAAGGAAAGCTGTTTATGACTATTCCACATTAATGCCTATTGTTCTAAAAACATGTTTTGCCAGTGTATTAATAAAAACTTTCTACCTGCCTTCAAAACATATTTATAAGTACAGATTATTAAAACAGGGTTAAATTTTCCAATATAAATAGTATGCTGAACCTATAAATGAAAAAAAAAAAGAGAATCGACTAAAATTAATAGAATATTTCAAAAGTAATATAACTGGTAAATATTAAGATATGCCCAGTAATTATTTGATTATGTGTGGTCCATATTTCCTTGGCCTGTCACATGATTATAATTTCATAAGATAAGAACCATGTGAAGAGTTTAGATCCTGATTAAAATTCTATGTGTGATTTTTATGGTCTGACCATAAGCCATTTATTTACCTGACAGGCTTCATGGAGGAAGCTGTGTTTCCCACACCAGACACTGCACAATGCACAGCAGTGTGGAGGAGGGTGCAATATACTCAGGGCCCTATGGCGAGTGATGCTGTTCCACATATTTAGATTCCCAGTCCTGATGCCTTCATTCCTAGGTCTCTTAACCTAAGGCATTGGGTAGATGTCTTCAGGCCTCTGTGCTGAGACCTCTGTATGGAAAGGAGAGGAAATCCTTAAAGACACTTTTCCCCACTCTAACTCAATACCCAGTACTTTTCTACTCCTAGTCTTTCTCTCTCGTGTTCTCCTCTACCTCAGGGTTGATAAAACTGCCTTTGGTTCCGGGCTCCCTCAGCAGTAAGAGGAACCCTATATCTGTGCTTATCCACCTGACCCTCTACTCATGTGCCCTGCCATTGAGAAAATTCAGCATGGGGAGTCAGACTCCAGTTTTACTGCCCTCTTGATTATCCGAAGGCTTAACTTTCATTTTTGGCTTATTGCTTTAATGGGCTACTCCAACACCTGACAGATCAACTCTGCTCTCCCTGCTCAGCTGAGCTCCTGACACCACAGAATAAAGAGTCGGAGTCCATTTTTCAATGTTTGACAGCTTTTAGGCCTCACTCTTTTCCCTCTTCCGCCTCATATCTGGTAAAGCTGATGAGAAGCCCAGATGTTCACTCATTTGGTGGCAGGGGAGATGCAAAGCACACAAACCTCTCTGTGTGTTCAGCAACTGTCACCTCAGCCCTATCCTCTAACCACAATTAAATCTCTTTCCTTGCTCTTTCAAGTCATTTTAGGACTTTTTAGGAAAAAGTTGCCATGTTTTCTCCAGAAGTTCTCATTATATAAGTGTTAGAATTTTCCATATTGTTTTGATGTGTGTGTGTGTGTGTGTGTGTGTCTATGAAAAGACATCAGAGAAAGGACCATGTTAGGACTCAAAGAGCAGCCAGCCAGCTGAAAGGCAAGAGGAAAGATTTCATCAGAAATCAAGCTTGTTGGCACCTTGATCTCTATCTTCCATCATCAGAACTGAGAGAAAATACATGTCTAGTTTTAAAGCCACTAAGTCTGTGATGTTTTTCCTGTGACAGCCCAAGCAGACTAATACAGATGTGATTGGTTTAAGAAGTGAGGGGACAGGAGTTTGTTAAGAACCATGTACCAAAGAAAAGTCAGGTATTAAGAATTAAAATATCCATTTGCTTCAGGAAGATGGACTTACTGTATAACTTAGGTAGAATCAGTTATAGGGCATGGGTTAGAAGTGGAAGTCAAATTAGAATGAGATGAAGAGTGAATGGAAGGTTTAATTTATGACAAAAAGAGAAGACACAATGCATGCAGAAATAAGGTTTGAGGTAATGGGAGAAAGAGTTGATGGAAAGTTTCTATTAATGTTATTGAGATGAGCATATTTAAATTAGCCCCATGGAAAGAAACGATTGGTTTCTTCAACATTCTTCCTTCTAGGAAATGGAACTCATTTCTGGAGGTATAGCAACCATCTTTTGATCATGAAGACAAAAGACAAATTAAGAAATGGTAGATCAAAAATCAAGAACCTGGTTTCACCGTGAGATCATTGAACAAGTGCACAGATTTGGAATGCCAACATTTAGACTTCTCAGTAAATGAGATAGATGAACCATATTTGAATAAGTAGAGAGAACACCTACTCTAACATAAGCATTGCATCCAGTTTAGCAAAGCACTATTAATGAATTTTTTTAAAAAAAATTGGTAAATCTTCACTTTGTGATTCAACTTGTACTGTGGTTCCTTAGTAATGTGTGAGATAGAGATAGGGTAAATCAAATTTTTTCTTCAAGCAAATGGTTAAATTTTCTTGTAAAAGAAAATTTCTTTCCCTCTTGGTCCTTTACAGAAGCAACAAATTAATGTCTTCCTTTAAGGACAGCATGCAGGGCAATTATTGATTTGCAAATATGTATTTGAAGACTAGCAGCTAGGAATATGTAATTCCTTCTGGTCTAAGCAATGCAGGAAATAGTGCCGTTACTCTTGGAAGCCATTTGCTGTGCCAATCAGATGTTCTAGGACTATGTGAGGACTACTAGGCTTCTAGGCAGTAGAGAGTGATAAATGTATGAAATGATGGGGGCACAAAAAAGGGCTGACATTCCCGGTAGAGAGAGAATATAGGTTAGGAGATAGAATGTTTTTCTGTAAAGGACCAGATAGCAAATATTTTAGTATTTGAAAATCAAGAGGCAAGATCACAAACATTATGTAGGTATTTATATAATAAAATAGAAAATATATTTTCACAAAATTATTATTAGCACAATTCAAAATTTAATAATACTAGTTGAATTCAAATTTTTTTTATTGTTATACAGGTCTGGTATAAGAAGAATGAAATCTATTAATGAACACTAACATTTGAACTTTATGTAATTTTAACATGTCACAAAATACTATTCTTTTAATATTTTTTCAACCATTTAACATTATGAAATCATTTTTAGGTCATAGGCTCTACAACTTTGTTATGGTGATTTGTTATTTATTGCATTGTCTAAATCTATCTATATTAATCTATGGAAATGATTATTTAATTTTACACCACATTTTTGGAAGCAGTGGCATCAAAAAGACAAAAGTGCTTGTTTAATCAAAAGTTAAGTAGTGAAACATTGACTTCTTGAAAACCAGAAAACACATATAGAATAAAAAATTTGAAATTAGGATCTAGTTCAAATATTAGTAGCTACTTTAGGAGACTATTTCCCAAGCAAATAATTTAACATTTTGTGTTGTAAAGCATGACCGTTTTTCTAAATTAATTTCACTTTTTTAAACAAATGATTTTTTGTGCATATATAAAAAGTTAACATAGCTCTTGGATCCATTTACAAAAAAAGAACTACACAAACATCAAGTACCGCAGTGTCATCGGATGCTGCAAATTTAAAAAATAATGTTTCCCATAATACCCTTTTTACATCCAATTCATGAAATTAAAGTAAAGCTTTTGGAAGTTTATTCTATCATAGTAAAACATTTGAAAATATTGTGATTGCTCTTATATATCAGTTAACTAGGTATTTCTTTCTATAGTGATATTAAATATAAAAAATAGATTTTATAATAGATTGTATCATGATAAAAATGTTCTTTATAAACAACTTGTGTCCTAAAATGGTATTAAATTATTTTTTGTTATGGCTGTTAAATTATTTTAGTCTTTCATCTAGAAATAATTACAGAGTAACAGAAAGTTGCAAAAAAAAAAAAAATGCACGATGTCCAACGTATCCTTCACCAAGCATTACCCAATGTTAACACTTTACAAAACTATAGAACAATATTGAATTGATATCAACAGTATTAAAATCAGAAAACTGACATTAATACCATCAATTGAGTTTATTTAGATTTCCACATTTATACAGGCATTCATTCGTGTGTATGTGCGTTTGTATGTGTGTCTGTGTGTGAGTGTATAGCTCTATGCATTATCATCACGAGTGGCTTTCTGTAGTCACCATCACAATCGATATATTTACCTGTAACCCTCTGGTTTTCCTTGATAAACACACTCACCCCTCATCCCATTCCTAACCTCTAATAACCTCTAATAACCATTATGATAAGTGCGTAGTGATATCATATTGTAGCTTTAGTTTGAACTTCTCTAATTACTAATGATGTTGAATATACTTGTCATCATATAACTTTTTGATAAAGTGCCTACTTAAGTCTTTTGCTCATTTTTATTGTTGTGTTTTGAGAATTCTTTCGAGTTCAGAGAACTTGTATAGAATATACAAATATTCTCTTGCAGTCCTTCTATTCCTGGGGTGTGGGGAGGAGAGACCCTTACAAATGGAGATTTTCCTTATAAATATGTCTCATACAGAAGGGTAACTTTTACTCAGTTTTCAGAGCTTTTCTTATGTCTACTGTTTCTTAAAAATAATCAACCTAAAATAATCTTATGCCAAAGAGCATATTCTGGGGTGGCAAATTCTGCTTTAATACAAACAGACATTATTTGTCTTATCTAGGCTTAATTTTTACGAAAGAGACTTCTTTAAAGAAGTTAAAGACTCTTTATATATACCTCTACAGTTTCTAATCCTTAATTCAGAGACCAGTGAGTGATCTGTATTCTTCATACAGGTAGCCCCTCTCTAAATCTTTAGCACTTATGCTGTTTTTTTTGTTGTTGTCATTGTTATAGCTCGACAGTGACCCAAAGTCCCCACTGTTCTGCATTCCCTAAAATATTGAACATCCAACAAAATGAGAACAAGGAAGGTTGGAGTGGAAGCTGCTACCATAGTTATAATTAATGCTGAAAGTCATATTTAATTTAAATATTTATATATTTAAAATATATGAAAACTAGGCCATGATTAAAAGGCCGTATCTCTAAATAGGAGTTAATAGTAGCAGACGTAATTCTTTAAAAACTTGACAGGTAGGGAGTGAGCAATTGGGGAGATTGTTTTATGAACCATATAAACGTCTAACCAATGTACTGTATACTTGACACTAATTAAAATAATTAATTTTAAAAAACGATAGGAGGCATGTACCTCAAGCAACTGAAAATTCAGGAATTTGGATCATCCTCCAAGCATGGACTGCAGACAAAACTGTAAATTAATGAATCTTTGAAAAAAATCTTAGCTGGCCAAGGGAAAAAAAATAAAGAAAAAAGAAAACAACAGATGTCATTGCTAAATATAAAGCAGAACCAGATTAAAAAATTTTATTAATACTCAGAAGTATAATCTATTTCCAGAAATTATGTTTCAGTGTTTAAGAGACAATTTCAATTTATTTGTCATTCTTAATGTTATGCTAGAATTTACAGTCTCTAAAATAAGAGCCCCAAGGTCCCACTGAGAAAATCAAGATAAGTTGAAGATTCGGCAAAATTCAATTAAAGTTAACAGAACATAAAGAAAAAAAAATAAAATTAAAGAGAAATAGATAATCTAAGGCAGGACTGCAACAAAATTTAAATCCAATGACAGAATACATTCCCATACTAGAAGCAATAAAAGCCAGACTTTATGCTGTGGAAATTAAATTTCAAAGCGCATTCCTGATGATAGCCTGAGCCGACATGTGCAAGTCCCCCTCTCGATATAAACACAGTGAAACATGTACATGGTTAAGCTTCAGAAAAATGGTAAATTCTGTTTACAAACAAAAACAATGAAATAAATCAAAGCCACTAAGTGAGAGCTGATGCTATCAGTGTGTAATAGGGGTTTTATCTGTTTTTGGACCTGGTGACTGTAGAAGCACATGCAAAACTGGAGATAACAAGTATGGAAGGTGAAACTGGGTTTCCTTGAATCCCAAAGCCTTAAATACAGCCAGTTGTGTAAAAGAGGGCTAGATTTCGCCCCCCCTCCCCCAGATCGGCAGTTTTGGTCTAACCTTTTTGCTAAATTCAATAAAAGAGGTGAAAAATATTCTAAAACATTTCCTTGAAGGGATCCAAGAGCTAACCAGAAAGTGAAGAGCTGTGAAATCAAGGCCCAAGAGAGGTTAACCCACAGATGTGAGCATGGTATTTGTGACCAGCTTTTCCCTAGCACATCTGTTGATTTTAGCAAGCAGCTTAGAGGGAGTAATAGGTAATCTGAAAAGTGTAGTAGATTTACCAAAGTTTGGAAAAAAGTAGAGGAAGTTTAAACAAGAATTGGGCTGTGATGTGCATAGGAGGATAAAAAGAGAAGATAACACAATCGGTGTATAACCTGTTGAGTATGATTTGTGTTTTTAAATTACTCGGGCTATCTATTATTGGTTAATTTATCAGCAAATAAATAAAGAAAAGGGAAAAAAAGAAGAGAGGGAAAAAAGAAATAGATATACTCAATCAGAAGTGTAGCTTCTGAAAAACTAATATATATAAATATGGTCACTTGATAGTATTTTTCAGTTCTTCCTAGATTAAGTGAGCATTATGTTGAAATGGTTTTTGTAATAATTTTAGTATTATAAAACAGGGGGTCTAGTTAGTGTTACTTTTGGTTTACATTCTAGAATCTATTATTTTAATCCCTTAATGTTTAACCTTTATCGAAAAATACACAAATGTGCACAATAGATACAGTACATTGTACAATACCTATTTTTCTTGATAAATTGATATATAGCATGATGCGAGTACATCTCTCTCTCTTTCTCCTCCTCTATACCCATACACATGCGTGCGCGCGCGCGCGCACACACACGCACACACACACACACACACACACACACACACACAAGATTATAGACCTACTGAGCAGATGGCCTTAGGCTTGGAGAGAATTAGATCCAGGGATAATTTTCTAAATTTATTTTAGATTCAAATAGTCTTTAGTATGCACAAATCATTAAACCACCAGGCTCAGCCTGAAGAATTTTTCCTTCAATATTTTATAGGAATGATTTTGATCTATGATTTATCAGTCAACTGACAGCACTAAGGGCAGAGAAGTGTTCTTTTTTTTTTCTTTTTTTCTATTAAGAATAAATTCTTCTGGTAGATAAATTTTTATTTTCATCCTCTTCTGCCCATTGATAGAAAATCTGCTTTGGGATATGTCTGTCAATTTGAGTGACCAGGCACATAGTGGTGTAAAACGTAGGAATTTTTAAGCTGTGAGAAGTACTGCAGTGTTGCAAAATAAATAAAAAATGAATGAATAAAAACTACCAATCACCTTTAATGATTTGTAGGTGCTTTTGAAAGCAAAAAAACATTAAAAAGAAATGCATTTATTTATCTGAAGGCCACCATTAAGTTTTATTTCTATATACAACATGTCAGCTCATGGATAGATTAAGAAACTTGATGAAAATATACAATTATATATATGCATACATATAATAGTGCATATATATGTGGGAGATTTGTAGATCTTATCTTTACAATATTTTGTTTTGTGTCATTTATTTTGTTATATTTTGTGGTTTACTGAAAATCATGTTAGTATATTTTTCATTGTTCAGCTATGTGTGACTGAATATCAAGTAAATTTTTCAGTCAGGTTACATTGGCTTGAAAAGTACAATGGAAAAGAAGCTATGGTTTCATAAGAAGATATATTGTGCTACTATTTATTGCTGCAAACAAGGCTAACTACAAAAAGGCTGGCAGCCTAGGTGACAGCTGCTTGGCTTCAGGTGAATATCAAATAAATTCAGAAATATTTTTCACAGAATAATGTTCTCATCTCTTAAGAAATCATGAATTTCAGAAGCAAATTGGTTTCCTAAAAAGATGCTAGGTTTTCATGGTGGTTCTATTATAATGATGAATTTAAATTAAGATGAAACTCTACCACTGGCGTGCAATGACATAGCAAATAGTAGTTTATCACATCCTTCCCATTAATTAAATAAAGCATTTCAGTGCCTTCCTTCACATGATACATGAATATGGTCTTACTCAAACTATAACATATATACCACTTATTTTTATTTATCAGAATTATGGAGATGTCTCTATATAGCTCACGTGAAAGAAATATCTTTAAAAATATGATACCTTGAGTCCTTAGTCTCCTCCTCCACATAATGATCTTCTTAAAAAAGAGAGATTTTGCTTCTATCCATTACCATACTTTCCTTTTTTTTGAAAAAAATGTGAGCTTTATTGTGTGTTGGCCTCATGGCCTAGCCAGGCAAAGCAAAAGCCTTCAAATGGCTTTAACACACACACACACACACACACACACACACACGCACGCACACACACACAAACACGTAGTAAAATTTGATTAAGATCAGAGCACACTCATTATCATTCACAATGTGACCACTGGAAGATCCCGAGTAAAGTGTTCACGGGACCTATCTGTATTATTTCTTTTTTAATTAAATGTATTGGGGTAACATTGCTTAAGAAAATTATGTAGGTTTCAAGGGTACAACTCAATAATACGTAATATGTACATTGCACCGTGTGTTCACCACCCAAACCTCTTTCTGTCACCATACATTTCACTCCCTCTACTCTTATCAACTGCCTCCCCATCCTCTCCCTCTGGTAACCACCATATTGTTATCCGTGTCCATGCATGTCAGATTATTTTGCTTAGCATGATAATCTCAAACTCCATCCATGTCGTCGCAAATGGCAGTATTTCATTTTTTCTTATGTTTCAGTAATATTCTGTTGTATATATGTACTGCATTTTAACCAACTGTCTATCAAAGTGCACTTTGGTTATTTCCATGTTTTGGCCACTGTGAGCTTTGGGGTGCATGTATCATTATGGATAAATATTTTCAAATATTTTGGGCAAATACCCAGAAAAGGGATTGTGTGGTCATATGGTAATTCTGTTCTTAATTTTTTGAAGAAACTTAGTACTGTTTTCCATAGTGGCTATACCAATTTATATTCCCACCAGCAGTGTATAAGGATTCCTTTTTTCCCCCATCCTCTCCAACACTTGTTATTACTTGTCCTATTGATGATAGTCATTCTTAAAGGCGTGAGGTATTATCTCATTGTGATTTTGAATTACATTTCCCTAATAGCTAATGGCGTTGAGCATCTTTTCTTGTGTCTGTTGGCCATTTATATGTCTTGAAAGAAGTGTCTGTTCAGGTCCTCTGCCCATTTTTTAATTGGATTTTATTGTTCATGTTGTTGAGTTGTATGAATTTTTTGTACATTTTGGATATTAGCCCCTTATCTGAGGAGTTGTTTGCAAATATCTTCTTTCATTCAGTTGATTGCCTTTGTTTTACTGACAGTTTCTTTTGCTGTGCAGAAGTTTTATAGATTAATAGAGTCCCATCCATTTATTTTTGTTTTTACTTCCCTTGCCTTTGAGGTTAAAATCATAAACTCCTAAGTCCAAGGTTTATAAGTTTAGTTTTCATGTTTTCTTTTTTCAGTTTATTATTTCAGGTCTTATATTAAGGTCCTTGATTCATTTTAAGTTAATTTTGGTGTATGATGACAGATAGTAGTCTAGTTTCATTCTTTTGCATGTGGTTTTCCAGTTTTCCCAGTACCACTTATTGAAAAGGCTTTCCTTTCTCCATTGTATGCTTTTGGTTCCTTTGTCAAAGATTATTTGCCTGTATATATAGGGGGTTATTTCTGGACTCTCAATTCTGTTCCATTGATCCGTGTGTCTTTTATTCTGCCAATGGCATGATTATTGTTGCTTTGTAATATAATTTGAAGCCAGGCAGAGTGATATCTCCAGCCTTGTTCTTTTTTCTCAAGATTTCTCTGACTATTCACAGTCTTTTTTGCTTCTATACAAATATGATGATTTTTTGTTTTATTTCTTTAAAAAATGCCATTGGGATTTTGATGGGGATTCCATTAAATATGTATGTTGATTTGAGTAATAAGGTCATTTCAACTATGTTGATTCAATCTATGAACACAGAAGATCCTACACTCTTAATATGTATATTTCTTTTAGAATCTAAGCTACTTGTAACCAGGCACTTTATAATTTTGTTAGGATTATTAATTTGTATATACCCAGATATTTGCTCAATATCTTTAATCACCATTCTACTCCAGCTTTCAGATAGTTCTTTTTCTAGATGCATATGTTTCCAGGCAGAGCTTATTGTCTTACCACACTACTTTCCTTCCAGGGGCTACCAAGGTAATATAGTGTACTGTATCCTCTGTTTTTAAACTTCCCTTTGTGGTAATCCCCATGTTGAGAATTACATGTGATACATATGGTTGTGTGTGTTTGTATTACAAAGTAAGAAGTTAATATTTAATGTGTATAAATGTTTTTGATTCCCTCAGGAAATATTCGGTTCCAAGTTGAGAAAACAATGCTCAAACACATGTTAGGACAGAGGCAGAATAAAAGTCCTAGGCAAAGGAGATAATACAGTAGTCCTCCCTTCTCTACTTTTTTACTTTCAGCAGTTTCAGTTACCCATAGTCAACTGCGTTCTACAAATATGAAATAGAAATTTTGAGAAACAAACAATTTTTAAGTTCTAAATTTCATGCTGTTTGAGTAGTGGGGTGATATTTCATAATGTCTGGTTCCACTCCACTCTGGATGCTCAATTTGCACCAAGTCTCCAAGCCATAGATGTTCCCTGTCTGTTAGTCACTTAGCAGCCCATCTCAGTGATCAGTAGACAGACTGCCGAGGTATCATGGTGCTGTTGAAGTAACTCTTCTTGTAGTTAATACTGGCCCCAAACATAAGAGTAGTAAAGTTGACATTTCGGATATGCCAAAGAGAAGCTGAGAAGTGCTTCCTTTAAGTGGAAAGGTGAAAGTTCTTGACTTAATAAGGAAAGAAAAAAAAGATCATATGGTAAAGTTGTTAAGATCTACTTAATCATCTATCAATAAAATAATGTCTTTTGAGAGGCTATATTTGCATAACTTTTATTATATTATTATAATTGTTCTATTTTATTATTAGTTATCATTGTTAATATCTTACTGTATCTAATGTATAAATTAAACTTAATTATAAGCATGTATTTATAGGAAATCATAGTGTAAATATGATCTGGTACTATCTGTGGTTTCGGCAATCCAATGTGGGTCTTGGAAAATATCTCCTGTGGATAAGGGGAGACTACTGTACTGAAAAATATAGAATAATTTTTGGTCTCTTGAGGGATACTCTTATCAAATAACTATGAAGGTTTAGCTCAGATGAGGCTACCTATAGAAAAAAAATGATGATGTAAAGAAAAATTACTAGGACAATAAGAGGATAAACTATATAAAATATAAAATGATTTGATGACAGTCAGCCCGTTGAAACTCATAAAATATTTTAAGATTCACTCTGCATTTACTTTAGATATTTTAATCTTCTTATTGGTGAACAGTTTGCAGTACAAAATATTTCTATTGTGAATTAAAGAATTCTGTACTAAGTAAACATGTTCACACACAACAACGGTGTTATGAATTAGTTGTATTTGTAAAAGTTGTCACTACAGAGTAAGGAGACCATATTCCTGAGACATAAACTATAAGAGACCTACTCTCCTCCTGAGTGCCATACTTTATCAGACTTATGCTTAGTTAAAAAAAGAAATTCTCATCATAAAATTAATGATTAATCTTTCAGTCTTTCACACATCTAGTCATTTAAACATTCCCCACTGCCTTCAAAACAAAACCTAAAGTTCTTTATAATATGATTCTATCTACATTGCATTCTAATCTCTCACCATGCCTATCCTTCCAGAGTGCATTTAGGTCATATACTGCTTGGAGAACACAGAACACGTTCACATTATTTTCAGCTTCTTTGTGTTTCCACCTATGCTCTTTTGACTTGCACTGCATTTATCCTTGCCCCATTTATTTTAAGATCTTATTAAGATATGGTTTAGCTGACAGTACCCTCTGCATGCTTTTATCAAATATGACATATATGAGGGTTATGCATTTTGAGAGTTACCAGAGTTATGTGTATGTTTGTTTCATAAACTCTGACACATTTGTAGTTACTTTAAGTCCATCCCTATGACCTTACGCTTCTTGAAAACAAAGAAAGCTGTCTATTTAGCAACCATCCCAAAGCTTAGGACATAGTAGAAGATAATCACTTGATGAAGAGAGTAAGGGAAGAAAAGAGGGAGGGAAAAAAGAGAGAGATGGTAAGGAAGTAATGGAAACAATGGCAGGTATGATAATATAAAAAATTATTCCAAGAAGGAACTTAGTTTTACTATGAGAAAAGAATATTATTATTAAGGAAAGAACACTGGTCTTGAAGTCCGAATACCGGTAAGTATCTTCATTTTCAACTCTTCTTGGTCATGGAACTTAGGCAAATATTGTAATCTTTAAGAGACTCAGGCTCTCATTCTAAAAAGCTGAAATAACATTTGTTCATCCTCCTACTCCAGGGTGTAACAGGGATCGCATTTAATAATATTTGTATATGTGATTTATATTTTTAAAATATAGAACAACTATAAAGCCTTATTATTTCAAAACATCTCAAATTAAAAATAAGATGATAAATATAATTAACTTATATGCAGCATATCTGTAAGATTTCTAAAGAATGATGAATGAATTTTCTAATTAAAAGCAATCTTAAAGAGAAATCATAAATATTCTGTAATAATTAAATATGCTTTTTTTGTGTGTTTTTAAGCAAGCACTTTGGACAATTACAGAACATTTACTAGGAAGAATCGTTTAATATCCAATTGGATTTGCTTACCTGCCATAACCCTCCATATCTGCTGTATTCAGCATTATTAGTTTATTGTCTGAGATTCCAAACAAACATTTCAGAAATATATTCATTAAATATAAGAGGAAAGTCTTGGCCAGTAGTTATACCTGTAGGGTTATTTTTCACGTGCAGTTTTTAGTATCACAAATCTAGGCTAGGCTAACTTGAGGCTCTATTTGTCTAGAATATTTGATTTATATATATATATATATATATACATATATATATACACATATATATATATGTGTATATATGTGTGTGTGTGTGTGTGTGTATATATATATATATATATATAGTTATGTCTGGGACTATCTGGAAGCCTATAAATTCAAAATGAAAGTCTAATTTGTAAATTCCCTTAATACTTCAAGGTATATTCTTTTATGCCATATATATTCGACAGTTTACTTAAAAGCTAATGATTTAATTTGTTAAACTGTCTTATTTGTCATCTTTGCTACAGTAGCAAATCGCCAAAATACATCCTAAGGTTTCTTTTTTGCTCTCATTACATTTGAATTTGAAGTTGATGGTAGTCTACTTTGTTCCACATTTTTTATTTTATGATCTAGGCTAGATAAGCCTCTCTCCCCTATGTGAGATGTTGTATTCTGGAAGAGGAAAAAAGAGCAAGAGAGCTGGCAAAACCACAGGATAATTTAGTCCCTGAACCCAATACATCATAACTGTTAAACCTGCCTTGAGGAACTGACCTATTGGTCCTTTTGCTCACATATTTATGGCCCAAATAAGTCAAGTGGCCAAATTCATGTCAATGGGGTAGAGAAATGCATTCCTTCCACAGAAAGGCATTGCAGTTCTGTGGCAACATAGTAATATATAATCCACTTAACAAGAAGCGAAAACAAGAATGCAAAGAACAACATCCATCCTCTTAGTCACAAAGATTTACTTGTCTTTTATCCACATGCTAAATATAATCAACCCCTCTCTATAGAAAGACATGCTACAAGTCCAATCCAGTCATGGAAGACTCAAATTTCTAAATTTATCGATAATCTATATCATGTCCAAATTTGGCTTTTAAAATCTGGTGGCAAAATATCCCCTCCCCCCACGCATACACTTACAGTGCAGTCTGATTCCTTCATATTCAATGAGAGTAGTGAATTGAGTGTCAGATATTCACAATCGACAGTTATTCTGAAATGGGATAAAGGAATGGCATATAGTAATTCTGGAATTCTACTTGCTAGATGTTTCAAGGAACATAAGAATGATTCTGGATTATGACTTGATTTTTTTCCTTCAAGTTCCCCAATTCATTTTTTTTAGTGACACTTGGCTCCACCCTCTGGATAATTCTTCTTTATTTTTTATTTAAACTTAATCATATCTGAAGAGATTATTGAAGAATGTACCTTCATTTGTGGCTTGTTTACTGGTTGTAGAAATTTTCAAACACAGAAGCTGTTTTATATCTCAAATGGTCAGTCTCTTTTAATCTATGTTGGCAGTTCTTTTGACAGTGCATCACTCTTATTTAATAACTTTATTTTCATCTATTTGATTACAGTCATTTCTACAGGGAACTGGCATACTCGCTGTTCTTTCTAAGGCAGGCTCCCTCCCACCCCGTCTTTTTCTGTCTCCCCTTAAGATTACTTTGAGTTTATCAGACTTCACTATAATGACATCCTTTGCCTGTTTTTTGTGACATATTTTGTTCAACTGAAATGATTTATTGGCAGCTACCATAATCTCATCAGACTTTAACCAAGAGCAAGATGACAATTATCTTAATTTGGTCTTTCCTCTAGGTTAATTATTCATTAGTTTTAGTTGTTCAGAGTACTTCCAAAATTTTATAGACTATTGGTTGCCTATTAGAAACAGTTGAGTTTTTCAACCCAGCAAGACGTTAATTGTCAGGGATTGTCTTATTCTACTCTGACTCATTGCTAACGAGTGAATTTTCTTCTGACCTCATTTTTGTTTTGTCAAACACAGCTAATGACAAAGACACACTTAATAAAGTTTTATGTCTTATCCCTTTTGCCAAAAGTCACTAGTTGCTTAAGTAGACTTTATGACTTAAATGTTATTGTAGAAAATATCAGTACCAATTTCATTAATACGTACAATTTCATCAATATGTAAAACAGGTTGCCATTTTCCACCTTCCAATTATAGTTTACTTCAGGCTCACAGCACAGCCATGAAGCCGACATCACATACATTTGTTTTTCTTTTTACTGTAGCAGTGTTTTACTTCTTGTACAATTTCAAGACTACTCAGCTTTGCTCTGTTAACAAACCACCCCAACATATCAGTGGCTTGCAAAAGCAAATATTTATTCCTCTAATGTTGGCTGAGGTTGACAGCCCTGCTCATGTTCCACTTTTTTCTTCATTTCAGAA
The DNA here is from genome assembly GCF_014176215.1 of Rousettus aegyptiacus. NCBI lineage: Eukaryota > Metazoa > Chordata > Mammalia > Chiroptera > Pteropodidae > Rousettus > Rousettus aegyptiacus. The sequence goes on from NW_023416286.1 coordinate 32,572,863, forward strand.
TGAAAAGAAATTACTCCATATTGTGACATGCTGTCTTATGGCAGATTAAAAACGAAACAAACAAACAAAAAAAACATACAGTTGGATAAAATCTACAACAGCTTTCAGATCTTTTGTTTGCAATTGACCTATTGTCACATTATTCACTGAAAGAAACCCCATGGCCAAGTCAACAGTCTGAATAAGTATACTTTTACCATTCCTTCTGTAGGAAGCCACTGCAGATTCATGGCAAGCAACTGATATATAATCATCTTCCAGGGAATAAGGTAGTAAATAATTGGGAATAATTCTAATTATCATAACACAAATGATCTGATACCTATTTATCTCTTGATGCACGCTGTAAAAGCTCATTAATTTTCTAGATTTCTGTCCCCACACTAGATCATACAGTTTAGGTAGTTAGCTTTGTGTTTGTCCTTGACTTCTTCATTTCCACTTAGTTGCATGTACATATGTATATAATGTTGGAAGAATATGTGTATGTATGTGTGTGTGTGTGTATTTACACATAGATAGAGATGATAGATAGAGATAGAGATAGAGATAGAGAAATAGAGACTCAGCTTCGCCTAATTACCTTAGCCTGACAACATATTAGGAACAAAATTTACAAAAGTAAATTTCACTGCCCTAAATCTCATATATAGAACAAGTGAGTTCCAGTCCTTTTGGTGAAAATGAAGCCTGCTCTTGAATACCTGCAGATTTATGTAAGTTTCTAATTTCCTGCCTAGCATTTCCCATCTGTCTCCCATGGAGACTAGATTCTATTCTTTTGTGTTGTGGATGTATTAGTTTTTATACATTAACAGAGCGCTTGTAATACCAACACTACTCAAATATACACCAAGATCTCTGCAAAGTCCTTTCCCAAGCCCTTTACGCTTCTCCTCATTAAATCTGATTAGAGGACAGAGATTGACTAATTTAAGGGTAGGTTTTCCATTGACCTTGAACACTGAAATTTAAACTCTTATCAGACCAATAAAGGCAAGTTTACACTACAAAATATTCCCAATTTATTCTGATCTTCCTTTTATCTCATTTACATATACTTCGCTAAAATTATGTAGATTTTACACTTTGAGGAAAAACATACACATATTTGATTTGAATCTGACCACATACTATTGCTTGACTACTTGGTAAATACATATAAATACAAGAAATACACTTTTGTCTTCTTTTTACTGCCATATTTTAAGAAACTAATGATGGTTCATTACAGTTCTGGAAATTTGCAAGGGGTTCCCAAAGTGGATGAAATACAAAATTGCCTGTGTACTTATGTGTATCAGTTGGACTTCATGTCCCACAATTATTTGACTGGTAAGAAGCTATAATTTTGTTAAAGCACAAATTAGAAGTTTGTATATTATGGAGCTGGTGAGAGAGAGTATAATAATCATTCTTGATATTCTGTAAGTGATGATTTGGCATCTTGAAACCATAGGTCACACTAAAGACCAAAGTTGACCACTTACATCTATACCATCCTCGTGTTTTCATAGCCATGTGAAAATCATATTATAAAATCTCTAACCACAACATCTGTGGGGTTTTTTTTGTGCCCAACAGAGAATATCCTCATCTCAAAGTTTCCCATCACTATAGTAAAAAAGGCTCTCACTGCTGTTTTTCCATCACTCCTTCTGCCACTTGATTGATGCTGGGGCTTCTTTTTGTGGCCCTGTGTGGCATGGCGTGACCCCTCTGCCTGGAAACTATAAATAAACTCTTCTGTCAATGGCTTTGACTTCTCCATGTCATGTCGTCATTCAATCATATCTAGAAATTAAATCTTGGGTACATGTAAAACAGTTATTTCGTTAGTGATATATCTATCTGGCTATACAGAATGTGCGTGCTTATCTGCTTTATGGTTCTCTATTCATCATTAGTTGGTTGACAATTTTGGTTTCCAGTAAACATAGATAGACATCTAGAGACATGACTGGAGAAAGATATATAGAGGAAACACAGGGATTGGATAGAGTATTACCTAGAAATAAATTAAAACTAAAATAAATAAAATGCGATAGAATAAAAGTAAATATTCTATGCAACTACTTCCACACTTAAAATTTGGAGAACTGCAAATATTTGAAGCATGCATTCCTTACAAAGTCTTAGTGTTGTTTTATGTTAGTTAAATCAGTTTTCACCACAGTGCTAGAAGTTTAAAACACTGACACACAACAGCACTAAAAACAGTCTCTATAGATAGCTCTCAGATGATTTATATGACATTATTCAGAATATTTATAGATGTTTAATTTTCTATAAAAAATCATAAAGCCAGATACACATATTTATACTATTCAAAATTCTAAAGGGTTTGACCTGAATGTTTTACTCTAATTACATCTTCAACATTAAAACTGTCAATTTGAAAATATAATCCATCTTTTATGAGTCTTTGGTTCCCCTAAACATCTGTTTTGGTGAATCATGAACCTGCCTGTATGCCCAAACATGAAAATTTCTCTTAGGAATTTGCTCCTGAGAAGTTTAATGATGTAACTGTGTCTTTCTGTGTGTGACTTCCATGCTTCTGGACCGATGAAAAGATCTTTAGTTAAAATTAGAACTATTTAATTTTGTTGTAGTACTTTCTGTCTTTTCTCACTGTCATCTGAGATTTTCTACAAATTAGTTGTTCCTACTTTCCCTCATTTAATTGGTAGGTCTCTCCTACAAGACTGGCATATACTCACATAATGAAAAGAACATTGCTTTAAACTCCATCCTTGGTGAAGTAGAGTCCTAAAAAGAAATCATAGGTTAAGAATTTATAATGCTTGAATATATTTGTTTTAATTTACTGTTTCCATGTTAAGTTTTCATCTTAGAAAGCACTGTCATAGTCATTACATAAAGTACAACTTGAAGTGACAGTTCTTGTACAAAAATATTGTCATAGGTGGATCCACTAAGTACTGAAGACGTAGAAGTGTCCACCACACCTAAGAGTGCAGCACTCCCTTTTCATTAAGCTCTCACTTTGTCTTCTTCCATTATTTCACCACCAAGTTACTTGAAAGAGGCTCAGTGTTTCCACTTCCTCAGATCCCACTCATATTTTAAATTATTAATACCCAGTTTCACACACTGCTCTTGGCAATCTCATCAATGTTCATCTAGAATCTGGCTGATAAATTGAAAGACACCATTCATTTTATCTGACACTTTACCCATTGCTTTAAATGAAATTGCCAACATATCTATGCTATCACCTTAGCTATTTACATACTTCTAGACCCAAATTTTTCATATTTCTGTCTAGCTAGCACCTAGAGCTCCACAGATGAAAGTAGAAAGTATTTTTGTCCTCTCACAAACCTCCTCTTCCCTTCCTAAAAATTCCATATCTCTAAATGGCATAACCATCTAACTATTTTTTAAAACTACACATTCTAGGATGATTTCACTCTTTCTCATTTCCAACAAAAAGTTAGTTATCAGTTCAGGTTTAGTTTGAGCATTTAATGGTGTCTCCTCTCCCATGTTACTTCCTGTGTCTTGATTTTCATCATTTCTCATTTAGATTGTTGCAGGAGCCTCCCTGACATTAGTATCTTCCCACACATAGCTATTAAATTTACTATTTTAAAAAGCTGCTTCAGTTTTTAAAAAGGCACATCCTCTTTCCCACAGTATAAAATCCAAACTCTTAGCCTTTCACAGTTCGACTCCTAACTATTTTCTACTTAAATATCCAGCCACTAACCTTGTAACCCTTCTATTTTCCTGCTCCATTAAACTTATTTGAAACCTTTTCTCTTCTCATGTTTTCTACTTTTGCACTTTGCTTTTAATAGCACTAAACCCTCTTCTTGTATCAAATGCATCTGTCACTCAATTTAAATATCTATTCATCAGGTGAAATTTTTCACAATCCCTCTAAAACTTTAATTACCCAACATCCCTTCCTCTCATAGCACATTGTTCACAGGTCATTTATGTTTTTAGCCAGGTGTGTTGGATTTGATCTGCTGAAGTATGTAGTTCCCTAGATCAACTTAAGCTGTAAACTCTTTCAGGATATAGGAACTGTTCATTCACATTTGCTTCTTCAGTTCCAGGCACTTTAAATGAGCTGAATAAAATCTCCATTGATGCATTGTGTTGAAAGCACTCCTGGACCCAAGTTCTTAGAACGCTATGGTATAGTGTCCAGTGAGTACTTTTCACTCTAATCAACTCAGAATACTTCCTTATTCCTGCCCCTAAGTCCTTGCTAATGCTCAAGTTATCCTCAAGGTATAGGCTCCTATCCTTACACAGTACAATCCCTTCCTCCTTTTAACTCACATCCAGAGTTGATAGCTGACTGGTTGTACCACACAGATATTACATGAACATAAGCTGGTTACAAACTCTTGTCAGTTAAATATTATGATCAGCCATCCATCCTATGTCACATGGGTATAACTTTCTTAGAAGATCTTTCTCTCACCTTATACTCATTATTTATCACACAAAGGCAGCTGGATCCAGCTCCTAATGGCTATGAGAGTCCATTGTTAAATTTTCATGAACTTTTAAAATAAGTTATTAAATACACACAATATTTAAAAATTAAATTATATAAAAATTACAATTAAATTTTATTAAAAACAAAAGTAATAAATACTCAAAACTCCTTATTTCATAAGAATTTTACTATTATTTATGCTTTTGAGGTTATTTACATCTATCATGGGAATACTACATAATATCATGCTGTTGTGCATTTCTTTTAAACATCGCCTTCAATAACATCACACAGCTTGAAATCAGCCATAATGAGACTATTCATATAACAGCAGTTAGAAATCTCTACAAATCAGAACTTGCGTTAGTGTTTCAACAAAACAAAACCAAAATTGTATAAACTTTAGAAACCGATGTAGACAGTATTAATAATGTAGTGTAAGTGTAAAAGTTTGTTATGTCTGTAGCCATTATATTGAGAATAGCATAAAACTTTCAGGAAATATTCTTCTAATTTTTGAGAACTATTATCTGATTCAGAAAAGAAGCTATTCATTTTGCTGTCGAATGAATGTTTTATCGATATATGTCTTCATTGTTTATATTTTTTCTAACTCATTAATTTAAAGAAATATCAACTAACATGTTGGAATGACAATTATTAATCAACTGCAACCATAGTTAGTTGGCTTCAGATACAAAAGTTTGGCAAAGTAAACAAAAGCATTCTGGAAGAATCAATTGGCTACATGGATATGACAATAAAAGATATTATGTATTATATTATTTGAAAAATGTGTGCTACAAATGCTTTAGATTAATAAAATTCACACTAAAATTGTGTGTATATATGCACACATTGTATTTTGGAGAACCAATGTTAAACATTTGCTAGCTCAGAACGAATAATACCAATAAGATCACATAGGTATCAACTGAAAAAAATGATTGCAAGCACTGGTCTTTACGTCATAGAATGATAATATAATAGAAGAATATTCATAGGAGTTTGCATTTTCTAATCCAGTATTCTATTTCGAAATTAAAGTTGTCTAAATAATTTACTATAAAACTTGGGGTTAAACCCAGATTTTCTGATACTTCCATTTCAGATTTATTACCAACAATTTTGCCACTCATCTGATCTGGTATAATGTTTTGAACATTTTTTTGTTTTTTATATTCATCTATAAATTGAAAGTGTTAGAGTAGACGCATCTCTAATATTATGTATATATGAACTTCCTTATCAGTTACAACATTATCTTAATTTAAATGAGTGTATAAGATATATACCAGAATCAAATATATGCTGAATCTATGGCAGGAGAATGATTAAACTGAGTGAGGTAGAGTCTTAACCGATCATTGATTTTAGGAAAAGAGGATGCTCAACAAGTTTAAATTGGAGAGAAAAGTACTTTACTAGGAATATTTAAAGGTATCTCATAAAATTTAAAGGTAGTAGGTCAAATTGAACTACATTTGGGACTGTCAATCTCTCAGGGACCTCAGTTCTCTCCTTACTTCAGCAATCTGCAAGGATATCTGGTTCTCCTCTTTCGCCACAGTTTCTCTACTTTGGTTATGTATGTACAATCACCTCTGCTCCCAAAGGACTCCCATTGCCTCATGTCAACACCCCATAATATAATATTTGCCATAAGCTGAACCAATTTTCTAGTGTCCAACTTAAAAGTTCCTGTAAGAAAGATTTGTTGGCCTCATCACAGTCAAGACATTCCTTTTGGTCCAATGAATTATGGTCGTGAGTTCTGGATTGCACTCAGCAGGGTCTACAGGGCCTACCTACTCAGATAGTCCCCAGAAAATAAAAAAGGATGAGTAGATACCTTGAGATTTTTTTAGGCAACTTTCTACTTATTTTATTTTTAAGCAGCTCCATTATTTGGCTTAGAATATATCTCATTCTTATTTGATTAGAAAGATGACTTTAATAAATTATATATTTGAAGACTACTGTTTTTATTTTTATTTTTTGTTTTTATTTTAAAATTTAAAAAGTTAGACATTTATGCAATCCATGAAGAGATCCCCCAATCACTCTAGCACCCTTCTGGCACTACACACATCCATTACAATAATACTGACTGCATACCCTATGCTATACTCTAAATTCCCATGACTGTTCTGTAACTACTAATTTGTACTTCTTCATCCTTTCACCTTTTTAACCCAGCCTCCCAATCCTCTCCCCTCTGGCAATCACCAGTTTGTTCTCTGTATCTCTGAGATTGTTTTCATTTAGTTTATTTCTTTTTTTTTTCCTTAGATTCTGCACATAAATGAAATCATATGGCATTTATCTTTCTCTGTCTGACTTATTTCACTCAGCATACTACCCTCTAGGTCCATCTATATCATTGCAAATGGTAAGATTTCATTTTTTTTATAGATGAGTAATATTCCCTTGTGTCTATGTACCATAATTTCTTTATCCAATCATCTATTGATGGGTACTTAGGTTGTGTCCATACCTTGGCTGTTGTGAATTGCACTGCCAAGAACATAGGGGTATGCAGATCTTTGTGAGTTAGTGTTTTGATTTTCTTTGGGTAAATACCCAGATGTGCAATTGTTGGGTCAAAAGGTAGTTCTATTTTTAATTTTTTTGAGAAACCTCCAGACTGCTTTACAGAGTGGCTATACCAATTTGCAATCACACCAATAGTACACAAGGGTTCCCTTTACTCCACATCTTCGCCAACATTTGTTATTTTTTGATTTATTGATGATAGCCAGTCTAACAAGTCTAATGTGATACTTCAGATTGTGGTTTTAATTTGCATTTTTCTGATGATTAGTGACTTTGACCAATTTTTTCATATGTCTATTGGCCATCTATATATCCTGCTTGGGGAAATACCTATTCAGGTCTTCTGGCCATTTTTGAAATGTATTCTCCCATTAAGTAGGTTGTCTTTTTGTTTTGTTGATGGTTTCTTTTGTTGTGCAATTTTTTTTTAGTTGGATGTAGTCTCATTTGTTTGTTTTTCTTTTGTTTCCTTTGTCTGAGGAGATATATTCGAAAAAATTTACTAGTAGCAATATCAGAGAGTTTGCTGCCTATGTTTTCTTCTAGCAATTTCATAGTTTGGGGTCTTAAATTTAAGTCTTTAATCTATTTTGAGTTTATTCTTGTATATGGTGTAAGAAGATGGTCCAATTTTATTATTTTTTTTGCATATATCTGTCAAGTTTTCCCAACACCATTTATTGAATAGACTGCCTTTACTCCATTATATATTCTTGCCTCATTTGTCATAGATTAAATGACCACATAGGTATGCATTTTTTTCTGAAATTTCTTTTCTGTTCCATTGATTGCATTTGTTTTTATGCCAGTACCATGCTGTTTTTATTACTATGGTCTTGTAGTATAATTTGATATCTATAGATTGCTTTGGGTGGTATGGCTTTTTTAACAATGTTGATTCATTTTACCTATGAGCACAGTATATGCTTCCATTTACTTTAACTTAATTTTTTTTTTTCAATGAGTTACAATTTTCTGAGAACAGGTTTTTTACCTTCTTGGTTAATTTGATTCTTAAGTATTTTATTCTTTTTTATGCAATTGAAAATGGGATTGTTTTCTTAATTTCTCTTTCTGACAGTTTGTCTTTGTATATGAAAATACAACCAACTTCTGAATTTTAATTTTGTATCCTGCTACTTTACTGAATCATTTATCAATTCTAACATGTTTTTTTTTGGTGGAATCTTAGGGTTCTCGATATGTAGTATTATGTCATCTGCAATAAGTTTATTTCTTCATTTCCAATTTGGATACCTTTTATTTTTCTTTCTTGTCTGATTACTGTGGCTTAGACTTACAAAACTTTGTTGAATAAGTGGTGAAAGTGGGCATTCTTGTTTTATTCCTAATCTTATGAAAAATGCTTTTAGCTTTTACCTACTGAGTATTATTTACCCTTTTTATGGAGAGTTTTTAGTAAATTTCTATTTTTATAACATGTATTTATATTTCTAAATTATATATCCTTTAATCTTAAAATATTTAACTTGGTTCATTTCCAAAAGCATGATCATTACGGAATCTGTACTTTACTTATTATATATAAGCCAAATAACATATAAAATTTAAATCCACTATTATCAGAATGCCTCTAAAAAGGGGCTAATACTATAAAAATTAATTAAAAATAAATAATAAAAAATAAAAAGGGCTAATTCTCAAAATATATAAAGAATTCATACACCACGACAATAAAAAAATATATATAAGTTAACAAAGAGTAGAGAACCTGAACAGACAGTTCTCTCAAGAAGACATACAAACGACCAACAGACAGATGAAAAGATGCTCAACTTCACTAGCTATTAGGGAAATGTAAATCAAAACCACAAGATGATCCCACCTTACGCCTGTTAGAATGGGTATCATTAACAGGACAAGTAATAACAAGTGTTGCAGAGGTTGTGGGTGAAAAGGAACACTCACTCATACACTGCTACTCAGAATATAAATTGGTAAACCACAATGGAAAATACAGAGGTTCCTCAAAAATTAAGAACAGAGTTACCATACGACCCAGCAATCTCTTTTCTGGGTATCTACCCCCGAAATTTGAAAACATTTATCTGTAACAATTTTTGAAGCCTGATGTTCATTGCAGCATTATTCATGGTGCCCAACATGTAGAAACAACCAAAAGGCCCTTGGATAGATTATTTGATAAAGAAGAGGTGGTACACATATACAATGGAATATTACTCAGTCATAAGAAAAAATAAAATACTACCATTTGCGACATCATGAATGGATCTTGAAATAATCAGGCTAAGCAAAATAAGTCAGAAATTTTTTAGAACCATATGATTTCGCTCATATGTGAGATATAAAACCGAAAGCAACAACGGAGCAAGACAAACAAACAGAGACTCATGAACACAAACAACAATTGAGTGATTTCCAGAGGGAGAAGTAGATGAGAGTAAAGGGAGTCAAATATGTGGTGATGAAAGGAAATTTAACTTTGAGTGGTGAACGCAGGATGCAATATACATAAGATGTATTATGGAATTTGTACACTTGAAACCTATATATTTTTTTCAGCAATGTCACCTCAATAAATTTAATAATAAAAATAAATAAGTAAGCAAATAAATAAAATTATTATTATTTGTTATAGTAATTTTCTATAGGTTAAGGCAAAATTTAAATGAAAATTCCCGCAAAGAAATAACTAATAGAAGCTTACATGCTTAATGAATTCAGAAGAGAGTTTTGGTTATTTTTCAAAATTAAAATGATAAAAATTATTGAAATAATTAATTATTTCTAAGCATTAGAAATATGCTTCGATGTACTGGAGGTCATCAATGTGTAAGAACTTCAAAACAAATAGAATCACCAAGCCTAGGTGATGATTTATTGGCAGGAGTACATGCCAATTAGCACTTTATAAAATTCTAATTGTATTTAGAAACAAGATGCTCTACTGATATTGATATAAAATTAAATTCACCATTTAATAAATATCAGTGTATAAAAAAATAAAATATTATTTTCAGGGAGATGGTCACGGATTGTTGATTTACTAGCAATTCTCAATATGCTATGCATGGCAATACAAAGATACTTTTAATGTTTCTGCAGCTTTTAAAATAAATTTCAAGCACACTGAAATGTAGGTTTGTCCTAACAGAGTAAAGCATGTGATCAGGTGCCTAGTTTTCTAATAAATATTTAAATGCTGTCAGATATGCCTGTTAAGATACCACAGTTACAAGTAAAAAGGTGTGTCTTCCAAATAAAGAGTTGGTATCTATAATGGATACTCAGGGGCAGCAATAGTTACTGTCTACTAAAATTATAACCCAACTGTTATTTTACAATTTCAGGAAGCACCATAGCTCATAATAGCAGTAATTTACATGCAAATAGACACAACTGTGTTATTTTACTACCAATTATAGTCTTATATGTATTTCCATGTCACTATCTACATCTGAAAATGCAATTAACTTGGAGGCTTAAACAATACAAACTAGTTCAATACAAGGAAATATGCTAACAAATGCTGGAATTTTAAAACAAGGAATTAATGAATATTTATTAAACTTGTATTAATTATAAATAAAAGTACAATCAGGTGTGGAAAGGGTACAGCTTGCTTTTCCAATATCTGCCATCATTGATAGAATAGTTTATCTTAAATAAAAGGAAATGCTCAATGTCATATAACATATAATATGTTCTAGCTCTTAGCTTTTGAATTATCGATTTCATATTTTTGAGCCTTTATGGGAAAAACATTCATTTAGTGAACATTTAGTTTTGATGATACACAGATGAATCAGAATCACTCGCAGCTCTCTTCTCAATGAGTTTAAAGTCAACCATCAGAGAAAAGGCACACATACGCAGACACAGCAAAAGAAAATAAAAAGAAACACTGAATTTGAAAAAATTTCTTAAGGGAAATGTAATGGCAATAAAGTAATTCCTTGACATTGATTTTGTAATGATGTACCCAACTACTTTTCAATAATCAAGCAACATAATTACAAAAATAACTTTAAAAATGTCTAGGTATATATTCACCTCATATCTAAGGAGTGGTATTTGGGGTGCTAATTTACAACTGCCCCTAGAGACACCTTGTCCAATGGGAAGGACAATGTCCAGAGGAGGCTCAGAATTGTTGTGAAGGGGGCAGGATTGGCTAAGTAATTTACAGGGCTCAGGGCAAGCCCTTTTCTTGTCTGATTTTAAGGGAGGCAATGGTACAGAGAGCAGTCTGAGCCCACAGGATACTGAGATTGTTATTTACTATATGGTATAATGTCAATACTATTAATTGTTTAGTTATGCAATAAACCTCTTTTGGAGTAAAGTGTTAATTACCAAAAAAATGCATTTTAATGAAAAATTATCCTGAATTTTCTTTTATCAACAATGTTGATATTGAATACAAAATTTGCATAAAATATTTTTCAACATTTGCAATCCAACATAGAGAGCCTATGAATATTGCTAAACATACAAAAATTAGGAAAAAATTACTGAAGAAGCATCAGCACTTATTAAAAAATAATACTTAGGTGCATATTGCTCTGTGAAGCCTACCTTTTCATATCGATACAATTATTTATTGTAATTAACTGAACTCATTTGCAATTCTAAGTTTTGTTGTGTATTCATGAAAATTGACATGATAGTTTTTAAGGTGCTGGATCCATTAGCAAAAGAAAAATTTAAAAATTCAATAAAGTGCAATGCTTCAAGAACAAGTTAATTTCAATAAAGTTTGATATTTTTCCACCAATCCATAGAATTTAAGTAAATCTTTGGGAAATTCATCCACTTGCGGTGAAATGTTTGACATTTTATGAGTGCATCATAAATTCAGTTAAAAATTAAACAATGAAGATAAAACTTTATTGAGATGACCCCATGAAGAAAAATTTTTATAAAGTATAACATAGCAAAAAATATTCATGCTAAATTTTAAAAATCTTATGCGAAACAAGAACATGAAATTAAAAGACATACAGATTGGAAAAAAATATTTAAAAACCTTATTCTCAGACAGGATTATCTCTGTACAAAATACCACAGGCTCTGCTAAAAAGATACTACAGCAAATAAATAAGTTTAACAAGGCCTCCAGAAAGCAAGGTAAATGTTCCAAAAAATAGTCTTTTTATATTTTAGAGCCGATAACTTGGAAGTTGTATTTTAATAGCACCATTTACAACAACACTGCAAAAAATAAATACAGAATAAAGCCTACAAAATACATGCAAGTTTTTTTTGCTGTAAACCACAAAGATACATATATACAGTCAAATGACTTTCTACAAAAGTCCACGGGAAAAGTATCTAGAAACCGAAATGCACTTGGAATTATTTGTGTTGCAGACATAATTCATAAACACTTCTGAATACACTACATTGTTCACTCAATTGAATTAGAAGCCACAGTTTTCAAAATGTATAAATTGATTCTGTATATAGTTTATTCTAACAAATTTTAATATAGAATATGTTGTTAGAACCAAAAAGATACTTTAGTAGGTATTTTATTCTGTGCTGCCTGTTATCAATAGAAATTTTAAAATATAAGGATTTATAAATCAATCCAAATGTTCTAGAAATGTTTTAATTCTTATTTTAATGAGTTCCCGGGTTTTGTTTGTCTTTTTGCTTTTAGTAATTGTAAATTATTTAATTTAATTGGTTAATAACTGTACTTCCAAAAACTTTTAGTTTTTAAGATTGTATTGAAATGTAATTTTTCAAATAAAAGGCTGGAAATAGAAAAACATTGACATTTATTACTTTACTGTGAAGGACACAACCGAAATATTAAATAATGAGTTTTAAACTATGTACAAGATTCAATTTTTGAATGTTATAATTGAGGAAAAAAACTTTCAAAGAAGCTCTTACCTGTATGTAGTTACATAAAATTATATTTCATAGCATAATAGAATTAAATTGTTTCCTAAAATTTTTGTGGTGTCTAAATTGGGCAAAACATCCAAAATAGTCATGTAATTTAGCAAGTTTTTAAAAACTATTTGTAAAAAAAAAAAAAATGTTATCTAATGAAGGCAAAACAGACTGTAGCTGAGAAACTATTTAGGCTAACATTTATACATTTAGAAATAAAAAGCATAATTAAGAATTTTATCTGACTTTACTAGGTGAGCAGTAAAGAGTGTTTTTTTTTTTTCTATGAAAAATTATGGTCTACAGCAAAGAATAAATTAGTAAATATTTATATTTGTTAGTCATAAAATACAAATTTGAAGACTACTGCAGATGATTTTATAAGAAATAAATAACAGAAGTTAAAAATATTTTCAACAAATACTATTTACACAGTATTAAATAGTAGGCTAAATAACATTATAAATTTTAAAGTATAGAAATGTAGTACAGAACAGTAAATTAATTTATGCTATTTTTAAAGCCATATAATCAATAAAATATTCATGTAATTTCAATTTATTTAGTGCAGATAGATTTTATCAACGGAATTTACTTTCAGTGATATTTTTGGATATATTTATTTTTATAATGAACAATATAATAAATTCAATATTTTGTTCAATAAATATTTCACAAAAAGTATGTAAATACAGAGATATTTTATTTTTGAAATCCCTTCCACACAGAAATGTCCAGTTTTGGATGAAACTTGTTTTTTTTTTAACATTCTCTTCTCAAATCTAATTCTGTATTTAAATCTAACACAGGTTTTTAGGATAAATATTTAGTTCCCTGCTACTAAATATAGTGTCTTTTTATTCGAATGAAACTTTACTCGATAAATATAACTAAGGGAGGCTATTTTCATCATCCATTAAAGAAACACTTGAGAACTTTATTATCTAGCTGTCAATATTCCAGGAATTTTGGATGAACTCTTAGGCCAATGAACATTCAAGTCCCTATTTTACTTGCATTTATCATGTACAAGGGAGATGTACTTTAAAAAGCCCCCACCGCTTGATGTCTTTCCTCCGCCCCAGCCCGCCACACTGCTGCTCGCATCGCAGAACCACGACCATGACAGGACGGTGACTCTTTATTAAAGCTAGTGCTCTCTTGAGCTCTTCTAATGGATTTGTTATATTCCTGGGATCTCTTCTTTAGAAGAGTCGTCAGTGTTTTTGTTTGTTTGTTTGTTTGTTTGTTTAATTTTTTATAATTAAATATAAAAAGAGTAGGAAATCAAGTGGCAAAACCAAAGGTGGAATGGGATTGGGATATGATGAGTATGAGGGCCTTTGATGTGGCGAGAATTAAATGTTGTGTTGCAAATAAAGCCTCGTAAGAAGAGAAGGCCAAGTACTGTGAAGCTGTGTGACAGGTTAAGGATTTTATAATTAGATGTTCATAAGAAGGGAATAGCAGGCTCAAATTTGCATTTTGAAAAGACAGCTCTGTGTGGCGGCAATTTGTGTACGTGTGTGGGGCGGGGCGGGGGGGGGGGGAAGGGGAGAGTGTTCATTTGTCTCAGAGAAGCGAGTAGGGGCAGCAGAGGTGTGAATACTTGTTGCAGGAAGCGACACCAGGTGGAGCAATTCTGACGCTCAGACAGCTTTGTTAGAGGAAGGAGAATTCATTAGGCCGGTGAAGCGCGTGGGGTAACAACTCCATGCACAAGCTCACTCTAGTTGGATTTTTTTGTTTATATACTTTTGCAGTGTCCATGCAAGGGACATGTGATTTCTTTGAGGTTTCGCATGTGCCTTCTTACTCTGGATGGGTGGGGGAGCTTCAGGGGGTGGCTGCAGGGGGAGAGGAATTTCCATACCATTGGTCTTATAGGTCGTTTGTTTTGTAGAGCCTATGACCTTGGTGTTATCAACGCCATTATTGGGTTCTTGAACAGAGAGACGGGACCTGCTCAGCAGATTCCTATTCAAAGGCTGAGCTATAATTGTAACATAACAAGAAGTTTTACACAGTCTTTTTATTCCTACACAGCTGCAGAGATAAGGAAGAACATCAGTGGTTGGCAAGCCATCAATCAACAGATGTGAGCTGAAGAGTCCTTGAGGTGGGGGTGGGGGGTAGCTATGGGAAAACATGTTGGCTGGAGAGCACTGGGCAGAATGGGGGGAAAAGCAGTTTTAACTGGCTAAGTCCGTTATTTCTGCAGGCCCTTTCCCTTGCGTTTTTTCAGATTCCTCCTCTCCTCTCTCATGATAACTACGGAGAATAGAGACTTATTGTTAGGTTTAAGAGGGATACGGTTTTACAAATAATAAAACTGTATGATGCGTTATAAATGGCAGTTGAGAAATATGAGAAGGAGACATCGCCATATTTTCTGAATTTCAGTTGGATTATTATTGTTGCCATTTATTGAGACGGAGAATATGAACTGGATTTCAGATAGAATGATGACGAGCTCAGGTGCCTCAGAGAAACAGTCAAGAGCAAATATCAAGTAGATAGTGGAATAAATGAGACTAGAGCTCAAAGAAGAGATTTGATGTAGCTATATAACTTCTTGAATCCTCTGCTTAGATGTAAAAATAATAACCAGAGATGTGAATGGCACCATATCAAGAGAGACATCAGAGGAGGATTGCTCAAAAGAAGCACTGTTGACATTTTGGACAGGGCAACTTCTTTTTTATACAGGGCCATCATGAGCATCATAGGATGTTTAGCAGCATCCCTGGCTTCTACCCACTAGAAGCCAGTAGTGACTCCAGTTGTGATGAGTAAAAATGTCTCTAGTTATTGGCAAATGTCTGGGAAAAAAGATCACCTCCAGTTGAGAACCAGTGGATTAGAGTAAAAAATCCCTTTTAATATTCTCATATTAACTATATTTATTTGCATTGTTAAAATAAAATGGAGACCAGGCTTAAACATTACCCAAGCAGACAAAACAGTAAAGCCATATAGGCAAAACTTAATCTATCTTTTTTTATTATAAACATAAGCTAAAGAGGTTACTTTTTGTAAATGCACCTAGTAATCATAAACCAAACTTATTATATTTTTGTTTATGTAAATATAAACAAAACTTAAAGTGGCATGAGATAATCATTTCCTTCCCTCTGGAAACTCCACTGTAATAACCAACCACAGGAAAGGTTTAACAACTCCGTCATTTTCACTTCATCAGCCATCCTATAAGGTCATGCCTCTGAGAGTCATTCCGCTTTCAGGCTTAATATCTCCCTGTTCACGATTTGTTTCTCTTACATTAACGTATTTGTATTAACTGAAACTCTCTGCATTTTTATTTACAATATGGTTCTTAAAGTATGTTTCTGTAAAAATTTGGTTTTAATTTTTTCTATCTAATAAGATCCTTTTTTTTCCAGAAATCTATTCACCAGTGTATATTTGTCTCCTCTCTCTAAATGACCTTTAATTTAGTGGAATTTTTGTGCATGCTCTATTATTTTCATATTTTATGGCACAGCAAATACATTATTCTTTCATCTTTCATTATCTGTGCCTTAACTCTGTTCAAATTCTATAAGGATAACTGAGATGATTAATCATTATTCCTCAGAATAAGTAGGATAATCTTGGAAAATTCCCATTTTACATAAAATATATAAATCATTCAAAATCAATTTTCTGTATTGCATTGATTTAAACACACTGATCATAATCAAACATAGAAATAATAGCCTTAGAAATACCTGAATCGCCTAACTATAATTAAATATCTGGCATATTTCTTAATTTTATATGGTGTTGGGCAGATTTATAAATGATGTGATAATTTTAAATAGGCACTTAAAAAATTTTTTATGTAACATAGAGCCCTTGATTATAATGTTAACTGTCTAAAAATATACTTATCAATTGATGATAAAACTGGTACCGCAGAATAGAAAAGTAAAATGTGTTATGTCGATTTACAAAACTTAATGATAAATAGTGGTTTGGCAATATTTGGTTTTCCACTAAAAAATAGCCTAATACTATGAGATTATTGCTTGATTTATTCCTTGTCAATTTAAATTCTGTGTGTGACATATCATTATTGCAAATCTTCCTAACCACTGAATAAACTTTTTTAATACTTATATTATTAACCTGGTTTTCCCTTTTTTCCCTGTGTCAACTGTTATAAATCTTTGATTATTAAGAATTTTTTTTCTATTTTTAACTAAGTTCTCAAGTGTATTGGTCTTCTTTAAGTAATTGCTTATATTAATTACCTATTACTTTGTAACAAATCACCCCAAAACTTAGCATGTTAAAACAATACACTTACATTCTCATTGCCTGGAAATCAGGATGAGGGCATGGCTTAGCTTTATCCTCTGACTCAGAGCCTCTCACATGGCTATAATAAAGATGTCAACCAGGGCCAAGTCATCTCTAGTTTCTGCTGTCGCACAATCCACTTCTAACATCCCTCAGTGGTTGTTAGAAGGATGTAGCTCCTTTAGGGTGTTTAGACTGCAGAGTCACGTGAACTTTTGCCAACATGGCAGGTTGCATCATCAACTGAGCTTGTCAGTGAGTGAAGTGAGTGAGACATTGCCAGGTAGAGAGAATGATGCTGAGATAAAAGTCACAATCTTTTCTAACCTCATAATGGAAGTGAGTTTAGTATTACTTTCAGAAACAATTTAGGTCTGATGTTTTATCTTATACTTAAACTCATTAATGGAATAAACATATGCCTTCATAAATCAAATTAGATGTATTTTCTGATAGGGAGTTCAGACCACAACATCACTTGGTGACTCAAGCTCAAGTATTCCGCCTCTACCATTGCCTACCTTTAGGCCAGAAGCTGTAGAAGAAGATATCATGTTTTCCCCAAACTGCAATGTCTGTCTTATCAGATCTTGCTAGAGATTTTAGAGACCAACCACTTTTGCCATAGACACTTGAACCATCATTGATCTGGTTTAGAAAGTTCAAGTGGCTTAGTAATTTTCAGTGTCCTCAACTTGCCCTTGTTTTTGGCCCACAAAACTTGAAAGCCTCCTAGTTAATTTAGTAAATGGATCAAATGTGTATACTACATTATGTTATATAACTTTCACAATGTAGAGAGTTGTTTCTCTTTCTTAGAGTTGAGTCTAAAATTGCAACACAATTATTTTTATGGTATGTTTTTATCTTTGGAGAGACAATTCCAACATACTTGAGACAATGAGGTTCATAGAACCTTCTCTAAATTGGTTAGCTCTTGATTTTCATTTGCTTTTCACTCTCTTATAAGAGTGTTTCTTACTATATAGAATAAAACAGTTATAACTTTCTAATAAACAGGTCAAACAAGCCTGTGACCAATGTAGCAAAATAGTTATCACATTTCGATATGAAGATAATCAAGGTACCATCACACTAGACTCTGACAATTATGGGGATGACATAACCCTGAGGTAAGTGTGAGAAGTTATACCTACTTTTTTTCTGAACAAATCTAGTGGTCTTTCTTGCTTTGTATAGATAATAATGAATTTTTCAAATAGATAGCTTTATCTCAGGTACCAGAAGTTAATTCATACCTGCAAAGATAAAACAGTGCAAATGGAGTCTTCACCTGGTTACATAACATAATAGAAATTATTACTGCTTTTTCAGGTCTTCGATCATTGTTTTAAATTTGAAATTCCCTGAGGAATGTGGTTATGAATTTAGTTGGCTCTTTTAATAGAGATAAAAAGTTCCATTGATTCTACCTGAACCATAAGTTTGTGCTATCAGGCTAAGTGGGTTCTGCAAGCTATTACGTATGTCCATTATAAATACCTATTCAGCATCCACTTGTACCAAAATTCTATTTATTATTTTTTATAAGATTCAATTTGTTGTAGAACACAATGTTATTTTGTCTCGCCAGAGATCAGGCTAAGGTCAGGCATGCTTCCTTGGTACCATTCTTTTGCCCGAAGTAGTTCTTTTAATATATCTAATAATGTAATCTTGCTGGTGCTGAGTTCTTTCAGATTTGGTTTCCCTGAAAATCTTCGTTTTACCTTAACTTTAGGTCGATTGATTCTCTCAGCAGTTGAGAAATATTTGTCCTGTTTTAGCTTTTATAGAGTCTAATGGGAAATCTGCTCCAATTTATTTTTGTTCCTCTGTTTTTAATGTTCCTTTTTCTTTTGCTTCCTTCAAGAAATTTTTTATCTCTTATTTTTAGTAGATTTACTCTTATGAATCTAGATATATTTGTGCATTTCATTTTTAAATACTGCTTGAAATTCTCTAGAGTTTTGGAATATATAGTTTGTTGTCTTTCATTTATTTTGGTAAATTTTGATCATTATCATTCCAAACATTTCTTCTGGATTAGTTTCTTTTTCTTTTGGGATTCCAATTATAATTTCATATGTGTTAGTCCATTTTATTAACTTGGGTTCTGTCATATGTGTGTGTGTGTGTGTGTGTGTGTGTGTGTGTTTAACTTTTTTCATGAAAATATAAGTTTAGATCATTTATTTTGACCTACATTTAAGTTTAGTTTTTTTTTCCCTCAGCTGTGTTTAGTCATTTGATGATCATTATGAAAGAATTCCCCATAACTTATATTGTGATTTTTTACTTTTAACATTCCCTTTTTATTTTCAATTTGTTGTCTCTATTTTCTTGCTGAAATTTCCCAGCTGTTCATGCATGCTCTGTAAATCTTCTACTAAATCTCTTAAAATATTAATCATAGTTATTTTACATGTCCTATCTGATATCTTCTACATCTGGGTCATCTCTGCACTTGGTTCAATTGATTACTTTATCTCTTTGCAATACCCACCCCAACCCTACCCCACCCAATTCTATTCGGAGGTTCCTAAGTTTTGGTTGAATCCCAGATATCATGTGTAAATAGAATTGTAGAAAATGAAATAATTTGTATTTATGCCTAGAAAATATGGATGCATTCACTTTTGCCAGACCACTAGCGTAATGAGTTGAGTCAATCTAGTTAGTAGAGGTGTAGGAGTTGGGTTTTGTTGTTGGTGAAGAACCCTCAGTGCACCACAATCTCTTTCGGTATTGGACTATTGTTACCTTGTCCATAGTGGGCTTAGGGTGCTAGAGTTTTTGCAGTATTCCTTTTTAATCTTCAACATCCAGTAGTCCCTGTATATTGGCACATTAGAGATATTTCTCTCCGTGTCTTATCTTTCCCCTAACAGTAGATTGCTATTGTTCATTACTTAATGCTAGGCTCATGACAGGGGCAGGGAGATTTCTGGTCCGAGTTCTGTCTTACACAGGGCCATTTCACCAAGGTTCATGGGTGGGTGGCCTCAGTGTTCCAGCCGTTCCCTCCTCTGTCAAAATGAAGCCAAATTCTGCTTCTTATCTGCTGCAGATCTCAGACAGGAGAGAGATTCCTGCCCCTCTTTGGGTTTTAACAGACCTATTTTTTGTACTGTTGTGGTTTGGTGTCTACAACTTTTGTTCGTTTGTTTTTCTTTGCTTCATTCCCATGGGCAGTTAGTTGGCTTTTGCTTCTACCCTTCCAATAGTAGCAGTAAATCTATGCCTAGTTCCTGGTGATAGGAAGGAGGGTTGTCTACCCATTCCCTAATGACAGACAGGTTTTATTTTTAATGCCTATGCAGCTGTGATCCTAGGGTTCAGAAAGTTTATTTTCTTTCTATAATGGCTTAAACCTGTTGCCTAATATAAGATAGGAGTTTGGGGAAGTGTTTAACACCTTTCCATGCTGGCAGCTAATCTTATTTCCTCCTCATCACTGAAGTGGCTCTTTTTGGTCCTCTATCTTGTCCTCAGTCTTTTAAGTCAAAAAATAATATAGGGCATGAGGAATAAATTTTAGTGTGTGAATTGCATATGTGTGTAGAACTCTCAGTTATATTTCAAACTGATGTGGTAACCACACTCAGCCTTTAGAATTTTAGCCGATTTCTTCTCAACCACTTCTATGGCAACCGCCTCTTCTTCTGTCCTGCCAAAGGTAGACAGCTCTTCTGCCCCTTCTTCTAGGGACTAGTCATTCTTTGATATTCAGTTGCCTTAGTTGTGATATGACCTTCAACTCTCTGACGAGCTCAAGGAAAGATAAGCTTTTGCAGATGTTTTTCTTCTTTAGAAGTTAGGATGGTGTGATTTTGCTACTTTCTATTACCAGTAATACTTTTAATGCAGGAAATGGGAGACTAACAAGACCATGGAAAGTTTGAGAAGTGAAAAATTATAAAAGCTTAGGAAAGCCTCTTGCAAAGGTCTAAATTGAGATTGTACTGATGAAGATGATTCTCAATAGGGTATCCAGCATACGCAGGCTGAATCCCAAGTCATCAAGTTACTGACACACGTGCATCTACTTGCAGTCACTTCTTGAAAATAATTTCTTCCAACTTCCTAAACCACAAGATTCTTGGCAGCATCTTTCCAAAACCTTCCTGGCAATAAAAACTTGCAAGTGAAGTTTTTAGGATGTATGCCTCTGAATTTAGAAGATAATCTAGTATGGTGTGAAATATGCTGAGTATAAACAAATAATATTAGACACATCTCAACCCATTAAATTGTAATTTCCAGTATTAACAAATGATTAAATCTCTGCATATATATTAATGTAAATGATCTTTTGAATAAATGTTACATGTTTTATAATCCCTACATTATATTTAGAGCGTACTGTAATGGCACAGCAAATACAACAGAATAAGCCATTTTTATTTTATTTTAAAATTACCAAATAAAAAATCCAAAGGAAGCTCATGCTAAGCAAATGTTAAAATGTGCCTTTGTTTGATAGGAGTCACATTAGTGTAGAAAATTCTTTAACTTATAGCTGTGGGGCATATTTATTTTTAATAAAATAATTAAATAGATTACAAATGGTCCATTGTAAATGTAATAATTACAGTCATATGCCTCTTAATAAAGGAGATACATACTGTGAAATGCGTTGTGAGGCGATATTGTCACTGCACGAATGTCATAGAGTGTACTGCAAAGCTAGATGATACAGCCCACTACTGTAATTGTGTGTACTGTACTTTTATAGACCTGGAAGCACAGCAGGCTTGTTTACACCAGCATCAGCAGGCCTGTTTACACCACCACCAAGTGAGTAATGCATTGTTCTAGGACATTATAATGGCTACTGTGTTAGTAGGGGATAGGAACTTTTCAGTTTCATTATAATATTATGGGACCACAGTCATAAATGTGGCCTATTGTTGACCAAAATTTCATTATGCAGCACATGACTATATTTGTCCAGATTCTATAAGTAAAATATTATTATTTTCTAGGAAGTGTTTTTTTTTTTCTTCAGAGTCATTGCTATGAAGTTCAATATACCTTTCTCATCAGAGTACTGAGCTCTTCAAAATACAACTGTAGATAAATGCTATTCAGCAATACAAATTACTGAATTAATTACTGATGAATGCAGCAACATGAGTCTCAAAAAAAAAAAAAAAACAACACTGTGCTGACTGAGAAAAGCTAGGAATAAAAGAATATGTACTATATAATTTTATTCACATTAAACTCAAGAAGATATTAATAAAAACTACTGTGACAACAAACAGATCAGTGGTTGCCTGCCTAGGGTATGGATTGACCAGTAAGTCTCATGAAGGAAGTCTTGAAGTGACGAAAATATTCTGTCTTGATTTGGGTGGTGATCCCATGAGCATATACATTTATCAAGATAGATTGAAATGTGCACTTCAATGGGTGTACTTTATTTACATTATACCTCGATGAGGTATATTAAAATAAACAAAGAGGGAAAGAAACAACAGAAAGCTGTCAGATTGGTATGAGGTAGCAAAAATCAGATTCATGAAGGAGGAGACTTAAAGGTCACTGAAAGGTCTAAGTCATCATGATAGGGGGTGAGATTATACAGTTTCTCAGGAAAATCCTCTGTTAAGAAACAATCCTAAAGGTAAGAAGTTTATCTGGATCATTGTTATCCTCAAATCCTCTGAAAAAAGCAAATCATTTTTTTTTTTTAAGATACAGAGAAGTAAAAGAAGAGACAGACAGCTTGAACGAGATCTTTCCTTTTGTAAATAACTGCTTTTGCCCACTAAACTCAGGCAGGACACTGGTTTCTTGAGTCCTGTGTGGCACTCTTCACATTATTCATCTTGTCCTCACACTCTCAGAAGTCCAGGTATAATGTGCAGTAGAAAAAAAATGGCTTTGGCACCCCATGGACAAGAATGAGAATCTTAGCCTTGCCACCTACTAGCTTTGTGACTTTGGCCCACTTATTTAAATTGGATTTCATTCAGTTTATTCATTGGTAAATGAGATAATGAAGCAGCATATATCAAGTACCTAATGCAGTCATTGATGTATAGAAACCACAACATAATTAGTACATATTACTAAGCTGTGGTAATAGAAACTAAATTTTGTAGTCCCAGTCTACTTTAGTTACTGTTCTGTATCATTGAGTTTTGTGAGAAAACTTACAGATCAAATAGGCTCTACCACTCCTCTCAGTTGGTAACTGGTGCTGAGTTACTAGAGGTCTCTGTATAAGCTCTACCTTATTTTCAGGTAGAAAAGTCACACAAGACGTGTAACTTCATGGTAGGTATTATGATAAACTTAACAACTCCCCCAAAGATGTCCACATCCCAATTCTGAGAAACTGTGAATGTACTACCTTACATGGTAAAAAGAATTTTGCAGGTATGATTAGTTAGGGTTCTTCGAATGAGAAGATTAGCCTAGGTTATCCAGGTGGAGTCAGTGTAATCACAGGGGTCTTAAAAGAGCAGTTGTAGCAGATGTGATGCTGGAGCAGGAGGTCAGGGTGGTGTGAAGGAGGTGTCGGGGGCAAGAGATGAAGGCAGCCGCTAGATGTCAAAGGGGACAAGAAAAGGATTCTTCCCTAAAGCCTCCATGAGGAACACCGCCCTTCTCCACAGCTCAGTTTAGACTTCTGATGGTGAGATAAGTCATTTTTGTTGTTTAAGGCACTATGTTTGTGGCAAAGTTTTGCAGCAGCCATAGGAAACTAACACAGGAATGTGGGATAACCTAAGTGAAACTGCGAATTCTCCCTGCAGAAGTCCCTAGAGTTGCCCTGGACCTAAGACCACATTCCTGAGCCACTTCCATGAGGCTGCTCACTGTCATGGCCCCTTATTCTTAGCTTCTTTGGGATTCGATGAACACGTATTCTATCACCATCCCACCACACAGCTTCAGAGGGGAGGGGGGGGTCTCCTCTGCTATCGAACAACCTGCAGTGTAATAACTACCTTGCTTTTAGCTTTTCACTTGTTAAATATGTGCTCTTGGCTACAAGAGTCTAGCTGAGCCAGCCAAGGATGACTCAGGGCAAACTTATTGCTAACAGGATAAAATTCTGTACTTTAACAACAGTTAGAAATAGAGAAAAGTGGACTATAATTTTTTTCTGTAGTCTCATAAGCATGTTTATACATATAAGCCACTTGGGACTTAAGGAAAGGGTATGATGGTTTGTATTTAGAAAAGTAAAATTTAAAATGAGCACCTTCCATGTCATTCTTAGAAGTGAAAGTTACTTACAGTTATAATTACCTTTCAGGAAGAACTGTTCCATGGATTGTAGTATTTTTTGCTGCCTTGCAAAGTATCTCAGAGATGAATATTTTCTTCAGGCTAATCATTTTGAGGAGAACACGGCAGGTCGAATTACTTTAGTGATAATGAAACATTCAATTAAAATAGCTCTTTTGTAATGGCTAATTACAAAGGAATGGTTTACAAAGAAAAATGCTATATTTGAAAAAACTATTTGAGTCTTTTTGTAATTCTAAATTTAAACAGAAAGAGAGAGAAAACAATCATTTAAAATGTTTCTTTTCAAGTGAATGTAGATGGAAATTCTTGAAAGTACTTGTTTCGAGGTACTCTGAATTTGATAACTTATCTAGAAGAAGCTTCAGTGCTGTTAAGTAGCAGTGGGAGGGTAGAAGGACTAAGTGGCTTGTCACAGAGTTAAAATCAAAGGGAAAGTTCTCCTCATTTGATGGATGAGAACACAGGGCTTCATTCAAAACACTGACTCTGAATTTCCCCATCCAGGACTGTTTTTCATCTTTGGCTACAGGTTGAAGGACTTACGAGCAGAGTATTCAAAATCTGTTGACACCTGACGTATAACACCAGACTGGTTAGATGGTTTGGGCCCTGGTCTAAATGTGCATTAAAGCTTGTCTCCCCAGGTGTTTGAATATTCAGCCTGGCCTTCTAACCAGCCTGCACTTCCTATAGAGATCTATAAAATGCTAAGATCTGTCCTTACTCTATGGCCATAGCCCCTCTCAATTAAAACAAATTTTTTGGCTGTCTGAGCCTTAGGAGGTTTGATTTTCAACATGGCATTATTCCCTCCAGGAAAGACCAAGAATGGCTCACCTTAAGCCTGCACACAGAATAGCTGCTTTAATTATTTTATAAACAAAATATCAAAACATTTCAGACTCTGGCCACCAATTTTATCTTCCTATAATGAATACTTTAACAACTCAGATCCAGAGAGTGGATGGGTAGGAGTGTGGATGGATAGCAGCCCCTTACTGAAAGAAGCACCTTGATGCTAGGAACTCAGTTCTTTATTCTGAGGAATCTTATTTCCTCTTTTTTACACTTTCTTTATCTGCAGTCATCTCTAACTTGTACCACCATCTAGGGGCATACTGTTGAGAAGTATCCTAACTCAATTAGCTGAGAAGAAAAGGAAAAAGGGAACCCATCATGCAAATGTGTGCACATAAAAGTTATTTTGCTTCAATACAAAACAGTTTTCCTCTTAACTTTTACAGCCTTATTTATTGTAATACTAATTCAGTAATCTAACATAAGTATCATTTTTTACATGTAAGGAATTACTGGTAGCAAGTTAATCTGTTTTCTAGCATGTGGTTTGGGATTAACTAATCGAAAAACTGAATGTGATATAAGGTAACATGTATGGGGGGTTTGTATCATCTTATAGATCAAATTCGCTCCTTACAGGGCTAATAAAAGTGTGTGTGATGCCTTCAACAGCAGTAAAACTCTTGAAGTTATTTTTACTGACCAGGTTGTTCTGAAATTGTCAGAGCTGAGGCAAACTGTTGTATGATTTTATAGTCTTTTCTCCTACCCAAACTGTACAAATAAACTGTAATGATAGAAAACGCATGTGTGAAGTGTGATCCAAAAGGATTCCTCAGAGGAGCAGAAACTGGGGAATTCTTCAGAGAGTAATCGCAGCTGAGATTATACATTGATGTGTGAAATGGCAGCACACCATGAATACTGAGAAACTGCAGGGGAGAAAAACACACATGATGGTGGTTGCATCCAGGAGGGTATATCCCTAGAGGTGGTAGACCCTAGCAGCAGGAGAGGCCTAGGAGCACTTGACAGGGAAAGTAACTCAGGCACTGCAGACTACTTGATTCTGTGCATTCACGACATCTCTGTGATCCACAGAGCTGAGATAGGGCATCTAAGAAATGTGGGAGCAATGCTCATGCAGGCAAGGACCTGAGTGCGATTATGCCAGGCTCCTAGGGGGACTGAGGCTCCCTACTGTGGCACTTTCCACTCTAGTAGAAGAGAGGAAAGCGTATTGAAGGAAGCTGCTGCTTTCCCTAGCCTAAGGTGGAATGTAGGAGAAATAAATAGTCTAGTCTCAATGTGAGTAGATTCTAGGAGAAACTACTTTAAATAAAGCAGCAAACAATTTGTGAACATGTAATTGCTACCAGTAAGCAAGAAATAAAATGATAGGAACCCCTCAAAAAGAAGGGTAAAGGATCCGAGTAGGAATTCACTGAGGGAAAAAATGGTCAATTCATATAATGAACCTCAACTTAACTGTATATATATTTAGAAATTTGAAAACGCAATGAAATGGCTATTGGCTGACTTGTATTCTTGCCAGTAAACAGTAGTAAACATAGGGTAAAATGTACTGTCATTATTGGCAGGTTAAAAGTTTTGTGAATACTTCAGTGGAAATAATTGGAAATATTTTATAAAATATAACATTCAGCTACTTCAATTCTGTATGTGAAACCTTTAACATGTAACTAATGGCATGCAGAAAGATATTCACTATACAGGTATTTGTAATAACATAAGTGAATAAAAACTAAAATATGAAAAACACACGATATGCCACACAATCATAAACTAGAATACTACTCAGTTAAAGCAATTAAATGTTATATCAACATAAACAATCTAAACTATTAAGTGAGAAAAGCAAGATGCAGTTGAATATGGTATAATATATCAATATAGTAGCACAAGATATGAACAAAGATATATATGTACACACATATTAATACCTACATTCCCTTAAATATGGTCAAACCTTTACTTAGTAACACAACTTATTGAATAAATTGTCCACTTGTTGTGTTTACTTTTTCCTATTTTGTTCATTCTAAAAGGCCTTGTTACATCTTTATGGAAACCACTCTGCCAATGTCAGTGACCCTCATCTTGTCAGAAAACAAGGATCCTGTCATATTCTGAGAACTTACTGTTCATCAGCATCCCTGCCTCCTTTTGGAAATGATGACATTACTTCCTTTCCAAGATACCATATTTTATTTTTTCAAAAAAACTTTATATTTCATTTTAGTTTTACCTCTTCTTGAACTCAACATTTAGATTACTCTATCTAGGCTTTCTTCCAGGTGATTTTATAATTTCCTATCATTTTACATACTATAAACAGACTAAACCCATAACCCTAAATATACCTTCAGGACAAAATTCTTCCCTTGAAATCCAGATATATGTTCAATCATTTTTTTTTCATCATATCTGCTTCCACCTTAATACAAAGTACTATAATTTCTCACTTGGAAATTGCATGTCTTCTAAAACATATAAAATTGGTCTCTCAGAAAGAGAGTAGAGAGGAGAAAGAAAATGTTTGAGTAACGAATTGTTGAATAGTTGCAAGATATGAGGATATTTAATAACCCAGACCACAAAATTAAATCAATACCAAATAAAGAGAACTTCTCCAGGGCAAAGATTAAGTGATAAAGGTAATTCTTTAAAGCAGCTACAAAGGAGCAAAAATGAGAATGACAGCAGACTTCTTATTAGAAAATATTAAGGCAAAGGACAATGCAATGACATTTTTAACTTTTTGAAAAAAAAAAAAAAAAAGATCTTCTGTACCAAACACAAATATAGTTAAAAATGATGGCTTGTGGACTGGAAAAATGATTTGTGGTATAATTCTGGATGACAGTCACCAACTGACCATCAGAATCTATAATCAGGCATGTGGGTAAATGAGATTTTAAATATTTCCAGGCTTGGATTTTGAGTTTTTGAAGTATATTTTCTAAATGTACAATTGGATGTTAGAATGTTAGAGGAGGATTGCTCAAAAGAAGCACTGTTGACATTTTGGACAGATCAATGTCTTTTTTATATGGTCTTTCATATGCATCATAGGATATTTAGCAATATCTCTGGTTTCCACCCACTAACTACCAGGAGTGCTCCCAGTTGTGACAAGCAAAAATGTTACCAGTTATTGGCAAAGAACCTTTGGAAAAATCACCCAAGTTGAAAACCAGTGGATTAGAATAAGAGGGGAAAATCCCTTTTAATATATACATACATAATACCCATATATACATAATAACCATATTCCTCTATATTGTTAAAACAAAATGGAGACCAGGCTTGAAGATTCCCCAAGAAGATAAAACAGTGAAGCCATGTAAACAAACTTAATCTTTCTTAATAAGCATAAGCAAAATTTAGATAACATTTTGTAAATGATTCTGATAGTCATAGACTTAAGTCATCTTCCTAAAATGGTCTGAGTTAATCACTTTTAACCAATCCTCTGCCGTCTTGAAACTCCACTATAATAACTAACCATGGGAAAGGTTTAACAACTCCCTCATTTTCACTTCATAAGCCATTCTGTAATGTCGTCATGCCTCTGATACCACATTTGGTTTAAAATCTCCCTGTTCATAGTGTTTCTTATGCAATAACATATTCATATCAACCAATGCTCTCAGAATTTTTATTTATAATATGATTCTTAAGGTATCTGTTTCTGCAAAAAATTATTTTTTAATTCTTCCCAATAAAATATCTTTTCAGAAATCTATTCCCCAGTGTATATTTTTCTCTAAATGACCTTTAATTTATTGGAACTTTTGTACATACTCTATTAGCTTCATATTTTATGGTGAAGCATGTATATTATTTCACTTTTCATTATCTATGCCTTAAGTTCGCTCACATTCTATAGGCATAACAGGCGGAATAATCATTATTACTCAGAATAATTAGAATAATCTTGGAAAATGCTCATTATGCATAAAATATATCAATCTCTCAACACTTTTTTCTATAATGCTTTGATTGAAATGCTCTGGCCATAAACATAGATATCTCTTTAGGAATACTTGAACCACCTAAATATAATTAAATATCTGGCATATTTCTTAATTTTATATGGTGTTGGCCAGATTTATAAATGATGTAATAATTTGAAATAGGAAATTCAAAAATTATTTATGTAACATAGAGCCCTTGATTATAATGTTAACTATCTAGAAATATATGTATTAATTGATGATAAAACTAATACTGCAGAATAGAAAGGTAAAATGTGTTGTTGATTTATAACACTTAGTGATAAACAGTTGCTTGACAGTACTAGGTTTCCACTAAAAAATAGCTTAATACTGTGAGATTATTTCGTGATTTTCTCCTTACCAATTTAAATTGTGTGTGGCATGTCATTATTGTAAATCTTCTTAACCACTGAATAAACTTCTCTGATACTTATATTATTAATCTAGTTTTCTCTTTTTTTCCCCTGGGTCAACTGTTATAAATCTTTGGTTCTTAAGAATTTTTCTATTTCTAACTAAGTTCACAACTGTATTGGTCTTCTTTAAGTAATCACTTATATTCATTACCAATTGCTTTGTAACAAACCACCCAAAAAACATCTTAAAATGATACACTTAAACTCTCATTGCCTGGAAGTCAGGATGAGGGTATGGCTTAGTTTCATCCTCTGACTCAGAGCTTCTCACATGGCTGTAATCAAGATGTCAACCAGGGCCAAGTCATCTCTAGTTTCTACTGTGGCAGCATCCACTTCTAAAAACTCTCAGTGGTTGTTGGAAGGATTTAGTTCCCTTAGGGTGTTTGGTAGATTAAATCATCAATTG
Source organism: Rousettus aegyptiacus (assembly GCF_014176215.1). Classification (NCBI taxonomy): domain Eukaryota; kingdom Metazoa; phylum Chordata; class Mammalia; order Chiroptera; family Pteropodidae; genus Rousettus; species Rousettus aegyptiacus. The sequence goes on from NW_023416286.1 coordinate 32,603,013, forward strand.
AGCCAGCCAGTGAGTGAATAGTGAGACAATGCCAGTAAGAGAATGACAGTGAGATATAAGTCACAACCTTTCCTAATCAAGGAAGTGGCATTTCGTGACTGTTGTCCTATATGTTTTAAGCTAATCATTAGGTTTATCCCACAATCAAGGAGAGGGATTTAGACAAAGGTGTGAATACCAGGAGACAGGTCTTGTCAGCTGCCATCTTATATTCAGCCTACTTCATTGCTTATGTGTCATTTGGTGGTCTCTTCCATTTCAACTTTGTAGTTTATTAATTTCTATGTGTTCTTGTTTTTTATTTCATGGAACTACATTGTCATTTTTTTAAAAAACTTTTTGAGTGGATGCCGTTAAATTAGATTTTGAAAGAGGACAATGTCAGGATGGAATTATATGTGCAAGATATATTGAGTCAACACCTCTGAAGGAGAAAGTAAAAAGGATCGGGATTAAGCAGAGAGGACCTTCAGACCATAGTGCAGATCTGGCAACTGTGGACTTAGTGGGCGGGAAAGAAAATTGGGTAGGAGGAGCTTCTGGCTGAACTGCAACTCTGAGAAAATCTCAGGGTGATAAGAGCCCCAGGGCAAAAATTACCCACTAGAGAAGCCCCATACTAGGCAAAAATGGTCCAGCCCTCAAATACTTGCCATATTCTGTTATTGGTTTTAAAAAAGACCAGAAAGTATGTGGCCTGAACTTGAATACTACAATATATATGAAAAAAATGAGACAGCTGGAAACTTTCTGACAAATACCCTCACCACAGTAGGTGCTCTTCTCACAGTAGGTGTACTTGGAGAGAGATTTGAATGGTATACCTCTCATACCACTACAGTCCATCCCAAACATTTCCCATAGGCTTGTTTCCCCCACCCTCTGAGGGAACAATATTAGTATTGAGGTGAGATAATTAAGCCCTCATAACTGAATTTGGTCATGAAGCCAATGTATGTCTCTGTATTCATGCATTTTAAATGCCCTCAGCCTCAGCAATCTCCCCTACAATTTCTGATGGCTTATTTGGTGGTCTGACCTAAACTCTTGTTCATAAAGAAAATGAACCCTTGGTAATGATATTATTCCCAGCTCCAGCTATTGCATGCATCCATCCAAGTGTTACCAAAGTGGCTTTATAAGATACGCTGGTGTTTCTTCTTGCCTCCGTTTTATAAAAGCCGTTCTATCTTCTCCTGATAGTCAAGGTAAATTATCCTGGCCAGTTATTGTGAGGGATAAAGGAGAGATAAAGAAGAAATAACTAGATAGGGCTACAGAAATAACTAGAAAGAGCTACAGAAATAACTAGGTAGGCTGACATCTGTGAAATTCCAGGGGGATGGAAGCAGGATTGGGTAGTACTCTCAGGCAGGTGGGTAAATGGAGGGCTCTAAAGTAATGATTGCCTGAAAGAATTGCCTTGTGCCATGAAGGAATGAGCTGAACAGGGATGGACTGATATCCCTGCTGTGTTTGGTCATCATCCATGAGAAGCATGGGGATAATATGCTCTTGGCATGAATATAGTGAATGTGACAGATCCAACATTACAACACCTGGAATCTGTCTAGTAACCACTCCCTCCCAAGATATTCAGCTATAGTAGATTTGAGCAGTGAATAATCCCTTGCCACCAGAGATTCACATCCGTCAATGTTTAATTATTCTTTTTAAATCGAGGCATTTATAACTAACTATCCCCTAAATACTTCATTGGTTACATTTTATTTTGAAATGTAGGGTTTTTATTTTTAGTTACATTTTCTGATATCTTAAGATATTCTCCTTAATAATTATTTACAAGTGTTTATTTTTAGATTTAAAAACACCTATGATTTTTTTTCTAAATTAGAATATGCTTAATATGATTCTGATTATGGAATATAGGGCTTGTTTGAATGTTAAATATATGCATAAAAATAATTTGTCTTTTATTGTGATAAAATTGGTGTAAAAGATTATATGTATTTCAGGTTTACAACATTATAATTCAATGTTTGTATGTGCTACATACTATTTACCATGTAAGTCTAGTTACCATCCATTACCATACAATTGATCCCCTTTACTCATTTTGCTCTCCCCCTAATCCTCTATCCCTCTGGTAATCACTGGTCTGTTCTCTGTGTCTACAAGTTTGTTTTTGTTTGTTTGTTTGTTTTGATTCCACGTATAAGTGAAATATGGTATTTCTTTCTTTGTATGACTCATTTTACTTAGTTTAATACTGTCAAGATCCATCCATGTTGTTACAAGTGGCAAGATTTCCTTTTAATGGCTGAGTAGTATTCTACTTTATGCATACATATGTACACATAACATATATATGTGCGTATATGTGTATATATACATACACCCACATACCACATCTTTATTGATCCATTGATGGGCAATTAGGTTGTTTCATATCTTAGCAATTATAAATTATAAATAATAAATAATAGTGCAATGAATGTTGGGGTATGCAAATCTTTTAAATTCGTGTTTTGTATTCTTTGTATAAATACCCAGAAGTAGAATAGATAGATCATATGACAGTTTTATTTTTAACTTTTTGAGGAATCTCCATACAGTTTTTCATAGTGGCTGTACTAATTTATAATCCCACCAACAGTGCACACGGTTCCTTTTTCTCCACATTCTCTCAAACACTTATTTATATTTATTTGTTTGTTTGTTTGTTTGTTTATATTTAAGAATAGCCATTCTAACATGTGTGAGGTGATATTTCATTGTGGTTTCAATTTGCATTTCCCTGATAATTAGTGATGTTGAGCTTCTTTTCATGTGCCTGTCAGTCGGTTGTAAGCCTTTGAAAAAATGTCCATTTGGATCCTCTGCCCACTTTTAAATTGGGTTGTTTGTTTTTATGTTGTTGTGCAGTTTCTTTATATATTTCGGATATTAGCCCTTATCAGATATATAATTCACAAATGTTTTGTCCCATTCATTAGATTGCTTTCTTGTTTCCTTGGTGGTTTCCTTCATTATACAGAGCTTTTTATTGTCCTATTTGTTTTGCTTTTGCTTCTCTAGGATCAGACCTCACATCCAAGTGTTTAATCCAATTTGAGTTAATTTTTGTACATGGTGTAAAATTGTGTTCTAGTTTTCTTCTTTTGCATGTGGCCATTCAGTTTTCCTAATATCATCTTATGAAGAGACTGTCCTTTTCTTATTGATGTTCCTGGCTCCCATTGTATAAATTAATTGTCCATACATATGTGAGTTTGTTTCTGGGTTTGCTTTTCTGTTCCATTGATCTGTGTCTGTTTTTATGCCAGTACCATACTGTTTTGATTACTATAATTTTTCAGGGAATGTGATAGCTACAACTTTTTTCTTATTTTCTCAAGATTGCTTTAGCTATATGTAGTCATTTTTGGTTCTATACAAATTTTAGAATTATATTTTCAAGTCTGTGAGAATTGCTATTGCAATTTTGATAGGGATTAATAGAATCTATAGATTGCTTTGGGTAGTATGGACATTTTAACATTAATTTTTCTAATTCATGAACATGGAATACCTTTTCATTTATTTGTGTCTTCAGTTTCTTCCAACAATGTCTTATTGTTTTTGGTGTGTAGATCTTTCACATCTTTGGTTAAATATATTTTTAGGTATTTTATTTTTATGCAATTGTCAATGGGATTGTCTTCTTTATGACAGTTATGCATGTATAGAAATACTATGATTTTCTATATATGATTACAATTATTAGTTCTAACAAAACTGTTTGTTTTTTTTTTCTCTCTGCCATTCATTCATTTTCCCAAGTTAAGTGAGCATTTTAATTTTTTTTTTTTATCAGGTGGATTATTTATTTCTGTTTCATTAAGGTTTGTTTCTGGGGTTTTATTTTTATTCTTTTATTTGAAACAACCCTCTATTTCCTTATTTTGTTTGACTCTGTTTCTGTGTATTAGGTGAAACAGCTGCCCTAGTTTTGAAGGAGTGTTCATTGGAAGATTGAGGATGTGTTTCAGGCTGCTCTCTGTAGTGCATTTGGGGTGTTAGCCTGCCAAGAAGTGTCTCTCTGCCTTTGTTAGTCCCAGAAGGCCCCACTCCCACACCTTGATGCTCCCATGCTCTCCCACCCCCGCTGGCCCCCACCGCCAGGCATTGAAGAAGGATCCGCTGTGTTTTAAGTACCCTCTATTTCTGGTGAGGAGAAGTTATGGTGGAGGCACACTAGAACTGGCAGAGCCTGCCCATTGAGTCTGGTGGGTCTGGGATTGTTAGGCCTTGGGGGAATACTGGGGTGGGATGAATTATGTTACCATGGTAGATAGAGCGCCAAATATAGCATGTGCCAGCATGAAGCTAGCAAGGTAGAAGGAGAGTAAAAGAAAAGGGTGTCAACCAGTGCTTTCACCCCCAGACAAGATTCCATCAGACTCATTACCCCTCTGTCACACACCCTAAGATTAGTCAATGAATATCCTTCATATAGGGCCCAGGTGCTTTTCAAGCTGCTACCTCTGCACTGGGACTCACAGCAAGTGAGTCTGTGGAGGCCTTTAAGAGCAGAGTCTGAGTTTCAGTTTCCTATAGCCTTCTGGTTCTCAGAATCCAAGCGCTGCTGGTTTTCAGTAAGACCTTATGGAAGCTTGTATTCCTGGTTCAGGGCTGGAGTATCTGATGTGGGGCTCAAACCTCTCACTCTCTGGGGAGGAGATATGTGTTCATGATATCCCTCCCAGCTGTGAGTGAGGGTCCAGACAAGACTGAGTGTATGCTCCTCCTACACATCTCAATGTGGCTTTTTCTTTTAGTTCTTGGTTTTGGAATAGCTGTTATGCCCGTCTTCAAATACTTTTCAGAGGAAGTTGCCCTACATGTAATTGTAGTTTGGCTGTGTCAGTGAGTAGTGATTAGTTCAGGATTTTTCTATACTTGCATCTTGAACCTGCCCTCCAATAATTTGTATTTTTGAATTTTTGGATTTATTTCTTTATGTAAAATACTATATCATGTTTTCAATTTTATTCTTTATACATATTTCTTTTTCTTTTTCATCTCAATTGTTGAGAGACTTGCCTTTAAATCTTTCTTTCCTTCCTTCCTTCCTTCCTTCCTTCCTTCCTTCCTTCCTTCCTTCCTTCCTTCCTCCCTCCCTCCCTCTCTCTCTCTCTCTCTCTCTTTCTTTTTTTCTTTCGTCTCATGTTCCTTTTAACTTTGTCCTTGGATACTAATTGAGTCCTGAGGTGAGGGTGCTTTTTTTCCAAAGTGAGTTTTATTTTGTTTCTTATTAACTCCTACTAGTATTGCCGAGAAAAGAAACATAACTTTCTGGAGTTTATGAACCAACCTGTATTTTAAATTCAGATTCAATATTCACATAATAATGAATAAAAGTTTCTCAGGTGAATATTTTTTTTAATCCTTTCTTATAGCCAGGCCTATGACAGATAATATTCCTTATCATCTCCATTTGTGGAGTAGTTATTTTTATTTTCTTGATTGTTTTATTTTCCTCTAGCTAAGAAACAACATAGTCTGAAAATGAAGTGTAGACCCTCCCTGAATTTAGATTGCCTGGTTGAAATATAGTTTAATCACATACTATGTATCTTCAATTTACCTAACTCTCTTTGTCTCAATTTCTTCAATTTATAAAGTCAGGATTGTAATGGTTATTATGAGGATTAATTTAGTTCAAATTTCTTAAAGCAGTGGCAGGCACACTGTATATAGTCATACATATGTATATAAAAATTTTCACTGTATTATGGGAAATGGAAGCTTGTTACCCTTTCTTAGCATTGTATGCTATATCAACATTGGCTTTCTTTTGTTTTACAGGTGACACGGTTGTGGTAACTATAGTTTCAAGTGGTGATCTCATGCATATACAACTTGTTTCAGCTAAATAGCCACTTCGTTAGTGAATATTCCATGTTTTTCAAAATAAGAGCTTAAGTTTTTATTTACTTGTGTGATAACTGAATCTAGACTAGCAGTCTCCAACCTTTTTGGCACGAGGGACCAGTGCTCTTATGAGAATTTAATGCCAGATGATCTGAGGTGGAGTTGAGGTGGTGATGCTGGTGGTGCTGAGGAGTGGCTACAGATACAAGGGAAGCTTCACTTGCTTGCCTGAAGCTCACCTTCTGCTGTGCGACCTGGTTCTTAACAGACCACAGATGATACCGTCCATGGCCTGGGGGTTGGGGACCCCTGCACTAGACTATGAGATGCTTGAGGACAGGAACTGTGAATTTATTCTGAGTATCCAGCACAATGCCTCTTATTTTAATAAATATACATTCAGTGAATGGAGGCTGAGTGACAAGGAAACAGCCTTGACAAGATAACGTATTTGCTAAGATTTTATAACAAAAATTATATTAACTTAACATACTCTTCCAGGTACTACCCTAATTTTCTGCTTTTCTTCATAGTAAAACATTTTTTTCCTTATAATTAATTATCTTGACCTGGACTCAACTTGTCATCTCATGTTTTTTGGTCAGGTCAGTCCAACCTACTAGGTAGATTACCATAACCTTCACTCCTTGGTAGTGTTTTATTGGATCACCAGCAAGTATGTTTTGACATCTAGGGCAAATATCCCTGTCCAAATTCACTTAAAACCTTATTTGATAACTCCTTTCTTGAGATTACTGTTTTAGACTCTATAGCACCAGCCTCTTCAAGTTTTTATTTATGCATGCAATTTATGAGTACTTAGATGCCAGATACTGTTCTGAATGCTGAGGATATGCCAAGGAACAAAATAAACACACATACACATAAAATCATATCATCTTAGCCATTTTTAAGTATAAAGTTCAGTGGTATTAAATACATTCATAATGTTGGGCTACCGTCATCTCTATCTCCAGAACTATTTTCATATTGAAAATTAAAACTCTATACCCAGTAGACAATAATTCCTCAATTGCCCCTGTTTTCAGCCCCAGGCAACCACTGATCTTTCTGTCTCTATGGTTTTGAATAAGTATTTCATATATATGGAATCATATAGCATTTGTCTTCATGACAGGCTTATATCACTTAGCACTTATCCTCAGTGTTCTTCCTTTTTAAGGCTAATGTTTTCATATTCCACATTTGTTTATTGATAAGTAGACACATAGGTTGCTCAAGTGTTTTAGTTACTGTGAATAATGCTACTGTGAACATGGGTGTAGAAATATCACTTTGGTGTATAAATATCACTTTAATTTTGGGGGGTATGACACCACAAGTGGAATTACTGGATCAAATAATAATTCTATTTTTAATTTTTTGAAGAACTTCCCTACTGTTTTCCATGGCAGCAATAACCATTTCACATTCCCAACAACAGCGCATAAGGATTCCAGTTTCTCCACATCCTTACCAATACTTATCTCTTTTATAGTTCTAGCCATCAAAATCTCCTTACTAGTGGCATCTCATTGTAGTTTTGATTTGCATTTCTCCAATAATTGGTGATGTTCATCATGTTATCATGTGTTTATTGGTCATTTATACGTCTTTGGAGAAGTGTCTATTCAAGTCTTTTGACTTTTTGAATTGGGTTGTTATTTTGTTTTTGAATTTTAAGAGCTCTGTATATATTCTTTATGCGATATGATATACAAATGTTTTCTTCCATTCTGTTGCTTGCATTTTTACTCTGATGATAGTGTCTTTTGATGCACAATTTTTAAAAGTTGTTACAAAGTCCAATTTTTTTTTTTTTATTGTGCCATTGGTCATATCAAAGAAATTAGTGTTATATCCAATACTGTTAACCCTTTGTCCTATGCTTTTTCTAAGTTTTATAGTTTTAGGTCTTACACTGAGGTCTTTGTTACATTTTTAAGTTAATTTTTATATAGTATTAGGTAAGGGTCCATATTAATTCTCTTACATGTTGATATTCAGTTTCCACAGCACTATTTGTATAAAGAATATCCTTTCACTATTGGTCTTATACACACTTTAAAAAAACTATTCAATCACATGTGCAAGAGTTTATTTCTGGGAGATCTATTTTGTTTCATTAATTAATATATCTGTCTATCTGCTAGTACTATATTGTTTTGATTTACTGTAGCTTTGTAGTATGCATTGCTGCTTGGCATACATCTGGGAAGCAGAGAATAGTTAGCCGCTACTGTATTAAGACCTGATATTGACCGAAATTAGCCTCCATTTACTGGCCAAGTAGTCCCCTGGAAGTCCTAATGCATCAATAGATTCCAGGGTTCCAAAATATTTATAGAATACAAATTCTTCCCATGCAGTTGTTGTCTCTCCTTGGAGACAGATTCCTGGTACTTCCTACTTCTCCATCTTCCCAGAATGCTCTCTGTGTTTGTGAATTTAAAGAGCCACTAGGTGGCATGACTGTTTTCCAACATCCACATTTAGTTTTGTTGGCAAGTGTTGCTAAATAATTGAGTTTAATCAAAGTTTTGTTTGCTTTATGCAGATACAATAAATCAAATGAGGTAATAGATCATTATCTCAATATTTATTCTTCTTAGGCTCTTTCTACTTCTCTTCTTCACCTCTAATTATTAGCACTGTCTGAGGTTTGGTCCTGGATCCTCTCCTATTCCCTGTTTTAATTCTCACAGCAGGCGACTTCATTTAGTTGTGTGCTTTGAACATCAATAGATGCACCTAGGTATTTATTCTGAGTTCCATAGATCCAGATTTCAATATCTGGCCCCACCTTCCCTGTGTGCCATCATACAAAGAGGGCAAAGGAAAACCTTATGTGCTTTAGAGTAAGACAGTTTTTAACTGAAAAAATCATCAGGTATAAACTGTCCCAATACTTTGAGTACTTCTGGAACATTCCACAATGTCCCTTTCTGTTGGTACATATAGCCCGAACATATCTATTTGCTTTAGGATTATCAAGGTGAACTTTACAATGCATACATTATTCAGATTTCTTTAGTTTTTATCCATTATTGTTTTTTTCTAGGACCTCATCCTGGTTACAACTTTACATCTACTAGTCATATCTCCTTAAATAAGCATCCTACTTTACTATCACCTGACTATCTCATCTTATACTTTTGAAATACACAACTTTGACTTAACAAGACCTAAACTCAGTTGATCATACCACTATTTCTCCATCCTAACTACACCTTCTTTTCTTTATTTCTTAACTAGATTAAATTTTGTGGTAAATAACTTTAATTATATCCTTGCTCACATCAATTCCCTTACCCCTTTTAACCTTTGTTAACACAACCACCACCCTAGACTCTCACCTCCCTACTAAAGCTGAATTTTGGCAACATTTTTCAACATGAAAGTCACTGACAAGTGACTTTTGTGTTGCTAAACCCAATGGTGAGTTTCTCATTACACATCTTATTTGGCATACTGAGAGCATTTGATTCAGTTCATTACCTCTTTCCCTTTACAACAATTTCTTCAATTAGTGTCTATTACACCTTAATTTTATTTTCCTCCTATATCACTATGTTCAATTTTAAACTGATTTGTATTTTTCTTTTCATCTCTTATGGCCTTGGAATGCCCTAGGGTTCAGTTCTTGGATCACATCATTTTTTTTTTTATCCATTGATAATCACATAAAGTCTTATGGTTTCCAATAGCATCTAAAGACAAACAACTTCAAACATATATTTTCACCTCAAATGTCTCCCGTAGATGCTAAACTGAATAGCCTCTTCAATATTTTGCATGGATATATAACCACCAACTCAAATTGGCTGTGTATAAAAGCAAATTCCTGATCAGCACTTCTGTCCTACAAAAATATATACATATTTACATACAAATTAAAACTCCTCCTGCAGTAATTCATCTTTAACTTGATTATTGGCAACTTCATAATTTAAATTTGTCCAGAGACTTTGCTACTATCTGTGGCCCTTCTTTATCCATCACGTTGCACATAAAATCTACCAAAAAACGAAAGCTTAACCTTCAAAATAAAACTCAAATCTAAGCACTTCTCATCAATAAGCTTAAGTCACATATATTACTTATTTAAAACTCTTCAATGTGGATCCATCTCTTTAGGTAAAATCTAAAATTCTAACAAATACTTTTATATAACTACATGTACAATCATCATTTCTTGTTTTTATCTCCTTCTATTAGTTTTCTTGCTTAACGCAATCTAGCCACACTGAGTTCCTTGTTTTTTCTTGCAAATATAGGCATGCTTTTATGTCAGGGTCTGGGCACTTGATATTTCTTATTACCTGGAAACCTCTTTTCAACGGTATTTTTATGACATACTCCCACTACTTTAATATGGTATAAAGTGACTCAGTTTTTTTGCTGTATTAGAATCAACCTCAGTATTTTCATGAACTTCTCAGTGTTTTTATCAGGTCTAGAAGGTAATCCTCTTGCTCGAGAAATACTTGAAATAAAAACATTTGTTATATATCCTCTCTCTAAATTCAACATGCAATAATGAAACAGGGACAGGATAATTGTGTTAAATAATCCCATTAAAAAATGCAAAGAAAGGGAATCTTTTAGAAGCAAATATTTCATGGTCATTGTGAAATCCTATTGGGCCAATTTTGTGATATCATCTTATAAAGGGCCCCAATTTTTTGAGGTCCCCCTAATCCTTAATTAAAGATGTATTCTCCTTGAATGTATTTCCTCAATCTATTCATTTCTTTGGCTCTTTATCTTTTGAGTGTTCTTCCTTTTTCATCATTCTCCTTTACCACATCTGAAGAGAATAGTGGGAAATGTGTCCTCCTGGGAGGTTAAGCAGTTCTCTAAAACTGCTTCATAAAGAAGAAAGAAAATTTTAATATCTTGAAAAGTCTTCGTGCCTTTTTATACAGGCCAATAGTGCTTAGGCCAATACAACTTAATAAAAATTTAAGGTATCCTATTCACTTGATTCTATTTTATTTTATGTGCCACAAGTTACCACAATTTATTATTCCTTTTTCTCTAGATTTAAGTAAAAATTTGATGGCATGAAAGGCTTCATGGGACAATATCAGGAGTCTTCTAGGACCCATTGCCTCCAATTGAAAAGGGATCTATTGTCTTAATGACCACAGCCTTAATGTGATTTCTGTCTTCAGGCTATGATATAATGGCAGAGACTAAATTTGGCTCCCCCTGCCCCGAGTTTAGTGATTTAATGGGTATAGTTTTACTTTGTGTGAGTTCATTTTTAAACTCAAAATCCTAGAATTTCTGGTAACTCTCAATTCACTTGCAACATTCTTAGAGTGCCAGCTCTTTTCTGAGTCCAATTCTTTGCTACATTAATAAGTGCAGTTGCCTAACAACAATTACCACTACAGCTATTTGGTCTCAAAATTTTCTCATGCCACAAGTACATGTTATAATTTTTAGATTACTGCAGGTATAAATTATACCACATTATATGTGTTGCTGTTTTATATCCTCATAACTTTTCATTGCCAAGTCCTAAAGCCAATGGCACATATTTTGTAATAGAACAGCAACACTCCAACTCTGGTGCCAATGTCTCTATTGATCATTTTTTTTTTTTGGATAAAAATCAGCTCAAATTCCTTGTAAGTATAAAGAAAATTTATATGTATGCTTATGGCTATGCTGCTCTGGGAGTTCATCTACAGTCTGGAGAACATTGTTTAAATTTATGCTTAGATCCAGGCTGCAAATTGGGTCAGGTTTGTTCCACTTTTATCTGTTATTCTGACACAAGCCCCTATTCAAAGCACATTCTTCTTATGCTAGATATCAAGAAGACAAACTAAAATGTGTAACTACATTTATATCTTTGTAGAATTACATCCAACTACAACAAATCACATGGTAGACCAACATACATGTAGCAGAACAAAACTCCACAGTAAAAGGCACTTCAGTTGCAAGGAAAATGTGTGAATGTATAATTTTATTAGATGAGTAAAGAATTGCATTTACCAAAGCAGCATTTCAGTGAAATCATTTCAACTACCATATTAAAATTTAATTATCCACAATTCTCACTAGCTGCTGAAAGATTGCATCTGTATATCTGTTTATTTAGGTATCTATAATTTGTCTCAAACTCAATATAAATAAACATAATTGAAAATTTTTTACTTCCTACACATTCTTTACCAGACTTATTTATATCTGTAATTGGTATCAGCAGTGTGATTTGAACAACAAAGGAAGAAGCTACTTTGTATATGATTTTATTTTACTCTTTTCTCTAACCTGTAATCCATCGAGTCCTGTCTACTGATACTTCTAAAATTGATTTCATATTGTTTCCTTTTTCTTCATCTTCCTAAATATCAATTTGATGAAAGTCACCATGATATCATGTCTGGACTGTAACAGTGTTATTTCAGGAATTTAGGTTTCTCTGCATTTTTTCTGGTTCCTATGTTTCAGAGGTCAGCTCTCCATTTGACTGTTACTCCTCTGAAGGTAATATATATTTTATTGACATCCTTTGAGTTTGTCTCTTGTCTTTGGTTTTCGACAGTCTTGCTATGATTTTATATATATATATATATATATATATATATATATATATATTCTGCCTAAGAAGCTCATAGATCTTTGAATTTGGGGGTTTGCTTCTTTCCTTGGTTTTAGAAATGTTTTGGCCATTATCTCCTCACATGTTGGTTCTTCTCCCTCTTTTCTTTCCCTTAGAGCCCCTATTTATATGCGTGTTAGCCTGTTTTACTGTGTTCCATGTAGCTGAAATTTTTCCTTGTGTTTTCACATTTTTACTTTTGGTGCTTCAGTTTAGATATTTTCTAAGGACTTGCTTTCCAGGTCACTAATCCTATCTTGTACATTTCTTACAATTCAGTCAAAGTGTACATAATTTCAGACTTTATTTTGCCAGCCTAGAATTTCTATGTTAGTCTGTATTCTAGATTACCATTCTCATATATAGTGCATGTGATGAAGTGAACATACTTTGTTGAAACAGTGACTTAATAAATTTAAACCAATGTTATCATTTCCATCTTGACTAATTATTATATATAGTCAAAATGCCATTAATTTTTAATAAAACCATATTTAACAAATATGGTTTTATTAAAAATTATATAAATTAATATATAATTATATTGAGATATATGGATAAAAATTATGAATTTATAAGGCGATATATTCATATGAATGAAAAATTGGGGAACAGTATTTAAAAAGCATAAGATAAAGTACAAAAGCATTTAATGACACATTGAGAACTAGAGGAATTCCAAAAATAAAATAACCGAATTATAGTGAAGATAAGATTGCTAAAGGAGGCCCGAGATTTTATAAATTAGAATATAAAAAGAAAAGATAATTCCCGATGTGGTTACATGAACACTCTTAATAAAATATCAGTAAGTAAAATTTAAAAGATATAAACATCCTAAGGAGAAAAAAAGCTTATTTGTGTATTTTTCATTTAATATTTAAATGCTAAAACTGTTTGTAAAATTTTAGTATATTGTCTATAAATGATGTTGAAATATTAAAACTTTCATATTTCTCAATAATTAAAATTAACATTAATTTTTTAATGTGTTTTATTTTTACATATATTAACAAAGCTATTTTCACAAATCTCTGATAAGTAATGGACAATATCAATACATCTGGTTTTGAATTGACATGGATAAGCAAAATTTATTCACATTTTAGTCACAGGCAAATGCTTAAGTACTTGAAGATTCAAGTTTGCTTTTGAAAACTGTAGTGGATATGAAATAAGCAGTGTTTGGACATAATTATTTATTCTAAAACCGTATTTAATTAGTCGTGGTAAAATATTCCAAAAATAAGAAAATGGCATTTAAATTCATATACTACCCTGCATTTCTTCTATTAATTTTTATCCCATTTTATTAGAGATACCAAATGTTAAAATACATATAAAAATTGCAAAAATGTATCTGTGGAGGCCACTTTAAACCAGAGAGATTGTTTAAAAAGAAAAGTAAAAGCCATCTGTTTGCCAACTATTTATGTATTTACATATCTCTTTACCCATCTGTGTTCCATAGAACTGGGTCAGAAATGTTTCTTGTAGTATTGAATTTATTGTAAGCTTTATAACATGTTATTTGCTTCAATGTGGAAATCTTTATCTGTCATATTCAACCATGAAATATCAAAGAACAGACTAAATTAGCACTGAATTTCATCCTTTTTTTTTGAAAAATTAGAATTGAAAAAGTGAATAGCATTATGTTAAACCTGCAAAATATTTTTTTCATGTAAGTTACTATTTTACAAATAACTAGGCATAATTGGCAACATGTGTTTCCTAGGGTCAAATCTTTTAGCAAAATATTGTAGGGATATGTCGTATAAATATGACTAATATATTGTAAAGCAAGTTACTTAAAGCCATAAATAATCTGAAATGCATTTAATTCATTACTTGAAATACACGCTTATAAAGTTTGTCCAAGGCTTATTTTAAATAATAGTATATATATTTAAAGGTCATTATTAAGTAAAATATCAGATTAATCTTAAAATATTCTAATAGACACTTAGCAAACTGTAAATGATAATATGTTTGTTCAAGGTATAACTGTTTACAAGTATTTAAAAATTGATGCAAATGGTTTGGAAAAATTTTGAGAATTCCATATTTCATCTTTTTATGATATACAAAATAGAAACACTTCCTTTCCCAGGTAGACACAGAAAATAAATGCTATATAAGATCTAAAATTTTTTATTTAAAAGGGTAAATGGGGAAATCATAGTATCAGTTTAGCAGGAATCAGTTAAAGCTTAAATTTCTATTTCCTCACTTGTAAATGCATGAGATAACATTTACTTGGAAGGGATGCTTGAAATTAACACACAGTAGGCATTATTTATCTATACAAACTGTTATTTTTTTCTTCACACTTGCTCGGTCATAAATAGGCATGAGGCATTATTGTCCTATTTTTGTAACAAGAATATCAAGATAGTCTTATTATTAGAATCACACCTTGCCAAATAATATACATACATCCAAAATCTTGCAAAATCAGCAATGTATTTAATCTCAAAAGGAGTTTAAAAAGTACCAAGAACCAAGTGACTTGGAAATTTTTTCAGATTCTTTTGGTGAAGAACATTATGGTTACATTTGATTATTCTTTAGAAATATGTGAATTAAACAAAGTCTGTGTTTCCAGGTAATAAATGCCAGCCTATTTGGTAGGGACCCAAATGGAATCCAGTGTGTTGTGAATAGACTGTACTAAAAGGCCTAGGCCCCTCATAAACTAATAAAAAGAAACAATGTGTGAAATTTTAAAGTAGGAAATATAACTTCCACTTTTTAAAAAATTAAGACAACTTTTTAAGGCAGTTTAACTTTAAAGAAAAATTAAGGGGAAGATTTGGAGATTTTCTGTATACTCTCTGCCCCTACACATCTACAGCCTTTTCCATTATTAAAGTCCCCCAACATAAGGCAACATTTGTTTGGAAAAATGCATGATGGCATGTATTCATCATTATGGTATCATACAAGTATTGTCACTGCCTTAAAGTCCTCTATGCTCTGCCTATCCCCATTCCTGGCAACCACTGATCTTTTTACTATGTCCATAGTTTTACCTTTTTTGAATGTCATATAGTTGGAACCAAAATGTAAGTAACCTTTTCAGTATTGCATCTTTCAGTTAGTAATATACATTCAAGTTTCCTTCATGTCTTTTCACGGCTTGACAGCTCATTTGCTGTTAGTGCTGAATAATGTTCCATTTTGGGGGTGTACATTGTCTTTCACTATTAAACATGTTAACTGTGAGTTTTCAATAGATCCCCTTTAATAGTTGAAAACACCTCTATTCCTAGTTGGCTAAGTGTTTTAATCATGAAAATGTATTATATTTTGTCAAATGCTTTTTCTGCATTTATTAAAATGGTCATGTGGAGTTTTTTCCCTTTATTAATATGGCATATTACCTTAATTGATCATTTAATGTTAAACTAATGTTAAATTCTTGTGGTGAATCCAGCTTGGTTATATTGGATATGGCATTACAATAGTTTGTTGAGTATTTTTGTGTTTGTATTGTAAAAAATTGTTGGTCTTTAGTTTTTTCTGGGTGGATGCCTCTATCTCTTCTTGGTATGAGGGTATTACTAGCCCCATAGAACAAATTGAAAAATGCTCCTATTTTTTCTATTTTCATAACAGTTTATAGAGGTTCGGTATTAATTTTCCTTTAAATATTTGATAGAAATCACCAGCGAAAGCTTGCTTTTTCTTTCTGGGAACTTTTTAAATTATTCAATATATTTACTTTGTTATAACTATTTCTTTTTCACGAGTAAGTTTTCATAGTTTGTATGCTCTGAGGAATTTTCCCAGTTCATCTAATTTATATAATTTATCAGCATATAGGTGTTCATAGCATTCTCTTAAGATCCGCTTTAGTTATTTATTGTTGTTAGCGATGGATACTTTTCCCACTAACTTCCATTATTTTTAAACTATTAAGACTATCTAAATAACAAATCCAAAAGAATGTGTAGTAAATTATTATAAGTAATAAAAGTGATTATCAAGATTGTTAAAATCGCTGAACATAAAGAGTGGCATTTGTAAGCACAATGACAGATATTTAGAAAAGTAAGATTTATGATCAAATAACAAAGTGTCTAGGAATGTATTTAGCAAAATATGCACAAAATATTTTTGGAGAAAATTATAAAACTGCATTGAGAAACATTAAATATCACCTACATAGAGTGAAAATATATTACTTTTACTTTATGGAAGATTCAATATAGAAAGAACTAAAATTTTCCCTCAGTAATTTAAATATTCAATCCAGCCACAATACATATTTTTTTTAACTGTAAATTTATACATGCCCAAGAATAAAGAAACCTCCAAAAGAAATAATAAAATATATTTTTCCTTACCAGGTACCAAAATTCACCAAAAAACTATATTAAATAGTATATCAAGGAACTAATAAAAAAATCAATCAATGGAACAGAATGAACAGCTTAGAGTCACACTCATGGATGGATACTTGATATGTGATAGAAATAGTATTGCAGAAAAGCAGTAGTATTTATAATTAATTTTAAGTAAATTACAGAATAGTAGAATACTATGAGTTTGGGGTAAGAAACACTGTTTAAACAACATACAAATAGTATAAATGATAAAGGGAAAGGCTGACAGATTCTACATTTAAATTAAGAGCTTCTGTTCTTCAAAAGGCAGGTTATAAAATAGAAGAAAAGACTTTTAACACACAAAGCCTCAGTATGTGTATATTTTTAAATTCTACACTGAAAATTTTATATTTTTAATTTTTTTAAAATTGTGTGTGTGGTTTTAAAAATCTTGTGAAACAATAAGAAAAACAATTAGACAATAAATTAAAAGCAAGAGACTAGACTTTTACAGAATGGTAGCACAAGTGACTAATAAACATATGATTAGTTATTCAACATGTTAGTAATCAGAAAAATGTAAATGAAAACCTCAATAAATTATTTTATATTTAAATGATTATCAAAAATTTTAAAAGTCTAATATTAAGTATTAGAATATGTTGTTTGATGAGATACACATTGCTAGTAAGTCAAAACAGCTACAAGAACTTTGGAAAAGTATAACATTGCTTTGTGAAACTGAATATGAATTAATCTTATGATGTAACAATCTCACTACTAGGCATACACCACCAGATTATAATGCTACACAACAAATAGTAAAGCAATGTTTATAGGAAAACAAAAACTAATGTAACATTAGAATGGATAACTGGTATTACATATGTGCAAAGAATATTAACTGATAGTAAATATTAATATGTTAGCAATGAATATCAACTTGTATGAGACAAGAAAAGTGTTAATCATAGTTGTAAAACAGAACATAAAACCTATAGTACTATTCCATAAAGAAGAGTTCTCTTATTATAGCCAATTCAGTTTCAGTATGAATTTCCTTTAAGAAAGTCACTTATTTAGAGGGAACTTTGTCGCAATTATTTAAGGAGCTTTCTCAAACTATGTAATTTCTCTCCCAGCCCACAAAGTCCTCCATCAGCCAGTTCGAGCATGTGGATATGGCCACTCTAATACTTCCTTGACAATCCTCTTTCCCTCTCCCTGCTGTATATGCTGGATCAACTAGCAGTTTCAATATAATTTTGCTTCTTGTGCTGCATGTGTCAATGAGCTAATGTAGTATGTGAATGCTGGAATCAAACTTACTCAATTCATCAATAAAAACATCTAGAATGTGACTTTTGAGTCATATTAGTTGCCTTGCTATAGTCCCCATGAGCAGTTTATGATGCCCTGATATGGGTGCATTTCACAACTGAAATAAGTATTTGGATTTGATAATTCTCAAAAAGTGAAAAAATGAATTCTTATTCAATCAATTTTCAGTGCGTATGAAGAATCAACTTTCTAGGCACTAGAGACACAATTATGAATAGGAGTAAGTTCCTGGCTTCATGATACTTTACTCAATAAGATGACCATCTGATTCAATAATATACACATGAGTGGAGAATATTATCTGTAGACATCCAACATTGCATTCTTGTCTGTGTACCACAAACAGCTATTGTCAAAAAGTGTTATAGGCAAATCCATTGTAAAAATCAAAGTTAGTATAGTATACATATATTTTGGGTTATATATATCTTATTCTCTAAAATATTTACATCCAATTTTTATGCTGTAGGAATAACAATAAATATAAATATATGAAGAAAAAAACTGAACAATAGAGAAATAGTATATAAAATAATTCTATCAACTTCACTTCAGCAGAGAGCATAGCATGTACTTCTATTTTTTTACCATCTAACACAAAAAGGGAGATTTGGTCAGTTATAATATCAATACAGATTAAAAATATTTTTAATAGAAAAGTGTTTCACTTCTTCTACCATGTGATTCTAACAATTTTTTGAAGAGTGATTTCAAGAACATTTTCCTTGATGTTTTACTTTCATTCTAATACAGACAGGGAATTACATCACAACATATTATGTTTTATAATTACATATTTTAATGTTTCTACTTGTAAAATATGTTCTAAAAAGAACCAAAAACTCATTTAATGTATTGTTAAAGATACATTGCCCAAGGATGCCACAAGCAATATTTGAAAAGCGATTAATATACTATCATCATTTAAAAATGTAAATTCTTAAAAGAAGGCACATATTTTAAATTGAAAGCAATTTCTGATGATATAATAGGAATTTAATATAAACTTACATTTAGGCAAAATACAGATATGAACTATTCGAGTGTATGTTCTAAAGAAACTTAACTGAGATACATTATTAAATAACATCCTTAACTGTAACTGTGACATTAAAATTTGATATAAAGTATATTTTAAATATTAGCTTAATCATTCAATTTCCATAGGCCTTATTGAGCATGCAGAGAAATGTTTATTATGATAAGTAGTTTTTAAAATAGCCTACCTGAAATATAAAAATGAAGGCTTTATTAAACATTTTCTTAGAATATTTTCTTCCCCCTATATATATTTGACAATGCAGGCAGAAATAATGAATATATGCAGCATCTTCATCTCTATGCAGATGAGGAAGAGCAAGCTCTTGTCTTTGATTTAACATTCACAGAAAATCAGCCAACTTAAAGAGTAATATGAAAAAAATATTTGTGTCAGCATTTTTAGCATAATCATGTATTTCAATACAGCAGTGTAGAACTTAATGAGAATCCCTTCAAAATAAATCATAGCACTAGTGCACTTTTGCAAAATATAGCTCATCATTGAAAAGTTCCAAAGAGGGAAAGTCATTTCTGACAAACAATATATACAGACATTCACAAAGAAATGAAATGTGAACACGGTCAGCTTGTCCGAATGCTCCCTAATGCATTTCCAATTATCCACATTACAAAGTTAATATAGCCTGTTCTAAAAACAAAATTAAAACCAGAAATCTAGTGCCACAGAAACATAACACCCTTTGATCCTCTACTCAGTTCAAAGATATTGCTGTAAACAATCTTCAGTGTTTCCAAGGATATTTGTTTATGTATATGTAGATATTTTTTGCCTGAACATAATTTTATATTTATGAAGCAAGTCAATTCTCTGTAAATAGATATGAATGGAAAACAAATACTGCAAGCATCAAGTGTGAGTGGATTTTTGTTTTGATCACTTAAATTCTTTCTCAGCTTTATTTGTCTTTTGAGGAGTACTGATTCCTTCATAAATTATAATTCGTGCATCACTTGGTGAAATTTGATTTCTTTCCTGTATCAAAGAAAATTATCTGTCTTATTTAGAAGCATGAAGCCATCCAAACAATCTTACATAAGTTTAATTTTGACATTTCTTAATATTAGTTTGATTTATTGATTTCTTGGATTCTTAAATTTTCTAAAATGTATTTTAAATTTGTTACTACATCTATTAAATGGCTCTCCAATTTGTAACAAAATTTGACAAAGCTAGTCACTCTAAGGATGTAATAGATCAAGACACTGTGGGACCACCATTAAATCTAAATATTTTATTAGCAGCATTTTTTGTTTGTTTCACATAAGTGAAGAAGGCAAAACAAAGTGCACTAGATTTACAAGGATCTTCTTAATTATTTCTCTAACTTTTCCCAAATCCTGACTTTTTTGACATTAAGAGAAGCTCTCACATTTACACTCAGTTCTAATATACTTCACTATGTAGAGAATTCAGATTCTACACTGAAAATTTTATAATTTCTCTCAAAATAGACATCAAATTTGCATGGAAATGTTCTGTCACACATACTAAAATATATATGCATATATCATAATAAGGGAAGAGAAAATGTCCTAGATATTTAATATATAAAAAATGAGATACAAATAGAATATTTATGTAGCATAGTGGTGTGCACAGTAAACCTCGAAGGTGCTGCCTACTAACTCTATGCTTCACTGATATAAATTTTCACAGGAAATTTTTAGTGTTCAGCTTAAATATTATCATTTAATGAGACTTTAAGAACTGATTTGCATAATCTTCAAGTAAAATATGTTGGATATTCAAGAGTCATTGGGATTCTTTTTTAATACTCATATTAATGCAACTTCAAAAAAGACTGTTATGGCAACCAGACAAGAAAATATAAATACAGTTGTTAATCACTGTGTAATTACAAAATGTCCCTTGTTATAATCATGGCAATGTTATACTCCAAACTTATACTCATTGCTTTGCAGGTGTCTTCTGTAGTTTATTTTGCTATATCTTTTTAACATCTGTAAAATATAAAAAAAATAGCAAGATAGTCTAGTCTACAGCCATACCACCCTGAACACGCATATCTTGTCTGATCTTGAAAGCTAAGCAGGGCCAGTCCTGGTCAGTACTTGGATGGGAAACCACCTGCGAATACCAGTTGCTGTGGGCTTAAAAAATAAAATAAAAAAAAAAGGTGAGTAAATTTTTGGCACCTGAGCTATTTTTAACTTTGGTTGTTTTGTTGGGAAAATAAAATGAATGAAGTGTGCGCTATCATATTTTCATAATTTTTAACTAGGTATCAGAGTTAAATGAGAATATTTAAAAGTCATAAATCAAAATCTTAATAGATTTTTTTAGCTTTGCTTAATCTACTTTCAGTATCATAAAATTTTCCATGATTATTTGTTTTATTTTAGTTTACTAGTAAATGAAATAGGTGAAAATAATCAGTGAAACGGATTTGTTAAAGCTGGTAAATAAGAGATACTTGACATAATCGTAATTAGAAAAGGTGTGATCACACTTTATTTCAGTCATTTTATACATATCTTAAATGCTGTAAATTCAAAGATTTGAGTATATTATCTTTTGAATTATTTCAATTTTGCACTTCACAAATATTTTGGCTGGTTCTATTTCCATAGAGGTCTAATATAGGATTAGCAAAATATTTACATTAATATTCTCATTGAAAACTAAAATATAAAAGAATGAAATCGTTTTGTCTATTTAAAACCTGCATATGCTTATATGTAGATAACCTAAGGATTTATGAAACTGTCTGAGTATAAAAACGTAATAAAGTTTAGTGACAGTGGATGTACTGTGTATTTGGAAATGATGTGGACTCAGTCTTCATATATTTTTGTGGAAAGTACAGGTTAAATTTCTTAAGTTTGAAGATTAATAAGACTGAATATGACTAAAGTTCCATCACTTGATGGTTATGCAAATGAGTAAATTACTTAAATTTTTTAAGTGTCAGTTTTCTCTGATGTGAAATGGGAATGGATAATAATGCTTCTAACCATAAGTGGCCAATATGTGAATTTAATGTAATTATTAAATCAGAGAACACTGTCTATAAAACACCCTAAACAATATGTAGTCTTATATGATTTTACTAGTAGTGTTATGTTAAATTAAACTGTAATGATAAATATAAATAAAACTTGAACTTTTGTAAAATGGAATTAGCTGTGGTCTATAGCTCTCCTACCTACTTGCCAATGACCTTTGATAATAAACCAAATCTATCTGAACCTTGGTTTTTCAGCTGTACATTGTTATAATGCATTTCACAGGTATGAGGTTATTTGGCATGAATTATCATTTATGAACTGTACATTGATACAAAATACAATTTGTAAACTATGTCAATTAACATATCTTACTTATCATTAGCATTTGTCTTAGAACATTCATTTTCCAAATTTTCCACACTCACAAACTGAAAGAAAATAATTGCAAGTCATATATTTGATAAGGAGCTAACATCCAAATACACAAACAACTCATAACTCGCTATCGAAAAAACAATACAATTAAAAAATGGGCAAAGGACCTGAATAGATATTTCTCCAATCAGGACATACAGATGGCCAACAGACATATGAAAATATGCTCAATATCAACAGACATATGAAAATATGCTCAATATCACTAATTACCAGAGACCTGCAAATTAAAACCATATAAGCTATCACCTCACTCCTGCAGAATGGCCATCATCAATAAAAACACAGCGTTGGCAAGGATGTGAAGAAAAGAGAACCCTCATGTATTGGTGTGATTGCAAATTGGTGCAGCCATTCTGGAAAACAGTTTAGAGATTCCTCAAAAAATTAAAAATAGAACTACCTTATGACCCAGCAATTTCACTTCAGGGTATTCATCTGAAGAAACCCAAAACACTAAATCAAAAAGATATATGCAACCCTATGTTCACTGCAGTGCTATTTATAATAGCCAAGTTATGGAAGTAACCTAAGTGCTCATCAATAAATGATTGGATAAAGAAAATCTAATACATATATACAATGGGATATTAGCCATTAAAAAAAATAAACTCTTACTATTTGAGACAACATGAATGGACCTAGAGGGTATTATGCTAAATGAAATAAGTCAGAGAAAGACAAAATACCATATGGTCACTTATATGTGGAATCTAAAGAACAAAATAAATGAGCAAACAAAAACAGACTCATAGTTATAGAGAACAAGCTGATAGTTGCCAGATGGGAAGGGGGTTGGAAAGGTGAGTGAAAAACATGAAGGAATTAAGTAAAATTGGTAGTTACAAAATAGTCATGGGATGTAAAGTACAGCATAGGGAATATAGGCAATAATGTAATAATTATGTATAGTGCCAGGTGGATACTAAACTTCATAAATTATATATACACATATATATGTCTAACCACTATGCTGCACTCTTGAAACTAATATAATGTCAATTGTACTAGAAATTTTTTTAATTTAAGAAGACTTAAAAAATGAAAAATAATAAAACATCTCAGATAATAAATGTGAGAGTAACTAAGAAGGAGAGTGAAGGAACATACATAGTATAGTACTTCTGCCAATATTCAATTATTTTCCTCATTTCGTCATTCAATCTATCTACCTACTTGTCTTCCCACTGGTTCGGTATTTGCTAATTTAGTTTCTGCAGTAACTTTATAGATGGTAACTACTATAAAAAATGAGGACCCATCATTTATCATCTATCCAGTCAAGAATATATAGTCACATATATAGCATTATTAATAAAAAAAAGAATGTGAACAACCCTA
Source organism: Rousettus aegyptiacus (assembly GCF_014176215.1). NCBI lineage: Eukaryota > Metazoa > Chordata > Mammalia > Chiroptera > Pteropodidae > Rousettus > Rousettus aegyptiacus. The sequence continues at coordinate 32,626,995 of NW_023416286.1, forward strand.
ATTTAATTGATGTCTTAGAAGCCATGAAAGTAAATGACCTTAATGAATACCTTTTAAGTCACTTGTATGTGAAATGGTTTCCAATTGCTTTCAAGATATTCAAAAGATGATCAAATCAAGTTGGTAGCTGATAGATTATTAGAAATATTTTTTTATTATCAGATCACTTAACATAGAACTTAGGAGTTCAAATAATTGTAATTCTCCAAAAAATATTGTTAGTAAAGAAAAGCTTTGTGTTTTTTCTAGTTGCGCAAAAATGGATGTTAAACAATATTATATACTAATGGATACATTTAGAAAAAGTTATATGAATGCCAGAAATGCTTATAACTCTGAAGTTACATTATTTTTAAATATTTAAATTTAATGTAAAACCATTTAGGATAAACAAAATGTGTAGGTGAGCTATATTTTTTTTCTAATTTATCTGAGTAGGGAAAAGAACAATTTGAAGTGATATGTCTTGCTTTATTTCATATATTGAGCCAAATTTCCCCAATACTATTCAACAGTCCTCTTGTTCACCATTATCTAACTACTTCATAATTTAGAACATTTATAAAGTTATAATTATAAACTGTAAAATTTATAAATGGATATAAAATAGATATGTGCATTTCTATCTTGCTTTATTATATTTATCTTTTCCTGGTCTAATAGTATTTTTAAAACATTATGGCCCTTTAAAATGCATTTACATATGTTAGAAAGAATCTTCTAATTTTCTTTTTCTTCAACAAAATTAACTTAGGTATTTGCAACATTCCTCTACAAAAAAAATTAGGGTACATTTTTAAAATCAATATGGAGCTCAGTGTTTAAATTGGGTTTAAATAAATACTCACGAACATAGCAAATCTCTCAATTTATTAAAAACATTTATCTTCAGTTCATTAAAATTTTTTCTCTATCAAACTTACACACGTTTTGTATGGGTGGTTCCTAGATCCATTAGAGTGGTTAATATTGATGTGAATGATTTTTAAATAATTTTTTAGTAAAGTTTTCTAATGAGTTTCTATGGTAGACAGGAATACATGATCAATAAGTAAATAATTCTTCAATCTTACTGCAAGTCCTAATCTGTTTGTCCAGAATCAGTGGCTTTGTTTTTAAGTTGAAAATCAAATATACAAGATACAATTGGCTACCACCAAGTTTATTCTAAAGGAAATGAGGCAGGTAACAGGATGCATAGTCAGGTTCTGGAGGGCTGGTGACTCTCAAACACATTACTCAGCATCCCTACCCTGCATATCAGAAATAAGGTTCTGTGGGTTTAGACTGTCTTAATTAAAGTAAGCCATCAGACCCAGGAAACCTTCACGTTTGTCTCATTAATTTTAGGTTACCCATAACTTAAAGTTACTCAATAATGAATCTCAACAGCGTGTTACAAATCTCCAGTTAGTTACAAAGTAAATTTACCCAGAGTCTCATGTAAGTGGATCCAGTATAGATTCATTGGGTTAGTGTGGCAAGGAATACTCGACTAGGGGCCAAATTCTCAGGAGTCCTTAGGGCTAGTTCATACCACACATCAGCTGATAATGCTTCCTATCCAATTCCAGCTCTATATGGTCTATATTTACCCCAATGTGTTTGATCAAATCATTAAAATTTGTAACACTCTTTTCTCTGCCCTAATATCCCTTTTTAATGCACACTCTTTTCTTTGCCTTACCAATTTATTTGAACCTCTGCAAGCTTAACAGTAACTACAATATGAGCTTGTTTTGCTAATTACCTTAACAAAAATTAATAGATTCTTTTAATATTTTCTGGAGTATTTTGCTCTATGGTTTATATAACATGTATCATATCAATTATAGGAACAGTCCACTCTATAGAAAGAATATAGTGAAAAGAGGTTTTATCAATAATATCTAAACACATTTCAGGCTATTTTTCAGGATATACATGCATGCATAAGAAGTAATTTCTTTAGACAATCATCTCTATTCACTATTTCAAGTTCCTCTTCTTACAAACACTCTTAGCATTATCCCTATCAATTTAAAGAAATATCCCTTCTCCCACCTTTGCTCTGGCCACCCTGATTTCCATCCCATTAATCACATATCCCAGCTATTCTGTGCCTTTAAATTTTATGTTCCCACTAAGGCTTTCCCTCAGGTTCCCACTTGGCTTGTTACCACACCACCTTGAAGACTTTGCTCAAATTTGTCATTGTAAATGAGATCTTCTCTGACTACACCATTTAAAACAATATCTCACTCGATATTTCATCCTTTATTTTCTCCATGTGTTTATCTCTATTTTACTTACTAAAAATTAAATGGTAAGTCCTCACTTAATGTTGATAAGTTATGCAACTTTAAGCAAAACGATATATAACCAATTTTCCCACAGGTTAATTGACATAAACAGAGTAAAGTTCCTAAAGCATGTCATCGATGTTATAAAATGACATTGAACAAAATATTATTTGAGAAACTGCTTTTCACTTATTTATTTACAGTGAGATATATGCTCCATGAAAACAGGTTTTTGTCTCTTCTTTTCCACTTCTGTATCTACTAGCATCTAGGGATGTCTTGGCGTATGGTAGAAACTCAATGAATATTTGTTTACTGTGGTACTTTATTATAACAGCCCTAGCCAACTAATACAGGGGGAAGTGTTTAGTCTTACATCACTTCATATAACATTGGTTGTAGGATTGTTGAGGTTTTATTAATTGAGAATCTTATCTTTTTTCCTAGTTTGCTAAGATTATTAGTCACAATATTAATGAGTTATAAAATTTATCAAATATTTCTTCTGCATTTATCAAGATGATCAATTTTTCCTTTATTCTGTTAATATGGAAAATCCTATTTATTGATTTCCAAATGTTGAAACAACCTTATATTCCTGAAATTAAACACAGTTGGTCATGCCACATTATCCTATTTATCACTGGATTTAATTTTTTAATAGTTTAAAAATCATTGTTACTATGTTCATAGTAAATATTAATTTTATAATTTTATTTTTTATATCTTTGGTTTTGAGATCAGGGTAAGGCTCCTCCAAAACAAAGTAGAAGGTACTTCTTCCTCTTTTATAATTTTAAAAAAAGTTATAAAAGATTGATGTATTTCTTCCTTAAATATTTAATTGAATTTACCTGTAAAACCAATTGAATCTGTAATTTTTTTTTTTGAGGAAAGTTTTTGATTAATAATTCAATTTTTTTAGTAATGCATTTTTAACTAGATTTGATTCTATTTTGAAGAATCATTGTTTTCTATGTCATTTATTTATCTATTTTATCTAAATTGTCAAATTTATTAGCATAAAGTTATTCATGATCTCATTATCATTTTAATGTCTATAGAACCCAGTGCTTTATCTAATATTTTATCAATAATGGTAATTTATTTTTGTTTTTCTTGTTAGTGTTTGCCATCAATATTATTAACCTTTCAAATTACCAATTTTTGACATATTCTTTTTCTTGGGTTTATTAAGATATAATTAACATATGTCACTGTATAAGTTTGAAACATACAGTATGATAGTTTGATATATACATATATATATATATACACATATGTGTGTGTGCGTGCGTGTGTGTGTGTGTGTGTGTGTAGTGAAATGATTACCAAAATAGGTTTGGCAAAAATCTATCTTTTCACATAGATACAATAAAAAGAAAAGTAGAAAACATTTCTTCCTTGTGATGAGAACTCAGAATTTACTCTCCTAACAACTAACTATCATATAATGGTGTTAGCTATAGTCATAATGCTGTACATTATATCTTAGTATTTATTGATTTTTTAACTGGAAGTTTGTGGCTATTCATTCTTCCAATTCCCTAAGCCTCTGCCTCTGGTAACCACAAGTCTGATCTCTCTATGTTTGTTTTTTTTGTTGTTGTTTTGTTTTAGATTCTACACGTAAGAAAGATCATATAGTATTTGTCTTTTCCTGTCTGACTTATTTAAGAATAATATCTTTATGTTCATCCATGTTATGCAAATAGTAGGATTTTCTTAATTTTTATGGCCAAATAACATTCCATCGTATATATACACCAGGGCTTCTTTATCCATTCATCCGTCAATGACAGGTAATTGTGAATCCTGGGGTTCTGGAGAATTTTTATTAATGTTGTCTTCCATTTTTCCTCATGTTTCACTTTATTCCTGCAGTCTTGAATCACAGAGTGGCTTCTCTCTGGTCTTTTCCCTAGTGATAGATTGGTAGAAGCTATTGCTATGAACATGATTTTGCTATGCTCATGTTTGGCGTGGGAGTTCCTGGCTTCTGGTCCAGCATCAGTCTTTAGATAACATGTGTGCCTACACCTCAGGGATGGGCCTCTCAGTGTTCCTGTCTCTGCTCCACCATGGCAAACTCTGCTTTATGTCCGATGTGAGCCTTGACTAGAAGGAAGTTATCTCACTTTTGCTCATGATTACAGAACACTGTTTAGTATTGCTGAGGCTTTCGGGGCCTGTTTTTCCTGCCTCTCCCACAAGGGCAGAAGATTTTGCCTTTGCACTTCTCCTGAATCAGTGGATGTTTGCCTTGACTTCTGGAGCATGATGAAAGTTTTTTCCAACTATTCCCTAGATGCAGAGATAGGTTTGACTCTATATCTGGGCAGACCTATATGCCAAATAATCGGCTACTGCCCCTTCGGGAGGGTTAGAGAAGCAGCCAGTATTCTTTCCCATCTCCGGTGAGATTTTATCATCACATGTCGCACATGTGCAGCACTAAGGAAACTCTTTAGTCATCTTCTCTACCCTCAGTCTTTCTATTAAAAATAGTGAAAATGAGTGTAAAAGAGTTAGCAATTAAATGCACACCTTCTTTGTGTCTAGGGCTCCCCTCTTATGTAAACTGGTATTCAGGCCTACCCTACATTTTGCCTTTAGAATATTGTTAATTTTTTGTTATTCTTCTCTGTGCCCTACTAAAAATGTAACAGTTCTATGTCTCTTTTTGGAAGAGCTTGTCACTCCTCAGCATTCAGTTTCCTTAAATGACTTGCAACTTCAGCTATTTGACCATTTCAAAAAAAGCGTGTCTTTGTATTTTATATAGCTATTGCTCATTTTTAGTTTGAGAATAAGATTTTCTTGCAGTTTTCTGTATTCAGAGTGGAAGTATCACTTTTTTCTTGGGTTCTTCAATGGACTTTTATTTTAAATAATACAAGAAAGACCTTGCTTTAAACAGCCAATATTTCTTTAGATTTTCTCACTTACCTGTACCATTTTGGTTTATCTTTTATTGCTCTTCTTCTGCCTGATTAATACCCCTTAGTATTCCCTTAACTGTGAGTTTCTTGCTGATAAATTATCTGTATTTTGCTTTACCGAAAATGCCTTTGAGCTTTTTCTTTGTTTTGATTTTCGGCAGTTCTACCATGATGTGCTGAAGGATTCATTTTCATCACAGCAGTTCTTCAATCTATGGCTTTTTGAATTTTCTCATTTTTGGAATATTCTTAGCCATCGTTGATTTTCTCTTGTTCTTCTCCCCATTGGCGACTTAACTAATGTACATTTGACTAGGTTCTAACTATAGATTTTACAAAGAGGTTCCCATAGTTCTTTTTTTTTTTAATTCATTTTACTTTTATTATTTGCTTTTCATGCTTAGTTCCCCACCCCTCCTCCAGCCTTATTGAGGTAAAATTGACAAAGATTGTGTACATTAAGGTTATATGACATGATTTTTAAGGTGTACAAAGTAATTAATTAATATGTATATACATTGTAAAATGATTTCTATAATAAAATTAACAAATCCGTCACCTCACATAGCATTTGTGTGTGTGTGGTGAAAACATTTAAGAACTACTCTCAACGAATTTCAAATATACAGTACAGTATTATTAACTATAATCATCATACTGTACATTGGATTCCTCAGAACTTATTCATTTATTACTGAAATTTCATACTTTCGTTCAACATCTCCCCATTCTCTTTACCTCTACCCCCATCCCCTGGCAATTTCTGTTCCTACTTTCTGATTCTATGAGTTTGACTTTTTTATATTCCACATACAGGTGAGATCATTGAGTATCTGTCTTTCTGTGTCTGGCTTATCTCATTTAACATCTACCAGGTTTGTCCATGTTGCAAATGGCAGGATTGGCTTTTTTTTTTTTTTTTTTAAACAACAGAAATTTATTTTCTCACAATCAGAATTCTGGAGGCTAGAAATTCAAGATCAAGGTGTCCGCAGGATTGGTTTCTTTTGATTTCCCTCTCCTTGGCTTGCAGATGTCCTTCTTCCAGCAGTGTTCTTATATACTCTTTTCTCTGTGTGTATACACCCTTGGTGTCTCCCTGTGTGTTCAAAGTTTCTCTCATAAGGACTCCAGTAAGATTAGATTAGAGCCTACTCAGTGGCCTCATTTTAACTTACCTCCAAAAACAGTCACATTCTAAGAGACTGGGGGTTCATGCTTCAATATATACATTTTGGGAGACACAATTCAGCCCATAACACCAGCAAAGCAGAAAATATAAGAAACCTGGTGTTATTTTTGAACTGCTCAATTAACCAGCCCTAAAATCACTTACCCTTTGACATCTTATCTTAGGAGATAATAGCCTTTCTTATCTAAGCCACTTCGAATCTTTTTATATTTTAGTTTTTAATTACCATTGACATACAAAATTAATTTCAGATTTACAACATAGCGATGAGACATTTATATAATTTACAAAGTGATCATCCCAATAAATTTGGTACCCTTCTGACATGATACGGTTATTATGACATCAACTATATTACTTACCATGCTGTAGTTTATATTCTCATGACTGTTTTTATAACTGGCAATGAATACAAATTAATGTCTTCACCTTTTTCATCCAGCCTCCCAACCACCCTCCATCTGGCAACCATCAGTTTGTTCTCTGTACCTATGAGTTTGTTTGTTATGTTCATTTGTTCTTTAGATTCCACAAATAAGTGAAATCATATGGTATTTGTCTCTGACTTATTTCACTTAGCAAAACACCCTCCAGGTCCATCCATGATGTCACAAATGGCAAGATTTTTTTTTTTTTTATGGCTGAATAACATTCCAGTGTATATATGTACCACATCTTTAACTATCAGTGGACACTTAGGTTGTTTCCATATCTTGGAAATGATAAATAATGCTGCACATATCTTTTTGAATTAGTATTTTGGATTTCTTTGGATAAATACCCAGAAGTGGAATTCCTGAGTCATATTGCAGTTCTGTTTTTAATTTTGGGGAAAACTTTATACTGTTTTCTATAGTAGTTGCAGTAGTTTACAAGTCTACCTACGGTGCATAAGGATTCCCTTTTCTCCATATCTTTGCCAATACTTGTTTGTTAATTTATTGATGATAGCCATTTTTGACCAGTGTGATGAGATATCTCATTGTAGTTTTAATTTGCATTTCCCTGAAGATTACTGATGTTGAACATATTTTCATATGTCTATTGGGCCATCAGCATGTCCTCTTGGGATAAATGTCTATTCAGGTCCTCCGCCCATTTTTAAATCGAATTGTCTTTTTTGATGTTAAGTTGTATGAGTTTCTTTAATATTTTGCATATTAACCTTTTGTTGATATATCGTTGGTGAATATCATTTTGCTTTCAGTAGGTTGTCTTTTAGTTTCATTGATGGTTCCCTTAGCTGTGCAAAAACTCTTTAGTTTAATGTAGTCCCATTGGTTCATTTTTCTTTTGTTTCCTTTGCTCAAGAAGATACATCTAAGTAATTATATATATATATATATATGTAATTATATATATATATTACTTAGAGCAAAGTAATCTAAGTAATTATATATATATAATTATATATATGTGTGTGTGTGTGTGTGTATATATACGTATATATACATATATATATATATATATATTACTTAGAGCAAAGTCAAAGAGTTTATTGCCTATGTTTTATCCTAGAAGTTTTATGATTTCAAGTCTTAAATTTAAATCTTTAATCAATTTGAGTTTATTCTTGTATGTGGTATAAGATAGTGGTCCAGTTTCATTCTTTTGCATATACCTTCCTATTTTCCCCCACATCAGTTATTAAAGTGACTGTTTTTACCCCATTGTATAGTCTTGACTTCTTTTCATAGATTAATTTACCCTATTGGCATAGGTTTATATCCTGGCTCTTTATTCCATTCCATTGATTTATGTGTCTGTTTCTATGCTGTTTCAGTACCATGCTGTTTTGATTACTATAGCCCTGTAGTACAGTTTGCTTCCATAGCATGATACCTTTTTGTTCTTCTTTCTCAAGATTGCCATGGCTATTTCCATATAAATTTTAGGATCATTTGTTCCAGTTGTGTGAAAAATGCCAGTTGTATTTGAATAGGAATTGCATTGAATCTGATTGCTTTGGGTAGTGTGGACATTTTAACAATGTTTAGTTATTCCTATCCATGAGCATAGTATAGTCTTCCTTTTATTTGTATCTTCTATTTCCTTTTTCAATGTCTTACAGTTTGCTAAGTTATAGGTGTTTTACTTCCTTTATTAAATTTATTTCTACACATCTTTTCTTTTTTGTTTGTTTTCTGAATATTTCTTATTGGTATATAAAAATGCAATGGATTTCTGAATAATAATTTTGTATCCTACTACTTAACTGAATTAATTTATTCTAATAGTTTTTTGGTGGATTCTTTAGGGTTCTTCATATAAAATGTTATATCATCTACAAATAACGATAGTTTTATTTCTACCTTTCCATTTCATATGGCTTTTACTTCCTTATCTTACTGCTATGGCTGGGACTTCTAATACTATTTTGAATAAAAGTGGTGAAAGTGGACATCCTTGTCTTGTTCCAATCTCAAAGGAAAAGCTTTCAGCTTTTTAAAGTTGAGTATGAAGTTAACTGTGGGCCTTTAAATATATGGCTTTTATTGTGTTGAGGTATGTTTCCTCTGTTCCCACTTTGCTAAGAGTTTTTATCATAAATAGATGCTGAATTTTGTCAAATGCTTTTACTGTATCTATTGATATGATCATATGATTTTTATCCTTCACTTTGTTTATATGGTGTATCATGTTAATTTCCAGATTTTGACCTAACCTTTCACACCAGATACAAATCCCACTTGATTATGATGTATGATCTTTTTAATGTATTGCTGAATTTGGAATGCTAATATTTTTCTTGAGGATATTCGCATCTAAGTTAATCTGAGATATTGGCCTATAAGTTTCTTCTTTTATAATGTCTTTTTCTGGTTTCGGTATCAGGGTAATGCTGACCTCATAAAATGAGTTTAGGAACCTTTTATGGTTTCAATTTTTTTAGATTAGTTTGAGAGGGATAGGTATTAAATCTTCACCTGTAAAGTCATGTGGTCCAGGGATTGTTTATTGAGAGTTTATTGATTACTGATTCAATTTTGTTAGTAGTTATCTGTCTGCTTACATTTCTTCTTTTTCTTGATTCAGCCTTAGAAGATTATATGTTTCTTGGACTTTATCCATTTCTTCCAGATTGGCCAATCTGTTGGCATATAATTAATTGTTGATAGTGTCGCCTACTAATCCTTTGTATTTCTATGCGTCAGCTGTTGTTCCTTTCACTTTTGATTTTATTTGGGGCTTTTCTCTTTTTCTTGATGAGTCTGGCTAAAGATTCATCAATTTTTATATCTTTTCAAATAACTAGCTTTTGGTTTTATTTTTTTGTATTAGACTTTATTTTGTTTATTTCCAATCTGATTTTTATTATTTCCTTCCTTTCACTCACTTTGGGCTTTGTTTGTTCTTTGTTCTTTCTTCTGTTGTTCTTTTTCTTAGGTCCTTTAGGTGTAGAGCTAGATTGAGATTTTTTTGCTCGATGTTGACCTGTATTGTTGAAAATTTTCCTCTTAGAACTATTTTGGCTATCTCCCATAGATTTTGAGTCATTGTGCTTTAATTTTCATTTGTCTCAAGGCATCTTCAGATTTTGTCCTTGATTTCATTGTTAATCTCTTCATTGTTTAGTAAACATGTTATTTAGCCACTTCATGTAATAAAATGCTTAAGATGATTTCAGTCTTAAATTTATTGAGACTTGGTTTTTTTTTTTTTTTCGTTTTTTTGTTTTCCTAATATGTGGTCTATCTTGGAAAATGTTTCATGTGCACTTGAAAAGAATGTATACTCTGTTTCTTCTGAGTGAAATGTCCACTAATATCAATCAAGTCCCTCTGGTCTAAATTGTAATTAAAGGACTGCTCTCTTGTTGATTTTCTTTCTGGATAATCTATCCATTGATGTCAATGGAGAGTTAAAGTCCCCTAATATGACTGTATTACTGTCATCCCTTTATCTTGGTCCATTTTTGCTTTATGTATGTAGGTATTCCTAATTTTGGAATGCAAACGTTTATGAGAGTTATATCTTCTTGGTCGAATTGATGCCTTTTTCATTATGAAATACTCTTCTTTGTTTCAGTACAGCCCTTGTTTAAAGATCTATTTCATCTAATATAACCATTGCTTCCTTAGCTTTTCTTTTTCAGTTTTTGTTTACATGAAATGTGCTTTTCCATCTCTCTCATTCTGTGTGTCTTTTTATCTGAAATACGTCCCTTTTAGGCAGCATATGACAGACCTTGTTTTTTTTTTTTTTTTTTTTTTTATTTCTTCAGCTGTGCTATATATTTTGATTGAAGCATCTAGTCCGGAGGTCCCCAACATTTCTGGCACCAGGGACAGGTACTCCTACGAGAACTTTTTTTTTTTTTTTTAATGCCTGGTATTCCTAAGTGGTCTCCCATTCAAGTACTAACCAGGCCCAACTCTGCTTAGCTTCCAAGATCAGATGAGATTGGGCATGTTCAGAGTGGCATGGCTATAGACTCCTATAAAATTTAATGCCTGATAATTTGAGGTGGAACTGAGGCAATGATGCTAGCACTGGGGAGAGACTACAAATATCACAGATCACTTCCTGCTGTGTGGCCCAGTTCCTAACAGGCTGCAGACTGGTGCCAGTCCTCCACCCAGGGGTTGGGGACCCCTGATCTAGTCTATTTACATGTAACTAGTGGTAGATTTGTAGGTTTTGACATTTTGTAATTGTTCAGATTGTTTTTGTAGTTGTTCTGTTTTGTATTCTTTCTTCTCTGTATGTTGATGACTTTTTATAATGTTAAGTTGGAATTCCTTTCTTTTTATTACTTGTATATCTCTTATAGAATTTCTCTAGTTTTCTGTTTACCATGTGCTTTCTATATACCAATCCATGTTTACAGAAGTCTATTTTAAGTTTATGGTTGCTTAAATTCAAACACGTTGTAATACCACTGCACCTTTTGCTCACCCTTCCATGTTTATTTTTATCAAATTTTTTACATCTTTTGTGTGTTTGTGTTTATCTCTTAATTTATTGTTATAATTACACATGATCTTCCTACTTTTGCCTTTTAATCTTTGCACTAGCTTTTTGCATTGCTTTTACTAAATGTTTGTTTTTGTCAATTAGATTTTTTTTCTTTTCTATGTTTTCTTATTCATATTTTTTATTTTTCTACTTAAAGATGTCCCTTTAATATTTCTTGTAATAATTAAGAGCTGATGAACTGCATTATTTTTTTTTTCTCATCTGGAAAACTCTTTCTCTCTCCTATGTATCTAAATAGCCTTGCGAGGTAATCTTTGTTGTAGGTCTTTGCTTTTCATCTTTTTTGATGTTTCTTGCCATTCCCTTCTGGCCTGCAAAGTTTCTGTTGAAAACTCAGCTGGCAGTCTTATTGGAGCTCTCTTATAGGTAACTAACTGCTTTTCTCTTGCTTTTATGATTCTCTCTTTGCCTTCAACCTTTGGCATTTTAATTATGATGTATCTTGTTGTGAGTCTCTTTGGGTTCATCTTGTTTGGGACTCTCTGTGGTTACTGGACTGGTATATTTATCTCCTTACCAGGTTAGGAAAGTTTTCTGTCATTATTTCTTCAGATAGGTTTTCAAATCTCCTCTCTCTCTTCTCTTTCTGGTACCTCTGTGATGAGGATATTTCTATGCTTGATATTATCCCAGAGGCCCCTCAAACTATCCTCATTAATTTTTGGATTTTTTATTCTTGTTGCTGTTCTGATTGGATATTTTATACTATTTTGTTTTCTAGATGACTAATTTGATTCTCTGCTTCATCTAATCTCCTGTTGATTCCATGTAACATATTCTTCATTTCAGTTATTGTAGTCTTTTCTGACAGGTTCTGTTTTACTGTTTCTACCTTTTTGTTGAGGCTTTCACTGAGTTTATTTATTTTGCCTAAGTTCATTGTAACTTAGTGTTTTGAACTCCGTATTTGGTAAATTGCTTATCTCTATTTTGAACTCTGTATTTTGAACTCTGTATTTTGAACTCTGTATTTTGAACTCTGTATTTGGTAAATTGCTTATCTCTATTTCATTTAGGTTTTTTTGTTAGTTTGTTATTTTAGTTTAGTTTAGTTTAGTTTAGTCCTGTTCTTTCATTTGGGACTTTTTTCTTCATCTTTTCATTTTGACTGACTCTCTATATTCCTTTATATATATTAGGTAGATCTGCTAGATCCCCAGTCTTGTGTGTGCTCTTCCTATTATGTTTAATCTTTGATTGCTATTGACCCATCAGTGGGTAGGATTGACCCTAGGGCTAACTGGCTGTGATGGCTGGCCGTGACTAGAGTAGACAAGCTATTATGCAGGGGCTGACCACATAGAGCAGGAATTGTTCTAGGAGGGCCCTCATGCTAGCAAAGTCCACCCTTTGGATGTGTTTGTGGAGCCGTTTGGTGCTCTGGTGTGGTGCGAAGCCAGCTACTGGGTATGTTTGTTTTGGAGGCTCTTAGGGACTCTGGTGCAGGCCAAGGTCAGCTGCCTTTTGTGCCTGACTTGTAGCTGCCTAGTGGAAGGTACAAAGTGATCTGCCTTTGGTCGACACTTGGGCTAGGCTTGGAGGTGCTTAAACCATGGCAGGGTGCCGCTAGTGCCAGGCTTAGAAGCCTTTGGTTAGCATCACCATGTGTACAGAGGCCAGTACACTTATGCCAGGTGTGTGGACATTTAATTGAAGTTAAATTCCAGGCCAACACAGGCTTCAGCTTATGCCAGATCTGGAGCCACCTGATGGGAGTTGCAATACAAGTTGAGAATGGCTGTCGATTGTGCCAGACTTGGGACTGATTAGCAAGAAGTACAAGGCATCTCTTACTTGTTTGGGGTTTATGGAAGATTTTACAAAAGATCTTGACAGATTTTAGGAAAGTCTGCAGTAAGAGCCAAGGTAGGCCCCTTGTGTAGGAAAGCTGCTGGACATGGTTTGGGCTAGGCACTTAAATTGGGTGGGGTGGCATCTCAGGGCATTACCAGAGTAGGGGAACCTGTCCTGTCCTTTCTGCATCTCTGTCCCTCCTACTGGTCTTGCTGTGGATTCCTTTTTATATCCTTAGTTATAATAAGACTTCTGTTCAGCTGGTGTTCAGGTGGTTCTTTAATTGTTATAATTTTGATGTGCTCATGGGAGGATACAAGCATGGTGTTTACTTACTCCACCACCTTGATTGGAAGTCCTCTTGGATTTTTTTTATAGCTGAATATTTTATAGTCCCATAAATTTCTGAAGCCCTCTTTTGTGTTTTCCATTTATTTTGTACTATTTTTTCACCAACCAGAACATTTTTTACTGATACATCTTCTAGTTCTTTATTCTTCACTTTTTCTGTACCCAACATGCCACTAAACTGGCTTGTTGTACTCTAAAATTGCATGCATTTGTTACTTCTAGAATTAGCATTTGATTGCATATATAAATTTATATATGAAATTTATATATATATATATATATATATAAATTTTCTAGGTCTCTTTGGAAATAAATTTTATTTTTATCTATGTAAATATTTTACATATTTTTAATCTCATAATTATAGTCATCATCCTCTGTGGTTGTATTTCTGTTGTCTAATTTTGTCCTGGCTTTCAGTACCATCACCTTGTTTCCTCAAGTGCTTGGTAATTTTTATTGGTTATAGACATTTATGCAAAAATATACACATGATACAAGAATACATTTAATTTTTTAGTCCTCCCAAGAGTATTTACTACCCTTGCTTCTGGAATGAAAATAGATATATTATTATCTCTGGATTAATGTAATTCAATTAATATATTTAAAATAATATAACTTTGGGCTTTACTTAGTTTATTGTAAAAGATAGTCTTTTTCCAGTTTTTCATTTCTCTTAAAATCTGCCAAATTAAACACTTAGAGGTTTAACAAGCATAAATTTCCTTGTTAGACTTGGACTCCAAATTCTATCTCTAAGAGTGTGACAAAATCTAGGCATAGCTTTTCATTCTCTCAGATATCTTTTCAAAACAGGCAGTACTAGGAGAAAAGTTCCTCTAAATGATGGGTCACAGTATTCAAGTTTCTTTCTTTTTTGGACTTTAGCTTTGAACATCTCTACTGATATATATATGTGTGTGTGTATGTAGGCATATACATAATGTATACATACATATGTATAAATTTGAATTGTTCTCAGAGTTGGTACACATTAGTTAGAAAGCCATTACCATAAGTTAAATTGCATTAATTTTCTTCTATTTTCATTTTAATTCAAGACACATATTAAATAATGTAAATTTTAATGATAGGTTTTGTTGAAGTAATTGGAATAGTCTATGTAACTACAAACTAATTTATAATTTAAAACATAATTTAAAATATTCCTTGAGTTATAGAATTTTCTTACAGAAGATATATGGTGCTTTAATTTTATTTTACACATAAAAAGCTAGATTCAGTATGAAGCGATTTTTCTAATAATAAGGGAGAGGGAACAGAAGAAGGTATACCTGGGTTTGGGTAAGCCTTTGTAAATTCTGAGCTTAAAAGAAAAGTATATAAAAAGTATTTGCTATACATATTCAATGTTTACAACACCTATCCACTTTAAGATCCTATAAGTAGATTCTCTATAAACCAGATAAGGAACAAGCTTTTTGAGAAAAAAAAAATCTTTAGTACCTTTGATGATTAAAATGGTTCTTCATTGGCAAATTAAAAAAATTGTTTTTGAATTTCTGAAGCATTTCATGTTTCTATGTTGACAGCGAAGCATAAAAAATGATATCATACTTAAAGCTAATCAATCCCTCATCTGGATAACTGTAAACTAACTTTAATTCAGAATTTAACATTTCATTTACATCTCTATACTTAATGCTATTCAAAGTTCTAGGTTTATTTTAAAGTTATTTCTTTAATTTATATGGTTTTTTGTTTTTCATTTATTGGGTTCCATAAGCAAACGATCTTGAAGCTAGATTGGATCAATACATTTTTATACAAGATAAACCTTGCAATGTTATATTAATACACTATTATTTTTGTGGGTATAATAATGTGCCCTAAGAGAATTCTGAAGGATGACATTTGTAACTTCATGCTTGCTTTTCATTCAGAACCATTTCCACCACTGGCATTGCTCTCTTTCCTTTGCTTTAAAGCAGTAGCATTTGTAGGGCATCATTTTTCATAAAGGTCTTCTAATTTACAAGCATTAGGATAATTTATAACATGTTACAATATCACCCTGTGATGAAAATGTTTGATCTTCTGCAATTTACTCATTACCTTTTTGTCAGGATAGTCCGCCTGTAAAAATATGTCTAATACTTGCTTTATGGAGATGTTTTTATTTTCTGTTCATAAATTCTTCCTTTTTTGTATAACAGCTTATGAAATAGCAAATGAGTTAAGATATAATGATAAAATTTGGATACGAGCGAACAGATTAAGTGCTCAAAATATTTTCTAATATGATCCTCTAAACCAGTTTAGTGTGTCCTATTGTCTCTGTATAAAGTCAGGTTTGATACTGATGGACTTGTATTAAGAGTTAACATCATAATCTAAAACTTACTATACATAGATAATATATGATATATGTGAGGTTTACTGAAAAATGAAACAAGTCATGACTTATTTCATAAATTACTTTGAAGCAAATTTAATTGAATATTTCTTTTGCAATATCAATAAAGTAATTTAGAATTGTTATTGTGAATGTTAAACATTTAATATTTCATGTAAGACAATAAATCATGTCATTATGCCAGCAGGCATAACTACATACAATGCATACAATATAACATACTCAAATTAAGTTAAATGATATTGTAATTTTAAAATAAGTGACTAGGAAACAGATAACCCAAAATGGCATATGTCATCTTATATGTGTTTAAAGAATAAAGAAAAATAAGGCAGCTAAAATATTGAGAAATTCCAACTACTCAGAATTACATATAATTCCAAGAAAATATCTTTATCAGATTTGTTACAAGGAGTAAGATTATCACACAAGAGTATTCAATGTTGTATAGGGATATATAACTTTTTCATGGAAAATAAATATAAATAATTTAAAGCTATTGATGATCTTCACCCTTTAGCAAACACATGCACAATTTTTAAAATAATTCCATGTGATTTCTGAAGTTAAAAGCTTGCATTTGATATACTTTTGATATTACTAGTAATGTTACAGATAATTGTTAATAGTTGTCCTAAGATTATAAGAGCTTTATGAGTATATCTTTTAGAAAACCCAACTTCTGGCATTACACTGTTAAACTTTAATATTTTGTGCTGACATACTTATAGAAACTATATACTTTCAGGGCATTCTACAACATCATTTACATATGAGAATATTGGCTTTCTTGGGATATAAGAAGTTTACGATTTATTAAACTTTGGTGTTGTCTGTGCTTTTCATGAACATATTTTATGAAAAATAAACTTAGTTGGTACCTAAGTCATTAAGGGAACCAAATAGTTTATGAATATGCCACCTATGTAATTTCAACGCCTTATGATAAAAGTTACAATTCATATTCAAATTTAAAACCAATTAATGTTTACAGATAAAATATGAGAAATCTTACAAGTAAGAAGTCACTTATGTATAGACATATAGGATCTGTAACAAGTATAAAGATGAAATTTAATTTTTTGATTCTCCCGATCTGTAGTTATAATCGATGTTAGTTATTTCAACCACATACATTCCTTTTTCTCTCCCATTATATATGTTTAACTAATGGAGAGAAAAATTAGCTTTTATACCTTTTAAACAAAGGAACAATTATCTGTGAAGAATTGATTAAGGGATTTGTTAATTCGGTTAGCAAATTAACAAACAAGTAACAGTTTGTTTATACAGTCTTTGCAGTCCTGAATTTTCTATCCCTAGCAATAAGGATGGCTTCTACTTTCTGGGTTCGGGGATGGTATTCTTCACATGTGGAAATTTATTTCCTATTTTCAGGGAGACAAGTGTCAGGGTGTCATCCTTGCACTAGCTATTTCTTAAGAACTTTAATTCAAAATAATATGCCAAAGTGGCATACTTGGGGGTGGCCTATGCTGAACCTCATCAGTTTGTTCCTCTGAAACTTCCCTGGAAGTTTCACACATTAGAAGCCAAGCTGATGGCTGTGGAGATCAGAATCCAATTAGTAGTGAAGTAGTAAGAGATCTGCAGAGGGAAAAGGAATGTAGATTAGAATGAGAGTGAACAAACAGAAAAGAACAAATCAAAACGCATTTCCCATCAACCCATTAAGCCAGTCCTCCAACTCTGGGAATAGATCAGTCCAATAAAATGGCTGTGCTTCATTTATATGATGGAAAGTGTTAAGTTTCTCTTTCATTAGATGTAAAAGCTAGACATAATTTGTCCTGAACGATTTATGTAGAAGCAACAGTTCACCAATGATTTCACAAGTTCCTCCTTGCTGGCAGTCAGTGTATCTATGGCACAACAGTTTTGGAGTATAACAGAGGTTAAGCTGTTGACTTCTTTGACTGGAGTAGTTCCAAAGTTCACACAGTGGTATTGAACTTCTGTTCTACTACCAATGGAAAGACTTAAGATTGTCTTTCCAATTTATAAGTTCCAAAGCTTTGGAATAAGGTCCTCAAAATTGAAAACAAACAAACAAACAAAAAAAAACAAAACAAACAAACAAACAAAACCTTGGAGTGGTTATATACGAGTGGATTTTCCATGATTTCTAGTCCAACATTGCACAGCTTTATGGACAAAGAAGCTCAAATTTATAATTCAGTTGACATTTAAAGTAGGGTATTCGGTGCCAGTAGGATCCAGGGTATTTGAGTCCACACTGTCCTGATCACAGAGGTGGGAACAATTTATATACTTGTCAACGAGTAAAAAAAAAAAAAAAAAAAAAAAAAAGACCAGAGTGATTCAAAGGTAAGATTAGAATAGAATATGTAACTTTCTGGATATGGGACATTCCATGACCTTACTGCTGGTACTATTAGCAGCCACATAGCTCCATTTTCTGTGTATTCCTGCCAGTTTGTAAGAGTTGAACATGTTGCAAATTGTCTGATGTAAGAGGCCCACAGTCTGGCTTTGGTGGCTGTGAAATTTGGCTTTGTTACCTGCCCAAGTTATTCCAGATTTTTGGTCTACCCATATACAGTCTGGAGTATTGGGCAATCTAATTAGGGGAGCAGCTGAGATACCCCAAATGATACAAGGTGGAATCTGAACCATCCCAAAACATTTGGTGATTTGGCAAATATCTGTGCTCTAGAAAATAGTGCTAGGATCACTTTTAATCTTGACTGGTTTGAAGATGCCATCTACAGAATCACACCACAAGGACTGATTGCAATATGGTCCTGGCATGTCACCCAGGAAAAGTACAGTGGCATTTTTGCATCAATATAAAGGTAAAAAATCTCACCTATTGTGTATATCTGGGCAAGAGATAGTCCTTGAGCTTTGGTAGAGGTTTTCCTCAGACTATATAATTCACCAGAAAATGAGGCAGAGTGATGTTTTTCCAGGCCTGGATACCACACCCTGTCATTCATCCATGTTCTGTACCTAGTTCACCAGCTTTTCACACTGGCAGGAAGGACAACTAGGTTCTTCTGTACTACCTGGATGTCGACATAATCAATAATCAGATTTATTCTTTACTGTGATCAGGATTTAATAAACTGGCCTAAGACAGTTTTTGGTTCATACCCTGTTGAAAAAGGGTTAATAAGAGTAAGACAGAGGTTGAAAAGGAGCCCATTGTGGAAACTCAGAGAACAAGTAGGACAGTTTGAATCAAGCAATTTCTAGCCTTCTAATAAATGATTAATAACTGGAAGAAAAGATTGCTCATTAATAAAAAAAGATGGTGTGTGTGTGTATGTGTGTGTATGTGTGCATGCTTGTAGGCTATCTTTGAAATGATAGGATAGGTGAAATCAAAGTTTCTTGATCTGTGTTCTTGAGAAAAGTGTTCTATTTCATGATGCCGTTTGCTCCTGAAGCCTAGGAATTGGGTCTGGAAATCCTTACTATAAGGTCACTGCAGAAATAGTTTTCTAGTTATCCTGGGAGTGGTGATCAGGATCTATTTTGATGTTACTTGCATGGATCTAGGAGGATATTTTTTTTTTTTTTGATGGCAGTGTAGGTGGTTAGCAGTACCTCGTATGTTTCTTCTCAGTGAGCTGACAGTTCATGTTTTCTTCAAAACCCTTTGATGTATGATAATCTCCTAGTCAAAAGGGATGGAAAAGCTTGTCCATTATTAGAAGCTACAACCCTTTAACATGTTGGTAATATGCTTAAAGTATACTAGTTATTCCTTGTATATAGCTAGTCATAGCAACAAATTGTTCGCATAAGTTCCCAAAATGTTAATTTCATTCAGGAATAGAAAGTTTAGAGATGCCGACAGGCATTGGGTTGGTATCCAAATACTATTTCAAAAGGGGTCGATCTATGTCTTCTATTTAGAGTATTCTGGACCTTTATAAGGGCCAAAGGTAGTGCTTCTGGGAATTTAAGTCCAGTTTCTTGACGGATTTTTCCTAAAGTCTTTTTTCTATGTCCAAATTTTTATATTCCACTTGCCCTGATGATTGAGGATAGTACAGGGTATAAAATTTTAATGAGTACCCCAGAGCCTTTGTTAGCAAGTGGTTTATCTCTGCTCTAAAATGAGTTGCTTGGTCAGATTCAATCCGTAAGGAAATGCCAAAAGGTGGAATAATCTGTTATTATTTTTTTACTATTGTCGTAGCATCAGCATACCTCATCAGATGACATTTAGTCCATCCAATAAACATGCAGAAAATAACCACAGTGAAAATAGCCTAAAGCTGGAGGCGAGTCGTAAATCCATTTGGACTGCTGCAAAGAACAGCGTGGGCCTTGGAGGACTTCATGGGGTATATTGATTTCTTCCAGAAATTTGGTGAGATTTATAAGTGGTGCACTGGGAAATAATTTGTTCAGAAATTTTTTAGATGCCAGGGAAGAATGAATTGTCTTTTAGATACTTAATTGTCCCTCACCTGCACATATGTCCCATTTGATAGAAGATAAGTACAAGCCAAAAAGTCTAAAGAAAAGAGCCTACAGGAAGTCTGTTTCATCCAAACCATAATCCATCCAATAATTGTTTGGCATCTTTTAGTATCTATTTGTCTTTTGCAGATTGTGCAGCATTTGCCTGATAGTTAATATCAAAGAGGGATAAAGGCAGGTTTAAAAACCGGATAGAGTTAAGTACAGGGGTTATGTTTGGGGCTGCATATTTAGCAACATTTTTTGCTCTATCATTTGTTAAATATATATCAGTTTCCTTAGTATGGGCTGAACAGTAAATAATGGCAATTTTAAAAGAGATGCAAAAAGCCTATAATAGGGCAGCGATTATATGCCCATTAGTAATAGGAGTACCTGCAGTGGTTGAGAATCCGCGGCATTTTCAAATTGTGCCAACAGCATGGAAGACCCCAAAAGCATAACTGGAGTTAGTGTAAATGTGTGCAAATCCTAGTAAAACCTATGAGTTCAGCCACTTGGGCTATTTTACAGTGAGCAAGTGGTATGCCTCAAATGTTTCATGTGGGGAAACTATGGCATAACCAGTTATTACTCTTCCCTAGAAATTTTATTTACAGAAGCCATCATGAAATAGAAGTCCATGTTGTTTAAGAGGGTGTCTGGGAGGGTCTCCCATAGCATTGAGATCATTTCTGCAGTTGCAAAGCAATCATATGGAATGGAGTGAGGCTCTCCATCATCAGAGAGGGGTAATAAAGTAACTGGATTTAAAGTGTTACCATGATGTAAGAAGATGAAATCATTGGTCAAAAGGGGCTATTCATAAATAGTCTGTCACTGCGTAGGGAGCTGCTGTGTCTTATGAACTTCTGAGAGAGCAGACACAGCATGGGGAATATGGAGGTCGATGGGAAAGCCTAATAATATCAGAGTACTGGCTTTGTCAATCCGGGTGGCAGTTGTGGCTACTGCACACAGGCACAGGCATACCTTGGAGGTTAATGACTGAAGGTTAGGAAATGAGCTCTGAGGTGGCATCTGAGAGGAGACATACAGAGGGATAGCAAAGGGACCAAAATTAGGAATCCATTGACGTAGTAGCCAGTTACCCGCAAAAAGTTACATAACTGCTTTGTTTGCTTGTTTGGGGGAGAGGAATGGACAAAATTGACTCAAGGCATTTTGGAATCAGCTTTTGAATGCCCTCAGATATTTCATGTCCTAAGTAGGTGACAGTTGTTTATATCCATTGAAGTTTAGATTGGGAAGCTTTATGGCCACATTCAGCTAATGCCTTTAGGAAAAAGAAAGAGTATGAAAGAGTGCACTACTTAGTTTGTTTACAGTGTAAAAGGTCATCAACATAGTGAACAAGAATGGAGCCTTGGGTAAAGGCTACAGATCTAAGTCAGCTTTAAAGACTTGGGAAAATACTGAGGATGACTCAAAATGTCCCTGAGGTTGATGAGTTCATGTTAACTGTCTCCTTCTAAATGTAAATGCAAAAATAAATTGTAAGTCAGGATGCAACAGGATTGAAAAGAAAGTTGAACAAATTTAATTTACTCTAAACCGGGTTGCATCAGCGGGAATTGTGGTAAGAATCATAGCTGGATTAGGGGCTACAGGATAGCTGGGAATGACAAAAGAGTTTATGGCTCTTATGTTTTCCACAAATCAATATATTCTGTTCCCATTAGAGTCAAATTTAACTTTCATTACTGATAAGATCGGAGGGTTACCGGGTGAGGACGTAAAGACAAGTGTACCCTGCTGCAAAAAGAGCATCCATTATAAGTTCAATTCCTCACTCCACATCTCTGCAGAGAGGGTATTGGGCTACTGATGGAAACATTTTCATTGTTCAGTTTGTTTGTTCCTCCAGGTAATGCTCATGGGCTCTGCATGCACTCAGTAGCCCTCCAACTTTATTTGCATGTGTAGCCGAGAGACTAATTGGGACATCTTTTATAGATTTGTCCACTTCAGAGGAATTTAAGTTTCCAGTAAGGAAAGTAGGAAACTCGGGGTTTTGGTCCAAGGGCAGGGAAATTAAAATGCCTTTCTTGTTACTTTTCATAGTGGCATTAAGTTTACTTGACAAATGTCTACCAAATAGGTTTGGTGGTAAGGAGTTACAAACTGATGGGTCTTAAGAAGGCCTGAGAATATTGGGGTGGGCTGAGATACAGGCAATAAGTTGCCTAGAGATTCTGACAGCTTGACTAAAATTAGAGGTGACAGGTCGAGATAAATACTCTGACCAAATGGTGGAGAAAGTCATACCAGTATCAATTTAAAAATTCAGTTCCCAATTTTCTGTTTTAAATTTAATAGTAGGCTGTGGGATGCCACTGAAGATTACCTGACCCTGTCAGTTGATGGAGAATTGTCACACAGGAGGAGAAAACTAGACCTTCTAGGGGTGCTAGAGCTTAGGAAAATTATTTTTTAAATTCCTTCTCTTAAGTGTAGAACAATTAACTTTCTGGATTTTTATTTTTATTTATTTATTTTTTTACTGTATCTGCAAATGTCTAGAGGCAAATAGGAAGGTCTCTATGGATTATGAGTTGCTCTTAGAGTTACAGTTTTGCCTCTAAAGATTCAAGTTACAGAGCAAGAATTTTTTACTTTGTCTTTTTTCTGTATTCCTACAAGCTATACTTGAAAAACTAAATAGGGATTCTACTGTTATCCTATTAATTTATAGGTTGGCTGGCCCATCCAACTATGATATTTTGAATTTGCCTCTCCAACAAGAACAAAATTTCTTAGGAAGGCAGAAATCAAAGATTCCTGTGTTCTGTAGTATCTAAGTTTAGTTCAGTGTGCCTGTGAAAGTCTATGTAAAGTATTCAATGAAGGCCTTCAAGGCTCTCCTTCTTTCTGAGCACACAATTCAACTTTAGACTTATTCATTGTAGGGGCAAAGGCCTCTACTATTGCTTTGATCAGCCACTGAGTATTAACCTCCAGCTGAGCCATTTCCTGGACATTTACAGGAGGGCCTGGGAGAATTTCTGGCCATCTGTTTATTGTGTGAGGGAGACTTTCTCCTGGTTATGTCTGTCTGTCTAATAAGTACAGTAAAATCATGGGTGAGAAGAACACCCTTTAGCAGCCAATCAGGGTCTCGGTAAATAGGATAATCTTTCTCTTTACCCTCTACATTTGGCAGGATTTTATGAAAGTGTAGGTAAAAGGGCTTTATAATCGTAAAAAATCTGCTGCCAAGGGTACATGAATTTTTAGTGGTGGGGAGTTTAGGATACATCCATGAGGGACATTGCATGGGAAGGCCTAAAGCTGGCAGGGCAGGGCCTGGGTATAGAGCTCTGGAAAGCAGGAGCAGTTGTAGGGGACAGTACGGCTAGCCTTACCACCTGTCCCAGGTAGTGCTGTCAAGTTTGTTTTCTGACATTCAGCATTTACATAAATAACCTGTATACTCTGGGCCTGTAGGTCATGCCAGAGTGCTTTCTGTAAATCTTATAGGAAAGGGGAAGTTAAAACAGGTAGCCACGTATTTAAAAGATTTGGGGGGAGGGGGAAGTCGAAGGAATTTGGAGAGTGAAAGAAATTTGTTGAGGAGTAGGGGCTGGATTTTGAAAAGGGGAATTTGTAGACCTGAGGTCCAGAGGTCCAAAGATTTTCTGGAGAGTCAGAGATGGGGAGTTGGTGATAAAAGGGGTACATAAGAGAGGGTGGTGAAGGGGAATTTATGCTGGATGTGGATTTTAATTTTAGTTCCAAGTCTAATTTCTGTTTTCATCTTGTTAAGGGAATCCCTAAGGCTAATTGTGAAACTTCTTTGTGTTCTCTTCTCAATTTGATCTTCCCAGAGATACCAATAAGATAGCTGTTTAGGGTGAGAGCTTTCAAAACTTTTTAAAAATATAAACATTTTCTCAATTCAAAATATCCATTGTCTAGCCATTAACGAAAGGGATCTCCATTCATATACGTACTTTACTAGTGACACACTCTAAAAACCTTCTTATGAAAGACCTGTAGGTAACAGCTCACGCTTAGAATAAATCTTTACCTTAGATACCAGAGATGTCCCTGAAGTGGGTGCAGAAAATGCATCCCTCAGGATCTAAGAGTTTACTTCCAGAGTTAGCCTAAGAAAGCAAAGACCTTTGTTGTCGGGTGGTAAGAATGGTATAGTAAAAACAGTATCCCTGATCTGTCACAGGACTGTAAGATGCCTTCGGTGACAGACCTGCTAATCTGTGACACAGGGCTTCTGCTATTGGAATGATACGTTTGCAGCATTAGCACAGCAGCAAAGGCTGAGAATACAAAGGCTCCTTACAGACTGGGACCCCTTATGACAAATTTCCCTGAAAGCTGGTACAGCCAGACAAAAAGAATGCTGCTTGTGATTTTGTCTTGGAATCTCTGTCTATTCCACTGGCCACCAGATGCATACCAGCATGTACCTTCCAGATGGCAGAGGCCAGAAAGAATATTCTCTTTGATCATAAAGCCAAGCTCTCAGGACACAGAACATGATGAAAAGAAAACCTCATCCAGCTTTTACACAGGGGACCCACAGCAAAGTTTGTCGAAACAGATGACAGTCTGGTGAGAAAACTTATCAGTTTGTGAGACCAGCTCTCACAACAAGCTTGTAGGACCTTTGCTCGTTTTCTATCCTATGTTCTTCCTCTTTATGACAAATGATACAAAAGACAGAGTCAAAAGAAAATAATGACCATATCTGGGAGGAATAGGTTCAATAGAATATAAGAATACTCATCAAATCTTTACCAGAGTCACTATACCCAAGGAACTAGTTCATATAAACATGGTCTCTGCCAATCTAAATTTAGAAAAACAAAGGGGTTCTTAGCACTCTCTCTTGCTTCCATCAGACAGTGCAGGTGGAGATCTGAGACACTGACATGGTAAGAATTTTTACCTTCTGCCAGTTCTTGCCAGAAGTCCCAGGATCTCATCAGTTATAGCAACAGCAGAGCTGTCAGTGAAGAGCCCATGTTGGGGGCCAGAATGGTAGGGGAAGACAACTTTTCCCTTCTTCCCTTACAGGTTCTTTGGCTGGCCTAGTAATACTTAGATTCAATTCACTTCTTATTTTTTAATTATTTAAGATTCATTTTGACATTATTTTTTCCTGTATTTTTACTTTTCTATCAAGACAATTTTTTAGATCAGTTGAAGGTTCAAAACAAAATTGAGGGGAAGGTACAGAGATTTTCTACATATCCTCTGCCCCCACACATGGGTAGCCTCCCTGCTCCTTATCAGCATCCCCCATCAGAGTGATAATTTGTTACAACTGAAGATCCGGTATTGACACATCATAATCACCCAAGGTCCATAGTTTACGTTGTTTCACTCTTGGTGTTTTTACCTCCTTAGTTAAATGAGTGATTCATTTATTTCAGTCTCTTTAGTTTAATAATAAAATTACAGTTAAACCTTGAACAGCGCATGAATTCAGGGTGACAACAGACTGACAGACTGTGCAGTTAAAAATCTGCATATAAGCTAAGTGAAGCCCTCTGCATATGTAGATTCCCAGCCATAAATTGAAAATACATATGACCCTTGAACAAGAGTCTTGAGCTGCACAGATCCACTTAAAGGCAGATTTTGAAAATCCATGTGAAAGTGGACCTGTGCAGTCCAAATCCATATTGTTCAAAGGTCAACTGTATTTAGAGCTATAAATTTTCTTTTACATTCAGCATTGTTTATATCAAATATGATATATGTAGTGTAAAGCATTTTATTTGATCTTTTTAAGACAGTAATTGCAGCTTGGATAATCTCAACATGGGAGCTATCTAGGGCAGTGCTTTGTTTAACATTTAATTTTCAATTGTTTGTTTTATATAGATGGCCTTTTCATATTAACTTCAAATTTTACTATATCGTGAGATTTTATATATGGTCAAATAGATCATCTGTACTTTAATATCTTATGGCCAGAGGACAAAGGAGATAGTATCAACGCACTGAATTGTATTAAAACTTTTGGATGTGTGTGTGTATACTTACACATATACATATATATGCATACGCTTTATATTGACTTCATGAAATTTATTATTTAACTGTTTTATAGTCTTTTTTATAATTTGCATCTTAATTCAAATGTCTCCCAGTATTATTGCATTTTGTTTAATTTTCCTTTTTTTTTAATAACTACTATAGTTCATATAGTTAATATACTGTCATTGGATATATTAGCCTTTGTAGCCGTTATAGCTTTTTTCATCTCTTGTATGTATCAAATCTCCTTTCTTATCAGTAGAAATGTTTCAGGTTTTATTCTTTTTATATGTGCTGATAATTTGTTCTTTCTTGGTAGGAGAGACCTGACCTACCATCAGAGATTCAAAAGCAATTTATCTTCTTTGGATAACCAAGGTTATTTTCTGCTACCTCTTGCTGGAGCAAGGAGATAGAGAAAAGGTGAACTAACACATTAATCTTCAACTAGAGTATCTGTCTTGAAATGTCAACTTATTTCATACATTTTCATTTCCCATGTAAGAGCAAATTCTGATATCACAAATATGAAGAATGAGAGAAATCAAGAAGGTTCAGACCCTGTTAATGGGCTTCCTTCATCACCGGTCTTTTAGATAAAGCAATGATAATGGAGAGTATACACAAAACCTTTCTAGTTTTATAGCAATATCCATATGATACAATTTAAAAATTATTATAAATGCAGATCAGAGAAAATGAAGGACATGAAATGCTGAGCTAACAAAGAAACCATAAAAATTCACATTTTAAACAGAATTATATAGTAAGTAGCCAATTGATTTTGATCCTTGAAATACCAAAATTGATCCAAAGCAAAAGTATGTCTAAACCACTTTAAATATATTTTTCATCATAAACTCATTGCACTAAATGGAATAACCTACTTTATTATGTTCCCTCACAGATAAACAATTTCTTCTTAGTGCTGGGTCCAGATATAAGACATTTCTAAGATTCCATTTGCATTACATGTTCAATAATTTATTTTTTTAACAGAGAATGATTTTACAGCAATCTATTACTTTGATTTTCATTATTAATCATTGAATGTCATTCATCCTAAACCTATAAATTGTGGTTGTGGAGAAAAAGTCTAAGTAATACATTTCTTCATTTCCATGCTTAATCTAAGATCATATTCTCTGGTAGACTAGAATTTAAAGAATTATTTATCAAACAAACAAACAAACAAACAAAATAACCTGTAGATGATTGTGGTTCCCGAATCAGCCCTTCTCCTATAGGAGTTACTTTTACTGGAAGTCATTTTCTCTTTGAAATAATTATTTTTCTATTTTCTCATCACATTCATAGGGGAAAAATCCGTTTTATAATATTTTGAAATCTCTAGCTAAGGGTAATATCTCAGAATGTTTTGACATCATATTTGTGCTTGTTTTCATGGTTTTTATTCACTTTTGCAATAAATTTCAATAAGTGTTATGTTGTATTTTTAAAAATAATATTTTTTTAAAAGTTTATTATTAGTATAGTATTTTGGACTGAATTTATTAAATTCATTAATTTGTATTTCCTGGAGGCCTTTTTTCATATAGACTGCCCAAAACTTCCTTTATGACTGTTCAGTAGGTGTCATTCCATGATGACGCTTAAGCATATTTATCAGTTAAGTTTGTGAAACTAGGATTAATTGTAATCATTGTAAGGATTCTTGTCATCTTTGAGCATGATTTAAAAAAACACAAATCAGATAAAAGAAGATTTGTAGAAATGCAATAATTTCACTTGAAATCTCTCTGTGCTTTGTGCATAGATATTGATAAAGGTAATTATAAAATGTGAATGATCTAAAGTAATTCCTCTGTACATTATAACATTGAAAAGAAAAAAAATCAGTGTAACCACTGAAAATGATGTTTGTTTATCTGTTTTATGAATGCGCACATGTGTGATCCTTATATGTAAAATATTCTGAATAAAAGTTTTATAAATAACCTACTATAATCAAGATTTTTAATTATAATTATGTTCCAATGAGGTGAAAATCTTTACTTCAAAGCTTATATTTTTTTCATCTAGTTTTCTTCTAGTAAGAATCCTACTGTAAATCATGAAGCTTAAGAGAAATTGTGTAGTTGTGTAACTTTGTTTAGTATTATAATAATACTGATATCTAGGCATAGAAATGAATATTGCAATAGTGGTGATTGTCAGAATAAGTGACTTTCTTTTCGAAAGAGCTTTTCTTTCCCAAGTTGTTTTTTTAATCAACCACGTTGCAATTAATACAGCAGCAGGAGGAAGTAGCTGAAGGCTCTTTTTAACCAGACGCTTACACTTCAAAAGTGATCTGTGGCTATAGACTTCTTTATTTTGTAGGTGGAGGCTGGGTTAATTGCTTTTAATTAGTTGCCTAATTACCCCAGCTAAGACCATATTTGTCTATGTCTTGCTTGTACCAGAGACCTGAAATCCTCAAGGCAATACTTCCTTCACCACAGTGTTTCTCTCTGCAATCCTTTACTTTCATTCTCCTAACTGGTTGCTGAGCACTGCCCTTGGCCCCCTCTCCGGGACCAAAGGATGTAGAGACACATTTCCAACGTGACTTCCACTGCCTTTTCCTTTCACTTAAGAACATCTTTTTCCTTCCAGGGTGTGGCCCCAGCCAGGAAAGCTATTTCCCATGGTGGTGTCTGCTCGTTACTGCTCAGTGCAGCTTATTCCCAGCACTCTATTTAATACCGACACCACCAAACCTGCTTCCTGTCTTCATGTTTTTTAAATTTTACACTGTGCTGACCTTCCTCCTATTAAGCATTATTTTAATCTATTAAGTATTTTTGTTGTCTGCCTCCCTCACTGTGTCTCACTTGAAATTAATTTTTTCCCATTTTTTATTCTCTGTTATGTACTAAGATCCCGGAAAATTCCCTGCCATATATCAGTAAAATTTGTTAAAAGGATTACTGAATGACTCTTCATGTATGTATATACGTGTGTATTTTAAACCCAGTGCTGTTATTTCACACTGCTAATTTGTGGATATGCTAAGAGACTGCTGAATGCAGTAGAACTATGGGACTGGACCAGAAGTTTTAGTTGCTTTCACCTTACAGGCTATACTGACACAGCTTGTACAAATTGCTAAATGTTAGAGAAAAAATTTAAAACTGTGTAAAACATTATAACACTATTCTTACTATTACTGTACTTTGATAGGCATTCAAATATATAAGGCCAAAACTTCCATCGAAAGAATTTTAGAAACATTTTATTATATAATTTAAAGAAACTGGTCCACACAGCCATTTTGAAATCTTAGCTGGGACACTTGGGATTTAAATTTGCACCCAATCTAAGAAAAGGAACAAATTGAGTCCTAAATGAACTGGCTGTAAGAAAAATCTGTGCTGAATTCGTCACTCGATATAAATGAAAATGATAAGAACACATTTTTCTAGCTATATCAGATTATTTTAAATGTGCCATCCATTCTGATTTTGTTTCTTTTTTTTTTTAATAAGACATTTCCTGGTTAAAATTATTATGGTGAGATAGACAATACCTAATATATGTTATTCTTGTAAATTGTAAATGTCAAAAACATTTTTCTCCCATTTATTTTAGCCAAGATTCTAATTTGAAAAGATGACTTACTAAATAATATAATAGATAAATATGTTGGGAATCAGTTTTAGAATAACAAGTCCCTGTATATCATCAGATTGATATGATTTGTATACTTCACTTTTAACCTTGTATTTTTGTAATACTTTTGATCAAAGTGGCTGAAAAAGAAACGATATAGCTTTGCCCAACCTAATTCCTACAGCAGCTGCCTCAAAAGAATTGGAGAGGAAGAAAAGATGGGTAGCTACTGTCAACTTCTTAGCTGTAGACAGGTTTTACAGCTTTGCAGATAAAGACTATACCACAAACAACAGAGCCTGGTGTTTACAGACACCAATGTAAGGCAAACCCATCTCCAACTCACCATGAATGAAGAATGGGAAAACACCAAAACTGGGGTCAGCTGTGGGCAGAGTAGGAAGATATATCACTCCCTCAGATGGCTACATATCCATTCCATGGATCGCTTTTGAAATACATTTTGTAAGTCTGCTCACTTTGTCCAATTCCCTTTCTCCCACATTCTCTTAAACAGATTCTAGTCTGGCTTTCTCTCACTCTGATTTCCTCTTTCTCCTTCCTTCTGTTTCCTTGGCTAATTCTTGATCTTTCCTCAGCACTATAATATCATAATATGAGCACTTACATCTCTTCTATTTTGTCTTTACTCAATCCTCAGTAATAATCTCCTGCCAAATGGTTATAAATTCCTTCTTTAGCTAACTACTCAAAACTCAGACATCTAACCACTTATGGGACTTCACTTAGCTATCTAGTAGACTTCTTAAACTGAATACATCCAGAACTCATTGCTGATACCCACCTGCAAAATCTACTTCATCAGACTTTTTTTTTTTTTTTAATTGAGGAACTCCGTATTTCCAGTTGCTCCAGCCACAGCAGTAGTTTGCTCTAATTTCTTCATACCCCACGGGTACTCTATGAAGAAATTATTTAGGAAGTACCTTGAAAAATATTCCACATCCAACCTCCCCTTACTTTCTCCATTGCTACAATCCTAGTCTAAACCAAGATAATCTCTCATCTGCTATACTGCATGCAGCCTCTCCGCTTTATCACAGATCTGTTGGAAAGATCCTTTTAATTGTAAGTAATATCACTTTTGCTCTTCTAAAAAAACTCCCGTGCTTCTTGTTGTCGTCAGAGTATAACTTAAAGTCTTTACATTGACCTCAGTTCTGACTTCATTCCCACACTGTCCCCCTTTTTCACTCTCCTCTAGCCACACCAGTCTTTTGCTGTTTTTCAGCTACACGAGATACATTCACACAGAAGTGTATCTTTCACTGGCTGTTTTCTCTATCTGGGATGTTCTTTCCGTCACACATGAACAAAGATCTCTTTTCCGTCTCTTTCAAATCATTGTCCAAGTATCACATTCTCAGTGAAGATTTCCAAATTCACCTTATAAACCTGCAAACCATCACTGTCTACCCTTCAAAACTGTCTTTTTACTTTCTTTCCCCATAACATAGATCAGATTAAAGATACAATATAATGTATTTAAGATAGACAGGATTTATTTTATTTCTTCACCAGCTAGAATATAAGACAGGAATGTTTGCTTAATTTTTTTAATCTGGAAATTTAAATCTCTCTAAACAACTATTTGCAAGGACAAATTTAAAATAAAAATGACAATAAAGAATCCTTCTTTTCAGGACCAAAAGATTATTCCTTAAGTATTAAATTCAGTAAGGTAAAAGAGGAATGAATAAAGTTTAATAAATATGAAAGAAAAATAAGTTAGAAAAATTAGATTTGATAAATTAAAGAATCAGCTTTTTGAAAAATGTAATTAAAAGATAAGGAACAAGCTGCCATAAGCAATAAAAACAGGAAAATATACAATATCAGAATTATTTATTTAAATAGAACAAATAGCAAGAAAATTATAAATGTCTAAAATATTTTAATATAATTCAAAAACCTCTATGGAATTGATGAATTTTAGAAAACTTAAATGACTGTCACTGGCTCAAAGATATATATAAAATCGCAATAGACCTATTATTATAAAATAATTGTGAAAGTTATCAAAATCTAAGTACCTAATAAAGATAATGCTCAGAAAATTTCAGAGTTTAATTACCTAATTTAAAAAGAACAAATTATTCTGATACTATTTAAACTTTTTCATAGAATATATTTAAAAAGTTTCCAAATCTGTTTTATAAAACCAATGTCTCACTAATCTATATTTTTGGATAAAAAGGAATTGAAAGGAAAAAAAATATTGGATATATTTTCTCTAAGATATGGTCTTGTGAACATGAATAAACACAATTAGATTCATATGTTCAACTTGCATAAAATATTTTTCAAGGCCAAAATACCACCAACCATATCAAAATAGAAATGATTGGGGGAAATGCAACATAATGCAACAGATCATTAATAAATAAGAACACTTGCAAAAAGGATAATAGAATCTCATTTACAGGTAAAATCAGGTAGTTATATTGAAACTCTATAGGCAAATGTATAACTAAAGACAAGACTATTCATAGCAGTACAATATGGATAACTGTCAATATCTCAAATGCCCATCAATAATAGACTAACTAAGTACTAATGGGATATTTGTATAATATAATATTACACAAAAAATAAAAAATGAATTACTGTTTTAATAGCATAAATAAATTTCTCAAGTATAAGAAAGTATAATTCTGTATAAAGGTAAAATTAGGCAATAAAAATTTATCGTGTTGGAAATCAGAATAGAGTTAACCTTGAGATGAAGGTAAGGGGCGGTGATTGGGCTGGTGCCTAAGGGGATTCTGGATTGCTAGCTATTCTTGTTTATTTGATTTCTTTGGTTGTACAAATATGTCCACTTCTAGATGATTTATTTGGAGCTGAGTACTTGTTTTTTTTTGTGTGTGTTCACTTTTCTAAACATATATATGTTTTATATCAATAAAACATTCTGAATATAACACAGAGTAAATAACTACAACTACAAAAATAGAGAAGAAACATCAAAATGACTTTCCAAGAAATCTAAATGAAAGAGGAAATGGAAGGATATTTTAATTTTAATCACATGAACTGTTTTTTTTTAGTCAGAATCCTACTCCCTTTAATCTATTTACTTTCACATGTAGTCACATTCTTATAAAAGTTTGAAACAATTTTAAAGAATAAGTTTGCTTTTTTTACTTGCAATTTTCCCAGAACCTGCCATTATGACTAGAATATGTTCTTTCAGGGTTTTTTTTCCTATGAAATTACATAACTGTATTTTCATAGAGAAATATATTATTTGAGGGCATTTGGAGGTGTTTATACAGTATCTCTAGTATACAATTAGGTTTAACAATGTGTACAGTATAATATATGTTTTGGAGATCTTTCTAGAAAAAAATTAAAATTATAACTCAATCTTTCCAGGTATTGTGTGAAATATAACAAGGACGTCTCTTTCATCAACTTTTAAAATTGTTGCTATTAACAATTATTTCAGATAGTCCTCCTTGTTTGCCACCTTGCTATATTACACTATGAGACAATTTCCTTCATTTCTTCAGAATTTTAAAATCTTTCAGCTCCTACAAGTCTTGTCATAATTTGCAGACATTTCAGTGTTCATGTAAAGATTCTACTTCACATCTTGGTTTCAGGGATATTGTTCTCTTCTCAAATAACGCTATCCTCTTCTCTACCCCAGCCACACATCCCACAGTGATACATATAACTGAGTCGTTATTACCGACTGCTCTTCTCCTCATAGTCCCAAATGTAAACATTAAACAACAATCAAATTTCGTGCTCCTTTCCACTTACTCTCTCTAATATTCTAATTCCAATAATTAGAGATCACACTTGAACCTTCCATCCATATCCTTTCCTTCTTCCTTATCCTGCTTAAATTCCTTTAGGGTTTGAGCTGTAGAGAAAGATCGCCAGAGTTTGAGACTTCGCTTCATCTTCTACAAGTATCAAAACATTTGTCAAATATCCTAACCTTTCTGTGCCTCAATCTCATCCATAAAAATGGGTAAATACTACATCTATCACATAGGGCTGTTATGAAATTTAAATGAGTGAATAATTGTGAAGAGTTTAAAAAAGTACTTGGTACATTGTAAATATAGATGTTATTGATAAATAAAAATCTATTATATTCATTCCCAGACAAATACTCTCAAAAATTTGAGCCCTTTATCTCATAATACATGTTTTGCAAAATATTAACCTTGGGTAAATCTAACTAACTCTTAACCTTCTCAAGGACCACACTACTACAGTTAAAGTGGCTAAGAAAAAAAAAATTGAGTGATCTCACCTTTTGATTTGATCACTGAATTCACTAGGCTTTTAGATTTTTAGACAATCACCTTTTTTTGCCCATTCATTCTCCTAATTTCTTACATATTAGTCTTCTTCATGATCCTTAAAAAAAAAAAAAACTATTATCTACTTTCCTTATCTCACACTCTGCTACTGACTTGTTTTTCTTTTTCACTGAGAAAATAGAAGAAATTATGAGAAATTCTGCTAGCTCTCAACTCTCATGTACATGCATTTGCTCCTATTACAATGTTTGAAATGTCCTAGTTCCTAAAATTAACTCTTCCTTTTATTCATTTAGCCCTACCTTCTTGTATCATTTCCCCCCCTCTATCCTGGACCATTCTATACAGCATACAAATACCTTTTATTATTTCCATTTTAAATACCACATATAACTCCCCTTCTCCTTTAGCCCTTCAAAAATATTCAGACTTCTGTTTTCTCTCAAATTCTTCTAGTCAGATTATTACCCCTCGACATTTACTGAGATTCCCCAATACTCTCTAAATTAATACTTAGAATAGCTAATTCTCAGATATGATGTTATTCAGACTACTAACAGTATTTGAGATCATTGGTCATTATATCCTTCTTGAAACAGTTTATTTGCTTATGGCACACCACCATATCTTGATTCTCCTACCCAGTGGCTACTTCTAATTTTTATTTGTTCTTTTGTTTTTTTGTTTTCCCTCTCATAGAGCCAGCATCTAAATATTGAACTGATTATATAATATCTAGCTAATCTCATCTACTCTCACAGTTTTAAATTGTAATCTATTACTAATTTATAAATTTACATGTCCAGACAAGTCTTATTTTCCAAAATGAGATCCACATATTTCTAATTTCCTATTTAAACATGTCTCTTAAATATATAGTAGACAAATCAAAGGTAACATATCCAAAACTGATCTCTTGACATATCTTCATAAACTAGCTCCTACGGTATTCTTTTCCAACTCTGTATAAGTCAACTAAAAATTTTCAGTTGTTCTGACCAAAAAAAATTGAAGTTACCCTTAACTATTTTTTTCTCACATTCTTCATCTATCCTATTAGGAAATTACATTTTTTCCTCAGCATTAAGAAGTATACAGATATAAAATGCCTTTCTATATAGTCAACGCTATGCCCTTGGTCAAAGTACTCAACATCTCTTTCCTGGATTGTTGCCATTGCTTCCTAACTGGTCTTACCTCTTCAGCTCTTTCTTCCCTTCACTCCATTTTCAACATAGCAGAATGAGTGGCTCTATTAAACTGCAAGACACATCATTTTACTTCCCTGCTAAAGTACCTGCATTAACTATTTATCTCACTCAGATTAAATGTGTTTCTTTACAATAGCTTATAAATTTCTGTATAAGCTAGCCATCTGTGTGACTGCATCTTCTGTTAATCTCCTGCTTTTTCTCACATTCTTCATCTATCTTATTAGGAAATTACATTTTTTCCTCAGCATTAAGAAGTATACAGATATAAAATGCCTTTCTATATAGTCAACACTATGCCCTTGGTCAAAGTACTCAACATCTCTTCAGTCACACTGGACTCTTTATTACTGCTCAAACATATGAGGCACACTTCTATCTCAGGGTCTTAGCTCCCTCTAGTAATCTCCCTGTAGGTGAAATTCTTCCCTTCTCCCTCATCTCTGGCCAGAAAGCCACAGTTTCTTCAGGTTACTCAAGGAAATCTTCCCAAGAATACCCCTTTGGTCAATTTCAACTTTCTCTGCCCTGGAAATTATTTTCTGCTTTATTTTTTCTCTTATTAATCTATATATTTTACTCATTTAATATTTGTATTGTTAGTCTTTCTCACTAGAATATAAGCTAAATGAATAGCATAATGTTGGCAACTAGAATAATATCTGTCATATAGTAAGTACTTGTATCAGCCGGGGTCATTGCTGAAGGAGATAGAATGAACTCTGGAATCTAGTAATTCAAGTGAATTATAATTCATAGAAGGGTCAACTGGAGAGAGCAACAGAGTGCTGTAGAGAATGCATTAGAATATAGCCAGCCCCTGAGGGAGATTCTGCAAGGAGGGAGCTGAGTGAATACATCATTTGAATGCACACTCCTTCTCTTTCATAACATACAGGCTCCATTACTTATTTCCTACAAGAAGCTAGGTTGCAAGAAACAGTGGAGAGAGATCTAGAGAGTAAATTGAAGCTATATTTCACAGTATACATTAATAACAGTGATTGAAAGTCAGTGAATGCTTAAATAAATTCCTGTGACACAAAATTAACCCTATTTAACCCTAGAAGTGTAATTAGTAAGCTCAAGGAAATTTATATATTAATCAATGCAGATACTGTGGTATGACATTCAAAAAAAAAAAAAAAACCATGTAATCATCTCACCAACAATGTATAAGCTACCAATTTCCCATCAATCATATCACCAAAGATATATTTTGATATTAGTTTCTTACTGCTACTATAACAAATTACCCCCAAAAATGATTCTGTGGAATAGTTATCAAACAATGGCGAATGGGAATTGGAATATATACACTCCAGTTTCCTTACCCCTCAAGTGAGTTCATCTTAGTTTTGATCTTAACTATTTCCTTCAAGTCACCACTGGGTCTGAGGCCCAGGTGGCCACCGCAGCAACGTGCTTAGTCGTGCAAACTGCATGTGCTCTCTGTTCTTTCCCATCACACTCGCCCTTTCCCCTTTTTCAGATTCATCCCAAATTGCACTCAAATCTTTTGTCTCAAGATCTACTTTGGTGGAAATCCAACATAACAGATATCCACAAAAAGCCAAAAAATAACCGCCATTTGAAAATATATGCTATGAGGCCTGGACCTTTATACCAGTGTGGGTTAACTGCTGAATATTTGTTTCTTGAAACAAATGTAATTTACTTTTTCTGATATGACTGTGTGTGTGGTGAGTGGAGGGAGAATTTTCAGAATTACTTACATAACCTTTTATTTGTTTATATCTACACGTATGATAACATAGAATAAATGCAGGGTTGCTACTGCTAGTTCAGTAGCATATGAGAGTTGGCCTGACAATATAAGACCCTACCTTCTCATCTTCTATCAGGACTTTCCTTTTACATTCAGAGAAACTATATTAGCTCAGAGTTTCTTTAAAGAAAAGCATACACTCCTTCAAAAATAAACTTTAATTTCTCATGTCTCCTTTTTAGCTTATTAGAAACTGAAAAAAAAATCAACATTACATTTAAAGCATATTAAATAATTAAAACATATATATTCACAACCTTGATTTGATTTTCCTTGCAAATTGAGTTAATCAAATGTCTAACTTTTTTTCTTGGGTAATTCCACACTTATTTCTTGAATTATTCTATTATATTCTGTACTATATGGTTTCTGTATATAGAAGTAGAACATAGCAAAATACACATCTTCTGTACAATATATAGTATGCCCAAAAATCCTTGTAGAGAGATGTATTATTGCATATGGTGCTGCAAATTTTACCCAATAGCTTAATTTTGTTTATATTAAGTTTATTAATTGAAAAATCATTACATAAATGATTTAAAATATGACTTTAATTATGCCAATATAACCATGTTTCTTCTTTTTCAGTTATTCATATGTAACCTTCACTGTAACAATCATTACTAAATGTATTAGGATTTAAAATTGCATTTCTGCATACAATCCAACTTGCATTGTTTTATTGATAGAACTATAATGTTAAAATAATTCAAGTCCTAATGTAGAATGTGCAAATTATTTAGTGTTTGTTTAATACCATTTGAGATTGTTTTGGCAATTTAACTTGAAATCTATCTTCAAAGAAATTGAATTTTTATCTCTGAAATAATACAACATTGAGAAACTATCTCTAATAACCTACCAAAAGCAGAGTTTACTTTTTTTCTTCAAACCATTGTTTATCAGATCAAAGAGACTTGATATCTTTTTGATTAAAGACAGAATAGTTCTTTGCAGATAACTAGTTTACCTTTTGAAGATTTTTTTATAACTCATAAGTTAATAATTAAAGAAGTCTGGATGACATCTATTCTTCATAGAAAAGATACTTAAAATATGAATGGGATTAAAAATATATAAGTACAAGAATATGATGTTTAGCTTTCTTAAGTTCAACTTGGACTTTATTTGTGTGAAATTCCATAATTAAGTTATCTAGACTCTAAAATGTATTGTATTCAGGAAACAAGCAAAAGGTATTTTCACACAATACTTTTTCTTTCCTAATTTTGGTAGACATTTTCTTTATACTTTCTTTCTCCTAGTTTTTAGACTAGTGGTTACCATAGGGTGGGGGGAGGTAGACAGAATAAAAGGGGTCAAATATTTGGTGAACATACAATACACTATTGAATTGCATACCTGAAACTTACTGGATTTCACTAACCAATGTCACCATAACAAAATACAATTTTTAGAAAAACAATGGATGGAATGGGAGGGATTGAACTTAAAATTATATCTAGAGACATATATGTATTCAACTCGTATAGCAAAAACATATATAAATATATCGATATATTTATACAGTGTATTCTTCCCATGCTCATCCTTAAGTGAACCACAAGTCAAGCATTTTTTAGGGCAATTCATTTCTAATAGAAAAAGAACATATTTCATGCCTAGAATTTAGGTAATTACTTTCTATGCACACGTGATTTGATTTGAATAACTACCAAAGTTTGGTATTATATAAACAGTGCTAGATTATAACACAAATCCATCCAACTGGCACAAAATATCCGAAGCAGTTATTTGTACCTCATGAATTGATTATATTCCTCAATCAACAACTTTATCTTTTTTAGAGTAAGACTATTTTTGTAGAGAAAGTATATCACTTCATTTCACTTTTGATAATACCTAGGTAAATAGATTTCCTTTGAAGGCTTAATGTCTCTGAAGCTAGTCTTGGCTGAGTAAGGAAACAGTGCTTTAGTATAGCTGTTCTATTAAAACTGTACCTTTGTATTGTAAAAGCTTACATTAATTGAGTAGTAGTGATTTAGATTTAGGAATATGGAGTAACATTATATAATTAATAAAATTGTAGAAGAGCGAATCAGTGAAACAAGATTTATGATCCAACAACTAGAACGAGAGCTACTAGTCAATTCCCTATTTTGTAGACTCTGGGACTAATTTTAAGAGCTTTAAAGACACTAGAGAGTAATAAAGAAAAAGTATTATCTAAGTACAGCATGCAATCTGCTTTGGAAAAACATTTACACAAACAAGAAATTGTATCAGTATTTTATGCTAGTTGAAGCTATAGAAATTCTAGGAAGTCATACACTGTGGGCTAGATGAAAAATAGAAGAAATAAAAAAAAGATGGATTTATCTAACCTATAACTATTTATAAATAGGGTTGAACAGCATACATGAAACAAATCATCCTTGTTTTCTACTTACAAAAGCAATACGTATCCATGCAATAGATTTCGCTGGTTTTCTGAGAGCATAACCTGGTGGTAGCGGGGACTGAGGCCTATGACTGACTGATAAGGGGATACAAAAGCCAGGCTTTTTGCATTAAGGCATGACAGTCGTGGAGTGTCATTCAAACTCCAGGAGATCCTGTGACTCAAGCTGAGTCCACCTGTTTGTTTAGCTTTTTGTTCTATTCTACATTGCTTCTACCACTCCTTTGCACATTTTGCCTGAGAGCACCCTTACAAGAAATCATTTACATAAAATTTCCCTTTTTGGTTCTGATTCTAGAGAATCAGACCCAAGAAAATCCATGAGATGAAATTAAGCATGAGAATTATACATATTGCAGAAAGGCTTCCAAAGTCAATTTTGTTTAATAATTTGAAGGATATCCTTTATTTTTTTCTTTTGATATATCATCAAATATTTGTATATCATTTCTTTCAAAATTAGTAATACTGTCACTGCTTAATATCAGAACTTTAATGTAGTTACCTTTAAAAAAATAAACATTCTCATTTTAAAACTGTCATATTTACAAGAAAATTCTGAAACTAGAATGGAGTTCCCATATACCCCTCATTCAGTTTCTCTTAAGATGTTAATTCTGATATTTCTCTAGCTATTCTGGCTTCTATTTGATTAGTGTTAGCATGTCATATCTTTCTAGATTCCTTTAACCTGTCTAAGTCTTTCTATTTAAAGTTGATTCTTGTAGGAAATATAAATTGTGAAGTGGATAAGAAAATGACTACTTCTATCTTTTAAGTGGCATATTTATACCATTCACATTTATAGTGTTTGTAACTGATATTTATTCACTGCAATTGCTCTTTGATTTTGTTCTCTTTTTCTGTCTTCTCTGGTTTTAATTGAGCATTTTGTATGATTCCATTTTAAATCCTCTGAGCATATCCATTATACTTATTTTTATTTTTTCATTGTTGCCCTGGAGTTTGCGATATATATTTTAACTAACCAGGTCCACCTTTGAGTAATACTTTATCACTTCATGTGTAGTGCAAGTACATTGTGAGAGAATATTCCCTATCATCTATCTTTTGTGGCACTGATATTATTACTCACATGCTATAATTACTCACTATATTTTTACTATTAGTACTTTAAACACTTACATTAAGAATAAGAAAAATTAAAGATTTTATTTTATTCCATTAAATTATTTTTCAGTGGTCTTTATTTACGTAACTGAATTTCTGGCCTACTTCATATTTCTTCTCTCTGAAAAACTTAACATTTCTTAAAGGAAAGTTTTACTGGTAATTAACTTTTGTATTTTTGTTTATGAAAGTCTTTGCCCTTTCTTTTTAAAAGATAATTTCACTGTATTTAGAATAAGGTTATTTTCTTTTAACACTTTGAATAACTCAGTACACTCTGTTGTTGCATGGCTTATGACAAGAAATCTGCTATAATTCTTATTCCTGTTCTACAGTTGATGTGTCCTCATTTATTTCAAAATGTTTTTTTTCTTTGGTTTTCTCTCTTTTATAAACAATATGCCTAGATGTAGGGCTTTTTGTTTTGTGTGTTTATCTTACTTTATGTTCTCTGAGCTTACTGAATCTGAGGTTTGGTGTTTGCAATTAATTTTAGAAAGTCTTCAGCTGTTATTTAAAATATTTCCTCTGTGTTCTCTCTTTTGCCATTACTGTTTTCTAACTGTGCATATGTTACACTTTTTTGTTGCATAATTCTTGGATATTCTGTTCTATTCTTTTTTTCCCCTTTTCATGTCAGTTTGGGAAGTTTCTATTCACTCATCTTCAAACTGATTGATTATTTCCTCAGCTAAGTTTATTTATCATCAAAGGTATTTATCATTTCTATTACAGTGTTTTTGATTTCTGGAATTTTCAATTGACTCTCTCTTATTCATGCACATTGAACTACTTTTTCCATGAACACATTTAACAGATTAATCAGTTATTTTAAATTCCTACTGATAATTCCAACATCTGTCATACGAGTTGGTTTCTGATGAATACTCTGTCCTTTTGGACTGTTTTCTTTTACCTTTCGTCATGCCTTGTGACTTTATAACTTTTTCTGAAAGTCAAATATGGTGTGCCAGTAATGGCTACTGAGGCAGATAGGCCTTTAGTGTGAG
Source organism: Rousettus aegyptiacus (assembly GCF_014176215.1). NCBI lineage: Eukaryota > Metazoa > Chordata > Mammalia > Chiroptera > Pteropodidae > Rousettus > Rousettus aegyptiacus. Next base: position 32,668,892 of record NW_023416286.1, read on the forward strand.
ATTTTGTTACTCTGGTTAAGAGTTGGTCTGTGTTTAATATTTGCTATAGCTATAGGTATCAGAGGTTTCACAATCCCCTTGTGCCCTTGTCTTGTCTCTTGACTTTGGGCATTCCTGGTACCACTCCCCCAAAAGAGTGTGTATCTTGCTGCTTTTCAGCTATAATTCACTGTTATTATATGGTGCCCTATCATTGTAGTAGTAAAGTGTGGTGCAGTTTAAGTGTGCTAAGATCCTCTGATTACATCTCAGTCTTTGAATGGGCTCATTTCTCGGGACCATGAACTCTATAAGTCTTTCTCCCCAGTGGAATAGCTTATTCCCTCACCCCAACTTCCTTCTCTGGCTACGGCTTCCCCTATCTATTACAGGTTTCCCTGCTATCCAAAAGTAGAGCATTCCTGTGAAACTTTCTGTAAGCTAAAATGGCTTTGAAAGTGAAGCAGGAACTACCATTGATTTCTATAAAAAATTTTAGTGCTCTCAGACCAAAAAATAATTCACCAAATCATACCAAATACTCTTAATTATGTCTAGTTTTATGCTGTGAATAACATCCTTATAAGTTCTCAGGCTTTTCTGATGCCTTGGGATACATCTTGCACATAGACACATTTCTAAGCTATTATAGAACATCGATACTGAGATGCTGAGTGTAGTTCCCAGGGAAAGAGCTTGGTGATTCTACTCTCACTGGTCAACTATTCTTATTAAAACTGCTACAAGTAATATTTGTACCATTTTTTTGTTGTTGTTATTTCATAGTATTTGGGGAAGAAGTAGAGATAGTTTATACTGTTACCTCAAAACACAAAGTCAGCAATTTTGGGATAGAAGAAAATTAGTGTGGAAAAAAAGATCAATGAATTCTGCAGTAATATTCACAGAACAAATTTTGTACAAAATCATTCAGAATCTTCAACTAAATTGTGAATAGTTTTGGAATCTTAAATTATAATGAAGTGGAAATCTTAGAAATGAAAATATGATTAAGAATGTAGAGGAATAGCTTTGTAGATGTTAATGTAAATTTGAAAACTGTAGCCTAGGTAAGCCCCAACAAAGGGTTTAAGAAAAGTGTTGATGTCAGCACCGAGCTGATCAAGAAAGGAAGGTTTCAGTGGTGAGATCCTCAGATGAAAGAATGCACAAGGAGCCGACATGAGAACGAAATGGCAGGCACTGACTTTTTTGTGAGGAGCACATGCTTCTGTGCTAGGGGACCGCATGGGTTGTATATATGCCAGAGAACAATAGTGGTATTCTGCTACACATGTGTAATATACAATAAGCAAAGTCATACTTGCATAAGTGAGGTGTAGGCACCTTATTACATTAATGTAACATTTTAAACCCAGAATCCTATCCCTAGCCGCAAGCTTGGATCACAGCCAGGCCTGGGACTCACAGTTAACAAGCACTTTTATGATGCAAAACAACACACAGTTTAGGAGAATATGATTATCCTGATGGTCTGAATAAATACCAAGAAAGATTAATATTAGAATTGATGAAATACTGCCATTTGTGACACACAGATGGACCTTGAAATAATCATGCTAAGAGAAATAAGCCAGACAGAAAAAGATGAAAATCACATGATATCACTTATATGTAGGATATAAACCTAAAAGTAACAAATGAACAGGACAGAGACTCATGGACATAGACTGTAGACTAGTGGTTATCTGAGGTTTGGTGGTGGGGGAGAAGGGGATAGGTAGACAGTTAAAGGGGGTCATATATAGGTGGGTATAGGGAGGGTGAAGTGGGTAAAGGGGAACAAATGCATGGTAGCTGAAGGAAATTGGACTTTGGGTGGTAAATACACAATATGCAGATGTCAAATTATATGTACACCTGAAAATTGCATCATTGTATTAAACAATGTTACCTCAATAAACTTAATTTAAAAATAAAATAAATTGAAATAAATTGATCAAATGTATTAAATATACAGTATATTTATAGGCAGATGTTAGATTATGTTAAACATACTTAAGAATGAAGGAAATGATGGGAAACTATATATTGAACTCTAAAACATTAAATTGATAGTTTTTCCCCCAACTTTGTTTCTTCTGTATAACTAATTTTCATTCAACAACATTTATTAAGTGTTTACTATTTCAAAGACCAAATATAGATTTTTAAAAATGTGACACTAGCTCTCAAAGATCATCCAATTGGGAAAACAAAACAGAGTTCTATAAATTTACTAGGTATATATATAAAACATAAGTATAGCAATGAATATAGTTGTCTGAATGTACATGGATACCTATGGGGAAAGAGAAAGTGTGTATGTGAATTCGTGTTACAGACTGGATGTTAATGGCTTCTACTAATTTGCAGTCTAACTTTTCATTCAGAAGGATGCTGTACTCTATGTTATATTCATGATAAGTTAGAATGGTCTAAAGTTGGAATGTAAAATGTTTGGGGCATTAATGTTTAAAAATGTCCACACTGTTATTTCATTGTTTCCTCCTTTTTGATGTTTTTTAAAAGTGTTAATTAAGCACATGCGTAATATTTGGATTCTAATCATAGTAGTTATACATGCTATAGGCATTTATTTGAATCAATTATATAAAATAATTATTACAACTGAATCTAGAGAAAAATTTCTTTAAAAATGACTCATAATTACATGAAACTATAAAAGTATAGGTGTATATATATATCCACATACAGACAAATACACTTTAATGTTAATATATTTTGTTAGAGAAAATAAAATGTTTTAAACATAAAGAATATTAGTTTAAATTTTTGGAATTATAAAGATTCAAAGATAAAAGGAAGGTTATAGAAATGTTTTCATTTTACAGAGATTTTTCACATAGTTTATAAATGAAAGATAGTATAGTACCAAATATCTGTGATCACAAACTCTGTTTTAAATGATGTAATTATGTTTGTTTAAAATAACCATATTTACAATATGTTGGAGAATCACTTATAACTGATGAACTTTCCGATAAAAATATTTGATGACAAAGTACATATGTGCAAAGGATTAGACAGTTTATAAAAAATTTAGAGATAATTATGCAAAATATTTTAAGCCACTGCTATGTATGGTAAGAGGAGAGATCAGTTAAGTGGTAGGACATAGATGTGCACTGAAAGATAGCATTCATCTTATAGACAAGTAAAGTGATAGGTATAAGTACATGAATCTAGAAAGCAGTATAGAGACTAAAAGGAGATTCAATCATAAGGTAGAAAGTATGTCAGAAATATCCAATGATGAGATTAAAATGTTGCTGTAACATTGTGGAAATTCATGAAAATTAAATGAAGAATTCTAGGTTTGATTTATGAACCGGAAAGGTTTTAAGCTTGAGAGTGGAAGTATTATATTTATGTGTAACTATTTTTATAAATGTTTATAAAGGATTATATTTTATAACATTATACACATAATTCTACATTATATTAATAATTATAATAAGAAAAATTGTGAGATAACATAAGTATAATGTTCATTGTGACTATAACAATTATTTCTACCTATGACAAATTTTTAATTATTTAAGGAAAGTAAATTAACTGTTTCACATAATGATGTTGAGATGTAGAATGATATAGGTAAAAAAATAAAAAGGCCAAAAATTGTCTTAGAGGAGAATTGTCAAAGCCATTTATACATCTCAGAGATATTTTCAAAAAGGTAGTATTCTAGGTTTGAAAGATAGTATAGTACCAAATATCTGTGATCACAAACTCTGTTTTAAATGATGTAATTATGTTTGTTTAAAATAACCATATTTACAATATGTTGGAGAATCACTTATAACTGATGAACTTTCCGATAAAAATATCGGAAAGTTCATCAAAGACAATGTGGCACTGGCTTTTTTGGAAAGGGACATTATATCTTTAGTTACAACCTTTGCATTCCGCTTTTTATGGTCTTGCTCACATTCATATTAGCACATAACATACAGTTCTGCTCATTGATCCAGGTATATTGTTAGGTAATTGTTTATAAAAATAAATTTAGTACAAAATGGTTATCCTTTATAAAATCGTTAGTATAATACAGATTATGGATTTTGCTTGCAAAACTCACTTTCGCTTATATCAAAGTCCCTGCTGTTAAAGCAAGCACCATAACACAAACAAAAGAAGGACAAGAATGAAAATAAACATTCTGAAGTCATCACAGAAGGAGTGATAACAGAAAACACAAGGCCATGAGTGATCTTTAGGACACGGTACATATAAAAAGAAAACAAAGGCCATCCTTGGGAAATTTCCAGGAGTGAAACAGAGCAATACTAACCAAGGAATAAAACAAAATAATCATTAGTTATGTTGAAAGGTGTTCAGAATAGTGCATTGATAGTACAGGGAAGAGACAAGCACATTTAAAGAAGGCCATGATTAATAGTGGCAAAAGAGAAACAGAACGATAGTTTTGACTACCTATTTGAGGATTTGGTGTGAAAAAAAAAAAGAAAGACATATATCAAACTTTAATTTTGTGGCTTCCTGAGTATGAAGCACCCATCTAAGCACTGAGATAAAGGAATTCCATTTGGACAACAGATTGTACATCCAAAACCTGTGGTTCTCAACCAGGGCATATACAATCTGAAAGTTCAGACTGGGTGTGCCAACGACATTAAAGAGTACGTGTCTTTGAGAAAACTGGCCTTTAACTTTTTAAAAAATAGGTTGACATTAACCTGATAATATGAAACTACTGACTTCAGGGGTAGATTGATACTTTCTTAAAATAGTTCTCTGATAATTTAGAGTAGATATTTAGCTGCCATCTACATTGATTCTAGAAGAATAGTAAAAATATAAAAAGAGGACTAGGTAGATATTTTTTAAAAATAAGAGATATGGAATATTTCACTAAAATCAACATACTTTAGATATAAAATTAGCATCCAAATATAAGAAGCACATTTGTAATATTCAAAACTCATGTATCTTCTTGAACAAGATAGTTTTATTTAATCTACCTATTATAACTTATATGACACTTAACATGGTATAAGTATTCTTAAGTGGTTAAAGAGTAAATAATATTCTTACTACTATTACTACATGAAATTGTTGATAAAATCCCTAGCTGTTTATTTTAAAGGAAAAAAAAAAAAAAGATTGGAAGTAGGATTGCAAATAGGTATAAATAATACAGAATATATACCTGTTCTAACATGATCAGGAAATAATAATGCATAAAGCTTTTTAGGTAAAAGCAAAATAATCTTTTGTACAAATGAAACATTTATACATCTTTAACCTACTTGTAAGAGAATGCTGAGACAGCTTTGTTTTATATGTTAACAGACAAGATTTTGTTTTTGTTTTCAAGTGATAACAATTTCATTATAACCTTCAAGATCATCTTATGTTACTTTGACAAGATGGATATGTTACTGAAATTAAATGATGGATAAGCTGAAATATTTAGAAAATACAAATCATGGAAAAAAGAAAATTCAAGGGAAGTATTAAAAGTGAGAATGATTACTATGGCAGTAAGGGTGGACTTAAAACATATTAAATAAGTAGGTCCTCATGACTGCCAACATTTACATTTGGATGTTCACGATCACACCGTGTTTGAATTTTGAAACTGGATGTGTATTAGCATCTATTACATCCCTTCTGGCATTCTCCATCACAGATGTTTACATGAAACGGATTTGCTAAGAATGAAATTAATCTAGCATTAATAAAAAGCCAATTCTCTATACATTACATAAAAGACTATATATTGTCAAAATTCACTGAGATATCTTCTGCTCAAGAACTTGGAAAGGATAGCCCATTAAGATGGAAAATTGTTGTAGGATGTTGTCTGAGAGTTGGGATAAGTGATGAAGATAAGAGGATGTCTTTAATGATCCTTATATAAAATTTCCTCTTGTGTATTGGGTATAGTTAACAACTTTTCAACATAATTATTTTGGACATAATATTTTTGGTGTATTTGCTTTTTAACTTCAAAACATAAGGTTAATATGTTATAAAAAGTCAATATGTTGACATGATTTTAGATGAAGACCAACTCATCCATTTACTTGACATGTCCATGTTTTGTTGAGCCAAATATTACATTTGGAATAGCGACAGAGAAGTTCACAAAATGGTGGACTAAGATCCAGGCCCTTTTTACCCCCACAGAAACATAAAAAATACAACTAGAGACTAGCTAAAATTTGGAATATAGTCAAAGGTCTACAGAAACCAAGCAAATGTCCAATCAAGAAAAAGCCACATTCGAAATTGTAGAAAAATTAATTGCATTTGTACTAGCCCCTGCCACAGCCCCTCCCTAGTGCAGCATAGCAAGATCTGGGGAGAATAGTGGCCCAATTGCTGGTTTCCTCCTTGACCTGGAGGTAGTAGAGTGAAAACTATTTGCAATGTTCTAACCTTTTGGGGGGCTGCTGGAGAGATTGGTTTCTGTTTCACTTAATTCAGGGAAATCAGTATAGTGGGGGTTTCATGCTAAGAAAAGCTGTAGGAAGCAGTGAGGATGGCTTGTGAAGCTGCCAGGAGCTACAGACCCGCATTCACCTGGGACAAATGATTATGGGTAGAGTAATAAATAGAACACCCAAAGCACTGAGAAGCAGCATGGGAGAGACTCTTTGGAAAATAAAGTTATTTTAAAGCATCTGTACTAGGAAAACATGACCCATTCATAGGGAAAAAATAAAGTGACAGAAATTGTTCCTAAAAAATGCAGAGGGGACATTACTGCTTACTGATTTTAAAGAAAAGTTATGATAATACAATAAAATAAATAGTTGTGTGTAAACACATTGGATAACTTAGGTAATACAAATTCCTAAAAAACTTATAACCTAACAAGAGTGACTCATGAATAGAAAATCTTAACAGCCCTATAATTAATAAAAAGATTAAATAACAATCTAAAACATCCCACCAAAGAAAGCCTAGAACCAGGTGGCACTACTAAAGAATTGTGACAAACTTTTAAAAAGAATTAACACTAATATATCTCAAAATATTCCAAATATGAAAAGGAGAGAACACATCTAGCTCATAGTATGGGGCCAGTATCACCCTAATACCAGTCAGACTAAGAAAGCCATAGGCCAATACCCTTGATAAATATTCATGTAAAAATCTTTGAAAATACTTGAAAACTGTATTAGACAACATATTAAAAGGACTATACTTCAATGCCAAGTAGTATTTATTCTGGACTGCAAAGATTGTTCAACATACTGAAAATAACACAATATACCACTTAATAGAATTAAGGGACGGGGGACACAATGATCACAATTAATGAAGAAAAAACATTAGAAAAAATTCAAATAGTTTCATGATTAAAAAACTCAACAAACAAGAAATATGATGTTACCTCAGTATAATAAAGGTCATACATGGAAAGCTTATGGCTTACATCTATCAATGGTGAAGGTTTTCTTCAAAGATCCAGAAGAACAAAAAAAAATTATGCTTTCACCACTTCTATTCAGCACAGTGCTGATTTTTCTTGTCAGATTAATTAGGCAAGAAAAATAAAGGCATCAAATCAGGAGGGCGAGGAAGTACAATTATCTCTGTTCACTGATGATATGATTCTATATGTAGAAAAACCTAACAAGTCCACACACACACAAACTGAAAAATAGACAAACTCAGTGAAGTTGTAGTATACAAATAAACAATCAAAAATCGAATCCATTTCTATACATTAACAATGAAGAATTAGAAAAGAAAATTAAGAAAACAATCTACATACAATAGCATCGAAAAAGAATAAAATAGGAATAAACTTGAGGAGCTGAAAGACTTGTACCCTAAAAACTACAAAATGCTGAAAGAAATTTAAAAAGACATAAGTAAATGGAAAACCCTCATGTTCATGAATTAGAATACTTAATATATCAAAACTATACAAAGCAAGTTAAAAATTCAATACAATCCCTATTAAAATTCCAATGTTTTTCTTATAGAAATAGGAAAATTCATTTGGAATCGTAAGAAATCTTGCACAATCAAAGCAATCTTGGAAAAAAAAAAACAGTATATGGTCTCACACTTTCTGATTTCAAAACATACTATAAAATTACAGTAATCAAAATGGTGTTGTACTGGCATGAAAGCCGACATATAAAACTCTATAGAACAGAATGGAGAGCCCAGGAATTAGCTCACATATATGATTAAGTTGTTTTCAGGGGTACTTAGAGCGACCAATGTGGAAAGGACACTCTTTGCAACAAATCATGCTGGGGAAACTAGATATCCACATACCAAAAGAAATGTACCTGAACTCTTCCATCATATACACAATAAACTCAAATGACTTAGACATCTGAATGTAAAAGCTAAAATCATAAGTCTTAGAAAAAATATAGAGAAAATGTTTTGTGACAATGGAATTGGCAATTATTTCTTAGCTATGACAACAAAGGCACAGACAACAAAAATATAATAGATAAAATGAACTTCAACAAAATTAAAAACTTTGATAAATCAAAAGACATGAATAAAGTGAAAAGACAGTATATACAATGAAATAAATATTTTCAAATTGTATATTTGATGAAGGATTAATATCCAGAATATCTAGAGAACTAAGATTCAACAATAGCAACAAAATAAACAATTCTATTTCAAAATTGGGCAAGAAGCTTGCTTAAACATTTCTCGAAAAAAAAAAATGTACAAATGGAGAAATAAGCAGATGAAAAAATGTTCAACATCAATAATTATTAGTTAAATGCAAATCAAAACTACAACGAGATGTTACATCATAACTTTTAGGTTGGGTATTATCAAAAGTACAGAAATAAAGTGTTGGTTAAAATGTGGAGAAAATTGAACACTTTGCATTGGTGATGGAAAGATTAGATGGTACAGGCACTGTAGAGAACAGTTGGTGGTTCTTAAAAAAAAAAAAAAAAACAACAGTATTACCTTTCAATCTAACAATTCCACTACTATTAACCCAAAGCACTGAAAAAAGGAACACGAGAAGATATTTGTTCATCAATGTTTATAGTAGTATTATTCTCAGTAGCTAGAAGGTGGAAACGACTCAGATGTCCACTGATGTCTGAACAGATAAACAAAATATGGTATATATCTATGATAGAGCATTATTCAGCCTTAAATGGAAATTAAATTTTTGTAATGTGAAAACATAGACAAACTTTGAATATATTACACTAAGTAATCCAGATAAAAATAAAATTATCATATGATTTCATTTAAGAGATACTTAGATTAGTCAAATACATAAGGACAGGAAGCAAAATGGTGGTTGCCAGGCACTTGGCAGAGGAAAGAAAAAAGAAGACTTATCAGATGAGAATGGAGTTTCAGTTTGAGAAAATAAAAAACTTCCGGAGGTGGGGTGGTGATGGTTTACACACTAATGGAAATAATACTACTAAACTAAATATTTTTAAATGAAGCAATGGCAAATTTTATTACACACACACACACACAAATATATTTTACCCCAGTGAAAAACAATAGAAATGATAAAAAGTAGCTCCAAAATCAAGACTTCATAATTTTTTATAGCTGTATTATGAATGGTAGCCCTTCCAAACATTTAAAATTTTTATAGGTTATGTTTAAACAACTTCATCATGGTGGAAGAACATTAAAATATTGTTATTACCTCAAAAATATTTTTCACGAAATGCAACTCTTAATATCACTCTGTTGGCCAAAGTATGAGCATTTCAATATCAATTTTTCAAATATGAAATGATAATAGTTATGAGTTGTCATTAAGATCCTCACATAACTTAGGTTCCAATGTGAAATCTTTGAATAAATTTGCTTGCTCATGGTAGAATCCCACTATGAGCCAGTATTATTATTTCTTTTTTGAGGTAAGAAAACTCTAATTCAGAGGTTTAAATAATTTTTCAAAACTATCTAACTATATTTGGTTGAAAGAATGCTTGAATTCTTTCTCAAATGTCATGCTCTTGTCTTTTATCACTGGATTGTTAACTTCAGTTCACACTTCAGTCTTAGCATCATACTGCTCACATGTATTTCTGTTATTACTGCACTTTTATCTTGCAAGTTTGAAATACACCTACTGATGACCTTTAAAGAAGCATATATTTTTAAAAAGGAAATTAAATATTAGATTAATATGTATATGAATAAATATAGGGTTATAAGTATAAATAAGAATATAGATGTGGACGTTACTATAGATGTAGACATATATAAATAGTGATAGAAAATAGATACTTGAAATAAACTTTAGACTTTAAAATTCTTATAATTAAGTAGGTTTAGATGTCATTAATTCAATCCAGTAGAGTCTAAACAAACTAAAACTTAAATCTCTTAAAAGATATTTTATTAAATCTTCATTTCTTTTTACTTATAATTAATAGTCAACTTTTGCTTTAGTTTTACTATAACCTTGGTTACATTCCAAACAGGCTATTGAAAGCAGGGACATTATAAGTAGTTGACATATTGAGGATATTATCAGAATGTGTGGTATTTACTTTAATGAAATTATTGTGTTGACTTAAACATCTTGAAATTTTTTAATCTTTCAGCATTTATTTTTTCCCTGGGGTTCTATATTATCAGCTGGGTGCACTTTAAGGCACAGCTGCTGCTTGAAATTGAGGTGTAGACCACGTCAGAGGGCATGTGTTTTGAAATCTATCTTTAGTACAGAAGTGATTCTCTCTTCACAGGGCCTTACTCTCACTACTTTTCCTTTTCATTCATTTATAGTGGCCTTGTAAATAGAACCCTAAAAGAAAGCCCAAGCCTCAGTTTTGATTCATGTTATTACAGTGCAAAAGTTACTAAACTTATTTTTGTATTTCTTAAAGATAAGCACATTATCAAGTTTTGCATTATATAGGAAGGAAGCAAAAAAAGTTCAGTTAATTTAATTAAAACTGCAGTTTTTGATACAATTGGTTTCTAAACATTTACAGAATATCAGGATGATTTTATATATGTGTGTCAGACTATAGAAATTCTTTAGGTTTTGTAACACCTGCATAAGTGGGAATGATATTTTGAATGCCATAGAGTCCTTTAAATAGGCACAAGAAAAACTTTATTTGCTTTGCGAAAGACCTGTATGTTAACTCCTCTCTCAGTTTCAAAAGTATCTGTTAGAGCTACTCATTGTTTTACAAAGAACGATTATTTGCTTCAAAAAAAAATTTCTTCACATGAAGAAAATTGTATTTAACAATTTGAATGTATAAATTGTATTTCTGATAGTTATAGCTACTGCTGTATTTGCACCTAAAAGACATTCAGTAAGAATTAAAAACTGCTAATGATGACTCGCAATGATAGAATATCAAGTGCCAGTGCCTTTTTTTCAATAACATAAGCAAGATTACAGAATTCTCTGCATATTATTCTAAATTTTATTTTTCTTTCCTTCATGGTACAAAGTCCATTGTATACACAGTTTTTCCTTAATAAGTATGGGAAAAGGGCAGGTGTGAATCCACAGACTGAAAATCACGGAAAGAAAGATTAATACACTGATTTGTTTTTGTCTACCTGCCCAAAAGCTGAGGGATGAGTGTAATCTAATGATCATAAATAATAGACACCCTTATCAGCTGAGATGAAACAGGAAATGGTGGCAATCTCCATCAGAGGGAGGAGAACCAGCTGTTGCTGTTACCAGTGAACGGAATTAGAAATAAGCTTTTCCCCGAACAGCCAAGAATTGATGGAAAAAAACACTGTGTTCCTGCCTCTTCCAAGAATAGTTAGCCTACTAACAAAATAAAAACCTTTTTCTCAAAAAAAAAAAAAAAAAAAAATAGAATGCTGAGACATTTATTGGTATCTGTTCCACTCCTTTTGAAAAGGTTTAGTGATTCCCTCATGGTTTCTCCTTTTCCAGTGGGAAGAGGTGTTGAAATCACCTTCCTTCTTCCTTTCCAGGCTAGTAAATGGAAAATTATTTAGTCTTACATAGGTTATTAAGTGAATGATGATGATATTCTGTTTTAATTACTTGGTTATTGTTATTACTATCACCATGGCTATTAAATAATTAAAAGACTTCTAGAATTATGAAAATAATGTGTTCAATTGATGTTTTTTAAAGCTCTTAAAACGATTTGCAAATACATCTTTCTTTTCCTCCTAAAATATTAAAAGAATGTAAGACATATTTTTATAACCAGTTAACAGGTAATCAAGAAAAAAAAAAAAACAGAAGTTAAAGTTAACAGGTAATTCGTGAGATAGTCAAAGATAAATGTAATTTATTTCTCCTGAGTCCTTCACTATTCTCATTTCCTATCTTACTTTGTTTAATAATACAGTTTTTTAAATATATCCTTAGCATTCATTTTATTACAGACAGTCATTTTCCCTTACAAATTACAATGTCTCATGCTTCTCCTTTTAGATAATTAAATATCTCTTAGAAAAGATTTCTATACTATGATTTAGACTCACATTTACATATTCATAAACTCTTAATTTAGAATCAGTAACCTGTTTCTGCTTTCAAATGAAATTCAATTTCCATGTTGGCTAGGCACAAATACTTGAAATATACTGACATTAACAATATATTGTTAACTTGTATTGAAACAAATACAAATTTCAGAGCAGCTACTACAATTGGTCACTTTTGAGTAAACAATGAAGAAAACTTAGTTGCACTCAAAAAATGCTTGCTTTAAATCTTCACCAAGCCAAATGGACCCCATTAAGGTAAGGTATTAGCTATGAGGCTTGGCTTCAACTCGTTAGTACAATGTCAGGAGTTAGAAGGCACATAGATAATCTAATATATATTTGGATCAAAAAGAAACTGTAATTTTAAAAGTAATATTTCAAAAGTAAATCTTGGTTATATCTCTTGGTCTGTCTTGGTGCTTAAACAAATTATATTCTTGAAAGTCAGATGAAATTTACAAAATAATAAAATGGTCAGAAATTATTAGGGGAGACAAAAATGTTCTGTCTTTCTTTCTAAATATCAAGCAAGTGGCAATATACATCAGTAGTTCAAAGAATTGTCAAGTTGTTATAGCTGATTGTTATTACTTATTAATTTTTGAGCCCAGAGAACATTTTTACTGTGCAGTACATTAATTTTATTGTTTACAGAAAATGTTTTATGAAATGTTTTACAAGTGATTTTCTGTAATGCTATTAAGTGTTTTGGTTTTATTTTTAAAATTCAATTCTTCTAAAATTGTTTTATGACACCAGCACTACTCTAATACCAAAACCAGATAAAGACATTTCAAAGGAAATTATAGGCCAATATATGTGATGAACATAGATGCAAAAATTTTCAACAAAGTATTAGCAAACCAGATTTAACATGGTAAAAGACTTGTACTCTGAAAACTATGAAGATACTGAAAAAATAAATTGAACAAGATGCAAATAAATGGAAGAATATACCTTGCTCATTGATTGGAAGGATTAATATTGATGGTGAAAATGTCCTTACTACCTAAAGCAATCTATAGATCCAGTGCAATCCGTATCAAAATTCCATTGACATTTTTTCATAGAACTAGAAAAGACCCCAAACAGCCAAAGCAATCTTGAGAAAGAAAAACAAAGCAGGAGGTATCACGTTCCCTAATATCAAACTATACTACAGAGCTACAATAATTCAAACAGTATGGTACTAGAATAAAACAGATATATAAATCAATGGAATGGAATAGAGAGCCCAAAAATAAATCTCACTTATGTTGCCAATATTTGACAATGACAGCATATATAATGGGGTAAAGACAGTCTCTCAATAAATGGTGTTGGCAAAACTGGACAGATATGCAAAAAATGAAAATCGAACCACTTTTGTATACCATATACAAAAATAAACTCCTAATATATTAAAGACTAAATGTTAGATCTGAAACCATAGGACTCCTAAAAGAAAACATAGGCAGTAAACTTGACATCACTCTTAGCAACATCTTTTTTGAATGTATAAACAAATGAACAAATGGGATTTCAACACATTAAAAATATTTTACATAGTGAAGGAAACCATAAACAAAATGAAAACAATCCACTGAATGACAGAAGATATTTGCAAATGATACATCTGATGAAGAGTTAATATCCAAAAGATATAAAGAACTCATGCAACTTAACACCAAAAAAGCAAACAATCCAATTAAAAAATGGGCAAAGAGCTGGACAGACATTTCTTCCAAGGGGACATACAGATAGATGATCAACAGACGTATGAAAAGATGCTCAACATCACTAATCATCAGGAATGCAAATTAAAACCACAATGAGACATTATCTGACACCTGTCAGAATGGCTATCATTAATAAGCTAACAAAGATATGCCGACAAGAATGTGGAGAAAATGGAACCCTCATACACTATAGGTGGGATTATAAACAAGTACAGCTGCTACAGACAACAGTATGAAAATTCCTCAAAAAGTTAAAAATACAGTTGCCATGCTTTCCAGCAATTCCACTTCTAAGTATTTATTCCAAAACAAACAAACAAATGAACAAAATACTAATTCCTAAAGATATAATTACCTATATACCCCTATGTTCACTGTAGCATTATTTACAATAACCAAGATATGGAAGAAACCTAGATATCGATCAATAGATGAATGAATAAAGAACATTTGTTGTATGTGTATATATATAATTATATATATAATATAGTTTATAAATTGTATATTATATATTTTATATAATTTTATAATTCATACGTATTATATATTGAATATAGAAATATGAGATACATACAATATAAAATATATAATATATGTAATATATCATATATGCTGTTATAGATAATATATTTATATAGTATATTATATATTTAGTATATTGCATATATATACATTTTATGAATATATACTATATATAATTATATAATATACATAATTCAGCAATAAAAAAGTATGAAATGTTTTCATCAGCAACACCATGAATGGACCTAGAAGATATTATGTTATGCTAAGTGAAGTAAGTCAGACAGAAACAAATACCATATAATCTCGCTTATATATGGAATCTAAGAAAAGTAAATGAATAAAGAAAATAGAGACACCCAGAGATATAGAGAACAAGCTGATGGCCACTAAAGGGGAGAGTCTGGGGGGTAAAATGAAAAAAGAAACTTGCTTAAGGGTACAGAGCAATTTAGACACAGACCCAGTATAGACTTCTGCCTCTCTGAGTTCCAAACTTAAACATGCCCATGGCCTTCTCTAAATACAGAATAAGGGAAGCCATTTCCATGGGGGAAAAAAATGTACAGAAACGTACTTCATTCAAAAATGTTTTGCTTCCCTCTGTGCTAGGCATTGAAGGTACAATAGTGGTCGCTTTTTTCATGGTGTTTATAATCTAGTGAGAGAAACATTAACCCAATATTTAAAATAATTACTAATAGTAAAACAGCTTTACAACAAAAATACCAAGTGCTACGAGAATGCCAAACTAGGGAAATGGTTTATTCAGTCTGTCTGTCTGTCTACAGGACAAGGCAGTGTTGGGGTGAGTTTGTCAGATCAGAAAAATCCTTACTGAAGAAAAAAAATGAAATGGAATGTGACAACACTTTCTTTAGCTATAATTCAGGTCTGATTTCAAATTAGGTCAACAAAGTTCACATGTTTTAAATGTATTTTAAATTAGTAGGGATTTTTTTGAATAGATAATATATATGCAGGTAAAATAAAATTCAAATGGCACAGGTATATATGTGTGTATGTATTCACATATATATACACATATACATACATATTTATACAGTTGTGCATCCCTTTATGATGGGGACATGTTCTAAAAAATGTGTTAGCTATTTTGTCATCGCGAGAACATCACAGGATGCAATTACAGAAATCTAGATGTTTTAGCCTACTCTATCTACACCTAGCTATACAGTACAGCCTTCTGCTCCAAGGCTATAAACCTGTAAAGCATGTTACTATAGTGAATACTGTAAGCAGCTGTGGCACAGTGATAAGTATTCGTGTATCTAAACATAGAAAAGATACAGTGAAAATACAGTATAAAAGATAAAAAAAAAAGAATCAGTAAACCTGTATAGGACACTTACTATGAACGAAGCTTGCATTACTGGCCATTGCTCTAGGTGAGTCAGTGAGGGTGAGTGACAGTGAAAGCCTGGGACATTACTGTATACTGCTTACTACTGTAGACTGTATAAACACTGTATAGTTAGGCCACACTAAATTCATTTTTTAAAAGTTCTTCAATAATAAATTAACCTTAGTTTACCATAATTTTACTTAATAAACTTTTTACTTTTTTAAACTTTTTTCCTTGTAATAAGAGTTAACTTAAAACACAAACACCTTGTAATGGCATTACAATGGCTACAGCTTCACTAGATGATAGGAACTTTTCAGCTCATTATGGGACCACAGTCATATATATGGGTCCATCCTTGACTGAAACATCATTATGCAGTGCATGACTGTATATATCAACTCATGGGTACACACACACACACACACACACACACACACACACACAAGAAAATCTTCCAGTGACTTTTTGTCCGTTGTAACCCTAATCTCCTCAGTTGCTGTGTATGAATCCAGTATTGTCAGTCATGTTTTCCTTTTTCCATCCTAGATGCTACACACTACAGATATCTTTCCACAAGTTCTTTTCCACATAGCATTATACTTTGGGAGTAGGATCCATCTCAGTATTAACATTATTCACAGGTTTACTTTCAACTTCTGTAATAAACACCTTAATAACTTCTAATTAAATTCAATTTGTAATACATCTTACTTAAAGCCATGTCAAATTAAGCACCTGATATTCGGCATTATTCTAAAATATCATAAGAGCAGTCTCTCTTAAGTTGAGTTTAGACATCTGCATTTGAGTGTTTAAAGCAGGACAAGGGTAAGAAGATGAAAGAGGGGGAAGGAGGGGGGAGAGTGAGAAGAAGAAGGAAGAGGAGGAGGAGGAAGGGAGGAAAGCAGAATGAATGTTTGTAGGCTTGACTCATTTGCATAGAAATTTTATTTTTGATTGACGATTCCATTTATTTAAATTTTAATAAATAATTTTGTCAGTGCACATAAGAAATATATATATATTTTACCATGAAAATCTGGAAAACTCTATGAGGGAAATTTCCTTGTTATAAATATTTATAGGTTGACATTTGTTAAAACAATTTCTGAGCAAACTTTTTCCCCATTATTTATGGGAAAGAATATGTAGATAGCTACTGTTTGCTGGGGAAAGGTTATATAGCCTTATATTATTTTTTACAAATAGATATAATGGTAATACTTTTTAAATCTAAAAGGAAAGTTGCATGAAAATCAGTAAAATTCATAAGTTGTTATGTTATACGGTGACAACTCCTAAAATGACTATTAAAGTAATTTTAATAAAAATTACAATTATATTAAAGTTTCAATGGAAATATTATTTCCCAGACATCTTCAAATCTTAAACTACTGTATAAAAAGATACCAAAAGCTGTTCACTAGTTATTTAATTTTTATTTTCAGGCTTGAATTGGCATGTCCTTCTCAAGATACTTCTTGCAACACTGTTCTAATAATGTAGAGAAAATCAAGTAAGAACATTACTTTTTATGAATATTAATATAAAATTAGAGAGTTCTTATTACCTTTGATTTGAGATCAAATCAAAGGTTTCTCCTTAGAGGAAAATAATATTGTGGATGTCATGAAATCAATGTGCTAATATTATACTCTATAAAACTCATATAAAATTTGTTGCAATATTCATATAGTCCTCAGAAGGAATGTTGACCTTCTTAAAGATAAATTTATAAAATATAAAAAGGGTGAAACAGAATTAGAAGAAAATCGAATGGCTAAGTATAGTGATAATAAATCAACTATTTTATTCCATTTATTATGTTATTAATAAAAAATGATTATTTTAAAGAATTATCTTGATTGCAGACAGGTTAAAACAATCCAGTCTCAATAACAGAAATCCAGTCAGCTAGGATTTTGAAGTTGACCTAAAACTCTAACAGTCTCCTATAGTAGAGTTTCTCTTTCAGTAGGACCCCAATATGTTCCTTGCTACAGTTAGTCTTTCTTGTCCACTAAGAATGTTGCCAAAATTCTCCATTATAACACTGTATTTATTAACCTGAGTCTCAATTCTGGCAAAGAGTATGTATGACTTGAATCCAAATCTAGTTTACTCTTGATTTTAGTTCCTTTTAGTTCCTTATGTGAATCAAAAAAAAAAAAAAAAAGTTTTGCTAAGTTGTCTGACAGAAGTACAGGAAGAAGCAAATGAGAGTAAACAGTCTTCTGACATGCTAAATTAGCCTGCTGCAGAAACACCAAGAGAGGTAATTTCTCTTGTTATAAATTTGGGCAGCAGAACCAGAGGTAATGAAAAAGTCAAACCCATGTCCTGGAGCAAAAGAAACAAAACAGATGCCTTAACAAGTTTCTTCTCTCCTCCCTTGCTCAATCCCCTTCAATTTGTGCCAATTTGCATAAACAATCTTGGATTGGGAGGGGTTTATATATTAGGCTATTAAGCCCACATGTTCATGACTTGAGTTTTGACTTTAGATTTGGTTGCAATCAGGTAAAAAGAAAAGAAAGAACAGTTTTGCTGTTTTTCAGTACCTGCATTTGGTGAGACTGATCATGATTACAATACCTTGGTACGAAAGTAGAGGATCAGAGGTAATCAGTGAAATAGATAGGATAAAAACAAGTGTTTTCTTAACTGAATGATTTATCACCATAAATAAATAGAGATAACCAATGTGTTTGGACCATAAGACTGCAAATAATTGTATGCTTTTAAAAAATTTTTAATTATTTTAATCTTTTTGAAAATAGATAGGAAGGTATGCTTTAGCAAAGATGTATAGCTCATTTTCTAAATCAATGGCTTGGATTTTATTTTTTCTCCTGCTTCAGCAGAGGAATCCTGATTTCTGACTTTCAAGAGATAACACAAAGGTTGGGAAACTGAAACTTGATCAGCAACGCAGCAAGGTTAGTCAGACTCTGACAAAACCTCACTTTCCCTACATCTCTTGTCTGATTAAGCAGATGCATCCATCCATGCAACTAAAATTTCATGAATACCTGATATATAAGATACTAAATAGAAAGCAGTGACAAAAATTGGGCACAGTATGCTTTCATGGAATTAAGAACGTTTTGAACCATAAAAAAATACACTCAAAATTTAATGCATATAGTTAATGTCTTATGAGGAAACAAACAAGGTAAGGAAAATAATATTGAGAAGTAAAGTCTATTTTGTAATTTTTTATAGGGCAGTCTGAATTTCATATATGCTTTGTAACTGAATGCAGGGTGGGAGAGGGCATGTGAAGACTGGGAGGAGAGCAGTCAGAGCAGAGATCAGAGGTGTTGAAGAGCAGTGCACTCATCAAGCTAAACATGCTCACTCCATAGGACATCGTCTTGAGTGAACAATGAAATTTGACTACAAGCTGCTGAGATATAAGAAAAATCTTCTGAATGCTAATTTAAATCACAAATTCTAACCATCTAGGCTTCTGTCATAACAATAATATGCTATAATATATATTGGATTTCCACTGAAAGGGCCCTGACCAAATAGATACACATATCCTAACAGAAATCAAGGGTTACTTTTGCAGTGTTATGCAGAACTAATTTAGGCCAAACATGGTAAAATGATAAATTCCGTCACAACAATTATATAAATAAAAATAATTTATAATTGATTTTTTACAATGGCTTCATTTAATTTAACCTTTTAAAGGGGCATTAAATCCATTAAGTTTGTGAATACATTAATTGAATCTGGCTGGAATTTTGGCATTATGTAGGTAAAATTGTTCTTTCCTTTTTAATTATAACATTTCTCAAATCATGAAAAAATGTATCATGACCTTAATTGTAGATCTGATTGTGAATTTCAGATTTTACAAAAAAACAAAATTTTTACAAAGATTTATATTGTAGTATTATGTAAAATGTCATGTCAATGTTTTAAGATTCA
Organism: Rousettus aegyptiacus; assembly: GCF_014176215.1. NCBI lineage: Eukaryota > Metazoa > Chordata > Mammalia > Chiroptera > Pteropodidae > Rousettus > Rousettus aegyptiacus. The sequence continues at coordinate 32,688,899 of NW_023416286.1, forward strand.
GTTTCTTAGAAACCTGTTACTTATTGTTCAAATCAACCATATTGCAAAATAATTTATGTATTAAAAAAGTGCCAATTTAGGTTTACAGTTTGGTGAATTTTGACAAATGTGTATAAGCATCAAGGAAATGTTCATCCCTTAAAAAGTTCTTACAAATCTACCTTTTTGTAGTCAATTTTGATATGCTTTCCATCACTAAAACTTCCCTCTGCCTGTTCTAGAACTTATTAGAAATGGAATCACATGTGTACATTTTTGGCTGGATTCCTTCACAGAATATAACATATCAATTTTAAATGCATCAATATTTATTGCTGAGTGTTATACATCATATGTGGATATAACCCAATTTGTTTACCTATTCACAATAAATATTTGAGTTGTTTTCGGATTTGGAATTTTATGACTAAAGCAGCTATGAACATATATGAAAAACTCTTTTGTTCTAATTCTTGGCTAAAAATTGAAGAATGAAATAGCTTCATCATACAGTGAATATACATTTTACCTTATAAGTAATTTTTCCTATTAGAAATATGTAGTATTATTTTTATTCCAAATTCTCACCAGCAACTAGTATTAAATTTAAAAAATTATAATGACATGTAGGAACATCTCATTATTTATTAGTATTAATTTAATACATTTTGACATATGTTCACCACCAGGAAACCACCCTTATAATCAGGATACTGAACATATCACTTCCAAAGTTTTCATGTAATAACTTTCTTCCATGCTTCTCTGCCAATCTTTTCCATTCCCAAGCAAAACTCTTCTTTTATCAATATAATCTGCATTTCTTAGACTTTTTAATAAGTGGAATTGTACAGCATGTATGCTCTTTTCCGTATGGAATATTTCACTAAACATAATTATTTTGAGATTAATCCATGGTGTTGGGTAAAATAATAGTTTATTCCTTTTTATTGTTTAATATTATTCTGTTATATGGCTATATCACAACCTGTTTATCCATTTACCTATTGGTAGACATTTAGGCTACTGCAATAAAGTTTCTGTTAACATTTTGTGCAAGTTTTGTGTTTATGTAGCTTTTGTTTTGTTTAGGCAACTATATAGAAATTATGGCTTGTAATAGTGGCTAGTAATATTGTTGTCATTATTACTATAGAATATTATACATAAATGTATTATAATTTATAATAGTAATAATGGCTGAGTCACGAAGTAAGCATATGTAGTGTTTTAAGAAAATGCAAAACTGTTTTTGAAAATGGTTGTAACATTGTACATTCTTATTAAAGTATATGAGGATTCCATTTGTTTCACAGTCTCTCCAAAACTTGTTATGATTCACCTTGTTAATTATCACCATTATACTGATTATATAGTGATAGTGCATTGGAGTTTTGAGTGGCGTTCCCATAGAGTCAAATGATATTGAGTATTATTTAATGTGCTTCTTTATTTACAGAAATCTTCTTTATTGAAGCGTCTCTTCAAATACTATGCCCATTTTAAATTAGGTTATTTGCCTTATTATTGATATATAAAATATATATATATATATACACACACACATATATATAATCTGTGTATATATATGTATATGTTACATATACACATATATTTTATATATACATATGTATGTCTATATGTGTGTGCATGTGTGTGTGTGTACACATTCTAGTGTAATTCCTTGTTGGATGGTGTTTTGCAAATATTTTCTCCTAGTCTTTTAAGTTTTTAAGTGTCTCTGGAAAAGCAAAACTGTTATATTTTGTTGATCTAATTTATTGATACTTTTCATTTATTAATTTTTGTGTTAAATTTAAGATATTTTTGTTTAACCTAAGGTCACTAAATTCTGTCTTCTAGAAGCTCTATAGTTTTTGCTCTTACACTTATTTAAGTCTCTAATCCATTAGAGTTAATTTTTATTTATGATGAGAGGTAAAGTCTGAAGTTCACTTCTTTGCCATGGGTATCCAACAGTTCTAGTACTATATGTTGCAATACGTAAAAATATACATTTCAGCAAAAATGGTACTAAGAGAGGAATTTATAGTATTATAGCCCTACCTCAAGAAACAATAAAAATCTCAAATAAACAATCTAACACTTCACCTTAAAAAGCACAAATAAAGCCCCAAGTCAGTAGAAGGAAGAAAATGATAAAAATTAGAGTATAATTAAACAGAGAATCAAAAGACAACAGAAAAAAATTAATGAAATAAAGAGCTGGATCTTTGAAAAGATAGATAAAATTGATAGATAAAATTGATACATCTCTGGCTAGACTCACCAAGGAAAAAAGTAAAGACTCGAATAATTAAAACCAAAATGTAAGAGACAAATTTACAAATGACACCACAGAAATACAAAGGGCTATATAAAAATACTATAAAAGGCTATATGTCACCAAATTTGGTAACCTGGAAGAGATGGACAAATTCTAGAAATATATAACACTTCTAGACTGACCCATGAATCACTGGAAAACTTAATAGACAAATCGGCAGTAAGAAAATTGAAACAGCACTCATAAACTTCTCACAGAAGTCCTGGATCAGATGTATTCACTAGTGAATTCTACCAAACATTCAAACATTTAATATTTATTCTTCTCAAATTCTTCCAAAAAATTGGAGAAGAAAGAACATTTCATAACTCACTTTGAAAGGCCAACATTACCCTGATACCAAAATCCGGCAAGGACCACACAAAAACCACAAACTATACGCTTGCATCTCTAATGAACATAGATGTAAAAATCCTCAACAATATACTAGCAAATTTAATATAATACATTGAAAAGATAATACATCACAATCAGGTAGAGTTCATCCCAGGGTGCAAGGATAATTTAACATATATAAATTAATTAATGTGATATACCACATTAACAAAATAAAAGGTAAAAATCATATGACCTATCAATAGATGTCAATTGCTCAACAAGCATTTGACAAGATACAACACCCATTTATAATTAAAACACTCAATAAAATAAGTATAAAAAGAAAGTACCTCAACATAATAAAGGCCATATATAACAAACCCTCAGCTGATGTCATACTCAATAGTGAGAAACTGAAAGCTTTTCCTCTAAGATCAGAAACAAGACAAAGATGCCCTCTCTCACCACTGTTACTCAACATATTACTGGAAGTTCTAGCCAGAAAAGTCAGGCAACAGAAAGAGAGAAAAAGCATCCAAATTGAGAATGAAGAAGTCAAACTATCATATTTGCAGAAGAGATGTTTCTATACAGAGAAAACCCTAAAGACTCCACCAAAAGACTATTTGAAACAATAAACAAATATAGTAAAGTTGTAGAATAAAAAAATTAATGTACAAAAATCTGTTGCATTCCTCAATACTAATAGTGAAATAGCAGAAAAAGAAATGAAGAAAAAAATCCCATTTGCAATTGCAATGAAAAGGATAAATACCTAGGAATAACCAAAGGAAGTGAAGGCTATATATGCACTCCAAAAAATTGTTGAAAAAAATTGAAGAAGACAAAAAAAAAAAAGGAAATATATTTAATGCTCATGGATTGAAAGAATTAACCTATTTAACATATTTAAATATATTTAATATGATAAAATATATTAACATAATTAAAATGACAGTTTTACCTAAAATAAGATATATATTTAATGCAATCTCCAACAAAACTCTAATGGCATTTTTCAAAGATATAAAACAAAAAAACAACCCTCAAATTTGTATAAAACCACAAGGACCCAAAGTAGCAAAAGCAATCCTGAGGGGTTAAAAAACAAAACAAAACTGGAGATATACTCCTTGACTTCAAATTATACAACAGCAAAGTTAAAATAATGAAACAGGATAATATCAAGAGAAAAACAGACACACAGACCAATGGAATAGAATCAAAAACTCAGAACTAAACATTCTATCAAATATTCAAAGATTTAATACCTATTCTTAACAAATTCTTTCAAAAAATTGAAAAGGAAATACTTCCTAACTCACTTTAAGAGACCAACATTACACTGATGCCAAAACCAGGCAAGGACAACGCATGAAACAAAAATTACAGGCCTATATTAGATCAATATTTTATCTACTAGCAGTTCTATTAATATACACAGAACTTTTTTGTTATTAGTTTCAAGTATACAGTACATTGGTTAGGCATTTATATAGTTTATAAAACGATCCCCCTAATTGCTCCTTCTCTCTTCCAGTTTTCCACCTAGCCAATACATTAATGCTAACTGCATTTCCTATGCCGTGCTCCACATCCCCATGACCATCTACAATTACTAATTTGTAGTTCTTTAATCCTTTATGCTAAATTAATTTTTGACAAAAGAACAAGAAACATGAAATGGTCTAGGGAAAATAGGAAAGCCACGTACAAAAAAATAAATAAAACTAGACTGCTAGCTGACACTATACACAAACACTAATTCAAAATGTATTAAAAACCTTGTATATAAGACCTGGAACAATAAAATATATATAAGAAAACATAGCCAGTAAACTTATGGACCTTGGTCTCAGAGGAGTTTTTGGGAACTTGACCCCATAGGCAAGGGAAATAAAAGCAAAAATAAACGAATGGGACTACATCAAAATAAAAAGCTTCTGCACAACAAAAGAAAGCATCAACAAAACAAAAAGATAACTGCTTTTTTCTTCAACATGTTAGCAAGGCTGCAGTGGTAGCAGCTGCTCTCCAAGCTTTATTATGCTGCCCAAGGAAAAGATGCCGGAAAGTCGGTCAAGAAATAACAAAGACCCAGTGAACAAATCTGGGGGCAAGGCCAAAAAAGAAGAACTGGTCCAAAGGCAAAGTTTGAGACAAGCTCCATCCCCTAGTGTTATCTGGAAGAGTGTCATATGACAAATTATGTAACAAAGTTCCCAACTCTAAGTTTATAAACCCAGCCATTGTCTGTGAGAGAATGAAGATCTACTGATCTTTGGCCAAGGTAGCCATGCAGGAGCTCCTTAGTAAAAGGGCTTATTAAACAAGTTTCAAAACACAGAGCTCAGTAATTTACATTGGAAACACCCGGGGGTATGTCCCAGCTGCTGGTGAAGGTGCATGAACAACAGGTCCCAACGACTGTACATTTTGAAAAATAAAACTTTACTAAATAAAAAAAAGGCAACCTACTGACTGGGAGAAGATATATGTAAATAGTACCTTGGATAAGGGGCTAATATCCAAAGTCTACAAAGGACTCAAAACAACAAAAAACAAACAATCCAGTTAAAAAATGGGCAGAGGACATGAGCAATCACTTTTCCCAAAAAGATATACAGATATATGAAAGAGATATATGAAAAAGAGGCTTAATCTCACCCACTGTTAAGGAAATGCAAACTAAAACCACAATGAAATATCACCTCACACCTATCAAAATGGCAATCATCAATAAATCTACAAGTATTGGTGAGGATGTGGAGATAAGGGAACCCTCATGCACTGTTAGAATTGCAAATTGGTGTAGCCACTATGGAAAAGTTTGGAGGTTCCTCAAAAGAATAAAAATAGAACTGGTTTTATGACTCGGCTATTCTACTTCTGGGTATTTATATGAAGAAATCCAAAACATTAATTCAAAAAGTTATATGCACCCCTATGTTCCCAGCAATGTTATTTAGAATAGCCAGAATTTTGAAACAACCTAAAATAGAAAAAATTTTTAAATGCAATAAACAATAAAGTAAGTTTTGTTTGGGGTTACATATATTTTATCTGAAATATTTTAATGTGTTATTACCAATATTGATGAGCAACCTCACTACAGTGATTAAATCATCTCATCTTTGATTAGATACATAACTACATTCCTGTTAGAAAATGTGTTTTATTATCACACTACTAGATATAAATGTGCATTAAATATTTTCAAAATAAACCATTTTATTAAAATGTCTATAATGTTAAACTGAGAGAAAAATAGACAAAATAGTGGAGCAACAGTCATTCAGACTGTGGACTCTGATGTCCTATAGGCTTCTCTTTGAGCTCTAGCTCTGACAATACCCAGCTTGAATAAGTTACTTAATATTTTATTTTACTCAGTTGTAAAATGGGGAAAGAATACCTGCCTCATAGAGTTATTATGAGAATTAAATGAGATAAAGTTTTTGTTACAGTATCTGGCACATAAATGTTTGATAAACATCATAAAATACTGTTATATAATTAATGAAAAGTAAACCAATTTAAGATATACACAGTGGTAGGGAAGAAGGTTAGGATAATTTCGTACTGCTATCAAAGAATCATCTGTGATCTTTAACTGCTTGTCTGATATTCTCTCTCTAGAAATACAGCCTCCCTCTTCCCTCTGAATGATATTGAAAATCTCCCAAGGATAGCATGATCCAACCCTCAGATATGCTGCTGAAGAAAAAGTTTGATAGACTCTACTAGTAAATCCTCATATCAGCAGGAGAGAAAATATTTTGCAGTTTTGTTTGCTTTAAATATGAATCTCCATTCCCTGATAGTTTATTGCTCTAGTCTTTTATTCTAAGCCTGAAATTGGGTCATTACTTATGCAAATGTTATTTTTAAAATTAAATTATAATGGATCATGCATGTGGTAAAAATATGCATAAATATAATATTAATTGTATTGACAGAAAATCATTCTTCTGAGATTGCCAAGATTGAAAGGATTGTCTCCCTGAATTAAGTTCTTTATATAAGGTGAAGAAATTCAATGTATAATAGCATTATGTAAAGTGTTTCAATTGAAATTAAAATCCTCATTGCATAGTTCTGTGATTACCTGAAAACAGATAAATATTACTTTGTTGTATAAATATTATGTATGATACATATGGTAATATTGACCCAAAAGCCTAGATTTAAATTAATTTTCACGTAGTCCTCATTTCATAAATGTTTCATTCTACTATTCTGACAAAGAGAAAAAGGAAAACAAAAGAAAGAAAAAACAAAGGAAAAAACTTACATTTATAAAGATTTTGAGGAGTAATAATACTCTTCAATATAGGTTTCATTCTTTAGGTACTGAAAAGAAATTTTATTCATGAATACATTGTTCCATAAAGAGTCTTATCCTGTATATCAGTGGGAGCATGCACCTAACTAACTTGAATTATGTAAAAATATTCAACACCTACTCAAAAAAAAAGTTGATAGCAAGTTTTCTTATTTATAATCAGTGCGCAGTTATATTTATTTTAGTAGCCAAAGAGCCACTAGATAACATTTTTGTTAAGACTAGAGATACTTTTCATCAATTTTATGATAGCACACGAGCAAGAGATATCAGATGTTTATGTAATGAATATTTATTCTTCACACAACACAGTCGTACCCATTGTGGTCAGCTGGATCAACTGCAAGATCATTCCTAAAGAACACATTACTGATTTTCTTTTTGAAACATGTCTACTCAGCTCAGAAGCAATTTCTTTTTTGATGTGTTCACTTTTGATGTGTTCAATAGTTTACTTCTTAAACTATTGGAATCCATTGCAATTTTGATCTCACTAAAAAATAGGAAACATCTTCACTCTGGTACTTGGTGGACAGTACCAAAAAAGAACATTTATAAATGATGATAAACTGTTTGAAACTTCAATAAAAGCTTTTGAAAGTTATATTTTAAAAATAGAGTATTTCGAATTATTTTGAAGGATTTTTCTTAGTTTGAGGAAGATTTTTTCTCTCTAGACATCACCTAGGTGAAGAATTGCCCACATAAGAATCAGACTAAACAATAACACAATGATGGATATTTATTCTACCCTAGGGTAGGAAAAGGATCTCCTGTGACAAGGGGAATTACAACAGAAAATACACCAATATAGCAGGCCATCTATACAGAAATTATTTGGATTTGAAAGGAAAAACAGAATTTATACTTTTAAACACAACAACTGACTTTTAAAAAGTGTGGATACTTTAAAACTATTAAACATCATGATGAATTTCTCGATATGCGACAATAAAATAAAACGGTTACTAGAAAAGGAGGTGGTGAATTGCTTCACATAATAGTAAAGAAAATAGAGCTCCAAAGGCAATCAAGGATGGACAAAGGTGAGAGTACAAAAGAGAGAGAATAAAAAGAAATTAGTAAAGTGGGAAATGGCTAAGCAGTACATGAAACAAAGGAATAGGAAAGTTTCAGAGAATGAAGTGGATGAGATCATTATGGTTACAAGTAAGCTATTCCCTCAAACTTTTTTCAGTAGACAATATTATAATAACTGCTACTCTCACACATGCTTTGTGCAGGAAGTTTTATTTTTAAAAAATACTTCCTCTTTTGGAAAGGAAATAAAATTTAGAACTAAATTTTATTGTTTGTGGCTCCACAATGTGAAATAAATTCAGTGATTATAGAAGGTATAACCAAAGTCCAGGAAAGAACTGATTATTAGGTATTTACCCAGGGCTTCATCTTTCCCTAAGTGTGGAATGGACTTGATTGAACCAAGCAGACTTACATTTCAAGGGAGCAAGACATGGCCTTTAATAATGAGTTTCATAATATAAAAGTGTTCCTTTATTTTTTTTTGAAAAATAGTATTCAGAGATCATGTGATAATGTAGTATAATAAGATAAATATAATTTAGTGGTATAGAAAAATGAAAAATTAAAAAATGGAAATATTTGAAAATATTAGAAAAATGGAAAATTACAAAAAGTCAAATAATATAATGTAGAAAGTGGCATAGATCCCAAATGGTGATCTGGTACAGATAGATCAACTTCTCAATTAAAGAAGAGAAAATAGGGAGGCAAAAGGGAAAGACTTGAACATCGAAGAGTTTTAAGAAGCCACTGGAAATAGTCGATGATATATCCAAATACTATCATTATTAAGATGCAAACACTCAACTGTGAATTAAAATGCAGTATATTTTTTGTCTTTTAAAACTGATATGTAACTAATATATAGGCTGTGGTACTGATTAATCTGTACTACCTCTAACCTTGCTGGGAAGGTTTTCAAGAATCTTTCAAGATCTTTCATGATCTCTACACTTCTGTAGTTTAACACTATATCAACAGAGATTTGAATATAGGTATACAACTTCTGAGTCCATACTCTCATGAAATTGCTAATCCTATCACTTATTTTGCTATTTGAAATGTATTTGGGTCTGTGGTTTTTCTGACCAAGAATATCAAAATTTCTATCTAAAAAAAATTACTGGCAAACACCTTACAATATGTTTTTGTTTTTATAAATTAGTTAGTAGTTGCTATGGTAACCTTTTACAAAATATATGAAAAACATGCTACTTTATTTTCCAAACTAAATCCCCAATAAAACTTTATTCCCCATATCATTCAAAATACAGTGCTCTCTTGCAATATGATTCAAATGAAGAGGCTTTTAACCCATATTAATTATACAAAGATAGCAAGAGTTTTTTTTAAATATCATATAAGTGAAATAATTATAAATCCAACTACATAAAACACTAGAATGTCCATAATAAGTAGAATTCTTAATTTTATAAATATTTGCGAGTTTCATATTTGACCTGAGTTTGAGTGTTTGATTTGGTCATCCATTCTGGATGCCTCAGGATTATCTCTAAAATATCACTTTTCATTTCATTTCTAGCCAAGAAATAGTTCGTTACCGTAGTAAACTTGTACTTTTGCACCCTGAATGTCTACCATTTTGTCCCATTACATAAATTGTTCCTTCTGGTTTGGGTTTCATTGTGATCTGCATCTGATTCTCATTTAGTTCTAAAGATCTCTGTATCTGTACTATAAGAGACCACAAAACTTCAAGGGAACATAGGACTCAAACAGTGCTATTTGTTTGTTTTACAAATGAGGAATGTATAATTCAATGGCATTAAATGTTTCTCCAAGGTTAAACTACAAGTCTTTGCCCAAGTTTGATACTAGATTCTAAGTTCCTGCCTATTATTACATTCTTTTTATATCTAAACATATCAACTTAAATTCTTCTACTCCAAGAGAGAATAAATTACTAAATAGTTGTGCTTATGCCTATTATCTAATAAGAAAATTGATTAAGGTAATGAATATCACTTATTTAAATAACATGCTAGCAATACATTTATACATATAATACATTTATACATGTGTGTATATGTGTGTGTGTGTGTGTGTGTGTGTGTAATCTGACCTTTCCCAAACACCACTTCCTTCCAGCAACTTTTTCTGAGACTATTGAAATTACCAGAAAAAACTCCTTTAAAATAGCTAAATATTCTTCAGTTTTCAAAAATTTCAGCCATTAATTTGAGTCCAAACACTTAAAAACCAATGCCATAATCCTGAATTTGAAGGTATGTTTTGTGGTATCACTCCTATTACCACATTATATATTATTCCGGCTGAGTCAGAAAATCAAAAGCCAAAGTATCTCAAACAGAGAAGGCTTAATTTGGTTACATAGTGCTGTAAAGCTGAAAGAGTTAAAATGGGATGTGAGATAACACAGAGATTAGTGCCTGCCTCAGGATTATCTCTAAAATAGAGATAATAGGAAGCAGCTAACCTCCTGGGTCTGTTGGAGCAGGAGGGGAGAGGTGGGCTTAATGAAACCAGGGAGGGGGGCTGTGACAGGGGAGTTCAGAGTTAGGCAGCTAGTGCTTTCTTGGAGGAGGAAGTTCTTTGTGCAGATGTGGGGTACTAAAGGAAGCTGGGAGCCGGAATAGTAAGTAAACCATTTGTTGCTGTCAAGCTACTCCTGACAGGAACAATGGCAACAACAACAACAAAAAAAGGAAAGAATTCCTTTCTCTCTTCCTTCAACTTTCCATTCTCTCCTGTATCTTCAGCAAGTGAGACATAGTAGAATATAACAGGAAAATCCTGTTAGAGTTAGAGTCTCAGCCTCAGTATTACAGAAGAAGGAAAGGCTAGTTGGGGAGAGGGAGGGAGGTGTGTATGAACCTGAGAAAAGATTAATAACTGCAGACTAGGAAACTAATATAGAAGTCTTTAGTGACTCAAACTAGTACAGTGTAGTGGTAGAGGCAGAAACCTGATTTGTGCAGATATTAGAATGGGAGAAGAGAAAGTAGAAGTAATCAGTGCAGAAAATTCTTTTGAAGTGTTTAGCATCATGAATTTTCAAGAAGAAAAGCAGCTGGAAAATGGTTTATTTTTATTTGTTTTAAATCGTCTTTATCAAAATATAATTTACTATGATAAAATGCACCACAAACAAGATTTTCACCTCACAAAGTTTCCTCATGTTCCTTTTTAGTCAATTCGATCTCCACTTTCACTTAGGTATGAAAAAATAAATCATAAAATGTCCAAACAAAAACTCACTTAAAATGTCCAAATAGAAACCCACATAAAAAAGGCCATGTACTGATAAGTTGATGAAAATGTGACCTAATTCTGTATTCCCGTAGGAACAAAGGTTCAGTATTTGCTAATACGTGTTTGCAGAAACTTCATAGAACATAAAAATCTTGAATTATGAGAATTAACTTTGCATATCCATCCATCCATCCATCCATCCCTCCATCCATTCATCCATCCATGTATCATCTATATTCAAGAAAAAAACTTTTATAAGCTTTGTGAAATTACCAAAATAATAAAAAAAGGGTAAAATGAAAATCCACATTGTCCAAGTATCTACTATGCATTAAGCTCTGTACAAAGCATAGAACAAATGCAAGTTCATTTGATCTTCACAACGTGATTATGTATACAATTGGTCAGAAATATCGAATAACTTTCACAGACCATATAGATTGTAAGTAACACAAAGGAATTCCAAGTATCTTTGGCTATTTTGAGAGTTTATACACTTTTTATTACAGCATTACAACAAATCAGTTTCTAAATTTAGACACTTTTACATTCCTAGATGTCACTATTTTTGAGTGTTAAATTCAAACTCAGTGTTGTTCTTACCTCTCCTCTAATTGGTCCTGTAAATTTTCCCATAACAATTTTAAAAATTATATCTCTAGCTGTGTTTCATGTTTTTATCTTAGGATTGAAATCCTGGTTAAATTCTCTTCTCATTCTATAGCCTGCTCTGTTCTCTAACTTCCCAATTCTTAATACCAGCCTTTACGTTATTTTTTTTTTCTGTTTTCTTGTTCAAAAATCAAATTCTGCAGCTGCTTATAATTCCTCTGCAGGTGCCACTGATAGATAATTATTCCCTATGGGTTTCTAGTATAATTCCACCAGGCTCATTTATCACATACAATTACATCTATTCTACTTTTTAAATGTTTTTCGTTTTGTTTTGTTTCTGGTAGACTTACAAGAAACACCATTATATCAATTTTCAACTAACATCTGTGGATAAAAAGCATTATATTACAAAAGAAATGTCTTTGGGGTGCAACTCAACATTATGCTTCTTTCTTCACTGCTTAAATAGCACTACACTCATTTTATTGTTTTGAAATTTTAGAGGAAAAAAGAAAGCAAGCAAGCTTATTTTACCATGATAAAACTTGATAGAGCATGGTTTGCTTTAAGGACTTAAGGTTGGCAAGAGAGAAAATAAAGAAGAGTGATTTTTTGTACAAAGTTCTCACAATAAAAAGCCACTATAGCTTCAGTTCCTTTTTTAAGTATAAAAATAAATAATAGAAGAGACTCTCTCATAAATGCACTTCCAGTAACTCCCAGGCATGCTGTGTGTCTGTGCACTGTACTTGAGAATGACGGATAATAACAAATAGGAGATGATGTTTTTCCAAATATTTATGTCTGGCCTAATGTTAAGGCTTTAAAGGGAAATAGTAACTATTTCAGTCTAATATTATTTCTTGGTAAATTAGTTTATAATCACCGTGTTTTTGTATCACAGGCTAGCATACGCTATTTTAAATTGGTCAGAGAGAAATGTTCCTTGAAAATGAAATTGATTACAAGGGCCCCTTCTGATAACAGAATAATAGTGTAGTTTTATGAGCTGCTTAGCTGAGACGGCAAGAGAAATTTTGCATCAAAATATCTTGAGACTCAGGGTTAGAAACAGAACTCCCTTTATAGCAGAATGGGAGATGTTGGCATAAAAACAATCACATTAGTCTGAATGTGTAAATTCAGAATAAAAGGTAGAACATGATAAATCCTGTTGCCATTTTTGCAAGTCATAATTTTTAAAAGCAATTCCAAGAATTCACAAGGAAATTTAGCATTTAGTCTTTCAAAATTAAGCCAGATATCTGATCCCAGCTTATTCTAGAAAGAATATTAGCTGATCAAAGTATCTCCAATTAACTAAAAGAGATGGAGGGCTTGAAGAATCAATATGTATCAGTTGGTTTATAACAGACTTTGATTTGGAACAGGAAGAAAAGAGAATATCTTTGTGAAGTTCCTTCAGGTTTATGTCTGAGGGGCAGAGATAGAGAAAAATCTAGAGAACAGTATATGATCCTTCTCACATTTAATCCTATGTCCTAGAGTTTAAGATCAATGGAGAAATACTACTGAGAGAATCTCAAGAAATCCTTACGAAAACGTTTTCTGAGAGGGGACCACGAAATGACTGAGATAGATAGCCTTTGAGATCACAGAGTATGACAAAATGTAAACCAATGGCATTTTTTTTCTACTTGTGGACAAATTAGAGGATGGGTTTATCACTTGAAATTTTGGGAAAACATGAAGATACCATCCTTGCGAAATAACTAATATTTTCATCTTAATCACCATACAGTAAGAGTAATGAGACACTCTCAGTCTAGCAAATGTGAAGGGAGCATCAATGAGGGTGGCAAGCCTGAAGGAAAGAACACAGCTGACAATCTGTTTTAAGAACTCGTGGAAAACATCTATGAAGAGTTAAAGCTTGGCCAGTGAGGCCTGTGGTGAGGGAGTTGTCACTTTCGTGGCTTCCTGCTCTAGGGAGTTGCCAGGTATTTGAGGAATTATTGAAGCCTTTCTTGGATAAGACTCTAATCAATAAAAGCAACTAATAAAACACCAGTTGTCTGGAACTTAATGTAAGATTAAACAAAAGACTCTGTGGCTTGGAGGGACAATTTTAAAAATCACATATCATGGAAAATAGCTAAGGCTCCCGGAGTTAAAATAAATTTCCTATTATGATCTAATCTACACTTGTAAATTCTACCACTCTAACTACAAGTATAAACCATGCCAACACTAGTGAAAAACTAGACAGCTCAGAGTTCAACTTGTTTCTTATATTACAAAAAGGGAATAGCAATTCATTTTGTATCATTTGTGATTTAACCTTGTGTCTATCTAATTTACTTTTCTATGAATTGCTCTCTATTTTATCATCTTAATCATCCACATGTGTTTTTATATCTCCTTAAATAATTTTATAATACAGGATAATGTATAAATAAATATATTTTCTTGTTTCTTTTATATTTTCAAGTTCACATTCCTCTAATCAAAGGCAATTTATTAGTAATGCTTGATTATATTTAACAAGGATATATTGTCCTGGAGCACTAATGATTTTCTACATCATGACATCAAGAGTACTATGGATATTTACAAATTGGCATTGACGCCCGCTAGCAACTCCCACAAATGTTAGTCTATGCCCATGAGGTGATTTAAATATTCATTATCAATCAGGTGTACAAAACTCACACCAACTATTTAGCACATTTGAGCTGTTTTGATACATAAATTTATGACACAACGCAAAATCAGCTAAACATTGAGAAAAGTGACATTAAATTTGTCACATTTAACAATCTGTAGAGTTATTTAGAAAAGAAAACCAGGTGACCCACTGCTGATTTTTTCAGTTACTAATACACACAGATTGAATGATCTTGTATGAAGAATTAAAACTTTTTCAGTTTTAATAGTAATAACATTTTTCAAAAGTGTTCGGATAATTCATCAAATAGAAAATGAAAATTTTACCTAAGGGCGTTTTTGCTACCAGCAACATATAGATACTCCCAATATACCATCACTTTCAAACTAATAACAAAAATATTCTGGGTAAGCTATAAAACCATAATTTTAAAAACCATCAGGGGTTTTAGGTGTAAATAAACTAAGATAAATTGAAATCTAGAAATAAACAAGATACATGTCTGGCCTCAATCACTGATAAATGGTGGGAGGAGGAACAAATCTGGCATAGCTTGGGATAAGAAGCCAGACACTTAATGAAAGTTAATGCTACATGTGGTTTGTATGATGAATTAAAAACCCAAGATAGAAATAGAGAAAGTATCCCCATCCACCAACTCTTTCTCACAGGCGCTTCATTGTCTGCATGGGATAAGGTGAGGGTAGGAAAGAACTGAAAGTGATCTCTATAACCCCCTCATTAAAGGCTCAGAGGGTCTTCTTAAATGCACATCAACTACCTGTGAGGAGAGAGCACCAAAGCTGAGCCAAATCACCCACCTGTACAAGGCCTCCATCTCTTGTAGAGGCAAATAGGAGCTTTTACTGAATGCACTGGAATTCCAGAAGTTTGGGGCAGAACAGAAACTCAGGTTGGAGAGCAAAGTGAAATAGTCAGTGTTCCAAAAAGCTGGCAACTGTGCTGTAAAACAGAGAGAAATCAACCACGGTTTGAAAAAATGGTGACTGACCTCTAAAACATAGAGAGATCTTCAGAGTTTTGCTAATACTCAGATCTCAATTCTTGCTGAAGAATAAGTTCAAATCCTGCCCTGAAAATAGCCAAATCTAAACAGAGGCGAATTGAGCCTAACGAAAGCTGCAACAAAGTCTAGTAATATCTAAAGTACCAACTGGACTAACTTAGCCACTATGCTAGCAATCTGATGGAGGAATGGGCATGCCCTTTTCTTGGGTGAACATAATTTTTGTTCCTACCATTCTCTTACATATATAATGGCATGCACACAATTAACAATTGTGAGACAGGAAGAATAGAAAACATAATTCATATTCAAGAGATAAAATCATGTGGGAACAGACCCACAGTTGACCTAGTACAAACCTTAAGGCTGTGAGAATAAACATGTTAGAGGAGCTAGGAAAAAAGCTGGGGAATATCAACAGAAAAGTTAAATGTAAAATTATGTATAAAAAAGAAAGTAATGCAAAAACTATAAAGATTATAACACTGCAAATAATATATCTAATTTTATCATTCTTTTAACTTGCAGGAGGTCAATAAAAATTATATGAAGTGAAAACACAAAGGACATAAATGAAATTAATAGAGTATCTAATATTTGTGAGAATAACATATGTATAATTGGAGAACAGATGAAAAGGAGAGAGAAAATGGGGAAAATTTTTGAAGAGATAATGTTAGAATTATCTAAAAGTGGTGAAAAGCATCAAGCCATTTTTAAGATGTTGATTAAAATTCAAAAATTCAAAAAAAAAGAAAACATACTTAGGTTCATGTTAAAACTTCTGAAAAGCAAATGATTAAAAAATATTAGAAGCAGTGAAAGAATAAATGATAGAAATGACAGATGACCTCCTTCAGAAACTATGGAAGCCAGAAGATAGAAGAATGAAATTTTTAAATGATGCAAGAATAGATAAGCAAGCAACACTCCCCAATTTCGAATTTTATATCCAATAAAAATATCCTTCAAATAATTGCAAAATAAATATATTTTCATGTCAT
Source organism: Rousettus aegyptiacus (assembly GCF_014176215.1). NCBI lineage: Eukaryota > Metazoa > Chordata > Mammalia > Chiroptera > Pteropodidae > Rousettus > Rousettus aegyptiacus. The sequence continues at coordinate 32,705,441 of NW_023416286.1, forward strand.
CAAAATCTGACAGTCATATTTGAGGAGACTGGCAATATGAAAAATGCTAAAATAATTCTTAATACTAAAGGATAATCATACTAGATGGAAGCCCAGATGTATGTGAAGGAATAAAATGCACCTTAAAGTATAAATATTCCTTACATTAAAAAACATCTTTTTTTGTTGTTTTAATATATGTTATATAGGCAGACTAATTGCTGCCAAAAGATATCCAAATTCTAATTCCCAGAATTTGTGAAATGTTTAATATGGCAAAAGGGAATAAAGGTGGTAGTTGAAATTCAGTCTACCAATCAGCTGACCTTTAAATAGAATGTTGATCTGGATTATCCTAGTGAAATCAACGTAATTACAACAGTCCTTAAAAGTATAAGAGGTAGGCAGAAGAATCAGTGTCAAAGGGATGTGAAGTGAGAAAGACTTGGTTAGCCATTGCTGGCTTTGAAGATAGAAGCAGGGTGAGGGCAAGGGCACAAGGCAAGAAATGCAGACAGCCTCATTCAACTGGAAAGAAAAAGAAAATAAATCCTTTCTTAGAGCCTCCGGAAGAAACATAGCCTTGCTAATATCTTGATTCTGGCTGAGCAAACCCATTTAGGATGTCTGACCTCAAGATAATAAATTTGCATTGTTTTTGACTACTAAAGTTTTGTGTTTATTACAGCAACACATTCACGTGTGTGTGTGCATCTTGGGTGAGGAAGTGACAACCTGAGCACAGGATGACAATAGACTTATACTTCTATAAATTTCATTTAATTTCATTAGTAAAGCAGTACAATATCTGAAGGTTAATGATTCGATAAGTTAAAGAAACATATTATAATGAATAAAGGAAGTGGAGACAACCACAAATATAATAAATAAATTATGTTTATCATAGAGAGTGGTAAGTGCTATTAAAAATATATATATGAGAAGGGGTTAGGAAGTTCTAAGAACAAGGTTTGTAATTTTAAATAGGGTAACCAGAACAGGCATAGTTGAGAAGTGACTTTAATGCAAAGCCTTAGAAAATGCTGAAATGGTAACTCTGTGGTATCTAGGGAAAAGTCTTTCTAGACAAAAGGCACAGCCAGTGCAAATCTGTAAGGTGCATGGGGCCCTGGCATGTTAGAGAAAGAACAAAGAGGTCAGAGTGGCTGAACAGAAGCAAAGGAGGGCAAGAGCAGTAGGAGAAGAGGTCAAAGGTAACAAGAGGTTGGATTGCATAAAGCTATAGAGGTCTCCTCTTTTTTCTTCGCCACTGTATAAAAGGTGTTATGCCTTATTAAGAGCCAGACTCAAGCTCATGTGAGCAGCTCAAAGCTTTACTCCAACCTGGGATCCAGCCCAACATTAGATGTAGGACACAGACCAGAAAGAAAGTGCTTAATTTCTAATTAATTTACATTTGCTGTTATTCGATTCATAAATCATTGTCTCATAGTGGGAAAACTTTCCCTTTATTTGTAAGACAATGCCTTTGCAGACTACTGATAGCAGAGTTAAGTCAATATATGAGGATAAAATATATTATGGTGTGGATTATTATTTAATATAAAGTTTGTATATTTTTCTTGTGAAGTAGAAATTAAGTCCACATTAGCAAATTTTTAACAAAATGTTCAATAGTAAAACAAAAAATTTAACAAAAATGGTAATAATTTATATGTTAGCAGTATCCTAATAGGCCACTGAGGATTAAAAGAATATATTAATAAATGTTTTTAGAATTATTGAATATAGTAGTTAAACGATTTAAAAAGTAAAGTGAAACTTTATGGGAAAATAAATGAATACTTGGTATCTTAATAATTCCTTTTTGATTACTTAAGAGTAATCTTGATTGCTTACCCAGAGTCTGTATATCTTGGGTGACAGTGATGAACCTGACTGCTCTCATTTGGAACTTGTATCATTAAAATTATTTGGACGAAAGGAAACTTTCTTTCTTCAATGTATGCTTCTTATATTTCATTGATCAATGAACTGTCCTGGTTTATAACTACTGCTCTCATTTATTTGGTACTATGCTAAGTGATGGTGATACAACAATGAATAAATATAGGTTACATTTTTTTCTTTTTTCACTTTTACATTATTATCTAAACTGAGATGCTATAGTTCCATACTTTAGCATTAGGATTCGTATTAATGGTTATTCTTTTCCTTTTCATTATGGAAGACTATCTAAAATATCAGCAGAACAGAACACAAGAAATAGGTGTTACTCACTAACATATACTACAATTTAAATCTGCTATGTAATGAGTATAATGCTATCTTTATACTCCACTTAATGGGAACAACGACATATTTACATAGTCTTTGTCATCAGGCTATGCTAATCAAGAAATATCAAATTACTATTCACGTGGGTTTGGGTTTTTGTATTCCTCCTGCTATATTTCAATGAATCACTAGGAAAACATCCCAGTAATTCCTTATCCCTGGTGAATTAAATCAATCTTTCACACTCATGAATTCCAGTGTTAGAGCAATGTAGTATCAGAAATATGCATCTCAACAAACAAAGAGCAGTTTCATATAACTCAAGTTTTCTTCAACTTTTTTCCCTACTTGTTTTCTTAAATAGTATAGAGGAGATACATTGACCACAGCTATACTTTCACATTTTGGAGCCTAGCCCTAACCATTGTACTTTTCATCCTCTCTTCATCCTTTCCTCTTGGTTCTTTGTTATGAAATCCCCCAAAATAATTGGGTTGGGAAGGTAGTATCTTCTTGGGGGTATGGATGAGCTAAAGAACTAAGTTATCTTATGGCTGGCAGGGAGAATAAAGGCTAGATAATATAGTAATTGTTCAATTGTTGTTCCATCTTCACTATTTTGTTTTACAGGGCTTGAAATCTATGAAGTGTAAAGGTGTCTTTCTTAAGACTACAGCCTACTGGCAGTCTTCAAGAGTCAGAGTCATCCTTATTTTAAATGCGTTTATGATACTCCAAACTTGCTTCTGTGAAGATAGTACCATTGATCCCTTGCTCTAAACTGTCACGATTGCATTTCCTCTAGGTCTTGCAATGGATTGAGTGCATCTCCTCTCATTACCTCTCCCAGATACTAGACTGAAATCTGTCCTGAATTTGTCATCTGTCTCCATCTCTCCCAAACTCTGCTCTTAAGTAATTAGTGTTTACAGCCACATCTGAAGTAGTATGAGTGAAAATGATCAATTATATTTTCATGGCTCACAGAGTTTTTTCCCACTTGGTTTTCCATAGTCTACAAATAAGCCTTACTATAGTGAAGAAAACCAGAATTCATGTTTTTAGTCACTAATTGACATTTCTTGGCTCCATTTAAACTTCTATTACACATTACACAAATAAATATAATATGTTTTCATTTTTGTCTTTTTCAGTAAAGGATAAGCTCCTGAAGATTGCTTTTATTCCATTCTCATTGAATTCTCTTCACCTAGCTTAGTTCCTGGTTTGTAGTAATGCTCAAAAATGCTTACAGAATGAACCAGTGTATATATGAAAGAAATACAAAATTGGGTAGAATATTGGACAAAATATATGTAAGGCTAAAAGCCAAAGCAATAAACGTGATTTATGGCCCTTTTGAATTTCCAGGTACTGGTGGAACCTCCTGACTGAAAGCCATTACCTGGTCATCTGTCAGTCATCAATAAAAAGTTTTGAATATGCAAAGCCAAAGATTCTACTGAAAGACAAGGAAAGACAGAGATTCCACTGAATTTTGCCCTAGAGGTCTTAGGTAAGTGGTTATATTCCCCTTTAGCAACAAACAAATAACTTTCACATAGAATCACAAGGGAGAGACTACTGTCAATATGCATTTGCTTTATTGTCCATATTTCTATCACTTTACCTATTGATGAGACTCTGATATATGCTAAAATGGGAATGAGAGGCAACTTATTGAGCCTATTATATATCTAAAAGAGAGAGACAATATTTTCATTGAGTTAATATGTTTATTATAATAATTTGGAATATTAAAAAGTCACAGTATGTTCCAGAGAAGGGACAAACAACTTTGACAATGATTGATTAAATTATCAGAGACACAGAATGTTTGCCATCCTACTTCTGCCAATTAAACAATAATGCCTGAGAAAAGAGCTTATAACAAATCTACAATAAATGAACCAGAAAAGTAATATTAGAATGCTCATTTAATCAGTCTGGTAAAGCCAACTGGCAAGCATGTGTTGAAGCGTATTCTAGATGGTAGCATAGGAAGATCCTAAACTCACCTCTAGCATGAACACACTGAATTTATACCTACCTATAGAGCAATTCTTCCTGAAGAGCAACTGAGGTTGGATCGAACAGCTTCTGCCAAGTAAGAGATGACCATGTAGAGAATGGTACAAGAGACAGAGGTGGTAAACCCAGGAACCCTTATAAGTAGCCTTTACTAAAGCAAGGCTAATCTATCAAGATCAACTTTAAGATATTTCACTGTATCTCTCTCTTAAAAAAATGTTGCTGTGCTTATTGCATTTAGCATAACATCTACCCTCTTAACAAAATGGTAAGGTCACAATACATTATCATTAGCTATAGGTACAATGTTATATGGCAGATCTCTAGAACTCATTCATCCTGCATAACTAAAAATTTATACCCTTTGAACAGCAACGCCCCTTGAGGGTTGCTCATCTCCATCTCTCCTATTCTTTTAATGGCCGGATATAATTTCAGTGTATGAACTAAACAAATGAACATTTCTTTTTTAGCTTGATATTTGTTTTATCTTCATTTGTGCTATTAGAGATAATATTGCATGTACATTTTACCTGATTTATCATTTCTATAGATGTCTAATAACCAAACTGCTTAATCATAGTGTTTGTTCATTTTTTATTTTGAATAGACATAGAAAAATGCCTTCCAAAAGCTTGCCAAATTAGCTTGTCCATAAACAGTAAAAGAGCCATACATTTTCATTTGTTTAAATTATAGAAAATTTTATGTGGTTGTCATTCACCTCTAGCATGTAATTCTGAAATTTGAAACAACAATTTTAGTTGTGTTAAAGTTAAAAATCAGCATTCACTCTTTTTGTGCTGCTAGAAAATTCAGGGTAAATAAAAAGTTATACAAACAAAACAACTAATTAAATATGTCTTTTTGGTAACATTAACATTTGTAAATTTAAAACCTGTAAAAAATTAGATTTGGTACAAATAGTAAAATCAATAACAAAATAGCAGAGGCTGAAAATATATACATCAAAATTTTTTATTGACCAAAAACTGAGAGGATTTAATCCAGACATGATTTGTACTGAGAAATTTTCTCCCACAGAAACTCTACTTGGTTGAAATAATGGCACCAAGAAAATTTACAATGGAAAAAGTGATATTTTGTAAAAGTTTATATGCTCTAAAGAAATAATAAGAAACCAAATATTTGAAATTACAAAAAGGTAATTCATCTTCAAAAAAATTTTAATAAAATCAATATGGAATAAACTGGAAACATATAAATGGTGCTCTTTATAAAAAAAAATAGAACAAGAGTCAAATTGTCTTAATTTCATTGGTGGAATATGTGTTTTCGGTGAAAATGCAGTACATCAATTTTGGTATAAATCTGATTGAAATGTCTGCATGCATCATTAAACCCCACAGAATATTTGAAATCAAAATGAAAAGGCAGGTAGAAATAAAGTGTTTAAACTTTAGATTCAAAACCTGGGAAAAGAAAACAATGCTTATTGCACTTTCTAATTAGGTAGTATTCTCTGCTCCCTGCAGCGAGCAGAGGGTCTGAGAATTAAATAACACTTAATGGGCATGAAATGCAAGATGACAGATTTGGTTTGTATTTATTCAGTTTTTCCTCATCTTACCATTTGTTATGGACTGAATTACGTCCCTTCAAAAGTCATACGTTGAATGTGACTGTATTTAGATTCAAGGGTCTTTAGGGATGTAAACAAGAATAAATGAAGACAAAGGGCGAGGCCCTAATCCAATAAAACAGGAAGAGACACCAGAGATTGACATATCTTCCTTTCTCTCCCTCCTCTTGTCTTCTCTCCTCTCTGCTCTCTCCTCTTCCTCCTTTCTCCTCCTCTTCCCACTCCTCCCTCCCTCCCTGCCCCCCAATTCTCATTTTTATTCTTATTCTTATTTTCTCTCTCTCATTCTCTGTGCTTGCATAGAAAAATGGCTATATGAAGATACGGCAAGAAACCAGCCATCTAAGAACCAGGAAGGGAGGTCCCTCTAGAAAGTAACTTTGATCTTGGACTTCTAGATTCCAGAACTGTAAGAAAATAATTTTATATTGTTTAAGGCATTCAATCTGTGGTATTTTGTTATGGCAGTTCTGACAGACTAATATACAATTCTAAGGGCTCTCTTCCTTCTTGTCAAAACTTAGATATTTGTATTATGTCTTCACAAATGGAGCATTCTTCTATGTAATTTCTTTTTTCTTTATTAGTGTCATATGTCATAGTGTAAACTCCTTTTCCCAAATATTCTTGCTTAGCACTTTCCTATAATCTGAGACCCAGAAATAAGCCTTCCAAATTCTGTGGAAGAGTTATGCATTTTAGATGCTACCATCAATTTGAACAACAAACATTCAATTACTCCAAGTTTCATAGACAAAGTGAAAGAATTAGAACTGTACAGCAAAGATAAAAGCACAAAAGGTATACAGTCTAAAAAGAAATGTAATGGACAAAATATAGTAATCTTGTATACAGGTATATTTGGGTAGTATAAAAATCTATGATATCATCACTCAGAACATTTTTAAAAAGATGTTATATCTCCTTTTATTATAGAAAAACTGATGAAAGCAAAGTAAAATCCTAATGGAAAGACATCTGTTGTAATCAAGAAAAAAATGAAAATCAAAACTTTCCCAACATCAAAATTCTAAAGGGAAAAAATTTCAATATACATACTACAGATCGAGCTACTCCTTTCTTGAAAGTTGAAGTAGAAATATTGAAATAAATATATAAGTATGATCACTTCTCAGTAAATATATGATTATTGAATTCCTAATAAATTATCCTTTTATTATTTAGAGTGCACATACTTTCATAAAATTTATTATAAAGTGAATATATACTTTAGAATGATTTTTAAAACTAGAATAATAATAAAAATTATATCAAATAGGTATGTTTAGGTTGGGGGCTTTTGTTAAGTTTAACTTATACTAAATGTAATAATTACTTTTTATTTACAAATTCTGAGAATCAGTAAAAAAACAAATTGAGTCACAGACTTTGTATGCTCTGAACAAAATATCAAACCTGCCTTTTAAGAGAATCAAATTTTTCCAATACTAAATTCTAAAAGTAATGTATTCCCTTGGTGAATAACAAAAAAAGCAGGATAATGGACAATGTCTGTACCAGCAGCTTCTCAACAATGATAGAAGCATCCTTCATATGTCCATTTATTGAATTTACCTTTAATAAAGCCAAGGGCATAACATTAAAAATAAGGTGATAAAGGCATTTTTGTAGAAATTTCAGAAGAAATTTGAGCCAGTCAGGTAAGCACTTTGATAATGCAACTCGATAAAATGGTAGAGTTTACACTAATTTGAAATGTGATGGATGTAGTACCATTCTGCTTAGGTTATCTTTCTTGAATATCAGTTTTATCCTTTGCATGAAGAAAAATAACTTTGGGTTTAAACTCTTTAACATGAGCCAAGAGTGCAGGGATTCCTGAAATAGTAGCACAAGTATTTTACAATAGAAATTGGGAAGTATAATTTACATTCTCCATAAATAGTATACTACAGGGAGAAAAGCCAGAATTTTCTGAATCAGTTCTAGATCATTTTGAAATGTGTCCAATTGAGGTCACATATTATGGACTAATACCTCAATTATACACAAAGTTCAAAGTGACTCCCATAAAACTTTTCTTCTACCTATAAAACTGTATTTTCCCCCCAAATTCTATATATCACTTGCTAGAACCATCATCCAGTTAGATTCTCGATACAGAAACATGATAAATATGATTTAGTTTCCTACTTTCCCCCTCCCTCATTTTCTACTTCTAATCAATATCCAAACTCCATTAAGTTTACTCTTAAAAATATGTTTCTTTCTTTCTTTTCTTCCCACTCGAACAGTCCTTGTTGGATATTCGATTATAGTTACCCTACACTGATCATTCTCTCTTTACCTCACTTCAATCTATGTTCTATTGTGCAATGAGATATCTTTTTAAGACAACCATTTACTGGTATACACCGAGGTAAACCCTTTGACATATTTCCCCTAGCATATCTTTAAGGTCTTAAACCTGGCATACAAAGTACTTAACGGCATCTCATAATGTCTCCAGTCTCAAACTATAACACTACCCACTCATAATCTAAATACCATAAATATAAAAACTGTTTGCTTCAGCTTTTCCAAGTCCCTCTATCTATATGCATATTCTTGTATTTCTAGAAAACGCCAATAGACAAAGACAATGCTCGAATCTTTTCTCTGTGTGAGACACATTTTCTGAAAAATCTCTTTACTATGTGGTTAGAGTACCAGTAAAATATTGGGTGACACTAGTTCAGATAAGTGAGGGATAGCTAGTTTGGTCATTCCTTTGGTAAGAAATATTATGAACTTTTGATAAATGATCATATGGGGAGAAACTCAAGGTTGAACAGAGGGCATAAATAGCATAACAAGCAATATGATGGAGAAAGCGGGGTTGGATTTTAGTGAGGAAACAGAGATAAGATTTGAAAAGAAATGTCATTGTAGGTAGTACTTATCACTGAATGGAAGTGGGGACTTAACAGATTTTATGTATGTGAAAGAATTTTCAATATGGTAGACTGGAAGCTAAGGTAGATTTTAAATAAAAGTGATGATATATATGCTCTAGGACCAAGGATCTATTATATATATATATGCAAGCTTCAGGCTCTAAAAAACTTTGAATAAAAAATAACATTAAACCAAAAAAGGAAAATATTGGGGCTCTCATTTCTGTACATTTCCAGCTTCCTCAGAGTTACAGCAATGTAGCTATTACAGTTTTCTTTTCATGTTTAAGGTGAGGCAGGCAAAAGTCCTAATATATTTTATGATCAAAAATTTTTATAAAGATAGCCATATCAAAACATAATAAGGAGAATCCAAACATCTGTGTTTTAGTATATGTGAGAGTGTATGTGAGTTTCTTTTCAACTCTTGTTTTTGAAACATACTCGTTTTATATGAAATATAAATATATAACTATAATGTATATATAAATATAAATATATTATATATAATGTTATATATATATGTTTCTGTATATATTCCTACACACACACACACACACACACACACGCTCCTAAACAATCTCTTAGAAATAATTCAAGCTCTTGTCCAGTTTCTACTTAAATTACATGTAGTATAAGGAAGATCTTCCTCCCAAAGATTTACTTCATTAGAATGTACTTAATAATAACAATAATGAATAATAATATCAATTATTGAATGTATATTCTGTGCTTTACTTTTTATTTATTAGTGTGAAAGATAAAAAATATTATTTTATCTTATAAGTGTCTAAAGCCCTTTAGAGAAATTAATTTCTCACAGGCCAATAAGAGCCTGTGTAAGGTTAAAACTCATTTCTCATTGATTCCCTTTCTAGTAATTCACTGGATTACTCAGTTTGAAAACAAGTCAGTTGCAGCATTCTGACAACAAAAGAATCCAGGATAATAATTTGGATTCTGTTGTTTACCTTCCAAGAAGGAATTGGAAGATTCAGAACCACTTGCTTATTTACAAAATTTAGATGCTATCATTTACAATGAAGTTTTCTTCCTGACTTCACCCATTTCTTTATTTTGTATTCTATGGACTGCTCATAATAAAATTAGATGCTGCATGTTTTCATAATGAGACTGAATTGTTCATAGGTAATAGATAATGCATTTCAATCAGTGGCTAAAAGCTGGACAATTTATGTCAGATAAAAATCTACTTTAATATTGGCATTATTATTTAATACTGGCAACTTCTAAGCCTCATTTTTTCCATCTGTGAAATGAGAATAATGACATTACACACTTGTAAACTATTATTAAAAAGTATATATGATCATGCATATAACGTACTTAAAATTTCCCCTTCCCTCCTCCTACTTGCTGATTTTCAGTGGAAGATTTCCAGTCACACTGCACTATACTGCTTACCAGATTCCTAATAGTCACTGAGGCTAATTTTACTGTTAGATAATTCACTTAGTATAAAGGGAGGAGAGGAAGTAGGCATATGCTTCTGAAGGAGCCGAGTCATACTGCTTATTTGTATTGTTTTGAGAGTTAAGTACTTCTTTTTCAACATTTGTAAACGAGATCGAACATAAAGTACATTAACCAAAAAGACATAATAAAAATGGTTAAAATAAAATTTCAATAGCAAAAGCATAAATCCAGGGGTTAAGCTCTACACAGAAGAGCAAGCAGTGCTCTAAGAGTTATGGGTCCTATCAGCAACTCAGGTGTTCTTTGCAGCTGTGTCCTCAACCTGGGGGATCACTGCATGAGGTCTATCTCTGAAGAACCTGAATAAAGTCCAAACATCCGGAAGGGTAGGTATTTTATTTTAGCAATAAAGTCTTTAATATAGGGGATGCATTCTCAACAAACTTGAGAAGATTCAGCTGAACTAAATGCTTGGGAATATCCAAAATAGTCACAGAAACAGACCCAGCCTTTAGTCACAGAACTTCCTCAATTCATGGAGATAGATCCAAACAGTACCGCTATTTTAATCTTCCAAAGAATTCTACTTAGACAAATATTAAAGAGTCAACTCATATGTTTTAAATTTATTTAGCTCTTAAAATCTAAACTAAAAGGATGAGGATCCAAAGCTATGTGGAAAAAAGTATTTATTTGTATTAAGTCAAATGTAAAATTATACATGTACACATTGAAATCTCTCTCTGAACATTATGGGTGAATTTTATTTTCTAATTAAAAAAATAATACAAAGGATTTATGATCATTATAATCAGAAAATAGCCTCATTCCGTCATTGCTATTGTATAAACATATAGAGTATTGACATTTAGTCTAATAATTATCTTGATCTTTTTCAAATTTCATCCCTATGTGAAACAAAGACCACTTTAATTTTATTACCTTTTTAAAAATTTTTACAGCAGACCTATAAAGCATACATATGCCTTAACAGTCATCTATTATTTCTTCTGATATGAAATAGTACTTTAGTCAGAAATGTCCTCTCTTTAAATTAAGGATATAAATCTTGCTAGAATTTTATCCTGCTTCAATGTTCAATATTTGATAAATACTAATAGCAATATACTACTTGATATTCGATAAAAATAGGAAACTTATTTCACATAGATTTATTAAATAGTACTAATACATTCTTGTTCTCACTATATGCGATCTGAGATAATCTGATGGTTATGTGACATGGAAAAAGTGGTCTAAAAGCTAAACAGTAAATGCTAATTGACCGTATGAAAATCCATTCACAGGAAAAAGAACAATCAAATAATGTGCAGACTCCTTATATTTATTTAGATTAATAATTTCTTTTTTTATTGTGAGAAGTGAAACAAGGTTAAATTAATATAGAACTCTACCAGTTTAATTAAAGGAAGTTTCTACATTAAATTTCTATTCAAGACAATCTGAAAATTATGCCTTCTTGTGAACCTAAGAAGAAGCATATACTCTACCTGAATCCTCTAGAGCACATCTTCATATTTTAGGGTTATAATCAAAATAAAGCAGATGTTTAGTGGACTAAGGTGGCTAAAATTATAATACGGAGAGCAGTACAATACCTGCCACATTAGGGGAATTTCCCTTTCTCAACTCCAAGTTACCCAACATGAATAACCAACTGAATTAGGGTAGGAAAAAAAACATAACTTGAAAATATTTACATAATTGCATTTAGTTATATGGTCTTCATATAATTATTTCTATATCAGAAGAAGGGATAATGAGTGCTACAAACCATAATTTGACTTTCTTTATATTTAAGCTAACGAATACTGTATAAAATGATTTTACCAAGGTATGCATTATAAATATATATTTTTCTCTTTCAAAGTGAAAAATGTGAATCAATTTTTGTTAATTTAAGGATTTTCTAGTACTCTTATTAGATGTGAAAGTAAAACTGAATAGTAAATGAGTAGTTTATACGTCAATGTGGAATTTTGTGTTGAAGTTCTTTAAATTTGATAACTTTGTAACTATAAAAATGGTTTTATAATATTTCTATATCTGTAGTCTTTATAGGTTTTCCATATATTTTTCTCTAACTTATTAATGGAAACTCAAGGTCAATTTACTCATACATAATAATAAATGTTGGTTTCATTTATAGATAAATGTTTATGTTTGAGATTTCAGATCTCAGAACAGAAAAATCTCCAGACCTATATTTCATTTCAGTGTTACACAATCCACAGTTGTTAGGAGAGCTGTCAATCTCGTCTTAATACATTCAAATCCTTTGGAGAAAAGCATGGGCCAAAGGGGAAAACCCACAGTGGAAAATTGTTGAAGCTTGTTATAGAGGAGACTGAATGGTAGTCAAAGGTAAATTTCCAAAGGGATTTTATTCTATAAAATAAGAACTGGAGAATAAGCCATTAATTTGATGGCAGTTTTTTCTTCTACCTGGTTTTTCATAAGTTGGACTTCCTTCCAGGCTAATTAACCACTAAACATTTTATAAGCAATCCAAGTACGGAAGCAGTAAAAGATGAATTGCACTTATGAAGCAATTGACAGAGGGTAGGGCATTTTAAACAATGATGGTGAGCATCCTAATACTGGAAGAAATGCTTATTACTGCCATTTTACAGGTCATTAGTTAATTTCAGACCCCCAGCATCAGGTAATAGAGACTCAAGTCTAAAATGAACTTATATACACTAGGTGTGAGTACCCTAGTGCAAAGAGCTTCTGAGAAAACACTTAGTATTCTTGCTTTAGAATTATCAAAATACCCCTGGTGTTATCTCAGATGAATTCCCTAGTTATTTTATTTTATTTTAACAGTAAAGTCAGAGCTGACAAACCAAGGCAGTTCTCAAAGAAATACAATTACTGAAATGTCTGACAGTGTGCTTTACTTCTTACTAAAGTTTTGAAAGTTGTTTGCAACATGTATAATATAGTTTGCTTTGCAAGACATTCACTGTATTTTAGAAATTAAATTTAAAAATACTATCAAAAAATATAAAAATTTCATAAATAAAAACTTTGGTTGAAAAAAACAAGATCATGATAATGGATTTGGAGATATTTGCATTTTTTGAGAGCCCATTAGCTTTCTAGTATTGTTCATGGCAGTCAGAAGACAGAAGACAGTTGCTTCTGTCTTTAAGAAAGCTGAAATCTATAAAACATTTATTGCTATGAAATCTGAGGTTACTAAAATAGTTTGAATTCAAATGGTGCATTCTTAACTTTTAAAATGTTTTTGTTTACAAATAACAATATCTTCATGTGTTGAAGAATTACAGTGAATGACTATCGGGGCAAGTTCAAGTAGCATCTGATTCATGTTACTCATTTTCTAAAATTGGAATAAATAGTGGAAGAGATAAAGCACACACTGTGTGTGTATTGTGTCACATTTAATCTATATAAATTAAATTATTAATATATAATGGTTATATAAAACAGGATGATTGAATTATTATAAGAATTAAAAATGATTAAAAAATTATGCTCGGGAACAAGATTCCAAGTACCACCTAGCTCTTACTGATTAGTATGTTTAACTTAAATCAGATTCTCTTAAACTAATTATAGCTCAAGATAAAGCTTCAAAGAAATATAAGGGAAAAGGAATAGCATCATATCTATATTCTACCACTATTTCCACCAAGGTCTAACTCAGGGAGAGTGGGCAACAAAAAATTCTTTTAAGGATTAGAGTTCTTTCTGTAGCCTGCTTAAAAATAAGAGAGCATTTTTCATTTACCATTTCATTTTCTCTTCCCAGAGTTCCAACATTTGTAGAAAAAAATTATTATTATTTTTTTACTGGATAATTTTTACTGGGTTAATACTTGGATATTTTCATCCTATCATTTCACAGATGTGCCTTTCTGAAGCTAGATGGTATCAGAAATTTGACCTGGGTGCACTTAATGATCATCTCGTTCTACCCTCTTCATTAAAAAATATGAGGAATTCAAAGTTAAATAAATAAGATCAAGCATTTGTTAGAAAAATTACAATTGAGTTCTACATTGACTTTTATATCTTCAAACATCATATATAGTTTTAATCATATTTGAAAACTACCTACAAATATAAGTTTTCAAATATCTACTGTTCTTTGAACAAATTTTAAAAACAAAATTAGACAATGTATTTCTTGCTATTTTGGGTCTATTTTCTAGAGAAGATGCTATTCAACCTACTTTTAATTATATTTCATAACAAAAAACTAATTCATCTTAGCAATATAATATTAACATGTATTCTTTCAGTAATTTCTAGTACTTGGTTCTAAGCAGAATTAATAATAATGGTTATTTGAAATACTGTAAAATCTTTTAAACAAAGAGAACAGTAAATCACTGAATGTGACATAGATTCCAACTTCCCATAATTTCTGCCTAATCCATCCATTTTATCTCTTTCCCTCTATCATTGCTCTCCCCGAAAAAACCTCGTCTGTGTTTAAAATCCAATTATTTGCTTATACCATACTGGACATTGGAAAGAAACACAACTTAGTTGACTGGTTTGCTCTATACTCAGATACAGAGCAAATATAAATACATATACAAAATATATACATAAATGTAGATTATATAGATGATAGATGATTAGATAGATAGATAGATAGATAGATAGATAGATAGATAGATAGATAGACAGACAGACAATTTACCAATTTAAGGTAAAAATGGTTCATTGCAAGCGCTTTTTCTTTCTGTCCTCACATGGAACAAGGAGCTAGAGGGCTCTGTGGGATCAATGTAATGAGAGGATCAATCCCATTCATGAAGACTCCATGCTCATGACCTAAGCAACTCCCAAAGACCCCGCCTCTTAATATCATTCAATATATGAATTTTGGCAGGAACACAAGCATTCAGATCATAGTATTTTCAATATTATTTCTGGCTATAACATTTCCTGAATTCGGATTTGTTATATCCAGCTGTCTACTCAACCTTTCCACTTGTATGTAATAATAATTCTCATAGAATGTTCATCATGCCTTAAGCATTCTACCAAGTACTTTCTCTGACATACCAAATACACTCTGTGACAAACTACAAGTATCACATAGTTTTTTTGCACATAGTCCCTCAACAATGCTATTGGGTAGGTACTATGATTTTTACTTTTCTTATTTGAGGAATCTGTTGCAGAGTGAGAAACTTTTCCAAAACATCCTCAGGCAAAAGGCAGAGCTTGAATGTAAACCTATCATTCTTGTTAGACAGCCCTGGTCTTTATCATAATGCTTTACTCATATTTAACATATTCAAAATGGAACCCTCATAATTACCTCTCTAAATATTTTCCAGTTTCCCCCAGCTCAGTAAATGCTAACTATATTTCTTCAATAGTTTTGGTAAAAATACCAGGAACAATTTCAATTTATTAAACCAGCAAATCCTTTCCTACATACCTGAAAATACATTCAGCATCTGTCCTTTTCAGATCTCCACTATTAACATTCTATTTCAAATCACTACTATCTCTGGCCTGGATTATTGTACTCTCATCCTAAGATGTTTCTCTGGGTCAGCACTTGCCCTCAGGAAGTCTGTTCTAAACAATGTAGAGTGTAGCTGAATGCAATCTATTAAAGTTGGATATTGCATTTCTACTACTGATATCTGCAAAGGCTTATCTTTCTCAATAGCGGGTAAAGTACCAGAGCTTATAGTACCTCAAGGACCTGACCCTCAATACCTCTATGATCTCTTCTTTCACTGACCTCTTTCATCTTTGCTTATTATCTCTGTCTCTTCACTATTTCAAGATGCTGTGGCTCCAGGATCTTGACTCGTTCTTTCTGCCTGAAATGTTCTTACTACAGATAATTCTCATTAACTTGCTTCCTTGCTCCATGCATTAAAAGCTTGAATTGCACCTTTTCAGAGAGCACTTCCTAAAAGATTCTGCCCCATCATTCCCTCTCTTGGATTTAAGACACCTTTAAACATTTATCACCATCATATGTACATTATATTGGTTTTTTGTATGTTTACTGGTGGTCTACACTTCCACTATTAGAATAGGAGCTGATTAGAATCTCATACATGGTTTTGTTCATTCTTGTATCCCTAACATCTAAAACAATGCCTATCACATGGTAGATGCTTGATTTAATATGTGGTAGGCAAATAATATATAAACCACAGGTCAACTCATTGAAGGTTCAATGGTCTAAAATTTTAAGGGAAGATAAAAGGTTGCCACTTGGCTTTGAATTATACATAGATCTGCTTTTCCAACCCAGGAAAAGAAACACATCTTATTCACCTATATTACATGCAGTTTAACATTTACCAGAAACCAATTCTGAGCCCTTCGGTTGCAAAATATAAACAAAACTTATCTATAAAATGATGAGACAGAAATGTAAAATTACACAAATTTACAGGTAGACTAACATAAAACATGCAGTTTTAATCTGCTTCTGTACAAATAAAACAGTAAGACTAATGCCAAGGAATAAAGCTGAGTCCTCAGTATTTATAACAAAGGAACTATTCTATTTCTGTAACACTGTGTAACTTGAAATTTGAAACCTGAGCAATAAATTAGTGAAGGGACATTGTGAATATTTCCTCATTTAGTAATTTTATTTCTGACAGGTAGTCATCCAATTTCTATTAATAATTGTAGTAATAGAGAAATCATTACATTAATATGAAACCAATCCCTCTATTGGACATTACCAGAAAGATTCCTTACCAGAAAGATTTTTCTTTCATCAAAACTAAATCTGCCTCCTGGTCACTTTCTTCCCTTGGGCTTAATTTTGCTACACTAAGTCTAATTTTTTAAAAAAGAAATGTTTCAGATATATGAATATATTTAACATTTTCTTTTTAACTTTTTAAAGCAGAGCTAAATCTTTTCTTTTCTCAAATTATATTAGGGTTTACATACTTTTTAACTAAGTTACCTTCTTTTAAAATCTATTAGAGTTTAACATATCTCTTATACTAAGTTTCCCAGTGTTCACTGCAGTACATCTCAACAATAAGCATCTAAATGTGCTAATCCAAATTGGCACTGAAGTGACCACACAACTATAAAAATAGCAAACAGCTGTATCAGCACTGGAAATTAAAGTAGCATGCCATTCACTAGTCATAAGTTTGAATAAATTTCTTCTGAATTTAAAATGTGATACGAGATAAAAAAGATGTGTTAAATGGTGGTTACCAGGGGAGTGAGGGTGGGTGGGTGATAAGAATAGTGGTGATTAAGGGTACAAACTTGTAACAAGTCATAAATAAGCCACAGAGACCTAATGCACAGTATAATGAATATAGACAATAATATTGTACTAAAATTATCACTACATCAGCAATTATATTACAATATATTAAATGAATCAAAAATTTAAATGAATCAAAGTAAAAGATATTTTTACTCCCTATTTGGAAATTCAAAGACTGCACAACATCAGGAAAAGCAGTCCTGTCAGAATTGCATCATTCTGTAGGAGTGAGCTGAGATAATGCAAATGACAGAAAGTTGGAGAGATGATTATTCATGACTTTGACTGCTAATTTGAATGAACACCATTTGCTGGATGTAGATGATTGCAGATGTTTGGCAGGCATAACAGTAATGCAGGACAGAAACTTTCTACAGACCCACTATGGTTATCAAGCCAAACTGGACTCATTACTTCATCAATTTAGAGAAGAAATCATGTTGAGCCAATACTCACTTCTATAGATTAATTACAATCCAGTGGGTTCCATTGCCTTATGTCAGGCTATTAGCTCATTAAATTTACATCATAAACATATACCAACACTCTTTCTAGCTTAAAGTTTTAAGTTCTTAGGTAAGATAGATAAGCAAATGTAAAGTGAACGGATTCAAAAATATCATTGTTCTTTACTCTTGAGAGAATGGCTAAAAAATGATCACAGAAACAAAAGAGCCAATGTAGGAAACCCTTGTAAATATTTGGAATCAATTGCTCAAAAGCTACCTATAATAACTATATTGGTTATTATCATAGGTAGTATAATAAGATGTATCATATGGTCAAAAAACTCATGATCCCCTAGTTATTTAAATAATTTTAAAATAATTAATGTGATAAAATATTCTCAATCATTTGAGCCATTTGAAATAACTTAATCCCCAGATCCTTCAGAGACAGCTATCACAAAATCATGATTATTCTTATTTGTCAGATATGTGAAAAATCTTAAATTGAACATTAGAAAATCAAACCTGTCAAGGTATTAAAAAGTAGACTATAAACAAATTGGGATTTTTCCAGAGGAGTAAGGATCATTCTACATTAAGAAATCTAATTAACCCCATTAATAGGACAAAGAATAAACTTAGCCTTATGCCTCTAAGTATGAAAGAAGGAATTGAATATTTTTAATATCTACTTGTGTTTTATAAAGTTTAACTACAATAAGAAGAAAGATAATTTCTTAACTTTGTAAGAATATTCATATGCTATATAAAGCCAAAATCTCACTTAAGAATGTAATACTAAATACATTTTTTTAAAGTCAGAAAAAAATATGATTATAACTCACTATTTTGGTTTTAATTGTTACATAGTTTTTGTTAAAGGCAAAAAATGTTATAATAACTGAGAGTAAGAAACCAAATATTCATTATTTTCCTATGACATTATTGTTTACCTGGAACACATAAGTAAATCATCTATTAATCTGTTAAAATTATTAAAACCACTCAGTAAGATTTCTAAATAAAAATCAATAGGCAGCAATCAATAATTTAGTTAGAAATCATATTTTTTTTAAAAAAAGAATCCATTAACATTAGCTAAGATCAATATAATGTGAAAAATCAACTGAAATATTCAAGAACAGTGTATTTGAAAAACGGCTGCAGATCTTTACTGAATGTCAATAAAATTTTGAAAAAATTCATTAGTACACAAATATTCCCTCCAAATTAAATCATCAGTTTGATGTATTCTGAATGAAAATACCTATGACTCTAGGGTAGAATTCTATAAAAAGGTATAGACATCTAGTCAATATAGTTATTAAAATTAGCTAAGAAAAGTGAGATAACATAATTAAGAGTAGACGCCTCCTAAATTATTAAGAATTACATAGAATACATCATTAGAAAATAACTGTCATCAGCAAAATTCAAGTTTTAAAATGTGAAAATATAGCATCTTAATTAATAAAGCAAGAATTGTTGAATGAATAATATTGAATTACCTGTCAATGATCGAGAAGAAAATGTGTGATGACTAAAGAGCCATTTACTCTTTCAGAAGTAAAAATGAACAATGAATCATTAAAATAAAAGCATTTGGAAATATTAACATAATTCAGGAAGATGAACAAAGTTTATTCAAATATGAAAATAAAGGAAAATATAAACAATTACAAAAAATTTAAATACGAAAGTCAAAATAAGAAAAAATATTTTTAGCTTATTTGAACACAAAATATTCTATTATAGGTGTGGAAAAAGTTTATTTAATCAATAAAACTGTTACTTTAGAAAATAAGCAAGGGACATGAAGCAATTCAGCAAAGTGGGGAAAAGAATGTACAATAAACATTAAATATTTAAATTCAGTAGCAGAAAATTGCAAAATGATCTGAGCTCATGTTTTAAGAAAATTATTAGAAAACAGGATAAATGAAAATTGGTATTTACATTTATGGCAGTATGGTTGTATCTGTCTTTAAGATAACATCATCATATATACAATAACCTAAATAGCATGCCTTTAGATTTGAGGAGGTAATGCTAAAAAAATAATTGAATATTGATATAAAGATACATTCTGTAGTATTATTTAGAGTGGTACAATTTTATAAAATCTTAACACTAGATTCGATTAAAATGTAATGTATAATATAGGATGAATTGATTCAGGACATTTGAAGAGATTCTATTTCTTGGAAAGATAATTAAATGAAACTGTATTATTAAATCTCTTTCCCCAAAGACCTTACAAAACAACAAAATAACACACACATGCACACACACACACACACACACACACACACACACACACAGAGGCAGCAGAAACCAAACAATAAAAGTAGCATTATTTCATTTGATAAACACTGAAAAGTGGTGACCAAGGAAAAAAATATCCTAACTCCACACCACTCTTCACAGTAGTTTGGGAAACAAAAATATTATAATTATTTATGAGCAGAAATGGCCTCTAATGCTTCATGATATGAAAATTCCTAAACTTATCTATCCTTGTCCAGTTGCAGCAAGGAATATTTGAGATCATGGATACTCTACAACAGTGGATCATCAAGTGACTACAATAAGTAAATTATTCCATATTAATCCTTGATAGATCTATCACAGCAGCGAGACACGTATTGCTACTGGTTCTTATTTTAAGGCACTGTTATTTTGGTGTTGTTTCTTATTACACGATATCCCAGCCTCCCCTTATTGATACATGGATGATTCAGGAAGCAAATGATACAACTGTTGTCTCCAGGACTACGTCACATCTGCTGATAACTATACATCTGTACCAGCAATATAGATTTCCTTATATTGTACAAAACATTCAAAAAAGGCCAGGGAGCAGGCACGGGGGAATGTATCTGGCCATGCTGTTTGAGGCCAGAGAATTAGCTGAAACATGATTTCTTCCTAAAGATACCTTTGCCTATAAAATATCCAGGTGACTCACTTTTCCAGAAACAATGCCATGCACACACCCCAAATGCTATGGAAATCTTGATGTGTTCATTGCCAAAATAAATAAGGTATGCTGCAAATAGTGGGTAATGGGGTTAATTTAAGCATCTGCCACAAAATATTACTTTGAGCATACAGTATCTACACATAAAAATCTTCTCATAATTAACTTTTTAAAAGAGCAAGAGTAATACTTGCTTGCTGTCATAATGCTATTATAATACATAAATAAAAAATGGACCACCCTCTCATCAAAATTCAATTCATTGATCTTCAGTGAGGTTTCTACTTTATCAACCCAATATTAATCAACTGTAACCAGCAGACTATATTATTAAATTGACCACACTGTGCAAAAAGAGAAATGTTAGAATTGAAAATTATTTAATGTTCCTAATTATGTATAAGAAAGAATAACGATGGCAGAAAATAAGGGATATTCACATCATCTTGGATTTTTTTCCCCATGGATTTTTCTTGGGTACTTGTGAGAATAACTAGGGACACAGAAGCACACAGACACCTCCCTTGGTGGTGTGTATACAGAGGAAGGGAGGATCTGGAAGGCAGGAAAGGCACAAAATCCTGCCTGAGTGGTTTTCCCCAAAGCAATAAAGTCTTATATACCCAAGAGAAAGACAAAAGACCCTGTCACTTGGAAGACTTAGGAAAAGATACATTATAGTTAGAGGAAGGAAAAAGTAAAAAAAAAAAAAAAAAAAAAAAAAAAAACAGAAAGAAAGAAAGAAAGAAAGAAAGAAAGAAAGAAAGAAAGAAAGAAAGAAAGAAAGAAAGAAAGAAAGAAAGAAAGAAAAGAAAGAAAAAAAGTAAACAAACCCTCTATCTCAGGGCAGAATCAGGAAACCTGTTTGAGCATTTAGAGGCCCATGAATCTGGGAACCAACACAGGATTTCTACCAATTGCCGAGTATCTCTACCTTAAATCAACACTCAGAAAAGAACAGCAAATGGGTATATTGGTGCACCTGGCTTCTTGTCAGACCACCCCGGGCTTGTCACTGGACCAGGATAATCCAATCAGTGCCTATTGAAAGCATAGTAGAGTTGTGTCTCCTAGAAATAACATTACTTCTGAGCCTTGGTTCATTAATCCACAAACAATGTAGGTTTTCCTTTTCCCAGGGTAAAACAGTTTTAATAAATGGCCCTAGATTACTTCGAAGAAGATTGGGAAAAAGTTATGTAGCATGCACTTGGGATGGTAAAAAAAAAAAAAAAAAATTAGTAAGCTATTTTCTTTAAGAGGTGCTTTGTTAAAGCTTTGGTAATGGCTCTGGTCTCAAAATGAGGGAAGCGGCTATGATTATCTTGGTGATTCAAGGTAGACCTCTGTACCCCAAGCTTGACCTTTATTATTCAGATCTACAAGGGCCTTAGTTAGCTATCTATTTCTTTTCTTCGGTCAAAATATTTGCTTTGCACTCCAGTCTTGCTGTCTATTATGGTAACCATGCCTATCTGTTCTATTTGAAATAAAATTTGTAATTTGGCTTCATGATTCATTATTTACTTTGAAGTCAGGCAGCTCATTTCAAGGCATAATTTCCCCCTTTATGCCTAGAGGATAGACACTGGGAGTTTGTAAGGGTTCTCCCAGTCCATCAGTTCACTCCCCCAATGCTACGAGAAAGGACACAAGAGTAAAGGTGAGCCAGGAGCACATTTTTCAATGCAGCCCAATATTCCTATCTCCTTATATCTTTGGATTCATTCTTTAATATCATGCCAGTGGATTTCTTACATCTCAACTTCATTCAAGTTACAAATCTGTTTAGATTTTAGTCAACCAATTGTGTTACCTGTTTGAACTGCTACTGGCAGCTTGAGCTAGCACATTGAAACTAGAATTCCTGGTCATTCCAACCATATTGATAAGTGTGGTCTGATCTCCAATTGTGTTCCTTTCTCTCAACACTATCATATTTAAATTTATTCCAGCATGCCTTCTCCATATTTTTACAGACGTACTTTAGTAAAACTCTTGCAGTTCTACTGATGTGTAAGCATTCTCATCTGGGTATATCATTTTAGTTGCCCTCTTGGCTGTTATTCTCCCACCCAGATTTGTAATTCCAGGTTTCTGTAATAAGTAGTTTCACTGAGCACATAGTTGCCCAACTAGGCAATATTGCTCATAGCCTCTTATAGCTAGCTGTGACATGTGGCTAAATTAACAACAACTAAATATAATCAGAAGTAAAGTGTGTAAATTGTGTGCCATTTGCTTAAAAAAAAATTTTTGTTTTCCTCCCAATTCTACTTCTCTGTACTTTCTTGAACCAAGATCCAAGATACGGAACTTAGTTGAATTCTATCACATGGAAGATATTTCTCATGAGTTTATAGAGAAATAACATAAAAGGATCTCCTTTAAAAAAATGAATAATAATAAGAAGAAAGCAGAACCACCATAACCACCCTGCCAGCAAATATTATTTATGTGTTGACCTGAACTGAGAAAAAAAATACATTCTTATTTTACTTTTGTGTCTGTTATTAATGGCAGGGAAGCTTTATTTCCTAAGTATCTCAACCCTCTATGATATGTAGGGACTGAAGACAACAGTTAGTAGGGGTAGGTTGTAAGGAGACTGGATATCTGAGAGAAGGGTAACTACTTCTGGCATGGTCATTACAGAGCCTTTAAAGAAGGCAAGAATTAGTATCGGGAGACAATTTCTCCTGAAGTATGTTTCTTTTCTACAAGTCCCATACAAATATTATGTGTTGAGTGGAAGTAGAAACTTCGAAGAATGAAATCTTTAGCTTTCTAGCTTTTAAAATGCAGTAAAATATCTTTCAAGGGGGTTTAAAATGAAATAGACCAGGTCACATACATTTTCAGCTCCCTTACCAAACTTTGAGAAGAATAAATGTGTCTTTGGTCACCCTTGAAGGAGAAAATGTGACATGGAAGGGGAAAATTAAGGATGGCTTAATACTTTTCCAGGAAAACATTAAATAACAAGAAATATTTTAAAACATATATAATACCCTGAAAGAAAAATGATGCCCTCTCAGAAAAGATTGTAATCAGGTAAAAACAAGAAGATGACAGCCTAAAGTGTAAGAATTTTAAGACATAATAAAATTAGAAATATATGAGTTAAAATAACTAAGGAATGAAAACCATGGTAAAGAGATTGGTGGTGAACAGTAGGATATATGGATTACTGTAGGAAGAATTCTAACTCTAACAATGACTAGTGTCCCTTCTTTGTAGTACTGTTTATTTTAAGTAACAATTATGATTTTTTAATAAATATAATGAAGTAATTCTGAGACCAAAGAATATAGTTATTTCACAAGAACTATTAGTAGCAAAATAATTCCATGTTATTTTGAATAGTTATGGACTCCCTAATAAAATACCAAGTCTCACATCATCTACATAAAAATTTGATCAAACTATTTTTCTAAATGGATGTTTATAAATAAACTTCCACATTTTCTTAACATTTACAAAAATCTCAGCAATTTGAGACATTAGGCTTTTTCTCACCACTCTTAAAGTTTCATATTGATCTTTTGGATTTATGTTTGCTTAGCGTGCTATTGAGGTGTGGTGGTTCCCGAAGACATAGGAAAAGATTAATTACTCTGCAGTAATGATAACAAGTAACCATTAGAAACTGTGAAAACATGTTCAGTTAATCATGGACAACTTAGTGAAAACTTTTGCAAGCCTTTTTTGAAAGCTTCAAGGTTACAACTTTCCTTCTCAAATCAGCAATAAGAAACAGACGTATTCCATAAACACACCTGTGCGTGTCACTAATCGACATCTCACCTGAGTAGCCACACCTCTGAAGATAACATCAACACACTTTGCCTTCTGAAAGACTGCAAATCTCACGAGCCTCAAAACTATTTCTAAGATTGCCAGGCTGCTCTGTTCAAGAGGTGTCTGAATTTATTATTCACGAAATAAATTCAGAACTGTCTTTTTATTTCAGATAAGGAATGGGAGTCTCATGGGTATTTCTGAAGGTGTCTTTTATAGACATTCAGTTGACAGGATCCAGAAGGCTCTCCATCAACAAGTGTACTCACTGGATTCCTTATGACAAGACTTCATTTCTCCTTTAGATCTACTGTCTGATGAAACAGCCTCAACAATGATCTAAGCTCTGAATATTTTCATTGAGCAGAGTTGATAAATTTATTTTGTTATCCTAGAATTTGTAAACTAATAGGTTTTTGGATAAGGTCATTAAGCCTGGATTTTTATATAAAACTTTCAAGTTTCGATCTGTATATAAAGTAAATCTGAAGTTATATCATTCGTTCAACTAAGGTTTTCATGCAAAGTCATTAGACCTTAGATTTGAGGCTGTACCATTTAAAGGTGTGTGGGTGTTCATCACTAACACGTTTATTTTGCTGCTGCTTGAAGTGCTTTTGCTTTTGTCTATATGTACTGTGTTCACCTAACAAGACAGGTTGTTGCTTCCTGTACATTCCCATTTTTGTAAATCTACATGTAGAGCAGTGTTCCCCAACCTGTTGGCACCAGGCATCAGTGTTCCTATGAGAATCGAACGCCTGATCTGAGGTGGAGCTGAGGCGGTGATGCTAGTGTCATGGAGTAGCTGAAAATACAGCTGAAGCTTCGCTCTCTTGCCTGCCGCTCACCTCCTGCTCTGCAGCTGGTTCCTAACAGGCCACGGACCAATACCTGTCTGCGGCCCAGAGGATGGGAACCAGATCATAGAGCAATGTCCCACATTGCTTTCGGTGTTTATGTCTCAAATAACCTCAAAATGTAACTTGTCTATGACCAATCTTCAAGATATTTTGGGGGTTAAAAAAATACTGCATTCATTAGTATCATTTTGGATTGCTAACCTATGATGGGGGAAACTGAAATTTTAATTTATGAGATAATTCCTTTAAAGGAGAGCATCTTTGATCCATCCCTGAGCTGGAAAAATTTTTTCAACCCGTATTCTGAAGGCGAATGTAGCCTTTTGAAGGTTACCGCCATAGGCAGGTGATAACAGTGCTAAATTCTGGCCACTTGTGGAGAATTCCAAAACCTCCACTATCATTCCTGTGTGGTTTTCAAACCAAGCCATTTGCAAAACCATTAATGATTCAAATATGTGCAAAACCACATAATATGATTAAAGATATGAACATGTATGTGCAGTTTTTTATTTCAAAAATATATTAATGTTTTATTATAGTATAATAAACATGTAGCATAACATAACCAATATAAAGAATATAACATAATTATTTCATACAGGGCATGAAATCAGATCTAAGCTATAAAGCATCCTATTCATGTGACTTCAGAAAAATTATTTAATCTTTCTAAATTTTTATTACCTCATATACACAACAGAAAAATAACTGTACTTAAGTTATACTGATGCTACTATGATTAAAAATAAAGTACTTAACATTTTCTGTCATATAGTAGAGGATAAACTCTTAAAAGTGTTTAGTCATCATCAACAGTATTATTGTTAGCTGTAATATTTTTTTGATATTAAAATAAAGTATGTATTACTATTTCTCTATAACCCTTCAGTTTGATAAAACTTTTCTTATTTTCATATTTGATCGAAATTATTCTATAACAACTTTTAACTATATAGACACAAAACCAGAACAAATCAAAAATGCCTGGCATGTAAAAAAGAAGTTAATGTTTAAGAAGTTCACATTTAAAGATATTAAGATGTTGGTTGTCAGCAACCCTATCTATTTCCTCTAAAGAAACATCAAATTTTACATTTTACATTCTCATCTCTATATTTTAAAAATTGCTTTGATTATATTGCAAAGTAATGACATACAGGAAGGAATGAAAGTAGATTTAATGAAAAATTCTAAAGTTCTGGGCTATTTTTAAGTTGTCAAATAAATGTCTACATCAGTATTCCTTTTTTCTTTACATCTTATTTATTAGCATTAAATAGATAGAGATAACAGTGTTTCCTAAAACACCATTAAGTACCGTCTCAGTAGAGGCAGCTGTAAAAATAATTCCAGACTTGGTCCTAATATGATGCACAAGTATTACTGGAATTATTTCTCCCTAACTTTCCTAACACTTTATTGTGACAAATGGCCCTTAGGTACTCACCATTGTGTTCCAAGAAAAAATCGAGAGAAAGAAAAGTGTTCTTTTCTATCATGTTCTATCAACCAATGACCCATAATGATTCCACTTCCTCCTTTTCTTAAATTGATCTTTCCTTCCCATAGGGAATAAAAACTCATATCATGAATTTGCATCATATTAACTTTTATGAAGAAAAAAATTGTGGTAACAAAAAATCAGGCAATTGATTAAAAATCAAAATCACTGTCTATGTATTTTTCTATCTTTTCCTGCTTGACTGTTGGGCATAAAAAGCAAAATGATTATATAAAAAATAAAAATATTCAATCTCAATTTTATTATGAGGAAACTTTGCAAAGATATGTACATAATAATGTATCAATTTATTTTTAGATAGGATGAAAGATGTATCACAAAATAAGAGCATGTAATTTTTTCTTAAATTTTGAAACAGCTTGGCATTCCAAAGAAACATATATCAATGGAAGCATTTATTGAATTATACTCATGTTCTGTCTCAAACAACAGGGAAAAAAGTAAACCAAAAAATTATTATATCAGGAATTATGCCACTGCATACTGTAGAAAATAATTAATATTTGAAGGAACAAAGTAAAACCTAAAATTCTGCTCTTATATGTAGACTCTTTTAACTTCTCTATTAAAATTCCTTTATCATCAATATTACCTTTTCCTTTGCCTTATTATTTGTGAAGAAAACCTTATTGCAGAATGGTTCTCCATCACTGTCATTTGAGTATACACTCTTCTTTATTACTTTCAATTTTTTGAGGAGAAATGTATTAAAGCCACCTGAGCCTGAGTATTTGATGGATAGTTTCTCACAGAATCTTAAAATGTGTCGATTTAAAGAGGCCTCTATCAGGCCATCTAGTTTATCTCTCTTTGTATAGCTATTTATTTAATGATATCTCTTAATCATTTGTAAAATAGGAATAAACTGTAATTCTACAACTTTCTTTTGCTAGTAATTGCCTCTGCTTGTTCAAAAATATACTTTGTGTTAATATGTTTTTACTTAATGTTAACATGCTTTTTATCTTTCATGCACTGAGATAAAAAAATTAATTTCATCAGATACCAAAAAATGATTTGAGTTTTTCTATTATTTAGTAGTACTTGATATGTTTTGTACTTTTTACCTAGACGGTGTTTTTCTATATTTATAATTAAATAGTACATTTATAATTTACATCCTTTTTGACCACGTAGTACTGAAAGAAAAATATAAATTGTATGTGATATACAACTAAAATATTTTAACATGATTAAAATTATTATTTAACAGTTAAAATAAATTATTAAAATAACCACAAACCAAATTTTTGTTATAAATTATATGATAGTATAAGTATTATAGGGTAACTCACAAGATTTTAACTTAGCTGCCTGTTCCAAAGATATTGCTATAAACATTAGAGAATGATACTTTGACAATCATAATAGAAAATTTTCTAGAACAAATGGTATCATTTTTGAGTAAGTAGGCTTAGAGAGAGAGTGTGTATGGAAAGGAGAAGAAAAAAAATTAACAGAGTAAGAGAGAGTTAGAAACATAAAGAAAGACAGAGGAAGACAGTAAGACAGAAACAGAATCAAATATTAGTGGGTGATAACATCCATAATGAAAATTTACAATGAGGAGGAATAAGCAAGAAAAGAGTAAGATTAAAAGAGCAAGGGAAAAAAAAGTAAACTTTAGAAAATATGATATCCCAATAGCCTATTAAAATAACTTGTTCGATCTCATACAAAATCAGTGAAACAAATTAAAACCAAAGTGAAATAGTAAGACACACAAACTTGAATACCTAAAATTAAATGATTGGTAATATCAAGTTTTGTTGAGGATGTACGGCAATCGTTTAAGTTAATACCATCTCTAGAATCTGGGTGCCATTTTCAACTAAGGTTACTGTGCACAAATACTGTACCCAAACCTGGATTTAGGAATTTCATGTGCAGGAGAAATACACACACGTGTCCATCAAAAGACATGTACAATATGTTCTCACATTGTTCAAAATGGCCAAATTGGATAAAATCCAAATGCCCATAAACATTTGGATGGGTAAATAAAATCATATTATTACAATAGAATACTATGTGGTAATAAGTAAACATTAAAAAAATCAAAACAAAATAAAAACCCTGAAGTTACACACAACAGAAGGAAATTTTACAAACATTATGTTGAGTGAAAGAAGCCAGGCATGAAACTGTTGAAAGGAAAACTCTGTATAATCTACATGTAAGATTTTCAAGAAGAAATAAAACTAAGTGTCAGGATAAATACAGAAATCAGGAGAAAGATATCTTTTGAAGAAGAAAGAGGGGTTAATGTTTGAAAGGGGTAATTGGGGGATTTGAGATTTGTTAATATTCTATTTTTTTGATCTGGGTAGAGGGCGCATAAGTATGTTTACTTGATGATCCTTGAGTTGCATTATGTGATTTATCCACTTTTCTGTATATAAGTATAGTTCAACAAAATATTATATAATGTAAAACAAAGATATATATTACACACACACACACACACACACACACACACCAGGGAGTATAAAAATACATAGATAATTATGAGCCTTCAAATGTATAGAAATTTGAGGTAAAAGCATTTGATATGTAATCAGTTTAAAGGACCATGAAATCAGGGAAATTGGAAAAGGGGGGTTTTATTGATACAAATCTGAACCTATCAGAATGATATGTTTATAGAAAAATAATCACTCATACACCCACATGAACTAGGCGGACACCAGGTAGATTTTTAAAAGTAAATAATTGCTGAATGTTTCAGGTAAAAGTATTTCTCGTTTTATGTAGTATAGATTTAAAGTGAAGAACACATTTTATTGATATAGTAAAGCAAGAACCAAAAGGGCTCTCAGGTAATTCTAATGAAATGTGAAGTAGGAATTTAAAATAAAGGTGAGGTTAAGGTACAGAATGATAAAATGTTAGAGAAAAAATAATGAAGTTACACAAATGGGAATTCAGACTATGTCTCCTAGGCATTTAAAATAATTGGAGATGAGTTCTCAGTAGAGAAACTAGGGAATGGAAAGTGGGAGGATATCTTTTTTTAAGACAGTCACTAAAGAAAAGTCATGACAGGGAGAGTCAGTCGCTCAATGAAGCAAGCTGGTCAGGAGAATGTCCTCATAACAATTCATGTTCTTTCTGTTCTATACATTACCCTCTCTGTGTGACACAGGGAAAATATGTGAAAGGATCATGAGGTCTTGTGCCCGGAAGAACTAAGAAATATGTTGCTTTTAGGATGTCACTTCTCCTTTCTGTGACCTTTTTTCTTTTTTAAATTCGAACTCAATCATCAGCTAAGCTTTTTTTTTTTTTTTCCTCCTAATCACAGCAAGGGGTTCTGACTTAATGTGTCACCACTTACTTGAGAGTTTGAATTTTTAAATTTGACAGTCATTATGGTAAGCTTGGGAGTCATTAAAATAAATGTCATGTTCCCTATCCTTGAAAAACTCATGACCTACTGAGTTTGGCATACCAAGAGATGATGTTAAAATGTCTAAAGTAGGAGAGCATGATGTACTAAGGAATGGATTCTAAGAAGGACAACAAAAACAAAAAGAGATTTCTGGACAAGGTCATAATCTCAAATCACGACACATTATTTGCCAAAATGAAAATCCATTCTTGAAATATTCTGTTATATTCCGATTTGGAGACTCTTGGATACAGTCATCTAACCTCACGAGGAGTCCACAGACAAGGACAATAAGAAGTAATGTTGCAAGATTCTTTAGAGGATAATAGGGATAGAGTTATTATTGCTTAGTGATCCGCTTTGGCATATTTCTTGAAAATATCATTTGAAAATTTTCTCTCCTGGACCCTTTCCTTTCTTGGCTGCTGGTTCAGACAACTCTGCCTGGAGCTACTTCCTGCTTGGTGAAATAGCTCCATTTAGGAAGAGTTCTGATCCAGGATATATATACCTATTTCTTCTAGGGAAAGTACCCTTGCGACTCATTTGTACCTGAATCCAGTTCTCCATGGGCTTACCCTCAGGCTTGGTGGTAGTTGAAAAGACTAATTTTGTCCAAACTATCTTCCTTTACAGATTTCTAAGAGATTGCCTGCAACCCTTAAAGACAACTGGTCTATAGGTCTGTGCTTCCTGAAAACATGAACAGTAACTGAAAAAACTTTAAAACTCTTTTTGGTAGGCCTCTAGATTAATTCGATTGATTAAAAATTAAATGTGCACACATTCCAAAAAATTAGTCTTCTATCTTGGTAAAGGAGGCTAATAGGATTCAAAGTGTTAGAAATGATGTGAAATATACAAAAAAAACAGTCCCATCAATTTCAAATTCTTCATTTTATTCAAGAAAATAGTTAAATATGTAGGTTCAGTAGTTAACTGGGTTTAAATTAAATTCAACAGTTATTCCCTTCATATTTTGGTTTAATTAAATGCAAATCAAGATTAAACTATACCCCCAAAATACTCACTTATATCCTTAGCAAAGGCAAATATTATTTAAGAGAAACATTTATCTTTGTTGAATAGCATATAATTGTTTTTCTAATATATCATGTACTAATGAAACTTTACTTCACTGTTTTACATCAGTGGTATATTCAGACAGTATTGAAAAATCACATCCATACTGCTTAATTTACAGTGGCTCATTTGTTTTTGCCCTAAGCTTAAGTTTACAGAAGATAAAGATTAGCTAAGTACATAAATTAAGTTAAAGACATCTGAATGTATCACCAAATAGTTGTCTTGCCTTTTGTTAATGCTTCTGAATAGAAAGCTTTAAATTTGAGTATCATTACTAAATTCTATGTATAGTGGCATTCAAACTCCAATATTTACATAAGGGAGAAACAAAAAATATCATACCTAATTAATAGCTGATTTATCATTAAAACCTCAAGCTAGAATGACTACTACTATGAAGTAAATAACTTTCTCCCGGTTTTGCAGCTTGCAGTTATCATTGCATTACTATTGAAGGAACCAAAGAGGGAAACCGTGATTCAAGGATCACGAGATTTAAAATCAGGAATATTTAAAAGAAATGGAAAACTATAAATTACTAGATTTTACCTTTTGACTCAGTATGAATTACCAAGAACTTAACTACATTATTTTTTTTCCAGAACATCCAAAACCAAATTGTATATTTGTGTTGTATATCAAGAATCCTTGTTTCATTGCCTTCCAAAGAATTAGTTATGATAGCAAAATGATACCAAAATGTTACAATATTCATTTCCTTATGTTATAAGCAGAAATCCTCTCTATGAATGTTTAACAATGACAGGGTATCTCACCAGTAGAGAATCAAATAATATTTCAGGAGACTTTCAGAAAGATAGTAAGAAAGTGCTAATTATAGAAAAATTGAAAGATTCATTGTTGTGACAACTGAAAATTATTCTCAAGGAAAGGATCAAAACTAAATATTAATGAGTCATAACAGAAATTCATTGTAGAAAAATTTATCTACTAAGAATATTTTTTATTTTTATAAAATCAAATGGTCAGAGTATTTTCAACATAAGAGAATTTCTCTCAAACTTTCTAAGCAATCAGTGAGTGACCTAAAAGAAAAATATAGAAATTGAAATGATATTCATGAAAATAAGCAATTTACAGAATCACAAAATCTTTGAACTAGTGTTAAAATATGCCTAGAATATGTCTAATTTTTTGTTTGTTTGTTTGTTTACAGTTCTGCCCCATTCTGGGCCTCAGTAACCCACTGCTATAGTAAGAATTCTTTACTTATGCACCAAAAGGTGATCTCTGTCCTCCATCATCTGCTTCTGGCAAGCGGGGTCTATTCCACCCAAAAAGCCGATACCAATGTTGGACAAGTCTCACTGTTAGAAGTATCTTAAGACCACATCAAATGTTATATTCATATAAGATCTTCCAACCAGCCTCTGCCTTAGCAAGATCAAATTCTCTTAAAAATAAGTGATTTACTATATAATATATTCTCTAAAATTCTGTAATTTCCCAGTTTAAGACAAACTATCATCTAAAAGTTTATCGGTCTGTTTTTAGTGGCTGGGGATTTTTCATAAAACCATGAAAGACACAATGGCCTAATGCCCTTCTTAAATCCTTATCAATAAATGCTCACCTACGTACATGCATAAATACACACATGTATTAATAAATGAATAAACTATGCCAAGACTTTAAGGCTATAGAATCTAAAACTATTTATCCATTGACCAAATATTTCAGTTTTTTTATATGCAAGGTACAAGGACTGAAGGAAATATCAATAAAATGTATAAATTTTGTATGTGGAAGATAATGTGTGAATATTCATTATATTATAGGTATTTATTATATATATTATTTATACATATTGTAGATGTCATTTTGAGAAAATGCACTCATTTAAATTCTAAAATAATCTCCTATAGAAAATTGGGATCAAAAGCAAATAAAGTGAAGGTTTAGAATTTAATTTTAAGATATAGGAGAAGTTGAAATGGGCAGCTCCTAGAAGAAGCAGTCATACTTTTGTCTAAGTGAGTGGTACACCTGACAGTCGTGCTGTGTGCATCTGGTGTGGTCATACACAGCAGCCCTGAGGCATATACCTAAGGATCACTAAGATAAATTAAAGATGATGTCCGCCTGCTTCCTATAGGCTTCAGAATTAGACGTGCTTTTGTCTCAGTCTTGGCTACAGTAGTTAACAGTTCAAGAATTCTCACCTTTAAAGCAGATGTACAATAAATTGTTTTTTCATAGGAATGGGTCAAATTAATCATCTGCCTTGCCCTAGTCCTCCTTCAATGACAATCAAGGAGGTCAAGAGGACATAATTGCTGGTTGAGCTGGCCTGGGTAGTAGGAGACTCCTCAGCCCTTTCCCTGTCCTTGGAATGTACATTCTCCTATCTTTCCCATGGTGGGAGCCATTTTCATGGATGTGACCTTGTGAGAGCAATGTGCTATGGAGACCATCTGGATAGTACACAGTGACTGAATCCCATTGAGGCCTCTAGATAAAGTTTTAATATTCTGGTGGGCAAGTACAGAGAGCTACTTGTCCTGGTGCCGCTCATATAGAAGTCCCCTTGTTATTACACCTGCCACATAACAACCTGGAATGGTCTGCCTCTTTCTTTCATCTCTCTTAGTCCTCTGGGTATAGGAGCCAACTTGCAAACCAGCAGTAGTGGAAGAGAAAGGTAAACATCTGCTTAAAGCAGGAGACAAATGAACATGCACATTCAGAGCAGAAGAGGACCATCAAGAAGTGAAGATTAAACATGTACATCTGAGCAAAGATTGTTCTGGACCCTTACAAACAAATGGAGTCATGGGGGGAATTCTCTCTGCATGAATCTGTCATGACTGACATGCAGTTC
Source organism: Rousettus aegyptiacus (assembly GCF_014176215.1). Classification (NCBI taxonomy): domain Eukaryota; kingdom Metazoa; phylum Chordata; class Mammalia; order Chiroptera; family Pteropodidae; genus Rousettus; species Rousettus aegyptiacus. The sequence continues at coordinate 32,739,845 of NW_023416286.1, forward strand.
TATAAGTACGTGTTTGTCTCATTATCTTTTTTGCGTAGTTTATGAAATTAATATAATTTTTGTATAATAAATGAAATTAATATAATTTAATAATGTCATAATATAATTTCATACACTATAAGTAAATATTTTTATTACAACTAATTATTTTTTAAGTTATACTAATTGCTCATCTTTATATAATTAAAAAACAAAAACTCTACATTGGAAGAAAAAAAATTAAAGGCTGTGTATTCAGGGATTGTATAACATTAACTATGTAGGCCCTAAATAGAGTCTCTTGTGTTAAACTACAAGAACTGATGGCAATATTTTCTGATATTGCAATGCTTCAAAAGAGGAATCCATTTGTTGTCAGAATTTTAGATGCTCTATTTTCAGTTATATTCATTATCAATAACATAACTTTTTAACTATTTGCTTCTCTGACATCTAAATCTGCCTATCAATTTTTTTAAAATATTTTTAAATCAGTTAAGTGCATTAATACAGTTTTTAAAGGATTAAGTAAGAAGAAATGTGTCCCTCATTAATTCAAGTCAATGCAACTGAACTTAACTTTCTAGCAAATTTGGATTTTTTCATTGGATTATTTTATAAAGGGAACACTTGTAATTAGTAACAGCTGTGAATCCCCATTTCATAAAAGTGGAGAGGATAAGTTATCAAATTAATCACATTTAGATAAATCTCAAGTTTTTTAAAGGAGGAGAGACGAGTAGATTTTTTTCTCAATGTTTTGAAAATACTAACAAAGCAGGTACAAATATTTTAGCTAACCTTGTTCTAAACACAAAATATGAATTATTTTTGTCTTCCAACCCCAAGTTAATTATGCCACTTACCTCTTTACCTCCTACAGAGATTCTTCATCCTGTGGAACTATTCTAAACATTTATTTTATTACCTTTGTATGTCATTAGATGCATACTCACTGTTGCAAGGGAAACTCTAACTAGATCACCCATTGTCTGCAGAGAGCTGGGATTTCAGATGAGCCTGTAAAATCATCTTACCATTAGGCTATAAGCAATTTTGAAAATGGAAATAGGGCATATTTACTACACCTGGTGAGTCTCTAATTACAATGGTCTATAGTCATCATTTACGCACATTTGTCATTTTAATTAATTACTCAGGCTCAATTCATTCCCTTTGCTGCATTCTAAAATTCCCATTGATTTTAACAAACATTACTGTTGCTATAGAGTAACAGACTTTTTGGAATCAGTGATTTTTATACAATCAAGAACTATTCTATATAGTTCATCCCTGAGTTTAGGTTTCTGCCACTTATAATCATTTTGCCTTTTTTTCCTATGACTATTAATATTAAAAATCTAATTTGAGTATTTTAGAGTCATTAAAAAAAATTCTGTCTTCGGTATTACAAGTCTCACATTTAACATCATTATAACTATGCATAAGGATTATATTATATTTTGTTAATAATTGCTTTATATAAATATTAAAGGCTTAGGTGGTAGGTAACATGTTTTCCTACAGGCACATTCATTTATAGAAATATGAAGGTTAATGCTCAAATGCAATACAAACATTCTCAATTATTTATATGATACCATTCATTCTTGAACTTTTTTTCAATTCTAAGTATATTTTTGGTTTTTCGTGTGTTTGAAAACTTTAGAGATTTGACCAATGTTATGAAAAAAGGTCATCCACAACCACATAATAGCCTTTGGTTTTGAGTAATATGAAATACTTGAGAAAAACTGAATCTTTATTGGCCTAATTGAACTAAATTGGTATCTACACTAAAATCAAATAAATTTAAATCAGATATATGTGGGTTTTTTTCATGCATTACTTATTCACATTGTAGGTTAGGTAAAACATGTATATTGCCATGGATGGTTTCTAATAATAATGTTTATTGTTTACTTAAACTAAGGCAATTGCTGTTATAAGTGCTTTAGGTAGAGAAATTGACATCAAACTTGTTAATAAACCTTATTTTTTCTCCATTTTATTGGAAAGAAAACTGAAATCCTGAGGGGTTACATAATTTTTAATGTTTACTCGTTAAGTGGCGCAGGTTAGATTTGACCTTAGACTCTGTATGTCAGAACCTGCACTCTTAACCCTCTTAACCATTATCCTTGACGGCCATGTTTTCAATTATTTTTTATTACATTATAAAATGTTGGATAGCTCAGACCTAGTCTTAGGCATCTTTTATGTCTCCCACAGGTCATTAAAAAATAAATACTTAATATTTTTTATTTTTCACTGACACACACATCTTATAAAAGCCTAGCACAGTTAGTGGCTAACTTAGTGTATGAACTAGGTCTCTTACTCCATCCATGACTTGGTTTGTTTCTTCTATTGATTTTTTCAACAGTTTTACTGAGGTATGCTACATCCAGTAATTGTCATTTGTTTTAAATGCAATTCGATGAGTTTTAGAATATTGTACATATCCATGTAATAATAACCATAACCAAGATATAAAATTTTACCAATATCTCAAAAAGTTCCCTCGAACCCCTTTACAGTCAACCCTTTAACCCTGAACTCTGCCTATGATTGATCTACTTCTAGTCAGTATTACATTTTCTAAAATTTCATATAAATAAAATCTTGACATATTTATTCTTCTATATTTGAATTCTCTCACTTTGCATGAACTTTTACAATTGATTCAGATTGTTACATGTGCCTACTGTTTGCTCCTTGTTATTGTAGTTTATTCCACGGCATAGACATACCAAAATTTGGTTAGCATCCGTTGATAGGCATGGAATTATTTTTAATTTTGGCTATTATGTACAGGTCATTATGTGGATGTGTATTTTTATTGTTCTTGGGCAAAACTCAGAATTGTGATTGTTGGATCATATATAATTTTAGATTTTATCTCTGATGCTAATCTGTTTTCTAAAATGTCTGTACAATTTTGCATTCCCATCACCAATGTACGAGAGCACCAATGTTCAAGTATTGAATGAAAGTTTCATAATAACCTCAATAGTCTTATCAAAACTCTATGTTAGAAACCCATTGTGAGTGACAGCACATGGTTAAAGAGGAAACCATCAGCCATTTCAATGTGGTGTGGTCGTCTCAATAGACAAGACTTGGATGTACTTTAAATGTTTACTCCCAATTTTATAAAGTCAATTCAATGTTTACTCATTGTAAATCTATGGGGACAAAAATTTTTTGCCCCAGTCAAATAAATGCTAAGTTTATTATCGAAAATTAAAACCAAATTTAGACAGGGTAAAGCTATCTGCTATTAATTTTTGTACAATGCACTCTGCTTTACTATGAATAAGTGTTCAATCAGTATGTTCACATAGAAATTTAGAATACAATGATCAATGGCCTCATTGATTTAAATGATTGTAAGGATCTGATTTATGTGTATTTTTTTATTAGATATAAATAAAATAGTTACATAAGAAACTTTCAGAAATTACTCTATGGGATATATTTCATGAGTTATATAAAATAATCAATATATTCATATAATTTTATACTTTTAAAATTATAATATCATGATAGAAACCAAATTCAAATTTCTAACTTTATAGCCAGGTCATAATAAGTACAGATGTGCTAAAGGAATAATAGTCCAGAATGTTCCACCTACCTTCTTGTGATGGAGTATAAATGTCCTTAGGGTTGAAAGGAATCAGCCATGGCAGTAAGAAGAGGAAAATGAGATACCCGTCAAATGAAACACAAACCTTGAGGCTCAAAATATTTTAAATGGTGGATTGCAAGGTATTAAAGCTATTGAAATAGTCTCTCAGAGTTATGACTTCTCTTCAGCAAACTTTAACTAGTATAAACACAAGTTATACATGGCATTGAGGATGAAGGCAATCCCAAGTAAACAGTCAAGTTTTAAACCAAACAGTATATTTTCTGATCCCTAGAAAAGAAATAAACACTTAAAGAGTAAATTTTCAAGTTAACAATGAAAGTTCCTTGGAGAAATAGAATTCTAAACTGTATTTGCTCTGAAACATTTACACACCCATGAAAAAGGAAAAATAAAAACACTTTAAGTACACATATTTTAAAAATTTGGACAAGACTAATTATCTTTGATTACTTGATTTTTTTCTTCTTTTTCTTAATGACCCAAATTCATTTTGAAACCATATATTTAGAAGCATCACATCACCGAACAGGGTACTGTGGCAGACAAACTCTAAGGTGGTCCCAATGATCCTAGCATGTTGGTACGTGTGACTCTGTGCAATTCTTCCCCTTGAGTGTGAGAAAAACATGATTTGCTCCAAACAATGATATATGGCAATAGGCTGTTACTCCCATGATTTATTGTCTTCTATGTGATGCTATCTTGCTACTGGACTCACTCTCTTGCTTTCCTGGTGACCTTGAGGAAGTAAGCAAATATGTCACTAATAGCTTATAGACAGGACCACAAATGAGGGAACTGTGAGTGGCTTCTAGCTACTGACAGTAGCTTCCAGAACAGGCAGCAAAAATCTGGAACTCTCACTCCCACAACCATAAAGAAATGAAGTCTGCCAAAAACCTGACTAAGCTTGGAAGTGGATTCTTCCTCAGTTAAAATTCCAGAAGAGACCACAGCCTGGCTGATTGCTTGAAGTCAGCCTTCTGAGACCTTGCTAAGCCATGCAGAGACTTTGGACCAGCAGAAACAAGTGAAATAATAGATAAGTGTTTAAATCATGGATAATTTTTATACAATATGATTCATGCAGCACTTTTTAAAAGTCATATACTATTGTTAAAAATAAATTTTTCTTAGCAATTTCACTTATTTCTAATTGTCAGCCTATCGGGGGACTATGCTAATGTTTTATTGGGTTGTTGGCCCAAAAATAACTGGTGATCGTTATTGAATTAAATTTTAATTAAACTTAAAAGTTACTTTAAAGTTTATTTCATATCTATGGATTAGTTTCTATAAAGATGTAATATCTTACCTTGATTCAAGCATGATCTATCTATACAGTCAAAAAACATTATTGTCTAAATGTATAATTTGGGGTTTATTTATAACAACTGTGAATCTACATCTATATATTCATATAGTGATATTATTTATTATAATTCAAAATTGTATGTATTAAATCATACATATGTAGGCTCATATCATACATATATGCATATACACATATATACAGACATGTGCAGACATATATAATATTCATTTTGATAATTTAAATCTCTCCAAAATATTCGCCAGTCTCTGAAGTTCATGAAATACATGTAGAGTGTTTCAAATCCACTTAAATAGGTTATAACCAACCCTAAAACCTGTATTACCTTTTGATCAATAAACTAGCTACTCATATATGTAGGTTTATTTGTACTCAAAGTTTAAAGGATAATGGAAAAAAAGCATATGGGAGGTTTGCTTCTGTGAAGTTCCGTAGATCAAGGGCAGACCACTGCTCTCACTGTCATCAACTAGTGAAGCAAGATAAATGATCAAGTTACAAAATCATATTTTTAAAGCCATCAGTGAGCTTTCAAACCAACAAGCCCTAGATGGGTTCAATTTATATAGGAACCAAACTGCTCAAGTGTGAGGTAAGGATTAATGGCTACATTTTTTCCTTTTTACTTCCTAGTTGCTTTTACATATTCAGAATGCAAGCTTAGTCTAGGTAGATAATGACTACTCTGCATGTGTGAGAAGATGACTACTCTGCATGTGTGTGTGCATGAGAGAGAGAGAAAGAAAAAGAAAGAGAGAGAGAGAGGGAGGGAGGAAGGGGGAAAGGAAGGGAGGGAGGGAGAGGGAGAGACAGAAAGAGGGAAGGAAGGAGAGAAAGAGAGAGAGAGAAGGGAGAAGCAGGGAAAATGAGAAAAGCTTTTGGCAATTGCATAGGACTGCTAAAAAAATATATATCTTGGTGACCCTTGAACTCGACTAATTTTCCCCAAAAACATTTAACTGAATTCTGAGAATATTAAAGAAGATACGGGATTATAGCAAAGTGAAGATTCTCTATGTGCTATGGTATATAATAAACAAAGACCTGCTGGAATGAGTGGTCCTAGGGAATTGAAACCTGTAGAGAGGGTTGAATTGGCAATGACAAATTTCATCTGCCTTTTTTTTGAATGACTTGCTAACATGAATATAGTAAGAGGCCAAGGTGACAGGCTTAACTCCCAGCAGAGAACCAGTACTGAAGGACAGAGCCATCAGATGAAATTGTGGTGAGGGTTTCTAAACTGGAAACCGTTTAAACTTAAAGAGACAGCCAGTTACCCCTTGAATATACATGACAACTTTTTAAATCAGGAAAGGTAAGCTAAAGAGAAAATATGAAATATTCTGAAAGATTGGCATAAATTACCAATAGTCTTTCAGAGCTAAGGATCCAAAGTTCAACAAAATTATATATTAAAAGTTCTTGAGGGACACATTCTGGAAACAGGAGTAAAACTAGACTTAGACTCATCTAAACAGGTAAATTTAGATTTACACTGAAACCCAGCCTTGGCTCAGCTCAGTCCTGGGTTAAATTATGATGAGACACCTTAGACACATATGATAAGAGAAGAAAGTATAAACCCTCTCTTGTAAAAGATAGCATAATCTAAAAGTTCTAGAATTCTTTTATACATAGAAATCAGCATACATTAAAAACACACATGAAGGAAGACTACTAAAAATAAAACAAAACAAAAAAACCTCCAGGCAGTAGGAATAAACAAACTATAGAAATGATGCCTGAAAGTATAGACTTTAATAGGAATAAACAAATAGGTTCATTTGTTTAATAATAATAGAAGAGAAGGCAGACAACAACTATGATAAATTTGTTACAAAAACAAAGAAAATATGGATGAAATAGATTGGTGATGGAGTGGAAAATTCTCTACAGAATTTTAATTTATGGAAAAATTAAATGATTTTCTAGAAAATATGTATTAAAATTAAAAGTAGGAACTCAAAAAAATGGGTTTACCAACAGAATGGACACAGCAAAATACAAATTAGCAAATGGAGTAGCAGGCTGGAAACAGCAAAACACAGATTAACAAATGGAATATATGTCAGGAAATAAATCAACCTGAAGCACGGAGAAGAACAAGAATAGAAAAGTTGAAAGAAGCTTAAAAGATTAATGGTATACACACAGAAATCCAAACTTACATAATTGAAATAATAAAACAAGGTAAAGTTGGGGATGAAAATCAGAATTTGATGTCATAATGTCTGAAAATGTTGATGAATTAATGAAAAATATCAATCTAAAAATTTAAGAATCTCAGCAAACCACAAAAATGAGAAAATGAAGAATACAAAACTTTGATAAACACAAACAAAAGGGAACATCCTAAAAGCATTAAGAAAACCAAAATGAAGAGATCTTAAAGCATTAAACACACATGAAGCATGCATGCGTGCGTGCGTGCATGCGTGTGTGTGTGTGTGTGTGTGTGTGTGTGTGTGTGTGTGTATTGAAGCTCTAATTCCTATCACTTCAAAATGTGACTCATTGTATTTGGAGATAAGGCCCTTAAAGAAGTGATTAAGTTAAAGTGAAACCTAATCCAATCTGACTGGTGTCTTTATAAGAAGAGGAAATTTGGACACAGAGGATATGCAATCACTGAGAACAGACCATGTGAAGACACAGCAAGAAGGCTACCATCTGCAAGCCACTGAGAGAGGCCTCATAAGAAAACAACCCTGCTAATACCTTGATCTTAGATTTCGATCTGTGAAGAAATAAATTTCTATTCTATAAACCACCCACTCTGTGGCATCCCACTATGGCAGCCTAAGCAAATTTATACACATGCCTTCCAATAAGCAACAGTAAGGCTAACAGCTGACTTCTCAAAAGAAGAGTTAAAAGCCAAATGATAATAATATTTTTTTTATTATTGCTAAAGAAGCGAGCAACACCTAACCAAAAATCATTTAACAGAAGTTCATGCCAATATTATAAATTCCAAATACATAATTTTATGCAGAGAAAGTCAGACACAAACAGGTATATACTGCATACTTCTAGTTACAGACAGTACAAAAACAGGCAAAACTAGCATGTATTTAGTGCATTCAGTTTAAAGGATATTTTTACTAGGTATTGGTTACTTAGTAATGTTCCTTTATGAGTTTATATATTTTTTAAAATTGAAAAATATTTAAACTAAGGAGAAAAATATTTATACTTAAATAGAGATGAGGTAACTATTCACCTGCAGTTTAGAATTTAAAAAATAAAAATAAATGAAGTAAAAGAAAATAAATCAAAGATAACATAACATTCAAGAGGAATGATAGATAATGGAAAAGGAGTTAAGTTTATAAATGTATATGAATAATGAGTCCACAAAACAACAACAGTAATGTCTTGTGGCATTTAAAATGTATTTAGAGGGGAAACACATGACAATTGGAAAGCAGAGATACAGCATCTGAGGTAGATAATGTATTCTAACATTCTAGAATTACTAGGTAAATATTTGCATTAAACTGAAAATTTTCAACGGTATATAATGCAATCTTTTGAATAATTATTAAAAGGAAAGTGGCAAATTATTAAACAGAAATATGGAGCAATTATAAACATTTATTATTTGAAAAGAAGACAGCATAGAAGGAAAACAGGATCTTATGTTGGTAAGTTAAACAGAAAACAAAATAACATTACAGGTAACAACCCAACGGTATCAGTTATTACATAGAATATGGGCTAAATTCTGCAAGGTAGACATTAATATTATAAAACTAAATTTGATTCAAAACCTAAACCTATGCTATTCTCAAGAGACATATTGTAAAGATAAAGATACAAAATGGTTGAAAATTTAGAAAATGATATAGCATGTAAAGGCTAAGCTCCCCAAATCTATTAAAAGAAGAATCTAACACAAAAACTGTATCTGACATAAAGACATTTCATAATGATGAATTATAAATATACCAAAATCCTAACCTCTATGTACATATCTTAAAATATATATAGCAAAAATTAGTCAAACTCTGAGATGAAATCAATTCACAATCTTAATGGGAACCATTAACAAACAAATGTCTTCTAATATTTGATAAAAGTGGAAAATGAGGAAGAGATATATTTTTTTAGATAGAGTTTTAAAATTTTAATTTCCACATATATAACTTTGTACCACAGACAAAGCTGCCATGAAACATTTCCAAAACTGTAGAGCTGGCCCTACAGAAATTATAAAACATTTAAAATATTGGAATATTTTTTTATATCTCTAACCACAATGTAAATAAGTTAGATATCTATTTAAAAAAAAAAAAAAGAGTACAAGAACATTCTCCATGTGCCTCGATTTTAAACCACATGCCTCTGAATATACCATAATTCAAACACAAAATTCAACTGAAATTAGAAAATATTTAACTGAATAATACATGAATTCTTGTAGGACATAACTAAAACAGGGTGCATTGAAATGTAAATAATAAAATATATTTGAAAAGTTTTCCAAAAAAGTCCTCTCCAGGCATTTATTTCCCAAACTAGGTTCAAATTAAGGATCTTGTAACGACAGTAGATTGTTACTTAAATCTTTTTTAATCTCAAACTGTCTTTAGGCTTTTTAAAACAACTTTGACACTGTGTTATATTTAAACAATTCAACCTGTTGAAAATATACAGTGATAATTCAGATTGCCACAAAATCTGAATATTTCTGAGTTCTTGTTTTTGTTTTTCACATAGTTTTAGGTATTTCAGCAAGAATACTACATAGGTATGTGGTATACTCTATGTTGCTTCAAATCAGGTAATACATAGTGTTAGGTATTATTATTATCTATGATGCTACATTTCTGAATGAATATATTTCCTGTAAGTAATATGAGATACTCTGAGATTTGGGGAATATCTCTTCCTAGCGAGTATTCTTACAGAGAGTCTTGCTGAATCAAACATTTCATTTGATATTCTAATTCTACTAGCCTTTCTACATTTATTAGCTGACATTTTTCTGTTCAGAAAGAACTTTCTAATTTTCAACCTCTTCTTTTGAGTACCACTAAGAACTCATGAACTATTTTTCTAATTCGATGGATTATAACCCATACTATTGTTATCTTTCTTTATTTTTGGTGCCTTGCCCTCCCCATTCTCCACTGTAGGCCTGAGCTGAGGAAGAAAACAATATAATAATTTGACATGAAATTGAAATTTTCATTTGTATATTAAATTTTTTAATTTAATTTTTATACTTCGGTTGTCTTAATTACCAAAGTGATACAATTCTTATAACTAAAATGACCAAATGTCTAGGGGCTATCCTTGAGATTCCTAAAAAGGACAGAGGAAGGAGATTCCAAACCACATATGGGAAGAAAAGAGTTGAGAAAACTTGATTCATTTCCTCTTTGCTCTCAATATATTCCAAATTTGTGATAGATGGTTACAAAGCAAATAAAAATATAGATGCATGTCTTATTTTGTTTCAATTTTTTCTCCATATTTTTAAATAAAATCTTTATTATAACAAAGTTTATCAAGAGTGTAAATTTCATCTAAATGAAGTAAGCTTTTCATTATGTTTAATTATTTGTTTTTTTCATTTATTATATCTAAACAATATAATTATATATGTAATGCAGAATATAGAGCATAACATTCATTATCCTACATTATATATTATATATCATGTAACAAACATAGATATTGTAATTATATATTTTATATTACATATGACATAGTGTATATTACCTAATATATAGTATATACTTTAGGAAATTACTATTGAAATTAAAAGCTAATGAAAATATATTTTCATAATTGTTATGGTTAGTACTTAAGAAAAATTAGATATTTGTGATAGACATACCACCCATACATACACATACACACATGTATACACATCTTATAAATATGAATGGAGAGAATTCTATCACAACTACACATTTACAGATGATAAAAACTCATGAGAAAATGTTAGCTGACATTATAAAAGAAACATTAATGTATGATCTGAAAATAACACAGTATACTGTTTATAAAGGTAAGGATGAAGAAAAGTAAATTTAGTAGTAGTATTTTTTAATTTGGCAGGTCTTTTTTTCTCTTTCGTGGAGATATCTCTGTTTCTTTGTGTTTGTTTAAATAGATAAATGCTTTATTATTGCTGAACAATGCATGTTATATGTATAGAATTACATTCACACACCTTTATAATTTTCCAGACCACCTGTAAAAGCATTTAAGAATTTCTGTTGTTTTACATACTTCAGTAACACCTATATCAAAGAGACAGCCACAGTAACGAAACATTGAAAATCGTTTAGATATTTAATTACATTTTTTACAACTTTGAAAGATCAATTAAAACATAGTCTTTTGCGTTTTCGTTATGGTTTTATAATTAACCAGAATCACCTTGAAAGTAATATGAATGTCAAATATACTTTTTCTTGGACACATTAAGTAAGTTGGTTTATACTTTCTTATTTATATTGATCAATAACTGTAACTTCCAAACTCAGGAATTTGAACTTGCTTTTTTCTTTTCTTTTCTTCTCTTTTTTTTTTTTTTTTTAAGAGAAGTGTGGTTTATTTGATTCTTTCAAAAAATTTTTGAAAGGAGTCAAAGTCAGGGTCATTCCTATTTCATGTGATGGAAACTAAAATAGAAACTAAGCAAACATGATTTTCCTTTATTTAACTTGGGGAATAAGTCCTTCGCAAATGTTATTTCATGAGTATAAAGAATAACAGAATATAACTGAACTAGAAACATTTTCTTAAAATTAATACATTTCCATCACCTAAATCCAATTCTAGAACATATGGTGATATGGTTTTAGGTAATCAAATAATATTTTAATGCTATTCTCTTCTTATAGCTTTTCTTTTTTATTTTTTAAGTCAAATCTAAGATTGAATTAGTACTTGAGGCTTTGGACCCCAAAGAAAGTCAGCAGGATAAAAAAAAATAATAATAACAAGGGCTAGCATAACATGACTACATTAAGCCTGGAATCCCCTGAAGTCCAGAGACAATTCTTCCCATCTAATACAGTATCAGGCTTTACAACCATTACATCATACTGAGAGTAGTATCTGTCACATAAGAAGAAAGTAAAGTGACTCCACTTAATTAGTTTGACTTATTCTAGTCAGAGGCAACCACACGATATAACCAGTTACCAAGAACAATGTTCCCATGTGACAGTAACTGTAATGTAAATTATCTAAATTATTAAATAATCAACCAATCCTTATTATATTTCTCAATATGAAGAATCACTTATTTCTAGCAATTTTTGCAGGTTGTCAAGATGTCACATTTGAACTAAATTATGCGCCTTTAATCTTACTCTTACTATTTTAAATTCATATTAATACTGTACTTGTCCTGGTAATTATAAAGTATAATTCACACAAATTATAATTAACTTTTACAATACTGGAATGTTCTGGCCACTCAAGAAAAAGTGGTTTTTCTATTTTCATGACCTCTATATTGAAGTATCAAATAATACTTCATTCTGTGCAGACAACACACATTCTTTTAAAGCACCATTAATTTCATGTTATTTTATATTATGCTAAAGAAATTTCAGCCAGAAATTTAGAAAAAAAAGAGAAACTTAGTATGTTGCTTAGAGTTTTGAGTCAGCAAAAGTCAGAGATATCTCCCTAAATCTCGTCAGATCAAAACATTTTTAATGGGTTTACCTGGTATATGTAACTAGGTTCCAAATGGATTAACTAAGAATTCAAAGGGAGAGACAGTTTGGCCCAATTCTTGACTTGATTTCTAACTATATCTCTTCCTAAACTTTGTTCTCCCACCTTAAGACTTAACTAGCATTGCCCCAATAATGTATGCATTTTCATAGCACTGATATTTAACTCATGTTATGGTTTCCATTTAAAATGCCATATCTTCTTAAAAGTCCTACTCAGCTATCACATTTCAGTACAAATTACTATCTTCCTATCAATCCATCCTTCTTCCTCAGTTGTATTTAGACATTTTTCTGTCATGTCCGCCACGTTAGTATAATCTCTAAAGTACAGTATTTCCTTCATTCTCATTTATTACGTAGTAAGTAAAGTCCACTACTGCGGTATACATTTTACTAAGTGGGGAACTTATCTTCACTGGATTTAGCAAGAAATAGGAATTCAACAAACATTTTTTCAAGTCAAACCTCTGCATTTGGTAATCATCATGCCAAAGCTGGTATCAGATGTTGCCCTAACCAGTAAAAATTAAAATAACATGTCTTGAGTGACTACTTTGTAACAAGCACTGGACCAACTTAACTGCAGGTTCTACCTCACTATTCCAGCACAGTCATACCAATCCCCACGGGGTCCAGAAGGTTGGGCTGGCAGTTACTCACATCAGTTTTGTTTTTGTCCTTTGCTCAAAACTGCAATATGCTTAATGGGGATAGGAGTGGGGTGGGGATGTCTAGAAGAAAACATCTACATTGTGTTCTACAAGTTTGAGCACAAGAAGAATTATTAAGTTCATAACCAACTCAGGAATAGAACCACAGATCTTAGGATAAATAATTATGCATCAATATTTTAGAAAACAAGTGATTCAGCTTCCAAAATAACATTTTAGTATCTCATAATGATCTTAATTTTTAACCTACCTTTTATAAATAAACTGTTTTTAAAAGTTATGTTTACAGAAAAATTTAAAAATAGTTCATAGAGTTCTCATATACCCTGTTCCTAGTTTATCTGAATCACAACTTCTTACATTGATTTGTACATTTGTTACAAATAGTAAGCCAGTATTGATACACATGTATTAACTAAAGTTCAGACTCTATTCAGCTTTCATTAGTTTTTATGTAAAGTTCTTTTTCTGTTAAGAGATCCCATCCAGGATACCACATTAAATTTAAGTATCATCTGTCCTTATATCTTCCTTTGGCTAATTTTTCCTTGTTTTTGATAATCTCAACAGGTTTAAGGAGCAATGGCCAAGTTTTTTGTAAGATGCCCCTCTATCGGGCTTTGTTTTTTTCACAATTGGATTGGGGTTATGGGCTTTGGGAAGGAAGGTCACAGAAATAAAATGTCATATTCGTCACATCATACCAAGGGTACAAACTGGCAATGTGATTTATGATTGTTAATATTGACTTATCACTTGGTTAAGGAAGTATTTATCATATTTCTCTGCTATAAAGTTATCTTTAAAATAATCTAATTTCTATAATGTCCTCTTTGGTGGGAAATTACTATGTGCAACCCACACTTAAGAAGGTAGAGTTGTGCTTCTCCTTCTTGAAGATGGAGTATGTATGGTTATGTAGAATTCTCCTCCCACATAGATTTTCTCAGCTTCTGTATTTATTTATTTATTTATTTACTTACTTACTTACTTACTTACTTATTTATTTATTTATTTAAATTATTTACTTACTTACTTATTTACTTACTTACTTACTTACTTATTTACTTACTCACTTACTTACTATAACCATACTGAGTCATGGATATGTTTTATATTTTGTGTTAAAATTCAACACTATTTATATTGGTCCTCAAATTACTCTAGTATTGGACATCGGGAACTAGTTGGCTTGTGTTCTTTTGGAATAAACCAATCAGTGTGTATGTTCTCATGTGTGTGTGTATGTGTGCGTGCGTGCATGTGTGTGTGTGTGTGTGTGTGTGTGTGTGTATTTAATGCTTTTAGGAAATTTTGTTATGGCCTCGAAAAGCAAAACAATAATATATAATTTGAGAAAATTCCAGATACAAAAAAATTTGGAATCCAACTATTTGTTCATATTTACTTAGCTCTATATACAAGGCATTCTTCTGATTATTGGAAAGAGAGCACTAGACAGAACGGAAAATGTCCAAACACTCATGGCACTGCTTTCTGAAAGGAGACAATGAGGAAATTAATGAATAAGAAAATGTCAATTAGTAACAAGTAGAATGATAAATATGAAAGAAAAGAGTGACACTAGTCTCTATTTCCAAATAATAATTTGTCATTAATTGTATAACTATAGATTAAAAAGAGCTTTTATATTATGGATTTTGTCTTCCTTTACCTATTTTTATACTCAAAACTTAATATTCAGGAGATATCTAGCACATATTTGAACCTTTCTTTTGTATAAAGGCATGGAATTCTCATGCAATGCTCAGTGTAATGTTTTTGTTATCATGGTAACAATTTAGTTTTTCAGAGAGAATCAGAAAATTAGGAAGTGTCCTTAATATATAAATGTGCTATGTCAAACCACACAAAGAAATATTTCTGGGTACACATGGGATTTAAAATCACATTTTCTCATCTGGGGGCTCTACTTTTTATAGCCTTTGAAACAGGATATAAAGTCATAATAACTATGTGTATTTAAACCTCTAAAAAATAATGATTTAGATTGTTATCTATAGAGCTGTGTAGTAGTCCAGTGGCTTCCATCGAGAATACTCTTAAGGTTTAGAGCTGAGTGTGTGCTTGAACCCCCTTATAACTGAATCATGTCCCTTGACAGGCTAATACATGTTTGGTCCTCAAAAGTGCTGACTTATCACCGGTTACATGAATTAAATAAATGTCTGCATGATTAAAAAAAACAGGTGGTGAAAATGCTTGTAAATAAAAAGTAGCTATACCTAAATATTTCTAAAGAATAAGTAAATACACAAACAAAAACAAAATGTGTGTTTCTGTGGTGTATGTGAAATAACAAGTTAACATATAAGGAAATCACAACCTAGAGAAATATAGGTCATCACAGAACAAGTGCTATCATGACATGATATGAAAATGTGTAGTGTATATGTGAAAGGATGGCTTTGCAACATCGACCGGCCTGGAGAGTAGGAAGGAGAAATAGTTCTTCAGATGCATGTTCCTTCCATACTTGATGACAAAAGCCTAATGCTTTCAGTAGAACCCATTAACATGAATGAATGTTTTATCAGTTCTAAGAAGATAATCCTTGTATTGAAATCAGTGAATGATAGAAATCACATCAGAGGCTCCGAATCAGGTTTTTAAAACATACCTTTATGATGTGATACTTAGAAACTTAAAATGTTTCAGTAGAAGCTCATTTCATGCATTTCTGTTATCATAATGTGGAAAGGCTATTGCAAAGCAGTGAGAAATTTGTTTTTAGGGAATCTCAATGATTTGATTAGTTGAACTTTGGCACTAAAATGCTTGAAGAGTACTATATAATTTGCCTAAGAATGAGTATTGGAAAAAAATTGTACTCTTAAAGATTTTATGTCCAATGCTTTAGGTACGTACACCAAGGAGCAAGAATCTGAGGCACTTATATAGTGGAAGGTGGGGTGACATTCAAGGCCATATTTCTGCTCAGATTATGCTGATGATTAAAACCTTGATATTCTACGATATCTTACATTACATTTTATAAATGTTATATAAATATTGCCCTCATTTTGTATATGCCAGTAAACTGGTCTCAAAGAGGTTAAGTG
This sequence comes from Rousettus aegyptiacus, assembly GCF_014176215.1. Lineage (NCBI taxonomy): Eukaryota > Metazoa > Chordata > Mammalia > Chiroptera > Pteropodidae > Rousettus > Rousettus aegyptiacus. Next base: position 32,756,284 of record NW_023416286.1, read on the forward strand.
CCTGGCTTCAGATTAAACATCCAATAAATGATTACCAGATATACAGGTAGGTCATGTGTGGCCAGGCCCTATCAGCTTCACATCACAGAATGCCATGTTATGAGAGGGAGGATGGGGCTCCAGGCATTCTCTGCTTCAGGCATTGCACATGAATCAGACAAAGTGATTGTAATTTTAATTAAACTCTACATGAACTAAGAGAGTGAGGAAGTTACTTTTTTTTATTAACATTTTAGAGATTTTTCCTAATCCCCCTCTCAAACTCACTTTTGTTTTTTTTAAAAAAATACAAACTAGTACAAAAGAAAGAATATTATAGTGGATCTGAAAACAACTCTAGCTGGGACAATAACATGCTATACATTCTTGTACAGCAGTAGTATCCTTGGGACACATCTCAATTAATTTAGCTTCAGGTAAATAGGTTAAGAAAAGGATGTGCTTCAAGATATTCTTTAGCCATTAAGTGGTATGATTCAAAAATAGAGGAATTACTCTCATGTATAAATTTTCTAAAACTACCAACCCAAAATGTTAAGTAAACACATCAATTTATTAAATTATCTCTTAAATTCAGAAACATTTCATTATCCTAGTCTTCAGTAATCTTGAAGTGCTACAAAGCTTGAACATGTGCTTTGCAGAAATACATCTCTGATAAGTAAGTGTATGAAAACCTGCTCCTGGGCTATGGCAAAAGCAGTGACCAGAGAGCCCTGGCCTGATTTACTTTTCCAGGCACACATCCATCCCAAACCATGCTATTCCTTGATACAATCATTTGACTGAGAAGGATAAACTAAAATTGTTGTGGGATAATGTCATAGTTTCAAATAACGGCAACTTCCGAAGCAGAGGTGGGAGAAAGAGGGAAAATTAATAAACTGATTGTTCTTAAAACTTTGGTTTAAAGTTCTCTGGAGAACAGCAATATTATTTACCTAAGAAATTACCCATGAGAAATCAAGTGCATTTGGTGAGGAAGCAGGTGAAAAGGGGAGACACTGGAACCACAACAGTGACTATGGGGAGTCACAGACCATCGCTGGGGCCTTGACTTTCACACTTCAACATGTTCACAAATAGCTGTGCAATCCAAGGAATAGCGATGTACATAATTTTAAGTGGGAAAGTCCTAATTTTCACTAAGATAAATATCCAATTCAAAACTCCTACATGTTCTCACATTTTTATGAGCAAAATAAGACCCGAAGACCTGAAACTAATAAAAGGAATGTTGGTCAAAGACAATTTATAGATGTATAAAGAATGTCACTTTTCCTTATTACGTAAAGAATATCAATATCCTGTCTCTTGGTAGATCTCTTTTAATGGCACTCTATCTAACTATTCTTTGAAAAATCCTTTATAAAATTAGGTCTTTTCTTCTTTCAGAGCCTCATGCTGGATCCCATAAGACATGTTTTGTAGATAATAGGAAAGGTTCCAAAACTCACACTGACTTTCTATTTAATGAGAGATACATTTGATTTTCTCCTGCTACTTAAAGAGATTTACTCCAACACCCTCTTTGATTCTGAGCATAAGTCAAACCAGGCTCAATTTTAGGGATAAAAAAATATTTATAAAAGAGAAAACCATTAAATTAGTGAACTACTGTCACTCACCTGAGTGTGGTTTGGGTCACTGTGCTGCTTGCTTGCTTACTTGGGAAGTGCGAAAAGCTGCAAATTGCACAAGAATTCTGGGGAGAAAAAGGGAAGGAAATTTCAGTAAACAGAAATCAAAGGAACTAGATCTCCAAATAACACAGATTTTGCAAAAAAAGAAAATACACATTTCAGGAATGTTGTGTTCCTTGTCTGCATATGAGACCTTATCTGACAATGCCTAAGGACATATAAATGTTTGCAAATATCACCCTAAGAAATAAAAGCAATTCACGTTATTGGGACTTATTTTTGTCTTAATGATTTCTCAAGGTCCATATTTTAGTGATGTTTCTATAATGCTTTATCTATTAGTTACATATGTAGAGGCAACTCATGTAGCTTCTTCGACCTGCTCAGTTTCCGACCTGGGTCAATTCACCCCTCCTTAGGCAACCTAGTGCCCGCCCGCCCCTGCTTCTCTCGCCCCTCCCCGGGTCCCAGGAAGTCACCATATTGATGCCCAACTTATTGCGACCACTCGATCGGAATAGTGCCCTACAGCCCAGAACTCCTGGGCTCAAGCGATGCTCCTGCCCGTCTCCCAAGTAGCCGAACTACAGGCGCATGCTACCGCACCCTGCTCGTGTAACTTCATATAAGCTAATAACAAATATTATTTTATAATAAAAGTATCTTATGATATAGAAACTATATGATGAAAAAGTTTGCATTATCCATATGTATGTGTGTATATACTTATGTATATTGTATTTATTTTTATTTTGGTGGACATTATTAATGGGAAAGAAAAATAAATATCACCTATTTGTTAAAAAAAGGTCCAAAATTCACTTGAAAAAATGTAATTGCGGAACTCCTGGTTTATTACCGTGGGACAAAACAAAACATACTAGATCACATTTGTTTTAATGACATGGGGATATGGGAAAGAAAAGTCCTACTCAAAAATTTACTCTTTCCCAGGCAATTGGTGTCAGCAAACAATAATCAAATTTCATACAAAACTCTATTTTCAGTTCACTTTTATAACTCTCTAGTGTTGTTCTGCCTTTCAGTAATAGGTAATTGGAAAAGGCAATATGCATTATACAAATGTTTTCCCTTGGATTTCTGAAAAGGTGACTTTTTCAAAAAGTAAAAGCCAAAGCATTTCTAAGTCAGAAAAATCTCATATAATTAAAGCCTCCAGTTGCATGCATTTTTAATACCACAGACAACATAATAATTGACATATGTGATTCTGGATCATACTTCAGATTTTAAATTATTTTAGTCTGCTGAAATGTGTTTAAGTGCACTAACCAGATATACTTTCAGTAATTCGGCTTTTAATGACTATCCTTCACTTCAGAGCTACTTTTGATGTTAAAATAGTCTAAGAAATAATGTAATTTCCCCACATGCTGGTTGGGTTACAGTCAGATGTTTCTTAAATATTTCATGTAAGAACTCTTCCTGACCCCTACCACTGTGAAAATGTGAGGAAATTTTCCTTACAATAATTTTATATGTTGTAGTTCACTAAATTAACTGAAATGATCAGGACCTCAACTGAAATTGATTGCTGAACCAAAAATAAGATCAAAGCAATAAATCAAAAGGAGATAGCAGATATAAAAATACAAATTAGAAGAATAAGTTCAGAATAATTAATATTTGCAAAATTGCACTGCAAAAGACCTTAGAAGATATAAAGCTCACAGCACATTAAAATCTAAAAATTTAAATACACCTCTGAACCCAGAAATGACTACTAATTCCTACTTATTTGCTATAAAGCCAATAGGCATGATACCATAGAGCTTTATTAACAATTACGCTAATTTCAACATTTCTTTCCTCTAGTGCCCTAAACTTCTCGATACCAGACTGTTCAGACATATAAGAGCATTCAAAAGATTTCTAGTCACTTTTTGTATATATTAGCCAAGGTTATAGTTTCTATACTCTTCTCCTTAAACTGTTTAGACAAAATATAAATATGTATACAGGAAAATCATAGAGAATGTTTTTTACCCTTTTCCAGTTTGCACTGAGATAACTTGTGGGTTATAGTCCTAACCTGTCCCCCAAAGTCTGCTGCAAAATATTTCACTTTTGGTATTATTTTCACATCACTCTAGTATTTCAATAGTCTTTGGAAATAAATTATGTAATTCTATTTATAGCATTCTGGTTTTAGTAGTTTGATCACTGAAAATGTCAAATCCTAGAAAACGCAGCATTCCTACATGAGCTTCACTTTTTTTTCTATCGGGAAAAGGGTTAATAAATTAAGTTCAAGAAGTGTTCATTAAGCTCCCAGTATCATGGAACTAGCAAATTGTTTTGGGTATATAAGGAGATAAAATGAAGATATTTCTTGTCCTCAAGAAGTTTCAATCTACCTTAGAATGTAATGAAATAAGGACATGACTAGATACACTATGTGAAGAATAAGATGAACATAGTAAAAGAGTAAATATTAGTATGTAGAATTTAAAGAGACTGGATTTCATTTAGTTGAGACAATAAGAAAACATTTCATGGTAGCGGCTCATCTGATAGATCTTAAGGTATTGGAGAAAGAGGATGAGTATTAATAAAGCATGGACTCACCAAATGTGTGGCATAACGATCAATCATCAAGCAGTCAGCTTGACCACCACATAGCTGATGTTTATAGTGACAGCAGCAGTTAGGACTGAAGAGGTAGTTTTTGGAGGTTTTGTTGTGTACCATGATTGGCACACTTCGGAGCCCATAGTTCCTTTGACTAAATCATGCCACCACTTCATGGTAGTGTATGCAGAAGCCAGATAGACTAGGAGAAATAATGATGAAGAAGTGAGAGCAATAAGCTCTTAAAAATATATACATGATATGAAGATAATGTTATGGAGAGGGGAAAAAAAAATGGGACTCAAATTGACATTTCTCCAAAGATAATATGCAGATGACCAATGCAAACATGAGAATATGTTTACATCACTAGTCATTAGGGAAATGCGAATGACAATAAGGTACTTCACACCCATTATAGTGGCTGGTTATTATTGATGAAAGAAAAAAATATGTGTTTGAAAGGTTGTGGTGAAATTAGAACCGATATGCCTCAATAGTGGGACTGTAAAAAATGACAGCAGCAATTGTGAAAAAGAGTATGATAATTCCTCAAAAATGTAAACATAGAAATACCATCTGATGCAGCAATTAATATTAAATTTTAATTAAAATTAAAATTATCATTTTCATTCATACATGTAAGAAATGAGGCTAAAATACATTAAAGAAAAGGTCCAAGTTTGCAGTTAGTTTGACAACATGGTGGTTAAGAATTCAAGTTCAGTTTTTGCAACTAACAACATGAATGGAATATGAATGACATCTGAGAAAGTAGGGAAGAAACCAGAGAAAAGTAACCACACAGGGATTAAGGAACCTCTAACAGGAGTTGAGATGCAGAAAAATGAGAGTATGAGCTAATAGTGAGTAATTGTAAATAAATGTAAGAGTCAGAAAATTTAAAAAAAAATAAGTTAAAAGAGTGTTACCAATCAATATAATAGTGGTTAGAAAAAAGATACGAAAGATGTAAAAATTATTAGGATTAAAATTCTGAGATATGAAGTGAATGATTATCAATGTTAATAGAAAAGTTTAGGGTAAAAAGGGAAATCATTAGATATTTGGATGATTAAGACCCCTTAACAGGATGGTAGCCTTCATATAATAGGGAATTTATATATATATTTGTATTCCCACATAAAATTTTGCTTAGTTTTGAAAAATACTTGATGCAATAATTTGAATTAAATTTGTTTTAGTTGGTCATTAAATATTGATATTATAAGATGAATATTGGCATACGGAAATTTCATTAGGTTACTTTCTTGGGATGAAAGTTGGAGGAGTCACACCTGCTAACTTCAAAAGTTATTGCAAAGCTACAGTAGTCAAGAGTGTGACAGACAAATGAAATAGAATAAAAAGCCCAGAAATACTCTTGAATGTATAGTAAAATGACTTTCAACAAGAGTGCCAACACAATTCATTTGGGGAAAGAACAGATTTTTTTTTTTTTCAATAAATTGAGCAGAGAGGACTGGATATCCAAAAGCAAAAGAATGAAGTTGGACCCTTATAACATATACAAACATTAACTCAAAATGAATTAAAGACCTAAATGTAAAAACTAAAGCCATTAAAACTCATAGGAAAAAAGGGAAGTTTTATAAAATTTATTTTGGCAATGATATAATAGATATGACACCAAAAGCATAGGTAACAAAAGAAAATATAGGCAAATTGAACCATATCAAAATTTTTAATGTTTGTGCATTAAAGAACACTGTCAAGATAGTGAAAGGGTAACCCACATAGGAGAAAATATTTGTAAATTATGTATTTGATAAGAGATTTATATCCAGAATGTACAAACTGCTCCAACTCAAAAGCAACAAGCAACTAAATTTAAAAATGGGACTCAAATTGACATTTCTCCAAAGATAATATGCAGATGACCAATGCAAACATGAGAATATGTTTACATCACTAGTCATTAGGGAAATGCGAATGACAATAAGGTACTTCACACCCATTATAGTGGCTGGTTATTATTGATGAAAGAAAAAAATATGTGTTTGAAAGGTTGTGGTGAAATTAGAACCGATATGCCTCAGTAGTGGGACTGTAAAAAATGACAGCAGCCATTGTGAAAAAGAGTATGATAATTCCTCAAAAATGTAAACATAGAAATACCATCTGATGCAGCAATTTCACTTCTAGCTATATACCCCAAAGAACTAAAAGGACAAAGGTATTTGTACAACAATGTTCAAAGCCACATTATTCACGATAACTGAAAGGTGGAACCAACGCAAGTGTCCGTCAACAACTGTATGTTTAAATGAAATTTTGCATATACATACAATAGAATATTAGTTAGTACTAAAAAGGGAGGAAACTCTCACTTATACTGCAAAGTGGATAAACCTTGAAAACTTTATGCTAAATGAAATAACCCAACATAAAAGGCAAATACTGTATGATTCTATATATATAAAGTACTTAGCCAAGTTTATAGAGGGAGAAAACAGACTCATGTTTAACAGGGACTGGGTTAGAGGGGGATGGATAGGTACTGTTTAATGGGTACAGAGTTTCAGTTTGGGATGATGTAAAAGTTCTGGGGATGGAATGTGGCGCTGTTTGCATAATATGAATGCTATTGAACTGTGTGTATAAAAATGGTTAAAATGGAAATTTTGTTATGTATACTTTCCTATAATAAAATAAGGATTGAAAAACAAAGTCTATAGGGGAGTAAAAGAAGTAGGATTGGCAGAAGAGGTGTTGAACTACAACAATGGTCAATTCCACAGGGATCTCTGGACCTAGGACATCCCTTTAGAATTGACTTGTCTTGAGAACAAAGACAGGAACATTTACCTCACTCAGATCCAGCAGACTTTAGATAGAGGCTGTTACTAAGGAGGTGGAATATACCTGGATGAGGCTACTCTACTTTTCAAAGATTCCATGAGAGGGACTTAGAGTAATCAGCGACCAGCACTCCCAGCAGCTAGAGGTTGAGTGCCTCAGTCCTTAAGGGGAGATCTGGGCAACAAACCACACTCCTCCTTACAGTCCACACTTCCGGACCCATTTTTAACCCTTTACCATAAGAGAAGCATTGCTCCTTCACATACTGTTGGCTTTCTCTTCCACTCTAAGAGTCATCCTGGATTCATGGTTGTTTGTACCTCCTGTATAATAGGTGAGTGCTTCCATACCAATAAACTTTATTATATCTTTTATATCCTTTTTTATATCTCACTCATCTTGGCCCAGTACACTCAGAATTCAGTTATTTACTTTCGTATTCCCTCAGCATCTCTTGTTACATGTTAGATAAATCCTGCAACTCCTACAGTTCTAAAATGTATTATTATTTCCTAACATGAATTAATAACACTTGTAATACTTCTGATGGCTTTTGTAATTTTTACCTATTTCTTAGTTCTCTTTCTAAAAACACTTCTGATCACTCAATTAACCTCCAATAGTCATTGAAAAATGGCATACTCTGTGGGACAAGAAAACGGAAATATTTTTTATAGTTTTATTAGGTGTTTTACACTACATATATTGCCCTGATAGCTTTAGGCAAATTTTATATCAGTTTTATAGAGGAGCAAGCTGAGACTCAGAGAAGATGATTGACTTAAAAAAAATAGCTATTAAGTAGTAGAGGAATAATTTGGCTACAAAATCTTCATCAAATACTTCCTTATTAGTAATGTTAATGAAAGCTATCACTTACTAAGCAGCCACTATATGGCACACATTATCTAAGTCACTGATTTTAAATAGAACACAACCACCCTATAGAAAATAAGAACTAATATTATGTGAAAGGTAATATTATTCCTATGTTACAGGTAAGAAACAAACTTCAAACTTTATGGAAGTTCCATACTCAGCATAAATCTCTTTTAGTGATCTCATTTTGATAGATAGATGAATGATACGTAAATAGGTAAGTAGATAGATAGATGATGGATAGATAGATAGATAGATAGATAGATAGATAGATAGATAGATAAATAGAGATATATCAAGTATATGTGTGTATGTATATACATGCATATGCATGGAATCATTCAGGTATAAAATATTTCTTTTTAGAAATATTGGAAGTATTCAATTTAAAAAAAAAGTCACAATAGAATAATGAGCTGGCAAATTTAAATGGTTTATTCTTCACCACAAAATAGTTGAAACATCTATTTTATATGAAATATAAATAAAATGATGTTTCTTGTTAAGAATTAGGGTATTCTACTCAAGGAGAAAAAAAAAAGATATCCTTTGCAATGTATACTAAATATACTAAATGCATTATTTTTCTTAAAATGCCCCTAAAGTTGTATCATGGATGAATGGAATTTTAGTACTATTTTAACAAGGCTTGAATGATTTAAATTGGTAAGCCCAAATCACTATATTATAGCAAGTACAAAAACATTTAATTATCTGTAGTTAATAATACAATCTAATGGATTAAGCTATTATACTCAGGGTTCCCAGAGGTAGAGGGAGAACTAAACTGGTCAATGAGCTTCAGAATTAATATCCAGTACGAGGACAATGTGTGTGGATCATCTGTGAGTATGTCTGAAATGTAATATATGCAATCCCCAATGTTGTATTAATCTGCAAATGGTAAAACAGAAATCTGGACAATCACCAAAACTGAAACAAAATCTGAGCAAATTATTTAAAGAACATTAGGTATGCCAGTACAGTATCTCAGATAACTAAACATAGAGAAGTTCAGTGTGTGATACCAATTCATTTGATTTGACAAGTTTGAAGTGATGAATTGGGCCTAATGTGGAGCACATTCTACATTTACTCAGTTTAGAAATATGTAAAATAGAGATGCTATTACCTATAACATATTCAACTGCAAAATGGGTTAATTTTGTGCAATTCTTTCTAAAATGAACTCAATAATGTTTACCTGTAGAATCATGCTTTATTAAGTCTGCAAATATTTATTGGAAGATAACAGGTGGTGACTGCCATAAATTTAGTCCTTTTCAATCTTGTGCATAAAAGGAAATGCTAGAAGTAAAACTGCAATAGAGCAGCAAAATTACTGAGGTTTTTCAATACTTTGAAATTGCTTTTAGAGTAACAGTTTCTCCTCTGAATAATTACACCTCAATTGTTTTAATGATAAAGAGAATAAGTGCAACAAGAGGTCTAAACAGAATATTTGACACTATAGAACTGATAATAGGATTGCAGGATTTTTAGAAATGAAATCCTCTATTAAGTGACCTGTTAATATTTTGTTTTTGTTTTAATAGTATGACTTTGTTCAACTGTATTGTAGAAATGAAATCAGTCAGAAAAGAAAGCATTCAAATAGAATGCATTCATCCCTTCCATTAAAGAATGAAGTTGAATATTACCAATGGTAAAAAGTAATCCAAGTTCAAATAATCTATATTAAATAAGACCTTATTCACATTTCTGTTTTTAAACTGCAAATATGAACCTCTTCCAAAGCTTGGTTTTTTTCTTTACTGCCGCCCCTCCAAAAAAAAAAAAAAAAAAAAATCAGTCAAAATGATATTAAAAACCAGGCTAATGTTCTTGTCGCATTACAAATATAAATGTTTTTAGTTTCTAATTATATCAATAATGGAAAATTAAAGTGAATTATATTGCAATAGAAAATTGATCTGTGTAGTTGGTTCTATAACAAAAAATAATTGTAAATGTGGCTAAAGTTCCTGACAAGAAAGGAAGGGCATTTATAGAAAACCTTGAGCAAAAGTAGGGCAGGCAACCGCTTGTTCATGCTGAATTTGTAGAGACCCACGAAGCAACAGACAAGCTATTATAACTTTATTGTTTCAGGATATAAGCCTATTACATCCTGCAAATGAAGACACTGACATTTTGCTGTATTGGTTGAAAAGATTAACAGTTCATAAAGAACAGTACCAACTGTGCCAAATTAAATATATTAAAATTTGAAGGCTTTACATTCAATGTGCCCTCCACTGTAAATGCACATATAGTATAGTTTAAAAGGCCTCAGTAGCACCATTAATAACATAGTGGCATGTCAGTTTTGGGGATGCAATATAAGTCTTTGCTATTTTGTAATAAAACATGGCAAGGTGTGTTTTTCTAGACCATTAGTAACTATGCCTACTATTGGTGAAACAGTGAGGTAGATATGTTTAGAAGCCTATTTGTATGTATATTTTTGGTCGCTCATACTTGATATATCATTATAAACTTAGGAAGTAAAACTCAAATACTTAGATAAAAATCCTTAAATAATATATTTTAAAATTGTAATACACAGTTACTATATTTTAATCTATTTTGTGCCCTGATAACTTTTATTCAATCTTTTAAATTCAGTTTCCTTTTAGTTAATTTGTTCTCTTTATTTAAAAGAACTCATCTCCTTTTATATGAATGTATATTCCATGGTATCATATTATTTTATCTGTTTTCATTTCATTCTCTTTATAAACTATTGATATTTATACCAAACCCACAGATTTATAATAAGGATTAAACAAATAAAGTATTTTAAAGCATTTATCACAATGTCTAACAATAGGGGGATTACAAAACATGTTAAATAATAATGCTAATGATACAATAATTATATGTATCTCACATTTGTATTGCACACTCATCTGGTATTCAGAAAAATTTCCTCAGAAAATTGGAGACATACTCTAGGTTCTAGAAAATTTACACTGACTTGCCCACCCCATTATTGTGCCCTAGTAACGACAGGTCATTCTAGCTGACATCACTGTTTTCTCTCCAGATTGTGTGAGCGTGGATATTTCCACTGGTTTCCAAGAATCATGCTTCATTTTTAAATACAAGAATGCATTTAGCCCAGTGTTTATACTTGCATAGACAATTCAAAGTCACATTTGTATATTTATTCAACATGACAACTTATTTTAGTAAAACTTCATAGCTTGTATTTTCAAAGTTGTGATGTTAAGAGCTTGAAAATTGGCTATTCACAAACATTAGGAAGTAACTTAACTGACCCAAAACTTCTTGCAACTGCTAATTATAACAAGATTAAAAGAATGTGAAAGAGAAGAAAAAAAATTGTGGATATTATTTAGAAGAAACATTGCTGTCATCTTCCCATGCTGGCAACAGGTAAGTTCCTAAACTTCCCACAGAAGGTGATGACTCAAGCTACACTTTCTTGGTTCTTATGCTTTTTATTCATGATTAGTATAAATGTCCCTGAAAAATATAAAACAAGAATTGTTTAATCAAAACGCTACCTTCTTTTTCTCTTTGTTTAAAGGGGCAGGGGAGAAAGACAATCTAAAAATATAAAAAAGTTAAGTCCTAGTATTCAACCTTTGGGTTTTAAGGACAGGTATTAGAGCTTTTATTTGGTGGTTGAAAATTTGCCTCTGCTTGATAATCTCAATATATGCAGATAGATGGCAGGTAGGCAGGCAAGCTGGCAGGCGGGCAGGCAGGTGGGTGGGCAGACAAACAAACGAACCAACAGACAGGCAGAGAATCTTAAAGGATTAATTGTTTAAGGGTTTTGAGTCATATTTTTAAAGAATAGTATGCATTTTAAGAACAAAATCGAAGGCTAAATGTAGCTAAGATGCTAAGAAAGGTATATTATAAAAGTTAGATGTTAGGATTAAAAGGATAATATACTGGCAAACAAAAGAGATTTATGGTTCTGAAGTGACTGATGACAACAGATTGATACTGAGATTTGGTATCCTTCATATATGTCTTCAACTATTCTTACAATAAACACATACGGAGTGTTCATTCACTCTATGTTGGCCACTCTCATAGGTTCAATAGAAAAAGCAGAAAAAAAATAAGAGTAAGGCACTGACATTGCAAAGTTCTCAGTGTATGGAATAAGTAGAAAACTAAAACAAGTTTTTTGTTTCCCATCTAGTTCACAGTACTTTAAAAATTCTTCTCAATGATCATTATTTCATTTTAAAATATTACTAAAATACATTTGAAGAATTTCAAAGGGCTACATTGTAAATTTAGAAAATTAATATAAAAAAGCCAGATTATGGTTGGCAACTTCTTCTTCAAAAGACTTTTGAAAAGTCTTTCTTTACTATAGGCCATTATTTTAGAAATAATCTGTTTCACGTCAATGTATGATTACAAAGCACTAAAATGATTGAAAACTGAAGAAATTCTCTATATTGGTAAACATTTAAATATATTTTCTCAAAAAAAAATTTAGCATTTTTAAAATAACATTTTTAAGCTTGATACTTAATGTTTACCTCCCTTATTACATAAAGCAAGTTACTAATATCTTAAATATTTTTAAAAGAATTGTTATTTAACTGAAATTTTTGTATGAAATGTATTTTAACATTATTTTTGAAAAAAACTGTATAACTGAATCACATCGATAGATTTTGCTGTAAAAAACAAAAATAACTTCTCTTTCTAATATGTAATATGGTACTAGGTCTTTTATGACTTTTATTTTTTTTGTATTTCTGACCAAGGCAATCATAAATGAATAACATAAAGAAAAATAAAATATACATGACTTTTAATGTGCATTAATTATAATTTACTTTCTGAATCATTTAACAATATATTTATAAATATTAATTTGTATTTACAGATTTATAAATATGTATTTCTAAATATTAATTTTAAATTAAATAGTATTTTTACACATATTATGGTACCCTTTTTGACAAATGTGAATTTCTCTTTACAGATGTACTGTGAGGAGAGGTAAGAACTATATCATCTCCAATTGGCTTAATAACTCATATTTTCATGTAATTGAAGCAATTTGTTTGTAGGAGGTGCTATATTAGTAAGGCCAATACCCATGACAGATAGAGCCAGGAAGTCTGTACAGAGAAGATGAGACCTGGATGATTCATCAATGAGATCATTTTAGTGATGAAGTATAACCTAACTATAAATGATTTTATTTCAGGACAAACAAAATATGAGGCACATTATGTAACTATGTATAAATTATTTTATGTTAAAAAATTGGAAGGGAGTATAGAACAAAATAGAAATTATTAATTTGTGATTTGAAAATTAAACTTGAGTAGTAAATTTGAATAAATTCTATTACTAAATAATAAACCAGTAGTTCCTGTGTTAAATCTTAATTTCACTCTTGCTTTCCTTATTGAAAATCATAGTTATGTATTACTATATCAGTTTAGTCATTCCAAATATATCAAGCAACAATCTGGAGAGCAATATCTGTTATACCTTTTTATTCATTAACCTATTATGCTTTAAGCACAAAACTTGAATACAACTCATTCTACCACTTAGCAGGTCCATTGCCTAAAGCTCATACAAAGGAGCTAGGAAAAAAATGTTCTAACAATCTTCAAAAATATTATTAAAATTATCAAATTTATTTTTAGTAAGTTAACTATAATTTTTTATGTTTTACAATTTAGAAAATCTTTCATTGGATATCAATGATCTTAAAATATAGCTCAAAACCCAGGTCAAATAAAATTTTAAAATACTCCTTTGAGAATTACTCTTGGGAAAACCAGAGTCATTCTTTTCTTAAAGTGGAAGAGATCACCTATACCAACATTCACGTCCTTGGTGGGAGTTGCCCATGAGGCTCCACAATAAACGGGTCTCTCAAGAAGCCAAAGTGGTTTTGGAGCCGTAAGACCTCATTGCCATCAGATGAAGCAAGACAACTTCTCTGCAAGAAAGAACTATGACCAAATTAAATCCCTGATTTAAGAGCAAGTAGGATTTTTATTCTGCAAAGCAATTATTCAAGACCGAAGGAAAAATAAATGCACTTTCATGAAAAAAAAAACTTTTTTTTTACCACTGCAAACACTATATTACTATAAATGAGCATAAAAAGACATAACTTCAAAGGAAAAAAAAATATTTCAACAAGAGGCTGAGATGCAAGAAGGAAAGGTTAACTAAGAAGTTAGTAAAAATACAGATCAATCTAAAATATCTTTTCTAATCATCATCATAATAATAATTACATTATCTAGAATTAAGAAAAAAGCACTACTAAATGGCAGTTCACAATATCACAAAAACTGTAGAACTGAGTGTAGACCCTGAGCACTTGATGCAAAACAGGCTGCAGAATTAAATTCAAGTAAAAAGTAAAAAAAGTAAAAAAGTATATACCATGATATATATATATATACACACACACACACACACACACACACACACACACACACATACATACATATGTACATATATATAAAATGCAAAAAAATATTTCTATTTTAAAAACAAATATAATTTTTCTTGAAGACACACTAAACTATCTCAGACATATTTTCTCCATATTCTATTCTCAAGAGTGAACTGAGAAGTACAGATTTTTTTTTCTGGTTCAGTTGTTGCAGTTACTTAATCTCACTTAGCACCCTTTCTGCAGTCCTCATACTCTTCCTACAAAATTGGAGGTGGATGTTTTTTCATGCTCTTTTCTACCTTTATGAATCACTTTTCTCTGTAAACAAGATTATAGGTCTTACAAACAGTGTTATGTTCTAGCTAGTGCAGCCCTTTCAGTAAAATCTTATTTTTATCTTCCAGATCAGCAGGGTAAATGTGAATAATATAAGCTGTGTATGCTAGATAGCTTAGCCTTGCCAAAATATTTCTGTTCAAGATAGCTTAGATTTTTTTTATCACCAGTTACTTAATATTCTATACCAAAATTAGAAATTGGACAATTAAAATCATTTAACAATAAAAAATATATATACGCACACCCACATCAACTCATTGGAAATCACATAACGATCCTTCCTTTGTTTTATCTGTAGTATGATATTGAAATCATAGATTCTTGTCCTTCTCAATGTTTAATTTGAAGCATGACATTGTCATTTTGAGGACACAAACATAATTTAAGATGTAAATCTCTCTAACAGTAACAGAATTACTTGTATATTTTTTACATTTTTTTTTTATATTAAGGACTCAAGAGTAAAATGGTATCCATATGGCTTCACTTATTATTTCACCAAATATGAAATTTTGGGTCATGAGCAAATTATAACTTAAATTCTTCTGGTAATCATGCCTGATCACTTAGAGGTTTTGACTCAGGCTCCAAACGACAATAAATGTCAGTTAACCAAGTTAAACTTACAAAGATGCAGATTTTCAAAGTGGCTAGACATATCAGTAACTTAGAATGAAGATCCAGAGAGATTCTTTTGAAGAGAATTACTGGTGTGCTGAGTTCAAATACTTCTTGCCAAATTTGGACAGTTGGGGAGCCTAGGGAGAGAAGTGGCTGGAAAGAATCACCCTTGCCTTGATTTACATTTCAGTAAGTGTTTCCTTGACTTGATTTGCGTCTTATTGTGAGTTTCCTATAAATCAAATATTCTGTTACTTGAGAGGAGAGAGAAGCAGCCTGAAGTCAATTTGACTCCTGCTTAAGAGTATTATCTGTTTATATAATGAGACCCAAGCAAAGAGTTTTTTCATGGAGGGGGACCCTAAAAACCAGGGTCTTACAGGGAGTAATACTCAGATGAAGGAAACCCATAATCCATGTCAGAGCAGACTCCAAGGAAAGGATCCCCCAAAGACATCATGAAAGCTTTGATTAAACTAGTAACTAACAAAAACTTAAAAGTGGGCTGTAACAATCTGCCAGATCTAGAGAATATAAAATCATCTTAGAGCAGTACCAGTCAAATATAAACTTTGTATGACTACCCATATTACAAACTCAGAAGGCTTTGGGAAAAAAAAAAAAAAATGAATGGAAAAGAAAAAAGGAGCTGATTGTTCCTATTCCTAGGCAGCAGGCAATCTGCCTCAAGTCAATCCTATGTATCATAATGGAGATTTAAATCAAATTCAGAGTTGCTGATCTCAAACTGCATTTTGTGATTTAAAGTTACCACAGGAATCCCTAGAAATAAACGTAAGAGTCATGGGATCCAACAAAATTTTGGTTTAGTGACAAAAGAATATCTTCTCTCATTTAATAATGTTAAAGGGCTCTAGAAACAAATTATAAGCATGTATATGAAAAAAGTCTCACAAGTCATCTCTGCTCTATATCTGAGTGCCATTTGTATGAATGACTCATCATTTCTTCTACTCAAAGAAAGATAGGAAGTATTTGAAACATTAGATCAGTTTGGCCTATAAAGACAGAAATTAAAATGGGAAAGAAAACACTTATAGATTTTTTTTTCTTTTTTCATGCTGTCCTTCTCAGTTTTACCATCTGGCAGTTTTCCTATGACAATTACTGTAGAAACAAGTAGCTCTTATCCCAGCAGTGATTGAAACACACAATAGACATTTAGAAGAAAGAAAATCTCCAATCACATGCAACACAGATGTCAGAATGTAAAATCGTTGGATACAGTTTTTTTTTTCTTCAAAGTTTTACAAGTCAAGCAACATATTTTGATCACCCTCTACTTTAAAGTTTAATGATTAGTCTAAAACAAGGTCTCTGTACCTCAGCACTATTGATATTTTGGGCCATATAATGCTTTGTTGTGTGGGGCTGTGTGCATTATAGAATGTTTACCAGCATCCCTGGCCTTACCCACCAGATTCTAGAACCACTTCCCAGATGAACAACTGAAAGTATCTGGACATTGTCAAATATCCTCCAGACAGTAAAACTGTCTTTCTCCACCACCACCATGAGAAACACTGGTGTAAAAATCAGCTTGCATTAAAAAATTTTGGTTTGCAATCAAATTCTAACATACTTTATTTTTACATAGCATTTTTAAAAGTTCATGGTAATTCAATCCAAAATATCTCTTGGTAAATTCCAGTTGGAAGGAAAGATAGAGACATGTTGAAATTTAGGAGATTTTATTTTACTGTCTTCCAGGACTTCTCAAAGACAGATGTCTTCATGGTACTATAAAAATGTGTCAAGAAATTGAGAAAACACAGAATTGCTTTCATAAAGACATGTTTCATTGGAAATTTAATAAGATTATATCTCAGCTCTAAGACCCTAATGTCATCCAAAGAGTAGGAAAGGTTTGCTAATCCTAGCACAAATTTTTCAGGGTCGAGCACCTACTATCAACCTAGATTGTTTGTACATCACCAACATAGTCTTCCTGCTGCAATGTATTTTATTTTTCATATGCAGCTATAACAAAATAATCTCTTATGATAATCTGTTATTTTATTTCTTTATGAAAAATGTTTAGGTTATAAAATTTTGAAGATCCCAATCATGACACAAAAATAAATTGTCAAACTAGATAAACATAGTCCTAATTTTCATGACCTTTTAACAATATTCAAATCATATATATTTTGTGATATGCTAAGTATCAATAAACATTTTTTTACCTTTAAAAAATAATAATTTGGCATGTAGATTTACTTAAGTCTTTTGAAATGCAAGTGGCATTATTAGGGTCCTTAACAATTAGGCACCTGTTCTTGAGGACTTTGTTTCTGTTATCCTAGTAAAGATTAAACTATAAATTAGAAGGAAATCAGTTAAAAAGAAATAAAAAGAGTATAGGTATAATAATATATCATGATACCAATCCATTTTTAATCAAGAGAGATAGCCACTATTACATTTCATAGATTATTTTTAATAGAAGAGAAATAGCTCAAAATATTTAACGAGAAATATTTTAAAGGATCTGTTTCATTGGACAAAATGATTATTTTAAACTAGGGAGGAACATGCAATATAATTATCTTATTTAAATGCATATTTTCATCTTCAAATCCTATTTTCTTCCAATAATATCAAGTTAAATTAAATGTCAGGCCATCAAATAGTCACACTGTAGTCAGTATGTGTACTGTATACTTCTCCATCCTTAACAACTAATATGAGTGTGAATACAAGTTTGAAATTATGTGTTTTTGCACAGTATATGCAAATACAATGATATACAAACAAAAGGCAATGCATTAAGTGATATTGTAAATTAATATCTTTTGAAAATTTGATGTATGGCCTTCCATTAGCTATTAAGTTATTAATGTGATCACATATACGACTTTATGTAAAATTAAAGAATGATTGAACTCCCAAATCTCAGCTCCTATAGGTTAGAAAACAGATCTTCTGAGATAAAATGACATTAAATTGATCTTACTGAAAGTCAATGCTTTAGCCAAGACTAGAAAGAATCCAGAACCACTTGCTCCCGCTGAGTGATTTTCCTATAATCACACAGTGTGCTTCATACGATGCTTCAATGGAGAAAAAACAGCTATTTTATTTCAACTAAAAACTTGATAAAGCATGACAATATGTACAAAAGTAAAGAGTAAATTTAAGGACATTAAAATGTTGAAGGATTTATTTCTATGTGATAATGTTTCTCAGCACACTTCACTATGTCCTATATTTTGAATTCCTGGTAGAACTCTAGTTCCTATGCATCTCTCCTAAATATCTCACATTTAAAACAAATAAATACCCAATAAATATAAACAAGTAAAAATAAGCCATATTTTTAGATTTTTTTGTTTGGTTTTGTGGCGGCATAATTCAATGTACAATGGATCACTGTGGAACTTAATGGAGAAGTCATTTAAACAGTACTACGGCTAATACAGTGGTACAGAGTGAAATAAAAGAAAATAGTTATGTGTGAAATATTGTCATGACAATGCAACAAACAGGCAATGGAATAAGCTAAACTCACTCTCATTAAGCTCATACAAAATTGTGTCACCAGACAAAGGCATTATTATAGATAAAAATTCAGGCTTAAATTAGACAATCACCATTCACCTCAGTGACAAGGCTTAAAGCTTATTTAATAAATTTCCAATGAAATATTTATAGGCAGATACAAATTCTAATTAACCAAGAGTCATTTTACAAAGGGAAACTAATAACAAAGCTTCTAAGCTGAAATGTTTCCATTCAATGCTAGGAACGCAATCACATAGAGCCCATTTTTATTTGGGAGAAAATACAATAGATGTGCAGTAATACTATGACATAATCTTATGAGGAAAATGAGCCATGGTCTTTTTTTAATCAAAATAATTTATGTTATTATTTTAGGCTTAGTGGTACTACATTCAAAAACACTTTCTGTCTTTAAGACAAGCTGTATCAGAAACCAGATGGTTTTAGAGACTAGAAATGAGAAAATATTATATAGCTTTTCTCCATAGTATCCCTGGTTAACTATGGCCAGTTCACATTCAAGAAAATGTGCCCCATCTAATTACAGTGCATATTAATGTGGAATGAGCTGGACAATGTGGAAAAATTTAAACAATGGAGAAAAAAGGTTCTGTTTTAATTTATTCCCTATAAAAGTTGTTCTCTCATCAGTAAAACTTGAACATTCCATAAATAAAACAGAGAGGAGCAAACATTGAGGCTCTGTTAACCAGGCAAATTGTATCTCTCTTCCTGGTATGACTTCCACAGGCACTAAATATTAGGGCATTCTGGTTTTCTTGTTGCTAGAGTCTTAGCATCACTGAGTGACCCTATTGGGCAAGCTATAACATGATTTAATGCTAGTTTTCTCCAATGTTGCTTCCATCAACCAATGGGAATCATTTAAAACACTCATACGCCCCTTGCCCAGAAATTTCTGCCTTCTTGAATTTATTCCACGTTTCTCTGTCTATCCAGCCAGAGAAAGTGATGAAAACAGTAACATTTTTTAAAACCTGTAGTATGTAATATCTCAAGTGGTAATTAGTGAGTGTGATATTCATATACTTTTACTTAAGATTGCCAGGGAAGACCTCTCAGAGGAAGTGATTTTTTTTTTAATTTAATTTTATTAGTTTCAAGTATACAGTACATTGGTTAGATATTTATATAATTTATATAAAACTATAGTTTATAGTTTATACGATTCCCCTAATTATAAAACGATCTCTCTCTGGTTCTCCACTTAGCCAATACATTAATGCTAACTACATTCTCTATGCCGTGTTCCCCACCCCTGTGACCATCTATCAACTACTAATTTGTACTTTTTTAACCCTCTGGACCCCCTTTCCCTTTGTCTATCACCTCATTGTTCAGAGGAAGTGATTTTGATAAGAAGTCTGAATGAAAGGAAGAAGAGAATCATGGGAATATGAGACAAGCAGTCTAGACAGAGAGAAGAGCAAGTCCAGAGGCTTTGTGGCTTTTACTTATTTAATGTATTCAAGGGACAGCAAGTGTAATGAAGAAGTGAAAGGGAGGTACAAGAAAAACTAAAAGAGGTAGCAAGAAAAGGGACATTTGCATCAGCACATCAATAGAGAATCACATGGGCCATTGTGAAGATTTTGGATCATATTCTGCATGTTAAAGAAGCCATTGGAAGATTTGAAGGAGAGGAACTCCATTATATAACTTTTCCATAAAGGAATCTCTACAGGTTCTGGGTAAGAAATACATAACATGGTGTATAAGTGTGAATCAGATCAGTTAGGGAGTGTTAAAAACCATATGAAAGATGATGATGGCTTGTGAGATTGGTAGACACAGAAAGGGCTAGTAAGAATCTTGATATATTTTGAAGACACAAAAAGATCCATTACTGGAGGCCAGAGAATTTGAAAAATCTGTAGAAATTCATTTCTCTGGTAAGTTTCAGAGCTGAAATTGAACGCTATTTCTCTTTGCTCTCAAGTGCATGTTCTTTCCACTACTCAGTGGTTTTCAACCCAGGATGATCATAACACAGAGCAATATTTATAAAACACAGAATTTTAAATCCTGGTGCAGTCTTGCAGAATTAGATTGTCTGGGGAAGGAGATCAGGAAATTATTGTTTCAGATATTCAGCTGGGTTTGCAAACCACCTCTTATACCCATGCAGGGATAAGTATGATGGATGTATATATAAGATACAGCCTTAACACCATAGAAAAATGACTATGTTTGAGAAGCATGCAGAGAATACTCGTGTCATAGAATATTTCACAAAGGAAAAACATAAGCAGGGCCTCGAAGCACAAATTGTAGTTGTTGAATAAAGAATGAATGCAAAGAAAGATTTCAAGTAGATATCATGGAAGGAAAATACTTAAACTCTACATGGGCCATTCTCTCTCTGAGTCTGGAATATAAAGAAGAGAAGAATAGGTATAGGTAAAACACATTTGTTTGTAGAAATCGGTATCAAAGCAAGTTGAAATCCTCTGGCTTCAATTATCTCTGCAAAGTAGAAGATGAACTAGCTGTGGAGGAGGCAGTTTGCTGTGGATATTTGGGCAAGAGGCTTGCCGAGGCCAGAGAATTATCTGAGTCATGACAGAACAGAATGAGAATGTGACCAAGAAAGGAAAGCACTGTGGTGAAATTTCAGAGAAAACATTACAGTATAAAAAGTGTATATTATAGACTCATCTAGCCAGCTGTGTGATTTTGTCTGTTTTACTCATCAGCCTGACATATGAAGGAAGACACAGTAGTGAGAACTGATCCAAGTCTGAGCATTTGTGGGATTCAGAGGTGAAACTTTAGAGGTAAGAATAAATACTTGGTTTAAGATCTATGTGAGCTTAAGCAATTTATTTAACTTTGTGAATCTCAATTTCCTCATTTGCAAAATTGAGATAAATCTTAACTCATTATGCTGTGAAGATTAAATTAGATAAACCAAATTGATTATTGTCTGATAAATGGTAGATAGTCTAGAACTGATAACCATTATTACTATTGTTACTGCTATGACAGTATTCTCTTAAGTGGAATAAAGATAAATTATCAGCATTCAGAAGGGCGAGAATTATGAGGATAGATTTTTGGAATGTTCATGTGCAGAAACCTTGAAATATCAAGAACAATAGCAGGAGGCCTGGTCATTAAATGTGGAAAACTGACACGAAAGAAGCTGACCAATTTTTATGTCTTTCCAAACTGTTGAGACCATTGTGCATCAAAATCCCGCCACCAAACTATGTGTTTGGTATAACTTGTGTCTTTGAGTCATCCATAACTTCCCTTAATTTACTTTTTTTTATGAGTACAGTGATCTATCTTAGTCCTTTTGGCTTTAATTCACAGGGTTAAGGAGAAGACAGGGAAGGTTGCTGAAAGCGTGTTGCTTACTTGTTTTGTTTGTCCCCACACAGCGGCACTTTCTCTTTCCCCACTTCCTGTTTATTCCTTTCTGTACCTCTAATATGATTCCTAGACCCATGCTCCACCGAGACTGCTCCTTGTAAGTCACAGTGACTCTTTGTAGCCAAATCCAAATGATTTTTCAACATTAACCAAGCTAACCACTGGGTATTGAAACCCTGACAACTTGGCCTTGGCGGTGCCGTGCTCTTCTGGTTTTCTGCGTCCTATGCCTACTGCTCTGTTAAATTCAAATATTACAAGTTCAACTAACACTAAATGATTATATAGCAAATAATTTCTACCATTGGACTCCTTAAATGCTTACAAGATATTTGATTTATCCTTACATATCTGGTGATTTCTGTCCCTCTTAATATAGAGAAATATGTAAAACCTAGCTTTTCTCCACTTCTGAGACCTCTGCTCTCTACCATAGACTCACCAATCCAAAGGATATTCACTGCCTCACAGATGCTTTAAAGTTAATATGTTAAAAACAAACAAGCAATAAATGAGCTCTTCTGTCAAATCTACATTTTCCAATTTATCACAATTTATGCTTCCAAGCTTGCTCATTTTTCTAGAACGTACATTTTATTATATATCTATAAATTATATAATTTCCTTTAGATAGCCAGAATATAATACCTTCAAACACAGACATAATCATTTGCTTTAAACTGTTAAATAGCATCTCATTATACATCAGATAAGATCCAAACTCCACACCTGAACCTAAAAGGCTCTCAGTCTGGCCTGGACTGTCTGCCATGAGCCTCTCTCTACATTTGTAACGCTGTAGCCGGTATGACCTCCTTCCAGACACCTGGAGACAAACAAGCTCTTTTCTCCTTTTTAGGGAATGTCTGCACTATTTCTCCCCTACTTGGAACCCATTTCTCTATTCTCTGTACATGGCTGGTTTCTTCTCAGGACTCAAGTCTTATACCAGATGGCTTTCCTTCAGAGAAAACACCCTGTTAATATTTGTCTTCTTCATTACACTCCATCTCTTCACTTTTTTATTTCCTACATAGCGTTTATCACAATTTGAACTCTATATAATTCAGGTTTATTTTTTTGTTACTCTTACACACACAGACACACACACAGACACACACACACACACCTGGAAAGACCAATGAGCCACACAGCACAAATGCCTTGTTATCCACTCATCATTCAGCACATAATTCATAGCTGGCATATGGTAGGCAAACCAAAATAGTTCGAGTTAATGAATACATAAAATACCAGCACTCTTTCCAATCATGGGAAATAGATGTTTTTATGCAAAAGTAAACCTTGATTAAAAATGTTTCATTTTTGTAAATTTTCTTAAACAGCATGCTGCTTTGTTTTTACACTTTACCTTATCTTTAACTTAAATTTTTCATCTTATGATCCAGAGAGAAAAACTGCTTTTCTCAGGGGAGAAAATGTCTTAGATCTGTATAATATTTGATCACATGACATTTATACTAAATTTGTTTTGAGGATAAAGTTTTTCAGTGTAAAAGCCAACTCGAACAGAAAAATTTTATCAAATACTATATATTTACAGTTTAGGAATAAATTCATTTCCAATCTTCAAGCAAATTCAGGATATGCTTAGGTTGGTTTCAGAGAATAATGTTTTTGCAAAACCTATGATGAATACACACATTTTTTCTTTCCAAATGCCAGAAAAATTCATCGTTTTGGTTATAACCTACCCTACCAATTGTGTTTATTTTTTAATAATAGAATTATTTTCCCATATTTAAAAGCTATTTTGTAGCTAATGTGGTACTTTTAGAAAAGGCATCAATACTTCCCTGAAAATGCTTACATATCACAAACTAACATGAACTAGATTATTTTATTTTTGCTTTATATTTCTGTTTTTGTTATTAGAAAGGTTTGAATATATCTTAATAGTTTCATTAAAAATTATATTAGTTCTTATAAATGTAAAATAATGGCTCCAAGTATAGTTTTGTGACCCTCAAAAGTATTTTTAAAAGAGACTTAAAATATTAACTTATTGTAAGTTAACTTTAAGTAAAAATATTTATCCAAAATAACATTATATTCTTGCCACAGTGGGACACTGTTAAGCTGCCAGTCATTGCCCACAGTATAACTAAAATTACATGTGAAAAAAAAAATTTCATATTATAATTTCATGGTTCTTCTTGAACAAAGAAAATCTGATTGATTGCAATCATTTACACAGCCAGAGAAGAGAAGAATATTTTTTAAAAATTTTCAAATATATCATTTTAGGCTTCTATCTATAAAGCTTTGAGAAGTGAACTAAAATGAGAAACCCTACACTCCTTCCTGATTGCATAAAACAGCTGTGAATTCAGATTCCACACTTCATCTTTCATTTTGATGTGCATTCTTTTGATCCCTAGAAAGAAATATATTTATAATTTCCAGAAGAACTGCCTCAGAGGTAAGTGGTATCCAAATATTGTTCTGCAGAGATAAAAAATATACAATGTCAGTGGTATTTGGCTGTGGATTGATGATGCATTGCACAAGTATATAGAGACATTATTCCTATAAAACTTGTAACATTATGGTTTAGGGACTATTTAACCTTTAACACAAATCATTTTTATTTTCCCACTGGAATTTAAAGCACTTTATTCTGTTATATTGTATTTCTTTTTGTTTCCCCATTTTCCCTGCAATAAACCTGCTGAAAATTTTGTCTCTGGCAGGCTGTAAAGAAGAAAAGAATAAGGAACATCATTGCAAGGCAAATAAATTGGGAAAAGATGAACAACCAATTTTCTGAAAAGCAATGTATTTTAATGTAAATGAGCTTCAGTCTATTCCAGCAAAAGATTTTTAAAAATTAAATATAAATTGGTTATATTTTTTCTGATTAGTTCTGCCAGATAAACCTGAGAGTAAACAATAACAAATCAACAATATGAAAAAAATAAACATTGTAGTAGTAGTTTTTATCCTGGTATTTTTCCTATTCAATGTTGTAGAATGTTCTATTAGAATTACTTGAAAGCACATGACTGACAGTGTGAAGAGAAGACAACAACAAACTCTAAGTGATCTTAAAAATAAGAGAAAGAAAGCAGAAGTCCGAAAGAGAATTTCATTTTATAAGTAATCTGACATCACTGACAAATGTTACATCTTTGTGTTGCTCTATCTCGTGAAGCTGGGTGTTCATTTTTTAAGGAGTTCTTTGGATATAATGCACATGATGAGGTCTAACGTCTTTTCTTTCCACCCTGACAGAAAACATTGCAATTGGTACACAGTGCCAGAAAGAAATATAAAGAAGAAAATGTTTTGAGTTCTATTGGGGTAATAAAAATGATTTGTATTAAAGGTTAAATAGTCCCTGAACTATAATGTTACAAGTTTTATGGCAATGATGTCTCTGAATGCTGGGGCAATGTATCATCAGTTCATTGCCAAGAACCATGACATTGTATGTTTCTATTTCTGCAGAACAGTATTTAGATAGTGTTTGCCTCTAAATAGATCCTTCCAGATACAGGAGCAATTGGACATTTTATCTAAAAATGAAATAAGAGATCATGACCTTAAATGGCATAATAGATCATTCAGCATAAAGGTTACCAGTGAAATGTTTATCATGTGACTAAATTTTGTGTTTCTTCCATTTTTAAAGCAGATTAGTTCTTTCTGCAAGAGTGGGGAATAATTTGATTTAATATAAATTACATTTTAAATCATTAACTTTGCCTTTTTATAAAACATCCTTGAGATGTGGGAGTTTTTAAAAGCTTACTAATTAATTATATTTAGGAGGCAGTTTTAAAAAGGAGGCACAGAATTGGCAATTATCTGTTGAAGTCAGATTATACATGAAGTCATTCAAGATGACTCTAAATATTTTAATTAAATAAATGTCATATTCAAATGTGCTCCAAACACTCAGAAACGTCTAAGTAAATATTAAATTAATTCTATATATGGGAAATATTATGTCACAATTCTTCAAATAATTATAAAAAATTTGAATTCATAACCTTTATTTTTGTATGGCGACATATCTCTTCTCAAGTTAGCAAAAGTATTCTGAACTATTAAAAGACAAATTTAGTGGATAATTGATCTTATTTTATTTCAGGAAATTTTCTTGAAAGGCATCATTTATGTACATTTCTCTTAGACTATAAATTTAGTATAGCGTACATTATGTCTGTATCACTTTGATGGAGCATTAAAGATTAAGGATCTGTTTATCTACATATGACAAAACAAAATTAATTTTGATAGTTTCTTTTAGCACCATAAATGTCCATTTCCAGATATCTTTAAATATAAACTAGACATAGATGACCTCTAATATAATCTTCATTTTTTTATAAAAGAGGAGAATGAGATTCAAAAAATTGAAGCGATTCGCCCAAACACATAAGGCAAGGTAATAAATAATGAGTTATGATACTGAAAGATATAATGAGAGATACCACATTTAAAATGTGTGTCTAACATTAATAATTTCATTGTGAATAAATTTTGAATCAACCTTCCTGTAAATATTAAAGGATACCCAAGATTAAAATTTAAAAAAAAAAAAGCATAGATCATTTGTCTCGGATCATTTCGAACTCAATATGAATGTAGGTTTATGCCAGACAATTCCTGACTATTTTTGTTGTTGCAGAAAGATGAAGGCAGAACTCCCGATTACATTTTAGAGCAAGTGCCTTAGAGAAAAGTAAATTTGAAAATGTGCCATTACTCCATGATTTCAGGTGGACATTAACAACTACTACAGGCCAAAAATTCTACGTGACTATATTGTCCAAACTGACTCAATGTCAGACACTGTTCAACCCTAGCTGCATAGCGAGGCCTCTGGCACTTAACCAGCAAGGCCAAAGAATCTCATTAAAATGAAATCCATTTGGTAAACATTCAGCATAGCCAGTGCCAACTGGAAAACAAAAGTCTGCTGATTTTGCCAAATCAATTTTGATGAATATATGAAAAGATGATAAAAAGGCATTTCATCTCTCTCAGAAATATTGTCTCAAAACTATGTTACTTTCCTAGGTTACAGTAAATAAAATTGTTTTTGACATAAACATACTGTAAATTATATGTTCAAAAGAAAGTAAAAAAAATACTGCACATCGTTAGGTTAATTAGTTTTAAAGATTTAGATGCTAACTACCTAACTTATAGCACTTCAATATTGCTTTTTCCTCAGGATTTAAAATAAGGTTAAAATGTCCTAATTAAATAAGTGTAAGCATAGTTAAGGGAACACTTTTTAAATTACCTCCTATCATTAATTGGCACACAAAAAATTCCTGTTAATTCTTCCTGAAACTGTACCTGCTTTAGAAGGACAATGGCAAATTTCAGCATTATTCTTTCTTTCTAAATATACTACATTAACCTTTGCCTTATAATTAGTTTGGCATAAAAGAGGGCTATATAGCATAAACATCGCAGCTTTATTATAACTCCTCCTAAATTCAAAGATACTGTTTTCCAAGCACGAAATTCTCTTTAAATCAACATGCACATGAATGTGTACATCTACATTACTAAAGGTAGAAATAGGCAAGAATTACACATGACAGTCCTCAACTGCCTCAAAAGTGAGGCAGAGGCATGAATATTCTAATAATACACGCCTTTGTCTTTGGACATCTTACTCTAGACATAGTCCGGCATAGATATCTCTAAAGATCTGGTCTCTAACATTTATTAAGATGGCAAAAGTCTGTGAGGAGAAGAATCGGAATTTTTTGGTCAACTTCCTTCTGAGCTCCCTATTCACTACTCCTTTTGTTCCCATGACTATTCTGGGGCTCACTCCCTGGCTGACTTATTCAACAAATGTTATTCAACAAACTCCAAAGTGCAAGTGCTATTTTAGTTATTGAGTATCCGCCAGTGAGCAAAAGAGACCAAGTTCCTGTCCTTGTGGAGAAAGACAAAAATCAAGAGAACAGGTAAATGTACATAAATTGCACATAGTCTTAAGAATGATTTTTCAAAAAGCAAAGTGGGTAAAGGGATTGATGTGGGCTGATATTGATTCTTGAAAGCAATAGGTAAAACTTTCCTTCTCTGAGCATTATATCATGAATCCTTAATTAAAGTATAAATATTTACATTTCTATACTTTCTCTACTCGCACTCTTAATCTCAATAATTGGTCTTAAACTTTATGATAATATAAAGATGAGGGAGAGATGTTTGGAAGAATAAAAAGCCTACCTTATTTGGCTTTAGAGTCCATGAATCACAATATTCCAATTCACTTTAGGTGCATGACAAAGGGACTAGTGCTGCCCTGGTATAAACTTATTTGTGCGTTTTTATCCTAATAAAATATTTATCTTCATTTCGTGTACAGATTATGGTTGGGAGGTCTTTTCACTCTTATGCTTCTGCCAGTAAATTGTAAATGATCCTATCAGTTATCCAATTGGCTTAGGTTAGTAAGGATGCTTTTTTGAAGCTCATGTTGAGATCTGAGGCTGTGTCGATTACTCATGGAAAGAATCCTCTAGAGTGAAATTATCCTCATCTTCACTTCTGAAAGGACTAGACAAAAGTGATTTTTCAGTTGAATAGTGCAGCTGGGCTTTTGGAGAATATTAACACATGAAGTGAGTGGAAGGTTGAACAATTGTTTCTAGCAAAATATTTTAATATTCTATTAAAATATGTAGAATGCTTAAGTTTGTACACATGCAACACCAATAAAAGCTATATATATATAATATATATAATCTAGAACTCATCAAATATATATTTAGATTATAACTGAATTGACTGAATCTTACAGAACTATAATTTTTTCACTTTTACTTTGTGATTCGGCCTTTATCTAAGCCTGTGTTAATCATTTTATAGATATTTTTTGTTGTTGTGTGACAAAAAAAAATACAACTTTATGATTTTTATCAGAATTTTTTTATTTTTTAAATTAAAAGCATAAGAAGTTTTTTACCAGTACATTTCTAATTATTCAAATTTATTTAAAAGTAGAAAGAAAAAATTATATAGGCACAAAAACATGTGAATTCTTATGCTGGGATAAAGTGTAGCTCAACTTTAAAGAGATTTTAAAAACCCAAGATAAAGTGTAGCTCAACTTTAAAAAGGTTTAAAAAATCCAAGTGTAGCTCAACTTTAAAAAGATTTAAAAAACAGAATTCAATCTACATATGGACAGAGTAAATCTGAAAATCTGTGTGTGTGTGTGTGTGTGTGTGTGTGTGTGTGTGTGTGTGTGTGTGTGCACGTACATGCATGGATAGGGCATGTATATGTCTGTGTGTAAGGCAAGTTAATTGGTTGATAACTCCTATTGAAAGTAAAAGAAAGCAATATATGCCAGGGTTGTTTTTAATTAATGAAATAGACCATGAGATTATATAAATATAGTAAACTGGAATGTAAAAAATTAATTAGCTCATTATTTTAGATAAAGTTTCAGGAAAGGATAGGTGTAAAATATCTATAGCAACTTTATCTTGAAGATTTGTAGCATTTTTAACTGAAAGAGACTAGATATTTACCAGGAAAAGAACAGGTAAAAAAGAAGGTGAGCAAGACAAACAGACGATGAATGGTGAATATATTATTTGAAAACAAATTTACTAATTTTTGTTATGTAATTTTTACACATTGCAATTCTCACATATTGGAGGCTTATTACCTGTTGACTTTTGCTCACCCAGCTATTCAAACTGAGAGAAAAACTGATGTTTTATTTTAATTTTCATCTTATTTTTATCCAAACTAAATACAATCGCATCAGTAAAAACTGCAAAAAGTGCTACACCAAACCTATAACTGAATATGAATTTTAGGTTGGTTAAACACCAATTAGATAAAACCTGTAGCCTTAGAGAAGAGTTTCGTTTCTTCACAAGCAAGGTATTAGAAGAGACAAGTGAGATGATGGAAGCAGGAAAAAATCACCTTAACATTGCTTACAATTTACTTCAGGATCATTGATCTTTTTTTTTTTTTTTTAAGAAACTCAAGACTGTTACATCAGAGGGCAGACCCACAGAGTGAAGATTTCTGATAATCGCAGTTTATAATAAATCAAGGGACTAATTTTATGCTGACCCTGAAGGAACCAATATGTCAATCAGACAAATTGGTTTCCTGGAGCATATCCTTTCAACATCCTTTTTATTTTAGCAAGCTTGCAGGAATTCATGTCTTTTCTACTGTGAGCCCTAGAAGAAGCAGTTGTAAATTATATGGATAAAAGTCCTTTCCAGATATACTCACTGATTTCTTATCTACCTAAAATCCAAATGAAATAGCTGTTTATTGATTGATTCATTCACTCATTCATATTACTAATAAAGATTAATCAAACAGTGATTAATGTTTGGTCAATTGCTATGTAATAAAAATGACAAGGTGAATAGGAAAACTCCAAATATCAGGGGTTTGCCTTTTTTTTTTTTTTAACTAAAAAGGCAGGGAAATAGACATATTACTAGAATGCAAAGAGTTAGACTTGGAATATAAATATATACAAAGTGTTATGGAATCACCAATTTGAATGGCTGATTCTGTTATTTTATTTTTGATAGAGTGTTGTGAGTCAGGATCATGGACTTAGATCCATTCTTTCCAATAATTTCTACAACCGAGGCCCAAACTTCCAAAGAAGTGTCAGCAAAATATTTGGAAAGAGGTGGATGAAATGTCTGTAGAAGGGAGGAAGGGAGGGAGGAAGGGATAATGAAGGATATAAAAGGAACAGTCCATTAGGTAAAAGGCTCACAATGTTCTTGTTAAAATAACGATTATTTGCCTGGTATCTACTAGGAATGAAAAATATCTTACTACTGAAGCCTCTTTTGCAGATTTTTGGAAATGATTAGAACACACATTTTACTTTCCAGAAGTTATGAAAGCAAGAAAATGAAAGAGACGAGAAAATTTTACAAGTGAAAAATCTCAGACTAGTTAAAGAAATTATTCATGTGGAAGTCATGAACTAATGGTAGAGAAAAAATAAGGTCATCCACTATTACGTTTAGGTATTCTATGTAGAGAAGTACCCAGTCTTGGTTTGGTAGTACTGATAAAGCAGTGCATTTCTGTACCTAGACAAACATATGGAAGTGCAGAGTTAAATAGTTGTTCAATAACCTTAATGAAGAAAAGCAATTGAGAAAATTTTACATTGTGTTTTTTAATGAATTACATTTATATTCATCCAAAAATCTTTATGGGAGAGATTTCAATAGTATCTTTACACTGGTATCTCTAGATTACACTAAGTGGTCTTTAAATCATATCCCATAGTAGATTAAAAAATGTAATCTAACTTGTATTTTATATCAGTTTAGATCTCAGTCTATGCAATTAATTTTCCCTTTGTCTTCCATATAGAACTGATTTCGATAAATAAATGTTTACTTTTTTGAGGTACTTATTTTTATAGTGATTCATCTCCATTTTAATCTCAAAGTTTTCTAAGCATTATATAATAAAAAAAATATCAAGCAACTATTCAACTTTCCAACCTCTGTAATCCAAGTGCAACTTTTAGCTACACATTTCTACTGTCTTTCCAGCACCTTCTAAACTTAATTTATAGTCTTTTTCAAGGTTTTTTCAGGGAGCTTCAGGGAGCTTAGACAGCTAATCAGTTTTCCTTCTGAGAACGTGACTCAACAGTTTGGGGGATGAACGTGTTAGAAGTATTCAGGTCAGCTTGGTAACTGCCCAGGCCTTAACAATATCATGTACCCAGTGAGGTTTAGAACTTCCATAAAACTTTTAGATTCTTGGGTTTATTTCAGCTGCAATGTTTTTACTTCTTCTCCAAAGATTGTAATAAACTTTTATATTAGAAAAAAAGATGGGAAGTAGACAACCTCTCCCAGAGGTTTCAAAAGTTAGCCTTTTTTAAGAGAATAAACATTTGTCACAAAGTGGTGAGTTTACTAAATGCCATAATGGATAAAATTTAGATGTCTACTATTCCTAGTCATAAAGGATAATACTTAACACTTGATACCCAACTGCAAGATTCGATTAAAATATTTGAATAGAGTAGTGAAAAATGTCTATAA
The DNA here is from genome assembly GCF_014176215.1 of Rousettus aegyptiacus. Classification (NCBI taxonomy): domain Eukaryota; kingdom Metazoa; phylum Chordata; class Mammalia; order Chiroptera; family Pteropodidae; genus Rousettus; species Rousettus aegyptiacus. Next base: position 32,788,611 of record NW_023416286.1, read on the forward strand.
ACTATGTAATTAAATTGCCCTCCTCATTTTTAACTCCTAAAACTTTACAAGGAAATGCATAGCAGCTATATTAATAGACATTTATTATCCAAAAGCCATAGAATTTCAAAACATATAGTAAAGTTCATTTGGATTTTAACTTTTGCTGGTGGTCTCTCAGTAGTTTTATCAGAAAAGGAGAGACTGGTAAACTCTGGAGAAAAATAGCTTTAGACTATACAATAGAAATCTCAATGTTGAAATGCATGTGCGATGTAGGGCATTTTGTACATTGTCTCCTCGTATTGCCAGAATTCATATTGAGTGATTGATATCCCATTATCAAAAAAACAACTGATTAACCCACTTTCTAAATATGTGTCTCTCTAATTGCATATGGTTGATAATCTTAATCATAAAACAATATAAAATTTAGCAACATGGAAATAGAATCCTGGCCTGGAATGTAATTTGGCTTTTTTTTTTTTTTTTGGTTTATTTTTTATTTTTTGTTTTTTCTACATGCAGGGTAAAGGATACTACATCTAATCCAGGGAGAAAAATAAGTGTGCTCTCAAGGGAATGCATTTTATTGATTATAGCAAAGAAAGGGGAGCAAGTTCAATTGGCTCACACTACTTCGTCTTGACATAGATGCAACTTTGCTGAGGAGAAAATGAGTATGAGGTAATACCATCATAAATAATTGCTTAAATCATCTCAGCACTATAGATGCTGAAATTTTGTAAAAGGAGTAAGCCCTGTAAATGTAATAGCATGGTAAAGGCAAGCTCTTAAGGTAATTGAGGATTTTTTTATTAGACAGAAGCTTTATACAATACACGGCTTTAAATCTAAGTTTGGAGTACCCTCCAGTTAATAACTGCGTATCAAAGCGGCTTTTACATTTTTTACTACTAGCTTTAGCTAGTACAAACAGAATTAAAGGGGCTAATGGAACATACACAATTAGAAAGCCTTCCATCCAACATCATATAGTGACACAAGTAGAAGAGGGTGTTTGTTACAGACAGCACAAAAGCTTTTAAATGTATTTCTGGTATAAATATTGAAATCGATATTGATTTGTATATTTAAAAAAGAAAAATACAACAATAGATTTAAAGAAGGCCATTTAGATGTACCAGTATAATTTCCAAGATTTATGCTTGCCCCTTTTGGGAAAGCCTAATATTAAAGATGAAGTGGAAAATGTAATGCCATTTATATGATGCAGTTTGTCTATTTTTCCAAAATCCCTTCTGACCTCAATATTTAAAAGTTTTACTATGATCAAATATAATTCAATATTTCCAAAGATTTCACTTCTTTTTTTAACTTGCAGCTGAACAAAATTAACTAATACTAGATAATAGAAGATGTAATAGATAATAATAGAATGCAGGTACTCTGCTAAGTAATATACATCATTTTGTTTCATTTCTATGAGAAAAATTTTATGGGAAATCATCTCTATTTTATAGTTGAGGTAACCATAGCGTGAAAAGGGTAAGCAATGTGCATGAGCTGCCACTTTCAGTAAATGAGGGGCCAGCCTTTGACTGGGGAGGCAGCATGGAAGGATGCTCACAGCACACACGGCCTTGAAGATAGACCCCCAGAAGGGGTTCATTTTTGCCACTTACCACCTGTATAATTCTGTCAAGTTTTCCTTAGGTTACCTCGTTGTTCCTCAATTTTCTCTTTAGTAAATCAGGGTAACGGCTTCAAAGAATTATTACAAATAGTAAATATGATCATATTAAGACACTACAAAAAAATTGGTAAATATATAAAAGGTCTGATTTTTCAAAACAAGATTTTATTTTATATTCTACAATACTGCTTCTTTATTATCATCCCAGTATGGTTTATTGTTGTTAAATGTATCATCTATTAAGTATGTGTAGAAAGCAATTTAGAAAACTATGCATTGCAAAGAGTTGGTAACTTTTTGGTTAAACAGAACTCATTTGAGAAATAGTCAATATAATTCATATAAATAAAAGGAATATTTTAATCTATAAACCTGACAAACCATCAGCTGAAAAAGTACCTACCAAAGTAAGCCCTTTTAGTTAACAAAAAATAAGATTCTACTTTAGAATTAACTTAAGAAACTGTGTAAGTCTCTATAAAATTATCATGTCATGAGAATGATTTTATAAAATAGGTTATTTTTTTCAAGTAATTCTCATTTAAGTATACTTTTCCCAAATATTGCAAACATTTGTTTCTATAACTCCACTTAAAATAGTTTTCAAAAAGTTGTATCATGAAGTCATATTAATCTGACACATATAATATCTTGTATTTGCAAATAGCACCTCTGCTTAAAAAAATATCCTAGAAGAAACATAAGAATTATTCTAATAAGAACATGCAGAAGTAAAACAAAATTGTTAGATGTATGCAATTTTATTTTTTATCAAAAAAATATTTATTTATCTTTAAAAATGTGATGCCATTAAATTTTTTTTCAGTTGTTTATTTAGTAACGTATTTGGTTGTATTACGTGGTAAATAAGTTCTTCTATATACAACATAATTCAAGAATACAGTATCACTCATGAACATAACTATAATAAAGACAGAAGTATATAAAGACTCATTACAACATAGACAGACTAAAGTATAGGTCTTATTTTAGTTCTCCAATTCTAGCATTAATAAAGGAGAGTTTTAGTAATCTAATTTGGTGTTTTTCAATTTCCTTTGTCCATAGATCTAAATTTTATTAAATGACAAGTATTAGGCAATTCTCTTTTACATTTAATCATAGATTGGCATAGGCAGCAATGCATCCTGTAAATATTTAAGGACATGAAATGAGAATGAACTTCTTACTTAATAGTATTTCTACCAAGTAATAAAAGTATGATATATTTGATAAATATAATGTACCAAGCAGATTACAGATATATTTCATTTGAATCAACTGATGCCTAAAAAGTTGTATATAAATCATGTTTTTTTCAAATCAAACCACAGTTTAAATGAAATTGAAGACTGTGTAGAGAACTCTGCTGTTTTGCTCACCTCCATTATTCCCTCTTGAACTGTGACTGGAACTAACCACGTAAGTGTCCCCTGGAGGACTCACTGGTTTCTCTAGCTGAGAGAAATACCAAAGCTTACAGATAAAGAGAGCAGGGAACTTTGACAAGGTGCCTATATAGGGAGCTGATAACTTGCTGGCTAGATGATAGCTGATTAAGGAGAACAGAGCCTCCTGTGCTCCGGGCTTCCCAGAGGATTTCAGCTGCTTAATGAATCCCATTAGCAGAACAGAGAACAATGAGAAGTTCTAGAAGAATTACTGAGCTAAATAGACTAACAACCTATTCAACGAGAAGCAGCAGAACTCACAGAGAAGGCAGAATCTATTAAAAAAAAAAGTTTTGAAGAGACACAATTGCAACACTACTGCCATAACACAGAGAGACCTAATGAGGAAATGCAAGCTCACTACACACGCATACACACATTTATTTCTGGATCTAAAAGGATAGGATTTATGAATATAATCTTACAAGATATCGGTGGGGGGGACCCCAAAAGAAAAAAGTGCTGCATTACTAAAAGACAACTATCCATGGCATATACACACCTAGGAAACTGGAAAATATTAGAACGGTGTAGTATCTACACACTGCAGAGTAGTTAGGACTACATGTTACAAACACAGTTGTCAAAATATCACTAAATCCTGAGAGTAAAAAAAAGAAACTTTTGAACACTTTCCATCTGTATACTAAATGTAAGAAAAATATTCCAGAAATAATTCTACAGAAACAGCTAAACTGGAACCCATAGTGCAGTATACAGGAAACTGAGAAAACATTAAGGAATAGTAAATCATTAAGCCTTGAGATATGTGTGTACATATAAAGACCAACGCAAAGCTTAGATATTAAATAAGGATTTCTGAAGAAATATACTGCAAGGGAGAAAATCTAATGACAGCAGAGAATTAAAAGTAACAGCCATTTCAGGAAAAACCAGATGCCTAAGTGGGCTTTGAGATTACAAAGTTTAGAATAAAAACATCCTACTCTCACTGGAGGAGATAAAGAGACTAGGTATAATAAAATAGCCAGTATTCAGTCTGGTTATTTTATTATGAAAGACAGAAATAGAATTAGAGAATTTCATAAGATAATAGAGAAATATATGGTGAGTTATATGTACTATAAAATAGAAGTTATTTCTAGTAGACTGAAAGAATTCTTTAGAAATTCCAAATTAAAAAAAAAAGAAAGCCGACTGAACTATACTTATAAAAACAAAGAAAAGAAAAATAAAAGAATAATATACAATAAATATTAAACAAAAATATGGCTCTTGTTATACTAAATGAAATTATCCTATTACAACAAAGAAATGTGCTTGGCAAATTAATTTTTAAAAAATCAAAAACATTATACAATCTTTCCTACAGGACAACACAAGAATAAAACAAATTAAGAGTGGAAATGTTTCTAAAGGCCACGTGTGGGCTACTGGGAAAATTTAGAACACCTGAGAGCTACAGTCACAGGGGAGTTTACATTCAATCACGGGTCATCTTTAGAGACCATAAATCTGCACTCCTGAGAAAAATCAGGGGTAGGGCAGAAAATTAGGGGCTGGGGGGTAAGACAGAAAAATAAAAGAATAAATAGATATATCTGGAACCACGCTGGGAAAATTTTTTTCACAAAAAAAACAAAAAAAAATCAATAAGTGTAAGTAAGACATCTTAAATATGGCTAACAAACTTGATTTATTTTTCCATAATTGACATCCTCTCCTAAATGCATATCTGTGCACGTTAAGACCTACAATTTCATAGTGACATCAGAAGCATGCGGAGTGAGGGATGTCCCCAGATCTCTCCCCTTGAAATAACAGTAAGCTGAACAACTAAAACTCAACAAATAACACTACTCGACCTGTACACAGCACGTCTGAGTGAGTGGTCTGCTCATAAGAGCTTCCAGAAGTTGGAACCACAGGAATCGAGGGAGTAGACTAGAGAAACAAGGAAGCTGCCCCACACAACTGGAGCTTTCTGCAGGAGGATGAAGAGGGGAGAACCTACTGCTGGTTCCAAGAACAGCCGTGCCTGAGGGGTCAGTGGAGTTCTATCCAGCCGAGCCCAGTAATCAGGGCAGAAAGTGGAGTGGGAACTAAGTATAGTGGGGCAACAGGTGTGTCTTAGCAGCTGCAGTTGTGAAGCAGGAGGCTGAGACACAGATTCTAGCAGCAGGCCACACGTACCAACTCAGAGTGTGCCCTCTCTCCTCCTCATATCTTTCCAAACCTAGCACTGCGGAGCCCCAGGGGAATTTGCGCAACTGGTACTGAAACAAAAACCACTGTTAGTACCACTGACTGGGGTTAGTACTGAGGGTAGCCAATCATGACTTGAATATTTAATTTATCAAAAAGAAAAAGGCATCATTAACCTCGAAGCAGATATTCAAGAGCCTTGGATGCCACCTACTGGAAATAAAAATAATAATAATACTAATAACTTCTTAGCAAAAGGCTAGAGACCTCTATTTAAAAAATCTTCTTTCGGGGAGCAGGGGAAGCAAAATACACTCTCATTCAAGCACAGGTGGAGAAATAGTCCATCATACATTAGGAACAACCAGGGTAACAAGGCAGCTCAGAAAGAAAGAAAAATCTCCAGAAAATAAGCTTAAAGACATAGAAATATATAATTTAAATAACAGAGAATTTAGGATTGCACTTCTGTAAAAATTCAATGAGATGGCAAAATAATTCAGATCAACAATTCGAAAAATTATAAAAAGGCCAGCAGAATGAGTTTTTAGCAAGGAAATTGAAACCTTAAAAAGGAAACAAATAAAACTTCTGGAGAAGAACACACTAAAAGAGATGAAGAGTGAAATAGCAAGCTTAGGAAATAGATCTGACCAGATGGAGGAAAGAATCAGTGATACCTAGAAATAATTCAGAAGGAAGAAGAGAGAGACTAAGAATAAAAAATAATGAAAGTACAAGAACTAGCTGACCATCAGGAAAGGCAACATAAGAATAATGGGTACACCAGAAGAAGAAGAGAAGGAGAAGGGATCAGAGAGCATATTCAATGTTGATGAATATTTCCTAAAGCCAAGGTATAAGCTAGAGCTTTGAATTTAAGAATCTAACAGAACATCCAATTATCTCAACCCTAAAAGGCCTTTTTCAATACATATTATATGAAATTATCAAAAATTAGTGACAAAGAAAGAATTCTCAAGGAAGCCAGGGAAAAGAAGACAGCAACCTATAAAGGAAAAACCATTAGACTATCTTCAAACTTTTCAGCAAAACCTTACAAGCAAGAAAGGAGTGGAACAAAATATTCAAACTATTAAGTGAAAGGAATTATTTGCTAAGAATATTGTATCCTGCAAAGCTCTCCTTTAGATATGAAGGAGAAATAAAAATCATACAAAATTTGAGAGAATTCTCCACTATGAGGATGCATTACAGGAAATATTGAAAGGGTTAGCCCACCTGAAACAAAATAATGAAAAAATACATAACTATGAATAAGATGACTAGCAGGCAGACAGAAGCAGGATACTGCAACCCTTATTAAGAACAGGGTTTTGTAAGCTTAAACAATGAGAGAATTTCTATTGCAAGTTAGAAATGAATATGCAGCATACGTAGGGATAATTTGAGACAACAATAACAGAAATGGGAGACGTTAAATATCCAAATTTGCAAAGGGAAATGGAGATAAGGCACACACAGAAGAAAATGAACTGCTGTACATATAAAACTATCCTTTACATATTCTTAATGGTAACTGCACATTAACATAAAACAAGAAGGACCAGAGGGAAAAACTACTAAACCTCACCAAATTAAAATAATACAGAAATGCAAGGACAAGGAAACAGTGTGGAAACACTGAGCTACCAGAAAACAAAAGATAAAATGGCTATAGGAAAACCTTCTATTTCAATAATCACCCTAAATGTAAATGGACCAAGCTCACCAATAAAAAGGCATAGAGCTGCAGATCAGATCAAAGAAACAAAACCCAACCCTGTAATGACTTCAAGAGACACATCTCAGTTCCAAAGACAAATACAGACTCAAAGTGAAAGGATAGAAAATGATATTTCAAGTAAATGGCATTCAGAGAAAAGTGTGGGTAGTGATACTAATATCAGATGAAATAGACTTCAAAACAAAAAGGTAAAGAAAGATACAGTGGAACACTTCATAATAAAGGGAATCATACTCCAATAAGACATAACACATTCATATCTATACTGCCAATCATGGAACTCCAAAATATGTAAAGCAATTACTAACAGAACTAAAGGGAGAAAGAGACCAAAACACTATCATAGTAGGGGACCTAAATAACCCACTGTCGGATATGAACAGATCATCCAAACAAAAAATCAATAAGGAAGTAACATCCTTAAATGACACATTAGAACAACTGGACATAATCAACATTTACAGAGCCATTCATCCCAAAACAGCTGATTATACATTCTTCTCTGGTGCACATGGAACATTCTCAAGGACTGATCACATACTAGGACACAAAACAAGTCTCAACAAATATGAGGATTGAAATCATATTAACCGTATACTCTGAACATAATGCTTTGAAGCTGGAGATCAACTGCAAAAAGAAAGCAGGAAGAACTGCAAATACATGGAGATTAAACAGCGTGCTCCTGAAGAATGACTGAGTCATAGAGGAAATAAAAAGAGCAATCAAGAGATACATAGAAACAAACGACAATGAAAGTACAATATACTTAAACTTTTGAGACATGGCAAAAGTAGTCATAAGAGGAAAGTTCATATCATTACAGGCCTATCTCCAAAAACAAGAATGAACACAAATAAACCACCTAACATTTCATCTAAAAAAAACTAAAAAAGGAAGAAAAAATGAAGCCTAAAATCAACAGAAGGAAATAATCAAAATTAGAGTAGAATTAAATGAAATTAAAAACAAACAAACAAAAAACAATAGAAACAATAAATGCAACAAGAGCTCATTCTTTAAGAAGGTTAATAAAATTGACAAGCTCCCTATCTAGACTTGCTAAAGAAAAAAGAGAAAGGACACAAATAAAATCAGGGATGAAAGAGGAGAAATGAAAGAGCAGAAATTATGAGACACTGCAGAAATGCAAAGGATCATGCAAGAATACTATGAAAAAGTATATAACACCAAATTTAATAACCCAGAAGAAATGGACTAGTTCTTAAAAATATACAACCTTCATAGACTAAATCAAGAAGAACTGGAAAATCTCAATAGACCCATCAGCAGTGTGAAAATTGAAATAGTCATCAAAAATCTACTGAAAAGTACAAGTCCAGATGGTTTCACCAGTGAATTCTACAAAACATTCAAAGATTTGATAGCTACTCTTCTCAAACTCTTCCAAAAAATCAAAGAAGAGGCAATACTTCCTAAATCATTTTATGAGGCCATTATTACCTGATACCTAAGCCTGGTAAAACACACACACAGAAAAAGACCCTATGATTTCACTCAGCAGAAATGGGAAATTCATGTATATGTGCACAATGGGATATATACAGAATTATTTATCATATTTTAAAACTAAAACTCACTGAAAATGTTTATTATAAGTGAAATGGATAATTAAATTGTGGTGCATCACACTATACAACCATAAAAATTAATGAAAAAGTGTTATACAATAAAATGGATGAATATTCCAAACAAATTGAATAAATATGCCGGACACAAAAGAACATCTATGCTGCAACTCCACTTGTTCAAAGTTTATAAAACAGAGAAAACTGTAGCAATTAAAAATGCATGCTTTAGTGATAAAAGTATCATCAAAAGCAAAGAAGCGATTACCATGAAATTGAAGATACTGGTGAACTTTGGCAAACAGGTAGGTTAAAATTACGAGGAAGGAGCAAGAGTTTTCTGGGTGTTAACAACATTCTAGGTTTTACCCCTGGTGGTGATCACACAGATTTTAGTTTATGCTAAATTACTAGTATATTTTGTTTTATTCAATCATCTGCATATTTTTGAACAACTGTTATCTATTCAAGAGAATGTTACAATATCTAAAAACAGATATTAATATACCTAACATGGCAAATTATTAATAATTGTTCAAGCTAGGCGATGGGTAGATATGGGTTTGTTATACTATTTTCACTATTTTTGTTCAAAAATTTCAATAAAAAGTTAACATTGCACATAGAATATAAAATATACACAAATCTATCATTGTTTCCTTGCCTATTTTGAGAGTTTTTAAAGTTAATGATCATAATTAATTGAGAGCTGTCTTCTTACTTCTAGTAGTAGATTTAAGCAGTCAAATTGATCATGAACCTATTAGAGAGAAGTAATGAAATCTAAATATAGATTGGCCCAACAGAAGTCTAAAGGATATGGAATACCTAAGAGTTCCTACTCTAGTAGCATATTCCTCTAGAGCCTTGAAATACAGATTATAATTAGTTTCCAAATCTTAAAGGACTTTTCCTAGTAATTGAACCATTTAACTTTTAAACACTCCCCTTAATATTTGAGATTTAAAATTAACATCTGGATTATATTGGTCCAGAGCCTACCATTGAATAAGCTACTTTGGCGCCCTAAAACATATACCTTGGAAATTATAAAAAGGAAAAAACTAATCCCCATTACCAATGATAAAGAAATATGGCTAAATTTTCAGAAAATAATTTTTATGTAAATTAGTAAGGAAGTCCTCGATTGTTTTTAAGAATATACTTTCAACATAAAGTTCCCATATTTCTAGATGGTATGTCAGCTGTTAAATCTCAGAACAACTTAATTTTATCCTAAATAGAATTCAGAAATCTCCCTAAGATAACTCAGAAATGAGTAGCGTCAGTCTTGCCATAAATAGATTTCCTCTGTAAAATGTAATTTGCATTCAAGATGAGGTTTTTCTCATTTACTCTAGTTCTCTTAACTAAATCTCTACATCCTCTTCCTCATTTCTTCAACAACATATCCCCAGGTCACCAGCTTCCATTTCATGCTCCCCAAAACCCTAGGTGTCCATGGACAAGACATTTCTGCTAGTTCTACATTTGGTAAGCCCCTATTATTCAAATAATATACTTGTATATCCTGAATATTTTCTTAATGGCCCAGTTATCTCTACAATATAGGTACATACACAAACAAGTCTACAGGGTTTCTTAAAGTTGTCAATTCAATGATCCTTCTGTAAATACAGAAATGTATGTGAATTTGTCTCCTATATATTTTCTGGGGGAAAAGCTATGGTCACATTAGTTTCAAAATATTTCTGAAATCACAAAATAATTAAGATATAAGTCTAAATGGACCAGAGCTAAATTGTCTGAATTAATCTAGTATGATTTTTTCACAAAATATTTTGAGGTCCAAGACACTATTACCATATCCCACAATGGAAAAAATAATACTAAATAGAAAAAAATGTCTCAAAAGATTTTAATCTCTTTATACATTATACAGAAAAGAGCAAACATTACAATAGAGAGGAAAGACCAATTATTATTAAATAGAATTGCATGACCCACAACCAGATAGTGGTAACAGTAAAAGGACAGAAAATTTTCAAAGTTTGACTGTGAAATCAAAATAATTAAAAAGTACTCATATAGATGAAGCTGAACTGTGTGAATTAAACCAAAATAACTTTTTAACCAAATATGTTAAGGCTTTCATTGCATTACCTACAAAAGAAATGGTTAAAATACAAAAATATCTTGAAATTAAATACAGAAGAGAAATATTAAAATAGGGTGAAAAGCTAAATTGTTATTAAATAGAATTTTATGAAGCACCGTTAGGTGACAGCCTCACCAAAAGGTAAAAAATTTTCTTGTAATTCAAGTAAATCTAGAAAAATCTAACATTTGATTCTCTCATATTTTTGGAAAAGCAAATAAATTACCATATTTCAGTAATATGCCAAGGGTTTATACTAAATAATTTATTGAATGCTTTACATATAGTCTACTACCTGAGGTGTCACTGTTGAAAAACCAAAACTATTCCAACTTTCTAACAAGAAATCAGGACATCTAATTATTATTAACCCCATAATACAAAATTTAAGAAAATTGTAAAATTCTTTTAATAGTACCTCAAAATGTAAAAATCCAGTAAAATAAATGAGAAATGGTATTAAGGATAGTTCAGTACTATAATAGTGAGCAAATTTTTATTAACTATCATATTACCCACATGTTGATGTGAGCACCTAAATATATATCTCATCGCTTACGCAAGGAAAATTTACTCTATGTTCATACATGATCCCTATAATAGCATGGTACAAAAAGTAGCAAAGGACCCATTTCTTGTCTTCTCACAGCCTGTAGTCTATGACAGAGAGCATCAGTTGTTGGATGTGAAGCAGGTGATTCTAGTGTTCTCATTAACTGACAGTCAGCAGCTTATCTCAACAGCCCACATCACCAGCCTCTTAGTCTCAACAGTCAGCACCTATCTTTGGTCTCAACAGTCACAGTTAAAGTTTTACATTTTATCATTCAATTGATTCATGTCTGTTATTCTACTCTGAGGTAAGTTCCCCAGAATCAGGGACCATGTTTCGTCGCTCACTGTTGCATCCCCAGCTGCCCACGCACTACCTGGCATATTTGGAAGTGATGAATGATTGACAGCAGAGATTTACGGTAGAGAGAGAAATAGAGAAAGCAAACCTGACAAAGGAAGAATTCAAATCTAAGAGATTTTATAGAAGTTAACAAGTTTAAAAGCAAGTTTAAAAGTTTAAAAGCAAACAAGTTCTCATTTATGTTAGTTTTATGACACCCTCCTTAAAAATAAACTATGAATTTAATAAATATAAGGCCTTATGTTATATATTTCTCTAATTGAATCTTAAATAAATTTAAATATAATTTTATCATAATTTAAAACAAGTTTTTCTTTAAAAAATAATTTAGAAAACAAAATAAATATATTTTTTTTATCAAATACCGTCTTCAACATTCATAAATTTCCCTAATTATCTGAAGTTATTATCTGAGAGTTAATAGTTTGAAGTTAAACAGATAACTTCTTTGTTTGCTCTCCCCTCCCCGTTTCGAACTCTAAAATATTTTTCTATAGTCACAACCTGAACAAATCCAATTTTGTTTGATTCAAAGAGGCAAGAAAGAGAGACTTCTAACATGAACTGGGAGGTAATTAACTGTAGTAGTAGCAGCCTAGCATGGCCTGGGACACACCTCTTCTCCTCTTCCTGTGGCTTTCCATTAATATTGTACTGGGTTCAGTGAGAATCAGACTTGCTGGTACAGGTTAACAGTCTCCTACAGAGAAAAAGCATCTGTTCAGCTGTCAGGTCCATAACAGCGGGTCGCAAGTTAAGTTATTACTATCTTCCCTAACATCCTCTTTCTTCTCGCCAAGCCACAAATGGGCTGCTGATGACACTGAAAGAGAATGTTTTCTTTATAGTGAAAAGCCATCACCTGAGTACTCTCAGGAAGAGTCCAATTACCCTAGCAGCATCCAAAATATTCTACCAGCATTGTCCTGCACAGAAGAGACTTTCTGAGCTGAGCTTCGTGTGGTAATGTAAATAATCTAAGACATATGAGGACATGCATTTTAACATACCAAATCCTTATTATAATGGAAATTTCTTGTGTGCAAAAATTAAAATATATAATCATCATCTGAAAGTTGGAAGAGAGAAAAACAAAATCAAACAGTTTGTTCTCTGTATCTATGAGTTGTCAGAGTAGAATGGAAGGAAGGAGAAGTGGGTAAGGGTGAAAAGATCAAGGGGATTAAGAAGTACAAGGCTCCGATTACAAAATTAGCCATAGGAATATAAGTACAGCATAGAGAATACAGTTGCAATATTGTAATAACTGTACAGTGGCTGTTGGTTACTAGCCTTATTGTGGTGATCACATCCTAAAGTATACAAATGTTGAATGACTATGTTGTACACCTGAAACTAATATTGTATGTCAGCTGTAATTTAGAAAATTTTTTTGAAAATCAAACACAGTTAATAGATAAAGCTTTCTGAAGAGAACATTAATTTTGCTGACATAAAAACAGTTCTTACACTATTTATAAAGGCATATGAGAGTCCAACTCTCTCATATACTCTCATTCACATATTAGCCATTTTATTATTGTTATTCAATTTTGAGAGTTGAGACTTCTGGCTTATAAAAACAAATATTTCTCACTAACCTAAGCCCATAGCTAATTATAACAGAGCTAGAAGCCAAATTTGATCTTTTGACTCCAATCCATTGCATTTTTTCATTATGTAGACTTTTCCACTACCTCTCAGCCCCTTCTTCTTATACTATAAAGTACTTACGAAACTTGAGACTTCCTTAAGCTGATGTTGTCTCTTGTTTTTACTCCTGAGATGAATCGACATGTATGAGAAAGCAGAAACTTCTCAGGAAATCAGGCTTCGTGGCTAGCCAGATTAAATTTTGGTCCCTACATTGCATCCAGACTATTAAAACCATTTTTGAGTTCTCTTCTGTATTTTACTATATCTGGGACTGTAAATCTTAAGGGTGAGTAAATTCTTTCTCTCTGAAACAAGAAACAACTTTAGCACTGTGCTGAGTAAACAATCTCTTTGATATAATACCATCATAAATACATTTAAATTAAATTACCTGAACTGCTTTAATCTTTCCATTTTTAATCCCTAGACTCTTTTTATGAAAAATACTTTGAGTGCAACAATGCTCACAATATGCTTGCTATTACCAATGTTAAAAATCCTCACCCAGTAATGAAAGCTTACATTGTTTCTGTTTGCTAAAAACAATAGTATAAGTTGAAGATTTTCTGTTTATATAAATGTAAACTGTGCATTTCTGTCACTGGTTTTGATAATGAAAAAAAGAATTGCAATGACTTTTTAAGAAATGGTGATCCTTACCATGTCTATAAAAGGAGTCAATTTTATATTTGTTAGTGTTACTAAATCTGCCCTTTTTTCTTTCTCAGTAAAGGTTGCATAGGAAATGTCGCTTTTATAACTTTTGAATAACCAAAATTACATTACCTAAGATTTAAAATTTAATCAGAAACTGAGAGTTTATATTGTTAATGATGACTAAAACATCACAAGATTTGTGCGCCAAGTTATTTTAAAAAACATACACTACAAAAATTGTCAAAATCAATTTTATCGCAGCCCTAAAAATTAACCAAAAGCCTTCAATAATCCAAGAAGTGTTTATTCAAGAAAAAAATGAATGAACAAACATTGTGATGTTTTAATTTGTTCTATATCTATACACCAGCTCAATGGGAGCCTTGAAAATCAATAGCCCTGCAATTACAGTGCTCAGGAAAACCAGCAGCCTAGTATAGTAGCCACTGGAAGTAAGGGTGGCACGTGTGGGAGCTACCCAAAAGCCTCATCTGCAGAGTGTTATGATTATCTGACAGTTCCTGGAAACACCCATACATACGGCTTGTCTTTATTTGACCTAACTTAAAGTTTGCTCACTGAAAACATCTTTTCCTAGGAGCATTTGTTGAAAATGATCAGCAGGAAGTATCCAAGGAAGTGAACAAAAATTAAGGCAGACTAATGAAGAGACTTAGAGATCTGTGGGAAACTATCAGGTGTAGCAAAATACATGTAACGGGAGTGCCAGAAATAGAGGAAGGAGAGAAGCAGACACAAAGAATGTTTGAACAAATGATGTCCAAAAACTTCTCATATGTGAAGAAAAACATGAATCTGCCTACCAAAAATTCAACAATCTCCAAATAGGAGAAACTTACATATGTACAATCTCCAAGTAGGAGAAACTTACATATATATATACACACACACACACATATATATATTATTAGTTTGGGAAGATGAAAAAAGTTCTGGAGATTAATATTAATGATAATTGTACAAAAATATGAATATATTTGTATCAAAATGTACATTTAAAAATGATTATAATGGTAAATTTTATGTCAATACATTTTACCACAAAAAGTTTTTAAGAGCATATACATGAGTAGAATGTGCAATTTTATTTTTATTACATTTGCCTTTGCTTTTATGAAGCACACATTCTTGCAAAATTAATATTACATGAAAATAAAAAGAACATGTTTGAAATGGAGACACCTCCTGGAAAATCTTATATTGGTGATTACTTGTTCACCAGCTCTGAGGCATTTTCATTATCATAGTAAATTATATAATCATTACATAATTAACTATAATTATAATATCATATAACTATAATTATAACTAAATGAAGATCTCCTAAGCAACTATAATCTGCCTGGGGCTATATATAACAAAAAGATATTTTATTGGCTTTGTCCCTTTCTAATTTTGGCAGGACAATTTGCCTTCTTTACCTCTTGATGCCAAAAGAACTTCCTCTTAGAGTGTAAGCTTTCTCTAAAGTTTTTCTCCTCTATGTCTACTTTTTAAACCTTAGAAGTTTTTGAAAGTATCCTAAATGGCCTATTAAAAAAAAAAGTAAGAACCAAAATACTAATTCTTATCCCATTTCTAAAAAAATTCCCCAAGGTATTTATATTTATGGGATTCAAAATAGATGTCCTATTAAACTGTTCTGAGATTACATAAAGAGAGAAGCATAAAAGCTTGAAGGCAAATAGAGAGAGGTTCGAAATGTGTATAATGTATTTTGATGAGGAGAATCAAAGGCCTGCAGATTTAATCACATTCACTACTTTAAAGTCTAATTATAGGAGTCCATCATCTGGAGCCAAAGGCCAGAAAACTGATTCGTACTCATAAATGTAACTGAATTGAAGCTCGTTTTGCAGAAGTGTCATCTGAGCTTCATGGAGTCATGGTTGTTTCAGCCCTTTGCTCAATTTATTTTGTTGGCAAAATTCTGTCAGAATATGAAACAAATTTTGGAATTTATTAATTAGAAATTCTTTAATACATTTTCAGAAAGGAAGAATTTCTGACCTAAAGCAATTTTAATCAGTAAAATTACACATATATTCAATGATCAGGCTAGGCTATTAAGCATAACATATTACTGATAAATGGAGTCCTTAAAATATTTATAGAAAATATAGAGAGAAGGATTTTCCAATTTAAAAAATTCTTGTTCCCATACATGGACAGCTGAAAGAAAAAAAATATACACTTTAACGATAAACATTTTAAAATTTAATCTGGAAATTTATAAGGCAAGACTATGTAAATATACTTCATTTAATCATATAGAATGAATTATGTAGTAGAAATATTTATATCAATGTCAATCGTCTCCACATTACTGAAAAATAGTTATTCACAAAATATAAAGCAGACAATAAACTAAACAAGGAATTCTCATTCTTTAGTGAAGAACATACAAGTTTGACAGTGTAAGGAATAATGTACAAACTGACATTCAACCATTCGCTTGTTTATGAAGCTTTCAACAGAGTGTTTTTGATGCATTTTTTAACTGATACATCTCAACAGCCTTAGTAATGCTTGATACATACTAGCCACCTAATAAGTATTTGTTCAATAAATTAACATCTGGGATTTTGCTGTGACAGCCTTTTGGTTACAAGCAAGATGAGTCACTTTTTACTTATTGGTAACAGCACTCTAGTTAGTCCATGAAAATGGAAATCATTTTTCATTAGCATCCACATTATTCTCACAGTTTAACAATTAATTACAAAGCCAATGATGTCTTTTTAGAAGGAGATGCCAGCAGTGTCCTGTTGTAAAGTGTCTGAGTTTCGGAATATTCTTTACTACTTCTAGGAAGAATAATGACAACTGAATATTCTCTGCCAGAACATGGGAAGATGCGAAAGTTCCTGAAAAAGTTACATTTTTGGAAGTTTCTTCCAGACTTTGCTTAATTCTATACATTTGTCTGAGATTTATATTCTTGGATATGAGAATAATTTTTATCAGTAAAGACCTTGATTGTTTTCCAATAGCATTAATATTCGCTTCAGAAAAGATACGAGATAAAAAGTTATGTTATTATATTATCGGTGTTTGTATAGTAATTGTAAATGACGTAAACTTTTTTCAGGCATATTTTTTACAATTCCTGTTTGTGTATTTTTCATTTTTTTCTTTTTTGTTTCCTGGGGAATGAACAGTGCTTCAAACTTGGGAACAAATTTTCTGCAACTGAGTACAAATCTATGAAAGATGTAAAGAAACATTCAGCTGAGCAAGTCATGTGACATGGTCTGGATTAATAACCACTTGTAGAGAATAAAAAATAAGAGGAGGAGTTGTGTCGCATAAAAATGATTCCAAATCACGGTGGCTGGTGGCCGATCTGCTGGTACATATGTTGCCTCAGGTCCATTAAGGGATGCTGTCATGCTGAGATAACTACTACAGACTTGTTTTGTGTTTTTTATGAGTCCTTGAATTCCTTCCAGTACAATACCAAAAAATTCTAATAAAAAATATCTTGCTTTGATTTTCACTTAAGATTGTATTCCCTTTGATTTTATTCTTTGAAAGTTGTCATTGCTAATTAGATATCTATTATGCCTTTGTTTACATCTATGCAATCAATAATACTCTGTAGGTGGTATATACAAATCTTTTTTAAAACAAATTTTATTTGATACTATGATCCTCTGCATGTAGTAGTTTCATACGTATTGAAAATTACTGGTTTGACTTCCTTTTTTTAATTCATTAAATCCTTATCCATAATAAGACTAAAATAAAGAAATAACCCTTTCTGATGGAAGAATAAGATGCAGCAAATACCCTGGGGAAAAGAACATTATTAACAATGACAAAATAAATTTTATTTTCACATTGATGGAATTTGGTATACATCCCTGCCTAGGGCTGGGAAACTGCAGGATGGTGATTTTTTTATTATTATTATGAAAGTTAAATTAACTTCTGTTCTATAATGTATGGTTGACCATCTACCTTGGTCCAAAGCCTTCTTATAAAGATTGCTTCAGGCCTCAAACTTGAGTTAATGGTGCTTTGTAGAATAGTAGCACTGGAACTAATAGGGTTGGTAATTTTGCTTGAGCAAAAATTCGTAAGGTGCTAGACCATGAGAATATAGGGTCCTGGCAAAGCCTCAAAAGGCATAGCATGGGTACTGTGTACTCCCCAATACAAGAAACAGCGCCTTAAGACATTTAATTTGATTTTTTTTTTTAAAGATAAGCTTAGAAAATAAGGTTTGGGGCATCTTACATAAAACAGATTTATAAAACTTTTTCACAAAAATGGGAAGTAAAAAAATTAGTGTCTAAACAGTAAATGCCAATGGGGGGGGGGGAATGTATTTTCTGCCAGAAAGGAAGAAAAATTAGCTGTTTCGACCAGAGATAAGGGGTAAAAATGTAGAGATACATATAGTCAAGAAGAAAAGGCCTTCAGAAAGTAATTTTTTTCTAACTTCAGCCTGACTGAAGCATAAACTGAGTGGAAAGAGAGAATTAAATGAAACATGCCTTACCATGCAAGTTTGTCTGGATCAGGGCCTAACAATATAACTAATATAATTCCTCCAAGTATTAATGAAGAAATGACATAATATGAACCAAACAAGGGGTTAGTAACTATGGCTTATGGGCTAAATCATTCCCTCTCTGCTTTGTTTTTGCCTTTTTAGTAAATAAAGTTTTGTTAGAACACAGTCACACCCATTCATTTGCATGTTGCCTAGTGTATGACTACCCTTAAGATACAATGGTTTAGTAGCCACAAGAGAGATGTCTGTAAAGCCTGAAAATCTTAAAATATTCACCAGCTGCCATTTTGCTGGAAAAAAAAATTTCTGATATTTGGGCTAGAACCTTAAAAACCATTCTTGGAAAAAGTGGAAATTTCTTCGGAAATTTCTTAAATACTCTTAGCACAAGTGTGTCACATTTAAGGAGGTGTCATTTGTTTGGGGACATAATGTATTTACATATTTATTACAAGAATGTGATATCAATAATGTGTATGTTAAAAGAAAATTAATATCATTAGAATTGGAATTAAAGCATATTAAGATAGGATGCCTTTATTTTGAACTTACATATAGATGCCATCTTGGCAATTAATAGTGATGTATATGATATTGTACCATTTTGAAATAATGAATTAACATGGTAAAGAAAACAGGAAAGAAGATTTGAATTAGCAGCAAACACAATGTGTGTTTTGTTATTTTTTTTCACAACAATGAAATGGAATCAGAGAACTAAGATATAAATTTAACCGGGAGAACTGAAACACAGCCCCATATTTTTCCACATAAAGTTACCTATTTTTTATGGAGACTACCTTCGTGCATACTCTGATTCTTATGATGCTATTAAAATGTAAATTCTGTAGCAACATTAATAACAGAATTTCTGTGAAGTGTATGGATCATGAGAGTTGGTCTTCTTGTATTAAAGGAATGTGCCTTGCTTACATTTTAATATTTAGAATTCTGAGATTTAGCTTTAAATCTATAGACCAAACATCTGCACTAAATAAAATCCTTTTCAGATGGTATATATACTTCCAAATTAAAGCCAATCTTATAATATTGTGAGTTTTTAAGGTCACTGTATCTTAACACTATTAGCATTTTCACAAAGGTAAAAAATTCTGGTCCATTTTATTTATAACTGGTCTAGAACTTTAGGAAAGCATTATTGTAGAAATTCTTCAGAAATTTCTAAAGTACTCAGGAAAAAGAGAAAACTAAGATTTATTGAATGAATCTTTGAATGGAATTTATTAAATTTAATGGTTTTATGCTAAAAGTTGGAATGTAATAAGAAACGGTTATATATATATATATAACTGAATAGTTTTATATATATATAACTGAATAGTTATATTTTAGTTTTAGACATATACACACACATGCACGCACACAAATAAAATGGTTCTAATGTTTTTTTTTTTCCTTCAGTAAATATAACAATAATGTTATAGTGCTATAACACCTTTACTAAGCAAGTGTAAGAAGAAAAGTTTTATTCTAGAAACAGGTACAATGTAGCACAACTGAGGGAAAGTTTATTTAAACTAGAGGTTTTTACAGTGGAGTTGGTATCTCAACTGAGTTTTAGAAAACAGGTAAGATTTAGACTGAGATATTGAGAAGAAAGCAAGTGAATCTCTGGCAGAAAGCTATAGGAAGATAACTAGATGGAAACTCCCAGCAGGCATCAGAGTATGTCTTGGAGAAGTCAGCCTAAGAAAAGACATTCTGGGGCCTATTTCTGCAAAGAAACCAGAATCAGGGTGTGTACTTAAGTCATTAATGATGATTGGCTGAAGAGAGAAACAAGTGAAGAAATTTATGGAATTCCCATGTTAGAGAGTAAGAAAAAGTTGAGAGAGACAGCATGGAAAGCAGAGTGTGAAAATACTTTGGGAGAGAAGATTACAGAATTTCAAAAAAGTGTGGACAGTGTCAATGTTCCAGAAGAGAGAAAGAAAGAGGGATGTGAAAGGGCAGTTGACTTGGTGATTGACTTTAATTGATGAATTTAAAAAAACAACAAAACTCGAGAAAGCAATTCCAACAGAAAGCCAGCTCATAGAGGGATGATGCTCCCCTCCTGTGGGAATTGAAGGCAGAGGCAGCACATGTCCCGTGATGGTTTGTACCAAACACGGGAACTGGTGTCTGTGAAAAGATGATTTCTTAAAAGTATCACTTAGTTTCTGTCTGTGTGTTTAATTTATGGGATAGGTGAAATTTGAGCATCCTTATTGGCCAAATTGCTTCAGTTAAATGAAATTAAAGATAATGAGAGACTGGAAATAGATGTCAGAAAATATCGAAGAATATAGTTACTCCATTTGAATGTATTAGAGGTAGAAAGAGCTAATGAAAAATAAGAGTATATCAACCACACGTTAAAAGAAACTAAAGGGTTCTTGAAATATACCTGAAGCCTGAGGTGAATACATTAATTATTTATAGTAATTAAAGATACTCAGAAATATTAGGATTGGTTTCCAGTGTTATCTATGAGACCTAGAGCATTTTGATAAACTATTCCTTTACTTTTCTGTTTAACGAACATTATCTCACACAGAAATATTTAAGTTAAATTAATAAAATAATTTGAGACTAAGCTTTTTAAAAATTTCTTTCAAAAACACAAAACTTTCCTCAAAATGAGCTTCTTTTAAAAGTTGCAGTATGTATAACACCTATAGTGCTGCACTGAAATTTTGCATGTACTTCAGAGCCTCCAACCAAGTCTACTTCCTGATTTTAATAGCCTTTATGGTGTTCTCAGCAAATCTCTTAACTATTACTGGAATGCCAGTATTTCTCATATTTTAAGTCAACACTTCTTTAGCTTACCTTTTTCTGCTTAACATCTGGCAATGGCACCTTCTTGAACAGAGAGAGATATGAATATATGTTCACATATTATTTTTATCGTAAAGTTTTTTTTTCCATGTCATTACTGTTCAAAAAGCCAATGAACACACAAGCAGCATACAAATTTACATCAGAAAGAGCACATGCACAGCCTCTTCCATTTAGGAGAAGGATTTCCAAATGTCCATCTTGTTTGCCACATTTTGCTCTAAGACACATGTCAGTTTCATTGTTTAATGATTCTCTAAGTGAGAGGACAGTCCCTGATTTATGATGGTTCGACTTATGATTTTTTGACTCTACAATGGTGTGAAAGCAATACACATTCAGTAAAAACCTTACCTCAGATTTTGAATTTGATCTCTTCCTGTGCTAGCAGTATGTGGTACAGGAGTCTCTTGTGATGCTGGGCAGCTACAGAGAACCATAGCCCCAGTCAGGTGCACAATCGTGAGGGTAAACAACTGATACTCTACAGTGTACTGTGTTGCCACCATTTTTGGGACACTGTATTCAATAAATTATGTGAGATATTCAATACTTCTTTATAAAATAGGTTTTATGTTAAATTATTTAGCCCAACCGTAGGCTAAATGTTCTGAGCATAGTTAAGGAAGGCTAGGCTATGATGTTCGATAGGTGAAGTGTGTTAAATGAATTTTTGGTTTATAATATTTTTAACTTACAATTAGTTTATCTGAATGTAACCCCATCAGAAGTTGAGCAGCATCTGTACTACAATTTACAGTTAATGTAGTGACTGTCGTGTGGGGGCGCAGTAATAGAATGAAAAAATGATGTTAAAAGGAGGGAAAGAAAGACCTCGATTTTGTACAATCTTCCAAGTACAAAGCAGTAGTGGAAAATTAAATTAACTAAATCCTGTCACAAGTGCGAATTTATAATGCAGTAGGACTGTATTTCATATATTTGATTTTTATGATTCACTGGGGCCTGTGAAATATCACAGTATAAGTTACATTTATTTCCATTGCATAGAACATGGAGCATAAATTTATCATTTAAAATTATTATACAAATTTATACTTGTATATCTCACTTCGTGACATATTTTCAGTCATGTCTATGATTTATTTGATGCTTGGTCTACCATATAATGTCAAATTATAACACTGTTCCTATAAGGAAATATAAAAATTTTATAACAATCTGCTCTATAGTAAGGTTTCTAAGAATGCATTGTGGTGACAAGTAGGAACTTCCCAAAGCAGTTTTATGGACTCTACTTGGCATAGATTTATGGTTGAAGGATAAAATACCCCTGTGAATATTTAACAGCTTAAGTAAACCAACTTAAAAATGTTGAGTTACATATTTGTTTTAACCTTAACCTTTAAAACTCTGTTTCAGGACAACCTCTCTGACATACATACCACTCTGTACTCCTGTTTTGTGGGTAATTAGATTCCTAAAGATGCTATCTGCCTTATTCATTTGATGCAAATAAATACTGCTTTGTACTGCAATTGTACTTCTCTCTAGCCTTTTTTTAGAATGCCTCTCAATGAAGTATTATTTACACAGGAAGACTATAGATTGTTAGATAGAAAAATATGAATTATACTGTTTTTAGGAAAAGCAATTCACCCACAATAATTGTTTTTTTTTTTTTTAATTTAAAAAACATGCTGATAGGTCTGATTTATTTAGGAATACATAAACCTCAATTTCTTCTGAGTTTGTAACATTTGCAAACACTATTGAAAGTAAAATCACTGACCAAAATAATGAACCCAAATCGAAGTGAAGTAAAAGTTTAAAAATACTCATTACAATTATCACTATTATAGGATATAATTTTAAACATTTTAAAAACAATTATATCATATCATTTGTTTAGAAAATCAAGTTATTTAAATAACTTAAGGCACAAAAACACATTAGATACTAATGTACTGTTTTGAAAATATTTATATTTATTTAAAATAGTAGTCCTTCCCAAAATCTTAAGGTGTCATTCTGATTGTACAGAAGTTGTCAGCAAATGTCTAAAGATCTATCTTCAAAACCCAGTGATCAGCAGAGGATATAGATATCATCATAAAATTCCCACTCTACTCTTAATGGATCACTGTGAATGAAGTTATTTATAGCGTGAATCTGACCTTAATGCTGTTATGAACTATTATTTTCCAATATAATAGGGCCCTCAGTTTATTTAACGACCAGATCTTCTTAACTTTTAGCATGAGAACATTATATGAATGAACACTTAAACCCACTTACACACGGGATCTGAATTTCCATAACCAGTGTATTAAATACTTAAGTAAAGTAGAAACTGACATGCATAACAATATTTTCTAATACTCTGAAATACAAAATTCTATCACTTCTAAAATACCAATAGTGTTGAATCACCTCCATTTCTCAATAAATGTTTTTCTGAGAGACCATCTAGGAGGATTCCCTTGAAAATAGACACTTTCACATAAGTAATATTTTCTTCTCTTTAGAAGAACTGTCACAGCATCAAATATAAATGTATTTTAATTAATCAATAAAATGTAAAGCTCTAAATTGGAAATATCAAGCATTAATCATATAAACTATTCAACAAATATGTATTGGATGTCTCCCATGTATCAGCTACTATTCTGAACATTAGAGATATAATGGGAACAATAGAGATATAATGATGAGCAAAAGAGACATGAGTCTACTCTTCAGTGTGTAGCCAGAAAGGAAGACAGAAAACAAAATATAGTGAATGTACTGCTGCTATTTTCGTAAGAGGAGAGTAATACAGGGAGAGAAGAGTGAGAAGGAAGAAGGAAAAGAAAACAATAAATTTTGAAAACCTAAAACAAACTATAGAATAAAATGTTAATGTGAATGGTAGAATGGAAAGAATTAAGGACAATCGATCATACCAGAAAAAGAAATAAGGACTTTGGAAGTCTTAACTTAATTCAAGTAGGAAAAATTTGCATAAAGATTGTTGGAATTTTTCAAAATTAGCAAACTCCTTTTGATGGAATTGAGTTTGTTTTGCTTTGTTATCTGTCTTTTTTTATGCTTTAATGTCTTTATGTTGTTGTGGATGCTAAGAATCATGGCAGGAATTTGGTGAGATTTTTACTGAATTAGAATTAATGAATATATGGTCTTCATTTAACAAATAATCTTACTTGCATAAAGATTTGGTTAATTAACCTGTAAAAAAGTTCTATTATGTTCTCTAATTATAAGAGAGAATTTTAAATCGGACTTCAATAAACTATTCTTCCATGGTATTAATAACTTGGTAAAGGCACATATAATAAAGTGAAGTTTCAGGTATTCTATTAAATGATAAATATTGATGAGAGAATGTTAGGTGAAAATGTTGCACGTATGCTGTAGAAGTCTCTCCCAACAACAACAAAAGAACACAATTGTAATTTCTGCTGATGTATAAAATATGAGGTGTTTATTCAATGTTTAACCTATCTAACCCAGGTACTTCACTAAATTACATTCTAAGATACTTTTGTCACCTTTATTGAATACTGAAACCAAAAGTGATGTAAGAAACGCAGTTTGTATAGGTGAAAAGATATATGATTAAACTACTATAAACCCATGGTATTAATATAAACTCTATGTGTCTAACACATTTTTTGTTTTTTAGCTCCTTTGGTGATCTTTTTCTTTTTTAAAAACATGGAACACTTTTAGGCTTCTGTAAAATTTATGCCTCCAAATAGATATAATAATGTAACTTTCTAAATGCTATGAAAGCTGCTGCTCCCACCCCCTGACAAAGCCTATACAAGGGGGACCCCATGAGTGCCTAGAACTGGTGGCAAGGGGATATTGCATTTCTAGGTCTCACGGATCTAAAACAGAGAGACAGTTCTTAGCCTGCAGCCATCCCCAAGACACTACTCAAGCAGCAGACTGACACACCCTCAGTCTTCCTGTGGAAAAGGCCTATTGTCCTGGAGCTTCAGCCTGAGGTGCAGCTTTCAGGTTTATCACACATCTAGAAGCTACAGAAGTGCTCTCAGGAAGTTAGGCCAGAAGGCATCATCTTCGTGCTAACCCTAACCCTCGCTACTACTGGGCAGTACCTTCCCAAAAGGAACATATACATTCTTCTGCAGCCCCAATGCAATCATCGCCAAAGGGACACCTCCAGATCACCTGGTGTGGAGGCCAGTGGGGTTTAGGATTATGGTCCCATAGGACTTGTATGTACTTGCATACTTTATGCTGCTGCCTGTCTAGCTTTGACAGTCTGTAGATGGGTGCTGAGACCCTTCACTTTGAAATACTGACAGGTCTTCGTACACTCTTAGTAAAATTGGCTCAAGTAAATAAAATCAGAAATGAAAGAAGAGACATTATAACTGATGGCACAGAAATACAAAGGATATTGCTAAGAACAGTTACATTCCAACAAATTGCACAAATTAGGAAAAGTGGATAAACTCCTTGCAACATAGAATCATTCAAGACTGAATTAGAAACAAATAAAAAATATAACCAGATTAATTACAAGTAAGAAGATTAAATCAGTAATCAAAAATTTCCCCAAAAAGAAAAGATTAGGATCAGAGAGCTTTACTGGCAAATTTTACCAAACATTCAAGGAAGATTTAATACCATTCCTTCTCAAACATTTTCAAGAAAATAAGGAGGAAAGAACACTTCCAAACTCATTTTACAAGGCTAGCATTACCCTGATACCAAGAACAGACAAGGACACCACTAAATAAACAAATACATATATACATACATACATACATACATACGACCGATATCCCTGATGAATATGGATACAAAAATTTTCAAAAAAATTAGCAAACTTAATTCAACGATACATCAGAAAGATCATACACCGTGATCATGTGAAATTTATTCCAGGGATATAAGGATGGGGTAACATCCAAAAATCAATCAACGTGAATAAAAATTATTAACAAAATGAATAAGAATCATATTTGCCTCAATAGATGCAGAAAAAGCATTTGATAAAATTCAACATCCATTTATGATAAAAACAAACTCTCAATAAAGTGGGTATAGACGGAATATACTTCAACATAATAAAGGCCATATATAACAAGCCCACAGACCACAAACAGCATATTCAGTGGTGAGAAGATGAAAGCTTTAAGATCAGGAGCAAGACAAGAATGTCTACTCTCACCAACTTTATTTAATATAGTACTGAAAATCCTGTCCAAGAGAAAGAGAAATTAAGAATTACATTTGCAATTACATCAAAAAGAATAAAATACCTAGGAATAAATTTAAATGAGGAGGTAAAAGACCTGTACACTGTACACTATAAGACACTGATAAAAAGAAATTGAAGATAAAAATAAATGGAAGAATATATCATGCTCCTAGATTAGAAGAATTAATATTATTAAAACGTCCATATTACTCAAAGCAATCTTCAGATTCAATATAAAATCCCAATCAAAGCTCCAACAACATTTTTCACAAAACTAGAAAAAGTAAATCTAAAATTTGTATGGAACCACAAGATCTCAAATAACCAAAGCAGTATTGAGAAAGAAAAACAAAGCTGGAGGTATCATGGTTTCTGATTTTAAACTATACTACGAAGCTATATAGTAACCCAAAGAGTATAATAGCATAAAGACAAACACATAGATCAATGGAACCAGAAGAGAGAGCTCAGAAATACAGTAACACAGATGTGGTCAATTTATTTTTGACAAGGGAGCCAAGAATATACACTGGGGAAAGGCAATCTCTTCAATGAATTATGTTAAGAAATTGGGATAGCCACATGCAAAAGGATGAAACTAGATTATTATCTTATACCCTATACAAAATTATCTCAAAACAGATTAAAGATTTGAACATAAAACCTAAAACCATAGAACTCCTAGAAGAAAGCATAGATGGTAAGCTCCTTGGCATCAATCTTGGAGTGGAATATTTAGAACTGACTCCAAAAGCAGAGGCAACAAATGCAAAAATAAATAAGTAGGAATACATCAAACTAAAAATATTTCACAAAGCAAAGGAAACCATCAACAAAATGAAACACAACCTAAGTAGAAAAAAATATTTACTCATTGGTTCATAAACCTGTTAAAAATATATCCTTATTGTTTGGAGCCATTAAGTTTGGGATAGCTAGTTCATTATGCAAGAATAATGTGGCAAAAAAATAATTGACAAAGGGCTTAAAACTCTAAATCCTAACTCCACAATCTTCAATAATTGATTCTTAAGGTAAACAAAGCTATTGCAAGCAGAAATAAAGGATAAATTCTAAACTCCTCAACTTTACATGGTCCTATCTAATGTAAAAGATTCAGAACTCCAAAAAAGAACTCAATATAATTGGCAAAAAATAAATAAATCACACACCTCAATAAAGAATATCAAAAGATGCCGAAAGTTATCGGCACTATTATTCATCAGTGAAATGTAAAGTAAAAGCACAATACTACTACATGTATACCATAATGGCTAAAGAGAAAACAAAAGACAAATAATGTTTTTGCAGGTATCTATTGCATAAGAATGAACTACCTCAAAACTTAGTGGATTAAAACACCTCACCTCTCTGTCTTATGATTTTTATCTCATGATTTCACGTTTCAAGAGTTATCAGTCTTACATTAGTGAATCTTGTGTTTTCAGTGATGTTAAGGGAATTCTAGAGATTGAATCTCAGATAGGACCATAACATCTCTTGTTAAGACTTCAGAAACACTTAAGGAAGCGGACTTATAAAATTTTCCAGACAGATAAAAGTCGTAAAAATATCCTCAGAGAATGCTTTTCAGATCATCTTTATTAAACAATAGGGCTTCTAAAGAATCCTGAAAGCATTGTTCTACAGTTGCCTCACAGAGAGAACAAGGCAGAAAAGAGATTAAAGCTGTGGATTTTGTCTGATTTTATATTTCATATATCATATGTGTGTGTGTGTGTGTGTGTATATATATATATATATCACATGTATCTCATATATATGATTGTTTTTAGTCACTGCGTCTTCTACATAGTGAGTATAGCACAGCAAGGGTGACTGGAGCACTCTGGTATGTCTATACAATGTAATCCTACTATATGGCAAACACTATTGATACAAACAAAAGTATTCAGATGATTCTTCAGTAAGGGTAGGACCAAAAAGTGTGGTTCAATCAAAGAGTGACTCAATTCTTAGGATTAAAAGTGAAAAAAAAACATTTTTTAAAAAATTTAGAAGTCATAATAGTGGTTTCTCTTGAAAG
Organism: Rousettus aegyptiacus; assembly: GCF_014176215.1. Classification (NCBI taxonomy): domain Eukaryota; kingdom Metazoa; phylum Chordata; class Mammalia; order Chiroptera; family Pteropodidae; genus Rousettus; species Rousettus aegyptiacus. The sequence continues at coordinate 32,817,182 of NW_023416286.1, forward strand.
TGGTGAGGACTGATAGATACAAGGAAAATTTTGGTTATCCTATTTCTTGATCTGAGTGCTGTTTATATGGGTTTGTTTATTTTATAAGATTTTATCAGGTTGTATACTTTCTGTACATATATTAAACCTGCATCTGTCAGGATTCAATCTGACAAACAGGGAAATCAATGTGGTTAAAGTGCTCTAGGGTCCTAGGCGTGCCTGGAAGAACATAAAAGTATCGAATTATATTACACTCTAATAAAATAACACTGCCCAGGATGCATGTTGCAATATGGAGGGTAACCACTAAAAGAATAATGGAGAATGTACCATTAATAAGCTAATAGTGGAGAAAATTAAATACATATGATAAATACAACGTTGATCCAAAAGATTGTGAGAGGCACAGGGAACATATAATAGCTATGACAAAGAGACTGGTACTTTGAAAGTTGAAAGATATAAATGTAAATACACCAGTAATTCCTTTAGTCTAAGTGACCTAAAGTGGGTCAAAGAAAAATACAATATCTCCAAAGGCAAAATAGCTTCCCTAATAGACTTGATCCAGATTTGTGGTAGCCTTTGTCTGTTCTGTGGTTGTGGGGCAGCCATGTAGTAGTTAGCTGTGGCAGTGAAGAGGCTGAGCATGCCTTTGCCTCATCCTAGGTTCAAGTCAATTACTTCTCCCTCTTCCTGTGCCTTTAAACTAGCTACTTTGATTACATTTCTGTTTTCCTCATCTATAAAATGAAGATAAGAATAGTACCTACATTATGGTTTTAAGAGGATTCACTGAAGAAAGTCCTTAGAAAGCTGCTGGGTACCTAGTAACAATAGGAAGCACAATATAATTTTATTACTGCTATTTCTCTGTATAAAGGGATTTCATGTTCACTAGAAATAATGATAGCTTTGAGTCCTGAGTTCACTATTTTGATTCATCTCTAATGGTGTAGATATCCTTGTCAAAGAATTTTTCTTTTTTTTTTTTTTTTAAATGTAGAGTTCTTGTTGCTACATCTCTTAAATTCTTTCATGCTGGTACTGGCATAATATTGTGACTATGAATAATATTCTTAGGTTGTATTTTATTTCCTTCAGTACTTTGAAGAGGTGCTTTATTGTCTTCTGACTTAGACTATTATTATGGAAAAGTGGGTGATCAGGCTAATTTTTCCTGTGTTTAGGAATATTTTTTGGTGTAATTGTTTAAAGAATTCTATCATTATCCTTGAAGTTCAAAAGTTTAACTTCAGGCTACATGTAGTCTTTATTGAAATACCTTGGTTTTTTGTCAAATGCCCTTTAGCCAGTTTCATTTTAATTAACTTACTGGTGTGTCCTATTCACACAGAAGGATACCATCAGGCTTCAAATCATTTCCCTGATCCAATACAGAAACCCAGAGTCTCTTTTGTTACAGAGAATTAGCCCTGTTCAGTTTTCCATGATTTACTTTCCTCTAGCTGTGAGTAGGTTCCACTTTTCCTCTGTCACAGTTGGGAAAAGAAAAATGGACCCACTCGTTTTTTTCCTCTACACATTTGGAGGCATAAATGAGAATCTTTCAGAATTTCATCATGTTACCAGGATGGTTTCTAGAAGAATAAGGCAGTTTGAAGAACTATAATTCCTTTTCGCTTTGTCTGAAAATTCAAATAAGTGAATATTGTTTTTTCCTTGAAGTATTGAACATAATTTCATTAAGTTATTTTTCTTTCATTATTTTGTTTATAGAACTTTATTTTGTTCCATTTGTTTACAGTTTTCTTTAGTAGTTTTTATTCATTTCATCAGGATTTGGGAAAGGAAATTCTATGTAGTTGAATTCTACTATCTTATTTATGCTCTTATGTACAGTCAACCAAGAAGGTAATTAAGAAAAATATATTTGAAGGGGTATTTTAAGTAGAAAACAGACTTGGAGAGCCCTAGATAAACATCAGAACTTTGAAGAAGACAATAAAGTAACTTCAGTTAAAAAATAAAAAAAAAAAAATTCAGTGACTCTTTCATAATAAAAACTGAGAAATATGGGGAAAGATTTTTGTTTTACAGAACGGAAAAGAAAAGAGTCAGAATCAAGGCAAGAATTATGTCTATTTCATACAACCATATGAAATTAAGCAGGTGATTGTTAATTTTGTATCTTTAATAACTGTACATAAGTCACTATTTCTTAATGTACACTATTTATACGTAGTGAATAAAATTTATTTTCTAAAGTGACATTGATAACCTAAATGAAATTCATAAGCATTTTGCAGCACCACCAAAAAAGGGTTAAAATATTAAATAACAACTGTAAAGTATATATATATACATTTAAAAACTCTAAGTTTTAAGAACCCTCTATAGAAAAAAGTAAAATAGAAGTTATAAAATGTTAAAATCTTAGTTACATTTTGATCCTTGTGCTCTGTGAGTACTCAATATGTTTTTTATTATAATTTTGAAAATGCTAATTGCTTTTTCAGTATTATGGTTAGTGTTCCTAATTCTGATATTATTATATATGATGCCCATTAAATGACATGACTTTTTTTCTTATAAATTGGTACTTAGATCGTTAAAAGAAATAAATGTATTATTTGAGAGAATCTTGGAATCTTAGACCTAAAGAGGACCATAGAGATCAGATACTATAAAGACCCCTGTTCTACAGATGAGAAAAAAATATTAGTTGTTAAATCTTGCAAGCTTCCTGTTACCACTGGTAACAGCAAAAGATATAATTCTTTCTATAAAAGGAATAAGTATATGTATTCTCATTTTTAGAGAAATCATGACTTCTAATGTTTTTATTCCTAGAATAACAGTAGATCGCTCTGCACAATTGTGATTGCTTTCAAAATTTAATTACTATATGATTTTTAATTTTTTTCTGACATAAAAAATTAAATCATTTCTGTAAAAAAATAATTATTATTTTTGATATTTGCTTAATCCTTGGCCTTCAGCTCTCTAGATGGTTTGTCGTTATATGGGGTCTCTTGAGCCCCAGTTAAGAATTAGTGCAGATGTAGAGTTAGAATGATAATCTGAGATTATACTTATAAATTCCTACACAGAATCCTAATCTTGCTTCTAACAGTATGTTGAACAACTCTCTATAGGGGGGGGCTAATGATATAAAATTCAGTAATAAAATCTTTAAATAGAGCATTCCTCCCAGAAATAATGTGTTTTAGTAATTCGAATGAGAGAGTATAAGAGTGATGTTCTATCTAGTTACAAGTCTTTTTTGAAAAAGAGGAGATAAGCCTCAGATGTATAAGACAATAAACATTTAAAAAACGGGATGTTTTGTGTCAAAACAAAATAAACAGACATTACCTAAGACCTAGCCGAATCTTGGATATAAACATTGTAGAAATATAAACAGTCTCTCATTAGAAGAGTTCCTATAGTTATCGCAGAGAAAAGGAGACCCAAAATGCTGCAACAGTAATAACAATCTTGATAAGAACAAAAAATAACTCCACAAGGGAGATAAAGAGCTGCCCTCTTTCCCTAGGCTTTGGATTCCAAGTAATCAGAGACCTCAGAAACAGAGATTCAAAGTAAATTGTGCCACGATGTGTTTCCTTATTTTGGAAATCGTATCAGTGGATAAAACATAATTGGTATCAACAAATGAATATGACTATTTTCTATAGATATTATTAAAATATTCCTTAAAACTCCAGTTTTTTGAATAGCTTTGCCAGTAATTCCTGGTCTTATTCTACTGATGCTCTGTACATAATATTTAAATGATTTAACTAGCCTAATATTGCCCACCTTCACAAATTCAAGGATTTAGACCATCATTAGACCTCTTCCCATTATTATCAGGGAATACTGAAATTGTAAGTTTGTTAGAGTTTATGGTATTCATAATGTTTGTTCCTACTTTTGGTTCATCAACTAACTGTAAACATAAACTCATGTTCAAATTAGCAAAGTTCAGGATATATAAAGTACACACTAATTATAGACTCCTATTCTTCCTTTTAATAATTCATGCTCAATCATTATATACAAATACTCCTCTTCCCATTCCCTTGCGCTCCTTGAAAGTTGTCACTTCTAGTGTAAATATAAAATATTCTCTTATTTCAACTCAGACACTAAAATTCCTTAATCCACTTCTCTTGTTTTGAATCTGTAATACAGTCATTCTTCCGGTATGTAATATTGTTGAGTAAATGGAAGCATTTATTCATCTTATTTATAACCTCTTTTCTACTCCTTTTATGCACAAGACCAATTTTATTTATCTGTTTAAGGATCATGGTGTTTTCTCTTTTCTTCGGTTAGTCTAACATACTACTTAAAATTTCATGCAATACTAAACAAAGTTTCTTGGAGGGTCTAAGTTCCTAGAGTGTCAAGGACGCTTCATATAACTAACATTCATGCTTCACTCTAGGTACAAGGTTGGTAGAGCAATCCTGCATAATGTTGATAAAAATTGACTTTTTTTTTTAGATCCTCAAAGCTATCTTTGGAAGGAAAAGGAATAGATTTCACATCTTAATTTTACGACGCAATGAAATTTACTTTTGTTAAATCAAATCAGAGACAAAAATTCATGTATAAGATGATCTTTAAAGTGGTAGGAATAACTGTTAAGAGTTTTTTAAGAAAATTATTTATTTATGGGCCAAATTTGAGTGTCTCCGATGGTTATTTAAGTACCTGCCCCTCCTTCACACCCCTCCTACTCCACCCCACACCAGTCCAATTCGATCTGTTTCCCTTTCCTTTGCTGTGACTCTGTAGGCTACTCCTGAGTTCTCTGCAACTCAGTATTTCTGCATGCTGACTTTGAAATTAAAGGAATGGAGCACTTTGGACTCATGTCTCTCTCCTCTCTCTCCAACCTCTCTCTCCCTCCTTCTCTCTCTCTCTCTCTCTCTCTCTCTCTCTCTCTCTCTCTCTCTCTCTCTCTCTCTCTCTCTCTCTCTCTCTCTCTCTCTCACAGCAGCAGTTGCCTCCCCAGGGAGGCAAGGGGGTTGCCTCCACCATCTCAGCTAGGTAGCTGGGCCTCCTCACTCCTAGTCCTGGTCACACTGTTGTGCCTCCTTGGACTTTTGAGCCTGGGGATGGTAATGTCTTCCTAGTGGTAGCACTAAACTCTGGGTGCCTACGGTGAGGCCTTATTTGTTCCTATATTCTTTCCCATAACATTGTAAATGGGCTTTTCATTCTCTTCATATTTCTTCTTTGTTGCTGAATTTTGTTTCATGCCTAAACCCTGACTGATACCATATTATAATGTCAAATGATAATAATTAACAATAATTCATGATTTTGTTTGATACTTTAAGAGTAATATATTTAAGAAAAGGACTTTAGCATCTGATTGTTAGTTAACTTCCACTGTTTAACTAAATAGAAAAAGTGAAAGAAAGAAATGAGTAATTACCAAGAGCTACTAGAGAGATGATTCACACAAATATAATAACAAGAGATGATTTGCACTGATTAAAGCCATCCCACTAAATGCAAGTGTAAAGGCACAATATTGGAGATCATATGGGTTTTCCTTCTCACCAGTAGAGATGGTGGTGTGATGAGGCTCTATGGTCTGTAAACTTTTTTAATACTAATTTTTAAAGCAGTTTTAGGATCATAGCAAAATTGAGCAGAAATTACAGAGATTTCCCATATATTCCTGCTCTCACACATGTGTAGCTTCTCCCCTGCGAAAATCCCCCACTACAAAAATCTCACAAAGTGGTACATTTGTTAAACTCAATGAGCTTATGTTGACATTGTTATAATTCAAACTCTATAGTTTATAGTTCACTCAGTGTAGAATTCTCTAGGTTTGAACAAATATATAATAGCACGTAGCCATTGTTATGGTATCATACAGAGTATTTTCATTGCCCTAAAAATCTTCTGTGTTCTGCCTATTCATTGCTCTCCCTCACCTCTGGCAACCATTGATCTTTTCACTGTCTCCATAATTTTTGGTTTTCCAAAATGTCATATATTGAAATCAAACAGTATAAAGCCTTTTCAGATTGATTTCTTTCAGTTAATAGTGTATATTCCCTCCATGTCTTTTCGTGGATTGATAGTTTATGTCTTGTCAACATTTATATACTCTTATCATATTGATCATTCAGAAAAATGCTACCAAAATAGCCCTAAAGAACTCTTGTCAGTCTTAACAACAGAGATGCTCTAACATTGTCCGGCATCTACCTAACTTGACATTGACTGATTAATATTTGATGAGCTCAGATTGAGGAGCGATTGGAACCAAGGCTTTAGAGTCCATGTGCCATATAAAACTGTGTGACCTTGCACAAATTAAATAACTTCTCTTGACTCAGTTGCTTCATCTGTACAAATAGAATAGATACCTCAGCATATGGTTGTATCGAATGAATAATTCAATAGCATTTATAATAGAGTTTGGAAATGATTAAGCACCAGTCAACATCAACTATATTACATATGGTACAAAGAAAAGTATCTCAGCAATATTCTTGAGCTTCAATAATGTATCTGGGAAGAGAAATTCTTAAGAGTATTTCTATTATTTCCCAAATTCTTGCATTTATTTCAATAATAGTCTTAGAATCTGCTGGTATTAAGACTGGTCAGGTACTAGTAACAGAGCCACAAAAGTGGCTGAGAACTGAAGTATTGAGCCACCGTTCCTTGTGGAATTGTGTTTGTCACATCCCTAATTTCTGTATTGGTGGCTTAAAAAAAAAAAAACCCTATAAACCACTGGTAGGCTAAATATGAAATACAAGAGTAAGAATCTCACATAGATGGTATTTGATTAATAAAACTGACATGAACCTTTGGAACGAGCAAGAACAACTGATGAGATGACGAGAGTGCCTCCAACGGGTTACCTTGACCATGGTGAATTGCAAATTACTGTATATGTTGACCTATTTGAAGTTTAGATTTAAAGCTCCACAAAATAAGCTGGAAATTGCAAAATAAATTTTTAATATGATCTTCACCTTTGATTTTTTTTAATATAGAAATAAGGTAATGGTAAGGTTAAATCAGGAGAAATATTATAAGGACTTTAATTGAAATAGAAAACTCTTAAAGAAATTTACCTTAACCTTTAAGAAAGGAATAGTGCTAATATAAGTAAAGTACAAAATATTGATTCAAAATGATATTTACAAAGATATTAGAAAAACTGAAGGAAATAATTAAATTACAACATGTTAAAAATATAAGAATCCTTCTTAAAGCAAAAGACCAATGAAATTTCTAACGAATTATGAGTAAATTAAAAACTTTCAAATGGACTACTACAAAAGAAAACACATTTGTTTAAATGTCATTTGGGTGTTTTTTGTTGTTATTGTGAATGGCTGCTGGGTGGAATTCAGGAACACTTGATCTCTCTAAACTGTGCCTCTCATAGGAAACAATTTATTTTCAAATTAACTCCCTTAAGGATGGTTGTTTATCTCATATTTCCTTTCCCCAAAAGATAACTCAGTTTGGGTGGCTATTTTTGCTAAATTACACATTTCCTTAGGCATTGCTTGTTTATTTCTAAATGGTCTTTCTCTAGAGTGATATATGGAACATTTGCTTTGTCTGTAATAAAGAATGGCTATGTTTTATTAATGAATAATATGTTAGCATGGAAAAGCTATACACACAAAGTATTTGATTCTGCAATTTGTATATATGAAAATATTTTAGCTTTTGTGATTTAATTTATATCTATAGCATTTAATTTTTAAACTGTCATACTTTGCATTACTAAAACAAACAAACAAAAGGAACACACTTCCTACTTTTAAGCTTTTCAAAATTGTTTTTAAAGAGAAAATGTATTCTACAGAGAGAATAGTTTTTCTACAAAGACCATTTCAAAACTAGCATGATGTTATCCAAGACAGTTTTATGATCATGAGTATACAGGTAAATGACAATTAAAAAATTAAGTTACTCAAAACATCATTCCTAAAAAAATCTCCAAAGAGTTTCTATACTCTGTTTTATTTCATACAGAATTTATGCTAACTAATCTGCTAAGAAAATCAGTTAAAGTAAATCAAAGTATGGACAGCAATTTTTAAAGATATAAACATATATTCTACAATTGAGCAGGTGACTCACTCTAAGTTTTTGCACTGATCGCATAATGCGACACCAATTTTCTTCCAAAATGAAATAGAATTGAATGATCTGGACTCTGACACTAACCAGATTCCATTCTAGGATGTAGCTCTCTGGTTGATTTTGAAAAGATTCTGGATACTTGTTCAACTACCTCAACTTCCCTTTTACTCTAAACTGTGATTGATATTGACATTTTCCCGAGTTCTTCTAGTCTGACCAACCAATTCCAAATTAATACTTCAGGTTATCCAGAGACAGAAATTCATATCATTTTTCGTATTATCACTTTATTTACATTTATGGCATCTCATCTATTAGCCACATTTCTACAAGCTCTCTTGTAATTACTTCCCAGAATATTATGTTATCCACTTCTATAGATAGATTATCTTTAACACTAGTAATCTTCAGATAAATATTTGCAAAATAAATATCTGATAAAGAATTTGTATATGGATCGTATAAAGAATACGTACAATTTAGTAATAAGACAAATATCCATATTTGACAAATGGTCTAAATAGACAATTTATCCAAGAAGATATACAAATGTGAAAGATGTTCAACATCATTACTCATTAGGGAAATGCAAACTAAAATTACAATGAGATACTATCAGATAAAAATCTACAGTACCAAATTTTGGCAAAAATATGAAGGAGGATTTACACATTGCTGGTGAACATGTAAAATGACAGTTAGTGTAGAAAACATTTTGGTGGTTGCTTATAAAGTTAAATATATATTTAGCACGTGGCCCAGCAATTCCACTGCTAGGTATTTACTTGCAGAAAATGTATTCCCACACAAAAGCTCGTACTAGAATATTGTGGTATAAACATACAATGGATTTCTATTTAGCAATAAAAAGAAAAACACTTTATTACAAATTATTTTTAAAAGGATTATACTAATTTTTAAAAAGTTTGACACAAAAGAATTATCATGATTTTATTCAGATGAAATTTTAGAAAAAGGCAATACTTTGTTTCACCAAAGTATTACAGTAGTTTAATAGCAAATAAGTGAGAATTCAGGACAAGATATAGAGAGTAACTGATTAACTGCAAAGGATTCAAATTAACGTGTGTGTGTGTGTGTGTGTGTGTGTGTGTGTGTGTGTGTGTGAAAGAGCTAAAGGAATAAACTTCTAAGAAAATTACTTTTCAAGTCCTGTGACAAGAAAGATTGCGGGTTATAGAGCTCTGCCTAGCATTCTTCACAGATATAGACCATACAAGGTTTCATCCATTTTTATGACTGACCCTGACTTAGAATCACAGCTATTACCTTTAAAGTAACTACAGCAAGCACTCTTTGATCATACATGGATGAGGAATAGGGGCTTCTGGATAATATAATTCTCTCTTTTAAAAAGATTTACTATAACATGAACTAACTCTGTAAACTGAAATATTGTTAATACCTGATTTAATGTTGCAGAATAAAATTTAATAGATCTTTTACTACTCCAAGAGAATTATAGAATCTTGAATTCCCTATTGTGCCATGTTATATGATTTTTATGTAGTGTCAGGTACTGCAATAGTATTTTCTTTCTTGTTACCACAGATACTCTTGCTGAGAAGCTATGTGAAATGCAGTGTTATTGTTAAAGAGCCAAAGTCTAATCTTAGCTTTCTTTTTAATCATCTTTCCAGATCAAGCATTAGATTATTAGCTATCAATGAGCTTCAGATGTACATTTATAAATCAATAGTTTAACTTAATAAATCTTGATGTATTTCCAAATAAAAACTCTCCATTCAAGCCACGTAATTCGTACTTGATAAATTTCATATTAATACCATAGAATAACCCCTGTGTGCCCCATGATTCTTTCATTCTTGTTTGATTTCTCTTTGGCATTTTAACATTATTTAATGTTTAAAGGATTTTAAGAACAATGAATCTGATGTTAAAAATACCTCAAATTTTTTTTAAAATATTTTTTAAAAAGAAATATATTTCTTTTGAGTACACAGATGATAATATTTAAAACAAGAAGGTATTATAGAATAAGTACTTTCAAAAGATACAATTTTGCCCTAGAAATTATAGACAAAGATACTGACATTGAGAGAGAGTATTTTTTAAGACTAAGGCATGAATTCGATCATAACTTTGGCATGTCAAACCTAAAGGTCTCTTTCCTGTTGCAAATGGTGGAGAGTGCACTTCAGATATCTGAATTATTATTATTTTTTTTTTTACTCTGTAGCTTGATCAGGAAATCATAGCAATGGATTTGGCAGGTACAGTGAACCTTGCTTTCCTCAAAGTAACTCCTTAGGTCAATTTTATAGCTATCACTTAACTCATCTGAGTATTTTCCAGGTTATATCAGATTATTTCAGTGACTAAAGTCCTATATTGTGTAAGGCTGTCCATTTAATGTATATGTCAAGTCATTTTCCCCTTGAATCAGCTGCTGAGAGCTATTTAGTACAGTTATGATTGAGATCGACTACTTAGAAATATAAAATTACCTTTTATCTCAATTTGTGGGGTGCTGCCATGGGTCATTTCCCCAGAAGTGGGGGCACACTGATGAGTTGTTAGGCAGTGTTCACAGAACAACCTTCCTAAGTGAACTATGGAAGCAAGACTGAACAGGGAAGTTGAACACAGAGGCCTCAACTGATGCCCTGACTGGCTGTGATGGTCTTTTCGAGATGTCTCCAGTTGCAGACAGGATGCTGCACTCTTGTTTCACTGCAATAATAAGCAACAACACAAGGAGGCTCCCTTTAGCCAAGGACAATTCTTAGGAGGCCTCAGCTGGGTACCTTGGAAATCAGCACTGGTAACAACAGCTGGTTAAAACAGTTCTCTGGTCCCACAGGGAGCATCTTCACAGTGCTATGCGGCTTTCCCAACAGGTCCCAACAGGACACTTAACTCAAGATAGTTCCGCATCTTGTGCCCCTACAGTGTCTACAATTCCAATTTTAGATCAATTCATCTGGTTAAACTGTAGGTTTCAACCTGTTTGCTGTGGAATCACTTGTCTTTGGGGCAAGAAGTCACCATTATTTATTGCTTCATTGTTCCCGATTGAAGGATGTTCTAACTCCCTTTCAAACGATTTGGCCAAAACAGGTAGGCTTTTATTTTGGAAACATTCATTTTGGAGGATTCTTTTGAAAAAGAACAAGCAAACTCTCTCATATAGAAATCACTCAAAAAAGTATTGGACTGAGATAAAGCCATTAAAAAAAAATGAGAGTATATTTATTTTTTAAAAAAAAGTAGTTATATGGGAGGAAAATATGTCTCATGTGCAACTTAGTGTCCAACCAAATTTTATGCAGATTTCTGGAGCCCACCTCCTATCAAATATTCTGCACCTGAATTCCAGTTGCTCTCCATTTCTCCAAACTCTGATCTTCATCTCTTCAATTCATTGAGACCACTGTACTCTGCTTGTGTTTACTATCTTAACTCCATGATCTGGAAAATGGTTCCTATCTGTAAGTAGGGATTTTTATACAGCTTCCTTAATTTGTCTCTTGTTTTTCAGGGATTAGAGTCCTACACTGTCTTTCTTTTCAATTCGTGAAAACAATTATTTCATATACTTTGTCCATATATCTTTTTTTATATGCCTAGTAGCATTTACTATGACATGAACAGAAATGAAAGTTCAAAATTCATTTTTTGAATCAATCATAAAATTGATAACAAATTCCAAAGTACACACATTTAAAAAGATCAGTTATGCTGAATAATGTAAATATTTTAAATAAATCAACAAGTAATATCATAAGTAAGAAATATGAAACATACCTCATACACACAAGAATAGATCAAAGTAATAAAATCTATTAATATACTTCATATAATATAAACAAAATAAAAATGATGTGATCATAACCATAGATACTGGAGCTTTTATATAGTTCAATAGCTATTCTTGAGTTTTTAAGTGCTATTTTAAGTAGATATAATTTTTTAAGACAGTTTTTACAAAATCTATCCCTAGCCAAAAAGTTGTTTTTTATATTAGCTATCTACAATGATAATTTCATTTAAGATTTTCAAGGTACTATAGTTAATAAATGGCATGAAGGAGGATATAACATTATCAGTATCTGCAGATAATATTTTTTAATTTTTTACATAAAAATTCTAAAAGATTTGACTGAAAAAGTCAAATATTTAGAGAAATTAGTATGGCAGCAGGATTCGAAATTAACATATGTTATATTGCCAATATCCTTCCTATATATAAAATTAACTTGTTAAACCAAGATCAGTTTCTTTGAAAAAATAAACAAAATTGACAAAACTTTAGACTTGCCAAGAAAAAAAAGATAGTTCTCAAATAAAATCAAATGAAAGAGGAGAAATTACAGCTGATTCAAATAAATACAAAGTAACACAAGAGACTACGGCAAAGGATTATAAACCACCAAATTGGACAACCGAGAAGAAATGGATATATTTCTGAAAATATACAACTTTCTAAGGCTAATCATGAAAAAACAGAAAATATGAATAGACTAAATACTAGTAAGGAGATTGAATTCATGATCAAACACCCGACAAAGAAAAGTTCAGGACCAGATAGCCTCTTCACTGGCAAGAACAACAAATGGCGGAGCTAACATACTCAATGATTTCAAACTCTATTACAAAGTTTTAGTGATTAAAACCGTGTGTTTTATTGGCATAAAAGCAGGCATATTGGTCAATGAATCACAATAGAGAGCCCAGAAATAAAAGCATGCATTTATAAGTTAATATAAGACAAAGGAGTCAAGAATATGCAATGGGAAAATATCACTCTCTCAAAAAAAATGGTGATGGAAAAACTTGAAACCCACATGCTAAAGAATGAAACTGGGCCACTATTTTAAGCCATGCATAAAAATTTACTCAAAACAGATTAAAGACCTAAATGTGAGACCTAAGCTAGTTTTTTTCCTTGCTTTTGGATGAACTTAAAAACAAGTCCTGTTAGTTTCTTGTTGCTTCTGGTAATAAAATATTCTCAGATTAATAATACATAAGCGTTGTCTAGCACAATAATTATATTACAGATGCTCCTTGGCATACAATGGAGTTATGTCCTGATAAACCTATCTTAAGTTGGTAATATCATAAGTCAAAAATGCATTTCATACTACACTTGTGCTTGTTTACCCTGATGATTGTCTGTCTGGCTGACTGGAAGCTGCAGCTCACGGCCAATGCTCAGCATCAGCAAAGAGGGTCATATTGCATATGGCTAGCCCAAGAAAAGATCAAAATTGAAGTTTCTAAATGCATATTGCTTTTGCATCAATGTAATGTCAAAAGATCATAAGTCGAACCATTGTATTTAGGAATCATCTGCAATTTGCTAGGGCTGCCAAAACAGAATACCATAGACTAGGTGGCTTAAATGACAAATTTATCTTCTCACAATTTTGAAGGGTAGAAGTCTGAGATCAAGGTGTCAGCAGATTTGTTTCTTCTGAGGCCTTTCTCCTTGGTTCGTAGATGACCATGTTCTCTTTCTGTTTTTACAAGGTCTTCCCACTGTGCCTACCTGTGTCCTAATCTAAGGATACCAATGCTATTATTGGCTTAGGGTCCCTACCCCAAGATCTCATTTAACCTTTATGGCCTGCTTCATGGAAGGTCATCTTGATACAAATTTTCTGTTCACAGAAGAAATGTAGAAATCTCTCTATATTTTATAAAGACATAATCTCAAAGATATACTGGCAAGATAAGGACAAAAATTAAGACACACAAGACTATTTTGAATGCTACCATTTTTTAAAGGTAAAGAATCTTTCTAAGTAGCAAAATGTTATGTGGTTAAATTTTGGGAGGGGAACTAGGAGGCTGGAGAATAGGACATTTTATGGTACAACCATTTGTACCATTTTTCTAATATAGTGTGCATGTATTACCTATTCAAGAATGTTATTTTGCTATTCACATAAATTATGCATTTTGTTTTTTTTTAAATCTCATAATTTATGATGTATATATTTTTTAGATTCAAACAGGATAATGTGATGACATGAAACTTTCTCTAAGAAATAATAGTTATCATTTAATGAGCACTTAATGTTAGGTGTTTGAATTTGTTATTCATATTTTTCGAAGACATTACAAATTGTGTTGTATGGATGAAATATTTGAAACTCAAAAGTTATGTAGTTTCTTTGAGGTCATAAATAGCATTTAAAAAGTTCTCGGAAGAGCCAAGAATATAATGCAAGGTCTTTTAGCAATCAAGAACTTACTCTTTTCTTTGGAAATGATTCTGAAACTCTAAGTGCAGAGGATTATTGGGGAGCAGAGTGAGTATTTAATCAGAAAGAGAATCTGATTTTTCAAAAATCATCTGTAAGTTAACTATTTTTATGGTATAGATCAGATACCCAAAACATAACCTAGAAATGAAAAATGTTTACCCACATTTCCTATTATCAAGCTTCCCACATCCAAAAATAGCCATATAATTTGTGGGGTTCAATGTAAAATAAAAATTGGAAGGGCGTGGCTTATTAAAAAATTAAGAAGTTTATGATAAGAGTAGCATATTAAACCAAGCACAGGGCCTTTCTTAATGCTTAAGTGTGGGATCTCAGACAATTACATAGTCAGCAGTCCCCAACATTTCTGCCAATAGAGATCAGTGCTCCCAAGAAATGTAATGCCTGATGATCTGAAGTGGAGCTGAGGTGGTGATGCTAGCGCTGGGGAGCAGCTGCAAATAGTGATGAAGTTTCGATCCATTGCCTGCCACTCACCTCCTCCTGTGCAGCTCAGTTTCTAACAGGCTGAGGACAGTACTGGTGCTCTGTCCAGGCTTTGGAAATCCCTGACATAGGTCACAGATCCATTAAGCCTGCCTTTCCTCCCACCCCCATCCCATCAATCTAATATACACTTAGTTTAGCCATCGTCTCATATTAGTCAACTCAAAATCACACTGTTATTCAAAAAGAAAGTGTTTACAATGCCATACTTTCTTGCTTTTCCTCCAACCATAATTCTGTATAACCTTTGCTATGTCTCCTCTTTTGTCCTAGACGCTATGTATTGAAGGACCCCAGGGCTCTATACTTAGTTTCTTCTCTATGTATACTCATTCAATTTATATTCTCACAGTTTCTTCATTTTAAATGCCATCTATGAGTTGGTAATTCACAAATTTTTGTCTCTTGCCCAGACCTTTCTCCCAAACTACAGATCTAAAATACTCTACCTACTTGGACTTTCCATTTGGATAAATTTCCAAGGGTTTCCTTTAATGTAAGAAGTACTAAACTGAAGAAATACTTCTGTTCTCCTCCCTACTAAACAAAAAACAAACAAACAAACAAAAAATAAAACTACTCCATGCATGGCTTTCCATCTCAGTAGATCTAATTACATAAGCCAAAATCTTGGAGTCATTATGTTTATCTTACAATCTACATACAAATCAGGTTCCTTAATTTTCATAGGATATCTAGAAACCAACTACAGTCACCAAATCTACTGCCAACACCTTATCTTTCCTCATTATCACCAATCACTTGAATTATTGTAGTAACATCTAACATTTTGCTTTCTTCTTCCTTCAGTCATCATCACAGCTAAAGTGATCATTTTAATGTAAGTCAGAGGATGCATTCCTCTGCTCCATACCCTGAATGGTCCATTTTTTACTCAGAATAAGAGGCCAGATCTTTGCAATGGCAAATGAATGACAAACCCATCTGGTTCCCTACTACCGTCCTCACCTCCTCTCCCCTCCTAATACTCTCTCCCATGTTCACTCCACTTTGGGGGTGTAGTAGTACCTCAAACACACTAGCTCGTCTCTCTACCTAATATACTCTTCACCAGATATTCAATTGGTTATAGTTCTCTATTCAACGCTTTCATCAAATCATGAAAAAATAAAAATTATCCTGACCTCTTTATTTAATGCTATAAGCTTCTCACTGGCACCCCATCTTAGGTGCTTTCTATCTCTCTCATTACTGTATTCATGTCTCCATAACACCATAATTTGCTCTTTATTATGCTTATTTTTATCATCTATTTCCCACAGAGATATGTAGGAGTCACAAGGTGCATTTTGTTCATTGAGGTGATAGAGGTTCATTGGAGATACCCAGAGCAGTAAATGGAACTAACCACATGCTATATAAATACTTATCGATTAAATAGATAAAATATTTTTAAAAACAATGTTATTTACCAATGTACATTTTACTTCTTCTAATACTTCTACTTGTATCTAACATATTAAATAACTTCATTAGTGATATATCTATGTTTTTATAATCTTTCACCTTGACACTCAACAAGTCTGAATTTCTAGCATTCTGCTAGTAGACTAGTTCATGCTGCTGAATTGAATTTCTAGCTTTGCATAATATGCATTTTCTGAGAACACCACAGAATGTTTAGCAGTAAACTACTTAACTAGAACAAAACTTTTTATTAGAGAACAAAAAAAGCCTTTGTGATGTTTAGTGATTACTGTGACAGAAGTACATTTAATTACTCAGTAAGTGGCCTAGTACAAGGCATCCTCCTGGCCACATCTGCCGTAGCTATGATTAATGATTAATGCACAAGTGTTATTGTATGCCTCTTATTATACAATTATACTTGAAAATGTAAAAGGTAAATCAATCCTAATTTTATTAAATATCTTCACAAAGAAAAGAAATTAATTATATGTCTTTGTGTTTTGTTTTATCAATTTGCATTCAGAGTAAAAACTAGTGTCCTTGGAACACAGTGCTGCCTTAATACATATTTTTGTTATAAATAAATGACTGAATTAAGATGTTAATAGACCAGTAAAAATAATAAAAGTTACAAACTGTCCTATGTTCAAATATGTTCTGCAAATGACTTCAGTGTCAAGAAGATGGATAAAATAAATCTTACTTTTAAAAAGAATTAATCTCATTATGGTATGGAGAGTGGTTCAGAGAGGAGCCAAACTGAACAAAAAGATAAGAAGGGCAATATGGCAATACTTCTATCACAAAATTAAAGTACCTTTAGACTACCAAGATTCAGAAAAGAGGACAGAGTCAAAGTCTGCATTGGAATTACATTGGTCTTGATTGGAAATACCATCAAGAGGTTTTGCTGACACATTGACAAAAAAAAAAAAAGTTGATGTGTGAATAATAATACAAGATAACATATTTTTACCAGGAGCCATTAGACAGTTGCACAATACATTGAAAAAACAAACACAGTGAGGACAAAGTTTAATAAAAGACATGGATAATACTTCAGCTGTTTTAACTTGAAATGTCTGTGAGATAGATAGTGGAGTGAAAATGTAGATAATCTGTGATTACAAGAGACTTTGGCCTGAGACAAAATTTGGGAGCTTTCATAAATTAATAATATCAACAAATGCTGAGAATATATATTTAAAGACAAAAATGTCCCCTCAGCCCAGGAAATCTCTTCACACAGGCAGAAGAGAAAAAAACAAACAGACAAAAAAAAAAAAAAGTTGTATTATTAAATAAGCATTAAATCAGAATGTGATGTGCATTATGGCAAACCACTAAGCAATTGCAGACAGACAGAAATCTCACCTTACAGAGCCAAATAAATACAACTCATTATACTCTCAAGATCAATAATCACTAGACCTCCAGTAAGAGGACCTGACACTGCCCTTTATCACACAGACCATCCTAAGTTCACCTGGCAATCGGTGACTATCTGCAATAATTACTTGGCGTTCTACAAAAAAATACAAACTTTTCAGATCTTTTAGGTAGAAAGTAGTTCTACAAGTTGGATTCAGGCTCCTAACTGTTCAAAGTAGCTGGAAAATAGAGCTCTACATTCCCTTTTTGCATTCCAAAGAGAAAGTTCTTAAGTTCTTGAGAAATCACAACCCTGGTTTCAATGATAGCAAGACAGGCTTACTTAGCTTTTTAAAAGCTTTATATGTACTTCAAGGAAATGAAGAAAACATTTGCAACTTTTCTAAAGTAAATGCTCTAAGGGAGGGTGGATGAGGTTCTACCCTTATTTTCTGCAGAGAGTAAGCCTCTTGTTTTTCATTTGTATTTTCCCTTACAGAGATTATTTATTGAGAGAATGCAAACAAGATGAGTAACTGGGAACAACCCATAAGAAGAACCAATATGTAAAGTTTACATGGAGTAGGAACTAGCAATAGCTAAGACACATATGTGACCATTGGGAATGGGGGGATAGGGTTAAAGAGAGACAGAAGAAAACTGAGCATATTTGTATGGAAAGATAATGATCCAGTGTTATGAACTGAACACGTGTCCTCTCCCCCAAATCCATATTTTGAATCCCCAGCCCTCAGTGTGACTTTATTTGGAGAATAGAGCTTTAAAGAAAGTAAGGTTAAATGAGGTCATAAAGGTGGGCCCTAATCCCATAGGACTAGTATTCTCATAAGAGGGGAGGACACCAGAGTGTGCACACGCGCACAGAAAGGCCCCGTGAGAGCACACCAAGAAGGCACTATGAGCAAGTTGTGGTGAGGTCTCACCAGAAACTAATCCTGTTTTCATCTTGATCTTGGATTCCAGCCCTGAGAAAAACATTTCTGTTGTTTAAGCTACCCAGCCTGTGGTACATCATTCTGGCAGCCTGAGGAAACTAATATATCCAATAACGAATTACAGATATTTGTGAGGAAGGGGAGCTAACAAAGGAAATGATAAGAAAAGGGATCCAGAAACTGAAGGACATACTCTTTACAGAAAAAGGCAAATGGAAATAGGTTTGTAGTCTTTTTTGAAGAAGTTCCTGTCTCACAGCTGTGTCTGTTCAAGAAATATGATCTTAGGTCATCAGCTGAATATGAGGTTGGAGAAGGAGATGGAAGAGATTTGAGATGGAAGTGCATACATAAGAAATAGTCATTATGATGCTAGAAAAGCATAATAGTAGCAAGACAGAATGGCCTTACAATGAATTTTCTGATCATAAAGTAAAAACAGTCAGCTTATTTTTGTGATTTTCTCCAGAATACTCTTTGGTTAGTAGCATGGAAGATGACAAATAATGGAGATCAAAGATAGTAGCAATTTTTACAGGTGACTATGTAAGAGTGAGAAAGGGGCAAAAGAATATGGATTTTTTTTTTTATTACACTATTGACAATAGAGTTTGGGATTGAAAAGTAGTCCACGTGGCCATGCAGGAGCCGATAAATACCAAAACAGTGCTGGGGTCAATGAGCTGGTAATTGTGATATGGTGGAATACTAGAATGGGTTATTGGATCATGTAAAATGAAAAGATGAATGATGGCACCTGGAATACTGGAAATCTGTTTACAGAGTAATGCCAATTTCTGGGGATAAGATGCTTGAATTATTATGGTACTTGGTTACTGCAGGCCTGGGACATTAATACAAAGATATTGCCCTAGAAATGAGAACTTAGATTGGGTAGAGAAGATTTTTTCTGAAAATGAAGTCAAACCACTAACAGGCCATGCCATGAAATAGTTTATCCCCATGCACGTTGCTTACATCAAGGATCAAGATAGTGATGCTTACCTCATGACTTTCAGTTATGTCAAATGTGAAAGAGAAATTAACCCTGTTTGAGAAGGTTGCAGTTAAAATGTGCCTTATGGGGCAGGTAGGCTAAAGGGAAGCAATCTTAAAAAATCAGATGAAAAGTAGAAAGGAATTTGTAGCTCAGAATGTGGTGTTCCAGCGGCCACTGCTAAAGGACTTCAATAAGAGGGAGGGAGTTGGAGACTGACAGCCGTTTGCTATACACTGGGAATGGGCGAGAGGGTCTCGGTCATAACTGACCTTTAGGGAGACTTGAATTTCAGACACTGCTAAAGGCAAACACAGAATGAGACATGACTTGTTTATTTCAGATAGTCTGAGTAGAATTGAAAAATCAGATCCATCGATCTAGTTTCATCTGCTAGATGATGGCCTTTGCAATGCTTGCACTTGGTGCTGAACACGGACTGGATTGTGTCCCCACCACTAAATTCATATGTTCAAGCTCTAACTGCCAATGTGATGGTATTTGGAGATGGGATCTATGGGAAGTCATTTGGATTAGATTATTCCTAGGGGAATAATTAGAAATACATTTGTCCAGAAATTCATATACATATATACACATATGTATGTGTTTATGTGATCTGTATGTATAGTGTGTATCCATATCCTTAGGCAATTTTTAAAAATAATCTCCCAGGTTTGGAAAACATTTTAAATATTATCATTCAGAACATGTTCTATGAGACCTAGAAGGCATGAGAAATTCAGAACATAAACCTAACCCAGATCTACTCAATTGGAATATTCATTTTAACAAGATACAACGAGTCATACTAACATTAAAGTTTGAGGATCATGGTTCAAAGATAATCGAAATGCATTATGGAGGAGAAATGTAGTCAAGAATAACAAAACACTGTATCAGGACAGTCAGCAATAGCAGATATATGAAAATCAGGTGAAAGCAAAGCACTCAAGATGGAATGACAAAATACCAGTCAGCTGATATAACCAGGCAGCTAAACCCAAGGATCAGACGATTTTAAACATTCAATGAGGTATGTGATGGGAAATCAAGTTCTTTAATTAAGGGAAGATAAGAACTACACAAATGGGAAAAAAAAAACAACAATCTTTTCCTTCCTAGGAAATGTTAAGTGTTAAAAATGTATACATTTAAGAAACATTCACAGAGTGTCTATGATATATTTTAGTAAAATCTGTCGTCTAGAAGATCAGAAACTGAGGCAAGAAAGCTGCTATCATTCCACTTCATATTTTGAATTATGGGCATAAAGTACTCTCAGAAAAATAAACAGAAGTTTAAAAAAAAATACAAGGGCCATAGTGTATATGTAAAAATCCTGTATGGTTGGTTTGGGGAGTATATTTAGCTTTCTCTGGTTGATTCAGCGTCGAAAACAGTGACAAAAAGAGAAAATGGCAGTTGATGACCAAGGCTTGACTGTTCTTGGCCAACTGCTATAGAGGTTGTGATTTGGCTTCCTAGGC
The DNA here is from genome assembly GCF_014176215.1 of Rousettus aegyptiacus. Classification (NCBI taxonomy): domain Eukaryota; kingdom Metazoa; phylum Chordata; class Mammalia; order Chiroptera; family Pteropodidae; genus Rousettus; species Rousettus aegyptiacus. The sequence goes on from NW_023416286.1 coordinate 32,838,285, forward strand.
TGCCTGTGGCAGAGGTTGTGGATCGACATTCTATTTTCATGTGCAGTATGGCCATTGTCCATTTGTATATTCAGTCTCTCAAAGAGCAGACAGAGTGTCTTCAAAGTATAGTATACATGTGGTTGTTCCAGGAAGACAGATGGTTAGAGTAGAGGATGAAACTGAAAAGTCAGATGATTCACATTATAAAGGCTTCAAGAGTACCCTAAAGAATGTGAACTACTTATTTAAACTACTTGTTTAAATTTGATTATTTAAAACGATTTCTTCCTGTTCCAAATTAGCCACCAAATTAGCTTCCTTGTCTGAGTACAAATGATAATTGCCATTGTGCCAATACCTCTACTTAAGTTTAATTTCTGCTAGGTTTAAAAGTATTACCTAAGGCATATATATCCAAATGCCATGCTCAAAGCATGTTTCACCAATAAAATTATGTCAATATTCTGACTTTAAAAGTATCAGAAGTTGTGTCACAAAAAGATATGAGATAAGGATTTAAATACAATCAGAGAATTTTATATCCTATACTCACCACTGCCCTTCAGATCTGGAAAAGAATCAATATACATTTTGCCTAATTTCCATTCAAAAAGAGCCAAGGACATATAGGAACTCTTGATCATGTGATAAATTTATTCCAAAGAAAAGGAGGCCACAGATAGCTTCAGGAAATAGAGTTTTCAACTCCTTTTATTAATTGCTTTTTCAGCTTTGGAGAGAGAGAACGTGGAAAAGAGAAAATCCTGTTCTGAACTTTTTAACTGGCAATATTGTTGCAATGACAAAAGCGTAAGTAATAGATCGATGACGTCTGTAAAAGCAGACTGACATTCCAGGACTTGGAAGTAGTCGTGGCCCAGCGTGCAGCTAGCAGGAGGCTCCAGGCTGTGTTCCCCAGGCTTCCAACAAGGAGAAGCTACTGCTGAGGAGCAGGCAGATGAGGACTGTTATATCAGGATGAAATGGATACTCAAAGCCAGAGGAGAACAGCCAAAAACATGGAATTTTAACACAATTCCAGAAGTATCTGAGTGATTGTAATGGTGTGCTTTCATTCAGTAATTTTGCATCAATGCAAAACCATACACAAGCCTACCTCCCTGACTTGTAAACAGAAAGTTGAGGGAGGTGACCGGTGACTGGAATCATGTTGCTAAAAAAAGCACCCCCACTCCCACCCCGCAACTCCCAGGATAGGTGAAAAATCCAGAAGAGGAGAAATTTCAACTCTGGGTGAATATGCATTTTTTCCCCCGGCCCAAAAGCAACATGATATCCTTGTTATTTTAGACAACTTTAAACAGCTTAATATGGCACCAAAACCTGTTTAAGATTATTTGACTAAAGAAAACATCTAGATAAAGGATTGTTACAGGCGGCGTTCAAAGGTGTTCTTGACACCTGTGCCACACTGGGTTTTTTTTTCTGTTACAACCATTGCCTGATGGGAGGGCCCACGCGTCCTTCAAGGTCTCAAAGCATCTATCTGGCCCAATAATTTGGAAAGGGAAGTAATGTTTACTGGCCTTTACAGTGAAGCTCTAAAGCATTGTACCAGAGATGGGGAGACCTGCTTCTATGCAAGGCCCGTCTAGTGTCATTCTAAGGATTCTTCTTGGACAAATTATTTCTTTCTTTTTAACCTCAGTTTTTTCACCATTAGAACAGACAGAAGAGTTAATCTCTAAAATACATGCAATAAATTGTATTACTTGACTCAATTTTTGGCATACTACTGTTATGAATTAAATTGTGTCCCCTGAAGAAGATGTGTTGAAGCCTTAACTCTCAGAACGTGACCTGATTTGGAAATAGGGTACTTTTTTATAGGTGTAATCAAGTTAAAATAAAAATTTTAGATGAAGCCCTCATCCACTATGATTGGTGTCCTTACAAAAAGGGGAAATTTGTACACAGAGACATGAACACAGAGAACACGACCTGAAGATAAAGGCAAAGACAGGAGTCATGCGTCTTTAAGCCAAGGAATGTCAAAGGTTGCCAATAAACCACGAGAAGCTATCAGAAAGGATGAAATGGATTCTTCCTCAGTGCCCCCAGAAGGAACCAGCCCTACTGACAGCTTTATCTCTGACATTTGGCCTCCAGAAATGTGAGACAATAAATTTCTGTTGTTTAAGCCATCGAGGTTGCGGTTGTTTGTTATAGCAGCGTAGGCAAACTAACACCCACTCCAAGCCGGATAAATGCTCTGACATGAATCACATTACTGCTCCGAAATGGAATGGCAGAGAGAAGTTCACTGACCTAGTGTCTTTCTTCTCCGACCTCCTATGTTTGTTGGCTTTTCTAATGTTGTCTGGGGGCTTTTGATCTTGATTTCTGAGCGTGCTGTTGTGGCCAGGGGTGTGGCCACCCATGGATAGTTTAGCAGCCAAAAGTCCTCAGGGAAAATAAGCTGCTCTTAGTTGAAACCCTGATACATTGAGCAGTTGTATTAACTATAGCTTAACAGAGTCTAGGTATAAATATCCTAGAATGATAAATATCTTTATAAATCCTTGTTCTTCTCTCAGTATCTCTTAAACAGTGAATTCCCTATCCAAAGTAGGGTAAGAACTTACTAATGAACATAGCAAATAATATTCCCCTTTTCTAAGCCTCTAAAGTGTCCCTTATGACCCTTAAGCAGGATGTGTGATTCTAGCCTCTTGGCTAAATTGGTATTACTTAGATTTGAAAGTTTACTTTAGCCTGACCCTCTGTGGCGGCTGCACTCACTAATCAAGCTTTTCGAGGACTGGTCTGCTATTCGACACTGATTTCTAGCTGTTGCTTCAGCTCTTGGAGACATTTTATTTTTTTTTCTAAAGGACTCTATTTACCAATTCCCTCACACTAATAATTTTACAGATTTCTTCTTGGTTACTGGACATCTCATCCATCTGTCCTTCTCTGTTAATTTTCTCTGTGCTGTCCTTTAGTGCCATTTCCCAGATTCCCATTTTCCCCTGGAGCCTTATAGAACTAGTGGTTCTCAAGTTTTTGAGAAATTACAACTCTTCCTTATGTATGGCCCACCCTGGTGCCTCCTGCATGGCCACATGCTTCATCGGCCTGTGGTCACCGTGTGCGTGGCTGCTCTTCTAGCCCATGCCCCTGGCTAATCAAACTGTGTGTGATTAGGATAGAGGCAGACCCCCAAAATGTGCTGATTAACAAGACACAGTTGAAAAATATGCCTTCCTTATCTCTATGACTGAAGAGGTGGATTTTTAAAAAGATTTCCCTTAAATGACATTTTAAAATTTATGAAATGAATTTAAAGAATGAAATCAACTTAATTCTAAGAAGAGAGATTAATAAATGTGTTCCCAATGTTCTGTGTCACAAAAGATTATTTCTTTTGATATATGATCAAATTGGAAAAACAGCAAAAAGTGAGTGATACAAAATAACTCACTGATAAAGAAGAAAGTTTATAAAAGTTGGAAGAAATTAGAGTGTTTTAAACAACATTATGAATAAGAAAAAAGATTGGAGCAGCTTTTACATAAGACTGATGACCACAATAAGAGGACAGAGGAATCTCTAGATCAGTTGAATAGAAAATATTTACTGTTTCTAACTGAGAATAACTGAGAGGTGAAATCAGTGTGGTAGACTTTTATTTATTGAATAAATAGTAGCATGACATATTTAAGGGGGCTTTATTATCAATATGTGTTATTTACTGCAGAAGATAGATTGTATTTTGTATCTATTTTCCTATATTTGTGATATTAAAGCCATCCCTTGTGTTTTCTCAGTTTGTGAGAAATATTGCAATAGTAGATAGAACATAGTTGGAAAAATAAAGCATCACCCATTTTTTTTTATTTAAATAACAAAATCCTTATTTTGTGTTCATATGAATTAGTGTTAACACTTCTAGGTGTTTGATTTCCCACCTAATTTGAACATTTAATATTGCTGATCTGAGCTAATTGTGAATTTTGGATTATTGTTCTCAATTCTTGATCCCATTCATCTAATGGAATTACACAACCATACCCTTTACTGTGTAATTTTACAATATTTTCCTCTTGAGGAAAAGGTTGCTGCTCCCCACTCTGATATTGAACTTGTTTGTGTAACTTGCCTTGACTAATAAAGGAGAGCAGATACAGTGTACACCAGGTCCTAGCAGGACTTAAATTGGGCTATGTGATTTGAGTACCCCCTCTTGGAGACTCCAATTGCCATCACTAGAAAAGCATACTTCCATTAGCCACTAGTTCCGAAATGAGAGAATGTAGAAAGGACCTTAGTCTGATCTGCATCTCAATTAAGAGCCACAGTATCTGACCAGTTCTGTGAATGAAAATATTTCACAGTATAAATCGCTGAAATATTGGGACTGTGCTTCATACTATTATTGCAGCAAAAATATGACTTCTGTATGATTCATGGTAACATTGCTCTCCTGGCCAGTGGCTGGTATAGGCATGAGCAAATAATACTATTCTAGACTTGATGGGAAGAGTGCGGGAGGATGGGTTCAGGGAGAGTTTTTCCTTGTTAAAAAATTAAAATTAGGAAATGTTAATATTCTGTCTTCATGGTTATCTAGCAACCATCTTACTGCCATAAATAGGTAAAGCTGAACACAAAAGCTAGCACCCTGAGGATGATTCAAGAAAAAAAAACATGAAAAAAACCTGTGTCTTTCGTACTGTCACTTGAGTGCTGAATTCATCAGTTTATTAAGTCTGCAAATATGAATTGAGCTTCTGTTACTTGCAACTGAAGGCATGTTATCTTAGTTGATACAAAGATAAGTAAATGTTAGGTATATATAATGTAACAAAAGCAAATTTGTTTTTAGGGTCATGAAACTCAGTCAGGGGTTGGCAAAAAGTTTTCTGTTAGGGTCAAATATTAACTATTTTAGGTTGTGTGGGCCATATGTTTTGTTATACTTACTCAAATCCACCATCGTAGTGCATAAATACATAAATAAATAGTGTGACTGCATTATAATAAAACTTTATTCACAAAAGCAGATTATGGCTGGATTTGGCTGACCCCTATAAACTGAGGAATGACTTAAAATGCAATGCTAAACAGTTCACTGGTGTGTACTGTAGAGACTTCATCTGGATGAAAAATGAAAAGCTAATGAGACAACATATACTTAAGATTTTTTCTCAAGAAAGACAATTATACACGATTATCTAAAAATGACACCACTAAAAGAACTGAGGCTAGTTCAATCATTAATTGTCTTTTTAGTACAGAAATCTCTGATAGAGGAGGATATCTGCTTCTAGCAATATGGAGAAGATACTCTGAAATACTCTACAATACCAAATAACTAGATCATAGATTAAAAAGTAATAATACTTCTTGTTATAGTCATGTTAAAAGGCAAGAAAAAATAGGAAAGAAAAAAAAAAAAAGCAAGCTACTAAGAATAAATAAATGAATGTGTTGGGGCCCACTGCAGGTTGCCCTAAGATATCCCACAATAACATACTGATTATTTTGAACTAAAATCCCTGAGAAGCAGCAGAAGAGGTGAAGAGCTCTCTGATTCTCCTTTGACCCCCTAAAAGCAGGAAATAAATCTGGATGATAGGTTACCACTTTTGAAGTGCTGAAAGGCAACCTTATCACGGACTTGTAAAACCTAGAGTCTAAAAAGCCCACATAAACAAACCTTGTAACACCTTTACTAATTTACAACCTAAACACAAACCTTATTTAGATTCCTCAGATGAACTAGAAGTCCTAAATCCTCTTAATAAAGGTGTAAATACATATAACTATGTTGGAAAATGATATAGAATTATCCTTAAAGTTGATTATTCAGATACTCTATTATAACAAATTTCCAATGATAGATTTATTCCCCAAGAAACATTTTTAGATATGAAATAGAAGACTTGTGCAGAAATGTTTATAGCAGCATTGTTCATAATGAAAAACAAAATCAGAATATAAAAAATATCATCCAATAGAAAAATTTATGTATTATGCTATATGCATGTGATGGGATTTCACAATAGATAAATAAATGCTCTACAGCTACAAACAATGCAAATGATGCTTTGATATGTAATACAGAGTAAAAATATCTAATCTGTGAGACTAAAAAAGTGATTCAATTATTATAGAGATTGAAAGCAAGTAAAAATTATATTTTATGTAGGAATATATATGCAATAAAATCGTGTTACTCAGAAATAGTACAAAATTCAACTCAGAATTCAGAACAGTGATTATCTTTTGGGGAGGTAGGGAAAGAAGAACATTTTGATAATTGCAATAATTCTGGCCCTTAGGTTAGATTTTTATTTTATCATGCTCACTTTAATATTATGTTTTAATACAGTTATAATTTGTTTTTTTCTTTTGTATTTATGAAATGTTATATAAAAAAATAAAAAGAAGTTAATTTCAAAAATAAAAAACCAAAGACTTCATTGGGAGGAGTTAGCAGGGTATATAGATTTATTGGTTTAACAGAAAAGAATTAAAATTATTAGTTAAAAATAAATTCTCAAGTTTCACCATTCGAAAGTTTTTAAAAAAAGTAAAATATTTTTAAATAATAGTTTTGGACATTAACTTCTATTTTTTCTTTTTTTAAAAGTACAAACATACATATATTATTTAAAAGCTAAGAGATAAAAGTTTGGGAAAGCATGATATAAGACAGTAATTTATTCATTTCTCAAAAGAAGAGACTTAATTTCTCCTTTTTTCCTTTAACCAAGTGCCACTCAAAATACTAAATAGTTTCTGTTCACTTCTCTAGGCAAGATATGCCCAGGTTGGAGTTTAATCATCTGCCACTGACATGTCATTTACTAGCAGAATATTTCTACCTCACTTAAAGCCAAACATATAAACTAGAAAGCATATTGTGACAGGAAGCAAAATCAAAATTTTAAAATAGCTTTCACCTTATCCATGACCAGTCCCCCAGGATTATAGACCATCTAAATACTGTATGCTGTGCCATCCTGTACACAATTGAATGATTTTTTTTTTCTCATTTGAAATTGAGTTTCTAGGCAACTGTTCATCCTGAAAATACTATAGTTCTCACGGTTGCATTGCTTTTCTTCATTGCTGGGTACCTGTTATCCTGTGGGTATTATGCACACACAATTGTCCTTTTTTGTGTGTGTGTGTGTGTGTGTGTGTGTGTGTGTGGCCTTTTGTTTTGGGATCACAATGGAGAAATTCATCTAGAAACCAAAATAAAGTCTGTATTTTTTTCTCTAAATCACCAATTAAGGTATACTCAGATGAAACTGACTTTTCTATCTTAAGGTTCTGCCCATCAGAGAGGAAAATTATTTTATTCTTGTCATTTTTCCCTCCTTCAGTTTTTGTATTGTAGTTCTCTTTCCTTAGATATAATGGCTACATTTTTTTTTTTCTTCAGTTGTCTCTACCACCAACCATCAATACCTATTGTCTTCTCTCATTCCCCCCAGGCTTATCATTTTCTTTAGCAAGTCCATCTTCAAGAAACTGCTACATCACCACACCTAATACTCTAACTAGGAACTCTTCTACGTGTAGGCATTTTACTATTTTTTGCTTCAGTGGTCTCTATTCAGCATTAACTTAGGAGACTTCAGAGAAAAGTAGACATTTGTTTATTTTGCTGCTTAGGTATATGATATTGCGAACCACTAAGAAAAACAACAACAACAACAACAACAACAACAACAACACATTTTAGCCCTGAAAACCTAAAACTCAGAATTCCAGCAGTAAAAGGAGATGTGATTACCAGGTAGAACTGTATGTCTATTTAACACTAACCTAGACCCCTTATGGTTTTCCTGGAAAAGAAATAACTAGCAGACTTCCTTATTCCTATCTGCCCCTGCTGCACTGTTTCAACAAAGGACCCGCAGGATTCTGATTCCTTTTAAGATTTGTTTTTCCATATGCTCCCCTTGAAACTTGCTGTTCATACTGAACAGTGCTCATATATCATTACTGGGAGCATTGTCATAACAACCACAGTGAGCACCATTATCAACATCTGATTTGTATTATACTTATGATTCCTAGAACTGTGAGACACTGTGGAATAGAAATTGGACCATAAAAAATCAGTCGTCCCTTTTTCTCGATTCCAGATTTTTGTCTCTATTGCAGTATCTTTATTCAGTCTTCCTATCTTTAAGCCCCTTACATCCTGGTTTACACAGGGGGCCTTGGCTTACACCTGTTATTCGGCCATGATTATTAATAGAGTCTTCTTTCCTTCTCACAGGGTTTGCAGTTTGAGGACATTGTATGATTACTTTAAGGTAGGAAATTGGTCCTACCTTTGGGAAACTATCCTAAGATGCTGCCAAACTCATAAGCTTCATTAAAACAAAAATATCCATGAAAGATAAAGATGAATTAAGTGGAATAATAAGAAAGATCATCATTGGTACCTTGATTTCTGTTTTTTAATGGAAATATGGTTAAAAATATTCTCACTCTTGCTACCCCCCACCCCATTAGCTGTTAGGATCATTTTTGGCTGCCTATATATAACCCAAAATATAACCAGATTAAATACACAAAGGTGTAGTCTAGCAAGTAAAAAAGGGAGTCCAGTTAAAAATATCCGGGTTTGACCTTGTAGCTTCTATTTCACCAAAGACCAAACTATGTGAGTAATTTTTTCTAGCATGGATTCTGTCCTGAAGGTAATGATTGCTGAAGTTCCAGCTTTTGTACTTGAATTGTAGCCAACAGGGAAAAAAGGATGGAGAGCAATAAAATACATACATACATACATACGTGCATGCATGTATGCATGTACACATGCACTTAATTGACTACCTGTCCCCTTTTATTGTGCCATTTTTGAACTCGAACTTAATAATTTTAATTAACTTTCAGAATTTAGTAACACCTAAGGGGAAGATCACAACTAGAGAGAGAGGGAGATTACAAAACTTCTCCTTAGTTGGGAAGATGCTCCCTAGCACAGAAGCCTAGTAAGAAAGATGTTGAGATCAAGGTGAGTTGTAGACTCTGTAGCATCCTCTACAACCACTAGCAACAAACCACAGTCCTTGGGAGTACTTAGAGGACAGGGTTTGTGCTTGACTCCCAGGGCTAAACACTTGTGTGAGTGTTCTTTAAAGGGGAGGCTATGACAACTTACTTTAAAGTTGTTTCGAGGATTGAGAGTTAATGTATGCAAAGCCCTCTCAGTAATTTCTGACACATACTATGTATTCCATAAATATGGCATATTCTTTCTACTGTTATAATATGGTCACCACTTAAGAAATTTATTTTTAAAGAACCCTTTTGTCACTCCCCTTGCAGTTATATTTTCTTATTCAACAACCTGCCCTAAATACAATGGAGAATATTCATTTTAAATTTGGAAGTCTATATTTAACTATGTGTGTTAAGTTTAATAAAGAATGACTATTAAATTCTATTTTATTCACTTACAGTACCTGTAATTCTCAAAACTGCACAAGGTAGATTAAAATGATTCAAAATTTCAGTACACTGTAAAGTTGGTGTCCAGGTGTACTTTGAAAGAATCTGGCAGGCTCTCTCCCAAAAGGTCTCCTAAGGTAAAATGTATCACACTGGTGAAGTTATGCAAGGTTTGGCTCTCATCCTCACAGACTCAGATCTTGTAATAACACAATGCAGGGAGATTAGTCTCTCCAGTTGCCTTTTGTTATCCAGATCCACAAGTTTCAATTTATACTAACAAGTATAGTCATAACAGGGACTAGAACTCAAGATAACCAGACCTACACAGGAAAAATAATTTTTATAAGAATGGTGTTTGTTAAACACTAAATTAAAAAAAAAAAGTACTTTTAATGTTTAAAGCCATCTACCCAAAAGGAGTACTTAAAATAGCAACATAGTAATTGATTTTGAAAGTACTTTACTCCATTTGCTGGACAATACCTGGGTAATACATTGTTCTGGGCTTTTCTTGCTTATCATGTCTTCTTTTCACAGTTTCTTTCCTTAGATGCTCAATGAATTCAAAAAAGTTTTAAGCAAGGCTTGGATGTCGAGGAGCCACCATCTCTTCTACTGCATATACCTGTCAAGTTGTATTTTGTGTGATGTAAAAGCCTACATATCAAAGAGGACACCTCCTTCCTTAGTTCATGAACATCTTACCCCATAATACACAAACAACCATCAGCTCAAAGCACCCTTACCCACAAGACAATTCCAAGGCTAACTGGAATTTGTCAAAGTTTAAACAGCAGTAAGTAAAAGATCTGGCATAAAACCATGTCTCGCTGATGCCATCGTCTTCCTCTTATACTGATGTATTTGCTACAGAGCCTTTTAAATATGTTTCTTTACTGTAGTTTATTGCATAGTATCTATCCATGCTACATATCACCTAAAGTTTTGTCATTTAACATAGAGTATTTATTTGTCTGGAAGGAAACATAAAAACATGACTGTTATGATTGGCAACAGCATGAAACAGACTGAATGAATTATGTACCAAACATTCATAGGTAGAAGCTTCACACAAGGGAAATGTACTTTTTATAGCAATGTTTGGTGAGACACAATATTCCCTAAGCATAGTCACCTCCATAATCATTACTCCTTGCTTTTCTCTTTACTGTTTCAAAAAGCCTATTCACGAGCAAACCTTCTTGTCTTTGCTACAACAGGAGCATTGCATTGTGGTGAGCCAGGTGGAGGCACTAAGATAATGAAATCCATGTTCATACAACAATAGTAGAATCAGGCATGATTGAAAATATGGACACTCCAATTTGTCACAGCTCAGTACAATAGTCCAAGACTGGTGGTATTTAAGCAGCAGGACTGACATAATCAAGATTCTACTTCTTGTGGGGCCATGCAGGCAGATTTTACTGAATAAAATCAACAAATGTTGTAGGCACATCTAATTTCATCATAATCAGCTAGACTTCAAATATAGTCTCTCATTGGGAAATATGATCTATAGGGTCAAAGATAAAGGCCAGTTCATAAAACAAATGAATCAGTGTTTTAGATATAGGAGCTCCGTAAAAGACTGCCTAACCCAGCCTTCTACACAAGCAGCATATTTTTCTCCAAAGTTAGCAATAAAGAATCACTCATTTCTTTCTTCAACCGTCAATCAATAACAAGAAATGTATAAATACAAAGCATATCCCACTTTTTTGTAAAAGTGTAATTGATATTATTTATGTAAAGGCAAAATTTGTTTGGAACACACATAACAGAACATTTATGTTCTGTATGATAGTCATTTGGATATTCCAATATAGTTAGGTAGGTGTCCCTAACATGGATTCCTTTCTGTAAAAATATCGCCAACCATCTCTAATGTGACAATTTTAAATCCTTTTGCCTTCCCTAGATTCATTTCAGTTTATCAAAGCCTTTCTTAAATTATTTTAGCTCAAGTTAAATACATAAGTCCAGGTGTTCTTCCCTTATATTCAGTGGCACATATCATGAGCACAGTATATCTATTAATACAATAGAAGATAATAGTTTTTCATTGGTTATACTGAGCTTAATGGATCTCTGAAAATAATTACAATCAACTTATTGATTGTTTACTCTTTCGGGGGCACTATCTTACCATATTTCTATGAGCTAGGTACTAGTGTTAGACCCACTGTGCAGATCAGAGAACTCAACCACAAGAGTATTAAAATAAAACTCACTGAAGGTAAACCAGCTGTTAAGTGATGAAATACAATTCAAATTTAGGCAGTCTGGTGCTAGAGACCCTGCTGTTAACTATCATTCTAGACCAGTGGTTATCAAAAGATGGGCTCTGGTCCAGCATCATCAAGATTGTCCAGAAACTTGGCAGAAACATCAGTTATCAGGCCCCATTCCAGATCTACTAAATTAGAAACTCTGGGGATAGATTGATGCAAACTATGTCAACAAGCCCATCCAGCAGTTCTGGTATATGCTCAAGCTTGAGAGCTGTTGCTTTACACAATAGCCACATCGTTGGTGCTGTTTTTAAATGCAACGTGGACATGTTCAATTGAGAATACTAGAAACAAGCCTCCTGAACAATGTGAAATCATATTCTTGTAAGCTGTGGACCAGAGAGGGTCAGAAAACCACACATAGCAATACTGATAAACAACAGATTTGTAAAGAATAACTCACCTGCTATGTGTCTAGCATTACTACTTATTTTAAAATAGTATTTATTTTAAAATAATAGGTCAAAGTAAAGAGTTTCCCTGTTGTTAATATTCAATATCTTTGAGAAACTATCTCAACCTTTTGAACTAGAAGACTGAACTACTACCATCCCACCCCCAGTCACTGTTGATACTAAAGCTAAGAGAAGACCTGTCTGTTTACTGGGAGTTGATTGACTTCTAATTTATCTTTTAATGCCTATTTTCTCAGTTATCATAAAAATCCAGTCTATAAGTCCACGACTTAACTAAATCTCAAAAAATTCATGGATGGGAAATGAATTACTTGTCCTAAGCATAGTGAGAATAAAAATAAATACATTTTCTTGGACTACTTAAAGAAATCTCTTATTAAATGAAATCAAGGTCATTAGCATTGCTTTCATAAAATATCTATGGTACTTCTAAGAGACTACTTCTGAATCAATCACAATGATTATTGGGTTATAATTCTTTTATTGCTTACATGAAATTAGAATGTGAGGTTATCAGTCCCAGAAACAAAGCAATAACCATCAACAGCCAACTACAATTTATAGTTGCCACAGGTACAGAACCAGTCAAAATATATCTAGAGGTACTAATTGGCCCTATTTTTAATAAGACAGTCTCATCAAGATTTATGTTCACTTGCCAAACTGCTGCCTGTCGCAAGAGTAAAAGTCAACCAACAATTCCCATTACCATACTTTTCAGGTTAATTGTTTGCTTAAAATACTTAATCCAAAAATATCCACAGGAAGGGTGAATGTATTTTACTGTTTAGTTTTAATGGTAAGGAAATATACAGAATTAGAGTTCCATGTGTATGTAAGATACACTAATAATCCCAATTATTTCCAATTATTCTCCCAAATGTGGATAGTGGGGTGGCAATTGTGATTAATAAAAATAGCACTTAGTTTTGGAATAGGAAAATTTAAGTTGTTTGCCACCCACCACCTGTGTGACCTTGGCAACTCATTCCAACCTCTCTGGGCTTTAATGCCTTCTATGAAAACAGCAATACTCATGCTCTATTACTCTTTACCTCACAAGATATGTATGAGCATTCCTTGAAATTTACAGAGAAAAGCTTGTATAAAATGTAAAACTCAGCTAAAATGGTTGTACATTATTTTAATAAAACTACTAATTTATTTAGCTCTCTTCCTATGTATTTGTTTTCATTCTCTCTGGAATATTAGAAGAATACTTAAATTTGTCTCTGTCTTTATTCTAGTATGTCACATTTCCTTTTCAATATTGCAGAAAATAAAAAAGAATACTCAGATGACCAAAAATAATTATATTTTTGATTTATGTGGTACTTTTATTTTATAATATCTTAGAGATTAGAAAAACCGACGCTTCACTAAGGCATATTTTTAAGAAATTTTAAATGAGAGTATGTATTTGCTAGTAATAGAATCAGGGACTCAAAGATAAAAACTATATTGCTGATAAGAATTTGCAAGTGGGTATCAAATTGCATGGGCCAGAGTGTGCTTTATGATGAAAAAGCTTTCAATACAGAATTAAAGTGGTTTGGGAAGAATGGATTTTCTTTTCTTATATGAAATTGTGTTTTATCTCTGCTTACATAAAAAGATAAGAATAGTGGAAAAAATATACAAATTTTCTATTTATAGTGCCTCCATCACTAGAACTTGCACTTAACCAAATTTTTACAATACGCTGTAAAAAAATAAATAAATAAATGAACTTCCAATTTGAATGAACGCTTATCTTACTGATAAATATTTCCATATACCTATCTTCTTGCAGGAGTGCTCCCAAACAATAGTTGGTCTAAATAAGAAAAGAAATAATAAAATATACTTCATCCATTCAAATGCAATCCTTCCAGGATCAGAGTCTCAGTCTTTTCATTCTCTTCAAATCATACACTTCTCATCTCATTTTTACATAGATATAGATATTAACCTTTCCCTTTTTGCACTATTATTATCATCATTATCTAAAATTCTCTTTCTGACATCAATTGTATAAATTGAAAAGGTACTTCCAGTAAAGAAAGGGTAACTCTCTTTAGGGAGCCGACAACGTAACAGAATGTTGTTTGTACTGAAAGTGCAATTCTAGCTGAGGTTTTATTTTTTAAGTACCTAATAATCCAAATTATCACAAAGTCGAATCTACTCCCTGGTGGTGTCTTAGAAAGCTGTATTCACAAGGGCACTAAGTAAGTTACTATTTGTTAAGTTTCTACTCAGCTTAGGGCCAAATTTTTGTTTTTAATTGACTTAATTAATTTTTTCTCGTGCTGAGCAAGAAACATAATTCCGGCAATTGGAAACTAAAAGGGCAAATCATTATCTGTTATGTTATTTAATTTAAAAGAAGATTATGACCTATACATCCACATTTTAAAGGTATGATTAGCAATCTTTTATGGAGACTAACTTGTTCATCATATAATAATTTTGAATCAAGATATTTATAGAAGTTTATATTGTTCAGAAATAACAATAGAGTAGAAAAATAATGTTGGAAGTGTTTTTAAGGGAGAAGTCAAGCATGAGGCTGTGAGACTAGATGAAGGAGATACCAAGAAACTATACAACTAGGGTTACATTTGTTGGCTACACAGAGAACGAGTCATTTGTTGGCTAAAGAGAAGTGATTAAGGAGTTGAGCTTCATAATTGGAAAATTAATTTTTATACCTGTCACTTTTGGTTTGTTCTTCTCTTTAACAAAAATAATTATTTTAGGTCTCTAGAATTTTGGGAAAGAAGAGTCTCATTTCAGGATCAGTAGCAGTAGTACAGAGGGTATCAGTGAGGTTGATCTGAAATGTTAGCTCCTTCAACCTCCAAATGCCATTTCCCAGTTCCCAGAATGTTTACCTCCTAGTTGACTAAGGCTTCTCACTGTGTAATGCTGAACTGGGATCTCCTTAAAAACAGGGAGACTACAAAATGTGATTAAGACCCTTAAGATAGCTATAGGTTTACATTTCTGACATGCCCCTTACTAGCACTGTAAATTTAGACTACTTAACTTGACTGGGAATTTTTTCATCTGTAAAATTTGGCTGTGATTTCTAAGTGAGTTTCACTTGTAATAATGCATAAGAAGTAGCCGTGTGGCTGACCGGCCTGGAGAAGCGAATTTCTAAAAAGGAAGAAATAGTCACTAGTATCTAAGCTTGAAAAGAGGCCAAGTAAAGCATGTACCAAAGGGCACATTCATAATCAAAGAAATTAGAGATACAGAGGCCATAGGGGTCATCAGTGAGATTGGCAGTCACTATTCCAAAAAAGTGGAAGTAAAAATAAAACCTAGAATGGAGTGGGTTTAAGAGGACACAGACCTAAAAGGAGGTGCTGGAGATGGTGTATCTCAAAGGGATGAGAGTTTTAACATATTCCCCACTTAGGAAAAAAAGTGCAACTTGCTGCCAGTGTTAATTCAATTTTACATAAACATACTCTATGAGGCTAACGCAAACCTGACTGGTTTTCAATTTTAAAATAAAATATAAAAACTGTTCTTGGAGTTGTTTCTAAACAGAATTCGTCTCTAATCCCAGCGTAACAGAAGTGTATACATAAATCAGAATCATCAAATGAATCTTCACCTACTATTCGAGAACTATGTTAATATCATGCATAGAAATGCTGTTTTCAAGGATTTGACATTTTCAGTGATTGAGAATTACTACATTTTGTAAATAGAAATAGCACTAGTAAAAACAGAATGCTATAAATAGAATGATGTCATTTGTTTACAAAGACTATTGGGGGTGAGGTTAGGACTGTAATCTGTGAATTACCTTCAGGTTAATGCTGCAGCCACAAGTGCCACTGGTGAGTATTCTCAGGGCCACAGGAAATGGGTTAAAAGTAGGCTGGAGGATACTGATGGCCTAGAAATGGTAATGAGAAGTAGAACTCATTAAGCCCAGCTCTAGACTCTGGCTTGACATAGAGCTTTGTTTAAAAGTTCACTTGAGAGAACTACAGAGAAATGAATCAGTATCTTCAAAGACAAGGAGGACTCAGGTAAGGCAAGGAGCCAGAGAACGTCTGACAAGCAAGTTAATGTATAAGAGCAACTGCTGAAGTGTAGTTCCACAGGGAAGAACAGAAGGAAGGAAACTGAAGAATGGGGATCTGCGTCAAGACAAGAAGCACAAGCAGCACAGAGCCAGCATTGTGCTCTTGATAGGTCAGTGGAAGGTAGATGGAGGCCTGGAGCTTTGGGCTTTGACCGTTAATGTCAGAAATGAAAGGCTGGGCCTGGGCCTTCTGCAGGGGCATTTTGCTTCACTTGACCTTGTTTCATGTCACATTGGGATACAATCATAACAAATCGATATGCTTATCTTTATGAAATAGGGTTTCTTGTTAAATAGTAAGTCATTGGTGTGTCCTCTTATAGATCTATTCTGTGATTTATTTTACATACTGCTTTAGCAAGAAGGATAACTTGGAGCCCCCTGCCTTTTCTTCTAAGTGTCTTACCAGTGAAGTGTACTCTTCTTTCCCCTTACCCTCCTCTATCGGAAAAAAAAGTTGAATTGTTTTGATGTTTTTAAGATTTTATTAAATCCTTATCCCCATGGAGAACAATGTTATTTCTGTGTCTCTGGGTAATATTCTGCAAAATTTGATCCTTAGACAATATGCATGTAATTCTAGAGAACTCATTCAAATACACATTCTTGAGCTCCACTTTAGACCTATAAAATCAGAATTTCTGATCAGGAAACCTGAGAATCTTCCTTTGTAATAATCTTGACTAATATTTGAGAAGTACTTTTTAAATTCTGGGACCCCCTTAAAGACAATCATAACATTTCTATGAAAAGGCATAAAAAGAACCATGTGAGCTCAAGAGTTGTAATTAAAGCTTCTGGATGCTAAGAGAACATACATCTACACTGTCAGGAGTGAAAAGAGATCCCATGTTTAGATTTTTAAATGGACGGTTATGAGAACCATCTAGTTCTAGCTCAGGGTTCCCAGAGAAGAGCAGCCTTATATAATAGTGAACATGTGGGACTGCAAGTATTTGTGTCCTGAGAAATCCATAAATTGGTGACCAGGTAGAGCAGGGCACTAAGAGAGCATCCCTGGTGGACGTTCTCTAGGTCCATGAACCAGGCAGCTGCGACAGCACTGCAGCAGGAGCAGCTGGGTAGGATGAACAGGTGGAGCTGACATTCCGTGTGGTGTCAGGTTCATAAGAAGCAAAGACAGCAATGTTGACAGTAGGCCGACCCAGGACCATGTCTATTTGGCAGCAGGTAGTGGATTTCAGAAGACCCACAAGATGATCCAATGGAGTCAAGTATTCCAAGAAATGGATTTTGTACCATTTTCAAGTCAGGATCTTGAGATCTTAAGCAAGTTTTAACTTAACTTCAAGTAAAATACCTTGGTGAGCAGGTGCTGTGGGTCACTTAAAAAAATAAATAAATAAAATAAACCTAAATGGGAAACCCAATGCTAAATGAGAAAATGAAACAATAATTAGTGAGATGGGAGAAATTACTATAATAGGATCAAAAAATTTAGAGAAAAATATATCTAGAAATATCTTTAATAATGTCAAATATACTTGACATTTCAAGGGCAATAAATCCAGAAAATAAAAGTCTGTTGGAAAAGATATTCTGTGATCTTAAGAGAGCAATTTCAATAGGCCAATTAGGGAAACATCAAATTATCAAAATAAAAGTTAGTAAAGAAATAAAAACAATTTCTTTTCAAATTACCATCATAAAATAAAATAGAGGAATATATTAGTAGCCTGGAAGGAAGGTTATGATAAATTTGATAAACATTTTTTCCATTTTAGCAAAACAAAAACGTGGTTTATAAATACTATTCAATTTCTCAACTTATATTTGCTCCACAATCCATATCAATCTAGCTTCTCTTGTCACAGTTTCATTTTGATCATTTTCTCAAATCCAGATTGACTCTATTTTTCCAAATCTAACAGCCACTCTTCTGTTCTTTGACCTCTCAGTTGCATGCAATGCAATTGATCACTTTGCCTTCTTGGAACACTTTCTCCACATGACTTTCAGAAAACAAGTTTTCTCTTATTTTACCAGTTGTCTTCTCTACAATCTCCTCCGGTGGTTCTTCCTTTCCTATTTGGTGACTAAATGTGAACAGACCCCCAGGCTTTGTTCTGTTTTGTTTTGTTTTGTTTTTCTTGACCATCCTCCATAACTCCACACTGCTGTTTAATTTCATGCTTTTCATTTCTGCATTGCCATCCAATATGGCTCTGAATATTAATATACTCAGAAGAGTTTCTTATATGTGCCCACCCTCCATCATCCAAACCCCTCAAATCTGTTCTTTTCTAAGTATTCCATAACTTGTAAATGGCGCTAGCATATCATAGAATTTTAGGAAAAAGAACAAAACCCCTGAGTATTCCCTGACTTTGTATTTTTCCTCACCACTCCCCCGATATAATTTTCATTTAAATGCTATCAATCTTCCCTCCTCCTCCTTGAAATATTCTTTATTCAATTAATTGCCTTCTAGACCCACGCCTTCCCCTTTATTGCAAAATACCATGATCTCGTCTGGACTCATGTCATAGTTCTCTTCTCTCACTAGGTTCTCTATAATTAGTTAATAAATAGCTAATCTATGTAACACATAATTTATGCAACACATTGTTGAGGACACACACACACACATATGATTTTTTTTTTTTTTAATAATGAAAGTAGTCTCATTTAGAGATGAACTGAAGTGGACAGTCACACAACTAGAACTTATTTCTATACTGTGCAGAGCAGTCAGAGGGATCTTTTTAAATTATAAGACAGATAATATCGATAGCCTGTTTAGATCTTCCAGTAGATCGTCATTGACTTAGAACAAATCCAGACTCTGTACGCTGCCTCACAAAGTTCTGTGTGCTTTCTTCCTCTTACATTGGTTTCAAATTGTACACTACTTCTTGCCTAATCTGATTCAGCAACATACAACTCTGTGAATCCACCAAGCTTGTAACTGTACTCAGAGCCTTTGCATAGCTTTTCCTTCTGCTCAAAGCATTTTGTCCTTGCCCAATCATCTATGACTGATGTAACAAAGCAACAGAACTCAGCTTTGTATTAACCTAGAGCAAAGCTTTGTTTTTGCTGAGACCCATCTTGTACCTTGAACATAAGCCCAACAGGGAAATCATTTTTGTTTATCTTACTCACTATTGGATCTGTGGCACCTAGAAGAGTTAGTATATGGTAAACCCCCAATAAATATTTTTAATGAAATGGATGAATTATTCTACCCTTTTTCTCATAAAGACTAATTTTTCTTGTTTCTCTACATTTTTCTCTGCTAACAGCACCCCCGTTTAAAATGTTCACACCATGGGAGAAAGTCTGTATCTCTCTTACAATTTCATCCCCAATAACTAATAATTTCCTAAATATAAAAATCACTAAGAGGACTAAACACACTTTTGAAAAACTAGTGTATTAAAATATAACAAAGGAAATAAAGATTTGCTAAGCATCAAGGAGAATCCAGATGATATTTGACTAATAGTTGGAATAAAACATGAATTCAATCATAAAGGTTTGATTACATTTCCAGCCATGTTTGACAAACCATGAACTGTAATAAGAAAATTGGACTATGAATATTGATAGAAATTGTGTATAATCTAAATGGAAGAAAAAATTAAAGTATTGGTGAATAGTTTGATGAAATACATAATGATGAGATTCAGCCTGAATCAAAGTTTCATTCATTGCTAGTTAAAGTTATATTGAGAAGGAAGCCTGTTGAGCTAAAAAAAAGTTTCAGTGAGACCAAATATTTAGGAGAGTTATAAACAGCAGTCTTTAGGAAGGATGTCATTGAACATGAATCTCTGAACCCTAAGTAGTATGTGGATAGAATTCATAGGCACTTGTAAATTCACTACAGATGTGTTATATGATGTTTTAGATATAATCTTTGTTTAGTCTTGAAGAAGAGTAAAGATTTCCTTAGATTCTCAAAGGGGTTTGTGTCATTGCCTTAAGATTAAAAAATAGAAATGACCACTTATGAATTATGGATAATGGCAAACATGAAAAAAAAAAGAGAAACTATTGAAGAAAAGTAGAAATATAGAGGCTGAAGAAAAATTAGAGATTATTTAATCTGATTTATTTATTTTTTACATGAGGAAATGGATGCACACAAAAAATGTTTGTTGGGAAAATATTTAATTTCAAGTTGTTATACATTATGATATTGTGTGAATTAGCATCTGTAACAAAATTAATGTAATGTTGATGCAAATAACCATAACGTATAAATCAGAAAAATTTAAAAGAATAAAGTGACATTTTCATTATAAGAATCATTTAGATAATATGAAAATCTGTCCAGCTCTTTCCTTGCACAGATTTTTAAATATTCTTTTTAAAAACATTAAAATAATAAAGATACTTTAAAATGTCATAATTTGGACATGTTGGCCAGAACTCAAACTATAGAATAAAATTTTTCACATATGCTAATGTTAAAAACCAAATTTTAGGAAAGTCAAAAGTAAAGGTGTAAGAGACCAAAGAAACTAAAGATTTTTTTTTTAATTTCTAGTGGTTATAGGTCCTGATAAGTTGATCATGAAGTCAGCAATACTTAAATGGTTAAAAATTCTAAGTATAAATTTGTGGAATAAATAAAGTGTTATTGACATGCTCATCAAAAAAAAATTTTAAGTTTTAAAAATTTTTTAATAGTGACCAATTTTTTACCTTTTTAGAGCACGCATAAAGAACATATCTACTAAATATCAGGTATTGTTCTAAGCTAGGGGCTGGAGAGATATCACTTGTGGCAAAAGCCATTCCAAGGTCTGTTTTTGTATGGTCCTTGAGCTAAGAGTGGTTTTGCATGTTTAAAGGGTTGAAAAGAAGAGAAGCAGGAGGAGAAAGGAGAGATGGAAAGAAGAAAAATAAATAAAAATGAAAGGAAAAAATATGCAACACAGATGTCATATGTGGACCCCGAAGTCTAAATATTTACTATCTAGCTTTTATAAAATTAATAATAATAATAATAATAATAATAATAATAATAATAATGCCTAGCCATATTCTATGCATTCAAATAAAGAATGATTTAGCTTTATGGAAAAAAAAAAACACTGAGAAAGGAGGAATCTAATAGTACTATATTTGTGATAGATTTTGCATAAATAATGGTAAAAAAGTTATTCGAGTACTGAAGATTTAGATTGCATCCTGAAGAATAATGTATTTTTTTTACATTAAAAGAATTCTATTGTCTTCTAATATTCCTATACTTCTATAAAAATTACAAATTAGGAATATCTCATTATTCATAATGGGGCAATTTAAGGTAGAGAAAAGTGACGTGCAATGGAGATTAGATCTATTTCAGCTTGAAATGAAGCTCTGTGAATTTAGACAAGTGAACTTCATAGAACATGGCCATTTCCAAGCATACCACTCATCAATTGGCCTAAGTGGAGGATAGGGAATGGGAAGTAGCAACTTCACTGAAGAAGCAATTAACTAAAGAGACCTAGACCTCAGCTACAAGGAGACTAAAGGGTGGTGAAACTGGATAGACAGCACCCAGGTAGTACATATACCAAAAAACTTGAATTCGATTCTATAAATTTAAGAAGGTTATTAAGAATTCTTAAATTATTGCCTTGAATACCTTATCTGATTTACACAGTTTTATGATAAATAGTTAACTATCTTAAGTTTATTATTTAAGATCATTCTCTAAAGAAAAGGTTTTAGTTATATATGTTTGCTGATGTCTATGTAACTCTAATAGTTAGTGAGGGTTTCTAAACACTGGCTCTACAATAAAATCCCTTGGGGAGCTTTTAAATATGTACCTATGTGGCTAGACCATCACAGACTTTAATTTAGGGGTGATTGGTGGGGCCCATAAATTTTTTAACTCATCATGTATATGAAGCTATATGAGAATTAAATAAATAATTACTGTACAAATCATGTGTGTATGGTAATTATACCTATATCAGTATATAAAAGTTATTCTATAAAAATAAAAAATTGATTATGTTACTAACTAATGAGCTTACATTGATTATTAATACATGAGCAACTTGGCATTCAAAACAAGGCTTGGGCAAGAAATACAAAACAGCTAAGGTAACTACAAAGTTCAGAAATCAGAGATGATAATTGATAAAGACTCATAGACTCTTACATGAAGAGCATTAATCAAAGATTAGGAGTTTTAAGTTCTAAAAATCAAATTTGCTCCTTTGATTTGAGAAAAGACTGTTTAGCTTTATTATTGTTAGTAAGATAAGGAGGCTTAACCAAATCTAAATTCTGTCTGTTTCCCTTCTATCACCAATATTCTCCTTGAAAACAACATGGGCTCCCAATAAGGCATCTTTTAGCCTTGACAAGCTGGTCTTTTATCATTTCTGTTCAATAACAACAACTCCTAAAAAGAGAAATGAAGGAAACAATCTCATTTATAGTTGCATCAAAAAGAATATAATACCTGGGAGTAAATTTAACCAAAGAGGTGAGAAATTCATATACTGAAAACTGAGACATTAATAAATGAAAACGAAGATGAAAATAGATAGCAAGATATTTCACACTCATGGACTAGAAGAATTAATGTTGTTAAAATGTCCATACTACCCAAAGCAATCTACCAACTCAATACAATTCCTATCAAAATTCCAACTGTATTTTTCACAGAAATAGAATGATCTTAAAATTTGTATGGAATCTCAAAAGACTCCAAATAACCAAAGCAATCTTGAGATATAAGAATAGATCTGGAGGCATCATGCCTCTCAATTTCACACTATATTACAAAGCTGTAGTAACCAAAACAGTAATGCTATTAGAACAAAAACAAACATGTAATTGATGGAATAGAACAGAGAGCCCAGAAATAATCCCAGGCATTATGTGGTCAATGCATTTATAACAAGAGACAAAAATATAAAAAGGGGAAAAGATAGTATATTCAATAAATGATACTGGGAAAACTGGAGTCACATGCAAAAGAATGAAACAGGATCCCTATAATAATCCATATGCAAAAATTTACTCAAAATGAATTAAAAATTTGAACTTCAGACATGAAACTATAAAAACTCCTACAAGAAACTATAAGAGGTAAGCTACTTGACATTGGTGTGTGTGTGTGTGTGTGTGTGTGTGTGTGTGTGTGTGTGTAGGTTTTGACAACAAAAGCAGAGGCAACAAAAGCAAAAATAAATAAGTGGGACAGCATCAAACTAAAATGCTTCCACACAGCAAAAGGAACCATCAACAAAATAAAAAGGCAATTGACAGAATGGGAGAAATATTTGCAAGTCACACATCTGATAAAGGGTTAATATTCAAAAAATATAAAGTCTCTTACAACACAATAGCAAAAAAAAAGTTGTTTAAAAAACAAGCAAAGGGACTGAACTGACATTCTTCAAAAGATGACATGTAAGTGGCCAATAGGTACATAAAAAGTTGTTCAACATCGCTATTCATTAGAGAAATGTAAATAAAAACATAGTGAGATATCACCTGTTAGAATAGCTGTCAAACAGGCATTAGTGTTGGCAAGAAAGTGGAGAAAAGGGAAGCCTTGTGCACTTTTGGTGGGATTGTAATTTGGTGCTACTGCTACAGTAATAGTACAGAGGTTTCTAAAAAAATTAAAAATATAACTACCTTATCATTTGGCAATCCCATCTCTGGGTACAATTCTAAAGAAAATGGAAACAGGCTATGAAGAGAGATCTGCATTCCCAAAGTTCATTGCAGCGTATTCACAATAGCCAGCATACGTAATTTTTTACCAACAGATAAATGGATAAAGATGTATAAATATACAATGGAATATTATTCAGCTATAAGAAAGAAATCCTGTTATTTGTGATAACATGGATGGATCTTGAGGGCATTATGCTAAGTGGAATCAGCCAGACAAAGACAGACAAATACTGCACAGTGTCACTTATAACTGGAATCTAAAAAAATAGAAGAAAAAAAAGCAACTTGTAGAAATAGGGAGTAGAAAACTGATTGCTAGAGGCTGGGGTAGTGGTAAATAGAGAATTTAGTAAAAGGATACAAACTTTAAGCTGTGAGGTGAATTAGGTCTAAGGATCTAATGTAAAACATATTGACTATAGTTGATAAAACTATATTGTATAATTGACATTTGTTAAAAGTAGAACTTAAATGTTCTTACCAAAATAATAGATAAATATGTGGGATGATGAACTGGTTAATTAACTAGATGGCAGAAATCATCTTACAATGTAACATATGTCAAATTGCCAAAATGTACACTTTAATATTGTACAATTTTTTTGTCAATTAAACCTCTAAAGGGAAAAAAAAAATCAATCAATCCAACTAGATTTCCCTGAGGACACAAGTTCCCATGGATGATTTCATATGGTGGCTGTTTTTTGTTGTGGTTTGCTCATTTGATCTGTTTTTCTTCTAAACTCCATGTATCAAAAGGCACAGAATTGTAGAAAGGTTTTCTATTTTCCCTTATTTATGACCATTTCCCTCTCATCTTCCTGGTTTCCAAGCAGCACCACTCTCAACCCCTATTTAATGCAGTAACTGGTGGAACCAGGGGTCCTGCCCCCTCCTTCACTGAATGTGTGAGTGTATAAATCACCTCATCTTGCCAACACTAGTTCTTTCATCATTCCTGGTGATGTGAAGCACCCAGAAGAGTCTTATTCAAAACTCTGTTTTCTCAGTTCCCTGACCTTATCTCCAGAGATCTTTCTTTCGGTCTCGACTCAGTGACTAAATGCCTTATTTATATTTTTAGCAATAACTAAATTTTATTATTATCAATAACTCAACTCAATAAAACAATCTCGATCTCAGTCATGCAATTCTCAAATGAGTGCATCTGATTTTTGTTCACTTAGATAGAAATCCAGCCCACCCCCCAAATTTTTACTCTTCAAACTTTCCTTGATACGATCCTCTTCTATATTGTCTATACCTCTCTTCTGAAATTACTTCATTTATTAAACTATTCAGATTTCATGGTACGATAAACACTATAATTATTCCCCAATATGAAGCTTTAACTTTTTTCTGACTTTCTCTTATCATTCTCACCTGACAACACCCCAACTCTGGTTCGATCCAGTTCTCTTTCTACTTTGTGCCCACATTGTACAAGTGACTGTAGAACACAGGAGTCATGCTGACTGATTTTAATATACATTTAAGTCCAAAATTTTCAACTAAGTCCCCAGAACTATTCAGAAATCTTATGCTGTTTTTCTGGTTAATTTACTCTCCTCTTCTCCAAGGTAATCATTTAATCATTTCATGGCTTCTCCTTCATTTACAAACCTAACATACTCATCCTTTCCTTTCTTATTCTGTTGATTTAATAAAATATTTCACTGTATCTTTACTTATATTCTTCATTATCCTTAATATAGGGTTAGATAAAATTCCTTCATTCCTATCTAAACCATACCCTGTATCTGTGCCATCTCACCTCTTGTACCTGAACAAAGACTTTGCTCCTATTTTGATATTTTTCTCTCTTGTTATTAAATTTTCACTTTTCTGCTTTAATATTCCCATCAACATTCAAGTATCTCACATTAAAAAAAATCCTTGGCCTCGTACTTTTCTACAGATGGTGCCAAAGCTTGATTTCTTCTGTATTAAGTGTAATACTCTTTACAAAATATGTGTCTATACTAGCAATTCTACAGTCTCACCTCCCACTGTCTCCTTAACCACCTTAATGAGACTTTCATCAGGATATTCCACAGACATTGGTCTTGTCAGTATCAGTAGTGATCTCCATTAAGAAATAACTCAACACACTTAACCACTACCCCTTCTTAAAATATTTCTACACTATTCTGGTTTTCTACCTAAAACGCTGACTTCTCCTTGTTGGTATTCTGTGTGGACTCCTCTCTTTTTTGGATCTTTAATTCACCTTCTTTCTCTCCTCTCACTCTGTTTATCTGTTCAAATCTCACATTTAAAAACATTATTTCAATACATATTTGAAGAATGAATGAATTTACACAAATTGATAAAAAAAAAATTATGGTAGAACTAATCACAAAGTTCCTTTTATGTCTTTTCCATAAGTTAAGAACCTAGGAAGAAAGACTAGTTTAAGAAGCTCTAGATAAATAATTTAGAAATTAATATTCAACACTTAAGAGTCAAATTATCACACACATGTAATCTTGACTCACAAGCTAGAAGTCTTTAACCAACATTTCCAACTTACCAAGTTTAAAATCAAACACTTGACTCCATGTCTATTATTCACCATATAATGTTAAAGAAAAGAAAACAAACCTGTCTCACCTATGCTTTTTACCACCTTAAAAAAATAGTACTGTCGCTTAATCAGGCCAAATATGCTTTTTCCCCCCTTCTTTCTCGTCCTAACTAATAGGTTTGTTACCTTGACCTGCCAAATGCCAAATCTCATCATTTCTCTCAAATTCTATAGCTTGTATCTGACAATGTCTCACTTTACTCTCGGGCATTTTCAAACTTGCTTTTGGACAGTTTTTATAGATTCCTTACTAGTCTTTTTGCTCCATCTCTTGCTCTCCTGTATCTGTTCTTCACACAGTCACAAAGTTCTTTTAAGTATGTAGACCACATCACTGCCCTATTCAAATCTTCAAAATCTTCCCGTTGCTTACAAAATAATATCTAAAATTCTTACCAAGTTAGAACAAACTGTACTTGCTCTGGTTCTGCTTACATTTTTATCAATATAACAAACACATCATCAGTCTCATAATTTCAGCCACACTGGCTTTTTCAGTATCCCCTAAATACACCAAGTTCACGTCCACCTCAGACTTTGAACATACGTTGTGTTTTTTTTTTCTGTCTGATACTGTATTTTCAGCTTAATGTCACCTCTTCAGAGGAGTGTTCAGAGAGTATCCTACCTAAAATACTTGCCCAGGGTTACTATCTTTATTTCTATTACCTTGCTTTATATCGTATTTATGTTACCTTTATAATTATTCATTACAGATCAAAATCACCTTTATTGTTATTTATTTATTGCCTGACTTCTCTACTAGAATATAAATGTAATAACGGCTGTATCTCTACTATTTAAATTAGTGCTCAACATAGAAGGTATCTTCAATCAGTGCTTTTGAAAGGCACATTGACATAAATTGGGGCTTACTCCAGGCATCCTTCTAGAATTTCAGGTGGCAAGATTTAAAGATGTTGCCTGAATAGTTTTTAAATCTAAACTACTTAAGATTATAGCTCAGGGTTAGAGCTAAGGACATGATTGATCTCTTATATAAAGCTTGATGCATTTCTGATACTACAGATAAATACTCCTGAGATTGCTAATATATTAGGTAGATTAATGTGTTCTCTGGACATTGAACTACTGGTTGAGTATTTAATATAATAATCTGTCATTATGTAGTAAATCAGTAACTTTCAAATTATTGATTCTATTCCACACGCAAAAAATATTTTACCAGTACACAATAATTTATGCATGAGCTTACACGAGTACACATGATTAAAATGAAAGTTCACCAAACATTGATTCTTTCTATGTGTAATGTATTTCCAGCTTTCTCTGGTGTATTTTATTCTACTTGAATTTCGTTTCATTCTGTCTCATTTGTAAAATGCTCTTCCAACATAATAAATTGATTTTATGATAAAGTTTTGCAAACTGTACTTTACAAAGCACTATACTAGGTTAAATAGAAGTTTAAATGAAACAAGTAAATTTTGTCTCTAAATCTAAAAGAGAACTCTAAGGATGTAAACCTCTCTGCACCTCAACCATCCTCAACCCTTTAAGTAAGTAACAAACAAAGGATAATGCCAGGTATGTTAGTGTTCATATCTGTCTTTCAACTACACATCTTGTTTGGTGGACCTAAATGTAAATTCAGGTCAAGGAATCACAAAATCCAATATGCTCATGTTATTTAGCTCATTACTTCAATTTAATTTTCTCTGAATTATGTAGAAACATTTCATATTTTTATGTTAGTTCAGGTTTCTAGGAAACAAAGCCATAGAAGAGATGTTTTCAAAGCTACCGATACTGTAGGGCAAGGACTAAGTAAAGGTTTGACAACTAGACAAAACCTCCTTAGTTTATTTAGAAACTTGGAGAGGAATGCAGTCTCTGCACAAATCTACACTGTGTTCTAGGAAATGTCAATGTGAAAGCTGTAGGCCTTGAAAATAGAACTATGAAGTCAAAACAATCATCATCTGAATTTGCCTGGAGCATATACTGTAAAAAAATGACAAAAATAGTCAAAAATCATATCATCACATACATAGAAAGTAGAGAGTCATTTGAAATGTAGAAAAAAATATATATATATATAAAAAATAAGCTGTAAAAGTAAGGGTTTAGGGTTGAGGGAACTATAACATTTCTTTTAAAATCATATTTATTGCATGTTTATAGAATGAGATAGAGTTGTAAACCAAATAGAAGGAATCATTCTGAAGGGCTACATATAATAATCTCAGAGAGACAATCATTTAAATTTGACAGTCTCAGATTTAGTAGTTGGAAAATAAATTAATTCTCAATGTAATTATCAATGGATTATGAATTGTGTCACCGGCTTCCTTATCTAATACACAGTTCACAAGCTGTTAGAAATGTTGGACACTAGAAGCATTAGTTTGAGCAGTCAAACTAATTTGAACTTGCAGTAACTGCAGCTTGTGGCCTCCTAGGTAAAAGTCGGTGTTTTTATAGATGCATGGCTATTTAATAAAGCAGGAATGAAGGTCTTGCCACCTAATAGGAGGTGGTCTTTGTTGGCATAAGCACATGCTGGTTTTGCACTATGCATTTAGAGCTGATCTTAAAATTCATGGACAGAGCTTTACTTAAAAAGTGCAGTTTTAGAAAGATTATATTTAAAAGGAAATAAACATTTTATTCTGACAGGGCCCTTGGATTCAACCATTGTGGAAAGGCTCATGACATCATTTCTCTCTACCTAATATATCTTTTCCACTAATGCTTTCTTCTCATAATTTCAGCCATGAGTGTGTGTGTGTGTGTGTGTGTGTGTGAGAGAGAGAGAGAGAAAGAGAGAGAGAGAGAGAGAGAGAGTGTGTGTGTGTGTGTGTGTGTGTGTGTGTGTGTGTGTGTGACTTGTTGGGCTGACTGTATTTGTGTTTATAGCTCATCCAGATTCCAATACTGAGCATGGAAGCAAATGCAACACTTCAAACCCTATGTACATGAAACCAATAATAAGGAAACATTAGAAGCAAATGTTTTGCCAGTAAATTCAACAACTCTGATTTAAAAAAAAAAATCAAACAAAGACACAAATTACTGAAACGGATCAGAAGAAATACAAAATCTTAATTATCCTATATTAAAGATATTGAATTTATAATCTTCACCAAAGAAAACTACATAGCTAGATAGCTTTACTATTTAATTTTAACAAATGTTTTATGAAGAAATACCAGTCCTATAAAATCTTCTTAAAAATAGAGAATATTTCCAACTAATTATATGAGATCAGTTTAACTCTTATACAAAAACCTCAAAGGACATTTCAAGAAAAACAATAACATTCATAAACATTGAAATAAAAATAAAAATTCTATATAAAATATTAGCAAATCAAATGTAAAAATATATTCAAAATCATGTACATCATAATAATAATTATATATTGCTCAAAGCAGTGCACCTGCATTATACGGAAGAAAACCATATAATTGTGTAATGATGCCTGAAAATATTTGATGAAACTCAGCAACTGTTTATGATTTAAAAACTTAGCAAACTAGTACTAGAACAGAATTTCACCAGAATTACAAAGAAAATCTTCACAAAACCTATGTATAGAGCAACCTGAGAGAATATCACTCAGGGAAAACAAACAAACAAATAAACAAACAAACAAGGAAAAGTGAGAAAAGAAGATAAGAAAAAATACAGGCGACTCACAAGTATTACATTGAGTGAAGTAGAGTAGACATGAAAGATTATCTATTGCTTGATTCTTTTTATTTTTAAGTTTAGGAAAAAGCAAAGCTAATGTTTGCTGATTTAAATCAGAACCACTAGTTCATTTCAGAGGGTTGGAGATTGACCAGAAAGTAACACAGTGCTTGTTCTGGGGTCATGACAATACTTGATACTATTTCAGGTGTGGGTTACAAAGATATAACCCTCTTCCAAATTATAGCTTTCACTTATATGAATCATCTCTTAATTAAAAAACTTAAGATAGTAGCTCATTATAAAGAAAATCTGTATGAGATTTTCTTGAATTGAGGGGTCTAAATAATTCAATAAATTGACTGTAAGCCCAAAGGCCAAGAAGGTTATTTTTGAAAGCCGTTGCTTAGATTCAGATTTACTTAGGAAATCAGGGAGGAGCTAGATCTGCTAGAAATGTGGGAATCAATTAAAAGAAGACAATGTTAAACAGAAAGTTGAGAAGATATTTCTTAGAAGAAACTGGACCTTATAGGGCACTGAAGGAACATTAATCTTAAGGTTCAGACTAGATAGGATAAAGGGAAGCCAGACTTCTGAATAGGACATTGGAAAAGTGAGAGAAGTTTAAGTTCTTACCTCATAACAGTGACTAGGGCTCCAAAAACCAACATAATCCTTACAGAGCAGACCAAAATGACTCACTTGAAGGGATCAAGAATGCAGGATATTAAAGTTTCAAACAGTGACTGATATTTAAAGAAATTGGAAAAACACATCTTCTAGTTGAAACAGCTCTACAAAGTGTTGCTGGAACATTTGTACATATTTTAGGAGAGTTTGGGAAGATCAGCATCAAATTTTTTAAATTTATTGGCTAGGTTTAAACATGATATAGCTATTGAAGATGGGAGTGATATTTTTTTGCCTGTGCTCTAAAAGAACAGCTTGAAAATTTCAAGAAATAAGGTCTCTAACAGAAGGTAATACATAATAGGACCTATGAAAGGGGACGCAGGCAGGAAAGTAATAGTCCAGCCCTGGTTTTGTATTGGTACATTGAGGAACAAATTGTTCCATGAGATTATCCAGAGCACACTGATTTTGAAATAATTGAGTATGTATGCATTCTCATAAAACATAATATTGTGAAGTATATTACTATATCAAGAAGGTAAGGAAAAGGAATAGAAAAGATGACACTCCAGTCTAGAAGTCATATCCATCCTATACAAAGCAGTGAAGGAACCGGGCCAAGTTCAGAAGCAGCTTAATAAAACTTCATGGAAAGAAGTAATGGGACATCAGAGAAAACAGCTAAGGAATAATCATCTTCAAAAAGTTGTGACAAATTATAATGTACATCTGAAAATTATATAATTGCATTAACAAATATTACCCCAATAAACTTAATAAAAAATAATAATTAAAAAAATTGTAATAGAGGTAGTTTAGTTTTTAAAAAAAGTCACTAGGAGTCTGCTGATGATGATTTGGCAGTTGACACAAATATAGGGACATAGAGACATCTTTCTCTAGAAATTAGATTTCTGAGAACCCAGTGATTTCACAGCAAGAAGTAATAGCATCAGGTCATGTTCTGGGATTTAGAAACCAAAGACTCAAAGAGGAAATGGTATAGGCTCCATGAGAAAGAAGAGGACTTGAAATTAGACAGGTTTGGGCAGACAGAATTATAGTTTATAAACTTTGCAAGGGGGCACCAGTGTCTCAAATGCCACTGTCTGAGAGAAGTGAAAGTATGCAGTAGATAAATTTTATTCCAGATATAGTAAATGTATGATATTAAAAGTAAACACTAAGAGTTCTTTGAGTTTTCACTTCATGAACTCTAGACATATGGCACAGGCTGATGAGCATTCGAGCCAAGAAGGCATTAGCTTTTACCCTCCCTCCTTCAACAACTGGGCTTCCACTATAATCTTCAGCAATACTAAGCAGCAGGGTTTAGGTAGATAATTTTATTTGGGGTAACTGATTGTTTTCTAAATTTTACCATTGGGGATCAACAGAGTCACCCTTTGTATTCTATTAATTCTTTGTTCTCCTTAAAATCAAGGATGAGAGATTTGGTGCAGACATAATCTGAACTCTAAAGGCAATATGCACATTCCCCTGACATTCAGGCCAGGGCTCAGCTGCAGGGGGACCTCGGCTGAAGCCTTCAGGATAAGACTCAGCAAATAAAACAACATTGGAATTTGAGGGGAGATTTTATTCTAGATTAAGAATTGATTAAGCATTAATTTCTATGGTCTTTCAACCTTGATGTGCATGGCTTTAATATTCGATCTCATCTCATTGTAGAAGTGATAAGCATTTTGGACACTGCAGCTAGACAAAATATAGGTAGAAACAACACGTGCAGTGAATTTTCAATCTTAGTTGCAGAGTGGCCTTGGAGATCATTATGACATGTTTTGGGACCTTGTAACAGAATCAACACTGCATACCAGTGGTATCAGGAAAATCTATAGGAGAAATGGTTGGTATGGAGGGAGCAGCCTCGTAAATGTGGAAGCAGGCCTACACTTACCAGCCGGCCATCTTCTCTCACGAGAAGTCTAGTAAGTGGTGACTGACCATGGTTTAAGAAAACAAAGGATATCAAAAACAAAACAAAACAAAACAAAACAAAACAAAACAAAAAATGTTAAAACAACTCAATCCATCTCTGGATTATAGAGGAAAATCCATCTGAAACTCCCAGTTGTTTTATTCTTCTCCATGGAAGAAAGAAGAGCTTATTTGACCAGTGAATTTAGAAGAAGTCTTCAAGTATGTGTGGTTCAGTCTTTTTCCTCCGTTTTGATTTAGAAGAATCTGATTGTAGTATGTATAGTTCAGTCCTTTTCCTCTTGTTTTGATTTAGAAGAGTTTGATTGTGTTACTCTCCCTTGCTTTAAGTTTTCAAGCCGCAGAATCTGCCATTGCAGGGAAAGTTCAGAGGACATCTAGCACAACCTGTGACTAGTTGGGAAATCTATCTCTGTTTGATGTTTTATATTAGTCAGTCCACTCTTGCCATACATCCAAGCTTCATTCTCCAAACCTGACATTGACAATAAATTAAAGTAATATCTCTTCCATCTGACTCCCATTTTCATTCCTCCATTGGTTTTAAACATAGGTGTTTATCAGCCCCTTCAGGAAGTATTGAGGAAGTTTGAGAGCAATAGGAATTTTCATCAGGATGGAATATAAGGCCACTGTATCCATTTATGGAAATTACCCTCCCCCCAGACAATGTTGGTATAATTCCAGGTTTTTCTTTCTATCAATTCTGTTGACATCTCTGTCCAAAAGAAAATTTGGGATGGCACAATGATATTAAAAAGTAAACAATGAGATGGGCAAATATGGCAAAAGAGAGATGCTGCAAAACTGAGCACCAATGGAAACATCCCCTACTTTATAGAATTTTGAATCCCAGAGAGCTATCAGTAAAAAGAAAGAAAGCAAAAGGAAGGAAAGCAAGATGAAAAGCAAGCAACGTTTGTGAAATACAAGGACCTGCTTTTCCTAAGCTATGTGCTGTCAATTCAATAACTCCCATAAACCTCACTTCAGCCCTATAATTAAATACATTTAAATGCCAACCCACAGTATTGTTTAAAAATAAAATAACAGCTCCTGAGTGGCCTAGTTAACATTCAAACCTGGAGTTATGATCTTTCCATTATTTAATGAAGATAGTAGAACCATCTCATGCTGTCTTAGATTTCTTGCTCATTTTATTAGGGTATCTGAAGGTGTAAATTGCTTACCTATTCATCCTGATGGCAAGTAGTAACAATTCTGTTTCCCAAAGTTTGTGTTCTAATAAGAGTAAATAAGCTATTATAAACAAAGGGGGGAAAAGATGAAGAGGTGTCTACTTGTTACTGCATGACCTGTGCTCAATAAATTATAAACTTGCACTTAGATCAGTGGCAATTGTTGCTGTCCCCAGTTGAAGAACTGACATTTGTGATATACAGTCTTACCACTATTTAAAACGTTTTCCTTTTTATGTTTTTTAGTTGAGTTTTTGGTATTTTCTGTTAAATCAGTTTTAGACACACTTGTCTTAGAGATATATCATTATTTCATAAAATGTTTAATCTTTCCATATCACATTAAGAAAAAAGTCAGCTAATGATGTCTATTTGGATAACTAAGAATATATGCCATATGGAGAAATTGACAGCCAATGTTTGTGAAAATTGATTAGTAACATCGCTTCAATTGCTGTAGTGTATATATGAATTCCCTTCAGGCTTTGATCAGCCAAATAAAAGGAAGGAGAAAGGCATTTAACAAATGAGCAAAAGTAGTCATATGTGGTAGCAGAAATTATCATTAACATTTCTCCTAAGGGAAAAAATATATATTTTTTGTTTTCCCTATTTAAATAAAATCTCAATCTCCCAGATTGTACATTATATGAAATTTTCATCCACTCAGAGAGCACTCAGTTCACATCTCATCTGTTTTGTGAATGAGATGAGAAAACCATTCTCACTTTTTTTTTCTTTAGCAGCATAAAGAATCCATTGTGAATTGCACATTTAACAGACAAGATTATCCATTCTATAATTTTCAGAATACTGACTCATGCAGTACTCTTGACCTTTGCATTCCAGACAAACTCATATTGCTCCATGACTACACCATATTCTACATATTTAATTCAATACATTTTGATATTTTAGGCAATTTTCAAAAGCCAAGAGCCAGAGACTTAAGCAAATAAAGAAAATTTAAGTCTAAGAAACTGTTAATCAAATTTTAGACAATACGAACTCTTTGAAGCATTCTTTATTTTCAACTGCTGTGCTTAACATCACTTTTTCCACAGTTAGTAGCTAGAATTTCATCATAAAATACTCCCGTAAAAACTATTTAATTTTCCACTACCAGGAGGGAGGGTTTGATCTCTTATTAAACATTTTATGGAAAAGCCTAAAAGTGCTTTCAATTATTTATCGAATTGAAATCTAGGCCTTGGAAACTGCTGGCATTACACACACACATAATATTATCAGCCCACAGAGTGCCATTAGGTCATAAAGCGCTGCTGTAGCAACATCTCTGGTACAGCTGCTGGTGCTCATGTAACTTTTACTACAGTTATAAAGTCATTTATTACATTTTCTTTATGATGCTAATGTTTTGCAGTCTGTTATTTTATTGTTCCCACTGTGATAAAGACTGAAATGTATATTGTGCAAAAATATATATGTATATACATACACATATGTATCCCCAAAAGCCATTGCATTAAAAATCTCTTAAAAGGCCCATAAAATATCAACAAGAGATATCAAAAAGAAAATCTTTCTGTGGGACATTTCTTGTCATTTGTTTCATTATTTTCCATAGAATTATTTTTTAAGTTTTATTTTGCAAAGATATACTAAGGATAATATGAGTATCTGACCAGGCTTTTTTTCCTCCTTAATTACAATATCATCTTAGAACATAATTGGCAATCCACTTTGGAGAAGGAACAATGCCTACATAATTTACTAATAGTCATATGAAAAGGAACAAAGTCATTAAAACATAATAATGTCCATGGACCCAAAGGTACCCATAATTGATAATTACATGTTGTTCAAATTGTCTAAACTGAACTCTCCCTTTGATGCAATTGTACTTAAAGAGAATACAGTTTTCTATGAGAAAAAAAAATCAATTATGTTAATTAACTACTACTTTGTGCTAAGCTGATTTAGCAGTTGACACCTACAGCACTGTAACTCCAAGGGGAAATTCACTCTCAGACTGGAGTCCTTTGGAGTTGCTGCTATAGCTGCTTCTCTATGTCTCTGCTCTCTTTTCCTTCCCTTTTACTAATTAAAAATAGTTTCAAGAATGAAAAAAATTCCAAGGGAAAATCTGTTTAAACAGTTCTTGAAGCTGGACATCCTATTTAAGAATTTTTTGATATTTAATTTTCCCCAAAGAGTAGTCAGATTGAAAAAAAAATTACATAACATTTAAAGAAAAGCCTAGCATTATGTTTTGCATTTATATCAAATTTTATTCTATTTTCAATAATTTTTACCATTATAATTTAAATACATTTATAGCCTACTGTAAACATGATTTGTAAAAATGTTACATCAATGAGCTGATAAAATATAAATAATGGGTCTAAGTATTATTAGACTGCCAAGATAACTGGATATTGGAATCAGATGGACTCTTAGCAATGGATTTTTTAAGCTCTCATTTAACTAGGAACTAGAAAAGTTTGTTTCAATGTGAGATTTTTATGTAGCTGCATACAACAATTCTTTTCAACCTGTTTTTAGTCTTAACATGAGCACTGAAATGGAAAAGGGACCATTATCATGAAGTTGAGACTTACTCACAGAGATGAAAGTGGAGTCATTAGGACATTTGGCACCTCCCTCTCATGGCTGCAATGTGCAGAAGGAGAACAGTGGGAGCTGCTCTTGTGTCTTAGACTGCAATTTGATTATAAACAGAGGAAATGAAGACTCCTGGCCCTGCATGTTTACTACAAAATCAGATCAGTAAACTAAATTTTGTCTCATAAATTTCTAGTCATGAAGTACAAGTTGGAGTAAGACAGAAAAGCTACATATATAGCCAAATTAAAGGAAAAAGAAATACAAGTACATTAGATTAATTTTAAAGCATGTCTAAAACTGCTTAACTCTGGGCTACTAAATACATTCCGAATATTTCTCAAGTCAAACAACAAATTTTCAATAAAATGCTAATGATAAAAAATAAGAACACCACGAGAACACATTTTCATGTTCATCTGTTATTTACAATTCCCTTCAGAGAAATATTATAGATGAAATGCCTGAACTTACTGTGAATCTACCACATAAACTCCTTAAATCACTGTACATAATACTTAAATCTCTGAGAAGTAGTAGCAATTAAGCAAAAGAGAGTCCTTATACAAATGGTATCTATTTGGTATGGACTGAGTACATTTTCTCTTATCAGTACCTATTTATTTTTATCAGTATATATTCAAATATAATGTATTTACTATTTTTTATGGAATAGCTATTTTTTTCTAAACTAGAAAACCAAGCATAAGAATGATAGGCTTTTCTCAATCTGATTTGATATTTATAAATTAAAGTATATGTTTCACATAATATTTGAACCATATAATACCAGTTATTTCTGGCCTTATTTTAGTCCCTTAAATGTGTTAAGTTAGTACCTTAAATGAGTTAATTTTGTGTCTCTAGTTATGTGAAGAACTTGTACAGAATTGTAAAAACATATATAAATAACAATTTGGAGACATGAAATGATATCAAAGCATTTTGAATAGAGTGAAGATACTGTAAAATGAACACTGCTTTGCACATAAGATGTAATAATTTTCTTATCACCATTCTAGTCAGCAAAGATGATTGATTTTACAAAGTACATTAAAGTATTTCTGTATAAGGGCAATTTTCTCTTTGTAAAACTCATTATTATGTCCCATATCAAAGGCACAGTTGATTTCTCCTGTCACTATTGAAAAAGCCCAAATCCCTAATATCAGGACTCAGAGCCAAGCCCATAATTGTCCATCCTGAGACTCTTTTATCTAGAACTATTGACTCAAGAGATTTTCTTCTAGATGGTGATGGATTTCTTTCTTTCATGGTACTTATAACTTATACTTTAGATATTTATTCTTTCCCATCTTCTGCTCTAAAGTATAATCTCCCTGATTTGTCTAATTCGGTCATAACTGTAGCTCCACACTGCCTGATGTACATCTATTAGTTAATAGGTATTGTTTGAATGAATTAATGGACATTTATGGGAACTCAATTTTTAAATATGGGCCCTGGAACATATTGTGAAGAATTTATTATTTTCAAAAGCATTGTAATGGGTATTAGTAAGCTAAATTTGATTTCACTAGTATTTTGAAGGATATTTTATTAGTTTTCAAAGGCTATTCATTTGTTTACATGTTTTTGGTACATCATGTAGATATATGTAGAATATGTAATATGTAAATAAATAAATCTAAAATGATAAATATGTCAGTTTCTAAGTGACGAGATCCATTTTATGTACATTTATTTGGTAAAGAAACTTTATTATAGAATACTATAAAGGATCAAAAGTACTACAAATTTTACAAATATTGTCTTTTTAACTTAAAGCATATTTTACTTTTTCTGCAACATAAAGCAATTTTTTGTTGTGGTTGTTCTCAAAGATTTAAGATGTTTTATTGCACTCTACTATTTTTTTTTTTACTACTAAACTCCATGGAATGAAGACTTAATCTTATAGTAGTCTATTCAGATAAGTCTTGCAAAATGCAATTTTGTTAGCGAACCAGAAACTTTGCTCATTGTTAGGGCCAGAACACATTAAAATATGTCACCGT
Organism: Rousettus aegyptiacus; assembly: GCF_014176215.1. NCBI lineage: Eukaryota > Metazoa > Chordata > Mammalia > Chiroptera > Pteropodidae > Rousettus > Rousettus aegyptiacus. The sequence goes on from NW_023416286.1 coordinate 32,876,830, forward strand.
TATACAATTAGTGAAGAAAAGCAGCAATGTTTTCAGCCTTAAGAGAAATAGGGATAAAAGCCAGGCCATTTACTAATCATCTGATAAACTACTTATAGATCATATGAGAAAATATCCTATAGACTCAAAGACATACATTGATTTCAGGGGGAGGTGTAGAGGTGTCTTTTCCCAGTTTATTCACTCCTGTTAAAATGAATTTAAGCTTGTTTTACTATCCCTATAGACATTTGTTCTCACATACACATATTCAACTTTGTACCTGAATTACATTTATTTTGTAAAAAAAAAATAGGTCAAAGATGCCTCTTGGAGCATATGGATGAATAAAATGGTTGATGGTTTTCTTACAGTTGAAGAGACTGAGGAAAATTAAGAAATGGAAAGATGCGACTCAATCCCAATTGAGATGTTGATAAAATCTTTCAGGCTCATTATTTATAGAATTCCCATCTGTACTTAACTACATTAAATTTTTAAGTTGTGCTTGTATAAACTGGATCATATGTCATGTTTCTCCATATGCTTCTTAGCAGGCATAGAGAGTTCTTAGTACTTTTTTAGACAGACTGAACTCTGTGATGTGATTCATTATCATGTCTAAGTCCTAGGTTATTACCATGTCTTTGCCATTTGGAAAATGGTGCTCACACACCTGACATAAGGTGATAGAGTAGAATTAGATGTGTGTAGTTAACTCATCTACAGATTTAAACAAATACATTTCCAAGATTCTAAGTAGATGAGAATTACTGAGAATTAAATCCCCCGTATGACATTAATTTCAGAAGCAGATGGCTCTACACAACTTTGATGGCCCTTCAGTTTCTTTATTGCAAATAAAATACTTGTAGGTTTGGTAAAACAAAAGAAGAGCACAGCTGTCTTATCAGTACGTATTTTGATAAGGATGCCTAATCAGGCTTTAAGTGATGTGACACAATTTAAAAAAAAGAATCCACATTTGTCATCTCATGTGTCATTACTGAACATATTATGCCCAATAATGAGGCACCAAGTACTGGGACTCCAGAAATGATTCATTGTAGAAAAGTGTAAGCCATGGGATGTTTTCAGAAAATGGTAGTGGGGGTTATTCTGACATGAAAGGTAGTGTTAAAGCACAAATGTATAATTAACTGCTATGAGCTTTGAGAAAATGTAAGCATTATCTGTTCTATAAAAATTTAATCATATCAGTTAGATTATCTCAGCAATATTTAAAAATAGGTAGTGCCTTAATTTGGAAAAAATAAATTTGTAATTCATCATCTCTCAAATCATTTTTATTTTCATATTCCACTGGCATTTTGCACACAGCTCCCATCGGAGATTTATCATGCCATAGTGATTAGTTCTTTAAATGTAATTCTCCCCTACAGCACAGAGAGGTTTCTGAAAGGCAAGGACCATATATTTTTCTCTTTTGTAACCCCAGTTGCCTGCACAGGGCTAATTGTTTAATTATCAATTGTTAATAATTAATTTATTAATTTAATAAATGAATAATGGATGGGATATTATATTGGGTCTATTATTAAAATATATGAATGAAAGATAACCATGGAAAAAATAGGGTGAGGAAAAAGCCTATTTATGGCTTTTTAATTGTGTGTGGTAAAAAGACTGTGAGTTTTTCCAGAGATAACCAAATGTAGACTAATTACATCAGGAGTCGCAAATCCAAATGGCTATTGAGAGGAGCTATAAACTTATAGAGAAGGTATCATACTGCTTATTTTGCTATCAAGATTATTACTTTCCTAAATGCATTATTTCTCAAAATATTATGTGCCACAGTGTTTGAGCTCTCATCTGAATGCTACTCAAAAACTCAGGTTGTCTGGAATAAGGTGCAATTGTTTCAGGAAGACCTCCAAGACAAAGCAAGCACTTCTGAGTGGGAAATTTAATGAGCAATTACAGACTCAGGAAACTGCTCAAGAACATATCACAGAAAGAATAACCAAACCAATGGAGGACGTTACCTGAACAAAGAAAGAGGAAAATGAGTAAATTGTGTGGTACTCTTTCCACGGCAGTGAAGGGAAACCACCTGATCCACTAAGACAGAGATGTCCAAACATCTTAATCACATACCTCGTGAGAAACTGCTGTATTATCTCTGATAAAGGAGTAATTTCAGGTAAAAAAATATATATATATGTATGTGTGTGGGTACACACACACACACACACACATATATATGTATACACACACACACACATATATGTATCTGTTAGATGAGATCATCATGATTTATCCTATATATAGGGAATATAATCTGCTTAAATTATTCAAATTAGTAAATTAGTTACATATATGAAACATATATTGAACAATACATTTCAAAAACGGCACAGCAAATAAAGTTTATTTTGGAACCAAATGAATATTAAAAGATGTAGTAAAACCTAATCCCGTGATATCAAAAATAAAACTATTCTAACATCCTGAAACTTAAAAGTCTTGTATTTACCAATTTAAGTATCAAGTGATTTTTATGAATTAACTTCTCAAAAGGCAAATGTGTTTCTGCCATTCACTCCCTTTATCCACTCCTAGCTTGAAACTCTAGGGTTTTGTGCTGCGTTAGGACAGCGCCCACAGCAGAGCTCACAGTTGCCTAATACATGGCCACTGCAATCCCATCAGCCCCATCTTCCATTTAACTCTTTCTAGCCTCCTGGTCATGTCTCACTTCCTCAAACTTTCTCATCCATTCCTTGAGTGGGGTCTTTTCATATGCTTCCCCTATGATATGCAGCTTATCATATCTCCCTTCCTGCAATGAGATTTCAGGTCAAGTTTTACTTCCTCAGAAAAACCATTCCTGACCTCAGGGTTTTCACTTTGATTTACGTGCTTATACAACTGTTTCTTTCTTCACAGCACTTGCTCAGTTTATAACGGTAATCTGTGTGCTTGCCTTGTTATGTATCCCTCCTCTAGACAGCAAACATCAGGAGAGCCAGGCACTAGCATGTTTTATCCTAAATGGAAAACAGTTTCTGAACTATCTTAGGCATTCCTTAACATTTACTGGTGAATGCAAGAATGAATCAGCTGTAACAATGTACCTTATTCTGACATCTGTTGCTACTTTCATAGTTAAAATAATAAGCAGATATTATTTTGTAATTTAATTGGGAAAATGTAAAAGGGAACAAAAATTCTGAAAACAGCAAATTGATTGACTAAAGAGGAATCTAGACAATGTTAAGAACTAGGAGGCACTATTAATCACTAATTGTAATACTTCTTTTTAGAAACATTTTGCTTAGAATGGCAGAGAAAGTGAGAAAATGCTGAATTGGGGAAAAGGTGGGAAATAAATCTGAGACAAACGGGTGAAATAAGACCATGTTACAGTGTATGGTGAAGCATGGGACATGAACGGATCAGGTTTGGATTTTTTATTTCCTAAATCTGTATGTTTCCTTGTGCTGTATTAAATATTTTAGTACATGGAAGAACTTCACTACAAGAGATGGACATATATAGAACCTTCCTTTGAAGATGATATTCATTCTTTATTTTTTCACTATTTCATTATTTTTCTTTTTGTATCTAAGCATCTTATAGTTCACCTATTTGGAGCTGTTAATTTAAGTTTGCTTTCAAAGTAGTTCCATTATTTTGTGGTAGAAAAGCAACTGTTAATTAAAAGAACTGTCCTCTTCACCCCATTTTTCATATTTTTTTCATGGAATTATGTGATTTACAATAGCACACCTTATTAAATAATGTCAAGAGTATAATGACTCTCTTTAATGAAGAAAGCAGCAATGGTGTGAAGATAAAATCAAGTGCTAATAACACAAGAATATGATCTGAGTGGGAGTTTTAAGATATGAAACTATTACACATCAGAGGTCAAAAGAAAGTTAGCCTACACAATAGCAGTAAAAAAAAAAAATGAGTTTCTAGGTGAAATATTCTTTACTACTTGACTATATCTAATTGATAGGCATAAAATATTCTGAGTTGCCTTTAAAAGGTCCTACTTTAAAAGCATTGGAAATCCATTTAGTTATTTAATTTTCCTTGCATACTGGGTAAAGGGTATAAGGCCAGGCCGATACTTAAAATTTCTCAGAAAAATTCTAGCCAGGATATAATTAAAAGTTTAACAGTCATTTTGTTCCATATAGATAAATGTCTCATATTTCAGCCATTCATGCACAGTGGGAAAGGACATCAGACCACATGGAGTTCCTGAGAAAATAGAGGAAAAATATGAAAAAAAGGGACCAAAAAACCCCACAAAACTACAAAAGGTAAACCTTTATTTTCTTGGAAGCTGACCTTTAATTATGTGAAGTAGACTTCTTAGAGGCAATCCTTTCTTAAAAACTCAGAGCACGTGATTCTTTTGCGAAGAAGTAACATTCTTGCCACATTTAATTCAAGGTTCTAGCCCTAATTTTTGAGTTTAAACATGAGAATATGCATGACCTTGTTAACAGGTTTGTTTGTTTTGTTTTGTTTTTGTAACTGCCTGCTCCAGATACACACTGAGGCTATACTTCACTCTGCCCTGACTTGTTTTCCTGTTCATCCTTTGGCAGTCACACATTCTACTTTAGTTCACCTTTATGGAGGCTGCTTGGCTAGCAAATTATCTGTTCTCTGTACATACACTGTGTTGTGACTTTCCTTCCACAACTCATGATTGAGGTTGGCTTAAATAAATTAACACACATAAATGCTTGGTACAGAAGCTGATAAATAAGAATTCCATATATGTTGGCCATTATTTTTCCCCTGAGATGAGAATATGTGTTTGAATACTCCAATATGTAAGAATTCTACTTCTGTCAAAACTACAATATATTTTAGTCCTTGTGCAACTTTTTGCTTATACCTTTCCTAGGAGTACAGTTAATTCTTATTATTTGTAAATTTGGTATTTGTAAATCCATCTACTCATAGAAATCTATTTGTAACCCCAAAATTCATAGTAGCAGGCTTTCACAGTCATTTGTGGACATGAACAGAGTAGTGAAAAATTTGAGTTGCTGGATGCATAAATTCCCAACTGAGGTCAAACAAGTGACATTTTGCCTTGTTTTAGCTCTCACACTGTAAACAAGTGTCCCTTTCATAATAACATGCTTTTAGTGCCATGTTTCTCATTTTTGTTGGTAATTGTGCCCTTTAAAATGGCCCCCAACCACAGTGCTGAAGAGCTGCCCAGTGTTTCTAAGCACAAGAAAGCTGTGATGTGATGTGCCTTCCAGAAAAATATATTAGAAAAATACATTCGTTCAGGCATGTGTTGTCATGCTGCTGCTTATGAATTTAATATTAGTGAATCAACAATATATATTACATAAGATTCTTTAAACAGAAATGGACATGTTATATATTAATTAGTTAACAAAGATATTGTGACCAGAAGGCTTGCAGAAAGGAAAACCCTGTATTTCCCCAGGGAGCAAATAGTTCAGTATTTGCTCAGTAACTTCATAGAACATTATTAAAAATAATAAGAATTGGCTGAACTAAATATGAAAGAATATGTTCAAAAATGGTAAAATTATTTAATGTTTCTAAAGAAATGCAAAGAAATTTGGAAAAATAGATTGGGCAAGACTGAAAGATTTTGTATGTCTTTCATAATGTTTGGATTTTTTTTTTCTTTAGGCATTGTAAAAGCAATTAAATGTTTTTGTTTAGAATCATTATCTAGAACCTACCTAAACAACAAACCAAGTAGAATAAAAAGAATACTCCTATGACTTTATGCAAGGAAAAGACCATGGAGATGAGGTAACCAACATGCTGAAATTAAAATTTAGTTTGAGGAGAAACAGTAAAAAAGAAACTAAGAAGTGCTGCAACTAATATCAAGCTGGAAAGTTAAAATGAGAACTTGAATGGATGGTACACAAATTCCATCAGATGGAGAGGAAACAAAACTGAAATAAAGATAAATCGTGAATGTTAAAATATTCTGAACGTAAATTTTCAAATATGGGGAATCTTTATTTTGTGAAAAACCATGAATATATCATAGGATTGGGGGTGGGAGGCAGAAGTCCTTAAATAAAACTAGACAACAAAGTATAAATATCAATATAGGTAATGTTGTAAGTATCAAAATATTCTCGGCTTCCTCTCTTTTAGGTCATTATATATATATATAGTTATTTAGCTTTCCATCTACTTAAAAGGATTCTTGAGAGCAAAAATCACTAGTCCAACCAGAACTTTCACGCCATACATCCATAACTCATGAACTCATGGTTTAAAACTAGGAAACAAATAGTGTTTATTGAATAAATCAACAAATTTCTTTAATAAAATCCTTGGAGTAAATTCTCTCTCTCCCTCAATCTCTCATACTCCGTTCTGTCTACCACCTCCATTTTTAGCCTTTGCGTGGAGTTGACAGCATATAACACAGCTGTATTTGTTCTGTGCTCAGAGGCTTTGGAGAAATAACAAAATGTGGTATTATTGCTACACTCACTGCACTCTGATCACAAAGGGAAGAACGAAGCTAGTTATATCTATACTCAATGCGAGTCTTGCACAATGGACATATTAACAAGAAAGGTATTACTTTGGAGATATTCATATAATCATCACAAAATAGGAGCTCTGAGGTCATCTAAAAAACTACCTATTTTAGTCACAGTGCAGGCTTTTGATAAACATTAAGTATGTTGAAATTAAATAATCAACCTAATCTTCTCTAAAAAATAAAAACAGCAAGTAACAAAGAAACTCATGGAATATGGTTATACAACAAATAATGAAAATATTAATAATTCATCTTTATATAGCAATCAGTTATTCAATTATGAAGGGCTCCAGCACACACACACACACACACACACACACACACACCACTAGATTACATATTTTAAGAAAATCCTTTGATTATATGAAGTATTTTATAGTTGGTCTCCAAATTTCTAATCTAATCATTGCTATTTTTCCATGTTGTATTATTCTAAAATCACAACAGAAGATTACATGCTAATGTAAATAACATTTAGAAATAGAATTTAAAATCCTTCTTCATAACAAACTTTATCAGAATGTCCAGAAAAAAAGAAAATATTCTCATGTCATTATTTTATATTTTTCAGGCGTCATTCAGTTCCACTTTTATTTATCAGCACTTAATTTTGAAGTGAACACACATGAAAAACTATGATCCAAATCCACTAAAGAAAAATGAAACAAAGGAAAGCATTTCCATTAAATCTGGTATACCAATTGCAAACAGAAAGATGGTCTCAAATGTCTAACAAGCTTATTTCACTCAAGTGATATGATAATGAGCATATTAGTTCCTTCATTACTTTATTAAACAGTTGTAGATTGAGTGCCAATAAGAGAGAAGTGACTTTCCTGAAGGATCTGAGTCTAATTGCACATAGAAAAACCTACACACAAAATCACAACATTCTAAAGTATGCTATAAACAATCTTGTCATCCAAGAAGGCTGAGTAGAAAAATCACATGTCTTTAAGAATAAGCAGGAATTCGCCTGATGGAAACAGGATATTCCTGGAAAGACATAGTGCATGTACAAACGGAAGTTTAAAAAATACAAGTGCCTAGAAATGTAAAAAGTTTAGAGTGGCTGGGAACTAGACGGAAGACAAATATTAAAGGTAGATCTTACAATACAGGATCAAATTGTAAAGGGCCCAGTTTATCAAGCTAAGTTTTGAGCTCTTCTATAGTCAGTGAGTAGCCATCAGAAATTCCTGATAGTAGGCATCTGTCAGGCTGCTATAGCAAAGTACCATAAACTTGTGACTTAAAAGTAACAAATTTATTTCTTACAGTATGTGATGAGAGCCCACTTTTTGTTTCATAGACTATAATTTTGCTATGTCCTCACATAGTGGAAGGAACAGGGAACTTTGGCAAACCACTTTTAAAAGGGTGCTAATCCCATTCATGAGGGCAGAGCTCATCACCTCCCAAAGGTCCTGTATTCTAACATCATCACCTTAAGGATTAGGTTTCAAGCTATTGATGGGAGTGGGTAGCAGGAGGGACAAACCTTCAGACTATAGAATCATAGCAATATCTTGTTATCAGGCTTGTCTTCTGAGGGTAGTAGAATGTAGCATCATTAACCTGCGTGTGAAATACTGGTGGTATCTAGATCAGAAAGAAGACCAGATTCTATGCTCTTGAGACCATCATTTTCTTACTGCCAAGTTCCTATGTTGTGAACATTATTCGTTGATGGAGAGCACTGTCAGGGAAGGCAGCCACTGACCTCCCTCGCCTGTCTGAATTTTCCTATTAGGTTTTCTAAGGCTTTATCACAATGCTTTTTTATTCTTTGTACAGACCATCTGGTTTTCAATTAATCTATCACTGATTTAAAACATTTTCAATTATCTCCCAACTCCAGGTCTGAAATTTTATATCCAAATTTTTCTAACATGGTACATTTGTCCCCTTGTCCTACAGAGAAATTATTGTATTATAATTTACTCTAAATTGTTAATGAATAAGCTTCCGAGAGTAGTTGAAAACCCATCACGTACTGGTAGCCAACTACACAGAAAGAGCTGTACCACTCACACTATGAGAGACCTAGGAATCTGACAGCTAGTTCTAGAGCCCTGTGGGACCATCCGAATGTCAATGTTCTTTTAGTATATCTTAAATTTTAAAATCCTGTGTGCATAGATTCAAGATCTGATAAATTTCAGTTTCTGTTTTGCCAACTCACTTATGCCCTGGATAAATAGGGTCATTGGAAAGTCATTCTTTGACAACGTAAAAATGAGAGTATTTACACACACATATATTCCATTCCATAATAGAACAACTTTAGAGAAAAATGAGAATTTTTTAATAGAAAATAAATTTAGGTCTTTCATAACCACTTAAAAGATAAATGTAGACTATGAAAACAAAAAGTGACATATTCCAGGGTCAAAGAATTTTGTAGCAATAATCTCAGTACATTGATTTCAAGTCAGATAACATTTAGTTTAGCTGAAAAGAAGCATATAAGCATCCGTGGCACCACCAAATTCTTTGAATTTGTCTCTTGCTGCGAATTTGCAACATTACTATGGTGAAGCCTGGGTCTTGTGTGAACTCTTTTGTGGATTAGGTAATTCTTTTATTATGTGCACTTCACAGTAATACCTGTTAATGTCATAAGCAGTTTTTAACAATTGTATCCTGTGCTATTTTCCTAATGTGTGTATTTATGCATACTACTGTGTGAACTGCTACACTTTAAGCATTTTTAAGTACTCTAACCTGTGACATTTTACTAATGTGTGTATTTATGCATATCACAGAGAGCTGTTAATGTTATAAGCATTTTTAAGGACTTTATCTAGGGATATTTTTAACAAATGTTTATAAGTACCCAGAAAGTCAAAATGTCTTGTTAGAAAAATACACCTTGAAGTCATTTTGTTTACACAAGGTACATGGCAGTCCTGTGTGCCTTTCTCAGAGTCAGATTTTTTTCTGGCAGAAATGAATAAGTGTGTAATGAATTATAATTTTTTAAAAAAAGAAATGAAACATTCGGAAAAAATAAAATCCATAAATCTTTTAATTCTAAATAGCTGAAATTTATAAATGTTTATTGGACATTTACACAAAATAGTAGATTTGATAATACAGAGAGCGAAATAAGAAAAGGTTCTTGCTAACAAGGAGTTTGTAACTTAAGAAGGAAATGATATACACGAAATATATTCTAATAAAGGTAACCATGGGAAAAGCCGTGGTACAGATATATAGTACAATGGAAAAGTAGAAAGAATCATTCATAAATAACTGCAGTCTCTAAACTTGCTGTACTCTAATTTTTCTGTAACTGCTCTAATGTTTGTTATTTTTTCTGCCTGGAATACTAACAAGGGAGTTCTTTTATCAAGATCCTAATCATTGTTCAGTGTTTTTCTTCGACATTCCTAAAATCTAGAGACTTGGTAGAAATTTCCTATTTTTTAAACTACTTTGAGATATGATATGTAACAGGTTGTACATATTTAATGTGTATAAGTCATTAAGTTTGAGGGTGCATATGCACCCCTGAAACTATTGCTACCATCAAGAACACAGACATATTTATCACTTCCCAATGTTTTCCCCATCCCTTTCATTATTATTTGTGGTTATGACAAGAACATTAACATTCTTTTCTGTGTACATTCGCAAAGTTATGCTGCAGCAATAAACCCCCAAATCTCAGCAATTTGATACACAATCCTAGAAGTCAAGCAAACCCTATAATAGATTCTAACAAGGATTTTTACTCTAGGTACTTGAGAACTGATAGGTGGTGGCCCCACTCAACATGTTGCAACGACACCACATGGCACATGTGGCCTTCTTGGTCACCATGCAGAATATAAGGCTAGAATCATAGGCTGATTTTTCTATGGTTCGTCCTAGGAAGGATATTCTTTACTTTCATTCACAGTAGGTAAAATAGTTGATTATCTAGTAACAGGAAATCATAATGGTAATTTCTAGGAGCTTTCAAATTTGTGGAGCTTCAAGAAGATATGAAAACAGAAGGAAGAACGTATGATCTTAATTGGTGGAATCTTTCACCCCTATAGTCAGAAGGTCTGGTCACACTAAGAGAAGATGCCAATCTTTAATATGTTGTATTACAGAACTTAGATCAAAAATACTAAGATTTGGGGAATTGCATACAGACTATAGGGACATGATCCGTTCCAAAAAATAGACTCTAAGGTAAGCATTTAAAACAGAAATATTTAATGAAGTACTTGAACCAAAACAAAAATCAGAACACTTAAAATATAACCTAAAGTTAAAATTGTTTCTGAGCCATAAAAATAGAAATGAAACTTAAGGCCTAGAAAAGGTTAGGGAAGGAGGGTTGAGAGGGTCAGACTATGTCTGGTGTGGGATCAGGAGAAAAACAGGATCTAGAAATCCAGCCAGCCACTACAATTTGAATTCACTTGCTCACAGGAAGACGCAGTAGAGGCGTATAATTTTGAAAATAATAGATGTCAGCATACTGAGTGCATGTGAAAATGGATAAAGCTAATTTCATACTACACTTTTCTTCATAGTAGGTTGATCTAAATATTTATAAATACTCTTATATGAAATATATATAGAATTGGCAGAGATAGAAATAAATACAAAATATTAATATACATTTTAGTTCAACTAGTTTGGAGAACATTTCAAAATGTATATTCTTAGATGTGAGATACATATTAAATGGTATCTGGCTGCCAAGGTCTTTCTAGGTGGAGAAAATATAAAAATTTCCACACAGATTTCACAAGGCATTCTGTGGATGCTTTATACACATCACTGATTGGTATAGGTTTCTGACTGAATTTTCCTAATAGTTATTACAAACTATGGTTGTCTATATTTTTTCCTATATCAGTCGTAACAGAAAATACACATTAATTATAATCCTATTATTTTTACTAAATTTAGTATTAAACACAGACTATAGATTAGCAATTCAAACTGGACTATGATGGTTCTGATGATTTGGCAGAGCTAAAGAGAGTACATGCAACACTCTTCTTGTGAATTTTTCCAAGTTACCGCTTGCTTTCCTTTTCTTTACCTTGACCTAGAGATGTAACAGTTTTTCAACAATGTATTCAACTTTATTTTCTCTTTGTGTAAATTACGCTCATCTCAAAAGATAATCCCTTAAAGACTGCTAATTTTTCAAAATCACCACAGCATCTATCCTGTTTCCTACAACTCTGACTGGCGGTAGGGCTCTCCTCACCCAGGAAGCACTGAGTCAGATGATGTGGCCAGTTCTTGAGCCTGTAAATTCATGATATGCATGTTTCTACACTGACATCTCAGGTTTTTTCACGTCATTGAAGATTGTTCACTCCGTGACCTATAGTGGTTCATATTCCTTGCAACAAATGTCTTGCCATTTCTATTAGTGAAATGGGTAAAACTTGGTTGACATTTCAACAAACACTCTAGACACTTAGAAATAATTGTGGTCTCTTAACTAAATGAGCACCTCAAAACACAAGATTCCAAAAGACATTGTTACTTATGGCATTTCTTGCCTAACTTGTTAGATTATCTGGAAAAAGAAGCCACTTTTTAAAAATTAAAGTGTTTACTATATGACCATTTGTAACTATTCCATTGGTACTTAAAATTAACTGTTACTACAAAAATATAAGTGCTTATGTCTATACATGTATATTATTTCTCTGTATAAGTTTGTAATAAATCTGTATTATTTCTCTATAAAAGTCCAGGTGACTTTTATCCCTCACTTATAGTAGCTCCTGAATTGACTTCCATTCAACTGGTCTTGCCCTGTCTTATCCTCATTTTTCTCTATTCTATTTTCCTTACAAGAGGTAAAACTTTCTTCTAAAAGTACAGATCTGATTATGTCAACCTCCTACATAAAACCCTTTGATGGCTTCCCTGGACTTTTAGCAGAATCCTTCACTTGCTCTGTTCTCCTGTCCCTCTGTACCACTGCAGCTTCGTCTCATGTGACTTTCTCTCACTTTATTGGCTTCACCACTCTGACCACATTCAGATTGTCCCTCTCCTCTCCTTTCTAAACATACTATTCACTATTTTTATGCCATTTCCATCATTACCCCACAGACCCTTTGCCCAGAAAAACTCTCCCTCAGCCTCACTTATTTTCTTTAGGGCCTCCTTCACAGAAACCAAAAGCTAATCTGGATCCTTCTGTTATAGTATTTCTCCAACAAAACCCTCATCACATTGTGCTGTAGTTTCCTTAGAGCAGGAACCATGCACCCAATGTTTCTCCATTGTTAACCACAACATCTGTATACAGCAGGTGCTTCACAAGTATTCATAGTTGCAGAAACTATGCAAAATAAAGAGAATTATGGAGAAATATTTAGATCAAATAAGCGAAACTCTGAATGATTGGATATAAAAGGAAAATTCTTTTACTCATAGAATTGTACTAGGCAAAGGGATTATAAATTTCTATTAATTTTAATTTTAATGGAGAATTTATAACACTTGTATATTTCCATATATATACATACTGTAATATTTTGAAATTTATTTTAAACATTTCTATTCTTCCTTTTTAAACTTTTTGTGATGTAAAAATATTGATTTTATGCAAAATATTTTTATTTTTATTAAGACTGGTTTACTATAGCCTATTTCAATGTGTTCATGAGTCCTTTCTAATATTTACATATTGAGAGAAGTCAATCTAGGAAATATGTTGGAGAGTGATCAGAAATATAGTCAGAATTATGGGCTGTTTAAAGTTGTTTTCCAGGATATTGTTGAATTATACATTTTAGTTATCAGTTATAGTCTCAAGCTACTAACCCAACTAAACAAATAATATCACTTTTTCTTTAACTGAAGATGATCTCTAGAGTTGAGTGATTCTTTCAGATGGCTACATAATGCCACTTCAGAGTCACGTCCTAGTCCTATTGGACCTAGTGGTGTCTGTTGAGAGATGTACATTGTTTTGTGTGGACTTCGGGTGTCTCTCACTCCCAACTTTATAACTTTTAAGTCTTGAATGTTTCTAGGACATCTGGGTTTCTATGGGATAACCAGAAAACTTCAGATGCTTTTCTATGACACCAAAGGAAATACTGTGAGGCTACTTCAAGGTCCTACTGCCACAAAATAACATCAGTCCTTCCTAGCCTATGATCCCCGACCTTTCCCTGCAGAATGGGATGTTATTACTTTCCAAGGCTTTTCAAAAGATGGGATAACAAGTCATGTCTGCTCTCAGATTCTTCAATACCTTATTCCAGGACCCCTCAAATCCTACAAATAGGACCCACTAGAATAATACCCTTTTGAATTCTATCTGATTCTCTTTCTATTTCTCACCCCAAACTAGTTCAGCAACTTTTTCTAATGGAAAGATAGGAAAATATCTTACTATTTGTTTTCCTGAGTTCTTTTACTTCTTATATCTGGAACTTCTTAACATCTAAAAATTCAAAATTTGGATTCTATTATTTTTGGATTCTGCTATAGAAAACCTCCCACAAGCTATAGATAGATGTTCATGTGCAAAAGCCCAAATGGGAGAGGTACCAAAATAACAAAATACTAATGAAAAAATACACATAATATTTTGTGACTATTTCATAAAAAATGCACATAATATGTGAATAACTCCAGATAACATTCTCATATATGTTGACAATAAAAATTTTACTATAGCTCTTCCTTCCTTTGCTGTTGGAGTACCCCACCTTCCAGTAGGTCAGCTTCTAGTATTCTAAGTCAAACTTATTTACAGATACAATCAAATGTTCCATTCAGTTTAGGTCGGGAATTATCAAACAACCTAATATCCTATACCTGTTCCCCAGCTCAGTAAGGCAACCCATTAAACAAATCCCAGAGGCATTCCCTTTGATATGTTTTTTAAAACAAGGAAACCATTTATTTAGCTTGCTTTGAGAGATTTTCCATATGAATAATTTGAGATAAACTTAGAGAAAAACTGAGACTGAGTATGACACGTTTATTTAAACCATGACCTTCTTAGAAAGCTGAGTTGGGTTTCTGTTAAAGCACACAGTTCAACAGAAAATCTTACTTGCCTTTTGACTTGTGTTAATATTTCTTGAGTCATTATTTTTATTCATAGAAAAACACTGATAAATTTATCTGGGTTGCACCAATTTTTTCTGTGTATGAGAAACTGGACTTTTAAGCCTGGTATGAAACACCTTTCTCAGCTCAAGAACAACTACCTGTAAAACCACATTTGTTACCTCTGACCATACTAAAAGAATATAGCAAAACAATTCTCTACTGATTCTGAGAGCATATGTTTAATAAAAAAATTAGTTCACAGAATCAAGTTCCATTAATAATTATTTCATATTTATGTAATATTTTACATTATAACAAACATATATATCTATATCAACATAGATATAGCTATAAGATATCTTAGTTTTCATTTTAATTTTTGTTTTATATATAGCCCTATTTCAAAAAAGCTATGTTTTCTGTGAAGCTAAATAATTGATGCCCACAGAAAACTAGAATGAAACCAAAATTATATAAACAGAATAAAAATCATTTATATTCCTACTACACAAAAGTCACCATTGATAATATTTTGCTCACTTCTTTCTATGTCATTTTAGCAATTAGATGTTATATTCTATATACAAATATTCCAGATATTTAATATTCTTCACAATTTTAATACAATTGAAATTGTTATTTATGGTTGAATAATAATCTACTTACCATAATTTAACTATTTTCCTATTGCTAGGTATTTTGGTCATTTCCTACATTGTATTAAATTTTAAGTAAGGTATATATAAGTATCCTTTTGCATAAATTTTATTCTGCATTTTGTATTATTTTCTTACATTATGTATCCAGAGTTTAATTACTGTGCCTTACACTATGAATCATTCCTGAGACTGTGACCCAAGGCATATAATTAAAGGTGACCCTGACCCATTGCTAGGGGAGTCATGAGGAACTCCTGGTCCCCCTAGGAGATCAAGGTAGGTAAAGGCTCTTGAGCCTAGAAGGTTATAGTCATTAATGCAGGTATAATTTTTCTTTTCTTAAAATTTAATTATTTAATGCAGTATTATGTTTATTTTTATTTCTTTTGCTAGTTATAATTTTTGAATCTTGTTTAAGCATATATTATTAGTTTATAAATATTATTCAGTTTATACCCTGATTGTTTTCTGCTTACTAAAAGTTTACTAAGTTCAAAACTTTTCTTACAGTCAAGCATAGACTCACTAAAAAACCTTTTCAACATTCATTTATGATAAAAACTCTCAACAAAGTGGGTATGGAGGAAACATAACATAATAAAGTCCCCTTATGACAAGCCTACGGTTAACATAGACAACAGCGAAAAGCTGAAAGCTTTTCCTCCAATATCAGAAACAAGACAAGGATTCCCACTCTAACCACCTTTTTTCAATATAGTACTGAAAATCCTGGCCAGAGCACTTAGGCAAGAAAAAGATAAAAGGCATCCAATTTGAAAAAAGAAGTAAAAGTGTCTCCATTTGCAGATATTATATATAGAAAACCATAAAACTCCCCCCAAAACTGCTAGAATAAATGAATTTAGCAAAATTGCAAGATACAAATCAATATACAAAAATAAGTTGTATTCTATACACTAATAACAATCACAAAGAAGAAAATAATCCCATTTATAATTGCATCAGGAAAAAAAAAAAAAAACCTAGCCATAAACTTAACCAAGGAGGTGAAAGACCTATACACTGAAAAATTTAAGACACTGATGAAAGAAATTGAAGACAAATAAATGGAAAGATATTCCATGCTCATTAATTAGAAAAATTAATATTGTCAAAATGTCCATATTACCCAAAGCAATCTGCAGTATCAATGTAATCTCTATCATAATTCCAAGAGCATTTTTCACAGATATAGGAAAAAAATCCTAAACTTGGTACAGAACTACAAAAGATCCCCAAAAAGCCAAAGTAATTTTTAAAAGAACAATGCTGGAGATACCGCACTTGCTCATTTCAAACTATATTACAAAGCTATAGTCTTCAAAATAGTATAACATTGACATGAAAACAGACATATAGATCACTGGAACACGATAGAGATCTCAGAAATAAACCCACAGATTTATGGTCAATTAACATAAGACAAAAAAGCCAAGAGTACACAATGGGGAAATGATAGTCTCTTTGGGAAAACTGGACAGCCACACACAAAAGAATGAAACCGGTATATTTTCTAACCCCTCCAATTATGAGAATTTTTTCTACTGCCTTCACACATAGATGATAGCTGCATTCTCTCTCTTCCCCTTTAAAATATCTAGATATCATACTACTATTTTTTTTTGAAATTTTAAGTTACGGAAAAGATAAGCAATTCCAACAGTTGTTTCTTAGATAACTTGATTAACATACTGAACACTGTTTATGTTAAATTTTCTTCAGATGTCTTTATTATTTAAAGATTAGCATTTGAGTCTATACGTGTATGCATTCTAGAAATCTTATTTTTCAATATCAATTCTACATTTCATTCTATTACAGCATTTTTCTCTTCATTACACTGTCTATACCAACAGGAAACTACACAGACATTTAATTATGTTATAGGAATGTCATTTGTCAACAGAAAATTTAGGTTCTATTTTTGTTTATTATATGCTGGGGTTTTGTTTACTTTTTGTTTTTTAAGTGGCTGGATTTTTGTTTGCAAGCCCTTTCCATTACAATCAATTGTAATTTTTTTTTCATCCTGTCATAGATTTCAAAGCCCAGTAAATCACATTAACGAGCATTGAAAGGGTGTGGTGGTTCATTGCATCATGTAGTGTACTAACATCATAGTTCGAGAGTTTTAAATTGTAGTGGTAAGAGCAGCCCTTTTTGGAATATATCCTTTCAATTTTGACTATATATTTCATCTGGTCAAACTATCAGATATCATCCAACAGCCATAGTGAGAGAAAAAGTGATTTTTCTACCTACGTACATCCAGGATAATTGCATTTTATTTCAAGAAAAAGGAAGTGTAAACTAGTGTACATTACTAGTTCAGTTTTCAATCAATCTCATGAACCACCACTCTTCTGAAAGATCATAGACAATAGAGGTTAAACATATGGACTCTAGAATCAGGATGCATGATTGAAGTAGGCTTTGTCAAATTTGCCTCAAAGTCATTGTAAACCAGATAATAACTAATTCATGAGTTACTGGGAGGATAAAACATACTACAAATAAAACACAAAGAAGTGCCTGTCATGTAGAAAACCTATAGAAGTGTTAGCTGTTATTACTGGTTAGTAAAAAATTCCCCAAATCAATCCAATTGCTCACTCAATATGCACATCATTGGTCATAGTTTTAGTTTGCTTTCACATCTATCTTCTTGCAATTAGGACAGACTTATATGATTACTAACCAGACAAGATTCTAAACCAGAACTTAGAGGATGCCTTTGGTTACTCTGATGATGTCAATGTCCTTTTACTTACATTTCATCGAGAAGATAGACAATCTGATTGAAAACAGAAAGTGAAGATACAAATGAATAGAAGCATATCTATGCTCATAGATAGGAAGAATTATCATTAAAATGTCCATTCTACCCAAAGCAACCTACAGATTCAATGCAATCCCTATTAAAATAGCAACAGCATTTTTCACAGGATTAGAACAAATAATCCAAAAATTTATATATAACCATAAAAGACCTCAAACAGCCACAGTAGTGTTGAGAAAGAAGAACAAAGTTGGAGGTATCACACTACCTGATTTCAAACCACCCTACAGGCCTATAGTAATCAAAAATGTGGTAGTGAAACAAAAACAGAAACATTTATCAACGAACAGAACGAAGAACCCAGAAATAAATCTCACCTATTTGGTCATGTAATCTACCATGAAGGAGATAATGGGAAAAAGTCACTTTAATAAATAGTGTTGGAAAACTGGACAGATACATGAAAAGAAAGAAAGAAAGAGAGAGAGAGAGAGAGAGAGAAAGGAAGGAAGGAAGGAAGGAAGGAAGGAAGGAAGGAAGGAAGGAAGGAAGGAAGGAAGGAAGAAAGAAAGAAAGAAAGAAAGAAAGAAAGAAAGAAAGAAAGAAAGAAAGAAAGAAAGAAAAGAAAGAAACTCAACCACCTTATACCATACACAAGAATAAACTCAAAATGAATTAAATACTTAAATATAAGACCTTAAAACTCCTAGAAGAAAACAGGCAGTAAACTCTGACATTGCTCTTAGTAATATTTTTTTCTGATATATCTTCTCAGTCAAGGAAACAAAAAAAAATAAACAAATAGGATTAGATAAAACTAAAAAAAGTTTTGCACAGCAAAGGAAACATTAGCAAAATGAAAGACAGTCTTCTGAAAGGGAGGAGATATTTGTCTATGATACATCTGATAAGGGATTAATATTCAAAATTTATAAAGAACTCATATGACTCAAAACAAACAAAAAAACAATCCAATTAAAAAATGGGCATAGGACTTGAATAAGCATTTCTCCAAAGAGAACATACAGATGGTCAATAGATATATGAAAAGATGCTTAACATCACTAATCATCAGAGAAATGCAAATTAAAACCAAATGAACTATCACCTCATGCCTGTCAGAATGGCTATAATCAATAAATCAAAGAATAAGTATTGGCTAGGATGTAGAGAAAAGGGAACCATTGTACATTGTTGGTGGAACTGCAAATTGGTACAGCCACTATGGAAAACAGATTGGAGTTTCCTCAAAATATTAAAAATAGAGCTACCTTATGACCAAGCAGTTGCACTTCTTGGTATTTACTTGAAGAAAACTAAAACACTAATTCAAAAATATATATGTGCCCCTATGTTCACAGCAGCACTATTTGCAATAGGTAAGATATGGAAGCAACCTAGGTGTCCATCAATTGACGACTGGATAAAAAAGTGGGATATATACAATCGAATATTACTCATCTATAAAAAAAATGAAATCTTACCATTTTCAATGCGTGGACATAGGGGGTATTATGTTAAGTGAAATAAATCAGAGAGAGAAAGACAAATACATAATTTCACTTATATGTGGAACCTAAGGAACAAAAAAACACAACAAATAAAATGAAAACAGACTCTTAGAATCAGAAAACTGGTTGCCAGATGGAAGGGGGTTGGCAGGCAGGGTGAAAAAAGTGAAGGGATTAAGAAGTACAAATTGGTAGTTACAAAATAGTCATGGGGCTATGTATAGTCAATAATATTGTAATAACTATGTACAGTGTCAGGTGGGTGCTAGACTAATCAGGGGAGCATTTCATAAATTATGTAAATGTCTAACCACTATGCTGTACACCTGAAACTAATATAAAATATAGAATGTCAACTGTAATTGAAAAATAAAAATTAAAAAGAAAATAGACAATCTTTCTCCTGTGTTTTTTTGCTTAATGTAATTTACTAGGCTGGGGTCACCTCACTTATTCCAATGACTAGAGTATTAGCAATTCGATGGTAGACACTATGACTTATTTAAATTTTTATAAAGATTTAATGTACTCTGATACAACCTGAGACATCAATTTTTCATTTAAAAAAGGAATTAATGAAAAAAATAAGTGGTGATAAAAAGATTATGTAACTAATCAAAGCTCTCTTTTCAACCTTCTTCGTATGTAAAAAAGTTTAATCTGAAATTGATAAAGAATAGATTGAGAGGGAATATAATGAACTTAAATAAAATTGCTGAACTTTGGTAGAATCTAAAAGCAAAAATAGCAAACTTGAATTTCGTTTCTTTTATAATATACCAGGTTTAAAATTAAAAGGAATAAAATGCTTGGCAAACAAGGTTTTTAATTCAACAGATGAATGTTTTTTCTACTTTCGCTGATAAAAGAAATTAACAGAATGAAAATCAGTATTCTGCCTTAATTTTTGCATTTTCTTGCACTTCAGCGAGAACTTAAAGTCCCTTCTGGCCTCTTCAGGTGTTTCAACAATAAAGATTTTATTTTAAAGTTTTTTTTTTCTTGGCAGACAAAACAGTAGAATTTATCCAAGTATGTATTTCAATAGATTAGAGAGATCTGCTAACTTAAACAGGTTAATGATCATGAAATTATAGCAACGACATTTCAAGTTACATACCTAGAAGCCACCAACAAATTATGCATATGCACATAGCTCATATTTCAGAATCTACTTAAACCTCTTTTATTAAAATTATATTACATTTTTTATTGGGATTATATAGTGTTAAAAGAACAAAATTATTTTTAACTTTTGTTATATTAAAAATGTTAATTATTCTTAATGCTTCTATAATATTTATATAAAAAGTAATTTGAATTCTATGAAAATAGAAAATTTTGAATCAAAATGTACACAAATGTAAAAAAATATACATTTTCAAATGCCTTGTGGGATGTATATTTCAGCTTAGTTTTCATAGTCTATTTCAAAATAGTTATATTTTGTTTTCTAGGTTCCCTTCATCTGCCATCAAAACATACTTCATGTAAAACCTAAATACATACAGTTTTTATCAATTGTATCTCAATAAAGCTGGAAACGTAAAATATGCTTCCATTAAAAACTTTGAATAAGACTCCATTTTGAATCTATATATATTGGATTAGTGGAAGTATCCAGTAATTATTAATCATAAGATAAAAATATGTCCTAAATTATACAAAGAAAAATTCACATGTATTCATGATATAAAACTCATTTTCAAAGGTTATATTCCTTCAAAATGTTATATGTTCGAACTCATTAAAAATTAAAAAGCAAATGTTAAAAGATATATTTATCACATACTGTTGATAAGAATTTAAACAAAACGATTATAGTTAACGTTAAGCAGTGGTACAGGAAACAATCATTGATGGTGGAAACTACATAGTGAAATCTATTTTTACAATCGACTTAGCAATATGTATTAGTAGCCTTAGACACCTGAGAATTTAGTCAGTAATTTGGGTAAAGAAGCATGAACCATTGATGATAGTGTAAAATGCCTGGAATTACTTAAGTGTCAAAAATATTACAAAGTTTAAATTATACTATGGTTTTATTATAATATTGTTATGTTCTGCAGCTTAAAATATTTGTATACTTTGAACTAGTAATCCTGCTAAAAAGTTTACCTTACCAGTAACAATGTGCAGGCAAAGATTTATATACAAGACATTACATCATTATATAAAATACCTAAAGGAGAGTTTTTTAGATGCACACGTGTGAATCTTCTGTATAATAAAATAGAATCCAATAAATAAAATTATGCTTTTAAAAATACTGATACCCGAGGCAAGGGGAGGTTCATAACAAATGCTAAATGAAAGTTCAAATAGCAAAATAGCATATAAATAGTTACTTAAATTCTATACACAGATGCATAAATATATAAATGCTCACAAAAATACAAATAAAAATACAATGACTATACATACTAGAAGCCAAACTGATTTATGGCCTGACTGCATGAATTTTTTCTTTATAATTATGTTTTTCAAATTTTCAACAATAAAGTTCAATTTTATTATAAAATATTATGGCATAAATAGCATTTGGATTAATGACTAAGAGCACTATGCAAAATGATTCATATATTTGATAAAAATTCTATGAAATATATTTTTGCAGATATAAAATTGGATGAAAATTACTAAATTGTATCTTATAATGATTTTCTATTTCTTTCATTGCTTCAAATTTAGTAATTGAAATGCTTCTATAAGAAATGTGTGTCCTGTGCTGTAGGCATAAAAAAAATAAAAATAAAAATAAATAAGGGATTGTAAGCTGACAAGGTCCTTGCAATCTGTGAGGTTGACCAAGGGTTGCCTCGCATAAAAATAAAAAAAAAAAAAGATAAAAATGTTTTTCCCTTTTCTTCTTTTATTCATTCAGTTTTATCAGTATGGACTCATAGGTATTCATTTTATTTGGGAAATTATAATGTTTAACTGTCATAATTTATTTTGTTGGTGAAATTGTTTCATCCTTGGCTATTTGGGTTGATTCTTATGCCCCTTTAACATTCCTCCATTCTTTGTTTTTCTTTTGTTCTTAGCACTTATTTTCTGGCATCTACAAGATGCTCTAGGTTCATCTTTTGTTTTTCCTGCCTCAACTTCAGAATCAACCATTTCTTCCAAAAGCATAGTTTTTTTTTTTTTAATTGTAGAATAACATTTGAAAACCAAGATTGTGGAGCATTATCACTTCTAGGAACACTACATTCATAATGTACGCAGGCAAGATACATAGACAAAAGCTAAAATGTGATCAAAACTTTAACATATTTTTGCATACTGCTAAAATATTAATTATAATTATTGTAGAATATGTTCATAAATGTTAGATAACCCTTGCCTCAAGAAGTGAAGTTTAATTAGCCTTTTGAGCATAGGCTGGACTTAACAACTTTCTTCTAGTGATCAGAGTATGGAAAAGAAAAATAGTAGTTTTAACACTGGAGAATTCTGCCAGTCACTTCCTTAACCAGATAATAGAGATTAACGTCACCCAAAGTAAATGATGTTGCTATCACCCCAACATGATGTGATAAGAGCACCTTGGTGGTGTTCCTCCACAATATCTGTAGCATCAGGTTAACCATGAGAAATATCCAACAAACCCAAATTGAGGGACAGTAGACAAAAATATCTAACCAGCAGTCATGAAAAGTGTCAGGGTCATAAGAGACAAGAAAAGACCAAGAAACACTCATAGGTTGGAAGAGACTAAAGAGACAAAGACTAAATTCAATGTCATATCCTGGATTGGATCTTGAAACAGAAAATGGGCACTCGTGGAAAAATCAGTGGATCCAAGTAACATCAGGTAGTTTTGTTTATAGTATCATACCACTGTAAATTCCTGATTTTGAGAAATGCACCATGGTTATAAGAAAACATTAGGATAAGTTATTTGAAGATTATATGGGAACTCTGTACCATCTTTGCAATTCCTTTGTAAGTCAAACATTTCACAATAAAATACAAGGTAGGACACGGTCTCAAAATGTATAATTTTAGTTAACACGGTGCCGTGCAAAGGAAGGACTGCCTATGTTTGTTTCATCCCATATGATAAAACCTAGAACAAGGCAGACACTGCATAAATGAAACTTTCAATCATCAGTGGTAATTTCATTGTTTTAGAGTAATGAGATGTAATGCTAAATATGTAAATTGATGTTATATTCTATTGGAAGTTGAAACTGGGTGAAGGAATTTGCATATAATGTCACAGGCTATGTGGAATGATTGAAAATTTGTGAATAGACTGACATTGCCCTGGGTATATAAATGGGTAATTATATATAGTGATGCTATCTAAAAGAAAATAATGATCTTTAATCTATTTCTATGAAGCTCAACTTGGAGGTACAAAGCAATTAAATATTTTTTTATAGTTAGATATGTATTGCTGCAATGCTGAATTATCCATCGTCTAAGTCTCTGGAACTAGAGCCATGCCCTTGATTTCTCTTTTATGCCTATAATGACAAGTTCGAAGTTCTTACACTGAAGGATCTTAATAAGTCCTTGCTGACTTAACACCTTTCATAATTCTTTTCTCCTCATTCTAATGATTGCAGTCCATCAACCCAACAATGAAGCGTGGATGGAGATACTAATACAGTGCTTTTCAAATCTGTTCAATTAGTGTCCAACAACAGCTTAAAAGGGAGTGTGCATCTGTCAGAATAGAAGAAAGGAGGAAATATGTTTCATTTTAAGAGCCTGTGTCCATTTGACCAATTCTAGTTAACTGGGAAGAGGTTCACAATGTTCCTGACTTCAAATGTCAGGCCTTATAAGTATATCTGTTTCAAGCTATAGAACACAAGCATTTCTCCTGCCTCAAAAGATAATAAAACCCTATTGGTGCTTCTAAGAAACATTCAGTGGTAGTGCTCCACATCAGACACATTGATCCCATAAACCCGACTAAATATATACCACTTAGAAAATTGGGACAATATAAATGTTTCAGGTCTTAGATAAATGAGAAAGCTCTTCTTGTTCTGAAAACAAGGCTTAAACAACAGTGTGCACTGAATTAAAATTGAGAATCAATTCTTATTAATGATTGATTTTTTTGTATCATTGTCCAGATAAACTGTGATTCCATTAAGTCACTCTTTGAATTTGCTAAAAAATTATTTGGTTTGTAGCACTGTATTTAGAATAAATCTGGAGTAACCCGCACTTGAAAGTTTATATAAAATTCTTCATTAAGCCAAATGACTACATTCATTCTTCTAAATCTTTAGCAGGTGGGACACAAAACTTTTTCTTGGATATATAAACTATTTAGCAATGATTAATGTGTATTGGCTCCAGAAAAAAATTAAGAATTCAAATATTAAAAGAGACCTTGACACAAAAAGTATTAAAAACCCAATAGGTGGTTTTAGTTCTCTATAATTAAGGCAAGCCTAAAATGTATATGTAAATTAACAGAACCCAAAATATTGATGCATGTGGATTAAGTCCAAAAAAGAAATCTTAAAGAAAAAAAGTTCTCTACTTTAAAAGGTGTGATGTAATTAAGCAGTTTGGCAACTAATGCCTGATATAAGCAAAGAGTTACATTTTCTAAGCGTAAAGGACAGCATTATCACATTGGGACATCTCAATGAAATATACATATTTAAATTTAAAAGGTAAGTGACTTCATCAACATTAGAGGAATCAGTGAAGAAAAATAGGCAAATCAATTCTATATTCATAACAGTATTCTCATCTTAGAGGACTATCTTGTTCAGGTGGTACATATTTAGATAAGATATTCTAGTATCTCTCTCACCTTTTCTTTTTGCCTTACCCTGAGTAGTCTACCTCCTATGAACAGAATCCTTTTGCATTTGGAAAATCCCAGGGTTTTAGTTGTTTTGGCATCCTACTAAGGGACTTAGTCCAAGCCTCATTGCTGTGAAGACAACAATTCCTATAAAAAGATGATCGTGCTTCCTGCTTCTGTCTTTAGACTGTGTAAACAATAAAGCGAGAGCTGGAGAAGGCTCAAATAACAAAATCTGCTTGGATATGTTCCCCACATGTAAACCCAGGCAAGATCAAAAGGTGGCTTTAATATTTTACATTGAAAGACATCCAGAAATCTCTTGCTACTTACTCGCCAACAGTATTTGTGTTATAATTTTGTATAAAGCTAAAAACTACTGCATCATTTCATTGGCCTTTCAATGGTCAATTAAAAAAAAAAGCTTTATCTAAGTGTGTATATTGAGCAATGGCATCTTCAGAATGTTTAATTAATTCACCTATATTTCCTAAAACCTAGATATAGCACAGAACTGCAGAAAAAAAAAATAATAAATCCCACAAGTTTTGGTAGTGTAGCCAACCCACTGGTACTGAAGCTGTGTTTTGTGCAGCATAATTCAGTGAGATAATAAGTATACGAGGGGTGGGGGATAACTGCAGAACAGCTAAGCAGCTTAGAATAAGCTGATATGAAGCCATGGTAGCAGAGATGCATAACTGTTCAATAAACATCCTCAAAACACAGTGGGAATTGGGGACAAGCCCTATTAACATGGGGCACTTAAAGATGAAAGTTTAACTTGATAGATAAAGCAACATTCCCCCTGAGTGCTTAAGCATTTGCAAGTAACCATCATATAGCTGGTAGCTATATGAAAGTCACTTTGTTTAAAGACAAAACATAGGAATAGCAATAATCATCTTTTAAAAATATACTGGGATTCATGGCGGAGTGAGAGATGTCCTCAATCTCTCCCCTTGAAACAACAATAAGCTAAACATCTAAAACTCAACAAAAAACACCCAAACTGCACACCGGCATATCTGAGCTTGAGATCTGCGCATAAGAGCAGAATTCAATTAAATTGAAAACAAAACAAACAAACAAACAAAAACAATAGAAAAATAAATACTACAAAAAGCTGGTTCTTTGAGAAAATTAATAAATTTGACAAGCCCCAGGCTAGACTCACCAAAGAAAAAAGAGAAAGGACACAAATAAACAAAATCAGGGATGAAAGAGGGGAAATTATGACTGACATCACAGAAATACAAAGGATCATGCAAGAATACTATGAAAAAGCATGTAACACCAAATTTAATAACATAGAAGAAATGGACCAATACTTAGAAAAGTACAACCTTCCTAGACTGAATCAAGAAGATTTGGATAATCTAAATAGACCGATCAGCAATATGGGAATTAAAACAGTCATCAAAAACCCATGAAAAAGTACAAGTCAGGACCAGATGCTTTCACCAGTGAATTCTAGTAAACATTCAAAGATTTAATACCTATTATCCTAAAAATCTTCCAAATAATCGAAAAGGAGGCAATACTTCTCATCTTATTTTATGAGGCCAATATTACTCTAATACCAAAACCAGGTAAAGATAATACAAAAGAAAAAAAAGCTACATACCAATATCTCTCATGAACGCACATGCAAAATTCTAAATAAGAATACAGCAACATATTAAAAAGATTATACATCACAGTCAAGTGGGCTTCATCCAAAGGTCACAGGAATGGTTCAACATATTCAAATCGATTAATGTGATACACCACATAAACCAATTAAAAAATAAGAATCATATGATCATATCAACAGGTGCAGAAAAAGTCTTCGACAAGATATAGCATCTATTTATGATCAAAACACTCAACAAAATCTGTATAGAAGAAAAGTAACTTAACATAATAAAGGCCATATATAAACCCTCAGCCAACATTATACTTAACGGTGAAAAACTAAAAACTTTCTCTCTAAGATCAGGAACAAGGCAAATCTGTCCACTATTACCACTGCTATTCAATATAACATTGGCGGTCCTTGTAAGTGCAATCAGGCAAGATAAAGATATAAAAGGCATCCAAATAGGAAACAAAGAAGTCAAACATTCACTATTTGTGGAAGACATGATTCTCTATATAGAAAACCCTAAAGACCTCATAAGAGCACTACTAGAAACAATAAGCAAATTCAGTAAAGTCTCTGGATACAAAATCAACATTCAAAAATCTATAGTGTTCCTGTACACTAAAAATGAAGTGTCAGAAAAGAAGTGAAGAAAATAATTCCTTTTGTAATTGCAATGTAAAGAATAAAATACCTAGGAATAAATTTAATGAAACATGTGAAGGACCAATATAATGAAAACTATAAGACCCTATTCAAAGAAATTGAAGAAGATACAAAGAAATGAAAATATATTCCATGTTCTTAGATTGGAAGAATCACCATAGTTAAAATGACCATATTATTTAAAGCATTATACAGATTTAGTGCAATCCCTACCAAAATTTCATTGGCATTTTTTAAAGAAATAGAAGAAAAAAACATCAGATTTGTATGGAAGCACAAAAGACCCTGAACTGCCAAAGCCATCCTGAGAAAAAAGAACAAGACTGAAGGCAACACTCTGCCCAACTTCGAATTATACAACAAAGCAACAATAATCAAAACGGCATGGTATTGGCAGCAAAACAGACACATGGCCCAGTGGAAAAGAATCAAGAGTCCAGAAGTAAACCCATATTTATATGGGCAAATAATTTTTGATAAAAAAGTTATAAACATACAGTGGAGAAAGGAAAGCCTCTTCAATAAATGGTGCTGGGAAAACTGGAAGGCCACCTGCAAAAGAATGAAATTAGACTATTGTCTATCACCACACACCAAAGTTAACTCAAAATGGATTAAGGACCTGAATGTAAGACCAGAAACAATAAAATTCATAGGATAAAACATAGGAACTAAGCTCAAGGACCTTGACCTTAAAGAGGATTTTATGGATTTGACCTCAAAGGCAAGGGCAGTAAAAGCTAAAATAAATGAATGGGACTCCATCAAACTAAAAAGCTTCTACTCAGCAAACAAAACTGTCAACAAGTTAAAGAGACAACCATCTCAATGGGAAAATATATTTGCAAGCAACACCTCCAATAATATCTAACATCTAATATCTAGATATAAACAAATGATCCAATCAAAAAATAGGCAGAGGACCTGAACAGACACTTCTCCCTAGACCACATACAAATGTCCAACAAACATATGAAAAGATGCTCAACATTACTAGCTATTAGGAAAATGCAAATCGAAACCACAATGAGATACCATCTCACACCTGTTAGAATAGCTATAATCAACAGGACCAGTAATAACAAATGTTGGAGAGGATACAGAAAAAAAGGAACCCTTGTACACTGCTGGTGAGACTGCAAATTGGTACAGTCACCATAGAAAACAGTATGGAGGTACCTCAAAAAACTAAGAATTGATCTATTATATGGTCCAGCAATCCCACTGCTGGGTATTTACTCCAAAGGCTTGAAAACTCATATTCGAAAAGACATTTTCACACCAATGTTCATAGCAGCATTATTCACAGTGACCAGGACATGGAAGCAACCAAAGTGTCCTACAATAGATGATTGAATAAAGAAGCTATGACACATATATACAATGGAATATTACTCAGCCATAAGAAGAGATGAAATACTGCATTTTGCGACAGCACAGATGGACCTTTAGATAATCATGCTAAGTGAAATAAGCCAGACTGAAAAAGTTGAAAATCACGTTATCACTTATATGTGAGATATAAACCTAAAAGCAACAAATGAACAGAACAGAGACTTAGGGACATGGACAATAGACTAGTGGTTACCAGAAGGTAGGGGGAAGAGGGGAGTGGTAGATAGGTTAAAGGGGGTCAAATATGGGGAAATAGGGGATGGGTGAAGTGGGTAAAGGGGATAAAATATATAGTAGCTGAAGGAAACTTTGGGTGGTAATCGTACAATAGAATATATAGATGTCAAACTATAATGTACACCTGGAAATTATATAATTGTATTAACCAATGTTACCCCAATAAACTTAATAAAAAATAATAAATAAATAAAAGGAATGAAAGAACTTAAATAAAAATTACGCGCGCACACACACACACACACACACACACACACACACTGGGTAAGAGCTTCAGTGAACTTATAGAATTCAGCACATCAATTTGTTGGCATGAAAGACTGATGGGTTTTATCAGTATGAACCTATAACCTGGAACACAGAATACATTTAGTACATATGTTCTGAATTAATAGTAATTTCTTGAACTATATTAACACTGAACAAACTTAACATCTATGTAAAACCTTAATTGCCTGATATGATACTCTGGTAGTCTTCAAAGCAAGGATGACCCTGAGTCAATGTGGATCACTCTGAGCTCCCTGACGCTGGCTGGCTCTAAGAAAACTGGCAAGTGCACTCATCTTGGTTTAAAGTTGTGATGCTTTCAGTATAAACACAGCTATCGAGCCAAAGCATGTGATGCAGGACAAATCATCCACATTCCACTTCATGTCAAAAACTCAGTAGTTTTGGAATAGATGTTGGTGAGCAATGCCCTGTCTACTGGATGAGAAAGAGAAATGGTATAACTGTTGTAAAATATGGTTTTAAAACTGTTTTATTCCTCAAATTTCTGCCATGGCCATTGTTCACAAATATCACTTTTTTATATGATAGCTCTGGGGTAATAATGAGATAGGTAGGGGGCATGTTTCAATCCCTGTTGGTTTAGCAAATTTAGGAATTATTTTGAATGCATATTTCTATTAGCTATTCCACTAAAGTATATATGAGAAATATATAGTAGTGGAAAGTCATTATGAACAGTTATAGATATTTTAGATGATGAACTATTGTACTTGGAAGAATATGTTATAAGCCACTTGAGAAAAAAGAGCAACTTGACTATAAAACTGGCTGAGCAAATAAAAAAAGTATAAAAAGGCCAGAGAGAAATAAGTAATGAAAAGCTTTTAGTCCCAAACTACTGACCGGAGTCCATTAAGAAGTGAGAATGGGAAGGGAGGTGTATGTGTAAAAGTAGTCCTGTGCAATACTCCAACTCAGTATGTAATTCTACAGATGTGAAAATGAGAAGAGTAGATAACACAATTTTAGGAGAAAAAAAAATTATCAGCAATGCAGAAGAATATAAGAATCAGTGATAATGATTGCTGAAAATAAGAAGCCCCAGATGTAAGTTCTTTCATAGGTGTTGAGTGGCACATGTTCACAGATGTGGATTTATATGCACAATAAACGTGCATACAAATGTGTCAGTAATAAATAAAAGAGATCGATTTCTACACATAAATCAAAAACACACCACTTAATTACAGGTAGAATGTGCCTTATTAAATGTCTACATGACCAGAGAAAAGTGAGATAACAGTAAAGCTAAAAATAGTTTTAAAGATTAAAGTAACATAATTCAAAGGCAACATGATAAGCAATGACAGTCATTTCAATTACCAAATAGCAAAGAATAAGCAACAGCCCCAGCCTTCAAGGTTCTGTGTCTGTCTAGCACTGCATAAATCATCCCTCAGTCTGCTTTGATCCACTAAGCAAGACCTACATGAATAAATAAGGAATATCTCAATCATTTCACTATATGAACTAAATCTACACAATCAAGAGCAAACTGCTAGGACAAGTGGTCACATCAAGAAATTACTTAATATGGAAAGTTCTAACTTTATATTCATGTCATAAAAATACACAACCTAAATATTACAGTGGCATTGGTATGCAAACAGCTTCAAAACAAGTCCCATAGCTCATGCTTCCAACCAGACTATTGTTCTTAAGCCTCTCCTATATCGAAAACTAGACACAATCTTTGGTCATAAAATAACTCTAATCTGTCTAACTGCCTGCTCCGTGAAGTCTGCTGAATGTTCTGCATAAACTCTCATAGGCAGTGCACTCTGAAATTCCTGCCTCCTGCAGTGTCTATAAAGAAGGCCTGATGGACAGAGCCTGAAAGCAGTAAGGTTTATTGATTGCCCCAATGGACACTATAATCTCAAATACATTTGGAAAGCAGAGGTACACTGAACACTGTCTATTCCCATGGCAGGCTGCTACGTGTTTCCTCCAGAGAGTAGCCAGTCACCCATGCCAATTCCTGGGTCAAAGTCTATGCAAATTTTACTATAGGTACAGCCAAACTAGAAAAAAAGTGTGTGGGGGTGTGCATGAAGGCTATGAATGTACATAGGATTGAGACTTAGGCTCTAGTCATGGAGTCCAAAAAGGGCGGCAGCAAGAAAATTACTAGTATAAAACTCAGGAGTGGTCTCTTCAGACTGCTGTTCACAGTAGCTCCATTTACATGTGGAACTCTCTTCTATCAGAGTCCACAGCAATGTCAGTAACCAACTCTTTTAATGGGCTGATGGCATTGCACAGCAAGGGAAACCAAACATTCATGTGATAACTACTATGTGGTAAGCAGTGTACAACCCACTAGGTGCAGGATATTTCCTTTTATCTTCTCAACTGCCATCAAGATAGATATTGTTAGACTGTTTATCAACCAAAAAAAAAAGTTAGAGGAAGCCAATTGCTTAGTGCCAAATAGCAGAAAATAGCCTAGTCCAGATAAAATCCAATTCTATGTCATTCCCAATTCCATGTTCTATTTACTATACATGCTGGCTCACCAGAAATCTGATCCCCACTATGGCTGGTAACAAACCGGTCACACGCCTCCGACCTTGAAGGCCAGGACAAATGTCCTGCGCAATTGAGGACATTCCTGGAGGTGACAAGGAAAAATATGGCCCAAACCAAAATAACAATTGTGATTATGATTCTTCAACATTTTGATTGAGCTCATACTGTCACTGAGAAATTCGAAGTGTCATAAAATCTCAGACATGAGGGAAGACAATCAAAGGTCTATTGTATCCTGAATAGCTATACCACCAAATCCATACTGAGTGCCCAGTCTCTTGGTCTCAGTAGAATATCATTTTGGAATTTTCAGAATTTAAGAACAACCACAAAGGGGATTGGACAACTGTAGCAAAAATAATAGAGCATTGCAGGCAAGAAGATCAGCAGACTGGAAGGTGCCGCGTGCAATGTCGATGCTTAAGAATAACT
Source organism: Rousettus aegyptiacus (assembly GCF_014176215.1). Classification (NCBI taxonomy): domain Eukaryota; kingdom Metazoa; phylum Chordata; class Mammalia; order Chiroptera; family Pteropodidae; genus Rousettus; species Rousettus aegyptiacus. Next base: position 32,909,331 of record NW_023416286.1, read on the forward strand.
CTAAGTCAGATATAAAGCTAGACCCATGGGGATCAGAAAAGCCAGGAATTGACACCACAAAGGGGCACTGAATATAAAAATGTGAAATTAGGAGATTCTGAACATAGCTCTATACTCTTATGATGCTGCCGTCTAGGCTAATAAAACTTAAATGTAATACGTATTTCAAGAAAAAGGAACCATCATAGTAACTTAGTCAAAAAAGAATACTATAAGATGTTATGTAAGAAACTGAATTATTGAGCCAGAGGGCTTAGTTTGGAAATAATAATTAACTAATAATAATTTAATAAAATTATATGTTTTTAAAAGCAATGACATAATGGGGAAAAGGAAACAAGGTGTCTCTCCCACATCCTCATTAGAGACTTGGAGCTACTTTGTGAAATTATCCCCAAACTATGCAGTTAAAGCTGTCCAAATTTGGGGACAAAATTACATGAAAAAAAATACAGAGAATAATTTGTTTTTAATGAATGAAGTTTGAGATAATTTACTAATATAGTTTAATGTGTAGACACATGAAGTAATATGAGTTATAGCAATACATTTTTGAGGAAAGACTGTTGATATAATTATAGTGTGTAGTGTAGAACAGCCTAAAAATGGGTAGTATTAGAAATTCTGTTTATCAGTAAGGTGGAAAATATTGTGTACTTCTATTGATGAGATACTATTAACCATTACAAATAGGAATTTTTGTAATTTGTGTTTTGTTCTAGTGATGAGTTTTCCCAAAACCACCGATAATATCCTGGATGGTTCCTATTGTACCTAGTAAGGGCAGACCTTAATCATGGAACAAAGCAAAGCGAATTGACCCACCATCTTGGTTGCATTAGGTCTGTTCTTAGAAACCACCTAGTAACCACTATAGCTATGCAGTTGAGAATCCATTTTGAAATTTATAACCTAGCTTAAGAGCTGATTTGTTTTAGACATAAATGATTATGCTGTTAAAAATGACTTTATAAATTTTATTTTGTACACTTCTACAATTAAATGTGGACCTACTATGTAAATATTTCTGCAGTCATCTAAGTATCTGGATAATTGAAGTTGTCAGATAAAATTTTATTCTGTGAATGTTTGCCTTTTAAGTACACACTCTTCCCTTCTCAATACCAGATAGCTTACTGAGTCTGGATCCATAAAGACTTGTGATACATAATCCTTCACCACTTAGGATGATCAGGGCCTTTTGGTTTTTTTTTGTTTTGTTTTTGTTTTTGTTTTTGTTTTTGCAGTTCTTTAGAGCCCATAGTACCTAGAATTATGCACACTGTGGTTATATACATTGTAGGTGTATATTTTCTAGATCTGCAAAAATAAGAAAGTTGCCCTCCTACGATAAAAATGCCTGCCCATGGTCTTCATGAAGTTTTCAACTTAACAACTATAAATCTATTCCTGTGGGTCAAGTAGAAAACGTTATTCATCTTCAAACTACACAGAAGGAACACTTTGGGTACCTAGAAGTTAAAACATCGTCCATATTGCAATCTTTGAAGATTATAATTTGAAGAGTCCATTTTATTTTCTCATAAAGAATTATACTTAGGAAGAAAAATAACTGTCACACAGCTAATAAAAGAGAGATATACGTGTGTGAATGCACACACACACTCACCTTGGCTTCTACTTTCAGACAATTGCTCATTCTGTTACCCCATTTAGGAGTTAGAAATACCGATGACCTGCTTCATGCCATACTAATGTTACTCCCCCCCAAAAAAAAAAATTCCCATTTTTTTATTTGCACAGAAACATACTAGTAAGGGGGGAAATATCATTACCAAAACGTTTATGGCTTTCCTAGGTAACCCAATAGAAGATGCTACTGTGGAACTGGTCTTCCAAGGTAACTGTCATTTTGTGAGAGGGCTCATGAAAGAAATGTCACAAGGACCTGAGACAGTCCTCTAGGTGCTAAGAATGGTCTCCAGCTGACAGCTAACAGAAAAAAAAAAAAAATTCTTGGTTGTACGGTCATTAGAAAATGGATTCTGCCAACAAGTAGCTTGGACAAAGACACTCCCAGCCCTAGATAAGAGCACAGCCCAACCAATACCTTGAATTCAGCCTTAAGAAACTCTGAGCAGAGAAACCAGTCATGCCTTGCTTGTCCTTTTAACCTAGACAATTTTGAGATAATCCATGTATATATTTTAGCCCACTAAGATTATAAATATTTGTTCCAAAGCAATAGAAAACTAATACTTTATGGAACCCTTCCACTCCCCACCAAACAAACCATGATGACCTCCTGGGTAGAGTAGGGTCTGATGAGGACCAGATGGTTAGTGGAATAGTAGTCTAAGTTTTGTGTCTTACTGTGAGTCTAAAGGTTGGAATGAATCCCATGTCTCCAAATGACTAAGTGGCGTGGATATACATCTAAGCTGTCATGACCCCCAACTGATATATTGACCCTGGAGTCAACAAGGCAAGAAGGACCACCTTCCATCTAATTAATAAATCAGAAGCAATACTGTGTCACAGGTAGATTTGAAAATTTAGCAACATCCTCACACTTAAATAGTACAAATATTACAAGTACCAAGACATATCTTTTGATTTCACTTTTATTATCCCTTCATAAATCAGATGGGTAGTGGCAGGCAATAGGTGAGTTTAAAAGACCTAACCAAGTAGAAACCCTTATGACAGCTACTATGCTGCAAGTGATGTATAAACTGAAATAGATTAACACAATCTCTCAAATTTAGTTTGTGGATATTGATCTTATGAATACAATCTGTTGAATCCTCATCAAAAAACAATTCATTTTTATGTGGAAAGGACAGCAGTACACATACAGTCTTGCCTCAATATGGTTAACTTCTGTTCTCTCTCAAAAACAGTCTGTGAAGACTTCATATCTTATTCTTATTCCATAAAGTGGCTGGCTCAGTGTATGGAAATTGGAAAAGGATATAGTGGCGAGTGATTTAGATAATGGAAAAACCTAAAGATATTCAGAGGCCTTTCATAGTGGTGAAGTTTTGGGGAGTTCAATGATCCAGGACATTGCAGGACAACACCTCCAACACAAACGACAAATTAGTATGCCTTCGGCTCCCCTACTACAAAAGAAAAGCTCTAGTATTTGATGGGCTCCTTAAGATTTTATAGGCAGCATACGTAACTCTTGCAAATACTACACTAATTCATTTATTAGATGGCTCAAAAGCCTCCCAAGTTTCAAGTGGGGCTCAGAGCAAGAGAAGGTCCATACTATGTTGCAAAGCTCTAGCATTTGAGCTGCATGACCTGAGAAAGCCAACACCTGTAAGTATCTGTAGTTGTTAAAGATGCCCCGAGAAGTGTCTGGAAAGGCCTCATAAAAGAGTCACAGCACAGACCCCTAAAGTTTCAGAGCAAGGCCATGCTTTTGCAGCAGAAAAATGCATCTTTGGTAAGCAGTTCTTGATATGTCACTGGGTCCTGAATTAGTGGGCATCTGACCATTCTGATTACGGGACAACAGTGACTATGAAAACAGAGCTGCCTATCCTGAGGGGAATATCCTCAGATCTCCAAGTCATCAGATCAATTAGTAGCACAAGTCCTTCATGTAATGGGTATGGTATGTCAGTGATCAAGCCCAAACAGATCCAAGTGTCTCAAATAAATTTTGTGAATAGGATAGCACAGAACCTTGGTGCCTCCTAACTCTTGACTAACACCTCTTCCTCAGCTCAACCTACGGCATTAAAAATGAGCATATAGAAGAGAGAAAACAACTCAGATCTAGTTCACAGGTGGTCAGCTTAATGTGTTTGTTTGCTGAAAGTACACGTTGCTTAGTAGTGTTGCTACTACAGACCCATTTAGGTGTCATTAAAGACAATTAGGGAGAATGCTTCCGGTCAGTAGGGTTTCATGCTGCAGTGCTGTATACTAGGCTAACTTGGTAAAGAGGCTGGATAAGGCTGAGGTAAGGACATACATGATCCCCTAAGAAGTGGAAAATGTCTTGGCAGTTTGGTCATGGTTCTTAAAATAGAAAGAATAAAATGCTAATCAAGGAGATTTGTAGAAGAAACATATAGTTTCATTTGGGAGAAACTATAAAATGGGATCATCTTTGCGTCTCATGTCAGTGTTCATCAGAAAGGATCTTCACAGAGATGGTATTCAACACCCAGTACTTGTCCAATGGGCCCACAAAAGGAATGGGCATGGTGGCAAGGACAAAGATGATGCATGGGCACTATACTCATTCCTGAATACTTAACCTGTCATCAGCACAGACTGTACTAGCTATAGTTATTGACCTATATATAATGAGCACATAGGGGTCTTGCTACCTAAGAGAACAAGTAATCTGGAACCTGGAGAAGTCCCTGGACCATCTCTTGGTACTCAATGCCTATTTATAGAAGTGAATGGGAGATCATAGCATTCATGGCCTGATAGGAGATCAAGTCGCCCAGACATGATATTCTGTCCCTCGACTGCCATTAGCAAGCTGAAATGTTGGCCGAGAATAAGAGAAATCTAGCATGGATGATGGACAAGAGGGATGAATATTATAGTGTTGAACCACTTGTAGCAATGGGAACTCAAGCTGGTGTCATTTCTTCTGTAAGAAATCTCTTGATGAAACTGTGGCTGATGACCACCACTCAGAGCTGGTAACTAAAAAGACCTAATGATGGATTTAAGTAGTATAAAGGGTGGACAGGATGCAGACAGAAAAGATCTTTTGCTGCCCCTTCTCCTATCTTTGGCTTGGCTCTAATTTTAGATAGCCAGACTGGACAACTTCATGCAAATTGACAAGTTTTCAAACTGAAAGCATTCCACCATGACTGCCTTTCCAAATTCTTTATTTTCTATTGTCAAGTCATCTTCAGAGCCTATGATTCTGAATGACTGGCCTTACACAGTACATTACAGAAGTGAGGGACAGTCAACAATACTGGGGGCAATCCTCAACCAATGCAGGATGGAGTTTGTGTTTAAATATTGCAGCTTAGAGACAAATCTGGGAAGCCTTCTACATACTTTTCGGATGTCCCTGAAAATCCAATTTCTGTTGCCTGCAGCAATAATACTGATGACATACTCCTGTCTGTCCTGTTTCACTCTGCTTTCTCACTCCTAGCTGGAGTCAAGTCTCAAGTAAGTCTGCTGCCCCAATCTTGGATGCTACTTTCAGAAATGCAACTGAAACACCTACGCTTCATATAAATGTCTTAGATATTAAGACGAGTCATACATTATCATTTATAATATTGAAATTATTGAACTAGTACTGGATAAGTATATATTATGTATGTACATTAGCATATGTAAATGAGATTATTTCTGTTTCAGCCATGGTTTCATTCAGATTAGAATTTATACTGAAATACATTTGTCCATTAAGAGTGTTGAAGTATGCGATTATCCATCTGCTGAACTGACATTTTTCAGCCTGACATTTAATATTGTCACAAACAGGCAAACAGTCCTACAGAGCTTTGCCTAGGATTCCAGAGGAAGTATCTTCAGGCAGAAACTTTTAATTAAAGTTTGATTTAATGAAAATTATGAATCACAAAAACAACTGCATGAAGCAATATCAAATATCCAGACTGGAAATAAATCTGAAGTTCTAACCCGTGAGCTTTCCATCATCTCTAAATTTGCTATATTACCCAAGCACAGGTTTCAGATTTCCATCACTATCGATTGTCTAATTTGAAACAGCCGATTTCCTCTTTTGGAAATCAACAATGCTTTCTGTTGTTTTTACTATACTGTTTTCAATTTTAAGTTTCCCACAGTGACCTGCACATAGTAATAATAAAGGAATATAAGTGAACACTGTGTGAGTTCATGCTATGTAAGTTTATATTTCACACATTTCCATATTTAATTTTCACAGTAGCTCTATGAAATAAAATGATCCCCTATGTATTTTATAGATCAAAAATTATGGTACAGAGATATAAAATAAATGTATCTAATACCACACCCAGTAGTAACACAGAGATAATACCCAGCAGTCTAACTCCAAACCATTTATTCCTAACAACTAGTTAATTATGACTAAAAAATATTTAAATATTTTAAGGAGATAATTCCTCAAAAGTAAAAGCTCTTAATGTTTGAACTCGTATAGTTTATTTGTGCAGTTTTTCACCATTTTATGCTAGTTAATATTTTTCCCTAATCTAGTTTTTAACCTTCATGATTAACATTGCAAGATTTTCTAATTATCATAAGAACAATTTCCTCATCATCTTAACATACCACTGTATACCTTTACACTTCAAATATTCTTAGAGAATATGTTTCATTATTACTCTAAATCATTAAGAAAAATTTTGAATATGTAGATTAAATCATCAACCCTCATGACAACACTCAATTAATTTCCCTACACTGACACCATGTTTTAACTACCAATTCATATTCAATCAAATCTGTCCATACTTATGACCATAAATATCATCTTATGAATTTACCAAGTTCTTTTGAGGAAAATTATGTTCTCTTGACTGTAATTAAGCTATAGAAAGTAGGTCTTTTCTATATGTTTAGAGAAATACGCCATTCGGAAATTAGTTTCTTATGAAATTAAAACAAGAAAAATTATCTGTGGAATTTAAAAATCACTTGAATAAAGAGATAGATTTATGAGAAAAAGTCTAAGAAGCTGGATAGGGTGATATCTGAAGACAGATATTAGTATAAGATAACTGAAAGTTATAAACACCATTGAAAAGAGAGAACTATTTGTCGTCCTGGCTTCCTGCTATATCCTAGAATAATGTGATACTGCAAAGTGCCAAAAACATTTCCCCCACATTAAGAGTTATATAACCTGCTACCCTGGAAATTCAACCCTCTGATAAGAGCAGAAGAACAATTTTGCCATTTATATAATAGGTACCAATTTTCTATGAATAGACAAGACTTAGTTTTATCAAAACTTTTGAGATCCCATATGAATCATTCTGCTAATATTGACTACAATTTAGATAAAACTAGTTCAATTAGAATACTACACATTGGAGGAAATAAATCAACTTACATCACTGCTATTTCTAATGTGAGACAACATTCTCACCCCAATCCTGGAAGAAGGATTTCTACGTGGCCAAGTCAACTCTCTCCTACAGTCAGTGGAGCTCAGTGGAGGGGGAACTGCAAGCGAGACAGCTGAGAATGGGGGAACAAGCCATGCCACAGTAAACAGAAACTAACACAGTACCGATACCAAATGTCTGGAAATCCAGAAATTTCTGTCAAGCACTTAAAAAACCTAAAGGGACAAAAACAAATAGAATAAAAATTACAGTAAAATGTTAGTTATTCCCTAAGGAAAACAAGTAAGACATAACAGATTGTTTACATTTGTTCTAGAAAGAATCCAATGAGTTAAAACAGAAAAAGGCGAGTCCTACATACAAACTAGTGAAATGGAAAAACGAATCTCCAATACCTTAAAGAGATTCGATAACAGTTCTATTGAAATTTATATGAAGAAACAAGGGCCCAGGCATAGAGCTGTGATAGAAGATGGGGATGTCTGTGAGTCAAAGAAGTTCAGGAGAAAAAAGTTACCTTTAGAAATTTTAAAATCACCAAGGATAACCACTAATCATTCTGTGGTCTAATTTTCCTTAATTTATTAGCCATGTTTAAATATATGAATAAATCTATTTAATTCCTAAATGTAATTATCTAAAATAGAAATTACTTGATATCAAAAATAAATTATTTTTTCTTGGAATTGAAATTGTTTGTATATTACCTAATATATCTTACCAATATGGTACCACACTATTTACTTACATCATATTTCAGATGTCTTTCTATGGTAAAGGAATTGTGGTGGCAGAAATAGTCAAGCACAGTTTTTGAGATAATAACCCAGAATAATCTTTTTTTTAAAGCCTATCTCATATGTAAAACAATTATTTCATTTTGTCACACTGAACTTGAATTGTCAAACCCAATATATAGACAGCTCACAAGAACAGATATTGTTCTTGACATGATCATTATACAAAGGTTTAAACTGCCAGTGAAGAAAACCTACGATATGTTTCTTTGATTCATAATCATTCATCCTTTTTTTTTTTTTCATTACATATTTTACTTAACCTTACAAATGTAGATGTCAGTTTTCTGGAAAAAAGCTGGTGGCAAGGTCATTAGATTGTTGGGTGGATTTCATGTGAGCCTCTAGGAAATATGCAAACCTTGTATATGTTTAAAAATCTTCACCTTGAACGAATTGCTTGTTACATACAGATAACTCCATGTAGAATTTCAAGCTGTTAAATGTACATTATCCCACTGGACTATTTCATAAATTACAATTCTCTAAGCTCGAGTTTTGGATAAATTTAAATAAATTTTTAAATGGTGACTCATAATTTGTTTCATTAAAATTGAAATAAATTGTAATTATTCAGAATTTACTATTTACAAAGTAAATTGAGTTTTTTATACTCATGTAGGACTCTGCATGTGTTTGGAAAAAAAAAGTCTATGTAAGATATTACATGAATAGCATTCTCGATGTAAATGTTTTAATTCCACAAACATACCTGCAAATGTTCACCCCATTAAATTTACCACTCTCGATTTACCATGGTTTGACATAAAAGATCCAAAAAGTATTTTTATGACTTATATACCACATCAAATCTACTGTGGACATGCAATTTTCTCCATGAAAATTTTAGCCATCTTTAAACCTTGTATATGGGGAAATGTAGCATAAAAGACTGACTAGAGGAATCACAGGTATATTCTTATACACTAGTTAGACTTGAAAATGTCACCATTTCCATAGTAAGCATCTTATTTTAGGATGGCTATTTTATATACAAAGCATAGATAGAAAGAGAAAATTTAAAATCTTTAAATTAGAATGAATATCCTCCTTAAAATTTTAGTTTTATACATTTATTTAATTTGTGTTGATATATCTTTAACTTCCTTGCCTGAATATTTTGGTAGAAAATAAATTATGAATACGTGTATGCAACAGAATAAAAACTTGTCTGAAAAGTTTAGAAGCATTTTGGAGAAGGCAACCATAAAGTCATTATCATACAGGTTAGACAGTAGGTGAAAAGACGGGAAAGTCAGGAGAACTGATCTTTGAGCCCACCTGGACCCTCCACAGGCAAAGCACTTATAGTCTATTCCTGGAGTAAACTATGTACTCATTTTCATTCCGTATATCAGTATAGACCCTGAATTGTTTTTACTCTCGATTGTTCTAATAAGTTATATTTTGTAGATTAGAGTAACAATCCCCACAAATCTTTGGAAAAAGAGATCAAGATTGCCAAGGGCTTTTGCAGAGAAATTGTTCGAAGCTTTATTTAGTTGTTTTTGTAAGTGGGTTTCTGCATATATATGTGGAAGCTGATTTCCATTTCTACTCATAAAGGCCACAGGTAGGTAACAGGTAAAGCTTTGATGCCAGAATGAGCAGATGAGGGCTCATGTCAGAAGCTGTGTCACTTCAGAAAAGCCATTCGACTTCTTTAAGTCTGTTTCTTATTGGTAAAGTGAAATTAAAAATTCTTGCTAGTCAATTTCAGAGGGCTACTAGTGTGAGAATTAAGTCAAATAATAGATATGAAACTATAGTCTCCATATTGCAAAACTCACAAATATTTTAGCTGCACTAGGTTTTCTGAGAAAAATATTTTCATTTTTTAGATTCCTCATTTTCTCAACTTTTAAAAGGAAAGATTTGTCCCAGAGGAGTCCACGATCTCTTCCAGCTTCAAAATTCTATGATCTTAAGTGGCATATGCTTGTAAAGAGAAAATTCTGGAGAAGAAGTCTAGAATCTCTTCCTTTTGTATCGAAGAATATAAGGAACGTGTTTAATAATTTAAGGAGCAATAAAAATATTTTCTAAATCCTGTCAGTACATATTCAAATTGTATTCATGTGGTCTTTTAAATATGAAGTTATAGCTTAATTTGAGGCTTTTCGAGATGGATTGGTAGAAAGAAGAGAATAGTGGTCACTGGCAACTCAGAGGTAGGGACCTGGGGGGAGGCTGTTTAAAGGTAAAACTTGCAACCAGTAGATGAATAAGTCCTGGAGACCTAATGCACAGCATAGTGATTACAGTCAACACTGATGTATTATATACTTCAAAATTGCTAAATTACTTAATTGTTCTCAAAGATATGACAGTTATGTTATATAACAGAGGTATTAGCTAACACTATGATAGTACCATAGCACATTACACAAATTTCTCAAACCAACACATTGACCACCATAAACTTACATGATGATATAGGTCAATTATATCTCAATAAAAAATTTGAGGCTTTCATAACTAGGAAGATCAAACGACTTATTGTGTCCCACTTCCCACATCCTCCCATCCAAAGAAAAGTTTCTTAGGAATGAAAGCATAAAAGATCTTCAGACTGTTAAAAAAAAAAAAAAAAAAAAGACAACCCTAAAATCATTATAGCAACACCTCAATCAGTGTTGAAATTTCAAAATTTGCTTCAGAGGTGTCTCTAGTACTTCTTGGAACAATTATGCTGACTTTTAAGTCACAGAGAACATTTCAGGCTTACACAACAGCAAAAATATTTTTATACCAAACAATACAACAGAGCATACAAAACTGTATACATAGACACACATGCAAGTGGCCTGTTCCCATGACTTGTAAACAAATCCCGTAAATATCAGTTACTATGGTTTAGCTAGATAATACCACACTCCCCAGTAAAAGTTCAAATTTTAGTTACCATGTTATATTAACTATGAGTACTTAAGAACTTTGCTGCTAGCTCTTCAGTATGCAAACCCCTGTCTAAATAATAGATTACATCATGATCAGTACCCAATCACATCACATATCTTGAAGTTCATTGATTCATCACTGTGCTTGTTATTCAATTCATGCACAGATTAAAAAGAATGTAGTTATGTTACCTCCTTGTCTCTCAGTGATAAACCTAAGTAACGTTTTTCAAAACTGGATATTTCAGAGAAATTGGCTAAGAAAGATGAAAGTACAATGAAGAAACAGACAAAACATTAGAAGTCCAATTAGAATCAAATGTAAATGATAGAAGCCACAGACTGTTAGCATGTTATCTCTGCTGCTGGCCCAGGATATGCAGCCAGAGGAATTTAAGGACGGTGAACTTATTGATATAAATGAGGAAAGTGGTGTGATCAACAGGAGAAAGAGGCCCCCAAGGAAGAAAAGTGGGCAAAAGCTTCATATTAGAAGAACTCAGTGATGTTCCACAACACTGATGGCACAAGGATAACATCTTGAAAGCTAATCCTAACTCAGAAATATGAAAATTAATGCAAAGCATAGACAAGATGCTTGCCCCCATATCAAAAGTCATACAATGAGAAAGAAGCAAGTACTATTCAAAACTATTTTCGCTACATATTTTACCAAGAATTGGCTGTCTCATGCAACCAAATACCCTCTTCCAATGGTTAGTGTTGACTCTGGGGCAGGCAAATACAGGATACGCACAGCGTAACACCCAAAAAATGAACCACACAATAGGATCAGGATAAGTCTGAATTATTTCTCTGATCCACACTTACCCATGATACCACCAATTTCTTCCTGTGAAGAGATGAATGACAATGCTAGAATACTGTTTGATGTTCATTGCAGTTTGTTAGCTAAAAAAAATAATTCTGTTTCCAAAGAGTCAAATTACAGTGGACTAAATAGTAATTTTACTATTTTTTATTTCCTATATCTTTATAAATAACAGTAAGGAAATGTTTAATATTTAGACCAAAGTTCATAAAAGTCATGGAAAAACTATATTTTTTGATTAATAAGATCATTCATCAGTTTCAGTTTGCATGGTAGTTTTCATGGTTCCACAGAATAAAAAGTAATATATATACCTATACACACATACGTGGGGAATGATTTTTAAGTATAAAAGCTTTGGTGGGAGAGGACTGGTTCAAGAATATTTTTGCCATATACAAATATTTAGGCCAACGTTGTTTCAATTTACTAATTTCTATATCATTTGGTGCTCTCATGTAGACAAATGCATAATTAACATACATTTCTTCTATGGCGTTTGTGTTCCTGCTCTCTTTACCTTCAAGGTGACATCTCCACCACCAAAGATGGATTTAACAAGAAATTTATTTTTAGTTTCCCATATGGCTGACTTCACATTGCTTCAGCCATTACAAGGCACATTAGTTTCTTGCCAGGATATTTTTATCATGGAAGTAGGCTTGAGGCCTATCACACTCCATGGTTTTAATGTTAAATATCTTTCTTTGCCTTTTAAAAATCTCTTCCTTTTGGCTTGTTTTTCCATTATCATTTTTTGCTAGTGTATATTTTTAAACTTATTTTCAATCAGAAATGTTTGCATTTTCTTTTAACACTTCTATTTTGCATGATTGTTTTTATTAGCCCTATGAGATCTGCAACTTGGCTTACCGTCTCTGTTAAAATGAACTATTGTGTTAATATGTAGAAGGAAGTCTACAGTCTATTGAGAAGCGTTTCCTGCTAATCCACAGGAAGTTTTCCTGATCCAGCTTTTCTAATGTGTTTTGTACTTTTCTTGCCTCCTGAATTTTTAGTTGTATCTTATATCTTGTGTTTGGCACTTCATTTATAATCAACTACATGTCATTAACGAAGTGTTTATACTAAATAATCTGTTTTTAATTTAAAAAAGCTTCCATCATCTACTATTTATTTATACATGGATACAGAGAATTTTTGTTAATTTTATAAAGCTTTTGTTGTACCTTACTTATGTTAGTGTTAAAATAAGATAAACAAAAACATGATATTGCTAAGAGAGTTTTTATGACTTATGAACAATCTATGAAGGAAACCAAAATTGTGATATATAACTCAGTTCAACAAAGGTGATCACCTAAATTTTTCTGGGCATAGTTCAAGCTGTTTTCACCTTAGACAGAAACATTAAATCCACCTATAACTTTTTCTGAAAGAGTTATATTATCAAACGAGAAAAAATTTCCTAGTTGACTCCCTTCAAGTTATGGTGCTGACACTTGAATCAACTAATAATTGTAACTGTTTCACATATAATATCAGTTTTAACAAATAGCTTCTTGCCCATGGTAAAAATGCTGTCAGGCTAAGATTTTATTCAGTAAATGAAGTTATGTAATCAGAAGCAACCTTAGATGAACCACAATATATACAGTAGAGCATTGGGAGCAAAAAATAAGGCTACATTTTTTTCTTAAATTATCCTCTTAATGACAAAAACAAATTAGTATCAAAAACTATAGGTAATGGATTTGCATGAGTAAATCACTGCAGATGTGTAAAAATAAGCTAAGTATAATCAGGGTAGACAATGGATAAAAGACAAGGTGCCATGGAGGCTGTGTATAAATATTATATGGCAAATAATTGCTAGCAAAAGTCACAAGTAAATAAATCCAAAGTAGTGATCTTCCTCATAAAAGTTTGTTTAAATGGGTAAATTCATATCTATGTATTATTTTTCATTTAAAGTTGAAAAATAAACCTTGCATACAGATATTTTCTTCTCTAGTCCCTAATTCTAATAACTTGTTATCTTCTTTAAAATTATCCATGTCATTAGAATTAGTTGAAATACTTTAAGGAATTATTATGTAACCAAATAGTAACTTGCACATTTTAGAAAAGAGAGTTCCTGTTATGTCACATAGAAAAGGAGCTAATTCATACAATTTTCTGAGAAATATGGATATACATTTTACGATCAAGAATTAATCCATCAAAATGTGTTTATTGAATGCATATTATATGCTTAACACTGCTCCATTATATGGATGACAGGAAGAAAATAATGTCACATGCAAATTTAGGATGATAAAATACACTATTACACTAATGGCTAACCAATTACTATGCCAGGATGCTTTAACAATTCACAAGAAATGAGGATAAACAGAGGAAGGGGGAAAGGAGGGAGTCCACTTAATGGAAGATACTGATTTTAATTTTTGTCATCACAATTTATTAAAATTTGGATAGGTGAAAATACTGACAAAGAGGGAGAAAAAGATGAATTATGGAACAATGGAGAGAACATGATATATTTCTGAACAGTGGGATGAGAAAAAAAGGAGAAAGGAAGAAAGGAGAATATGAGATGGGGGCAACGCAAGAACACGAGGGAAAAGGCAAGGTGTGGTGGAGGGATTGCTAAGTAAAATGCCAATTTAAGATAAGTCTGAAAATACAGACAAGTACATACAGAGGAAATATATGTCGCTCTTATTTTGAGGACAGTGAGAATATAAAAAAAGGTGTTTGAGGCCTATTAATTCAGCTGACTGGGGAGAGGAGAGGAAGGAGAGACATGGGATGTCAGAAAGGAAATCAAGATTAACAGTAATCCATGGAAAGGAAGGGAGAAACTGTCATATGACGAAAGCTACAGAGTTAGATTGGCTCCATGCAGGTCCCAAGGTCTCACTTCTCTACTTGCTGTCATGTAATCTGGACAATTTTGTCTTAGTCTTTTTTCCCTCATCTGAGAAAGTGAGATTATCATGCCTATAACATAAGATCATTCTGAGAATTATATCTATAATCTAGAAAAGAACACTTAATACATGTCTTGACAATTTATCATATTATTTTGATGGATTTTTTATCCTGAGAAAGGAGTCAAAATTAAGGAGAACGCATTAGAACAGAAATAATCACATTCTAGAAACAAGGATGTGGATGTTAACCTGATATTATTTTATTGGATTTCCTCAGTTTCTGGGAAATTAATTTAAAATGGGGAGTTTTCATAGGTTACTAATTATAAATCTTGGTGAGTTATGATTTAGTGTAAAAAAAATCTTACACACTTTCCACAGAAGACCTTATACATTGAGTACATCTAGGACTTGTCAGTAGAGCGTAGGTTGGCCTTATGACTCTCAGTTGCTGAGTTTCTTATAGTTCATCAAGAGCCTTATAAAACATTTCCAAATGATCATATCATATTACCATTCTTAGTCTGCTCTGTGGCAAAGTAAATTACTCATGATTTCATAACAAAGATATGATGGTAAAAGAAAATATTAAAGGCAACTGAAAAGATGACATTTTTCTCCTTTAAATTAATAGAAGTTTAAGAGCCACTAATGGATTTCAGACTATTACAATGGTACAAAAATCTCAGAATTACCTGTTACAGTACTTATCTTTATTTTCTATATAATGGTATATTTGACCTAGCATTTGAATGTTTCAGTGTTATATTTTTGCTTTTCCAAATGGTTTGATAATTAAGAGTTGGCAAAGAACCTAAAAAAAGAGGGCTTCACCCCACAATGGTCGAGGTTCCATTAACATGGCGCTGTGCAGAGCAAGGACCACCTGCTTAACAAATTTAAACCATGTGGTTGTACATATATTGAGCAAACTGATAAAAAGCTATCTAAAATTTAAAATATTCAAGGCATATAGGCTTATTTCAGTTTTTTGGGAAATGTTTAATCGTAATGTAAAAAAAAAATTGAGAGCTTATAAATGTAGTGTCTAGTTTTTAGATATACAGACAATAGGGTACATCTGATGCCCTCATTCCAGACTGGAATATTGCAACCATTGTACAGCAGATGGGAATGTTTCATTTTAAATAACATGTCCTCTTGATCACTATACTTTAAAGCATGTGAGATTTATTATAAGTCTAATTCTAATTTAATGAATACCATCGACAGATTGTATGATGGGTCATTTTCACTGTGGGGTATAAAGAAAGTTGACAGGCAAGCTTATTAGAAAACAATCTTTTAAATTTGATTAATGACACTTTCAGAGTCATATTTATTCAAAAATAATGTTTTCTATACATATGTTGACATAGGAAATCTTAGACTATCCCCTGAGAAAGCATAATAAATATAAGTAGCTAAAAAAATTTTATTGCAAAATATCAAAATCAAGTCACGTATTTGAATTAAAACTTGTCACTGAAAAAGTCATTTTAAACCAAAATCCAGTGCTGTTAAAAAGTACAGTAAGTACTCACTTAATATAGTGGATATGTTTTTATAAACTGACTAAGCAAAACAACATATAATAAAACTGATTTTATCTTACGCTAATTAATAGAAATAGGAGTTAAGTGCCTATGACACATTTCTGGTCATAACAACATCAAACTTCCAAATAAAGATCTAAACACTTCTAACATTAAACGCTGAAATAAGTGTGCGCTATATATACATTTTAAAAGTTAAAAACAAAATAATTCTTTTGTAACCTTTTATTCCAGTTCAGGGTTATGGTTGGCTCTAGCCTCTCACTGCAGCTTAGGACCAAGGCAAGATCCACCTTAGACAGGACGCCCTTCCATATGAGGGCCATTCACACCCACACCCATACTCAGACTGGGGACAGCACAGATACGTTTTATCTCACATGCATACCTTTGGGATGTAAGAGAAACCTAGAGCACCCAGAAGAAAATCACCCAGGCATGAGGAGATTGTGCAAACTGCAGAAGCCTAACCCTGAATTGACTGTTCTCCTCATCAGTGTTATGAGTAAACAAGCTGGACAGTCACATGAAGTGCCACTGCCACTGAAGTAAATACATGGCTCATCCACAAAGAGTCAAGATGGAGAGGGAGCTTGGAAATCTTTAGTCCATTAAAATATGCCCAATACTCCCTTAAGTAAAATGAAGTGAAATTAATTTAGTAATACTTTTCCCAACCATATGTATTTTATTCTGTGTATACACAAAACATTTCTTCCTATAAAATCTTCACAAGTCAGTGTCTATTTTATACTTACATCACATCTCAATTTAATTTAGCCACGTCTCAAGATCTCAGTAGCAACGTATGGCTATTGGCTACTATTTTGGACAGCACAGATCCTGATGGTACCCAATATCAAAACTTCTTTATTTTCTTATTATCAAAATCTGAGTGGTCAGTAAACAGAACTTTGAAAAGAAACATCTACACAATTCTCTAATTGGAGTATGAATATCTTCTGAGTGAAACTATGAAGATAATGAAAATGAAAATTCTATTAAAATTCAGATGTTTTACCTAAGCCATAGTGTCAAAATTACATTTGGATGATTGATTGCAACATTTACTTTTCATCGACAATAGAAATAGAATGCTGCTCTGTAATTTACCCTGTTAATTTAATTAACATAGAAATCACAGTTCTTTAGGCTCAAATTTTGGATTCTGAATTATATGAATTGTATGCCAATACTGACACAATTTCCTTCTGCATTTTTATGATCAGAAATTATACCTCAATTTCTTTTTTAATTATCAAAAATCCCTTTCTTTGTAGGTAGATTTTATAATTTTGTGACTTGTTTCTTGCCTTATTTTTCCTACAAATCCTATTAAAACATTTCAAAAGTTAATCATGAAAAGATTAGTTTTTGCTATTCTATAGCTTATAAAACATATGTAGTGTTATTGTTGACATATATTCAGAATTTAGAGATTTGTAATAGCAATTTTTAGATTACATATATTTGATAACTTGGTTATGTACATTTTATGTACTTAATTATATTTTATGTACTTAGTTACCTGTAATTTATAACTACAAACTCAGAAGACAAAGGTGAAAAAAATAATTCTTTTTATTAATCTATAGTTAGACTTATTATTTCTTTTTCAAAAGTAGTTCATTCTCTTTTGCAGTTTAACCTGACTTAGCATCTTCAAATATACAACGTATATGCTATTTTTAAAAGGCAACATCAAGATTTCAAAATATATTCTCCATCTACTTTTTCACTCTTGCATTTTTAACATAAAATTATTTTTACACCTTTACCCTCAAATATAGTACACATTTTTTTCAGCTTCCAATATTTGGTACCAGGCTTTCTCCATCACTGAATGTTCTTCCTTCTTCATTTAACTTAGTCAATTTCTCCCCATCTTTAGAGTCTCACATCAAACATTTCTTTGGAAAATTTTTCCCAGAGCATTTCACAGAGCACCTTTTACTATCTCTGATCTCCACTAGTGCTTACTATTAATAATTATTTAATAGTTGTTTCAGTTAGGGATTTTAAGAGACTAAAAAAAAAAAAAAAAGTCTAAAGATGAAAACAAGAATAAAACAAGCAACTCTTCCTACTTTTAAAACTGAAGCTGTTACTAGAAGGACAGAATGTCAATCACAGAATACCGGGCTGAGTAATTACACTTGGACCAAAAAGGAACATGCAGCCATCAGTAGCTGGGTCCACTATACAAAGTAGAACAGGCACTTTAATAGAAAGTGTCAATTGTGAATATTTTATCTTCCTCATTTTAACAATAAAGTCTCAATGTTTCAGGAGAGAGGGTCAACTGACCAAGATTACCAGCCAATTATTTTGCTATAAGTGGTAGAAAAAAAGGAGGGGGGGGGGACGATCTAGCAGAAGCATACCGACCAATCTGTAATGGAATGTGAACATCCAGATATTCTACCTCATCAGTGCAGAAAAATGTGTACCTTCTTCAGAAAACTGAAATGATGTTATAGAGAGAAAAAAAGATGATGGGCGGCAAATAAATATATTACAATCTTGTATTTAATTAATTTATTGGACTATTTTTCTCTAATGGTTAACTTTTTCTACGTAAATTCATTTTACCAGTGAAGTAAAAATTTATAATTTTCATATTCTTAATATTTTCTGTAATAACATAATGAGAGTCTAGCCTCTCTTATGCACCTCTAAGCCCAGTACAAGTGGCAACCATCTGAAGATCACAAAAAAAAATGCAAAAAAATTAGAATAGTTGAAGGGGTCTCTGGGACATCATCAAATGTGCCAACATCCGCATGATAGAAGTATTAGAAAAAGGAGGAAAAAAAATTAAAAACCTAAACCCGGGGGGGAAATGGCATAGGTGATAGAAGCTTTCTGTTCATCCTTCTTGGGGAAAAGTCTCCTGGGATCTAGATGAACAAGCCAAATTAGGGGGAAATCTAAGAAATCACCCTGCAATAACAGAGGGTAGTACAGGGCAGCGCTGCAAGGCTGCTCGGTCCTGAGCAGCTGAGTCAGACTGAGGCTGCAGCAGCTACAGACACTTCTTAATGGGGCCGTGTCCATGAGCAGACTTTTGCAGTGACAGACCTGCTCATTCTGAGCACCAGCAATTTACAGGAGGACACTGAGTTGCCAGAGTGAGGGATGAGGCCAGATTCACTCTGTACTTAAGCGCCAACGGTATCCATTGTTCCTCTGTTGAGCCCTCCCTCTCCAGTGTGTGGATGCAGCACCACCATAGATGAGATGTCATGAAACTGGATAACAGAAGTCACTTCACTCAGAGGATTCCCTGAAACTCTGCCTCTCCCAACTCACCTCACTAAAGCCACATCCAGTTGTGCTCTTGCCTCTTCAGGTGCCCCTTGCTGAGGAGCACCTAGACTCACACTGGTGGCAGTTGGCCTCAGTTTCTGGTGTGGCCTTTATGAGTTAACTACAAGCACAGCATCTGTGGATCGCTTGCTGAATCTTAACAGGTGACCCCAGAGGGACGGAGGCTTAAGCTAAATTTGGCCTGTAGCCGAACCCCTCTCACGACTGTGCCACTGGACACCTACTACACAAATCCACACTAATAAGACTGGAATACTTAGAAACTTTGCTGAGTACATAGAAACAGACACAGAAAGGCGGGCAAAATGGGAAGACAAAAAAGCAAGAACCATGAGAGAACAGAACAGAAATCAGGGAAAAATGGAGTCAAGCAATCTAACAAATGCAGAGTTCAAAACACTGGTTATAAAGATGCTCAATTACTTGTGGCAAGTGTAGATGAGTTCAGTGAGAACTTCAACAAGATAAAAAACAAAAATGGAAATGAAAATTAAAAAAACCAGTCAGAAGTGAACATATTATCTGAGATGAGAAGTATATTAAATGGAATAAACAGGGTGAATAAAGAAGGAGTATAAAATGACCTATATAGAGGACAGGAAAGCCAAGGACACTCAGGCAAGAAAAAAGAAGCCAAGACTATAATAATTTAAGAAGCCTATAGGACACTACTAAATGTCCACGTCATAAGAGTACTGGGGGGGGGGAGGGGGGGTGGAAACAAAAACAAAACATTGAAGAGCTAGTTGAAGAAATAATTATAGAAAACTTCCCTAACCTATTGAAGGAAATAAACAAAACCCCAAGAAGTTCAGAGAGTTCCAAAAACCAGGAACCCAAAGAGGCCCACACCAAGACACATTATAATTAAAATGCCAAAGGTTAAAGACAAAGAGAATCTTAAAAGCAGCAAGAGAAAAGCAGTTAGTTATCTACAGGGGAGCACTCACGATACTGGCAGCTGATTTCTCAAAAGAAACCATGCAGAACAGAAGAGGTTGGCACAAAATATTTGACATGATGAAAACCCAGGATCTGCAACCAAGAATACTTTATCCGGCGAACCTATCATTTAGAGAGGAAGGATCGATAAAAGCACCCCATACAAAATACATTAAAGGAATTTATTAATACCAAGTCAATGTTACAGGCAAAGCTGGAGGGACTTCTTTAAAAAGGAAAAAAAACATGTATCAAAAATAGGAATAAAGAAGGGTAATAACTACATTCCTATTAACAGGTATCTCAAATGGAAAAGAATTAAGTGTTCCAACCAAAAGATAGAGTGGCTGAATGGGTAAGAAAACAAGACTCCTACATATTTTTCCTACAAGAGACTCACTTCAGAATAAAAGACCCACACAGACTAAAAGGAAAGGGATGGAAAAAGATATTACCTTGATGGACTTAGAGGGTATTGCTCTGGATGAAATGGGTCGGGTAGAGAATGACAAATATCGCATGATTTCATGTACATGTGGAATCTAAAGAACGAAATCAAGAGCAGCAGCAACAAAAGTGGAAAAAACTCAGATATAGAGAATATTTAGGAGGATACTAAATGGGAGGGAGTTGAGGGACAACAAAAAATAGGCAAAGGGATGAAGAAGTACAAATGGATAGTAGCAGAATAGACATGGAGCTGTAGAGCGTAGCATGAGGAAGATGGTTAATAATGTTGTAATTAATATGCCAGGGGGAAGAGGGGGATTAGATTTAGTGGGGTGATCACTTTGCAAGTTATATGGATCTCTGATCACTATGCTATACAACTAAAACTGGTATATTATTGTACGCCTACTATAATTGAAAAAAAAAACTCATTGAATTGCACAACATAAATACAAGCAACTAATTATGTATTAAATTTCAGTAAAGATGGGAAACAAATTAAAAACCTATTTGAAGAAAGAATAGCAACAATTTCCCTAACCTGGCAAAGGAAATGGACATATAAGCCCCAGAACACAGAGTCCAAAACAGCATGAATCTGAAGAAGCCCACACCAAGATACATCATTAAAACGACAATGGGTACAAAGAGAATCATAAGGGCAGCAAGACAAAAACAGTTACTTACAACGGAGCTCCCATAAGACTGTCAGCTGACGTCTCAGCAGAAACTTCGCAGGCCAAAAGGTCTTGCAAAGACAAAATATTCAAAGTGATGAGAACCTAGGACCTACAACCAAGATTACTCTACTTAGCAAAGCTATCATTTAGAATTGAAGGACAGATAAAAAGCTTCCCAGACAGGAAAAAGCTAATGGAGTTCATCACCACCAAATCAGTATTACAAAAAATGTTAGAGAAACTTAAGGAAAAAAAAGTCAAAATATGAATAACAAAATCACAGTAACTACATATTTATCAACAATTACTTTAAATGTAAATGGATTAAATGCTCCATTCAAAAGACATAAGATGGCTGAGTGAATAAAAAAACAAGACCCTTACATATACTGCCTACCAAAGATTCACTTCAGATTGAGATAGAGACTGAAAGGGATAGAAAAAGATATTTAATGAAAATGAAATTTAAAAAGAGCTGGGGAAGCAATATTTATGCCAGACAAAATAGATTCTAAAACAAAGTCTATAAAAAGAGACAAAGAAGGACCCAGTAATCCCACTTCTGGGTATTTACCCAAAATGAAAATACTAATTTGCAAAGACATGTACATTCTTATGCTCATTTCAGCATTATTACCAATAGCTAAGGTATGGAAGCAACCTGAATGCCTACCAACAGATAAATGGATAAAGAATATATACAATAGGATATTACTCAGCCATGAAAAATAATGAAATTCTGCCATCTGCAGCAATATGGATGGACCTAGAGATTATTGTGCTGAGTGGTGTAAGTCAGACAGAGGAAGACAAATGCCATATGATTTCACTTACATGTGGGATCTAAAGAACAAAATAAACAAGCAAAACAGAAACAAACTTGAATAAAGAGAACACGTTGAGGGTTGCCTGATGAGAGGGAGAAAGGAGAGGTGGGTAAAAATGGGAGAAGGGATTAAGACGTACAAATTGGTAGTTACAAAATAGTCGTGGGCATGTAAAGTACAATATATGGAATAGTCAATAATATTGTAATAACTATGTCTGGTGTCCTTCGGGTACTAGGTTTATCAAGGTGACCATTCTATAAGTTACATAAATGTCTAATCGCTATGTTGTACACCTAAAACTAGTATTGTATATCAACTGTAATTGAAAAATAAATTATTTTAAAAATAAAGTGTTGAGAATTAGGATTAGTTATTATTGGAATATGATTTAGTCATCGTGGGCTCTTAACTGGTCTCTTGCCTTGGCTAAAGCAGCCATTTCTAGATTAGTGAAAAGTGAATGTGAAATTCTAATATTTATTATGATTTTCCTCAGAATGTCATAAGGGCATGATAGGCAAATACCATCTGTGTGTTCTTGGCTAACTACAGTTCTATATACTAATGTAACTATTAGAAAGGTGTATCTTTTTGTCAGAAACACAATTCTATGGCTCAACAAGGATTCCACAGTTAGTATTAGTTTATGAAAATGTTCCACGACCTAATTTTTCTAATTTAATAGGCCTCTACTTATTACAACCAAGTAACCCAATACTTTTCGTCTTTAAAAATCTGTCATTTATATAAGTGTACATAAATGTTCCAAAATAGTTATAACTATCAGTTGAGCCAAATAGGTAAACCTATTAGGAGCTTATCTGCACAACACAGGCATCTATTAAATTTGCTTCTAAGTTAAATTATAGTATTTATCCTGTCTAGTTAATAATTCAATAAAGTATATTAAAACCACAGCCATTAGATTTAATATTCTGTGCACTGATAATTTTAATAATTCAGTTTCTTAGATACCATACATACAGCATGCATTAATCACTTTAGCACAGAGAATATAAAGGTAAAAATATCAATTTTTCTCACTGGATGCATAAATCAATTTGATTCGGTTTTTTGTTTTACTATAATTGAACTCCATTTTTATCAAACTTGTTACCTTCTTTTGATGGATGTGTGAAGAGGTTCCTCATGTATGAAATTAGTAGGAAAAGTGGGGAAATGTTCCTTTGTTGTGTGATTCAGAGTGACCACAACCATAGGACGAGGACAAATCATAGAAGCTTCACAGATCCCAATAAGAAGTGCAGACGGATGGGCAGGCCAGGCTGAATGTTACAACAAGAAAGCTCTACCACACTCTGAGGAAACACTCCAAACCACCTACCCAATCTGGGGTTGGAATCAGGTGTCAACAGATTTTGAAGTCTCCCTCCACACTTGATTCCTTCAACCTGCAGCCAAAGTTGAGAAACAGTCCCGAATGAAGATTCAAAGTCACTGTTGTAGAGCCTGAGGCATGTGCTCTTGTCCATCAAGCAAGGAGAACTTTCTCTTTGATTTTACCTCTGTGACAAGCTACTGAGTCCTTCTACCCTCCCACTGCTACTTAACACTGAAGCTGCTTCCAGAAAAGTTATCAAATTCAGAGTACCTCGAAACAAGTACTTTCAAGAATTTCCATTTACATTCAGTTGAAAAGAAAGGAACATTTAAAATGATTGTTTTCTCACTCCTTCCGTTTAAATTTAGAATTACAGAAAGACTCAAATAGTTTTTTTTTCAAATATAGCATTTTTCTTTGTAAATCATTCCTTTGTAATTATAGCCATTACAAAAGCGTTGTTTTAATTGAATGTTTCATTATCACTAAAGTGATTCAACCTGCAGTGTTCTCGAAATCATTAGTCTGAAGAAGATATTCAGCTCTCAGATACTTTGCAAGGAAGCAAAAAAATACTACAGTCCATGGAACAGTTCTTCCTGAAAGGCAGTTGTTACTGTAACTTTCACTTCCAAGAATGACATATGTGGAAAATGCTCATTTTTAATTTCCCTTTTCTAAACATAAACCATCGTACCCTTTCTTTAAGTCCCAAGTGGCCTGTAAATATGCTTATGAGACTGCAGAAAAAAATTATATGCCCCTTTTCTCTATTTCTAACTGCAGTTAAAGTACAGCGCTTTATCCCATTAGCAATGATGAGTTCGCCCTGGGTCATCCTTGGCTGGCTCAGCTAGACTCTTGTAGCAAACAGCACATACTTAACAAGTGCAGAGCTAAAGGCAAGGTGGTTATTACACCGCAGGTTGTTCGATAGAAGAGACTCCCCTCCCCTCTGAAGCTGTGTGGTGGGGTGGTGGTGGAATATGTGTTCCTCGAATCCCAAAGAAACTAAGAATAAGGAGCCACGACAGTGAGCAGCCTCATGGAAGTGGTTCAGGAACGTGGTCTTAGGTTCAAGGCAACTCCTCGGACTTCTGCAGGGAAAAGTCGCAGTTTCACTTAGGTTATCCAACATTCCTGCGTTAGTTTCTTATGGCTGCTGCAGAAATTTGCCACAAACATAGTGCCTTAAACAACAAAAATGACTTATCTCACCATCGGAAGCCTAAACTGACTCTGGAGCAGGGCGGTGTTCCTCATGGAGGCTTTAGGGAAGGATCCCTTTTTTGTCCCCTTTGATATCTAGCAGCTGCCCTCATCTCTTGGCCTGTCACCTCCTTCACACCACACTGACCTCCCACTCCAGCATCACATCTGCTACAACTGCTCTGAGCTGCCTGACCCCCTCTTTTAAGGCCCCTGTGATTACACTGCCTCCACCTGGATAACCTAGGCTAATCTTCCCATCTGAAGAGCCTTAACTTAATTACACCTGCAAAATTATTTTTTCCATATTAGGTAGTACATTCACAGTTTCCCAGAATTAGGATGTGAACATCTTTGGGGGATTGTTGTTAAGCTTACCACAATTCTTACCATGAAATTACACTTCTTGTGTGACTTTTCTGCCTGAAACAAGTTAGAGATCATACAAGAAAGATGTAGCACAGAGACCTCTGATAACTTGACATCAGCTAAGAGGAGTGGTAGAGACCATCTGATCTGTAAGTTTTCTCCCAAAATATGAATGATAGAGAACAATAATTAAGTAAACTATGGAATTTGGTTTCTATTACCACAGCTCAGTAATACCTATTAATTATTTTGTGCTTTCTATACACCAACTACTGCATTAGGTACTTAAAATCTGCTGCCTCATATATATCTCATTTACCAATGAATAAAATCCAATTTAACTAATTGGGCCAAAGTCACAAAGCTAGTAGGTGGCAAAGCTAGGATTTTCATTCTTGTCCATGGAGCACTAAAGCCAACTTTTTTTTTTCTACTGCGCATTATACCTGGACTCCTGAGAGTGTGGGGACAAGATGAATAATGTAAAGAGTGCCACACAGGACTCAAGAAACCTGTGTCCTGCCTGAGTTCAATTGCTACTGGAGTAAAATTGGTCATTTACAAAAGGAAAGATCTCGCTCCAGCTGTTTCTTCATTTCTCTTCATCTCAAAGGGGAAAAAAAATGATTTGCTTCTTCCAGAATATTTGGGGATAACTATTATCCAGATAAACTTCTTACCTTAGGATTTTTTCTTAACAGGATTTTCCTGAAAAACTGTATAATCTCTCTGCCTATCATAATGACTTTGACCTTTCAGTGACCTTTAAGTCTCCTCCTCCATGGATCTGACTTTTGTCACCTCACACCAATCTGACAGCTTTCTGTTGTTTGTTTCCCTCTGTGTTTATTTTAATATGCTTCAATGAACCATAATGTATATAAAGTGCACCCATCGAAGTCACATCTCAATCCATCTTGATAAATGCATATACTCATGAGACCACCACCCGGTCAAGACAGAAAATTTTCAACATTTCAAAAATTCCTTCATGTACATTTCTAGTCAACCCTCTCTCCAGCCTGATCCTAGGCAAACACTGATCTATTAACTGTCATAGTGCATATATTAGTCTTTTTGTGAGTTTGATGTGAATAGAATCATGCAGTACATACTTCTATTCCTGTCTTTTTTCACCCAGTATAATGGGGTTTTTTGTTTGTTTTTTTGATTTTTTGTGATTCATGTTGTTGCATCCTCAGTAATGAATTCACTTGTATTGCTAAATATGTTCTGGTATATTCATACAATGAAGCTGTATGTAGTCACTATGATCGTGGTATATGTGGGGTTCTAGGCCTTCATCAGCCCTTCGTACCCTGACCATCTCCACTTCTACTTGAGAAAGTATCTTTAATGCAAAAACATATCGGGATTTGGATATCAAAAACAGATTGTGTGTGTGTGTGTGTGTGTGTGTGTGTGTTTCCTTTTAGGTATTTCTCTCTAAAGAATTGCAATTATAGAAAGAAGTGTGTGAATTAAAGAAATACCAAAGTATAGTAGAGTTGCTACCTATGTAAAAGAAGCAGATAAGACTGATGGAGACCAGAGGAGAAGGAGGCTTCTACATGTTAATATGAGTCTGCTTTGGGACTGCTGAAAACAGGACCTGAGTACAGCAGTAGAGAATTCGATGATCATCTAGACTTCAATGTACTCCTGACAAACTCTGTAATATAATGAATCACTCCTAGTGATTCACCTGCATGCTTTTATGATCATTATGAGTCAAATTAGCATTGCGATATACACAAAAATACTTGAGAATATGAGGGGGGAAACCTGCTATCAAATATAATATATTACAAAATGTAATATACCATTATAGTTTAGACTGTCTTTATGATTCTAATTTAGATTTTAAAATATGCATACAAAGCCTTTTCATAAAATGTTAACAAGAGTTAGTTCTGGATGGTACAATCATGGATAATTTTCTATTGTTTTTTTTCCCCTAGGAAGTTTTCCGAAGTTTTTTTAAATTAATATTTATTCTATGCATAATCGAAAAATATTTCTTAAGGGAAGGAATTTTGTCTCAGAGTCAAACAAACTGGTTGTACAATTCCAGTTAGTGCATGCTGATATAATAAAGCTATTTTCTGAGTGTGCTACACATTATAACATTCCAAAATTAATAATTTCAGCTAATCACATAGCTCAAAATCATACCTCAACAAATGTTTGAATTACATAGCAAAGCACAAAATGAGAATTTGAACCACGATAACTACTGTAAATACAAAGGAATACAATTAACTGCCTATTTTATACAGACATTTGCAACAACATTTCTAAAGTGCAGTAAACAAATCCTATTGTGACCTCATATTCAAATAATAGAAGAGTTCAGGGATCTCTTTATTTTAAATTGTATCTACCTTTAGTTTCACTGTAGGAGGGAAAGCAGTTTGGGAAACTAAATTGGACACAAGGAACTCTTAAAACAAAGGACATTTTCTTTCTTACCATATAAATCACTTACGAAGATTCTCCGAAAATTCACCTAAAGAGTACAGCAGTAGCTTTCATTGTTGTATGTTATGGTAAGAACCTAAGGGGAAAAGCTTACTGAAATTTTCATTCTTTATTTGATTTATTTTCTTGAATTAAATGGACTAATAAGATCAAAATAGAAATAATAGTTCTACTGCAAATGGGGCATTTTCGCACTTTCCACTCAACTCAAATGTATTTATTTGGGGGAAATGAAGTGAGTAACATGATTATTTACATAACTGAATGGATTTACTGGTGCATCCGATGGAACCTAAAGGATGAAGTAAAATTAGTCCTTTGCACATACTAATCCATGTAAATTTCACCTGTGCCTCCCATACTTCCTAAAATTTATGTTGTTTATAGTACAGAGGTTATATTTTAAATATTTTTAAATAGATCTTAATCATTAATTCACTTTATCTCATTGTTAGTTTTTCAGGGTAAAATGCAGTTAAAATTTTTGATAAGAATATTTAATAAAATGAAATAATTATAGCAATATTTAAGAAACTAGGATGGCAATTATAGATTCTAACTATACAATAATTTGTTATCACTAAGCTTTATTTTATGCATATGTACATCCCTAAGAGGAAAAGTAAATCTGAGTTTTAAAATGTAGAGTAGCTTTTATCATTTTACAAACAGTCATTACAGCATAAATTTTCAATATTAGATAATTCATATAATTGCTCTGCTTTGGTTACTATAGTATTTTCTAGCCATTTAAATAAAAATTTGAAATTGCAGTGTCGGAGCTCATCTATGTCTATTTCATAACAATTCTACAATTGTACTGAATCTTACCTCTGTTAACTAATCATAGAAGGCATCAACTACAGACCACCAGGAATATAGTTGTGGCTGAAAAAAATATAGATTTATTTAGTTTGCAGCAAAGGATGCTACACACAAGAATGATCATAGCATTTCATAAAAGTTAGGAAAAGATAGGTTTAAAATTATTTTTCTTGCAATTTCATCTCAAAATATCTTACCAAGATAAAATATGGTATATCTGTTATAATAGTGATGACCTGCATATGTAAAGTTGAAGCCATTTAACTGTTACGGTAATTCTTTGTATTGGGTAGTGACATTCTCCTGAGAACTAGTTTCCTGATTAATCGGCTTCACGTATACCTGCACACTTTTAAAAGAATCCTAGTTCTATCAAATTTGTCTTCCATCTATTTAAGGAAATGTTAAAGAGTACATATTGAAAATTATACTTCACACAGAAACACACAACTAAAACATTAGCTGAAGTTCAGATTACTTAGTGTAAAATTATTGCTAAATTACTACCATTTTGCACAGAAAAATTCAAGTAAATAATATCTATTGGTCTTATTGTTGGAAGCCTATTACCATATTATAGCAAAATGCAAAACAAAACTAAAATATATTGACTTACTACTTTCATCTGGAGCATGGAATAAAGTAATCTTTAAAAAACGTGACTTGCATCTTTAGATTAAAATGAATATAAGGAAAAGATGTGCTTTAGGATTTGACTACTGCTATTTTTACTAAGGTAAGTATTCCTAGAAATATCAGAAATAGGACAAGTATTCTCATGATAAAAATTTGTTAAGAAAATAATCAAAACACATTAAAGAAACTGATATATTAAACGAGACATGTATAAAACATGTTATATGTATTATATGTAGGTAATAATAAATCTTGAGGTAGCTCAATCTATAAAACCTCTTTACCCCCAAATTAATAATAATTCGGACTTTCTTGAATTAGTTTTTAAGATCTTTGAGTGCAATTGCTATATTCAACTTCCAAGTTCCTTGCACTTGACCATATGCATTCATCACTGCTCTCACTCAAACTGCCATCTTCTGTGCTAACATGCACTACACTAATGTCCAAATATTTAGGCTTTGCATTTTTCACCACTGTCTTTCAAGAAGCTACTATCTGTCTTTTCTCCACATGAGACACCATCATGCTTGTCAAGATTAGAATAGATTTCCAAACCAAATTCTTGCTTTCTCCTAGCCCAACTCTTCCAAAGGTAACCATAGATATATTTTTTGGCATTTTAAAATTTTTTTTCTAAATGAAATGATACGTCATATACTAACTTAGTCTGGCAGTTTAGCTCCACATTGTTAGAGGAGGTAATTCAAAAGTACGTGACTGCCAACTGACCCAGGCAATTGGAGACTCCTTACTCCTTCGTGTCTACCACTGTTCCCATACTAGCAGCCACTTCAAGGACACAGCTGTGAGACGATAATGTGCTACTTGGACCATCTGAACTGTATCTGTGACCTACCTTACCCCATTCACAAAAACTAACTCAAAATAGATCAAGACTTAAATGTAAAATCTGAAACTAAAAACTTCTAGAAGAAAACACAAGAGAAAGCTCCTTGATATTGATTTTGACAATACTTTTTTGCATATGACAAACCAAAGACAACGAAAGCAAAAATGAACACTTTATATGAGACTACATTAAACATAAAAAAACTTCTGCACAGCAGAAAAGTAATTGACAAAATGAAAAGACAACCTATGGAATAGCAGAAAAATATTTGCAAAGTACATATTTGGTAACTATTTTATACATAAAATATACAAGGAACTCGTATAACTCAATAGCAAAGAAAATAAAATTAAAAAGGAACACAGGACTTGAACAGACATTTTTTCCAAAGAAAATATACAAATGGCTAATAGGTATGTGAAAAAATGCTCAATATCACTAATTACGAAGGAAACACAAATCAAAACCACAATAAGATGTCACCTCACACCTGTTAGAATGACTATTATCTGTTGACATGAGAAAGCGGATGCTGACAAAAATGTGAAGAAAGGGAACTGTAGGTGGAAATGTAAATTGGTGCAGCCACGATGGAAAACGATAGGAGGTTTTTCAAAAAATTAAAATTAGAGCTGCTGTATGATCCAGCAATCCCACTTCTGAGTATGTATCTAAAGGATATAAAACCCTTATCTCCAAATAATGTCAGCACCTCCATGTTTACTGCAGCATTATTCACAATAGAAATGACATGAAAACAACCTAAGAGTCCACTGATAAAGGCATGGATAAAGAAAGTATGATAGATTTACATAAATATAGATATAGATATAGATGATGATATACATATAGATGATATAGATAGATAGATGATATAGATCTAAATGTAGACGTAGATGTAGATGTAGATGTAGATATAAATGAAATATTATTCAGCCATAAAAAAGAAAACCCTGCCATTATGACAACATGAATGGACCTCGAGGACATTATGCTAAGTGAAATAAATCAGACAGAAAAAGACAAATACTGCATGACCTCACTTTTATGTGAAATCTAAAATATGCTGAACTCATAGAAACAAAGTAGATTGATGTTTGCTAGGGGCGAAGTGGGTTGGGTAATGGTGGTCAAAGGGTACAAACTTTCAGTTATAAAATGAATAAATCCTGGACCTCTAATGTAAAGCATAGTGACTATAGGTAAAAATATTATATTATGTGCTTGAAAGTTGCTAGGAGAGTAAGTCTGAAAGGTTCTCAACACACACACACATACAGTGACTAACTATGAGGGAATGCATGTGTTAACTAACCTTATTGTGGCAATCATTTATCAACATATACACATATCAGATTATAATGTTGTACACGCTAAAGTTGTTATATGTTAAAAATCAATTATACCTCCATAAACCAGGAAAAATAAAAATTAAATGTAATTCCATTTTCTTCTTGCTGTTATTGTTTCTACTGAAAAACAGGAAGTTACTCTTAATTTTTCTCTTTTGAAGAAAATGTATTTTTACTCTAGCTGCTTTGAAGATTTTTATTTTTATCTTTGTTCAGCAGTTTTATATGATCCACTTAAGAGTGATTTTCTTTGTATTTTTTCTGATTGTAGTCCATAAAGCTTCTGGAATTGCAGGTTAATGTCCGCCAGTGCTGGAAAATTCTCAGAAAATATTATTTCACATATTGCATCTGTCTTATTCTCCTCTTACTCTGGAACTTAAATTATTCATATTTAATTTTTTTCAGTACATCTCTTATATCTTTTACACTCTTTTAAACTTCCCATCATATTTCTATATGTGTTTAGGATTCTGATCTCTTTTTGAGTTTCATAATTTTTTCTTCTCCCATATTTAATACATTATCAAGTCTACCTCTTTAATTCTTACATTCAGTTATTGCATTTCCTTAGTTCTAAAATTTTAAGTTGACTTTCTTAAAGATTCCAGGTCACTAGTAAGTCTCTGTCTTTTCCTTTTCCTTTTGTTTTTTAACATAATATTCATGATTATGTAAAGTGAATATCTAGATCAACTGTGGATATACTTTTATCATCTGTATTTCTGTCTTATTTTCATGCATTTTATAGATGTCTTATAATTTTTAATTATAAAAATGCCAGAGGTTCTGGTTGATGATCTTTCTTAAAAGAGAATTAATCTTTACGCAGACATAGTGTTTTGGTGGACCACCCTGATCCAGTTAAGGAAAGGTTTGGAACTTTGTGAATTTCTAACTTTCTTTGGTGAGCTCTTACACCTCAGACATAGACCTTGTTTTTAAAGCATACGCTTTCTGGGATCTTAATTGAAATTTTCTGACTTTCTTTAGGGTCATGCAGTTCATTGATCTTTACACTGCTGCTTAATTTTCTCTAAAACTAAATAACTGATGAAATTTTTTCTCAATTCTTTAGATCTCGAACTATGGCCTGCTACTCAGTGTCTGGATGTCTCTTCCTGCGCACCACAAGTTTCAGCCTCAGTAGTAAACTCCATGCTGTCTCCCACTCACTTCTCTGCAGTTACTTTTCCCCCTCAAGTTCAATTCCTCTTAGAGGGCCCAACACCAACCTCCGTCTCCCCAGAACAATGAGACTTCCATGAGCTCCATGCCTTCACTTTCTGCCCCACCTCTTTACAGATTGATTTGGCAAAACCTTGAGAGAATATACCGAGAATGTGGGCTTCACGAGACTTCCTCTTTTGTCTTCAGAATTTGGGCCACTCTAGTTCTGTCTACCTTGATTGTTCTCTGATGCTTTCAAGAAGTGGCTTTATGTTCTAATGCAGCTTTTATACTTTGACAGTTTACAGACCATTAGTGTGATACTTGCTGCCCTGATATTGTTGATAATGGAAATCACTAAATCATGTGAGTTTTCAGTTATGAGAAATCATAGTGAACACATCTCTAATATCTGTGACATCCCTGAATAATGAAAAATATCTACTACAGTTACTTCTATATGTAGGACTGCCATTTTTCTCTTTCTTTGTTCTTGAATTGTTTGTTGCTACTTTGTCCTTCTGTGTTGGTGGTGGTAGGTTGGCCCCAACCTGCCTATAGGCAACTAAAAAAGTTTCCAAATCAAATGTAACCTAAAAGTCTTTTTTTTTTTTTTAATGACTGTGATGTTTCTGGTATAACATAATAACTATCTTCCCTAATGAAGCACCTCAAGATTTTATGGTCAACCGATTCTGTATTTTCTGTAACAAATTTTAACATTTATAACTAGTCTTATTTTCCTGTAAAAAATACCAAAACATGTATTTTAAGGAACACGATATTTGAACATCTGCATGGTCTTTATCGATATTGTGTTATGCTTATGCTGAAAATCTATGGGTAACCCTCGGGATGTCAGTAGAATACTTTTAAGTGGTATGAACCGGGTTATTTAAAATTTACTCTCCAAAAAGTACTTGAAATGCCTATATCTCAGCTAGCTGAAGACATAATCACAGAGTGGAACTTTATATTCTATGTGCTAAAGTAGCTCATTGAACAAAAGGGTACATTAATATCTACTAAGCAGAGAAAGCCAATGTTAATTTTTTGACTCTCAGCCAGTAAAATCTGCTGAGCTTGTTATGGTAAACATGAGATTTTCAAAGAATTATCCAGAGACATCAACTCATGAGAGACAGATTTCTTTTTTTCTTTTCTTGGAGGCTTTCTTACAAAAAAAAAAAAAAAAAAAAAAAAAAAAAAAGCCTTGCTGTGAAATGAGAGGAGGTGGTAGTGTAGTAGTGTTAGGGTATAAAAACTTAGAAATAGATTATTCTACGTAAATTGCACTGGATTTCATTCCTATTTATTCCTGTGAAATAGGAATGGAAGTTTACGGGGATCTATAAGATAGATCAGCACTTTAAATTGCATCTGTTCAGTTTTACTGCAAGCTGGTGTCTGATTAAAATCAAGCAACAGCATACTTTACAGCCAAAAATTATTGCAAGACCGCCACACCAGGAAAAATATGAAACAAACAAAACAAGATATAGTGAATAGAGCTACTTATTAAGCATGAAAATGATCCTCATCTGGGATTATTTGGATGCAATGTTAGAAGCATTTCATTCCTCAGTTGTCATTCCTGCAATAAATATAAAATTATTGTTGTATTTTTTCTAGAAATACATAGATAGCCCATCTTAGAGCAGGAATTGGTGGGAGTAGGATGGTTTTTATGAAAGAAAGGAAAACTAGGAAAGAAACATAAATAAAAATTGATTTATGAAATGGTATGTAAAAAGTAAAGGCACAAGTTATGTTTTGGGGTTGGAAGTGACATCAAAGTATCTATTCTGAGAAAACTTTTATTTTCTTCTTGTTTCCAAATGTGGAGGCAGGATAGGATAATAGTTCCAATATAGCCTCAGCTTGAATTACAGCAGAGATTTCAATAACTTTCTTGTGCGGATACAAAAAAGTCTATTATGCTATTCATTTCATAATGGCATAAAATATAAGCAAAACTTAAATCTTGACAATACATATTTTTGTTTATCAATGAAGATAACTTTATGCAACTAACTTTATGTAAAAGCAGATTAACCATCTATTACTGTAATTCTGATTATTTTAATAAAATAAAATTTACTTCTGTGAAATAGCTAATTATGAATCATTTGAAGGTATTGTATTATTTTAATTAAAATAAATGACCTACACATTGCATGAATATAAAAATATGTGAAAAGTCAGTTGCTTAAAATGTAATAATATTATGAAGTAGTTGGGTTAAAATCAGTGGTCTAATAAATGTACATAGATCCAAATGCCTTGAAATGCCTTGGTCATTTAAAGAAAAATTTTATTTGGCACTGTTAGCCTTTGTTAATGTTTAGGTTTAATCTTCCTGTTGATCCCTTTAAAGCTTGCTCTAACTTCAGAATTAATAGACAATCGACTAGAACACTAGATTAACAGAATTGCATGTCTGGAATAACCATAGAAATGTGCAAAGGTGTGAGGTTATAGCCAATGAAGTTAATTCTACATTCTTCAATTGACAAGGAGTAAGGGAACTCAGTGGAAACAAAAATACTTTCAGAAAAGTAAGACCTATCAGTGTTAAAGTTCTGTAGAGGACAGCCTACTAGGTTTTCATTTATTAACCAATGCCTCCATTTAATGGGAGTCATTCATTTAGAAATATTTCTCAACTACCCACTACACTATAAACTAGATTTCTTGTATCTTCCTTCAGTCTGTTTGGCCACTTCATCACCAAATTTTTTCTTTTATTTTGTCTGTAGTCATTCTCTGAAAGTCAGGATGGAAAGGGAAGTTTGAACCAGAATAGAGCCTTAAATGGCATGCCAAAGATCTTGGCTTTACCTGGTAGACTATAGGAAACCAGGTCTTTTAGATAATGAAAGTGATAGGTTTCCAGGTTATTAAGATATTAAATAGCTATGTATGGAATACTTTTGATGTACCTTCTCCATACAGTTCTTCAAACTTTACATGCACTAAACTAACTTCATGCTCAAAGTTAATGTTACTATTTTCTTCTACTTATAGGTGAATAAACTAAAGCTTGGAACCCCTTGTATAAGATCACACAGGGGAAAGTGACAGAAGCAATGCCTTTCTGACTCCAGGGATTCCACTACTAACTTCTGCACTATATAAAATCAAATTTCTCAAGGTGACTTTTAAAATATGATGTACAAATAAATAATTACAATTTTTGATGATAGCTACCTCTTTATTTTGCTTTCCCTGTTTTAAACTTGGGTCATGCAGGTTTTAGAGCTAGGGGTTAGGGCTATGGGAGACAATGGACATCTATTGTCATTTCTAAATATTTTTATTGTACTTGAAAAAAATAACTAAAGAAATAATAAAAATCTAAATAATATCTCCCACAAAAATCTATTAGTATACTCCACTGCATTTTAACGCTTGTTCTAAAAAAATATTGATATGCTCAATATCTTTGTTTTAATTTCCCAAATAACTTCCAGAAAATTTAGGTGAGGTAGATAATAAAAGAGATAATAAGTGTTACATGAAAGGTGATGAAGTTTAAATTTAAGAACATACTTTTCAAAGCCTTCTGATAAATGTTGACTATTTCAAAGTTCTTTTTTCAGTTCATGGTACAGGAACAAGTTGGCAGGATTACTAGAGATTCCAAATAGATTCGAATTTAAATGATGTTATATAATATATAACCATATAGAAGGATTTTTTTCTCCGTTTTTATGATCTGTTTCCTATGTTTGGTGACCCTAAAACATTTTCTTGAGTTTATCCACCTCTGTTTTTGATTTATGATTTCTCAATTCAAAACAAGACATGGTAGTTTTATTCTGTTTCTTATACACATTCTTCTTTCTGGAGATTGTTTTTTCATTGTGAAACTTCTTTTTCCTGGTCCTTGTTTACAACCCTGATACAAACTAATGCTCCTTAAAAGAGCATAACTTTTCACCAAGAATTGGTACATTATTCATCTAACTAGATCATAGAATTAATAAAAGGCCATGTAAACAGAAACTGTCCAGTAGTTAAGATGCAGAAATTGTAAAACAGTATGATTATTCTTTTATAAATATCTATCCAATTAATAATAATAACCCTACAAATGACAATTCAACATTTTAGAAAATTATTTATCCTAATATATACATAATTATTGTTTTAAAAGGCAATAAAGTTTTATATAAAAAAATTTATATAAAATTCTAATCTAAGAACTTAATATAAAACTGGAATTGTAATGCATCATTCCAAATTAGAAATTCCAGTTACATATAATAGTTTATATTATAATAATTTTTTTCTTCTCAGTTTTCACATTTAATTAGACAAGTTATATATGTTAGGATTTACCATGGAGTGGTCATCATTAAGTTAACTAAAATTAATAAATAAGTAAATAAATAAATGTACTTGTAAAATCTTAATATTTCTATTACACTAAAATGCCCACTATCCAATTATCAGTTCACTTTGCCATTTTCTTTTTAATCCCTTCCAGTAGCGTAATTCTATAGTAAATCAATAATATTCAGCAAAAGTAAGACTGAAGCATTTAAAGTTTATAAATCAAACAGAGAAAATGCATGATAGAATATAATACAATTATTTTCTATGATTGATGTGTTCCAGTGAAGAGAAAAAATTTGTGATTTGACTAAATTTTCAGTATTGAATGTGCTATAAGTGGAGCAAGTGTTTCACTAACCACTTGCAAAGAGGCATTAGCTGAAACAGAGTAAGAGTCATCTCCTTGTATATTTCAGTGTTCTACATATTTTCTATTTTAAAATATCTACAGATTCTTAATATGAAACTTTGAATCACAGACCCCAAGCAAAATAAAATTCTATCATTATCAAATTGACTTTTTTTCAAAGACATCAAAAATATTTATCACCTCACAAGACTTCCACACCAAAATAAAAATACTTTCCTATTTTAAGCTATCTTACATGGATAATTCATTTGAGGTTAAAATCAATGGAAGTTGTCTAATTAACCAACACCACATATTCATAATTTAACAAGTAGATTTTTAGAGTTTAGTTTAACATGCATTTTATATTAGGATAATGTTAACACATAATTTAGAATTGATGTTAGCTTTTTATAATTTGATAGTGGTACTTATTTGATCATCTTTGGAAGTATTTAAAAACCTAATAGAATCTAAGACAAAGATTAGCTTAAATCCAAAAGGATGATTTAAGCAGAATTGTTGTATAATATAAATTAAATTTTATCTAAAAATATGTATTCTTGAATATGCATAAATATAATCATATTATCATATAATAATCAGTGAAGGAGTACATAACAAATTCTGAAAGAATGAATATGTGTGCATGTACATTTGTGTGTGTAAAAAGACGTTTTTACTTCTCTGTTTTCATTTTGATTTAAAAATTTATCTATTTATATATTATGTATAGAATCTTAAAGAAAGACTTTAAGAATATATGGTAATCCCTTAGGATTCAGAATGGGAAGGCAGTCAAGACCACCTTCAGTCAGTTCTTCCAGGTTATAAGTTCATTGGAGGAAGAAAATTTGTTCTATTCATATCTAGTGAAGCATTTTATACATAACAAGTTCTTGATAAAAACATATTTTGTGAATAAAGAAATAAAGGCAAGTCATCAGCAGATAGTGATCAGGAAATCTGTACAATTATCACAGGGGAGTTGCTGTGAAATATAAGAATAAGAATAGGAGAGTATCACAAGTATTGTAGTTCAGAGGCAGAGCTCTACTTCTTGGATTTGGAAATTTGGAGTGGAAATAAAATCCTGGAAAAAAAAAAAAACACGAGAAAACTCAGACAACAAAACACGAATTCTGTTCTTAAAATTCTTAAGTGGATCTTAAAACGGAAATTTGGCCATTATAAATTAGTGTTATACCTATCTGACCAGCAGACAGATAGCATCAACTTTAATTCAATGCTGGGTCCAAAAAGTAGAAACGAAGTAATTTTTGTATTGCTATCCCAGAAAATGGCCTTGGATCACTATGAAGCCAACCACTAAAAATTAAGCTATTGCAAGCTATATAGCAGGGTAAGGAAATAAGAAAAGAGATACATCCCCAAACCCCCAATCTATAAGATAAATCAATGGGAGGAGCATGGGGAAATTTTAGAGCAGCGAAACTACTCTGTATGATACTATAATGGTGAGTATATGTCATTTATTATCCATTTGTCCAAACTCATAGAATATACAACACCAAAAGTGAACCCTAACATAAACTATGAACTTTGGTTGATAATGATGATTCAATATACATTCATCAATTGTAACAAATGTATCAGTCTGGTGAGGAATGTTGATAATGGAGCTATGAATGTATGGGGACAGAGAGTATATAGAAAATCTATGTACCTTACTTTCAATTTTTCTTCTGGATTTTTTCCTTATGCATGATTTTATTTATTATTAAATTTATTGGGGTGATATTTGTTAATAAAATTATATAGGTTGCAAGTGTACAATAATACATCATCTATATATCGCATTATGTTCACCACCCAAAGTCACATCTTCTGTCACCATATATTTGACCCCCTTTACTCTTATCTGCCTCCCTGCTGTCCTCTTTCCCTCGCTGATCACTAAACTGTTGTCTGTATCTGTGAGTTTTTGTCTTGTTCATTTGTTGCTTTCAGTTTTATATGCCACATATGAGTGAGATCATATGGTTCTCAATTTTTCTGTCTGACATATTTCAATTAGTATGATTATCTCAAGATCCCTTTATGTTGCCACAAATGGTAGAATTTATTTTTTTCTTATGGCTTGATAATATTCTCTTGTATATATGTACCATATCTTCTTTATCCAATCATCCATTAAAGAATAATTTGGCTGTTTTCATGTCTTGGTCACTGTGCTGACTTTGAGTGGTGAACATAATGCTGTAATGAACATCGGGGTGCATATATCTCTATGGGTAAATGTTTCAAATTTTAGGA
Source organism: Rousettus aegyptiacus (assembly GCF_014176215.1). Lineage (NCBI taxonomy): Eukaryota > Metazoa > Chordata > Mammalia > Chiroptera > Pteropodidae > Rousettus > Rousettus aegyptiacus. The sequence continues at coordinate 32,948,798 of NW_023416286.1, forward strand.
GTAGATACCCAGAGAGGAAATGCTAGGTCATATGGTAACTTTAAGGAAACGTAGTAAATAATATAGTTAATTTTGAGCCCGACTGAAAAGAGTATGGAAAGAGTATGGCATGTTTTAATCTTTAAAAAACATATGTATAAGATACACACACACGCACACACACACACACACACACACACACACACACACACATCTTAAAGACAGGAAATTCCAATGACTTTTGAGATAAAGTCAAATGATAAAATCAGCATTCACAGCACAAATATTCAATTATTTGAGTTCTAGTTTATCTTGAGTTGGTTGGAGGAGTTAAAGATAGTGGGTTCAGTTTACTCCAAAATAACCAGATAGGCTTATATAGTATATTAAATCAAGCCCTTATATTTAATTAATTAATTAATTAATTAATTAGTTGGTTAGTTATTTAATTATAAAGATAATAAAACAAGCTATTGCTAAGTGAAGGTAGTGGGGGAACAGTATATAATGGGATTAAAACCTTTAACCACACTTGTTACAAAGATATATGTTTCCAGTTCAGGCATCTTTCCCCAGGATAAATGTGACTGGTGACAGAATTGATATCAGTGGCTGCTGGATTATGATTTTGCTGTAAGTGAAGGTTTTTAGTTTTTAGTATAGAAGGTACAAGTTGAGACTCAAAATTTATGCAAATTACCAATTATATGCATTCCAATAATTCCACTCAATATCCTTTCTTTCTGTTACTTCCATTTCCCATTACTACCCCAAAGAGATGAAGGTTGTTTCTTACTGACTTATGTACTCTTCAGAACACTCATCAAAAGACAGTGCCTAATTTTTAGTGTCTCAACTGTTTACAAAAGGAGAAAATGTTTAGAGAAAAACTAGATATTGAAACAACTAGATATTGAAATGGTAAATTCTTAATTTACTATTTGTTGACCATTCCAAGATGATCATTTTTGCCTTTTCTTTTCTTTTTTCTTTTTCCTTTCTTTTTTCTTTTTTCCTTTTTTTTTTTTTTTTTTTTTTTGCAACTACTTAGAATCATACATAAATTTGATCTTTGCTTTCCTTTACCTCCTGGCTAGCATAGTACAATGCTTAAGACTGTGGACTCTAAGATCAGACCACTTGAAGTCAAGTCTTACCTCTACGACTTACGGGCCATGCAATAATGTGGCCAAGTTATCTAATCTCTCTGATTTAAGTTGTCATATACATATATATATATATATATATATATATATATATATATATATAAGGTGACAAGAATGATGGACTCTATTTCAGAGGTTTTTTTTTTAAGGTGTAAAAGAGTCGATATTTGAAAAAAAAATTAAACATTGATATAAGAGCTCTCAGGGTGAAAAAAATCACAAAATGCAATGAGTTCTCTTCTTTCAATATATAATTATTTCTATTTTCTAAACGGTGGTCCCTAACATTTTTGGCACTAGGGACTGGTGCTCCCATGAGGATCTGATGCTTAATGATCTGAGGTGGAGCTGAGGTGGTAATACCAGTGCTGGGAGCAACTGCAAATATAGATGAATCTTTGCTCACTCACCTGCCACTCACCTCCTGCTGCACAGCCTTGTTCCTAACAGGCATGGATCAGTACTGATCTGTGGCCCAGAGGTTGGGGAGCCCTGCTCTGAAGGTTATCAACATCTTCCACATTGCTATAATCAGTGGTTAAGTCTTCATCCTACCAATCCTACTTCAACCTATCAGCCCTGGAGAACAATCTCTTCCACAGCTTCCCTTACACCACACTCTCCTGGATCCCCTTCTACCATTGCTTCTCTTAGCCCATTACTGATTCCTCCTTTTCTCAGACTGTCTCAACAGTGACATATCCAAAGATCAAGAGCTCAGAACAATCCTTTTTCTCCTTAGGTGATTTCATCAAGAACATGATCCCAAAATCTGTTTACCTCAAATTTTTCTGACACTGTTTTACAAAAACACCGTTCTTTTTGTAGTTTAGGATAAAAGTGGGTTTCTCTTTTCTCTAAAGCCATATACCTAAACTGCTAGTAAATTGTGTTGCTCCTATTGTCAACAAACACCTCAAATCTAACCACCTCTTAGCATTTGCAGTAGAACTATCCCAGTGCAATCTACTATCATCTCTTGCTTGGACTAGTTAGATAGCCTCCAGATTGGACTCTCTGCTTGTAGCTTCCCTGTAACAATCAGTTCTCAACTCAACAACAATTGGTGCTTCTAAAATATAATTCTGCTCATGATACTCCAATGCACACACTTTTCCAAAAGCTGTCCTTTTCACTTAGAGTGAAAAATCAAAGCTTCTTCCTGGGGATACGGGGCCTATCCTGGCCAGTCCCAGTTACTTCTCTTAACTCTTCTCCTAATAACTAATACATAACAACAATGAGAATTCTTGGCATACATAAAATGAATAGATTAGCCAAAACAAACAATTTATCTATAATATAGACTAAGAAGACCAAAATCCTTTGCACAGATTTAAAAATGTGAGGACCTTTTTAAAAGAACATTTGTAATGTATGGAATATATGTAGAAATTTTATTCAATTTTTTCAATAAACTTTTTTATTTTTTTAGGCAACATTTAATACATAAAAATGATTTTAAGAAATTAATTAAAGTTTTCATTATTATGTCTTTTATATGCTGTCTTTGCAGAAAATAAGCTTGGTACTAGAGGAAAGGGGAGGTAAGGAGAAGGAAGGGAAAAGAAGGGGGAGGGAAGGGAAAGTAAAGAGACAAACATAGAGAGAGAACAGGAGGGGAGAGGGGAAGGAAGGAAACAAAGAAAGAAGGAAGAAAGATCTGTAAATATAAGCAATAGTATGCCAATGAACGTAAAACTGTTTTACACAATATTCTTGTTTTCGAAACACATAAAACAATTCATTCCAAGATAAATTATTGTCACATAAATATCTCATTTGTAAAACCACTTATACATTCAAATAGCAAAGCATATTAAATAACAGTAAGCATTTTAATATTTATATCTACTGACACATTACAAGAGTTTCTTAACTAAGGAATTCTTACTGATGATGACTGTCACAGTAACTAACATCTCATCTTGTGAAATAAGTTGCCTATAAATAGAGAACCTGAGTGCATTATGCCAATGTACACTTTTTCTTATGCATGATTTTTATTCAAAATCTCATATAGATTAACCATTCATATGCAAATTTATAACTACTAATGGACTTGTTTTCTTTGTCTGAGATGAAGAGCAATCCTGTCCAATTGCCATACCTGTGAGTTATTAATTTCACATTTACCATTATTAAAATATTATCCATGATTGAATGTGTTAATGAAAAAAATAACTATTTGTCACAGGAAAATATTATCAAAAGAGAAATAGGGCAATGAAGGCCAACCAACCAAAAATGTAATCCATTTGTCATTTTATTGAAAAATCCAATAACTTGAGAGACATGCAATAATGTAACTAATCTTGGTTTATTTGTGGCAGAAAAAGTAAGAAAAAACGATGATAATATTTTGGGGTTTTTTTTAGGTTCTCAGAAAATTCTTGTAATACCTAACATGTCTGGAAACATACAATAATACTTCCCATGTGTGGAAAAATATGAGAAATAAAGCTAAATTTAGAAACAGTCACATATTCTGATAAAATGTACTGAGAGAATTAGTTCAGGCCATCTGATAAATTGATCACATAAATCTCTAGCAAAATATATTAGTAGCTACAGTAAAATCCAATAAAACAAAATTAGCATCTTTCTGCCTCAGGCACTTTTGACTTCTCTCACAGATCTGTTTCTAGCACTATTTCAGCATCATGCCTTCTGTCGACCAAGAAAGAGTTTGTCTTGAAGATATTCATTTTTTCTCAAGTAAGGAACCTTTCGAACAATGAAAAACTTTGTATTAGAACTGTATAAAGCTTGTTTTAAATTAGAATCTAGACAAATTACTAGAGGAAAACTTACTTTTACTTGCCTTCCTATCATGTCTAAAAAAAAAACCTTAAAAAATGTTTTTAATTCTGGCAGTAATGTTGCTGTTTGCATGTACATTTAGGGAATAAATGTAATATTTTTCAGAATGTAAAGTATTAAATGTTAGGCAGTATGATTATCATTTTATTTACAAATATCTAAGAGTCTTTCAATGTATAGTTGACCAACTAAACATTACTTCCTGTCCTAAAATAAAAGTTTATTAATAAAACTTTATTTTTTTTCCCAGAACACATTTTTTACTGATGCATTAAACCACTTGATCTGTTTCCAAAGTAGGTAAATTTATTTTGTTAAGCTAATATTATAGTTACTTATTAGTACAATATTATTATTAATTTATTATTCAAAAGCTGACTTAAGTTGTTAAACAGCTAATCTTCAGCATGCTTTGCATAAAAGATCCACATTATTTTTCTTCTAAAATAAGAACAGAATCCATGTCTTCTCATAAGGATGAAGGAGGGATAGGGCAGTCTTTAAGATGCATACAAGTTTTTCAGAAGCTAACCAGATTCAATAGGTTTATCAAATTATTTTCATTTCTCCAATTACGTGAAGACAAGTTGATGGTAGAGATGTATTAGAAAAAGAAGTAATAACTTTGGTCAATTCAGAACTACTATGTGTAGAAAAACAAAACAAAATGAAATAAAAACCACCCACTCTTTTGTTGGTCTATGTCTCTTTTGTACAGATATTAGTCATAAAGCTTGTGTTCTGACTGAGTGTCTGGCTTGCCCAGGGTAAGATTACTTTTTCCCTGTGGTTATCACTGAAAAGCCATGGTATTTATTGTTTCCTTATGACACTTTTTTTAAACTATAAATGAGACAATAAGAAAGAAAATTTGGAAATATAAGAGTACTATGGAGGGACATGCTTTCTGAATATTAAAATAGATTATCAGCTATAAAATAATTGAAACAAGGGTGTATGAATAAACCTGGTATAATAACTCAATACAATAATAATCTGGTGCAATAACAGATTCCACAGGCAAATTTATAGAATCTGCCATACAATAGACCCTGGAATTTACAAATATTGATTTCATGCAGAAGAAACTATCACGAACCAATGGAGAAGGTATGTATTATTCAATAAAGTGTTAACATCTTAACCCCAATTCAGTTTCACATAGACAAAAGAGTGAATATTTAAATATTTTATTAAAAAATTAAACTTAAATATTTAACTTGTTGCTGAATTGAAAGCAATTTGTTAATTACTTAAACAACAAAAGCAATTTTCAAAGGAAATGTTGATGCTGTGAATACACAGTAATTTAAGTTTCTTAATGTCATAAAAACAACATAAAAAATTTAAATTGAAAAAAAGAATGGAAAAATATACCAAGGTTATTGTTATGTTTGTATGCACACACACACACATGCACACATACAGACACTCTTAAAATAAATGTGAAATATAGGAAAACATCATAATAAAAGGCCAATTAGACTGAGGAAAATATAATCAATTAATAAATACATAAAAAGTTCAATTTCCATAGTTACTGCAGTAATTAAAAACATGCTCTAATATATGGAAATATTTTTTAAAAATATTATCCAGTGTTTCTAAATGAGTAGAAGGAATATAAATTGGTTTGAACACTTAGAAAGCATTTAACAGTTTGTATGGAGAGACTTAAAAATGTTTATACCACTTAATTATTCTAATTCTGATATCTTTCCTAAGTACGTTATCACATATTTGGATATAAAACTATGTAAAAATATATACATTACAATTTTGTTACAATAATAACAATCTTTTTGCAATAGAGAAATAAGTTAAATTTTCAACAATTAGAAAATAGTTTATTTAATTAGGGCAAATGTATATAAAAGACTTTGATGTAATAAAATGATGACATGAGAATCCTCACAATATCTAGTGAGAAAAGCACTACTGTACTTAGAGTTTGATTGCAATTTAGGCGTTGAAAAAATACGGAACAGAAATATGCAAAACGCAAATATGCTAATGTTGGCTATCTTTGATTAATGAGGAGAAAGTGATTTTTATTTTTTCTTAATTTGTTATCTATTTTCTAAAATTGGCATCTGTTCCTGAAATAATCATGTACACCACAGTAGAAAGTGGCTTCTCTTGTGCTCTTGCTTCAATCATTTTTTCTTATTTTCTACTAGTTTGCAAGTATTAAAATGTGACTCTGGGATGCAAAATTGCTTTGAATTTCATTTAAATAATAAAGCAAGTATTTTACTGCTACCAAATTTACAAAAACTTGTATTTAGTGTCATACTATCTATTATCAACATAGGTAAGTTTTATGATTCATAAATAATAATTTTAAAGACTATTAGTATAGTCACATCTTTTAAATATGTTCGTAGTTCATATTTCTCCTAACTCTGTCAAGTAATAAATGTTCAAAGAAACAAGCTTAAACAAAATATTATTTATACTTTTTTACACTTTACGCTTCTATATTTTACAATTTGGGGAGGTATGTTCAGTAAGTTTATGAAGAAACTTAAATTATAAGTGAAACTTAAGAGTTTAAAGTACACTTATTTAAATTACAGGCACATAAATAAATACAGGACAAAACAACTTTTAAGTAGCAATGTAGTGGAGCATAATAGTGATTAATTTGCATTTGCTTAAATTTAAATACAAACTAAAAATAAAGAATTCTTCAGATCATTCATTCCTATTTTATCTAATAATGATCACATTGATATGAAATAAGCATTGCTTTTCTGATACATGATGTTACTTTCAAGAAACAAATATTGCAACAGTAAATTATATAGAACACTTTTTGGTCAAATTATTTAGTGAGGCTATCATCTCTCCTGTTCCTATATCCTCCCCACCCTCAAAAAAATCCAAATATTTTTATCTTCAGGCAAGTTCACAAACTAAAATAAGGGTAATATCTAATTCTTTTTCCTTAGCCCTTAACTCTTTTTTATAAACTCAGTATAGCAGCAAAGGGATCAAAAGAATATCAACAACCTATTCTAATCTAAGTTTAAGACCCTGATGGCTGGTTAGAAACCCTCATTCCTTAGATGTTTAGAAAGAAATTTGTTTGTATGAGACTAAATGACCAAACACAATTCTTAAAAAGACATTTACACATTACAGTCTTGTGAAAGACTGATTCAGCAGACCTTCACTTTCTTTTATTCTCATCTAAGCTATTTTAGAAATTGGTTTCACTTTTTTTGCTGGTAATTTACAGAGTATATTGGTACAAGTTAGATTGTTTTGCCCATCTCATTTTTATTCCAAATCTATTTCCCCAAGCAGTCAAAACTACTGTAGTATAACATTTATTACTATCTATTTTTTATTACTTCTCAGTCCTGTAGCTATGCGTCACTTCCTTAAATTTCTTTCATTAAAATTAATACATGTATATATTTTCATCTTGTAAATATGTTTCATATCATATCCTATTGGAAGAGCTAAAATTATATTAATAAATCAATTTGTGCGTTCAGGGCTTCAGTCCCCCTCTTCTCTTTCTCTTACTTAACTCAGCATCCTCAAAGTGTAGAAATGATTAGATATTCATTAGGTTTGCTAAATAAGTCTTTACACGTTACAATGAACAGCTATCACTTAGGAAATGTCAATAACCTTAGAAGTGAAACCGTGCTGATTTCCACTGAAGCATGAAAAAATATTCTTCTGGATTTATTAGCTAGTCATATGGAGAGCATTCAAAAACAATTAAGCTTTTGAATATGGACAAGAGCCATGAGGAGTGTGGAAAGTGTACTATTTTGGAATTAGCAACTTAGGCTTCTAAACGAGGCTCTGTTACTGACCAGCTTTGTGAGTCTTGACAGGCCAGTTATGGGATCTTCCCTGGATTTCAGGTTCTTCTAAAAAAACAATATTGGGTTACAATTTCAAGAATTTTATTCAACTATTGTTGAAAAATACAAAATCTTCTGACTCGTAAAAACATACAATATTTAATTATACATGCATTTATATATACACACATATATGTATATGTGCAAATATGCATGTGTGTGTACGCAGAGACGGACAGAGAGAGGGTGGGGAGAGAGAGAGGGAGATTATGGGAATTGGTTAAAATGACTTTGGAGGTCTGGAAGTCCTACAAACTGCCATCTGCAAGCTGGACAACCAGGCACACCATTGGTGTAATTAAGTCACATCCAAAGGCCTGAGCACTGAAATACAAGGGCAGGAGAAGGATGTGCCAACTCAAGCAAGACAGTAAAGTGACCCTTACTCTGCTTTTTAGTCCTATTCAAACCTTTAGTGGATCGGACAATGCCTGCCTATACTATAAGGGAGAATCTTTATCTATTCTACTGAACCAAATACTAACCTTTTCCAGAAACACCCTCACAGACACGCACAGAAAGTGTATTTTACCAGCTTTCTGGGTATCCTGTAGCCCTGTCAGGATGATACATAAGATTAACCATCACATGCACAATTTTAAAATGGTCTTTCCATGGTCTATAATGTCCTTTAAGACATTATATAGAGAGAGGAACTTGTGGAATAGTGATTTCATAAATATTTCACACACACACACACACACACACACACACACACACACACGCGCGCACGTAAAAATTTGTCAATAGTGGACATGTCATGAAAGGTCCGGCATGGTAACAGAATAATCAGGAAGTAGGTGAACGAGAGGAACGGGGAATAAGAGTGTGAAGTGGTCACTCTAATTTTGGAAATATCAGCATGATTTAAGACTTCGTGAGCTTTAATTAATCAAAGATCTTTGTTGATGCTGCCTATAGTATTGACATATGTTCAATTAAACCTATGTTCTATCTAAAATAGATTCAATAAAGAAAAAAATAATCTTGACCTCTTACTCACCTTTTATTGATGAAACCACACATTTATTCAAAGAACAATGTGATAATGTAGAGTATGAGTGTGAAGTATACAGCAACTCCTATCTATCATTCATTTCCTTTTTCTCATTACTCTGGGGACTTCTTTTTAAGGAAAAAATGATGGGCTTATTGTTCAGTCAATAAAGTATTGAACTATACACTCAATAAATGTTGATTTTTTTAATAAAGTTTTTAAAGTTCAGGTAATTTTTCTATGTTTTTTGGTGTGCAATTTTGCACAAGGAATTCATATGCCTGTTCCATATTGTCACTTTAGTGTTATTTCTATGCCTACTAAGAGCTGCATGGAGACTTGAAGGGGAAAAAAAAGCCTTCAGATTAGACTGCTTAATATATGTGAAGAAATATATTTAGTTTAGGTTGATATATATTTGATTTAATCCACTCACTACAACCACAACATCAACACACACGTTACCCAACCATGACCACACCTGCAATAAGTCGTAAGAGGAAGTACTTTATCATATGTTTTACCTACTTTAAGGTGCTGACTATTGAATAATTCTGCTGCCTCAGAACTAGGTTAGCTACTTAAAATCGTGTAAATGTTACTGATTATTTCTGTTGCTTTTTCATACTATTAACATAAACTTGATCTATGCTGGTAATTTTAAAAAACACACACACAAAGAATCTTAGGCAGCATTAAAAATGCTGATCTGCAATTTGCTCTTAGGAATGCAGAAGCTCATTCTTACATACCCTAAGGGTGAGCAAGTTTAGATATTTTAATAAATTCGCAACTTAAATTCTATAAAAGAGAAACATTAGAAATTAATGCCACACTCTAAACAGGTTTGGATATATCATACTAGATCATAAGTGATATGCAAATGTTTCTTTTTAGTAAAAACCATTAACATAATTTAAAGAGCTACTTTCAAATTATAAGCATGTAAAGAACTATTTACAATATTACTCTACAATTGCAGTTGACATATGGACAAAGAACACGAGATTTCTAAAGGACTTAATCTAAGGAGTTGTTCTCAAAATGAACTGTATATAAAATCATCTAGGGAGTTTCCAGAAACTAATGATGACTGCGACTGACTCCCAGAAATTCTTATTTAATTATTCTGAGATGGGGCTCCTGATCTAGAGAATGATTAAATTATGACTGGCATTGTAAATCTAGCATATTCAGAGTTTAATATATATATATATATATATATATATATATATATATATATATTCCTACATCCCCATTAACCAAATACACTAAGGACAGAGAATAAATAAGAAAATCAACTCTTTTCCAATGTCCAATAATAATATTGTCTAACTAGGGCCCTTATATCTTCAGTTAAAAATAGCATTGAAACTTAATACCAAGTTAACACTCAGGATGAAAGGGGGGGGGGATCAAAAAGAGAAGAAATGAATGCTGGAACAAAATACTAGACAAAGTTGTTGTCAAACTTGTTTTGGCCTAGCCTCCAGGCATTTCCCCATGGATGAGCTCCTTCATGCAATCTCAGCTATGGAAAAAGTTCTCTAAAATCTCCAATGACAGGGACTTCTTCAGTTTGGGAGACAAGCCCCTTGTCTCTCTCGAAGCAGTTTTGTTTCTGTAGCTGAATGACACAAACTCCAAGTTTTCTTTTCTTGCAAACTGACCACCATACAAGGAGGATAAGGAGATGCTGAAGAAAGATGCAGAACACTCCAGATTGGGAGGCGGCAGGTTTAATAAGCAAGGGAATTAACATATCAGGCTTGTCTTGAGTGGCTGCAAGAAAAGTAGATCTCCACACTGTCCTTCGGTGTCTTAAGAGTTTAGACAGAGGTCTTAAAGGAGTTCAGTCACATACAATAGTTCCTTGCATCCTTGGTGGCATATGTTTCAAGACCCCCAGTGGATGCCTGAAACAGATAGCACCCAACCCAATAGATACTGTCTTTCCTATATAGAGAACTATGATAGAGTTTGATTTTTAAATTAAGCACAGTAAGAGATTAACAACAATAATTAGTAATTAAATAGAACAATTATAACAATATACTGAAATGAAAGTGGTCTGTCTCTCTCTCTCATAATTGATCTGATGATCCAGAGGACTACTTAGTGACTAAGGGGTGGGGAGCATATAGAGCATGGAGACTGGACAAAGTGATGATTTATGTCCCAGGCAAAACAAAGCGGGGTGGCAAGAGACTGCATCATATTCAGAATGGCCTGCAATTTAAAACTTACGAATTGTACATCTGGAATTTTCCATTTTATATTTTCAGATCATGGTTGATTATGGATAACTGACACTGCACAAATCGAAGCTGTGGATAAAGGAGTATGACTGTGTACACATTTCTCTCTCAAAGCTGTGTCCTTGAAAATGACTCCAGTTGTTGGAATGGTTGTCCATTACAAGGACAGAGAATGGGCTGAGAAGACTCCAGTTGCCTGGGTCCAGCTCTAGGGTCAACAAGCAGTCACATCTTCTCAATAGTCTCCTCCAACAGGTTTTCCTGATTTGAGATGGACATTTAGAAATAGATACAAAAATGAATTCACTTAACCGTTGAGGCAAAGAGAGAAAACTTATATTTTAGATAGCCTATAGTAGAAGTACTAGCAGAATAAGGTGATGTTCATCCATGCTGACCCTAAAATTATATGCTTCATGATCCAAATTCTAGTTCTGATCAACATTCAAAACATGGAAACAAGTTAACTTTAGCATTACAGAAACAAACCCAAATCAAGCCTGAAGAATAACTGATTACTTTTATCTCTAATCCACCACTGTTTTGGTACAGATATCATCATTCTAAAAACAAATATGGAGATTTCTGCTTCAGGCCATTTCAGATTTCATAATAATAAAATTGCTTTCCTGCTGTTAATAAATAGAAAGTTTGACAAAATAAGTAAGGAAACTATTTTCAGACATTGGATAACAAGCAGCGCAAGACCGTAATCCCTAAAGAGAAAAACAAACAAACATAAAGAATTTTACAAAAACCTCAGCTCTTTTTTCCTAGAAAAAAGTCAATCTTTCTTAGTTGAAGAGAGAAAGATCAAAGTTCGAGGAGGCTGGGACAGCTGGAACTGAGTACTGAAGGAGAGAAAATTATGCAGAGAAAGAGCTCGAGAAATCTGCTTATTGTTCCCCTTAAGCTTATTGCTGAAAATTCAGATATCCTAGCAAAAAGTGAAATTTCATGAGGCCAGGTAAAGAATACTAGGAAGCAATAAACTAAACAATTCTCAGGGAAAAAGAACATTTGAGTTCTAACTATCCAGAATAGAAAATTCTCATTGAACACAACACAAGGTATTCAGTAAAAACCAAAGAGTGACACTTTAGTAATTGAATTTAACAAGCCCTACACAAAAGTTATTCTATATCTACCTATGGTAGAAAGAGTCCTAAAATGGTCTCCAAGAATCCTGCCCTCTGTCATACATGCTTTGCATATTTCCCTCTTCTTTTTTGTTTTTTTTTTCCCCCATCTTTATTGAAATAAATTAGACAATTAGTTGCTTGTATTTACATTGTACAATTCAAAAAGTTTTTCAATTATAATTGGCATACAATAATATCCCAGTTTCACCTGTATAGCATAGTGATCAGAGATTCACATAACTCACAAAGTGATCATCTCCCTAAATCTAGTATCCCTTATCCTCCTTACATGTTTATTATAACATTATTAACCATCTTCCCCATGCTACACTTTACATGTCCATGTCTATTCTGCAACTATCCATTGTTAATCCCTTAATCCCTTTGCCTTTTTCTGTCCCACCACCCTGCTCCCATCTATTATCCCTCTAAATAATCTCTGTATCCATGAGTTTATTTCCACTTTCGTTGTGGTTCTTGGTGACTTTGTGCTTTATATTCCACATGCACATGAAAGCATGCAATATTTGTCTTTCTCTCTCTGACCCATTACATCCAGCGCAATACCTTCTAGGTCCATCAAGGTAATATCTCTTTCATTCTCTTTCCTTTTAGTCTGTGTGTATCTTTTAATCTGAAGTGAGTCTCTTGTAGGCTGCATATGTAGGAGTCTTGTTTTCTTATCCATTAAGCCACTTTGTCTTTTGGTTGGAGCACTTAATTCTTTTCCATTTGAGGTACTTGTTAATAGGAATGTAGTTATTACCATTCTTTATTCCTGTTTTTGATACATGTTTTTTCTTCTTAAAGAAGTCCCTCCAAAATTTCCTGTAATATTGACTCGATATTAATAAATTCCTTTAGCTTATTTTTGTCTGGGATGCTTTTTATCCATCCTCTACTCTAAATGATAACTTTGCTGGATAAAGTATTCTTGGTTGTAGATCCTGGGTCTTAATCCTGTCGAATATTTTTTTGCCAAACCCTTCTGTCCTGCATAGTTTATTTTAAGAAATCAGCTACCAGACTTATGGGTGCTCTCTCATAGGTAACTAACTGCTTTTCTCTTGCTGCTTTTAAGATTCTCTCTTTGCCTTTAACATTTGGCATTTTAATTATGATGTGTCTTGGTGTGGGCCTCTTTGGGTTTCTGGTTTTTGGGAATCTGAGCTTCCTGGGGTTTTATGTTTATTTCCTTCACCAGATTAGGAAAGTTTTCCATCATTATTTCTTGTTTTCCTTCGAGTACCCCTATGACATGAATATTTTTACTTTTAATACTGTCCCATAGGCGTCTTAATTTGTTATTGTATTCTTGGTTTCTTTTTTCTTGCCATTCTGATTGAGTGACCTTGGCTTTTCTGTCCTCTGGATAGGTCATTTGATCCTCTTTTTATTCACTTTGTTTATTCCACTTAATATACTTCTTATCTCAGATAATCTGTTCTTCATTTCAGACTGGTTCCCTTTTTAATTTCCATTTCTGTTTTTATATTTTTTATCTCTTTGTTGAAGTTCTCACTGAATTTATCTACACTTCCCAAAAGCTCATTGAGCATATTTATAACTAGTGTTTTGAACTCTGTATCTGTTAGATTACTTGACTCCATTATTTCTGAATCTCTGTTCTGTTCTCTCACATGGTTTCTGCTTTTTTGTCTTCCCATTTTGACTGCCTTTCTGTGTCTGTTTCTATGTACCAAGCAAAGATCTTAAGTCTCCAAGTCCTATTAATATGAATTTGTGTAGTACGTGTCCAGTGGCACAGTCCTGAGAGGGGTTCAGCTGCAGGCTAAATTTAGCCCCAGCCTGTGCCCCTTCAGGGCCACCTGTTAAGATTCAGCAAGCAATCCACAGATGCTGTGCTTAGAGTTGCCACACCAGAAACCGAAGCCAGCTGCCACCAGTGTGAGTCTAGGCGCTGCTCAGCAAGGAGTACCTGACTCACTGAGGATACACTTGGATGTGGCTTGAGTGGGGCAGTGAGTTGGGAGAAGCAGGGCTTCAGGGACTCCTCTAGGCAGAGTGACCTCTATTATCCAGTTTGATGATGTCTGGGCTATGGTGGCGCTGAGTCCATGCACTGAGAGCAAGGAGGGCTCAACAGCGTAATGATGGATACCACCAGCATTTCTGTACAGAGCAAGTCTCACCTCGGCCCTCACCCTGACAACTCCGTGTCTTTCCCATAAGTTCCTGTTGCCCCCCTGTGCACCAGAACTGGCACTGGTGCTCAGACAAGCAGGTCTGTCACAAGGAAAATCCGCTCATGGACGTGGCCCCTTTAGGAGGCATCTGCACCTGCCACAGCCTCGGTCTCACTCAGCCACTTGGGACCCAGCAGTGTCCTGCCCTCGCCCCATCCTACCTTCTGCGGTTGCTGGGAGATTTCTTAGATTTCTCCCTTGTTGTGTGGCTTATTCATCTAGATTCCAGGTCATTTTTCCTTGCTGTTTGTTCCTTGTGTCTGTCACATCTTTGATTTGGTCACCAGAGGGATGAACAGAGCCTCTATCATATACATCATTTTTTTTCCCAGCCTCTATTTCCCTTTTTTTTTAGTGTGGATAGAATAGTATCCACTTAACAAAGAAGTTACACTTATTTATAATTTAAAAATTTACAGTAACTTAGTAATAAAAATAAACTTTCACAAAAAATAAAAGTAAAAATCAATGAAATAGACAATAAAAGATGATAATAAAAATAAATGATAACAAAATGAATTATTTGAAAAAAGTCAATAAAATTATAAAACTCTAACTAGATTGATCAACATTAAAAGGGAAGATAAAATTATAGATGCTATAGATGCTATAGACATCAAAAGGTTAATAAGAGAATATTAAGAAAATTATATAAATCAATATATTTGACAAAATAGTTGAATTAGATAGATTTCTTAAAAGACACAAATATTAACTTTAAAAAATCTGAAGAACCTTTTATCTCTGAAAATAAATTTGATGTTTAATCTTTAAAAAATTCTCAGTAGCAAATAATTAAAGGAAAAAATATCTAGCCATCATTTATTGTAATAAGTCACAAAAGATTAGGGCTATAAGGAAATTTCATAACTTGATAAAAAGTAGCTCCAAAATACCTAGAGCTCATATCACACTGAAAGAGGAAAGGTAATAATTTTCCACTAAGAACAGAAATAAAACAAAATATATTCACTCTCATCTCTTCTATTCAACATTTTTATAGTGCAATAAGGGGAGAGGGGAAATAAAATTAGATTTAAACAGATTGGGACTGATTTAATGATTATATAGAGAGAAAATCTAAAGGAATATGTGAGAAAGTTATCAGAATTAATAGGGAATTTAACGAGATGCAAAGTATACAGTCAATAAAAAACAATTATATTTCTATGTGAAAGCAGTGAAACAAAACTAGAAATTAAATCTAAAATTTATTTATCTTACAATATCATCCAAACATAGGATATTCAGAATAAATTTTAAAATTTTCGGTAGACATGTACAGTGAAAACTACAAAATACAACTTAGAGAAATTAAAGAAAGTTTAAATCAATGAAGAAATACACCATGTTCAAGGATCAAGGAATGAAAATTGTCAAGATGCCAATTATATCAAAATTTATCTTTAGAATCAATATAGTCTCGATCAGGCACATTACTTCTTTCCATTCTTCTTCATTACCATTGATTTGCTTTCAGTATTACATGAGAAAACGAAAATTACTGAAGAGTGTTTCTGAGTCTATGGAGTTGGGGGGCCAGGGGAAGGAAGCAATAGAATGAAAAAAATAATAGTGATTTATTCCCAAGAATCATCAATGTTTAGAACATGAGCAGAAGAGGAGAAAATAGTGAAACTAAGGATAAATTATCATAGAAACTATAGAACAATTAATATGGAGTGTTTCAAGAAGGAAAGCAAGGAAAATTGTCATTTGTTGCAAAGAATTCAAACAATGCAGAAGAAAGGGAAAAAGAGATCATGGAATATAAGGGAGTTTTTGTGTAACCAATATGTCAAAAGCATGTGCCTGTTTATGTGTCCTGTCCTTTGAGAATCATCTCTCATCCACCTATTCATAGGGGTGACTACTTTTAGTCATTTTTGTACTTTTGCCTTGTTAGCATAATTTGATGTTTGATTGGCATTGTGCCAATAAAGTTTTCTCTCTAGATAAGTTGGAGTTGCAATTCATTGATTTCAATTACTCTGTGTTAGATTTTTTAGATGATTTTAAATTGTTGAACTAAAAGCTGACCCTGTCATTGTACATGTCAGAAAACAAATGTTCAGTATCAAAATGTCTCAAACAAGATTTCTAAAACAGATCATAACCTTGAATTTTCTACTTCGATGAATATCATTCTACACACAATAGATTCATTTAGCCTCATGTATTCAGCTTTATTTAAAATATATACTCTGTTAAGCACAAAATATGGTTTAAATTTAGCTTTATTAATTATGTTGTTCGACCCTCAGTTTTTCCTTTATATTTTCTATATTTGATAATATTTTAATGAGAGAGGTTTACTAATGACTCTTCCAGTAATTGTGTGGTTGTCAATTTACCTTAGATTTTCAATGGTTTTTACCATAAATATTTGCTCCTCTATTATTTGCTACATAGTATTACTGGATTGTGTTTATCATTAATTATAACGCATTTAATGAAACTTGAAAGGTGCATACCACACACAGATAAAAGTGAGCGATTATTAAGTTTTACTTATAAAAAAAAATTACCATATAGGGTCCATTTTATTTAAAAGCTTTTTTCAAAGGAACACTATAAACTTGTCATTGTGCCTGGCTTTGGAGATAGTCTGTACTCAAGAAGTTTACATTTTAGTGAGAATCAATTTTACAGCTTTAGTATAGAATGTAATATTTTTTATCAGTATAAAATTACTTCTTTTTTTAGTCTCTTAAATCCTATTTTGTCTATCACTAATGAAACTCCTGTTTGTATTTACTCTTGCTTATCTAATAAATTTTTGTTCATTCTTTCAAAACTTTCAGTGAAACTCTGCTTTAGATTTTTCTATTATGGGCAGCAGGTAATTGAATTTATTTTTGTTTTTGCTTTTTGACATAATCTGAGAGCATTTTTGTTTCAATAGGGGACCTTGTCCTATGAACATTTATAGCAATAACTAATGTCTTGATTATATTTGTTTTTTTGTTTTATATTTTTGGTTTATTAAGTTACGTCTTATTTCGTTTATTTTCTGTTTATTATTATATGCACAAAGCTGTTTTTCCACTTCAGAAAATGATTGGAAAACATTTTTTTTTAGATTTCAGTGCTATTTGTCTCTAAGTTTTCCAAAACTTACATGAGTCTACTTCTTCTTAATACAAATATTAAAGAAATACACAGAAAATGTTAATATTCTTTCCCTCACACACACAAAAATCTTTGATCTTTTTTTATCTCCCACTCATTTCTATTTTCTTGTTAATTCAATCTCGAAATGTCAACCCAAATAGTTATTCTATTTTTAAGAAAGTATAAGTATTCCCCTTTTGTTTCATCCAGTCCAGTGGGAACTAATTTAGATTTGTCATTTCATGTTAATCTTTCAGTGATCATGAGTGGTACTTACATATTATGAACTACACATTCTTGAATTCTTCTTTTCTATTTATCTCTAGGGCAATTGTAAAGTAGAAGTAAATCTTTGAGACATTCAATCTACTATTCTTACCCCAGCACTCAGAAAGCCATTCTGTTTCTAAGAAAATCTTTTTTCTTTCATTTATACGTAAACATTAACTTGCTTGGGTGTTGACATTTTGTTTCAAAACTGTTTACTCTCAAAATTTTCTGGCCAGTTATTGTTCCATTGTTTTCTGAACTTTTGTGTTGTAGAAGACGATTACTATGAAATTTGTTTTAAGTGGCCATGGTTGTTACTATTCTTATTGTACTGCTTGAAAGCCAATAGGATTTTTTATTTTCCTTGAGATTGAAGATGCCACAAATATTTCTCTAGGTAAGAGCTTTGCCTAAAACATAGCAGTCTTTTCAGATCTCAGATTTTATTTTTACTTCATTAAAGTTGTCTTCCTTCGTATTTCATTCATTCTGTTTTTTAATTGTTGCTGTTTCATTCACCTTGGTTTTTGAGTCAGGATTTTATTCTTTTACAAGCTTTTAGAAAATATTTATATTTATTATCTTTTCTATCATTATTTTAACTTTTACCTAATCCTCTGTATTCTGGAGTAGCTTATAAAGTATATCATCTGACTCACTCAATTTTCTGTCAATAGCTATATTCCTGTAGTTCTCAATTCTTTTCTTATATTTTTAGGATTCCTTACTGTTTTGTCCCATTGTAATTTATCTCTCTTCATCCCTGCTGACCTCATGGCTCACTCTTTTCTTCCATTGCTCTGCACCAAGCATCATACTAAGAGCTGAACTTGTAAAGATGAGCACGGCATAGCTCCTGACCTCAAGGAGTTTGCATTCCAAAGAATGAGAAAATTGCATAACAGATAACAGGAAAACATTCTTATAATGAAGTAAGAGAAACGTGTAGAGAACATTATGAGTCCACCAAAACTAGATCCAGAGAAATCAGGGTATACTCCTCAGAGACAAGTTGTAAAGGATGAATAGGGTTTCACAGGATGAAGTGGGAAGAGGAAGGCCCTCTAGAAAGAAGGAATTTTGGACAAGTGTTAACAGTATTTGTGTGAGCCACTACCGATTCAGTATTAGTGAGCCTCAAGTGCCTTGTCAGAGGTCATAAGAAATAAGATTGGAGATTCATGCAGGTGTTTGTTCATGGAGAAACCTGTAGCAAGCAGATTGTATTTACCTTGTGAGTGGTAGGGAACTATGTTAGGGACTCAGGCAGGAGAATGATTTGAGATAAATAAAACTGGAAGCAGAGATAAACTGGAAAAAAAAATAGATGTCTCCTTATAGTTCCCTGCTCTTGAATTTTGGATAATTTTATAAATATAAAGGGATCTTTTATTTTTATTATATCTGATTTCTTATTTGATTTTTACAAACACTATACTGACTTTGAGAGTAATGTTCCCTTCTCTTCATGTTGCAGATTTTAATAGATTTCACATTCATTTGACATACTTTTACTCATTCAAATGTTTTTTTTAAGTCTGACTTGGCCAACAAAAGAATATTCAAATTGTCCTTATCACCCCTAATTTCATTTCTAACTCTAACATCATTCATGTACTATCTGGGAACATTGTTCTCCCAAATTTAAAGCCAAAGTGAATAGATGTATTACTGCTTCTAGCCTTATTTCCAATAACTAGCTAAAGATTGTTCTAGAATGACTCTACTCAACTATTGATTCTGTCCAACTCTAAGGTTCTGTAAAGATAATAGATGCAGAATGAAAGTAGTGGTCTCCAAACTGTTTTGATCACAATTTCCTGTCAGGAAAAAAACCACACACACAATTTATGTGAGAAGCAATACATCAGTGAGCTACTCTCCCACTTAAGAAGAGCTCCTGGTCAGTAATGGAGTGACTACATATTTTCTAGTTTAACATTCCCTTTAACCCAAGCTAGAAGCCAGATAAATAGAATCTTCTATTACCTTTCTTCTTATTTCCCCAAAGCATGTACAGGAAAGAATTATGTTTATCATTCTGGTCCATCAGTTTTTCTTGCATACATTGACAACTATTTTGGGGTTTCATCGCCATGATTTATTTTCATCACTTTTGTGTGTCAGGAGACAGAATAAAATTTTCATGGGCAGTTTCATTTGAACATGATATTTATCATATTACATATGATTGACCAACAATTCACCAGAGAATATCTGAAAAGTCAGTCTTCTAAAGCCAAAATCCAATCATGTTACTCTCCTTGTTAAAATCCTTCAGTAATTCCCAATCACCTACAGAATATGATTCAAACTCCACAGTGCAGAGGACATGGTGACTCATAATCTAGCTTCTGCCTTCTATCTCAGCATCACCTCTGGCCACTGCTTCACAAGTACCTCGACCTCTTATACTTAGGAACTGCTTTATCCTCCAAATACAACTTGCCGTTTGTTCAATGTTATGATATCTTAGCATGCCCTGTTTCTTTTATGAGAAATGAAGATTATCTGCTACTTTCCTTTCCTGTCTGTTTAGCCAACAAGTAATTTTTCCAGACAGCTAATATATAAATCACCATAAAAAATGGCACTTAGCCTACTGTATATGATTATGTATGTGTGTATATAGTATGTATACACAGATATGAATATATACATTCATACATATGTACAATTATGATTATATTATATAAAATATAATGGAGCTTCAAAGAAATGAAAATATTTTCAAGCAGTTCTCTCTCTCTCTCTCTCTCTCTCTCTCTCTCTCTCTCTCATCTCATAATGTGGTACTATGTTATGTATTTATTTTCCATCCATCTACTTCGTTCTTCTGTTTTGAAGACTGGATTCCTTACTTACTTTCTACATCATGTATTACCCCAATTTGTATCCCAAATATAAATTTATCAACCTAGAAGAGCCTGATTTGGGTTCACCCATGACCCAATAAACTGAAGCAGAATTAGAGAATCTAAATTGAATAAAAATGCCACTTATCAGGCATTGGTCCATGTATCTTCTCAAAGGAGATGTATAAAGGGAGTCAGGGAAGTGAGATCTTGGTGCAGGCAAGGAAGTTAAACACCTGTATTTACTGGCTGTCTTTTCCATTGGACTGTGAATTACTTTAGAGTTTTTGTCTTCTTCATCTTCATATTGTCAGTGACTAGCACATATCTGAAACATAGTTTGTGTTTGATGAGTTGATAAAGGAACAAAAGATAGAATGCTAAACTAAAAGGGAATAGTAGTCCAGAAAAAATATTTTTAATGTGGGGAAGTCGGATATATTTGTAGTCTGAAAGGTAGTGTAGTAGAAGTGTAGGTATACAATATAAGCCTGCCAAAAGTGTATAATTAGTAGAAGCAGGCATCGAAAAGCTGGAAGAGGACAAGACCTGGATTACAGATTAGAGATTAATTACCAATTTTATATCCCAACAGAGTGAGAAAAAAATCACTCATTTTATTGATTTACAGCCCACAATTATAATTTCATTCATCATCTCACTCCACAAAATACATTTAATAATTATTAGTTGGTAATAGCAATTCTAATGATATGGAAAATACAGATTTCTTATTGTTTAATGTTAAACATAGTCTTTTACTTCATTCAGGATAAGCCCTGCAGTATTCAAATTAAGGACTCATATTATAATGTAATAACATATCACATAAATGATATACATATATTCAATAATAGCAATCATACACATATATGTATGTAAACAAGTTCAATTGAAAACAAGTACCCAATTTTAATATTTTCTAGATAACACCATTTTGTGATCATTTTTTAACCAATGAGTAGCCAGCTTCTTAAGAAAAGAGGTTCTAGTAATTTAAGTAAGTCATAGGTAGAGGAGGAAAAAAAATATCTAGAGTCATACTTTTCTTCTGCTAATTCAGTAACTTGATGGCGAGGATATGAAATAGTTCTTTCTGAAAATTACTATTTTGTTAATATTTATAAATAATGTTACATATTTAATTAAATATGTAACTTCTCTAGTATATTAGCTTGCAATTATATGCTGCTTACAAAATGTTAGGCACAACTTTAAGAGATTTACATTTCACTTTCCAAATAATCCTAGAAAACTGACATCATTATTATTCTCACTTTATATATGAGGTAACCAAGGCACAGAGAACTAAATAACTGACTTCAGCTCACACTACTGGGCCACGTTGACAGGCACTTGACTTCAGTATAATAAATACTGCTCATACAAGGTTTATAGGAGTCCTCATGAATTAGTTTATGATTAATGGTTAAAGTAAAATTACACATCGTATTTATGAATATTTTAAATTATAAAAATCAAATAGAATTTCTGATTCATAGTTAATTATCGAATTTTTGTCATCTTATTTCTGTGAGGAAAGACCTGACAATCTGTATATCTTCAGTAATTATAAAAGGCCCATTCACACTGCTTTAATATAAGTGAAAATTTAGAATTACTGAGTGATTTGATTAATATTGTGGTTAGAGAACAGTTCTTGTTAAAAGACTACATTAGACCAATTTTATAACTATTAAATCATCTTGACTTTGAGTATAGCCAATATCTAACATAGCAACTTGTTCCTGTGTACAACGCAAGGTATAGCTACTGGCTAACAGCAGCAAATGATCATGGGTATGAAAGGATTCCCAACAGTGTCTTCCTGAGATCCACTTCCCTACTCAACTACCACAAGGCACATTGCTCCAACTGGGTCCTCCCTGATCTCTTCACCACAAATACACATCTATATTCCTGGAAGGCAAATCTGATGTTCCACCCAAGGCCCAATACACTGTTTCTTCCTCTGTTTCTTTAGCCTTTGATAAATACATACTGCAGATTAGGGTAGACAAATTAAAGATCAAATATGACATACATTTGCCAAATGGAGTCAGCTTTGTATTAGAGTGAAGTTTCCCTGAGAATTTTTATTGAGGAAACATTTTAAATACCTGTTTAGCATGAGTAACTCAATAGACAAGTAGAGGCGGACCATCAGCAACACTGTTATTACACTTAACTGCTAATAATTTACATGCATAAAAAAATAATTTTAAGTAAATAGTATAATTATTTTAAGTAATGCTGAATGTGATTTATTTTTATAAATTAGAATTGTTTATCTTTAAGTCCTCTAAAATTATATCATGAAATTAGGGCAACCGAAAGGACAACGAAAATAAAAATAAGTATCACTAAGCCCTCAATGCACTTTTCTCATGTCGAAGGCCCGTCTAATGCACAGAGAGCTAGTACAGACACTCTTAAGTTACCATATATGATATAATATAAAACATAGTATATGAATAATATAATTTTAAGCTATGAAAGTAATTCTTCTATTGCACATAATGTGCTTATGCTTTAATATAGTCTCTATTGTGAAATGTACTTGCTTCCAAAATGAAAAGTCAGAATTTCCTGGTTCTACTTCTGCCACCGTATTGTTCCATAGCCCTTCTAAATTAACATCAGTAGCATTCCACAAAAGATCACACTCAGTCAGTCTCATATTCCTTCTGCATTCAAATCATACAAAAGTTTTAAGTTAAACAGATACATATTTTGAAGTGCTCTCAGTAACTGAGTGCAGGCGGGTAGCCACAAAATTTGAATTTCATATTGTGACAATGTAAGACATAATATGGAGACTTTAGTACCACCTATGAATTTACCTAATGAGGCTGCACATAAAACACTTTTAAAACAGTTATTAAAGAAAAAGGTATCAAATTATGGATACATTTAATGTACTCAAACTACTATAATATCTGAAAATATTAATTAATGTTCTGCTTATCTCTGAATGAACTTGAAGTCATGGCAATAAAAACTGATAAAATACCTAATCTAAAATCATTTTAAATATGAGAATCCAAATAATTTCTGATTCCTTCAAAAGGACCTCTACATATGAAATGCATGGTTTATTTTTATGAAGAAATGTACTAACTCACTCAATTACAATTCAGCCCTCTTTAACTCTTAAGCTAAAACTCTGTTTTCTGTTGTTTCTTTTCACTTGCTTTTATATAATTCCCAGAGTCCACACCTGTAAACTAAGGATTGTCTCTATTCTCTTTTGCAGTGTAGACTTGGCAACATTTTTGTCTGTTTTAGTTAGCAGTTAGTTCTCTTTGGGGGATTATTCAAACCATTGCTAACCCAGGGTGTTATTTTAATGTTGAAACTATTGTTTTGCTATTTTGTAATTAAAGAGATTTTTCTTGATGCAAATATTCAGCAATATTCTTTAGGGACATGTTTAAGCAAATGTTTTTACTTTGTGTGGTGTAGTAAATGAAGTGATTTTTGTATTTTTCCTATTACATTTTGTAACATTGTAGAAGTGCTTTGCTCCTAGAATGCCCTACGATGTCTATAAAAGCACAGCGGTCTGAAGAAAGCTTTAAGAATATAGAAACACAATTTAAAACAATGTGGAGTTAACTGTTGACTTTTGGGAAATAACAACAGCAGACAGACTGACCTGGCACACAGCAATCAGAAATGAGGTCATTCGCATTTAGCAAAAGCCTTGGGCATTTTAAGGGAAGAGAATAAGCCAAAAACAACCACTTCCCCAAGCCAAAAGATTCTTCGGATGTACAGTAAAAAAGGTTCCTGGCTGCATAGAGATTCTTACAGGGGACTTTACGCCCACAGTTAACAAGGTCAGTTCATCATGTCATCTTCAAATGTGGGGTCCACCAATATAATGTATTAGTGTAATTTCAATAAATTTATTTGTCCAGGCTATTCATCATTACTCTCTCCATTTTCAACTGCTGACTTTAGCATTCTTATTTTCTATAGTTATTTCTTCAAGTTATTTTCTACATATTCAGAGAACTGGAAACAAGGTTTAGTTGAGAATTGTGAATTATGTTCAGCTAGTTAGTAATTGAAATGTTTTATAAGCACACACTTTTCAGTAGGGTGTTTCTATGGACAAAAATTTACTACCTGTGCTAAATTTCAAAGCTATAAAAATGCCTGATTTTGTATTCTTCTGCTTGAGGTTGGGGTAGGGGGTTGATGTTGTATCCTCATTCAGATAAAATTACTTTTGTTCCATATGTTCTGTTTGAAGGTCTATAATTTCACTACTGTTGATGGTGGAAATGAAGTTTGGTGGAGGAAATGATGTGGAAAGTTGCATTTGATATTTTCAGACTGTCCCAGTGAGTTTGAGAGTGATCAAGATAACAGATTTTATACACAGCATCTTCCATGACATTAGAAAGCTAAATATCCTTTCCTTTTCAGAGAATAATTATCTTAGTTTGATTTATCAATAATGTTTTCACTGTAATTATAATAGAAATAATGAATGGATCTTCTGTCTACTAAGAATTATGTTCTTTGTATGTAGCTTGTTTGGTGGGCTCTACCAATAAGTCAAACAAATTTAACATATTAAGGCTTTTATGCATCATAATTTTCAGCAGAGCAACACAATAGCTCTATTTCCAGGCAATAGTTTCATATAACAAATTGACATCAAAACAAATGAAAAGTTGGAAAGTTCTTTCTGCTAATATAAAAAATATATATATTATATAATGAACCCGTTTCCATGCAGGTTTATGGTGAAATCAACACTTCATCTTGATGCATCATAGTGTTAAAATGCTGAAACAAAAAGTAGAATGAACATGGATAGTTCTGAAATTGATGGTAGAACAATGCATAAGTACAAAAACCATCGTCACTATTTGACGGGCTTCTGCTTCCTTCCTTCTTTCTTTTCTTCCCTCCTTCCTTCCTCCTTCCATTCCTTTATTCATTCATTTCTTTCCTCCTTCCTTTCTCTGAAAGAACTTATTGAAAAAAATAACGTGATCCTTTGGATGAAATAATGTCACAGGATTTCTCGATTACTTAGCCTTTTGCTTGGCCATGTGGAGTGGTCACACCTGTCACCTCATGGCTACATTCACTAATGAAAATGGACCTTTTAATTAATTGCATACAACACATAATGGCTGCAAGACTCTAACATATTTTATGCAAATGATTTTTAGAGATTATTAATTATTATTTGAGGAATATTAATTTCTCTAATCACCCAAAATTATAACTACTGGGAAATAGACCTGAATTCCTTTAAACTATGATAAAATCGCACTCAGTGACAATTAATCAAGCAAGGTAAAAGAGATCGTAGTATTAAATGATAAGTGCACTATTACTATTGCCTCTTTTGGACACATTTAATTATTACAATAAGTAATATCTCTGGTCAGATAAATGTTTTGGACCTGATTTGAAAATAGTTTATATGGAATAGTATTAAGCTGAGTACAGAGGTGTTTTTATGATCAACATACTTATGTTTATGTATGTATATATAAATATTTTTTTTTAAATACAAATTAAAAACATGCCAAAGGGAGCATCGAGTACTGTTTTGCAGTAACACTACTGAGCTATTGAGGCTCAACCAGTAGGACTGCCAGGCTATGCCAAGGAATCCACTCTCTTTGACTGCAAATGGTTTTAACTAGAAATACCCTGGGGCAAATATAAAAAGGAACATAAAACATTGACAAAGTACAAAGTTAATTTTGTTAAAATTAATATTATCTTCTATTCTACCAATTTACTATTAAATACAACACCTTAGGCAATATTATGAAGTAACTTACATTCAAATTTGTGGATTGGAAATGTCAGCATTTTGTTTTCTACCTCAGTAGAAAGTGAATATAGTTTCAGAAAGCAAATATGTATTTTTAAAATACATCCTTGGAAGATCGAAGCTGAAAATTCTACATAAAAATGTTTTAAAAAATAAAATAAAACAAAATATCGTGAACCACATTTCGTGGTGGGTTTTTTTGCATTAAATGCTAGTTTAAAAGATTAGTATCTGTGACCTATTAAGAGAAGAAACTGAGTAGAGAACAAATAAGTTTCGAAAGAAAAATAACCACGAGGATTTTGAGAATCTAAGATTGGTGAAGGACAAGATCTTTTTATGAGTAGTGAATAAATGCTTCAAGTTCTGGAAAACTGTTTATCTGAGACATCTTACTATATATAATATGAATCTAGTAGTATATGAAGTGACTATATATAAGAAGAGAAAACAAGTTACCATTCCAATTTTTCACTCATTTTTATTGCATTCATATTTGCTCACACCATTCTAAAATGTTTTTTGAAATTATTAAAAAGTCAAAGGTTTTTAACACTTTGAGAGCTCTCAGATCCCACTGAGAGTATGACTAATGTTTCAGATTCCCTTTTCAGAAAAAAAAATGTATGTATATATATATATATATATATGTGCATATACAAATTGTTGCAAACTCTTTATTGGTGCAAACTCTAGACAAACACCTGGTACTCTAAAGGCAATCTTTGAATCCTCTTGTGAGCCAAAGAGCTAGGCTGAAAATTATGGTTTTGAAGCTAGTGAAAAGCTTCAAAAGTTGGTGAAAAAGTAACATGTCCAAAAACGTCTTAATAGTATTAAGAGTCTGCTTCATGTCTAAAATGATCCACTATTAATATTGAAATGTTATAGCTTAGAAATCACCTGCTAAGCATGTTATAACTGTAAGAATTTAATATTATATCAAAATACTGGCATATCACTTTGTCAAGTTAAGTCAAATAGATGTTCAAGCAATTGTTTACACTGAAGTTTAAAACAAAACAGAGAAACAACAACCCAGGTCCTTTCAGACCCAGGAAAGTGCTGCAGGAAGCAGGGCAGCATGGGGACTCAAGTCTCGGTTCCAAACCAGGGTGCAGAAGGCTCAAGAGGAAGAAATAGATGGGGCCAAAGAATAACATTTCTTTTCTCAAAATTTTCTGTGTGAATGTTACTAGTTTGCAGTACAGCTAGTATATCACATGCATAAGAATGGTGTCTGTACAAAAACAAAATCTTTAAAATATATTCATTTAATATGATAGTGACATAACTTTCATTTATATCCTGAATAAAGAGTGTGAGCATGGCAAATTCACGGGGAAAGTAGCTTTGTTCTTCCTGTTAAGAAATTATCCAGAGACATTTCAAGTAATCAGAATATGTCCTACCAATCATACAAGGGTAGAAAAATCAGCTTAATGAAGCATCTGAGTCTAGCATGCCTCATTAATCTTTCTATTTTCATTTCCTACTAAAATAAATAAATAAATAATTCGTCCCAAATAAGACTCCTTGTATGTAGGCTTTGTGGTTCATTCACATATGTTTATTCCTAACTCTAACCGTCACATTAAGTGGTAGATGACAGAGGCAGGGCCAAGTCCCTCTAAATCAGAAGGTAACAGTATAGAAGGATAGACTAATCTGCAAAGAAATAATTATACCTTAAAGCGCTGAGACGATAGGATAGAGAGTTAGCTAAAGGGAAGTAAGCTGTGAGATGGAACTCTAGGACAACTAGGATTTCTAGACTTTGAGGTTATGAGCCTGTAAGCGGAGGGTGGGACACACAAGGAAGAGGAGAAATATAGAAAACATTAAACCCAGGAAGTGTTTAAATAATTAGGAAGTCGTAATTGATAGGTGAGAACAAAGCAAAGAGAATAGGAAACCCCAGATGGCCCTGATAATTCATTCTCTTTATTATTCAGGGTAAAATTAGAGAAATCATGAGATTCATCATATAGATGGCTTGCTATATATTACTAAACCAATGATAATCTTGGAAGTAAGAATAAATGGTTTTTCCTCTGAGACAGAAAAATGTAGAAAAGGGCAGAAAATATGAGGACATTTTAAGACATAGCGGAGGAAGTTAACATTACTCAGTTATTTCATTAAAATAGAAGAGAAAGTCATGAATGAGAGGGAAGTTGGGCCCTGATAAGAATAAAATAGTTTAGAACAGCTAATGTTCAGAATTCAAAAGCTAAAAAGAAGTAGAGAGATCTCTGGAGCAGCAATAAGGACCCAGTTAGTCTTTAATATGAATTTGAATTGAATTCAATCAGTTTGATCGCATAATTTACCACAGTAACAGGTGTCAAAATTAAAGAGGAAACAGTGAAATCAAAACAGTGGAAAATATAATTTTTGAGAAGAGAATTTTCCTGAAGAAATAGCTTGATAAACTACTTCAAATTCAAGGTTAACAAAATCTATCCAATTCACCAAACAAGGACATGATCTTGTGACAAAGGATGATTTCTCAACTGAATGGCACTTTTGTCGCTGAGCACTGACGTGAGTTTTGGTCAGCAAATTTGAAGGCAGAACATGAGGAGAGCAGAAGGATTTTTCATAATATAGAAGAGCGCTGGGTGAAAAATGGCTAAATATCTAGAGAGGAATAGACCTGGATGTGTTGAGAAATCCCACTTAAAAGTATCTTTATAGAGCGCGGGGAAAGTTCCAAGGAATGAAGTTATGGACATAGTATGACCCTAGTTTTTTAAGCTTCGTTGAGAAGTACAGCCCTTTTACAAACGTATTGGGAAGACAGTGAAGAGGTTAGTGAGAGTCTATAAGTGAGGGTTTCCCTATATTGCAGACTAGGTGGGGTTTGAGGATAAATCAGGCAGTTATATTTGGGTCTCTGCAAATTTGGGGGGTTTGCCAGATAGCTGAAACAAAGAGTGACGTTTAGCATACTGGAAAGAAAACGGCTGGGATGATGAGCCTTAGTACCTTAAGTATATATGGAAGAAAGTAAAAACAGAAGGGGACATCGAATTGTAAAATATGGAGGAAACAATAGATTGACTTTTTAAATGAGATCAAAAAAAGGCATGTATTTAAAATAGTAGAGTAAATGAACTGAAAGGAGGTTCTTGGACTTTAAAAAAAAATTTTTTTTCATCTTTATTGAGGTAAAATTGACATACAAATGTTAAGATACCTAAAGTGTGCATCATGGTGATTTGATATACATATGTATTGTGGAAGGATTTCACCCATCTAGTTAATTAACACATCCATCGCTTCACATAGTTACTTTTCTTTCTTTTGGTTGGGAGGGGATGGCAGCATTAAAGTTCTACTGTCTTAGCAAATATCAATTCTATGATACTTTGTTATTAAATATAGTTACATGTTTTCCATTAGTTCCTTAGACCTTATTCTTATAGCCAATTTTGTATCCTTGTACCAACCTCTCCATATTTCTCCTCCTCCCTAAACCTGGCAAACTCTTTTTACTCCCTGTTTCTATGATTTTGACATTTTTCTTTTTCTGTTTTTTTTTCAATTCCACATGTAAATGATGGCATAGAATATTTGTCTTATTTCATTTAACATAATGCCCTTAAGGTCCATCCATGTTGTAGCAAATGGCAGGTTTCCTTTTCTCCTGGCTGAATAATATTTTATTGTATATAAACCACTTTGTTTTTATCCATTCAAGTGTTGATGAAAGTTTAGTTTGTTTTCATATCTTGGCTATCATGAATAATTAATGCTGCATTAAACATAGAAATACATATATCTTTTTAATATCCTGTTTCCATTTCCTTTGGGTATATACCAAGAAGTGAAATTGCTGAATCATAGATCTAATTTTTTGTATTAAGTTTATTGGGGTAATATTGGTTAATACAATTATATAATTTTCAAGTATGCATAATTTGATGTCTGTATATTCTATTGTGTTTACCACTCAAAGTCCAGTTTCCTTCAGCTACCAGATATTTGATTTCTTTTATCCACTTCATCTTTCCCTTACCACCCCCCCCATATTTGGCCCTTTTTAACCATCTACCTACCCTCTCTTCCCCTACTCCCTACCTTCTGGTAATCACTAGTCTATAGTCCATGTCTATGAGTCTGTTTGTCCTGTTCATTTGTTGCTTTTTATATTCCACCTATAAGTGATATCATGTGATTTTCTACTTTTTCAGTATGACTTATTTTGCTTAGCATGATTACCTCGAGGTCATTCCATGCTGTCACAAATAACAGTATTTCATCTCTTCTTGTGTCTGAGTAATGTACCATTGTATATATATATATATATATATACCACAGCTTCTTTAGCCAATCATCTATCTTAGGACACTTCAGTTCCTTCCATGTCCTGGCCACTGTGAATAATGCTGCTATGAACATCAGTGTGCAAATATCTTTTCAGATATGGGTTTTCAAGTCTTTGGGGTAAATACCCAGCAGTGGGATTACAGAACCATATGGTAGGTCAATTCTTAGTTTTTAAGGAAATTTCCATAGTGGTTGTACCAGTTTTCAGTCTCCATCAGCAGTGTATGAGGGTTCCTTTTTCTCTGCATCCTCCCCAATATTTGTTATTACTTGTCCTGTTGATTATAGCTATTTTAACCCATGTGAGATGATATCTCTTTGTGGTTTTGATTTGCATTTCCCTAATAACTAGTAATGTTGAGCATCTTTTCATATGGTTGTTGTCCGTTTGTATGTCCTCTAGAGGTAAGTGTCTGTTCAGGTCCTCTGCCCATTTTTTGATCAGATCATTTGTTTTTTGTTGTTATTGAGTCATATGAGTTCTTTGTATATTTTAAATATTAGACCCTTATTGGAGGCATTGCTTGCAAACATGTTTTCCCATTGAGATAGTTGACTCTTTACCTCGTCGATGGTTTCATTTGCAGAGTAGAAGCTTTTTAGTTTGATGTAGTCCCATTCATTTATTTTTGCTTTTACTCCCCCAGCCTTTGAGGTCAAATTCATAAAATTCTCTTTAAGACCAAAGTTCTTGAGTTTAGTTCCTATGTTTTCTTCTATACATTTTATTGGTTCAGTTCTTATATTCAGGTCCTTAATCCGTTTTGAGTTAACTTTGGTACGTGGTGATAGACAACAGTCTAATATCATTCTTTTGCAGGTGGCTTTCCAATTTTCCCAGCACTGTTTATTGAAGAACCTATCCTTTCTCCAATGTAAGTTTTTGGGTTTTTTTTCTAATTTTTTAAATTTGTTTATGTGATGTATCACATTATTGGATTTGCATATGTTGAACCATTCCTGTACCTCTGGGATGAAGCCCACTGGATTGTGGTTGGTGTATAATCTTTTTAATATTTGCTATATTCAATTTGCTATTACCTTATTCAGGATTTTTGCATCTGTGTTCATGAGAGATATTGGTCTGTAGTTTTCTTTGATGTCAGTCGTAATTTCCCCTCTTTCATCCCTGATTTTGTTTATTTTCAGCCTTTCTCTTTTTTCTTTAGTGAATCTAGCCAGGGGTTTGTCAATTTTATTAATCTCAAAGAACCAGCTTTTTGTTGTATTTATTTTTTCTATTGTTTTCTGTTTGCTTGTTTTCAATTTCATTTATTTCTCTAATTTTGATTATTTCTTTCCTTCTGCTGACTTTAGGCCTCATTTGTTCTTCCTTTTCTAGTTTTTTAGGATGAAGAGTTACGTTATTTGTGCTCGTTCTTCTTTTTGGAGATAGGCCTTTAACAATATGAACTTTCCCTTATAACTGCTTGCCGTGTCCCGAAAGTTTTGATATGTTGTACTTTCGTTATCATTTGTTTCTATCATTTGTATCTCTCTTTTTATTTCTTCCCTGACCCAGTCATTCTTCAGTAGCATGTTGTTTAATCTCCATGTATTTGCAGTTCTTCCTGATTTCTTTCTGCAATTGATCTCTAGTTTCAAAGCATTATAATGAGAGAATATGGTTGGTATGATTTCAACCCTCTTATATTTATTGAGGCTATCTCTGTGTCCCAGTATGTGGTCAATCCTTGAGAATGTTCTATGTGCACGAGAAGAATATATAAGCAGCTGTTTGGGGACAGAAGGCTCTGTAAATGTCAATTATGTCCAGTTGTTCTAATCTGTCATTTAAGGATGTTATTTCCTTATTGATTTTCTGTTTGAATGATCTGCCTATATTTTACAATGGAGCATGTAGGTACCCTATTATGATAGTGTTTTGGTCTGTTTCTCCCTTTAGTTCTATAAGTAATTGCTTTACATATTTCGAGGCTCCCTGATTGGAAGCATAGATACTAATAAGTGTTATGTCTTCTTGGTGAATGATGCCCTTTATCATTATAGTACCTTCCTATACCTTTTTTATTTTGAAGTTTATTTCATCTGATATTAGTACTACTATTCTCACTTTTCTCTGAATGCCATTTGCTTGAAATATCATTTTCTACCCTTTCACTTGGAGTCTATATTTATCTTTGGAGCTGAGATGTGTCTCCTGGAGGAAGCATATGATTGGTTTTTGCTTTTTGATCCATTCTGCAACTCTGTGCCTTTTTATTGGTGAGTTCGCCCCATTTACATTTAGGGTAAATATTGAAATATGAGGTCTTCTTATAGCCATTTTATCTTTTGCTTTCTGGTAGCTTGGTGTTTCCATTGCTTCCTTGTCCTTGTGTTTGTTTTCTTTATTTTGGTTGGCTTTTGTGGGTTTTGTCTCTGGTTCTTCTTGTTTTATGTTATATATTTCAGTTATGAATCTTTGATGTATGGTTACTATTATGAATATGTAAAGGGTAGTTATACACACACACACACACACACACACACACACACACACACACACATACATATACACTTTTTAAGTGGTTCCCCTGGGGATTAAAATTAATTTCTTCATGTATAACCATCTAATCTTCTGAAACTTAATTTTAATAGTAAAAAAAAAATCCTTTGCTCCTGTATACCTTCATTCCATTCATACACATTTGTGCTCTTATTGACATTTTAACTGCACCTTTCTTATTGTATGCCAATCAACACAACTTTATAATTATTTTATGAAATTATTTTTTAAATTGGGATAATAAAATTTGCTAACAAAAAGTACACACACTGACTCTCATATTTCCCTGTGTAACCACCCCTGCCAGTGCTCTTTATTACTTCATGCAGTTTTGACGTACAGCCTAATGTCCTTTCATTCTGGCTTGATGAACTCTCTAGTATTTCATGTAGGTTGGGTTTGCAAACACACTTTCTCTGAGACTTTTGTTTATTTTTAAATGCCTTAATTTCATCTTCACTTTTGAAGGATAATTTTACTCAACATAGAATTCTTGGTTGTAAATCTGTTTTTCTTTTTAAGGTCTTGAATTTGTCATTTCATTGGCTATGGCCTCTGTGGTTTCAATGACAGCTATTATTATTGAGTATCCCTTGTATGTGACAAATCACTCTCTTCCTACTTTATAGATTGTTTTCGGCTTTTTTCTCTTTCTTTTTTTAAATTATTTTTAGTTTCAAGTATACAGTCCATTGGTTAGACATCTATATAGTTTGTAAAACAATCCCTCCAATTGCTCCCTCCCTCCCCTGACCCTCTATCTAGCCAATGTTTTAATGCTAACTGCATTCCCTCTGACATGCTCCCCATCTCCGACCATCCACGAGCTACTAATTTGTACTTCCTTAGCCCTTCACCCCATTTTACCAGCCCTGCAAGCACCCGACCCTCTGTCTAACACCAAATTTTCCACTATATTTGAGTCTATTTTTGATTAGTTTGTTCTTTTTATTCCTTAGATTCTGCATATAAATGAAATTATAGTGTTTATCTTTCTCTGTCTGACTCAAATACCTTCTAGACCCATCAAAGCATTATCTTTTTCTATCCCCTCCCTTTTCATATGTAGAGGTCTTGTTTTCTTATCCTTTCAGCCAATCTATCTTTTGGTTGGAGCACTTAATTCTTTTCCACTTAAGACTCTTATTGATAAGTATGTAGTTGTTACTATTCTTTATTCCTGTTTTTGATACATGTTTTTATTTCTTAAAGAAGTCCCTCCAACATTTCCTGTAATACCAGCTTGGTAGTGATAAATTCCTTTAGTTTATTTTCATCTGGGAAGCTCTTTATCTGTCCTTCAACTCTAAATGATAGGTTTGCTGGATAGATCATTCTTGGTTGCATATCTCGGGTCTTCATCCTGTCTTTAGTATTCTTTCCTGTCTTTAACTTTTGGCATTTTAATTATGACGTATCTTGGTATGGGCCGCTATGATTTTGGGGAATTTACCAGGTTAGGAAAGTTTTCCATCATTATTTCTTCAAATAGCTGTTCAACATCTTAATTTTCTTCATTTATGCTAATCAGACAAATATTTGGAGACTTAAAATGTCCCATATCATTCTTAAACTATTTTTATAGTCTTGGCATCTTTTTTTTTTTTTTTTTTGCCATGCTGATTGAGTGTCCTGATCAGCTTTTCTGTCCTCTAGAGAGGGCATTTGATCCTCTTCTTTATTCACTTTGTTTATTTTTTTTGTCTATTCCATTTACTATACTTCTCATTTCAGAAAGGTCCCCTTTATAATTTCCATTTCCATTTTTATGTTTTTTATCTCTTTGTTGAAGTTGTCACTGAATTCATCTACACTTCCAAAAAGTTTATTGAGCATCTTTATAACCAATGTTTTGAACTCTGCATCTGTTAGATTACTTGACTCCATTATTTCTGGATCTCTGTTCTGTTCTCTCATATGGTTTCTGATTCTTTGTCTTCCCATTTTGGCTGCCTTTTAGTGTCTGTTTCTATGTACTAAATAAAGCTCTTAAATCTCCCAGTCTTATTAGTGTGGGTGTGTGAAGTAGGTGTCCAGTGACACAATCCTGAGAGGGGTTTAGCTGCAAGCCGAATTTAGCCCAAGCCTCTACCCTTCCAGGGTCACTTGTTAAGATTCAGCAAGCAATCCGCAGATGCTGTGCCTATAGTTGCTCAAAAGACTACACCAGAAATGGAGGCTGCCTCCTAGTATGTCTCAGCAAGGAGCACCTGACTCACCGAAGATACACCTGGATGTGGCTTGGGTGGGGTTGCGAGTTGGAGGAGGAAGAGTTTCAGAAAATCCTCTGGGCAGAGTGGCCTCTGTTATCCAGTTTGATGATGTCACGGCTATGGCTGCGCTGCATCTGGAGCACTGGTGGGGGAAGGGCTCAACAGGAAACAATGGATACTGCTGACACTTCTGTACCTCGGGAATCTTGCCTTGGCCCTCAGTCCAACAACGTCTCCCTGTAAGTCCCTGGTGCCCCCTTCGCGCAGCCAAATCGGCATGGTGTTCAGAGCGAGCAGATCCGTCACCATGAAAATCCACTCACAGATGTGGCCCCTTTAAGAGATGTCTGCCGCAGTCTCCGTCTCACTTAGCTGCTTGTGACCGGGCAGCCCCGCATCCTCACCCTGTTCTACCTTCTGCCATGGCAGGGTGATTTCTTAGTTTCCTCCTCAGTTGTAGGGCTTGTTTATCTAGATCCCAGGCGATTGTTTCTTGTTGCTGCTCCTTGTTTCTGTCACAACTTTGATTTGATGGCCAGAGGGATGAACAGAGCCTCTATCATCTATGCCATTTTTTTTTCTCTCTGTTCTTGGACTTTTTTTCAACTTTAAATTATTATTATTTTTCCTTCTTCAACCTTCCTTTACCCCAAATATTTACACATTCTACCTTCACTTGGTGGATATTTAATGTATGCAAATGACATTATGCATTAAAGGTCTTTTTCCTTTTCCAGTGGAGCTCAGAGACCTAAAAATTCCTACTCCTCATCATATTTTCATAGTATCAAGACTCCTGCAAATGTATTTGCTTATAAAATGGTTTTAATGCAAGTATTTTATTATATAAAATAATTTAAATACTTATAGTGTATTCTGTACAGGGGGCAAAGGCTTCTGTTTATAGTGAAGTATAAAAGTATGGATAGTTAACTCTGAATTCTTCAAAAGAATGCGATAATTATCTCTCTGGGTTTTATTTTTTTTTCTTTTTATTAATGACTTGTTATTTTGTCCATGATATATGAAAAACTAAAAGCAAAGGGAGACCTAAAACTCAATTGAGGACATGACTTTGGTGTGCCATAGATATTGTTTTTAAGGCACCTATGGGAACAAACATTAAACTTAGTGGCTTATTCAGTGGACCCTGGAGTATCTCATGCAAAATGTCATTTTAATTACTTATGTAGAAAAAAAGAATTCCACCATGTACTTGGACTCTTTTTCAATTTTAATTCATTTTTAGAAAGAATGAAACCTTGGGTTTAATAGAAAATTTTGCCTTAGGAACACAAAGTGCTTTGAAAACATTACTGTACTTTTTCCAATAGAGTGAGATTAAATGTCTGTTTTTATTCTCATACGCTGGATAGAAAAGTGACTTGGACAAAGTTAAGCAAATTAGTGACAGAATTCAGAATTAAACTCAGGACCCTTAAATTCTAAAACAATGCAGCATCGACAAAGATAAATACTCTAAGACAAAAAGACTGTAGTACAATATAGCACAATATTTTTGGCATTAAAATATATGTTATTGGGTATACCTTAAATAGCTCGTGCAAGTAAGAATTAAAGATGAGGACAGACTAATAATGAATTCTTAAAGTTGTGTAGGATACCCAATGAATGACTCAACCAGTTCTAATAAAATATGTAATGCTTTTTTTAGTTAGTCATTTTAATTTTTTCTCAGGAATTAAGTTTAATAATTTAGAAACTATGATGATACTATTCTCTTAGGTAAAAATATAGTATTGTTTGCTTGTTTTTAGCTTGTTATTATTTTGAGACAATTAAGAAAATTTTGCTAATTGGATAATTGCAACCTTAATAAAAACAAAAGGTTTATGTCTTTGACACTTTTTTTCAAAATAAACACACAAACAAACAATGACTCTAACCCTAGTCTGGGTTCAGCATTCTCATGGATCTTCACTGGAGGTTTTTATACTGACACAAATAAAACTTCTAAAAACAAAACTTCTCACGTTCAGCAGTGACAATTTTCTGCCTTTATTTTACTGTTATCTATCCCAATTCTTTTATTATAATTTTTGAAATATTTTTATCAAAATATTTTAGATCAACGGATATTTATTAAGGGCCTACTCTGTGGTAATTTCTGAAGAAATGAAAATGAGTGAGAAAGTAGTTTTTATAGTCACAGCCTATGGAAGGGGACAGTTATATAAATAAATAAGTATAATATCAAGTAAGATGTAATAACAGACATATTTGTGGAGTACACAGAATTAAGTAGAACTACAACTGGGGTACAGCAGAGGAAGTGCTGCCTCGCTTGTGGTTGTGTGGGTGGGCTGGTGGTGAGAAGTAGCTGACCAGGGGCAGTGCTTTGGGCCAGCAGATGTCACGTTGGTGGCATCATCACCAGTCCTTTGTAAGGCTGGAAACTGCATTTCCCAGAAACCAATTGGTCTGAATAGTGCCAGGTTAGAATTAGCCACTGAGAAGAACTTGTGGAAGATTTCGAAGGAGGAAGTTAAAAGAAACCATTAAGCTTGGTCTTTTATAGTCTCAAGTGTCTAGACCCACCCACGAACTTCCACCTCATGGTCCCCAGAATCCGCAGCTTCCTTCAGGCTGACATACTGACTATTGTTCCAACTGCTCAGCTTCAGCCTTCCAAGCCTTTGATTGCCCAGGGCCTACCATATTCAAATAAACTCTAATTCTTATATTAGATCTCATATGTAGATTCCTATTTTAAATAGTATCTTTCCCTAATAGTTGTAGTGAATCTTTTCCTAACTGAACCCAGACGGCCCAGACAGATGCAATTTTACAGAGCAGATGAAACCTGAATAATAAGATTTTGAAAGCTAAATAAGAGTTCATCAGTCAAACAAACTACAGAAGTCATTTCTGTAAACAGGAAGAGCATGCCCATTGGATGCAAATTAAATGTTCTAAACCCATGAAAGAACAAAAAAATATTCCTGTCTTACCACTCCCAGAATTGTCCTCTCTAACTACTAAGGCAGATGGTGCCTTTTCCTGCTTAGTTTTCTTCTCTATTCAAATTCCAAAAAGTGGCTCAGGCTTGGGCTCAAAGGATGAAAGGCAGATGTCAGCTTGGTGCCGTAGGATGGGGATATAAATCCAAACATGATGAACAGAGCCAAAAAGGAAGAGGGAAGCCAAGCTCTACAGGTATAAACTGAAGCCTTTGATCCAGCCATAACTGAAATTGGTTCATCTCTCAGATTTCTCAGTTGTGTGAGAAAAATGAAAAATAAAAGGTTTTTCCTATAAAACACTTTAACATGTTTATATTCCCTCAAAAACAAGGAAGGGTCCTGGTTAATAGTACTGTGTTTAAGAAATGTAAGCATTTGAGTTACTTTGGAATCATTCTTTGGTTTCTACATGATTGTGTCATTTCTACGAAGTATATGAGGATAGTTTTATAAGTGTAATTCATTTCTTAATAAATATTCATTGAATTAATAGCACTAGGCCTTGTACTTGGTACTGGCCATTCAAAAGACAAGCAAAGATTCTTGCCCTCAAGGATTTTAAACCCCACTGTGTAGATACAAATAATTGGAAAAACTTCGTAAGTAAATAAATTATGTAGCATACCATATAGATGTAATAGATTTGTCCTTCCTCAACCCTAAGTGACTGAAATGAGAAGGGCTAACCAGTTCGTGATGTCTGAGTGACAATTGGTTGACATAAGTCCCCTTTGACCCAAGGATGCCCCCAAAGTCTTACCACCTGCCTCTCCCCAGTTCCCACTTTTCTTAATTAACATATCATCTCACGTGAGGCCTTTATGACATGCTATGATAAATCTACAAAAACAAATTCTCTTTTGGGTGGCATCAGCAAGTGCTGGTTAAAGCTCAAATCCAGTTAGGCGATGATGAGTAGGAAATAGAATGCCTCCCTAATCAATGCATAAATTCCCCTTCTGTCATTCTTCCACTTCTCTGATGACCCAGTCTCCACCAGCCTAAAGCTGGTGAATCCCATGTCCTCTGGGAGTGCTCAGTGGTATGTTATTAATAACAAACCTTTATCCCTTTGCTCAGTGTTGCTTATGTCATTAGCTCAGGCATCTAGTAACTTTCTGGGTAGAGTTGTTTAGGGATTTGGACAAGCCCCTCTAGGGTTGATTGAAACTCAGATTCATTACTTCACTTATCTGCTCATATTCCAAAACCTTCTCCTTCATACCTCCTTCCACATCTTTAGTTAATAAATGTATTCATACTTCACAAAGAAAAATGGAGTAATCACAAGGTAACATTTAACAGACTTTCAATACCACATCTATTACCTACCACCATCTGCTCCTGTGTAATCTACTCTCCCACATGTTAACTTAAATGAACTTTTCGTGACCTTATCTGAAACCAATTCCACTACTTTGCCCAGGATCCCAACTCCTCTTGAGTTCTCAAGGACATTGCTGAAATGATTCTTTCTTTCTTTTACTACATTATTATTTTAAAATTCTGAGTGGCTTATACCAATGACACACACATATCCAGTTATTTCTCTCATCTAAAAAAAAAAAATCATTTTTTATTGTACCTGCAGAGAAGCCTGAGAAGGAATGTCCTGTGAAGTAGGAGAGAAACAAAGGATATGTGTTTGTTGTATTCCATGTGAGAAAGATAGTGTATTAAGGAAAACAGAGTAACTTGTCATACCAATGCTGCTAAGACAGAAAAGATGATGGTATCTTGTAGTGACAAGGATGGTTTCAACATGGAAGTCATTGGTGAGTCATAAGAGCAAATAAGATGGAGAGGTGAGGGTAAAATTTGATGAGAGCAAGTTTCAGAAAGACTGAGAGATGAGGAATGGGACCTAGAGCATTAGCTATTTCAAAGACAAAGACGTAGTGTGTTAACTAACAAAGGAAGTGGAGACATTCATTATACAACATGGTAACAGACAGAGAAGCAGTATATGTTCAGTGCAAGCATCAGAAATAGAAAAGGGACAGTCAGAATCTGTGGAAGGTCTCTTCTGATTGCTTTAATTTTTCAGTGAAATAGCAAGCTGAGGATGGGAGAGGAAAAATTGGGGTGTAAAAGTAGAATATATGAAAAGGTCTTCTTAGAAGAATAAATGCTGGACACACAGTATAAACCAAACAGCTCACTTGAGTTTTATGGTCATGAATTCAAGTGAGACTAGACTGGTCAGCATCACCGTGTGTTTTCTTCAGCCTCTTTGTGATGGAGAGTATAATTTAATCAAGGTTGTAATTTTGCTAAGCCAGTATAAACAAGAAGAATGAGGCTGGGAAAAGTTGAAATTATATGAGAAGAGCTTATAATAGTGATTGACTATGAAATCATTCTGGGTAAGAAGCAAAAACATTTAGCAGATGAGGGATGTTTGAGCAATATTAACACCATTGGCTTAAGGGGTCTTGGTGTCACTGAATGATTTTGTACTAAGATTGAGCTGTCATTATAGGAAGTGTGGTAAGAATAGGATGCATGAAATTTAAATTTTTAAAAGGATTATAATTATTTACATGGTCTAGTACCATTTGTGGAAGTAAATGCCTGAGATAGAATGAAAGGCAAGTATAGTAAATTCAAGTAACGTTATAAGATCTTTCTC
The DNA here is from genome assembly GCF_014176215.1 of Rousettus aegyptiacus. NCBI lineage: Eukaryota > Metazoa > Chordata > Mammalia > Chiroptera > Pteropodidae > Rousettus > Rousettus aegyptiacus. Next base: position 32,989,981 of record NW_023416286.1, read on the forward strand.
CTTTAATTTCTGAGTAGCTTTCTGTTATTGTAAGATTAAAGTCGTGGTTCTATAGCATATAGTACAAGGTCATCTATGGTTTAACTCTCTATCTGTTCTATTCTAATCTAAACTCCCACCACTTTTTCTTATGTACCGTAAACTTCAGAAATTCAAAACTACCTCAGTTTCTCTGAATATCACTTTTATCTTTACTGCAGCACATCTTTATGTATATAAACATTGATCCCTCTGTTTGTAATGCTTTTTTTTTTCATTCCTTGACTGACTGATAAATCCCATTGAGCTCAAAAATCTATAACTTTTCCACATATATACGTGTGTGTGTGTGCGTGTGTGTGTGTGTATACACACACACGCACACACACACACATAGTATTTATTCTCTTAGCAAAACATGAGTTCCTTAAGAGCCAATTTGCTCATGTTTGTACATTTTATGCCTAATAGAATATCTGACACATAGAATACATATAAATATGATGAATAAATGGAAAGATGTGTACTAACAGATTATCTTCTTGATAAAAGATTCATACTCCATTTCCTACCTCACTTTACACCTTCATTTAATGGATATTTTATTATAAAATCAAAGGCTACCAGGTTGATTGAAAGGCACCTTGCTACTATTAATATATGGAAGAATAATAAGTTAAGTTTCTCTTCTTCATATTCCTCCATGACCCAAATATGTTTAGATTGTCATAACCCAGAAGGCCAAACATTCCTAGCTCCTACAGAGGTTAAGGCACGTGTTTACAAATCATCCTTACAGAATATTTGGAAAAACCATATTTTATAGAAGTCTATAGATGAAACATTTTACTTTGTTATAATAGGAAGGGTCATATTGAATAATGATGTAGATTTTTCAAAGAGAAAAATAGTATTATTACCTAAATATCATAACTTAATAAACAAGTCCCTGGGAATACAGGAAGATATCTAATAACTCCTAAACTCAGCAACTAATGCACATTTTGATTTAGTGCAAAGAAACTGCAGCTTGTAAGAATTGCCACTCTATACAGTATCCTTAAAGGAAAAATAACTAAAAGAATCTGATATAAGAAATGTGAATCAGAGTAACATGCTGCATAATGTAACAGAAGTCTCCGATAGCCACCAGAGCTGTGCCCAAAGCGGAAAATTGTAGCAGAATAGTTATTGTGTGGTTCAGCGCCTTTCTCTTACTAAAAAAGATAGATGAGGTAGTTGGTACACATCTTATCTGCTGTATCGTCCTTCTGACAATTTGCTACAGTGACTCTATTTGGCCAGAACACTTAAAAACTGCCCATATAATCTCAGGCTTTTTAAAGAATACAGCAACTGTTTCTTCTCTGTCTACAAATTATGGGTGCAATATTATTTCACATGTGGTCTTTGCAGGACATGGGAACCAGAAAAGGCCTACAACATGCCCTTGTATTAAACAATTAGTCCCAGAGGTGGCTGCTCCAAACAAAATGGTAAAATCTCACTGACCTATTCTGCGAGGACCACTGGAATCCCTCTACCAAGCAATAAACTTCTTCCTTTCAATTCTCTCCCCTCCTCCAGAAGAAGAAACCCTGAGTGAACCCTTGAAAAATCTCCCAATACAAACCTTATAGAAATTCATTAAAATAATGATGATTGTGTAGGCGATGTGTGCATTGAGATATCTGTAAGTAAAGAGAGAACGAATATAGAAGAGTATAAAGAAAATTTCCAGAGACAAACACGTGGTTATGCTCAAGAACTGAAGCTGTGACTGATTGAAGGCTCTGCCAATCTCAGTTACCTGGGCTTGAGCGGAAACCACATGTGAGGACAGGCAAAGGGATCCTGAGCAATTACTGCCCCAAACCCCACATATACTTTGGATGAAGATTCAATAAAGTGTAAAAAAAAAAAGAAAAAAGAAAAAAGAAAAAGTGCTCCCACTAATAAAGGAAGACCAAAAATATTTTTTGCCTGTTTTATTCTGAACTCTGTTTAGAATAATTCAAAAGCTCTTGAAAATGCACAAATTTGAGAGGCTGAATTCCAAGTATGATTCAGCAATCTCTACTTCAAGAAGTCAACATTAAGTGCTGTCTGAACTACTGAGACACTTGCAGCTCTTGAAAAGCACAGATAAAAAAGAAAAGGAAAAACTCTCTTAAAGCGCAGACCTTCTGCACAGCCCCAAAGTTTTACAGCAAACAAACTCTCACTACAGCTTTTCTCCCAACTCTTACAAAATATACCAGAAAACAACCCAACATTAGTGTCAACCAGCTGACACAACAGCTAGCAGGAAGTAATTCTCAAGAACTACAAATAATACAACTACCGGATATAGACAGTATAATGAGTTCAAATGACAAAGGCATTAAAAGAATTAATCAAAAACAAAATAAAACAAATCAAAACCAAAAGGAACCAGGATCAATAGACTTTTTAAGAAACCACAGGCACATTTAAAGAAAACAGAATCTTAAATATTGAAAAATATAGTAATTGTCAAAAATTAATTGAGTGAGTCAAGCAATTACATAGAGCTGAAAAGAACACTGGTGAAGTCGAATATTCCCCAGGGCTCAGCTCAGAGGCAGCAGACAGAAGCACCCACCTCCCAGGCTTCACCTGAAAAGGGCTTATTTTCAAATCTTAAATGCTGTAGCCTGAGGGTCAGACTTCTAATTTAACTCATATCTAGGAGCTGACTGCATCCCTCTCTGGAGATGGGGGAGACCAATGGGCACCATCTTTGCGCACTCCCTCTGACCAGCTCCAGGTCGCAGGTATCACCTTAAAAAAAGGTTCGTGCACACATCTGGCACCCCAGCTTTGGTGGCTAACAACCAGAGGAGGCACCCCTTGTTCACTTGGCTCTGGTAGTCAACGGAGATTATGTTCCTGGATCCCACAACTATAGCAAACAAAGAAACTGTTTTTAACTGGCTATTTCCCCAAAACTCTTGCATAGCAAAAGAAACCATCAACAAAATGAAAAGGCAATCTAAGGACTAAAATAAAATATTTGCAAATTCTACGTCTGATAAGGGGTTACTAACCAAAAATGTGTAAAGAACTCAAACAACTCGATAGTAAATAAATGAATTAAATTAAATTAAAAATGAACAGAGGAACTGTATAGACATTTTTTCCAAAGACAAATAGCCAATAGATATACGAAAGGGTGCTCAATATCCTTAATCATTAGGTAAGTGCAAATTAAAACCACAGTGAGATATCATCTCAAACTTGTTAGAATGGCTATTATCAAAAGGACAAGAGGTAAATGTTGGTTGGAGAAAGAGAACACTTGTGCACTATTGGTGAGAATGTAAATTGGCCCAACCACTATGGAAAACAATACAAAGAGTCCTCAAACAATTAAAAACAAAATTACCATATGATCCAGCAGTCCTATATCTGGGTATATATCCACAGAAAATAAAAATAGAATATTGAAGAGATATCTGTATTTGCATGTTCACTGCAGCATTATTCACATTTGCCAAGATATAGAAACAACCTAAGTGTCCATCAACAGATGAATATATAAAGAAAATGTTTTTTATATTTAATGGAATATTTTCCAGCTATAAGGAAATTCTGCCATTTGCAACATAAGTGGACCTTGAGTATATTATGCTAAGTGAAATAAGTCAGATAGAGAAAGACAAATACTGCATGATATTACTTATATGTTTTCTCTAAAAAAAAAAAATTTTTTTTTTTAAAGTCAAACTCACAAATAGAGATTAAAAGAATGGTTGCTGCCAGGGTATGTGGGATGGGGAAAATAGGGAGAGCTTGGTAAAAAGATACTAATTTTCATCTATAAGATAAATTCTGAGAATCTAATGTAAATCATGGTAATTATAGTTGATTAAAAAATTAAAAGAGAATGAAGAAAGGTAATATTCAATGAATAATCATGAAAAATTGCCCTTCAATAGATTCAGTACTAGAAAATACCCTAGAAAAAAGATAAAAATAAATAAAATACAGATAGATAAATATTAATCAGAAAAAAGAAAGAGATCTTAAATGCAATAATAAGTAAAGCAGATTACTTTCAAAGGAATGATATCTAGTCTAATGGAAGACTATTAAAAAGACAAAATGTAAATACAATGGGAAAATGTCATCAATGTATTGATAAAGAAAAGAGAAGTTAGATATCTGCAGATAGCTAAGAAGAAGGACTGTATTTTCAGACAAAGAGGAGGAAAAATAAGACACTGAGGATTTACGAAAGAATTTTTTGTTGTTGAAAATACTACTAATAAAGGCTATATTTTAAGTATAAGGATTTGACCCTTATAGAAATACCAGGAGCAAAAAAAAAAAAAATTATTAAAGTTGTAGATAAATCTTAAAAAGCATTAACTTATAGCATTATTAACTTGTAAAAGTTAATAATGAACAATTTTGTAACTAGGAGAAAGTGGGAATTCAAATATAACAATTGTAAGACAAGAGAAAAATTGTCGAAGTCAATGCAATTAAATTTCTTTCTTCTGAGATGGAGGAGTATAGATATACACGTAAAAATTAGATGTTAAAACAAATAGGTTGTGAATCACACCACACCCTAAAAATATTTTTAAATGAATCACAGATGAATATAAAAATGAAAACTATAAAACTTCTATAAAAAATGAAAACTTATTGCAACTTGGAAAAGGAACAAAAAGCACCAACAGAAAAAGAAAATAAAAAGATAAATTAGACTTCATTAAATTTCAAACTTCTACTTTTCAAAATATCCCTCATAAGAAAGTGAAAATCCACAGACTAGAGATGATATTTATGTATTTAAGCAAAATCTTCAACTATGAATATAAAAAGAATTAAAATAACTCAATAATAGGAAGACAACCCAATTAAAAATGAACACAAGATTTAAACACTTCATCAATAAAGACATTTGAATAACAAATCTGCATATGAAAAGACACTCACCATCTTTATTCATTCAATGAACACAAATTAAACCCACATTTGTACACCAATACACATCCACCAGATAGGCTAAAGTTAAAAAGACAGGCAATACCAAATATTAGAACAGATGAGGGGAAACTGGAAACCTTAGACATTACGTGTAGGTAGGTAAAATGCTATAACCATTGTAGATACACTCCAGCAATCTCTTGTAAATTTAAACACATACTTTGATATAACAGAACTAGTCCATTTCTTGGTGTTTTCCCAAGAGAAGTGAAAATATATGTACACGGAAAAAGATTGTATATAAATTTTCATAGCAGTTTTGCTCATAACAGCTCAAAACTAAAAACATCCTAAGTGCCCATTAACTTAAGAATGGATAAAAAATTGTGTATATTCACACAGTGGAATACTGCTTGCGGAAAAATAGCGAGATACTGATACACACAACGGCATGGATGAATCTCAAAAACATACTGAGCTAAACAAGCCAAGTACAAAAGAATGCACACTGTCTAATTTCCAATACATGAAGGTCTAGAACAGACAAAGCTAATTCATAGGGACTGAAATCATTTAGGTTGCTCTGGGGCAGTGTTAGGAGATTGACAGCAAAGTATTGTGAGAGACCATTTGCAGTAATGGCTCTGTTGTATACCTTAATTGAAGTCATAGCTTTACAGATGCATACATTTGTCAAAATTCATTCATTATACACTAAATGAAAGTATTTTTGCACATAAGTTATACTGCAACAAAGTCGATTTTAAAAATCTCAAATGATTGAGTTTCCGAGGACATCAGTTAGTGAAATGTGCTAAATTGTGTCCTTCCAAATTTGTTTGTTGAAGTCCTAACCTCAAGTACTCCAGAACATAACTATATTTAAGTGTGAAGGTAATTCATTAAAATGAGGTCCTTCAGGATGGACCCTAATCTAATATGACTGGTGTCCTTACAAGAAGACACACACACACACACACACACACACACACACACACACACACACACACACACAGCAACAGTGATAGAGACAGAGACAGGTGGCGGGGATGCACACACACACACACAGAGGAAAGGCCATGTGAGAACAGCAAAAACAACTCTCTGCGAGCCAAGGAAACCTAAGGAAAAAATAAACCTGCCAACTTCTTGATCTTGTCCTCTTGAACTGCAAGAAAACAAATTTCTGTTGTTTGAGCCACCGAGTCTATGGTATTTTTTTATGGCAGCCCTAGTAAAATAATACAATCATATTTAGAAATTAAATATAAAAACCATAAGTGCATCTCAGTAGATATATAAAAATCATAGAATAATACTCAATTTCACTACATAACTTAAAAAGAAAATTATCAGAAAAATAGGAATAGAAAGATACTATCTAAAGTGATTATGGTATGTTTTTAAAACCTTAACTATGGCACATACTGGTGAAACATTAAAAATTGTAAAAATCAGGAACATATGAGGATGCTTACTATGATTTCTTTTATTCAGTATACTACTATAGTTTCTAAACAGAAAAATAAGGATTTGAAAAAATAAAATCATAAATATTGGAAATGAAAAGAAAAACTCATTTTTTTCATATGTTATCATTGGATATATGAGAAATCTAAACATAGCTATAAACTTACAGCAAAAAAAGCAAATTCAGCAAGTTTGATGACAGGAACATTGTAAAAAAAAATTATTGACTTCCTGTAAAATAGCAACAAAAATAAAATTTTAAAAATTCAATTTTATAGTAATAAACAAAACTATAATTTATCTAGAAAAACTTGTGGCAAAGATATCCAATATCTTTATGGGATTCGAAATACAAGAAGAACTATATGAATTGAAGATTAGATATTTAGAAAGTGTCAGTTCTCCAAAAATTGATCTCTAGAGCTAAAATAATTCTTTTCAGCATTAAAAGAAGTAACTTGTATTTTTTACTGTTGTTTTTCAGAAAATTGACAAATTGATTCTAAAATGTGTATGAAAATTTCAATGTCCAAAAATGGCCAAAATTCTTAAAGAAAAATAATTTTGGAGGGAAGAGCTGGGATACCTAAAAGTCATATTATAAAATCATAATAAATAAGATTGTGGCAATTTGTCAAGGCTAGACAGAAGAGAACAGGAACTCAAAAGTGCTCAGCAATGGAGACTTGCATTTTTGGAAACCTGATATAAGATAGAGTTATCATCACAAATCATCAGGGAAAGAAAGCCTTTTTCAGTAATTTGTTCTAGAACAGTTAGTTATCCATGTGGAAAATAAACAAAATGAAATTAAATCCCTACTTCAAATCATACATAAAAATAAATTCCAAGAACTTTAAAGGTATATATTTGACAAGCATTTCTATAAAGTTTTTTGAGTAAAATATGCAAGGATATCTTAGGTATCAAGATGGGAAAAGATTTTTTATATGAGACAAAAACGCACAAAGCTTAAGATTAAGTAATTTCTTTACGACGAAATTCAACATAAACAAAATAGGAAAGAAACCACAAACTGGAAGAAATATTTATGGTCTATGTAACCAAAAAAGAGTAAGTATTTGATATACTTAAAGAATTCCTTTAAATTAATAAGAAAATTCAATATACAAATAGGCAAAGAAATTAATAATCAATTCGTAAACATGCCAAATGGCTAACAAGAATAACAAAAGTTTTTAAATTCATTAGCAATCAATCATAAAAATTCTAACAGTAATGAGACACTGTTTTATGATTAAGTTTGTCAATATTTAAAATTTGACAAGATTTTCAAAATATAAAAGTTTGATATTACTAAGTGTTTACAAAAATGTGAAACACTAAAAACTATTTCAAACTGCTGGCAGGAGTATAAATTAGTATTTATAGATATTTGAATATGGAATTCCACACCCATTTACTGAAACAATGTAAGAACAACACATATGAATGAATTTTTCCATAAAAAGTAAGGCATAGGGAGGTTTATTCATATTCCTAAGGTCACTCAGCTAGTAAGTGGTAAAATTATTATTCAAACCATAGAGTCTGACTCTAGAATTTCCACTGATATATAATATAGCAATAACATAAAACACTGCTAACAGATGTAAATATTAGGATCTACAGATAACATATTAGAACTAAGTGAATTAAAAATTTTGTTGACTGCTACATCAATAAGTAAAAATTATTTTTATTTCTATGAGCTGGCAACAAAAATTACATGATTAAATTTTAAAGTTATTTTATAAATGCACACAAAAAATCAAATACATAGGACTAAATCTGAAAACATACAGTTATTTAAAAAAGGAACAAATCCTAAATAAATGTATGTAAATACATATATAAATAATAAAGTAAAAAACTGATCATTGAAAATACGGTAAAATTAAAAATTTTATTCATCAAGATACCATTACAAAAGTATAAATCAAATCATTTAATAAGAGAAGACACTTTAAACATATATAACTAACAAATGACTTGTATCCAGAATATATAAATCATTCTTTCAAATCAATATGAAAAGATACACAACTTAATCATAAAATGGGTAAAATAATATATCCTTTCACAGAAAAGATATACCAACAATTATTAAACAAAGGAAAAGGTGCTCACCTTCTTTAATATTCTGAAATAAAACCTTCATGAGACACCACTAAATATGGATTAGAATGGCTAAAATTTTAAAAAGATTTACAACTAAGTTTTAGTGAGCATAGAAGTGGGAACTCTCCTAAGTGCTAGTGGGTATGCAAATTGGTTCACCCACTATACAAAACACTACTTATTAAAGTTGATCTATGACCCTACAATTCCACTCTTACTATATACCAAACAGGATCGCATATGTGTCCATTAAAAGACGTTTTCAAAATATTTATAGCAGCCTTATTCATAATCTCACCAAACTGAGAAACATAGATTCAACATTGAAATAAACAACTTATGGTATGTTCATATAAATGAAATCTCATACCATAATTCAATAAATGAACTATAGTTACACACTCTCAAACATAATCTTGTAACAGTAATTTTAAGCAAAAGCAGCCAGACACAAAACGATACACACTGTATGATTCTAGTTATATAAACTTGAAAACAGGCAAAAACAATTTTCTGATATGAGAAGTCAGAAATGGGAAGGGAAAAGCACCTTGTTATGGTAGAGGGTACCAGGGTTGCTGGTTTGAGGTTTAAGCTGTTTTATTTCTTGACCTGAGATGTAGCTACATTTGTTTAGCTCTGATAATTCTTTGGGTTGTACATTTACATTTTGTATACTTTTATATGTCATACTACCATAAAGATTTTATTAAAAAAATATTTAAAACAGAATGTGTTTAATATTATCTGCCTGTATGTGCATAGTTTATCTAGCCATATTATATAACTGATAATGATTACATTTGAGGACAACGTAGATAAATAACAGGGCTGTCCAATGTGCTTGAAAAATCATCCTGATATTTAGATAATTTCGCACTTTTCGTGTTAAGCTAGAAAACTGGCCTGCCCAGATTTAATGGCCATATTTTGTTGGATTTTCAACTCAGAATATTCAGTCATCTGAGAGAATTTTTGGCTGTATTTTAAACACATCCCCTTTCTCTGCTAAAAACCACGATGGTGCCTGTTGCTTGTGTGGGGGAAGTAGAATTAAAACACAAAATCTCCTCCCAATTCCAAAAAATCTTCCACAAAAATAGAAGGGAGAGAAGCCAATTTTATTATTGAATTAGTTTTAAACCAGAATGTGACGCACATCACACGTAATTCAGTGAGATTGCAAAGAAAGAAATCTCACTTTTTATGCAGCCAAGGAGCTACAGCCCATTACATACATGTTCTCAAGATCAATAATAACGAGTCCTCAAGTAAGAAGGTGACAGCTCCATATGTCACACATAGTTTATGTCACACATGGTTCACCACCTACCCATGTAATGGAAGTGACCATCTGTGTTAACTAATTGGCTTTATCTAAAGGAAAATACACTTCTAATACCTTCATGAATAGGGGTAGTTTTGCAACTTGGAGTGATGTATCCATGAAATAAGACTCCCATTTTCCCACAAACACTGGGAGCAAGGGACACTTTCTTCCTTCATAATTACATCTAAAGAAATGGTTCCCAGGTCTTTGAGAAAAGCAACCCCGGGTCATAAAGCTGGCCAGAAGCTTATTTAGCTTTTAAAAATATTTAATATATTTTAAAGAGACAGAAAGAACTTATAATTAAATGTTTTCTAAAGTAAATGCTTTAAGAACAGAGAAAGTCTCTTCTCTTACTTTCAACAGGGAAAGTTAAGCCTGTTATTTTAATTTGCATTTGCCCTCAACACTTGCCACTTAAAAACCTAATGAATGAAGAAAATTTTTACAATATAAATTTTGATACATTTTCAATTTGTACTGCATCTCAAGAATTATCATGTATACATTTCAACTTACACATTTATAAAGACATATGTAAACTAAATTAAAAAAGAGAAATGTTAAATCAGTTCAGATATATAGAGGTTAAAAACCCTGAATTTAAGCATTTTTAGTGTAGCATCTATAAGTATTCCAACTATTTTTCCCTTTCACGTGGCAATATTGAATCAAGCAAAATTCTTAGTGGCAATTTGAAGGCAAATTAATACTTGTTAATTCAACAAAGCACTGTAATGAGCTGCAAGGATGGGGGAAATGCAGATTCTGATTTGTGGCCACAACAGCACCTCTGATTTTATTATCACTCTTTTGAAACAGAATTTTAATATTTTGAAACTCAGCATCTCCATTTAAAAAAAATGCAGTAAGTCTAATTGCCAGCCTCATCAGGGTGTTACCTGGTTGATTAAACCTTATTGAAAGGTCTAGTGGGGGATTTTCAACCTGCTCAGTTGTCTAATAAACTTGTATTAAGTGATTCCCCTCACTCGCAATACAAGCAATTCAGAGACATAAGGGACCTAGTTAGGGGATAGTATTAAAAAGTGCCTGGTGAGCTTCTTAATTAAAAGAGAGAACCTATGAAACAGTCAAGATATGGATAATTCTCTTAGAAGACACTCATCCTTATTTCATTCCAAAAACTTGTAATCTATACATGAAATTTGAACATTTGTATGGCTATGCATTTTATTAATAATTATTTTCAAAAATATAAAATGCTCTGTGAAATACAGCTTTTCACTTAATCAGGGATAATCAAAACCCTGATAAAAATGAGAGTGTAGTAAGGAAGAAAAAATGATTTCTTCTTGTTTCCATCCATGATGGCATTTAAACAGCACATATATATATATATATATATATATATATATATATATTTATATGTATGTGTGTGTATGTATATGTAAACTACACACACACACACACACACACACACACATATATATATATATATATATATAGAGAGAGAGAGAGAGAGAGAGAGAGAGTGTGCTATTCTCAGCAATATATTCCAAAATCTTGAAACCCTTTACTTGGAATTTTTTTCTTATAAAATCAAATTACATCATGCCAAATTAAATATATTTAAATTTACTCTTGTTATTTCTTATGTGGAATATACCAATATAACCCATACTCCATGACCTATAAATCGTTTACATCCTAAAAATCAAGAAATCAGATTAAATCTCAATTTTTCTAAATAAATTTTTTCACTTGCTCCAACCTGATTGAACCTATTCTCTGAAATGATACTCAATGATTAGTCCAAACCTTACAATTTAGTAATCATTGCTCATAGCCTCATATTGTTCTATAATTATATTATTTTTCAGGCTAGATTCCTAGAAGCCTTTCCTTAATCATCTCTTCACAGGTGAACTATTTCAAATTGATTCAGTCCTTTAAACATCACTATGATATTCTTATTAAACCTCCTAAATCCTTTGCATTCCTTTTACGTTGGACTCTAATACCTTTCTCAGAAATGCTTCTTTCATCCATTGATTGCAATTTCACACATTTTTAGAGTAGGACCAAGCACTAGAGTCAGATTTTGAATTTCATCCTGTTTTCACTTGCATAAGTACTTCGCCATTTATTTCATATTATTTTTTGTTGATTGTTCAAGTTTTTATTTGTTTGCTTGTTTTCTTATTGCAGCTCCCCGCCCCCCCCCCCCCAGTAATGTTTGTTCTTAGTGAGCTTCACCTAATTCCTTTATAATTGCGGTTTTGATTTTCAAGGGTCATTTCACAATCATGCTATCCCTGAAATTTACCTGTCACAGAGTGGCAACAAGAAGAGTTCAGATTGGTAAACTAGATAAAAGACAAGTTACCAAGACTAAGTTACTAAGTGAATTCAAGGATAAAATAGGGGAAGCATTAGCAAAGATGTATATAACCTGCCATTGTGAAAGGTGCTTGTTGCAGAGCACTGAAATTGCCAATAGAATCATCAGTCAAATCTCAGCCCTGCCTCCTCTGGATGGAAAAATAAGGGCCCAGACATGAACAGATTGCCACACTCCTTTCAACAGTCAGTAGGATCTGACCAACCAGCATATCTATATGCCCCTAGCCTTGTTAACTTGCGGGATCAAAATATAGTCTTAACTCTCTAAATTCTGTTCCTGAATCCCATCTTTCCCATGCTACAATCTTCACCAGAGAATCAGGTTTCCCTAAGGCTCTCTTTATGAAGGTTTTCCAAGAATCTTCTCTTGGAAATGTATTTTTGCTTGTTGGTTCTGTTTTGGTTTTTGTATTTCATATGCCCTATGAGCTTGTTAAACTTCTTTATAAAATACCCAATATTGTTTTTCTTTAAAGGTCTAATTTTGTTTTAACCAAAATAAAAGTATGGGGTGGGTTAGAATTTCATTTACTAAATGTTAGATTCAGTGTCTATCATCAAGGCTACAGGGGCTACAGAATCATTCCATGTATAAAATATTACACAGCCCAGCACAGCTGAGTGATTCATAGACAAATCATTCCAGGTATTTATGCATTGGGTAGGGTGATGGTCAGAGGAATGTTCCAAACCAAATTGAGAGAATCAGAGAAAATTTCCTGGAAAAAGTGATATTTCAATTGTGCTTGCAACAATGATATGTGAATAGAGGATGTTAGATATTTCACCAAGAGAAGAAAGGGTAAATAAATGTTTACTAGTAATAAGCAGCCCTAAGAATGTTTCATATTATTGATTACTATGCTGCAAAATTTTTATGCTTCTCCCTGAATCATTTTTACCTACAATTCAATTTCAGCATGAGACTACCCCCTAAAAAAGGAAATGGTTAAACTAGTGGGGCTCTCGGGCTTATTTAGTGAGTCACACATAAATAAAGTTATTGTTGGTTATAAGACAGATAAGTAAGTTTGTAGAAAAGTTATAAGTGTCAATCTGGAAATATTCTTCACTTAGCATGCAGTTAAATATTATCAGTAAACAAACACAAAATTATTTAAAAGGTGAATTACTTTTTGTCTAAACACTGGTACCTCATTGAATCTCTTGTCTTATAAAGTTAGCAAAGGATACATGCTTTGTTTCTCCTTGTAAGAGACATCTTGCTTGAATCTGATTTGTATAAGGATGAAACATTGAACATGCTAATTTACTGGTTAATATTCCCCTTTGGCACGTACCAGCAAAGGATAATTGGCAGTAATGTGATTTAAACTTACTTGAATTTGTACCTGTTAATTGAACCTTCACTTTTAGTAACTCTGCATCACAGCATAAAAATAACTGTATTCTCTTAAGATGTTCCCAAATCTCCTTCTGAAGAGATAACCATCAGACCGGGCAAGTTTCAGTATCCTCTCTCCATCAGGAATCTAGCGGATCAACTCTAAATAACCTCTAGCATTATCTTCTAATCTCATGATTTGATGATTATGGAATGGGCTACTTATCTATTTATCTCTCAAGAAAAGGAGAGCACAGCACAGTGCTAGGAGGGGTCATTAATCCAAGGAGGGGACTTTGAACTAATTTCAGTGAGGGATGAACATAGTCAAGAGGTGATTTTAAAGTGTAATGATGAAGAAAGCAATCAGCTGATGCAGATTTTAGAAGTTGTACCAGGAACAATAATGAGAAAAGAGGATACTTAATCACATTCACAAAAGAATTATAGGAATACATAATTAAAGCAATGATAATGAGTAATAAAACTCTTGGTAAGATATCTTTCAAATATCACTAGAAATAGAGTAAGAAGTAAAAAAAAAAAAAAAAAAGACACTGTCTTTGTACTACCGATAGAGATTTTTCATGGAAGTTAAAGAAGACAATGGGTAAAGAGAGAAAATACTAAAGCTAAATGGAAGTGGCCATTGGATCTGTGATGAAGGGGTTTAACAGAAGTATGGGTTATACACTGTGCAAAAACAAAAAGTAAAACAAGAAGATAATTTCATATTTTAGCATATTCTAAGAACAGAGAAGTTGCAGCAAGGATTTTATGCATGAAACAGGAAAAATTGTAGAAAAAGCAAATATCTTTCACAAATGCAAATGTTAGCATGGAAAAACAATACAAAAGATCTCATGGATTAGAGGGGGGAAAACAGAGCAGGTAAATTTGTAAATAGAAGTATTGTTAGATGCTTAAATAGAATCATGACAATGAATGAACTACACTGCAGGGAATCGACTTGGAATAAAGTTCTCGAAGACCTAAAACTAAAAAAATTATTTTATACAAAATGAGGAAAAATAAGGTTTATAAGCATGCAAAGACCAAGTATAATGGATAATGTATGCAATAAATAGCAAAATGCAAAATAATTAAAATTATTAATATGTAATAATGTACCATATGTTGCTATACCATATGTAGCAATATATGGTAGATACATTTTCACATATCTACTTATCTACATATATATTTACATATGTGTACAGATCAGTGAGTAAATTTATTTCATTATTCCTGATGCCCTGTGTAGGTACATGTGTTTTAATTCTTCCTTTGAGTCTTATTGGTTCTCTCATTAATTGAAATGTCAAATAAAATATTTGACATTTATTTTTTTATATTTGTGTGAGAGTCACACTTATATCTTGAAAATAATTTATCATTTTAACACCTATAATGCATATATAAGTGTGTGAAATATGTAGCAACGTCTAAGGGAAATATAGTGAAGTGTTTGTATTTATGTATGCATCTACATATATATGCAGGAAGTATAATGTATATGATGGATATATAGGCATAAGTATTACATATTTAAATGAGGAATAAAACTCATAGTGGTACTATTTTAAGTGCTTTATATATTAAATCATTTAATCCTTGCAATTACCCCACAAAATAGGTGTGAGGTAGGTCCTATTATGGCTCCATTTTACAGGTGGGAAATGGAAACACAATGATCAAACATGTTCACAAAAATATTAAGTGGCGGAGCTAAGATTCTGAACCCAGGACACTTGGTTCCAATGGTTTTGCTCTTAAATTTCCATTGTGTAAAGATGGTTGTCCATAAGCAGACAAAATCTCATTCAAAGGAAATTAACAACTATTTTTAAATATATAAAGAGGAAATCTAAAGTGCCAGACTTTAAATTGTATTTTCTTTCCTCTTCCCAAAAGGGATTAGGTGTGATCACAGGCCTTAGATAAATTTCAACAGATAGCAGTATAACTATAAACAGTAGATTACCAGGAGAGGAATCATGTAGTTGAGCTACATGTTTTCCAGTGATATAGATTTCCTGAAATCTATCCCAGAGCTATCAGAAACTACTGAATAAACCTCAGTAAAAACACTAAGGAACAGTAAGATCCTAGATATCTGAGCAAATGCAAATATATTATCCACTTTACAAAAGTACGTAAATAAATAATGTTACCTTAGTAATTACAGAATAGTAAACCCAATGAAGAATCTGAAAAAGTTCTGCAGCAATAAATGAAGGAATCAACTCCCAAGACCTCTACAATTACAGGGTGAATAGTAGAAATGAATACAGATTCATTAGAATAGATAATAGCTCCCAAATGTGCCAGTTTCCTCCTTCTTTGAATCAAAAAGTGAGTTTGTAAATGTATTGTGGGGTACTAAGGAGGAGAGGGGAAAAAAATATGGGGGAAATTTTCAACTCCAATACGGTTTTCAAAGTTTTCGCACAAATTCGTTTCCCTGGCAAGTACTATTGTTGTAGCCGCCAACCCCCAATAGACACACGGACCACCAGAAATCAGTGAGTTATAGAAAACGTACTCTTTACTCAGCCAGCTGGGTCTGCCAGAGGTATGCAGACCACAAATTAAGCAGCACCTAAATGTAGAGGTACAGGGTTTTTAAGTCCTAAACCCCTATTCTTTATCCTGTTTGAACACACAAATCTATTTTTCTTCATTTTATTGTCAATCTACAGGTCGGTTGTGCAAGCAGGGGTACAGAAACAGAAAGTTTATTGTTAGAATATTATGTTCCCATGGGCGATAATCAAGCAGTACTGTTTCAGCCAGCACATTCCCCACTGGCCTTAGTGGAAAATCAAATCCTTGATCTTCATGAGGAATTTGCTCATAGCCTCTATTTTGTATTACTAAAAGTTTAATAGAATTCTTTTCCTTATATATCTAAACAAGAAATTGAGGAAACATGGGCCAAAGTTAACAAGAGGAAAAGGATTAAAGGTCCAGCTACAGTGGATAGGAGGGTTAACCATGGCGACCAATTGAACAATAGTCTTTGTTTTTCCCTGGCATCTAAATTTCTCTGTACTAGTAGTAAGCTTTCTCTAATTATTTCAGAGTTATTGGCATAGAAGCAACAGGTTTCACCTAGAGCCATACATAATCCGTCTTGTTCTAAGAATAATAAATCTAAACCTCTTCTATTTTGGAGGACTACTTCTGCTAGTGAATTGACCTGAAGTCTACCCTGCTGCTGATGGTGTCTTTTAAGGTCTTGATATCCTTATCTATCTGTATTCCAATTTCACATAATTTATTTTTTCCCTTGATGAGAACAGTAGTACCTACAGCTGCAGAGCCTGCAAGTCCTACAAGAGGGGGTATTGAGACTGGTATGGCCCGTTTCTGTAGCCTGTCCTGGTGGAAGAAGTTGAGTTCGCCTTCCAGCCCATTGTAAAGGGACACTTGGGGGAATACGAAGACTAGGATACAAATATTAGTCTCACCTGAGTTGAAAAGATCGACTGCAGCACAGTGAGTGAACCCGCTATCACATGCTAACCAAGTATTATTTGGAGCCTTATAGTATTTATCCCCTGAGATGGGTTCTTTGATAGCACGATTACAGTTTTCAGAGTAAGGTGACTGTGCCAACAGCTTGGAATAGTTCTTTGAAATTGGGCAGGTTCCTTTTTCTTGTATGTCTCCTAAAGTGAGTCAGGGAGTTTCCTATTCACAGTCTCGTGCGTTGCTGAGCTCAGTTAAGTTTAGGGGAGTTTCTATCCTGACATAGTAAGGGGGTTTTGGATTTAGGCACAACCAGCAATCTTGTCCTAAGAATTGGGTGGTCTTATTTAAGACCTGTGTATTGTCATTAGCATAGTTATTAATGCTCCTTCTGGTTCTGGTTGTGGCTGGTCGAATGTCTAGGTTTAATAGCTATTAGGCTACTACTTGGAGGGGCTAGAGCTAGAGTCGGAGTTGCTCTGGAAACAGAAGTGTTCTTAGGTGTAAGAAATGGTTTGTTGGGTTCTATAGGGTTCTATAGGGTTAGCCTTCCTGGGAGGGTCCTTAACTTGTTTAGTAAAATATGATCCTGAATCATACCCAGTGTTATATAATCTGATACCCCAAGTCTGTCCTGTGAGCCAATAGTGTTGTCCCTCAGGGCTACCAGTTTTTATGGTGATTATGATAGGTTTGCAAGACTCAAGAGAGCATGTGGAGGGGCTTGGTCCTCTTATTAATCTAATATGATTATCATTCTGATTTTTATAATTAGCTATAGTGGAGATAGCTTCACAACCCCAGCTAGCACAAGAAAATTGGCTTTGGCCCTCACATCTGAGTCCCATATTACCCATGCAGCCAGATATGCTTGGGTAATGTCCTTGAGGACAAATATAGAGTCTTATCCCTAAGAGGCTTTTCTCAGCCAATAATATGCCACAGCCGGGTGCCCCCTTATAGCCTAAGTATGCTCCTCTGCCTAGGAAGGATCCTGATCCAAGGTGGTGTCCAGCCATTGCAATGGTGAGGGGAAGCCGGCACAAGTTTACTCAGATCTCTGGCTGGTGATGTTCTGGGCAATGATTTCACCGGTCTCGGTTACTATAAGCTCCTATACTCTAGGCTGGTGTATGTTTCTGTATGCCTGGGCTAAAGAGGAAAAAAGGAAGAAACAGAGGGTTAGACTTATGTACACTTGAGTCTTAGTCTTAAGGGCCCGTCTTCCTGAGCTGTCCACTCTTGTGCTGCCTTCACGTGGGAGTGATGAATCCACGATGGGATGCTGTCTACTTCAACTGCAGTGGACATCATCAGGTAGACAGTGAAGGGTCCTTTCTGCTTGGGTTCTAGTCCCTTGGAAGTGAACTTCCAAATCTACACAGAGTCCCCAGGCTGAAACTAATGGGGGAATCCATCCCCCGGGGCTGAGTGGGCAGCGCAAACCAAATTTTATTCTTTACACTATGAAGGGCCCGTAAAGACTTCAGTAAGACAAGGTTACATAGTTCTGCCTGTTTTCATCTTTTATTCTAGGTGCTAAAGGTGGGCGTTTTCCAAAGAAAATTTCAAATGGGGTGGATCCACTAATATACAGAGTACGCCTGGCTCGGAGAAGAGCAAAGGTCGAAGTTCTACCCAGGTCCCACCAGTTTCTAATCCTAACTTGAATAATGTCTCTTTTAGGGTCCTATTTATTCACTCTACTTGGCCCAAACTTTGAGGCCAGTAGGCGCAGTGGAGTTTCCATTGCAAATTTAGGTAGCTAGCCAATTGTTGTAATACCTTTGCTACAAAGGCTGGCCCGTCATCTGACTCTAAAGTTCTGAGGAGACAAAATCAAGAAAGGATTTCTTGTAGTAGTTTCTTAGTAACTACTAAGGCAGTATCTTTCCTGGTGGGGAAGGCCTCTACCTATCCTGAAAGTGTCTAAAAAAAAACAAGAAAATATTTGTAGCCCCCCACAGTCAGGGTTACTTCAATGAAATTGACTTTCCAGTGGTCCCCTGGATAAGTTCCTCTTTCCCTATGCCTAGGTTCTTCTATCTTCCCTTTCTTTGGATTAACTTCGGCACAAGCAGGGCATTGTGAGACAATCTCCTCTGCAGTTCTTCTCCCTTTTAATAAGTGAAAGTAGAGGTCTGAAGCTTGGAGCATCTTATTTCACCCTAGGTCTGTGGTCTGGTGGAGTTGGTGGAGGAGAGTCTTTCCAAGGGCCTGTGAGAGCCCAATTTTTCTATCTGGGGTCATGTACCACCCCTGTTGGTTCCTAGTGGCTCCCTTATCTTGAAAATATATGTTCTCTTCCACCATATAGGTCAGAGATGGAGGCAGTTCTGGGTAAGGGACAACAGTCAGTAGAAGTGGTAGGAGCCCCACTGGCCTTGCGGCTGCTATTCTTGCCTCTGCATTGGCTCGTCAGTTTCCCTCAGCCTCAGGACTATTCCCTTTTTGATGCCCTTTACAATGAACAATAGCAAGACCCTTAGGCATCCATATGGCTTCGAGTAAGGCTAAGATCTCCCCCTTGTTCTTCATGTTCTTCCCAGCTGAAGTCAGAAGCCCTTTTTCCTTGTAGATGGCTCTGTGTACATGTGCAGTGGCAAAGGCATATTGGCTGTCAGTACATACTGTGACTGCTTTATCCTTTTTCCATCTTAGTGTCTCAGTGAGGGTGATGAGTTCAGCTTTTTGAGTAGAAGTCCTATGGGGAAGAGCTTGTGACCAGATAGATGGTGCCAATTAGAGTGATGACCATTACCCCAGCATACCTCCTCCCTTCCTGCATGAAGCTGCTCCCATCCATGAACAGAGCTTCATCGGCCTCAGGCAGAGGGGAGTCTTTGAGGTCTGGCCATGAGGAACACACAGCGTCAGTGAAATCTATGCAGTCATGAACAGGGGTCTTGGGGTCTGGGTCTGGCAATAGATTGGCTGGGTTGATGACAGTAGCTTTGGATTTTAGCCATACATTTGGGGTCATCTGGTGAACACCTTCTGGGCTATCTCGACAAGTTGGGACAGGTTCATCCCTGCAAAACCTTCTAATTTTTTTGTAATTTACACCAGATATCAGGGGCTGCCTGAGTAGCAAAGGCTACATTCATTGCCCACTGGTTCTTAGGGTCCTTAGGATCAATGGGGGTGTATACCCCGTATGCCTCCTGTAGTTGTTCAAGAAATGCTCCAGGGGATTCCTGAGGTCCCTGTATAATTTCAGTTACCTTAGAAAGATTAGTTGGCTGACAAGAAGTCATCCTAATTAGTCTAATTAGAATCTGGTGGTACCAATCTAATGCCACTCTCCCCGTTTGAGAATTATCTCCCCAGTCTGGGCAGGTGAAGGGAAATTCCTCCTCAATCTGTTCCCCTGCTTCCTCAAATCCCCTCCCTCCTGCAGCTATCTTTTGTGCTTTAGCCCAAACGCGTCTGTGTTTTTCCATGGTGAAGAGGGTAACTAAAAGCTTTTGGCAATTGTCCCAGATGGGGTGGTGAGTCTGAAAGACACTTTGTAAGAGTCCCATTAATGCCTGGGGTTTCTCAGATAAAGGTAGATTTTTTGCCTTCCAGTTGTACAGGGTCTATCTGTGTGATGCCCCTGGGGCGGTGCTTCTCGCAAGGGGAGGATGGCCGGGTGGTGGGATGGGCTGGTGCCCTGCCCAGAGTGGGAGTAGGAGGCCCATTGGGGTTACCTGCCTGCATCCGAGGAGGTAAGGCGCTGCTATTTGGTCTCTGCTGTCCTAGATTATCCAGTGGGGGAAGGTCACTGTCCTCTGGTGGAGACTGGAGGACTGAGGGACTGGGCTGTCTTAGAGATTCGGTTGCCATATGTTTTGGGGTGCCTACAACCAAGACTCACACCCCTAGAGAAAGGGCACACTGACGGAACCAAAGAAGGGGGTTCTGAACAAGGTTTAACCATTGATCAATGTAGGGAAACTGATCAGGATGTCCCAGGTCTCCCATGACAATCTTTCAAACATTCCTCACTAAACCCCTGTCAAAAGAGCTCTCCGGAGGCCAGTTTACACCAAAAGATGGCCACTCAGCTTCACACGAAGTTCTTAGTCTGCCTGGAGAAAACTCGATGCCATAGTCAGCTCCCTCTACAAACCCTTCTTTGAAATGTTACAGGAGACATCCCAAGGGTGTCTTCTGTGAACTTGGGCCTCCCCCCATCACTTGCATGGAAAACACGTGACAGACACTCAGACAAGAACAATTACTGGGGTGTAGGTGGACCCAGAGAGGTCCGTCACCTACAACCTAGACAAGACCAAAGACAATAGACAGAACTCGATAAAGGACACAGGAGGCAGCGTCCCGTGGCCAGGCCAAGGTCCAGGAGATATGACTGTGTCCAGTCTCTCCACGGACCCCCAATGACCGGTCAACAGAAAGGTATCTTTTTATCCAGATACTGAGGCCTCGGAGATTCCCGATGGGATCGGGAACAAAGAGTGCGTCCTAGAGATTGTGTCCTTGACAATTGCGTTGACCCCATCACAGTGTTCAAGGGCCCTGGAACATCTCAGGGTGGCCACTCCTTTGAATCCGTAACAGAGACAGCAACTGCTTTGGAGGCTGGTCCGGTTTTAGATCTCAGGGCCACTCCCTGAGATCTCGCTGGAGCCTCCGAATGTTATAGCCACCAGCCCCTGATAGATACAGGACCACCAGAACTCAGTGAGTTATAGGAAACATACCCTTTATTCAGCCAGCTGGGTCTGCCAGGGTTACACAGACCCCAAATTAAGCAACCCTGAAATATAGAGATACAGGGTTTTTAAGCTCTAAACCTCTATTCTTTATCCTGTTTGAACACACAAGTCTATTTTTCTTCTTTTTACTAACTGTCAACCCACAGATCAGTTGTGCAAGCTGGGATACAGAAGCAGAAACTTATTGTTAGAGCATTATGTTCCCATGGACAATAGCCAAGCAGTAATTTTTCAGCCAGCATACTATATTCGTCTATTTATTGGTGCTTATACACTAGCATAACTGACCCTGAATTTAAGCAACCTAAAAGTATGAAGACTCTGCCAGTCAATGTACACTTGTATTATTGTCATGTCCCATAGTCAACATGTGACTCATGAGAACCATTCCTAACTAAGTACAGAGGCAGAAAACTGACATAATCAGCTGCAGCTCTAGGTCCTTCCTGGTGATTGCCCCATCATCCGACATGGGCTTCCATATCTAGCTAAACAGTAGAAATCTTTGCTCATTATTGTAAATGGAACTGTTGTTTTTCAAATTTTCAAAATTTAAACTGTTAATTTTTCAAAACAAACCTCTTTATTTTTAGTTTTTTTTCCCCACTTCCTTTTGCCTGTTTAACCCCCTTATTATCATTTTTTTCCCCAGAAATGCAGTATTTCCTTGTAAAACAATGTGTACATTTGCATATCAATTGAAGCTTCTCATTTAGTTCTGAAAAGAAAATCTGTTAGGAGGGTCCCTCCTCAAACTGGTCCACGATGGCTGGAGGCTCAGGGAACATAGCCATGACACCGTTCATATCAAGATGCCTAAAGCAAACAACTAAAACTTGGTCAATAAAGATTGTGTAAAACTAAAATGAGGTTAGCTTTTTCCTCTTTTTTAAAGAATTTCTATCTTACTGATTTTTATGTATTGAAATTTTTTTAATGTGTTTTCCTCTGTTTCCATTATTTATGAAATATATTTTTATTAAGATTTATCGATTCGTGTCCTTGAGGATATATTACTAGATCGTCTACTTATTACTCTTTGCCATCTTCAAATTGTGTTATTTCTGCTTCCCAGGTTTGCTTTGGGAAAGACAACAGATGCTGTAAATGAATGGAGTTGACCTTAAAACCTCATTTATTTGGATGAGTTAGCTGTCCATTTAAATCAAGTGATAGTTACCCAAAGTTATCAAAAAATGCAACCAAAATATACATCACTTGCGCTATTTACTAAGATTAAAAACTCACAGAAAAGTCTTTCCTAATGACTATTTGGATTCCCCAAAGCAGGGGAGCAAATAAGGGTGGAGAGATTAAGTAGAATATGTTGACAGTAGCAAGAAGGGACCTCAGATGAATGGGAATACAGAAACATAACATATATAAAAGGCACATACATTAACTAAAAGGTAGACTATCTGAAACCATTTAGTATTAATTAATAATTTACTCTTTAGATGTTCTGCAAGTTATTCAAAACGTCTTGACATAAAACTCAAAGCACATTTAAGCATATCACCAACAAAGTAGTGCAGAAATATAGTGGTAAAGGCCAGGCTCCCCATGCAACTTTCTGCTCTGCTGGCCCCGCACATTGCCCGTGCCTACCATGGCCACCATTCAGCAGCTAGTAGGAAGGTGGCATTTAAGAGCAAAGGCTTTAATGAGAACGTGAAGGAATTACTCTGCCATGGGTGTCACGGCCAAACCAGATTGTGTCATCACTTCTGACAGCAAAAACCTCTCCATAAAAACTGAGAGCACATTGAAAACAATGCGGTTTTCATGTAACCTGAGCGAGAAGTTTGAACAAACCACAGCTAATGGCAGAAAAACTCAGACTGTCTGCGATTTATAAATGGTGCATCGGTTCAACATCAGGAATGGAATGAGAAGGAAAACACAATAACAAGAAAATTGGAAGTTGGGAAATTAGTGGTAGAATGTGTTGTGAACAGTGTTACCTGTACTCAGGTCTATGAAACTGTAGAGTAAAAATTCCATCATCCTTCTGGACAGGAATTAGTTGTGAGGGTAAACAGGCGCAGTTCGATGAGCAAATCTCTCGATGCTTTTTTCTTATTATTATTACTGCATTCAATTGTCTTTATCATAAATATTTTGTTACCAGAGAGTGGGGGGTCCTCTTCCAGTGCATTGTCCTGGTTCTTGATGTCTCAAAGAACTGAGCAAGACACCAAAATACAGTAGAAGGGAAAAGCTTTATTAGAAGGGAAAGTACACTTCCAGACATGGAAGCAGACCTGAGCAAGAGAAGCATGGTTCAAAAGGCCTGGTGACAAAGCCTTTGGCGTTTTTATCCCTATTTACTGTGAGTGGTCACTTTTCTTAGAGGGGTGGGCTTCCTTGATTGATGACTAAGATTGGCAGGATTCAGTGATTCACCATTTGCTCTCTGCGCATGTTCCTTCCCAGAATTCAGTCCGTTGTAATGATATTAATTAACTTTCAGGCATATACACCATATTATAATGATGGTAATGAGGCTCAGGTGAGTTGAAAGTTGTTGGGTCTTCATTGCGCAGGTGCGAGTGACTGACTTAAACTGGTACCTAATTCTGTTTACTTGTTTCTTTGTGTGGGTTAAAAAATGCCTTCTGGCTTCCTTAATTGTGGGCTGGTTAGGGCAGACCCCTTCTAGGATAAGATGACCTCAGTGTCTTTGCAGGCAGACCCAGAACCCCCTAACTTTCCTGCCTCTTTTCTAAGAGTCATGAACCCTCTTATTATTTGTATGGATATTGAGGGACTAAAGGTCTCTTCTTCCATATCTGCTCCCTGCTGAGAAGGGTCATTGTCCCTGCCTATTGGGGTTTCATGGAGCTCTTTCCTTTTCTGTCTCAGTCAAGGTGGGGTCTTGGGTTTCCTGCTAAAGTGCCACCTCAGTCCCTAGACAAGAAAAAGAAGATATAAACTTGTTATTTAAATCATACATCTTTTAATTTCTATTATTGATTTGCCTATTAAGCGAGTAAAGGGAAATAGCTTGGTTAATATATTTCTTAAAGAGGAAAAAAAAGGCCTTTGACCTAATGACCCCTCCCTTCTCAGACTCTAAGAGCCCTGTCTGGTCTAACACTATTTCTGCTAACAATGGGCCTGTGACCTTTATCAATAGCCAGAGGATCTGAGTCACCAGTTTCAGGCAATTATCAGGATTTGAGTGAGAGGGCCTTTTTCCCAAAGAAAGGAAGGAAGACAACTTAACTAGGTTTATTTAAAAAGATTAAGAACTCTGTAAGAGATGTCCCATTTCATTTCCTGCTAAAAAATTAAGAATTTTATAAGTGATGTCCCATATCAATTTTACATGCAACTGTTTCTGGGTGTTGTTTAATTAAGATCATCCCTTTAGTTAGTAAGTAAATGTATTTATGCTATAAAAAAAGAAATATAATAGCAAAATATGAATAAATAGAAAAATGCAAATAATAATTTGGTCAGTTACTGTTAATAAGTATTAAAATTACCTCCAGACTTTCTAGAAGACTAAATGATATAAATAATGTGAGAAATATAAATCAAAATCTTTAAAAATATATATATAGCCAACAGTTACAATGTTTTCGTACTACTCTAAGTAATTTACATATATTCCTTGAGCCAAACCACAAAGGGTAATTAAGATTAGAGCCTCATTTTAAAGATAAGGAAACTGAAACCCTGAGATCTTAGGCAAATTGCCCAAAGGTCACTCAGGTAGTAACTGAAGAGACAGAATTTCTATCGGAGTAGGCAGATTTCTGAATCCATGGCGACGTGAATTCCTTATAAGAGACAATTCTCTAAAAGGAATTTATCAATTGAGTCTTTATATAAGGAACATGCAAGAACATGATGGTCACTTTTTCAATAATAGTGCTTTTAAACCATGCACAGGGATTTTTTTTTTTTAATGACCTGAGAACATACCAATCGAATATAACTCAGTAAGGAAACTTCTGTAGCAGATAAGCTGATTTGTCCACTCACCCATTCAACATATTGAATTGAGTTAGCATCAAGATATGCATGCATGTAATTGAACAAATTGGACTGTTCTGTGGAATTTTAATATTGATTATTTGTAATTATAATTTGGAGAACATCTGTAAAAAAGAAAACAAATTTAATATGTATAGTTAATAATACCCTGTTCTTTGTAATAGTTATTAGATAATATGCCGCTTGGGTCTTGAGAGATTTGTGAGAATAAAACCATTTCATTGAATACATGGAATATCACTACATGCAGAGGAGTACTCACACGTTTTGCTCTATTATTCAGCAAATTATTTATCTGTGGTCAGATACCTGCCTAGCATAAACTTGGCAGAAGAGCAGAAAAAGAGAATCAAATTCATTATTCAGTAAGAATGATAGTATGCTATAATTTTTTTTCTTTTAAGATCCATATCATCCACTCAAGTTCAAATAAAAGAGAATTATAATGAAGCATTTTTTCAGTACTTCGAAAATAATCATACTTGGATAAAAGTTAAGATAGATCTCTATAATTAACAATATCACATAATAAAATTCAGCGTCAAAGAAGGAGAACAGTCCATATTTTTATAGCATTCTTGGATTTAGAAGAACATTTCATCTATCCCCCATTAAAGTTTTCTGTATATTGGAGAGGTAGAGTGGCAGTGATGTGCAGTGTCTCAGACTGGCCCAGAAGAGTATGCAACAAAATACTTAGAAATTATGTGAGGTTTGATACCTTTGGCAGTCTGAATGTAGCCATACTGAAAATATTTACATCACAGAAAATTGCAGGTTTGGGGGTATTTTTTTTCCTTTTAAGATCCAGTTGACCAGGGCACCAGCACCATAGACATGAAAGCACAGGACTTTAAGGTTTGGTGGACATAAGCTTAAATACTTCCTCTGAAATTACAACTGTGTAAATTTAGGTCAACTCTCCGAACTTCAGTTTAACTTCTCCCTAACAGGGATAAAGTTACTTACTTTGATAGACAATTATCTTTATATTAAATAACTTTTGGTTAAACCACTTAATTATTTTAAAATGACACTCAGTATATCATGCTGGCCTTGTAAATTATCCACTTGCATTTTAGTATAAAACATCCTGCTGTTTGAAATTCCACAGCCTTTATTACCAAAAAAATTTCAGATCATGAAAAGCTAATTCTTTCAAAGGATAGCTTAGAATGTTAGCTATCTCATACAATTACAAAACAAGATGCTCTGAAGAAAAATTATTCAAAGATAAAAGTTTCAATAAGTCAACAAATTTTTTAAAAAGCTTGCCTTTAAACATTTCGAAGTGAATTATTTAGAAAAAAATTAATTACAAAAGTAACCAAACTTAAATCCTCACTCTTGATTTCCCCTAAGAAAGTATATCTTTCCTGCTCTAAAGTGTGCTTAGTAAACAAGCTGCCCAATTATTTCATAAGCAAATTGTTAAGAACTTAAACTTGATAACAGTGATATAATGTTTCTAAATTTAAAGTTTATGAAATGTGCATAGATTCACATTACAACTCTATGTCAGTTAACAGAAATGTATAACTAAATATTGAAATATTGTATGCATAATAAGATGATATCATGAAAAAATCAAAGGTATTTCAAGAAACCTCTTCTACACTGAGAAATCCATTAGCAGTACTTTCCAATAGAACTTCCTGTGAAAATAGAAATATTTTAGACCAATACTGTTAAATATGGTTACCAACAACCACAAATGCCTTTTGGGCATTTGAAATATGAATAGTGCAAATGAGAAATTAAATTTTTTATTTTATTAAAATTTAATTGAATTTAAACCTAAATATATACATGTGGCTAGTGGTTGTCAGAACAAATACATAGAGCAGACATTTTAAGTGTGTTCATGCTCATGTGTGTGTGTGCAGTCTGGTAGGCTGTAATTGTGGCATTTACATAATAGGCTAAAAACCTCATATCTCTTCCCTATTTTGAAGCTATGTAAGAGTCGTGAGTCCCATCTCTTGATGTGCCTTATTTCGTGTCCTGTATGCTGTAAAGAAAAGAAATCACCTTTCAGGCTTAATAAGTGTCTTAATAAGTTTAATCTTTATTGTATAATCAATGGACTTAGGTAAGCAGTAAACAAATAATATAATATTGTGTTTCCTCCGAAAATATTATAAACTACTTGTGTTTCCAAAACATTCTTGTATGAGCCTATTAAATCATTTACAAACTCTCCTATTTATAATTTACTTTCCTTTTATCTAATAAGTAAAAGTTTTTTTTTCAACTTTATGAGTCTTTTCTCTCCTTCATGTTTTTAATATAGATACCATATTTAAAATTAAAATTAAAAAATCTATTATAGAATTTTTAATCTAGAGATTCACTTTTACTCTTTAAACCAGTGATACAGTTAAAGGTGATTAAATAACTATAAAGTTGATGATTTCTTTCATATTTACAAAAACTGTTGGCATTACACTAAATGATTTGTACCAACATACAAGATACCTAAATAAATGCGTTTTTTTTTAAATCTTTACATCTGTTAGAAAAAGAACATTTTCAAAAAATCAAATGTCAATATGCCATTAATATTAAGAAAAATGAGGTTAGCAAGGTTCAATATATGATGGGGTTTTTTTTTTCTTGACATTTAACCCATCATATTAAAAGCTTCTTCAAAGGAAAGAAATATCAGCTTGTCACCTGGAGATCGAAATTGAACTGCTTTAAGACAAACTGCTGTTTCTTCCCATCATGAAATTCATAGGACAAACATAAATGTCAGGATAAAAATAGACCACCTGGGAAAAAAAAGTCATCAGAAGAAGAAGTATGGCTATTGTTATAATTACAGCTAAAAATCATTTAACAGCCAGTTATTTTATCCCTAAAAGCACATGAAAGAACACCTAGTACATCGATTTACATTGCTAAATACTTGAGAACAAAATGTGATAAGATTATGTTTATGGTAGTTTGTGGATTTAAATTCGATAAAAGATGAATCATGGATAGTATGGCATTTTTAAAAATGGCAAATATTTTACTTCATAATATACAAAGGACACACCACCAGCTGACATTTTGAAACTCCAGGATAGCAAAAAGGAAGATATATATCAATATTAAGTATCATGCAAGATATTGGGAGGTTGGATACCAAAATATACATATCCCATGAGGAAAATCTCTGGATATTCAAAAGTGATAGAACAGTAAATAAATTTGCTGATAAGAATCAATAACTTAATTTTGCTGCAATTTAAAAATTATCTTGAATATAATAGAAGCAAAAGGCTCAAGAAGAAATCATTACTTCTAAAAACATAGTTCCAGAGAAGACTAAAGACAATAAATTATCAGGCTTCTCTGTTTCTGTAAAATGGAAGAATATAAATTTGTGCAGTTTTTATTAGGTTCAAACACTGCCACTGGCCACTCCATATTATTAATTGCTCTTTTTAATGTTATATACTTAGAAAACTATTAGCTACTTTCATGGGTACTTTATTCTGTAGGTTATATTACATCATTATCTAATGAGATTTTAATTTGTGACAAATGAAAACAATTATCAAACATATTTAGATTTTACTTAAGAATTATAATATCGCTTTTTAGAACTTATTTTCAATTATTTAGTGAAATGTTCTCTAATCTTTCTATCTTATTCTATATTGCTTTTCCAATTAGTATTTCCCCTATATGATGAATATTGTAAAGAGAGAAGTTCAAATTGAGTATGGGCCAAAATCTAGTGTGACTTTAATGAAAATAAATCATAGTATGCGATACTATGGTACATCAGACTGGCAAAATAGTCTTTAATTTTATAAAAGTCCTTGGATTTAGATTTCAGCAGTAAACTAGGAAAGGAAGGCAATGAGTACTTAGGTTATTAGTGGATGATTGGGGTTGTGAATAAAATATAGTACAGAAGAGATTACTAGTCACAAAGTCCTTCAAAACAAAAAAAATTAAAGCATAATTCTGTTCAAGTTAGATTTAGATTTAGTAAGGTTTAGTTTTCCAGAGGGAAAATATTGGCTAGTATCAGAAGAGCAGAATAGCAGTTTTCTAATTTACGATGACAGGTACGTTCTACATATTCATTGTGTGTTCGATGGCATTGTGAAAACATATAAGGAAATTGCTTTAACCACAGATTGTCCATGCCATACTTAAAAATATCTATCATTTAAGAACCTAATATACAGAAAATTTTAAGGAATAACACTGAACATTCTACTCTGTTTTGTGATTTTCAAAAAAAAAGATTTATAATAAATGGAGGTGTGACCAATTGTCCTATGTGTTAAAATATAATTTAACATAATATTTGATTTTTGCTACAGGTTCAAATAACTAAATTAAACACTTTACACAAACTGTGTTTTCACTCTTTTCAATCAATGTTAAATTTTGAAGATTAGACATGTCAGTTAAGTATTCCATAGTATATATCCAACACATTTTGGAGGAAAAAATAAATAAATATAAATCTGGCTATGTAAATTGTTTCAATATTTAAAATAATTAATAAAATTCCTGTTCAAAATCTATTGATTTGTGTAATTTTTCTCAGTCTACTAATGAGCTATATCACATTGGCAAATTTTACAAAATGAATGAAACTACTCTTTCTTTCATCCTTATGATAAATCTTATTTGATCATAAAGTACTTTAAAGTATATTTTTTGATTTAGTAAACTGGTAAATTGGTATGCTCAAGGGGAATTATTTCCATGATATGCCTGAAATTCTAGGAAAATAGGTCTCAACCACTCCCATAATCCACAGAAATCTAGACCTCCCCCAAGTAGCACTTGAACACATGACCCTTAGTTTACCACCCACCTCCAGCTCATAAGAAAGGCAGAGAAACTGAGCAAGTTTGGAGATCCAGGAGATGGTCTTCTAGGAGAAACCCATCAGTCTGCTCTGAGTGCCATTTCTCCACTGGGAAGGAGTTGGGATTATTTCATGCTCAGAGAAGGGCTTCCAGGAGCCCTGGATTTTTAGGAAAACAATTAAGTAGAGTCTGATAAAGATGGAGGGATCTGATAATGGTTAAGAAGATGCTGAACAGAGCAAACATGAAAAATACTGGAAACCAGCTAGAACTCCTCCATCATCAGGGCAACAGCATATGAGTGTTTTTCATGAACCCAATAAGGGCTATATGAAAATAAAATTTGCCTAAAAAATTTAATCCTTCCAAAGGACCAAGTAACCCCAACAGGGGGCTGGATCACTCAGTTCCAAGGGGCTTGGAGAGAGAACATCACCTGCTTTGTGGAAAAATTAGTTGAATATTCCAATAGAAGTTTTCAAACAACTCAAAAGTATTCGCATAAGAGAATAAGTACCATTATAGACATTCTCTTGGACCTGAGGAAATAAAAAAGAAATTTAAATCAATTCCAGAAAAAAAAAATCTATGTTTACATTCAGGTAGGTGTATAAACATCCAATTTTTCTGTGCATAATCTGTGTCTCTTTATACATTTTATACAAATGTGTATATATAGAAATATATTAAATTTTTTTTTTGCCACTGCTCTTTCCAGTTTTGAATTGTTCTTACTCATTTGTGGATGAAACATTAGACAGGCCTACCATTATTTCTGATTACTGCCAGGTATTAATAAGAACTCCCATTTTTTTAGGGGTATAAGTTTTTTCCAGTCTAACATCTAAAAATAAATTTCTCATCTAATTTACAACTTTTCTTATTCTCTCCCCTACTAATATCAAATAAGTGGTAACAGAAAGCCAAATGATTATTTTCTCTCCCTCAGAAGAAAGAATTTTGTGGATTTCTCTGTGACCTCTGTCACTGGGATGTTCCACTTGTCCACTGGGTCAGAGACACAAGCCTTCTCCAGAGGATTGACACAGGCCTGGTCAGCCCTGCTATCGCTTCCAACCACCCTCACAGACTTCTCCATTAGTACCACTTCGGAATGGTTTTTTGGGGGGTTCATTTTGAAGTCATATGTCTTCGAGTACAGCTCCTTTCTGAGTATTCTATGACTGGCCTCCTAGAAATTCGCATCTTTGCCCCAACATCAGTGGTATACAGCTGTCTCCCACCTAGGCATCCTTCTTCATCCTCTGCTAGCAATTATAAAGTTTTCAGACTTTTTTTCACACCTGAGTCAGGTACCAACTCCTGTGTCTACGGCATGGAGCATTCATGTCAGGATTCTTAAGTGTTTTTCCAAAAGCTTTCTTCATTTGGTTTAATGAGACAAAGTACCCACCTCTCTAAAATTGTTGTCTAAGGAAATTCTCATTTATATCATATAATGAATTCTTAGGTCTCTTTTTTTATGCCTGGAGGTGGGTGATTTCTAATGATGCGAAAAGAGTTTCAGGCCACCTCCTTCGTAATTCATAGATCATCTAAAACAACATTTTAGAATATGATAGCACCTGGCCTTTATCTACTTCATTTCCATTTTGGTGCTTCAGCTAAAGCAAACAAACAAACAAACAACGTCATTTGTTAGGTGCCTTAATGTGATTTTTAAAGTTGTATAACATAAGAATTGGAACTATATTAGGAAATAAAGCTGAAAATTCCTATCTCCACAGAATTTACCTTCTAATGAGGGAGATAAACATGAATATGTAAATGAATAAATAGTTTTGTAATTGGTGAATTCTGTGACAACTGATAGAATGTGACCGATAGGACTAAGGGCTGCATAAAGTACAGTTAGGAAAGGGTAGTAAAGAGTTGATAATTAAGTAGAAGTTTTAAAAAAGTGATAGAGTGAGGCATGCATGTACTAGGGAAAAACATTCCAGGCAAAAGTAAGGACCCTCCAGGATAACTTCAAACATAAATAGCAAAGCTTTAAAAGCTATGTAAAGTACCAGAGTCACGATCTCCTTCTTCTTATTATCCACTTTCATGATGATAAATTCACTTCTCAATCTGCACCTTTTTGTTGTCTACCAGGCATTTATTTAATAAAGCTTTTCTAGAAACAGGTAGGACTGTCACATTCCCAAATGCCTATCTCTCAATAACTTTGAAAAAATAGCATAGATGAAAAAAACAGATTGTGTAAATAATCTGATTCAAAGAGGAAACTTTATTATACTCATACATATCAAGTTATTCAAATACAAATGACCACCTTTAAATAAGAGCTAAACCATATAATTTTGATGGTCTCCAAATATTAACTCTTTACTTTTGTATATAATTTTAATTTTCTGTATGTTTGTAAACATCCTTCTTGCTTCATTTGATATTTTTGGTAAGTCTAATTTTAGTAGATATTTTATTGGAAACTAAAATTTTTTAAAAGATTAAAAATAATTTTGGTCTTCTTGAACTCACAGCCATTTGGGGAGAGAGAAACCAAATAAGTATACTCGAGTTACTTTCGCAAAGAGGCTGTGCGAAAAGTACAGAAGAAATACTGTGGGTATAATGTGGTAGTCCTGGGAAACCGCCTCAAATTCTCTGAGATTTTTTTTTATGAGGAAGTCAGGTGTCTGTCCTCTTCTTTTGAATTTGGGCAGGCTTGCGACTGCTTTGACCTAGAGATTATAGAGGAAATGATGCTATGTGACTTCCAAGGCGTACAAGGTCCTAAAAG
This sequence comes from Rousettus aegyptiacus, assembly GCF_014176215.1. NCBI lineage: Eukaryota > Metazoa > Chordata > Mammalia > Chiroptera > Pteropodidae > Rousettus > Rousettus aegyptiacus. The sequence goes on from NW_023416286.1 coordinate 33,023,345, forward strand.
GCATACAGCTTCCACTAGGCTCTCTTGGAATGCCTGCTCACTGGGTGTCCCTTCTCATAGCACAGCCCTAGGAGCCAGCAGCCACGCTGTGGGAATCCTAAGCCTCATGGAGTGAACACGTGTAAGTGTTGCCTGACAGTCCCAGCTGAACCTTCTAGTCGTCTGGCCCAGGAACCCTACTTCTGAAGAAATTCCACATGGCTTCAGTCTCAAAAGTGTGAGTCCCCTCTAGTTTTCAAAGCTTCCTAAGTACAGTCCCAGACATGAAGCACACAACCATTCCTGATGCCATTTTTATTCCTGACCCACAGAAATTCAAAGCATAATGAAGTGATTGACATTTTATGTCCTTAAGTTTGGGGTGACTTGTTATGTTGCAGCAGATAAATGGAACATAAAATGATCATCTATTTCAGAATTTTCAGATGGCCTTTATTTCAAATATTCAGTAATTTTTATCCTTCACAATCCTTCAGAGTGTTAGGTACTGGGCTACAATTGTCTTTTGATGAGAGCAGTCCCTGTACCACTTATTCTGTCTGGGAAAGTTGGGAAGGCTTCACAGAGCAAGTACCATTTGTCAATATTATTGAAAAATGGCCTGATCTATTTCAGGTGTTATCTGCACCATTGTTCAGGGCCAACACCCGAGAGCCTTTAATGTTTTGCAAAGCACCTCAAAAATCATTTCTCAATTGCATATTACTTGATCTTCAGTTTTGTCATCTGCCTGAACTTGGTACAAATTCTGTGTCACTCGAGGTAATTTTGCAAGGTAGGCCAGTTAGTATTGTGACAGCAGATGATGGAAAAAGGCAGCCTTCTTTTGTCCCTACAAAGGATAAGAAGGAAGGTGAGAGGGAGACACATGCAAGGATTCTATTGCCTTTTCATCTTTATATTATCACTGTCTGTGTCAGCTCCTCGGTGGAGAGGTACCATTTAGTCTTTGCATCTGCAGAAAAAAAAAGGGGGCATTTTTCTTTTCTTTTTAGCTAACCTAATTTTTAAAAAAACCATTTAATTGGGCCCAGAGGCTGTGCAATGGGAGTATACAGTTAAGGAAAATAAAACCAATGAGTGAATCGGGACATTTTATGCTTTAAGCTTTTAGGAGGACAAGTACTAACCGAGGACACTGTAGCATTGTTATTATGACTGATTAGTCACTAACAGCATGATTTCAGAACGAAAAGAAAGAGGAGAAGCCATTACATACAAGAAGCTTACTGTCAGTTCTCCACAGTGAATGCTACATTCAGGCATTACTAATCTATTGTTTCTCTGTGTAGATTTCGTATTAATCTGTTTATTATAAATTTATTTCACATATCACTTTTCTTCTAGGTATTCCTATTTGATTTTTTTCCCTACCCTCAGCTCCCTCGGCACCAAACTCTTAGGTACTGTCTGTTCTAATAAATTCAAATCCCACAAGATAACTCTTGCCACAGTATCACAACTAATTTTCTCCCTTCAATTAAAGGTCATAGTTTGTTTGAGAAGAGCAAAAAGAACTGCAAGAAGTATATTGACATTGTGTAAATGAGAGCTGAACATCAAGGGGTGTGTAGTTAATGAACAAAAGATCATCGCTTAGTGTCTAACTGTAACATTACGTCTTTGGATTAAATTCACTGAAAAGGTGATATGCCAGAGGACAGTGAGCCAGGCAAGAAGCCCTCCATCCCATGCAGCGGGAGCTCCAACCTACTCTCCCTATTTCTCCCTATGTATAGGTTGATTCTTAGGACTTAAATATCTATTTGAGGGAACAAATTGCGTTTTTTTCTCTCTTGCACAGAGATATATTGCAAAGTACTTATAACATACACGCTGGTTTATATTATTCAGCACAACAACCTGTGTAATGAAATTGCATTTGTTCTCCTGTGAGCTAGGAAAAAATACATAAGGAGGAAAGATCATTCTGAAGCACATATTAGATATTAGGCCTATTGATTTGAAGACAAGACAAATGTGCAAGTAATAAATACAGATATACTATATTTTAGCACTTAATTACTAATAATGCAGAATGACATTTAAGAGGAAAAATATGAAAAATAAATTGCCGTAACATATTTTTTTGTATTCATAAAAATGTTTTTAGTTAGATACATACTTTTAAATTATTTATGTTATGCTGGTGTAGTTATGTGTGTGAGCATACACATTCCACAAAGAGGATATTAAATGTATTTTAATATTTTAAATTTCAGTTTCAACTTTTCATTGGAATGTAACTTCGGTGTTTACTAATGGCTCAGAGATTTATGGTTGCAGAAAAAGAAGCACTGGTAGTTAAGGCTAACAATTTCTTATGTTATTATGTGATATGAAAGAATTATAAAATAATAAAAATCTTTAATACAAACTTTAATCTTTCACACAAACTTTATGTTTTAATCCCTCAATAGATTTGACTGTCAGATGTCAATTATACACCATACCATCACTATAGTAATTAATTAATACATTTTGGTGTTAGCTGAAAGATAAATTGTCTATGTTTCATATTTTAAATACTCTAAATTGTATATTTTAATACATGTTTAGATAGTCACATCTAAAATAAAAAAGGAATACTATTTCTACCAATCCACTGATAAAGGTGTTAATAGACATGCAATGTGTATCAGTGCACATTGTATAAAATTATGAACATTTCAAAAAGGCTAACAGAGCAACTTCATTATATCATTTTTTAGCAATCATTTAATTTCTGTGGATAATTTTTCTTATTTATAAAAATTAAGGTTTAAATTAACTTATCTGCTTCTCAATGGTCTTATTGTTAAAATTTAATCACCTACATGAATATTCTTTGTTTAGAAATTAGAGATAATCTGTTTAGTAACTAACAACTTCATTTTTTTTTATTAACAATAATCTTTGGAACCATAGCAGTATAGGAATGTATAAATATAACATATAACCTCTGTCCTAAAAAAAGTTTGCCATTGACTTCAGGAGGTAAATCTAACACACATTAACTGATTCTAGACAACATAACATTAAGACAAAGGTGTGTTACATTAGCTTTAAGAGTTGTGAAAGTTCACAAAGAGGTCAAGGAAGCTGAAATAATTGGGTAGCTTTCATGGAAGCAGCTCTCCCATTTGACAATTCAGGATATTAAATGCTTTTAGCTAACAACCTCATGGAAAATGTGCACCTAAATTTTTATTATAAAAATATAACCATGTAGACATGGAAGTAAAGGAAATTATTATTCTTTAATTTTATGAAATGTTCATTGGCACAAATTAAGGAGATATTGTATGAAAATTTTGATTTTACTTATGAATCTTTTTAAACATACAATTTACTAAACATGAAAGAACTAGTAACAAATGAAAAATTAAGATGGATAATTTTGGGTGGCATAACAACAAAACAAAATAACCTGTATCTTACTTGTTAGTTTTGCATACATAAGCTTAGAAAGTAAATCATTCTGGAGGAAGAGTTTATCCCTGGAGGAATAAAAAGTAATGTCCAGTTAGAAAAATGCACATTGGCTGAAGAGTAGTAAAAGTTTCTCTCAGCAGATTTCAAAATTAATGTGGGTCAGCAGTTCCATAATATGACCCTTCAAATTTAAATGGAAGAAACTTTATATAAAAACTTGTTATATGGTCATTGGGAGCAAAAACTCAAAATATTGTTTTTAACGTACAAATAATAGTAATGAAAATCCAAGTATCTGAGAGCTTAACAGGATGAGCATAGATGGAAAACATAGCAAAATGGTCTTTCTGTCCACTTTCAAGAATTATAGAGAAGAGGTCTTATACCAATGGAGAGAAACTGAGATAAGCCATATAAATTAAATGGAAAATATATAAGGGATCTGCATTAGTAGGAACAAGATAGATAAATGTACAACAGCTGGAAAAACAAGAGGGATTTTCATGGGTGATTACCGAGTGACTTGTCAGTGTTGAACATATAACAAACAATTAGTGAGTAAATACTCTGTAGCTGAGTCCTATATTCCAACATGAAGATAGTTAATATCCTAGAGCAACTGAGTACATGGAATATAAATATGAAATGGGTCATGACAATAAAGTGAGAAAGTACTAGTTATATCTCACCACAGAAAGTTAGATTTTAAAATACATATTTAATGAAATATGGATACTAACATTTACAGAAGTGCTCTTAAAAAAAAAAAAAGAAGAAAATGTAAAGAGCTAAATATGTTGATATAATTAATAGCACCATAAAATGTTCAGATTTTCTTCAATTTCTTTTAAGAGGAAATATGAGAAAATAAGTTGTACAAAATTAAACATCAAATTATACTTACTTTGTCATTCCCCAGCAGAACCTCAGTAATATCAGTTGGATAAATTTAGCAGTTATGAGTAAATAAGAACCAGATTAAAACTGAGAAAGATAAATCCAGTGAACTACTTATGACTTTATAAACTATGAGGCATTAACAAATTTAAATGACTGGGGAAGGAAAATATACACATGAATTCAATAAATTATTTAACTGATAAGATATTTGTAACATGGATATTTTGCCTTAATTGAGAATAAACATTTATTTCACAAGAAAAGCAAGCCAAGGGAAAAAAAATAATGATAAAACTCTGAAATAAATAGCAAACCTACTCTACATTCGTAAAATGGAGTTTTGTTTTTTTGTTTAGGTTTGCTTTCGCTTTTGCATACTTAATAAACATGACAGAGGAAGTGACTGGCTTCCAGGTATTAATTGAAGCTGATGACTGGGGTGGATTAGATCCATCACTGGAAATAAACAGTTAATATCACTGTTCTTATTAATCCATCCAACTAAAGGAGAGAAAAGCAGAATATCAGAGGAGCTTTGGGAATGACTTTACTAATAATAAGGACCCTTTGGGCAAAAGAGCCTGAGAATTATATTTTTGTCAAAAAGACAACTGGACCGTAACTTTATTAACTCACAACGTAGACCATGGCGATGGGTGCAAGGAGGGCTTCTTTGACCACAAAGCAGCAAGAACACATTCTCCAAGCAGAAGACTGGTGGTTTGTTATCCATTACCCAACGGCTTTATTACCAAAGGGAAAAAATAATAATAACCTCTATGGTTTTCTGTATTCACATCAAAATAAAGCATACAAAGACATCAAACCTACTATATTTTCTAAAAAAGCCATGGGTATATATTTCTTTTATATCTAAAATTTAACCAAATATAATTCATCTAAAAGATATTTTTAAAAGAATTTTTAAGTTTTGTTTATATAAAGCAAGTCACAATAGCCATAGAATTCATTTTTCTTACATTAATATACCTTTGAGTACAATATTAAAAATATACCAATCTGAGTACCTGTTCCATAGATTCTATATACTATGTCATCACAAATGATATAGTAAAAGTCATATGTAATATTGACCATAAAAAAGGACTAAGTCTCAAATTACAAAGATTTAATTTGTTTCGATGTGTCTCTAACACCCCAGTGTTTAGCCTGGCCTGGAATGATACCCTAATTTCCCAACTTGTCTCCCATGACTTGGGTTGCCTCCTTAATTCCCCAGGGGAAGTACACTGACTTGCAATTTCTACTTTCCCAGATTGCCTACTATAAACCTAGGACGTCTCTCTAATTTCCAGGAGTTTCTAAACTGTCTTTGGATGTTGCCCTCATTTCAGAGGTTGTATACACAAACCAGGAAAACATCTTTAAATCCCCAGGTGTGCCTATTCCTGCCTGGGTTGATTCGATAACTCCCCAGTTCAATCACTGTCCTTGGATGTTCCCTCAATTCCCCAGGGCTGTGTTTTCTGATCTGAGATATCTCTCTCATTCACCAGTGTTTCTATCCTAATCTCAAACATCTCCCTAATTGTCCATGTTAAACAGGGATGGTTCTCATGTTTTCCAAGTGTGTCTACCTTATATGTAGGCATAACTCCCTTGAGATATTGACAATCACCTGGGTTGTCTCCCAAAGTTCCCAGGTATATCTACGCTGACCTGGTATGTAAGAGTTAATTTATTTTAGTTTAGGAAATATGATTTAAACCATGATAAATATCATTGGAATCAAAAAAATCATAGAATGCATCCTTCATAAAATATTGATAAGCTTGTTAATAAACCAATATATTTGAATAAGAAAAGATCATATATTGAAAGAAGAGAACCTACTAAGTTTATAGAACATAACGAAACTCGAGGATGTCAAATGATGTGTCTCACATATGAGTCTACTAAAAAGGTAATGTGTGGGTCAAAAATGTGTACTTAGTTAAAAATATTAATTTGTTCTAATTATTCAAGAAAAGGTTAACATTTTTACTGTCAAAATAAGGTAATGTTAGTAAATGCTACATCTCAAAATTTTTCTAATGACAAAAACAGAGATGCTAGATACAAGGTAGAACTAAGAATATGTCTTGACAGGTTTGCAGGGTTGCTGTTGCCAAAGTAAATTAATTCTGCTGGTGCTGATTCCCTAATACATCACAAATCATTGTTCATTTCTTTAAAAGAACAGTATAGAAAATTGCTCTTTAATTTTTTTTTTCAAATAATGCAGTTCACTTTGTAAGGAAAGGAATATCCTTAGGGAAATTTTCAAATGAGGATTAAACTCAGAGACACATTGCCTCAAAACAGAGATCATCAACTGTACTTGCAAATGAGGCATCAATGTAGAGCATTTGTTAACATTTCAATTTTAATTACTAGTTACATTGTACTTATCTGTAATTGTGAAAATCAACAGTCTGAAAGTTATTTTAAGGATTATACTGCATAAAGCAATCATTATTTTTACTGTATAACTAAAACCCTCACATACATAAGCAATACCTAGGATTTAGGTTTCATAACTTTTCTCATTTTGAGGCTATAGAAATTTTTAAAAATCCAAAATTAAATCATCTACCTTCTCTATATTTCAATACTAACAATTATGTACTGGACACAAGGAATCAAGACAATTATCTGGATAATACTAAATGTTTTTCCATTTCCTATAACACAGGAGAAATTATAGCAATTTAGGTAGTACTCAATTTTAATTATTTATTCAGTCATTCAGTGTCATGTGGATAAGGTTATATGTGAATTTGTTGGGATTTTTGGACACTCGTTTAATAGTACCTAAACATCTTCCATTAAGAGAATAATAACTATAAATGTATCTTATTGATATTTAAATTTTCTTATAATCTCAGGCAACTATTTTGGTGAGGAATTTTATGTTTAATCTATATCTTAATTTTTTGATCCTCAGCAATTGGTAAATTACTATAGTATTTGTGGAGTGGGGATTATGCAAAATGTTTAATATGTATTTGTATTTTAATGCAACAGTTAAAAATATGCACACAAATTTTTTACACATAAGCCTGATTTGTTCTGAGGTTTTGGCTCTAAAATACAGAGATAACTGTTACTTTAAGATGTTGCATATATGTTGTTAAAAATACAGCTTTAAGATCATTAAACTTTCAAGTAAATAATGATACACCTTACAGTTTGAGAAACAACTATATTTTATTTTCCAAACACAGAAATCAATAAGCAATAATTTTTGCCAATGCTATTTGAACATAGAACCTAAAAAATAATTACTTAGTATTAAAATATTTTCACTTTTTAAATAGTATCAATGAAATTCATGCATTCATAGTTGAAGAGAAAAATCTACCGACTCACACATATACACACAGTCAAAACATGCATTTTGTTGTAGTAAATGGACTTTTTAATGATCCATTCAGTAAGGAAAAATTGTTTCCCAGCAGGAATACCACAAATTTCAAAACTGACTGAATGCACAGTAATAAAATTATTCAAGCTCAGGTATTGCCTTTTTTTTATTATTTTTAGCGTCTGCCATTCTTCCATGAAAGCACATTCATTCATCCTGTCACCTAATTAGCATCATGGCAAGTTATGACAAACCAAAGAGCGTGGGTAGAGAATCAAAGATAACATATTTTGTTCGTAAAAATAATCTTATCTGTTGGCCTTCTTTTCAGACACATCTCAGCCATTTTATTAACTCAGTCTCTGAAAATCAGACTAAAGTCCAGCTGCACTGAATCATCCTGAATAAAATCTGCATTCTATGAAAAAGTCAGTGATCTCAATACTTAATTATGCTAAGAGAAATAGCTTTCCAAATTGGGAGATTTTTAAAACTTTATTTTTAAAATCTGTATAGTGAAAATACTCTAACTGCTCATTTTAATTGCCTTTGTTTTTGTTTCAGTTATTTTTAAACTAGAAAAGTACTCTTCAATAGAGCAGATTCACCTGCTTTAGCAAACAGAACCAGGACTGCTTCTGTTAACTTTAAACTATTACCATGACAATTGTTTTTGTCACACAAATTAATGAATAACCTTATCAAATAAATTTATGAAATATTACGGTGTTTGGGGCTAAGAAGTTTAGTACCAGTGCACTTTTTAGTTTATGACAGATTATAAAAAATGTTAAAAGTTTTGTTAAAGACTACTATTAACATCTTTGCTTTTGAAAGATTAAATTTGGTTATTCAAATTGATTAGAGGCATGACTTTATTATTGAAAACTACTCCTAAATGGTAAAAAATAAAGGTCTTTAATCTTATATTTATAATTATGTAAATAATCTTTGAATGGCAGGAGTGTATGTATAATTTTTTATATAGGACTTCTAGACCATTTATACAGAAAATTCCTGAAGTTTAGAACAAAATCACATCAGGAGTTTAACCTACCTCAAGAGAGCACTTCATTTGCCATGTACACACTTGCCATACATCACTGTAAGCATTGTTCAATCAACAAACATTTATCGACTGGTGTTTATGTGCCAGTCATTGTGCCGAAATGCTAAGAACATGGTGATGAAAGACATTCAAGACTTCGGAGAGTTACAGAGTTACAATACAGCAGGGAACACAACCAACACAATCAATTATAATTTAATATCATTATGTAAGAATATAACAAATGCAATGGGAGTAAAGAGAAAGAACATATAACCTGAACCAAAGGGAGTCAGAAAGTGTTCATCACTCAGTCGTCCCTGATGGCTAGGATAAAACAAGCTAGTCCAAGATGAAAAAAAGGATTTTTTTTTTTTTTTTGCTGTTTGTTTGTTATGAAGTAACAGCAAATTCATCAACAGAAAAACAAAATGATACAAGTTCAGTATCACTTGGAGCAGAATTTGGTGACTCCCATCAACCAAAACAACTGATGTTTATTTTAATGGTTTAGTAGTTTCTGCATGTTCTTTTATGGTCTTCATTTCTACATGTAGAAACTCCTTGATGTAAAAACATATAATTTAAAAAAACTCTAGCAATTCCAACATATAAAAATTGATATAAATATTTCTGTGTATTTCTTTGCATTTTTTTCAATGTAGCTGCATAATTTTTATGAAATTGGAGTCATTGAGTATATGTAATTTTATACCTGTTTTTCTACTTAACATTGCAAATATTTCATTATTAAATATTATAAATATTTTTTAATAATGTATTTAGTGTCTACAAACACATCATGATCAAAATGTACCAAAATATACTCACTCTAGCCCATACCTTTTTCACACTTAAGTATTGCTATGACTAAATTGTGTACTGCCAAAAATTTACATGTTGAAATCCTAACTCCTAATTTCATGGCATTTGGAAGCAGGGACTTTGGGAGGTAATAAGGTTTAGATGAAATCGTGAAGGTGGGACACCCACCCCCTCAACCTCGTGAAGGATTACTGTTCTTACAAGGGAGATGGGAGTTCCTGCTCTCTCAGCCATGTGAGAACACAGAGAGAAGGCAGCCTTCTTCAAACCAAGGAAAGGGCCCTCGCAAGAACCAAACAGGCCAACACCTTGATTTTGAACTTCTCAGCCTCCATAACTGTGAAAAATAAATGTCTATTGTTAAGTCATCCTGTGTATGGTATTGTGTTACAGCAGCCCAAACTGTCTAAGACAGCATTTATAAATTAAAAAAAAAAAAAAAAAAAACTAGAATAAATAAATATACCCTTAATGTGTGATATTATCCCTGATAATTTCCTTAGGATAGATTTTGAGAAGTGGAATTACTGAAGAGAATCAAACCTTTTTAAGAATCTTGATGTAAATTTCTAAACTGCTTTTCAGAAAGAATACATTCTTACCAATAACATATGAGAAATTGCATGCATCTTCTAAGCATCTCTTATTATCATGTATGTATCTTTTCATTACTTGGATAATCTTTTCATCTTGCTGTAACTTTTCATTTTGAATATGCAAAATAAATCTGAAGTTTCTTAGCCATGTGCTGTATAGCAATAATTCTTATTAATCCACTAGAACAGCATACACTCATGGTTAACAAAGTTAAAATTTTTAAAATTTGAGATTTAAAACTTTGTTTTTCAAAACAAGAAGACCATAAAAGGTATAGCTTTCCTCAATAGTTGAGGTTTTTGAAAACTCTTTATCAAGTAATCATCCACAGGCTCTATTAATAAGGAAATACAATAATGGAATGAAAATGAAGTTATGGATTCATCTTTATGTCTTGACTTTATCGCCCAAAGTTATTTTTGTTTTATTACATATTGAGAATAATGTTGAATTTTCTTTAGATTTCAGGATATTTCTGTACATTATGTTGAAGTCATGCTTCAACACAACTTAAATGAGATAAATTCTTTTCATTGAACTTTTTCCTTTTATTTTTTAAGACTAAAAGGAGAACTTTGAGTAAAATCCTAAACTCCAGGGTTAATCCCCTTGACCAACCATTAGCCGACAGTATTTCTAACTAAGCTTACAATCTTTCGGAAGATTCGGATATGTTTTCAACAATGTTTAATGCCAAAATGAAGTTGAAGCCAACATTCACTGTAGCTAAATGAATAAAATGCATGCTTCTGATTTCTATAGATAGGAATCATTTTAATTCACTCAGAATAAGTTCCTAAATATTTGCAGGACTCTATATAATTCTAGATTAATACAATTCTCTGGATTAAAACTTAAAGATTCTATAAAACACGTATATAATAATTCTTAACCTCATATTCCTGAGGATAATTAAGTTTGTTTTTGCAAGAGACAAACTCCAGTTTCCATGGCTTAAAACAATATAGGTGCATTTCTTGTCCACTTAAAATCTTACACAGGTCTTGTTTTATCTCATTGCTCTGCCATCTGGAACATGTGCCTCCAAAGTCACAAGAAAAGAAAGAATAATTAGGGGAGACACATCAGCTCATATCTATCTCAGCTGGAAATGACATGCCATTTTTGCTTATAGTTCATTAGCCAGCACAGCATGGAAAGTTCAAAAATGGAGAGGAGCAGACAGGAAGGTTGATGAACACTACTTGGTTTTACCATGTATCCTAACTGAAGGATTCAAAATCTATAATACATGAAAGAGTTAACAGAGGCCAGATCTCTACCATAAAATGTTTATTGAATGAGTCCTCAACCTTATATTAGACACCATAGGGAAACACAAAAAGTTTAACACACAATCGCTACCCACAAAAATTCTAAAATATATAATACAGTTAAAGAATTTATTAAAAATGTAAATAATTTAAGGACTACTTTTTGCAGCACAGAAATTGAAAACTTTATTATTACAGGGAGAGAGCCATGAATAATTATGGTAGGCTTCATAAAGAAGGTAGAGTGTAAGTATGTCCCTAAAAGACAGAATAGTGAGATTCATACGAGAATAGGTTAAAAAAAAAAAATGCTTAAGAGGCAACACGATGGGTTCCAGAGAAAGCAAAGGTGAGAATGAGTATGAAAGCCTCAGAGAATCTTAAGGAAAAGGGCCTAATTAGAGGAGAGTACATTTTGAAAAGTCATGAGAGATAAAACTAAATAGACAGAGCAGAAAATCTTATAAACCACACAGAGGAACTTAGAATTGATACAATAGAAAATTAGGAGACATTTAAAGTTCTTGAGCAAATGCTGAGATCTATTTGTTTAAGAATTATACTTCACCTATTTCCATGAAGACGTGAATTAACTTACAAAATTAGGCATCAAGAAATAAAACAGAACAGTCTGCTTGATGAATTTAATGGACTTAATGTATTTAATGAAACAGAAGGAAGAGATGCTGGGTGACACAGTACTTGAAACAACAGCTGGGCAGTGATTACTCAACCATGTTATGAGTATGACTCTTAATTTTCTTACTTAAAACAAAAAGGAAAATAAATTAGGCTAAGTAATTTTCACTTCAGTGTTTTGAGAAAGATTCAATTGGCAGTGGTCTGCAAGGTGAGTTAGAACAAATGGCAGGAGAAGTCAGAGGGAGCAAAGCCATCAGGAAGGTCCTGCAACAAATACTCCAAAGACCGAAATAATATGGCGGTGGTGGCGATCCAACTGTAGTAGGAGCCACTTCATGTGAGTTCATCATTAGTATTCCTAAACGGTCTCTGAGAAGTAAGTGTTACCAAAGTAAGACGAGGGCATTCTAAAGTTTCTACAAATTTAAAACAAAACAAAACAAAACAAAACAAAGAACACTGAAACTGAAACCAGGAGATAGTCACTGAGCTCAATATTAACACTGGAACAAATGCAGTTAGAGTTCCTTTTCCTTCAGCTCATCCCTTTTATTTCTGCCAAAGGGCATAGCATCAACGTTGCTAAAGCTTCACATGTGCTAGCATTGATTATTAAGACAATATAAAGAGATGGCTTATATGAATAATTTAAATTACTATGACTAATGATATTGCTTTGGGAACACCCAAACTTCACTCAGAAAAATCATAACCATCTTAAAGCTGTAAGAAACCTTTGGCGATCATTCATGGTGCCTTCTCTTCTTCACATAATGCCACATCTAAATCATTATAATGATTACTATTTTCAAGTCTTTTGGAACAGAAGATGGCATACTTTCTAATTGATGTGTGGCCTTACACACTATAAAATATATCCAGTTTACAGATTGCTATTTTTATAGAGAAAGATAATTAAAAGTAAACTCTCCATAGTACAGAATAAGAAAACCAATGCAAAAAAGTTTTAAAATGAAATAATCACCATAACAACGATCATTCTTAATATTTTCAAACAAATTAAGAGAAGAAATTTTTAAGATAAAATAGTAAAATTTCCAATATTCCCTCTTGAAGTTTGTTATGTTCCTTTTTTGAATACCTAAAACATTGTAATACATGTTCTGCGTGACCCCTGAAAAGGATGGTTTATAATGGCACACGATGAAAAAACATACAGCACCTTATTAATAGGAAATAATAACAACAGGCTTGTTCTTGTTTAGTACTATCTCCTATGTAAATAAAGAACACCAAATTTTAAAATTAATTCAAGAAAATATGAAACATTAATTACAATGAAATACCACAGTAAATCAGTTCCTTCTTAGCTGCTTCTACCACTTGCTCTAATTCTTGAGTAATAATTAAGTCAATCTTGTTCCTGCACAGATATTTATTGGTTCTCTCATCATAAGATATATGGTACAGTTTTGTTCCTTCAGTTAGCATGTGACAATCCTCTAAGTCACTGGATTCTAGTCTGTGGGTCTCAGAAATTATTAAAGACATGATGACTTTTCTGGAGCTCCTTTTACAGAAAAGGTACCAATCTGTTCATTCTAATATCTATAGGCTATACTATCATATCGATGCACAAGGGTTTTATAAGCTTGACAGTTCTACAAAATGCCACTCTACAATGAAAAAAAGAGGAAGTAAATTCAATGAAATATGAATGTTATGAAATCAGGTAAGATCTAACATTCTTTTGAGATTCTCCAAACAATGGACTGACTGTCTTCGATTCTGTCAGATTAAGTTAAAAATAAAAAGTTGTAAAGTAAGTTATTGTTATTTTCTTTTTATTACGCTTTTTTGCTATTTTATTTATCAATTTTGCTCATTTCTTTAAAATAAAATTTCTTTAAAATGGAGACAACCAGTGACAAATGCACTGGAAAGGATCCCTTAGATAAAGGTATATATGGATGATTTTGAAAATGTTGTTAACAGAGGCAGTACAGCATATTCATGAATATGTAGCTTGATATCTTTAAATGCACATTGTGAAATTGACCTATATGGGTCATATTGAGACATTACTGAACATCAGATTAATAAGCATTTAGCCATTTTTTGAACTGTCTATTGTTCCTTTGATAACTTATGATGGCTTCTTTGTAAGCAACACTGTCTATAATTTTCTAAACTTCTACTGCCATTCTCATTATCTAAGAATTATGAATATAAAAAACTTACTAAAATATTTTAAATAAGCAGTTTATTCAAAAAAAAAACACAAGAAGAAATTTTCAAGACAGATAGTAAGACTTTCAGTTCCTAATCTTAGAAACTGATGAAATTTCAAATGCTCTAACTTTAGGTCCATTTAATTTTTTAACAATTATCTAATCTGAGAATATTGAACTGACTTTTCTATGACTTACTAATGGTCAAAATATCACTTTATATTTTGAAAAAAATTTCAGAAGTATCGGTATATTGATCAAGAACAAAATAAGTTTATAATTAGCTTTGAATTGTCATAATTGCTAACATCACTCTAGTATCTCAGTGCTGTCAGATTAAATCATAATCTTATCAAATGGTAGTTTTGTTGGGACTAAAGTTCAATTCTCAACAGGTTGAGAAAAGAAGTTCCCTTCCAGTGAGAGACAATTTGTCGATATAAATAAAACACCAAATCTTCTCTCCAACTACTTATAAATGAATTTACTAGCAAAAATTATTTTTCATCTATGTATTTATTCAACATGCTATAGAGAGAATGCATATGGATGAATATCCACAAGTTTATATAGAACTAATTATGTATGATATTTATCTGTAAATTTATATAAGCAAATTATTGGTCATATTTAGATTTTATCTTTAATAGGTAAAGATCCTGCATTATATACACTGTAAGTATTTAATACGTGTGACATGTAAAAACAGGTAAGTCTCAGACATGGCTAAGAACCATAACCTCTGGTACTCAATAAATATAGTAGATCATAGTTATGTATTTGCAAGGCACTCATATTTTGACTACCCATAGGTTCATGAATTCTAGTTCAGCTTTGTAAAATATACAGCTGGCATAATGCAGATACACATTTTTATACTTGTAAGTATTACAACCCCACAGAAATAATGCAACCTGTCAATAATTTTTCCTAAGAATAGGCCCCACTGTATTTCATAGTTTGAAAAGATAGATATTTTTTAGGTAATTTTGTCTCGCTGCTGGCTCTTATCCCAAAAAGTGTCTAATAAAAACTAGCATTTAGGCACAGATTGTACATTATGCAGAAGATAACAGATAAGTGTATCAGCTATTTTCCCATTCTAAGGGTAAATTCATTGATAAAACTGTACAACATGAACTAACTGACTTTTATCAGTAACATATGACTATTTACCTGTTTGTACTGCTCCTTAAGACACAATGAAGCAAATGACTCTTGCAATACTAAAGCAATGGGCATTGGCTAAAAGACTCAGGAATTTTCTTCTACAAACTTAGAAAAGACGTTTTAAAGTTAGTATTTTAACCTTATATATATTTTCTTATAACCTCTTAATGTCTGCACCAAAATGTACTTACTGTGCCATCTTCAGGACAGTTTTAGAAAACAGCCCTATGAAATAAGTTAGAATTGACTGTGCCTTATGAAGATTTTTACCATTATTTTAAAGATGTAGAAAGTTTGTGTATATTATATTTTTAAACTACAAAATGTTAGTTAAAATTCTATTATAAGGCAAAATAATACAAACTTTAATGTATGTGAGAATATAAACACGAAAAATGTACATGTAAATATATACATATACATGCACGCATACATACATACATACATTTTAAAGTACTTTACAGTTTCCAAAACACTTAAAGATTATCTTATTTTGTATTTACAGCATTCCTTTGTGGTAGGTAGAGCAGAAACGAATATAATCCTTTAAGAAATGAGAAAACTCAGGTGTAAAGTTGTAAATCGGTTTGTCCAAAGTTTCAAAGTTATTCAATTACATAGCCAAGATTCAAGCCTACTGCTTTGTACGCCAAGAATTATTTCTACTATCATAATGATTATTATCTTAATAATCAATGAAGAAAATTATATCTAACTCCTAATTATTCTTGTTCAATAATTTCTTAAATCATTTATACGAAAAGTTAAAATAAGTCCTGGATATAATGACCACATATCAGAGAATTGGCCATTTATATCTAGCTTGTTTCTTTAATTATTCATGAACTTAACTATGAAACAAATAGTAAAACAGGAACATATCTCACTAATAGAAAATTATAGAATTATACAAATCAGTTTACATATACCAAATGAATTGTCTACATGATAAGCCAGAATATGCAAATACAAATTTTCTGCTCATATAGCTTTCAGATGTTCTAGAGAGAAGTAAGATATGTTAACGTCATTTTGGGTAACCATATATCCTGGTTTGCTTGGGAAGGTAGTAATTACTAGTAGAACACCTTTTTACATTCAGATGTTTACTAATTTGGATAATATAGTTTATGATCAACCGAAGATGGTTTATGAAGCAGAGTGGTACACCTGATACAGTGGTTCTAATTACAACCCAAACATGTAAGACAAGTATGACAACACAAGGACAAGATTCTCCTCATTAGAAATCTATTCATTTTACACACATCCTGGAAAACACAGTAGACTTAGAATCAGAAAACCTATGTTCCATTCTAGCTTTGTCTTTTCTGAGGCTAGTGAATTCAAATATATCTCTGAAGTTCTCTAAATATCTATCTCCTTGAATGAGGTTAATAATGCCTCCTCTCCAAGGTTTGTGTAGCACTAAATAAAACCATCTTGTGAAATTAACCAGAACTATGCCCAGGATTTTATGAATGAATGTTGATTATCAATCTGTACATCTCTGGGGGTTAGACACAGCCCAGACATGAATGATATCAAACAGATGCTTTTATTGAGTGAATTTTAAGGAAAAGGGAAGGAAGGTATTATCTCTATAAGAGATATTTCCCCTATAACCTAACCAAATTCTTCTATTTTTTTAAGATTAACAATTCTTACAAACGAATTGACAAAATATTACTTTCCCTGGTATGAAAGAAAACCCCAAAATCTACTGGATGCTTATTGATTTGGGCCATCACTGTTTCGTGGACTTTGCCAATAAGAATACCTCTTCCTAAAGATAAGATTCTTAAACTTATGAGTTACAAGCCCAGTTTGAAAGCCTGATGGACATTATGACTCTGACCCTAAAGACAAAGAAATTATATATAAATATGTATATAGTTTTACGTATATGTGTAACACACATATGCAGTTATACATATAAGTTCAAGAAATTTATAAAAAACTCTAAAGCCCATATGATAGAGTTTTGGTTAAAGATTCCTAAACTCCAGCAATGACATATCCTTTGTTGACACCATAATACATATCTTATTATAGATATTAAACAACTGAAATGACTGTTTAATGAAGTAATTCTTAGCCTTACTACATAACTATATACTGATATTTTCTACTCTGTTTCATTCAGACTGTTCCATTACATTCTACTCTATACTACAGTGTCTGTTTAAAAATAAATAAATAAATAAAGCTAGTTTAACCAACGATATTGATTTCAGATTTCATGCTCAAGATAGAAAATTACTGCTGTTGCGTGTGACAGCAGTGGTCTCAGGAGTTCTAAAATGGGAGGCAAGATAATGCTAGCTGTTGGTCAGTAATCTGAAAGAGATAGTCTTTGAGGGGGGAAAGGGTAGAAAAAGACAAATAGGCCTGAAGGAATGGTGGAAGCAAAGCCTTTAGGCCTCTTCCTGCTTGCTCACAGCTCTCTGGTAGACTTTTAGGATGCTGCATCCCATACAAAGCCACTTGTGGTGTTTAAGTTGACTATGTAATTTTCGTTTGCATAAATTTGATTGGGGAATGAGGAAAACACGAGACCTGGATAGTGCTATACCTCCCTAAAATAAAGCAATCTTGACACATTGTTTTTAAGAGAAAATATTTTCTCAGAAAAAAATTTCAAATAAACTAAGTGGGAAACAAAAGTGTATTCAACAATAAGTTTCTGCATTTATTTATATTGACCTTGTTTCCAAAAGGATTTGAGAGGACTTCAAAAGGAATTAAGGATCTGTTTTTTTTTTTTTTTTCAAATTAATTTGGAATTAAGTGCATTAGTAATGAAACACTTAAAATTGTAAAAGACTGAGTTCAATGATACTCTGGTATGCATGAGAATAATGGATTACTGAGTCCAATATCTTTAAGACTCAGACTGGCAGGTTCTAATTTTGAGGAGGGCAATCTGCATCATCAGGGCTATTAAGCATCCAAATAAAAGCGAAAGTTGAGGTGCTCTTTGCATTGTTGTTATTTTGAGCAAAGAGAAGACAGATTCATGCAAAGGTTATGCAAGTAATACTTGCAGTTAGATTCAAATTTCGGTTCAGAAAAAGATACTTGGGAAAACATTCATTGATTCTTGAGTGTGCAAGTTAGAAGGGGGAATAAACAATAAACATTTTTTTGAGAATAAACATGTCAAAAAAAAAAGCAAATTGTACTTATCTATTAAAAGGGGATCAGAGCTACAATTTAAAAAAAAGGACCGAAGAAAGGAAGATCAAGATAGCAGGGTTAGGGAGAGCTCAGCTGGCAATAGAGAAATGATGCAGGGATAGAAAAGAATGGTTTAAAAAAATGCAAATAAAATAGGCTTCTCAGAAGTTTTGCAACCTACATGATTCAGCTCTTTTTTAATATACCCATGTCATGAATTCAGCTGCCCAGTTTTTACTGGCAAATTATAGCTCATAGTGAATTTTAAATAAATGAAGTTATTTGTCAAAAGAAAACTCCAATAAGTATTATCTTAATGCAGAAAAAAGGCTGTGTTAAAAAGCAATTCAAGAGAGTTTTATAAATGTTGGTTTGAGAAAGAACAATACCATTTTCTGATAACCTACAGTGTCAAAACATTATGAAACAGAAATATAGTTTAGTAAAAGCTATGTTAGCCTTAGTTCATTGTTAAGATCCATGTATCTCAGTAACAGTATCTAGTCACTAGAAAATGGTTTAAATATATGTCTAGCAATAAAACAAATGAGTTTGTGCCCTATGCTTTAGATTGGAAAATTTAATGTTTTGACTGCTAGCTATACAAAAAAGCAGTAGATCAATCTTTGAACATTAAATAATTTGAATTAATAACCTATATCATTTGGTTATATGGTTTTGATACTAATCTTTCATTTTTTTATATAAGCAAAGAGGACTATTTGAAGTACTTCATCAATTGTAACCTTAAAGACATAAATAGACACTCTGTTTCATTGTTTACAGCCATAATTCCCAAAAATGTTCCTGGTAGCCTCTATATTAAATGGTGCTAGTATCTCATCTATCATAAATACTGCAGTCTAGGTGAAAACAAACAAACAAAAAAAATTCACATGAGAGTTGAGTTTGAAGGCATTAGAGAGAAGGAGAGTATAGGCATGGGCATGGGCATGTATGTGGGTCTAGAGTATGCACCTAGTAAACAAATAATATCAATTAGTCAGTATCTTCATTTTTAAACCTTTTCATTTGATCTATTATAGAATATAGGTTTTCTAACACTTAGAGTTCTGGCAGTATATGACTATAAAATCTCTTCAACTAAGCATGATTTTTATCTGCAGTATGTCCTCAACACAGCTTCTGCTCTTGAGAGTTCTTATTACACTCAAATTTGTAGTTGTAGACTTGAGACCTAAGCTCAGCCCTATTCCCATTCCTGATATACCAGCACGTTCTCAGAATTTGAGAATTAAAGTTTTTATCATTTTATTCTAAGTTTTATTTTCGTGCTTCTCCTTGAATACAAGAAGGTGATGTTACACATTGCACACAGCAAGTAAGAAGTACACGGATTTACAAATATCAACTTTGTGGAAAACTTGTTTGGGTGGCTATAGCAGAGAAAATGCTATTTATTCCCCAAACCTTGTTTCCTTTTCTGCTATGCAAGTAGCTGGATTATATGTCTCAGTCTCACTTAGCAACATAGGGCCATGTGACTGAGTCCCAGCCAAAGAAAAGTGGGCAAAAGTGGTGGATGCCCCATCCAAATCTTCCAGCTCTGCTTCTTATTCTTTCATCTGTGGAAAATTCTGAGGCTTATGAGTTACTAGCTAAAGGTGCTGGTTCCCTTAATGCCTGCATGGAGAAATGCACCTGTGACACATCTCCACTGAGACCTAAATGGACAGGCTGGATGCCACTAAAATTTTCAATTGTTTATTTTAGCAGCACATGTAACTTACTATGACTAATCATTTCTGAGGATTGGTATAATGAGATGTTACTGTATATAGTTTTTGCATGTTTTAGTGAGCCCACTTTCCTCTACAAGAAGCTGAGAGCATTGATATAATGATTTCATAAACAAGGAATTCATGAGAGAAAAGGGTCAGAGAACAAGAAAGATGCCAGAAAAAAAGAGCCTTATCTCAGATAGAAAAAGGTGGATGTTATATATAAATGTTAGTCCTCAATAAGACCTTAAAGATCAACTTGTTTTTCCTAATTTCTTTACAAAAATGGAAATGGATACCCATGGTTTTAGATTAATGGCCTAAAATCACATAAACAGTTGGAAACAGAATTAGAACAGTAACATTAATCTTTATATTGTATCATCCTGGAAGACTATAGTAACTCCTGGATACTTTCTGTAACCTGTATTTTCCTGAGAAATTTAATGGCATTAAAGCCTGCAAAGAAATAGGGAGGAAGTGAAAATTTAGTAAGAATTCTTAGACTTTAAAGAACATAATCAAAAGCCAGATGCTTTGTTTATCCTCTATTACAAAAATTCTCAGATTAACTCCATCTAGAATGAGTTCTTTAGCTAGTGTGTTCCCATACAATGGTTTACATATGTGTGACCATCTTGGGGATAGTGGAAGAGATCTGGAAATCTAGAGATCTAGGTTGTTCCTGTCATCAGTGAGCAGCTTCATCTGTTTACCCAAATGTGTTATATAAATATTATTCTTTCCCGTATATGCCATGACAAGAAAAGGAATTGGAGTAAGCACTGATCTACAGAAAATTTGATGCATTGGCAGAATAAAAATTGGAACTGTATGCAACATAGAACCCTATCTAATTATGAGAAAGAAGGCAGAATTTAAATCAACTTCTTTAAATGAAATTTAGGAACTAACAGTGCATGTCTCCCCAACAGTAAATGGACCTCAATTTTGGAAGCAATGGCATCAGTAATATTAGCAGTTAACATAAATGCCTACTCACTGCACGTTTGTTTTAATCCAGGGGTTGGCAAAAATATGTCCTACAAACCAAAGCCAAATCATTGCCTTTTGTGTAAATAAAATTTTTTTAGAACCTATCCATGTTTGTTCATTTATGTATTGTCAGTGGCAGATTTCTCACACTACAGTAGAGTTAAATCCTTGGAATGCAAACCACATGACCTGCAAAGCCTGAAACATTTACTATCCAACACTATATAGAATATTTTCTAATGTAATTACTTGAGGAAAATCTCACAGTAACAAAAATTTTTCATACAGTATATCATGATATGCTCTGATATGTATATTGCAGAACAAATTATCTCCACTTAATGCAATAGTCAAAAGACTGATGAAGACTTTAGTTTGAGATTGAGAAGAAAGTGGTAAATTGAAAAAAAAGTTTTGCCTTTCACAAACAAGTATCAAGTTGAGTCACTGATGTCTCATCAACTGAATACTGTACTTTTTGTTTTAAAATCCCTGTTTTAACATCTTTTTATGTAAACTAAGCAAAAAGGTTTTTGTTTTCCTTAGAATAAGTTATATACTTTGTTAAAATATTGCCTAAATTTAATCTCATAAAACAGGACAATCTACAAATGTCCAGTTAGCTTAAAGCAAAAAAATAAACACATTACATCTTCTTTATTGGTGTTAATAGCTCAATAAATTTTGTTTTCTGTTTGCTTTTATTTGTTTTGATTTTTGATTTTATTTGATTTGAGACTAATTGTTGAATTAAAAAGTATTTTAATTATCTAAGATTACTGAAGACAGAGAGAGTGGCTTATGCTTCTTTGTAGCACTTGTACTTTATACAGTGTGTGACACACACAAAATATATATTTTTTGTTAAGTTAATGGTTCAATTAATAAATTATTCAAATAATGAATATATATTTATTTTGCACGTTAATTCAAGATTTTTCTGAATTTGATAAAGTCTCATTTTACCTTTATAATTTTTGGTGACAAATATTTTGGAAATATGATAATGTATGGTAGAAAAGATGCTAATAATATCTTGCTATTCAAAATTTTCAAGTTTGTTATCCTTACTTGAATTTTTTTAGCATATTGATTCTAAATTTTACTGGGTTAATATACATACTACTGACATATGAATTTCACATTCACATGGTCTCCCATACACTTAAACATAGTATATTCATGTATTACTTTTGATTATACATTTTTGGTAGTTCATTTGGCTAAAAAGAAAACAAAACCAATTGTCTATGGAACTGAAGAAAATATTTGTAACCTAAATATCTTATAAAATGTTAGTATCTAAAACATATAAGAAACTATAATTCAAAAGCAAAAAAACTAATCACCCAATTTAAAAATGGTCTAAGGACTTGAATAGACATTTCTCCAAAAAAAAAAAAAAAAAAAAAAGACATGGCTAACAGGTATATGAAAAATGCTCAACATCACAAATAACTAAGAAAATACAAATCAAAATCATGAGATACCACCTCACACTTGTCAGGATGACTATTATCAAAAAAAAACAAGACAGCAAGTATTGGGAGAATTTGGAAAATCGAAATGCTTGCACACTGTTTTCGGGAATGACAAATGGTACAGCTTCTATGGAAAACTGTATGGATGCTTCTCAAAAAATTAAAAATAGAACTACCATATGATCCAGCAATTCCATTCTGGGTATTTGTTTAAAAGAACTGCAATCAGGATCTCAAAGAGATGTTCACATTCTCATGTTTATTGCAGCACCATTTACAACAGACAAGATCTGGAAACAATCTAAATGTCCATCAACAGACAAACAGACAAAGAAAATGTGCAATTACAAATAACAGAACACTATTCAGCCTTTAAAAAAGGAGGAAATGCTATACTATGCAACAACAGGGAACCTTAAGGACATCATGCTAAGTAAAATAAGTCACAAAAAGACAAAGACTACATAATTCCACCTATAAATGGTATCTAAAATAGTCTAATTCATGCAATCTAAAAATGGAATGGTGGTTGCCAGAGGCTGTTGGGAACAAAAAGTTACTAATAAATGGGCATAAACTTTCAATTAAGCAAGATGAATAAATTCTAGAGGTCTGCTGTCCAACAGTGTACTTATAGCCGACAATAGTGTAGTGTAGAAGTAAAAATATGAAAGGGTAGATCTCATGTTAACTGTTCATACCACAATAAATTTTTTATTCAAAAATTAGATAACATGGTCTACCGTTTTTTAAAAAAACCTTAATTTTAAAAAGAGAAAAAACAAAACTCCTAAAAAGCATAGTAGATAGATTTATATCTATCTACTATAAGCTAGACTTTTTTCCCAAATTGTCAAAATATTTGATAAGAGAACACTATAATATAATCACTGGTTAGGTTCAGAATTCCTTTGGAAAAAGTTTTAAGGTCATCGATCTACTTTAATTGGGCTTTATGTTTATGCGAGTGACTTGAGAGGAGTTGATGGATAATACGGAGCAAATGAGAGATGAGTGCCCCTCCCTTCAGCCACCCATGAGTGTTGCACTTTAAGTAATACATTGTATTTATTCCGTTCTCTTTTCGCTGAAAAAGAATATATAAATTTTAGCATTTACAAATGGTCAATAAACAAAAGTTTTAAAGCATGTCTTGTACTAGAGTTCAGATACTGAGAAACCAATTTTGCTGAATTTTGACTGATAAGTAAATCAAGCTGCATTCTACTGAGATAAACTTTCTATTCCCGAGGAGTACACTCTTTCTTTCTCCATCTTTCTTTCTCATACTCTCAGGAAAATTCTATTAAAGACTAAAGGGATCCCCTTTTCATTTTGTTGATGGCACACCTGAATTATTAGTCACTTCCTTAATCGTGATATTTGATAAATATGTTCCTTTCCTCCAAAAAAGTCAATAACATACACAAAATGTTTGTGTAGCTTTGAAATATATATATCAAAACTTGCTTAAGAACAACTGGGAAATATATTACTTAAATATATATTATAAAAATGCTGATGCAATCAAATTGGGACCTAATTTAATTGAATTATTGACTTAAAAAAGCAATTTTCTTTCAAAAACTATCATTATTCAAAAACTAATTTTAC
This sequence comes from Rousettus aegyptiacus, assembly GCF_014176215.1. Classification (NCBI taxonomy): domain Eukaryota; kingdom Metazoa; phylum Chordata; class Mammalia; order Chiroptera; family Pteropodidae; genus Rousettus; species Rousettus aegyptiacus. The sequence continues at coordinate 33,047,787 of NW_023416286.1, forward strand.
GCCTTTAAGGGACTTCTACCATTTTCTTTCGAAACATGTTGATAGCTAAGTAAAGCAGAAATGAACTGTCACTACTACTGAGAGCATATTTGTTCAAACAATGTTTTGTTACATCTGATAAAAAGCTGTAACTGAAGAGACTTTTATTAACTTCAAAAAGTGTCACTTTTTCCTAACAAAGACACCAGAACCACCAATTAGTTCTTCCAAATATAGTCAATGTGGTACAGAGGAGTTCTCTAAGTATGTAAGCAAAGATGATGGTAACCAGTGGGGGAGGTAGTTAGGAAGCCTACCTGGGACTACTCATCAGGCAGGTTTCCGACATCAGGGGTTTGGAGTCTGGATAACAAGCCTGACAGGACAGCAGATCATGGTCTATAGATTATTTACTCAGCATGTGATCACTAGCTTTAGCAAAAGAGGGGAAAAAAAGCAGAAGTCTGAAGTTTAGCTAAAGTTTATCAGAGAAAGTGGGACAGAGAACTATTCCTGCTGTCAAAAGGCAAAGTGAACCGCTACAACTGTGGCAACGGCTTAGAACCTGTAGGGCTGGGAGATGATCTGAAGCCTTTTGAACGGCAAATGGCCGTGAGCAGTATTCCACATATTTGACTCCCCAGCTGAAAGACTGAGAACAATTAATATTGGGCATTTTCCCACAATAGATATGATTGCAAAGTCAAAGCTGTTTGACAGACATGGCTATTTACAGAAGGAATGTGGAGCAAGACTATGTGCTACATATCCTGTAAATGCCATTACCAACAACAGAGGCAAGGGAGCAGAAAAAGGGTCATCTTGCTGATCACAGCTTTTAAAAGGAAAAGGGGAGGTGAGGGGGAGCTCATTCTTCCAAAAACCTTTGTCAGAGAAGCAAAGAGAAAACTCTGTTGAAACACATGTAGTACAAAAGAAATCAATTGGATCATTTCTGAAACACAGATCATGAGTTTGTAATGTCTAATAAAACTATTTAGCTTATTAATATGCTGTTATTGAACTTGAAAATTTAAGAAGCATTTTATATGTCCACCCCAACTATATTTTATAACAAGGGCAGGCTAATCACTGCTTAGACTGCCCTTGTTACAAAATATAGTAGCAAGACTTACACAATCCCCAACTCTAATGACGTTGAACCAAGCATCTCACAGAAGAGCGAATGCAGAATTTTCAAATGTGATGTATTCTTCAACTTTTGTGTTTTTGAACTCTTCAACCATGGTCCCAATGCTATATTTTCATAGTACAGAAGCATGGAAATATCCTCTAAGTGACAGTAGCAGTGTTATTAAAGGTTCATAGCATGTATTTCCCTAGATCCCTTTGATGATGCCATTCTAAAGGTCATAGTGGCCTCCCAGTTACATAATGCCAGAATTTTCTGCATTCACTTCATTCTAAAGAAAAAAAAAAAAAGGGTGATACGGTAAAAATATATATACTTTAAGTCTAATCTTAGGACTCTTTAAGTATGTAGCAATCATTATACTTCGATTTTTTTACGAACTAAATAAAAAATGTACTTTGTATTTACCAGTCTTTCTCTATGCCTTTCTCAAGCATAACGTAAAAGGCACCAGTTACAGCCAACTGCTGATTTGCAAACACACACACACACACACACACACACACACACACACACACATTATAAAAGTATCTCTGAACCGTCTCCATGAATTTTAAGATCTATCTTAAATAACACTTATGAAAGATGAAGAATAGGTATCTAAGTTTAAGTACCACAGATATGAAATACATCTAGTGTGCCCATGGATGTGAAAACATGACAAGTAAAACACTATGAATGAAATTGTCAGCATAAAATTCCCCTTATGCTCTAATGTGCCACTATTACTTTTAAACCAACATTTGCTCCTTTTTATTAGAATGTATATTCCCATACATTCTCCTAAAGCCAGTATCTTGGTACTCTTAAATTAATTAAACAAAAAGGACCATCAGACTGAGGTAGCTGTGATACCATGTTGGCCATATAAGCAAACCCAAATCTAAGCCCATAGATACCTCAAAGTTAGGAAATCAAAACGCTAAGGATGACCAATCACAAACAGCCAAGTAGGTTTTAAGCTGTAGCCAATTAATAATTTCCTTGCTTTGCTTCTGTCTTGTCTCTATAAGTCTCTCCCCAAGCTCCTGTAGATGGAACACTCCTAACCACTTCTGGTTTGACACTGCCTAATTAGAAAAGATTTTTTCCTCAAATATTCTCTTACAATTTTTAATATCCCCAGTTTACCTTTTAACAGTTCTGGTGTCAGATGAGATAACCGAATGAGATACCCCTGACCCCTGGGAGCAACAAGCAACCAGGCAAAGGTACCTTTCTGAGCCCCTAGAACTCCTACTTTCCACCACCCATGGAAGTGCTGGGCAAGTCCCTCTCCACGCTTAGCTCCATAGCTTTTGCATATGGGCTTTCGGACTTCATTTGAGCATTTCTTTTTCTGGACTGGGTCCAGAAACCAGTCAGATAGGACTGGCTCTGGCTTGGAAATTGGACCAGGTCTGGAGTTCTTCTGGGTCCAACTTCAGCTGCGCTGGGTCCAGTATGAGGCCTCAGGTGAGTCCAATTTTGTTTTAAGGCTGAACGAGCAGGTCGACCTTACCAAAGAGAACCTTTATTTACAGTGGCTACAGTGGAGAATTTTTAACCGAGATGAGCTTATCCAATTAGGAGGTACTAAAGAGGAATTTTTGGAGTTTTCATTCAAAACTAACAGCTCTCTCTTCTGCTTCTGTAAATCTGCTTGCTGCTTGCAAGAGCTTACTTGTACTTTGCTCGACAAATGTAACTGTTTGTACACCTAGCAGCTCCCTGCCTCTTGTAGCGCTTTGTACCATAGCAGCTCCCACTTCCTGTAACAACTCCCACCCTTCTGTCAATGTTACTACTTGCAACCATTGCAACTTCCACCATTTGTAACTGTCTAAGTTCAAATTAACCAGTCAATTTGGGTAAAAAGCCTGTATATGAGGAATGTTGCGACTGTGCTCTTGGCCCAGATCTTCAGAGCACTAGCTCCTCTGGGACCATGCATAATAAAAATAAGTACTCCTTCTCTCTGAGTTACTGCTTGGTTTTTCACTGGTTTGATTTTGAAGCTTTTCCACAACAGTACCCTAGAGAAAATGGGGTCTCAGCCAAGTGCTCACCGTAAAGGGAAGAGGGAAAATTATTTTTCCTCCTCTATAGTTTCCAGTGACTAGGATAAGAACTGCTGTGATGCCCTGCTCACTCTGGAGCCTTCAGATGGGCTTCTGGAAAAACTGGTAGAAGTCAGCAGGATGAGAATTCCTACCAAAGTCAGCTCTCCCAGACTTCCATCTACAGTGCTTGGTCAAGAGAAGAATGTAAAGTTTCACATTCCTTTCTTTCCAAATTCAGATTGCTTTCTCTCTCTCTCTCTCTCTCTCTCTCTCTCTCTCTCACTCTCACACACACACACACACACACACACACACACACACACACACTAATCATGAGAATTAAATCTTTGAATTACGACTTGTGAATTAGATTTTGAGGACCTACTTATTGTCCATCCTTTCTCTTCCAAGGACAGCTATTGCCTTCTTGTTTTGTTTTGTGTCCAGAGAACTTGACTATCAGATTGGCAGACAAAAATATGGGTTGTACCCCATTTGCGGCTTAATGTGGCTGGACAGAAATGTGAATTGTACTTTATTTGTGACTAAGGTCCTACTGACTGCTGCCAGCTCTCAGGGGAATTTTCTGAGTCTTTCTCTCTGTTTGGCTATCTTTGGGAGAAGCTCTGGATCTTTGGGAGGGTAGTGTTTTCTCCTCTCTTCTTGAGGATGCCACTTGTGCCCATGTTGTTCAATATAGTCAGGAATATCTACTTTTTGTCTCAGATGAAACCTGACAAGATGTTTGAAAGTATTTATTTTTAAAGTAGTTCTATGGTCAGATGTTGGCTAAATTTGGGAGCTGATATTCAGAGCCTGATAGAAAATTTCTTTTTTAGGCCTTCTCCCCTGAGTTAAAATGAAACTATGAACTGTAGGAGAAGAAACAGAATTTTCCCTCTACCCTTCTAGGTTCTTGGCTGAGACTCCCTGCAATTAAAGACAGATTAACAGGAGAAAAACAAAGAGAAGTTTAATAGCATTTAGAAAGATCCTGGAAAACTGAATAACTCTCAAAATGGCCCAAGTCACCATCTTAAATACTATCTATCTCCAGATAAAAACAAAGGAAAGATGTTGGTTTTGGAGGAGCCAGTTATTGGAGGTTAACAGGAAAAGCACAGTAAATAGGATGTGATTGTTATGCAGATTTGGAGTAATTTATAACCCTAAAAAGGGAGTTTTCTATTGTTGCAGAGCTGGGCCTTCACTTCTGTCACTGGTGCCTGACTAACTACCTAACAGTTGCATGGGTGCGCAGCACCTTATCTCATTCAGGTTGCAACAGGATTCTTTGAGGAATTAAAATCAGCTGTCCTTCAAACTGAGGGCAACTTTGACAACTATTATTACAAATTGAGTCTTTACAAAAAACTAAAAAAGCCCGTCTATCCTTTTTACCAATCCAAAAACCTCCCCTATTCATCACAAGAAGCTGTGGGTATTATAAAATTCTAGATTTAGGAAACAAAAATCATTCTTGGAAGAACTTGTATTCTTTCCCTGTGCCTTCGAGATGTAAATGTTCTACCTGGTCTTTTCTGGGAATGAAAGTAATTTGTATCAAAAGGGAAAAAATAATGGGAAGGATATTTGAAAATTAGGCAAATGAAAAATCTTAAGCCTTCTTCACAAATATTAGTAAAAAGTTTAATCCATTAGAGCAGGTAATCTTAACATAGTCCATCTGTCAGAAACATAATTTGGATATAACTGTTATTACATAAACTAGTGAGTTTTGCATTACCATACCCATATTATGGCTAAATTTCATAAATGAAAGCTGTAAGATCGCTATTTACAGCTGTCTGTCTGTTGACTTATATCTATGTATGTTTGTTATAGATGTGTATTTTCCTACCTCCAGATGCTATTGCCATAATTAATTTGTAAAGAGCTCTATTTAATTGGCTTAAAGACAAACAAATACCATATAAATTAAGTATACTCTCAGAAAATAAAAACTAATCCAAATGTTTTTAAAGTTCACATGATCTAGGATAATCTTCAGTAAATAAAAGTTTAAATGTGTTGATTTAATTAAAATAAGCATGTGCTCAGAGTTGGCAGCATTAAATTTTATGTAGGTATACCCCTTTTTACTGCTTCGGTTTACTAGGCAAATAAGTAATCTCTCTTACAAAATTTGTCAGCAACAAAGAAAATTTAAGATAATGATTGGCTACTTAATGTCTTGTGAAATTTCATGACTAATTTAAATATGATCGTTATGAACAAACAAATTAGATGTAAGTTTATAAATGAACTTTTCAACAATAAGGTTTTTGTAAAATATGTATACTTAAAAATAGTTTCTAAAATCTTTTAGTAACTCAAAGCCTTAGAGTTTTGCTAAGTTAAAAAATAGAAATTCGTTGACTATCTAGATCATTTGCAAATAAGATAAAATACTGAAACATTAATTAACCAACATGTTTATCTACTTCTGGTTCCCCAGCACAGAAAAACTAAAGATATTTGGGTCTATTAGTAAACATGTTTTGTGCCACACCGAAAATTTTACTATGAGATAAAATATACTTCTAGAAATTAAAAAATATATTTATAAATTTAACAATCCACAGAATACTATTGTTCGCAATTTCTTACTCCCTAGTTTTCACTAGGAATTAAGAACTCTGAGGGTTAAGACTACACTTATTTTGCAAACAAATTAGTGTTACTGTGATTATCTTTGATAGAAATGAGGGTGATTGTAGAGGAAACACTTATGTTTTAGTAGAAAATTATAACACAATCTGTAGCTATCAGATTCTAGTCCTGTTCATTGTCTCTGAGGTTTAGTTATATGTCTATCAACTGAACTGGATCCTGAATAATTCTAATATCCTCAAATCTCCACCTACAATTTTTCAAACTAAATTTTCAAATTTTTTCCCAGCCTTACAATTAAGAACCACTAAGAACAAAGACCGCCTTTGAACCTCCTTGAAAGAGACCATACCAGGTTCTCCTCTACCCAGATGGCAGCCAGACTTCAGGGACTTGAGGGTTGGGTCCACATCCTCTGATTAAAAGGGCTCCGCCAGACTCTTGGAACTGCATACCAAGTGGAAATCTGCAATTAAAATTGACTAGGTATGTTTCCCCCAAAGGCAGACAGATTTTTGAGATGGATATCTCTCCCAAGATCACAAATTGAGATTGTCATCTTCAATATTAAATCTTTATTCATTTTGCCTTTTTACTCCTTTCTTTTTCTGTTAACGCACAGAAAGACAATGCTCCTCAGCTCTGGGAACTATCGCTAACTCTGCTGCTAAGACCATAGCTACACAGCAAAAGTCCCTAGACTTTCTTGCTAAAGTTGTTTTAGATAATAGAATTGTTTTAGATTACTTACTGACTGAACAAGGAGGAGCCAGTACCATAACAAATACATCCTGCTGTACCTCGATCAACATTTCTGGTACTATATAAAATACGAGAAACTAACAGACAAGCCACTTGGCTATAAAACAGTTGATGCCTCTTCAGGTACATTCTTTGATTTATTTAATACCAACTGATTTGGCTCATGGGGGCCCTGGCTAAGGAGCATATTTCAGTCTCTAGGTGTTAAACTCCTAATAGTTATAATTGTAGTCTCCCCAGTATGTTATGTTCTCTCAAAGGTATTAAATTCATGTTCACGGCCATCAGCAGTACATCAGATGATCTCACTGTGCTTGAAGAAACAAACAGGATGAATGAGATGAACAGCAACAACAATTATTCCATGGATCTGACATTATAACCTAGTAGTTTTTCACAAGAGAAGAGCAACTTAACTTTTATAGTGACTTAGAGTGGCACTAATACCAACCTCTCATATAAGAAAGGATGATCAAATGATAGAAATTGTTAAATTAATTAAACAAAGAGGCCATGAAGCGCTAATGCTGTAGTGGCCTATGTAAACAAGCTGAAATCTAAGCCTGCAAATGCCTCAAGGTTATAAAATCAAAACACTAAGTACAACCAATCACGAATGACCATCTAGGCTTTTTTTGGAAAAAAAAAAAATACAGACACACACACACACACATTTTTTTTTTTTTTAAAAAAAAAAGAAAACACCTACAGCACCTGGTCTTCCTAAGTGTTCTCCCATCCAAGTACTAACCCTGTTTAGCTTCTGCGATCAGATGAGATCAGGCATGTTCAGGGTGGCATGGCCATAGACAACCAGCTAGGCTTTAAGCTGTAGCCAGTCAATAATTTCCTTACTTTGCTTTCACCTTTCTTCTGTAAAAGTCCTTCCACAAGCTCCCATCAGTAGAATACTCCAAATCACTTTTTGTTTTGACATTGCCAAATTAGAATCAATTTTTGCTCAAATAAACTCCTAAAATTTTTAATATGCCTCAGTTTATCTTTGAACAATATACAGTATGTTCCTAATTCTCCAGCTTCATAGAGTACACAATTCAATTTTCAGCCTAGCTTTTCCTCTCTTGTCTGATTTATAAGTTCATTAATTTGTTCAGAAAATATTTGAACAACTAAGCATACTCCTGGAATCTCTGAGATCTTTTATAGAATTTTGATTAGGATATCAGAGGAAATGACTAACTTAAAAAAATAAAAATAAAAATGCAAGATCATAAGAACTGAAACAAGTTAAGGTAGTTTTTAGTTTATTTAGCATTCCTGAGATAGATCAATACTTTCACAGAAATATACTGAACTTTAACTCTTTGAGAACCTGATCTGTACATATTTTCTTCAAAGAAGGAAAAATTATTTCCATCCTCAAACTATATCTCTCCTTCGATCAAAATCTGTTATAACTGCATTACATTTAGCATGATATTGAACTATTATTTTCTGGATTTCTTTCATTCATTACTGCCTTTTATCTGGTATTTTTAGATTGCCATATATTCCTTCATTCCCAAAATTTCAACTTCATTTGATTAATCCAAAGAGATTTATTCCAAATCCTGTTAGTATGTTTTTATTCAAGTCTTTCTCAACTTCTTCCATAGTAGTAACAAAAAAAAAAAAAAACTCAGCACAGAGACACAGGAATAAAGAATATATTTATCAAACTCCATTGCATTTATGTGTAATTATGTGACTATGATCCAGTAAATAAAATATAAATAAAATTGGTATTTAACAGTTTTCTAGACATTTCTGAAAAAAAAAATAGCATGTCCTGCTTTATTTCTTCCTTCATACTACTGCCTGGAAACATCTCAAGCCATAACTCACACAGAGCTGGAAAACAAAATAGAAAGAACTTTAGTCTTTGACAGTATAAAGTGCTATAATGACCATAGACCAGCCACTTGGATTTTTATGTATGAGAGAGAAATAAACCATCTTGTTCTGAGCCACTTTTTTCTCTTCAAAGGTTTTTTGGTTTTTTTTTTTTTTTTTTTTTGATACATCCAGTTTAATGTAATCCTAAAACAAAAGTATTTAGATCACATTTGAGAAGTTGGACTATTGTTTCCAGCTCCTAACTCACTCCTTTTAACTTATTTCTACATTTCTGCCCATTTCCATGGAACTCGCCCTGTGCCTCCTACAGGAACATAAGGCCTGTCACACTGATTCACTTGGACTTTGGGAGCACACATGACATTTTGCATGGCTAAGCAGAAGCTTTCAGTGTGATTGCAGTGGGCTCAGACTGTCTCATTCTCACTGCCCTTCATGAGACCAGCATGAGCCATGGGGACTACTCCGTTATCCTGGGTCTCAGAATGACAAGACACATGGACCCAAGCCAAGAAAAAATGTTTATTGAAATAAGCCACTGAGATTTTGATATTTTAAATTGTTGTTACCACAGCAAAACTAATACAGAAATTCTATGTCAACTCAAACAACCATAAGGAGTCATGTAAGAAAAACATCTCTATAGACTAGCTTCAGTATGGTTCTGAAAAATGAGACAAAATCATTTACCTTTGATGAGAGTAACATCAAATCAGTCCTCAAACTCGAACATGAGTTAGTGAGTGAATCTTTTTTGTGAAAAGACTCAAAGTAATCACAATGGACTTTATGATTTGTTTATTATCTTAAACACTTTATTCATTCTTGAACTTCACCTCATGAGTCAAGCTAATTCCCCTTCTTTTGTGCTTTTATAAAATCTAATGTAAACCGCTATCATTATTCTTTGTAAGTTGAATGACCATTATCTCTAACAAGGTTGTCTGGTTAAAGGTTAAAATCACCATTTAAGACAACAATAGGCAAATAGTGACTTCTTCCAGAAAACAAAATTGATACAGAGAAGAGAAGAGATTATAAGAAGCATACCAATACCAATCTATTACAAGATACAGCCCATGAATATGAACTAATAGTAAGATAGCCTCTCTGTGCCTGTGTGTGTGTATATACTAAAATCATAGGGAATCAAAAAAAAAATTGTGTGACATGTGCTTGTCAGCTAGAGCCCTAAAAATAATGGCACACGGTAGCAACAAGAATATTGAACATCTAGATTTTGGTTTCTAAGATTCTTAAATAAATGGAATGAGAGATCCTTGGAGAAATGGCTGACTCTAGGGTTGGGGCAAAAAATATATAAGTGGGTAAGAGGGACCTGGTACATCCTGTGGTACGAGAAAGTAAAAAAGTTTAAAAACTAATTTAAAAAAAACCCCACAAGGTTGTAGATATGTCAAAGGAAAACATTAGCCAACTAAGAGTCCCCAGTGGCCAAAGCTGAAATCTGAGCAACAAAATAAAGTTACATTGGATTATTTCCCAAAATAAATGTAAATACCCATAAGTCTATACAGTTATAAATGACTTAATTGATAAATTAAGAAAGAACAGACAAATCTCCTATGCAGAAGACTTCTAAATAATTTTTGTAGATACTCCAACTTCAAGAAGGTGGAACATAACTCCCTACTCCTTAAGTGTGGACCTCACATAGTGACTGATTGATTTCTAAAGAGTACATTATAAAAAAGAGAGGGAGGAGAATAACTTTATAGCGGCGATATCTGTTACACACAATTGTCAGATAATTTTCAGTCAACATCAACAGTGACTTAAAATGCTTAATCCAACCGTTTTTAGATTACCATATATTCATGTATCCTATATACACATGTTGCAAGTAAGCACCCTGGATGTCATGAAAACGGCGCAATGCATCTGTTGTTTTCATCTCCAAAATATAATAATCCCATTCCAAATATGAGAAAAACATCGCACAATCCCAATTGAGGAACAGTCTACACCATATCTGACCAGTAACTCTCAAAACTGTCAAAGGTCATGAAAAATAAGGAAAGCCTGAGAAACCATCATAGCCAAGAGGAGCCTAAGGAAACATGATGGCTAATGTACTGTGGCATCCTGGGTAGAATCTTGGAACCAAAAAAATGGCATTAGGTAAAATCTAAGGAAATACAAATGAAGCACAGATTTTTAAAGTAATAATGTATCAATGTTGGCTTATGAATTGTAACAAATCTACCACACTAATGTAACATTAATAATAGAGAAAAATGAGTATGACATATATGGGAACTCTGTATTATCTTCATAATTTTTCTGTAACTGTAAAACTGTTCTAAAATTAAAAGTTTATTTTAAAAAGTTAATGCAGCTCTGAAATTTATTTTAAAAGTCATGTAATACTTTTCTTAATATCTCACATTTTCTCAGTTAAAATAGAAATTTTAAAATATCTTTTCAGAATACATTTATTTTATTGCCATCCTACAGTATCAAAGTAACTAAAATATTATCTTTATTAAACCTAAAATGAATTTTATAATTCTAAAGGTTTTGCCATTTTAAAATATCTAGAGGTGATTTAAAAGTCATTATAAATTATATAGATTAAAAGCTATTTCAAACACATTAGATTCTTATTCATATGTTAAGCCTTGTTCTATAAATATATGAAGTCTTCTAGGAAAGCTAACATATCTTTTAAGTATGTGGCTAAAATAGTGGTAAGATTTATACTGTGACTAAACAGAGAAGAAAAATCTAAATGTAACATTTGGTCAGAAAGCTATGAATACGAAAAAGATAGATGAGAATGAAATTTCTAGGTTTCAGCATCTTTTAATCAGTTTTTCATCAAAATTCAATTCAATCAATACAGAATGAGAAGGATCAGTATGTATAAATACAACCTAAATTACAATTATGTTTCCAATAACTAATTATATCATCATTAATGTTAAATTAATTCTAGCCCTTCTTTGCTTCAAAAGCAAATTGAGACAAGCATCACGGCACATATTCTCCAAGGCATCAACATTTCTGTAGTAGTTTGCGTTAAATGATTCTGTACATTATATACATATACTTTCTCCTTCTAACACATATTAATTTTCTTTACAAATATTACCAAAGAACTTACTTTGCTGGGTGTTTATTGATTTTCTATTTCCTCTCTGAAGCAACTGGCTTACTTTACTTGTTGATGTTTTCATTGATTTTCTATTTCCTTTTGGAAATGAGATGAGAGCTTTTAAAGAGGTCATGCTACTTGGCAAGAATAAGATGTTAAGTTGTGAGATGTTCCTAGGGAATTTCACCACTAAACTTACTACTTTTATTATCATAGAAACTAGTGATTTTTTTTACTCTATATTGTACCTCACTGTGCTCTCTATTTTACATGTAAATGTGTTATTCTAAAGATTAACTTTGCAAGAAAAATGCGATCCTCGATTGACTTAAATGTATCACCACGTCAATTTCTCTTACAGTGAATTCTCAAAGGGGATAACCTAAGTTTTGGAAGGCCATTTCAAGTCTCATAAGAAATATATAAAATCTTCAAACTTGTGACAATCTAATATTAGAAGAACAAATTGCTCACATATCACCTCTGAAAGTAAGCGATTATTGGGATAATTCAAGTAACTATCATCTTCATCACCCTAATTGGGGGAAAAAATATCATAACTTACTAGAATGTGGATTTCTGCCTTAATTGAATGACTATATACCTGAGTTAGAAGACAAATTGGGCTTCTGGACTTTTTGAGAATACAACATTTCTACCTACACAGAATCAGCTATCCAAACGCCATCCAGCACTAGTCAAAGGTACAAGAGAGGTCTGATCTTTAAAATTGCTGTATAAGGGACATAATAGCCAGTCATTCTTCTAGAACTGCCCTGTCCAGTTCAGTAGTCACTAGATATCTGTAGCTTTTCCACACTTAAAATGTCACCAGTATTGATGAAGATGTTATATAGGTATAAAACACATATTGGATTATGAAAGAGTATCTTATATCATGCTAATAATTTTATATTTGCTATACATTGAAATAATATTTTGGGTACATAGGGTTTAACAAAATATATGATTAAAATTAGTTTGTTTCTTTTTATTTTTATTAGTGTGCCATTAGAAAATAAGAATTAGCTAAATGGTTTGCATTACATTTCTATTGGACAGTGCTGTACTAGAGTCTCTAAGCTCTATCCCTATGACAGATCTTATTAGAGAGGGCTCTTATGATTCAGCCATGCTAACCTTTCCTTGAATTAGGCCATCTCAGGAGATCTGTCCAGCAACGTCCATTAAATACACCCAAAGGTTTCAACTCTGTCATTTCTCTGGCTGACTTTTTTCTTTTTTAATGTTCTTAAAATAACGTAGCAACATTGAGTTCAGATTTTGTATTAGTAATTAACTAAAAACATAAAGTTTAAAAATCAAATTATAATAAGATTCACAATCAATGCAGAAAACATTGATATATGTGATATGTGACTTAATGTGGTGTTTATTCCATGCATACTTTTAGTTAGTTCTCAAACATTTGCCCAAGGGCCCATGTTATATCACAGAAAAGATTATTATTTCAGAAAAGAACTCTGTGTGTATGGTGTATGTCTAGAAAATAAGAAACAAGATTTGTGTATCTTAAAAGAATTTTCAAAACTAAAGATTCCAAATAGAGACCTGTTTTGCCAGCTTTTCAGCAAGCGGTAAAAACAACAGATAGCAATAGTCAGTCATTTAGAAATGGGATGGAAGAACAGGACTATAATTTAGAATAGGCAGCTGTAACCTAGCAGCAGATGGTCAACCTGCCTACAATCTGCTTGGAGACAGAACAGCAGGAATCAAGCTATAGGAAGCTCACAGAGGGACAGACCCAACTGGAGGCCACACTGGCATGTTATAGAGTTTTGTTTGTTTTTTTGGTTTGTTTGTTTCTATTTTATAGAGGAAAGGAGATTGATTTGTTTCTTTAATTATGATGGAGGATTTCAAGCTATGCCCCTCATGTCCAATCACTGTGATCATGGAAGGAACTTTGCAATAAGAAAAGTAAATAAAATATGCAGAATCATACCAATAAAGGAATGCTGGCTTATATCAGTGTCAATAGCTGTTACCAGTTGTAAATTCTGAAATCTAAATTCAGTCTTGAAACTCTTGCCATTAAAAAGAAAATGGGATTAAGATATACTCTGAATTTTGTATGTCGGTACTCAGATTTGCTGTGGATCTCAAGACTAAGAACCAAGATACGGTCTTCAACAGGCACACGAAGGTAAACATCACGTGCCCTGCAGTATTGTTTCCTACAATATTGTTTTTGTGGTATAGCCACAGAGAAACAATGCCTCTGTCACACGTCTTACTGGATTAAGGCATTAAACAATTTTAAAAGGGCTAAAGATGATGTATGGAGTTTCACATCAACGAAAAAAGAAAAAATGTGCTCTCTTTCCCTCTTATTTGTAAACTCGATCAAGTTTTAACATTAATCTAATGCTTTTTTGTACTATACATTTGATTACTCTGGGATTTTTTTCCCCCGGTGATCTTTTTTTTTTTTAATATATATAATCATTAATTATATATATTAAAGAGTTGTGTGGACCTGCCATAGAAGCACTACAACACAGTCTACCGGGGAGATCTAGTTTGGAGAGACTGGCCAGGAAATCAGGACAAATGGTATAAAGGGGATTCTCACTGCCAGTTTGAAAAATAAGGGTTTTAGAGTCTTTATAAAATGAAGGGATAAAAATTCCACTATATAATCACCTCCATTTTTACACATTGTGAAACCAATATGAAAAAGTTAGAATTATATGTTTGCAAATTGTTCAGGCTTTCAAGAAGGTCAGTAACAGAAAGAGAAATGACAGTTTTGCATTTGGGCTGCTAGTTGAATATACTGCCTTACCTTAACAGAAAATGTCTTACCTTAACGGAATCCAAGCTTTCCCTAATGGAAAGAGAAAGAAGCATTTCCTTTTTAGTCCTCCAACTTTTTATACATTCTTTACTTTGAAAATAAGCCTTTAAAATATTCAAAAATGTGAATTAAGCTTGAAAGGTAGTATACAGACAAGTTATATTTTTGTCCACTATCCTTAATATTTCAGAACCTCAGTTTTTCTTACTGAAAATAGTAATAAAAATAACAGTAATAAGTAATGTTCCATGTGAATAAATAGTAAATAAATGATTGATTTGAAGCATATAACTTTATTTCATGTGAGCACTATTAAAGAAGTCATCTGCTGACTTCAATAAATCAGTCTTAAAACACTGACAATAAAGGAAAAATTCAACAGTAGTTTGCTTGCCCCCAAACTAGCACAGATTCAAATTAAAAGGCCTCCAATTTAATTCCCAAGTCTGTTTTGCATGTGAAAAGGTAACCTTCACTTAGACTATTATAAATGATATTTAGCCAATTTGCTTTACAAATGATTCCTTTAAGATCTTGAGAGATCACATAAGTAGAAAAATCCCTACTTCCTTTTTATTTCATAGCACTCAGCAATTCATTTTGATATATACTCACACCTAACCAAAGCAATAAAAATACATATCTGAAACCAGTTGTCAATCACAGCAGCTACAAATCTCTAAGAGGCAGCCTGCCAGATTTTTAAATATCAAAAATAATCTTCCATCAAAGTGCCTCAAAGTCTACAGATAGGAAGTACATTCTAGACATGTTAAATATACTGTGAGGTGCAGAGACTGAGTTTCTATTCTGACTGGAACATTCCAGGTTTAAGAAACTGTGCCATATTCATGAACTGATGTGTTTTGACTCAGCCATTACCCTTCTGATATCAAACTTATATATTACATAGGAACATGGAGATTTCCTGTCAGTCTCACTACTGTAGAAAATTTCACATTTTTTCTCGCCCATTTTCTCTTAGAAGCATAGTACATTACCTCAGTAAAAATATCATAAGGAGAAAATCTACTCTAACACATTTCCTCATTTTACATATTAGAAAATTAAGTGCAAAAGAATTTTAGATTAAAGCCAAAAGGCCAAGATCTCACAGTTCATGGAAAAGCCAGAATTCCTCATGCCTAATTCATAATATTTCCACTAACCATAATGCCACCTGAACCATGAATTAACTGCACGACCTAGTTGAAATGGACATGCATAAGAACATGTGCTTCTTTGACCCAGATATCATGGGTGGGTCACAAGGCAAGTCATCCAGATCTGGATTCCTGTCATTTGCTACTTGAAGCTGTTCCTCTTACACCACTAAGTCATCACCATTTAAACTCACATTGTAAAAGACCAGCGATGTGATGTAATTTGGGGTTATATCAACCTGCTCAACATTATACTCTTCCCTTTGTCAGGTTTATTAAAAATCAAATGATAAAAGATGAAAACAGATTGGATCGCTTGGTTGTGCTGCCTCCTGGTGGCAAATCAAAATACAGATTTGTTGAGTTTTGTCAAGGTCTAGTTTTATCAGCTGAGGAGCATTTTGTTTTAAGCTCATGTGATTAAATTTAGTGCTCAGCTCTCTTACGAAAGTCGACTCATAAAGAAGTACAAAGGTAAAGGGCAGTGGCTTTCCGAAGTAAAGGCAAAAAAAGGATCTCAAAGTGCAGTTAGTGCCTAAATTACACTTATTTATTTTTTGATAAATACCAAAAATAACTAGATCCATTTTATATTTTTCATATTTCTCTCAAAAATATTATTTTTAGTAAAATGTAACAAAGTCCAACAATTAGACTCCTTTCCTCAAATCATTATTATAGACAGTATAATTAAAAAACAAAATTAAAATTAGTCTTGGAATTGAAGAAATTGGGTTCTAGTTCTGACTAGGTCATGGTCTATAGTTATTCAACCTCTTGGACCTCAGTGTTCTTATCTGCAAAATGATGAGCAAAACTAGGTGAACTCTAAGAACACTTTTACTACTGCAATATATCATTGAAACAGAATGATGAATATAATGTTTATTCATTTATTTGACAATCTAAGTAAAAAAAAATTATCATGCCTTTTTTATCATGGTAGATTATTAATAAATGAGGATTTTCAAGGGAAATTCCCCCATGCTGTGGGGAGAGTAAACATCACACTCTGAAATTAAAATGCTGGCTATGTATTGTCTCTCTGAGTTTTGATCTCCAAATGAAATAGCAAAAGAGCCTTGTCCATTAAGAAATAACTACCTACAGTATTTGCTCCTGTGGCCTTTATTAATGTATCACTACAGGAGATATATTAGGATCTGAATTATTCTGACATTTACAATAAAGTTGGTGCTTATAGACACAAGACCATATTAAAACTTATTAGCATATTACAACAGATAGGATGCTTGCGAAGTGCAAAGGCAGTTGGTTCTGCAACCCCCTCGGGGGGAAAAAATCTAAGGGCAATAACAATAATGATCTCAAATCACAGAAATGACTTTGAAAGTGTGTCCTTGTTTTATCGCGCTAATTTAGGAGGAAAACATGAATAATAAAAAGAAAAATATTCAATTACAGTCATTTTTCAGGCCATTCATCAGCACCAGAATACATAGCCAGTTTGCCTCATAATTCAACAGGATAGTTCAAGACCCACTGACCGAGGTATCTAAACAAGAGGCACAGGAGCCCCAGGCAACTTCACAATGCATATGAATGTGGGTTTTTCCTCTGACAAGGGAAGTGCTAATAGGTTACTTCTTGGGTTTACAAAAAAGTATATACATATTAACAATAAAAAGATGAATAACTTAGCTTTTCTAGTATATTAGAAATATGTTTTAAAAAGCCACGGGACTCTAAATTCTAGTGCTTAAATATAGTTACTTAGGTTGCTAGAATTCTATTTATTAAAAGTAACTTCAAGTAATATGTTAAAAGTAAATATCTTCAAATAATAACTAGAATTTATTCATTACTATGTGCCAAGGGCTGTTCTAAGCATTAGTATGTTTAAAGTCATAATTCTCTCAGCATCCTTATAAAAAGATGTAATTATGAGCTCCAGTTTTCAGATGAAGAAACTGAGACAAAAGAAATCAATTAACTTGTCCATGGATATACAACTAATAGGCAATAGAATTAATGTTCTTAGCCAAAAAGTCTGGCCACAGAGCAATTAATCCATTTACACCACTATTGCATACTGCCTGTCTGTGCTCTCAAACAGATTGCTAAGCAAATGCACTCATTGGCCTCTCCCAGAGCCTAAATGAAAGGGCCAGGTCCAAGGAGAAACAGCTGATACAATGAAAGAATGCCATCAAATCTGCTCTTCTAGGGGGGGTGTATTAGTATGCTCAGGCTGCCATAACAAAGAACCACAGGCTGGTGGTTTAAACAACAAAAATTTATCTTCTCATAGTTCTAGAGGCTTCAAGATCAAAGCATTAGAAGATTTAGTTTCTTCTAAGGCCTTGCTTCTTCGCTTGGGTGGCCATCTTCTCCTTGGGTCTTCACTCGGTTTTTCCTCTGTCTCCTAATCTCCTCCTTTTATAAGGATACTAGTCATATGGGATTAGGGCCCACCCTAATAACCTCACTTACCCTCAAATACAGTCACATCCTGAGGTACTGAGAGTTAGAGCTTCAATATGTGAATTTGGGGAGAATACAATTCAGTTCATAATGACTGTTTTTGTTAATATTCATGAGAATTCAGGCAGGTCAAGAAACTGAAGAAAGCTGCTGCAAAGGTTATATCCATTGAACATGCTACAATTAGAACAGAAATAAAGTAATTACCCTAATACTTACTCAACTTTCACACTGTGCACAGTTCTACACTAAGCACTCCTAAAAGGATTATGAATTTTCGTATATATTAATGTAGTTCTTTAAGACTGTCCAGGTACATACCAATCTGCTTGGTGCCATGAGAAATGTGAAGAAATGTAACAGCCCCAACCTCTAGGTTGGAAAGAAAAAAAAAAAACACATCTTATTTGAAAGAATAGGAAAAGATATGTGTAAAATACCAACACAAAAGCACAAAGCATTACAACAGATGACAAAAAGAGTTTATAATTACAAATGTTAGGAAAAGGAACAGTCTGAACTCATAAGAAACAACATGAGTTCAAAAGAAGATACAGGGACTAGGAAGGCTTTGGGAGGGAATCGAAATTGATTTACAGCTTCAAGTGGGACAAGATTGAAAGAACAAAGAGAAAAGAAGGCATTTCAGAGAAGCCACGTCCAGAGGACTGATCAGAAAATAGTGGGAAAACATTTACTAAAATTAAGGGTTCTATAGGAGAGTAACAGAAGCTGATTCGAAAAGTAGATTGAAAAGATTATATACGCCACCTATAGTCACCTGCCTTGTAAGGTATTAATTGTTATTTTCCTCATGCAGTGTTGGACTCTTCTGTCCCTGTTTCCTGTCTTGTCTTCAAAGTGCGGTGTAGGGAGTGGTTAGGCTGAATTCAGAATAAGCCAAAGGAAATATTGGTAGTTGGGAGGAAATACAAATATCTGAGCGGCTATAAAATGCATGTAAGTAAATGTAGAGATATATAACCAAATAGCTCATTACAAAAGTTCCAGAATTATATTATCAGCATCTCGGATAGTGCACGTAGTTTGGCTGTCTGCAATTACTGGTTCAAAATATTGATTAAATATTTTCCTTTAATTGCAATTGAAATCAGAGTCAAGGCTGTATAGTGTTTTCACGTAAGTAGAAATTTCAATTATAACTGACACAGTTATAGGTTGTGGACACTATCAACTTGAAAACTGGGATAATGACACTGATTTTGCAGGATTGTGTAATGCTTAGACCTAGACCCTCCTTGTGATGTTGGATGGCAAAATATTTAAGTGTATGAGCTCAGAAAGCTAAATTGCCTGGATTTACATCTTGGTTGTTCTACATTCTGCCTGCATAAAATAGTCTAATGACATACTCTCTGTGTGTCTCAGTTTTCTCATCTTTGAAATAAAAATGATAATAATATCTACTCAGGAGGTTGGTCCGAGGATTACATAATATAAATTATGTAAACTTTTTAGAACAGTGTTTGGTAGAAGATAAGCTAATAATAAATGTTACTTATTATTATTTAAATATGTGACTTATAACCACTTGTTCTCCAGCCCATCTGTTGTTTCTTTCTTACATTAGCCTTCCTGGTTTCAAGGTTCTTTATAATTTGGCTCCATTTGCCAATTTAATCTACCTTCCTGCTGTACTTCAACAGGTATCAATTATTCTACTCACAGTCTTTTCTCCTTACAGACTCATATTCAACATCAAGTTTTAGGGCTGCCAAAAATATATTTCCTACTATCTACCATTCATCTAAGTCTGACCTAACCTCACTGGATTAATCTTCACTCCAGCTCTCATGGCCCTCCCCTTTTCCTAACTGCTCTAGCAAGAATCCTTATGCCATATAATTAATCATTTAATTATATATTCCCTCGCTTGAGAAAGGGAATTATGTTAAATATTCTAGCACTAGAATTGTACAGAAAACGTAGTACTTCCCCCCAATAACCATGCATTAACCGGTTTGTTATTCAGAATTAACTTTAATGTAATGATATCACTTCAGCCTTTATCAAAAGAATTTTTGTTTGTAACTGATATCATCTGCATTAAATTGACATCCATATAAGAGAGCATAGTTGAGAGATAATATTTAACTGCTTAAAATTATTAAATCATTCATTGTAATAGTATGCCATTTGAATGCTAGATATTTGTAAGGTTTTTTTTTTTTTTAAGTCTATCGTCATGGAATCAAATTTATTATATTATGACAAAAACATTTATTTTGGTAGAGGTGAAAATTTTACATCCCAAAGTAAAGTGCAAATATGCCACATTTGCTCTGATTTAAATTGCAACTTATAAAAGAAACAAAGAAACACCCTTAACTGGATGTAATGTGTAGATTTCTTTTCACTCTGATGATGATGAATGGAGTGTGGTTGCCCAAGCCTCTAAAGTAGTCAGAATATCACTCGGGATATCCTGAGATAGCAGAAAAAACAATTAAGAAGAAGTAATGTGCTCCCAAAGAGCTCAAATCTGCTCTTAAAAGTAAGCCAGCGCTGATGTCAGAGTATCTGGGGAAATGTACGACTGTGCTCTGGGCGCGTGTGCAGCTGCTACACGAGACACACAGCAATGTTTGTCAGTTTATTTGCAGTCTAAAAGTTATTCATGAATATTTTTTTAACTCTACTTGATCCCAAGAGGTTAGTCTTCTGTCTGCATTTGCCATACCAAAGAAATTTTGTGACCGAAAAACTAAGGCTAGCTAGACCTGCAAATGTCACATATAATGTAAGAAAAGTAAATCATTTTAACATTTGAAAAATTAAACTAAGAGCCACCAGGGCTCCTCAACCCATGATATACTGAATTAGCTATTCAAGGTATACAGGATTTTCTTTATTTCTTTTAATTCCTTTCTGAAATGTACTGCATTTCTTATTTATACAATCCCATTTTTCTGACATAAAGCAGGCACTAAAGAAATGTCTGTTTCTCTATATCTTGACCTTTAAAATATAGAACAATAGACACTGAAAACACTCATGAACTCTACAGCAGACACAATGGTTATTTATTTGAACATGTGCAAACTAAACCCCAAAAATATATATATTGACAAAGTTAAGCATCAAAACCCATATAGAATTTAAAAGACCCTGTTGGATTTTAGCAACTCATACATTTTTATTAAGTAATACTGATCAATTGGATTGTCCTGAGAGGAAAACAACAAGGACTCTGATCCTGGTTACATCATCTGGAGTAATGATGATCATAGCCAAAGATTACTTAGCATGGGAGAAGGTGTCCCAGGGGCAGAACTTCTAGGACTATGGTTCCCTGATGGCCTCAGAGCCAAGCAGAGTGCCTGACTCTCAGTAAGTGTTTATTAAAATAATTAAAGTACAGTTGACCCTTGAATGACAGGCTAGGGGTGCCAACACCCCATGCAGTAGAAAGTCCATGTGTAACTTTTGACTCCCCCAAAATTTAACTACTAATAGTCAGCTGCTGACCAGAAGTCTTACTGAGAACATGAATAGCCGATTAAAACATATTTTGTATGTTATATGTATTATATACTGTAGTCTTACAATAAACTAAGCTAGAGAAAAGAAAATATTACTAAGAAAATCATAGAAGGTACATTTTTAGTATTTATTGAAAAAATTCACTTATAAGTGTACTCTCACAGTTCAAACCCATGTCATTCAAGTGACAAGTGCAGTTAAGAAAAGAAGGATTTCCTAAGTGAGTGAAGGTGGAAAGTTGTTTATTAGGACCAGGCTAAGTTCCACACTTTTAGGAAAGGGATGGGAGGGAGAGAGAAGGGAGATCAGTTTAATACTTGTTTCTCTTTTTTCCCCTTTTCTACACTCTTTTTATTTTAATACCCTTTGTCTGCTTTTTCTATTTTATCTTACTGCTTCCCTTTATTTCTTTTTTCCCCCCTAAATCTAGTCAATAGCACTACTGACTCCATTTTCTTTAACTTACTGTTAATTATGGTTTGTGCCAATGTCTTGAAGCAAAGTGGCAATACATTGTTTTTAACAGGAATATTCTGTCACTCTCAACAGATTTCGATAGAGATATATGAAAGCATCAGGCAAGGCCTGTAGCCAATAGAATGAAGAAATAGAACAGTCTTTAGCCAGTTATGTAAAGATGTGCTACTTTTCCTGGCATGAAGGAGTAATGGAGAGGAAGTAAAGACACCTTACTGCCTGATCACAATCAATTTCCAGAAACAAGCCTGATTCCATTTGGTACCATCATACTTGCAAAGCTCTGTGGAAGGGACATTTGTTACAGGCACAATACTTTAGCGGTGGCAAATTGTAGCAATTCCACAATGCTTCTCTAAAATGGAACCATAATAAGGCCAGCATTGCAGATAAAATAACGTTTCTCCCAGGTGAAGCTCTAAAAAATAGGTTTTACTTTTAAAACAGTTTCCTGAATGGATTTAATAGTTTAGAGAAATATGATTAGAGTTCCCAATAAGAAAACATTCAATGTATAAACTTTCTTTTGAAGCATATGATACATACAAAAAAAAAAGATGTGTACAGATGAATTTTTCACTAATCACGTATCTAGTTTCTAATTCAAGAAACAAAGAAATGTTAGACTCCTAAAAGCCCCTTCTCCCCCATCCAGTTACAACACATCATAGCCCGAGCATAATTCTGTCCTAACATCAAACATAATAGTTTTCTTTGCCTGCTTCTGTACTTCATACAGTATTTAATAGTTCGTTTATTATTCATTTTACTATTGACAATGTTTAACAGTTTTAAAGAATTTTTACTTGAGCAAGTTATTTTTCTTGGAAGTAACATGAATTAAATGGAAAATCTCTATGAATGAATAATTCACATCAAAATTTACCAATGATATAATTAACAGATATTTTAAAAATAAGTATGTCAGTGATTACATTGCATAGTTAGAAAATTATAACAATATGTAATCTCAAGAAATCTAATAAACTGAAGGAAAAGAGAACTATTTCACTTACAAATAATATAAATGTATAAACACATAAACTTAAATGTTTAAATTGTCATATCATGGAATTAATTTAAATAATGTTTACTTTACAATAATAATTTGGAAGTTATTAAAAATAGATATAAAGTCCTATATTGTTTTCCAAAAGCCCTCAACATAAGAAAAGAACAGATGAAACCTCACTTTGATAACAGATTATGAGGAAAAGTTCTCGAAGATTGCTTGATTCAACTTCTAAAATAGCTAAATGCAATCCCAGGCTGTAGTAACAGAAATAAAACAGTGAAAAAGAATAATCCTCATATATTCTGAAACACTTTCTGGCATGTGATATGTTCCTTATATTCTAAAAACAATGTTTATAAACTAGGTTGTCTAGAGGAGAGCAACTAATTTCATCAAAAGCGTGGTAAGGTTTTCTGTAATGAATGGTTGGGGAAAAAAACAGTATTTAGAGCTGGAGAACAGTGTTTTGGGAAATATGACAGCTGTCTCTAAAGATTTTAAGAATTGTCATGTGAACAGTATAATGTATTTAATCTAAACTTTTCTTGAGGGTAGAACTTGTAAAAAGTCACGAGGAAAGGATTTTGCTAAATATTTTTAAAAATTGCAACTAATAATTATAGTTGTCCAGAAGAATTGGCTGACTCAGAAGATAATTTCCTATTAGAGTAGAACGTAACCTTCAGGAAAATATTTTTATCCAATTTTAAGGAAGGTCTACTTATAATTTTCAGCAATAGAATTTGCTGACTCAAAAAGGAAATGAGTTATACAGTTACCAAAAATCCTCCGAGACAGAAGACTATGTTTAGGGGTGTTTCTGCCTACACTGGACATTAGAAGAGATTATGGAACTCTAAGGTCCCTTTGAATTTTCAGTTTCAATGATTTTGTATTTCCCAGTCATTGAATAAGTTCTTATGTTACTTGCTTTCTTTAAGAAGGTTGATTTGTATGTAGTTAAATTTTGTAATACGTTTTAAACCTGAGGTTTAAAATACAATGTATTTTCTTAAGTAACTAAACCTGTTGAAACATTCTGCACTAGCAATTACTGAATTGGGAAACTATTACTCCTTGTATCAATCAGGATGATCCAAATCATGATGCAGTAATCAGTTTCCCAATCTCAGTGGCTTTAAAGAATAGTTTATTACTTTTCCTCACTACATCCATCACAAATTGCTGGGATCTAATCTCCACGTTTCCTCACTCCGGGATCCAAGCAGGCAGAGCAGCCACTCTCTGCAACATTACTGGTTATGTCAGAGGGGAAAGGAGTGGCAAATGACACACACTTAAAGCTTGCACCCAGCAGGCGTATATACACATCTGCTTACATGACACTGATTAAAAGAGATTTAATAATTAGGAGGCTTAACAATGAGTGGGAAGACCTCTCAATTACACTTCCTCTATTTTGTCATTTGCTTAATGTCAGGCTTACTCCCTAGTAAAATAAATCCCATTTACAGATGCCGCTGGGAAACATAGCCTTCCTAAAATGGTTTCTCTGTAGCCTTAAAATCACTCTGTGCAGCATACCTATGACACGAGGGTGCAAACTATAACTTAAGTTGGAATGAAAGATTCCAGAACTCTGAATTGGTATATTTTAGCTTGTTTTCTTTCAGTACTAATGAGAGTTCTTAGTTATTGATTTGGTATTATTCAGTAATTAGAAATAAACCTTTCTTGAAAAGTTATGAGGTTTGCATACTAATATCATGCTAATATACACAAATCTTGAAAAGATTATGCTTGATCTGTTTCACAAGATGAAGTTGAATAACAGATTTCCCCCCCCCTCTCTCTCTCTCTCTCTCACACACACACACACACACACACACACACACACTAAAAACCTCACCAGTTACTATAGCAAGAACTAAGAAATTAAATCAACTTTAATATATTATTACTGCTCCCTGTCTTCTATTACTCTGCTTTTCTGTCTGGAAATATCGAATTTAAAATTTTCCCCAAGGATGTCAGTCTTTATTTTTCCAAAATTCCATTGTTGTGTGCAACAAACTAGAAGGTATAACTGTGAGTAGTGCTATCCTGTCAGAGCAGTGAAACATTCAATACACTGGGATATTTTCTTTAATTGACCTTTAAGAGAGGGTGGCTGCTATATGTCGAATTTTAATCCTTTCAAAATCATTTCCTGCATGCCTTAAACATGTACCTATTTCTCTCCATATTTATTCTCATGTGGTCTCTCCACTCCTGCTTGCTTAGAGAAATGTCCTTCTCTTATGTAATCTATCATTTTAACTGGAATTGGCATCAGAATTGTCCTGACAGAGCCACACAATGCCATGCCCATTGAGAAGAAGCAGTTCAGACAATTTTATATTTAACACATCCATGTGGAGTGTTCCCATTTGTCAAGGTGGAGACAAGGTACAGGGATTTAGCAATGAGCAAGTCACAGCTCCTGACCTCAAAGAAATAACAGTCAATAGGGGATACTGCAAACCAAATATGTGATCATAATGGAGTATTTCATAAGTATAAGCATGCTCCCATCTTTATTATTTCAACTCCCTCAAGTGTTTGAACACAGTCTCAAATGGAAACACATTTAGCATTGGTTCCCAAAGGCCTGTCCTAGGACTAATGCTGAATGACTCACCTAAGATTTTCAGTGAGGACTGGGGATCTTTACCAGGTAAATTAGATCTGTAAGTCTGAAATGACTCCTTGGGAATCTATAGTTTTCCCAAAGCTCCCTGAGTGATTCTACTACACAACTAAGCTCTGTAACTCTGACATCAAAGCAAATAGTTAGATGGCCTCTCCTCCATATAAACAATTACACAAGAAAAACCAGACAAAGAAGAATATTTTTTAAATGAAATGAATAAGAGCATATCAGTGTATTACTATAAACCAAAGTATCAGAGGTAATCTATGTCTAAATAAAAATAAAAATTTTCTGAGTAACTTGCAAGTATGGGAAAAATACTGTTCCTTAACATGAAACGGTAAAAATGAAACAGTACCTAACTTAAGTTGTAGTGATATAAAAGACAGATTATGGATATATAGAAGAGCTAAACTACTAAAATCCATTTTCACCAAAGTGGCATTAAATGGGTAAATAGTTTATATAAAACAATTTTAGAATGTTATACAAAGTAGGTAGAATTAAATATATGTAATCATAAACCTATAAAACCAAAGGAAATAGGAATCGTTAAAAGATAATTTATCTTTCCTCAGAGTTAGGAGGCTCATCTAGAAAGTAAAATACCCTGAATAAAGTGGACAAAAATGGATAAATAAGAAAAACAAGAAGTAATCAAGTTTGAGAAAGAGGCACTTGGGAGAGCTAAAAAGATTATAAAATGAAGTTACGGAAGTGATAAATCAATCAATATACATCAGCACCAGGGAAGAAGAGAGAGATTGTGCAAGAGTTTTAAGTACATGCTAAGGCATTTTTCAATCACCAGAGGAACTGATACAAAATTTTATTGAGCAAAAAGACAGAACGTATGTCTCATACATAACCACATAACTAAGTACCGTGCCCTGGCTTATTCCCAGAGCTGAATATGGGAATTCAAGTAGCAAAGTGGGGTTTGGGAGAGGAACATTTAAATTCTATTGTATGTCCAGATCCCAAGCGCTGGGAATAGAGCATTCATCCACAAAGAAAAGAATTGCAAATATTACATCCAAACCAGCTGATGGTGCAGAACTGGAAGGCATCAGACAACGAAGAAATACAATAAACTCCATTAACTCATAAATAAAGTAGGAGAGCCTATACAGTTCCGATAAATCTATAAAGCTATGGAGTTAATGGTTAGGTTTAAACCAGCAGAGCTATATGATATCACTAAGGCTGTTACATTTAAAAAAATGTGAATATTAATTTATCAGAAATTAGAAACACAGTCAGCGTAAAAAGAAAAAAAATACAATGCACAATTTATAAAATTCAAAGCAGCCAAATAATTGAGGGTTTAGTGAGACATGCAGTTGCAATTTTTGTCATAGTTCTTAAAGTAGAACATAAAATAGTCCAAAAACATATCAAATGTTCTCCAAGTATAAGAACACAGATTAACATTGTAAGCAAGCCTGAGAATTAAGTCTAGCTTTGGAAAATTATGGACAGTTTGGGTCATCTCATTAGGAAATTGGTCACAGTCCATTACATGACATTTGACACTAACTGTTTTTAAGCACTAGCCTGCTTCTTCTATTATTAATTTCTACCTAAGGGCAAATGCCAAGAGAACTTATTTTAGTTTCTGCCTCCTGCTGCCATTTCAACTGTCAGGAACAGCAGGAGTCAAAAATGAAAGGCACCACCTTAAAGAAAGACTGTGCCACAGTGTCATTTTTAAACTGACAGCTTTGTGCAGTCCTAAATCTTAAGGAAAAAGGATTGTCACTTGTGCCTTCCATTGCCATTTTGACAAAGGAAGACATTCTCCACATCCAAAAGCAAAGGTAATTTAAAAATGGCAAGTAGAGACATATTTGCAAGTGGCAAGTTGGAACTTTATCCCAATGACCAAACTATTGTGGGACATAGAGTAGCTTAGAGTTTGTTCATTCAAAACAAACAAACAAACAAATAAACACCTGGGAAAAATGGATTTTTCTGTCTTGCCTTTAATATAAATAGGGTCTAATTTATAGTGTGAGAGGGTACATAATAAGCCAAGATAGTTTTAGTTAATTTTTCTAAAAAAAATATAAAGAAATAATATATTAGCTTTGCAATTTGTAGAAAAGGTAAGAAAAGATAGCTCTGAAGGAGTTGAGATGTAAAACTAAATAGCTTCAAGGCTATTTATTAAAATCCAGAATATTTTTTAGAATTTATTTTCAAGTATCAAAATTAGATGTTAAAAAAGAGCCAAAGAGATCCTGGAATTATTTATTTCCTCAGAGCATAGTTGATATGAAAGAGACAAATAAGGAAAATAGTTGTGATAATGAGGCAAGTGTTTGGAGGCACAAATGTTGTGGGATCAATCTACTAATTAAAAGACAAAACAGGATAGATATGTATCATTTTCCCTTCAGACTACTGTCACAAACTATAAGCATTTTGAAGAAATCCAAATTACCATATTTACTGGTCTTATAATAAAAAGATACATTGAGTTCAGTTCTTGTCATCTTCATATGACAATGTACACTATTTTTACAGGCAGGAAAACTGCAGTAAATACTTTGGGTACTGCGTATGACTACATGGCCTTGGCATTAGACTGCAAACAAGAATGGAGTCAGAAACAGAGACAGAAACAGGAGAGAAGTAAGCTCCCTGAAACATCTGTCTCTACTTTGTTAAATTCCGCTGAAATGTATAGACCCAAACTCATTTCAGAACTACAAACAAGAACGTTGATATGGAACAAAAATATGATATTCTCTAGTAAAATTTAAGGTAAGCCCAGTTCAATTAGATAATATGGAAAGACGGCCAAGGCAGCCTTATCACCCCTGCCAAAGGTAATATTGTTTCAGATCATATAAGGAAAATCACAATCAGTAACTGTTGTAACAAGTTAGGATATCTAAAGAAACTAGAGCTATCCTTTCAGAAGTATATTCTACTCTGAGTCTGAACTATGAATGAAACAATACGAAGCTTATCTTTAGAACTCCGTTAAGTAGGCGACTGTTTCCTTCTACTGAGTCAGTGTTAGGATCTGCTTTGAAAGCTTGAGTTGGTCTTTGCTCCACTGAAGTCATAGTCTGTAAGGATCAGAGTGGTATATGTGGTGACCTGGGACAGTTTTCTGGGCACTCTTCTTCCACCATCTTCTTTTCCTAACTGAGGAACCTCTAATCGCCTTCAGGCTGAACAGCCAAGTGGTTCAGGATTTAGTGTTATTTTCCTGTCACTACCTTAGGATACAGGCTAAATTCAGCTCTTTTCAGTGTTCTGAGTCTTTGGGTAGCCTAATTTCTGGCTTTTTAATACATGAAATAATAGCCACTCTTCTAATAGCAGTCGCCTTAAATGTATTGAGCCGACCTTGAGTGCTAAATTAACTCTCCTTTGCCAAGATGCTTTGAAGGCATATTAGTAAATCAAAATTATTTATGACCTTTGAGTGAGTAATATCAAAAACATGCCTTTCAAGAATCTACCATTTGCTAGTAGAACAACTTTGGAAAAACTAATTATTATCTCTCATCCTAACATGAGGATAAGCCAAACCTCAAAGAATGGGGAAAGTAAGCTACATAAAGTACTTGGCACTTGATCACATGATAGATAGTTACTTTAATGTGCCTTCATTTAAAATAGCTGAAAGGAAGAAAGGTAATAAATTAAGTCTAAGGAGAATGGATCTCTTCATATGGGACATTGGTACAAAAATTTACAAGTAAAGGTTGATAATTTTTATATTTTAATTCATTTTCGTATCAAGTGCCTGGGTGAGTGTCTGTGTAACTCTCATTCACACAAGATTGAAGTAAATGACCTCTCATCCCCACTCTGAGTCCCCAAGTTTGGAGCTCAACCCAAATATCAAGTTCTGGTTTTATGAAAGTCAGGAATGAATGAGGACTCCAGTGTGTACCACGTATCTCTCTGTTTCAATCTCCTCTCCTTCCTTTTGACTTGTCTGCTTTGTGGACTACCCTTTCATGAACTACAAACTGCATGTGGTCTTGGGCTTTTGAGGGATTACATAGCTTTGACCTTCTACTTCTTTTGACCTCTGACTTCTTGATCTACCTTCTTTTCAACCCAGCCTCAACTTTAAAGCTGAACTTTGAGCTCGCTCTCTGAGTCTGGTTTTCAGGTCAACTATTACTCATGAATCAGTCTGACAGCCTCAGAGATGTTCAATATTGGTTGACAATTTAATACTTGGGATGCACATATTTGTGACATGACTCCTAAGAGATTTAAATACACATTACACAGACCATGCGGCCAGGTTTCAAAATGAAGGGACTTGTTCAGTCACAACTACATCATGCATTGTATGCCTCCTTTTTGACAAGTCACAACCAATTCTATGCTTCCTTTTGGCTAGTTGCTACATTCACCCTCTACTTTTGAGCTTCTAAAAAAAATGTGTTCATTATTTACTTTTTTACTGCTACTACAAATGTAACAAATCATCCCTTTTCTTCTAGCTATTCTTCTGTAAAGAAAAACATAATATCACTTTTTATTGTTTTTCTAATATCCCTATTTCGATTATCTAGAATGTGATACAAATCAAGTGTTGATTTCAGTGTTTCTAATCCCCCGCTCCTCTTGAAATTGCTTCGTTAATGGTCATCAATGACATTTTATTTGTCCTTTTTATTCCTCATTATCTGTATCCATGACAGGCTATGTACATTGAACAAATGCAAGAGGTGAAATAGGTAACCAGAACTAGAGCAAAAAAAAAGCGCAATTTTAAGGAGCACCAGAGGCTGGATAATTTCAGTCTCAGAGCAACTCATCCTGAGGACCAGATGAACCTGTCTATCAAAAAAATTAGGTAAGTAGCATTTTCAAGTGTCAGATGGACAGTAAAAACAAAAACCAACATCTGAGGATTAGTTACCAGCAAAATATAATGATCTACAGCCTGGGCAAAACGTGCTTCCCAATATCTTTTGCCAAGAGCAAGAACCCATCTCTGAGACTATTTACGGAGGCAGGAGTGAACAATTAAGAAGGTGGAAAATAATGACAGATTCTGACACCACCACCATCAGTTCTATCTTAAAATTTTTCTTTCCTCTTTTCTAAGACATGTTAATTATCCTCCAGCCTTTTTATTCTTCAATCTCTATATTCTTTGAAAAACGTATTCCTTTTATAAACACTAAATTTAGATCAGAGCTTGGTTCTTTTTCTTGATTGATGATAGATAAATAGGTGGGGAGGGGAGAGAGAGAGAAGAAACAAAGTGCATATAGAATTAAACATGTTGTTCCACGGGGAGTTAAAAGTTTACATATGTACATGCATGTATATGTATGTGTGAGGGTGAAAATTTTGCCTTTTTTTCCCCCATATATCAAGTGACTAGCACAATCCCTAGTATCTTTTCTAAACTCAATAAATATATGTTTTTAAATAAAAGAATTGCACACAATGCATATGAAAAATATGTAGAAATACTTTTTCTAGATGGTTAGCAGATATTAGTGCGATAAAATTCTGGGTCATTTTTTGTTTGTCTTTTCTTTTTTCTTTGTTTCCAAAAAGTCTAAGCACACTGGAATGTCTAGTTTTCTTTTCTTTTCTTTTTAAATAAACAATACCCATTTTAACATTTGTTTTAAAGTTGTAAAAAGTCATGCATCTTTGCTGAATTTCCAGGAGGCAGGTGCATTTCAGGAGCCGATGTTCAGGTTTCCAGGCAAAAAAATAGTAATGTCCTGGAGCAGATAGGGCTGGAGGGATTAAAGACTGGGGAAGAGATTCCATTAACAGTTCCCATCCCATTTTAAGGAATGCCTTTGTTATTCTACCAAAATTCAAAGTATCTACCAAAAATCATATCTCGCTCAGAAAATTTGGTTCATTCTTTGTACATATCCTGCCTTGAAGTTATAGTCTATGTTTCATTTTTATAAACACTTGATGTAGACAGCCTATGGAGCGTATAAAATATGTGATGTGGCAAAGGAGAAACAGTGCAATCTTTACCAAGTAACACTGCGAAAGAGCATATAGGCTTCAGTATCAGAGAAGCGTGGTTTAACTTCTGTGTTGTCCCTGAGCAAGCCACTGGACTTCGCATTTATAAGTGCAGAGCACTAAGCATCTATCACATGTGGAGAGTCGTATAATAGTTGTTATCATCAGTCATCTTCAAACATTCTCTCTCCCTTTTCTTCATGTTTACCAGTTACAGATGTCTGAAAATTTGTCTTTCTTCATGTATCCTTAAGTAACTCTTTCCTTTCACATTTACATAACCCTTACCTTTCTCGTCATAATTGCCTCAATAAATCCACTCATTAGGCTACTACATTTGCCCACATATACAGGGCTGTCTTCTATTTAAGTTCTTACCAAGATTTTCATATTGTGAAATGGCTCTCCATTACTTAATCTTGAACAGCAATGAACTATTTGGGAAGAACAGCCTGAAATGCCCTTCACCAACTTAAATGTCAGATGCTTACAGAGACTGCCAAATGGAGTCAAATTTTTTTTAAGATAGATAAATTTAACACAAATTTCATCATTTTTCTAGAGTTTCGATCTCACAAAATAAATGTTGGTTGTTAAAGAAAAGACTTTTAAGAATCATCCTTAAAAACATTCAGTAAGTGGTTACATGGCAGAGATAACAAAAAAAAATTAAATAACCAAAATATAAAATAAAAAAAATGCAAATGGGTTATTTTCTATAGGGATATATTTTCCGGTAATAACACTATATGTTTTAAAAAGTGCTTTGTCTCAGACAGTTTAGATGGAATTAAAGACAATCTGCTCTAAAAACTATGTTTTTTTGTGATTAAAAAAAAAACTGTGTGAGATACTTGTGGTGAAAACACATGAGAAGAGTTTGGATAAATTGTTTCATGGAAAATGTGAAAAAAAGCAATATTTCTAAATTAAATTATCATTTTATATAACATATGTTTGTAAAAACTTATCTTGTGACGAACTTCAATAAATTAAATATTTTAAGTAGCGTTTGACCATCTGCTACCTCTCACAAACAGACAGTAGAGGAAAGAAGAGCATGGATTCCTAAGCCGGCCTCCCTGACTGTGCGTCCACACTCCATCACTTATTACCTCTGTGACCTCAGGCATGTTTCCTAACTTTTCTATGCCTTAATGTTCTCCTTGGTGAAACAGGGATATAGATCTTACCTTGCAAAGTTATTCTGAGAATAAACAAAGTTCTCTGTGTGGAAGCTTGAATCACTATACAGACTCACAGAGCATTTTTGTCCATTCTACTCTTTTGGCACTTATATACCAACTTGATATTTAGTTGCTTAGTCATTTATTTGTCATTTTCCACATGAACTAGAAACATAAAAAAAGAATAGAAGTCATGTGATTCATTTTCAGATCACCATTACACCACAAAGGTCCCATGAACAACCAAAGGAACTTAAAAATATTGTTAGTTAATGATATTTGATTCCTCACCAAGAACCTCAGCATTTTGGGAATCATGCATCCCGCAATTTTAAAGTGCATCAAAATCATTTACTAAACATATTAAACAACATGTTGCTACAAACTTGCAAATCACTCAGTGAGACTCTCAGGAACTATAATTTTTCCTGTAGCTATCTTTACCTATTTAAATCAAATTGTCTTTTTTCATTTGAATCAAATACATTTAACATGTGAATATTCCTAGTCTGTCTCTTTTGACAATATTTGCCTCTTCCCCAAAAGGCCACATAGACTAAAGCAATAGAGTGGACTTTGGTCCTTCAAGCATATCTTTAATCAGAAACTCTATCATCTGATGTCTAGCCAATGACTAGGTCATAAGACAGGTGAACTAATGAGAATGCAAATAATAAGTGATTCATAATCTACATGCTATGCTTTTTAGTCACTAAGAATTATCCAATAGCCTTCCACATTCTGTCTGTTGCTATCCCTTTAACTTGGTTGCTTTGCCTGAAAGTAACAAATTACTTGTAAGCAAGTAATTCTAACTGAAATATTTTCTTCCCCAGAGGAAGTAACTCTCACTCACATGAATAAAAGAAAGGGGGATGCCCTGCATTGCCTGAGAGGAGGTAACTATTGAGGATGTTTCAGGAATATCCATGAGAACTGAGAAAGGCAGAATAATAGACTTCACTGGTCACTATTATGAGATAAATATTATGTAGCAAAAATAACACCGATAATTGCATTAGAGAGTTTTAATTGATTTTACTAGATTTTAGTTTTACTAGAGTTACTAGATACATACAGGATGATAAACTGCTTTGAGTTTTCACAATAAATGACAATCATAATTACAATATGATCAGGTTACGAGTATAAAATAATTACCTATCTTATGAAGTGAGTATTGTACCCAGAGGAAACCAAACAGAAGTTAATTCCTCTTCCTATCTATTAAATGTACTAATATAACTCTTTTGCCACAGGGGTCATTGGGAGGACTAAATGAGCTAATACATATAAAAAGAGCTTTGAATAATGTAAAGCACCATACTAATATTCATTATTATTACTACTAGTAGGAGAATTACATATGGTCAGTTGACAAAGATCTGTGTCTCCAAACTGAGCCACTGAAGTGGCTATAGTTGGTGTCACTGTCCTAGAAAAGTCCTTCTCCTACCTCTGTGAGTAGGTCATATCATAACCAAGCCTTGGCTTAACCTTTTATGGAAGAGAAATAGTTATGATAGTTAAGCAAAGTTATGGAGATGAAAGCCTTTTTAAAATTGTAAGGTGGAGGCAGATCAGAGAAGAAGCTGTAACTGAGTAGGATTCTCAGCCTGAAGCCCTACAAATCATTTAATTTCTGTTTTTCAGGGCTGCAAGGTCAATGCCTCAGGTCGATTGAGTATGTGGAATGAGGGAGTCTATCAGCGCTTCTCAAAGGTTTCAGACCAAGTCTCACTAAGAGCAGAGGAGATAAACATGCACGCCAACACAAATAAAGTGGACATATGAAATGGGCCATGACAAGCATGGAATTTCTTTGAGGTTTTTAAACTAAATGTCATAGTTTATGTAAATGTACATTTTCCTACAGAATATGAGTGTTTATTTTAATTTTAAAAACTCTGTTTCCCCAAAATCTTGCAATAATATAAATTTTCCAGGAAGAAACACTGTATTTACCCACTGCTTTAAGATAATCCAGTGACTCACTACCTGACATATGCACCCAGCCAGAGAAAGAGAATATTGTTAAACGGTTTCAAAGGGCTTGGATTATGGTGATTATGTCATCACATTTGTTCCCTCCACATGGCAGCTGTATTGTTCCCATCAGAGGTTTCCTGGCTCACTTACCAACTGCAGCTCCTCCTTCTGCCCACTCCCAGGGCCGAGGCAACCCACATGAGCTCTTCACGGCACACACAGCTCATCCCACTACCAACTGAAGGCAGGTTCTTCCATAACTTCACCTCTTTCCAGAAAAGTGGGTTCAAGTTTCATTTTGAACATTTTAAGGTTATTTATAATGCATCAAAGATTTTTAAAATTCCAATTATGTAAGGATTAACTCACAGGTGATCTTGAATAGTAGCAGAGCATTCAATCTTGCCTGGCTATATTCCAAGTTATGTAATCTAAGAATGTAAAAACTGATTTGTTGTCTTAAGTAATCTCGCATGTTTATAGACGTTTCTGTCTGGATCTTGGCTCCAGATGTAGTGTATCAGTTTAGGCTAGTGTCAACTCATAATATTAAATCCACAAATATACTTGGTTAATATTGTCATTCTGCATTTTGGTGACCCAATTTTAGGTCTTAGCTGTAGCATTAAAATTGCATATTTCTTGAATGCAGCCTCCATGTCTTATTCAACTTTGCATCATTTGGCAAACAGCCTTGCACATAATAGGAGCTTTAAAAAGATTTGTTCAATGCATGAATTATGGACCTTTTCATAAATGCCATTTGAGATTTAACAACTTTTTTGTCACAAAACCCTTTATGGATACTATAATTTAACCTGTGATTTTAGCCTTCATTACAATTTTTTTTAATCAAACCAAATTTGTTTTTCTGAAAGTTTATAATTTATTGGAATTCTTTATGTCTGGGTCACTCAAGTAAAAAAGCCTATATTTACAATTAGTAGAATTTTGTCAAATGAAAAATTCTCACAGCCACTATCAGAATTTTTCTGATTTTCTTTAAAAACAAAACAAAACAAAACAAAAAGACAAAGCAAAACAGTGGTTTCAACTAAATGCATTTTTAAAATCAGTTAACTTATATAACTAAATCTAGCATGTTCCCACAGGGTTCAAGTAAATTCATGTTACACTACATGGCCTCCCATTATTCTACTGCCTTATATGGTAACAGTATGACTCCTTGGTAGCAACCTTTAGAAATTTCAGTACCTTTGTTTTTTTTGGCCTTAACCGAGGAAACCTGGGTTCATTATTTAAACATCAGGTATCTATGTTATGATGTCTTAATGATATAATTTTTTCTCTTCCCATTATTTTTTAAAACTCAAGTAGTCTCTTCATCTTTGTTCCTTCCTTTGCTAACTAATCCTACTTTGCCAGTTATTTTGATAGAAATAAGTTTGATTTAAATTGTGGATAAAAACTCTTGGAAAGATGCTATCTAACTGAATAAAGAAATGACATCTTGTATCTCTCTTGAGAATGTTATACTTCTAAGCAGGAAATGTATTTTATTTGTTAAATACTCTATTAAGGTATTTTATGCTATTTAATAACTACTATTTATAAAAGAAAAATATTAATTAGTAGGCATTCTAATGTATACTTTTCAGGTAGATATTTTCCTCACTTTCCAAAGACCAAGAACAATTTTTTAGATCTGCTAAAAGTAAAATGACTAAATAATACTAGCTGCCAAATTTTTAGATGCCCACCCAAAACAAAATAGACAAAGAGTCTAAAAAAAAGTTTAAACAAGTCTATAGAGGCTGGGAACTGAACAACTGAGAAGAGCCTAACGAATCATTTAAAATTGATGTTGAAATAGCAAAAATGTAGATTGTGATCCAAGTCCTGCAATTATGGTATAAAGTGGAAACTGGTGAATTCAACTGAAAATTCACATTAGGGCTTATTAAAAACCAGCATTTTCATATATAAATTTTATGTAAGTTCTATTTTAAGGCAATCAGCTCAAAGAACAGAGATTTTCACAAAGACAACCAAATGACAGCAGGGAAAGGATGTTCAGTAAGCATGTCACCTCTTTTTTGCTTGAGAGATGCTCTCAAATGACAGTGATGGTTCCCAGTTCATCCAAGAAGGAGACATGCTGGGACATGGAAAGCCATGGACAAGAGCCCTGTGAGCATGTTTCCAGCCAGCCTTGCTATACCTACCTTTTATGGTTGCAAACTACTTTGACTAGCCAAATTATCCAAATCTAACTTCCAGGTAACAGGTACAATCTCTTTTATATTGTCACCATATTGCTGTGTTATCCAATGATTATACAATAATGAGTAGGAAACTTGCAGGTATAGTCACATTGTAGTTAGATTTTAATGACCATCACATGGAAATGGACCATCATTTATCTTATGCATCACATGGCCTGGGGAACTGAGTGCAGCAGGACTAGCTGAGATCTATCACCACGGGTTTAAAAGAAACAGGAAGGCCTGGAGGGAGATACTAGGTCCTGTGGGCTCTAGTAATAAAGAATTTTTGATGAGCTTCTGGTCAGGGAATTTAAGAGAGCCATTAAATCTTCAGCTCTGCAAAATTACACATTTTCCCCTGTAGTACTATAACTAAGTCGACAGCCATCCTTAGGTAAAACAGACAAGGTTTGTAAAAGAGTCTTAAATGTCAATTTATTTCTTTATTCAGAACTAATATTATATTTGCAGCACTGTTTCCCATCTCCAATTCCATCCTGGTCACCATTTTTATCAGTGTCTTTACATAAAGACGGAAGACACATGACAAATTCTAAGATAATATGAAATACTGCCAGTTTTTTAAATGTACTGAGCAAGAGTCAAAATACAAAAATAAAACAAAACAGAATCTTAAGGCTAAAATAATTAGTTTAATAATATAGAATATTTAATTGAGGATAGAAATAACATATTAGTACCAAATGCATCACTTATGGTTTCTAATAGTCACCTCCTACCATCCTGCCTGCAGCTGTGTTTTGTACAAAAGGATTCACCAATTGGGACACAGAGGATTTAAAGGTGGGAACCTGATTCAAGGGCCCTATCCACAGACTGTTCAATTACTCATGGGGGAAACAAAGGAAAACATCAGAATCGGACTGTAACTCTTTTGGAATATGCAAAAAAAAAAAAACCCCATAAATTTCAACAAGAGCTAAAATTAAAGAAAAGCTAGAAGAAACACACAAAAGAAGAAACCACACTCTTTGAAAAGTAGAGCTGTGAAGTAGAAAAAGATTAAGAACATGAAAGAAAAGCAAAGAGGACTGAAGGAAATCTTGTGCTGGTAATTGAGTAACAGGTGGTCCAGAGAAGAGATCAATGTTTTGAACCATTTGACAATTTGACAGTTCCCGTGGTGTACATAATCTCAGCCTGGTGAATTTAAGGCCGCCAATGTGAAGTCACTGAATGTGCGGTTAGGAAGGAATGCTGCAGCTATATCTACCACACGTCTGAAAAAGGATGGTGGTGGGTGTGTGTGTGTGTTGTGGGGGGGTGTCCAAGAATTCCTGCCACTGAGCCCCTTGGACCTTCAGAACTCTGTTTCCAGTCTCCATGAGGTGTAGATTTTATATAGTTATTGTTTGGAGGCTGCCATTATATTTAAATGTTCTTATTAAAACTTAACCTAAGTGAATCCATAACCACTGTAACCATGCGAATCGTCACTCCTTTAAAATGACTTTTTATCTTCCCTTTCTCCTTGAATCAAGCTGGCCTTGGGCTCACTTGCTTCTTTTCTTTCCTTATCCTTCTGTATGCTGCATGGCCACTCCCTTAATCATTAAGCCCTTAGGTCAGCATCACACCTTCTTGGGAATAAAGCGTCAGGTCTGTCAACCACAGAAGCAGAGTTTCAGTCAAACTAGAGAAAACATCTTGCAGCACCACACGCATGAAGGCAGAAGGACCCTATGGGCATCCCCTTGAAACCACACAGAATGACACCATGACTGACATCAAGACCTGATGCCATGATCAACTGCCTCCTACTGGGCCCCAGCCAATCAGCAGAGGCCACCACCACAACTCCCTTAGCTTCCATGACTAATGAGTTTTCCGCTATGTAATCTATCATCTAGAGGCCATCAGGGAGGCAGGTCTTTGAGCGCTAGCTCAAAGCTTGGCATCATTTCCTTAAACAAACTTCTACTTTCTTTACTGCAAACTCTTGTCCGTGTCTCCTTTGGCTTTGATGTTTGCAGGCAAAATGAATTCCTTGAGTTTAGTAACATTAATATAATTAAAAGACCCCCCTCCAATTGTATTTTTTAACTCAATTAAAAAAAATGAAAGTGCAGGATATGGAAGTTGAAGTTTTTCAGGAGCACAGGAGAAAAATACTTGGGTGCTTTAGACTGGAAAACACTGGGATAACTTCTCCATCTCTGTTTAACATGACCTGTGAAAGCTAAATCTTCAACTTGATTTTTTTTACCTTTTCAGCATTAATGGAAATGACAGCAGTAACACAAGTTGTCTTTGGCTCTGCTCTTGCCTGAAAAGAATTGCAGTAGCAAAACTCTCCCTGCTTATCCCCTTCCATGAAGAATTGGGACTGAGGGTGGCCCATTGATTCTATTCAGTGGCCTGTTAAGTTCTCTTGGGTTAAGTTCTCTGTTAAGTAGCTTCTTGTGTGCATCCTTGCCCCAACACAGTGCTTTTCAGAAGGTCATCCACGGACCAGCAGCAGCA
Source organism: Rousettus aegyptiacus (assembly GCF_014176215.1). Taxonomy (NCBI): domain Eukaryota; kingdom Metazoa; phylum Chordata; class Mammalia; order Chiroptera; family Pteropodidae; genus Rousettus; species Rousettus aegyptiacus. The sequence goes on from NW_023416286.1 coordinate 33,087,268, forward strand.
GCCTCACCTTTTGCAAACACAAATGCCCTTCCAACAGACCTACTAAATCAGAAACTCTGGGGAAGGAACCTAATAACTTTGGTTTTAACAAGCCCTCTGGAGATTCTGATGCACACTTGAGAGTCAGTTGAGAGTCATTGTGGCCTTAATATAGTATTACTCTTCCCATAGGCGGTGCACATTGAATCAAAAGAAGGCTTCTTCTCGTTTCTGGTTCTCTTACAGTTAACTGAGAATAACAGTGGTAGGGACCACTTAAATTTTGTATAATGATTACTGTTATTAACAGTAATAATTCAAATTTCACTGGCCTTTGCTGTTCATATCTGCCTAACACACAATCCTATATTCCCTCAAGACTCTCCCACTTCTGCTAGCCTTGGAGAACATCTCATGTTAGTTTCTGAGAAGCATCCTAACATCTTCCAGCTCTGATTCCCATTGGTTATGTCCACTGTCCCTGAAGCTACTTACAAGCTGTACCAGAGCTACAGAACTCCGAGATCCCTGGGCCTGGGGGCAGCAAGCTTGCCGGGAAAGGGGTTAGAGATTTGTCTTGAAGTTACATTTTAGAAACAGGTACACTGTTCTTCCATTATTTATCTATTATAGATCAAAAGAAATAGGGCTGTGTCCAAAGATGTCTCCATGCACGTTTTACATTAGATTCCCAAAATGTCATTTTCTTCATCATTTTGCAGGTAACTGGAGAGCTGATATCCAGGATATTGGGGAGGGAGCACTAGAGCTCCCAGTCAACTCTCAGTGGACAGGAAGTCTAAGAAATTACCTACTCACACGAGTTTGGACTAACTAGATAAGGAGAGTTTATAAAACCTAATAAGAAAAGAGATGCCAAAAGCAATCACTATAGGCAAGTCTAGTGATGCTGCAGAAGGGGAGAAGCTAAGGGACTTGAGAAACATCTACAAGGAGATAAAAGGCGGTTGAGAGTTAAGCTCATTTCTTGGCCACCACAGTAACTATGAAAGTCCAAGTAATATTTTAATTTCCACAGAAGACAATAAAAAAAATTTAAAGGCCCACCCAGCTCTTTGTTGAATCTTTTATCTTTGCTGTAGAGTAATTATGTTCAGCTTCCTCAAATGTGAACGCTCCTTAGGAGAAGCAGAGGCTAAGATAAAGAGGTGAAAAATTGTGTGTATTTTAATTCCCCTGCCAAATTCATTGAGTGTTCACTCTTCATGAAATCTTTAAATGGCAACTTCAGTGTTAATCAAACTATAGTAGAATATAGTTGCCTTAGATGGATTTATTCATATTATAGGGACTATAATAAAACAGCATAGTAATTTATTTTCGATTTAATTCTAAGCAAAACCATTTACATAGAAACTGATGTGGTAGCAATTCCTGACATTCCGAAACTTTTCAAAAGTGAAATGTAACAAATGTTAAATATCATTCAATAGAATATGATGTTTATATGAATAAATAGAAACATTCAGAAAAATTTAAGTGGACAAAATATAATTAACCCAGTTGAAATTTAGCCAGAATATTAGAGTTTGTCCCAGTGAACCTTATGGCAGTGTCTTTTCAGTGCCAATGTTAGGAACTTTTTAAAATTAAACCTCAAAAAAGTAATTGAACAGTAAAACTAATCAATGAATAGCTAAGAGAACTAATTTCAACTATTATTACCTTTCACTAAAATATAAGGCAAGTCTTATATGACATTCTCTACCAATTTTGGTGAAGAAGCTACAATGTACATTTTCATAAAGCTTCTCAACTCAAAACTGTACTTTACATTTTGAGGATTTTATCATATTCTTCTTCCTTCATACCTTTGCTCCCAAAAAGGAACATACCATACACACATGGAAGTCTCGGAGCAAACATCAGCATAAAATAATAGATTATGATTGGCAACATCTCAATAATAAGAAAATACAGGGCCCCTAATTTTGGCAAGTAATTACTTTTAAATATGTCATTGCCATACAGATTTATATGTGCGGATTTTTAAAAAATCAAATTCTAGGCATCTAATGAAAGGTATTAGTAAAAAATATGTTTTCAATCACAAGTTAATATTTACTTTTTAAAAATTGCAATGAACTCTTTTTCTGTGTTTTGAAAGATTTTGTCCTTGAGTAAATACATGGCATATTCATACAAGAATTCATAAAATACAAACACTCTTAGATAAAGTTGTATTTTTCTAGCTGATAACAAAAACTAAGCATCTTTTGCTCAAATTGAGGCTGATGCCTTTTAACTCGGGGTAAAGTTGTTTTTTTTTTTTTTTTCCTAAGCACCAGAAGGGGAAGAAAGTAAGTTGATACACAGTTCCATTGCTGTCTTTCCTGTCTGAAAGCTCAGAGAAACAAAGGTAACATTGTCACCGTTTTATGATTTTAACTCTGCTGGGAAACTTCTCTAGTAAGTTTCAACTGCAGGGGATGCATTTGATGAAAATCTTAAAAGCAATTGAGTGATATAAACTGTTGACTTTTATCCTTCCCTATCATGAGTTGCTTATTCTTTGAAGGATCTTTACCTGGGAATCTTTCAACTTCCATTGTCATGCGAAGCCTCCTGTATCCTAAGATAAAACAAAATTAACTTTTCAAGGACATGGTGGTCTGGAAAGAGGAAAGTTATTTAGGAACTAAACATAAATTCAAAAATCAGATCAGTTCCCCCACTGAATTTAAGTTTTGTGAACAACCTATTTCCTCTCTTAAAGCTATAGAGACTGTGTGTGAAACACTACCAAAAAATACCTGCAAAACAGATAATCGGCAACATTTCTTTCTTGGAATAGTCCTCTACTCATGTGCAATATAGAAGCCAGGTACAGGCACAACAAATTTTCTAAAAATTTCTTAATTCTAAATGTTTTGTACTGTGTAACTATTCTTTTAGTCTAATGAATATAAATTTCCTCCAAAAAGAAAGAACTTTCTCTTTGAAACTTATTTTAAGGCTAGCATTACTCAACGTTCACACGTAGTATAAAATCAACTGAAAATTAACCTCTTCCATTAATAGTTTGAGTTCGTTAGTAACGGGCAGCCAAAATTGGACAGCACTGTCCTTGTCATACACCTGTAATTATGTATACATATGTAATTCATCAAGTTATTTACACATGAGAGACTAGGGAAATGTGGGCTGTCCTACTGCTAAAGGCACATGTAACTACTAGCCTCTGAAGAAAAACAGTAATAATAATAATAATTTTTAATGTAAATGTACAGCTAAAAATAGGCCAAGACTTTAGGCTTTTTTGTACATTTATTCAACTTATATTTATAAAATACCTACTCTGTAAATTGCTCTCTAATTACATTCGCTTAGTAACCCATTTCCATTTCATTTCAATCTGTCCCTTGAAAGATTAGTGTATTCTTTTTATCAAGCCTTAACCCTTTAATCCACTAATGAGATGCCTTACTGGACAGTCGATTTATAGCCACTTTATCCCTACAGTCCCTTCGATGTTGGCAGAGACGGAAATTAAAATTATATACTCCGAGCCTTAATTTATACTATTTTATCATTTTTAGATTATTGATTTTTCGAGGACTTCATGGACAACCATGTCTGAGCCCAGTTCACATGTGTTGCTTCTGTTCTCATAAGCATTTTTTAACAAGCAGGCAAATATTTCTGAGCCATAGTGAATCAGATTACAAATGTCAAAAGATGTAAATGAGGAGTAACTAGGGAAAAAAAAAAAACAACAAGGGTTTAGGCCTCACTACAGAAACAAAGTGTTGAACATATATAGATTTTAGAGAAGATAAACAATACATTCACTTTCATAAAGGGATTAAGAAGCTCTAATTACTTGTCCAGCCACATTAATGACAGGATAGAGATAGAATCCAGGTTTTAGGGGTCTCAGTCCAGTATGTCTTCCATTACTCCACTCTGCAATTAATGTTTCCATATAGAAAAAAATACTTATGGTATGTAATAATTTATATAAATTATTTTTTTAAAGAACGAGACAGAGATTATTGACCTTAAATCAAAAATAATTTTTCGTTATCTACTTAGGTATTTGCTCTTCACATTATCCTACTTAACAATTCCATTTCTTACCAAATTTTACATTCTAGGACATGGTTCCAAAGTGTAGCGGTTAGCAAGTCTGCTTTACATGCAAAAGGTCCTTGGTTAGTGCCCCAGTGGAGCCATAGTCCATAATCCATGGCCTTGCCACCCAGAATATCTAATCTTGGAAGCTAAGCATGGTTGGGCCAGTTTAGTACTTGGATGGGAGACAGACCACCTAGGAAGACCAGGTGCTATAGGCATTAATAATAATAAATTTTTATATTCCAATAAACTCAACTTCCACATGGATGTTTTACTTTCCTTTGTCTTTTATTCCTTATTTCCTGGCTTTTTTTTCTTTTCCTCTATTTTAAAGATTATAGATTTTTTTACTTTAGCAGTTTTTTCTACAATAACAAATAAGATGGTGTGAAGAACTGGTGTGTATATGGATACAGACTTTGTGTATCATGATTATATAAACAAATATTCTCTTTTGTCTTTTGTATTCAAGTTTTCACTTCAGATAGTGATATCTTCATGCATAAGTGGAATTATAAAGATCAGTGTAGGACCAGCAAAATGCACATTGTAAACATATTAAGCTCGATCTTTGTCTTCTGCACTGTATTAATTTCAGACTTAGCTGATATTCTTCAGCATCACCAACCTCCCTGTTACCCCTATTAAACCCTAAAAGATATATTTACCGTCTTCCTCTTCCTCATCTCTCATATTTAATTGATCATAAAATCTTCCTAATTTTTCTCAGCAATAATTTTCAAATTTATTCCTTCTTTTCCATCTGCTCCTATTTCTCTTACCCTTTCTATTTCTCACCTGGATAATGGCAATATATTTTTAATATGTCTTTTTTTTGCTCCCAAAGCCCCGCATCTACTCTACTACTAAGATGACTTATCCAAATTAAAAATCTGGTGAAAAGCTTTCAATGGTACTTAAGAATATGCCCAAGCTCCTTACTCTCACACATGGTCCTCTGAAATCTACTTTTCCAGTGTCTGCCTTGTCACCATCTTCCCTACCCCGATCCCATGTGATCTGAGTTCACTTCTGGAATTCTGAACTGCACATCATTCACTAACCATCGTCTATGTTATTCCCTCCTGATGAATTTTACCTGGTTAACTTCGTAACATTTTTTCTACTCAGTTCTGGCCTCATTTCCTCCAGGAAGCCTTCACAGGCTTCTCAATTCAGAGCTAAGTATCCTCTGAACTCAGATAACTGTAGTCATTACTCTAATAATATAAAAAGCACTGTATTGGAACTATCTATTTATATATCTGTTTTTCTAACAAATTCACAAGCTCCTTTCACAGCACAAAAGGGTCTCCCTAAACACGGTAGGTATTCATTTAAGACGTAGCTACTTCTCTAAGCAGTTAATTAATTAATAAGGTATTCTGAAAAAAAAAAAACATAACCTATGGTGAAAATTTTTGAGAAAAAAATATCGTATTCAGACAGGAAAATAGCAGGAAGGATTTCACAATAGCAGTGGCACCTGATATGAACATTGTAAGATGTGTGAAATCCAATAAGCAGTGTTCCATGAAAGGACATGTCAGAGAAAGATGTCAAACACGAAAGTGAAAGACTCGTCAGGCAACATGATGGAGTCCAGCTTAGCAAAAATGAAACACATGGTTGGTGTAAAACAACAGTGAAACTTAAGGCTAGAACAAAAATGTGAGATGTAGAATTCAGAAGGGAGATTTGAACTAGTGATAAAAAAAAAAAAAAGGAAAAGAGAAACAGTTGAAGTTAGGAGAATGACTACAAAGGCCAAGAGAAGGCTATAGAGATAGGAATATGGTCCAAGGTGGAGTTTTCGGACTAACAGAGGAGAAAAGTTAATAATGATAGATAAAGCAGTGAGTGGTATCAGGACTATCACATGCTATAGAGAGAAAGCCAGAGTGATCAATTTCTGCAAAAGGAATGGGGAGCATGAGTGTTAGATATCAACTGATAGCCAAGAAGGATGAAAACTGAAAACAAACTACAGTTTTATGTTACTGTGCAATCACATGTGACCATAAGGATTGTCAATCAGTCATTACAAAGTTAGGGGGGAAGGCAGACAATTGAGGGTTAAAGAATGATAGGATAAAGTAGGAGTTGAAGTATTAAGGGTAGGAAAGTTTTCTTTTTAAAAAAGTTTGTTTATTCAAAAGCAGGCCAGTTCCCTGAAGAAACAGCATGGCCAAAAAAATTTCTACTCTGTTTCTAAACAGGGGAGATGCCGGCATATGTGCACAGAGAAAAAGAGGTTGCAGTAGGGAGGGAGAAACTGAAGATGCAGTAGAAGAGAGGATAATTATTTTTTTAAAAGTTTCGGAAAGAAAAAGGAAGAATTAGAATGAGAGGCTGAGGTCATGTAGATAGTCTAATCAAAGACCAGAGAAATAATTATTTCCTCCAACAAAAATTCACTTACTGCATAGGTTAAAAAATTAACCAATAAATTGCTCAGACTCAGTTTCTCTACTTTCTCTGTTCTCAAAGGGAATATAGAAACATGATGTTGTTGTTACAATGATATTAGGACATTGTGCCTTACATTCACATTCTTGGAGAACAAGAGTTCATTGCTACTCTAATTACAATTCAGAACAACTCTGTACCTTTTCAAAACACAGAATTGAAGAATGTGGCAGCTGAAATGGACCTTGCCAGAGAATGTTAAATCTTCATTTAAATTAAGGTTTTAAAAGAGGTCAAGCACAACATAAGCACAGGGATTCTAACTGAAAAACAACCATAACGAAAAAATTTTGTTTTCTCTTCCAAATACACTTTAGAAATAGTTCACAGAAAGCACATGATTCAAGGAGAATTTTCTAAATTCGCACAACTTAAGTTAATTGGCAGTAAAATCTCAATTTTGTGCGTTTGATGGAACTGATCTGGGCAAATAAAATACAGGTGACCCTTGAACAACGCAGGTTTGAACTGCACAGTTCCACTTATATATGGATTTTTTTCAGTAAATACCTGTTTTCGATCAATAGTTGGGAGTTCACAGATGCAGAGGGACAACTGTATGCATTGATCTATGTCATTTTATACAGGCGACTTGAGCATATGTGGATTTTTGTATCTGAAAGGTGTCCTGGAACCATTCCTCCATGGATACTGAGGGACAACTAAGTTTCTGGGGAGTCAAAAGTTATACTCGGATTTTTGACTGCAGGAGGTGGGATGGCACCCCAACTACCACGTTGTTCAAGGGTCAACTATATATGTGGATACTTCAGGGCAAGATAAAATTATAGCATCCCTTGTCTTAGAACATTATTTTCCTTTTTTTCATTTTGAATGATACAGGTTAATTATCCTTACTAAATTCAAAATGCACTTTTCTTTACATCATTTTGTGATGCACCCTCATGATTTAGTTTCAAATGATTTGAAACATAACATCATTCTCATAGGGGTAAAAATACTCTGTGAATAATATTTTGGGGGTCTTGATGACAAGCCATTATGTTTGAATTTCTCTGAGAACCATTCCAAAAGCTGTGGTCTCAACTAAATTCTCTAAAGAAGGGGAGGGGCAATCAGGAACAATAATCCGCACACAAACAGAAATGTAGGGAAAGGTAGTCTCACCCATGCCATCTGTCCTCACTACAGAGTCACTTAAGAATGGGCCCACACAGCCTGCGCTGGGCTTATTACCTTGGGTGGAAGTATTTTACCTTGTTTCAGGCTCAGTGAATGCTTTTTTGTTCGTCTTAGGCCGTGCATCCTATGGCACCTAGCTAATCTCACTGCTTTATCAGTCCCCTGTGCGGATGAGAAGGGTTCCTTTCACTTTGGTGTGAGAGGGTTGCATGTAGGTGAATTGCCCTGAGTTGGCCATGAGAAAAAAACCATTTGCCTGGGGAACTGATGCCCACTATAAAAACTGATCTTGCTGTGTCTCTTTATGTGAGAAAAATGTTGTTGCATCCACTGTTTGAGTGTGTTGTGTTTTCCTTGCTGACTCTGATACCAAGGTACAATGGTCAGAAGCATCTGGACTTGAATTTCTGGTAGTTGGCACAGTGATGATCTTTGCTGTCCTCCACGTAGCTGGAGCCCTCCTCTGGGATTGATAACCAATGCCCGGCACTCTGCTCCATAAGGGAGTCAGAAAACGGAAACAGTGCCAGCTTCCAGAGCTAGAAGACATCTATCTGGCAACCTTAAAATAGGTGTTTGGATCTTTTCAAAGACAATAGAAAACTTAATTAACAATCTGGCATCCAAGACAAATTATTTGGCCAAATGAAATATACTCAAAGATTGCCAAGTCTCTGGAAATTTAAGAGGCTTCAAGCTCCTTATTAGGTTCCCTATTGATGGAATTATATTATCTTTAGCATTCATAGGCTTAAAATAAAAACATTAATTAAGCACCATCTGGCCTCGGCATGCCCCATACCCTCTTGCTGAGCACCCCAAAGCTGGGCACTAGCTGCAGCTGGCCATAGTTCACAGCTAAGCCTCTCCCAGGCACCTCCAAGCCCAGAACAAATGGCAGTTATCTGCAAGTCACTTTGTAGTTCAAACCTAGTGTCCCCGGGTAAAGCACAGGTAGCAGCTGACTTTAGCTCACAACAGAGAACCTCCTAAGAGGCTCCAGAACTAACATACCTGGTGGCCAGCTTTAGACCACACCAGAGACCTCCACAAACAACATACACAAAGAGCAGACTAGGAAAGCACCAGAGCCCTGCTAAAGTGAATCCTGTACTATTGGGTCTGTCCCTGCACAACAGCTCCTCCACTGTAATCCCTGCCAGTCCTTACAATCAGCCTGAGGGTCAATCCCTCCCATTGTTGTGTAAACAGCAACCGAGACTCAACTGCAATAGGAGGGCACACACAACCCACACAAGGGACACACCTGGAGCACCTGGCTCAGATGACCAGGGAGACTGCATCACTAGGCCCCACAAGACACCTACTGCATAAGGACACTCTACTAAGACTAACAGACATAGAAGCCCTACCTAATACATAGAAACAAATACAGGGAGGCAGCCAAAATGGAGAGAGAAAGACATATATACCAAATGAAAGAACAGAACAAAGCATCAGAAAAAGGCTTAAACAAAATAGAGACAAGCAATCTACCAGATGCAGAGTTCGAAACACTGGTTATAGCCAGGGGTTCATAAGCGGTAAGTATTCTTACCCACAGACCTCTTGCAGATCCTGGGACTTCATCCAAAGAGTAGGGTCAATGAAGGCAAGGTAAGATGGCTCAATGAGCCAATGGTAAACTCTATTCCCAGAAGCCATCTTTAGCCTTAATAGCTCCTCTCAGGAAAGTCCAGTTTTGAAAGTGCTTGAAAAATTTTAACAGAATAGAGCCTCCAAATAAAGGGTGTGTGTGTATATATATATATATGGCCTGGGGAACTGATATATATATATATATGAATAAAAATAATGAATAAATAAATATATATATGTATGTATGTGTGTGTGTGTGTATATATATATATATATGCATTATCTTAAAAAATATACCGGTTATAAGGATGTTCAATGATCTCAGTGAGAATTTTGACAAAGAGATAGGAAACATAAAAATTGAGATAGAAACATAAAAAGGAACTAATCAGAAATGAAGACTACAGTAACTGAAATAAAGAACACATTAGTGAGAATCAAAGTAGATTAGATGAAGCAGAGTATAGAATCAGCAATTTGGAAGATAAGGTAGCAGGAAACACTTAATCAAGACAGCAAAAAGAAAAAAGAATCCAAAATAAAATGAGGATAGTTTAAGGGCCCTCTGGGATAATATTAAGCAGACCAATATTCACGTCATAGGGGTACCAGAAGGAGGGAGAGAGCAAAAAATTGAAAACCTATTTGAGGAAACAATGACAGAAAAATTCCCTAATCTGGTGAAGGAAATAGTCATACAAGCCCAGAAGGCACAGGAAGTTCCAAAAAAGATTCATCCAAAGAGGCCCATACCAAGATACATCATAATTAAAATGCCAAAATTTAAAAACAAAAAGAGAATCTTAAAAGTAGCAAGAGAAAAGCAGTTAATTACTTACAAGGGAGCTCCCATAAAACCATTAGCTGATTCTCAAGAAACTTTACAGGCCAGAAGAGATTGGCAGGAAATATTCACGGTGGTGAAAAGCAAGGAACTACAACTAAGATTACTCTACCCAACAAAGCTATCATTTAGAATCAAAGTACAGATAAAGAGCTTCCGAGACAAGAAAAATCTAAAGAAGTTCATTACCACCAAACCAGTATTACAAGAAATGTTAAAGGGATTTCTTGAAGAAAAAAAAAATAAAGATAAAAAATAATGAATAAAAAATGGCAATAACTACATATCTTTAAATGTATGGATTAAATGCTCCAATGAAAAGACATAGAGTGCGTGAATGAACTAAAAAATCAAGACCCTTACATATGCTGCCTACAAGAGACTCACTTCAGATTGAAAGTAAAGGGCTGAAAGTGAAGGGATGAAAAAAAGATATTTCATGAAAATGAAAACAAACAAAAGCTGGGGTACCAATAGTTATACCAGACAAAATAGACTTTGAAACAAAGGCTATAAGAAGAGACAAAGAAGGACCCAGTAAACCCACTTCAGGGTATTTATCCAAAGAAATCCAAAACACTACTTCAAAGGGACATGTACCTCCATATGTTCATTGCAGCATTATTTACAGTAGCCAAGATATGGAGGATACTGGGTGTCCATGAATGGATGAATGAAGAAAGCAGAGGCAGTACATGTATACAGTGCAATATTACTCAGCCATAAAAGAGAAATCTTGCCATCTGTAACAACATGGATGGACCTAGAAGGTATTGTGCTGAGTGGAGTAAGTCAGACAGAGAAAGATCAATGCTATATGATTTCACTTGTATGTGGAATCTAAAAAATGAAACAAATGAACAAAGTAGAAACAAACTCATAAATACAGAGAACATTTTGATGGTCGCCAGAAGGGAGGGAGTTAGAGGGATGAATGAAAAAGGGGAAGGGATTAAGAAGTACAAATTGGTGGTTACAAAATTGTTATGGGGATGTAAAGTACAACATAAGGAATATAGTCAATAACATTGTAATAACCGTATGGTGTCAGATGAGTACTAGATTTATCGGGGTGATCACTTTATAAGTTATATAAATGTCTAATCACTATGTTTTACACCTGAAACTAATATAATATTGTATTTTAACTGTAATTAAAAAATAAAAAAATCATTTAAAAAAACATTAATAATCTCAGTGATTGGCAGCCTCTAAGATGATTTCCAATGACATCCACCTCTTGGTATTCACATGCTCGCATAAACTCCCTCCCCTTGAGAGTGGCCTGGACCTACTAACTTGCTTTTAATGAATAGAATACAGTATAAGTGATGGAATCTGGAATGTCATTTCCTTGAAAAATTATGGCTTCCATTTTGTCACCCTTTCTCACTCCAACCTTCACTCTACAGGGGAGCCAGTTACTATGTTATAAAATGACCTATAAAGAGGCCCATGTGGCATGAAATCCATGTCTCTATCAAAGAATCTGTGAGGACATGAGACTACTCAATAGTCATGTTGGTGAGCTCAATAGCCAATCCTCCTCTGGTCATACTGAGATTGCATACTCTGCCAAGAGCTTAGCTGAGCCTTACGAGAGACTCAGAGCCAGAGACACATAGCAAAGCCATGTCCAGATGCCTGACCCACAAGAAACTATGTAAGAATAAATGTTTTAAGCTGCTTGGTTTGGGAGTAATTTGTTACACAAAAATAGATGACTGCTACAATCTTGAAATTCCTGATGTTTGATTTGTCCCTTGGATAAACAAGGCATTTTATTTATTTTTAAACAACTATTTAAGTCCAGACACTATTCTAAATACTTTATAAATATTAACTCATTTAAGCCTTACAACAACCCTATGAAGTAGATTCATTTGTTGTTATCTATGTTTTGTAGATGAAGAAACAGATATCAGAAAGAGAAGTAAAACGTAAAACTCCAAGTTTTTAACTATTATGCTATAATGCCTCTCAAGTCAAAACATGTTTGTTATTTTCATTGTTATTTAGGCAGAATCTTCTTCCAAATTAAAATCCCTACAACTGAAATATTCTAGTCAAATAAAAAGTTAGTTTATGAGTTCATCAAGCCAAGGACTATATCTGCATGTCCAGTTTCTACCATAGCACCTATCACATAGCATATGTTCAGTAAGCGTCTGTTGAAAAATATTGACTTAGGGGATGTGACCACAGTAGGTCATGTAGAGAAGTGAATCTATATGAAAGAAAATATCCTGAAGCTAATTTTATTGCAAGTCATTCCTATAACTGTTTCAATCTAGTGTACAGAAGAAAGTCCAACCATGAATTTACATATATGCATTTTCTAGCTTCTCGTTTTTACTTCCATTTTGTACCAGCTGGAAGGAAAGGTTTATTAGCCGGTCGATGACAAAGTAATTTATGAGCACTGAGAGTAATTTGGAGACACTGGAAGCCCAGCTGGGCGTTGTGAGACTTTACTACACTATTAGCATTTGTGCTATATCACTTCTTCTGTATTCTTTTTTAAAGCTAAATAAACTGGTTCTGGATGAAGCTTTGTGAGATTGTTTACAGTGGTTCATCTCTGAGACAAGTCTCCTCAATTATAAATATTACTTTTCTAAAAATGGATACATATAAGTTAGACTATGAGGTAATAGGAAAAAAAAGAAAAATGAAAAAATTCAATAGTGAAAATTTCAGGGAGACCACACAATGAAGCAAGAAACCAAGAAGCTTGTGAGCTTAAAATAGTTCAGGTGAAAAGATGTCCTATTGTTTGGATTTGGGTCACTAGATTAACTGCTTTATTTGGACTGCAAAAAGACTTGGTCTACAGAATTAAAGGAGCTCATTTGTGATTCCTTAAGAAAAGCTGCAGATATGCCTTCTTTCTTTTTCAGAGAAAGAGAGCAATTTGACCAAACCGAGGAGAGACCAGGGGAACTAAGGACAATGAGATGGCACACCCCATCCCATTCCACAGGGTACCATCTGTACGCTCAAGCGTTTTAACTTCAAGCTTCCCTTACGAGGAAAAGCTCAGAGATAAGTTCAGAAATGGCTCTCAAAACCATCTAAAGAATAATCTGATGGTTAGTCTTTTTAACATTAAAGACACACCATAGAAAATATAGAAATGGATTGTGTATTAATCCCAACATAATTACCAGTATATTTTGTGACCGTTTATAAACATTCTGAATTTTTTTATTATATCGAACTTACAGAGTGAAATATTTCAAAAGAGTCTTAATAAAGTATATTTTCATTTTATTTACTGCTATATTTTTGTACATATTCAAGGACTCAGTTTGTTATCTGACTTTTACTAAGACACAAAGGTCACGGATAAGCATTGTTTTGTATTGGTAATAAACCTTAAAAGCGGAAGAGAATATATGGTTTAAAAAAAAAAAAGAGGAAATAGAAGTTTTGCTGTTAATAAAAATTCTGTGCTTCAAAATTAAATACTGGAGTCAGTTCTTAATTACTTTGCTTCCTGTCAATAAAAGCTTTCTCTTACTACAAAATTATCATAAATAATTAATATTTACAAATAGTCTTATAAGTTCAGAAGTGTTTTTATATTTCTCTTAATCCTTACAGAAGTCATGTGAGGTATGAACTATAACTATTTATTTGATAGATGAGAAAACAAGCTCAACAAGTGAAGTGATTTGTCCAGGACTACCACACTTTTCAACTTCAAATCTCATTTTTTTTCTCAATCTATGCTGCCTGCAATAATAGCTAAGGACCATCCCAAGCTCAGGAGGAAAAAAACTGAGGTAGGTGGTCATTGAGAGTATATCCTTTACTTAAAACAGGCATAAACTGTTATCACATGCCAAATATACCAATGTGTGTCTAGATAGCAGAAGAAATGCGTTTAAAGAAATAGGAAAATTATGGTAGATAAAGAAACCAAATTATGCACTGCACATGGAAAGAAAGGACCTTATTGCTATTTCAATTTCCAGATATTGAAAAAAAAAGTAGAAATGCATGTTAATGATTTATTTTCAAATAAGATTGACACAAATATGGTGATGTGAAAATTTGTGACAAAAAGAATCTTACCTATAAAAATAATAAAATAGTTTTAAAAGACATCCTTTATAATAGAACTAACAGTATAGAAAAAATGGAATGTTTGTTTTCCTTTTTTGCCAACAAAAATCCCATGGGAGTTATGGCTATGATGTTACCATGCACAACAGAGCATAAATTAGTATGCTTTTAAATGAGATTTTTATCAACTACATCTGTTTTCAACAGGATCCCTAAATATTAGAATACTAAGATCTAAGTCTTAATATTAGAATGCTAAAGGACTTTTTTAAAAACCTGTTAAAGCCACATATAATACATAGAAAGAGTACAGTAGAGTTGAAAGAAAGCAAATTAAATAAGCCACTTTAGTCTTGACCTAAATTCAGTGACAGGTCTGATATTCTGAATCTGTCCAGAAAAAAATATATTCTACAACTGCTTGAAAAGCTATAGGGCATAGTGATTTATAATAGTAGTTCCGAACAAATGAAAACCCAACATTTTACAGTTGAACAAAATTGGGCTTGGACAATAGGGAACCTGAAACTCATTTGGATTCACGCAGTGTTTCAAACACACATCCCTAGGACCTCTTACAATCAATCCCAGACCTAACTGGCAGCCAGAATCAAAATCTCCAAGCAGAGGTATATGTAGAACAGACTCTGCATGCTTAAAATCTCAGAGGTCGCATACTTGTACAAGCTATCTTTTCTTTTTCCAGTGGGACACCTGAAGGAGACCTGTAGGCAGGGAATTACTGTAATTCAAGTAGGATATCATAAAAGCATGAATTAAAGTTTCAGGGCCCATTTTCGACATTACCTTCTAACTCACTCTATTTTTAAACTGAACATATACAGGTTTTCCCCAGCAGACTGAATGTAATTCAGGAGGAGCAGCCATCAATTAACGTTTATGCCTTGTGCACAGATAAGAGAATGGCAATCATTTTAGTTTGTAAGAGGTAGAGATGAAAATCTGCAGGCACAGAGCTTTAGAAGCTTTAGTATGCATCTTTTTCATATTACCTAAAATGTATTTCAGGATGTCTGAGGCCTCTGAAGCTAGGCCTCTGATATCATATGATACAGAAGCAGATGTTCTTCCAAACTAATGATGAAAAATGCTATTAGCTAGGTCAACTCCACAATTCTATTCTTTTTCTTTTCTTGGTCCATAATATCTATTTATTCCTGAAATACTCAGACACATATTGAGCCACATCAGTATAAAAATGATAGAAAGAGAAAAATATGTAACTTCTGTCTCTTTACTAGAAGAGGTTGCAACAGAACTTAATAGGAACAAAACTGGATAAGGGGCAACCCAGACTGATAAGAGTCAGTCTGATTCTCCGTAGGCTCAGGCTTCTAAGTCCTCACACAGCACAGGAGGATATCAAAGTTCCTAGGCTGGATTCAGGAGATCCAGTTAACATTACCTTTTAGCCTGAATACATGATTTGAATGCAATATATAGTTTTAATTTTTGTGTTATAAAGTCATACAGTATTTTGGGATTCGACTCAACTATTCAGAAAATTTATACTTTTCCCATAAAAGTAAACTGATGAGCATTTTTTCATTATTAATACAGGTTTATTTTTCTAAAACTGACTAAACATTTCAGTTCCTAAATTACACTACATAAGTAACATTTTCTTTCACCTTTATATCAGAGCAGAAGTTACTGACTAGTTTATGAAGTTATAAGCTACCACAGTGAGTGCAGCTTGGGACTTGGAGAGTCTTAAAACAAAAAGATTATTTTATAATAAAAATAAACTTGATAACGATGGATATGCAATATAATATCGATATCCAAAAGTCTTTGCTCCAAAATGTTTGCTTTTCTGGCCTCCTTCTCAAAAATCGCAAGTTAAAGTTGTGTATTGCATTATTTTTATGTTTCTGTAACCAAAAAAAATCTATGATTTTACTGACATAGGTGGAGCAAATGGGAGTTGTAAGCAATTACCAAATTGGGCAAGTGATAATAAAGGCTGTACAGAACTATCGAAAATGTTACGCTCTTCCTAGAAGGAAAATGTTCCTTCTAAATTGCCCAGATGAAGACCTGGACTCCTCTTCTTTGTCAGAGGTAACCTAATGGTGTTGAAGTGCTAGTGGTGCCCTCTGGCTAATTTACCTTTTCCCCAGCCTCATAAATTCTACTGGACAAGTCTGAAGAGAGCACGATTTTCCAAGTACTTATGCTTAATGTAGTATTTTTTTTTTCTATTAGAACTGCTAGTAAATTTTATTTTAGTGTTTTATGATCACTCCAAGTGTAATCTGTATAGATTTTAAACAAGAAAGCATACTATGTAAACTTTATTTCATGCTATCCGCTATAATGGTTTTATTTTAACATAGGGACTTATTCCCTTTATTCCTCTTGAACATTATATATACATTATATGTCATTTTCTAAAACTATCTCATATTTTGCTGCCACCATAGTCTTTGTCTTCTCATTCTTTCTACTTGGATTTCTTATTCTCCATCTTTACTCATTACCAGTTCATCTGCCAACTCCTCAATGATTACCCCAAAACAACAGAATTTCTCCTTACTCTGGTCTTTTATAGTATTTTGGGCAACACTTGCAGCATGTTACTTATTATATTCATTTATATATTTATTTTCAAGCTAATTATAGTAGGCAAGGATAAGCAGAAGAGAGAATATATTCTCTCATCACCAGTAAGCACTTAATGCATACATACTAAGTAACATAGTATCCTGGCAATTGAGAGCAAGTCTCCATTTTAGTATATATTCATTAAATGACATTTATTAAAAGCTATGCTTTTTTTTTTTTTTCAGGAGAAAATAACATCTCTTTCATGAATTTATTGTAAGCACAGAAAGTGGTATTTTGTACAAAATATTTAAAATCAGTGTTAAACAATCAAAGTTCTGTTAAAACTTTGTGAATACCAGAAACTACTGGTCAACGTAGGAAAATAAAAGGAATGTAAATTCCTCTTTCCGATAACCCACTTTCCCTAATTACTAATGTTACCAGTGGTGCTTCATCATAATAAAGTATGGGTCAAGAGGCAAGTCTAAAAAATGTCTTCTATTTTTCCTTCAATTTTTGCCAGCCCTCCTTGGAAGTCAAAGGATGTCAGAGTAAGGGAGAAAATTCATCTCATATGCTGCTTATTTAGGATGGTTTTGAAGTTCTCTTATCCTATTTTTTTCCCACAGATATCAAGTTTTTATTCTATGCACACTCATAGATAAGGTAGTGAGTTTTGTATTAAGATGTATGTTTTTTTTAAAAATCAAAATTATCTATTTTTCAAATCCTGAGAGTTTGCCTTATCCAAATGAAATCCCTCTTTCTGTTCATTGGTTTATTCTTGAAATTGGTGCTTGAATTTTCTCAGTTTTAAAAATTGTAATTTCATTTCCAAGCAAGAAATTCTTAGTGTTCTTCAAATTTATCTGCCTTCTCAATCTTTTCCAGGCTGTATCATCCTCATGTGGACTATGCTCTGTGGCTATCGACCTTGTTCCAGGAATAATGAAGCAACAGAACATCTGATTTGAGCTCTCGGCTTCAATCTAATAAAAATTTCTAATTTTATATTGTCCGTATTGCTTAAATTATCTAAACTGATTCAATTTATTAATAATAACTCTCAATTTAATATACATGTATTTACTCAATCTTAAGGCCTTTGTGGAGGCCTCTGATGACTATGAAAAACACTGTTCTAATACTTCAGGTTATGGGCCTATAAACTTTTTCCATAAAGAACTAAATAGTAAATATTTTAGGCTTCGTGAGGCATTCAGGCTGGGTCAAAATTCCTTAGCTCCTCCATCATATCATGAAGGTAGCCATAGGCAATACATAAATGAATGAGTGCCCCTATGTTCCAATAAAATTTGGTTTACAGACACTGAAATTTTAATTTCACACAATGTTCCAATGTTTCAAAATATCTCTTTCTTCTAATTTTTTCTCAACTATTTAGAAATGCAAAAGTCACTCTTAGCTCATAGATTGTTCAAAAACAAGTGGTTGACTAGATTCGACTCGCAAACTGTAGTTTGTCAACCCCAGCTTTAGAAACTTTTAGTGTCTGTCAATTACTAGAGGAGGAAGGATATGTAGACAAAATAGTAGGCTAAAGGTACTTTAAGAAATGTCCAAGTTGCTAAAAGAGTTTAGAGAAAACATGAATTAAATTGTATAAAGTATCATTTCATGATAACGTTGATGGTTAACTTTAATAGAATATTTCTAGTAAAAATTTGTTTGTAATATTAACTTGGATTAACCATAGGTGTAGTACCACAAATTAGTACCACCAAAGAATTCTCAAGTTTATCTGTCAATTAGAAGCAAGACACAATCTGCATGAGTAAAAAAGAAAGATGGAAATAACTCAAGTGCCACGTCCAGAAAGAGAAAGAAGCAGGACAGAATGGGACGCTAAAGTAAACACAGCCAGTAACAACCCCTTAAAGCTGCTGCTCCCAAGCAAGAAATGAACATCGGAACAAATGAACTAATGCAGGGAAAATGAAATGCAAACTAGCAGAAAACAATCAACAAAAATAACTGATTCCTAATAGCATTCATAAATGGAATAACTTAAAAATAACAACAATGCACCCATACCCTCCTCCAACTGTTAAACATGTCAGGTTTAAATAAAAAATAAATTTAAAAAAAAAGATTACCTAGTTATACAAAAATGCATCATAGAGAATCCAGGTTGAACAGCACAAAATGAGTAGAATGCTTAACATTGTTGAAAGAAATCATACTGAGGAGAAATGGATTTGAATGATTTAAGGTAACAACCAAGTCAAAAGTCAGATGTGTTCCACTACAATTTTCTTTCTGAGAAATACCTATCACTACTGACACTCAGTTGTGCTGTGTAGACATCATTAATAAGTAATTTATTCAGATACAATTATTTTCTCTATTAGAATATCATTATTTAAGGCTAATTCAGAATGATTTTCATTTACTATAAATTTTGCCATTTTGTGTTTTCAAACTTATTTCAGGCATATGGCTGGATAGAATAATTATCAAGGGCTGTGACTTAGTGAAAGCCAAAATCAGACTTTTTATATACCAGTGTTTTGACTTTCTCTCCCTTTATAGTGGATATTTTTCTTATAATTTTCTTCTCCCCAAGTCCATATCCAACAGTACCAAGGCTGGAAATTCTTCTCACTCTAATGCTCTTCAGTTGCACCCTAGGGTAGTTGTCTCATTCTTCTTGAGCTGGGGTAAACCTTTACATAATAAGAACAAAAAGATCTAACAAAGGAACTTAATTGTCCAATTAGACCTTATCAAAGTTTAATTAGGGGGAACAGAGTATACTCAGTGACCTAATTCTTAAGATGTCAACTGGGAGAAAAACATCATGTTTTCTGTTAAATGCAACCACTTGCAAAATCTTATACATTAGCTCTGCAGTAGTACTTTCTTTTAAAACAGCTCTCTGTAGAATTTAACAGTTAAAAAAATCCTGTAAATCAGATTTTTCTTTCAAGCTCTGTATAACATCACTTATTTTTTTTTTACCATTTTATAATTATACAAATTAGGCTTGAGCAACACCACCAATAAAAGTCTTGCATTTTACAGATCCTTCCAAGGGAAAGTGGACCACTATTATAAAGTACCTATTTATCAAATCTGGTTCCTAAAGGAAATTTCATCCAGGTCCACAATACATGGTAAATAAACCTTACATTAAAGCTCTGGAGTCCAAGAGGGAAAGGAAATAACCTTTATTGAGTTGTTACAAGGTGCTATGCCCAGGGGTCTTAGGTGTTTCATGTATGTTTCAGCATGTGATCCTTTTCCCCGAGTTAGGTGGATGCCATCATCATTTATAGCAGTCCAGAGACAGGTTTTCCAAGATCATCCAGCTAGTCACTGGCAGAGTTGAGTAGGATGGCTCCAAAGTCTACATGCTTTCCACCACAAAAATATTGTCCTATTTATTAAATTGAAGGATGAAAAAAAAAAAATGAGCTTTGGATAAAAAAAAGGAAAGAATAGTTTTTCTTTGTAAAACATATCTTTACTCAGAACCCTATCCATCTTTCCAGGCCTAACTCAAATACTTGTTTCTCCCTTCTCTTCCTTTTCTCCGAGTCACTAGCCAGAAGTCTTCTTTACCTCCTAATACTCTCCAAATATTTTTTAAATCTGGCCAAATCATTAGTATATCATATTCATGGCATGGTGCTAAACACCATAGAGTCCCTTCTAGAGACCCAGACTGCTCACACCCATTTCTTTAGTCTAATGGTCATAATGTTAACTGACCAAATGTCCAGGAGAGGTCTCTGTCTAGAGTTCAGATTAACTAAGAGCCCAGGACTATTGGTAATGTCTCTTCATATTCTAATTTACTGTCTTTAATCCTCTTTCTCCCTCCCAAAATAATGAAATTTAGGAGAGTTTGTTCAAAATAATAATTATCATCTGATAGATCTCATGGATGCTTAATGTTTCTGTGCTTCTAAATGAATTCCATAGTCCACCATATTCACACGTGTAAACTGCCAGATAAATTTGTGGGGCTGGAGAATGTGGGGAGCCCAAGGCCCCACAACATGGGGAGAGCCCAGGCCCAGCAGCAGGGCGGAAGCAGGAAAGGAGGCACAGGCAGTCTGGGCACCTGGGGCCCCACACAGCCCTGCAGTTTTTTGGTGTGGCCAGGGACACAACACCATAACCAACAGAAATCTAGAGCATGTTTCATTGTCACCAAATTGAGTTGGAATTGAGGAATTATCTGAAATTTGAATTAACTTGACATATTTTAAAACTCTCACTTCGCATTTTCTCTTCCTTAACCTTTCCATAGTTGATGATGTATAAGACTAATATTCTTTACACAAACTAAAGTATAAATAAGAAAGAATTCCATTAAAACCAATTGGCAGAACTGTGGCTTTTGTCATTACTTGAGTTAAATCATATGCCTCATATTGAGCAGGATGGATACCAAATCTCAGTAAGTATAACCTATCCCCCTATTATGGGGCCTTGATTTCTTGATGAATAGCTAAGAGCAAAGTTCTCATAGAAGGGAGGAGAGGGGGGCAAAAAGGAGAAACCCAGATGTAATGCAGATTTGTTGAATACAGCTTAGACTAGGTTAGTTTGGAATAAAGCCAGTTACTAAAGCAAAACTTTCCCTTGAGATGAACAGAAAGAAAACGTAGCCATCTGTGTGGGATGTTTAGATATTTTTCAGAGGTACCTAAAAGCAGATGTCTCCTTTTCTTTCTGTACCATTACTGTATATATCATATATGTCTGGTATTATGAATTAAAACCACAAAATGAAGTATGACAGGCAGTCCCTAAGCTGTGAACAGTTTAGAATTCTAAACATTGTTTGATTTGGATTTGGTTTTGTTTTCTTACAGAAACATTTGATATAAGTAGTGCTGCAGATCTACAAGTGAATTTTTAAAAAGCTAGTGTTACACAAATGGATATGGAAGATCTGCAACATAATTTTTTAAAAAATATTCAATTATCACAAAATAAAACAAAGAGAAAGTACCTTAAATTCTTAAATACATAAAACTTTTCTAAAATGGTTCAATAATCATAATTAAATAAAAACACATAAAATAAATTAATACACTTAAGCACATTTTACACATTATTTAATAGAGTGGAGAAAAATATTTATAATAGGTAAAATGGTATTCTATTGACATTATGAAAAAAGGTGAAAAGGGGATATGCGAATGAGAGAGAGAGAGAGAGAGAGAGAGAGAGAGAGAGAGAGAGAAAGAGAGAGAAAGATGAGTGGCCTTTGGCATATAAAACAAGGATTACCACTTGTTCCATTCTCCTAAGAGACATGGTGGATTCCGCCCCTCTAATAGAGAGGACTATAACAAAGAACCATAGCTGTGGCTCCAACCAACTCACTTGAAAGTCCAATCAGATGGTCTGTATCTCAGGAAGAGAGAGGAAATATAAACAGAGCAATATAGTCAACCAAATAAAAGCAGAAGTATCCTTGACTATTTTCAGAAAAAAAAAGTCTAGAACTGCAAATTGATCAACAAGAAAAGCCTCTCAGATAAAGAGCTCTGCAAGCTACAGTTATCTAGAAGTAATTCTTGATCCCAAAATCCTAAATAAAATCCTTTTAGTCATTCAAAAATTACTAATTGAAAAGTAGTGCCAGGCATCATTTACATCAAGGCTGAAGACATTTTAGTGAATAAGACAAAGTGTCCATCTTTAGGGAGCTTATATTCTTGTTAGGAAGAATAATAAACAGGTAAAAAAAAAAAAAAGAAATTAACATAATTTCATGTCAGTGCTAAAAAATATACAGGGTAAAGACATGGAGAGTGGTTAAGTAGGTTGGTCAAGCAAAATGTTCCTGTAAAGTTTAACATTTGAGCAGAGATCTAAATGTGTGGAAGAACAGATCATCTAAAGATTTGAGGGGAAAATGATCAATGTTTTAAGGCAGAAATGAGCTTAGTATGTTAAAAAATATATATATAGCAAAAAGGCAATTGGGCTGAAGCAAAGAGAAAGAGGAAGAGAGTGGTAGGAAAAAGAATCCTAGAGAAGCAGTTTTTAGTTTGGGATGAACACTGAATCTTCCTGGGGAGCTATAAAGTGCCACATGCCCATCTACATTAGCTTAAATTGTCCAAGTGAATCTCAATGTGCAGTCTAGACTGAGAATCTAGAGCTTTGTCGGCCAAAAAAGATTTTGGTCTAAATGTAATGGAAAGTCACAGAAGTTTTTGCTGTTGTTGTTTTTTAGCAGTGAACTGTCTAATTATCAAATTTATATCTATGAAAGATAATTCTATTTGCAACAGGGATGGTAGACTATAGAGACAGGTCAACAGCAGCAATACCTATATGAAAGCAGAAATGCCTGTCAATGGATTGCTACGACCAGGGTAGGGGAGGTGATGATGGCATGGGCAAGAGTGGCACAGAAAAATGGTAGAAGTAGTTGCATTTGGAATTTTTAAATTAAGAGTCAGTAGGACTTGCTGATGGATTGGAAATGAGTTTGAGGAAAGAAGATCAAGGATTAATCCCAGGATGTTTTCATCTGAACAATTAGAGGAAGGTGATACTGACTTAGGTTTCACGGTCTTCTAAACTTTGATATAGATAAATCTAAAGCTTGAAACTAAACAAAAAAAATATTTCTAACTCATGTGCTTCATCGAATGCAATTCCTAAGCCCATGTGATATATTTCACATCACATTCCCTTCCTCTGACTGAAGGTGAAGGTTCCAAGACCCAGGGCAGAGCTGATGCCCTCTTGGTAATCAGGGTGCGATACGGCAAAGAAGCTTTGAACACTTACGATTTTTGTAGGAAAGGGATAGAGATTACTACAGGCAATAACTGAGATATTCTGAACTATTTGTGTTACATTTTCAGGGGCAGATAATTTGGGCTGAGAGAGTGGGTTTATGGTAAAATTAATTTTTTACAATCTCTGCCTATGGCATAATCCTGTTAGATCCTCATGTTTAACTCCTATTGGTGTCCAACTCATGGGATATCTCTACAACTTGACTTTGTTTTCTTGAAGAGACAGAGGCATTCCTGGGGAGATAGAGTAACATATCAAATGAGCAGGGAAACAGAATTCCTAGACACAGAGGCTTTAAGTAGATGATTTTCTAACGCTAGTTAATCTCTCTTAGGCATGTATGCAGATATTTGTGAAATGCACAAAGGTACCATATTTGGTATACCTTGCCTATGAGCACTGAATCATGGTTACACACACTACGGAAATGAATGCTAAAGTCTGCCAGAGAACATATGTAGCCACGTCAGCGGCAGCTATCCCCAACCTAGAAACAATGAAATCAATTAATATTACAATGGATGAATAAATTGTAAAACAATGTGTTACACATCAATAAAAATGAACTATGGCTCCATGCAATGATGTAAACCAATCTTACAGACACAACATTAAAAAAAAAAAAAGCCAGACACAAAATCATATACAGTATAGTTTCATTTCTATAATGTTCAAGAACAGGAAACCATTCTACAGTGATAGAGCTCACAATAGGGCTTATTTTTGGAAAGAGGTAGAAATTGACTGAGGACAGCTGTTGAAAAGATCTAAACCTTGATCGAGGAGGTGGTGACATGGATGTATTCTTATTGTAAAAATTCCAAGTCATATACCTAATATTTACATATATATGACATGTTTAAATACCTTCTATAAAGATATATAGATAGCCAGAGATACAGATAGAGTATAATTTATAATACCTCAATAAAAAATACTTATAAAGCAAATGTCAGGAAGTTCTGGTTCTATACACAAATTTTTCTGAAGACATCTCGTCATAGGCATATATGAACAACCAAATCCAAGTACCTATTCAATAATACTTAGGCCCAGGATTGATACTCAAATTGTTCAGTTTTGATGTATCAGCACTAGTTAATCAGAAAGGATACCTGGACTATTCAGAAGAGGCTTTAGCTATCATGATAGAACTGTGCCCTGTCCAAACATCTACTCTGCTTTGTATGAAGACGACAAAAGAATACAGTAAAGATGAAATCCACACCAAGAAATAAAAACTTTCTACATATGCAATGTGCAGTTCTACATAACAAACTATGAAGCTTATAGACTGGGTTAAAATAAGTGTAGACCAACCAAATCCAAGTTATATAGTCTTAACCACTTTGCTGTGCTTCTTGTGCACCAAGACACCAGGAATAAGTATTTAAGTTCCCTATTAACAAACCTTAGCCTTTGCTTGCACTTGCTCAAAATATCTATTTTTTAAAGTATGAGTCTCTATCAACTAGTTTATATGAAAGGTTTGCTCTTCTAATGAGGCTCTGGGTATGACTGCAGGGTGTTTCAGCTCTGTATTTAACCTGAGTCCTAGATGTCTATAATTTCTCAAAGGGTCTGCATTTTTCTGGGTAGTATGGTGAAAGGTTTGGAATTTTAGAGAGCTGCCTGCAATTGCTTCCACAGGGCTAACTCAGGTTACTTCCTATTTATCACCACTAAACAATCTCTTCCACTCTGGGAACAGTGACTCGGATACTTACTATTTAATTACTTAATCACTCCATGCCCAAAATAGCATATGTTATACCTATGTTCATGGAATGAGTTTTTAAGGTCATCTATTCCATCCCTAAGTCTTCTGAAATTATTACATTTAGCTCATGTCAGATAAACGGGAATGTTTATAACCAAAAAAGAGTGTAATTTCGATTCTAATAATTAATAATTTTCATTGTCCAGAAATGTCTCATGTTTAAATAACCTACTCATTTAGGCTTTGTTTTAACCAGATTTTCTTTCCATTTATCCTCAACAGTTACTGAACTCAAAATGTCACCAAACCTGTTAAAAGGAATGAAAAACTTGAAAAATGGGATGAAATTTTACAGTGACTTGCAATAAATTATTGCAATGATAAGAACTCCTAAAAGCTTATTAAGATCAAACAAGTTATATACATATGAGATTGTAAACTGATAGAGCATAGATTCAAACAGGTTGATTGCAATGTTGCAAAGTCATATTTTTTATAATTTTAACAAATAAGCAAAAATGGTGAAGTGATCTTTTATGCTTCTCGCAGCCCTATTTTACCAGTAGTGTAGATTTCATATCTAAGGGTGAACCTAGGAAATGTGGAAAGTTCAGATCATAGTAATATGGTGATAAAAGTTTAGTAATACATAGATTAGCACTTCCAACATTAATGAAAACTTCATAAAATTTATTATTTGTATGAATGTGAAGTAACTGTTTAAGGTAATTTAGTTTTTGCCCCAAGGAAAATGTTCTTTTGATCCTCTTTCCAAACAACAACTAATGAAATGATTGTATGTATTTTAGGTGAAAATTTTAGCTTAATATCTTTCCTTCAGAAGGGATTATGTCTTCTGTTAGATTGTAATCTTGGTGAATATAATCCTTTCTGAAAAGATTATGTGTTTTTTTCTTAATCTAACCTACGTACTTGACTAGAGGCTTCTAATCCATGAATAGTTTAATCTATGATTACCACCCTGTGGTTGGTTAGAATATAATTGAATTCATCTCAGATATCGTATAAGGAATTCAGCCTGTATCGAACACCACCATTCAACTCTTACAGTATGGTAATAATACCGTTTTCACTAGTGTGTATGTGGTCACCTTTTGTATCACAACCTTTATGTATCACAACCTTATAATCAAGTTGTATCAATTTGAGAAACTAGGGGAACATGGCACCACTGTTGGTAAAGATGTGGGAGAAACTATAGTGATCCACTTAACACTTACTAGGTGTACAAGCTGTGACTTGTAGGAACAAGTCAGTATCTATGGCTTTGATATATTTCACATAATCCTAGAAAGATTTATGTATGTCTAAACCAAATCTGCCTTTCCATGAGCAAACTGTTTCCTCTTGTCCTGTCTTCAGAGTATATAAGGATGTGGAAACTTTGTCCTTCATTATTCAAGAACTGGTTTTAATGTATCTGAGTACAATTTAGGTAACTGCCCTCCAGTTAAAGCCACTTATGTTCTCTAATATCCATTTTAGTAGCTAAATGATTCTGTTGCCTTTCACTTGATCATCTTCTAAATTGCTCTCCTCAAGTTCTCGACAAAATATGAAAGGCTATAACTTAAAGGAAAATGACTAGAGAATTAGTAACCTATAACAGTTAGCATTCTAAATACAATCATTTATTCAATTAAGGGGGAAAGAGCACACACATGTATGTATTATGTGAGTTTGTGTATTTTCAGTCCTGGTTGTTTATGAGATCACTGTCAGATATTACCATATGATACGTTGTAACATAAAATAATAGTTTGGAGGCAACGTAATTTACCATAAAAGAATGTGGTTTCTAAAATCAGACATTATGAATTTGTATTCTGCCTGTACCATTACCAACCATAGGAATATGGGCGAGTTATTTAAACTGTCTGGGTCTCATTTCCTCACCTATATAGAGTAGATAATAACGGTATTGAGAAGATTAAAAAACATTCACACATGAAATACTTAGAACACTGCTGGGTTCACAGTAAATACACCTGGTGGCTGTTCATCATTAGGTCACTGTTGTGTGCATGACATAACATATCGACATGTTTAGGCACCAACGATATCACAGCTCCTAGTACATTCCCTAACCGGAAACCCACACTTGTGCCCCAGCGAGACAAATTATAAACAACACAAACCCCTTCTCTATTGTGGAACATCTACGACATGTCCCTTCATATGAGCATCAAATTTACTTAGGTAATTTACACCATTCCCCATTTTTTTCCGCTGACAGTTTCATAATATAACACAAGAATTATATAAATATCCATATTCATTTCAAGTATATTTACAATTCACCAACTCAGGAGATTCTCATCCATCTCCCATTTTCGAAACAAATAATTCACACAAAGTGAACGACCAAAGTCACTGAAAATTAGTTTTTCTTATACTCTTCACACCAGTCTATCATCTTTTTATTGTAAAGAGAAGGAATATTTGCCATCACTGAAGGAAGCAGTATGGTGACTTTGAGAAAATTATCTTTTCTAAGTCAAATAATAAAGGTGCTAACTCCAAGTAGCAGTAATTTTCAGTTTTTCATTTGTCTACACTTGGAGTTCCAAAAATACGTAATAAAATTACTTTTTAAAATATTCAAAATAAAAAGAATAAAAAGGTAATTAGTCTGTAATTTGTCAACATTCCAGTTTAAATTTGAAAATAAAATAATAGGTATGAGTTTCGAATCTTTGTAAATTTAGAATCATTCTATATTTGTTTTCTCTTTGCTGCTTCTCATGTTCATCCTGTGATTTCGGTGACATCGAGGCCTGCCTTTCCACACTCCAGGCAGTTGCTTCGCTTGCTACTATCATTCCGTTCAGTCCTGGGAATGAGGTAGAGAATATGGGTATCTGTAGAATTTAAGGGATCAATTTCTTTCTTTCTTTTGTATTCGAAGTATTAGTAGGGTTTTAAAATCAATTTTTGAGGGAGAAATTACTAAACAATATATAATCCTGATATCAATTCTAAAAATCTTTTTTCTTTAAATTCTCGTTTGTACATGTACAAACATGTACAAAAGAAACTATACATTAATTGTAGCAATATACTTTCACTAGTTTACCTTAGACAACTCAGATATTTAGAAATAAGTCCTAAACTTAAACTCATATTATTAAAATTAAAAGTGTTTCTTAAAGATTTCTGCATTTAGAATTAAAGAAAAGTAAACCACCAAATATGAGTATACTCTGTGGTGGTTAACTTTACTGTCAACTCCACCGGCCTAAGGTAGGCCAGATGCCTGGTAAAGCAGGATTGCTGGATACATCTGCGATGGAGTTTCTGGGAGAGCTTAACATTTGCTTCAATAGACTAAGAGATCTGCCCTCACCTGTGTGAGAGGAATCATCCAATCCCTTCATGGTTCCAATGAAACAAAAAGGCAGAGGAAGGGCATGTTCTCTCTTCTTCTGAGCTGAGGCACCTATCCCCTGCTACCCTTTGACATTGGACTCCTGGTCATCAGGCCTTTCGCCTTAGACTGAGACATACGCCATGAGGTCCCCTAGTTCCCAGGCCTGCAGACAGGGAATGAATCACATCACTGGCTCTCCTAGGTCTCCATCTTGCAGATGGCAAACTGTAGGACTTCTCAACCACCATAATTGCATGGGCCAATTCTTATAATAAATCTCACAAACCTATCTATCATCTATGCATCTATGTATCTATGCATCTATCTATCTATCTATCTATCTATCTATCTATCTATCTATCAGCCTACCTATCTATATCTGTGTGGTTCTGTGTCTTTGAAGAACCCTGACCAATACATATATGTTTGAAGTTTGTATCACTATGCTTATCTCTATGTTCTGGTTACTCATATACTCCCCTACAAGACTTTCTCTAAACACGCTTTAAAAAAAAAAAAAATTGTGTCTTTGCAGAATAATTTCTCTATATGCACCCATATTCATTTTTTTTCTGTTGAAATTAGCAATTATAGCTTTAAGAAGAAAGTTTCACCTAGAAATAAAACATTAGTTTTTTTTTTTTCCAATCAGAAGCCACAGGGTTGAATGAAGTAAATGCACTTTAAAGAAAGAGAAAATCATTGTATCTCAATATCAGCTAAATTATATGACTGCTAAAATATATATATACAAAAACCCTATTTTGCTCAGTAATCAATATTTAAATAAATAGTTTTTTTTTCTTTAGATAAAATGTCCACAGAGCATTCATTAAGGAAAATATTTTAATAAGTTATAGTAAAAGTTTGCTCCTTAAGAAGTAATAAAGATTAATTTCATAATTCCAAATACACACAGGAATGCATAAAGATACTGAAGCAGGTTAATTTTTCATGGTCTTTTTCTTTCTCAGGACTCTATGATTAACCATTGTATAAAAAAGCAAGGCAGCATTTTAAGATCCTTTCCCTGAAAACATTTGGAATTGAGAAAGGGGTGTGTCTGAGACAGCATTGACTATTGTGAAAAACTTTATTGTGTTCTCCTATTTCACATACCTACAGACAGAATGATTCTGGAAATCAGGCTAATTATCATTTTTGCTGTCTTAGCCTTTCCGGACTACCTGATTTTTCTTCTCAGTGTTCAGAGAGGTAAGTGAAGCCAGGTCGTTGTTATACTGCAGATTGTCCCTGTTAAATACATAATTTGAAGAAGGTTGAAAAGCCTCATTTGCTTTAACTGTTTTGTTTTATTTCATACAAAGAAAATGAAATGACTGAATGATTTTTTGTTTGGTTTTATTCTGGCAAATGCTATAATTGAAAGTATAGAACCAATCAATGGCATCTCTGGTTAAAATTTATTCCTGAGGAATATCCCAAAGGAGTGATTTCTGAGGAATAATATGCAGCCTTCAATTTACTTTATCACAGCTGGATATGAAGTTAAATCCCCAGCTGGAATTTAACTACCCAGAACCAAGCACCAGATGGCTTATCTGCACCTCAGCCCGACAGCTGTGTCCTGATATGCACAGCTGGTCTTCACATTCGAATGACAATATTTAAATGATAACATTATGTAATGTGGAAAAATGTGTTTGGGTAGCACAGGTCTTGAAAACTAGATTGCACAGTTGCTCTTAACAGTAAATGCACAGCCTTAATGGCTAATTCACATTCCTTCTATTTGTGTAGATGGGCCGTGGCTGTTGTAGGAGTTAACTGCTACACAGAAACATTGCAATGCCATTCATATTGTACTATTATCTGTACATAATGATTCCCCTGGGTACTCATCATGTTAGATTCTTTCATATAAAAATAAGCACAACATAGTTTCCATTGTGAAGCTGGAAACTTATAAAATTTTGTGATAATTAATAGATATTGCATTCTGCCAAGACAGGGGAATTAAAAGGTACTTGGTAGAATGCAGCTGCTATGAAAATTCAACAATTTGAAGACATTATTATTCATTTCCTGGTTGAGTTACAAATATCACCAGATCAACAAACTCATCCAATTTAATACCAAAATTTAGCACTTAAAAAACTCCGTGAAGGGCAATTGTCAAGGGAAATATATTTGAATACATTTCAGACACACAAAAAACTTGACATATTTCAAATTAGAAATGGATGAACAAATGTGCAAGGCTTTAACTAATAAAATACATAGTGGCAAGCTTTCTATTTTCACAAGTTGATGGAAGTTCCCTATGCTGCTGCTCAAACTTTGATGAATGTATATACTGCCCCAGTGACTGAAAGAAAGCTTATCCTTAATAGATACCGAAAGTAGTCACAGATATAAGAAAAAAGCATCTTTAGTGGTAAGGAGACCTGGATATACATATATCACTTCTACTTTTAGTAATTGAGTGTGGTCATGTCATTTAACTTCTGTATAAACTTCAGTTCCTTCACCTGCCAAATGGGAGCCATAGATGAGATTGCACATGTGAATATGTTCTGTGAACAGCTATGAAACAGAAGGCAGTGGGACTATTATTCTGTTTGGTTCTCTAGAGGACTCAATCAATAGTCGTCTTCTCCCTCCCCAGGGTTCCGAGTAAACTAAAATAAAAAATCCAGGAGTGTCAGGAGAGGCCTGAACATCCCTTTCACATGAGTAAAGCCTACACCAGAGGATATCCCATATGGTGAGAGTCAAATGGCCTTTCTAGCATTAAAGCTCAAATTGCCAGCTTATATGACAAAGCAGGGACAAAGAGCTGAGTCTCTGGAGCAGCTCAGGCTCCAGAGAAAAAAGGGCAAAGGTGACTCCACCCAGTTTAGTCTTCTCAAATTTATCAGTCAAATAAGTCACACAGAATAAAGGAGGAGAGAGGGCAAAAGTTCAACTACCCTCAACATGAAGGGAAACATAAGGAGTTAGGACCAAGACTCTCTCTCTTACTTTTCTCAGCTTTTATTCTCTCCCTCTAGTGACTTAAATATTAGTGTTTAGTCAGCCAGGTGTCTGACTCTCCTCTTTGGAAGAAGACACCTGCAGTTCAGCAGGAGAGTCTTGTTACCACTGTCCCAAAGTTATTCTCTAATTGCTCCTTCAAGTATCCTCCTGAGACCACCATGAGCAATACAGATTGTACCCTCGGAAGACTCAGAAATGTGGCAGAATATTAATTAAATCAACACTAAGGTCACTCTTTCCCCAAGCCAAATATTCCTTATCCCATTTCTCATCCAAAATTATGTCTAGTCACATCATCCAATATAGCTAGCTAAACCTCGGTGCCAAAACCTAACTCTTTTTTCTCTCTTACACTACATATCTAAATCATTAGCAAGTCTATAGTTTCTTCCTTTAAAACCAAACTAGAATCTCTCCATTTCTCATCACCTTCACCATGAGCATCCCATCTGAGTAATCCCATTATGCTGCTTTATTTTCCTCCATGGTTTTTACTACTTGTTAACATACTATCTATTTGTTTAGTGGTTTAGATAAGTTCCATCAGAGTAGGAATTTGTTTTGTTTATCCCTGTATCTATAGCACATAAAAACATTCATGACAAATAAGCAACAGATAAATACTTTTGAAAATAAAGAGAGAAAAAAGAAGGAAGAAGGGAGGGAGGGAGGCAAGAAGGGAGGGAAGGAGAAAGGAGAAGGAGGGAGAAAGAGGAAAGAAAAAAAGAAGGAAAGAAGGAAAGAAAAAGGAAGACAACAATCATTGGGTTTCTAAAGCTAAGTACATCCCAGATTGTTTCCCCTCCTCAATTTGAAAATCGAACCTGCCTTTGAAGCTTAAAATGCAGCAGTCAGCAGTTTGTGGAAGGGGTTGTTACTGTTCATTACAACCTCCTTATTTTTCAACTCTCTAGCACTTGCCTTCCACTAAATGGACACTAACTTCACTAGAATTTCCAACCACTCAAAACCCACTCAGTTTGTTAAATTCTCATTCTCTCTCTCTGTCTTTCTGTGCTGTCTGGACTTTGCCATACCACTAAATTTCCCATAAACCAAGGAGACTCCCTCCCCATTGGGGGATAATTCTCAATTTTTTTATTATAATTTACTTGCTTCGAAATTATAATTAGAGAAAGGCAAAATACTGTGATTAAGATTCAACAATATCGGGCTATTTGATTTCAAATGGAACCTGTGCTCCACAATCTTTTTTTGGTTCAATTATTGTCCATCTTTATGAGACTTCCCAAAATGAATCTTCTAAATACCCTCATTAATTTCTAGTCATCAATTCCGTCTTAAACATGCTGTAATCTTGGCAGGTCATTTTGATGACACCTAGAAGATTAAGAACATCAGGCCTTAAATTCCCCATTTTCCTTTAATCTCTTATTCTCAAAAATAACTCTCTTTTTATCCCAGAGGGAGAATTGCCCTTTTCCTTTCAATCTGCCACTGAGCACCACTGTCATAATTCTAATGTTGAATGAGGTTTTTTGATCCTTGAGATCTAAATAAGATTAGCTCAAACTCCAAATTTACACTCTGATGAAGTCCAAAATCCTTCCAAAAGTTTCCAGAAATTTACAGAGGTCTTGAATTCTCAAGGTTGCCTCAGTATCTGAACTCTTTCCGGTATGTTGTTCCCATTATGTACTACACTGACCCAGAAATGACAGCCAGACTCTTCCTTCATAAAAGAAAGAAAAAAATAAAAGAAAGAAGAAAAATTGAAATGTTGTGAGTGTTGTAGGCTTTACTGAAAAGGCCAAGCAACATCATTCTGACTAATGAGAATGAAGTGGCATTCTGCTGGGACTGTCTAGGAATGCTTTTGCTATCTTGATAAAATGGGTAAGGTATGGCTGATACCAGACCTATCTCTCATCCCATGGCTTGAATATGGATATATGTCTGGAGCAACAGTCGTGTGACCATAAGGCAACAGGTAAGTTCTGAGTGCCAGCAGCTTTCTATTTCTTGTTTTGTGCAAAAAAGTAATTCCCTTTGCTTTAAACCACCACTTTTTTTCTGTTATTTGATTCAGAAAGAACTTAAAGCTGATACAAAATTGCAGAATGCCAGTTGTCATAACCCTAAACCTATAAAATTCAAAGAGTTTAAAGATATGATCTAAGCCTTTACTTTAAGAGCCATTGGTAATTAGGGAACCTAAACCACTGAATGCCATGGGGCTTTGGGATGGAATTTAAAGCTAGTCAGTTCACAGCTACTTAATTCTGTACTCAGGAGAAAATGGTAAAGATTTAGGTAAGGTAGAAAATCACCTTCTTCAGAATGAGAACTTACATGATACCATGTCTTGGCACCTTCTGACTCCCTGAATTTGGAGACCTGCCTATGCATTAAATCTGCCCTGACTCTTAAGAAACCCATGTTGGTAATAGACTGAGATAACCCTGCTCACCCACCTGAGCATGTAAGAGTCCTGAATTCCTAATACTGACCTTAACCCATGATCTAGTATGACACTATATTAACTGCTATAGTCTTTCAAAAAAATTCAATGTAATATCTGACAGATTAATTCTGAAAAAAAAAATTATATGCAAATACTTAGAATTAAAAAGGTGGTAGAAAACAATAAATTTTTGTCCAGTCATAAATAAATTTCATACCTCCATTAAAAATAATGCTATATGAGGACCTAGGGTTCCTTTGGGGTGCTCAAAATATTGACATGAGTTGTGATTACATGGGTTTTCATTTTATGCAAAATTCTTTAAGCTGTATATTTATGTTTTATGTCCTTTTCTACATTTATATTTCACAATAACAAGTGTTTAAAATAGCATAAAGAATTTTAGTGACATGCAAAGAGGTTAAAGATATCTTAAATAAAAAAGCAGTTTACACAACAGTGTGTATGTCAACATTTTTCACCAAATAGATATATACCAAAATGATGAGAGGTGATCTTCAGTAACGGCTAGAGTACTTAGACATTACTGAAGAACATATTCATTTCTAAAAAGTGAATAAATGAACTAAGCCACATGTAGTATAGTCTTTCTTTTCCAATATTTATATGAACCATTGGGATATGATAGACTAGTTGGACAGTTATATACAGAATATATTTGCCCATTTAAATCATGAGCAACCATTGAGAATGATTTTAAATGGTAAGTGTACGTGCCGTCGTGTTTTTAGAATTTTGCTTTATTGTGAAATTTCTTTATTAAAATTATCTGTGGCACTAGCAACAATGGCAAAGTAGATTTTAAAGTGGTAGGAAGGCATCATGAAGTTTGTTCTGTTGTTGTAGGCCTTTATTATCATAATGGATAGCATTCATTAAGATATGTTATAAACAATTGTCATAAAAAGCAGTTTCCACTATGTAAAATGATCTAATGTATCCTTGTTATTATAATTTTATTGTAGCAGTGGTCCAGTATTAAAATTACGAATTGAAAATATGTTGCATATAACTTCTTGTTAAAAGAAATCACTAAATAGGCCAATATTCTACTAGACAATCTTGGTCCTGTAAGTCATCAAGATGACTTTTCAAGGTTAGAAAGTCAAAAAAAAGTTTGATTGGAACCTGCTATTGATTTGACAAATGAGTGCAGGGACATGAACCAGAAAAAAATATTCCAGAAGAAAGAATAGTTTTTCTCATTTAGAGAATAATATGATAACACTTATTTCTGTATAATGACTCTAATTATATCCAGAGTGTACAAGGTAGTAACATCAAGTGTTCTCAAATTAATGTAAAAATGGATTTAAATTAGAAACACAGTACCACAATGTTCCAACAGTAGTAACAATCATTACTTACAGTTTGTGAAACAGACAAGAGCAAATGCCAATCAAATAAATAACTTGTATTTAGATAACCCAGGTAGTAGTTCAGTGGGGAGTTTTTGAAAAAGAAATTATTTCAATGCCAAGTCACGCTTACAGCTTTGAACAAGTAGCAAAACATGGGCATGTTTCTCAAATGGATTTCACAGCATCAGTGCAAAAGCCGGAGGGGATGGCTTAGTTTTTTAAGCCTCAGATTTGAAATACCTAGACGCCCTGCAACTACAGCATTAAATCCTCTGTGGAACCATGGCTTCAAATGCTATCAGGAGAGACTCAACTCTTCATCCTTCCGAGACTGATAAATTGAAAGCCATGAAGTTTAGAGAAAATAGAGGGGAGCCTGCAGCCTCCTGCACCCCCTTCCTCACCCCACACACGAAGGCTCTATTTGTGACATCATTTAAGCTTCCCTTTGAGACCATCTCCTTGGTAAGACTTGAGGATGCTGTTTTTAAGACATCTGAAATCTCACAATTCTGCCATGGGTCATCTTTATAAACATTTAAACCAAATTTCAGACAGCTCAAAGTAGATAGAAAACATTATATTTAATTCCCAGTTAAGACAGTCAAGGAAATTCTAACTGCTTATTTTAAAATGCATTATAGGTATTCGGCCAACTCTTTATTATTCTTGTGGAAATTTCTGAATCTCAAATTGATATCTTTTTGCTCTTTATGTTTCTGGACTACCATCTCACTGACATAAATTGATGGAGGCTTGAAAAATTTCAAATATTATTTTATTTAATTTACATAGTATTCTGTCATTCTCTCACATCTCCTAACTCACTTACAAAACATTATAAGGAAAAACAGTTATTTTTTCCAAATTACAGATGAGGAAAGTGTGGTTCAGAAAGATTATATGATTTAACTACAACTGGCATATTTTTGCCATATGCTATAACATCAAAACCTTGAGAATCCTCCTCAAGTATTGCTAGTTCTAGTAAGTTCTATTTAGGAACATAAGCATTTTACTGAAAGTGTCTGATGCATTCTTAATGTATAACTAACTTTTTATTTATCAGTAATGCTACATATCTCTGCTGTTATGTAAAATTCATGATCTAAAATACCGAAAAATGGGAGAGGATGCTGGGGAAACCGTGGACCATTTTCTTAGGGTCTACTCCCTAATTTATTAACAGATGACCTTTTTCATTTAGATTTACCTCAAAATTAAGCAGACATAAATGAAAACCTGAGAATAACATGAGGGGACTTCTAGACTAAAACTCAAACTACTCTCCAAGTGTTAGTCAAAGAAAAATTAATCCATAAGGAATCCAAATATCCAGACTAATTTTCCATCTTTAAGACAGCAGCAGAGATGACTTTTAGTTTAGGCAAACTGGGTAGTGGGCCCATTTGGGTATTTTAATAGATATTATAAAGCCAACAAATATATTTTCTTTCTTTGAGATGGCATATTAATTATTTTAAATACAAATACCCTTAGGAAGCTGACATATTGAGACATTTTCTTAGACATTCCCACTCTGGTATAATTTGGCTGTTTTCCTCCAACTAGTAGATAAGTTGAACTTCTTTGATAGAACTTTTGATTTCAAGTAAGAAGACTTTTAGAGAGAAGACTGGACTTAGCAGTGTGAAAAATAATAAACATAAATCTCATTTAACATGCAGTCAGGAGGTGGAAGAGCGAATTCTCACGCACATATAGCCAATACATACTATTGACACCAACAGGAAGAGATATACTTTGCATCTCCAACAGGAAGTGATACTACATTACTATATCAGCAAGAGGAAGAAAAGATTCCTTCTTGCCCAGTAGCAGCTCAGCCAATGGGAGACTGCCATAACTCAGCCAAATGAGAAGCCACTATACATTGAACTTTTCATATTCCACCAATGGACTCTGTTTACAAGAGCCAGTCCATAAAAGAGTGTTCCTCACCTTTGTCTCTCTGGACTTAAAAATTGCTATTTTTCGTTGTTCCTGAATAAACCCATTTTCCTAAAGAAATACCTGGTTATTTGTTATGGTCAATAGTAGGACAACAAAGTTCAGTCTCTTTTAGCCAGAAGAAACACAAATTCCTTGAGAATTAGCAATAGGCTGTAAAGAGCATTGGACACTGAGACCAATTTTCATGTAGTGTATTACACAATTTTTTGCTGAAGAATATCCTGGCTCCTGAGTTTGTATCAAGAATGCTTGGGCTCAGTTCAGGTGCTAATGAAAATAAATTCTAAGTACAATGTACATTTCCCTTGTTTATCCTGTTTCACCCCTATTTTAAATTTTACCTGGCATTAGTTATCCTAATAACTCCAGCATAAATGATTTGTTCCTTCTCCAAAACCTAATAGTAGAAATTCATAACACTTCTCTCTAATTACATCTAACTTTTTAATAGCACTTCGCTGCCCTGGGATAATTCTTCTAGGCTACTTATATCATGTATTTCATTTCACAGAAATAAGAGCCTTGAAAGTTTTGTATACTTCTCAACTACCGAGTTACTATTTTAGACGTCTACATAGATTTGTAGACACTCTTCAAAACTATTTGATTACACATCTTCCCTCCGCAACAAAGGAAAACATTCCAAAAGCCATCTGCCCAGACAACTACACTATCAAAAAGTTTACCTCTATCATGCATGTAAAGTCCACACTGCACCTTTTATCTATGAAAACGAAAAAAAGAAACCTCATTAAAAACGAAGTTGGGATGCCATGAAGGGAAA
Source organism: Rousettus aegyptiacus (assembly GCF_014176215.1). NCBI lineage: Eukaryota > Metazoa > Chordata > Mammalia > Chiroptera > Pteropodidae > Rousettus > Rousettus aegyptiacus. The sequence continues at coordinate 33,125,516 of NW_023416286.1, forward strand.
GCACTTAGGCAGGTACCTCTCCTGCACCCTGCATAATGTAGCAGGGTGAAGGAAGATTTCCTCCCAACCTGCCAACAGCAAGCTTCCAGTGCCTGAAGCAAACAAGAGGCGGCCACCACCCTGAAATCTCGTTTTTCTCAAACTTTTGTTTAAAAATTTCTCCCAACTTCCTCTTTTCCTCTATAAAAGAATGATATCGTTCTCTGGACTTGTCTATGTGGTTCATCAATTTGCTTGTCCTATGCTATTCCTGAATACACTAGATTTTGCTAAGTTTCTTACCTTGTTCTTTAAAAAGGCTGACATAGTCGAACATTTATTTAGCACTTAATGGTGTCAGGCACAAGGTAAAAGAATAGAGGTAGCTTTCTGCCTTGGAGGTGCGGGTAGTTGCACTTCGGTAAGCTGTGTAAAGGTTAATTTCTGTTTCCCCAGACTTTCCCCTTTTATCTCAGCTCAGCGATTTATAAGACCTTCAAAAATCTGTGGTGGAAGAACCATCGAAGGTATGGGTGGGAAAAAAAGAATCTAAAACACCCTGGTTGTAGGAAAGCACGCTTCACCTTCACCTCAACAGCCATCCCAGATATGAGAACAGGAACCCGAGAGAGTGCATTGTGAGCGTCGCAAACTTTTCAACTTCAACTTTTATTTAAAAGGATAAATAAGTTAACACCAAATTTAAAAAGTTCCTAGGGTCATGCAACCCAGGGCTGCATAATGTCATATTAATTTTCCAATATGAAGCGCAATCTACTTTTAACAACAGGTCAAGAAAAACAACAACAACAACTCCGTGCTACCCCAAAATAACCCCCTCAGCACGGATCCACAAGACCTTCCTAACAGAAACTTTCCGTGGTTCCTAAGGAAGCCCGGTCTCGCGAGAGTTACGGAAGCACCGACCGGGCCCGGAAGGAGCGAGCGCGGGGGCCAGGTGGGCGGGGCGCTGAGGTTCGCCAGTTCCGCGAGCTCCAGGCGCTACAACCGTTCTCGCGCTCTGCCGCGGGTCGGGTAACCATGGCCAGCGAGTCGAGCCTTCTGCTCTTCATGCAGCTGCTGCTCGGCCCAGCTCTTGTGCGCAGCTCCAGCCCTCTCCCTCTGGTCCTCAACACTTGGCCTTTTAAGAATGCAACCGAAGCAGGTGCGGGGCGCTGACCGGGGGGCGGGGACTGCTCTACGAGCGCTGGCAAGTGGGAAGGAAAGGCTGGCCGACCCCACTGAGGTTATGGGAGCCGGGAACGCAGGCAAGCACCAGACTGGGCCATGCCTTCTGTAGCCTCCCCTTCCAATTCTTCCCGCACCTTCTCGTCGCTGCGTCTCTGGCAGTTGACCCTCGCTCCGTGTTCTGCCACTGCTGCACTTTCGGTTCTCATCATTTAGGATCGATCCCACTTTTCATCCCTTGTGCAAATATATTCTCCACGGTGTTGCTGACCCAGAGTAGTTAGTGCCTTTCTGCTGTACTTTCACAGGGGCGCCTCTGGTATCTTGCTTGACATTAGTCTATTCATGTGATACCTCGTGACTACCCTCTACAACTCTCTAACCTCTCTGGTCTCCCTCCCCAGTAATACCTTGTTCTCCAGTTTTGCAGACGAATAATAATAATTTCCCAAAGAAAGCGTATAATTTTTATACTTTTCGCCCCCTACATGCTGGTATGTTGTATTTGCTACCTTGAATGTAGAGTTCCAGGCTTGGCTGTATATTAAAATCATCTGTGGAGTGTGTAAAATATACTAGTGCCTCTGCCGCACCTACTGAGAGTTTGATTTAATTCCTAGAACCAATTGCATTTTTTTTTTAAAGCTCCCTAACTGGTTTTGATGTGCAGCCAGGATTGAGAACCACTAAGCTAAAGTATTGCCTCTTCCAGGAAGCCTTCCGTGATGTACTTAACTGCTCTTTTGTCCAATCTGAGTTAGGTGCCTATCTTCTGTGCAGAGTTCCACAGAACATAGTAGAGAGCAGTCAAATGGCTACTTCTGAATACTGGCTTTACCTACTAGCTTTCTGACCTTTAATAAGTCACTTAACCTCTCTGGATCTGTTTCTTCCTACTTAAATTGAGAAAAGTAGTTGTACAGTATTTACCTGGAAAACTGTTGTGAAAATTAAATTAATTCATATAAAGCCCACACTGTAATTATTTGCTTTATGGTATTATTGAGATTTGCTGATGGATGTTACCTCAATAAAAATATTAGTTATATATATTTTAATGATCTAATGATGCAGAAGAAATTTATAAGGCTATGATTTAATGCATTTTCAATGTAACTGTTCATTAGCAGCTTCAATTGTAACTTTTTAAATTGAAGGAGAGAATATTTCTTTTCTCACACAGTAGAAATAGGTATTAAGTGAAAAAACCCTCACTGCATCAATAGCCAGTTTTTGAATTTTTCACAGTAAATAGTTGTGTTATATAGTTTTGTTTATATCACTGTGTATTTCACACTGACTCCTTTGTAGCAACTGATACACTGATTTTAAAATTCATTTTAATTTAGGGTAAATGGGAAAAAAATTATAAAAATTTTTATCATTTGTTGCATTTGGCATTGAAAAAAAAATATATAAACAAGCACTGTTGGAATGGATTAACAGCATGGAGCACTTTAGCATCTGGAGGTTCCACCTTGGATGCCGTGGAGAAGGGCTGCGCTGTGTGTGAGAGAGAGCAGTGTGACGGCACTGTAGGATTTGGAGGAAGTCCCGATGAGTTTGGAGAAACCACACTGGATGCCATGATCATGGATGGGTAAGAACACTCTCTAGGACTGATTTATCGCTGTACCTTCACTTCACATGGAGTTATATTTGTAGTCGATTAGTCTTACACTGAGAGCAAGATGGGTCATTATATATTTTGTTTCAGGTCAAAACCCCTAGCTTATTGTATGTGGCCTTTCCAAACTCAAGGAGTTTCACTCTCAATTAAAAGAAAATCATAATAATAATAGAAATATCACATGGAAGTAGGTAGTCTCCTTAGCACAAAAGAACCCCAAAATACAAAAATATGTCCCTGACCTGGTGAACAGTTGTTCATCTGCCATCCCCAAATGCTGTGGTTTGCCTGACCTGAAGCCTTAAAACTCCTTTCAAAAGCCATATTAAAACAAGCCAGAAGAAACTGAGAATTTTAATGCTTTGGAGTAAATGGTAAATTGATTTTTTTCCCCCTAAATTTGTCTAACTGTGAGAATTTGTGTGAAGTTCATGGATGTGCTGTGAACTTAGTGTTTATCCTACAAAATACTGTACCTTGACATAAAGCAATATTTTTTAAATGCATGAACCTATGGAAATAAATCTTATACTGCTTTTTTTTTTTTTTTTACAGCACTACTATGAATGTAGGAGCAGTAGGAGATCTTAGAAGAATTAAAAATGCTATTGGTGTGGCACGAAAAGTATTGGAACATACAACGCACACACTTTTAGCAGGAGAGTCAGGTACGTTTTACCTATACTGAAGTTTTATTTAGTCTTTTGTCTATATTCACTGTGAAAAAAGGACTTAGTATAAAATAGTGGATAAAAGCCGACCTAAGTTCAAATTCCAGCTGTTTTACTTAATATCTGTTTAACTTTGGATAAGTTACTTGTAAAGTCTCACTTTCTTCATCTTTAAAATAGGATTTAAAAAAATATATGTTATCTATAGATGGGGAATTGCTGGACTGAAAGAGGATTCAGCATCATCTCTGTTCCTGTATTACCTTTTTATAGGTGTAACACCCATGGAGCATTATTAACATAAGATGGGAACAGAAGGAATTTTGCTATGGCAATGTCACCTACTTAAACATCATCTGTGTTAATACTAAAAATCATGCAGTGACCTATAATCAAAAAATAACTTTTAATGATGTTTTAGCTAACAACTCCAGTAGCTGATCTTCGGTTGTGTTGAAATACAGAATTGAAAACTACCTGACAAGCAATGATTTGTTACTGATTGATGGAATCCAGTTGTCCCTTTGGTTTCTCAAAGTATTTTACACAGTGGGCATCACACCCTAGTTAAAGCAGTAAGATTCTTAGTCGGGAAGAGGTGTGCCTTTTCTTTTGTAAAGTAGAAAAAGGAGATTGTAGGGGAATGGGGAGAGGAGAACTGTCATAATACACACCCCAAAGGTCTCAAGCAGGTCAGTTTCGGGAAGAAGTACAAAAGTTGAGATCTAGAAACTGACACCCTTAAAACTTTGTATCTGAATACTCCCTTATCTACCCCAGGATGATTGTAACCCACTTAAGAGACAGCTAAACTGCAACTTCCTGTACATATTTTGTTTAGAAGACGATACTTCACGAATTTACATTTTTCTTTTCTTCCTCATTTCTAGCCACCAAGTTTGCTGAAAGTATGGGATTTGTCAATGAGGATTTATCGACCAATGCTTCTCGAGCTCTTCATTCAGATTGGCTTGCTCGGAATTGCCAGCCAAATTATTGGAGGGTGTGTACACATAATTTTAAAAAGTAAATTATTTGAAAATATTATGTGACCTCCCTCTCTGTCGTCTACCTGTTGCCTAAAGTGCTCGTTAGCACCCTGGTTGCACTTTAAAACCAGCAATGTAAGTTGATTATCTGGGCGTGGGTGTTCTTAAAAGCTCCCTAGCTGCATCTAGGGCAGGTCCTGGGTGGAGAACTACTGGTCCCTGGCAGTACTTTTCAAACTCTGAAGGTTCTGCTATTGGGAGAGTCTGCTTGTATTTCCTTCAAACAAAAGGTTCCAAGTCTAAAAAAATCGAAATTTGGAAACTATTAGTCTAAAATAAGTCTTAGATTTTTATCCATGTGAAGTTACCCAGAATCTTGCCCTTATTTGACTGAAGGTTTTATACTGTTAGGTGTCTAGTATGTTCTTAGTAGAATACTTTATCTTTAAATCAATAGACTTTTAGAATAAATCAGTTTGTCTTTGCCATCCAGAGCATTTCCAGACTAGACTATCTCAGTCTCTCATCTGTTTCTTCTCCAAATCCTAATTATCTTTGAATAACCATGGAGTCTCTGGAATTAGCCCTTGAAAGAGGCTTCTGTGTAAAATCAAGTCAGGGGAGGCACCAGCCTAATGAATAAGTCATTAGGAATAGGTTTCTTGCTTTAATACTAACCCATATATGTACAACTTAAATTTATGAATTTGGATTATTTTCTTGAGCCTTTAAGATTCGTAAAGGAAACTGACAGTAAAATTTAGAATATGTTCACATGAACTTAGCTTTGAAAAAAAAGGTGATTTTAAAATAGATTTGCTTTAAATCTTGTAATTCTTCTTTGGCCAGGGAACAAATTCTGAAATTTAAAGGTCAGGTTGCATACCTAATTCCATTTAGGATTAATATCTAACAAAAAATTTTTCATTTCTATCTGCCATTATACTGAGAATTTTAGGCATATAAAGAGAAAATCAGGGATCTTTCCAGACAATGTAGTTGTCTAGTCCACATTATGTAATTCTGAGAGTAGACTAGGTATTTAGTAAAATTATATCCATCTGTTCACATAAGACTTAGTTAATCTTTGGCTTTTAATTCTTATCTTTCAGTCACCAGATGTCCTTTGGTTTCTTGCTAATGTTTAGTGATTGTACATAACTACTTGCCAATTTCTAAAATCACCCTTTCTAAAAAATACAACTTAAATCTTGTTTACAGAATGTTATACCAGATGCTTCAAAATACTGTGGACCTTACAAACCACCTAGTATCTTAAAACAAGATGGTTCTACCTATAAAGAAACAGGAAATAATTACGGTCATGATACCATTGGTAATTTGCCTTTTATACAGTTTTTATGATTAAAGTTCAGTCATTTTTTATTGCCTTTCCATAGTTCTTAACTTCGTTATCCCTATTCATGTACCAGAAGGTGGTTTTGATTATTTTAACTGGCAAGCAATACATCTTATAAATTCTTTGCTTAACATATATATACGTTTTGGTAAATTACCTTCTACAAGACCCCTAAAATCTAATGACTATTCACTTGTGGAGTTTTAAATCTTCGTATGTAGTTCTTTAATAATTGATGTTTCTTGCCACATTCATGTGATCTCTCCAAGCTGTAGTGTTGGAAATTTTCATTGGTCCGTGTCAATGATTTTCTTTGGAGTTCTCTTTGAAAAAGGCATTGAAAGTAACTGAGCAATTTGAAAAGTAAGAATATGGGATGTCTACCAAATGATATTATAAAACTAGATCATCAAGAAACACAAATTATACCACTGGTACAATTTTCAGTATTCCTAAGTTTCCTATTTTCTTCTACCTGTCATTAATGAAAGAGGATATTTGTGTTACCAATTGTTCAATTACTCGATTATATTTGAGGTAAACTTTAGAGTTGATACCTACAATGATTTTTTTTTTTTTTAATTCTAGGCATGGTTGTAATCCATAAAAAGGGAAAAACTGCTGCTGGTACATCTACGAATGGTATAAAATTCAAAATACATGGGTTAGTGTTTCTAAAAGAACAGTTCTCACAAATGTATATTGCATATAAACCAATGTGTATTGCATGTAAACCAATACATGCGCGGTGCTATGGGAGATGTAGAGGCAAACCACAGCCGAGATAAATAAATGTGAAAGAAAATAAATTAACATCTGCTAAGTGCCAAAGGAGAGTGAATCCCAGCTGGTGCTGTAGAGTTCAGGGATGGCAGTGGTGATCTGATTCAGCTGGGGGGAGTTAGGGAGGCCAGTGGGAAGGTGCTGGTTGCTGAACCTGAGCCTAAGGAAGGGAAGGGAACATCCAGGCCAAGGCACTAGCAGATCCAAAGTAGTACACACCAGCTCCATGCTCCCCCTAGCGGGAAAAGAGATTGCGCGTATGCTGGTTGCAGAGGAGGAAGACCAGAGTCCGATTTCAGGGGTCCTTAAGTCAGTTTAAGGATTTCTGGATTACATTTCAAAGTAGTAGAAAAGCATTACAAGGAAAACCAATGGTAAAATTTTGGCACATTAGGTAGAAAGCATAAGTAAATTTTAGGTGAAGAAATCCAATTTGAACCTGTTAATATAACCCAGAAATTAGATGATAAGGATGCTAATAATAGTCACTAAAAATCTGTGCCACCTTGATATATAAGATGGTATCTAATTCTTATTAATGTAGGTTTGTGGAAACCTAAGTTGAAAAAACTTATGAAAATATTTTTTTTCTGTGTTCTGATGAAGAAATTACTTGAAACAAAAATCGGTGTCTAAGTAGAAATACCCCCTGTTGTTGAAACAGCTCATAAAATAATTTAGTTTTTACACTGATTTCATGTCCTAAATTATTACACTTTGTCTTCTCAAAGTCGAATAGGAGATTCGCCAATTCCTGGAGCCGGGGCCTATGCCGATGATACTGCTGGAGCAGCTGCAGCTACTGGGGACGGGGATATACTGATGCGCTTTCTACCAAGGTACGACTTTTTACATGTGTGACCTTTAGAGATCTTTAGCGGAGACGTTGTCTATCAAAATAGACAATAATTGTTTGGCCTTGTAATCCAAATTTGTGTGTACAAGAGCTTTTGAGAAATTCTGCTTAGAATTCTTTACTAACGTATTGATGATATAATGATTCAAATTAATCATAGTACTCTGAAATAAAATATTTCTCTCTACCTCACAGACGAGAATACTTACAATCCAGTTAAATCGTTTATATAAGGCCACTAAATAAAGGAACTGTAGTAATTGATAAAAGTAAGAAATGCAGTCACCCTGTATAATTACTGAAAGATAATTATGACAACTAGATATTTTGCACATGCCCAGTATTTTCCCTATTGATCGTAGCCCCATTTCTTATTTAAATAGACCCTCTGTACTTTTGGCTTTTATTACTAAGTAACAGTTATTCCGCAAAAGCCAAAAATAATAGTCCTTATCTGAAACTAGTAGTGGGTTAGTTGAAAAGATAGATATTGTAACAAGGTTTGCTTGCTTTCATGTTGATGCTTTCACAGGAGTTACTGACTCCTGGTCATTTACATATTCTATCAAATATGACAATTTCGATAGTTTTAGATTTCTAACTTAAAATAACCAAATTTGGAGTTAGTTTATTCTATAATACTAAAGTTTTGCCTTTGTTTAAATCAGCTACCAAGCTGTAGAATATATGAGAAGAGGAGAAAATCCAACCATAGCTTGCCAGAAAGTGATTTCAAGAATTCATAAATATTTTCCAAAGTTCTTTGGGGCTGTTATATGTGCAAATGTGACTGGAAGTTATGGTAAGTTTTACTTGGAATTTGTATTTGTGTGAACTTACAAATGTTGATGAAAACATAACACTTTAAAATATTGTGGTGTTTTATTTCTCTACAGTGGAAATGAGGACCATATTGAGTAGACACTGGGTAAATGTTAATTGATGATCTGTCAAGGCCCACGAAGTTTTAAAAATATACTTAAAACCCTCCTTTGGTTGACTGCTGATAGTTATGATCCAGTCTTTCACTATTAGTTCTTTGACTTTGGTCCTAAGTACAGTTTAGCTTCAGCTCCAAGTCTGTTGGTGAGATGGGCTAATGTAGTCAAATGCTTTTATTAGAAGTAGATAGGAGTAAATTATCTTCCCTACTTTCCCATTCATTATTTAAATGTCTTAGTCATTTAGATCTTCTTGGGGCTCCAAGGTACAAAATGTTTTACTAATTAGTAAACCAAAGTAGTTAGAATTATTTTCGTACTGTGTTTGAAGCATGTCCTTTGCTTTATTTAATTTCTATATGAGCCTATCACAGTTTCAAAGCATTTCAAGATCAACCACTACTGATTCTCATTAGTGAGTTTTCAGAAGGGGAAGATAGATCAGCTTACTGATCAATATGACTTATTAGGTTAGACTGTTTATTATTGTTCTTTGATCTTTTACTTCCCACAGTTCTGTATTTAAAAAATGTGTTTGAAGAATTTCTTATTCTTTTTTAAGTACTAAGATACAAAAGTCAATATAAGTTATGGGAGGGAAAGGCTTTATATATTAAAAAGTAAGTCAGTTTCATTCATTGCCTCTTAAGAATAAACCTTAAAAGGCTCAAAGTTGGAATTAACAGGATGTAAAATGATAATTATATAATTATAGATGAATTTAAAATTATAGATGATAATTATGTAATTATAGATGAATCCAGTCCCTTACACTTAAAGTAATGACATTAGATGGGAACCCTCCAGGTGTTTGTACATAGGTAGGCAGGGCAGCAGGAAACCACTTAAGTAAGATGAACTTGATTAGACAGAGAGCATCTTGACAAATTCCTCACTTTCTATGAGGATAAAAGCGGGGAAAAGAACAGGGAGCATGGGGAGGAGAGGATTATGGGTGAATGATAGGAATGTGCACATGACTAAGAAAATAAAATCTTTAGCATTTGCCTGAAAAAAAAGTTTTGCTTTTTGCTAAGAAAAGGATGTGAACACAGTAAAATAATAGTAGTAGTGACAGCATGTATATAGAGCAAAAAATCAGCCTATAGTCTGAGGTTCAAAGAAATAGCTAATCCACTTCTACCTTTCTTCCTCTCATGGACTGTCAACTGTTCAGTACTAAGGAAGGTGACACAGTATCCCTTCTCAGTTGGATATCAGGTATACAACAGGCGATGTCTGTATTGGTTGTAAATATGTGCATTCTATAACCAAACAACTTTTTCTTTTCTTGGCCTCAGGTGCTGCTTGCAATAAACTACCAACATTTACTCAGTTTAGTTTCATGGTTTATAATTCTCAAAAAAATCAGCCAGTGGAGGAAAAAGTAGACTGCATCTAATCCATCTTTTCTGTCAGCATCTATATTTAAAGAAGAAAGAAGCAAAGGTTGAAAAGGTTACTCACTATCACCCCAGAGTGTGCCTCATACATTCTAAATTCTTTTTGTAAAATAAGCACAAATAAGTTTATGCTGAAGTATCACTTTTTAATATATGAAATTTTTGGTTATGTATTTTTATTTAAGCTTTGTGTCTTTGTATATTGCCTGAAAATGAATATGTCCATGTGTATGTATTTTTTATATGTTTAAATTTTAAATGATATTTGGATTTCTGCTCAGTTTTTTAAGAAATTGCCACTTTGGAGATTTATTTCCATGATCTATTAAAGCCAAAAGAAATAATCTATTTAAATATTTAAAAGAGTATCAAGTTTTTTAGACCCAAGAAAAAGGTAAGGATTAGGCACAGCATGATTAGTCCTGATTGAATTTTATTACATTAAAATGATATGTCTGTTATCACAGATTATCAATTTTACATAATGCTTCCTGCTAGCTTAAAGAAAGAATGCTGTTACAGGTGATTTTTGTTTTGTTCATATTAGAAAATATGGGCAGTCTTCTGATGAGCAATTGTATTGATCTTTGTTTTTTTTTCCCTCTGATAGAGCTCTCAATGTATGACAGTTCTTTAGCCACAAAAATCTCTGATTTTTTAGCTACTAATATTTAGTATTAATTTCTTCTGAAAATGATTTAGGGAATTTGATCTATACTGTGGTTTTCCTAATCCCTTGTGCTGTGGTTGGTGATTGCAGTTAGAGATAAGTCAGTAAGTAGCCATCATCTAGCTTGGTCTTGTTTTTCCAAGTGCTGAGTCCAGTATCTGACTGAGAACTATATAACATTGAATGCATGCTTTCTCAGCATCATCTTTTCCTACAGAATCATTATCTTTACCATCAGGAGTCAGTAATAACACCATATGTACAATATTGTCCTCAAGCTTTATTATATCTGCTCTGTTTTTTCTATACACATCTTAATATTTAATGTTCTTTATAATTTAGGACTAGAAAGCTATAGTTTTGAGAATGCTCTTAGGGCACTTGTTTTTGGACCTTGCTATGTATTGTAATTTTCTGGGAAGCCTTCTCTTCTATCCCAAGTCATATTTTTCACAAATGAGAACCTGAAAGCTAGAATTAGCAGACTACTAACAATAGCCTGAAAGCAAATAAGGAAATAATTCTGTACTTTCACTCATGAGGGTTCCCATGAGGTATGTGAATTTGCTGAAATCTAATACTGGGCCTTAGAACGAGGGGAAGAAAAATTTAAACTCTCAGTATATTAATAGCAAATGGGATGCCTGTTTTGTGTGTTTGCTATTTGTTAATGTGTTGGGCAACCACGTGCTACCAGAAAAAATGATATTATTGAAAGTCTTCGTGTCCTGTCACTCCCCAGCAAATTAGGAGTTTAGGTGACAAAAACAACCCATGTAATTTTTTAAAAAGTATTTTCTCTTTAATTCACAATCTTCCTAGTGGAAATAATTTTTCTATATATCTAATGTAGAAAGATAGAAATGAAATTAGCTTTGGAAATATATTTCTGAAGTTTTAGATTTGAATGTAATATAAATTAAATGCTGTAGCTGTGTTGTCCTTTCTTTTGAAAAGTTAAAATTACTTTTTCTGTCCCTGGTGATGATGTACACAGGAAACACCTCTTTGATAATGACGTCATGATATCAGTGATCACTATGGTTGTAGGAGAGACACGTAGAAATCTAGCGAAATAGCACAGTGTGTAAAGAGAATTGTGAGCCAATCATAAATTGAACTTGGAAATTATTCACTAAAACTTGGTAAAAGCGAGAAAGTTACTTGGGAAATGAACCATGGAAAATCTAATCATTATTTAACTTTTTATGGCACATAGTAGTTGGTGGTTTGTTTCACATATATCCTGGTTGTATAGATTGCATGACAGTTAGATAGCTTAGGATAAAGGTAAAAGATTCTTCTCTATCCTGCCAGTTTTTTCTTCTTTTTCTTTTCATCCTAAGGAAAATGTTTTGTTACTTGCCTAGTAAGGTGAAATTAAATTGTCCCCTCACACATGCGGATTAATCAACTTTCTTAAGTGATTCATAGAACATTAATATTGTCACCTGAATATATTATTTACACACAGAGTGCTTGCCATCTAATTCTGTTCTCGCCTCTTTTCAGCTAACACATTTCATTTCATTTAACATTTCTAGCATACATAGCACAGGAGTTTAGTGGGCTTTGAGTGTTATCTTAGCTCAGTTTAGCAGCACCATTTAGAAAAAGGAAGTGATTTTGGTATCAGCAATATCAAAGTTTCTTGATTATTACCCCCAGAGACTGTAGATGAACTTCAAGAATTTGGTATTTTTAGTACACTAGGCAAAGATGAAAACCTTAACCAGAAATATACAATAAAGAATTTGGTAATTTTATGCCCTTCATTTATTTGCATTGATTAATCCCTGAAACAAATTTTTTCAGTTAATTATCTGACTTTACCGAAATGGGCAACAAGACTCTTTTGTGTGTGTTGAGTTAATTTTCCTAGCCATAGTATAAACTGTGGAGTCATAAGTCCTGTTGCCAAGCAGCTCCAGCTCCGTCTACCCTGCACATGGCAGGACTGCTCTTCTAGTCCCTTGTGATTTGGTGCAGCCATGTGACTGGTTCTGGTAAGGAGTTTCAAGCAGAAGTGAAGAGTATGAGACTTTCCCGTGCTTTTTTTAAAGCATGACTGCATGATGTGGCTGCCCCATCAACTCGACTCCTTGAATGACTATAATGAATGGACCCCATGACAGTACACAGTGGACATACATAAACAAGAAATAAGCCTGTGTTATTGTGATCACCCAGCAGAAACTACCCTGTCCTGACTGATATATCAAATATGCATAAATAGTTTAACATATTTTGGGAGGTTATTAAACTAATGACAAATGAACTCTTTAGAGAACAAAAGGACGTTTAAAAAACAGGCAAAGATAACCTAGAAAGGTACTGGTTAGAGATTAACAAACAGGTTAAAGGGTAGGAAAATGATGAATGATTTCTTAAAAATACTTACTTAAATTATATATACTGTTCGTTTCCAATTATAACAGTCTAAAAAGGGCAAAATTATGACGACAGTAAAAAGATAAGTGTTAGACAGGGGTTAGGGGGAAGGAAGGATGAATAGGAGAACACAGGATTTTTAGAGCAGTGAAGCTATTCTACATAATGCTATAATGGATACATGTCATCATACATTTGCCCAAACCTGTTGAGTGTAACACCAAGAGTGAACCCTAATGTAAACTCTGGACTGCAGGTGATAAATATGTATCAATGTAGATTCATCATTGTAATAAATGCACCATTCTGCTTCTGAAGGTGGTGGTAGGGGAAGCTGTGTGCATTAGAGCAGCGGTCCCCAATCTTTTTGGCACCAGGAACCGATGCACCTAGGAGAATACTTGAGTAAGTATAGGAATATTATATAATAATAGCCTGCATTAATTGAGCACTTAGTACTAAGCAGTTTTACATGTATTATTTAATTCCGTCAAAGCCAATGAGGAGTGCATAGTATCCAGTGAGGAGGTTTAGATATCTCCATGTGCAGTAGCTGTGTTTGGTCTGGCTTGCATGGTGCTGGCTTTTGTTCTATGCCAGCTTTTATCTGGAATATCTTTTCAAGAATGTTTCTATAGTAGAAGCCTCCAAGATTGAGATAGAATCTCCCTCCGGGGCAAGAGGCAATTTGTTTGCTGTCCGGCATAACAAAGATAACCTCTCCTTTTGAGGCAAAGGGTAGGCAGATTTACTCACAGCCTCCTTGTGGAAGACTTGAGTTTCCTAAATCTGAGGTTTCTCAGCTGTGATGCAAGCTTACTTTGTTCAGTACCCACCGAGTCCACTTCTCTGTATCTCCAGGGAAACCTAAGAGGGACCTGAATGTGAAGATTATGCTTTTCACTATGCTCTGACCAATAAGGTTCTTTGTCTTTTATCCAGATAACTCTTGTCTTCTGCCAGCTTCCATGAAACTGGCAGGCTAACTTATTAGCTGGCACATAGGATAATATCTGTAATTCTTCACAGTTCTTGACAGTAATTAGTAAGAAATCTCTGATTTTGTTATTACTGTTCCTTCCATATTTTGGGGTAAAACATTGTAGACCTTTAGATAAATTGAAAATAAAATCAAAGACTGCAATCCCTAAAGAATGGTTTAACAAAGGCCAAGGACAACCCTCTTGACATTGTTCACATACTGAACATTTAATTAATTATGATAAAATTTCCCAACAATCCGTCATGCTATCCAGGGGTCCCATCTAAAACACCTAAATATTAACCCCATTCCTTTGAATAAAATAACCAGGAACTAACACAATTCAAATTTTAACTGATTGCACTGCTAAATAATGCATAACAAATAATAGAAATCTCAAACAATACTGTTTCCTCTTTTTGTTCAAATTATTCTCAATAGACCTTGATTAACTCTTATAGAATACTGACCTGAAGTTGTTGGAAATACACATGTATGCTGTACACACATAACCAAAAAAGTCTGTCCAATACACCACTCAAATGATTCCTTTTGGTTTCAAAAGGCAAATAATAGACTGTATATTTAATTGAGATATACAGATTATAATATACTTTTAAAGCCCGTAGTTTTTAATTGTTGAACTTTTTAAAGTGTCATTACATCTGGTGCTTGGTGATTGAGTTTGGAGCTAAGCACATAATTGAACTCATTTAGTATCTTAATTGTTTAATTAAATTCATTTGAATAAAAACGGGTGACATAAATATATATCTTAATTGGATGCTAATTATGAGAATAATTAAGACCTATTTATGTCATTTCACTGGTCATTTAAAAAAATTCGAGACCTTTAAAACTTCTAAAATATTTGAAAATTTTATTTTAAAAAATCCTGAGTATTATGATATTCATGTATTAGTATAATTTCAACACCTGACTTACAAAGTTAAAAAGATAAAATAATGAAGTCTACAAAAATATATGAGTCATTTGTATGTGGGACACATGTGCTATATGATGAATGTTTCCTTATACAACCAGGGTCTGCCAGTAAAGAAGTGTCATATTTCAGTATTTGGAGAGAGCATACCCATTTGAAGGATGAAGCAATTGTCACATTTAAGATGGATGTAATGAAAGTTAAAGCTGCCATGATTAACCTATTTGCTTCTAAGTTAAAGGGACAGGAATCATTTATGGTTCTAAGGCGATGACATTGCACTAAAGTATAGATCAACTGATTTAAATGTGTGACCTTTCTATGCTGTGTACTAGATGTGGTTGCTCATTTTCTTTAAAATTTGGTTCCTATAACATGGATGTCAACAGATAATATTTATAAGGAAATCATAGAGTAAATGTGAAAAAGTAGTCTTTTCCAACTGCTAGCAATCTCTTTCTAACTTGTGCAAAATCCTTAAGCACCATAAATGTCAAAATATTTCTTTTTGCTACTAAATAAAACCAGTATCATTTGTTTTCCTTTCTTGTTCTATTCATTTAAGGCGTATTGAAAATTAAACCAAAGACAAGTTCAGAATGAAAGCAGTATCAGACAATCCAAGTCTACTTAGTTTTGTTCTAATGAGGCTAAAGTAGTGCTATGTTGGAGCCTGCATTCGCCAGCGGAGCCAATTGTTAAATCATTAATTCTTGAAATCAGCCACGGTGAAAGTATTTATACTTCATATGTCAGCAAACATTACTAACTGGGGCTTGTTTTCCCCCCTGGAGAGACATTGTACCAGCACATCATTGACTAAACGTGTTTTGAGATATTGTAGCACATATACAAGTCACAAACACACACACACAGTCTTAGAAGAACCCTGGAACTTGTTTGGGTTTATGGCCTGGCTCTGTCACTTATTAGCTATGCCCTTGAGCAATTAATTTACCATCTTTCTGCCTGAGTTTTCTGTAAGAGGGGAGTGGTGACAATAAATATACCTACCTTATAGAATTGTTACAGGAGCCTTGTCCTTTAAAACAGTGTCACACATAGAATATGCTCAGTAAATGCTGGCTAACATTATCTAGACTAAAGCAAGAAATCAGGCTAAAGTTTCTAAAAACTCTCAAATATAAAGATCATATTTACATATAGGAGTAGGCTAGTGTCAGACCTTTCATTTACAAAACACTGGATGCTGGTAAACAAACAACCAATATCTTCCAATTTTTTGTTTTTTTTCAGGAAAAAAATCAAAAATTTAAAATTATCAAGCAAGAGTAAGGGCTGAAATAAAGATCTTTACAAATATGTAAGATTCAGAAATTTCACTTCTCATGCATCCTGTCTTAAGTTTACTTCAGGATATATTCCAGCAAAGTGAGCACAAAGTTTGGAAGGGAGGGAAATGTGGGTCGCAGAAAACGATGGTTTTCAATTCAGGAGAGTTCAGTAACATCAGTTGTATAGCAGTCCTGGCATGCTAAAAAAAAAAGACTAAAAGTTGACTAGAAAAACTATTACAATAAGCAAGAGAAGAGGAAGGGAGGGAAGAGAAAGTGAAAGGAGAGAGAAAGAGGAGCAAAGGGAGAAGCAAGAAGGAAGGGTAAAAGGGAGGGAGGGAGAAAGGAAGGAAATTTAGAGAAAGAAAAACCTGAGGAGAAAAAAAATACATAAGAGTATCAGAGTACATTAGAGAATATTCCTTGGCTCTATAGGTAACTGTCACTGAAGCCTTAGATGGGCTATGGATAGGTGAAAAATAGACTGTACACTTCTATGCACTCCAAGTTCTTAATTGAATTTACCAAGGATATAAAAACTTAGAAATGCGAGATGACCCATGCAGCTTCCTTTCATGCCCAAGAGGGGCAAGCAGCTGCCAGTGCCACTCTCCACACAATGTAAGTTCTATGTTTGATGTGAGAAGCTTAATTTTGCTCTCTGCGGAAGCCCTTTTATAGTCAGAATTTATATTACCATTTAGTAAGAAATGCTACATCCTCAAATGTGGTGAAAAGCAGAATCAGTGCCCAGATGTCTTAAGAGGTACCTCCGCGCCCCACCTAACAGCATCTCCACATAATTATATAGACAGAATACTATAAGCACTGTTAGCAGTTTTCAATTATTGGAATCATCACTTAAGGTTTAGCTCTTCCATAACACACACTACACACCTTGAATGAACTTGTGGGCAGAGCTAGAGAAGCTAGTATTAGAGTTGGAGTCATTATTCCAACTATTGGCATCAAACTTAAAAGTTAATCTGGTTAAGGAATAGACTTTAATTGTAAAGTTGTACCCATGTATATCAGTACAATTTAGATACAAACAATAGAAAATAGGAGATGGAAAGGGAAGGAAAGATCAAATAAAAGGGAGATGACTATTCTTATTTCGCGAAGTAGAAAATTAGGACATAAGCAGTGGGAAATGAAACAGGAAACAAAGGCATAAATGTTTACAGGTAATTAAGAAAGAAACAATATCCCTATAGTGATTTAACCATAATGAGAGGTATAAGCAAAATATTCATCATCTAAACCTGATTAATCAGAGAAGAGGCATTGGCATCACACCCCTTAATGATATGGAGGTTACCACCAGGAGAAATCGTTGAGTGATTTCTTGTGGGGAGTAGAGATGAAAGATAAAAAGATCACTAATGCTTCCATGATAAGCCTTTCTGTACCAAAAAATTTTAAATTACATATTTATATCTTCGATAATAAATCAAAACTAATTAAAGCTCATTTTATAAAGATAAAACATAGTTCATAGGATCAGAGTTTGTAGAAATGAAGCACACATTTGAGGTACCCAAGTCCAATGCCCATATTTTGCAGATGAGTAAGCTGAGACTAAGAGAGAAATGACTCGTAGAGAGAATGCCACATAACTAGTTTGTCAAGAACATGTCACTCGTCTCTGCTTCTGTCATCAAGGCTTGTTTTACCAAGGGTGGATCATTATGGTTAATTCTGTTCTTTAAGAATCTGCTGTGTTATTTTTATTTTTTTCCTTTTCAGCAATAACAGTAAATTATAATGTTTTCAAATTCTATATCAGATGTCATGCCCAGATAACCTCCAACATGCTGATAAAATTATGAAGAAATTAGATCATATGTAAATGATAACCCAAGTGTCTATATTCTTTAACAAAATACGTTGTGTCCAACCCTATATGTTTTTGCTAAGTGTCAGTTTGGGCTATGATAACAAATAACCCTAGATTATGTCACATAAGCAACAAACATTTGTTTCTCACAATTCTGGAGTCTCAGAAGTCCAGGATCAAGGTGAGAACCCCTTCCTGGTTTGCAGATGGTTGTCTTCTCTCTGTGTCCTCACAAGGCAGACATCTTGTGAGTAGAAGCAAGCTTTCCTGTGAGGGTTTATAAGGGCACAAACGCCTTTTGTGAAGGCTCTACCCTCATGATCCCAATCAATCTCAATTACTTCCTAAAGGTCTTACTTCCTAATACTATCAGATTAGGGATTAGATTTCAACATATGAATTGGTGAGGGGGAGGGTATAAACGTTCAGTCAATAATACTAGGCTTCTCAAAATTTAATTTGTACACAAAATTACAGACATGGAGAATAAATTTGTTGACTCTAAGGTTATGATATTCTAAGACACAGAGGACAAATCCATATTTTGAATTGCAGCTATAGAGCCTAAGGCCATTTAGTAAGGATTATTATTCATAGGGTAATTTTAAAAACACGTGTTTCGTAAAGACAATCCGTTTGAATTATCTGATACCCTTGAGAGTTAAAATAATATGAAAAAGCCATGAAAACACCTACTTCTTTCCCTAGATTTGGTTTCTTTTACGAAAATATTTAAGTGGCTCTAAATAGACAAGTGCTTCATTTATCCAGATGTTTGTATAAGAAGAGAACCACTAGTTGATATTATTTAATAAGATTCTCTAGAAGTCTATGGCCAAAAAGACAGTTCCCTAGTCAGTGGAGCATTTTGAAGTCAAATTCACGAGCCAATTAGAAGTTCTGTGGCAGACTTATAAAATGGAGGGAGAGGAAGTCTCTTCTATCACTGTGGATATGTATGAAGAGCAGGAAGAGCAGAAACATAATTATCAGATTATCTACTCCCACACCACCCCAGTTCCCTAGAGGGTCCTGGATGTTCTCAGAGGAATTAAACATTGAAAGAGGATGCAGACAGGGTTGTTTAGTGAGATTCTAACTAGTTGTAGAAGAGTTTAGGCCAAACTAGCCTCTCTGAATTAATTAGAATCTCTTGGAAACCAAACTACTCTACTATGGCAGATCCGGGCCTCAGAGTTCTCCATGGGTAGTTTGAAGCCTTTACTGATTCTGCATCGCAACTCAGTCCTGCATCCTTCCTTGTCTTTCCTAGGAGCTGTGTATGGGCTGCCCTTTGGGGATGGTCACAAGCTCTCAAGTTTATCAGCACTCCACCAGACCTGTCTATTATTTCTTTACATTACTTGCCTGGCCATGGACATTTGAGCTTCTGGTCACTGTCGTAGAGGGATTGTAATGGCTTCCTTCCATTAGTTATTTATGTGTCACACTTTGAGTTACGTACTTGAGTTACACTAGAAAAAGCATTAACTGGGAGTCAGTACACAAGTGTTTGTAGCAGTGGTGATTCCAGAATTCCATAGAGAAGGGAGGGATAGCAATCTGATTGGAAAAGGGGCTCAGGAAGTTCTTGTCACTTAGTTTGCACAGCAAGTACATGAATTTTTATATGAGTTTCTTTTGGGGAACTGATGGAGAATAACAAGGGGCTTCTCTCAAACAATCTTTTGGCATTGTTGACTTGTCTCAAGCTTAGCTCTGCCACTTTATAGTTATATGTTCTTAGGCCCTTAACCTCTGAATCTTGGGTTTCCACAACAGAACCCAAGGGAGTAAATTAGAGACTGGCTGCTCTAGGTGTATCCCCCAAACAAACATCATCAGCGTGATAATGGGAGCTACTTAAAAACACAGGATCTCAGACTTACTGAATCAGAATCTGCATTTTCACAAGATCCTCAGCTGATTCATATGCACATTAGAATTTGAGCAGAACTGAGCTAGATGATGCCAGGTTCCCTCTCTGAAGAGTCAACCTTGTGAATTAGAAAGAACGAACTTTGCAGTTTGATAGCCCTTAATTGGAGTCCTTCTGCTAACACATCTTCTATGTGCCATCAGAAAAATTACTTACCTTCTCTGAGTCTTTCTCGCATTTGTCCAATTAGGGATATTAATATATGTCACATAAGGCTGTTGTGGTAATTATAAATTATGAAGCACCTACCATCATGCCTGGCATACGATAGGAACTGAATATATCTTAATCCCCCTCCCTTGCCTGCTCTCTCCTGCAGAACCAATATTCTATGATTCTGTGAATCCTATTTTCTGCCGTATACCTCATTTCCTATGGCGGTTGTTCTCAATTTAAGAAGAAAATAAACATTAAGTATCACATCTTGCAAAAGTAATATCATGCTCTAAAAACAAATAGTTATCAGATGGCAGTGAATGGAAATAATGCAGGACTTGATATTTAATATTCCTTAGAAATAAACTGGCTCCTTCCTCTACTAGTGTTAGTTCAGCTATAGACAATCAAACTAACATTTTTGCCTACGAGTTATCAAAATGATGCTGTTGCTTGGAGGCAAGATGTGTGTATCCCTGGTGTGTTGTCTCAAAACAGGGCGATTGTCAACCCAATTACCTATTAAGTGTTTTCAGTCTTTCAAAGTAACCCTGAAGAAACTTGTTTATTCTAAAAAGTTGTTAGGGAAGAGAAATATCTCCCAAGACATCTTTTTTTAATGTTGTTTCATTGTATTTTGAGGTGATATGTTTTGTCTTTTACTGAATATGTTATTATTCAAAAATGCTCACTTATCTTTACACTCTTCATTTTGAATTCAACTACATCGTGACTTTTCTGTAAATCTTTTGTGAACAAGGTCTCAGGTGGGTTCTTTTTAATTGGTTAAGGATTATCAACAGAGAACACTGTCAAAACTCTAGACAGCATTTTTTAAAAAAATCATAGCACAAAACTTTTCCTGAGATAAGATTTCCAGATGTAGTTAAAAACCAACCATGTTCTCATGCCCACAAATACTATTTGAAACTGACTTGTCAAAATAAGGATTTTCATGTGTTCCATTAGCAGTCATATTCTAGAACAGCTTTGTTTTTTTAAAAACTGAATTATTTGTTATGATTCTGACAAAACTGGTTTGCAAGAAAAAAGGGGATTGGAGATCATTGCTAATAAAATATTCTTTCTTGAAGACTAACAGAAGGAATTAAATGTAAAAGCCTCTGAAGGGTTTTCTTCTGTCATCCTGCAAATCTAGACAAATAATTTCATTATCCAGCATGAAGGAATACACATGAACTCACATATACAACCACTTGTCACATGGACACCATTTCTCTCTTTTATTTTTCCCTTGTCTAACCCAGAGAATTCATGTTTGAATGTGCATTGGACTAGTTCAAAATCTTCCTTCACCCTCTTTCTTCTACTCTTACTCCAAACTTATAAATATGTCTTCCCAATCCCTTCTCTGCTCCTATCACGACATGCACAAATGTTTCCTAGGTTTTGCTGCATACATTTCTGGATGGCCCCATTGGCCAATATGACTGTCATTACATTTATAATTAAAAGTATTTCTAAATACTGTATTAAACTTAGAAGTGATACTATAGTCCATGTTAGTATGTTTCTTTTAGTTATAAAATTTCTCTACTATCATACTTATGTATTAACAGAGCTAGTTTACATTGCTTTTTAAATCATTTTTAAGTAAAATTGGCATTCAAACTCAAGATTAAACTAAAAATTACCACATGAACAGTACTCTGCATAATTCCCTAAGTTGAATTCAGGGAGAGCAAGCTGATTCTAATATTACTGTAAGTTGAACATCATTAAAAAGATACATTTCCTGCCAAGGTGTTCCTAGCAGGCATTCCATACCTAATACTGCATCAGCAGTGTTTTGATTATCTATTTTTGTTGGTTTATTATTCTACTGGCTATAACATCACTCTGTTGTTTATGACATATGTAAACTTTTTGCCAGCTGTGAGAAGTTGTTTTGGATTGGCATAATTGATAATTAGAAATAAACAATTATTATTTAGCTATGCCTTAATTAACCTTATTTTGGATTTACGGTGCATTTAAAGATGTCTTTATGTCTTAGACTTATGGGTAATTTTAAATTCTTAGATTTTTAGAAAAATCATTCGCAGTCATTCATATATTCAGGAAATCTATTAATCCTAACACATCTGGATTGGTATTTTCCCCAAACATGTTTTTATTCAGGCAACTCCTGGTCAGTAGTTAGTGGGAATGGCTTTCCCACCACTCTGCCACATCAGAGAGAAATTTTCTACAGGTGACAGGACCAGCTCTGTCCACCCTAAACTCAGATGCCCTCCTGGGAGTCCCTTTCCCTTCTTTTGCAATCTGTTCTGGGAGAATGGCTCTAAGGGTTGGAGATTGTTGAAAAAACTTGCATACGGGACAATTTTTATGTATCTCTTTCACCTGGGAGATTTTTCATAAGCCTGCTCAGAACTTCTCTGCTTGGTATGCAATCCAGAAATAATGGGGTAAGTCTCTCATAAATTGAATTGAACTGACCATGGGTTTGAAGTTACTGCCTTTCCCACTGAGTTAAAGCCAAATAGAGTTGCCTCCCCAGCCAGGCTTTGATCAGTAGCAGGTACTTTTCCCTTCCTGACTTAAATGCATCCAGTCCCTAGCACTGATTTTATTTAATGTTCTTGTTCACTTCACTGGAAATACTTTAACTCTGGCACCTGCTGGCTATGAAAGTGATTAGGATTTCATGAGACCGGAGCGTTTCATTTCTCATAAGCCACACCATGGCCCATAAATTAATACAAGATTATACTTCAGCATTTACTCTGCAGGCTTGTTTTGAACTGAAAAGGAAAGGCAATTAAAGGATGAAGAAAAAAGAAAATGATCAGATGAAAAGTGAATTGTTGTACAAAACCTGACAGTGTGTATTAGCATAAGCACTTTCTTATGAGGAAACCAAGAAACTTAATGCCATTGTATTCTGTTCATGCTGGTAAGCGTCATTTCTTCCTCACAAAACTAGACTCATTTTACATACAGAAAATGTCTTACCCATCATCAAAACGTCTATGGGTAATCTTAAGTCTCTCTGAAAGCCAGTTTAGCAACTGTTGTCACCTCCCCAGCCAAGCCCAGTCCCAAGGTGCCAGATGTATGAATAAAGCTCTCTTAGACCCTCCAGGCTAGCACATCCAGAACCCAGTGCTGCTTAGTGAACCACAGTCAACATCGAAACAATGCAGAAGAACCGCCCTGCTAAGCTATGTCTTAATTCTTAATGCCCAAATTAATTAAATATAAAAAAAATATTGTTGTTGACAAACTATAGCACATGGGCCAAATCGAACACACTGTCTGCTTTTGTATGGCCTGTGAGCAAAGAATGGATTTTACATCATTAAATAGTTGAAGAAAATCAAAATACCAATATCTTTTGACACAAGAAAACCTTATGAAATTCAAATGTCAGTATCCATCAATAAAAATGCATTGGAACGCAGCCTTGCTCATCTGTTTATGTATTGTAATGGAGGCTTTTCTACTTCAACAGCAGAGTGGAGTGATTGCAGCAGAGATCTCTAAAATATTTACTGCAGAGGTCCCTTGACAGAAAAAGTTTAACTCCTATTTCAAGCTACTAAGATTTTTATTTATTACACAACAATAGATAAGAAACTGTAATCTAAATCAAAAGTTAATACAAGTTTTGCAAATGAAATACCTAAGAAACACAGTTTAATGTAACAGTTGATTCCTTAATATATCTTTATAGCTGAAACTCAAGAGGACACTAACAACTGAAAAAAATTAACATTCAATGTCCTGAATTATTTTTTCAGTTATTGCATGCAGGTGGCAATATTTTATTTCAATGGGGAATAGGATAAAGATAACATTTCTTGAACTCCTACATGTGCCAGGCACTGTCGTAGGCCATGGAATGCAAGATAAAGATCCTGCCCTCTTGGAGCTTGGAGACAAATGGAGAAGAAAGGCAGAAATCAAATAATTCCACAACATGATCTACAATAGGTTTTTCAGAACAATTGTATATAGAGCTATGATGATTATGCCAGGAAAATCTGATCTAGCCTTAATGACAGCTAATTATTCTAAAAGACTTGATACCTAAGTCAATATGGTAATGGTGAGCCCAAGATAATTAGGCAAAATGGGGTGAGAATACTGAAAAGAAGAGGCTTTTCCAGACTTCAGGAGTATGATCCATTTAAGAAACTGGAAAATTAGTGTGGCTGGAGGCTACGAGGATAGTGTAAGATGAAGCCCAAGATTTGGGACCTTGTAAACTGTTTCATTGGTCTTGATTTTTATCTTAAGAGTCATTGAAGTACTATAACTAAGTGGCATGGGGAAAAAGAAAGACCTGGGCTTTAATGTCCACAGTTTCACATTCTGAAAATCACTTCGTTGTGTGGAACAAGTGATTGGTGGACAGTAGGATGGCTTTACACAAAGTCACAAAATGGAAAAGGAGAAAGGTTGGTAATAACCAATAATGGGGAAATAAAAACAAAACCTTCTCCCGACTCAGAAGCCAACCCCACTAAGGTAACAGAGAACAAAAATTGCTTTATTATGGAATAAGCATTAAACCAAATGTGCTGTGCATCATAGGCGGTCTGCTAGGAGATTGCAAAGACAGAGAGGTTTCGCCCCTGTATATAGCTATCAAGAAGAGTGCCTTGCACCAGTCACCAATCCTGAGAGAACAGGGCAACCCTGCACAGTTGACCAATCCCAAGGGAGGATTCCAACTACATGGAGGGTAACAAAGACCATCACAGTGCCAGCTTCCAGGGAGAAAAGTGCCCACTCTCCTGCCCACTGCGTCTTGGTGGTGGCCAACGCAAGGCGAGTCACCTACATGGATCCATCTTGTGGTGCAGTGGAAGGAGCTTGTCTCTTCCTCCCAGAGGACAGATATGGCAGTGGGATTAGCCAGGTGCCACATGATGCACACACTTTAAGACAAAAGAACATTCATTGAGCCTAAAAGGATATTCCCACAAAGGCTACAGGCCCAGCACAGCCTATGCACGCTATTTTTCTCTTAGTGAGCTAAGTGTTCCAGGCCAAAGCCCATTCTAATGCTGTTGAGTAAGGGCCAAAGAACCGTGCATGAGGCCATCCTTCCCAAAGCAGCCAAGCAGATAATCTCTTACACACATGCTCTCAAGATAAATAACTAGTCCTCAAGAGGACTTTACTGTACTATTGGTCATACATAGTGCACCCTAACTTTACCTTGTAATTCATAGGTTTACCTAGAAATACATAGTTCATAACTAACTTTACCTAGGTGTTCATCTATGCTAACTAACTAATTGGTTTTATCCAGAGGAAAAACAAGCTTTTCATATCTTTTCGAAAGGAGATAGTTTTGCAACTTGGAGCAAGGTGCCCACTGAAGTTCTGCTTATACCCTTTCAGACACTTGGATCCAGGGGTGCTACCCCTCTAGATGTTTACATTTCAAAGAAATGGTTTCCAAGTCCCTGAAAAAGACATTTCTGGGTCAATAAGCTGATAAAAGGTCTATCGAGCCTTCAAAATGATTTACGTATATTTCAAAGAGTGGAGAAAGTTTTTACAAGTTTTCTAAAGTAAATCCTCTGAGAAAAAGGAGGTAGGAAACTCATTTTCAACAGGGAGAACTAAGCCTGTTATTTTTAATTGTGTTTTTCTCCTTACGCCTGTCCAAAGGAAACAAGAATGTATTTCAAAGGACGGACTGCTGAAAGATGAATAATATCCACTGATTTTAGGGTCATAGAAATTATTGATGACTTAAATGAAAACTCTTACAAGGCTGAGCTTAGAGGGAAAGCCAGATGGAATGGGCTAAAGATGACTGTTGGTGAGGGAATAGAAAAAGTAAATAAAAATAATAACTTCAGTAGTTTTAATGAAGTTGCCTGTGAAGAAAGGATGGGATGATTCCTGGAGGGGATTGTAGACTTTTTCTTGAGATGAGAAGTACTTGAGCATGTTCAAGGAAAATGAAGATCTAATAGAAAGGGAAAAGTGAGGGTTCTTTTTTCTCCTCATCCTCTCCAACGTTTGTTATTACTTGTCCTGTTGATCATAGCTATTCTAACAGGTTTGAGATGGTATCTCATTGTGGTTTTGATTTGCATTTCCCTAATAGCTAGTGATGTTGAACATCTTTTCATACAGTTTTTGGCCATTTGTATGTCCTCTAGGGAGACGTATCTGTTCAGGTCCTCTGCCCATTTTTTGATTGGATTGTTTGTTATTGTTGCTATTGTTGTTGTTGTCATTATTGTTATCGAATTGTTTGAATTCTTTGTATATTTTGGATCTTAGGTCCCTTATCTCATACACTGCTGTTGGGACTGCAAATTGATACAGCCACTATTGAAAACAGTAAGGAGGTTCCTTAAAAAACTAAGAATTGATCTACCATATGATCCAGCAATCCCTCTACTGTGTATTTACCCCAAACACTTGAAAACCCATATCCAAAAAGATATTTGCACACCAGTGTTCATAGTAGCATTATTCATGGTGGCTAGGACATAGAAGCAACCAAAGTGCCCTACGATAGATGATTGGCTAAAGAAGCTGCGGCACATATATACAATGGAATTTTACTCACCCATAAGAAGAGCTGAAATATTGCC
The DNA here is from genome assembly GCF_014176215.1 of Rousettus aegyptiacus. Lineage (NCBI taxonomy): Eukaryota > Metazoa > Chordata > Mammalia > Chiroptera > Pteropodidae > Rousettus > Rousettus aegyptiacus. The sequence continues at coordinate 33,152,125 of NW_023416286.1, forward strand.
ATTTGCAACAACCTGGATGGACCTTGAGATCACCATGCTAAGCGAAATAAGCCAGTCAGAAAAAGGTGAAAATCTCATGATATCACTTATATGTGGGATATAAACCTAAAAACAACAAATGAACAGGACAAACGAACAGAGATTCATGGACATGGACAATATAGACTAGTGGTTACCAAAGGGAGAGATGGGAGGGGGTAAATAGACAGGGTAAAGGGAGTCAAATATGTGATGACAGAAAGAAATCTTACTATGGGAGGTGAACACACAATGTAAATATATATATGCCTTATTGTTAAAATGTATAGCTGAAACTTACTGGATTTCATTTAACAATGTCACCATAAAAAATAATAAATAAATAAAAATAAAAATAAGGAAAAGTGAAAAATTCAGGGTAGCGGAGAAATAATTGACCGTGTGAGATTCCTGAGAAAGTAAGGAAGGATGGGATACAAATTTTAGGTAGGATTGAGGCCTTGCAAATGAGGAGAGGTTGGGTGCATGTAGATAGCACTGTGTCTTAGAAAGCATTGAGAATTTTGACAACCAACTTTTTAATGAAATATTGATTTTGTTATATCCTAATGTGAGGGCTATATTAATTCTAACTCCAGGAGGAAATAGCATTTATCCCTATATTAGTTCAAGACTTTATTGAAGGAACTACTTATAGAAGTGTGAGCTGGACTAAAAAAAAAAAATTAATTTTTAAAAAGTGGAGAATCAAGCATTTGGTATCCTAGTGTCACTGCTGGGGCCAATCTGAGTTTGGTGTCATCCCAACGGTAAAGGAAGAGGGATAATGACGCACAGAAGGGTAGTTAGCATTTTTCCTCGGTTCTTCCTCAAATGATGGCAGTGAAGAATCATAGGTCATTGATATTTATTAAAAACGTATTTTAGAAAGACAAAGAATGCCCCAGGAGGCATGTGCTCCCAGTGCTGTAACCAACACAAAAGGGCCAAAATAGCCACAAAAGGGCAAGAAGGTCACAAAAGGCCACCAAAAAGAGAGAGAACCCAGAAGGGCAAAAAGGGTCCAGAAGCGGGAATGTCTGCCTTATATTTGAGGCACGATGGGTGTTTCCAAAGGCATTCCTAGGTAATTGGCAAGTGAGGTCATTTTGATTGACGCCTGGACTGCTACCTAACTCTGCCTAGTGCACATGTGCGTACCTGGCATTCTACTACCATTGGGGCATTCTTTGGGTGGTCTCTAGGCTGGACCTCTATTCTTTTCTGTCCCCTGTTGCTTATGTCTGACTAATTACCTAACACTAGGTGAAGGAATAGTGTTTCCAGAGGCCAGGGACACTGGGTTTATATCTGATAGTGGAACTGTGGATGAGGGACTGTGGTGGGAGCTGTAAACTTGCCCAAACAGCAACTGCATGGGGAAACAGACCCCGAAGCATGGAGAACACCATGAATAACCCCCTAGTCTCTCTCACCCTGCCCTCCAGTCTCCTACTACTGTTTCCTTTTGGCAGGATGACACAGCCGGAAGTAAAAGGGGTCAACCAGCCTCCCAGGGTACAGAGGTACAGAGCTAAGTAGAGAACAAAACGGATAGTGGGGGAATTGACAACATATATGTGTGCATATATGTATGTGTATATATATATATATTCTTATTACATCTTTAATCTTGAATTCACTTGAATTTTGTATCTGTGTCCTCTTTTTCACACACATGCAGATGTGGGAACATTGAAACATACAGCAAAAAAATGTGCCAGACCCAGATGCTTCTGTGGTGAACTTCCTGTCATTTTGCTCTTGTTCTTCTGGATACTTCTCAGATTTCTCTTCTCGTGCCTCTACCTTGGATGTTTGTCTTCTTCCAAGCTCTGTTCTGGGCCCTATTATCCAATTCCACACTTCCTTCACTGTCTCATCCACCACTATGGCTCCAAGTTTTACCTACAAACTAATGACTCTCAGATCTCTCTTTCCATTTCTTCTGTTCTCTCTCTCTCTCTCTCTCTCTCTCTCTCTCTCTCTCTCTCTCTCTCTCTCTCTGTCTCTCTGTCTCTCTCTGTCTTATCATAGATCAACACTCCCACTGCGAAGTTCCACTGGACTATCCCACAACCATCCCAAACTCATTAGATACAAACAGAACTCATTTTCTCACCAAATATGCTCTTTCTACCATGTTCTTGTCTCAGGTGATGGCAACACTATCATCCAATTGTCCAAGACCTTGATATTCTCTCTTCTGTCACCAAACATAAAATCAATCACAGAGTCCACTTTAGCTCTTGAATATTTCAAATTCATATATTTTTGACCATCCTCACCAGCAGTTCCTTAGACTGGCCATTTTCTCTCATGCAGATTGTTCCAACAGCCACCTAATTGATCTTCTAAATTTTATTCATGATCTTCTCTGACTCATTCTTTAAACTCCAGCCAGAGAAATCTTACCATAACTCAAATTTGATAGCAAATATATATTTTTATAATTGCATTGATGCTGGAATAGAGTGCTAATCTTTAATATGGTTTAAAAATGTGTCATGATCTGGTACCTGCTTACACCACCAAACCCCTTTTCCATACTTCTTCACTTCTCACACTCTCTAAACAAACCCCCCTTTTTTTTCTGACAGGATCACTCCTCCAACTCTTCACCTCCTACTGTCAATCTCATCACTTTTACAAGTGCTTTCCCTCACTACCTTGTTCTGGATTGTGTCTCTCCTAAGGGCTCACTCCTCATCACAACACTTATTGTACTAATTTGTTACTGCCCGTCATTGTCCTTCACAGATGATAAGACAGAGAACTAGTTCTGTGTTATTTTGTCTTCTTAGTTCCAAGCATGATGCCTTAACCTTAATAGGAAATCAATAGATATTTTCATATAAAAGAAGGAAGGAAAGAAGCAATAAAACTCTTATATGGAGCAATGTTGGAACTGGTCATAAGATATCTTGCAAAAGCATAATATTCTATAGTAGCTAAGACAAATAATGAGAGAGAGAGAGTGGTTTCAAGTTTAAAAGGCAGGGGAAAGCAGACCTAATATTTACGACTCCCGGTACCTATAGGCAAATAGATTTTGCTTTCTTGAGCTTGAAGTTGGAGATAGAATTAACTACATTAAAGCTTTCATAATAAAACCGCATTTATTAGTGACAAAAAAATGTTCTCTGTTTACATCAGTATATGACAATTAAGTAGTAAGATGTGACAGGCTGTGAATTAGTCTGCAATAATTCATGCCTTGGGTGATTTGCACAAGTACGATAGCAGATGCCATCTTGACAGTAAGCAGGATCCTAAACCCAGCCTATGAAATATTAAATTTCAAGTTTCCACATAAAAATCTTTTTTCTAGATTTTTTTTCCTCTTGAGGTATTAGCAGTAACATAGAAAATAAAATAAAGAATTTGAACTTTCTCTTTTATTGAAACTCTGGACTTTAATGAACAACTTTGGAATCTAACTACATCTCCCTTGCTCAGCCAGGTAGGATGGTGGGATAAAATGAAAATGAGGGGCATGGCCAGATGCCTAACAGCTGGTTGTGTGTCTTCCCATCCATCGTAGCTTTCTGTCATCTGTCAAGAAAGCCATTTCTTTATACAGTGGCTGCTAGCCCGGTAAATATTTAGATATATTCTCTTCAACTTTTTGAACAGCATATCCCATATCTTGGTAAGATGGGTAGATATCCCTAAGTGAGGGCTTTCTCTCGGGAGGTAGTGGTGGGGAGAGAGAGAGAAAGAAACAGAGAAAAACATAGAGACAACAAGAAATCTCTCTTGGGAATTGTTCTTGGACAAATAATTATGTCTTCAAAGATTTACTTCTTGACATGACATAAATGAGAACAATATATTCATCAAATGAAGTTTTCGTCTTCCCCACATGGCGATTTCTATAATCAGCGTGTTTGTTTTTGTCTAATGCATAAGATTTAGACAAAATTCTATGCTTCAGGGCATAAGGATGATGGGAGTCTGCACATATCATTGTGTTAAATATTTTCGTTGGTCCACTTTACTCGTTGATTAACTTTGTAGCCAAGTGACACTGTTTCATACAAGATTTATTTAGAAATCATTTTCCTTCTTCTCTTGCACTTGAAATCACTTCCTTAGAACTTTTGCTCTGTTAGACTGATAGTAGGTTTATACTGTAACTTGGCTGAATTTATTGAATAGTATACTCTCATGTAGTACATCATATCCTTACTCGGAGGATGGAGAAAGGGCTTTGTCACATCTTTCTTTCCTACAGCTTCCATTAAAGTTAGCTATGAAAGTACATTATGCCACTGAATACTGGATGTGGCAGGTTCATATGGTTTTGTGAATAGATTTGCCATTTTTGTTTGGGTTGCTGAGTCAGGAAATTGACATTCTACTGTTGTGCTGTTAAAAGTATTTGCTGTGACTTCATTTTTTTTCCTCTGACAGTTGAAGGAGAAAGGTGGATTAGCTTTCTTGATTCCAATTATCTTCCTGGTGGTATATTTGCTGATAGGCTACTGTGTCATATAAGTCATGTGAAATAGAAGAAAATGTCACCTGGTAAATGTGACAGTGTTTGAGGGAGAGCTTGAAAAGCATTTATTGTCATTGATAGATCTCCAAAAACTTTTTTTAAAGACAGGTAGAATTCTTTTAAAATATTTGAGCTGAATGGCTTTTTTTTTTTCCTGCTGAAATTGCTGAAAGAGTACCATGCAAATGTAAACTTTTGTCTAAATGTAAATTGAGATAGTATAGTGTCCTACTTGATTTCTTTCTACATTTGAGAGTTAGATTGGAAGGTGTTTATAACACTTGAATCCTACTTTCTCATATTGTCACATAGTAGGTCATATCTAAAAAAGACCAGATTCTCATTGCTACAGGGAGACAGATTTGAGACAATAGTGGATAATATATGCTGAAAATGTCTTTGTGCTTATTCTTTTTGTGTTGTGAGGTGATGAAAGAAGGCGTAGAGATCTGTGCACTCATTCAAAGCCTTTTGTACACAAATCTCCCTGAAATTTCTGATCATCTGGAAAAATTAGTTTAGTTTTCTTTTATATTCGTATTTGTTTCATAATCATTTATTATTATTTTAAAATGTATAACTTTTCCTGATGAATCACCTTTATTGTTTTACCACATTGAGAGAATTTGAATCACAGTTAAAATATATTCATATTTTTGAGGCAAGAACACATCTTTCAAAACTCTGTGAGTAAAGTGAAGGAACTGTTTATGGAGGTAAGATTAAAGAAAAAACTTGGTGATTTTTTTATATGAACTAGGCAGAAAGTGACACCTGAGCATTAAATCTGAGATCTTTGTCTCGTGATTATATCACTGTGTCTTTGTGTGATATTGTTACCAAAATAAAAGGGGGGTTGTTATGCCTGTGCGCATCAAAGCCAAATGAGACAAAAGCAGGGATTTGCAGCAAAGAAAATAAAGGTTTATTTAAGGAAATGATGCCAAGCCTGAAGACACAGGTGAGCTAGTGCTCAATGACCTGGCTCCCCAGTGGCCTGTAGGGGATGGGTTACATAGAGGAAAACTCATTAGCCATGGTAGTTAAGGGAGTTGGGATCATGGGCTCTACTGGTTGGCCAGGGCTGGGGTAGGAGGCAGTTGATCATGGTATCGGGTTCTGACGTCAGTCATGGTGTCACCTATCTGGTTTTGAGGGGATGTGGCCAGTAACGTCCTTTTGCCTTCATGAGTCTGAAACTAAAACACAACTGAGATCAAGATGCTATCTTTAGTTTGACCGAAACTCTTTTTCCACGGTCAACAGACCTAAGGCTTTGTTCTAAGACTGCTGCTGACCTAAGGGCTTAATGATTAAGGGAGTGGCCATGTAATATGTGCACAGGTGGAAGGATAAGGAAAGAAAAGAAGCAAGTGAGAACAAACCCAGTTTGAATCAAGGAGAAAGAGAAAAGAAAAAGTCATTTTAAAGAAGTGAAGATTTGCTCAGTTACAATATCAGAGTATCATTGTTCTATAAAACCTTTAAACAAATAGGTGGTATCACTGGGACGATTAGAGACCAGAGCATCTCCCCTTTGTCCTCATCAATCTTGACTCTAGAAAAAGCACCTGTCCAGGCAGAGAAACACAACTTTTTTCAAGCAGGCTTTCTCATGAATGAGGCTCATTCAAAGGGGAAGCCTGGTTTATTTGCACAGCAAGGCTCCTCTTTGCACAGAAAAGTAAGTCCAGCTAAATATTAAAATTCCAAGACATACAGTCTGAATGATGCAGCCTTCATCTCATGAAAGAACCTAGTAAATGTAAATGATTTAAAAAGTACATTCCAATGGCATATCAAGGACCATACTTGCTAGAAACAGCTCGTTTATAATCCAAGGGAAATAGTCAGAAATAAAATGTGGAAATGTAGCTTTTAAGATATCTTAGCGGTTGATTCTTGATAGGATTGATGTTTAAAAGTTTCAGCATTAATGTTATTTATCACAATAGCACACTATGAAAGCATCAAGGTCACTTCCCAAATGTTCTTTCACTATGTTGCTTTCCAGAGTGTAAATATGACTGAGTGTCTAGAAGCTGCCGAACAGTGGTTTTATCATAAATTCTGAGTGATAAATGACTTCAGACAGTCCTAAACATCCTACAATGGGCTCTAATAATACTGAAGGAAAATTTTATGATGAATACAAATCACTCCTAAAACCCATAATACATCACGCTGAGTAATATCACAATAAGAAGGGGAAAGAAAATGAAACTTTAAAGAGGCATATGCTTTTATGTACTTTGACTTGAATTTGTATTCTTTCTGCCTACACACTCAATCCAATAATGAACATTATTATGTATAATAAAAAATATCTTAAACATCTCGTTGAAAATTTGATTTGCAAAAAAACTGATATAACATCTCTATTATAAGATATTTACAAATATGATATAAGATATGATATTTACGTATTAGTTAAGTCTAGTATGCTTATGATAATGCTTTACACATGTTCTATTCTGAAAGGAGTTTTACAAGTATTCTCATTTAAACTTTATAATAACTCTAAATAGTGGTTATTCTCCTTTTATAGACAAAGGAACCAAGGCATTGAAATGACACTTTGGCTAGCTCACAGGTTGATGAATGATAAAGCCAGGATTTGGAAAATTTGTTGTTTGAAAATTGTATATTAGTCTTATCAACTGCCTAAGATTCACATAAGCTAATTTTATGGCTACTATTCTAGTTAATATTGCTGTGTAAAAAATTATCCCCAATCTTAGAAGTGTTTTATTTTATTTTGCTCATGACTTTGTGGGTCAGGAGTCTGGGAAGGACTAGGCTGAGCAGGTCACACTGGAGGATCTCCCATGCAGTTGTGTTCCAGTTGTCAGCAGGGGCTGCAGTCACCTGGGATCCCAGGGGACCAGGTGTCCCAGAGGTTACTCATGTTGCTGCAATGGAGACTGGCTATTGGCATGGAGCTCAGCTATCGTTCTCTCTGGATCCCTCAAAATATGCCTCATCAGTATGGTGCTCAGGGTAGTATAACCTTTTCCATGGTGTCTGACTTGGTTCAAAAAGAGTATCTCAGAAGGATGGGGCAGAAGGCACAACCTTTTATGATCTTGCTTGGGAAATCTCATGGTGTGTCTTCTACTACACTCTATCCATTAAGTTAGTCCTAGGTTCTATTCAACATCAGAAATGTCAAATAATTTGCAGCCTTTTATTTTTTTACCATCACAGTCTCTAAGGTCACTTTTCCCCATTGATTTCATATGAACCAAATCTATCTCACTTAAGTTTATGATACGTTTTGTAATAAAACTAAAAAAATAAAAGACACTAAGCCAGTCCATTCTTTTGGAGGTAAGATAAATTCTAGATGATTCCATCAAATAATTTTAAGATAAAAGACTGCTTATTTTGATTTTATGTTAAAAAAAAAAAACAATTTTGATTATGAGGATGCCATTCTAAAATTGATCAGGTCCACACAGAGTAACAAGGAAAGATGAAAGACAATGATAATTCTGGAAAGAGGAGAAACCAGTATCACGAAGCTGGTGCTTAGTAACTCCGATTGGTAACTCCAGTTGCTCCGTAATTGATTCAGTGCTTTTATGTGAGTGAAAATGACTTCTGCATAAATGACCAAAAAAGATGATGGAGTAAACTGATATGTTTATAAAATAGCCAATACTTTTTCTTAATGATAGATTAGTACCTGTTTCTGAAACTGAATAGAAAGTGGCTCATCTAGGTAGATTCGAAGCATTCTGTCTAACTAATGGTTCTGTGTAGTGAATTATAGTATTGCCTGTATCAGTGTGTTCTGTAGCTGATTGAACATTTTCCAGACAGTGGTATGCATACAAGTCACTCCATGTACCAATTACTTCTTAAATTCAGTTAAACTGCTTAGGAATCATAGATGAGAAAACCCAGTGCAATTAAATTTAAGGTACATAATTTGGTCCTATGCAATAGTTTTGTGTTCTGTGTTAAAGTTTTTGAAATGTTTCCTCAGATTTTAATAACATTGACCCTCACAACAACCCTGTAAGGTTGATAGAATCAGTATTTGCATTCACATTTTAAGGATAACCGTATAAGGTTTTTAAAGGCCAATGATTGGCCCACAAAGCTCCCACAAGTAGGTGAAGGGAGGAGGACTGGAATGGCGTCTGATTCATCCAGTACACTTTCCATCAAACTGCTATTGGACTAGGAGCAACCAGGACAATGAAAAAGGGGGATTTTGCTGGTTTGGTTATTTGGCCAGAATAGGTCTGATCTAGTGCAAAAACCCAGGTTATCTGGAGAACTCAAGGTCTTCAAGAAAAACAAAACAAAACAAAACACTAGCAGTGAAAAAAAAAAATAGGGAGGATACATCAATCTAAGAATTGAAGAGCATGCAAATAACCTGTCATATGCTTTAAAATCTCTCATTAAGCCTTCTTTGTATTGCATATGATGAACAGGACACTTATTTTTTTTCCCTCTAGAATTCTCTGAATCTAATTAATTAGTTTATCCCTTCAGTTATTCTCAAGTTTGGAAGATTACTCACTGCATTAACACTCATAGGCTTTAAGAAAGAAATGGAACAGTCTTCAAGCTATGATTGCAAATATGTGAAATCATGCAAGTGAAAGATAGTATGTAAAAAAGAGATACTGTTGTGGTAGTTAGGACAGTTGGAGATATATTATTGTTTTTTAATATTGTTAACGTATTTTATTTTTCAATTTAAAAATAAAGACTGATTCCTAAAAGTATAGCTTTCGGGAAACGACAACATAGAGAACCTGGGGTTCTTTTTCTTTGTTTTGATATAAGGCAAGGACTGCTTCCTAAAAGATTATTTGTGAGTTTTGCTCTACTTTATATTTTTGTGATCTTTTACAAGTAGGTGGTGAAAAAGTGGATTATATGTACTTTTAATATAAGACTTTATTCATACTGTATTGGCGAGATCTCTCTTTTGGGCAAGAATAATTTAAGGAAGTATAAATGGTTATATACTTGGACTGTACCTATGTTGTGAACAAAAACCCTTGCTGGAAGCGTCTGTGGGTTAACTCACTATCTAATAGGAATCAATCTCTTCTTGGAGAGTGAACACTTTAAAAATATCTATCACTTGGTTACTCAACTTTAGGAAACAAATTATGATGAAATACAGGTATTGTAAGGCATAGTCAATAATCAGCAGGAAATCTGTACACTAGTCGAAAGCACCCTAGAGCAAACCAAGGAAAAGTGTATGAATCAAAAAGAATGATTGTATAATTCCTTGGCTTCACCACTCTCCACTCTCATCTTTCTTTTTCTGTCTTCTCTGCCTTACTCTGCCTCTTTTTTTCTCTCACCAACTTTCTACACATAAAAACTCACAAATAGCAAGTTACCTAGAAAATAATAGGCTACTGTTGTCAAAAATGTGGTTTTTCCAAATGAGAACAAAACCCAAACATTACAGCAGGTTAGAGACAAACTAGAAATCTAGAAGGGCAGAAATAATTTAAAGTATGTTAATATCATCCCAGTCTTTTAGGATAAGCATCTTAGAATTACTTTATTATTATTATTATTATTATTATTATTATTATTATTATTTTCTGCTTCATTCTATATATTTCCCTATTTAACCGAATTCCCTTTTTAATCTGATTGTTAATAACTACAACTTGTGGAGCACTTGCTATAAACCAAAATGAATATATTTCCTCAAATGCTGGAAGCAATTAGGTAGACTTTACAATCCTCATCTTGGAAGTAAAAGCACTAAGGCTTAAAGATCTTCAGTGATTTGTCCAAAGCTATATAGCTGGCAAGTACTAAGAGCTGTGTCTTAACTCAAAGTCTTTTCATTAACTTGCATTCCTTTCATTATAACCCATTTTACCCCCCTACACTGCCTCATCACATCTTACTTGCATTGTTGCAAGAGCTTTGATACTTTTAGATTCATCTCCTTTCAATCCATTCACAGTAGTTTCAAAATAATTTTCCCAAGCAAAGATTTTTTTATCAGAAATAATTTGTGAAATTTATTTGATCTGTACTTTCAGAAGAATATACTGGATGGGAAAAGGGTCCAAAGGAGGGCAATGAAAGACATAGAGAGAAAGGAGGGGCAACAGTGTAATAACAGACTAGCTGAATTGGGACTGAAAAGTCAAAGCTGGGACAAGATATGACAGATGCTGAAAATATAAGAACAAAGGGGAAAGAGAGAACACAGATAAAAGTAGCAAATAAAAAAAAAAGTCATGAAGTTGAAAGAAGTGATGAGTGGGAGAACTCTTAAGGGTCTAAAAGGAACAGCAGTTTAATAAAATAAAGTTTGGCAAAACTCTACTCTGTGAGATGCTAAGTATGGAAACATAAATGACTTTGATGTGATTTTGGATACATTCACAGATAAAAGCCTTGTAAAGAACCATTAAGAAAAGTTTTTGGTTAATATCATCGAGGACAATTATTCTTCCTTATTTAAAGGACACTCTGTGGTTATGGTTAGTGACAGAACCATAGGCAGAATGGCTAAGAATATCGCTCTACAGGGAGAGGCAGTCTAGTCTACTTACTAACCTGGTCGATTCACATGTTCTTCCTAAGCCTCAGGTTCGCTGTCTGCAAAATGGGCGAAACAATCATTGCTACCTCAGTGTGATTATGAAAATGAAAAAGATTATATATATATATTTAATAATGGTTAGATATCTATGACCCATTCCTATAATTATGAGATAAGAAAGGGAAGCAGGGAACAAGAAAGGAGGAGGAAGGGAGGGGAGGAAGGGAGGGAAGGAAGGAGGGAAGGAAGGAAGGAAGGAAGGGAGGGAGGGAGGGAGGGAGGGAGGGAGGAAGGAAGGAAGGAAGGAAGGAAGGAAGGAAGGAAGGAAGGAAGGAAGGAAGGAAGGGAAAGGGATCTTCAAAATGGAAATATGCCAGGATATTTCAAATAAAAAATTTGCAATGTAAAGGAAGTCAAAGAAACTGAATATCAAAATTGTTCAATTAACATTAAAAGTGGATGTGAAAAATTAAATTAATAGAAATGACTGAAATGGATAGTAACCAAATAATCTGACAAGTTAATAAATCATTAGGTAACCATCTGCAAAGCAGAAAAACAGCAACAAAATACAAAATTCTGTGCAGATGTAATTTTCTTCCCCAGGATATTCCTAAAGTGCTACTAGGCACTGTCACTCAAATTTACACGGCTTAAAGGTTCCAGCTCAGTGGCCCAGTAAGAAAACAGAAGCCTGGGACTTTCCTAAAGAAATGAAACATAAAGGTGGTCTTTGAAGGGAGCACCATGATTGGACTTGTTTAGAATTACTTCTCTATTTCATAAAAGTTTAAAATACTGATAGCTGAAATAATTTATTTGAAACAGTGATGATAAAAAAGAAGTGAAAATGATGATAATTAAGGCAGATATCATTAAGTCAGTTAAACCTCAGGCCTGACCTTTTACTGTTTGTCCAAAAGCATCCAGAGAGTCCATTTAGCAAATTTTAATGGAAACTCGCTGCATCATGGTCAATAAGGCTGTGAAGTTGTTCCCTGTGGCACCTCTCAAAGACAACTGTGGAACACCAGTAAAGCTTAGAACATTTATTTCCAGTCATTTCCTTTTCCTGTCTGAAATTTCTCTTCATGTCATCAACCTCTTGATATATTCTTAAGAAATCATTATCCTCTTCTTCTGACTTGCAAGAATTCTTGCCTTCTCTTTCTGAGCAGCAGACACTCTTTAGCATTTATGTCAGACAACTTGATAGCAGTCCAGAGCTGCAATCGCGATAAAGGAGGAAAACACTCCTCTCCCCACCATTTTCATCTTAAATTCTGTATAGTTAAATGTTCAAATGATATTTTGTCAATAGTTTTATCACTGGGAATAATTTTATCAACCATTCTAGCGGGCTTGTGTGCTGTGGCCCATAAGCTGGACACGTGAATTTTGACATCAGCTCCTTTAGGGTCATTGGTCATCTGAAAGTCTAGACCTTTTTCGCTTTTTTAAGGAAGAAAAGAAAGAGCGTGCTCAGATGTGAGAAGGGTTAGCATAAAAAATGATAGGTTACCTTTAAATTTGTTTTACATTTCTCAGAGGAAGAGATATCATAAACGGAAAACTTTTCTTTTATAATACTCACCGTTAAACTTTGCTTTATGGTCTAATTTTTATTCGAAAATTTTGTCACTTATACAGAGCCATTATGTAACTTATACCATCAAGCTTACCTCTTTGTCCACATGATGCCAGAATATCCCACTCAGTGGAATTCAAAACCAAGCAAAGTGTGATGTATAAGAAGGAATTTCATAAACTGAAATATGGTTTGGTTTTCTTTGCTTGCTTATTAGCAAATACAAAAATTTGAAGACTCCCAAGAACAAGTTTATGTACTAATCAATAATCATTCTTAAAAAGCACAGGAAAAATAGAATAAATCCTCATTAGGCCAAATAGCTTCAAGATCAAGTATTTTGATGAGCTAAGAAGAAAATATTTTAAAATTTATTGTGTGTAGACATGTTTTTAAATTATATGAATATTCTCTGATTGGTACAGAATAGAGAGCAATAGGTAATCATCTTTGTGATTCTGATACTTTTACTCTAAGACTACACCATTCCCATTACATGAGTAATTAATGATAGGAGTTAAATCAGTACTTCCAAGCTAGTCCCTTAATTATTTTCAAAGAAAAAAAAATAAAGTAAGCTTTTTCTTTTAACATTTGTCTATCTTTTTATTTATTTATTTTTATTAATTCATTTATTTTAATTAGTTTCAAGTAAACAGTACATTGGTTAGACATCTATATAGTTCATAAAATGATCCTCACAATTGCTCCTTCCCTCCATGACCCTCCACCTAGCCAATGTATTAATGCTATCTGCATTCCCTATGCCATGCTCCCCATCCCTGTGACCATCCATCAGCTAACCCTTCACCCCATTCTCCCAGCCTCCCAAACCCTCCTCGCCTCTGTCCATCACCAAATTGTCCACTATATTTGTGAGTCTGTTTTTGATTAGTTTGTTCTTTTTTTCCTTTGATTCCACATATAAGTGAAACCATATCATATTTATCTTTATCTGACTTAAACACCTTCTAGGTCCAACAAAGCAATATCTTTTTCCATCCCCTTCCTTTTAGTCTGTGTGTCTCTTTTAAACTAAAATGAGTCTTTTGTAGGCAGCATATGTAAGGGTCTTTCAGCCACTCTATCTTTTGGTTGGAGCACTTAATTCTTTTCTTTTTGAGGTACTTATTGATAGGAATGTAGTTGTTAACTTCCTTTATTCCTATTTTTGATACTTCTTTTTCTTCTTAAAGAAGTCCCTCCAACATTTCTTATAATACCAGCTTGGTGGTGACAAATTACTTTAGCTTATTTTTGCCTGGGAAGCTCTTTATCTTTTTTTCATCTCTATATTATAGCTTTGTTGAATAAATTATTCTTGGTGGTAGATCCTGGGTCTTCATCCTATCCAATTATTTTTGCCAGGCCCTTCTGTCTTGTATAGTTTCTTTTGAGAAATCAGCTGCCAGTCTTATGGGTATTCCCTTATAAGTAATTATGTTTTTCTCTTGCTGCTTTTAATAGCCATTCTTTGTTTTTAATATTTGGCATTTTAATTATGATGTGTCTTGGTGTGGGTGTCTTTGGATCCCTGATTTTTGGAATTCTCTGAGCTTCCTGGGGTTTTATGTCCATTTCCTTCACCAGGTTAGGGAAGTTTACCTCATTATTGCTTCAAATAGCTGTTCAACATCTTGTTTTCCTTCAGGTACACCGATCAGATGCATATTTGGGCCCTTTATAGTATCCTGTATGCTCCTTAAATTATTTTTATAGTCTTGGCATCTTTTTTCTTGCCATGCTAATTGAGTGTCCTGATCGGCTTTCCTGTCCTCTAGATAGAGCATTTGATCCTCTTCTTTACTCACTTGGTTTATTTTTTTGTTTATTCCATTTAATGTATTTCTCATCTCTGATAATGTGTTCTTCATTTCAGGCTGGTTCCCTTTTATAATTTCCATTTCCATTTTTTTGATTTTTATCTTTTTGTTGAAGTTCTCACTGAATTTATCTACACTTCCCAAAAGTTTATTGAGCATATTTATAACCAGTGTTTTGAACTCTGTATCTGTTAGATTACTTGACTCCATTATATCTGGATCTCTGTTCTGTTCTCTCATATGGTTTCTGCTTCTTTGCCTTCCCATTTTGGCTGCCTTTCCATGTCTGTTTCTACATACTAAACAAAGCTCTTAAGTCTCCCGGTCTTATTAGTGTGGGTTTGTGAAGTAGGTGTCCAGTGGCACAGTCCTGAGAGGGGTTTGGCTCCGGACCAAATTCAGCCCAAGTCTGTGCCCCTTCAGCAAGCACTCCACAGATCCTGTGTTTATAGTTGCCTCAAAAGGCCACACCAGAAATTGAGGCCAGCTGGCTCCAGTTTGAGTTTATGCACTGCTCAGCAAGGAGCACCTGACTCACTGAGGATATACCTGGATGTGGCTTGGGTGAGGCCATGAGTTGGGGGAGGCGGGGTTTCAGGGAATCCTCTGGGCAGAGCTACTTCTGTTATCTAGTTTGATGACATCATGACTACGGCAGTGTGCACTGGGAGTAGGGAGGGCTCAACAGGGAACAACGGACACTGCCGGCACTTCTGTACAGAGCGAGTCTTGCCTAGGTCCTCACTCTGACAATGTCTCCCTGTAAGTCTCTGGTCCCCACTGCATGCAGCCGAATCAGCACTGGTGCTCAGAGCAAGCAGATCTGTCACCGGAAAATTTCCTCATGGGTGTGACCCCTTTAAGAGGCATTTGCTGCTGCAGCTGCCTCAGCCTCCAATTCACTCAGCCGCTTGGGACAGCTCTGCATCCTTGCTCTGTCCTACCTTCTGCTGTTGCAGGGTGATTTCTTGGATTTCTCCCTAGTTACATGGCTTGTTCATCTAGATTGCAGGCAATTTTTCCTTGCTGCTGCTCCTTGTTTCCATCACAACTTTGATTTGATCACCAGGGGGATGAATAGAGCCTCTATCATCTATGCCATTTTTTCCCCTCAATATTTGTCTTTTTAATAAAAAGCGATAAAACACAATAAAATATCACTTAATTTCACAAGCTAGGTGATAGTTCATCAATGTTTTTATTACTGTCTTTATTTAAAGTCTGAAAAGTTTTCTTACAGAATATATGACATGAATAAGTTACAGAGTATTCTTAGCACATTAGAACTTGGGAAAAGTCAGAATAATGAAACAAGGAAGAAGAGACGTAGATTTCAAAACAAGTTCAAATACCACTGAGACCAGATGCACATTTCTCAGCCTTGCTGATAGTAGACACAACTTGGAAGCTTAAAAAGAACATACTGATGCCTAGGCCCCACTCTCAATGGTTCTGATTTAACTGGTCTGGCTCGAGGCCTGAGCACAGGTATTTTTTTTTTTTAAGTTTTCCATATTCTTTTAGTATACGAGAGTTGGAAATCCCCTGTGATAGGCCAGCATGGGCCCTGGGGGTTCCTGAGACATTTCCATATGGTCTATGAAGTCCTAACACTTGTCATAATAATATTAAGCCATCATTTTCCTTTTTCATTGTGTTGACATTCGCAGTGATGATGTAAAAGCAATGATGCATAAAATAGCTAGCATATTAGCATAAATCAAGACACTGGCACCAAGCTATACTAATCATCATCATGTTTTTCACCATCACACACTTGCAATTTAAAAAAAAGTCAGTTTCTCTTAAGGATGCCTTTAATGAAGCATAAAATAGTATTAATTTTATAACATGTCAACCTTGACTATATGTCTTCTTAATATTCAGTGACAAAATGAGAATTACACTTAAAGTATGTCTGTTGCATACTGAGGTCTGATGTTGTCTTGAGGAAAAACACCTGTGTGATTGTTCGAGCTGTGAGCTAAAATTAGTCAATGTTTTTGTAAACACTGTTTTATTTGAAAGAATGACTATCAGGCAAAGTATGGTTATATAGATTTGGGTGCTTGGCAGACATTTTTATTAAAAATTGAATAAAGTAAGCCTGGTACTTCAAAAAAAACAACTATCAGTATGTATTATCAATTATAAAATTTGAGTTTTCAGGTGAAAATTAAACTTGGAATATTTACAACCGCACTGTGAGGCTTAACGGCTTCTCACTTCTATGATCTGTAGTTATAATATTATTTTTGATATTGTATAATAACATCAACATTTGTAAGAGAACTGCATAAGTCAAGTTACTTAATAATTTCCAAATGACCAAAGCATGACGTTATAATATTATGCATGGATACAAGATAAACCAATAGATTTCAATACAACAGAGTAAAAGAAGTTCATTGATATGGTTTCACTTTCTATGTTGCAGAAAGCCTTTAAGAAATGAATGCTTGTCTAGGTTTGGTGTCATATCTAAGAAGAAAATCCAAAATTATCTGCAAAGGCAATTGAAATACTCTTCTCCATTGACAGAGCTGTGTGAGATCAATTTTTCTTTTGGACCTTCAGTTAAAAGAACATATTGCAACAAGGAATGAATGCAGAAGCAGAAATGAGAATCCAGTACTCTCCCTTCAAGCCAGCCATTAATGAGACTTTTAAAAATGTAAAACGATATCACTCTTCTCACCAAATTTGCTTTTATTTTGAAAATAGTTAATTCTCACGAGAATATCTCTATTTTAGTTTTTAGTACGGTAAATATTGATAGGTGTAAACACATCAACACATGAATGTCGTGGTTCTCAGTAACTTTTAAGAGTGTATAGGGGTCCTGAGACCAAAATATTTGAGAACCGCTGCACTGAATGAAAGAGGCAGGTAACAAAACCTGGCCAGATGAATGCTGTAATGCCGCTACGACTAAACAGAAGGAAGCTGAGGGAACGGAAATGAAATTCGATTAAAAAATCCAAGGGGAGTCAGGAGGGTTTTGAAGAACTCTGTTGCATGATCAAGGAGAACTGAAAGACCAGGGAGATGGCTTTTTTGGTGAAGAAAAGGATAATGCTCCAGGTGCGAGAAGACTGAGACCTGAATCAGAGATTTGATTCTGGTTTGTGGAAGGGAAGATGCCACTATTTTGTCAGCTCTAGAGGAAATTATTCTGATTTTTAAGGCAAGAAGGCAGAACTTACTCTGAGAGGTTGCCATTGGGTGACCACTACTGCTACATGTGCCTCACGGTATTAAAGGGGTTGAGAGGAGGCTGCATCTTGAGGAGGAGCATTAGAAATTAAATCCAGCTTTGCTCTGGCAAGGTGTTCCTTGACCCCACATTCTTTGTGATAACTTAGTTAATTGTCCGATTTTAGTATTTTACACATTGTATGAGAATCTCTGAATACACCCATTTAATTGTGTTTCTTGTCCCAGTCTTGAATGTATTATACAACATACATTTTTCAGGTTTGACCTCTGGACGAGTGGGAGAGTGAGAGGAACCTGCCATGAATCTCTTACAGCCATAAAGGAAGGACTTTCTCCTCAACTTGGTGTGTAAGAGCATCAGACCATGCAAAAAAATAAAGTTCTGAGCTAAAGGTTGTAGAGAACAGGACGGTTTTGATCTTTGGGATACGATCATTTTTCAAAAAGTTGAGATTGTTGCTCTGTTTGGTGATTCTTTGGTAGGTTTACTATATTACATTTACAAGAGTGGACTGGCACTCTGCTCTTGCTCATCCATGCTTCCTATGAAGTGCTACTTGAAAATCAAATTGCCACGTTACATTTGCATCATATGTTATGCCTGAAGCATTGTCCTTTGAAATAGATTGGTCAGGGTAAGCTATTCACAGAAGAGCAATAAGTAACTAGCTTGGTATTGCCAGTGAATTTTTGCTCTCGTTGAGAGAATGACAAGGTAAGTTATCATGAACTATTCTTAAAAAAGAAAAGAGCCTGTTCAGACTGAGTGTGAAAAAATCCCACAAAAAAAAAAACAAAAAAAACAAAAAAAAAAAACCAAAATCTTATCTCCTTGACTAAATACTTCTTTATTCAATGGTAGTGTCTACATTCTGCAGGTCCAGCCGACAAGTTTTCCTTCCTATAGTCTCGGAGCTGGGGCCACATTTCCCTGACCTTTTGTGCTTGTCAAATTCCTGCATAGGAGCCATGTGTACAATCACATGCCATTGGATGTGTACAGACTGATAGTTGTGGCTGATAGGAAATAAACATGCATGCCATTTCCTGAGAGACGAATATAAAAAGTCAAGTTTTCAAGAAATTTACTAAATGTCATGTCTTTCTTAATATCGGATTCATTCTGTGATCCCGTTTGGGAAAAAATAATTTCTAATTGACCTCAGATAGATGCATCCTGAAAATCATGTTGGAAATATATTAAGATCAATGAGGTCAATATAGTCCATTAAATACTTTTCTGAGAAAGGTAATATCATGAACCCAGAAAGCTATTAACACTTTAACTTTGTAATATAGCATGATGTTTAATCAATTAATTTACCAGTGGTCTTGAATATCCGAATTAATAGCACTTATAGTGGAATCATAAAATTTTATGAAATAATCCAAGTAAAGTTTATTTTTTAACTTAGTTTTTCTGATACAAAATTAAGACTTCTCTGCACAATTAAAAACAACTGTTAATTAACTGGCATTGAAGAATTTCTCTGAAAAGAGGCATACTAATAAGATTTAACCTGCTCAGCAGAGGTAGGTGGCTTGATGTGGCAAAGGAAGCCTGTGGAAGTTCTTTTCTAAGTCTTCCTGTTTCTTTCATGATGCAGTCAATAAGAAATGAAAGTTAGGGTGTAGAGGAGGTGTTTAGAGGCTCAAAGTTGAAGAAGAGAGATTAATATAACATCAGAGTCAGAAGAGAATGAATCCTGACACCTGGCAAGCATTAAGGGCCCACTTTGTATTAGTAATTATAAATTTAAAGTGAGACATGTAGTGTGAGTGAAATTTAGTCACATTTAAATTTGGAGATGCTGACACATGATAGAGAGATGGATTTAACCAGGATTATGAATTAGCCAAGCAGGCATGATAATTATTAAATTGGCCGTGAACGTAAGAGGAAGAGCAATACGGGAGCAGGTGGTGAGCAAGAGTGAAAAGGTAGTAAGTTCAGTTAATTTTAGGTCTTGGTTGATTAAAAACATTGTTGGAATGGAGGAACTAAAGGAAGGAATCTGGACAGACAGGCAGTATTGAAATTTTTCTCAACATGCCATTGGCTCTAGCCTTCCTTAAGATATAGCTTGATAAAGAATAGATATGTTAAGTAAATTAAGCCTTCTTTTTCTTTGTTGTGATTATTTTTAAGCATTTAATTTTATGTATTATTAGTTTCAAGTATACAGTATATTGATTAGACATTATATAGTTTATGAAACAATTTCCCCAATTACTCTATCACTTGTCTGGCTCCACACAGCCATTACATTACCGCTTACTATATTCCCTATGTTGAGTTCCCCATCCCTGTGACCATCTCTCAATTACTAATTTGTACTTCTTTAACCCTTCACCTTTTCTTTCAGCCCAGCAATGCCCCACCCCCTGGCAGTCACCAAATTGTTCTTTATATTTGTGAGTCTGTTTTCAATTAGTTCGTTCTTTTTGTTCCTTAGATTCTGCATGTAAGCGAAATAATGTGGTATTTAGCTTTGTCTGACTTATTTCACTCAGCATAATAACCTCTAAGTCTATCCATGTTGTTGCAAACAGTAAGATTTCATTTTTTAATGGCTGAGTAATATTCCATTATATAAATTAACTATAACTTCTTTATCCAGTCATCTGTTAATGGACATTTAGGTTGCTTCTATATCTTGGCTATATATGAATAGTTCTGCCATAAATATAGAAATGCATAGATCTTTATAAATTATTGTTTCGGTTTTCTTTGGATAAATATCCAGAAGTGCAATTGCTGGGTCAAAAGTAGATCTATTTTTAATATTTTTGAAGAACCTCTGGACTGTTTTCCATAGCGGTTGTACAAATTTTCAATCCCACCAACAATGTATGAGGGTTCCCTTTTCTCCACATCCTCACCAACACTCGTTCTTTGATTTATTGATTGTAGCCATTCTAACAGGTGTGAAGTATTATCTCGTTGTGGTTTTAATTTGCATTTCTCTGATGATTAGTGAGCTTGAGCATCTTTTCATATGTCTATTGGTCATCTGTATTTTCTCTTTGGAGAAATAGGTCTTCTGCCCATTTTTTAATTGAATTGTTTGTTTTTGTTATTGAGTTGTATGAGTTCTTTATATATTTTGGTATTAACCTCTTATCAGATGTATTGTAAACGAATATCTTCTCCCATTCAGTCAGTTGTTTTTCTGTTTTGTTGATGGTTTCCTTTGCTGTACAAAAACGTTTTAGTTTGATGTAGTCCCATTTGTTTATTTTCTCTTTTAATTTCCCTAGCCCGAGGAAATATATCAAAAAAGAAATTACTAGTAGCAATATCAGATAATTTACTGCCTATGTTTTCTTCTAGAAGTTTTATGATTTGGGGGTGTTTTGATTATTTATCATGATTGGAAAGGCTTTCCCATGCCAAGTTTATAAAAATGATTGGTCATATTTTTAAAATCTAGTTTGATACATTTATTTCTCAATATTTAAAATCTTTGATCCATTTTAAATTTAATTTGGCATGAGGAATAAAGAAGGAGTTCAGCATTTTTTCATCTAAATAGAAAATTTCTCTCTGTTCTTTTTTTTCATTCAAAGATATTCTAACTATTTTTAAAAGAGAACAAAATGACATATATTAAGTAGAAGAAAAGTGGCTTGGCCTTTTATTATGTGATCAAAAGCATCCACAGTTAACTTAGCAACTTTTATGACTGTGTATTTGTGAATAAAATATAAAATGTAATCAATGAAAAAATGTAAATTTGATTAAATAGAGAACTATAACAAATATCAAATTCTTAGGAAATTCTCCAAATTATAAATGTGCTAATTATTTCTAATTCATCTAGAACGTTAATGTGATAAGATCAACTCTTAAAGCCTTTTTGGAGAAAAAAAAAAACTGAATAAAATAATTCCATAAGTTATCTGGAAGAACCAAATGCAATAACTTTAAGAGATTTAGATTTTTTAGTAATAGATATTTGGTACATGCCCTATAAAAACAACAAGATATTTTTTAGAACTAGGAAATCGAATCCATAATTTTATTGGAAAAAATGTATCAATGTTAAAATAATTAACATTTTATATCAAGCTTGAATAAATATTGAGCTCATAGAAATAGAATAAAGATTCCACAAATATTTCAAAATATATTGAAACTTATTATGTGGTAACAATTGCATATCATTGAGAGAAAAGAAGAATAACCAATAAATGATGACCATCAAAGATCATCACACCTTCACATGAATAGATTCCTAATTGATAAAATATTGAAATATAAGTAATGAAACCATATTATTAAAAATAATCTCAAAGGTCAAGGCTTTTCTAAATATGACACACAAAAAGGTTATACATTATAAAGGGTTATATTTAAATACATTAAATTGGAAAAGTGCTACATTGCAAAAGCCTTATACGCAATGATGAAAGACACAGAAAAAATGGAGAATTTTTTTCCAACCCATAATAACATCATGGGCTAATTAATCTGATATAAAGAGTGTTTTTACATCAAAAGAAAATGCAAGTAAATAAATAAACAAGTATAGAAAGTGGATATAAAAACTCACTTAAAAGAATATATAAATTTTTATCATGGACAATAGACTAGTGGTTACCAGTGGGTAGCGGGGAACGGTGGGGGAGGTAGACAGGTTAATAAGGGTCAAATATGTGGTGACAGGAAAAAATCTAACTATAGGAGGTGAACACAATATAAATATATATATGCCTTACTGTTAAAATATATAGCTGAGACTTCTCAGATTTCATTAACTAATGTCGCCATAAAAAATAAATTAATTAAGAAAAATGAATATATAAATTTTAAACATGAAAATACACTGAGCATTACGGATCATAAGAGAAATGCAAATTAAAATTAAACATCTTCTATTAGACTGGCAATGATCAAAATGTTTGAAAACATACTTTTTTTACGAGGATGCAGGAAAAGTTGTCAATTCATTTTTGCTGGTAGAAGTGTAAATTGGCGTAACTTTTAAGGAAGGCTGTATTGCAATCTCTATCTAAATTAAGAATATACACACATTAGATTGAATCACTCTACTTAAATTTATCCTACATTTACTTTAACTTGTACTTATGTAAAGGATAATTCATTGCAGCCTTCTTGTATATTAATAAGATATGGACTATACAAATCCCTACCAGGGAATATTACATAGTTGCATAAAAATGATGGAGCAGAATAATGTCTACATATTCGCCTATATATTTATAACATATTTTTGTAAGGATATACACACAAAAACATACACACACATCCCAAATACACATTGATCATCTCTGAAAGAAGAAACCAATAGAGTGGATTTTTAAAAAGTAAATACTGTAAATGTATTTTCTTTGCGATTTTCATATTTTCTTTTTTTCTAGCTTATTTTTTGTAAGAATACAGGATATGATATATATACAAAATATGTGTCAATCGACTGTTTATGTTATTGGTAAGCTTTTAGTCAACAGTTTATTTATTAGCAGTTAAATTTTGTGGGAGTCAAAAGTTATATGAGAATTATTGACTGTGAGGAGAGGAGGTCAGCAGCCCTAACTCCCTGTGTTGTTTAAGGGGCATATGTACTGATCTTAAACCTATTCTACTTACTTCTTTTATTCTTTTGCTTGACTCTGTTCTCTTCTTGCACTTTAATGTCATTTCAGTCTTCACTCATTAAAGAATGTAGTCTACCTTCTAGTCATGCAAGACAGTAACTTGGTTTTGCTCTGTTTCTTCCAAATTTTCTCTTTTTATATTGTTCCCAAGGCCGCAAATAGTTGTTATCCTTGACTTGAACTTAGAATTTCCTCCTCTGCCTTTTCATCTGCAATCCACTCCTGAACATTTCTAATGCATGCCCTTACCGGAGTCTTATGTACACTGAGATTCTTATTTATATCTTTATCATTTTCTACATCAAATACCACTTCTACCTCATTTACAGCCTTCTTAAATGTTTAATCTGTGTGTTTCAGAAGATCTAGAATTTGGCAGCTACACCATGTAACCTCTGCATTTTTCAAAACTCTTGACCTTTTCAAAATTCTTGACCTTTTATCTATAATTTTTGATGGCTTCTTTACCCATTTTTTAAAACTCTGTTACCAGCTCACTTGCTTTCTTCTTGATATCTTTTCAACTTTCTCATATTGTTCTCTTGAAATAGCTCCATTAAAAAAATCACAATACAATGTACCTAATTTCCAATGTATTCTATGAAATTTATTTTCACAGTATCTTTCAACAGGTAGCAGTTGAATTCTTGAAATCTGTGCCGGAAACTGTGTTGGGCACTGAATAGAAAATGTTATTCTGTCTGCAGGGCATCTAACATTAGATGTTTACTGAATTGGTGACTCAGTGTCATCATTATGAACATAAATTACTCTTCCGTGCCATAATAGAGGACTTAATGAGATAGGACGGCCTCTTACATTTCAAATTCTTGATCTCTGCTTGATGTAGTTTCCTGCATGTCTGTGTTTTCTTACTTTCATCAGCATGTATACCAATAGGCAACCTCTCTCCCTACTTCCTCTTTCTGCTTTTGTCTCCTGAGGTCTGGAATAACATGATTATTGTGGAAATGAGGCACTAGGAGTAAATAGGCTCAGAACCTGATCCTCACCTTTAAAGAGGTAGTACTTCACCATGAGAATAAGTTTGGAAACAGTGCCTGGACTCAGGGACCTGTAGTTCATCACCTCTAAAACATGTTTTGCTTACCCCACAGTGTTCTACCTGTATGTGACTGTTGGATACATGGGTTCAAAGAAACGCGTTGTTAAATCTGTCAGTGAAGTATCTAAAAGTATGCTGAATTTTATTCTACCTCTAAAGAGCATGTAATGTGACTATGGATTTAGATGAAGAGAATAACTTGAAACCTTTGGAGAATGAAGATGTTCAATATCAGAAAAGCGATTTTTGAAATTAAAAAAATATAGAGAGAGCTATTTGTAGTTCTGTCTTTCCCTTTCAAGTAAAGTTCTTTAGGTTATGTGTCAAGAGATTACATTTCCTGTAGGTTGGATATATAAGGAAATAAAACAAAAATGTGTCTGTATATATTTAACTTTGTAAACTTGCATCTCTCTCGTCTCTTGAAAGTAATTCCTGGTAGGCCTGGAGACAGACATAGGGGAGGATCTGACTGTATAATGAGAGTGATACCAGAAATGCTGGAAAACTAGGACTCCCAAGCTTTATAATAATTTAACAGTATGAAGGACCATAAGGCCTTCACAGACTAAAGGAATT
Source organism: Rousettus aegyptiacus (assembly GCF_014176215.1). NCBI lineage: Eukaryota > Metazoa > Chordata > Mammalia > Chiroptera > Pteropodidae > Rousettus > Rousettus aegyptiacus. The sequence goes on from NW_023416286.1 coordinate 33,177,094, forward strand.
TCAGCCAGTAATATTTACTATGAAGTCCTTCATACCCTATTGAGTCTTTGTTGGGGGTGAGGGGGGGATTTTTTTCCATAATGCCTAACTAGAATATAATATTTCTGGAGGAGCCATAGGAAAGCCTCTGATATTTGATTTCTTGAAATACCAAGAGAAATCTTTCCACTGTTCATCCGAAGGAGAAGTTTCCATAAAATCATATATACAAGTGAATACAACCTACTCCACTGCTCTATTGACTTCCTGAAACGGCCTCAAACTGGAGGGCTGCTGAGTTCTGTCTCTGAACTGTTGTCTCCATGGTTCAGAGAGTGGGACGGAGGTATATTAAGAACGATCACCTGACCCCACCACATTTTGGAAAAAGTGAGGCTGAATGGGTTGGATAGAAACTTTTTTTTTTTTTAATGTGTAACACTGAACAGTCAGAAACTTTTAATTATTATTATTTTTAACAAACTGTACTTCTGCCTGCTCTGCTCCTCTTATATATAAAAGACATTGACATAAATTTAGACTCCAGTCTGCTAGTGAAAAATTCATAGCAAGCTTTCTTACTCTTCATTTGGAGTTATACATAAGTCATTCTCCACCACCACTCCTCTGTGATGAAGGAACAGACATTAGGAAACGAAAAGAAAGAGACTAGCTTGTTGCCTCGACAAGCTAAAAGCGTTATCAACCAGTCTTGGTTAGTACTTGATGAGGGCAGGAGAGTCACCTCAAGATTTTGAAATAAAGTTTCCCTGAAAGAATAAAATCAGGAAGATTCAAAACCTAATGGATGAGATTAGTTATCTGTAGAAATGACATTCCCTAAGGAAGAGCCAAAAAGATTATGTGAAGAAATTTAGAAATACCCTGAGGAATTTGACAATAGCTGAAGCTTGATTGTATCCATATATTTCCAGCAACAATCTAATCAAAGTAAATGGATGAAGCGGTAACACAATCAAGCGATAACTTAATCGGTTATAGTGAATAGATTAAGTACTCTAATCACAATCAATTGCATTGTAACCCACCTGAAGAAAGAATGTACTAACCGAAGGTGGGGTGTCTGTAAGGAAATGGGGAGTCATGAAGCCAGAATTTGTTTGTAACTTCAGCTCCCCCCAGTGTGAAAAGCACAGCCTCAGAGCTCCACTTAGCAAACAGGTAGAACCTGGGTTGTTACCATGGTAATTTGGATCCAAAGGCTTATTCAAATGTAGATTTGCCTAGGAGGGGAGCTGCACCTCTCTGCAAAGCAGCAACCCTTATCAGTTTTGAGGCCAAAGGACTGCATTTTTTGAATTATAATAACAGCCAAAGAGCAGTCAGTGAAATTAATAAGGTAGTAGAATAATATTAATGAGCATTTATGGAATTCCTGCTGTATTCAAGCCACTGGCCCAGGAGCTGAGGATTCAGTGTTGAGTAACAGAAAATCCATATCTATATGCTGCATTCATTTTAAAACAACAAATTCAATTTAAAAAATGAATTATACAATAAATTATTTTATTACAATTGTGATTATTTTTAGGAAGAAAATACAGAAGATTTACATAAACAAAAAAAATCACAGAGGACCCCAAACTGATTTGAGATTTAGAGAGCTTTTTGAGGGTTTCTTTGGTTAATTTTGATACATATCTTATAAAAGGAAAAGAGATGGAGAAAGACAAAAATAAATACAAATTGAGGGAATAAAATTAGACTAATACTGTGAATAAAGTGGGCTGCAATAAGTAGCTCAAATATGATCTGTGATGAAACAATTATCCACATAGACTAAAAAGACTATTACTAATGCTCCTTTAAAAGTGGCACCAAGAGAGACTGACATAGAAATTCATATTCCACAGATGTACTATTTAGAAATAAACTCCTTCCAATATTTTAGAACAGGAAACAGCATTGAAGATTTTACCCCACTGAAGTTGACCATGGATCAAAGTTATTAACGTTCGCTCCCAAAACAAAATGAGAGTGCTTGATACATGTTATGGCTGCAGCCCCATAGTAAAGCACTGGACTATGAACTATAGCAGATCGGACCAATTTGGGGATGCAAGACCATTAGGCATGAAGGTGGAATGATTGTAAAGTGATGCTGAAATAGAGCATTCTCCTGTAATTTCCTAGCCTAGGCAGAGAAGGGTTATTGAAAAGTTTTAGATCAGCCATGCACATGCTCTAAGTGGGTCTCAAGGGCACTCAGGCAGAAGCTGCATTACCCAGGGCCGTGTTAGGAGTGGAGTGCCAGGACATAAAATATGGAGTGCTAAAACACCGCACCGTGTAAGATAGAAGGAAAGTGCTGGCATATGTTAGCTCCCCTGTCACAGATCATAACAGAAAGGGAGCAGGAGCAGTTGAAGCAGCAAATAGGTGAATAGGAAAACAGTGCCTCCTTGCAAAACTACAGGTAAAATATTTTGGGAAGAAGCTCCTGTGATTGTAAAGTAAACCAATTTATTGACTGTGACCCAGGTTGCAAGGCATTAAGCATTGATTTGTTAAGCATGTATTCCTTAAGCTTTTACTGAGAAATTATTTGTTTGGGGTATTATGCTAAATGCTACTGGTGGGGGAGATGGAGGTTGGCCAAATCCTTCCTTTTGAAATTTAACAGTTTAACATATGCAAGATTTAATGACGAAGCAATCCAACAGAAAGAAAACCAGCACACAAAATCCCGATTAGAGGGAAAGGAGGAAGGAAGGTGAGGGAGAAAAATTCTAAGGTACTCTGTACAGGAAGGGAAGGGTTAAATACTTTCCCTGGGTCTCTTGCTTCTGAAAGTTTAACTTCAGCAAGAGGTAGTTTTCTTCTTAATTCCCATCCCCTGTGAATTGTTCATTTGACATTCAAGACAGGATGTTTCACACTCTGAGATGAGTGCTATTTGTTTTGTTTTCATCTAAAAGTCTATTGGGGAGTTTTAATCAAGGAGTCTTCACAGGAGTTAACATGTATAAAAGTAAGAGTATCTCATTTTAAACAATTGTGTGTAGTGAACCAATCACTGACCCAAAAGAGGAAAGGAAGAAAGAAAAGCAGGTTTAAAACTGATGGACAGCCAAGAGTGAAGGTAGGACCTCTTTCAATACCAGAAGCGAAAACAATTGAAGCTAATCTGCTAAAGTAAGGGGTAAATTCAAATAATTAATGTTATTTAATTAATGATAAAATCTATTTTAGACTTGGAAAAGTGTTTTAGAAATCTCTCAATACATCTTCCTTATTTTATGACTGAAGACTTTGAGGTCCAAGAGAAGTTCAGTATCTCAGAAGAGTGACAGTTTATTCAGTGGCAATTATTACTATCATTTAGTGGCAGGGATAGAATTAGAAACCAGGTCGCCCGATTCCCAGTCCATTCATTGCTCTTTCTCAAACTTACATCCTCATTTCACCTTGAATGAATTTACTTATTGTTGCAACACATTTCAAAAATATATGTATATATTTATTCTAATATAGTAGATTAAAATGATTTCTAGAACACATGCAAATACTATTCTCCAGAACAGTGGCTCACAAACTCCATTTTGCAGACGTGTTACCTGGAAGGCTTATTAAATCAACATTCCTGGTCCTTAATCCTGGAAAATCTACCAAGCTCCAATGTGATGCCAATTTGCTAGTCTGTTTTTATTAGCACTGTTACTACCACTGCTCTAGAAAAGGCAGTATTATAGTAAGCCCACTCTTGGAAATTTGGGTGAGAGCAATTAATAATTTGCAATGCATGAATGGCATGGGAATAATTGCCACTAAGCCGAGGTGGTTGATTTTAGCTCTAGTTATCTTTCATAGGTATAATGCAGTAGGCTCCTTCCATGCCAAGTAGCCTTTTACAAACTCCTCTTTACTAACTCTACCTGGCAAACTCTTCATTTTCAGTCTTACCTCCTATGTGAACCCTTCCTGGTGTCTTTCAGGTGGCCTTTTCTTATTTTTCCTTTACACCCTATATCTATTTTTCCACTACAGCTCTTGTCACATTGAACTGTAACTGTAATTGTTACTTTAAATGCCTACTTTCCCCCAAATACTTTAAACTCTTTGAGGCACTTTTCTTCAGCTACACTTTTAGGCTAGCATAGCCGCAGCAGGCACATAGATATCTGTTGAATGAATGCTTACAAAAATGAGGATAACTAGAGAGGAAACAATATAAAATACATATAATAGAACTAATTCTCTGAGTGAAATTCAAGGTTCTTAATTATACGTATATTGTCATCTAGCTATTTATCTATTGATCTATCATCTATCATGCATCCATCCATCCATCCATCCATCCATATATCCATCCATTCATCCATCCTACCTATCTACCTAGCTTTCCATTTCCTCTTTGGTAGGCCCATAAACAAAATGAAAACTAACTTCTGCCCCTCTCCCACCCCCTAAAAAAATGTGTCAAATGTAATTTCACAAGAAATAAAAATCTTCAGTGCAAGTATTCAGAAAGTACCACCCAAAAGCTTAGCACTGTCAGTGATGCTATATTCATTGTATGGCAACATTTAAAAAGTTGTTTTCTAAACCATCTCTTTTAGAGGTTTAGTTCCTAGAACTTTACCACAGGGGGACCTTTGCTAGAACTTGAGATCTGTTCTGACCATATCCGCCCTTAGAGGAGGTTGGTCACTGAATTTATTTGACGACATCCCTGGCAGGAATTAAGCACCTCACATTGTACCCATTTCAGTTTTAAGAACTCTAATTTTGGAATTTTTTAGAAAATTAAACCTATGTCTCTTAATTCTGTTTTCTGGACCTGTATGAAATAAATATAATTATTTCTTTTTTATATCAGCCCCCTCATATTTCTAAAGATCATAGTGTTCTGTCCAGCATGTTTTCTTTAGAAAAAAGGAGGCTATATTTTTTAATTTAAGAATTTCTTATCAAATACATTTATTTATTCAAATGCAACTATAAATTTACTATATATGTCATTGTTCAGATATATGTCTGAATACAGACTTATTCAGAAGGGATATATGGGACTGTGCAAATCAAATTTGAACTAAAAATACAAACAGGTATGAATGGTAAACACTCATTAAAGGAACTTTATTAACTGATTTTTGTATTATCTATTTCAATTTTCTAATTTACAAGAGATTTTTGGTCATTGGTAATATCCTTGGCTTTCGTATTTTCACTTATATAAGTATATTCATGCGAACATTAGGAATATTATCAGAAGAAAATTTATCAAATATTAGAATCTGTCCCTAAATTTGTTTCATGGTGACACTCACACCCAGTTCAAGACATAGCTGATAAACTTCCCTTCCACTTAAAGTCTCCATGTTTGACAAAAAAAAAAAAAAAAAAGGAATACTTGAGTTTATGCAGCTGTTCAAGAGCTAATTATCTGCAATCATTTCTGATTACTTAATAGGGCCATGGTAGGATGTGTGTTCGCTGCTATGTTGAGTTTACACATTAGGCTTTAATGCGCTGATATGGTTAATTGTTGTCTCACTGCCGCCTGCTAATAGACCATTCCTGAAAATGAGACCATATCTCAACGGAATTTGCTTGTTTATTTTAAATAAGTAATAACTACCAACTCAGATCCTAGATCCAATGTTTACCATTTTAAGGATGCACTTTTTAATGCCGTATCATTTCTAATGCATTTAAATTATTCAAGTTTGGAGAAAACGAGTTATTAAACTAATGAGTCAATAACCAACTCAAATACTTAGATTTAACATTTTTCTTGCTCTGTACAGTTTCCTAAATTGTTTTCTGCCATTGATAGCAAAATAAATTCTTTTTAAATGCTGCCAAACAAGCTGAACGTAATAACATAATAATGAGAAAAATACACATGCATATTAAAAACAGGCAAGTATTTATTAATATGTAAACAAAGATGCCAACACTAGTGCCTGGGAGTGACACAGGGATGTTAATGTGGAAGGTAGATGTGAAACTGTTGTAATGAGGCTGCTAATTTGCTTTGCAGTTTTGGATTTTATGATAGCATTTACTCCAAAAAGCTAGTGTGTAGCTTTAAAATTTTAGAAGGCTGTTCTTTTGTTGACTTTCCAAATATTTGTGTTTCTGGTGACCAAAAATGGATATAAAGCGTCCATGTAGATACTTCAGGTGGTTCTCTTCATCTTTCCCTTTTTGTTCACACAATCCATTGTATTTTCTATCATCACTTTTTCATTTCTTCATATCTTTTGAACTTCTTGCCTTTTTCCTTCCTTGCCACCCTTTTATTATAGAAGCCAATGGGATTTAAATAATAAATAGAAAGTATTCAACCCCCCAAAAGCCTTGGCTTTCATTCTTCAACTTTTAAGAACAGTAGAGTTTTTGCATTCTCTGTGTGCTCCAAGCCTTGATCTGCCTTTTTAAGCACTAGATTTACCACTTTTAAGGTAGATTTTAAGGTAGATTTCAATGAATGGGATCCTGTGGACTGCTTGGACCCGTCACTCTGGGGGAAATTGTGCTTACCCAGAAGCACTGTATATGCAGCATTTCCATGCTCTTAAAGTCATAATCTCTTCTGCAGTCAAAGAAATAGGGAGGTTTTTGGGATTAGAGTAATTGTAATTAATAATAATTATGCTCATTATTGGGAGATATGATTTCTGCTAGAATGTACGCCTGAATTACTCTGAATCTTTGGATCATTTAATTCTTCATGAATTAAGGCTTTTAGTAGTTCTTTCATGCTTCTTATTTCAAAGTTTTGAGGTGTCACTGGAAACATAAAACTCACCCCAGCATCTACTTCCTAGTATCTTCTTTCTTAAAGTTCAGGGCTCTCCGTTCCCCAAACACAACATGTATTTCTTTATGCATCCTTCATCCCTTCATCCCTTCTTTGTCTGTGGTGAAATTCAAGTCCTTATTTAAGGCTGCTGCCATTGCTATCTCCTCTCTGAAACTTCACATGGTAACAGTTGTGACTGTAATAGGAGGAGGAGTACTATGAATAATAAAGAAAACCAAAAAAAAAAAAAAAACCCTCAAGTGTTTTAACTAACAGGGATTGTGCCAAGTCTTTTAAATGGATTCACTTTATGCTCACATCAGCGTTGTGAGATGGTACCATTGAAACGATGAAGTAATTAAGAGCACATAGCAGCCAAAGCTTAATAAAATATTGTGTCCAAGGTCACATCATCAAGGTCAAAGTAATGGGTGGGGCAGGTCTTTGAACTAGCTGTCCAACTCCGGAATTCAATCTTATTCTAGAATCTGACTCTTCTGACAACACTGGCAAAATAGATTCCTTTTTCCTTTCGTTCAAAAGACCTTTTGTTTGCATCATTAATCTAGTATAGATACCCATGTGCTTTGGCTCACTTCTCTGCCTACAGGCTTTTTAAGGGGAAAAAGTGACTTATTTATTTTTATATGCTCAGAACAAAAAACTGGCCTTTCTCAGGAACTCCATTTGTAGGAGCAAAATGAAATTGATTCCTCCTTTAGAGAGTTTTCTTCCTGTATTTTTTTTTTTGATCTGGCTAAGCAGGGCTATTTGCTATTCCCCACACATTGCCTGCGCTGTTGCTCTTAGATATCTTCACTTACACTGTGCCCACTGCCTGAAATGCCCTTTTACATATGTAAATCCACGCCAAGGTGAAATTCCAACTGCTCTTTCCTGAATCTCTACTCATGAATCAAACGTGAGCTCTCCTTCCTGTCACCTTCCACACTTCACTTTTAGGGCTATTGTCCCTTATAATTTTATACTTCTTTTAAATATTGTCAAGATCTTTTAAAGAAAATACGTAGCATTAAATTTTTTATATGGTAGGTGCTCAATAGAGACTAAGTGAATGAAAAACTGAGAAGTTATTTAAACCCGTTGACTTGGTTTCTTATAAAATGAAGAGCTTCAAACTTGTGGAGTTTGTGAGGAATAGTTACATTTTCGGTAAGGCAGAGTTATTTTTATAATTTCTTCCCTTTTCAATGAAGGCATACTCTTTGCTCTGATTAGTTTTGGCCTGTTTGTTTCTAAGCAAATTTCTGTAAAACTCCAAAAAGGAGACTTGAATTTAAATTACTAGAAAGATTTAACAGCTTTTAGACATGAAGCAATGCCTTTCTCTTTTATAACAAACCAGCAACACTCTTGCAATGACATTTAAGTATATTCATGCTTGAATAGTAGTAACAAGGTTAAAAATGTTCAATAGACTGATATTATATTAAATCTTCATATATTAAATTCAACAAATGTTTACAGAGTTTCTACTATGTGCAAAGGCACAATACTTGGTAAGATTCTATGAAGAACAAAGAAGAGTTCTCCACAATACCTTAAGGAGCTGAACATCAAGAAATGCAGATAGGACAAATAACAACATGAGACAGACTAAAGTATATGCTTTAGAACAATTATAAAGTGCAGTAAAGACATTAAAAAAAAGAGATTACATCTTTTGGGAAACTCATTAAAACATTTGTTCTTTCATTTCACAAACTAATTTGCTGGTAATAATGACCTATAATATGCAATGACAGATATTGTTAAAAAGTATATGAAAATAATAGATTTAAAAAAATTATTTAAAGTTACATAAATGAAAGCAATGGAAATTAATGGAAAGTTAAAATAAATTTATAGAAAATTTAACACTGCATAACTATGTATGGTATCAGATGGGTACTAGACTTGTTAGGATGACCACTTCATAAGTTAGATAAATGTCTAATCACTACGATGTATACCTGTAACTAATATAATATTGCATGTCAATTATAATTGAAATTTTTTTAAAATTTAACATACAAATTTTATAGAAAAAATTACCTTAATCATATCAACATACTACAATTATTTTATGTTTATGTTAGATATTTGTACATATCAAAGGCATGCAATTTTGGGCACAGTCACTTTTCTTTCCTACATGGAAAAGAGAACAGCTTATTCAAGTGTGGCCTTTAAAACTATGCAAACTGCGTTCAAGCCACAGCCTATGTGACACAGGCATATTTCTTACCTAACCTACATCAAGGCAGGTTTCATAAACTGGAAAATTAGAAATAACAACAACTCTTGCTGAACAGCCTTAAGCCCTTCACTGACAGTGGCAGTCAGCCTTGGTTTCTAGTTTGGCCTCTGGAGGCATCTATAAGTCTAGTACAGATGGCAGCCATCTGTGGATTGCTTGGGGACTCTTACCAGGTGGTCCCAGATATGCATAAGCTGCAGTTGAACTTGGCCTGCAGCTGGATCCCTTCCAGGACTGTGCCACTGGGCCCCACAAGACACCTACTACATAAAGGCACTGTACTAAGACCAAGAGATTTAGGAGCCCTACCTAATACATAGAAACAGACACAGGGAGGCAGCCCAAATGGGGGGACAAAGAAGAATGTCTCACATTAAAAAACAAAAAACAAAAAACAAACAAACAAAAAAACAGAACAAAGCTCCAGAAAAAAGAACTCAACAAAATGGAGACAACCTACCAGATGCAGAGTTCAAATCATTGGTTATAAGGATGTTCAATGAACTTAGGGGAAGAGTAGATGAACTCATGAGAACTTTAACAAAGAGATAGAAAACATAAAAATGGAAATGGAAAACATAAAAGAGAACTAGTCAGAAATGAACACAATAACTGAATTGAAGATAACATCGCAAGGAATCAACAGTAGATTGGATAACAGAGGATCGAATCAGTGCTTTAGTAGAAAACACCCAATCAGAACAGCAACGAGAAAAAAAATCCAAAATGAATGAATGAATGAATGAATGAATGAATGAATGAATAAGGATAGTTTAAGGGGCCTCTGGGACAACATCAGCATACCAACATTCGCACGTAGGGGTACCAGAATGAGAAGAGAGAGAGCAAGGAATTGAAAATCTATTTCAAGAAATAATGACTGAAGCCTTCCCTAACCTGGTGAAGGAACTAGCATACAAGCCTAGGAAGCACGGAGTCCCAAACAAGATAAACTCAAAGAGGCCCACACCAAGACCCATCATAATTAAAATGCCAAAGTTTAAAGACAAAGAGAGAATCTTAAATGCAGCAAAGGAAAAACAATAAGTTACATACAAAGGAGGCCCCATAAAATTGTCAGCTGATTTCGCAACAGAAATTTTGCAGGTCAGAAGGGTTTAGCACAAAATATTTAAAGTGACGAAAAGGCAGGACTTACAACCAAGATTACTTTACCTAGCAAAGGTATTATTTAGAATTGAAGGACAGATGAAGAGCTTTCCAGACAAGAAAAACCTAAAGGAGTTCATCACCACCAAGCCAGTATTATAGGAAATGTTGGAGGGACTTTTTTAAGAAGAAGAAAAACAATATGTATCAAAAATATGAACAAAGAATGGAAATAACTACATATCTATCAAACAAACACTTCAAATGTAAAAGAATTAAAATGCTCCAATCAAAAGATAGGGTGTCTGAATGGATAAGAAAACAAGACCCTTGCATAGGCTGCCTAGTGAATCTGAAATTCACTTCAGATTAAGACACACAAAGACTGAAAGTAAAGGGATGGAAAAAGATATTTCATGTTGGACCTAGAGAGTGTTGTGCTGAGCAGAGTAAGTCAGATAAAGATGCATATGATTTCACGTACATGTGGAATCTAAAGAACGAAACAAACAAACAAAAAAACAGAAATAAACTCATAGATAGAGAACATTTTGAGCGTTATCAGATGAAAGAGCAGTTGGTGGTCTAGTGAAAAAGGGGGAAGGGAGAGCTACAAAATAGTCATGGAGATATAAAGTATAGCATAAGGAATATAGTCAAAAATTTTGTAATAACTATGTATGGTGTCAGAGGGGTACTAGACTATTGTAGTGATCGTTTTGTGAGTTATATTGATGTCTAATCATTATGTTGTACACTTAAAACTAATATAATATTATATGGCAACTATAACTGAAAAATAATAAAATATTATTTAAAAAAATGGTGGCTCTTAAAATCATCATCTTCCTAATTTCACTTTCTATCTCATTCTCAGTTTTCTTCCCCATGATTAAAAGCCTTTATAGTCATATGAAATTGGTTTAAAATACCAGAAAATAGGCAGATAAACTTCAAAGAGATGAATACCAGCAGACTATACAGCATTGTTAAAAATTTCGGTACAAAGATGAACACATGACAGCCCTGTCCTGTTCCTGCTGCTGTGGGACGATGACAATACCTGCTTCCTTCTACCTAGAGTCAGAGGGAGACACAGGCACAGTAACTTCTGTCTACACCCCCTTGCACAGGTGGTATAGAGGCACCAGGAGGCCCAGGGAATCACCTTTGCTATCTGCAGACAGCATCAGAGGGACTGTAAGGAGCCACAGCAAGACCAGAATGAAACAGACAGCAGCTGATTGCCAGGGCTCTGAAAACTAAACCCACTGGTACTAAAGCCCATAATGTAAGACAAAATCTACACACTCAACCTAAACAGAGTGATTATTGCTAAACAGAAGATTTCAATAGGATCTAGAGTCTCATATCATAATAACCAAATATTCAGCATGATTTTCCTGGTATAGAGCATCACCCATCATGCTCTAAACCAGGAAAATCATAACTGAAGAAAAAAAAAAGCTCAATTGATGACAGTACCGATATTAATCAAATATTAGAATTATCTGATCAAGATTTTGAAGCAGTCATCTTAAAAGTGCTTCCAGAATCAATTATAAATTTTCTCAAACAAATTAAAAAAATAGAAAATCTAAACAAATAAATAGAGGATATAATTAAAAAACAGGTATTGATTAAAGGACTGAAAAATACAAACATTAAAATAAAAAAAAAAGGCTGGATGATCTCAACAGTAGAGTGAAGATGACAGAGAATCAAGTCGTCGGTCAGTGACTATAAAGGCAGATCAATAAAATTTACTCAATCTGAACTAGAGAGGGGTGGGGGAGGGGGAAAATGAATAGAGTTTAGGGATCTGTGGGACAATAACAATCTAATGATCTAATATTGTATCACTGGACTTTCATAAGGAGTGGAGGAAGAGTGTGAGACTGAGAAAATGTTTGAAGAAATAGTGGTTGAAAACTTCCAAATCTGGTAATAGGTGTTACATCTACATACTTGAGTTTGTTATGATTAGCATTCTCGAAGATTTGATTTTCAATCTGCTACCACTTCCCTTTAGCATTTACTTCAACGAACATAGCTATAGTAGCTGCTTTAAAATCCTCGTTTGCTAATTCCAACATCTTGGCCATCTTGGGGTGGGGTTTGGTTGTTTGTCTTTTCTCTGAAATTGGGCCACATTATTTTGGTTCTTCTTATGTTGCATAATTTGCTATGACTCCTGAATGTTGTGGATATAATGTGGTAGAGACTGGATTTGGTATATTCCTCTAGAGAGTGTCCATGTTTTTGTCTTGGCAATTAATTTGGTTGGATTCAAACTGTGAATTTTGGGGACAGCGGGTCAAATCTGAGTTCAGTTCCTTTCTTTGGCTGCTCTGTATTCAGTCTATCCTACCCATGTGTGTGTGGTTCAGGGGTCAGTCAAGACACAAGTAGTTTAAACACATAACTCGGGACTCTTCCTTTTGGAATGTCTTTTGAGAATTCCCTCTCCAGTGGCTGGGTTTCCCAAGCTGCCTGCTGTCTCTTCAGGTCAGAAAGCCCGTGGGTTTTCTGCCAGAGTTCTGGCCATGCTGCTTGATACCGACTCTGTTCACAGGATAAAAACTGGGAAAAATGGGAAATCACTTCTAGTTGCTCCTTTCTCCCAGATCTTAGTCCCTCCAGAACCTGGCTGCTTTTCTTCATTCTCCAGTATTGTTTTTAATTTTATCCAGAATCTAAAGTTAGGTTCAGTGAGAGCTAACTCTATAATGGAATCAGAAACCTCCTTGAGATATTGAAGCGAAATTTTGTTTAAAATTTAATTAGGCAGAATGCCATTTTTTTAAACACCTATCTTTTCTAAATAAGACCCTGTTTTGTCTATCCATCTGGTTCTTTGATACTTCTCAGGAAAATTTTCTTCATATAAATCCTGCATATTTCTTATTAGATAAGTATCTACATTTATATTGAAATTGAGTTTCATTTCCCTGTTTCCTTGTAATTAATTGGCTAATTTTTGGAGACCAGAATTTATGGAAGCCTGATTTCAATAGGTCTTTCCCCTCCTTGTGACACAATTAACTTGCAATTTCCTTCTGAATTCACACCATGAACTTCACGTCCGGTCACTATGATTGTTCATGGTCCAGTCCAGTTCCTGATCTGTCCAAGAGCGACTGCCCTATTGAAATTTTTGGGTTAAGATCACTGATCTTAGCTCGATTGTAATTCTGTCTCTTCAGTGTAGAGCTCAAACACATTTTAGACTACAAAATATGCTCAGTATTTGCTGGTAACCTAATATGCTGTTAATGTCTAGAGCTCTGCATAGAAAAATCAGTGATAGAATTGGAAAAGGGTTCAAGCTATCCTCTGTGCTTTTTATTCAATAGATTGAACCAGCTCTGAATGGAATTTTCTATAAATACACAAAAATACCTTAAGATTGAGGTTTTTTTTTTCTTTGGGGAAATAATCATACAGTTGCCTGAACTAAACTCAAAAAAAAGAAGAGTTAATATAAAACTAAAATTTAAAAAGTAGTACATTATTAAGCTTTTGAAATTATTTTTAAACATTAATTGATACTAAAATCAAGATCAGAAAAATATTAAATCTACGTCTCTTTTAAAGATATCCAGACAACTTCTGTTCTTAAATGTTACTTTTCTTTTCTGAATTCCCATAGCTTTCCATGAAAATGCATGTGAAGTTATACAAGTGTTGGCATGTCTCTAGCATCTAAGAGAAACTTGATGTTTGTTGAACAGAATTAAAAAAGCATTCTTTTTCCATAAAAATCTCATTTCTTAAATTTTATTTAAGAAAACAAAAAGTACCTTTAATCACATATTATGAGTAGTAGCAATACCTGAAAAAATATTCATTTGAGGGAATACCTTCTTATTTTATTGTACTGCATATTCCCCTCTTAAAAAAAAAAAAATCATTGCTTCCCCCAAAAAGTTAGGAGACCAAAAACATACAAAAAATACTTTATTGTCATTAATAAATGCATTAAATATATATATATATACTAAACAGAAAACACTGTACATTTGATGAAATATGTAGCATTCATCAAGGTAAAAAATACATGCTCATAGAATGGAAAGATGGCACACATAAAAAAATAATTTCTCAAATGTTGCAATAGATATTCTGCAACTTTTCTCTTAAACAAAAGGGGACTAAATAACAGTAGTTTGAAGGAATTAAAGGCCAGATATTCTACAGAAAGAGGAAATATTAGCATCATGGAATAATGTTTATTCCTGGCCCATTTTCTGCCCACTGAAAAAAATTGCACTGTTTGTCCTTACCAAGAGCACACACAAAAAAATTCTTTCCATTATTAGGTCCAATCTTCAACACTGTTCTCATGATGGAGCGTTTGCCATGGTTGCAGAATGGGAAGGACAAATCTGCCCACTATGGGGGAAAAACAGAAAGAGTATAAAGTTTAGATGGAAGTTAGGATGAGGAGCAGGCTAAACTCGGGTGCATCTGATTAGTGCCATGTTGTCTTCATTGCTACAATTAATCTGACATTGTAAAACGGACAAAAGTCATCAGTTGTTGCCCTCAAAAAAACTTATATCGTATAAGCGTCTCTTACAATTTTGCTTGAATCACACAGAAAATTGCGGTAATTCTGAGTTCCCCTTTGCCTTGCTGTAAAACAAACACCAATGTTTCTGCTATAGATTTGTTTTAGTTAAAAATTTATGAGTCAAGATTTGTCCTCGATTCTAATACTAAACCTCTTTAGTCTCTAATTTTTCTTAAATAATTCGATACAGAATTATTTGAACTAATTTAGGCAGATCCCACTGTATTGTTCTTATTCTTATTAATTTTGGTCACAAGAGAGGTCTAAAGCAGGTTATGCTATTATTAATATTGCTAATATCTTCTCCATTACATCTATAAAAGTTTCTTAAGGAGACAATCTGTAAGTTTAGTAGGATGGAGGCACATCTTGTGCTGGAGTTAACATCTAAAATCATTATCACATTTTTCCTGGGAAATTCCCTAGAGAGATACCTTGTTGAAGACAGGATTTTCTCTCCCTATAAGCCCAACCATAAAATTTTGCACCAGCACTGAAACAGATATTTTTTTTTTTTTTGCAATGTTGCACCAGATGAAGCAGTTGGGAAAATATGCATCTTTAACATTAGGAGCACACTCATCATAGCCCAGTCCTCACACTCTGAAGAATGCAGATTCTTGGCTCCTAGTTCACATTCATTTTCAGGGTCAAACTCTCAGATTAAAAATATGTGAGGATTTATCTATATCTACATTGTTACCGTGCCATATCTTTTGTTGAGTCAACTGATGAGTAGGATTCACTAAGTTTATTGTAAATCCAAGGCATGAGAATTATTTTTTTCATTTACCTCTATCCAGTGCTTAAGCAGAAGGTTTTGATGTAGCTCTGACATTTGGAAGTGCAAATTTTTATCATCAACTATCTAGCTGTCTGGGAAAATTACTCACTACCTTTCTTACCTTTCTATAAACCAAGGGCAACACTTCTACACTGTGGTTACAAATATGATACACTCTACTAATCTAACAGCTAATATTTGATTAATTGTTTTTGATAAACCTCATTGAATTTTAATTTATTCAACATTTAGGCTTTAGACCGAATGTCAATATGGCTATTTAAAATTTAAAGGTAAAACTGGAAAAAGGATTGCTATTTATTGCATCTTAATAACTGAAGCATTCAATTATACTATAGTAAGCTTGGTAAATCTTACACTTACTTCAAAAAATCCACATTGTTTTTCTCTAGGTAGAGGACAAGCGTAAAACAGCCTGCCCTTGTTTTCGCCATCCTTCCTCACAACTCGGAGAACGCAGAGACGGTTGTGTTTACTGCAGCGAGGGCTATGAGCAGTTAATGTACAAGTACCATCTGTCATATTAATTTGAAGTTCACTGTAATGACAGGTTATAAAATAACTAAAGCATAATAGTGCTAAAGGGATCATTCACAGCTCCTCAACCCCATGCTAGAATCCCACTTGTACAAAGAAATTGTCAACTTTAGGTAATTACACAAACTGCTAAGTCTTTTTAAATCTTGTTTTTTTTTTTGTGGTAATTCTAATTTACTTCCAAAGTAACCTATGTACCAAAAGTACATACAATTTCTAAGAATACCAGAGGAATTGTGCATCTAATATATCCATTTTTCTTAGTTTTCATTTGTGATACTAGATTCTTCTCTTACCCAACATTACAGTGTGGCCACGTTTATTTCCTCTAAAATATGCTTCAAGTCCAGCTGTCCCCTTTCACCCTGCAAAGTAACTAGAGTCACAGTCTTCTCTAAATATTTTCTCATGGTAAGCCAACTCCCATCAATGGCTCTGACTAGGCCAAAGAGATCACTCTTTCTACTGTCTACTTTAAAAACAATTTGTGAATTTTTTCTTTGATCAAGGCCATTATAACAGTTGCAATCCTATTTCAGCAAGAATGAGCTGCCTGGCTGAGTAGAAATGTGCATTTTGGAAAGCTAGTAGGGAAGCTTTATTCCCCCCCACGATTAAGATCAAGAGTACCTGCAGGTTACTCCTGTGCACAGTGCACAAATGCTAGAAGCTGGCCTTCTGCTGCTGCTGCATGAGAGGATTTTCTCTTTAAAAAGGGGCTTCATGATTATTTTTGATTTTTAAAAATATTTTGCATATTTTTAATGATACTTTTATAAGAGTTAGTCTTTTTAATAAACTAGATGAAAAGAGCTCATATTAAAACCAGAAGTCCTTCTCCTTAATGGCCCTGCTTTGTAACTTTTTAATGATAAAAAGATTCACTCTTTGTATTATTTTAATTTCCAAAAAACAAAATATTATTCTTAAGTAATTTTTAAAAATACTTATAAATCAAATGTAGTTCTCCTTTATTTGCTTCCTAAATTAGGTGTTCTTCGACTGATGATGGGTTATGTCCTGATAAGCCACCATAAATTAAAAATATTCTGAGTCAAAAATGCATTTAACACACCTAACTTACAGAACATTATAGCTTAGCCTAGTCTACCTTAAATGTCCTCAGAACACTTACATTAACCTACAGTTGGGCAAAATCACCTGGCACAAAGCCTAGTTTGTAATAAAGTGTTGACTATCTCATGTAATTATACGTACCTCTTCACCATCATAAAGTTGAAAAATTATAAGTCAAACCATTGTAAGTCCAGGATTGTCTGTACATTTTTCACATACTTGTTCCTATAATGCTGCTTGAAGGCACCATATCTAATTAAAATGTTCAGAAGTCTTTCTCCCTATTCAGTTTTATTGAGATGTAATTGACATAAGTGATCTTTTACTTGTATAAAATTCGTTTAAACTCATTTATAAAAGAGATGTTTAAATATATTGCTTTAAATGGACTCAAACATTCTAATGTTTGGGATGGACTCACATTCTGAGGGGAGTTTCTAAAACTGCAGCAGGCATTCGTAAGATGAAAGCAGCTGTAGACATTGCTAAGGAAATCATTACTGTGAAATATTTTGCTGGTAACTGTTTTGTTGGTAAGTTTTTCAAGGTGGGGATGGTGGCTCATATTTTAGAATCACAGGTAATACCAACTTGAAATAGAAAAGCTGAGAGGTTACAAGCCTATTCTTTTCCACAACTCCTCTCCATTTCGCCAACTCTCCCACCGCCTCCAAAAAAGGCAATATTAAAACTTTAATTTCAAAGGAAGCTAAATATATGGATGGTTGTAGAGAAATCAAGAGATTTTACGATCGGAGCAAGTAGGTCATAAACAGTGCTTTCAAAATTTTTTTAAAGGAGAAAAAAGGTTAAGAATATTAACAGAAAGGAACAAAATGTTGCTCTCATTAAAAGGATGGACACAGGCAAAGGTAGTTATATATATTATTTTGAATGTGGCTGTCTGTGATAACAATTAAACATTTTCTAATCCATTGGCTTCAACCTAGAAACCTCCCGGTTCCACGTATCCAGGGAGAGGTTTAGATTCTCTTATTAGTAAAGCTCTCTGGGAAGGTGACACAGCGGAAGGTAGGCTTAAGGAGAAAAGGAGAGGCCCCAGTGTCTTCTACTGGTTTCTCTCTTCTGTCTTCCATTCCACCTCTTCCTTGGTATAAAGTGAAAAACAGCCATATGCTGTTTTATCTCTGGACTCAGAATGTCCCCTGACAGGAAGTACCAACATCAGGTAGAAACTCCTTAGAAACACAGATCACCTGCCCCTACTCCAGATCCCTGGCAGAATTAGAATTGCATGTTAACAAGATTCCCAGATAATTTATACGCACACTAAATTGCAAAGCACAGTTAATATAACAAAGATACTGATGCCACCTGTGATAACATTAGCTCTAAATATGCACAGCTAATCTTAATTTTATGATAGAAAACATTATCCAAGATAATTAATGTTCTAATTAATTGAGGACATCTTGGTTCCTCTTTGTTTCAATCATTATTTAAAATTTTTCTAAATCGTAGCAGAGCATTTCTTTAGGTAAACTTGGCATACATAATAGTTTAACTTGCTTTGATAATTAGAATCACCATTTTAAATATTAATACTGGGTTATACATAGCCTATTAATATAATAGTTCAGGGGTCAGCAAATCTTTTCAGATAACATATTTTAGGTTTACAGCTATGATGGTCTCTGTTGCAACTAGTCAACTCTGCTGTTGTAGCACGAAAAGCAGCCATAGAAAAAATGTAAACCAACGGGAATGGGATGTGTTCCAATAAAACTTACAAAAACACGTGGCAGTCTGGATTTAGTTCTGTTGGCTGTAGTTTGCTGAGGTAGAGGTCATTAGAATCCAGAGAAATACCTGACGCCCAATGGCTTCTCAATAAATACTCATTAGTTAATAAACAAATAACATTGAATAGAGATCAGACAAAAACTATGATCAAGAAGGACATTGCCAAGCACAGGTGTGTAATTTCAAAATAGATGTTATTTTTCTGTGATCAGTTTATCACAGTTTAACTTATTTTACACTGTCTAAAATTTTTTTGAATGAATGTCTCATTGAATATAAATTTTATAGTTCAGTGGTATTTGAAGGATTAAAACAAACAGAGGTTAAATGACCTGTCATGGATGGTCCCAGGTAGTTCTGAAATCCTTGGGCACTGACAGATCTAAAAGGTGACCCAGAAGCATGCCTAAGGTGTCAGTGCTTCATGCTTATTAGAGGAGGAACTATGGGAACCCTGATGGCAGCAGATATGAGAAAATATTAGTGATTCTGCTAGTTCTGTTTCACTCACCTACATGATGAGCCTTGCAACAGCTCAGGAAAAAGTTTAACCTGAAAGACACATATTCTTTGAAAAAAGTATCTCTGTGTTTTGCTCTCTATCTACAACGAGTGGAACAAAGACTTAAAACTGTATTTAGCAGTTATTCTTAACTTCTTAAGAACTGGTTCAACCATCTAATTTATAATCTAGTAGCTGAATAAAATTCAAGGATATCTAAAGACCAATCTGAAAATATGCCTTATCGACATGTGGTGATGAGATCGGTAATTAAGAGAATAAAAGGCAAATTAATTACCATATAATTATTAAAGAAAAAACTAACTGGCTATAAATTCTGAGTGGACCACCTGTTTTAATCATATTATGTTGTGAGCTTCTGCGTGGCATCTTGTCCACAAGATGAACACTATAGCTGCCAGACAAGGAGAAAAATGAAATAAATGACAGTAATTTGCACTTTATTCCTAGTAAAGTAGCTGGGTGCAGAAGGGCTGCTGGGTAAATGTATTTCACCACTTGACATTTATTTAGCTAGCTGATCTTGACTGATTTTAGTCTCAGTTCTTGGGTTTTTATATTCCACACATACACATGCTGCAGTGTTTCTAAGTAATGCCGTGTGCTGGGATTAATCATATGACCCTATTACTAATGGCTTATGAAGAAATCATTTAAATTTAAGGTTATATTAATGTTTTTTTAAATTCTTAATTCATTAGTTAAATTGTCTGAGATTTTCTATAAAGCACTAAGGAAATAAAAATATGGGTACAGTAAATGTTGCAATATTTTCAAATGATCACATCTACTTCTTTCCACTTAAGCTAGAGAACAGAGAAGGCTGTTCGAAAATGATTTTCTTACAGGATAGCCTCCCAACTCAGACACTCTTAACTAGCTCGATCATGAAATTTTATCATGAGACATTAATTAGGGTTAGAGTAAAAAGGTAATATACTGATCCAGTCAAAGTTTGGTCCTCATAATTTAATTCAAAAGAATATCATTTGGAAGTAGTATGAAAAAAAATTGAAAGCAGTTATTTAAAGTTGGGATAGGAAACTTGAGAAAAAAGCATCTATTGATCATTTGTTATGAAATAAACTTTAAGGATTCCCAGAGGTTGGTCTGGGAGCATACAACAAGCAGTCCCTCATCTCACTACCTGAACAAAGACTCTTTGCGTCAGCAAAGGCAGAGCTAATCAGAAGAGAAGCTGGCAATTAGAATCCCTCTGAGATTACTTTAGATCCCACCCACAGTAACCCCCTGCTTGTCTCCCATTGGCAAGACAAGACACATGAGAAGAAGACTCTTTATCTTCACTCCACTTAAATAATCTTCACTTCACTTAAAAATCCTGGATATACAGTACCTCCTTTCTGAAGGAAAAAAGAAAACCAACAGCTCAAAAAGAAAATTGTGGAGAGATGTCTCTCTCTGATGGAGGCATAGTTAGGAGGCTCAGATAAAGGGCCTAGACAAGGAGAGAAGGGAGTGTGGACAGTTTTGGGAGCTGCTAATAATCATTAAGGAACAAGGGGTGACATTGTTATTAACCTTCTGTATCTCTGGTGTCGTCAATTAGGGTTTTCCCCTGGACGTGTTATTGGTAGTCTCATAAAATATATCTGGTTGGGTAGTAATTATTAAGTGAAAGTATGGCTCTTTAATTTCAGATAAAAATGTACCACACATGTTCTTTAGGCTGTTTTGGTTCAAACACAGAACACGATCCCAGATGGCTATTTGATATACAGCCACTTTCTTTAACAGAAATACCACTAAAGAATCTCGAATCCCTCTCTTTAGAATAGAAACACTTAGTAAACTGTTATAAATGATAGTCTCCTTTTTAGATGAACTATCTTTCGCGTGAAAGAAATTTAAGAAAAAGGCTAACAGTGGTGATTGATAACTGGTAAGATTATGGGGGATTTAAACATTTTTCTTTATACTTTCCAAATATTCTGTATTGAGCATGTATATGGTTACAGTCAGAAAAAAATAACTTTTTACAGATGTAGGAGATTCTGCTTTTCATTCTCTCTTCTTGTCTTATATTACAAGCTGAAGAAGGCAAGGAAAGCACATGACTATAACCATCTCTCAGGGTTTGACTTACTTGACCATGACCAACCCAACTTCTTTAGCCATGGATAACTTTTGTGTCTTCTTAAAATGTAATGTGAATACCTTAAAGATCAAGGTTAGAAGCATCGTACCTGTTAGAGAGTCCTGGATTGCAACTTTCGAGTCCTGGTGATGAGTAATGGGTTGTTTTCAGTTTTTTATATGCTGAACTACATAATTTAGACTGAGAACAGACCATGGGTGATGATAGGTTTACTGTGTTAGACAGTTGAGCCATGTTGTTTGCTCTCTCCTCTGAGGGGTGCAGTGTATCACTAAAATGAAGGTTAGTGGGAGAAGAGTTCTGAAATTCTCCATTTGGTGTCTGGTTTTGTTTTGTTTTTCTTTTCAAAGTAATAGATTTATTGCTAAAATCGGTCAAGACGAGAGTTGTAGTTCCAAATGCAGCTTTCCTGTTGATCTTTATTTCTGTACTTGGTTTTCCAAAGCTATTACAAGGATACTTCACTAAGTTGTTACAGGCGATAGAACTTTCTGCATTCTCTAGTGTTGAATCTGGAAGGAGAAAGAAGTAATTCTATAGCATTCCTATAAATTTCTATAATACCAACTATTTGAAACATATTATTTGATTAAAATATTTAGTTCACTATTACAGTGAACTACCATAGAGAACTAATAATACAAAGTTGGCCTGGGCAATTCAGAATTAACAATCTTCTGGTCAAGACATGAAGTATTATATAAAGTACAAAATTTCAACATCTTATAGAGACTCAGAGTTGGGTTTAACAAAGATTTATATTTGCTTTACATTATGTTTACGCATTTAAAGAATATTCAGCCATCACTTTTGTTACTATTAGGCAAAGTGTTAAGGAAGTGATAATTGAGGGGTAAAATCTCAAAAAGCTTTCGATCAACATTAGAGGCCTACATCTAGATTGTCAGGAATGTTTCTCTGACAAGACAAAATGGAAGGCTTATTACAAATAAGAAAAGATGAATTACAAAGACTTGACATTTATTAAAAATGTTTCAGCAACGCATCCTAGAACTTTGGAATCTGTACTGTAATATATTCCAAACTGTAGTTAAGATATATGTCTATCATACTCAGAAAAAACAAACAAACAAACAACAAAAAAAAAACACAAGCAAATAGTGAGATGTGTAAAGGCATTTCAGAAAGTTGAAATAAATGTGGAAACCTAAGACTGGTTTTCTGAGGGCTCTCTGTTGAATGACACTGGAGAGGGAGGGATTGAAAGAGGAGAAGCGGTTCCTTCAACCAGCAAAGCTGTGCAAGGGGCGATGCCAGATTCTCTGGCCCGGAGAACAAAACGCGATACGACAGTCAACACAATGTACGGGTCTATAAGTCAAGAATGAACTTTCTCATCTCTAATTGAAGAAAGAAATAACACTTTGAGAACACAATAGAAGCTGCATCAATGAGATGGTTCTTAATCACAGGTTTCCTCTGAGGTTTTACATTTTCTGAACCCATGAAATTGTGAGCTATAGAGAGTTATTTTGAAAGATTTCAATGAAATCAGTACAATTGTCTGGGTAAAGATTTTAATAACAAGGGGTAGGAAGGATAAAGAAGAGAAAAAATTCAGCATTTTTCTATTCCACCTGCAAAGATATTCTTATAGAAATCCTCCCTTTCAATTTATGAGACACTTGGACTGAATAACAAACTCAAAAGTTGCTGAAATCTGCATAAAACAAAGCTTTATTGAATAATTCATCAGAAACAGTAGAGAACAGATGTTATCATCTCAGTTTTTTGAGATACAAAGGCACATACTCTTTTAGCACAAGCATGTTTTCCCTCCCTCTCAACAGAGTATTAGCATGGTTTACATGCAAAGGCTGGCAATTCTTTTTAAACCTTTCAGAAACGAAGCATTTCCCCTAGTTATGAAATACCCAGATACAACAGGATACACACCTGACTGGGTATAACTGAACCTCTTTAAAAATGAAATGACCTCAAAATCCAAATTCGGTCTTACCTTTAGGCCTTGCAGTCAGGCAAGCATCACATGCCTTAGAAGAAGGTCTGTTTATCAGTGTACAGACCAAACATGTCCACTGTTCTTCACATCTCCGAGCCACTTCATCCACAAGATGATCCCCGCTGCTAGATGTCCAGCTGACTGTAGTGTTTCTGGTTGGCAGCTTCCTATAAAAGAATTTTTAAAAATAATCATTCATGCTGTTATTTTTGCCTTGTTTTTATACATTTTGGGTATTTTAGAAACTATTACAGAACTCTTAATTTACCCCAATGCTATATATTTATTATTGTTTACAAGTTCTAACTATCTCAGAATAAAAAGTTTTCATTTGGGCCCTGCTGGTTGGTGTCAAAGACAGAAATATCAAATAAAATATTTTATTCAGTCGGAGTTCGTGTACGTGTTTTAAAAACCATTTAAAATACTTGACAAAACCACTAGGAAGCATTTCTTAAATAAGGTTTTAACTAAGTGGTACTCTTTCCAAAGCAAAACTAAAATATTTTTATTCAACCAAATTAGGGTGGAGAAAGAGTTATGCAGATATTAGAGCACTTAAAGTAAAATGAATAAAGTTTTACATTTACTTCATGCCTTCAGAATTTTTCAGCAGTATTTACTATGTACTATATCAATTAGTTAATCTATACTGATGACAAGGGTAACTATCCCCATGTTATTTCTCTTCAGGGAAAAATGTTTCATGTTAAATATCCAATTAACAGGTTACTGAGAAAACAATAAAACCAGCCCTGATTTTTGGCCACAAATGAAAATCATGATTCTCTACTTGGAATTATTTACTAAGTACTTATTGTTACACAAAATGCTTTTATAAGCTCTGGGGTAGTCCTACCATTTAATACACAGCTAAGTCTATAAAACACATCCCGTGGTTAAGCAACCATGACAGTGTCATGGATTCTTTTCATGATTCCAATAATTAATATTTAAAAAATTCTTTTTTTAAAGGCCAAGTACTTTACATTTCAGAACATGAGTTCTTTGATTTTCAAAGATAGCCTTGCCTTCTGCAACATTTTGCTCCTTACATGTAATTACACCAGTTTTAAAATTCAGGCTTGTCTGGTAAAATAATAAATAGCATAAGAAAATCTGAAGATAAGACATATCTCATTATGGTTCTTGTATCTTTATTTACCTTGACTTTTAATAGCATCCGGTATTTCTTATTCGTGAGGATCCCCCAGAGCTACTATAGCCTGTTTACTTGACCTATTCCTCGCCCTCTAACTTACTTTGAAAAGCATGATGCTCTTAGTCACAATGAAGTAAATACACTTTAAATAACCTTCAGATTTCCAATGTGCTCCAACTTTTCATCATTTTCATCTTCTATAAATTTCACTAACTATATATAACATGATATTTATTGTTACATACAGAAGCTTTGAAAACATTTTTTCTTTACTGCTCCATTTCTCAATCACCTACAAATAAATTCTTTCCAACCTCCACTTGGATGTATAGCAAGAAAATTTCAAAACGAGATGCCTATAGTATAGGCTGAACAATGGCCTCTCAAAGATATCAGGTCACAATACCAGGAACCTGTAAATGTTACTTTACAAAGAAAAAGAATCTTTGGAGATGTAATCAATGCTCTTGATAGGAGATCCTGGATTATCTAGCCGATCCTATTATCCAAACACAAATATCCTTGTAAGAGAGAGACAGAGAGAGATTTGATAGACACAAAAAGAGAAAGCAATGTAACTGCAGAGGCAAAGACTGGAGTGATGCAGCCACAGACGAAGGAACACTGGCAGCCACCAGAGGCTACAAAAGGCAAGGAATGGATTCTCCCCTAGATGTGCCGAGGGAGCACAGCCCTGCCTGCACCTTGACTTTGGCCCAATGAAACTGATACTGAGCTTCTGCCATCCTGAACTATGAGAGATTAAAATTCTGTTGTTTAAGCTATCACGTTTGTGGCACTTTGCTATGGCAGCCACAGAAACCAGTACAAATGAAATTCATCATCCTCATTCCTTCCAATCTGCAACTCTGCTTATTTGTCTCATTTCAGTAAATGGCATCACCGTGCATGCATTCAGGCCAAACACCTATGAGTCGTCCTTGACTCTTCTTACTCTCACACCTACACCCAATCGGCAAATCCTGGGGACTCTGCTGCAGAGGCAAATGTCCCAGCAGCTTAGGAAGCTTGCAGGGCTTGGTGCATTCTCCTCGACGAGGGTGGGAGCATGGAGAACAGAAGCAGTATTCCAGCCGCACGCTGGAGGCTGACAGCACTGTCTGTGGTCAGTCCTGGGCTCTTGCTAGGCGAGGCCCATGTGCCATCAGCACAATCTGACGTCTGCTCAGTGCCCAGGAACAATGTGAACTGGGGATGTCAAGGAGTAGCAGGACGCTCTTTAATTTCCAGGATGAGGATCTAAACTAGATGCTGCTGCATTCAGTGTGTAGGGACATTCTGACCCAAGCTGCAAGGTTCTGAAACACTTGTACCACCCCACTACCAACCCAGGAACAGGGGTGGGAAATTGGGGTGGCTGAAGGAGATCCAAAGGCTGGGGTTCTCTAAGGTGGTGGTTCTCAGAGTAAGGTCCTCAGGCTAGTAATGTCAGCACCTCGTGGGAACTCGTTAGACATACAGATTCTCAGGCCCTTTGCTGGACTTTCGATTTAGAAACTTTGGGGTGAGGCCCAGCAATCCGTGTTTTACCAAGCCCCCAGCGAACCCTGGTGCCCAGGGGAGTTTAAGAGCCAGCACTCTGAGGCCTTCCTTACAGACAAGGAGTCGTGCTTGAGAAAAATACTGTAGGGAAGGTGAGGGCTGTGCCGTTATTGATAGCCAACTGTGAAGCTAGAAGACAGTTTTCTAATTTATCTATAATACAAAATATAATAATATTGTTGATGGGCATAAGACCAGGAGTATGCAGTCAAATATGGAAGAAAGCCATTACATAGTCATGTCAAACAGTTAACTATCTTATTTTTCTGATGTTTGTGGTATTTAAAAATTGTTATTTGTGATTTCTCATCTCTGAATAATCACATTAGGACTAAATTTTGTACTCATAATTTTTATTCGTTTTCATAAAGAAGGCTCCCAAAATTGTATAAGTTTTAGTGTTTAATCCTATCTCAACTTCAAAAATATCCTTAATTCAACTGTTTTTTACCACCCCCACTCTTTCGAGTCTCCATCATTTTACCATGGGCATACTGTTGAGAGGGCCCTGATGTCACACTTTCATTCTGGTGGCACTGAAGTCACTTTTTTCCACACAGAGAGAAGCCACTTTATGTCATCCCTCTGCTCAAAAATTTCCCATGGCTTCCCAACCCATTCAACGTGAAAACTCCCCACGCTGGTGAGAGTGATCTTTTTCATATCAAAATCAATTATGTCCCTCTGGCTTTTCTTTAAAAAGTCTCCTCCTACTGGTATACAGAACTGAATAAATATTTTATAAATATAGGTATAAAGAATAAATGTTGCCCTTATACATCTATTAAAACTGCTTTCTGGAAAGTCACCCTGATTTCTCAGTTGTCACATACAGTGGCCGTCTCTCCAGCTTCCCCTCTGTAACTCCCTCAAATTCAACTCTCTCAATCATTCCCCATCCCTCTTTCATGGGGTCTTTCTCTTCTTTTGATCACTGAAGTGAAGTTAATCTCAAGGCCCCCTACTAGCTGGTCCTTGATTCTCTCTGTGCACACTCTCAGTGATTGCAAATACTATCACATTCCACTACAATCTCAGAAAATCCCAAGGTGGGTAATGCAGGGGGGCTGTATTCCCAGAAACTGAGGCATGAAAAACAGGTAGGGGCTGACAGTGTCTCTGAGGAAACTCTGCCCTTCTCAGTGGAGACAGTTACTGCATGGGAACAACGAATTTTTCTTTGATTAAATAAAACGGTTTATTTTTTAAAAAAAATACTAATGTCAAAACTAAAACTGAAAGAAAGTTATACAAAAGAAAGTAGCATTTAATGAAGGTAGGAATAAAAAGAACTTCTAAGCTGCTTTCTAACTTCTATTTCAACTGAATGAACTGCTGTTCCAGGCCGGTGTGCCTTACTCACGAGCACCAGCACTCCCTGAAAGCCCTTCAGTGTTTCTTCCTCCAAACCAGAAAGAGTTTACTACCACGAGGCCTGAGATGAGAAGCTTACGCAGGAAGCAGCAGCTTAGACTCGCCTTTATTCTTCCTGATTGTCCTATCTGTGGAAAGCCCGGAAAAGGTCTCCTTCATAGGTTCTAGTCTGCAAGACTTGTTTTTGTTTGTTTGTTTATTTGGTTGTTTTTAACTTTTTAATTGATTCTGTGAATTACCCCAAAGTTCATTTTGGCTACATGACCCATAAATACCCATTTTAGTATAAGATAATATGAGATTGGTGTCTTTCATTGTAGTCAAAAGAATTCCTTTTAAATTATGTTTTTAAACATGACGGCTATGTCACCAAACCCTCTCCCGAACAAGGCTACCCTTTCAAGAGGAGCCCATCACAGACTTTCTTCACAACTCCCAAATGCCCTGTAATTGCTCCATCCCCCTCAAAAATCTCTGCCAGGTCAGACCTGCCTTAAGAACTGGTTTGCAAACATTGCTAAATTCTCTTTAACTAGCCACTAACTCTCAACACATTTCCAAACCAGATGGTTTTCAGAGACCTGGATATGTCTTCCTATAGGAACAAAACATCCTCCTCTTCCTGCAATTCTCCCCCATGTACTTATCAGCTGCTGTTTTCTCTTCCAGGAAATCCCGTTCCTGCCTCTAGACTTTAGTGAATTCCTATTTCCCTCACCCTAAACACAATTGTCACCTCCTTCAGAAAAAATGTCTTTGTTCTTTGCAGGTAGATTTAAGTGTTTCCTCTTCCAGACTTCCATTACTATTAGCACAAAAGTGCCCCTTTACAATACTTCCACCCTGGGGTTTTAATGATCCATTTACTCATGTTTTCCTCACGTTAGAGCTTGAGCGCTTTGAGTGGCTTTATTCTATTTTGTCTTTGTAGTCTCAGTGCCTGGAATATAGTAGACCCTAATAAAGGAAGTAAATACAAATAAATTTAAAAACTTCTATAAAATCAAGATTCTAAATTACACAGTTAACATAGAAAGAAGAGCCAATAAAAAAATGGCATAAGTATTCAGTCTGGTGAGTCCATAAAAACTGGAAAATTTGGAAAGAACTTCCAGAAAGAGTTAAGTAAACTTTCAGAGATTCAAAAAATGCAAAGATTTAGATCATTGCTATTGTGCGAGTCATACTTATTCACCTTAATTAGTAATGACTTTAAATTAAATGAGAAAATCTAGTAAACACAAAAAGTGCCTGGCACTTTTCCATCCAGAAAAGTGTTCCATCCAGAAAACAAATGAAATATACTTAATCATTGAAATCTCTAAGAGTATGGTAAATGTTACTGGTTTTCAAGTGTTTTATTATATATACATTTATTTTGCAATATGTAAATATTTTCCCGAAGTCTTAAGCTGAAGGGCAACATATCAAAAAACTCAGTTAGCAGGGTGGAGGGATGGCAGAGCCCAGCACATTTTCAAGTGCAGCCTGGCCTCCTTTGCCTCATAGGTGACCCCTGGGTCTCTTTCAGGGAACACTTGAGCCTTTAAAAGCTAGTTTCAAAAAAAATATTGTAATTAAGAATTATCGTATTTATATGATAATATTTGTTTGATGATTTGGGAGAATTTTTTTTTTTAAATCTCAAATAACATTGAAAACAAATAGAACATTAATCATTTATTCAGTAGGCAAATATATACTGAATGGCTTTTATCTGCCTCATATTGTGTTACACACATTTGGTCAAATAAATGTACATCTGTAATATTAAAAATAAAAAAACCATAAACCTGTACAATATAATATTTAAACATATTTCAGATTGCTATGACAGTAAAATAGTTGTGAAGAAGTTGAAAGGAAGGGGATATGAAGCACTTTGGAGAAAAGTAGTTGAGAACAAGAGGAGTGAAAAGGAAATGAGAAAAAAAGACAGCTGCAGACATATTTGTAAAGACATCAGTGGGAAATCTCCACCACACACTGTCTCCATCC
Organism: Rousettus aegyptiacus; assembly: GCF_014176215.1. Classification (NCBI taxonomy): domain Eukaryota; kingdom Metazoa; phylum Chordata; class Mammalia; order Chiroptera; family Pteropodidae; genus Rousettus; species Rousettus aegyptiacus. The sequence goes on from NW_023416286.1 coordinate 33,206,697, forward strand.
CATTACCACGAGCTCACCAGGGATGGCATGGTGTCTCCCTTCTCCCAGGCTTCCACGAGGCCAAGTACTTCCCTGCTCGTCCTCTATTTCCAACCACATCATTTCATTTCCTTTGCTTACTCTTTTCCTCTTACTGCATAGAAATGGATATTCCCTGAACTTCAGAACTTAATTGTTTCCTCTGCACTTTCTCAGTGACTTGTTCCCATTTAATACTTTAGCCGAAACACAATGCTGATCATCCTCAGGCCATTACCTCCCAGCCTGTCCTATCTCTTCTAGATGCTCCACATCTCCTAAACCCAATCTGTCCTTTCCACTCTATCCCAACTTTCCCTGGCCCGTAATGTGAAAATTTCTATTATTTAGGTCTGAAATCTTTTGCATTATCCGACATATCAAATCTGCCACAATTCTTGTTGACTTTTCAACTTTTTAAATTGAGTAAATACCTACTTTCCTCTCCATTTCTGGTGCCTTGACCTCATGCTTAGTAACCGTCTCTCGCCCATTACACTGTGCTGGCTTTTTCATATGGGTTTAAATTTCTTCATTTTCCATCTTAACTAGGTTATGAGTAATTAAAACTCAATCCGCTGATCTAGGCAAGACATTAACCATTCTCGGCACTACTAATGATCTCTACTATTTGATCCCATCCTTGTAAAACTAGCTTTTGCTATTGACCAACTTAAGCCCTCATTTGTCTTGGCCAGTGTTATCATCCTCCCTCCAACATGCCATGCTGATTCACGAATCGTGGTTTGTGGCCAAGCTCCTTCTTTCCAATTAAATAATGTTTTCTCATTTATGTAACCAAAATTCTAACTATCTTTCAAAAGTAAACTTCAAATTACACTTTTTGTATGTGATATTCCCAACCTTTCCTATTATTTATAAACCTCTAACATCCCTGGACTCAAGTAGCATTTAATGTGCTTCATGTCTATACTGGTTATTTTGGTTTATAATCACATATACTGCCCTGCAGCTACTTCATATTGTTAATATTTCTCCCAGCCTGCCCCAAAGGGACATGTGGCCTTTTACCAGGGTAACTGTGCATTGGGGAAAAGGAAATAATCAAGTCTTTTGGGGACTCCTATAAACTGGTTCTGAACTCACACTAATTCCAGAAGACCCAAAACGTCACTATGGTCCATCAGTCAGAAAAGGGGCTTATGGAGGTCAGGTGATCGATGGAGTTTAAGCTCAAGTTCATCTCATAGTAGGTCCTGTGTGTCCCTGAACCCATCCTGTGGTTATTTACCCAGTTCTGGAAAGCATAATGGAATAGACATACTCAGCTACTGGCAGAATCACCACTACTTACTTAGGTGTTTAGGAAGTAGTCGGTTGTTTCACCAACAAGACATAAATTCCATAAAGAGATTCTGCTCATATTTTTTCTAAGTAAAGCAAGATGTTTTGAAGATAGTTACATTTTTCCAATTACTGACATATCTATACCTTCTCGTAATTTCTTTACACACAAGATTGAAACCAAAGGCTAAATGTTAACATCTGAGCTAGAGATTTTCTGCTGAATTCAGAAGTGGTCTAAAAATCATCTTGGGTCATTCTAGTTTTTTAATGCTGTTATTTACTATTTTCTTTCAAGAGTTCAAATACTTTCTAGTTATATCCTCTTATTAACAGCCTTTTAGCTACAGAATTGAGGCAAAAAGTAGACCTTAAAATTAGGTATCTCACCGTACGTCAGCATGTTGAGGACTTTCCTTTTGACAGTGAGGACAGAAGTATGTCATTCTGTTATTCTCCCCTAAACGACACACGGTTATTTTGCAGCAGCACCAACCACAATTAGGGCGCTTATAAACCTTATAGTGTTTAGAGACAGTCGATCCTGCTTTACGACACTAAAAACAAACACATAACATATTATGTTATCTACAAAACAGTGTTTCTAAGGAGTCAAAGATAAATTCTTAAAAGTCGTTTCTAAAAATAAAATTTTTAAAAATTTATGTATGTTTATACATGTCCATATAATCTTTTCTTTCATATGAAATAAAAGTATTGACAAGATTCAGCAATATTTGTTAAATAAGATTTGTGTGACATAATTATTTAATAACTTAGTACTCAAAATTATTCTTTGCATAGCTTTACCCTCTTAGCTAAATGAGATATGAGTTCTATAATTATCTTTTGTGCTTTTAAGTTTTTTTAATTAAACATAATTATGTAGTTAAAACAAAACAAAAAGACTAGATTAGCTTTAAATCTGATTATTTTTAGAACATTGAAGCTGTTCATTTTGTTTCAACAGACAAAAAATTTATTTGTAGGAAGAAAATTTAACAAGATCATCTTCTTTGTTGACCTGACAAAGGACAGTTTTTAGTTTTTAATCTTATAGATTCACTAAAAAAGAAAATAAAAATTCAAATGTCATCCTAGCAAAGAACATGTTCCATTTTGGTATAAGTTTAATTTCAAAAGACATTTGATATTCTGTCTCAGTTTTTTTCTGCTAACATACATTTAAAGCTCCTGCAAAAAGAATATTCTGAGTTTATATCAGTAGTGTAAAAACTTAAAAGCCCAGATATGGCTCACCATATATAAATTGAAAGTTACACAAACAGCTTACGTTAATTTAAACAAAGCACTGAAATAGCCAACTTAATCTGGGTAGAAAATGGGTAATTGTCTATAATTATCTTTCCTTGGAAGAATAAGTAAGCACATGTAATATTAAGTAGCCAGATATGTAAAGTAAGGCAGAGATGTAAAGTAAGAGGTTCATTAACATTTTTGGCCAATTAATGAATCCTACAATACCTGCCTTTCTAAACATAGTAAAAATAGAAATTCTGAATACAGAAAATGGACTGTGGAAAAAAATATGTGATACTTTAAAAGATAAAATGTGTTCATCAAACTCTATATGTGCATATATATATAACTTTCAAAATTTACAGTTTAGCAAGTGGTAGAAAATGCTATTATCCCATTTTACAGATGAAGAAACTAAATCTAAATTTACCTAAATAATCTAAACCACATAAATAGTAGTGGCAAAATCTGACTGAACTGAGGTCTATTTAAAGCATTGAGTCTGTCCCTGTAGACTTCCTATATTTTACTTTCACATGTCCACAAAAGAACAAAAGGCTAAGTCAAACCTCATCATAGTTGTCCCCAATTGAATATAAAGATAATTTAATATAATTATAGTTAGAGAAGTTTGGGCAGACCTATGACCTAAAATTTCAAGATTTTAATTAGGCCCATAACATGTCACTCTCCCTTATTGTACTTCTATACTCTCACCACTAGATGGCTATAAACAGCTTTAACTTTTTTTTTTTGGTATAATCCAAAGGGAAAGAACTGACATTTTACATCATTAGAACGTTTTTGCTCTTACCCTGTAAAAAAGAATGCTGAAATCATGTATCATTTTCACAAGGTGATGGATCTGTTCATCTGTTAACTGACAAACCTTAAAAGAAAAAAAGACTGAGGATAGTTTCATAATTGGTTCATTACTGTAGAAAAATACCACTTGCCAGTTCTAAGAGAAGTGTAAATAGATTTAAAATATATTCATATCTTCTAGAACTCTATCATATATATACTTGGTGTGGTTTTATCTTTAAGCGATAGTACTACAGATAAAAAAATTCTTATTTATAAATTTTAATTCTAAACCCAAGCATTTATTGACCATCTCTTGTGTATCTGACATCTTCAGAGTCTGTCAGCCACCTCGAAAATCTTGCTGGGTTTGCAAAAAAAAAAAAAAAAAAAAAAAAAGAAAAGAAGGGAAAAATAGGCAGAGGAGTAGATGATCATTAAGGTATCTATCAAGCTTTAAAAAGATATGAAATACATGTATTAATATCAAAGTAATTGTTAACCTATGGAAGAACTCATAAACAGACCTTACTGAAGAATTTTTTGTGATACAGCCTGGCATAAATCTCAGTGTTACTCTTGTAGAGCTAATGATCATTTGGCACACGTGGTATCAATAGTAATTTAGAAGGAATTCTGATGACTTATAAATTTATGCTATGTATATGTACATACAATAGAAACTAATTTATCAATTACTATAAAATCTAAAGTCATCTAAGTAACGAAATCATTCTAAAAGTATCATTACATATTTTTCAAATCATTTAAAGTTTAAAACTTATGTACTTCTAAAATACATTTATTTCTTTCCATATCTTATATATTATATTCAGTCAACTTGAAATGTTAAGCTGCTTTTTAAATAATCGTGAATTGCTTTTAGAGGGCTAATAGCTAAGCTTTAAACCCCCAGACATTAAGGACAAATGATCTTTTACTAGATGAATGAATGGCTGGATATACAGATAAAAAACTAAATTATCAGTTTATCATAAATAATAATGATATTCTAGGTAATAATACTTTGAGTCTTTTTTTAAAAAAAAATTTCTATTGAGGTCTAGGTGATTTTAAAAAGCTTATTGTTAAAATTGTTTCATTTTTTCCATATTACAGAAAAATGAGTAGCTTGTTCCAAGGGTCAAAAAACAGAGGCTAATCTAGAACTATCATTAACTAACTGCTCCTTTGAAAACTTACTTCCTACTGGTTTGGTTTGCATTTTATGAAAACTAGGAAATAACTACACAAAATAAAAAGGTATCTTCGGATTCATGTAAAAAAGTGATCAATGGTATAGAGAAAATAAAAAGCAAAGCAAGCTATGGAAGAGAAGGCGTATGAAGGCATAGGAGGCGATGCACGCAGTAATTTTAAACAGCGTGGTCAGGGTTGGCCTCACTGAAAAGTCAGCATGAGCAAAGACCCCTGAGGTCTGTTTGGGGAGAATGTGTAACTACGATACAGATTTAAGTGCTCCATCTTGGTCTCTTAACAGTATTTAAAAATATAGATGTCATTTTAAAAATACTTATAACCTACTTTAACTGCTGGGTGGAGACCACTGTCAAAGAGAGCTTCGTTTTTGATGATGTTGCCCACCCCAGGCAACACTCTTTGATCCATTACCACGTCGCAGAGCATCCGTCCTGTCTGCTTTTTAACTTCCCTTTCCGCACTTGAGAAACTAAATTTAGGTGAACATACATCTAATTCTTCCATCATTCTTATCCTCTGCTGGCTTTCTGTTGAGTTTCTAGTGAAAGGAATATAAAACACATTAATCCTAAGTCTGGTTACAACTTCACAAAGGGTCATTTAAAATGAGCTTTGATAAAAATATAAACACTTCATGCTAGTCAGGGTATAAGAGTTATACAGCCAAACTGTGAAGACCCTAACAAACTATGCTATTTGAAGGCCCTTTTAAAATGAGATTTTCTCAATTATAAACCATTTTTTAAATATTTCACTTATTTACTTATTTCCATGTGAGATCCCAAACCCAAATGCAGATCCAACTTAAAGACTTGCAGCTGAAAGATTTTTATTTATCTCATATTTTATTTTATTATTATTATTATCATTTTTTACCTGAGTTCTACCGATGAGTCAAAGAAACAAATCAAATCTTCAGTGAGCTGCACTTCCAACACAGGAGAAATTCCATTTTTATTTTTATACTCAAGTGGATTAATCATGATGGAGCCTTTCATTCCAAAATGAATCCTGCAACAAAATCAAACCCATTTCTGAGTGGCAGAAAATATATCATGTATCAAATTTTTTTCCTTCTCTTTACTTTCTGGATTATAAGCAAACAAATGTCAGTCAGGATAGACACATTTAAAGGGCAAAAAATGGTAGCTAACATTATATGTTTTTCTGTTATGGCTTTGTTATCTTCATAAAACTAGAAGATATGACAATCAGTTTTCAACCCACAAATAAAATAAGTTCTTAGAGAAATAATAAGGCCTCGAAAATAAGCCCAAGAAAATATACCTGTTCTTTTTTTCTTGTCATGTGAAATATCTTTTGTTCACAGAACAGTCTAGTGTCTCTCAGTTTTTTCTCAGATTCAAAAGCTTAAGACGAGATGAAACTAAATTTAAATTGCCTATAGTTTGTGTTTTTATAAATTCTACAAAGCCACTAACATTCAAAGTCCTTATTTCTAGCCACAATGGATTAAAAATGTTTACTCATTGCAAAACGATATCTACAGTTTGAGACACTCTTTTCTTTCTCTTGCTTTGGGATACACAATGAAACAATGTTTTGCAAAATGTTATGCATAGAAAAGAAAAAAAGAAAAAAAAAGACAAGTCAAAGTGATATTGTCTTCAATTCTTTTAGTTTTCTTCTATCTTTCCATGTATTGAGAAAAAGGGATTTATAAATATTTACAGTTAAGTTGAAAGCCACAACACAGTGATGAAAAATTCATAACCTTTCAGTTTTTATAGGATTGATTACCATGTCCGGTTTAAAAATAAATAAATAAAAAAGGAAAGAAAGTGGTTTTGTGAGACCTCTGATGATGAAGATCAAAAATGATTCTCAAGATGAAATACTGTGTTCTGCCTTTCAAATCTTTCTCCTTATGGCTTCGTTGAGTTAATAAATATGGCTCTTTTGGCAGCAAATGTTACTGCTCTGTGCTTCTAATTCTAAAGCACTATGTTATAGCATTGTACAAGGTTAACCAGTCTAACTTTAAAAATGTGGGTTTTAAACTCTGTGTGCCCTACTATCAATCATAAAAGCATTTTACATGCCCATAGTTCTTGACAGGAAAAATGTGTGCCTGTAAGTACTCCATAATTTAGTTTATGGAGGTTCAACCCCAGTGAAAGGTGTACAACTGTCATGCCCGAAAGCCATCATATCTAAAATCTTTTCAGTTGCATGGCTCATAAAATAGATTCTAAATCACTTTCTATAATGAAACTGCATCCACATAAAAAATCTAAAAGGTTAAGACCCAATTCAAATGCGGAAGTAGCCCCAATAAGAACACTGCATCAAATAAGGATGCCTTTTTTGGTCTTATATATAAATCTATTCAATTTGGAGGAAAATGTATATAAAATAACTATTTTTACTTTATTTTTATTAAATAGCTAAATGATAACTGAGTCCTGGTAAACTAACAAATTTTGTGTTTATTGTTAAGTACCCTTTAGTGAAAACTCAGAAAAATCTGTCAGTTTCATGAAAATTTTCGAGGCACAGTAAACACCTGTACTGTTACTGATCTTTATCGACCAGGACAGAGGCTCATATTATATTATATTTACATATAAGAGTTAGATTTGCTTTTCAAGATTCTTCATTATAATAACTTAGTCTAGGAAAATTTTTGTTAGATCCTCTTTTTTATTTCTTGATCCTCTTAAGCTCCCTCCATCCCCTAATCCAGTTGGCTACCGAGATCACTCACTCTGCTTATGTGACTCCGCCTGCCTATGGCAGACTTTAGACCCAGCCTGGAGCAGCTGATTCAGGAACGAACACCTGAGTCACACTGGATCCATTAGAATCCCAGCTGGATTCATCGGAATTCTGGTGAATTTATGGATTTCAGACACAGAGAAGTCAGTTTCTTGTAAGTTTGGGGGCTGTCTATGGAAACGTTTCTCAACTGAGACACCGGAGAAGCCATGAGCAAGGCCTGTCTGCAGAAAGAAAGACGACGGCAGATTCCAGTGAGAAACAGTCAAGAAATGCAGAGAGTCCTCTGAACATTTGGTCTTTGCTCCCAGTTCTCCTTGAAGCCTGACCACAGTATCTTCAGGGATCATAAGGCACCCCGAAGTCTTACAATAAATAATTATTGAACTTTTTTGAGTTGGGTTTCTGTCACTTACAACCAAAATTCTAATATAAAAAATTATGTCCAAATAAAAATTGTAGTGATATTAAGAAACTCCCTCTAGTTAGAAATAACTTCCCCAAATAAAGCAATAGTATTTGAAACATCAGTCACATTCTTCCAGGCCACCAGAACATTCTTAAGCAGGCATGATGGGGAGCATAAATGACAGTACTATCACAGGCATGTGTTAATGGCAACTACACATAATATGGTAATAAGGCAATTGCTTATAAACGTTATCAAGTGGTCACAGTGTCCTGGAGATAATAAAGAGTGTAAAATAGCTGAATAGCATGATTATAAAATTTATGCTAGGAATTCAAAAAAGAGGTTATTCAAAGATATGATCTTATTCTAAAAAGGAAAAAGAGAGTTCTACTTCTACTTAGAACATAGAAGCTAAAAGTGAATATAGCTCCCACCCTGACGAGGAGAAAAAAAATCACATTATTTACAAAAACACGAATTTTCTTAAGCCCATCAGAGACATAAGGTTGCAGGCAGCTAGGTGAGCTAAATTCCCATGAGTGACAAGACTTCCATGGAAAGACAGACATACAAATTGTCACACCTGTGGCAGAGTACAGGAGGAAGAGACAACTACCGTAAAAATGGATAAGAAGAAAACAATGAAAATTCTCAACTAACTTTTAAATACTGAGTGTGGCTGGCATGACAGTTTAGAATCCCTGGTGCCCCAGACACAAAAAGAGTATGCACTCACTATAAGCTCTTTTCACTGGGCGTCCACCAGTTAGTTGCACACGAGAAAGATGAGTCATGACAGGGGACCTGAAAGAGCCACCCTTGGTGGCACGGTATCTGTGCATAAAACTCTGTCTGCTCAAGATGTCTCTTAAGCTGCTGTAGCTGAGGGACAGGTACAAACAAAAAGCCATCTGTCCCTGAAGGAGTAACAGGAAACCTCCTGCCCACACAGAAAGTTTTGCACCAAGTGACAAGCATAAGCAGTCTGCAGGAAACCCTTCACCACAGGGCCCAAGCTAAGGGCACTGCTGCTGAGGATGAGCAGAGGCGGAAGCCATCTGTACCCAGGGATGAGGCAAGGACTCAGCTTTGGCACAGAATCCTGCAGTGATGCACGGACACATCTGTTCCCATTGGGAGACAGGAAGGAAACGCGCTCTGACTTGAGAGTCCCCCCTACATATAGAAGGAAGAGTTTGGATGCCCAGGGGAGGAGAATGGCACTAGCCCTGAGAAAACTGCCACCTGAAGTCCATGTGCACAGGGCTTGCCTGAGAGTCAGGCTGCTAGAAGGGTCAAGAACCTCCATTTTCCCTATCACGAAACTCTCAGTGAGTAAAAGGCAACAGCAGTCTACCACTGTAGGGAGTCGGGGTGGCAAGAGTGTGGAAAGATGTCCTTATGACATGAATGTGCAGGGGCTGCTGAGAGCTGAGAGTGGAGCAAAAACACAGAGAAACCACCCCAGCCTTACTAAGCCACATGCGAGCCATCAAGGAGCAGTAGCAGCTGGAGTTTTTAAGGCCACTGATGCACTGAAGGCAACTAAAACACAACAAAACCCAAAACAAACTCAGCTACTTATTGGACTCACTCAGCCCCTACACTAATGACCCTATAGAAGAGGCATTATAATTTTGGGGCTTAAATATTATTTACCTCAGTCTCTATTGTTCTTATACATGTGATATCTGGAATTCAAAAAAATTATGAAATAGAAAAGATTAAAAAAACCCACTAAAAACAATGTTAAGAGATAAAGTAGTCAACATAGCTAGTGCAAAGATGCCCCATGTTAGAACTATGAGGCAGGTAATATAAAATCAATTTAAACATTAAAATTATAATCTTGTACAGAGGTGTGAATAAACACTACATGATCAGAGCCAAGGTAGGCCATGAACAGGTCATTCTCTTTGTGTGACCAGGTGCAGATGCCTCTGCTTTCTATTCATGGTAGATTTCTGTATGCTTTTAAAGCAGATATTAAAGAGTGCCAGTAACCAAGACCTAGCAAACCTGAATCTAGGAATTTTTCTTAAGAAAACATCAAAACGGTAAAGGATGTGCACAAGGATGCTAACTGCAGAGTTATTTATTAGAGAGAAAAATAAGGGACAATGTTAATCAGTATTGGTTGATTTAAAATGACAGATACATATATTGGAACACTGCACACATTAAAAATTATCATGAACATATATATTTTGACATTGACCAATACGACATGCATATAACGTGAAAAAAACCTAAATATAAATTAAAATCCCCATTTATGTAAAAATTATAATATAAATATCATATATGTAATCCATGCATGTGTAATATAAATTGTGTGTAAATATGTGGTATATATACAATATATTTTATCTATGATATTTACAAAAACTAAGAGTGGGGTTAAGAGTGGGGTTTTTTTTTTTTTAGTATAGAAATTATGAGTGGTACTTATTTTTTCCTTTAGACTTTTTGAAAATATCTTAATCTTGTACAATTGGCTTATATAGTACTTTTAAAATAAGGACAAAATTGCAATGAAATGATGTGTATATTGAAAATAAAGAAAAAAAAGATAGTGGGAAAATGAGTGATCTTGTAGGCTGCAAGTACAGAAGAGAAATTAATGAATAAGGCAAAGATTTCCATAATATCTCCAGTTACACAGAGAAGCATATGGTTATTGACATAGAAAATAAAAGTTATTGTTTCGAAAACTAAAAATGTTTAATTTTCTGTGTGTAGATTACTTTTGTGGTCTGATGTATTTGTTTATTTAAAATTGAGGTATAATCGACATACATTAGTTTCAGGTGTACATCAAAATGATTCGATTGGAATAATCATAGTAAGTCTAGTTAACATCTATCACCTTACAGTTACAAAAAAATTTTTTTCTTGTGATGAAACTTTTAAGATCTACATTCTTAGCAACTTTCAAATATGCAGTACAGTATTGTTAACTACAGTCACTATGCTGTACATTACATCCTATGACATTTATTTTATAACTGGAAGTTTGTACCTTTTGATAATAGTCAGCTTTCTTAAGTTGCAAGTGACAGAGACCCAACCAAAAAGGTTAATGCACTAAGGAATATTTAGTTGTTCGTTGAATCTTAGGACGTACTGAAGAATCCAACTGCAAGAAAGGCAGGAAAAAGTTGGATCTCAGGAATAGACAGAATAAAGAACTAAAATGACTCTGGGATTCTTTTTCTGCCATTGCAGGCTGATTTTATTTTCCAGCACCTCACACTGTCTTAACATGGCCATCTGCCAGTTCTAAAGGCCTCACATCTCCAGCTTTTCTCTGTATTGCAGAGAACCTAACTCTCCTTACTCCAGACAAGTCTCGCGAAAGAACTAAGACTGATTCAATGAACTGTGTATGAGAAAGTTAGTAAGATTATATTAAATTCAACTTGAATTCTGGATTATAGTGGCCAGAAAACCAGCTTCCAGAAGGAATGATGTCCCCGAGGGACAAGTAAGCATGCTGGACAGAAAAACAGTAGGTACTTACTACTCTAAAGTATAGGATTTAGTTTAGAATTTTTAACACACTTCGTATATGTTTAATATGTTATATGACAGTACAAAAACTATGTCTAAACTCTAAACTGTAAAACCTTTTTTTAAGTAGCATCTAATGGATTCCATAAAGACTTTAGAAAACTAAAAAGAACTATCACACTATCTCTTGCATATCTGTTTAGAGGATTGTATTTCTAAAATTGCAGTAAATTACAAAACTGATAATATATAAAGCTTCTCTAAAATTGCAAAGCCTCTAAAATATTTCAGATATAGTTCCTTAGTATGTATGATAATTGCAAACAATTGGAGTCATATAAATCACAACTAGAAATAGCAAAGTGATTTGGAAAGAAAGACTCATTAAAAATATATTATTTAAAATGCTAGCCCAAGATGTAACAGCTGTGTTCATTTTGATTGAAAATGGCAGCTTGTAGGGTGGGTGTGTCTGGATGAATAGACTTGCACACATAGCATTGGCAATGTATGCACACACAGTTCAAAGAGATTATATTTGGTATTTGTATTGTGAATGTATAAATTTATTTGTGTTTGTTCTTGCTTTTTCAGTTTGCTCTAATGAGTATTTGTTACATATATAACAAAAAATTAGAAATGGTTTTTGTTTTGTTATAGATGAAGAGCTTTTGTAAAGTGTTCAGAAGTAGTATAGGTATTAATCATATATAACACCACAATTGTGCTCCTAAAATAAATGTCTATCAAATAATTTGTAGTATTCTATGGCAATATTATGAGCACTTGAGCACTATGATACATCTTTTGGTAATAGAAATAGTCACTCTCTAATTTGTATCTTTCTGAAGTGTGGATTTTTAGGTGGCAGAGGCTCTTACAGAGGGATATCTTGTATTCTACTTTTATAACAAATGAACCCCAGGAAGATTCATGGCCTGCCTGGTAAGATGCACTCAAAGCCACAGGCAATTTTAATTGTGAAAATCTTTGCCTTAAGGGAAAACTGTAAGCGATCATTAAGCACGTTTCCTGCTATATGCTTTCTAAATTGCAGGCAGGTCTGGTGGGTAGAAAACTGAAGTCAAAAGTAAAGACTACATTTCTATCTCAAGCTCGCAGCCCTTCAGCCTCACACAACAATCACATTTCTTTGACAGAGTCATCCATTCTCCTAAGAAGCATTGGATGGGAGAGCATTTTTTTTTTTAACATATTAAATTGTGAAAGGACCTGCTGTCAATTTCAGATTGCTCAGTTCACATTCAAACAGCTGATCTGCCATTGACCTTGAATTGTTGTATCAGTCGTTAAAGCTATAGGAGATACACACTCTCCAGGGATGGCACCATTTCGCTTAGTTGGAAGAGGTAACTGCCCTTGTTCAGAACTTCACTTCCTGACTGCCCTGTACTGAGTAATGATTCCCCATTATCAGTCTGGTGGGGAATACTTGATAAAAAAAAACCTGTCTCTCATCCTACAGAAATAAATCTGCACCTAATACCAGAGAATCAATAACATATCAATGTTTTCAACTATTCTTACATGGATTCCATTATGTCCTACTCCATTCAGAGTGAAGAGTTTTCAGTCACATCAATCAACTACAATAAGGCAGCCTGCAGTAGGTCACCAACCACTGCATGAACTGGGAGATACACGTCAATGTTATCAACTCCAGACACGAAGTGCAAGTGTTGTACAAGGACAGCGGCTACTGACAATAAAGAGAGAACACCTCCAAGGAAAAACAATGATATAAACTCTGAAGTGCTCTAAACTTGAAGTAGATAACAGCAATAAATAAAATCAAGTCATCTCTGATTACGTCATAATATAGTTACATATTATCTCTTTTGTGACCATTATTTAACTTCAGTTAAAAGTATAGGGTCAGTCACAGGATTTTTTTTTTTAAATATCAATATCTTAAAGAAAAACATTAAAAAGATTCAAAGAAGTAGTGCCAATCTTTACAGTTTGCAATAGCTTGGGCTAAACTCAGAGAAAGACTGAGATTTTATAAACACATTCATCCATGGGCCTTTTTCGTTTGCCTGCAAAAATTAAACAGGTGATCATGCACTGACAATTACATACATTACGACATTTTTATCATTAAGTCAACCGAGACAGTAGATTGCATGACCTTTTTTGCCAACACATTAGCAGCGAATTTCCGTATATAAGCACTGTAAAAAAAAAGGAGAACTTGTTACTTCAGTGAAAAGTTTTTTAATCCTATAAATAAATTTCCAGTTCAGTTCAAAACTTTAGAAAAAGACAGAAAAATAGTAAAATATAAACATCTAGAGATACATTTAAACCATGCTAGGAGCTGTCATAAATATAAAGAAACTGATGTCGCTAATGCAATGAACATTTCATGAAAACGAGAGGGGAGAATAGCTGCACAGGGAGTTTAGAGAAGAGCGAAGCAGAGCTGTGTTACTCTAATATCTCCTGGAAAGCACTGAGAGCCTATCGAATTTTTTTTTTTAAAAGAAATAAATTGACTAGCCCTCCAAGTAACGATGACATCACAATTTATTCTTCTTCTGCTTATTGCTTTCCATGATAGAATCTCAACCTCTTATACTAGAGCCCTCTTAAAAATGGAGTACTTTCTACGTGATTAAATGTGACACCTGGCAAACTGCAAGAAAAGCCTTCTACTCATCTTTAAACATAGAGATAAGATGTATTGTACAGGCTTATCTTACCGTAAAGCTTTCGGCCCAAAGTATAGAAAAAGCTCTTTCCCCAAAGTTTCCACGCCACTGTAAAGGTGTCCATTAAACAGTCTCAAGGAATTCTGGCTGGAGTCTTTATTATTCTGTGTAGCCTAGTAGAAAATACATACACACATGTAAACACACATAAACTCTAAACAAAATTACAATTTCATTCTTAAATGTATTTATACTACTTCCTGTCCAGGTGCATCCCAATGAGAAGAATCATCTTCAACAAGTCAAGTAATATAATTAGCAGTTCACATACATTTTGTCAAATTACTATGCAGTCATTTAAAAAGAGAGGCTCCAAAAATACAATCAAAATGAGTTTCTTCCAGGACCGTATAGCTTTGCACATGTGAAAAGAAAACACAGAAAAATGACGTGAATGTTTTAAAACCAACAACTAGGATACAGTCTTCCACTTCCAGAGTTTTGCCAAGTTTCCTGGAAGAGCTTTCAGATCACAACAGCTACAAGGGGTGGACAAACTATGAAAACGAAATATTCTGACCTGCAATGATGAACTCATAGCCAGTAAGAAATCATAAGAGGTTGAAAAGCGAGGAAAAGTGGGAGAGAACTGCAAGGGTAAGTGGTGCCCTGAAGCCAGCTCTTGGCAGAGAGGCATTTGCTGCACCTGAGGAATCAGTTTCCGTTTTCACGGTTTTGTGGCATGTAGAGAATCAGATATAAAGCCTGGGCCCCCGCTAAGCAGAGGAACCAAATTTCAGGCCTGCTCCTCTTTCCTCCCTAACATAATGTTAAGAATAAAAGAAAATGTAACCCACTACCTGTTCCCTGCATCGCCACGCAAAACCAAATGCCACATTTTTAGGATTACAATCAATGTACTGAACACTATAAAGAAGACCAAGGTCATTACAAACATCTAGTATCAGTCCCTCTGTGGCTGAAGGAGAGGAATGGGTTGGGTTTAGATACTGGTAATGCTCTTTTTCTCAAGCTAGGCAGTATGTACACAGGTGTTCTCCATATCATTTTTCATTCTTGAGATATATTTTGTAAATATCTAATTTGCACTCAAAGTATAATAAAATTTAAAATCAAAAATATAAATGTATAACTATTATATGATACAGTAAGTATATATATTTACACATTAACTCTTAATCTAAGGTAATATCTGCACATACTTCTTTTATTTTCCTCAAATGGACCAAAGGATTCTTAGAAAATCTAGGATGAAATCTTGGTGGAGATGGGGTGGTGGTCGGGTGTCAGGGAGATAATTATAAAACAGCTTTAGATATAGTTCAGGAGCAAATTCCAACTTTCCCTCTCCTTATAGTAGGATAATATTGTTCAGTGATTCTCAAACTTTTGGTTTACAGATACCTGTCATTCTAAATATTTAAGACGCTATGTCCACTCTACATGTCATCAAAAGACATAACTATAGTATTTAGTTCAAAGGGATAATAGCTATTTAAAAAAGTGATAACTGCCAGGGACTGAATTGTATCCCCTGAACCACTCATATGTTAAAGCAATAACCTTAATCTGACTGTATTTGAAATAGGGACTTTAAGAGGTAATTAAGGTTTAATTAGGTCATAAGGTAGGGTCCTGATCCAATACGATTAGTAGTATCCTTATAAGAAGAGACACCAAAGAACTTACTCTCTCCCTCCCGTATGCTCAGAGGAAAGGCCATGTGAGAAGAAAATGGACTTTTGCAAGCCAAAAAGAGAACTTTCCCAGAAACCAAATGGCCAGAACCTTGATCTTGGACTTCTAGCCTACAGAACTATGAGAAAATTCATTTCTGTGTTTAAGTGATCAAGTCTATGGTATTTTGTTATGGCAGCCCGAGTAGAGTAAGACAAGAACAGATACTATTCTTTCACTAAATTCATTCACAGTTGAAATGGCTACAGTCAATGCCAGAATTTCCCTGGGGATCTGGCTTTATGTCCCTCCTTTGCATAATAAGAACTGGGAAATCCATCACAGGCTCTGAGTGACCAATAAACAAATAAACAGGAGTGATTTTAAGTGTCAGTCTTCCGTTCTACACACACCACAAAAAGAACCTGTGGGAGACCCTGGCATCAGGAACTATAGATTCATGTCGCCATGTTCTCAGAACAATCGTCTCCGGTTTCTCTTCTCTTCCTTGGATGAACTTGAGGGCTTATCAATGATTATCAAGCACTGGCATGGCAGGCTTGAGTATTCAGTGCGAAGAAAATATTTCATATTTGCCTTGTTTTTATAAATGAATCTGTTAGAGCACATGTTCCCAAGCCCCAGGCCAAGGACCTAACAAGTCTGCGGCCTGTTAGGAACCAGATCGCACAACAGGAGGTGAGTGGTGGGCCAGTGAGCAAAGCTTCACCTGTATCTCCAGCTGCTCCCCCTCACTAGCATCACCGCCTCAGCTCCACCTCAGATCATCAGGCATTAGATTCTCATAGGAGCACAAGTGCCTGGTGATGAAAAGTTTGGGGACTGCTGTGTTAGAGCCTTGAATTGAGAAGCAAAAAAGAGTCTAGATGTTTTATAGCCTAACAAGACTTTACTCCACCACTTACATACACTGCAAACCAGGTGTAAATTAAGATACTAGGTTTCAATGTAGGTTTCCATAACAACCAACTAGGAGGCAAAGCATTCTTATAAACGTCCCTGGATATTTTTAAGATGATGATATACAGATCAGATATAGATGTTATGAATAAACTTTGCCTCAACATAGGTTAGGTTTTATGTTTTTAGGATCTCAAATTTAAGGCTTTGGGAAATTTAAAACCTTCATTTCTGAATTAGTGGTTCAGAGTCTTGTTTCCCCACCACGCCAACGTCAACAATTTCTTATCCTCTCCCAATATTCTTTATGAGCAACTGGTTTTAACCATGCCCTCTGAGTCCTCTGGCTTTGTGAGGGTTCTCAGCAGAGACTGGGTGAGGAATCCGATCCCATTTCATACAGACTTTCCCAGCCACCATCATGGCTTTACCTCCTTCTTGAATGGGAGTATATTTGCTGCTATTCTGGAGCTCTAATCTCCCTTAAATCTTTAAATCTCCCAAGTTAAATCTAAAACTCACTTCTACCAAAGATGTTGAAAAAGGCCAGCATGTACACTCTGTCAGGCTTCTCAAACCCCTCCACACACAACCCCCCAACACTCAACCCCGACCTTCTGACACCGGGAACATTCCCCTTCTGGGAAATAAAGAGCCCTCACAGCCTGTGCTGGGTTTATTGCCTTGCGAGGGGATATCTTTCCCAGTTCCAGGCTTGATGCACACTCCTATGTTCTGTTTAAATGCCTGCATGGCAATAGCCCTCGGGCACGTCCCCTGCTTTCTGTACTTCAGACTGCAGTGGGAGGGCCAGGGTCCTTCTACTGCAGCACAAAGTGGGGTGCATGCAGCCACGCTGCCCATGGCCTCTGTGCATCAGACCCACTGGCCACGGGGAACTGATGCATTGTGAGGACCCGGATCCAGTGCGCTCTCTCTCCTCTTGCTGCAAGTAAACGCTGTGCCCTTGAACCTGGTGTGCATGTTGTCTTTCCTCAGCAACCTGGAACTGGGCACTGGCTTTTTCCAGTAGTTCTTACTTGCCTTTTAACCTCGGCCGCACTCACGTTACATTCTATTTTCTTTGGCACAGCCCGACCACCAGTGAACAGTGGACCGTAATATGTGACTGGCCAATTGGAAACGTCTCTGTCATTTGGCCACATCACTGTTTCTCAGTGAACTGCCCTAAATGCTCCATCTTGCTACCTCCCAAAATGGGAAACCACATGACTAAGTTGCTCTCCTTCAAGACTTCTCTGTCCCTGGCCCAGACCTCTCTTCCTCTACTTAATTCTGACTTTACTGTGTCTTATAAGAGCTCCTGGCAAAAAGACAAAGGAGGTAACCTTGAATTAGACAGTGCTGTCACAACATCTAACAAAACAGTAAATGAGTCCTAATTGTCTTATGTGAAGTCTGCTCATATTGCTAAATTAACAGCTTTAACAAGAACTTATACTATTTAGTTTAAAACTCACAATTAACACCTATCATTGTTCATGTCATTCACTTGGCTGTGTCTACAGTTTTGACATTCTCTGACAACAAAGGTGCTATTTGCCATCTGGAAAGACACCCCTGCTCATTAAAAATGTACCATTCATGGTTGTGTGATTGGATCCACTTGTTTTAGAAAAGTTTATTGACCTTCCACTGTCAATAAAGTGGAATATATCTGGGGATATATCCCCGGGAAAAAAAAAAAACAATGAAAACCCCCCTGCCTTCATGGAGTTTACATTCCACTGTGTGTGTTGGGGTTGGGGGAGAGCAAGCATTAAACGGCATAACAGTGTATGAGATCATTCTGAAAAGAAACTGAGGTGAGAGAGATCAAGATTAGGGGAGGGTATAGCAGGCTGCAATTTTAAATGGGACAGTCATAATCTCACTGGAAAAATGATATTTGAGCAAGTCTAAAAAGTTGTGAGCGAACCACATCTAGGCAACAGGAAGGGTGATGCACATGCCGTCTGGTGGAGTGTCCTGTGTACCGAGGAATGGCAAGCAGGCCTGCAGCTAGAGCTCAGAGCACAGAGACGGCAAACAGACGAAATTCAATACAGTAAGAATCAGACCATGTGGCCCATAACATCCACTCCAAGGACTGGCTTTCCTCCGACAGAAATGAGGTGGAGGAAAAATATGATCTAAATTACTTTTTAAAATGCTCTCTCTGGCTGCTAGGTAGAATTGTGGCTACGGGGATCGAGAATGGAAGCGAAAGACCTCAGAAGATTATGCAACAATCCAGAAATGGAAGAGATCTGGGCGACCACAGCTGAAATATCCTCTATAACCAATGCTGAGAGGTAGGTTAAAAAAAATTATATCCAGGATTACTCCCTCTAGGCACGAAAATTATCTATATGCTCTCCAAATTATTGTCAACTATCAGAGGTTTCAGGAAGTCAAGTAGATCTAACTAGAGGAAATTTGGCTACTTAGTAAGAGAAAACTTCAAAGGCTGATCCTCCAAAATTTTATGCTAACTGGATGGCTTATTAACAAGACAAAGAGCAATACATGCCCTTGTAAACAAATTCTGTTGTGCATTGCAGGATGAATCCAAAAATACAAAGGCCGATACACTTAAAATGCATGAGACCATTAAATCTCATCTCATAGCTGTCAGTGAAAAGTGAAACTTGTCCTGGCTGACAGCCTCAAAGGGAAATGGAAACCAAACCCTTCAAGGTGTAATATATATATATATATATATATGTCTTACTTATTTAACTGGTATTTTACTTTATTCTCCATAATTAAAAATAACATACAACATCAAAAAAAGAAATGTTAAAACAGCTAAAGTAAAGGCTCTACGAATATTGAAAAAAAGATGTGTAGGGACTGATGAAGGTGACCGTTACAGCATAGATGTCGGCAGAAGGGCAAGTGGAGGAATGGTAACAGGTAGAGAAACACTCGTTGGGAACCCACAGACTTGACACTATTAATGACTTCAGTGCAGCAGAAACTGGTCTGGCTACAGATGCTGTATGACCTTGGCTTGAATATGTTTCAGAATAAGTGTTTTAATACTCTATGAGGTGTGTTTGGAAATTAAAATGAAATGTTAGTGTAACCTCTCCCTTGCTCACATACAGTTTGTAATTCTCATGGTACCAGAATTCCCTCACCTGAGAAGCAGAATGATCTTGAGGTTTTCTACCTAGCACAGGGTTTGCCACAACCACTATCATAGAACTTACCATAATGAGTGACGCTTCTTTTTTTGTGACTTGTTTCTCACTTATTTGTCTATAAGCTTCTTGGGAACAGTAACTATGGTGTTTAACTAAAAGCCCTGCCTGAGAGCCTCAAACAATGCCTGGAAGTCAGCCAACATTTGGGGGATTAATCAGATATTTCCTTCTTTACTTCCTAAAACTGAACGTGGCTTTAAAATACAGGCTCACGGTCTCCCCATCCACCATTTCCATCTTGCTTTACCTTTCCCAAATTTCTTGGCAAAACCTTCTACTCCATCATCTGTTTCATTGGCTTTGAAAATTATTAACACCCTAGTCTCTAATTTTCTAATTATCTGCAATGGAGCGAGGTTTAAATATAAGAGGGCAGAATTCTCATGACCACCAAAACCGAGATGGAAGAAATGCTGTATTTACCAGAATGTCCCATAAAGTAAAAAAAACTTTATGAGAAGGTTTAGGAAGGTATTTAGGAAAAGACTGATATATTTTCAGGAATCAGTCCTAGCATGCCATAGTTTTAATTAGAGATGTTTACTTAGCATTTAATGTTTGCTTTAAAAACATCTATTCCAGTACTTCACTTTGGTTTTGAGGAAAATGACACATAAAGATCTTTTTCAGTTGTATGTCATACAGGCACTTGACCCAAGTCACCTGATTCCCAGTGCACTATTAATTTCCAAAATAAAATGCTCTGAATAGTATATCTGAAATAAAACAGAATTTTCAACTTATGACTGACCATCTCAAGCACCTGCATATATTTTTAACTGATTTTTTAAAAAAACTTCCATTTTAGGGGAAAATTCTGGTATATCAGTGATGACTTGCTGCACTTATTTTGAGAGCTATCGTATACAAATTGATATGTGTGATGAAGTGGGCAAGGCTTTGAAATAAACCTGAGATTTACGAGATAGTCACTAGTCCTACTGTAGAATCATTTCTCTGCATATAAGCTTCAGCTGCCCAGACAAATTCAAAATTTCCACAAGCCTATTGTCTTTGCTATAACTATACACAATTGCCCAATAAATACTTGACTTTCTCATGTTGACCCTTATAATCCTGTTACTATATTATTTGAACATTTCATCCTTTTTTACCTCCTGAAATAGAGACGAAAATCTCCTTTGCCACAATTTTAAGTATGATTGAGAAGGGTTCACCTTCCCATTTTCAAGTGGCTTAATAATATGAAATCGTCAAAACAACATGGATCTTCAGAGACAGCACATGACTTACTGTGCTGACAACCGTTTATCCTGCCTATCAAATGGTGAAAAGAAAGATAAACTCTTCAGAACAGAATAAGACTTTTTCATAGATAAATTTTTCAACTCTAGTTATGTATCTTCCCACGAAGGAAAAAAAAAAAATCCACCAAGTTTACTTTTCATAGTCTCTTCTCTTTTTTTGTTTCTTCCGTACTTTTTTATTTCCTAATACAATACTTTTCTTAATCAGAGGTCACTTATCTACCAATTTAAACCATCAAAGAACCTAATTTTAAAATGCACCAAAATAGAGGTCTTTAGGTCCATTCATCAAAATATAGTCTACAATTTTGTAAGAGCAGAACCTTCAAGCACTTACCCAGAGGCTAAATGCCTTGTACATAATTTGAGGGCACAAATGATTACAAACCCCTTTTGAGGAAATAGGGCATTTCTTGGACTAATGGGTCTGGTGAGAAAGCCCTAATCTGGGATAAAAAGGAACAATTACCAGGACATGTCCTTTGCTAGGCACTAAACTAAGTTTTAGATGTTCTCTAATATAATCCTGAGCAAATAAACAAAGATTTGAGTCTAAGCACCTCTAGGTAAGGAATTAACAAAGAAATTGGAATTCAAATTCAAGATGAACAGATAGCCATGGAAAAATCACCTCCCTTAGCTTCCTCGTCTGCAAGTCTTAACCTGTTGTCGGTTATCCCTTGTTCCATGATTCCATATAATGCTAAATGCTGGTAATAATGATCCTGAGCCATTAAGGGAAAATCATTATCAGCATCCATTTATTTACTAAGGTAAGGAAGTATGTGGTGCATGTTCTATAAAATTTGAAAACACCTTTGTATTTAAAGGAATAAGCTTTATTTAGCTAGAAAATGAATCTCTTTGGATTAGCTCATTCCTTCATATAATGGCAAGAACAGGAGCTATGATTTTTTTTTTTTCCACTAAAAAGGGGAAGGAAGGAGGAAAACCTTTATTATGTGGCTTCCTTATTTCTTTATGGTAGGAATTTCCATGTAACATACATAACAAAATGCACATATTCATAACGACAGATTCTGAACTGAATTTATTTTTAAATCCTTAAGCATTTGCACTATTCAAAACTTTGCCTTTCTCCACTCATTCAAATGTTTATTAAATGCTCCCCCCTATCATGACACTGTGAAGGACATGTAAAGATGAATAAGAGTAGCTAGCATATTAAACATATGTATACATTTTTAAGGAGTGATGGAATAGCCAGATGATCATGTTTCGAAGAAATGAATGCTTATAAATAAATTCTGTTTTACATCCTGTTTTGTGAAATGAGATTGAAAACATATGCAGATTACACACCGATTTCACTAAAATATTGTATCCACCCAATAATTAAAATGGGAGGATTGACTCTTCACAGCTTATTAACCAGACATGTTCATTTATATTCCAGTATTGTTTCTTACCATAAGGTTCCAGAAGCTCCAGCAGAGTTTTATGCAATGTGCTTACACATTTGCATCATTTTATGCTGACAAGACAGTGGATCAAAACTCAGAGAAATAATTTAGTGCATACATGACTAGCAGAAGCTGCGGTCTTCTACGGCTAGGTTTCCTTCTTCAAAATGAGGATCAGTTGTCACAAGGAAGCATGCATTAAAGTGTGTGCTCTGTGAACTTCACACTGGAGCAAAGAACACAGAGCAAAGAGGCTGAGGAACTCATTCATTATGGCAGTAGTTACTTAGATGGGCTTTTTTTGGTTGGTTTTTCGGTACAATTATTATCTAAAGTTTAAATCATATATTTTAAATGCTCAATTAATATTCATGTTTACTGCAGTGTAAAGAATATAGTATGCAGTTATTAACTTATTTTTAAATGCTGCCTTGTGAAAACCAGTGATTTCAAGGCAGTAGCAGAAACTTTTAAATAGCTTCAACTCTGGTATAAATGCCTAGGAAACATGGGATCGTCTGTTACAGTAATGATCATGCTAGAGGTTTGGGACTACCTACCATGTTTTGATGAAATTTGCTATGAATCCAACAACCCAACAACCCTCTAAAATGCAACGGACCCTTTATGTTTACAAAGGTAATTATTTCTTTAGACCAAAGGCCCAGAAAGTGAAGCCATGTCAAATTATTTAGAACAAAGAGATTTTTAGTTCCACATTGATTTTCAAATCTAGTTCCTATATAACTGGTATGGAATAAGTCTAAGGTTCTAATAGACTTATTCTAATGTTTAATACCTCTTTACATCAAGGTATTAAGCATAATAGTTTTAAGTGCAGAGCTTTTCATTTAACGGGTATGGCTTATTTAGTATTGCTTCCAAGTGATGTTAATAATTGCTCAACCATTAATGAAGCATTTGTATGACATTATCAAACTGCACATTTCTGTGAATTCTTAACATGGGAATGGAAGCCATTAGAAGAGAATTATCAGAATAGGTAAACTGAGCAAAACTAAAAATGGTGGTAGACACAGCCAAAAACTGAAGTTAAAAAAAACTCGAGTTAATAAATCATCACTACTATGTACTGAACAATGTGGTGTTTCTGTCATTGAATTAGCTACTTTCCTACTGAATATTTTATAACTGAGAGGAGCCATGGTTGAGAGTGTAGGCTTGGGAGTGTGAAAGGAAGATCAAACCCTAATCGATCTCTTACTAGTCATGTGATCTTGGGCAACTTATTTAAACTCATTCAGAGCCTCACATTTCTCATCTGTAGAATCAGATTAATCTTTTATTCTTTCTCACTAACCAGATAAAAATGTGAAAGTTCTTCAAAGGCACTTTATGCCTTGCCACTAGAGATAATTACAACAAATTTATTTTGGCCTAAATACTAATGAGATGACATCTATTTAATATATTAAATTGGATTCTCATAGCAGGAACTTTATCTTATTTATCTTTGTATCCCCAGGAACTAGCACAAAACCTAACACGAACAATATTATTGAATAATGTAATTTTGATATCCATAAATATATTCGTGTCATATCCATTGCCATGCCCTACTGTCTCTATGTCCTAAGAAGCGATTCCGTTCCCTTCTCATCTCCACCACTGAACTCTTGTCCAGACACACCTGTAGTCCTCTCCTGAGGGAGCAGTATCTGTTCTGGCTTTCCTTCACTCTTTAATTTTTATTCTTTTCAAGATAGAGTGAACTCTTCAAAGTGTAAATGGATCTTACCACATTTCAAAGACTTCCACCACTCCTAAGAAAAATATAAAGCCCTAACCAGGCTAAAAGATCTCTCCAATCTACCAATCCCAATTCTGTCTTATTTCAAATTACCTCTTCCATCTCATTCTCCCTTTTCCAGCCACACTGATTTTCTTTTAATCCCTCATATATTTGAAGTTCTCTTCCTTTGCTCTCATTCTGCCTAAAGTGTCCTTCTACCAGCCAACCTCAGGTACAGGTGCCGCATATCCCCTCCCAGCCCTTCATACCTCAAAGCTTTCCTTGACCTTCCTGTAACTCATTACAGAACCATGTTTCTCTCCTTTAGAGAACTTATCAATTTACATGTCTTTATGTTGTTATTTAATGAATATTTAATGTATCTTCCTACCTAAAGTATAGGCTCCATAAGACCTGTTTGTTTTTGTTCCCCTGGTGCCTTAAGTATTCAAAATTTTGTTGAACGACTTTTACAAACATTAATATTCTTAAGAGGCCATCCAAGATCCATCTCTGTGATATCCTGAAGAGATTTTGAGAAGCACTATAATAAGAGAATAGGTGCAGAATACCTACTGACATATAAGTCAAAATAAACAAACACAAGGGCAACTGGAAGGAGATGCAAACTTAGTATTTATCCAAGTTTGAAAAATGTATTTTCTCAGACTTGGAACCTCATTTCTTTCAAGTTGTAAGCATATGTTAATTTTATAGCAGGCAACTTTTTCTTGCAGAACCAAAGGCTATGAGGAAGCTTTGCAGGAGAAATCGTAGTACAGCATAATATTGCATGCATCCATGAAATACAATCATCCATATTTCTAAGGGGCTTTTAAAGCATGATGGCTTAATCAGAATATTTTTAGTACAAGTTATAAACTCTTACCAAATGAATATCACACCATCTGCAATGAATGCCTGAATGGCAAGAAGCTGTGCTGCAATTTACTTTAAAAAGAAATAAATTCACTTAGGAGAATCAGAATTGGGTTTCACTTATCAATGGCAGCATATTTGGCAAGTGAGAAGCTAGAATTTCACGCTAAACGCTTACTGTCTTAAAACTGTGAAGAAAAAAAAAAAGTCAGAGGTTGCAGAGACCTGATAATATTAACAGCAGAAAATGCAGCTATAGACCTCAGGAAACCATGTTTTGCTGGGTTGTAAAGAAGTTAGGCAAGGTGACATGAAATAAAATACCTTCGATCAATTCCTGCCTGGGCATCTGTTTGGCAGCCTTGGCCCTCAGTAGTTCTCTACTACGCAGGCGTGCTCTCTCTCCCGTAAACTCAAGATAAACTTTTTCGGGGAAAAAAGAGCCCCAGGGAGCCTGGACCAGAGCAAAGAGATGACAGTTTGGACCCTGGAAACCTGATGGGGACTTTATTCCATTTTCTCCTGCTGACCCCATAGCAAGTTATAGGAGCGGCTCACCTGGGAAGAGACAGCAGCCACAGAGGCTGCGTGAGGAAAGCCCCGCACTCCAAGGCTCTGCAGAGCGCTTCCCCGCACGTCAATCACCGCCTGGCCCGGGAGGACCCGCGCCCGAATTTTCTCTCCATTTAGAGTACAACCTGGTCCTTCCACCATCTCTCGAGGCGGAACTGCGGCCCACTAGTTTCAGGGCCCCTAGGAGAAACCTGATGGGTAACCTCTACGTGGGCACTGGACTCTGCAGAGAGGAAGTTCAAATCTCCCGCGCGGCCAGCCCCGCCCAGGCCCCGCCCAGGCCCCGCCCCTCCAGCCCCTGGCCTGTGAGGGTTCGGCCCCTGCAGCGCAGGCGCAATACCTCATCCTTCGGGCTCCGGGTGTGGGGTAATAATGATTGAAACGCTAGAGACGGGTGGGTAGATCCCATCCAACCCTCTAAACTTTAAGTGCAGAAGCAGTTGGGGCTTGAGGTACTCCAACTTTATTTTCTTTGCTCTGAGGTTTTGTCCTTGTTTTGGAACTACTCAATACATGCACATTTTGTAAACTTGTCCTCTTATTCTGTCTTCAATTCCAAGATTGTCGTCACAATCTGGCAGGCCTCTGGTTTTTGCATGCCCTATTTGGACGTGGGTGGGAGGAGAGCGACTCACAGGAAGATTTTAGAACAAGATTTAATTTTTTCTCTTATAGGTTTAGCATGTCTTAGAAAATGTGACTTTATATGCCAAATATATTTTAGTGTCTGTATTAAAAACCCCTTCATTTTTTAGATAATTATGTGAGCCCTACCCAGATTCATGCAACCATTCTGATAGGGGATAGCCCGAGGTGAAGGATATTTGAAATTGCTTTGTAAAAGGCAGAGGTCTATATAATTGGAGGGAAACCATAGCTTTTCACATTTTCACAAAAATACATATATATAAATAAATGAAGCCAGTAATATTAAGTTTTGTAAATAATAGCAAATCTATTCCTTTTTTAAAATTAAGATATGGCACATTAAAATAGAATGCCAATTTATAACTGATTTAATAAGTATATCACAGTGCTGTAGTTAAACCAGAAGAGTACACCAAAGAATTGAATTAGAATATACTAAAGACTTGAATTCAAAATTTGAAAAGTATTAAATCTTTCACTTTTGGTGAGAAATTTGTGGTTAAAAGTTAGTTGGATTAGGTTCAGGATTCTTCGTACTTGTTTAATTGTTATTTACTCTTCTACACCAAGTTATTAAATATTCAATGAAGAGAGAATCCTGGTCCTTACAACACAAATTCAGTCATAATCTCCGCCCTTTGATGTAAGAAAGCTTGCCACATCTTATTCAATTATACCTTCTTAATTATTTTTTGCTACCTGATGAATTGTCTGATTTGTTATTTCAAAGATTCTGCAGGTCAGGAACTTGGCAGTGGTCTGACTGGGTGGTTCTGGGTCAGCATTTCTCAAGCAGTTGCAGTTGAAATGTTGGTCAGGGTGCAGTCACCTAAAGGCTTGATTGTAGCTGGAAGATCTAGTTCTGAGATGAGTTGTATAGCTGTTGATAGGAGGCCTTGGTTTCTCATCTGTGAGTCTCTCCATAGGGCTGCTTAACTGTCATCAGGACATTGCTGCTGACTTTCCTGAGAGTGTGTGATCCAAGAGAGAAGGCAGGAGAAAGTTCTAATGCCCTTTATTGCCTTGTCTCTGAAGGGACACACCCTCCCCTCACTACTTCCATTCATTAGGATTCAGTCATTCAGTATAGCCCATAATGGGTTAGGGGTAGGGAATTAAGCTTTGT
Source organism: Rousettus aegyptiacus (assembly GCF_014176215.1). NCBI lineage: Eukaryota > Metazoa > Chordata > Mammalia > Chiroptera > Pteropodidae > Rousettus > Rousettus aegyptiacus. The sequence goes on from NW_023416286.1 coordinate 33,234,146, forward strand.
CCCTTAAAGGAAGGAGTATCCAATAATTTGTGAACATATTTTAAAGCCACAATATTAATTAATTTGATTGATTCATCATGGACTTCCCATTTCTCTTTAGGTGTTGTGTACTGGTATAAATTTGGATCAAATGTAATCTTTAAGTAGGTTCACCATTCCCTAGAGAGCTAAGTAAGAGTTGAAAAGTAACACTAAAGACATTAAGAGACTTCACTGATGTGCCCACCAGGCCAAGCCAGAATTTGTTTTTATGAGACTAGCTTCTTGGTCTTTTGATACTTGTCTTTGTTATCCTTCATTACATCCAATTAAGAGCAAAATCACATGCATCGTGCCTCTGCCCTATCTATAAAAAAAGTTGCCTTTCCATTGCAAGCAAACCTACCTTGGTGTGGACTCTTGGTACTTTTCACCTAGGCTTATACCAAGAAACAAAAATTGTCACCTTTTTTAAACCTCCTCTTCATATTTTACTGGAATTCTCCCAACTTTTCAGTCTTAATTGAATACATATCCTCTAAGAAACCTTCCAGATACAATCAGAATTAATCGCTTATTTTCTGGAGTTGGTTCTTCCATAGATTTTACCAAACCTTTCTTGTGTTAGAGTTAATTGGTACATACTGGGTTCCTACTAGACTAGACTTGTTCCTTGAAGACAGAAAAGTGAGTGACCTGTTTATACTTCCCATAGTAGCCAGGAGACTCCTTGCACATAATAGATAGTCAACAAATATTTATTGAATTGTGATCATTAAATTAAGATTTAAAAATTGGACCTATCTGTCCCTTTTCTCATATCTTTAATGTCATTCTTATGTATTGAAATTTTATGTTTTCAGAAGTCCCTTCTAAAATAAACGTAGGCAAAAATAAGTAATACATTATGTTACCCTGTGACATGCTTTCTTTATCAGATCAACAAGCCAGTAATTTCGATGTATTCCTGAGGACATTAGACCAACCATATGTGCAGTCATTTGTGTACATTAATTTGTATTTATCTTCACAATAACCCTGTATAGTCAGAATAGATAATATCATTAGTATTTTATAGATTAAGAAATTGAGTTTCAGACTAGTTATTATTTTCCACGATTACATGTAGAGATCAACAAAGACAAAGAAATGTAACCCAAACTTTCTCTCTTTTAGACCAGTATTCTTTTCACTAACATGTGACTGTAGATGAAATAAAAATGCCTAAAACATCGGAAAAGATAGCTTTCCTAAGGACCTAAAGTAGCCACATAACACTAGTGGAAAAAATGTTGGAAGTGGTAAGAAATTGCCAAAAAGATATGGGGTGGGAGTTAAAAATGAACATAAATTTTCCTTCCAAAGATTTTATTTTTATTAATAAAAACATCGTTAATTCTTGCTCTATGGTACAAAGGAACATAGTGGAGCCTTTGCATACAAAATTATAATGTAGTTTGAGATACTGACCTTAAAAAATGTAATGAAAGGAAAAGAGATTTCATGCTGGGCACAGAAAAGGATATAGATACTATAGGACTCTGTTGAAGTAACACATCACTCAAAAGCAATATAGAGTGGGACATGCTCAGAGAAGACACAGGATCTGAGCTGATTCTTTAAGAAGTTAGGGCCATAGACACGTAGAAAGATCAATTAAGGTAATTCTAAGCAGGAGGAATACAGGAAAATATGTGATGTGTTTTGAGGAGTGGTCATTAAAGCGGATGTGTCAGGAAAGTAGTGGTGGATAATATTGGGAAGATACCTAGGATAACCAAGGATAAGGAAGAGTAGATTTCATTTTCCTGGGGAAATAGACAGCCAATGAAACTTTTGAGCAAGTGTTCCCGAAGTTCCCAAGTTCTCAAATCCAGACTACTTATTTACTAAAACTTGAAACCCAGAACTTCATTCAAACTATGGTGAGAAACCCCTTCTGCAGTTTAGATCCCTTGTGTGCTCACTCTTTAGTAAGAAATAGGTGGATTCCCCCTTGCTCATATAAGGTAGTTAGAGCTTCTTACGCAATGCTGAGCTCAGAACACTGAAGATTCCATAGTTTGAAATTTCTCTGTTTTCACAAATAATAATCCCAGATACTTACTTAGTGCTTCTGTGTGCCAGGCAGTGTTCAAAGCGATTTTGCAAATACAAACTCTTTTAATCTTTACAATAATCCTCTGATGTTAGTACTATTCTTATTTTCATTTTACAAAGGAACTAGGACACAGAGAGGTTAGGTAATTTGCTCAAGGTCACAGAGTTGGGATTCAATCAGGCATGCTATGATTTTAGCCAAATCTTTTCAGCAACATCAATTATATTATACTGGCCCTCAACCAAATATTTTTAGCAACAACTTAAGAAATGGTGATTTAGAGAGAAAGCAACCTTTCAGTCAGCCTTATATGGAATTAAAGAATCTAACAACTTTTAGCATATTGAGTTTTGACATATTTTGGATAGTGAAACTTTGTTTTTATTCCTCTCTTTACAAGGTCTGTAGGCAGATTTTTAGCTGGAATAACAAAAATGTAGCATGGGGGAAATTTCTTTAATTTCTGTGTTTCACATAAATTACCTGAATATATTTAACAAGTAGAGAGAGAACATCCATCCTCTCTCAACGTCCTCTTAATTTGAGCTCTGAGTAGAGGAAACTGTCATTAGTGAACGTTACATGCAGGTGTTTTCTATGGTATTTACTAAAGAGTCTCCAGTTTCTACCCATTAAGAGAAACTTTTTAACATTAGACCACCAGAAGAATAATAAAATGCACAGCAACAGAAACCATTTTGACACTGTTGTCATTTGACACATATAGAATTCGTTCCATTGTGAAGGCTGAAAGTACTGGCTCACAGTTTTCTGCCTGCAAAGTCAACATCTTAAATCGCAACGTCGACAGTAGCCTCCTAGGTGAGACACAACTGCTCTGATGTTCTTAGCCTTTTCAGAGTGAGTGCTGTAAAATCTAGGATCTTGCTTTAATTCTAGCAATGTTTTTACCAAATCCTGGTGGAAGGAAGTTTTCTGATTTACTTTTAATTTCAGCATATTAAGTAAGCAAAGATAGTTTCTGAGCGTAAACTTAATTTTGGGGAAAATAATGACTAAATAGTTATCAAGCACTCACAAAAGATCCAAAAGAATCTCTTTGTGAGGGGTTCTCTCCATGAGAAAGGATGGGAGAATTAATTTATTTTCTATGTTGAAAAAGAAAAGCAAGTTATTTTTTTGTTCATATCTTGAAACAATGTTTTTCATCAGTCTCTTTCATGTTGAGTCATGAAATCCACCATTTACTCATTTATTCAGAAACCTGAATTAACAACTGATACATTACAGGAAGAGAGCTAAATCCATGGATACAGATAAAGAGATAAAATAGCTAACAGACTAGTGCGGGGGGAGGGGGAGGAAAGGGAGAATAAATACCAGCACTCTGTCAGAGGTAACAGCATGCTCTGAGCAGACCCAAGGAGGAGACCCTAGTTCCCAGACATCATAACTAAATTTTGAGGAATAATCAGTAAAAGTTCATCACATGAAGAATAGAAGGGAATTTTCTGGCAGATGGGGGAAAAAGTTTTACAAAGTGAGGAAGTGTGAGAGAACTGCATATTCTGGAGAACTGAAAAAATATCTGGAGGACAAGAGATTAGAAAGTGAGGGCCGATGGGGCCAAGAGAAGTAGGTAAAGCCAGGTTATGAAAAATCTAAGATGATATGTTAAGAAATATAGATATTATGTTGAAAGTAATGGGGTAATAAATAAAGAATTGCGTGTAGGAGAGTGACATGATTGGATTTGCTTTATTCAATGGTCATCAGAACAGTGTGAAGTGGTTCTCAGCCACTGCGATTTTGCCCTTCTGGTGACATTTCGTCACGACTAGGTGAAAGGGGGTGCTACTGGCATCTAATGGGTGGACAGGTCAGGAATGCTACTAAATATCTTGCCATGCAAGGGACACGCCACCACAGCAAATTGTTCAGATAAAAGTGTCAATAGGATAAAGTTGAGAAATCCGGCTGAATACCAGCCCCCCAAAATATCTTTGCACTCTAGTCCCTGGAATTCGTGAATATGTTACCTTGAACATCAAAAGGGACACCGCAGGTGTGATGATATTGTAACAGTGTAAAAAAATGCATTTCAATAACATCTTCCTTGTTCACATCTCCCCTCTTTACTCTGGCCATTACTACTTTGGAAAATACGTTGTTATGGTTATTGGTATCAATTCCTCAGTGAGTCAGCCCCAAGGACAGGGCAGAGAGTGATATCTCCAAGTGCCAGCTGCCTAGGAGTAAATAGCTCCAAGGCTCCCAAGAAGAAAACTAAAACAATATTGCCACTGGAGTACAGATAACATAGCTTTCCACCAGAAACTGTATTTCTTTGTGTTAGACACTAACAGCTAACTTTGGCTTTTGTAATCTGCTTGCTTGCTAGATCAAGGCCAACCAGAACATAGTTTTGGCTTTATAAGCTGCCTCCTCCGGAGGCTTGGGGCTGACTCTCTAGTGGGAAGGGTCAGTCGCCGGCCGGCTAATAAAGGCTCGTAATTAATCTCAATTGGCTCCATGGGTCTTAGATTTGAACGCGCCACAACAATATTAAGGATTAGTAGATAAGTATATTATCCTGGATTATCTCAGGGGGCCCAATGTAATTGTAAGGGTCCTGATATGAGAGAAGCAGGAGGGCCAGAGACAGAAAAGGCAATATGACGACAGAAGCAGGGTCAATGAAGGAAACGTGATGAAGGTACACTGATGCCTTTGAGACGGAAGAAGGAGCCACAAGCCAAAGACTGTAGGCGGCCTCCAGAAGCTGCAAGAGTCAAGGAAACAGATTCTCCCCTTAGAGTTCTAGGAGCCAGCCCTTGTCACACCTTGACTTTAGTCCGTAAGCCTGGTTTGGGACTTTGACCTTCTGAACAGTTAAAGAAGAAATCTGTGTTTTAAGCCACTAAATTTGTGGTGTTTTGTTACAGCAGCAGTAGAAAATGAACATATCTGTTTTGGAGGATGGGGTACATGGGAAGCAAATCTCGAGGTAAAATAAACATTAAGGAAGTGTTAAGGTTTTCAGGCATTTATCTGAGCACTGGAGATTATAATAGAGATCAAGACAGAAAAAAAAAATCCTGTTCTCTTGAAATTTATAATCTAATGATCTGTATGAGTTCTTGTTATATTCCAAAAATAATCCCTTGTGTAATGCTGATTTCCTTTCCCAGTCCATCATACATTAGGTGACCTTTTTATATCTTGAATAGAAAGTTTTACCTTTGATTTATTCAAATTTATCAATATTTTACATTGTGATTTGTATTCCTCCCCCAAAAATCCAAGATCACCTCAATGTCATAAAAATATCTCCATACTTTTTTCCCTATTAATTTTATTTATTTATTATTAACTTCATTAGTTTGGGTTGAGATTTTGAGTGGCATATCTCCTATATATATTTAGATATTTTTTACTGTGTAATGTGCTGGTTCCAATGTGAAATATGTACACCAAACTAGAAAAGAGAAGAAAATATTAGTACTTCTATATATGCTTATTTTTTACTTTATTTTAACATTTTTATTTTTAAGCAGATAGTAATGTATTAACACATTAGTTCTATAATAATAGTAATAGCTAATTTTTATGAGACACCAACTCTGTGCTAGGTACTATTCAAGTACTTTCCAAGTTTTAATTGACTTAAACCTCACAATATCCTAAGTGGTATCATCATCATCATCATCATCACCATCAGTCTCATTTTACAAACAAGAAAAATGAGGCAGAGAGTGATTATGTAACTTGCCTACGTTTATGCAGGTATTAAGTGACTGTACAAAGATTGAGATCCCATGCAGTCTTTTACTGTCATATGCAACAGACATAATTGCAGTTTATAAATAAATATTGGGATCATACTAGACTCATAAAATGAGTTGGCCTGCTTTTTAATGATAAAGATTCTATGTGTTTTAAAGTTTTTTATTTATCAACTTTTAGAGGAACCAATATTTTGAGACTAGTAGTGTAGACAAATGCTATTAATCTTTAAAGTTTATCTTGTATCTGGTAATTTCTTTTAATACTTTTATTAGCTACACTGTTATATTAATTTGTTCATTCTCTTGGATTAGCTATGTAAATAACCTTATCATTTACAAATAATGACAGTTTGAGCTCTTCCTTTCCAATTCTTATCATTGCTAATTATTTTCCTTGTCTTATTGTGTTGGCTAGGGCATTCAGTACTATATTTAATAGTAGTGGTAGTAAAAGATATCTTTGCCTTGTTGAATTCAAAATTTCTTCCATAAACACTATCCAGATGTCTCTTTTAAGTAAACACTTTTCAGCAAGTTAAAGACACCATATTCTCTCCCAGTTTTCTTAGTGTTTCTTTTGTTTCATCATTAAGTGTAAAATTTATTAAATGCTTTTTTCATATTTACTGAGATAATTTATTTTTATTTAGTCCACTATTATTATGAATTACATTGATAAAGTTTTGATCAGTAAACCATTGTAGCATTCCTGAGATTATCCTTACCAATTGGTACAGTATTATTATTAATAGATTTTGAATTTATTTGGCTATATAAAGTATTTTCTCACCTGTGTTCCAAAGTAGACTAAGGCTATATGTATATATACATATATACATGCCTTTTTATTTTATACTGTCCTTCCTTATTTAATTTTAATGTCAACATAAAAACCTCTTATAATGATTTGTGCAAGCTTTGTTTTTTCTGGAAAAGCTTTTGTAAGATAAAATTATCTGCCTTTTAAAGTTTTATTTCTCAGCCTCTAAAGGATCCTATTTTGACTAACTCTGAGGTATTTAATTTTCAAGGAAGAACAAAGCTATGTATGGAATTTTCTAAAGAAAGCTGATTTGTTGGTTAAATATTTTCTGTAAGTCATCAAAAGATAAGTGAGCTTTAAAGTTCCACAGAAGAATATTGAAATTTGTAGTGCTTGGCAATGTTGGAAAGGATTAAGAATATTAGCATTTTAGTATATTTGCTTCATGTGTTGTTATTTTAGTTACCAATCATTTTCAAAGACAGTTTCCTCCACAATTCCTGTCAGTTATTAATGCAATGAATAAAAATGACTATGTCAACATAAACTATGTTTAATTGGGCAAATTCAAAGTCAAAAAGGAATCAGGTGTCAGAAAATTTATTACTATAAACATTAGATTTCTGGTGAGGACCACATTTGTTCTAGTGACAAGATACATCAAAGTAATCATTCTTCAGAAATGCAGAATTCCTACTTGAGGCAAAGGCGCAACTATTATCTGCCTTGATTGGGTCAGTATATAGGGATTGGGTTTAGTGAGGACCTCCCCTTAAGAAATAAAAGGTGAGAACAGAAATCTTAATCACTTCAGTGAGCATCTCAGGCAGGGACTTAGTTGTTTTAAACCAAGGACCAAGACTCTAATAGATTGGAAATGTTTTTACTTGCAGATTCTTTGTTATTTTTAATGATTGCCAGTTTCACATAATGAATAACTGGAAAACTCTTAAGAAGTTAACAGCCTGTGTGCTTTTTAAAGACAGCAAGACATTTGGAGAAATATAAGCAAAGGACAGTGAGAGGTGGCAGATGATAAGAAGAGTGGAGACTAAGGCGATTTTTTCTGGCCGCTACAAAGAAGCTAAAAAGCTCACAGGACAAGTCTTGAGCCTGGAAATGGACCTACAGTTTAAAACAGAAATGTATAAATTATGTTATTTTGCCATGTTATGTACTTTGTAGAATTCTAGCATGGATTGGTTGTGTCCAGGCATTGTTTGAAGTAAGGTAACACTGAAATTGATAGCTGTGAAATGACAGCAACAGATGGACCTTGCTAGCATGAAGCAATCAAAGGTGTGCAAAGTTTAGGCAAAAATACTCAATCCTGAGCTCGACAGACCATATATAGCAGGTTATATCATTAACTAAAGGTCAGATATAAATATAGTGAGCATGTTTAAGACAGTTGGGCATGGTCTGGCCTTCTCAATCACATTTACATACCTGGAAGAAAACTTGTCAGCTATATGTACATTATCCATCTCTATATAATAGACCAAGTAGAAATCTAGGCTGTAATTGAGTCCAATCTATTATATTTGATGTCTTACTGAGAACACAATGGTTATAATATGCTAAAATGATTTATTAACAGAACACAAGGGTCTATTTCAGCAGCCAAAATCTTTTGATCTTATGATCACTTCTTGCCCAAACTTTTTGGACATAATTTTAATCAGCTACTGAAGTCAACAGAAAAATCTCAGTCTTATGTAGTTTATAGATGTCTTGAAACCCATTAATAAAAACAAGAATAATGTTTTGATATTGTTCATTTTATGCAGACAGAGTTCAGAGTTTATCTGTTAAGCCTCAAGAAGGATTATTTGGCATTTCTGATCTAATTATTACTGGCTTCAACCCAATTTGAACTAGTGATTAAACCACAATACGCCCTGTTTTCCATTATTAATCTCTTAGACTTGATAGGTTTATCAGACCCAAAGCTATTACACGTTTAAAATTCTGGACTTTTTGCTTACTTGCTAAATACTGAAACCTGGGGATTTTTTTGTTCTACTGTTTTCGTTTGTGAAGCAATTGCAAAATGCTAAGGGTATTTGTGTGTGTGTGTGTGTGTGTGTGTGTGTGTGTGTGTGTGTGTTCATGCCTATGCACTTGCACACTCAACGTGCATTCATATGTACATGTTCTATAGTCTTTCAGAGATAAGCACTCACCTTTACAAAACATTCTAATTTAGATTGGCTAAGCTGAGAAACACTGCATTCTATTCACTCAGCAAGGGCACCCAGAGCTGTATCCTAAGTGCTGACTGGAATTACTGATCATTTTAGATATGGAAGTTTGCTTCAGTAGATGTTTATGTGACAGCCCGATTGTAACTGGTTTTGATTAATTTTTCAGCACATGCATGTTAGAACTTGTTTCTGAGTTGGAGTGCTAATGTGAAAGGGATTAACACTGCACATTGGGAACACAACATGTCCCAAAAGGAAAGGGGTAAGCATGACTTCAACTCAGGAAAAGCAAGGCAATTACAGAATGGCATTGGCAGAGATTCCAGATATGAAGATAATTTTGAACAAATTTCACCCTGTAATATCATTCAAACTGTGTAGGAAGTTGAATTTTTTACAGACAGGCAGTCAACAATCTTCCTCAGTACAACCTGGGCTTAATGTTTCATTTTAGTAAAAGTAGTGATATTTCAGAGAGAAAAACACTACTTTGGAGGACTTCTGATTACCAAAATGGTGCATAATGGGGGAGAGTCTGCACTGAGTTCTTTGCATGATAACATAGAAAGTTTTAAAGTTTGTTTTTTATAGAATATATTCTAGAAGAGTAAAAAATGTGAAAGTGTAACTCTCAGGCAGAAGTTTGGGTTTGGCTTCTATGGAGTTATGAATTTCTTTAGACTTTCTCTTTTGGAATTAATCAGAGATTACATTCAGCTGCATATAACAGAAACAAAATTACAGTGACTTAACCAAATATGGATTTCTTTTTCTCCTACATTAAGACTGGACCTCAGTAGGTAAGGCTGGTGTAGTGGCCTCATGATGTCAGCAACATGTTGGACTAATTTTGCCTTTTTGTTCCTTCATCTTCCGGGGTACTTCATGCTTACTAGATAATATTCTTAACCTCTAACCTCTCTTTTGTAATCCAGGAAGGAATAATGAGAAAGCTACAAGTGTCAAAAGCAAAACTACATAGGAATTCTTGGTGGATTCAAACTAATCTTACTGACCCAACCATGTCATGTGGTCAGCCTTTACTGTACTAGAGTCTGAGAAATGGTGTTTTGTTTGTTTGTTTTGTTTTGTTTCTGACTTCAATGCCATTAAAAATTAAATGAAGTTTCTTTTAGTAAAAACGAAGAAGAGCATGAATATTGGGTATATAGGCAGCATGTTCCGCTATATATTGCTTCAAGATATTCACCACTTGTTCATTCTGATTTGACAGTACCATGACATCCTGACTGTTATTTGGTATACTATGCTTCCCTGTCCTACTTTTGCATGATTACATTTAAAAATTAAAAAAATAAATTAAAAATTTAAATTAAACAAATTTGCTTGATTTATTTAAAATAACTTTAGTGCACAGAGTTCATATTCTCAGGAAATAATGAAACCCCGAGAGCTTGTTGCTCAAGAGTTCATTCCTCCACAGTGCTCAAAACAATGACAGTGACCAACAGCACCACCACCCAATTATCCCTGCATGCAGGAAGCTAGGTATGTTAGGCTGGCAACACTGGATACAAAATATGTATGTTGTATATGGTCCCAATTATCCCTGCATGCAGGAAGCTAGGTATGTTAGGCTGGCAACACTGGATACAAAATATGTATGTTGTATATGGTGGCCATAAAGGATAAACTATGTTGATACCAAAAGCCTAGAGCCAGCACTGGTAGAACAAATAGGAGAAATAGACTAATCCAGTGGAGATTTTAATAACCCTTATCAAATGTATATAATAAAATCTCTAAGATAAGCCACATGTTATGCTAGAAAATGAAATATGTTTAATAAATTTAAAAAGCTTGATTTTTAAAGCATAACTGATAATAACAGACTTAAATAAGAAATTAATAACATAAGATATCTAGCTAGGCCCAAACACTTGAAAATTTAAAAACTCCCTTCTATGTATCAAAGAGGTCAAAGAAAAAAATCCCAAAGAAAGATAAAACTTAATTTGAATAAAGTTATAATGAAAATATAGCCTATGAAAATTAAATGTTGCTAAAGCAGTATTTAAAGGAAACTTTAGGAAAGCAAAGATTTAAGATCACTAAATTTTCACCTAAAGAAACCAGAAAAAAGACAAGGAATTTAAAGCCAAATATATGAAAAGACAAAAAAGAGTGGAAACCAAGAAATATAAAGCAAACAATGGAGAGAATCAACAAAACCAAAAGTAAGTTCCCTAAGAAAATTCATAAAGTCGATCAAACTGCAGCTACATTGAAATTAAAAAGAAAACTAAAACTATTACTTTCAGGAATCAAGTGAGAGGTTTTTTTTAAAATCATATTTTATGGATATTAAAAGGATAATAAGGGAATATTATTGACAACTTTATGCCAACGTATATGACAATTTAGGTGAAATGGACAAATTCCTTGAAAACTCAAGCTACCAAAATTGATATGATAGAAAATCTGAGTAGTCTCATAATAATAGAATTGAATTTATCATCAAAATCTTCTGACAAGTTAAACTTGAGTCTCAAATAGCTTTATTGGTAAATTCTATCAAACATTTACCAAAGAAATAATGCAAATGCTTCAGATAATTTCACTGAAAATAGAAGAAGAAGTTCTGTGAAGCTTTCATCAGGCCTGGCATTTGATTTTACTGTACTTTCAAGCTGATAACATAGCCTATTCCTCTTTCATAGATTCTAACAGAAGACAAGAGACTCATGAATCAGAGACAAATGATTTCATTACTCACAGAGAGCCCGGAACATGAGTGTCATCATGTCTGTGCCTATTTTTCCCCTTGTTCTCAAGTCCCACAGAAGCGACATAAAGGGCCCTCAAATGGATGTTCCACATGCAGTGAACTGCATACAGGAGAGAGTCTGAGTCTCAAGAATCCACTGATTTGCATCTGCCTGACAGAGACCTGATTGAAAATCAGAAAAAAATGCTTTTGGTTTTGGTTTTGGCTCAGCTGTGGACATATTCTCAGCACAGAACAAATCACCTGTGTTTGGGGATCTCAGCTTCATGACCCATGAAATCAGAGGGTTTGGACAAGTTGATTTCTCGTGTCCCTTCCAACACTATGGTTTTAAGTGTCTATGTCTATCCATAATGCCAGCAACCTTCAATTACTTTATGTAATGGAATTAAGAGCATGGAGTTAAAGACATGGTGAACTTCTTTGGTCAGTTTTTGGCCTGAAAATATCAGTCTCCAAACCTTATGATTCATGCATTACCTAGGGATCTACAACTTCTTGACATTTCTGTTTAAAGTTTCATATTTGCATGGCTTATAATATAGTATTCTTTTCATCTCCATTTAAAAATATCTCTTGAGGGTAAGAATAAATCAAATAATTGTACATAGATGTTTATACGTATATGCAAGTGACTATCAAACATCTAGCTGTATGAATATAAAACTATACATATGTATGTGGGTATATATATAAATGTGTGTGCATGCTGATCAATAATAGTACAATAATGTGACATTTTTTATAATCATAAGGTATATCTTCAGTCCTTAAAAAGCTACCATTTCCTATCTACTTTTGCTACTTTTAGAAAAGTGTCACAACTTTACTGAGGAACATTGTTCATATGCACCAAACTACTAGTCACTGTGTATGTTCCCTCTTAAATTCATATTTTTAACCATGGGATTTTTTAAACCTTGGAAATAAAAAGAAATATTTAACTACCTAGAATTAAAAGGCATCAAATATATACTTTGTGATGAAATTTTAAGTTTTAGAGTGAAGTTTAAAGAATCAAATACCTATTGTCTAATTCAAGATCTTCCCTACTAGTTTTGAACTTCTTCGATTCACCAGTTAAAACGTTATTTGTTGAATATAATGTGGAGGCAAATCACCTTGTCATCTGCCTGAAATCAACAGACATCCTCCCTTTCATTTATCTTAAAATTTGACTTCATCCTTTAGGTTAGACTTTCCCAAATTCTGCTGCATGGGCTGTTATTTGGAAAAAAAGTATTCCAAGAAAAATAAAGTTTTGGGAAACATTGGGTTAAATAGAGATAAAGGTGATTTCTTTTGCATGGACTTGTAAGGGTCTTAATTGTCATTGTGGACTTCCAGAAAGGACGAAACAGTTGTCCAAATCTATTTGACCATTGAAAAGTATTCCAAGAAATATACTTCAGAAATGCTATTTTGAGTTCTTCAGCATTAAGCCTTGTAGTTGTTTTACAATTTGTAGAAAGTCTGCCTAATTTAAAAAGAAACTCTAAATTTTGCTCTTTTTCTATATTTTTCAGCTAAGAGATTTGTGTTGCCATGGACTTCTGTGCTTTCTTCTCATTCAGCTAAATAAGATAGAGAAAAATTAAGGAATGGGTAAGAGAACAGTGGACCTACTTAATAGGGGCTTCAAGAGAAGAACAAGCTGTCTTGGCGCAGCCAGGTTGAAATGGTAGAGCAGGCAGATATTTCGGAAGGCCAAGGAACTGGCAGAATCGAGGCTAGTGGTGAATGCCAGCAGTCAATGAAAATCTTTCCAGGAACAAAGTCAAGGCAAAATGAGTGGACAAGGCAGGACTGAAGCTTGATCAAATAGGATTGGAACCGCAGATAACATAGTCTCTTGGAGTACTTGGGTTGCAGTACCCTCACCCTAGAGGGGAACTGAGTCCTAATACTGCCTGACATCTGGAACAAATGACTCTCCATTTTCTATCTATGTGTCTCAGATTGTTTTTCTCTATTTAAATCAGGCAGACTCTTTTTGGCTTTAAAAGACAAGGGTTTTTAAGGCAATCTGTATAAAAGGCAAACACTATATCCTCTAGGTAGATTTTGGACTCAGATAGTCACCTGTGGGGTGGATAAGAGTTGATTCCTGGGATCCATGAACATCTCTTGTCTTTTTCCTCCTGTACAGTTCCTTTTACCAGAGTCTTGACAAAGTAAAAACCCTCATCAGAGCTTATCCAATCCATTTAGATTTTCCAAGCCTTGAATGTTTTAAACTTAAAAACATTTCCTCCGATAATACATGTTCTACATAACATCATGTTCGGCTTTGAGCTATAGAAAACCTGACAAATGGGCTTCAACACAGAAAGAGATTATTTTTCTGACATACAGGATGGAGTGGAGATAGGTAGTCCAAAGCTGCTGTAGCTGAAGTTCTGCAAGGTCATCAAGGATTCGAACTCCTGTTTCCCTACTCTGATTTCCTCAGCATGTGTGTGGCCTTTGCATTCATGTTTGCAAGATGCTATTGCCCCTCCAGGTATCACATTCCCATTCCAACATGTAAAAGAAGAAAGGTCCAGAAGTTTTTCCCATAGACTTTTGTTTTGAGAAGGGATACTTTCCCTAGATATATCTGCCTATGTCTTACTGGCCAGTGCTGGGTCACAAGGCTTTCTCTAACTGCTAATAAGCTGAGAACATTGATGATCACCTCCAACAAAAATAGAGTTTTATCAGCAAGTAGGAAGAGGAGAATAGATAGTGGCAAGCAGTTTCAGCCACGTGCCTACTATAGAGAAACTAGAAAAAAAAAAAAGCATTTCTCAATTCTTTTTGTTCCATTTATCTTTTCATTTATTTAACTTTTATCCTTCTTTCTCATAATCAATATCATATTTGAAAACAAGATATATCCTTAAGTTGATAGCTTTCTGATACAAATAACTTGCAGAAAACATTTTTTTTTTCCCTCTGAGAGAATTTAGCAGCCCTAAGACAGAAGCTGTAACAAAAAATGTAAATAAGTTTTCAGGGCAGAAATTGAAAATGGTTTTTTGACAGATTATTAGCATTCTATTTGGGTCAAAAAAACAGGCCATTTCCTTTCTTCTCAAAGCTCTATACTTCTTAAATCACTGCCCTGTAACCCAGTGTGTAGAAATGGACTTAGTCAAGGCCACCAAGGCAGCAGCCTGCCCTCCTAAGTGCATGGCTTTTCACTAATGGCTCTAGACACCGATTGTGGGGTCTGGTCCTATTCATCATCGTCATTATCACCATGGATTATAGTTTTAAGTACCAGGGGTATGGCACTGTACTGTGCATAATGTTCACTGTCCTATTTCTACTTCCAAATTGTTAGATGTTTTGTTCACACTGAGCTTATCTTTGATTATAAGCAATACTGGTCACTGCTGTTAGCTCCCCAAAGTTAAAGCTTTACATACTTTGGGTTTCCCTGAAGGAATCTGATGAAAAAGTGAAACTACCTACCATTCATTAGCTAGGTTTTTTTCATCATGAATGGATTTACTCCACATGTCTATTAGAAGATAAGATTTTCTTCATTATGGAGCTTGGCAATGGCATCGCTGAGTTCCAGGCTTGCCAGAACCTTCAGGATTTGGAGGAAAAACAAAGAGATAGTATTTATCCATCCTAGGAACAATATTAAGTGCTTGATGTTTCATTCTTAAATTTTTTCTCAGAAAGCATAATTACTGCACACATTTTGTAGATGAAGCAGCTGATTCTAAGAGTTTCAAATAGTTGTTCAGTCACAGAAGCTGGAAAAGATCAAAACTGAACTTGAACCTGGGCCTTAATCTAGTGATATTTCAACTACATTATATTGTACTTGAGAAGTGTCATAATATTTCATCGAGAGGTCACAGAACTCAACCCTTACTACTGAATTCAGTTTAACCTAAATTAAGGACCCACACCCCATATTGACATCAGTAGTTACTGCTCTCGAGGAAGAATAGATACTTTCACAAGATAAGTGAAGATACTTTAAAAGTCTACCAGGATTCAGAAATAAAAATATATTATTTTCTTCAAGGTATATTTTGTACTATGTTCTTTTAATGTAGTGGAACTAAAAACATTCTATTCTTGTTTAATGCGGTTTATTTCCTCTGTACATATTTACATCTTTATTTTGCTTACTTACTTTATAAGTGAACCTTCCATCATAATGACAGTTTTTCTAAAGTTTATCTTTGCTCCTAACTCTTCTTTGTTTTGGCAGCAATTTCTAGTGCGATGCTATATTTGACACATGCTTTCTCACTTTTGTTCAAGGGCTTTTATAATGTTCGTACTCATTCACATCAGCCTTATTCTCCTCTTGCATTATTTCTGAGTGGTACTAACTGCACATTTATTTCCTGCGTATGTTTTAAAATCCTCTGTCTCTCCTCCGTATTTTACAATTGCAGATGGCTTTTCTGTAGCGTGTTTATTTTCTCAAAGTCTATACTTGTTAAAGCTTGATGTCCCTGCTCACTTCAATAATGATTCAGGAAGAATTTGAATGTTTGCAGATTATGATTGCTATTGAATCTAACTGTGCCTCCTATTACATAGGTGCCATGATTTTCCTTATTTCTAATAATTCCATCTGTAATGACTTCGCACTTTATAATAATTTTAAAAAAGAATTTTGAAGATTGTTTTTGTATATTCCCTTTTTTAAAGAATTTAGAGGATAGGGGCTGCTCTTTCTTTTAACTATTCTTGGTAATGGCAAGTATTTATACTAGAGACTAAAGCACAAAAAAGTAGTGTTAATCTCTCCTGTTTCTTATCGCATACTCTGGCCTTTAACCCACATATTTGCAGGTTTTCAAAGCAGTTTTTATTAGCCTCATACTTTCTTGATATCCAAGCACTGACTTAGACAAGGAGAATTATTTAATGTAATATTTTGGTGCATGTGCTTTCCTATAATTATATGGTTAGTAGAAAAAAAAAGAATGATCGGCTATATAATATAATCTGATAGAGACTAAAATAAAATGTAAAAGCGAGTCTAAACATATTTTTGAAATAAATAGACCAAGTGAAAGAAAACAGTATTGCATACAAAAAGAAAACATAAAACTAAACATAAAGGAATGGTAAAACAGCAGCAGCGGTCCATAAAACACATGGAAATTAAACGTCAGGTTATTTGGATATTTTTATCACAGAATTACGATACAAGTTTTACAGATTTGAAAGTCAGCAAGCATTAGAGTTACCCACAATAAAAACAGAGTAGAGACCAAACAAGGTAGCCTAAGATGTTCACTGCGCATATCAAAATGATGGGTAAGACGAGGATCTGGACATGCGAGGCTGAGTTGGGCACAGAAGAGGGCAGCACTAGGGGCGGGAGAGGAAATCTGTTGAGTCAAAAGAGGACACAAGAAAGAAGGGGCTTAGGGGAGGTATAAATATGTAAATCTGAGCATGAATGTTTAAGATACTATGGGGTAGAGCAGCTCTGTTCCATTCCCTATTGATTCTAGTCATGAAAATGTAATTAATAAAGTATATAGTTGGAAACTACATTATATCACACACTGTTGTTATCAGTCACCACGTATGTAATTCATACACTAATAGAGGGATGCAGAGAAGATAGTTTATGAATCAAAACAGTTAAGTAGAGACAATCAATCTACATTGCTTTGAAATTTTGCAAATCATTGCCCTGACATTAGGAAGATTAATTTTTCTATTTTGTGTCAATTTCTTCTGTGATTTAAAACGTATTTATTTTTTGTGCTGTTTTTACATGAACATGAACATCTAATCGATTTTTTCATTTTACAACATTTAAACACTTAATGACAATGAAATTTCCCACTCTTTTCATGTTTTGATTTTTTTAAGCCTTTTTTCAGTACCTTAAAAAAAAAAAAAGTCTTTCCAATAGACAAGGATTTGATGTCAAATAGTGGCTGTGATGAAAGGCTATACTCTAAGCAAGAAATACTCAAGGGAGTAGAGCCCTGTTCAGAAATAGACCCCTCACATAGGCTCACAATCAGACATCCATTTGTACATAAAAATTTCTCTTTTAAAAAGAAAATAACTCTAGAAAGATTAGATTATGTTTGCACTTAATATGAATTCTTTTAAACAGAATGTTACTGGCCCTACCCTCTCCCACAATTTGCTTCCTGGAGTTCTCTCACTCATGACACTAGGTGCCTGGAGGAAAGAAAGAGAATCTGAAGCTGGCCAGGATGGGAGGATGTAGGTTACCAACGGGTGAAAGAATTTTAGAAAGAGATAAAAAGTTCATAAAAACACATTTTTTTTTTTTATAGCCTGTGGTTTTTACTTAAAGCTTTTGGAGACAACTGAAGTGGGAATGAGAATTGATGTCTATGTTATTCAGCAGACAACTTTGGAAAAGCAATTATATGGAATGAATGTTTGCTGGAATTCGAATGAGGTCAGTGACCTTTTGCTGTAAAGGGTCAGATAGTAAATATTAGGCTTTGTAGGCTATGAAGCAAAATTGAGGGGAAACAAATTTTCGTGGTTTTTTTATTGGTGAAATTAAAAATATAATGATAATTAAATTCATTTTTAAAAATACAAGTCTACTAATGAGAAGAATGGAGTTCTGTGGGAGAGGATAATATTTTGTTTAATTGAGATTCAAACTTAGTTTTTACTGTCATCAAAATTAACTACATATTCATCTGTTAATGTTGATCCAAAATGAGATTTTAAGTGTTTCATCTTTGAAAACATATTTTTGTATAGATAGGTATTGCCAAACTCTATGCCAAAATAGGAGTATATAGTTTTAATTGAGCATATTTACCAGTTGAAGGGCATATAGAATTCTATTATATTTTTCTCTTGATATTTGATTTTAGCACATCATTATATTGCATATTAGTAACTTCTAAAGGTAAATTAGGTGGAAACTCCTCAATTGCACAATTAATTGGATTTTGAAGTATGGAGGCCCCCCGCTCCCGCCACATGTTGATTAAGGTCTGAAAAATACTGCTGGAACCGTACAGTTTGAACTTGGAAAATATATCTACTGAAAATTTGTGTGGAAATGGAGATCTTGTTTTCAGATTTAACTTTTAATAGTACATGACCTGTATGAAAAAACTTTAAGTAACTGTTTCAAATAGTATTAGTTGTCATAGATATGACTTTACGGCAATATAAGTTTTGTATTATAAGCACTCTTTTACCTTTTAATTTTATGTTGAATTCATTAAAAAACATTATCAAGTTGGCACTAAAAACTAATTTCCAGCCCTTCAGTGTTTGATAATAGTAGTGGAGGGGAGTACTTCCAACCCCTTAAAAATGTAACAGGCATTCTCAGCCTGTGGACTGTACAAACACAGTCACTGGGTGGGATGTGGCTTCTTGTCATTGTGCCAGCCTATGAATTAGGCTAGTAGAGTCCTGGAGTCAGACTCCCTAGATTTGAATTCTGGCCTTATTCTCGTATAAGCTTTGTGACTTTGGACTAAAGGTTTAACACCTATAAATCCTCTAAGAGAGAATAAGAGTTCTCCCCCTCATAGAGTGGGAAGAATTAAATGAAAGAAATGCATGAAATAATGTAAAAAATTAGTAAATAGTTTTTAGTAGTAAAATAAAAACCCACCATAATGCTTTACATGGATCAAAAAAAATTCAATCATGTAAAATGAGGCAGAGGGTGGTGGTGTAAGGAATGATGAGATGAACTTGGGCTGTCCTGCTCTGGACGGTGTATGCCAATCTCCAGTCACCTTCTATGTGGATTTATGTTGTTGAGAAATTTCACTGTATTAGAATTACTATAAGTATTTTATTAATATTGCCACCATGGCACTTCGTTTTGATTCTTCATATCCACTTATGAGGTAGGCATTAATACTGTTTTATAGACAAGGAAATCAAGGCTGCCAGCCTGGAATTTTCCTGAGCCATCTTCTCCAGTCCATGCTAAACTAATCCAGCTTCACCAGTTCCGTGCAGTTGTCCCCAGGTAAGGTGAGTCTTTTCTTTTTTTTAGAGTATCGACAGGTAGGACTTTTTATATGACCTGAGTATACACCTATCTCCTTCAGGAGTGGATAATCCTAAAAAGTCAGGTGCATGTCTTATTTATTTGTAAATACAGAGATGAGTACAGGTAGTTATTCAGGGAAAAAAAAGTTATTGAATCAAATAATGAACCAGTCAATATTGTTACATAAATGAAATAGTGTTTTATTATTCCTCACTAATGACAATGCTCTTCAGCCCTATTTATTTCATCGTGCTCACTGTTTTCACCTTCTTTTTTATACTATGTTATTTTTTATGAACTGAAGGAAACCTTTTGTAGAGGGAACACATAGATTAACATGGGTTCATGTTCAGATCCCAAGTCTGCCATTGAAAAGCTATGTGAATTTATGCAAACATTTTACTTCTCTGTTCTTTTATTTCAAATTCAATTCTGAAGTTCTATACTTTTTAAAGCATAAAGTTTAGTTTTGATAATAGATTCCATATTATTTATATTTAAAAAAATAAGTTATAAGGTATAATTTAGGACTTTAAAATATCTAGATTCTACATTGTTTTAGATGAACAGTCTCTTTTTTTGTCCTTGAGAAGTGTCATAATATATGATTACTAAGTTTTGCTAAACTATTTCCTTGAGTTTTTTAAATCCCCATCAGTAATCTAACTTGATGTATAATTGAAATTCAGCATTGGGCTTTTAAAACCATATTTGAATTTCACTACCAGTGCAACCAGTATCTCCACAGTGCCTTTCCACTGATGCGGTCGGTAACCTGAACTGAAAAGGACTGATCAGACTCTGACAGGAGGAACCAAATTAATTTCTCTATCACCTCTTAGAAATTTGCTTTATCTGAAGAACCTCATATAATAAATAAAAACTATAATCTAATATGTATATGCATTTTTTAACCAGCTCAGTATTGAGTAATGATTTTTGTTTTTTATTACCAGAAGTGCAATTTGTTATTGCTCTACACCTCCAGCACATTGAATCTTTTTTATGATAGTAACCAGCAAGTGTAGATTGCTTCACAGTTTCCCCAGCACTTCTATTTGCATAAAGCATGACTATGGCTATCTTCTTCCTGTTGTATTGCTAGCTTGTAGCTTTAGAGCCTGACACATAAGGCCTGACTCAAAAACATGTTCATTGAGCGAGAGAATGAATGAAAGCATTGTCATGTTTGATGCTCACAGCATTATCCCCATTAGACAGATGAGGAAAGGAAGGGTCAGACAGGTTAATTAAGGAATAGTTTTCAAGGTCACAGATATGATAAGTGATAGCACTAAGACTTCAACCAATCTTCTGACTTGAGAGCCATTATCTTTTCAATTACTCCAGGCTGCTTCTACTGGCAAATCATTAAAGCTGTGCAAGTATTTAGAGCTGACCTATGGAGTCACGTTATTTTCAGAAGATTTTATTATGAATACTCCCTACTTTGTCTCTAACGCTTTTATGATGTTGAGAATCATAAAACAGCCTTATATTTTCTCAATGCAAAAGCACAAGGAAGGCCGTTTGAGAAATTTTCCACGAACTTTTAATGTGCATCTGTTGAGGATTAGGGTCCCCATAAACATTTTGGGGTCCTTTCCTAGAAGTTTTGCAGGATACTAGTTTTCAAAGCTGTTCAGAAGTCCTACGAGATTAGGAACATTTTTGTGCTGCTGAAGCAAGTATGGCATCTGCAGGCTCTGATTTCTTAGGTCCAAGGAAAGAAAATGTTGGTGATGGAAACTTTCTCTGGGGACTTGGTCCATAGAAAGCAAGCTCACTTATCACAAGCAAACCATTTCTAAGAGAGCAGCAATTTTGTTGACTGTATTTACAGACAGAATGAGCAGTTCCCAAATGCAATTTCAGTTTTCCAAAGGACAGTTTTATTCTCTTTCAAAACTACCTTTGTGATTACTTTTGTTATTTTGTTTTGCTTAGAAGGGCTGCCTAGTGTGTCTCTTTAGTCAACATGAAAAAGAAAGAAAAGAACAAGTAACCTACTGATTCTCTGAAGGCCTGAGGGCAGTGGACTGAGGATGTCTCTTAAATACAAACAGGTACTCTAGGTGATACTGGTAAAGACTTTTAAAATCAGGCTAAAATACATTTCAAACACTAACCCAGTCAGATTGATTCAGATCAAATGTTTTCTTTTTTTTCCTATAGAATGTCTATTTTCCATAGTGTTTTTTTTTTAATCCTTTTAAAAATACTGAGATCTCAATATTAAGATGTTAAACTTTGTATTAAGAATTGGATTACATTTACTTACAGCAACCAGACTTGGGTTCTGTTACATTCAGCATATGAATTATCTTCTTTTAACAACTACTGCTATTAAAATTACTGACTCTCTGCTTTCTAAATTTGTGCTATTAGCCTTCAGTGTATACACGTGTACATATACTAAGAGAGGAAATGAATAGGAATTTAGCAGCAGGACCAGCAATTGCTTTGATATTTTAGGACATTTGTATACTGTTTGACTATGTTGGAGACAAAGGATAATTTTACTTCTATTTTTCTGAGTTCTTAGCTGAGACCCCAGTAATGAAAGACAGATTAACAAAGGTAAAAGAGCTGTTTTAGGAACATGGATACATCATATATACCTGGGAGATGCCCAGGAAAAATGAATTAACTTCCCAGAGTGGCTTAGAATTTTGTCTTAAATATCATCTTAATAGGAAAAGGGGAGGAGGTTGTAGGACTCATAAGGAGAGGAAATGATGTTTAGGAAAGAAGAGTGGGCCTTAGAAGAACAGATAAAAGGTATGACAGTTTGTGACAAAGTTTGTCTGAGTGTAGTGTCAACTTCTAGTCTCCTGTCCTGTGACAGGAGTCAAATTTCCCTGGTTGATGAAACTCCGTGGGAGGGAATTTATGACAAGTGAGTTCCTTTTGGAAAGACTGTCTTGAGGCAGATAAGGGATTTCAGAGAAAGTTTCTTCCTACATATGCTGTTTTTCAAGTGTCTACAGCTACAGATAATCACTATACCAAAGTGGCACATTTTAGGGTAATATATTCTGCTACCCTTCACCTGCTTTTGCACCTTTCATATATTCCTTATAGGTAGGACATAAATGCTTTAAATATGTGCAATTCCTTAGAAATGGTGTGATTTTCCTAGTTAATAAGTGTATAAGTAACTTTGTGACTATTTTTATCTGTATTTGTAAAATTTATATTCTAAAATTGCAAAAAACTCTTTTAGGATATTTACCTTAAGAGAATGAAGGGTGGGCTTAAATTTGGGGTTTGGATATTTTGAGCATTTTACCAGATTATGAGCATTTCTAGGGAACGTACTCTGTATCATTCATGGCTGTATCTTCAACACTTAGATGAATGACCATATTAAATACTCAATAAGGTTTTGTTAACTAGTTGAATGAAAGACAATTAAAGTATACACATCACGTGTCTGTCCAGGGGTTGGCACACAGGGGGCAAATCTGGCCGTTGGCCTATTTTTGCATGCCCTGCAAAAATTTTTTTCAAGGGATGTAAAAATAACCAAGAAGAATATGTGGCCCACAAAGCCTAAAGCATCTATTATCTGGTCCTTTATGGAAAAACATTTGCAGATTGATCTTTATTTTTAAGTATATATCTATTTTTTTAAAATACCATATTTCCCTTTACCCATGACTTTGCTTTCCATAGTTTCAGTTACCCACAGCCAACCATGGTCCAAGGATATTAAATGGAAAATAAATTCCTGGAATAAAGAATTCATAATACTTTAGTCAGAACTCAGACCAATTTGTACAGTGAGACTATCCAAGGAAGTAGATGAGAGTAATTGCCTATTCAGAGTCATGCTCCTCTTTTATTAACACAACTCTTATGTTGTTTAGTTCACATTGTACCTACCTCTAGAGATGAAATGAGTCAGATCAAAGCCAGTTTCAGCAATTCCATTCATCTTTACTAGTGATTTGTCTGGGGTAGACCTGTGACTCAGACCTTGAAGATGAAACAAAAGGGAAAATGTCCAGCAAGATATCTGGGAAGGATTTCACTTCTCTTTTGAAAGCAAATGTATAGAAAGAAATACACATGTTTGCTCCTACTTTCTCCTTTCTTCCTTTGGATTTAGTTACGTGCTGACATGTTTTGGATCTTTGGCAGTCATCTTCTGACCATAAAAGAAAGACTAAACAATTCAGAGTGATACTGAGCTACCATTCTATCATTGTTGGGCTACTGGACTGAACTCAGGACCATCTACTTCCAGTTTTCTTATTAGATGGCAAAACATCACTGCTTTATGGTTTAGACCATTGTGAGTCACGTATTCTGATACTTGCTGCCAAAGCATCCTAAATGAATCATTCGGGTTTTAAATCTGTCCTAACAATGAGCTAGATTAAATTATCAAAAGTTTGCTTGAAACGAAGAGCTTTCTCAAATACTTGGAGTCATGATTGAAATTCTAATATTAATCTTGGAAATAACCATTTGGGCTTATATTTGTATAAGAAGTAACTACTTGGAGACCAGAGTAGATTCAGCCATGAAAAATCAAATTAAATTGTCTAGCTGATTAAAAAGTGTGTGTGTGTGTGTGTGTGTGTGTGTGTGTGTGTGTGTGTGTTTGTGTGCATGTCCTATATGAACATAGGATGCAAACACTACACTTAATTAGATATCATTCAGAATACATTAGACTAGGAATTAATGGAGAACATTCCTTTGACCTTTCAATAAAGATGTTACAAATCCATATTCTAAAGTTTGTGCTCTTGAATTTCATTAAGAACCTCCAAGTACCTTGTTTCAGAATGGGTAAAATTGCAATGTTATTGTGATTTTATTTTACTCTATTTCTTTACTTTGACAGCCCAACTTGGTAAATTTCACTTCACTGCCACTTAGGAAACTGCACAGGGCTCACAAGCACAGAATAATACCCTTCAGACTTCTCTTGATTCTATATTAGCTTTGTTAACTATTGTAACCCTGCTACAAACTCACATTCATTTAGTTTGACTGCATTTTTTGTGCAAACTTTCAAGTAATTTTATTATTGAGATGATATTTTTCTCAGTTGTGTGCATATCTCACCTATCCATGTATGGCGCAAAAAGCACTTTGGATGAACATTCTATACAATCATCCATCACTGACTTGCATTACCTTCTGTTATTGGCTAGGAATTAGATGAAATTTTATGCATATTTTATTTCCATCCATTCTTCTTAACTTTTAACTACCCAGCAAGGGTCTATACTTACAGAATTTGTAAAGAGACAGCTGCCTGACCCCACCAAGCCACTTTCATATAACAAATTAAGAATAGAAAATATCTTTAAGAAAAAAGTGGTTACATTTTTCATAATGACTTTCTAACATGTACACAGTGATATATACAATATAACATGCATTTATATTTCTTATTTTATCCTCATAAAAACTATAAAATCAACAAGGTATTGCTTTTTTTTTATCCATTTCATATTAAAAAAAATAGAGGCTCAATAAATTTAAGAGGCTTGTTTGGGCCACTTTCCTTTGAAGAAACAGGTTCTGTCACTAAACTCAGGTCTTCTACTTCTAATCTTCTAATCTCTCCCAGAAGTAGGGCATTGAACAGTTTTTTTGTTGTTGTCATTGCCGTTTGTTTGTTTGTTTTT
Organism: Rousettus aegyptiacus; assembly: GCF_014176215.1. NCBI lineage: Eukaryota > Metazoa > Chordata > Mammalia > Chiroptera > Pteropodidae > Rousettus > Rousettus aegyptiacus. The sequence continues at coordinate 33,259,344 of NW_023416286.1, forward strand.
GTATTGCCACCATCTTTCGGGATAGCTTTTGGAAACAATTTTTGAAATAGAGTTTGTGTTGGATATGGCCAATTAATTAGGCTGGCTGACATCTGACCTTTTCACTGAAATCAATGAGCTTATTTAAAAATATTTCCATCAATTTCTCTTTTAAAAATGTATACAAAAAGTTTTCACCACACATTAGGAATGCATAGAAATATTTTGGAAATGTCTGAATATTGTGTATAAAATCAGTATAGTACACAACTACAGATTCTACTGGTATAATAATGTCAGATGTCAATGCCAAATGAAGATAGTAATAAAAAGTCTAAACCCAGTTAATTTATAATGCTATCTTTATTCTCATGTATTCTCAGCAGATGACAGAATTCTATGTACCTGACCATCAGGCTTTATTGGTGGTTCACAGATGTGCAGCGTTCATTCCATTTTAATTAACCTCAAGACTCTAGTTTATGTGGCAGAGCTGGGCTCCCTAATTATTTTTATAAAACTAGTCATCTGCCAAGAAACGAAGGGTGAAAGAAGATGTAAGCCATCAGAGCTGGTGCTAAATCTCACACAAATAGGCATGAGCACTAGAAAATATAATAAACTACTGTTTTTCTGAAAAATGACTCTCTTTCATAATATTTAACTTTTGTTGAATGACTAGAAATGACTCAGGGGCTAATTTTTTTTTCTTTTTGTACATCTGTCTATCATCTGTCTATCTATCTATCTATCTATCTATCTAGCCATCTATCTATCTATCTATCTATCTATCTATCTATCTATCTAAAGCACATTAAAGAATATATGGCCTGAGGTAATATTTTTTCATCTTCATAATGTATCTCAAAAAGTATTCCTGTTTTATCCTCTAAAAATAGCCAAGACTAGAAATTTAATTCACTGTTTTTCACATGCTGGCCTTGACAGAAAGGCCAGGATTATCTCAGAATCAAGGCTTCATTATTGAAATAAAATGAAAGAGACTTTACTGCTCTTTGTGTAATTAAATGCAATCATTATGAAAATTTTTCTGCACAGCTGTTAGGCTGAAAAAAATTTTGCATTATCAGTAATCCCTTTATATCTTTGACATGATTCATAGCTCCTCAGATGTTCCCTGGTCTGAAAATGAAACAGAATTTGAAACCTTCCATAGGTAGATATTGCTTATTTGTTGTCTTCATAACAATTCTATCTTTTTTTCCTAATTCATTGTACCATTCGAATGGTTAAAACTCCATGTCTTGACAGTTTATCCACCATGACTCATAGATAAAGTGTCAAATGACCAAGCAGGTCATAAAATAGTTCAGTTTAGTTTCTAGCTTTTAGACAACTGTGGTAATTAATAGCCACCAGTGAAGCTGTTAATTAGGCCTCTCAAAAGTTGTAACATATGAGTGAGAGTGAAGGTTATGTCGTATTCCAAAATAAGGACCTGGGTATGTCCGTGGTTAGGAACCTGGGGTGATAGATATGTTACCTAACCTGCTTGACTATACCTAACAAAAGTTATCCAATATGTTCATTAGTTTTAAACGTATATTTGATCTCTTTTGACTGTCTAAATCTCAAACGATTCTGAACTCGGGCAGAGGAGATAGAGGTGCAGTATATATGGGCTCTCAAAACGCCACATATTAGCCCAGGCTCAGTTATTAGTCCAAGCTCACATCTGAAAGGTCTTGGAATTTCCTATTTTAATCCCGTGGTAAGTGGCCCTATGTCCTTTGGGGAAAGACTGCAAAGGAGATTTAGCAATGTCATGAGGTCCTTTCTTAAGGGAATCTGTCTGACTCTTTATTTGAGGGACTCTTGGTCTTCAGAAATGATTTATATCTAAGACTAGATGAAGTGGTCTTCTACTCCACTGTTATGTCAGGTCGGCCTTCTGCTACAAAGCAGGAATTTTGTTTATTTATTCCAATCGAGTCAAACCCTAATATCTGCCAAAACTATTTTAGTCCAAGAGACCATGGCTAATTAGCAACTACTAAAGTTTCCTATGAGGCAAATTATTCTGATTATCTTTCTGTCCCTGCTGCCTATTTTTGTAATCATGAGCACCCTGCTTCTAGGAGTTAAGTTGGCACTTGGTCTTTTCTGCTCTGGGATCCATCACCCCCACTGAAATCAGGGAGCCTATTTTAATGGCAACATTTCCGTCTTCCTACCTGGCCTCCTAGGAACAGCCACTATAGCATCTTTCAAGGTGCCCTACGAATCTTCTAATAAAAATATATTATTATATTTTTTTAGTGGAAATAATTTCAAACTTAACACAAAGGTGTAAATAAGCAAATGGAAAGAATAATGATATACCCTTTACCCAGGTTCATTTACTGCTAATAGGTTGTTTGCTCCATTCACTTTATCATGTATTTCCTATTCTTTCTCTCAGTATTTGGGAGTAAAATGTATACCTCTTGGTCCATTGCCGCTAAATAGTTATTTCCTAAGAAAAAAGATATATGCTAATATAACAACTGTATAGTTACCATCTTTGTTGAATTTATCATTAATTTGATACTTTTGTTTTATCTATCATCAAAATTCTAATTTTGTTAATTGACCCAATAAGGTAAGGTCCTTTACTGAATGTTTGTACTCCAGTATAAATTGCAGTCTAGGGTTAGGTATTATACTTGACTGTCATGACTTTTTAGACTCTAATTTGAAAGTTTCTAAAGCCTTTCTTTGTCTTTTATTACATTAACATTTATGCAGATGTAACAACCCCCTTTCAAAAATAGAATAGAATGTTCTCCAATTTGAGTTTGTTTACTGTTCCTCATGATTAGATTATGCATTCCTAACCAGACTGCTCTATACAGGACATTGTGATTCAATATCCTTCTCAGGGTATCAAATCAGGAGGCACACAATGTCCTTCTACATCTTTATCGTGCTGTAAAGGTGTTGTTTGATTGCTCCACTGTATAGTTGTTATATTTGCCTTGTGTTTAATAAATAATCTGCAGAAGAACAATTTTAGATCATACCATATTGGGAAGCTTGAGTTGGCACATTGAATATATAAACTCTGGTAGGTACACCCAAATTGATGTATTTGTCCTGACTTATAATTCTATTTCTTTTTCCCTGTCTTAGAACCCATTCTCATACATATTCCTCAGCTTTCTGCTAATATATATTAGTCAAGTCGTGGATCTATTTTGATACGCAGTGAAACTTCTTTCATATTAAACTCTATTTGTCTCCTTGGGACAAGCTGGGATCCAAGTTTTGTCATGTACAGTGTGGTGTCTCTGAAGTACAGTAGAGGCAGAGTTGAGGGAGGGGTATTGTTATCCGTTCGAATGGTAACAGTGTTACAAGGTTGGGGCTTGTTTCATCAGAGAGGGAGAAGTGTTTCTTCTGACAAAGGGATATTCAGTGGTCTTTGGGGATATAGAATGGTCAGGTTCATCTGAATTCATCAAAGGGTCCTTAGTCGGGATTCTATTTTCTCTTAATAAATGCTCGAGCTTTGACATAAGAGGCATGGCAAGGTTTTGAATTCAATTTATGTTGTGACTTAGCAAATTATTGGAACTAACTCTGATTTCTGGCTATGTCAGTTTTGTGGCTGCAAGAGATCATGATAGATGTTTCCTAAGCTTCGAACCACGTCTTGAGCTGAGAATTTAAAATCTGGAGCTTGTCTTATTTTTTTGCCTTCTTTAAATTTTTCAGTGTAATGAGAAATAGCTGGAGTTCTGTAGTCTTCATTCTCTCTATAATAGTTTATCAGAGTAGTCATCTCGTCTACCAAAACTTTTCCTTCATTAAGCACTTTATTTCAAGTGACTGAATGTGATAATATAAGTAACTGTGTGCCATAGGCTGTGTGTTTTATATTTTTAAACGTTACTGGGAATCGTCCCTGCTTCACACCCAGTAGGTGTCCCAATGAGTCCCAAATTCCCATCGCTGAGGATTTTTGCTTAAAACTACTTCTGATACTAGATACTATATCAGTCAAGATTCAGTGTAAAACAGGATCTACTCTAAATATTTTAAAGAGGAAAAGATTAAACACAGTATAGGCTTACGTTAAAAAAGACTGGAAGGAGAGATTCCAGTTGGGTCACCAGAAATGACTTCTACAATCAAGAGCAGATCCACAGGGGACCCACCCAGTGAGACAACCACTGGAATGGAGAGTGGCTACAGTGAAGGGATAAGGTCCCAGTAATAAGAGGCTAAGCCACTGTTGCTGCTGATACAACTCCCTATTGAAACAGAAGAAGCAGGACAAAAGACATTATCAAAGCAAAAATCTTCAAATTTCCATGATCTCGTTAGCCAGGAAAACATCAAAAGAGACAAGAAAATGGTTTCGACCTCATTTTTACTTTCCAAATCTCACTCAAGTACATTTAAACTGAAGAACCTAATTTGCAACCAGAACCCTGGCTGCAATGAATAAATGTTTTCAGTTTTCCAAATTCTCAGTTGGAGATAGAGTGGAGTCTAGGTTGAAGGAGCCATTCACAATATTTTACATGGCCCACCAGTGAGAATTGCCAGGTGCAATCAAACCCATTGATCTATTTTTAGTCAGAATTGACTTAGTTCTCACAATGTGTACTTAAAAACCATATCTTATGAAACTCATAAAATGGATCCTTCTGACTTCTACAGACTGAGATCTGTGACACTTGTTTTTCTTTTTTGCTTAAAATTCTTAAATCATGAAAATAAGTGATGTCCAGTTCATAGCTAAAGTGCTTTTCATGATTTAGTTTCATACTTTTTCAAAATTATAGTTGACCTACAATAATATTTTAGTTTTAGGTGTACAGCATTGTGATTCAACGTTTATGTACTTTATAAAGTGAACATCACACTGTCTAGTAACTATCTGTCACCGTACAGAGTTATCATGATATTATCGACTCTATTCCCTACATTGTACATTATATCCTTGTGACTTATTCTCTAACTGGAAGTTTGTCCTTCTTAAGCTCCTTCCCCTTTTCCCTTTTCTTCCCATCCTCCACTCTCTTTCCATCTGCCAACCATCAGTTTGTTCTCTATGTTTCTCTTTTATTATGTTTGCTCATTTGTTTTGTTTTTGAGAGTCCACATATGATTTAAATCATACTGTATTTGTCTTTCTCTGTCCAATTTATTCCACTTAACATAACACTCTCTAGGTCTATCCATGTTACAAAGGGCAAGATTTCATCTTTTTTTATGGCTAAGTAATATTTCATTGTGTGTGTGTACCAGTTATTCTTTATCAATTAATCTATTGATGGACACCTAGATGTTTCCATATCATGGCTATTGTGAACTATGTTACAATGAACATCGGGGTGCATGCATCTTTTTAAATTAGTGTTTTTATTTATTTATTTATTTATTTACTTACTTACTTACTTACTTACTTACTTACTTACTTACTTACTTACTTATTTATTAATTATACATATCCAGAAGTGGAATTGCCTGGTGGTATGGTAGTTCTATTTTTAATATTTTGAGGTACATTCATACTGTTTCCCATAGTGACTGCACTAGTTTATAATTTCACCGATAGTACACAAGGATTCCTTTTTCTCCACATCCTTTCCAACACTTTTCTTTGTTGTCTATTTAATAATAGCCATTCTGACACCTGTGAGGCGATATCTCATTACGGTTTTGATTTGCATTTCCCCAATGATTAGTGATGAGCATCTTTTCATGTGCCTGTTTACCATCTGTATGTCTCTTTGGAGAAATGTCTATTTAGGTACTCTGCCCATTTTTTAATCTAATTTTTTTTATATTGAGTTGTATGAGTTCTTTATAGGTTTTGACTATTAATCCCTTACCACATATATCATTAGCAAATATTTTCTCCCTTTCATTTTGTTGGTGGTTTTCTTCACTGAGCAAAGTTTTTTAATTTGATACAATCCCATTTATTTATTTTTACTTTTGTTGCCGTTCCTCAAGGAGACATGTACAAAAAATATTGCTAAGATCCATATAAAAGAGTTTACTGCCTATATGTTCTAGGAGTGTTATGACTTCAGGTATTAACATTTAAGTCTTTAAATCACTTTAAATTACATTGAGATATGGGATAAGAAAGTGGTCCAACCTAACTTTTTTGCATGTATCCATCCAGTTTATCCAACACCATTTATTGAAGAAACCGTCTTTTTTCAATTATATATTCCTGCCTCCTTTGTCTCAGATTATAAGCATAGGTTTACTTCTAGGCTCTCTATTCTGTTTCACTGATCTATATGTCTGTTTTTACATCAGTACCATAAAGTTTTGATTACTATAGCCTTGTAGTATAGTTGGAAATCAGGTAGCTTGATACCTCCAACTTTGTTCTTCTTTCTCAAGATTTTTGGGCTAGTTGGGGTCTTTGATGGTTCCATATAAATTTTGAGATTATTTGTTTCAGTTCTATGAAAAATGCCATTGGTATTTTGATAAGGGTTACATTGAAAAGAATGTGTATTCTGCTGCTTTGGGGGTAAAATCTAAAAGTATCAATTAAATTCATTTGGTCATTTATTTTCCCCTTAAAGAAGTCCCTTGAACATTTCTTGTAGTGCCATTTTAGGGATGATGAACTCCATTTGCTTTTGCTTGTCTGGGAAAATATATCTCCTTCAATTCTAATTAATAACTTTGCCGGATAGTGTATTCTTGGTTGTAAATTTTCCCTTTGATCACTGAATATGTTTTGCCATTCCTTTCAGGTCTGCAAAGTTTGTGCTGAAAAATTAGCTGATAGTGTTTTGAAGATTCCTTGTACCTAACTAGCCTCTTTTCACTTGCCACTTTTAAGAGTCTTTTCCTGTACCTTTTGGCATTTCAGTTATGATGTGTCTTGGTGTTAGCCTTTTCAGGTTCATCTTGTTTAGGACTCTCTGTGCTTTCTGGATTTAGATATCTTTCACCGGGTTAGGGAAGTTTTCAGCCGTTATTTTTTCAAATAAGTTTTCTATTCCTTTCTTTTCATTCTGAGATCCCTATTATATGAATGTTGGCATACTTGATGTTATCCTAAAGGTCCCTTAATTTTTTTCAAAACTCTCATTAATTTTTTTTCTTTTCACTGTTCTAATTAAGTGATCTTTACTACCTTGTCTTCTAGGTCATTCCATGTTTCTGCATCATCTAATCTACTTTGAGTCCCTTTAATGTACTTATCATTTTGGTTATTGTATTCTTCATTTCTGATTGGTTCTTTTTTATATTTTCTGTCTCTTTATTGAAGTTCTCACTGAGTTCATTTATTCTCTCGAGTTTATTGAGCACCTTTATAACTATTGTTTTGAACTCTGTGAGATTGCTTGTCTCTGTTTCATTTAGTTCTTTTTCTCGGGTTTTGTTTTATTCTTTTGTTTGGAAGAAATTCCCGTCTCTCTTCGCAATTTTGCTGTCTCTGTGTTTTTTTTCTTCTTCTATGAATTAGGTGAATCAACAACCTCTCCCATTCTTGAAGGAGTGACTTTGTGTCGGAGCTTCCTCCTGTAGAATGCATGTGTCAGGCGTCTTTGGCAGGCTGGCTGGAGCTAGACCTGGAGCTGGAGCTGGAGCTGGAGCTGGAGCCAAGCTCAGTGTAGACCATAGGAAGACCTGGAGGAAAGCCATGGAGCTGGTGTGGGCTTTGGGCTTGGGACACACTGGGAATGCCTTGGCTGACCAGCTGGAGTACCTGGATTTTGCTCTTGCCAGTGCAGTTAGGGTGGAGGAGGAATGCAGCAAATTGTGCTCTCTAGTGCCTTTAAGCCTGGAAAGAGGTCCTGAAATCCCCCTCCTGTTTGGCAGATGCTCCAGGGTTAGTGAATGGATTTCCTTCCTGTATAGCCTAGGTACACTTTAAACCACTGTTTTTTTGCCATGCCCCAGGGTGAGTGTGTCTACATGTAGTGCCTTAGTGATTCCACCCTACTGCAGGCTGGTGTTTTGGGGCTAGGGTTCCCACAATACTGTCTTTACCTCTCCTATTCATTTCTATGTGGTCTCTCTCTGTTGTACAGAAGCTATTCAGTCAGTCAGTTCTTCTTCAGGTGAAATTGTTTTGTTCATAGGTATAGATTTTATGTGTTTGTGGGAGGAAGTGTGTTCAAGGTCTTCCTCTGCTGCCGCTTTGGACCTCTCCAGATTTATACTCAATGGTATTGTATTTTTGTTTCTAATATGATATATTGATGTCACTTAACTAATATTTGCATGACTTATTAACATATCTGCATTTCAGGCACAGCAAGGCCAAGTTGATCTTTTAACATTATGTATTGAAAGATCCCATCCACTCCAGAGTAAAGAGGAGTCTTATTTTCTCATTGAGGCAATTGGGCCAAACTAAGTGTTCTGACGATATGGCATAGTCTTGCCTGCTAACTAACAGAATGGCTAAGTTGATGTATTTGTTGATATAGTCCTATGTAAGCATATCTTTTTTATTATTTTTGCTTTTTCCAGTAACTGGATTTTTAACTGAAGTAGAAATTCATAGGGAAAAATGAAAAATATAACTGTAGGCTAATTGACTTTGAAATTTGGGGGGGAGGGATTTGTTTTATTGTTGAAGATTCAACTGAAAGATAAATGCATACACACAGCATGGAAAGTATTGACTACATGGAAACCACAGGAGAAAACTCGACTGGCTTGAGTGCTATCTGCTTCAGAGGTGTATATACATAAACTAACTTTCGTTGTGTTCTTTTTATTTATACTTGTTTATATCTTCTAAGCAAAGACTTATTTATTGTTTAAAAAGCAATCAATGAAAGGGAAAAAAGACTACAGAGAAGAAATTGTTGTTAAAAAGTTTCTGAAATTTTATTTGAAGGTCTTCATTTTGTGGTAAATTATTTTGTTGCATTGTATGTTTTGACTTATGCTTGCAAATTTTTATTAGTTTATACATTAACCTTTAGAATTCATGCAATATTTATTCCTCAAACTTTGATGTGAGAAAAGTCTTCTCTACCAGGGCAATAAAGAAAATAAGGTTGCTACATAGAGTCAAGTTTTCAGTTAGTATCTAGCCTTTGCTTTAGGAGTAGCTGACACTTATGAACACCCTTTCAAGGCAAAGCACCTCTGACGGCTTTCAAGCAGGTAGCCCATGTTAGGGTTGCAAATAGCGACGGTATCACAGGGGGAAAAAAATTTTTTGAATGTCTCAAAGAGTTACTCTATTCTCTAAATCTCTCTGAAATATGTAGATTAATTTTTGGAAGCGATAAGCTTAACAGACATATGCTACAAAATATTAACCATTATTTTACATGGTATTTTCTAATTTACTGAAAATAGGTATTTTAACAACATCACAAAAATCAGAATATGATTCCTACTACAGATACAGAATATGACACACACAAAATATCATTGTAATGAACCAGAGAGGTATTTGATTTTTGTTGCAGTAGAATTTAGATATAGAAAGTATATAGATTTATATAAATTGCATTGCTAGAGTGACAGAGCTGGATGACCAATAAAACTAAACATCAGAGCTGGCTCCTAAAATTAGCAATGAAAAGAAATGCTTCAGCTTAATTACTGCAATAATTATGTTGGGCTGTATATTTGAAAGGATGACAAGTTTTCATAGTATATACACATAAGGCTTTAATAAGGGTAAAGGGTATGGTAGAACAGGAGAGAGAAATCGCAGGCAATCATCAATCATAGAGACATCTGAATATTTCCAGGCATAATCTTTCAATGTCCTTCTTCAGCCACATAGGATGTATTTCGTCTTTGGCTATGACTCACCAAGATATGTATGAAGTGTCTTATCTCAGTGTAAGGGGAGTCCAAGCTCAAGTTTACCAGGGGACTTTATAATCCCACATTCTACAGGTAAACCCAGGTTAGAAAACTAATTGAACCAGTTACAAACTATCATTCTGTGCCTACTTTATAAACCTTATGAACATATGTAACCTAGCCCCCATCTTTACTACTTTTAAAGTTTTACTCCTTTTGTCTTGATTCCTAATATGTCTATGTTTCTGTATTCCTAGTTCATTATCTGACTTCTTTTGTCAAAATTATTTACTTCTGTGACCCTTTTTTCCCATGAATACTGGTTGTTAGCCTAGTGTAGTGATTTGGTAGAGGAAGTAAAACGAAAGATATAAAACTCTGTATCATTTCTACCTGCAAAATTGCTTTTTATATTATGATATTTCGTGGTTCATTCAGAGGTTTAAGTTGACAAGATGGAATTTTGTGGTAAAGAATTTAAAATTATTTATTTGGGAAGGATACAAGAGAGTAATTGCCTTATGTGAGATTTAGATGTAGAGCATTCATTGTAAATTTATGAATTACATATGGAAAACAGATTTTGGTTAGATAACATTCACTGTGATAAGATTCTTTCTGCAGTTTCCATTTTTATGTTCTCAATTTTGGAGACTGCCTTAGAGATCTTATTGGTAATATTAGAGCTCTTGACTCTAAATATAGCCAGCCTGTGCCATCATTTGTCACATAGAACATATGCAATTACACTTATTATAATGTCATTGAGGTTGTCTGGGTTGGAACAGGATTTTCCTGTCACTGTAGTGTCCTGCAACTCTCCTGTTGCACGGATGTCTGATTCTTATCCAATTGCCTTTCTTACAAAGGCTGATTTGACTGCCTGTCGACCCAGGGCTCCTTTTGAAGTTGCCAGAACAACTTATTTGGCATTTTCAGCATGTTTAATGTCCTGATGAAGTTCAATATCTCCCATGTGTGTTCAATTACTGGAATAAAGACTGCGTTGGTTTGTCAGGAGGTATATCATACGAATAACAAAGTTAACATTAATAGAGTATTCACCATGTGTCAAGTTCTGAACTTGACATGAATTACATGCATTGATTAGTTTAATCCTCAATAATTTTATGAGGCAATAACTGTTATTATCCCCATTTTATAGATGTGGAAACTAAAGTGTAGAAATATTTAGTGATTCTCCAAGTACACACAATAGGAAAAGTCTGAACTGGTATTTAAATAGACATATTAATGACAATGTCCCAGGGTCAACAGAAGATAGAACAAAGCAAGAAAAGCCACCGTAACAATAAATTTAAAAACTTTCCTTTAACCATTGTTGTTTATACACATTCGTCCATGGATTGTATATTTTGAGTAACATCCATTACTACAGTGTACATTTTAGGGAATACTTCATTAATTTAGGTAGAGTCTCTATGGCTATACTTCCAGCCCCCAGATGAGCTTTCCCAAACTGCTCAGAAAACCTTGAGTAAATAGGTACGAAATTTTCTAGGGGAGGGAAAAGGGTTTTAAAGTAAATGTGATATTTCATCACATTTACTTTAAAAATCCACATAAAGTTGGAGATAAGACAAAAAGTTTTCTACTGTGACTGTGGGCATGTTCCATAAAGGCAGAAATTTTGGTTTGTGTTGTTATCTTCTTTATTTCTGATGGATTAATGCCTAGAACATAATAGGTGCTCAAAAAACACTGGACGAATAAATGAATTAAATAGACTTCATGAATCATAACCTTATGAAAATATATGCCAGATTTTTTCTAAACTCTGGAGTATAGCAGAAGAAAGTCTAGCAAACTAGGATGGAAAGTGATCGCAAAGGTCTTTTATACATGTCCCCGGTCCCTTTTATTTTCATCCTCATTCTTATTACACAACAGTTAAGAAAATTAAGATCCATGTTCCAGGGGACTGGAAGACTTCTTTCATTTTATATACAGTTTTCTATGAGGATATAAAGACAAGGAAAAGATTCACATTCACTAATTTAGATGGTGAATTATTATATGGTAACCATTGGATATGTAGTAAAGAAGAAAATCCCGTATAAGCGCATATATAAATCTTCATCACATTTCACATATGAGAAACAAAAGCCACAAAACTAGTAATTGGTGAGCTGGCATCATGAACCTAATTGGCCATTCCTTAAAGCCATGTTGTTAACCAGTACTCTGTGGTTTCTACTCTGACTCTAGCGGAAATGAAAGAACTATAATCACACAAAGCCTATCAAAAATTACAAAGGTAACAAGTGCTGTGTAGGAACATCAGAGAGTGTTATGAGAGCATGTAATGGAGAGAGAGTCAGGGTAGGACTCTGAGAAAATGACATTTAAGCTAATATCGGAAGGAGGGTAGCAGTTAGCCAGGCAAAGGGCTGGCTGGGGAGGCTTTCTAGCTAAGGGGAGTTATGTACAAGGGCCAAGGCAGGCCAGGCAGAGTGTTTACTGTTGAAGAACTGAGTGAAAGACATTGTGAGCTTAGGAGCCAGGAGTAGGGTGGGGAAAAGCAAAGCTGGACACATGAGGGAGAGGTAGGAGAGGGAGGTGCCACATCATGTCTGGCCTTGAAGACTGTGAAATTCTGTGTGCCATTTTTATTTCAGTGGGAGGTCATTGTAAGTTATTCACAAGGATGTGACATGATGTTATTTATGTTTTACAAATATCAGTCATTCTGCTTTTTATACTTTTATAACAATAGATATTATGATGATAGCACATTTTTGACAATATTTATTCCTTTTAACAGATGTTTCCTTCATTATTTTAGCTTGTTCACTTGATCATAGATACCATGTGGAAAATGCGTTCAAATAGAAACTATATTTAAAACTACTTTTCATTAAGATGTTTTAACAAATAAATATGCCAACAAAGCAAATGTAAAGGATCTGTACATGTTATTATGAATTAAAAGAAAACGAGAAGATACGTGGAGAGGGTACTAGTAGGTGCTTCACAGTGTTGTTAATAAAGGTTACTAAAAGTAACTTTTTCAAAGCTATACAATGTGGTTTTTGCAAAACCACTACCTTTAAAAACAACTAGGCTACCTTTAGGGTGCTCAAGGTTTGTATATCATTCATATAAACAAGTTGTCTTTTGGAATCAGAAGTAAAAACTATGGCCTATAGCACTGGATAAAGCACGCGCTGTTGCTCTAACAAAGAATACTTCTCTTCTTGGGCTGGCTGGAGATTGGCAGGAATTCAGCTCGGAACACCAGAGCAAGCTCACGGTCCAGCAGCGCCGCCTAGAGGTAAATGGCAAGCCTGTCAAGCTGCAGGAGGAAGGCAGAAACCAGTTATCCTGATTTGCGTTTCTGACGAGTCGATAAGGCAGGGACTGACTGCAGAGATTATGGGGGTGACAGGTAGGACAGCAAGAGAAACGGCACAATGCAGTCAGTTAATGATTCTAGCAGCACTCAGACGCTGAGAATATTTCCGTAGGTAAGGGAAGGTGGCACACGTGAATTATCTCTTGGTAACAGGGAAATCCTCCAAAGATTTGAATGTTCTTGCCTATCAGGACATATGGAAAAATTCAGATTGTGATAATAAAGCATTAATGCCAGTTTTTAAAGGCTATAACATTGAATCTGCCACCTGTCAAATTTGAAAACGCAGGTGAAAAGAAACCTATGAATACAGCCTAGAATTTGTATGTGCTAGTGAGTCTATTTTTTATTGTGAAAGGCTGTCCTGTTGGTTAATTTACTATTGACAAAGTTTTGATACAGCCAAATCATCACTGGGGTCTCACCAAATTGTACAGGAGATTGTTCATTCAAATTTTAAGGTGACTTAAAAATGCATAATAGTCAAAAGATAAGTGGGAAATATTATTAGCCAGATGCATCTTTTTTTAATTATGCACAAATGCTATTATTCTTTTAAATGGAGTTGGATAAGAGGTGCTTCTGCAAAAGAAATTCTGCAAATGTAAATTAGGAGGGCGGGGACAATTTTGGTTTATCAATAAGAGGCGTTTAATTGTAATTCATATTTTCAGGCCTTGGCAAGGACGTATAAAGAGGTGTACTGAACTATTCCTGCCTCTGGATTTCTACGAGTTTTTGGTTTCCTGACCTTCCTGGCATTGGGGCGGTTTGTAGTGAGCTTTATGATTTTAGCTTACAGCCTCTTGTTGAAAGTGTGAGTTGATATTACTTATATGTAATATTAGTTCTAATACTAATACAAGTTTGTCTTTTTCACTTACAAACCATAGCAGAAAATGAATCCACAGCTTCAAAAATGAATTATTTTTACTTAAATAGTTGTATAACTGCACATAGTATCATAATTATTTAATAACTCGAAAGTAATATTTTATGAAGCATCTATCTCTATGCCAGGCAAGAGGCACTATGTTAATAAAGCAGACATGAAAATTCCCCTTTATGGAAATCAGAGAATAATTTATTAATTTTACAGTAGTCATTGATTTGGTTAATTTGTTGCTTGTGTTAGAATATAGAAAAAAGTTAAAAATGTTTCAGAAGGATTGGATTTGGGCAGAAAGTGAGATATCTGCAGGTTATTTCAGAGAACTGCAAAAGGTGGGAGCCTCTGGGAATAACTAAGGAGCTATCCTAGGAGAGGGTGGAGACCAAGCGCATCACCCCCGCGTGCTAGCACCACCTTAAACACCAGCCCGGATCATCCAGCTGGATCCTCACGTAGTCAGAGGAGGTAGACGTTCTTGTTATCCACATTCAATATTCAGAGATTTGAAGTTGAAGAGCAATTACATCAATTGTTCAAAGTCTCATAGCTCACTCAAAAAAAAAAAAAACAGAAAATGAAAGATTTTTTAATAAAGAAATAATGAAAATAATAGATCTTTAATACACACAAATAGATATTAGTGGAAATGCAGAGATGTCAGTGATAGGCATCATAGCAGGACTCAATAATTGTGACCCTCACTACTCTCTGTATACTTTGTTTTATTGCTTTTACGAGCCACCAACTTTTTCCTGCTAATGCTTATTCAAGAAGGAAGTCTTCGGAATATTATAATGATTAGACATGAACCTGAAAGGTTGAATGGTCTGTCAGAAACAATCTCCTGTTTTAAAAAAAGTTTTTTTAAATTGTACACAAATCATTCAGCTGAGAGCAAGACATCAGAAATTCTTAGCAGGAGGCAAATGGGAGGTCAGAACAGATTATAACAGCCAGTGGGCAGTCAACTAACAGAAGCTTATAAAATGAACAAAACAAAACAGAAAGGCTTTGCCTTCTTTCGTTCATAATAAAATGCAGACGTGGAGTTAATTTTAGTGTTATAAACAGTGCCATTGGACCATATGGGACTGAGCACCATAAATGTGTTATATACTGGTTCTTAGGAAAGGAAAATTTAAGATATACTCTTTGTAAGAATCATATTTTTATGAGCTTGTTGAAGAGTAGCTGAACGTTGAATCAAATCATGAATTCTCAAGACCATCATAATCAGAGTAGGCAAAGTATATATTTGCTCAGGGAAACATCTGTTAAGGAATTTCTCCTGAGTCTCATCAGTGGTTGGCAAGCTTTGCTGCTTTAACTATGTTTTCATTGTTGGCCCGTCTGCAAAATAGTTTACACTAGTTGTCCTTTT
Organism: Rousettus aegyptiacus; assembly: GCF_014176215.1. NCBI lineage: Eukaryota > Metazoa > Chordata > Mammalia > Chiroptera > Pteropodidae > Rousettus > Rousettus aegyptiacus. Next base: position 33,274,740 of record NW_023416286.1, read on the forward strand.
ATCATTAATTCACTAGCAAAGAAACAACCTTTTTGATGGCCTTTTGCTCATGACAAAATTTAAATTAAAAAAATCACTCACTGATTTGTATTTTATTTAGTTGTATTCTTGAATTTTATGTACATTCAAAGAGCTCTAAAAAGGATATAAACAGTACATTATGAAGTAAGTGTGAATCAACTACAGTGTTTACATTTACCACCCAGCTACTATCTGAATATTACGAAAGCTGTATTTTTATCTTATAATGCTTTGTTCGCAGTGATTACACTGTCATTTCTAATACTTCTCAGTGAAATTACTGAAATTGGTTAAATTACATACATGGAAAACCTTTCTTAAATCCAAAAGAGGCACCTTCCTACAAAATATATTTTCACCAAACTAACAAATCAATAATAGGAAATAAAGCATTTTCTGGAGAAAAGAACAAATAAACAAAGGAAACCAGAAAATTATCTTCTTTGACACATTTATCTCATAGATATATATTACGGGTGGCATAGACAAAATACATCATGGACTTTGGGGATATGTTTGACATTAAATACATACATAACTGAAATCATGCTATTATCTTTCTAGATTTTCATTTGGTGCTTCCCATGCACCATATAACATACAAAATATGATCCTGATAAACCCTTTTATATATTATTGGATAATGTTGCACAGTTGATTTGCAACTGAATTGATTTTTAAAACTGTGGTAAGAACACAAGACCTACCTTTCTACCAAAATTTTAGTGCACAATACAGTACTGTTAACATTAGGCGCACTGTTGTACCTCAGAGCTCTAGAATGCATTTTTCTTGTGTAAATGAAATGTAATACTCATTGAGCAACTCTCCATTTCCTCCTCCCTCCTGCCTCTGGCAGCCACAATTCCATTCTCTGCTTCTGAGTTTGACTTTTTTAATTATCTCATATAATTGGAATCATGAAGTGTCTGTCCTTCTGTGACTGGCTTCACCTAGCATAATGTCCTCTAGGTTCATTCATGCTTTATTATGGCAGGATTTTCTTCCTTTTTTAAGACTAAATAATATTCTATGGTACGTATATACTACATGTTCTTTATCCATTTATCTGTCGATGGACATTTGGGTTGTTTCCATACCTTGGCCATTGTGAACAGTGCTACATGGACACGGGAGTGCAGCTGTCTCTTCAAAATCATGATTTAATTTGAGGATGTGGATAAACTGGAACCCTTATATGGGAATGTAAAATGGTGCAGCTTCTCTGAAAGAAAGTATGGAGGTTCCTCAAAAAATTAAAACATTACTACCATATGATCCAGCAATCCTGCTTCTGGGTATATATGCAAATGAAATATTTTCGATACAGTACTTGCCAATGCTGTATCAAAATACCATATAATTAACGATAGAGAATAATATAAGATTGCAGCTTTCTCTAACATTTTCTCTGGTCAAAATATTGCTCTAATTTGGTTAACAGTAAGCAATGGATGAGAATAAAAGTAATATTTCTGTTTTGTGCAATATCAATCTGCAGTCTTTGATGCTATTATTCAGTTTCAGTAATTGTTGAGGTCATCAATCTCTGGCAAGAACCTTTCAGAGTGCTTGATGATAGCGCACACATCAAGCTGTGCTACATTAAAAAATGATGAATCTCTGTCCAGGTGAAACTCTGCCCTTTGGCTATCATAATGTATCTCCATTTTGTTTACAAATGGGTATTCACTATGCTAAATGGCAACAGGGTACATGAGATGTTATAAATAGATGAAATGTTGGCACTAGCTAATATCAGAACTTATGTAGTTGAAAATGCAATTGGAAGTCTAGGGAAAATAATCACGATTACCTGTACAATAGATGACATTGGTAAATTAAAATCAATGTGATCAGCTATTTAAATGATTAGATTACTTATTTAAAATATGCTCTTCATAGAATAACTCAATTTTAACTTTCGTTTTTCACTCTTTAAAAAAATAGTCTATTTTTCTACCTAAACATAACTTTACCTCATCACCCATAAATTGGTAAATTAGAAATTTCGAAGGAATCTCTTTCTAATCTTTGTTATATTCATTAAGCCATCAACTACATTTTGCCCATTTTATTTTAGTTTTTGACAACAGTCTCTTATTTTCGATAGGAAATTTATTTTCTGAACATACCATGGAAACAGCATTATCTCCTCTTCTGCTGACTGGTTTATAAAGGCAGCTGTACATCACTCTTATGTATCCTCTCTTGTTAATCAAAGGTAGTATTTTGCAAATGTAGAGGAGAAAAGTCATACAATGCTTACTATAACTTATTTTATGTTTTCCACTTAAGACTCAGTGTTTTCTATGATAGTCACATTAGTTCTGGTTCAATTATTCTTTATTCAATGGACACCATAACAATCTCCATTTTTATCAGAGAATTTTTCAAACATACAGAGAAATATGGAAACAATGTAATTATCACACAGGAAAATTTTTCAAACATACAGAGAAATATGGAAACAATGTAATTATCACACAGGAAAATAACATTTTGATATATTCAGATTTTTAAAAAGATCACAGTAAAAGTTTCTGTACTTGGCTACCCATCCCAGATTACCTTTCACTGCTCCATTTATATTCTGTTCATTAGAATGTTGATTTCATGTACACATTTATATTATTACTGCACAAGGATATATCCATAACACTACATAAAGTTTTGTATATTTTGTCTTTATATGAATAGACTAAGACTGTGGATATCATTATTTAAGTTGCCTTTAATTTTGAGTATTCTGTTTTTGAGTTTTCATCATGTTGATGCATTTATCCCTGGTGCATGCATTTTAAGTACTTATGTTATCCTCTTGATGGAGTACATCATAGTTTATTCAATGAACAGTTAGGCTGTATCCAATTCTTCATTATTATAAACATGAATTTCCAACCGTATGTCTGCAATCCTCGTGAGCTAGGGTTTCTCTAGAAGAGTATATACTTAGAAGTTACTCAGCCATAAGAAGAGATGAAATACTGCCATTTGTGATGACACAGATGGACCTTGAGATAATCACGCTAAGTGAAATAAGCCAGACAGAAAAAGTGGAGAACCACATGATATCACTTATATGTGGGATATAAACCTAAAAGCAACAAACAAACAGGAACAACAAGCAGAGACTCGTGGACACGGACAATAGACTAGTGGTTACCAGAGGGTAGGGAAGTAGATGGGGTAAAAAGGGTCAAATATGTGGTGACAGAAAGAAATCTAACTATGGGCAGTGAACACACAATGCGATATATATGTACCTTACTGTTGAATTTTATGTCTGAAACTTACTAGATTATATATATATACACATATATATATGTATATATATACACACATATATATATACACACACACATATATATACGTATATACATATATATACGTATATACATATATATGTATATACGTATATATATGTGTGTGTGTATATGTATATATATATATGTATATATATATATATATACGTATATACATATATATACGTATATACATATATATGTATATACATATATATACGTATATATACATATATACATATACATATATATACACACGTATATACGTATATATATGTGTGTATATATATATGTATATATATATATGTATATATATATATAAGAAGTTCAAATGTGTATATCTGCAACTTTGTCAACATATTTCCATATTGCCCTCAAAAGTATTTGTGTAATTTTACACTTTTCACAGTGTATAAAATTAACTATTTTTCCACAAATTAATGAATGGTTAATAGCAAATATTTTCAATTCTGTCAATCTGATGGATATAAAATAATATTTTACTGTTTCATTTTTCATTTTCATATTTAGAAATGAACTTGAGTATCTTTTCATATGTTTTTTGGACATTAGTCATTGGATCACCTATTCGTATAATTTTATCACATTTTGGTTGTTTTCCTCTTTTCCTATTAATTAGCAAGACATCTTTATATATTCTATAACTAATCCTTTACCAGTTACATGAATAGCAAATAGTCTCTTTCAATTGGTAGTTAGTCTTTCCACTTGTGTATGGTTGCTAGTTGAAGAGTTAAAAATTTAATGCATTCGAATTCATCAATTTTATGTTTTGAACTTTTGAATCATGCTTAAGAAATATTTCCCTACCTTGCAGCCATGAAGATATTCTATTTCCTTTCAAAAACTCCACCGATTAGGTCTCTCATTTATACCATTTATACAGATTAGGTCAATCATTACAATGGATATAGTAAGATATATCTTTAATTTTACTTTTATTACATATAACAGAATCTGCTTTTATAGTAACATTTATTGAAAAACACACTTTGTTTTTAATGCCTCTTGTCATTTATCCAATTTATAAATGTTCATGGGTCTGTATTTGTCCTCTCAATTCTATTACATTGGTCTAATTTATACCTTTAAACTGAGGCTTGGTATATGCTAGAACACCACTGAGCCATGGTGAATGTGAGGCACTGTTGTTTAAATTACAAAACTATTCCTCTTCCTCAAAATGGCCTTGCAGATCCCACCTTGTTCTACCTTATGTCTTTTCAACTTTTTTTTAGTCTTATTGCTCTCCCATGTGAATTTTAGAATAGGCTCTGTCAAGTTCTATGAAAAAAATCCATTGGAATTTTGCTTAGAATTGAGTTGAAATTAATAATTAATTTGGAGAGAATTATATTTTAATAATGTTGTGACTTTTCAACCATGAGCATGATTTATTTCCATTTGTGCAAGTCCTCATTTATACTATTCATTGTATTATTACAACTTCTGTTAGAAATATTCCTAGTTATTAGAGTTGCATGGAGATTTTGTTTGGCTTTGATATTTGGCCCAAATCAGCAATTCAATGTGGCTTCAACCTTGGTCTTCAAAAGACTGAATAGCTGCAAGCCAACCTCAATATAATTTCTGGCATCCCTGAACTTGAATATGATCAATAATTCTGTGCTCTCAAAGTTTCTACGTAAACCGAGTTACAATATCAGTAACACAAGTAAGACATATTATTTGGATTTATTATGAATATCTGAATGTTCATTTACAAATATATGTAAATATTCCAGATGTTACTCAGAGCAAAAATTCTCCTTATGTTGTACAATAGTATAGTAATTAATAATGACTAAAATGTTAATAACATGAAAGAGCTATTATAAACTTTCAAATAGTTAAGTATGTAGAATGATAAATTTGAGGATTATATTAGAAATTGCAAATGAAACTGCAACATTAACAAAGAGTATATTAACTATATAAGAATGTTCGATATTTTTCAACCAACAAATGTTTATATAATTTAAATAATATAAGACAGAATGCTAGAGATTATATAATAATTATGATCTTTGTGCAATTGTTCAGTGTACAGTATCCAAAAATTTAAATGAAGGAAATTTAAAATTCTAATTTTTAGATATTTAACTTTCTTTAAGGAGTTTTGCTCCTTAAGCAACTCAAATTGAAAATGAATGTCCATTTAATGACACAGATGTTCTATGCAGTGGCTGTATAATCTCACAGATGAACCTGCAGAAAAATAATAATATTTCCTGCATTATGACATTAAAAGACAATTTTGACAGCAAACATTTAAATAATATAAATTATAATAAAATTTTTATTTTTTTATGAAATTTCAGATTTATTCTTAATTTTAGAAGTTCATCTTTTGGCTTTGTCTCAACTGTGGTATGTATTGATTTTAACATTAGGACACTTGGTCTTTGACCAAAATACGCCTATGGTACACCTCTACAAGAGAGTAGAAAGAGTATTTAATAGTATCTACTAAATACTAGATGTATTGACTACAATGGCTAATAGGATCTTTTCTTTCAATTTTAGTTCTAATAGCTTATTAGGATACTATTGCACTGTATATTGTTGATCTTTTATCTAGAAAAATTTTATGAGTTCATTAATTCAAATAGTATATAGAGTCTCTTGATTTTCCAATGTGAAAAATAATATTATCTGCAATTGAACACTGATTTCTTTCTTTATAAATTTATATACTTGATTTATTTTCCATGTCTAATTGTAGAAATGGTAACAGAGAACAGACACCTTTGCCTTGTTACTATCCTTGTGGGAATTCAAAGATTTTGCTGATAAATACAATGATTACTGTGGATTTTTGAGATGACGTCTTTTATCAGCTTAAGTGATTACTCTTTTATTTCTAGTTTGCTGAAGTTTTGTGGTTTATGTCACGATTGAGTATTGATTTTGGTGAATGCTTTTTTTGGTATCTATTGAAGTAAATAGATTTCTTTTATAATTGACCAATATGGTTTATCCAGAAATAGCCTATTAGTTATCAATTATTTTTTAAAAATAAGTATATTCAATTTAATAATACTTTATTTGGAATTTCTCCATCTATGTTCACGAAGAAACTTTGTCTAAAATGTTCCTTATTTTTGTATTGTTTTTGTCTACTTTGAATGTCAAATTAATATTGGCCTAATTATATTTGTAGAGGATCTTTCACTATTTTTTGATTCCTTGAAACACTGGGTGGGTTTAGATCACAAATCATTTGTCTTTTAATGTCTTAGGGAAAATTTCCTGTAAAACTCCCTAGATCTTTTTATTTGTTTGTTTGTTTGTTTAAGGCTTTTATGGAGGAAAAGGCAAAATGTTTGATTATCTTCAACATTGTTAGTAGTTATTGTTCATTTATCTGGTCATATATTTTCTAGAAAATTATCGCGACTAATTATGTTTTCGATTCCCATTAAGTTGTTTCTAGTATTCCTTTACAATTAAAAAAATCCTAATGTATCTGTAGTAAAATTCTCTTGTATTTTAATTCTAATTTAATACTAATTTGGTTTGTCTCTCCTCTAATAAGTATTGCTGGAAAAAATTTTTTATTTTTTTTCAAAAATTCTGATAATGGCTTTATCGATTGTTGTCGGAGAATATGTTCTCTTTGATATTGATTCTTTAAAATTTGTTGAATTTTTTTGTGACATTATGTGATCAAACATTACAAGTGTACTCAATAATAATAATAAATAATAATAATAAATAATAATACATTCCCAGGGTTCCTTGGAGAAGTGATTGATTTCAGGGCTAAGGCAGGGGACATAAAAGATGATCCTGGAGCATCATCTGATGTCAAAAAGTATGAAAGTTTTTGAAAAAGAATGGGGGCATTTTGAGCGGGCAAAGGAGTCAACCTGAAGAGAGGCCAGTGACCAAAGGTGTAACAATTTGAGAAACAAAATAAATAATGAGTGTATTGTTTTTAACCTGTAGAATTAAAAAAAAACTATGAGTACATAATAATATAAACAAATATAATATAAATAAATAAATGGCTCTCTCTTTCAGAAAAATTCCATAATAAATGTGTAACACTGGAAAATAGATCGCCATTAGAACATCACAGTGGTCATCCTTGTGGGCAAGACTTACCAATGCATCCCCAAATTATGCAAAAATTTGAGGAAAATCATGATATTTGCCTAGTTTCAAAATATCTCCTTTAAGATATTTGATTGAAATGGGGAAATTGTAACTCGATAGTGAAGGAACTTGGCAGACACCAATTAAAGCAAGTGATCGGTGTTAATATGTAAAACATATATGTAATAAAATATATAGGATAGGCATTATGAACTTTCTGATAGGATGTACTGAAAAGGGCAAAGCATAATTGTGGCATTCACACTAAAAATGCATAAACGCTATCCAATCATGATAAAACATCAGACAAATGCAAATTGAGACACATTTTACGAAATAACTGACCAGTACTTTCCATAAGTATGATGTTTATAAAAGACAGGAAAAGACCGAGGAACTATCACAGATTGGGGAAGACTAAAATGAAATTGTGACTAAATGCAATGTGAGATCCTGGGTTGGATCCTGGACCAGGAAAAAGATATCAGTGGGAAAATGGGTGAAATCCAAAAAAAACCTTGTGTTCTACTAATGCTAATTTCTTAGTTTTAATAATTGTAGTGTTTATGCAAAATATTAGTATAAAGGAAGCTTTGTGAAGGCTATACGGAACTGCTTTTGAGGCTGTGTGGCTAGGTGCACATAAACATGTAGTATTTTTTATGGAAGATTCTGTGTTCCTTTTATTCTTGTTAATGACTTTTGCCTTTCGTTTTATTTTGTCTAATTTTAATATTACTAGAATATCTTTCTTTTAATTATTATATGCATATTATTCTTTACCTATTCCTTTATTTTCTTCTTTTCTGTATGTTTTTATTTTTTATATATTTTTGCAAGGAACTCATTGATGGATTAGAAAATACAGTCATAATTTGTATCTTTTCAAATAAAAATTTAATCTATTAATATTTATTATAATTACTGATATATCTTAGCTTTTAAGAATAATTTATTTTGTGTTTATTATCTATGGCAGTGTTCCTCAGTATTGTTCTTACTTTCTTATGAGTGATCAACTTCCTAACTAGACACAGGGCTAACTGCAAAAAATATTAGATGTCCCAGCCATTCTTGACTTAAGCATGAGTATGTGACTGAATTTTGACTAATGGGAAATAATGCATACTAACCTTCCAGAGTCTTCATTAGGAGACTTCTTCTTTGTCCATTTCAGCCTTGCTATACCTGGTATATGAATAGTTCTTTAAACCATGAGGATGAGGACCACACCCCAGGGATGGCTGAATGGTGAATTGATTAGTCTTTCAGGATATCACTGAACTGAGTAATCATACTGGCTCTGGACATTTATGTGATTAACATAAACACACACACACACACACACACACACACACACAAATACCTCCCTTATTTAAATCAATATGTGGAGTGTGTATGTGTGTGTGTCCTGTAGCTAAACTCAATCTTAACAAATATATCTTTCCCCATAATTTTTCTTCTCTTTTGACTTCTTCTGGGTTGATAATTTTCTACATTCCCTTCATTTTCTCTGCTTACATGGAGAGGTACATAGATCTTATTCTTAATTTTTCAGAAAACATATTTACATATTTAAAATAAAGTTATTTTGTTTTCTTTTAAGCAAGATAAAGACCATATTATAGTCAAATAGGCATTACATTTATATGTCTGCATTTTGTTATTATTATCTAGACTGATTGCTGAACAATGGAACTTTCTGTTCTGATAGAAATATGTTATCTAAACACCTGAACTGTCTAATGTAATAGTCACATATGGCAGTTAGCACTTGAAATATGTTTAGTGTGACTGAGGAAATGAATTTCTAATTTTATTTAATTGAAATTAATTAAATTTTAGTAGCCACATTGGCTAGTAGCTAAAATATAGGACAGTGCAAGTAGAGTTTTAATTTTCATTTGATCTCTATCATTTAAACAGGAAATGAATCACAAATATCTAAGCTGTTCTGTATGGAGTCCTGTCTCTCTCTTCTTTTGACAATTCTTATTTTTCAGAATCTATCTTAAACCACATTATCATTCATCAATTATCCTCATTTCCTCATGAAGTCACAAAATATTCTATCTCAAATTATCTAATCTAAGGTCTTTATTTGACAGATGGGAGAAAAGAGACTTAAGAGAGTTAAATTAAGATTATTAAGTTTAATTAATTTTATGTGATATTTCATATTCTGTCCTGGTTACTGACTTTCAAAAAAGTTAATTTCAACACACTTGTATAATACAACTATATTAAATATTGCTTGTAATAACTGTCTGTTGATTAAGGATTATAAATATTCTTTTTCATATTGATAATTTTTAATACTATTCTATTCTATGAGTCTGAAAGGAAGTGCTGAAATGTACCATTATTAATGATGGTAGTGTAAAGTTAACTCTTCTTTGAGAATGTTAAAATAGTAGAGTTAAAGGATATCATCTTGAAAGAAGTTTACAAGGTGTTAGTAGATCTTACATATCTGCATTTGCATTGTTTTAGCTTGATATGATAATTTGGTATAAAATACTGTAACATCCAAGTTAAGAGAGAAAAACAGGCAAAATATATTTTACTTCTAAAGATTTAGTTTATATTATTCATTATTAGTCCCACTAAAATAATGAATCATATGACAGACTTTTTGAAAACAAAAAACATTAAAATGACTGAAAAATCCACATATTTTTATGTTAGAGTACATAAAGTTTTATCTCTTAGCATCCTGAAATGCTGACAAGAAATCTTTTTTTTTTTTTTTTGCAAAGAAAAGTGCTGCATCGTAATTTATATATATTTTAGAATGAATAAGAAGTAAGGGCTTTAAAAATTTAAATCTCATTAGACTAGAATAAAAATTTAGAGCTCAAAGAGATGTTGGAAATAATCAAATCCAGTTCCTTCACAAGTAATTATATTGAATTTTTAGGAAGTTAAGTCACTTCTCTTAGAAAACACAGAGAATTAGCCAGAATCGGAACTACAATTGAGGTTTGCTCTTCCCTGTCAAGTGTACTTTCCACTAAGCCAGGCTGTCAAGTTTGTTGAGAATGTATTTTAAATAATATGAAATGGTACTTATACTGTGAGATTCATTCTATAGGAAAGTTCATGTATCTTTCGCTTAATTTATAAGATAGAATGGAATGTATGGCATCTGCGTATCATCGACCCTATGGGCTAAATGAAGTCTTTGCTGCCTATTATCAAAGATAAAAGGAAGAAGATTTATAACTAAATACCTTGGCCTCAACAATTCTCTCACTTTCTATTTTAATATATTATGCCCATTTCTTTCTGTCATTCCACTGTCGTCATTAACCTGTGTAGAATTTTTCTTCAGGAGAGGGCTTATTTATTCAATGAGATTTTGTTAAGCATCTACTATTGACCAGAAACTGCTAGGCACTGCAGTGACAAGAAAAATGAAACGAAGAGATCCATGACCTTCATGTAGAATGCGTTTTGTAGTAATTGTAATCTTCACATGTTCTTTATGTTCGCAGCAAAAATAATGTCTATGGACACAGAGAAATCAATAGAATCCATAGAGTCAATAGACACAAAGATCTTAAGTAAAGTGAAAACAGGAAAGTATTGATTATTTGGGCAAAATGAAAGCCACTGCTAACCTTGGTGATTTGAAGAATGAGGTGAAATGATGGGATGACTTCTGAGGAAATGATAATGGCAGCATTGAGTGCTCAGCTGAGAACAGAAACTAATGCTAGAAGGCAGTTGATGGTTAGCAAGCATAAAGTACCAAAGCATTGGAAGTCTTGCTGCAGATGAAGAATAGCTGATATAGCAGTTAGAAAGTGAGTGATCTAGACATACGATTTAGTCAGAGGGAGGCATTGGGGAGTTTAGATTCCAGGGATAATACAATGAATTCATCAGTTTTCTCTAGAAAAACATAACCACTAGGTTATATATTTGGAGAGAGAGTGGGAGAGGGAGAGGGAGAAGGGGAGAAGGAGGGAAAAGGACAGGGAGATGGAAACAGAGACATAGAGAGAACACTATAGACTGAATCGTGTCCCCCTAAATTCTTATATTGAAGCCCTATGTAATATTTGAAGATGGGACTTTTGGGAGGTAATTAGGTTTAAATGAGGTCATGAGGATATTGATTGGATTAACAACGTCCTTATAAGAAAAGATAGCAGAGAGATTGCTCCACATGTGAAAGCACAACGAGTAGGTGACATCCTCAAGTCAGGAAGAGTCTTCACCAAGAACCAAACTCTGCTAAAACCTTGACCTTGGACTTCCTAACCACCAGAACTGTGAGAAATAATATTTCTGTTGTTTAAGCCACAGAATACTTAGTCTATGGCATTTTGTTATGGCAGCCTGAGCAGACAGGGAGCAAGCACAAGGAGCTAAGGAACTGGCTCACCTGATCATAGGGTCTTACAAGTCTTAACTATGTAGGGCAGGCCTGCAAGCAGAAAACTAAAGTGAGAGTCGATGCCCCAGTCTTGAGTGTGAAATCCATAGGGGAGGAAGGCGAGCCAGGAGCTCCAGCAAGATTGAATCCTGCAGTTTTGGGGAGGCTCAGGGATGGGTTATAGAAGTGAAAACAGAACATTTGCCTTTGAGATTGACCATGAGCCTTTGGAGAGATTCACTGTTGGATAATTCATCCATGGAAGTCACCCATTTGGTGGTGGCACTAGGTAGGTGATGTAACTAATGTACCTTTCTCATTCTTAGAACACATTCAGAATCTTTTTGCATTTTATCTCTTTGATGGCCCAAAATGTATCATAAAGATTGCACAGCTGATAATATTTTCAATCTGTCTCCAGCTTAGTAAATTTGCTATATTTTTTCATTGGTAATTACTATATTTAATATTGCCATATAGGTTTTTCATTGTGGCCTAACAGTAGTTTATTTTCTTAAAAAAAAAATACATTTATTGTTGCCAATACTTCTGTCATTTCAAATGTATTGAGTAGTTAGGAAATATGGTATTATATGTAATTAGCCTATGTTCTAATTAGCAACTTCTGATTTTAAGGAGAATTTGACTTAATTATCTGTATCATAAAATCTAAAAGACAAAAGCAATGCACAGATGGTTATGCAGAGGGAGCCCATGCTTCGTATTTGCAAATTCATAGACACAGAATATGCATTTATTTGCAGCTTGAACATAATTAAGCTGGGTAGAAGCCATTCATTTGTACCATAGTAATACTGTTATACATTTAAATGCAGAAAGATTCTTGGTTTTGATACTAAGTTGACGATAGCCTTATTTGAGAAAAATATAATAGTTAATCCAAAAGAAATACCGACAAAAAAATTAAGTGTGTAAATCTTCTCCATAGTAAAAATATGAAGTTAAATTGTTTTCATAGCAATTGCAGGAATTCAGTATAACTATTAAAATGCTATTTTATACTACATATATGTTTAAATAAAACATAGTGATTCAACCAATAAATAATATATTCCCATCTATGCTTGAAACAGTCCAGTTAGCCTTTATACAGCAGGTACGTTTTTACTTTACATGCTATCTTATAAATACTGGTTTAAAAATTTATGAAACTAGAAAGTTTTTTAAAACACATCTATTAGACATTATACCACAGACAAACATTTTTACTCAAAAGAAAAAAAAAAAGCTTGTATATTTTATAAAACTCCCACTCTCTAAAGGAAAGTAAAAACTGTTCAAAGATTGGTTGATTTAACTGGGCTTTATAGAGTATCAGCAAAGAATTCCAAACTATCACATCTTTTATCTCTTGGCCTGTTTAACCTCCACCTTTTGGGGCTTGAATGCATGAAGCGAAAGAAATGAAGATCCCCACCGAAGCACATGTAGAATATTTCACAGTCACCTTCCCTTTGCAGGACAACACTAAGTATATTGCTTTCACCTATACATAGCACTTTAAGAAATTACCCTCCTCACCCCTGCTCGATGCACTTTTATAATGCTGTTAATACACTTTAAATGTATTTAAAAGTTTTATGTGCTGTATTTATTGCAAAGCTTCTAGTACACTGAAAAAGTATATGCAAGTATCTTTATAACCTTCTTTTGAAATTCTTTCATATTCATTGAGTAAATGGCTAAACTAGCAGGTAAATAAATCACATAAGTTACTGAGTCTGTGCCTGTAGACACTAGGGGCAAATTAATTAATGACTAATTAATTCATTCTCTGGGGCTTATAGTTCTGATAACAAATAATGTGACTCTCTAAATTCAAATTAATTTCAATTGCTTTCTGATAGCATAATTTTCTTTTTATATTTATAAAACACATTTGTGATAGATAAACAAATGTACATTAGGCTGTATCAAGAAACACTAGAAACCTGGTTTCGCTTTCTTTTCATGTACAATTTAGTATTTTAAAAGCGTTCTCCTACACCTCTGTGTCCCTTGTCAACATTTGAAGACAGCTAGTGTGCACTGTCATTTCTTTTACTTAATAAGTGTACTTGTGAGTCTTTCAACATTTTCTCATCAAGCAAGTGTAAATGTTAAGAGCAGCTCTGTTGCTTCCAATCATTGCCGAGTGTCTGCGAGTTGCTGGATTTACCTGGATGAAAATATCAAAGAGGGTGTAAATGTTGTTGCTATTTCCCCTAATGTTTTCTTTAAGAAAATATTAAAAGTTAGAGGCGCAAGTTCTAACATTTGATTTACTTACATTTCAGTTATTCTCTGAGCAACAGTCATCACATTTACTTGCTCTGCATTTTTACATGTCCTTCCTCTTTGTTAACAAGAAGTGCCAACTGCTTGCTCAGAGTTCAAAAATTAGTTTCTAATCTCATTTTTGAGATGAGTGTTCTTTAAAATATTTTGTAATTTTTACTTAAAGTATAAATAGATTGAGATACATTATTTGACTCTGAATTGACCAGATCAATTTCCGTCTTCTAAAATAGACACATGCCATGATTTCTTTTACATTGTGTTCTTATTTTTGTGCATATAACCATCAGAGATCATATTTGCGTCATTGTGAAAATGCTGATCAATCCTATATAACAATAACATTGCATGAAGAACTACCCGATGAGATGACTTTGAAAGGGAGCCATAATTTAGTTTGGGTTGTAAAGGTGGAAATTGCAGAGTTCTAAAATATGACCATAAGTAACGGAGTGGAACAATCCTTACTTATCGAAACCGTTCAGAATAGCTTTATAGGCCTTAATTCAATTAAGTTCACATATCAGTCAGAACTGTTAAAATTACAAGTAACAAAATTCAACTCAAAAGGGCTTACTCAAGAATGGAAAAGGAACATTTCACATGTCTTGAACGTCCAGAGGTAGAGGTGTCAGGCATGACTGGATATGGATTGAGCAAGGGCCACAGACTATTCTATCTTCATTTCCAGGCTCTGCTCTGTCTTTGTTGGCTTCATTCTTGGGCACTGCATAATGGCCCCTGGGAACACCAAGCTCCCATCACTCTTACTGCTAACAGTTGCAATAAAAATGAGTGCAACTCTTTCCCCAAAGTCCCATTAAAAAATTCTTAGCTTGACTTTCATTGGCCCGAATTTTATGATAAATTCATTTCTGACTAAATCTCTGTGGATGGGGCTGTGATCAATGTAAACCTGGGTCACATGACCTTGGCTGGTGCTAAGCATTAGTCTAGATAAGCCTTACCTAAACCATATGTGCTGAGTATGGATGAAGGGGGTATAGTTCAAGGACTAAATTAGTACCCAATATTAAGTGCTGCCTTGACATTTGAAAGCAGGTGGGCCTTGAACAGCCAAACTGCAAGGTTATTTCCCTACCCTGTTCTGCAGATAAGGTCCCCTAACCAAATCACCTTCCTTGTCAAGCGACCAGGCACAGTTCCTGCTTATCTGAGTCATGGATTTCAGTTCCTTACCAGCCTTTACAATAATTCAAGCAAAATAATCACACCCTCCTGTTGGAATCATGGGGCATTGTGCCCTCTTGATACTACGAAGGCTGACTCCTCCAATTCCTTATTGTCATTCTGTTCCCAGGGGCAACCTCCATGTAGCTCTGTGTAGCCTGTAGTGCCCTCCTCTCACTGGCTGTATGTATGACTGAGAAACTGTCGTCGAGCTCCTTTGTTCGGTTTCAAGTGTCATGTGTTTGGCATTCCCATAACCCAAGAGTGGGAATCCTTTCTCACTGGTGTGAATAAGAAATGATGAAAATAGAAGGATAACTCCAAAAATCGGGAGTTAATTCCACATAGGAGAAATGAATGCTGAGTAGGTCATAAATCACTAAAGTTAATTTCAGTTTAGATCCACAATTCAGTTTAACAAATATTCTTTGCACCTGGAACTCCTGGTAGAAAGAGAGAATAAAACTAACATCTTCCTGGAGAATTTGAGTATACTTGGGTGTAATATCATTTCAGCTGAGGCTCCCTCACTGATGAAGGATTACAGAGAAGGAAGACTAGTTTTCCTAACTGATGAAGCACTGCATATTCTAACTTTTTCCTTTTTACTGAAAATTCACTATACTCATTAAAACTTTAAGGCTCTGATAAGTTCTGTAGTAAAAATATCTAATAGAATTTTATATCAAGAATTTCTCAGGCATATTTGGTAAATAATACATTGTTTCATGTCATTTATTAATATTTAATAAAATTATTTAATAAGATAACACTTTGGAGAATGATATATTCTTCACTTATGGAATGCTATGTTTTTAGTACTTGTTTAGAATGCCATGGGAATATCTTAAATCTTAATAATTTTAATAATCCTATTGAACGTAGCCATTACAAATAGATATTGTGTAATGACTGAGAATTACTATTATTTTATTATTTTGTTTTCTTTATTTTTTAGGTGAGACAATCTTTGGTTGACCTCACAGATTGCAAGGACCTTGTCAGCTTATAATTCCTTTTTTAAAAAATTTTTATATTTTATGCCTACAGCACCTGATCTTCCTAGGTGGTCTCCCATCCAAATACTAATCAGGCCTGATTCTGCTTAGCTTCCAAGATTAGATAGAATGGGGCTTGTTCAGGGTGGCATTGCTGTAGGTGTCTGAGAATTATTTATGTATTGCTATTCTTAAGAAATATACACTAGAAGGAAGATTAGACTTAAACATCTCAAATTATATCAACTATTTAAGTTGAATTTCAGTTCTTTTATTCATTTCTCTAGATCCTTTAAGTCCTTTAAAAGCTGTTTCTTCCTTTATATAATTTGGGAATTTAAATACAATTCTTATAAAACCAGAAAAATTACTGAGATAGTTATCTCTCTTTTTGTCATAAATCATTGGCGAAATAAGATTAACTTCAGGCTTCCTGACCTACAATACTACCATATTGTAAAAACATATTACAAATACTAATTTCTTCTTTGAGCAAACTATGAAAAAGAAACAACTTCTATTTGTCTTCTGTGGCCTTGACCACATATTCCCTTGAAAGACCCTATAAAAAATAACATGTGATACAAGGTATGATAAATGGTTCATGTAAATTTTCTGCACATTTCTTGTTATGCAACAGGGGATCACTTATGCCAGTAAAAACAATAACCACAACCTGTGATTAACTAGTGCAGATTGGTTGTGATTTTAAGTATATTTTAATTTTTATTTGAGTATGCCAATTAACAACCATGTAAATATTCTGAGTTAATTTTCTTTGTTATCTTTAATATACACTTTGTAATTATGCAGAATTTTGGGTAATTTTTCAATGAAACTGGTTATCAGTGAGGGGGATGGTGTTATTTCTGACAATAAAGGCAATTATGATAGTTTAGATATAATTGGAAAAATACAAATGTAATTATTGTTGTTTTTGGAAAATGGTGCCTTAAAGTGAGTAAAGGAAGTAGTCTATTTTTAAGTCTTACAGAGGACAATCACAAAAAATCTGACCATTTAAAAATAAAATATTGTAGATGGAAAGGGGACTAAATATACTCACTAGCATAGCAGTCTGACATAGGAGGCAAAAAATGGAGATTTGGGAATGTTTCATATTAGATATTGAAATTTCTGAATGGTAAAATCTCGTCAAGGTTCAACTAGGTCCAGAAAATTTATTTTTGCAATCTCTATTAGTAATTTTTTTAAAAAACACACATTTTAATCCTCTGCAGTTTTACATTTACAACATAGACATAAATAAGATATAGTTACAAATAAAGTGGCATATTCAAAAACTCCTATGCTCTTATTTCTAGACAATTATTTTTTGAATTTTTATACATGATATAAAAGTCAAATTCTCTTGAAATGTAAACAGATGGCCAACTTTGTATCTATAACTTTGGGCCTTTGGGAAAAGTGTGCGTGCGAGTGTGTGTGTGTGTGTGTGTGTGTGTGTGTGTGTGTGTGTGTAAATATAGTCCCCATTCCTCTTGCCAAGGGAAGAATGGATGTTAAAACATAAGTTGCTATACTTCTTAGCACCTACCATAGTTATAAATACGTGATGATTTATGTATTGTTTGTTATTGTTTGTCTCTTCCTCTAGACTCAAACAATGTAAAGGCAATAGTACTGGAGTACTAGAAAATACTTACAATATATGTACATTCGCATATAATATACATATCATATACATGTATATTTCTTATTGATGCTGTTACAAATTACCATAAATTTACCTGCCTAAAACAGCACAAATTTACAGTTCTATAGGTCAGAAATCTCACTGGGCTACAATCAAGGTGTTAGCAAGGTTATGCTTTTCCTGGAAGTTCTCAGGGAGAATTTATTTCCTTGTCTCTTTGAACTTTTAGAAGCCACTTGCCTTTCTTGGCTTCTGGCCCCTTCTTCAATCTTCCAACCCAGCTGTGTAGCCTCTTTGAATCTCTCTCTGACTCTGACACTCTTGCCTCTCTTTCATAAGAATTCTTGTTATTATATTGGGCCCACCCCCCAAAAAAACGGGATAATCTTCCCATCTCAAGACCCTTGCCTTAATCACATCTGCAAAGTCCCTTTTACTATGTAAAGTAACATATTCACAGGAGATTAGGATGTGGATATCTATGTCTTGAGAAGCATTATTCTACCTGCTGCAGTGGTGTGTGTGTGTGTGTGTGTGTGTGTGTGTGTGTGTGTATGTGTGTGTGTGTGTTGGTGTGATGGATAGAATTCTCAGTATACAAATTTAGGATTAAAATAAATGTATTTTTATTTATTTTTCATAATACAGTTTAACTTACCTTTTGATCACTGATTTTATAAGGGCCTCATAAACAACTTCAGTCATATCAGGGTTGTGTCCATAAAATGTCAAAGCCGAGGATGTGAGTGTTTGAGGGGTGGCCAAGAGGGTCCCTATAATTTCAGCCCCTATAATTTTGCCACTGAGATGTCCTCATTCCTGTTAGAGAGGACACATTACTTGGAAACAAGAGGTCATCTAACTCTTATGTTACATGTATTCATCCATCTATTTATTCAAAAACTATTCATTGAGTACATGTGTGTGTTGGTCCCTGTATACTTGGAATATAAAACACGAATAAGACTTCATCCCTAATCTCAAAGAAACTACTACCTAGTAAGATAGACTCATAAATCAATAACTATAATACATTCTTGTAAATGCAATGACAGAAATGTGCACATGTATTAAATGAGTATCAAGAACAGGGATCTAATTTAGCTTGGGAGTGGTGTAAAGTTTGATTAGCAAAGTCTCCTAGATTGGCTGACAGGTGAGCTGAAACTTAAAAAATGAGAGTTAGCTAGAAGCATATACGTACTGCTAGAACCAAACCTCAAATTTCCTTGAGGACTAGAAATATATTTTCCATTCAACTCGACAAATAATTATTGAACGGTGATGTATGCTAAGGAGAATTACAATGACTCATGAGAATGTTCAATACCAATACTTCCACTTGTCAAGGGGATTAGGGGCACTTCTCTGAGAAAGTTACAGGCATTAAACAAATAATTACAAGTGTGATGAACACTACGGAGCAATGCTATGGTAATGCAGGGAAAATAATTTAACCTAGTCAAGAGGGTCACAGACCGCCACACTAGGAAATTGATGTTTAAATTGTGACCTTAGGGATAAGCAGCATTTAACCAAGGAAAAGAGGAAGGGACAAAAAGTAGAGTAGGGGAATATCCTGTCTGACAAGAATGTAGGGAGAGGCTGAGTGTAAGTTCTTAGAAATCAGGTTGAGTTTGAACTTTATTTTTGACTCATTGGGGAATCTTTAAATTTCAAATTTGGAAATAATATGATCATTTAAAAATGATCCTTATTTTTAAAAGATCCTTCTGGCTGTAGGAGGTAGAGCTTAAATCAGAGTTGGGTATTGGAAGAAGAGTTAGGAAGCTGTTACAGCATCCAGACAAGGGCCCAGCTCACTTGGCTGAATGGTGTCAGTGGGCATGGAGTAAAGTCAGCCCATTCAAGGAATATTGAAGAGGTAAACTATTTATTAAGTTCTTCTTATGTTGAAGGCACTGTACCAAATGCTGGAGCTACTATGATGAATGGCACAATTCTTGGCACATCGTTGTTAAATATTTTTAAATTGGTTGATGTTGGAGACACAGAGTAGCAAAAGACAAAGACATGGGTTAGACCATGGGAGTTGTGTACTCCATGTGTCATTCCAGTGTCGTAAGCAAGGGTAGGCAAACATTGTAGCCTTTTCATTTTATTTGTCGTTAGTGCCTGTTTAAACAATGAATTTGAGGGGACAAGAATATAGATATGAATAGAAATAAAAACACCATGGGAATAGTTCAGATGAATGATGATGGGACCTGAATCGATACAGTACTAGGAGATACGGAAAGAAAAGAAATACTAGTGAGCTATATTTGGGAGACAAAATTAGAATTGATGACTGAGGTATAAAAAGATAAAAAAACTAGTTCATTATGATTCCTCAGTTTCTAATATCAAGGTTGAAAGGACAAATGAGATATAGATGGCGGGCACAGAGTAAGCACTCCTGAACTACTTATGGATGACTGACATGTAATTACATCCTGGAGTATCCTGCCAATTTAAATCTGACTATAATTCTGATTTAATTTTTACCTGATTTTTTTTTTTTACATAATGAACCCAAGTTTTTATTTTTATTTAAATCATTGATGATAATTGATTCGCTTTTTTTTTTTTCTTTCCGATGCTTTAACATAACATATGTGTGTGGGGGGAGAGGGGAAGGGGGTCCCAGAAGACAATTTCTTGGGAAAAATTTGTTATTCATCTATCAATTTTTTATAGTCAATACACAGTTTATAAACTGTTCACTTCTCTGAGCATTGGAAAAAAATACTAAATAGTTGTTTATTTTTATATGAATAGCTTTCAGGCAAATTGTTTACTGATATTGATCGAATTACAATGAAAACTGCACACACATTTCCCACAGTGCCATTATTCTCAGATGGTCACCCCAAGCAAAATTACATTCTGGGTAAAAAGGAAGAAATACATGAAATATACACTCCTGAGACCAACAACAAATAATTACAAAATAACCTCCAAATCCCAGACTGTCAGTGCCATGCAATACAACTCGTGTCCTTTGGGGTTCCCAACACTTACTGGTAATTGCTGAATGCATTTCGTGACACATCTTGTGACACGTCAAACTTTGAGGTTGCAATTTTTTTTCTTCGTTTTATAAAAGGCATAACTTTGATTTCATAACAATAGGTATTGTCTATATTCTTATTAAGAAGGAACTGCCAAATACTCAACAATGAAAAAAAACTTTTCATAGAAGTGCTTTAAGCTCTTGTTTCCTACTCCATTTCTTCTCCAGCTCTGGGGAAAGTTTGAATGAAGCTGACTTGCTCTCTTTAAAGTACATAGGATTTAAAAGTGATATTTAAGAAATCATTATGCTAAACAGAAGCTGTTTGTGGAAGCGAACTGCTGAGAATATCTTGTTTCTTTAATGCTTTCCAAGACAATGAAAATATCCAAAGATCTTGATCACGCAGCTGTAAAAAAAAAAAAAAAAAGTGTGGTTTATTATCTGATAATGACTTTTAAACAACATCAGAGCCACAGGTTAAAGTCCCTCTCTTTCGGACAAAAACTTTCAGGCCATTTATTGCTAGAGCTTGTCACACTAAGAAGCTTGTCATACTAAGGACTGGATTCCTTGATTTGATAAATATTTTCTCTATATGGTGAATGTTTTTAAGCAGGAGGGCTTTAAAAAATTAAAGTATTGGCAATCTGTTTTAGGACACAGTTTCCCAGTGGGGATTTAACATTTTCTTTGTAAGGAAAATGGTCCATTTTAACAATTCCCTGTAAAAATTGGGTCCTAATAAACAAGTTAAAGTTTCCTACAACCTGCTACTTTTTATAACAGAAAATCTGTCAACTTTCCACTGTAAATTTTCTTCTGTCCCCAAGCAATCAGTTTTGGTTAGTTACTACTATTTTATGAAATAAATAAAATAAAAATAAAAATAAAAATAAAAATAAATAAGAAAGAGAAAGGTAAAAGGTTTCACTCTTAATGTTGTCACTCCTGTCACTGCTGTGGGGAATCAGAGGTGGGATATGGCCCTTGTGGCTAGTGAGGCTTATTTATTAGCCACCAAAACTAATGTTTTGGCAGACTGGGGCAGCTAGCTGTGGGTTCTCAGCAGGAGGTGGAGAATGTCCCTTTCCCAGTAAAATTTACGGGTATCGTCCATCCATGCCAAATAGACTGGAGTTACCAATGTTCACTTTTTTTATCAAACTGCTATTTGAGTTGCTCATGAGCACAACCACTTTCTGTAATGCAAAATCTGCAGCTCAGAAGTCTGAGTTGGGGCCAGAGTCAGCGGCTCCACAAAGCTCAAAAAATGGGCCCTCGACTATCTTATTCTAGTTTCAGGGGCAGTCACTATTGTACTAAATCGTTTTGATTCTCATGGGCATTTTATCTTAGTAACATGTTGCCCTTCACCATTCTTCATCGATAGATTAATAAATTGGTGTTTTAGGATCTCAATGGTGATTTTGTTTTGAATTCAAATGGTGGCTGAAAAAGAAATCTGGAAAAAAAATTAAGGAACCACAAGGAAAGTCTTCAGAGCTTGATGAGCAGTGGTATGAACTTATGACGAAAAGCAGACATCAAAGATAATTTCATGCGTAACCAGGTGATCAAGGTAAACAGTACTGGTGGGATCAGTGTCATTAGAAGAGTCCCTAATGGACTGTAGATGCCAAAATCTTTGACAAAGTATTAGCAAGCCAAATTCAACAATACAGTAAAAGGATCATGCACCAAAATTAAGTGTTATATATTCCAGGGATGCAAGGCTGGTTCAACATCAGCAAATTAGTCAATGTGATATACTAAACTAATAAAATAAAGGATAAAAATTATATAATTATCTCATTAAGTGCAGTAAAGCATTTGACAAGTTTCAACAACTATTTATGATAAAAGCTCTCAAAAAAGCAGGTATAGAGGCAACGTACCTCAACATAATAAGGGCCATATGTCACAAACCCACAGATAACATTATACTAAAAAATGAAAAGCTGAAAGATTTTCTTTGAAGATGAGGAAGGATATCCACTCTTGTTACTTTAATTCAATATAGTATTAGAATTCCTAGCCACACCATTTAGCAAGAAAAAGAAATAAAAGGCATCCACATTGGAAAGGAAGAAGTAAAACTGTTACTATTTGCAGATGACATGATATTATGTATTGAAAACCCTAAAGATTATCCAAAAATGTTAGAACTAATAAATTCAATAATACTGCAAGATACCATATAAACACACATGTTCTGTTTCTATATACTAATAACAAACCATCAGAAAGAAAAATTAAGAAAACAATCCCATTCACAAACACATCAAAAAAAAAAGACTAAATTAATTTAATCAAGAAAACAAAAATCTTGTATACTGAAAACTATGAGATTAAAGAAAAAATTGAAGATGACACAAATAAATAGATATTTCATGCTATTGGGTTAAAAAATATCAGTATTGTTGAAGTATCTATACTACCTAAAGCAATCTACAGA
The DNA here is from genome assembly GCF_014176215.1 of Rousettus aegyptiacus. Classification (NCBI taxonomy): domain Eukaryota; kingdom Metazoa; phylum Chordata; class Mammalia; order Chiroptera; family Pteropodidae; genus Rousettus; species Rousettus aegyptiacus. Next base: position 33,298,190 of record NW_023416286.1, read on the forward strand.
TTCAGTGCATTCCCTGTCAAAATTCCAGTGGCATTTTTCATAGAAATTGAGCAATAATCCTAAAATTTGCATGGAACCATGAAAGACTCTGAATAGCCATAGTGATTTTGAGAAAGAATAAAACTGGAGGCTTCACACTCCCTGATTTCAAACTCTGTTATAAAGCCATAGTAGTTAAAACAGTATGATATTGGCATACAAACAGACACATAATTCAATGGAAAACAATAGAAAGCCCAGAAATAAAACTATACATATATGGTCAATTAATTTATGATAAAGAAGCCAAGAATATACAATGAAAAAAGGACAATCTATTCAATAAATTGTGCTGGGCAAATTGGACAGCCGCATGCGAAAGAATGAAATTGCACCCCTATCTTACACCATACACAAAAATCAACTCAAATGGATTAAAGACTGAAACATAAGACCTGAAACCATAAAACTAGAAAAAAAACATAAGGAGTTAGCTCTGTGATATAGATCTTGCAATGATGTTTTGAATCTGACACCAAAAGTAACAGCAACAAAAGATTAAATTTTAAAAAGTGGGACTAAATCAAATTAAAATATCTTCTATACAGCAAAAGAAACCATTAACAACACACACACAAAAACACAACCTACTGAATAGAAGAAAATATTTGCAATTCATACACCTGGTAAAGAGTTAATATCTAAAATGTATAAAAAACTCATACAACTAAATAGCAAAAACCCCAAACAATCTGATTTAAAAATGAGCAAAAGATCTAAATAGATCTTTTTCCAAAGAAAACATACAGATGGTCAACAGGTACATGAAAAAATACTCCACATGGTCAATCACAGGGGAAATAAAAATCAAAACTGTGGTTAGATATCACCTCACATCTGTTAGAATGGCTTTTAATAAAAAAATATAAGAAATAACAAGTGTTGGAGAGGATGTGGAGAACAGAGACCCTGGTGAAGTGTTGATGGGAGTGGAAACATAAACTACCTCAGCTACTATGGAAAACAGAATAGAGGATTCTCAAAAAATTAAAAATAGAATTGCCATATGACCCAGCAATTCTACTTCTGGGTATTTATCCAAAAAACAAAAACACTAACTTGAAAAGAGATATGAACTGCCATGTTAATTGCAGCATTATCTACAGTAACCAAAATCTGGAAACAACTCTAATGTCCATAGATAGATCAATGGATAAAGAAAATGTGATATATATAAGGAAATATTATTCAGTCATAAAAAATAATGAAATCTTGACATTTGCAACAACATGGATGGAACTTGAGGGCATTATGCTAAGGGTAATAAGTCAGACAAAGACAAATATCCTATGATCTCACTTATATGTGGACTCTAAAAGAAAATAAAAATAAAAACAAGTTCATAGATATAGGGAACAGAGCACCAGAGTTGAAGTAGATGAGAGAAATCGATGAAGGGGGTCAAAAGGTAAAAAACAAATAAAAACATCTATTCAATAAATAAATATATTGGCGGAATTGCAATCTAAATCATCTCATAAAAAATAAGTACAGAATTGACTATACTGAATCAGCTTTTACTCAGTAAATATTACTTAATATTTTAACCTAGCATTTTAATCATAATGCATACGTGTAGCTCATGAATGAATAAACATAAAGTTAAGCATATTGAGACAAAATAATAACTTTCATTCCTCATTTTTTCCCTTGAGTATAAGATCAGATTTGACGCTCAGCAATTATTAATTAATTAAATAATTAAATATTAAGTAAATTATACTTTCGTATGAATATTCTCCTCTCTTTTTAATAGGTTAACAGCAAACCACTTGCTTATTGTATCATTTTCAAACAAGGCAAAAATTAAATGTATTACTGGAAAAAAGATAAAATACAGAGTATTAGTGAAATCAGTCATTAAGAGAGTGAAAAGACATGAGTTATTTTGATGAGAAAGCATAAATTTAGTTTTACGTTTATCAGGTTAGAGTGCATTTAGACATCTAAGTGGGAAAGGCCATCACACCAATAGAATTTCCAAAACTAAAAATGGTATGGTGAACCTTGATGTAGCTGCCATCCTGACTGCATTTATGTCACTGTTCACAAAAGGTAAAATCAGCCCTTGATTCTCACTTTAAAGTAAAAGAATTATGATCAGTGAAATTAAAGTTCTGCTCTCTCAAAATGTACAAATGTTAACAACATCAAGAAATTTCTTAAATATTTTACACGAAGAATATTTACTGAGCCTTAGTGGTCTTCTGTGATTCCATTGTACAGAGACTGTGAAAACTGCTCCGGCCCAAGGAAACCTCAGACACATAAAATAGGTCATGGACATGTCTTATCAAATTTGAAAATCTAAATCTACTCTAAAATATCTTGGAAACAACATTTACCAAATAACTTCATAAACCTGGCCCAAGTCCTAGCACTAAAAAAGGAGGTAAAGGAAAATTTGCTGGGGCTGTTACAAAAAAGGAAACTCAATATGCTTTCCATCAACCTTCATTCTCCTTTGAATGACTTCCCTTTTTATTTTGAGGTTTATATCCAGTCACATGTTTGTGTTTTCATAGCCAATTAAGATAGGAGATTGTAGAAAAATGGAGATGAAGGGAGGAGTGGCAAGGAGTTTCATATGTGAACTAGTATGATAAAATGTGCGCCAAACAGAATTTTAGATGGCACGGCTAATGAACACCTTTTGTGATTTAATTATAAGTAAACTACTTTCTCCACTTCTTTTTTCATGTTAGCTTTATGAGAAACTTCACTAATCATACATTTAGTGTCTGAGAAAGACAGTAAAGAAAGATCTTTTTATACAATAGAATGGTACAAACCTGCGTAGCTAGAGGCAAATAAAGCAATGAATATGACCTAGAGCTTCCAATTTTCAGCTTGATATTCAATCTTATTTTTCTTTCAGTAATTCTTGATGTAGGTAAACTGATTAACCCTACTCTCGAGTTACTCAGAATTCTTTTTTAACCACTTAAGATTAAAGAGAAAAAAAGCTGAGGTTTAAAACTTGTAAAACATTAGAAGAGAGTACATTCCTATAAACACAAAAATTTCAATATTTATATATATGTGAAACATAAAATCATTTTTTTCCAAAACTGAGCTCTGCATTAGAATTTATCTACTCACAAACTCTTATTTTGCAGATAATAAACGAAGGGCCAAAGACGTTAAATGACTTGCCCACAGACGTTGGGCTAATTAGCACTGAATCAGATTCTCCAATTGAAGGTGTGGCGATCTTCGGGATTGATCAAGTAAAAGCTGAAAAAAATAAGTGATTGTCAAATTAACTCAGACTCTCAGTTCTTCATATCACATTCTTTTTATAAAAGCAAATGAAACAATGATGTATATAGTATATATCCATAGACTTTTAAATATTTTCTTACTTAAAAGTCACTTTCAGTTAGATCACCAAACTGAAATGAACTTGCAATGTTTTTTGAGGTTCGTACAAGTTCAGTATGTTAACCAGAAATCATGTGACTGTTATTTCAAGCTTTGGCAGAAACCACTAGAAAAAAGGTCCCTCAGTAGTCAGAAGTCACCTTTTTCACTCTGTCAATTAGAGATTTAAATAGTGAGAATATTGGGGAATTAAGATTTGGCTTAGTATTCTTATGATTTCTCCAGGCGGGCCGTCACCACTAGGTACTGCATATCTTAGACGTTAGCTCTTTTAAGATTTTCTGGTCCAGTGGGTTAGGAATGTACAGATCACTTTTGGCTAAATACCCATGCTAATTTCTTCCTTCCCCTACATTTTATGGACTGGAAACCTCTTCTTACTTTTTATTTTATGAATTTGAAACAAATGTCAGAATTTTAGATTTCAAAGATATTATTCAACACGATTATGCCATATCCAGCAAAGTTTATCTACAACTAAGCCAATGTTATTAATAGTAGTAGAGCAAAATATAGTTATTTTATGTTCAACTTTGCTCTCTTTTTTTCCTTCTATTTTTATATGCTGTTTTCCATAGTGATGAGGACCAGGTATTTCTTTCCCTAAATTCATCATTAATGAATACTGTGTTGTGTTAAAGAATAACACTAATACTTCGATTAGAGGCTACATTTATGGAAATCTTCATATACTATTTTAGAAATCCCAGGAAGTAGAAATTAGGACTATTGAGGGGTTTTATATACACAGAACAAAGCTCCAAATAATGCAATTATGAAACACAAAACACAGTATGCTGAGTGGCCATCAAGTGTCTGGATTTATCCCCCTGCTTGTATTAACGTAGTTTAGCACAGTGTCCTCAAATAGTGGATTATGGCTTCTGGAGAGGGCCCCATTGCTCTGATGTGTGGTTTCTGTCACAGCGCACTGGTGACGTCAGAGTTCTCTGACTCATTTAGCTGAGTGGGTCAGCACATGGTGACATGAACTCAAGTTGTGATTCTTCCCTGCTTCTCAAAGAGAAAAACTGCTTTGCAACTGCAAACTGTAGGCCAGCTGCTCTTCAGTTATAATGCTCGCAAATCCAGCATTTCTGCCACAGGACAAATTTAGCGCTCATAGATTAAACATGAGGTTTGGAGCTTCATCAGCCTGCATTAGAATCACAGCTCAGTCTCTTGCTAGCTGTGTAACCTTGTGATAGTGGTTTGACTGTTTGAAGAGGTCAAATTGAATATTTAACTCACCAGCTTGCTGGGAGATTTAATGTGCCTGGGAAATAAGATTCAATAAGCATTAGCTATCCTTATTAATTATTTCATTTGTGTATTCGCATGGATGGTTTCATGTCTACTATACCAGTAAAATGGTCAACATTTATTCTTCTGTTGAGATCACTCTAGAAGCACTTCAGTTGTCAGGTTCTATATATCATTTGGATTATTCAATATATTGCTAAATTGGTTTTTGAAATGCTCTTCAGTTATCTCTTCTCTTCACAGTACTTAATAAAATTTATTTTCATCACAGTAAATTCTTTTTATATAGACTTGTTATAAATTCTAAACACATGATGAGCACCCTTTAAAAAACTTCCCATTTTGACATAAATTTAAACTTACAGAAAAGTGACAAATTATACAGAGTTCTTACACATCCCTCACTCAGCTTCCCTTGATGTTTACAATTTACATCATCAGTACAATTACCAAAATCGAAGACATTACCAGTGATATAACATTATTAAACTACACGTTATTAGAATTTTACCAGGTTTCCCCCTAATGTTCTTTTTCTCTTCCACAATTTAATTCAGGATTCTACATTGCATTTAGCTGTGAAACCTCCTAGTCTCTTCTGATCTGTGATAGTTTTCATCCTTTCCTTGTCTTTCATGCCCTTAACACTCTTAGTAAGAACTAGTCAGTTATTTTGTGGCATATCTCTCAATTTGGCTTCGTCCGATGTTTTCTCATGAAAAAATTTTCTATAATTTTTACCAAAACAACACGGTGTGATTCTGGGTCCTTCTCAGGGGGTGCATGGTCTTGACATGTCTTATTAGTGCTGATTTTAAATATGATCTCATGAATAGGATAGTTTCTCCTAGATTTCTCTACTATAAAGTTGCTATTTTCTCTTCATACTTGATTGAGATTTTAGGATTCTTTGAGACTATATCATGTTTTTCCTGAAAATTTTGGCCACTAATTTTTAACATTCAGGAGTGGATTTTGCTTCCAAAAATTATTATTGTTATGTGTGCTTAATGGTGAACGTCTCTCATTCCTCCTACATTTATTAGTTGAATTCTTTTAGTATGAGGAAGAATTGTTCCTTTCCTCATTTATGTATTTATTCGATTATATTTATATATCAGCATGGACTTATGGATATCTATTTTATTGTGGACTAATAATCCAATTCTATCATCTACCTGTTACTCAGATTCTTCCTTCTTTGGCCATTGGGGCTCTTCTTCCTTTTAATGGAGTTCCATACTTTTTGAACACTTTCTTACTTCATACACCAGAACATGGCCCATGTTCATCTTGTATTTTTCCCTGCCCAGCCAGCCGTGGAATCTGCCATTTCTCCACGTAGCTCTGATTCCTTTTACTGATGAATATTCTTAGAAGCCAAGATCCGGGCACTTGATGTTGAGCAACTTTTCAAAAAATAAGTGGTAATTCAGAAAAAAAAAAATATTTATAGAGCATATTTTTTCTTCTCAAAATGCAAATAGCTTTATGTAGTCCTATAGGGGAATGTATATTCGTATAATATATGTTACCTATGTGATTGACTAGAATAATGTTGGTGAGAAAATTCACACTGGTTTTAAATAAAAATTAGTTAATAATGTACTTTTATAAAGCAATAGGAATCAAATCTTTTATTCTGAAATTAAATTTTTGTATTTTATGCACAGGACAGACGGGCTACAGTTTCCTCATCACTATTCCTCATCACTATTGCTGCTGGAGTAGACTAGAATTGTTAAATGAATGAACAAAATAACTACAATAATTCATTCCCATGGTCGTCATGTCATCAATATATATAACTTGAGTAGTAGGTAGAATCTTCTTCCTCCTCCACCCTTCTCTCTACTTTTCCTCAGTTTCTCATAATGTAAATCTAGTTCTGCTAGGAGACTGGTCAGGGGGATAAACTCTGTGGTTTCTCCAGCTAAATCAGTCTCTGCTGGAAGCTGCTCTTCCTTATACTTCTAACGATCAGGGAGAAAAGTCATTTCTTTTCTCTGCCTGTTCTGGGTGTTTCCCCAGCTGTCTCAACTGCACAAGAATTAAACATTCATTGGCTAATTTTTCCCGAACCATAAAGCATTTTAAGTATGTGTGGAAAAAATGAAGGAGCGGAGGGAATAAAATCAGCTGATGGGCCTCCTTTGTCTAGCTCTTTTGTTACCAAAGCCTCTTTAAGCCTAAGGTCAGGGCTAGAGTGGTGCATACAGGTGTGTGGTGCTCAGGAGGCTCTCTCTTCTCTAGATGACTTGACAGGACTACCTTCTCAAGATCTTTGCTTTTCTGATGAAAGATTCCTTATTTCACTGAATGGAAGGACAGACAACCACTACAAAAACACAAATAAAATACATATAAATTGTGCTGTAGAAAAACAGAGAAAGGCATAATACTTCAAGTAAATAGTTAATGTTTTAACACTTTTTATTGGACTTTATACTTCATATATTTCATGAGTGGATTATGTGTTTCATTACACCAGTGACAGACATCTCTCAGAGATAAAGTTCTTAATGCCGTTCCAGTTACAGATGCTGAGAAAGAAGTTCTCATACAGTGTTCTAGTGAATCTCTAAAAACTGTAGTCTGGATAAAGAAATACAATTAATTTTTAAATCATATTTATTATTTCATTGCAAGATTTTTATCTGTATTGTCACCGATTTCTAGTTTTATCTAATTAATGTGGATGGAACAGTTAATTCCAGAGGTATTATCTGTTGTCAAGTTATGCTTTGTTTAAATGACATAAAATGTATATAAAATTTCAATTATATATGTAATGGTTGTAAAGTAATTAAAACATTGAGAAATAAAACTATAAGAGCTAACACTACTCTTGGGGTAAAACTCATTGATTCTTTAAATTGTACCTTGACACAGCTCTTTATTTTCTAGGAGTAATGGAGCACCATTTTCATTTGTTGATATTTAAAAAAAAAAAAAACAACTTAAATTCAGTTCAGTTCTTTATCTGAAGCTAAATTCTGTGTCAGTTAGCTATTAAAAAAAAAAAACCCTTTATTAGTTGCAGTGAATGAAGTTTTCTATTGACTCCATTTGAATAACAAACTTATATAATCTACCTTAGTTAAAATAAAGGATAAAAGAATTAATTATACTTTTATATTCAGTGCAACACTTCCCCCTTTTAATTATTTTTTGGTTTTTAACTATATTGAAATAAGTCTGAAATGATGGAAGAAGAGAAGATACTCAGTATGGTGGAAAATGAAGTCGTCAAACATTAAAAGAATATAGATTACTACAGAAAGAATAATATAGATTACTACAGACAATGCAATCATAACTGGGAAACATAAATTAGGCCTTCCCAACAGGCATTTTAGATCAATAAACCATTTTAAAAGCTTTCAAAGCTTAAACTCTTGGAAGTTTTAAAGATGCTGTGAATCTGAAAATGTATGTTTTACAATGACCTGAGAGCATCGGTGCAGATTTAGGAGAATGATTCTTAAATATGAATGATGTTAAAATTGTGTGACAATATTATATGAGTATACCCTCATGCATGTTTAAAGACATTGGTATAAAAAATTGGGTTGTTTTAGGGGGTTGTTTTGAATAACAAAGACAACAGGCAAGATATGCCTTGGGTTGAACCCAAGAGTTTTTCTAATTTGGAGATGGGTAAAAAATAACTAATTTCTCAGAAAACCCTAAAGATTCCACCAGAAAACTGTTAGAATTGATAAATGAATTCAGTATAAGTAGCAGGATACAAAATTAATATTCAGAAATTAGTTGCATTTCTATACCCCAATAATGAAGTATCAGAAAGAAAAATTAAGACAACAATCCCATTTATAATTGCATCAAAAAATAAAATAAAATACCTAGGAATAAATTTAACCAAAGAGATAAAAGACTAGTATTTAAAAAATTATAAGTCATAGAAGAAAGAAATTGAAGAAGATAAAAATAAATTGAAACATATACAGTGCTCATAGATAGGAACAATGAACATACTAACCAAATGTCCATACTAACCAAAGCAATCCCTATCAAAATAGCTTTAATGCAATTCCTATAAAAATATCAATGGCATTTTTCACAGAACTAGAACAAATAATTCAAAAATTTGTATGGAACCATAAAAAAAAAAAAAAAAAAAAAAGTAGCCAGCCACAACAATGTCGAGAAAGAACAAAGTTGAAGGTATTATGCAACCTGATATCAAACTATACTGCAAGGCTATAGTAATCACAACAGCATGGGACCGGCACAAAAACAGACACATAGATCAATGAAACAGAATTGAGAGCCCAGAAATAAACCCTCACATATATGTCATTTAATCTATGAACAAAGGAGGCAAGAATATACAATGGAATGGGGTAAAGACAATCTGCTTAATAAATGGTGTTGGGAAGGGTAAAATGACATATATGATATAGGCTTTATACTTGTCCTCTTGCGACCACACCAAAGTTGTGACAGAAACACAAAGCAAACAGCAAGCAAAGTCACGGGGTCTAGGTGAACAGAAGCCCTACACTGGGAAGAAAAATAAATCACCCTGCAAGGGTAGGAGGTAGGAGGGGATGAAAATGAGAGGTTGCCCAGTCCCTTGCAGCTGAGAGAGACAGAGGCTACCACAGCTGCAGACTCTTAAAGGGGCTGCGTCTGCAACCGAACTTTCATGGTGACGGACTCTCTCTGTCTGAGCGCCAGCACCTGGTTGGCTGCAGGAGGGGCACCGGGGACTTATAGGGGGTCATTGAGTTGTTGGAGCAAGGGCCAGAGGCAAGGCTTTCTCCTGGGTAGAAGTGCTAGTGGTATTCATTGTTCCTCTGTTGAGCCCTCCCCACCCCCACTGTGCAGATGCAGTGCCACCGTAGCTGAGATGTCATCAAACTTGATAAGAGAGGTCACTCTTTCCAGAGGATTCCCTGAAACTCCGCTTCCCCCAAATAGCAGCCCTACCCAAACCACATCCAGGTGTGTTCTCCACAAGTCCTATGCCCCTGCTGAGCAGCTCCAAGTGCCACATTCGTGGCCTCTGGCATTGATTTCTGGTGTGGTCTCTTGAAACAACTATAAACACAGCATCTGTGGATTGCTTGCTGAATCTTACCTGGTGGCCCCTGAATCTTATCTGGGGGCACAAACTGGGGCTAAACTTGGCCTGCGGCTGGACCCTCCCAGGACTGTGCCTCTGGACACCTATTATACAAAGCCACGCTAATAAGATGGGGAGACTTAGGAACTTTGCTTAGTACATAGAAACAAACACAGAAAGGCAGCCAAAATGGGGAGACAAAGAAGCAAGTCCCACATAAAAGAAAAGAACGTAACTCCAAGAAAAATGGAGTCAAACAATCTACCAGATGCAGAGTTCAAAACACTGGTTCTAAAGTTATAATGAACTTAGGGGAACGTTGAATGAATTCAGTGAGAACTTAATACAGAGATTAAAAAAAAACATAAAAATGAAAATAGAAATTATAAAAGGGAACCAATCAGAAATGAACACATTATCTGAGATGAAGAGTATATTAGAGGGAATCAACAGAGTGGGTAAAGTGGAGGATCAAATCACCACTGTAGAGGATGGGGAAGTGGAGTTCACCCAATCAGAACAGCAAGAAAAAAGAATCCAAAAATATGATAGCAATTTAAGGATCCTATGCAACAAAATTAATGTAACAACATCTGCATCATAGGGCATCTGAAGGAGAAGAGGGAGAACAAGAAGGTGAGAAACTATTTGAAGAAATGATGATGGAAAACTTCCTTAACCTGGTGAAGGAAATAGACATACAACCCCAGGAAGTTCAGAGTCCCCAAAAAAGATGAATTCAAAGAGGCCCAAGACAAATCACCATTAAAATGCCAAAGGTTGAAGACAATGAGAGAATCTTAAAAACAGTAAGAGAAAAGCAGTCAGTTACCTAACAAGGGAGCTCCCATAAGACTGGCAGCTAATTTCTCAAAAGAAACTTTGCAGGCCAGAAGGACTTGGCAAAAAGTATTCAAAGTGTTGAAAACCCAGGATCAACAACCAAGAATACTCGATCCAGCAAAGCTATCATTTAGAGTCAAAGAACAGATAAAGAGCTTTCCAGACAATAAAAAGCTAAAGGAGTTCATCACCATCGAGCCAGTATTACAGGAAATGTTGGAGGGACTTCTTTAATTTGAAGAAAAATCATATATCAAAAACAAGAATAAAGAATGGTAATAACTACATATCTATCAACAAGTACCTCAAATGGAAAAGAATTAATTGCTCCAATGAAAAGATAGGGTGGCTCAATGGATAAGAAAACAAGACCCCTACATATGCTGCCTACAAGAGACTCACTTCAGATTAAAAGACATAGACAGACTAAAAGGAAAGGGATAGAAAAGGATATTGCCTTGATGGGCCTAGAGAGTATTGCACTGAATGTAGTAAGTCAGATAAAGACAAAGGCCCATGATTTCACGTACATGTGGAATCTAAAAAAAAAAAAACAAAAAACAAAAAAACAAACAAAAAAACAAAATAAACAACTGCAAAAATGAAAATGCAAACAAACTCATAGATACGGAGAATATTTTGAGGGCTACTAGATGGGAGGACGGTTAGCAGGGTCAGGGTCAGTAAAAAAGAGCAAAGGGATTAAGAAGTACAAATGGATAGTTACAAAATAGTCATGGAGAAATAAAGTGTAGCATAAGAAAAATAGTCAACGATGTTGTAATAAATAAATATGTAAGTGAAAAGAAGGGTACTAGGTTTAGCAGGGTGCTCACTTAGTGAGTTATATAGATCTCTAATCACTGCGCTGTACAACTGAAACTAATATATTATTGCATGCCTACTATAATTGAATTGTACACTGTAAATATGAGCAACTAATTGTCTACTATATTTCAATAAAACAGTAAATACTTCAAAAAACTAAAATAAATGGTGCTGGAAAAACTGAATAGATGCAAAAAAAAATGAAACTGGACCACCTTCTTACACCATATACAAAAATAAACTCAAAATGGATTAAAGACTTAAATGTAAGTCTTTAAAACTCCTAGAAGAAAACATAAGCAGTAAACTCTCTGACATTGCTCTTAATAATATTTTTTTCTGATACAACTTCTCAGTCAAGGGAAACTAAAGAAAAATAAATGAGACTACATCAAACTAAAAAGTTTTTGTACAACAAAGGAAACCATCAACAAAGCAAAAAGACAACCTAGTGAATGGGAGAAGATATTTACCTATGATACATCTGAGAAGGGGTTAATATCCAAAATTTATAAAGAACTCATACAACTCGAAACCAAAGAAAACAAACAATCCAATTAAAATATGTGCAGAAGACCTAGACATTTCTCCAAAGAGGAAATACAGATGGCCAATAGACATATGAAAAGATGCTCAATGCCAATAGTCATCAGAGCGATGCAAATTAAAACCACAATGAGATAATACTTCACACCTGTCAGAATAGCTATCATGAATAAATCAAACATCAGCACATGTCGGTGAGGATATGGAGAAAAGGGAACCCTCATGTACTGTTGGTGGAATGGAAAATTGGTATAACCACTATGTAAAACAGTTAGGAGGTTCCTCAAAAAATTAAAAATAGAACTACCTTTTGACCCAGCAATTCCACTTCTGTGTATTTATTCAAAGAAAACCAGAACACTAATTTGAAAAGATCTATGTACCCCCATGTTCGCAGCAGCACTATTTATAATAGCCAAGATATGGAAGGAACCTAAGTGCCCGTCAATGGATGATTAGATCAGGGCTCCTTCTCCCCTCTGGGCTGTGGACCAGTGCTGGTCCAAGGCCTGCTGGGAACTGGGCCGCACTGCAGGAGGTGAGTGGCAGGTGAGCAAGCAAGGCTTCGTCTGCATTTGCAGCCGCTCCCCAGCACTAGCATCACCACCTCAGCTCCACTTCAGATCATCAAACAATGGATTCTTATAGGAGCACCAGTCGTTGATGACAAAAAGGTTTGGGACTGCTGATTATTAAATAAAATGTTGTGGTACATATATATAGTGAAATATTACTCAGTTGTTAAAAAGAAAGAAATCTTACCATTTGCAACAACATGGATGAATCTGGAGGGTACTATGCAAAATGAAATAAGTCACACAGAGAAAGACATATAATTTCACTTATATATGGAATCTAAGAAACAAAATAAACAAACAAACAAAATGAAAAGACTCATAGGTACAGAGAACAAACTGATAATTGCCAGATGGGTGGGAGATTTGAGGAGGCTAGGTGAAAGAGGTACTAGATTAATTGGGAGGATCGTGTTGTAAATTATATAAATTATACAAATGTCTTACCACTATTCTGTACACCTGAAACTAATATAAAATAATATTGAATGTCAACTCTAATTGAAAAATAATTTTAAAAAAAAATAATTTCTCAACAGAAGTTTAGTCAAAAATGAAGTCCTTTATGTTTTTTAAACAGGGACAAAAGATAAGCAGCAAAAGATTTCAAATTTATAGTCAGCCAGATGAATGCATAAAATCTAATTTAGTGACCCGAGAATTTATACTACCAGTTTATTGCTTTTATTTAGAGACTGAACAAACTAAAATTACCTAATGTATTTCACATTTCAAGATTTTAAATAGAAATAGTCAAAATATCATGCATTTTTAGTAAATTTTGAATAAAAATGTTGGGAAATTTTATTTTATTGTTATTGTAATTATTTTTCCTACTTTAATTGAGATATAATTGACATATAACATTGTGCAGTTTTAAGGTGTACAAGTTAATGATTTGATATATGTTTATATTGCTAAATGATTTTCACAGTAAAGTTAGTTAACATATCCTTCACCTCACATAGTTATAATCTTTTGTTGTTGTTGTGGAGAGAACTCTTAAGTTCTACTGTCTTAGCAACTTTCGAATATACAACCCAGTATTGTTAATTATAGTCACCAGACTGTACAGTATGTTCCCAGAAGTTCTTCATCTTATAACTGGAGGTTTGTACTCTTTGGCCACCTTCACTTATTCTGCTCCCCATCCCCCATCTCTGGCCACCACTGATATGTTCTCTGTTTCTGTGAGTTCTTTTCTTTAGATTCCACATGTGAGATGATACAGTACTTCCTTATTTTGATGTGTGAATAACATTTTATTATTATTATTATTATTATTTTATATACACACACCACATTTTCATTATCTATTCATCCATCACTGGACGTAAGTCGTTCCATGTTTTGGTTATTGCAAATAATGCTGCTATGAGCATGGGGGTGAAGATATCATTTCCAATTAGTGATTTTATTTCATTTGGATATATACCCAGAATTGGATTGCTGGATCATATGGTATTTCTATTTTTAATTTTTTGAGGAACCTCCATACTGTTTTCCACAGTGGCAGCATCAATTTACATCCCTACCCACAGTAGGAAGGGGTTCCCTTTTCTCCATATCTTCACCAACACTTCTTTTTCTTGTCTTTTTGATAATAACCATCTTAACAGGTGTGAAGGGCTAGCTCATTGTGAATTTGATTTGCATTCCCCTGATGATCAGTGATATTGGGCACCGTACTTGTTGCCCATTTGATTATCTTCTTTGGAAAAATATCTATTCAGGTCCTTTGCCCATTTTTAAATTGGATCATTTGATTTTTTGCTTCTGGGTTGTGTGAGTTCCTTATGTGTTTTAGATATAAACTCCTTATCAGATATGTGGTATATAAATATTTTTCCCATTCTGAAGGTTGCCTTTTCATTTTGCTTTTTTAAAATTTACTTATTCATTTATTTATTTTGCTGTACAGAAGCATATTAATTTGATGAAGCATCACTTGTTTATTTTCGCTTTTGTTCTGTGTACTTTTGGTGTCACCATTGCCAAGACCAATGTCAGGATACTCACTCCTGTTCAACGCGAGGCATTGAGACTAAATATGGTATGAAACAATCTCAAGTCCTACAAACACTATGATTGAGATCGACAAAAGCTACAAAATTCACTTTGTTTCCATTTTGCTGAATACCCATTGCTTCTAGTTTTGGTTCAAAGCTCCACACTTGGCTACTCATATCTAGTGTTTCTTAATGCACAATTTCCATTTCAGTTGTCCACGCACTTTCGGGTTCATTAATTGGATTTCATTCACCTATATAACATGTTTCCAGGAACTACTAGAAGGTTAGCTATGATATTTGCCCTGGATTGTGTTCTTTTTTCACTCACGTGACCTAGAGTTCCCTTCTCTCTTTATCTGTTGATCTTTGAAATTTTTGGGCTGAACTCTGTCCCTAATATCTCCCTTCAGATCATTCTTACCCGTCAGGGGGTCCTTTCCAGATCTAACCATAGACACTCTCAGACATGATTTATATTCTACCTCTGGCTCCCTATAACTTCAGATGGAATTTAGAGATTACCTCTCCATCCTGTCTGGTCTCTTTTGTTCTAAATTAAATTTTAATCTTTGAATTTTTTAATACTGTTAACATCTTTGTAAATTTCCAACACTTAGGTCATATGCAAATGATGAATTCTGAAGGTTTTAATTTTTTTTTTACAGTTATATTACCAGATATTTTTTCTACATTAGTCTGTTTGTATTTATCTCCATGATGGAAAAGTTTGAAGAAAGGAAAGGCTGAGCTAATTATAATGTTGAGAAGTGGACAGTTATTTTCCAAAGAGGATATATTTGTGGACATTTGATGAATTCACCAGAATTCTTTTGTTCTGGTCCTCGGGCACATTAATTGTTAGCATGTTAGAGTGAATATAGCTTTCAAAAACACACTCACAGTAACCAAACTCCTACCAATGTCAAAAAGAGGAAGATTAATGTATTAACGTGAGAAGCAGATCCATTCTGGTGAATGAGAATTCTCCCATCAGCAAGACTAGTTCATTCTTTTTCAATTGACTGAAACCAACTTATGATCAAAAGTTTGCTTGGTGAGAACAAGGAGAGGAAATATGACTAAGATTTTAGTGAATGAGACAAAAACAGCTCCATTCAACTGTCCCCATAGAGATTCCTTGAGCTGCATTGACTATGATCCTGTCAGTCATTATCATGACAGAGCGAGAGAAGAATTTATTGAAAGGCTTTTAGTTAACTCACAGGATTGTGGGGAGCCTGGGGAGCCAGCATCAGAAAATGAGCAGAAATAAAGTAATGCTGTGCCAACGCCATGATTATGTTGCCTATGGCTGCAGTTGGTGCTGGTCACTGGGGCCACCAGTGCCCCTCCAGCACTGGGTCCCTTAAAACTTGATGTGCTAGAGCTACCCCTCAGTCAGAACAATGTTTCTACTCTTCCCCTTCTTGGCTTCCTTAGCTCTGAATTCTAGGCCTGGTGGGTACCTCATACTGGCTGAGCCTCCTACCAAGACACATATTGTATGGATAGCAGGTAGTTAAAAAAGAAAGAAAGAAAGAAAGAAAGAAAGAAAGAAAGAAAGAAAGAAAGAAAGAAAGAAAGAAAGAAAGAAAGAAAGAAAGAAAAAGAAAGAAAGAAAAGAAAAGTGGCAAATTTGTTAGAATTCTTTATGGCCACAAGAGGCATCCTCTTCTCCCAGACAGCATAGGACAGGCACTGCTGACATTGTGACTGGGATTCCAATAGTAGAGTTCAGTGTCAGGCCTAGTATCAAATTTCAGCTTTGTTACTTTTTTATAGTGTTGGAAAATAATCAAAAGTGCTTTGTATACTCCTTGGCACAGGGCAGCGCTCATTAAGTAGACATTTCCACTCTAGTGTCCAGTTCTACCCGCTCACCTTCTAACTCCTGTGTCTTCTCTGCACTGGTTTAGTCCTCGAGGCCTGGCTGATGATCGTGAGTAGTTCTGCTGTCTTCCTATATGTACTGGTTTCATTGTTTACCTGTCAGGGGCAGTGTGGTTTTCTTTATTCCCGAGTGCTGAAAAAAGCTTGTCTTAGTGTCTACTGACAACATTTACGAGGGTTGTTATATAAAGAATAAATAAGATTACACATGAGGAAATGCTCTGCAAATTACACAGCACATATTAGGAATTTAATAGGTATAAACTTCTATTTTTTTTCTTGAAATATTCTTTTCACCTTTTGTATCTCGAGATAAAATTACAAATAAAATATCAATTAATGAACATTTTCATTGATTTGTAATTTTGTTCAGTATCACAAAGGCATGCCTCACTCTCTTTTACTTAGTCATGTATAATGATCTTGGCACTGTATTCTGGCTGAAGGCAGAGAGTTAAAGGAGAGCTATGCCCCATTATATCAGTGCAGAATAAATTTTAGTTTTAATGAGATTTAATAAGTCATTTTAAATTTGGAACAAGAAGTTTATTTACTCCCTCATTCTTTAAGATATAGACAGGTCTTTCCTAGCAGAAAATGCAAAGTTATCTCTGTAATTTTCTTTTTATAAAGCATATAAAATTTATTTACATCTATTTTGTGCTTGAACCATTATAAGATTATATTATCTAATTTGATTCTCAGAACAGCTGTGTGATATCTAAGATATTTATTGATACCATTGAAAAAAACAATTTCATTTAATTTTATATTAGTTTCAGGTATACAGCATAATGATTAGACATCACACAATTTATAAAATGATTCCCCCCGACTTTTCTAGCACCCATCCTGCACTACTACAGCTATCGCAATAATATTAACCATATTCCCCATGCTTCATTCCACACCCCCGTTGCTGTTCTGTAGCTATTAATTTGTACTTCTTCACCCCTTCACCTTTTTCATTCATGCCCCTGATCCCCCCACTTCTGGCAATCACCACTCTGTTCTCTAAAAATTTTCTCTGAAAAAATTTTTTTAAGTAGGAAATTTTATTTCATTTTAAACCAGGTTAAAGATAAAGACCAATTTTCTAGGTCCTTGTATTTCCTTTGACTAACACATAAGATATTTTACATGTTTTTCTGAGAAAGGCACCAAAAATTCTAAGAATCAATAACAGAGAAATAAGAGAGCTTATACTCCCTCTGCATCAAAACTGAACGAAGTCAGTGTTATGTCACTTTCCTGTGAGATTTCTATTGATCGTCATACAAGCAGCATGACCTAGTGGCTGAGAACACATGCACTAGAGCCAGACTGCCTGGGTTCAAATCGTAGTTCCATCACTGATTAGCTGTATGAATTTGGGAAAGACGCTTAACTTTTTCGCATTCTTAGTTTCCCCATCAGTAAAATGAGGATGATAATAAAAATTACCTAAGAAAAACTAAATGAAGTATGTACTATGGTTTTACTCCTATTACAGATGAGAAATAGACTGTTAGTGAGGAGTAAAGTAGTACATGGAAACAATGTTTTCAAGTCAGAGCCTATATTTCATCTTTAAGTTGCCTCAACATCTACATTGCATTGATACCAGGTACTATTCCAATAAATACTTCTTAGATTAACAAATAAGTAAATCTCAATCTATAAGTCAAATAAATTAGCAATATTCATTTAGACATCCCTAGACTTCATGATGAAGGGTATTTAGACATAGTTATAGAGTTTTCTCCTTAAGAAGACAAGGAAATTCTAGAAACGACATGGTATTTTAAAGGCAAACTTATAAGTGCTTAAACTATGGATCCACTATTTACTGATCTTATGACTTTGGGAAAATTACTTTACTTGGCTTCAACATTGTTATCTATAAAATGGGGGCAGTAATATGGAAATACAAAAATATGTTGTGTATGGAATTACCTAAGATATGTATGTGTGCAAGATGTGCATCCTTTTCCTGTTTAAGTAGAGAGATTGTGTTAAAAAAACAAGGTCAAAGTGAAATGAAATCTGTGGCATGACTTTCTGTGATAACTCGAACAATTAGAGCACTAAAGATGTCTGTTGACAAGACTGATCTTTCACAGAGCTGTGATGACTATGGAAAGATCAAATCATTTTTAATATAAAAATGCACCTGAAGTATGTAAAAACATTGTCAGTGTTGGCTAGCTTAAATGTCTTCATATAAACAGTCTTATTGTGATATAGACGAATGTGAGGCAATCACATTTGAAACAGACAAGCAAATCAAATACCAAAAAGTCAACAAATACTTTTTAGTACAATACATAAAATATGCTAATCTCAGAAACCTAGTAATGAGCTTTCACAGATTGAAAAAATAAAAAAAATGTTTAGCTAACTCTAAAAGGGAGGAAGAAATATTAAGATCATTTACAAAGGGGATAATAAAGCAAACAGAAAAGTCACAGACTGCAGACCAATAAATTTCTCTCGCAGCTGTATTAATTTTTGTTTACTTTTTATTTCTAATCAATATTGCATGGAGCAGCAGAAATGCAAAATGTAACAAAAAGAGAAAAAGAAAATAGGGAATTTGAAAGAAACAGGAAGAAAGATGATTTATTATAACATTTAAGGCTTTGGGGAAAGATCTCAGAGAAATAACAGTTTAAATTTTTGAAGGGAGAAAAGGAAAAAGTTTGTAGAGAGTTCTTAGATTTGTGAGATCTGGAAAAATATCGAATATAAAATTTCTATGTAAAAAGGGTATTTTTCCTCATCCAAGACATCTTACATAAGACATTATTTAAACTGCTACTATAAAAGATTATATATAAGAAAAGGAAGATTTAAGTTTTAAACTTTCCTTGGCAGTAACTAGACTTGACTTTCAATTAGCATTCAATATTGTAGGAGTATGAAATAAAACTAAAATGATGTTGTAAAGATACTGTATAAAAAGGACATCAGCTCTTAGATTCTGAGAAATGAATCTTGGATTTTTCATTTACCAGAATGGAGTGTTAAATCTGTGAAGTCCTCTGAAAACCAAAAAAAAAAAAAAATTTATGTTGTCATTAATCTTTATTCTCAGAAGAATGACTCTCTTTAAGAACAGAATTATGAAAAATTAAGCTTATATATACAATGAAAAGACTTGTTATCTTATTAAAAATAAAGCACAGAAACAGAGTAACTCCTTGGATTAATGCTACTAGTTCCAATGCAGTACAGTGATGTTTGCCAAAATTTTTAATGCAGAGTGTATTTAAAATTTTGATTTCATTTATCATCTACTTGTTATCCATGGAAAGTATTTCTAATATAGAAAAGTTGCTTGGATTATTTTCTCCTCTAAGGCCTTTGAAGTCCTCCTTACCTCTTTTAAAGTTTTAAGCAATAAAACATATTGCATACTACTAGCATGTCTGGCTGTAAAATTTTTAGTGACTGCCTATTATTTTTAAAAAATTATCAATTTAGGTGAGCCAAATTGATGGGAGTGTTAACTTTTATTTTGTGTGTATGTGTGTGTTAACTTTTAATGTCACTTTTCCTTATATTAGTGATGTCTGACAGTAAAGCTCTATTTTAAAATACTTTCATGAAGTAAAGAATAAAGGAAATTTGGATACAGTATAAACAAGTTAGAATCATTAAATTCTTGAAATCTGTAGCTCTAACATATCTAAAAAGCATGCTATGTTTTTAAATAAAAGGTGTTCTTTCTGGCATATTTTCCCAACTATACACTTGCATAGTGAATATAATGTTATACCTCAATATTAGCATAAAATAGACTATTAATGTTGTTACACCTAAATTTTAGGACAAAATATGAATGAGGATGTTAGGTAAAATTGAATGAGAAGTTTAACTTTAACTTTAGCTATCAAAAATAGGCCAGTAGTCTATGAGCTATACCTCATCCGCTCCTCGTTTTTGTAAATAAAATTTTATAAATAAAATAGAGACACACTTGTTTATGTATTGTATATGGCTGCTTTCAAGCTACAGTGGCAGAGTTGAGTAGTTGCAGCAAAGACTATGTGGCCTGGAAAACCTAAAATATTTACTATCCATAGAAAAAGTTCACCGACTCCTGATCCAAAAGATCATTAAAAGCAAATATTATTTCACAACAATTTTTACGCCACGAAACTTCAAAACTCAAGATTAGGGCTAATCATATCTTTTTATTCAATCATTTATTACTCAATTTCTAGGTTATATGGAAAACTTGGAGTTTTCCCCCCAAGAAAACTCTCTGATTGATTCATAAGTTATAAATTTTGTGAAGAATTAGAGATGAGAAAAAGCAAGCAGATTGTCTGAGGGCTCTTAATTTGAATCAGTGTCGAAGAATCTATAAATAACCTGTTCAAAAACCACACAAAATTTTATCAGTTTGTATGTCTGAGCATAATCCTTGTATGAAGGTCCACAGTTTTCTGAGAATATAATGATAAAAACTCAGATGATTTTCAATGCAGTTCATGACTTAGAAATTTTAAGAATTACTGACCCAGACAAATCTTAATCTTTAAAGATAAGGGTTATGGGGCCAAGAAAATTAAATGACATTTTCCCAAATCTATATAACTAGAATTAAAAGCTAGAACTTTTTGTTCCCAATTGAGATATTTTATTCATGTCACACCAGTTTTCTAAGACAAAAATCGTGACATAAAAAAATCAGAAAAATCAAATATATACAGAATTAAATGTCATAGGCAATTTTGTATCCTCTTTTAAAATGTGGGTTACTTTCATGACTTTGAAGGCAAGGACAGGGAGGTGAGACTGAGATCCTGGGCCTGGATCTCATTGGGTTCCTGGTGGTATGTGTGGCATTACCAAGCAGGAGGTACACAATTTAGTATGAAGCCAGTTGAGCTTATTGGCTTAAAGCATTGTCAAAATTCAAAGAGACATCCAGAAAGGTCAACTGACCCTGATACTAAAACCTACCTACTATCCCAAAGCTGGAGACATTATGGTCTCCACGTGTTTATTTTTTTCCAGATTATCTGTTTGAAACAGTCTGTGGGAATCATCTTTTCACATTAATGTTGTTGCTAGAGATTGCAATGTACATGGTTCTGGTTACAATAAAGTCTGACCAATTAATATTTATTTTTAATAATTCATGTGCTGTAGAATGCAAGTCAATCTGAAAATTACTTTTAGTAAAATTTTTCTACCAGATAATAAAATGAAGTCATTAAGACTTCTACCTGACAGAAACCAAACAACTATTACAAACCCAGTTTCTTTTGCTGAGTTGGACCTAAATAAAATCCTCACTTAATCTTTGGAAGAGTAACTCTTTGTTATTAATTAAATCTAGATTTTTGCTGTTGAAATCACCACACTAGTTTAAGTTTTGCAAGGCTATGAAAAATGTTATTGCTGCTTCAACACATATAGTATACAACACATAAAAATGTATCTCATGCTTTGTGAACAGAAACAAAAATTCTCAAGCATTAACAATTATATCAATGGGAGTTTTGCATTAAATTAAGCTTGGAGGAAGGAAGAAATGTAGGCTGTAAACAGGAAAAATATTTCTCTTAAGACAGTTAAATGTTAACTAGGTGCATTAATCAAATTGTACTGTAATGCTCTGCAAAGTCAGCTATAAAAACTTTTTCATTACTTTTCTACTTTCACATTAATTTTTTTGCAGTAAAAACTAACTGCCATATATAGTAAAAGGAAAATACCTAGCTTGATGTGTAATTTCCTTTGTAACCAAATTTTTGTGTGACAGGCTATTAATTACAACTTTACCTTTTATGGCAAAAAAAAAAAATCCCTTAGTACTTTGTATATCTGCCTGATCTTTTTGAAGGCAAAAATTTTTTTTTGTAAATTTAGAGTGACAAATACAGTGCCTGTAATATTTTCGTAGCTCATTTTTGAAGGAAAGAAGGAAGGAAGGAAGGAAGGAAGGAAGGAAGGAAGGAAGGAAGGAAGGAAGGAAGGAAGGAAGGAAGAATGGAAGGAAGGAAGGAAAGAAGAAGGGAGGGAGGAAAGAATAAATTAATATTAGACAATCTAACTTAATCAGAAAATTCTAGGTAGTGCTACATACATATTGGAAAGTGTCAAGGAAATGTATTTTGAAGGCTACAATATTTAAATATTAGGGAAAATAAACTGGTGAATAAACATCATACCCTTTTCATTAATTTAATGAATGCATTTCAATCTACAAAGGTCATTTCCAGGGTACAACCTTCATTATGAAGAGGAATTTTCAGTCAAATGGCTAACCTTGTAATCAGCTCTTTGTTCTGCTTCTGTAGACATGTTTGTTGCATAGGCTGAAGGGTGAGGTGACTTTGAGTTTGACTGAAGGCCCACTCTCCCCCTTTTTTTGTTCTGTCTAGATAACAGATGTATTGCCTTTGCTTGTTAAGTCCTATAAAAGCAAAGTTACCCCTGAGCTCGGGGCCCAGATCTTCGGAAAGCTAGCTCTTCTAGGACCACCAGCATAATAAACCTGAGTTCTCCAACTCTCCAAGTGATGCTTGGTTTCTTGCCAGTCTGATTTTTCAATAGTTAGCTTAAATTTCCTTATATGAATGATGATGAAATAAAATTTTATAAGGTTTAGCTTGCTCAACTTTTTATTACACTGTAGAAAAGAAGCACAGATAGGAGTGCACAATGCAGATTGCTTTCTCCATGTTTTCACAGTTGGTGGTGAAGTCGTATATAAAAATGAGCTTTTGGAAAACTTTAGCAACAAATAATGTAATACTTTATCTTCCTCCTGCTAGTGACCATGGTAGTGGCAGCAGGAATAACAGCAGCTGGGGCCTGGAAAAATCTTTCAACTTATCACATTCGTAGAGGACTCTGCCATGGAGCTACTGCCTCTAGCATTTAAAGGCTCCAATTTTTCTTATTAAGAAGCCCTGTGTGAAGAAGAGTTAATTAGCCCAGTTTCTTTTCCTTTAGTGCAAGATTTTGAGTGCTTTAAGGAATGCATTTCATTCTCAGTTTCATGAAATTAAAAACAAAAAACAAGTAACTTTGTATTTAATGTATCTAGTAGTTGGAGAAATTATGCATAAGTATACAGCTATAGGATAATGTTTTTTGGTCAGGAGTCATACCTAGGTAGGAAAAAGTAAAGTTCAATTTTATAGCAGTTAAGTTTTAGTTTACAATATATAAGAATTTAAAAGGTGAAAAGAAAGCCAAAACAGTTCTGGACTTCATAGGGACTTGGAGAATTAAAACTAACCTGCAGAAAGGTCATAAAATTATCCTTATTTAATAAATGTAATGAAGAAACATAGTTTGAGTTTGCAATTAAGAATCCATTAAGATTCTGAAATAATGTTAAGGAGTAACTTATTTGGTTATTTTGAAATATCTGCTTAGTTTACTGACTGAGTTTGCCTTCTTTTTAGAATATGATCTACAATCTGAGTAAACTTCTTTTTGGAAGAGTAGACTTTCTATTCAAATGGTTGTAGGGGAAAGATGTGGGAGGGTCTAGTGGGGAGACTCTGAGTTAAACTCCTTGAAGGCGAGTCATATACATCTGAACTTCCCATATGCCCACTAGCTTCAATAATTGTTGTTCCTCCAGAATAAAATGTTCCAAAATTTTTCAGATGAAATTAATTCTTCTTTCTATGAATGAGAATTCTGGGGTCTTTCTCAACTGAAATTTACCAGTGTTCAAATATCTTTAAAAGATCCTTTTTGAAAATATTTAAAATTATTTTTAGATAGCCTGTGGCTGAACTCAGATGGAAGTGGGATAGCTCCCTGCACCAAAAATTTGTCAAGTACCCAAACCTGTGCGATGGAATGGAATTCTGACAGGCTGATATTTAAAGTACATGAATCTCACGTCAAACATTGAATTAAATATGATCCAGGACTTTCTGAAAGTCTATTTGAAATTTATATTGGAAAGAATCCTCCAGGATCTGTCAGTTATCTGTTTCCCTAGATTTAAAAATCTTTATCACCAGAAAGCAATGTATTTGGAACATATTTTCCATAATCTCATAAATATGTATAAACTATCTCAAGTCAGTCACATTGTAAAAATTAGAAGAAACTTTATCGAAATTTTATCTTAGGGAATGTTTCATCACATAATTTCCTAAGTCCTCTAGTTTACTTTTTAGAGAACCTAGCAAAAGAGATTAAAGAACTGTCCTTTAAAATCATTATTGCTATAATTAGTCAAGTTCAAGAAGATAGGGTTGGGGATGATGGGATAAACTGTCAGTGTTGGTCCTCGCTATACCTGTCATTGATTAACTAACTCATTTTGCTGTGTATACTGATGTCCTTGGGTACATGCTGGTGAATGAGGCAGACTGCTGAGGCAAACTGCATTAGACCATTTCCTGAGGTAGGGATGGCCATTGACCAGAGAAAGTATAGACCCCACAGACCGTCCATCGGTATACAAGGTAGCGTAGAGTGAGCTCTGTCCATTAGGAGCAAAGATATTATCTTTTAAACTGAGATTCCTGACCCAAAGTGTAAACCAAAAGTAATTCAAGTGACTATTTTCTCAGTTCTTCAAAGGGTGGTACATAGTAAGGATCATTCTAGATGCATAGGAAAGAAGTTAAGTCATTGATTACAATGTAGGTCTTGGGGCATGAGGGCCTATATTTTTTTCTTTTTTTATGAAATCCCAATTGAGGAATTTGAATGAGAAAATATGAAATTATCCAAAAGTGAGAAACAAAACATAAACTAAAGCAGAAATAGCATTTACTCTGTGTAAAGGACTATTCTAAATGTAATGAATGTATTAACTCATTTAATCCTATTAATTAGCTTTATTATTGTCTCAATTAGTGATGGGGAAACCAAGGCACAAAGTAGCTTGCTTGAAGTTATTGAGTGTCCTTGAATGTGTTCCTTGGATATGCAAAGAACTCAAGGTCCTGACCACTCTCCACCTGGGCCACTTCTCAGGCTTGTGTTTGCAGTGAACAACTCTGAGGAAGAGAGAAAGTCTCCCACAGACAGAGAGCTGCCTGCCTGACTGCCCAAGCTCAATGTTCCTCTCCTGAACACAGCTCACCTAGTGTGGAGGCTCCACGATGACTTTCGCATACCTTGTGGAACTAGGAGGGCATGAGAACCAACACACACCAACATGAAGCTCTGGATAATACTTTTGCTATGAATAATAAAACCTTTTGTCAGAGACCTGGGATTCTTGTCTTCTATGAGCATCTATGAAACAGCAAGAGGCTAGCTTGTAAGGGAAAAATGCCAGCCCATGTGCAGTTCCGGACACACAGAGACAGTAGAGTTGCAGAGCAGAAGGGCTGTAGGCACCTTTGAGCTCTCTTTCCCAGTCACCATCCATTATTCCAAAGGAGCACGATCGAAGTTCTTAGGAACACTGAAAGAAACAGGATGCAAGAAGTACAGAGAATAAGCAGGGAGGACAACAAAGAAAAGTAAACATTTCTTAAAGAGACTCTGCTGTTTATGAACAAAACAATGAAACGAACACCAGAAGTGTGTGTGTCTCCTTTTTTAGTTCCTGTCAAAAGTCAGATTCATCTCTATAGAGTTTCTATCGCTTCTTATTTTCTTTTTCTTTTTATCCCTCTCTATACTTCACTTTTCATCAGAAAGCTAAACTACGTTTTTCCCCTTACAAGGTTATACAGGAACCTTGATAACCTAGAACAACCTATAGTTAAATTTTTCCCTCTAATGTCAGTTCATGCAGTATTGCCTCAGTAAGCAATCTAGACAGTGGAAGATATTAACATTTCACTAATCCTATTAGCCTTCAACCTCTAACACACCTTTCATTTCTCTACAATGTAACATGCACAAATAGCACAAATCAGGGCAACTAAATTTAAAATCCTTTTATTGAATCCCTGCTGTGTGCAATGCATGAAATATCTTCTTTCCATTCATCTTCTCCTCCTTTTTCTTCTTCTTCCCTTCACTTTTTAAGTTAACTGGAAATGATTTCAACTGTTTTTGGACTTTTCTCAAGCCACCAAGACTGGCAAATATTACAAATGTCAACATTTTTTTCTTTTAATAATAATTCATAAACATTTAGGAAAAGTTGATAATCTTTCCAGGAAACAGCATTTTGTGGTTAAAACTGAACATGGAACTATAAATTTTTTCATACATTTTCAGTTATTGAAAAAATATTCAAGTTAAATTTGCCTTCAGGTCACTATATTACATACTACTGTTAACTCAATTTGAGATTATTCAACTACTTCTAAAAGGAATCTAAAATCCTACCTCTAGAAGGAATTGCACTAATGTAGCTGGAAGTTGACATCTGTCATTAATATAATTACTACTTATTGCCATTTATATGTTATCCTCTAAAATAATGAATCCCATTTTGGAAACACAATCTCACAGACTCCTTTTCAGGCAAGCTTGGTGCCCTCTCCCATATTATAGATGGGATATTTAAATCAGAGTAGCTTTACATAGAGTTGTTTCTCAATGAGTCAGCCTAGAGTCAGATAATCACTCAGGCTGGTGATTGTCAGAACCTAATATTTGATATTTAATAAATGTTAAAACATTGTTATATTTTATGTTAATATATTTAAAACATTTTAGAAATTATATTCTAAATTCGCAGTTGCTCAACACCTATTAAAATTTTGGTTGAGATCAAAGTGGTTCCAGAGGATTGATTGATAGATAAGTATTTCATCCTTTCCTATTCGTTTTAAAATCTATTCTTAAATTACGATGAGACAGAGTTATGTGCTTCAATGGCCTCATATTGGACCCAACGCCTCTCTACACACTGCACTTTGATTTGAAGGATATAAAACTTTGGTTTTGAAGGATATAAAACTCATTCCTTGCATTTCTTTGTTCATTCCTCTATTCAATCCATCTATTTGTCCATTGATTTACTTAAATTTTTATTGAGTCAGAAATATGGTTAGCACAGGGAAAATAATTGAGAATAAAACAAACAAGGAATCCAGTCTCCTGGAGCTTATAGTGTAGAGACCAACATTAATCAAACTATCACGTGCATAAATGTAGAATTATGAACTGAGATAGCTGCCCTGGGACAAAGATACTTGGGTTTCTGAGGGCCCATGAAGAAGGAGCATGCCTTTAATTAAGGACTCAATTGAGATGCCATTTAGAGAGGCACACAGGGCCAGAACACACAGGACCTTAAATGTAACCTTAATGATTGTTTTGATCTTTATTCCGAAAGCAATGGAAAACGATTTAATGAATTTAAGCACCAGGGCAAAATTATCAGTTTAGTTTTAAAAGATGGTTTTGCCTGAGGAATGGGAAGAGTTTGGAATGGGCCCAGGAGGAGAGAGATTATTCCTCAGGCTTGTGAATGTGATCCTTATGGGAGTATTGTTAAGAAAATTGTTTCCTAAGTTATGCAGTACCATGCTGTGAGGACCTATGGGAAAGTTGTCCCTCCTTACTTGGTGCTAGGATTAGTTGGGCCTGAGTTACTATTTGTTTTTATCTTTAAATACTTAATAGATATTTATCTTATAAGTATTTATTTATCTTATAAGTGCTAAGGAGATATTTAGAAACAATGTAACTGATTATGTTCTCATATTCTCATTGGCTTCCTGAAAAGCTAATGGCAGGTTTGTGGCCTCCCTCATGCCTTTTAGAGTATTAGACCCTAGGGTATTGCATTTTTTGCTTCCCTCACTTCTAGTTTTATCTTAATCTTTTAACTTATTTCCCTTTGCCTTAATTCTCTTGCTTAATTTTAATCTTGTTCTGTACTCCTGGAAAGAAAGTTTATAAATAATTAAAATTATGAACACTATTATGTTAAAATACATGTGCTGCTACCTTCAGAGAAATGTCTAACAAGCAATATGTTGACACTATGCCCAACATACATAAGGGCAAGACACTGAGTATGTGTAAAAACAATCTTCCTTTCCACTTGAAGATTGCCACTTGAAGATTGTGACAGCTAATTTCTATGTTGTTATGAACTATATTGCTTCAAGATGTGTAAAACTGGCAGGACTCTAAATTCCAGACATCATTTGTTCTTGGCTTTGGAGCATGCTCATGGTATCTGGTATTGCGCAATGTTCTTTGGAATTCATGGAGAATTTGACTAGTTCTAGCTCGAGATATGAAAAAAAAAATCTTATTCAGTACAGTGATAATGCAGTGCTTTAAATACATCCCAGTTTATATGAAACACGATAGTTTCTTAAGTG
This sequence comes from Rousettus aegyptiacus, assembly GCF_014176215.1. NCBI lineage: Eukaryota > Metazoa > Chordata > Mammalia > Chiroptera > Pteropodidae > Rousettus > Rousettus aegyptiacus. The sequence goes on from NW_023416286.1 coordinate 33,326,883, forward strand.
GTACTGTCATGCCTCAGACATTATGATTTGCTATCATGTAAAGTCAATAAGAAATAATTAGAATCTGAAATGAAGACCTAAAGTTTTGTTATTCTTTCTCAGTAGGAGAATTTTTCACATTAATATCAGTCTTTAATAATGACTCATTTAAGCCTTGAATACAGTAGTCATTCTTTTAGGTAACTTTTATGACTAAAAGGAAAAGAGCAAATAAAATGTCTCTTATTTATTTACTAGTCTTAAGACTCTGAAAGACTATAATAAGATTACTAGTCTATGGCTTGGCAAGCTTAATAATGGAGCAGAGACAACAGAAAACTACTCAACTGAGGAGTGGATACAGGTGAAGGCTCAACAAAGGAACCATTCTCTGCTATAATCCAGTCTGTGTATTCCACTGCCTTTGGCTTAGAGCAGCTTCATCTGGTCCACATCTGTCAATTTCACCCAATAGTCAAGGAAGGATACTGAAAACTAGGTCAAACAGAATTGCTTTCCAATGATAGTATGATTGTTTCAGTGTACAGACCTCTTTACAATACTAGTTTTCTAAATGCATGCTGTTAATCTGTTTTTCCAAAACTGCCTAAAAATATGAGGTGGCAACATTTATCTAAACCCATGAACATCACTTCTGCCTATGGACTCTTTGTTGAGTGCATACTTTTATAGCTGCATAGCTGCACGGTGTTTCTGATTGTATCCACTGCCAGGTTGGACTTCTAAAATACATGCTTTTATCATATACCCAGGCTTGCCATATTGATAATTCATCTAAATTGACATTCTGCTCTTGGTTCTCTCAGGACCCAGAATGTCACTTTTCTTCCCTGGCTTTGCTTATTACTTACCAGGTTTCACCTGATCTACCCAAGCCCAAAGAAAATCACAACTAACTGTCAAAATAAAGGGAGATGGAGAAGAAGATTAATATTTTTCTGAAATGAGACTTTCATTATGAGAATTGAGGATAACTAAATGACACATTCACTGGTTTAAGGACCAAAAAAAGATGATATTCGAAATTATGTACATTACACACCATCTGATAGATTTTCTGTGCCTGAATATCTAGTTCATTCTGTGTAAAACTGTGGGACTTGGGCATTCTTGAGCCTTCTGGGGCAATTTGGGACAGAATACATGAAACATAGGATGATCATAATAGACCAATAGACCAAATTTTCTTCTATCACTTCCAATCTCAATTTTCCTGCAAATGTGGTTGTGATTTATTACATTATTATGCTTCTTATCCTAACATTTACATCCGCCTGTATCCATCCATTTGCTTATGAAAGAAACCAGAAATTTATATGTTTCTATATTTAATCCATGACCATTCTAATTTAAAAATATACTTTATGTCCATTTCATTATTTTCTTCTCAACAGTCACTAACCAAGTTCTATTTGTATATCACACTGTCAACTTTCACCAGAGGAGGACACATCTGAAGGGCAGACTGGGCAGACACGCCAGAGACCTGCCTAAGTGAAGTCTGCTCCAGAAAGTCAGCTAGTCCTCACAAGCAATTAGCCTGAGGGTCAGTCCCTCCCATCAACATGCAAACAACAACCAAAGCTAAACCACAACAGAAGGGCACACACAAACCATACAAGGGACATACCTAAAGTACCTGGCTCAGGTGACCAGGAAGACTGTGCCACTGGGCACTTACTACATAAAGCCACTCTACTACGACCAGGAGACTTAGAAGCCATACCTAATATATAGAAACAAACACCAGGAAGCAGCCAAAATGAGAGACAAAGAAATATGTCCCAAATGAAAGAATGGCACAAAGCTCCAGAAAAAGAATTCAACAAAATGAAGACAAGCAATCTATCAGATGATGCAGAATTCAAAGATCTGGTTATAAGAAAGCTCAATGAACTTAAGAGAAGAGTAGATAAACTCAGTGAGAACTTCAGCAAAGTGATAGAAAACATGAAATTGGAGATGGAAAACATAAATGGAAACCAGTCAGAAATGAACACAATAATTGAGGTGAAGAATACAACTGATTAGATTAAGCAGAGGATTGAATCGCCAATAAAGAGATGGGATAGCAGAGGACACCTAACCAGAACAGCGACATGAAAAAATAATTTTAAAAAATGAGGATAACATCAAGTGTAACAACATTAGTATCATAGGGGTACCAGAAGGAAATGAGAGAGCAAGAAATTAAAAACCTATTTGAAGAAATAATGATGGAAAACTTCCCTAATCCAGTGAAGGAAATAGACGTAAAGCCCCAGGAAGCTCAGAGAGTTTCAAACAAGATGAACCTTAACAGGCCTATGCCAAGACACATCATCATTAAAATGCCAGAGGTTAAAGACAAATAGAGAATCTTAAAGCAGCAAGAGAAAAGCAATTTATTTACCTACAAGGGAGCTCCCATAAAACTGTCAGCTGATTTTTCAACAGAAACATCGCAGGCCATAAGGGATTGGCACAAAATATTTGAAGTGATGAAAACCTAGGACTTACAACCAAGATTGCTCTACCCAGCAAAGCTATTATTTAGAATCAAAGAACAGATAAAGAGCATCCCAGACAAGAAGAAACTAAAGGAATTCGTTACCACTAAGCCAGTGTTACAAGAAATGTTGAAGGGACTTCTTTAAGAAAAAGAAAAAGATACTTGTTAAAAATATGAATAATAAAATAGTAAAACTACATATCTACCAACAAATATTTCAAGAGAAAAAAAGAATAAATGCTCCATAAAAGAGTTGCTGAATATATAAGTAAACAAGCCCCTTACATATGTTGCCTACAAGAGACTCATTTTAGACTGAAGGCAAAGGAATGGAAAAAAGATATTTCATGAAATGGAAATTTAAAAAAGCTGGGGTAGCAATACTTATACGAGAAAAAATAGACTTTAAAACAAAGGCTATCATAAGAGACAAAGAAGAGCCCGTTATCCCACTTTTGAGTTTTTACCCAAAGAAACCCAAACCCAAAATACTACTTCGAAGGGACATGAGAATCCATATGTTCATTGCAGCATTATTTACAATAATCAAGATATGGTGACAACCTGAGTGTCCATCAATGGATGAATGAATAAAGAAGAGGTAGTAGTTATATATAATGGAATATTCCTCAATCATAAAAAGGAATGAAATATTGTCATCTACAACAACATGGATGGACCTAGAGGGCATTGTGCTGAGTAAGTGGGGGTAAGTCAAGCCGAGAAAAAAAATGCCATATGGTTTCATTTTACTTAGAATCTAAAGACGTAAATTAATAAACAAACAAAACAGCAACAAACTCATAGATACAAAGAACATTTTGAGTGTTATCAGATGGGAGGGGCTGAAAAGGGGTGGGTGAACAAAGGGAAGATATTAAGAAGTACAAATTAGTATTTACAAAATAGTCATGGGGATGTAAAGTATAGCATTAAGAATATAGTCAATGATATTGTAATAACTATAGTTATTACAGATAACTATATTTATAGAGTACCAGATTTATAGAGGTGATCACTTCTTAAGTTATTCAAATGCTAATCACTATGTTGTACACCTGAAACTAATATAATATTGTATGCCAACTATAATAGAAAAATAAAAATATTTTTACTGATATGTATTTTGTGTAAACTATTGTCTTCCACTCATTCTGTACACCAGAGACAAAAAACAAACAAACAAAAAACGAACAAATAAAAAAAACATAAAAATTCCTCCCTTGTGGACCTTCTAATAATAAACAATAAAAATAATAGAATATATAGTGTTTTAGAAGGAGATGTATGGTAAAGAAAAAACAGAATATGATAATGAAAATTGTGTGCCAGGAGAATGATTTGCTATTTTAATAAATGACCAGTTTAGGTCTTATTGAATAGGTTTACATTTGGGAAGAGACTTGGAACAAGTGATGGTGTTGGTTATTTATTTGGCTATCTGGAGAAAAAAGTTTCCAGCCAAAAGAAACAGCTAGTTCAAGTCAGATAATGTAAGCTTTTTTGACCATGGTCATTACAGTGTCTGAACTGGGTAAGCCATCAAACGGTTTCGGGAAAAAAATGATATAATGTTGTGCTTTTGCTTTTAGAGGATAAAGATGGCTCTGTGTACAATAGGCTGTAGTGGGGCCTAGGTAGAAGCAGAAAGACCAGACAGAAGGTTTCTGAAGAACACAGGCAAGAGAAGATGGTCACTTGAATCAGAATATAGCATTGGAAGTGGTGATGCACCGGATGAGAATTGGAAATAAAGTAAGGAGCTAAAGATCACTGTGAGGATTTGGCCTGATTAACTGGAAGGATAGAGTTGGAATCAAATCAGAGGGAGGTGAGAACAGATGAATATGTTTTGGTGGAGTTGGTGAGATCATGTTTGTTTGGAGATACTGGTGAAGAGTGATTGGATACAGTTCAGCATGGCTACATGAGAGAATAATGAACGTGGGAGGTGTTGACCTATGGATAGTACTTAAAGGTTAGAGAATAGCTAATATGATCATGGAGTGAGTGTAGATAGAGAAGAGAAATAGACGAAGGTCTGAACCACTGGGCATTTCAATGTTAAAAGATCTGAAAAGGGAAATTTCTTCATAGCCAATGCTGGAATTAGATATACTGAATCCGTTTGAAAATTAGTGTATTTTCAATTGAATCCTAGCCAGAATTTTTCTGAAGGGGCAATGATTTTTTTCCCCATAGAAATGTAAAATATCCATAAACTCTGGTGTTTTGCTATATTTATAAGCAAGTATTTGTCCAGTAATAGAAGTTTGAATTTTTTTGGTTAAAACTCAATTAATGATACTTAAATTTATGATTGATAATACATGTTCTTTATGGAATATGACTTTATCCTTAAACAGGTTTTAACATTTCTTCAGTGAGATAATTAATCTTAGAATTATGATGTCTTTGTATTAAGAATATGATAATAGAATTGGGAGAACAAAAGTTATATATATTTTTAGTCTTCTAAATAGTAACAATATATTATACAGATATGTTGTATTAGAAGTTAGAGAATAATTAAAAAGTAGTGCTAAATTTCAGATTCAATTATGTTCCAAAGAACTCTGAAGGTCATCTTTGGTTCTAGATAATTCTCTGATCTGAAGGAATTCAAAGGAGTTTGAGTTTTTCAGGGTTAACAAAGGAATTCAGATTTTTGGCCTTGTTCAGTTCATGCCCCCACAGAACCACCACTAAATAACTCTGAACCAACTGAAGCAGTCTAAAGTCAACTTCAGATTCGTCGTGGTTCAGATCAATGCCCTGAAACCACATGAACATCTGTGGCATGGAAACCTTTTGACTATATGCATTCTGCTTGACCGTGGGCAACTTAATGGGCTATTTGGTGAATCACTTTCCTTTGGAACTCTGAGGTCTGGAGTTTGTACTACAACACTTCTTTGTATTGTTTATTTCGCATCTGTTTGTGTCAGCTGAGACAGGGAGCAAATGTTTAACCAAGGATTCCAAACTCTTAGCAATACTTAAGCAATACTAAAAGTATGTGGAATGTAATCTTAGTTTCTCAATTGCACACTGTTATTTCTAAATATAAAATCCTTCTAAGATTTTTTTTCTTGATGATTCTGTTCCCGTTCCTTAGGAAATATAATGAAGAGTGTAGTAAAACATAAGAACAATTTACAGTCACGCAAGGCTGCAATCCGGGCCTAACATTGCTGGTTAACTGGGTGTAATAACGTGCACGTCATCTAGGAACGTAAACTCTCAAGGTACTCGTTTTTTACTTGTAAAGTGAGTCTGATATTAATACTCTCTTGAGTTAATTTGAAAACCTGAAATAAAACAATACATTCAAGTGCTTAGCCTAACGCCTTAAATCTAGTAAGTAGTCAGTAAATTGTAGTCATTTTTCTTTGTTACTACCAGTCATTCCTAGTCCACAGACCTTTGAACTGAAACGTCAGCTCTTCCTGAATCTTGAGTCTGCTGGGTCTGCAGCCTACCCTGGTTGGCTCTCCTGGTTCTCAGGCTTTCTGACTGACCAGAACTACACAGTCTGCTCTCCCGTGTCTCCAGCTTGTTGACTAAACGTCTTGGGACTTCTTAGTCTATATAATCACATGAGACAATTTATGGTGTCTCTGTCCCTCTTTCTCACTCTCATCTCTATCTATCTATACCTCTATCTTTGTATCTCTGTATCTCTGTACCTATCATCTATCTATCTATCTATCTATCTATCTATCTATCTATCTATCATCTATCATTTATCATCAATCTATCTATCTCTATCTATCATCCATCTATCTACACACACACACACACACACACACACACACACACACACACACACACATCCTACTGGTTCTGTTCCTCTGGAAATCCTTAACTAATATGGTAAGTTAATGTTTAGGTTTTGATATCACATTATGATATTACTGTGCATTTTCCTAACAAGTCAAGTTGTTAAACATCTTTGCATGGGCTTATTGACCATTCATTGACCAAATGATTATTTGCAAAGTTTTTTTTTTTTCTTATTGTTAATGTGTGAAAGTCTTTTATATATTCTTTTTTTATTTCATTGTCAGATCTATGTTTAGTATATATTTTTTTCTTATATGTAGAATCTTCTTCATTTTGTTGACACTGTATTTGAGGAATAGAAAATTTTAACGTACCAAGTTAAATTTATCTTTTTTTCCTTTAATTTGTACACTTGGTGTCCTATCTAAAAAATAATAGATTGTGAAGATTTTCTTTCTGCTATTTTACATAAGTTTTAGCTTTTACATTAATGTTTATGATTAATTTCAAGTTAACTTTTGCGTAAAGTATGAGATAATAGCTGAGTTCATTTTTACCCCTGCATGGATACCTAATTGTTCTAGCTCCATATGTTGGAAAGTACTTTTGTATCAAAGTACCTCAGCAACTTTGTCAAAAATCAATTTGTCACATGTGAGTGCCTCAGTTTGTTCCATTAATGTACATTTTTATCCATACAAAAATATCGTATTGTCTAAATTACTATACATTTATAGCAAGTGCAAGCATATTAGAATGCAATCGATTTTTGTATTGACTTTATATCTTATGAACATGTTAAACTATTTTTTTTTTAGTTCTGATAGCTTCCTGTAAATGTCTTAGAATTTCTACATTCAAGATCATTTTCAGTTTTGCTAATTTATGTTTCATGTATTTTGAAGTCGTGAGAGTAGACGCATACACATTTAAGATTTTTGCATCTTCTTGATAAGTTGGGCCCTTTATCGTTATAAAATGTCCTGACATTTACTTGATCTGATTTTAGCATAGTCACTCTGAATTTTTTATGCTTAGTTTTGTGTGATATAGCTTTCTCACTTATTTTACTTTACTGAATTTGTATTATCTTATTAATGTAGATTCCTCGTAGATAGTATATAGGTGCATTTTGCTTTTTAGTACCCTTTTTAATTGGTGTATTTAGACACTACCAATTCCATTTGGACAATGGAATTATAGATATGGTTAGACCTAGGTCTACCATATTGAAATTTGTTTTGTGTTTATTTCATCTTCTCTTTCTTCCTTTGAAAACTTCTTTTAGAGTAATTTATTATTTTATTTAGGATTCCATTTTATTTATACTGTTGATTAAGTATACTTCTTTGTATTTTTTTTAAAGTTATACCTCTTAACAGCTTTTGTTCTAGATTATTTTTTTTCAGTGATATTTGTATAGCAAACAGCCTTAGAGGATAAAGATAGTGTCTTCTTCTGAAACTGGGGACTGGTTTATTTAAAAATTAGTATGATAAAGATAAAATATCCCTCCTGGGCAAATACTGGACCTGTGTGCTTGCTTTTCATTAAAAGGATTGTGGTTTCCTAATCTCAGCTGTGATGCAGACCTATTTGTATTATAGCTTTCATCTAGATCTGCCCCAGTTTTTCCCCATGGTGGTTGGGGGAAAAAGGAACCGATGCAAATGTGAAACTCATGATTTTTGCTGTGCCATTACTAAAAAAGTTCTCGGTCATTGCAAGCCTTTGTTAGTCTTTGTAAGAGAGCTCACAAGAGAAAAGTCTAGAGATAGTTTGAATGTGCTAAGACCCTATATGAAGTTGGGACATCAAATTGAATTTCTAGCTTTTTCCACCAAGTCTCAGCATATAGGATGCAGACAGTTGGTCCACTTCAAATTGGAGAATTTTGCAACAGGTGGTACTGGGAAAGGTGGCCCCTTATTTTCTTAATATTGTGGCACAATTTCCATAGAATGTAATATAGGAAAAGATGAGCATGAGGCAAGGCAGTTAAATGGAAAATAATTGAATAAAGAGAGATTGGTTATTACAAATGTGAAAGACTGATAACAGAATGGTTGAGCAGAAGTCTGATAGTAAGGCTAGAGGGATATATAATAGTCACTCTTTATCCATGGGGGATACATAACAAGACCCCTAGTGGATGTCTGAAGCCACGGGTAGAACTAAATTTTATATATATTTTGTTTTTCCTACATATACATACCTATGATAAAGTTTAATTTATAAATTAGGCACTATAGGAGAATAACAACAATAATTAATAATAGAATAAAATGAATACAGTACTCTCTCCTTATCTATGGCTTTGCTTTCCACAGTTCAGTTGCCCATGGTTGGTTAACACATGAAGATTCGAGAAGAATGGTGTGCTCAGAGAGCATGGGCACTCCATGCCCCTTCCCTATAAGGTCAATAGCAGTCCAAAAATATTAAATAGAGAATTCCAGAAATTAACAATTCATAAATTTTAAATTGCATACCATTCTGTGCAGCATAATGAAATCTCAAACTATCCCACAGTATCACAATGCTCATGTTCAAGTAACCCTCATTTTACTTAATAATGCCATTTAACTTTTATTAGAGTATATTGTTATAATCGTTCATGTGCTAGGAGAAATGATTAATATTATTGATATTTTAGGGGAAAAAGAGGGAGAGCTTGATTGGAAGGGGATGGATGGTTCTTCACTGTGGTTCTGGATTATAGCTGGCCAAAATCAGAATTTGTGTGAGATCGAGAGAGTCAAAATGAAGCAGGAGATTATTAATCTTTAGTAAAATCATTGTAATTAGTGTACTGACAGAGGCAGAAAGGCTGGTACGTTTCAGCTTGTTCTTGTTCCCTCCACTAAATGTCCTGTTCTTCTTCCTAATTGCTGGCCCTGTTAACTAACATTAGTCCCAGGCCCAGCACCAGCTTCTCAGCAGCAGCCCATGGGAGTGATAGCAACACACAGTCCTAGCTCCCAAAGGCCTCCCTATCTACTTTTTTCTTCTCATTTCCATTTTGGTGGGTGTGTGTTTTGACTTTCCAGATAACTAATTGGTGACTACATATTTGATCCTTCAACTTCCCTTCTGGTCTCCACTTCCTGAGATCCTCCCACAGTTGCATAAACTCTAATTTTTATAATTAATCCCTATGTCCACATCTAATGGAGTTTCTGCTTCTGTAATTAAACATTGACCGATACTTGGTTTTCTAAAAGCTAATATTTTATTTAAAAACATGCTATATATTTAAACCAAACTTATTTAATTCTTGGTGGAAAAAATCAAGGATTCTAGAAAAATACAGTAAACAAATTTTGACATATTTGTCATATATAAGGCATGTAGTTTACACATTATATTTTTGAACCAAACATTTTGTTTAGTTTTCGAAAGAAAGAGTTATTATTGTGAGCATTCTTTAAAAGACAAAACAAAACAAAAACAACCCTCCTAATCCAACAAAATGCATTTTTTACATATTTGTCATATGTGTGGCTAAATGTTCTATGGTATGGTATGACCTTATCTTTAAAATAAACACTTTTTTTTTAAAGCAATGAAAGTGTTGTAGCTTGCTAGAAATGTGAAATTTGAGTCTCCAGTAATATTTACTTAATATGGATCTTGTCCATATTAAGTCCTTTCTTCAGAAATTTTTATGTGTCAAGTTGATGCTGTTTTGTTGATGTTGTTGTTACACTTGGAAAATAAAATATTTGTATTCAAGGCTTACTTTAAGATGTTTATTTTAAATCCATGGAATCTAGACCAAGCATTCCACTTAGAGTGAAACTTAACAAAAGGCCTTCTATACAGATGTATCGCATCATGTGTTCCTTGGCCTCATTGCAGGTTTCACTCGGTGTAGATGTGCTGGTTTACAAAAACTTTACTACATTAATGAAATGCAAGCCCATCACCAAATCACAACCAGACAAAGAAGAAAATCTACCATTAAAGTGTGGTCATTAAAATAATTAGTTCATATTTAATATATATTAACAACTCACCAACATAGTTTGAATAGTGTCTTAGAACAACTTTTATTTTGTTTTGTTTTGTTTTGTTTTTGTCATAAAGTATAGCAAGGCACGGATCAAGCTTTATCTGCTTAGCTACAGCCATTTCTTAAACTCTAAGCCCATCCTCAAAGTTCTGGGAACATTTAATACATCTTCCAAGGATGGCATTTCTTATAGCTCAAAGATACGCGGTCATCACAGACCACTGTGTATAACTAGTGCTGTGCACTGACGAAGAAGGATGGAAGCTGCCCACAAATATGGACTGATCAGAAACATTCAGCTGAAAGTAATGCCCGAGCGTGGTAATAATGCCAGGACACAGGTTCTTGATGCACTTAGCATAAAATCTAGAAGGCTAGGCTTCTGTTTAAGAGACTGACAGTACAACACTAACAGAATACCAAGTTATAAACCAATTCTTCATTTGACCCTTAATTTTCTCATTTTTTGTCATCATTTTATTAATTCTTAATTTAATAAACATTTAAGTAATATCTACATTGTTTTAGGTCTGGCCATTCAAAGATTAATAAAACATAGACTCTATCCTCTAGGAACTAATGGTCTAAGGATACATGTTTAAATAGAAATATTTCAGAGATAGGCATTTAAACAGAATATAAAAATAAAATGTGTTAATAGCAATATTAAACTATGTACATCTTAAAGTGTTATTATAGAAGAACAGCAATTTTCTCTTTCTGGAAGGCTGAAAAGACTCAGACAGAAGATTACTACCTGATTTGTGTCTGGAGGGGTTTTATGTATGCAGTGTGCTCAGTAGTGAGGAGTTCAAGCAGGTAAACTCATTGTAGGCAGAGAAGGGGACACATTATGCAAGATAGAGGAGGTGTTTTCATTACAAAGAAGTTTCACTCTTTATTCACAAAAAGGATTTTTTTATGTGACTTTAAAATACTTGTATATTTAGTATTTAGTATATAGCTATTGGGCTCCTAACATATATTAGGTATTATTATGGACACTTGTTCACCTGTTCACATCCATCAACGAAATAGACAAAGATTCTATTCCTCATGGAACTTAATTTCTACCCGGAGACACAGACAACAACAAGCCCAGTAAGTAAGTAAATTATATAGTATGTTGGAATGTGATGAGTACTATGGAAGAGTATTGTAATGGTAGTTGAACGGCCAAAACAGGAGAGGATGGGAATAAGGCAATGTTATATGAGATAGTCAGCTTTGTATCATGGATAAGATATGATCTGATCAAAGACTTAAAGTAAGGTATAGAGGGCTAGAGTTTTCCAGGCTAAGGGGAGAGTAAGCAGTAGATGTAGCTGATGCAGAATGAGCATGGAGAGAGCAGTATGTGGGCAGGGTAGAGGTGATGAGAAGGCTAGCCTGGGGGCTGTGGCCAGTAGATCTTACAGGGACTTGTAGAGCTCTATAGGCCATTAGGAAGACTTCTCCTTTTAATCTAAGTAAGTTAGGATTGACTGATGGGTTTCTGAGCAACTAACAACATAGACAGGTTTTTAACATATTAATCAGCTGCCGTGTTGTAAGTAAAATACAAAGGTAAAGCTGGAAGCAAGGAGATCTGTGAAGAGTTTACTGTACTAATCTTCAGAGGAAATTTGCCACTTGAACTTGGGTCCTAGCAATGGAGATGCTGAGAAGGGACCAAATGCCGGATTTAACGTGAAGATAGACCTATCATGAATATCTAATGCTTTGGATGGGAGTGTGATGAAGAGGAGTATGACTAGGTTTTCTGGCTTGAAAAATGAAAAGATAAAGTTGCCATCAATTGAAAAGGGCAAAGCTGTATTGGAGTGCGTTTGGGAGGAATTTCAGGAGTTCTGTTATAAATATACTAGATATAACATGTCTATTAGTTGTCCAAATGAAAATGTCAAATAAACAGTTAATTAAATTACTGATGTTCAGGAGAGAGCATTTTGGGTTGGAGGTACACATTTGGAAGCCATCATTGTAGAGATGACATTTAAAGCAGTAAGACAGGTTGAGATCACCAAGTGAGTATAAATAGAGAAGTGAAGAGACCCAAGACTGAGCTCTGGGACATCTAACATCACCAACATGTACACACACATGCACACACACACGCACACATGTGCATGTGTTAATAATTATATCCTAAACATATACATATCATGTACATATCATAAGATATAAAAATATATACAAAATAGAAATGTATGTTTATATAACTTTAAAATTACTTTTATTACTAAAGACAAATGAAGGGAAGTAGCATAATATAAAAAAGAAAATTTGTGCTTTAAAATGCATACTCTGATATACTACATAATTATTAAAGTGGGACATAAGATGACTTCTGAAGCTCTGAACTTTCCAGGGGCCGTAGTAAGACTGAGTTCACCTTGCTGCAGCACAAGGTGGTGGAAGCCGCCAAGCCCAGGCTGAAGGGGAGGTGGGGGTTAGATCATGGAGGACCTTGTATTCAGGGCTCATAGAAAGCTGGTTCATATTGTTATGCCCCACTGGCTGTTTAGAGGCAACATCTGTTTTGAATCAACCTGTTATCTGCTAATGGTTCTTTTACCATGCTGTACTAGTTGGTAAACATTTTGTTTGTCGCCTTGCTCATGTGATAGGTTAAAGCGCATGAACTTTACCTTCCAGATTTGAGAGACTTGAGGGACTTGAACAATGACATGAACAAATTGGCTACCTCAAACTTTTGCTTATAGATTTATTTATTTTATTATTTACTTATTTTTTATTTTTAAAACTTTGGGGCAGCAGGGTATAGCATAGATTAAAGATGGAAGGTATTAGAAGAAATGTCAGTGAGGAGACTAGGTTAATTGTCAGTTTGTAGCCTTGACTTAAGGCAGAGCTGTGGAGGGCCAGACTTGAGAGGGACTGAAAAAGAAGAAATACCAGACTGGAGATTCATTATATGTGGGCCGAGGCAACTAGATATGTGGCAGTGTGATGGCAGCATTATTAACTAGACTAGAAAATAGTGACCGACAAAAAGTTTGAGTGTAAAATGTGTTTCTACATGTTGAAATTGAGAGACCCATGAGCTAACCAATGGTTTATACTTTCATTTTTTCACCATTGGCGAGAATTAAAGGGCTAGCAATAAATATTTGAGAATGCTCAGAGCTTGTATAGTAACAATTAAAAATGTGGGGAATTCAGGAAATCTTTCCACTGCCACAGTTCAAATATGCTACCAGATTAACGTTTCCTAAGCACCACTTTGATCTGTCATTCCTCTCCTTATCTTTGGTGATACTCATCACTTGGAAGGTAAATTGCCTTCATGTATCATAAAAGTCCTTATGATCTGATCAAACTCTATCTTTTCAGCTTTATCTCCCATTATATGCCTCACTTAATCTGTTTTGATGAAATGTGATTTACTCTTCCATAGTCCCTATGATATTCTGCATGCTGTTTGATTTGCTTAGCAGGCACTTGTCCCTTTCTCTGGAAAATGACATAGTCTCTTTGCTTAAATTCATACCGCATTCAATATTAACATATTTTGTTGACTTATGTCAAACTGTAATCTGAAAATGATTCTAAAAAAATCAGAAAATTATAATTAAAATAAAAAAGATCTGAAAAATACAAAATAAGTTAATTTTTTTTAAAGGAAGATTTAAAAACTTTCCTTAATAAAATATCATTAAAGCACAGATCATGCAGATTGTAGCACTGAGTTCACACTTTTCTTATAAATCTAGGAAGTAGCTTCTTAGGCTAAATTAACTCTTCTCTGTTTACAGTTATCTTTTATAAGACAGTGTCTCTTTAGGCAGCAAACATCTGTCATGTAATTAATATGTCTAGGAACATTTAAGTCATGGTTTATTAATTGTGGCTTGGAGAGTATTAAGTAAAACAACCAAACAAAGAGAGTCAATACATCTGATTCTAGGCAAGCCAGAAATTGTCATCTGTTTTCAATTAATTGATAATTTGATCATTCAAGCAAATTATGGAGGAAATGAAGCTTTCCTTAGACAGGACTGAAAAGACTGGTTGAGATGCTTTCTCTCAGGGAATCCTATTAAATTGGAATCATAGTGTTAGATTTAGAACCAACTTCAGTGACCATCTGAGGTAGTGTGCTGATTACTGCTAACTGACCTACGCAGCAGAAACATTGACTGGTCTGTGTTCAAACCACTCCCATATCTGCAACCTAGCGAGATTAAGATTTTGCCTAGTTTGACAGCTGGGTAGTGATGAAAATGGAATTTTCCAATAATTTCTTTCCACTATTCTAATTTTCTTAAGTGCAAACTCTTCTGGATTCTATTAGGTGTTAACTGCATATAAATATTTATGAATGCAATGTGTATATTAGAATAGGCTCACGAGAAGCAAACAATACTTAATAAAAGTTAACTATGAAAACACTATTATTTTGCATGTTAATGAGGTACAAAATAGAACAACTAAACTTTTGAAAAATATTTATTGGAATTTATATAATGTACTAATTAGTTTATAAATTATTTTAAAATTGGGTCTCTTCTATGTCTAGCTCTATAGGTTTGGAGTTCAGAACAAGGTAATATTCTAAGCTAAATGTTGATGAGTTAAAATATAATTCCTTAAGGATAGTTTTAAGTTATCTATCTCATTTTTCAAGGAAACTTTTTTAAAATGAAAAGATAATTGCAGACTACATAGATCTAAAATGAATTATGAAGTAAATGCACTTGCACAACCTTCACTCAGCATGACACATAGAGAATTTTCAGCACCACTGAGACTTCCCTCACACTTGTCCTCATCATCTCCTCCCTCCTCAAAGTAATCGCTAGTCTGATTTCCATCAATCTAGAGTATTTTTCAAGATTTGGCAATAATTTAAACAGTTATAAATAAAGCCGCTGTGAGTATATGCACTTGTCTTTTAGGTATATTTCTAAGAATGAAATTACTCCATCATAGTCTAGAGCTAGTAGATAACTAAAATCAGCTTCCCAAGACATTTAACAAATTCAGTTTCCCGACAGAAAGATCTTTAGTTGCTCCAAATCCTTGCTGATACTTGTCACATGCACATGTTTCACATTAGTGTTCTCATGAGCATGCAGTGAGTGGTATATCATTTGGTTTTAATTTGTGTTTCCTTTATGATTAATGGTATTGAGCATATTTGGCCATTTGAGTATATTCTTTTGTGAAGAACCTGTTTATTATATTTTTTTGTCTATTTGTCTATTAGCCTTTATAAATGTTCTTTTTATATTAAAGATATGCATACACATTTATAAAAAATATATAATATATAT
Organism: Rousettus aegyptiacus; assembly: GCF_014176215.1. Classification (NCBI taxonomy): domain Eukaryota; kingdom Metazoa; phylum Chordata; class Mammalia; order Chiroptera; family Pteropodidae; genus Rousettus; species Rousettus aegyptiacus. The sequence goes on from NW_023416286.1 coordinate 33,342,475, forward strand.
ATATATTAAGTGCATGTATTGTGTGTATTCTTTTATACCTTTCCACTCTCTTAATGGTGTTTTATTATCAGTTCTAATTTTTTAAATTAAATTTTATTAGTTTTCTTTTTTAATATTTTCTTTCCAAGAACTTCTCCCAATCCAGGTAGAACAGAGCTATAACTTCTGCTTTTCAGTATTTGTCTGATAATTTGAACTTCTGGGTCATCTTGAGTTAGGCATCAATGAATTGTCTTTCCCTTGAGAAGCAGTCACTTTTTTCTGGCTTTTTTATGTGAAATAATTTTAGATGAAATCATGAACATTTTTGAATGGGCACTGATTTCTGTTACACTTATTTAGAGAATATTGATAGTTTTCAGTTTTTAATTTATCATTATTATTATTTTGTGCAAGCAATCAATTCACTTTTGTGCAGGCTGCAAATTGTAAATTCTGCCTCGCTCTTTGTGCATGGTTGTTGAAATATTAGTTCAATTCTCAAAGCCTTTACTATGCCTATCTGCCTTTCTATTGAAAGAGCATAATTTGCATAAATTGTGAGTCTGAGATTTTGGTGGTTCATACACAGAATTACGTTACCTCATTCTCTAGCTGTCTGCTTGAGTATTCTCCTCCTTTTCTCTATCCACATGTGCTCTCTCTCTTCTGGCACCAGAGAAATAGGAGCGAATTTGAGAGAGTGGGAAAATTGAAAACCCACTCCATGCATTTGCTACTCCAAGCTTAGCTTTCCTCCATAATCCACTTGTTTTATGTAATCTTCAAAGTACTCAGGTAGTTCTTTTTATTTTGTCTGGAGTTTTGCTTGTATGCAGCAAACGGGATGAGCTGTGACTTGACACTTAATGCTACATATATAGTATATATAGTATTCTGAAATGGCTATTTGGATGTCATTGCTATTTTGGTGCTCACATCTATTTCATGATGAAGATATCTGGCTTTATCTTTATTACCAAGTCAATTCAAAAAGTATCCCCACCATCCCATTAATTAATTTTAAACTATTTTTGAAGCTGAATCCTTCTTTTCTCTTGATCTGAAATATTTTTGTATAGTGCCCTTTAAAAACTATTATTGTTATTCATTAACTTTTGATCTAGGAGGGATTTAGTTAAGTGAGATATTTAGTAAAGACAGGGAGTATAGATTGCTCTTTAAATTGCTCACTGGCTTTTTAAGTCTTGCTGAAATAAAGAAAAATGGTTTCTAGTGACAGTTTTAAGTAAATTTCCCCTAGACACCCATTTAGTGATTCTGAGGTGGGATCTCTTTGTTACCCTGTGCATAAGGAATACATGATAAATGAAGTCTCTAGAATTCTCCCTGTATTAAACTCTGCCCTCACACCTTGGCTTGCTGCTAAGAACTGCTTTGTTCAAAGTGCATTTTGTGATCGGCATTCTCCTTCCCTTTTCCTAGCACACTCACTTTTGTCTCTTTTGCTTCCTGGAATTAAGCAAATACTCTAGCTGCCTTAAAAGCAAGTGCCAATGTGAGAGAGAGAGAAAAAAAAGTCTTTCTAGATTTCTGGATACGGATGGCAGAAAGTAGGCTGGTGTCACATCGAAAACTTTCAGTCAGATACTGTTTTCAAAGAGAGGGTGGATTTTTTACACTATGAACATGAATTTTAAGGAAATGAAACTAGATTTTTTTGGAGGGAAAAATCTATAGATGCTAATATTTGACAACACTTAAAACCCAAAGTGAGATACAGTAGTAGTCTCTACTTATTCACGTTTTCGCTTTCCATTGTTTCTGTTATCATCAGTAAACTGCTGTCTGAAAATAGCAAATGAAAAATTCGAGAAATAAAAAATTCGTAAGTTTTAAATTGTGCATCATTCTGAGTAATGTGATAAAATCTTGCACTGTCCTGCCCTGTCCAGTCCAGGATGTGGATTGGCCCTTTGCCCAGTGTATCCATGTTTCCTGCTTGTTAGTCACTTTGTAGCCTTCTTACAGATCAGATGGATTGTTGCAGTGCTCATGTTCAAGTGACCCTTATTTTACCTAATAATGCCGCATTTATATAGCTGTTATTAGAGTATATTATTATAATCATTCTATTTTAAGTCGTTGTTAATCTCCTACAGTGCTTAATTTAGAAATTAAACTTTATCATCGGTATACATATAGGAAAAAACATAAGTTTATATAGGGTTCAGTATCATCTGTGGTTTGAAGCATACACTGGAGTTCTTAGAATGTATCTCCCATGGATAAGTGGGGGATTAATGTATATCATTTCTTATTTGGCACAGAAATTGAAGAGAATAATAGAGAAGGGAATCACTGAAGTCATATTTAATGTCAGTTGTTCATTTTGTTAATATTTTCTATAAACTTATGATTAATGGCAAACTAATCAGGATAATAAAATAAGTTTAAGAAATATTTAACAGTTCATGCCAGTAAGTTCTGCTGAAGATAAACTATTTTGTTAAGAGGCAACTTTACTCTTGCCATATTTTTTAAGGAAAGGAAAATTAACCTAGTACAAAAAAAAAAAGGCAATTAACACCAGGACATTTATTCTAAAGGTGATTAAGAAACAAAACCCTAGTCTTTTAAATTAATGGCAGTTATTACAAATCAGTGACCTCTTGTCCATAGACAAGAGGTCACAGAAGGAACCTGGTGAGCAACAGTGCAAGAATGCAGAGGTGATACTAATGTTTCTATTTATGCCACTATAATTAGATATTAACCAGCTAGCTCTTCTTTCACGAAGCTCATTTATAATAGTGAAAGTACAGAGTTGACTGTTTGCATTTAAATTATTGTGAAAAAGATTCATCCAAGACAAGAAAAAGTAGTATGGATGTTAAAATTGAGAAACAGTTTATCAGTAAACACATGTTTCAGTCAATATTTTTAGTTTAGAAAAAAAAATGAGTTGAAGAATAGAAGGAAAATATGCAGAAAAGGAAATGTATAATTTATTTTTTCATCTTTAACAAAGTATCAAGCTATTTTGTAACCATAGTAGTAACACTCCCCACCCCCTTTCTTGCCAGAGTCAAGACTTTTCATTCTCTTCCTTCTAATTAAGACCTCGTTTTCCTCCATGGCCTGGAAATGCTTCTGCTTTCCTCATAGATGTTCTGAGGTCAATCAGTAGATTCACCCCCAAATAGTCACTTTTAAATATGATGCTTCTGTTACATTTAATCTCCTAAATAATGCTGTGAAGATACTTGCAATCATTTTTACTAATTTTATTCAAATAAATGAGATTTTTAAAAAGTAAGTATATAAATAATCTTTACTTAAAAAACATTTATTAAGCATTTGCTATTAGAGAGGTACAATGATAATTATAATAATAGTAATTATTTTATATATATTTAGCTTATGGCTTTATTTTTACTAATTGTATGACTTTGGACAAGACTCTCCAAGCTTAATTTTCTCATAGATAAAATGTATATAACAAAAATATTGCTTACTTTATATACTTGTTGAAATGAGGATAATGAATTTCATGTATTTGTCAAAGCGCCTAGGATATATTATGTGCTCAATATTAGTTAATAATGATTAAAATATATATATATATTAAAGACAAGGTGATTCTTTGATTTCAAAATTATTTTAAATATTGATTTCTGTCTAGAATTTTTAACTAATATATACTCCATCTAGAAATATATGTGTCTTTTTCTGCACAATATACCATAATCGAGAAATCTTATATTCTAAGATCTAAACAAAGTTAGACTTGGAGAATAAAGCACATAGACAAATGCAGATTTATGGCCAAGGAGCAGGTCGGGGGTCAGTGGACAGAAAATTGCTAAGAGGAAATATTTGCAATAAAGGGGTTGTAGATTCTGGCTAACCCATCTTAATAGATTCTTGCTGAAGACTGCCAGGGTAATCAGTTATCACCTGTGGGATGGTGAAGGAAAAGGAATTTGATCAGATATTGAAGGTAATCAGATATCAAGAGTGGGGTCCAATTTTATTTTTCTACATGTGGTTATCCAGTTTTCACAAAATTATTTATTGAAAAAACTATCCTTTCCCTACTGTATATTATTGACTCCTATGTCAAATATTAGTTGACTATATCAATGAGGGTTCATTTCTGGGCTCTCAATTCTGTTCCATTGGTCTACGTGTCTATTTTTATGCCAGTACCAGATTTTCTTTATGACACCTTGGTAGTATAGTTTGAGATCAGGAAGTGTGATAGTTCCAACTTGGTTCTTCTTTCTCAGAATGGCTTTGGCTATTCAGGGTCTTTGTAGTTCCATTCAAATATTAGGATTTTTTTTTTTTTTTTTTTGAGATCTGTGAAACTGCAGTTTTGGTAAAAATTGCATTGAATCTATAGATAGTTTAGGGTAATATGAACATTTTAACAATATTAATTCTTCTAAACCATGACTATAAGATATCTTTCCATTCGTTTGTGTTTTCTTCAATTTTCTTTCAAAGACTTACTATTTTTAGTGTACAGATCTTTCACCTCCTTGGTTTTTCCTAAGTATTTTGTTATTTTGATGTTTTTGTGAATGAGATTTTTTTCTTTATTTATTTTTCAGATATTTCACATTAATATATCGAAATGCAACTGATTTCTGTAGGTTGATTTTGTATCCTGCAACTTTTCCAAATTGGTTGACTAGATCTGACAGTTTTTTGGTGCAATATTTAAGATTTTCTACATCTGAGATCATATCATGTGCAAACAAAGACACTTTTACTTCTTTCCTGGTTTGACTTTTCCTTATTTATTTTTCTGGCTTGGTTCTTCTAGGTGTGGCTTTCAGGATGATGCTGAATAGTAGTGATTGTAAGACAGGGCACCCTTATCTCGTTCCCGATCTTAGAGGAAAAGCTTTCAGTCTTTACCATTGAGTATGATGTTAGCCTTGGGCTTGTCATGTATGGCTTTTATTATGTTTAGATATATTTCTTCTATACCCATTTTGTTGATGGTTTTTTTAAATATTAAAAGGATGTTGCGTTTTGTCAAATGAGTTTTTTTGCTTCTATTGAGAGGTTCATATGATTGTCTTTCATTTGTTAATGTGGTATATCACATTTATTGATTTGTGTTATTGATCCATCTTTGTATCCCAGGGGTAAATCTCATTTGATCATGTATATGATCTTTCTAATGTGATCTAGGCATTGCCAAAAGTAGGGTATTGAAGTCTCTTACTATTGTATTATTGTCATTATTCCCTTCATACCCTTTAGTATTTGCTTAATACATTTAGATACTATGATATCGACAGCATATGTATTTATCAATGTTTTATCTTAATGAATTAACCCCTTTATCATTTATAATAGCCTTCTTTGTCTCTTGTTACTGTTTTTGGCTTGAAGTCTTTTTGTCTGATATAATCATAGCTCCCTCAGCTCTTTTTTGGTTTCTATGTGAATGAAATACCTTTTTCTGTTCCTCTACTTTGAGCCTATGTGTGTCCTTAATGATGAAATTTGGCTTAGATGGTAGTTTATTCTATGAATGTGATGGGAATTAAGAAAAACCGGAATAAGAATGCTTTTCTGTATATAGTGCCACATTAGCAATTAATTTCTCACTTTCTCAACAGCAGGTCTATACTCCAATGCTGTTCCGCTTTTTGAGGGCTCAGTTGTTCTCCCTCTTTCAGTCGCTGCTCTTGCTACTATCGATTACTTTTCTCCTCTTTTGTTGATTGTTTCTACTTAATTTCATGGCGCATGAATACTCATAGCTCTTGCTATTGACTCTATAATCTCAAGATACTTTCTTACGGTGTCCACTCTGTGGTTCTTTTGGAGTGGCTGAACTACAGATGGTTCTTTGATACATTCAGTACAACTCTCTAGTTTGCTTTTATTCTACAGCTATTAAACTTCAGTCATTTGCTGGTAAATTTTATACAAACAAGTTTTCATGAATAAGTACTTATATTTTAGAAATACCTTTAATTATATGGGAGCATATAATTTTGAATTCTCTAATTTTGTACTTTAATTTGTACTTTAATGTGTGATGGCATAAAACAGCTTTACTGAGAAAAAAAATCACTGCTTTAACAAATATCCATTGAGAACCTGCTATATGCTAGCATGTAAAATATTGAGACACAAGGAAGAAGAAAATGTGCATTTACAATTGGTTAGATGAGTCAGAAATGTAAGTAAATAATTATAATTTAGTGATATAAATCTTAAAATCAATGTACAAATTAACTGCTCAGGGAGTACAAAAGGAGTGGTTATGTGTAAAGAGGGAAAAAGGGATGACTATCAATGTGGTATTTGAATAGAAGAGAAAAAAAGAAACATTCTAAGCAGAGACAACATCTGTTTCTGTAGATTCAGAGACATTCTCTTTTGTTATTGCTTTTGTTGATATAAATAATTACTTCTTTATGGAACAGATTAGCCTTTCACATATTAAAAAAAAGCAAACTATTATGAGGTTATGTAATATGGGAAATGACAGATAAGATTCACAACCTTGTATGAATATTTAAAATATTTATCCTTAGTTTTATGAAGCATCTAATTATTTTAGGTTATAAAAATATACAACGTCTCTAGATGAAAGTGCAATTAAGAATATCATTTTAACATCCTCAGAAGCAGCTGATAATTTAAGCTGTTTGATCTTTTTTTTTTTATTTTTACACCACCAAATATGAATAAAATAATTGTGTATCACATGTGTCTCTATTCTAGGACATGTGAATTTATGACTTTTTAGAAAAAGGTTCATATGCTTAAAATTCTGATTAGTCAGATTTATAAATTTATTTTTGGGATCTACTATTTTCAAAATCTCCTTTTACTAAATTGAAGACTCGTTAGTTATTTGCCTTGTTAAAATTTATTGTAATTGAAAAAAATTATTATCAAAAAATTTTTTAATGTAGTGGATTAGAATCTTAAATTCTAGAGATAAAGCTTGAGTAAGCAATTATCTGCTAAAAAACAAATCTGACTCAAGAAGGAGTTTTCCAAAAAACATAGAGCCTTAAAACATCTTCCCAAGATGGTACAATGAAGACCTTCACAATTCACTCATGAGCTTTCTGTCTCATCCATTTCTGAGGGGAAGTTTTCAAACAGCTGTTACCCCCTACTATCACAAAAATGTTGGCTGAGATCTAAAGAAGAGAGAGATCTATTAAACATTTATTGAAGCCTTCACCATATGCGATTTTGCATTGCAAGGAAAACATCTTTTATATCTTCTGGGTTCTCAGATTTCCATCTGGATTCTGAATGTTTAACTATGCTAGAATTTTAGTCTTTGAAATAACATTTTTCCTATTTAACATAGTAAGAGCATTATTATATTATTTAAGGTAATGCCAGCTACCATAATACTGAATTACAAATTCCCAGTAATTTAAAACATGTATACTTCATTTTGATGTAAAGTCCAAATGGATATTCATGATGGCAGACAACTCTCTCTAAGTGGTGGTTCTAGGACCCAGGCTTCCTTCATCCGTAGCATCACAATGCTCAACAGGTTACCATGCTTATCTACATCAAGACACTGAAGGAGAATGGGCATGGAGAATCACAAGGGAGAAGTTTTCAAAGACTAGTTTTGGAGGCAATCAATGCACATTACTTTCTCCCACAAGCTATTGGCTGGAACTCAGTAACATGGTTACAGTAACAAGCTGCATCCTTAGGAAGAAAAAGGAAATGGATTTGGTGAGTAGCATGCCAGTATCTTCCACAATTTCCTTCTAGGTTCTTTTCTTTGTCATTGATCTTAAAAATTTTTGTTCACATGTAATCTGAAATACTTTGGAAAATCTCTATATTTTCATTGTCTTCTTTAGGTTCACTTCTCAAGTGTGTGCTTTAAAAAGAATGTTCTTTGATTTTATTGAAAATAATTAATAGGAACAATGTGAATTTCAAAGGAATTGTTTCTCATGGAGAGTCATTCCCCTTCTCAACACCTACTAATATTTATATCCAGTAAGATTCAGGAAGTGTGAGAGATTCACTATTTCATTCACTATTCAGTGACTCAGCAAATATTGATTGATTGTAAAGACCTACTCTGCAGCATAAATTTCTGGAAAAATGTATCTGCTCCACCTCTCACTGAGAAGTCAGCAGGCCTGCATTTGAGCTCTGCTGGTAGCCTGGCTACCTGTTTAAAATTTCATCATAAATTTAGCAAGTTGGTGTGAGAAGTCTAACGTTATAACAGTGGAAGGAGTACTACTGTTTCTTTGCTTTTATTGCCAAGAGGTGCTTGTTTTAAAAGTGTGCTCAATAAAACGAAATTCTGAAGTTAAGATACATTAGTGAATAAAAGAGATAAAGACCTCTTCCACATAGAGGTTATCCTTAGCTGGAGGAGATGAAAAACAGATGATAAAGGTAGAAAACAGGTTTAATGAATGAGATAATTATAAGATATGTAAATGATAAGTGAATTGGGAAAAGAAAACAAAAGTGGAGAAGGCTATGAGAGAATCACAAATGTTGTATTGGGGAATGGTGGTTGTAGTTTTAAATATGGTGATTAACTTTATTGAGTTTGTGACATTTGAATAAACTCTTGAAGGAGATGCTTCCTGCGGAGAGAGTTCTGAGCTGAGAGAGCAGCCTGTGTACAGACCCTAAGGTGCGATCATGTTGGAGAAGCAGCCAGAGGGTCAGTGTGTTTGGAGTGAGAAAAATGTAGATAGTAAGAGAAGAGAGCAATGGTACAGAGTTCAAAGCATAAACATTTTGAAAGAGGTAAAGAAATTGAAAAGCAAATGGATTTTTTTAAAATAGTGCCTTTCATATCAGTTAAAAAATTACAGCGATAATTTTAATGCACTTGAGTAATATTTTAAAACTATTTATCTATATGTTCAGCATGTGTTACAAGACACAGATATTTTAGGACATTTTTCAGTTTCTTCTTGTGGTAGATGTATGACATTTACAGGGAAAATGATGACTGTTTACAGTCTCTGAATGATTTACCAAGAGTTGATGAACAGAGTTTGGGATCCAATGGCCTGGGAGTTTGGTCTCGATAACCCTGTGCTACCCCAGACTTTGGTGGGCAGGCACCCTGTTCTTGTATTCAGGGTTCTATCAGCTCTCCTCCCTTCCCTCAGTGATAGACATCCTCTGGCTGAAACTTAGTGTAAGACACTAAGTGCCTGTAGTGCTTCCTGATGAGGAGAGTGAACCCAGAAAATTGTCGGTATTCACACTTATTAAAGTGAAGGTGTTATCCTCAGAGATTTTCTTCTTGGCTCAGGTCTGTTTCTATGCTATGGCTTTCAATCTCCCTCATTCCTAAATGGGGAGAGGGAGAATGAGGGAGGGAGAGAAGTGGAAGGAGTAAGATTCTAAGTGAACTCTCTCTTCTCTCATCTCTCCTACTCTCACAGCAGCAGTAAGTTTAAATAGAGATGTTTCCAGTCTTTACAGAGCTTTGCACAGACAAATAAAACCTGAATAAACATGGAATAGGTCAAACCAGAAAATTTCCAGGTTAGGTACTACTTTAGAAATGGTGAATTTCGCTTAGCATGAAGAACCAATATAGAAGCCCTTGTAGAGAGATTTTGAATCTTAGAATATTTTCCATTTAAATAAATAAATTTTAACACTTATCTACAAGATCCATGAAAGAGAAGTGACCTTGAGATTTAATCACATAACTCAATATACAGAGAAAGCTTATTAATATTCAGGGTATAGATAGAGTGAGAAAAATAAAGGTCAGGAAAGTTATATTGATTCCACAATTATTCATATTTTTTCTTCATTAATAATGTAAATAGGTACTTGGCAATTTGAATGTAGAAACATATTTCTACTCATCTTTGTATCTCCAATTTTTGCCTTGAACATAGTAAATTATTTATGCAAATGTAAATTTCCAGTTAATGTGCTGTTTAGATTCTAGCCTATTTTATTTTCATTTGGTTGGGGAGTTTGTAATAGGAAGAATTGTGTCTTTATGCTGTAGAGCACCATTTTTATACATTTTGAGTAGATGATTTTCCTGTGATTAATTTACTTTTTTTTAACAGTATATTCATTTTAATAGTGATGATTAACCAAATAAATTTCCATGAGATGTTGTGTTCCAATCTGTCTTCATCTGTTTTTATTGAGATGGTGTTTGGTTTCTCATTCTTTTGCCTTTTTCCTTCATGACTCTATCTGTTTTTATAATTCAGTTAACTCTCTTCTCAGTGTTGAAAGTTGTATGTCCATTCAAGTAAGATATATTTTCAAAGTTTTTTTTTCTTGAATGTAATAATATTTCAGATTAGTGAAATTACCTTAAACTACCTTCAATTACTTTCAATATTTAGAGGCAAGGATAGTTCCAAAACAATTTTAGAGACAATATGTCACTCCAAAATTTTAAAATTAATCTCATTTATCTTTACTGACAGGATAGTTGTAGAAAAAAAATTTAAAAAGTGAATAGTACTTTGAAAATACTGCATTAAAACTTCCCTATTATCACTAAAGCTGTAGACATGATGAGTAATGTATAGATTTCTATTTTAATGGGGATTGGCCCCCATTAAAATAACATTGTCAGTGGGCTTCTGACAATTAACAAAATAATACCATATGAGAAAGTTTCAGTGATCTTTACAGCTTTGTTTTTTAATTAGGGAATTTGATTTTGTCTTTGGTAGGGAGTTAAATATAGAACTAATTATGGAGTTAGTTTTCTTAAAGTAGGACTTTGACATTTTAGAGTGATAACTAATAATTTATCATACTTTCTTCCCTTGACCATTAGCTTGACTATGTCTTGACTGTGCTGATTTGCTGACTGTGCCTTTTAAGGAAGGTAAATATTTGATTATCATAATTATTCTGAAAACACTTTTGCTCTGTATCCCCTCATCATTAATAAACTTTATTTTCTCTACATCGATTTGTGTATATGTGTATGTACACATATATGTACATACACACATATATACATCTATGTATGTGTATGCGTGTAGACATTCTATTGATTAATTTACATGTGTATAGAGTATATAAATACAAAAAGATTTAAAGTTAAATTAAATCTTTTTAATGGTTTTATTGAGGTAATATTGAAGAGGAGCTAGTAGCTTAGTGTTGTTAGGGAGACAGGCGCTAGGAGCTGCTCTATATTAGCTTAAACACTGAAAAAATGTATACTTTATGTTTGAAGATAGAAGTGAGCAGAATACTTATCTTCTAAAAAGAATTAAAGTTTTAAAACAATCCCACCTTATTGCAGATATGAGTAAATCAGCAAAAAGGAAGATAAATTGTGCAATGCAGCGGTGTGGGGAGAAATAAAACAATCGTGAAAGATGCTAAAGCATGTACAAAGACATCAATAGCTGGAAAAAAAGGGAGTGTTTATGAGTTCCTGCTCTGAGATAAAACATACAAGAAGTTACCCCAGTGAGCCCTCTTTCTGGATTCTTTTATTAGGTTTTTACTTTGAAATAATTTTAGATTTGTAGGAAGACGCATGAACATACAGAAAAGGTACTTTTCCTCCCAATGGGTACATTTCACGTAACTGTAATACAATGTCAAAACCATAAGATTGATATTGGCACATACGTGTGTATAGTTCTATTCAATTGCCATAGGTAGATTTGTGTAACCACCACCTCAATAAAGATACACAACTCTTCCAGCACAACTCTCCTGCGTACTATTCCTTCACAGTCACACTTAACTAGCACCCCCTCTTAAACTCAAGCAACTACTAATTTATTTCTCACTTATGTATAATTTTGTCATTCTGAGAACATAATATAAGTTGAATAATACAATACATATGATTAGATTTTTTTATTCAGCATAGTGCCCTTGAGATCCATACCAGTCATTACATGTATCAAGACTTCATTCCCTTTTAATACTAAGTACTATTTCATAGTATGGCTGTACCACAGTGTGTGTAATCATTCTGCTATTATAGGATATTTCCGACTATTCTGTTTTTGACTATTACAGATAAAGTTGCTATGAACATTTGTGTAGAAGTTTATGTATGATATAAATTTTCATTTCTTTAGAACAAATGCCCAGGACTGTGATTGCTGCATGATATGCTTTGTTTAGTGTTTTAAGAAACTTTCAATTTGTTTCCCAGAGTGGCTGTTCCAGTGCGAGTAAAATATAGAAGAAATTTTACCTCCTTGTACACCCTTTAACTTCCCTCCACTTATAATATAAATGTCTTAAATATTTCCTACACATTATTGAGAACCACATTAGACAGTGTATAATGATTTTGTTTCAATGATCAAATATGATTAAAAAATTCAACAAGAAAAGGAAAGTTTATTGTATTTACTTTAATTTTACTTTTTCTATTGTCTTTTAAAATTCTAGATGTCTCAAGATTCCTTCTCTTATTATTTAATTTGCTGTTTTCAGAAATTCTTTAGCCATTCTTTTAGGGTAAGTCACTGGTAACAAATTTCATTAGTTTTCTTTCATCGGAGAATGACTTGATTTTCCCTTCATTTTTGAAGGATGTTTTTGTTGTATATAGAATTCCAGGTCGATGGCACTTGAAAACTCTTGTGCCATTTCCTTCTTGCCTCCATGGTCAGATGGAGAAAATCCATCTGATGATAAATCTGTTACTATTCTATTATTTTTATCCTGTTTATACAGGTTTTCTTTTAGGGGGAGATGGGAACAAAGAAAAGTTAGCCCAGAAAAAAGGGGGATCTGGGAAGAATAAAATGGAGGATGAGGGAAACCAATTCTAGCCTCTAATTTGAGTTGCTCACCCTGATAGGTAAGTGGAATTCAGGCTTGTATTTCTGAGAACTTTGCAGAATACACATTAGAATTGTCAACTTGAGATATGAAAGACAGATTATTGATCCACTGATTTCTGTCTCATTAATTCTTAACTCTCTCATACTTTCATAATTATACATACATGAGTGTCAACGTGTTCCATGACAGGGAACAAAAAGCAAAAGAGACACAATGGGACCAAGGTCAAGTGCTAGAAGCTGTTTGCTGCAGTAATAATCGAAGTAAAGCATTGACTTGAAAGATGTGTTGCTGGATACAAGATATATTCAGCCTACACCATCTATTCACATAAGGAAAGTTATGGCTTTCAATCCTCCGTGCTCACTGGGCCACTGGCAATGTTTCCAAGGATTGTAATACTGGGGCAATTATTCTTCAGATCTCAGTATTTCTGTCTCATTCTTTTACGTGTTGATTGTGGCCTGCAAGAAATCAGCTGAGTTCAAGTACCCTCTGTTCCTGTCACCCCTCCTCTCTTCAAGTCTCTGAGGACTCACTCACTTACTGGGTCAGACCTCTTCCATACTCCCAACAAAACAAAGATCTCAGTTAATCTCCTTCTTGGACAATTTCAGCTTCCTTCTTGTTAAGACTGTTTTCTTTAGCAGTAAGACAAAATTCCAAATTAATAACTCAATACTTTGAAAGATTGCTTAGGATTAATTATTCCCTTGGAATATTAGGTTTTAATAAGTTTTCAACTATGTGGAGATAATACTTCCTTTTTGAATATATGGAGTTCATGCTGTAGAAATTATACTTTCAGTGAGGATTTGGTCCTACCACATCAAAGAGGACCCAAACGAATCTATTGGCAAGTGATTTTCTCTCGAGGCCATTTTTGGGTTTGGAAAATTGGTCAAAATTTATAATAGATGAAATTATTAGATCATAGCTAGGGTGAACATTGAAACATGTTATTTTTAGAAGTAACATAAAAATGCAACTATGACTGAATTCATTTGTCAGCCATCAATACCTTATATCTTTTCACGGATTTCTTTAGCCAAGAGAATATCTTCCCATTCTTTCATTATCCTCAAATTGACTGCACCATCTGATTTGTCAGGAATTGTCCTGGCATACAGTTCTCCCAGTGTAATAATTAATAATACTTCTCTTCACACTTAAAAATAACCTAAATAGGACAAAAAATTGCATGGTCACCAATATTATCATCCTTAACAGTTGAATCCAAAGCCTCCTATTGGAATTTTAATTTTCATGTGTGTGCATGTGTATGTGTGTATGAAAAGTTCAAGTTGCTTATAAAATAACATTTGAATGTAACATATCTTTCTCTGAGTTCCATTTGAGCTATGTTCCTTTATTTGCCAAGATTTTTCTGGATTCCTAAAAGTTTTTTTTTTTTTTTAATCAAACTAGGAGTCCAGATGCTAAGTTTTTTGGTTGCACAGTGACAGGGGAGTCAAAGCTTGTTTCTGCATGACTATAATCTATCAAAACTTAACTAGGACAGAAAGCTCTCCCAAAAGATTACATGAACAGAATGTTACAGATTCTTAAACTCTCCAAAGATTAGTCATGAACAAAGAGAAAATCCTGTTCCATTTTAATATAACTTGTTTTATAATATCACTGCTATATTTATATATAGGCAGATTTGGTAATATGGTAAGATAGCTTAAAAAAAAGGCTCACTTTCAGCTTAGTCTGAAATATTTATCTCAAAGATAAAGGTATGTTGATTTGTATCTAATCAAGAAAGTCAGCTCCTTGTTTAGAGGTATAATTGAAATTTTCCTTATATATTAATCAAGATTTACTACCTAAATTTATTTTTCATAATAAAATGTGTATAGAAAAAGATTAAATAGGAAATTTGATAAACATCATCAGATAGGTTGGGAGTAGAAATAGACTAAAGTTGTTCACTTTGAAATTTCTTGAACCCATTATTTCCTTTTCATTAGTAAGAAAAATATTTTTAAAGTAATTAGTAAAAATCTGCAATGGTTTTATGAATCCAAGAAACATTTACATTAAACTTCTGAAGGAAGGTAAGACAAGAACATTTGGTGGTTTGTATACTTAAGCTCTTCATATTTTAGTCAGGACTTAATTGTAAGGTGAAATTTGGGATTTTTCTTTGAAACATGGGCATGTTTCACAAATATAAAACACTATCTCAGAGAGTGACCTAAATCTAAGTTAATTTAACCTTTGTTTTTTTGATGAGAGAAATACATTTGAGTTCACTGCTATATTCCATTTGAAGCTCTGTATTGCAAGAAAGTATACTATCTTAATTAATTGCAACACAGCCGCAATTTGGGGGTTCTAATATTTATACAATGTTTAGAATCACCTATTTATCTTCCAGAATTAAATCTATAGAACTATCACACAAGGGGAATGGTCTAATAAATTCTTTCTCCCTGAAGCATAGATTTCTTTTTTTGGACTTGTATGATATTAGGACATAAATTATGTTGGCTATCACAGATTTTAAATCATGAATGTGTTTAAAGAGAGAATTTAATGACCCAGGTAAAAGAAAACAATACTTTTACCTTGGATAGCTGTCACTTTAGGAGAAATTCTAATATTTAGTTTCTGGAACAATGACTATATTTGAGTCATCAGTTTCTGCAAAGAGTTTGACTGAAAGAGTGTATATTTTGGAGAAATAGCCACGAGGGCAGAGTATGGGTTGAAAAGAGAAAGGGGATGTCTAGCCTCTGGTGCTCTCATTATCCTCCTATGTACTACAGTCCTGCTTATTGGACATCATGCCATTTCAGACTGACTTGTCAGGCATTGTAATCTCTCTTGCCACTCTGCTAACTACAGAATATCATTGTCATTATCTAGAGGCTTTATTGGGGCCATCTTTATAATAGTGCAAAGTAAAATTGGAGAATTGGGGTAGGTCTGCAGTGATGAAGAATAACTTTTTCTTTTTGTCTATGACACAAATCAGTATTATTCATATCCCAGTGTTTTAAAATTTTAGAAAAGCTACTCTTAATTTTTAAAATGTCTCTTTTTCTCCTTCCCTCTCTCCTTCCCTCCCTCTCTCCTTGCCTCCCTTCCTCTCCACCCTTCCCTTCTTCTCAATACATACTTGTATGTCCAGAGGGCTACTTTTCCAGCTGGTTGACACAGTTACAATAGTAGCCATGACAGATTACTGCTCTCTATATATTTAGTTTGTTCACAAGTCAACTTCATAAAGCCTTATTCCTTCTTTATGATGATGATAGTAACTAACTCATTGTGCTCATTATGTGTCAAGAAATCTTTGAGTAATTTAATGTTAATTAATTCATTCTACTGTCACAATCATTTTTAGGTAAAGACTGATATTATTCTGTATTTACAGGTGAAGATTGAGATAAAAGAAGATGAAATCCTTGCCCAAGATCATGCAGCTGGTTAAGGGCAGAGCCAGGATATAATCTCAGAGAACCACTCAACTCTGCTTTGAATAGGCTTCAGGCTACTTATATATTATATAAGCATGTAAGCTAATTTTTAATCTCCCTGATCCCAGATTAGGATTTTAAAAATATAACTATAGATTGGATAAAACCTACAGGAATTTATCTCTTCACTAAGAATTATCCAAGCTATCGTTGTAGTTATTAACACAATTGATATAACACAGATTTCAGCAATATTAAAACTAAATGTCTTATGCAACCACAAAATAATTACTCCTTTTTTGTAATTTTAACCCTGTCTCAATCTGACATCTAAAGTACAATTAATTATCCGTACTTAGAATGTTTGTTTATATTTGTTGATGTCATTAAAATATTATAAACACAAGTAGTTATAAGTTATTTGAAGAATTTTAAGTGATTATTTAAAAATCCTAAGAGTTAGTTCACGTGGTCATTTGATGCTCATGCACTTTCAAAAACATCTGATTCCTTGCTACAGAACAGGAGGATTTAGCTCTTCGCACACCTCCATAGTTTCTCTTCGTCTTCCAGAAGATGTTCGAGAGTTATGTTATTATTTGTCCTTTATTTTTACACATTATAATTAAAAATATATTTAAACATCTATATTTTATTCCAATTGATTTTAATTATATCTTCTATATCTCAATTCTAGTGATATTCTTATAATATTTCTTCTACAAATGCCTCCTAGATTCTGTCAATTATACCTTTATTTTTACACTATTAAGTTGATAGTATTTATATCCTGTGTGTAGCTACATTTTCTTCTTGCTCTACCGATAGGTTGATTTTAAAAGTGGGAAACCAACAACATGTCATCTAAATGACTGTGGCTTGGTAAATGTTGCTCTCTCCAGAGCTAAGTAATGTGTCAGGATTACATTTTCTTAATTTTAAGTCCAATGTCATCACTGCTGGGATGCCTCAAAAAGTCCATAGAGCAAGGTCAAAATTATTTTTTTTTACATTATTTTCATTATTATTAAAATTACCACATTTTAATTAGTTTTATACTTGTACCATGATTTTCTTACATTGTTTTTTGATTTTCCTGGAGTTTCTAATTTTGCACTGCTGGGAACTGCATCTAGCTAAACTGCCACCTTGGAAAAAGGGGTGATGCTGGCAAAGTTCATCTTACTCTATCCAATGCATCTAGACATGGTCTATTTGTTTGTTTGTTTTCTCCAATGCAGTATTGAAACGTCTCCTCTGAAACCTGGTCTTCCCTATAGGCTCTGTTGTCCATGGGTGTCTGCCCAAGTTAGCATTCTATGGAATGTTCCTGCCCATTCCACAGCCCATACTAATGTCTGTGGGCAAGACATCTCCTGGGTCCCTTAGCATATAGTGCTGGATCCTGCAGCTCCCATGGAGGCACTTTTGTTTGTGGATGGATGCTGAAGTTTAGCTGTTAAAGGGAGTACATAACCAAGGTACATCTAATGTTGCCACGATGCTGATATCAGTTCGTAGCCACTATTTTCTAACAAGAAATTAGCCACTTTAGTCAGACCAGTGAGATCAATATTTTAAACTGCATCTACTAAGATATTCATGTCTCAATTCTCGGGGTCGCATTCCTTCTCTATTAGGGATTTGACTTCGGCATAGAAGACTGGCCAGAGCTAAGTTTTTGAAGGATAGAGTTATTTTACAGATGGACTATGTCAGTTCTACACTATCTCTGTTGACACCCAGAAGTTTTGCACTGACTCTTGGCCAGATAAGGTAGAAGGCTAACTAATGATTTATTACATACTGTTTAAATTTTGGAACTCTCTGGTAAGACTCACACTGTTTTGTTTGAGAGCTGTTATCTGGCATAGCTGGTCATGCAGCCTGATTTGGCTAGGTGGCTATATAGGAATGGAGGACCTTGCTGGAAACTTTTAGGAAGCTCTCCCCAAACCAAGTTTGCACAAATCTTGAAGGCTAAATCCAGCGACAAAGCATGTCCTCATGTAAGGAATAAAGACCCTAAAAAGCTATCCTTTGAAGTGTTTTGAGCCCTGACGCTTGTTTACATTCTCTTTCTCGTACTGTATTGCATCTTTTGCTTTTATTAAAAGCCTTACATGAATATTTTCTGTGGAACCTTGCGAGTCCTTTCACTTATCTGATCTTGTTGTAAATATTGTAGTATTTAATCTTCTCTGAATCTTCTCTACTCTTATGATTTGGTTTCGAGCTGAGTCCTCCATTATGTCTATTCTCCATTTGCAGAAGATAAGGCTTTCTTAAATGCTGGCAAGGAACACCTTTGGCTTTCAGATTTTGTCCTTAACCTTAATTGGTGAATAATCATTCTGGTCTGCCATTATCTCTCTTCACTGAACTGATGACATGCATCACAGCCACCCAGTTCAATAACCTATTCCATCATACTTCTGAAGTGCAGAAATATTGACTAGCCTATGTGTCCCCTCCATCATTGCCCCATCTCAATTCAGTAATGATGAATGTAGTAACTGCATTACTACAGCAGTCATGAGCTTTCCATTCTCCATCCACCACTGGTAACGGAGTCCTTAATACCAGATTTCTATTGATTAATTCATACCCAAAATTTCATTTTAGAATCTGTTTCCTTGCGAGAAACACAGCTGTAAGCCAATTAGCAGCAGAAATTTGAAGCAGTTTGAGATGAGTGCAGTGGCTACAAAAAAGGAAACAGGTGGACTACCATAGTATCAATATATTTCTTTTTCTTACCTATTTGTACATTTTTAATTGTCAACTTAATATGTTTATAGGAGGGAAGTAAGGCAAATATATATATTTATTTCATTATCTACAAATAGAAGCAATTTTTTTACTCTTCATTTAATATTGATTTGTTAAGCCAAACCATCATTCTATATTCTAATTAATTTCTTCAATTTATTCATGAGAATGAATAGTTCAAAGTAGGCAACACCACAATGTAATCAAATACTCTCACATACATTCAATGGAAATTAATATTACTCATGACCTAAAAACACAAATTGCTAAATAAATAATTCGATATACTTCCTGAAGAATATATATCTAGTGTAAATGCATTTAAATAAGACTTAAAGCCTTCCTGAGGTCAGGATTTTTTTTTCTTTGTAAAACAAATAGAAATTATGTATTACTTTAATTATTTTTACTATTAATGTTTAACAGATTACTTTTTTGTTGAAGAAGCTCGAGGAGCAGTTTAACTGCTAAAAAATGAGTATAATTAGGTAACGCTTTCAAATCAGTCTTTTTGGGAGCAGAATAGATTAAAGAGTTGTAAACAGCTGGCCGACCTTTGTGGGGAGTTTAAACAGCGCCACCTTTAGATGGCAGAATGAAACTGTTTGGGACTGATGAACATTACAATGTGGAAACTGCTTCCAAGATTCCAAGTGAAATGGCAGCACCCAGTGACCTGGCAATTACAACTCAACCAGCATATTCTATGGAAATAATTTGGAAATGCATCCAAAAAATGTGATTCATAATCAGAGACCGAATACTGAAGATGAACATAATGCCAGTGGTGGATGATAAATGATGGTTCATAATTATAATAGAATAATGGGCAGGTATTAAGTATCTCATTGAAGAGAAAATGTTTAACCTATTACTTATTAATAGAAACTAGTTCTGGAAATATTTATTGGCACACACGCCTTTGAAATAATTTCTTTGAAAGCTCATACTTAGCCTTAACATTCATTTTTCAGTTTCCTTAACTCTTTTTACCGGCATCTCACGATAAATTTATTGTTGCCATCACATCCATTGTCATTTTGCTCAGCTTTTATCTAAAATACTGTTTTTTACTCTTCGATAATATCATGAATGGTATGCAAAATGCCTAATAAAAGGCACAGTTACTTGGATTCATTGCTAAACAAATCCAGTTATGTTAATTCAGCTGATTTGAAACGTGACCAAAAAAGCAGGCGTGACCAATAATTTTAGAGCAGAGTGAAGAGGAAATACATTTTGTTTGCAAGCTTCTCCGAGCATTCTAAATGTCATGAAAAATGAAGAAAACAATAAAAATCCACACTTAGAAAATTCTGGACCCTTTCAAACTTTCATACCTTCCAAAGTTAAGTAACTGCTAGTTTTCACATATTTTCCAAATGAGTAACTCTCTTAGGGAAACATTCTATTTCTTATAAATGGAAAATGAGATGTTTTTTCTTTTAGCGAAATAACTTGGTGTTAACTGTTAGCATTTTGAATCCCTTATGAGATGAATTATCTTACTCTTATGTTTTATATAATTATATATAAAACTACATGTGTTCATATATCAGTAATAAATAATAATTACTAATATTGTATCCTTCATATATAATGGAGTCTATAAAAATGAGGCAGAACGATTTGAATGCCATTACTTCTTTGAGTTCTTTCTCAGATTATAGAGACCTACATTTTTAATTAATTGTAATCTTTAGTTAAAACTTTGATTACAGCTAGAGAAAATTATGTCAGCATTTGTTCCGAGGTCACCTTACCTTAATTATGTTTCTGGATTCATATACAGCATATGGATTCTTGGCTTATGAAGGAAAATGGCAAGTGTGTCTTAATGTTTTCAATGACTGGGTTTATCATATTGTGTGTTCCATTGGTCACTAGAAAAATGCTGATGATTCCAGCAGAGTTAAAACAACACAGTTACTTCCTTGAGTATTTCTACCATGTAATTCTCTATTCCAATTATACAAGATGGAAGTTTCTAGCTATTAAATTCTTTTCATCATGTAAGATTTTGTTTATATTTCACTTTAGTTATATGTTTAACTTATTTTAAAAATCACATGGGTTCTATCTTTAAAAATCATCAGATGAATTAGTATGAAACATTACCATTGTGTCATTTACTCTATCAAAATATGGCACAGTGCCTGGATAATTGTAGCAGTCAATAAATATTTGTTAAGTTAATAAATAAAGGTAATAATATACTGAGAAGATAATATTTTTAAAAATGTTATTCAGGAGTTATTACTTATCTATTTTCTGTAAGGATGAAGGGATTTAATAAATGTTATTTTTCTACACAAGGAGAGTTATATGCTAATTAGATTGATTGTAGTAATCATTTCACTATGTATATGTATATCAAATTATTGTGTTATATATCTTAAATGTGTACAATTTTTATTAAAATAATAAACAGAAAAAAAGGAGAGACAATGATATTACTTAAGAATTGGTGAGTGAAAAATAGGATATTTGTTCCTTGGTGTTGTCAACATAAGCAAGATATAAAGAATTAAACTATGGTTTGAGGCTCCTTGTAAATGAATAGCTGCTTTTAACTATAGAAAGTTGCCAATGGCATTAAAACATAATTACATAGAGTCACATACAAGAATAGCAATGTAAAGGACACAAAAACACTTTAAGAGAAATAGCTCACTTTAAACAATTTTTAAGATAACCATTATTAAATGTAGATAACACCAGAAGAACAACCAAACCAATTATAAAAATTAATAAATTATATCAACCCTCTGATGTGAGGTAAAAATAAAAAAAATTCTATCATGTCTTCAGGTTTTCACTTAGCTTTATTAAATTATTACAATAGATCACAAAGAAATTTTTGTTCGATTTAATTATATTTTGACCCTGCCAGCATTAGTATAACTTATTTCTCCCTGTAAAATGTTAGGAAAATATCATTTTCAAGTTTTGCGATTATCATAGAAGATAGAAATCTCTTTGAAGCTCTAAGAAATGTATTCATGTATTCAACCATGTATTCATTCATTCAAGGTATATATTATCTACCAAATATATGTACTGACTCTGTAGACATTAGGTAAACAACTGTAAGTAAGGCAACTACAGACTCTGGTTTCAGAGAACTGTCAGCTATGCAAGGAAGACAGGGATAAGCAAATCCAGTAAATAAAATAATATGTAAAATGCAGTGTTATAGGAACAGAAAACTTGGGGGCTTAAAATCTATTTAAGATTTAAGAAAGACTCTCCTGTTTATAAAACAGATTGAAATTGAAGAATGAATAGAGTTTTTAATTTGAAGAAAAAAAAGAAAAAGAAAGATACACGTTTCAGGGAGAGGTAGCTTAATTGTTATTTTGTGCCAAATAAGCAAAATGCTTACCCAATCCATAAGGAGTGCATGTACTAAAATAGAGTGCTGAAGGGGGATGAGAAAAGGAAAGCACAATCAACAAACTAAAGTACATTGGCTTTTGTTAGATTTCTGGATTAGAAAGGAAAGAGATGGCAGAAAGGCTGAAGAAATACACAGCATTTTTTTCAGACAGTAGAAGATTTTGAAAACCATACTAAGGGATTTGGACTCTTATACGCGGTCAATGGATAGATAAGCAAGGGTTGTATGTGGGATGACAATGTTTGACTACAGGGGTTGGTTGCATGGAAAGTCTTATGTGAGGCAGAGAGACTGGTTTGAAGGCTGGAACAGAAGTTACAGTGAGAAATGGTGAATGGAAAGAAGTTAATGAATTGAACAACTATTTGGATATAGAAGTAACTGGACTTGGTCAATGATATGTAAGAACTGGAAAGTGGTAGACATAAAAGAGAAATGCTATATCTTACGTTTTGGGCAACTGAATTAATTGTATTACCTTTATTGACATAAGTAATCTTGGCAGTACAATACGTTTCACAGAGGTATGTTTATTTTACGATATGTCAAAACTATTTTAAGAAATTTGTGATTGTATGGAACGCAGGGTTTTAATTATATATATAAAAAAGTAATTAATGTCAGGGAAACTTCATTTTTAAGATAGGGAAGTTTTGGGTTTGTTTGACTATTGATAAGAAGAGACCAGTGCAGTACAGAGAGGTTAAACAACTGAATGAAAGGATTATGATTAGACCTTCCTTCCTTCCTTCCTTCCTTCCTTCCTTCCTTCCTTCCTTCCTTCCTTCCTTCCTTCCTTCCTTCCTTCCTTCCTTCCTTCTTTCCTTCCCTTCTTTGTTCCCTTTTTTCAACAGAGGTAATAGATTTATAAAATTCCCTCCTGATGGTTTTATTTTCTTTATTAAGTGGAAGCAAAATCATCTTATGAAGGTGAGAAAGCAATGTGGAAGGAAAAGATGGAAATTTTAAGAGATGAAAAACTGCCAAATTTAGTAATGGAGGATCAGAAATATAATGTACTAGGAAAATACTTTAAAACTGTAATGACATGTTGATGTCCCAGTTGATTATGATCACTGTGAATATAGCTTGTTAAATGTCCCAAGGAAAGCCCTGTTGAAATTAAGATTGGTTTACTTTGTATCTGTAATTCAATTTGAAGAGAAATTACATCTTCACAATATTTAGTTTTTCAATCTAAAACTGTGGTGTATTTTTCCATTTACTAGGACTTATTTTTATTTCTTTTGATAAATGTTTATAAAATTATCTCATTAATGTATTTTATTTTGGATGCTTTTATAAATATCTGAAAATATTATTTAAAATTTTTCATAAATGTATTTAATTTTTATCAGTGCATTTTCCATATTGATTTTATATTAGCATACTTACTTAATTTTTGTCATATGTTCTATACATCTGCCTATAGGTTCTTATATATTTTGTACAAATGTAATCATGTCATGAAGATAGTTAAAGGATGAAAATTTGCTTTCCTATTATTTCTTTATATTGTTGTACCTTAGGGAATATATCTTAAAGTATTATGCATAGAATTGGTATTAGTGGTCATTGTTGTTTCATTCCAGATATTAAAGAGTTCCTTTCAATGTTCATAATCAAATAAGTTGTCTAATATAGAGATTTTTTTAAGATGTTGCTCTGTATTGGATTAAACAGTTTTTTTTTTCCTACTGCTAGTTTTAAAACATTAAGAAAATCATGATTGGGTATTTGATTTTATCAACTGCTACTTCTGAATTTAATACAATAATAATGTATATCATTTTTCCCTTTTAATCTGTTGTTATGACATATTGCATGAATTTATTTTCTAAAGATAAAAGAAAAATTGCATTCCTTGGAGTTGTTACATTTATTTTATTAATACTTAGCTTGAGACATTTGCTTCTAAGTTCATAAATGGGGGAAGATCAACTTATAATTTTCCTTCTTCTTTCGTCCTTGTGAAATTTTGTATTAAGGTTATACTTGTCTTATAAAGTGAGCTAGACAGCCTTCTTTATTTTTCTGTGCTCTGGAAGACTTTGTGATTCATTGAAATTATGTGTCCCTATGTTTTTGGGAGAATTTGTCCATCAAATTTTCTGTGCCTGGAGTTTTCTTTGTGTGAAAATTTTAAATTATTGTTTCAAATTTCTTGATTATATAAAAGTGTTTTTTCTCCTTTTGTTCTTTTTAATATTTATGTAATTCAAGGAGTTGGCTGTTTTATGGAAATTATCAATATTATTGGCAAAAAGGAATTTTATAATACCCTTTTACCATCTATTTAATATCTGTAGTATCAATAGTTGTCATTTTCTTAATTTTTTAATTTTAATTTTTTTATTTTTAAATTACTGTTGACATTAAATATTATTTTATATGTTTCAGGTTATAACATAGTGGTTAGCCATTTATATAATTTATAAAGTGATCTCCCTGATTAGTCTAATACTCATTTGGCACTATACATTTTTATTACAATATTATTGACTATATTCCCTATGGGGTACTTTACATCAGTATGACTATTTTGTAACTACCAATTTATACTACTTAATCCCTTCATCTTTTTCATCCAGCCCCTCACCCACACCTCCATCTGGCAATCACCAGTTTGTTCTCTGTATCTGAGTCTGTTTTTGTTTTATGTATTTTGTTCCTTAGATTCCACATATTAGTGAAATCATATGTATTTCTCTTTGTCTGATTTATTTCACTTAGCGTAATACCCTCTAGGTCCATTCATGCTGTCGCAAATGGTAAGGTTTAATTATTTCTATGGCCGAGTAATATTTCATTGTATATGTATACCACTTCTTTATCCAATCATCTATTTATTGGCAGTTAGGTTGCTTCCATATCTTGGCTATTGTACAGTGATGCAGTAAACATAAAGGTGCATATATCTTTTCAAATTTGTATTTTGGTTTTCTTCGGATGAATACCAAGAAGTGGAATTGCTGGCAATAAGGTAGTTCCCGTTTCAATTTTCTGAGGAAACTCCAAACTGGTTTCCATATGGTTGTACCGATTTACAATCCCATCAATAGTGCACAAGGGCTCCCTTTTCTCCATATCCTCACCAACACTGTTGTTAGTTGATTTATTGATTATAGTCATTCTGACAGTTGTGAGGTGATAGCTCATAGTGGTTTTAATATGCATTCTCTGATTAGTGATGTTAAGCATCTTTTCATATGTCTATTGTTCATCTGTATGTACTATTTGGAGAGATGCTTATTCAAGTCCTCTATCCATTTTTAAATTGGATTTCTTTTCTTTTTTTTTTTTTTGTCGAATTGTATGAGTTCTTTATATATTTTAGATATTAACCCCTTATGTATTACAGGGAAATATCTTCTTCCATTAGTAGGTTGTTTTTTGCTTTGCTGATGATGTCCTTTGTTGGGCAAAAACTTTTGATTTTGATGTTGTCCCGTTTATTTTTTCTTTTGTTTCCTTTTCCTGAGAAGATGTATCAGAAAAAATATTACTAAGAACAATGTCAGAAAGTTCACTGCTTGTTTTCTTCTGAAAGTTTTAATGACTTACATTTGAGTCTTTAATCCATTTTGAGTTTATTCTTGTATATGGTGTAAGAAGGTGGGTCGGTTTCATTTCTTTGCATGTATCTTTCCAGTTTTCACAATACCATTTATTAAATAGACTGTCTTATTGAATAGACTGTCTTTACCCCATTGTAAATTCTTGCCTCTTAGGTCATAGATTAAAAGACTATAGAGGTATGGATTTATTTCTGGGCTCTCTATTCTGTTCTATGATCTATACGCCTGTTTTTTTTTTTGTGCCAGTATCATGCTGTTTTGATTACTATAGCCTTGTGGTATAATTTAATATTAGGTAACATGATACTTTTAACTTTGTTTTTCTTTCTCAAGAAAATAGCTATGGCTATTTGGGGTCTTTTGTGGTTTAAATTTTAGTATTATTTGTTCTAGTTCTGTGAAAAATTCCATTGGTATTTTGTTAGGGATTGCACTGAATCTATAGATTATTTGGGGGTAGAATGGACTTTTTAATGATGTTAATTCTTCTTATTCATGAGCATGGCATATGTGTCCATTTATTTGTTTCTTCTCCAATTTTTTTCTTAAGTGTCATAGTTTTCAAATACAGGTCTTTTACTTCCTTGGTTAAATTTAGTACTAACTATTTGACTATTTTTTGATGCAATCTTAAATGGAATTATTTTTAGTTTCTCTTTCAAAATAGTTTGTTATTGGTGTATAAAAATGCAAACAATTTCTGAATATTAATTTTGTTTCCTGTTACTTTACTGAATTTATTTATCGGTTCTAATAGGTTTTTTTTTTTTTGTTTATTTTTGATGGACTCTTTGGGGTTCTCTACATATAGTATCATGTCATATGCAAATAATGACAGTTTTACTTTTTACTTTCCAATTTAGATGCCTTTTATTGCTTTTTCTTGTCTTATTGCTGCAGCTAGAACTTCCAATACTATGTTGCATAGGAGTGTGAAAGTGGACATCTTTTGTGTTACTCATCTTAAGGAAAATACTTTTAGCTTTTCCCCATTGAGTATAATGTTAGTTGTGGGTTCACCATATGTGGCCTTTATTAGGATGAAGTATGTTGCCTCTATTCCACTTTGCTGAGAGTTTTTATCATAAATGGATGCTGAATTTTGCCAAACACTTTATTTGCATCCATTAATATTATCATATGATTTTTATCTTTCAATTTGTTTATGTGGTGTATCATTTTGATTTGTTTGTAGATATTGAATGAAATTTGCATCCCAGGAATAAATCCCACTTGATCATGGTGTATAGTTTTTTTTAATGTCTTGCTGAATTAGGTTTGTTAACATTTTGTTGATGATTTTTGCATCTACGTTTAACAGGGATATTGTTCGATAATTTTATTTTTTAAATGTCTTTATCTGGTTTTGGAATTAGGGTAATAGTAGCCTCATACAATGAGCTTAGGGGTCTTTTCTCCTCTTGAATTTTTTGAAACAGTTTGAGAAGAATAGGTGTCAATTCTTCTTTAAATGTTTGGTAAAATTCACCTGTAAAGCAATCTGGTCTAGGACTTTTGTTTGTTGGGAATGTTTCCATTACTGATTCAATTTCATTAGTCGTAATTTGTTGGTTCAGATTTTCCGTTCTTCTTGATTTAGTCTAGGAAAATTGTATGTTTCTAGGAATTTATCCGTTTCTTCCAGATTGTCTACTTTGGTGGCATATAATTGCTCAGAGTATTTTTTTACAATTCTTTGTATTTCTGGGGTATAAGTTGTTACTTCGCTTTCATTTCTGATTTTATTTATTTAAGTCTTCTCTCTTTTTTTTCGGTGAGTCCAGTGAAAGGTTTATCAATTATGTTTACCTTTTCAAAGAACCACCTTTTGGTTTCATTGACCTTTTATAGTTTTTTTTTTAGATTATATTTTGTTTATTTCCACTCTGATATTTATTTTTTTCTTCCTTCTACTCATTTTTGACTTTGCTGTTCTTTTTTTAGTTCCCTTATATGTAAGGTTATATTATTTGAGATTTTTCTTGTTTCTTGAAGTAGGCCTGTGTTGCTATGAATTTTCCTCTTAAGACTGCTTTCACTATGTCTTACAGATTTTGAGTCATGTTTTAATTCCCATTTATCTCAAAGTATCTTTTGATTTCCTCCTTGATCTCATTGTTTACCCATTCATTATTTAGTATCATGTTATTTAATCTTCATGTGTTTGTGTGTTTTTCATTTTTTTTCTTGTTATTGATTTTTAGATTCTTATCATTGAGATCAGAGAAGATGATTGATATAATTTCAATCTTCTTAAATATATTAAGACTTGTTTTGTAGTCTGTCTTGAAAAATGTTCCATGTACACTTGAGATGAATGTATATTCTGCTGCTTTGGGGTAAAATGCTCTCAAAATGGCAATTAAATTCATCTGGTCTAGTGTGTCATTTAAGTCCACTGCTTCCTCATTGATTTTCTGTCTAGAAGATCTGTCCATTAGTGTTGATGGGGTGCTAAAGTCCCCTACTATGACTGTATTACTGTCAATTTCTCCCTTTATGCCAGTCATTATTTGCTTTATATATTTAGGTGCTCTTATTTTGGATGCATAAATGTTTACAAAGTTTATATCATCTTATTGGATTGATCCCTTTATCATTATGTAATATCACTTTTTTGTCTCTTATTATAGCTTTTGTTTTAAAGTTTATTTTATTTGATATAATTATTGCTACTTGGGTGCCTTCATTTTCATTACCATTTGCATGAAATATCTTTTTTTAATCCCTTTACTTTCAGGCTGTATATGTCTTTTAATATGAAGTGAGTCTCCCAGCCTTGGCCAGGTGGCCTCATATAGTAGGTGTCCTGTGTGGCCCAGTGCTACAGTTTCCCCAATCACCTGCACTGGGGCCTCTGAGTGTGTTCCTTGTGTGGTTGTGTGTGTTCTGTTGTAGCTAAGCCTTGATTGCTGTTAGCACCTTGGTGAATAGAATTGACTCTCGGGCTGACTGTCTGTGGGGATTGGCCATGCCCATAAGGTATGAACTGTTGTGTGGGGGCTGACCCCACAGAGTGGGATTTGCCCTAGTAGTTTCATGTACCTGTTGAAACCACTCTTTGGGTGTGTTACTTATGGGGCTAGTCAGGTAGTGCTCTGTTGTGGCTGATGCCAGCCTTCAGATGTGTTGGTTCTATGGCCCCTTGGGAGGGGCTGCCATGTAGACCAAGTTCTGCCTCTGCCTTTGATTGTTTAGGGCTACCTGGTGGAGGTACAAAGTGATCTGTGGCTGGCTGCTACCTATGCTAGATTTAGTGGCAAGTGAAAGAGACCATACTGAGAATCAGTATGAAGCCTGGGGCAGCTTAGCAAAAGAACCAGTGTACTTCAAGGCTTGGGGCTACCTGCCAGCTATCTGTCAGCTGTCCATATGACTCTGCAGCTAGAAGAGCCTTTGTATGGTATACAAGTTGGGTGAAGCAGGGACCCAGGGAGTCACTGGGTAAAGTGAGCAAATTTTACTTGGCTGACGAAGAGTAAGGTTTTATGCCAGTACTAAATCTGCGGCTTTCTGTAAAAGTCTCAGATTATAGTGAGGCCAGCTGCTGTCCAGCTCAGGCCCTCAGACCGCTGCACTCTGTGAAGAGATACCGTAGCTCCAGCTGGCACCAGTGGCTCACCACCAAAAGTCTCCTCCAAAATGTGTAGGTGGCATACAGGCCACATGAGCTGAGGGCTGCTGCCTGCTAATACTTGTGCAGCCCAGAGAAGGCATAGGATGTGCCTGGGCTTTCCTGGGCCGCTCATTTGTGGATTGGGTGGGATGGGGTCCCATAGCAACACAGAGTGGAGTTGGCTGATTTCACAAGACCAATGCAACTTCAGAATTGGTCACACAGGTGAAGATTTCAACACAAGAAGATGGTACTCACCTGTAGATTGCCTTGGAGGCGGTGCCTAACAAAGGAGCAATGGTGACTGCCTCCAGCCCTTGCTCCGACACCACTCAGTCTTTCTCTGTATGTCTCTTGTGCCTCCAGAGCTGCTGATCCTCCACCAGAGACCAGGGCGTCCATGAGCAAGTTAATCTGTGTGCTGACCCTTTGAGGGAACATCTGGGTTTTCAATTTCCTTCCATCTCACCCAGATGGCCAGAGTCCCCACTGCTTTTGCTATCAAATTTTGTGGGGGATCCTTTTCTCAAGACTGGCATCTTGGGCTGAGGAGCCCTGTGTGGGAATAGGGCCCCTCATTCTTCAGAGGGAACTCTGCATCCCTCCTGGTGCTCAACCACCACGTGCGGGTTCCAGACCAGTCTGCTTTGCATTTCTTCTCCTCCTACCAGTCTGGATGTGACTTTTTCTTTATATCCTCGATGTATGTGTTACGATCAGCTAGACTTCAAGTGGTTCTCCAAGTTGTTTGTTCTATAATTTGGTTGTAATTTTAATGCAGTCCTATGAGATGAACCATGATTTTTACCTAGCCTGTCATTTCAGCTGGAACTCTATAAGTTTTTTAATATATTTCATCTTTGTTACTATTCAGTTCTAAATATTTTGTAAATTCTTTCATATTTTTTCCGTGATCCATATGTTCTATAAAAATAAACCTCTTGTTTCCAAATATTTAGAGCTTTCTAGGTCCAAAAAAGCAATATCTTTTTCCATCCCTTTCCTTTTAGTCTGTTTGTCTTTTAATCTGAAGTGAGTCTCTTATAGGCAACATGTAGAGGTTTGTTTTCCTATCCATTTGTCCACTCTATCTTTTAGTTGGAGCACTTAATTCTTTTCTATTTGAGCTACTTATTGACAGGAATGTAGTTGTTACTATTCTTTATTCCTGTTTTTGATACTTTTTTTTCTTAGAGAAGTCCCTCCAATATTTCCTGTAATTCTGGCTTAGTGGTGATAAATTCCTCTAGCTTATTTTTGTCTGGGAAGCTCTTTATCTGTTCAACTCTAAATAATAGCTTTACTGGATAAAGTAGCCTTGGTGTAAATCCTGGGTCTTCATCATGCCAAGCTCTTCTGCCCTGCATAGTTTCTTTTGAGAAATCAGCTGCCAGTCTCACAGGTGTCCTCTTGTAGGTAACTATCTGCTTTTCTCTTGCTGCTTTTAATATTCTTTCTTTGTATTTGGCATTTTAATTATGATGTGCCTTGGTGTAGGCCTCTTTGGATTCCTGATTTTTGGGATCCTCTTAGCTTCCTGGGGTTTTACGTCCATTTCCTTCACCAGGTTAGGGAAGATTTCCATCATTATTTCTTCAAACAGCTGTTCAACATCTTGATTTTCTTCCGTTACACCAAACAGATGGATATTTGGACCCTTAATAGTGTCCCATATGCTCCTTAAATTATGTTTATAGTCTTGGCATCTTTTTTCTTGCCATTCAGATTGAGTGTCCTTGGCTTTCCTGTCCTCTAAATAGGTCATTTGATCCTTTTCTTTATTCATTTTGTTTATTCCTTTGTTTATTCTGTTTAATATACTCTTATCTCAGAAGTTCTTTATTTCAGAATGGTTTCCTTTTATAATTTCCATTTTCATTTTTATGTTTTTTTTTATCTATTTGTTGGAGTTATCAGTGAATTTATCTACACTTCCAAAAAGTTCATTGAGCATCTTTATAACCAGTGTTTTGAACTCTGCATCTGTTAGATTACTTGACTCTATTATATCTGGATCTCTGTTCTATTCTCGAATATGGTTTCTGCTTCTTTGTCTTCCCATTTTGGCTGTCTTTCTATGTTTGTTTCCATGTACTAAGTAAAGCTCTTAATAAGTCTCCTGGTCTTATTAGTGTAGATTTGTGAAGTAGGTGTCCAGTGGCACAGTCCTGAGAGAGGTGCAGCTGTAGGCCAAATTTAGACCAAGCCTCTGCCTCTCCGGGGCCACATATTAAGATTCAGCAAACAATCCACAGACACTGTGCTTATAGTTGCCTCTAGTTGGGGGAGGTGTAGTTTCAAGGAATCTTCTAGGTGGAGAGACCTCTGTTATTCAGTTTGATGAAGTCACAGCTATGGCGGCACTGTGTTAGCCCACTGGGAGTGCGGAGGGCTCAACAGAAAGCAATGGATACCACTAGCACTTCTGTACAGAGCGAGTCTTGCCTCGGCCCTTACTCCGACAATCTCTCCCTGTAATTCCCTGGTGACTCCTGCACACAGCCAAATTGGCACTGGTGCTCAGAGCAAGCAGCTCCCTTACCTTGAAAATCTGCTCGCGGATGCAGCCCTTTTAAGAGGCTTTGGCCACTGCCGCAGCCTCAGTCTCACTCAGCGGCTCAAGACTGGGCAGCCCTGCATCCTTGCCCCGTCCTACCTTCTGCCATCGCATGGTGCTTTCTTGGATTTCTTCCCAGTTATATGGCTTGTTCATCTAGATCCCAGGTGATTTTTCCTTGCCGCTGCTCCTTGTTTCCATTACAACTTTGATTTGGTTGCCAGAGGGATGAACAGAGCCCCTATCATCTATGCAACATTTTTTTCTCTCCTATATCTTATACATCTTTGGTAATAGTATGGAGCAAGGATAGGATATAGCATCAATTAATCTGATTCAGAAAGGAAAAGAATGGAAGATTTATACCAGATGAAGAAAAAAAAAGTAAAGATGTTTTGAGAGTTCCTACCCTGTGAATTGCCCATGATGCCTGGACATAGTGTCCTTGTCCATTGGCCCCTAGAGGGTCCTTGGTTTCACCCTCTGGAAAATTTTATTTTTCCGTTATTTTCTTTTCCATCATCTGAAATAAGCACTGGGGGATGTGTGCTCTTATAGGTCAAGCAGTTTTATTTGCTATGTCCTGATCAAAGGTGGTTAGGAACTCACAAATAGCTTTAAGTCTTAAAAAATAATATTCTCTTTTGTTCCAGGATGGTAGTTATTTTAATCATAAAATAGTCTTAAAAACTTGATTAGCGTCTTATATATTTGATTCTGGCCAGCTCCATGAATCAAAAGGATACTCAGTTATTTTCTCAACATGTTGATTAGATCTGCCACAGTTCTTTGTTACCTTGCCCCCACGTCTTCTCTTGCTCTGACACCACTTCTTTCTCTCTTCATTGGTTTGTGGTTTCTATGGGTCTACTGGACTTAAGTGAGATATCTCCATGTGAACTCTTCCATGATCTACTTTGTCCTGTTGAAAGAGTTACTGGATACCAAACCCCTAGAGGGATCTTAACTCTGTGACACCATAAAACATTTCTAAGAGAAATATTTTATGAAAGACCTTAACTTTATTACTGAAGAAACAGATGAAGCTTAATGCAGAAGGCAGCCCAAAGTAAAACAATGGTCCAGATATTTTTCATCATCCAAGGTAGGCAAATAAAGTTTTAATTAAAAAAGTTTTAATAAAAAATTAACTAATCATCAAACATTTAGCAATTAACTTAAATTTCTATTTCTAATAAAATCT
The DNA here is from genome assembly GCF_014176215.1 of Rousettus aegyptiacus. Lineage (NCBI taxonomy): Eukaryota > Metazoa > Chordata > Mammalia > Chiroptera > Pteropodidae > Rousettus > Rousettus aegyptiacus. The sequence goes on from NW_023416286.1 coordinate 33,375,789, forward strand.
AATTTTTAAAAATGTCCATGTTTTACTATTTTTTTTAATTTGGAATATTGAGAAACACAGTAGTTGTCAATATCACAAAATTTTGAAGCACTTTTTATTTTAGGAAAGAAATGTTATGTAATTAATATGATGAAAATTCACTTGAGATGACTTAGATGTACATTAGTAGGAGAAAAAGGTTTTATTTGCAGCATACCAAAGCGTATGCTCTGTAACTTTCCTAATTAGCATTGATATTTTATTGACTTCAATCTTAAAAGCCTTCCAAACAACTTAGCCATCTGTTAGAAAAGCCAAATAATATTTCATCTACACTATACAAAATGAGAAAACACTTGACTTCACTCAGACATTTACAATGTGTAATTAATTAGGAAAGTGTATTAATAATACTAGGATAAGGATTTTTCCCTGCCCTTTAATGCCACATCTTTAGTTTTGGTTGTGTCTGGGCTAGAGAAGCTGTAAGGAATATGTTAAATCAGACATACAAATGATCACAGATGATGGCTTACAGATTTATAGTGTGAGATGTTAAAACTCACTAAAAAAAAAAAAAAGGCTAGATATTATACCATCCTGCAGAATTTTAGTCTTCAGAAAATAAAACATAAATAGTTATGTATATAAGGAGAAATGTTTTTGCCCGACTTGAGGAATTTCAAGTATGAAAGCTAGGAGTTCACTTTCTGATTCTGCCCTGGGTTCACTGGCTATCATAATTACAGGCATTTTTCTAGGCTTAAAACTTGACATAATCATCCATATTCTTGCTAAGAATTAAATTAATACCTGTAGAATGAGAGAGAGGTAAGGTGAAGGTAAGTCTGACCATAGCCAGACATATACTAATCTTCTGTTTTAACAGTGGTGACAAAAAGGACCAAACCAATTTCTAGGTTAAAACCTGAACTCCTAAAGTGCCATGATAGAGACAGAAAAAATAGACATGTAAAAAGAGAGAGAGAAAAAAACAAACTTTGTGTTATTAAATTGTTTATGGAATACTTTTGGTTGTACATTTTCATAAACATCAATTTCACATCTGTATGAGGAAGCCTGAATTCCAGCAAGAAAAATGTTCCTTCTATTTTGTAGAAGCTTCTTTAGAAGACCTAAAGAAGGTGAACACTAAAGAAACATGTAGAAGCTGTGCTTTTTCAGCTGAGTTGAATCTGAGCTTTTCATCATTTTGTTCCTGGTGATGTGCATGAACAAAATATCAGTGATCATTTTTTTATAGAAGAGATTTTCCTTTCATTTACCTTTATGTAAATGGTTCTAGTCACAGCATCATAAACCCATTTCACTTTCTTCCACTTAAACTTATATTTATTTTTTTAAAGCAGAGATCAAGAATTGTCAAAAAACAAAACAAGATATTGAATGAGAATTTGTTCATATGTGTACATGTACGCATATGTTTTTCTTGTATACTATTGCCCATGATTCTTTATCGGTCATATGTTTCAAGCAATTCTGAGATTTATTAATAGAAATGTTTGTGTTAAATATAAAGGTTTTGACCTTCTATGACATCACATAATCAATCTCAAGGTATTTTTATTTCCTGGAATGATTTAAGCTTTTACATAGTCCAAACAATTCTAATAAAAATTATCTTTAAGCGAATAGCATGTATAGTTATTAGATGTCTATCACCATAGATTTCCCAGCTGTATACTATAATAATGAGCAAAAGACTCCACACAAACAAGTGCTCTCTTGTCCTAAAAGTGAAAATAAAAAACTCAGCTGCTGTCAGTTCAATACTCAGTGCCAGATAGTTTATATTTCGGTGGCATCTGTTTCTATTGTAAGTATATACTTTTTGGTTCTATATCTCAGCAAAATTGATTTTTCTTTACCCTCCATAAGAAATAGAGTCATCCATGTTGAAAACTTTCCTGTAGTTTATTTTGAAGCAAAACAATCTAATTACATCTATCTATTCATTGACTTAAAGTTGATGGAGAGTCCTGGAAAAGGCCATAGATGACCACATTGATTTATTTTTAAACCCCAGTAAGTGGTTGTTTTGTGTTCCAAATAGATAATGGGAAGAAAAATGAACTCATCCCACTCATTTATAAAATTCTTGGGTGTGAGGTAAAACTTTCTCAAATTAATAAATCCCTTTATGGATGTCGTTCTTTATTTCCCTAAAGGAAAACATTGAACATTCCAGAGTCGTTAGATAGAAATCTAAAAAGTTGTGTCAGTGAGTTCAAGGTGATTGGCTCATTACCTCTACATGTTTTAAATGTTTTCTCTATTTCATGATCATGGATTAAGTCCCAGGTCAACTAGCCAGAAAGGTGCTTATTGCTTCAAAGTTTTGCCAAAATAATAAAAATAATAAAAATAAAAATAAATTTCATTTCAATTAGATCAAATCTGACCTCCAAGACCTCACCAGCTGATCCTTGCCTGTCTTCAAACTTGTATCTGGCTCTGGCCCTCACTACTGTGCTCCAGCTCCACTGACCTCTCTCCATCTCTAGATAGGCCAAGCCCATTCTTAACCCTCATCCTATATCCTTGTTTTCCCATGGCCAGGAAAGTCCTTTTCCTCATCTGTACTTGACTAAGTTTGTCCTGTCATTCAGGGTTCATCTCAAATTTCTTCTGTTCAGAAATCCTTTTCAAAATTACCTTATCTAATTTTGTTTGCCCCATCACCAGTTACTTTCTGCTACACCCCCCTGGGTGCATTTATGATGACCTAAGACTATATTTATTTACCTGTCTAATTGTTTTTTAAAACAATTTGATAATGCAGATATCATGACCCAGCTCTATTGGCAGGCAGTGGCCTCATTGTTTACAGGCTCCATTGAGAGAAAATGGGATAGATTCAGAAGGCAGCATATTTTGTCAAAGTAATTGCCATAGAAATATATATTTCTATGAACAATTAGATTTGGTTTGAACTATAAAATTAACACTTTAGTTGTAACTTGTAGATGGGAAACTTGGCATAACTATGCTCTTTTATTGATTTCCTAAATTAGTTACATCTTTATCTTCTAATAAGACCTTGTGTTTATGTTTTAAACATTAATGATACTAACCTGGGACTATTTCATGCAACATTTTGTCAAGAACTTGAAATGGCACTTACAGTTCACCCAAACTACAAACACTCTCATGTAATACAAATGAGAAAAACAAATAAAACCAAAATAAGCTTGCTGATGCTGACCGAAATTACATAAGCTAAAGCCTCACACACTCTGTCAAAATCTTTTTTCATTTTAACTATATTGGGCCATGAAGACCAATAAAAAAATAACTGAACTAATGAAGGTTTAGCTTTTAAAATTTTAATGAACTGAGCCATAAACGTATTTTCAAATATTTGTGGTTAGACAATAAACTATCTTAAGAAACATTCTGTGATGTTTATAACCTGAGTAAAATGTTTACAAATGTTTAAAAAATCAGAGTGCTTTTGAATATAATAAAGTAAATTTTAGAAAAAAAATGTGTAAAATTTTAATAAGAAATTGGAATACAATAAGAATACAACTGGAATACAATAAGAATACAACTCTCATTGTGTTCTTTTGCAATGCCAACAAATTTCAGTATAGAGATATGTGTGCAATCCTCCACACTCAATATAGTCCAGTGGGTGTGTTATGTTGCTGAGAGGCTTAAACTCAGATTGCCAGAGATAGCTAATTTTACCAAACTTTCCTAACAAGAATGGTAAAATCTAGGTTAGTGGTTTGCAAATTATAAGATAAAATCCCTTAAAAACCCTCCAGGTAGTGTGGAAACTGATCCAACATCTAAAGTAAGATAGCTTGACTTCTCTTGAGAAAGTCTCTGGCAGTGGAGGAGAAAAAAGAGAAGGAGAGTTGTTTGTTTTGAGTCATGAACCTCTGGAAACTTACTAATAATAGCTTGTGGGCGGCTCAATGAACACAGAATGTTGTTGCTGCTACAAACACCAGGTTGTATAAGATTTGGCGCAGTTGGATTCCACCATCTCTTAGCTTTCAACCATAAAAGGTCACCCATAAGCACAAGCCAGGCAGAGAAGAGGGGAAGAAAAATCCCCAAAAGTCTTACTAAAAAAAAAGGCCCTGTCTGTTACTCTGACTTTGTCTCTATATCTCACAATTCCTACCAAGAGTGTTTAGCTCAACCTGCAGTGTCTTTCCTGTGCTGTAGAACTAAATGCAAGGATTGGTTGTCCAAAGTGAAAGTCAAATGGTATAACTCTGGGGCAGTTGTTCTGCGGAAATACAAGGAAGCTGTGTGGGCAACAGTTTTAGTCTTTGATGTGACTCAAAGGAAGAACTGTGAAAAGCACTGATTTGGTTAGAGTTAGTAATTTGTAATATGGATAGACCAGGCTGACCATGAATGAAAGTATGCCAGGCAACCATCACTTACCCTGCGAACAGCCCTGTTGCCTCTGCTCTGATCCTGCAGAGGATGCCGTCAATCAGTATATCCTGAGTTTGCTGGCACCAAAGTAAGTCAGGAATGGGATAGACAAAGAACTCAGAGAGGCTGGAGCTTCTGGCTGACATCAAGGTTAATGGCTGGTTGGATTTTTTCTTGGCTCCTTTGACTGTCAGCTCTGAAGAGAAAAGGCCCAGGCCCCTGAGTAGTATATTTCAACTACTTGGTTTTAAATAATTTTGGAAAGGAGAGATGGATCTGCATAAAGCAGACAGAGAAACTACCACCACGCTTTCATCAATGGTTTCCCTTTTCCCTCCCGTAAGGGATATACCTTTCCTCGTCATATTTCATCATTTCAGTTACTGCCACATGAAGTGCTGGCACATTTTGGCATGGTACTTTTACCCTCAACACATGAGCTTGTTTGAAAATTTTTAAAAGTCTGTGTGAGAATTAGAGTAATTCTATAACATACACTCAGGAAGATATTTTAGATAGGTCATTGCAGTTCTGAGAATCCTTGAATACTCTGATGATAAAGTAGCTAAAACTCAGAATTTCATTTAAATATATTTCTTGCTTGACAGTATGTTGAATATTCCAGTAAACTCCAAGAAGGAGGGAAAGAAGAAATTACTAATGTTGTTATATATAATGTTTGCACTGTATATGAATACTATCCCAATTTTGTCATAAAATTCCATAAGTTCTAATAAGATACAGTAAAAATATCAGAGTGCCACCAAATGCTTCACCAGCTTCTCCATCCCACTTAAACTTGCTATTTTGCATCATGAGTGATTTTCCAATTTCTAATGGTCACCTAGGCTAGTGAATAGAAAAGATAATGTAACATTATAATGTATTCTTATTGGATGAAAACTCATTTTCATATTGGAAAGAGCTAAAACAACAAATACCTTCAATTTATTGTCATTAAAAGTGCTTCTTTCATAGCTTGAATGTTTAAATGATTTATAAATGTAATCCATGATAGAACTGAGAAAACTAAAAAAATGCTAGCTCAATATATCAGAATTTTGGAAGATTTGTTTGTTTATATACAGAGAACCTAAATGATGATAAGAAGATTACCACCATTCTATTGCTTAGTAGTTTTACACTTTCATATTTTTATTCCTTGTATTTATTATTTTAGAATTCTTGAACATTTTTGTGCACTTGGCATGAGTACTTATGTCATAGCATTACATAAAAAATACAAGCTGTGACTGATCATTAAAAAAATCTTTAACAATAATATTTAAGTATGGCTTTGAGTTTGGGCTTACAAAGGAAAAATGATAAAATGTTTATATATATAAAACTCCTGTATATATAAATCATAATTCCTTTATATAGTTTTAGTTGAAATTAATTTTAGAGTAGGCAAACTGTGAACATTTCAAAAGTTACTGATTATCAAAGCATAATTATAAGGTCACAAAAAATATTTTCCAATGTGTTAGATAATTTCTAATTGCCCTAAATTTCAAATAGGCATTTAATATGTAAAGGAAAACTAAAAATAATCAATAAATTAAAAAAATAAGAAACTATTTTTGTATTAAAAAAAGAAAAAGCTATTTTTATATTAACAGGCAGAAAAACCCCTTCGCTGGGTTGACCATAGAATGGCACTGTAGGAAAACTGAACAGACACCACAAATATGTTTGCAAGGTATTATTTTGTTCCAATGTTATGTAAATTCTGCAAATCTAAAACAGAAAGTTTATGTAACAGATGCCAAGTCAATTTCTGTATGTGCTTCATTCCTTGTTACTTGGGAAATGATGTGCTTTCTGCTTAATGATACTGAAAATCACTCCAAGGACACAAAGTCAAGCATGCAGGAGACCCATTGCCTGGAGTAATTTGCAAACCATAAGTTATTTCCAACATATAGCATGAACTATGTTTAAAGGGCTGGTAGCACATAGTATGACTTGTGGAGTACACTCTTAAAAATTGTAATACAAGGCTACAAGATCTCATCAATGACCCAGAGGTAGGCAGCTTTTTAACAAACTCCATTTGGTGTGATTGGTGAACTCAGTACCACTTAGACAGTAAGTTCCACAGGAAGTCTTTGACATAGAGATAGCAGTATGATTTAGAGGAAAAAGCAAGCTGGTGATATTTTCCATCTGTGTGCTACAGACTTTTCAGCACAGTATAAAACATATTTTTAGTCTAAAGTGTACTCGAAGAATTTATTTGCCAATCAATATAGACAGTAGTAAGTTAGGGGTATTCTTTCAAATTTAACATATAGCCTTTACTTCATGAGCATTGATGCAATCTTTTTTTTTTATTATTGTTTTGATTTGTCACAATTTTTATAATCATGGCCCTACTCATGGATCCTTATTTGGACCACTGGTTCTTATTCATCCCATTTTGAAAATAATTTTTATATTCTTATTTTCAATGGTAGTTGACATGCAATATTATATTAGTTTCAAGTGCACAACACAGAGATTAGACATTTATATAACTTATGAAGTAATCATCACAATAAATCCAGTACCCATCTGACACTACTTAATGATACTGAAATATTGTAATACTGCTGACTATATTCCCCATACTATACTCTACATCCCCAAGACTATTTCGTAACTACCAATTTGTACTTAATCCCCTCCCCCTTCATCTACTGCTCCAATGCCCACCCCCAACCAATCTAGAAACCATCAAAATGAGCTTATTTCTGTTTTGTTTGTGTATTTATCCTGTTCTCTGGATTTTACATATAAGTGAAATCATATGACATTTGTCTTTCTCTGTCTGACTTACTTCACTCAGCACAATACCCTCAGGTTTAACCATACTGTTGCAGATGGCAAGATTTTATTCTTTTTTAATGGCTGAGTAATACTCTATTGTACATATGTACCACTTCTTTATCCATTTATCCGTTGATGGAACCAAGGTTAACTCCATATCTTGGCTATTGTAGATAATACTGCAATGAACATATGAATGTACATGTCCCTTCAAAGTAGTGTTTTAGGTTTCTTTGAATAATATCCAGATTACTTGGTCCTTCTTTGTGTCTTGTTATAACCTTTGCTTTAAAGTCTATTTTGTCTGATTTAAAAGTATCGCTACTCAGCTTTTTTTGTTTGTTTCTATTTTCATAAAATATCTTTTTCTATTCCTTTACTGTCAGTCTGTGTTTGTCTTTTAATGTGAAGTGAGTCTCTTGTGGGAAGCATATGTAGAATCTTGTTTTCTTATGCATTCAACCACCCTATATCTTTTGATTGGAGCATTTAACCATTTACATTTAAAATAATTGTTGACAGATACATAGTTGTTGCCATTTTATTATTCATATTTTTTATTTTTCTTCTTCTCCTTCTTATAGAAGTTCTTTTAACATTTATTGTAATACTGGTTTCTTGGTGATGAGCTCCTTTACCTTTTTCGTCTCTGGGAAGCTCTTTATCATTCCTTCGATTCTAAATGATGATTTTGCCAGGTAGAGTAATCTTAGTTGTAGGTGGTTGCTTTTAATCACTTCAAATATTTTCTGCTAATTCCTTCTGGCTTACAAAGTTTCTGTTAAGAAATTAACTGATAGTCCTATGGGAGATTCCTTGTAGATAACTATCTGCTCTTGTCTTGTTGCTTTTAAGATTCTCTTTGTCTTTAACCTTCAGCTTTTTTTTATGATGATGGGTCTTGGTGTAGGTCTCTTTGGGGTTCATCTTGTTTAGACTGTGCACTTCCTGGGCTTGTTTGTCTATTTGTTTTGCCAGAGTAGGGAATTTTTCTGACAGTATTTCTTCAAATAGGTTTTCAATCCCTTCCTCTCTCTCTTCTCTTTCTGCTACCTCTATGATGCAAAATCAGTATGCTTGTTGTCCTAGAGGCCCCTTAAATTACCCCCATATTTTTGATTCTTTATTCTTTTTGCTGTTATTATTGGGTGTTTTCTGCTACTTTATCTTCCAAATTACTAATTTGCTTCTCTGCTTCATGTAATCTACTGATGATTTCCTCTAATGTATTCTTCATTTCAGTTATTGCATTCTTCATTTCTGACTGATTCTTTTTAACGTTTTCTATCTCCATTTCCTGTATCTTTGTTAAAGTTCTTACTAAGATCACTGAGCACTCTTATAACCAGTGTTTTGAACTCCGCATTTGGTGAATTGCTTGTTTCCGTTTTGTTGAATTATTTTCCAGAACTCTATTCTGTTCTTTCATTTGGGATATGTTTCTTTGTCTTGTCATTTTGGCTACCTCCCTGTGTTTGCTTCTATGCATTTAGAGCTTTTATGTCTCCTGATCATAGTAGAATGGCCTTATGTAGTAGGTGTCCTGTGGAGCCCAGTGGTACAATCTCCCTGGTCACCTGAACTGGGTACTCCAGGTGTGTGTTCCTTGTGTGGGTTGTGTGTGTCCTCCTGTTGTAGTTGAACCTTGGTTGCTATTGACACATCAATGCAAGGGATTGACCCTCTGGCTGATTCGTTGTGAGAACTGGCCAGTGACTACAGTGGAGGAGCTGTCATTCACTCTACAGAGCAGGATTCACTTTAGCAGAGCTCTGGTGTCTGTCCAGCCTACTCTTTGGGTGTGTCTTTTGTAGAGGTAGCTAGGTGATGGTCCAGCTTGGTCTTAAGCATCCCCCAGGCCTGGAGCCACCTGCAAGGGGTCCTGCCACTGCCAAGTTCAACTACCACCTGTGCCCTGCCTGGGATCACCTGACATGAGCCACAAAGTGATCCACAAATGTCTTCCACTAACACTTTACTTGGAGGTGCCTGGGAGAGGCTAAGCCCTGAACCGAGGCCTTCTGCCACTTGTGCCACACTGAGAATTGCTCAGCGAGTTACAGGTAAACACCAAGGTCAGACACTGCTTGTTTGGGGTTTATGAGCCTTTGAGTGATTTTAGGAAAGTCCACAGTATGAGCCGAGACAGGCTATTTGTATGAAAAAGCCTCTGGAAGCTACTTAGGTGGGCCCCAAAATTGGGTGGGGTGGAGTCTCACTAAGGCCAGGTGAATGGTGTTAGCCAGGTTGATGGCACCCAGCTGTATCTGCATGTCGGGAATGAGGAAGGCTCAACAAAGGGACAATGCCCTCTACTAGTACTTCTATTTGAGAGAAAGCTGCCCCTTTAGCCCTCACCCTGAAGTAGACAATTCAGTTCCTCTTTGTATGTCCCTGGCACCTTTAGAGATTCTGCTCTAGTCCTGGAGCTCAGAGTGAATGAGTCCATCAACCAGTAAGTCGGTGCGTGGACCCTTTAAAAGCAAGGCCTGGAAGTCCAGATGCCCTTCATCACTCAGCCACAATCTGCACTGGTTTTTACATCCACAAGTTGTGAGGAATTCTCTTCCCAGTACGGGTGCTCTGGACTCTGGACTGAGGTACCTGGTGTGGGGCTGAGGTCCCTTGTTCCTCAGAGGGACCTGCACTGCCAAAATATCCCTCCCAATTTTCAAATACCATACGTGGGTGTGGGGCCAGCCTGTTTCACATCTCTGACCCTCTGCTAGTCTGGAGGTAGCTTCTTCTGTATAGCCTTAGTTATAGGGCTTCTGTTTAGCTAGACTTCAGGTGATCCTCATTGATGATTGTTATGTAGATTAGTTTAATTTTGATGTGGTTGTGAAAGGAAGCCAGCCTGGCATTTACACACTCCACCACCTTGACTGGAACTCTGACGTAATCTTTAAATTATATCCAGGAGCATCATTTAGCTTAGAGTAGCAAAGCCGATTCAAGATTGTGACCATCTTAATAATCAATATGCACGAACAGTTCGAAATCATTCAGATGATCACGCTGAAGATTTATTTAGATTATTTAAAGTGGCGCTTTTTCCTTTTTCTCTCCAGAAGGTGCAAAACTAAAGGTTATCCAGTAGTCTTTTCAGCAGTCTGAGCAACTTCCTAATGGTTTGGCCATGGCTATATAGGTATTTACCATAACGTTTATGCATGCAAATTTATTTATTATCCTTCAGACTGACTTGGTAGCAGTGCATTTATTTGGCCATCAGCTGTCTTTTAAGAAGACAGAAATAACATTTTGTAAACCATGGAATATTGAGTTTAATCTGTGAAGTTTTTACTTCTACTCTGAATACAGTTAATTTGACTAGCTATTGTTATAAAGTCAATATATTCACCTTTGGAAAGAACAGGAGAGAGAAAAGACTAGAGAGAAAAGACTAAACTGTCAAATTTTAGAAGTTTTTAAGCAAAGAGAAACTACTTCTTCAAAAAATAAGAAATTAATGGAGAATATATGCAAATTTCTAGATCTTTTATGCTTGTCACTATTAATTACATCCTGTAAGGTATTATATTTACACCTTTCTTGTTTCTATTACTCACATTTTGTATGTTATGGCCTAAGTAATTTACATATTTACTAATTAGGATGTTGGAATAACCCCAAACTATTTTCTGAGGGAAATATTGACCTTGTCTGTGGGTACTCACTTTGATAAATTCTGCAGAGAATTAAAAAGTAATCTATTCAGATACAAGTCAATTTGTCTTCTTAATTAAAAAAAAATGAACTCATGTCCTTTTAAATCTTACTACTCTTCAAGTTCAACATCAAGGACATTAGATCTGTCCTTAATTAAAACCATAAAAAAATGTATTGGGTGCACTTGCTAGAAAATATAACCTGAAATGTGATGCTGCCTAAATTTTAACAAAAGTCTGCTAATACTGATTGCATATTGCTTGCAGGATATATAAAATACCTTACAGTGTATCTCAAAAATATTAAATTTTATCCTTGGATAAAACTGGTTTACCAGATAGACTGCTTTGACACTGTTTTGACAACTCATGGAATCATTTTTTTTTACTGGAGAATTTCACATCAATGTCATGCCACACTAAACTATTGCATTTTATTGTGGTGCTGTTTCTGAGGACATTAACCATTATATAATATAACTTTGGCTCTGTGAGGATCCACAGGATAAATTTCTCATAAGAAACAGTATTATAAGTACCTACTTTCTTCTAAAGAAAAACAAAATCTTATGAAAAAGAGCTTAATTTTCTATATAATATTCTTATTCTTTCTCCGCATTACTTGAAGCTTAGAGCCAAATTTGAATCCTGTCTTCACATGTGTATAAATTAATTTTATCTCTTACATTATAATTTTTTAAAATTTTACTTGTGATATGATTACCTCTATTTGCTTTTTCCCATGCAACATGCATTTTGTAAACCACTTTGAATTGAACTCTTAATTTTTCTTCTGGAGTTACTGAGCACTCTTTAAAGGTATTAAATATTGTATACTAGTTGTATACTTCTTTGTATTCTTTTTTTTGAGGGCAATGTTTCTCTTTATTTTAGAAAGAACAGTGACTGCACATATGTAAAACACCGCATAGCATCAGGCAAAAAAATTTACATAAAAGTCACTCTCTAACCCCTATCCCTTGGTATCATCCCTTGGTAATATGACTAAGTTGGAATTTTATAAAAATTATTATCATGACATCAAAAGAAATACATTGGGAATAAGGGTACTGGAGAAGAGAAGATACAATAGAAGATAACAGCAAAATCTAGTGTTTTGAGAAAGAATTTGGAGAGTAAGTGACAGTAGACATAGAGAGGAAAAGACAAAAGATAGAAATATTCACAAGACAGAAGTCAAATGGTTTTGTCACCAGTTAAATGCATTTGGGATAAACAAAACGAAGCAGGTGAACTTTAGTTTCCTGCTTTGGAAAATCTGGTGGATGGTAGTTTAGGAACATAGAAAAAGAAGTAGATATGGGAAAAATGTTTTGAGTTTGGGATGTTCTGGAATATGTCAGTAAGCATATCCATTAGGAAGTTGGATACACAGAATGGGAACTTGGGGAGAGGCATCCTGGAGATACAGAGATATAAATATAGAGATATCACCTTGTGACTAAGAATTCAAGTTATAATATTGGATAAGATTGTCCAGGAAGAACAGGTAGAATAGTGGTGGAATGTACTTTGGTAGAAATTGATATTTAAGAGATTGGTGGACAAATCAGACTTTAAAATGTAAAATAAAATTTAAAAAAATGTGTCAAAGAAGGAGTCTAGACGAAATTAAATTTCAAGAAGTAAAGCGTTTTAAAAAAACTATTACCTAGTAGACAGAAGTTCAAGTAGGAGAACAGAGCTGTCTATCTGATAATTAGAAGACTGGATATCATGGATTGCAGGGGTTCTATGGATTGGTGAGAAGTGGAAAGCCTGATTCTATGAACTTGAAGACTAGGTACTCCGTTCATTTATTTACTGAACCACTATAAGCCAATTACAAAACCAAACAGAGATTAGCAAAAAATAGAGAAAATTTCTGACTCACATAGTAGGAAAATAGATACAAAATTTCTCCAATAAGATGTTGTTGGATCCATTTTAGAAATTAAGAAAAATACACTATAACTTATTTCAGGTCCCTTAAAAGTATAATCTTAGTGTTCCTATTCATCAAATAGAGCATATGGTAGGTCAAAGGAGAAAAATCACGATCACTTTAATTAGTTTCAAAAAGATATTAGAAAAATTCATCAATTTTCTCTCATAAATATTCTGAGTAAATCTGAATGAACTTAAATTTAAAGGAATTTTTCTTAACAGAAGCGAAGTAATTCAGTCTAAAAGTCCAATAATTCAGTATCATATTTTATAGCAAACATAACCTTTCTAATTTTATGATGTGAAATCTCTGAAACAAAGTAATAAGCATTAGCATAAAGAAAGGAAAATATAATCCTGCTTTCTGGAGACACTACTATTTTCTCAAATAAAGAAGGTTTAACATTTACTTTCATGGAAGCTTCATTTGTTGCCATCTTGGGGTAAATAAATCTGTTTCCTGGCTAGAGCTTAAAGACCGAATATCATAGTCTTCTATTATTGTTCCAATTTCATGATTACTTTTTCTTGAAAAACTTATTTTCATCATTTAACATGTAAATACTAACTATCCTGTGGGAAACTTATACTGTAATTCCTCTTACATTATTCAAAATTTTAAGGTCTAATTTTGCCATCTGTTTTACAATATCTTCTTACGCATGGCGTATGTGTGTGTAAGTGTTAGTGAGAGGGAGTATTATGTTATTTTAATTTCAGGAGTGAAGTTGGCACATAGACTACCACTTTGCCAATATTCTATTAATTTCCTCAGTCTTAACTCAATAAAAAATTACCCCAAATTATCTTTTCCTCTTTAGTTACTAATAGAGTACACTAAAAAAATCTGTGTACAGATGATTAAAAAAAAAAATTCTTCTTCTGCTTTCTTGTATAAAAGTTTTTCTGATCTCCAGAAGTAAAGGTATGAACACATAGTACATAAATGAATCTAGGGACCCAGGACATTTTTTTACTAATTTTGCTAATTTATATTTTACTAGTTAAGGCCAATATGTAATTTGTAGAATAGATGATGGGATTAGTCAGACCTAATTAATAGAAAATGAATGTTTTTAAAGTTATTAAAAGAAAAAGAATGTTTACTGATTTAGAAAGTAAAATATGTATATGTTATAGTGAGGGGAGGTCACTCTGGAAGTGCAAACTTGGACACTGTCAGTATTACCACCATGAAATCTGATTGGCATTGGTTTAGAATTCCGTCACAGTCAATTTATAGATTATACTAGAAGGAAAATTTTTGACATAATATTTTTTGCCCTTTATCTTGTATACATTTTTGCTGTTTTGACTACCACAGAATGTGAGAAAGATATAAGAAATGTGTCTGTGGGGTCCCAGTTCTAGTAGTGTCTTAACAAAGGCATACATTTTAATTTGTTAAGATTTTCTCTCATTTTCTCAGTGTAAACATTTTTCTATTTGTAATCTGCCCTGAAGATTCATGACATGAGGGTTTTTGCAAGCATGCTGAGACAGGATGTCAGGCATTTCTGTAGCCTGGATGGTAAGGGAGCAATGCTGAGCTGCACTAGAAAGTAGACCATGAAGCTTGTGGTCATGGCTGTGTGAGTTCTGATGTCATACTGCACCAGTTGCAAGGTGTGTGGCTTTGAGCGAGTTGCTTAAACACTCTGTGTCTCAATTTCCTCATCCATGAAATGAAATGATGATATCTATCTTTTACATTTCAAGTAAAGATTAATTGATATTTATCTACCTATCTATGGAGATAGATATATATAGATATATTAAATATAGGATTAATTATTACATATCAATTGATATATATGATTAATTGATATACATAACTTTAAATAGGGTCTTATAATAAGCACTAGTAAATTATGTACTCTGTGTTGTTGATTCAGTCTAAGTCTAAGTTCAAATCTTTGATAGTAATGGCAATGAGTGAGTAAAATGTTGGTGATCTAAAAAGATAATCAGTCATTTGCCAATTTCCCATAATTGCTTCTTTGAAGATTATTGTCCCATAATAAATTTCATGAATGGCTTGTGATGCATGCTATTCTTAAGATTTGAGTGTTTACAACTAATGTACTATATATTGATACATAAATGATGGCATGTTTGGATATAAAATTTTAGCAATGCATCCCTTCTCTGAATTCTTTAAACTGTCTTCTGCTTTTTTTCTTTGTTAGTTACTCTCAAGATAATACCAACTGACATTCTGTTTATATTGAATGACTTCATTGATGCCTTTAAGTCTATAGGATTTTTATTTTTGCTATGTATTTTAAAATTCAATAATTTCATTAGGTTCAGTCTTGGAATTATCCCTCTAGCTAAATTTTTTTTCTGAATGCATATTATATCCTCTTACCGTATATATTTTAGTCTTTATTTCCTAGAAATTACCTTAGATTGTAGACTAAAGTTCCCTTACTCTACAAGTTCCCTTGGATCCCTTTGCAGTAATTTTTTCCCTATTTTCCAAGACGTAGAAAACTATTGTTACTGCATTTCTGCCTTTTCTGGAATTTTGTGCAAATGGAATTGTAAAGTATGTCGTATTTTGTATTTGACTTCTTTAATTTAACATAAATGTTTTCGAAATTCATTGATTGTAGATAATAAAAGTGAAACAAAATGAACAAGATGATTTCAAATACTATTAAAAGTTATAAAGAAAATAAAACAAGTTGAAAGCTAGAGAATGTTTTTCTTGCTATAGGAAAGATTGGGGATTAGTTCACACTGGAAATCTTGGAAAACCTCTCTGAAGAATTGACATTTAAATGAAAACATAAATGGGAAGAAGTCAAATGTGATGTGAAGAGCTGAGGACAGAATATTCTAAACAAAAGTAACAATAAGCATAAAGATCATGAATTGAGAAGAAAGAATAGAAAGAACACTACAATGGCTAGAGTGTAGTCAAAAAAGTGGAGATACAATTAGTGAGATATGAAATTAATGCAGGTGCAAGGGCTAATGGGAGACCCCACAGTCTATGCTATGGAGTTTGACTTTTATTGGATGCAACTAGAAGATTTTAAGTAGGAGAAGAGGGATGATCAAATTTATATTTTACAAAATAGATTAAGGGTAAAAGCAAAGACTACAGTTAGGAAACTATTAAAATTGCCAAGGCAGAGCTGATGATGGTTTTTACTGGAATGGTAGTATGTAGAATACTTTCTGAAGTATTAGATTTGGAAAGTCAGAAGAAGAAAACACCAGGAATCAAGATATTAACTAGGTTTTAGTTTGAGCAATCACGTGAATGAGAATAGCCAGGGAAGAAACATATTTCCTTTCTTTTGGTCATATTAAGTTTGATATCCAAGTGGAGATGGAAAGTAGAAAAAGAGGTACTCTTTATAGAAATTTTGTTTTACTTGTATCTATAAAACAAGAAAGAATAATTTTCTAGAATAATAATTTTTACATAAATAATTGAGCCAAATTTTTCTTCTATTTCTCATTGTTTTACTAATTATATCTATAGTAAGAAAGATATTTGTAATAACTGTAGGGCAGGTTTTATGCTTATTTTCATAATGCATCCTAAAGTATGTACATTTCATACCAGGTAACTGGAGAATATCATCATGAAAATTCCCAATTATGTGGGAATTCTTCTTTAATTGACAAAAATAGCTTGCTCAAGGAAAAATTGACCTAAAAAACTTAATCTCCACCACCTGAGTAAATTTTCCTTTATGCATACTACCTTATTTTAATAGCTCTGAATTGGAAGTGTAAAGTGTGTGCATTGGTTGGCTGAGCCTTAAAACCCTAGTTCTAAGACAACTCAAGAAAGACAATATCTGGATTTTTTATATTTTCTACAATGGGAGTGGTCTCTTTCACTGACCAAGACCCATAAGATGGGAAAAATATCTAAACATAGTAAAGAGTTCTTGATTTAGAGACAGACAAATGACCAATGTGCTTCAGAGTTATGGATGGCACTAATGTCTCCTTTTCTTGTATATTTCTTGAATATACATTACTATATATAATTATTTTGTATAATTTGATGCTAGATGCTGCTAAAAAAATGACAATAAGAGTAACCAAAAATTATTCCATTGAAGTTATCTCCACTGTAACGAGATGTAAGTTCTGCATTTATTAGCATGACTGTCTTAAAGTCAGGCTTTTAAGTTTTAGTCTAACATAAGGAAACTTCCTCAAAATCTTTATAAAACTTACAGGTAACATTATACTTAACAATGAGAAACTAAATGCTTTTCCACTAATATTAGGAACAACGCAAGGATGTCCCCTCTTAACACTCCTTTTCAACAATATACTAGCTAATGCAATAAGACAAAAAAGGAAATAAAATGTATATAGATTGATGGGAAAGGAAATATCCCTGTTCACAGATGACATAATTTTCTACACAGAAAAACCCAGAGTCGACAACACCAAAATCACAAGAACAGGCGATTATAGTAGGGTTGCAGGATACAAGATTAATACACAAAAGTCACTTGCTTATCCACGTAACAGCAATAGATGACTGGAATTCAAAATCAAAACACAATGTAATTTATATTAGCACCAAAAAAGAAATACTTAGGTATAACTCTAACAAACTATGTACAATATTTATGAAGACTATAAAAGTCTGATGAAACCAATGAAGATCTAAATAAATGAAAACATATTTTATGTTCATAGATCGAGACCCATTATTGTTAAAATGTCAGCTTTCTCAACTCAATGTATAGATTCAACACAATCCCTACTAAAGTCTCAGCAAGTTATTTTGTAGATTTCAGCAGACTGATTCTAGCTTATATAAAAAAGCTAAAGAACCAAAATAGCCAACAAAATAGTGAAGAAAACAGTCAGAGGAATGCCAGGTATAATGACACTACCTGACTTCGAGACATACTTTAAAGCTATAATAATCAAGACAGTGTGCTATTATAAAATTAATAGATTTTGCATGTATTTATTTCAATGCTGTATTTTCTGATATGCATTTTAATACTGCCTAAAAATTAAAATTGTTATTTTTCTTACAATTAAAAAAGATAGTCTTCAAATAAAGACTACATAGAATTGTGGTCAATGTGAAAAATAAAGGGTTAATGTCTTTTTTTAAATAAGGAAAAACAAAACCAAAATCTTCCAAATTTATAATGAAAACATTTAGAAGTTCATTTATATAGAAATATGTCACATTTTTGTTACAGTCAAAATGTTGTACTCCTTGACAATTTAATTCTATAAAGTTAGACTTTATAGTGCTTTAAGATACAATTTCAAATACCCATTGCTGAACTTGAATTATTCATTGTAGTTTATAAAGTGACATCCTGTCCCCACCCTCCAACAATATTTATTCACAGGTCTACAATCAGTGAATAAAAAATTACTTTAATAATCTATTTTCATTCTATATCAGTGTACTCTATACCAGAATATTTTGAAATGTCTTTAGATTTTACCAATTGTATAAAGCATCACCTACTTTCTATTTCATCTGGTAGACATAAAATATAAATAAATAATGGAACTTTCAATAAGGCGTAAATATTTTAAAAAGTAGTTCTTTCATGTTTAAAGGCTAGGTTCAAATTTACTTTTGCTTATTAATCTATAAAAGATAGACATTGAATTTTAGAAAACAATTATGTAAAATCATATTTATAGTACCAACTAATTAGGCAGATCTCAAACCTTTTGGGTTTTGTACCTCCTTATACACCTCAAAATTGAGAATCCGTAAGAGGTTTTGTTTCATTTTGTTTCATAATATTTATTATATGAGAAATTAAGAGAAAATATTAAAAATTACTCACAAATTCATTTAAAATAATAATAATAAATTCATTTCTCCTTTGTATAAATAAGTACATTTTCCAAAACAAAAATATTTAAAGAGAAGAGTGGTGCTGTTTTCTATTTTGCAAGTCTCCTTGTCGTCTGGCTATATAGAAGAGACCTGGATTCTTCTATCTGCTTCTACATTCAACCTATTGCAATTTCACACCTCCAATAGCCTGTGGAAAATTCACTGCACAGTCATTCATGTCAGTATGAGTGTGAAAAAGGCAAATAATGTTCTGGCATTTTTATGAATATATTTTTGACTTCACAGACCCCTAAAAAAGTCTCATGGACAACCAAAGTTTCTTAGATAAACTGTGTGAACCACTGAACTAATATTTATTGAATACTCACAATGTGTTAGAAGATGTGCTTACTACTGTGAATTACCTTATTTAAACATAACAATGGAAAAGTGTTTGAGAAAGTGAAAGAGGTCTTTGCAACAATTAAGTACAATGAATATATCCCCATATTCCACTCTGGCCAGTGCCCCATTTCTTTCTTCCTATTCAGATACAAACTTTATGAAAAAGTTTTCTTTACTTACTGTCTCACTTCCCACTCTCCTTTGAACCCACTATAGTATGGATTCTATCTTCTACTACCATGAAATTAACACTAAATTTTATGCAAAGTGTGACACTTCCAAACCTCACCTACAAAGTTACACTGATAATTTTTTCTGTGTTATTTAAAAAATATTCACTTGTTACTTAAGCAGATACTTTAAAACTCTGCCATAATGTAACAAGTGGGGCCACGATTTCCATAGTATAAAATCTGAGGCCATGACATTATGAGGTTAAATAAAATACTTTTAGTTAGCCTGAACTATGACCAAAAGGAAAAATAATGAAAGTAATACTTAGATGTATGTGACTCATATAAGAAAAAAAGAATATGAAGATCAGAAATAAAACGAAACACCAATGATTATAATCTATTATGTTTTATTCTATCATGACATAATATTCCATCCCAATCTTGATTGTTTTCTTACACTTGCAGGCTTTGTCTAATTACACTCCTAACCAGAAGGTTTCTAATGAGTTTAAATGTATAAAATAAATTTTTCATAAAGAAATAGTAATTTCTGAGAGAAACTAATGAAGACATTTGGGAAATGAAATCAGCAACCTCAGATAAAGAGTATATTATTATTAAATGTGTATGAGAAACATAAGCATGTAAGGGTGGTTTCTTGGAGGTCATAAAGTTTGTCCACAAGATTGTTGGGACAAACTCCAGATCTTTGACTCCTACCCCAATAAATTATCTACCCACTGTTCTTAATTCTTAATTCTATTTTTTTGTAATGTTCCCTTTTCTATTATGGTCATCATTGGGTATTTTATATATATATTTGGGTATTTTATATACATAATACATATATATATATATATATATATATATATATATATATATAATCTATGACTCTGGAAAACTTATATAAGAAAGTCTTACTTATTAGAAAATTATGTTCTAACCTTTCTCAGAATTACAGGGGATACAATATACCAGAAAAGGGGTCATCTTCCTATCTTATAAATATACTAGTGTCCCACACATTCTGAATAGTTTGAAATAAAAGCAAGTTTGGCAGGCTTCCAAAGTTTGCAAATGTCATTTATTTGGTAACTTGCCATACATTTATTTTGCTACTCGATAAATAAAAATTCTAAGATAAGATTGTCATTTCAATGCATCAATGGCAACATAAAAATAGAAGAATCCAGGAATCAAGAAGGAAATATTTTTGTGGCATTATTTTAAAAGGTCTAATAAGAAAGATATTTTGAATCTTCTGGTCAAATAACTTTTTTTTTCAATGAGAAAACTGAAACAAAAATAAAATGCATAAGTTAAAAGAGCAATAGTTATAATGGGTACAAATGTGACTTTTCCTGACTATTGATATATGGCTATATGATGTTACATTTTGATTTCTTGTAAATATTCTGTGAAATAATTCAGTTCACCTACTGGTTATTACATACTTGACCAGTAACAAGCACCAGTCTATTCAAAGAAAAATTTACATTCTAATTCCATAACCAATGATATTATATGATGCATTGTTATCTATAATTAATAGGTGTTTTTGAATGTACTGTCAGAGCATCTCCTTGGATACCTCAATTCTGAGAATTCATAACATCAAATTTCATTGTGTGTAGATAATGCTTCACTTAGTAATGACAGAATTTAGTCAGTGGAAATTAAATTTTTGGCATGATAGAGAATTGCTAGGTCAGTTTGGCACCACTGAAAGTTTTTATACAAACAAAGTTTATAGGGCATTGGAGACAACAGTAATGACCCTAATAAATATTTAATATCTTGGCCCCTGAGATTAGTCATACCATGAGCACATTTCCATGGGGACAAATGAAGTCATTGACCCAGATAATTTAGCCAAAATGCTGCACTACTTCTCTAGTATTGGTTCTGCTTCACAAATATTGGTTGACTTGATGTACAGCATATTATATTGTCCAATTCAGGTCTTAACTAACCAAATGATGAAATACCTATTTGCCTAATTCATATCTGCCCTTCTTAACAACATTCCCCAAACAAAATCCAAATAATCCCAAATAAAGAATAATTCGAATTTCTTTATTCAGAGCATCCATTGCTGGTGCATGAATTCTTTTGGAAAATTTAGATCATTTGTATGCCTCCATGTTTTACCTTTCTTTTGCTATAGAGTTTAAATGGGAGAGAAAATTTAATATGGAGACATATGAAATATATTGTATTAAAATGCATATTTAGTATGTTATTTTAACATTACTTATTTTTCTTCTGTGAGGATATGATTGTTATTCATAACTCAAAAGTCATAAGCATATTGCCATGTTTTATATTAAAAATAGTTGTGATTGGTTCACAATCCTTGGTAAAGAATAGGGAACAGATATTTAATCATAACATCATATTGTTATGAAATATATTGAGAATTTCACACCAGTAAAGGAAGCCAAATAATGTATTTGCCGAAGATAGTGATTTGTCTTCCTTTTTTTTCTGCCAAAGTTTTAAAATTAATAGCAATGAATTTGAATTCAGAATTGTATTAATTTTCATTCTCTGCTATAGGAATTACTGAAAAAATGGTGAGAGTAATAATAATATGATATATATTCATGATTCAAAGATTGAAAAATGCATTTCTGGATACTCTGTTATATATTTACATTATTACCTGAATAAAGAATATATTTAATTCTAGTACATAATACAAACTAACTTAGAACTCTCATTTTTTGTTCACTATGTGACATGTTTAATGGTGGTATAAAGCTGTGTTTTCACTATGCCTGGGTGAAATTCCACAGGAATATTAATCTACTCATAAACAGTGTCTCTCTTACTTCATCCTAACTCACAGCTATTAATTCATGTCTATTGTACCCATTGCATCCATGCCCAAATGTATAACATCGATCATAACTGAATTACTGACATAAAACACATCTGACGAATCAGGTGTTACTGTACACAGGACCAATGACAGGGCTATAAAAATGAGATGAATAGAGTGACAGGCTGCTAACTTCCTCTAATTAAAACTTTTTTCTTTTATACTTTCTTCTTTCACATCTTCTCTATATTTTACACCTTTCTTTTATATCATCTTCAGCACCACGATACTGTGACTCCATTAATTCTTTGAAAACATTAATAAGCCAGACCTTATACCTAAAGCCAAACTTCTCAGTCTGGTTATCAAACACCTATATGATTAGAATAGCATAGACTTTTTGTACCCGAGTACAAAGGGTAATTGAACAATCAAATGTAACAAACAATCAAATGGGTTTTATGACCAGTCTGGTGGTTTCACAGTGCGAGAATGTGAGTGCTGGGAAAGCAAAGTTTGATTTCTTGTTCCTAAGAGAAAATGTCTGGTTGGTGGCCCAGAATTCACTTCACGAATTAATTTAGGGAGATGCTTTTACTTTCAGTATCCAAAGTGTTTAATATATACAATGGAATGGATGACTATTTGTTCTATCTGCTGAATGGCCAATGTAATGATAACTATGTGTGTTTGCTTTCTGCACATCAACATAGTTACCAGCTGGGTGACTATCAGTATTGCCATCCTATCCCAAAAACTAATAGCTACTTGCTAGTTGAAGCCTTCTTTTTCAAAATTTAAATCCCCATTCAAATTTAACTATCAGTTGGGCAAAAAATAAATTTAACTCATAAAATAAAAGATGTTTAGTCTAGAACCCCTGGCATTTCTCCTCTTAATTTGCTTCCTTTGTTATGTTCCAGTAACTTGGACACTGACCACAATCACAGGACTGGCCATTAGAATTCACAAAATCTTCAAAAGAAAACATCAATTCCATTTACAGAACCAAATGTTGGGGAGTCAGGACAAGGCAATTACTAGTTCTGGTCTAACAGATTGAGAGAAAGATTAGCATTTCCAAAATTAAAAGTGTAGATCAATCATTTCAGTATTAACTGCTGTTTCCAGAAGCTAAATATGCAAGAGCTTATGTACACATCTGTGCATATATTCACTTAAAAAAAAAACTTTTAATTGCAGTATAACATATATGCTGAAAAATGCATGAATCACAACTTATATAGCATGAAGAATTACAGCTAAAATGCATCCATACAGTCTAGTCAAGACTATCACTCCAGAAACTGCCTGTGTGCCCTTTCATGGTCACCAATGTCCTAAAGGTAAACATAATTCTAGACCATAGATCGGTTAGTCTTATGCATGTATTATTTCCAAATTCAAGGGTACTTGGTGGGGAGTCCATTTTATTTAATATTGATATGTGTTAACTAGTGTAAGTTCGACTAGTTTAACTAGTGGAGAAATTGATAGATATCTTAAGTAGAGTTTAGAAAAGTATTTTAACAAAAAGTATTTTAACAAAAAGTATTTTAACTTATGATGTATAATATATATCGAAACATATTTTTAGAAATATAATTGCAAAAAAAATATGCCCATCTTTCTTCCAGCCAATGTTCCAGATATTAGTAGTGTACATATTGAATTAAGAACTAGTGCTAGAAAGTCAGATGTGACTTCAGCTGTTGACTGTCACTTGCAAGGTGTTTGATTTTGAACAAATAAATCTTCCCAATCTTAAAATTTTTTTTTTTTTGTAATAGAGATTATACTAGAACTTAATTCACAATGTTTTATAGAAATTAAATAATGTAGAAAATAATTAGCTCTGCTCCTGGCATATAGGAAGTTCTTGATAAATTATAAATACAATCCATATTAATATAAATATAATCCATATCTTTTGATTAGGGAGTGCCATTTCTAGGAAGCTATCCTAATAATATAATATAACATATTAGAAAGCTTTACACACAAAATGGTTGTGGTAATAATATTTGTAATAAGAAAAAAAAAATCTATCGGATTTATTCAGGATTAAAAAGACAACGAACTAGAAAAACACATCCTAAATTTGCAAAATATCTTATAAAAATATTGCCAGAAAAAAATGGTTTGGATAGGATTTCGTTCCTCCTTATGACATTGTAACATTTAGCAAACACTAAAGGATACATCTTTTTCTGATCAGCACTCATAGTCCTTCCGACTTAATTGCTTGCTATTTTTAAAAAGCACATTGAAATAAATAAAAGTCACTATTATTTTCAAATGGTTGAGACCATTGGTCTTTTGGACAAAAACTTTAAGCAACTTGAATAACATGTGAAGTATTAAGGATCTTAATTCAATCTTGATCTTGGTAGTTCTATCAGGTTCACAAGTATGAAGAGCAGGTTCAGAACTAGTAAAAATAATTTGCTTTTAATAAGAAATAATTTTACCAAAGAGCTTTAGATGATTATCTCAAGACTCTTGTTAACCCTCTACTTTTGCCCACAGTCAGAAACAGTAATATGCACACACACACACAAACACACGCGCGGGTGTGTGTGCTCACATGTAAGTGAATGAAATGGAATGCAAAGTTTAAATAGCAGTTTTTTTAATTAAATGAGCACACATGTTAATATAGTATAACCACAGTTTTATTCTATTTTAATTATATAATTAAATAATTTTGACATTTATTCTTTGACATAGTTTAAATTGGTGATTTTATTCTAAATAATAATAATAATAATAATAATAATAATAATACGGGTCAAAGAAACAGGAAAAAAGAAAAGGGAAGGGGTAGAAGAAAAATTTTAGTTGTGATGAAGAGATAAGTAAGACCTTTCAACTTTTAATTTATAAGTAAGCATTAGAGCATTTTCTGGTTGTTACTAGGATGCTTGTATTTGATCTTAGAGATTTTGATGTTGATTTCTAACTGTGTGCTCATTTTTACAAAATGGTGGAACACAAACCTTTCAGTTGGCTCACATTTTTTATGTGTGTGAAAGATTATAATATTTTTAGATTTTCCTTTATGATCCTTTACACTGTTTCATCTCTGTTACAAACCTGACATTCCTGTAATTTAATAGACTGTGGTTTGAATGTTATCAAACTAGGCTCTTCTGAGAATTACACAGAATAATTCCTTAGTTTTCCATTTTGTCAAGCACAAAATTAAAATGTTTATAATTAAAATAGGAGAAAACTATGATTTCTGTTTTTATCAATGATTCATTCATTCTTCAAGCAAACACTGAATGACCATCATACAATACAAAGCCCAAGGCTAGATGAATTGCTAAGAGCTAAGGGAGTCAACATTCTATCTTGGATAGCTTAGCCTGGGGCTACTTTTATATAGACTACATAAAACCACTGCTTAGTGATTTAATGAGGCAGAACCTAAATTACTGTCTAGATGTTAAGGTCTGCCTTCACAGTTGACTAAAAGGCCATCTGCAGGTCAGTCTAGCTGTTTAGGTTGTATTAATGAGCAACTTAGATACAATTCAATGCTTAGCCACAGTATGTTATAATAAAAATTAAAAATAAAAATCTCAAAGATTGACTTAAAGTTATGTGTTAGTTTCTTAGGGAACTACTCTTAACTATTTCTAATAGCCTTGCTGCGTTGCTATCACTTTTGTCTTTTATAATGCATAATTTCCCTTTCCATTACTCCAAGATCCTTAAAACTAAAATAAAGTATTTTCTTAGAAAATTTATTTCTTTATATAAATTTTTAAAATAATATTTGTAGTAAATACATCTACTAAGATTTTTCTTATGTCAACAATAACAAAATACTATAATGCCAGACCACTTTTTTAAACAAAAAAGAAAACAGTACTGTATTATTTTGAGAAACATTATCACATATTTCAAAGACTTATGTAATTTTAATCAGATAAATTGTAACTAAAAGTGATATCTAGATATCCTTCACTATTTAACAATGTAGAGATAGAATTTTTAAAGGTTGTCTTGTCAGTAGATAATTCAAGGGAGAATGGATAAGATGACTGAAAATGAAATAGAGAAACAGACAGGAGAATCAGCCAACTAGGTTGGCTATATAAATTCTCAGTTTTTTTAAAAAAACTAATATTTTGTGTATCTAACAATTCAAAGCAATGTATATGTATATATTTTTCAAAGCATATAAAAAGTGTATAAACGGTATAAAAATCAAGTGATCAAAATATCTTGTTAAAGACTTAGAATCCTTAACATAGAGAAGAGATTTTTCTCTGAAGAAACAAAGTCAACTGTTACATAATTTGAGGATAGTGGCAATAATATGGCAAATGTTTAAAAAATCTATAGTAATTATGAATATTAAAACAACTTTTTCTCTTGTAATGATTCTATTATTATGGTCACAAGTTAGACATCCTTGGTAAACTGATAATGCAGCTAAATACAAATTTGAAATTAGTTAATTACATAAGTGTGGCAAGTTTTAAAATATTAACACTAAGTATCATGCATTTCCCATGCACTACATCTGAACTCCAAATTAGACAGCTCAATCTGTCCTTATCCTTACTGGATTTCAGTATATGCCTCATTTAGGTCTGAGTGGGAGCCGTTGTGCTTTTTTGCAGATTCATGTTTTCAAAAGCAACAGTGTTGAACTCAGGCATTCCATAGAAGATGGTGCCAACACTGGGCTTTGTTGGGTTAGGAAAAAATACAATTAGTGACTACAATTCGTGTGAGCCACCTGATCCCCCAGGACTTGGGCTAGTGCTAAGGGTATTTTTGATATCCTTGCATGAGACCAGAAAGCAGTTTTTGTAGCTATGTTTTCCCCCAGAGGAAAAGTCTAGAACTGAGATGCACAGGCATCCAACATATTGTTGGTGATACAGAACCAAGGTGGAATTTGTAATAACTTTTTTATCAAAGGTATTAACAGTTCTTAATTAATACGAGGGTTGTAATAATCCATATACACATCAAGTAAGAATTTAGATCACATGTGTTTAATTTTTGTTTCTGTAGATATTTCAAGGTTCTGATGCCAGTTAAGCTTATCTAATAACCTAAAAACTATTAACAGTGATATCTCTAAAGAGTGGCATGTATTTGGGAAAGATGGAGAAAGGGGATAACTTTTTACTCTATGTACTGTTTTACATCGTAACTTCTTATTTTAAAATGCAAGACTGAGTACTTGAAAGGATTTGAGTAATAAAAATGCCAGTCATTGAACCTTTTGGAGTTTAGATATCTTTTCTCATTTTTTTATTGTAATTTCTGATCTTTTCAGTTGTATATGGATACAACTGTCACACTTTCTGTCTATAGAGATCACAGTATGGTTGCAGGTATCATCTTCTGTGTAAATACCGCCATTGATATTAATCTGGTAATGATGGTGGAATGTTTAACATGGTTTCTTTTTCCTCTCAGATTTCTAACTGCTATATCCATCACTGTTTCTTTTTAGTTTAAACCATGAATTATATGTAAAAATTAATATGTGATGACAATCATGTACACATTTACATGGCATTAAATAAATGGCTTAAGAGAAAATACAAGCTGAAAAGCAAGAATGAGAGAAAGAATTCACTGTCAGATAATGCAAAGTGAGACACTAGAGGCTGAAAAGTGCATTCTTTGTTGACAATTATTCATCTATTTGCTGGATAATTATAGAATATGTAACTTTCTAAATAGTTAAATATTTGCATTTGATAGGGGTAAAGAGAGGGCTCATGCCTGGAGTTTGGTAAGAGCAACATTCGAAGTTGAAACACTCAATTTTATCTCTTAAGAACGAAAATTAGAAGGAAGCATCGGCCTTCTGCAAGATGTGCTTTACTGTGTTCAGAGATAGATTTGCCCACAAAGAATTAATAGTATTCAATAAAGAAAGGGCGCATGGGACAGCACTGAACATTCAGAAGCTGATTGGGAGAATGAAAAAATAGGTTCTGGAACCAAGTCTACTATTACCTAGCCATATAGTGTTGGGCTACCCCAAGCCTCAGTTTCCCTATCTGTAGAAAGAGGTGCTCTGTAAAAACCACTCACCTCTAAGAGCTTATTGTTATATAGTTCTGTGACATACATGTGAATACTAAGTGACTAGTGCTTATCTTTGTATTGCTGCATCCCCCAATATCAGGACAAAATTGAAATACTTATTTTCTGATCTTCCCTCTTTTCAATTCTGCACCTGTTTCCTCCATTTTAGTAACTATGCTCCAGCTGTGACATCACTGATTTGTGCCTACTGGGAGAATAACACACAATAAGGAACAATTGGACAAATGAGTCACCCTTCTCATGTTGCATTGATTCTTCCAAAGAAGATCAGGCAGAAAGGCAATGCATAACACCAAGAAGTGAGTGGTCAGTGCAAAAAATCCTGGCATCAGAGACAGATGGTTGGGAGATGTTTCTGAAAGGGAACCTCCTAAAAGAACAGTCTACTACCATAAATCTATTTGCCCCTGTTCCATCTATTATTTCAGAGGCTGAATCATAATGTCCTCTATGGGTTTAGCAATATTCATATAGTCATAATAATGTAAAACTTTTTTTGCAATTAAGATTTTTGGGGTTACTTATTAATGCAGCAAACCCTGATGTGTTCTGACTGATCCAGCAAACAATATTGCATAGTGTTTATTAATTCTGAATTATCAATGTGAATATTTTTAAGAAAGAAGATAAAAGATTATTATCCTTTAGGAAATAATCTGCTATAATTTTGATAGAGTGAGAGTAGGCAAATGTTAATATATATTTAAATGTCTAATAGTATGACCAAAAGACAGACATTGATGTATTACTCTTATATTAGTAATTTAATGTTGAATATTTCCTTATATATTATTGCACAATTATAATATTATTTCCTTGTCTTCTTGCTATTTGATAGCATTAGTATTTGTAAATAAATAATTAAAATGGATTTTTCAAATGAAACTGTTAAACATATAGTCACTAGCCTTTAATGAGCAGAATGTTAAGAATTATCTTAGAAATAACATTTAATTATGAAGGAAATAAAAATTGAAGAAAGTAATGTAGATATCTTGGATATCACCATTACTAAAACTCATAAAATAGAAAACCCTGTAGAATTCATCATTTTCAAGTAAGAACATTAGTTGTAATTGTAATATGATCACGAGAGGAGGCAAGCACAATGTTTATCTACCCCACCATCTTTCATGTTATGTGTTTCTTAGTATAGGTTTATGAAGGGAATTAGTAGCACGGGAAAAAGAAAGACCAAAGTCCCTTAGGCAAGACCAGCATCTCGAGGACCGATAAGGAGGCTATTGCAATGGTTCAAGTCAGATTTGGATGGCTTGGATAATGAAAATGGCAGTGTCAATAGGGACTAGGCACAGATATTAGGTATATTCAGGGTGTAGATCTGATAACTCACTACCTGTGAGAGCAGGAGGAGAACTCCAGAATCAGGTTAGGATCATGAGGTGGGCAACTGAAATTCAGTATTCAAAAGCAAAAGAGCTAACCAGAAGAATCAAGTATTTTAAACAGTTTTGATTCTGAAGCCACTTGGTGTCATATCCATCACTGACTCTTCCTTTCTCATCATTCCATCTCATTCTAATTGGGGTTCACTTTGGAAAGTCCATATGTATGCATGGCCTTAAAGATCACACTTCCCACAAGGGATAATAATATACTATGTGATTTGAATCTTTGTTCCTTAATTTTTCTTTGTGATCTATAAAATATTTCCTTACTATGGGAGTCCGTATTTGATGTAAAACAAAATATCAGAATTATATGTGAAAATGGTGTTGTACACATGTGGAAAACTACTATAAAGAAATCATAGTACTTTGGGAGATGAAGGATGGAATATAAGAGACTTCAGAAGGCTTTCTCTCACAAATTTGTAAATGTCCTCAAGTGGACATTCTCCACTTGAGATTTCAATGGCTCTGCCTGCCTTCAGAGTTGCCTTTGTTTCTGCCCAACAGTCACTTTATAGAATGATTTCTTTGTCATGTGGAAAGTTTATCCCACTCAAAGACAAATGGGCAATGACATCTCTTTCCCAAATGGAAGTGTATAAGCTCAGTGTGAACAGCTGTTGGAACAATTGTGGGAGAAATTTTTGCTCTATAGAAAACAACCTTGATGAGCATACTTGGTCACATTGCTTTCAGGACTAATGCCCATCTGTTGGGCTGGCTGAGTGCCTGGTTGCTCGTTGGTCAGATTTTGGAACATACAAATGCCTCAGTCAGCAAGTTTTGGTTCCTCGCCTGCTGCAGCACTGCCCCCTGGATGTTAGATGCTCTTCTAGCATGGATCAGCTGCAAATGATCGTATGAGATTTAAATCCATCTTTTTATTAGCTCATCCAAAAAAAAATAAAATCAAAATTTCATTGAATGTGTATGTTAAAGGACAGAGTTTATTAAGTCTGTTATTGACCTGTATTTTTATGTTTATTCTATTCCCCCCCAAAATGAGAGGGTCAGCATAGCATGTCATGATCACATATATCACATGTGATCAATGCATGTTGATGTTTATTTGGTTTTCATAAAGAATAGTTTCCTTACAGATTCCCTTCTGCACAAGGAAAATCAGATAAAATACAGTATTTAATTTAAAAAAATTTACTATTGTTTATTTTTTGTTTCCTTGTTCTCTAATTTCTTTTTCTTCCTTTTCAGCCTTTTTTAACTCTCTGCTTTACACTTTTCATAACATTATGATTCAAGTTTACTTATTCTCCCCCATTATACTGGATTCAACCATTCTTTGTAGGTTTCTGACATTTTTCAGTTTCCTCTCAAGTCAAAATCTCTCCAAACAATGTATTTCTCTAATATTTCTCTAATTATTTACTTCTTTCCTAATTCAGCCTCCAACTTTGCCTTGTTACTGATCCCTGTTCATCTTTCAGAAATTTGAATTCTACACATTCTATGCCTTTTGGTGAGCAGTCTCTTTTTAGTCAATCACTTTCTACTAATTCCTAGAATAACTGTGGTACATTATCTTATAATTCTTTTTTTTTAATCAAACCAAAATTACATTTTATTTATTTTTTATTTTTGTTTTTTATTTTTCATTTACAGTGACATTGGTTAACAAAATCTAATAAGTTTTAGCCGCACACTTTAATAGTAAGGCATATATATATTTTCACTGTGTGTTCACCTCCCATAGTTAGATTTCTTTCTGTCACCACATATTTGACCCCCTTTACCCCATCTACTTCCCCTCTGCCCTCTCCTCCCTACCCTCTGGTAATCATTAGTCTATTATCCACATCCATGAGTCTCTGTTTGTTTGTCCTGTTCATTTGTTGCTTTTAGGTTTATATTCCATATATAAGTGATATCATGTGATTTTCAACTTTTTCTGTCTGGCTTATTTTGCTTAGCATGATTATCTCAAGGTCCATCCATGTTGTTGCAAATGGAAGTATTTCATTTCTTCTTATGGCTAATATTCCATTATATATATATACCACAGCTTCTTTATCCAATCATCTATCGTAGGACACAGGACACTTCCGTTGCTTCCATGTCCTGGCCACTGTGAATAATGCTGCTATGAACATCAGTGTGCAAATATCTTTTTGGATATAGGTTTTTAAGTCTTTGGGGTAAATATCCAGTAGAAGGATTGCTGGATCACATGATGGATCAATTCTTAGGTTTTTGAGGAACTTCCGTACTCTCTTCCATAGTGGCTGTACCGATTTGCAGTCCCATCAGCAGTGTATGAGAGTCCCTTTTTCTCCACATCCTCTCCAACATTTATTATTACTTGTTCTCTTGATTATAGCTATTTTAACAAGTGTGAGATGGTATCTCATTCTGTTTTTGATTTGCATTTCCCTAATATCTAGCGATATTGAGCATCTTTTCATGTATTTATTGGCCATTTATATGTCCTCAAGGGGGAAGTGTCTGTTCAGGCCCTATGCCCATTTTTTGATTGGATCATTTGTTTTTTGTTGTTGTTATTGAGTTGTATGAGTTCTTTGCATATTTTGGATATTAGGCCCTTATCAGAACATTGCTTGCAAATATATTTTCAATTTGGATGGTTGTCTCTTTAATTTTTTTCTTCCACTCTTCTATTTAGCTGTTTTCCTTTTGACATTCAGACAGCAGAGAGAATAGGGTTCAAAGAGAATATAACTCTAAACAAGTAAAATACTTTGCAGGATGTAGAAAAACATTAATGTCCTTTTCATAAACCTGTTCAGCTGACAGGTTAGTCTATGTAAATCACTGTCGTCTGGGGACTCTGAACAATTACAGTAACCTCAGATCAGAGGTTACTGTCAAATCAGGCTGTCCTTTCTCATGGCTGAATATTTCATTGTGTGTATATACCATTCGATCTTTATCCATTCATTCAGCATTTCCATATTTTGGGTATAGTAAATAATGCCATATAATGTAAATAAATATATAGTAAATAATGCAGTGAAGATGAGGTTGGAGCTATCTCTTCGATAGTCCATTTTCATTTCCATTAGTTATATACCCAGATTGCTGAATCATATGGAAATTGAATTAAAAATTGTAATATTTTTGAGAGTAACTATTGACGTTAGGCTCAGAATAACACAGTGGATAAGTTGCTATTTAAAATACCATTTTGAAGAAAATTGAAGCTCTGAAATTTAAGTGTCTTGTTTACAGCTAATAAGTGGCCGAGTTGAATTAAGAAAGAGGTCCTGATATTGCAGCCATATAACTTCTATACTGAGTTGCTTTGGTAAGATAAGGGGACTGAAAAAAATTTAGTTTTGGTCACTTGGGGTACAAAAAAACTTTGTGCGAATGTGAATATTAAAATTCAATTTAAATCATTGTCATTATAAGGTGGAAAGGCCCCTTGATTTCACTATCTCTGCAAAGTGTTGACTGCTTTAATACTGAATTTGGAAATTGCTCCAGAGATTGTTCTTCCCATCGCAAGTGCTCTTTATTCAATAAACATGCTATATTATCTTTCCTATTAATATTCTGTGTATTGCAGCAAAGTCAGTTGTAAAAGCTATTTTCATAACATTTATAATTATAGTATAAGATTTAATATATAATCTCTGCAGAGATCTAATTATTTAAATTATATCACTATAAACTTCAAATTAAGTGAAACTTTCAAAACAGTATTTTTAAAATTTATGACTCTCATCTCTTCAAATTTAAAATATTTACACAGTATTTTTTGTTCATTTGATATGATAAAAAAATAAATTATTTGGTG
Source organism: Rousettus aegyptiacus (assembly GCF_014176215.1). Classification (NCBI taxonomy): domain Eukaryota; kingdom Metazoa; phylum Chordata; class Mammalia; order Chiroptera; family Pteropodidae; genus Rousettus; species Rousettus aegyptiacus. Next base: position 33,409,107 of record NW_023416286.1, read on the forward strand.
TGCTTTAACATATACTAAACAAAATACAACTATCTTCATATTTTCAAGCTAGAAAGTGTTGGACAGTAGCTTGTAAAAAGAACAAAATTATTTTGAGAGACTGTCACTTTGAGAAGGTGAGGACATAAAGAAGTCCATCAGGAAAAGGTGAGTAAGAGATTACATCATTGTTACATAGACGACAAGGGCTAGAAGTTGACAATGTGAAGATGAGAAGAAGTAAGATCAAAGCAAGGGAGCAACATTATTTATTTGGAATGTAAAATTGGAAGCTGTCTAAACAACTAATAGATAAATCAACATAAAAACATTCTTCCCCCAAATATAAAAGTTAAATCAAAGAGATTTTACGAGAAGAAATGCAATGGTTCTTCCAGATAATAAAACTTTCTGTTAAATTTCACTTCATTTAGTTTAGCCTAATTATGGAATTAGGAATGCAAGTTATGCTCTCATTTTGAATTCATTCTGAAAACAAAAAGTTAGGGATGTGTTAAAAAATAAACTATCAAAAAGCCTTATATCAGTGTTCAATATACATTAAATTAGCTTATTGCTTTAAAAGGCAGTCAGTAAAACAATTTTCATTGTTCTTGCATTTTTTATATGACTGAAGTTAGGTTTTTGAGAATACACACACACACACACACACTCATATCAGGTTTTTAGACAGTGCATTTAAAAAAATTAATAAAGTAATTGTTTTCATAAAAAATAAGTAGATCGATAGATATTTGATGTTTAACTTTTTAAGTAAAATTCAGCACTAGTTGTTAAGTTTTCCACTTCCAAGAAAAAGAAGGGGGAAAAAAAAAAAACACCCAGAGAAGTATTCTTCCAATATCTCCAAAAGGGAGTAAAATATTGCGCTGAAACTATGCATAAGCTTACTAAGTTCAAAGTTCACTTGTAAAATGTATAAGCATCTGTACTAATACTGTAGCAATCACCTCCCTCAGTCACCAAGCCATTTGTTTTAAATTTGTGATCATCTCAGAGTCGCTTCGGGATGTCCATGGACTTTTTACTGTATTTATCTGTGATAAAAATTCAATCTGCAAGGAATGAATGAATCACTCATCTATGCTTCTTAACAATTGTTATAACGATGTATTTCTTCCTATTAGATTTATCTTAGGCCTTGTTTACTTGTTTTATTGCTGTAAGCAGGAAAGATTTGTAGAGGCCAATAGCCCTTGCAAACCTGGATAGTAGTTGCAAATTGCTGGAGAAAACTATTTTAAGCCAAGCTTGGCCTGCTTCATCAAGTATGTAGTAAATGAGTCCAATTAAATTATTCATGTTGTCCTTCCACACAGGTCTCATATTTAAAGTAGCAGCGTAGCACCAAGGGAAATGTGTAGGCTTTGGACTTAAGAAATCCTGAGCTTAAAGTAGGCAAATTAGTGTTTATCAGCCTCAATGTTTTCAACTGTTAAATGGGGAGACAAATACCTTGTTCATGGCTTGTTTTAAATGAGATGCTGGATATACAGTGCTTAACACACCAACTATACTTAAAAACTAGTAGTGAACTTAACTTTATTACCTTTTTAATCTGGGTGAGATAAAGCAGAGGTTTGATTTTTTTGGTCGTATCTCTGCTTGTCTTTGCAATTTTGAAGGCTAAACATCTTCATAAAATACTAACTGTCCCTAAAACTTAAGCCGTAAAATGTAGATTTATTTTGTGTAGGATTCCTTTAGGTAGTCAAGCATGAAAGTGAAAAGTGCTTTGATGGCCTTTTCCCATTTAATTCCTTCTACACAGAAACCAAAAACATTAACAACCATTTTATGTTAATGATCACAGTTTCAAAATACCCTAGAACCACAATAAATAAACTATGATGTCCATAACTATTTGTGACGCATTGTTCATAAACAAAAGACTACTCTAACGTCTATATATCAGTGCAAAAAGGAAAAAAAAAAAGCTGCAATAGTAGGTATGTTTTAAACTAATCAGAGCAAGGCCATTCAAGCTTATGACTCAGTTCTCAGCAAAGGATATTATTTCATTATGGAGAAACCAGCCAATTACTACACATTAATTAAGTGTAAAATTTGAACTGTCTCACTTTAATATCTGGATCCTGACGCTGCAAGTGACATCAGTTGAATTATTATTTTTATATGATTTAGCAACTTAATATATTTAGGGGTGTCATAAATATTTCTGGACTGTCTTTTATTCTGATAGACACCGTCATGTAATTGAATTCAGTAGTTTATGAACTATAATCACTTGACTCTTAAACCTTCAGATCACACTTGCAGTGTAAGTGTCCATGAGGAGAAAATGCACCTTAGGCTTTTGAGGGGCTGGAGAGTGCACGACCTCCAGCAGAACCCTTTATGGAGACAGGAGAGGACAGCTCTTTAGGAGGAGCAGGTAATTACATTCCAGTGAGATGGTGTTAGGCTTTTATTTCTTAAACTTGAGCCTTTGTATTCTTTATTTAAAAACAAAACAAAACAAAACAAAACTCTGAGAAGGCTAACACTTTAATCCATCATCAGACCACAAATGGAATCAACATTTGAGCACAGGCTGATTTGGAATATGCACAGAAAGACGGGGGCATTACTGAAGAAAAGTTAGGGTGAGCCAAAAGTCACCTGCTTGACGTCTAAGTTTGTTTTGGTTCAAATTTGTTCCAGTTCTACCTGGGAGATAATAGAAAAGGAAATGTCAGTTGAATGAAAATAATGTCAACATTGTGATATAAATAAACTATGACTAATTTTACATATATCTTGAATGTTGAAAAGAATCATTAGCATGTAAAGGTGTTTGTATATTAGCCAACCTAAATTTTAAAGTCTTTACAATAAATCTCAACTATACGATAATAGTAATCTATATCTCATGGTAGTGTCTCTGGAAAAGTGAGAAACATTTTAAATTAAAAATAATGAACTACGCCCGCTGCTCATCTGATAATAGCAAGTTGAAATTACAGGCTGATGTCAGGGAACAAAAGATACGAATATTAATGTTATAGAAGTATAAAACAAATGTCAGTGTAAGGCACAAAATATTGTGATGACAGGACACTGCTGGCTTATATTAGAAGGAAGGAAGTGAGGCCTGGAGAAGTTGTCTGAGATTGCGGTGTAAAGCTGAGATTTTTACAGGACACATGCTTCCTTGTCCTTGAATACGGAGGAAGTTGCCATGGCTACAAGCCAGTTTACAGGCAATTTATAAAATAAAATCTGATCTTCAATTAGCATCATAGCCATAATAGAATTTCAAAATGATAAACTAAGTTTATAGGCATTTTGGAATGTTCGTATATATTAATGCATTGGAAATGTGCCTTAATTATGTCTCTAAATTGTGCAAGAAAAGGAAGAAGCCGAGGTAATTTGGATCAGGTGATCTAGAAGAATCTACTCCCAAGGTAGAAATCACTGAACCCTAGCGCCTACTGAAGCATCAGTCCCCAAATATTGATGTAAGTCCATCTACCTGCTAATAATTATCCAGAGTACTTATAAATAATAAATTCTTACATAGCAAATCTAATAGATTAAGTAATCTGCTCCTTAAAAGGTTCATCAGGAGGTTCTGATACATAGAAGGATCAGAACCACTGAACTGGTCTTTCCAGAAATGACCAGCCAGCATCAGCCTCATTTGCGGTTGGGTCTTGCGATTCTCTAGAAGGTTATCCTGACTTAATGGCAAGTGACTTGTCCCTTAAACCTGGGGATTGGAACACAGAGGGGACTGTGAAGCATGTATCCAAAGACCATCTAAAATTTTTCCCATCGCCTCATTCATTAAAAATAGCAAAGAACATCTCCATGATCCAGTCCCTTCCATTTCGTGGTACCCAAAGGAGTAGGAAAATCAAGTCTGTGGTTGCCGGTTTTTGTAAATTGTTCACATAGTTGCAGGTTCTCTGCTCCTACTTATTACTTATAATGGCATAAAATTCACTGGTTGTGAAAAGAAGGAAAAAAAGGAAGAAATGTATTTTCGAAGATGATCAAGGGTTTAGTTAGAGTGCAATGATGATAATGAATAAAAGAAGAGCTAGAACTCTTTGTTCTTGGCAAGAAAATATGATACTGTGATACAGTGCACTGTGTCACTAAAGAAACAGGTATGTGATATCCACTCTTCAAGTTGTCTCAATGTTGGTAACTCTTAATTAGCTGATTTGATTTAACAAACATGCATATTCCGTTTAACTATGAATATTCCCCCACATAATTGTTCAAATCTGATTTTATTCTTATTTCATTTTTCAAAGATTTGAGTTTTATCATATTTAAGAAATCACTTATTTAGAAACATACTACATGACTAACGTCGATGTGGCCAGGGTAAATATGTTAAGTATTAGTATTAAATATAATATTAGTTATTACTACTGTCAGATTAAGAGTAATCAGTTAACATTATTAGGCTGTGTTTGAGATAAGGATGTGTTGTGTCTTCTACAATCCTCAATGGAAAAAAAAAAAGGTGAGAAGTTAGAATAACAAATTATATAGTTAATGGAAATAAACATTTCTTTCAAGTCTGGTAATGATTCCTTTGAATAAATGAGAGAACATTCTAGGTGGTGGTGGTGGTGGTAGTAGTAGTAGTAGCAGTAGTAGTAGTAGTAGTAGTAGTAGTAATAGTAGTAATAAAACAACTTTAAATCTTAGAGGCTTAAAAAAAGAATGATTTATTTCTTTCTCTTACCATGAGACCCATATGGGTGAGCTGAGATTGCTTAGTACCACCCTCATTCTAGCCAATGTAACATTTATTCTATGGAGTACTGCTGGTAATTATAGCAAGAAAAAGAAAAGGCATAGCAAATTGTGCCCTGATATTTAAAAGCTTCCATCCTGAATGATAGACAGAATTTAGCTGATATTTTATTTGTCAAAGCAACTTCAAGTTGGCCGGAAGGTGTAATCTGATCCATGTGCCCAAAAGGGAGGAACACTGAATACTAGGTAAATAGTACTAATGACTACAGTAATTTGCCTTCTGGTCCCTAAATATTTGAGTCGCTTTCCTCCTAACAAAAAAACATATTCACTCACTTCCCAAGCAAAGTCCCATCAAGTCATAGCTCTACTTCAATGTCCATGACCTTTAACTGATGCCAAGTGTTTACTTATCCAGACATAGCTCCTCATCTGGAGATCTATATACCAGATAAGTTACCATCGACCTGCCAACTGCTCAACTGCCAACCTCAATATGCAATGGTAGAACAAGGATAGATCACCATCATCATCAGGAAAGGTGATAAACGGGAAATAGCAAAGTCACTGGCCTGCAGAAATTCTGAAATCACGCTAGACAGATGTCATGAGGGGTCTTGTGTTGAAAGAGTAGAGAATATGTTTTGTTTAGACTGCAATTCTGGCTTTAGAAGGATCCTGCTTCCTAAATTTTCTTGATAGTTTTTATCAAATCATTCTGGTTGTTTATTCCTTTTTTTTTTAATTACCCACTTTCATCACATCTGAATTGGAAATGAAACTGTGATGGTATGTTCTCACTGGAGGTTAAGCAGCTTTCTCAGTGGACTCCCCAGCCCCCCAGAAAGTTGAGAACCAAGGATCATTTTAATTCTGGGGCAGGCATATTTTTTCCTCTCCATGCTTATGATTTCTTTAGTGATAAACTCTCCTAAAATCTTAGCAGTTTTTAAAATGTTTGACGTAATTACATGTACTGACAGCCACATCTAGAATTCTTTCTAGACATATTTCTTAGATTTACAATATTTCTTCGCTTCTTGCCCCATGCTTTCTCTTTCTCAACTTAATTACAGGCCTTAGGCCAATCAGGCTGAGGTGGGAGACCCACACCTTTAATCTCTTTTCCCTGAGCTATTTTATCCAATTGAAAGGATTTACTGTGTGCTACCTTAATCCATTCAAAGGGTTTTAATAATGGGAATAAAAAGCTTTAGCCTAGATTTGATCCTCACCTCAAGGCTAAGTTTTAATCAGCCTTTGTTACTCAAAGGAGGTTTTTTTTTTTTTTTCCAACTCCACGAGTCTTTGAATTTTGTAGACCTTTTAATTTTGTTTTGTCACTGCTTTCCATTGAGCTTTACTAATGTTCATGGGAATACTAAGAATTATTCTGAAGCATCCCTGAATTCCAGATGTAGAATTCCCTATCCACATTGTATAGCAGCAACCAACCTCCTGTTACTAATAAGGATCAATCTTTGCCCATTCGTTCAGTAGTCAGAGGAGTTTAAAATGGCCAGAAAACAGTCTCAATGTCTAAATATTAGAACTATGGATTTTTCTTTTGGAAGGGTTGTGTGCTCAAGGTTGTGGAGACAAAAAGCAAACACTGTAAATTCCTTAGTCAGTTGCATAGAATGCCACACTAGAGAACTCTTCAAAGGGATCAGGATGCTAGTGGAAGCTGTGCAGACATGGAAAGTAAATCTTTATCTGTGATACGCATGTATTTCCATGAGGACAAACTGCTGCCTTCCCATCATGGAAGAGAGTCAAAGTAATCAACTTGCCACCAGATGGATGGATAGTAAGTAACCAATCTCTCCTGATCACTAAAGAACGTTGCCAGGCTGGAGGATCTGTGTTGATATCTGTCTGCTGTTGGCCACTCAGCATCAGCAGTTGCTATATCCATATCAGGTGTGAAGAAGGAAATTAAGTGCTATTGAGCCTATTTACAGCCTTCATTGAGGATCACTACTGGTTAGAGAGAAAGGTTACCTGATATCTAGAAATTGAATTTCTCTTGGTCACCCACTATTGAGAGTATCTGCTGCAGTGGATGCCCCTTGCTTGGCATTTACAGAACATACAGATTTCTATATGCTATGTCCCCTTCCAAAGGGCACAATCCAATAGCCTTTGAAAGATCATTTTATAAGCAGTCTTGTTCTTTTCAACTGGCCAAACCATTTTCCAATGTTCATTATTTGATGTATATTCATACCTCAAATTATTTTACCTACAAAACAGTATGGGCAACAAGATATAGGCCTCAAATTATTCCTATCAGGGAAATTTTATTTCACAGACATTTATCAAGGACACTTTTTAATGAGTTATAATACATTGCATCCACCTTTACCCAAATACATTTAATCATGCAGACTCACCAAAAAATGAAAAAACAAACAAACAAAGAAACCCCCAAAAACCTATGCCTGAATTTTTTCTCTCTAAGGTAACTAGTCATACTGGTTATGAAGAATTTCCCACCAAGTCACAGATATGAGTTGTGTAAGACCCAAAAAAGCAAGAGTAGGTCTAGATCACTTGCTGACGTAATTTTCCCATATTTTCTGGGCCTATTTGGGATTGTCTGATATGGAGTATTCTCATTTAGAAATGGAATGCTAATGATTTTGCTTAGCCTCTTGAGTTCCTAGATTGGATAATACCCAGGAGGCAGCCTAGAAGGTATTGCTTGATCTAAACCATTGGCAAAGAATATAGCAAGGTGGATAGAAAGCAACCACGATCACCACAGTGGTAATTCAAAATCTTTCACTCAGTTTCTAGAACTGATCCAGTTCGTGGACCCAGAGTCCATTAATTAAGGGAGAGTTTGTCTCCTTTTGAGCAGGGATTACACAACATGCCTTAATATATGCTTTAGATTTTCTTCTATGCCTTCATTAGCAGGAAAATAGACATTAACCAAGTTAACTGTGAATTAGGAAATGGTAAATACCCAGACCTGACAGTAGTCTCTTGACCCTGGCTTTGAGTTTACATTAATCTCAATGACTCAATGCATCGCTAAGGTCCATTGGTTGTAAGAGTGAGAAAGAGACTGGTGACTTTGGAAGGCATGTGGCAACTGTAGTTTGGGGCAGAAGCCACCTCAAGGTAGGTTCTCGTGAGTCCATACAAAAAAAAAAAATCCTTTTCCAGTTCCAAATGCAGAATTGGAATAGATATATATATATATACTTAGCACTTGGCAGAATTCCCATATTGTCTCCTTATCACGTAGAGGAAGGGCTATCTTTGAAACAAGAAACAATGGAAGTCGTTATAACTTCAGGGCTAAAGGAAGAAGTGGAAGAATTCGTTTTCTCAGAGCCCAATCAAAACTGGACCATACAGTAGGGGGCAGAGGCAAGGAAGGAACAAATCACACAGGGAGCAGCCTTCCTGCACTCCGGTCTCCTGCAGTGGTGCCTCCGATTGTGTGTGCCGGTCAGAACTAGCTGTTAATGAAGCCTGGCTCATTCAGTCTATAGGGATTAGCACCCTGGGCACAGAAGAAGGTAAAGAATGAGAGAAAAATGAATAGTGTTGGGCAAAAGAAAAATAATAAGCAAAACTACCACAGACATTTATCCTTGCTATTGAAGAAAAAGATAGAAGAGTATTTTCTGGAAGAGGTGTTTTATTGGAGAAAGAAAGACACATTAAATCTGTGTTGCTAATATTGATGTGGGATCTCCTGAGAGAGAAAAAAAAATGATTATTTTTAAAAACAAACTTAACATTTATTAAATAGAAGTAAACCAAATTTGCATTATTTTAGAGATTATGGAGTTTGAGTTTAAAATGTATAAAGGTATTCTTGGATCGAGTAGTATAAAATTAGAGATTATAGTTGAGCAGAGTACTTTGTTTTGTTTCGTTTTTGCTATTAAACATTTATTGAACAAAATGAAAAGGTGGTACATTTTATGGCAGATGTACGTGTAGCATATTTTTTCTTTAAATAGATTTATCCATTTACTAGGCCCGTAGACAGCATGTGTTGTGCAAATGCTTGTATGTGTTTTGTGTGAGTTTTATTTAATCATTCCTAAGTGAGGCAACTATTTTATTCTGAATTTTATATTATAAATTGGGGAATAAATTATTAAAAAATGCCTTCCATCTCTTTTTTTTCTCATTGATTTGCAGAGAAGTTTTTCTTTTCTTTTCTTTTTTTTTTTAATTTAGACAACTTGTAGAATAAAAGCCTGTCTACAATTCCATTTGGCCAAAATTTTGATTTAAAAAAATCTGGTGATCTAGATTTTTACTTGTGTATAGTTTCTTTCTCTTCTTGTTTGGACTTAGCTAGTAACTTTTAAACTAAACTTTTTGTGATCTACTCTTTTATAAAACAGAAAAATACCCCAAGGAAATATTAATGCTTTTTTTCCCAAACAGAGAAGCTACTTCTAGTTTATTTAATTTGCTTATTTTTTTCTTTTTATTATAGCCGAATATCCCTTCTCTTGTAAAGCCTTTTTCTGTTTTCTATTTCAATTGTGCAAGAACAACTTTGGGACAATAAAATTCTTAAAGTAAAGCCACAGTTCTTTTTTATATTTATATCCCCTAACACACTTTTTTTGCTGTAGTGCTCAGAGATGTATAAATTAAAAGGACTGGACAGTGTGCTCTCTCAGCACATAACATATAGAGACAGAATTGTTAATAAACATTTCTATATCTGTAAAAACTACCTCAAAACCTAATTTATTTTAGTATAAGTCTTACAGAGATAATCTTTACATTTTCGTGATTTACAAGGCAGGGGATAGAGGATCATGGTGATGTTTTGGTAAAATGTAATCTCTGAGATTCTATATAAAACTAAAAATAAATCTTTTTCCAGCCAGGAAAACCCTTAAATTTATCCTGTCATGGGAGTCCACATTCAATTTGTGTCCTGGGCAGAGATTGATTGGAATTAGAGCAATAGTTATTCTCTGGTCTAAGTGTAGGTCCCCAGATGCCCAAACAATAAACCTGACAATGTCTACAGAACATTTTGTAGAAGTTAGGTAGTTTATTATGAAGAATTGGGAAAGCATTCCAGAGTTTTCCCTTGAGTTTGACCAAAGCTTCCTGGGGCACTGAGACAACTCAGCGTGCCTTTACTTCTTAGTTAAAACCATATGGGTTAAGAATTCTGAGAAAAGCTTCTGGTGACAGAGTATGTAGCAAAGTGAGAATTGTATCTGAAGTTGGAAGATATAGGTTTAAGTGAGGTCTCATCCTTACCGGCTGTTACTGTCTCCAGGGCTTATTTTCCTACGTGTGCCTTATGCAAAAGAGGGCCAGCTTGACAGCTTGCTTATTTTTGGTAATGATTAAAAATAATAACATATTTGAGAAATGTATTATAAACGTAATACCAATATACAAGTGCTACATGTTTTTATTTATAAACTTCAAGATATAATAAGGAGTCAGATTTTGTGTGGGCAACACCTAGTGTTTACAGATGAACAGCCAGAGTCTAAGGAGGTTAGCTGCATTGTTTGTGGTTACAGAGAAGGAAAGAAAAATAAAAAAAAAAATTCAAGATCCCAAAAAATCAACTTTCTATAAAACTTAGGAAGATATGAGAGGATTGTAGATCAATGTGTTTCAAAATGTGGTCTGTGGAAGACCTTCCTCAGATTATGTGGATATGCATGAGAAATGCAAATTCATGGGCTTTGCTCAAGACTAACTGGCTCAGAGTCACTGGAAATGGGTTCCTTTTACACAAACCGCCAAGTTAATCATGTGCTCTCGAGTCATTGAAAATCATTCTTTTATAGAAACTGTTAAAATGAAGTCAGAATACCTGGCTTTGATGATTGAATATTTGCATGTCCTTGGACATGGACCTTCTTGGTTTCTGCACCTTTTAAGGAAGGTTAAAGGTTACTGCCATTTACAAATCTGTGCTGTGGTACAGGTGAATATGGAAATAAGTAATTATACATAGTACAAGAAAAAAGGGCTCCCTTGATAAGTCCTCACATTGCAGGTGTGAGCGTAGGGCTGCCCCGCAGCAGAGGGCAGTGTGCACCGCCCTGGCTGCTGACGCTGCAGCACAGGAATAGAAGTCTCCGCAGTTGACTCCTCTGGCTGGGGGAGATGTCCACCTGCCCGCAGGGCATTTCTTATTGTACAAAGGAAACATCATGCTTTTAAAAATCTGATTTGTTGTTTTTCACAAAGAAAAATAATTATGGTCTTCCTAGGTGTTTTGAAAATTATGCTGGCGCTTACAAGAGTGAGCGGAATGCCAGTCTTTCTATGACCTCTGCCACAGGCTTGTATTTGTATGTCCCCCTGACCATTATGCTACTGCACATGCCAAACCATTGTTTGATTCTTTACCTTTCCCCATCAAAGTGTTTGGTAGTATATGGGGAAGGGGGATAAGGAGTGAGAGAAAACACAGATACTAGTGTAGTGACATCTGCTTGGCTTTGCTGTCAATAAGGGTTCAATTCCTGATAGGGACTAACTGGCAGTATGATCTTGGGAGCACTACTTAATATTCCTGAATTTCGGTTTCCTTATCAGTAAAATGTGCGATCAAAGCACATACTTCACTGTGTTCAGATGAGATTGAAATGAGACAATGTGTATCAATTTGCCTGGCACAAAATGATTTATAACTAGATGTTTCCTTGCTGAAGACACTTATTCTTTCCTGCCCTTCACTGCATCCCTCTTATTGTTAGATTTACTTAAATTTAGCAAACATTTATTTGGTACCAAGTATACACAAACACATATGCACTAATGTGTCGAAGCTCTCCCACAACCAGTGAAGAATTTTACCTGGGGACTTCACTGTCTAGTTAATAATAACAGTCACATTTGAGTGAGACACTATCACATATCTCACATATACTGTTGGGCAAAACAATTCTGCAAGGAAGAAATTATGACCCTCATTTTAGAAAGGTACTCATGGCTCAGGAGGTAAATGGGAGAACCAAGCCCACAAATCCGTGATGCTGAACTGGGTTTGAACCCAACTCTGCCTTCCACCAAAATGTATCTTTCCACTAGACCACATCGATGCCCAGTCTCAAACCAGATTGAAAACATTTCTCTCTCAAACCTACTCCTTTCTCTCTATTCCCTGTTTCAGAGAATGGAATTACAATTTACTTAGTTACAGGGATCCCCAACCTTGGGCTGCAGACTGGTATGGGTCCATGTGCTGTTAGGAACCAGGCCGCACAGCAGGAAGTGAGCAGCAGGCGAGCAAACCTTCATCTGTATTTGCAGCCACTCCCCAGCGCTAACATCACCACCTCAACTTCACTTCAGATCATTAGGCATTAGATTCTCATAGGAGCACAGGTCCCTGGTACCAAAAAGGTTGGGGACTGCTGATCTAGGAAGGAAACCGGGGGATTTTCTTTGGGACCGCTTTTTTCTCCTGCTTCAAATCAATGCTAGCATTTCTTCATTTATACTCTTCATAATTTTGAATTTGCTTTCTCATCCTCAGACACATATCTTCTAACCTAAGAAGTTTTAAGTTTCATTATCTCAAACTTAGATGGCAAAAATAAAATCTCCACTCTTTGTCCAATGAGAGACCTCATGACTCTATCCATGTCAACCATTCCAGAATGATCTTCTAAAGCCCAGATTTAGATTTGGTCATGTCACCCTTTCCAATTAGTCCATAATTCCTCATGCCTCTCCAAGCACCCTTCGCTCCTGACAATTTCTCTTTACAATTTTTTGCAACTGATGTGTGATATGCCATTTCCAGCTGCATGTCTTTGGTAACCCTGCTTTCTGTATCTGACGTGAATACTATTTTCATGTCTCCCTGGCAGATACAAGGGAAGACTCAGGACTCACTCAAGTGCTACATCTTCTGTGTTATCTTCAATGAGATCTCCCACCTCCATGTCCCACTGCATTGTTAGGGCCTGCATCACAGGCTGCTTGTTACATGTCCCCCCTCCTAGCATACTGTAGTTTTCTTGAAGTTAGGGGTGAGAATTTTGTTTGTCTTCAATTTCTAACAACCAATGCAGTGCTAGCAATTAGTATAGTCACTTAGTATTTATTCAAAAGAAAATACATGAGTGAATGGGTAATACACCATTTTTTTTTCTTCTAGGATTAGGCAGGCGAGGGGCCAGATAGTTCATGCAAGCTTTGTAATAGGACAAAAACAGGACAAAGTTTTTGATACTGGTAGCCTGCTTAGACAATTGAACAATAGGTCAAGTTTAATTGATGCTTTTTTTCTTCACTATTATTCCATGGAAATGAGAGAGTTTATTTACCTAAATAAAGCAAATTCACTTTGATTCTCCCTTTGTGACTCTGAAAATTGTTAATGACCAGAGTCTAAAAGGGAACCAAATATTTTTTCAAATCCTTCTGGAGATATATTATCCCAGCTTCATAGGACACCTTGAGGACATCACCCTGAAGGTATACTTCACAAAGCTCTGCCTACAAAAGTCAGCTTGGAAAATTGAGGTGGCTAGCTTATTTGTTCCTTTAAAAAGCACTCATTTTACTACTTTAGTGAAAAGGGGAAATAAAAGGAATACTAGAGGGCTCTGTCAAATGACAAAGAAAACTGCTGGTTCAGTTATGACTGCTAAATGCAAAAGATATTTACTTCAGGAGCTTGATCAAATAAAAAGTAGTGTAATTTTTCTCACACAAGAGGAACCCTGGAGGGAGACAGGCTACTGAGGCAGTTCCATTAACTTACAAATGACTCAGTTTCCCTTTTCTTCTCTTTGTACCATCATCCTTGGTATTTGGGTTTTGTTACCATGGCCATAAGGTGGCTGCTGTACCTGCAGCCAACATGTGTGCTTTACACACAGGAAGGAGGAGCAAGAGCAAAGGGAAAAAAGCATGTGCCTGTGGAATCTGCCGCTTTTTTTTTTTTTTTTTAGCTCCACTTGGTAAACATTACCTCTCATTGGCCAGAATATATCATATGACCACTGGCTACACGAAGACCTATAAGAAGTTTTTGGATACATGGCCTCCCTAAACAAATCACAGTTCTTTCAGTGAGGAAGAAGAGAAAAAGGAAATTGCCTGTCACAAATCTATGTTCCAAAAGGAGAGATCAATATTAATACATTCATAGTAGGAGACTTTAACACCCCATTGACACCAATGGACAGATCTTCCAGGCAAAGAATCAACAAGGAAACAATAGGCCTAAAATATACACTAGAACAGATGGATTTAATAAATATTTCCAGAGCATTTTACTCCAAAGCAGCAAAATATACATTCTCCTCAAATGCACATGGAACATTTTCATGGCTAGACCACATGTTAGGATACAAATCAAGTCTCAATAAATTTAAGAAGATTGAAATCATATCAACTGTCTTCTCTGATCATGATGGTATGAAACTAGATATCGACTACAAGAAAAAAACTGGAAAATATACAAATGCATGGAAGCTAAATATCATGCTACTAAACAATGAATGGGTTATTAATGAGATCAAGGAAGAAATCAAAAGATACCTAGAGGCAAATGAAAATGAAAACATAATGACTTAAAATTTATGGGACACAGTGAAAGCAGTCCTAAGAGGGAAATTCATAGCAATACAGGCCTACCTTAAGAAACAAGAAAAAGCCCAAATAAACAGTCTAACCTTACAATGAAAGGAACTAGAAAAAGAACAGCAAACAAAGCCTAAAGCGAATAGAAGGAAGGAAATAATAAAGATCAGAGTGGAAATAAATGAAATAGAGTCTAGAAAAACAATACAAAAGATTAGTGAAAATAAGAGCTGGTTCTTTGAAAGAATAAACAAAACTGACAGATCCTTAGCCAAACATATCAAGGGAAAAAAGAGAGAGGACTCAAATAAATGAAAACAGAAATGAAAGAGGAGACAGACTGCACAGAAATACAATGGATCATAAGAAAATACTATGAACAGGTATATGCCAACAAATTGGACAATCTGCAAGAAATGACACATTCCTAGAAACGTACACTCTCTCAAGACTGAATCAAAAAGAAACAGAAAATATGAACCAACCGATTACCACCAATGAAATATAATCAGTAATCAAAAACTTCCTCAAAAACAAAAGTTCTGGACAAGATGGCTTTATAGGCGAATTTTACCAAACAGTCAAAGAAGAATTATCATCTATTCCTTTCAAACTATTCCAACAAATTCAAGATGAGGGAAGTCTCCTAACTCCTTTTATGAGGCCACTGTTACTTTGATTCTAAAACCAGGCAAAGACATTACAAAAAAAGAAAACTATAGGCTGATATCGTTTATAAATAATGATGCAAAAATCCTCAACAAAATATTAGTAAAGCAAATTCAGCAATACATTAAGAATATCATACACCATGATCAAGTTGGATTTACTCTTGGGATGCAAGGTTGGTTCAATATCTGCGAATCAATTAATGTGCTACACCACATTAACAAATTGAAAGATAAAAATCACATGATCATATCAACAGATGCAGAAAAAGCATTCGACAAAATCTAGCATCTATTTATGATAAAAACTCCCATCAAAGTGGGAATAGAGGTAACATACTTCAACGTAATATATGACAAATCTACAGCTAACATACTCAATGGGAAAGGCTCAAAGCATTTTCTTTAAGATCAGGATGTGAACAAGACAAGGATGTTCACTTTTACCACTCCTTTTCAACATTGTATTAGAAGTCTTAGACACAGCAATAAGACAAGAAAGAGAAATAAAAGCCATCCAAATTGGAAAGGAAGAAATAAAACTCTCATTATTTGACAATGATATGATACTATATATAAAGAACCCTTAAAGATTCCACCAAAAATCTGTTAGAACCGATCAATGAATTTGATAAAATAGCAGGTTACAAAATAAATATTCAGAAGTCAGTGGCATTTTTATACACAAATGATGAACTTTCAGAAAGAGAAATTAAGAAAACAATCCTATTTATAATTACATCAAAAACTATAAAATACCTGAGAATCAAATTAACCAGGAAAGAAAAAAGACCTGTTTTTAGAAAATTATGTCATTGAAAAAAGAAATTGAAGAAGATACAAATAAATGGAAGCATATACCATGTTCACGGGTAGGAAGAATAAACCTTGTTAAAATGGCCGTACTACCCAAAGCAATCCATAGATTCAATGCAATCTTTATCAAAATACTAATGGCATTTTTCAGAGAGTTAGAACAAATAATCCTAAAATATATATGGAGCCATAAAACAAACAAACAAACAAACAAACAAACAAATAGCCATAACAATCTTGAGAAAGAACAAAGTTGGAGGTATCAACTACTTGATATCAAACTATACTACAAAGCTACAGAAATCGAAACTGCAAGGTTCTGGCATGAAAACATACATTGATCAATGGAACAGAATGGAGAGCCCAGAAATAAATTCATGCTTATACACTCATTTAATATATGACAAAGGAAGTAAGAATATACAATGGAGTAAAGACAGTCTCTTCACAAATGGTGTTCGGAAATTGGACAGATACATGTAAAAAAAAAGGAGCTGGACCATCTTCTTACACTGTATATAAGAATAGACTCATAATGAATTAAAGACTTAAATGTAAGACCCAAAACCATAAAACTTCTAGAAGAAAACATAGGCAGTAAACTCTCTGATATTACTAACAGGAATTTCTTTTCAGATATATCTCCTTGGGCAAAGGAAACAGAAGGAAAAATTAATAAATGAGACTACATCAAGCTAAAATGTTTTTGTACAGCAAAGGAAACCATCAATTAAACAAAAAGACAACTGACCTAATGGGAGAAGATATTTGCTAATGATACATCTGATAAGAGGTTAATATCCAAAATTTATAAAGAACGTATACAACTCAACAACAAAAAAACAAACGATCCAATTAAAAACTGGGCAGAAGACCTGAACATATACTTCTCCAAAGAGGAAATACAGATGGCTAATAGACATATGAAAAGATGCTCAGGGTTGCTAATCATCAAAGAAATGCAAATTAAAACCACAATGAGATATTACCTCACACCTGTCAGAGTGTCTATCATCAAGAAATCAAAAACAGCAAGTGTTGGTGAGGATGCAGAGAAAAGAGAACCCTCATACTTTGTTGGTAGGATTGCAAATTGGTACAGCTGCTATGGAAAACAGTATAGAGGTTTCTCAAACAATTAAAAATGAAAATACCTTTTGACCCAGTAATTGCACTTCTGGGTATTTATCCAAAAAAAAAAAAAAAAAACCAAAACAATAATTCATAAAGATCTATGCACTCCGATATTCATGGCAGCACAATTTACAATAGCCAAGATATGGAAGGAATCTAAATGCCCATCAATGGGCAATTGGATAAAGAAATTATGGTTCATATATACAATGGAATATCACTCAGCTATTAAAGAAATGAAATCCTACCATATGCAATGACATGGATGGACATAGAGGTTATTATGCTGAGTAAAATAAGTCAGACAGAGAAAAAGAAATACCATATGATTTCACTTATGTGGTATCTAAGGAACAAAAAGAAAAAAACTAATTAAAAACAGACTCACAAATATAGTTAACAGACTCACAAATATAATTTGGTGATGGCAAGAGGGGAGGGAGGTTGGGAGGCTGGGAAAATGGGGCGAAGGGTTAAAGAAGTACAAATTAGTAGTTGATAGTTGGGCACAGGGATGGGGAGCACAGCAGAAGGAATGCAGTTAGCATTAGTATGATGGCTAGGTGGAGGGCCAGGGGAGAGAGGGAGCAATTGGGGGAATCATTTTATGAACTATATAGATGTCTAAGCAATGTACTGTACGCTTAGAACTAATTTAAATAAATAAATATTTTAAAAATCTATGTTCCAGTTGGGACACTAATAAGAAAGTGGAAACATGACTCTGCTATGACCTAACAGCATATTTTCCTGTTTGGAAAACAGGCAGGGATACTGAAAGGAACACATGAGAACCTTAAGGCTGGTTGCTCACAGGGCTTGCATTTCAGGTGCATAAGTGTTTACTGTATCTCTGGCATCAATCCACTCTACTTTCTCTCTACTGGCAACCTGTTCAGGCCTCTACAGATTTTAGTCTATTAATGTATATAACTCTTACTAGTCTCTAGGTCTCTCTGCTTTGAGTTCTTTTCCATTCCGAGATCATCTCCAAGAGTAACTTCTCTGAGAGGACTACCCTGAGAGTAACCTTTCTCAAATACATACTGATTATGTCACTATCCTCCTTGAATCTCTCCTATGAAGTCGATCTTGTTAGTACGGCTTGCCACACTCCTCACTACCCTTTATTATTTGGTTCCAGCTTTCCTTGACAGCCTCATACTATAGGACTGTCCCCTTGCACTTTGGTGGATAACTTTCAGGGCCAGTTCCTCCCTAGATCTCTTTTGTCTCTGGGCCTTTGAGCATGTACTACCTTCTGCTTAAACTATTCTCCATCTCTTTCCTCCTTTCTCACCTGATTATTCCCAGAAAAGATGTGACTTTCTGCAAGAAAACGTCTCTGCTTCTTGAGTTATGTGATCTTTCCCTTCTACTGCACATGAACCACCATATCATCGCTCCCTGTGCAAGCACCTGCATCTTCCTCTGAAATAAGTATTTGTGAAATCAGAAATATTTGTCTTTTTTCACAACTGCAAAGCCACTTGCCTAGTACCATGACCAGCACATAATACTCAATGAATATTTGTTTGGTGGACATGTCTTTATTCCCTAAAATTGGGGGAAGTAGTGGTAGTTGGGCACTGGGAACAGAGGTGACTCTATTTCTCCATTCATGCAATAGTCCCACAGTCCCTCCTTATTCTCTTGGCAAATTAAAGACTTATTGATTGTTACATATTTGTGAGTCCCTTTCTGTGATTTTTGTGTTCACCAGGGCTGCCCTTGATATTCATTCGAACCAACTTGACTCTTAAAGTTTGGTGGAAAGAGTGTGGGAACACTGAATGTGACCTCCCCTACATTGGATGATCACCCCCCGCCCCCCGCCTGTATACAGTGCCTCCAACTAATGACCTGCCTCTGAGCAATTCATCCCTGCTCAGAAAATTTCCCTGGGAAGCAGTAAGATCTGTGTGGTTGTGTATGGTGTTTTCATATATAAAAAGATCAGTACTTAACTAATTATGGATATTTATGTTATTGAAAACATATTTATGTAAAATTCCTTCAAAATAGAATTGTTCTTTATTATTTATAAGCAATAAACTGTTTCTTTTTTTAGGAACTTAAGCAGAACTTTATAAAACCTGAAAAAGTCATTCTTTCTTTAGGATGTACACAATCTAGATGATACTTATTCTTTTAAAAAAGACTACACTGTAATTTTATACACAGTATGAAATTATTTATACTTTAAATTTTCTGAAGCTTACAAAAGAATGAAAGCAAAAACAGAACTTCCTAAAACCAAATTTACCCTACGATTTTGAAATGTGTGAAGTAAAATAATAAAATATTAGCAATCGAAAGAAAGATTGAGTGTAAGGACCAATATCATATTCAATATTTTCTTCTGCAAGCAAATATTAGAAACCAAGTTGAACAAATCTAATAAAGGATAGGAATCAATGTATTGTACTGATCTTGCAGAACTATGACAATGCCTCACAAGTGCTAGAACCTCTAACTGAGAGGTCAACAGAATCCAGGAATCTCTTAGGGCCAGTTATTCTCTTGACTCTGCTTCTTTCCTGATCACCAAGCTGCACAGAGTAGGCCCTCGGGTGAGTTCTGGTGACGTGCTGAGATTATAGAACTCTCTCAAATATCTGTGTTCAGGTTCCTATGAGAGAGAACCCAGTGGCCCAGTTGGATCAGGTGTTCACCTCTGGCTAAATCCTCTTGTCTTAATCTGCTCAGGCTGCTAGAACAGAGCACCGTATACTGGTGGCTTAAACAACAGACATTGATTTCTCACAGTCCTACAGGCTGGAGGTCCTAGATCAGGGGGCCAGAATGGTGGGGATCTGGTGAATCTCTTCTGGCTTGCAGTTGGCTATCTCCCTGCTGTTGCTTCTCATAATGGAGACAGAGGTCATCTCTCTGGTGTCTCTTGATAAAAGGGTGAAATCCCACTTATGAGAGCCACTATCATAAACAAATAACATTTTAAAAACCCTACCTCCAAACACTGTCACACTATGGAGTTAAGGCTTCAGTATATGACTTTTGGGGGAACATGAACATTCAGTCCTGAACTTTGTGTTCAAAGTGACATGCTACAGTAAGTCCTCACTTAATACCATCGATAGGTCCTTAGAAACTGACTTTATGTGAACCAACATATAAGGAAACCAGTTTTACCCTAGGCTAATTAATATAAAGAAGAGTTAAGTTCATATGGTACGTACAACAACATCACAAAAATGCCACAAAATTTCTGAATAAAGACCCATAACACCTCTATGAAACATTCAAAAAAATGTGAGCTATACATGCATTTAAGAGAGATGAATAAAACCAATTAAGAGAATTATTTTACAACCTGCTTATTCTAGTTCAGAGTTGTGGAGGGATGGAACCTCTCCTGGCAGCTCAGGACCAAGGCAAGACCCACCCTGGACAGGACGTCCTTCCATATCAGGGACACTCACACCCACACTCATACTCAGACTGAGACACTGTAGACTTGCCAGTTCACCTCGCATGTACATCTTTGGGATGTGGAAGGAAACTAGAGCCCCCAGAGAAAGCCCACCCATGCTTATTGCAAACTCCATACAGTTGTTCTGTCAGGAATCAATTTCTTTTTCTTATCAACAATATAACAAAATGTCAAAAGAAACAATGTTATTTGAGGACCTGGTAGACACACACGGCTGCTCAAGACATACACTCATCGTGGTGGGGAAAGAGGACTGAGATTGTCTCAGAGGAAGGGTATTTTGGAGGTATTTTAGGGCTCCTCCCCAAAAAAATTGCTCATCACAGTAAAAACAATATAATTTTTGGTTTGCCTCAGTGTGCTACCTCATTCGTAAAGCTTCTCTTGGCCTAATGAATTATTTCCTTCTAGCTATTTTTTTGTCACTTAATATGTAGTTTTTGTGTCTTCCAACTAAGTTTTAAGCTACTTTAAAGATCATAACCCTGCTTATGCTAGGTACTCAATCATTTGTTGACATGTTTCAGGCCTTATTCTCAGCTCTGTGCCTAATTAGCAGGATGTCACTGAGTTATTTCACATCTTTGTATTTTGCTTTCTCATCTATCTAACACATGATGTTACCAATTTCAGTGGAGATCTTGTTTACACTCTTAGTACCCACTTTTTCTACTTCCAGTGAGAGTAGCCTTATTTCCATTATGAACCAATGCCTCTCAGAAGCTCAGTCATGTCTTTTGAGTGGGGAATGACATTCAGGGCTTGTCAATCAGCGTATATAATATAGGGCACAGTGATTTCCTCCAAGATTAATAAGGACCAAGCCAAGCTAATGACAGTTAATATGGCACATTTGCTAAAACCATTGAATTGAATAAAATGGCTCTCTTATTGCTAGACTCAAAATCAGGAGGATAAGCCCTGGAATATCTGCATTTCCAAATTGACAGAGACTGCCTGAGTGAAGCCATAACAGAAAAAAATCAGAGCCATAACATGGAAATATACTGAGCCCAGCTGCCCTCGTTTGAGCCACCAGATCTCTCAATGCCCAAAGCCAACACTATTCTGTCATTATTGTTACTTGAGTATAGGTTAGCATCTCCATTCTCCCACCACCATTTGGTTTTTGAACTTATTCCAGCTTAAGTTAGTTTTGTGTAAGTCATAATTAAGAGTCTGGATTAAATGATGGCAAAATAAAAATTTCTTTCATATATTTCTGTAAAGACTGTGAATTGGTAGTTCATACGCTTTTTTTTCATATTTGGAAATCTATCCTAAGGGCATTATCCTAAATATAGAAAAAGCCTTTGACATAGAAGACAGGAAATTCCTTGACACCAATTTTTGTTTCTTATTAATCATTGTATACACAGCATTTAACATGATGTTAACACAAATTACTTATTAAATCTATCAGCCAATTAAATAATATTAACCCAAATTGTTTATCATAACTTAACAAATTTGAATTTGTTAAGATGTACACATCTTTAGGGAAATGGTTAATTTTCATATGTATACACTATGATTTATTTTATGGTCATTAAGATTATAAAGAATTTGTAATACCATGAAAAACTAAGTATGACATAACATTAAGAGAAATAAATTTAGAAGCTCATATATAAAGCATTGACATATCAATTAAAAACATATTCCAGAAGGATACGCCAAAATCATCATGGAAGAGGGTGAATATTTTTTCTTTTTGCCACTTTTATCTGATTACCAAATTGTATTAACATGTAAATATGACTATTTTAACATTGACACCTAAAAATATCTACCTGGTTTCAACTATTTGCTCATAATCTTTTCAGTCATATTATTCTGTGATTCCAGGAACCACTAAATTTTCAGTTTTCACCAACCTCATTTGCAAGTAGTAAAAGTTTAGTCCCAAATTCAAAGATAAAGCCGATAAAGTTGAGTTATTAGTTACAAGGTACTCATACTTATTTTTTGTTGTTTTTGAATTGTTGTTTAATGGTTGTTTTTTAATGGCTCATTCCTATACTTGTGAAATTAAACAGAAACAGAAATTGTTACAGAGACCAAGAAGAATGTCATGTTTCTTTGGATGTGACCTTTTTACTTGACCCAAATTATCAAGCAAGGTGCCCATTGTCTTCATGTTCTGGCCTAACTGTTCCCTCAGCATTGATCAGGGATCCTTCTGTGTTTTCCTAGTCAGTTTTCTCTCTCCTTCTTTCTAACAGCTACATCTTGCCTATCCCTACTTATCCAGCCCCATATTATTGCCTCTAGCTCCACCGACCTCACACTGAATACCTGCTCTATGATATATCCATATTTGAACTTCAATCAGTTCGTCCAAATCTCTACTCTCTAGCTTTCAGAATACAGTATTCTCCCCATGGAAAATATGTTCCAAGGCACTCAGTAGATGCCAGAAACCAAAGATAGTATCAAGACCTATATATACCTCGTTTTTCTTATACATACCTACATTTCATGGTTTCTCTTTTACATATATGAATTGCCAGCATTACTGCTATTGCACCTTGGGCCATTAATAAGTAAAATAAAGATTACTTGACCACAAGCACTGCAATACTACGACAGTTGATCTGTCAGTTACTAAGTGACTAACGGTACGGGAGTATATACAGCTTAGATATTTTGACAACAAGATAATTCATGTCTTGGCCGTTATGGGGTGGAATAGAGTGGGATAGCAAGAGACTTCATTACACTACTCAGAACAGTGCATAATTTAAAACTTGTAAATTGTTTACTTCTGGAAATTTTCCATTTAATATTTTCATGCCACAGTTGATCATGGGTAACTGAAAACGCGGAAAGCAAAAGCACAGATAAAGGGGGACTACTGTACTCTTTCTCTGTCCATATTTACCTGGCAAAATTTCTCCTTATTATTCATTTCTAAGTAGGAAGTTTCTTCCTTATAAAAACCTTCTTTGACTCCTAAGATGAGGTTAATTACCCCAACTACAGTTTCCCATGGGTCTTTGGTCTCTTGTCCATAGCACTGACCACATATAACTATGTACTTGAAGGTTCCCCCACAAGAATGTAACCCAGGTGACCAAAGACAGTATCTCTCTGTCTAGTCTGTCTTGCATGTCACAGCACTCTGTGCAGAGCTAATGATTATAGCATTTAGTAAAATTAGAAAGAATGGGTGGATATCACATACTTGTTTAATATCACAACTCTTATTGAAAATGGATCATCTAGTTTTCTGGAATTCCAGCTCGGATCTATTCACTGTGTCACTCTGCCTTCCGTGATTCTTTTCTCAAGTGGGCTGTTTTCAACCTTCCAACATGGATAAAATAATATCATGCCATTTTACTTTTACCACAGACTTCAGGGATAGATTTTCATTTGTTTCTGAAAGTGGAAAACAGAGGGGGGGGGGGGAGGATAAAGGTAAAGAGAAGAAAACAATAAGAGAATATGCTCAGAAATATTATGTCTTTGGAAAATCAATATTTAATTATTGATCATACCTTTATGGCAGCAGAAGGCTATGGAAAAAAGTTCCTTAAATTAAAAAAAATCTATAATAAACAAATGTACTTATTATGGTTAAAAATCCCTGGAACACAAGTTCCGTAGAGAAATTTATAAAAATATTTTGTTTTAAAACTGTTTTTGTTATGATATCCATAAAATTAGGGCTGTTTATGAACTTTTGCAAAAAACAGTAATATTCAGAAACTAAAAATAAACAAACACAAAAGAAACCGGAAAATTAAAAAGCAGAGCTCAGTCATGCTCATCCTTTTTATGCCCTTCAGACACACATAAGAGCTTTTAGATTGAAGAGTCAACTGCCTGAAAATTAACAAGGGATTCATGAAAAACAGCAGAAAACAGGTGAAAACCTCTAAAATGATCCAGCATTGATTTATAACAGATGCTAACTCCCCATGAAATTGCAGACTAAAAATAGGAAAGACAAACTAACCTTGAAAGAGTTTAAGGAAAACTGGCAATCTTTAGATTCTATAATTAAAAAAAAAAAAATCACTTGCATCTCAATCTAATATGAGTTTATTTACAAGAGATTTGGTTACTTAATCGAATGCATTATTTTAAAACTTTATTTTTACACGAACTATTTGGCTGGATCTATGCTATATAGTTTTTCTATTTTAGGGAATGAAAACATGTATAAGCTACAAGATATGGCAAAACCATTTCATTTAGTATTTATTTTCAAACGACTTTGAGAAAATAATGATAAATTTTACTTCAGGGATTTCTGGTGAGCAGTTATGAGGTTGAACTGAGGAAATCAAATGGTTTCTAATTGAGTCATAACCCTATATGGTCTTGCTTCACTGGAGGAAGCAAAACAAGTTTAAGATCAATATTTACACATAGAGAAAATTTCCTAAATATTTGGGGTTTTTTGCAAAGCTTAATTTGACCACACGATGCATTTTTTTTAATGTTCTGCAATTCTTGAAGGAGTGTATGTCCACTCAGATACTTTAAAGAAACATATCAAATTAAAAATAATCTTTATCTTTAATGACTAAGTTTTAGAACATGGAATTCATAGTTTATTCACTGTTAAAAGTAAATACATTGAGTCCTAGTAACATGGAAATTCAGCAAAGTAGTGAGTCAAGCCCTCAAAGAAAATCTCTAAGGACAGTGTCTAGAGAGAAATGGACCACCTTAACTGGCCAGGAAACCATGTAGTTTGAAAAATACCAGTTTTAGAGTTAAGTATAAACCACTCACTGACTGAAATAAAGGGTTGTTTTTCAAATTTATTGGTTTTATCATAATTTGAAAATACCTAAAACACTTATATAACAGGCTATATTAGTGGCCAAACTTATTTAGTCATGGAAGACCCCTTTATGATCTAGGTAACAAATATTCACAAGCTATTATTATTGTTAGGCACTATTCTAGAAATAGAAATATAAGACATAGCTTCTGCTCTCAACACTTTAGTTGGGTAAAAAGAAAGAACCACATGAAATGCTAAATAAACATATGTGCTTAATAATAATAAAAACAGTTATAACAATTATGAATTTGCCTATTACAAATAACACAACTAATCAATTTAGTTAAAACAATAAAACTAATTGGACACATAACTGGACAGTCGCAAAACTTCAGTGCTACAATGGCTTAATAGTAGAATCAAAGTCACTTTCTTTTTCCTTTTCTGTGTTCTGCTTTCCATAGTGTTGATTTCAACTGAAGGTAGTCTTGCTTTATATTGGCAAGAGGGCTGCAACACTGTCAGATATCCCGTTTTCATAGCACAGAATCCAAAAGAGAAAGAGGAATAGCTTCTACTAGCTCTCCCAGAAGAATAAGGGACATTCTGGTTAAGATCCTCATATACTATTGGCCTGAATTCATTCAAGCTTATTTGTGAACCAATCACTTTGCTCAGAGAAATATCACTTCCTGATTGAATTGTATGTGGATTTCCTGAAATTATCTCAGTGGAAGGAGATTGAAATCAACCTAGAGGTAGGAGCAGGCTGTGTCTCACTCCATTCCTGAACCACACGGGAATATGCAATGGAATAGGTATGCAGACAATAACTTCAATGTCTGCTTCTTTTGTTTCTCCCCGTCTCTCTCCCCGCGCCCCACTTTTCTCTGTCTCTCTCTTGCACATACACATGTATACACACACGCATATACACATTATGCACTTTTAAAAATCTCTACAACTATAGGAAAACATTCAACCTCTTCCAAAGGATAACATCAGAAAGTTCTATTTACTGCATTCAAGTTGATAGGCAAGATCTCTTGGTGAAATGGCATACTCATCATTGGACAGGCTGAAACTCTACATGGCTCGGTGATCTATGGCAAAGACATATTTTGTACATTCTTGGTTTTCAAAATAAATAAACATGGGGAAATCATGTGGTAATGTCAATGACAATTCTCATTTGAAAAAGGAGAGCAAGTGAAATGACATATAGTTGTCAATATTCCACAGCACAAAACATGTACTGTTGTCCAGAAAAAGCCAGGATTCCCTTTCTTCAAAACAGAATCAGTCCTTGGATCAGATACAATGGCTGCTCGGGAGGCTGCTTTCTGGGAGCATTGTCTTATCCTTTGTCCTTCATGGCCACATCAAGGGATATTTTCCTTTCCAGGCAATGCATTACCTTAGCATTGTAGTGGAATGATGTCAGGTTTTGGAAGATTGGTTGGGGAAATAAATCACTGACTGGTTTCAGCCAAGTTTGAGGTTTCTTTAGTAACCCGAATCACCTCAAAATGCAGTCAGCTTTGGTCTGTTTGCTTCTGGTAAATTCCATGGCCTAGTATACAGAGGCCGAGATTGAGCTTAGCCTCAGCCGTGAGCCTGTGAATTTCTGTCCTCAGTAGTCACGTTCTGTAGTACCAGGCACATGTGCACAGCCCAGTTTCTCCAGCTGTCCAAATAGTTAAATAGACTTTAACTTCACTCTGATATTTGCCTTAGGACAAGTGGAAAAATAGCCTCTCTTGGGGAGATGCTGGTAATTAGCCACTCATCCCCATGCTATATTCTCAGCCCATCTTCAGAGTAAGATTGAGTTCCACTTTTATGAGTTGAAGAATGATAAATAAAAGGTACCCCTAGAGACACCACGGGTATCAGACTTGCCTTTCATCTCATTATTTTCTATCTTGTAAATATTCCGCCCCTCTGACGCTGCTCACATGGACTCTAGCTTGGGGGTAAATTATTTGGCTTTTACAATTCTGTCAGATTTTCAATTACATCTGTTCTAATGTGTAATTGTTTGCAAGCAGAGAACACTTGTTTTAGCAGGACTCAATACTTTTCTCCCTCTTTGCCTTCAGTTTGACCTGTTTTAGATTATCCTCTTTCTTTCTTCAGTCTTTTTATTGAGAACCAAAGAACTAGTCAACACTCCAAAATTCTGAGTTTTTCCTATCAGTTCTCATAATGCTTTAGCAAAGCATGTAATCCTAGCCCCGATGTCCTATGGACCACAATTCAGCAATGCTTGTTTTTCTACCATACTAAAAGGTCTGAAGTCCTACTCCCTCCTTCCTACTTCTTCAAGCAAAGCAAATTCTTGTTACATAGAATAACCACCCCAATATTAATGTCACATTTCTAACCTTACACTTAGCCATTTTACAGAGATTTTTCTCAAGGAAGAAATAACACAAAAGAGAGCAGTTTCAAATCCTACCCCTAAAAGGAACATGTAGAGCATGCATGTATCCAAGACAATAGATGCCCGAGGGGATAGAGCTGAGTAATGCAACACATTCCTATTGTCCACCTTTAGCCCTGATTAAGTTTTTCTAAATTGGGGAAGTGAAGAATGTAGGTGAGAATCAAAAAGTCAGTGGACATTTTGGAGGAGTGTCTTTTTTACTAATCTCTTAAAGTTTAGGATATGTTGTGCTTATATTCATAAGAATTTCCTGGGGAAATAATAAAATCCTAGAGCAGAAAGGTTTGAAATGTTTAGGTTGATGAGCCTGAGAGAGCCGCATAGAATTCCCAGTGCCACAGGGGGACTGGAGTTTTAATGTTCCCAAAGTGACATGAAATAGTAGAGAATCATACAGGCCCAGTACCAGATAGAAAACTAAGAGGTGAAATGCTGGCTTATACACACAATTACCCAGATAAGATGAATTCTCCTGGAAAGTAGATGAAATCATGGAATGGAAAAAAATAAAAAAATAAAAAATAAATAAAAAAAAGAAAAAGAACAAAGAAAAAAAGCTCCCCCACCCCCCATAGGGAGGGGATGGAAAAACAATTTTTTATGTTTTGGGAAGAGAGGGACAGATAATTTGATTGAGATTAAGTTTCTAACTCTTTGCCTAAATAAACTCTCTTAACAAAATTAAATCTGGAAGTAATCAAGTTAAAATTCCTGAAAGTTGAGTTTGTGGACTGAGATCTGTACCTGCTACAAAATAATTATGTGAGAAAAAGAATTAGAGATGAAAAGTAAAGTGTACTTAATAGCAAATAAATCAACTTAGCTGTCTCAGACTACGTATGTTGACAAAGAGTAGAAACTTATGCTGTAAAGATAGGTTCTAACCAGGCTAGAGACTCCTTGAATATCAGACTACAAGACTTTAGTCTGGATAAAATGAATTCAGGTAGGGGTATGTTTTAACATGGTAACTGTATACAGGATGATGAGAATATCATTGTACAGTAGAGCCTTCTATTTATCAAATTTTATAAATTTAATACTTGCAATGATAAATTTTATTATTTATGATGCATTTATGCAAGATATTACCCTTATCTGTAGTTAAGGAGACTACAGCTCAGAGAAACTCGAAAAAGATAAGATCACTCACCAACAATCACATAACTGGTGGCAAGGAGAGCTGGGAAGTTGAACCCCTAGTTTTAGCCACCAGGCAAAATATTCTTTCCACAAAAAACTAAAGGCATATATGGTTTCCTATCTCAGCATCCCTTTAAGTTCAAGGTCACAGTTTGAGTCAAAATAATGTGTTCATTTTCTAATCTTTGGAATCCAATATTCTCTCTAAAGAATATCCTTGTTAGGTTAGGTTTTTCTCCTTCTGTGCCTCAGTTTGTCAAAATTGGATTGCTGACCCCCATTGCTAGACCTTTCCAAGACTGCTATTATCAGGATGTCTCCAGTTTCCTATTTCTTTTAACTAAGTTTATTATTTTTTCTCCTCTAGTAAGGCAGGACAGTGGTATAAACATTTTTTAATTTCAAAATTTGGAAAGAACAATGCAGAGTCATATAAAGGAAATAGCATGGATTTTAGCTGAGATGGTTTTGAATCCCTTCTCTACTACTAACATCTGTCTTAGAAGCATAATATATTTAGATTCTGTTGTCTTCCTCTAGAGAATTCTCAGCTTCCCTTTCTCACCACCACCTCTCATCCACTAGAGGCTGCTGTTCTATCTAATCCATATTTACTCTTAGAAACACAATCCATTCAAACCATTGCATTTTAAGTAAAATATATCTTGAAGATAGCTAATTACACTGTGATATTTAAGATATCAAAGATTCAAGACATTTCTTTTAAACCAAAAACCTAAGTCCCTGTGGGTACCTTTATTTTTGTCTCTGTACTGCAATGTGCTTTCTTTTGATGCAAGTCCCTTTCACTCCCTTCTCTCCTAGATTTCCCCACCTTTGCGCTAGAATCCCAAGGAATCCAACAGTAAACAAATTCCCCCAAATCCTCACTCTCATGACAGAGCACACACATCGTCCACTTCTTAGCACCTGGCTGACCCTAAGAATGTAGTTTTGCTGGTAGTCAGTGAGTAGAGACAATAAGATGTCAGGAAACATTATAGAAAAAGAGGATTTTAGAAGAGGCGATTTTGGGGGTAGTGAGTGAGGTGGGATGATGTTAATACGCTTTTTCTTAATATGAAAAAATTGATAATGGTCAAAAGGCTGCACTGGGGAGAGAGGAGAATACTAAGCACGACCATTTCTTAGCTCACCTTCTGGCCCTGAGATGGGTGGCACATAGGGGAAGGGGTAGCAAACACTTAAATAAAAATAAATATAAATATAAATAATATAGAACAAAAATAAATATAAATTTAAAAGAAAATATAAACAAAAATAAATATTTTTTAAAAATCTAATATCCTGAATAATAAAATGGCGATAACTATGTACCTATCAATAATCACTTTAAATGTGAATGAATTAAATGTTCCAATCAAAAGACATAGGGTGCCTGAATGTATAAGAAGACAAGACCTATGTATATGCTGCTTACAAGAAACCCACTGCAGATAGAAAGAGATATAAAAACTGAAAGTACAGAAATAGAAAAAGATATTTCAGGCAAATAAAAACCAACCAACCAACCAACCAAACAAACAAAAAACCAATGTTGGGGTAGCAATATGTATATCGAACAAAATAGACTATAAAACAATGGCCATAATAAGAGACAAAGAAGGACATTTCATGATAATAAACAGATCAATCTGTTAAGAGAATATGATCCTTGCAAACATTTATGTACCCAACATAAGAACATAAATACATAAAGCAAATATTAACTGACATAAAGGGATAGACTGACAGTAATTCAGTCATAGTAGAGGACTTTAACACCCTGCTGGCATCAATGGATAGATCTTCCAGACAGATAATCAACAAAAAAATAGAGGCTTTTAAATGACACATTAGAACAGATGACTCTAATTGATATTTTGAGAGCATTTCACCTCAAAGCAGCAGAATATACATTATTTTCAAGTGCACATGGAACATTTTCCAATATAGACTAAATGTTAGGCCATGAAAAAATTCTTAATAAATTTAAGAAGATAGAAATCATATCAAGCATCTTCTCTGATCCTAATGGTATAAAACTAGAAATTAATTATAAGAAAAAAACTGATGAACATGCAAACACATGGAGAAATTATATGCTACTAAAAATGAATGGGTTATCAATAAGGTCAAGGAAGTAGTCAAAAGATACCTTGAGACAAATGAAAATGAAAATACAATGACCCAAAATCTATGAGACACAGCACAAACAGTACTAAGAGGGAAATTCATAGCAATAAAAGCCTACCTCAAGAAACGAGAAAAATTTCAGATAAACAATCTAAACTTACACCTAAAGGAACTAGAGAAACACTAGCAAACAAAGTCCAAAGTGAGTAGAAGGAAGGCAATAATAAAATCAGAGTGGAAATAGATGAAATAGATTCTAAAAAGAAAAATACAAAAGATCAATGAAACCAATACAAAAGAAAAATGAAATGATAAACAAAATTGAGAAACCTTTAACAAGATTCATCAAGAAAAAAAAAAAAGAGAGGACCCAAATAAAAAAACTAACACTCCACAGTGTTTCATAGTTTAATCCTTCTCCCAGCATTAGCCCTTTAACAAATTTTAATATAAGCAGTAAAGCATGGTGTCAGGATGTAAAGAAACAAAAATAAATAAATAATTTAATACAATTATTGCCCTAAATTTGCAAAGGTGTGTGCAAATTACTCTTTTGTAGTGGTGTTATCTTATTTTGGTGAGTCCTGAAGAAAAACTTCAGATAAAAAAACTGCAAGTTATCATATGGTGGTATAAGTTAGAAGATAAAGAACAGTTGTAAGAGCTCCTAATCCTGAACAACAAAATAAGACTGATAAATATTTGTCAAGAAAGGCATGACTCGTCTTTCATACCTTCAGTGGGATGTTCACTTCAATGCTGATTAAATATCCTTTATAAAAATTTCCATTACATATCCAGATAATTTATTTAAAATATCTACATAAGACCTGACATATTGAAAGCACAAATGCTCATTACCTATTACAGGTAGTGGTACTGGTACTAGTAATAAAAGATTTTCAGTTAATTAGAAAAGTGAGCATCAAAAGAAATATAATCCAAATAATATGGGAATGGGGATAGAAATGATAAGGTCAGCTTCAAGTTAGGCTAGGTAAACATGGGATTTGAGCTTTAATCCTCGTAAGCTTTCCACTAGAGAATGATTTATGGGGAACAAAGCATTCTTTAAAGGTCAAGGTTATCGTTAACACTTTGCTCTTAATGACTGTATAATATGCCATAAATTATATATATGAAAATTAACCATTTCTCTGAGGAGGTGTACATTTAGGTTAAGTTAAAATAAATGCTTTTGGTTAATATCATTTAATTGGTTGATGAATTTAATAAGTAACTGATGTTAAACATTGTGCTAAGTGTATGCAATGATCAATAAGAAACAAAAATTGGTTTCAAGAAGTTTACTTCTTTGTCATAGGCTTTTTCTATATTTGGGATGATTCTCTTAGAATGGATTTCCAAATGCGAAAAAAGTGTAAGCATAAACATGGTAAGGCCTCTTGATTGTGGGTCTACTAACTCGCAACCTTTCAAAAATAAACGAAATAAATTTATTTTTGTCATCATTTAATCCAGATTTTTTAAATTGATTCAATTAAAATAGAGTGAACATTTAATTCACACTTATGTCAGGCATTGCACAGTGAAATAAGAATATAAAAATTAATAAAACACTGTCCTTGTCTGATCTAGTATGGAAAACTTATATGGAAACTATTACTTAGTGCCATAGTGGAACTATTTAATACCATGGGAACAAGAATAGAGGATGATTCATTCTATTTGATAGGTCATGCTTCATAAAGCTTATGATATTTTGATTTTGGTCTTTGGTGATGAGAGGGGGTTTTTCAGAATTGGTATGGAAAAGGAATTTCATGAAAGCATAGATAAAGCATCCGAAGTCCAAATTGTGAGTTTACGGCATCTTTAAGGGAACCGTAAATTGTCTGTTTTGGCCAGAGTTCAGGAGGAGGGAAGAACAAGATGGTAATGAAACTAAAAAGTATCCTGGGGCCCAATCATGGCTGAACTTATAGATATGCTAAAATAATTGGATTTATAGAGAAAGGAATTTAAGAAAGGGGATTGATATAATCAAATGTGTACTTAGTCAGACAATGGTTTCAGTGTTGAGGATGGATTAGAAAGTTCAGGAAAGATTAAAAGCAATCAAGAACTATTATATTGGGCTAAACATGATAGAGAAGTATTGGAGCTAAGTAGAAATTACAGGAAAATCAGGACTTTGGATCCTGACTATTTCTAAGGTAAATTGCTAAACTTAGATTAAAACTGACTCTAAGTACATAGAGAAGAAGCCACAGAATACTCTTCCTTTCAAGTAGATAAATATATGCCAATAATCTTAGAAAAATTAGAAGAGCAGAAATAATTTTTCATGAGAGGGGAATAAGAAATAATGAGTTTAATTTTGGACTTGTTGATTTTGAGATGCTAGCAGACATTATATAAGGGGAATTCAAATAAAAAATTATAGTCCAGGAAGAGAATGGAACCTGAGATACAAATTTTCAAGCCATCTATACAGGTGACAGTTGAAATTATTAGAAGTTATCAGAAATGCATCCTTCAGCTCCTGTAGATGGTTTGTGGTTACACAGGAGATTGTAACGAAAACACTTGGTCAAAATATTTTTAATTGCATAATGATCCCTCTAAATCATTAGAAGCTAATGGTGCAAATTTAAACTTTCTCAAAGACTAACATAATACACCAAAAACCCCAAGAGAACTCAGCAGTGAAGATGTAAGCTATGAAACGTATTCTACCACTCCTTCTAAATAAGTTCAGGGTTATTTTCCCTGCATATACACGTTGGAATTAAAATTGAGGGAAGTGCTAGGAATCAACTGCTGTTTTCTCTAATTTTTGTAAGACAGGTCAGTTAGAAGAGCGATGCCCTGTAAAGGCAATCATTAAATAGTCAAAGTAAAGGTGGGTGTATCTAAAACAAACCTCTGTAGGTCAAGCAAAATTTCATTACTGGATAATTTTCCAAACTTCTCAGAAAGAGATACTTACAAAGAAATGTTTTATTTTAAATACCAGCTCAAATATCACTGGCATTCCTAATAAAGTTAGATAAAATAATTTTTTCCTACATAACTAACACAAAAAAATTTCCAGGGTATTAATGAGGTGAAGACACACCAAGAATGTAGTTAATACATACTTAAAAGGCTAATTTAATTGTCTTGGAAAAATTGTTTATCATGTTTTCCATACTTGACATCACTACAGTTCTGTTTATTGTCTTATGTTTAAAATAAGACATGCTCAATAGAAAAATAAACTAACATAATTGAGAGCACATGAAGATATCAGAAAATGGTCTAAAGCAAATTTAAGAGTTTATCATATGAAAAAATAATTCTCAATTTAAGGCATGTCATTACAAGAATTAAGTCATAAGGAACTAAAGCACTCAGATATCTTAACTCTTTCACTAATTGATAAAGAAACATATCTAAGACGGTCAGTCTAGAACGCAGGGCCTAAAACTTGTTAAAGACACGTGGTACACAGTAAAGCAGGGGTATTTACAGTATGTTCTCATACGAAGGCCAGGGTTCTGTGATCATTTGGTAAATATTAACTAGATTGAAATATATGCTTCTAATGCTGACATGGACAGTTTCTCATCAGTGGAATGCTCTGAGAAACTTCACAAAGTAGAGTCCTCATAAGAAATTCCCATAGCATTGAGTAGATAAGAAAGCGAATGTTTATGGTATAGCATTCGGAAAAAGAGTAATATGTCTAGTCATGACATGTTAGCACTATTTTGAGAACTGGGATTAGTATAGAAAGCTGGGAATATGGGTAATTTGGAATATATGAACATTATCATTTCTAAAATGAACACGTGCAATGTATATGTTCTGAGAAAATTTAAAAACATCAAATAAAGTAAAATTTAAAGTGCTGCATTGTATAATTCAGTCCTAAACAATTAACAAAAGTGTTTTCAACTCCCATAAACACTTTCACCAACTCCATCTTTGGATTGGTCCTGCCCAAATTTTGTGCTGCCAGTCCCAATCTGTTCAAGATGGTCTCCATCTCGTCTGCCTGGACTAAATTCTTAACCATGTATGAAAGACACTGTGCTTCACCAAGTCTCATAAATACACAATATACATAAGGTACAGAAGCTTTCCAATTTCTCTGAGACTTTCAGTCTCTGATTTCCTTTATCCTTACTTTGTGTGGGGGTCTTTGGGTTCCGTCTGATGCTTCTGAAGCCTTGAACATGTGGTCATTTGCTAATGTGGCCAACATCAT
The DNA here is from genome assembly GCF_014176215.1 of Rousettus aegyptiacus. NCBI lineage: Eukaryota > Metazoa > Chordata > Mammalia > Chiroptera > Pteropodidae > Rousettus > Rousettus aegyptiacus. Next base: position 33,444,156 of record NW_023416286.1, read on the forward strand.
TACAACTTTTAAAAAATGACAAAATTCTAAGAACTGATGCATGTTTGTTTAAAACAATTAGAAAATGATTGAAAGTTTATCATGTTTTTGCTGCTATCCAAACATTTTCTAATGATTAGAAAACATAATAAAACAAATTTTCTAGATGGTCTTTGATTTTCATGCTCCCTCTGAAAAGCTAATTTCACAAATATTCTTGGTTTTATTAAGGGATAATTCACAACAGAGAATAGAAATGGTAAACTTTGAGTTGAGAAAATTAAAAGGGACTGTTTATCACAGAGAACAATGTGCACGCACACATTTTTTTCCAGTATATTTTTAACTTTCGTTTTATAGAAACGTTAACATTTTGAATATGTCTCTGATTCAAACAGCAATTGTAAAGTGAAAAATACATCTTAAAGAAAAAGATATTTTCCAAATATCTTATTTCTATTGATCTTTGCTATAAAATAAACTCACATCAGAATTAAATCTCTTGGTAAAATAAAATCAATATTCTATGACCAATGAGAATGCATTGAATAAAAAAAATACTGTTCAGAAGTTTCTGATATTGGTCTTCATATTGTGTTATCAGTGTTTCTTTTTTTTTCTCTTTCTCTTATTTCTGCTATAGTTTATTGGAAAAGTATGTCTGTGCTTACATATTCCTTAAGAAAAGTAAATCATATTAATCAAAGAAATGTAGCCAGTCTCACACCTATTTAAATATATCGATGACTACTGAGAGTATTTTAACTACAGAATATCAAACTGAATAAAGTGGCAATAGTTTCCTATAGAAAATTAACTGACAGCACTTTAGTCTGAGTTAATAAAAATGATTGAATTAATTATGATATCTAGTTTATGTGAAAGTTGATTTGGTCTCATTCTTGACAATGGCTATAGCAGCACTATCCAACAGAAATTTAATGCAAGCCACATATGAAAGTTAAATTCTAGTAACCACATTAAATTTTTTTTAAAAACTAGATAAAATTAATTTAATAATATACTATTTTGCCCAATATAGCCAAACTATGATCTTTTCAACCTATAATCAATGTAAAAATGTTAATAAGATATTTCACATACTTTTTTGTGTGCCTTCAAAAGTGATGGTTACTTTACACTTAGCAGCACATCGTGATTCTGACTAGCCACATTCTAAGTGTCCAAGTGCTCATTTCAAGTGTTTCTAGCGACTAGCATGTTGGACAATGTAGATCTAAAAATGGAGTCTTCGTGTACACTGGGGAATAGGAAGACCAGTGCATCCTGATGCATCTGAAAATAGAGCACTAACTCTTAACCAGTTCTTACCACTTTTATTAGGCTAACTGAGACCACACAACTAACAAATAGTTGAGACCCACCACCTAACACCATCAGGAATTTATTTGCCATTTCTGACATCTGACTCAAAAGAAAAGAATTTGGAGAAGACAGAGACAGAAAGAAAGAGAGGAGAAAGGAGAGAAGGAATGAGGAAGGAAGGGAGGGAAGGAAGGAGGTAAGGAAGAGAAAAATAGAAATCCTAAAACATATGATTATGGTATTTTTGCAGTGATTTTCAAAGTGTGGTCCACAGAACCCTCAGATCCCCAAGATTCTTTCAGGGAGTCTGCAAAGTCAAAGCTTTGTAAAATATTTATCATCAGAAGAAGAAAGGGAAGGAGGAGGAGGGGGAGAGGATTGAGCAGGGAGAGGAGAAGGAAAAGCTTTTTTGCTGTATTGATATTTGCACTGAACAATGCAAAAGAAATGGTGGGGAGAACTGCTGGTGCCTCAGTACACAATAAAGGCAATGGCACTAAAGTGTTAGTGATCTTTGCATTCTCCATTACCAAAAATATCAAAAGGAAAGAAGAAAAGCCAGTTTTACATAAGGATGTCCATTTTTATGATCAGTAAAAATGGTTATTTTTATTGATCTTAATTCTTATACATGTCTTCTGAATGTTCTATGTGACAAAGTTGAATTACATACAAAGCACTTTTGCTGCAAGGTGAAGTATGATATTTGTCTCTAAAAAGCCCTTGTGTGACTAGACTTGTGAGTTGAACTAATCAATGATTACATGAAATACCACTTGGAAAAAAGTGAGACCTACCACCTAAAAAGTATCCTGAATGACGGGCTATTCAGAATTGTTATATTTACTTGAAATTTGCCCTTGATAGAAAAATACAGATAGCATATGTTAAGAGAGAAAACTGAGCTCTCAATTAACAACTAGAATTTTTGAAAATTTTTAACCATCATCATGAGCTTAACACCTTCCTAATATTTGATGATTTTTCTGATGTCATGGATATTAATATTTTTAAATGTGATTTTTAAAATTGTATAAAAAGCACTGTGCCAACATTTGGAAGATATCTCTGAACTAATACTTTCCGAATAACCACTGACGAGATTTTAAAAAACACATATGGGTAAAAGATTCATCAAAGTGAGAGAGAAATGAGTTTTGATATAATAGAAAAGTTTATTGATATAATTTCAGACAGCACTGTGCAACTATAAAAATGTAACATTTGTAGAGTTTGATCTAATATCTAAGAATATTTATGATCATCTGAAAACTCTTTCATTTTTCATTACATATCTGTACGAGGCCATATTTTCTTTCTATACCTCATTTAAAACAACATATTGCAACAGAACGGATACAGAAGCACATCTGACTCCTATTAAGCCAGATATTTGCAAAAATGGAAAACAATACCATTATTCTCAGTATTTTTTTGTTTTAGAAAACATAAATTTTTAATAAAATATTTTATTTGTGTTAACATGCAATGGATTTAATATTTTTACTTTAAAATGATTTAACAAATTATCTTTTAAACTAATTTTTATTTTCTATTATAATAAATATTGATAGTTGTACTCCACATAAACATAGGCTCTGTGGGATTCTCAATAATTTTTAAAAGTGTAATGGGGATCTGAGACATAAAAGACTACTAGTGAGTAAAATGAACACATAGGTTTTAAAATCATAGAGATATAGTTTGATACCTTGGTGCAGGCCTCTTACCAGACAAGTAACTTCAGTCACTAGACTATTAACTTTGGTCAACTTATTGATCGGAAATATTGGACATAAAGAGTCTAGCACATTACCTAGTATAGAGAAGCCATTGACTTTGGCAATTATTATAATTATCACCATAGCCCTGTCCAGATTATCTCCCTACAACTATTGGGCTCTCTGACTACAAGTATATACAGTTACTTGGAAATAAACTATAATTCCCTATCAGCAGAGTCCGTCTCTTTAAGATAAAGAACCCATTGTCTATGATTGGGTTAACAGGTTACCAACTTGCTATTTATTGAGGTGTGTAGAAATACCAAAATTCACTTGTTATATAGATGTATGTATACCAGTGAACTGAACAGACTGCCATTGGGGACGGGGCAAAAGATGCTACAGCACATTTTAAGTCCTATGGGATTGATTAAGAGTGTATTTGTTTTCTGCCAGTCTGTATTGGCTCATAATTGTGCAAGTTGGTAGGCCGAACCCTCACATAATCCTCTTCTTTAGGTGTCAGGAGACATACTACTAAGTTTAGAGTCTAAGAAGCAGACAACTAGCCATGGGTGTGGTAAGAAGAACTGTCTGGTCTTGCCATCTGTTTTGAGTGCCTGAGCACTTACTCCTAGAAGTGGCATTATTTTGGCATAGGGGAAGGATGAAGAAGGGATATGGGGAAAAGGTAGTCTCTCTGTAGTGATGTTTGGGAAGGAAAGAAATGTTTTTCATGTGTAAGTGTGAGAGCTTGAGTGTGAATAGCTGAGGAACACTACTGCTGGTGTCCGGAATTGAGCCACTTTCTGTTATTTCTACCTTGAAATGCTGTCCAATTTGGAAAGATACTTACAGTGAACTGGTTAGGTGAGTACCATGCTTCTTTTATTAGAATTCGATTGAAGTAATTTCTCATATTTCCTTTATATAATTTTTCCATTTTGTAGATGGATTAGAAATTTCCATGTGGATAAAAATGTATCCATTCATATCCCCAAAGTCATAGCATTAAGTAGAAGTATATGATGGAGGCTTTTTAATCTTGTTCCAGTTAAGCTAAGAGTCCAAGAAATCACTTTCAACAATAAACTGAAATATAGATTTGGACTTCACCTTCTAAGTCCTTGGCCATGGTAAAACATTGTGAATAAAGAAACACATTCATAATGAAGAACAAAGGAAATGAGGTTTTTAAAAAAATTTCCCCCCATAATATCTTTCATAGTAAACTAAAACATTATGCATTTACAAGAAAGAGTGTCTAATGCATATATCGTAAAGGTAGCTTGGTAGTAGATAAAATGAGGCTAAGAATAAAGAAAATAAAGGGCAGGTCACAGAAAATAATTTCAGTTCATTGAATGATTTCCTCTTCAATTAGAAATGTTCCAGAAAAACCATGTGGATTGTAGTCTCTTTTAAAATTTATTGGAACGTAGTAGTAAGAAGAAAGATCTCGTTTTACTTTGGGAGTTGCTAATATACTTGTAAGTCCCCAGTAGAACTTAATAAAATTTCATAAATATCTGGTGATGAAACTATAAATCACTTTTAGGACTTCTTTTAGGGGTGCACAAACAGAACAAGATTTCAATTATCAATTCACAGCCCACACAGGAGATAAGAAGTTGGTGTTGATCATCCAGCTGTTTGCAATTCTAAAAAAAGAATCTCCTTAGATACCGCCCCTTCAGTAAAAAGGTAACTAAAAGTATTTAGTAACTCTTATCAATCACATTTTTCAAGCATGAAGAGGTGTGGAAACATTTTTTTCTTGATAAAATTTTCACATTTCTAAAGTAAAATATTATTCCAGAGTTATGCAAAATATTATTATATTTATCCAATATTAAGAAATGTTAATGTGGTAACTATTTAGAACTTTAAATTGTTATCTAAATAATACACATACTATTTTGCCAGAGGAATAAATCCCACTCGAATCTGGTATTTGGTATAAAACTTTAACCCATGTCATGCTTTTAGACCAAAAGCAATTTTATACACCCTCCTTTGGAGATCCTTTCTCTAAGAGTTGGCCCCTTCTTATCACTATAGGTGATTAGAATCCCCTCATACCAATTTCCTATCCTTATATATTTTCCCCAAATTATTGCAGATATCTGTTAGTGGAGAAACTCTTAAGGATTAATTACTTGCATTCTCTTATATACTCTCTGTGAACTGTGAATAGGCCATATTAGAAATTATGATTTGATGAACATATTTATAAGTGTGTAGGCTGTGGTGGCTTATTTACTTGGGACAGTGCTCATTTTACTAACTGGTGTCTTTATGCTTGTCTCAAGTGTTGAGTACTGCTGCATTGTCATTTTTTTAGTTAATGTTTTCCAGCTGCAGTTAGGTTCTTAATGTCACCAAGAAATTATTTCTGTTTCTAGCTATGTCTTTCTTTCGTATCCTACACTTCTAAATCTTTCCTCCCATTTCTAGCACACTCCTCCACCCATCGTGTCTCTTATTTTATAATAAAAAATAGACTCCAACTGGAATGAATCCCTTTAACTTTCCATTTCCAGACCTACAATCTTATTTATATCTCCTTTGGAGTATTACTTTCTTATTACCAATTTTAGAAACAAAGATGTTTCTCCTTCTATCCCCAAGGGGAATATTTATCTGCCCACACTCTCATCTTCTCCCATCTAGTCAAGGGCCCTATCCATTAGTCAAGCAATTGTTACTTAAACAAACATGTCCAGTGCATATTGTGTGTGAGACATTGAACTAGAGGTTATGATTACAGAGCTGAAAAATGTTTAGCTGGACAATTGAGTCAGCTAATAAGAAACTTGTAGCTTCTACATTGATGAGCATGTGTAAGTTAGAGCAGTAGCATGGGCTGCAGAAAGGCTCCCAGTAGGTCAGATCTGGAGAATTCTTACGATAGGGGCAATGGAAGCCTCTAGAATGTTAGAGTTTGCCCAAATGATATTTTGTGCAAGGTGAGATTAGGTCACTTACAAGGATAGAGAGCTGGCACTTCATCAAAGATAACAGAATAGGTTGTATGAATTTTGTTTTGTCTGATTGATAACAACTTAATATGTATGAGTATATGTGACAAACTTCATCTGAGACTTACTAGTGTTATAATCCTTTACCAAGTCTGTGGAGGCTGCTGACCCTAACTTATACCAAATTTTCAGTTGCTACCACTACCACATATGTAAACAACTGGTTTAGGTCAATTAACAACTGGTCACATGTTGTTGTTATTGTTGTTGTTTTTCTCAGAAAACATTTGTCCGTCCTTTAGTTGTCAAATCGAGGGCATTTGACTTGACAGATTCCAAGGGGCAGAGGGTAATGGGGGAGCTTTGTGAGGCTTCATGTTTACAGTGTCTATTAGGTATATTCATCTAAGAGTAGCTCATTAAAAGAAACCCACTTTTCCTCACCTATGAGTCTACTGGCATAGTTCTTTGGCCTGGATAGTCCCTAGGATTGTTATTTCAAGTGTCAGTTATAAGGTTCAGATGGCCCTCTTACATGTCTGTAAATATACATTGTTAGCAGTGTTACATATTTGTTAAGGTATCTGGGATATAGCTGATTTTCTAAGGCTGATATCACTGGGTACATTTTACAAGCAAGGCACTAACCACCCCTTTGTCTCAGACTATCTTTTCCAAGATGTGTGTAGAGTGAATAGACTTGAAAAATAGAGTGTCTTCATTTAGAATAAAGGGGTGATTTCTTTACTGTTCGGTGTGATAAATGTTTTCTCCCAGAACAAACGACAAGTTTGCTTTTGACTACTTAAAAAGATTCGGGTTGTGTGTTTTCAGCTGTGAGGAAAACTTACTGAGCGTATGGCATCTACATAGACCCACCTGCATCACCCCCATGTAAACTGGAGAGCTAACACAAATATGGTGTGCTCACACTACTTTGTGTTGCAAATAACAATGTCTCAAATCCAGGAGTCTCATGTCTTCTGCTAGCATCAATGAAACTGACAGAACAACTGGTTAACTGCAAGGAGTTTAAAATCTCACATCCTTCAAAGTGCTTGACAATGATTGATTAATTTATAAACACAATAGATTTGTAGCACACTCTAGGTGTTTCTGAGTTATAAAACAGAGGATTTGGATAAAAAGTAAACAATGTATTTTTCCTCATTGCTTTGTATAAAGTATGTAATAAAATTACTTTTCTACATCAACTTCTAGATGTACGATTTATTTTAAAAAATTAAAATGAGTACTTTCAAAACCTTGACAAAATATTATCTTCTTAAGTCACTTGGGGAATTTAGCTTCAACTGCTTCTCTCATTTTTATCAACAAAAATAATAAGAAAGAAATGCTCTTTGCTCATTTATTTATAGTTGCCAAAATTTGGAGGTGGATAAAGAAATACCTTTTCAGAACTTACTTTGTTAGTTAAATATAGAAACAAACTATTCTCATTCATTTTCCTTACTACGCTATCAGATTCCATGCATGAATACCATTTTCTTCAAAATTTACTGTAGAAAAGTTATTTCAGAATTAATGAAAGTGCAAACAAGTATTACACAAACTGACTTTAAGCATTTTATTGTATTCAATGGTTCAGTTCGATCATTTCAGCCATGAACTGATCTTTGTTAATATAAACACTTATTTTACATAGAAGTTTTAAAAAATCCTATGTCAGAAATAGGTTGTAGTAGAGTCGATGGCTCTGTAGACATAATCGCTCTGGGACTGTTTGCTGAATTGAGTCTGTAACAGCCTGGTCAGCTGATTGTATATGTATGTACTGTCCGTCTTTCTCTGGAACCAATTAACACTGTCAAAAAGCTGGAGATGTGCTGTAACTGCCTGCTCTGCAATCCATGCTAGAGTGTTCAATAACTGACCCAGTTGATTTGTCTTGGTTTGCTTTGTTTGGCCTTCTGAATTGTTCATTATTGAGTCCTCTGTCATCTCTAAAATATAAGGGCTTGGGGAATTTTTAAGGACAAGAAAACACAAACACATTTTTAACTTTTCAGCTAAGTTGAAAAACATCCTTGTAGTTCAGTGTAGGTTATATGATATGTTCCACAGTCAGTGAAGTCACACAGGGTTTGTTTTTTGTTTTCTTGTTTGTTTTTGTTTGTTTTAGGAGACCCTATTCTGAAAGTAACAGTTGAGGGAGAGAGAGAGAGAGAGAGAGAGAGAGAGAGAGAGAGAGAGAGAGAGAGAGAGAGAGAGAGAGAAACATTAGAAAGGTAGATAGAGACACACAGAGAGAGGAAATTATACTTTCTGGAAAGCAATGGTATCACCCTCTACAACGATGACAAGAGGTTTTTATCCCTTATCAGGCACTTGGCCATTATTATAGATGCTTTCTTTACTTGCTAGAGCAGATTAATTGTGTTCCTTGAAATATGAAGTTCCATGACCTCTCTAATACAGATATATTACTTGCACAATCACACTCTGTTTGTCAGTCATAGAGTAAGCTGCTACCCCTCAGGAAACTTGTCATTAAATTGTACTTTTCTTTTACATATTTGATAATCTCTGGGTTGTGGAGAACTGTTCAAATATTGAAAAAAATAATAAAATTTGCTTTAAATTCTCTAGAATCTTAAGAATACCCATTCTTCCACAGCCTGAGGAGTCTCAAGATTATAAGCCATAAATCTACAAGGAGATTGGTGCTCTTCAGGCAGATAATTTGAAGGAGGAGGTTTGCTAGCTGTAAAAACTTCAAATACTTTTCCTTTTCTTCAACTCATCAAGGTGATGAGCTAAATGAACTATTGACAAAGAAGACTTTCATCATTGCATCCTTTACACATCTGAGAAGCCTGACCCTGCACCACCTGCATTATTCCACTCTTCTCTCTTACCGTAGGAGGAAAAGGGGGTTTTTGTAGCTAAGCTACCAGAGTATTTCTTTGTTAGGAACTCCAAACCATGAATCTCAATCAATAAGATCGTGGTTGGTGCTAATGAGGTCAAATTTCCAAATTTGGACTCCACTTGAGCCCGATATTTGACAACAAATCACCTCACTATTTGTTGCCGAAACTTGGAAAAATGTGCAATGAATCATTTACTCACTTACTTGTTAATTTAACTATATTTGTGTTTCCCACTGTATGTTAGACATTATGTGAGGCCATAATGGTTAACAGTGATCAAGGTAATTATGTATCTCAACTACATGAACAAACAAAATAATAGGCAATTAATTGGGATAGAAGTAATTTCGTAGACAAACAGGATAGTAAGCTAGAAGATAATAAAGAGGGATACCTGGACATATCTAAGATGGAAAAACACAGAAATCTTTTTTGGAAGTCTACATTTCAGTCAAAACATAAAGGAAGAGGGGGACTCAGCTATGGTCAGAGCAGAATAACTATTGTAGGGTATAGTGTTCTAGACAGTTAAAAAATAATTTGCTGGGTTAGAGAAACTAAAGCGAGGTAAGGTGACTTCCATGGGGTTAGCATAAAAGGAAGTGTAATGAAATGAGGTTAGAGAGGGAAGCAGGAATCAAATTATCTTGGGCCTAGTGGGCCATGGAAAGAGTTTGGACTTAATAAGATGTTGATGGCTTTTAAGCAAAGGACTGGTAAAATCCATTTTGCCCTTTAAGATCACTCTAGCTGCTGAAAGGGTAAGGACTAAGAGTAGAAATCAGAAATCAGATAGGAGATTGCAGTGGACATATTTTTACTGATCCCCACAGTAAAAATCTTCACCTTCATACATTCTTTGGCCTGGGGAGGCTGACTACACAGACCGCAGCACCCAGCAGCACTCCTTTCCTTGTGGCCTCTGGTTCTACTTGGCCAATGAGGATCACTGGCAGAAAATGAGAGAGAAAGGGAAGAGTACAAGCAAGGCATTTATGGCCCTGGCTCATTTTATGCTAGGTTGTCAGACCTGGCTGTGTCCCTCTATGGAGGCCAAAGTATTGCTCTATATCCCTCATCACAAAGCTCTCCATTGAGGTTCTGATAACCCTTTCTTGACATTTTCCCCTTGTTTAATTCTTGGGGTACTGTACTACACCTTGTTGTCTTTGTATAAACTCTTCACTAGATTTGAAAATAATATTTTTTATAAAGCCTTCTTCAATTACTAAGCTCGACTATCCATCTGTCTCCATGCAGGAACCTGTATCCAGAGGCGAGAAATAATGATGGTTTGATCTAAGAAAGTGGTTGTAAAGATAGATAGAATTAGATTGACTTGAGATGTATTTTAGAGTGAGAATCACAAGATTTGTTGAAAAACCTGATGTGGGATTTAAGAAAAAGGAGGACAAATCCAGGATGATTCCATTTGACTAGATGATTCCAGATAAAACAAGTGGTTCAATGGTAATAACACTTATAAGGGAAAAGTGAAAATGAAACAAGTTTGGAGGACAGAAAAGGGGCAATAAAATGTCTCTTTAAGGCTCTTGCGAGATATCCAATTGGAAATATCAAGTAGTAGTTAAATAAATAATTATGAATCTCAGGGGAGGTCAGGACTACAAGAATAACTTTGTTCTTCTTCACCTTATCTATGGCATTTAAATCCTCTTGACTGATGCAACCATTGAAAAGCACCCATAATTAGAGAGAAGTCTTGGGTCTGATCTCTGGGTCATGGAGAAAAGGTGACACCAACAATTGAGAATGAGAAAACATAGCCAGTGAAGTAGAAGGAAACTTGAAGAAAAAAATCACAAAAGCCCAAAAGAGGAATGCTCAAAGAGGAATGTTAGAAGAACCTTAGAACTGGGCAACAGTTGTACGGGGTTCGAATCTGATAAGAATGGATAGGTATTCACTGAATTTTGCTGGTAATTTTGACATTAGTTCTGTTGCATATTTTGACCAAACCAGGTTGAAGTAATTTGAAGAATGACTGGGAGAGGAGCAAGCAACATCATTTGAAAGTAATGCTTTTGATAAATTTAGGAAATAAATTTCTTATCTCTCAAGGAAAGAAATTGAGAGACAGTTGGTATGTGAGTAGAAAGAAAAATTCTTTTTGTTTTTTAAGATGAGATAGGTTTGAATGAGATGAGAGAATAGTTTTGGAGTAACTAATGTCCATAAAGCAGCACAGAGATAAGTAGCAAAGTCTTTGAAAACGTGAGAGAGCAGGAGCAAGGGAACAGGGAATGGTCTTTTTTTTTTTTTTAATTTAAATAACTTAAAAAAAAAAATCTATTTGACTTTATCCAAAGAATGTCGGGTGACTTTCAGCTACTACATGCTTTAAAGGAATCATTATCATATAAGTTAGAAAATTAATGAACAAACAATAAAGAGTATATGGGAGCAATGATTAAAAGATATTTCCCTTTCTGCAAATGTAGCATGACCTTAGAATTGAGATATTACAGCAAGAGAGCTTTATTTGTTGTTCCATGCCCTTCTCTAAGTAATAAAACAAATAACAATTTTTCCTCAATGTTTCAAGACATAGACATTCACAAAGCATTTACACATTTTTGATAATTGTGTTATGTTCCTCATTCAAAATTTTACTACTATATTTTTCTATCTGCATTGTTTACTTTTGTATTTATCTCTTGTAGCATACTTAAATTTTATTTTAAAAAGCTTTCCAAAAACACTGCAAAAGGAAAGAGGAATATAATGCAAGTATTGTTTTTAACTTCTATCTAAATTTGAAAAAAAATCAGAGAGAGCTTTATTTGATATGAATATTTTATTGAGCGAGAAACAAACAGTTCTTGAACAGGAGACTGCAAACCCAAAAGTGGTATGAAACTCAGAGGCATGATGTTACAGAGAGGCTAATAAACTGAGAATCAGGGAGTTGTTTAACCTTCACAATGATTGGTGGTTATTACAATGAGAATTTCCAGACAGCAGGGGATTGGTTTAAAGTAATTATCTTACACCATTTTAGAAAGACTTAAATTTTGTTTATGATTATCAGAGTCATTTACAAGAAATAAATTAAGTTTCACTTACATCCATGAAATAAAAACTAGATTAAGTTCTACTTATGTGGCTTAACTGGTTGTATCTGCTTCGGGAATTTTCAAATCTGGCCTCCATTTTATTTTATTTTAACAAAGGCAATTAGACAAAAAATACCCATAGACTGAAGTCTTGTTTGAATATTTATAAATTGAACTTATTAACATAACTCACATCACTCACTCACTTTCTAATGGACATTTTACTAAAACAATGAAGGTCAAATGTTGTTTTCCAAATGTTTGTTTTCTACAGTGTCAACTATTTTGGATCTTACCTTTGGAAATACATAAAATATCCATAAGCTGGCTGTTTGAAACTTTATAATCCCAATGAAAGTATATTAAGGAATGAAATTGTATTTAAGATGAATGGTGCTATACAGAAGTAGCTAGTTCATCCTCTCTGACAAAATAATATATCATAAAATTATCTGAAATCTCTGGTCAATATTTTCTGAAGTCATTTTGCAGCAGCATAGTATAGGAGAGAGAACACATCCTGAAGGCAGGTGGACCTGGGTCTAAATCCCAGATGATACACCTATCAGTCATATAATAATAGACCAATAAAAATACTGTAATCAAAATAGTGTTAGAGTACTATACAAATCATGTAAAAATAAAAAAATAGCACAGCACAGTTTTTTGGACATATAATAATTGCTCTATTTTCATTTTCCTTACTCTATTTCCATATTTCTAGTTTTTTTAAAAAAAATTCTGGTGAAACAAACCCAACATAAAATTTATCATCTTAATCATGTCCTCCTACATACCTACTTAATCAGCATCAATTTTCTGTTTCTGTTACTTTGATTTTAGATACTTCAGGTAAGTGGAATCACACAAATTTATGTTTTTGTGACTGATTTATTTGACTTAGCATAATGTTTTGATATTCATCCATCTTGTAACATGTTAAAGGATTTCATTCTTTCTTAAGGCTGAATAATATTCCATTGCATGTATATACCACATTTTGTTTATTCATTCATCTGTCAATGGCTATTTGTGTTGCTTCGGCCTCTTGGCTACTATGAATAGTGCAGATATGAACACAGGTGTGCAAATACCTCTTTGAGATCCTTTTGTCAATTCTTTTGGATACATACACAGAAGTGAGATTGCTGGATCATGTGATAGCTCTATTTTCAGTTTTTTGAGAAATGCTACATACTGTTTTCCATTGCAATTAGACCATTTAAAAAAAAATTTTCTGCAACGTTCATAGTTTTCACTGTTTAAGCCTTTTGTCTCCTTGGTTAACTTTACTCTTAAGTATTTTATTCTTGTTGATGCTATTGTCAATGGAATTGTTTTCTTAATTTCCTTACTTGATGGTTGTTAGTGTACAGAAATACAACTGATTTTTTATCCTTAAACTTGCTGAATTAGTTATAACGATATGTGTGTGTGTGTGTGTGTGTGTGTGTGAGAGAGAGAGAGACAGAGAGAGAGAGAGAGAGAGAGAGAGAGAGAGAGAGAGAGAGAGAGAGAGAAAGAGAGAGAGAGAGAGAGAGAGAGATCTTTAGGGTTTTCTACACATAAGATCATGTCATCTGAGAACAGAGATGATTTTATTCTTTCTTTCCAATTTGGATGACTTTTATTTCTTTTTCTTGCCTAATTGATCTGGCTAGGACTTCCAATATGATATTGAATAGAAGTGGCAAGAGTGGATATTTTTCATGATTTTTTGAGGAAAGGCTTTCAGTCTTTCACCACTGAGTATAATGTTTAAGGGCTTTTCATAAATGGTCTTTATTATATGGAAGTAGTTTCCTTCTCTTCCTAGCTTCTGTTTTTATCATGAAGGGGTATCGAATCCTGTCAAATGCTTTTTCTCTGTCAGTTGAGACAATTGTGTAATTTTTGCCCTTCATTCTGTTAACGTGGTGTATCACTTTGATTTTCATATGTTGAACCATCCTTGCATTTCAAGGATAAATTCCATTTTGTCATAGTGTATAATTCTTTTAATGTGCTTTTAAATTCTGTTTGCTAGTATTTTGTTGAGCATTTTGTATTAATATTCATCAAGGATATTGACCTTTACTTTTGTTTTCATATAGTAGATCTGTCTGGCTTTAGTATCAGGGTAATACTGGGCTCAAGAATGAGCTGGAAGTATTCCTTCCTTTTCAATTTTTTGAAAGTTTTGGGAGGACTGGTGTTAATTCTTCTTTAAATGTTTGGTAGAAATTTCCAGTGAAGCTACCTTATCCAGGACTTCTCTTGCTGGGAAGGTTTTGGTTACTGATTCAATCTACTTAGTTGTCATTAGTCTGTTCATATTTTCTATTTCATGATTCAGTATTAGTAGACTGTGTGTTTCTAGGAATTTTTCCATTTCTTCTAGTTTATCCAATTTGTTGGAGTACAATAGTTCATGGGGATCTCTTATAATCCCTTTGATTTCTGTAGCATCAGTTGTAATGTCCTATCTTTCATTTCTGGTTTTAGTTATTAGAGTCTTTCCCTTTTTTTTTTTTTTAGTCTAGCTAAGAGTTTGTTAATTTTGTTTACCTTTTTAAAAACCAACTCTTGGTTTTGTTGATTTTTTTTCTATTGTTTTTCTATTTTCTATTTCGATGATCTCTGCTCTGGTCTTCATTATTTCCTTCCTTCTGCTACTTTGGATTTAATTTGTTCTTTCTTTTAGCATCTTGAGATGTGAAGTTGTTAATTTGAGACCTTTTTAAACATATGTATTTACTGCTATAAAATTCCCTTTTACCACAGCTTTCACTGAACCTTATAGTTTTGGAATTTTCTGTTTTCATTTACATGTCATTTACATTACATGACTTTTTGTAGTGCTATGCTTCGATACCCTTCTCGTTTCCTTCTTGTTTATTTTAAATGGGTTTAAAATATATATTTTTAGAAACCACTGTTACTTGGTTTATTGAAGGCTAGTTAATTCACATGTAATGGAAGCTTATACTTATGAAAGGGTATTAAAGCAAACAAGAAAGCCTCTGCATTATTTAGATCACTATATTTGTATTTAAATATATTTGTCACTATATGTAATCTATATGGCCACCAAAATGGAAATGTAGACAAAGAAGTTTTAACTTTTACAGATACTAAAATACCTGAAGTTTATACTGGGTTTATGCAGAATTTATGGCTACCGCATCCTTAAGATCACCGGTGCTCCGCCAATGTCATCATTGGAGTATGAATCAATCAAGGCAGAAGAATATTAAATGGTAACTTGATTAGAAATTGAGAGCCAATCAATTTTAATATTGTTTAGAATAACAGCTGAAAGTAAAATTTTTCTGGATTTTAAGTGTGGTTTCAGGCTAATGAATTTTTTTTATATGCATCATGATTCGAAATAATTAATAAAATTATCTCCTCAATGATAATATGCCAACAGTATGAACACATGGGGGGTGGAATCTATTGTCTTACATTATTTTATTATAAAGAAGATATTTGCTTATGATTGTAAATACTGCTGAATTTACAAATTCCTTAGCAACAGCCTTATAAGTCAATTGTTTTTATAAAGCTTTGAAAACAAAATCTAAATCAATAGTGCGTTTACATTAATTAGATATATATTTCCTCCCCCTTTGACTATCACTTTGCTCTGCCTAACATTTAGCTACAGAAAATGTCACGTTTAATTTTTAGTCATATTTTGGCAAAACAGACACTCACATGATTACCAGATTAGGCCAGATGGAAAAAGCTGATCTGATGACACTGCAGCTTCAGTATCTTCATTTCCAAGTGTTTTGCTGTTCATCTCTATGTTCCAACCTACTCATTCTAAGCACACAAAGTCAGAACAGAATGTGTTTCCCTCTGCATAACATAAAGGACCTTCAAAATTAGTAAAAATGCAATCTCCACATGTCAATGGAGTTTCGTTACTGAATGTTCTCAAATAAATACCAGGAATTAATTTTGTGAAACTGAAAACAAAGCATAAAATTAATCCACACTTTTCATATGACCTAATAGAGATAAAAAAAATAAAAATGTATTTTAGTATTTTTTAAAATCTTTTCATTGATTACTGTTATTCGATAGATACAACTCAAGGATCTATGAAGCTTGAACACTCAATTTTGTTTCTAAGATGAAAATAAACTGCATTTGACTTATAATGAACTTCAGTAACAATAAACATTGAAGTAAAAGAAAAATATTTCAAGTGAGTACTAACATTAAATCACATGAACATATCTGTAGAATTTTGCCAAAATTCTTTAGAAAATGGGTTGAATAATACTTATTGCTGTTTTTAGTAAAACATGCTCTAAGAAACAATTTTCCAATGACAAAAATTTCCTTTCCTCTGAAATCTTGGAAAGTTTTTAAAAAGTGGTTACTCATAGTCACACTTTAAAGGCACATCTTCAAAAATCAATTTTTGCTAGATAATTCTCCATAGACTGTGTTGACTTCAAGAGTTTCTGAGCACTTGCTTTGAAGGTGTTTGTCACTGCAGTAGAAATTAATTTAAAAGTTATTACAAATTTGGAATCATATATTAATTTTATAAAATGTCTTCTTAATTTTTCCAGTTAAGATGCATGTCTTCATTTTTTTCTTTTTTCTCTTTTTCTGTTTTCATTATTGGTAACAATACCAAACTGGTAATTGTCAGAAAATTTTCCCCTCTTGTCATTAAAGCTTTAGGATTTTATATAAAACTAGTACCGCTTCAGATTCTTTTGTAGTAGGTAAGCAAAGTATTTAAGGTTAGACAAATCTTTCTTTAGAGACAAACTCCCTCGATCTTAGGATCTTTGTCTTATATAACTATAATAGGGCGCAAATAGCTCTGATTCTAATTCCTTGAAAAATAGACTGCATTCAGCATCAGTCAAAATAATGTTTTCTGCCATTCCTTCAATAGAATGCACAGTCTTTGATGGGTAACATAGTATACCTGGCTCATAGGTAATATTTTAATAACTTATTTATAAGTTATGGTGTTTACTTCTAAAAGGTTTCTTTGTTCTTGTCTTTTCCATTTTCTAATGTTCTTTTAAGATCAATTAAAATAATATACATAGAAGTATACTAGGGAATGAAGAGAATGAGCCAATATGTAAGAATGAAAGCCAGGTTCAATTTGGCTTTAACATGACAGATTGTCACAATGTTCTCAGTGGTGGAACATTAAAGTAGGGCAGCACTAAATATCTCAGTCTTGATACATGAGAAATTTAGGGTGGGTATAATTTTTCTAAGTGAGAGATTCTAAGTTCTATTTATAAAGCAGTAAATGAGATAAAAAAAAAAAAGGGAGACATTTAAAATATTTTAAATTATTTAAGCATATGCATGACCTATATGTGTCTGAATATAAAATTTGTGTATCTTGTGTTTCTTATTGAAACTCTCATCACTACAGCCTGAAAATATAAGTCTACAAATTGTTCCACACCAAGCATGATAATTTATTCCCCCTTATTTTTTTTTTTTTATGATGCTAACCTCCACCTACAACATCTTATACTTTACTTCACTTGTTCAAATGCAAATATTTCTTTCTAATCATCACCGAATAGTCCTGCATTAACTTTTTTCTCCTTTGTTACTCTATTAACTTATCTCTTCTGTACCATTGTTAGACTCGTGAGGTAGGATATCATGCACACATCTTGGTTAGCTAAATATATTTTCATTTCCTTGTTTTAGGGTCTGTGTTTTATGCTTCTGATTGTCCTATTGTGCTAGCAGTTATTATGCCAAGCACAAACTTGGCCCTTACTAAATAAGTACATTTAGGAATGTTATGATTTCTGTTCCTTAAATTGATGTAGATGATTTTCTCTTTGGAAATTGTTGAGGAAAATATCTTAATAACCACTTTTCGTTGTGAAACATTAGCTCTCCCTGTTTTTCTCCTTCCCAAGACACTTTAGATAAAATAGAATATTAAAATGCTCTGCATGAATAATTACAGATTATACACAATCAGCTTAATAAAGAAGGGTTTGTAAGCTCAAGGACACGAAGTAGAGAATCAGATGGAGAAGTATCTACAAAAACAAGCTTGGCCTGGAGACAGTAGGCAAGTGTTCTTTTCTGTATGCTGGAAAGGGCTAGATGGTTATTTCTTATTCTGGTTCCTGAAACTACCACATTTCTCATTAAATCCATAATGCATAAACATGATCCTACAGCCATATTTCCTTCATGGAATTTGGTGCACTGGACAATCAGCAAGACCTATGAATCCATGAGTCTACAGATACAACACTAAAATGAGAGAAAATTAATCATATAAGCTTTGCTTTCTCGAGAAAACTAAAATCCTATGTTTTTCAGAAAAGACAGATAGCATGGGCAGAAAACTAAGATGCACAGAAACATTCAGTCAGCGAGTTCATTTCCCCTAAATTTTAGCTTATATTTTGATGTTATAGACACATATGTTTAATAAAAACATGGTTGATAATTTTATCCATTCAACAACTCTTTAAAAAGTGCATATTTTATGCCTGCCTTATGAAGTTTGTTTTAAAATGATTTATTTATGTCTTGTCTATTTCCGTAAAACTGTTTAAATTGACTTTCTCAAGATGGCGCTTTCCATCTATTAAAATTCATCTTGATTTTATGGAATCCACACAATCAAGTAAGTACATAGGTGGTTCCATATCTTTCAAAGGGCGTTGTTCTCTGGGAACATGATAAATGCTGGATGTTCTGATTAGCAAATTAAAAAAATAATCTTATTCAAAAATCGACTAATATTTGTTGAGGGCCTGCCTATTTTTTACTGGGTATTCTATTCTACACTAAAAATAAATGACAAAAGAATAAAAGATGTTGTCCTGCTCCTACTGTAACTTCTTGCCAGGAGATACACAAACAAGCAGAGAACAAATTCCTGCCCTTGGGGACATCTTACATTCTCAGGCAATATGACAGCTGTGGAAAACAACTAAAGAGCAAATTGAGACAGGATGGAGCAATGCTTCTCAGATTTTAATATGCTTAGAATCACCATGGCATCTTGTAAAAATGCAGATTCAGATTGAGTAGAACTTGAGTTTCTACATTTCTAACAAGTCTCCAGGTGATATTGGGTGCTGCTGGCCCTTGTCCTATACTTAGAGTAGCAAGGAGACTGCAAGCTTGAACGAGTTGCTTCATTTCTCTGGATTTTGTCTATTATATGTGGAAGAATTTAATAAGTAAAATAAACAATTCTCTAATGCTCCTTGCAGCTCTAACACTTTAAACCACCATGAGTTTATGTTTGTGTATTTTGTTCTCTTTTCTCTTCCAAAACTAATTTTCTCATTTGAAATTTATTTAAATCATTCCTGGCTGGATTCTTTCATAGCAGAAGAGGTGGATGAGATAGCTTTTTAAAAAGATAATTTAAAATTAATGCCACCTCTGCTTATCCAATTTATCTCATCATTTAAATAATTATTAGATGATTTCATAAGCTTCTTCAAGTAAATTATGTATTTTACACAAATTGTCTTCTGAATTTTTAACTTTTATACTCTCATTTTCTCTAATCCAGCAAATTTTCTATAATAAGAATGAAAACTTTGAATGTTTTTATGTGCCATGTAGATCTATAATATCTTATCCCTTTTTAAAACAGGAACTAGCATTCCACAAGGTACCTAAAAAACAATATAGTGAAGTTTTGAACTCAGAGACAAATGTTTTTAACTCAATATTTTACTAGAAATAGTTGTTCATGTCATGTCATCTTGTGTTGAGAATTTTGGGCCATGGAAAAATGCGTCATGTAAGAAGCTGACGGAGATTTTCCTTCAATGATCTCTCCTTTAGTGTTGCCTCTTGGGCCCTTCCTGACTTCCACCAGTAAGCAACTGTGGACTATAATGTATTGAGAACATATTGAGTAAAGAAAAGCATTGACACCCATGTTTTACACACTAATTAAGAGTTGCAAATGTCTGAACAAAATTGAGTTATAATTGTGAAATTGCCTTTTACATCTGTTTATATAAATAAAACAGCTAGAGTTGGAAATGGTTAGATTGCCTAATAAAAAGATAAAGGATTTTTTAAAGAAGAGGTAATCTTTCTAAAATATTAAAAGTTATGTCATTTAAGACTTAATATTATTGTGTTTTTCTGTAATAAGCTATATAGAGATAGAAAGAGCACTTATTATCTCCAAGAACCATACTTCTATTTATATCAGAAAATTAGTGTTCTTATAACTTTCTGCCAGAAAAAGGAATGTGCTTATCTTTCCTAAAATATCTGTAGAAAATAGAACTATTAAAATAAAAAAAAAACTATTCACATAAAAAAAAACCTAAATAAATGGTATTAGTTGCTATATAACTGGGAGAGACCAAGTGGTTATAAGTAAAAACATCTAACTTGTGGAATTAACCTTTCTCCTGGGTTAATATCTGATCTTAATATTCTAAGATCAGATATCTAAATATCAGTAGTCATGGCAGATTTGCCTTTATAGAGCAGACATCTGTTTTCAAAGCTTATAAGAACTCAAGAATATAATTGTCCAAAAGAATGAAATACATGATCAGGTATAACTAGTACACTTTCTCTCCGAAGGAAGCCATTTGGAAAAAAAAAAAAAATCTCATTATGGTCAGAAAGTTACTCAGTGAGTAGAGAATCAGAGCAAGGGGAATTAAGGAATTGTTAAATATTTATTGTTTTTTGTTACCATAGTTTGATGGCACTATCATCATAATACTAGGAAGGGACCAACAAAGTTAATAGAAACAACTCTGAATGTGGAATGGGTATACAGTTGACCGGTGAAAAAAACTGATTTAAACTGTGAGGGTCCACTTATATGCAGATTTTTTCCAATACATACGTGTACTATTTTCTCTCTGTAGTTGGAAGTCCAGAGATGTGGAGGGCCAACTGTATGCATTGACCTACACCATTTTATATAGGAGACTTGAGCATCTGTGGATTTTGGTATCCATAGGGGTCCTGAAAACAATCTCCCACTGATCCTGAGGAACAAGTAAATTTTTGGAAAGTCAAAAGTTGTATGCAAATTTTCGACTCCTGAGGGAGGGGGTCTGGGTTGCTAACCCCTTCACTATTCAAAGGTCAACTTTAATAAATAGTCACAAAAATAGTGGAAAAGAACGTATAACCAGAAGACAGTATTAACAACAAACAGTAAGACGTCATTATCTTCCCTAAGCCAGAGAGAGACAAAAGGAGGAAAGTTTATAGAGCCTACTGGGTCAGCTGGCCAAAACTGGAATCACAGTGAGTCTCTCCCTAGGGCAGTCTAGTACCATGGGAGAGCAACCACCGCCTGAGATAATACCTTGGGCAGAAGGGGAAGGGGAGAAATACTCTGACTTCTGTCTTCCTCTCATCTTCCAGTCTCCTGATAATTGGCTGAACCTATCCACAAGTCAGTTTTTGATGGATTCTCATTCCATTTTGTCTTTCCTTTTCTTTGGAAGGTATTCACTTTTTTCTACTCTTTTGGTGGTTTCCCTAGAAATTTTAATTCAGATTTATCAAAATCTAAAATTAATATCTTTACCCTTTTCCAAACAACATAAATATATTCACCACTTCTGTCTTTAAGGATATTATTTTTATATAATTTAAGATCTTTTTAACCTTACACAACATTGCCATTTTTGTTGTATATAGTCGTCATAATAAACAAAACTCATACTTAGCTATGTTCCAGATACTTTTCCAAATACTTTACTATACTCTTACATTTCATCCTTATAATAACCTATAAGGGAAATGGTATTATTATCACCAGTTTACAAAAGAGCAAAGAAGGGCACAGTGAGGTTAATTAATTTGCCCAGATCACACCAGTTAAATGATATAGTCAGGCTTTCAATGAAGACTGTTGGCTTTAGAGCTCAAACTCATAATCACTCTTTAGGGTGTCTGCCTATGAATGTTTCCTTGTATCTCTCTACATATTACATTTTTTTTTTTAGCTTTGAAACACTTAACATCTCTGCTTGTCTACCTGGAAACATCATTTTTGTGTCCAGACTTTTTTAATGTGGATCTATTAGTGGCAACCTCAGTATTTGGTTATCTAAAATAGTCTTTATTTTTCCTTCATTCTTGAAAAAGACTTTTTTCCTTGGCTACAGAATTCCAGGTTGAGAGATATTTTCACTTAGCGTATTAAAGACATTATTCTACTATGTCTAAGCTTTTGTTTTTTCTTTCTCTGAAGATACCAGATGTCAATCTAATTATTGCTTCTTTTGTCAATAATCAGAATTTCTCTTCTGCTGCTTCAAATATTTGGCCTTTGCCTTTGGTGTTTTTTATTTTTAATTTCACTATCATGTGTTTAAGTGTAGTATTCTTTTATTTGTTTATTTTAATACAATTTTTTCATTGTATTTGTTTTTATTTAAAAATCATTGTGTTTCTTGAATCTGGATTTAGTGTCTTTCCAATTCTGCCAAGTTCTTAGCCATTATATCTTTAGATAACAATACATTTGCCCATTCTCCCTGCTGCATCTGGAATCCCTTAAGTCATTTAACTTGTCTATGTCTTTAATCTTACCACCATACTTTCTACTCTTATTACTTGAGACTGAATTCTGCATATTTTCTTCAGTTTTTAATTTGATTTTAAAAATTCTAAACTTCAAGTGTTAGGTTTTTACTTCTAGGAATTCTTTTGATTCTTTCTCTAATCTTCCTGTTCTTTACGATTATCTTAAAGTTCTCCCTACCTTTAAGAAATGTCTATGATTGCCATGAATGATGTCTTTGCAGGCCAGATTTGGCCACTGGTAATTTCTTCTGGTGTTGTTTATGGTGTCTTGTTTCATTATATGCTTTTGTGATTTCTTTTTATTATGAGGTAATGTTTGTCTTGAAACTTTATATGTGGAAACACTTTGAAGCCTGGGATGTTTTTTCTCCAGAACAGATTGGCATTTGCTTCTGTAGGTACAGTCCAGGCTCACTAAGGCAAATTTATAGTTTTGTTTTGTGTGTGTTTCACTCAGGTACTATGATTCACTCAGGTAGTGTGAATTCATGCTGTCATTGTGTGAGAAGACAAGTTTATCAGTACATGTTCTCAAGGGGAAATATTTTTTCCCTTCTGCTCAAGAGAAAAATGACAATGCAGGAATTTTTCTTGAAGTCCTTTGTTGTAGACTAGTGTTATTTCTATTTCTCTCTCGGCGTGGCCCTTTCAGAGTGTGACAATTATTGAGGTAGGGGAGTCTTATGACTTCTATCATAAAACTCTGAAATATATGTGAAAACTGTTGTCCAAGTTCATTTGGTTAAAAAAAAAATAATATCGAAGACTCTCAGTGTTCCCACTTTCACTCAGGTCCTGGCCCGAGGATCCCTTACATTTTCGTCAACATACAGATACATAAAGAAAATATTTTTCATATTTTACACAAAAAGTTTTTGTTGCTTTAACCAGAAGCATTAGCCTACCAATACGATCCACCATGTTTATGAAAATGGTAGATAATGGTATTTCCTTTAGATGCTAATATCAGTTGCAGTCTAGCCATAGGAACTGGGAGCTCATCCATGCTTCAATGACAGCTGTTTGTATTTATTTTATAATGCACCCACTACGAATTGACTTTTAGAATCTCTCAAATAACTTCTATTTTTTTCTTATTTCCAGGTTATTGCAAAAACTCTTTTTCCTTTGGACAAAATCTAAATCTCAAAATATATATTGGTATGCCTTTGCAAATTAAAAAAAAAATAAATGAATGCCATTAGGGTTAAAATATTCCATCTCTTTATTTATATTCTTTAGTAGGCTCCTGACATTCATAAGCAGTATACAGTTTTCAAATCTAACAATTGATGGATAGCACCAATATGGAGTTTTTATAGTTATTGATTTCTTCTCAATTCACAGTTCTGCTAAGAATTAGATATTTCCTGTGCATATCTTTGCATAGCACAATGGGTTTATCAACTTTCACTATGTATTCACTCTCAGTGAGTAGCAATTATTTACATATATAATATTTAATAATAATTCATTTTCTTGCAATTCCTACTGGTAAAATCTAACTTTTATATTGAATAGACTATCATAAAATTTATTTAAATGTACATCTGACCTGGTAAAGGGGAGCTAAAAAATTATTAGAAAAGATAATCCCCCAAAATAACTATGCTCTAAAGCCAATAATTGCCCTGAGGACATCTGCCTACCCCTTGCAGCTTGGAGGTTTTGAGTCTAATAGCACAAACACGCAAAAGACTGGAGATGAAAACCTAGAGCCAGAACAATTTTGGAAGTCTAAACCAAATAAGGCAGGGATTCTAAAAGGCATCATTCAGTAAAATGATGGACTAAGAAAAAACTGTACCCACCAAGTGCCATTGTGAAATAATGTCGAAGTACTGTGTACTAATGATCTCAAAAACCCTCACCTTCATTTGCTTTCAAAGGGGACTGAAACTGAGGTTGCCTTGGGTTTGGAATCTTGTCGTATCATTTACATGTAAATGTAAATTTTGAACAAATTACTTAACTCTCTATGCTTCAGTTTTCTCATCTGTAAAATGTGTACAATAATAACAATGCTCACATTATAAGGTTGTAAGATAAAGGCAATTACCATATATGCACATAAATTTGCACCTGGTGCATGGTATATAAGTAAATGATAGACAGCTATCACTATTATGCTCACCTGAGGCACTATCTTATTCTGGCTAAGAGCACAGACTACATGTTCTCACAGACACAGTAACCTCATCTAGATGTGGGCATGGGGCCTAAGCTGGTGAGTCTAAGTCTTTCTTTGGGTCCATTGGGCAACTGTGGTAGGGGCCCCATGGATATAAGATTAATAGCTGGTGGAAACCATGTTTCCTGTCATTTACTGGAAGCTGCACTGCAGGAAAGAATGAAGCCAATACAGATGACAAAAATTTTTTTTCTTTGCTCCCTTAGTTCCTGAGGTCCAGCTACAAGTTTGTCCTCTTTTCAATTAGATGAATGATCTAATTGAACCATTTATCAAACAATTTCTCCTTTTTACCTAAATGATTTCAGATTGCTTGACTGTCACACTATTTAATGTCATATATGACTGTCATATATAGCCTCTTTATATCATTTTGATATCTTTTGTGGTACAGAAGTGATAACAAAATATCTTTCAACTTTTATTTACCCAGCGTAACATTCTTGTAAATACAGAGTCAATAGTAGATATTAGCAAACAACATGCATGCTAAGATAACACTTCCTGATTACATCACAGGTGTCAGGGTTATCTAAATCTTAAAATATTTTAACCATTAATAAAGTTCAGAGATAAACTCTGGAACAAAATTACTAGTGCCTTGCATAGTTAGAATTTTCTTCTACAAGAGGCTTAGTCTATTTTAATATAGAGTTAAGGTAGTGGTTATCATGTGACTTTGCATTAGAGAAAGGCAAGAGGCAATCAACAGCTGAGTATATTATATTATCATATTATATATGTTCATATATAATTATTATATATAATAAAATAATGATATTAGTTATATATCATAAAATATATAACATATATATTTATAAACTATATAATTAAATATATAATTATAAAATATATAATTAAAATAAAGAAGTAACTACAGACTTGTACTATGCCAATTTATTTATAAATCTCATTAGATGGTAAAATTCCTTAGAAAAAGAACAACTAGTATATTTACCATTCAGAAAATGTGTGTTGAACTAAATATATTTTCCCCAAACATCCACACATCTGTTTCTAGGTTATTAGTTCTCAAGCATTCTCTTTAATGAATATGGAGGCAATAGCAGACCTCAGTAACTGCCTTATCCCTGAACTTAAAAGATGTTCAAAATGCTGAGCCTCAAATGACCCTTCCCTCCTTCCAGCTAGTCTCTCTGCACATGTTCCACTAGTGGCATTTATGAGGAAGCCACTATGAAATAGTCAAGAGTTAGGAATATCTTTGGAATAATCTCGGCATTCTCCTGGATGTAACAGTGTCAATTATCATTTTTAAATTTAAAAATGGAGGCAATTTAAGCTAAGCACAAGAAACTTAAATCATGTTTATACTAAAAATAGTGGCACTATTTTATCATATTTTATTATATAGCTATACATAATTAAATGAGCTGTTTTCTTTTTTCAAGTTGTTTTTGATATAAAAGAAATTTATGTGGTTCAAAGATGAAGTTCAGGATGGGAGTTTTTAAATACACATATGAACCCTGTGACTTGGGTCACATTGCTTTTATTCAGGCAAAAAAAAAAAAGAAAAAAGAGACGTGAAGAGGAAGAAGCATATAGGGGTAAATGAGATAAAAAGTGTTGGGGAGGCAAGGTTTGGGCTCTGGAGACAGTAGATCTGAATTCTAACTCTGCCGCCCACTAGCTGAATGACTGAGTAGAGTCCTACCTTACCCCCAGTTTCACTTTCTGTGATTTCATAAAAAAAAAAATTTACTAAGTAGATACATTTTTTTAAATGCTAACCAATAGTTAAAATAATAGAAAAAATATCACAATATTATATAATATATGGTAAATTCTAATTAACTGATTATGCTGTGATTTTCTTTAGATTACTTGGTTTGCTGAGAAATTGATAATCAAAACAACAGGGTTTGAGAGATAGGTGTTGGGAGAAGGGCTAGGGGAGTGAGAGCATTTCAGATGCAGTCAACCTGCATCTGAAAATATGAAATGGCTAATTCCAGAAATAAACAATTCGTAAGTTTTAAATTGCACACCATGCTGAGTAATATGATGAAATTTCATGCCGTCTTGCTCTGTCCTGCCTGGGACATAAATCAGTCCCTTGCTCAGTGTATTCATCACCGTGTGCACTCCCCACCCATTAATAACTTAGTAGCTTAGCCTAGATTATCAGAGGGAGAGATAGAGACAGCGAACACATTACTTTATTACAGTATATTATTATAATTATTCTATTTAATTGTTTTCTGTTATTGTTAATCTCTTACTGTGTCTAATTTATAAATCAAATTTTACCATAGGTATGTATGTATAGGAAAAAATACAGGATATAGGGTTTTCTACTATCTGTGGTTTCAGGCATGTGTGCCCTATGGATAAGGTGGGACTACCGTAATTATTTAACCTTGTAAACCTCATTTTTCACAACTACATGGTGTATAATATCACCTTTACATAAG
Source organism: Rousettus aegyptiacus (assembly GCF_014176215.1). Taxonomy (NCBI): domain Eukaryota; kingdom Metazoa; phylum Chordata; class Mammalia; order Chiroptera; family Pteropodidae; genus Rousettus; species Rousettus aegyptiacus. Next base: position 33,471,317 of record NW_023416286.1, read on the forward strand.
ATTGTTTGGAATTCAAAGAAAAAAAACATTTTTTAAGTTCTTAGCACAATGCCTAGTATATAGTAACTTCTCAATAAATGTTAGTAGAATCCAGAAAAGACCAAAATAAACTGAGAAACAACTAATAAAAAAGGAAACAGGAAAAGAGGAAGACTGAAATAGCAAATTTATAGTTGGTTACAGAAAGTCATTGCATGGTTATTTTTAACAGACTTTAATGATAAAAAATATGAATAAGGAAAAAATGTAATGGATAATTTCCTGTCTATAACATATTAGCAGCAAGTTTTCTATTATTTTACAGTAATCGACTCTGTTATCGGAGGCCAACTGATTTTATTTACAAAATGTATATACACTTTTCCTTTAAAGATATTCATCCAAATTTCCAAAGTAAAATCTACTCTTTGCTGCCTAAAAATAATTATGGAACAAAGACTAAGCTCATGGGAATTACATTTCCTAATGTTTTTGTCACAACCATAGCATATCCCTAGGCTTGTCTCTTCTATATTTCTTTGTGGTGTTTCTTATCAATTCTTTCTCTGGGTTAAATACACTAAGCTACCATGCACTTTGTAGTTGATTATAACAACTAGGTTCAATGTAAGCAATGCTTGCCTAGTTGTCTGGTGAATTCATCATGTTCTTTCTTGATTACACTTGTAAGTGCTACTGGTCCCTTCATGGTGCATGACTGAGAGTCAGCACTGAAAATTATTTTCATAAAGTTGTTTCAGTTTCTACACTATACTGAAACCATACCTTGATTGAAGGTGTTGCAGAGCTAATATGATATAGTTATCCCCTTTAAGACACATTGTAAGTTAAAATATTAAAAATAGCCTCCAGCCCCACCTTCCCTTTAATCTTCTGCTTTGCAGAATGAAAGCCACAGCAATAATGAATTAGAAGGGTAATTAAAATTAGAACAGTAAGGGCAAGCTATGGCTATCAGCACATTTTATTAAACCTCCATATAATTGAGTGAGATAGTCTTTTAATCTGTAGTTCTGTTTGCCAAAAGCTAATTAACAGGATTAAGCTTCAGAGTTTCTCTCCCCCCACTCCCCGTGCAAACTAAAACAACGTTTAAAAAGATACCTCATATCTAATCTGAAATTAGTCTGCTACTATGTTTATGTCTAAACTTTAGAGTGGATTTACAATATATCAACATAGTTAAGGTCATAACATATTAACAAATAATGAAAAGGCAAATAACTTATACTTTGAAAGTAATAGAACTAAATACAGGACATTTCTGAAGGTTCTGATTGTCTTAAGAATACAAATTTAAAAAATTTACTATGAGAAATGTGTCTGAATTTAACCCATATAATTGAATTCATTATCTTCATAAAAAAATTTACTAAGTTGATCCTATAAAATGTTGTTTTTTTTTAATGCTAATCAATAGTTTTTAAAAAATCAAAGAAAAATACAACAATATTATATAATACATGGTAAATTCTTGTTAATAGATTATGCTTGCCTGGTTGTCTCCATGACAGGATTTGCTGAGAAACTAATAGTGGAAGCAATAGGGTTTGAGAGCTGTGTTTGGAGAAGGGCTGGGGGGTGAGAGTGAACATTTCACATTAAGATTTCCATTATTTTAGACATTTTAGGACATTATCACCATTTACATACTACAAAATGTAATCAAGTCCCATCTCTATAAAAATGTAACTGCTAAGGAGAAACAGTTTTGAGAGTTACTTATCTAAGTCTCTTTAGAAGGTACTGTTATTTGAAATGAAAGGTCTTTTGTTTTTTAATTTTAAAAAGATGCCATTACCCTAAATACGTGGACTTCTAAAAGTAGCTTAAATTATAAACTTCCACTTCATTTTATTACTAAGAAACATAATTAGTACTTATTTGAATTTTTCTGCATTTAAAATAGATTTCTGTCACTATATTAGTTCATTTCTATTTGTTTCTTTACCATTCCACATAAGAAATGAATAATTAATAATTTTCATCAGGGTTTCTCAACCTTGGCACAATTGACATCTGAGCTAGTTAACTTTTTATTGTGGGGCTGTGCTGTGCATTGTAGAATATTTAGTAGCATTTTGGCCTCTACCCATTAGGTTCCAGTAGCACCCTCCCAATTGTGTTAACAAAATATCTTCAGACATTGCCAAATGTGCCCTGGAGGGGAAAAGGGGTGACATCATGCTCCACTCTCGGTTGAGAAGCACTAATTTACATGTATAACTGATTCTAAAGAAAAGCTTGCAAAATCCCAGTGTGTCCAGATCATAAATAACTTTAGCCCATGAACATTTATGTAAAATTAAATAATTTAAGGACGAAAAGTAGAACATATCAAATAATAGGTATAGGAAAATTATAACATTTTCATTTTGAAATTTAATATATTAGAACAATACTGAATGTAGATTATTCAAATGAAAATTAATGTAATTTTTTCAATTTACATTGTAATATAAAGAATAATAAACTTTATATATTTAAGTTGTACAATTTGATCATTTTGACAATTTAGATATATATATATATATATACCCATAAAACCATCATTGCAATGAACATATTGAACATTTCAATTATACTAGAAAGTTTCCTTATTCCTCTTCATAATCTATCTTTCTCTCAACTCCCAGTCCTAGGCAATCACAGATCTACTTTCTGTCACTATAGATTCATTTAAATTTTCTAGAACTCTATATACAGGGAATCATACTGTATGCATACTTTCTGTCTGACTACTTTCACTCAGAATAATGATTTAGAAATGTATCTATATTGTCTTCTATATTATAATCATTTCTTATTGCTGAGTAAGCTTCCTTCATGTGGGTATACCACAATCTGTTTTATCTATTCCTTGTTGATAAATATTTGGGTTACATCTAGTTTGAGAATTTACAAATAAAGCTATTATAAGCATTTGTATATGAGTCTTTGAACATAAAGTTTTGCTTTTTTTGGGTAAATACCTAAGAGTGAAATAGGAAGATTATGTTACAGTTTGTGCCTCACTTGGGCATTCTATTTGGTCATTTATGTAGGATAATATGAAAATCCTCACTCTATGAATGCAGTCCAAACATAGAGCGGAGGTGGTTATTAAACTTTTTAAGAAGCTGTCAGTTTTCTAATGTGATTGCACGTTTTTACATTCCTGCCAGTGGTTATATGGGAATTTCAGTTGCTCTACATTCCCACCAAAATTTTGTATAGTTATACACACAGAGGCTTAAATAATTCATCATTTACAGTTCTTCACTAGAAGAAAGTTAAAGGAAGTCCTTCCTTCAAGTAGAATGATACAGATAGAAACATGGATTTATACAAAGGAATAAAGAGTACCAAAATGGTAACAACATGAGTAAATACAAGATTTTTTTCTTTATTATATACATCTCCTTAAGAGATAATAGACTGCTTCAAGCTATAAAAATAATGATGTAATGAGAGATATAGCACATCTAGCAATAAATGTATGACAATAGTACAAAGCTGCGGGATGAAAATGAAAGTATATTATTTTAAGGTTCTTGCAATATACATAAAGTAACATAATGTTACTTGACATAGACTGTAATAAATTAAAGATGTACATTATAAACCCTAAAGAAACCATGAAAACATTATGCAATGTTATAGAAGGTGAGCTAACAAAGGAAAAATAATAGAATTATAAAAAACACTTGATTCATACAAAAAAAAGAGGAAAAAGACAAAAAAGGAATAAAGAACAAATGGGACAAGTGGTCAATAAATAGCAAGATGGCTGGTTTAAACCAAAATGACCTATCCCAAACTGCCAGATTGGAGAGTTGCAGAACCTCCATAGATAAGATATTCAATTTTGACAAGAGCCAAGTAGCAAACTAATAGCTGTCTCTCATAATGAGTCGATCTGATAGCTATATCAAGGAGGTTGCAAGTTCTAAAGTCAAGGAGAACTTCGGGTTGGAAGCTGCCTCTCTTTGCCAGAGGCTCCAACTAGCAAAATCATTAGTCACAAAGTTTGTAGCTCACAGAGACCATAATAATTGTGGGGTCCCAAGAGTACAGGGCTTCAGCTTGCTGGATAGCTGTCAAGCCTATTGGTTTGGACCCCATTCATAGAGTGAGGATTTTCATGTTATCCCACAAAAAAGACCAAATAGAATGCCCAAGTGAGGCACAAACTGTACTCAATACTCAAAGAATTGGATGTTTTAAGGTTTTTCTTTTGGAAAAACACATTTTTCCTTAATTTCCAGAAAGATTGAGTATTGCAAATCCACCCACGTAGTCTCAAGACATTGTGTTCACAGAGCGAGTTCCTGAACTTTTTTGGAGTTTATCAGCCACCCCTGAGAGCAAAGGTATGCTACCTCTAAAGTCAGGGTTATTGTGACTGAGACTTCTGATTTGCCAACTAACAAGACATCGTCGATATATTGGAGATTTTAAGAGGACAGAGGCACTTCCATGTCCTCTGACACTCCCACTAATGGTAAATGTGAAGAGAATATGTCTCACCAGCACTTCTCTATTTGTAGTACATCCCTCTTGATCAGGAGAACCCCTCTGGCACACAAGAAACAGAGAAGTACAACCACATAGAGCATCAACTGCAGATGCAGAAGCAACAACTACACATGGAATAGCCCAAAGGACTCACCTACCATGTCACACATGCTTTCTTCCTTCACTTGAACTCTGCCCAAACTTCATTTGTTGAATTTGGGTGTATCCTTCACCAAGGGGAGGGGTAGAATTGGGACTTGGCCTCTATATCCAAGAAGACTATAAAAATGTGGTCCCTAAACATAGCTCTCTGGCATACACATGGCTTTATATTTCTTGCCACCTTAGTCTTTTAATTGGAGAATTTAATTAATTTACTTTTAATATAAGTATTGACATATTTAGTCTCATATCTACTCTGTTTGTTTTTAATTTAACTCATCTGTTTTATGTTTCTTTTTCTTTCTTGCTTCTTTAAATAAAAAATATTTTATTACTATCTCATTTTTCTATATGAAGTTGTTAAACTTAACTTTTGCTACTATTTTAGCAATAATCATATTACATGCATTTTTGACACATTAAAAAATAAATCACTGCTTTTACTACTTCCTCTTATAATGCTAGAACCTCAGAACACTTTAATTCTATTTATCCCCTCACAACTTTTGACAAAATTATTGCCATTCATTTTAATGCTAAATTGTTATTTAAATCAAGACACTAATATCATTTCATTTGGAATCAATATTCATTTATATTTACCTGTATATTTTAAAAATACATTTTATATTTATCACATTTCTAGTTTTCCTTCTAGAATACATTTTCTTCTATCTGATGAACAACACCTAGTGTTTCTTTTAATGATCTCAGTATTTTTTCTCTTAAAACATTTGCACTTCAATTTTGAAGACCTTTGATGATTAATAGATTCTATATTGGCAGTTATTATCTTTCAACATTTTAAATATGCGGCCTTATGATGTCCATAGTTCCTCTTGAGAAAGCCATTGTTGTTGATATATATTTCATGTTGATATATATTTCATGTGATGATATATTTCTCAAGACATTATTATCTTTCTCCTCCTATGCTAACACAATAGAGGTGTAAAATATAACTCTTTGACTCATAGCTGCTTTGTGGCCCCATGAACATTTATTCTGCTTATAGTTTGACCCGGACACAACCAAGAGCTTTGGGTATTCTCCATAACATCTCCCAGTTTCAGGTCTTAAACTATAATTATTATCTTATAAAACTGTTGATAGCTCTGTTATGCTTTTCAGATGCTTTCCACCAAGCTTTTAAATCTCTGACCTCATTTAGCCAGAATTTGGCAAATATTTTCAGGGGAAAATTAGCCACATGCTTGGTGCCATCTACTTCCACCATAATGCTTTGGATTCCTCTGTGGATTCCTCTGTCCTCCAGCAGCATCCTCTATGGGCTCAAGGCTTAGATTCTGAGCCCCCCGTTCCTGCCTGGAATCATCGACTGACCCCAGAGTAAAAGCCCACACAGAAACTATTTCACCTTTGAGGAGTCTAGCTCCTGATCAAAAACCTCTGTGTGCTTTTTCAGGCCTGATCAGAGGCAATTGCAAAAGCTTTTTTGTGACAGACCTCAAAGGGGAATGCTATCCTCCTCCCACCAAATCTGGTACATAGCCAGTACGCCGAAGTCTCTGAAGGGAGCTGTGGTCAAGGACTCAGGCCCCTCTGGCTGGCCACGCTCTTCTCGTATTTAAATACCTAGCCCCAGTATATTCATTCCTAGATCTCTTTATCTTAGGCCTTGGGCCAAGGTCCTTTTCAGGTATTTCGGCCAAGGTCTCCAGGGAACCAAGACACTTTTCCTCATTGTGACTCAGTACCCAGTACTTTTCCACTCTTAGCCTAGCCTCACGCCTCACCAAGACCCCATGGTCCATAAAACCGCAGGAGCCTTTTGTCAGGGCTCCGACAACTGTGCAACAACCCCCACATCTGCTCTGATCTACCTGACCTTCAACTGGTGAGCCTTTCCATGGGGGAAAGGAAATCAGGAGTCAGCTTTTCTCTGGTTTCATCCTCTTGTTTATACCATCTAGTAAGTGATTAAAGGCTTAACTCTTTCAGTTTTGGCTTGTTGCTGTAATCAGCTATGCAGTACCTGACAGCTCAGCTTTCTCTCTCCTAGCTCAGCTGAACTCCTGGTGGCCATTCTTCAGCAGCCTTTCCCCAGTTCTTGTTGTCTCTTGACTACCACTAAACATTTCACTTCTGTATATTATCTGGATTTTAATTATTTTCAGCAGAAGTGCTGTTCTATTGCTATCTAATCTGTCCTACCCAGAAGTGTAATTTCCACCCTCTGCCTTCAATTAAACATCCTAAAAGTACCACATAACACTTCTGATTACACTTCATTAACTGAACTTAGTTACATTGTTAAAACTAGCTTCAAGTGTGTCTGGAAAATATATAGTCCTATTACTGAGAACATTGCCATCTTACGTTCTGTTAGTAAGGATAAGGGTGAAATGGTTATTCTGGCAGAAAACTATCAGTCTCTTCCACGTAACCCCATTCCTGCCCTAGGTCTATGTCACCTTTTATACCTGCTCCTCTTCATGGTGTCTTATATGTCGAACACTAGCTGAATAGATTATGTAAATATATGTTGAGTTTCTACTCACAAGGTAGGTGTCTGAAGTTGGTAGCATGATCAAAGACTGGACAGTTGATGAATTATCAATGCTGGTAGGGTGCTGGGTAGACAAAGACAAAGTAACATTTTCATAGTGACAGGCAGGTATTTACCTTGCAAAATATAATTCCATTGGACTATAAATGTATTTCTTCATTTTTATAAATACTACATGGCTGAAAGTTTCAATGGTTAATGTGTCCTTAAAAATGGTGTAGTTTATATATTTTAAGTTGATTTTAAAAAAATCAATTATGACTGCTCTAAAAAAAAGCAAAATCTAAGTATCATAGTAGAGTCATCCTAATTACAGAGTTATATTTTTATCATTGTAAGTTAGTACATATTTATTTATATACCTTGGTTAATGATGGGAAAAAGAAAGATATATAAATGACTAATGCTTCTCAATGTTTATGCCCAAAATATACAGAATAATTTGTAAGTTTTACAATTTTACATTTTCATGTGACTTTTATGTCTGATGACACATATCTAATAGCTTCGATTGATGAGTTTGGTTAGTAAACTACAGTACCTTTTTCAATTTTAGCTAATACTCTTAAAAGATACACTGCAAATAATGTCCAAATCATGCATTAAAGAGCCTCTGTCAAAAAGCTCATTCCTTTAAAATATATAAAATGTTTGCAAATGAAGGTGTTATATAGATTATATGTGGGTTTCTGTGTAGGTGTTAAATATCTACTCAATAAACAGAGGAGATTCTGATCATTTGTGAGAACAAAATGCATTATGCCAGTGTTAAGTCAAGGGGCAGAGAGTACACCATTCATTTTGCTGGGGATAATTTAATCTAGACAACTACTACCCAGATAGTGAATAACAGAAATGACAAAAAGGGAACACTAGGATATCACAGAGATAGTCACTTGGAGAGACGATTTTCAGGAGCTATACCTGGGACTAGAGCATAGGAGGAAGAGTTTGGAAACTTAGGCATCTGGAGGAGCTGAGACTTGGATCACTGAGGTAGATGCCCTATTGGGCTGGTGCTGGGGTCTCAGCAGCTTAAAGAAGAGACTCTGTGGAGCTGGGATTGAGATCTAAGAGGATGGTGAGCCAGTTAATTGGTGCTGATGTTCACTAGGGAGCATATTAAGGTTGATTCTCAAAGTGTTGGAAAACTGCCAATTTGCCACTACTAGGGGAAAGGGCATTAGTGAGTGGCTCTGACATGACAGAAAGTAAACAAGAATGAACAGTTCCCTTCTTGTTCAACCTACCACTCTCTTTCTACCTCACCCTACTGGCACAGCCGGAACCACATGGCGAAAGGGAAATGTGGTTCACAGAGTGCCTACCTTAGCATTACAAAGCAAAGTACAGAAGGCAGGGGTTGAGACTGAGAGAAAAGAGCTTAATAACTAGCACAGTCAAAGATTTTATATATATTACCATATAAGATACTGGGTTATATGTTTTCTAATTGATAGCGAGTATTGACTCTGTAGGGTTTTATTTTGATATCAGGAAGATATTAATATAATTAAATGTGAACAAAATCAATTTGAAATAAATTTGACATAGATTTCAAGTGAATATCCAATTTCATTATGAAAAACCAAGATAGAAAAAAGAAAAGCCAAAATTGGATTTAAACCATAATAAGAATTATTTGTAAACACATAAATCCTATATTTTCTGAGACAATCTTAATTTAAAAAATGAAGCTTTAATTGGAAATTTTTTTCTTGTAAATATATGTGTTCACGGTTTAAGGCATGTGCAGTGTGTATATGTTTGTGTGTGTGCACACATGTATGTATGTCAAGTGATTTTAATATGTATCTAGACAAGTAACATGATCATCGAGATTTTAGATTGAGTACAAGTAGATTATCCTAACTGAGACTCTAGCTAAAATTTTCCCAGAACCCTAGCATTCTTAAAAATTGAACCATAACTTTTAATAGAGAGAAGTGAGGATGACATTTGGCTGATGAAGGAATATGTTTTGATTATATTCCACCTCATTCTGAAAGAAAAAAAAAAGAATGTTCGAGCAAATAATATAAATGAAGTAAAAATGTAATTTCAGTTGTTATAGGCAACCTTCTCCTTCCAAGGAGAAGGATAAGAACATATGGGAAAAAAGGACACATGATCTGAAAGTATACACAAGAGAAATCTAAGAAAACATGAACACATATGCTATATGCAACTAATCAAGTAAATTACCAGACAAAAAAGCTCAGTGTCCCTCAATGAATTCTCATTTACTTCTAAGAGTAGTTTTTGTAGACCCATTTACCTTCTAGTCAGCAATAAACAAGTAAAGTAAAAACTATTAGGAACAAAGGGTAAGAAGAGTAATTTTAAGTAATTCCATTGCACCATAGAAGTGCTAATCATTCATCTTAAATTCCACCTAAAAACTCTAACTTGTAAAAGGAAAAAAAACACCTATTTTATTGACCAAGTCATAGAATTAATGCCAGCATTTATTATAGAAATGAAATATCATACACAATTCTTTTTAAATTTTTTTTTGCTTTAAATTGTCACCGTCCACAGATTTAGGAATTAAAATTACGTCTTTACTGATCTTAAATCTCTATTTTGGTAAACATCCCAATTTCCTCATTTCCTCATTATTGGTTTCAATTATAAATATCTGCTGATGCTCTATTTATATTGCTACTTAATTCTTTTAGGTAATTGCTCTAACTCAGCAAGCTTTTGCTTCACATATTTTGCTTTTTCTTTAGTTTAGGTTTGTTTTGATGTTAGAAAAGCCAAACTCAAAGGTTTTCAACACAAAATCTAGCCTAGATTGTTTTCATGATAATACAAACTCCTAAATGATTATTCTGCCATTTAAAAAGCAAAGATAATATGAGACAGAAGGAAACTTTAAGATGGTTAGTGGGTTGTAAATTAACAACGCAAGCAATATGCAAATAATGGAAAGATAGAAAAAAATTCTCATCATTTTGGGAAAGATGAGATTATAGTAAAACAGAAATAAAACATACAAAGAGAGAAAACAAAAATAAAGCAGTTGACTGACAATTATGATTGCATTGGTTTTTTTTTTTTTTGAGTTCTGAATTGCTGAAAAGCAGAGCTATTTTTCTGTTTACAATTGACTTCTGGCTTACGAAATCACATATTTTATGATGGTCTATTCATTGAAATTAGATACTCTTCGTGGCCTATCATTAATTTTTGTAAATGTTCTCATAGTTAAAATGAAAACATGTATTTTTTAAAAAGATTATTGAATGCAGAATTCTATATATCCAGTGGGTCATTCTGTATTTTTTAAATATCCTATTTTTTTATCTGTTGATTAATCAATAATATTAAAGAAAATGTTTTAATTGTGATGTTTTAGGAATTTCCTCCCATAATTCTATAAACTTTTGCCTCATATATTTTTAGACTGTTTTAGTTACATAACCTTTAAAGTTGCTACATCCTTTTTGTTAATAGAATGTATTATTGTTAAATAATGAGCCTTCCACTCCCGACGTTTTGTTTTAGTTGTTTAGTTTTTCTGCCTTTAACACATTATGGTAGCTTTCTTTTGGTTAGTATTTTCCTGATATGTCTTTTTATTTTCAGTTTTACATTGCCCTTATGTCTTTGGTATCTTCTTATAAACAAGAACCTATATCTGAAACGTTTAAAATCCAAACTCTCAATCTCCATCTTTTAACTAAGTTTAGTCCATGTAGGTTTATTGTTAAGTATGGCTATATTTGGACCTATATCTGCCATCTTAAATCTTTAATCATCTCAAGGATTTTATTTCATTTTATTTAAGTTATTTTACCCAGAATTGTAGTCAATGTTGGTCTTTGTGTGGCAAAATTACTCATGTCTTGAACACCTAGAAGAAATTTTCGTTAAATTATTTAATAATAATAATAATAATAATAATAATATATCATGAGTATCTTATCCGAATATAAAATTTTAGGTTCTAAGTATATGAAAAATTATTTTCCTTTAATACTCTGAAAATACTAATTCATAGTCATCTTGCATCTAGAGTTGTTGAAAAACAACTCTAAGCTAATATTTGGCCTGTGTAAATAACAGTATCTCTGTGTATGCTTTTAGTTTCTAATCTGATATTTTTAAATTGTACTGTAATTTGACTAGGTGTTTGCTTTTTCTTAATTTTTCCATATTTTTTCTTCTTTGGTACTCTGTGGAACCTCTCAATATGAATTAAGTTTTTTCCTACTAATTCTGAAAAATTTATCTCCATTATTTTGTTTTTTTCCATTGTCTTTTTTTAAATTTTATTTTATTATTAGTTTCAAGTATACGGTACATTGGTTAGATATTTTTATAGTTTATATAAAACAATCCCCCTAATTGCTTTTTCTCTCCTCTGGTTTTCCACCTAGCCATTAGATTAATGCTAATTTCATTCCCTATGCTGTACTCCTTATCCCCATGACTATCTATCTAAACTATTAATTTGTACTTCTTTAACCCTTCACCCTTTTCTCCCAGCCCCCGAACACTTCTCCCCTCTATATTTGTGAGTCTGTTTTTAATTAGTTTGTGCTTTTTGTTCCTTAGATTCTGCATATAAGTAAATTAATATGGTGTTTATCTTTCTGTCTGACTTTTTTCATTTTTTTAAATAACAGTAATATTCCATTGTATATATGAACTATAACTTCTTTATCCTGTTGTCTGTTGATGGGCATTTAGGTTGCTTCTATATCTTGGCTATTGTGAAAAGTGCTGCAGTGAACATAGGGGTGCATAGATCTTCACAAATTATTGTTTTGGTTTTCTTTGGATAAATACCTAGAAGTGCAATTACTGGGTCAAAAGGTAGATCCATTTTTAATTTTTTGAGAAACCTCCAAAATGTTTTCCATAAAGGCTGCATCAATTTGCAATCCCACCAACAGTGTATGAGGGTTCCCTTTTCTCCACATCCTTGCCAACACTTGTTCTTTGATTTATTGGTGATAGCCATTCTGACAGGTGTGAGGTGATATCTCATTGTGGTTTTATTTTGCATTTCTCTGATGATTAGTGTCCTTGAGTATCTTTTCATATGTCTATTGGCCATCTGTATTTCCTCTTTGGAGAAATAACTCTTCAAGTTTTCTGCCCATTTTAAAATTGTATTGTTTGTTTTATTGTTGTTAGGTTATATGATTGCTTTATATATTTTGGATATTAACCTCTTGTCAGATGTATCATAAGAGAATATCTTCTCCCATTCAGTCAGTTGTCTTTTTGTATTGTTGATGGTTTCCTTTGCTGTGTGAAACTTTTTAGTTTGATGTAGTCTAATTTGTTTATTTTTTCTTTTGTTTCCCTTGCCTCAGGAGATAGGTCCGAACATAAATTACTAGTAGCAATATCAGAGAGATTACTGTCTATGTTTCCTTCTAGGAGTTTTATGGTTTTGGGCTTTACATTTAAGTCTTTAATCCATTGTGAGTCTATTCTTCTATACAGTGTAAGAAAGTGGTCAAAGTGGTCCAGTTTCTTCTTTTTCCTTTTTCTTTTTGCAAGTATTTGTCCAATTTTCCCAGCACTGTTTATTGAAGGGACTACCCCATTGTATATTCTTGCCCTCTTTGTCATATTTAAGTGAGAATATAGATGTGGATTTATTTCTGGACTCTCCATTCTGTTCCATTGATCAATGTATATGTTTGTTGTGCTGGTACCATGATGTATTGATTACTGTAACCTTGTAGTATAGTTTGATATCATGTAGCATGATACCTCCAACTTTGTTCTTCTTTCTCAAGATTGTTGTGGTTATTCAGGGTCTTTTATGTTCCATATAAATTTTAGAATTATTTGTTCTAGTTCTCTGAAAAATACTGTTGGTATTTTGATAGGTATTGCATTGAATCTATAGATTGTTTTGGATAGTATAGTTATTTTAACTATGTTGATTTTTCCTACCCATGAACATGATATATGTTTCAATTTATTTCTATCTTCTTCATTTCTTCTTTTTAAATTTTTTTTCATTTTTTTAATTTTTTAGGTGAGGCAACCCTTGGTGGGCCTCACAGATTGCAAGGACTTTGTTGACTTACAATTCTTTCTCTCTTTCTTTCTTTCTTTCTTTCTTTCTTTCTTTCTTTCTTTCTTTCTTTCTTTCTTTCTTTCTTTCCTCCCTCCCTCCCTCCCTCCCTCCCTCTCTTCCTTCCTTCCTTCCTTCCTTCCTTCCTTCCTTCCTTCCTTCCTTCCTTCCTTCCTTATTTATTTATTACGCCTATAGCACGTGGTCTTCCTATGTGGTTTCTTATCCAAGTACTAACCAGGCCCAGCCCTGCTTAGCTTTTGAGATCAGACAAGATCAGGCTTGTTCAGGGTTGCATCCCTGTAGATTTCAATTTATTTTTTTCAATGATTTATAATTTTCTGAAAACAGGTCTTTTACCTCCTTGGTTAATTTGATTCCCAGGTATTTTATTGTTTTTGATGCAATTGTAAATGGGATTGTTTTCTTCATTTTTCTTTCCAAAAGTTCATATTGGTGTATAAAAATGCCACTGACTTCTGAGATTAATTCTGTATCCTGCTACTTTACTGAAGTAACAAGAGTTTTACTTCTTCCTTTCCAATTCAGATACTGTTTAATTCTTTTTCTTTTCTTATTGCTATGGCTATGACTTCCAATGCAATGTTCAAAAGGAGTGGTGAAAGTGGGCATCCTTGTCTTGTTCCTGATATTAAGTAAAATGCTTTTAGCCTTTCCCCACTGATTATGATATTAGCTGTAGGCTTGTCATATGTGGCCTTTATTATGTTGCAGCATGTTCCCTCTATTCCCACTTTGCTAAGAGTTTTTATCATAAATGGATGCTGTATTTTGCTAAATGTTTTTCTGCATTATTGATATGATCACATGGTTTTTAAAAATATATTCCAATTTCTAAAATTTCATTTTTCTCTCTTTGGGGACTCATATCTAGATATTAAAACTTATATTCTAATTCTACATACTAATTTTTCTATTACATGTTTTCTTTCTTTCTTTTTCTTCCTTTCCTCTGGGAGTTTTCCTAAATGGTTGTCTGATGCCTTAACTCATTCTTCTGCTGTATATAAATAATCTACTATTTATATTATGCTCCTTACTTAAACTATTATTTTTTTTACTTCATATCTACACTCTTTATTTTTCTTCTATATTCTTCTAGTCTTGTTTCACATTAATACCTTTCCCTGTCTCTCTTAATTTGTTTATTAGGCTAATTTTACTTGGCCCTTCTCTTGTAATACTTCTGGTTCGGATGGGATCTGTAATACACTGGGGTGTTGCCTTTTTGAAAAAGTTGTGCTCCTCAAATATATTGATATTTTGCCTGTGATGTCATCTTTCCTCTGAGAGGTATGGCTACTCTAAGAGATAATGTGTGTAAAGACAAGATACCCATTCCAGTCATGACTTATGAGCTCAGGAAATGCTTGTGGGGAAGCATCAGGTTTTGAGCTGCAGACACAAGATACCATAGGCAATAACCCCGACTCCACAAAACTCTTTGGGTCCTGATCTCCTTTGAAGAAGAGACAGCATTAGAAAGAGACTCTTATAGACAATAAGTCACTCGCCCTGTCACGAACCCAGAGTGGGAGGGAGGAAGGGGATTGTGTCAACTTGATGTAAACTAGTATCCACCTGATTTATCAGTTCCTCTCAAGCACAGAACTCCTACCCTGCACTGATATTACTCCCGAAGACTCCTGGCCAGCGATATAAGTTACCACAAGGGTGAATAGGGGGATGCTTCTTCACAGGCACAATGGGACCCAACTTCAAGAGTTCTTTCTTTAATTTTAACTTCTTCCAGTCATACCAAGTTGTCTTCTCCTCCAGGTTAAAGCAAGTATATCATTAAAACATCCCTTAAAAAGATCAATGTCAGTCACTCCCAGAAGTATCTTTCTGAAATCTTCCAGGTGTCTTAAGTTATATTACTCTTTTCTACCAGTTGTACATATCTAACTTTTTCCTTGCATATATAAATAGAATACTATAAGTATGGCCATTGATAACAATATAAAACCCTATTTTGTTATTATGAATTGGGCATTTTTCTAATACATTACGAGCACATTAATACATACTATTCCTACTATGAAAAAACACCTTTTCACTCCCTATTTACTTAAAAACCATTTTCCTGAATCCCACCAGAAAGTACTATGTATTTTATTCACAATTAGACCAGATGAAGAATGGCAGCCTCCAGATGTGCCAAGAAGGAGCTTACCACATGGATGGAAGGAATAGGGCCAGAAATGCTTTCTTTTACTACAGAAGAGTGGACAATAATGATGTCTCCTAATATATATTTTTAAATGATTTTCATTTTATATATATTTTTTCAGAATCATTTATTATACTTGTTTAGGAAATATACAAAAGCCCAAAGAAGAAAATAATCACCTATAATTTCGCCAAAGTTATTAGCTTATTAAAAGTTTATGTAAACCTCCTAAGAAATCTATCTGCTTCTTTACTACATATTTATAAATTTGAGTTAAAAAGTTGGATTATACTGTATACATATTTTGTAATTTGATTTAATAATTAATATTGCATATAATTATATTTTCTTCTCTATAATGATGTAATTTTACAGCTGCATAGTATGCCATTATGTAGATAAATAAAAGTTAATTTTTTAATAGATATTTTAGATATTTCTACTCTTTTGCCATTATACATGTCACTGATAAAACTGTCCTTTTTACATAATTAGTTTGCATATTTTTAGTTTATGGAACACGTTGCAATGCTGGGTTCTGGGTGAATTTTTTTTAAACTTTTTCCCCTTGAGGTATTACTTGCATAGTAAAATACATGAATTTTATGTGCACGAGTCAATGAATTTTTACATTTGTGTACCCTTATGTAACCATCACACACTGTAACATGTATAATATTTCCAGCGGGTTAGTTTTTAATGGCTTTATATTGAAAAAACTGTTTTATTGTATATTGAAAAAAAACATATCAATTTAAATTTGTCTTTTTTTTCCTCTGTGCCCTCTGCAGTATTAGTTCTTTTCTGCACCAAACTCACAATTTTGATAGACAAATTTGTAGACAATTATAATTGTTATTGTTTGCATAGCAATTGCACTTCAAAGTTATCTCTTTCCTGAAAAAAAAAAAAAGCTAGTTGTATGTTTTATCATAACTTGACCTGTATTTGGTAATAGCTTATGAATTTGTCTGAATTTTCTTTTGATAGATTTTGTTAGACTAAAATTCAGTCGTCTCTGTGTAAAAAAAAAAAAAAAAAAGACTAAAAATTCTGGAAATGTCTTACTAAGAATCAAATAAAGTCATTTGTTGGTATCTCAATTTTTGAATATGAAAAGTTAATAACTCATCCTTCTTAATATAACTCTTAAAAATGTATGCTAGTTTTGCACATCATTTAAAATTATTTGTGGCAAATACTGTCATTTTTTACAATGGCTAAAAGAATAAGGGAGCAGCAAGGCCAACATTTGAAAGTACAGAACTAAATCACTGCCAGAAATTCAACCTAATTGTCTCTATGAGCCAGTGTTAATTCACATCATTCACATAGTAAGTTCTGAGGAGCAATATGAATGGTTGTGGAAACAAAATTGTATTCACTTAATTCTATAGTTGAAGTGTGGATGCACAAAATAGTTAAAAACCGAGTACATTTTTAAAAACTTAGAGAAGTGATATTATGAGATCAACTCACAAATACATATGCTCAGTGGTATAAAAATTGCCAAGTGTACTCAGTAGTGAAAAAGCTTATCTAGATGACAGTTCACAAAAGGAGAACCCCAAGAATATTTGATTAATAAAGATTTTAAAAGGTAAGAGGAGAATGTTTGAAAAAGGAAATCAGAGGTCTAAGGAATTTATCCATTAAATTCAATCAAGATTCATAGTCTGGATGTTTCTCACCTCTATTTACATAAGAAAAGAAATAAAAAATAGTGTTTTGGGTCACTGTAATGTGTACCCAGACCCTTTCTCAGATATTGTTTTGTTTGCCAATGAGAGCAGGAAGCTGTCCTTGACTTTGTTCACTGGGTTAGAGCTGATGTCTATAGGAGTTAAAGGTTGAAGACAATGTCTCTACACATGGGACTGTCAATATAGAAACAATTGAACTGTTCTTTGAATGAAGTTTAGCTTCCTGAAAGCAAAAAGAGAAGTCACTCTCTCTCTGAAACCTCATCTGGTTTGGAGACTTGCTTTAACTCACAGTGAAATGAATCTAGCGAAAGTCATTTTGAAAACTGGCTATCAGTTCCTCCATTTCCACATGAAAGCATTGTTTGTACTTTTCCATACAAAAAAGCAGCCTTAGTAATACATGTCTCCAGGAAAGTTTCTATACGTTTTGTTTTACAAGATAGCTTTAAGTTTGGAAATATATTTCAAATGTGTTTACAAAGAGCGGTGCTTGTAAAAAAAACATATCGGAAACCTCTAGAAACCTCATGAAACACTAGCTATTTTTTTACTTGTTAGTCAAGTTGTAAAATCAATTCTGGCCGTTGCTATTGGTTTTAATGTCATCAATGGTATAAATAGGTATTTGGTGCTGTTTCTTTCAGAGGTGTGTTTAACACTCTCCAGAGAGCAGCCTGTCATGTTCAGTTAATCACCAGGGATGAGAAAGACTTTAGTGACAAGAGCTAATTGTCTATTTGTCAGAACTTGGAAAAGTAGCTGTCATCATTTCCCACATAACTTCAACTATTCTTCCCACAGTCATTCTAACTTGAGCTTTGAGGTATCATCCTTAGTCTAATTTCCTGTTATTTTACCCTAAATATGCTGACATCACTGCAGGGAGCCTAGAAATCACAAGAAGGCAGAAAGTCAAAGGAAAATAGAAATATATTTAGACAACTATGGTGGAATGTTACTAACACAACATTATTGTTTTAATCAGCTGATTCTTGGAATACACGTGGAATTCATAGTTAAGCAGAAAGGCCAAGGAGAAAAGATGAAGTTGGGTTTGAGTCCTAGGTTTTGCCTAGATATTATAGCTCTGATTATGTAATATCTAAAATAGTTAATTTTAATCTAAATTTTGGATACATTAAATGAATAAAACAATTATTTCCCTATTAGAAAAACAAGCATTATACTTAGACTTCAGGTATTGGAGAAATCAAATCTGTTTCTGAATTTCATGAAGAAACTATAGAAACTTATGCTCAGACATCAGATTATTTGAAATATGATAAATGAATGTCATAATGTTATAAGGGGTACACATAATTCAGTTTTTATTTAATCATTTCATTTATTTCCATAGCATTTAAGTAAAAAGAAATATCATAATACAGGAGAGAATAGCCTTGTATTTAGGACACAGAAATGTGAAAGTTGTAAAATTATTCTCAGAAATTAGAAAAAATTTAAATCAGTTCAGTGGAGTGTGCTTTTCTGTCTACAGGAAGCTGGAGAAACATGTACTTGACACTAATATGTAATGACAATGTTGGATGCAATTTGGCAAATGTAAACATTATTATATAAATGACAGAATTGGTAATTTGACTAAAAACAGAGCATTTGTTTATTGGTATTTGTTTTTCTTTTTTAGTGTATCAATTAATGTAATATAAATGCTGGAAATAATAAAAGTCGAATATCATTGACTTACGGAATTCAAATTCAAATGCAGTTATTCTCGAGTATAAGGACAATGATGAAATGTAATTAAGATACACAAAAACTCCCTAAATCATAAAATTGGCCTTTGCTTTTTAAATTTCTATTTAATAATAATGATTTACAAATAAGCTTACCAGTAATAATCGCATACTGGTTAGAAAAGCAACTGCTTAAAGATTTCACTTCAATACGTAATACATGTTTGAGGAGCTATGAAGCAGGTTGACAGCTTTAGCGATGGTGCTTTAATGGGGGTTGCTGTGACATGACAAGAAAACACCACACGAAATGGCACGGGAAAAAGAAGTGACACTTATTTTAGAAGCAATTCCAACATGTGGTGGGTGGTAGGCCAAACGATGTGACCAATTGCCAGAATAAGAGAAAAGAAAATACGGTGATTCCGAGTAAAAGGACTGTGTTTCTTTCATTTTCACTTGGTTAAAAAAATGGCTATGCCAGTACAAAATCGTAGAGCATTCAAGGAAGCACTATTTATAGCTAAAGACATGTATGGGATAGCTTCCCTTGGGTCCTGAATGGAGGCAGAGATGCAAACAGTCTAGGCCTTAGAAATGTGTCTTATTGTTACATTCCATCTGCTTTTGTTCTGGCTCCACCTCTATAATCATCTATACTTTTTTGATTTGACATTTATTCTCTTTGCTCCAGAAATTTAATCATCATTCTCAGTGTTTTATTCCTTTTGGACTTTCATTTTTTATACTGTGATTTTTCTGTGTTTTATCCCGCCATAACCTGTTACTTTAACTTATACTTGTGGCAGTTTTACTCTTTAATTCAACCCAATATGGATTTTGATTGTTTTTGTGTTTATTCTTTCTCTTTAAAAACAATTTCAGTTTTTTAAAAAATTACAATTGGCATAAAATATTATATTAGTTTTGGGTGTACAATATAGTGTTTAGACATTTATATATTTTCAAAGTGATCACCCTTATAAATCTAGCACCCATCTGACACCATATATAATTATTACACTGTTATGGACTATATTCCTTATGCTATACTTTGCATCCCAATGACTGTTTTGTAATTACCAACTTGTACTTTTTAATCCCTTCCACTTTTTCACACACCCCTTCAACTCCCTCCCATACAGACAACAATCAAAATGTTCTCTATAAGTTTGTTTCTATTTTGTTTATTGGTCTCTTTTGTTCTTCAGATTGAACATATACATGAAATTATCTTCCATTTGTCTTTCTCTTACTCCAGTCAGCACAATACCCTCTAGCTCCAGCCATGTTACTATAGATGGTAAGATTTCACTCATTTTTGTGGCTGTATATATGTAGCACCTCTTCTTTACCTATTCATCCATTGATGGACATCCAGGTTGGCTGCAGATTTTGGCTACTGTAAATAATGCTGCAATGAACATATGGATTCACATGTCCCTTTGAAGCAGTGTTTTTGGTTTCTTTGGATAAACACCCAGAAGTGGGATTACTGGATTATTCTTTGTCTCTTATAATACAGCCTTTGTTTTAAAGCCTATTTTGCCTGGTATAGGTATTGCTACCCCAGCTTTTTTGTTTTATTTCTATTTTTTCTTGAAATATATATTTTTACCCTTTTAATTCCAGTCTGTGTGCCTTTAAATATGAAGTGAGTCTCCTGTAGGCAACATATGTGTGGGTCTTGCTTTCTTATCCATTCAGCCACCCTACCTTTAGATTGGAGCATTTAATCTATTTACATTTAAAATAATTGTTGAAAGGGATGTAGTTATTGCCATTTCATTATTCATTTTTTTAAATCTGTTTTTCCTTTTTTCTTAAAGAAATCTCTTTAGTTTTTCTTGTAATACCAGTTTCATGATGATAAACTCTAGCTTTTTTTTGTCTGGGAAGCAATTTATATGTCCTTTCATTCTAAATGATAGTTCTGTGGGTAAACTTCTTTGTAGGTCCTTGTTTTGCATTATTTTGAATATTTCATGCCAATCCCTTTTGGTCTGCAATGTTTCTGTTGGGACATCAGCTGACAGTCTTTTGGGAGCTCCCTTGTAGGTAACTGATTTCCTTTGCTACTTTTAAGAGTCTCTTTTTTAATTTAACGTTAGTTATTTTAATTATGATGCGTTTTGGTGTGGGCCTCTTTGAGTTCACTTCCTGGGCTTGTATGTCTATTTCCTTTCCCAGATTAGGGAAGTTTTCAGTCATAGTTCTTCATTTAGGTTTTTAATTCCTTGTTCTCTCTCTTTTCCTTCTGGTTACCTCTATGATGCGAATGTTAGTATGCTCGATGTTGTCCGAGAGGCCCATTAAACTATCCTCAGTTTTTTGGATTCTTTTTTCTTTTTGCTGTTCTGATTCGGTGTTTTCTGCTATCTTATCTTCTAAATCACTGTTTCTGTCCTTTGCTTCATCTAGTGTACTGTTGATTTCCTCTAATGTATTTTCTCTAATGTATTCCCTCTAATGTATCCCTTAATTTCTGACTGGTTCTTTTTTATATTTCTATCTCCATTTTTATGTTTTCTCTTTGTTAAAGTTCTCATTAAGTTCATCTATTCATCACCTAAATTCATTGAACATCCTTATCAACCACTGTTTTGAACTCCGTGTTTGGTAGATTGCTTGTCTCCATTTTGTTGAGTTCTTCTTCAGGGGTTTTGTTCTGTTCCTTCATTTGGAACATGTTTCTTTGTCTCCCTATTTTGTTTGCCTTCATTTGCTTGTTTCTATGTATTAGGTAGGGCTACTATGTCTCCTGGTCTTAGTGAAGTGGCCTTATGCAGTAGGTGTCCTGTGGGGCCCACTGGTGCAGTATCCTTGGTCACCTGAGCTGAGTGTTCCAAGTGTTCCTCTAATGTATTTTCTCTAATGTATTCCCTCTAATGTATCCCTTATATGGGTTATGTGTGCTTTCTTGTTGTAGTGAGCCTTGGTTGCTGTTTGCATGTCAACAGGACGGACTGAATCTTGGGCTGATTGGTTGTTAAGACTGGCTGGTGACTACAGTAGAGAAGCTGTTGTGCAGGGGTTGATGCTAAAAGCAATATTTGCTTTAGCAGGGCCCTGGTGCTTGCCTAGTCAGCCCTTTGAGTGTGTCATCTTCGGATGTGGCCCTAGGTGGTACTCTAGCTCAGGCCAAAGCTGGCCACCAGATGTGCGAGACGGGGTCTCCTAGGAGCAGCCCCGCCTCAGGCAAGTTCAGTAGCATCCTGTGCTCTGCCTGGGCCACTTGGAATGAGCCACCAAGCAATTTTCAGATGGGCACCACCCATGCTGATTTTGGATATTCTTGGAGAGACTAAGTTGCAAACTAAGGCCAGCTACCGCTAGTGCTGAGCTTAAGGCTGCCCAGCAAAAGGTATGGAGTACTGAGGACAGATGCTTCTTATGTAGGTTTTGTGAACCTTTGAGAGATTTTAGGAGTCTGCAATGTGAGCCAGGACAGGCCATTTGTATGGAAAATCTACTGGAAGCTGCTTGGATGTGCCTGGAAGTTGGGCGGGCTGTAATCTCAGGGAATCATCAGGGTGGGGTGGCCTACGTTAGCCAGGTTGACAGACACTCAGATATAGCAGCTTCATGGTCTGCATACAGGGAGTAGAGAGGGCTCAACAATGGCTTCTTCCAGCACTCTGTCTGGTAGAAAGCTACCCCTCTAGCCTTCACTCTGAAGCTAGACAATTCATTTCCTCCCCATATGTGTCTTTCAAGCTGCACTGGAGCTCAGAGAGAGTGAGTCCCTCAGCAAGTAAGTCCATGAATGGGTTCTTTAAGGGAAGTGTCTGGGACTTTAGCCACCCTCTGACTCACTCAGCCGCAATCTGCTGGTTTTCATAGTTAGAAGATGTGGAGAATTCTTTTCCCAGGACTAGAACCCTGGGCTGGGAAGTCTGGTGTGGGGCTTGGACCCCTCACTCTTAGAGGGTATATCTGTAGCTGATATATCCCTTCTGGTATTTAACCACCACATTCAGGTGTGCGACCAGCCCATTCCACATCTCTGCCCCTCCTACAAGTATTGAGGTGGCTTCTGTATGTCCTTCTTTTCAGCTAGACTTCAGGCAATTCTCAATGGTGGTGGTTCTGTAGTTTAGCTGTCATTTTGATGTGGTCATGAAAGGACACACGCACAGCATTTAGCTACTCTGTCATCTTGACTGGAAATCCATTTTATTCTTTTTGTAGCTGGGTATTGTCCTTATACCTCTGCCTCCCTTAGAGGCTGTTCAAATATGACACTCTGCATCTGTATTTTAGAACATATGTAGCCTTACACCTTTTTTAAAGAATAACACTCAACTATTTTCTGATGTTTTTCTAATTTTAGATAAAAATATTATGATAGATTAGCTTTTTTCATATAAAACATTCTTTCATCTGAGAAAGGCTACTGGACTAAGAACAAACCATAAGTTAAGAGGTGTAGCTCCTCTAATGAAGACTTTCCATGTGTACTGTCAATGCAATAACCAAAGGAACCTATCCAGAGTATTCTCTGTTTCTATGACTTCATGGTTCTATCCTTTTTAATCACACTTCTCATTAGATGACTATACATCTAAAGGTGGCATGGTTTACCCATCCCTTTGTCCTTCCATTGATGTCAGGTACTGAGATTTAACTAAATGAATTTAGAAATTTACATATATATTTTTTCTTTCTTTGACAAAGGTTGAGGAGTAAATTTTATGCTGTTCTTGTTCAGATTAAAGGGAGCTGAGGCAGAGATAGTAGCATATAAAGAGTGAATCAGAGTTTGTTGACTCTTCTTGAGGCAGAGATAGTAGCATATAAAGAGGCAGAGATAGTAGCATATAAAGAGTGAATCAGAGTTTGTTGACTCTTCTTGTGTAATCTCCCTAATGTTCTATTTGAGAGAGTAGAGAATGAAAGTGACTATTCCAAAACTGTCCCTTTAAGTACATCCATTCATATCGAGTCCTATCAATGAAGATTCAAACATAAAGTTTCTTTTTTAACTAGTATTTCTTGTTTTAATCCTTTTGTGAATTTTCATATACTTCTCATTGGCATATTAGAAACCAAATATCAGGTATTACTAATTTAATATTTTCCAGAGAGTTTTCAATAATTATGCCCTTCTAATTTACCAACATTTGTTCATTTATTTGAGCCAGAAACCACATATACTATAGTTTTTTCTGCTATGTTGAGTACAGTAACTTCTATATAGAAAAAGATGGATTAATAAGTTAATTTTTTAAGGTAAAAAAATATTTTCTGTAGTATTTGAATACTCTTTGCATGGACTTCTGTGATCAAGACTAAAATACAAAAAAAAGAAAAGTAAAAAGCATTATATACACTAAAATATTTAAGCTTTTATAAAGACATATATATGCATTAAAAATGTGATTTGCTAAAGTGACCAAAGAATTTTATTATTTGCTAAAGTGTACAAATATTATTGTGGTAGCCATGTCTCCGAGCAAAAACCACCATCTTTCAGATTATACTCACCAGTTTCACTTAATATGAAGGTAAAAAAGTGGCAATTTGGTCTACTGAAACATAACAAAACAATTTACTGAGTGTACTCCATGAAGGTAAATAAATATGTAGAGTTTCCTCAAATAAACAAGGCCTCCGAAACAAGGTTATATAGATCACCCCTTTGAGACTCCCAATGGAAAAAAATATTTAAAGAAGACAATGATTTACTGGGTTCATCACCTGATAAAATTGGAAAGTTAAGCTAGAAAACATTAATGCTGCATGTTTTAGTTTACTTTTGCTGCTATAACAAATTGCTACACAATTAATGGCTTAAAACAATGCAAATATATCATCTTATCGTTCTGGAGATTAGAAGTTCAAAATGGTTTCATTGGGCTAAAATGAAATTGTGGACAGAGCAAATTCTGAATGCTCTAGGGAGAATCTCTTTTTTTGACTTTCCAGTTTCTCAGGGCTGCCATATTGCTTGGCTCATATCCCATCATTACTCCAGTGTCTTCCATTGTCACAGATCCTTCTCTCCTTTAACCTCTGTCTTCATATAACCTCTGACTCTAACTCTCCTGTCTATCTACCTCTTATAGTAAGACTCTTGTGCTTAGATTGGGCCCACCTGGATAATCCAGGATAAGTCCTTGATTTCAATATCCTTAACTTAAATCATATCTACAAAATTCCCTTTGCCATGTAAGGTAACATATTCACAGGTTCTAGGGATTAGAATGTGGAGATATTTTGATAGGCCATTATTCATTCTACCACACTAATCAGAAAACTCTTGAAGAAACAGGAAGAACTACATTATAATATTACAATTTCAAAAGTTCTAGAAATAGCCTGATCATTATATACATTGGGCTGCCTACCAGTACATGTAGGCACTGTAAATAATTGAAATGCATGCATGCATGTGTGTGGGCACATGTGTGGTGGGAATAACCACTAGGGGTAATGTTTAAATGAGCATCCATAGTTTGTTAGAATCAATAAATAGTTTAGTCACTAAAAGATGTAGAATAGATTATGTCAAATTTCATTTTTTAAAAGTTAGAATTATTGTTTTATCGTTTGCAAGACAACTTTCACAGATCTTTCTAGGTTACTTTGAACACATGATGATAATGAGAGGAGACCTGCCATCACACAATTATCAGTGATCATCACATTCTTTAGAGAATTTCAATTCCAGTTACTATCTGGTGAGTTAATGGCAGAAAAGAACAGGAGCCTAACTTCTAGTTTTAAATTTAGTCTTTCATTATTAAAGACAGAATTGGCTTTACCCCTAGTGCAAATCTAAACACTATTTAGTGGTAACATCTATGCAGGTGCCAAAACATGTAATCTGACTTGACCATTGGTTTTGTGGTATATGTTCAAAGATTTAATTAAAGGTGAGTTACGTCCTTGAGAATTCTATTTTGCTAAGCTTAAATATTAGTAATATAAATTACGCTGTAAAGTTATAGTTATATCACAAGCTTATATGAAGTAATAACCTCACTGAGGGTAAAGAAAACAGAAATAACTATTGTTGCCACAAAGGGGATAAAATAAACTATTTAAATATAGGAGATGCCAGTAAAGTTATATGAGTCACCTAAGATGGGCAGGGAATGTTACTATATGCTCTTAACAAATAGATATTTAGCTATGTTAGGGCACTACATTTAAAAAAGAAATTCAAGATTTCAAAGATTTTAAGAACTTTCACTGATTAGATATAATTGTAGTGTTAAAATCTCATTTTATTGTGTTGCATTATTAGACATGGAGAACCTAGAAAGTACACAGAAAAATACACACCAAAATTTTAGTCTCTATCTTTGGTTGTAGCGATAGAGGATCTTCATTCTTTGTATTTTGCAGAATTTTCACAATTTATACATTAATATTCTTTTACTGTTTAAATTTAAAATGATACTTAAAAGTTAAAATAGCATGTGAGGAGTGATTAACTAGGTGTGCCAAAATACTTTTCAAAAATGACTACACATAAAAGCCCCTAATGTTGAGAATTATAATATTAATTACAGTTTACAGACCAAGATTATTAGCTGTCTGTGTTTAATATATTAGCTCTGATAACCAGAATGTGTTCTGAGAAGCCTGGTGCTTTGTTGTAGAGTCTACAGGACAGAAGATGAAAAGATAATCTGAAATAAGACAAAGACAATTTGAACCACTAAAATTATTTCTGAGACTTTAGTAAAATGTAATGCTAATTAATTTTAGTGTACGTGGCATAGATATAGAGTAAATTATATATATGCACCATGTGTATAGTTGGTAAAATATATTTCCCTTATTTATTTCATAATGTGAGAAAAGTTTCAGAGGTAACTTTGCTGCCAGTATGAAAACCAGATTTTAAAGGATGACATCAGGTATGTTCAGGACAAGCAGCTACTACACTACTGCAGCCAAAGTTGAAGGAAAGTAGGATGTCGAAATAAGGACTTTAATTTGCATGTTTTGCCCCCAAAATAAAAAATGGATGGAAAAAAAGGCATATGTAAAATTAAGTAATGTTGTTTTTGATTAAATGGCATGGTATTGACAGAAAAACAGACACATGAAATAGAATTGAGAGTCCAGAAGCAAACCCATACTTATATGAACGAATAATTTTCAAACAAAACACCAAACATGTACAGTGGAAAAGGAAAGTCTCTTCAGTAAATGGTGCTGGGAAAACTGGAAAGCCACCTGCAAAAGAATGAAACTAGATTGTTGTCTATCACCACACACCAAAATTAACTCAAAATGGATTAAGGACCTGAATATAAGACCTGAAACAATAAAATGCACAGAAGAAAACATAGGAGCTAAACTCAAGGACCTTGGGCTTAAAGAGGATTTTAGGAATTTGACCTCAAAGGCAAGGGAAGTAAGAGCAAAAATAAATAAATGGGACTACATCAAACTAAAAAGCTTCTGCTCAGCAAAAGAAACTGTCAACAAGGTAAAGAGACAACCATCCAAAGGAGAAAATATATTTGCAAGCAACGCCTCCTATAAGGACCTAATATCCAAAATATACAAGGAACTCATACAACCCAATAACAACAACAAAAAAACCCCCAAACAATCCAATAAAAAAATGGGCAGAGGACTTGAACAGACACTTCTTCCTAGAAGACATACAAATGACCAAAAAATATATGAAAAGATGCTCAACATTACTAGCTATTAGAGAAATGCAAACCAAAACCACAATGAGATACCATCTCATACCTGTTAGAATAGGTATAATCAATAGGACAAGTAATAACAAATGCTTAAGAGGATGAGGAGAAATAGGAACCTTCATACACTGCTGGTGGGACTGCAAATTGGTGCAGCCACTACAAAAAACAGTATGGACGTTCCTCAAAAACCAAAGAGTTGATCTACCATATGATCCAGCAATCCCTCTACTGGGTATTTACCCCAAAGACTTAAAAATCCAGCAAAAAATATATTTGCGCATCGATGTTCATAGCAGCATTATTCAAAGTGGCCAGGACACGGAAACAATTGAAGTGTCTTATGATAGATGATTGGCTAAAGAAGCTGTGGTACATATATACAATGGAATATTACTGAGCCATAAGAAGAGATGAAATACTGCCATTTACAACAACGTGGATGGACCTTGTAATAATCATACTAAGCGAAAAAGTTGAAAGTCACGTGATATCATATTTGTGGGATTTAAACCTAAAAGCAACAAATGAACAGAACAAACAAACAGAAACTCATGGACATGGACAATGGACTAGTGGTTATGAGAGGGTAGCAGAGAAGCAGAAGAGGGTTGCAGAAGGGGGAAAAATTTTTAAATCATTTTTTAATTAAAAAAATTAAAAATTAAATTAAATTAAAAAAGATTAAAAAAAAGAAGGAAAGAAATAAAGTAATGCATTTTGAGTCACTGTTGTTTTGATGCAATCACTGCCAATTAGCCATATCGAAAGAGTGAAATAAATAAGCAAAATTCTTTTATTTCCAAATAATAGTAATGGGACATAGTGTCTACTTTTATCAAATATAAGTCCTCCATTCCCCTCACTGAATCCTAACTTCATTTTCCCCATCACTCTTTTCTTTGCTATTGTTGGACTGAAAGATTTTTGGCAATAGCAACTGACTAGAACAAAATTGGCACTAATAAACTTACTGCAAATCTACTTTGTCTTTCATGAGAGATTTTCTTAAAAAATAAGTAAGCATCACTTATTAATAATATTAGAGGAGCTAGACTATAATTACTTCTAATTTAATTCCTCAAAAATTATAAAATATTTTTCTTGTTTTTTGAGGGATTGGTTTACTTTTATATTGTTTTAAATCAATCTTTGAACTTTTTACTAAATTATCACATATTTTAACCTCTATAGTGCTTTTCCTTATTTATATTTGAACTTTGAATCTCTTTCAGAATTTACTCAGTAGATTCCAGTAGTAGATTTCTAAATGTTTAGATAACCCACTCCAGATTTCATTTGCAGATAGTAAAGAACTACTTGAACTAAGTAGTTCTGTCAGACACACAAAAAATGATTGTTCTCTTATAAATTATTTAAACATAAGATGTTTGTAACAAAATATTTGCTGATCTACATATATTCTTCAAACTAATTTAAATTACTTACATTTTTCTAAGACTTTTGAAAAAGACAAAAAGAATGTGAATATTGCTTGGTATTTTAAGTGCTTTTACATTTTCACAAGGCACAGGCTCTTTTTCAATGGGTTAGGCATGCATGATGCTCTAGAATAGGGCCAGAGGAAGTAATGGGGCGACTGTGAAGTCTGGGGCAAGTTTGGGAAGCAGGATCTAAAGATTACACATGGTTTAACAGCAGTATTATTTCTTGCCTCTATTACTTCACAATAAGAAACAGTGAGAATCATAAGGGGGAAAACAGTTTGGGACAGGGTATAGGTCCAGTATCGTACAGAGGTATTAGTAGCATATAATTGCCAGCACCTTTTTTAAATGATGAAAATATAGTTTATTTGTTGTCTATGACAAATTGTCCCTAGCATCAATGTGACAGTATCAAAATGCTACATGCTATATTATCAAAAAAATTATATTTAAACAGGAATTTATGTATTTTCATGTCATGATTGATTTTGTAATTGGCAAGTAAAATGTAGAAATTTTCTTTTAAGAAATCCTCCATCCTCAGAAAGAAATGTCGTATATATTAATGAACAGGGAATTCTTCAGGATAAACAAAAAGTGGTGGAGGCAGAGAGAAAATAATCAAATAACATAAGGATTTAACCTATATTCCTTAGCATATCTTGGGTACCTATAGCTGGATCACAAGGTAGTGTAAACAGAATGATATCTTCCTTCCCAAAACACGTCCATGCCCAAATCCTGAAAACCTGTGAATATGTTATAGTCCCTTGCAAAAGGGTATTTGCAGATGTGATTAAGGGTATGGACCTTACAATGGTGAGATTATCTTAGGTTATTCTAAGGGGTTCAATCAATCACACAAGCTCTTAAATATGGAAGAGAAAAGCAGTGATTCAGAGAGATGGGAGCATGAGAAGGATTTGCCTGCCCCTTGCTGGTTCTGAAATGTAAGGGACCGCATACAAAGACCAGAAAGAGAAATGTAGGAAATGGGAGTGTTCCCCAGGTGACAGCAAGCAAGGAACCAGAGATGCCAGTCCTACAATCTCATGGAACTGAATTCTGCCAACACCTGACTCAACAAGGAAACAAATTCTCCTGCAGGGCCTATAGAAAGGAACAGAGGCCTGTTCATATGTTGGTGTTGACCCAGCAAGGTCTGTACTGGACATCTCCCCTCAGACTGAAAATAATAAACTTGGGTGGTTTTAAGCCACTAAATTTGTGGTAATTTGTGGCAGAAATAGAAGACTACTATACAAAGGTTTCCAAAAATCGTATACATATTTTGTATATTTGTATAAGGTCATTTTTCTAATGAAAGAGGCTATATATTTCATCAAACTTGTAAGAGTTAATGACATGCTAAAAAAAGTAAGAATGATTGAATTCTATTATCTTTTCCCACATAGTAGCATTAAAAACATCCTTATGTCCTAATAAAGCAGAACGTTTTTCAATTTACATCTTCAACTAGGAAGCACATTTTGTGACAAACTGAATACAAGAAGACTCAGCTTATTGGTTTCATATTACTTGCTCTTCATATCTCTAAACCAGGCAACATTTGATGCTCATTGATTATATGTTTCCTATGGACTATGAGATATTGTGGTTACTTGGGGTGGATTGTGAGTTTCCAGACATTTTCTTTTAACTGTCCAGAAACACTGTATCTAGCAATGGTATGTGAATATCTATAAAAATATTCACATGATTTGATCAAAAAGGTAAAGTTCTATATTAAGATAGTGACTTGGACTATATACCATTTGAAATTCTATCCAGACCAGTGATATAATTTATATATTCATTTATTCTTTACTTCTAACATTTTCGGTACCAAAAATTATAGTCTTCAGATTACTATGAGGAATACATCTCAGAACACTTAGATTATTGTCCAATCTGAGAGCTGAATGAGTGATATGGAAAAATTAGATAGGAACTTTGATCATCATAACTCTCTATGAAATATTTTCTATTTCAGTATGGCCTAAATCCATTCAGGCTCCAATGGAACATAGCTTAATATTCAGAACTGTAATCAGAAGCTTAGTGATGTTTATTAAACAAAACATTATGGACCAAAGTTTATCTGAATAAACTGCAAGATTCACAGATAAAAAGATATCCTGGGGGTAAATAAATATATTAAAAACTAAACAGGAGGGGGATGAGAATTTAATGGTTTCATTTTTTTTACTAGGTTATTTCAGAATGACTTGAAAATGCAGAGCAATTAAATGCTGTCAAATAGACCATAAGAAGATGACTAAGAATGACTGTGCATGTGGTAATCTACTTTATGTTCAGTCTTATTTAAACATTTTTATAGGATGTCTGGAAATGATGAAGTGTTAAAATGTACAGAGATTTCTCAATGAAGAGGTGTGCTGAGCACTCATACAGATAGAAAATGAGAAAAAAAAAAGCCTAGACAAGTTTGAAATATGATGAAAAAACAAGAAAATGGGATTTAACTTGAAATAATGTGGGGAAGTATGTCTGCTGAAAAAATAATCAGAAACATATTCAGTGGAAGGGAGACATTGGAAAGCAGTCAAATGAAACAGAACAGAGGGCAGAGGATACTAGATAATAAATTAGATGAGACCGAATTGAAGCACTGTGACAATTCAGGGAAAAAAATTAAAAATCATCTTGGTGGTCGCATGATGTTATCAAACTAGAAAGTTCACCTGAACTAGAATTCACTTTGATATCAAGTTCTTTTTTTATGTTAAAGAACTCAGAGGAACTGGAAGGAATTAAAAAACAAACAGCAAATACAATTAAGAGTCTAAAGGGATTGATTTATATAGTGAGAGGGAAAAATAAAACATGAAATCCTTGGCTAAAGACTTTTAGAGAGAAGATAATTTTCAAAAGTCATTAAAAGATTTATGTATTAAGTCAATTGAGGGTGATTTTGTTCAATGAAAAGGAAACCAGGCAGAAGCTCAGGGAGATGAGTGTAAATTCTAATGTTGAAAACATTTTTCTAATTTTGTTAATGCTAAAAATCTAAAGTATACCAAATGATACTGATTCAAAGTCTGCTTTCTTTTTCTTTTTCTTTTTCTTTCTTTTTCTTTTTCTTTTTCTTTTTCTTTCTTTTTCTTTTTCTTTTTGGTGTTTATAACCCATCTCGAGATTTATGCCAAGGCACCTAGGGAGACAGTTTTTGCAAAAGTTTTTATATTCCTGTCATTCTCTTTCTGATTCTCATTGCTCTTGGAGGCCCACCCTTATAGCACATACGTAACTACTGACTTTATCATCATGGCTTTATAATAAGTCTTTATATTTGATAGGGTGAGTCCTCCTATATCATTGTTCTTTAAAAAGAATTTGCTGTCTATTTTATGTGTTTATGTATACTTTGTGTACTTACTGATTTTAATAGATTATTTTATTAGATCGTTTGGCCTCCTATAACAAAATACTGGGTGGCTTAAAAAACAGAAATTTATTTTTTCACAGTTCTAAAGTCCAGAATTTCAAGATCAACTATAAAAACTTAAACATATTGGAGTATAGAATAATATAATCATATATAGTATATTAACTCAAGGACCCTTATTAAACCATTAGTTAGAAACATAGAATTAATTAGAAAAACAAATTCAATATAACTTCAATTATGTTTAAATAGTTATGTTAATAAGGAAAAATAAAACCTATATATATGCACATATGGCATATGATAATTATTTTCCCTTTATATTTCTACTTTTTTGACTAAGTTGACCTCTGTTGTACATATATTATCCTTGCTTTTCTAACAGCATCAACTTTTGCTTTTACTTTTAAATTTGTAGAATTTTGTTACTCTGCTATGTGTTTATTCATTAATTAATATTTTATTTTTAATTACATAGTCTTATAATTGCTTGTTAGTCTTTTTTTGAAATTTTTCATTTGAACTTCTATTCTTTTTATTTTCAATGTCTCGTTCTTAATGTACATTTAAGGTTCTGAATTTTCTCTTCTACTTTTGAGTAACTCATAGTTTTTTCTATGTAGTGTTATTGCTATTGATACTTTTAAAATATTTTACAAATTGATCTTCTATTATCCCAAAAGTTGTTTTAAGGAGATTTTAAAAATTCTTAGATAGATATGTTTTTGTTGTCTATATTTGTTATTAGTATCTAATTTATTTATGCTGTGAGTTTAAAAGGATCGGAAACTTTATAACTACATTAGGAAAAGGAGATATAATACGTAAATAATTGAGAACAAAAGGAATAGAAATGTATTTAGATGTATACTAGAAGAAAATTTTCTAAACTTAATGTATTAATTGAATATATACATGAAAGGACATACTTAGATCCTGGATAAAATTGCTGTGGAGCAACCAAAACATGCTAGTAAAATCGCAGTATTTTTAAATGTGAAGAAAATACTATCATTAGTAAAGAAAAATAATCAAATTATTTGTAAGGTATATTCTCTGCAATGCAATCTACAAATCAATTGCCCAGGAAAAGACATTTGACTCATATTTTATACTAAGCCATGCTACATAAACACGATGAGATTATATCTAAAATTTATGCTTTTGGACACAAGATACAGAGAAATCTAACTTAAGCTGTCTGAAATAATAGAGGGATATAATGGAAATGTTCACTGATTTGTAGCCATCAATCATGGTTCAGTCAAATCTTCAACTCCATTTCTCTGAGATTTTCTTGTCTCTGTTCTCTCTGTTGAAAACACCTTTAGACTGGTAGAAGATGGTCTTAGAATTTCTAATACTCATTTTCATGGATAAAACCTTTTATAGAATGAAGGATTGCAACTGTTTTTACAGATGCTCATTATTAAGAGTAAATAACTTTACTTTCAGAAATCCATGTCACGTTGGGGCTAAACTTGGTACCATCCACATTCATTTAGCAGACGCTTCTTGAGTGCTTATTCTCTTCCAGGCACTCTTCTAAGTATCTGAACCAATTCACATGTCCAATTGATTCTATACACCAATTAGCTTAGGTCTAGGTTCCTGGACCAATCACTAGCAAACAGATGGAATTACTCTTTGACCAATCAGGATGAGCCCTCAAACTAGGATTCTGTAGTAGTAAGCACTGACTTAATTTATTTTATCATCGGTTGTATAATATATTTGTTTGGTTGAAAAGGACAAAGGGGGTCAAACGTTTGGTGATAGAAAGAGACTAGACCTTAAGTGGTAAGCACACAATGGCTGTATTATAAAGTCGAACACCTGAAACTTACATAATGTTATTAATCAATGTTACCCCAATAAATTTAATTTAAAAAAAGAACTGGAAATGGCAAAAAAAATTCGACAAGACTCTTCACTCAGTACAACTGTAGCACTGAATTTAACTTCTAGCTAATTAACATTATTTAGATTTTATATCTTAAAGGAGAAAACATAAAAATA
Source organism: Rousettus aegyptiacus (assembly GCF_014176215.1). Lineage (NCBI taxonomy): Eukaryota > Metazoa > Chordata > Mammalia > Chiroptera > Pteropodidae > Rousettus > Rousettus aegyptiacus. The sequence continues at coordinate 33,505,700 of NW_023416286.1, forward strand.
TTTTAAATTTGGAAAGATAGCATTTGAAAAACTATGAGAAATTTTTTCTACTAGTTTAAATAGTTTCAAACACTTTTAGAGTACCATTTTTACCTTTTTTACTCAACTACGGATTGAAGTTATTTATAAGAGAATAATTATTTACAACATATTTATTGCATAAGCTAAGGAACCATATGCCTCTGAATTAAACTCGTCCTTAATATCAAAAATACCTAATTAACCATATTTTAAGCCCAAATCTGAGTTTAATAATTTTTTACAGAATTATATTTTTGTTTTCAAAGATATTTTATAACCTAAAAAACTTTTATTTATTTTTTTCTGTATTAGTTTTTATTGCCACTTAAACAAATCACCACAAACAACAAAAAATTATTATCTTACAGTTCTGGAGGTCAAGTCTGAAATGAGTTTCACTGGGCTCCTAAAAATCTGTTATAATGATACCAAGTTATAAACCCAATTTAGCATAGGAAGCATGTTAGTTATACTAAACCATTATGGCTAATTCTTTTTTAAAAACTTTCCAGGAAGAGCTTGATCTTTCCATCTTAGAATGTGATCCCTGGATTTAGAGAATTTAAGGGCCGCGCAGTTGACTAAGAACAATTGAACAGATGATGTTTTGATGGCAGTTGAACTAAATATTTTAGAGCTCTTTCAAAAAAAGAAACTTTGGGGATTTCCTACTAGTAAGTGAAGAAAAACTAAAATGCCAAACCTGTTGTTATAAGAGGTCAGGTATTATATCTGAAGTTGTCTGAATCTATGATTACTTCTTAGAAATAGAAGATATGAAATAGGAAGACATTATAATAGATTTTACAATGCTCATGGTTGTTTGGTAAAAATGTTTTCATTTTACTTGAAGATGAAGACAGTTACCCTTGTAATAAAATTTCCTAGGCTATGGGTCACTTTTCCACAAATACCTCTAAATAAAATGTTTAATTAAGTCTTATTAAAAATTCACCAATTTAATAATACCTGACATGCATTTTGAGGCAAGGAGAAATTAAATATGGCAAAATTTCAGAGTACGGTATGAGCAAACTATTCAAAATCCTGGATTCCTAACCCATGACTCATTGAGCTATGTAGTCTAGGTGAATTAACTTATGAAAGTAACCAAACCTGGTATTAATTACTCCTCCATTAGTCACTTGTCTATTTTGGGGGGAAATCACCTGATTCTCCTTGGTCTTGACTCTCTTAAATATAAAACAGAGATATTAGACCTATTTTTTTTTTTTTTTGGCTTAAGTAAGGCCTAACTAGACCTTAATGAGCATAACCATATGCAATACATTAAACCATTCTGAAACAAGATATAGGATAAATTTAATAATTAAAACCTAACTATTGCTTATTTGTACTAAAGTCAATTCACCTATTGTGATATTTCTAAATCTTGGATGAAGATCAGAATCACCTGGGGAGATTTAAAAATTACTGTTGCCTGGGACCCAACCCTGAATTTTTAATTTAGCTGTCTTGGTTATGATGTGGACACCAGGACTTTCAGAGATTGATCTAAAAGATAAAGATTAATTAATAGAATTGATCACAGCTATTTTTGATAATAATGTGTACTTACTTTTAAACTTGATTAAGCAGCAGCAGAGTTAAACACCCTAAATATACAACTCTCATTAGCAGGTCTAGCTTGTTTTGGTATTTCTAATTGATTGTAAGCCTCTACTAAACTCAAATTAATAAGTAGTTTCTTCTCTTGGCGACACAAAGACACACTTTAGCCTAACATAACCAGTACTTTTCAGCATCATTATTCCTCTATCTGCTAAAGAAAAATTGTTATTTTTATGTAAAAACAAACAATCCATGACTTCACGTTAGGTTGAAGTTGAGACATGCTCAATAAAGGTTGAATACATTATCAAGATTAATGTCTCAAGGAGACACAATAAAGAAAGATATTAAATAATATAGAATGAGAATTTAGTAGAAGCAATGTTCTTGGCCTTCTCTTCTTGTCACCCTAATCATCCTCCTGGGTGATCTCCATCTTCCCAGGCCATATGCATGCTGATTTCAAACTGCAACCTTCCCAGATTCACTCCTGATCTCCACCCCTATGGCCAACTATGTACATGATATATCCAATTATATATGCCAAGACCACTTCAGAACCACCATAACCACAAATAGATTAATTCCTTTCTCCTTAAATTCTTGTTTTCCCTTTTATTTACTATCTAATTAAATAACACCATTTGTGGACACTCCAAAAATATTGAGAAGACCTCTAGCCAGAATTGGTTCATTCAGATGTTCATTCAGGTGACATTCAGATGACACTACACTTGCCTCAAGGGGGGTATGAAAAGTTTTATTACTCATCTAGTGAGGTTTTATGGGGAGAGCAGGAGAGCTCCTGATCATGTCCAAAATCACTTGAGAAGACAGGGAAAGGAGACTGGTTTGGCTTTTGCTGTGACTGAGGGCTGGGGTTGAGCGGAAGGTAACCTTGTTTGGTCCAAGTCTTGAGTAGTTTGAACCTCCCAGCAGGTGCTAAAGGAAGGCACACCTGGAGCTTTTATCAGCTTGCCTAGATGTGGGGCAGAAGGGGAGGGGAATGGTGAGGCCTGAAAGCCATCAGTCAACCTAGATTACGGGTGAATTGTAATAACATTTCTGACTCCACTTTTGATGTGAACTTAGAATTTCCTGACTGCCCACTCGAACTCATGAAATGTCAGTATGATATCTTTAGTGGATGTCACTTTTATTCTACACATTATAAATTAACTGGTGTTATTCTAAGAATAAATGAGCTGTGTTGAATAAGTGAACACTGACCATCATTTACAAATGAAAAATAAACTGCAGGATACAGCACTGATTTTGAACTAATCCAGAAGAAAAAAAGAATACCTTTATCTCTACATGTAGTAGAGTATACACACACACACACATAAAATAAAATTAAATATTATCTGTAATAAGCTATTAAATAAAAATGCATGATGAACTTGAAGCCAATTTATAATGATCTACGAAAAACAGGCATGTATTACACTTGAGAAAAAATGCTTCTATTAATTGCCATTTCTTTAGATTTTGTCCCTTGATGATGTTGACTCATTCATCAACTCTTTGGGACTTAAGGTGAAATATTAAAACTGATGTAAATAGTTTAAAGTTACGCCACATAAAAAATTAGACTTTTGTTTTTAAGGAAGATTGGTCTTTAATCATGCTGTATTTCTCTAGTTAATAGCTTCATGATTTTTTTTGTCCTACAGTTCAAATCTCAGAAGAGAAACTTTCACTGCTACAAAGTGCTTTAGTACATAAACTGTATGGTTTATATTACCAGAGTTGGCCAGATTTGACGAGAACACTTAATCATAATAGTCCTTACGATGGCAGAAATGGATGGACTTAATTTTTTTCTTATTGTAAGGAAGAAAAAAGGGGGAATAAAATCTCTTGAAATTTATTAAAATAGATTATTGATAAATCTGTAAGATAATTAGGATAAATATCGTAAGTTCTCTGTTATTTTATTATTGCAAGAATTTTGACTACAGTTTTATATTAGTTTCCTTAAAAGTGAATTAGACCAAAAATTCCCACAGATTAGTCTTTTATTGAGTATGTGAATAAAATATAAAATGAAAATAACAAAATATATTTAAAAATATATATATAACCAAAAAAATCTTTGGTTTATTTTAATTGGTTTCCATAAAATAGTTATATCCAAAACAGATGTTATTTCCTTAAAAATACTTAATTTCTTTAAATTGAAAGAACTACTTGCATAATCCTGAAAAATATAAAACCAGTCACCTCAACTATGTTAGTTTAAATTATTTTCTTTTGCTTTATGGACCTATATGGTTCAACCCTGATATAGACATTATAGTAGAACCTAGCAGATAATTATAAGAAATACCAAATTAAATGGATTCTATATCCGACAATATTCAAGTCCTGGCTATTCTGAAACCCTCTAACCACATACACCTAAGGATTCCCGATAAAATTTTACATGTTTAATGAACAGCTTTGCTAAAGGAAGGAGAGAGAAATCTCTAGATACCCTGAACAAGTGGGCAAAAGCAGTCAAACCTGGGTGGTTGCAAACTTGGTGATAATTGCAGATTCTTCAATGGGGCTAACATGCCATAGCTCTTTTAGATCCTCTACTTTTACTATAAAAGCTATTTTAATCTTTACAACAACCATCTGAGGTCAGCACTATTATCTTAGTTTACAATGAGAAACAGAGACTTAGAGACAATACATATTTTGCCCAAGGTTGTAAATGACAGAGGTGAAATGAAATCTAGACAATCTGGCACTGGACTCAGTAAATTTAACTCGTTTGTGGATTTCAGATAACAGAATTATCCGAGGGTCAGTCTTTAGAGAGATTAAAGAATAATTAGAAACCATAATGAAAGAACAAGAGAGTGAAATAAGAATAAACATATATGACAAAAGTTCTAAATAAAACTTGTGGAAGTAAAAAAAAGTCATTGGAAGTAAAACTCAATTTACTTTAGTAAATATTACTTTAGTAAACTATTACTATTAAATAAACTAGAATGTTGAGATTATAGTTTAGGTAAAAATTTGATATATACATATATTCTTGTCGCCAATTTAGGAAATAAAAACCCATTATGTGCTTATCTGTTATACATTTTAAAGCTTCACAGTTTCCTGCTGCCTCAATATTCCCACCAATGGGCTATGAGCACCTCACCCAGGTGACCACGATCACCAGTGTGATAAGGCTGGCCTTGTCACACATAATCCTACTTGCTCTGATTGTGACCTAGTGACATCAAATACACCAGTCAAATCCCCCTATTCCTTTTGCTTGTGTACTATATCCTGACCCTCAGTAAACGCCCTCCCTCCCTATTTCTTCCTTCTCCCTCCTTCTCTTTTTCCTTCCCCTTCGGGTCCCCACCTGCTTGGTTGAACACACTCCTTTGGTGCTTTCTCCATGTGTCCCCCTCTTGACATACATTGACTTTGTCTCCCTAGGGCCCGTGAGTATAATAAACTTTGTTTTCCTATGCCTTTCCTGTGCCCCTCTTGTGGCCACATGTGACTGGCTATCTCATGAAAGAATACAAAACAGCTAGCTCATAAAACTTCTTCAGCTTACATGTGCCCATATTTAGCCACACAGGTCATAAAATTACAGTCCTACAAGGTACGTAGGTAGAGGAGAACCAGAATATTACACAAATATTAGAAATATTTGTCATTTGAAAAATATTTATATTATATGACAAATATTCATAGATGTATATTTTCTGAGCTTTAATATTAAATAAGTATGAAAAACGTTTACTGTGCTATTACTAAATTTTCAAAAGTTTACTTTTCTAATAATTGAAAAACTCGCTAATAAATCACTGTACATTTTATTATGTCTATATATACATGTATACACACACACACACACACTACAATGTACAGTCACCGTAGTCACCATAAACTTGGTTGCTTTACCTGGTCTGAAATGACCATTTCTAATCTTAATAATTACAAACAGAGAAATGATCATAAATTCTAATATCTGTGAGTATAGGATGCTTTTCCTCCCTATGTTGACAATGAAGTACACACAAATATTGAAATAATTTTATACATGAGAATCAGAATGATCACTGAGGACATTCGAGGCTTCGAAGTCTGATATTAAACATTACTCTCTTTATTGAGAATGAAATTAATTCAATAACATTCATGCACTTGTAGTATTTAAGACAAATGATAGAAGAACCAAAGAAAATATTTTCTGTTATTTTACCAGGAGAGACTAGTTTATACATAACGTGAACTTAAAATACTAAATCATTAAACCTAGATATCATGTACTAAGGGCATTGATTTTGCTTTGCTTCATAAAATCCAAGCTAAAACTTCAATAGGACTATTAAAAGGAGATTTTCTGGACCCTTTTAAACATTTTAAAAAGTATTTGTAAAGAGAAATGTATTGGTTTTTCTTACCAATGGGCTATGAGCTTTGAGGTGCTCATAGCCCATTTTGGGTTATGAGCTTTGAGGTGCTCATAGCCCATTTTGGGTTATACATACTAAATTTGGGGTAGTTAACAAATATGATTTATATGTTTTAAATAATCTTTATTTTCTTCAATTTATTCTTTAGTTTTAATAGAATCAATTGAATTTTTTTTATCTCAGAGAATTCTGATTTTCAAAACCTTTTTTTCTAACATCACAAACACCATTAAATCAATCTTATATTATATTAAAATAGGCCTCTTAATATCAATTCGATATGCAAAGATGACTGACATTTTACACATCTGCAATAAGAAGTCAGGTCTTGGGGAGATTGAGTAGCTTGCTGAAGGATTCTTTAAGAAATAAACTTGAGTAACCAGGGTCTGTGTGAATGAAAAACTCCAACTCTTTCCCAGTTCCCAAGCTACTTCCTGAGGTGACAAGAGGATGTGAAGACAGAACTAGAGAAGGAAGGAGGCATCCAGATAACATTTCCAAGAGATAATTTCTTCCACTTTTGAATGCCTAGAGTGCTTTACCTGTAATTACTTAAATCCTCTTCTCTCTCCTAACAAACATTATTTTTATTTATAATAAAAACATCTACCATTATTGAATTCTTACTTCGTCCCCATGTACTTTTTAAAGGACATTGTATGCATTCATGCGTTTAATTTGTACAACACATTTATGATGAGGCTGTTGCAAGTATAATTCTCAGTTTACTAATGAAGAAGACTAAGTGGCCAGCCATGATCTTAACTGGTAAACAGCAACAATGCTACCCTTAATTCTTGAAGAAATCAATGAATAAATAAGAAAATACTTTTGAATTCTTTGGTATTTCTGTATTAGAAGGTAGGAAAGTCTTCTCTAAGTAGTAAGTATTTTTTGATATATTTTATAACCTCGTATTCTTCTAATTTTCTCAATGTTGATAATGATAAGATTGTTGAGACAAAATAAAATATTTTTTCAAAGATTTAAAAATATGAGCTAGCGAATAGCTTAAAAGAATTATGTCAATTCTTATTAATACATAACACCTTTCATTTCACTATTTATTTCTTACCTCCTTTCATCTCATTTATAATCCAACTATATTCAGTTTAAGTTTCAAAACTCAAGGAATATTTTAAGTATTTCTTGGTCTCCCATAATGCTGTGCATTTGTCCTGCTAAATACTCAGGGAGGTCAGGTGACTAGTTGGAGATCACACTTGAGCTACTGAAATTTAGGATTAAGGCCTAAATATTTCTTGACCCTGCATTTCCTCTCCCCCTCAACCATTAAAATTAATTAGCCTCGAAAAAGTAAAACAATCATAAAACTTAGTAATTATTTCATTCTTCTCATGACTGAGCAACTGAGTCATAGAATAATCAGACTTCAAGGATTACAATTCAATAATCAAAAGAAAGAAAGGAGACTAACAGCACTTGGCCTTGAACAGATAAAACTGAAACAAAGGCTTAATTGGGAAAACCAGAAACTGCCAATGGCTTGCCTTAGTGTTTCTTTAATCCTTTCCATCCTGTTCTTCATTTTTCCAAGAAAGATGAGTCTTCTTCTTTTATCTTTCCACAAGCATGGTATCCTTTAAATAAAAACGTGTGTTGTGGTGTGCTTCTTTTACTTAAAGTTATTCTAACTTAAATTAACTTGATGCATGCAAAATGCTTTTCTTTAAACGAGTAATAATAAAGTTCAGAATTTTTAAGAACATCTGCAAAAGTGCCTCATACCAATCTTCTGAAAAAAATAAAATGACTAAACCAACTACTTAGACAATGGAATACTGAATTAATAGGCACGCAAGTACAAGAAAATAAAAGAGAAAGCTTAATTTCAAATTACCTGGGTGATTATTGTACTTGAATTCTTATTTCACAATGTTGCAGGGGAACTTCAGTCACTTATACATCATTAATTAGACTGACAAATAGCTTACATGTGTTCAATTATGACTCATTGGTATAATTCCAGAACCCTGATATTTCTCATTTTAACTTGGAATGGGCATTTTTGCAATGACAATTGTATGTATTTTATGGGAACATTAAATTTTTTTACATATATTTAAAAAGTCTACAATTTACTAACAATTAATTTAAGAGTACAAACAAAATTTTTGAAATCTTTATTTACGAAAAGCAGTGTGACTTGAGTTAACATTTCCATTTCTTGAATGGAAGATGTTGTTTATTATAAACATGTGATGTTCTCTAGGAACATTATTCATGCCTCATAGCAAGGAGAGCTCTTATCTGGACAGTGGAAAAAGATGTGAATTAGGTCTGTTAGTATTTTTGTTATTGTCTCTAATGGAAATGAGTTTGAGTGATAAGAAAGGGCAGGGTGAGATTGTATCAAATATATTAATATGAAAGAAAATGTAAAGAAAACTTATTTTATGCATGCAAAAATTTTCCTGCTTAGCATCACAATTTATCTCATTTTTTATTCTTTCATCTTTTTCTTCCTTTCCTCCCTTGCTTATGTACTTTATCTTGTACAATTAAAACCAGAATTGTATTGGAAAAATTTCAAAATTCCAAAATATGAGGGCTTGACCTTGAGAATATACAATAGATTACTGATTTGGTCCTATTTCAGAAGACTTGTTTATGCTAATTGATTAAAAAAAAACAAATACATCATCACCAATTTATCATTACATATTGAATATTATAGAGAGCTTTATCTCAGTTATTAGAAATGCATCTTAACTTTTTCTTCCATATCAAAACATATCCTCTTCTCTTTTCTCACAATCAAAACAGGGGAAAATAAAAATCAAAAGTTCTTAATATCATGTGTAATATTTTTATAACAAAGCTTTTAACTGTGGTAATGAAGTAGTCAAATAATAGAACTATTAATTCAAATTTTTAAATACCTGCTATATCAATATAGCATACTCTAATAAAAAACATAAGTAGAAGATCAATGTAATGTTTCCAATTTAATATATGCTTGTAATAAAAACTTTGGTTGCATTTTAGAAGATAAACTCTGGGATTTACATTTTTACAGTATATATAATTAGCATGCTTACATTTTAAATTTTAATATAAAGGCATATATGCAAGCTTTATGTTGATTTAAACTTTAAAAATGGTACATTTTAAAACATATGTACAATCTTTTTTATATAAAACCATGAAAATAACTTTCTTTGCAATGTCAATAAGACTTTGGTATTTAGCATTGGTTTTTATTTCATGTTCAAACTGTTGATTATTTTTCTATAGACTTTTCTAATTTATTTTTTCTTAAATGATATCTACCTCTAAATAAAATTGAAACATTCAAACTAATAATAACTTGGTAGATTAAAAAAGATAAAGTTTATTTGGACCATTGTATATATATTTTAAAATATACTATCTTTTCACATACTTATTAAAAATGTACACTTTCAATCTTAGTATAGTATATAAATGTTTTATAAACACATTTCCTTTTTCAATTGCTCTTAAAATTCCTCAATGTCTCTTTTTTTATATATTTTAGACTTTTGAGCATAGAAATTTTGCCTGGATCCTCCCAGCTTCTGGTGAAATATCTGACTCAGAGCATGTGTTCAATAATTGTTTTTTTATTGTTCAATAAATGAAGTCTAAATAATTTAATATATACATAAACTGTATTGCTATAATTTCTAATAATTCCTTTCAGAACATATTTAATCATATTATAATACTGTTCATTTATTAACTTATTCAACAAGTATTTTTAAAAATTTGGATAACGAATCGACTGCAAGAAAGGAACAACAGCTATCCAATTCTCTGTGCCCATGTTCACGAATATGTTCAGCCCTTGTAGTCCTAAATTTTAAGCATCTGTCCAATCTGAGCTGTGGTCTTTCTTTACTTAGCTTGTTCTATAATCTTGTCATCATGCTCCAGTATGAAAAAGTTCAGAACTAAATGAAAATAAAGTTTTTCATTAAATAATATATAAATTTTGACTTTTGCAGCAGTTTATGTTATAAGACAGTAACAGAGTCCAGAGCCTTGAGTCCCATTTATTTCCTTCATATGTAAAAGTCAAGTCTGAACTCTGGTTTCCTCATCTGCAAAACGTGAATATCCATATTTAATAACACAAGAGTGCTGTGTTAATTAGTTTTTCAATATGCAAAGGCACTATACAACTACAAAGAAACATTAATATAGGAATTGGCCAACTTTCGCTTCTGGTCAAGTTGCCTGCTTTTGTAAAATAAATTTTACTGGGTAACAGGCACACTCACTGATTTATGCATTTTCTATAGTAGCCTTCAGCTGCAATGGCAGAATTGAATTGCAAAACAGAAAATATCTACTATCTAGTCTTTTAAGAAAAAATGTACTGACCCCTCCTAATAATATTAATATTAATTCTTACTACTACAAATAGTAACAATAGTCAATTTCCTCAACTGTTATAAAAATATTTGAAATATCAACTAAGTGGCAATGCACTGTTTATTATTTTTTAAGGAAATGTATACAATTGATATACAATCAATAAAGATAGTAAATTTTTATTTCCATATAGTTAATATTAAATTTAACCTTCACGTTAGTGTGTTTACTTGTTAATTTCTACAATGAGAGCCTAAGCTTTCATGTTTATACCCATGTACTGAATGTTTATACTATATTGCTCAATACTGATTGGAAAATTATAGACCATAAAGACATTAGTGCATAGTCACAAGATGAATTTTACATATTTATCATATTTAAATTTCGATACACTGAACAGATGTCATATACATTTACTTGGCTTAAATAAAAAATTAATGTTTTCAAGTTTTCAAATACTGGAAATGAAAATTATTTGGATCACTTAATCTAAGGTAATTAAAGGAATATATTCACTTTATCAGAACCTTTGGATTAGATGCTATTTGAGACCAGCAGTGGCCAACCAAGAAAACATATCAAAAATGATCTATTGGACTCCAATAGTACTGTCAAGTCATACTCTGTAAAACGAAGAGCCAGAGGAAGTTTTATTACATGTACAAGTTAGTCATATAACTGACAAGTACCGGAAAGGCTGTGGATTTATGTGAGGTCCCAGTGAGTGGGAGGCAATGCAGTACTGCTTAGAGGGTGATTTATTTAGTTCTTGACTGTGTGTTTGTTCTTTGAGGAGACTTAGTCTTTAAAGGCATTTCATTTTCTGATATATCAGTTGTAAGAGATCACATTTTTGGATGTGATATTTATTTAAATAATTAGAAATAATATATTCTTTACTTTTTGGGAAATATGACAAAAAAGATTTACTTTTTAAAGATTCTAACAGTAACTATAGTTTATAGTTATTAGTATAAATTACTTAGACTATTATTATGTAATGTTTAAAAATAAAACATAATACACACATGACATATGGCTATACAAATAGGTTTCCTAATTTCAGAAGGTTATATATAAATCATCTTGACCTTTCGATACAACTCAAAAAATGTCTCATCTAGAATCTGCGCTCAGTGTAGAATAGATCTATTGTAATTCTGGTCTGTCTTCATGAACCTGACATATGGATAAACCATCCAAGAAAGTCTCCTCAGAGAAAAAACTATCAATATATTTTGACTAGCAATTCAATATTTCTTAACTTGCCATACAACTATACTTTTGTGGACCTAACTTCTTAATTGGTATAATATTGACATAGCCTTAGTACAGATTCACTCTCTACAAGGTTTCTATTCATAAAAATGTTACACAATCGTACTTTTTTCTTCTGATTGTACATTAGAAGCAAATCAACTAATGAGAGAAACTTAAAGGAAGAATTTTCAAGATTTCTCAGAACATTCTTAAGATATATCAAAGTATTCTTTAATAGATTACAGAGATTTTTTTTCTTTTTCTCTTTTTAAGTAAAACTGATTAATGCTGAAGTGGTCTAGTGTTGCAAGCTTATGGGGACAGATTATAAATGCATTGCTCTCTAATATATAACACTTAATTATGGACTTGAGCCAAAGGAGAAATATCAAAGTTAATGTTTCAAAAGCTAAGGGTCAGTAAACTAATAGTTTCCCCTTTTTTATATACAATAAAGAGGTCTATGAATGGAGCACTGAAATAAAAGATTTATTAAAAAGGAAAATAATTCTATGCATATTTTTGGTAAAGAAGCATTAAATCAAGAAAAGAAGGAAAAAACAGAATAAGAGCAAATTTTAAAAAATAACAGGACTATTTGGTAATGTGTACCAAAAATCTTAATGATGTTAATGGATATTAAAATTCTTAATAAATCAATGGTTTCTAGAATTTTCATAATCAGCACACATATGGTTCTAGGATTTAATGCAGCAATACATTTCTTTCAGCTTTCTATCACCTTAAATTCTTCACCTAAGGTAAAGAATTACCAAATACAATCTTCGAATCACTTAAAATTATAAATATACATGTATATATGTATATGTGTGTTTATGTATGTGTATGTCTATATTACATACAGTATATAATTTTTACGAGCTGTTTAAAAGACTAAGCAAATAGTCATTCAGAAAGCTCTCTGTAAACTCAATTTAACACTTTTGTTTGGCTACTTAACCAGTGCCTTTTATAACTAATACAAGCAGAATTTATTATAGTTTAATTTTGTGAAGCTATGACAAATTATTAATGGGCGAACCAGAATAGCTGTCTTTTAAAATTTCGCTAGTTCCTCTTCTGTCTCTGTTCTTTTAAGAATGAAATTTATAATTTGTGTAAGGAGAAACTTTCTAATTTATGAAAATCAAAGTATCATAGAGAAGTACGTTTTTAGGAAATCTGTATATTTAACAACATTCATTCAACAAATACTGATTGAGCACCTAATGTGTGCTGTCTTAGGCACTGGATGCAGCAATTAAGATGTAGACAGGGCTTCTAATTGCACAGAGCTTTTTGCTCTATGTGAAAGTTACCACATTTTTCCCCGTATGTCTTGCTTGTTCTAATAACAAATACAGACTCAGTTTTTCAGAGGCTACATATAATCATTGGCTTTGGCAGTTTGACGGTGTTTTCTTTCACATTTTTAAGCCTGCCATCCTTCTGCTAATTATAGGTGAGACTAGGACCACTGGATATATATCAGCTTCTCAAAAAAATATATACAAATCAGAAAAAAAAGTGTTACAAATAATTTTTAATAAAGCTTTCCCAGTGAATTAGTATTATGTGCACGATAAAATATAAACCTTTGAAGTCATTGCTTCAGTTCCAAGTTATGGCCCTAACAGGCTGAGTACATTACCAGCTAATGGATTCTACTTGTCTCCATGGTCACCATGCCCTCACACATTCTAAGAGGAGAGATGGAAGGACATCTGAGATTTGATTCTGTTCATATAAAATGGCTAATATATACTTGCATGGCTATTTCTATAGGAAAAAATTATCAAATATTTGATAAATTTGAGTAAAGAATGTAGGAATTTGTATCATTTCAAGTACCATTTATCATAATCTGAATGTTCCAGAATGGTTGCTTATATTTGATTAAATGAATAGATACACAACATATCTTTTCATCTCTGTTAATATAAACCTGACATTGACCTTATTAACAATATTTATTTAAATGCCGAAGAAGCCTCTGTATGGAAGGACAAATAAGCCTAAAATTGTAATGCATTCTTAATTATTCTGCTAGTATGGTTTTATGTAAATTATTTGCCAACCTTCTCAATTGAAATTTTATATATTTGAATAATGTACTTTACAAAGTATCAGAAATGAAAATATTAAAGACACAATACCTGAACAGCCATATCTATCTATCTATCTATTTATTTTGATGAGGCAATTTTTAATTTTTTTTAAATGCCAGATTTTTTTCATACTATATATACATAATTTTAAAAAATATTTTATTTTTTTATTTTCCCTTCCTTTCTGATAACCATTAGTCCATTGTCCATGTCCATGAGTCTCTGTTTGTTTGTTCTGTTCATTTGTTGCTTTTAGGTTTATATCCCACATATATGATACCATGTGGTTTTCAACTTTTTTGCTTAGTATGATTATTACAAGGTCCATCCATGTTGTTGTAAATGGCAGGATTTCATCTCTTCTTATGGCTCAGTAATATTCCATTGTATATATGTACCACAGCTTCTTTAGACAATCATCTATCATAGGACACTTCAATTGCTTCCATGTCCTGGCCACTTTGAATAATGCTGCTATGAACATCGATGTGCAAATATATTTTTTGCTGGATTTTTAAGTCTTTGGGGTAAGTACCCAGTAGAGGGATTGCTGGATCATATGGTAGATCAACTCTTTGGTTTTTGAGGAATGTCCATAGTATTTTCCATAGTGGCCGTACCAATTTGCAGTCCCACCAGCAGTGTATGAGGGTTCCTATTTCTCCACATCCTCTCAAGTATTTGTTATTACTTGTTCTATTGATTATACCTATTCTAAAAGGTGTGAGATGGTATTTCATTGTGGTTTTGATTTGCATTTTCCTAATAGCTAGTGATGTCGAGCATCTTTTCATATATTTGTTGGCCATTTGTATGTCTTCTAGGGAGAAGTGTCTGTTCAAGTTCTCTGCCCATTTTTTTATTGGATTGTTTTTGTTGTTGTTATTGTTGTTGCTATTGGGTTGTATGAATTCTTTGTATATTTTGGATATTAGGCCCTTATAGGAGGCGTTGCTTGCAAATATTTTCCTCTTTGGATGGTTGTCTCTTTACCTTGTTGACAGTTTCTTTTGCTGAGCAGAAGCTTTTAAGTTTGATGTAGTCCCATTCATTTATTTTTGCTTTTACTTCCCTTGCTTTTGAGGCCAAATTCATAAAATTCTCTTTAAGCCCAGGGTCCTTGAGTTTAGTTCCTATGTTTTCTTCTATGCATTTTATTGTTTCAGGTTTTATATTCAGGTCCTTAATCCATTTTGATTAATGGATTAAAGAGTGTGGTGATAGACAAAAGTCTAATTTCATTCTTTTGCAGGTGGCTTTCCAGTTTTCCCAGCACCACTTATTAAAGAGGCTTTCCTTTCTCCACTGTATATGTTTGGCATTTCTGTCGAAAATTATTTTCCCGTGTAAATATGGGTTTACTCTGGGCTCTCAATTCTTGAACAGCCATTTTTAGAGTAAAAATTTATCCCTGCAGCAAGCATAGAAGTCTTCCCAATTAAAGTTTAGTGTGTCCAATAAGTTAATACATAAAGCTCTCCAAATGTGTGCTCTTTAGGAAAAAAGAGCAGACATAGAACACATGAGTTATTGCCATCTATTTTAGTTATAACTATAGCAAATATGACCAATGGTTGTAGATGGATATTGTTTTTCATGCCTCCTGTCACTTTGCCATATATTTTATTTAATTATTGCTTTAAATGAAACAATTCAAAAGCATTTCTGTACTTTGCCAAGAGGGGTCTTAGAGTTAGATCAGAGAATTATAATTCAGAGAGTTAGTATCAAGCCAAGGTAAATAGGTATTACTTAGTAATTGAGTTCCATCATTGCACACAAACATATACAACTGATTATCTTTGAAATATACAGTATATATAAGACTAAAAAATCAATGGCAAACCTTTTACACTGTAATCCTCCACTTCCTCAGCTATGTAGTTGCATCAAGAAAATTAAGTCCACAATCTACTTTCATTTTCCTTTTAGACATTGAGCAAGTGCAATAAATAGGTTTATGTTTCATTCTATTTCATTTCCATGATGTGATCTGCAAAGCCACTGATCCGCCCAAAGGGGAAATGACTTTATACCACAAATCCTGGATGTTTCCATTAGTGTAATTCTGGAAGTAGCGGACTACTGATGGGCAAGTCGCAGCCCGGACTTAACCCACAGGCATTTTGTTTAATCATCACAATATTTTAGAAATTGGGAAATTTTATAAAACATTTTGAATTCTTAACTTCTCTTGAAAATAAAATAAAAAAAAAGATCTTTTAACATGGGCTCACATTCCTACATGGTAACAAACAGCTGGGTGCAGCTCGCATCTACCACAACCTCCACCATTTCTATTACTTTACATTAAGTGCTCTCACATCATTGATCTAAATTGCCCACAGGTGTCTGAGTCTGAGATTCTTTCAGTGGCATATCTACATTTTCTTGCTTGGCTCCTTTTTCTATGACTTGGCTCCTAGCACTGCTAGAGTATGGAGAGTAACTATTTCTCTACATATTTAATTAATATTTCCCATCTGCTTCCTTATCAACTAACCAGATTCCTGCAGCATGTGATATTGAAGAGCAGAAGACTATAAGGCAGGAGACTGAAATCTCCTTTTATTGATGAGCAAAACTGAAATGCTATCTAATAGGAAAAATATGTTTCTCATGAATAATCAATGGCTAACTTTTAATAAATTATAAGTTGCTTTCTTACATTATTTTATGATATGCTGCAGAATGTTTTTGAAGCTACACTAAGAGTGCTAAGAAACTTTAAAAAAAATGCTGTGGAAGAAGTCAAAGAATGGAACTTTTCGTCACTATATAGGGAGTTCTATAATACAGAAGACTTTACACACTATGGCACATGCAAATTTCTGTTTTGTTAAACAAAATAATTTCATATAAACCTCTAATTTCACTTCATTCTTGAGCAAAAGCATTTACTTTCAGAAATAATAATTTTTTTCCAAACAAAAATAATTGGATAAAAATGAAGGTTCAACATATTCAAATGTAGATAGATGTCTATTTTACTTTATTTCTAAATGAATATTCTCTTACTCTCTCCTGTTGAAAGTCCTATGGTAAGTCCCATATAACCTTGAGGATATGTCCAAGCTACACTTTTACAAATGTCAAGCCAAACCCTTACATTTCAAATTCCAAATAAACAAAGATGCTGAATTATGGGCTCCTCATACCTTCTGAGTTACCCAAAGAGAGAATGCCTTCCTGGAACGAGATCTAAAATGAGGCTATTCTCTTGACTATGGCTTTCTCTCATTTGTAGCCTTGCTCACTTCAATTTGATATGAAAATTCCATTTTGTTTCTGCATTTAAATCTTGGGAAACACTCAGGATTTAACTTGGGCTCATTTTCAGTGATATAATAATGAAAGATTCAGCAGTGTTCTTAAAAGCTCAGACTTAATTCAAATAGTTCTAAACTTATGTTCTAAACACGTTAGTTACTAATACAATCTTTGGTAATATATATAATTGGTCTGGGTAAAGTTTCTTCATCTACAATATACATTACAGGATGGTTTTAAATATTAAATGAGAAACATGCTAATGACTGGCCCAATGCTGGGAATGTTAGTGCTCAATATATGATAATTTAGGATTAGCATTGTTATCTTTTTCATGAACGAATTTAGAATACAACACCTTACATATGGTTCCACTGGAACCATGTCTCAGTACCGTCCTCCCTGCTTACACAGGGTAGTTTCACCCTCTTCCCACTCTTGCATGGAAGAGTGAGAAGGGGCAGACAAAGAAGGGATTGAGTCTTACAAATCTTTTGTGTTTTCTGTAGACCCAGCACAGTTGAGCACACATAACAGTGTAACATGTATAAAGAGAGGTATAAAGAGAGGATCATAATTTTCATGCATTAATTATCTCTGAATGTGTCGTTGGAAGGGGCAATAAGACAATATCAAATGACAATTCCCTTGGCACTTTGTTCAGTTCTTTTGAAATGCATACCAATGTATGTAATGCACACAGGATAATTTGTATCATACAAAGAAAAATCACGACTTCATGTAGGAGATGGAATGTTCTTTTAAGAGTGTCTGTGGTTTTCTGTAAACTATAGGAAAATATGTTATGAATGATAACTCCTGGCTATAAGGACAAAAAAAAAAATCAAGAATGTTACATAATGCTGCTAGTTACCATTAAAAAGTCATTAGTTGATCTACACTCAGAGTGATTAAGTTATTTTGTAAGTGGTCAGTTAATTTAGGGGAAAAGTTAAGGCAATCTGATACATTGACACTAGATAATTCATTTTCAAAGTATTTTTTGAAAATTTAGGCTATGACCTAGAGTGGTCAATGACTAATAGTCTTTAAAACAGGGGATTAAAGAGTACTGTTATATATTTTAAGTAAACTACGGATTGTCTTGACTGACTTTTAAAAAATAAATCTTAAGTCTTTTGGAAAAATAAAAAGTTGGATTAATTCCTTACATCATGCACTGAAATGAATTTCAAGTGGATAAAATAAGTAAATGTTAAAAAAAACATACAACTTAAAATATACCACAAGTAACATGTGTGAAATGATAATTTGTGAATGGTCTAACCATGACTCAAAATCAACAAACAATAGAGTAAACATATATAATTTGGTTTTATAAAAATGATAATATTTTAAAATGTTGGCATAATAAATGCAACCATACATAAAAAAAGACAATATGAAACCAACAAAAATATTTGCATATTGTATCACAGACACACGATGTTAATATATCTAATATATAAAGATTCTCTGATAAGAGAAGAAAAAAAAATCAATGTTTTTGGACAAAGGACTAGAATAATGATCAGTTAGTTCACAAGAAAAATACAAATGGCTCTAAGATGTTAAAAATTATATATGTATGAATCTTTCATTCACAATTAAATTTTTGGAAAACCTACTGCAGTTATACCCTGCCACAATAAAGAGATTGGTATTCGTGGCTAGTTGCTAAATGACTAATTTTAATACCAATAGACTAGCAACAATCTCCATCAGTAAGAGACTGAATAAACTGGTAGTATAAAACCCTTATAAGAAATACAAAAAAAGTTGTAAAAAGGAAAAAAGAGAGAAATGAATTTATAATAATGTGCTACTATTTATATAAGTAAGGGGGACAAGCAATTGTATGCGTGTCTGAATTTTTAATTAAACAAATAATGAAAGGGCCAATAATAACTTTAAAAAAATGTTTAGCTAAAGCTATATGCAAAGAATAAAGTGGATATGTTAGGGTGAGAAGCTAGATTTTTTTGACAAGAGCTTGTATTGTAGATTTGAATTGAGAATAAAAATTTTTACATAGTTATAAAACCTTTTTTAAAAAAGTAGCCCCTAAAAAATCTAAAATGTAATTAAACAAAGAAAATTAAATATGTATTCAGTAAATGGAAGAGTGATGATGTTATGTCAAAACATAGCAATCTGACTAGACACTGCCAAAAGGATTGTAACTTAGAGATAAAATAATTGAAAGGAACAAAACAAAGCAAAATTTAAACTACTTTCAGTAATCGATTATTATAAGTGGTGTAGGTATTATGAGATTTTGGTATATTTGGTATATGAGATTTGGTATATTGTTGCATAAAATAGATGAGTAATTACATGGTATGCTAAGAATATAATTTTAGGTACTGAGAATTATAATTCTGTTAGAGAGAAAGAAGAAAAAATGCAAAACAGAAGGGGTTAAACAAAACTCTAATGGTCTTCGTTTTGAATTACAAGTATCAACATAAACTACTGATGTATTTGATCTCAAAATTCAATGTCCTGACTCCCTCAACTGAAAGACATATAGAAACAATGACTGAACCAATAACAAGGAGCTCTGATATCACCCAGATTTAATATCAAATTTTTATATCTGCTTCTACTGACAGGAACTAGATTCCCCGAAAAAAAAAAAAAATGGCTGATTCCAGGTCTTGGTCAAGAAAAGCTCAAGAAAATCCTTGAATATATTTCATGCCAGTTATCAAAAAAATTATAAAAGATTCAAAGGGTCATGAAAAGGATTCAGCAATCATCTCAAAGAAGCTCCCCCAGCCTATTACAGAAAATTTGAGTACAAATAGATTAATAAGTTAAATGCTTATATTTAAATGTCTATAGTGATACTAAAGCAACACAAAACAACACTGGACTAATTGGTCACCTCCAGATGATAGGGAACTGAATTATTCTTTTGAATAGCTGGTACATAAAGGAAAAGAATTAAACCCTTAGCTCCTTATCTAGTCTTTCTTATACGTACTGTTCCACTTGGGGTTTTTTTTGTTTTTGTTTTTTAGAAGTTTTTCAGTTAATAAACGAAGAAGGAATAATAGAATGAAAATAGCCTCATTATATATTAATATATGTTAAAAGATATTGGCATTTAGTATAAAAGCTGCTAACATCACAAAATAAGAAACATCCAGATATCATGGATGTCTCAGTGAAAAATCGCATTACCACTTATAAACCTAGTCTTACCAGAGGGTGAAAAAAAACAAATCTAAATGTGATCACATTTCTACATCAGAGGACAGGGAGACATGTTAAACTACACCACAAGGATACAATCAGTCATGTTCAGGCTATGAGAAGCTTTTCAGGAAAACATCCTGGTTTCTTCAACAATAAATTGCAAGTGAAAAAGAAGAAAAAGGAAAGAGAGAGAAAGATAAAAGGAAAATTATAGATCAAATGAGATTTAGAGGTATTGAACCATCACAAAATGTTGATAGTATTTGAATCATTCTTCAAATGAATATGTGAAATTATGATGTTCATGAGATTACTGAAAATTTATACATTGACCTGATATTTGATAATAAGTAAATATTATATATTTTAGGAATGTTAATAGCATTGTGACTGCATGAGGAAAGAATTCTTATCTTTTAAAGTCGCATATGGAAATATTTATGGAAGGAATGATGTAAACTGGGATTTGCTTTAAATAATATAGATGTGGGGAAGTGGTTAGTGGACTAGATAAAGCAAGATTGGCCATAAATGTATCATTGCTGAAGCTGGATGAAGAGTACATGTGCCTCCACATCCCAATTAGCATTAATAAAGTAAGCAAGATCAGTTTTTGCAAAATTAGTAAATTATCATTTTCTGCACAAGAAAATTTAGATTTTAGAGATTTTAAACATGTATTAATACGAAGAAAACTTTTTAACACTTAATTACCTCATTACTTTTGAATTAGTGACTATTATTCTTAACTATCACTCTAGTTGACATGAAATAACCACAATGTTTTGACTCATGTATTTACATTTTTACAATAAATTTTCAAAGTTCCTTGTATTCTTTTGGACTTATTCCGGGATGATGGCTGTAAATTATTCAAGTGGTCTCTGATAACAATTCATAGTTTTCAGCTATTGTTAGGACACCTTGGCCTGCATAGAGATTTTGCAGGAACTCCATGGACACTGATACTATTGTTTTCCTCATCTTTCCATGTCTTCTAATTTAACATTATTTTAATTATAAGTAATTTTTAAAAGCAGAATAAATAACAAAACTATATCTCAAAAGTCCTAAAACAATTAATAATTACATCGAACATTATTGGTCCACTGTGACAGTTGCTTAGCCTCGACTCCAGTGTGGATAAGATGGTTTCGGCACAATTCTTAGAAAACTTTCTAACCATATCTTTCTCCCTCTCTCAATTGAAACTCATTCTGGAATGCATTCCAAAAAGTCTGTTTTCATTATGGAAAGACCTGAGACCAATTCATAAATGCCATACATTAGTATCAGTAAGGACTTACTAGAATTGTCCCTCACTTAAAAATCAGATAAAAAAAAAACAAAAAACAACAACAAAAAAAACGTGGTGATGAAATTAGGCTGCTGATTCAAAGATCAGAAGTTCAAAAGGTGCTTTAATCTTTATTTGGCAAAATAAGAAAATGTCTTACATGAAAAAAGCTAGTGAGTTTTCACTAGAATTTACTGTTAAAAATGGTAATAGGTTGTTTCAGTCACATTGCATTGCTTCATGCTATAAAATCTAAACACTGAAGCATTTTTCAGATCAGCCAGCCGTTAAGATTTTCCCTCCAACACCGATTTTCATAGATGTGGATAACTAGTGAGGCCAAGTAAAGCAGGGCTTTGTCACTGTGAACTGCTGACTACCTGAAAGTTAAACATTTTGATTTTACTAATGCTTTATTAATAATAAAGGATCAATGGACAAGTGCGTGAAGGAGGCGGGATCACCTGGCAACTATTTCAAGACCAAATGGGTTTGCCTCCTGGTGTCTAATTTTAGAAAACTTAATTTTGTATTGCAAAACTGCTTGAAGGAGTAAAAAATATATAATGTGTTTTACAAGATATCCACAAAATGTGCCATTATGTTTTTGGAACATCTGTGTGTTTGCCATACAGTAACATCCTAAAGCAAAAGAAAGACAGAAATTTGGAGTTGTAAACAAAATAAAAATATTTAATTTTACATTAAACAAAAAGTCAAGTGGGTTACATCATTCTATTTATTATATTGGCTATTATTTATTCACTCATAATAATTTATTTTTCAATTGTAACAGCACAGCTTTGAGTAAAATATTATAAGCATAAGTGATATTCCTGCCAGTAGCTAACATTTTATTCTGAATTTGTTATAACTCTATTGGAAATGTAAATTATATAACTCAAGTTTCCTTTGATAGCATACAAAATTATTATGAGTACTAATGATCAAACTTCATCAAGTTCCAAATAATAATTTGATGGGTTAACTAAAAATTGTCTAAATGCAACTTATAGTTGACAAATTGAAAACAAATCACATTGCAAAAAGGAGAAAATAATTTAATATGTAGAAATAATATGTATTAAAATTATGCATCACCAATATACTTGGTAAAGTGTCCTGAACCTTTAGGTACTGATAAAAACCTTTATTTTCCAGTTTAAATTATATGGAATGTGACTTTTCCACTACTAAGTGCAGAAGAAGTCTGAAGCCTTATAATTTGTTCCTTGACTATAGGAATCTGTCAATCTAATTTGAACTGGCAGATGTGCTTTTTCAGCTGTGACCATATTGAGACCTTCATGTTTGGGACTTTGGGAGGAAAATGATGAATAAAACAGTAAGCACCTTTGTGAAGTTGCTTTGTAGCATAGATAGATATAAGTTAAAATGTTTTCTTAACAGCCTTTTAGAATTTACTATAGTTTTTCCTTCAGCCCCAACAAGCCACATTGATTTTATGTGATTATGTCACTAAACTTCCTAAGGAAGAAAATAAAACTTATTAAATTGCTTATCTCATGTTTTATGAATTTTTAAAAATTTGCTGTGCAAGTAAACTTCTAAAATTATTGAGATAAAAGTGTTCAATGACACTGATATTCTGCAATTTAAAATAAACTAACAAATCTTCTCAATTTAAAGTCACTGAAGGTATTTTTTTGTAACTTCTAAATTTCCAAAATATCTACTTGGGGAACATATTAACCATTGAATCTGAATATAGCAAATGTATAGATTTAATTAGAAATTTAAAGTTAAGCCATTAGCTTTTATAAATTTGAGTTTGATATTTTATTTTAATGTTTTCTTATAGATTTCTATTAATTGTGAAAATTTTAGAAAGTGTTCAAGAATCTGAGGCATTTTTACGTGATGTATATATTCTCTTTCCTATGAATGTCATTCACAGAAAGCTTAGAAGTGATAACGTATGCTACTGGTGAACTCTATGGATTAGTGGTGCAGTCTCATGAGACAACACATAGATAACAGCCCAAGGTTTGTTTGGAAAAGACCTGAACTGAGGTCACTTTCCAAAGCAACAAAATGCTTGCTTTCTATGACCCTGAAAGGATAGAGTTTAGGAATTTCCTGGAGAGATTGTGTTTTGTCTTGCATTTATTTAAAAAATATCAAGGAACTCAACTGGCACTAGTAGGACTACTTTAATCAAAGATGTAAAAAGGCTATAAGTTTAACAATATTCATTGATAGAGTAAAGGAAAAGGAAGAAATTAGGAATCATAAACAGAAGAAACACTTAATTTTACATTAAACAAAACGTCAAGTAGGTTATGTGGTTCTGGTTATTGTTTATTATTCACTTGTAATAATATATTTTTAATTGTAATAGGATGGCTTTGAGTAAAATGTTATAAGCATAAGTGATACTCTAGCTAACATTTTCTCCTGAACTTAGAGTAACTGTATTGATAATATTTGTGCTTGGTAATATTTACCTATATCATACGACATATCAGTATGTCAAATTCCAAAAGCCCATTATAATATTATATAGCAATGGCAACATAATAGCAAAGCAGGCATCTATTACAGGCATTTTTTTTTTTTTTTTAGTAATTTCTATGTGTTGAAACAGAAATGCCTAAAAATGGTGGTCTGAAATAGACAGTCTCTTCAGTTCCCTTCTACGCTTGTGCTTTGGTCAAAAATTAAACTCCACACATGTGGCGTGTTGAAAATAGTTTTTATTAGTAATATCTGTCTCATATATAAGTACCTTGAAGACACCAGGGGTTCAAAATACATATTTAAACTAATTTTTTTCTTTTGCAAGTATATATTAGAATTACATTGGATTTTTCTATCTGTGTTCCGAAATTCAAAAGTTATGGGTTAAACTCATCACTCAACTGAATTATTTGCATAAGTAGGGCTTTATCCCAACTCACTTTTATATTGATGTTACTCTTGGATTCCACACTGTGAAATTTAAGATGATGCATACTCCCAATTTTACT
This sequence comes from Rousettus aegyptiacus, assembly GCF_014176215.1. NCBI lineage: Eukaryota > Metazoa > Chordata > Mammalia > Chiroptera > Pteropodidae > Rousettus > Rousettus aegyptiacus. Next base: position 33,530,211 of record NW_023416286.1, read on the forward strand.
TGGGGTCATGTATGATTTTGGCAAGCAATGACATTCTGTGCACTTAAGTACTGAGTTGTACTGTGAAGTTAAAATGACTGTTAGTGTAGATGCTTTAAACAGGTGGTGCCTGTCATGATAACTAAGGTCAAGGAATGTCAAGTAGACTAAGTTGAAACAACATCATTATGGCTTTTGGAAGGAGTTAGCTAAATTTTCTATCACTATGTATACTAAAACATATTTTTCTATATAATGAATGATTTGTTATAATTTCTAAAAACACTAAGCCAAATACTTTAGTTGAATATGAATTATACCTACATATATAAAAATAAAAAGCCTCACACCTAAAAAAAAATAAAGGCATTTTTGACCACTTATATGAAGTTCACTATAAAAGTTAAACTAAAAATAGAAGCTTGTGTTGTCAGAGAATGGGTGCCTAAGGAGGCTTAGTTTTCTAGTTATTTATCTTTGAATTGCCTTGCTAGGGAAATATATTTTCTGGAAAAGGTCCTTTTTCCAGACTTTATGACAGAGAAATGGGCCAATGAAAAGGAATACGTTTCCAGGGACTGTGCGACAAATATTCTTAGCATTCTCTTATTTGGACCAGAAGCTCTGTAAATTTATGCTGAAGAAAGAATTATAGGTGCTATTGAATAAATACTTATTAAAAAACATCTGATTTTTTTCAGGTAGTGGATATACATATATATATATCTTTATCAGGAGCAAATATCGATATTTGATATCATTAGAATTTGATCAGAAAATAAAAGAAACCATATTAAGCGGAAAGTAAGGTATAATAATACGCAGATAAGACTGTTTACTTCAGAGAATTATGAGCATGTTAAATAAAAACAAGTATGTAAAGCATACTGCCAGGACAAGAGAAACAGTAGATAATTGGTATTTATTACAAGAATCTCATTATCATTATTATTAAGACCACTAGTAATAACCTTGAATTCAAGGTTTGAATTTGTGATAACTAAATATTTATACTGAATTATGTCTAGACATATTGTCACTGATATTCATATATAATATGAGACTAAAGAGGAGGAAAATAATAGCTATCAGTTCTCTTGATATATAATTATTTCAGTTTTATTTCTAAGATTTCTTATATATTTACCATAGACAATATGTCTGGGACATTCCTATTTATCTCATTTGTGAGACTTGTAATATATACTCAGTTTCATCTGTCGGCTCTTTATTTTTCTGCTCTGATCAGCATTCTTCTCGCATGTACAGAAGCATACCTCAATTTGGCATATAATGAACAATTCCACATAAGCGTGCTAAGAGGAAAATTAGCTTTGATAAAAATATTTAAAAAGTCAATCTACAATTTACATGTTAAAAATAACAAAACACACACACACACACACACACACACACACACAAATCTTAGACGGCTACCATCTTGTTCCTCCTTTCTCTCATCACCATGATCCCTCCAACTCCAGAAAGTCAGACTCTTACTAATTTCTAGTAATGTAATTTAGATGGATAGGACACAAGGGACATTGACCATATATCTTTACAATACCAGCTTATTTTTTCCAACATAACCTCATCAAACTTTTGTTTTTAATATATAGACTACATTTATCATGCCTTTGGAAACATTTTTTCTTATAATTTAAAAAATCATTAAAATTTACTGAAATAGATTTCAATTAGAAATAGAATTGAACAACTAAAAGAAGTGTTAATACATTGTAGACTCAATAAACTCAAAGAGGGAAACATAAAATTATAAGCATTAGAGTTCCTAGTGCTGGTGAAATATTGAAGATTTTGCCTCTGGTATATTCTGTGACAAAGTATTTTAAGACAATAAAAGCAATAGAAACTACATTTCAAAATCTGTGATCTGACCATTTAAAACTAAAATTACATGGCTTTTTTTTTTTTTCAAATTTTGACTTCTAGTTTACCAAGAACTACTAGAAAATCATCTTTTCTTCCCTAACTATATTTTCAATGATAAAACATTAACTTCATATATTAAACTTGTAGTGAGATCTTTACACTTTTAATTACCCATTGATGGAATAGAAAATGTCCATGCTATTTAAAAAAATTCTCAGCTCTTGATTTTAACTGCATAGATTATGAAGTCTATGAGTAAAAACTGAATGAAAATACAGAGAAGGTTAGAATAGGTTGATTTCTTGATGACCTAATATAGTGTAATAATTGTTTTTCTCATATCTTAATGTCTACTGTCATTATTATTATAATACCGTTGTATTCTAGTGTTACATACTATAATAATATTATTATTTGAATAGTTTAAAATTTAGTATTTTAAATTTTATTTTAAAATATTATTTCATCATAAATCATAAGGAAGTTTTACTTGACATAATTTGAGTCTATGTCCATGAACAGATAGAAACAAAGTACATTTTAAAACAATTCAAAGAAAATATTACTTACTGCTATGACAACAATCATCTAGGTATTTCAGCTGAGCACAATTTTTACAGTAAAATATGTGAATAATATTTATATATCTTCCCTTCTCTTGGTTGTTGAGAAAGCTGGGAGTAAAGCCAGAGAGAGAGAGAAAAAATACCTAACCATTTCTCTCTAGGCTTATTTTGTCCTCTTCTTCATTTCTTCTTTCCTCTTTTTTTTCCCTTCTCCCCCTCTCCCTTCTCTCTCCTTCTCCTTCCCCTTCCTCTTCTTCCTTTTTCTCTTTCTCTTTCTTCTCCTCCCTTCTCCTTCTTTTTTAAGTCAAGTTTTCAGAGATCCTACCATCCTTATTTTTCAGAAGGGAGAAAAGTGATATGCACTTATGTAGAAGCAACAGCAACTCAGAGGTTAAGTTGTTGTTGTTTTTCTCTTGTTGATAATGAGGTATTTTGGGGACTTGGGAAAGATATGTTCTTAACTCATCCTTTGAACTATCTGAGATAGCCTTGCTTATCAGTGTGGTATTTAAAAATATCACCTAATTAAAAGACAAAACATGAGATCTTAAAGTGTTAAGTTAGTTGAATGCTAAATAATTTCTCTCTGCATATCCTAGATTTCAGGCAAGGTATACATGGTATTATTTTCCCTGAGTAGGTGAAACAAATATATTAATACAATTCTAACATGATTTTAGAAAAATGTCTCCCCACACCCAACTACCATCCTGACAGCAAGTATAGGAAACTTACCCGATCCAAGTGGCTGGTAGTGTGGCCTTTAGCGCTCATGTTACACATTTTTGTTTTGACACAAGAAACAAGGTAATAAACTGAGGAACTGATGTTAGGGAACAAGAAACTAGGATGAGAGGAGCTGGCATAAGGACACTAAGGCAAGAAATGGAAAGATTGGCTTCTCTTTTTTCCCTGTTTTCCCTTCTCTCTACCTGCTATATTATAAAGACTGCTAACCTTGCAGCATGGGGTTTTCTCTTTATGTGGCTGTTGAAAAACCGGAAGCAAAATCATAATCCACTTCTAGTAAATTGGTAGCAATTTTCTGAACTTAAAATACCATCACTCATTTTATTTCCCTACTCAAATTTCCCCTTTAACCGAATATCTTAATCTTTCTAATATGAATCCTGTTGTATAATTTTTGATGAGCTGCCTCAAGACTTCTTTTTAAAGAGGTGGCAGATAAACAGATAAACAAGAAAGATGATAGAGGAAAGGTTGATGAGTATTTATATTCTCAGACAGACTGTGCAGAATACAAACTGTATTTAAAGACTGAAGACAGGTCAAAATTGGAAGGACAGAGGAAACGACAAGGATCCTATGGTAATAGAAAGACATTTTTCCTCCCATCCCCTTTATCTTCTTCCACCCTGTGTGCCATTGCCAAATCCAATACTGCAAGGCACAAAATAGGGGTCTAGAGGTGAAGAAAGATGAACAAACCAATGCTGAAACAGGCTGGAAGAGAAATACCTAACAGTAGTAGTAAAAGTAGAGTTGGGACTGCTCATCTAGGAGTCAAGAATTGTGTGTGTTACACAAACAAATAATTTTTCTTGATTATTTATATAAACATATGTTATACTAAATAATGATTACATATTAAGTATAATATACATACACACAAACACATAAAAATCATTCGAAGAAGCAAAAGAGGTTGGTGATATTGGGAAGGGGAAAATGCAGCCAGAAAGTTATTTCTGGCCATCTTTCAAACCTAATCTTGATTAGTTGGGATAAATGTTATAAATAATTTATATCTCTTTCCAAAGCATTTGAGTCTTAAATGGATTCTGTGCCTGTGGTTACAAATTAGATATATCCAATATTACTCTGCCAGCCTCAAGCTCAGATTCTTATTTGGGTGGTTAATAGAACTTATTATATGAATATTAAAACTTTATGACAGAACATGTTTCAAAAAGAACCATCGATAGTAAATATATCTCTTAACATTACTTTGGGAGTTAGTACATTATAAACAAATCCACCAGATTTCCCTAGGAAATAATTTAGAAATGCAATTCTTGGAACTGTAACCTGAATTTCAAACTATACAAGTCCCAGTACAATTTATCATTAATGATCACACTTAAAATCATTAAAACTCAATAATTATTTGTCTGAAGAGTGAATAGCCTATTACTTTATAAATCAAAATTCAAAGCATAAATCTTAGAAGTAACTTCATTTGAACACTTATGATGGAAGAGGATAGGAGAAACCAGGCTACTCAGTATTGATTTTAAAAATTATTTAAAATTAGTGACTATAAATAACAGTCCTTCCTTAGGTTATTTATTTATTATAACATCTTTCCGGACTTGTCTCTAGTATTTTCAGATCTAATTTCATGTTGTTACCATTTAGGGAAATTACTAGATTGTTAAGTAAGAATCTTCTAAAAGTTTCCAATTTTGTGTTGAAAATTGTGGTGATACCAAAGAAGTAGAAAACACAATTTCTGCCCCCTTTATTGGTAGTGACAATTCTGATGCTTTACATACATAAACTAATTCAATATAGGTTGTAATCAAACCAACTTAGGTTAAATAATACATTAATCAGCTTCTCTCTGTTAATCATTCTGCAGTTAAATATTAAATACACACAGATACAAATTATTCTTAGAATCTCTTTAAACATAAGGAAAATAAAGCTCAGGGTAGTGATTTCCATTGGATCACATAGATAGTAACAGAGAGAACTTCAAGTCCACTCTTCTTTTCACTAAATTTGTATTACCTTCAAGAACAGAAAACAGGATTTAATTTAAAATTGGACTTAATGTTAAAAAATCAAGTCTGTTCTACTTTAAGTACTATGGATCAGAACTCTTTAAAAATTTTCTTTAAGTACAAACAAATGGAGAGAAAGGATATTTCTAGAATTGACAGAAATATGTAAAATAATTTGACAATGTTGATAAATATATTCTCACTAAGAAATAAATGCTGGATCCTTTTTTGCAAATTTGTCTCAGTCAGAGTAGAGATTCCCAAGAGGAACTGGGTACAAGAAAAGCCTATACTTACAGTGAAAAAACTTTCTGACGTGACGATTTGCGGAGGGCTTGCACTGTACCTTTCAATTTTCCTGTCTTAAAAGAGAATAGAGTCAATAACATTGTAATAACTGTGTATGGTGTCAGATGGGTACAAGACTTATTGAGGTGATCACTTCATAAGTTATATAAGTGTCTAATCACTATGTTGTACACCTGAAACATAATATGGTATTAAATATAATATGTATATAAAACTATACTTGAAAAATAAATTTAAACAATAAAAATGAGGAATAAGATAGCTAGAGGAGACTAAGGGTCTGAAGTGATTAAGGTATCTATGTGTATATATACTTTAAATGCATATATACTTTATATTTATTGTAATGATTAACTATATTCTTCTTTAGTTTTATTGAGATATAATTAATATACAACACCATATAAATTTACAGTGTACAGCATAATGACTTGACATATATGTATATTATGAATTGATACCACAATAAGTTATGCTAAGTAAAATAAGTCAGACAGAGAAAGACAAATATTGTATGCTCTCACTTATATGTGGAATCTTAAAAAAAACTTCTTATAATTAAATCATATTATATGTAATAGTTAAATTATATTTGATATACTATGTTTATATTATATATAAATATGTAAGATGACAGGCACTTGGAAATTTCTTATATGTGGGGAAATAAAAGCCAAAAATAGTAAGAAAAGAAAATTCTTTTTGCACGACTGTCTTTTAATGAAATTTAACTTAATGGAGTAAATATATATTGAGAGAGTCGGTAGTATTAACTCAAATAATTAAAAAATTGTTTTTATAAGTCATTGATTTATTTTATAAGACAAATGTTATAATACAAATAAATTTTAAAAATTATAATACGAAAAAAACACAAACAATGAGGAGTAAGTGTATTCTTAGGGTAGTAAGAATGACTTTTGGCAGGATAATTAATGTTTTCTTAATGAAGCTGAAGTATTGCTTAGCAAAAGCAGGATTTTTAAAGGATAGTAACAGAGTTGAGGCTTTTCCTAACCTGACAGCTCTTTTCTGTTGAACTCTAATTGCTTTTGCAATTTAGATCTATTCTATGAGTCTGTCACCCGAAGCCAATATTACAGATGTGCTGGTTTGTTTTACATGTAAAAAGAGAAAAGCCAAGGGACAAGCTAGATCCTATTTCTTCATCATTGATCAGAGGTGGGTTCTTTCCACACATAACAAGAATTTAGGATCATCATAGTAAAACTAATCTTTTTTACGTATTGCATAGAGTTGTCCTTTCTCTTAGAATCAGGATTCAAAATGTTCTTTCTCCAGGGAATTGAACTAAATAAAATAATTTGTTTTCATTAGGCATCTTTCAGCATGGACACTATTCACACATGAAAGCATAAAGCATGATACCCTACTTCATATTTAAGTCGTGAGGCACATGGGAGTTAAAACTGTTTAAAAGTCATTATGAGATACACTTCAAAAAAGAAATTACAATCGGTGGGATCATAAAGCAGGAAATATAACTGTTTCACTTTCTTCCACTGTCGCCCTTACAAGATAGAAGCATCTTGATTCTTAAGTAGAATTAAGAACAGAACCTATCTGCTGCTGTGTCTTTTCTTAAAACGTTTATGTGTTAGAGCCCATTTCAGTATTTTTGTGGGCTTCTGTATTAGTAATAGGCATATAGTTAGGCAAATACATTTTCCACAAATAACCTGAGTAGATTTTGATCTTTTTGGTGTAAACTAAATTAAAGGGGCACAAATATCAATAATTTAAGATGAAATGAAAGAAAATAAGTATTTATTTCATTTTTTATAGCATTTGCAATTTTCATCTAAGTATATGTCTACTATTAATCTCCTCCATCCTTGTTAAAATATCTAATTTTTATTTATTTTCTTTATATCCAAGTTTTCAGCAAAGTGTAAAACCTAGGTGGTACCAAAAAAAAAAAAAGAACATTTTTTGAGAAATGGTAAGAGTACAATCTCATTTGTATTCAATTTTCTATGATTTTATCTTAAGTCAATTGCTTGAACCTTGTAGCATCACAAAATAATGGCAAAAGTATTGATTAAGCAACTATGAGTCAGATAAGATAGTACGACATTCCACTTACTATTTTAAAATCAATCTTACAAGATTTTTACTAAATCTTATAAATCTATTTATAGCAACTGTTATAACTTCTCTGTGTTTTTGAGGAAAGAGGTAGTCAGCCTAAAATAAGTTATTACAAGTACAAGGGCTGACATTTTAACAAACTTGATGTTTGAGTGCCCTACATCGATATGACTTCATGTAAGGCTAAGCCTTTCCTAAATGTTCTCTACAGGCTTCACATAGAAAACATTGACCTGAAACCGAGAACTTATTCTGTATTTTCTTGGTTGTAGCTGTTTTGGGTATCTTTTTTGAATGGGGTAAAATATATATAATTACTGGGAAAATTAACTCATTTTTTGTGAATCTGTAAAAGAGCTTCCAGTTTGTCAGCAATTATCTATTGTGCACCTTGCATGTGCCTGCATGTGCAAGTCCAGCACTGAACTTGACTCACAATGAATTAATCTAAGAAAGAATTAAGACTGGGAAAATTTTGCTCTTCATTTGACTAAATGCTTAATTAGAATCTATGGCATTTCTTGGAATACACATTTTAATACCAAAAGGATATCCAAAGAAACATCCAAAAGAACAAGAAGCCTATTTTAGTAAGCATAATTTGGCTGCAAGTGGGAGAGATAAAGTGCCTAAATGCAAGTCTATGTACAGATAGAAGAAAAACAACAGTATATTATTGCTCTATCAACCCAAACGGAATATGCTGTGTCTTATTTTTATGTTGATTCTGGCATTAACCACAATACACTTGAATCATTTTGAAAGACAATAATATAATTTGTGTTGGCAATAGGCCAAATAAAATCTGAAGATAAAAAGCAGTAGCCAGAACTGTTTACTTTTATCTATGGAGATTTTGTTAATCACAGAGCGGTGGACAATTCACAATGGAAAAAACACTCCCTCTAACAAGTGGCAAAAGCTGAAAATATCTAGAGAAAGCAAGAGGACACAGGAAGTGGTAACACAACCTCACTTAGTAAAGTTTGCAAGTGAGAGTGGAGATAAATCCTGCTGGGCAGTTCCTTCTTCAGCTTTGGGACACCTACAGCATGGCATGTGCACGGCCTTTGATACCTGCCTTTGGAAGGTATCAAAGGCTTTTAAGAATGTTTTCCAAGGTAGTTGACAAGCATGGCTTAAGGGGCGAACTTCTCTCCAAGCTGAGACTTTGCTCTTGCTCCACTGGTCGCTATTCAGAGATCTAAATTTTATATCCAAGTGACATTTATAATTTTCTTAGTGATTCAGAGGTCATAATGATAATACTAACGAATACACATACTTATACGTAGCCATGACTAACAACATCTCACTCCAAATATATCATTGTTTCGTATTTATAACATCTAAAAGAAACTACCAATCCCTTCCAAAACTCAACTCTGACAGACCTCTCAAGTGGCCTGCCTTTGTGAGAATGTGGCCTGCTGACAGTGGTATACTTTCCCTAAAATTATACTTACTAATTTAAGAAACAGTGCTGGTCCCCAACTTAATTTTCAATTGTCTGTCCAAGTATAAGAAAAATAAGAGCAATTATAGTAAGCTTTATTAAAACTATTTATATAATATAATGAACAATCTTTTAATTTGAAATTGTCATTCCACTTTTTGTGTAAAAAAAAGCATTTCATTTAAAAAATAATGGTAAAAAATAGTTTATTTATTGATTTTAGTTTATTTTATTATTATTTTTTTAGGCAAGACAACCCTTGGTTGACCTCACAGTTTGCAAGGACCTTGTTTACAATCCCTTATTTTTTTATTTTTTATGCTTACAGCACCTGGTTTTCCTAGGTGGTCTCCCATCCAAGTACTAACCAGGCCCAACCCTGCTTAGCTTTCAAGATCAAACGGGATCGGGCTTATTAAGGATGGCATGGCCATAGACAAAAACAGCTTTTTAAAATTGGTTTGCATTTTATATCTTCATTTGGCAAAATTATGATGACTTAATTGATAATCTTGACAATTTTGATTTTAATTTTATAGTGAATTGATTAAAAGCCAAAAAAACTTTTAAGTGGTAGATCTAGTGACAAAAAGTTTAGCCTTCCAAACATCGAATTAAGCATCAGAAACAGTGTGCAAAGAAGGATGAACCTTATCAATTCAAGTAGTTGCATATATGTGTGCAAGAAAGTTTTGAAAAATAAGCATTGTGAATTAAAACAGTGAGATGTTCATAAGAAAAATTAAAACATTTTCCTTATAAAAAATGAAAATGAATAAAGATAATAACACTTGGTTTTAGAAGGGGTGGGTGTATAGACCAGACATTCTCACATTCCACTGACAGCAAAGGAAACTGATACAAATACATTAGACTTTTATTTGTTAATGGCTATCAAAAGACATATAGTTGTGTATTAATTTCGCACAAAATTTTACATGTAGAAATTTACTTCAAAAAAAGTTCTGAATATATCCAGTGATTGAGCAACAAGGGAGTCCTCCTCAGAAGTGTGCATATCATTAAAAAAAAAAATTAGAAAATACTCCAGTGTACAAGAATAAAGAAATGGTCTAAAAAATTATGTAGGCCCTAAAATAAAATATTATCTAGCATTAATATAATGCAAAATGTGTGTAATTTTGAAAGTGTATAGTATGATTTATGAATAGATAGAGAGAGCAACCCGAAAGTATATATAAACCGATTAACAGCTAGGTGGTCAGCTTTTCTCCCCCCGCCCCCCCTTTTTTTTTTTTTGGATGAGTGTTACAGGTTGAATTGTGCTCCTCTAAAAAGATATGGTGATGTCTTAATCCCAAACAACTCAGAATGTGACCTTATTTGGCAACAAGGTCTTTACAGGTGTAATTAGCTAAGATGACATTGTACTGGAGTAGAGTGGACTCCTACTCCAATATGGCGGGTGCCCTTACAAGAAGACAATGTGAAGTCAAAGATACAAAGTAAAAACACTAAGTGACAGCAGAGGCAGAGGTTAGAGTGATGCAGCTGCAAGCCAAGGAACATCAAGGATCAGCAGCCACCACCAGAAGGTAGTAAGAGGCAGGAAGTTTTCAAATCAGTCTCAGAGGGAGCATGGCTTTGTTGACACCTTGATTTTGGGCTTTGGCCTTCCAGAACTGTGAGAGAAGGTTTTTGATGTTTTAAGCCACCCTTTGTCATAATTTATTTTGGCTGCCCTAGGAAACTAATGCAATGGCTAACACATTTGGAAAAGCACAAAAAACATAAATGCATAGCTCAAAGAATTAGTGAAAAGTAGGTACTTATAAGGCTATACTAGAAGCTGCCCTTATGACTCCTCCCAAACCCCCACCTCTTATCTCTTTCCCAAAGGTAATGACTACCATGATTTCTAACATTCTAGTTTCTTCTATGGAAAATATGTTTGTAAGTGGAACCAAATAGTATGCATTCTTGTCTTATAGCTTCTTTTAACCATTATAATGTTTCTAAAATTCAACCATACATATGCCACAATATATGCATCCATTTGTCTTTGGATAAATGGATATTTGGCATCTTTCGTAGTTTAGTGCTATTATAAATAATTCTGCTATCGACCTGCTCATGCATATCTTCTGGTTCACATGTACACCCATTTCTTTTTGGGTATTTAACACATGGAATGCATGTTTACAACTTTTGTAGACAATTACAACAACTTTCTAAAATATTTGTATCAATTTACATACCTACCAGCCATGAGAATTTTTTAAATTAAATTTATTGGGGCAATATTGTTTATACTTGGGACTGATAGCCTTTTTGAATTTTTATCATTCTTGAAGGAGTGTAGTAGTGTCTTACTATATTTTAATTTGCATTTCCGTAATCACTAATCAATATGTTTTCATGTATTTACTACTTTGTGAGTGCTCAATGGCACTAGAAAAAAGTTTGCCAGAATAAGTAATTTGACAATAAGAAACACATTAAATATAATGGTCATTAAAAAATAGTATCATTGGTAACATATTAATAAATAGTTTTAGTAGTACTTAACTGAAATTAATAACATTTATTATGTATAAGAAAAATAAATACTTAGAATTGGGTGAGACTCATACTCTCTCATTCCTCTGTAAGAGTTAGCTTTATGAAGCACATTGCTTCAAGTTGTTTGTATAAAGCCCCGCTGAAAATGGTTTAAAAAATCAGGACATTTATTGCTTAATATAATAACAATTTCAGAGCAGCATGTTTCCAATGCTTATTAATTCAATGTTCAATGAACATTTTGAGACCATCTCTCTGGTGTTTCAGCTCTACAGGTAAATACCTAGGCAGAGTGATAGAGTGGTTCTCCATGGGTAGAAAGAGTAAGGAGGTCTTCTACGGATTTATGGGGAAAAGTTGGTATATTATCACTGGTTGTTTTCTCATGACTGATAAGCTCATTGATTTGTTTTTTGATAATATGCTTTGTATAGCTAAAAAACAAAGCCAATGTCCTGAACCAAATTTCACATATATTTTATATTAGCTGTGGGAAAAATACTCTAAATAATAGCCATCTTGAATTAATGCTCAGTTAAATGAAAATTCCAAGTTTAAATTCCAGATGTAACACTGAGCAAGTGTTTCTCAAGCCCAAGTGGGTTGTTATAGAAATCTTTAATCCAAAGATCATGCTTCAAATGTTATTTAACACTTTAATGTGTGACACTGATTAATGCTACGGTCACGCAGGGATGATCTTATTTCAAACTATATTCCTTGAAATGAGAGTTCAATGCAATATGAAAAAAATTACAAGATGATAGAAAGACAAGGCTTATTAAAATATTTTTGGTGATAGCTTTATGAAAATATATAAAAACAGACTTTTTAACATTTCTTTATAAAATGAAAAATAAAGCCTTTCCTTGTAAAGATTTCTGTGCTAGAATTGCATTTTTAAAGTTCTCCCTGAACTCACGAATGTTAAATAACTATCACCTAAAGCAAGATTCTAAACCTGGCAGCCTCTGCGGACATATCCAAACAAACAAAAAAACAAAGAGAAAAGAAAAAAGGCCTGTCTTTCCTCCCCTCTCTTCTCCTCTCTCTCTCTCTCTCCCCCTCCCCCCCTACACATGTCGCACTCTCTCAGAGGGACACTGTCACTTTCCCCCAGAGACTGACTTGGTGGCTGTATCTCCCCTCTTTCTTCAGGCCAGCCCAGCAGATGCTTCATTCCTCTAACTTCATCTTTTGCATTCCTTAAATCTGCTTATTTATCTCCTTTTGGATATGTCACTCAACTCCCATCTCACTAGGAACATTTTTTTCCTTCCCTTTGTAATTCTTGGATTTTACTTGGGCTTCAAGATCTCCCACATTCCCTACTTAGAGGGAGAAAGAAGGATGGATGCCTCTGGCACAAATAGTGGCACTTTGGAGTCAGTACTGAAGAAAGAACTTTCCATGCCTTTCATTCTTGCCTTAGATGTTTTTTATTTCCCCCAGAAAGAGGAAGGAAACTTGATGTTGCTGCATTATCCACCCTGCTTCTGTCACTCAGTCACAGATGAAGATGTATTCAGTCAACTCGAGGATAAGCCATACTGTCAGTGGACATTCCATTTGCAGCCCAGAAATGATCCACTCTAACCTAATTGTAGTCTGCTTCACATACTTCTTTTTTTTTTTTAATTTTTATTTTTCAAATAGAATTGATATTCAAATTGTTTTGTACTAGTTTCAGGTATAGAGCATAGCAGTTAGACATTTATATAATTTATGAAGCAATCCTTACGATAAGTCTAGTACCTACCTGGCACTGTAGATATTTATCACAATGTTATTGACTATATTCTCTAAATTGTACTTTATATCTCTGTGACTATTTCCTAACCACCATTGGTACTTCTTAATCCCTTTACCTTTTTTACCCAGCCCCTCAACACCCCTCCCATCTGGCAATCACCAGTTCGTTCTATGTATCTATGAGTCTGTTTTCACTTTGTTCATTTCTTTTGTTCTTTAGATTCCACATATAAATGAAATCACATGGTATTTGTCTTTCTTTGTCTGACTTATTTCACTTAGTATAATACCCTCTAGGTCCATCCATGTTGTTGTAAATGGTAAGATTTCATTTTTTTTATGGCCGAGTAATAGTCCATTGTATATATATACCCATTCTTCTTTATCCAATTATCTACTGATGGGCATTTAGGTTGCTTCCATATCTTGGCTATTGTAAATAGCACTGCAGCGAACATAGAGGTGCAGATATCATTTCAAATTAGTGTTTTGATTTCCTTTGGATATATACCCAGAAGTGGAATTTCTGGGTCATAAAGTAGTTCTATTTTTAACTTACTCTAAACAGTTTTTCATAGTGGCTGTACCAATTTGCAAACCCACCAACAGTGCATGAGGGTTCCCTTTTTCCCATATTGTCGTCAACACTTGTGTTTTGATTTATTGCTAATAGCCATGCTTCACATTTTTGCTATCTAGAATTTTAATTACATGGTCAAAAAATCAGCATTAATCCATGAGAAGGAAAATTGATAATATATGTTTGGGGAAGAAGACACTTAAATGTTTAAGCACTAAGCTAAACACTCCACATCCACCAGCGTATCTGGTATACCAAACTCAAGACCAATACTATCATTACTCTTCTTTTATAGAGGAAGAAGAACATTGTAGAGAGTGTTTGCTTAACTTATAAAGTTACTTAAATAGTTGAACTAAGATTCGAATTATCTTCCACTTTTGGGGTCTGCCTCTAACATTTTTTAAGATTCAGGTCAAAAGTATCTATGGAGGTTCATAATCCATACTCTACATATTTAACAAATCAAGCTAAAATTTTTAAATAAAATATCTCATATACTCTTTGCATTACAAATGTTTCTTCATAAAAAGTCCTAGAAGATCAGGTTCAAATTTAGATTTCTGACTCCTTTGTGTTCTCAAGAACAAACTCCACTTCTCTTCTCAGTCCTGCCTCTGTCCTGCATAACAAGTGGGCAGTGCGGCTATTTCATCTATGCTGGTTCACTCACACCACAAATGATCACCTTTAGCCACCTCAGGGTTCAATAGAACTCACATCAGTGGTGTGACCCACGCAGGAAGGAAAGACTTGGAGAAGTGACTGATACAGGTCTTGGAAACAGGCTATTAAAGTAGAGAATTTGGCATCCAGGTATCTGGGGTGTGGTCCAAAAAAAGGGAGGAGTTGGCTCCTATCTTAAGCTGTGACCACCTTGCCCACGGGGAGCATTTCAGCCCATGGGGAACATCTAAGAGGATGAGAGTGGAAGTTTCTCAAACTTTAACTGCCTTCGGATCACAAAAGCCTGGTGCACAGAGCAGGGGTCTCTGTTACTAAGGGTGGTGATCGCTGCCGGATCCTAATGGCTACACTTACAGCTCCACTGCTACCCTGCTGTCCAAAAACATTCAGAAAAAAATAATACAAAAAAGATAAACTCATTAAAGCTATAGAAGCACAGTCAGGAAAAATGATATATGTAGAAAAGTTTCCTGGGAAGGTCAAATAATAAGGTCAATTTATGAAAGTTTATTTCTTTCTGCAAAACCAGCTAAGCCCAGTTTTCTGTGTAGAATACATTATTTTAATGCTTTATGTAAATCATTATTTGTTGGCACTAAACGACATGGAGTGAGTGGAAATACTAAAAATATTTTGCAGCTTTGCTCTAAGGAATTCTGGAGAAAATCTTGGCTTATCGGCTGGGTTCTGCCTCCAGCTCTCTTGCCAGTAAGCCACCCTGGGTAAGTCACTAAACCTCCCACACCATATTTTCCTTGTCTAGAAAAGCATGGTAACGGTAGAGTCCCTGCAAACATAGGACAATGAGATATGGATCAAATGTAAAAATATATACAAAATATGTGTTTTGCAAATCATACAGTGGTTTTATCTAAAAATCTATGTATATGTGAGATGAGAAAATTTAATACTAATGTGAAGAAAATTTTTTTTAAATCTCATTTTAAGTATAAGTATCATGTAATACTTATATGGCATTATTTACAGAACAGTTCCAGTATTTAGAAACTAGGCGGTGGAAATGAGAACTTCTAGAAAATAATTTTTCTTGTAAAAATGATTACTGTTAGTTTCTGCCTTGCCTAATTTTATGCTAAATCTAAGATTAAATGACAAGGTAAAATCACAAGAGGCAAATTCACAATTGAATTACATGCAACTTCTAAATATAATTTAAAATAGCTTTAAAAAAAATCTCCACCATTTAATAGTTAAGCACCATATATATGTGAGAGAACTGAAAATATCACATATAGGCCTAAAATTATATTTTAAGAGTCACCATCCAGGGTACCATATGTTAAGAATTTGATTATATATTTTCCTAATTTAAAGGCAGAAGGGAATAGTTTCTCTTTTGACATAGTTAATCATTAATCAGATAGTTTCTGCTTAATATTTTTACATTTAACAAATCATCCTTTCCTATTCTCTTGAAATTAGTTTCCCCAAAAGAACAATGAAGCAGCTGCAGACCTCCTAAATAATTACTCCACATGTGCACCTTCTCTATAAGTTTCCCAGGTATATCAATATATACTCGTTTCTTTAAAACAAAAACATAAATAATTTTGTATGGAAATATTTTATATCTCCTTCACTGAATCATGAGTACATAATTGGACCTTAATAAATATATCTAATTCTTCCGAACCTCAAATCCTTGGTTTTGCTGTCCTAGGTTTACTAGGGCTTAGAATCTTGCCCAAAGACATCCATATAGGACAGCACTGCCATGACTGTGACCACGAGCCACATGTGGTTATTGAGTACTTGCAATGTGGCGAGGGCAAATGAAGAACTGAATTTTTAATTGTATTTCATATTAGTTAACTTAAAATCAATTGAAAAACTGATAAGTCAACTATTAGAAAACTGTTGAGTATGTTTGGAGCAATTTCAGTACATGAGTTTACTTTTTCACCTGTTAAGTTTTATATAGTCTAAATAGAGATCAAGTATTTAGGTGAAAATTTAGCATCCGAATTGAAATTTTTTGCCATAAGTGTAGAATGTACATTTGATTCAAAGACTCAATACCAAAAAATTTATTAAACATTTCATTAATGATTTTTAATATTGGTTATATTTTGAATGTATTAGAATAAAAATATTATTAGAAGTAATTTCACTCATTTTATTTTACTTAATTTGTCGTGACTACCAGAATATTTAAAATTACCTATGTGATTCACATAGTATTTACATTGGATAGCATTGGTGTGGAATATGGTTGATCTTGGAGTAAAATCTAGTCTGTCTGCCTGTCTGTCTCCTAAGTTGATTGTTTCCATCAAGATTAGGCTGCTTCTCACAGTATAAATTATTCGTATTAATCAGTTTTCTATGGGTTAAATAAAAACACTAAATATGATTAAATTGTAGGATAAACCAAGAACATTATTATAATATTCGTTTTTATAGTCTGTGCTACTTTCAATGACACTCAATGTTTTAAGCTATATTGAGTGATCCAAAAGTGTTTGGTTTGGTGGTTCTTAGATCTATTTCATTTTAAAAATTATCACTTTTTCTAATTTTTCATGTTGTTCTCAGATTATGAATTTTCTCCCTTCCCCAGTCTCACTATAGATATACGTTTCCTTAGTAGGTTGTTCTTCCTTAATCTCATTATATATCTTTGGTATTTACTTTCTGTGGACTAGAAAATTGACTCATGGGGTCTTTTAGCTTAAGGTATAAAGTATAAGTTATTTAGCATTTGCTAAGCATGTGCTAGTATCCAGACCATGTATCCAAAAGATTCTCAGAAAAAAGCAAAGATATAATGGCCTTTTGATGACTATTTCAGTTGTATTTCAGTTGCTTAGATAACTATTATTCTTTTTTTTTTTTTTTTGCTTAACTTCCATTTCTGGAATTGTTCTAAATGTTCCATTTGACTAAATAAGTAAATATAGGTGCTATCATTTTCATTTTTATGTGACTGGCTCAAAAGTTAATGCATATTAATTCTATAGCCGCTGCTATCAACTAAAAATGGAAGAAGGAATCATTCCAACAAAAATTCTGAAATATAGTATATTGAGTGAAAATATTCCATCTGCCAAATCATTTACTCCTGAAAAGAAGTCCATTAGAGAACTTTCATTAAAAAAACTTTCAAAAGTGACTTCAAAATACTAGCTAGGAGGATTTTGTTTTCTGTATATATCATTTTATAACAAGACTGCTGTTCATATTACAAAATGAATAAACATTAGATTATAGAGTATACGCCAAGATCCACCTAAAAATCTGATTAGTCATTCTCACCTTGGTATTAGTATCAAGATTAAGACACCATTTACGTTTCTTGATTACTTTTGTGATTTAAATATTTTGTTTTGAATTATTTGTATTATATTTGTTTATTTCATGCCAGAATGTCCATGAATCATGACAGTAAAAATAATTTATAAGTCCCCCAAATTTATAGTTATGAGTTTAGAAAACCTTAGAGTAGATTATAAAGAAATTAAGATAAAATCATTATTTTTTTTAAAAGATTGTCTAAATCAACTTTAAAAAATTTTTAGAGAACTTTCAAAAATGTAGTCAAATTTATTGCTTGAAAAAAATTGGATTGTTAAAGTGCTTAATCTAACAATAAAAGGATGAAAACACAATAGGTCCCCAAAGATAGCATTTAAAAGACTATCTGCTGGAATATTACTATGAAAATTAATAAATGGCAAGCTCAGTAACTAGTCTACTTCATATTGCTTTGACAAATATTAGTTTCAGTTCTCTCATCACTGTGTAAAAACAGAGATTTGTGAAACTGGGAATGTTCTTTTAAAGTGATGTAAAAATAGACATATATGTCTTCCAAAATAAGAAAATGGAGTGAAGTAAAAACTTGGTTACCAAAAGAACAAATATTTGAAGGTATGCTTAGTAATTTTTAATGTAATTCTGAAAACATTGGCAATTAAAATGTATGCTGCAGAATACCACCCTGAATGCAAAGCACAGAATCATGCTTGTCTTAATAAAGAATGCACCAACTTTACAAAGGCCCAGGCATTACATTTTTGTCCTATTTACTTTATGATCTTTTGTCAAGACATAAATTTCATTCCATCCCAAGTTGCCACCCCAATGTGCACATCGTTAAGAGAGAAGCAAGATTTGCTGGACCTTGAAGCATTTTGTATAGTTTATTATACTTAAAAATAATATTCTATCAAATTTACTGAGGTTTTTCTGCAAAATCAACTGAATAAAAACTTAAGACCTTTTTAAAAAAGAGAAATAGAAACTGAAAAGGGAACCCACAGAATGACAGTGCTGACGTGCCCAGCAGTTTGTGGCATCAAACAGTTTGCCCCTCTAACAGCAACCTTAACCATGCTTCTTTCAGAACGGGTCCATTGTTGAAATTCAGTAAGAACTGAATTCTTATTCTTTTTGTTCTCTATCCCAGTGTCTTCTGAATATAAATTTAACACTTTAAAGTAACTTGTGGCCTACACTTGGAAGAAATGTGGAATTGTTTTAAAAGCTGTATGTATAAAGTGGCTTATAATGTTTTACAGTTTATGGATTTCTTTAAGAATGTGAAAAAAACTAGGAAGCCCTTCTCTGCTGAAAAATGACCATAAGCACAAAATATTGCATTTAATTTCAGTAGATTTATGGTTGCATTGAAAGGGACTCAAAATGATAGTAGATTTCAGGTTGAAAAACTCATGAGTTGTATTACTCTCATGAGTATACATTGCTAGTTCTCTAATTAATTCAATCATGCCTTTATTTATAATTATATCACTAATAGGTATTTGAGAAGAATTTTTAAAAATATGTTAAGCATAAATACACAGAAGGCAATAAACTCACATTAATTTAAAGATGATTCATTTTGATTATTAAAATGAAAGCTAAAGAAGCAGAAGCCAAAAGGGGTAACAGCCAGATATTCAACATACCCACAATGAATTAGAAAATAAGGTACATCAATAAATAAACGAAGAGAGATAAAGAAATAATGTCTACATAGATTATCCCTCATCTTTCCAACTTCTAGATATTGGAGTACCCCAGGATACCCTGTTCATACTTCCTCTCTTATCCATACATATTTAGGCCCTCAGTAATTGTATCCAGTTTCAATTTTCGCACCTCATAAATTATTATGTGCTGTTCCTACTTCTCTTCTGAATTCCAAACTCTTACAAGTATCTACTAAACTTATCCATACAGCTCCTCTCTGAAACCCAAACCTATTTTTTTCTCTCAAACCCTCCTAAGGTTTTTTCCATCTCAGAAAAAAAGCAATTCCAGTTGCTAAAGCCAAGAGCCTTGATGTCTCATTACACTGCACCAGGAAAAACCTATAGGCTCTACTTACAAAATATACACAAACTGATGAGCCACCTCCGCCTTACAGTGCTAGAAACCTGTGCAAATGACCATAACCTCTCTTCTAGACTGTGGCAATGCAAAGCTCTCTGCTGGCTTGGTGCTTGACTCTGACCCCTTATTCTTCACATAGTAGCCAGGAAAATATTTTTAAATCTTAAAAAGTTTGTTTTGTTGCTCAAAAGTTTTCATTGGTCTAATGTAAAATTGAAAGGCATTACAATGACTTACTCTGCTCTTAATGTTGGTTCTGCTTAGATGGCTCTTTCCCCAGATACTTGCATGACTTAACCCTTTCCTTAAAGTCTTGGATAAAATACAATTTTAAAAGCAAGTCCTTTCTCATAGCTCTATATAAAACAATATTTTTCTACCTCATCCTTGCACTCTTTATCTTCTCTATCTTACTTTAATTTTTGATCAGCATTTAATACTATATATCTTTTTACATGTTTGTTTACTGAGTTCCCCCCAAAAAAGATATAAATGCAAAGACAATAGAGATTTAGGGTTGATTTTGTTTTGCTGGCTGCTTTCTCTTTAGTGCTTACGATGATGCCTCATGCCTGGTGAATTATCAATAAATAGTTGTTTAATGATGGAGTGACTTTGGATTTGGTGTGGAGAACTTCATTTAGGTGGCTGAAAGCATAAGAAATGGGTTAGGAAGCTATCATGCTGATACAGGTGATGGATAATAGCAGTTTGGACAAGTGTGGCAGCAGGAAGATGGGGTAATTGCCCATATTTAAGATTTACATTTAAAGTAGAGCCAAATGTATTTTATGGTAGATTAAATTTAGAAGTGGAAGGAATAAAAAGAAACTCAGCAGATTCCCAGATTTATGACTAGAGTAAGTGTGTGGATAGTGATGCCATAAATTGAGATTGGAAATAACAGAAGAAGAAGATGTTGTCAGGAGTTAGAGGAATCTAAAATATCCTGTTTTGGATATTTTAGATGTCTATTAGATATCAAAGTGGAAATATCGAGTATGCGTTTTGACGTGCGAGCCTTATTCTAGGAAGTGCTAAGGCCTAGAGATATCATTGTGTATAAATCCACACACGTGGATTCTAAAGCCCTGGCATTTAATGAATGTTTTGAAAAACTGAGTGTATCAAGAAAAAGAGAACCAAGAATGGGCTTGGGATAATCCAATATTTATAGACGGTGCAATGGAGAAAGACGCAGCCAAAGAGATAAAGAAAGAGGGGCCAGGGCAGTAGGAGGTGTTGTCACAAAAGTTAAGAGAAAAAAATGGTTTCGAGAAGATGTAACTGTGTTAAATAGAGAAAATTAATCAGTGGATTTGGTAGTGAGAAGATCAGATAATAATTGTCTGATAGCTTTTATTCCCCCTTCCTCCCCCACCAAAAATGAAGAGTGATCATTACTAAAATTTGAGAGAGAATAGATGCAATTGGGGGAACTAAAAAGATACTTTTTCTATTGCAGGAAATGGGAAGAAAATTTACTAGCAAAATATAAAATGTCATGTCCCTTCTTATTCTAGAAATCAATATTTATCTCATTTTCCAAGTAATTCTATAAACACTAAGTCATATAAAAGATGAACAAAGGTACAGAGAATTCTTAGGGCAGTGGAAAATAGTCCGTATGATATTATAATGATAATAGATACATGTCATTATATATTTGTCCAAACCCGCCGACTGTATAACACTAAGGGTGAACCGTAAGGTTAACTACGGGCTTTGAGTGATTATGACGTGTCAATGTAGATTCATCCTTGGTAAAAAATGTACCGTTCTGATGAGTGACACTGATAATGGGGGAGGCCATGCCTGTGGAGTGGCAGGAAGTTTATGAAAAATCTCTATACCTTCCTCTTAATTGCTTTACAAACCTAAAACTGCTCTAAAAATTAGTCTCTAAAAAAAGATTATGGGAGGTAATACTTAAAGGCGACTAGGAAACTTTATGATAGAGTGAAGATTTGAGAAGTCTTTTTGGTTTAGTTAGCGTTTGGAAAAGAGGAGATGAGAAAAGAAGCTCCGCAGGGTAGAAGCACAGGTGTATGCAAAAAGGCAGAGGTGGAAATGTTCAAGGTGTCAATGACTGAATCATCTGTTGAAATAACTAATGAACAAACATGAGAAATGTTTTTAAAGAAATACAAACTCTAAAACTTTCTTACTTGCATCACTACAATCATTTGCTAGCTATTTCTAACATTGCCCTACCAACTCAAAAGAATTGCATCTCAAAGCAAATTCACTTTCCCTCCACAGATCACCTTCTGTTCCTTATATTCCCCTCATCTCTAGAAATAAACCCACGATTTTTCCTGTCTCACAGGTTCAAAACGTGTGTGACCTTGGCTCTCTCCTTCACCTACACAGGCAGCCTAGTGCAGACCCTCCTGCATCTAACTCCTTCTTCACCTCTCTCACTGTCTTCAACCAAGTTCAGCCATTCATCATCTAAAGCCTGCATTGCTGCAATAATCTTCTACATAATCTAAGATTTCTCAAGTGTCTCCCAGTTCAAGTTGATCTTATTAGTATTCCTGAATCACATACAGTTCTAATCGTATTTTCCCCTCAAATTCAAAACATTCAATTATTCCTTATTATCTCCTAAATAGTGTTTAAACTCTTTGCCTTATATTTAAGGTACTCTGGAATTTAAAACCAGTTTTTCTTTAAAGCCCAATTCTCCAATATTAATACAATGTATAGATCTTGTCTCTGTAAATTTGCCATATATAATCCTATTTCTGTGTTTTTGCTTGTGCTGTTCCTTTTAATTTGGTTGTATTCCCACCAAAACACACACACACACACACACACACACACACACACACACACACACACACACAATTTCTGTCTCTTAAAACCCTGCCCATTACATTAAATAGTGCCAATTTTTTATGAAACTTCCCCTAATGGATACATTAAAAAATATTCTGTTGCTTCTTTGAAATCAAGTAACATCATAGTTTTATTAGTCCCATGTTACTCTAAACTTACAAGGAGAAAACCCAGGCTTACCCACATTCACTGTCCGTTAATAATTATTTGACTATGAATAATTCATCTTATTTCTCTGAGTCTCAGTTTGTATGTATGTAAAATGTAAGGATTATATAAATTAGCAAAATATACTGCAAAGTTTCTGCTCATGTAATCAATATTTGTTGAAGACCTGGATGAATCATTGATAACACATAAAATGATATATTTCTGTATAGAAGACAAGAGATTCAGAATTTGCTTATTATTCGGGAATCTGGAAAGCAATTTTAACAGATACAGTCTAGCACTTTAAATCTACAATGGGTAAGAACAGCAAAGAAAGCATATCATTATAACCCTAATAAATATTTAGTAAGCATCTACTATGTGCTAAGTTCTTTGTTAACAAATAGCTTTTAGAAATGGAAACACTGCAAACAATTGCACATCTAAAGATATTGTGTGACAACTAGAACATTGCTTAAAAAGTATTCTGTTAGAGTAAAAGAAAACATTTCACATCTTTGATATAAATATGACACCCAACACCTTGATTTAAAAATAAAAGGGCCCAAGAATAAGTTATTTTGTCTTCGTGACATTAACGAATCCATCAGAATGATTCCTAAATGGATTGGCCAGTTGGTTGTCAATATGAAAACACAGCCTTGCATAGAATATAAAATAATTTTCCAAATCAACCAACTCAGTAAAAACAATATGAAACAACACTAGCAAAAAATTTCTAAATGGTTGGGTGGAACTCTCACTTTTCATTCTGTTGTTTTGGAACTACAGACACATGTTGTACATGTATTTCAATATTTTGAACTATGTCTGCCTTCCATTTAGTTAGAGAATGTTTTGTAGAAGATAGATATTATTTTTCTGATGGAAATTTCTCTGATGTTCTAAAAGGAGAAAAAAAGGTTGCAGCAGATATAAGGATGACCGAAAAGTCATAAAGACAGAAAAAGAAGTTGAAGGAAAAAATATTTTGCTATAAATTTTGCCTAGTTGGGGTTCAGTGGGAACAGAGGAAAACAGCCAAGCATACAGATGTAAAGTGAACATGGAAAAGAAAGCTGGAGATGAGACTTGGGTTTACTGTGTAAACTGAACAGGGATCACAGCCGAGTGCTGAGGGGAGAGAGGTGGTCAGATTTTTCAATAATGATTAAGTCTACTGGACAGCAGTAGATAAAAAGCCTAATTTATACTCAGAAGTTATCTTATTATCTCTTTTCCTAGCTTATTATCTAAAAAGTGCTACTCCTAAAGTTACAAGCTTTGCCTAATTTTTTTTACACTGTTGTTGAAAATTTTACAAAAAAATAAGTTTGGTTAAAAGCTTTATTGTAGTTAAGATTCAATTATTTAGATGGAAATAATCAAAGTAGAGACTAGGGAAGAGTGTAAGACAAACAGAACCTGAACTGACAATTGGTAATTCCAGAAACACTCATGAGGAGGGGACAAATAAGAGAGATTAAAAGAAATTAGATCTCCCTGTGAAAGGTCTTTCTCTTTCAGCTAATAAAAATAGTCCTTCAAACAACCTTATTTAAAACTTGAGCTTCCAGGGCTGAGCAGCTTGCCTTTACATCATCTTAAACTCATTAACTTTATAAAATCCAGGGAAAGGCATGCCAAAGAAGCAATTAGTTTATACTCCACTAAACAGAAGGTGGATGAGCTAATGCAATCTCTGTCACTGGAAATAGACTTGGACCTAAAGATTGTTGTCGTTTTGTTTTGTTTTTCCCTGATAAATATTTTTTATTCTGAAAAAATATTATAAAAAGTGAAAATTTGTTACTTATCTTAAATCTACAGATTTGGCATGTTATTTAAGGGCACTGAATGTGTTTCCTTGTTAAAACTAACAATAAATAGTGATTTCAAAATCTCAGAGAATTAAAATATTTATCTAGTTTACCAAATGATTCTACGCAAGAGGATTGCAACTAAAAACCAATTTCATTTTGTTATTTATTTATTTATTTAGCTTCTGACAGGTCTCTGCTAATACTTCTATAATTATAAGCACTATTGACAATGTTTGAAGATTTATAAAAAGCGATCTGGCACCACCTTACAGAATCCCCTTTCAAAACTACAATTTTGAAAACAAGTTGGGATTCCTTAATCAGGAGGTCCACTTAATTTAAAACAAACTAAAACTCTGGACTTCCACATCTGCTCAGTCTCATTTACCAAGACATGTTTTAGAGCTCAACAATTGAGCACTGACCTCACTGGCCATGTGGCATGAGGAGTGGACACTCATGTTGTGGATCAACCATCTAACTCCTGACAACATCTTCTTCTTCTGTTATTTCCAATCTCAATTTATGGCATCACCATCCACACACTTACTCTAGTCATAAATCTGGGAATCTGCTCATCTCTACCTCATTCTCCACCATCTACACAAAGTGATCTCCCCAAAATACAGTTTGATATTAGCTCTCCCCTGCTCACAAGTTAAATGACTTCTAGTGGTTACTTCTTAATAGAGCTGTAAATTAAAAGTGTGATCTGTTACCTGCTAACTTCTCTAGCCTCTTCCCTTGGTTTCCCACTGACACCTGCTGCCCTAATTTCCCTAAACTTCACTTAGGTAGTCACCTATGTTATGTTTTCTTCAGGCCTTCATACATGTCATTCATTTTATATAGAAGTCATCCCCTCTCTCCCCACGTGTTTGTACTAACATTCAGCAGGACTCCATCTGACCTCTTCCAGGAATCCTATGCTAAACCCTAAATAAGCTTCAGTTGTTCTTCTTTTGGTCACCATATTAATTCATTTCTTTTTGTTTGGCAGAATAAGTTTAAGAGTTCTATGTGAGACTATTTAACTTTAGAGTTTTGGAACTCTATAATGTGAAATGAAAAATACTTTCAGCATCCAGGGGGATGTTTGATTTAGGTGATATTTCTGGTTACTTTATCGCAAAGAAAGCTATTCTTAGGATAAGAGCTTTACTCAAATCTAAAATTTTGCAATAACTGTAAATAAATAGTAAAAATCTTTGGATATATTTTATTATTTTAAAATAATTATTTTTGATAAATTTTAGTTGCTATATAATAATATTCATCACCCCACACATTATGTAAAAGATCCAACATTCATATTTGAGCACTGAAAGAGTGAGAGAAGAAGTATCTGTACAAACTTATAGGTAATAAATCTAGAGCCTACCATTCTCACCAGCCCCCATCCCCAGCTCTAACCTCCAGCTCTAGCTCCAGGTTTAAATTTTCGAGAGAGATTCTATATAACTATATAGCTATATCTATATCTTTATCTGTCTCTACATCTATCTATCTATCTATCTATCTATCTATCTATCATCTATCATCATCTATCTAACTATATCTATATATTGGCAAGCCTGATCATTTATCTTTTGCTTTTTCATGTTTTTGAACTTAGGAAGAAAGGAGGTTAAGAAGTAAGAGATAATACACAATATATCAAAAATGTCAGTCACTTTCAAAATGAGAAATTTCTAACTGTGCTGGAGTAATAATAAAATGATACGACATCATTTAAGCCAGAATGTTTGAAGCCTCAGAGACTGCTTTATGTATTTACCTGCATTCTATTATCTCCTGCTTGAGGCTCAGCCCTATAGACTCCTCCATTATACTCTTCATTAAAGTCTATCACTAAGACCTTGAAATGGAGCACCCTTGCTATGCTTTTAAATGAATACATTAAATACATTCAATGACCCAAGGAGAGGGTTTAAGAATGTCCAGAACAGAATGAAATTAATCTTTCACTTACGTAGTGTCATTTTCACTTTGTATGTGTTATTTCACTTATCCTGGCACCAAGTCTATAAATTTAGTGTTACTATACTCATTTTCACAGGAAGTCCATGAGATTGAGAGATTAATTTTTTTATATGTAAGGTCTCAAAATTTAGGTATTCACATCGGTTTTCTGATTCTAAATCTCATTTTCCATAGCATGAAAACATGCTATGTGCAAGGTACATTCATATATTTTATCTTAATTTTAAAAGAATCTCTCCCCCCAAACACAATTAAAAGTCTCCCATTGCACCTTTCCTTGATGACTTCTAGGTGGAATTATGCAAATCAGAAAGAGCTAAAACACTTTAATTAGCTATGCATAATTGTAGTAGAAAACACTTTATTTTAATGCTCATCTTCTAGATACTTTACATATGCTCATTCATTTAATTAATCATCCCAACAATGTTGGAAAGTCTGTCACTTGAACCCATGTAGAGAATCACTGTATACTGCTACCACACCAGGTAAGAAAGGAATAAGAGATTTAGCTAGAGAGAATCAAAGGATTTGGTTTCTCTACTAAACGATAATGAGGAAGTATTCCCTGTTTGGCAAAGGGACTGAGATACTAGAGAGAAGAGACAGCAAATGCAAAGTAGGGACAAGGGGGTGCCTATCTTTGATTAGAACATCCCCCAACACACAATAAACTCTGGTGAGGAAACCTTCCTGAGGAAGGTTTGTAGTTCTATAGTTCAAATAAGTTGATTTTCAAGAATTTTCTGAATCAAACAGTGAAGCTATTTACACACTATTTCCTAGAACAACTGGTAAAGTTATGTTGACACAAGTGACATCAGTCCTGATATTTAAGCTATATGAATATCGGTGGTCTCAGTTCTCATAAACAAGTCAGTCTGATATAAAAAGCAAATTAGAGACACAGTCTTTTGGCCTGGGGTGAGGCAGGAACATGTGTGCTCACACACAAACTAACAATGGAAAGAAATATTATCCGACAGGTGCCCAAGACTATTTGGGAGCGTTTCATTCATTGTGCCTAATCTGAATGTGTCTTATTTACACAGGAATCTGTTTTGTGTTAAATGAGGGTGGTTAGGTGGTTACAGTTCTTCTCTTAAAAGCTTACCCTCCAAAAAGACTCCCAGAATAACCCATGGTTACACGAAGCTATGTTTATTAACCTACTGCAGTAAGAAAGAGCATCATCTAGACAGAATCTAGTCTGTGTGTCAAAGGAGAAGGACATAGATGGGTAATTATAGGACTTGGAGAGTGAGAATCAGATAGTTTAAGGAGGGTCTTTCAAATGCAAAGATATAATTGAGATAGTGCAAATTCATTATCCAAGAATTTAGAATTGGTGGACATAATGAGGTGAAAGTCTTCACGTGAGTTTTGATAAGTAAGCAGAGTTATGAAACAAGAAGTAAAAACCTTTTTTGTCTTTAAAGTCTTCATTAAAAATAAAAGCTACATTGCTGGTAAGTGGTTTGGAAATTTAGAGATTCTGGACAATACGACTAACCAAGTCTGCATACTCATGAGGTAAGTGCTGAGAGAGTATCAGCCCTCAAGGATAATTTCATGTTTTATTGTAGACATGATTCTTTCCATATTACAATTGAAGAAAGTGAGCTAGTAACTTTCCAATGGTCACACGTCTTCAAGTCCAGAGTAGATTCCTTGGTAATGTTTCCAGAAAGATATGATATTTTCCTTCCTCCCTTCAAAAATAGTGACTAAGGGAAACTTATTTCTTTTCTAATTCTGGAAGCTGAAGATTAGGTTGACAATAATGACACAATTTCTTTGTAGC
Organism: Rousettus aegyptiacus; assembly: GCF_014176215.1. Taxonomy (NCBI): domain Eukaryota; kingdom Metazoa; phylum Chordata; class Mammalia; order Chiroptera; family Pteropodidae; genus Rousettus; species Rousettus aegyptiacus. The sequence continues at coordinate 33,558,777 of NW_023416286.1, forward strand.
AATACCACACACTGAAGCTTTCTGCCTTGTTTGAAGAAAACGCTTTTTAAGTGTTTTCAGCAGCAAATTTAAGATCATTGATTCAAGAGATTTTTTTTTCTTTTAATCTTACTCTCTTCTTGAATATCCTATTTCATACAATCACTTTGGGGAAAAAAAAATACCAATACATTGTGGATACAGCAATATTGCAAAAGAGTAATTAAATTTGATTTCATGATAACAAAAGCTGAATTCCCATCTATATTTCCCTTCATGATGTACCTGTTAACTGCTCATGTATTTTACTATTAATTTGACTACTCAAAAGTTCTCAATAATTTGTTCATAAAATTCATGGCTTTCATCATCAATTATTATAGATTTTACTTTTGCAATAATATTTATGTATATATGTCACTTGACTGGTACAATTCTAATATATAAAACACATTCCAAGCTACATTTAGGATGCACCCCTATATTTGAAAGTATGTAGTCTGATATTAATGATAAATCTGCTTGACATGCCTTGTTCTTTGTTCCCGAGATTAAAATTGATGGTAGTCTAAAAGATCTCACAATCATAAATCATGTAGAATAAGTTAAAAAAAATATGACACTTAAATGGGTATTCAGCTTATCGGTTCCAAATGTCAAGCCAAAGCCAAAGGCAAATAGTAGGTTTTCACCACTTCACAAGGCTAAGCCAAATTCTGGTATAGACCAAATCATTGTTCTTAGATGGTTTTTATTTTGAAAAGTTCACATAAAAATAAAAATTCAGGGATTGAAGCAAAACAGCATTGTTCCTAAACAGTTTTATAAAGCTAAAATTGAAATACAATGAAAAGGACATATTTAAGTGTACAATTTTATATAGTTTGACATAGGCATATGTCCATGAAAACATCACCTAAAGCCTCCTGTGGCTCATACTAATTCCTCCCTCCTGCTCCTCTACACCTTACTACCATCCCTCCCTGGCCCCCACACAACCACTAATCTTCCTTTTGTCATTATAATTTACATTGCATTTCCCAGAATTTTACATTGATTGAATCATAAAATATGTACTTTTTTGTGACCTAGATATAATTATTTTGAAATAAATTTATGTTACAGCATGTAACAGTAGTTCATTCTTTTGCATTGCTAAGAAGCAATGCTATTGTGTGGAGATATAACTATGCGTTTACCCAGTAACATGCCAATGGACACTAAGGGTTATATCCAGGTTTTGGTTATTAAAATGAACAGCTATGAACATTCATGTGCAATTCTTGGAGAAATACAGGCTTTCCTTTCTCTTGAGTAAATATTTCAGAACGAAATTCTTGGATCATATGACAGCTTTATGTATCATCATCAAACTGTTTTTACAAATACGTTGTACCATGTCACATGCCTACCAGCAGTGGAAGAGTATCAATTGTTGTTTGAAAAATACCATTTCTGGCAGCTGTAAGACTCAGGACATGTTTTCTTACTTGCCTTCATCCAGGAACTTCTCGGCTCTTTGAAAATGCCACTAGATCTTTGTCACATGACCCCCTGTGTTACAACACAGCAGCCTATATCCTCAAGGCCAGCAGTAGAATCTTTCTCATGCTTTGCATCTCTGACTAAGGCTGAGCATGGTCCATTTTAAGGGCTCACCCGATCAGGTCAGGCCCACACAGGTAATCTCACTTATGTTACTTCAAAGTTGTCTGATTTGCAACCTTAATTAAATCTGTGATATCCCTTCACTGGTATCATATATAATGCAGCCTAATCATAGGACTAAAGTCAGTCATATTTTTCACTGTATCCCAGAAAATGATAAATCACTAGAACTAAAAGTTAGTCCTTTAAGAAGATCAGCAAAATTGATAAAATTCCAGTCAGATTGTTCAGGAAAAAGGAAGCAAGATACAAAATTATATATATTAAGAATTAGAGATGACATCATTGCAGAGTCTACATTTTATATAGTACATATATGGAAAGGGACTATTATGAAAAATAAGTCTAGCTTTTTTATCCAATCTGAAAAATTCTGATTTGGTTTTTAGTATATATTTAGTATTATTTATATTTTACATGATTGCTATTGTTAAGTTTAAATCAATCACCTTGCTATTTGTTTTCTACTTTTCTATCTTTATTCCTTTTTCTCATTTTTCTTGTCTTTTGTATTAATTAAATATGTTTTATGATACCATTTTATCTCCTGTGTTCAATTGTTTTGGGAGCTGTTTTAGGGCTTATAGTATACATCTATAACTTAACATAGTCTACATTCATGAGTTATACCATTTTACATTTAGCCTAAAAATTTTACACTAGTATTTTCTCTTCTAACTTTTGTTCTATTGTTGACATTAGTTTTAATTTTACATATTTTAGAAAACATATACTATGTTATTATTTTTATTTAGCTATTCAATTATCTTTTTAAAAAATAAATAATGAGAAAAATCTTATCTCTTTACTGACATGATTATCATTTCTGGTGTTCTTTACTCATTTGTATAGATTCATATTTCTATTTAGTTTCTTTTTAAATTATTTTTATAGGGGAGACATTGGTTAATAAAATTATATAGGTTTCAATGATATCATTTTCTTTTTGCTTGACTTCCAAAGTTTCTTGTAATGTCGATTTGCTGGTTATTCATTCTTTCAACTTCTCCACATTAAAAAAATATTTAATCTTACTTTTTGAAAACTATTGTTGCGGGGTATACAGTACTCTAGGCTGACATATTTTCTTATGATGCTCTAAAGATGGTGCTCCACCGTCCTCTTGGTTGCACTGGTCCCTTTGAGAAATTTGTTGTCAATTTTATCTTTGACGCTAAGGTGACTTTTTTCTCTTGCTACTTTTAATTTTTTTTTATCATTGTTTTTGAGCAATTTGATTATGAGCTCTCTTAATTAATTTTTTTGCATTTCTTTTACTTAGAGTTTATTGAGGAATAATTGACAAGTATAAATGTATATATTTAAAGTAACAATGTGATAATTTGATATATGTATCCATTGTGGAATAGTTACCAAGATCAAGATAATGAACACATCTATCACCTCACACAGTTAACTCTCTTGTGTGTGTGTGTATGATGAGAAGATCTACTCTCTAAATTTCAAGTACACACTGTATTGATTACAGAGTCACCATGCCGTATTGTACATAAGATCCTCAAAACTTATTCATCTTATAACTGAAAGTTTGTACCCAATGGCCTACATCTCCCCATTTCTCAGAGCTGCTAGCCCTTGGGAACAACCATATTCCTCTCTGTTTTTATGAAATCATACAGTATTTTTCATTCTCTGTCTGGCTTATTTCATTTAGCATAATGCCTTCCAGGTTAATCCATGGTATCATATATGGCAATATTTTCTTTTTTTTAAAATGGATGAGTAATGTTCCATTGTATATATACCACATTTTATCCATTCATTTGCTGACAGACACTCAGGTTGTTTCCATATCTTGGCTATTGTGAATAATGAGGAAATGAACATGGAAGTGCAGATATCTCTTGGAGATACTGATGTGATTTCTTTTGGTTATATACAGAAGTGGGATTGGATCTTATGGTATTTTTATTTTTAATTTTTTGAAGCACTTCCATACTGTTTTATTGATATTCTTGGTATATGAGTTTATAGTTTTATCAAAGTGGGAAATTTTCAACCATTACTTCTTCAAATAGTTTTCTGCCTTATCCCCTTATCTTCTTCAGGAATTCCAATCACATGTATCTTTGAACCTGTCTCACAGCTTACTGAATCTGTGGTAATTTTTTTTTTAATTCTCTTTCTCTGCATATTCCTTTTGAGTAGTTTCTATTGTTATTTCTTCAAGCTTACTAATCTTTCCTTCTGAAAAGTTCAATCTGTCTTAAGCCTCTCTAGTGTAATTTTTCATGTCAACATTATGGATCGTTTTATATCTTCTATTTCCCTACTTAACTTTCTTTCTTGTTAACAGAATACAAATATAACAACTATTTCATATTCTTGTATTAATTATAACATCTCTGTCTCTTCTGAGTCAATTTAGATAAACTGATTCTTCTCACGTTTAACACTTTTGTGATTTTATCTTACTGTGCTTTGTTATGGGACACAGTTATGTTACTTGGAAACTGTTCGATCCTTTCAGATTTTTGTTTTAAAGCTTTTTAGATGGAACCTAAACTAAATTACTCCAATAAGTCCAAAACTAAATTACTCATTCTATGGAGGCAAAGCCTTTTTGTGTACTTTACCCAGTATCCCACAGATCTTGAGGTTTTTCAGTGTGGATGATAGAAAGATCACTGTTCCAATCCCTAATTTAATTCTTTTAATGACTCCTTCCCCAGTCTTGGGAAATTTCCTCACATGCAGGCACAGATCAGTATTCTGTTGAATACTCAAGGTAGACCCTCCATGGTTTCCAGAGTTGTTTATCTGCTTAGTTCTCCACTCTCTAGCATTCTGTATGAAAACTCGAGCTGCCTTGGTTTCCATGAACTCTTAGCTTGGTTTCCTCAACTTAGGGACTCCACAGCATTTTGCCCGAGTTTCCCCTTCTTGTACTGCAACTGGAAACTCAATCACAGAAGTAAACCAAGTTAATTGCAAGAATCACCTTGCTTGTTTTCTGTCTGTCAGAGATCACCATCTTTTATCAATGTCCAGTGTCTCGCAAAGCATTATTTCATACACTTTATTCATTTAAGCGCTGTTGTGGGCAAGAGAGAAAATTCAGCACTTACTACTGTTTCTTGGCCAGAAGTGGAAATCCTAGATTTGTTAGTATTATTACTTTTAGTGACATTAGTTTTTTAGTAAGAGTAAGCTAGGCCATCATCAACTATTTTCTCAAATATGAAAAGTAGTACATTATGTTTAGTTTTAGTTATTATAGTTTTCATATCTACGGATTGCATCTGAAAGTAATATATATAAATCTTACATCCCCATTATCATATATACTCTAACTCCCTGGGGAAACTTCTGGGAAAAGGAATAATTGGCAGGATACAATTCAATTATTCTTGAATCCTGGACATCACTGTTTACTACCATCAAAATCCATCTCACAAACTTTACATTAATCTTTTGCCTGGAGGCCAAAAGCCCTGATAGCACTTGACCCAGAAAAAAAAAAATGTTTTATTTTTATTTTTTAGGACATAAAAACGTGACATTTTCAATAAATTTTAATAATCAAATAATGATTTCAGCTAAATTACTATGTTTTACTTCATTTTATTTGCCTTAAAAAGAACTTATTGGTTATTGTTTTCTGTTAAAACTAAAGATTTAACATTAAAAATTTAATGTTAAGGATTTAGCATTAAACATAATTTTTCGGATTAAAATTTGGAATCCCTTCAACAAAGGAAAATTTTAGTTATTGAACTAATTTTGTCTAGTGTGAATAGGACTATGAAGACTAGGCGACTGGGAAAGTTTTAATCTAATTAGAAATGAATTTGAAAAAAAAATAATGCTAGAAGAATATATAAGAAGAAAGAATAAGCAGGAGATGATGAATCGATTTCATGAATCTCTCATTTGCTATATATCTTAAGATAAACAGATTGCTTATTAGTTTTGTTTTAGCCATACTAAGCAAAATGCTCAGTGTTAAGAAGACATATTTTAGGAAAAAAGGGAATACTGTCAATGTTGAAATGACTAACAATGTTCTTTTGTAGTTGTTAATAAGATTAATGTTTTGGAACTATATTCACGAGTATATATAACTTAAACATTATGCGTTAGAATATTTGTGCATATATGGCATGTGACTACTGCAGAGATTACTCTGCTCCTTTGTATACATATGCAATTTATGTTTAGCTCATGTAGATTTTCCGTTTCCTTCAAATATTAAAAATATTACTCAGCCTAAAGAAGAGATGAAATACTGCCACTTGCGGCAACGCGGATGGACCTCAAGATAATCATACTAAGCAAAACAAGCCAGAAAAAGTTAAAAATCACATGTTATCACTTATATGTGGGATATAAACCTAAAAGCAACAAATGAACAAGACAAACAAAATAAGACTCATGGATATGGACTATAGACTAGCAGTTACAAGAGAGTAAGGGGAGGTTTGAAGGGGGTGGAGACAGTGTAAAGGTGGTCAAACATGTAGTGATAGAAAGAAATCTAACTATGGGAGGTGAACAAACAGTGTAAATATATATATATATATATATATATGCATTACCATTAAAATGTACAGCTAAAACTTACTGGATTTCATTAACCAATGTCATCATAAAAAATTAATTAATTAATTAACTTAAAAATCTAGGGCTTTTTTATAACAAAATATCAAACAAGGATAAGTTATGATTATTAAGTTTTAATTTAATAATCTTGAATGAAAATTTCCTTTAAAATATTTTTCATCTTGAGCTACCTTTTAGCTGCATTGCATCAGGAAAAACAATGACAACAAATGAATAAAGCAAAACAAGGGGCAGAAAAAAGTCCAATCCAAGAGAACTGAGCTCAGATGTCAAGTCTGCTAGGGCAGGGGTCACACAGCAGGAGGTGAGCAGCAGGCAAGCAAGAGAAGCTTCCTCTGTATTTGTAGCCATTCCCAAAAGCATCAGCACCTCAGCTCCACTTCCGATCATCAGGCATTAGATTCTCATAGGAGCACAAATCCTACTGTGAACAGCACATGTGAGAGATCTAGGTCGCATGCTCCTATGAGAATCTAATGCCTGATAATCTGGGGTGGAGCTGAGGTGGTGATGCTAGCACCGGGGAACAACTACAAATACAGATTAACATTAGCAAAAAGGTTTGACTAAACAGAGACCATAATAAATCAATTGCTTGCAAACTCATATCAAACCCCTATCAGGGAGCTGCAAGTGACAAGCCGTATTTGGTGGCAGGCTTTATAGTGACAAGTGAGTTAGGTACTTCAGTTGTACAGCTGCATTTGGTGGCAGGCTTTTAGTCAGAATCTGATACTTATTTTAGTCCATGCGTGCCCTGCCCATTATTTTATTTACCATTTCCGACCATACCTCTTCCCCACTGCACGCTTGTCTCAGTCACAGTTTTGGTAAGCCCGCAAGCTAACCTTAGCAAATGAGTAAAAAACACATATCACTGAGAACTTCTTTGAAAAGTGGGAACAACCCAATGATGAGACAGCAAAAGCCTCTAAGACTGCCAACAAAAAGAAAGGTGCATTTAAAAGAAAATACCAAGAGTCCTACTTCAAGATGAGTTCAGTGCAACAGTTGAATCACGTTCTCCAAGCCTACTTTGTATAATATGTGGTGACCGGCCACATATTACACAAGCCATGAAACCTTCAAAACTATTTTTCCACAAGGAGACCAAGCACCCTGCATAAAAAGAAAAGCCTTTGGAGTTTTTCAAAAGAGAAAAATGTGAACAAGAAGAACAGAAGCAATTATTTGAAAGCCACAACTTCATCAAATACGTCTGCTCTGAAAGTATTCTTAGTGGCTAACTGCATTGCTAAAGCTAAAAAGCCCTTTATTATGGGTGAAGAGTTGATCCTGCCTGCTGCTAAGGACATTTGTTGTGAACTTGTAGGAGAGACCGCAGTTCTAAAGGTAGCACGTGTTCCTCTTTTGGCTTGAACCACAACTAGAGGAATTAATAAAATATAAGATATTGAGGCACAATTGTTAAGAGAGGATTAATGAGTCCCTGTGGTATATAATCCAGGTTGATGAGTCTATGATGTTGACAAGACATAATACTTGTTTTGTACAATATATTTTTCAGGAGGATGTGCATGAGGATACGTTATGAGCACTTCTGTTGCCAACAACACCACAGATGCAGAACTATTCAAATCTTTGAATGATTACATATCAGGAAAACTGAAATGGTCATTTTTGTGTCGATATATGCATGGACAGAGCAGCTGCCATGACTGGACGGCTTTCTGATTTCACTATTCAGGTTGCTTCTGAATGTGAGTCTACACTCTGTATCATCCATAGAGAAATGCTGGCTAGCCGAAAAATGTCACCTGAAACAACGTTTTGCAGGATGTGATTAAAATGATCAACCACGTTAAAGTACATGCCCTTAACTCACCTCTGTTCATGCAGCTCTGTGAGGAGTTGGGTAGAGAGCACACACGTCCTGTCTTATACACAGATGTGAGAGGGCTTTCTAAAGATAGATCACTGGCCAGAGTTTTTGAGTTATGAGAGCAGCTCCACAGATTTCTTTTAGAAAAAGTCACCACTGGCAGCATATTTCAGTGGGTCGCAGACTTGCTTACTTGTGTGACATATTCAACCTGCTTAACCAACTCAATCTGTCACTTCAGGGGAGAACAACAACTGTGTTCAAGTCAGCAGATAAAGGGCTGCATTCAAAGCCAAACTGGAATTATTGGGGTGATGAGTGAGCATTGGGATTTTTGAGAAGTTTTGAACATTAGCATAGATTTAGAGAGAGATTGAGCCAGGGCCTTCTTTCTCCTAGTTGGTGCATGATCACCTGTCTCATCTTTCAAAAGAGCTTGAGCATTACATCCCAACCACAAAAGACCCTGAATTGGGAAGGAATGGATCTGCGACCCATTTGTGAATAAGCCAGATGAATCGACTTTGTTCGTGCTAGAAGATGATCAACTGCTTGAGATGACAAATGATGATGACCTTAAAAGTATACTAGAGATAACTTTAAATCTCTATACATTCTGGATTCAAGTCAAGGCTGAATATCCTGAGATTGCCATAAAAGCACTGAAAAGCCTGCTTCCATTTCATATAAAATCCTTTATATGAAATATTTTGAACTAAATATGTATCGGAATTCAGAAATCTTAAAATTTAGGGTCTGAGGTATCTCCTTGCGATGATCGTTAATACTTTCTCAGTGAAAAGTATAAATACCTATACAGGGTGAAATAAGTAAAAGCTATAAACAACCTCATGTCAGTGCCAGTCAGGGTTGCAGACAATGAGTATAGGTCATGCCAGGTCTTGCTGCCAAATAAGAAAAAAAAATTATTAGCTTTCGGGTTTCAGAATTGTGAATTAGGGTTAGTGAACTTGACATCTACAGTGGTTAATGCAAGTCAGGGATACAAATTTAAACCCAGACCTGCCTTGATCCAGAGACATTTTTGTTGTTGCTGTTATTACAATTAAATTAATGATTTATGCATATATATTCTTTAAAAATAATTAGAAAATTGAGTTCACCAAGGGACTCTAAAAATAAAAGCTTTACAAATTATGCACTATCGAATCGGTATTTTAAATACTTTTGAACAGTTTTCCATTGTGATCACCACTCGCAAAACCATGGGGAAGGTTATTTTTCCATGTTTTAGAATTTAACTTATATTCAATCAAAGGAAAGCTCATATACTGCCCTTAGCTTATCTAATTTTAAATTAATTTAAGTTGCTACCATGAGGTTTCTTTGACACTGAAAGTTTGATACCAGATTAGATTTATAGGACCCAAGAAGCTATTATTTTCATGGTGCTCCACACAGGCTTTTAAGTAATTATGGTTTATGTTCATATCTATTCTTATCCTACAAAAAACTCACTTTTTCAAGCTTACAATAGGACGTAAGCTATTAACAGGTATTAACTGGATACCGTTGGCTGGTGACAGTGCAGTGTTTCCTGGGCAAAAAGAGCTAGCAAAAGTACTGCAAACACTCGTGGATGTTACTCAGCCAGAACATTGACTAGTGTTTTTAGAAAAACATGATGTTATCCTCAATACCAGATGCTGCGTGCTAAAACTTTTGGACCAAGTAATCCTTTTTTTGGAAGGCCAAATATAGTCCCCGTGTGTTGCAATCAGCCAAAATTTTCTGCACTTACCACACTACCCTTAGGTGAACTTCCCATGATTATGCCACAAAAAAGAAACATAGAGTAATTCTAGTGGAATGCTTTAAACTGTAAATAAGTGACATATTAGGACTGTTTTCAATGAAAGCTTAGGTGCAATTCATGCCATAAGTTCTAAAAAAATGGGTTCTTAAAAATCACTAAAATTTTTACTCCTTTGCTGCCATCCTCAGTTAACGAGAAGCCACATTACAAGATAATCCTTTAAAACAAAATTCTACACTATAGTCAAATTAATTGAAGATTTGGCAAGAAAATTTTTATTTCATCCATACATTTGATATAACAATTATAAGAACAATTTTTAATCAATCGTATTTAGGTCTTCACTAACAAATTTTGGTTACTCAAAAAATAAAGCTGTTAAGAGTGTAACATTGTGACCCATATTCAGAAAAGTAGAGCTGTTATATGTTTTAAAAGATATCAAGTATATCTTGCCTTTTTTCCTTTTTATATAGTAAGTAACGATTAGAAACTATGCCAAGTTAACCTAAAACTGAATTTTTTTGAGAGAAATATTAACTAAAAGAAAGTAAAGCGATCAATAATTTAGATTCTACTTTCAATTTTTTTGGAACCATTTGTAATATATTTATTGTGTTGGCCTAAAATTATAACACCTTGGTATATTAAGCATAACAAATCCCACAATGGATTTAAAATGAAAATAAACAATCCTATACTTATATTGATGATCAAGCTTCTAAAATGATATCATTCCTGGAATTCAGTGGAATTTTTTTTAATATGCTGGCAAAACTACTTTAGTCACAAATCATTGAACACATTCTCTATATAAACAATATAATGGATTCCATACTTCTCTTAGCAAAATTTTCCTTTTTACTACTCTTCTAATAACTGGAACATTTTTATCACTAGTGTTTTCAAACAATGCCTAATATTCTCCAAAAAGTTGTTTAGTATCTCTAATCTAATGTGTTCATGGTCATTTATGGATACTTATATATAAATACTTATAGTCTATTTAGAAACTTTTCTCACTAAGTATTAATAATAATCTCATTTATAATATCACAAAATGAGTATTTATTGGGAAATTATTTTATTAGTTTTAGATATGTATGCCTTTCACACTGCTCATATTTGTAGCTGAGATAGAAAATAATTATACTGTCCATTATGATACTCACTCTGGTATAGGAAATAAAATATACCCAGAAAAGATACCAAAATTAATAAAAAAATTGGAAAATAACAATATGTCTTTTTTTTTTCTGGTTAAAGATAAAAATAAAAAGGACTGAATCAAATGAAAACACACTAACCATACTAGCATTTTATTTCCTTTTAATCACGACATACAACAACTGGCTAGCCAAGAAAACGAAGATGAGATGGACATACAGTAAAATATTTTTAAAGTAGATTGATATAAAGATTTGTTGTTGCCCTTCATTTAATTGTATCTTTAAATATAAGGACAGTTAGAAAAATAAGAGACTAGATGGGAGATCATAAGTAGAAAGGAGGAGTTAGCTCCTTATTAATACCATCCCAGTGGTTGTGACATGTTTACACATAATCTTCCAAAGCATGTAAAAATTCTTAATATGACTTTGCCCTCTATTTTTGTTCTAATTTATTATTTACTAAAACAGTAGTATTAAAACCTCAAATATCAAAGATCCAAGGACTAGACTAGAGAGTAGTCAAGCACCGTAAATTAGCAACAGTTTTGGAAGAAGAAGCAGAATAGTTGTGTGCTAGGGTTTTCCAAAAGAAATAGAACCAATAGCATCTATAGAGAGAGCAATGTACAGGACATCATAGAAATTGGCCATTGTGGTTGTGGAAGCTGAGAAGTCTGTTCTGCAACTGGAGAACTAGGAAAGCCCTTGTCTATAATTCGGTGTGAATCTAAAGGCTCAAGAACCAGGAGATCCTATGACCAAGGCATTAGAAAATGAATTTTCCAGCTCAAAGAGATAGTACATTTTTCCTTCTTCTACTTTTTGTTCTACTAAGGTCCTCAATGGATTGGGTGATGTCCACCCACATTGGTGAGGAGAGGTTTTTACTCAGTCTATTGATTCAAATGCTAATCTCTTCTGGAAACACTCTCACAGACACATTCGGAAGTAATGTTTTACCAGCTGTCTGGGCATCCTTTAGTCTAGTCAAGTTGACACATAAAATTAATCATCACAAGCTATAAGAAAAAAAAGTTGGTTGTAGTTCTCTATTTGAAAGACCTGTCAGTTACCGCAAAGAGAATAGTTAGAGGAATTCAGGCATGTTGTTTGGGTATTTCTGTCTTGGCAGTTACCAGGGAACCAATCCCTAGTCCTTCGGCTTGCAGGATGAGAACTTGATTATCTGAGTTACTCTGATTCAAATAGGAAGTGTGATTAAGCACTGGACAACTTATTTACACTATTCAATCAATCTCATTAAAAAGAAACAGAAGATATAGAAGACGGAAGGTCAATTTATTAATTTTCCAGGAGAAATTTATAGAGGTAATAGTTCTACTTGACCAATCACATATCAGAATATCTTTTCCCTAATCAATGATTCTCTACAGCCTGAAATTCATTTATTCAATTTTCTTATCATGTTATCATGATAAACTTACTTAACATTGAACAACAACGTATTTTAATTCTTTATCGAAGGTTGAAACCCTTGAAATCAATCAAAATTTTTTATTCATAGGATTCACCAAACTCAAATTACTCTTTCAAGCTTCACTGATTACATTGCTTAGGGTATAAGCTTGTTAAGTAAGATATCTGACAGAATTGTCTATGTTCAATTTAAATGATTTCTACCTTGGGCCTTCTCCTGCAGTATAATTCAAATAAAATAAATAGATGTTTGCCATACTCCACTGTGCATAGCAAATGAATATAATCTGATGTGTCATTCTCAAATGCGATAGAGTGAAAAGAGCAATGAGCTTTGGATCAGAAGCATTACATGTCTAGGCTGTTCCTGCCACTCAGTGAGTATCAGATATGGAACAAATTACTCACTTACAAAATCTGTTTCTTTAGCTATGCATTGTAGAGTTATATATATCTTACATATTTGTTTTGAGGAGCAAGTTATGTGAGACAATTATATACAAATGCTTTTCAAAATACAATTTCTGTGTCAATGAAAGATACTGTAATAAAATATATAAGGAGAGCTTGATCCAAACACCTAAGGACTTGAGCCATCTCCCAGAGCCAACTTTTTCTGGATGCTCTGAGTCCCTCCTGAAAATGGTAATAAGAGATGAAGATCTGCTAATGAGACAAGATGCTGCCAGCTGTGCTCCTCAATGGGAAGTCACCTCATCAAAACATGAGAGCAAGAAATTAGAGGTTCCCTCTTAGTAATAAAATAGGGAGAATGAAAAAATTAGAAAATACCAATTTTCTTGATGATAACTTATGAGCACTGTGTTAGTTTGCTAGAGCTGCCGTAAACAAAATACCATCGACTGGGTGGCTTAAACAATGGAAACGTATTTTTTTGCAGTTCCATAGGCTCTAAGTCCAAGTTCAAGGTGATAGTAGGTTTTTTTCTCTTAAGACCTCTCTCCTCATCTTGTCTTGAAGATGGCCATCTTCTCACTGTCTTCATGTAATCTTTTCTTTGTGCATTTGCATCCTGGTGTGTCTTGCTCTTTATGTAATGACCTCAGTCATATTAAATTAGATCAATATGATCGTATGACCTCATTTAAACTTAATTACCTCTGTAAAGGTAATTAAGATACTTCATATACAGTCACATTGGGAATTAGAGCTTCATAATGTGAATTTTGTGGTGATACAATTCAGTTCATAACGAGGACCTATTCAAATGCAGTGGAAACAGGAATAAAAAGAAGTAAAATTCTCAAGACATTTTTGATGGAAATAACAACATTATTTGATCAACCGAATGTGGAAAGCAGGAAGAATGAGAAATGAGTTCTTAAGGCTCCCCTAGAATTTGGAATATGCCAGGAACATTGCAATGTGCTTGAGATACAGAAGAAACTTAAAGGACACAGCCCCTGAATTCAAAGAACGAAGGCTAATTTTGAAGAAGCAAAATAAAATCTTATATTCTATAACTACCTAAGTTAATTAGTTTCATACTTAAGCTTCAAAACCACACAAATTCAAAGATTTATCTTTGATAGAATATAGGCATTGGGATTTGTCAGACCTACGTTTGAATCATGAATTTATAATTCACCAGCTTTGTAATCTTGGAGCAGTTAATATTTCTGAACCTCAGTTTCTTCATCTGTGACACATGACTAATACATCTGCCTTATAAGGCTAATAAAAGAATGAAATGAAATGATGTACATAAGGTGTATAGCATATTTCCAGGTCTACAGTAGACATTAAATATTATTAATTGAAAAGTTTGCCAATTTACTAAATAAAAATCATTTTTTTATCTTATGGCAGAGGGAAGATAAAGAGACAGGAAGTACAGGTGTGATAGACCAGAATAAAAGACTTAAGGTGAACGAAAAATCAAAAGAACTTTACTTATTTCATAATTATGATTAGAATAAGTCCTTTTTATCCCCTCAAATTTATACGAGGCCCAGAGACTGTAATCGTGATTTAGCACAGTGGTTCCTAACATTTTTTAACATGAAGATTCCTTTTCAACATCAAATAATAATAATAATAATAATAATAATAATAATAGTCCAGACAGTATGGTATTAATTTTATCTTTAGTAATTATTGTTTAAGAAAAAAATGATACAAATTTACTTTAAATCTGATAAAATTCAAAAAATGAATTTGTATTTTATATATCGTATTTAAAAATACTTATAAAGATGTAATTGTGATATGCGTTTAATTTACAGATATATATGTATGAGTGTCAACCTGTCTGAAATAACTCTATAGAACCCTAAAGGTCCATAACCCATAAGTTTGGATTCACTGGCCATTTGCAGATCACAAATGTAGATATCAGCAAATTTCTGCTCCTAACTAAGTGAACTTGATTAAGTAATTTATTTAACCTCTTAGAGCCTCCATTGAAATATCATTAATATTACCTGCTGTACCTTTATCACTAAGCAATTGTGAACTGCAAACGAGGTCAAGCTTTAAAATGTTCACAAATACAGGTCCGGTTTTCTTTCGTTACTATTTTGAGAGTAACAGAAGCTATGAAAAAGGAAAGTGTGAAATGTGAAATTATAATAGTAGTAATGGTTATAGTAGTAACTGTAGTAGTAATCTTTCAGGCAGGGGACCAAGTTATTTTTATACATTCCAGTTCTCTATATGATCTACACCCTGAGTACCATATGTGATAGCTCCAAAATCATATGTTCTCAGTTAACAAATGAAAACAATCTTAAATTAATGAAAAATTTGTATCATACTACATGACATTTTTTACTAGAGGTAAATACATAATAATATTGTTTAAAATAAGTTCTATACAGACTTTCTTAACTTCCCATAGAAAAATAAGCCATAAGTGTTTCTAGAGCAAGATTATCTGATTAATGTGGAGGCACTGCCAATACTGCTCATTTGGTAGCATCAGGAAAGCAATCAAACATTCAGTGATGGATGACAGAAACAAATTTGGAATGAATTAGTAAATGTATTTGAAATGAGAGTTCCACTTGCATACATACCACACATAAACTAATTACCAGAAAGTAGATCATATCTTTTCAAGGAGTTGAAGATTATAGAGAAGAGAGATTTGTTAAGGAGTTTGATGAAAAGCCATATTCTACCCTCAGCAAAATAATTTATATTTTGGCTAAAAGTATTCTCCAAGGAGAAATAAAAATCAATGCTCAGTAAGATGTAGCTTGGCAAAACTTTCCAATAATGAAAACTATTATTCGAAAGTTCGTGCTTTTCAAATAAAAGATCTAATGCAGCTACAGAAGCTTCAAAACTGTCTACAGGAAGAGCCATAAGATTAAAAGACTATAAACTATTAGACACCTTAAAACAGAATAGAAAGAAGAAGAGACAGCCTGGCTGACCCCAAGGAGAGATAAGACCAGAAAAGGAATCTCAGCAGGAGAGCAAAACTGGGGAAATGAGTGAGGGGGAGGCAATAATAAAACTGCAGGGGAAGGGGAAGAGAAGACTGCATACGTGCAAAACTCGCACTCTCTCTCCTTGCTCTGTCCAAAGCTCAAGTTGACACATCCAAGCAAATTTTATATCTGGTTTGCCTTCTTTTCAGCTTGATGTTACGTTTTGCTTATGTGTTACCAAATGTTATCTTCTCCATCAATCCAGAGAGTTTTATATTCTAAAGATTTCCTCAATATTTTCTCCAGAGACACATTTCCAGACAGCCTGTTTCTCATTAGCTGGAATAAACAGGAGTGTGTTTACAGCACAGCATTAGACTTAAAAGAAGAATTCCCCTTTCCTAGACAAGCTGGTGAGAGAATTAGCAGTGCTGTAACTTAAAGAAGTGAATTTTCCGTGTTTAGCTGTGACATGACAGAATATTGGTTCATTAAGATAATCTTTAAAAAGCAAATTGCATAACTCTTTGTGACACAAAGATAGAGTTTCCTTTTGAACACAATTTTAAGCAGTTCTAACATATGAAAATTTATTCATGCCAAAAATATAATATGTAGTGATTATAAAATGTTTCACTTCTCTTCAGCAAATGCTGACTGCTGACTGTGAGAAACAGAGAATAAGAAGATGTCTAAGATCATCTCAAATAGTTTACGGTCTAGTGACTAATTCAAATTACCGTACAAATAAAACCCTTTGAAATCACTCTTCCATACTTTAGGGGTGCTTAGAAAACAAAGTTAAGTCAATTACAAATTGAGTTCAATTACAAATTGAAAAAGTTTTAGTTAAATCAATTACAAATAATAAGGATTTATCAGTGGAAGTCTATACCATTATTAAAGGAAGTAATTGAGAATGCTTATAAATATGTTGATGAAAGAGAGTATTTGCACATACTTTCACCATTGTAAAATAATTCTCAAACATCTTGGCTAGCACAATCGACAATCAAAAGAAAGGGGAAATCCACTCACATTTATGCAATCACACTGTATTATCTGACCTACATTCCCTTCATGGAGTAATTCCACTACCATGATTGTCCTAGGCTACCAAGACCATAAGTGCTGTGAAACCGAGAAATTCAGACAAAAGACAATGTAGATAATTTATGTGCAAGTAATCACGAATGTGGTATTTAATGAAGAACCAGTAGAATATAATTTAGAATAACATATAAAGATCTTGCTTTCTCTGTTTACTGTGAACATTCCTATAACCACAGCAGGAAGTGCAGAATATCAGAAACAAGTACGCAATGCAGTTCCATTAAATAAAAACATATACAGAAAAATTTTTTAAATATATTTTATTACTATGTTTAATATCAAGCAAAAGTCTAGCTCCCAGATGTTTTCAGCAAAAATCTGAGATTCCTTCCTTCAAGTATTAAGAGATATTAAACTAGTTCTAAAAGGGAATATTTAATTTAAATATATTATTTATTTCTCAAATAGCTCAATAATTGCTTAAGACTACATATTCATACAACATATAACTTTGTTATTCTTATTAGTAAATATAAACTGAATTTTTAATCAAACAGATATTTGTCTTTATAACTAATTTTAAGAGGAATTTATATTCATGTTATTTTTTTCTTAACAAAAAGTAAGTCCAAGTTCAAATATTATAAAATATCATCTGTTCCTTAATGTCTCAATAAATTTCCTTGTGGGATCCAAAATGCACACCGTTTTTGAGAGAATGGTAGGTGGAGTAAAAGAAACCACTATGGCTGTTTGGTGTAAAAAGTGAAGTTACATCTATGGTGACTAGAATATTTTACATTAATTTTATAATCATTTCTTTTTCTAATGATTGAGAAAAATATATTATGAATTTACACTATTATTAGAATTCTACTTCAAATAGTGACAACTGTGTCTCACTATAGAAAAAAATGCAGAATTTTTTGGCATATGAGAGGGTATAAAGAGAATAGAGAAATAAAATGAGAAAAGAAAGGCAAACGGAGGAATTCGTCCCATTAGAAGGGAGCTAAAGCAGACAGACTCAGCTCGGCAACCACGAGATCTGAGGATCTGGAAGTCACCTAGGATAAAGTGTTCAGAGTACTGCTGTGAATACCGTGGCACAGTATCTATTGGCTAAAATTCACGTGACCATAGCTTTTGAGCATAGCGAACTAGAGGATGACAGGGTCCCATCAACATTCCAAAAAGGAAGGTGTTTGGGAGAAGGCACAGGCACATGCATTTTATGAACGTTTGTCGGGTGGAGTACTTTAATCAGAAGATGAAAAAAATCTCTCACTAAAAGAGAGAAACCTTGAGGAAGTTACAGTATATAAATAGCTAGTCTGGCGGCTATCACAAAGAGCAGCTTACAGGGATCCCATGTGAGTAGTTCATTATTTCCCCTGCACTTAATCACCAATAAGGCCACTATTTTACAGTAATTTACTCGGGATTATTCAAATGTACTTCATCTTCACAATATAGCTCACATTGATTCAAAGCAAAACACGAAACTCTCACTTCCTTGAATGTTAGCAGAATGCTGTTTGGAAAAGTAGTTTGTTTCTCAAAAGTTATTAGTAGAATCTAAATGGAAACTATTCCGAGAAGGAAGCTATGGAGGCCTTGGACCTAGAAAAGAGATGGAAAGCCTGAAGTGAAGGCCTTTCTTCTAAGTAGAATAGTTTTTTAAAAATTGATATAAAATTCACATAATTTAAATTCACCATATGAACCATTTTAAAGTGTACCATTTCAGTGGTTTATGGTGTAATCAAAATGTTGTGCAACCATCACCACTATCTAATTCCAGATAATTTCCATCATCTCCAAAACAAACCACATACATGTTAACCCATAATTCCCTTTTCCTTCTTCCCCTAACCCCTGGCAGCTACTTTCTGTCTCTTGGGACTTACCTATTGTTTGGATGTCCCTATCTCTGGATGTGCTTCCTTTGAATCTTTCATATAAACAAAACCTAAGGATATGTGGCTTTTTGTGTCTAGCTTCTTTCACTTACACAAGTAAAAGTTTTCAAGGTTCATCCATGTTGTAGCATGTATCAGTAATTCATTCCTTTGTACAGCTAAATATAAATGTATCCTATAGTATAAACTACACTTTTTTTTTTTTATCCATTCATCACTGAATGAACATTTGAGTTATTTATACCTTTTGGCTGTTGTGAATAGTGTTGCTATAAATATTAATATACAAGTATTTGCTTAAATACGTGATTTCAGTTCTTATGAGTACATACCTAGGCATGAAATTGCTCGGTTACATGGTAACTCTATGTTTAACTTTTTGAGGAACTGCCGAACTGTTTCCCACAGTTGAAGCATTATTTTACATTCCCACCAGCAAAGTATGAGGGTTTCAATCTCTCCACATCCTAACCAATACTTACTATTTTCTGTTTTTTGATTACGCCCATCCTGTTGGGTGTGAAATAGTAGCTCACTGTGGTTTTGATTTGCATTTCCGTAATGACTAATGATGTGGAGCATCGTTTCATGTGATATTGGCCATTTATAAAACTTCCTAGGAGAAGTATCTGTTGAAGGTTTTTGCTCATTTTATAGTTAAGTTATTTGTCTTTTTGTTGGTGAGTTATAAGAATTCTTTATGTGTTCTAAATACTATACCCTTAGAAGGTATATAATTTGAAAATATTTACTCCCATTATAAGGGTAGCCATTTCACTTTCTTAATACTATCCTTTGATGCCCAAAGTGTTTAATTTTAATAAAGTGGTATATTCGCTTTTTCTTTTATTGCATGTGCTTTCAGTGTTATATTTATACAACCATGCATAATCTAAGGCCAGAAAGATTTGAAGCTATGTTTTCTTGTAAGAATTTTAAGGTTTTAGCTATTACATTTAGGTCTTCTTTTATGTTAATTTTTGTATAGTCTGACGTAAAGACCCAATTTCATTCTTTTACATATGGATATCCAATTGTCTCTGCACCGTTTTTTAATAGTTCTCTCCTCACTAGATGGTCTTGGTGCTGAAATTTTGATAGAGATTGTATTGAGTTTGTAGATAAATTTGAGTATTGCCATCTTAATTATATTGTCTTTAATCCATAAAAATGAGACTTGTTTCTATTTTTAAGGTCTTTTTAATCTCTTTCAATTATACTTTGTAGTTTTCACTCTACATGTCTATAATTCCTCATTTGAATTTATTCCTAAGTATTTTATTTTTTTTAGTATTACTATAAATGTAACATTTTCTTAATTTCATTTTTGGATTGTTTATTGCTAGTATATAGTATATAGAAATACAATTACATTTTGTACATTGAGTTTGTATCCTACGACCTTTTAATTGTGTGTGTGTGTGTGTGTGTGTGTGTGTGTGTTCTTTAGTTTTCTATGCATACAATTATGTCATACAGGAACAGAAGTAGTTTTACTTCTTTCCAATCTGGATGCCTTTTATTTCTTTTTCACATCAATTAAATTCAAGAGATAAATAACACATGGGCATGATGTATAATTCTAATATGCTGCTGAATTCAGTTTGCTAGTATTTTGTTAAAGATTTTTGCAAATATAATCATAAAGGTTATTAGTAGTCATTGTTTTATCTTGTGATGTCTTGTCTGGCTTTGGTATCTTTCCTGAATTTAACAATTTGCATAATCTCTTTTTTTTCTTGGTAGTCTAGCTAAGGTTTGTCAAAGAATCAACATTTAATTTTATCAATTTTCTTTACTTTTTCTATTCACTATTTCACTTATCTCCACTCCAATTTTTATTTTATTTCTTTCCTTCTGCTTTTAGGTTTAGTTTGTTCCTCTTTTTCTAGTTTCTTAAGGTAGATGATTAAGTTATTGACTTAGGATCTTTCTTCTCTTATAGCATAGGTCTTTACAGTGATAGATTTTCTAATGAGCATGGCTTTTGTTGCATTCCATAAGTTTTGGTAAATCGTGGTTTCTCTTCCATGCATCCCAGAGTTTTTAAATATCTCTTGCGGTTTCCTCTTTGACCCTTGATTATTCAGAAATGTGTTATTAAATTTCCATACATTTATAGATTTTCCAAATTTCCTTCTGTAATTGATTTTTTAATTTCATTTCATTGTGGGCAATGAAATTAAAATTATTTTAGATTTACTGAAACTTTTTAGTGGCTTAAAATATGGTTTATTCTAGAGAATAGTCTATGTGCAGGTAAGAAGGATGTGTACTCTGCTTTTAGTGATAGAGCATTCTATCAACGTATGATGAATTTTATTTGTTTATAGTTGTTCAAGTTTCTATTTCTATTTATTGCTAGTAGCCCTACAAAAAGTGCTAAATGGAGTTCTTCAGGCAAAAATAGAATAATACTGCAAATTGCTCAAGTTTCTATTTCTATTTCTTTCTATTTCTTTTCTATTTCTTTGATCTCTCTCGTTGTTCTATCCATTATTTAAAGTAGAGAATTGAAGTCTCTAACTATTGTTATTAAACTATTTTTCCCTTTATTACATCAGTTTTTGTTTTTGGATTTGGAGCTCTGTTAGGTGAATAAACATTTATAATTGTTAAATCTCCTTGATAGATAGACTTCTGTCATCATATGTCCTTTAATGTCTGATAAATTTTTTTAACTTAAAATTTATTAAATCTATTTTATCTTTTATATCTATTTTATCTTAAAGTCTACTTATCGTGCCTTTGAAATGAAAGTGAGTCTCTTGATAATAGCAGATTGTTTTAATATATCCATTTTGCATATCTTTGCTTTTTAATTAGAGTTTAATCCATTCCAATTTAATGCAATTATTTACAGGGGAGGATTTATTTCTGCCATTTTGCTGCTTATTTTCTGTGTCTCATTCTTCGACATATTTCTATGTTCTTTGAATTCTCCATTACTGCCTTCTTTGCATTAAACGATGTTTTTTTGGTGTACCATTTTCTTGTGTACCATTTTAATTCCTTTGTCTTTCCTTTTACTATATATTCGTGAGTTATTTTCTTATTGGTTGCCTTGAGGATTAGATGAACGTTCAATTTATAACAATCAAGTTTAAGTTAATACCAACTTAATTTAGAAAGTATAAAACAAACTGTTCCCATATAGTTTGATCTCCCTCTTTGTTGTCGTTACCAATTATGTCTGTATACATAGTGTGTCCATTAACATCGATTTACAATAATTACTTTATGAAGTATCTTTTAAATGCAGATAGAGATTACAAGTACAAATTACAAACCAAAACTACATTAATACTGACTTTAATATTTATTTATGTAGTTACTTTTATTGGTGTTCATTATTTCTCCATGTAGATTTGAGTTACTGTGCAGTATTATTCTATTTCTGCCTGAAGAGCTCCTTTTTGTAGGGCTACTAGCAATACATTGTCATTTTGTTGTTGTTGTTTATCTGGAAATCTTAATTTATCCTTTAATTTTAAAGGATAATTTTTAACAGATATAGAATTCTTGGTTGACAGATTTTTTTTTCTCTTAGCATTTTGAATATATCATCCCCTGCCTTATGGCTCCATGGTTTCCGAGGCAAAATCTGATATTCTCTTATTGAGGATTCCTCACTTGCATGTGACATGTTGTTGCTTCTTTCTGGCCGTTTTCAAGATTCTCTGTTTTTGTTTTTTGATAGATTAAGTATGATATATCATTGTTTTCCACCATTACTTCAAATATTTATTCTGCTCCATTTCTCTCTTGTTTTGTGATTCCCCTCATACTTATGTTCACATGCTTGATAGTATCTCACAAGTCTCTTAGGCTTTGTTTATCCTTCTTCGTTATTTTTTTCTTTCTTTTATTTGTCTAGACAATCTCAATTTATTTATCTTCAAGCTCACTAATTCTTTCCTTTGTCTGCTCAATTCTACTGTTGAGCCCTTCTAGTGAATTTTTTCATTTTAAATATTGTATTTTTCAATTTCAGAATTTCTATTGATTCTTTTCATAATTTCTATCTCTTCACTGATAGTCTCTATTTGATGAGTCATCATTTTCATGATCTCCTTTAGTTCTTTGGGCATAGTTTCCTTTATCTGGTTGAACAAATTTAAAATAGATGACAAAATCTTTGTGTTTTAAGTTCAATATCTGGGCTTCCTCAGAGACAGTTTTTGTTAATTGTTCTTTCCCTGTGTATTGGACATTCTTTATTATTTCTTTGTATTCCTCATATACCTTTTTTTTTTTTTTTTTTTTTTTTGAAAACTGGGTATTTAAAATATAATGTGGCAACTCTGGAAATCAGATTCTATCTCCTCCTTGGGGTTTGTTTTCTGCTACTTATTGTAGTTATTGATTTTGTTTAGTTATTTTTATGAGCTAATTTTATAAAGTCTATTTTTTGTCATGTTTGTTCACTGACGTCTCCCTGCCGTTCATTTGTTTAGCGGTCAGCTAGTGATTAGACAATGTTTACAGATCCATTCTGTGTCCTGGAGTATGCCTTTCACACTCAGCTAGGCAGTTTGAACCCTGCTTCAGCCTTCACTTCCAACTTACACAGGACTTGAAGCTCAGACAGAAGTGTAAGTGTAGAGCCATCTCTGGTCTTTCCTAACCAAATAAGTGCACAGCTCTGGGCATGTGCATAGCCTTACAGATCCTCAGGAATATGTCAGAAATTTTTTAAGTTCTTTTTTTAAGTCCTCAAAGCATCTCTTTCCCCATACTTACCTCCTAAACTATTTGCTTAGTCTTTTTTTTTTTTTAACTTTAACTTTCATCCACTACCCCAGGCAGCAGCAAGTAATACATTTACATGTAAATGTTTTTAAACAAACATTGCCCTTTTAGCCAGTCCTCCAGGGTGCCACTATACAAGTCAAAAAAACTCAACCACAGTTCATTGCCAATAAGGTCCATTCTGCACCCTCTTATACTGGCATCTGTACCAAGAATGTGGGCTGTTATCTTCAAGGTCACTGCCAAGGTGGTGAATAGAGAATGGGACCAGGGTAAAAACACCACGAAGTTCTGTGTTCTTAGTGAGATTCAAACATTTTATTTTTCTTAATTTAAGCATTCTACTTGTTGCCGCAAGCTATTGGTTAGATTCCAGATTTCTAAGAATGTTGATTCTGACAGTTTTGCCAGGATTTTTGTTGCTTTTACAACGGGATGAACTTCTGAATTCTTCACGGCACCATTTTCTCTAACATTCTCTAAGCAAAATCTCTACATATGTATGAACCAATCAAAGGTTTCTGTAAGCTAGTTAAGATGTTAATGTTGTTTTTGTTGTTCTATTTTACTAAAATCCTATTATTTTGTTTTTTAGTCAAGAAAATATTGAATTTTATAGAACATTTTATATAAAATAGCAATGTATAGAATAATTTTCTTTTTTTCTAAAATCAGTCACTGACATATTCTAAAAATATTAAAAACATATGACAAAATAAATAATTCTAGCATGAATGAATATAAAGTATGTAATAGACTCATCTCAAAAACATGCCAAAGATAAATTTTTGGTCCATATTTCTGACTATAATAGTTTATTTTAACAACATTTTATGGATAAAAAGCAAATGTAATGTGTTAGTATAAATATATAAAAGTGATCTTCAACCCGATTTTAGAATTCCAGTAATTCAATTCTTGCTTTTCATATCTCATTATATGATAAACTATAGATGTATTAGTAATGAAAAAGTTAAAATTATGATCCGACTCAGTACTATAGGTATTCTTTAAAAAAATTTTTTTTAAGCTGTGTGTTTTACATTTCCACATGTGGTTCTTGGCATTTGTCTTTGGTTTACACTTTGAATATAAGCATTTTTGTCAAAGGTTTAAAAATATTTTGGTAAAGAATTTGACAAAATTAAAAACACTAAATTCAAAACAGCACACACAAAGTAAATTTTATAATGGCTAAAATCCTTCCATTGTTTGCATTATGCACTGGGTACTTTGTAGTTTGTGGTAAGAGAAGTGTCTATTAATTCAATAATAATGATCTCATATACTCATGAAGAAAAGTACGCTTTCAATTTTTTTTTTCTTTTTGGGAGCTTGGAAAGGAACAGTCTTAACCTAAATTAACTACATCTCATACTTATAGCTAGATAGGACCTGGTCAAGAGTTTGTTATATAACCTGAACTTTCTCTTAAGTAAACATCACACTAAACATATTTGTGTGTGTATATACATACATATGTGCATATAAATTTTAAAGAAAACACATTCTATATATTGATCAATATGTATGTGTCAGTGTCTTTGAAGGAGGGCATCGCTAAAAAGCTGCATTCTCCTGCCTTATTTTGTAACTGTGGAACTGGAAGTTTTGGAGCCTTTTCCAAGGTTCAGGCCTGCTCGCTATTCTTACATATTCCCATTGGCTTTTTAACATATTATTTCAAGTCTAGAAATTCTTTAATTACACAGAAAATGACTTCTGTTTTTTTTTTAAACTAAGCTACCATACCATAGTTTTACCAGAATTTGAGGTACACAGACCTAATATGGGAATATCTTCTTATCACTGAAAAGTCTAATTTTAACCTGCTTATTACTAAAAGGAAGGAACATTTTGGAATCTTAATAAATACTGGAAGCAATTGGGAGTGGAAACACTTACTAAATATGTTCTCGACCTTATGAACTTTACTTGCATTGTTTTCTTTTTAATTACTGGGAAAGAAACATAAATATTACTCTTAACAGAGGTTCGCATTTAATGAGGTTCACATACACTTATAGCATTCACAACACACAGTTTTTATAGAGAGGGAGGACGTAAACTCTCGGTAGCATTATAGAAGGAAAACACAATTATGAGTGTCTGTGCATTCATTTTCTTAATCAGGCACCCATACTGCTAACACTATGTTGGACTCCCACCCAAGACCTTTAATCTATCTTTACATGTCTCTTCAAAATAAACTTAAACTCTTAATTTTTTAAATTTCTCCTCCTTTATGTAAGTATAAATTTTACCTTTTAGCATTCTGGTTAATTTATATTGAGTAAAGTACATCTAATTCTGAAAGATCTTATTTCTCTAAATGAGATTAACTTGTTTCTAAAAGTCCAGTGCAGTTATTCTCCTTTAGGCTTCCCCTATATTTTCATCCTTTTCAAGACAATAATTACCATTAGTTGAACCAACATACAATATACTACTATACATAGATATTACCCTTAGAATACATTGACAAATCATTGCCTATGAAAACAGAGATTTTTCTACAGGTGAACTACTTATTCAATGGAAGACATTAGTTAAGTTACTTGTGTATTTCAAGCTAATGTTCTGCAAAATGATGTGTTTCAGTGGTAGAGAATGTTAGTCATCTTGCCCAGCACTTGTATCCTCTTTCTCCTCAGTAACAAAACCACAATTTCATTTTGATTAGTCATACATTCAAGTAAGACTGTATTTCCAAGCCTCTTGACAATAGTTGGCTTCTCAAATATCAACACAAAAATCAAATATAGATAGATGACAGATAGATATTGATAGATGATGATGATAAATTGATGATAGATGATAGATGATAGATAGATAGATAGATAGATAGATAGTATAGAAAGAAAGAAAAGAAAGAAAGAAAGAAAGAAAGAAGGAAGGAAGGAAGGAAGGAAGGAAGGAAGGAAGGAAGGAAGGAAAGAAAGAAAGAAAGAAAGAAAGAAAGAAAGAAAGAAAGAAAGAAAGAAAGAAAAAAATGGTAGTGAATTTAGCTTACATGGTAAGGGTAAATACCATCTCAAGAAGAATTAGAAATTTGATTTAAGGCAAGTTTTTCATATCAAGGGTTTTACGATTGGGTACAAGTCAAGACACAACAGTCCTAGGTTGATGGAAACAGTAAGACTAAAACTTTGAGAAGAGAAATTAGAAGAAGAATCCTATAGTGCACGTTGTCTCTTGATACTTTCCATAGAAGAACTAAGGATCTTTAGGGAAGTTCCTATATAATAATCAAACCATTTGTTTGGGAAGTCCTGGAAGAGTAAAAAAAAGGAGTGCTAGTGAAGACAGCAGAATAGAAAGAACATGTCAGTGTATAGTAAGGAATGATTTCTGTTCCCATTGTTCAGGCTGAATGTATGAATAGACAGTTTTGGTTCTCATTCCCCTGCTACCAGGCGCAGTATTGTGACTATTCCTTTCTAAATCAGAGATCTGCATATGTGCTATATGGCCCTTTGGAAAATTGTTTTAAGTGGAGAAGTCATCTACATCTTCCAACCCAATGCCTAGAATGCAGTAATGACGTCTGGAACTAGAGCAGCCATCATAGTCTGCATGATGAAGAACAGCAGATGGTAGAAAAGTAACATAGGAAGAATATGTTCTCTATACCACAGAGTTACTCACTATCCCAGTCCTGGACCACCAACCTCTGTACCTTTTCTCCATGAAAATATAAACTCTTATGCAGTTAAGCCATCCTTGTTATTGTTACTAGTTTTGTTTTAATTTTCTGATATGTACAGGAAATCTGATTATGACACGGGGGTAGTAACAATATGTATATCATAAGATTGTTGTGATGATTACCAAATAGACATGTGTGGAATACTTAGAATGGCACCTACTGGGCAGTGCTTTTTAGTAAGTGTCACTCATTGTATTATCTAGTTGCCTTCCTGGTTTCCAGGTCTTGGAGGAAGAAAACAAATTAGATGTCACTACTAAGAAACCTAGAGAAGAAGGCAGAAGTCAGAAAAAGAGGGTTATAGGTGATTATTAAGAGACCATCAAAATATTGAACCTGTTATTCAAAAACTCATAGAGACTTTTAATTGTGTAGGACTATGTAATAAAGAATTTGACTGATCTCTGTTGCCAGTTCCTAGGAGGATGCCTTAATTAAGTTCTTGTGACTTCCCAAGTAAGAGGAATATCTTTGTATTTATGCTGGGTCCCTGGGACCATACTGGATAGTTGATGTTAGCAAGGTGACTCATGGACTGATAGTGAGCCCCTAGCCTATTTCAATGGGATTACCAGGAAGGTATGGCCAGAAAGATTAACCATGTGATTAGAGGTTTGGGGCATTACACTGTGTGTTAATCATGCCTATGTAATGAAGCCCCCTCCCCCCAAAATTATGGATACTGAGCATAGGTGTTTCTCTGATTGGCATTCCCTTGAATATTATCACAAATGGAAGTGCCCAAGCAGGTATTTGCCATCAAAAACTCCAGAGAGAAAGAAAATGAAAGCTTCAAGTTTGTCCACTCTCCAGATCCCGTCCTATAGCTTCTTTTGACTAGTTCTGATTTATAGTCTTTTGCTATGATAAAACTGTAATGGTAAGTATAGCACTTCCCTAAGTTCTATGAGTCATTCTAGTGAATTATCAAACATAAAAGGGTAGTGGAAACTCCCAAATTCCTAGCCATCTTGTCAGAAGTGAAGATAGCCAAGGCTGGTGTCTGAACTTGGGGCTGATGTCTGAAGTGAGAGTAGTTTTGTAGAGGACTGTGTCCTTAACTCATGAAGTATGACCCAACTCCAGGTAGCTAGTGTCTGAAATCATTGCAAAGACATAAGAAGTTTAATTGTTTCCCTCTGTCAGCCTTGTGAGGCAGGGATTCTTGCTCTGGGCTTGAACTCTTCCTGGACCCAGCTCAAACTCTGCCCAGACATTCCACATCACATTCAGCTCTTCATCTACTGGGTACTATGCAGTGACAATTCCCTATGAAGGAGAAAATTATAATAAATATCAAGAGTTTTAAATTTTAAAACTAAAGAGAAAACAAAGAAGTAACTTAATTTGATTTGGGATCATATTACTTTATAGCATGTAAAGGGAACAAACTCATTCTCAAAAGCAAACATCTAAAATAGCAATGTAAACTATTCGATGAAGAGTCTTAACTTCAGAATAAAAATTTTGCCAATTTTGAAAAGTTTTATTTTTTTTTCCAAAATAGTTTGTAACATTCAATTTAAGAGTACTTTTTAAACAAACAAAAAAGTAATCTGTGTTACTTTTTAACCAAATTTTATTTAGGGCTTTAGGCCAATATTATTGGAGAATAAAGTCCTTAGAGAAAACTAAGGCATTTGTTTGTGGGGTACAGTTCTGACTTGCTAACTCAGCTAAGTTACTTTCATGGATAATTATTTTAATTAATTTTACGTTCCATTTCTATGGATCCATTTTTATCCCATTATACATTCCCATGAGAACTCTCTGTGACCCTTGGAAAATCAAATTATTTATATAGGAACTTAGCAAATATTTATTAAACTGATTGCACAACTTACTTGCTAGTGTGTCTTCCAGCACATAAGAATTTATATACTGTATTCCAGATATTCTTCTCATCAGCACTCCTATTTTATTTCTAAGTATTCTCAAACATACTTAGCACAAAAATTTATTGCTCTGACAAAGTTCTGGCAAAAGTAAAATAGTTACTTTTTAACAAGTTCCCCTGAGTTAGGGTGTCATCAGTGATGAGGAGCAGGCAGGGGCCAGTTCCCTAATCTAAGAAACTGGGGAATTCTTCTCAAATTTTCCCTCATAACATGGACCCATGCCAAGAAAACCATAGTGTGAATGGTGTCTGATTCATAGGCTAGGAGGCCGTTGGTTGTGAAGTCTAAGCTGCTGGATTATGTCTGACCAAAGCAGTTTCAGGGATCCCATCACAGCAGTGATGATGGAGCTATGATGGGATTCTGCTTGCTCCATTACCCCAGACTCTGAGGAATGGTCAGTGGTAGCCATCGCTTATAGTTCCCAAAACTACCTTGTGAACTTCTTACATTCTTTACCTTCCTTGGTTTCAAATAGTGCCACTCTACATCTTATCCTGATCCTAAATTTCTCACTGATCAGCTCAAATGTCCCAAATACTGCCCAGTCACTCTCTACACTACATCAGAATTTCAGATGACTCACTCTAAACACAGTCACATCATTTCAGCCAGAGTTAAAATAGAACCAGTAAGATTCGAATGTACCACTTGGGTGATTTCTGGATATCTTGAGGTTGAATGTTTTTATTTATTTTTATCTAACTTTAGAAAGCTCTTACTATGTTGCAGGTGTTAAGTGCTTTCTCAATATTGATTCATAATAGCATATGATTTAGTTTTACCATAACCATTCCTAATTTACGGATGAGACATCTGAGGCACAGAAATGGTTAAGTACTTGTTCGGTGTCACCAAGCTGTCAAGCGGCAGAGTTGAAATTTAAGCCAAGATACCAAACCCCAGATTCCCGAATTGCTCTGTTCTGCTCTGTAATCATCCTGGACTTTAATAGATTGGATTTTTTTTAAAAGTAAAGACATTATGGTCCATTAGCTATTTTGGTAATAACTAATATATATTATTTGACAAGTGTTCTGATTATCTCAGCCTGAAATTATGTCTGCCTATAATTTACGTTCTGTCCATATACTTTGATTTCAAGGAATGTGTCAAAACTCTATTTTGAAATTTAATTCATCATTTAAAATTTAACATTTTTGTTATTGTTGACTTCCTCATTATATTGAACATTTCTGAAGACACAGATTTTATGGTAAAGCTTTTAGTTCCTTGAACTAACACTGCATCTTGTTCATAGTATATATTAATTCACTGATGTGATCAAAAAGAATTTACTATTATCAAAGACCAACCTTGCATTGGGTACTGCTAGCTACTGGGTATATGGCAATACATTTTAAAAGTGTCTACTTTCATGAAGCTTACATTTTAGTGGAGAGGGACTGCTAATAATCTTTGTGTTAATTATTTAACTAAAACTATTTGAAACTAGGCAGTGTCAGGCAGTGTCACCATGGAGCTGCCCAGCCTTGGTTTAGCTATGCCCTGGAAAGGAGGACTAGCCAATTGAAACACAAGAAGGCTTCAGGCATGCAAAGGCTGTGTAAAAAGCTGCCCAAAGCAGGCGTGAGCCTCCTGTGATTGACAAATAGTGGGAATGAGGTAAGAAGTCTAAGACATGGTCACTGACAAGGAGAGTGGTGGCTGAGAAGTTTGGAAGGTACCAGGTCAGATCAGAGGGCTCTGAGGATTAGGGAAAAGGGTCAGATTTTTTCCAAGTGATGCAAACTAACTGATGTGTTCTAAACAAGCCAATAAAAATCTGATTTTTATTTTTAAAAAGCACCTTGGTTACAGTGTAAAAAAATTTTATAAGCAGTTGTCTCTACCCTCCAGACTGCTATAACAAAATGCCATTACCTAAGTGGCTTATAAATAACTGACATTTATTTCTCACCGGTCTGGAGCCTGGGAAGTCCAAGATCAAGGCACAGGAGCATTGCATTCAATGTCTGGTGAGGTACTGCTTCCTGGTTCCTACTTGCTATGTCCTAACATTATCAAGCTCTCTGAGATCTCTTTTATAAGGTCACTAATCCCATTCATGAGGCCTTCAACTTTATGACCTAACTTGCTCCCAAAAGCCCCACCTCCTAATACCATTACCATTTGGGGATTAGGATTTCAACATTCTCTGCTAGAGCTATTAGACTTTTGAGAGGGCACAAACATGCAGTCCACAGCAATGGTCAGCTGGTTTCAGAGTTTAGTGCTTTCCCTCCACTTTCTAAAGAGAAGAAACAAATAACACACTTAAATTCACAGAACAAGGGACAGGCAGAGCTCTGATTCAAGTTCAGTTATGTTTAATCCAAAGAATCTGATCTTTGATAAAATAGGTCTTAATACGCTCTTAAATTAATTGCTTATTCTACCTTATCAATCAACTTTAAGGTAACAATGGAGTTTATCTTACAATAACATTAAAATGTTCTTTATCCACATTGTGTAGAGTGATACGCGATTTGGAAGAGAAAATGTGCTCAATGAAATTTGAGTCCCAGGTTGGCTGGCTGACTGTTAACAAGTCTGGTGGTATGGACCTAGCAACCAGGGAAGAGAAAACACTAATCTGTGATATAAAAATCCACCAGTCTGTAATGAAATGATTAGCCCATTGATTTGATATTTAACTAAAAGCAAAAGAGAGCTGAATCTAAATTTTCATGGAACATTTCTGATGCCCATAAAAGTTTAAGAAAAGTCTATGTTTCCTATTTTTATCATTTATGTATCTTTTTATATTTCTATTTAACATGGTTGTCTTGTCATAGCTGTAGATAAAATACCAGTGAATATGTCACTAAAATTGTGTGCCTTATGAGTATTAATGCCGTTTTGAAGAAAGGCATTCAGTGCATGCTCAGCTTATCGTTAATTTTGAACACAATTACTGTGACACTGATGTATTCAGAATTGTGTTTGTATCACTAAAGAGTCACTTTGAAATATGATTTTCTCTTTAAGAGACTCTCAGGCAAAAACGTGAAGTAAAAAAGCCTAGGAGAGTTAAGTGTCTAGAAAACAAGATTAGCCTTCCTCTCCCGTTCTTTACTAAACAAAATTAAGCTCAGATTTTTCATTGGTGACAGTTTTAGAGAATTCCACTTTTTCTTTGCCTTTATAAACTCTAGGAGGAAATGCTACAGGAATTTCTGTTCATTCTTTGTCTTATGGTTTCATTGTTTTGCTACACAAGTGGGGAGTGACCCAATGTGAATGTAACTGGTAGGTCCAGCACCACTAACAACACTTGATTGTGGTTCGGGGGAAATGCTCTAAAATCTCTCTAGAGCTATTAGATAAAATTCATCCTTGTGGTTAACTGCAGGTGACAATTTATCCATTCCTCAGTGTATATAAATACAAAAAGTAAAATATAATAGTCACTTAGAAGGCAGGACATCACATCACATACTTTCTTAGAGATAAGACCCTGTATCTTATTTTAGAATATTTATTTTAATTCAATAAGAAAAACCAAATGTCAAATAATACTCAAATCTGTCTGAATAGAAGTCATGCCCACTAATGGACAATATAGTGTATACTATACAGTGTATAGTTTCCAAGAACAGAGAATAAAATTTTTAATCAACTGCATATAAAAAGAACACTGGTAGGTAAATCGATCAGCCCAAAGAAATAAACTTTTGGCATTGACAAAGTTGCTGACTGCCTCACTCTTTAGTATACAGAGCAATTCAAGATTTACTGGGAATGAGGTCTATGGCTATGCCACCCTGTACAAGCCTGATCCTGTCTGATCTAGGAAGCTAAGCAGGGTCGGGCCTGGTTAGTACTTGGATGGGAGAACACCTAGGAAGACCAGGTGCTGCAGGTGTAAAAAATAACAAATATGGAATTGGAAGCTGACAAGGTCCTTGGAATCTGTGAGGTCAACCAAGGGTTGCCTTGCAAAAAAAAAAAAAAAAAAAAAAAAGATTTACTGGAAATGAGTAAGGAATCTTTGCAAAAGAACAAGGAACTGACTATAAAAGAAGGAATCAAGATCTCACTTCCTTTTCCTTTTCAGGAAATCTCAACAGAGATTGGTAGGCAGGAAAGATAACTGAGACTTCTCATGTGGGACCTCATCTTGATAGAGAGGGAGTTGAAACTGGTAATAAGGCACAAGGTCAGGGTGAAGGAATAAAGTTGTCAAAGGCCAGCTCCTTGATAGTAAAGGCATTAAGCAAGGGAGAAAATGCAAGAGCTGGGAGTAGGCAACAACATCTGGAGAAACCAAATGAGAAACAAGAAATACGTGAGCTGAAGAGATATGACAGGACTGCAAATGCTGTTACTGGAGCTAGCAGGGTGCATGCTATGTAAACCGAAGGAGCTGATGAAATCACACAGCAAGGGTGTATGGAGACACATGGAAGATAAAACCTAAGTTGAGCTATTCCTAGCATGTAGATATATCTGAGCACCTTCGGAGTAAAATAGTATAGGGGTAGGTCTCTTAGTAAAGAGGAAACAAAGAAAACAGACAAAGCGTCCATTCTGAGGGAATATCACATTTCTGGAGGCAACTTTTAGTTCTGCAAGACATGCTCCTTGGACCATCCTTAGACCTGGCTCTTTGAACTTGTACCATTGTTAGTAAATAAATATGACTGGGCAGAAAAGAAGTGCTAAAGGGAAAAACTGGAAGGTTTGAGGGCTGTGCCCTCCATGTGACCAAAGAGCAGAGATGAGGGGATGGCCAAGTAGCAATGATGGGAGGCTGTGGTCTGAGAGAGGCACATCGGAAGTATAAGACTTTAGGGGTGTAATGGTTTCATTAGAATGCAAATTCCATGGTGTTGTCCTAAGAGAGGATGATGGAAGCTGAAGAGAGATGAAACGAGTTTGATTTGAAGAGATCAAGGAACTGAATATTAGAATGTAAGTTGCTTGCCCATATAAACATTGAAATCACATATCTAATTCAGAGTTAGAGTGAAAGATGAAACTGAATTGTTATACAAAGTCCTTAATCATTATGGACCTCCTTTGGAAATAGTAGATGGCAGTTAGGAAAAGAAATATTGCTAGATGATGTGGGTTTACCACTGGGGCAGCAGAATAATGGTCTAGAACTGTTCTGTCCATTACAGTAGCCACTAGCTTCACATGGCTACTAAGTACTTGAAATGTAGTTAATTCAAACTGAGATGTGCTAATATCTGTGACACACTGTTAATATCTGTGACACACCAGGTGTTGAAGACTTAGTACATTAAAAAGGCTGTGAAATAAGCATCCAACTTAATAATTTTATATTAATTTCATGTTGAAATAGAGATGTTTTGTATATTTTGGGTAAAATAAAATATCTTTCACTTTTTAAAAGATGGTTACAAGAAAATCTAAAATTACCTTTGTGGCTCACATATGTGGCTTACATTATACTTCCATGAACGAGGCTAATCTAGAAACGTAAATGATTCAGATAATAATTCTATCCTTTCTTCTTACTGAGTGCTGATATATAAAAAGCCAGAGCGAGCTTTGTTTTTTCCTATGGTTTTGATATAGAGCCTTATGATATAATGAAAACATGAAGTTATTAAAAGTAGATGAGTGCTGGCTAGGACCAAATATTGTGAATAAGCCACAGCCCCACTCCTTCCCTGATTCTGGGTTTGAATTGGTGTGGGATTATAAAATCTAATGCTGAAACCACAATTAACACTGTTCTACTGACCTGCTCTCCTGCTTCTTCGTTCCCAAATAAATTTATACTTAGATCCTTTTGTACCTAAGAAGAGGACATCAAGCTGGGTTCATACCTTCCGTTACAGATAATTTTACATATTAATTTAAAATTCTAAATAAAAAATAAATTCATAAATAATACATTATATACGGCTCCCCAAGCTCCCAAATGAACTTAATATAATAGAATTCATGTGTCTGATTTGGGACGTCAGCTGATTTTAAGCTGCAATCTCCAAAACAGCCAGTCTTTTAAAACAACTCCCACAATTATTAGTCATGACTCATATTCACAAAGAATAGAACAGTACCCTCTTTTTAATCACACAAACTTGTTTTTTCTTTATATGTCCATTTCCATATTAAAAGCAAACATGGTTTCTAAAAATATTTCATAGAATATTTTCTTTGACATAGTCACCTTTTTCATTGTGGTGACATAATTAATCTTTACAAATAAACAGTGATAAAATAAGGCACAGTAAAAATTTAAAGTGATATATAGCACCAGTTTAAGACTGGGACAAAGAGGGCCAGGGAACAGAGAGAAAATAGTAGTGAAACAATATGAAGCTGAGGAAAAGCCTGGCCAATAATACAAATTTTATTTCATCACTGCCTGAGGTAGGTCAAATATTTGGCAATGAGCTTTATAGCAGGCAGAGAAAAGAGGGAAACACAATCTGATGAAATATTCATAGTGACTATAAGATAAGAATAAACCAGTTACTTTGGCAAACAATGTGTTTTCCTAATAGTAAGCCTGAAGAAAAATTCCTGCTGTGGTTCTTTTAAAAGAACGTACTATGTGATACTATTTATTGAATCCAAGACAAGACAAATTTAATTTTTATCTACATCTATGTACACACACGTGCGCACGCACACACACAGTCCCCTTGATCAATCTATTTCTTTCCCTTAGCTTCCCCTGCCAATAATTCTCTAATTATCCAGTTTCCGTATTATTAAAGTTTGGTCAGTCTTGCCATGCCTTTTACCATTAAAAATTAACTTTCCAGACTAACTTTTCAGCACCCTGATCTCTCTCAGTAACCAATCTGATGAATTGAATATTTCCCGGAAGCAATAAGTGATAATGGATTAATATGTTACTTCTCCTGAGAACTGTATTAACTTAATGGCTTCTGGTTTTGTGTCAAGCCAGAGATTTTTAACTTTTTTTTATTCAGCAAAAACTGTTTTTCTTTTTTCCAAAGAAAGCTTCAAGGATCTATGATATATCAGATGGGCACAGAAGGAGCCGCCCAGATTGAGGCATTATGGATCTGGAGTCCAGCCTTCACTCTGCCTTTGACATTCAAGGCCAGCTGCGAGGACCCTCCAACGGGTCCTCATATTCTACAGAGTGTAGGTTCAACAATATTGCCTTAAGCAAAAGAGATGTCAAATGCCTATAGCAGTAGTGGGGACATCTGAGGGCTTATCAACCCGTCAATTCTCTCCCCCTAGAGTTGCCACTCTGCCTCAGACCTGAAGCTCTCCTATCTCCTATGTTGATAAGGTGTCTCAGAAGTAGAAAGCAAAAGTGTCCACTAGGAGATACCATGTTGATGACAATGCATAAGGGTTATGGAGGGGAAGTAGGCTTGCTGCTGCATAATAGAGGCACAAAACTCTATATGAAGAACTCCAATAATTCTCTAAGGGCAGTGTTTAAAAAGTTAACATGTATAAACCACCTGCGGAACCTGCTTAAAATGCATAGTTAGATTGAATGGGCATGGTTTAGGGCATCTGGCCCCAAATCTCTAACAAGCTTGTAGATGATGCTCAGGATGTTGGTTGGAGCAGGGGTTCCTCACTGTCTCCCACCACTCCCACCTTCCCCTCATCCCTGGACCACACAGCAAGAAGTGAGCAGCAGGAGAGCAAGCTAAGCCTCATCTGCATTTATAGCCACTCACTAGCGCTAGCATCACCACCTCAGCTCCACCTCAGATCATTGGGCATTAGAATCTCATAGGAGCACCGGTCCCTGGTGCCAAAAGGCTGGGGACCGCTGGGTTGGAGAACCACCCTTTGAATATTGAAGTTCTAGGGCAGGCACCTCTTAGTAATACTGTATCTGAGGGTAAGAAGTTCATTGAAACATACTCTTATCATATGATCTAGAAATAGTATTCCTTGCTATTTACCCAAAGGAGCTGAAAACTTATGCCTATACAAAAACCTGCACTCAGATGTTTATAGCAGCTTTATTCATAACTGCCAAAATTTGGAACAAACTAAGATGTTCCTTAGGAGGATAAATAAGCTGTGGTATATCCAGAAAATGGAATATTATTCAGCACTAAAAAGTAATGAGCTATCAAGCCATTAAGACATGGAGGAATCTTAAATACATATTACTAAGTGAAAGAAGCCAATCTGAAAGGCTACATACTGTATGATTCCAACTACACGACATTCTGGAAAAAGCAAAATTCTGAAAAAAAGGGGGGGTGGTTAGTGGTTTCCAGGGGTGGGGATGTGGGGAGGATGAATAGGCAAAGCATAGAAGATTTTTAGGGCAGTGAAAGTACTCTGTATGATACTATAATGATGGGTACATGTGATTGCACATTTGTTCAAACTCACAGAATGTATAACGCCAAGGGTGAACCCTAAGGTAAACTATACACTTTGAATAATTATGATGTGCCAATGGAGGTTCATCCTTGGCAAAAAAAAAAAAAAAAAAAAAAAGTACCATTCTGATGAGTGATGTTGATAATGGGGGAGGCTATGCATACGAGGGGACAAGTGTTTATGAGAAATCTCTGTACATTCCTCTTAGTTTTATTGCGAGACTAAAACTATCCTCCCCACCAATAAAGTCTTAAAAAAAAAAAAAAAAAGAAAAGAAAAAGTTCATTGAAGACTATTGCAACCCCATACGGGGAGGACCAAAAAGTGCTCAGAATTTGCTGGAATAAAGGTGTTTAGGTCATACCATCTGGTAATGAATCCTGGCCAGCTGGGGTGCTATCTGAGGGCAAAGTAAAAATAAAACACAGAACAAGTAAGTTATAAATAATTATCGTGACTCACAATCTGTTACGAAAATGATGACCCATTAATTTTTTTCTGGTTCTGTTACATGCCAATTTATTTTTTTGACTCTATCTCATGCCTATTTTACTTAAGGTTGGTCATTAGTAAGTAAGTTACAATTTAGTTCTTAGTTATAAGGTATCAAGTAGTGACCGTGGCTTAGTATAAGATGAACAATTAGAAATCAAAAACCATAAAACATACTCTTAAATTTAGCAAACTGGAATTATATATTCAATTTGACATCATCTTTAACAGAATTATACGCTGGGCAGCAATTGTTATGAATTGTGAGGAACAAGAAAGTCAATGTAATCTAATTCACTTTCATAATAGAATGAGACCTCCAGAGGGCTGAAGTGACAATGACAAATTTAATACTTCTAGACATAACCATTCACAATGGTTATATTTCTGTACCATATACTAGTCTCTGTAAAATGGGGAAAAAAATGTAATAAAAACAACTTACTCCAGAGCTTTTCCAAGGGCCAGATTAGCTTTATGAAATATTGGGTGGATTTGTATATAATGTGTATGTGGTCTATTTTGGAATATTTTATCATAATAATTTTGGGTAGTTAATCATTAGATTATTAATTTAGTTTTTTGTTGTTATTCTTGATATTTTTACCTCAACTCACTAGCAACAAAAACAGCTTCCTAAAACAAAACAGAAAAATGCCTGGACCCACAGAAGAGATTTATGAGGAAAACGTCTTTAATGTTCCCTTGTGTTAATACTGAGAATACCTTTCTCATGATCTAATTACTGAATGGTGCTAAAAAGAAGTCTGAGATTTCACTGTTTATATGTTGTCTAATATTTTAATTATAGAAAATATCGTACACATACAAAGTAAACAGAACAATATCCACTTACCATTACACGATTTCAATAATCATATAAAGTCTATCATTCTTTCATCTATATTTTGATTGATTTCCCACTTCCCATACAATAACATTAACAATAATAACAATGACAATTACTTTATGGATAAGAATAATAACTATTACTATTTTTCTTATAGTTTTATTTTGGGTATGAATTATATATACAAAAGGCATTGAAATTTTAGCAGTAAAATTTTGACAAATACAGCTTTGTAGTCCAAACCCATCACATTATAGAACATTTCCATCTCCTCAGAAAATGTCTGTATATTCCTCTCAATTATGATTCCCCATTCCCAAGGCCAGTGTTCTGATTTTCTTCTTTATATTGTTCTTGAATTTTACATAAATGGAATCACAGAATTTATTTTTTCTAAATTATTTTACACCAGCTCTTCATTCAAAGCAGGCCTAGACAATCATTCATGCTGTTCCATGTATTGATAATTCATTTTTAATGCTAAGAATTTCATTGTATGGATATACTATATTTGGTTTATCTATTCTCCTAATGAGAAATAATTTCCTAATTACTCCTTTAATTTCTTCTTTGATCCACATGAATTATTTTTCAATGTATTCTTTTTTAAATTTTCAAAAATTTAAAAATTTTGGTCTTTCCTACTTTTTAGATATTGTCTACTAATGATTTCGAATCTAATTCCATTATGCTCAAAGAACATACTTTATCAGATTTCAGTCTTTTGAAATGTATGTGTTGGACGATTTTTTAATTTAATTTTTAGGGCTTCAGGATATGGTCTATCTTGGTGAATGTTCCATATTCACTTGAAAAGAATTTGTGTTCCGGAGTTGTTGGGGAAAAAAAATACACCCACACACACACACACACACACACACACACCCCAACATAATTAATTAATAATGTCAATTAACCAACATATCTAATGATGTCATTTGCATCTCGTATATCATTACTGATTCCTGTGTCTACTTGTTTTATTAAATAGGGGTGCTGGAGTCTTCAACAATAATTGTGAGTTTGTCTACTTTTGTTTTGGCCCATCAGTAATTTGAAGCTCTCATTTTAGGATCATACATATTTATAACTTTTAAATTTTCCTAATGCACTGATCCTTTTACTATTGTCAATGTCCCTCTTTACCTCTGGTAAAACTTGTCTAGAAATTGATTTCCCCCCACATATAATAAGCCACTCCAGCTTTCTTATTATTAGAGTCTACATGTCATATCTTCTCCCAAATTCTAACTTTCAACCTGTTTGTGTTCTTTTAATTAAAGCATGTCTCTTATAGACAACATATAGTTGGGTATTGCTTCTTTATTCAATCTAAAAATCTTTATTGGAGTGTTCATTTATATTTAATATAATTGTCACTATGACTTGATTTAGGTCTGACATTGTACTATTTGTTTCCTTTTGTTCTTATTTGTTTTTTTGTTCCTCATTATTTGATTTCTTTGGGGGAAAATTTTTAAAGTGGATCCTCTAGAGTTTATAATATGTACCTTTAAATGAACACAAGTTACTTAGTGTTATTATCGTACTATTTCATATAAAATAAAGAAATAAAGAAATCTTGCTATAGTATAGTAATGTTATATTTGCTCTTCGTGCCATTGTTATAGCTGGTACAACTATTCACAACACAAATCCCTCAATATGTTATAATTACTGCTTTGTTAAAGAAATTAATAAATTATATGTGTTCACGTATTTTTAAATTTTTAAATATTTGACTACATATTTACAATTCTGGTGATCTTTATTCCTTCCTTTAGATCCAAGTGACTATCTGTTGTGTAATTTTCTTCCATCCTGACAAGCTTCTCTTAGTATTTCTTGTAGTGCAGGTCTGTTTCAGACTGTCTTTCAAGAATAGACATTCCTCCATTTTGGAAACTCTCTCAGTGACTTCAAATAGTTGGGGGTTTTGAGGGAGTTAAGCAGTGGAACAGATTTTATAACCGTTACCTGCAGCTGGCTTAGTCTGACCAACCCACTCCACCATTAGTAAAAGCTGAAATCTCACTGTTTATTTTTAACATACTAAATGGTAGTCACATTTATTCATTAAAGAAACACTTATTAGGACTTAAAAATGTGCTAGACATTAACGAAGGCAAAGCTAATTCAAAGAATTCCAAGTGATTTAATATCATTAGAAGACAGAGCATGCTGGGGAGGGTGGAGAGCAGTCTATGGAGAAAATACCCATGCAAACACGCATGTGTTTCACCTTGTTGATAATAAGGAGCAGTTGCTGGGATTTAAGCATAAGAGAAACATAAGCAGTTATGGATTTTTGAAAGACTAATGGCAAGGATGAAGAAATTTATAGAGT
The DNA here is from genome assembly GCF_014176215.1 of Rousettus aegyptiacus. NCBI lineage: Eukaryota > Metazoa > Chordata > Mammalia > Chiroptera > Pteropodidae > Rousettus > Rousettus aegyptiacus. Next base: position 33,599,980 of record NW_023416286.1, read on the forward strand.
AAAGCCTGTGGGTAAAAGGATGAGCTGGAATACTTGTACACTTCATGTGGGTTTGAAGTGGAAGAGAGAAAACGGGAGAGGCTGGAGGCAGAATTTGGATGTGTAATCACAATTGGTGAATGGTAGAATTTCAATAATCCTGGTAATAATCATAAGGAAATGTCAAAAACTGAATTACATAATGTGTATTGTTGGGAAAGTTATATCTGTACATATGCACAGAGAGAAAGAAAAATCATTGATATAAACAGTGAAAATTAAGTTCGAAATCAGGGGGAAATTCTAGTATGCATTAGGAAAAGATTAATAGACGGACTGAATACAAAAGTTAACACATGAGAATAAAGGTAAAATGTCAATTTCTGTATATATGTCCCAAAAATCATAAGGAGAAAACAGTTTATATAAATTATTTGAAGACATGACCCATAATTTCACAGAAATGACACACACACACATACCTACAGGCACTCAGATTGAAAGGACCCAAAGTGTGCCAAAGTGGTTACAAATAAATCACTATAGATATGTTATACTAAAATTTAATAATGTCAAAGAAAAGGAAAACATTCTAAAATTCTACAACAAGAAAAGGCAGATTATCTAAGGAAAAGCATCATCTCAACATTAATAAAGAGGCAGCAGAGGGTAGCACTTAATCTGCTGGACTCTGGAACTAGACTGCTTTGAATCTGTTAAACACTAGCTCTAAAACATTACACAAGATATTTACCATCTCTATAGCTCAGTTTCTTCATTTATATAATACAGATCATAACAATTTCTATGTCATCAGATTGCTGAAGGTACTAAATACTTTAAATATATGTAAAACCATAAAAATATAGCCAGACACATAATAGGCACTATACAGCTGTAAACTATTATTGTTCTCAGATTTCTTGGTAGCAATATTTGATAGAGAAATACAATAAAATAACATTTCAACATGCTTAACAAAAGATAGTACATGCTAGAATTTTAAATCCATTTGAAAAATTATTTAAATACAAGGTTAAAAACAGAAAAAATATAACAAATGTAAGGAAGAAATAAAAAACAAATATATCAGACAGGAATAACACAACTATATGGTGATCTATAATTATTATTTGTGCTGTATCCAAAATTTATCGAGATTGTTAAACTGCCAAGTATTATTTTAAGTTCTTTACATATATTAACTGATTTAGCAGTCACATAAACCCCATGCAGTGAAGATAAGTTCACCAAAGGTCACTTGGGGTTGATCTGATAGGCAATCGAGAGTTACCTCTAAGGTAAGCCTTCTTCGTAAGGTCTGTAAATGTGAGACAGGTCTTAAATACAAACCATCTGTTCCTTGTTCCCTTTCTGAATCTTTCCTCCAGGAAAGTTTGTTTACAGACGTTATCTCTGAGAAATGGTCTTTGAGTGTGGTTTCAGTGGAAGCAGAAGCATTTCTTTCTAAGGAGTTTTGATTTGGGTTACCTGTCCTGTTGTGTTCTCTTCCACATAACAAGCTAATTAGTGGTTGCGTCTAATTGCGAATGAAACCAAATATTTCAAAACAAAGGACTGGCACAAATAGTTAGCACTCATAGGGAAATGTATGCAAAACACAGAGCTTTATTGTTTTTTTTGGACAAATCATGAATACATTTCTCCCAGTATTTGAGTCATAGCAAGTTTTGACTAAAGATAGAGAAAACAGTATTAAACAGTATTAAAGTTAGAGACTTTGACTTCTCACTGGTTAAGAAATAACAACTGTTGGTCAACTATCCAGAACTTTATGCCTACAGTCATGAAAGGAAACAGCTAAAGAGGAAAAAAAGCATGCAGATTCAAGCATAGTCATAGTCATCTAAATCTAGTTCTGTATGTCTTGGGTGGAAGCTAGCTTTGTCTTGACATTTTGACACAAAGATCTATGGTGGACACTCTCTCCATCCAAAGATCATCTACTTCTAAAAAATTTTGAAGAACCCATAATTTTAAATTTTCTATAGGAATATCAATCCTGTTGTCAGTGGGTTAAACCTTGTGTTTTTTTACCAAGCAAATACAAATATGAGTATTTACTTTCTTGAGTTTAACTGCTGTTCTAGGGGTCAAAATTATGTGAGAGCTCTTTTCCATGTGGGTCCCAGGCTTTTTTTTTTTTTTTTTAATGATGTCTTTTCCAGAAGATGAAGTCTCTCTTTTTTTTAGGTCATGTAGAGGCTGTTTGGAAGAATATGAATAAAATGCAACTCATACTTGTTGGTGATAAGACTGATAAAATTGCATGAATCCCTTGTGGTGTTCTGCTAAATCTGCCCGAAGAAAGTCAGAGTCCAAAACTGGGGGTGAAATATGCAACCTTAAATAAAGGTCTACGATGTGCTGTTATGATGAGAGTCAATGAGTGCTCATTCCAGTTTAAACATACCATTGACTTTCTCTACTTTTCATGAGGATTGAGAGTGATAGGGACAATAACATTTCTAAATGAATAGCAAGGCTTTGCAAAGTTCTCTATCAACTATTCCAATACAATGAGTGCCTCTATTAGTGAAGAGAGAGGTTGGAATTTCTCAGGTTGAAAATACAAAGTCAAGTAATGTTTTTGCTACAGTCAGAGCCATACCTTTCCGGTAAACAAAGTTTTGATCCGCCTTGAAAATTAGCATATATTACTAGGATATTCAAACTCCATGGTAAGGTGTAATTGTCTGAGCCCATCTGTAAGTGTTCAAAGGTACCCCTAGATTTGAGTTCTTGTCTATGCCCATTTTTACAGTTTTACCAGGATTAATCTGGTGCAGATGGAACATGCACCCAGAGACATCCTTGGCAACCTTAATATAAATTTTTTCACCAATGTTGATAAAGTACAGTGATCAATTTGTCATACTTGGGGTAATTTTGTTCATTAAGGTTCCAACTGAAGGCTTCTGGTGACACCAAGCAATCATTTTGAAGATGATAGAGATTATACTCATGTGATGTTTTTCAATAACTCTTTTCATACCCCAATATAGGTGTTGTGTCACAAAGAATATTCCTCAGTAAGATTCTTTGGGAATTATAGGGTCAATGGAAAATTAAACGCTTGACACACAATTCATGAAGCTTCACTGATTTCCACATCCTTTTTTTCCCCTTTAGTTTTACTCATCAAGGGTTTAAAAGTCTGGCAACAGGACTATATTTCATTCTAGTATTTGATTGTATGTTAAATTCTCTGTTTCTGACTTAAGCCCATTCAGAGAAAGTAAGGAAAGAGCAGTGGTCATATCTACTCCAATATCTATATTTAGGTATTTTCTAAACATGTTAAAGAGCCTATTCCTAAGTCTCCAAAGTATTCATTTTTTTTGTTTGTTTGGGGGTATGGTCTCAAAAAATGTTGTCTAATATTTAGTTTTTCTAAATTGTTCTTGTTTCAATATGGAATTGGGGATCTCAAATTATACTCAGCATATTTACAGTGTCTTTTCTATTTAATTTTAATGCATCTAAGGTTCCTAATAACACATAAACAAATTGATGTTTCTAGAATCCTTGCTTCTAGAACTATTGCAAATCACTCTCTAAATTTCTGCCTTACACAGGCTTTGGAAAGAAAGTCTTTTAAAAATACTCTCAGTTCAGACCACGACCAGAGCTTAAGATCCACCATAGGGGTCTTATTCTGATTTGGTTTAACTTTCAGAGCAAGTTCGGCTTTCAGTTTCTGGCTGACTAGAAGGAAAGGGAAATTAGAAAGAATGTTGGAGTAGAGATAATAAAGGGACACAGAATGTAAGAAGAAGAATAGGAAGATAAAAGCTTTTAGGTTCAAGTTGTGATGTAGGCAGATATGAAAGAGAAATAGCCTCGTGCATTTTTCATTTGCCTATTCCACAGAATATTTAGAGAAGCAATTATGAAAAATGAAATCTCTTACAAGCTATATCATATCAATCAAAAAAAATATTGATTTTTCTGGTCAAGATGTCAGAGTAGGCAAGCTTTGCTTGTCTTCTCTCATGATCACATGAAAATTACAACCAAACTGCAGAACAACGATCATAAAAAATCACCTGAAGTCCAGCTGTAAAGTCCTACAACTAAGAATATGCAGAAGAAGCCACGTCAAGATTGGCAGGAGGGGTGGAGCTGCAGAATGGGCTGGTCCTACACTGGCATGCAGTGGTTAAACATTGGGAGGGATATTTTGGCTGCGGAGATCCCTCCTGAGGAGCAAGAGTCCCAGTCCCAAACCAGACTTTCCAGCCCAGGGTTCCAGTGTTGGGAAGAGAAGTTCTCAAAACTTCTGGGGTGAAAATCAGTGGAATTATGGCTGAGAGAAATGGAGGGCCACCAAAGTCCCAGGAGCTCCCCTTAAAGGGTCCACGCACAGACTTCCTTGTTGACAAACTCACTCACTCTGAGTTCTAGCAACAGAGCAGAAGTTTGAAAGGCACCAGAGACATATTAAGAGTAACAAAATTGTCTGGCTTCAGGGCAAGGGCTGGAGGGGCAGCTTTCCCCTAGAAGTGCTGGCAGAATTCCTTGTTCCTTTGTTGAGCCCTTCTCACTCCCATCATACAGACACAGGAGCACCACATCTAAGTCTCCAACAACCTAGCTGACACCATCAGCCCCACCCTAATAATTCCCTGAGACCCTACCCCACCCATCTTGTGGGCCCACCCAAACTTCTTCCAGTGGCTTTTCCATACAAATGGCCTATCTTGGCTCATGCTGCAGACTCTCCTAAAATCTCTCAAAGGTTCACAAAACACAAACAAGCAGCATCTGACCTCTGTGTCTCCCATACCTCTTGCTGAGTATCTGGCCTCAGTTTACAGCTTAGCCTCTCCTACGCACCTTAAAGCCTAGCACAGATGTTAGCCATCTACAGATTGCTTGGTGGCTCATGCTAGGTGGCTGAGACAGAACATACGACTGACCTGAGCACCACTAGGAGCCACAACCAAGGACAACACACCCAAAGAGCAGACTGGGCAGGTATCAGAGCTCTGCTAAAGCAAATCATGCTCTGTAGGATTGGCCCCTGCACAGCATCTCCTTCACTAGAGTCACTGGCCAGGCCTTACAACCAAATCAGCCAAGGGTTAATCTCTCCCATTGACATGCAAACAGCAACCAAGGTTCAAATGCAACAGGAGGGCACATACAACCCATACAAGGCACATACCTGGATCATCTGACTCAGGTGTCCAGGGCAACTATGTCACTGGGCCCCACAGGATACCTGCTATGTAATACCACTCTGCGGGGACATAGTAGCCCTACCTAATACATAGAAACAAACACAAAGAGGCAGCCAAAATGGAAAGGTGAAGAAATATGTCTCAAATGAAAGAACAGAACAAAACTCCAGAAAAAGAACTAAACGGAATGGAAACAAACAATCTGCCAGATGCGGAGTTCAAAACACTGGTTATAAGAATGCTCAATGAACTTAGAGGAAGAGTTTATAAACTTAGTGGGAATTTTAACAAAGAAATAGTAAACATAAAAATGGAAATAGAAAACATAAAAAGAACCAGTCAGAAATGAAGAGTAACTGAAATGGATACCTTAAGAGGAATCAAGAATAAATTAGATGAAGCAGAGGATCAAATCAACAATTTAGAAGATAGAGTAGCAGAAAACACACAATCAGAAAAGTAACAAGAAAAAAGAATCCAAAATAAATGAGGATAGTTTAAGGGGCCTCGGAGACAACATCAAGCATACCAACATTCTCATCATAGGGGTACCAGAAAGAGGAGAGAGAACAAGAAATTGAAAACCTATTCGAAGAAATAATGACAGAACACTTCAAAGGAAATAGACATACATGCCAAGGAGCTAGAGAATTTCAAGCAAGATGAACCTAAAAAGGTCCACGCTAAGACTCATTATTATTAAAATGTCAAAGTTTAAAGACAAAGGGAGAATATTAAAAGCAGCAAGAGAAAAGCACTTAATTACCTATAAGGGAGCTTCCATAAGACTGTCAGCTGATGTCTCAACAGAAACAGAAACTTTGCAGGCCAGAAGAGACTGGCAGGAAACAGTCAAAGTGATGAAAAGTGAGGAGCTACAACCAAGGTTACCCTACCTGGCAAAGCTATCATTTAGAAACAAAGAACTTCCCAGGCAAGAAAAAGGTAAAAGAGTTCATCACCATGAAGCCAGTATTATAGGAAATGTTGGAGGAACTCCCTTAAGAAGAATTAAAAAGGGAAAGAAGATCAAATATATGAATAAGAAAGTGGTAATAACTACATATTTATCAGCAATTACTTTAAGTGTAAATGGATTAAATGCTCCAATCAAAAGATAGGGTGGCTGAATGGATAAGAAAACAAGACCCTGCCTACATGAGACTGACTTCCAATCAAAAAATGCACACACACTGAAAGTAAAGAAATAGAAAAAAGATATTTCATGAAAGTGGAAAAAAAAAAAAGCTGGGGTAGCAATACTTACACAAGACAAAACAGACTTAAAACCAAGGGTATAACAAGAGACAAAGAAAAATCCAGTTATCTCACTTCAAGGTATTTATCCAAAGATACCTAAACACTACTTTGAAGGGACATCTGAATCCATATGTTCATTGCAGGGTTATTTACAATAGATAAGATATGGAGGATACCTTGCTGTCCATCAATGGATGAATGGATAAGAAGGTGTGGTACACATGTACAATGAAATATAACTCAGCTATTAAAAAAGAATGAAACCTTGCCATCTGCTACAACATAAGTGGACCTAGAGGTTATTGCGTTTAGTGGAGTAAGTTAGAGAAAAACAAATGCCATATGATTTCATTGACATGTGAATTTAAAAAACAAAATTAACAAACATAATAGAAACAAACTCATAGATATAGAGAACAATCTGATGGTTGCCAGACGGGAGGGGGTTGGCTGAAACAAGAGAAGGGATTAAGTACAAATTGGTAGTTACAAAATAGTCATGGGGATGTAAACTATAGTGTAAGGAATATAGCCAATAATATTGTAATAATTCTGTATGGTGTCAGATGGGTACTAGATTTATCAGAATGATCGCCTGTAAGTTATATAAATGTCTAATTACTATGCAGTGTATCTGAAACTAATATAATATTGTGTGCCAACAATAATTGAAAAATAAAAAAATTATTTAAAAAAACGCAGATCGTTGAATGTTCACAATTTTACTCCTTTTCCATTCTAAGACACTTCTCCAATGAACAATTTTGTTCTTATGAAAAGTTTCCAAAAATGGCCACTGAAATTCCAAACTATCGTTGGTAAAATTACATCATTTAGAAAGAGATTCACATGGATTAGTGTGTAAATAAATGTAAGAGGCAGGAATCTAGCTTGCAGAAGACACAAATTTGGGTTTAGTCTGAGAGAAACACATGAAAGTCGGATGATGGTCAGTCAAATCAGTGGTTTGATTCACCTTATGTCCTTGGGCTCCCCAACCTACTGGCTAGACACTCTCCAATGGCAAATCTGAAAAATCTGAAGTTCTTGGAAAATGTAAGGGTTGTACATGAGCTTCCTGCTATCAACTACCAATAGAAAATTAAAAAAAAAAATAGTGACAAAAAGCAATGTTGCTAGTAACAAGGCAGCTTTCCGCCAGGCATACTTATTTTCAAATCTGATCAAATAATCCAAAGATCCCTAAAAGGAAATCTTAGGGGACAAAATACACTTAGCATTTGGTAGCTTGATAAAAAGAAATTGGAACTGAGATCTAATATAAGACTTACCCCATTACTGTGGGCCTTAGTGGTTCCTCCTGTTTCTGAATTGAGGGTCCTGACTTTGGCAGTAGGGGAGATAGCAGTTGGTTATCAGTGGGACTGGCAGGTCACTGAATCCCCAAAATATCACCAGAAAACCTTTTAAAAAACAAAAGTTTCATTTAGGAGCACTCACTGCCGTAAGGGAGAGCATCATTTGGAGAGTTACAGCAGTGTCTCAGGCCTATTAAATCAGAAATCTTTCAAAGTGGGGGATTGGGTAAGATTGGGTAAAGTTCATGGTTTAGGGGTTTAAGATTGGTTAGTACAGGTAATTGAGGGTCTTGATAGGTAAGCTGTTATTGATAAGCAGGCTTTTTGCCAGAGCGAGAGCATTGTTTTCAATATATTGATTTGTGGGCATTTCCTGAGGCAAACAGTAATTTAATCACTAGTTTTTAATTTATCTTTCCTAGAGTAAAGTTTCCTAGAAGGAACAACTAAATTGCACTGATATAAGTGGTCTACCTTTTAACTAAGTCATGTTCACTTTTTGTCAGCATTTCTTCATTTAAAATAATAACAGCAGTAGAAAGATAACATTTTTGAGAGAGAAAAAAAACTAAGTCTATATGTGCTAACTGCTGTATTTCAAATAAAATAACACAACTAATATGATATATTTTTATATCTTTTGATCTTAATGATTTTGCAGTCTTTGCTAGGCCCCAAAGGATCCTGAAGTCCGTATCTTACCTCAAACCAATTAAACTAGAATCTCTGATGGTGCACTAAAGTATGTGTGTTTGTGTATGTATGTGTGTGTGATTACAGTTGACATTCAATATTATATTAGTAGTGTCAGGTGTATAGCATAGTGGTTAGACATTTATAAAATTTACTAAGTGATCCTCTGGCCCTGTAAGTCTAGTACCCACATGGCACCATACATAGCTATTACAATATTATTGACTATATTCTCTATGCTGTACTTTATACTCCTATGAATATTTTGAAACTTCCAATTTGTACTTCTTAACCTCTTGAAATCTCCTTTTGGTATTCCAAATGAAATCAAAGTTAAGAAACACCGAAACAGGAAATAGTTAAAAAGAAGCTCCAGCTTCTACTTAAATCTTATCCTAGTCTGTCCTTAGCTCTTCCTTTTTAGCAGCTTTTCACAGTATCTGAAGACAAATATGGCAAACTGATCGAATATGCATATAGCAGTTAGACAGCAGGAGGAATAAAATACTGATAGCATCAGCATCCCAAAACATTTCAACAAGCTGTGATTATGGACTGACTCTGAGAGGATAGATTTAATAAAGATAAATGTCAAGTTCAAATCCTGGGCACACTAAACCAAGTTCACAAATGTAGGGTAATGTAGATGTGACTTAACAGCAGTGCACATGAAAAGTTCTTGAGGAATTTAGTTGAATTTAAGTGTAATGTGAGTCAACACTGTGATTTGGCTGCCAGAAAATAAACTTGATCTGAAGCTGCATCAACAAATGCAGAATGTCTGGACAAAGAAGACCCTTTCTTCATGCTTGTTGGAACACTTTAAGTACTGAGTCATGTTGTGAGTAGTATGCTAAATGAAGAACATGGAAAAATTAGATTATGGTTGATGTGGGAACTTGGAGCTGTCATTTAAAAAAGGATATTTCTCTGAGAGGAAAGCGAGCATAGGGAGAACATAACAGATATTTTCAAAATATTTGAAGAACTCACACATGGAAGTTAGATTGCTTGTGTAAAGTCCAGAAGTCAAAAGCAATGGGAGGAAAATCAGTAACGCTGGCCATCAAAAAGAGAATGGGGAAGCCACAGGAGCAGAGAGCTAGCTCCCTGTCCCTGGAAATATTTAAACAAATGGTTGGTGAAAGGAGTTCAGAACTTGTAGAGTTGAATCAGATAATCTCTCTCGATCTAAGATTTTATGATCTGCATATCTAAAAGTAGCTCAGGAGTCCAGGGGAGACTTTTCATATCTGTACACTGTTGGAAATCCCCCCTCACACCGCGCAAGCCTGGTCCTCTGCAACCTGTCCACTCTGCGCCCAGGAGGGAGACCACACCAGGTCAATCAACACCAGCACAACTCCAGCGTGATTTTCCCATGGGGAAATGCAGTCACTTTTCTGCAGATGTCACTTCCTACAATATGTTGAACACATGTCTCTCTTTATCAGCTTCTTTCTCTTTTAAACCCAACTTCTTGCAGACACTGACACTGTGTCTTTTTACTGTCCATGAAGATTCTGCCTATTCTTCTCCATCTGCCAGAAGTTTGAGATCCTCAAGGGATCATTAGCATTCATCCCAATGGCCCGCACTGCACTCTGAGGACTTCTGTAGTTCTTGCTTCACCCGGCAACATTAAGTTAACAGACCAACATTAAGTTAATCAGCCGCAGCTGATTCCAAGGTCCCGGCGGGGTCTCCGCCATTATGATGACTTGCTCTTGGACCTTTTAGCACTCCCGGGTGATTCCCAAACCTTGAGCAAGGCGCTGAGCGCCAGGCGTGCGGGAGTCGGACAGGCGCCCGGGGCTGCGGAAGACAAAGGGTGGCTCCCTCCTCCCCCGTAATCCTACTTTCGCCCCCTGCCACTCTTGCCCAGAGTGGTCACGTCTTCTCAAAGCTGGGCCCGTGGACCGCCAGCCCTGGGACCGAACTTGCTGCTCCGGCCGCGGGCCGCGGGAGGGGAGGGAGGGATGGAAGAGACAGGCGTGGGTGGAAGGTGGGGCGCCAGGGAGGAGGCGAGGGCGCCGGGAGCTCGAGGGAGCGTGCTTCCGAGGGAAAGCGAAGGGGAGGGCAGCGCGGCCCGGCACGCGCCCTCCCTCGGCCCTTTCTCTCACATAAGCGCAGGCAGAGGGCGCATCAGCCATGCCCTGCCCTGCGCCCGCCGCGCTGCCGCCGCCGCGCTCCCCGGCCCCGCCGCCCGCCGCCGCGGCCGCCCGGCTCGCTCTACTTCGGGGAAGGGCGGGGAGGAGGGGACGCGGGCCCTGGGGGGTTGGAGGGGCCGAACATCGCGGGGTGTTTCGGCTTTGCCCCCCTCTTCCCGAAAAGCAAAAGCAGAAACGCGGACCGAGGAGCCGTCCGCCCTCGCCCCGGCCTCACCTCGCTGGCCCCGAGTGCGGGGAGCTCGGATGTCCGGTTTCCTGTGAGGCTTGTACCTGACCCCGTCGCCTCCCGCCGGCACTGGCTGGGACAGCGACGTGCGACGTCGGGAACGCCGAGCCCGGACGCGCTCCCGCCGCCTGCGGCTCGCCCTCGGGGGTCAGCGCGGGGCTGTGCGGGGAGAGGGCGAGCAGGGAGCAGCCGCGCCGGGCGCCCGCGCGCCCAGCCCCGCCGCGCCCGGGTCCTTCCACCATGCACTGGCTGCGCGGCTTCTCTCTGGCGTGTTCCCTGCTGGCCGCCGCGCTGCTCCCGGGTCCGCGCGAGGCGCCCGCCGCCGCCGCTGCCTTCGAGTCGGATCTCGGCTTCTCCTCGGACGCGGAGCCGGACGCGGGCGAGGCCAAGGTGGGTGCGGGCTGCACGTTCCGGGCTGGGCTGTGGGGGGACCGCGGGGGTCGGGCCGCCGAGGACCCCGAGGACCCAGAACCTCGCTGAGCAGTGTGTGTTCCGTGTCACCTTGTGTACGGTGGAAACAAAATTTCTGAGCTGAGTGCAAGCTTCCTGGGAGATAACTTTTCTCTCTCTTTTTTCACGGAAAGTAAGTTGCAGGACTGAAGGGCCGGTGGAGGTGGCTAGTGACAGGGATCGCGTAACGTATTTGAGAGCAACCCCCGCGGTGCGCCTAGCGGGTCTTGAACCTATGCAGGAGCGCGGCTCTATGGAGCCGAAGTTCACTCGCGTCCCGAGGCTCTTTCCGCGCCGGCTGGTGGGAGTCACACAACTCTGCGACTCTTAAGACCAGGCAGCCCCAGGCGTATTTTCCTAGAGTGTCCCATTATGCGGAGCGCTAGGCGCTGAGTGCGACTTGAGAGAAACGTAAAGGAATTTGGTAACCGGGCTGGAGGACTTAAGACTGCAGAGTCACTTGAGAAAAGTTGGTCAAACTTGAGATGCCACAGGATTTCGTGTAGATCACAATCAGGCGTGACTTTACAACTTTATAAGCTTTGCATTTCTAAAATCCGATCGTAAAATACTGAAAAGGTGGATTTTTTTTTTTTAAATAAGCGGCATTTTAACTCCGCCTAAAAACGTTGCCAAGACACTTTTGAGACATTCTGATTTTCAAAGAGTTACGTATTTGTGCCTGCTTCTTACACTCTAAAGAGTGTATATTTACCTAAAAAGTTCAGATATGACATAAGGGTGGATACTAGGTCTCAGAGTTTTTGAGCTCCTGAGGAAGTTCATATTCGACATACTGTGGGAAGTCTCCCTTCAAACACTTGTGGTTCCCTTCTTGGAACTGGACTTGCAACGCTTTATTTGAACTGATGGCAAGACGGGAAGTTGTCAACTTAGAGTTGACTTTATTGATTAACATATACTAAATGTGTAAAAATTAAATTCCTTTCGCAGTTATATTTTGAAATACGTTTTAAGATTGAGAAGACTAATTTTTTAAAACCACACTACTTTTATCTCTAAATTTAGGGAAAATATTTTAAAAATCAGAATATGGAATTCGATACAGGTGTCAAGGAACAAAAAACCTTTTGAGTAAAGATATGTGTTAAATTGCAGAACAGTGCATTATGTGATTTGTAAAATAATTTTTAATGCAGATATTTATGTAGGTGTAACTCTTGTCATGAGAAAGTCTTCCTGTCCTTAAATGCCACAGAAATGTAGCATGAGACCCATTGACACTTCCTGTAATTTCAATGCCTTGGATTTCACCATATCTATTCACTTCGTTTCTGCAAAGTCAAACTATTAAAAGTATTGCCTACGATAACTCACTTTGATTTACAGGAAGAGAGTGTGAAGTAGGAGGTAAAATGAGAAGTCTTTCCTGATAAGTTAAGAGCCTGTATGAGAGTCACTTACTGCTGGATCTGTCCTGAACGCAGTGCCCTTGTGTGCACACGCATCTGTGTTTATATAAGTGTGCTATGTGTAGGCGTACAGTTTGAAGAGAAAAGGTAATATATATTTAATTTTCAAGATTGTCTTTATTGGTGAGATAATCGCATTTTCCCTTTGCCATGAAAATCTTATGCCTTTTTTGTTTGCTTTTCATATTTAATCATCTTGTGTGTTCTGTATGGTGAATATGAGTTGATATTTTGTATGTGTTATACGAATTCCTCTTCATGTGATGAAACATCACTTTTAGTCTTTTTGAGTTTCATAGACCACAGGCAGTGTATTATTCCTGCACAAAATGTTCACTGGTTGGGTAGAGGCTTGACAGGGCATGTGTCATTAATGCCCTCAGTGAAACTGCTGTGTCCTTGCCATGGTACTGCCAAGAGACATGGTCAAAAGACTCCATGTCTCTCCCTAGTGGCCTAAACAAGGACTTCCTTTAGATGTAAACTCTAGAGAGCTAGAGTTGATGGCTAATTTTCTCTGAATTAAGGTAAACTCTAAGAAGAGATTTCAGAAGGTAAAAACAAGGTGCTAAATATGCATAATCTCTAATAAATGCAAATTTTTGATAATTTAAACTTAAGAAGTCTTTTTTAATATTTAAAAAATACGAAACAGCTCACAAGCTATGAACCAAGGTGAGCCATCCAATCCTTCACCCCACTCCCAAAGCTATACAAAAAGCTGGAAGTAAAATCACAAAGGAAATCAAGATCTCCTTATTTCTCAGCTTATGTTTGAATTTATTAGGGTCCTCTTTCTAATTATCTGTGGCCATATGACTTACTAAAAAATCCCAAAGTGTTTCTCAGAAGGATGTTAGTGCAAGCAAGTCAACAGCAGAAAAGTAAGGCAAGCAAAGTATTCTTTATCATATAATTAAAATTAACTGAGCATGATGGGAAAAAAGAGGAAATATTTAAAATTATCATCAAACTAAAGAAAACTACAAAACCTAGGAAAAGCACTAGATCGCTAACTACAATCATTTGCCAACAGGAAATTAGATAGAGTTTACTCTGGTTGGTTGGAGTTGAGGACTTTGATTTTAAGAGAAAAGTTGGTTTACAAGAACAACAACAAAAAGGAAGAATTACTTTATATCATGAAATATACTAACAACTTCCATTCTATAAGGTAGGTTGGACTGGAGTATAAATACCTAGATCCTTATGTTTTTAGAGAAATAAATGCAAGCAGAGCATATCTTATACGGGAAATGCCTTTGTTAAAGATCAAACTCAATAAAGGAAAGTTTAAAGATTTACAATCTTGTGTCAATTAAATAATCTAAAGGATCAAATATTATCGAATAAACAAATATAACTTATCTTATTTTCTGTGTTATACAGATAACTTCAAATATTTCTACATTTACAATTTAAATGCAAAAGAACTACATTAGCTTAATATTAACATTACTCATCTTAATGAGAATAACTATTTTTAAAGCACATATGGTTTTTGGTGACTAGCACAAAAAGCTTCCTAATAATGGCAACTAATTTGCAACATGCCAAATTTTCTTTCACCATCTTTTATAATTTGACATACTTTTGTAGGCGTTTGTTTCTTTTATTTATTGTTTCAAATTAATCAGTGGTGATGTTTTCCAAATACCATCTGTGTGCTAAATGCACCAGAATTCTCTAGAGGTTTTAAATTGTTTTTTTCTTTTTTTTCCTTACTTGATATCAGCCATATCTCTAGGCTTCGGTCTAGGAATATACATTTTTAACTAGCATTCTAAGTCATTCTCATGCACAATGATAGCATTAGACACACTGATTGATGGTGTGTAACAATGACTAACTTTGTTGGTTTTGTCATCTTTGTTATATAATTGTTGAGTTTGCAAGTTAATCTGTTAAATGTGGGGCATCTTAAGAGACATAAGCGAATTTGACCAAGAGAGTCATCTGTGAGGCCTCGTTGGTCTGGGTGCCTTGACATAAGGCAGAACTTGAGTTGTAACTTGGGTGAGAATTTCCAGCACATCTGCTCCATCAAGCTCAGGGATCTCTGAGGAAGAAAAGGTGAGAAGGCAAATCGAACTGTTTGACTGGAGATGAGGGATTCTGTAGGGTGACAGTGAAGCTTCTTAAGTAAGAATCAATTTGTAAAGATGGATGGGGTCCCATGGTACGTGGCCTGAGCTGGTTTAAGGAATTTAATCATCATGCTGTGGGTCAAGGGTAACCGATTAATATGAAAGATAAAGGAGTGGGAAAAATTAACCTTGGCATCAGTATCTTAATCATAGGACAATGTTGGTTCTACTTGTAGGATTAAGGCATTTCAGAGAAGAGAAGTGGCTGGTTTTTGTGGATGGATGACACGGATGATGGAGGCATTATTTCCTAAATTATTTCAAGATTTTACTAAATTTAGGAATCTTTAGAGAAGCAAATTAAGCTTTACAAATTTACATCCCATTAAAAGAAACTAATTGTCTAGAATCAACAGGATTTAAGCTGTATAATATGACGAAAGTATTTAAGCATGTGACAACTATTATTACAATTCCTAGAGGAAAATTAACAGTATGAATTTCCCGTTACCCTGCATTAGAAATGAAAAGGTAAATTTTCTTCAAGTAAAATAGGCCATAAATGTGGCTGTAATATTTAGCCATTTGCTTGCAGCAGCATCTGTGCTTCTTCTTGTAGTACCTAGGGCATTTCTCTGATGTACTTCAAATTCTCATACTTTTTTGCAACAACCAACCATTGATCTTTAGAAAGGAGATTCACTATTAGGGAAATGCGAAATGTTTGTGAAAGTGAAAATCTTTGAACGATCTTCCTCTCTTTACATCACTCTGTTATCAATTCATGTAAGAGTCCCTTCTGAGGAGAGCAGAGATTTTTAACTGAAGAATTGGATTCTCGTCCCCTTTTCCAATGTATCTGATGCTTTAACGGTGACTCTGTAGCTATTGTGTTAATTTTCTGTGGAGGATATGATTAGGTGCTTCATCACCCTCCTGTCTTTTTAGAAATTTCTGACACCACTCTGAATGATGCTGGGGATTTATGGCTTTGGACATAAAAAGCTCAATTCATCTTTCATTTCGGTTTCTACTTCTTTGTGTTCTTCCTTCTAAACTGTGAACACCTGCTTGGCAGTCATTTGTTCTTGAGACAGTAATCATCAAAATTGCATTACAGAAAGCAGTTTGTTACTGGTATCAGTGGCACATCATGCTCTCTCCTAAGCTGATCTGAAGAAGGTGGAGGGTGGTGGATTTGGGAGAGTTCTTCCTTGACATGGGGCTCTAGAGAGGGGTCTCTTGACTTCCTGTTCTCAGCATTGATCCAACCTGGAGTGCCGTTTCCCAGTTCTCACACGGATATTTTGGGACACAAGAGCCAGTGTGAGAGGAATGAGAGTTTCCTTTGCCCCTAGCACTGTCACCTCTGGCAGCCATAGGGCCTTTATAAGTTCAGATCATCCTCTAGATACCATGCATACCTCTGTATATTGAGAGAAGGTGTTTCCATTATAATTAGGTTATATCTGCGCCATCCCAAGTGCTAAGTGTGCCATGCATCATGCTAAGCGCTTTATAAGTTAACTTCATTTTCTTTTTCATTACACCTCCTTGAGACAGATGTTTATTATATTTCATTAAAGGTAATGAACCTAAGACTCAAATGACTTAACCAGACGCAGGAATACAGCTGTTTTCTTTGAAAATTCTTTTTTTAAAACTTTTGTAGCATAGTGCACCTTTTAGAGAAACGTGATAACAGGTTTGAGCCTTCAGGGTTTCCTAAAGACCCTGAGCTGTACTCCTTTTTTCCTATAAGTTGTAGCAGTGTGCAAGAAGACAGGGAGTACGATTACTCTGTAGTGAGGGCCCCTTGCTGCGTTTATTTATGTCCCAATTCCCCACAATAGGACAATCTTGAAATAAACTTGGACTTTCTTCCAGGGTTTACCACATGATGCCCCTCTGACTAAGGATAGGTCATAAATGGCCTAATCTATAGTAGTGTTATAATGATGGCTGCATAGCTAGAGACCTAACAGGATTCCCTGACAATAATTAAACAGTTTTTGTGAGTTGCACTAACATAACTTCAATGAAAGGCTGTGATCGTACCTATGCCAAATGACCTTTCACAAATAGTTGGATTTGAAAAGAATGGACTTTAGTTGGCAGAGGCAGCACACCTCCACCGACTTCCAAGCCTATGCTGTTTCACCTTTCACCAGATACAGTAATCCTGATAGATATGCACTCTATAAATAGGACAGAGGCCTATGTTTTATTGCAAAAGACATTTTTGTAACTTCAGATTTGTATAAATTGTGAATTAAGGTATCATGATTTTTTACATTAGAAGAAAAGATGTAGCAAAGAGCTTTAAACAATAAGATGATAGTTCGTTTGATTTATAATGTAATTCTAAAACTTACTGTAAATACTTTATATTTGTGTAATTTTTTTCTTCCAAAATTTACTCACAGAAATAATTTGGGTGGTTCCTATACTCAGTTGATTTACTTCTTTTTGGGGTTTGTAGTTTATTGTAGAGAGAAGAGATTGTTATTCAGTTTGCTTTATTGGGCATCCATCACAGAATCAATCAAATATCTGGCTTAAAATACATTTTGCTGGTGGATTCTTACTGTTCCCTTCTGCTGATAGTATCCTAGTGGCTTTCCAGTGTTAAAAGAGATTTATGATTCCTTTTCTGCAAGCCTAAATCCAAAAGCTCATTTTCATAAATTATTTGGTTCTATAACTCTGATCTGATCTGATATAAAGCTATTTATAGTCTTTATCCTCTAAGTTTGACTATTTCTAACCTTCACTGAAGAAAGAGTAATGTTTTTTTTTTTTATTTTTTCATTTTTTTATGAGATGCTGCCATAGACTCTCCTGGGGGTGGAGGGTGAGTATTAAAATGTATATGTACTGAGTTTCCTGAAAACTTCTGGGGTCTGAAGTTCATGCAGTCCCAAGGGCTATGGTAAGAGACTGGGCTGTAGAGTCATTCTTTTCTAAAGGCCATCCTCCGTCACTGCCTCAGTGACCACCTAGAAAGGAAATCGAGGGACTAGAGAGGAGCTGCTGAAGATTCTTCAGTGATATGCTGAAAATGGGGTTTAAAGGAGCTTGATGCAGTATCGTTGTGCAGATGTGTCTAAAAACAAGGGTATAAGAAGCTGGGCAAAGTTTCCCTGAAGCCATTTGCAGCTGCAGGCTTCCTTGGAGTGGCCGGCAGTGACTGTGCTCTTCTCATCCTTTGGCCACCTGTGTATGGTTGTTGATCTCCTCTATATGGTCCTGATTTCTGATGATGACAGTGATGACCACTTCTGACTTATGTAAACACCCATCATGGTATTTACTATCTGGAAACATTTATAACATATATTAATAACAGACATCTTTGCTATTACGGCCACATTCCAAACAGAGCAAGCAATGTAAACAGAGGTCATGCTTACACACACACACACACACACATTCACCACACTCACCTCTTAATGGTTCTTCAAACAACTAACCGAGGCTCATGTATTTGCCTAGCTAAATATTTAGACAATCCATTAAAAGAGAATATAGAAAAATATCACAGCATATGAGATTAGATTCTCCATAGTTTATACACATAATTGTAGGTCAGATGGCAATTAAGAGAAAACAGAGATAACTCTAAAATGTCCTAGCAATCCCTTCTTTTAAAAATATACTTACAAGTATTCTTGCTAACAGTAAGATTAGAAAGAGGGGACAGAAATGAACTATCAAATAAATTGTGTAATTACTTCATAGCTCCTGTTTTAAGTGTGTTTTAGTGTGGCAGAAAATTTACTTAAACTCTAAGATACCTGTTAGAAAATGGATATACTGAAATGGATATACTGAAAGAGGAAGTTGGCAGATGTGCAGCTTTGTGTAATGACAATGCTTCAGAGTTTAAGAGGTTGACTTCACAACAAGTTCACCTTCAACGTTGTCCTTGTTTGGACAAGTGGAGGGGAAGACAAATAGTTTGGAATAGATCAGAAAGATGTGTTTTGCAATTTCTGTACTTGTAAAGATTTTTAATTAATTATTTATATTGTAATTAATTTTACCTTAAAACTTGGTCCCCAAATTACTATTTTTCCACCTTTTATGCAATAGTAATGCATACACTTATAAGCGGTGAAGGGTAGAAACAAAGCTAGTTCTTTTTCTGATTACAGAACCCATGCACTTTGCTTTACGCTTCCTCTGATAATTCCTAGAATATTTCTTTTTGTTTCACTCATATAACTATCACTTGCTTCAATGATATAATGAGCAGTGCAGTAGAGAAGAGCAAAGGCATTGGAATATGAGTTTCAGTATTCACATTCTAGCTATGTGATTTTACATCCTTCCTCTGCCACTGTGTGACCTGGGGCAAGTTATTTTACTTCTCTGTACTTCCTTATATGTAAAATGAAGACAGTAATTAATGCCTATCTCATAAGGTTATTTGGAGAAATAAAGAACATTTATATTCATTAAAACTATGACTGGCACATAGTAAGCATTCTGTCCATTTTTGTTAAATAGATAGGCTTCATCATCAGAAAAATACCAGAAATGTAAATGAATACTGTGTCCTAAGCATATGAAGTAATTGTGATATTCTTCAGAGTGATTCTTTAGCACTTTCTACCTCATTGATTACATGTTTTTTATTGTATGCTTCCCATCAATATTCCTGATTTCTAAAATGTGGAAGCCGGATATAATATTGATTTTAAGATAGTTGGAGGAAATCCTGTGTATTTAATCACTAAGTGTAGGGAGGCTGTGTGTTGTAGTTCTGCTTATGATATGTTTTCACCTCTCCAGTGTGATTTGATTTGTTTCTATCCTTGAGGGTAACAACCCTGGCCATGGATCATCAAGTCAAGAAATAAAGGGTGATTGTCCTCTTTGAGATGCTTATGTCATTGGAAGAAAAGGGACTTTGGTATACACAGGATTTTTATAATGCCATGTAATCTTACATGAACTCATCCTGAATACTTCCAAGCTTAAATACTTTCAAGTTTAAGTCTCTATTAATGGAACAGGCTAATGCTGCTACTTTAATGTGTAAACATCTTATGTCTTTATATTATAAATTGGCACAGGAGAAATATAAATATGCATTCTAAATTTACAGTGCAATCATCCCAGGATATCTAAGAGATGAAAATATACTTTCACTGAATACAATATTAAGAAAATGTAATGGTAGGATGTTATGGGCAGGAGTTAAATTTGTGTAGATTTGTTTAGAAAAATGTGATTGCACTGCTCTGCTGGGGAATTCTTCCAAAATGGCAACCAGCAAAGTCTGTGCTGTCACTGAGATGGATCACGGAGTAGATACTTTTTCCATCTCCTAGGGTGAGTCTGGTTTACTTGAATGCCCTAATTTGCTCACAATGGTTGATTTTGTGTGATGGTTCTTTTTGCAGGTTTGCCAGGCAGTCAGTAATCACTACGAAGTTCTTGGTGCTGAACCCTTGTGGTGATGGTGGGGAATGGGGATGAGGGTGGGGATCACCTTGAAATAGAAAGGAAGAAGAAATTAAAAATAAGTGGCAGACTCAGCTTTTTGCTCTTCAGGAGCTAACAACATATTTTTTATTCAATAACATCTTAAAGTATTCACTTCCTTAGGATTCCAATACAAATGTTAGTTGGAATATTTTAGGAATGTTTATCAGATACCATGTTTCTAAACAGAGAATTTTTTCCTGACTGAATCTGGAACAAAGGGTTGAACACTAAATAGATATTCAGCCAATGTGTAGATAAAAAAAGAATTTGATAATACACTCTCTATACAAGTCTATACATACCCATGTACATTATCCATATAAATCTATATGCAGATACTAGTATGATCTTTAAGTCATTTTCATATTTTTATTTCAGGATTAAACCGTATATAATTATATAAAAAGAAGCTTTATATTTAGGTGCTATTATTTCTGAGTTTAAATTTTAATGTAAAGTGATTTTCTTCACAGTAATTTCTCATTCTCACACTAATTTCTTTTTCTAAATAGAAGTGCTATGTTTATTTTTGGAGGTCAGAAGCAAGATTAAAATAACATTGTTTATTGAATATCTTTTTATGTGTAGAGGAATTGTTCATGAAATTAATAATACTTTTGCCTCCAACTTGCTAAAATACTTGGATAGGGTGAAAAATGCCCCCTCCCTCCAGACATCAATAAAAGCATAATTTGATATTGTGGTTGTTGGAGAAGATTCTTGCATATATGATGGGTGCCACTTGGAGACAGACCCACTTCCTCCCTCCTGGGAGCTAGCTGGGAATATAGGAAGCTGACTGCTTATCTCCTTCTCAGCCAGCTAGTGTTCAAAGCCTTGGTGCCTTTCTCTGAAATGGCAAAAGTAAATACCTTGTGCTGATAATGCCTTATAATTTTTCTTCAAGAAAATAGTGTATTTCTCTTTTCTTCATATACACTTACATGTGATCTTCTTTTCCCCCCAATGTCCACCATCCCTCCCACAAAACAAAAAGTGGGTAAATTTGGTAAATTTAATCAGACTAAAATCTTTAAGAAAATGGCCTTGACTTTCTTTTAACTGGAGTGACCACAGAGCTGCCATGAATCCTGTGATCGGAGTCCTATAATCCGTAAAAGGGACAGTCATTTCCTCTCACTTAATTTCTTGAAACTAGCCAGTTAATATCAAATGCCAGATGTGAGGCTCTTTTAAACCATTAAAGTTTACTTTACTATAATGTCTTTGCCTACACAGAATATTTTTATTTTTTTTGTTGTTGTTTGTGTCTGTTGTATATATTTAGTTACTTTATCTTTTTAAAGTTCTCTTCCAAGTTTATGCTTTGAAAAATGGATCACTTATTTAGATTTATGTTTGCTTATGGGTCATGATATTTATGACTTCCCTAAAAAAGCAAACTGATTCTTTTGTCTCAAAGCCAGATTTCAGTTTTAGGATCATAGTGATTCATTGTTTGTTCTCTTCGAATCCTACATCTTTCTTTTAATTTTGGTGTCCATCCATGACAGATTAGAATTTTATCAAGGCCAAAATTCTTCATGAGTCATGACCATCACACTTAAAATTAGGTAATTTGAAGCTGCTTAAGATACACAGATTAAGCAAATAATGATGTCATAAATTTTAGTGCAAATTATATTTTTTTCCCTCCTAAACATTGGCAGCAATGAGGCCTGCTCTGTCTGTTGGAGATAAATGCTGTTCTGCTCTAGAAAACACACCTTGTGTTGTCGTGGCCACATGAACATAGCATATTTATATTACTGTAATACAGCATATTGTGACACCTAAGGTAGTGAATTAAAGAGGAAAATATTTAAAATCAGTTACCTTTTTGTGTCGTGCTTACTTGACAGTACAGTCTCTTCTGCAGTCTAACTGGGGGTAATCATAGCACGACTAACTCAAGTCACACTAAGGACCCTCAAGCTTCCTCTCGCGGAAAATACCTAGAATTCAAATTTTGCATTCATATGCCAGTTTTTAAAATTAAAGTTGCTCTTCACGTTGATTTTAACTGTGTTACACCTCTGTAAAGTGCCTGCAATGTGGTGGGAGGGAGGAGAGCACATATGCCTATTTGTCTCAGATAGGTTCTGCTCGCTTAGGGTGGGACATGGTTTTCCTCTTCCCAGGGCTGATTTAGACTAATATAAATTTACTTTCTGTTCAAAAATTGAATGGTAACTTATAAACAAAAATCTTTATGTGCCAAAATTAAATCTTTGATATTCAGATGATCAATATGCTATACTATATGCACTGTGTGTTACACATAAGTATGAAATACTTGTTTAGTGAATGGGTTATAAATGAGTTTTACCAGATATCTCTGTAAAATGTCGAGCAGTCATTTGCCATTATTCTAAACTTTAAGGAGTCCCAGTTAAGTATATTTACATGTAAAATTTCAATTTTTAATGCAGTGTCACCAAAATATCCTAAATATGATTTCAATACTTGTTGTTATGGTTTTCATTTGGACCTAATGGTACACGAATTTCTGAAGCCGCATGATTTTCACTGGTAGTAGATTGGAACATTATTTTCTATCTTTTTTAAGTTCACACTTTTCAAACAGTTTCTGGTTTTTGGAACCTAAAATGTTATAATATAGTTAATTAAATCCAAAGAGAACATTTTTTTTTCTTCTATGTGGGTGCTTGGCTTTCCCATGACATGAGTTAATCCTGTCCAGTGTGCAGTCAGAAAAATGTGCAGGAATTCCAGAATCATGGTCTCTCTTGAAGGTTAAAAGGACTCCTGATTTAAAGAATGTCTGACTCCAAAGCAAAGTATTCTACTTGATGACCATGTCCCTAGGTGCTGATAGGTATGACAACACCTTTTTTTTTTGCATTTAA
Organism: Rousettus aegyptiacus; assembly: GCF_014176215.1. NCBI lineage: Eukaryota > Metazoa > Chordata > Mammalia > Chiroptera > Pteropodidae > Rousettus > Rousettus aegyptiacus. Next base: position 33,623,171 of record NW_023416286.1, read on the forward strand.
ATATGCTTTATTTATTTATAATATTTTTTATTTTTCAATTAGTTATTATATTATTTTCAAATGTACTGTATTGTGATTAGACATTTATATAACTTATAAAGTGGTCATTCCAATAAATTTATTACCTATTTATTTAGTACCATAAGTAGTTATTACATTATTGATTATATTCCACATGCTATATTTTACATCCTCATAACTATTTTGTAACTGCCTATTTGTAATTCTTAATCCCTTCCCCTACCTATTTCACACACTCCCAAACTCCCTCCCGCCCGACAACCATTAAAATGTTCTGTGTATCTGTGAGTTTGTTTCTGTTTTGATTCTTTTGTTTTTTTTTATTTTTTTAGATTCCACATATAAGTGAAATCATATAGCATTTGTCTTTCTATGTCTGACTTATTCCACTCAGCACAATACCCACTGGGTCCATCCGTGTTGTTGCAGGTGGCAAGATTTCATTTTTTTTTTTTTTACGGCTGATTTTATATATATATATATATATATTACCTCTTCTTTGTCTGTTCATCCATTGATGGACACCCAGGTAACCTTAATATCTTGTCTATTGTAGGTAACATTGCAATGAACCAGTAGATTCTCATGTTCTTTCAAAGTAGCGATTTAGGTTTCTTCCAAGTGAGATAACTGGATCCTTCTTTGTCTCTTGTTATAGCCTTTGTTTTAAAGTCTGTTTTGTCTTGTATAAGTATTGCTACCCCAGCTTTTTGTTTGTTTCCACTTTCATGAAACATCTTTCTCCATTTCTTTACTTTCAGTGTGTGGGTGTCTTTTGATTGGAAGTCAGTCTCATGTAGACAGGGTCTTGTTTTCTTATCCATTCAGCCACCCTATCTTTTGATTGGAGCATTTAATCCATTTACACTTAAAGTAATTGCTGATAAATATGTAGTTATTACCATTTACTTATTCATATATTTGATCTTTTTTTTTTTTTTCATTTTTTCTTCTACTTAAAGGAGTTCCTCCAACATTTCCTATAATACTGGCTTGGTGGCGAGGAACTCTTTTACCTTTTTCTTGCCTGGGAAGCTCTTTATCTGTTCTTTGATCCTAAATGATAGCTTTGCCGAGTAGAGTACTCTTGGTTGTAGGTCCTCACTTTCATCACTTTGAATATTTCCTGCCAATCCCTTTTGGCCTGCAAAGTTTCTGTTGAGACATAACCTGACAGTCTTATGGAAGTTGCCTTTTAGGTAATTAAGTGCAGTTCTCTTGCCGCATTTAAAATTCTTCCTTTGTCTTAACCTTTGGCATTTTCATGATGATGTGTCTTGGTGCAGGCCATCTTGTTTGGAACTCTCCATGCTTCTTTGGCTTGTATGTCTGTTTTGTTTGCCAGATTAGGGAAGTTTTCAATTGTTATTTCTTCAAATAGGTTTTCAATTCCTCGCTTTCTTTCCTCTTTCTGGTACCTCTATGACGAGAATGTCAGTATGCTTGATGTTGTCCAGAGGCCCCTTAAACTATCCTCATTTTGGAGGGGGGATTCTTTTTTCTTATTGCTGTTCTGAGTGGGTATTTTCTGCTACTCTATCTTCTAAATTATTGGTTTGATCCTCTGCTTCATCTAATCCACTGTTGATTCCTCCTAAGGTATTCATTTCAGTTATCATAGTCTTCACTTCTGACTGGTTCTTTTTTGTGTTTTCTATTTCTCCATTAAAGTCTTCACTGAGTTCATCTATTTTTCCACTAAGTTCATTGAGCATTCTTATAACCAGTGTTTTGAACTCTGCATCTAGCAGATTGTTTCTCTCCATTTTGTGTAGTTCTTTTTCTGGAGCTTTGTTCTGTTCTTTCATTTGGGACATGTTTCTTTGTCTTTCTGTTTTGGCTACCTCCCTGTGTTTGTTTCTATGTATTAGGTAGAGCTCCTATGTCTCTCTGTCTTAGCAGAGTGGTCTTATGTAGTAGATGTCTTGTGGACCCAGTAACACAGTTGCCCTAGTCACCTGAGCCAGGTGATCCAGGTATGTGCCTTGTGTGAGTTGTGTGTGCTCTCTGCTGTAGTTGAGCCTTGGTTACTGTTTGCACATCAGTAGGAGGGATTGACCCTTGGGCTGATTGGTTGTGAGGACTAGCCATGACTACAAAGAAGGAGCTGTTGTGCAGTGGCTGGCCCTACAGTGTAGGATTTCCTTTACCAGGTTTGATGCTTGCCCAGTTTACCCTTAGGGTGTGTTGTCCTTGAATGTGGGCCTGGTGGTGTTTAGACTCAGTTCTATGCCCTGCCTCAGCCACTTGCATGAGCCACCAAATAATCCGCAGATGGTCAACACCCATGGTGGGCTCACAGGTGCTTAGGAGAGGCTAACCACAAACCCAAGGCCCAACAAGAGGTATGGGGCACACAGAGATCAGATGCTGCTTGTTTGGATTTTGTGAACTTTGAGAGATTTTAGGAAAGTCCGCAGCATGAGCCAAGACTGGCAGTTTGAATGGAAATCTACTGAGAGCGACTTGCATAGGCTGGTAAGTCCACTGGGGCAGGGTCTCAGGGAATCACCAGGGCAAGGCAACCAGTGTTAGCCAAGGTGATGGAGACTCAGATGCAGCTGCCTGCATCTGCACACCAGGATGAGGGCGCAATAAAGAAACAGTGGATTCTGCTAGCATTTCTGTCTGGGATATAGCTGCCCCTCCAGCCCTTACCCAGACACCAGACAATTCATTTACTCCCTATGTGTCCCTGGAGCTTTTCGAGCTGCTGTCCCCAGTGCTAGAACTCAAAAGAAGTGAGACTCTCACTAAGTAAATCTGTATGCAGGCCCCTTAAGAGGAATGTCTGCGACTTCAATGGCCCTCCAGCTCATTCAGCCACAATCTTTACTGGTTTTCACAGTCAGAAATTGTGGACACTTAACCTTCCTTGTACTGGAACCCTGGGCTGTGGAGCCCAGTGTGAGGCTGGGACCCCTCGCTCCTTCGGGAGGACCTCTGCAATTGAGATAACCCTGATTCTTGACCACCTTAGGCAGGTGGGACGAGCCCATTACTTATCTCTGCCCCACCTCCAGTCTCAAGGTGGCCTCTTATGTGTGTCCCCACTTGTAAGAATTCTGTTCAGCTAGACTTAGGGGACTTTCAGTTATGACTGTTCTGTAGTTTAGTTGTAATTTTGTTGTGGTTGTGAGAGGAGGTAAGCACAGCATTTACCTACGCCGCCATCTTGACTGGAAGCTAGGTAACATTCTTTATAAACCAAAGTTTCAGACACGTTACAAACTCTTCTTTTTTTTCTCATATATTAACTTTTTTCTCTTTTAAGTTTTAAAAAGTTTGACATTTATACAAACCATGAAGCAATTCCCCTGATTATGCTAGCACCCATCTGGCACTACACAACTATTACAGCATTGACTGTATACCCTGTGCTCTAGTCTAAATCCCCATGACTATTCCATAACTATTAATTTGTATTTCTTCATCTCTTCACCTTTTCCATCCAGCCCCCAAACCTCTCACCCCTCTGGTAATCTACATTTTGTCCTCTGTATCCGTAAGTTTGTTTTCATTTAGTTTTTTTTTTCATTTCTTTTGTTCCTTAGATTCTGCATATGTGAAATCATATGGTATTTCTCTTTCTCTATCTGACTTATTTCACTCAGTGGAATACCCTGTAGGTCCATACATGTTGTTGCTATTTTTTTTTTTTTCATGTATCTGTTCAATTTTCCTAACACCATTTGTTGAAAAGACTCTCTTTATCCCCATTGTATATTTTTGCCTCCTTTGTCATAGATTAAATGAACATATAGGTATGGATTTATTTCTTGGCTCTCTACTCTGTTCCATTGATCTGTGTGTCTGTTTTTATGCTAGTTCCATGCTGTTTTGATTACTATAACTTTGTAGTATAGTTTAATATTAGGTAGTGTGATACTTCTAGCTCTGTTCTTCTTTCTCAAGATTGCCATAGCTATTCATTATCTTTTATGGTTCCATATACATTTTTGGGTTATTTTTTCTAGTTCTTTGAAAAATGTCATCAGTATTTTGATAGGAATTGCATAGAATCTATAGATTGCTTTGGGTGGTACAGTCATTTTAATGATGTTGATTCTTTCCACCCATGAGCATGATATATACTTCCATTTATTTGTATCTTCTTCAATAACACAAACTCTTCTTTATAAATTTCACATTCTTTTCTTTCCCTTTATTTTAGTTTTTTACTCTAGTGTAATATTTTGCAGTTAAAATATTTTTTAACCACACTTCAAACAACTTTGCTCATTATAAAATACCTATGTTCACCATTGCCAATAATTATTTATTGTTTATACCACCATGTACTGCAATATAAAATGTCATTCTACAAAAATGTAACATTCATATTAAGATTAGATTTTCTCTGAGTAAATTTGAACTTAAATTCTTTTGGAAAATCGGGTTCCAAAGACTCTGTTGTCTTTTCATCTCAATATATCTTCTCGCTGTTTCGATGCATAAATTACACTTTAAATTATGGTGGCTTTGATTTCATTGTAATGTTACCTGGTTTATGGCTTGAAAAATTTAGTATATATACTGCATCCATAAATTCAGAAGTATATGCTATATATATAGTATGTGCATTTAGTTTGAAGAACCAGATTTTTTTCCAAGCTCTCATTGGTTCTTTTGTTGTAGTCGTTGTTGTTATTGTTGAACTGATTTATTCCATCATTACAGCTTAAATTCAGACACTTTTTAGTGATTCATCTAGAGTTTATGAGGACAGAAAGACTATTTGAACATGAGACACTTAGGAAATTGAGAAGGTTAAGTTCTTATGCATGTAGAACAGAGGATGTTTTGGATCAAAGCAAATGTTTTGCAGCAGGAGTTGAAGCATGGTTAAAATACATCTGGGTCTTGTTTAATTAAAACGACATCTATTCAGTGAGACTGGTAATTAAGAAATGAATATAGTTTACAAAAGCTCTTATAAGTCTTGCTTAACAAAATAATTTGCTTTCAGGGCAAGATGATTTAGTCAAAATTATTTAATAAGGTAATTTCTACTTGAATCAATTTGATTAGAATAACGTCATAGTGCTTAATAATTTGATATTGCTGTCTTTAATTTTTAGAGAAAGAATACTTTTATTTAGGGCATCATAGGGAACAATTTTCTCACCACTAGCATTCTTTTTTAGAAGAGGGTGCTATTAACTTATTTACTTTTTTCTAAATATGTTTTTCTTTATTTTTAGCATTGTCTTTTTTGCTTTTAATTATGTGAGCAAACATCAATAAAAAATTCTTTGTAACTTTCAGCATGTTTTAGCCATTAAAGCTAACCAGCAAAAATATATCCACCATGAGGGAACTGAGCTGGCCACAACTAGACCATAGGTTTTGGAAGTCATATTGTCTCTTTTCCCCAGTGGTTTTTGTTTTTGTGTTTTTTTTTTTTTCTATTTATGTGTCATTCTGATTGAAGTTCAGTATTTTGATGATTATAATTGAAGGCAAAATAAAAATTTATTTTGTTTTAACTATAAACAGAAAAGACATCAAGTTCTTAGATTTGAAGCATTACTTAGACTTCGATTATAACTTCAGGCAGAATAAGCAAAGAACTATATTTCTAGGCACATTCTAACTATAAAATAGGTATCTTACATATACCAAGACTTTTATATTTGTATCTGTCACTTTATAATATTTATTACTTTGTTCATCAAGTAGTTATTGCCTCAAGTGTACCAGTGTTTAGAGTATTAGATAAAATCTGAGGAAAATAACTGTATAAAATTTCAAGATGTAAACTGTTTTATATATTTTAAAGTTTCATATGTATAATATGGATTAATTTTTTAATGGGACATAAATATAACAAGAACTTAGACTTAAGCAAAAAATAACAACTATTTACTTAACCAGTGAAAAAGCTATTACAAAGCCCATGCCGTGGTTTTTAAAATTCAATGAAATTACAGCACCTCCTTATCCAGTAATGTCAAATAATAAGTATCGAAGTTTCATTCAAAATATTTTTGAATGAAACGAAGAACTGTAACTAGGTTTATTCATAATGTAAGACATTGATTAAAAAGATAAATAATCTAAAAACTATAAAAAGTAACACTTTATGAAACTTTTATAACTTAATAAATCTAAGTTGTTCATTCTGATATACACAAAAAGACAAAACCAAATGAAATAAAACAAAAGCTGTTAATAATTTTCTATTTTTGCCATAAACATTGGGTCATAACATCACATTTTATTTAATAAAGACAGTCCTGGAGCTAGGATTTGGTCCACTGGGGATCAGGATCAGGCAGAAATGATTCTATCCTTCCATATTCCCCTATCTTTCTTGCTTCAGCTCTTGTAAGGTTAGTCTGTGGCTTTGGCAAAACCTGTGAAATATTTCAGAGCACAGAAGTACTGCTTTTTGTCTTGTTGCAGACCTGATCATATGTTGTGTCTTGTGCCTTGCGATCTTGCCTTAGCTCTGCTGTTTCCTATTCATTTTCTTAGTGTAATTCAAAGGATTAAATGGGAATTTTAAGTGTAGTTGAAACCAAACTGTGTCTGAAGTCTTGTGTAGTCAGTTAGAAGAAAGCTTATTTCCCAGTTTTCTTTGCAGCTAGTATTACAATAGGATAGTTCTAACAAGTCAAATATAAGACGATATGGTAGAGATTTATGGCAAAACTTGCTTTTCTGGTAAGGAACTGTCTTTCTTCCTGTTTTATTGTCTTCTCTGGAACTCAGAAAATCCCCTGTAATTAAAAAAAAAAAGACTATGCTTATCGAAAAAATACTTTTAGACTTTTGTGAACTAAAATTTTTATAATTATTAATGTCGGCTAGTGAGTATAGAGTGACTTTCTAAATTTTTACTATTCTTTACTATTTTAACTCTGTTTCCCCTAGAGTTAAAATACTCATATCCAAATTGGATATAATCTTTATGTCCAACATCCTTTGCCTGCCTGATGGATTCTTTTTAAATATTATGTTTATATTTTGTAACTACTTTAAGAAGTAGCCACATTTCAAATAAATAAAAATTGTTTCTTAGGAAGGCTTTATCTTTTGTCCCTTTTTGGTGTTTTGGTGTTAAAAGTGTTAATAGCTTGGGAGTGACCCCTGACCAACTTTGTTTTGAAAATGGCAGCAGGAAAAAATGTAGAAACAAAAAAGTATTTTCATATTTTCATTCAGATTAATGAATAATTAGGCACCTGGACTCTTGTACTCGATTCTAGGTTTTAAAGCCTGAATTTGTCATCATAGGATCAACATGGGAATTAGGAAAGAATGCTAATTTAAATTTAAAATAGCTAGAAATACAATATATGGAATATATGCCTATCTTCTCATCTGTCGACAAGTGCTTACAGATGCCATATGAACTGTTTTAATTACAATTATAAAACTCAGAGGAATGTTTAGAGGTGATTCCAAAACTGTGATTGTCTAATATACAGAGTAGTCATTCTTAAGAAATGCTCTAACACAAAATATGAATGTGCACAATCCTTTATACCAATAGAGTTTCAAGTTAACATTTGGGGGCAGAATTTAATATCAAATAATAAATAAGAGATATATAATCTTAGTTTAAGTTATTTATTTTAATAATAGTTTATTTATAAACACATTTCTCCTTCAGTTAGGTTTTTTTTTTTTTTCTTCAGCTGTAAAATTTTAGAGCTGGAGCCCACAGGCCAACCTGTAGTAACTAGGAACGATTAAGGATTTTATACTTGAGGATTCTTTTCCCCGAGGGTTACTCACTTCCCTCTGGAGCTGTGGATCTATTTCCTCCTCTCCAAGGTAAATGTCTTAAATTCACTTCTGCCACGTTATTCCCCATGTGGTGGATTGTTTGACTGTCTCTGAGGCAATACTATTTGTGCAGGGCTCTCCCTATACTCAAGGCACTTTGACCATGTTAGTTATTTAAATCTTGACTCAAATCCATGGCTACACCAATTGATTTCAAGGAGAGTCTTCCCTGACAATCTAGAGAATACAAATCAGGATGTGTCATGTGCAGGAAGCAACATTAAGTAAAGCATGTGTTCTGATGTATTTCTTCAAGACATAATCTGGACCATGAAGTATAGTTTTACTTACTGAGTTTATATAGGGAAATCGTTTTCATTTCTAGACTTGGTCATCTTTTTTTTTCCATTTCTTAATTCTTTGACGTTTAAATTTTCAGTTTTATATTTTTCTGTTTTACATACTGTAACCACTTTATATATGCAAAGTTGTTGGGTTTTTGTGTGTTTGTTTGTTTGTTTGTTTTTGCCACAAACATAAACATTGGACAAGCCCAGCACATATAGACTACTTGGCATAACTAAACACAGTTGTTTAGTCCCAAACAGAAATACATGATAACGTGAGACTAGGCTTCAGATGGCGAGCACACAATAGAATACATGGATGTCATAAAGTTGTACACCTGAAATTGATATAATGTTATTAACAAATGTTACCTCAATAAATTTAATAAAAAAAGAAAGAATTCTTTGATTCTGGCTTCTAAAGTTATTAACTATATATTACTTTTATCATATTTAAAACCTAATACTCATAAAGTTAATTTTTGCAGTTATCATTCAGTTTAATAATTCAGTGATATCAACCAGAATTTTTTAAACATGCAATTTCACTCTACTAAAAATAATATGCTAAATTATATATTAAGTAGTTTTGACATAAAATATTCAAGATTTGTAAGTAACAGCATGTAATATATCAACTGTACCATATGTGTCATTGATTTTTTTTTTCCTAGCAATGTGCTGTGAACAGGTAAATTCCACAGAGTACACGCCATTTGTCACTTATTCAGTATTCTAAAGAAATGAGGTTGTCTTCATAGGTGAATTTCATGGACCCCTAAGGATTTCACATTTTTAAGTATAACTCAAATTTTTATGGTGTTGATTAAAGTATATTAAACATAACCTCCTCTTAATGAATTGCTATAATTAAAACAAGAATTACTGCTACTTCCAGTTGCTCTTTCTACTGTATTTACAGCTGCTACTATTTGCAGTTGTCTGAACTTTTTAAAAAATTTTCTTTTATTTTCTCTTTTGTTTCCTTTCCCTAAGGTTTCTCTTATACTTCTGTTCTTTGGTTCTAGGGAGTTTTTTGTTTGTTGTTTATTTTTTGTAGCTATTGCTATAGCATAAAATAATTTTATTTCAGCCTCTGGTGATCTCACTAACTACTTTGAGAGCATTAGTCAAAATCTAGCTATAAAGGCTTAAGCAAATGAATTTATTTTTCTCCCTAGTAGTCCCTTAAGGGCTGGTGCATCCTAGAGCTCTGATTTGCTATAAATGCCCTGAACTCCCAGGTTTTTGTCCTCTCATAGTTACGACAAGGCCGATTCCTCTCCAGAATTATGTCTGAGTTCAAGGAAGGAAGAATAAGGAGACAGGAGGCTGCTGCCTTAACAGGAAAGCAACAGCTTTATCATAAATCCCTAGTAGATTTTCACTTACACATCTAGCTGCAAGGGAAGCTGTGAAATAAAATACATGTAACTTCAAACAATATTGGAACTCTCTTCGCATGGAAGAAAAGGAGAATGAATTTTGAGTAGCAGTGTTTATAACATTGTGTCAATGATTTCTAGATTTTTTTTCCCAAAATTTTCCATCTTTTCCCCTCAGGTTTACAAGCTTGGTGCATTCCTTGTTTATGCAGGAGAGATTAATGTTTTTAATTCAAAAGATTTAAAATCTAGTTTGGAGAGATCGTTCTTATAAGAAACACTTATAGAACATGAGAATTTAAACTTGCTAATTTTATTGTGGAAAGTAAGTGTAGTAACAGAGAAGGGAAAATCTTGGGAAAGCTAGTGCTCTTGAAAAATATTCAGATAAGATTTCAGTATAAGACAAATTAAATAATACAAAATTAAGTAAATATAATATTTTTTAAAACTTTAAATTTTTATTTAGTATATTGACTTTCCTTTTACACTGTATTTTCTGTAAAGTTAGAAACAAAATTCTTGTATTTTACTTCCTTCTGATGGATTCATTTCCATTGCTTAATGTGTTAACTGTAATAGGGCTTTCTTCAGTCAACACGCTCATTACTTCCTCTCCAAAGAGCTGTACCCCTTGTGAAACCAGTTTGGTATTGATGGAGATTTCCATTCTTTTCTTCACACAAGTGTCTATATAGAAATTGGGTAACAGCTATTGTGAGATCACATGCTACTCTGATAACAGAGAATACTACAAGCCTGACTTTACCGTGTCGATTTAAAGATTGCACACCATGTGATAATGACAAAAACAGATCATAAGAGGGAGATGGATAATTAAAATTTCTTCACACTACCACTAAAACCCATGGTATATATTCAGCCTTCGGTGTCCTCACAGAGAAAAAACAGCAGCCACTGCTCTCAGGTGGAGCATTTCTGCCAGATACGAGAAACTTTACGTGTGTCCCTCCTCATGTGTCTTATGTATTTATTCACTGAGAAAGAACAATGGGAAACAGCTCATGAAAATGTATTTAGTGCATTTCTGATGCTATTGGAAACATTTCTGTAATTTTCCCATTATCCTTAGTATTTTACCCTACTAATTTTTTATTCAAAATTGTATTCATATGAATATGTTAAACACATTTTTGTCAATAAGTTGGCCATGTATCAAACAATGGAAATTTGACATGAAAAGACATTTTAAATAGTGAGGAAAACAGCTCTTAGGAGTATCACCTTGTTTAATTTCCATAGAGCATCATTTTATACACTAATAGAATTTGCCCAGTTTATCTTATTTCAAAAATTTTCCCTTGCAACTGAATTACTTGCCATTAATGTTTCGAATTGTTCTTTTTAATGTGCCTTATGGCTGTAGTTACATATGCTGATATGTCACAGTAGTCGACATTAGAATTTAACTTGATTTCAAGCACTGATTCTTTTTTAAAAAGTAAATTTTATTTAAAAAGGTACATTTTACATGTTTATTGGTTATTTTGCACTATTATTTAAATGAAAGATGAGAGTCTGTTGTATTAGGGCAGAGGAAGAGTAGGAATGGATAGTCTCGTGGGTACCTCAGCAATCAAATCAGAATCAGGCACTCTGGATGATTGAGGGAGTGGAGAAGTTGCTCATCATATGGAAAAACAAGATTATATAACAGATCTTAATATATGGAATTCTCATAGCTTTTATTGAACTCTATATCCTAATCACTTTAAAACAACTCAGGAGAGTGTTGGTAAAATAGGAGCTGTTATTTTTCAGGGGCAGTGTTCCAGGGTATACTATAATAGATAATTTTAAAATTGAAAATATATTAGATACTATTTTAATTCTGTTTGGAAAGTCTGCTTTGAGACTGTATTCTGTTCTGCTTTCTCAAGGAAATATCCTATTCAGGTCACTGGAAATAACATGTCAAGTTTGAAAAAAGACTTCATATATAGCCAGTAAACCTGCTAAATATATTTAGAAAGTCATTCTAGTGACTAATACGTTGAACTGTTTCCACAATAACAGTGTTGCTAGTATTTGGATTTATCCTTTTGCATTGGAAATGACTCGCCGGGTCTGAAAAGAGACTTTATGGGTAGCCAAATACACTTGCTAAGTGTGTTTAGAAAAAATTTTTACTGACAAGAAGTTTTTTTTATAGTCTATTAATTTTAAGCAGTAATACTGATTGAATTCATTAGGTAGCTATGAGAGAAGTTAACCTGCTTTTTGTTAGTTTAACTTTTCTAAATATTTTCAGTTTAATGAAAAAAAGAGGAGTAAGATCCAGTTACAAGTGCAAGTTTGAATATTTAACCTAGTTGAATTTTGTTTTTCAGAATTACTGTTTTCAAGATCATATGTTCACTATCAGATTTTTTTTTAAGTTGCCTGGAAACATTTCTAACAAATAGACATTTCTTCCCAAGCTTTGTAGAAATATGTTTTATTAATTTCCTTTTAGCATGGATTACCAGAAAATACTATTTTTAGGGACTACAGGGGCCAGATTTGATTGTCAGATAACTCAAAAATGCAATCTTTAATTACTTTATCATATTTTATTATTAGAGAGCATAGGTAAGTTGAAACAGCATGGATTTGGGGTCAGAACTGGATTTGAATTAACACTGTACCTTAAGAACTATATGACCTTAATGCTTCTGAGTTAGTTTATTGACTATAAATTGGGGGAAATAGTGTATACCTTCAGCATTGTAAGAGATTCATTCAAAACACTGCCTCTTATTAGCTACTGATAAAGCATTAGTTCCCTCTCTAGGGCCAGTCAGAATCATTAACTTCATCACTGTGGTTCACACACTTGCCTTTAATTGAAGGTTGTTACTTGAGGTTTTGAGATCAAATGCCCATAGATGAAATAAAATTTACCTATACATCCATTTATTAATGTAACATCTGCTAGCTAAATACATATTAAATAAATATAAATATCACATTGCTCTTTTCAAGAAAGCAGTGACCTCCATTTTGCTAAAGCCAGTGTGCAATGATCAGAACTTGTTCTGTGTTCTTTTATGAGATGATCATTCAGGTGTGGCCACATGAGGAGACCCAAGAGAAGCGCGCACACACACACACAAAGTCTCATACAGAAAGGGGTCACTGCATACAATGCAGGGTCACAAGGGAAGGTTTGGGTGAGGAGGCAGAAGGCAGGAGCAAGGGGAAAGCTGTGGCTACAGGCTTTATTGGGGCCTCTAAGGGAAGGAAAAGCAAGGAGGGTGAACAGTTTAGGATTGGAAATTTGAATAATTTCAGAGGGCTCTAAGCTACAGGAGTGGTCTCTCGTTACCTGGTACCTGGCCTTGGGGTGACTAAGACAGAGGAATATTGCCTCTTGGAGTATCTGTGCCAGATAAAGGAAGTCTAGCTCTAGATGCTTTGTTTACATATCAGTGGCATGCTCCCAACCAAGCTCTTCTCTATCTGTAGAATTGGCAGTCTCTTCTAGGTTTAAAATGTCAAAACATCATAATACACAGAAAACAATATGCCCCGTCACTTAATGTAGCAACATTTGCAGCAGTTGATCATTCCTTCTCCTTGAGACACAGTTGTCACTGGTTTTCTTTGCCTCACCAGTTGCTCTTTCTTCGCTGCTGGCTTTTCGTCTTCCTGAGCTTTTAATATTGAAGTGCCCAGGGCTCTACCCACTGTCCTCTATTCTTCTGATGTCCACTCACTTTCTTGGTGATGTAACTCAGTCCGTGGTTCTACATAGTTCCAAATTTATGCCTTTGATCCATATCTTTCTTCTCAACTTTAGCATGTAACCAACTCTGTTTTCTACTTCCTATTTGTCATTTCTACTCAGATGGCTAACAGACATTTCAACTAAACATTTTCCAAAATTGAACTTCTGATCTCCTCCCCTGATCAAATCTGCTCTATCCACAGCCTTCCCTAATTTAGTTAATGGCAGCAAGTTGAATTGGTCATGTCATAGTCCATGGGGCAATCTGTGACTTCTTTCTTTCATACCCTATATCCAAATTCATCAGGCAAGCCAGTCCTTTTGGGTAAGCCTTTGAAGTATATCCAGAATCTAACCTCTTCTCACCACATCTACTGCCACTTCTCTGATGTGAAAGCTACCATTGTCTCCTACCTGGATCACAGCGGCGGTTGGGTCATTGGTCTCACTGGTTCCAGGTTTAACCCCCTCATAGAGTATTCTCACCAGAGCCAACAGAGAGATCCATTTAGAATGTAAGTCACATTACTGCTCTCTCCTATTTAAGGCCCTGGAATAACTCCCTATTTCGCACAAACTAAAAGCTAAAATCTCTGCAAAGGAATATCTATCAGGCTACTGGAAATGTTTTAATTGAAAAAAATGTAATGACCAATCCATTTTATAGAGGTGTCAGTGTTTATGAAGCCCCCAGAGACTAGCAACAGTGGGAAGTCCTAACGCCTTATTCTTACAGGGACTTTTTAGCTATATATCTTGTTGTTGTTTTTTTTTTATTGATTTTTAGAATTTCATTACATGTTTTAGATATCAGACTTTTGTGAGATATATACATCGCGAATATCTTTTTCCATCTCCTACTCGCCTTTTTTTCTTTCTTTTTTTTTAATTGCTGGATTTTTAAAATTTTTATGTAATGTTTCTTCTTTTTCCTTTATGGTTAATACTTTTTTATCTTGTTTAAGAAATCTTTGTCAACTCGGTGTCATGAAGATAGTCTTCTAGAAGCTTTATTGTTTTACCTTTCACATTTAGATTTATAATCAACCTGGAACTGATATTTGGGTAGGGAGGAGAGTATGAATGAGGATTGATTTTTTTCCATTTGGATCTCTATCTCAGCATCTTTTTCCAATGTTCTACAGTGTTACCCATGCCATAAGTGACCTCTCTATACATATAGGTCCTTTCTAGGTTGTCTGTTTTATTATTTTACCCTATTTATCTTTGATCGGTATCACACTGTCCTAGATTCTGTAGTTTCACAAAAAGTCTTGATACAGGCACACATACTTACAACTTTTTAAATATTGCCTTTGTTCTATATGTTGGGATTGCATTGAATCTAAAAGTCAATTTGGGTAAAACTGGCACATTAACAATTTTGAGCCTTTTATTTAGGTCCTGTCTCTTATTTTTATAAGAACTTTTAAGTTTTTCTTTTTGTGTAGAGGCCTTGTATTCTTTCTTAATGGTACCTAGGTATTTGACATTTTTGAAGCTATTGCAAAGGGTATTTGATTTCACATTTCATTGTCTTGTTTTCTGGGTACAGTACGCTAGGTTGGCAATTATTTCCTTTCCATATTTTATAGTTTTTCCCACTATCTTCTGATTTTCATTGTTTCCACGGTCATTATTATTCTTTTGAACAAGAATGATTTTTGGTTTTGGCTTTAAAGGTTTCTGTCTTTGGATTTCAGTAGTTCTATTACATTTTTCAGTGTAGCTTCCTTTGTATTTAATCAGCTTGGAGTTCATAACAATTCTCGAATCTGTAGCTTGATGTTTTTTATTATTTTGAAAATTCCCAGACTAGTGTTTCTTCAGACATTCTTCTACCCTGTAGTCTCTATCCTCCAATTGAGTGTATGTTAGACCTCTTCACTGTCTCCTCTGTATTGTCTGTGTCTGTTATATTAGTTTCCTCTGGAATTATTCTACTGACCTATCTCCTGAGTCACTAATCCTCTTTTTTGTCCTAATTCCATGAATCCAATCTATTGAGATATATTTGCAGTTATTACATTTTGTGGTTCTCAAATTTCTCAGGTTTTTAAAATAAATTTTGCTCCTTTGATAATATTCTGCATCTTTCCTTCTGTTTTCTTAAACATATTAATCACAGTATTTTATAATTCCTGTTTCAATATCTGGCTCATCTGTTTTTTTTTTTATTGTCTATGTTTTTTGTTTTTTTGTTAGTCATTTTTGTAAGTATGACTGAAATTTTTGAATGAGTGCTTGATTTTGTATATGAAAACTTTTAACTGTCTGAATTATGCTGTTTTCTTACAGAGTAGGTTTATTGTATGCTCTGGTAGTCAGGTAAAATGAGGACAAATCACCCAGTTCAGTCAGAGTATGACGGGCCACAGGCTTGTCTGCTGTCTTTGTATGGGCAGTCTGCTCTGGTTCACTCGTGTTCCTAGGGAACTGTTATTCAGGAAATCCATCTGTGAACCTGTAGGTTTTTGCCATCCTTCCTCCTCTGTGGATCCCAAATTACAATTTTTGTTTCCTCAGCACTGATACTGCTGAAAACATCTTTGTACTTTTTCAGAGTTTTGCTTAGCTGTTGTGCTTCTTGCCTTGGACAGTATCAAAATTTAACCAATGCTTCAAGAGGAAAACTATGTCAATCTAGTTTCTCTTGTCTTACCTTCTCCCTAGGACTCAAGCCTCTCAAATCCTGACTGCCTCTGCACCCCTAAACTGCAGTGTTGTGTCTCTCCAGACTGATAGAATTGCAGGAGTATTATTTTTTAAAAAAACTCTTTGTTGTTCTTTGCCTAGTCCTAGCCTCTCTCCTACCCAAGGGCTAGCATATTATTCAAGGGGAAAAAAATAGCTCTCAAAATGTAATCTCACCTTTCAGAGATTTTTTTTTTCTCCTACTTAAGCTCTTGGCCACTAAAGCCTTAGCTGCCCCTAAAGTTATATCATCAAATAGGTGTTTGTTATTTATAATTTTATCTCATATTTCTAGCTCTCAGCAGGAGCACTGTTTTGTCACAAGCTGCTCCACCGTATTAGAAGTGTAATTCCCTAAATAAGCCATCTTAATAGTTAGCATGGGTTAGTCACTAAGTGAACAAAATTTTTGGATAGGCCTGTAGTTTAAATTTCACTTTCTGTATTTGAGATATTTATTCACCGAAAGCTTAGTTTTATCATTTGTAATCATAAAATCAGATTGTTTTTCTCCAAATTCCTAGGCCTATGTACTTTGTAAGATTTGTGAGGAGTACTTGGAAAAAATGTTCAAATTTATTACAGTAACCAATACATAGTAAATTTAACAGATTACTAAAATAATACAGAAGCCACATGATTGAAGGTTAAATCATGCATTTCTGAAATTACAAATGACAGTTTACTCCCAATGGATTAATATTTACACACTCATTTAAAGATGTTTCTATTAAATACTGAATGATTTGAAAGACTATAATGTATATTTAAGATTTACAATAACACGAATATGAGTGTCCCACCACTCAAGTTAAAGATAGAATATCGCCAGTTCTTTTGAGGGTTGAATACGTGTGCTCCTTATAAATATGTTGTTGAGTTT
This sequence comes from Rousettus aegyptiacus, assembly GCF_014176215.1. Taxonomy (NCBI): domain Eukaryota; kingdom Metazoa; phylum Chordata; class Mammalia; order Chiroptera; family Pteropodidae; genus Rousettus; species Rousettus aegyptiacus. Next base: position 33,639,968 of record NW_023416286.1, read on the forward strand.
TGCTCACTTTTGAACTTCATGTAATTGGAATGATGTTTATGCATTCCTTTGCAACTTGCTTTGTCCACTTAACACCAAGTCTCTGTGATTCATATATGTCAATGTTTTGTAGCTGAAGCTCCTTCATTTTCCCCCATTTTTCAAAGTAGTAAGATTATATTGTACATGCTCTATCCCAAATATGTATTTTCCTATGAATAGAAATGGTATGTTTTCTGATATTTAACTTTGGACTCTTTTCCTTGGAACTGTACTTGAGTAGATTGAAGATGAATGTCTCTAGAGCAAATTTGTGTTTTGTGGTAGGCACCTGAAGACACTATAAATACAGATTACTTTCAAAGGTGCTTTTGGCTTAAGGCTGTTTTAAACACACAGGCAGACCAGGATAAGAACTATCTTGTGAAAGGAGGAGATTTCTTCCCTCCTTTCACCCAGAACACATTTTGAGATGGCAAATTTCCTTGCTGTCTCCTATAGATGTGAATTTTTTTTCTAGTTTGCCCATGGTTTTGGGAAATCACTGTAGACTCAAAGGGTTCTAGCTTTAGACAGGGATTCATTACTAGGCTCCCCACTGTACAAGACTTCTGGGTTCTGTCTCCTGTGACAGCCCAAGGTCACCAGCCAAAATTCCTGTTCCCAGAGTGAATGTGACTTGAGTGCTTGCTTAGCCTCTCATTTTTCTCTTCCACTACATTTTTTGGCTTCCTAGGATCTTTACTTTCTTAGTAGATGTTTACTGTATGTGGAGATACATACATACAGATACACACACATTTGCACACATACATATGTATGTATGTAGTTAGATAGATGGATGCATTTTTTCAGAAGGAATCCCTTTTACCAAACTGTTAGAAGTAACTAATTCATGTTATATAAGAAATTTTAGGATTGTCCGAAGGACCTGGGTACTTGAAGGACTCGTGTTCGAGTTCTGAGTCTGCACTTGACATCTACTGCAGTGGTGCCGGCTGCACGGCTGTGGCACCTTTAGTCATGGGAACAAGGTGAAATAGATTTTCACTTCCTCCCTGAGCTTGGCTGGCACAGAAGAATGGGCAATTGTTTAGTCATAATGAATAAATTTATTCTAAATAAAACTAATAGATTGGTCAGAGACAGCTGGGCTTACTCTTTAGCGCTTTCTGACCTGTCTCTGACTAGATTTTGGTACCAGACTTGTGACTTCCTCCAACTATAACTGAATTCTAGTACACTATGTCATCTCATTTTATATTCTATACCTTTCTCTCTCCTCTTTGATCCCTCCATTTCCCTGTACTGAGCCTACAAACACTCCCCTTTCTATTATTTTTGTTTCCCGTAAGATATAGTTAACATAAATGCTACACATATGTTTATTTCTCAAGTGTTATATGGGCTGTATATGATGTGTACAGGGAAGCTGGTTGACAAAATCAGAGACTACACACACACACACACACATAAAATAATTTATTGTTGTCCTTGATGCAATTTGCAACATTACAAATTCCTATTATCTTAATAAATCTGTGACATAGTTTTTCTGTTTTTTAGGGAGCACCTATAAAAACTATTGTATTTGCTCCCCAGAATACTCACATGTGCATGTAGTCACTAAAGAGTTTATATGCCAGCTGCTTTTGTATTAACTTTTACTAGGTTAAAAATACTTATATTAAAATGTTTGCCAATATGTAAAAAGGTATAGGAAGGAGAGGTTAATGTATTTTCTTATCACTTGTGTCATTTCACTTTCTAACAATTGTAGGACAATTCCATAAAAGATCAGTAATCATAACATTATTTAGTTTAGATTGATAGTGGGAGCATACAGAACTTTTCACTTTAGGGAACAAATCATCTTAAATTCCTGGGATCTCTGACCTTGCTTATTGAGTCTGATTTGAGGCGTGCAAATGTCTTTACACTGCCTTCGAGTGATTTTACCATGTGCATAACTGCTTTTGGTAACATGAGTAAATAATAAATGACATCCTCACTGAGATTGATGCCATTCAGAATTGCCTCAATATGCTGTTTGTTCATTTCTTTAAAAAATAATTCTTTGATTTGGAATAGCATATTATTAATGAATGGCATATTTCTGGAGGAATAAATAGGACTTTTTCAAACTGCATGCTTGGGAAAAAATTGGTTAGAGAAAGGACTAATTCATTGCTTGTTTCAAAGAACAGTTTTAGGTTGTATGAAAAAAGTTATAGAGTAGATTTGTGAGAGGGTGTGTTGGATAAGAAAAGGAAACAGTAAAAGGAAACAGTAAAAAGAGTGGAATTCTTGTTACATTTCCTTCTCACCTGCTACTCTGGGAGTCTTCAGTCAGTTGGCTAATAAAATTTATTAAAAAATATATCAGTATAACCTAAAAACCTCTGATGAAATCCTCCAATCACTAAAAGGTAGTTTTGCTTGAAGAAATTGTTTATTTGGGAGGACTGGCTATTAGACAAAAGCCTATTGGTTAGTAACCTCATTGAAATGTATATATAAAATTCAATTAAAAATTGCCTTTATTTTGAATTATTTTCCTAAATACAGAAAATTTATAAGATCTTTGTAGGTAATTTTAGACAGAGATATATTAAAATAATTATCTATAACATTACCATCAGAATCTTCCATTCTTTGCTCTATACTTTTCCAAGCTATATTCAGAGAAAATAAAATTATGCTTAAAATATTATTTTATAGCTCAACTTTAAAATGTAATATTCTCTATTTTTCACATCCTAAACTATTTTTAAGGATATGATTTTAATGACTGCATACCACATTTATATTTATTTGTGTCCTCCTTGGTGTTACCTGTTTTCATTTTTCCATGTAATTCTTTTTTCTTTACACATTTTCTCTAGTAATTTGGAAGATATGCCTTCTTAAGTGAAACTAATGTTTTACCTTTTGAGTTTTAAAAAATATCTTAATCTAGTTCCTTTTAACATTCCCTGTAATTAAATTTATCTCACTGGCAAATAAAGTCAAATATTTGGTGTATTTCCCCACTCCAATAAGCATGTTTGGTTTTGGTGATATAACTGGAGAATCAGGACTTAGAATATTTTAATTAAATTACTGTATTTTATAATTTACGACGTCTTCATGAAAATTCAAATATAGTTTTACAACCACATTGCACATGTATGTTGTACACATGTAACTTACATGTAAATGCATTTTATAACCACATGGTACATGTGGTTACAGCCCCATTGTTATGTATTTAGACTCAGTTCCCTGTGAAATTATTTATGAGTGCACTATAAATTATTTTATAAGTTCTTTATCTCAATTATTTTTGAGTCAGCTGAATGTTTTTGAAACAAATGTTAAAAAATTGGAATATGTGGATTATATTTTTGAATCCTTATACATGTAAGGATATTTTTCTATTCTTTGTTCTCACAGAAATGACAAAGTAACTTGCAGTAGAATTCATAGCATACAGTATCCCATACTTTACCCTCCCTACCAACAACAACAGTAAAAAGTTCTGGGAACATTCTTCAGTTACTCTTTGACATTTATGTTATCAAACAGAAATCTAAAAATAGAATTTTATCTTTATAATTATGCTATTTCCAATTTTGGATGTTTTTAACTTTTTTTTATTTGCTTATTTATTATGGAAAACTCTTCTTAGCTTTGGAGTTTAAAAATTCCACTGGGACACGTCTATAAATTATTCAGCTCTCATATATTTTGACTGGTCCTCAGACTGGTAAAAAGTGAACATTCTGCCACAAAGCTTTCATGAACTTGGAATTATTGTTAATAATCTTATTATTATCTTTAATATTCTTTAAATAATACTTCTCTAACTCCTCTTATTTTACATGGAATTCCTATCATATATATTGAATCTCCTGAAATTATTTTTAATATTTCTAATTTTTTCTTACTATTTTTATAAGTTTACTCTTTTCCTCCAAATTCTGAATTTGCAAAGCTTATTTTTACTTCACTGATTTTTTCAGTGTGCCTCTAGCAATTGTGAATTAAGCAGTCCAATACTTACCTCAGTTTCAACTTTTCTCATTTGTTTTTTTTTTTGTTTTCCTTTGTGAAATTTTTAAATAAGTTCCTGTGTTATGAACTAGTTTTTTAAAAAGTTATTCTAATTTTCAAAGTGAATTTTTTGAAATTGTTGTATTCTTTCACAACTGATAATTTTTCTCTAATCCCCATCCTTATAAATGAATGAAAATTACCCCATAGTAGAAGTTGAGGTGGATTTTATTAGAGGATATTTGCATGCCTTTTAGGTCGAACATATTAGGTTCTAGATATAGCTAAAAGACTTTTGAATTCTTTCAGCTTTCTGTTCCTTGTTTATGCAATTAGAACCCCCCCCCTCTCTATTTTTACATCAAAGAGAATCTTGGCAGAATGGACTTAGAAATATGAACTCAAGTCACCATTTATATATGTTATATCTAAGACTGTAAAGCAAAACTAAAACAGAACAAAAAACCAGATATCAATATGAACTGTTTCAATATGCCACTCATTTTAAAGTAATGTTCAAAATATCCTAATGCTTAGATTTTTCCTCTTTTTCTCCACTCTCCTAAAGGAATTGACTGAACCCAAAACTACCAGTTCTAAGAAGGCTTTCCAAAGGGAAGCTTATTAAATTTAATTTTTAAATATAAATTGAGGAAAATTTATCTCAATAATTCTAAATTTCAACAAACCAGCAGAGTATAGTTATTGAGTTTTTACCTTAGTGAGATGTTATTTTAGCTTTTTGATTATTTATAAATTTTTACAACTCAGTTGTGACTTTTTACTGTTTTTTTCCTTTTTTAGGAAGGAAACTAATTTTCATAATAATGAAAATTGTCCTTCTAGAGAGAGTTTCTTAGCGTTTCAGAAAATCTTCTGGTCATTGAAGGGGAAAATCTCCTAGTACATTTAAAATATTCAATGGTAATGGATTGAAAATGACTGATCTTGACTCTGCAATCACTGAGCTTGGATGGGGTGGGATGAGCTCAGAAAAGCTAGGGTAGTGCCCAGTAAGGGCCTGTCAAGAATAGATACATAAAAAACAAACAAACAAGGGTCTGTTCTAGGAATGGCCATGTGATAGTGCATAAAGAGATTAGGACCTGAAAATCCAAGGAGAAAAGAGGCGGGCAGCTTGGATAGAAGTAAAGTCTGGTATTTGAATGTAATAGGATAGCCTCTAACAACTAGGTTTGAAAAGGAGCCCATTTTCTGGGGACAAGTTACCCAAAACAAGAAATATCAACAAGTCCAGAATGGTGTTTTCGGGAAGCTACTAACTAATGTACATTATATCCTCCCAGACATGGATTAAGATTGATAACCACATTTAATTTAACTTTAGTCAGCAAGAAGGAGGTTTTCTAGCACCAGCTGCCAATACTAAAAGGATGTGCATGTCTTAGCATGTCCTGTATGATTGATACTTGGTACTTGTTCATCTATGTATGAATTTACTAGTGGGAAATAAATTTAACTGCTGGATATTCATTTAGTATTTCAGATCAGCATGATGACTAAAGGGTGGCGTCTCAGAATGATGAGGAATAAATCTTAATAAGAAAAACTTAGGTAGTTAGCTTATTTGTTTTCTAAAAATGAGGCCTCAAATAAATATTTGTGTATTATTTGCTACTAGTTAATGAAGCTTTCCTTCCTTCTACCAATAACTATCATTTGAGAATTTTTTTTCTCACTCTCATGGGACCATGTCTAACACATTTACTTCCCTCCTAAAGGTTAAAAACAAAGAGTTTTTGCACATAATCTGATTATAAACAGATGTATGTTATTGCATGAGTAATTTACAAAAGATACTGCCAAGATATAGAATATATAATTTCAGATTTATGAGCTACAGAAAAAGTTCAGTTTTTATGGAAATTAAAGAAAAGGCAATATATTAAATATAATGAAATAATATTTTCTAAGAAGATACGGAAGCTATAATTAGATTAATTTTCAGATAGATAAAGACGACCATTGCTCTTTAAATAGGAATAATCATATTGGAATGAAATGTATGAAAAAAGAATTGAACCCTGTTGAAAATAATAAAACTAGCAGAAGATATATTTAACTAGAAGGAAGAATTTAAACAAACTCAAAAATGATGAATAATCACAAGAAATGTTAATAAAGGGCATAAAATATGAAATATTAAATTGAAAAAAATTGCTTGATACTCCTTCAAATCCTTTAGGCTTGGTGATGCGTACTTTAAAATTTACATTACAATTTAATTTTCTGTGATTTTACTAATATTATTATGTTAATAGTATGAATCTTGCTTTCTATTATTGTCTATTTAAACTGTTAACAGATCAAACTGTCCCATGCGGTCCTGTGCATGGCATGGCATGACTTAGATTAGAAGTGGATAATGTTATTTCTATATTGATCCAGAGATCCTGTGTCTTTTGAACTCCTGCATGGCTATTATTTCCTATTCCATTCATTTGGCATTTAATATATGTTACCTTCAAGACTGGTACATATGTATGAACATATATAATCCTTAACATTTACTATGTAGGTATGGATTATAAATGGTGCTCAGAAAAAAAAAAAAGTAGCATTAAAGAGTAATTTTTCTATCCATGTCATTATTTCTAATGCCTATTAACATAATCTCTCCATTTATTTCTCATTTTACCAGGCACTCTGTAAATTTTCTGTTCTATCCACCAAGGCTTATCATCTTAGCTACCATTTGCTGAGTGCTTAATATGTGCTGGACATTGCATGAGGAACTAAAGGTATAATTAAGAAAAATAGACTGGATTTTCATTTTATCTTATTATCTAAACTGTTCAACAATCAGCAAGTTAATCTATCTGCAAGTCAACTTCTCTTCCTCTGCAGTGTTTCCCAAAACTATTTCACTGCATTTCAGCTGCTACCTTTCTAACTTAAGCTGTCATCATCCCTTGTTTTGATTATTGTAATAGAACCTAATTCTCCCGTCTGTTTCCACACTTTATATCTTTGAATCTAATCTGCCTGCGGCAGCCAGGATGTGTTTTCAAAATTGTGAGATACTATCATTCCTCAGTCTCAAACTGCCAATGGCTTCTTCCCATAACATTTAGATTAAAATCCAAACTCCCCAGCATGGACTATAAATAAGAACTATCACGCTCTGGCCCTGACTGTCTCTGACTTCATCCTCACTACACTGTGCCGCACCCTCTCTTTTCAAAAGGCAAGATCCCCACTTTTTTTTCCTCTGCCATGTAAACACATTCTTTCCGTAGAGCGTGGAATGTTCTCCTCTAGAAGAGCATGGCTGTCTCCTTTTTTTGTTGTCGAAATCCCAGCTTCAATACCAATTCTTTAGAGACCTCCCTTCCTTACCTATCTGTTCTAAAGTAGCCACCTAGTTTCTATTATGACTCTCAGTTTATAGTTATCACTGCCTAATTTTCTTTTTTATTATTTTATTTTGCAGTTGATTCTCTCTACTAGAAACTTCAGGGGCTTTGAAGTGTTTTGTTTGTAGTTGAACTCTCAGAACCTAGAATAATGTCTGACATTCCAAAAATGTCTATAAGCACTTAGTACATTTTATTAATAAGGAAATATTATATCATGATTCTCAGAATATTTTTACAAGTTTAATTCTGGTGTTATAATTTAACAGATTTGAAAAATCAAGGATTTGGGAGGTAAGCACCTTGTCCAGGATTACCCAATGAGTTCAGTGACAGAGTCAGAATTTGAACTCAGCTCTTTCAGACATTAAAACTTTACCCATGGTTTTTAACCTTCATACTACAATATGTCCCAGTGTGCTTAATTTTTCTAGTAAGTTAAAATGTAAAGGAACATATCTGCAAAATAATCTTTGGCACAGGAATATGATATTTAAACAATAAATCATGCACAAGTTAACTGGATACATAATACATCTCTTTAGCTGAATAAACAACCTAATGATTTTAGACTGGCCATACGACAATCCAGTAATACATTCATCATAGAAATATGAACTTATGGGTTGGGTATTCATGGTTATATGACTATGAGTATGTGTGTATTGATGGAATCGTGCTATTTCTGGCTCTCTCAACTTGGATTTCTCTAGAAGTAGACTTTGAGATGGGGATTTGAAGCAAGGAATTTATTTGGAAGATGATCCCAGGGTGCACTGGCAAGAAAATAATAAGATGAAACAGTATAGGAGAGTACTCAATAAATGGGACATTATCAAGCAAACTACCTTGATGAGTATCTGAAGTTTGATTCCACTGGAACTCTGGGAATCAGTGTAGAACATGCACCTCAAAGTTACCCTAACCAAGGGGAAAGGGAGCTGGGCTGTTTATATGTGCATACCCAGGTCTTTTAATCTTTGACCGAGGGCTTCTCTAGGGAGCAGAATCTCAGCATGCCACAGAAGGGGCAGAAGGAGTTCTGGCTGTCAGAGCACGCAGCCAGCAGTAAAATACAGATGTAGATGGAAGTTGGACTGGTATTTACTTGAAATAGTAAGGACATGGATATATAGGCAGAGTATTAACAGTCTTCTAAGCCATTCATATACATGTGGTAATTTCCATGCATTTGTGAATGTATAGATCTTTATGAATTGGGACCAAAAGATGAAAAGTACTAAGTGAAAACAAAAATTTTCAATATTACTAAAAGATAGAATATACAGATAATACTCTTAATTGAATCTGTGTTTCTCTCTGAACGCATATGTTGCTGGAGACCATATGACAGTCTGTGTTTTAGAAATTATAGGTATATTTTACAAAGTTACTTATTTATATTACAGTCCTCTTTAGTACAAGATATCAGTAGATATCCTAACAAACATTTCTGTTTCCCTATATGTTTATCCACCCCCATTTCCCACTGATACAAGAACATATTTTTTTGATAACTCAAACCTTCCTTTGTGGTAGGCAGAAAAATGGCTCCCAAAGATACCCACATTGTGATCCCTGGAACTTGAGAATATGTTACTTCATGTAGCACCGGGGACTTTTCAGGTGCGATTAAGCACCTGGAGATGGAAAGATGATTATCCTGGATTATCCGAGTGGCCCAATGTAATCATAAGAGAGCCTTGATAAGTGGAAGGAGAAGGCAGATTCAGAGTGTGGTGGTGTGAAAAAGACTCCCCCGGCCATTCCTGGCTTTGGAGATGGAATGGGGACATGAGCCATGGAATGTGGGCAGCTTCCAAAAGCTGGAAAAGGCCATTGGATTATCTTCTAGCGTCTCTGAAAAGGAAGACAGCACTGCCAACACTGATTTTAGCCTAGTGAGAGCACTTGGGACTTCTTACTTCCAGAATTGTAAGATAATACGTTTGCATTGTTTTAAGCAACTAAGTTGGTGGTAATTTACCCCTCCCCCCAGTGATAGGAAAATAATAGGCTACCTAATCAAAGACATCGCTGAAAGGCCACCCCAAGTATTTCAAAAATCATAGCAGTTGTCACCTTACAAAGTTATTATGATACTAGTGACTGTATTCCCTGTGCTGTACGTCGCATCCCCATGACTTACTTACTTTATACCTGGAAGTTCGTGTGTCTGGTTTCTCTTTACCTTTTCACCCATTCCGCTGTCACCTTCCCCTCTGGCAACCATCAGTTTGTTCTCTGTATCTATGAGACTGTTTCTGTGTTGTTTTGTTTGTTCATTTGTTTTTTACATTCCACAATAAGTGAAATCATATAGTATTTGTCTTTGTCCGACTTATTTTACTTAGCATAATGCCACCTAGGTCCTTCCGTGTTGTTACAAATGGCTAGAATTACTGTGTTGTACACCTGAAACTAATATAACATTGTTTGTCACTATTTTAAAAAAAGAACAAAACAAAATCATAGCAATTTTCATGTGTGTGTGTCTGTGTATATATATGTGTATGTATATATATATATATATATATATATATATATATAAAATGAACTTTGGAAAGAATTTGGAATTTGAGAAAGCAGAGTTGGTTTGGAATTCTGCCTAATTACTCTCTCTTTGATCTCAGTCAGTGTTTAATTTCTCAGCTTTAAGTTTATCATCTGGAATGTGGTGACAATAATATATTCTTGTTTCTCTCAGGAGTTTGTTATAAGAATCCATTTTGATAATCCATGTGAAAGTATATTCTAGGCTACAAAAGAATGCATGCAGTCTTATTTGGCTTTGTTAGCAAAAGTAGTGCCAAAGAGTTAATCTCAAGAATGAGAGATTCAAAAGATATAAATTATGCCATGTTATTCTAGTTAATTTATAGGTTTCTCAATGTTTCTGAATCAAATTAGCAAGTTTATATTTACAATGAAGAAGCCATAACTCTATTAAAAGATTGACTACTTACTGAGAGTGAAAAATGTCATTGCTCTTTTTCTATTATATATTTTTAAATTGTATCTTTCCATCCTTTAATTAGAAATGTTTTAACACAGCTCATTTATGTGGAAAAAAGACTTTAGTGGACTATCAAATATTGAACTCTGTGTCATCTGCTTCAGAGAAGTTATAAAATTGTATTCTGACTCCAGCTTTTCTAAAACTTTGGCAAAGTAGTATCCTGAGTTTTCCTTTGCAATTGTCTTAATATTAGCAAACATTCTTTGGGGCACGGAAAAGAACAAACGCCTCTGATGAAAGGGTCATCTTAGCTGCTAGTCACCAAAAGAGCTGCCAGCTGAGCAGCTTTGTAACCATTCTCCAGGCTGCCATGGACTCACGGGTGAGGAATCCACACAGCTAATGAATTCCAGAAGTGATTACTGACTTCTCTCTTCTTAAGCCCTAAAGATAAAGCGTTGATGTTCGGGGTTCTTATCCTGTAGTTTAAACATCATTCTTTGACACCCCCTGCTATTACCTGCCCCTACCAAAAATAAGCCCCGAACAAAATAATAATAAATAATAATAAGCAATCGGCTGTTTGATTTTTAAACCACACTGCCATCAAACAGCCCTTAAGAATGCTACAATTGCAGCCTGTCACAGCATTTCAGCAGGATCCGGCTGGAGGTGGAAGAGAGGCAGGGAAAGCCAGGGTATGTCAAACTTTCTCCTTGTGGATCTTAGTTTGTTGCTAGCAGTGCCAATAGCTGTTTTGGACCTGTCTCCATGCATTTAGTTCCTGCCTTCCACCAATAAATTGTACTGTAATTCATTTATTGAACAAACTGTACGGCATGCATTGTAGTTTTGGTCTTTAAAATAACATCAGACCACAGGTAGTATTTTCGTTTTATAAATGAGGAATTTCAGACTTCTATGTCACTAATCTAGCAAGTAAGTGGCATAGCTGGAAGTCGGAGCCCTTTTGCTATACTTGCTCAGTTTTTATTATCCAAGTCCTAGTCTTTGAGAAAGTCATGTTTCTTAGTTACATGTGAGAAGCACCCTTTTTAGTTGTATAAAATGTACACATTTACATCTTACATGGAAAACTTTTATTAGAGGGTGTCTTCATCTTTGCAAAACTATTGAACTGACTAAAGACAGAATGATTCCCTTTGCATGTCATACCTCCATAGCTAAATGACTTTAAGCTGCCATGAAGTGTCAGCATGAAGGGAAGATGATTGTTGGCAGCATCAGTATCTTTAGAGCCAGAAGATCTTGTCTCTATTACACTCTGATTATGGAAAGTCAGGAGTTCATTACAAGTGCCAGTATGAGCTATATAAAAGCCACAACACCACGAGAGGAAGGTTTACCCTCCTGGCCTCTTATTTTTATTATTTTTTTTTCCATATAAATCATCTCCCATATTTTCTAGCATATACAGGAGTCTGGGCAGTCTAACATTTTCTGCGTGTTTAATGCTTTACAATTTCAAGGAACTTCTCCATTAATTGTGTGGGAACCTCCAGTTTAATATTGAAGATACTGAAATAACCCTCCCAAGAAAGGACCATGATTTAACATGATTTAATGGAAACTTTAAAAAATAACATTATTGTATTTAATAATAATTTTGTGTTAAACTTTATGAAGTATAAGTTAAATAGGGCTTATCTTGTAAGTGATATTTTCTAGATGAGGAAACTGAAGTGGAAAGACAAATGAAATGTGAACTTTATTCATCTAGTTGTTCTTTCTCTTCTTTCCCCTTCCTCCTTTCTTTCTTTCCTTTCTCTTTTTCCATTCCTTTCTCCCTCCTTTATTTCTTCCTTCTTTCAATGAACACTTCAGGTACTATTATCTAAATACCTAAATATATAGACACTGTACTAATTCCTTTTTTACATTTAATTCACAAACCACCCAAATATATAGATATTATTGTTCTCACTTTATGGTTGAAGAAACAGAGACTTAATGAAGTTAGGTAACAGCCCCAAGTATAACAGATTATCTAGCATGTAACCTTGTAAAGTTCATACCTAGATTGAGGTCTTCATTTATTCCAGAATCATGCTCTATCTCCAATGTCGATTTGCTTTGTTATTTATTATAATAAAGCAATCATTTGCCACCTCAATAATTATCTAAGAGCTGTTATTAAAACACAGAAAACATTTTCTTATTTTAAAACAAATTTTACATATGTCATCATATCATAATGTAACCCATCACTTAATAATAGGATTCATACAAAAGCAATTTTGGCGCAGTCTTAGTATAGTCTAAAATGTCCAGGATTTTTGGTTTACATATTAAATATCTCAATACATATATAAAAAGACTTTGCCAATTCCAAAGGAATTGTTTTACTAATTAGGCTATACTCAAGGTTTCTATAAGCAAAGTAAATATTGTTTGGTCTACACCAGCTTCTTTCTCCCTTCTGACCTCTATTCCATTTTCCTTCCTTATAATCTGCTTAATAAAGCAGAACATGATTCTTATTTGTATGATGTACTTAACAAGCCCAATCTTTGCTCCTACCCAGAATTTGCAATAACATTCTTTAGACTTTTTGAATGAAGATTGTGATATTTCTTAAACAAAGAAAGAAACAAACGAAAACAGTAGGTTTATTTTTATCTAATTTATTTTTTATTTTTACTGTTAATTATTGATAATAGGTTTGCATCATCATTTATGTACAAATGATTCAAATCAGTTTATTTTAATACAACTCCTAGTAAAGAAGAAGATATTCAGTTCATAAATTCAATTTGTATCTGTCTTGATTAGTTTTTACATGTACCTCATTTCCTTATGATTCTGTTTTCAAAGCTTATATCACCATGCAGTTGAATTTCATACACGATGTCACAGGATTCAATCCCATGACATATTTTCATGATATAAAAGCTTTGAATTATGAAATGAGAACCATGAATCAAAAGCATGTCACTTATTCAGCATTCATTGTCATGCAGCATGATGCACAGTCAAGTCATGCTGTTTATCTCCTTATCCACATATTAAGTGCATGCCTCAGTTGTCTCTGAGCTCGTAAGCAATAAGTAAATTTCTGCATCTGGTTAATAAATTAAGTAAACAAAAGTTTATCAACAGCTGCCATCTGCCCAACCTTAGTGGCTTTATTTGAATAACTGATGGATGATGACCATTGATAATTTTTGTGCTTCCTTGACATTTCAGTAGTGGTTTAATAATATTTTTGTATGCTATTGAGAACTTTAATATTGTAACCAACCTCATCTTGGTTGCTTTAATAGAAGTCACAGAATCAACTAACCAGTTTTTGTAACTTGAGCATCTTTCTGAAATAGAAGAAATATAAGCACCAAGAAAGAAAATAAATCAATAAAATATGAAGATTATCAGGGCGAGTGGGGGATTTTCAAAAGTAATAGAAAATAAGTTTTACTAACTCTTAAGTTAGTAAATTCTTAAAAGTAATTTTTTTCCTTAAAGAAAAAATTGATACTGGTATAGTTTAGAGAATAAAGTAAGAACTACAAAGCCAAGAGTCTAGAAGATTAGTGGCTGGTCATGGATCTTGGCAGTAAACTTTCACATCTTTCTCTTTGACATGTTTATATTCAGGTTGTTCAATTCCAAAGACTACTGCCTCCTCTATTTTCTTTATATGTCTCGAATTTCCATAATTGTGAACTTATTGTCCTAGCATGGAATAATTTTCTCAAGTCAAAGAGAAGGGTAGCACAGATTTAGCTGGGGGAAGGATGTTATTTTGGTGAGCCAAAGAAACATGTTACTTGTCTCATTCATATAAATGGTGAAAAAAAGCTAGTTACTAATAAAGAGAAAATGCTCTATGGTATCATCATCTGGAATTAATATTTTTTTGCATCTTCTCTAGCCAGGTATCTTCCATACCATTTCTACTTCCATCACAAGTTACTTTGCTTCTGTATGATGTTGACCTCACTACTTTACTTTGCATTAATAGAAAATCCTATTAGAAGTTAGAAACTTATTTCTTAGAATGCACTACAAATTTACCTTCAGATACTGGTTCTAGCATTGTCCTCTGATAACAGAAAACAAGTTGTCCACATGTCACTACAATGACTATTTGCAAAGAGGAATCATATCTTCCTTTGAATTTATATTTCCCATGCTGCCGTCTCTAGCACTTTAACAAAACCCCCTCACGTGGCCTAACTTTCAGTGTTCTTACTGTCACTGTTGCTTTCATCTGGATCATGCTCATCTGTCTTAATTTGAGGTGTCTGCAGGTGAACACAGTGCTCTACCTGTGGTCTGCCCAGGACAGACTCAAGAGAGCTCCAAATTAGCTTTGCAGAATATTACATTTTGGGCTCGTGATAAATTTGTATCTAAAATATCCAGACTTTTTCAAGCCTGTGATGAATTTGTAAATACCTAAAAACACTCAGCCTTTTCCACACTAGTTGCTGCTGTTAGGCCAGGAAGTTTGCTACATTATACGTTGTCTAACATGGTCATTCCTGGAACTGCATCTGGCTATTTCTGTAGGCAGGCAACAGAGAGGAGAGAAAACTCCACAGTTCCTGCAGGTTCAGGCTGAGCACATCGTATAGGGGGTACTGTTGAAAAAGTGGTCCAGAAATCCAGACCATAGGCTGTGCTTGTCTAGTGATGAAGAGCTAATAAATCACTATCTGTAGGAGCCACTCCTATATTAACCTCTCGTTAACCTAGGAGTTAATATTTTCAGCAAAAAGGAAATATATATGTATAATTTTAACAGAAGCTTTAGAATCACCGGTATAGTGGGGATGGAATCAGTGGCTGTTCAAGCAAGTAATGAGCAACCGGGTGACTCAAGGGAAATGATAAAGCTTCCCCAGGGAGTCAAGGAAAAGATGACATTCAGAATTCCTCAAGGATAACTGCCAGTGTTTGACTCAGGGCTATCTGTCTGTAAAACCTTGGTCCTACCTACTGGTGCTTATCAGAGTCTATCTATTTTCCCAATAGCTGGACTGGGAGAAAAGTGGTTTTCAGGGGAAGGATTCAGAGACAAAAGGTACGACTGGTACCCAGTTTTCAAGGCTGTGCTACAACTGGAGATTGTAAAAGTATAAAGTTTAGGGTTTTCTAGAATTATGTAGAAAAAGTAGAATATAGTGCAAATAGCAAAGGCTATGGAGTCATGGGAATATGGATTTGTGTCTTATCTTTACTACCCACTCACTATATAACCTTTGTAAGTTATTTAACTTCTCTAGGCCTCAGTTTCCTCATCTATAAAATAAGGTTACTATTATCTACCTTGAAGTACTAACATAGGGAAAATAATATATTTTTTAAAAGCTAGCACAAACTCCGATCATCATCAGCAATTACAAGACTAACCATCACTGTTATGAGCTCATGGTTCTCGATTACCCTCCTCCTCAACAACTTTATTATCATTATGTGAGTATTAGCAAAATATATTGGGATAGAGATGCTAAAGTCTGTCCTGCTAAACATCATATTTGACCCTAAGGCTCTGAACAAAGAAGTATTTTCTTATTGAACTTTATACCTGTAGGCTGATTACACTCCCTCACCTTGGACCCTAAATTTTAAAGTAGAAAAGGACCTTGATATTTCATGAGGAAATGTTAGCCTATGCACTTTAAGAAAATAAGGTATTTTTTTTCTCCTTAAATTGTGCATATGCTGTCCTGAATTCTCCAGAGCTCAAAGCCTCATGCATCACAGGGTTACTCATTCACAGTAAAGTATTTTTATAAAGTAGAGGCTGGTATTGTATAATTTTGTTCACTAAAATAGTCATATAACCAGTGACTTTATGGCCAGAGTCAATGAATTCACAGCAATGAGTATTCAGGATTAATCACTGTCAAATGTTTTCAACTAAAGTGATTTATATAAACTAAGTCATTACTCCAACAATTAAATCAACTAGAATTAGCGTTTGCTTTTTTTTTTTTTTTTAAAGGAAAAAAAAAAAAAGACATTTCCATGCTAGGAAGTATTTCCCATGTTAGGATTTAAGTCAAATAAACACAACCTTTCCTGTGTTCAGTAACTTTCCAATTACTATAGGATGACGATTTTACATAAAGACATAACATCCAAATGGAGCTTTGAGTTTCAAAACGAGTACTTAAAACTCTTCAGTGGGGTAAACACAAGCTAGCACACACTTAAGAGATATTGACTGATGACATTGATAGATTATGAATGTAATGCTAAATTCATGTTCTTCAGCTTCCCTTTTTTCTGATTTCTCTCTCAAATTCAGGGAATTCTTATTGACCTCTTTAATTATTGAATCAATAACTTCATACAACAAACATTTGTTAGTACTTGCTATTCATTGCTTGCTATTCATCACTGAGTTATTCATTTAAATCAATAAGTATTGAGACCCTACTGTATATAACTAACTGTTAAAGGTGCAATGAAAAAAAATTACCCGAACTTAGAACAAATAAGAAGTTCATTTTTGCTTCAGACATTTTTGGAATACTTATTTTTGAAAATGTCTCCGTGATCTGTAGTAGTTTCTTCTGAGTAATCTAAATGATGCCAAATATAATGACAGCCAAAGCCATTTGGAACAAAGTCTAGTAAATGCTGTAACTATTCCAATTATTAGAGAAGGCTGGTTTTGATCAAAGTGTCTATGTAGTTATAAAATATTTTGTGTGTGTGTGTGTGTGTGTGTGTGTTCTGAAAACAATTTCAAACCCATGGTTTTGGCGTGTTCCGAGTTCTTTTCATAGTCTCTGAGGGCAACACCCCCCAAACAACTTATAAGCAAAGAAACACTAACCCTGGCCTTGGGCTCATTTACATTTCCTGCACAAGATTAAGAAACCTTCAGGTCCAGCCTCATAGTCAAATGGTTAGTGCCATTAATCAGTGTGGAAACTGCCAAGTCATCACGTAATTTAAATGTGGTATTTACCAAAACCTCAGTGCCTGATGTGTTTTGATAAGTTGTTCCACATGGTGATTTTAAACTCTTGAAAACTTTATTTCAGCCACATTCAGAGGCAGTTAGGTCCAGAGCTAACTTCACGCAAAATTTTTCCAGAGTTGTCTGTCTATCCAAGTTCCTGATGTTACAAAACACAACCTCACCTCAGCCTGGCATTTAGATTCCAAAGTTTCACCCCATTACTTATCTTTTTTATTTCATTTTTAAAAATATTTTAAAACCTTCCTCTCATAATTCCAAGCTGTAGTTTATTCCCACCTTTTGCCTGGATCTAGCATTGTAGTCTGTCAAGTGGACATTAGAAAATCTTTTGTTTAATTTATTTTCATCCTCATAACCAATAAACTTTTATTCAGCAACTAAAGAATGTGGAACAGTACCTCTCTCAAAGTTTGCAAAATGTTTTTTGCTCATTTTCTGCTTTCTTCATCAGCAGCTTCTAAAGATACATAAATAAATTTTAAATTAAATTTGGTAATTATATGTAATGAGAATCAGATTATTTTAAAATAGTCACTAAGGAATACAATGTTACAAAATAAATTATGAAGAATTCCTGTGATTTTCCAAGAAGAGTTTTATTAGGAAAAAAAGCAAAGTTACCCTATAGGAATTGTATAACTAGACTATTTTTATTATTATTCTGTTCAGTAAACAAATTTATATTGTATTTGGGGCCATTATCAAGTTAAGAAAGATATTTCTCCTTTTAAAAATATTTTTTAATTATAAGCATTACATGAACCATATGAATAATAGAAGACGAATTGTTTTTTAGAAACATTGAATAAGTTCTGGATTAATTTATATTGATCTGAAAAACATTCCAAATTTAACATTTTTATGTTAAATGAGTAATTATAGGCTACTTTTAGAAGGTTTTTCAAACAAACTTTCTTTATAATAGTTGCTTCATCTTTTAACAAAACATATTTTTGAATTTTCATGGTAGTTTACAATTCTTTTTAAATGTTGGTTTGCATTTTATTTTATGGCATTTATTAGTTAATGTGACAAAATGAGTGGTCTTCTGATTAATGTTGCTGTTCAAGTTTGTAAATAGTGCATGTCTTGTATAAGCATTTAAAATTTATACACTGATACATTCTATATTTAATTAAAGGATACTTTTTCAAAAGTATTTATTATCATTGGTTGAATTAGAAAGATCATTATTTTAAAATGCATCCTTAAAAATAAAATGAGTTATGCTTTACTGAGTAGCTCATTGACAAATATTTAGTCTACAATTTCCTCCTATCTCGATGTGTTTAGCTAAGAATTGTTTCTAATTTAGTGATCAGTACCCTATTTATAAATAAGAAAAACATTGAAACAATTATGAAATACTTAATTTTTAAATGAAGAAACATTTTAAAAGTCACAAGAGATAGACTCATTGAAATGAATATTTATACCTAAGATAGAATATTTCATTTTTTATACACCTATAAATTTAACTTTAAAATGATACATCTCCTAGAGCCTCAGAGAAAATAGTTCCACACTTACGTAATGTCATTATGTATGCTAAGAATTATACCAAATTCTGTGTACACATTATCTCTTTTCATTATCACAAGAAGTCTTAAGGCAGATGTGTTTGTTATATCCTCTTTACAGAAGAATTAATTAAGGCACAGTGAGATTAAATAATGTATAGGCAGCTGAGTTTTTACCTCTGAGGCTAGATCCAAGAACTCAGCTTTTAACTTTTATATTGAATGCATAAACAGACTAATAGATATTTAAATATAAACCAAGAGAAAACACCACAAAATTTAAATATAGGATAATTATACAAAATATGGTCACCTCATGAAATATGGATGAACTTCAACAAATAGTGAAATTTAAAATTATCATTGTCTAAAAGCATGCAGCATTTTAGTTTTTTGTTAGTGATTTAGGTGCAAATTATTCTCATATTTTTCTCCTTATTCAAGAAATAATTTTCAGGCCTAAAGCCCTTACAAAATTCTCTACTTAAAAAATGAAGACATGAGTTTCTATGGAGGAGATGATGCTCCAAGGTGGAGCTGATGCCTTTTTGTAGTAAGAAACAATGGTTGTAAATCGATTTTTGAAGGACTAGGCACACTTATCTCAATTAAGGCCAGTTAGTTTCCAAAGATTTTGCTACTTCAGATATTATAGAAGGCTATTTAAATATGCCAGTTTACATATGATAGATTCAAAAGATTATGAGAAAGGATTTTACATACCTTATTGAAATAATTTCATAGTCCTTCAAATAGTAATTTTGAAAATGATGCAAATGGCGGACACCTCTGTCGGACAGAAGGCCTGATGCTACTTGACCCAATGTCCCCTCACACTTGAAGGTCAGTGTTAGGTCATCTAAAATTAAACCTTGCAGCATTCTGTTCAGAGTGTCACCATTCAGCAGTTTGCATCTGAAAGCTTTCAAGTGTGATATTCACAGCCTCTTCCTTCATTGATTTCTTCCTGTGCATCAAAGTGGGCAAAATTATAGGCAAAGACAAGAATTTCTGGGAAGATTTGTTCTAAGAGCCTCTGTCCAAAATATCTAGTGCTGAAAAATGAAAAGGTAGTTGTGATGTATATCTACTGATATTTTGTTTCTTTCTCTCTCCTGATTTATAATGTATAAACAGTAGAACCAAGTCAAGGAACTAAGAGTCAGAATTCTATCTTTTTATATCCAAAAGATGGACTAATTTGCATTGTTCTCAATTATGTTATTTTGTCAAAATTTAAACTGTTAAAAACATGCAGTCACTAATCTTACCATGGTAAAATAACAAGATTGCAAAGCAATCATATATAATGTAGGTATAGGACAGTGTATGTCATATACCATCCTAAAAGTATGAGTAAGAATGCTGATTAAAGCGAATGATGTTTGAAAAGTATCTGAAGGAACATCAATTTTCATTTATACCCAAAAGACTAATGTTGAAAAATATTAATAGAAGTTGGAGATTCAAAAGTTATACTTGAATCTATTTATAATTATTAAGTGATGTGGGAAAGAGCTCCAAGAGAAGAGAGACCTGTGTACTGCAAGGAAAAAAGATTCCCAATAGATTGAGAACAAACAGCAAAATTCCATTACAGAGGAAGCAACTGGAAATGTTTTCAAAGCAGGGGATGATCTCTTCAACTGCTATAGATGACACTTCAGCAAAATAAGAAATAGTTGCCGTGCCAGTCATTTGAAGTAAAAACAAAACTGAATGTTTTTCAAATTATATTTATTAAACTTCTCCTTTTTACAAAGTCATAAAATTATTATTGTCTTTAATATTTTCTTAAAATTATTATTGCAAAACCACAATTATAAAGATTAGGTAAATATTCCTCCATAGCCATTTTATAAATGAAATCCTAAACTTTGTATATGAGTATATAATTTGTAGTCAATACGTATATATATGTACACACAAAAACATATGTTAATTCTAAATGTTTTCTTTTCAAATACTTTTACACTCTTTTAGGTTTATCCCACTTAACTTTTGCAATTTTATGAGGTTCTTATAGTTCACAAATTCCTCTTGCTCAGTTTTCCCCAAAGCAGTTAGTCAACACTGAATTCACAGGAGGCTTTGAAAACCCATAAAAGTGGTTATTTTTAGTTAAAACTATAAACATTATGTTTGTTTTAGAAATTCTTGGGTATAGTCCTCAAATTTGTTTATCAGTCTCCATGTCCACAAACAATAGTTTCTCGCACACAAGGATAACACAGCAAGAACTTGTTGAATAATGATGATGGCAATTGCTACATATTAAAAGAGCAAATAATCAAGAGCCAAATTATGAATTTTAAAATATTGCTTAAGTGGCTGAAGAAAAATTCGAGATGAAGTTACTATGTAAATGTGGTCTTGAATAATGGGTACCATTTTGATGAATGAGAAGAGGCAAGAAGTTATTTGAGGAGACAGATTGCAATAAGAAGCTAGTTACTCATATGGACAATGAGAATTGTTTGGCACAGACTCATGATAGGTAACAGGGAAAGAAATTGTTAAAAAGTTGGATCTTAATTATGGAAGATATTAAAATGTTTCTGCTGTAGTGCAATTATATATGCTAAAATATTGTGTTATGCATTTCAACCAACTGAATTATTGAAATTTCAATACTTTTATTAAATGGTACATGGGACTAATTAAAATCGTATCACAGGGTTACAAATAAAAAACTGTCCCCTCCCACAGCCTTTCCTATCATTAAGTCCTGTGCTCCAGAGATAACCTTCTTCAAGTCTTTTAATGGTTGCTTTCAGTAGTCACCTTCATCTTATATTTTTGGTACTTTCTTGATTTTTTTGCATCTAGATTTTATCTCTTGGTTTGTTATTATAGAAGATAAGAATTTGGCCTATATCTCTTGTTTTTTCCTTCCTTTTATCCTTCCCCCACCCCAACACACACACACACACACACACACTCATTCCCTTCTACCTTCTCCTAGTCCATATACACAATTCATATCCATCCATCATCTTAAAGGAGGTATGGCATATCCAGATTTGCAGTAAATATATATTCGTTGTTTATTTTATTGTGACTGTATCATTTACTGTTGAGTAAATAACTTTTTTCTTATACAAGTTTTTATGGGTTTCTTGGAGCTGATATTTATTTTTGTTTGCTTTTCTCTACCACAAATAGTCCCCAGACTTATCAAAATAATCATAAAACTCCACTGAAAATTGGTAACAGAACCTAGCTGTTAATCTATAAATTTAAAATTTTCCTTTTCTCTCTCCAGGAGGTCTCTGTCTCTCTGTCACCAGCAACTAGTTAGCTCCAAGCCCTATGTTCAGCTCTTCATGTTTTTGCAGTATGAGAGTGCCAATTTCCTTGATGTATGTCTTTCTCTTCCTCAGTTTATTCCTCCATTTTGTTGAAGAATATCATTTCCTATAGCTTTATCGCAGTGTAATTTACAAACCTTAAAATGTGCTCACTGTAATTAGATAATGACGTATAGATATACAGCAGTCACCATGATCTAGTTCTCTAATATTTTTGCTATCTCAGAAAGTTCCCTTGTGTTCATGTAGCCAGTCCCTGCTCCCATCTCCAGGTTTAGGAAATTCCCAATCTATGTTCATTTTCTACACTTTTGCATTTTCTAGAAATTGCTTATATGTGAGATTATACAATACTTTGTCTTTTATGTCTGGCTTCTTTAACTTGGCATAATTTTTTGAGATTCATCCATATCGTAGTAGTTTATTCCTTTTAATTGCTGAATATGTATTTCGTTGTATTAATATAACACATTTTGCTTATCCATTTAGTCAATTAATAGATTATTAAAACTTTTTCCATTTTTGGGCTATTGTGAATAATGAGACTAAACAGTCACATGCAAGTCTCTATGTGGACATTTCACTAGCAGTGGAATTCCTGAGCCATATAAGTGTGTGTATAATTTTTTAAGAAACTGTCAAACTAGCTTCCAAATAGTACATATTTTACATTCATATGAACTACATATGAAGATTCCAGTTTCTCCACTTCCTTACAAATACTTGATTTATTATTCTTTGGATTACGGCCATTCTTGTAAGTGTGTGTAGTGATTACTCATTGGTTTTAGCTTTGATGTTAGTAAATATTATTAATAAACTGACAAGATATATGAACAAACATCAGTTATCTAAGAAAAACTAAAACCAATTAGAGGAAAAGTTTTTATATTATTTTATTATATGCTTGTCATGACCCATGGCTGCTATTGCTCATTAACTGATATAAGAATTGTCACATCAGAAAGTTATATCAGTGATATTTTAACATCACAAAGGTGAAGGACATACAAATTAAATGCTTGTGATATGACTGATTCTGAACTTTGGTCTCTACTCCCAAATTTTCTATGGACCGTGTGGTTCCAGATTTTGCTTTTTCATTTGGTACCTTTTTTCTTAAGATCTTTTGCAACCACCTTTTCCCCTCTATCCATTTCACCTTTAATTTGTACTGTGGCAGGACTTTCACTCAGATGAAATAGGGATAATCGTAAACTGTTAATTTTTTTTAGCTAATAAATGGTTGGGGCCACATAGGGTAGGTGACAATCTAGTAAGGCTCTGCATATCGGAGCTATAGATGTAGACAAAGGAAGATGATTCTCCAACGTCCTGGACATTAGATTCCAGAGTCTGAGGAAAAGAAAATATCAATGGCAGCCTTATAGAGTTCTGCAATCAATTTGTTAACATTTCCATGGTATGGGGGGAAAAAGGGGGGGGGGAAAGAGTTAGAGGTATAATGTTTCGGTTGTAATAGAACTCATTCCTTCCTGTTCATGCCCCAAACTATTGACTTTCAGAATGCAGTTCTGAGGCCATGTGCTTTCATTGCCTTGCATTACATAAAGGAAGAAAATGCAATGAAGTGTTTTAAAAATTTTCCACTTAAAATTCAAAATGAATGGAGTCTTCATTAATACTTTGTTAATTAACCTTTGCATGAATAAATACTTTGCTACTTTTTATGAGGCCTGTTTGGATCAAGCTTTCTCTATGTTCCCTCCCTCCCTTCCTTCCTTCCTTCCTTCTTTCCGATCTGTCTGTCTTGCATTCTATTTTTAAAAGGTTGGATTTTTAAACTTTTCTTAAGATCTGCCTATCCATATTTTTGAGTGTGAAAATACAATTAAGAAAAATATTCAGATTAAAGGGATGTGAATTTCCTGTTTATTGTTATCTGCTACTGATTTAGCCTAGTTCAAGACTTTGAATATTAATGTGATGAAATAGTGAGTTAAAATACAAACATTATACTGTTTTTCTTAATTGTATTTTTTAATTGGGTTTATTTTCTTATTTCTAGATTGAGACTAAACAGGGAAAAAATTCCTCAATGAAACCTTGAACACCTAAAGAAAACAAATACATCATTATCAACAGTTACTGTTTGGCAATTTAATCAAATTTGAGTTAAAGTTCCCTTAAATATTTTTCTAATGTTCCTCTTTGGTTTTAGGAAAGCATTAGTTACAGACTTATTTCATGACATGAAAAATGACAGGAAACTGCTTATAACTGTCCTGCTCCTTCATTTATTCCTTCACTCAATACCATATGCCAACAAAACAGGCACTTAAGGGAATAAATAAGAGTAAATAAGATAAAGAGTAAATAAGCTAGTGTTTATAATGCCTAAATATTATATTTAAAAAAAGCAAACAAGGTGTTAGAATTGATTTTGTAAATCAGGCTATTTTGTTACAGTAGAAAGAAAGCTGCAGTGATTCTGTGATATTTCAGCTGAAGCCATATTGAAGAGAAAGCATCAGGTATATATAATTCCAGGACAATATAATTCTAGTAATAGAAACAGATTTTCCTCAGGTTTTAAACTTGAAAATAAAAGCGTGAAATTTTGGAGATAACAACAGTCTGTGAGTGAGAGTGGAATAGTATAAGATTAGAGTGTTAACAGAAGCCACATCATTCGGGCCTTGGAGTTTGTAGCTAGACTTTATTTGAAGCTACTGAGGCAGATTACATGGGCGAGTGGCATCACTCAGTGAGTGTTTATCACGGCTGCTTCTAATTTGTGTTTGGGGAGTCAGTAGAGCAGCTGAGATCAATTATGAAGGTAATACAATTATTCAGGCAAGAGATATTGGCAGTTTAAACTAGAAGGTTAGCAGTAAACTTGGAGAAAAATTGCTATATGTTAGAGGTAAGATTATTAGTACTTGCTGATAGATTATATTTAGGAGTAAGGCAAAGAGAGATAAGTATAATTCCCAGAGCCTTAAAAGAGCAATAGGTTAGTAAGGTTTAATAAAGTGAGGAAAACTGGGGAGGAAATGAATTTAGAGAGGAAATTTATAAATTCTATTTTAGAAATTAAGAATGGAATCGTGAGAAATCTGATGGCAGATACCTTCGAGGAAAAGTTTGCTCTGGATATACACGTTCAAGTCCTCAGACACAGATCACCTTTGCAGTGTTGGGAATGGATGAGGGTCCTCAGCAAGGAGTAAGGGAAACTTTTGGGATTATGTATAAGAGAAATCAGCCAATATTACTGACAAAAAGGGAGTAGGAATAGCAGAAGAGCATGATAGGGGAGAGAAAAGCATATATAGTTTCGATGCAGAAGTAGGGTGATCCACAGGACAGAGGTGAAGTATGATCGGGCACAGAAGAGCTCACATGGACATTGTGGGGTTCTGGCTCCAGGCAAATAATAAGCAGAAACCAAGTTAGAGTGTGGACAGGTGACTGGGAAGTGAAAGATAATGGAGATGGAGACAACGCTTTAAAAACGGTGAAGCTATTAGGGAGAGCAGAAAAATGGCAGTAGCTTGTTGATGTTTGTGTGATTGTGTTTATTTTTTTAATTGGAGAGAGCTGCAGGTCTGTGTGCCAATAGGAACGCTAAATTGGGGGATGGGGGAGGGGGTGGGGGACAGGCTGAGGTTAACAAAAGGAGTAAATAGAGCCTCGCTATCACTGCAACAGACAAGGTCAGAGTACCTGTGGAATTAATCACTAGCTTTGGAGAGGAGCTAGTGAAGAGGAGCATTTCATTAGCTTTTCCTAAAGGAGGAAGAAAGATTGGGAGATTTTGTAAATGTAAGTGAGTTGCTGTTTAACATCCTGTTTTTTTCTTTAAGAAGTATGAGGCAAGTTTGTCAACTGATGAAGGAATGAGGAATGGAAGTAGGGAGGTGGTTTGAAATGGTCATGGGAATGAATTGGCATAGAGTAAATGGACTGGCGGTGAGCATTATTTATGAAAAAATCATTCTGATACTTGTTAAAATGCTAAAGGCAGACCGTTCTTCAAGACTTTATCAGGTTGGGCAAGGTTGCTCCTAATGTAAGGAGTTAGGGGTGTAGGCGTACCTGGATTGATAAGGAAGTGTTTGTGCTTTTCCCAAAGCTGAGTAAGTAATACTGCTCTCGGAAAAAAATTTCCAAATTCTTAGTGGTGAATTAGATATGACAATAATCTTTCATCATTTTTCTAGTTTGCCTCTTCACTGAGTATATATCCTCAGGATACTCTAACCACTCAGTACACACACACACAGACACACACACACACACACACACACACACATGCATGCACACACATGCACACACACACTCCTCTTCCAGAACCAGAGTGTCATCGTGGTCCAAAATCAGTACGATAGAAAATACATAGATGGGTGAATGAATTTATAAAAATTCATGCTTTTGCTAACTTTGAAATGTATTTTCAAATAGATTTTAATTATGAAGAGAAATTTACCAGTTCAAGGGTTAGTAGAAATGTGAAATGGAATTTTTGAGTTTTCAGACACAGTACTTCTGGTTTAATGATTCAACTTTGTTTTACTCAACATTGTTTCATAGCAACAAATTCTGCTCTCTTCAACTTTAGTAAATAATCTGGACTCCTTTAGACACAGACGCTCATAAGCAATAAGTTTATATGGAATTAATTGCAATCTACAAAACAGATATCCCTTAAAATTAGCAAATCCTGGGAAATAACAAATTTAAGAATCTTACAATTAATATTCTCAGCTCTCAAAATAAGTATGTATAATAAATACATATAATTCCTAACATGTAAACTCAGCGAAAGGAGAGACCTCACTCACAGACAACATGCCTAGAACAGACTTTGGCACCTAATAGTCATTCACTAGAAGTCATAAAATTATAAATTTTTTCCCCTTTACTATTTATTTAAAATATCTTATTAGAGACAAGTGACTACCTAGTGTACCAGCTTTCTTCTTGTATATTTTACAAATATTATTTACACACACAGAAGCTTTTAAAGGTACATTTTATTATCTACATTTTATAAATAGAGAACCATAAGCTTAGGGTTTTATTAATATCATCCTTATCTACACTTATTCAAAAGGTACTATAAACAATCCCTGGGCTACTTGCATACCTTATTTCAAAGTAGCTCATTTCATTGAGCTGTATTTATATTTCATATGGGGACATGAGCCTCTAAGGTCACACAAATAGTAAATGGAGAAGCTGAGATTTAAACACAGATCTATCTGTGCCCCAAACACATGCTCTTACTATTAATTATACCATATATGTGTGGCTCTGCAAAACATGATCTCTCCTAGGAAACTCAGAATTCCGTTAGACATTTATTAGAAACATATCTCTGTTGTATGCATTATGTGATTTTAAGTTGCATGCACATATGATTGGGCAAAATGAGATTTCACAAACAACATAGATTTTAAGTGAATGAGTTAATACTAAGCTTCTTATTCATTTCTGTTGAGTGAGAATTAAATTTTTTATGTAGTTTAGTAGCTATCCCTAACATTTTACAGCCCATGCGTTGGCTGCTGTTAAGACTCTATTACTGTTATTAACTATAGCTATTGTTGAATGCCTGTTGTATGCAAGACACTTCACAATACATTTGACTTACATTATTTAATATCATCAAGTACCTTGATAAGTTTATTGAAAAAAAAACATAATTTAAATTAGTCACAGAAGAGGATGGAAATGAAATTGCAAGTATTTTTTGCACATCAGTGATATTAAATTTTAGGTCATCCCAAGTATAAGCCAAATAATATGATTAATATCAAGATTAAATGTAAAGCTGTTGTAATGTGTACTGGCATAAGGATAGACAAAATGACCAATGGAACAATTTCAAAAGTCCAGAAGCAGACCCAACATATATAATTATGTGATTCATAGCAAGGGGACCAGTACAGTACTATGGAGAAAGTATGAGCTTTTCAGTAAATGGTGCAGAGCCAATTAGATATGAGAACAAGTAGAATCTTGACCTCTCCCTTACACAATACTGAAAAATCAATTCTAAGTTAATTTTAGGTCTGTATGTGAAAAATAAAATAATAAAGATTCTAGAAGATAGCTTAGGATATTTTCATGACTTTGTGGTAAGTAAAGACTTTTAAAAGAATATACCAGAAGTACTAACCATAAAGTAAAATTCAGACATCATTAATATTAAGAACTTTAATTCTAAATTTAAAAAAACCATTAAGAGTGTGAAAATGCAAGTTTCATAGATAATTTCAACACACATATTCATTAAAGACTCTTACAAATCAATAATAAATAAGACAGCCAACAGAAATGAATAAGAAACTTTTAACAGGCTCTTCTTAAACGAGGATAACCAATGTCCAAATAACATAAAAGTGCTCAGTATTATCAGTCACTAAGGCATTATACATTAAAACCACAATGAGATATTACCACATACCCATCAGAATAGCTAAAATTCAAAAACCAATACTGTCAGTTATTGACAAATATATGGAGCCAGGAAATTCTTATACACAACCCTAAGGAATGTAAATTGGTAAAATTACTTCGGAAAATGGTTTGGCCATATCTATAAAGCTAAGTACGCTCATATCTCATGAACCATCAATTCTGTTTCTACTTATATAATCCCCAAAACTTATACTTTGTCCATCAAAAGATGTAGAGCATACACTAGATAAATAAATTGCAATAATCCATACATTGGAGAACAAGACAGCAGTGAAACCAACTACTTTTCACAACAAAGATGAATGTCATAAAGATTAGGTTGAGATAAAGGACCCAACACGAAATATATGCTGTAGGATATCATTTATGTACAATTTGAAAAGCAGTAAATGCTAATTATGCTAGTAGAAAATAGAAATGTAACAAATGGTAACATTTGTTGAAGAGTTATAACTGAAAAGGAAAACAGAAAGATTCTGGAATGTGGTCAGTGTTCTGTATCTTCATCTGGGTATAATTATAAGGGTTTGTTCAATTCATAAAAATTCATCAAACTGCATCCTTATGATTTTGTTCACTTCTCCATGTGAATATTATTATTCATTAAAGATTTTTAAGAAGCATTATTAATATTCTAGTATTAAATAGCATTAATATAAATTGGTCTTTAAAATATCAAAGAAGAAAAGACATTTTACATAAAAGAAATAATAAGCCATTATATTGTTAATTCAAATTAATTTTCTGAATAAGCATTTTTTAAAAAATATGTAGAATTTGTTTTTGAAATTAGTTGAAGCTTCAGTAAAAACATTATAATCAATCAATGGTAAATGGTTATGAAACATTTTTAATTTACTTACCCTTACCCAGGAAGGCTGTGTCTAAACTGCTACTACATTCTCTTCTTGTTATGAAACAAAGGAACGCTGTTGAAAAATGTCTGTGTAAAAAGAAAAATAATGTTATCCTGGCCAGTAAATAAATCTACCTAAGAATGTTACCATTACTAAGTCCAGCTGCTGCTGGTATTTTTGATCCGTTCATTCACTCATTCTGATGTTGCTAGGGATTTTACAAGGTGAAGTTCATGTAAATTTTCAACCTTCTGGAAGCCAATAAATGACAGAGCCCACTCTTAACTCAGCTGCAGTGTTTGCCAACATTATCACTATTTACACGTTGGCCTGGATAATTCTTTTTGGTAGGGACTGTTCTTTGCATTTTAGAACACTTAGCAGCATTCTCGGCTTCTGCTTACTGGAGCCAGTAGCATCATCCCACAGTTCTGAAATTGAAATGTCTACAGACATTACCAAATGACCCTGGGGGGAAATGTCACCCTTGGTTGAGGGCCACTGCACACATTGGAATATTTGAGTCGTAAGTTTTAGTTCTTTGGCATTTCCTTAGTAGTCAGTAAATGCACTCATTATTTTTGGCTTCATCTACCTGGTGCTGTTTTTGCAATCATATCTGGAAAAAAATTGGACATCATTTTGCCATTCTGCAGGAAACAGAAGTCAATCCTATTAAAGAATAAGAGGCAAGCAACTGGTTTTCAGTATTTAGTGTGGGAAATCAGTATGTATAGAATCTTATTGTCCATTGTGTTGATTATGCAGATATGACCGATTGTCTATTTGATATTGATTTAGACTGTTAACTCAAAAATAACATAATTTAAAATGCATATTTAAAATATTTTCTAATAGTCAACTTAGATTTTGATGAAATAAATATTTGATTTTTTAAATTCATATATATGATAAACTAAAAAGTGACTTTTTAATAAATAATTTATGCTCAATAATAGTTATAAAAGGAGTCCATTCTTCATTATGGCATTATTTTCAAAATTTACAATAAAACATTTCAGAGGATTAGGCAAAATTCAATTAAAACTTCCAATTAAAGACTTCCAATATTAAACTAAAATTTAAATATCTGCTTCCAGGGTTACCTATCTATGGTACATCAGGTTGGTGTAGACATGGATGATGGGTGACCTGTGGGTGAAAGAATCCTGATCTGACACCTTCACTGAAACCTTAGGTAAAATGATTTGCTAAGGTTCTGTAAAACATCTACAAATATCTATTCCTTAGAAGGATACTATTTGATTGTTCATATTTATTTATGATTCTTTACCGAAGGGTAACTTTAAAAGGGAATTTTATAATCATGTATTGGATGATTTCTCGAATCCAAAATTAGCCCAAACTTTTCTTTAAAGGGGCATTTAAAAACAATTAGAATATACTTTTAAAACTTGCAAATTTGCCCAGCATTGAGAGTTAGCTGAAGGAAACAGAATGACCCACCAGTTCATCTGCCGTACATCTGCCATTCATCAGCAAGAAGGGATGAATGAGCGAGTTCCTTTGCTATTGTAAGGGAAGAATAACCTCACCAACCTCTTATTCTAATGATTGAATATGATCCTGTTTTCAAAGAAGAAAGAAAACCTAACAGTTGTGTAAAGTTATTGACCTTGGTACCTTTACTTCCTTACGACAGATTGATTTCTACTCCGGATTCATGTGTTTGTTTGTTGTTTGTTTTAGGGCAAAGAGATAATATATTTGATAAATAATATGACAAATAGTTCTTGTTAAAACTTTTAGTAAATATCTTATTAAACTGATAATTTGACCAAGTAATCGTCCCTCTGCTTAAATTTATGAAATTATCCATAACAATGTACATTATTTTTAAATATAAAATATTACTTGAGCCAGACTTTAAAGATAATGTATGAACAGTTTAAGAAAAATGTAAACATCCTTTATTTTCCTTTTAAACATTAAGTTATTTCTCTCTCTCCCCCCAAATATAGACATATTGAACAATTAATCAGATTTGCCTATGGGCCTTTTTGGCCACTTCATGGAAGTACTGTAGTGTGATGAAACCTTTTCTTTGAATGAATTTTGCCCACTCTTTCAGTTCTGGTTATGAGTATTTGATAAAAGTATATACTTTTTTTAGGTAAGAGGAAATTTTCCATGATCCAACCATATTCATTTCCCCATGAATTTTAAACTTCCTAAAACTAATAAATGAGTGTCAATTTTATATAAAGCACTGCAATTAACTTAAGATTGTTTGAAGGGACTGTTGACATTGGACTTGTTTTTTAAAAGCTCATTTTCACTCATTGGCAAATCCAGGACCATTACTAATGTTTAACCTTCTTGACTGCTACTGCTTCCCAGTAATCATTGACTCTGGATTATCACAGTTCTTGAGAGGAAGGACAACCTGCATGCACCTGTGCTTTCTCCCTAACAGGCATCTGAACCACAGACAACACAGCAACACAGAGCAACAAAAGAAAAACGAGGTTTTGCAAGCTATATATGTAAAATGTAGAGTTGATTGGGGGCCACTGTCAATGCTGCCTCCAGGGTTCACTTCATGTTATGATTTTTCATGACTAGAGAAAATTACTGAGTACAGCTGAAACCCCAGAGCTCTTTCTCATCATCTGACTTCTGGAATCAGAGATCTTGCTTCATCTTTCTCCTGTTAGAGTAAGAAGTATTTCGTGAATTATCAAGGAAAGGGTTTATTCCTGATTGTAGCTCCCTGCCTTTAACATTACACACTCAGCTTTGTCTTCATAGCATCTCAGAATCCTGCCCTAAATGTCATGTTGATTGCTGTTTGCAAATGCACATACTAGAAGTGACATAAGAGTAATTACTGGAACCTCCTAATTGTTCCCCTCAAGGTAAAATGCAAAATTAGATTCATTTTTAGAGTACTTGAAGCTTTTTATTACAGTTGGATAGATACCTATTTATAAGACACTTTCTGTTTTAAGACATATCGAATTTCTTTGGAAAATAAAGGAATGTATTAATATTCAAGCAAATGATCTCTACATTCTGGAAAACATTAGTTAACATATAAAGACTTCAGAAAGAATTGAGAAAACCTGACTTTCATGTGGATAGCACTTCTGCTGGAAAGATTTTGGTGTGTCCCTGGTTCAGAATTCATTTCTAGGTTACTGGGACCTCTTAAAATTCTTCAGAAGTAGAATTTGAATGAATGTGAACGTGCTATGGTTAGCTGGCACGTACTTGTCCCCAAGATTTCGGCTTTCTCTGGATTCACAGAGCAACCCTATTACTTGGCTGAGAAGGCTCAATTTCTAGGTTGGTGCTCATTTAGAACAAAAATGCAGAAGACAGATCTAAAGAAATACTGCCCCAGAATCGGTACTCAAAGTTATAGTTCAAAATTGTGTAAAATTTCAATTTATCTAAAAAACAATGTTTGTTCTGTGCTTTTGCTCCCTCGGTATGTTATAATGACAAGTAACTCCACCCCTAACTAAAAAATTTATAATATACTTTTATAGCAAATATCCATTTGAATCATCCAAAAACTTTGAAGAAAATGTTATTATAGTTGACCTTTAAACAATGTGGATTTGAACTGTGTGGGTCCACTTCTACACTGATTTTTTCCAATAAATGCCTGTATTGTTTTTAATCTGTGGTATGTATTGTTCTCTGTCACTTTATGTAGGGAACTGGCATATCCACAGATTCTGGTATTTAGAGGAGTCCTAGAACCAACTCCTCACAGATGCTGAGGGAAAACTAAGTTTTAGGGGAGTCAAAAATTATGTACAGATTTTCAGCTGTATGGGGGTTGGTACCCCAAGCCCTCCTCCATGATGTTCAAAAGTCAACTATATTTTAATTTTGCAGAGTAAAATGATGTTTAAAGTAATGAAATCTAATGCAACTCTATTAAATAAGGTCTGTAAAATCTGGATCTTTTGATACTAAAGCTCATTTTACTTCCACACAAATATGATAATTAAAGTATAATAGGAATAGGTAAATTGCTCGGTATTTTTTTTACATTTTCTGTGATAGCTTTTGCTAGTGATTGTTAGAAATTAAATAATAAAGTTATACTTTATGAAGCAATAACAGAAAAGTAAATGAAAAGCTGAATTAAAAGCATATACTATGTACAGCCTGCCAATGTACTTAGAGATCATTACTCTTAAATTTTTATTTTGGTAATAAAAAGTTAATATGTTTATTATTTAAAATTAAAAATGCAGAAATGTACAAAGAAGAACGTAATAATTACCATAATTCTGAAATTTAGAGAAGTTAACAATTGTCTTTGCTCCTTATCTTGTAAGACTATATACTCACATGTATATAATCTATTCATATATAAAATTTTGTTCTGTGAAAAGATCATACTACATATAAGAACATTGTGCATACTGTATATAAATTGTCTCCTTTTTCATAGAATATATTATGAACCTCTTTTCATGTCTAAATTATACATCTATAGCATTGTAGAATGTCATTACATTACTTTCCGTGCTAATTTCTGTTTGCACTGTATACTATTTAATCGATTATTATGCACTATTTTAGCAGCCTTGTGATGAATTTGAACATATATCAGGCATAATTACATTATTATTTCAGTTGGATAGGAAACTTAATGCCAAAGTGAATTTGCTGTCTAAAATGGAGGTTGTTTTTAAGGCCCTTCAACTTGAAATAGCACATTTTTCATGAATAGCTGTACAAATTTATATTCCCACCACGATGAAAGAAATTACAGTTTTCTTCACTTTTTCCATCACTGAATATATATTTTAACATATTTATTCTTTGTGAATATTCAGTTCAATTTCTTTGCCCATTTTTTCATTGAAGTACCTGCTTATTTTTTTCAATAACATGTTAATACAATATTTTAAGAATGTTAGTCCTTTTTCATCTGTCATCTATACTGCAAATAGTTTTCCAACTTTACTATTTGTCTTTTATTTTGTTTACAGTGTTTTCTACCATACAGATAGTTTACATTTTATTTTTACATTCACCTTTATAAAGGCCTTTTTCCAGCCTATTAGTATAAATATAATAACTTTTATTTTCTACTAGCATGTTTTGTTCATTTTTTAATATTGCATTTTCTTTATTGTGAATCATATGCTGTATGTTTCTCCTATTGATCTTCTAGGTAACTTAATGTTTGCTCTTACATACATAATTATTGTTATAGTTATTTTTTATTTCTAAATTTTAAAACGCAAAAGTGATTTGCTTTAAGACTTCAATAACACTTAATCGAAAGTCCCTCTTTATCACATTCCTTTTTCTTAGGAGTTTGATGCATATCTTTCATTGTGTAGTGTATAACACTGGTGTGTTGTATTACATATCCTCCTGGTCGAGCGAACACTCATGCCGGTTTCATGTGAGATTCTTGCAGTCATCTTAGGTCACAACCTGACTCTAATTCTGGCTAAGTTACAGAGGAAAGAACCACTGGGACTCACCAACCACACAGTCCAATGTTGCTCCTTGTGTTCGAGAGTGAGTCAAGCAGAGGCAAACAAAATCCATTTATGACATATCCCTTCAAGTAGCACTGACAGCAGATATACCTGTGCACTTATATAATCTTTCTCTCCAGTCATCATCCTTTTAGATTCTGAAACATTTTTGACTCTTGAATGTTGTGTCATATGTGAGATTTTTCTGAGACAAATAGTTGATGAACATTTAATTGGAAAACTCTATGAGAGTTTTTTATCACTATCATTTTAGCTAAGATCTCCTCCCCATCCCCACCCTCCATCTATTCAAAAGAATTATATTTTGTATAGCTGTATGGCATATCAAGAATCACTCTATATATTCCAGAAGGCAATGGATTAAAACTATATTTTCATAAAAGACCTAAAGAGATTAAGTGATAAGCTCAATTCACACAATAAATGAAGAAAGGGGAAACCCTGAAATTTATAGCTAGTTTTATTATCTAGTAGAAAGGAATACTTCTACTCCCTAGGAAGTTTTGTAATAACATAAAAAAAAAAAACTATAAAATTATGTCTCTCAAAATGTAATACAAAAATCATCTATTTCAGAATATCTTGATTATTAAAAATGGTGGTGAAAGACTTTCTATTAAATAACATTTCAATTTGTAAAGCAAATATATTGATTTTGTACTTCAAAAATTAGAAAGAGAAACCTATAATTTATTAAAACGTAGTTTCTTGCTTTCCATTCAAGAAACCTGATGGGGGGATGTGAGGGGCAGTTACCTACGTTGTTAACAGCTCTCTGGCCTCCAGGGAGCAAAGTATTATATATTTAGACTTTGAAACTGGCATAATCATGACAATATAAAATCAACACTTGGGGCTGTATTTCATATTTCAGATAAAGTTAAACAATGGACCACATTTTTCCATAATTACAGCGTATAATTTAGAAAATAATATATTTTTCTTAAGTTTGATAACTACTTGAATAAAATTTGGAATGTTTTACTTCATTGGATGCACTAATATAGACAGTTAACTATTTGTAAGCAGAATTAACGCTCTGTGATTTATTCCATGTCTTTTTCATACCAGAATAAATCTTTATGATCAAATTTTTTGGAAATACTGGAGGTTCTGCGATATATAAACCTTGCTGTGATGCTATTGTTTAAATCCCTTTCTTCATGTGATTATCAATTCTTAAATAGCTTCAGTAAAATGAAGATTCCTTATTTCAAGCATCCTGCTTAATTATATTTGTCGATGTTGATAACTAAAAATGAACCAAAGCATGAGAGTGGATTTCACTTTAACTTTATTTATTTTGGAGAATAATACAAGCGTGAATAAACTTTCAAACTTAGATATTCACCGTTTATGTAAAATAATTATAAATAAAATTATAAAATTATAAATAAGCTACTTCAAAATTATTTTTAATATTATATCCCACAAAATTCTTATCTTAAAAACTAAATATATATATATACACACATATATATGTATATATATGTATATATTACATTTTAATGGTGGGATTCAATTTCATTTTGATTGTGGTATTCAAATTAAAACAAGAATACCATGAAAAATTAAATAATTCAGGGATAATTAATAATATTTTAATAGGGATCCAGCATATATAACATTAAACCTAAAAGTTTTTCAGTGCATCTGCTTCTAGATCTCTCAATCTAATAAGTAATTGATCTTGCATGTTTTTTTGACAGGCTTATGCAGGCAAAGATCTGGAGGACCAGTTGCGGTCGGTGTCCAGTGTAGATGAACTCATGACTGTACTCTACCCAGAATACTGGAAAATGTACAAGTGTCAGTTAAGGAAAGGAGGCTGGCAACAAAATAAAGAACAGCCCAATGTCAAAACAAGAACAGAAGACACTATAAAATTTGCTGCAGCACATTATAATGCAGAGATCTTGAAAAGTAAGTATGGGGAAGGAAATCTATAATAAGCTTCATATTATCAACACAGTGAAAGTTACCAGCCTGGTTCTTTAAATTCAGCATTTGTACCACCGAATACCTTTAAGGGCCGGAAGTAAAGAAAATGTCATTTTCAAAATATAGCATTTTGTGATTTTACTGTGAGTAGTTAAGCTAATTTCTTGAAATATAAAGAGAGAAAGGTACATGCATATCGACACTAATTTTTTTTAATTGAGGTGCTATCCCATTGAAAAATTTTAGATATAGATATATTTTACACATTGCCAGTTTAATCATATAAACATTCCATATCTTACAAAATAACTGTACATAAATTTTCTTTCTGATGTGGATTTAGGAATGCTTAATTTCTAAATCATGCCAAATCATCTTTTCAAATACTATTTGTTGCCTTGTTTCTTCATAGGCAACTGGCTTAAGAGCTGGATTTTGATAAAGCTCTGAGAGACCTGGCATAAAGTGTCACAAAAAAATTATGACGTTGCATAAAATGCCCACCATAGTATAAGTTGGTGGATCGCTTTTAAAAAGTAATTCCCTTCAGTTATTAGATATTAATTTTTATGAAAGTTTGAGATTGCAAAGTATTTTGAGAATAAAACCAACCAAACAAAAATGGCTTCATGGTTGAATAACCAATTGTTTATGTCTTTTTCTCCAATATTTTTATTTTAGGGGAAATATGGGAAACATAAACTAGAACATTTAGGAAGTACATCATTTGTAATGCAGTATTCAAAGAGTCAGCAGTGCTCTAAGCAAACCAATTAGAATTCCAAGAGAACATGAAAGAAACAGGAAATTTTGACTTTCCTGAAAAAACTTAGCTTAAGATACGGATCCCAGTTTATCGAAAATACCCTTGCATTTCAAGTAGCTACCACTATGACTTTACCCAAAATTGCCAAATAGCCTGCCTGAAAATGATTTTGAATTGAGTCCAAAACCATAGTCATGTTCTCATTTACATCTCAGTTTTAAAAGAAAAATTAAATCATGCTGTTTATATTTGCTTTGAGACCACAAAAATAGTACATACTATAGCAAATGAGCATGACTCATCTTTGCAGGTCTTATAAACATCTATATATAAATTTTCATTTTCTTGAGTAAAGAAAACTAAACATAAGTGCTGCAGAATTTTGGCATAATATTCTGCATAGTCCTAATTCAGCTTGTTTCATGGTTGTAGAAATTAGTTTTTATAGAAACTATCCTTAGCTGCTCTGTTAAATATATTGTGTTCCAATTCCCAGGACAATTTAGGATCCTGTCAATTATTTTTTTAAAGTTATGCATAACACTTTAATCTTAAAATCTAAAATCAAGTGTAAGCGACTTCCAACTGCTGTGGGCTGTTTCCCTCTTCGTGGCTTCTGTGTAACTTCTGGCCTTCCCTATGACTCGACAGGTATTGATAATGAGTGGAGAAAGACTCAATGCATGCCACGTGAGGTGTGTATAGATGTGGGGAAGGAGTTTGGAGCAGCTACAAACACCTTCTTTAAACCTCCATGTGTGTCCGTCTACAGATGTGGGGGCTGCTGCAACAGTGAGGGGCTACAGTGCATGAACACCAGCACAGGCTACCTCAGCAAAACGGTAGGTGTTTCAGCTTCCCCGGGAGCCTCTCAAGCAGAGCCCTTGACTCTGGAAGTGATTTGCTTCAGCTCTGGTCCCTTTGAAGTAATTTAGTTCAATTCAGAGTTTCTTGTATTTTCTTTGGGAAATTAAGTTTTCAATTTCTTGGTTTTGATGATATGACAAAGGAAGTAAATGATGCTTTATGAACTCTTTTCATACATGGTATCAAAGCCAAGTGAAGAAAATAGTAAATATACATATGAAAGTGTGTATGCACATCCATGCACTTACATGCGCATACATTTACACACACATACGTTGATCTTAGAGGATAAACATTTTCATTTGTCAATAAATTACTTTTAAATGATTAAGACTTCTAATTATAGAGACACAGTACACATTACATATTCAATATATATAATTACAAGTATGTGATCTGTGAAACAGTGATATAGTATTGATATAAGTCATCACACTGAGCATATTTATTGTGTTCATTTAGAAAGCAAGAGAAATATTCTAACACTAAATCTCGGGCCTTTGGAACATTCTGTAAAGTGCCATTATATTAGATGTTAAGCTTCTAATAAATAACCAAGAAACTTCCCTTACGGTTCAGTTTGGAAGCAGAATTTTCAGAGCAGACGCACAGACCTGCAGGCCTTTGGTGGAAGAGGAGGATGGCTGTCAGAGGCCACGTCTAGGTGTTGATGACCCACCATGGAGTGTTGTTTAAAATGATGTGTGACATCGACCTCTGCACGTGTTTGGAGAACCTAGCCCGCAGCTCTGGGTTTGCCAATGCAAACTTCTTCCTGAAAGACAAAACTGTGGTTGCTTGTAAGGCTTTTCCAATCTATTTTGAGAGTTGGAATAGCATAGGTGATCTGGCTCCATTCAGAACTGTACCTTTAGAATGAAAACTGAAAGATTTCAAAAATGTGTCGATAGGTTTGACAAATAAGAAAACAGTCTCTTCCCTTTTCTTCCATTTGTAGTTTGTATGAGTAAAAGTCAACATTCTATTCCTCTTACTATCAGTTTACTAAATATATGTTTCATGTGCCAGATAGACAACAAGAGTGCCTTAGGTAGACTCAACACTTGGAAAACAGAACATCAGTACATTGTCAGGATGCAAAATAAATAAACTTAGCCTCTGTTAACCATTAATGGTTTTTCTGTGACCACTGCATATTTATTCCCTACATTCATCTAATTAAGTCCCATATTCACCTAATTGGTTTTGGGGTGAAATTATTCAGAGAGAAGTGTGTAAACACACAGTATACAAACTGCTCTGTCAGGTTGAAGGCTACAGAGGGGTTTAGGCTTTCAAAGTTATAAGGTGTCAGGGCTAAAAAGCACTTAGTGCTAAGTTTCAGGTACATGTGGCTGAAACGGAATTTGGTCCAAATATGTCATTTTTTTCTATAAGAAAATTGCCTACTTTATATCATATGGAATCAGTTCTCACTATATTTCATCTTTTACCTCCAGGCTTCATAGAATTTTGGATTACTTTTATAATTTATCATGTTGATAATTTTACCTACTTCCTCTCAATCATCTATTCATGTGAAAAATCAAAATTTACCTTATAAAATATTCAAAGTCTATCTTTTGTTGTTGATTTATGTGGTTTTCCAGTTCTGTGTTGATTTTTTGTTTCAAATAATTTTTGCATTGTGTTTTTAAATGTATATATCATTATAACAGCTAAATAGTTTTCATTTTAGCATTGCAGTTTTTTAAAAAAGATTTGCAGATATTCGGAATTAAAATTTTGATGTTAATTGAAACGAGATACTTAGTTTTCAGGATTCTGTCCCAAGACACCTTCTTCTCTGACTCTATGTACTCCTTAGGTTTCCCCACCTACTCTTCTGTTCTTCATGGTGATTTATCCTAAATCTTTATCCCTGGCTCAGACTTCTCTTGTGGTTTCCCTATTACCTTCTTAACCTGTAACTTGGCTTTCTCACAGACATCAAAGTTGATCAGTGTCAGACTGGAGTTATGACCATTTTTTTTCCCCCCATCTCCACTACACCCTCACAAATAAACAAGCAAGTAAATAAGTCTTCTTTTTCCAGTATTCTGTCTCAGTAAATGACACCATTCACTTAGTCAATCAATCCAAGTTATTCTTCCTTTCACTAAAAGCCTAATCAATAATTCCAGTTAAATCTACCATCTAACATCTCTGGAATCCATCCTGAGTATTCATTCTGCTGATTCCACTCTGGTCTAGGCCATTCATTAATCACCAGGACTAGCCTAATAACTGTTCTCAAACCTCCATTCTTATTTCCCTACAATCTATTTACCACATTTTAGCAGTGAGAATTTTTTTCTTTTCTAAGTAATAAATCACATACTGCTCAAAACTCTTCAGTAAAATTTGTATTCTTGGGACTAAAGCAGCATTCAGCTAGTGTAGTGATAAACTGGTCTTTTCTAATTGGATTGTTCAGGATGGCATCCATTCTGATCAGTCAGTGCAAATATTCAAAATGATTAAGTATTTTGAATGGCATTCCTCTTAAGGTTAAATCCTTCAACATGGTTTACAGGGCTCTCCATGGCCTGGCTGCTGCCTAAATCTGCACCCTCAGTTTTCACTACTCTTCCTATCAAATAATACTTTCAACCAGTACCCAATTTTTTTGACTACTTAAATTATGCCAATATCTCTTATTTCCAAGTCACTACAATGCTGTGCCCCATGTTTGGAACATCTCATATTTCCACCTATCTAGCTAATTTCTATTCATCCCTAGGCCTAGACATAAATGTCATTTCCACTCATGTTGTATGCTCCAATAGCATCATTTTTGGTGACATTTTAGCATCAGTACTTTCTATGTCTGTCAGATGGTTTTAGTCCGTAAGCTCTAAACTCCATGAAAGCAAAGCTTGTGTTTGGTTATCACCCTAGGGCATAGCACAGTAGTTGCTACATAGTAAACACTTGGCATTAAATAGAATGAACATTTAAGTGAGACACATTTGGTATCAAAATTAGAGTCTCGAGTATGCTGATTTGGAAGAATCTGAGTGGTATTTAGGTGGAGATATCAGATCCTTGGTCATAAAATTCTAGAATTCTACAGTGGTGTTTGGATCTTTAGCCATAGATTTGGAAGGAAACATTGATAAATGTTGGAGGCCCTGGTATGGTTGTTGCCTCTTAGAGGATTCATGGATCAGGAGAGAAGAGGGAAAACCAGTGCCAGGGGAATGTCAGTGTTCAGTCATCAGCCACAGCCCCATCCATTTCTCCCTTTAATTTTATAATGTCATACCCTTCTCCCTCTTGAAGAATGCACTCAAAATTTTTATTATAGCAAAAGGATAATTTTAATTTAAATTCAATCAAGCAAGTGTGGTGAGCACACTTCGTACTCAGCTGTATAGTGGGTGTACAGTGATGTGTGGACCCTGCACTGATGGAGCTTACAATTTGGCAAGGAAAATCAACATTCATGAAGTAATTAAAGGTAGTCAAAGTGTTGGAAAGAGAAGTGCAAAGGTTTATGAAAATGCACATCAAAAAGGTTATAAACCAAGGGAGAGCGTGAAATTCCCAAAGGCAGCGTGTTTAACGTTTTTACTATTATTGCAGCTTGTTAAAGCTTGTACTCAAGTAACAACTTTTCCTAAGTTTATTTTATGATATTTTCAATGTAGTATAAATGAGAGTGTGTGATGATTTCTTTTAAACATAAAAGGAACTTAATGCTGTGTTTTCTGAAGGAAAAAAAAAAGAGTTTTTATTTTGTTAAAGGAGTTCCAGACACATCTTTCAGCAGCAAAAGTCACCAATTGGAATCATGTAAATTTTAAGGACAAAGTACCTTAAGTAATGTAAAACCTACAAGTTTTATAGAAGCTTCATAGAAATTCTTTGATGGGGCTCAGTGAAGGGCATGTTATCAGAACGTGTGAGGAAGCCAGCCGTTAGTTGAAAAGTAAAACCATATGCACCAAGCATTCCAAAGTGAACTAATCGATAACAACTGCTTCAAAGTCCTCCGTAGCTAATACCTAAGTTGCTTTGAAAAGGTAAGTTGATTGGATGTCTTTTTGACCTCTTTCATAAACATATCCTTTAAGTGTATTTTCTTATGAGAAGTTGTATATTTAAGAGGTATAACCAAAAAGTAGTATGTATATTTTGCAGAACATCAATTATTTGATGACCAAAGTAGAAGCAGAAGGAAGTCATCTGCCTTTGAGCCAAAAATTTAGAATAAAAAGTTCCTTAAATGTTAGTGTTTACCTAATATATTTTTACAGAAGATAGGAATGAAAGAGAACTTCTAAATCCAGGGGGCTTTCTTGGAAATCTTAGGGTTAGAGCTCAAGAAACTAGAGCCCCTTTGCCATGTTCATTAGTGCTCAGGAAGCCGGCTCAGCCTGGCAGCCAGGTCTCTTCTAGCTTATTCTGATATCCTGAACAGCATTAGTTAAAAATCTGTGTTGCCATCTTTAAAAGGAATAGCTATTGTTTTTAAAAATTATTTTATAAAGGAATAATGTAGGTATATATGTTGGCAAAAACACTCCAGATTATACAAGTTAAACGGAGTGTCTCATACAATTTTCCTTTACAGAAAGAATTTTTAAACCTAAATAAAATGTGGAACTATTGAATGAGAAACTTAGAGATATTATTTTTCACTACAGATAGAGATAGTTCTCCCACTAATTAAACAGAACACTGCAGCAATCTGAAAGATTAGTTTACGACATTCATTTGTATTCAACGAGCAGAATGTGATTTGTTTTTAATGTTTTGTTAATTAATATATGGCACGCACAGTTGTTGGAAATCAGATTTTATCCAGATGTGGAAAAAGAACTCTACACCAGTACCAGTTATCAGAAGTTTCTTTAGGGATAACATTTGCCTTAAGAAAAAAATTAATTCATCTATTAAAAATACCACTTTTTTTTCAATTCAGGGTAGTGATGATGTCTACAAATTTTGTTCAGTATTTATAATTCAGTATTGCTGAACTGAGGTTTTTATTATCATAGCACTGTATATACCTTTTATATATAATAATACATTAAAATTAATTCAGTGCCAGATATAAATCTGTTAGGACCTGCTGTCTCAAGTTCTTCCCAGACCTAATTTAAGTTCCATAGGCCCTAGATGACTGGTATGTGGTTGTTATGTGCAGTTGAAAAGCCAACAATGAACCCTCAATTTCTCCTTTTCTAATTTTTAGAGATTATGTCTTTAAATATTGTATAGCGTTTCTATCTGACTTTACAATTATTTATCATAGTCTCCAGACTGTTTCCATACTTAATCACTGGACTCAAGGTTGGAATATTTAAATTAAATATGGTCGTGTATTATGCACTGAAGAGAAACCGGTTTATTTTGGGGTGTAAAGCTATTATAAAAGAAGGCAATTTTTGTTTCCAATTTTATGCACACGAACATTCCTTTAGATTTAGTTAATCCAGGATCTTCTCAGTAAGGAAGTTCTACACCTTTTTCTTGAATATCCTGCTAGATAAGTAGAAATAGGAATTGTTGCTTTACAACTGTTGCTATGCTGGTGTAAACAACCTATTGTTTCAAAATGTCGCTTTTTTTGAAGTTCATTTTTGTTGGTGAGAATTGACTATTAAATATTCTCTTTAAAAAATTCCAATTGATAGCAACTGGGAACCTCTCAGTTGGAAATGATTGCCACTTCCTTTCAGAATATAGTTTTACAGAATACACAATTGGAATTTTTAAAAAATTTTACAGCCTTGTTTAAATGCCCTCTTTATATAAGTCCTTCAGATCTTTAAAACCAGCAACTCTTTTTGATAGGCCTATGCTGATAGTATAGCACCAATCTTCATAATGAATTTTGTTGTTTAAATCCTAAATGAGATACAAGCTAATATCACCTTATCATTTAAGAGTAATTCATTTTATAGCATAAAACTATTTTAAGAAAATTATGTTCAAAATATCAAATTATAATTGTCATGACTGTCAATCAGTATTGACCAAATATACATATATACATGAAATTATTAGCCCATGCTGCACATACTACATAACTTTTGCACTCTGGTTTTAAGTCTACAATAGAAAATTTTGTTGTACACATATTAAAGCACAAAAAGGCCTGAAAATTGTATAAAGATTCTTATTTTATTAAAATATAAAGAATCTGTTGTCTCAGACACTAATGTGTTTGGATAGACCTTAACTCTTAAGAGAAAATGATGGTGGTGGTGTTGATTCAGATCTTTATATAATAGCAAGCACAAATTTCATAAGAAAGTTAAACTGTAGGTTCTTGCTCACTAACAGCATTTGTGGTAAACACTTTGATATTTTAAAAATTTTAACAGTATCATTATATGTTATATATGTTGTAGGTTATTATATATGTCATATACAATATGCATATTATAAAGTTATTTTTAATGCACTCG
This sequence comes from Rousettus aegyptiacus, assembly GCF_014176215.1. Classification (NCBI taxonomy): domain Eukaryota; kingdom Metazoa; phylum Chordata; class Mammalia; order Chiroptera; family Pteropodidae; genus Rousettus; species Rousettus aegyptiacus. Next base: position 33,684,914 of record NW_023416286.1, read on the forward strand.
GTTAGTAACAGTGATTAAGTATAGCTATACAAAATTCATAGTTCTATAAAGAAAACAGAATTTACTAGGTTTATTAAAAAGTAGTAGAAATGTGATTTAATCATTTTAAATGAAAAAAAGTCAATGTACTCTCTTAAGACTAGTGCAGAAATACACTGGAAAATGGAAGAGGCCCCTTTAATGTGTGACAAGAACTAGCGTAGGTACAATTATGTCTTAATGCACACATACAACATACTCTCAGTAGATGTTCCTAATTGTCTGAAATTATAGATGAATAAAACTCAATTATTACAAATATTTCTACTTTTATTATTGGTCAAAAACACCTTTGTCTTGACCCTTAAAATTTTTCCACACTAACACAGTCAAGTAGAGAATTAAGGAAACTGTCTGAAAAACACAGCTCAAAATTTGAAGGTGGAAGAAGTATTTCAAGGGAATAAAGGTTTTGTTTTTTTTTTTAATTTTTCACTCTATTTATTCCTTTTGATCAAATTAACTGAACTCAGTTGGCCAGTTCCCTACGTAAACTCCAACATTGGAAATAAAACATCAATAATTACAATTTTATTTTCTTTTATTTAATTAAAGTCTAAGTAATTTTTCTCCCAAACTATACTGTAGTTTTAACACACATGATGTCTTCAGCCTGTAGAAAAAAAAAAAAAACACTGCTCTAAATGGTGATTTTTTTAAATGCCTCATGTCCCTTTATTCTTTAAGGAGTGTATTTACCAACACAAATCTCTCTATCTTTTGAAAGTATAGAGTCAGGCTTATTTATGCAGGAAGATGCTTTTTTAATGGGCATTTAAGTCATCCCCACCTGACTAGAGCATTCTTTACAGCCCCAGTTCCTGAATACACACATGGTACTTATGGGCAGGCCCTGATTTTGGACATTATCTACCCAGGAATGGCTGAGTCTAGCCATGTTTACTGATAATACTCACTGCGATCGCTTCCTTCTTTGGAAAGCATGACGGGGTGGAATCTGGAATGGCAGTGATCACTGAGAGTATGAATGATGCTGTTGAGGCTTAAGGGTGGGAAAAAAATCCTTAACTTTTCTACAATAACAATAGCTGTTATCTTAAGTAGCGCCTTATCCTTCACTCTCAGGCTCTGATCAGCCTTGTGTCACTTGAGACAAGGACAAATCCTGAAGTGATTGCTTACAGTCTATAAGCAAAAGTGTTCCTTGTGGCCAGAGATATCTGGGCTCTATCCCTCTGGTCATATTGGGTCCCTCTTATTTCTTCATTCCCACTGCTGCTCCTGTCCCGTACAGCTCCTGCCCTGCCATAGCCCTGAGAGCCACTGCTGGTACCCAGTTGTCTCCACTCAATCCTTACCATACTTGGTTTCCTTGAAAACTTTGACCCTGTGACTACACAACTTTTTGAAGCTCACCTGTCATTCTGTGCTTTCTTTTTTGCTAAATGGTACCTCTTCCTAGTTTTCTACATGTCACACTTCTTCTCAGACATATTTACCACTTCATTTGCCTTTTTTCACCCCTTAAATGTCCCTGTTCCCCCAGTTTCTATTATTAGACATTTTTTCTTTTTGTTCCGAATGATCTCACCAAGAAACCTCATCAATGCCCAAGACTTTGATTATAGCTTTAGGACTGATGACTTTTAAATAGCTCTTCTAACCTTTAGACACATATATCTAACTGCTGATTTCATACCAACAGTTGTAATCTATATCAAATTACAAGATATCTAACTGCTAAGACATAAATTCTTAGATGTTTATAAGCTGACCTATACATCTTCCTACTATTTTCACTATTGTAGAACTTAAATAAGTAATTTGTAAATTATTTAACATAAAAATTAAATAAACGGCATATTAAAAATTGCTATTTTCTAAGCCACTTTGTTTCTTCTGTAATGCTGGTTCTTAATGTAGGGTCCATAGATGTCTTAAGTAGAAAAACTATAATATTTATAGACATTGCAGAATAGCTTTTTAAAAATAGTTATACATAGTGCAATGGGTTTCTGCCAGTGTGACATTTCACATAATAAAAGGTTTCATCCAAACTGAGTAAACAAATGTCTTTTAGAGAAGAAACTGGTCAAAATCATAATATTAGGATATGTTGAAGTCATATGTTGAGACTATCTATATAGATTGGACAGCATTTGGAGAAGACCTAGAATCTTTAGAATATATGCAAATACTAAAACATATATCTGTATAGTAATCAACATTCATATCACTTTTGCATATATTAGCTTATGTAATTTTTATACTAGTCCCCTGAATAAGTCAAATCTTATCCTCAGCTTACTGATTTTTAAAGAAATATACAGCTTAGAGAAGTTAAACAACTTTTCCAAGTTCACAAAACTTATAAGTGAGATTACTAATGAAAGTGCCTGGTTTGGGTGGGATCCTGTGCCCACTCCTCCTAAGGCACTTACACTGAGAAAGTAGCTGAACTTTTAAATGAATATATAATAAATACATTCCAAATGAAGAAAGTGTGCATTTTGTAATTTAGATAATTCTTCATTTCGTTCTTCAAAATTCATCTCAATTAATCTCCCTTGAGTATGGATAAAATTGCAACTAATTCTGTTCCCTAAATATTTCCAATGATCTTCAACTGTTGGTATGAAATTACAGCAAGGGGCCAAATCACAAGGCTCTGGAGAATGTCATCATTTTAGCACCGCTCAAATTGCCATAAAAGTACCAAATAACACGTGGTTCAACTGTAGTTAAATTACTACAGACTGATCTTATCCAGCAGGCAATGGCCAGGATTTTATTTTTATTACTGATAATAATTTAGATTTTAAGAGCCTTAGGAATTCAATGAATATACAAATACTAGTTATTTGTACATTTAATTTAAATTTTCATTTAAATGTTTTTAAACATTGTTTTGAGAGAAGGAAGAAGAGAACTACAGTTCTCCACAAATAGGGCATTCAGAATGAGAAACTAAATTGTGAGACTCTGATCCACAATCATGTAAAATGTCCTACCTTATTTTAAGCTTAATTATTTTTGTAATACCTTTGTCAAATTTGCAGACACAAAGCTTTATCTATTAAATAATGAGTGTGTTTTTCTATTATACATAAATTCATAAGAGATATCATATAAATATAAAACTACTTTGAAGTAGAAGTTTGATTTGGGATGAAAGTTTTATATCTGTGTATTTTATGTCTGTTATTCAGTTTACATAAAATAAGACTTAATCAAATGTTTCTAGTTTGTGTGGCCTATCGATTTGCTCTTATATCACAAAGAAATTTATATCTGTGCCACTTTTTAAACCCTGGAATAACCTAGAATTCTGAAATAATTATTTTTCCTTGAACACATTGGTCTGTTACACCTCTGCTCTGTAATCATTAGCTGGTTATCAGAATTCTAATATGCTTTATAATAGTGACCTGAAAGAAGCACATGGACTATTTATTATTCTTATAAAGGATGCTAATTAGAAACAAAAAAAAATTTTATGTTGTAAATGTAAAAACTTTACGTCCTGAATATATTATTCAGAACATAAAGAGTTAATCTCACTCTTTTTGGACTCCAATATTTACCATGAAAATGCTTTATAGCATCTATATAATGTTTTCTTCTTTTTGTCCCTTCTTTGTAGTTGTTTGAAATTACAGTGCCTCTCTCTCAAGGCCCCAAACCAGTAACAATCAGTTTTGCCAATCACACTTCCTGCCGGTGCATGTCTAAACTGGATGTTTACAGACAAGTTCACTCAATTATTAGACGCTCCCTGCCAGCAGCCCTGCCACAGTGAGTATGAATTCCATCTATTTTCTCTACATCCTTTACTAATATAAAATTATGTTCAAGTGAACACAATTTATTAAAACGACTTTTGTGAAATTTGCTATAATATACTTTACATCAAATACAAAAGAAGGTAAATTTAATAGTGCACCAGAAAAATAAAAAACTGAAACAAAGAAGCCCGCTGTATAGATGAAGTAGTTCACGTAATAAAAGAAGTATTTCTGTGGAATAATACACTTTCCACCAATATTAATGCTATCTCTAATTTAGCCTTATTAATATATAACATTCATGAAATCAGGTGTGCAAACTCATACTTTATGTTAAAGCTAAAAACATTTAAGCATTGATAAGATTTTGGTACAAGACAAAAAGTAAGTATAAATAAATTATTTTATCTATTAGCATTCCGTTGCCTTTCTTAAATCTCAGTTATTTTTCTCTATATATCTTTTTGTATTTTTATTTCAGCAAGGACTGAATATTGATTAATTGCTAGAAAGAATTTTCTCTTACTATTACTTCAAATTAACATGCAAAGTAATGTGTTATTTATATTTCCTTCCCATCTTATATTTTGATTTGGTAAATGGCAGCAAATGCTTTATTTGGTCGCATATAATGACCTGGATAAAGCATCAGGTATTTACTCTGCCAGTAGTTTGTAGTGAATCATTATGTATCCGAGATCTAGCAACTTTTTACTTTCTGCCCCTTAAAAGAGGATACAGCTCTTCATTCTTTAAGGACATCCTGTGCATAAGGAATGTGTATATTAATGAAACTTACATAACTCAGCATTTGTAACAAAAGTATAAATAAAGTGATGGGCAAACATATATATAACAAATTAAAAAAAAAAAAAAAACTTGCATCTCAGGATTTAAGAATAAATGTGATACACTAAATAGCAGTTTTTCCCCATTGAATCTCTTTGTGCTGCTTTACTTAGTGGCGCAGATAGGAGACCTTATCTTTTCCAGGGACACTTTAGGAAAAACTCAATAGCCTAACTTGAGCTACACAGATCTGTCTTCCTTGACATGAGAAAGAAAAGATCTTACAAGCATCTGAATAAATTCATGCTGATGCATTCGGAGACAGCCACTACCTGAAGCTGTTGTATATGAGATTTCATCCATGTAGCTCAGAGAGGTCTATTCACCTGTCTCCCTTGGTACCTTATTCATTCTAAGAACTTCAGTTATAATCTTTGTGCTGATGGTTTCCAGAATTGTAGTTCGAGACCTGGCCATATTATTGATTTAATATTTTATCTAAATCTATCTCATATCACTGTTTATATTATATTAGATATAATATGTACAAAATCAAAGATTTATTAAATTCCTTCATTTACTTCTACATTATTCATTGTAATATTATCTTATGTCCTTTGAGGCCTTAAACTCACAGTTGTCATTAATTACTTCTCGTTCTTATATCATCCTGAAAACTTGATTATTCTGGGGAAGAGGGGATATCCGCTCCAACCTACACTTATATTTCATTTCCATCACTGCCATCCTCATCCACTTCATTCTGCATGTATTTCTGATATAATGCAGTGATGTCAGTAATAGTTTTCTTGTATCAACTATTTCTCCAACTTCTGTATAATGTCACAAGTAAGCTTTAAAAGCCATCATTTCCTTCATCTGACAAGAAACTGGCAGTGACTTTCAACTGCTCGAAGAATTAAGCACAGATTTCTCACCTCTTTGTTCTGGTATCGGCCTTTCTTTAGTCTGTTGTTTCCTTTTACTCATCAAATCTGTGTTTCACAAAGTCTCATACCCTGAACACCAAGCTCATTTCCTGCTCCATATCTTGTTTCTGTTCTGGCCCTGGTACTTTCTTTTCTTCCTTTCCGAAGTCCAATACACTCTCAGAGTTCAGATAAAGGTCTTCCTCCTAGAGTTGTCTTGTCCAAATACCACAACCACCTTTGCTTCTTGAATACCCATAGCTATTACTGCTTTTATTTTGTTCTCGCATGGATTTATAGGAGTTTGTAAATGTGGCATGTGAAACTGAACTATGAGACTATTTCAGGTAGGTTTATATCCTCCATAATATCCAGCTAATAACACTTAAAATTAATTGAGCTGTTACTATACTTTCATCCCTTTAAATACATTATCACACATTTAATCATCACAAAAGTCATCTATGAAGTTTATAGTAGTACTAACCTATTTTACAGATGAAGCAGAGTTAAGGGCTAAACAATATACTACACTGATCAACAAATGCTTGTTAAATAAAATAACATATTTATCTGTATATATTGCATATCATTTGCATATTTTACTCTTGTTTTCATCATTACTTATTCACTATACTATACACTGTTTGAGGTTAAGAAGACACAAAAAGAGCAAAAAAGAGCCTGGGCCTTTGAGGAAGACAGATATCAACCTGAAATGGGGTCTGCCACAAATTAGCTTTTAAAGGTTGGGTATTGCATGTCTCTGAACCTCCGTTTGCTTATATATAAAATGTAAAAACTTAAAGAGGATAGAATTAAATACTGAATGCTTACATAGTGCTAAGCACCATGTCTGGTGTCTAAGAAATTGACATTAAAGGGCAGATTTGTTATCATTAAGCTTCATGTCTGAGTATTCTTCTCCTTGTCTTTGTGTTTTTCAGTGTTTTTTTACCACTAGCTACAATAAGAAAGGTATTTTATATTCCAGGCCAGTATACACACAACTGTTTGTGTAATACGTATAGTTTTAAAGTAGATAACTATATAACTTTAAATGTAGTTTTGTAGTCATATATAACTATGAAAGCAAAACAAAGTATTATTTTAAAATGTTTTCTCATTGTAGTGCTGCTCGATCTTTTTTTATTATTGCCCCTACTAAGAATCCTTACATACACGTTTTTTCTTATCACCACCCCGACAACATTTTAATACCATAGACATATTTATATCCCATTATGTGCCTTATGTATTTCTGGACTTTATATACAAAAAAGGAAGTAGAAAGCTTATCTTTTCATTCAATGTTGGATTTAAAATGACAAAGTAAAATTTATATAGTTAAAAATTAAATAAAAATAGAAAAGATATTAACATAGAACATAATTTTATGACTATTTGCTGAGAAGCATTTAAAGTAATTTACTTATATAATTGGTACTATATCAAAGTATGTATGTAAAGTAGCAATTTATATAAGTATATAAATATATTTGTATTTAATATAATTTTCTATTTACATATAAATATATTTTAAATATCATTTGAATATAATATATTATTTAAAAACATACAAAATGATAATTTTTTCAGCAAAAGTAAAATAATTTTAAAATAATAATTTTTTTAAACTTTTGCTTTAAATGAGAATACAATGTTTAACCTGTATAAATACTAGATAATCTTTAATGTCAACATTTTTTCTTCTCAGTGTATGACATACTTGTGATGTGAATAAATTTGTAGAATTAAAGAATAGAATAAATATAATCTATTTCTACTTAATTCTCAAAGCTCACATCAGATGCAAAAGCACCAGGGACCAAGCAAAAGTCACAGCCACAGGCACCCCACAGGCACACACAGGACCCTCTCAGTGTATGACTTTGAGAAAGTCCTCCAGTCACAGCTGTTCATTCACCATAATTTTATAGCCTTTATCTTGTACACACTTTGGATACCTTTCAGTGCCAATGCTGCTCGTGTGATAGACAGTAAAGCCCAATACAAATTAAACACTGTAGAGTAAGATTTTGATGCATTTTGGAGGACCAAAAACCATTGAAAGAGCTAAGATTTCTCCTCCCCAGTACCCAGTTTTTACCCACTTACAGATAATATTGTTTCCAGTATGAATGCATGCCTTATTACATTTGAGGCACTCTAATACTTTTTTCTATTCTGTGTCTCTTTTTTAAATGTTGACCTCAACCTATTGCTAATTGTGACCCATAATTTAATAAAAATCTCCTATAATGATAATGCATATATGATGAATACATAGCTGTGTTATCAAATCATTACTTTTGTTAAGAGTTAAGAGGAATAGCCATCTCAAGGGCTAAAATTAAAAAGACTGAAAAATCCAAATGTTGGAGAAGTTGTAGTGCAACTGGAATTCTCAGATATCACTTGTGGAAATGTTTGGTACAACTACTTTGCAAAACACTTTGGCTGGGGCTTATGAACTTAAATACACACTTACAATGTGCTCCATAACTTTTCCTCCTAAGTGTTTACTCAAGAGAAATAATTCCACATAATTACTTGTACACAAATGTTTATGTAACCTCTATTAGCCAATAACTGGAAACAACTCAAATGTCCATCAACGGTGAATGGATAAACAAATGTAGTATATTCTATCCATACAGTGGAGCATTACTGAGCAATATGAAAAAAATCAACTATTGATACACACAATAGGAAGGGATTTCAAAAACATTAAACTGAATGAAGAAGCTAGGCTAAAAAGAACACATACTGAATGATTCAATTTACATGAAACCCTAGAAAAGACAAATATAATTTAGATTGAGAAAAAGCAATTCAGTCATTGCCTGAAAATATAAGTGGAAGGAATTTATTGGAAAGGAGCAAAGAAAACTTTTTGAGCTGATGGAAATCATTTTATGATAATAGTTGCATAAGTACATAAATTTGTCAAAAGACAATGAATTTAAAATAGAATTTTACTGTAAATAAGTTATTCCCCAATAAAATTGATTTTTGAAAAGCCAAGGGAAGAAAAACCCTTTAATTTACTATAGTAAAGTAGTTTGGGTTTAAAAAGGTAGATTACTTGAACTCTTTAGGGTGACACTTTAAGTCAAATCTTTAAGATTCTTATGATTCCTTACTGCGGAGGGCTTCCCAGCACTCCTTTATATAGAGTTTGAAATTTTATTCAGATTATAGAGAAAGACAAAGCCCGCCTTTTTCAAATGCATGGTATTATGTTTACATTGTTATGAAGTTCAATAAGTAGCAGACCATTTGTTTTACATTATTTATGAAGAAGTATAAGTCACTAATTAAAGAAATCATTCATAAAATAATTGTTGAGTCTCTAAAATGGACAAAGAGTGTTTCTAGATATTATGAGAGAAGACAAAGGTGAGTTTGGCTGCCCTTGATCTCACAGCACTCAGATCATTTAAGGTCAAAGAGGATGTCAACACGTTGTATTTAGATTATTACTATTTCATTTTACTAAATATTACTGTGCACCAAGCATCTCCCACACATTGTCTCATGCTCATACTGGTTCTGCCAGGTGGCTGCACTGATGATAGAGATTACGGGCACTAGTTAAGAAGTGTGCACACTGCAGGCAGGTTCCTGGTTTGAAAATTCATTCTCGCTTATTAGCTCTTTGAATTTTGCTAAGTTCTTTAAACTTTGTGACTCATTTTCCTCATTTCATCTATAACTATATATATATAAATTAAAATATTATAGATAACATGATACAGTATAACATCTGGACCATAATTTTCACAATCTAATACTATATTATATGTTAATCTACTATTGTTTAATAGGATAATAGAATAATAATAATGATAATAATAGTACCAAACTCATAGGGATGCAGTGATGATTATTATCAGTAATTCACATTAAATATTAGCATACTGCCTGACACAAAGTAAACATCCAGTCTTGGCTGCAATTTTTTTCTTAACATTTTACTAATGAAATAATTGAGTCTAATTAGCATGCACAAAACTAAACTGCTAAAAATATAAGTGCCAGAAAAAGATAAAAATTCAAATCTTTCTCTTCATCGCATGCTTTTCCCAAATATCATATAGCATTTCTAGTATTTACAAAAATACTTCAAAATTTCAATATCCGTAGCAACAAAATATGTCATAAATTCCAGATGTTGGAGAGAGTACCTCTAGCAGAAGTGGTTAGCTATCACTATTGATATGGATGTGCTTACAGATTATTTTCTTTCCAATTATTTCCTCTTATATTTTCCTTCTGCTTGAACTCCATGAATTTCTGTGGCCTCTAAAGTAGAGGCTCTCCTCTTTTGAAGAGCCATGTGTGATTAAGAAGTGATGCCCTAGAATTTTTTTACTTAGTCAAAGTAGGCTTTATTCATTTATGAGATATTTATATTGTTTTTGATGTGTGTAGTATTAGGAAATGTGGGATATTTTTGAAATGGATAATATAATTTCTTAACTAAAGCAACTCATGTGCAGCGTATAAACAAACAAATATTTGTAATAGAATACATGCATAAAACACTGTGCTCTGCTTCATTAAGTCATTCAACAAAGAGTGATTATGTGCTTACTAAGTACTACTATTATGAAATAGAAAGATAGATAAAATCACTACTCTAGAAGAATCACATGAGCAAGTCGAACCTGTAACACAGGACTGGAGTGGGTGTGGTAGAGGAGAATGCTGGATGCGTGACTGGAGCAGTGCGAGGTGGAGAGAATCCACATGAGGCCACGTGGGGTGCGCAGAATTGCATATATCATGCCAAGGATTGACTTTTTCTTCATCTCCCAGGAACCACTAAAAGATTCATTTAGGGGTGTGATATTTACCTTTTATATTATAGAAAGAACAGCCTCGTAGTAATGTAGTAGTGGCTTAAAGGAGCAAACAGGAGGTGAGAAATTGGAGAGGAAGCTTCTGAAACAATCCAATGGAGAAATAATAAGGGCGGGAACTGAGGCAGTGGAAATGGAGAAGGAAAGAGAAATGGAGATGGAAAGACATTTGAAAGAGAAAAAGTATATGACTTAGGAACTACATGTGTGGGTTAACAAAGAGGGAGAAGGTGAGGGTGAAACTGCATGGATAATACTCAAGAAAACAGGAATGTGAATTTTAAGAGGAAAATTTAGTTTTTACACAGGTAGTTTTACACAGATATTTGTGATATCTGTAAGAAGTCAAAATGAACACTTAGTAGGTATTCGAATATGGAGCTAAGACGACATTAGCAGGGCAAAGGGCATGCTCATTTGGTAGCTACCAGCATATAATTGGAAGTTGCAGCAATTGGAAGATACAGGAAAATATAAGACTTAATCAGAGAAGAGGAGCAGCAGATGACACTATGTGAAATATCAATATTTAGTAAACGTAGAGAAACAATTCTTTGTGCAAGAGACTGAGAAAGAACACTCAGAAAGAAAAGAGATAAAACTGGGAGAGAATGATATTACAAAATTCAGATGATATTACAAAAGCCAATGAGAGTTCAAGGGAAGATGAAGTGGTTTGATGATCAAATATTAGAAAAAGCTCAAGAATGACAAGGACTGACTCCCTTAGCTGAAGGACATGAAATGAAAGTAACATCTTATTTATTAGTAATCTGCCATGCACTTGACAGAAAGAGAGAGAGTGTGTTTGAGAAAGAAGGAAACAGAATGAGAGAAAGAAATTCCCAATTATGCGCAAGAAACTGAATCAGAGGGATTTAGTAACATTCTCCAGCATCACACAACTAAAAATGTAGCACATCAGAGATTCAAACTAAATTTGGAGGCAGTTCATTCCTTTGGAGGTACAGTCATTACTGCAGTTTTAACTCATTTAAGTAAAAACAAACTCTCAAATATATACTAAAGGACAATAAAAACAAACTCACATATTGCAAAATTTAACAAATATATTTTTTCAAATTTAAGATACAACCCAAAGTCCCAGTCACTGTTCTTCATCCCCCATCCCCAGAGGTAATTGCTACTATGAAATCGTATTATTTTTACTCATGTTTTCTATTTTTATGGCATATGGCTATATTAACATACCACAAGAAATTATATAGGACACCTTTGAGTGTTTAGAAGTTTTATGTTTAAGTGGTGACAGTTTTTTTCTCTCAGCAGCTTGTTTTAGAGATTTAATCACATTGATGTCTGTAGTCCTACTTCATTCATAAAGTAGCTGTGTATTACTAATAAATAAGATGTTACTGTCATTTCATGTCCACTTAAAAATAGCTATGTATTTAGTATTTCATTTTATATATATATATATATATATATATATATATAAATACATAACTAAATAGAATGTTCGTGCTTATTCTGTGATAATATAGTATAGGGGAGGCAATATACTGTATATTAGGAAGAGAGAAAAATCAAAGGAGAGAGATGTCACATGTGAGAGACAAGCGCCCTGAAGATGCAGTGCTTAAGGCAGTGCTTTGGATGCTTTGAGCACCAGCCTGGGAGTTTCATCTTTTCTGTAGAGCTAGTGAGGTAGTGTAGAGAGTTTGGAGGTGGAGGAGTGACATTACAATGTTCAGCATAACCAACATAGTTTGAATTTTTAAATGGATAATAAAAATAGAGGCTATATTATTTAAGCCTGATAAAGAGGCTGTATCACAGTCTTTTGGGGGAGAGTCACATCATGAGAAAGACTGGAAAAGAAGAGATTAAAAAAATGGATAAATCTAGCCTCCAGGCTGATATGTGTTTTCGTTTGTTTATTGTTTTCTATTTCTTTTATGAAAAGTTTAACATTGTTCACTAAGAAACTAAATAAAAATTTTTGCTTCTAAGAAGTTATATTTATTCAGGTTTATTAAGGAATATTTCATTCTTGTGAGAACTCATCTCTTCTCCAAGAAACCAAATGGATTTATAGTCCTGGCAACTTTTGATTTAGAACTTCAATGCTCAGTGTCTTTAAACTTTAATACGTAACAGATCCTCAGTCTGAATGCTTAGAAGCTTGACTATCCATGAAGATTTTTCTTCCATTTTTTCATTATTTCCCTTCAATTTTAAAATAATACAAATATATACTTTACCAGAAATAAAGATAAACAATAACATGATTAATAAACTATATCAGAACAGAAATATCAAGATGATATATCTTCCAATTAAATTGGGATGGGCTTGCACCAGTTAATCAGAAACTACTTTTTTTCCCCAGTATTTTAAAACAGGCATCTGTATTCTGCCCTGAAAAATCCTCTTTGCAAGTTTAAAACCATTATGTTCATATACATTTATTGTTGAAATCTTAATTCATATGTCTGTTCATTCTCTTTTTTATAAAGTTCTTTATCTAAATATTGTTTAACACCTTCATATGAGCACCTAGTGATAAGAATTGGTTTACCATCAAACTCGGTTAAGAGACCCTGAAGTATGTTTTTATCAAAAAGGAAGGTAACTGCTCTACAGTGCACCTACCTTTGGACTGTCTGATTTGTGCCTTCTAAAAGACAGTAACTGAAAGCACAGCATTCTAATGGCTCGTTGATTGACTGGTAGAAATTATAGCAAAACATGTATGGCTGAGAAGATTTATTAGTACATTTTCTGTGCTGGGGTTATGTCAGTACTGTTACCCAGAGGTGGAAACTGTTAGGTCAAAGATTTTGTGAGGCTTAATATCAAGTTCAACCAAAACACATTGGTGAGTGTTATCAATAAATTCCCATATTATTAGACCAAATCCACTCCCCCCTTTTCTAAAAATTTTTAATAGACTTTTTAGCAGTTTTACTTCTACAAAAAAAACTGAGCAGAAGGTACAGAGTTCTCATATATCTCTTCGCCATCCTCACCTAGTTTCCTTTATTATTAATATTTTGAATTACATTTTTAACAATTGATGAGTCAATATTGATATGTTATTAACTAAAATCCATGGTTTACATTAGGATCATGTTGTAAATTACATGGATTTTGACAAATGTGTAAAGAAATGTATAATTACAGTACCATACAGAATGTTTCACTGTGCTCAAATCCTGCATACTCTACCTGTTCAGCCCTTCTCACTCCCCCCAATCCCTGACATCAGCCAGTCATTTTGATGTCAACTCTCTAATACCGTCAACACACGTTCTTTTTGTTCTTTTTGTGTTGTTTTGTTTTGTTTTTCTGTTAATGTATTGTGGCTGTTAAGAGATAATGAGACCAGTGGCTATGATTAAAGGACATTTTTACTGAGTTCCTGATTACTTACCCTTATCTATTCTCTGTTCTAATTCTGTTAATTCAAATTAAATATAGAAATAGAAACTGACAAGCTGTAAATATGGTAACTACTAGATTTCCATTCTTTTAATCTACCATACTTCTCTCAACTTTGTCTCTCAACCTATCCAAGCAGGCAAATTCAAAAATTAAAAACAGGAAAACATAGGCTTCTAGACTTATCTGTTCTCCAGTGCTTCTATGCCCCTGTTCTGGTGACATCTCACTCAAAAACAAGCAGTTCTGTACTTGGTTACCCAACTGGTGAACAAACAGTGTGATTCTTATTTTATATCCAAGTTTCAGAAGGTGGCTGAGCTTTCATAAATGACAGGTTTATATTTGCACAAGAAGTGAAAATTAGATTTATAAGCTCATTTTTTATATTAATGCAACTATTTAATTAGCCTATTAATTATTAAGTCTGAAATAATGGTGAAACCATGGAATTTTCATTAATCAGTCCTAATTTCCATCTATTCCTTTTATACCCTAACAAACCCCAACCCCTATCCACTGTTCTGCCAGTCAATAGACTAAGGGAACATAAGCAAACAATAACATGCACAGATAGGAACACAAATTAGTGTGAAGTCAATAAAAATCAATATAAGGGAAGATGAGTATATGCCATTTTATTCAGGTATATCTCTGCTAAATGTGTTCCTTTTTATTTTAGATAATTTATATAAAGCCTTAAAAATGAATGCAGTTCTGATTTCTACGCATAGTATTAAATAAGTTAATGACATTGAATATCAAGGACATTTTTACTTAACCACTCTTGCAAAACTGTAAGCATATCAACATCTGTCTAAATAGTCAAGTATATTCAAGGGCCATACATGATAAACTCAATGCGAACAAAACAATTCAAAGACTTTTAGAATAAAACTTTTGAAACATTTTTTCTCAGGGCTCTGTGGCTCTGATAATGAAAGAATACAGTTACCCTTCCAGCTATTATTCTGACAACAATCTTAAGCAAAAAGGGTCTGGACTGATATTCTTCCATCATATAGGTTTGAGTAATGTTATCATAGTGGGTGAAGTTCAGATGACATCAACCATTGGCATTTAGGAAATCAAAATTCTATTTTGATATTTATCAAAAAAATGTAATGTGGTTAGATTTAATCATTTGTTATCTTAATGGAATACAGAGCATCTTCTAAAGTCATATTTTTCTATAAATTTAAGTTTTAAGAATATTAGAAATTAAAATACTTGAGCAAACCATAATTAGTCAGTCAATATAAAGTTTATGTGGGTACAACATTTGAGGTATAACATAACTGAGAGTGTTATTCTGAAGATTATATTTTTACTCAACATGAATATGAAAAAACTAAAGAGTTAGTTTAGCCAAATTATATGAAATCATTATTTAATTCTATAAAGCTGGAAAACTTGCTTTGTATAACATTTCCAGAAATATATTTCTACATTTATTTCTACATTTGTTTTTCTACACACAGTACATGCTTCTAAACTTATATTTTTGAAGATGTGAAATATTAGAGAGAAAAATCTATTTTTTCCTCACTAGATGATAGGAAATTGTTTTTGTTTTCATATCTATTTAGGATGAACAACTTTGCATACATTTTTAAACTTAAGCACAGACACATTATACATATTCCTGCAGTTGGAAATGTCATCATTCACCATCTCAGTTAGGCCAGAGACGGATATTATTTGTGACACTTTTTTTTTTTGCCATTTGAATAGCTTAGAGATGTGTTTTGTCAACTTTTCTGGATGCAACTAAAGACAAATACATGTGACATTGCAACCATAGACACACATACATACACACACACCACACATGGAAGAAGGAGGGGTTTTGTGTCTTAGGGGTTGTATATTCATACTTGCATGTACATGTTTGTGTATGTATACTACTTATTTTTAAATATTTACATGCATATATATAATTGAAATAAAATTTCAGAAAATAGTCTTTATCACATGCACTCTAATAGTTTGTATTTTATTACATCCCAATTTTTACATTAAAAATGCATTTCCCAACTCATGTAGTTGATTTTCTGATCCACTAATGTGTTACAACTAACAATTGGAAAAAACAGTGGCTTAAGTCATGGCACTATAAATCACATATCAGCTAAATGAACGATGCTTTTCTAATAGGACTGCCACAGCACTGTGTCCACTTTTATCAACCTGGGAATATGTTACTTAACCCACATCAATATTGCGGCAACATAGACACAATGGATTTACTTTCATTTACAGAAGAGTAATATGAGTTTCATTCAACCAAGATTAATTACATTGCTATTATATAACTAAACAATTTCATATTGTTGGATAGAATACTGACATTTTGGATAGGAAGTAAATTTAAAGAAACAGTGATATTATTTTAGAAAATGTATACACTGTCTAAATTTTATGTGAATTGGTGTCAGTTTATCATTAGCCAAGAAAATAATAACAAAAATACTTAACGTGTAGAGACTTGCTCTTGAGAATACCTAAAATTATTAGGAAAGTATAATGTTCTCCAGGAAATATTGTTAAATAAAAAGCAAGGTTTAGAACCACATCTAAAGGATGCTATCTTCTGTGTAACAGAATGAACTAAAATGTATACATATTTTTTTATTTGCAAAAAGAAACACTAAAGCCATGTACCAAAAGCTAAGAAAAGGAAGAGCATGCTGTTTAATTTTTACTAAAATGAAGAAAGGAAGGAAGGAAGGAAGGAAGGAGGAAGGAAGGAAGGAAGGAAGAAGAAGGAAGGAAGGAGGAGGAGGGAGGGAGGAGGTAAGGAGGGAGGAGGATGAAGGAAGGAAGTCAAGCATTGTCAGGAATGACGGAATCGGAAAGGGAAGCCTGTATGTTCCCCTATCCGCTGTCTCGGAGAGAAAGTTGCCCCCGGGAGGGAAAACTAGAACAACAGCAAAAACATAACTCTTTAATACCTTTCTGGTAGAGTGTAGAGTGGGAATTTTATATTAATGGACCCTTGACAGTTACAGACATCCGTGCCTCAGAAATAAGTCAGTGCAGTTACATGTATAAGGGTGGTTTCTGTAGAACTGTTTGAAAAAGCCAATTGGAAGCAACTTTAATAGCTACCAGTAGGAGATTAATAAAATAAATAGTAATACATACATCCACTTAATGGACTACTATGCAACCATGAAAAGTAACGGAGTGGAACTTTATGAAATGACATACAAAGATGTCCATAGTGTATTGTTTAATGGAAAAATAATTTCAGAGTAATATAAAAGGTTTTATCCCATGTTCACACAAACTAGATCACTATGGGATTATACAAATAAATGCCTCTAAAAGGTAGAGATCTGGAGTGAAATAAGACTATACCACTAACAGTGGTCACCTCTGGGATTAGAATTTGACAGCACAAGTAGGTAGAAGTAGTTTGAGAAGAAACTCTCATATTTCATTTCATATATACTTACATTATTTTAGAGCATTTTTTACAAGCATGTACTGATTGTGTAATACATAGGTAAGAAAAGGGATGATCCCTTCTATGTTCCAATTATACTAATGCCTAACTTATCGGTGTCTCCTCAAGGTGCCAGGCTGCCAACAAGACTTGCCCTACAAATTACACATGGAATAGCCAAGTCTGCAGATGCCTCACTCAGCAGGATTTTATTTTTACCTCTAGCGCTGAAGACGGTAAGCAGAATGATGTTTTTAAGACTAAATACCAAGGGTCTCTAATTTGATTAACAAATATTTTAATATTAAAATCATATGTCCAATATTCAGATTATCATAATTTTAAATGGGTCACTACATAATAGGATGCTTTTTGCTTCGTATCGGTATTATTTTGAACTTCTTTATAAAGGAACATGCCCGTGTTTATGCGCAGCCCTGTAATGAAAAACATAGAAAGGAAGATGCTTTTCAGTGCTTTTGTTTCACACCATACCTGGGACCAAGTAAGGTGTAGTAAGTTTGTCCTGCCTGTGTGTATCTAGAGTCGGCAGATGGATTCCATGATATCTGTGGACCCAACAAGGAACTGGACGAAGAGACCTGTCAATGTGTCTGCAAAGCGGGGCTTCAGCCTTCCAGCTGCGGGCCTCACCAAGAACTAGACAGAGACTCATGCCAGTGCGTCTGTAAAAACAAACTTTTCCCCAACTCATGTGGGACCAACAGAGAATTTGATGAAAACACATGCCAATGTGTATGTAAAAGGACCTGCCCAAGAAATCAGCCCCTCAACCCTGGGAAGTGTGCCTGTGAATGTACAGAAAATCCACAGAAATGCTTCTTAAAAGGAAAGAAATTTCAACATCAAACATGCAGGTAGGAAATCTTCATAAATTGTATTTATTTCTCTTACTGGAAATAGTTTTCTAAGCTAAAAGCAGTTTTCTTAATCAAAATAACAGTCGTTTATTAGCATGAAACCAGTAAGATCTGGAAGGCAAATTCTGATATTTTTTAACTAATACCAAACTTGTGTGAGACTGTTTCCTCACCAAAGGGCAAGAAAGGAGCCCTAGGCCCAAACCAGATCCGAATTCAGGTTACACTCTGAGTCCTTTACCCAAGGGCCAAGGTCGTGGCTGTCGACACAGGTTGGGGGACAGGTGCATCGGACAATCATCTGTGGAGCATTTTCAAAGTACACCAGGCAGTGCACACCTGCCCCCACCAAAAACACGATGCCATCAGATGTAATCTAGGACAACTGTTCTAAGTGCAGAAAATGTGCAAAATCTTAAAAGGATAGGATAGTACCATTTACCGTAGAATTATATCTAGAAATAAAAATATTTATGCTAACTATTTAACAGAATTAGAGACATAATATATTGTCAAAGTTTACTCAAGACTCATTCTTCAAACCTTTTTCACCAAGAAAAAAAGGAGTCTGTTGGACTCAAACCCTTTAAGTGTGAGTCCCTGACTTTTTCCTCTACAGTCCGAGAATAAGGTGGTCTACTATTTAAGCCAGATCTGACTTTTGACATTTCCCCCCACATTCCTTCAACATCGCTCCACCAGTCATGTCTTCTCTCTTCCATACCTTTAACATCTTAACTCTGCTGTTCTTTCCTCTAAATTTATAAAAGTTCCTAAATTTCTTTTATTTTGGTAGCATCTCTCTGTGATGTTGAGCATACCTTAGCAACCAAGTTCTGTCCTTCTCTTCAAATTTGCTCCAAGTTTAGGCCTTTGACGTTTTCATTCACTTCTTTCATCTCTCATGTATTCAACCAACTGTAATGGGATTTATGCCCTAAATTCCCTGATAGGCTTCAGACTCTTAATTGCTAAATCCAATGGTCAGTTGGGTCTTTATGTAAGACCAAAGCTGTCCTTTCTGTAGCTTTTCTTTAAGCTCTCCTCTTTTTTTGGCTGACATAAATTGTGCTCTCCTAGTGTCCTTTCAGTTTTCATACATTTTTTCTTTATCACCTTCATTGGGCTTTCTTCTCTTTCATCAGATGACTATTTACATGACTCAAACCTTACACTTCATTTATTTACAATTTTATATCTGCATTAATGTTTGTCATTCTTTTTTTCCTCAGTATATAAGGTATCCATCTTTTTGATTCTGAAGAGTTTTGTAGTCTAATTTTAATTTATATTTCTGATGATCTGTCCCTACTAGCTACTGCCTAAGGAGATTTCATTGAATCTATGTATACCATTGATGACTTTTTCCATTAGTATTTCAGAATACTCTATAATACTCCTCTTTAGAATATTTTGAGCAATAACTATGTTGCCATTTTACTTGCATATCTCTACTAGGATATTTCAAAAATCCACAATATAAACATTAAATCTTATTAAAGATTACTAAACCATTTTGTATATTAAATCCTTCTGAGTGGACTTCATATATATTGAGAAACTTACAATTATTATGCTTCCATAGCTAAATCAACCACCATATTTTTCTCCAGAATTCTTACATTAACTTAGTAGAAAAGATTTCTACCATTGTGTTTCTCCTAATACTATTGTTTTATAAAGACTTTCTATTTACTGAAACTCTCCCATGTTCATTTTTCTAAGTGTGTAATTCCAATTTTCATGCATATATTAAAGCAAAAAAGAAAAAAATAATAATTTACATTTTGAAAATATTTATACTCCTCATTTTCTCTTAATATTTATTCCAAAAGTGTGGTGGGCAGACTTTAGTCCACTGCCTTAATCAGCAAGTTTCATTGATCATTGAGAATTGTACCTTTTTAGTAAAGGAATACCAGGGGTCTTATAGTAATGCATTTGTATTTATAAGTAAAATTAACAATAATAACATTTTAACTAGATGAACTTTCTTTTCTAGAGAACAAAAATGAAATTTTGAAATCACATCTGTAGTTTTTCTTTGGTGCACTTTTGATATCCATGTCAGGTTATCTTGTATTTTTTTCCTTGGACACCCATTTCCATTCCCATATATTAAGCATACTCGCACTTCAGAAACTTTTTCAAAGATAGCTCCCATTCATCAGGGCAACAGTGCTTCGGATGTTATTGACTACTTGATCATTTGTCCTTTTACCATTACTAGAAACTAGATGTCTAGGGGAGGAGGAGAGGGACTTCCACGATGATATTACTCCTCTCCTTCCCTTCCGGCAGACAGCATTGGAGCCCAGATGGAGAAAAGAGAGTGAACCACATCACAGCTAGCTGCTTGCCCAGCGGGGCCACAGGAGTGAGGGTGGGGCTGCTTGCTGAGGACCACGGGCCTGCCAAAATGGCTGAGTTTAATGGCTTCGAGCTCTGAGTTCCCTACAAGTCTCAGACTCTAGTGAGTTCTGCCATGCCTGTGTGACCACACTAAATTATCAGACCAAACAGTTACTTCCAAAATTTCTGTTTTGTGTTACTTTCATCCACGAAGCAGAAAGCACTTCAAACTAATGCTGACATCTCATTCTTCCATTTGTTATTTTAGCAACCAAGACACTTTTCTTTTTCATGTTTTTCCATTCCTTTCAAATTTTATAATTTTAAGCATGAACTTTAACAATTTACAAACCTATAAACCCGAGAACAATTTTATGACAAAATGAGTAACTGTTTTAGTTTAAAATTTAGAAAAACACAAAAGTGTGTCTGTAGCATAAGTTCATCTATGTGATGTTTAACAAAAGTGTGTTTCTCTCTGTATTCCTAGTTGTTACAGACGACCATGTACAAATCGACTGAAGCATTGTGAGCAGGGACTGTCATTTAGTGAAGAAGTATGTCGCTGTGTCCCTTCATATTGGAAAAGACCACATATGAACTGAGAGTGTACTATTTTCCAGTTCATCATTTTTCTGTCATGGAAAACTGTGTTGCCACTTTAGAACTGTCTATGGACAGAGAGACCTTGTGGGACCATGGTAACAAAGACAAAAGTCGGTGTTTTCTGAACTATGTGGATAACTTTACAGAAATAGACTGGAGTTCATCTGCAAAAGACCTCTTGTAAAGACTGGGTTTCTGCCAATGACCAAACAGCCGAGGTTTTTTTGTTGTGATTTAAAAAAAAAAAATAATGACTATATAATTTATTTCCACTAAAAATATTGTTTCTGCATTCATTTTTATAGCAATAACAATTGGTAAAGCTCACTGTGATCAATATTTTTATATCATGCAAAATATGTTTAAAATAAAATGAAAATTGTATTATAACCTGCTAAGTTCAATCCATTACCATCTTACACTGTAAGCAAACTCGATATTATGAAACATTCATCTCCCCCTGCCCTTTTTCTCTAACCGAATGTCAGATTGTGATTGCTATGAAAATATGTGATCCTGTAAAAGTTTCACAAGGATAACAGTTACTACTACATTTCATTTAAATTCATCTCTTAATGTATTTAATGATTATAAACACTTTAGTATATGACACTTTTGAATCTAAAACCAAATGAATCAGTGTAGAATGTACCATCTTATAAGATTGTCTGCCTAGCATGTCCATATGACTGAAAGTTATTCGGTGCACTGGGAGCATTCAGACTTTTAACTGGGTATAACATCCCTCAGTATGTATGAAAATGGCTTTAAAATATTTTAATCAAAAAGAATCTTTTCCAAATATTTAGCTTTTTCTGACAAGCTAAAGTCTTTTTGTGAACACATGTAAAATAAACGAAATAACATTTAAGTGCCCACACATGTTAAAAAAGAAACATTTCAGTCATACAATTGCAGTGCTTGTCTCGTTTTTAAAAAGGCATGCTTTTTTCTGGGAACAAATATTTTGCCTGCATAAATACAACCCAGTAAGTGGTATGCTTGTTGACAAAGAATTGATTGTTTGCCAGTGTGACATAGCTACTAGCGTATATATAAAAATTATTAGTGCTGAAAAGAGAAAACAAAGTTTATAGTTATGTAAAGATAAATCTCTTAACACAGTGGTTCCCAACCTTTTTGGCACCAGGGACCAGTTTCCCAAAAGACAATTTTTCCATGGCCTGGGTGTGGGGGAAGGTTGGAGGTGATTCAAGTGCATTACATTTATTGTGTACTTTATTTCTATTATTATTACATTGTAATATATAATGAAATAATTATACAACTCACTATAATGTAGAATCAGATGCCACTAAATGCAGCTGTACAACTGAAGTACATCAACTCACTTGCCACGATAAAGCCTGCCACCAGATGCAGCTTAATTGTCACCTGCTACTCACTGATAGGGTTTTGATATGAGTCTGCAAGCAGTTGGTTTATTTCGGTCTCTGTTTAGTCAAACCTCTCTGCTAATGTTAATCTGTATTGCAGCCACTCCCCAGCGCTGGCATCACTGCCTCAGCTCCACCTCAGGTCATCAGGCATTAGATTCTTATAGGAGCGCAAACCCTAATGTGAACTGCACATGCGAGAGATCTAGGTTGCATGCTCCTTATGAGAATCTAATGCCTGATGGCCTGAGGTGGAGCTGAGGCGGTGATGCTAGCGCTGGAGAGTAGCTGCAAATACAGATGGAGGTTCGCAAGCTAGCTCACCTGCTATTCACCACCTGCTGTGCAGCCCTGTTCCCAATAGGCCACGGACCAATACTGGGTGTGGGGCCCCCTGTCTTAAAGCTTGCAAATTTAATGTAACAAAAACGTTTTTAAATGGTATAAGTGACTCCTCGGTACACTATAAAATATTAGTATCTATATGTTTTGCTATAAAATAGTTTGTTTTCTTTAAAAATATTTAATTAGAAGGTTGATGCCCAAAAAATATACTAAGTATTTTTAATACTGACTTATAAAATAATGCAATGTTTTCTGAATTCCAGTTATGTGCTCTGCACAACTTTAACATCTAGTCCATAAAGTAAGATTTTTTCCATATATTGGAGAGAAAAGTAATCTTCTGAAATTCTCTCATTATACTTTTATGCACCATCTTCCTATTTTTTAGTAAAGATGACTCTTAAGCCTTTATGCAGAAAACATGCATTGTTCATTCTATGTGCCAGCTAAGGTCTAGGTAATTTTCAAACAGTGATGATGATGATAATCATTATCATCATCATCATCATCATCATCGATAATAAACAGCAAAAAGAAAAGATTAATAAAAATGAAAACAGCTATAGTTTTATCAAAATTTCTCCAGTAGAACAAATTCAGGGATGGTTTACAAAAGGAAAAATGGAGTCAAAATAAATAACATCTTTCCACCTCATGGGGAGGCAAAATCCTGTTGCATAATGGTTGCCATCCATGAAATTGAGCTAAATTCAACTCAATCATTTTTCATCATATTTGAACCAATACATTGTGTAATCTATTTTCTGGTCAATCATTTTTAGTTTTGATACATTTAAATATATTAAATTTTTAGCTAATTAAAAATACATATGTCTTGTTTTGAATGAGCCCCATGAGGTCATGTAAGGAATATTAGAACCTGATGCAACAACTGTTATGTTATCAGCTTAAAAATAATCTAAACTATGTGTTGACAATTAGTTGCTCAGAATATACGGGTAAGCCAAAAACATCACTACACCAAAAATTAAAGCATGAAGCCTGCCAGAAAAATAACATTTAATTTATCCCTGGAGATGTAATAATTTTGATCAAAAGTAAAAGTAACATGAACAAAGACAATACATTGCCAGAGATACTTGCAGACAATTTTATGTGGACCATAAAAATCTTACTTCACTCCATTATAATATTTGAGATTTTTGTGGTGCCAGTTAAGAATGGGCTAGAGATAAAACTAAACAATTACTTAGAGTATTAGCAAAATCAATTCAGCTAAAAGAAGTACAGTGAAAATGTTCATAAACTCTCCAAGAGTCTCAAGATGCTAATCCAGTCAATCTAAAGGATAAAGATGAGAAAACATTGGAAGTTTGTAGCACAAGTTAATACATTGGAAGCTTGGAAAGTTTGTAAATATAATTTTATGTCTAGAAACCTAGTACTGTATACTCAGTTGAAAAGACTCAAGGAAAAAACATTTTGGTAAGTAAGTAGTTGTATAAGATGTAGCATCCCAGACTTTTTTATTTTTAGAAGAGACTTTTGACATTGACTAACTGATTGAGTGAAACAGATCCCAGTATCAGAATTTGTAAAAATAACTTTCTTTCTCCACATCCATACTAACTCAAAACAGAAGTTCGAGTGATGATTGTATACGGCATTGACTGGCATACCCAGAATGCACTTCTCTGAGGAAAGGAGAAAGGGTCATGCAGTTCTCTGTGCACTCCGGTCTTTCTCAGGGGACATCCTCTTCTGATGGAATTTTACTCAATGGGTGAGAGAAAAAAAGCAGACACAACAGGATAAGAGAGGTCACATGGCCACAATTGTCTTAGCATATTGCCAGAGTTCATGAAACTCCTTACATGGTTAAGGTCCTATGTTTACCTACCTAGGAAGTGCTGGACGAGGTCTCTTGGCCCATACTTTAATGACATTACTTTGCTGTCCCGTTCCCCCCCCACCCCCTCACACCCACCACATACATACATACACACACACACACACCCCGCCCCAAGAACTGAGCTTCCATAAGCAGATTTTTCAAAGGATACTTTTTAGAGACTTTACCTTTTGAATTGAAAATAAGAATGATATAAAAATAATATTTCACTCTGCTACAGAAGTAGAGAGCATTGATGTCTGATTTTTATATACATGAATTCTAGAAAGTTCTGAATACATCCAATTATTGTATTAAAAAAATGCATGTAATACACCCAGAGAACTGTTGAAGGAAGTCAGTGATACATACTTTGTAAAGTAATTACTAGTATATTTGTTCATGTTTGAATTTTTGGTATATTGAGTTTTTTTTTTAAGTGGGAAATAACTCTGTTATCTTGTGTAAGTAGAGTTTGACATTTTGAAAAGAATTTAAACCAAAGTTTCACGTGCTCTTTTCTCTTCATTCCAGAGCTAACAACTCAGAACTTTAAAAAGCATAGTATAACAGAAGGAGCACTATGTTGGAAATTATAAACCAGGCTCTTAATCCTGACTTTTCTGCTGTATCTGAGCAAATTACAGAAACCCTCTGAGGCTCAACTTCTTTATCTGTGAAAGGAGGGAGTTGAATTAAAATTGTTTTGAAGGCTCACATGTGACATTACAAAGTGTGTACTAAATTACATACAAAGGGAAAAGAAAAAAAGGAACATTTTAAAGAACTTCAGAAAAGCCCCATTCTTGAGATTAGTGACCCCCATTAAGAGAAAATAATGATCTTTTAAAAACATTTCATGTAACAAATTACAAGTAAGAAAAAAAAAATCTCTCATACACTGTAATTCTAATTCTACTTCTTAAATTCTAAAAAATTTAGATAGTTCAAAGCATCAAAATCATATTGAAGAGGATTATACAAGCTTTGGAAAATTTCTTTCAACTTTTGGAAAAAGTAAATTTTTTGAAAAAAACAAAACTAAGCAACTTTCACAAAAAAAGCAAAAAATTAAGACTTCCAGGCACTGCTTTCAAACTTCAGTCAGATGCATATATACTGTATTTCATCCAGACAAAGCCATTGAAGCATAAATTGACTTCTAATGCTATTACCATCTGGAGTTCTGATGGTCAGACTTGACTGCGCATCGGGCTTAGTGTCTGCATTATCTGTGAACACAGAGGTCAGAATGCCGGATGTTGCCCATGAACTCACCCAGCAGGGTGGGTGATGTATGACTGTCCACACCGACAGCAATAACTGTTTTGATTTGATAGAAATGATTGTGAGACATCTTTGAAAACTTCTTTTAAATCCACAAAATAATGACTGACTGGATAAGAAAGAATTTGAAATTGTCTTAATCAGAAATATTTCATTTTACAAACCTATAAATAGTTTTAAAAGGAGAAAAATTTATGCATATTTAACACACACTACTTTATATGACTTTGTAACAATATTGGTAGTGTGTTGTTAAAGTCATTCGATTTTTTCATCACTTTAAGTAACTGCATATTTTCTTAATCTTTTTAGAAATTAATTTTCCTCATATTCAAATGTACATATTTATATTAAATAGAAATCCTTCTTTGAGATTATTATCATATCTCCACAATGTAACTGTGTAGCTGACATGGTCATTCAGTTCAAAAAAGAAAAAGAAAAATATTTCCTCAGTATGAACGTCATACATTTAAATACTTGCTGTGGAGATTTAACAGATCCCTTGCTAATGTGTAACAAATGAATCTTCTAGTATGCCCCATTCTTTATACCTCATATCTCCTTTCTCTGACAGTTTTTTTTTTTTTCAGGACACTGCTTTTTTCTCTTTATCTCTTACTCATTTTAACGATCTTTAACCCCTGATTATTTCTTTCCTTATTCACATCCTCTGATGATTCTGCTCCATATTTTTGGCAATCGCTGCTCAATACTATGCTCTCACAGGAAAGAGACGCACACAGGATGCAGATAGGATTGGGAAAGTTAGATCAAACACTCCCAACTTCCTCAGATTCTATCCCAGGCTTTGGACTGATAAACTGATATCCATTTTTAAGAGAGGGTCTCTTAATTTTGATATTTTCGAAGCTCACATTCCTGATAGGGCACATAGTAAATAAAGATCATAGACTAGCATCTGGGATTGCTAATAAGAGAGAAGAAAAAGGAAGGAAGAAAATGAAAAAACAGTTAAGAATAGAAAAAACATGAAAATGACAGAGAAATAAGAGAAAAAGCGGGCATGCTAGAATTTTAAGGAAAAAAATGATGATCTATTGGGACGGGAATAGGTAAGGTGTGGTAAATTCTGGAAATGTACAGGAAAAAAATTCTGTAATTTGTGAACAAAGATGGCAAAGGAAAAAATTATATTATCTGTTGAGCAGCACTTAAATGGGATTACGATATTAACCAAGTAAATGAGATAAATACCGTAACAGTTATTTGAAGTTTTCATGGTGAAAGTCTGGAGTAAGACACTAAAAGGTATTTGACATGAAATGACTTTACCCTACTTGTGCACACTCTGAACGCCACATCATTCACCATTATTCACATAACAGTGAATTGCTTTTGAGAAGGTGCTGGAGAAACAAAGAATTTCCTCATCTGTCGATTTAAAGCAGATGTTTTCACATGGAATTTCAGATCACGCGAGAATTTCATTGATCTTTTTCTAGCAAGTTATATGACTCATTGGGCCTGTGTGTGATGAGATGGCAAGCTCTGTTCTCCCTGTCATATCTGGGGTGCTTCACCCCACAGGACACAAGAGAATGAGAAGTCTCACTTCATCCAAATGGTGTGGATTTGCCCATTCCCACTGCTCTGGGGAAGCTAGAGCTTCAAGCTAGAGGAAGAAATATTGGAGGTTGCAGAATTCTCTTGAAAAATCCAGTCTCTTCTCTGTGTCTAAGATAATTCCATGAATTTCAGTTAGACCTAAAAGAAATCTCTAGCGATTATAGAAGTAGACCTCTCATTTTTACAAATAAAGTGTCTGCAGCCCTGAACTATTAAAGATTTATTCTGAGACAGGAAGTGTAATGGTGTAGTCCGTATAAAAACCCAGGGCAAGTGGTTGTTAGTGGAATAGTCTTTCCACTTCTATAATAACGACCAATGTGAGTCCTAAGATGGGTACTAGACCTTCATGCCTCATTCCACCCTAGTAGCCCTAATTTTATCTGGTTTGTGTCAAGATATTGGGGGCAAATATTTTATTTTTTAAAAAGGTCCTTTGCAAATTCTTTTTTCAAATGCTCTAAAATGTGACATTTACCTTACTGAATTACTTTAACAACCCATTGCTCTCTGCTAAAGCCATCATCTCCCATAGGTGCAACTATGACTGCTGTTGTGCCAAAATCCTATAGCACTGAGCACCTCTTCTTGACCAGGGAACCATCATGTTGCTGACAGCAAGCCAAGGTCACTGTGCTCTCATCAGGAGAGGAAGTGTCCTTGAACTCCATGCCTGGTGCCCAGCCTAAACAATGCTTAATGGAGAATGTATAGGGAAACCCAGGTAGGTTTTAATTCATGTTTTTAAAAAATTACACTTATTTCACAGGCATTGGCATGAACTGGGCTGAAGCATCCACTGGGCTGGATTTATAACCAACCCTTCCCCATAAACCATGGGACATTATTCTTTGACCAAATTCTTATGCCTTAATTTTCTCTTCTCCTATGACAAGTCGGTTTTACCAAGGACTTAGAATCTGCAAACAAACAGAAACTGTCCTCATCTATACACACCTGATATTTGTCAGAAGGCTGGTATGAACTCAGCTTATTTTTAAACACACTTTCACCCTGTCTTCATCTGGTCAGATGCCATAACAGAATACCACAAACTGAAGGACTTAAACTACAGAAGTTTATTTCCTCACAGTTCTGGCGGCTAGAAACCCCCGATCAAGTTGCCATCTGAGTTGGTTTCTGGTGAAACCTCTCTTCCGGGCTTGTAGGTGGCTGCCGTATCTCCTTTCTGAGTCCTTGCGTGGTCTTTCCTCTGGTGTCCCTTCCTCTTCATATAAGAACACCAGCCTATAGGATCAGAGTCCCACACTTATGGCCTCATTTAACTTTAATTATATCCCTAAATCTATCTCTAATTCAGTAAAATTGAGGTTAGAAGTTGCTTCGACATATTGATTGAAGAGGACACAATACAGTGCATAGCAGTTTCCTCTTTTATTTTCAAATATTAATTATCAAGAAAGAATTGAATGTGAATCAAACATTTTGAGGACAAAGAAAGTCTTTATTTCAAGGCAAATAGTGTACCTGAAGAGTGTTGAGTGCTGGATTGAAGAAAAAGTGAGAGAGATCTTCAGAAAGAATAATTGATTCAAGAACATTCAAGTCATACCTGAAACTCCACCTGAGAGAGTTGGTTAAAAAATAGCTTAACTGCACTGTAAGTAAAAATGATGAGATACTACATGTACATGCTGGGTTTTACTCTCAATTGAGTCTTAAATTTATCTGCCTATATAGTAGGTACATCAAGATACTTCATATTGTAATGAGCTTATATTGAACAACTGCCTGATGCTTTCAAACTTCACAAATAGTCATTAAATTGGCAGGAGGAATTCCAGAGATAACCGTAAATCTAGGATTTTCCAAGCAAAAGATGCAAGCTGATGAACCCACTCGGCATTGACATTCTATAGGTGACCAAGAATCAAAGCCACTGTGTTGATTTCAAAGAGAGTCTTTAATTTCTTGGTTGCTAATTTCAAAATTGGCAAACATGTCCATGTTTAGAATAGTGCTTGATCCACAATAAGCCCCCAAGAAGTAATTTCTATAATCTTTGATACTTTCAAATGCCAAATCCTCTTTTTAACCAGAATTAAAGTGTCTAGAAATTCAACCTTATTTACAAATTGCAACAAAGTTCTGAGAGAACACACACTTGAGTAAATGTCAGTTATTCAGCCAAGTATCAAATTTTAGAATCTGAATTTACTGCCACTGTGATTATATAAAACAATGTTGTATACATTTTGGAATTCAATCACACTTTCTGTCAAATTAGGTCATGCAACTTTGTACTTAAAGATATTAATGCCAACTCTTTGTCCTTTAATATGTAAAAAAGAGGCATACAAAGAGGCTAGGTATAAAAGATTAAGGAAGATATTCAGAGAATAAGGGGCAGTTTTAACATAGTATTTTTTTTTGTAAAGAATACAGACAGAAAAAGAAAACCAATGTGAAAAAATTAAAAAGCATTGAATATTAATGACATTAAGTTAGACTTAAATTTTGTATTCAAATTTCTACTCGATTAAGCAATTATATCATTTAGAAAGGATTTCCTTCATTTTTAATAAAAGGCACTTTACTCATAAACAGTAATTCAGTTTAAGTCAGCACTTTTCAAACATTAACTGTGAGAGAATTCTTACTGCATTTTTTAAAGGCAACATGATCTGGAAAATGTCACCACCGATGCTCATTGTTCCTGTGTTTCCAACTGAACACAGGAGGCAACACTATGTCCTTAATATATAACTTGCTTATAAGATCAGATACTACTATTTAAACAGCTGGTAGAGAAAATATACCATAACTAAGAAATAGTTATGTTAGGAATTCTCATCCATTTCTAGCAGATTTAAATTTGATTTTTTTACTCTTTTCTTCCTCAAAAGAAAAAATATTATTTTAGAGATCTCCTGAAATCCAGAGTACATTTTCTAAAAGATGGACAACAGAAGGCTCAGTCAATGTGGTTCAAAGCATAGTTTGTTGGAAAGGGTTAAAGGTTAAAGTTTAGAATTCTGAGAGCTTGAAGGAGGGAAGGTAATAATTTAAAAATAAAGCTATAAAAATTTCCAGGCTAAAGAGTATGTATATATATAATTTTAAAATTCTAATAGGCAAATGAAAAGTAAAACAAAATTTTATTATAATGTTAATAAAAAATATAGACCATCCTCCATATATTGCAAATCCTAAGTAAGCCTAAATGTTATTAATAAATTCAACTTTCAGATAATACTTTTATTTTACCCTAACTATAAAATACTCTTCTATAATGACTCATTCTGCACACATGAGTGAAATAAGTTGGTCTTGAAATAAAATATTCATCCACACAAATTTGATTAGACTATCACAAAAATCTTGCAGACTGTGTTTCAAAGTCTGAAGGTGGCCGTATATTCAAAAGTTCTAAATGATCTTATCATTTGGGAAAATGCCTATGTATAGGGACAGCAGTACAGTATGTTTAAACTAGAGTTTAATAATCCCCCCCCAAACAATTTCACATATCTCATTTTGTCAACATAAAGTGCATAAAGTTCATCTAGTGTAGTAGGAAGAGCACAGTTTGCTTCCTGATTCTCCTCAAGGCTGTAGGATAGGATCACTGGACGTCTCTAAATCTCAGTTCCTTAATCTACATTGATTTTATTGTTGTTCAGATTTAGTGCAACAGTGTACATAAAGGCCACAACAGAAGATTTTGCAGTAAAAAACACTCAGTAAACATTTCTTCAATACCTCATTCACCGTACATGTGTATTTTAGAATTAGGGATATCATAATGTGATAATCTATTTCATTCCCCCCCCATATTTGTTTATTCCTTTGCAGAAAGATTAATTAAATTAGTCGGATTCCACGAGCTATTTCTTTTCAAAATTAGTCTGCACTTGCTTTAGGTAGATATGATTGAAAGAAAAAGTAGCAGGAAGGGAAGAAGAGATGAAATCACAAATTCTAAATTTTAAGGAGCCAATCTTATTTAAAAAAAATGTTTTTAAATATGTTATAACTTATTATTTTTTTTACCTATTGTCTCTTTTTTAAAGTATTATTTCTGGAAAAAAAATACATTTATAGTAGAAATCCAAAAATCTGTATACATAGATGATATATAGATGATAGATAGATGATGATGATGGATAGATAGATAGATAAAAATTAAAGCGTATTTCAAAAAAAATTTCTATTTGTAAGCTCTATGGGTCAAAGTTGTTAATCTTTTAGGGAACTTGATACATAATCCCAATATTACCTTCTGGAAAGATTATGGCCTTTGGTACTCTCACTATCATTTTGAGAGAGCTTCAAGTTTCATTGCAGCTTGACTACTATCTTTAATTTTTTTTCAGCTAATTTATGAGTGAAAAAGAAATCTTAAATTGTTCTCATTTGTAAGTCTTTTGATCCATAGTGAGGGAGAATATGCTTTCAAATATTAACAAACCTTTTCTGTGACAATACTGTTCAGTCTTTGTCAATTTTTATTCAGTTGCTCTACTTATCAATGTTTTTATAAACTCTTAAAACAATAATACTGTTTAAATTTTGATTTTCTACTGTTTGCACAGGTTTTTTTCTTTATTTGCTCTTGACCTGGTAATGTAGTTTATGTTGTCTCTAACTAGGTACAAACACTTTATGAAGTCAAATTGTTTTTTTCTATTTGCTATTTTTCATTCTATTTATGTTTAGTCTCTTTCCCTTTGTAGTAGTCAGAAGATATTTCACAATTATGAAAATGATGAAGAAAATGGTGTCATTAATCACAAAGGAACATCTTCAAGGCACCAGGAGACCGAGGCCAGGATATGAATCAAACCTGTGCTCTCTTCGCAGTGAGTGGAATGCTCCTGGGGCAAGTCTTTCTTGACTCTTTTTCTTCCGTGGTCCTACGAGAATGGCATTTGATGTTCCTGGTGGGTATATTTGAATGCTCCTTTAAATTGTAACACCAATGATAATTTCACTGGACATTCATTGTTTCTAGAATATGAAATTCCTAAAATAGTAGAATATTTAGTATAGACAGTAAAACTATCCAGAGTACACGAACTTAAAAATAAATTTGCCAGAGAATCTGTGACTTAAAATGTCAATTATTTTGTCTCTAAAAAAAAAATCTTTTTATAAAACAATGACATGGTCCTTTAATGGTCACATTTATGAAATTTAACTTTTTAAACCAATAAAAATTTATTTTAGTGTATAGTTTAATTTGACTTTTGCCCAAATTATTTAGTCAATTGCCCTCCAATATTTTTTAAAAAATATTTCTTTCTCTGTGTGTGTGTCTTATTCTATATATCTGTCATTATGTATTATTTCTTATGTATTCTTGGTTGCTTCCAAGACCAACTACTCTTTTTTTATCAATCTGTTTTTGATTCTTCATCACTGCTGTGTATTATGTATTATTTCTTATGTATTCTTGGTTGCTTCCAAGACCAACTACTCTTTTTTTATCAATCTGTTTTTGATTCTTCATCACTGCTGTGATATTTTAGTCTGAATCATTTTTAATTTTTAATTTTCTTAGCTCCCGAAAGTCACAGGGATTCTCTCTTAAGACTTATTGTTAATCACCCCACCAACTGCCTGACAGGCATTTTCTGGAAATTATAATCTTTAAATGATGTAGAAAGATGGAAAAAGGGAAGAGCATCAGCCTAGTCACCTCAAAATTAGCACTGACAGAAGAAGAGTGCTGCCTTGTCCCTTGGTGATCTGTCCAGTCAACTGTCACACTGTGACTTTCAATTTTGTTCAGGTTCACCTGACTATTACTTTATGTCAGAAGGCAGAAGACTGGGTCCAACAACAGCCTTAAAAAAAAAAAAATCTAACCATTTCAACCCTCTGCTTTTGGTAAACTCCTCCTAGACATTACTTATCATGTGTCAGTTTTTGGTAATGTTCATAAGTTGGGAGGAGTGAGTGATGAAATGCCAGCCAGGGAAGCTGGTGTTTTGTCCCCAAGTCCCACTGCCTCTTAAGACAA
Organism: Rousettus aegyptiacus; assembly: GCF_014176215.1. Taxonomy (NCBI): domain Eukaryota; kingdom Metazoa; phylum Chordata; class Mammalia; order Chiroptera; family Pteropodidae; genus Rousettus; species Rousettus aegyptiacus. The sequence goes on from NW_023416286.1 coordinate 33,718,437, forward strand.
TGTTTATAAATGTTTATGAAACATTGTCTTAAGAGGCAGTGGGACTTGGGGACTTGTACAATGTTTATGAAACAAAGATATTGAAAGAAGTCACATCTTATAATTTGTCTTTCAATATGTAGAGGATAAGCATGATTTAACTTGGCAATGGTCTTTACAACTTATACATGGGAGGGATGCTCAAAGATGGTTGAAGAATTGAGACCAGCACTTGTCAGTCATGACTCAGGTAACTTTGAGGAATCCTTATGATTTTTCTACTAAGAAAAATATGAGATTACTTCTTTCTCCTTAATGGAATTTTGGGTTATTGATCTTCAGATAAAAATATAAAATCTCTGTAAAAGTCAAAAATAATTTTAGTGAAAGGAGAGTTAAAAGGAGTAAATGGTACTCTCTGAAAGATGGTGTTAACATAGTCTCAGTTGAGATTCTTTGTCAAATGAAACATGCCCCTTGGCATTAATTTTCATAGGTATAGAATGTATAAGGCACTTGACTTTCATTGTCCAAAATTAAAGATATTAAAATAATGAAGGTCTTTAGAGTCTATTTGTGATGCAATTTGTGTTGAAAGATTAAAATCAATCAGAACAGAAGGGATTTATCACAGATAATCTGAACTCATAGTTGGTGATCGATTAAGAAGTTAAAGTGAGAATCACTAAGCATAATATAATCATGCTTTAAATATAATTTTATTTTTTATGCATGTTTACTGATTCATTAGACTTTTGTTGTAGGTACAAGACCTTTTCTTTGGAGATGAATATTGCTTTTCTTCATATACAATACCTTCAACGTTTTGTCCATTTTGGAGTTTTTATTTTATTAAAAGGGGTTAAGAAATTAAAGCCACTTACAAAACAATATGAAAAAAAATTCTGGGGTAAATTATATTTACCCCAAACATTGATAGTTGGCTGCCCAAGTCTAACAACATTTTTTAAATTAACTCTTTTTTGCTGAGATTTTCCAAAGCATTTAATCAGTTTTCCTGAGGTTCATATTTATTTTTTCCATATGTTATCATTATTTCTAATAGAAGTCATTAAATACATATGCATTTATTCATCTCGCATAGTAACTTACAATGTGAAAATGACCAAGTTTGTGTCATATAATTCCATAAGCTTGAACAAAAAACAATTATTTTTATAACTTAAATAGATGCATGCATTATTAAAAGTTTCAAACTATGGTCTATGATGTTTCAAAAACTTACTCTCACTTTTCAAGATTTTCATTAGATATATAAAAACAAAAACACCAAGTCAAATGTTTGCAAATTTAGAACATGAAACTAATAGTGTAAGTATGAGTAAACATGTAAGTGACCTTTTCTGTATTTTCTCACTTTATATCTTTTCAGTAACTTTCCTGTACATGCTCAAGATTAACAGGCTTAAAAGTTTCTCTGAAACTTTAAATTACCTAGTCTTTTTTTCTACTTCCTGAAACCACACTCTCTTTCCGAAACTTTTAAGTAGCAGCTCTTAGCTTACCCCTAGGAGACTTCAAAATAATGTGACCAATTGGAAGCTGAATGATGTCTGTTAAAAGCTTATGCTACTCAGGATAAAAAATAATAAATAAACAGGAATGTAACCTCTGATCTCTTTGAACCATGAAATTGTTGTTCCAGTTATAAAGCCATTTACATTTTCCAAACACAAGTAGAATAAGTTGTAGGTAACAGTAAACTTAAACATTATACCTGGCAACCTTTCATGTAATTTTTCTCCCAGAATGTTGTTATAAACACAGACCACAGCAGAAATAATCTCCAATTTTATTTCTCTCTCTTGTCCTGTTGTCTTCCTTTTAGTATTTTGATCTTCTGAGAAAACTTTTGAGACATCTAACCTCAGAATATGTCCATTTGCTACGAAGCCATTTTCTTGAAGTAGTTTTAAGCTGTCAAGTTTTTTCAATACAATTTTTAATAAATCTCTAACCATTTTTTTGTGTCTGTCATCCCTAAGAAAAACTAAAATATTCAGTTAGTTTATTTATTCATTGAACAATATTTAATATAGTTCACTAGTTTTTTCTTTATCACCAAAGAAATCTGATTATTTTTCTGCCCATAAGTTTATTGCAAGTGAAATGCAGCGCTTTCAGTACTTGAGACAGCACCTTCTTCGTCTAGTGCCCTATCAAGTACTTCAAGGATATCTCCAGGTTGTCAATCTTCATATTTTCTAACTGTTTTTTGATATGTGCAGCCTGTTGTCATAGTCTGCTTTTCAATAATAAAATATCTTTAAATTCCTCATAGCCTCATGAGCTTCTGTGCCATATAGTTCTATTTATATTAAACCAAACATTTCCATGTAATTTCATAGTGTCTGCAATGTTTTCTCCATAGCTAAGTAAACTCTTCGATATTATATTGAAAAAGAAAATCCCAGCTGCCTCAGACTAAAAAAAAAAAAGTGTTTTGTTTAAATATTTCCTGTTTTCAATATATTGTCTGATAGAACTATGACACAAAGTCTGATTCAATTAGAAATTAAATTATCACAATTGAATTTTGGCTCAGGCCATAGAAAAAAAGTACAAAACAGTTGAACTACTGAAAAAAGAAGTCAAATTGTCACTTTTGCAGACAACATGATTCTTTATATAGGAAATCCTAAAGACTCCACCAAAAAGCTATTGAACAAAAACCTATTGCATTTCTATACATTAACAATGAACTTTCAGAAAAAGAACTTTAAAAAATTCCTTTTGCAATTGAAACAAAAGGAATAGAATTCTTAAGAATAAACTTAACAAAGGATGTGAAGGACCTATACACTGAAAACTACAAGACACTATTAAAAGAAATTGAAGAAGACACACACATAGAAATGGAAAGGTATTCCATGATCGTGAATTGGAAGAATTAACATAGTTAAAATGGCCATAGCACCTAAAGCAACATACAGATTTAATGTAATCCCTATCAAAATGCCAACGGTGTTTATTAAAGAAATAGAACAAAAAGATTATCAGATTTGTATGGAATAACAAAAGACCCGGAATAGCCAAAGAAATTCTGAGAAAAAAGAACAAGGGCAGAGGTATCACTCTGCCTGACTTCGAATTATACTACAAAGCGACAATAATCAAAACAGCATGGTATTGGTAGAAAAACAAACATACAGACCAATGGAACATAATTGAGACCCCATAAATAAACCAACATATATGTGGGCAAATAGTTTACAATGAAGGAGCCAAAAACATACAATGAAGGGAAAAATGCCTCTAATAAATGGTGCTGGGAAAATTGGAAAGCCATAAGCAAAAGAATAAAACTAGTCTGCACCTGACATCATACACCAAAATTAGCTCAAAATTGATCAAAGACCTAAATATAAGACCTGAAACAATAAATTGCATCGAAGAAAACCTAGGTACTCACCTCATGGACCTTGGATTTAGAGAGGATTTTATTAATTTCATCTCAAAAGCAAGGGAAATAAAATCAAAAATAAATGAATGGGACTATATCAAACCAAAAAGCTTTGATAGATGATTGGATAAGAAGAAGTGGTACATACGTACAATGGAATATTACTGAGCCATAAAAAAGGTGAAATGCTGCCATTTGCGACAATGTGGTTGAATCTTAAGATTATCATGCTAAGCAAAATAAGTCAAACAGAAAAAGTTGAAAACCATATGATTTCACTCATAAGTGGGATATAAAACTAAAAGCAACAAATGGACAAGACAAACAAAAACTCATAGACACAAACAGAAGTTTAGTAGTTACCAGAGGGAAAGGAGTGGGGGAGGTAGATAAGGGTAAAGGGAGTTAAATATATGGTAATGAGAAGAAAATTTAAATTTGGGTGGTGAACACACAATGTAATACATATGTAATGTATTATTGAATTATACACTTGAAACCTATATAATTTTATTAACTAATATCACCCCAATAAATTTAATTTTTTAAAAATGAAAGAGAAAAAAACAAATAAAAAGAGGATGGACAGCATTCTTATTTGGGATGTTGGAATGTCTTGCACCGATGTGCAAGAACTTTGTTGGACTGACAGTTAATTTAAGGCACTATTCAAAAACCAAGCAATTGACAAATAAGGAAATTCAGTATAGTTTTATCATTTATAGCATTAAATAAATTGAAATATTGCTTCTAAATATTCATCCATTTCCATATAGGAAATATTATACTTAAAGCCATCTACCAAGTTGCAGAACGTGACACCAGAATATCAGCCTGCTTAGAATCAGAACTTTTCCAAAATGATTACTATCTGAACAGACGTATTTAGCACCCATCTGTGTACATGATCAACGTACAAGTTAATGACTCTGATTTCAACTACTTGTTTAATTATGAAGAACATACTTATTTCTTTCCATTAGAGTGATGTGCTTATATGTCAAACTGAAATAGACATGTTTTATACCATATCCTCTTTCTTCTATTAGGTACTTTTAATCTTAAAGAATTACATTGGGTGATATTAATATCTGAAATCTTTTCATTTAGTTTGTAATCATCTCTTTGTTTTCAATATTTCTTGATCCACCTTTTTTAAGCTTATTTCTTAAAAACAACATATAGGTTTTGTCTTCTGAGTTTGATTTATTAACATTTTGTTTAATATCTGACATAATTTGTTTTATTTTTCTACCTTAATTATTTATTTTATATTGTTATCTTTTTCTCTTATTTTTGTTGGTATTATCAACAAAATTCATTTCGAATATCCACTCCATTTATTATTAACTTCATTTTCTACCCTGTCATTTCCACCCTGTCACAAATATTCTACTATTAGATGAAGGCAAGATAAAAACCACGTTCTTTAATAAGACCCATAATCCCACATCAATAAGGCAACAACTTTAAAATAAATGCACTTCCATCCTCTCTTACCCACCTTGTTGCCTCTACATGATAGCAGTTCACCTCCCTTTTCTTGCCCCTATGTTGGCTAAGATTGTTTAAGAGTATAGGAAATAATCATAGTGCTCATCCATATTAAGTTCCCCTTTAGTTTACGTATTTCACTTCCTAGCTCCCTCCCTTGAGTCCGTGTAACAAGTTTTGGCCAATAAAATGTAAGTAGAAATCACGTGGATGATTTCTGGGCAGAGTCAGTGAAAAGTTTTGTGTGCTTTTATAACCACTCTCTTTCTCTCCCAGAAAAGTCCTGGAGAAGCACTTGTCTTAAGATGGTAGAGCCACAACATTTAAGTGCCTTGATATTTGAGAGGCCTACAGGAGTCAGCTGTCTGGGAGAGTGGCTGAAATGAAAGAGCAGTGGTATAAGCAAGTGAAAAGTATGCTTCTGTTGTAGAAAACAACTCAAATTTGGGTCCTGCTTGTTACCAAAATGCAGGGTATTCTACGCTTCCCTTTTATAAGTCCTTATTGGCCATTTGTATTATCTGTCCTCAGGAAAAGATTTTTGTTGGCTTTTCAAGGCCTAATATAAAAAGGGCAAATCAATTCTTTCATTTTAAATGATATGAAAACATTCTCAATCCAGGGAACTTTTCATCTCAATAAAGTTCTTTTTAGCTATTTTGTTAACGAGCCAGCTACTATATATTAAGCATTACACTCTGTGTTTTATACAATTTTAAACAATTCTCTAGAATTCTAAAATTTTAGTTATAATTGTTCCCATTTAGAGATTTGGCAATTTAGCTAGTGGTTAAAAGAATATGTTCTGAAGACAAAATGATAATTTTACCTTTCTACATCTGTCTTTTCATCAGTTAGATAGAGATGTCAATTGTGCCTACCTCTATGACTGTTATGAAAACTGAAAGTGGAAGCCAAAGAAATCAAAGGTGCCCCCTGGTGATAAAAAGAATATTGGAGTGCATAAAATATTTTAATTATTAGGGTTTTGTGTCAAGACAGCAAGTCAAATGTACTTTAGAACAAGGGTCCCCACGCCCCGGGCTGTGGACTGGTACTGGTCCGTGGCCAGTTGGGAACAAGACCACACAGGAAGTGAGTGGTGGCTGGACAAACAAGCAAAGCTTCATCTGTATTTGCAGTGGCTCCCCAAAGCTCGCATCATTGCCTCAGCTCCACCTCAGATCTTCAGGTGTTAGATTCTCATAGGAGCACTGGTCCCTGGTGCCAAAAAGGTTGGGGACCACTGCTTCAAAAGTTTAAGAGAAATAAGAGGCAGTTTCTAAAAACTCAGATATAGTGACTACAGTGATATATTCACATACATATTTTAGCGGATTTGGGTGCAAAAGCTCTCTAAAATCAGAGCAAGGAAGTAGTATTTTGTTTAAAAAAGACTTTTTTCTTCTAATCACTTAACATCCAGTTCAAGAATCTGCCAAATCCTGAATAATTATGTAAGATATCTAATCTTCCTCTCATTTCATTATAAATCACAGAAAACAATGTTCAGTTTTGACCCCACAGAGTTTTGCCTGCAAAGTCACAAAGATCATTTTAAGGGTCACATACCACCAAACATAACCATGGCTATAACAATACTCTTACTTGTCAACAATGAAAACAAAATAAATGAAGTTGTTGGTAGAAAGATATTCTACAAATCCAGAACACAATCAGAGGACTGCCTGGGAACTGGCCCACTGCAAAACCAACCCCAGCTGATATAAAGTTGCCAAGATCACTTGCTACTACAGAGCTCCTACCATCTTTGATTGGACGAAAATAACAACTGGAAAAAAATAAAATGACTATGATGACAAAAAGTTTCAAAATTACCTCTGGTTACAAACCTCTTTCTTAACTATCTCGCTCTGAGAGTGGCAGCCACATCTTTACAACGGTAAGAAGGTGACCAACCTGTTGGTTCTGTGAGATAATTGGAAAACTTCTCAGCTAAAAAACACATACATATTAAAGTCAGTGGTGGGGGGAGATGGGAAAGGGAGAATCATTCCTCCACAAAAGAACATGATGCCATTGACATCATTCTGGAGGTGGTGGAGTCTAAGCAAACCTATGCTGCCACAGGTCAAAAGTCATGAGAAACCAAAAATTATTGACCCAGCTTTGACAGTCCAAAACTGCATGCACACAGGAAAGTTTGAGGTCACTTCCTATGAAAGGAATAATTTAATCTAAGTGTTTAGAGAGCACATCCTTGCACTTGAATGTTCTGGGCCTGGCCATGTCCAGTATTTCCTACCCTGTAGTTTTTTTTCTTCAATTTCATTCATATGATAATATTCTGGTACTATAATATTTACTTTTCATTTCCAAAATGGTGGTAAGTTTTGTTAAAATAGCCAAGTACACGATTATCATCTATTCATGATTGTGTCCCTTCTGCTCCCCACTGTAAACTCACAACATATTTCTCACAGGCATGAACTAAAAAAGAACTATATAGTTCACTCTTAAATATTTACTTTTCCTCAGTGGCTTTTCAAATTGTGTCAAGTAATCCTTTTATGAATGCTCAGCCCTCACACGTTTATGACAGTACCAAGCTTTTCTTTATTTCACAAGGAACTGTTGGATAGTGATTCAAGGGTTTTATGTGTTTTGTGTGTATGTTGTGGGGGAGGGTGTTTGTGTCTGTGCGTGTGTGTGTGTGTGTTTATTCTTAGGCATTTAATAGAAATGTTGAGTGAAAAAAATGAGTTTTTAATATAAACTATTTGTCAAGTACTTGCTATTTCTTATATTGTTCTATGTGCTTTGCATATATATATTAATCTAATTCATACAATATCATATGAGGTAAGTAATGTTATCTCCATTTTAGAAATGAGGACACTGAGGCCCAGAAGGCCCAGAAATTTGTTTAGAGAAACAAATTTCTCTAAACTATAGAGCTAATAAATGATATCTTTGGTCATTAAAACTGGGTCTCCTGGTTTCTGAGTTTACTCTTTTAGCTCTCAGTTATTAAATGTAAAAGTATTTCTATTGTATTTTTTTTTCTTTTGGTCTCCTTAAGTGCAGATTTAAGTCATAGCCCAGGAGCTGTTTGCATATAAAAGCTACAAAAGGGGGTGAGCACTTGTTCATTGTGAGTGCTGAATCTGCTGGGTTCCCCTTTCATCTCACATGGGCTACGGTGCCCTTTGCAATTGCCTCATCAGGAGTCTCCTCCCCTTGAGTCTGGGTATACCGTGGCTGATTCAACCAGTAAAGCACAATGAAATCATTCTGCTCTCCAAATGCTCTCTGAGGATGCTCTCTCTCAAAATTTCACTTCCATGCTGTGAGAAGACTAAACAATATGGAGAAGCCACAGGTGGGCTCTCTGTTAAGGGCTTGCTGCTGAGCACAGCCTTCAAGCCATACCAGCTCAGGTGCCAGACCCTCCCCTTAATTCTAAATCAAATCAAAACCATTCAAATCAACCCAACAGAGGCCCCGAGTATCATGGAGCATGGATTGGACATCTTGCTGTACACTGACTTCCCTAACCACAATATCTATGAAAACAATAAAATGATTGAAAAAATTTTTTTACAAAGTCTGAGGTATTTGTTTATGTAGTAATAGTAAATGAAATAGAATTAGGTGCCTAGAAATTAAGCACTGCCAAAACAAAACCTAAAGCAAGCAGAATTTGTTTTTAAGGCTAAGTGCCGGGTCAAAGTCTGAAAGTCCTTGTGGAAAATTGAAAAATTGCCCTCAGAGGACACCAACATATTCATTCCTGGGACTTATGAATGTTACCTTATCTAAAATTCTTTGCAGATATGATTATATTAAAAATCTGTGATGGGGTGGGCCTAAAATGAATGCTATCGAAAGTGTCTTATAAGAGAGAAACAGGGGACAACTTAACACACAAAGAGGAGAAAGCAACAGGAAAACAGCCAGAGGTTAGAGCAAGGTCAGCACAGGCCACGGATGCTGGAAAAGGCAAGGAATGGAGTCTACGCTAGAGTTTTTAGAGTAAGGAGAGTCCTGTCAACACCTTGATTTTTCCTAGTAAAATTAATTTTATACTAGTCCTCCAGAACTGTGAGAGAATAAATTTCTGTTGTTTTACACCACCTAGCTGGTGGTAATTTGTTAGAGCCACCATAGGAAAAGAATAGCTCTCTAAAAGTCAGCGACAGTTTGAAAGAGACTGTTCTAGAAGCCAAAAGAAAGGCAACTGATGGGCAGTGGTGGAGAGCTTGGCAACATACTGACGGTCATGTGGAAAAGAAGAAATATACCAGCAAACTCAGTGGCTGGGTAAGTAGGCTTTAGGAGAAGAGCTGAGATGCATATGGCTTCTTAATGCGAGAGTAGAGAGATGATTCGAAAAACAAACAATATTCAGTTTTCAAGAGCAAGTATAGAGGGTTTAGGAAAACATTTCCAGGTAGAAAAAGCTTCTCAAATAAGAAAGAATGTTTGGTTCAAATATTAAACCCAGACTGCTAAAAGAAAAAATATCTCAGAGCAAAGATGCCACCTTAGGCTTGATTTTATGAAGATCTCAGAAAGATTTACATTCATGACCTCTAGATACGTTCAGATAGATAAAAAGCTTTCTACTGGTTTTCAGAGAATGCTTCTGTTTCAGAAAAAAGTAGGGTTTCTAAAAATCTTAAGGATATTATTCCACACATGTCACACAAGTGATTTAGTAGAAATGTTTATCTTTCAGACATTTGTGAATATAAATTTTGCCTAAATAATTAGATTAATAAATTCACATACAAAATAATCCACAAGGTTTTTAAAGAAATTCTATTCACTGAGACTAAAAGAGACAGACAATACAAAATGGGAAGAAAAAAAAAAAAAACAGGGTGTTTGAATCCCTGAACTTTTACAGACAAGATACAGGATAAAAATAAAGAAACACACAAAAGTCTACTCACCTGTAAATATAGACTACAGCTTATGAAATAGGAAAAATAATGTAGGGGGTAGAACGAATTTCCCAGGATGGATCTAAAAGCCACCAAGAACATCCCTCAGGTTGTAGGTTGAAGCCTTAATTAAGAATCTAGTAACACATCCCTTACTGGGCTTCAGAACTGCAATGGAACAGTGGTGCTATTTCTGAATAGTGAAGTTTACTATGATTATCCTAAATCAGTTTGACCATTGCATATTGCTACTTTGAGGGACACATAACCTGTCTCTTTCATTCACAGGTCTGATTGGAAGAAATCCTATGTGAAAAATTGCATTCAGGTGTCTCATCTACATATCGCTTAGTTTAGATGACAAGATTCTGGACCTTGAACCTGAGCTGGAAGCCAAAATAGAATGAGACTTTTTGCAGTGCCTGTTGTGAGATATGTATATTTGTGGCCAGAGGGCCAATTACAGCATACTGCATTTCCTAAAGATGGCCATCAAACATATCCTATCCAAAATGCTTCACTAAAATGGCCTTTGCTACTCTCCCATCAAGAAGCGCAGCCTATCTCCTCCCCTGAAATTTGGGTGGGCTTGGGTTGTTTCAATCAACAGAGTATAATAGGAGGGCTGCCATGCACCTTTTAGACTGGGTCATAACTGCCATGCTCCTTGTATGGTTCTGGTCATCTGAGATACTCACTCTTTGAACAGTGACTCTTGGTATGTGCTCTTGGCCACTATGTCATGTGTATTATAACCCACCTCAAGAAGCCACAAGTAGATGTTCTAGTCAACAGTCCCAGCTGAGTCCAACCTTTGAGTCGAACCAACCCATATACCAGACATGTGAGTGAAGAAGCTTCCAGATGATTTCAGGCCTCAGCTATTTGATACTCTCATCTCCGAAGGCCCAGACATTATGGGTAAGGCACAAACTATCCCTGCTGTACCTTATCTGAATTCCTGACAAGTACAATCAGTAAATATAACACAATTACTGCAATTTTACAGTAATAAATACAAATAGTTTGCTCCATAGCACTAGTAACCAAAACAAACAAAGAACAAAGAGCACAAAAGTCAAAGAAAAAGTGACTGAAGAAATGTCAGAATGATGAACAGACACCAGTACTACAAATGCTCACCTCTATGATTTCAGCAATTTGAATTTTCATGATGGGATATAAAGCTCCTGGAAAGGAATAATGAGACCAGTTGATGCTACATTCATTATACACAGCTCATGAGTAAGAAGGGCAAAATCAAATATGTGCACAAGAGCCTAATGGAGAAATCCTGCCTGTCATCATGCTTTTGTGTGATTGTTAGACAGATGCTTCACAAAATATAAGCCAGTGGTTTGTTTTTAAGTCCACCCAATTTGCCAAAATACCAATGATGTTTTAAGCATGGGGGTTGGAGGCGGGAAGAAAGGAAAGTGGAAAGGAATTTTAAATTATCAAAGAAAGGTTCAGCCCAAACCATTTTAATGAAAACAAGACTTTATAGCAAAGTTTCCAGCTATTCTAGGGGATTCAAAGCATTTTTAATTATTAACAGTCCACAAGATGCTTTTTCTATGGTAATTGTTTCCTCCACAAACAGACGTGGGCATTTTACAAGCGGCACTCTACTGCAAGGTAGGCCTTTACATCTCTTATGGAAAACGTGGCTCACTATTTGTGCATATAAGAAATATTAAACTAAAGTTGACCTTCTTTTTAAACAAACGGTGTTTAAAAAGAGAAAAACTAGATGGTGACAAAATCCATTCGTTATTCTGATTTGGCACAACTCAACCTGCTTAAATGAAGAATAAGGCTCCCATGTGAGGAAATCTCCTCATATTAAAGAGCAATAACAAACTGATATTATTACCCAAGTAGGAAACCAAGATCATAATTAAGAATTGTGTTGAGAGCAAACAATGTGAATCTGACCACTCAGTGTATTAGTTCTCTATTGCTGCATAACAAATTACCAGAACCCGACCAGCTTAAAACAGCACCCATTTACGAACTTCAGCCAGAAGTCCAGAAGAGCTGACTCCTCTACTTAAAGTCTCACAAGGCAGAATTCATGGTGTTGGTTGGGCTGGACTCCATCTGGAAGTTCTGGCGAAGAAGCTGCTCCAAGCTCATTGACGCTGTTGGCAGGATTCAGTTCCTCCTAAAGGCCACTCTTGGGTCCTTGCCCCAGGGACCCTCCATCTCAGCAGTGGTTAACTTTCCTCACATGGATTCCTCGCATGCTTAGAATATCTATGACTTAATCATCTGCAACCAGCTGGAGAAATTTTCTAAAGGCTCATGTGATTAGGGTAGGCCTACCCTGATACTCTCCCTATTTTAAGGTGAACTAATTAGCAATCCTAAAATCTGAAAAATTCCTTCTGTCATATACTGTCACATAATCAAGGGGAGAACACCAGTGGTAGAAGGTCATGGGAGCCATCTTAGATTTTTGCCTACCACACCTAGTAGACATCAACAGAACCACATTATTAAAAACAACAAAATTATTTAATTTACCTTCATCCCTCCCTATTTAGATGGCCAACTTCAACTCTTAGAAACTGTGGTCTATCAATAGGGTCTGAGTTTCAAAGTCAGAAAGCAAACTTTGAGTTGCATTTCTGCTTTTGACCAATGCTTTGATAATGACATACTCATTCATCACACTGAACTTCAAGCTTTATATTTGTAAGAAAAAGAAGGAAATAGCACACATTCCATAGGATTTTTGTGAGAAATTAAATGAACTAATAAGGGGAAAAATATGTACTTTTATGCTTTCTACATAGAGAGCACTCAAAAAAAAATCCCTAGACTCTCACTGCACTCTATAAAATTGCAGGTGGGTTGTAAACACGGTGTTTACTTCAAACCCTGTGAACCTCAGGTATCAGCATTTTTATCAGTATCCTTTTGTTGGGCATCCACTACATGCCAACCTTTTGCTTTATGTAATACTCAAATTAAGGCAAAACAATGAGCCACCAGAAGATGAATTTTGAACATGAATTCTGGGTGTACCAACATGTATGGAATTGGGCTACACTAGTAAAATCAATGTATATTTAGGAGGAGAATTCAATATGTATAAGACAAAAAAATAATAAATATCTGGTAAATTTTATTTCAAGTGTAATTAATGTGACCTGGAAATGTTCTATTAATTTTATAACAATTTTAATTTTTAGAAGAGAAGATTCTGGTAGTAATCATATCTCTTTCTCTATTAATTTATAAAATAGGTTACTAATACCTATATTTGTCATAGTTTGGAAAATTCCAATGACGTAGGTAAATACACTCACTTCCATTTTGCTAATAAAATTTGAGAATAATTTAAGTAACTCCCCCAGGGCGGTTAAATAAATTAATAGCAAAATCTGAAAAACTCCAGAAGAATTATTCTATTGCAGACCCAGCTGGGCCATTATGCTTCAGTGTCATTCTCATGTCTTCCAAATGCTACTATCTTCAAATTCATGAAGACAATCTGATGAAATGAGATAAGCACACACAAGATTCAAATAAGTTAACCCAGGTCATATTTTGGTTTAAGAGCTGAAAACTGTTTGCCAATCCAAAGTTCATATCTTATGGATTCAGAAATACCATATTCCCAAGTTTATTTGTTCCTGTTTGGTACAGAGCATCCTAGAAAAAATCACTCACTTTACAATCAGTTGTTGGTTATAAGAATGGATGTGGAAAGTCACAGAGATTTGAAGGAAAACAGATGTTTCTGTTGTTTTTTTTCCCCCACTAACTCTGAAAACACACACACACACACACACACACACACACACACACACACCCCAGAAAAAACATGCCTTGCTTAAGTGTCTTTTCTTCAAAAAAACAAAAGTGAAAAAAGAATGCATTTCTCTTATAAATGGATTTAAAAGCATCAAGTATCAAAACTACCACTAAAATAATCACCATAGACCAGAACAGACCAGAAAGTTGGCATTTATACTGACTTATCTGAAACTACTCCAGACATTTGGAAGTACAGAGCTGGTTTCTATCATTGGATTTTGGAATGAAAAAAAAAAAAAAAAACTAAATAGTTTAAAAAAATCTATTACTAAGGAGAACTCTAAAATTTTATTCCCTAATTAAAGAAATTTTTTAAAATTCTTGGAAATTTTTTAACTTTTGGAAATGTAGGTAAATTAAAATATTAGAATTATGATTTTAAATAAATAAATGGCCAGTTTATGGATTGAAGAGTCATGCTTATTAAGATAAAGTTTAAAGTTAGCTGTCAAGAGATAAATGCAAATTTTTGTCCTATTAGAGTATTTTGTCCAATTATCTTTGATTCTTTGCTCATTCCTGTGACTTAGCCAATGTATTTCCAGTAAAAGAACTCAACTACATAACATTTCCTTTGGGTTGAGAGCTACATTTCAATTGCCAGATCACTAGCAATACAAAATGCCAGTCACGAAAATACTTTGTCAACCAAAACACTAACATAGAACTTTTCTTAGTTCTTAAAACTAGTTAATATGACACAAAGACTTTATTTAAGGAAGACCCTAGTACATAGACACTAACTCCTTTGTAAATAAGGCTGTTTTCATAGGGTCCACAGAGAAATATGTAGGTCTTTTATTCAGGAAGACTATAGTACAGCTAGAAATTATTTATTATATTATTTTTTATTTTTATCCTTAAAGTAAACTTGACTCTCAAATTAGTTCATGTACATGATCAAATATCTTCCATTCTTATAAGTAAAAAAAAAAAAAAATAACTGCAAATTATTTTATTCACTCTCCTCTCCATTTTTCACTATGCTTAAGTTAGTCACCACAAGAACAATAATGTTCCTAAACACTGCTCTGATTTTATTATCTGCTTAAGCATTTACAATGTCACCTTCCAGATTGTAAGCAGAATCCTGCACATTAACTTTCAAAGCACTGCACAGGAATCCCAGTAAGATTTTTTTCCACTACTACCTGCTTGTTGGCAAGTTCGGACTGTGCCCTCCTTTTTTGAATATCCCTTCACTTTTTCCAACATTATAGTCTCCTGGTGCCATTCTCCCTTTGGGACAGGCTGTCCCATTCCTGCTTACCTTATTGATTTCTTATCTTTTCTAGTAATGCCACATTTTCTTAAAAACTATTCTTATATGAAACTAGGTTATAAAAAATATATATAACTTTATTATAAAACACTCAAAAATAAACAAAAGAGTAAAATTTTTAATTCTATCAAGAGATATTGTTAACATTTTGATGTAATATTTTTGGCAGACTTTTTTTTGTTGTGGTGTACACTTTAAACGTGGTATCATACTATATATAATATCTCATAAGCTGTATTTTCATTAGTGACTATATAGAGACATGCTAATAAATATATGTATTTTCATACCTCATTCCCTGATTGTATTTGTATACTTTGCAGGACCCAACACAGAGTGCATTATGCAATCACATAGGGTAATGTGTGTGTGCCTCAATGTGCCATTTTGTCAGCTTCAACTCATGGAGACCCTATAAATAATGTCCACAAAGTCCTGTCCCCAACTGCTCTTCTTAGTTCCTATAAACTCAGACCTATTCCTTTTTTTATGAGTCAATTTATCTCGTATTTGGACTTCCTTTTTTCTTACTGTCTTCTATTTTTTTCCAGCACTATCATCTTTTTCAAAGAACCCTGCCTCTTATTATGTGCCTGTGCACAATATACAATCACTGCAAATTTTGCCTATTTACAGTGACCAGAATACAAACAAATTCACTACTGTTGACTGACTTTTCAATTAAATTCATATAACATTTTTTGTATTGGAAAAAAACAAAATTTGTCACATACACAATGTATTTAATGACATGTATAATATCATGTAAATAATATAAATACTCAAACATTTGTTAAAATAAATTATATCAGGAAAGACTAAAAAGAAAATGATTTTAGAGAGTTTCTTTAAAACAAATTAGGTTCCTTTTTACTCCTGGATGAGAATGGGAGTTTCATTTTCCCTCTAGGTCTCCATTGATACTACATGGGATGGGAGGGGCAGGAGTTTATTCTTTACTGTTTCTCGCTTGTCCTCCACTAATACCATGGAATGATGTCTCGTTGTCCCTGGGCAAGGATGAAAACCTTCCACAGATATCACTGCAGCAGGGAGAGTGAGGAATGTGTCAATTCTGACAGATAGGGCGGGAAGCTCTGGTTCCTCAGCCATTTGCACGTACGCTGTGGGGACCCGGTCGGCGGAGTATATCCTTACCGCCGGGCAGAGATGAAAGTCTCAGTTTCTCACTTGACCTTCTCTGGCACCATCCTGGTGGGTGAGTTGGGGTACCTCACTACAGTCTGACTAGAGTGGTGGTTTAATCTGCCCTTTATTGGCATGTGGAATTGGGGCCACAATTTTTTTGTGTGGTGTTTGGCTGTGGTAGAGAAGTTATTGTCTAAAAGTTTTCTTGCTAGACTGCCTCTTTCTTGGTCCTTTGGCTAGAGAGAAGAAGCTTTTGTTGGGGCTTTTATTCTGGGGCTTCATGAGGAATAACAATTAGAAACCCACACATAGAAAATACTATTAAATAACATCCTCATGATGAAAGGCATGCTAACACATGTAGTAACTCCCATATGTTAGTGTATTTCTAATTACTTAAAATGTATGTGGAGAACAAAACACTGTTTTTTGGCAGACTACTCCAAAATGGTCATTCTCTCTCATCTTTTTGATAAGAAAAGAGAAAAACATATGCTATGAGAAATGCCTTTGCATCAGAGGCCTGAACTAAGTGACTTTTCCCACAGTTTGTTCAATTTCTGATTATCATTGTCATCTGCCTATGTCAACCCCGATATCAAGATGGAAGTCATCTAGAGGACTGCCTTTGGGGAATCAAGATGCTAAGCAGTATGCTGAGACTCATAAAAAACTACTTTTATTCCAGATGAGAAAACAATTTTGATCCATGTTATTTTCACTTAGGAGGTTATCACATCATAAAAAAAAGATGTTGAAAACCAAATGAGAACTGGTCACAAGAATAAAAATGGTCTGAATGGTGAGAAAAGCGGTTCATTGCGTAGGCTCTGGTATTTAGCATAACAAGTCTGAATAGGCATAATGTCTAAAGTCACATTTTGTGTTGCATTTGCTTGAGGCCAGGATATTGAATGAAAAATAGCTGTACAGTCAATCCTATGGTTGTTTCTAATTATCTTGATTTTGACTTTATGTAAGAGTGGTCTTGAATTTAACATCAATTATAGTATGCAATGCACTATACATAAAAATGCACTGACATGCTGAGAAAACTAAGAACAAAAAAAAATGGGAAGAAATAATATTAAAAGAGCTCAAATATTTTCTAAAAATATGACTTAGAATGTAACTTTTAGTGGAGATTGTATGTTTTGGGATATAGAATTTCAATAATGCACAGGGCCATTCTCACGGTTTTTCACCATCTAGTTGCAGTCACATATCTAATGGTGAGAAAAATTCTACTCATGACATTTTCATTTTAATTGATTTGTGCCCTTTTTGCAGTTCAGGGTCACTATAAGGGGTAACTTAAGCAAGATGTAGGGTTCTTTCATTCCAGATACAAAGAAGCAGCAATGATTCCTTTTGATAATGTCGACATCCTAAAACCTAAATATCAAGGCCTTCAGTTTACATACTAATGCACAGACAAGCTGCCCCCACATAATGACTTAATTAGTTAATAAGCAGCATTACCAAGGTTTTCTTTCTTTCTTTTTTTTTTAATAACGCCTCACTGTGAATTTTTTCCCCAAATCTCTTGATTGCCTACAGAGTCCCTAGTAACATCAAACATTACCTCCTGTCAGAAGCCTTTCCTGATATATTCAAGTAAAGTTTAATGTTCTGTCCTCAGGTTTGCTCTTGATGTCTTACATTTATTTAGATAAGCGGTTCTTGACTGGAGGTGATTTTGGCCCTCAAGAGATGTTTGGCAAATTGTGGAGACATATTGGTTGCCATAACTGAAGGGATATTACTGAAAACTGGTGGGTAGAAACCAGTGTTGCTGCTAAATATTTTCCAACTCACAGGAAAACCCAAGGAACATACAACCTACAAGAATGAATCATGAAGAAATAGAAAATCTGAACAGATCAATAATGAGTGAGGAGATTGAATCAGGAATCAAAAACTTCAACAAAGAAAAGCCCAGGACCAGATAGTGTTACTGGTGAATTCTACTAAACATTTAAAGAATTATCACCTATCTTTCTCAAATTCTTTCAAAAAGTTGAAGAATAGGGAACATTCCTTAATTCATTTTATAAGGGGAGCATTACCATGATACTAAGCAAGATAGGACACTATAAGAAAAGGAAACGATAGGCCATAATTCCTGATAAAAATAAATGCAAAAATTTTCAATTCTAGCAAACCAAATTTAATAGCACATTAAAAGGATCATACACATGATCAAATGAATTCATCCCTGGGATACAAGTAAGATTTAACATACGTAAATCAATAAATGTGATATATCATATCAATAGGAAGAAAGATAAAAAGTATATAATAATTCCATCCTTAAAATACCTGAGAGTTATCAGGTATGTAGTAAAGATCATCATTTGAGGGTCATTTTGGCTCACTAATTAATTTTCAGTATTAAACATTTTATTCCGATTAACTAGCATATATTTATTTAAAAACTGTATTATAACTAATCATTTATCAAATCGAACTAAATGAATGAATGCTGTGCTAAATGAAGGATTCCTTAAATCTGATATAATATCAAGCTCTTCAGAATTTTTCTAATTTTCTTATCTTTACATTATTGTCATTTATCTACTTGTTTATCCACTTTAACTTGTTGAGGACAAGAATTAGATATTATTCAGCTTTCTATATCCACTCAGTTATTTAACTAAGTATCTTCTTGAACATTATTATTATAATATCTGTAAAATTTAATGTAATTGGATGAGGTTTATTTTCATGATAAAATTAAAGTTTGACAGAAATGGGTTGAATATCAAGATTTTTTTTTCTTTAATTTTTCTGTATTTTCTAAATATTCTAGAATATCCTTGAATAATTTGGTAACAGAAAAGAAATAAAATAACATTTTGTTTGGAGTGAAAAAGGAGAAAATATAGCATTTGCCTAGTGACCAATCTTAACATCTAAATTAGCTAAAATTTTGGTCAGGAAAGAAATAATAAGAAGAGTTTTTTTCCCTAGCCCTTATGAAAATAAACATTTCCTAAAATCATGTTAATAATTCCAATAATGTTGCCATTTTAGATAGACCCACTGAACACTCAAGACAATTTACATTTAATTTTTTGTTTGCTGATACCTTGATCACTTCTTAATTATATGATTAAATCCCTGAAGTTACAGTGTTAGTGATTTTAGTGAGTTATTAGGACCAATGATTTGGGGCTAATTTACAAAATGAGCAATGCATTATTATTGAAACAAATATCAACTTAAATGACTGTCGAATTATAACTCTTTATTTCAGGACTGGAAGCAACTGAATTCTGGACATTCCACACTCGTGAGAAATCTTCTTTCATACAATAATTTAATCATTTTGAGTTGGTAGCGGGCAGTATACCTTTTTTACCTTTGCTTACTTCTTCCTCATATACACACAAATTTAATCATAATGCATAGCACTGATTTATGATTTCATAAATCTCTATTATCTTTACGAGACTTATTCTGTTAGTAGTTGCTTGTCCTGTGTTATGCAGGAGTATCTGTGCTTTGTGTCAAAAGTCTTATTGTCCTCATGCTCTTCAGAAGTAATCATGCCTTCTGCAGGTGACTCTGTGCAAGCCACATATTCTAAAAGAGAATCTCAACTGGTTTTAAGCCTTTTCTACCATTTTCTGTGGTAAATCCATTTGATAGTTTCTTTAGCTTCAGAGAAACTCTAATGCTGATATGATAAATGACCTTTCCTAGGTTTTCTCTGTGACAGTGCATGTAAGGGAATGACACAGTGATCACGTTAGTCATTTCAAGAGCCTGGAATATCCCTTGGGAGCTGTCAGAACAATCAGCCCCTCCTTTAGGAAATGAGAGGAAGTTTCAACCCAGTGGAAATGTATTTATTACCTATTTGAAGACTGCTGAAATAACAAAACATCTTTCTTAACAAGCAACCCAGGGCTACACAAAGAAATGTGAATATTCTCACATCGGGCAGTGAATGCCATTTGAGCAAATGTTAAGGAGTATTTTGTTAACACTACTCCTCAAGAAGGAAGAAGGCAATGTGGTCATGTAAAAGAAATCAGGCATCAGTGAAAAAGTTCACTTGACCCAACTCATTGCAGGAAATCTGCTTGAGGCAGGCCTTGGTGCTAATCAGGTCAACGGCTCCTGCGGCTCCTGCGTCAGAGCGAAGGCTTTGTCACAATTCCGCAGTGCTGGGAAACCCCTATACTCACATTCAAAGAGGCTTGAAAAAGACCTGCTGCAGGAACAGCAACTCCCCAATTCAGAAGAAATGGCAAGCGTCGTTTCTCAAGCCTGTGGGAAACCTAAGGGTTGACGATCATCATTTTCTCTCCCCTCCCAAAGCAAACTCTGCATTCTAGGGACTCTGTGAGCTGGCTGGGTGGGTGCAGGTTGGCAGGGGAAGTCCATTTCTTACCTCGACTGTGTTCAGAGTAAGATCAAGTGAGAGCACTTGATTCTTCCTCTTTCTGAATAATACATTTTGGGTAATAACTTCTGAATTGTAAATCTCTATCAATTCCTAAAAAGGAGATTCTTCTCTTCCAATTTATTCCACCTATGTTTTCTTGTTATTGCATGTGTTCTTTGTTTTTTTTTGAAAAATCTTCTTTCTTCTCAGTAGATTTGAAGCAAAATTATACATAAAAAAATAATAAAAATAAAAATAAAAATAAAGGAAGAAAGAACTCAGCTTCAGGACCTACACAGAAATCTTGCCTGAGTTTCCATCCTGTCTGGCCCGCCCTACAGACTTCAGACTCAAGATTGTAATTTCAACTCTTACCTATAATTTGCAGCCTGCCCACCTGCTCTATGGATTTCAAACTTGTCGCTCCCCACAATTATCATGACCCTTGCGCTGTGGGCTAAATGCTTCTCCACGAAGATGTGAGTTAACAGGCCTTGATCTCTGGAGGCTCCTCTAAGCAGCTCTGATTGGCAGGCCCCTTCATCCCTCAGTGCTAAAATGCCTTCTAGTTTACAACACGACTCTGTATGGCACCTGAGCTCTGGCTGCTGGAGTGGCCTGGAAGAGGAACATCCTTGTGTGGCTGTGAAACCTCCTCTCCAGCTGGGCAGCACAACATTCCCAGAGCCGTTTTTTGTGTCTACGTTAAGACATGTCAGCATGACCAGGGGGGAAAGCTGAGAGAGTGAACCCTCCCATGGACACTCAGGGCCTTTTCCTGACAGGGCAGAACACGGAAAGACAGATGCCTGGGAGCAATTCTGGGAAGGAGTCATTCATGGCAGAGTCCCAGGTGATGGACAAGGAGGAGCTGACACTGACTGTGGAGAATGAGATGTAGTTTGAAGAAAGAAAAGTTGGCAAATTTGGCCCAAAGAAGGACCCATGGCCTCCGCGGAGATACACTTCTGAAGATGACTCGGTAGATTGGAGACCATCTGCAATGTAACCTTGAAAGACACGTGTTGAAGCTGGCAGACTATGTATGAAGAGTACGTATGAAGAGTACATATGAAGAGTATGTATGAGTCATCCCCATTCAGGAACACTTGGATTGAACAGGAACAGACTAGATTCACAAAAAAATCGATAAAATTTTAAGACCTTGCCAGTTCCAACTGACTTCACCTGAGTTCTTAGGATTGCCCCACAAATCCTCAGCAACGGAGACAGGATCGTTTTATCTAATTTGCAGATAAGAAGTTTTTTAGTTTATTACCTTTGGGGTGACACTTATGTCCTCTGTTTCTGCCTGTCTGAGTGACTAAGCACAAGGAGAGTGGGACCCTTCAAGAGGTGGGGATTCCTGGTACTTCTATAGGTAGAATCAGGTTTTCTTGCCACAGAAGGGTCTTCTAAGATGGAGTGTGTTTGTGGGTGGGAGAGGAAGATTGGACAGGCGATGTGGACCATAGTAAAGAGAATTAATTAGAAATACATGGGAAACTAATGAAGGACTTTAAGTGATAGATTAAAATGACCCAATTTATGTTTTTTAAAACATTTTCCAGGATACTGGGCAAAGAATTGATTAAACTGAGCAGAACAAAAGTGGGAAGACCACTCCTAGGTCAGTATGGGGATATTGTGTCCTATATAAGAGTGGTGCTGGGAAAAACAAGTCATGTTTTCTGGCTTTAATCTCCATATAAACAGATAAACTTAGAAAGAGACATTTGCTTAGTGTTCCAGGAAAGACATTTGATGAACTATTTTGCATTTTTTCCCTCTCTCTCTGTCTCTTTTTTGCTTGAGTGCATAAAATTAGATGTATTATTTTTCTATGACCCACTTTCACTATTGATAATGCAAAGTCCTTTCTCCTTCCCCCCTTCTCCCTTTCCTTTTCCTTGTTCCCTTCTTCCTAATAATGTAATTAACACCTGCAACGCAAATCAAGCTACAGTGGTGACCTTAATCTACATCTAACCTTGTGGTTCCTCTGGTCTCATCCTATCGCTCTGCCTCCACGCAACCTGAGGTATCATCATCCTGAACCCCTTACTTTCTTATTTATTCCTAAAATAGATATTTTTAATTTCTACTTTAGTATTATATTGCTAAGATTCATCCTTAGAATCACATGCCACTCAGCGTATTTGCTTTCTGGGCTGCATATTTTTTATGTGAACATACCACGGTTAATTTATCCACTCTCCTGTTGAAGCATGTTGGATCGTTTTCAGGTTTGAGCTTTTGTGTACAGTTTTGTTCACGTTTTTTTCCCACTCTATAGGACACTGCTAATAGGTTAGAGTTCCTCATTTTTTTCAGGAGAGAGAGATGACAGGAAGTCTCTTTACGTATTTCCTTCCTATACAGGCTTGAAAACACTTATTTCAATCTAAGTGATTAATCTTTTCACACTATTGATCCTCTTTCACAAATAGTCTCTGTTTACATAAGACCAGAACTACAAACTATTCAGCTTAATTTAAATCATTGGTTAACTCAGTGGAAAAAATAAATGACACAGGTTATTCTAATTAACCAGTAAAATGAGGGCAAACAGTATATGCAGAAGTCCCACAAATCCTTAGCAAAGGAGGCTGGATTGTTTTCTCTAATTTACAGGTAAGAAGTTGGTAGCAAAATTTACTCCTAGTCCTAACACTCCTCCTGTTGATCAGAGCAGAGATAGTACCAATCTAATAGGCAATCCAAGCCTAAATCAAGGATGCACAGAGGGCGTAAAGAGAAATGTCACTCATGAGTCAGAATACTGAGTAGGGGCCTCATTACTGCTAGGCTGCCAGGGTTTCTCATCCATCATGGCTCTCCAGAGTTTTAAGCAGTGGACAAACTCGTACCTTCCCTGGCCTGGCTATATCTGTAGCAGATGAACTGGACAATGCTGGCCAGTGCAGTTGCGCCAGAGACTTAAAGACTTTCAATGGGATACCACCTTGCAGTCTTATGGATTTGACTAAACTTCCACCGGTGGTACAGAATCAGAGAATATTTTACTAGTTAAGACATTTATATTTTGGTCTCTTCACTATAGGTTAGGGGCTTTGGGGGCAGGAGGGTTGCTTCCAGGATACATATAAACTATATTGATTCCAGATGGCTTTAGGCAACTAATGTTTCTAGAATTTCTGTCTCAACCAAGTTTGAACAACATATGCAAAGAGTTTCTTACTCCCTACTCTTTTCATTTCCTATAATCTTTCTGGAAATTGGGACTTTTCTTTCCAGAGTATATAGTACTAATTTTATTCGCTCATTCAAAAAATATGTATTGAGTTAGAATTGTGAGCCAGATAATTCTAACTAAATCTTAGGTATATAATACTGAAAAAAATTTATAAAATCCTTGCCCTTAAGAATCTTAATTAATCAAAACTGTGATGTGTCATGAAGATTACAAGGAGAAAGTAGAGGGTCTCTCCTACGCTTCTGGGTAGTGTATGAGAGAGAAAATGCATTTCCCATCACTGCTTGTCTTTCTGTCTTTCCTGCCACCACTCTCATCCAGAACACAAGATCCCCATGCTAACCACTGCCCCAGGAGTGGTCTTCCCACTTCTATCCTGCTTCATCTAATCAATCCTTTTCTCAGTATCCTGGAAAATGTTTTAAAAACAAGAATTGGGTCATGTTAATCCACCACTAAAAGTCTTTCCATAGCTGCATATTTATTTATAATTCTCTTTACTGTGGTCCACAACCCCTTGTCCTGCCTTATCCTTCTCACTTCACCTCCTGCAGTTTCTGTTGAGTCCAGGGCTCTTCTTGTCAACTTCCCCAGCACATCAGCCTCCCCACTCAGGATTCTCCTGTGGCCTCTTTGCCTGGAATTCTCCTCCCCTTGCTTATATGATTAAAACCTTCTCATCATTCAGACCTCAGTTTAATTGACATCACCTTACAGGGCGTCCATCCTTTTCATGGTTTTCATAGAACCTATTAAAAATATAATTATATTTTTCATGTTTACTCCTACCAGACTATAATTTCCATAAGGGAAAGAATCATTTTTTCCCTATTATAAATGTGAGACTAGCATAGTGCCTGATACATAATAGACCATAAATACATTTTTCTTTAATAAATGAATGAGCAGTGTTAGATGTTCATTTTTTTTGTCAGATAAAATCTTTGTTAGAAAGATTAACTCTACGGGCAAGATAAAAATTAAACTGGAAAAATTTTTAATTAAATGAAACTGTTCACTTCTGTATTAGTAATGATTCTCCTGAGATTCAGAACCAATATACTATATAATATATATATATATATGTGTGTATATATATATTATAATAATTAGTTCATGTGGTTATAGAAGCTGACAAGTCCCAAGATCTTCAGTGTGAGTTGACAGGAGAACTAATGGTTTATTTGTAGTTCGAGTGCAAAGGCCGGAGACCCAGAAGAGCTTATGGCATAGTTCCAGCTCGAAGGCTAATAGGCTCATGACCCAAGAAGAGCCAACGTTTCAGTATGAGTCCAAAGCCAAGAAAAACCTGATGTCCCAGTTCAAAGGCAGTCAAACAAGAGGAATCTCTCTTACTCGGGATTCTTTTGTTCTATTCAGACTGTTCACTGATTGGATCAAGTCTACCCACACCAGAGAGGGCAATCTGCTTTACACAGTCTACAATTTTAAATATTAATCTCACACAGTAACAACACTCACAGACACAATTAAAAAAATGTTTGACCAAATAACTAGGCACATCATGGCTCGATTCACTTGACACATAAAATTAACTATCATGGTCTTCAATTAGCATCACAATTGTGTTTCCTCAGCACACTGTTAATCTTTAAGGTGTACAACAGCTCAAGTTCATGGTGCAAGGGGCTCTAGAGTACACTATGTGTGATTCAAGAGGACCCAGTGGACTCTTGCCTTCGCTACACCACTGTATTCTTCCCGAGCTGGGATTCTGAAGTACAGATGAATAGATGTAACTAGAGGCAAAACAGGAGCCCAGAAATGCAAAGTCATCATCATCAAATAAAAGAGAAGAAATTGAATTTTAATGCTTATTTATAGTAATATTTGTCATTACTATTGAGTAAGCACCATTTACTTGCTGCATGCCAAATACTATTCTGAGCATTTCACATGTAGTAACTCATTTAATCATCATAACTAATCTGTTATAATAATATTACCATTATTTCTCTTCCACAAAAGAGCGAACTGCAGCACTGAGCGGTTAAATAATATGTCTAAGGTCAGAGATAATAAGAGGTAAGAGGTATACCCGGGATCTACACCTAGGCATTTCTGCTCTAGAATCTATGCTCTTAACTAGTGCACATGACTGGCCCTCATAGAATTAATTGTGTGCCAAGTGTTTACATATGCTAACTCTTTAATCCTAACATCAATTCTTCAAGTTAAAATTATTAAATGAAGAAAATGAGAAAACAAATTTACAGTGAAGAAACAGGTTAATTGATGAAATGACATTCCCAAGTCTACAATGCAAGTTCGTTAAAGAAATAATTTTTCAAACCAGATCTGTTTGACCTCTAAACCAAATCTCTTTACAAAATTCCTCAGCTACCTTCTTATGTATATTGAATCCAGGTAGGGTCATCCATCTCCAAAGCAAAGTTTCCAAACACGGAAAACATAATCTCATATTTATGGCATAATCAGGATCATGAAATTTTAGTCAGGTCATATTTTTTCTATGCAAATTGTATGTATGCCACAAAACTGGATTGAGTATGACTTTAATGCAAAAAAAAGTTTTACCTTTATGACTTCTTTCTGCTTTTATTATTTTCTATGGTAACATTTCATCAGTTGGACTGACCAACACCAGCCATTTATTTAAGGTTCAGGAGACATCTATGGTGATTTGATGAGTATAAAATATGCCTAACCCAATTGCGTAGGATACTAAACAGTGAAAGAAGAGGGCCTAGCCACAAATTACTGACTGCAGGCTTTAGCTAGGTAAAGACTGAAGTGTCACATGGAGAAGTTTAACAAGTTTTGTCATTAGCTAAAATCCATTCTACTGTTCTCCATAATTCTAGATTTTTGCTTTTGTTATGGAGAGGGAGTAACCTCTTATACTTGTCTAAACAATCAGGAATTGTGAGTCCATCTATACATGTCTTTAAGGTCACTGGGATAGGAATAACATATCTTTTGATGTGCATTGCTTCAAGGATTATAAGGTCACGGGTTTGATGGAGCTGGAGCAAGTCAACCTCTGAATAGCAAAATGTAGCAGATGCCAATATTCCCTTCAGCCAAGTCCCATGCATTGAACATAACACCAAACACTGTCCTTATCTACCAGTGTCTATAATTTTTATTTTTTTATAATTTCTCCTAGAATTAACTCATATTTTGTGGTTGCTTTAATAATAATTCTAAATATTTCAACCCACAGTTCAAATGTTCATAAATATACATTCACTTAGTTATTTTAAAATAGTTCCTAGGAATGATTGCTTACTTTAAAAAGTATTTCTCCCGGATAATTGCATATAATTATGATGATGGACTTGTGCTAGAGCACCGTCTGGGCAAAATAATATTTAATACATTATGAAAAAACATTATAAATAATCCATATTAGTTTAATGAGCAGCTGTGAAGTGTGTTTCTCAGCAGATATTTCTTAATAGCTTAGATTCCCATCTGCCCAGCATGGTTGCCTACAAACTGCCTAGATGCCTAGTAGTGATACAAACAAACAAATAAACAAACAAACAAAAAAAAGCCACAACATTTTTTCCTCTTAAACAAATCTCCTCCGTTTTAAATATACATACTGTCTACTAGGATGAAACTGATGTTTTCCCCAAGTTTTCTGCTTTCTTAAGACTAGGGAAATTATAAAGAGGGAGAGCAATGCTGATTTTCTAAATGTGATTTTTCACTCAAAAACCTCAGATAAGTTGAGGCTTGCTTGACCAGTGTTTGAGACTACATCCCTGGAGAAGCTCTGATCCTCTGCCCGCTAATGACACACAGACTAAAACCTTGTTCGACCAATTCAGAAATAACTAGCCCAATCCTAGGATGAGCTATGGAGTCTGACAGTGATATAATGAAGACACACATAGGAGATATCTTTGAGGAACAGGTCTTGACTGCTGACACAGCTCACAGCCTGTTAGCTGCAAAAAGAAAAGGCCAAGCAGTATTATGTGCATGCACAATTCACTGCTGTGTTTATCTGGGCTTCTAGTAAGAGCTCAAGGAAAATAATTCATTCTGGGGTAAATCCTAACAATCCTCTAATCTCTCACAGTGTTGATTGACCACATAGAAGCTTTTCTACTAAGATTTGTATTTCATTTTCAGGCCCAGCATCTTTTTTAAGTCGTTCTATAAAATATATAAACGGAATGTGCCAAGAAATATAATTCAATGATTGTAACTCAGTAAGGCATTTGCTCCATTGCCCCATGGAATGTCATGTAAATTTTTCTCTCCTTTAAGGAACTGATGGAGTTGTACCTGTCGAGAACAACAGGCTGCTATGCTTGGCGTTTTCCCAAGTTGTGCTAGGAAAACTTTGAATGAGACTTTGTTATCTTAGGTTGAAATATTTCAACTTTGCCTTGAAATGGGACAAACCAGGCAAAGGAGTAGGGAGAGGAGTGTGTATATATTTTGGAAGAGAAAGATGGGAGTCTTATCTTCTGCAATGTATCATTAGTTAAGATTTTTTAACTTAAATGTACAAGTTCGAGTTCACGCCAGACTTTACTTCTTAAAATTATGACTTATAGACATATAAAAATGCAGATAGTTTCCAGAAATAAAATTGCTTTTTTTTCTATCTTAAGGGTCTTATAATTAGAAACATCAGGTTTCCAAATTCCCCCATAATATGTATTATTAAATTATTCTCACACCTCTTCCCAGGTGATTAGAAGAGGTATGATATAGAAATAAAAGTCAATGCCTTCATTACATGATAAAAACATCTTTTAAATGTTTGTACAATTAATTCTATACACAAGAATTGTACTTCTAAGAAAATACTTATCTCAAATGACTGCTGAAAGAGTTCTCATCTTTGGTCCACAATAGTAATGTGTTCTTGGAGAGTCGCTGAGAGAGTTTTTCATAGTAAGCAGTGATCCTGACTATACCCCAATATCCAACCACTGTAACTGACAGACCCTCAGCTAAGAACATGCTGGAGCTAAAGTACAGGAAAACTAGAAATTAACAAAGTGAAATTCATTTGAAATTCTGTGCACCAATTGACACTCGTTAGCCTAACAGGGCCCAGCAAATATTTAAATACAATAGTATGAAAGAATCATTAAAATAGATAGCTCAGGGAAGTTCTGGAGGAAGTTTAGCACAGGATGAATTAAAATCAAGTACAATCAATGACCAAATTTAGCACAGCAGGACAACTCCTTTAAAAATTTCAAATTTAAGGGTTATTTTACTTTCAGATTTATCTTAAACTTGGCTTTTCAAGTGGCAAACTATCTGCATGCTTTGCAGCAAATTGAACTTTGATACCAATTAGAGGTACAGTTGAGTGCTTTTCTGTTGCCATCTGTTTCCCTTCCTGAAATAAATTTGGATTCCACACAGCATCTATAATTGAGATTTGTTTTTTGCCAAGTAATGTATGGACTTTCTGTATGTGCTATAGCATGCATGAATTTCATAATTTGGCAGTAAAATGTGTAGACGTGTATATGTATAGTCTATGCTCACCTTATTCTCATAAAATACGTACTTAAAATTTACGCTTTTATGTTATCTTGGAGTATTGGTGCCTCGTGAAACCAATGTGCTCATTTAAAAAGCATCATTCACATTTCATTTTATTTTTCAATCCCAATTTACTGTTTCTAGCCTTAAAACCTAGCTTTAAAAAATGTCTCATCCCCATTTTTTTAGATTAAGTTTTGCTCAAAAGGTGCTTTCCCATAATGTTCCTTCACATTTGATAGAAAACTAAGAACAAAGACAGGCATTGGGTTCTTGTCAATCGTCAAAACAACCATACAAAACCCAGACAGAGGAAGGGAACCCTTTGATAATAGGCCCCAGCTTCTTCAAGTTTCATTGCTACTCAAGTTCAGCAGAATCTAGATGATGCTTTTTTCTGCATCCTCATTTTCAGCACCTACAGAAACAGAGATGCAGAGAAGGGTAAAGAATTGGGTGCTGCTCTGGGGTTGGGGAGAGCTTGAGGCTACTGTCAGCACAAAGGATGTGACAAGTGGGGGTTCTGAAGATCCAGCCATTAAACCCCAAAACCCCAAAGATGACCAGAAGTAAGGCAACAATTAATTTGGGATCCCTAAGGCCAACAGACAGCAGGTATACAAATGCAGCTTTGAATTCAGGTAGCGCTGACTTTTCATTCAGAAATAAGTACTTAACTATCCCCAACTTTTCACTCTCACATTACATTTCTATCTAGCCCTTTCTTCCTCTTTATGTTGAACTTCTGTAGGTCTGATCACTCTCTGAATAGACTGGTCATCTCTAGAACCTGTTGAAAAACTGAAATGTATGGTGAGCTGACGCTCACTCATTTAGTATATTGTGATCTGGTTTATTCATTCCTCATAACGGCCCAGTGACACAGGTCCTATTGCCCTATTTTTCCAATAATAAAATAGAGAGTAAAGATTAAGTAACTGGCCCCCCTACACAGAACCATTAATTTCCAAAACAGTGTGGCTCCAAATCTCATTCTTTCTTCTCTTTTTTCCATTGTTGAATATTCAGACAGAATGCCTAGGTCGACTCAATCTTTTTAATTTCTTTTTGCCTTTAGAAGTGTCACCCTGGCAGCCTTCAAATCTCAGATCACAGAATGACTATGTGTCAACTATGTCATATTTACAAATATTGGAAGCAGTTGCAAATAACTAAAATTAGGGAAATATTACATCAAAATATCAATTTTGGCTTCTCTTCAAAAACTCTACTCATGTATAAACTATAAATTAAACCCCTATTGGAAATCCATGTATCCGAGATTAAAATACATTTAATACCAGGTGGTGAATAAGAAACCAAATTATTTAAAAATATATAGCTGCCAAGAGAAAAAATTATACCAACTAAACAAATGCTCACAATTTTCCATGCCCATTGCCATTTTTTCATCATTCTTGGGAGAAAGTGCCTGCTATATATAGAGGGAGAACAAATCTAATCCTTAAATGGAAACTGAACTCTGAAGTGGTTTAGGATATCTTCACTTGACAGATACTATCTGAAGTGGTAGGTCTTGCTAAGCAGTTGTTGCTGAAGTGTGCTCTTTAAAGGCTCTGCATAACAGTATTCATTACTTCTTCTGCCATGTTAAGAAAATCCACCTGAGAATCTCAAAGGTCTTTTCTCTCCAAGATCTACAGGCCAAGATCTTACTGAGGCAAAATCCCCATCAAGCACTACTGTGCTCAGCGGAAGCTTTAAAATATAATTCTCTGGTTCTAAAAATGTTCAAATGCTAGAAGTATATGATGATTAAGAAGCTTATCTCTGTATCAAAGAGAGGTTCATTTTCCATAAGCAAACTCTTGGTGGGCAGGAGAGAATCATTTATAATCTCATATTTAAACACACAAAATTGAATAGATGTCGTGGGAGTTTCTGTTTAACTGAAAATAAAGATGTTTCCTTTAATCTGATAAGTTAGGAGTTTTCTATAAACCCATGCCTCTGGTCACACCCTACATCTCTTTTCCATTGTTTATCCTGTCTGAGATTTTTCATATCTTGAACCTCTGCCTTTCCTCAAAAACCCTTCCCATTATATTTTATGAAGTTCACACTTCCTCCACTAGGACATTATGCTCTAGTGTCCATGCATCTTTATTCCTCCTCTTGCATTTGGTTATCAGAGACAAGATGATGTCATCTTTAAGAGCACTGGATATAAACTGAGCCAGATTGAGATTATTTGTTCCTAGCTGCATGAATGTGGACAGATAACTTCAATATACCTGAGATTCCTAAATCTGAAAAATGGGATAGCACTTACCTCATATGTGTCTTGCGAAAATAAAATGATATGACACATAAAAACCACTTGCTATGGTGCCTGGCAAATGGTGCTCAATTCATTTTCTTTGTAGTATTATCAAGGTGTTGTTGACTTCTCTGATTCAAGTTGATATGAGAACTAATAAAAAATTGTGTTTGTGACTTATCTTACACCAAAATTGTTATTTCTCACTTCTTCAATCTGTACACAATAACATAAAAACAAGCCTTTAAAAAAAGTACAAATTTTTGAAATGAGACTTTTAGCCTTCTATAAAATTTGCCTGCCATTTTTTCCCAATCCATAAATAATTTTTTAAGTAAGATTGAAACTGAGTCTTACCTTGAAGACTCTTTAAGAATTCAAGTTTTAAATAAAATATTTTGTGGACTAACATACTTAATTCAATGTCCCCCCCGCCCCCAAAACCACTAATTTAATAATAAAGGCTTTGGTGAAAAAGCTTACACTTTAGAAAGTATCTGACAAAGAAAAAAGAAGTTAACATTGCATGTTCTACATGCTCTGATTGAATAATCGAACCAAATGAGAAGGAAATTACTTACAAACAACCCTTTGAGAATCATAATTTACAGAAGTAGAAATAAGGGTAAAGAGGTTAAGTAACTTGCCTGAGGCCATGCAATTAGTAGTCTGTCACAGTAAATAGTTGAGGCAGGTTTAGAATCCAATTCTGTCTAGCTCTAAAGTTAATGTTCTTTCTATAAATCACATTTTTCAGCAATTTCCCATTGGATTTTCAAGGCCCACTTCTTCAATATCATAAAACTGAAATCTGAATCAAATACACAAAATATAATTATTCTTAATATATGCTGCAAATGTTTTCAGAAACCCTTATTTTAAAATATTAATTATCTAGGTCAGTGGTTCTCAGCTAAGAACAATTTTGCTCCCTAGGGGATACTCGACAAGATCTGGAGACATTTTTTTTATTGTCATGATTAATGTAGAGTGGGGAGGTTTGCTACTGGCATCTAGTTGGTAGAAGTTATGGATATTGCTAAGCATCTTATAATGCACAGGACAGTGCCCTCCAACAATGAATTATCTACCCCATAATGTCAATAGTGCTAAGACAAAAATCCTAATTTAGGGGCTTCTGCTTTATGACAAGTGAAAGAATCTAACTCACTTCCTTTCTCATTGAAGGCAACTTTTATAAATCAATAAAATATAAGTTAGTATTTTATTAAATTTATTGGGGTGACATTGGCTAATAGAATTATATAGGTTTCAAGTGTACAATTCAATAATATGTCATCTGTATATTGCATTGCGTGTTCACCACACCCAAAGTTATATTTCTTTCCATCACCATATATTTGACCTCCTTTACCTTTATCTGCCTCTCCCTCTCACCTTTTCCCTCTGGTAACCACTGAACTATTGCCTGTGTCCATGAGTTTCTGTTCATTTGTCTTGTTTGTTTTTTGCTTTCAGTTTTATATCCCACACATGAGTGAAATCATATGGTTCTCAACTTTTTCTGTCTTTTTTCGCTTAGCGTGATTATCTCAAGATCTAACCATGTCGCGAATGGCAGTATTTCATCTTTTCTTACAGCTGAGTTATATTGCATTGTGCGCGCGCGCGCGCGCACACACACACACACTACATCTTCTTTATCTAATCATCTACCATATTACCCAACAATTCCTCTTCTGGTATATACTTCCCAAATTTGAAAACATTTATCCATAAAGATATATACACCCCAATGTTCATTGTGGCATTATTCACAGTGGCCAAGATACAGAGACCACTGAGAGTTAATATTTTTTAGACCACTGAAATGATAGTGAAGAATTATGGGACCAAAATTTGAACAAAAGCAATATTTCAGAGGAGTAAACCTAGCACGCCAAACTTTTTGTGCTGAGGGCATTTATGCATCAAAAAAACAGCTACCAAGTTAAGATCTGGTTTTGGTAGTTTGGGGGAGGAAAGGAACACAACCTACTAAGGACCATTCTCAGAGAGAATCAGTTTGCATCCTCTTTCAGTTTAATCTGGGAGTCAGGGGATGTACACCCAGGGATTCTCTAAACTGAAAAATAATCATCCTTTTTGAAGACTTGCAGCCCACATTTGCAGCTTCTTAAGCTTTAATTTTTGTTAGTATCAGACTAGTGGTGTCTAAAGGTGCTTGGCAGAAGTTAATGAAAATTCTCTCTTCAATATGCTACAGTTATATTAGACCTCAAAGTTTCTTGGAAATAATTTTTCAGGATAATGAGCATCACACCATCAGAAATAACCTGGCAGATAAGTAAATAAATCCACATGAAATGATGCTCTCGAAATAACAGTGAACAGAAACCCAACATGTTAACTGGACACAGATGGTGAAATAACTGTGCTTACTCTGGGTGGTAGACATCCCCATCTGTCACCAGTGTCTAGCTCTGTCCTGCTTCCTGTACATGTGAGGATTATACTGCCTTGCCTCTTAAAATAGGAATGTTCATGCGACCTTCTTGCTGTGACTTTTCGATGGTACAGTTGTGGCTGTAGCTGTACCTAGAACTATAGGCCTAACACCATTTTATTCCACAAATTACTATGGTTACCTGAAATAATTATACTTTTGCATTAATGCACAACACACTTGTGGTCAGGTCATAGAACAGAGTGACTATGGATAGGAGGATACCTTGTTCTTACATTGCCAGAATGTTTAATCCCAGTAGGTCACTCTCCTACTCAACCAGTCTATCTTCAGATCCTCAGCTTGCCTCACTGGTTCTTCAAGCAAGTTTGGATGTGTCTAAATTATCAGTGACTATAGAGTCCAGACACCAACTTAATGTGCTATTTAGATAGTTGTGTTTGTTTCTTATCTTCCCAAATGGCCAATAACTCTTTAATGGAGGAAACTACTCTTGATCCAAGCTGTTTGCTTATAATTCTTGACCTGGGGCACAGCACAGACAAGCAAATATACATTCGAGGTAAGGGTGGAGATTAGTGAACCAACTCCAAAAGAAAATATCACATAATGTTCCCAAGAGTAACAGTAATGTACCTTTTGGGTAAATATTTGTGAGGTGCTCCCCTATGATTAAAACTGAAAATATAGTTTCAGCACCTCATAAATATGCGCATCTGCAGAGATTAAGGAAAGCAGACTTTTTATGCAACCCCAGACAATTTTGTGCTTTTATATTTAGTAGAAAGTCTTTGCTACTAAGGACATTATTTAAATAATAATGTTGTCTAAAAAGCAGCCTTAAACCAGGCCTCCCTTAGATCTCTATAGAAAGAATTCCATAAGCAGAGTTGAAAATGGCTCTCTGCTTTGTGTGACCAGGATCATCCAGGAACACATCATTGCTCTGTGTTGTGTGAAGAGCTAGCAGAACCATTTAGGGCAAGAAAACAAGTGTAGTCTCTTGAAATATTGTAATAATTGTGAATATCCACTTCAGAAATGGTTCTTTTCTTTTGATTAAGAGACTTGCATATATGATCTTTTTAATGTGAACTTTCATTTAATGGTGACTTACTATGTAACCTAATGGGTTGAATGTAATAATTTTATGAGGTTTAATACATCTTGAATCATAGAGGGCCACTATGCTTGAGTAAGCAAATATTATGGGATTACCTTTTACTGGATGTAATTAATGTCCAGAAATGTATTTCGTATATTTAATAACATCTAGCTTCACCAATATACAATAGCCCCTTGCTGAGGGCAGCCTCAAGGTTGACTGGCCTCCACATCTACCCAGGCAGTCAGCTGCTGGGCGGGAGGCACGCAGTCATTCCACCTCCTCTTCTGTTCTCTCTTTTCCAAGAGGGATATTTGAAACTATGAAAAAAAGCAGTCTTATTGCTTGGATTCTTGGGTCCTTGAAAAATGGAGATTTGAAAAGTGTATTAATTGTTTCTTCTTCTTCTTTTTCTTCTTCTTCTTCTTCTTCTTCTTCTTCTTCTTCGTCGTCTTCTTCTTCGTCGTCTTCTTCTTCTTCTTCTTCTTCTTCTTCTTCTTCTTCTTCTTCTTTCTCTTCTTCAACTTAAATTCATTTACAGCATCCCCTGTATTAGTTTTCTATAGCTGCTGTAATATAGGACCACAAACTGAGTGGCTTAAAACAACAAAAATCTATTTTGGCACTGTTGTGGAAACTAGAAGTCTGAAATCAAGGTGTTGGCCATGCTCTCTCTGAAGCTTCTAAGGGAGGATCCTTCCTTATCTCTTTCTAGCTTCTGGTGGCTCCAGATATTTCTTATCTTGTGGCAGCATAACTCCAATCTATCTCCTTTATGTGGAGTTTGCTCTTTGTGTCCAAATTTCCTTCTTCTTATAAAGGCACCAGTCATATTGTATTATGAGCCCACACTAGTCCCGTAGATCATCATTTTAATTTAACTAATTACATCTGCAAAGACCTTGTTCTCAAATAAATTCACATTCAGCAATACCACAGGGTAGGATTTCAGCCTATCTTCTGGGAGACACATTCGACCCATAACAATTCCCAGCTAGTACCAGGGTAAAATCAGCCTGAATCCATTGAATTAGCTGAACATCAGGAGTCTTTCCTTGGTTTCTTCATAGAACTGGCTCATGCCCAGCTGCAATCAGAAAGGGGTATGCAATTCAGTGGGGCACTGATGCACACAGAAGAACACTTCTGTCCACTTACAACTTCAGTGGAAAAACATTTCCCTCAGTTGCCCTAAAGAAGCACACGTGAGAGAAAGCCTAGAGATGATGATCGTTCTCATCTTGAGAGAATAGAGACAGCTGGTCCCAAAACAGGCTCAGCTCTGACATGCAAGTGAAACAGTTTCATTTCAGCCCTGACTATTCCCACCCTGTGCAAACTCACACCTATGCACATCTTCACCTTATCCAGTTTTACATCATCTGGTCTTTCTTCTGGAATTACATGGTTGAAAGCTACCCAATGTCTCAGCAATAATAGGGTGACTTACACATAACAGAGAGGGAAAGAGGTGGAACTGGTAGGGACAATCTTCTTCTAAAAACAAGCTAAGCAGATATTAAGGAAGTTAAAAGAAAAATGACATTTATTGAGGCATAGTTTAGAAGTTACATCACTTAATCCTCATAGTAAGTATGAATGCTTGTTTTAGGGTTATGCAATTTGAGTCATAAAACAGCCTTAACACATACTGCAATATCAAGAATTATCATCTTGCTATTTGTGGCCATTCTCTTCTGCACTGAAGCATAGTGGAGGGTGGGTGGGATAAAAGGAATGATACATTCAATAAATCTGTTCAAGGCTCTTTCTACCCTCCCCCTTTTCTGCCTAAAGACAGAATATAAATTCTCCTTTTACTGGAGAAAGGCTCTTATTGGCTCAGAGATGGCATCAGAGAAATCTGCAAACAAACATTATCTCATTATTTTCCTCCCATATATTCATCTTCCCACAGTCTGTTACTCTTGAAAGCTTAAACATTGCTTTCAGATGTCTTGTCATTTCTCTACAAATTTATTGTTCTTTATCAAAGATGCTATATAAGCTGAAGTTCTAAGATACTTCTTTGAGTTACTCATTTACCCTGGGTATCTCCCACGTATTCATGAAGTAAACATGTCAATAAATGTTTTGTTTTTCTCTTGTAAAAAATTAAATAAATAATAAAAAAAAAGACATAGGAAAACTGACTTCAGAGACTTCCCAAAGCGAACATAAAAATTTTTTTACCACTAGGGCTAGTCACGATGCAAGTTACACAATTGTTTGCTTTTGGCCTCCACACCAATAATTTGCATCCTTTTGTGACTCTCTTTTCAAATGATTGTTCTGCAGTTCTTTTTAACTTATTTGTGTGTCTTTTTTCCTTGAAAATGTTATTTTTTCTTTACTGGAGTATCGTTTCCAGTCCTCCCACTCTTCCATCTATGGTAGACAAATGATGGGGAAACCTGATTCTCAGAGCCATGTACGAAGCAAGTAAGTTCTGGAGAGAAAATGTATCTACTGTCTTTTTCTATAACAAAAAGGAATAGGAAAAAAAATGAGGAAGTGTGGTAAAATATATTTTAACTTACCATGAATGAAAAATGTTGCAAATACTTTTAAGTTAAAGAGCATGGACCGAATATGTTACTTGCCAGGTCTCATTTAAAATAGTTAGTTTATACCTAGAGGACTATCTGTTATTACTGACCTTGGCAATGAAATAAGAACAATATTTTTCTAAGGATAAAATATTCTTCAAAAATATCTCATGATAATTCGATGTGGCCTCACTTAACTTTCATCGCTGACCATGTTTCTTTGCCTATTTCTCTTCCTCATCCAAGAAGTAGGGAGTTTTTAAAATAAAGATAGGGAAAACATCACCTCTAACTCTAATTCTGTATCTTCAATTACTGCTGGTACTTTATAGAGTTATAATAGAAATAATCTCCTGAGAATGTACATGTATCTCACTTCTCTTGAGGTGATGACAGAAGAAGATCATAAACTAACAACAGAGCAAGCCACAAAATGTTGAGGAGCAATTTTTTTTGTTGTATTTGTTCATTTTAATGTCAAGAAAAGATTTCATGAATTCTACGAATTGTATGCCTAGCTAAAACAGCAACCAAATGATAAGCTTTGCATTCAGGATGGGATTGCAGAGGACAAACCATACTCTTCTTCCCGCTGCCCTTTACTTTCAATCTGTAGGATTTCCTGTGCTGGGTCCTAGAAAATAATCTGAAAGAGAGATTTATGTCCTTGTGTATAGTAAAGAATTGTCTCATTTTTAGGCATTTAAATGTTCAGGCTCATAGTTTTGTATCAAACCTAGAAAATTCTCTCTCCCTGATTTTACTTCCCCCAGATTCCCCTCCCGTCCTCTCCACATACATAATTCACCTCAGGTCTGACTCAGGCATGGCAAAGAAAGGAAAGGAGCAATGGTCTCTTTTTACTCTCTCTTCATTCTTCCTTCTGCCCCAAACACTCCTCTTTCTGGAAACTTTGAATTAGGCCAAGGCCACCTAAGTGGAGACAAATTGTCTGGTAAAAATTTTTTGCAGGTGCACTGGAGCATGGTATGTTAATCTTAGTGCAAAATGTGCTTCTCATGGCATGTATATGTAAAAAATTTTCAGGCATTTCTTCAAGTGAGGAAAGAAAGAAGACAGCAGAGATTAATGTTTTCTCTTGCAGTTGAATGTAACTGGTAAACCCACTTAGAGATTAACTAATATACCAGAGTGAAGGAAAATACTGATATGATACTGAGTCCATGTTAGCTGTAAGGAGTTACACATTTTTGTTTTCTTTTTCAGCATACATTTGGATAATAATATTTATTATGTATACAAAGCACAGTGTTCTTTACCTGAATAACTCAATCTTCACAACAACTCTATGAGGTACTATTATTTTCATCTTACAAATAAGGGAACCGAAGCATAGAGAAGATAAATATCCATCCCTAGTTTTCACAACTAATATATGGCAGAGCCATCTACTAGTTTGAATCCGGTCAGTCTGGCTTCATAGCCTGCAATCTACTCTTAACTGGTTCTATTTAGTTAGCTTCCAGTTCAGGCCTTGCTAAGATTATGTCCATATATGAAATCAGATAGTTATGAAAATTATCTCATTAATTCATCTGATTTGCTGATGGATTATTGAAAGACCTTGCAGAACCATGAAATGAAGATGGTCTTTTGAACTTCCTTTCATCACTAGCTTCCTCACATCACTGCCACTTTCCCTATTGTCAGAAATGCACAGAAACAGAGTCTGTGAGTCAAAAAAAATCTGAGATATTATTCAGCTCAATGTCATCCCACCGTAAGAATCCTGACAACTTTCCTGTAACATCTGCCTGCATCTGCAGGACTCTTGAAGGACATAGGTCTCTTATTGTACAGGTAGATCATTCTATGACCAGGTCATGCTAATTACTGAAAAAAATGTCCTTATAATGAGTCATAATATTCTTTCCTTTTCTTAGTTCTGCTCTGAAAACATGAAAATTAGTGTATTCAGATTTCAGCATAACAATCCAACAAATGGAAGCCCAGGATGGGCTGGCTCCCAGACCTGTTCATTTTCCTTTGAATGAACCCAGTGTGATCCTCAATATCTGTGCAACTAAGTCATCACAGTTGTCCAGACATGATGAGAACTGGTTTTTATAAAGTAGTGCCAGATTCTTATCTACTTAATTTTAGATTAAGTAGATAATCTAAGGCATATTAAGTTGAATTTGTTATTTTGGTTGCCACAATCTACCACTGACTAATGTTGATCTCAGAGGGTGGTTTTGAGGATAAAATGACTTAATGACTTCTAAGGAATTAGCTTAGCGCCTATCAAACAAAAAGTACTCAATAAATAATAACTAATTTTAACTAAATTTCATAATTTGGAATTTGACTCATTTTTCACCATGCTGATCCTTCATAGGCAAAGCTATGAAAAAGCTGAACAATACAAATAAGCTTGTATTAATATTCATATATACAGCTCTACATTTACTAAGGGCATAAAATACATTCTTTGGAGCTATAAAAAGCAAATTTATAATGGGTCACAAAGGAAGTCTTTAAAAATTCCAAAGAATCAACATCAGGCAACCTATGATGCAAAGTGTAATGCTACAAAATTAGAAATCAATAACAAAAGTATAACTAAAATAGTCACATATATTTACAAAGAAAAAAAACAGACTATTAAATTACTCTTGAGTTAAAAAGGCAGTGCAGTGTAAATTATAAGAAACACAAAGCTGAAAGACAATGAGACCAGCACACATTAAAATTTATGTGCAACAACTGAATCAACATTTAGAAGAAAATTTACAGCTTTGAATGTGTGTGTGTTCACATATCAGAAAGCAAAATATATTGAAAACAAATAAAGTTCAACTCAAAAAGTTAGACAATCAGTAATGGAATAAGCAAAATAAAAGGGAGGGACAATAAAGAGAAAGACAGAAAACAATGAAATGAAATATGTAAATGATAGAATGGAATCTTGGTTTTCTATTAAATCCAAATAAGACAGATTAAGAAATAATTAGTATAAAAACACAGATGTAACTAGAGATAAAAAAACATATTAATATAGTACTTGGAAATTCAGTTGAGATTATCAAATACCTTTTACATTGCCAAACCCAGTAGTCTCTCTTCAGTGCTCACCCACGTAACGTTGTGATGACTGAAGTTGATGGCCATTTTCTCCTCCTTCAAATGATCTTCTTTTGGTTTCTGACACCACTTTTCTTTGGTACTCTTTTTCACCTCTTCATCCAAGTTGTCTTCTCATCACTTCAACTCTTATCTGAGAGAGATCCCAATGGACCCTAATAAGCCTGCAACTCTGTATTTTTAAATTCTGTCTCTGGCCTTAACTCCAGACTTGTAGTACTCACTTTCAGTTTAAACTAGATGGTTCATTGAAACTGCACTGTCAATACGTCCAAAACCAATGAATGCATCACTCTTCTCAACACCACCTCAATTTTCCAGAGCTGCTTTTCCTCAGATGTTTAGAGACCAATTAATGGCATTTCTAAATCCCCAGGGACTTCTGAGCTAGAAATGGAAGTTATCCTTGGTCCTTGTTATTTCTCCTTTTACTGCCATGCCCACATTCAATTTCTTACTAAACTTAGTCAAGTATACCAACTTTTTCTCAGATATGCCTCCTGCATGCCATCCCCACTACCTCTGCTTTTATTTAAACCCACATCTTTTCTCTTTCTGTATAATCCATCGCTCTCTTAATCAGATCTACTTTATATGCCATCAAGCCATAATTTTGATCACAAGATATCTTTTCCTACAGCATGAAGTCCAAATTTCTTGTATGACATCTCTTCATAATATCTTGCAGTGTATCTTATCGACTAAACACTCCTTGTACCCTGTTGAAATCCAGCCTCATCCTTCTCTGATCATCCTGTATTTTTTCACATCCCTGTGGCTTTGCTAACACTATTTTTTCTACCTAAAATTACTTTCTATAGTCCCTCCCTCCCCTCTACTAACTGGTATACCCGATCTGAAATTATTCTATAACCTTGGCCTTGGATCTTCCTCATAATTCATGATTTCATTATATCTCCCTATCTTTTTCTAAGTTGTTGACCAAGATTTCAACATAAGTCCATATTTCCGGCATAGCATTGCAACATTTGTCATTCTGTGGCTGTCCCTGAAACTCTGTGGGCACATGAGAAAGTGAAGATTTCAACAGCTGAATTTTAATAACAATATTTTCCATAGCATTATACTTAGTTTGCTGACTGAACATTTGCTCAACAAATAGTTAGAGAGGAAAATAATTTTTAATGGAGGTTGCAGTTTTTTTTCTTAGAATTGTTTGTCTAACAACTCTTAGGCAGAATGAAGAATAAACTACATTGGGAACACTAGACACTATGCCAAGAATTGTCTGGATGTGGGCTTCAAAATTTTCATCTAAAAAGACAAGGATGTTAATGATATCTCTTGCTTGTCACCATGGAGAATTGTTCTGAGGAAATATTTAGCTTATAAATAAAAGATTTTCTTTTATGTACATGTGAGTAGTATAATGCATTAATTCAAATACAAAAAATTATATTTAATATTTACATATGATATACCAAAATCAAGAACACATACTCATAAAGTTTTCAAGAAACTATTCAAAACTCTCAAAACCAATCATAAATTCTAAAATCAATCATTGATCTTAAAATCAATCATAAGGATACTTGTGCAATATGAGTATTAAAGATTTTTAAGAGGTAATACATACTTTCAATCCGTAATTTCAAAAAGGCTTTAAATGTAATTAACCTGGTGGCAATAGTTTATTAATTTCTTGTTAACTTAAAAATAACCGGTCTTGGATCCTTCCAGAGAGCATGTATTCATAAAGAAAGATGGAGAATATCGAAGATGTTGGGGTCTTTGATATGTGTAGAGAATATCACACAGAAGGGAAACTAGAAGAGTTTCACTTTTGACTTTTGAGTTTGACTCATTTGACCTTTATTCCGAGAACTGCTGTAGACAGCGACTACATATAGCCAATGGTTTTAGCCACAGTGGCATAGACTTTAGGTAACTGGGAGAAAAAAAGATTCTGGTTCATTTCAGATCTGGACCACATCATTACTCTATGATAAGCTGAGACATAGTAAGCATTGCTGTTCTTGTTCAGAGACTGATTGTGTTCACACTTTACATATATGACTAATGTCACTCTGGAACTCTGCTATTGGCTACAACAACACAGCATCAGTGTCACTGAACTGGATTCCAAGTTGATAAGAATTAATTTAGACAAGTGTTCTCCAATAAAGGAAAAAAGTCAATCTTTTAAGTGATTCATTACGTTATATAAGATTCACCATAAATTATATCTTAATTCACTTATGACTAAGCTGCTCCAGGCTTAGACATGGATTTTAGAATTTTCAAATTTTTTCTGATACTCAAAGTTCCAATTTTGAGATTTTTAATCAGTAAGTTTACCAAAGTGTCCTCTTTGCCCCAAGAAGGATGTATCTAAAATTAAAATGTAATGCTTACATAATGACTCATAATCCATAAGGAAAATCTAACTTTTGTCACTTTAGGATTTAATTTCAGTCCTAAGGCTCCTACAGAGAATTGAAATAAGGGTCTCATGGTTGAATATTTTTCACTCCAGTTATTTGTTGAGCAAATAACTTCGATATGTAGTTATTTGCTCAACACTTATTTTGAGGCAAATAAAAGTGCATAAAATTCTTAAATTGGCTAAAATTTCAAATCAGTCAATTTTTTTCATCTCTGCCTTGTGTTAAATACAAACAGCAAAAAAGACCTGGACTTAATAAAAATCTCTGCCAAAAAATCCACTGTGTGAGGCTGATTCAAGCTGTACTTAATTTAAATATTAGGAGTAATAGCTCTATGCATAGGGCAAAGTCTATGCAGGCAATCTTTCTTCTAGTACCTCACATATCTGTATATATTGGCATACAGATATCTTTGTTTAGGGTTTTACGAGATTTGAACCACTTCTCCTACTTCGAGTGATACAGTTGATTTGTAACTGGCATTTCATATATTCAAGGACTTCCATGGTGCTTTGTTGATCATATACAAACTTTTAAATGATCACGTAACTGGTTCCTCTGTCTTTTGGAGATGGTTCTAAAAACTACATGATTCACTTATTTTCCTAAACTTTAAAAATAGTTCCAAAAAAAAAAAACTGTAGTCCAATATCTATCCATTTTAAATTGAGAAAATGCAAAGTCATAATGATGTTATAACTTTGGAATAAAAACTACACAAACACAACTAACCAATAGATGTTCTTTTTTCTGTTTTTATTCTGGCGCACGCGTGTGTGCGCGTGCGCGCGCACACACACACACACACACACACACACAAGCTTTCCATCAGTGTATATTTTTTGTAAAGAACTATATTTACAGAAACCATTGAAAACTAGTTCACAGTTTATGTTAAATATCTGTGTATTCTTCTTTGGGTACATTGCAAATTCTAATTCCAGGGCCACACAATCTCAGCCCAATATCAACACCATTATGCAAGGTCTGATAATCCCTTGTCCTCAGATGCAACAAAATATGAAGAATCAGGTATTTTCATGACAATTGAGTAACTGGCATTTTCTCTTCCCATCAGCCATCTGTAGAGGTCTCTCATCTAGTCACCATAGTGACTAAAGGTACATGCACTCAAGTGATTGACTTATCCAAGATCTAGTCAGTGGCGATACAACAGAATAAGTCATTAGTCCATAAGAAGCTAGTGAAGCATTAGTGTAACCCAACATAGACACATCTGTCTTCGGTTCTAGTAGTACTTCCTCACCTGGATGATCTCTGATAAACCATTTAAATTCTCTGAGCTTCATCATAAAAGGATTTAAACCTAATCAGTCACTTTTTATCATCATGTGTATTACTGATAAAGCTTTTAAATATATGCATATCCAAAAACAAACAAACAGATCAATGTAATAAACAGAGGGTGTACAAACAGACTCAAATAACTGCATGCATTTATTTTATGAAAAAGTACTATTTCATAACAACGGGGAAAATAGGATTCAATAAATTA
The DNA here is from genome assembly GCF_014176215.1 of Rousettus aegyptiacus. Lineage (NCBI taxonomy): Eukaryota > Metazoa > Chordata > Mammalia > Chiroptera > Pteropodidae > Rousettus > Rousettus aegyptiacus. The sequence goes on from NW_023416286.1 coordinate 33,763,016, forward strand.
TGTTTGGGTAATTGATACTCTCTTAAGAATAACTTGCCTTCCTACCTTAATTATTAAGCCAAAATAAATTTCCAGATGACCCACAAGTGTAAGCATATAAAAAAAATAAGAACCTGAAATTTTAGAAGAAAACATAGAGAATGATTTTATCATATCTGTATAAAGAAACCTACTTTAAGTAAGTACCAAAACTTTTCTACTCATATATTCAATCTTTTCCTTTGCATTCTGTTTCAGCCCAGGATTTTCAAAGGAATAACTTTGCCTCCTTCCTCTTGGTTTTATAAGAGGACACAACTCTGTATTTGATACATGATAATTTTTAAATTCTTGAATAAAACCCCAGATAAAGTTAGAAGACAAGCAAAAAACTGAGATAAATATTTGCAATACTTATAACAGAGTTAATTTCTTTAATATGTAGAGATATCTGACAAATCGATAAGAAAAACATAAGCATATTATTTTTAAGTAGTTAAAATATGGATAAACAGCACACAGAAGAAACTTTGCAAAAGGTTTTTAAAATATGAAACATACTCACCCTCACTCATATGTACAGACATCACTTCTGGAAATGATTGAAACATTATCATTAGATTTTTTAAATGATTTTTCATTGATTAACTCTAGTTTGAAAATCTGAACTAGATATTGCCAAAGATCCACTAATCTCTGAAGTTATGTATGATTTACTTGCCTTTGTCTGTGATCCAACCTATTTTACTATGCCATCTTCCCAACTGACTTACAAACATCCCACACTATAGCAATCATATAAGTAGCCGTCTTCGTTTCTATAACCAAGAGACTAGATGTGGCTAAGGGAAAGACAGTCATGTATTGGAATTGGGACTCATTCAGATTCACGCTTTCCAAATTCGTGGACTCAATTACATTCCTCAAGACTTTAAAAAAGTTATTGGCCTTTGCCTCTCACATTCATTTCAGCTTTATCATCCTGAATGCTTTCCACTCCTTACTCCTATTCACCTCTCTGTGTGTTCATTTTTACCAGACAACCTCGCCTTAACTCACGGAGGAAATAGAAGTCATCCCTTGATTCTCTGACCAGTGTTCCATCCCAAAATGCAAATTTCATAGCAGCTCTTAACTTCTTTTTTCTTTCATTTTGGTGTCAGAGGAGGATATGTCTCTTCTGTATAAAGGAAGTACATTTTTCTATGTCTTGAAACCCAGAGCTTCCTACCTCAGTGGATTCTGCAATATTATTATTTTTTCCTTCTCTCTCATATATGCAATCTTTTCCTCTGCCTTCTGTTTCAGTACAGGGGTTTTGAACCAGGAATAATTTTGCCTCCTTCCTCAGGGTATTTGTCAATGTCTGGACACATTTTTGATTGTTACAATGGGATGCTAATGGTATCCAGTACAAAGAGATCATGGACACTACTAAATATACTATAATGCACAAGACTCTCCATTCCCCCACCTCAGCATGCCCACATACTATAAAGTATTATCTGGCCCAAGATGGTGTCAAGGTGGACAGATCCTTCTTGTAAAGTATAAACACCTGGAAGTCATCCATAACTGTCCATTCCCTATCACCCCATACAACCTAATTAGTAATGAGAATGATTAGATCTACACTAGCAATATCTTGAATATGTCTTATTGAACTATGTCATTACTAGTGGCTTGGTTTAAGTCCCTATCATCTTTTGCTTGGATAATTTTAATATCTACTCATTGGTTTGCCTACTTCTAGTCTCTACATAGCACCAAAAGTTAGTATTTAAAGTCTTACTTATTATGGATCTCCCTTTTCTAAAAACTTCTCTTAGTACTTCATTGCCTGAGTCACACTCTTGAGCTATTCTAGAAAGCACACAAAGCTTCAATAATCTACCTTTGCAGAGCTCTTAAGCCATATATCTTTCTATGTTGTTTCTTCTATTTAGTGTTCATGTAATACACACTGCTCATACGTTCCCACACTCTCCAAATTGTTTCCCATCTCCTTGCCTTTGAAATTTTTAATCTTGATACTGGAAGAACTTTGTCTAACAAAGTTCTATTCTACTTTCAATAATCAGATAGGCATCTCTCTAGAAAACATATCTCTTCTTTCATTTGCTCTCTGTACCTCATCTTCTTTTTGCTTTGCACTTGCTTTAAATGTTATATTTGTCACATTATAGTCTAGTTTAATACACTTTTGCTTCTCCTATGAAATCATGGCTCGTTTACGAAGGATCTGTCTCTTAGTGGTCAGTTATGCAACACTAGAGCTTTGAAACACACCGAGGACCAGGTACTTAATGAACAAACATTGAAGGAAGAAAAGAGGTAAAGAATAAGGTAGCCATGACATGTTCACTAATAAGCTTCATAACACAATCTAATGATTTTTTAACTTCAGCGTCTGAAACAGTTATGAAAAATCTACATGTCACAGGTGGTGCATTGAGCACCATACTATGGAAACTAATTTAATTGATGAAGTGGGTTTTAGGAAATATAAACCTAACAACTATTACTGTTTCTCAGTCTGATGCAATTTTATATTCACACTAGTACTTTCTATTGAATAACCATAGGATTTTCCTTCCTTTACTTTTCTCAGTTAATTTTGGTTCCTTAAAAACAAGAAACAAATTTCTTAAAGTGTGTTCCAAGGAACCTAGTCCAATGAGACTTCCTCAAATGTTATGTCTTGTGGTCAGTCACTTTTGTGCAATATACATGTCATATGTCTCTGCTGGAGATGGAGAATATACATTAGCATATATATATATACACACACACACACACGCACACACACACACACATACGTAAAAACCCTGAGAAAGTTTCATAGTCAAGAAATCTGTTTATGTTTGTTGAATATAATGTTTTACAAAGTCGCTTACTCATGGAACCTTTTTTCATGCTTTATCTATAACATCTCATGAAACGACTGTTCTGTGAAACAAGCTTTGAGGAACACTGGTTAGAAGTGTAGTTTAAAAAGCATCAAAACGTCACTCCATTCCCCAGTCATCAATCCTCTCCTGCTTCATTGGCTCAAGTGAAGGACAGGGCTATGGGTGGTGGCCAGGGCATATGTGTTCTTTCCCAGACTCTCTCCAAATTCCATTTGTATTAAATATAGTTTTACCTAAATAAAAATTATATTTGTTTAATTAAATTGGAAATTGTCCTGCACTTTTTAAAAAAATCTGATACTTCTTTTTATAATATATTGTAGAACCAAAATTATATTATTATTTTGCTGTAAGAATTAGCAGGTAAAGGGAGGTACCTTAAAGTCACTTAAAAGGTCTTCCGTGAAGTCAATTATCTGAAAATAAAGTGAACAAAAGGTGAAGGACTCTATTTCAAAATTAAGTAATATAACATCAGGCTTTTCTATTTCACCAAGAATATGTACTATTGTTACAAAGAATTATATATGGAGCTGAAAAGAATTTAGAGCTCACTTAATTCAGCCACTAAACTTTACTAGTGAGGAGTCTGAGGTCCAGAAAAGATAAGACTTACCAAATATTATTCATATACTGTACTTAAAGTGGTTGAAAACATAGAGCTGGTGATTTCCATTTCAGTGCTTTTCCTGCACCTATTTCTTACTAATGTATTTAAGTCAAGAAGTAGTGTTCAGAGTCGGAATCAAATAAAATATACATCGATGTTAACCTGATACATATTCAATTTCATGTCGCATAGAAAATACCATCAAATTTATTATCGCATTTGACAGTTCTATCTGCCCTGCAAGGTGAGTTGGGCCGTCCTTGCTTCCTTTCTACCAAGATTTACAACCTAGCCCTAAGTGAAAAGTTCTCTGTCCCATGAGACGATGATTTCTTATGATGTCTAAAAACTTAGTTGTGCTTTCCAGGGATAGATCCAAAAATAATTTATGTAGACTAGGGGGAGGTAGATACACTTCGGTGGAAATTATGGTTCTGAGAAAATTGTGGCAAACCAGAGGTCCTATTAGTCTGTTTCTTGCTGTTGTTGCACAATGCAGGCAGAATTCCAAACTCTTCGTGGCTAAAAATACTCATTTTCAGAAATCTAGAGTGTTTAATTCGAATCGAATCTAAAGTAAAAGACAAGCAGTCTAGTGCACAGGGAGCTCTTCTAAAACCACTCTCTCGAACACAAATGAAAACAAGATTGATACTGAAGTGGAGCCATTCTCCAAACACCTCCCATCAACTGGAACTGAGGCCTCGCTAAATGCAAACGATTAGAGCTTCGTGGAAGATTAGAAAACATTCTACTGCAAACAGCACTCCTAGATCCCCAGAAACCAGGTCACTACTATGTAAACATTTTGCACCACTTTGTAAACAGATAAAAATATCAAATCAGTTTGGCATAAACAGACCAACAGAAGGAGAAGCCAGTATCCTTCTCAGATGAAGCTCTGTGGATAAACAGAGACATAGTATTAACTGAGTTAGAATTACTTTTGATTGTTCTCATTTAAGTGATTACTTTTTCTGAAATCTGGCCCAGTTGTTGAGAAGCTAATGGCAGGATAGCAATAAATTCAGGGTGGCCCATAGCAAGTTCCAAATAATACTCCATAACCTCAAGCTCTGCCCATACCACTTCTGAAGCTAATAACTATTTTCACACTATAATTTAAAATAGGAGCTGTACAGAATGGACATGAAAAATGGAACAAAACAATAGACCGAGAGCTCATGGGCAGACTTTGGAAATAATGAGACAGGAAAATAGGGAAGAAAAACAAAGTCCAAGCATGATATACTACCATGTCTTGGGGTCAGGATACATGATTCATGAACTATCCAGCATTTAGCAAAATATTTAATTCTTTCCCACTCTACCACTACGTCCTACTCACCCATTCTAATACTCGCCTCTCCCTCTGACTTCACATTTACCAGAAGGTAAAGGAAAGTAGATAATGAACAGAGAAGGGGTTTACCCTTCAAACCTGTATGGTATTTAAAGAAATAATTGGACTGGATTCATCTTATTTCTGAGTGTCTTTGAAGATCTTTTTCATTTCTACCCATGATTAATTATTTATGTACTCCCATGATGGCCTGTCCCTCTACTAGGCATATGAATGGTAAAATAGATAAAGCATGGTTCCTGTTCTCAAGGAACGCACCTTATGTGTTCAAATAGATTTTAAAATTATGGAACACTTAAAAATAGATGCCCATTTAGAATCCCTTTATCCTATAATAGTAGGTAATGAAAGAAAGGCAGATCAAATACATATTAAATATAATACAGCCCTCACACTCCACCACCAATTTGTAACTCAGGAGATGCATTTTAACAGTTTTCAGGAATTATGGGTCTGACACCTCTTGTGTCCAAGTTATGTTGGCCTCACATTCAGCTACAGCTGTGGTAACAAGTTTCATGAAGCCTGCTGTCATCTTTGCACAAGTGAAACCCGGCATTGCCTCATCTCAGGCACTTACTGTTTCTCTCTCGCTCACTTCCCAGTATCTTCTCCAACCATGCAGCTTGAGAAACCTGTATGATCTATTGGCAACCATGCTTGCACAACCCCAAAATGCAGACGAGTGGACTACCAATGGAACAATCCTTGAAAAATGGAGGAAGAAAAGTGACAAAAAAGGGCTTTTCTCTTTCTTTTTTCAGATTGACAGTTGCGAATCTGAGACCATTCCTTAAAGGTTCTTGGAAAGTCATGGTGCAGTCATGCATCCATCATATGCAGGGATGGCCTGCTCAATAACACATCTTATATTGACATTGCCTACCTTCCTAGTTTCAGCACACAGGCCTCTCACTCTCAGGTTGGCTACTGAGGAGACGCAAAGTGAAACAATTTGAATAGTCCCTCATTATCTGAGTTGTTTAATGATGTTAGTGCAACTAAATTTTTTTGAGGGGGGAGCGGGGGCAGCTCTTTCTTCAGGAATCCTTCCCTTAGACATATAATTTTTAGGAGCTTAACAAAGATTTCACCAAAAGACTAATTATAATCTTTCACAAAGGTTTTCTTTTAATCAATACCTTCATTATTTAAAAAAGTGAGATCTAAGCATGATGAAAGAAAGAAAGAAAGAAAGAAAGAGAGAGAGAGAGAGAGAGAGAGAGGAAGGAAGGAAAAAAGGAAGGAAGGAAGGAAGGAAGGAAGGAAGGAAGGAAGGAAGGAAGGAAGGAAAGGAAGAAAATCAAAACAAATATATTAACTACTTGATAGAAGCTGAGAATCCATGGCATTTTCTAGAGGCCATTTCCCGTGATTCAATTTTTGTTATAACAAAGAATTTCCAAGATGTTACCTGTAATTATGCTTTGTTTTTATTTACTCTTTTGTTTTCTCTTTTTCTAATTTCTACGCTCTTCTTTTTGGTCAATTGCATGTGAGAAATGCAGCAGAGCATCAGAGACAGCATGGAGGGAAAAGGTTGGAGTCAGAATCAATCTGAGGGTTGGCTCGGATACCTATGGGAAGCAACAGGGCAGAGATCAGTTTGCAGGCTAAAATAAGACTTCATTTTGTGTTTCTCTAGAAAACTCATAAATGTAAAATACTAGATATATGCTGCAAATTCAATTCTCCACCTGTTAGTCATATAAGAAGTTTACATATCTACTCATTCTCATAAAAAGCAACATAAATATTTCTTAGTGTAATGATGCTCCATTTCATTCAGTCATTAAACTGACAGTTATTTCTGGGGAAGAGAGTAAGGTGTCTTGGTAGTCAACCTGCCTCTATTAATTTTAATGGCTTACAAGGAGAATACAGTCATGTATTATTTGAAAAACTTAAAAGTAATCATTTTAAAGCTCTGATGTCTTATTTTACAGAAAAGGGCAGGCCAGCAGGCTATGTAGGACAAGGTCTTTCCTGCTTTTGTATGCTCCACAAATCACTTGCTGGTCTTTTGTGACAATCTTCACTTTTTTGTACTTCCCTTTATACACAACATTTGTATCTTGTTTCTCATGCTAATGATAACCTGATTTGATGTTAACCAGGAAAAACAACATTGCTTCTGCCTGGCATTTGCTCTGTTTCTTTACCAGATATCTCCCATTCCCTATTTGTCCCTCTATGGTCTGCTTTGGATTTCCGGGGTTGCTAATCTGCAAACTACATTTCCCACATTCCCCTCCCAGATGGCGTCTTGTTAGTTCTGTCCTTTGAAACTGCAAACAGGAGATTGAGCAGAGCAGAAGGAGCAGAGAAGTTTCTGCTTCAGGTTCCCACAACAGTGGACATTGCGGGCAGCCGCCAGCTTTGGGGGTAAGGGCAGCAGAGATGAGCTGCCTTTGGGCTCATCTGCCCAGAGTGGTGGCAGCAGCAGCTTTGCTTTGGTACCCTCAGCTCTAGAAGTGGCAGAATCTCCACAGAAGCCTGCAGGTCCAGGTTCTGGACATCTAACAAGAGCACAAGCAGATTCCTGATCTCTATATGACACTTCTTTCTTTCACTTCCTTGTTACCCCATCTTTCTCCCTTTTGCTTCTTCAGTCCTTATAAGTCCTCTGTATATAACCCCTTTCCATTTGAAATACATAGCATGCTGTGGACATGGAATGACACATCGCTTTTAGTTCTAACAATATACAAGGCAGTTTTCCATGAAGAAGTATTTACCCAAAAGACACAAAATTTTCTTTTATACCCACCTCAAGCTTTGAGGGAGGCAAAGAGCAATACACTCTCAATTCCACTCAACACATGCTATTATACATAAAGTTGATTGGCACTTAGAAAGTAATAATCTGGTCCTCAAAGCAGAGAATCTTATTTTATAAATGTAAACATGTTAGTAAAGTACAAAAACATCAGGATGTCAAGTAGAAGTTTAGGCTCAACATTCAGATGCTTTATGTCCATGATGCAAAACATCTAAGTGTTTGGAAACAGCCAGGTGACTCACAGAAACTTCTCAGGTAGTTTGACATTGTGTGTCCACAGCTCTGAAAGGGACTCCAACAGTTCCAACAGTTATAACAGTTGTGTTTTTAGCATATGAGAGCACAGTACCTAAAATACAGCATCATATTCACATCATGTGGCTCTCCGTGGCAATCGGCCCATTATAATGCTTTTAAGGAAGACTTCAATGAGTCTTCTGTGGTTCCAAAGACAAGAGGTCAGCAGCCCATACTGTCAGAATCACATGGCACCAATGGTAGACAAAGAATGCTTAGAATATGTATATTAATATGCCACAGTTAATATTTCTGCACAGTTTGTTTTCGCAGCAGTATTTTGCTATCTAGGGACAAAAAAAAATGTGTTTCTTTACAAGTGAGACATGATTGATGCCTTACTAGGAAAGACTTTTCATAATGGAACAGATGTCTCCTGACAAGAAAGTTATTGGTACAAGCAAACTACATTATTGCAATAATGCTAAGGTTCAGACTTAAGCAAAAGATAATAAGAGAGTGTGGGAGAGGGCAGTGGGGAGAGAAAGAAAGCAAGCATGAGTAAGAGAGTGACATACAGTTTGGTCTGATCCAACATCCTTAACCTACCATATTGACCTACTCTGCGATATGTCAAGGCAGCACAGTGCTCTCAGGAGGCTAACACACGTAAACCTTAAAGGCCAATCTCTGCACATATTCATTTGTCCATACCATAATAGCATACACTTCTATTTTTTCCAAAATTGCTTCACTCTAGTATATCAAAATGTTTTTATGGGAAAAAAAGTTGATATTTCTCTCCTTGCATCATGGTAGATTCATAGAATCATGCAATTTATAGAATATTGAATTATATAAAAAATTATTCATTAGCTATAATGTTTTTCATTGTTAGCAATTTGCACAAGTCTAGTAGAATTAAGAGGACAGTTTTAGAACTAACTTTTTTTAGAACTAACTTTTCTTGAGAAAAACGAAGAAGGATGCTTTAGCTAGATGTTTCAATAGGAAATGGAAGCCTGACACACACACAAAAGAACAAAAACCAAAAACAGACAAAGCAACCTAAGAGCTTAGCAAAGTAACAAATATAAATGGAATTTACTTCAGAAACCTGATTACACAGTAATCAAATTTCTTAAAAATCCGCTTTTATTCAACCCACCAAATATAATTATTAAGATCCTTAACATGTAGCAACAATTCTATTCAAGTATGTCATTACATTTGTGTATAATTCTGAAGAAAAGATATTGGTGTTTTCTATCATACACAGATCAATACATTCTTTGGGCTGCAAACTGCTCTCACAATATTTTTCTGCAATCTGATGTTGTTTGCCTCTTCGGTCTGAATATGCTCATGACACATAGGCTATATTTGATTTCCTTATTTCAGATTGATTGTTACATGCTACTGTTCTTAGTTATTTATCCTTTTCAATATCATTGAGGTTGTATTTTAAGAAAACTTGAAAGCCTTTCTCCCCATACCCTGCTTGCAATCATCTAATTTCTTATCACACAGCAGTGCTTCAAGACTTGCTATCAGCTTCTGCAGATGTCCTGCCAGGCCAAGAAGTACATGACAAGGATGCCTTCAGTGATGCTTGAATGGTCTTGTCTGGCAATGAAATACTAGTTGATAATCATTTATGTCAAACCAAATAAAACCACTCCCAGAAATGTTTTAATTAGGATTTTGTCAATCAAAACTATGCAGTCACTTAATAGTTTAAACATGTTTGGCTTTAATAAACCTTTAGTTGTCTGGAAAACCAGTGCCAATAACTTAAGCACCCAAGAATGTATTTGGAAGCTACGATGTGTCTTTCTACTTCGTACTTTATGAAAAAAAATGTATTAAACAGATTTTAAAGACAAATTCTGGTTTGGTTTCTTTTATGACAAACCAGTCTCATGACTTGGTTCTCTAGTTAATAATTAAGTTTTTAAATTTTTATTATCTTCTTGGATGAGGAATAATATATAACAGATTTTGAAAATCTCTCACGGAGTCTTGATAATAATCATATGATATTGAATCTTGAGCCTTTTTTTCCAGAGGAATGTAAACATGTTATGCACTGAAGTCTAGATAGGGTGAAAACAGTGGTATTCCCTGTAGACATCCTCCTGTGGATATGAGATTGGCAGTGCTTGTAAATATAAATGCACAAACAAAAATGTATGTTTAAAATTTGGAAGCATCAACAGAGTATGCTGAATTAATCAGGTCTCACAGCCAAATATTGTTCTTGTCATGCATGTACTATCAAGGTTTAGCTTAGGGTATAATAGTAACCTCAGTATAACAAGCAGAAAATTCAGACAAAAAAAAATGTAAAAATACAAACAAGGATTTTCCTGAAACATTGTGACCAGGGAGGATATTAAATTGTGTAAAGAAGAAGAATCTTAATATGGATGGATTTATTCTTTATGAATTGCACTTCCAGCCAAGAGGAAACTTTTCTGATAAGGAAATGTAGACTAAAATCTTCCTCTTTGCTGCAGCAAGGCAAGAAATTCAGAGAGAGCTGAGAATGAAGTGCTCAAGACAGAGATCTTGGAATACAGTCATTCCCATGATAACACTCCCAATTGGGCAACTGGCACTCTCCAGAGCACTATTAATATCTGTAAAAAGCTATTAACATATGTTTAATAATGGAGGCAAACTCTGAGCAATTGTATCAGTAGAGATGAAGCATCTGAAAATAGTTACAAGGTCCCTGGATGCTAGGAAAATAATATATCAATTGTGGGACACGGATAAGAATCAGAATGGAAGAAGAGACACCTAGGCCAACAAGGTTATTTTCTGAATCACAATGACAAAGTGTTACCACAAGTTTCCAGGAGATTAAAAATGGGAAAGGAAACACCCATCAGAACTACATGGTGTATCCTTTTGGTTCTCTTCCTAAGGTGTAGAGATAGTCATTCTTCCTAAATCTCTTTAAACATTTTTTATAGTTCCTTGAGTTAAGAACCTAGAAACACCAGAACTGATAGATTCTGTACGTCTCTAAGTATCCTTTATGTCCTTGAAAGCATCGTTAGTAACTAGGAAATATTTTAATTTGATTTTTAAAATCAATATTTGAGTTCTTAAAGTCAAATTTAAAACTATATTTTCCTAAATCCTTAGAGTTTAACTAATAAGTCATTTTATTCTATTTAGTAATCTGGTAAATTTTGACAATCATTAAGACAAGCATTTTAGTAAACATGTTTAATTGCAACTGTCAGTTTATCGAATTTGATTTTCTTTTAAAATACTTTAAATGCCTCTTATAAACAAAACCTTTTAAGTACTTAAGCATTCTATAAATCTAATAAATTTGACTTATAAATACAGTTAGCACTAAGTTATCCTAAATGTTTAACCCAATTGTTTATAAACAATACAATTTTTCACACTTTCTAATTTAAAACCATGAGTTTAAATCACTTGCTCAATTATATTGTAAGTTAGAACATAAGTCAAATCTCCTACATTTTCTAAAATGCCAAATTCTATTTACAAATACTTAAATATCATGCACACCAAGGTAATTTCCAAACTTAACACAAAATTATTAATGCTTCTAGTTTGTTTTATTATTTCTATACTTACATCTGGTTGAAGTTAAACTGTATGCCCAATGTATTAATTAGAGAATAAACAGAGTTGATGTTCAAGTGGAATTCACTAATGTAGAAGAAATTGTTATTAATACCTGGCAACTAGTCTCTGTGTATTAACATCCGTTGTGAGTGGTCGATTCCAGTGGTATGCCATTCCAGGTCTTCAGAACCAAAAGCCTTGATTTATGGCATTTGTCAATTTCTGTGGTGTAAATACTGGCCAATGGACTATTTCAAACTATGGACAAGTTAATGACTGGCTCGTAAAATAACATTTGGCCCACATGATCCAGTTTAAGTTAGATTCAGCATAACACTGATTGTTCCTTATGCTGCATTAGTTTTGAAATATTTTGAATATCACTTCTAGGTAGAGGCTCAGTTGTGTAACAAAGAGATTTGAAAACACTTTGATATTAATATACCTCTAGGATCTACATTTGGTTCTTCAACTGTCAGCTGCTAAGATCATTCAATAGCGATTATCATAATCGAGATCTTAGCCCCCAAGTGTGCAAAAACTAAATAAGTAACATCATTTAAATGAATGCTAGCTTCAAGCTTATGTAGACAAGAGTTGAGATTATTTTTGTTTTCAGTAAGGACAAAACATGTTAACAAAAATCAAAATTAATCATTTTTATTTAATATGATTATGTGGTACCCTCCTATTTTACCCTTGTTGCCAGTAGGTATGGAAAGATCACTTTGATAAATATCTCTGGTTTCTTCAAGAATGATTCTTCTATCTCATTAGTATCTTCAGTTATAAATGAAAAGCTTGTATGTCATCGATAGTCTTTTAGTTTTTTTATCTCAGAATTATGCACAGTTACTGGATAGCCATTTATATTCTTGAATCACCATTAACAGCATGTTGACTTGCTGTTCACATCCCACTCTCTTTAGGACTTTACAATAAAGTGGAGGAAATAAAAATATCCATGTCTTAGGGTGGTAGTAAGTGTTTAGTAAAAATATAAAACATTTATTAATATGGCAAATTCTCAAAAATATTAGCAATTATTATTTTTAAATGACGAGTTGCATATCTTGAGACAAATTTCTGCCAAATCACAGTGATTTACCACTAGAGAAAAAATACCCTCCTTCCAAGAAAAAAAAAAAAAAATCCCACTTCATTTAACATCTTAGTATGTACAATGATCTCCTTCATATTGAAGTAAAATTCATTTGTACTGCACATGACAATAATAAATATTATCTTTTGTTTTAGTTTTTGCCCTTTATTCCTGGTGTCCCACACTACCAGATTTATTTCTCTATTTTGAGCTGTGTCTTCCTAGTTTTCCTCCAGTGACCTTGGTTTGACAAAGGTGGAAAGTTTACTATATATATATATATATATATATATATATATATATATCCACACATGTAAAACATGCTCTTACAGTCAAATTATCTACACATATAAATGTATATGTCTATATATATGTACTTGATGCCTGATGCCTGACTTACATAGAGAGTCAAAGTTCCAAAGAAACTTTTAAAACATTTTTTAAAAATTAAGAGCTATATTCTATCTATTTTTCAGAAACCGAAATTCGGTTTTCTTTCTCTGAAGATTTTATATGGTGTTTTCACCTTTATTCATTAATTCTGTGTGGGTAGTCTGTCTTTTCCTATGTAGCAACGAGTAAAGTTATCAAACTGGTTTCAACTCAAGCAGGTTTAATATTTGCCAAGAAGTATAAATTTCCTTTAGTCGGCCATAAAATTTAACTCGAATTCCTGCATTTGAAACAAGTTCAAAAACTCATCTCCCTCAGAATTTCTTTCTCTCCCAATATCAGACCTGTGAGTGAGTCAGTCAGAGAATGGATCAGATTCGTAGGAAATAGAATTCTGAAAGCTGACTTGCCTGTGATTGCAAGAGATGCAGGCGCCTAAGCCTTGTGTTGACCTTCCAGAATTTGGATGGCCATTGTTAGGAAGTTAGTACTGTCAGCAGGGTATAAGCTAGAAATACAAATACAGTCAAAGAGGTCAATTAATTCACAATCTCAATAAAAACAAGGAATAAAAGATCAAATGCTCTAATTACACAGGCTATGATTTCTTAGTTCACAGTTCATAAATATCGAAAAAAAAAGGAAATTAACAAGTATCTAAAACCATTACTATATATCATATAGACAAAAAAAAATTGTAGAAATTCTAATACTGCCTAAAATCTATATGGTAGCCTATATTTTCTTGATATGCTATTCTACATATCTGAAAAACATAAAATTATACCTGAATAAGAAATTAATATATGTAAAGGCAATTTGGGGCAATATCAGTGAGCTAGAACTAGCCCTGAACTTGAAATTAGGGGGCCTTGGTTTAGATCTGATGTCTAATAAGTGACTGTGTGACTCTGATAAAAAGAAAAACGAATTAGTATATGTGGAGAGCATTTGGCCAGCACTTAGCAAGATGCTGTATCTATGTTATGCAATTTAATCATCTTAAAACTTTTGTGAGTTACATAAATTACTGCTATTTTATAGCTGAGAAAAATTCACATAGTTAGTGTATGTCTTAGAAGAGAATCAATAAACAGATTTCTCAACCAATATAAGTCATTTTTTTTTTTTTTGGTGAGCAGGAAAGATTTTCATCTGAATCCTATTACATGATATGTTTAATATTGTCATTTTAAGATAATTGTCAATACCTGGAAGCCCATATTGATCAAATACTCACTAAAAGCTTAAAAGTAAAATGTATTTTTTTTTTTTTTTATGTTGAAGCTAAAATTCTAGTTGGGAATCGTAGTTCCCTCAAAGAATGGTTCGAAAACCACTGCTTCAGGTTTTTGAGTCAGTTATTCTGTGTGTTAGCAGAAAAATAATTGATTGAATGTTTTAAAATAAGAAATATGTAAATGGCACTTAGGTTATATATAAGGATAATTATCATTAATATTACTGTAGACAACTTCTTTTCCAAGCAGTTAGTAAATGTTCTCAAATAATTGAGATGCTTATTTTGAACCCCTTAGCAAATGAGAGTAAGCATTTATGTGTATCAGATTAGGCTGTCTTCTAAGCTGAGAGTGAAAGTAAAATCAAATTTTAGCTATAAACAATCCTTTAAGATGTGATGCCATGGTCATACTATCAAAAAGAATAATTTCTTATATGAGCCAACTTATTCTCTAATGACTTTTTATGTGTTAAAGTTTGTATATACATTATAGATGGCACACTCAAAATGGGTGATTACAGAAAGTTTAATAAAGGAATAGCATTAAGGTAAACAAGGAACAATGAAGCATCCAGAGCTACCAACCTTCGGCTTGAAAGGGCAAGGGAGGGGAGCAGTTACCAGGTACTGTCAAGAGCTGTGGTCCTATGGGAGAAATGGAGCTGTGGCCAACTGTGGCTTGGCTCAAAGAGAGATTGGAGAATGGATACTTCTACTGTTCTTTTCTCTTACCTTCATAGCCCTTGCTTTGGTTTCCATTGGCCACGCTAACTGGAAGCTAGAGGGAAAGGATGATTGATGTAATCAATAGAGGTCAATTTCTCAGGGTCCAAAGCAGTGTGGTGAAGCGTGGAGATCAAACAGGGTATCTAGAATAAAGACTTTTCTTATGGCAATTTATTTATCATTCTTTTACTTCTTCATTGCATGCACATTTGTGACTACCAATTACATTCAAGATGTAGTATTTATATAAGATTGAAATGGGAAGAATTAGAAAAAAACTGCCTAAGAAATTGTTTATGTTCCCAAAAACTTTATTGGATAATAAGAAAAGTATACAAATAAGGTAAGACAGAGTATGATATGCACAAGAGAAGTACCAAGGAGTTGTTATGGGAATTCAAAGAAAGAATGATCGAGACAATCAGAAAACTATGGAAGACACAGCATTTGAAACTGGTCTTGTGGAACAGGCAAAACATAGATAGAAACAGGTGATGGAAATATGCCACATGGAGGAAAACACGTGGGAGACAAGGAAGTGAGATGTAAACTATGTCTAGGGAATTCCGATTGGAATACCATACACCTATAAGGAAGTCATGGGAGATAAAATCAGATAAAACCAGAATAATGTCTCAAACACACCCACACACATTTATTAAAACAAGGTTGTGCTAGTGCAAAACTTCAGCATATCGTTTATGAGTAAAATACAAATGCTATGCATGTGAATTATATAATCTGATATTAGTGTATCTTCTGGTATAGGACAAAATCCAGTATGCACACTGGGCAACATTTTCGTTATTCCAGCTTTATTCTAACTTTATTCAAGCACTGTTTCTGATCCATGATTGCTGTTAGGATAACAGCACCATCTAGTGTGTTTTAGTCTTAAGTAAAGTTCAAGGACTCCTGATCTGTTTCCAATGTTATTAGACAGAATAATCACAAAAGCGCCAAATAAAACAACAAACCCTCTCATCTATTTCAGGTTTTAGAACTTGAAGTTTAATAGATTGAAATTTGTTGGTATTTATGGTATTTCTAAAGAATCCCTATGAAATAAAATTGCCTTATCTCACCAGTAACTAAGATGAGGAAACTATAAAAAATACTTCTTCTTCATTTTCTAATTTTCCCAATCTGGCAACTAAAATATTAAAAAAAACAATATTAATTCATTTTCATAGAGAACTAATGACAATTTTATTTCTATGTGTAATATTTAACATGTAAATTAAACAATGCATATCATTACACATTAAATATCAATGATCGTTTAATTACGTAACATAAAACAACATAAAAACTACAGGACTATTTATTTTAGTAATCGGAATATGAGGATAAACTTTGAACCACATATTATAAACTAATTCCAGGAAATAATCTGATCAGAAAAAAAGAAAACTGACCCTTCAGAGAATCTCAGTTTGCCCTGCTGTTGCCTGTGTTAACAGGAGATGGGGAGAATGGGAGGCAAGTGGAGTGGATGAGCCACAGACTGAGGAAAGAGCAAAGAAGGGAAAGTAGAGAAGGACTATTCAAGGAGGGAAGAATGAGAGTCAGACATTTTCATCTCCCCATTTTTTCCATCTTTTAGAACTTTAATTTTAACATCAAATCTGCAATCCCCCAATGTGTTTTAAGTAAGTCAATAGTTTATTTATCATCATTAAAAATATAACAACATAACCAAAAAGAATATGCCCAAGCAAATAATATTCAGCAGAGACAATGCCTACCCCTCTGCTAGGTATTCTATGATGTTCCCAGACAGCATTTAAAGAGGGAATGAAGCTTCCTCTTTGGTGCCTCAGCAATTAAATCACTCTCCTAATTACTTAACTTTTTGTCCATTGATACATCCAAAAAGAGCTGATACTAGCTCAAATGAAAGCCAATGCAGCATTTCCTGATTAGAATATTACATGTGGTGAATAGGTAGATTGAATGCTAATGAGCAAGTGTGTAGAAGCTATATTTCCCATTGCTTTACATGTCTATACTTTCAGGGGCAATGCTATGGACAGAAACTAGCCCTTCAACTGAAGTGAACTGCTATCCAGGTGGGCAATGGCTTAACTTGGTTATAACCTCACACAGCCATGTCTTGTTATCAGAATTTACTGGGAGAAATTTCCACTTTCTCAATCAAATATATTTGAATCACATAAATGTGCTTTAAAATTCATAAAACTAGCATTGAATACATTTTCACTATAGGAGTTCTGGTTCTCATGCTTACAGGTACACTCCAATCCTGGGGAGCTTATTGGAAATGCAGAATCCAGAGTCTCATCTTTAGACTCACTCAAACAGACTCTCCTCGGGGAGGGTCAGAGAGTTGGTATTTTCAACAAGCATGCGAGGCAATTTTGGTGTGAACTATGGAAAACACGTTTTTATGAAAGCAATGTGAATCCCCATGGTTTTTATTTTCTTAACTAATAGGTTTTTCTCTGCTTATTTCATGTCACCATCGCTGTGTGCCCTTTGACCAAGCAGTCACATATACTGATAGGTTAATATTGCATACTTGTTAGCAACTGTGATTCTTATCGTTTCTGATATATTTACTGTAAATAGGAGTTCAAAGTTTCAGCATCTGGAATTTTACATTCAAAACTCTGAAAACATTTTTATTCACTAAAAACTAATAAAGTTTTGACAAAGATAGAAAATATATTATCTAGGTCCACGATACACACCTACAAGATGCGCTCATTCGTTTTCCTCCTTACTAGAGACTCGTTACACTCCAGTTACCAAGAACAACTGTTCTCAAGTCTTATTCAGTCTTCTGTATCTCTATTCCTGTTTCTACCTCTGATGGAATGTTCATTTCTCCCCACCCCTATCTGCCTAGCAAACTTCAACAAGGAAGATAAAGATCAAATGTCACCACTCTGTGAATCCTTTCATGAGGTTTATTAGGTAGAATGGACACCTTTCACTCCCACCCGCTCCACTGTGCTCTGTACGCATTGCAGCTCACACAATTTGAATTGCACCTATGTTTACATGTCTCTCTCTACCAACCAAGAAGAAACCCTTTGAGAGAGGATGGCTTCTTGTTCATTTTACAGTCCAGTATCCAGCCCAGAGTAGACAGTAAGTGTTGTGAACAGTCCGTGTTTCTGAATTAAACGTGTAAGCCATTCAAAGTACCTGCTCATTTTGAAATCCGAAGCAAATTAAATGTTCTAAAATAAATGTTTGAAGTGTTATGAAAAACCCAACTACTTCAGTAGGGAAAATACCATAGTTCTCACGTGGTCTCGATATCTTTTATTTGAAAATAGCTCCTTGTTTCTCGATTTACTCCTAATTAAAAAGGACATGTATTTGAGAAAAATAAAAATGTATGTGAAGTCACAGAGAATAAAGAGGCAGCATCTAGAAATCTCTTCCCTAATAATACCAACCTGAGATTCTATGTGATGCTCTCTTCTGTTTACTTTCATGTTGCGATAACAAAGTCGTACAGAGCTATTGCTATTTGGGGTAAGAAAATCTATCACTCATTGTTCACCATTTCCCAGCCAGTTATAGGAACCTTGAGAATTCTTCAGTGTCTTCTAAAACAAGAAATGTATCAGAAATGATAGGAGAGATCTCTCAAGAGCATGAGTAGACCACCAAGTGACAAGTCTGGCAGAGCACTTTCCATAGAACATGTTCTTAAAATGTTTGCTGAAATAAACCTAAAATGCTTATAAAAAGAAAGACGTATTTGTGATGGATGAGTATAAGGTAAAAAAGCCTCCTGAATTTTATATTGCAAAGTACCATGAGGGCTCTTGGAATAAAATATAAATTAGTCACTAATAAAGCTAACCAGGTGATATCGGGTTATCAAGATATTGTACCTGTTTACATTTGTCAAACACCACACAAGACACCTGGTTTATTGTAATCATAATAACATTGATTGAAAGATAATTTTTAAAAGTACACATTGACGCATTGTACTTCATCTTTTAATATGAAAAGTTCAAATCAGCAGAAAGAAAAATTGTAATTTTTTGCACCTTATATTTTGTCAAGGATAAAACTATTACCACTTAATTTCAGAACTGGATTTACAACAGCAAGAACATGTGGAGTTCGTTATTGATTTATCACTTACACACTATGATGTCAAATAGAAACATACAGGCGAAATGAAAATATGCTACCCATATAATTTTTTTACTAGTGCAGAAAAATATGCTATTATTAACAGTGGAATTCATAAGCATCTATGCTGAACAATCACTGTAGAGCTTAAATTTATCAATACTAATCAACTTGAAGTAGAAAAAAATAAAGTTAATAATTTTATGATGAATAAATTTAGCATTTTGACATATTTTATTATTAGCCTTCTGATGTCATTAAAGGAAACTCATGAGGACAACATTAACATGTAGGATATATATCCTATAAAAGTAGCTGACATAAAATTTTTTCATCTGTTTTTAATGATTCTTGATTGTGAGCACATTGGGAGATAGTCTCCTTATGAAATAAAAAGAAAGATTTGAAATATTATTTTCTTAAAGTGTATCAATTCAATAACTGAAAAATTACTACAGATTATTAAGACCAATGATTAAATGTTTATACATACTTGTACTATATATATATATTTATGTGCATTTATAAATATATCTCTAAAACTTTTAATCATTGATCTTACTACCCTAAGTTGATTTTAAATATAACTATTGAATTGTGAATTTCATATAAATATATTTCCTCATGCAGATCATGTGCCTTTGTTGGCTTCATCACACACTAAAACTCAGTATCCCTATGACCTTTCACTTGTCTTTTTATAAAGTACATACTTAAGGTTCTACTTGTATGCACGGTTATACATTTATTTTTGCAGTCCCAGTGACCTGTCACTTTCTGGTGTCTACTGTGTTCATATCAACTGCTATCAGGCTAAGTGTCCAAGTTAGGACTGAATGAAAATACGCAGCACATTTGTCTACTTGGGTCAAGGACTCAGTGAATGTGCCATCCCACTTCAAATGATTTATCTTGACAATCAACTGAAATCCAGTGGGTATATTATTTTAGTCACACTCCAAATGACCTTAAAAATATAACTGTTGTTTAAAAAGTTCCACAAGACTTGATATGGAATTCACAAGAGCTATGGCTTCAGACTGATGTTCAGACAAGAGCTGATCCTTATAGCCCGATATTTTTATTTTTTATTTATTGTTCTTTTTTGTTTTGTTTTGTTTTAATATGGAGGAGGGAAAGAAGGAGGAGGAAAGAGAACAAGAGCGTGACAGTAATTCGGGATAGGAAAACCAGTAATACGTTATCGAGCTCTCAAGTCCTCATTTGATGAGTGAAGGACCTTAATCAAATCAAGATTTATTGCTTCACTACTGTTATTTTATATCCACAGTTATATGTCAATTCCTAATCTGTTTGTAATATAGTATGGGTTTCAATAAGGACTACTTGGTAAGTAATTTAATCTTTATGAAGAGTTATTTATATAAGATAATGTTAAAATAATTAATAAAATATTTAAAAACATTTCTTTCAAGCTTGTTAAATAATTTTTATTGGGAAATAGATAGCCCCATTACTACACATTATCCCCAAATTAGTTTCATTATTTATTTATTTTTAAAGTACAAACATAAATATCTGTCAGTAAGTATGAAAAGTAGCAAATAAATTAAATTAGATTGAAGAAAAATAACCCCAAAGAGCTTATAATCAAAACTGAATGGGATTTCATTTTTTATATGGGATAAATTATATGCAAGGACATAATGAGCTTTAAAATGCATTTCTAATAAAAAGGCAGAAGAGCTAAACTTTGAAACAGACATTTAGTGTAAGATAACACTTAAAATTTATCAGCGATCTTGTGATCTCCAGAGTTAAATAGATATTCTTTAAGGAAACTGGCCTTCCCATTTATAATAGTAAATGGCTCAGATTCAAATCTGTATGCAGCTCCTCATTCCAAAGAGTGTTTGACAATTTACAAGCTTGGCAGTTTCCAACTGCACTATCTTACAATATATGTTTCAGCCTAATCCAAACCAAAAATTTCCCATGTCAACCTAAATTCTGTTCTTTAGACTGATCTCATTTTTAAAAGAGAAATTATCTTTGAGCCAAAATTAGTATACCCACTTTTAAAAGACATTCGCTGTATTATATATTTGAAAGATGTTAAGAGAGTAGGTATTAAATGTTCTTACCACACACACACTCACAAATTATAATGATATGAGGTGATAGGTGTTTAATTAACTTCAATGTGGTAATCATTTAGCAATATATGTGTTTATCAAATCACCACATTCTACATCTTAAACTTGCACAATGTTATATGTCAGTTATATCTCAATAAAGCTGTGGATGAGAAAGACATTCACACATGATAAAATACAGTCCTCCATAGAAATCAATCATAAAGTTTAACATATTTCTCCAATAGAAAATTATTTTTATCCATATGTTGCATGGTACAGTTTTGAACCAATTTCTTAATAGAACTTGAATTAAAGGAAAAGATGGATCAAAAAACCAATATACTTGAGGTGTTGGAAACATCAACTCAAGTAAGATATTGAACAGTACTTGACAAGAATAACAATTCATTATTTATGAAAAGTAAAGATCTTTCATTTAGAAATCTATGAGTTTCATTTAGAGCTGAATAAGGACATACTCAAATGTGAAAGATAATCATTTGACATTTCCAGGTAATCGATTTTCTGGAAACTAACATGAATTAATTTCAACAAAAATTGATTGAGCAATAACTTCCAGTTGACCAACATGCTAGGAGTCTACCAAAATGAATAAAACAAGGCTTTTCTCAAATTTTGTTTTCTAAAGCACTATTTTTTAATCCTTTTATCTGCAACTCTTTTAACAAACACAAAAGTTCCACATCTTTCTTTGATATTCATAATTTCAAAACATATCATATCTTATACATTTAATACAAATCTATAACATATATCATTCAATATTTTTTAAATTTTTAAAATAAATTTTATTGAGGTATATATTATATACAAGAAAATTCATGCATTATAACTGTATAAGTTGATAACTTAAAATAACTGTATCTACCTTATTTAAGATAAAAAGCATTTCCATCATCACCAGAAGTTTCCTCTTGCCCCTTTACAATCCGTTTCCCGCCCCAGGCTACCACTGTTCTGATCTGTCTGTTCTAGACTATCATAGACTACGTACACATTTTATTGTGGCCCTTTTGTTCAGCAGCTCTTTATCAGAACAACCATATTGCCTTTTTATTGTTGAATTAGTATCCCATTAAATGGATATACCACAATATTTTTCATCATATCTGTTTTATTTTATTTCCTCTACTGGCTTCTTAGCTACCTATCTTTTGATTATTTTTTTAGTTGTTCTATGGCTAACAGTATGCATCATTTTAATTACTGCCTTATACTTAACGATATTCATCTTATTAGTCTATTTAGAGTCAATATTATTTATACCCTTCATACTTCACACATTGAACTTTAAAATTTCTCCTTTTTCATTGTCATTCATAACATTCAATGCAAACTTCTCATTTCCTACTTCTTGTTCCTGCGTCCCATTTCCTGCTTCCCACATCAAAAAGGTAATTACCTTACAACATTGCAATTCCAATTGCTCGCCCCTGCCCTATTTCAACTTTATCTTTTCCTTCTACGTGTGTTATAAATCTAATTATAATAAATATGTGTGGACTTGAGTTTTTGCTTTGTTAGTGTAGATTTGCTTAAAGTCCAAGGCATTCCTTCAATCTTTGTAACTTTTTATGAGTCAATCTCCAAATTGCTTTATTTGCATATCTTTCTGAAGCTTGATTTTAGGCTCTGTTAAGGTAGGTCTACAATATTGCTTAAGAAGTTAGTCCTTAAATCTAAAATGGATTGTTTATGGTGTCTGGTGCTAGAAAATTGTTTCTGTGGACTCAGAAGAATGCCAAAGGTACTAAGGAAGTAAATTTTGACATCACTGAAAACTACAACTTTTCTCCAACATTGCTCTTTTTCTAGTATCTCTGTTCTACTATTAATCTCAAAGTGCCTTAGATCTGGTAAACACCATATGGTCGTTCCCTGTACGAGCATGACCCATGCCCTACTCCTAGGCTTGTGGCATTGCTCCACACAATCTTTTAGAGTTGCCTCTCTGCTGATCTCCCTTGTCTCGTGCCCCACTCCATAAATTTAAACTCTGATCCCTGGGGACCCATTTCATCTGAAGACCATCCTTTTCTCCTCACACTTGAGCATTAGGCAGCATAGCCAGGAAATCTGTTCACCAACAGAAAGTTGTGAAGTCATCAGAGTACTTTCTGGGAGATTGCCTTCTGTCAATGTGCATAGTCTTATACTGCTTGTTGACCTACCTGAAAACATTTGTTCTATATATCTTTCCAATTTTTATGGCTTATGGTAGAAGTACTAGTATAGTTTACAGTTTATGGTAGTACTAGTATGATACCAATTACTCCACCCAACACATATTGTTTTTATTCACTCACATTTAGATACTGAATTTGTATAACCTATTTCTCAGTGTAATCACACTGAGTAAATTTTTATTAAAACAATAACACCAAAAATAGAAAAAATTTTCCATCTGGTTCTTATAACAAATTTTCAATCGCTAATACTTATAAAGTCTCTAGATAAGAATATGAGAGTTTAATAATTGTAAAAGTCTTCTTTCCTTTACATTTTGCTCTTATTAGAGATATTAATTTCTTCCCAGATTATTGAATACCCACCATAATAAAAGTTAGTACAGATGTTATGAAGAGAAATTAAATAAAGATTTTTTTAATGGAAATGATAGCAGCTAAAAATTTACTTAAAGTAAAATGGCACAATATAGAAAGTAATAGGGACACTGAGATATCACATAAAATACTAAGAAGGAAGAGGGACTACTTCAGAGTGGGAGAAGTAGAAGAATTTTTTAAGAAGTTAACATTTGAGATAGGCCTTGAATAGCCATAATTGTTTATGGATAAATGAATAAAGAATTGTTGTATCCACATAAAAGAAGAATTAACAAAAACAAAAAGAAACAATGAGCATCTCAATACATTTAGAGCTTAAAGGAAAGTAAGAAGAAATAAAGGAAAACTTAAAAGTAAACTGGAGGCAAATCTTGAATTATGAAAATCAAGAAGACTTTTGTATTTTAATCTTCAGATAATAGGAATAGGAATCATTGAAGATTATTTTTTAGGTGGAAACGTTTGGATTTGTATGAATGTTAATGTGTTATGAATGAATATACGCCTTCTAATGATCAAGAATATTATCTAATATACAAAGAACAAACTGATAATTGCCAGATGAGAGGAAGGTAGAGGGCTGAATGAAAAAGGTGAAGGGATTAAGAAGTACGAATTGGTAGTTACAAAACAGTCATAGGGATGTAAAGTACAGCATAAGGAATGTAGTCAATAATATTGTAATAACTATGTATGGTGCCTGGTGGATACTAAACAGGGGGATCACTTCATAAATTATATAAATGTCTAATTGCTATGTTGTATACCTGAAACTGACTGTCAACTGCAATTGAAAAATAAAAATTAAAAAAGAATATTATTTCATATACCATAAAATTCAGTGCATTTTATGGCCATTTAATCTTAGAAGAGTCTAAACATAATATATTTTGCAGCTATGGCTAATTATTAATTCTGACGTAAAATCTTTTAAAATTAAAGGAAATTTCAGCTCACTGGAAACAAAATTAATAATCAAAGAGAAAAATTATAAATAAAAGAAGTTAACTCATTAGTAAAGTTAAAAATTGTTCTGACATATGAAAAAATTAAATAAATTATTTTTTCTTTACCAGGGATCAAACTCAAGAGCTGATAATCATATGTATATATGGTGGTTTTCCTTTCAAGGAAAGCAAAGTAGTTAAAACATAAAAACTGGGCCTTTAATGAGTGTGTCTCAGTGTTCTTAAGTGTAAGTAAAGGAGTTGGATATTTCCAAGGTTTCTTGCAGCTCTAAACTTCTGTACTCTAGAAAAGAACTTGCTAATGTCTTGGCAAAAGTTTCTATGTCATCTTTCTTATAACTGAAAAGTGATACGGGATAGGAAGAACCTCTTGCCATGCTAACACTATTCATGATCTCTTTTTTTAAATCCATTTGTTTGCATTCGACAAAATATTATTAAGCACCTACTCTGTGTAAAGTACTACACTGGGCTCTTGAGATGTATGGTTGACTATGACAGACAAGATCCTTACCTTCAAGAAATGTATAAGCCCTAGTCCCTATCAGAATAAGGACTGCAGATAACAGAATCTCAGCACTGATAGACTTGTTAGAATCTTGCAGCCTTCTTAAAGAGGTGCTATGATGGGTAAGCAATATGAAGCATTGTTCTTCCTAAAAATTTAAGAGAATCAAGCATAAATTTCAAATACATGAGTCCAAAAGTGCCTATCTTATCTATTAATAGGAAGGAGAAACAATTAGGAAAGAAGAATTCTAATGACTGAGACTCTGAATTTTTGAGCTTATAGAGATTCAGGTTTAAAACAATAAAAAATTTTATAATTCAGCCACTCTATATCTTTCAATTGGAAAGTTTATTCCATTTATATTTAAAGGAATTATTGATAGGGAAAAGCTTACTATTGTCATTTTGTTAATTGTTTTCTGTTTGTCTTGCAGGGAATGATGTTACTATTATTGAATTGGTGTCTCTATGGAAGGGTCTGGGGCTTCTTCTCAGCCATCTTGTTAACTTCCAGTGAAGTCCAATGTTCATTAATTAGGATTATTTCAGGCTTGTGATGATATCCAGACTAATACTAGCTTAGGCTAAAATAATTGCATAACTGGTGCAAATAACTAAAAACTAGTGGCATAGAGACTTTTAAGCAAGGCAAGGCTAAAATGATATAGTTCAAAGCTTTATTTTTTCTGAATCATTCAGGCATATTCACTCCTAACAATGTGGAAAGTGGCATATCAGTTTAGTACCCTGAATAAAAAAAAAAAAAAAAAGCAAAAGACTTGGAGAAGTCTCTGATTGTCATGACCTGCAATATACACCTTTCCCTGAACCGATTACAGTTTCCAGAAAAATGAAGTCATGTTCAGAAGTCCATATACATGTGTGCTCATTGTATGGCTGTCATTGATTTCAGATGGGTACTGAAATGGATTCCCCACAGGAAATGGGCTTCTATTTCTATGAAGAGAGAAGACCCGTGGGCTGCAAACAATAGAAGTTCTGTCTATTTCACTTGAAGAAAACTTTTATAATAAAAAACTGTTTAGGATATCATTATTTATAACAGCTAAAATCTTAAGACACACTAAAATACTCAATAATGAGAGAATGGCTAATAGATGATATGTTAGCGTGAACATTAAATTTTATACACAAATAGTTATATGAACTTAGAAAATGCATTATAATGTTAAATGACAAAACGAGGACACAACTCTACAGGACTCTATTTAGCAGATTATAACTATATAAAAGGTTGTTAAACACTTATAAAACATCTAAAGTATTACAATGTAAAACATATAAGAAAACATCAAAAATGTTACAAAGAGATATATTTGGATAGTAAAGTAAATTTTTCCTCTTTTATTTTCCTATTTTTCTATAATGCATATGGATTTTATATTTAGAAAATAAACAAAATTGCACTTGAAATAGAGACAACAAAAAATTTCTTATGTTTACTAGCATTTATATTTGGAAGTCGGTCTTCCAATTAGGACACCAGAATCACAAGAGAAATTATGGGGTGTGATAAATGTTTACAAGCAGAGGCTTAACCAGACAAATTGTGCTTCAACCAAGTGAATAGAGTTTTCATTTATTTTGAAAATGAAAAGACTATATTCTCAGGCATTCAGGGATTTGGAATGGTTTCGATACATGACACCAAGGTGTCTTTCTTAATTTTCTCTCTAAGTAGTGCAGGGCATATTGGCACCTTGTTTAAGAATCCGAGGTGTGTTCACTGTGAAACAGCCTATAGTTAAGTTTTAGTAGAGATAGAAAAGGATGCTTTTGTTCATTAGCTCCACAGGGCTCACATTTGGCCTAGAACTTCAATAAAGCCAAGAAATAAATGAGACAGTGAAACAAAACTGCATGAACACTGAAAAGGTATCTGTCGACTATGTAGTACTAAATAAAGTAGAATTTCTTTTAACTGTAACTGTTTCTAAGTAAAGTTAGAACCGACGATTCTCAGGGTGTGAGAAGCCAATAGTAATTTTAGAAAACACCTTCCATCTGGATTCTTGCTGTTACTGTTTGGCTATTTTAATTGAAAATTTTATATTGATTTGTTTACTTATTATAGCTAGGAACTATATCTCGCATTTAAATGTTAACATCTTAATTACGTGACTGTGAGCCTACTGCCTCCCACTTTCCCCCTGTTCTTCACAGACGCTGCTGCTCACAGGCCATGTGTTGCCTTGCACAGTGCCATCAAAGCAGTGAAGAGGCAAATTATTATCAAACAGAAACAGTTTAATCTGATGAAGGAATAGAACTCACAATTTTAAAATCCTATCTTGGAATGTTTATTAGTTACAAATTCATTTACATAAGTGTTTTTCTAATCATCTGCCACATTCATGCTAGTTGTTATGACTGTGTCCAAAGGATTAGACACGGTCTCTAGGAATGAACACATAAGCCACTATAATGAGGTTAAAAGCGGTGTGGACACTAAGAGGAAAATCTGCTAATCGAGCAAAAAGGAAAGGGATTTCAGTTCATATCTGAAGTATGAACATCATAGAGAATTTCGGGCTGAGGAATTTTTTTTTTCTTTTTTGAAAAAAGTCATGGGTTTATGAAAGTGAACTCAGGAACGGTGAAGAGTCCGGTGTGACTGAGCCTAAGTGTATGATGAGAAAAGCATGCTGTAAGCAGATTACTGAGAGCCCAGATGCCATGTAGGGATTGAACATTATCCTGTAGGTGACAGGGAGCCACTGGAGCATTAAAGCAGCAGAGTGTGGCACAAATAGGTTTGGGCTTCAGTAAAAGAAAGCTTGTGACAGTATGAAGGATGGATTTCAAGGGTGAGAAACAAGGAGTCCAGTCAGATTCAATAATACACATAAGAAAAGGAAATAAATGAAGGCAGGGGCAGCAGAAATGAAAGAAGGGCACATAGTCAAGACGGCCCAAAGCTAGAACCAACATACCAAAAGCAGTAGAGCATTATGGTCACTACTACACATAGTAGTAATATACACAATCTGGCTTCTCTGTGTCCATTACTATATGCAAGACTCCACTCACCTGTCTTGTTACATCTCTATAACAGCCCTGAGGCATGTTCTCAGATGTCTGTTTTACAGATGTGGGAATTAAGAATTAGAGATGTTCAATGACTTGCTCAAGATCACATAGCTAGGAAGTGGTGAAGCTGAGGTTGAAGCCAGGTCTAACTGATCCAGAGCAGGACAGATCTCTACAATAAATACCCTCCAACCTGCCTAGATGACCATGGGAAATGAAGGAAAAGTGGAAACAAAGACGACCATGTTGTTTCTGGCCTGAGAGACTTGAGGGATGATGGGGATCTGATTGACTGAGGTAAGGAATATATGAAGGAGAGCTCTGGTAAAAAAAATAATAATAATAAAATTGTGTGCGTGCATGTGTGTGCGTGCGTGTGTGCGAGCGCGCACGTGTGTGTGTGTGTTGGAATATTGAAAATACGTAGAAATATAATTTCGAATATTGAAAATATGTAGAAATATAATTTAGGGCTAATGATACAATGCTCTGATTTACTCTCATGGAGATTATTGTAGACACCATGGCAGAGGTGTCTCCTGGTTTCTAGGCACCAGGGCTGGGGCAGACACCTGTGTAATTACTTCCTTTAAAGAATGAACAAATGATGAGAAAGGGAAGGAGCTTTCAGGGATCTGGCCTAAGACCCTGGAGAAGTCAGGGTTAAGGAAGCAGAAGAGAGTTTTGAAAAAGAGATATTGAAAAATAAAACATATCATTTCAAAAAGCATAGTCTCAAATATCAAAGCAAGATCACATTGGAGGAGAACTGAGGAATATTTGTTGGATTTGGCATTCGGGAGACCAGTGCTGACATTAGAGAAGAATGGCTCAGGGATATGAAGGCATCTGACACCAGATGGCTCAGATACGCAGCGAGGAAGAGCAATAGCTTTCTTTCTCTGACCAAATTGATCCTTTCCTGGTGAACATGCTCATCTCTTCTTCAAATCCTCAATACTACAGTGTGGCAAAGCAACAGCTACACTCATACAAGAATACGCAACATAATCATAAGGCAAGAGATGTTTTTTTCTCCTTTTGCCTGTGCTATAAGCCTAAGAAATGCACTAATTGTTTTGTTTAAAAAAAAAAAAAGTTTCCCCCTCTTTCCTGACATTTTCTTCCTTTGGAGGACATTTGATTAGTGTGACTTACTCCTAGCTTGTTTCTGCCTGTCTACTAAGGCAAACACAACCTATGTGAAATATATAATAGGTAAATTTGGAAAAATAAACAGCATGCTCAGCTTTTGCCCCCCATTTATCTCTGAGAACCAGTCTCTGGGCAGAAAAAAGTCATAACTATTTATTTCTAAGTAAATCTCCTATTGTGATGGAGAATCTGCAGTATTGAGGGATACCAGTGCTCAACATTGGATGTATTGTCTGGGAACATTGAGAAATGAAATGTAAGGGGCAAAGCTGAGGAGAAAAAGGAAATAAATGCATGGAGAGCCTTTTCATTGGAGCTAAGACATATGGTTTGGAGTTTCCACTGTAAGTTTTGCAGCAAATGCTTTGAGGTTTGTAATGGCTTATGTTGGATCAACTTTTAACTGTTGTGGCATAGGCCAGCACCTCAAAGATTTAGGGCACATGGAATTTTAATCTGGGTCTATGGCTGCAGATTATGTTGTATTTCTCCATGAGAAAGCAACTTTCTATGGAGTTAAGTCTAGAAGGGCCTTGACAAAGATGCTTGGGGGCAGTGAAACCCTCAGTAGGCACCAGCAGCTCAGATCAGAGCTAAAGTTGATGCTGTTTGGCCTTGAAATACACTTGTATATAATGCTTAGACAGAAAAAGCCACAACAGGTACCTGCGGCTGCAGAGGTCCTGGTGGTCAAGGGCAACAGAGGTAAGAACTAAGTTGCAGAGAGAACTTGAGTTTTTCTTTAAATGTGTAGGCCCTGATACAGTTGCTTTCGAACTACAAGGCAGTTAAGTTTCATGTGTGCTATGCAGAATTTCTGAGGTTCTGTCTGAAATTGCTGGCACCAGGCTTTGGTAAGCAGCAGCAGATCATCAACAACAAACTGCCCCAAATTATCTCTTTTCAGAGCCAGGAAAAAGACTGGATTTATGAAGCTTGTCCACAGGCTCAAATGGAAACTACTCAGAGATACAAGAGTGGTTTCATGGTGATGTAGTTATTGTGGAGTGGGGTAGGGGCGCTTCAGTGGTTTCACTCTACTATGAGGGAAGCTGACTGAGAACGTTATGGAATCCACAAGCTAAGGAAAGAGAGTGTATTGCGGAGCACATGACGGGGTCTTGGCCCTCACCAGAGTCAAGGGGCACAGGCTTCGGAAGCATTCACAACAGTTTCATTTCAGAAAAATGTTGCAAATGTTTTTTGTTTTGTTTTTGTTTTTTTTTTTTTGATTGAAATATATATATAGGAACAAGATGAAAAACAATGTTAAGAAACAAATTTCTTGGGCTTAAGCAATTTCATAACAAGAGGCAAAGGCCTTAACTGCTGTGGCGCAGGATTAAAAATCGCCTTCTGCAAGACACATGCTGGCTGTGCGACTTGACAGAGCTCACCATCCATACAACACTGAAGTGGCAAAGACTTACAGCTCAGAGAAGAAATGGGAATTAAGCAGCAAGGCGTGGGCAGCCTTCTTTCTCAGAAATGGTAGGTGCATTGCATTAAACCCTTTTGATGGACATTAACCCCTATTAAATTTAAATTAACAAATCATAGATCCTACTTAATTTGTATCAACTAACCAGTGGCATCTTGGTGAGAATAAAATTAAGATTTTTTTTTTCTCATGACCTTTTCTGGGGAGCCGGTCCCTAAGATGGCACTCAATGTTCCCTGCCTCCTCGTATTTAATCCCTTGTGTAATTCTCTGTTGAGTGTATTACCGGACTTAGTGACCCATTTCTAAGAAAAAGAAGACATGCTGTATGGCTCAGAAACTAGTACATATCATGTCACTCTCTTGCTTTCTCTCTTTCAGGTCACTGGCTCTGAAGGAAGCCTACTGCCATGTTCTAAGGACACTCAGGCTGCCTGTGTAGAGGCTCGTGCAGGGAGAAATTGAGGTGTTTGGCCAACGAATGGTGAGAAGTATAGGCTGCCTACTACCATGTGAGTGAGTTTGGAAATGAATCTCCAGTGTTTGGAAATAATGATGACAGCCATGAATGACAGCAAAATGGCATGTACCCTCACGCGAGACTCTGAACCAGAACCCACCAGAAAGAGTGCTCTCGGATTCTTGAACCACAGAAACTGTCAGATAATACAGTACTTTACTCATTTTATTTCTCAGTTTGTTTTGAACATGGACAAAGAAGAAGGAGATTCTCTCCCCAAGAGGAAAACCAACACTTCTGTCACAATTCAAGTAGCCTGAAATGTTCAAAGGTAATGATACAAAATTTTCTTTTAACTATACATTTTTATCACGATCAATCTAAAACATGATGTAAGTTTTCCCTTTGGAGTATATATTTTTCCTTGTTTATGTAACAACAAATAACATGAGAAAGGTATAATTAATAGCCATATCTTTCCTCTGCTCAAAAATTGAGTTTTGGAACCAAGCACATATATCTCATCCCAGATTCAGCAAATCAAGTATCCTCACTGAAGCCTGTTTCCTTCTTTGTGTCTTCACCTGCATCTGTAGAATAAGAAGTAGCAGCACTCTGGAGAGTTAAGGGTAAAATCAAATGAGATGATGTATGCAAGTCAAGCCCAAGCACAGTGTTTGACAGGCATAGGGCACTCAACATGTGGGAGCTGGCATTATTAGGTCCTAAAGTCTATTTTGTTTTACTGTATAAAATTTATTAGGTGTAAAATCTCACACCGTTGTTTTACCCAGAGGATTTTTACATCATAAAGAAGTTTCCTGAAATTGTCATTTCCTTAAGATATAATCTCACCAAAAATTTTTCTGTTAAGCTTGCAATTAGTGAATATGTTACTTGAGGCAAATGTTAGGTCATCATCTTTCCTACTTTAAATTCATAATGTGTCATCTTAAGGTAATTCAAGCATCTTGTCAGCTTTCACCACTTAATTTTTATAAATTTTGGATCTAGGGGCAAAGTGAGGTCGAAAAATATAAGTCCCTGTGGATATTACAGTAAAAAATCTTTTAATACTTTTAATATTAGATTTGCTTGTAGGACGATCATGGTACAATTTAATAAATTCTGGTTTTGTTGCCTTAGTAAAAAGTTTCTTATATCAGTCCTTAAGGAATTTTTTGGATAAATTTCTTTCTTGGTTAAATTATCCCATTAGCTGAACTACCCACCGTTAAGAGACTCAGTTGTGAAAATGAGACTTTAATAACTTTAAGTGTCTAAAATTGATATCTTTCCCAGCATAGATCTACTTCTGCCAAGCTATAAAAGAAGCCTTACTTCGTATCTTGTGCCCAAGGGGAATCTTTTAGGCTCAACTTTCCAAATTGGCTCACAGATACTTTGTAAGATACTTTACTTGGGCTCCTGTGTTTACACTGTCTGATTTTACCGACTCAAATTTTCAGACACTTCCTAGCTTCTAGGTTACTCTTTTTCTTCCTTCAGATCTCTATTTTCTTTGTCCGGTGCTCCAAATAACAGAAACCACTCCCAGGACTAACACCTTTACATAGCGCCCTAGGACCACACTCAGTGTGGAGGAGGAATTGCTTGTAGAAACCACACAAGCAGTTATTTCATGAAAGAAGGTTGTATTCCTATCAACATTATTTCAGTATAATGCTATTAAAAATGACAAATAGCAGTCTTCAAATACAGACACCATTTTACTGGAGTAGCATATTTGTCCTTTTTTTTTTTTAATTTCAAAAACTATTCTTACATGGAATATGTAAATAGTTAAATTTATAAGCTTAGGGAATTAACATTCTCCTTTTAAAGAAGGAAAATCAAAGAAAGATTTTCTCAATAAACATTAAAGAGAATACATAAAAGGAAACATACCTAAGTACTATAGCCAATACATTTCTTAAACTCTTTCACTTACTATAACATAGAACAGATTTTAGATTTTCCTAGCAAAATAAACAAAATCTTTCCAAACATTGAGAATGACTCACTGCCAGAGATAAAGTTATTCATTGGTAGGAACTGGCTGCACAATAATGTCTAATGTAAAGGAAGCCTTTCTTTACAGATCAGAGAATACTGGCATTTTAGTTTAAATTTAACAATTAGGTTAAGATATAGTCACGGATATTAATATCAATGGTATGTCAATCTTCTAAGTTTTTTTTTAAAACACATCTGGTGAATCCAGACATTAGGCATAGTATGTGAAAGGGTGGTCAAGAGTGACAGAGTCCTGGGCCTAGGTTTGCCTTTTCTGTTTAATAACTGTGACCACAGATAGACTATTTCTCAGTTTTCTCATTACTAAAAGAAAATTAAAAATAGTTCCTAACTCATTAGGTTGCTGTGAAAATTAAATGAGAAAATATGTAAGGCAATTAACACAGTAGAGGGATTATAGTAAATGCTCAACAAACATTACTTCTTAGAATCAGAGAAAGGGAATATATACTTATTTAATAAGAGTTTATGATGCAGACACTGAAAAAGAAGTTTGAAAACTATCTAATTTAGTTATGTACTGGCTATGTTGAAGCAGAATTTTCTTCTCAATTTAATTTCCTTAGAATGTAACTGCCCTACAAGCTCAAACATGTATATTGAATTCTTCCT
The DNA here is from genome assembly GCF_014176215.1 of Rousettus aegyptiacus. Lineage (NCBI taxonomy): Eukaryota > Metazoa > Chordata > Mammalia > Chiroptera > Pteropodidae > Rousettus > Rousettus aegyptiacus. The sequence goes on from NW_023416286.1 coordinate 33,797,024, forward strand.
GACATTTCACTTACTATTCCATACCTTGGGCTAATGGCAGGTTTTTAATCTCAGACAGATTTTCGTGGCTCAATCACCTTAAAATATTTGCCAAAACTAGTATTAAAAGAAACTGATGTAGCAACACTAACATGCTTTAGATAGAGGTTTTCATTCCTCCCAGTATGAGGAAAAATATGATCAGACCATTTCAACCTATGGTAAATTTGGAACCATAGTGATTTATTTGGACTTCTCTTAACAGCCTCCTTGATAACAAATTCAATATGTGCTCAGCTTTTAAAGTTAATCAGAGGCAGTATGATTTTCCCACTAGTACTTACATTTTTAGGTGGTTTTTTTTTTTTTAATGGTTTTACTGTTCAAGATCTTGAGTCTCATAGGGGAAAAAAACTGTTTCCATTTCAACCAAATACTCTTTATTCCCTGTGGAATGGACATCTCATTTTAATTTCCATATCTCTGTTATCTTCATACTGGGATCATTTAACTTCATAAAAGAAATCATTTTATATACTTTCCTTTTAATTGTTAAATAATCAAAACTCACCACTCTCATTACTGTTCCCAGAAGATTCATTCACAAGTCTGTTCTTCCACTTCCAAATAAATTAATTACTTTGTAAAGTACTGTCACTGTCATTTTAATCTTTATCACTATAGAAATTAATCCTTCCCTCTTATATTCTACCCTCCCTGTGTTCTTCGGTCTTACAGTTAATTTTTTGATTAATTTATAGTGGAAAATAATGGCCATTTCTCTATATTTCTTGAGTACTTTATTTAAATATCTAATTATAGTCCGAACCAATATGACTCAGTATTATAGTTGGTTGGATTCAAGTTCATCTGCCCATCAGATTATAGTCTCCTTTAGATTTTGGGCATTGTTAGAATCATTATATTTCTTATAGCCCCTAACATATAACTTTAACATAACATACATTTGTAAAATCTTAATTGAATTAAATATCCTCTTTGAAATAAATACCACTACTTTGACCACATATTTCTTGGTTACATATTATGTGCCAACCACTCTGCCGTGTAACAGTGATCCTATGTAGCTATAGCTCTAACAAGAGAGTTAGAGGAGTAAACAAAACAAGCATGGTTACTGACCTTATGGAAGTGAGTCAACATCTATTTTCTGCCTATCTTTATCCAAAATATTATTGCAAATTTGAGAAAATTTTAATTAGGATGGTGAAGTAGGTAAATGCTGTGCTTGCCTCCTCTCACAACCACGTTAAAATTACAACTAAACCACAGAACTCCCATCATTGAGTCTAGCTGAACAGAAGTCCTACAATTGGGTACACACAGAAGAGGCCAGCGTGAGGCTGGTAGGAAGGACAGAGACATGAAACAAGATGGTCCCACACTCATGTGTGGCAGTTGAGAATTGGGAGAGATATCTTATGTGCAGAGGTTCCCTTGTAAGAGTGAGGGTTCTCGACCCCGCACTGGGCTTCTCGACAGAGGGTTCCAGTGCCAGGAAGGGAAGTCCCTACAAATTCTGGCTGTGAAAACCAGCAGAGATTATGGCTGAGTGAGACAGAGGGCTGAGAGAGTTGCAGACTTTCCTTGTAAGGGTCCCACATACAGACTTACTCAGTGACAGACTCACTCTGAGCTCCAGTGCTGGGGTGGCAACTCAAAAAATGCCAGGGACATATAGGGAGGAACTGAGTTGTCTGGCATAAGTGTGAGGGCTGGAGGGGCAGCTTTCTCCCAGATAGAAGTGCTGGCAGAGGGCAATGTTCCTTTGCTGAGGCTTGCACAGCCAGGTGAGCGACATGTTTGAGTCTCGTGCAACACAGCTAACACCATTCACCCTGTCCTGGTGAGTCTCTGAGGTCCTGCCCCTCCCAATTTGCAGGCTCACCCAAGCCACTTCCAGTGGCTTTTCCATACAATAGGCCTGTCTTGGCTCATACAGCAGACACTCCTAAAATCTCTCAAAGGTTCACAAAACCTAGACGAACAGCATCTTGCCTCAGTGTATCCATACCTCTTTCTGAGCAACCCCCGGCCCGGCACTAGAGGCAGCTGGCCTTGGTTTGCAGCTGGGCCTCTCAAAGCACTTCCAAGCCCAGAGAGTGTGTGTGGCAGCCATCTGCAGATTGCTTGGTGGCTCATTCCAGGTGGTCCCAGCAGGGTACAAGCTATAGCTGAAACTGGCCTGCAGCAGGATCCCTTCCAGAAGGCCCTAGCCTGGATGACTGATGGCCGGCTTTGGTCTTAGCTGGAGTACCACCTGGGGTCAGTCAGGGCAGGCACCAGAGCCCAGCTAAAGTAAAGCCTGCTCTGTAGGATCAGCCTTTGCACAACAGCTTCTCCACTATAGTCACCAGCCAGTGCTCATAACACATCAGCCGAAGGGTCAATGCCTCCCAGTGACTAGCAAAGAGCGACTAAGGCTCAGCTATAACAGGAGAGCACATACAACCCATACAAGAGACACACCTAGAGCACCCACTCAAGTGACAAGAGAGGACTGTGCCATTGGCCCCATAGCATGTTTACTACATAAGGCCACTCAACCAAGACCAGGAGACATAGCAGCCCTACCTAATACGTAGAAACCAACACAAGTAGGTAGCCAAAATGGGAAGACAAAGACACATGTCCCAAACAAAAGAACAGAACAAAACTCCAGAGAAAAGAACTCAAAAATGGAGACAAGCAAACTACCAAAGGCAGAGCTTAAAATGCTGCTTATAAGGGTGTTCGATGAACTTAGGGGAAGAGTAGAGGAACTCAGTGAGAACTCTAACAAAAAAAAAATAGAAAACATAAAAAAGGATATAGAAAACAAACAAATAAACAAAAGTCAGAAATGAAGAATACAATAACTGAAATGAAGAATACCTTAAGAGGAATTAACAGTAGATAAGATGAAGCATAAGATCAAATCACTGATTTAGAAGATTCAATAGCAGAAAACACCCAATCAGAACAGCAACAAGAAAAAAGAATTAAAAAAAAATTGAAGATAGTTTAAGGGGCCTCTGGGATGGCCTCAAGTATACCAACATTCTCATCATAGGGATACCAGGAGAAGACAGAGAGTAAAGAATTGAAAACTATTTCAAGAAATAATGACTGAAAACTTCCCTAATCTGATGAGGGAAATAGATGTACAAACTCAGGAGGTGCAGAGAGTCCCAAATAAGATGAATCCGAACTGTCCCACACCAAGATACATCAACATTAAAATGCCACCAAAGTTTAAATTAGAAGAAAGAATCTTAAAAAGCAGCAAGAGAAAAACAATTAGTTACCTACAAGGGAACTTATATAACACTGTCAGTTGATTTCTCAACAGAAACTTTGCAGGCCAGAAGGGATTGACAGGAAATATTCAAAGTGATGAAAAGTGAGAAATTACAACCAAGATTACTCTACCCAGCAAAGCTATCATTTAGAATTGAAGGACAGATAGAGAGCTTCCTAGACAGAAAAAAGCTACAGGAGTTCATCAAGCCAGTATTACAAGAAATGTTAAAAAAACTTCTTTAAGGAGAAGAAGAAAAAAGGAAAAAAATACAAAATATAAACAATAAAATAGCAATAACAACAAATCTATCAACAATTACCTTAAATGTAAATGGATTAAATGCTCTAGTCAAAAGATAGAATGACTGAATGGATAAGAAAACAAGACACTTACCTATGCTGTCTACTAGAGATGTACTTGAAATTGAAAGACACGTAGACTGAAAGTAAAAAGATGAATAAAGATGTATCATGAAAATGAAATCAAAGAAAAAAGCTAGAGTAGCAATACTTATACAAGACAAAATAGACTTTAAAACAAAGACAGTGACAAAAGACAAAGAAGGATTAATTTGTCCCACAAATTTGTTTGGGTATTTATCTGAAGAAATTTAAACACTACTTTGAAGGGACATGTGAATCTTTATGTTTATGCAGTTATTTACAATAGCTAAGATATGGAGGCATCCTGGGTGTCCAAGGGATGAATGGATAAAGAGGTGGTGTGTATAATACACACACACACACACACACACACACACACACACACACACACACACTACAATAGACTATTATTCAGCCATAAAATCAAATGAAATTTGACATCTGCAACAACATGGATGGACCTAGAGGGTATTGTGCTGAGCGTTATAAGTCAAACAGAGAAAGACAAATGTCATATGTGGAATCTAGAGAATAAGGTAAACAAACAAACAACAGAAACAAGCTCAAATTTACAGAGACCATTCTGATGGTTGTCAAATTTGGAGGTGGAGTGATTGAGGAAATGGGGAGGGGATTATGAAGTACAAATAGGTAGTTACAAAATAGTCATGAGAATGTATAGTATAGCATGGAGAATTTAGTCAATAGTATTGTAATAACTGTGTATGTTGCCAGATAGGTACTGGATTTAATGGGGTGATCACTTCATAAATTATATAAATGTCTAATCACTGCATTGTATACCTGAAACTAATATAATATTGTATGTCAACTATAATTGAAAAACATAAAAGATTTTAAAAATTATAAAAATATTATTGTAATTTTGATAAGTACCTTTAAGATAAGTAAAAGGAATTATACGAGGCTATACAATCAAATTGTGCTTCTGCAGAAAATGTTCACTCTATTTCCCAGACTCCTTTGCAGCTAGGATTGGTTATATGTTACAGTTCTAGACAGGAGACATCAGTTGATAATTGTGAGAGAGCTTCTGGAAAGTCTTTTGTTTGTTTGTTTGTTTGTTTGATTGTTTGTTTATTCATTTTAATTAAAGGGACAGGCATCAATGATGTCATTTCTTTACCCCATAACCAGTCTTGAACAAAGACATAATATCTGGAGGTGTGGCAGCCAACTTGTAAAGGTGAAGAAAAGAGACAAGACTCTCAGGACAACTAATCCTCTCAGCATTGAAATGCTGAATCATTGTCCATGATTGCCTAACTCCTGACTTCTAAACTCTTAAATGTTTATTTTGCTCTTTCTTGTATCTCATCCTCATTTCACAGAAAGGTATAGTCATCATCTTTTCTCAAAAAAAGGAGAAAGTGACTCAGAGAGACTAAGGTGTCCAAGGCTGTGTATTTGTTAGGGGTGTGGTGGCTAAGTTTAGTAATTAATGCAAAACTTTTATAGAAACCTCTATTCAAGTGTTCTAGATAAGTTTGGCACCTAAACACTGTGTATACATTTGTACTAGTTGTAACAGTTTGTGGCCAATGGTCTTCAAGTCACTCATTACCCAATCTCACCTCTGAACCTTTCATTTGTGATATTATTATAATTTGTTTCTTAATAATTTCTGAATAATATATCTAAGCAAGAAATGTTGAAAACACATTTCTTTCATTTTATCTGTTGTTTGTCCTTCTTTAAGTAAAAGCATATTGCAAACTTGGCCCACTAATATAAAATCAGGATGCCTGGCCTGGAAACCTCTCTTCAACATGGCCAAAACCAATGTCATAAAACAATGGGCCAACATAACTCCCACAGAAAAGGCCCTGCTATACAGAACGCTGTGTACTAATTTATCTACAGCCAAAATACTGGGCTTCTCTCACAAAAATGCTACCCTAAAATTCCAGTCGTTCCAAAAAACAATTAACCTGTCAAGTTTAAAGTTTTCATTCATAATTTGGAGTGTATCCTGCCATTGATATTTATTTTAATCTCCTATTGATTTCTGTGGGAATTTTTCTTGTAGAATTGAGGCAGGATATAGCTCCAAAGGAATTTCTGCAAAGAAAGTTCCCACTTTTATCTCTTTGTGTTTGATTTTTATTAAGTTGAGGTCATGACACTGTATATCTAAAAATAGGTCTACAGGCTAAGGCTATGATAAAGTCTTCTATTTTTATATTCAGGCTAAAAGGTCAATGAGAATGCTAAAGTCTCACAAGGAAGAATTACATTATAAATAATTATAATCATATGTTTTTGGTCTGGATTTTGAAAAATTGAATTTTCATTATTCATTTTTGTATTTTTTAAATTTTTTAAAAAATTTATTTAGTATAATACTATTTTAAAAGGTACTTTTTTACTTCATACATCCCCAAATGTCTATCTTCCATGAACTTCATTTTGAAAATGCCCATTCAAACCACGTTTAAAACATTTTAAAACACTAGATATAACATTAGACAGTTTCTTTAAATTATAGTAATGGTGACTATGTAATTACAAATCTTGAAAATTCTTTAGAATTTAATTAAGTTAAATGTTAAGTTTTAATAAAGCAAAGTAGAAAATTATATATTATAAATGTTTACAGTAATGTAAATATGTACATAAAGATTGGAAGGGAGATAGTAGACAATTAAAATTTGTGTTATAATTAGTGGTTTTATACTTATCAAAATTTCTAATGTTTAATATAATATGTATCAATGTCACAATTCAAAGGCAAATAAATAATATAACAACTTTTAAATTTATCAAATTCATATGAACTGAAAGTCATGACAAAATCTGAAACAAATAAGAATAATGTCATTAAGAATATGCTGGTATTTTGGGTTTTAAATTAGTGGTTCTCAGACTGTTTCTATAGCAGCTAAGGGTAGTAATCTTCTTTTGTTCTGGTGTCATGAAAATATCTTTAGAAGTTCATGAGATCACAATAAAAACTGAAAAGGAAATTTTTGACACTGCTCTACCAACCTGTCAGAGTCACTCTGTGGGCAAAATGAGATAATGTATATGTAAGCATTTTTTAAAGTACACATGAAAAGTGGCAAATAATTTTCAATGTTACTCCAAATGCCTTCAAAATTAGATCTGTAATTTTATCTTAATTGTATGGTGTAGAAACATCATTAATGATCCGAATATCTGAAGTTTTATTGTAACAGGGACTCATATTGCTTTTTATCCTCAAATACTGATTCTAAAAGGAGTTCTTATTTTAAAGCCACCGGTCTTGGGAAGTTCTCCTGCTGGGCAAGAAATGTCCTGGCTCCACTATAAAATCTGCAGGTCAACTTCATCATTATATAATTACCTGAATTCACTGTAAACAGAGACCCTCAGATCCTTTTCAATACAGGATTCAGTTTGAGAAATGTAGTTAGCAAAAGTCACACACTTTTCAGGATGATCCCTGATGGCAAAGGAGCAAAGCTGAGGTACGAAGGCCTGGCCATTTCTGCCCAACTCAGAACTTTTCTAACAGGCTGAACTCCCTCTGCAGCGCCCCCTGGGCCTGGCAGAGGTTTTGTTTATTTGTTTGTCTGTTTGTTTTCCAGATCTGCACCATGGCTCACAATCCTCCTTCCTCCATTTTCCTTTCACAAAAGCCTTCTGCAGACCTATCTCAGTGTCTGCTTCCCAGAGAACCCAGCTCATTCCAAGAGTAGTCCGAGAAAGTCTGTAGGAGAGATGTGGGTCCAGAATTGGATCACCAACCAGCTCCTGGGTAGCAAGGACACCATCCCAAGTGGTATGTGAGCCATGAATAATCCCTAGCTCAAGGAGGCAGACAGTTGATAGAGTCACTGGTGGTAGCTGGGAGACTATTCTTAAGAAAAGAAATGCCATGATTGGTGTATCTAAAAAGCACTGGAAACAGCATACAAAAGGACAGAGGAATTAGTTGGTTGTTATTAAGTGAAGGCAATGTCCTGCCTAATGAAAAGCTAGTAGTACTTAACAAATAATTGAAAACCAAGTGTGAAGACCAGAGTGCCTCCTTGGTGGCCTTAAAGAGGACAATTTTCTCTCTTGGGACAGCAGCAGAAGCTTAGGACAAAATGTTGTATTCAAATTATAGTCATAAGATTCACTGAGCGACCAGGGCCAGAGTTGTCTTCACTGCAGCCTGCACCAGTGGAAGAGCATTCTTGTTCTTTGGATCAGATCTGCAATGGTTTAGGGCCACTGTATGTGGGTCAGTGTAGCTCACAAATATGTCATTTATTTTTCTTTCAAAACCAAAAAGATTTTGCACTTCTATGACATCTATTTTCCATGTTGTGTCTCTTGCGTATCTTACCAAGGTGATAGGAACCCTGCTCTGTTTTCTGTCTACATGATGTCAGTAAGGTGGTGGCCAGTGTGATATTCTGAGCACTGACAAGGTAATTACTTGTCCCTGAATAATGACTTGAGGCGCAAACCTGGAAAGTTGATATAACCCTATGGCACGACAATGAAGATGTATGGCTATTTTGGTCACATGAAAACAAACTTCTGCTATTTATTGAGTTTAGCGATAGAGAAAAAGCATTTGTCAAATCAATTGGTGCTTAGGAAGAGCTATATTGATTTGTTCTAACAAAGAGGCCACATCTTATACAAAATTGCAATATTGAATTCCCACTTGATTAAACTTCTATAATCTATTGTCATTCTTTGTAATCAATTTATATTTTTTGCTAACCAAACTAGACAGTTAACTATATCAATCCTTTAATGATATAGCAAATTTTTGTAATGTTACCAGGTCTTTATACTGCCTTTGATTTATTCCTATTGTGGATAGGAAAAACTCCAGAAACTCCCACTTAGCCATTCCTAAGAATGATAATAATAGCAAAAATGTATAGAGTTTTTACTACTGTCCAGACACTGTTTTAATAATTTTACATATATTTATTCATCTAACCTCATAACAACCCTAAGAGGTATATGGTATTATCAGATGATAACTTTATAGTACGAATTACAGCAGGTCAAGGAACCAATTTGGTTTCTATCTGTTGATGGAAGCATCTACCATCAATTCTTGCTAATCATGGTAGTTATGTACTAACCAATACTGTATTAGTGAATACTGAACCATTGTTCCTATGGGAAATGTAGATAGATAGATAGATAGATAGATAGATATACAGATATAAATAGACCACAGATTACCTTAGATCCTAAAAATAATTCATCCTGGTAGATCCTATAATGTTCATTTTACAAAAGTGAAAATAAGTTTCAAATGCACTAAGTGACTTGCCTGAGGCCACTCCAGTATAGGCTGAAGAGCTGGGTTTCAAACTCCAGGCAGCCAGCCATAGTGCTGAAGCTTCTTGCTCTGCACTGCTTCCTGCCACCTCCATCCTTTGGTCATATCTAAACGAGAGCTGAAACAAGAAGCTAGAGCATTGCTTTGATGGACCTCAGTTGAAAATATGTGCAATGGGCAACTACAATTTTTATCGCTCTGGATGTCTATGAATGACTGTAAAAGCTCTGCTGGTATTAATTTTGGGATTACAAATAAATTTTAGTGAGTAAGCAACTTCACAAATATGAATCTGTAGATAATAAGGACCAACTCTATTTTAATTTTGCATTTAGTAATTGGAGAAATAATCATGGGCTGGGTTGTTTCCTCTAGTCAAAATTCTATTGTCGTCTGACCTCTTTTGTCCAATTCTTGGTAGACTGTAGTCACTGGCCTCAGGAATTAGTCAAAAGCAATTGTTTAATAATACCATATTCAAACAAATAAAGGAGACGGATCTAACACTACATACTTTAGGTCTTCCGAGATAGTATTCATTGAAGAGATAAAAATAATAGTGTATGACTTTTCATGACCTTCTGAATTCTGGAAGCACAGATGAATCTTACAGGACTCAACATTTGATGCTGAGAGAGGTACCCCAGTTTGGGGGCTCTGGGACTTTTAAGCTCTATGATTAGAGAAGTACCAGGGTCTACCCTGGGGTAATCAAAGGCTGTTGTTTAAGCCTTATAGTTATAATGGTATAAAAGGGCAGATCCTTGGTCTGCATGTTCTTCTCCCAGGGTCTGGAGTCTATAACTTGTAGTTGGAGTTTACTACCTCAGTACTCTACTACCCTCAATTGCTATAAACATATGGATAGAGTAATTTCCAGGGAAGTTTGCAGGAGGCTAGCCTGCAAGGAATCAGTATTAACAGGTTAAATCTTACCTTTTTTATGGTTATTCTTCAAATAATTATATAAGTTCTCTGTGGAATGCTAATAGGACTTCCCCATCAATCAAAGGCTCTGAGTGTGGGAATCGAATGAGGGGTTGTCATTATTACTGTGTCCAAATAATAATGGCAATTGTGCATCTGAGTTGTCCTTGGTTAGATATACAAATCAAGTAGGACCTACTGTACTCACCATCTGTTTTAATCCTAAGAATCCCAAGTTTTCCAGCCACTGCCATTGATCTTGCGGACCAGACCAGACCACTCTGATTATCACATGGTGCCTGATGCCTATTTTAGTAATCACATCCATCTTGCTTTTAGGGATTAAGTGTGACCCAAAACCTGTCACCCCCAGGAACTTCCCTTATCCATTGATATCAGGAAGTCATTTCCATTGCAGCATCTCCCTCCAGCAGCTCTAACCTATGAACAGCTAGAAAAGATCTCTGACATGCTGTCACTCTTGTCAGCAAAATAGCTATCAAGGCATTGATGAAAGCTGTGTCAAGCCCACTCCGGGTCAAAGTGAGGTGGAGAAGTCAGTCACATGTGTTAAATTTACTCCAAAATATTTTATACCTCAATATCTTTAGATTTCTTTACTGATGTTATTCTAAAAATGTTCTGCCTTCTTGGTTTGATTTTAGCAAGAGCCACCTGAGATTTCATTTCAGTCACTCAACTAATTATCTTTAGGTTCAGCTGTTGAAGTCACGCTGAATAAAGAATTCCGGAACTCATATAGATAAATTCAGCCCGATCTAAAATTATATTTCCCCTCTTTGCTCAAGCATGCACAGACATATTCTCTAGATTTTTCCAGATATGAATTAGTAAAGTGCTCCAATTCTTTCCGTAAGTTATATCCTACTAGTCCTGACTTTGTAATATGACCCCTCCCCACTCCACACCCACATGATGAGATCTAATTTAATTGTAGAGTAAATAGAATACAATGCAGTAATAAGGTTAACTGGCTTACTATTGAAATAGAATTCCCTCCAGCCAGTGAGGTTTTGAGTCTTTAAGTAAGACAGAGACAAGCTCTTAGAAAGTAGAAAGGGGTTACTTCGGCTAATATGGAAAGTTCGTTGGAGTTAGACACTTGAGTTCCTTTACTCCTCTAGGTTATCCTAGAAAAATTCATTCCCATGATATGAGTTCTATATTTACCAACCATCACTCCAGCAGTCTCTTAAGATTTCTGCTAAGGTTATAAAGTCAACTGGTATGGAAATCCACAACCCACAGAAATATATAAAACATTTGTTTTTCAGCTAGTTCACTTCTGCTAGTGAAAGGTGAGAGATTTATTTAGCAGTCATAAGAAGCCACTGAGATTTAGTCTAGACTGAGTTAAGAATTTTAAAAATTGAGCCCAATATTTTCTTTCTTTAATCTTTAATCTTTGTCATGTTAATAGAATCATGAGAGAAATGTTTTTCCTTGGCAGTGGCAGCTCAGCCCTTTATATCCTTGCCTCTGATGGATAACTCAGATGATATTTGATTTACCTGTTTCCCATCACACATCATGGACGGCATAATTTCATACCTAGATACCACTACCTTCAACCTCAGATGATTAAATAATCCATTTCAAATACCTTCCAGTTATGCAGAGGCTTCTGACTGCAACCATTGCTAACATCAATTTCTAAGTCCATTTAAATGTTTTTACCTAGAAAAAGAAGAAACCCTACAATGCTAGAGCAACCATTATAGGATCTCAAAAATAAGGGGGTTCATAAGGAGTACAGGCTTCAGAATCATTTAACCCCACAAAATAGGGGTGTCAACCAGGTCTCGAATGACTCGTTTCTTCTCTCTGCTTTGCCCGGTGCTGTATTCATCCTAAGGTTGTGTCACCTCAAGGTTCTAGGAAGTAGCAAGCAGTGCAGGTCACATGAGTGAAAGAGTGGCTCTCCTTGGCTCCATGTTATGAACTAAGAATTTGATCAGAAGCCTCTACAAATTTTCCTTATGTCTTTTTATTGTGTGAATGAGTTAAATCCTTTAATGGGTATTCATAATTGTGAGTTCTGCTTAAAAGTAAACTTTCCTATTTCTCTTTTCCCTTTGGATTTTCTCTTTTGTTACTACCATGCGGCTAGGTTGGGGTAAATTCTATTGAAGCAGGTACTTTTGAGTTCCGGTCAAGACAGCAGAGTAACCAAACACTGTGCTTGCTTCCTCTCAAAACCACATTAAAATTACAACTAACCTACAGAACAGCTAGCATTGGGAGTCACCTAAAGTCTAGCTGATCAAGTCTTACAACTGGAGACACACAGAAGAAGCCACTTCAAAACTGGTAGGAAGGGTGGAGACACGAAACAGGCTGGTCTTACACTCACATGCAGCAGTTGAGAATTGGGAGAAATATCTCGAGTGCAGAGGTCCCCCCAAAGGGTCAAGGGGTCCTAGCCCACACCTGGCTCCCCAGACCAGGGTTCCAGTGCTGGCAAGAGAAGCCCTCAAAATTTCTTGCAGTGAAAACCAGAAGATATTGTGTCTGAGTAAGACCAAGGGCTGGGGGCGTCTCGGGTGTTCCTCTTAAAGACCCCCACATGAACTTCTTGGTGACACACTCACTTCCTCTGAGCTCCAGTGCTGCAGCAGCAGCTTGAAAGGCTCTAAAGACATACAAGAAAGAAATGAATTGTCTGGCTTCAGGGAGAGGGCTAGAAAGGCAGCTTTCTCTGAGATGGAAGTGCTGGCAGAGGGCATTGTTCCTTTGTTGAGCCCTTCCCGGCCCATCTTACAGACCCAGATGGGCACCATATCTGAGCATCCAGCAAAATAGTGCAAATAATATCATTCACCCTACCCTGGTGAGTTTTAGCTGGAGCACCACCTGGGGTCAGTCAGGGCAGGCACCAGAGCCCAGCTACAGTAAAGCCTGCTCTGTAGGATCAGCCCTTGCACAACAGCTTCTCCACTATAGTCACCAGCCAGTGCTCATAACAAATCAGCTGAAGGGTCAATGCCTCCCGGTGACTAGCAAAGAGCGACTAAGACTCAGCTATAACAGGAGAACACATACAACCCATACAAGAGACACACCTAGAGCACCCACTCAAGTGACAAGAGAGGACTGTGCCATTGGCCCCATAGCATGTCTACTACATAAGGCCACTCAACCAAGACCAGGAGACATAGCAGCCCTACCTAATACATAGAAACCAACACAAGTATGCAGCCAAAATGGGAAGACAAAGAAACATGTCCCAAACAAAAGAACAGAACAAAGTTCTAGGAAAGAACTCAACAAAATGGAGACAAGCAATCTACCAGATGCAGAGTTCAAAACACTGGTTATAAGGGTACTCAGTGAACTTAGGGGAAGAGTAGAGGAACTCAGTGAGAACTTTAACAAAGAAATAGAAAACATAAAAATGGATATAGAAAACAAACAAATAAACAAAAGTCAGAAATGAAGAATACGATAACGGAAATAAAGAATACCTAAAGGATTTCATCGAGCCAGTATTACAGGAAATGTTAGAGAACATTCTTCAAAAAGAAGAAAAAAGGGGAAAAAAGGATAAAAAACATGAATAATAAAATGGCAGTACCTACATATCTAGCAACAATTACTTTAAATGTAAATGGATTAAATGCTCGAATCAAAAGATAAGGTGACTGAATGGATAAGAAAACAAGACTTTACATATGCTGCCAACAAGCAGATCGAAAGACATACAGACTGAAAGAAAAGGGATGCAAAAAGATGTTTCATAAAAATGGAAACAAACAAAAAAAGCTAGAGTAGTAATACTTATACAACACAAAATAGATTTTAAAATAAAGGCTATAACAAGAGACAAAGAAGGACCCAGTTATCCTACTTCTGGGTATTTATTTGAAGAAACCCAAAACACTGCTTTGAAGGAACATGTGAATCAGTATGTTCATTGCAGCATTATTTAAAATAATCAAGATATAGAGGCCAGCAGGGTGTCCATCAATAGATTAATAAAGAAGTGGTACATATATACAATGGAATATTATTCAACCATAAAAAAGAATGAAATTTCGCCAACTACAACATAGATAAACCTAGAGAGTATTGTGCTGAATCGAGTAAGTCAGTCGGAAAAAGACAAATGCTAAATGTGGAATCTAGAGAACAACAGAAACGAGTTCATATTTACAGAGAAGACTCTGATGGTTATCAGATTGGGGGTGGGGAGTTGGGTGAAGGGGAAGGGGATTAAGAGGTGCAAATTGGTAGCTACGAAATAGACAAGGGGATATAGAGTATAACAAGGGGAATATCATCAGTAGTATTGTAATAACTATGTATGGTGTCAGATGGGTGCTGGTTTTATTGGGATGATCACTTGCATAAGTCATATAAATGTCTAATCACTGTGTTGTACACCTGAAATTAGTATAGTATTATATGTCAACTATAATTGAAAAAATAAAAATATAAAAATTTAGAAAAAGACAGATGCTTTCTTTTATAATTGTTCCACTGTGATATTTCTAGTGTTCCGTAGGTGCTCAATAAATATATGTATTACAAAGACTACTCTGAGCAATCTTCTTACAAGTAACATGAAGAAACACATAGGGATGGATCATCCTATCTGATACTTGCGATGCTACGTATTTTAAAGTATAAAATAACCTCTTTTCTTTGGTGAAATTTGTTAGGTTTATTTTCTTTTGCCTCTTATGATCTGAGTGGCCTACTAGTGGCCAAGGTTTGGATGTCAATGAAAAGGAAGGAGTAAATAAAGAGTATTTTTAGACTAGACTCCCTTATTTTGTCTAGCCTATACAAATGAAATCACTCTGGCTTTTATGTTTCCAGCAAATGAGAGGTTGATCTTATCCAGAAGTTGCATTAAGACTAGACTCCAAGAATATTCAGATCCTTTGATTCCTGTCTTGGCTAGCCATGCTTCCTCCTCAAAGGGCCCTGTATGCACAATTGTGGTAAATATGAAATACGGTACTTTCTCATTAGCTGGGATTTTCTGCCAAAGTAGAAGCCCAATGAATTGGGTTGAATCATGTGGAAGTATTTTATTTTTCTTGTGGTAGTTAGGTCTAAATATTCCTGAATCAAGGAGGCTATAATGCCTGCTCTTTTTCTCCCAAAGCTCAAACCAGAGTCTCAGAACTCACTACAATAATGAAACACAGAGTTCCATCTGCCAAAGGCAAAAACGAAGAGACCGTATTTCCTTCACATATAAGTCACTACCTCTAACAAAAATGGTTCAATAAGTAAGTACTCTGGAATCTGAACAATTCAAAAGTCTTGCCTTTCCTCCTTGGGAGAAAGATGACAGTGGAGAAGGTTTCTTTTCCAGAGACCAGCACAGCTAAGCTCACAAGAGCTGAGTGATCAACACTGAAGATTTGAGGCCAAAGACTTAAAATAATTAACAGTATGATTTTTTTTTTTTTGCAGTGTCTCTTCTCTATATATTCTTTGTATGCTGCAAACAACAGAGGGCAGCTGACAAAGAACCAAAGGTTCAGGATTCTAACCATGCATCTGTATCCTTTCTTCTTGGAGTCACATCTAATAAGAGCAATAAATCCCATTGAAATGTTGTAAAAACATATTCTCATATATTAGGAAGTAGAATGATATAGCTTAAGGAAACTTTTAAATGCTATGCAGCCAATCTTCCTGCCTCTGAGAGAACACTCCTCAAGTCATGTAAAAAACATGATTATGTATAATTTCTTAGAGCTCTTGAGTGAGGTGGAGGATTATAGGTCAGCTGGAAAGAGATGCTGAAATAAGGATTAAAGGGCAAGTTGTAGACTTGGGAGATGATCTCAGGAAGGAATGGTAGGGCATGGAGAAGTATGACAGAAAAGATAAAGATGTTAATATAGGGTATGTTCATGAGCAGAATACTCTTGAGGACTTTTGGGAAGCTATGTAGAAATGAACAATAAGCGCTTCTACCTCAGCAGTGAGGAAGCTGGATTATTTATCCCCCAGTTCCCATCCATCATCACTGAGAGGCTGCTCCAAAAGCATCAACTTGTCACCTGTAGGCATGCCAGAAAAAGACCTTGGGCAGAGATTTCCATGATAATATAGTAGAAAAGTTTGGGAGGAGAGAAGAGTGCCCAGCAGTGTGGACGGGAGCACCAACAGCTCCTGCTACAACATATAAACCACTTTTTGGTAAGGTTCTCTCAGATTCACACTCTTAACCAGAGCACCTCCCTAAAAATATAATTGGAGTTATTTTTGATATCTCTGTAAGACTATAAAATAAAATTTCCAATCTTCATCAATAGAAAGGATAATAGTCTTTTATGTACAAGTCTTAGAGATTATTGTTTCTCCTCATCCCTTAATAAACATACTTATAAAATGATAATAAAGGCCACCTTTGTCATGAGCTTATATTTTATAATTTTGGGTAGTATACCACATTTCTATCCCTTCTCCTGAAAAAGGAGAATTAAATAATATTTTCTGAAAGTTTACAATGACCCACATTGTTTTAAGTGCAACCATGATTAAATCACTAAATCCTCACAATAAGCCTGTGAAGGAAATACTATTATTGTACCTAATTTACAGATGAGGAATAAAAGGAACTGAGGTGTAAAGGAGGTAAGGAGAAAAACCCACCTGGGTGGGCTGGCTTCAAAGCCTGCAAGTTCTCGTGTTCTCTGGCCTATGCTGCCAAGAGAAGTATAGACCAACGGACCTCGCATTCTGTTCTTCATAGCAAATGTATGGTTCTTATATTTGTGTGGGGTCCAGTGCTGCAAGCTAGCCTTTCTGTGCATGAGGGCCACAGAGACCTGCACCTTTCTCTGTGACTGATGTCAGCCCTGTCACCTATTGCATTTGTGCAGCTTGACACATAGCACAGGATCTCCCACTGGTCCTTAGCATCTATGTTCTGTTTATATTTGCCACGGTCATCAACATCTAATCTCCTTGAACTGGTTTTGGTTGTTTTTCGGATTTGGTATGTATGTGTGTGTGTGTGTTATATATTAGGTCTTTCTTTTCTGTGATAATAAAACATTAACAAAAGGATTAGAGGGTTCGCTCTCACTGTATTAAGTGCTCTTAGAATGCAAGTGCTGCTATCTTTGTCCATTTCATTTAGTTGATAAGAGGGGTGGAATATTTACCAAATTGCTATTTAGTCCTTACGGATAAATCTCTGGGATTAGAAATGGATTAAGAGATTTGTGGGAAATGGTAAGCATTCTAAATTCCCACAATCAAAAGAAGATAATTGATACTAGAAATAATAACGTGATATAAAAGTTTTTGAACTATTGCACATAAAAAGAGTAGCATCAATAAAGTACATGAGGAATCAGATGCTTATTATATTTCATAAAATGTATTGATTTTTCCTTGATTACATTACTTATACCGTATTAAAAAAAAAACAGTTGGATATTGGGTGTTTGAAGAATCAGGTTTGATTTGGAGTGCATATGATCCTATCCACTGATGACAAAATGTGTAAACATTTTGGGAGGTGCCAGAGGTTTCAAATATCAAACCCTTTTTCAGGGATGTCTTAAAGCACTTTAAAATAACAAACACTATCAGTATTTTTTTGGTTCCAAATGTTTTTGATTTAGTCCCCCAGTTAGACCAAAGAAATTTATTAAAACAGCAATTTTTCATCTTTGACTTATTAAAATTGTAAAAGTTTCCATGGTTGTGGAAAAGAGCAGCAGTGTAGTATTTCACCTTTTGTGGCCATTTTCTGAATACAACTAGGATCAATGTTTCTTCATTACAGAGAAGAGAACGTGTCAAGAAAACAGTTGTTGTTTATCTTGGGGAAAAAATCAAAAAATCAAGTAAAAATGCTTAAATATGACAATAGTTTTATTCCAATTTCTAGTCAACTTCATTCAGAAATCTTCCAAGAAACTTTCTGGCATTTTATTCCACTTTAATGAAATAAGTAAAAGAAAGCTAGGTTTATACAAGAAGATGAGTGAATCTTTAAATTGCAGCCTCCTGGTGGATCAGTTTACATGCCATGTTTGTTTCTGACACAACTTTCTTTAGTGGAGTTTACATCTATTAAACTGCCAGCAATTCTTCAGTTGTTCAGCAATTATATAATCCTTATAATTTATGATGTAATTGTCTTTTGTCCCATTTATAGTAAATGTTTTCACTACTTTTTAGTTTTTATTTTACCACTTGAACAATTTGCAGTATTGAAATGATAAAACCATTTTAAAATATTCATGCTGATAATTACTTCTATAAGGCTGGCAAATTCTGGAAGAAAATTTTGAACAATTGGGAATGACCCTCCTAACCCTAAGAAGATGGGAAGCCAAGGAGTACTTATCAGAACATCTGGAAGTGAACAGGAAGGATCTCCACCTAATACTGTGTGACAGCCATGAGAGAATAGATGGGCCATCAGACAAAGGAGAAAACCAATGGGGTCAGCCTTGTTACAAGCCTGTGAAATCTGATGACATAACAAATTTTATAACCCTGAGAAAGCAAGGAACTTGAGAAGGCAGTAGAAGGGAAGCAACAAGAACAGGGATCCTCCCTTCTCTACTTTGATCATCCTATAAATATTTTGGCTAATTTTCATATTTTGTTTAGTTTTTTTTCTTTACTCAGAGGACAAAAAGACATTTTGCAACATCAGATCTCGTTCATGCCAAAACATCAAAACCTCAGTAATTGATTTAGAATCTAATGACATGTAAAGAAAGGCTAACTTTCTCCTCTTGGTAATTCTTCTCAATAAAAATAAATTGACTCATTTATCTAACTGTCTGCATTGTTTAGCACTTTATTGCCATGTTACTATTAAGAATTATTTTCAACCAACCAACATTTTTTTAGTTTGTTTTAGATTTTCTTGGAGGAGAAAGATACATTTATTTGTTGATTTCTTTTTGGATTTGTTATTATGCAATATGCTGCATAGTTCCAAAATCTAAGTTAAAAATAAAAGTGTTCCAAGAATTTCAGCTTCCATCCTTGCCTCTGCCTCCCCGTATTCTCCTTCTCCATATAGATGAATATTTTTATTAGTTTTAGGGTTAATTTTCCATTGTTTCTTTGTGAAAATATAGGCAAGGGCACACACACATATACACATACACATGTGTGTAAATACACACAACTTAATTGTATTGTAAATCCTATTCTGAAACCTGCTTTTTTCATTTAATAATATATCCTGGGTTACATGTAGCAGTATATAAAGATACTTTTTATTCCATGTTATAGTGGCGTGTATACCACTGTGTGGCTGCATCATACTATTTTCATAATAATGAACGTTTGGTTTATTTTTTGTATTTTGCTCTTACAAATAATGCTGTTATCCCCTATGCATACCTTGTTTTCCGTGAATTTTCTGCCAGTTCTAATCAACTTATTTTAAAGGGAAAACAATAATTTACATATAATCCATGGGATTTGAAACTTATCCATCAGATAATCTACACAGCCTAGTGGAACTATTTCAGAATTCAAGGCAGAGATTTCACGTCAAGCTTCAGAGAGCCTACCCCACATAAGAAAAGTATAAAAAGTGAACCAAGTACAGAAAAGTAACCAAGACTGCATGATTTTCCTTATGGGAAAATAAACCCTATGAAAGATATATCATCCAAGCAGACTGAACAGCCTAGAGATCTAATAAGCATTAAACAATAATTATGACAACACAGATGTGAAAAAGCTGCATTGTATTATGATTCTTTATTATTCTCCTCACAGCGATAATTGTGAAGTCAAACTGTGATTTCTCTGATGTAATAAAAACTAGACTGAGAGATGTATTTAAGGAAAGTTTTGGTGATGTTAGGACAAATTTTTAGTAGATCCACTTCATCATCATATTTCATTTTCACTCCTTACAATATAAAATAATATTTCGAATAAAATAACATGAACCTAAATGCTGCTGATTGTTCCATGTTTGGTGCTAAGAATAAATCTTTTGATTTAATGTCTGGCCCTGTATGTATTAAAGGGACTGAGATTTAAAATGTTAAACTATATCTAATAACAGTTTAAAAGTAGTAGGAAGCCCTGTAAGTTGTTCCCTCCACTCTGTTTCCCTGCTTCCTTGATTTTTAATGTCATTCAAAACAATATACTCTTGTTAAAAGGGCAATAGATTCTTCAAGCTGAGGGGCTATGGAGTAAAAGTGAAGTAATTAAATCCAGCTTCTAGATGAGCCAATTAGCCCCATAATTTCTGTGAATCAGTACAATGGTGAATTTGAGAGTGTGAAGTCACAAGGCTGTGATTTCAATCACAATTTGAATGACCTTTAGAAAGTTACTTAACATCTTGATACCTCAGTTTCCTCATTTGTAAAATGAAAATAATACTAGTGCTTACCATGTATGTTATGACAAATAAATGAGCCAATATGTAAAGCATTAGCTCTTAGAACATAATAAATGCTCAGTAAATTTTAGTTATTATGATGTCTAATTACTGTTATTCTTGGGCCCACACAGGAAGAGAAATTAGTAGGTTCAACTATTAACTTTATAGCTTCCTAACTTTTAGCATGGCATGATGGAAAGAACCATCTTCTGTATTAACATAAGCATGGGAATGTCTGAAGACAAATCCAGAAATTTTCCCAGAAAATAGTACCAGAACACAAAAATGCATGAAAAGAAAAAAAAGTAGATAGAATCTCTTAAATTCTCCACCACACAAGATAGCCCAAATAATTTTGAGCTACAAAATGATTAAACAGCAATTTTGAGTAACAGAATTCAAATGAAACTGCAATAATGAATTACTAATGTTAAAACTTCCAGATTAAATATTTTCTAGTAACTTATTTCCTTTTATGGCTCAACACACTCCCCTCCACAAATCTAAGTTTTTATATTATGTATTTCAATATTAATACATTTATATTTATTCTATTTACATCAATGCTTTGGTGATGTTCTATTTTTATTTCTTATTCTCTATTCGGGATTGAAAGATCTGTCAGGGCAAGAATATTTATTTTGTTCACCGCTATTTTCTTTGTTCCTATTACCAAGGACAGTTGAAAAATGACTTGATGTAGATCGGTTCAATCTTAGAGAACATTTTAGAAAGTGTCGACATTATAAAATAATTAATACTCATATATTTTTCTTTGACAATATTTAAATATGGTATTAATTTTATTTTGTAATCTATCGGGTTTTGTAATGTTAAAATTATATTATGAGAATAATGTACAACATAGCTTCCTATTCTCTATGGCAAGAAATCTAAGCAAGTTTTCTAATAATATAAGTTCATAAAATGAAGAAATCAGAAATGTTATACTTTTATCCATAAACTCTGTTGTTGTCAGGTCATTAAAGGAATTCCCCTTGCCAGTCATGATTCTTAGTGATATTAAAATATGTATAGAATTTATGTTGAACTCATAGGGTTCATACATTATGTAGTTTTCAAAGTAAAAGAGGGAATTACAGAAAGGTCAAACTAAGCTGTAAACATTCTTCTCGGGTAAATAGAATTAACCAATTTATACACAAAACTGAAGTTGGAAACAATGCTGAAAAACGTGATTATTTTGTGAAGCAGCCCAGCTTTTAATGCAAACAGGCTGAGAAAACATGGCCTACAAAGAATTAATGTAATTGGATATTAAACGAGACTTTTCCTGTCTTAGAATTGCAGCTGAATAACACAGGAACTAAGCTTAGAGTGTTAGGCATACCTGTAAATTTTCTAAAAAAGAGCCAAAATTACATACTCTATGCTCTTTCTGTAGGGCAGGTACCATTACCTACCTCTAGTCTCTATATAAGTAGAACTGAAGTGAGGAAGAGAATTTCCAGCTCAGGAAGGGAAATGCTGCATGTTTGCCTCCCTTCCCCATGAAAGGGAAGCTTTAATAGACTTGTCCAGGGACAGTGGGTTTGCTACCACAGGGGACATTTGCACTCCCACAGGTGGACACTGGCTAACCAGCAGGAACAAAGTGCTAGGAGTTCTTTTCCCTTTTTCTCTTTTCTTTTCCTTGGTTAACAGTTTTATTAAGATATAATTCACATACACAAAATTCACCTATTAAAGTGTACAACTCAATGGTATTTAGTATATTTGCAATCAATTTGAGAACATTCTATTACCTCAAAAAAAAAAAAGAAAAGAAAAGAAAAACCCATTATCTATCCTATCTCAAGTCTCCCCAAATTCAGCCCTAAGCAACCACTCATCTACTTTCTGTCTCTATGTATTCGCCTATTGTGGACTTTCATACAAAAGCATCATATGTGTTTTTTTGTGACTTTCTTTTCACTTTGCTTTTTAAGGTTGTAGCATTAGTCAACATTTCATTTCTTTTTATGGCTAAATAATATACCATTCTAGAGATATGAGAATTTTATCCCTTCATCTGTGGATGACCACGAGATTTTTTTTTCATCTTTTGGTTATTGTGCATAATGCTGCAATGAACTTTTATATACAAGTATCCATTTGAGTACCAGTTTTCAGTTCTGGATACATAGCTACAAGTGGAATTGCTGGATCAGTCAGTCATATGGTAGCTCTGTTTAACTTTCTGAAGCACTGCTCGAAGTGTTTTCCAAAGAGGCTGAAGCATTTTACACTGTTACCAGCAGGGCATGAGGGTTCTGATTTCTCTACATTCTCACCAACACTGTTGATTATCTAACTTTTTGATTACAGCCGTCCTAGTGGATGTGAAGTGGTATCCATGATTTGGGTTTGCATTCCTCTGAAGATAATGATTTTGAGCATCTTTTCGTGTACCTCCTCTTGGGTTGTTCTTCTCTTTTCCCAAAGACTAGAATGGAGGAATCCATCCCAGCCAAGTATAGTTATTCTGTTTTCATCTTAGGTGTTTACCATGCCTAAGGCAGCAAGAAATTAAAAAGTAGAATCCACATAGGTTTTGTTGTGTGAGCCTTTTAATCTACACCTATGAAGAGGCTAGTTGCTGATACTAAACCAGTTCTCTATAAGTATGAGGGAGATTTTATCACTAGAATTTATAGAAAGTTCCCTAGAATTAACAGTGTACTACAGCCAAACTCTGAAACTAATTTATAGTATGCACAAGTACACACACACACACACACACACACACACACACACACTGAAGGACCTCAATAAAAAGTGCTCTTTTTTTCTGATGTGATTTCCCTATCAGCCAGCCCTATTTTTGGTGATAGAACAGCTTTTACTTTTCCCAATATATATCCTCTTGTTGACTATTCTTAGCCTAGGCTGATCCTGCTTTCCATCTCTTCCTTCCCTGTGTCATATGGAGGAAAACTGGCAAGTGTTAGAGTAGCTTCAGGCCTCAAACTCAAGTAGACCAGGAAAAAAAGAGAAGCAGGATGCAGGACAGAATTCCTCAAATATTCCCCTCTGAAGAATAAAGACAAAAGAAATATAAATACATATGAATAGAAAAGAACAATAAAGGAAAATGTATGGTGTTTTGATTAAGAAAGAAGAAAAGTGTGTTAATGGCAAAAAAAATTTACTAGTGATTTATCTAGGTATTACATTCAGCATTTTCTATTTGTATATAGAATTCATGGTTGATGGTATTTGGGAATTCAATAAAAAAAAAGTAATGATTCATGCACTCAGGAAATTCTTAATCTAGAAGCAAGTTTTAGAAGGAAGCAATTCCTTGAAATAGACTCAAATCAGGGAAAACCAAGTCCATAAGCACCACTGAAAACAAAATAGAGTCAGAAAACTTAAATTGAGGAAAACCTTTTAGAAAAAGTAAACTTCACATGGCTCTGGAAAAGAATGGCAGAAATGTATTGGACACAATTTCTGGTAGTAGGAAACTTCTGAGTGAAGAAAAGCTCTAAAGCAAGTATGTCCCCAACTTCCATCATGTCTTTCTCAGCTCCAGACTTCCCCTAAACCGGGTGTGTGTATGCACAAACCCACTCAACTGTTTAGGAACCACAAGGAAGGTCCAAACATTTTCCTCTTTTCTCCTCTGAAAAAAAGTGTAACTTTGTGTTCACAGGACTTTAGATGATTGTAGCTTAATATGTTACATCTCTCGAGTTCTACATTTGCTTTTTATCCAGTCTGAAGACGATGCTGTGGGTCTTTAAAGCAAAGCTAATGGAAGGATTACAGCACTGGGTCAGGCTGATAGGAGGCAGAATGACAGGATGGAGTACATCTCACCTTTCACCCCTTCTGCCTGTGTGTGGTCAACCGGTGAGCTTATGACTGTATGGGGATCAGGCAATTAACATGGTTTTATTGAAAATCAAAGCCAGTAGTTAAATAACTATTAAAATGATTATTAACATTATCATCTTTGAAAAATGGAGAAAATAAAAAATTTAGGTTATCTCAACTCCCTTCCAACATGTTTAAAAAGATATCTTCCTGAAAAATTATGTTTTAAACGGTAATAGGAATGAATATTAGATGATAATGACTATTTCTCTTGGGTCACAGAGGGCAGCCCTCTGTTATCAGTCCTATGGTAACAAGAGAATACTTTTAACTTCCATCATGATGAGAACACAATGTTAAGACAGCCTCAGCTCCTAGTTCAATAGATACTTTTTGAATTAATTTAATAATCAACTCACACAATTTTAATCCTGCAGAAAGCCAAGTCTTCTTACTATTAAAATTCAACGTTGACTACTTTTATTCTTCATTTCAACTGAGTTTACTTTTAAACCTTTTATCTTCAAAAATTTCTTAAGGGAAATTGTTTTGCTGGTATCATATACACTATGATTAAATCTATAGCACTAGGTTATGTGCATGTAATTCGTCATTATAAAAAGACACTATTTTAGCTTAAGCACTAGAGAGAGAAGAAGAGTTCCAAAATCACAGCCTTTCATTGTGGCAGATAAGAGTTGATCAAATGTCTGGTGGAAAATACTAAATAGTAAACTCACTAGTTGAACTTATTGCACTGTCAAGATGGTATGTATCACAATGCTCTGTGGATAAAGTTTCTGAATGTCAGCTGTTCATCGTAATTTGGAATCATGTTTCTATGCAATGTTGAATTAAAAAAAAATGTAGGTTTTGATGATGTACATATCCAGATGAGATTTTAATAATAATAATAAAAAAACTAGTTTATCTAATCAATATCAATATATTAGGTAATCAATGTCAGATTAGGATTCAATTTATTTTTTTGTTAAAGATGTTTGCAGCTATGTTTATAAAGAATATTGGTCTTTTTCTTATAATATCTTAGTCAGGTTTCGATGTCAGTTACGCTGACTTCATGAAATGAATTAGTAGACAGTCTCTTTTCCTCTATGTTCTTGTCTAGGATATTGTATTGTTTTCTTCTAATGTGCTTGATAGAATTTACCAATGAAAACATCATGGTCTGAGGTTTCATTGTAAAAAATTTAGGTTATCTCAACTCCCTTCCATTCCATGAATACATGTTTTTATTTATGAATTCAATTTCTTTAATAGATATAGACTCTTCTGATGTTTTGTTTCCTCCTGCCATGATTTTGGTAATTTTTATCTTTCAAAGAATTTGTCCATTTCTTTGAAGTTATCAAACTTATTGACATAAAATAGTTTTATTCCCTCCAGTCTGACAACTTCTGCATTTAATTTTAATCAGTGTCGTGTCTTTCTTAAAGAGAGATAGAAAGGGGCCAGACCTGGCAAACAAGGGGCAAATTACTGTCCAGGAAGGTGGGTCAGGCTCAAGGGATTTCAGACTGAGATCTAGGATCTAGGATCTGAGTGGAGACAAGGAAGTCAACAGCTTAGGAGGGGCTCAGTGTGCAATCTCAGACACAGGGCCCCAGCGGTTCTGCAGGGATGCAGGGAAGTTTGGAATTGGCCAGGGGCCTTTATGAAGCATCTTCTGCCTGATCTCCCTAGCCCAGGAAGCCACAATATTTTCTGTAAAGGGTCAGGTAGTAAACAGTTTTGATTTATGAAGGCTGAATTTGGCCCATAGAGACCAGGTTGCTCACCCCTGCCCTATATTATTCCCTGGTCTCGGTCTGCTTTTTGGCCTCCCACATCCACTTCATTTCTTCTCCATCACTAAGAGACTTGTTAGCATTATTTATCTTCTCCACGTCCTGTGACTGTGCAACATCTTCCAGTCCTTCTTGCCATCCTCACTGTCCTCCATCCTTTTCCTCCCTGTCTCTGTGGAGTTGCTGGGCCCTCCAGGCCTCCTTTCCAGTGGACTTTCCAGTGGGCACAACATTGTCATCTATTTCTACAGTTCTCTCAAGCCAGACTGCTTGTGGCTATTCCTCCAACTGTAGCTCTGTCTCCTCCAAATAAATTCAATCTACTTTAAACCACATTATCTCAGTGACATGAGGGAAGAGTGAGGAAAACGAAGTGAATGTGACTCCCGGATGCTCTGAGAGATAACACCCTGAGGCAACTCCTTATCTGTCTTGTAACTATAGTATTTAGACCGTTTAAATCTAATTATCAATGTAGTTAGACTGAAGTCAACCATCCTGCTATATGTTTTCTATTTGTCATGCTTTTCATTTGTTGCTCTTTTTTCTTGCCTTAATTTTTTTGATTCGTTATTTTTGGATATTACACTCTTTTCCACTGTGAAATTATCAGTTATTCTAAGTTTAGTGGTTACTCCAGAGTTTACAATAAGCATCTTTAACTTATAACTGCCTACGTTAAAATAATATCATATCATTTTATTTATAATTAAAAACTTTATAACAATACTTTCCATTTCCGTATTTCATCCTTTGTGCTAGTATTGTCATGCTTTTGCTTCTACAAGTGTTATAAAATTCAACATGATTTTTAAAAATTTAAGCAAAGATCTTTTAAAGACATTAAAATATTTAGCCACATATTTACTTTTTGTGGTGGTCTTCCAAGTTTTCATTTTTTATCATTTTCCTTTTGCATGAGAGAAATCCTTCAATATTTCTTGTATTACACATTTACAACAAATTCTCTCAGCTTGTTTTGTCTAAAAATCATTTATTTCTCCTTCATTTCTAAAATATTTTTATCAGATATAGAATTCTACATTGAGTCTTTTTATTTCAGAATGTAAAATGATTACATCATTTGTTCTGGCTTCCAACATTTCTCTTAAAACTCTCTGGTTATTTTTATTTTTATTTCTCTGTAGATGACATGTCTATCTTTTGGGGGCTTCTTTAATATTTTCTTTTCTAAGTTCTACACTTTTTGATTATAATGTGACGTTTTATCTGTTTATCATATTTGAGGTTATTTAGCTTCTTGAAAGTGTTCATATTTTCTGGCACTTTGTGAGTCTTTTCCATGTGAAAATTTCTCTCTTGCTTCAATTGTGGGATGATGGATTTGTCCCTATTCTCTTCTCATGGTATCGTTGATAGTAAGATATTATAACTTTTGCACCTGTTTTCAAATCTCATTATCCTCTGTCCTACTTTCTGTCTCTTAAATTATTTGTATGTAATTTGTTTACTAAAACCTAAGCTTAATCTTCTAGCTCATTAACTCATACCTCAGTGATATTCAGTCTGCTTTTCAGCTTTATTGATTTTTAATTTCAAAGCTAAATTTTTATTTTCATGATTTTTCTTTGGTGTTTTTGTATAAAAATTTTCCCTACCCACATATTTCTAAATTCCAATGTGGAGGAATACTGGATGACCAAGGCCCAGATCAGATGATATACTTCACAGAAATTATATTAAGAAACAATGATAACAGAGGACCAGATTCGCAGTATTCCTCTATCTGTGCATTCATTATCTTTATGTTACATAGTCCCGTGTACCCATAATCTGTTGCCAAACAATGTTGCAAAGCACACAATTACAAGCCCTCAGTGGAATACAACAGCAAACATTCATCGTTCACCTTTTCCTGCACTTTTTCATTTGTCTTAAAATCAGTTGGTTATCTTGTGAGGCACCTGGGTTGATGTGACTCTGTTTCACATGTCTCTCATCCTGGAGTAGGCTAGCTCAGTCATGTTCTCATAGCAACAGCAGAGACACAAGAAAAAGTAAGCCCAGTCACTGAGGAATTTCTACTGATCTCTGTCATTTCTGCTAACACCCCATTGATCAAAGCAAGTCACATGACTGAGTCAGAGGGAGAAGGACACTCCATCACATCTGGGAATACACTGCAAAGTTATCTGATCAAGGGCATGGATAACAAGGGTGAGAAATTAAAATCATATTGCTATCAGTCTACCATAACCAATATCAAACCATCAAAGAAAGAATAGGGAAAATTCTGAATTGCCTAAAATTGAATAAAATCTTACTAACAAGTAAAAGGAAATACAAGTGAGATATTTAATTCAGATATAGAAAATTTTTTTAAACTAATTTCTTGGACACTTTGATATGAATATTGAGAAAGATATACACATTCCTGTTGAATATATATATAGCTCTATCCATATAGTTGCATCAGTTAAAAACATGGGCTATACAATCAGATGCCTGGTTTCAAATCTGAGAGCAACCATTTATTGCTTGTGTAACATTAAAATTTTAAAATATTTAATTTTAAAAAATATTTAATATTTTAAGCTACAGACTTATCATCTATAAAATGTGAATGATAGATTAGTTACCTCAATGGACATTGGTGAGAATAAATTTTGATAATGTTTATAGTGTTTATTTCCATGTATGTATAAGCCAGGATTCAACGTACTTTGTATGTATAGGAGCAGAGAATAAATATATTTTTTAATTTTATTTTATTATTAGTTTCAAGTATACAGTACATTTGTTAGACATTTATATAGTTTATAAAACTACCCCTTTAATTGCTCCTTCTCTCCTCTGGCTCTCCACCTAGCCATAACATTAATACTAACTGCATTCCCTTTTCTGTGCTCCCCGTTCCATGACCATCTATCGACTACTGATTTTTACTTCTTTAACCTTTCACCTCATTCTCCCATCCCCCAACACTCATCCCCTCTAGCCATCCCCAGATTGTCTTCTGTATTTGTGTGTCTGTTTTCAATTAGTTTGTTCTTTTGTTTCTTAGATTCTGCATACAAGTGAAATTATATGGTATTTCTCTTTCTCTGTCTGACTTATTTTACTCAGCAGAATAACCTCTAGGTCCATCCATGTCATTGCAAACGGTAAGATTTCATTTTTTTTAGTGGCTGAGTAATATTCCATTGTATATATGAACCATAACTTCTTTAGCCAAGCATCTGTTGGTGGGCATTTAGGTTGCTTCCATATCTTGGCAATTGTAAATATTGTTGCCACGAACATAGGGGTGTATAGACCTTTACAAATTATCGTTTTCATTTTCTTTGGATAAATACTCAGAAGTGTAATTCCTGGGTCAAAAGTTATATCCATTCTTAATTTTTTGAGAAACTTCCAGATTGTTTTCCATAGGGGCTGTACTAATTTGCAATCTCACCAATTTTATATGAGAGTTTTTAAATTTTGACAGCCATATGCTCTCTGTTACAACAATTTAATCCTGCTGTTGTAGTGTAAAAGCAGCCAGAGATAACATATAAATGAATGGGCAGGGCTGTTTTTCAATAAAACTAACTTTATAAAAATAAGCAGTGAGACAGATTTGGCCCATGGACCATAATTTTCCAACTCACTGTAAACTATGATTAGTGGATCTATCACCTCCAACTCCATTTTAGATTTCTGGAGTTCAGAAACCAGGTCCTCATTTTTGTTTGTATTTTTATGTCTCCTAGCTTGATATAAAATAAGTGTTTATTTATGGATTTTTAAGAATATTTATTGAACTCCTACCAAGTCCCAAAGCATCAGTAAACTGCCTGCTTATATCCTGAGGTAACTTCTGCCTACTCTTGTTTTTCAAGATGGAAATGCCACCTGAAACATTAGAAAGGAAGGAGCCTATTCTAATATAAACAATTCTGCTAGTAAGCTTTGTTTTCTTCCAGTATTTGGATCATTTATGTTTCCTTTGCACCTTGCAGAAGTAGTTTAATCTACTCTCAGTGCCACTAGGTCATTTTTTAAATTAAATTGATTAATGGTTAATAAAATTATATAGGTTTTAAGTGTACAATTCTATAATATATCATCTATATATTGCATGGTGTGCTCACCATCCAGTCAAATCTCCTTTCATCACCATATATTTGACCCCTTTTACCTTTATTTTTAAAATCCTCATTATCTGGCCACATTCTCCAGACAGAACATTACAAGTTTCCTTGAGTGATCATTTCACTTTGAAGCTAATGGAAGGGTGGGTTCTGTTTCTGGCCCTCTAAGTGTTTGCTCCAGAACAATTTGTGTAACTCTGCTATGTTAATGATGAGGAAAGCAATGTATGCCTGATGAAGAGGATATCCTGTCCCTGCCCGGTCCCCCATCTCTGCCTTCACACGCCTTCCATGCATTCTGCTTACCTCAGTAAACATGCCCTGATGGGATTCATATGAGATTCATCTTTTACCATAAGAGTTTATTAACTTCTTCACCAAGATATTTTAGAGGACATAGTCAGTCTTATCTTTAAGTTCTTTTATAGCTAAAATAAGGCTATTATAATGCTGTAAAATGGCCATTTTTATCCAAGTTAAAGGAAAGGGGAAAGGCATGAAATTAATTCCATGGCTATCCTTGCCAACAAAGCATGAATATTTAAACCCATAGAATTTTTTGTGCATGTTCCTTTGGAAAAAAACAAAGATGTCTACATCACAAACACCGAAGACCTCATTCCAATGTCTCTAAGCATGTATTTGTGTGTGTCCTTGTGCATGAGACAGAGAAACTATAACATAAACACACTTAAAAACCACTACATCTCAATTTAGGCAGGGCTGGCACCACTTAAGTGCCTTGGTCATGTGTTCAAAATTACTACTTAGCCTTGTTTAAAATCAGAGCTTCCTATGTTGGCTGCGGATGCAGCTTCTACCTTGAGAAGCAAAAACAATGATCTGATAGCTGAGACATTAGGGATGGGTGTTGATGAAAAGATTTCCTTGTATTATTTTCATTAGATTTCCTGCTTGCCTCATCAATGCTTGATAGACGTGGGTGCCAAAAAGTAGAGATTACTTTTATGAGGCATCTTGTGAATTTATTTCCTCTAAAACTTGATGACATTCACCTTAATGATATAACAGAGCTTGGTCTTTACTGCAATTAGAAACAAATGGGCTGGGATGTGCGTAATTACTGAATGCCCTAGGGAAACTAGTTTGAGGCACACTCAGATAAGCTTGTGTTCATCTGTCGTCATTGTCTTCAAAGCTCACACTTGAT
Source organism: Rousettus aegyptiacus (assembly GCF_014176215.1). Taxonomy (NCBI): domain Eukaryota; kingdom Metazoa; phylum Chordata; class Mammalia; order Chiroptera; family Pteropodidae; genus Rousettus; species Rousettus aegyptiacus. Next base: position 33,828,189 of record NW_023416286.1, read on the forward strand.
GCCACCCACCACTATGTTGATATTCCTGTTAGTGTTCCCTAAGATAGCAATCTTGTTCCAGCATTTGAATAGGACCTATTTCTATGTTATATTGGTGGTCCCTCTCTTCAGTTCTCTTTTGTCTGTGTTTTTCTCCCTCGCCTTCATCCTAACAGCTGAGTAGCTGCATTTGCTCTATTCTAGTGTTTCTCAACATTCTTGATATTTTGAGCTGGATAATTCTTTGTCGGGGGTAGTAGTGGGTATCTTGTGCATTGTAAGATGTTTAGTGGCATTCCTGACTTCTAAATGCCAGAAGTTTATCCCCAACCCCCCAGTTGTGGTTTCTATAACCATACATATTCTGAAGTAATTTGTTTTAACCCTAAATAAGCATTTCATTAAAAAAAAAATGGAGATCCAAAGTGATGAATTCAATTAGCTAAGATAATATAGCTCACTGGTGACAAAGCCTGGCTGGACCTCATTTCATCACAGTGCTTCTGCTGAATTGTCCCTGCTCCCATTTGCATCATCACAAAAAGCAGTCAATAAAGATATACTACTCAAAAAACGCATCATTAAGTAGCTAAGTAAAGTGGTTCTCCATTCATTCATGCATTCGATAATATTTCAGTGGCATCTTTGTTTTAGGTTCAGGACTACATTTCTCCTCTCCTTCAGGACATAAAATGGCTCAGGTGGCAATCAGTGCTGTAGAAAAATGTAAATCTATAAAGGTAGATTGGGAGTCAAAAAGGGGTTGCGATCCATGTGGATATCTGAGAGAAAAGAATTCTAGGCATAGGGAATAGCAAGTACATAACTTGAGATGGGAGTGTGCTAGGCATGTTTAAGAACTAGTAAGGAGGTGATTATGGCTGGAACACAGTGACCCAGCAAGGAAGTGGTAGGAGATGGCACTGGAAGGGGGCCGGAGGCAGATGATATAAACTACAGAGGCAGGGTGGATATGTTGATCTATTCTGAAATGGGAAGGTAGATTTTCAGGTTCTAATGCCAGTTCTGCTACTGACAGTTGTAGAACCTGGGGAAGTTACTTAATCTTTGTACTTAAATTTCCTCAACTGTAATATGAGGAGATTTAATGCTACCTTTTAATAGTGTTGTGTAAAGTTTTAAAAAGTTAACATAGAGTACTTAAAATAGTTCCTGTAAGTACTAAAAAAAAAAGTTACAAGTTATATTATTGAATTTTAAAGTGACCATTCTGGCTGCTGAGTTTGGAATAGATTGGGGACTGGAGGAGCATGTGATATGGAAACAAGGAAGATAGTTAAGAGTTTGTTACAATAATCCAGAGTGTTATAACAGATGTTTGTAGAAATGGCCTGAGTAGTCTGGATATATTTTGAAGGTAATATCAGTATAATTACTGATGGTTTAGATGTAGAATTTAAGAAAAAAATGAGCAGTCACGGATGCACAACCTTCTTTAACTCAATCAACTAGAAGAAAAGAGTTGCCAGTTTCTGCAATAGGAAAGATTGGGGAAATAACTAGTTTGTAATGGAAAATTATATGTCATTTGAGGGCATATTAAGAATGAAATGTTTATTTCATAACCAAATAAATATGCCAAATAGTCAGTTTGGTTCATAAGCCTGAAGGGCAGGAGAGAAAACCAAGCTAGACATTCACATTTGAAAGTTGTCAGCACACAGAACTCTGCTGCCATGAGAGTGGATGCTAATACCTTTAAGGGGTGAATGTGGATAGAGAAGGAGAAGGCTGGAAAAGGAGCATGGGATACCTAGTCATTTATAGACTGAAAAGATGAGGTGAAGCAACAAAGAAGAGGGGAAGAATGGTGCCTAAGGAAGAGGCTTTAAAAAGTGCAAATGCTGTTCTGGAATCCTGTAGAAGGAAGTGTTCCAAAGCATGAAGGGCCTCCAATTCCAGCAACGTCAGATTAAACAGAGCAATAAAGCCAACTAAACCCTTGAGGAAATCCTAAAAGCTAAACCAGAGGTAAAAGCTATCCCCTGAAAATATTAGAGAGCTAAAAAATAAAGTGGCAATAGTTTAATCTGCATAGACACTTGCAGTCTTATTGTACTCCTGCCTCTAATTTGAATTTTTGGATGATTTTGTTCCCCCAAAATTACTGAGCCATGATCTGGGAAGAGAAAATCTCCAAATGATGAGCCCAGGATCTGAGATCTTTTACCATGGATATTTGCTGATTCTGGAGAAGGTGGCTGAGAGATTGGGAAGCTGACTAAAACTCTCAGAGGCTCTACAGATCTATTAAGACATACACAGAAGTCCAGGGCCCTCAGTGTGGGAGTGGTGTGCAGGTGAACCCCATGTACTTAAGTTTAGTGCACCAATGAGCTATATTCCAAGACTTATAGTGAACCCCCACAGGGAAATTTCTCAAGTTCTAAGAGTGTCCTCAATGTATTGCTATTATTTTAATACCACATTTGGCACACACACACAAAAAATACCCTGATACATTAGGAGATGACATTTTTAAAAAAAGAAAAAAGTATAATTAAATGATAATAGAAACAGATCCACAGGAGCTGCGACATTAAATTTAAAATAATGACGTTTCTCATGCCCCAGTAAATAAAAGACAGGATTGAGAAGTGAAAAATATAAGTGGAAATTGTAAAATGAGATAAAGCAAAGTTGAAAAAAGACTAATTATAGCAAAACTAAGAAACCAATTGGTGGGTTTAATAGTAGATTAGTCAGAGGTAGAATTAGTGAAATAAGGTAAAGCAAAGATGCAAAAGGTTGAAAATATGGAAGGTAACAGACAATGAGTAGGTCTAACAAATAGATACAGTAATTCCAGTAGAAATAGAGAATAATAAAATTTGAAAATGAAATGGCTAAGAATTCCAGAACTGAAACATAAAAGTAAACTGAAACAGGTTACACATGTAGAATATTTTTAAATGTACACATAGGAATATTGTACTAACATTTTTGAAAACCAAATATAAAGATAAAATATTAAAAGCAGCTACAGAAAAAAAAGCAATTCACCTTCAAAGGAGCAATAGTTGAACTAAGAGCTGACTTGGAAGACACAATGGAGGCCAAAGGAAAAGGTAGTACTAAAATTAAATTATCCCTCCCAACCTATAATTTTGTCACTTAAGATATCCTTCCAAGAGTGAGGATAAAATAAAGCCATACTCAGATTTAAACAAACAAACAAACAAAAAAGCCAGAGAATTTGTCACAAGTAGAACACATTAAAGAAATACGAAAGGGAGCTGATCAGAAGAAAAAGTCCATAGCTGCAAACAAGAAAATGCAAAAAAGAATATAGAACAATGCAGAGGATAATTATATGGTAAATCTAACTGAATATTAATTGTATAAAACAATAAATATAACATATTATAGGGTTTTAAATATATGCCATTAAAATATATTTAAAAATAAAAATGTATAATTTGAAAAGAATTAAATGAAATCAAAGACACGACAGGTTTTTCCTTGTCCACAAAAGGGGTAAAAAGACAAGTCAAATTTGACTTCAACTAGTCAATAACACATCTGGTAGTCTCTAAGTGACCTTAGAAAATAATAAAATATTAGATTACTATGGTATTTTATCTAGTGAACAGATTTAAAACAAAATTATTCCCCTTACCACCATCATCCCCTACTCAACCCTCATCCAATCTCTCTAACATAAAAAGAGAAGGTGTGATCAACTGTTCCACGGGAGGAGCCTTGGCTGAGTACAGAAGTGACCACTGGACTTAACAATCTAGAGGTCACTGGGAAGAGCTGTGTTAATGGTATAGGAGGGTGATAATATATTAATTGTAATGAATCCAACTGAGAATGGGAAGAGAGAAAAAGAAGACAACAAATCCAGACAACTTTTGGGGGTAATCTTTTAGTAAAAGGAAATAGAATTTGAAAATATGGCTGGAGTTATCAAGATTAATGAAGAGCTATTTTATTTGTTACTTCTTGCCATAAAGAATAGTATAAGATGTCTGTGTACTGATGGAAATGATCCTGCAGTTGGAAAACCTAGTTATATGGAGAGGGCAGGAGAAAATCTCTGGAGCAATGACTAATTTTGAACCAAGTGATGGAATGTAGTACATGGGGAAGGGTTTAGACTTAAATCAAAAAAGACAATTCATTCATCAAAACAGGAGTGAAAGCAGATGGCTGCAGAGGCAACTAGGTTGGTAGATGTGGGCGGGACCATGCAGGTTCTTTCTGATTGTTTTTGTTTTTGCAGGAAAAGAAAGTAAATGAAGTAGAGTTGCTAGGCAGCACTAAAGAATCATAGATTTAAGTGAGACTAAGCAGCAAATCTGCATGTTTTCAACAGGCTGAATGCAAGTGCAAAAGAGAGGTGTGTTTAAGCAGGTTTGGAATTATTTCAGATGGAGGAGAGGGGAGGGAATGGCTATATTGTATAATATGAACTGGGTAAGGAGGTAAGTAAGAAGTGAGTAACAATGAAAAGCTGGTAGAATCAAGAAAATCAAAGCATTACTAGGGTTCAGATCCTTGACGCAGTGATCTGGAAACACGGGAGAAGAGTAGGATCCTTGACATGAGACAACATGTCAACGTGGCAATGGAGCTAACCAGAATGTTACAGCAAGGATGTGGTCAAAGGAATCTGTGAGTGGTCAAATCGATCAATCAATTAACCTTAGAATTAATCAACTAATATTCACTTAACAGGTTTTCAAATCATTCTAAAATTCAAACATAATCATGCTGTTGTTGATAATCCTCCCAATCTCTGAACTAATTTTCATGATAAAATTCACCCACAGGTGGTCAACATGAAAGTCCTTTCATTATCTGGTTTCTTCTTAACTCTCCAGTATCAGCAATAACACCTTCCACCTCCAAGACACACATACACACACACCCTTCCTAGACTGAACATTAACTATTGTCAAAGTACATCTTAGGTGCTACTTTTTGAGACATAGAACTACAACAACATCCCATTAAACTGAGTTTAGGCATAAAATCTGAGTCTAAACACATTGTTAGCATGATACTTACATTGCTTTTTCACTATTAATGGCTTCCCACAAATCAGAAGCTCTTTGAGGACATGGAGTTATTAGTCTATTAACTCCTCTCCCACTACCACTTCCATTTGTATTTGTGGATTCATTCAATTACTAAGTGAATGAGTATATAAATAAATTAGTAATTGTGCATCCTATTCAAGGCAGAAACCAAGCTAAGGCTTTAGCCTTGAGACTGCAGTTAGAAAAAGACACAGGAAGTGTCTATTTAGAATGTAGTAAGTAATATGTTAGCAACAGTAGCCCAGAGGATGCAACTGGAAATTTATAGCTTAATTCCAAAATTCAAGATACCATTCAAGATAAAGAAGAAACTAGAAGCTGGTTTCAGGATAGATTCAATAGAAATGCCAGTCAACTTTGAAAGCTTTGCCAATAGATTGACCATTCAACACTTCTGTTAATTTTCTCCCAATCTTAAAATAGCTGTATTATAATCTCAGTTGTTTATATAAAATAGATAATTAATATTTGGCAAGAAACTAGAAACAACGAAGCTCAACTGCACCTTTATTTAAATTCTGTTAAACATCTTTAGTTTCTATGTTCACCTGTTTATTGGTACCTAGGTATTCATTAAATTAGCTACTTGTTTAATGAAGCCATGTATTACTTCCCAGATAACTGTAATCAAGGGCATAATACAAATAAAGTATGGAAAAGATTAAAATCAATTCATCAGCCAAATACGAGCTCCTCTGCAATGGAGAGATTTAATTATTTTAGGTCTGGTATTGAGATTAGCCTGATTGACTTTCTGGCTTTGACTCAACAATCTATTATCTCATTTCGAAATAAAATCTGGTGAGAAATCGTTGTATCATTTGTTTTTCAAGCACAATCAAGGAAAGGTATATTCATTTACCTACCAAAGCACCTGGCAAAGCAAATTACTACAGCAAGATAGAACACGCGATCATTTTTACTCATTAAGCTTCATTTGAAACTTATTTCCTGTGCTGTTCTTAGGTTTTAGAAAGGCCAGAGTTTGGGTTGTTTATGTCATTTAGACAGAAAGTTTTTTCCTTCATATTATGGCATACCCCGACAAACCATATATTTTGGAAAATACTTACATATAATTACCGAGAGAAAAAAAGATTTACTCTTTTTTTTTTTAAAGGAAAAGAGAAATCAGATGAAAAGTAATTAAAGTATTATACAGTTTTATAAGACCCAAATTGAAAATGTTAAACATACAGTCAAAATGTGTACATTTAATAATGTACACATTAGGAAATAATTTTAAAGCGAATGTAAAGTCTTTTTCTACTTTGGCTCCCAGTTGCCTACAAGACAAAATCTGCCTTCCTTACCATGGCATGTCTGCCTGTGTTTCTTCTCGCAACACTTCTCAATATGTTCGCCCCACCCCAGGCGTGCAGAGCACTCTGAACCCCCATACTGTGTCATGCTCCTACCGCGATGCAACTGGCTTCTACTGACCCTATTCAAAATCCGAGTTAATTCCACTAAGACAATGTCTTTCCTTAGGAAGAAAAGAGTCGAGTGAAAGGGCAGTTAATTAGGAAGTAGAAACGTATGTGGTGGAAGGATTAGCATGTGGTTAAATTAGTAACCAAACAGGAAAACTTAAAGGAATTTAATTTGATTTAGCACATTTCATTTTATATAGTGTTCATTAATCAGGAGAATTTTGTACCTGGAAATATATAAATCACATAGTATAACCTAAGGCTCTACACACTCAAACTGATTTTTTTCCCATATAAAACTTTAGCCTTTTTATCAATTGGAAATGTAAGTGGACAATTAAATTTTACACCATAATATCACTAACTCAGTCTGCAAAGTTAAGAATAAATAATGTCATACATAGGAGATGACTGGGTTTTCCTGGTAGTTAATTTTCAGTAAACTGTTAGACTGAGGCATTTGAGGACCAAATAATTCAGCTGACAGTTTTTAATCTCAAGCTTCTGTCTTCAGGTAGTGGCTACAGGTGTGAACACTATTGCACAAATTCTGTCAGGAGAACGATGTGGCAGTTTGATATTTTCACATGGCATATTTTCATAACCACAGTCATATACTCAACTTAGTTGGTATAAAAGAGCAGTAGCTCATCATTTTATATCTTTCTAGCCCATTTAAACCATTTCAAAACACAAGTAACTGGATCTCATTCAAAATACACAATATATTACCACAAAATCTCATTATTTTTTAGCTACATTTTTGTATGACAACAGTTAAAGATGGACAAGTATAACTTTTCCTTAAAAACTATTGAACAAAGTTTAAGATAATATTTTTCACAGTCACTTAAGCTCTCATTTATACTCACAAGCTGAGAAAGCTGTACTAGTATAAGTTCTGCAAAGCTCTGCTACAGGAATGTTTCAGTTCAATTCGACCAGGATTTCCTGAACAATTGCTTTGTGCTGACCCCAGAGCTAGACACACTGGAAGGATACAAGAGTTATGTGAATGTCTCTGCCCTCAAAAATTTATTATCTAATTGAAAAGACATAGCATACACATGCTGATTCTGTGTGTTCAGTACCATGTGTGGCGCTGTAACATAAATTAATGTAATGGTGGGCTTGAATACAGGTTCGATGGACAGGAATTTATTTAAATCTGGGGAAAACCTTAATAGAAGAAGAAAAGTGAGTTATGAGTATTGAAACTATGAATCAAGTATAAAGTAAGATGTTCTGTTGTTCAAAATTATAAGTGATTATATATCTGGACCAAAACAAAGAAAGCCAAGGAAATAGCACAACAGTTCTTGGAATCCAGAACATGATACTAAAATAAATTTTTATATAATAGGTAAAAGTAAAATTATGAGTACAGCAAAATCATGTCATTGACCTTGAGATGGGTAAATCTGAAAAAAAAAATATATCGAAGGCAAGAAAACATGGAAGGTGCATTATTTTCACTATCATATAACCCACTCTCATAAAACACAGTGAAAATATGTGGCTTCTCTAAAAGAACCTCATCGTTTCCACTGAGTAAATAAGATGATGATAGCCTTTATGTGTAATCAATCTATCCTTTTTTAGATTTAAAACTTGGAAGAAACCATGCTGGAAGGCCTAAAAAGAATTGAATGCTTTATTACAGCTAATTCAGAAAAATGAAGTTCCATGTGTACCTTGCCTGCACAGGCTGTTCTACTATGGTAAAATTTCTATTTAACAGGAAAATCTCTAAGAAAAAAACATTCAACTATGCACACTAAATACACTGTCTTCTGTCTTTAAAATACAAACCACATGCTTTTTATGTGTTAACAGACTCTGGACTCCATCAGCAACTTTGAATATAGTGAACTTAGAGTACCCCCAGGTTTGGAATTTCAAACGCATCATTGGTCATATATATGTCTTGACCCATTCTGGGAATTCTGACTACTATCCCAGGAGTGATGATGGGGTTTCACGATTAGTCCACACTTTCTCACCTCATTCCTTTGTGGACCAAGCATCTGGGAGACAATTACTAAGCTGGATCTGTAGTCTGTGGCTATGGAACAAAAGCATCATCTACTGCCCCACATGGAGGCACCGACTGGGTCTCATTAGCACCATGTCCTTCCCAAGTGGGCCAACCCACCCACACTGAATTCATTCAGTTATCCACAGGAAATAGGAAATGCCTCATTAGAAGATCAGCTCATCAAAATCCCAAAGAAGGACTGAAATTTTGAGAATTTTGGCCGACTATAATTTAAAATTGGAATTTGAAATCATGGAATTAAGATAGCAAATGCTACACTCTACACTGTTAGAAGCAGTGTTCTCAAAAGATAACTTTCTCGTCTTACTGTTTCACAAAGATCAGAAATAAGACTTGGTCACTGAATGCCTGTGGTCCAAGGAACCAAGGACAAGAGTGGTTTGTCCACAGCCTGCACTACATCCTTTGCTGTTTTGGTACCTCTGGCAATGGTGAGATTGGTCCTCAAGGGCTGTGACTGAGAAAATTTTATACCATTTTTTTTTTTATTATTAAGGCTTGTGATCCTGTACTTTTATTTCCATTCCAAGGTCTTAGAGAGGGATGTCTACTGAGCCAAGGGATAAAGTTAATCTCAAAACAATGTAATCTACCTTCCCATTCAAAAGTAACTCCCCTTTCCCCAGCCGCAACCCTGAGGTCCCCATGAATGCTGATAAGAGGCCCTGCCTTAATTAAAGGCTGTTAGAGCTTTGCCTGTTCTCCACGAAGGATAAGGGGTATGATTTTCAAATGCTAAGAATAGAACATTCCAACCCTGCTTCTATTCCAAAAATAAATAAATATCTGGCTTTCTGGCCTCTTAAAAAAATAGATATAAAGACGTGCAATGCCAGTGCTAGTTTATATAACTATATATAATAGTTTATATGGATTATATAAACTAGCACTGGCATTTTAGGAAGACAGGAGGAATCTTAGATAAATACCAACCTATCCAATTACTTCACTTTACAGATTAAGATATTAAAGCCTAGGAAAATTAAGTCCATGTAAGAGAGATTGCTAGCCCCATAGTCTGCCAGCAGCCCTACACGCTAATATTCTTTAATAGACTCTAAGGGAAGCACACAGTGGGTCCAATCTGATGGCAGGAAATGAGCACATCTGCTGCTGTTCATTTGAATAAGTTCTCATGAAATGGGAAATAAAAAAAGAGAAAGAAAGGCCAAGAGACATGCACAAAGTAAAAAGATAATTTGTAGCAGAGCTAGGACCAGAATTCAAGCCTACTGATTCTTATTGTCCTTACAGAGTGCTGAGTTTAGAGCCCCTCCTGATATAATTAAAGAGAGATCTTTGGAATTCAACTGAAAATTACGATCAAACTTCTAAAGCCTAGAATAGACAGCCAGTCAGGTAGGCAGCCAGCCTTACACAATGAGGTTTTTAAAAGCCTTATTTCTGTTTGGTGCGACACATGCTATACCAATTCCATTCATTCCAAATCTTAGAACCTCAAGTCTGATGACTTACAGAATAATCGTTCTCACACAATGCACAATACATGACTCCCTACCTCGGATTCATCTGCAGATGGCAATGAAAGTGCTTATTCCTCCTTCACACCTTAAATTGAGAGTCCTCCCAAGCAATCTAACAGAACTGTAGGAGGAAGGAATAGCATAATGCTATTAAAATAAATGAGAAAGAGCAGTGCCTGGGGGCTCATCTCTTTCTAACCAAATACAAGAACCTTGCTTTCCAATATTAATAATGTCCTAAAGCCTAAATCCAACTTGCCTTGAGTTATTTCATTTTCTGGTCCTCTGAGTACTAATAAAGATTACTGACTATATTATGGTGTGATTTATCTAAATTTGATGCCATAAATAAGATTTTCTCTAGAAAAAAAATAGGATAATTGTGCATAATGGCCATCTCTCTCAAGTGACAAATGCTTAATTTATGATAAATATTCCACGAACAATTCCAGAGAATATTAGCTGGAAAATAAAGTAAAAAATCAAAACCATATTTTCTCCTTCCCACTTTGGTGTACAGTGAAAAACATCTTAAATGTTGAAAGGAAAAAATACTGCAAAGAGTTCAATGCAACAAAATTAGAGATGAAAACTTCGAATTCTGTTAGTTGAGGAACTAAAACATGTAATCATATAAATGAAATCTTCTGTAAAAGTACTTCGTGGTACAAACAACTACTTAAATTGTTTACTTTAGAATTTTTAATTTTTATTTTTAAATACTAATGACCTTGAAAAACACTTTTCCTAATATTTGTGATAGAGTTACTCCAGAACACATGTCATTCTGATCTGCGCACTTGTAAAATGTCAAGCTTTAAAATGATTGCACCATCAATATTCTTGGAGAACATTTCTCACTAGGTTTAATTTTTTTTTTATTTCAGTGTTATTAGACCTCACATAAACTGAACAAAATTTTTTGATTTTACTTGCAGGAAAAAAAGTGTTGCAAATATATCTACTTTTAAATTTGAAAAATGTTAGTGGAATTTTATTTTCTTTTACTACATACTAGTTATACTTATTTAGCTGCATTGTAAGATTGCCATTAGTAAGTCCTGGTGTTGCATACAAAATAAATCAAGGTTATGTTTTTAATTCCCATACTTACCGGTTATTTTCTGTAAGGAAAATTATCTTAAGCTAAACTAGCTCTATCAGGCAACTGAATATTATTCCACAATGTTAATGAGTATAAGTAACAACTATACACATTGCTTCATAAGTTTCAGTTGTATCGTGCCTGGAGAGGCAGAGTTTTTTGTGGGGGATCAAGGGCTGAGGTATAATCCTCTCCTTCATGAAGAGAACACCTGGAAAATTAAAGTAATAAAAAATAAAGGAAATAAAAGTCAATGAATAATCTCTGATGGTTCCTAAAATTTTCAAGTTTTATGCTTGTTCAACTGAGGTACTCACAAGTACTTAGGCATAGGTAGAAGCTCATTACCTCCTAGGAACTGGGACTAACAACAGAATAATTACTTCATGGAATGTTGTGAGAATTAAATGAGATAATGCATGCAAGTCACATAGAAAATATCTGGCACATAAAAAGTACTGAATAAATAATAATTATAATCATCATTTTCATTTTTTATTATTTATAATTCACAGCAGATACCTTTAGTTGGATAACCAAAAGGAAGGTAAAAGAGGGTAGATCAGTCTGACAATGATTTATACACGTAATCACTAAACTTCATAGTAATATTGATCTCTGGAAATCTTCAAGGTAAATGCTAAACAAAAAAGAATAATTTAGAAAATTTAAAGTTTTATAGCATCTTTCAGTTTTCCAAGCACATGCTCAAACATACATTATTAAATTGGGGCCCATCAAACTCTGTGAGGTCTGCAGGCCTGTCTGTCTTACCACCTTCATATGGAATGGTTCCTGTTAAGCATCTTGATTCGCCCAAATCAAGCAAACACCCAGAAGGAAAGGTGGCTTCAGAACTCAACTGTCCTCACTCCTGGACTCCCCGTTAATCCTGTGCTGCCTTTTATAAAGTGATTGCATAAATAAAAATTAAATAAGCTTCTGGGCATCTATAGATAAGACAGAAAGTCATATTATTTTCAGGAGGCTTTATAATTGGGGGGAAAAAAACCACAATTCCTTGAGACACCAACACATCACTCTACCACTACATACAGCATTTCTAACCTGTTTTGTTGGAACTGGCTAAGAGGCTATGGTGTTTTGCTTTTTTGAGTTTGGAAGTTGGAAAATAATAATAAGAGAACAAAGAAGTTTGTAGGAAAATTTGAAGATGGAAATTCAGTAATGCAGAAATCCTTTTTTAAAATGTTCTACTCTCTCTTTCTTCTAAGGTTCTAAGGTATACCCACGTGAGGAAAAAGAAAAAGGGCTGCAGTCAGGCCCCCTCCCAACACCCTTAGCAACTTCCAGTAGAAGTGAGTCAGCACTTCTCCCCTTATGCAACCATGTGCCTGGTACGCATGCGTGGGCTTCCACCATTGTTTAACCTGTGTATAAAAGGCTCCACTGCCATGCGAGATTGGCAGTTCCACTGCTGGAAAAAACTATGTCGCCGTTGCTTACGGCTTCTCTGCATGTTCTTCCAACTACCCTGCGTTTTCTTCCAACTGCCGGAGCCTCGTACCCTCTTACCTCATACCCCTTACCTCGGAACCTCGAATCTGTAGCAACACAACCCCAAAAAATTTAAAAAAAAAATTAAAAAAAAACAAAAAAACGAAAAAACGACTTTTTAAAGAGGGAGGAAACGAAGTACAATGTGTAGATTAATCTGGGCTCAATTTTTTTATATCGAGCGTAAGTGCAAGAGGTGGTCTGTTTTCATAATATTAGCACAACTCTTGAAAATTAATATTTCAATCATGTTATTCATGTAACACAAACAAATGTCTTGTTATTTCTAATCAAATTAACCAGTGAATTTGCTTGTGTCCTCCATGTATTTCTCTCTAGGTCATTTGCATACATAATAATCTATTAATACTTTAAAACATTGAATTACTTATATTACTCTTTCTGGGTTGACTATATCTTTGCTTGTCTATGTAATTTCCTGTTTAAATTCCTATAAGAATAAAGTTATTATTATAACCTTATTTATAATATAGAATTTCTACTTGATAAATTTCACTATGGCCAAATCAGGCAAAAACATTTGTATTTATATGTGAATGTTAATAATTGACGTCTATCTGTGTTCCATTCTGAAAATAAAACCACATAATTAGAGGAAATTGTTAGGTATTCTCATTTTGGCATAAAAGTCACCCAAATGAGAAATTGCTTCTACTTTAACATAGTTTCTTAAACCTTTTAATTCAGTTTACTATAAGAAAATATCCTATTTATAAAACATTCAGCATCTGAACATATTTTTCTTTTGAATCTTGAGGAAAACGAAAGTAATCAAACTGCTTTGAATTTAAGGCGGAAAAAAAAGTCATTGAATTCAGATACTGAAAATAATTAGTCTCAAATGGTAACTCTGCAATGGGGCATGAAGCTGAGACTTGAATTGACTTTATAAACACTCCATGGACACATGGCTGAGACTTTTTCAAGCTTTGCTGGTCACATTGCTATTTAAAATAAATCTGCCCTTAACATTACATCAGAAGTCTTTAAAGAAAAAAAAAAAAAAAAAAGACAATTCTTTGTAACATCGAATCGTCCTTATTTTCAAAACAAATTTGCCATTATAATGTCTCATTAAGCAATGCGAGTAGAGATAACATTGGAAATTTTTTCCAAAGAAATGAGATTTCCTCGTATTGTGAAGATGAAAACACTCCCCGTTAGTCACAGCAAGTGGGGGGAAAAGCAGTCATTCGATTGTTTCTGGTTTTAGGTGTGCCTTCTAAATTGGATGACATTCACAGACACTCAGGATACAAGACAAGGACTTTTTCTAAACAGTTCCTAAATACTAAGATAATATAGATTTCAGAATCTACATTTGGTCCTACTTAGTGGAAAGTTGTATGTTGAAGAGGAAATAACATTTAAAAGTCCATTTAAAGGGACTCCTGGTTGTCCATAACAAAAATCAGCTAATAAAATTAGTTTCAAGGAACCTAAGTGAATTTTATTATTTTCAGCTATGTGACTATAGTCTTTAAACTGGCATTTTGGTTTTAAAATAAGATCAAAAGTATCTTTGTAGTAGAAAGGAATTCTTTTCTGTAATACAAATAAGTACTCTAATGGCAGTGGAGAAATATATTAATTTTAAAGAATAAATAATATAAATGTTATTTCCAAGTATAAAACTAAATTTTTGAGACTTGTTTTATGGCATGACATATTATTGATCCTGCAAAATGTTTCATGTGCACTTGAGAAGAATGTATATTCTGTTGTCATTAGGTGTGTTCTACATATGGTTGTATATTAAGTTTGAGCATTTCTCGGTATATATGTGAGATTTTAATAGATTTTTGTTTTAAAAAGGAAAAAAGAAATAATACTGGATTTTTAAACATTTGGGAAAATCTCTAGTCCTATTAATAATCAAAATAAAAATTCAAGCAACTATTCTTGTCTTTAAAATTAATAAGAATTTTTATTCAAATTTTTAATGAAATATCCAATGCTGTAAAGGGTGCAGCAAAATAGTGACACTCCCACATTGCTGGTGGGACTAGTTTGGTACAACTCTTTCACAAAACATTTTAGCATCCAATAGTTTTACTTTGGGTAAAATATATATTTTCAAGAGTTATTTATAAAAGCAAAAATTATAAATAATTAAAATGTAACAAAATAATGTTTATGAGTAGGTCATAAAGACATGGGAAAAAATGGTAGACATTAACTATTACTTAAAAAGAAAACAATGAAGACTGTTAGAAAACACACACACACATGATGTGTAATGATTAAATAGAGTTTGCCCAGAAATATAAGGATGCCTCAACATCAGAAATCCTCTCAATATAACTCACCAATTTGGGGAATAACCACATTACTCTAACAGAATATTTCAAAACGTTTAAATGTTTCATTCTCATTAACCTGCCTTGTGACTTAATGTACCTACAAAAAACATGGACTGTATAGTCCTCTCCCATTCTTTGGGGCCTAAACTACATGCTTAGCAAGGCAACTGAGGAGCCAAAGCAGGATCTGGACCAAGCTCTATTTCTTGCACCTGTACTTTCTCTTTCCTATATAAAGACTTAGCAAATAACAAAGTCATACAGTTGAGGCTGTGGTGCATAAAAAGCATTTGATAAATCCCTATAGGCATTAAATATTTTTTTAAAAGCTCTTTATCAAATTAGGAATAGATAATATTTGCTCACATTCACGCTTCTGATCTTGTGATCCACACTGTATATTCACTTAGCATCTATTCAAACACAATAATACACTCCAGTAGAATTCTTGAACTATCAAGGTCGGAAAGCTAACAACTGCATTTTCTGTACTTTTTCTACAACCCAGAGTTCTATGTGGAACCTGGCTTCCGTCAAACAGTCATAATTACATGAGACAAGGTAAAGTGGTTGGGGGACTGGTTTGTCGGGCGGAGGCCTAGTTCTTTTGGGGAAGATGAGGCAGATGTCAGAGCCTCTGGTCCCCAAAGGCCTGGATGCTACGTGGCAGGTAGCACCCATGGTGCTGTTCCCCTGGAGCAGTTCTGTGAAACAGGCCTTTTTTGTGGCTGCTCTATGCCCTATTATGCAGTATCCAAGCCCAGGTACCTGACTTTCTTGTGGATAATACACCCTTCTCTGCTTAAATTGGCTAGAATAAAATCTATGGTCTGCCACAGAGAACCATAAATGATACAGCAATAAAACCAAAGAGTTCAACAAACATCATAACTAATGGAGGGATATTAGATTTGGTCTGTTTTAAAATTAGATATATTCTAAGCAACATTAAAAAACGTAGCACTGAATGGAAAAAGTAAATATTTTTAAAAAGTAAAAAGTAGATAAAGACTTGTAGCCATCTTTGTAAATTAAAACTCACACATATACATGCATAAACGCAATTTCATTATGACACATATATTCAGTAGCATGTAGCAAACATGTTGCATGAAGGAGCTGGAGAATATGACTTCACAAGTACAGAAGCAAATGAATAGATAGATGAGAAAGAGAAAGAAAGGGTTTCAGTCACGTCTTTAGCCCCCTTCAGATCCTCTGAGCCTTACCTGTTGGGGGCTTTTGGCCACTTTGCTTTGCCCCAGCTGCTGCTGTAGAGTCCAACTGTGTGAGACCGACCAACCTCACATGCATGCAACCCAATGACACTTTATGTTGTGTCCATTATGCACACCTTCAGCTCCTCGTGGAGAGCTGCTCTATTAACACATAGCTATACAAAATGTTTCGATACCCAAGCAAAGGTTTAACACCACTCACTTTGACCTGTAGGAAATGTGAGCAAGTAGATCAGTTCTTTCCATTCTCCTTCACATGGGATATTCTGAGAAACAATCATTTCTACAGCCTCTTGGAAGATTTATTCCATAAGATCAAATAATCAGACTTCCTTGATGCCTCAGATTGGCTCTTCCTCTGCCTCCCTCCTCCCCCGCCTTGTTCTCCTTTATCCTAACTTCTGTCCCCTGGGATTGCATATCCTAATAACTTTTTTAGCGTGAATGCCTTTTCCTCAGGCCATTCTGTGGAGAACTGGCTCAGACAGGCAGATAAGCAAAGGAGACTTGTGTGGCTCAATGCTCATATGTGCATTGACCCCAGAAACATGATTAATTTAACTTATGCATTCAAGGTTCAAGAAAGAAGAAAGGGATGGGGGGAAAGGGTAGGCAGAGAAACCAATAAGGAATGGAATAGAAATAGCTATAGCTACAAAATATTGGCAAAATAGAAGGCTTGATCTTTAAAAAAGATCAAGATAAATCTTTAGCAAGACACATAAACAAAGAAAGGAAGGAAAAAAATATCCTGATAAATGACATAACACATTTTTAATTTTAAAAAGTTATCGTGCATAATTATTTGTAAAAAAAAATTCGAAAGTCCAAAGAAAGTGTATGTACTCCTGAAAAGATTTTTAAAATATTAAGAATCAAAAGAAAAACTGAAAAAGTTTGAAATCAAAGTAAGAAAATCAAAATGAAAATAAAAAACGTCAGCTATTTACACATACCTCAAAAAAGAGCACTAAGCCCAGATGTTTACTTGGTGAGTTCTTACAAACTTTAAAGAACAAATAACCTTTAATTTATAGAAACAGAGATTATAAAGGAAAAAAGAGTTTCCTATATCAATATATAAAGCTAGTAAACAACTCAGATACAGACAATATGTACAAACAAAATATATAAAAATTTATCTTATGTATATGGAATCAAAATCCAAAATAAATTATTAGTTGTGCAATTTCAATAATATTTTAAATGAAATATATCTATTTGCATTTTATTACTGGAAAGCAAAGATGACTTAGTAGCAGAAATTTTATCAATGCGATTGACCACATAAATGACTAAGAACTGTTACCATCTAAAATATTGGGGAAAAGTATATAAATTTTAATTCAATACCCACATGATAAAAATGCTAACAAAAATAGAAACAGAAGAGAATTTTCTTTACTTGATATAGACTAGCTGCAAAATAAATTAGAAGATATCACCATATTTAATGAAAAAATTTTAAGATTACTTTTTCTTAAAAGTCAGAAATACTAGTTATCACTGCTATTGCTCAAGATATTTTGGAAAATGGTTGAGGACTAGGAATAAGGTAGAAATGTGTTTTGCTTTGGATAGAAAGAGATCAAATTGTCCTTATTTCAAGATGACCTGGTCCTTACTAAAGAAATCTCATGAGATTCACCTGAGCTTCTCAACAGATAAATTCTTAGATGTAATAAGTGTAATAAAGAGTCTGATTCTACTGTTTTGACGTTGAACTGCTGACAACTTTTAAACCTAATACCTACCTTTTCCACATGCCCCACATCTGGGCAAGCTGATAAGAAAGGCTGGGTGCTCTCTCCTTTGGTGCCCATGGAGATTTAAACCAAGTTAAGTCCTCCCATCACACACACACACACACGCACACACACACACTCTCACTCACTCACTCATTCACTTGCTTGGCTCCTTTCCTGGCTCCCTCAAGACATTCTGGACTTGTTTGAGAGGCCTTCCCTGCTCTCTCCAAAGATCTCGATGTCATACCCTCTTGATGTGTGTGTGGCATTATCAGTCTGTACATTTGAGCCCAATTTGGGGTAGGGGGTCCATCCTGCATCTTTGGAGTGGTCACAATAGTAAGTGAGCTTGAGAAATGCAAGGTCACTATACTAAAACCAGGAATGTTCCTTTACATCAGCAACTGCAAATAATGAAACAGAAAATAAGGTATTAGCAAGAACAACAACAACAAAAATGTATAAAATGGCTATGAATTAAATTTTTTTAAGTACATAACATTTTTGAAGAAAATATTAAAATTAATATATGTGTGTATATATTTAAAAGATTCATTAAGTAGAAAAGTACATTTTGTTTAGTATCATTTTGTGACCTCACTCCAGGAGGGACCACCCCTACAGAACACAATCTGAATGGTGCTCCTTAGAGTTGTGTCCTGTGTGCATCATGAGTGCATTATAAATGAGATTACAGATGTTCATTCTCTGAATCTAAAAATGTAATGCCATTTGGATAAAAGTCCTTGAAGGTATTGAAGAGGAATATAATAAATTAACCCTAAATTTAACATGGGAAAATAAAAATAGAAATAAAAGTCTGTATAAAAGAATACATTGCCATTATCATTAAAATATCATTTTTTTCTACTTCATGTTAAATTGGAGTAACAGAGACCAGCTTTAACTTCTTGCCTGACACAATGAAAAAAAAAAAAAAGGGCCAACTATCTGGAATAATGAATTTCAAAACAGTGGGCATCAAGCATCAAAGAAGTGTGATCCCTGAGAGTTAAGAAGAAACGAAGTGAACATGGTGGATGAAAGTTCACCAGTTTGCCATCCTCAGCGAGCCCCCAGGCCCCATGCAGGACCGGGGCACTGAGGAGAGCCAGCATGCTGCCCTATTTGAGGTGATAGACTGGGAATCCGGGAGGCCAGCATTTTCAGGGCCGACTACAAGAGAGAAGAAAGCTGCTTAGGGAGAATCTGCAGTTCTGCAGAGAGTACCCTGTTAGCGCTGGGCTGAGTCCTTAACAGCTCATGAGTGTGAGGAAATGACCGAATCCATGGAAAGAGCCACCAAACAGCACCACAGGCAACAATGCCCAGAGCTCACACAGGGCGGGAAACACTGCGGACAGTAATCCACAGAGTTTCAGGCAGAGGACTCAGAAGGGTCTTGCCTCAGAAGTAAGAAATAATTCACCCTAGACTAAACACGGCTCTGGTCCCACTTCAAATATCATAAAAACAAGACCAAAAATATCAGTTTCTGGGAACTTAACTGCATCCCATAACGAAGGTAAAAAAATATTTATCTGGGAAGACAGCTTCTTAATACTAAACCACAGAACTGGATTTATGCCATCTGTCACCAGCAACGCTGGACCCCTGTGAACTTCCGAGGTGTTCACAGGCTTTTCCACAATCTAGAGCAGTATCTAAAGCCTTAAACTACATAAGAATCACTGTTAGTACTTCCTGAAGTGCTAGATTCCTGCACCCCAAGTTTTCGGATTGAGTGGTTTGGGATGGTGGCCCCAAATGTGGATTCATATCAAGCTTTGGTGATGCTGACGCTGGCCCCCAGCAGAGCACTCTGAGTAGTGCTGATCCAGAGTGTTTTCTTTAAGCCGGAGGTGGGATCTTAACAGGAAGTGCAGGACTACGCAGGAGCGTTTTTCCTTCCAAACTCTTCCATCCTCTGTATGAGATACGTTAGTGAGACCAGAGAAGAAGACTAGAAGTGTTGTAGTTACGTGGCCTTCACGAGAGAGAACGAAACCTGGAAGGAACTGTTTGTTAACATTATCCAGCTTTTTATTCTCCGAATTCATCCTTTGGGTTTCGCCATTGAGCCAATGGTCAACCTGAAGTAGGGCCCCCTCCCTCCGGGGCTGAGAACAGCCAGCCCTCCTTCAGGACAGTCTTGTGTGACCTTCTCAGGTGGCCTTCCCTACACCACTACCATTCTCCTGAATGTCCTCTAGGCGCTTCTGGCAGGAAGTCTGCAATTCGGTCCAGCCAAAGCGCTGAAATCAATCCCAACGGTATGCCAATTAAATTTACTTCAAATCCAACTTACTCCCAAAGCCAAAAGTCTGCTCTTTCTATGTCCCACCCCAAAGTATATCCAGCCACATTTTTCCAACAGAGCCTATCGGAAAGGGTGATCGGTCATCCCAGATGGCCTTGGACAGAGGGGTTTCTGAGCTGCAGGACATTCAGTTGTAAAACCAGAACGATCCCAGGCAAACTGGGACCAGTTGGTCACCTTCTGCAATGTAATTAAATGACAGTAACATGGATGTGCCTGAATTTGATTATAAAGCCCCTCCCAATTATCAAATTCTAAGGAATAAATTTAAGTCAAAAATTAAAATTAGTTTTAAAGATATACAGGAAGTACATGGTGGGAAAAAAGGCCTGCAATCATTTTTATTTTTACCTCATGAGTCAAATTAAAATCAAAAACATATCGCTCCCAACATTTTATTCTGCTCCATCTCAGCTAGAGGGATTCTCAGTGAATCTGGCATTTCTTCAGTAAATACAGCCTGGGAAGCCTCTGACCAGAATGAAAGGTATTCCTTCTGGGCTTCAGAAGTTGTCATATTTATTCAGTTCCACGACTCTCCCAAGACCCATTTGTAAAGATTCCAAAATGTTATTGGACTCACATGATTATCCATAAGATTATCATAGCTATCGCTTCATACCCATTAAATTTAGAACATAAGACAATCCTCAGACTCAAAAACAATTATCCAGGGAAAAATCATACTCCCAGAACCCGGGAAGTTTTGTTGATAAACACTCTAGCAGAATCCCGTACTTACCATAGGTCAGCCAAGAGCACTCTGGGATCTGCGTACAGGAAGGAGGTGGAGAAAACCTCAACTTTACCTTTTCCAGGAGGGCAGTCCTTCTAGGTCAGCCACCCAGAATGCATGGTCTGTGAACTTCGACTGAGCAAAAGGTGCATTTTGACCATTTCCAGGGTTAAAATCTACATAGGCTTATTGCCTTCCCTCTCAGAGTGAAGGAAGGCATCGTTGGAAAATTTAGAAATATGCCAAAGAAGCACTTTAGTCACCAAACTTATCCCAGGTGCCTTTCTTTCTATCCACTATATTAAAAATTGCTCAATTTCCATTTCCCTCTGAGGTCAGTGTTTCTAGCACCCCAGTGGAATCAGCATCTACACTCCTGTTGCAGCATGTCTCTGACCTGAACCCCATGGCTGTTTGCACTACCTCGTGAAACCGCCACATGGCTGTTTGCACTTTCTCCATTATGTGCAAGTCACTATCTATATTTAATTTGGGAGTGCACGGAGGAGCTTGTCTCTAGGCCACTGTGGAGCTACTTGAAGTCAATGTTTTCTTCTTCACTGCTCTCTCCTCGACCCTGCATGCAGGATAGATTTTGTTATAGCCCATCTACACTGCTCACCTAAGCTTGGCACTAGTCATTTAAAACTAAACCCTCGCTAACCTGCTGTTCCACGAAGGTTTGATTCCTGCTTTCCCATCTCTACAAAAACAGCAACTTCCCTATGGTTGAAGCTGTCATAAGCTGCAGTCACTTGCTGAGATCAGAATCTCACCTAGCCTAAGATTTCAAACCATCAACCACGGCTGGGGTAATAATGACCAACGGCAGGACTGCAGGCAGCAGCGAAGTTACACCACACTAACGGTGCTACGGACAGAGCCACGCTGAAAACCTGGGGGTGGCACACAAGTTCCAGCTAATGCCACAGGCCCTTTGCTCCCTGATTTCTTCCCAGCTATGTTGCAAAGTCTGCTGCCTAAAATTCAGGCAACCCCATAGGTTTCCTGAATTGAATATACCCCTTAAAAAACTGCAAGCTCACCCCTAGTGTCTACCACTGTGAAGCTTGCAGCTTAGAGAAGTGGAACAAGACCTACAAAAAAAGGATGCAGATATATTTTAGTGGCCTTAAGGGGGAAAGCATTTCTCAAATAACACCCCAGGCTGCTGCCTGAGGGAAGTAAGATTTGAGAGAAAAAAAGACATACCGAAGGGACTGCGTCTTGACAGTATATTTTTCTAAGACAAAAGTGAAGTTGTTAATATGAGTTTTGACATATTAACAATCTTAATGCTGACATTAAGCATCCTTGGATGAGGCATTAATTAAAATTGTTAAACGTTTTTCACTTTATTGATCGAATGATCCAAAGCACAAAAGAATTGACATATAAATCTTAATTTGATTGAAAAAGTGAAATCTGAGTTCAACTGAGCAGAGGTCATTTGGCTTTATATGGACCTCAATAACTGGAAAAAATGGGAAAATAATCTACATAAAGAAAACTGGTCTGAAATCGATCATTTCTCTGAGATGATGAATGACAAGGTAGTTCAGGTGTCATGGACTACAGCAGATGAAGCAGACAGGGATTCACAAGTCAGTGAGAGTGAAAAATGCCTGCAGTAGAATAAGGAATACTGACATCTTCAGGATTTCAGCAAAGAAAGATTGCAGTATTGCAATATTTCATAATCGAGAGAATTCCTGAGTTAAGAGCTCTAAAACTAGATAATGTTTTTGCCTCTTTACTGATTTTAAACTATATATTTAATAAAAGGGCTCTACTATATGTTTACTATGTAATTTTGTACGGGTTAGTCTTACATCATCTGAGGCAATAACTATATAGATGAACAGTTTTAATTTTTCCACAAAGCCATTATAGAAGAGGCAATGAATACAGCCATTGTAATCAATAAAAATACTTTACCTAATTTTGTTCGTAGTACAGATTTTGACATATTATGAAGCTCTCGGTGTAGGATAAACAGAGAAAAACTCATTCCCCTTTTCATGGGAAGGGATAATAAATTTTGGATTTTAGTACCTAGGATCAAATAGCTGAAACAAAATGTTTAATCAACTGAAACTTCTTAACTGCTGTACTTCTATGATGTCTTGAGGATTGTTCCCCTGAAGGGTTTTATTTTTTTCCACTTTGTATTGTGATGCTTTAGTGGCCACTTTGTCAGTGTTCCAGGTGTCCACGAGCTAAGAATAGAAAATGCCCTGAATTGGGAGGCGTCAAAGCCTATATGTTGTGCATTGTTTGTCTTTTGAGTTTGTCTGCTTCTTAGCATGGAAGGCGGATTGAAAGGAGAGATAATAAATATTCTAGAAAAAGAGAAACTGGCAGGATGGGAAATGGGATTAGGCTAGAAATGGGGCTGAAACAACTGACTATTAATGAGGAAAAACTCAAATCCCTATATCACATCACACACAAAATAAATTCCAGGGAGATTAAAGACTTAAATGTGAAAAACAAAACTTTAACTTTTTAAAATAAAATATAAGAGAATGTGGTCCTGCTTTTAGAAAAAGATGTATTAAGTAAGCTACAACAGACAAAACAAAAAGACAAGACTGATAAATTTTTTGAGATTTCAGCACGTGTAGCTAACAAAAGATTTATAACTGGGATTGTGAAGAATCCTAGAATTCAATATTAAGATATCAATAGAAAGGAAATGAAAATGGCCAAAGTAATAGAAGGAAATCCAATAGCCAATAAACATATAAAAAGATGCTCAAACTCACTAGTCTTTGGAGAAATTTAAGGTAAAATTACACTAATGCTTGATTTTTCAGTCATCAAACTAACAAAAATTTAAATTTAGAAAATACTAAAACCTGGCAAAGAATGGGGAAAAGCAACTCACAGGCAGCTGGTGAGTATGAATTTGTACAACTACTTTAGGAAGTCAGTTTTTTAGATTTTTAAATTACAATTTTAAAATTTGAATCTGGTAATGTTAAAGACACCCCCCACCAGGACTGAGAAATCCTACTTTTAGTATAAACTCTAGAGAAACTTAAATATATGTATCCAAGGAACTATATATAAAGACACCCATTGCAGTATAGTTTTTGAGGGGAAATCAGGAAAAAATTAGATGCTCAACAATGAGAGAATGAACAAACACATATGTTTATACAATGCTGTTCTATATAGCCATGATAATTAATAAACTGATCTTAACAGTAATTAAATCTCTCTAGAAGAAAACATTGAGTAAAACAACAAGATGCAAAATAAATTATAGTGTAATGACTTTTACTTACAATTTTTAAACCTACAAACATTAATTCTTACTTGTAACTTGTAACAGTACCAAAATTTAAATGTGAAGAATATTAACTTTAGAATAGTTATCTCTGGTGAGGGAGAGCTGAAATGTAATTAGAGAGAGGAAAGGAGGTGTCATCTAATCAGTGAAGTGTTACTTTTAAAAATAAGAGATGAATAATTGTTAAATATGAGCAGTCAATATGTGTGTGTTTTCTATATATTCTAATTTTCTGTACATTAAAATCTTTTTATTCTAAAAAAGTGCTGTTGAATTTCTAACAATCTTGTTGTGCTTTATTATCAATAGAAAAAAAAAAAAAAAGCAGGATATTAGATTGAGAATAGTGCATGATCTCAGCAAAATAAACCCGTGAAGGTAAACTGGCAGCCTACAGTCTGATAAGGCCTCAGCTCTGTTTTGCTTGGCTGTATTGTAAAGTTGGCTCGCACAGTATTTAAAAAGAAAAAAAATGTGAAGGCTTTGTCAACATTTAAAAATTGGGAGATGTCACGTAAAAATCCTAACTTCTGGCTCCTTGAAATTAGCTGGCAACATGTGGGCGGGCAAGATGGGTGCATGGGGCTGAGTGGCCACCAGCGCCTCTGAATGGGGGAGCAGCCCCGTAACTGCCCACAGCACTGTCCACTCTGAAACTATGGTTAAGGGCCAGTTGTCACCTGCCTTCACACTTGCCCTTTTTTCTTATACCAAGAGAAAAGCTAAATATTTCACCTGGCCCACTTCACTTGTTTCCATTACCTGTCTATTCTCAATAGGCATCTAAGTTAGTAACCTATATGTTTAAATACACACACACACACACACACACACACACACACAACCACATATATATATGTACATGTATATGTACATATATACATATATATGTGTATATATATACAACCACATATATATATATGTACATAATATAGAAATAAAACAAATATTTTTCACTGCTGTCTGGGTTATTAGATGGCCATTTTTCAAATGTTGAAAGCACTGTATAAAACTGTGAAAACAGCCGAACTAAAAAAGGTCTCTTCCATATTACTACTTCAGGTCATAGCATAGCACAGAACCAGCCTTCTAGGATGATTTTCTACTCCAGCCTTCTTGGCTTTCAGCTTCTATCACAGTTCCAGCACTTTCAACCTTTTAAGATAAGGGTTTTCCCCTCAGGCTATTACTTTAAACAAACAAACAAACAAGCAAATAAATTCCTTCTTTCTATTTTTATATTTTCGTATTCATCTTTCAAAGCTTTTACTCATAAGTTCAAATATAAGTCCTCTGTAATGTTTTCCTTGATTTCCTCTGATAACAGAATTTTTCTTCCATCTTTGCTCACATGGCCAGCAATTCTATGGTCACACATAACATCAGTACATATGTCATCTTTTTGTGTGTATCATTGTACAATGGGAAAACAAATCTTACCTATCGCTTTTGTTCTAGTTTAAAAAGAACTTATCTAGAAAATAGTAGATACTGAAAAATGTCAAATGAAATACAATGTATCAATCTTCATTATAGAATTGAATATACTATATTTAGGAGATACAGGTAACTAAATTTAATCTATACTTTTTTTCCTGTGAAATGTCATAAACGTTGCTTTCTTGATTAAACTATAACATATAGCATTTGTTTCTTTCTCATATGAATGCAGGAAACGTAAACAATAAAATCATAGTGAAGATATAAAGATTCTTATTCTGTGGTTTCCAGATAAGTAAAATTTATTTTATTATATTTATTACATATTTAGTCTATCGGTGGTTTTTTGTTCTAATTTCTCCAAATTCTCATTAAGAATTATACATTTATAAAGTTAAGTGAGACATAATCTTGACTAAGAATTAAGTAACTTCTTACCCACCATATCCAGTAAGTTTTAAGAATATTCCTCAAGCAAAACATCCGGTAATACATATTCCAACATCTACAGTTTTTACCAAATCACTTTGAGTGCAGCTTAAAGGATTTATTTCTGTACATATTTCTGCCATGAAACTGTTTCACCCGATCACTTTTCATAAAAATTAAAAAGTGCTATTTTATTTGCTTACTAAACTGCTTTCGATATCAGTGCCTGATGTCTCTACCGACCTCTCTTTAATAGCTGGGCTATTTGAGTTTCTCAAGTAACGTTTGACAGAGAATTTATCTGTTGAGCAATGAGAATAGTGAGGGATGGAAGAATGAGTAAAAGATAGTAGGAACTGCAATTTTATATTTGGCTCCACAGGAATAATGGTATTCTTCCTTCCTATCCATGTCATCAGAGGTTTCACATATATATAATCTACCTTTATATTTAAATTATTCAAAACATTTAGAATTTTAAAATTTAGTAAAACTTATGAACTGTTGCTTTAAATTTAACAATAATATAAAAATAAGGAAAAAATAAGTAAATAAGAACCTTATTAATTTTCACTGACCAACTACCTGGATGAAGACATTTTGGCCACATTTTGCGGCTCTCAAGAATTCATCATAAAGAAGCTTTGGTGGAACATGATAGATGCCTCGTTAATGAACATTCTTTCTTGGAACTGAAATGTTTAAAAATATAACAGGGGAGAAAAATGCCACACATGACCTCAAAAGCCAAAGATTACATGTGAGCCAACAGCAGTAAAAATAGCATCTATGTTGCACGAACCAGTGTATGGTCGCTGGCATTCATCCCAGAGTAAAATTCTCTACCATGACCAGAGTCAAAACATAAGTAACTCAAAACCTGGAGCATTTGTTATTAAAGAAGGAAAAACACGTTTTACTAAATGTGGTGACAGCACTGATGAATGACTTACATTCAAGCATCTTCTTATCTGCAATATCATGCTGTGTACCAATAACAGTGAAGAAAAAAGAGCAGTAGTTTTTTAAAAAGAAACATGTCTGATACACAGTTTATGCTAATTCACAATCTAAAAACTATTTTTGCAAGTATAGTAATTCTTAGATGCCTTCTAAAAATGAACTGCTGTTAATTAATAGCTTTACTGTTTACATGAAATATCATGTAGCTGGGATGCTCTGTGTATTGGCAGAGTTCTCTGGTCTTCCTTGTAACATATTTGTGCAGAATCACCAGTAAACAAACACATTCACAAGGGGCATGAACCACAACAATTATCTAAACACCAAGAGGATAATGTTCATAGAGTGTTCAGAAAAGGGTAACGACAAACAATAGACTTCTGGAAACAGTCTCCCTGGTTTCAAATTCTGGCTCTGATGCTTCTTAGCTGCACTGTCTTAAGAGGGTTACATATCTTGTTTTTCTCATTTTAAAATACTGCTAAGTAATCTCATAAGACTATTGAGAAAGAATTCTACAACAAAATTAACAAATGTTTAATTGAATGTCTATAAAAGTAATATACTAAGATTATTTATTTTTAAATATAAAAATCATAAATATATTATTAAATTAAACAAACAACTTGAGACAGATTCCTCTCACTTTTATGAAATCCTATATATATATATATATATATATGATAATTTCTAATAAATAACAATAAATTTTCTCAAAAATCTTTACTGGTTATATATTAAAGTCTAACTATCAAATAATTTCATTAAAAAGTTGAAAAATATTTTAAAAGCAAAATATTGCTTTTAATGTGGGATGTGGGAGTATTTTAATGTAGCTGATATGATGAGGATTTTGGAATCTAAAATTAAGCATTTAATTTTATGAATGTCTTAAATGACTCAGGAGATTTGTTAAAGAACAATTCAGGAATCCAGGTAAAAATGATGATCATTTGGCCAAAGTTGATGAAAACACACATAATTCTCCATCCATTTACTTTAGTGTTCATTTCCAGTATACATGTTTAATAGTATCTGAATTGATAAGCCCCACCCACCATAAGAACCAATTTTATTAACTAAAGTTCCTATATGCAGTTGCTTTTGCCTTTAGTCTTACAGACTTCATTCATTTCCCAAATTACTTAGGTCAGCACCTTTTTTGCCTGCACCTTCAGTAAGGTGGTTCCACACATTTATAATTTAAGATCACTAGATCTCATCTTGAGATCCTCCGACTTCCAAAACAATATTGTGAAATTTGCATACACTATGGTTCACTCTCTGTGCTATAAATGTCTATGAGTTTTGCCAAATGTACAGCATCAGGTACCCACTAAAGTATGTACTATACAGAATTGATACCATCCAAAACAAAAACAAAACAAACAAAATGAGACAAAAAAAACCCACCCCTTGTGCTTCACCTATTCAACCCTCACCCATTTCCTCATGAACCTCTGGCAACTATTTATCTTTTTTTAATTATCTGTATATTTTTCCCTTTTACAGAATGACATATAATTAGAACCATAAAGTGTGTTTATGGTTCTAACTATAACAAACCTTGAATGTGTACTGCTAAGTGAAAGAAGCCTCTTTCACTTGGCTTCTTTCACTTAGCAATACACATTTAAGGTTTATTCATGTCTTTCCATGGATTAATATTTCATTTCTTTTTATTGCTGAGTAATATTCCGTTGTAAGGGTGCATCACATTTTTTTTATCCATTCACCTTTTAAGAAATATCCTGGTTTCCAGATTTTTGCTAATTATGAATTAAGCTAGCATAAACATTTGCATGCAGATTTTTGTGAGAATATACGTTTTCAAATCAGTTGGGCAAATCTTAGGAGAAATAGTGATGGACTAAGCCACAGGATCTTCTTCCCATAAACAGTGGGGTTTCTGCTTTTTATCTGTTAAAGATGATAGAGAACAGTTGAGGATTTAATTTGCCACTATCATGTTCTTTAAATAAAAATTAGGTTAATTTAATGCTCACATGTAGCCTCTTTTTTTTTTACCGTCTCTCACCAATATCATCTACTCAGCCTCGAAAACATAGTAGAAGAAATGTCTTGTCTGGCTAGAAATCATCCTGGTGAAGTCTTCTCTAGAGCAGGCATTTGTTATGGAGAGTGCTTTGTGGGTATTTCACAATGAGTACTTTTCTCCTCCCCCTGACAAAGCCAAGAGGGGAACTTTTCTGAAACTTTACTGTGAGAGCCTGATGACGTTTCTGAAATAAACCTAAAAAAGTTTGGGGACCTACTGAAATTGCAGCCTCCAGGAGTTTTTCAGTCTCAAGCCTGGCTCTTAGTATGCAGTAATTCATCACAAGCAACATTTAAGTGTTCCTATCAGTGTCTAGCTCTAGCTGCTTCTGCTCCAGGTAAGTGAGGTCAGCTGTGATTGTCTATGTTCACATATCTGTTTTGCTTTCCAGTTTGTCCAGTGTTTTCTTGTAAATGTTGAAATGATAAATTCCAAGCTCTCCTAATGTTGGAACTGAAACTGAAAATCTCCATGGAACGTTTAAGGGGGACTTTTAAATATGAATTCGATCAAATCTTTTTAACCTGTGATCATGAATTACCTAAAAATGTTGCAAATTTATGCAACATACATATGTGTACTTTTCTTGGGGGTCTAAAGCTTTTATTAGATTCTTGAAGTGTTGTAGGACTTGAAAAAGCTAAGAACTACAGAATTGAAAATAATTCCTTTTATTTTCTTATGTAAAAATACAAGTCAGGTCCCCAACCTAAGAGTAACTAGAAAACATAAATGCATTACTTTCTGTTTTTATTTGAGTATCTTTGAGTAGTGAATACAAATTTCAAATTAAAAGGTAGTATTTTCTATATATGTGCAGTTTGGGAAAAGTAATCTTGCTTTAATAGTTCATCAAATAACGTCGACAATACAATTTATAATTTGGTTTTCTGTAAATTCATCCTAACACCAGATAAAATAATGTTTCTTTAAGTTGTAATGAAAGAACAGACTTGTCTAGGTACAAGACTAATACAAGATTCTAACAAGGCAGAGAAGAAATTCAGTAGCTTTTTTTTCAGTTTTTCTAAAAACACAAAGACAGCTTAATCTATTCATGCAACAAAGTAAGTTAACAATCAAATCCGATGTTGAAGGTATCTCTCGTGTGCTATGTTATATGAATACAGTTAGTAATAAAACAGAAAGATAAAAGATCACTTTTTAATTTTATACCACAGTGTAAATCACTGTACTTATTTTCAAGGCTGAGTAGATGGTATTGGTGAGAAAAGGTGAAAAAGGAGGCACATATGAGCATTAAATTAATGTAACTTTTATTAAAAGAACATTATGGTGGCAATATCAAATCTCCAACTGTTCTCTATCATCTCTAGCAGATAAAAAGGAGAAGCCCTACTGTTTACGGGAAGAAGATCCTGTGGCTAGTCATCACTATTTCACTTTTACTCAGTATTTTACATTACCATCAGACTTCCTAACAGTAGTCTCTGGAAGATGAAAGTGGACTCTCACTGAGAATTTCACACAAATGGATTAATTTGTGTCACCATTTTTGGCACGTCGCCATGGATACGGCCATCTGATGGCCTCAGTGCAGCTGTGAGTTGATTGACGGTCCATTCACAGCACAAGGCTTTATAAAACCATTCGCATGAAAGAATGCTCATTAGTAGACAAAGACCTTACTTACACTTTTGGGTGATGTTTCAAAGACTAAATGTTACCCCTCAGTAAATCTGACCTTCATATCGATATCATCAAAGAAAGTTAAAATTGTACCATGAAAGAATGTTTTTTAATGTAGATTTAATATATTTATTTAATATCTCACTTTATTTCGCTTTGATTCAAATCTAGCTAAATAATAGGAGAAAAGAAATACAAACACAAAAAGATTTGTGTTGTAAATCAAATTCTTTTAATCAAAGAACAAAAGCTTATCTCATTATAAACTTTCAGAATGGTATATACTTAGATTAATAAATAAGAAATGATTTTTGTCATTTACGATGAAAAGAAAAATCTGCCTTCTCCATGTATAGAACATTGTGAAGTATAATATTGACATTTTACATTGTCATATACCCAAATGTACAAAGATATAACTATTTCTCTGTAATTAAACTTAGCTCATGAAACTCCGAAGCTACTTGGTAATGAAATACCTTACTCTTACATATTCAAGGTCTTTCTGTCAAATCTCGTTGACCACTCTGGTATATCTCCCTTTGTCAATTCAGGAAGCTTCCCTCCTCACACCTCTAATTCTATTCTCCTTGGGTATGATCTGGGTTTCTGAGGTGTCTCACCATGCTCTCACTGGCCCCTGCAATCCACCCCTCTGGCTTTGAGCACTGACCCCTGTCTTGCTGCCTCTTCTGCTGATATTGACATCCCTATGTGGCATCCAGGTGTTAGGTCCACGTTCAGCATGCTCCTCATTCGGTATGCCAGCCCCTCTGTCTGCTTAGCCACTTCGTGTACTTCTTGGGTGTTCGGGATTGCTCACCCACTTTCTCATGCTATGTGAAGCTGAGACTCCGTGAGGCTGACCTCAGACTTGAAGGCATAAACATTCCCAGTACCTGAGACACAAAGAAAGAAGCCTTTTAGCTAGTGGAGCACAGAGGAACTTTGTTGAACTCCATTGAATCACAACCAACTCTAACTCTTCCCATGATGTCTCATCAGATGAATAAACTACATGCGTAGCTGATTTTAACACTTAAATATTCTTTAGCTATGCGTCTCCCCTCATTTCTATTAAACGGCCAGAAATAACAACTCCTTCAAGACTTTCGGTGCTCGAGATTCCTGCTGTTTTCCTTGGAATCAGAATCTAAAGACATCATTTGGCACATAACCCATGTATAATAGTATAATATAAGCAAATCTATCAAGATGACAGCACAAATGAAACTAAGAGCTCACTGTCTTTTCCATTGCCGACAAATTCAGTAGGATTTACTATTCTGTCCTCTCTCTTTCTATAAACTTGGGCAGAACCAGCAAATCAAAATCAACACATTGGAATTGCTTACTTAGAAATATTTTATGTGAATTAAAATTTGAGCACCTGAATGAATCAGAACACTGATCAACTGTAGAACGTAGGGATATTTGCACACATTCATGCAGGCGCATCCTAAATTAAAGTAGTCTGTTAAAACAGTCTGATGAATCTACCCTAAAGCAGTAGAACTAGGTAAAAATAATGTGAATCACATATGGGAATAAGTTGTGTAGGTAAAATGTGAAGCTAAACGTAAAAGATTTACATTTTCTTATTTTCTAATTTACTGTTTATAAATTATCCAAGTTCATCACTCTGTGATACAGAAAGGCGCCAGGAAGGGAGGGGAGGCAGCTGGGGAATCTAATCCATGTGACCAATTAGTGAGGAAAAACTCTTTAGAGAGAAAAACTCACATGGCAAAATAAAGAGTATAAGGAATAGCTCCAAAAGGGAGCAAGTAGTAGGTAGTACGAGAAATATAGAACTTCTTTTTTAATTGTCTGATTTGTACCTGTTGTAAAATCTTTCTACTTCCTTTTAGGTAATAATGATAATATTAGACCTATTTCTTTTTTCAATGTTTGTGATTGAAATTCAATAGTAGTTTAGTTTCAGATGATACTTTGATCAGGAGATAATAAGAGAGCCTTTGTACTCAGTTTTCTATGAAGCCTCAATCCCAAACCTTTGAAAATGGAAAGTGGCCAGAGACAGGGCATAAGTCCCAGGCCTTAAACTATTAAATAACACTAAATAAAGGAAAGAATGAACAACCATCCCTTTGGAAATTTTATTTCATTTATAAGAATCATTATTATAGATAGAGAGGTAGTGGACACAGGGTTTTTCTTGGGCCTGATTTTTCAAATACATGCAATTAGGGAATATAATGAATGGGCAATGTCTCTTAAAAGAATTAAGCAGTCTTCCATCTCAGTAAACACACAGTTGGGAAATCTCTATGTGTGTCTTTAAAAAAAGCCTTCATTTATTTTTCAGTATATGAAAACTCTTGAGTGTCAAAATATTTTAAGCAAAATAAAAATCGAAAACCATAAAGCCTTGGAGAAAAAGTTCCAGATTAAATATAAAAATATATTGATCTAAATTATTATAAGCATGTGGGAAAATAGCTACTTCTGGAAATGTCTGATTGTTTTCACTTTTAGTAAAGAAGCATTTTAGTAATTTTAAGCTTTTAAATCTATTTGTCCAAATGAAAGTCATAAAATATCTCTTTTCTAAGGCCTTGCATGTCATTTATCAAGATAGAACATACTGGTAGCTGGCTGTGATATCAATATTGACTCCTTGATGTCATTAATTTATTAAGAATAAATATAACTATATTATTGACTGAAATTATAATTTTAGAGATAATTATAAGAAAAATGTTAGCATTGATTGGTGGCAACACTTTCAGTAGGCAGCAAAGCCTAAAATTTATGTCAAGACTAAAATTTACATTTTAATAATTACAAATAATACAACTTGATGACCTATATTTACAAAAATTTTTTGAGTTAAAATATTAAAACTAGACTTTAAAATGATTTGCAGATATTGAAAACTTATGAGGAAAGAAGTGTGTTTATAACCTCAGAAACGGCAATGGTGAAGTAAAGAAGAGTGATTCAGAATGTATGGTTCTGGCATTAACTGCCACAGCAGAAGACTGGTATGGGAGCTGACAGTGTGAATTGTTAAATGTAACTGTGAAATCAGTGTGCCTCGTTACCTTTTAAGAGCAACCGAACTTCTCAGAAAAGCCAAATCTATATTTCAGAGTATAATAATATATATATGATACATTTGAGTGGAAAATTTGACATCAATCATTTAAATGTAATTATCCATAAATAATTTGAACCCATATCCTACAGTTTATGTTCTGTATATAATTTTATTCTCTGCCCACCGTTTACTCTTAAATACTTGGTTTTATAACTTTGAACTTCACAGTATACTTTTTGTCTCTACCAGTCCCACTTTACTTCCTATTGGTATATTTATTCTAACATAATAAAAATTTTAAAAATGCAACTATATTTAGTCCAGATATATGGTAATGTGAGCTAACTTTTGAGTAGTTACGATGTGCCATGCACTCTGCTACCTGCTTTGTATACTTTATCTCAGCAGTACCCAACCTTACTGGCACCAGGGACAGGTACTCCTATGAGAATCTAATGCCTGATGATTTGAGGTGGAGCTGAGGCGATGATGCTGGCATTGGGGAGCAGCTGTAAATACAGATGAAGCTTGGCTCGCTTGCCCGCCACTCACGTCCTGCTGTGCAGCCTGATTCCTAACAGGCTACAGACCAGTACTGGTCTGTGGCTTGTGAGTTGGGGACCCCTGCTTTATCTCATTTAAACTTCATAGTACATCTGTCCCTAGGCACTGTTAGTATCATTTTCCAAGTAATCAAACTGAAGCACAGAGAAATTAACTAATTTGCCCAAAGTCTCAAAGCTATTAAACGGCAGGGCAAAGACATAAATCCAATTTTGATTATACTTCCCACTTTCTGGACAAAATTATTCAGTGTTCTCCTTGTTATCTTTATTTTATTAATATGAGTCTATTACTTTATTGATAAAGAAGTTTCTATAAATTTTATATAAGCTAAACGAAGTGTGATTGATTTAGATTAAACTAAATATGAAAATTGTGTTTTAGCCCATTAAGACTGAAAGACAGCAAGGCAGCAAGGGAGAGTTTTTTTAAAGAGGTTGTCAAGAATCTAGGTGCTGAAATTTAAAGAAATATAAATGTATAACACTTGGGCCGAGAGTGAACTAAATGGCAACAAAGGAAACAACATCTGTGTTGAGACTGCATGAGACTTTCTCATCCTTCATACTAATGGGGAATAGAGTGTAGAATGATTTCGTAATCTCATAGTCACCTCTTCTTCCAATTTCTTATCCATGGCACACTCTGGATCACACTCACATCTTGCCTTCTATATTATCTTTTCCACTGAATTGACCCAAAGATGAAACACAATTTTTTCTCTTTACTTACTCAAGCAACATCCAAGCCCACACTGTGTGATAGAATTTAACTGAATATTTGAGAGGTTAGGAGAGTACAGCTAACATTTTACAAGTGAGAATTATGGCATCCTCTGATTCAAGTAATCTTCATTTCCAAATTCTCTTTCCTTCCCTAATATTCAGCAGAACTATAAGTGCCTCAATTAATTTTCTATGCTGAAAACCCACCAAAAAGGTTCCTTCTCATCTATAACTTTCTCAGATCACAAGTTATCTACTGTCTCATGTCGATCCAGCCCCACACAATGCTTATGACGACCCTCATAGAGATAACTCCATGACAGTTACCCTTAGGAAACACATACAAAAAGCATAAATACAATATCAGCCAATAGAATGTAGTAGAATAGTTTTTAACGATAATAAAAGAAGAGAAAGCATTCCACAAATAAAAAGATATTTCAAGACAATAATCAAATTTTCTTTAAAAAAAAAACAATGAAATCTTAAACTTTCAGAGTAGATTAAAGAGATTAGTGATCAACAATAAAATTGTATAGAAATAAATAATGTAATGCTAATTTATAGAAAAATTGTTTAAAAGTAATAGGATAGAGTCTCAATAAAAGTAGCAACAAGAGACATGAAACACTTAAGTAGACATACGTAGGACTTAAATTAAGAAAATTTACATTATGGAGGAACCAAAAAATGTATTCAGTAAATAAAGACAGATCATGGAAAGATTCAATAGTGAGTAGGTGCCTATTTTCTCCCCATGACTCTAGAATTGTGATATAGTATCGATCAAATATCAATGTCAGAATGTTGGAGTTTTTTTGTTTTTGTTTTTGGATGGGGGAGGATTTTTTAATTACAATTAAAATAATTTGATAATTCATATGGATGATATAACTGAACATATATTTGTGTGAACTACTATGCAAGCTACTAGGAATAAAATAATGAACAGAAAAAAAGTACTAACTCATGATATCTTTATAGTACAAGAGATAAAAAGTTTAAAAGTACACAAATAAGTAAAATTACAGAATGTAATGTATAACAAGGTTACTATAATAAGTCAGACCTAATTAGACAAAAAAAAAAGCTCTCTGAGAAGTAAACTTTAAGCTATAACGAAGAAATTGTTACATCCATCTAAAATACACCCATCTAAAAAGACTGAAAATCTATATACCATAAAGTTAAGAATGATGAAAGGTATTATTAAGGTTTTCTTCTTTAGTTTACATATATTATTTTAAATTTCTATGATAAACACAAAAAAAGTCTAAGAAAAAATACATTAAATTAGTTTTTAAAGCAACTTGAAAACAAGAACCATAACTTAAACAATTGTAATTTTTCTAAAGTATCTATTATGTAAGGCATTGGTTTAAACATCTATGCATTACTTCAGTGTTGTTTACATTTAAACATTTATTTAATCGTTGAATGACTATAGAAACGAATGAAACATTTTCTTATGGTCTATGTTCTCGGAAATACTCAGAATACTCTGAGGACTGAAAATTCTATAATTTTTAGTTCAGTAATTTAAATAATCACTTTATTTATATATAAACCTGATAAGAATACAGAATACTACTACTTAGTTGATATATTTTAAATATTTTATAGAATTTCATGGTGTTATTTTTTTTAAATCCCTGGTTCAGTTGGTTACTAAAAGAAATTACATTGGTATCTTTATTTATTACTTTCTATTGATGCTTTTAATTTTACACAAATGTTTTGAATTTATTTCTTTGAAGTTTCTGGCAGATATGACCAGTGGAACAAACCTTTCACAAATTAGTATAGATTAAAATTAGTATTTTTTCTAATATTTTTGGCCAATGTAAGTTCATTTATCTATTTTTTGCTTAAAAATATGGATAATTAAACATATTACTATGTATGATATAAATATAATTTTAGTAAGGATTTTGATAACTACATAAACGGCACTACTTTAAATCTTTTGCTATGCAATCCTAAAATCACTATAATATCAATAAATATTTTTTATAATTCACTTAAGATACTTAAACATTCTCAATCTGAGAAATACACCTTTTATAAATATTGCATTCCATTGTATTTTCATGTTATACTAGTATAATCTACCATTAAATAGCCCATGAGGCTTCTAAATAAATTCGATGAGTAAAATCTTAGCTGTGATACAGTTCAAATACATTTCAGCATCAGAAATTCATGAACCCATCTAAGTTCTAGTTCAAAGAAATGTTCCTTAGTGTAATAATTGGCAAATGATATGAAGCGATCAATTAGAAATTTCTAAGAATAGCTAGAATCCAGAGCATTGTGGTCTTAGCTCAAGGATACCACATTGGAATGTCCTTCCAATCTGTCATGAGCAGAGCCCACAATGTTTTACATGACACTTGTATACTTTATTAAGGGAAGTGCTAATTAACATGCAATAGCTTTTATTTCAACATTTAATGCTTATAAAGGATAAGTCACTGGTAGTCCTTCTAAACAACCTGCAGGACAGGAAAGAGAAGCCAGAACAAGCAATGAAAGCTCTTTGCCCCACCAATGACCTCTATCTTGAGCTAGAGTTACTTCCTAATGTAGATATTGGAGAGAGTTCATTTTACATGAGACTTTAGTTCAAACCAGCTCCCTAAAATGAGGTAAAAATGAAACTTTAAATTCCAAAGACCCAAAGGAGGGTAAAACATGATGTGTGCTGCTACTAAACACTGCTCACGAGTAACTCTGGCAGGACTTCAGTTCTCTCCTCTTGCATAAGATGGGCTCACCTTCTGAGAGTAAAGTAGAAGAAAAGACTATATGGCATGTATAGCCAAATTCAGATATCTTCCATTCACATTCTCAGTTAAAAAGCTAAATGTGGATCATCTACTTCAAGAGACAAGAGAGAGAGTTCTATGATGAGAAACTTACTGACAGCATTTATCCTTTAAGGTCTGGAACAAATGAGTCTTTAAGAATCTTTGTGCCAAATATTATAGGGGAAAACAGCTGGTGAAATGAGGTAATGAACATTGAAAACCTTGTTGGGGATGTTATACTCTTTGATATCTTAGTTTTAATTTGTGATATAGGAGCCAGTTCGCTGATTTTAGCTGGTTTTCAAGTCTATAGATCTTTGAATAGACCTGACTTACAGCTTGTTCCTCACCCACCTCAAGCTTTTCAGAAAACCAGGAAATTCAACACCGAGCTCTCAACCACAAAGCTTAATGTAGGGTGTGAACGTGACAATCACCTCACAGGTATGTGTTCAGTAAATTTGGACTCAAGGTGACCTTATTTTATTTTTATTTCCTCAAAGATTTGATGGGAAAAAATAGAAATAGAAAAAATATCTCTAGGGCACATTATTCATTTTAATCATCAAAAATAGATAATAGAGAAAAAATTATAAATATATCCCAATCTCATTTTTCAGAAAAGGACTTACCAGAGCTGTTTTATGGAGTGTCATGTTTAAAGAAGCTATATTCTGTAAAAAGTCACAATTTCTCTTCCCATCATAGAGCACAGAAAACTATCTGTAAAGGATATTAAAGAAAGAAAAAGACTTTATAACTACAGTGAATAAGACTCTAAACCTGAGAGAAGGCTGACATACAGGAGGTAGGTGCTTTCAAAAGGGAGTCGACGTGCAGATTTCAGTGAAGGGGGTTACACAAAATTGGACAAGAACATTTATATAGCAGAGAGAACTTAAAGAAAATACAGGAAGAATGAGAAGTTCTTACTAAGTAATACAATGGGAAGCAACAGTAGCGCTTCCAGCAATCAATATGTGCTTTTAAAAACAGCCAAAGAATGGAACTTGACTAGTACCTATGGGTCACTTTCTATATGCCAGGTCCTCTGCTAGCCCCATCCATCCCCATGAGGCATGATTTAATTTTCACAACACTAAAGACTAGGTTGTAATGGCCAATTATAGAAGCATGGATCCTGAAGAACGAAAGACCAACGAAGGGTTGAAGTAGTAGAAGCAACAGAAGAATGTGAATTACACGGAGAAGCTTCTCAACTCACACCAAAGCATTGTGTTCTTTGGCCTCTGGATTCTTTTTCAGGATTGCTCACCCTTCCTGAAAAACTTCCTCTACATCCCTGCTTTCTCTCATGCGTTCTCTTTGACTGAAAACCCACACTTACCTTGTTTTAAAAGGCCTGGGACAGGGCTCCAGGGAATATGGCTCTCCCATGAGCTCCTCAGCACTCTCTCTGTGTTTATCCCAGTCACTGCAGTCACCACTCCATGTCCTGATGTCTCTTAATATGTCTATTTACCTCTCTTGGCCATGAGCTGCCCGAGCAAGATTTGTATCTTGTTGACCATTTATTCAGTGCCTAAGACATAGGACAAGTTTCACATATACTACTGTTGAAAAGGACTGTGATATTAAAGATAAAAGGGAAGAAACATAATCAAATGATATTATGAAAGTAAAATGGCAGACCAGGTTTAGAAAAAAGAGTACGGACCCATTTCTCCATGGTTTCTGAATAGCAAAATGGCTTTGCCCTTTGAAGAAGAATGGAAGAGTGTGAGAGACCCAGCAATAGTTCGGGCAAGTCAAGTTTAGCACGGTGGTTGGTGGCAGAGTGAGATGAAGGAGGACTTTTTGAAGAACTGACAGACTGCATCTTATTGTGAAGAGATTTTTTGCAACACTGGGAATAATATTGGAGTTTCTCACCCTTCTTTCTTGGACCTGTGTGAACTGGCCCATGCCCATCTCTTGAGCCTCGCCTATTTCTCTTCCTCTCATTCCCTGTGTTCCCAATCCAGTGATCTTCTGGCAAATTCTGAAACACCCCAAGCTTACTCTTACCTCAAGTTATTACAAGGACAACTTCATTTCAACATTCAAGTTAAAACATTCACTTATCCAGTGAGGGTTTCAATGACAACAATATGTGAAACATTGCCCCCACCTCCAAGCATCATCATGCACTTGCAATGCTTAGTGATCTCTGAATTGATATTATTTGTTCCTTTGTTTGATGATTGAATTGTTTTTCTTTCATCTCAGCACTGGAAGTTGAAGCTCCATGAGAGGAGGTCATTTGATCTTTTCATGTTTGAATTCCCAATGCTTGTCACATAGCGAGTGCTTAATAAATATTGTGGAATAATTAAATGAATTGGTCAATCATCCTGTCTTTTGTTATGTGTCATTATCACTCAGAATGGACAAACATGAAAATAACAGCTAATAATAGTTAATATATATTAGAGTATGATATTCTTCTGGTCAATGTTCTAAGTGCTTTATGTGTATTAATACATTTAATCTTAAGAAAAACTGATCATTATCCCAGTTTTGCACATGAAAAGGCAAGACCCTAAGTGTTTATCACATTTAGTAGAGCATAGAGTATAAAATAGGCAAAAAATAATGTTCAGACACATAAAATGATAGCATCTAGGCTTCTAACTTACCATCTGACATATGATATCATTCCTTAAATTCATCACTACCATGCTTTGGACCCTCCCACCATGGAGGAAATGTGTACTTTACCTTCAGGGTTTAGTGCACATCTTGCACCCACCGTGTCGTTTGCCTAAGATGTCGCCTGCAGCATCAGATGTGCCCATCTCTTTGTTCCCACAGAGCCCTCTACATAATTGAGGTAAAGCTCACAGCACAATTACACTGAAAATGTGTGTTCACTTGACTCTCTCTCTCTGATTAGACAAGATTCTTTACTTATCCAAGCAGGAATATTGTCTTGCTACCCTGCTGTCATAGTCCCAGATACAGAATACATTCTCAGAAAGTGTTTATTGAATTAATTGTTTCCATTGTTCATAAACTGAGAGATTTTTTCGAGTGCTTGTTTCTCTAAACTTAAGAATCCCAATATTCACTAGTTAAATGTGCTTTTTAATAATTAATCTCAAAATGACTAGAGTTTGATAAAAATCTTTTTTTTTGCATTTTATTAAGGAATGATTACATATTCCATAATAAAAATTCAATTACATATTTCATATTTAATTATGTCAGAGACAGGCATCTTGCCAAATATATACGGGCCTTAGAAATGTACATGAACATGACTTCTCCTTAGCCATGCGATGAAAAGTATAGCCATGGGGTTTAGATTCCCTTCATATATATATAAGTAGCAGTTTCTTTAGCTATGCTTTCAGGTCACTCAATAATGTATAGTTAGTTCATTCTAGATAAGAATACCTCTAGCAGTTCAGCGTTGGGATTTGGTTAAACAGATAATCTGAAACAGTGGATGTTTTTCCAAGGCTTATCTGAATAATCCAAACCTCTGGAGTCTACTATATTGGGCTAGAAATCTTAGAAGAGGTGTTCTCATAATATTTTTCAACACAGATTGTTTCTGGCTTTAGCCAAAAATAATGTAAAAGAGATCTGTCGACACATTAAGGTCCAAAATTAGATTAAAAAAAAAAAAAAAAGGCTCGGAGGAAAAAAAAACTTTGAAATTAAAAAAAATAATTCAAACAATAAAACCATAAAACAAGTGGTTAAGCGCATTGACCATTCACCCTTTATTTTAACAGATTATGGTGTGGTTCCCTTTCAGATATGGGCAGAGGCCCGTTCAGTCTTTCCCTGCCTCTGGCGAATTCATCTCAACTAAAAGGACCAGGAGATGATGAAAAGATAAGAGTTCTGAAGAGGGCAGCCTATAATAAGAAACACAATAACAGGAAATAGGTGGTGGTCACACAAGCATTAAAATGTGCCTTAAGTGTGAACTTGGAAAAAAAAAAAAAAGTGAAAACAAAGCAATGGCTAAAGCCAAGAGGCAGAGCAAGTCTGCCCTGAGGAGGAAAGCTGTGCCTGCGTATTTGCAATGTGTTGATTTTTCCCCTGTTAGGCAACTTTAATTGAACCCATGTTATAGGAGAGACCAAAAAAATTGTCAGGTACCACCTGGGCTTGAATTTATAATCTAGTTTGCACCTCAAAATGTTTTTATCAATATAGGAGCTCTTTTGCTTTTAGTCTTCTGCAAAGCAAAAGCACAATTTAATTACCTTAACTTAATGTATTAAATATTTGTTTGAAGTAAACTGGAATTACAGAAAGCTTTTGAGACCCAGCTCCAGCTGCACTATTTGGGTCCAAAATTTCATGCAAACTAGAGCATAAATAAAACCACAATTCATAGAATCTGTACAAAAAGATAAGAAGTATACCAATTTATAACAGCCTCTTAATAGAGGCATTTTGTAAAGCTACAGTATTAACCTACAGCTGCTATCATGTGAAAAAATCGCATGGCAAAAATCTTTTCCATTTCCCTTCATTTATTAAACAAAACTGGTACCGCCCACCATAACAATCTGCCTTATTCATTGGACTAGTTCTATGTTTCAGGCAGTTCCCTAAATTAAAGCCTATTCTCAAAGAACAAATTTCTACCACTACAGAAAATATTCAACAGACTCTAAGTGTGATTTTTAAAACGTAGCTCAAAATCACCTGAATGAAACAAAACGCATATTTCAATGCAGGAAGGGAGAGTGAAATAACTCTAGAGTGTTGCTAGTGGTGACGTTTTTATTTAAATTTTTCTTAATCTCCCAGATTCACATCATAATTTTAAGGTTATTGTCACCTCCTGATTTCTAAATAAACCATTCCTTTTCCATAATTCCTTAAAAAGATTTCAAATGAAACCAAATATAGTATAGAACGGGCGTCGGCAAAACCAAGTGGCCCGTTTGAGAGATGTGGTGCTCGTTACTGATGGTGGAATTTATGTGATATGTGAAACCCATTTAGAAATGTTAGGAATTATCTCAGGAGGAGTAAGAACCTTATTTGGACTGAAGCTGTCTGAAAAAAAAATATATGAAAGAAAAGACTCAAAGGCGAGGCTGCTCTTTGTGCATCTTAATGCACTCCAGTCACAGCACAGTTGGGTAGGGATGGTTCATTCTCTTGTCACTGGGGGGGACAAAGGAAAGTTAATAGAGAACAGCACAGCGTAGAACAACAGTGATGTTCTACCAGCTGCCTGCCTTTCTTCACCAGGAGCAGGAGAGAAGGTTAAACAACCTGTTCTAGTTGAAAGATCTCTTTCTATTCACACCACATCACACATGTAGTTATGAATCCCATAGAAAGGTTGGCTGCAGTTTTCTTTTTCATATTTTTAGAAGACTTAGAAATAAGAATAGAAGACAGAACTATTACACTGCAGACAGTAAAAAGTTTCAGTGGGGTAGTGCTGCATCGAGCAACTTTCAAATGTAAACAACAATAACAAGCAGGGTTTGGGGTTGCTGGAGAATCCGGGCCGCCATTATGCCAAATCCATGGACGCCAGATACGATTCTGTGGCAAATAAAAAGGGGGCCACCCATAGGAACACGTCAGGTCCCATGTACTGTCCGTCTGTCCAAACCACACCAGGAAGTGAGGCATCCACTGCTTCCTGATTCTAACAACTGTTTGGGGATTCCCAGATTAAGAAATATGTCCTTGCAATCTTGTGGCATAGAAAGGGGATTAGGACGACATGACTAATCCATGACAACCTTTGGACTTTCCCTCCACTAATTCGAAGCCCCTGTGGGAAGCCTTCCCTTGTGGCCATGGCTCATGACAGCACAACAGACAGCAACAGCTCCCTTCTCTGACTCTCTGAGTCCGCGGCACTTCCATGGGAACACACTGGTAAACAAAATCAAGCAAGGACCCTGTCCCAAGGGGATGTAAAAGGGAAAAGGAAAGAAAACAAGGTGAAAATAAGACGTTAAACAAATAATACCCAAATGACTACTTTCATGACAACTGCGATAAAGGCTATGAAGAACAGGATACTGGAAAAGTGTAGCTCTTAGGTTCTCTCCCCAATTCATCACTTCGCATTCAACACCTCATTGCTTTCCATGGCTGATACATGTCCCTGCTTCCGATAAGTCTCCCTAACCTTTCGGGTTGATTGGAAGCTCCTGAGAGAATAGTCACTAGCAGAGTTCCCCGTCATAGCCACTCAAAAACATATGATAGTTTACTTTTGATGAACTGAATCATATTCAAGAACATGCTTCTGTAACAAAGAGGGATAGAAGAGATTATTTAGAGCCAAGCTCACTAGCCCGCAGCCTGCCTTGGGTGGGGTTGTTGAGGAAGGAAAATTCCTTTAGGGGTATGAGTCCCTAAACCTCTCTCACCAACTACATCAAATGTGTGGGAAAGGAAAATAGAAGGAATTAACTTTCAAATCCTCTGCCT
The DNA here is from genome assembly GCF_014176215.1 of Rousettus aegyptiacus. Lineage (NCBI taxonomy): Eukaryota > Metazoa > Chordata > Mammalia > Chiroptera > Pteropodidae > Rousettus > Rousettus aegyptiacus. Next base: position 33,872,636 of record NW_023416286.1, read on the forward strand.
TCTATGCCTCTAAAGACAGGGCCTATGGCTGATAGCATATCATGCAGCAGGTCATTCATGAGCCCTCGGACTTATAGAGGAAGCATTGGAACCAAGTAGGGGGTGGGAAGTTAATTTTTATGCAAAATAAAGTGCAGAGAATTAGGTTGGGTTGAAGGAATGCTGAGGATTTAGAGAAAGGAGACTTAGCATCCCCAACTCTGTGCTAAACATCAGAGCTAAATGATGCTTTGAAGGAGAATCAAGGAAAATAGGACATGCTTAATATCTAGTGAGTTTTCATGAGACAGAAACACCCAGATGGCAAGACGGCTTTACACACTTCTCACTGCAGTGGAAGCAGGAAGTGAATGAGAGCTGATGCTATCCTACTGTCCTCCACCTGGCCCTCTCCCATGGCCCACAGCCCTAGTCCTACTGGGTCCTCCCACCTTCGTCTGCATCCTGGGCCCATCCTGTTCTCTCAACCCAACGTGACTTCTGAGTACCATTTACTCAGGATCCCGCTTTCTGCTGGTTTATCTGATGAATTGATTATTGCCAAGGGAGCAGTGAATAACATGCCTCCCAGATAACCTTTTTTTGTTTTAATAAAAGCATGAAAGATCTTATCTTGGAGGAGTAACTATAATGTGATGGACAACTGAAATGAGGGATTTGATGGTGAGGGCTTCCCTACACTTCTCGCATCACATCACACAGGCCAACACCTGCTTCAACTGTAAAGCACGAGTTCTGACTACTTCATTCACCCAAACTCAGCACTTTCCCAGGTTCATGCCAAGCATCTTAGCAAAACCCCGAATAATACCTTGAATCCCTGAGCTACCTCCTAGCTGCTAGATGCTAGAAATAATGCTTCTCTTCTTCTACAGCATAAAAATGATTCCATCCAGGAATCACACTGTCAGTGAATATTCGAACTTCATGCAAATCAGCCAAATTTATTTTGCACTTTGCTCCTTCATCAAAAACCATGACAACCATAAGAATTTTCCATAATTATGGCTACAAAGCTTTCCAGAAATAAAAAGTATCTATTAGGTTGGTTTTCAGAATGTAATATTAGAAAGATCAAGTCTTTTAAAAGCCACAAAGAAAATAAAGTTGAGGAGCTGGGTATTGTCAGGGCCAAACTCCAGACTCCCCACCAGGCTCAGCCCTGCAGTAATAGTCGTTCTGCTTTCCAACTCAGCTCATAACTACTCAGACCTTTGCTGCACACATAATGTTTATCGTGTTTCTCCCCCACTGTTATTCATGATTGAAATGGCTCTAGAAGGCAGGTGTGGGAAATGAAATATTATTGAAATGTAAGGTGATGATAACCATCAGATTTCAAGTTAAATTTTCTAACTAGGACTTAAATCATTTAAACTTCATATAATTTCAGAGACTATATATTTTTTTTTTCCTTAAGAGAAAAAGAAAAACACCTGGTACATTATTTGGTGGATTGAAATAAAAAGAACCAGAGGAAATTATCTTTGACTGGCAGCAGGGAGAAGTAGTTATATATTTTAACTGTCAAATGTAGTTATTTCTTTCAAATCCTGAATGGCAATAGCTCTTTTCTCCTTCTCTCTCTTTTCATGCCCAGAAGAGAAATTAGAATATATTTCAGTTCCAGCTTAACTTGCTCAGATATCAAATAGAATGTGCAATGTCTCCATGGCACAGCAGCATTACTTATTAAAGAAAATTGCAACAAATGGTTGAGTTCCTTTAATTGCAAAATAAAGATGGATCTTGAGCCATCAACGCCCTTTCCATGGAGATAAAAATGAACCTCAACACCAAGAAGAAAAACTGAGAACAAGACAAAGATCTCATTAAAGTAAACATGTAATTCATTTGCCTCTTCTTCAAGTGGGGCACTAGGTAGAAAGCAGTAAGTGTCAGCAGTATGACACTATGCACCAAGGCCCAGACTATGACAATCGTGGCTGCGTTTGTGGTGGCAACTACAGTGGCTAATTAACATGCACATTCTGTTTGTGAGACCATAGAGTAGTGGCAAGGTAAGGAGTTCTCTGTTCCTTTCAAACTGTGCTCTACTAAAACAGAATTCTGAAGAGAATGTTCTGGGCCACTGCCAGGCTCCGAGCTAGTCCAAGGAGACAGGACCCCGCTCCTTGATTCTGTCTCCACATCATCTCTATTTTGATCTATTTTATGTATCGTGCACCAGCTACATAGTTGGTACTCAATAAATACTTTTTCAATGACAGAATAAATTAATATTTGTTAAAAGTGAAATTCAGCTTAAGATGACCAATATGAACGACCATTGATTAAAAAAAAAAAAAAAAGAGGAAAAAAAGAAAATGTTTGAAACACCCTGATGGAATTCAACATTCTGAGGGGTGAGACATCTTGACCAAGATGTAAGAAGTTCATCTTGTCCAAGTAGTAGGAAGTTGTAGAAGTCCCTGTCTACACCTGGTCCCAACCTCCTTCTCTGCAGTTCTTTATAGCACACTCAGCTGACCTTCGTCTTCTCTTCACAGGTTTATAGCTCATGTAATTACTTTGTTCTGCTAACGAATCTCCAGATTTGCCTCTATCTAAATCTTCCAAACCTTGACTCAAGCACTTTGTAATGAATTACAGTCAGTGATGCGTTAAGTTAGCAGGCAAAGAAAGTATCTAAATATAGTTGTACATTTAATGGCTGGTTGAGGACCATAATCCATAAATCTTTCAGCTTAAATGAAACGGAGGTTCTGAAAAATCAAAACCATGCTTTGTCTGCCTTTCTCTTGTTTCAGCTTCTTTTATCTCTTGATTCCTTTCATTGTGGAAGTAGAGGGCTAAATCCCCTAAACCAGACATTGTTAGGGATATTTCCATTCTGACTCAAACAGGAAATACCAGAAAGATCACGAAGGAACTGATTCCTGAGAGATTTCTAGCCCAGGTTATATATGTCATAGATTGAAATGTGTTGAATAATATTCAAAAGAAAAATAATGTATGTTATGGGGTTTTACCCAAATAAATTCCTTTCAAGATAGTCTGTTGCTAATATTTGGATTTTGGTTAAAGACTGCTGTAAATCCTGTATCTTTCATCCTTTTGTACCATTTTTTCTTTAAATACATTTTTGTCTTCATTAAAAATTAGTTTTTATTGAATGATATGAATGTGATTATCATTATAACAACGTAACATTAGCCATTAATTTGCCTAAGTTACTGATAGTATAATTAGTCATCTATATTGAACATATTTCTTCTTAGTTATACCTCAAGCTATCACAATGCCAGTGCAATTATTAGCAAACAATTGACTTGAATGACTTGGAGAATCAGTAAGAATGAAAAAAAAAAATGTCATGACTTTCTTAAAGTGAGAAATTAAGCATGTTTTTTAAATACTAGAAGCTTTAAATGCACCCATATTTTGTCACAATTGAATTTAATTTTTTATAAAATTTATTCTTGCAAGAAATACTAGTTTTAAATAGTGTTTCCTAGATTTCTAAATATTCTAAGTATAATGGATTAGCCTAGTCTGCAGTTAAAATTACATGAAAATAACATGAAATAAAAATAATGGTAAATATGAACGGGAACCTAAAGGAAATAAGCTTTGGTATTTTAGAACAAGAGAAAACAAATTATTATCCAGGTATACACTTCACTAGTGTTCTCACCAAATTACTCTTGGTCATGGATTGTGTATCTTGGCTAGACAACTTATGAGAAAAGGAAACTCCACTTTACCTCTGGATCCAATTTTCCAGTATAATGCGTTAGTTCAAAGCACACCAGTGTTGACCTCAACGAGTGCCAAGAAGTTAAAATTATGCTATTAAAGTTCCAGCAGAAACATTTGAAATTGCTTAGCAGAAGATTCACTTGTTTCTCTCTCTTTTTATTTTTTTCTCAGCAGGAATGACTATTGCCTTTTGCAAGCTGTTCTCTGAATTTTTATTAAATATCAACAAAAGTACAACAATATGAGACAGAACTTCAAACATAATCACTGCTGTTCACTAGCATAACAAGAACAACCCAGGAGCTAGACAATGGTTCCTATGTTGGGTCCTCAAGTAATCTTGATGCAGAGCAGACTGACGGAAATTCGGGGCACTTACCTCACTGAAAACTCATACGCTTTACCTTCCCTCCCCTCCCCCACTCCACACACACGCTTTGCTTGGTTTTCCCAGGATTCTGTGTATTGAAGGAATTCTATATCCATCTGCATTCATCAAACGAGCCTCCTTTTAAGTATAGTGAATATAGTAATGAACAAGGCAGAGCCCAATCCTCAGATGGATGAATTGAGCTTCAGCGAACAGGGATGTAAACAAGAGTAAACAAGTAATTTCAAATAAAGAAACAAGTTACCAGTTCCAGTTCTAGGAAAAAGGGCGGGTAAATGGGAGCAGGGAGTGGAGCAGTGGAAAGTAACAGGATAAGAGAAGGGCTAAGAGAAAAAGAGCACAACGTTGAAAGTAGTGTGATATGACTTCAGGCAGAGTTAGGGGTGGGGGGAGAAAGCTAGAGAAGGACAATGTCAGAGCGGAAATCAAGGAGCCACATCTCTGAGAGCCTCGGATGTTACCAAGGGAGAGTCTGAACTTTGTCTTTAGGACAATGAGCTCACTGAAAGACTGAATGTAGAAAAAGGATAGCCACCATTTGTGTTTAGAAAGATAATTCCAGAGGCAGTATAAGAAATGATTTGCCTTGGCCCAGAAGCTCATTAGGAAACAGCTGAGAGAGAGAGAACGATTCAATTAAAGTAAGGTGGTGATAAAGGGAGATATTAACAATTCAAAAATAGACTAAAGATGAATGTAATGAACGGAATTTTCAGATCAGCTGGACATAGGGGTAATAAAGAAGGAAGATTCAAGGACAATGTTTCATATTTCCTGGGCTACCATGCAGATGATGGTACCATTCAGTGAGATAGTGAACATAGGAGAGAGCGCAAATTTCTACAGCAGGAAGTTGATCAAGTGATCATAAAAACAGTAGAAAGTGAGACTTAGAAAAGAAATTAACGGCTTTAGACAATATAGATAAGATTTAGCTAAATTGCCAAGACTTTATTATTGGTAGAGCAGAACACATTAATAGTTAATTATTATAATAATTTTAGCCCCTTTCATAAGAACCAAGTTTTTTCATAATAAATATTGTTTTCCTCATCCTCACTTTTTGCTTTATAGTAGTCTCAATACTAATCAGTGGTCACACCGATTTTTTCATCATTCCAGCAGATCTTGAGATCTGCAAATCTCCAACATAATTATGTGTTCTGATGTGAAAAAAAAAATAAGGTTTGGTTTTGAAAGTACTTTCAAAGAGTTAACTTTATGCAAATATGAAAGGTCTGATCAACGAATTACTTGTTTTATGTCTTAATATCCAATGGAATGTTCTTGTCTTGGTAGTTAGCACTGGAGTACTGGTTACAGAGACAGAAGGTCTATTGAATAAAATTTCAGGAAGAAGCCAAGTGCTGTGAACCTCAGTCATTACTAGCATTACATATAAGTAAAGTTCAAGGTTCTGAAGAAAAGTAAGAAAAAGGAGGTGTGAGAAGTGATCCCTAGTCAGAGTTATATATATAATATATAATATATAACACATATATGTATATATAATATATAGTATACACACATTTACATATATAATGCAAATTAAAAGATTTTTGAATGCCTACAAGTTATATAGTGATATACAACACACACATCATAGAATTCAAGAGGAAAGAGTATCTCTTTATAGGAGAGTTTTCCCTGTACTGCCACCCACAGTAAGCAATTTTATAAGAATGTACACACAGAATGTTTGGTATGGAACAAAGAGATGCCTCCAGGAGTAAAATAAGAGAAGAGACCTGAGTCCTATACCCATTAAAAAGTCGGTTCAGCTGATAATAGTGTATATCCAACTACAGCTTGTGATCTCATGTAAAATTAATCCACAGGTAGAAAGGGGATATAAACTTAAGAGTAAATCCCACCTAAAATTTTAAATCCTTAGTGAATCTTTCCTACCCTTACCCCAATATTATGGCCCCTTGTAGGTGACATTCATCTTTATTGAGAATTATAATTATTGTGTTTATTTTTCTTTTTTTTTTTTATTTTTCTAGAACATAAGAACCATAAGACCAGCAACCAAGTTTATCTTATCCCCCCATGTCTCTGAAACCTAGGACAGAGTATAGCACTTAGTAATACCAATATTTATTGGAAAAAAATTTAGTCTCATTGGATTTTGACATTAAAATAAAGATTTGATACTCTTTCCCATGAAATCATTATTATTCCACATTAATCACTATGCTTTCAACTTTTTATAAATTAATGTAACATTCTTTAACAGAACAACAAATTAATAGTTACTAAGTTTTTTTCCTTCAATCTTCTTGAACTAGGATCTTTTATGGTATGAACTGCATTTATTTGTCCTTGTTTTCAAAGATTGACACAACACGTGACATATAATAGGTATGTAATAAATATTTATTAGAAAGAGAAAAAAGAAAGACAGCTAAGGTTTTTGTTGTACTTTATTTAATAGGGGCACATTATTAGAGAAAAAAATAATTTTTATTTCAAGTGGTCTAATGATGGTTAAAAATTTAATCATTAAAAATAAAATTTAATAATGATAAACTAAGCTTTTGCTTATGATGGGATTTTAACTACCAATACGTACATGGAACAGGAAAAAGTGTGTGCCTCAAAGATTATGAAAAAACATGCGATGTGTCTCACAGTCAAAGAAAGGGCTAAAAATGGTGTTCTGCTATCTTTTATTCTCAAAGAAGCGACTCCTCTCAATATCTAAGTACCTTTACATTACTTCCAGGACCATTTTTAACTGTTTTACAATCTTATCCTCAATACTTTATCACATTTTAAAATATTTAAAATCACGTTAGATGCTGAGGGTTAATCTTGCTCTCATAGGCAAAAGCCTACAGAATCCCATTGGTCCTGAAAGCTAGATATCGAACAAGAGTATTAGCCTGAAGTATTATCAGCCTCAGAAAGTGGTGGCTCATTGTCTTCATCTATTGTTAGTTCAGGCTGAATGTATTAAACCTAACATATGTAGTGAGAAGGAATTCTAAGGAAAGGTTGCAATTTCCTTAACCTAAACCTTCAGAATACCAAAAAACAGTAACAATCATGAAACAATTAACATAAATATATCTATGGCATAATAAATGACAATGAACCCACCATACGATGCTTTAAATTAAGGATTTCAAAGAAATTTATAAAATCTACAATAGCCAGTTTACCAAGCATAGTGTTTTTAAACTGAAAGTTGCATAGACATTTTATATTTTAATAGAATCATATGAATGGGCTTCACAAACTAAAGCAGAACATGTTTTAGTTATTTTTAACATTCTTTTTTGTTTTAAAAATGGATTTAAAACTGTTACAGACTTATATATCTACAGCAGAAATTTATAGTATACTATACTAATTCTAGAATCTAATTAAAGACAATATATTCTAACTAATGAATAATAGTTCATTATCATTTTTCCTACGGAAAAAAATGTATGTAAGTCAACTAATATATTAATGATTGACTATTTTTTACCTAACGATAAATTTCAGTGGCAACTGTATTCATAAAAATTCTAGCTGATGGTAGTTTTAAACTGCAGCACATTTAGTTGGTGAGTTAGGCTAGGATAAGTATATGCTGGAAAAGAGAAAGTACGTCTCATGGGTGAAGAAGACTTTCTAAAAGATGTTTTAAACTCAATGTCAACAGATAAGAGAGAGCGCCAACATACACGCTAAGCCACAAGAGATTTGTGACAAAAAAATATTAGAACATTGTTTGATAAACAACAGACAGAAACCCGGAAATTAAACTATTTCCCCAAAACCACAACTGGTGGAAGCAAACTGCGAGAGCTCTCTGCCTTTGTATCTTTTTCCCACAGGACTGACCCAGAGAAGGGGGAGAGCCTTCTGAGGTCCGCTGGGGAAGGAAAGGCTGGTAGATTTTATCCAGTGCTTTCTGCTCGGGCAGCGCGTGTCGACATTGATGGAGTTTAGGATTCACATGGGGTATCTCGTCGCACTGCAGAGTTCAGTAGGTGGAAGGTGAGGCCAACTCCCCAATTACCCAGAATTCAGTAGGTCGGAGGTGGGGCTGGCTCCCAAATCACATAGACGCAATAGTCTGTGGAACACACTTTAAGGAACAGGTTCTAGGCGAAAGAAAAGGGAAATTCCTCTGTAACAGTTTCCCTCAATGTCCCAGCTCCTTTACCTCAGAGTGGCAGGTCATAAAGGCACAACTTCACAACAGCCTGAACACAGAAAAAAAAAAAAAGGAATTAGATTGACTTCAAAAGGATCACCAAAAAAGAAAATAGATGTTTATTTAAAAAATAAAAACATACTCATTGGGACTAAAATAAAGGGATAGCCAAACTTTTCGGTTAAATTGTTTGCCTAGCAAAAAATAATCATCAAATCTTTGAGAAGAAAAAACAAGACCGCACATTAGGTTTAGACTTAATCTTCTTAAATTTCTATAAATTCTTTTAGGTGGATTAAGAAGAAAATTTGAGGCTGAACACTCCTGTACCCCCTTCCCTAAGTGTCTAATATGTGCATTACTTCCAAAAGATATTTTTCTATTCTATTATCTGTCAAGATTAAAATTTTACTCAGGTTTGGAGCTTGCTAAGATGATACATAGTTATAACATGAGAAATGTTATAATATTTCATATTATATATTTCAATATATCATAGTTATAATGTGAAAAATATTTGTCACACATTTTACCTTGGATGGCCTTTTCAGATTCTTGCTACTTTAAATACAAAAGTAATATCCATTAAGCCACATTATTCTTCAGTTGTGTTCTTAGTTGTCATGTCTTCTTCAGGCTTCTATCTATATATTGGGTTTCTAGAATCTAAGCTGCTATATAGTAAAGCGAGAAAGTAAATAATTTAGTTTTAGATCAATAAAATGTGTTTATATCCTCAAACAAGATAAAAAGCTGATGTTCTATTAACAATTATATGGAAATACTTTTATTTAAATAATTATAGCAAAAATAACTTGTATTCAGTGTTTAAAAAATTACAGATTTAAATCCTTGAATAAATTTTATGAAAAAAATTTTATTGTTGCTCCATTATCTTATTGAGTCTATGTTTTTAACAGGGTGACTATCACAAATGTTTCTATATATTGGCCTTTTCAATTTACATAAACCATAATCGAACTTCAGAAGAATAACTGGAAATGCTAATAGATTTAGCATCTGGTGTCTAGGAAACTGGTCACATTTGGTAATCACTCTTATGTACTTAATGTCTGAGCAAACATCAGTGTTTACTTTTTCAGTCAACTCATTAATAATCTATTATATTAAGGCTTTTTAGAAATGGAAAATTAAGAATCATTTTCTTTGCAAGTGATTAAATAAAAGACAAACAGTTGATTGCTGCCAATTAAAGACTCCATAATGAAAAGCATTTTACTCCTTTTTTCAAAAAGCAGCATTTATCTCAAAGAGATACTGCAAGCGACAAGAGCAAAGAATGCCACCGGTAGCCTAACTTGAGACATGAATCTGATACATTTACTGCTAAAAGCTTTAAAAGTCACATGTAACCCCATAAAAACAACACTGATTCCATTAACTTTGACCTAAAAATCAAACTCAATAAGCATAAATTCAAAAGATCTCTACAAAATTATACAAAAGATACATATCTTTGCAAAAGATCTATCAAAAAGCCTATACTTTTGATTTCAGATATGTCCAAAAAATTTGAAGTTAACTAAAAATTACCACAGTATCTATTTGAGTATGTTCTGTTCAGGCATAACTATTTATAGATAAAATATAAAATGAATATAGTATATTGTCTCAGTTAAGAATTGGTGCATAATAAATCACCACAAATTGAGTAGCTTAAAACAACAATTATTTTATTGCTCAGAATTATATGTGTCAGTAATTTGGGCTGGCCCAGCTGGCAGGGGTTTTTCCCCATTTTATTGAGATGATAATTAACATATAGCATTGAATAAATTTAAGGTATACAGTATAGTAATTTGACTTACATATATCATGAAATGATCATCAGTATATGTTTAGTTAACATCCATTATCTCATATATATTTATAAATAAGTTTTTTTCCTTGTAATGAGAACTCTTAGATCATATAGCATTTTTGTTTTCTTTCTCTTTCCGACTTTAAATAATTATAGCAAAAATAACTTGTATGTGGTGTTTAAAGATTACAGTGTAAGCCTTGGACTAAGAAAATATTTTCAAATTATGTAACTGATACAGAACTAATATGTAAAATATATAAAAATATAACTCAATAATAAGACTAAAAAACAATAAAAATGGCAAAATATTTGAATAAACATTTCATCGAACAACATATACACATGGCCAATAAGCACACACACACACACACACACATACACACACACAAAAGAATTCTCATCAGCATTAGTCTTTCGAGAAATGTGAATTAAATGAGATACCACTACACATCCTCTGGAATGAAAGAAAGGATGGACAAAACCAAGCATTGGCAAGGATGTGAAGAATTTGGAAAACTCGCATGTTTCTGGTGGGGATGTGAAAAGGTGCAACCACTTTGGAAAGAGATTGGCAGTCTCTCAAAATGTTACACCTATACCATGTGTCTCGGAAATTCTGTTCTTATTTAGCCAGGAAAAATGTGAACATATGTCTACAGAAAGATTGAATGTGTGGACGTTGATTGGAGCATCGTTCATAACATCAAAAAAACTGGAAACATTACAAGTGTACAATTAGTGATGAATGGATAAACAAAATATAGTTCATCCATACGATGGAAAATCATTCAACAGTTAAAAGGAACAAATTAACTGGTAGATGGTACAAAAAAGAACCTCAAAAACCTACTAAGTGAAAGGAGCAAGACACAAAGACTGCTTATTGTATATGCTTCCATTTCTATAACGAGTCTAGAAAAGGCAAATTCATAGATATAGAAAGCAGTTCAGTACTTGCCTGGGCTGGATGTAGGAGTTAGGATTTAAAGATGAGGTTTTTAATGAATGATTTAATGAATAGTAAGAAACTTTATATGATGATGGGAATGTAACTGCATGGCTATATAAATCAGTTAATTTATAGTAAATAAATTATACATCAATAAAGCTATTTAAAACTTTTTAATTGAGTATACAATATTTCATTTTGAGTACTTCCTTAGCTTTAGGATATCTCCCTTTACACACACACACACACACACGCACAGCCTACCTCTCAGATTTTTTCTCTCTTCTCATTCTCATTATTCCATATATTTATGTCATGTACAAGATTCTTTCCTAACTTTGTTCACAATCTCATTGCTTTGAAGGAAGAGCCTTCTCCTTCATAGTACCTAAAATTTTCTTCATGAGGTTCTTTTCAAATAAACTACTTTTTGTTTAAATAATACATTTGACATCAAACTTTTAAGAACAAAGAGAAAATGTTCTGTATGGTGTTAATTTTATAGAATTAAATTTGTTGTTTTATTTCATAAAATTTAGTGATGAATTTATATGACATTTTTCAATTAAAATGAAAATTATTATGTAAGTGCACCTTGGCAGTACTAAACGGAAGTGTAATTTAAAGCAGAAGTTAAAATAATGATTAAATACCATCTCAAGAACATGTTATACATGAGCCTGCTTGGACTAAATAATTTTAAAATTACGTACCTTTTTTTTAAATTAATCTTGGCCAAATTTTTTAAAAGATTGTCATTTGTGATTTTAACATAGTACTCATTTTTCAGAAATAATTTGCTGCTAGCTCACTCTTTCTAGAAAGTTGTTTTTATATATATAGCATGAGTTCATAAAAATAGTGACTGACCTGGTTTTAGCAAATGTGGAAAAATTGGAACACAAAGTCCTAGTTTTTATAGTAAAAGTCAGCAATGAAAAAAATTTTAATTAGAACTTAATGAATTGTTACTATATTTAAAAAAATAGGAACTATATATTAGTTGTGTATTTTTATAAGTTTTTCAAGCAGGCAGACATTCTCTGCACTTTATACTCCTTTTTTTTTCACTACTTTTAAAATATTGCTAAATTAAGTAATAGCATATTACACACTTTCCCATTCTGTCTGGTAATTATCATCTAATTTCCAAAACTAAAACAACTAAAAACAATCATTGATTCTGGGTACAATGTTTTTTTCTATTTTATCACGAAAGCTACAGCAATAGTAACTTATGCTTGGAAAACTCTCTCATCACAGAAATTCATGCGAGGTCGAGAAAACCTTTGTAGACACTATCCATTTTCCCCTGTATTTCCTGAAAAATAGTTAAACAGGTTTCCACACTTGCCCAAAAAAGTCAGCTATATCTCAAGAAATAAGCTTAAAATGTTTCATTATTAAGATTTATCACAACATAGTTCTTCAGACTGATGGGATCACATGTAAAAGGCATTGTTGTTTAATTATTATCATTTCTACAGCTAGCAATAGAAAACAAACAGAGGGCTAAACATAAAAGGAGAAAAAGGAGAGTCAAAGATATACCAGGTGAATGCAAATAAAAATTTTTGAGTACTAAAAAAGTGACGAAGTACATATTTTAATATTAAAAATTATACTTCACAATAATAGTATAATCGAATGTGGGAATAAATCAATAAAAATAAAATTTGGAATTCAGGAAATAAGGAATCAAATCCAGACAAGAAAAGAAGGAGACTGCCTGGATAATGATGGAGTAATGTCCCGGGTGATAAACATACCACAGACCTAGATAGTAAGCAGATAAGACTGAGTGAAGGCTACCAGAAGTGTGGCTCTGTGAGAAAGAAAAAACAGTAGCAACATAAAACTGATCTGTAACCCAATATATGTGATCATACTTAGAGGAAATTTATAATTTAAAATATTTAGGGATACCTATTTCAAAAAGTTAATACAGGAAAAAATCTGGTAATTAATTCCAGGAGAAAAAAACATATATATATATGACTGAAAATGGGATTTAAAATGTGATCACAGTACACTAGATCAACCTGCTATGACTGCTATTTACAGTCATAATAATATAAAAATAGAATATGCATTAAATATGAACTGAGCAGTAACTAAAATGAGGCTATGGAAGGGGATAGAAAATGTGTACCTAGCAGAGAGAAGGGAAAGTATTAAAAACTATATTATCTTCCACCGTAGAAAATCAACACAATGCCTAAAATTGATTTGATTTTAAAAAGGAATATCAGCGTAAGCATATTATTTAGAAATTGAGTTAAGTACAATCTTACAAACATTCTTCAGGGTCAGCTTCTGCCAGAACTATTCTAAACCCTGGAATAGAGAATAAAAAAGGAAACGTCCCTGCCCACCTTATGAGGGAAGACAGGCCATAAACAAACAAAAATAAAATGTATGGCATTGTCATCAGTGTCACGTGTCAACCTGGCTAGGACACAATCCTCAGTTATTGAATCAAACACGAATCTAGGTATTGCTTGAAGGTATTTTGTAGATGGATAAAAGGACACATAATCAGTTGACTTTAAGTAAGGGATGTTACCTAGATAATCTGCGTAGGCTTGATTCAATCAATTGAAAAGTCTTAGGAGCAGAACTGAGGTGTCCCTCAAGGGAAAATATCCCACTTGTAATCCCCACCTGGGAAGGCCCAGAACTTCCGGCCTGCTTTCCTGTTGTCCTGCTCTGTGGCTTTCCGGCTTGCCTAGCCAGACTTCATGATCACATAAGCTAAATCTTTGCAATAAATGTCTTAATATGTGTCTTCTAGTAGTTCTGTTTCTCTGATTGAATCATGACTGATACATATGGGATGCCAGATACTGATAAAAACACAGCTGGAGAAGAAGGACAGAGAATGTATGTGAGCGGAAGATGTTGATATTTTATACTGGGTGGTCAGGAAAAGCTCACTGATAAGATGATGCAGTTAACTGATGGCATCAATGGTCAAATTTTTTATCCCTCCTTCATCCAGGCCTTTTGCCATGGGCATTTGCAATACTTTTCACTAAAAGGCAGGAACTATTTTTTCAATCATTTAATCTGGATTGACTTTGTGACATTTTATGGCAATTGAAATATTACTAGATGAAGGAATAAAGCAGAAGCTTGAGAAAGTTCTTTCTTTTTATCCCCATATTTATTGAGATGTAATTGATAAATAACATGGTGTAGGTTTAAGGTGTACAACATGTTGATTTAATACTTATATATCACAAAATGAGTACCACCATAGAATTAGCTAACACCTCTATCATGTCACATAATTGCTATTTCTTTTTTGTGGTAAGAACATTTAAGATTTACCATCTTTTCCAAATATGTAACAGAGTGTTATTAACTGTAACCACCATGCCCGTATATTAGATGCCCAGAACATTTTCACCCTTCATAACTGAAACTTTGTACCTTTGGACCAACATCTCCCCATTTCACTCCTCCTGACTCTACCCTCTGCTGCTGTGAGTTCAGCTTTTTCTAGTTCCATATGTAAATGACATCATACAGTATTTATATTTGTCTCTCTGACTTACTTCATTTAGCATAATGCCCTCAAGTAGTTTCATCCATGTTGTCATAAATGGCAGAATTTCCCTTTCTCATGGCTGAATAATATTCCCTACAAACACACACACACACACACACACACACACACACACACGCACATACACATGTTTATATGGATCTATATACCATTTTCTTTTGTTTGTCCATTCATCACGGACAGACACTCAGGTTATTTCTCTATCTTTGTGGTTATTGCAAATAATGTTGCAGTGAATAAGGAAGTGCAGGTATCTCACCAAGATCCTGTGACAAAGTTCTTTCATGATATCACGTGACTCTTGTTCCTTGGCCACAACTATAAGAAAATGGCAGAGCTAGCCTGCTAGAGAATGAAAGAGATGGTAGTCCCAGGCATCCCAGCTGACGGCATGCTAGATCAGCCAATAGTCAGCTGACCCCCGGATACATGAGCTGCCAATCCAAGATCAGCAAGAGGTATCTAGTTGATCTGCCACTAATGGCAGATACACGGGCAAACCCAAGACTAGTCAGCTAAGTCTAGCCCAGGCTAGTTAAAACTTATAAGAATAATAAATCTTTACTGTTAGAATGCCACTGATGTTTTGTCATTGTTTGCTATGCAGCGTTATTGTGGCAATAGTAACTGTTTGATACGATATTTGAGAAAGCCTGAAGGAAGAAACAGATCAGGCCATCTTAAAGGACTAGCATTCTGTGCAGCAGATAGGGCCAGTGCAGCAAACAGGCTTGTGTGGCAGGAGTCCAAAGAGAGAAGAGTACCAAAGTTGAGTAACCAAAATCTGAATGCCTTGTAAGCCACGGTGAAAATTGAGTGAGATAAGAAGGCAACAAATGGTTTTGAACAAATCAGTATCAGGCCTTGACTTCTATTTTCAACATGCACATAGGCTGCTGTATGGAGAATGAACTATAAGAAAGCAACCAGTAAAAGTGGGGAGACCGCTCCATCCTTTGGTAAAAAAGTCTAAGTAAAGGTGAAAAGTGACTGTTGCAATGGATCAGGCTATAGCTGTAGAGATGGTAAGATGGCATATATTGTTAATGGACTGCCAAGAAGAGTTTTAGAAGGATAGAATGTGAGGTATGACAGAAAGAGAAGAGTGAGCAAAGATGGGCTCCAAGACTTTGGCTTGAGCAACTGAAGGACTGAGCTGCCATTTATTGAGTTGAGGAAGAATATGGGAGGAGCAGGGTTGTGTATAGACACCAGGAGTTGGGTTTAGAGCATGTGAATTTTGAAAAGCCATTTACTGCCCAAGAATTGGAGGTGTTAGGTAGTCAATTATATGGATAAAAGATGAGAGATAAAAATTTGGGAGTCACTAATAGGAGACATATAGGGCACAAATTTAAAATCCCAGAGTGGATTGCTAGCAAAATGGAAATTATCTAAGTTGATTCCCCAAAATGCAAAACTTTAATACTAATACTAGTATATTTTGTTAAAACTAGTATTAACAAATACTGTTAACAAAGAAGAAATTGGAGCGTCATTAAAGATCCACCACTAAAAGAGACACTGGGACCAAATGGTTTCAGAACATATTCATAGCTCACCATGCTGTAGAATACAGTAAGAAATAGTTTAGAAACTTTAAAGTGATTTTCTCTGGAGGATGGAACTAGAATTGGGTAGAAGTCAAACAGTTTACTGTTGTTTTCATTAGAAAACTTATAATTCTGTATAATTATTTAAATTTCATACAGAGATTATATTGATTAAACTTAAGGTTTAAATAGTGTAAAGGGGCGGGGCAGAAGTGGAACTGGTGAGTGTCGACGAAGATCTGGAGATGTGTAGTTTATAAATGGGAAGCAGACAAATGGGACAGTGTGCAGTTGAGGGGAACAAAAGAATACGAAATCAAAAGAAAACGTATCTGCACTGATGAAAGGACCAGAAGAAGTCAGGTTAATGACACAGTGAGGAGAAAGAACAGAGAACATGGTCACCAGCACGTGAGAATGGCTACACTGTAGAACAAGGTGGGAGGACTATTCTTTAAAACGAGGACTGACACCTTTAATTGAAGGGAAGAAAAAGAACCTCTCTGTTGCAGAGAAGTTTGTGGATCTGGTGTCAGGAAAGGTAAGGGGAGGTGCTGCTGATGGTTTCTGTTTTTTAAATGTTTCTCTTTATAACACTTTCTGTTTTCTAACACCATTTCGGTTTCAAGGAAGTATGAAAGGAGATCATTAGATGAAAGTTAAGAGCTGCAGAGGACTTCAAGAGAAGGAAGATGACTTGAAAAGTCATTTTCGAACGTGGGAAGGGAGTTTAAGAGAGAAACAAAGCAGTTAATAATGTTTTGCTGTAGTGTTAAAGGCTCTTTTCGTCTGTGTTTACAAAGGTTTCCATAGTCACCCACCTGGGCACTGTATCCATCAGGAGTAGCTGTAGATGTCATCGGTGACTCACCATAAGGATCAGGAAAGTGGTAACATATAGGAAAGTACGTGAGATGTGTTGGGAGATTTCCTGGAAAATTCTGGAAAAGTATGAGGCATCTAGAAATTTTGGAGGTTGGAACTGAGCTAGAGAAATAGTTCACTAATTTACCATGGAAACCCTGTCATATTCCACAGGCTGGATGGACTCGGGCAGGGTGAGCAGGGCAACCATCTGCTTTGATATTGAACAGTGTGAAGAATGTGAAGTGTTGGTGTTATTCCTATTTTACAGTTGAGAAAACGAGTCATCAGAAGGTGAGTCACAAGGCCAGAACTAGAATATGGAGCTTCTATCTTCCAATATTTGGTTTGGTTTGGTTTTATTTGACTGTAACGCATTGCCTCACTTTTAGTAGTTGTTTTTATGGTTCATTATTTTAACTTTTGCTGCTACTTTTGAACATAAATACTGAATGTGTAACATCTTAACCAAAGAAAATCCAGTCTAAGGCATTGTTATCTGCTTTTCCAATCTACACAAAATGTAATTTGGGAAATTCTGTGTGTCTTATAAGAGAATGCAGAGTTACCTTATTCAGCTTATTCAGTTTCACCAACTTAGAAAAGAAAGAACCTTAGAAAGAAAAAGCATTTTTTATTATTAATTTTTTCAAATCTAAATTCAAAAGACAGTCATCCGTCCTGTTTCTCTCTTCAATTAAACTGTGCAAATTTCTATAGTGTGGACAATATATTAAAGTGCTATTCTAGAAAAAGTTGACATGCTCCAGAAGAAGAAGCCCATTTTTATCAGTACTTAAATATTTAATTCAATGCCCAAAGCTCAAAGGATTATTTCAGGAAGATATGAAAACTTAAAACACAGAGTTTGCTTCGAATATTAATTATCTATTAAAAAGAAATTTCGGTAAACTCTTAGGCTACTTAAATCAACAAATACTTATCAACTGTGGTAATTGGACACCTGTCCTGTTCATGCCGCTGGTGTTACTGACAGATCAAATGCTGACACTCGCTGCCTTCCCCTGAAATCGTTCTCTACAGAAAAAAAAGCACAGCATCTCTTGCAAAGACCTTCTGAAATGCCTGCAAGCAGTGGCTACCAGCAGAGGTATTCATCAAATATGGTTGTCAATTTGCCTGTCATTTATCCACAGAGATTATTTTAACCCTCTTAGTTTTTCAAGCTAATGGGAAAATGGCTAATGATTATTGATGTGGTCCCAAAGAAAATTTCTTCTGGAGGAAATCTAAAGCCATAGCTGAACAGCGTAACCTTCACCAGTAGGTGAAAAACACCAGCAGGGCTTCAAATCTTGAAGAACCAGTTTTTGACATTGAAAACAGCTGAACGGCTAAATTTTAAATCCTTATTTTTCATTTTTTTTTTTTTGGGGGGGGAATCATTTTTGCAAGTTAAAAAATTATTTCTAGCAAAAAATTGCAAGCCCATGTAAGGCCAATCCTTTATAGTACGTTTATAGACTTCATACCAAGATACCTTAAACTGCATACTCTTCAAGGTTGCCAATAATCACAGTGCTTTTTAATTGCTAGAAAATTCTTATAAACATCTACCTATGCTGAAAAAGATCTGGTGTTATTTCATTCCAAATCTATTTCTATTCAAATACTTAATCAAGTAAATTATTTGTCATCTAGTATATAAACCTTCAATGTATTTGATTTAATCTGTTTTCTTTTAATAAAAACAAAGTAAAACAGTTTTGTGTTACAAGTCACTTTTTACCAAACTCTTTTAATTGCTGAACCAATAGAAATAGTTCCAAAATAAGGCAAAGTTTAGCTAGACATGTATTTATTTATTCTTAGATACTACGGTATATCCGTCTGATAAACAATACTAAAAAAGAGAGACTTAGGGTTTGGAAAATATCAATCAATACTAATTGGTTGTCTAATGTTAGATACAAAACAAATAATAGTAAATCATATAATATAAATAAAATAAAGTAAATAATATAAAATAATGTAAGAGTCATTTTATGAAAAACAAACAAGCAAACAAACTATGACCTGGAGCACTGCTAAAAAGGTTTTAGGTAAATTTAATTTTTTTCTTTTTGCCAACTTTGGGTATTATGGTCACAATGAGGCCTTTGTTAACTGAGAATAGCTGATGTATCTTACCATTAATGGGAAATTCAGTCAGACAAACAGATTCTTTGATTGCACTTAACACTTGCACAAATAGCAAACATCCATTTTTGGATCTCAAGAGCTGATTTGGGATTTCAAGAGTCGAAGGCCTTTGTGTAGCTTTATGAATGTTGTCTGATGAGGCCTTTTCAAGCACTAACTTGACGTGGCAGACTCGCCGGTATTAGAGCTGGCTCCTTTAGGGCAATGCCTTGCAATTTCTAATTTCTAAATCTTAAAACTATCAGGCTTCAAAGATTAATTATTTATAAGTTCTCTAAAAGTACCAGCTACATGCAATTCCAATAATAGGACATCAGAGAGCAAACAGTGTTTGTTAGTGCTATGTGCTGCCTCATTTCAGTCCACCGTTTAAGAAATTTAGGAATGCAGATTTTCATAGACAAAACTTTGTCTGGATCACTCTAATATTATAACCTAGGCATAGATAAAAAGTTAAAAATAATTTATTTGTGACAAACACTGTCTTCCAAAAAATATAAATAAATATGTCATTACCATCCTTACAATATTAGTAATTTCAGTGTGCAGTGCACTAAATCAATTGCATTAGCACTTAATATGGTCCCATGAAAAAATTCCTTTGTATTGCAACTATAAAGAGGAAAGAATATTTTCAAGTAATTTTAGAGTATCACATTTAATTTGTGAAACATTAGATTGATTCATTTCTAAAAATCATAGCAGAAACAAATATTTTCTGGCAATATCAGCTCAAAATCTGACGTCTCTCCCTTTCAAACTACCTTTGAAGTTAAAGAATATTTGTTTTTGGATGTTTGTTCCAGTTATGTTTTGTTTCGTTTTTTGCACAGACTGGGCTAGATATATTGTAGCCAAAATTGAGACTATACTTCGTGTGTGTGTGTGTGTGTGTGTGTGTACAGATCCACAGACAAAAAACAAGGAAGTGAAAAGGCAAGAAAAAAAATAAAAGAAATAGTATAAATGAAACTTTAGGCTAATACTATATGGTTTTCGTTTTCACTCTGACAAACGATTTAATCTACTGAGGATTTGGTCTGAAATAGATTTAATTATTACCATTTATTTCAAAAGGTTGGTGCAAGACTTAAAGAGTTTGTGTCATCCTCTTAATTTAAACTTATTGATTAATAGGGTAGTGATGGGGAGTAGTGAACAGATATCAATGCAAAAGTTAAGTGCTATACTACGGAAGTTAGCAAACTTCTATTTAAAAACATGTAGTAACTATTTCAGTTCTGTGGACCATATGGTCTCTCTTACAGTCGGTCAGCTCTGCCACTGTCACCCCAAAGCTGCCACAGACAATACAGAACCAATGAACATAGCTGCGTTTTAATAAATTTTGCTTATGAACACCAAAATTTGAATTTCAAACAATTTTTATATATGATAAAATATCATTCTTTAGATTTTTTCTAATTAAAAAAATGTGATAATTATTCTTAGCTAAGACTATACAGAAGGAAGTGGCAGCCCTAAGACAGTGCAAAGGACACTAAGTAAACCAAACCCCGCCTCTGAGTTTGAGCTCTTCCTTCTGCTGCTGAGTGAGATTACCTCACTGAGTCTCAGCTTCCTCATCTATAAAATGAGAGTTGAGAAGTCCCTTTCAGTTTTCACATCTAAGGATTTTAGTGAGATCATCACTTCATATTGATATTTTAACTGTTACTGATAAGATATGTAATGGTGTTTTATAGATTGCAAAGTGCTTATCCTATTTTATCCTCAAAATTTCCTGTGAGATGGTATAATTGTACCAACCTTTTAGATAAGAAAATTGAGGGATTTAAGAAATATTCCTAAGGTCACATATCTAGCAATAACAACTCTCATCTTAAACTCAGATTATTAGAACATAAAAGGTTCTCATCACCTTTCTAATACTTTGAGAAAATTATACATAAAAATAACTTTTTAAATTATTTCACACTGATGTTTTCAATATTTTAATCACCTTGGGAAACTAACTGAAATGCTTTTAGTTGAAAATACTGCACTTGCCTTGTCTTTCCTAAGACAACAGGCTATAATTCCGAGAAGCAGCTAATGATATCTAAATAAAAAATAGGGGAGGGGAGAGAATAAACTGGAGTAGGTAATAGAACATCTGTGTCTCTTCTATATATATTGTAAAGTTAAGACACTGGTAGCTGACACATTTCAAAGTAATAAGCATCCATTTAATTTTTTATCTTCATAAATGCAATGCCTGTTTTCAATTTGCCTGTGAACATAATGGGCTATAGTCTTTATGTAAAGATAGTATCATCATTAAACACAAATACCAAATTTCTAAGAATTTTGTACTGGGTTGATTAAAATCTTTTTTTAAGGCCTTTTCTCCATCCTTGACCAATTCCTTGACCTTCAAAAAGTTACAAATATTCTATGGGCCTTAGTTTAGCCACCAGGTTCTAAGATTAAAATAAATTTATAAAGAAAGTGTTTATAATTATTTGGGGTGAGAATTTATAATAAATTAAAATGAAATAAGTTGGTAATATCTTAATTTTCTGAGCTAATGTGTGGATAATTTAATTTTTAAAATTACGTACATTAATTCAGAAAGTATTTTGAAGGACTATTGTGTGCTAAGTATCATTTTAGGCCATAGGGATTCAACAATGAACAAAACACAACTTCTTCTTCTGGGAACTTATGTTATGTTGGGGAGATAGATACACAAATAAACAAATGAATGTGTGATTTTCTAGGTGCTAATAAGGGATGGGGGAAAACAATGTAAGATAAGAAGAAAAGAAGAAATGGAAAGAGTGCTGGACAGAGAGGCCAGGCAGAGAGAACAACATGTATACAGGTCCTGGGGCATGGGATGCTCAGCAGGTTTAAGGCACAGGTAAGGGGCCCACAAGTCTAGAGTAAACAACATAGAGGCAAATGACAGGAAATGAGTACAAGTTCACTCTGCCTGTGATGGAGACCCTTGAAGTTCTCTTTGCATAGTAGTATCATAATCTGACTTATGTTTCAAAGAGATCTTTCTGGTCATGTGTGAAGTATATACTATAAAGGGGCAAGATCAGATACAGAGATAACAAGAAACAATTACAAAGGTCCAAGTGAGAATTTACAGTGAATTAAGAAAGAGTCATAGTAGTAGAGGTTATATGTAGTGGCGAGATTGTTCTAGTCAAATGGCAAAGGAAGAGTTGGCAGAATTTACTGATGATGGTCTGGCTGTGGGAATGATGGGAGTCAAGAATAACAGAATTGTGGCCTGAAAAACTAGAAGATATTGAATATGCCTTTCAAAACTATGGGAAGGTGTGAGTGTATTGGATCGATGGAGTGGGGAGAGAGCAAATCAAGACTTCAATTTTGGACACGTTAAATTTGGGAAGCCTATTTCTTATCCGGATGGAGAGATGTCAATTAAGCAGTTGGTTATGTGAGATTTGACTTGAGCAGAGGCTCCTGAAAAGTGAGTTCACCTAGAAAGTAGGGAAGGGTAGCTAAAAAAAGATGAGTTAATTCCTGTGGAGTCCACAAATATAGAGATGGTGAGAAGAGCAAAACAGACAAACAAAGCAGTCAAGGAGGCAGGAGGAGGAGTGAGAAAAAACAGTGTTCTGGGAGCCAGATGAAGAAAATATTTTAAGAATGACATCATCTATATTGAATACTGCTTAAAGTTTGAGTACAATGAGAACTAAAAAATTGACCATCGGGTTGGTAATGCAAAAGTCTCCGATAACTTTAATATGAGCTGCTTCAATCCAGTAAGGAAAGCAGAACCTGACTAGAGTCAGCTCAGGAGTAGAAGTAGAGACCATACGTATAGTTAACACTTTTGAGGAGATTTGTTGGAAAGAGAGCAGAGAATTAGAGTAATATGTGGATAGGATTGTGATATCTTCCTTCAAAATGGGTTCTTGATAATATGATCTTACAGGAAAAATTGTTAATGCAGGAGCAAGGAGGAGAATGTGATCAAGAGAGTAATCCTACAGCAGATAATAGGAGATGGAGGACAGTGCATAAGAAAAAGTGTTGCCTTAGTCAAGAGGACAAACTATGACTAGGCAATAAAAAGAAAGATAATATAGTATAGTTAGAGGTAGGCTAGTAGATGTGGGAGAACACATGGAAAATCTCCTCTAATGGTCTGTTTCCTCAAGGAAATATGTAGCAAGATCATCAGTTGAGAATAATTGAAAAAGAAGTTTGGGAGTTTGGGGAAAAGTTGTGGAATAATGGCCTAACATAATGGGAAAACAAAAGAATTAGGGAAATAGAACATAGTTCCTGACAAACACTGAGTCCACTTGAGATTAGTAGTCATTAATTTTTTTAAGTTGTCATGACTGTTCTTTTCTCCAGCCTCTGTCAGTTTCCTAGGCACCAGAAAGACTGGGGCTCTCCTGGGAGAGAGAGCTCTGTGGAGATGGTAGGGTCGGCGAACCAGAGTTCTCTGCGAGGTCAATGAGCTGTTGATGTTAAAAGGCAGAAAAAGAAATGGGAAAGATAAGATGTAGTTTTCAGAGAATAAGACATTTCACGTTAAGATTATGGAAAGTAACAGAGATATTGGTAGTAAATTCTAGAGTATGACCATAAAAGTGGGCAATCGAGGAAAAGTGGAGTAGTAGATTGTTGGAGATCGAGGTAATGAGAGTCCATTTCTCTTCAGTTATGCATAGGGTAGTGCTGAGGCTGGCAGAGTGGAGATGACAAGAGAAATCTGTAGGATCCTTTGGCTGTCCTACTCATTGTGTGAGGATCTGCAGGGAATGTTGTTATGGGGAGCAGGCATAACTCTGCAGATTTCCCCTTCTGTCACACCAGTGGCATATTCAGACACATAGAATCCTGTGGACACTGACTAGAAGCCATGATAGTGGGAGTAAATCTATGGTAAAAATCAGAAAAATGAAAAATGCACTGTCTCCTAGCTATAAGACAATTTTGCACTTCTAAAGTGGTCCAAAGATTATCCACTCTGACTCATTCGGTGGTCATTTTCAAGGAAGAACCATGGCACGCATCATGGTCATTAAGGACACAATAATGTCAGAAAAGGGTTAACAGTCTCTTCTACTTCCTGATATGTTGCTACTCTTGTTCTCTTTAGAAAATAAAATAGGGTTGAATATTCCTTCAGTTCTTTAGGCACTCATTTCCAAAACTTGAAACAGAGCCAGGGTGAAACGTGGATAAAAAATGGAAAATAACTTCTGAGCACAAATTATACTTTATGCATTAAGGATTAGGGGTAAAAAAAAAAGTATCTCCTGGTTTTAAGAATAAGTATTCTTTTTGATAAAAAGATATGTTGCATTGAGTGAGAAAATAAATGATGTCAATAATTATATACTCATTAGAAAGTGATCGACTTATGGGAAAAGAGAAAATATTAGAGTGCTTTTGGGTAAAGCAAAAAGAAGGGAGAAGCAGACAATAAAGCTGACACAGAATAAATATGTAGCAGTGACGGGAAACTTCATCCATTCAGAAAGCTGACATTGACTCATTAGCTCACAGTGGAACACCTGTCAAGTTCTGACCTTGCTGATATTTTCATTGATCTGAAGTCAGAAGAAGCATAGAGGAAGATTGTCACATCAGACTTAGTTCCAACCAACAGAAAGAAATCCACTGCAATGGAAAAATAATCACAAGAAAAAAATAGTTATTTCAGAGGAGTGAAGAAAGCATCCTTTGTTTAATTCTTGCTGCAGACCTCAAATACAAAAGAAAGGATTTGATTTTTTTTGTTCTGGATCTTTCTTAAGAAAGATGGATTAAAGCGAGCTCTAAAAATGTAATTATCTAGATATAATTAATTATTCCAATGAAGTAGAAAAGTGACAAGTAAATGAAAAAATATATGAGTTCCACAGGCTATTCTCAGGAAATTAATATCATAATAGATGTGAACAACAGCAGGAGGATTAAGCCCATAACTAAGGACAAATGTAAGTTTCTGACTTGGACAAATCAAGAAGGTGAAATCCTCAAGACAGCTGAGGGCTTATACTATTAAATGCTAAGGGAAAAACAAAGAAGATAGGGGTAGGCTCTACTTGAGATGGAATGTTAATGGACAATGGAAAGAAATAAAACACCCCTTAAATTTTTATTTTATTCAGTTGTTCTCTCAACTTTATAATGTCATTCAGACTGCAAAGAATAAAAAATTTAGTAAAAATAATCAATAATTTATTCAAGCGAAGCATGTTAAAACCACTAGTTTTAAATGATTTGGGGGAACAGAATATTTGCTAAGTGTTACCCAAAGATTACTTACTAACTGTAAAGGGGGAAATGACCTTTATATTGGAGAAATATAATGGTCAAACTAACAAAAGGGCTACTTGTTGCATTGTGGGACATTCTGATATTATGTTTCTATTATGATTCACTATATGTCAAAAATGTTTAACCTGAATATAAATAAGCTTTTAAACCTAATTTTCAATTAACAGAAAATGCTAGGATTAGAAGAGCCAATTATACATACTCCAAATTTAGGATATTTTACCGAAAAAAAATCCTGATATTCCTCAAAACGAACGTTATAAAAGAATTTTAAAGTGTAGGGGAAACATTGTAGATCAAACAAATTAAAAAATAAACTAAAATAATACATAAACTTCATTTAGATATTGGTTCACTGCCACCACAAGAAGCTAGAAAAAGAAAAGGAAACTAAACCCAAAGTTAACAGAAGGAAGAAATTAACAAAGATTAGAGCAAAAATTAGTAAGAGACAGAAAACAATAGAAAAATCAATGAAACTAAAGTTGGTTTCATAAAAAGATAAACAAAATTGACAAATGTTTAGCTAGGCTACCAAGAAAAAGATGAGAGACCCAAATCAATAAAATTATAAATGAAAGAGGAGACATTACAACTGATATCAATCATAAAAATATAAAGGATCATAAGACACTACTACTGACAATTACATGCCAACCAACTGGATAAGTTAGAAAAAAATGGATGAATTCCTAGAAACATACAACCTACTAAGACTGGATCATGAAGAAATAGAATATCTGAACAGACCAATAATGACTAAAGAGATGGAATCAGTAATCAAAAACCTCCCCGTAAAAAAAAAAGCCCAGGACCTATTAGCTTCATAGGTGAATTTCACAAAAACATTTAAAGAAGAACTAATCTTCCAAAAATTAAAGAGGAGGGAATACTACCAAACTCATTTTACAAAGCCAGAATTACCCTGATATCAAAGCTACACACAAGAACATTAAGAAAAGAAAATTATAGGCCAATATTCTTGGTGAACATTTATGCAAAAATCTTCAAAAAAAATACTAGCAAACTGAATTCAACAGCACATTAAACAGATTATACACCATGATCAAGTGGTACTTATCCCTGGGATGCAAGTATGGTTCAAGAAATGCAAATCAATACATACAATATACCACATTAACACAATGAAGTATAAAAACATATGATGACTTCAATTAATGCAAAAAAAAAATACTTGAAAAAAATCAGCATCCTTTCACGATTAAAAAAACACTCTCAACAATTTAGGTATAGAAGAAATACACCTCAATATATATAACAAACCCCCAGCTAACATACTCAACAATGAAAAGCTAAAAGCTTTTCCTCTAAGGTCAGTAACAAGACAAGGATGCCCATTCTTACTACTTCTATTCAAGATAGTCTTGGAAATCCTAGCCAGAACAATTGGGCAAGAAAAAGAAATAAAAGGCATTCAAAATGGAGAGAAAGAAGTAAAAGCGTCTGTTTGCAGATGATGTAATCTCATATATAGAAAACAAAAAATACTCTAACACACACACACACACACACACACACACACACACACACACACACAGAACCTGTAAGAATTAGTCAGTAAATTCAGTTCTTGCACACCCCCTGGTCCCACAAAAGTTGCTCTTGAACCTCCCATGATCTTAAGCTCTTTAATGCTGTCCTGTTCTCTGAAGAGATCCAGTCTTCACAACATTCTTTATTCAGTCTAGAAACCACGCCTATTATTTCAAGTATACACACAAATAACTCTTGAATGAGCCATACTCTTTTGATATGATCAGAAAATGGTTCATCATATTAGTTATGTGAATGAAATATCTTTCTTCTTCATTTGACAAACACCACTTATCTTTGAAGTTTACCCAAGTTATGAAAAGTATCATGCGATCGTAAGTACAGAATCTTTTACAAGCTTAGTTCTAACTAAAATTTGATGAGTGAGTCTAAGATGTCAGAAGAAAAAGCTGTAATAAATTGTATGTTGTCTTTTTACGCACCTTTCTATTTAATTTTTGAGAATTTTTAAAGGGTAGTGTAATATATTTGATTATAAATATAGTCTCGCATTTTCCACTCTTTTATATGAAGATGAAGTTGATCAGAGTAATTACAGAACTAAAATTAGATAAATTTTTAAGGCATAAAAAGAAACTTACCCCCTAGTTGGGCAAATTAATCCCAGATATTAAAATCAAAATACCTCTGAGTTGACTCCATTTTAAAGCAAAAGTGTCAGCTTTTATCAATGTTTATTGGATATGTACTTAGATGAAGCGTGGCAATCAAATCTTAATCTTGGTTATAGCTTATATTATTCATATAAATTTATAGCATCACTGTGTTTTATTTTGTTTATTTTATTGTTGTTGTTGCTTTCGTTTTTTGTTTTTTATTTTTTTATTTTTTATTTTGCCAGTGGGAGAAAATGTGTATGAATATAACATATTCCAGAGGAGACAGATCATACTGGAAGTTAAAAGACTAAAGTAGCCTCTTTGGGGTGGGAGTACTGTAAATGAAATTATTCACAGAGTATTAAGTCATACGAGCAAAGCTAATTTAAAGATTACAGAAAAATACTGTGGCTCTGTTTTTGATAGGTGCACAAAAACTCTAAAACAAATTCTGTTAAAAGGATTTGATACATTAATTAAAGCCAATTTGAGAGTTACAAAACCTCAAGACTGCTGAATTTCATAAAGAGCTTAAAACAAAATATAATCTAACCATTAAAGCTTTAGCAACAACAGTTTTCAGCATGGTTTTGGTCAAAGTGTTACTTTTTCTTCTCCAATTAGATAATCAAAATTTAAGCGTAACTCCCTGTAAACCATGCATTTCCTTTTATGTATGCCTGAGGTAATCTGCATTTGATCTTTGGGTTTTATATGATGTTACAGCATCCAAGGTGAAGATATAGCTTATTTTCGCTCTGCAGAAACAATGTGAAATTAGATCTCTAGAGTCATGACTGATCTATTTCCCTTCACAGGGGCCTATAAGCAACAGAGGTGGTACAGTGTGTAGACATTAGTCCAGTTAATTATCCTCTCTGTGACTCCATTTCCTCACATGTAAAATTGTATCTGGATTATAAATGGTTGTGAGGATTTGCGTTAATATGTTGTAAAGTGTTAGGATCCTACCTGGCATATAGAAAGCGCTTTTATAAATGCTTTATAAATGTTAGCTAAAACGAATGACAGGAGACACAAGGAAGAATATATCAGATCACAAACATGGGATTTAAGCTTTATCATTAGGAGTGATTGCTCAGTGAAACAGCCGTAGGATCAAATGTGGGTTCTGCCATTCCCTGGCTGTGTGCCTTTAAATATTGACATTTAATCTTTCTAGACCTTATTTTCTCATGGTACTTGGAACATAATAAGGTCTTAATAAATACTAGTAATAGTAGTAGTAGTATATCACATTATCACCAAAAATCGGAAAGAAGTCATCAGTATGATTCTTTTAATTGGACAGCCACTGGATATTTCTATGATCTACACTGGTTAAGTCTTTCTTAGGTCTTATTTATATCAAGTCACATACCCATACGACTTAGTAAACTGTACCTGTAAACAAGACCCTACAAAACTGGTCTTGTTGGACAAGTAAGGGGATGTGATTACTAAGAGGATTACTAAGAAATTACCTCATGTAATGACTGGATTGGGTCATGGCTATATCACAGACAAGAATAAAGATACTCAGAGGACTCCCTGGAAGAAGGAAAGTTATAAAGGTGTACTAGCACAGAGATGTTAGGATGGCTGTAACAGGGCTTTCCTTGTCTCCACTCTAAATGTGAAGTACAAAAATATACTGCAACTGTTTATTCACAGCACTACGATAATGAGTCAATAAAATTAATTCAGTGAAAAAACAATAGGCTTTACAAAGAAGTCCAATCCTATTATTTAACAGGACAATTCAGTCAAAATTGGTAGACCAACTTTCCTCCCCAATACTACCATAATCACACATTTAAGTGCACCACGTACATATATTTTAGAGTTACATATATTTAATAACTGAAACACATAAATTTAGACTTTTAATTAAATTCATTTCATTGAGAAATCTAACATGCAAAAATTTTTTAAAATCATTGTACATTATACCAAGATTTCTGAAATGCAGTATTCTAAAAATCAAAATATGCTCTTTAAAAACAGTAGCACTACACTCACTCTGCCAAAATGTTCATGTTGTGATACATACCCTCAGGGAACTCATTGAACAAGCCTTACACCATTCTACTAATCCACTGAATCCACTCATAACTGTTAAATAAACAACATAGCTTTACATTTGACATGGGAGATGGGTGAAGTAATAGATACTTGGAAAGACTGGGAAATTATTTTTTATGATTATAATGATAAGAAAATGTCTGAGCTAAGGAGAAAATACAATACACAGGACCAATATGAATTACAAAAATTATGTAATTATGTGAAATAGTTAACTGACAGCTTTTCATATCATATCTTTTTTCCCTCCGCAACACATAGCACACTAATTTGCATTTATGGTCCCCTCAAAAATATTTCTGGAAGATATTACATCAAAAGTTGCATTCTTGTGCACTTAGAGCAATTCCACTGTAAGAATTATATGGAATTTATTTTCATATGGGAAAATATATAAATTCAAACCGACATAAACATGGACGTTCATCCTCAGAATACCATCTGGATTGGGGATCTCCAATAAAAAGAAGCAGTACATTCAGGAGGAAGTTACTTAGGCAGAGAAAACATGGCACACTTCCTTTATAGCCACTGGGTCGAAGGAGGTGCAGCCTTCACGTCAGCTAGAGCCTTTTTGCTTTTCTGCTAGTGGAAGGTTGGTGTCTGAACTGCAACCACTACACTCAACTTTTATAATTAAATGGGTCCCAATACATGAGCTGTGGATCATTAAGATCATCCTTTATTATTAATGACAAATTATCATATTAGTCAGGAAGTCACTTGATAACATTATTCCCCTCCTCCATCTCTCACACAATAGAGACCATCCTCCCGAGTTTGGTATGTATGGCCCTCACAGTCCAGGCTCCTTTTCCCACTGTCCCCGAACATTCACCCTGGTCCCAGGATCTTTTAAGTAGTCCCTGTTCCTTTTTCTGACCTTTTGCATTTAGTTTCCTCTGTCTGTGATTGCTTAGTCTACCCAAGCCTTCTTCAAGTTCAATTTACCCTTCACTTCTGATGTGAAACCTTTCCTGCCTCCCCTTTGTTTAAACATAGTCAATAACAATAATCACAATATGATGGACTGAGCTCTTACTATGTGTCAGAAAATGTTTTCCTTAGAAGGAATAGGGCTGGCATTACAGTTAGAGACTGGAGTCAAACTACTTGAGTGGCCATCGTGGCTCCTTTGTTTACTAGATGTGTAACTTTGGGTGCCGTAAATCACCTCTCCATGCTTCAGCTTCATCCTCAGTATAATGAATCTAATAATAGTACCAAACTCATAACATTTTTGTGATACATACTAAGTGCTTAGTGATAGTAGGCTCTGGATGTGTGTGATTTTTCACACAGTCCATTTCACAGATAAATTAAGGTTCATGATCAATTAACTTAACAAGCTAGTAAGTGGTAGAGATGGGAATTAAACAAAGGGCTCTCTAAACCCAAAGCTTATCCACTTAGCCACTGCATTATCTTGCCTCCAGGAATTGGTTAAATCCCTCAGATACCAAAGTACCTTAAACATTTCTTTATTAGCCCTGACCCATGCCATCATAATTACCTACTTAAATTCTGAGCCTCCTGAGAACGGGGTCCATGTTTTATTATCCCTGTGTCGGCAGGAGTACTTAGATTTTCCACAGTCTAGCATAGCGTCTGCACAATACAGATGTTCCATTATTGTGTTGAGCAAATGACTAAAAGGTTATTAAATATATAAATGGAATATCTGGAAAGATTCTCTTCCTTTTATTCTAGAGTCTCAAAAATAGTGCTGATTAGAAAGTTGAATATGTCATAGAAATGGGACTGTCATTCAGGACAGAATACTTTGCTCCTATATAACATCATGTGAATTGCTGCTTATCTATTTCATTTAGATTCTCAAATTCAAAGTAAATTTAAGCAAATTTAAGTAAATTTAAAGTAAACAATTTTAATTTAAAAAAATTAAAGTAAATTTAAACTTTTGCTTGTTTGTTTGTCATTGTATCTTACCAACTGTCCTGAACAAGATTTGTTCAACAAAGATTCCACTAACCAGTATTTGTCCTGAACTTTGTGTTTCCCCAGCTGTAGCATTATAACATCCTAGGAGTGTATGTGACCAAGGGGAAAACTGAGCCTATGCTAACCCTTCGAGATGATGCTCCAGACACATCGTTTCCAAAACCCTGTCGTAATAGCCCCAAGCCTGCTTTGGGGTTTGTTTGGATCTCTTGCCCACAGGATCAATGTGCCATTGATGTCCATACTCCTAGCCCCTGGGGTTGGTCAAGGGGCATCTGCTCGTTGAATGGGGGAAGGTATAGATGAAGCTTAAAAATGCATCTGGGCTGAAATGTCCACAATTGTGCATAGGAGGCCTCTCATGTGGGGAGACAATGCTGATAATGGGGAAAGAACAAGTCACAAGTCAGAAGTCAGCTCCAATCCCTGCCATCACGTTCCATCTCAGGGCTTGGAGTGGTCCAAGAAGTTTAAATTCAGACCTGCATGTCCAAGTCATGATAAAAAGTAAACTTGTTAAGATAGGAAAATGGAACATATATGAATATTTGAATTAACATGCCATTAGCTTTATTTATAATGTCTAGATAATTAGGCAAATATTATAAGCTTACCTTATTACTTTTGCCCCGGGCCCTGCTAATATTAGGGGCAAGTCTACTAGCAATAATATGCCTACAGCTAAGGAAGACAGAGTCATATCTCTCTTCTTCTTAAACAAATTAACGAGCTTAGTAAGACTGAGAGTAGTGACATGGTACTGGGAAAATGGCTTGGGAGGTCTGCATCCTTCCTGATGGTAGAAATAATCCAAGTAGATAGGCAGCCTCGCTTGTACGTCTTTGTAATCACTATGAAATGACTAATATGAGAAAGACAATGTTTTCAAGCTGTATATTTTAGCTTGCCACATGGCTACCATTAGAAAATGAAGGTCTCCCATGCTGCGCTTTTCCCTAATGAGGTCCATATGCAAATTGAAGAGAAGTTTAGTCACAGGAAAAAAATCTGTCTGCCAAGGTCCAAGTTCCCAAGGAGGAAGCCTGTTTTCATCTTGTAGCACAGGGATGTTTTCACTTTATATCAGTAGAAATGCTTGTTAACCAGGTTGCAATTGCAGAGGTTCGCGGTTGAGAGCCATACCACTGAGGAAAAGCCACTTGCCAGTGTAAACGGAGGCTACATTGTTTTAGGGCAGTGGCAGCCTCTCTTATCAGAAATGGGCAAGTTGCAAAAGAAAGTGAGAGGTCTCAAAAGCCCACCTCTGTTCAGCAAAGCACATGCCATATCAGTTTGGTCTTGTTATGAGGACGGACATTATGATTTATAATAAATTGGAGGGGTACTTTGGCTCTTTAAAAAAGGAAAAGGAACTGTGGGACCTTGTAGGAAAGGAAACTACCCATGAATCCAATCTACACAGAAATCAAGTTCACACGCCCATAATTCAAGGAAACGGAGCAGTATGTAATGACGTGGACGTTCACTTTGCTTTTTAAATTTTGAACTTTCTTCTGAACTAGTCTAATATTTTTAAAACAGCTGGTTTTTTTTTTCTCTCTCATCTCCTTTAACAAGCACTTTTGCTAAACATGGGAATCGCTGAAACTCAGACTCACACTGTGACTCATGACTATTGTTCCCTTTAACTTTTCTCACCATCTCCTCCTGCATCATTTCCCTTTTCTCACGAATAAAAAACAGTAATGAGAAAAATCAATGTTTTCAAATGTATACTGAATACATAGTGGAAGTATACTGATAAATTCACTAATTTTGCTTTGACTTTCTACTAACACATGTTTTTAAATCCATACACGACTCATGTTCAACTACAGAATTATATTACTCACATAATTAAATAATTAGTAAATTTCTACTTTTTTCCCCTTCTTGTAGGGCTAGGGAAAGAGAGCTATAGATTTTTTTTTTAATTTCTGCTTCTACTAAATGTATATCCTTGAGACTTCTTGTCTGCTATGAAGATAATGTTTTTAATATATTTTGAATAACAATGGTAATGATAGCATTGATACATTGAAAAGTATGTCCAGAACTTGCAGGGATGAGAAGTCTCCTATCACTTTTTCTTTTGACTCCACCAATTATGCCAGCTATGACTTTAAGAACAATCAATAAACAAGTAATGATGCTTAAGCTAACTTTTAAAATACAGATACCAATACTTTAATAGTACCTTTTAAGAGAAATGCAGGGACAAAGATGTGGCACTTTAAGTCATATGATAGGAAAAAGAGGGGAGGAGGAAAGATGGAATATTCTAGCTATAAGATCCAAATCTCTCTAACGAGTGGACGACGCCATGATGGGATATAGATATGCAGAGGTTAGACTGAGGAGGGAGAGTGGTGGACTCCTTTTCAAAGCAAAGTCAGACTGCAGTAACACAGAATAGTATAGAATCTTACTCCTGGAATGGACTTCAGAAATCGCTAATCCGATCCCATGTGACAACTGAGGAAACCAAGGCCCAGAGAGTTCAACAACTTAACGAGTACTGCGGCCAAGGTCACGGCTCAGACAAGACAGCTCAGATGAGTCCTCCAGATGGAATTCCAAGCACAAGGCCTGTGCCTCTGTGTCTCATGGTCTTTAATGTTCACACCTCCATTATGTATCCATTTTTTTAAAGGATAAAACCTTAGAATTAATAACTTTATTAATGATGCTGAATATACTTTTTCTTAAGGCAGAGAACTTATAAACGTAAATTAGCATTACGTCTCATTCATTTAATGCCACTACTGGGTTCCCAGTATAGAGGCAGCACCCCGGAGAAGAAAAAAGCATGGACTTTGGAGCAGGAAAGATCTTGCTACTGTCAATTTATCAGTCTTTTACACATGAAAAAGTTATTTAAACTTTCTGAGATTCTGTTTTATCATGCCTATAACCACGATAAAAATCACATGACTTGCAAATCTTTTCAAAACTTAAATTCGACAGAAATACCAAGACTGTGCCTGCCACTTAGGAGACGCTCAAATGTAACACCTAAGAGGGAGGATACAATACCTGCCATTTAAATGAGGATGTAACATAACACTAAAACAGAAAGATAAACAACTGGAGAAAAATTCAAAACTGTCAAATAAGGGTTTATATTTTAGTCATGTG
The DNA here is from genome assembly GCF_014176215.1 of Rousettus aegyptiacus. NCBI lineage: Eukaryota > Metazoa > Chordata > Mammalia > Chiroptera > Pteropodidae > Rousettus > Rousettus aegyptiacus. The sequence goes on from NW_023416286.1 coordinate 33,907,475, forward strand.
GTAGAGAAAAACGATGCAAATAGGGACTGGAAAATATATGGAGCAGCAGCAACAACAGAAAGAATCAGAGTGGGGAGGACAAAGGAAGAACCACGTGGAGAAGATGTCTTTACCTGGGTTTGAAAAGAAATGGAGCATGTTGATTGGTGGAGCTGACAGGCACAGATGTCCTAAACATGACTGAAAGGTTAGAGCCGAGAAGGAACAATTACGTACAAAAGATAAAAGAACACCTTGGGTTTCGGAGAAACAGAGGAGACATTCTGAAGAGCAGTAACATCTGGAATTGCGTTAAGACCTGGAAGCCAATTCAAGGTCTGAAGTGCTAGCCTGAGTGATTCATTCTTGATACATATCACAATATGTACTAGATTACAAAGCTGTGGGAGAGTGAGGTGAAACCAGTGATTTAAAAACAAGCCATCTGGCAATTGGAGTGTGATGGATTATGTTAGAAAAAAAAATCTTGAAGCAGGGAGAGACCGTGGATAAAAACAATTCTAATAACCTCAGAATGAAGTGAGGTCAGCCTGAAATAGAATGGTGGTTAGAAGCCCGGCTTCTGGCCCAAATCCTACGTGTGCCCTTTCAGGCCCAGTCACAGGTGATGACAAAGACTTTACCCGGCTGTCCTCGCAGGGAAAAGCCAACCTGTCCACACCAGACCCTGGCACAGCAGGGCACAGAAGTCCTGGAAGGAATTCAGACAGCAGCCGACCTTGCTCTCTGCACGTCTGCACTGCTAGCCCAGGCACCTCCATTCCGACGCCTCTGTCCACAGCCTTCCACTGAAGCCTTCCTCTGGGGGAAACTTGAATACACCTTTTTCCACTCTGACTCAATATTCAGCACTTTCTCAACTCTAGACCTTCCCTCTCCAGGTGGCCCTTTCCACCCTGGGTCCATACAAGTCAGGAGACTGTGGTTCACTTCTCTGGCGATATACCTGACCTTACCTTACCTACCAGGGCTCCTCCACGGGAAAGAGGGAGCACCGAGGAACTTAGAGCTTTCTATTTGTGCTCCCTCTACCTCTGAAAGCAGTTACAGGCTTGCTTATTATTTCATTTGGCTTCTCATTTATTTTATTTTTTATGTTTATTTTTTTGGCTTCTTGTTTTAATGGACTACTCCAACACCTGGCAGCTCAGTTCTTGACAGTGACAGAGTGGTTTAAAAAAATGAACCTGGAAGAGTCTGTCATTCTGATTGTCATTCTTATTTTGAGCAAATTTCCTACATTCACAGTCACCAGAGTTATAAACTATATTAGCAAAACATTTGGAGAAAGTGCATTAATTTATAAAAATTTTTAATTTTACTTCTTTAAACAATGATTGCTGCTATATTTCCAATAAGATGTAATTTCAAATTTATATACAATATACTAAAAACCCATATTTCATGGTGAGGACTAATTTGAACATAACTTTCACATCACTAGCATTTGAAATATAAATTCATAAGTCAATTAATCTCCAAATTATTGCATTTCAAAACCAGTGCTGAAAAATAATAAACTATGGGGGCTTAAAGTCTCAGACAAATAGGACAATGATTGACACCTGACAGCTCTTTAAAAATAGGAATGTGGGGAAATGGGAAGGAGAGGTTTATTTACCTCCACTGTACCCACCTCTGACATTGAATATTCAAGCTCATGCAAAAAACAGTGTGATTACTTCACTGTGCATTGATTCCATGATAACTGTTGTGACTCTTTATGGAAATCATGCTTCACAGCAATTGTCAGAGCTGCTCATCAATCAGTGTTACTCAAATGCCAGCAGCTCATTAACACCACGTCTTCTCCGGAGCGCACCTGCCTCCCTCCTCTGCTTCATCCTGCGATTGTCATCATGTTCCTGGACCATCACCGCTGGTTCCACAATCTTTCTCTTGCCTCTTCCTTTGCGGTCATCTGCTTACTTTCCCACATGGCCTAAAAGTTAGGCAACTGAGTACTTAGCTATTTAGGGAGCTGAATGCTCGGTCACTTCTGAAGTGGGTAAAATGTGAATAAAGGGAGGACAAGAGTAGAGATCTCTTCTTTGGCCTTGTAAATTCTGATGTGTGCATTAATAATGTAACACTTAGGGTATTACTGGAGTCCTAGAGGAAAAGGTCTAATATAAAAATCTTTTAAAAATCTATTCTAGATATTACTGTTATGTCATAGAACTCTTGCATAGAAAATCTTCCAATTGTAATAATAGCGTATTTTCCTACTCCAGTAAAGTGTACTATTTTTCATAAGCTATTAGTTGTTTGGTGTCAAACTTTGTTTCTTCTTTCCATAATTTTATTAGCTAGCCATCTTTTTGTCACTGTTTCCTGATGAATAACTACTATTTAATATACATACCATAAAACCAAGTTTTGGTATTCAAAAACCTCATAAATTATAACAGAAGCCAAAAGATTCTCAATCAGTAAAATGAAGAGAAAGCTATTTTTGTTCTCCTGCTTGTAAATGGCATGTTGATGACAAGGATCTATGGAAGGGGCAGAAGCAGGCTAAGCTTTGATACCCTAGCGGGGGGCCCAGCTCCGTGTCCCTCCATCAGGAAGAGCCATCAGGTATGAGCAGAAACATCTGTATTAAAATGCAGCACTCGGTCCAACTCTTCCAACAAACTAATCTGAAGTACAAGAGTCAGAAACAGGCTTGCAGAGATATTGTTTTCTCATAATTCAGGATTTGGTGAGAAAGACTGGCAATATTGCTCCCTTTAATGAACACGGTGTTTCGAATAAACTATTAATCCCCATTAAAAGGAGAAAGTAGATTTAAAACACAAAGATAGTTTGAGAAACATCTAAGGATATGTGAATTTTTGCATTCAGAATATTTTATTTTAAAGAGGCACTCTCTCACTTTTAGAAACAAAAGAAAACTTGTCTCGTATAAATTAAGCTGGTTTTACTCTGGTTTTATGAAATCTGCCCTTGGCTAACAAGCGCTATGCCAGCATCAGTGGCTGGATGGAAAAACTATTCGCTATTGTTGCAGGAGTGATTAAAAAGCACATTGCTTCACATGCATCCGGACAAATATACACCGCAACCAGCGTGACATATTTTTAATTCTAAACTAGAGCGAAATCCTAACCTTACATTGACATCAAATGTGATGTGTTTTCTCTCGTGCAAGTACACATTATTTTAGCACAAATATAAATCGAAATTCCTTACATGTCTTCCTTGATTTTCTCATTTATTTCCCAGTTATACATGTTGGAAACCGAGATGGAGATTTTTTTTTTTAATTAAATGAGAAAATAAAAATTCATCATTGCTTGAATATAAAATGCCTCAAGTCCCTGATAGGCTAATGGGGAGGATTATTGTTGTTACAGTTCAACAAACATGTCACTTTGACATAATAACTAAAGGCGATTTCTCCTCAGCTGGTCCTTGGCAACAGAGACTAACTACAGATCAACTAAAGAGAATGACTGACATCTGCTGGATTATAAGAGAAATTAAAAGAAAAAAACTTCAAGTATTTTCTTCAAGTATAAATGCTAACAGCCATTCTAGCATCCATCTATGTTTACAATCAGAAACAACTTAGTTGATATAAATAAAAGAGTAATAGGGTGTAACGGGAGGGAGTACAACGTGTAACTGTGTGCAGTTGTGTTATGGTCAGTCCGGTCCAGGTAGCTTCAGCCCCAGAGCAGCGAGCGACACAACCTCTATGAAGACTGTGGTCTGTGATTTTCTACATCTCATTGATTTCTGTAATCTGTGGTTCCTATCAGCTTGTCACTGCCTAGGTCTGCGCAACCAGTCAAATGAGCTTTGCAAACCTAGGACTAAGAAATTCATCAGAATCAACCATTAGAAAAGTGAAAATACAACTTAGCCCCAAATGGACAGATCCATGACACCAGACCTGACTTACCCATTCCTTAAGTTGGGCTTTTTCACTGGGTTTCCATTTTAAAAATGACATCTTAATGAAGGAAGGGGATAACCGTTCGTTGAGAGCCTACCGCGCTATTTCATTTAGGCTGCGTGAGTACCAGCCCATGAATGGCGTAGGTATTTCCAGCCCCTTTTAATGATAAACTGAGAGTCAGAGAGGTGCAGCAGCTTGCCCAAAGTTAAGTGAAGGAGCTGTAATTCACGATTCAGTTCTACCTGACTCCAGGGTCTGTGCTTTTCACAATACAGGTTGATTCTAGGGACATGAGCCTTCCAGTGCCTGCACCATTTCAGGCTACTTTTTAACTGCATAATGTTGTATAAAGGTAATAGAGATTGCCCATAAACACTGACTGAAGACACCGTTCTTTGCTGATTTTGGTCCTGCTTTTGGACGCTCTCTGTGAGCGAGGGCTTTGTAAAGCCCTGTGGATCAGTAAGACTCTTACTGTGGACCAGTAAGAGTTGAGAGGGCCCTTTTCTCCTTTCTTTCTCAAGCGCAGTTTAAAATGTGGTCTGGTCCTCAGGACCTCTGTTTGTGAAATGATGGCGATGGATAGTTCGGTGCTAGGATCTCTCCCACCTGTGAATCCACAGGAAATTGAGAAACAAACTGAATTGTTGAGTTTACTGTTATTCGGCAATACAGTCACAGAATCAGTATATATCATACTCCATATCCAGTCATTGAAAGTTATTTTTGAGAATTTGTTTTTGTTTATAAAGCCTCATAGCAATTGAACTAAAGCTATGTACTCAAAGGTAGTTTATTTTTACACACAAAAACAGCCATTTGGGATGTTTTCTTGATAAAAAAAAAAAATGTGAAAAAATGTAGCCCTTACTCTTTCAGTAGTCTGATAATGAAATCTTTATTTCATTTGAAAAGGAAAATAGCTATGATCAAAACTTACAATCATGTTAAAATGACAAAAAAAACTATGTTTTATAATGAAAAAGTACTTTCCATGAATTACAGTAAAAATATCAGATATACCAGCTCTTTAAGAAGTTAAGTGTTTTCGTTTTCAGAGGTTACAAATTTTGATTATTTTTCTTACAAAATAAATAAAAGTGGCCTAAATGTCATTTTTAATATTAATGTAGAAGGGGAAAGAAATACAACATAAATGTCTTCTATAATTTGTTCCTGCGTGGAAACATACAGCCAATTGAATCTTGAACTCAATATTGCCATCTAGTGGAAATCGACCTGAAATGCTAGGGGTTTTGTATGTTTTGCTCTTCCTCCCCAATAACCAACCAATCCAGTGGTCAAGGAACTGGTGGGAACCTCCCTGAATCGCTATTTCTTTGCAACAAAAATGTTATTTTCTTGAGACTAACTTAAACTTACCTATGGAGTATATCAAACAATTTAACCGAATGTTATTAAAAACATAAATATCTAACTATAAGCTTATTCTTAACAACCAATCTCTCATCATACAAGATGTTGATAAATGTCATTGTAAGGAGTTAAATTTTATGTGTGTGTGTATATATAAATATATGTACATAAATATAAATCATTCATTCACTCATTTATTATCAATCATTCTTAATTTATAGTTCCTTTCACTTTCCACTTCTGCTGCTGTGTTTATTCACAGCAGTCTCGCATAAACTCCTATACGGTGCTTAATCTTCTGTGGACTGTCACTAAACTGAACCCCAATGTCACACCACCTTTCTCTTTCTTGCTATTGCTATTACCGTTGTTTCCTGACTTATCCAGACTACCTAGCTCATGCTGCACTCACTTTCATAGAGCTCCATTCTTGCTGCTGTATTAAAAAGATGTCCCCTCTTCTGCAAGGTAGTTTTGAAATTCTCTTCTAAGCTAATCCTGAGTAGTGCTTGAGACCAAGTTAGGAAATAAAGTGCCACCAGAAAGAACAAATAGGAAAAGACGGGAAAAAAACAAATAGTCCCCTCCAGGAACAAACAGACTTGTTCTTCATCCTTGAAAGCAACCACAGTCCAGATAAAAGAAAATACAGGTATATAGGGGTTTCTGAACTGAAATATAGCTGATGACTTTGTATTTTTATCTGTATAGGTTACAAATAATTCTCCCACCCCAAGATGGAAAAATTGGCATTGCATAATTCCTCATGTTCCTTCTTTTTTTCTTATTTTCCAGCTCAGGAATCGTAGAAGAATGCGCCACAAAGAGTCTCCAGCAGCCTATGTCAGGGGCTCTTATTCCAGGGTCCCCCTGGACCCTCTTGGATCATGAGTGAAAAATAAACTTCTTATTATTAAGCCACTGAAATTTTGGGATTTATTTGCAGCATAACCCAGCCAATTTTTACAGACACGATGGGTTGGTTAAATGTAAAATAAATAAATACTTAACTAAATAAACACAAATACATGTTAAGATGCTGAAAGCAAATACAGAAGGTATTACCCAGTCCCTCTAATAGAATTCCCACTTTTGCTGAGGATGCTGTATATGTTGTATATGATATGTGACTTGCTGACACATCAACTGATCAAAAGTTCCAGAGTCAATGGACATTAACCTCTCTGACCTCGGATTCCTCCCTCATTTCATCATGCATCTGTAACCATATTTCTGCTTGATGATTAAGACAAATATTCTCAGGAACAAGACCAACCTCCTAGCCTGTGTGTCCAATGGTGGAGGATCTCAAAGGGGCCAGGATGCTCATTCAACTTTTAATTCAACGAAACCATTTTGCTTCTCTTGTGGGGTAGCACTCTTCCCATAGACAGTAAGGCCTTTAGCATAGCCTGGCCTGAGTCATGAGGTCAAAAATTGGCAGTGGGTCATCCATTAGGTGTAAATGCGAAAGGTGACACTCCCAGTTGGCTCTTCATTCCTGGACCCACGATTATGGCAATGAGAAAACAGCATTGCTTTCTGGTTCTGAGTAAACAATGCATCCTTCCAGAAAGTGCCACCACAAGGTGTTATATTTCAGGTAGCTCTATAAATTAGTCTTCAAAAAGCCATTCTACCATTGTAAAAGACCAGCTATTCTGGATATGAGGTAAGAGCAATGATTCCATAAAAATCGACCTTACTTCTTTTGCCCTAAAACAACTTCCTTGTTCAGAAATAGTGTACTAAAATATCAATACTGTGCATAAAGCATTCAGAAAGTTCACGGCTGGCATCAAAACGCAAATCTATATTGAAAATAAGGGTCCATTGCAGTTATGGAAATTCCTTCTTCCTTCATATTAGAAGTGGTCTAATATAACCATTCAACTGCTAGTGACAGGATTGTCTCCCATCCATCCCATTCTGGAAAGATGCCATATTGGGGACCATCAGCTGGTCAGTACTGCTGGCAGTCCGAGTTGCCAGGAGTGATAGTAGCCACCTGTAATTTCATAAGCAGGGGGATCTCTGTGGCTGAGCCCATGAAAAACTGTCATCCCTGCTAACATGGCCACTTCTTCCTGAGCCCACCAAATAAGAACTGGAATAGGAAAAGACAGAAGCTAACACCTACAGGCAAGTCATCCTTCCACTTGGTCATTAAGAGCTTCCTCCTCAGTGAGATCTCTCTGGTGAGCATTTACTGGAGTCACTAATGTCCTCAGATCTTGGGCCCATCCCTGGACATCCTTTCATATACTCTTCCCCAAGCTTGTCACTAACTCTCCAATTTTACTTCATCCAAGTGCTGACCAACTACCCAAAGTATCAGCAAGTCCTCGAGAACTGGTGTAGATCCACACCTCTTGCAATCTTTCTAGAAAAAATGGATCATGAGAAATACTACTTAAACATCAGGTCACTGAGATTTTCTTCTCCACGATCCCAAGGCCATCTCTGAGTACTACAGTCCTAGAGCAAATCATTTCCAGCTGACATAGAATGTCATGCAGAGCCATCTATAAACCAAACTTGATTTGTTTCTTCCTCCAATTACTCCACAGAAGATCGCAGGTATGGATGGCAATGAGCTTACTAGTTCATTCAGGGCTTGTCTCATCCCATATAATCCCTTCCATTTAATGGAGAACTGTAATGATTTAAGGCTTAGAGCACCAAACAAAACTTATTTTATGATGTGCCTCTCAAGTCTCATAGTTACCTGGTGTTTCAAGGTCCAATAGTGAGCCAATAATTATTCTCAATATGTACTTTCTGAAGATAGCACAGCCTTGTTCCCTCTGATTCACCCTTCAGAGCCCAACACAGGCTCCATACAGCCTCCCAGGAGGCATAGACTCTCAAAGCATCACGGATCCATCAGGACATGGGCTGAATTGCTTGCCTAGCAAACTAGGCACACCAAAAGGATCTTATTTTATTCTGGGTCACATTCAAAGCTATCAGCCTTTGAATGATTGGGTTATTTGGTATTCAGATTGGAGCAGTGGCCCAAAATGGTATATGATGCCTCCTAAACCCAAGACATCTAAGAGGAAAGGTTGCTTCCACAGTGGTAGTGGGCAAAGGGGCTGTCACGTGCCTATCACTTTAAAAGTGACCCAGATTTCTGATCCCCTAGACACATCATAGTAGTGGCAGGTCCCTGAAACATGTGGGAGAGAGCTCCCACCCTCTGAGATACATGTATATTGATAGGCTATCCGGATCACAGAATTCTAGCATCATGTTGTCACCAAAGTACTAAATCGGTCTTATATCTTACAGGGTGGTGATGTAATTAGGCTCCCTGCTGACTAAATTATAGCAGAAAACAAAACATTGATGCCCTGAGGCAAGAGAGTAAAAAATTCTTCAGCATAAAAGCAAATTTCGTGCATTCTCTGCTTCCTGGGAAAAAAAGAGAGAGAAATCCATTAACCATAGCGATAAGTTGCTCAGGGCTGTATTTTTTGCTCCAGCAAAGAGACACATCTTTGAATGGCATCATGTTGGACTAGATATGCTAAGAAACCCTCGTACTACAAGACTAGATCCTAAAACAAATACAAGTTTAATGTATTTCTAGCACTTAAGAAAACATGAGAAAGCTCCAAGGGAAAGGGTAGGGGAGACCAGTGAGTTAAAACCTAAATGTGACCAAGACCAAAATTCAGGATTTTCCAGAAAGCAGAGGTCCATAGAAAGTTATGATCAAGACACTGAGTCTTGAGCCCACAGAAAGGGGAAGGGGAAGAGGAGAGAACCTAGAACTCCCATCTCATGCCACAGCTCTTGAAAATGCCTTATAAGGTTGCTAGTCAGACAATAAACTTGGCCCAGGCAAAAGCCAATTCAAGTCCCCATTAGAGAAAAGTTCCACCAATTTGGGAGCTCAGTATCTATAGTGTAAGTCCTATAGATGTGGGTTCACAATTAAAGGAAAAAAAAAAAAAAAGACAAACCACTAAGATACAAGAAACAAACTACCGGAGCCCTGATAGTCAGCAGAAAAAAAAAGCTCTTTAGATCTTAAAATTTTCAGAGTCAAATCTTTGGGAAAAAAAAATGACGTTTGATGACAATTTTTAAAGATAAAAGATGGAATTAAATAAATGAGAAAGGACCATGAAATTTTAAAAGGGGTCATGAAAATTATACAAGAACAAAGTAGAACTTCTAGAAATAAAAAATAATAATTCCAATGGTGGGTTAGGAGCAGATTAGACACAGTTTAAAAGAGAACTGGTGGCTTGAAATACAGATCCAAAGAAAATACTCAGAATAATGCAAGAGAGAACAAAGAGAATATGAAAGAAAAATTAAAGAACCCTGAAAGACAGAGTGAGGTGTAGCACATACCTAACCAGAATCCTACAGAGAGAAGACATTTGAGGACATCATCAGTGAGAAATTTCCAGAATCTTTAAAATAAATCCACACAAAATATACAACTTATTTCAAACAGGAAATAATAAAGCTTATAGGCAGCCACAGAGAAAATGTAGAATAAGATAAAACAATTCAACTGGCAGAGATATTCTTAGAAGCTAAAAGGCAGAAAATAGAGAAATAATGTCTTAGTTCCTTCAGTCTGTGACAACAAAATACCACAGACTGGGTGGCTTATAACTAATAAAATTTATTTCTTAGAGTTCTGGAGTCTGGAGTTCTGAAATCAGGGTGCCAGCATGGTGGGGTGAGGCCATCTTCCAGGTAGCAGATTTCTCCTGTATACACATGTAGCAGAAGGGGCAAGAGCGCTCTCATTCAGACCCCCTTTATGACACCAATCTCATAGGGCTGAGCCCCGATGACCTCATTGCCTCCCAGAGGCCCCGCCTCCTAATACCAACACATTGGGAGTTAGGATTTCAACATATGACTTTGGGGAGGGGAGAAGAAACATTTAGCCTATAACAAATATCTTCAAAGTGTTGAGAAAAAATAACACTCAATCTGGAATCAATCACCTAGTAAAACCTTTTAATGACATGAACAAAACATATTTTGGAATAAACGAAAACTAAGAGCATCACCATCATCAGTTTTTTACCAAAGGGACATCTAACAGATGGACTTCAGAAAGAGGCGAAAAGCAAGAGGTAATGGTGAGTTTTAAAATGGTAAATATATAAGCAAATCTAAACAAAGATGGTTGTGGTGATGACGAGGAGGAGAGTGATGTTAAATCTGTGTTATTAAATTATTTTAAAAACCTGAAATAATGGACAACAGCAGCTAGGAGGTCATGAGCAGGTGAATATGGTTAACACGTTTGTATTGCCTGGAACTCGTCTAGATGCTTGGAACACAAAAGGGGACAAAGACAAAAATCTCGGCTTTCATGCAGCTTACATTCTTAACAATTTATATTCTTAAAAATTAACTTAAGAGTTATTAACTTAAAAATGTGTTACATGTGCATGGTAATATTTCAAGGTTCACATAACTTTAAAAATCAATGAATTACAAATAACAAAAAGGATCAAAATAAAACAAGAAAAATTAGCATAGAAATAGATTATATATAAAGTACAAAGAAGAGATAACAAGTTCAAATAAATTGATATTCATGATAACCACCAATTAAAATTAGATCATCGCATTGGATTTTTTTAAATCCAGCTTTATGCTATTAAAAAAAAGATATTCCTAAAACACAGGACACAGAAAAGATGAAAGTAAAATTATGAAAAAACTATATATTGTAAGGCTACACCGTCGATTATAGTCGGTTTGCCCAAAAACATACCATTTCTTTCATACTGATAGTGGTTTTTTTTTTTATTTTTCGGTGACTTTTTAAAATTTACTTGTCCTGTTTTAGTGAGAGGGGATTTACTGGCAATGTGCACACATATGTGATGACTGATTTTTTTGTTATTGTTGTTAAGTATTATTCTGAAAAGATTAATGATTTTTTCTATGATATTCATTTTTGAGCCATCTGTTTATGAAATTAGATATTGCTTTCTCTTAACACTCTCAAAGCCTACATCAATTTTTATGAGGCAAAATTTGATGAACCAATAAGTGTACATTGTGAATTTTTTCATGCTTTTCAGCATTGTAAATTGTACACATTAGACCACACCACACATGAAATACTTGTTTTCCCCAGTTTACCACCAGAGGGTACCAAAACACCAGTAATCAGCAAAAGATTAGCATTTGAGAAAAAGGCCACCACAATGACGTTTCTTCCGCAGCTTTTTTGCACGAACACATCTGGCCAGGTGGAGGCGCTTTGTGAAATAGTTTGGCACTAAAACTTTTTATTGTAAAGAAATAAATTTAAAAATCAAGAAACCAGAAAGTCCGAATTGGTGAAATTACTTCCCTGATTTTACAAGTTACATTGAATTAAAAATATTTCACTTATATGGAAAGTTATTCTCCTGTGTCATCTCACTAATTAATTGAAATAACAGTGCTCTGGAAATAGTTGTCTCTTTTTCCTATTAATCTGTGTAAAGCTTTGCTGGGCTTGAGTCTTTCTTCTATTGACAAGTTCCTTTATATGATTTCTAGCCCGGGACACTTGACTCCCTTAGTTCACCAGAAATTGTTAAGTAACCATCAGATACTTAAAGTTGTGTAAGAAGATGAATGACACAAAGTGAGCTATTACTATTACAAGGGCTAGTGGATAAGTCCTTATAATGGAGAATGCACTGACACTTTGGAGTCACTAGTCAGACGTTGCGTTCAACTTCCTGACGCTGTTTTTCCACATCTGTATCATGCTTCAGTCCTGTTCCTGGGGTACTCCAAGAATTCACTTGCCTCAGGGTCTGGCTCTTACAAACTTCCTGTGCCAGAATTTTTCTTCTCCCTGATATCCACTGGGTTCACTCTCTCTTCTTCCAGTATCATCTTGCACCCACTCCTTATGCTCCATCTCATAGTACTGATAACATGATATAAAATACATCTTGCCTTCTCACTGGACGTGAGAACAGAAATTGCTTTTTCTGCTTTAATTACTGCTGTCTCTAGAAACTAGAGACAGTGCTTGGCACATCGGAGCTCCGTAAAAGCTTGCTGAACAATAAATGAATCCTAAGAATGTATGGCTGATGTTTATAAATCACCTAGCACATAGTAGCCAGTAAATGGTAGCTGTTACAATGAATTTTTGATAGACTCTTAATTTCCTATTACTGCCTGAACTTTTTTTTTTTCTATTGCAGAACTTTAATTGTGGGGTGGGGGAATACAGAGGGGACCGTGGAGGGAGATACCGGGCACCCACGAAGCATCTGCCCTTGCAAGTGGAACAATCTCCAGCTTTAGAAGCAGTACCAGGGCTGAGGATGTGTGGAGTGGGGTGCAGGGACTTCCTAGGGTTCGCTTCCTGCACCAAGATGCAACGAGCCTGGGACAGCCATTACTTAGAGGTCCTGTGAAAAAGACAGTATTAGGTCTAGTGGGAGACCCAGGAAAGCAGAGTGGGGTGAGGGCCACACTGACAGCCTACTGCGCTTGGTTTGGCAGCTGCAGAACTGAGTCAGACACACAGCCAGAGGAGAACCAGGTTCTTGGGTCCATAGTGAGTTCTGAGGGGGGAGAACAGGGTCGAGAAAAGGTCTCTGCAAAGGCAAGCCTGATGGCACATCGGGGAGACTCTCTGATAGGCAAGGGGCTCTGGGGAGCTGAGGATCAGGGAACCTGAGGAAGTTGACCAGAAAGAGGGCCTGGTGAGTGCGGGCATCTGGTCAGTCTGGGGCTGGGAACAGGACATGAGAAGCTGAGCTGGCAAGGGGCTGACAGTGGGGCCAGGCATAGGCCAAGCAGGACGGTGAAGATGAAGGGAGGCAGCAGCCAGCAAGCACTCCAAGGACGTGCTGGGGTGCAGCCCTAGGGAATCCCAGGACTCCCTGTGGCTGGTTAGACAGCCTGCTGCTGCTTAGTCTCAAGAGGTCAGCCCTCTGAAGCCAGGATGGACTTAGGGTGACATTGGCCAGAAGGCATTGAATACACAGGGGTGCCGCCTATGCCCAGACACATTGTGCCTGTGGGACCGGGAAGCACCAGGACCTCTCAGGCTTGCTCTGCCAATTGCCTTTAAACAAGGTCTTGAAATTGATTTACTAAGTAATGACCATTCTTTTAACGACGTGAAGGGTAAATGGCCATCACTCCATTCTCCAAGTATTATTCTGTGGAGCTTTAACTGCAGTTTTATGTGTGCAGTATGAGTGTGTCATAAAAGCACAACAGATACTAATACACACCCAGGAGCTTTCATAGGTTGGCCTGGAGACCTTTTACCTCTCCCATAGCTGGTCCTCCTTGTGGTAAGGGAACTGACCCAACAGGAGGACTTAGATATGGAAGGATCATTCCCTATGCCTTATTTAGTAAGCTAATGTAGTTAGTTCACTTGCTTTATTTTATAAGCCCTTAGCTGACATCACGTGACTTGGTGTTTTATGCAGCTCTAAGAATATGTTACAGAAACAGACAGATAAGATCATCTGTTGGATGAGATCACCGGTTTTTCCAGCAATGTGGTGGACAGCTTTAAGTCTTCCCTTGGAGTCTGAGCAACTTGCCAGTTAGGGTCATGTGAAGTTCAACAGCACTGCACTAAAACCAGCTATGCTAAGCTCAACACAGCCCACAAACGGTTCAGGCAAGCCAAGTCCCTGCGCGTTTCTGCTCAGGGCAGGATCTTGGCCACCTGGGAGCTTAACTTCCGAGCCCACTACATCCCTGTCAAGAGCAGCATGTAACATGTGACATGTTATCCCCTGCCTGCAACCCACTTTAATATGTTCATTCTTTAATAATCACCATGATTACTTTATTTCTTGACTAAGACAACAGGAGAAATCTGAAAGGCAGGGCTGAGCACTCTCCACTTTACTAAAAAAACAAAGCAAAAAAAAAAAAAATAACTTCCCCAAAACATTTCAAGCGTGTTGACATGATATTGCATGATCACCACACCCCACCCCAGGGTACAAGCAGTGTCTGGCCCATTAAAGATGCTGAATAACACACACAAATGAGTAACTTAAAGTTGGTGAAATCAAAATAATATCTATGGATTGCACCAAAGACAATTTCCAGGTTTTGATAGTGAAACAATTATGTAAGATGTTACCATGAGGGGAAACTGGGTAAAGGTCACATGGGGCCTCTTTGTGCCATTTTTGCAACTTCCACGAAACTATAACACTTTTTAAAAATAAGGATCAATATGGGATTTTAAACAAGTCTCTCCATTCACCACCCTTTTCAAAATTGAAATTGCTAATTTACTTAGCAGAACTGTATTTTCTAATTAATAGGAAAGAGCAAGAAAACTTTTAGAACCTGTTAAGTCTTAAATATTTATAAAATATTTATATTTGTAAAATATTTTACATTAATATATAATTTTATATAAATGCTTGCATTTATAAAAATATTTCCTATCAGAAAGGTTTTCAAGAAGTCTTAAGCAGACAAATGACCAATGGAAAAAAAGAATGTAATGCATTGATTTTAAAGAAAAATAAATATTTAAAATTTGGCAGAAAAGATGCCAAGTAAATACTTAAAATTTCTTGACTGCTGTGGTACAATCAAGTGTGAAGAGCTGATGGTCAGTGAATTATCAATCTTTAAAGGTATAAATCATGGGGGAGAGAACTGCTTGAGGTTCTTCTTTACTTTGGGGGGCTTAGTATCCCCATTAGGTCTCTGACACGTTACCTTGACAACCACAACCTCCTGGGTATTGACCGCCAGTGTTGCTGTTACACCAGAGGATTCTGCATTTGTCTTAGCTCTCCTCATACCAGTGACAATGTTGAACTTCTGAGCCCTGTGCTCCCAGAAAGAAGTGATGGTTAAGAAGTCCCCTACCTCTGGTGCTCTGCGCAGCAGCTCACCTCGAGACACCTCCCTTGTCTCCCTGTGACTACTTTGTTCCCCTGGCTCTATAAAACCCCAAGCCTCCTTCCTTTTCTGTAAGACATTCTTCTGCAGCATGGACATTGTTCATATTGCAATGGCCAGAATAAAATCACCTCCTTAACTGTCTGCTGCATTTTCCCCCGCATACCAAATTCCAGCCTAAGTTTTATTTCTTGTTTTTTTTTTTTCCCCTGTCCTTTCTTATTCTAGATAGTTACAATGAGGATAAAGTTTTCCATACTTTTCAGGTTCATTAATAAATTAATCTACATGACTGAGGTAAGAAATTGATTTTTCTCCCATTTTTACTAGAAAAATATTGGAGCAACACTGTTTTGTATGAAGTGAAACAACTATATAACTTGTACTATAATTATTTGTAAAAGAAAAAACCTTTGCTAGAGACTAACTTAAAATCTGAACTGTTCAGTTCTGTTTCCTGGACTCCCGTACATTTCACAAAATAAAAACGTGCTACCTGTCAAGAAGGCTAGATGGTCCTTTTCTTATACAAATTTACTTCTCACAACTCTGAAAGACAGTTATGATCATGTCCATGTTTCTAAGGAAACAGAACAGGTCTGGTGCGGAAGCCAGGGTCTGAATACTGGCTTCACCAATAAGCACCCTTGTGACCTTGGGCAAGTTGTTCACCTATCTTTATCTGTTTTCTCCTTAAAATGAGATTAACCCTCCCTCATAGGGTTGTTGTGAACTCATTTAACCAGTTACATATATGCAGATCACATACAACGCCAGACATATTCAACTCAATCAATATCAGACATCATGTTTGTGCAAATTACTGTTATTTAACTGAGTATAACTTACTCAAATTCACTTAGCTAGAAAGTAACAGAAACAGAATCCAAACCCATATATTCTTATTTCAAAGCAGATCCTTTCTGTTACACAGCATCACATAAGCTGGGAGAACAGTTAGAAAGAGTCCTAAAAAGAGAAAAACAAATAAATTTCACTATATTTAGAACTGTGACTTATGAAAGGGCACCGAAAAAAAGAGTGAAAGGCTAACCAGGCTGTGATATACGTAATTACCAAAAGACTTGAATGGAGAATATCTAAAGAACACTACAAGTCAATTAAGACAGACAATGGAAGAGAGGCAAGATTTGAACAGTCACTTTACAAAAGAATGCAAATGAGCAATAAAAATCTGTAAAGTCAAACATTTTAATAATCAGGAATATGTAAACTGAAACCAAAATAAGATACCACTGGACATCCACCAGCCTGGCAAAAACCAAAATCTGCAAAAACAAATGCAGGCAAAGTATAACCACATTAGGAAAAACACTTTGGGTAAGTTTGGCAGTATTAGTGAAGATGATGATATGAATTCCCCAAGACCCAGAAACATGTAGTCTCAGGTGTACATGCTAGAGCGGGGCTCGTCAGTTATAAGCAGTGTGAAGCCCTCCCTGTCCATGGGCCAGACCGCTCCAGAGAAACCCGCTCTTTGCTCTTCTAAACCTGTCTGGCAACAATGTGCCTAAGCCTGAGGTCCTCCTCGTCCTCCTCCTCCTCCATCTTCCCCAACAGAGGAAAGGCCTGCCTCATCCAGCCTTATTGCCTTACGCTGCCCCAAGGTGTAAAACCTTGGAGAAAGAGATCTGACAATCCCTTCAATAAAAGCACCAGCAATTATCTCCACATCTGATCCCATCTTATTAAGAGTTACAATTATTTTGATCAATTTTGTACTATTGATAATTATACAAATAATTAACTTCAGAATAACTTTTAAACACAGAATATTGTGGACACAGAAAATTTTTAAAGATCGATTCTAATTTAGGTATATATTTTTATTGCAAAGAAATATGATAGAGTTATCAAAAGACTTTTGAAAATAGAACTATATGTATTGCTACCTATTAGAGTAAATGTTGGGGGTGGGGGAAAGAAATGTAAATATGATTTCAAGGAGAATAAGGAATGTTAAAATTAACATTAAGGAAGAATTTGTTCTTTAGAAAATGAATGGTTGTGAACATCAAACAAATCATTTATATTCCACCTGAGTCATTTAAATATACTTATTAATTTAATGCAAGTTTGTACTTTAAAACGTTAATATTTACAATGTCGAAATTACAACTTTTATACTATTTTAACAAGATGAAAAATTTTAGATGTCTAATAAATAATGTTAGAGATTTTTTTCCCCACAAATCTTTTATGTGCTATGCAAGCAAAAATGTTTGAAGATTTTGCTCCTAGAGAAGCAGAAACATTTATACCAGGCTACCTGTGCAAGAATATTTACAGTAACTTTCCGTCACAGAATGGGTAAAGAATTTATGCAGACTATGGACTGCTATAATTAGAAAACAATGTATTATTACACAACAATGAAAATGAATAAACTACAGCCTCACACAAAAATAAATGAATTTCTCAAATTTAATGCAGAGGTGAAGAACCAAAACACAAAAAATTCTCATGCTAAGGTTCACTTCTGCTCATGACCAAGCAAAGCTGAATTACATTGCTTCGGGATATATATTATGTCATTACCCCTCAAAATTCTGTGCCCAGAGACTAGCACTATTTCCCTAAGAATGTGTATCCTTGCCCTTTTGACTTGGCTTTGCCATGGGACACACTTGAGCCAATTAAAGAGCAGACAAGATGCCTGTCACATTCAGTCAGAAGCTCCAAGAGGCATCAAAAGTTCATTGTGCCTGTTCTACTTTCCTTCCGGGTCCCAAAAGAACTTTTCAACTTGGATTCTGGAATGAAGAAATATGTGAAACAAATCCCAAACCAAACCTGAGTCCTCATGGATGCAAGAAATACGTTTCTTTTTGTAAGCCACTGAAATTTCTATTGTTCCCTATGGCAGCAAAATAGGAAGCAATACAGGTAGAAAAAAAAAAAAACAAGAAAATAACACAATGAAGACAGTGGAAAGGGAAGAGGCTGTGATCCAGAAGAGGTACGGAGATGGAGGCTTGGGGTAGAGGGACTGTTCTGTTGATTAGAGTAGTGGTTAAAGAGGTACCTGCTGTATAATTATCAAACTATATACAAATATTTTGTGCACTTTTGTTTCCTTTTCTCCATTAAAAATGTAAAAAAAGGCAAAAGACAAATTTATAAGGATTGTCCTTTGCCTCATTTCAAATAGAAATTATTCCATATCACCATCCTTTTCCCATTATTTAATATTAAGCACTATCACCAAGAGATGAGACCAATTTTTACAGTATAAAAAAAAAGTTCATTTATCCTTGGAAAATTTTGTAATGAAATGTTCTGAAATACTATCTTACATCAGACAAAATACCTGTGTAAATTATTATAACTAAATTTATTAATCACTCTCATTTTCTTCTCATTAATTCAATGTACTAAGTATCCTATGTGTAGAGGTATAGATAAAAATAGATCCCCCCATAATAAAACCGGTAGTCTATACATAAACATGTGTCTTATGTGGCAACAGGAGCTATGAAGAATACTACTGCAAAGGATGTAGAATGACAGGAGTGTGATTTTCAAGTCATCAGGGAAGCACTCTGATGAACTTATGAGAAAGATAAGGGAATCAGGGAATATCTGAGGAAATACTGTTCCAGGGAGAGAAAGAAGAGGTGCACTGATCCTGCAGCAGGAAGCTGCTTGGCAGGTTTGAGGATGAGGCAGCTAGTCAATGGGGCTCAAGTGTGTTTATGGCAGTGTGTGTCCAGGAAAACAAACATTGCTTGTGTCCTTATATGGGAGCTGCAGGATCCCAGCAGTTTTAATGGGCCCTGAAGTGTTCATAATTATCTGCACTGAATAGAGACGGACTCCCAGGTATCTCCTCCCAGACCAAGTAGCGCAGACAGCTCTAGATCAAAGTTGGGCAACAGCTCTGAGCAGCGCTTCCAGAGAAATCTTTTGCATATTTGAGTTGCACTGAGTGATATAAATAGCAGCAGCCAGGAAAAAAATAAAGATATAAACTGGATGTCCCTTCAGTAAAACTTAAAATTACATTCTGGAGGCACAACTAGAAAGATATTTGTCAGATAACTAATGCCTGAGTAATGCCTGAGAAGTGCTTCAAAAACCAACTCAAAATCTCATGCTCATCTTCAGAAAATCCTTAATGCCTACATACTAGAAAAAACGCATTTAAAAAAATGTGTAAGATGTTCACAAGAATCAACAGGTTATCTCCTACTGGGATCCAGCACAGGGTCGGTCTGGCAAAGCTGGTGAGCCTAAGCAAAAAGTGACAGAGGTGACCAGCTATGCAAGATTCTTCTCACCCATCGCAGTTGTTTGAGAAGTGATTGCCCAACTAGAGATTCTTGTTTCCCAGATGTCCTTGCACCTATGCAGGGCAGTGTCATTTGTTTTCACCCCAGAATATGACTTGGTGATACCTGACACCTGTGGGGCAAGCACTACCCTCCCCACCCTGTCACTGATTCTGGTCAGCCAGCTTGAAGTGAAGGCTTGTGAGTCCTGGGGTCGCAGTCCTAAAGTGAGAGGCACCTGGGTTCTTCAGTCACATGTTGGAAAGCTGCCTGAACACCACACTGGTTCCTCACATAAGCAAGAAACTCTTATTTTCTTGACCTACTGAAATTTTGATGTTGTCTATTACAGTAGCTAGTGTTACTTTAATAGAGTATTTAACTGGACTCCCAAGGGATGAGCTGAAGGCAATACTCAGGTAGCAGTCAGTCTCTAATATAATGGCATTTGCAAACTTTCAATGACAAGTGAACAGGATTCCAAATTAGAGTAACAGTCTGTTTGTTTTTACATACAGAGTACTATTATAGGGGAGTCTTAAAAGCAGAAGCGGTCTCCAACAGTGGGACCAGCTCCTAGACTTCCCAAAGAAACCTGGAAGATGCCCACACAAATTGAAGTCTTCTAACAGGGTCCAACTAAGTTCAAGATGCCCTTGTAGTGGATCTCAGATAATCTCAGAACCCTCCTCCTCCCCACTCCATTGATTCCTTCCCATCCTCTGTACTCACTAATTTACCACGCAGGTTCCAAGCCGGTGACAAGCGGGGGGAGTAGGGCAATGGCCACAAGTGGCAGCCTTCACGAGAAAGGAAGAGGCCCTTTTGTCCCAAATACCTTCTACTGGTCAGCACCTTTACTTTTCAACTCCTAGATGCCTATATTCAACTATACTCAACAGACACACCAGTGGGATATGTATAAATTACTTAATACAAAAAAGAAATGTCCTTTTGTTATTCTCAAGTGAAAAAAAAAGGCCCCAGCCGAGAAGCTACTCCACGCTTTTAAGTCTATCCCAGTAAGGCACACTGACTGAAGTGCTAAGGTTTCTTTCTGCAGGGTTAACGCATTAACCAGCAGACTAAACCCAAAATCCTTGCTGTAACTTATCTGGAGAGAAGAAAGGGTCAAAGAAGTGTAAATGTCTAAAAACTAAAGTTTTCACAGGATTGCCCAGATTTGAAGGGAAAAAAAAGCAAAAATTTGGCTTTTTGTATTGTCCCACATAAAACACACTTAGGATAAAAAAACAAAAACAAAAAAACTTACCCTCTAAACTTCTCATTTTCTATTCTTTTGAGGGGCTGTTTCTATTGCTTTGAGTTCACTGGCAAATATTCTCTTCTGAAAAACTCTTCTCTTCTGAGATAAATAAAAGTAGAATTTCTATCAGTAAGTTCAGTGCAGTCCAACAAGCCAGACATGTGAGAGCAGTAAGCCAAACCAGCTGATGTGCCCAAAAGGTTGATAGAGGCTCAGCAAATCACTTTCAAATGGAGTCAAGTTGTATATTCTGACCCATTCCTTCATGAGCTAAACAGCCATCTTGAGTTTTTTACATGCCTGAGATTTTTTAAACTCGGGTCTATGTTGTGTTTTTTTGGTGTTATTTTAAAGTAAATCTTTCTTCCTAACCAGTTACTATCCCTTGGCTCTCTTGTCAAAAGCCTGGGACTGGAAGAATACAGCTCATATCAAAAAGAACAAGAGCAGCATTTGCCTGAACTGTGCAGGACAATCGGGCTCGAAAAGAAAAGAGAGTCAGATCTAACGTCACCAGGAGCTCAAGAAAAAAAAAGTGGCAGCATTTACAAAGGAAGAGAGTGGTAACTGTCCCCATGGTTTGGTCACATTAGAAAGACAATAACTTCACTCATCATCAATATTTATTGGGCGCCTATTAGGTGTGCAAGGCACTATGCTAGGCGCTGGGGAAGATACAAAGATAGGTCCAACAAGACTGCTCTCAACGAGCTTACAGTCTAGTAGTATAGGAGCATACAGCCTCTAGAGAGAGATTTTAGATGTAATTAACCTCCCCCCACTCACTCCATACACACACACACACACACACACACACACAAAATACAAAAAAAAAAAAAAAAAGGGAGCAAGCAAGAAAAGAAAAAGAAAACAGAAAAAAAGAAAAAAACTTAAGCTTACTAGACTGGGTTTCATCCCTTTTTTAATTCAGCAGCTTCACATAAAAAGCACAGATCTGAGAATCTTTTAAAATGCATTTTTACTGGTAAAGAAAAGTCATTTGTTAGAAAAAATGCTATTTATTGCAATTAAGAAAATCCTCAAACATATCTTCAATATTTTCATGAACTTTTTTCTTATTAATCTGTTTTTGTGAAGTAAACAGTTTCCCAAATTGCATCAAAATATGCAACAACTTTTTGAAACAGATCTCTTTAAACCACTGGCAGTCACATAAAATATACACAGGCTCTCTGCTAAAAGCAAGGAAAGCTTCTGAAATGGGTGTTCATTTGCTACCAGAATTCACAGCTTATGGTTCCCCCCACTCAAAAAGCCTCTCTCATGTCAATTCAAGAAATTATAAAATACTTCCATTAACCTATACCCCAAAGGCCCCAAACTTTAGACTAAGCTTTAAACAGAATAGTGGAAAAAAGTTCATTATAATCTAAACCCCATCTCTTGGTGCTATTACTAGGCTGGCCAGACCCACTAGAGAATGATAAAATAATTTCAATAAAGGAAATTCAAAATAACCCACTTTTGTATTACACCCCAAGGAATTTCGGAAGTTTTCCGTTATTTTCCTTTCAGCAGAGAAACCAAATGTAGTCAACTGGGGAATAAAAAAAGTTACTGCTACTTTAGGTTAAACTGCTAAAGAAAGGGGGTTATGTGAGCATTACACATTAAAATTCACACCTTTCTAATCATTTTTACTTTAGATAAGCATCTTGCAATTTATCACCTCTGGGCTCAATGATACTAAGGATTTTATGAACCCTTGGGCCTTTGCGGAGACTTTATAAGACTTAAAACACTGACGCTAAGGTAGATGATACAGTTATCAAACTGAACATAAGTCCTTTTTCTTTTTTAATGCAGAATCATGGAAAATTAGCAAAGTCATGCACGCCCAAAAATGAGTTCCTGAGACAGAGGTTTCTTATTCCACGTGGGAGTATTCTTGTCCTGAGCAGTTTTCCTTAGTTAAGAGCAAAAAACTATTGATTCATTGTGCTAGTTATACCTAGTAGAAACCTTGTCCTCGCCAAACTCCAAAAAAAAGTGGGTGGGCTTGTCAAATAAACTGCAACTCAAGTAAATTTCAACATTCATATCCAAACTTGAACATCCTCTCATCACAGAGGTAAAATGAAGTATTAAACCAGAAGCGAGTCCAGTTCAAACTGCAGGCTTATTGTGCATGCCTTCCTTAATGAAAACATACCCAATTTTTAAGCTTTGATACTAAATATTTTAAGTTTCCAAGTCTACTTGTACAAACCACATGAAGAAATTTTCTGGGTGTAAAGCCTAACAGAAAGAGTCAGATCAATATAAATTATTAGTCTTTCAATCACCTTTCTTTTCATATTACTAAGGTGCTTTTCTGTTCAATCTCTCTGCTGAACAGATACAACAAATTTTATAGACTTGTGTGGTGTAAAAGAACCACTATTTAAATTGACTAGTCCCACTCTAACATTTTACAGATAAAGAAACCGAGACCCTGAAAAGTTTAATGAAAAAGCTGGGAGCCAAACCCAGTCTAGTCTTCATGGCGCTATACCTCTGACCTTTTCCATGAACACATGACCCTATACACAACAGGTATTAAAACTAACATAATTAAATAGTGATGTGTTTTATATGAGATAAATCTAACAAACGTTAGCTACTAATTTAAACTATTCTTAGAAACATTAGCCCTTTCACAGTTACTGCTTTTAAGGGTAAATCATTTGTAGTTGCTTCCTTTGAGGATGTTTATTTGCCCTCTCTAGAAAAAGATGTTAAATATGACCATATAGTCAACCATTTATTACCATCTACCTAAATCTCTAAATTATTTTTACATACATTTGGATTCTTATACTCTTAAAAAGTAAACTAATTTATGCAGAGAATGAAGTGCAATACTACCTCTATAAAGGTATTGGCATCTGAGAATTAGTCACTTCCATACAGGATGGAAAACCTCTTCTAGGAGTGGTAGAAAGGGTGTCCAGGATAACAAAAAAAAAGTGATGAAAATTATATGTGAATTTTGATTAGTCTGTAATCTGAGGTACAGGAGAAAGGATAAGCTTAGAGAATCGGATCTGAGTTCAAGATTTAACTCCCTTCCTTGCTATATAACCTTCGAGCAATTCACTGAACTTCTAGGTTTTGGTTTCTTCATCTGCAAAGAGTTAACATATGCATTACTTACCTCATTAGATTATTGTAGATAACTTACAGTAAAATACATGAGAATGCTTATAAATGGAAACACATATCAACAAATATATTAGCCCAATAATTATTAAACTGGACTTACAGAAAATTTTAAATAATTACCACTCAGTGGCAACTAAGCATGCTCACTATAACAAATTTAACTCAGAGGGGAAACCATGCAAACTTTTCAACTTTCAATGGCAATGATAAAAATGCACAGAAAGATATAATACGAAGGAACATTTTTAGAGAAAGCACTGAAAGACACACATTTGGTTGACTTATGAGACTTTAAAATGAGTTAGAATGATTTACAGCATATAAAGAGGTATTTAGTCTTTAAGTGGAGAAAGTTGCTAGTCACCTGTAAGAAAAACAAGCAATATGGATAGTCCTAAGACAAATGGAATAAAATTCCATCATGTTTGGCTATTTTGTAAACCAGACTTCTCACAAATAATTGTTAATGTTGCCAATAATCAGACATACCCTAAAAGATAAAAGAGAATGTCTACTTCAAAATCACATCCACTGTGACTTGCATGAACGCAAGGCATACAATAGTTTTTCTAACTCCGCTGGCACCTAAAATGTTAGATGCCCTTCATGCTCACTTACATTCCATTAAGAACAATGGAAATACAAATCTTTTACAAATCCTTATTATGTATTTTTTTTATTCTTATAAAATACTCCACTCTGGTGGCCTTGTTTGTTTTGATTGTAAAATTAAGTTTAAGTAGCACATTAACCTTCAAATATGCCTTTTGATGTTAGGTCTTATACCAAAAAAAACAAACAAACAAACAAAAAAAATTAAGTTAACAACCAAAAACAAATGAAAATGCAAATGAAGAGATAAATGAGATATGATTCATTAAGTATAAAAATATGTTGTTTCAAATTCAGAATAATTTAATAACTCTTCGTAATTTCATATGTATCTGGAAATGGAACAGATACATGTCCTGATCCTGTCACAAGAGGTAGAATTCCAGCATTTGGTACAACGTTCCAAGATAGGGTTAAAGTGACATTCCTGTTTCCCCTATAAAAAAGATACAATAAACAGATGTCAGCAGAAACATTTGTGGTTCAACAAAAACATTTTAATTAAAGCAATGGGGTGTCGGATACTTTTTTAATTGGCTATTCCTAATTGGAATCCTAATCTACATCATAAATTTTCTCAAGCCTTTTAAAATAAATAAACAAACAAATAAACAATGCTGGAAAACACCAACACTATCTACAATGACCTACCAAACTCGCTGATAGTTACTAGAGCTTTCAACCAAAAGCTTAAATGGGTAAAACAGAGAAAATAAAGAGATTTGAGCTGGAAATCAGAAGACAATGATGTGAACTCTAATTCTATCATTATCTAGATGGACAAATCTTAACAAATCAAACTTTCTCATGATTGGAAATTATTAATCTGCATAACCAGGGGTTTGGTTAAAACAGCTCACGCCCAAAACCAGTCCCATTGTTTATTCACAGAGCGGAAGAGCTAACTATGACCCAAAAGATTAATTATTCCTATCCCTTCATTTTATGTTAAAAGGAAACTGAGGTTCAGAGAAGTTAAGAGAAACAAAACTAGAAACCTTAGCATCAACTAGGCCAATGCACTATTTCCTCATGAAGGTTCCCCCTGGCAAGTTCCTCCTCCACCCCAAAAGCAGCCCTGTGACCATCACAGTCCTATTCCCACATAGGTGAGCCTTGGACTCCCTACGTACTTGAGTAAATGCTTTAAGAGTTCGGCTATTATATTTCATATACTGCGAGAACTGAGCATTTAGCTTAGATCCCAGTTTGTATAGCAGTATTTCTATCCCATTGAGAAATGTATACTTTGCTTCTCTCTCAACTTTCCTTTTCAACCTCTTTTTAAAATAAAAGTTCATCTTTTTCACCCCTTCACATTTCATTAAATGTAAATAATGACAAAGAATTGCTCACTTGAGACCATTTCCGTCGTCAAAGAAAAAATATTTTGTTTTCATATCTTTCAACAGCAGCTTCGGATTATCACCTCTTAAAACAATCTTGTCCCAAAGGACAACTTGATTCAGAGCCTACATTAAAATGAAAATTAGTTAGATTAAATCATCAGAAAAAGCACCTTTGTCACTTTACATTAAAAAGTACTGGTTAGCAAATGGTTTAATTTATACCAATGAACCCAACTTTGAGGGGATTCCTAAAATCGCAAAACATACAAAATAAAAGTGGATAGATATAAGAAGGGGTCAAACTTTTCTTGGACAAAAGAAATATACTTCCCTAAAGGAAATCATCCTTGTGCTAAGGCACTGTATTATTTAGGGTCCTTAAAGCTTAATACAAGGTTTTAGACCTAAAGATTCTCTAGAGTGAGATCTTTGGAGAAACAAAAAAAGACTAGAATCCCTACGAAGGAAGTATTCTTTTCAATTACTTTTTCCAGAAGATTTCTGAGACCCTCCAACTCAGTATGGACCCTGTATGGAACCAAGGAGTTGTTGTACCAATTAAAGTACTTAATCTTTTTAATCACAGAGCTTATTAGAAGTTTTATAATTAGAAGCTATTAAATCATTAACATCATGCTATTAATACAGATCACTGCTGCTAGATTATGTCATGACAATTTATGTGTCTCCAAGATTTTTAACTTACTAAGGAATCACTAAAGAAATGAAGACTTTTAAAGATTTTGTTTACATTAAAATAAAACATAGGCACATCGTTGTTTTATTGTGGCAAAATTCTAGAAGTCAGACAATTGTTTTAAGCCACTATTTTGACATATCACAAATAAACTGTCTGGGAAATCTGGGGCATTAAATTGAGAGAAAACACATTTGTGATCACTACTAAATCCCAAGGACTATGTTCTGAGTAAGCCATCATCCATGAGCTTGTGGGGCCAATTGCTCAGTATGTGGTGACCGCACTAACTAAAAAGAAATATGGAATAGTTATTTCTAAAAGAGGGTTCACATTATCACCATAAAGTCTGCTTCTAACATTAAACAAACATCATGACAGAGGAACACCAAATCAAAGACATGTCAAAGTAAAATGACTTTAAATGTATATTTATTCTTTCAGATTATATTACTTACTAGTCATACCGGCATAAATCAGAATTATGAATATAATTTAGATATGTCTGTCACCAAGAAGGTAACAAATGTTTATTTGGATGATTTGTTGTGATCTGTAGAAGAATATAAGTGTTTACAGCTTATCCTCACAATAGCTTTTCTAATTGTTTGTTAATGCTTTGTTGATTCTCAAGGGCAGGGCACAAACCTTATTCAACCCAATATTCCAGGGCCGAACAAAATATCTAGCAGAAAAGATATGTTCAAAATAAATGTACTGTACAATGAATTGAAGTGCTAAAAATTCCAGTGAACTAA
This sequence comes from Rousettus aegyptiacus, assembly GCF_014176215.1. Taxonomy (NCBI): domain Eukaryota; kingdom Metazoa; phylum Chordata; class Mammalia; order Chiroptera; family Pteropodidae; genus Rousettus; species Rousettus aegyptiacus. The sequence continues at coordinate 33,934,799 of NW_023416286.1, forward strand.
AAAAACAATCAACAGAAAAAGTTGATTAATCTGTCTCCCTTGAAAACGAATATAGTTAAAATAAAATAGATTCATTTCTAACCACAAATCTCCTCCAGTCTATGCTGATAGCAAACAAAGGGTAACTCAGGTAAAAACAGAGAAGTATTTTATTCCACAGAATTTACCTTTGTATTTTAATTCACTTATCAGAATCATTTACTTTATACTTTCAGCACTTACGAGATTTGTGTTAGCAATACGTTATATAAATCTCAATCCTTTATTTTCAACAAAAGCTCTAAATCAGACTGTATTAAAAAATTTTTATCACAAACTGTGTTTTAATAATTTTAATCTAATAGCTTAATAGCTAATTATAAAACTTCTACTAAACTCTAATTTATGGTTAAAAAGACTACTAAAATTGGTAAATCCCATACAATTCCAAAACAAAATATTTTTCAGTAGATTAATTCCATATGTATGACTTAATATTATTGACTATCAAAACAGCTCATGTGTAGACACAGTATACATAAACAAACACACACATAGTATATATACAGATACATATATATACACACGCACACACATAAATATTTGGGTAGATTTTTTAAATGATCTCAGAGATGATTCAAAAATTAGTTATCTTCACAGCTTTTGATTATATATCTAACTAAAACTATAAGCACAGCTCACAAATTCTGTTGATTCAAATGTTTTGCTGTCTCTCTCTAATTATAGCTGTGGAGAGAGAATATTCTAGCTTAAAGAGTACTACACCTGGGCAGCAATGCTACCACCCCATCTCCCGGTACACTCAAGTTCAATAACATCCTTTCTGATGTTATCATTGGAAGTGGTCTCCAACGGTTTTTGATAACAAATTATGTTAAATAAAAACCATAAAAATATGTACATAATACACATTATTATCATTCGATAGTATCGATAGTGGATGTAAATGTGCATTTCAGTCTTCTTGACTAAGACTGAATTTTCTCAGCCAATTTTTTATCAGATCTAACTAGGTTCTCTCTTTTCTTTCAATCCTTTAATGTGGTTGAGCAGCTCAAAAGAGAATCAGACATATTGGCTCTGCCACTTTCCTACTGCTTACATGTGCTTGATCACTGGCATTATCTTCAACTGGCAATTTCTTTGCAGTAATTTTTTTAAGCCATTTTTCCATCTTGTGAGGATTAGTTTATTTAAAACTAGAAAATATAACCCATTTAATTATGTCTATACTGCAAAACTTTGCAAAATGCTGAATGTGAATGGATAAATAAATGTATACATATAGCATGGTCAATCCCCTATCCAAGAATTCCTCCTCTTCTTTTAGAGTATCTGCATGTTTTAGGAAGCATGTGACCACTGACTTAGAGACAGAGTATTAATGTCAATCCATATAGCAAGTATTAGTGAAGTTTAACTTCTTTCTCTTTTTATTTTAAATTGAGAAATACACATATAGACTTGTGGTTTCCAGTATGGCATGTAAAGAACCTAGATGCTGCCACTCTGTCCTAACATCAAGTAAAAAGCTAAACAAACTGACTGCAACTCTTCATAGATCCATAAGAGGAGAAATAGTCGCTCTTGTTTTTCTCATATATCTATAAATTATCTTGTATGCACTCATCCAGGAGACAATACCACAGAGACGGAAAAAAAAGACAGAGGCTATCAAAGGAGATAATGATTTTTAGTAGAGTCACCTCTCCATAGGCTTGTGACTTTTACTACTACTCAGGTTAGATAATTTGAATACAAAAAATTTCTATTTTTTCATAAAGAATAGGTTTTATGTATCTACTAAATACTTCCATATATACTTACATTATTTTTTGTTGAATATTCTGCTGATAAATAAAGAAACAACTGCTTAACATTCCAATCAAATATATTCTCTAGATGTAAACAAATTAAGGAATATATAAATCACAAAGCAGCATACTTTAAACAGATCTTTTTCTTAATTATTTACAGCAATAGTTATACTAAAAAAGTAAAAGAGAGGTAGCCCAGAAACATACAGAGCCACTAGTTTAATAAAAATATATAGAAGATAAATACATTGTAAAATACAGCTCATTCCTAAGTAAAAAAAATATCAGTAAGGTTATCAGTACTGTTCCCTGATCCTCTAAGTACTCCTAGCTGAGATACTTTAATAAGAACAAAGAAATAAAAAATTCGGTTATCTATAACATCAACTCATTAAGTCTAAAAGAAACAGCATTTAATAATTCAAGCACATGATGCCACAGTAGTTCTAAAGCGTAACCAATACTCACAATTTAAATGTCATGATATGCAAATGTGAAATATGTTCTGCATTAAACCAGGTATTATAAAATGTTGTTTTGGACATACACCAATACAGATCAAAATATCTCAATTAATGAAGTACTCATCTGGTTTCATTAAGTTTACTAGAGTGAAAAATAAATTACCAGGATTAATTATAAGACTAGTGTCACTGAGAAATTACCTGAGTTAATGTTTAGATTTTATTAAGCATTATATGTAAATGGTTAAGTCATTTTATTATGTGTTTACATACTAATAGTAACATGTTCAAAATATTCCCCCTTTAGATGTGTATCCACTAAGAATCACTACTTTAGAATGGAGAAGTCTAGGATGGTGCTTTATAAGAACAAGTACAATATCAAGTTTTAGCAGCAACATTAAGATAATCTAACTAAACTACAAATTATAAGACTGAGCATATATAAATACAGTAATTGAGACACGAGAAAATTTCACTATAATTGTCCAGATACACAAAGTTATTACTTTCACATTAGATCCAAACTACCTCTTACTAGTTTTTTTTTAATGATAATGGACATAAATTTGGACAAAGTTTAGCATAGGACTTTTCTGATGGTGGACTGTTTCCTAAAAAAAGTGCCTACAGAACTAATTCCTAGTCTATTCTAAATGCAATTAAGTTATTTCTAAAGAAATCACATTAAAATTCCATGGTAGTAAAGAGAATCAGGTAAACTCCGCAGATACATGATCTGCTTCGACTGCTTAGTTACTTTACCTAAGTTCAGACAGTTCAATCTCCATAATCATTGTTAATCTTGGGTTTTAAAAAAGACATATCTGGCTAGAAGTGGCAGAGAACAGTGCTGCCAACATATTAATCTAAAACCCTAAAAGATCAAACTGGCCAAAATGATGAGTCATCAAAAGGTGGAAACTCAAGATAAAGTATTTAAATTATCCTCATTTTAAAGTAATTACCTTAACTGTTAATATTTCTCATATTATAGAAGTACTTATTAAAAGAACTATAATGGAAAAATGCTAATATAGCTTACTAATAATCATTTTAAAGACTTTCAAACCGTAACACATGCAATTCACTGTTTTAACATGTTTCTGTTAGCTATCATAAAATATGAATATATTTTTAGGGACTGTATATAAAATACTCTTATCAAGGTAGGCTGAGCACTGGCTGACATTCCTCCTTCTTTAATCCAAAGGTTCTTTTTTTCCGAAATATAAATTCAAACTATCTTGAAGCTTTCAATCTACTTAATGTTTCTGTGAAGAATTTAGAGTATGTCACACAGTAACTCCTGAATCTATAAGTTTTCTCCAGGTATGAACGAGGAGGTATTAACACTATTTTACTAATGAAAACAAAGGTCTAGAAATTTCCAAAGTTTGACTGATAGTCATTCTGTCCACAAAATCAATAAACATGTACAGAAAAAGCAATGAAATAATTTCTTAAAGGATATCTGCAGTTATATCAAATGTAATGAATCCCAGATCACTCCTTTCTCTAGGTCCAGTGAAGTCTTCTACATTTTTTCTAAAAGTAAAGATAAAATTTTTATCATACTGCAAACATAACAGCATACAAAATTTATATAATTCCTTAGGTGAAGTGAAAGACAGGATCTAGTTGTTTGCACAGGTGAAACAGCAATCCCACACAAAAACAAGTAGAAATCAGAAAAACCTGTAAGAAAATAGGATAAACATGCTAATTTAATATAAAAGTAGGTCTTTAGCTACTTTCATATACCTCAAAAGAATTGCTAACGAAACCTATGGGGAGATTAAAAACTAAATACTTGATGTCAAGCTATTTAGGAAGACAGGTAGAAGAAAGTTACAAATGCCTACAAGGTGGTGCAGAAAACGAAGATAAAATGATAACTGCTATTTACTGAGTGCTTAGTATGTATGTGTCAGGTTCACTACATATTTTTCACAATTATCTCAAACAATCCTCACAAAAAAACCTAGAAGTTACCTAGTACTTCTATTTTAGACAAAAGTAAATTAAGGCCCACAATGGTAAGAAACTTAAAATTGACAAAAGCTAACAGCTCTTTGGTGTTTACATGTCCTAGCTCTGCTAAACCGTCACAGAGTCGATAGGGGCAGTGCTCGGTTCCACTCTGGATCTGATTTTTAATCTAAAAGTGTGTGTAACATCGACACAGCAAAAAAAGGGGAAGAGGGGTCTGAGGGGCGGTAGCTATTAGGTGATCGTCTTGTTGAGATTCTGACAATAAAGAAAACTAAGGTTGGAGAAAGACACAACTTGTTGGAAGATGAAATAAAGAAGAACCAGAAAAAAATGCAACGTATCAAAAAAAAAAGTGCTAGGGAATAAAAATTATCAAGAAAAAATAAGTAGACAACAATGAAATGACAATGTCATTCTGAAATTCTATTTTTGGCCTGTTTGCAGATTTATTCAAGCGGTTGGCTCTTAAAAAATAAACACCACGCCGTATTGGAGAGCTAAGAGGCGGAATTCTCTCAGTACATCCTAACCGCTCTGCCAACTTCAAAGCAGCTCCAAGTATTTGCTGCCTAGTGAAAGGGGAAAGACAGAAACTGTAAGAAAATGTCAAACAGGGCAAATTCTGGTTCTCAACGGCCCAGCAGAGCGGCTGAGAAAACCCGCGGCACCTGGGCCTGGAAGGCGGCGGCTGGGGGTGCCGCGCGGCCCGGGGCGCGAACGCGGGGTCCCGGGGCGGCGGGGCGGCGGCGCGGGCGTGCTGTTGTGTTGCTCCCTCATTGGCCGGGCGTGGGCAGAGGGAAGTGAGGAACAGGAAGGAAGCAGAGGCACTGACCTGAGGAACACTCAAAATTAAAATTTAAGAGCGAGCCCGGGAATTTGCAGCGCAGGTGTAGGAGTTCGAGGGGAAGCCGGGAAAGTCCACGCGGTTCACCCAGACGTCTGCCCCGGCGGCAGGAGGTCGCCCAGGACAAGAGACCCGCGGCGGCCCGCCGTCCGCCCCCACCTCGGCCCAGCGCGCTCCACGTGCCCTGCACCGCCGGCCAGGCCTCGGCCACACTCACAGCATGATCCTCGAGACGTGCAGCCGCACTGGGACGCTCCTGTCTTTGAAGGCGGTGGTGATGAAGCAGCCGAAGGTGAGCGCCGCCATCACGCTCAACGAAAAGGCGAACAGCGAGTTCGCCCGCGACAGCACCGTGTTCATCGCGGCCGTGTCCTCCGAGCCCTGTGCCACACTCACAACCGGGACCCTGTTCCGGCCACGGACCGGTTCCCTGCGATCCGCGCCGCCTGCGCTGCGCGCGTTACGGGGGCGCGCGCCGCCGCCGCCCCGCCTTCTTTCCGGTCCTCCGAGCGCGCGCGCAGCCGCCTCCCGGGACACACCCACCAGACGACGGGACCGCGCCGAAAGGCCGACGCTGAGCCGCGCGTGGGCCCGCCCCTCCTCTCCCCACCAATCAGCGACGTACAGGGGAGGGGCGGGGTTTCTCCACGGATGGCCCGCCGGCGTTCTTGCTTCCTGTGCTCGGGCCCGTGGACTCGCCCACCGTCCTTTCTCGGTCTTTACGTCATGTGCTTGGGGTCTGTGGGTTTGTGCTTGCTTCTGTTTCATTAAATTGTACTTAAAATCAGAAGCAAAGCAAGATAGTTTGGAGCGTGTCCCGACGTTTCGTATTCGGTAGCAGCACTTTGCAAAACGCTTTCCCCCTTGTCAGATTGGTCAGTGTTAGAATTTAAGCTTTTTTGGAGGTTGAAAATAGGAAAAGAGGCCATCCGCATACCTAAAAGCAGACCACCTTACACTGCTAATGTTAGTCCATTTCCTATTAATGTTTTGCCTTCCAACAGCAGCTAAAGCTGTTTTAGACTATAAGGATTGATGTTATCAACTCTAATATAAGCGTTTTACATGGTATTTCCTGTAACAGGATGACTCCAGTGGGTTCTTGGGCTCAAAGGAGATGATGGCTATAAAATTGCTATACAGCACAATGGATAAGAAAATTAGCAAGCCATGAATACATAATGGCCCTGAGGGGCTCTAGGGTTCAGACTGTGCCAGTCTGTCTTTAAATATACTGTCTAACACTTACTTCCTTTCATAGCTAGAGATTTTTGTAATTTTTTTTTAAAAAAAATAGGATTCAGAGTCCAGTAATCTCAATTTTTTATAATTTGCATCTAAAAACCAAAAGCTGAGATTATCTGGCCTAGAACAAGATAGGTGCAAAACAGAAATGATGGTCTCACCGATTCTGGCTTATGTTGTCCATTGCTGAGCCCTCGCTTCTTTGTATTATTCATTATCATTCAATTAATTTCTTACAGCCATACAGTTATGATTATTACTGAGTGCCTACTGTGTTTCCGTTCAAGCTTCAAGAGTACAGCACTAATAAGGGAATAGCTGTGCTAAATTGGAATAGAGCCAAGTAATGACAAATGGAGAGCTCCTTAATTGGGTTTAAAACCTTAATTTTTATCTCCCAGGAAACCACAGTTTATTCAATAGAGCAACCATTATTGAAAGTCTATTTGTTGCAAATGATAAGAGATGGGTATGAATCACTTTATACCCTCATGAAGCTTATAATCTAGTGGAGTCAATAAAATAAAAACACAAATCTGAAATGCGAAATATAAATACCAAGGAAGTTACAGAGTGCTCTGGACTTCAAAGGAGGAAAAATTCACAACTGTGGTGATATAGGAGCAAAGTAATGTCAGTAAAATATTTAACACAATGCCTAAATAGTATGTCTTAGGTATTCTCATTAGAGGATGACTTAGAGAAAGGATACTCATTGTAACATGTTGATGTCCAGGAAGAATATTTCAAAAGATACAGTACAGATATGTCTGAGAGATACCCAATAGTCTGGCCCAGCTAAACAGTGTACATATAAAGGATTAGACAGAAATAAGGCTAGAAAGGTAAATTAAGGCCCTACTATAGAAAACCAGGCCAAAAAGTTGGGACTTTATATCAAAGGAAATCACACATAAAGCAAGAGTGGCATCAAGAAACTGGCAGACATTTATAAATTATATGTAGAGCGTAAGTAACAGGATGAGGGCAATGGGACAGAAGAAAAGGAAGACCAATAGGGACATTTCGGAAATAAAATCTATATGGTTTCGCAACTGCTTAGATAGGGCTGGGGTCTGCAAATATGAGGAAAGTAAATTGTGAAAGCACAAATAAAGTTAATATTGTTATAATACCATGACTTGAACTTGAGTGGCTGAGAGTGCCAAAAACGTAAATCCGCAAAAGGAGCAAAGTAGAGAACTCTCTAATTCTGTTGTACTTCTCTAATTGTTGATTTGTATTTTCTATATATTTAATCGTAAAATGTACATTAGAGACCATTGGACCTTTTCCTTTCTAGTTCTTATATTTCTCATTCTTTTCTTTTGTCCATTGCAGTAGTCAACATTTCTAACATAATGCTCAATAATAGTGGAGATAACTGGCCTCCTTTACTTGTTTCTGAATTTAACAGGAAAATTCTTTTTATTTCTCTACTAAATAAGATGCTGGCTTTGAGCTGTGTGTGCGTCTGTGTGTGTGTGTGTGTGTGTGTGTGTGTGTGTGTACGTATACTTATATCTGTATTTCATATTGATAATAAGGAAATATCCATTCTATTGACAGGATTTTTTTTAACATGAATGAGTGTTGAATTATTTTCAAATACATTTTCTATATCTTTGAAGGTGATTATATAATTTTTCTCCCTAGCTCTATGCTATAGACTGAATTCATACATTGAATCCTAACTCCCAGGGTGGTGGTATTAAGAGATGGGCACTTTGGGAGAAGATCAGGTCATGAGGAAGGAGCCCCCATGAATGGAATGAGCACCCTTATAAAAGAAACCTGGGAGAACTCTCTTGACCCTCCTTTGTGTTAGGACACAGTGAGAAACTGCCTGTTTATGACCTGGGAGGCCAGCTTTCACTAGACACTGAATCCACCAGCACCTTGATCTTGGATTTCTGAGGCTCCAGAGGAGTGAGAAATAAATGTCCACTATTTATGAGTTGACTTAACCTAGACTACAGTAGTTTATTATAGCAGTCCAAAGGGACTAAGACACTCTGTTAATATGATGGATTAAATGAATTGATTTCCTTATATTGAACCATTGTGCCTTCTCGGAATAAACTCCACTTGGTCATGATAAATTAATTTTTAATATGCTCTTGGGCTTTCATTGCTAATTGTTCTTTTTGTCATAAATATTCATAAGTGAAATTGTTTTTTTCTTTTTGGTCATAATTTCGCACTCAAATTAGAAAATTAATTTGTAAGTCTTACTGTTTTTTTCTATATACTGGGATGTTTTAAGTAGCATTTAGATTACCTGAGCTTTAAAAATAGGGTAGAAATTCCCATGGAATACTATTTTTCTATTTTGATGGTTATTAATTATTAACTCTAATCACATGTATTTGTTTTCTCCCTTTCGTCTTGATTATTTTAATTAGTACTTTTTCCTTGTTTATTTTTTCCGAAGAACTTCTATATTTCCTGATTCTACTACTCTTTGTTTTCTTATTCATTATTTTTTAAAAATATTATCAAGTATTTTTTTTATTCCACTTTTCCTTGATTTACTGGCTTTAGGAATTAGACATTGAATTGCTATATTTTCATTTTTATTGTTATGATAACTGCTTTATCTGCATCTAAAATTTTCTGATATATTGTTTACATTTTCTATTTCTCCTCTATTGAAAAGTACTGTAAGTGTGTGTGTGTGTGTGTGTGTGTGCGTGTGTGTGCATGTTAAATTTCCAGGAAGAAGGACCTATTGCCTTTTGACTGTTTTAAATTAATGTCTGTTTTTATTTCAGGTAGGCATCGAATGCTGTTTGCATTATTTCTGTTCTTTGAATTATTGAGATCTCTGTAGCCTAAAATGTCACTTTTGTGAATATTTAATGTGCACTTGAAAAGGTGATATATTTTCTATTAATGGTATATGGAATTTGACATATGTGAACAAGATCTACCTTATTGATTATGTTACATCTTTTATATCTTTAATTTTTCATTATCTTGATTTTGTTGGATTGAGAAAGATGTGTTAAATTCTCCAAATGAATATATTTTTGTTTGTTTCTCCTCTCATCTTTATAGTTTCTGCTTTATAAAATGTGTGAAGTAACTGTTGTTTTCATTATGAATGGTAGTCTTTAGCCTTATAAAGTATTCTTTCACTCTTAGTGCTTTCGATCCAAATTCTAGCTTGTCAAATACCAAAACTGCATTATCTGAAGTAATGTTATAGACCTCAAATTAAAGTTTAGCACTTTCTCATTAAATTTCTTCTACTCTGTTAGTTTCTACTCAGAAGCTAATGGCAGTAGTGAGAGAAGGCTTTGGAGTGCTTTGTCACTTTATCTGCATATATATTCCTCTGTAACAGTCAGCTAAGAAGAAGAAAGAGGAGTAAATTATTTAATGAGGAAATACTTTAAATAAAGCTGTGTGCACATAGATAGTTAAATGGTAGAAAAAGGAGATGAACCCAAAGAGATGAGCATTGTAATCAAATATATTCTCGTTAGGGATATCTGAAGTGTCTATGAAGCACCAACCTACCTAAGGAAGTTGCTGCAATGGAATATGTTATAGGTTTGACACACTGAGGACTCCAACTGAAAATATTTTTCATGAAGACTATAAATTATACTGTCCATTTTAGAGGGTCATACATTTTTCTATCTTATTTAGTGTCTAAGACAGAACCTTGCACATAGTAGATGCTTTAAAAAATTCTAATTGAATTGTGATACCCTTAATCCATAGGCCGTGATATTTCTGAAGACATTTCCATGGGAAAAATATATGTCATACAAAAGTAACAAGCATTTTAAGTGTAAATTGGTATAAAGCACAAAGCTAAATTGGATCTGTAGGCCACAGGCAAATTATAGAACGCTTGATGCCAGGATAATAAGTTTAAACATTATTCAGGAGACGAAAGCAATGTAGAGGATTTTAGATCAGTTGAGTATAAAGACCATGTGGACTCCAGGTAGGTAGGTAATTTCTTAGGGAAGGATAAGACTGCCAACTGGTAGACCAGGTGAGAGATTATTGCAGTAGTTCAGATGAGAGAATCAAGGTGTAAATCAAGGTCATGGCAGTGCAAATGAAGTGAAGGAGCAGATACATCTATGGATTCCCTATAATTTCATTCACAGCTTCCAGTCCACTGTCTTTGCCACCTGTATGCACCTGACTGTTAGCCTGCATGACAAGTTGGCTCATGTGTTCACATGCACATGGCAGATTAGTTCATTGAGCATCTTTGAGAGGAGCATGAGAAATTATACCAGACACCTTTGGTTTCTGACGATCTACACCTCACCCTCTCAAGTAAAATAAAAAAGAAGCCCTTCTATATTCCCCAAAGAGATTCAGAAATTATTAGGATTCTTTGGATAGTTTAGGTAATTAATATGCAGCTTCTCTGTTTATATGATCTAGACAACTACCCTTTTAGGAAAGTGAGAGGAGCTAATGAAACCTGTGGCATTCTCTTAGTTGAAGAACCTAATCATCTTTTCTCTCTTCTTGGCCTCTTCTGACTCCCCCAGAAACTCACTGTTGAAACGCAGAGATTCAGACCAACAACAGCTCTAGAATGAATGGGATCCAGAAATTCAGACCATGCCTGGTGAGGTTTATTACTTTCTTTTACTCATCTGAGCTCTCTTTATTATATGAACGTTTCTAGATACCCATTGGCAAACAAAGCCAAAATATCCAGAATGAAAATAAAAGGGGAAAGTTGTTATGATAACTGTGTAGAATAGTTAACATAACAGGCCTGAGACCTCTATGCTTAAAAGTACCTGCTTGCAAGATTGACACTTGGCTGGCATCTGGGAAGCAGTTCCCTGCACTGATGTAATCCCCAAACAATAAAAGTGACTTACTATGCCTAAACTATTTGTAGAAACTGGTTTCTGCTAAATACCCACTTTCCTTCTGGGAGTCTAGAATTTTGATAGAGGGTGTCTAAATGACCACTTCCAGGTAAAGTCCCTGGGCAATGAGTTTCTTATGCATCCTTGGTTGACAACACGTGTTGTCAGCAATCCATTCTGGGGGAATTAAGCACACACTGAGTGACTACTGGGAGACGAGTCTTGGAAATGTGGGCTGCTTTCCTCTAGGCTGCTCCCTATGCATATTTTCCCTTTGCCAATTGTCTTATAATCCTTTCACTGTAATAAACTGAGTGTATGACTATATACTGAATCCTATGAGTCCTAGCAAACCAACAGACCTGAGGTGGTCTTAGGGACCCCTGACACCAGGACTATCTCCTATTTCACTAATTTTCATATTGAATATCCTTAAGGATTTCTACCAAAACCTAGAGAAACTTAGCTCCATTCTATTCTATAGGGAGAGGAAGAGTTTCTTTGTTTTATTCTAATCCTAAATCCTATTAATGAATTCAGTCTTTAGTTCAGGGTGCTAACTGCTCGCATGTTTTTCGTTTTCCCAGCTTACACCTTGCATTTATTCTGCCTGGCCTTCAGATTCCTTGCCTTCTCCCCTCTGTTCCCAGCACCAGCCTCAAGCCCTGCTTGTCATGTTAACTCATGTGGACACATTTCTGTAGGTTCTCAACCTTGAGTTACCTCCTCAGTATTGATTTTCGCAGTCTTCTCCTTCCACACACATCCACAGCACTGGTTAGGAGGCGCTTTCACCACTTGATTATCACTGAGCCACTCAGTGGCTACATCAGCTCCTGTGACCTCCCTGCAAGGAAAACAAATCAGGCAAAGTCCATTATGACAGTCAAGTATATTCTGTGTGTGGACCTATTGCCACTTTCATGCTTCTTATTTATATATGTAAAGGTGAAAAGAATTTAAAATCAATATATGATAGAGAAGGTTAAAAACCTGAGTAATACCTAAAATTGCTATTTTTTTCTGAGATTTTTTTTTTTTAACTAATGGGACTACTTAAAAAGTTAAAAACTTATATGCAACAACAACAACAAAAAGAATAAGGAAATATCTGAATTCTTTATATCTTAACTTTGAGGCCTGTCCTAAATAAAAAAATATATATATATTTCAAGAGAATTTTATTAGATTTTAGTTTCTTAATCCTTATATAGGAAAGAAGTATAAAGTACTGCTCAAGTAATTTGAATATAATGGACATTGCCTGAAATTTTTGAAGCACAGATTCTGCTCCTGTGGTTTAATCATGTGTCATATCGTGGGAATCAGTCACAAGTGCATGATATCCTAGGAGCAGGTGGAGAAGCAAAGGACTTGTGACTTGGCATAAGATCTGTAACAGATGCCAAGAAAATGATCTTGCCATGTACACTGATTTTACCATAAAGACTGGCGAGACCCAGTGCCCCAAGAATGCTCTGAGGACAGTTGTGAGTCAGGCAGCAGTCAGCATCTGGGATCTGAGTTATACATGGACCCTTCAGGTGTCTTCCTACATTTACATTACTCCTTTGCATAAGGCACTGTTCACTATAAATTACCATGTTCAGCAGTTGTTAATTCTTGTAAAAACTTTCCTGGGAAAGATCCCAAATGATTCTTAACACCAAGTGATTCTTGACACAAAAAAATCCCTAGAAGAAAGCAGTGAATAGATCATGTCTTCCATCTTTTCTCAAACAAAAATAATGAAAAAACAAAACTTTAGTCAGTCTGCAAACTACATTTCTTCTCTTTCTGTCTTCACTGAGCTTTCGGATACATGACACCTGCACTTCCCTTTGGTTCAGCAGCGTAGAGAGAACTTATTCTTCTGCATAGTCTAGAATCAATGTTTTTAAGGTAAGAATTATTTTTCATGTGTGTAACATCTTTTAAAAGTTATTTAAATGGGGAGAGAATTGCTAGAATAAAACATGTTGATGATGGACATCTGCAATATACCATTTACATTAATTCTCACAGAATAATTCTTGATAAATCTTTGCTCTAATTTTTTTTGTTTGTTTTTGTTTTGTTTTGTTTTGTTTTGTTTTGCCACATAACCTTGATGTATTACATGTACTCATCGGGCTTGATTTTCTCATCATAAGAGAAGAACCCTGTGCTAGGGCACTTGTAACAGTGACAGTACTCAGATAGGCAGATAAATGGTAATTAAGCAAGGCGTGTCGATGCAAAGCTATAAGATATCAGTGGGTTTTCAGGGCAAGACTCCAAGGTACTATGTTGGATAATCAGACTGAACTTACATGTAGTGACTACGGCAGATTCGCAGTCCTGTCTACAGTGGGGACAAGAATGGGGAGAAAACATATATTACAATTTAGGTAACATGTGGCTATTCAGAAATCACTAAGAATGCTAAAGGAACAAAGCTCTCATAGCTGAGCTCCCAGATCTCAGTTAGGTATCTTTGATTAAGTATGCTGAACTCCAGAGCATAGGGGTATTGATGCTGTTGATAATCTTGTTTACTGCAGTCAGGATTGACTAAACAGCAACAGAAGTGAACCTATAAATTGTAAAGAGGAGGGAGGTCGTGTGTCATAGCCATAAGATGCTGAGAAAGAGAACCAGGAGAATATATGGAGATTGGGGGTGAGAGGGTTGATGTTAAATGCCTACATTTATTTCTGTTTTAAAACAAAATTTCGATGATTATATGAAGTGGGTGGACAAAATCTCAAAACTTTTTTTAATAAAAATATAATTACAAATCTAAAAAAATGCTCATACAAATAAAAAAATGGATTTCTAACTCTCAATTCTGTGGTCTTTATCAAGTTTTTAAAATTTCTTTTCAAACTGTGTATAAATTTGTTATTCTATAATCATATAAGTACTATCTAAATGCAAATAATAATTATTTTTAAAATTTCAAGTTCGAATAATTTCCTGTTAATGAATCATTCCAATTACTCATTCATTAGAACACAGAGCAGCCTTTAGTACAGATATTTTCCCACTGATTAAATGCATTTTGCTGCTTGTATTATAGAAACTACCTATCCTAACACCTGGAATAGTGTGGACACTCAATAAAGGAAAGCTGTTAGTATCATCATTACTAAAATGCAAACAGTTTTATCTAAACAAATATTTCGAAAGTAAAGATTTCACATGCTATCAATGTCATAGTTATATTTTCCCAAAGCTTTTATATAATAATCACATTTAGAAAGAAAAGAGCATGGAGGTAAATATTAATTAAAAATAATATAATAGATGATATGAAGAAGCAGTGTGAGAATGAGACAGAAAGACCTTAAAAATACATTTCAGAATGTTATGTAAAAACTTTAGAGATTATCTATAGATATAAACCTATTGTTAATTATTTAAGTTATTTTCTATTACGTGAAGTAAAAAAAAAAAAAAAATGACAGAATGGTAGCGAGGGTGCAAATGGTGAATGGAAGAGTAGAAAAAAAAAAAACTCCTTTAGAAACGTGCCCTCAGGAGGAAATTTGATTTCGTAAAAGCTGGATGTGAGCAGGATTGCTGTCTGCGGATCAGAAGTCAAGGACTCAGGTGTTGGGAAGACATTGCTTCAGCATTGCAATGTGACAGAAGAGACTGTTAGAAGTACTGTGGTCTTGTTTATCACCCAGCAGTCCTGCAATGCCTGAGGGGAAGCCACAGCATAACCACGGAAGCTGCAGCTGTGCCTGTCATATGTGCCCTCAGCTCTGCCATCACTCTTTCAGACCAAGCTATAGCTATAAGTGGCCTGATATGCAAATTTGAGGTCATGCCAAAGCTATAAAACAGATGTTGAATGTAGCTGAAGTAAAAAATAGTATACGACAAAAGCCTAAATAGTACAGGAGAGGGTGATTCTCCAAGCTATCCATCCCCATTACTTCATGGGACTCTAGCTCTAGCTTTAGGAGAAAAGATCTCTGAATGAGTTGGTTTATCAGTCAATGTCATTTTCATGATAGCTACCAGCCTCCTGTGTGTCAAGCATTGTGATAGTATTCCCTTTTACTTTCATTTCATTTACTAGATATACAATAACAAACAAAACAGATCCAGTCATAAAGCTCACGGTTTACAGCCTAGGGGAGGAGATAGACTTTAAACAAGTAACACATGATCCAAAATAGTAGTAAGTACTGTGAAGGAAAAGAGGTTGCTAAGAGCGATTCAAACAGAGACTGGGTGGCTAGGGCGGCCTAGAGGAAATTCCATTAAGATGTTTCAGGGACAAGAAAGAGACTGCGAACCAAAATGGCTGGAAGTCTCTTCTCTCCAGGTCATGAAGAAGTAAAGCATGCTTCTTGGAGGGTGGCTCAACCATGTCTCAGGAGCCTGGGTTCTTCTTTCTGCTCTGCTGTCCACAGTATCAGTTTCCTTTTAAGTCTGGGATTTTTTATGGTTCTAAGATGTCTCAAAGGGGAGGAGGGGTAGAAAAAGGTGACAGAAGGAGACTTGACTAGATGGCGAACATACAACACAATACACAAATGACGTATTATAGGTTTGTATGTTTGAAACCTATGTAATTTTATCAATGTCACCCCAATAAATTTAATTAAAAAATATGTCTCAAACAAAATAGAAATTTCTCTCTCACTTAAAGATGGTTGTTATATCTAGGATTACTTGTATTCTTAATCACTTCCAGCATGAGAGGGAAAGAGAAATAAACTTAGAGACTCACCTTCAGTCTAATTGAGCCACGTTGGCAGAAAGGCTGTTAGCTGGCCACTAACATTCATTGTCCTCAATTTTCAGCAAAGCACATAGCCACCTGGAGTAAAGATTACATTTCTTAGCTTTCTTTATAACTGGGTATTGCCACATGCCTAGGTTTTAGCAATGTCATATAAATGGAAGTGATTTGTGTAATTTCTGAGAGATAGCCTTATTACCACGTGACTAGGTTTTAGCAATGTCATATAAATGGAAGTGATTTGTGTAATTTCTGAGAGATTGCCCTACAGAAAGGAGGTATGTCTTTCTGTGTCTCTTCTTCCTTCCTGCTGCTTGAATGTGAATATGATGGCTGAACATCTACAGCCACACATTGACAATAACACAGCAATATGGATCCTGAGCATTTGATACCTATAGCACTACCCCAACCCTTGACCATTTCCCTCTTCACTTCTTTCAAATGAGGAGAAGCAAATTTTTATTTTGTTTGGAACACTAGTTAGGAGTATTTTTTTGCCATATGTAGCTCCAAGCAAGTATACTCTCTTTTAAGCTATCGCCCAGACAGTGGACTGCCATGCGCTGGCTGACATTCAGTCTGTGTTCTGCCCTGGTCTATGGATGTGGTGATAGTTCCTGAGTTGTAGAGGTTGTGTGAGGGAGGGCTGGACAAAATCAAAGTGCAGTTAGGAAGAAAGAAAGGAGAAAGGTTACTGAGTGACTGACCAACAGCGACCACTACAAAAGATTATTAGTCAATCAGGCAAAGAGAGAAGAGTTGAACAAGGCAGAATAAGAGTATATGTCAAGTCTCTGAACGAGAATGAGCTTGCATGTGGTTGTGTTCACAGAGCTAAAAGAAACTTAATATAAGTGAAGGGGGAAATGACGTGAGACTGATCAGATTATATCGGACCTTGTTGCAAAGCTATACCCATGTTTCCCAGAATTGTTCTAGTCTCACCAGGTTGTACTGGGAAAATTGTGATAGTATTTCCTTTTACTTTCAAAAATGTCCTGGTTTCTATAATAAATTCTAAGATTATGCTACAAATAAAACTCATGTTAAGAGATTTGGACTCCATTCTAAGTACAATAATAGGAAGCTGTCTTTTTCCTCATTTTGTCTTGATACAGACATTAGGCTTTATCTTCTAGCTACTCCCTTATTTGTTTTCCTAGGTCAAGCTAGAAAATTCTTCCCAAATTGACTTCCAAAATTGACTATCTAGCCTCAAAGAATAGATTAAAAACTCATTTTTGCCTCTTCTGAGCCACTCGATGTTTCCTACAAGATCACTTCTCTCTGTCTGGATTTCTAATCCAGCAATATAATTATTTATAAGCAATCTTGCTATGATGTTAAACTATATGTTTTGAATATTCTTGCTTTCGGCACATTCCAAATCTTCTCTAACTTATTTTGACCTGTTTTATACCCAGCCTGTCTGCTGAAAATTATACTGCCATCTGCTTTTTCACCTTGGGCAAGTTACAATACCTTTCCTGGCCTCTTTCCATTTGTAAAATGGAATTATTAATGCTATTACATTATTAAAGCTTTATTAGTCCACTAGGGCTGCAATACAAAAAGCAAGACTGGGAGTGGGGTGAGGGTAAGCTGTCAACAACAGAAATTTATTTTCTCACAGTTCTGGAGACTTTAAGTCCAAGATCAACACACCATCGAGGTTGGTTTCTATGGAGACCTCTCTTCCTGGTTTACAAACGATGTCTTCATGCTGTGTCTTCACACAGCCTTTTTCTATGCCTGGAGAGAGGAGGAGAGTGGAAAGAGAGAAAAGAGGAAGGGAGAGAGAGATCTCATCTCTTCCTCTTCTTTTAAGGACACCAGTCCTACCAGACTTCTTTTTAGCTAAGGATGGCACATAAGCTTCATTTTTGCTTGAGCATCTATGGAATCTGTCATCCCCACCCTTATGACCTCACTTAACCTTTATTACCTCCTCTTGAGCCATAACTCCAAATTCAAGTCCATTGGGAGTTACGGCCTCAATGTAAAATGAATAGAAAATGAGATTCTGCATGAAGTGCACTTGGACTAGAGTTTATATTCGATAGTTTGATATATTTTAGGATGTATCAAAATACTATATAATAGATATTTCTATATATTCTAAATTTATATTATAGTGCACAATAAGTGTTATTTGCTATTATGGTTATTCCCCTCCCCCCCCAGGCTTAACTTTTCATTTCATCCCTGCCCTCCTCTTCAACTCAATCTATACATCCAGGCTCTCACCCATTAGGACAATCATATACCCAACAGACTTTAACGATCCGTTCTTAATCTAAATCAGTGACCCTCATATGTAAAATTACAGTTTGGAAATTTCTATTTATACTGTTTATAAGAAAACAAAAACTTAGACTATGACTCAGTTGCTTTATTATAACCAGAGTGGAATGGGATAAGATTATATACAAAATTAATTGTGAAGAAAACAATATCTTTGACATAAGTCATACTATTATTTGAAAGAATAATCCACAAACAGTGATACAATTTGTGATTATTGTCATGATCTGTCAATTCAGAAAAGAAAAAGGGCTTTACTTTCAGTGACTTTGATACAGCTGACAATTATGATATATGCAATCTTGCTATTTTATTATAAACTATATTCATCTTATTCATCATCTCTGGGTTTTAAATAGTAACTGCATTTATAACATTGTTAAATGTATGTTTTTAATTCTCCATCGAATATCAAATGGAGAAATATTACAGATTTACTTCAAATGCCAGAGTTGATGCCCTCCGACAGGCCCCAGAGGAAAATAAAACTTCCCTGGTTTTTTCAGAGCCCCTCAAAAAGCTCTAGTCTCCCAAGACACAGAAATATGTATGACATACAAAGAGGAAATGCTTGAAAGTACTAGGACAGTTAGATCTGTATATTTGTCCAGTTAATTGCTCTGATGTGAAAGGATAATTAAACATATCCTGCCTTCCTGAGAGGGCCAAATGGTGACAGCTGGCCTAGGTCCCTTAAGACTCCAAGGTGCCACGATTACTGGAGTGCTATTTTTTAGATATTTATATTTCAAAAGGGATGAAGTTTAGACCTAGGAATCATCTCTAGGTTCTAAAAGCCAGGACCTAGGTTTATCTAGAAAGACATATTTACATTCCACAAGGTTAGGGTGAGAATCCAACATTCCTTCCATCTTATCCCAAAGGAACAAATATTTGGTTTTGTTTTTTGTTTTTATTTCTCCTTTTGGGAGGCAGAGGGCCGGCTGTCTCTCTCAATTGTCTAAAAGGAGAGATTCTTGTTCTCTGACCCTCACCTATGGAGTGTCTGGCCACTCTTGGCCACTCTTGAAGGAAATATTTTATCTGGCTTTCATCCTTTTGTTCTAGGGGTAAGGTATAGGGAACCTATACCTGATGCGCTATTGTTTACTACAAAATAATGTCCAAACTGACTCTAATTCAGAACACTTCACATGAACATTTAGAATAAATTAATGAAAATGAGTATTAAAAACCCAATACCCCCATCCTGACTTGCCAAAAATGGTGCATAAAAAAGACATAGCATAAAATAAAATTTAAAAAAAAAGAAAAAAGAAAGGTGTTTTCCTACCTAATGGCAAGGGTTGTGAATACAGATGATTCAAATCTGGATGCAGATGGTGACGGGGCCTCAGGTGACAGGTGCAGGCACAGACAGAAGATGCCAAAAGGATACTGAGGAAGAACCTTTCACCTTCCCCCTCACTGCACAAAAGTATTTAGATCAAGGACCTGCTCTAGGAAGGGAGCTATCACTATAGATAACTATCCTATACTATGAACTAGGTGTGACAGACAGGGAGGAGTCTAGAAAAGTCTGTTAAAATTCCTCTCTGTGTTCCATTGTTTTTATATGGCTCAACAAACATTCGTTTACCAACTATTTGCTCTTTGTATCTTCCTGTAACTGCTTTCCTTCCCTTTGTGGTCTGGGATTCTACCCACTTTTCTTTAGCTCAAGATGGAGCATAAGCTTCATTTCAGTCTGAGTGTCTATGGAATCTCTCATATTTATGTGGATTCCCCAGACGTATGTAATTAAATTTTATTTTCTCTTGTTAATTTGCATCATATCAATTTAATATTTAGACTAGCCAGTGGAACTTAAATGAGTAAAGGAAAAATAATTTCCCCTCACCAACAGTATACTATTATCAGTCTTTTAAGATAATTTTTTTGATTGCTTCATATGTTTACTATTTTGTGAGTCACTCAACTGCTCACTTTCATAATGCATTTTCAGATGTGGACTAAAGCACTACTATTTGCAGTAAAGCTATTTATTATAGATCAGAAAATAAGAAATATCTTTTAGTATTTGTCATAGATGCAAATAAAATAAAAATATTTAATAATATTAAATATTTTAAGGCAAATTTTTAGATAATGTAGTATAAAAATAGCTAAATTGACATTTTTATTTGTAGTCTGCATTCAACCTGCGCAAACCTTTTGTTCAGTCAATGTGTTATGAGAATTAAATAAGATCATGTACTTGAAAACATTTACAATACTATATATATATATATATGTTACTGTTAAATTGTACACCTGAAACTTACCGAATTTTATTAACCAATGTCACCATAAAAAATAATAATAAATAAAAACTACTTTTTAGAAATGATAACATTATATACATGTGTACATATATTTCTATCCAAAACCTCTCTCTCTACACACACACACACACACACACACACACACACACACACACACACATATGTAAGAGAATTATCCTTCTTAAATATAATCATACATTATTAGACTGGTAAAAACAAAACATAAGTTTTTGATTAAGCCAACCATGTTAAAGTGTAGGAATCTGTTTAATAGGTCATGAAACACTAGTTTAACTGATCCTCATGATGCTAAAGGGATTTCGTCTCCATAGACTGCTTTAATGAAGACTTGTTCATTATCTCTTTTATTACTATCTAAAACGATAATGTTTGGTAACAAAAAAGAAAACCTGTTAAAAAGAAAATTGAACGATAGAAAGCAAATTCTTTATTACTATTGAAAGGACTCAAATAGAGCCTCCTACTAGAAACTGTAGTAGATAGTTTCCAAAAACTGCTTTAGAAGATATGAGAATAACTGACAGTAGTCAGCCTACTCCTGAAAATTCATATGCAGAGAGATGAATTCTAGAAGTGAAGAAAATAGAAAACCCTAACGTCAACACACTGAGCTCAGCTACTGAGTCAGTGCCCAAACATGGTCTCATGAAAAGATTCCTCGCTGTGTGTCTCATTTGCCTAGGAGTAAATTATTTGAAGACTTGTGGAATTAGAAAAAAAAACATTTCATTAGACTATCAGTCTTGTATATATCTTAAACACTGTAAACAAATCTCTTAAGCAGCTCTCTCCAGTAAGCTCAAATAATCAATATAGTTTTATTGAAAGTCTTTTTAATATCTGACTTTGCCAAAAAGCAAGTGAACAGCTGATCCATTCTTGAAGATATTAGTGCAGAGTCTCAAGTAATCATTGTTCATAAGCAACATTCTCAATCAAGTGGTTCCTAAATTTATTACTTCAGCGATCAGTATTATACAGTGAAAAACTGAGTACATTGGTGATGGAATCAATAAAGCTTAATCCTGAGTGGAGATTTTGAAATATTAATTACATCTGTCATTGATGTCTACCTGAATTTTTTTCAATGCTTTCTCTACATAGTTATAATTCTCCACATTATGTATTCTGCCTCCTGACTTGGCATCCAGAAAACTACATTTCCCAGAAATCTTTGTTGTCAAAGTACAGACACGTAACTTAGATTTCACCAATCAGATATAGCTTAATGAACCTTTGCTTTGACTGGCTACATGAAAAAACAGGGAGCTAACATATTTGCAGACATGGATAATTCTGTTTGAGGGCGAGTGAAGCCGGTTCTGGAATCACAGCAGAGGCAGTGTGGTTTCAGTGGTCACTGGTGGCAGCAGTACCTTCTAGATCATAGTATAAGCAACAGTGATACAATATCAAATAAGGTAGCCATTCCCTTAACAATTCTATCTGTGCCATTTAATTTCTTTTATTCCAATTATTCACAAATACTGACCTAGCGTAACCTATTAAAAATGACATTTTGTGGCATGACTTATCAGTACATGTCACTTTTCTGGAATACCAAACCATTATTGACTTCTGAGCCTATGTGTTGCTGAATCAAGGCTGATGAGAAACCAAGTACCTACTCGGAGAGTTGGAGAATGCAGGTTTATTACACCAGTGGTCCCAGAAGAGCTAGCTCTCTGAAGATCTGGGCCCCGAGTTCAGGGGTAACCTTACTTTTATAGGGCTTAACAAGCAAAAGCAATACATCTATTCTTAACAAGCAAAGGTAATGTATCTGTTATCCAAACAGAACGATCAAAGAGAGGGTGAGTCTTTAGTTGATTTCAAGATTGCTCTGCCCTTCGGCGTATGCAGCAAGCATGTCTACAGAAGTAGAACAAAGAGCTGATAACAAGGTTAGCCATCTGAGTGGAAAATTCCTCTTCAATGCTGGTACATTAAAGTAGACATGAACCATGTTTTCTTAGTTTTTTGTAATTAGGTTTGCCATGTCTAAGCTCAGCTTAGTTACAGAATGCCAGATGGCAACTAATTGCCAATAATTTATTAGGTAATACCATGTAATATATAGAACTGGAATATGGAAATCATAATCATCTGTGACTGTGTTTTTAAATTTATACTGATTACATATTTCTTTGGGAGTAATTTTCTAAAATGAAGCCCAAATATATTTCATAAGATGTTTAGCAATGAGCCTTTTTTTGGTACTTTCTTTTATACAGTTGTATCCGAGCTTCACAAAGTACTATTGAATTCTGGTGCCCTGAATTTTCTGGTACCACACATCCAAAATTTCATTGCTTTGGTATTATTCTTCAACGCCTTCTTTTCCTTCACTATCTAGTTAATCACCAGATTCTATTAATTCTGCCCTTAAATATATTTTTATTGAACTATTTTTCTCAAATTTTAATTCCATTACCCTAGTTCTGACCATCATCATCTTACCTGAACTGCTGTAATAGTCTCCTCGCTGACCTTCTGATTTTATTCTTGCCCTCTCTAGTTCTATACATACCAGCTAGAATGATCCCCCTGTTTTAATTAAAGTCTTCGATAGCCTTTCATTTAACTTAGAATAAAATCTCATGCAGTTATTGTGACATTGCGGTTTGCGTTCCTCAAGGAGTCTCTGGCATGCAGGAGGCTGAGTAGGAGGCAAGGCAATTCCCAAGAGGACTGCCAGCTGAGGATAGTCAGCAGGCAGCACCATTAGCTTAGAGAAGAAAAGCTTCTTTCTGAAAAGGAATCTGTGTGGTACGTCACAGCATCCACTATCCGTGGCCCCGAAACAATGGTCCCTGCCCACTCCAGCAGTACCATCTGATGCCGTACTTCTCTCACGCATGCTTCGGGCACAGTGGCCTCTGTCAGGTCCTAAGAAACCAAAATCCTTTACTGTCACAGGACCCTGTGGTTTCTCTCCTGTGCCCAGTCTATTCTTCCCCAACTCTTCATCTGGCTGGCCCTCTCATTCTTTAGGTGTCTGCTTAAATATCATTTTTTTTCCCTAAAAGATATCCCCTCACATTCCTAATCGTGGGTCACTGCCGTTATTCTTTGTCACAACAGTGCATTTATTTCCTAATTCCTATTATTTGGCTTTACCACAAGAATGTAAGCTCTTTGACAAAAGGGAAACCTGCTTTGCTCACACTTGCTTTGCCAATGTCTAACACAATGCTGGCACATAGTAGGCACTTGATAAATTTTTACCAAATGAATGAATATAAATCTTCATGTTTTCATATTATGGCAACTTCTTGATTGCTTAGCTCACAATGATCAAATTGATTTATGTGTGTATCGGTTAGACAAATGAAATCATGCTGTGGTAAAAATGTTAAAACCTCCATGACTTAGAAATGCAGATATTTACTGCTCACTCCATAGTTCCCTGCTCAGGTAATGAGAGGCTCTGTTGTTTTATGCTGTCTTCATTCAGGTTCCCAAGCCAAGGTGAGGCTTGATTTCCTTGCTTCCAGATTTGCTGAGGCAAGCAAGAGGGAATGTCGTGAATTGTGCATAGGCTTTACAAGCTTATTCCCAGAAATGATATACATCTGCTCACATATCATTGGCCAAAGCAAGACCCAAGTTCATGTCTCAGTCCAGAGGGAATGGAGGACAGTGTGGATTCCAAATTAGCTTTGTCTGTCAGGATGTGAAGATGATGAACAAAAAGAAACTGTAGAATCTAATCTGTTTATAACAGTTAACACAAGTTTTGGCTTTTGTGATGAAATCACATTTTTATTTCTGGGAAGGTCACATTATTTATGGCACATATGGGCACTTTACATCAAATTATTAATGAGAAGCTGTAGGGACTCATAAGTGAGGCTACATGGCATTTCCCATTACTGACACCAAAATCTCTGTGGAAATAAATAAGAGACCTAAGAAAACCCATCAATATTAGAGAATCACTCCAACAGAGAAAAATAAAAACTGCTTTAGGAATAAATTTACAAAATTACTTTAAGAATTCCTAACTTTATCTCAAATCGGTACTGTAACAAACGATTTTAGAATTTGGCTTGCCAGAAAGTATAATTTATGGCATTATTTCTTTAAATGCCTCAATTGAGTTTAAGGAACTTGTGGCAAGAATTTTTTCCAAGTTATTGTCAACCAACTGTGTGTGTGTGTATGTGTGTGTGTGGGTGGGTGTGGGTGTATGTGCTGACAGACGTATGATGTATTTCAGAGACATTATAGCAATGATTAACAGTAATAATTCATCAAAGCAACTTTAAAGTGATTATTAAAAGTACAAGAATTATTACAGTAACTGCCTTACTAGAAATGTACAATATTGTTGCCATTAATTATAACAACAATAAGAAAATTAACAATTGAGCTATTCTGACTAATGAGTTATTCAGGGACAAGAAAAAGACAAATGAAATGCATTAAAAACAGAGCTTGATACATAGTTGTATGGTTACTGGAAAGCTTATCTGATTGAAGAAGATTTAAATGATAATTACCTTACAAGGTCACCCCACACAATTATGCAAGGCCTACAACATAAATCTGATTGGCAAACTTCGCCAGATGTTTATTGATGAAACAAAATGTTCTACTAAGATTAGATGCAACTTACCCCAGTGGACGTTAATTGACAAAGCAGATTATCATGAGATAAAACTGAGGAAGCAAAAGGCCTCAAGACTTTATACGTAAAAAAATTTCTGAAATGGAATGTTGTGGGTTATTTATTCCAGTTGAACTACTAATGAATAAAGCTTAAAACAAAACAAAAGCTCTCTGTTTGACTGTGAGCTGATTGTGGTAATTCTTTCTTGTAAATTTATGAGGATGTATTTTTATATCTACATGCGGATGTAAAAGAGAAAACGTGGTCATCGGAACCTGGGTTTAGGGCCACAACTTCATTTGTGGGCAGTGTGTACCGACCTGTTGCCAGGGCCACCCACCCTGTAGACTCAGTAGACTGATGCCTAAAGCCACCACACTTTTAGGGCCCCCCAAAATGTTTTCATTTCTTTTAAAATCTGAAGAAAAGAAATAGATATAATCCATCTTAGATCTGTCTTTATACAAATGCAGTTGTAAAATATAATATTTTATATTTTTAAATAATTTTTCAATCATTTTATAGAAGGGATTGCTGAAGACAAAGTGCCTACAGGGATTGCTGAAGACAAAGTGCCTACAGGCCATAATGCAGCCTGATTCATGGTCTGTAGAATCTTTCATTAGACTGGTCAATCGTTTACAGTGGTGCTTTTAAATCGGCTTTTAACTGTTTGGCTAAGTTGGTCCTGTGGATGTTGACCCCGATTGGTGCATGTAGCTTCTGGCCTCTCTATTGGGTCTGTGGAGTGGCTCCTCCTAATAAAAGTAGAAGTGCAAGCATGTGAGACTCTAAGCAAACAGCACTTGGACAGCTTCTCTCTAAAGCAAAGGCACGAGGACATCAGCAAAGCTGCCCTCTCAGGATGTAGGTTGTTACAGCTTGCCCTGGAGGTGCCCTTGACAGACTTTTGCAGCGTGGGGTATCAGCAGGGGTTAGCGTGACAAGAGCTGCAACAAGGATTCATTATAGAAAAACGGCTCTTTCTGTAGATACACCTGTTAGATCTTAGATGTTAGAAGACAGAATGTATCTGCTGCTTTTAGAATGTAGAATAGCTGATTGCTTTGCTGATACAAAACACTAGTAAGGTTCAAGAAATAAAATTAGGATGTTCCAAATTCTACATTTAGGTGCAAGCTAGACTGCAGAACAATAACCTTGAATTCGTGTGCCTTATCCATCAGTCAAATATAAAAATACTCAACAGATAAACTTCAAAGTGACACAGTGGTCATGAAGACTAGAACCAAGCTGCTGATCAGATCTCTACCACCCAGACTGAGGACACATGCTTGAGATTTTAGAATTAAAAGTGGGGAAAAGAGAGTATCCAGAGAAAGTTATATAGGCCTTTCGGGGAACAGGCATTAAAAAACTACAAAGTAGTTTTCGGTTTAGGAGTTTATTTAAGCTAATTTGGCAGTTGGAGCAAATATGAAGATCTTCAACACTTTCCCTAAATGAAAGTTTCTTAAACCTCAGCAATTCCACGAGAAAAGACTGTGACGGCAGACTCTGTGGCACAAGACTAAAAATGCCTGCTCAAAAGCTACAGTGGGGACCTCGTTACCATATAGAACACACACAATACTCTAAGTGCTGGAAATGTGAGGCTCAAAAGGGAAATGTAAATTTCAGTGGATGGAAAGAAAAGTACCCCAAACAAGACCAGGTGACTGTAACTGTCTCCGCTGCAAATTTCAAATCTTTGCAAAGATTCAGCGACACAAACATGTCACTCTCTGAGAGAGGAGATAGTATGTATGGGTGGGCTTTTCCCTGTAGATATGGTAAATTCATAGTTTTGAAATTAAGCTCTTGCTGAGAAATCTCTATAAGTTCACAGTTGTGGATTCTATACAATGAATTTTTTGATAGGCAATCTGATGAGCATAAAAGCCAGATTTTTTTGTTTTGTTTTGTTTGTTTGTTTATTTGTTACTCTACCCTCCCACACACACAAAATATTGAGTTTCTGCCATGGCTTTTGGCAACACTGATACTGGGTTCTAGAAATGTTATTTTTCCTGGGATGATTGCCAGGAGCAAGGAGTTGGTTTTCTGCATTTTGGGGGTAAGAGGCTATGGCTCGTGATAATTGTATTATGTCCTGCTATCTCTCTGAACTCTAATAAGTGAGGAGCATCAGAGAGACCTGGCATTGAGCTGGTAGGACTTTTGATGCCTGAAGGCATTAGTCATTCAAGTGAGAATCTAGGCTAGAGCTGTCGCAGGAACTCTGATTCTACCCAGTACCTAAGAACTCCTCTGACTGAGGCTGGTCAGTACAAGAAATTAAGAAAATCATGTTTACATCTTAATGTAGCTTGAGAGTATTTGACTTTGAACTTGTAATTCACAAGAGCAAGTAATTTTGATTTTGGACTCCAACCCTTCACATTGACATGCTAAGAGATTTATTCCCTTTTTAAAATTCATAAAATTCAACAGCATATTGAAAAATGCATAAAACAAATGTATATTTTAACAAATTACTTCAAAGTAGTAACCCAGGTTCAAGAATAGAACATTTCCCCTCCCATGTGTACCTTCCTTGTCACACCTTCTGCTGCCCAAAGACAACTACTGACCTGGTAAACACTGTCTCGCTGCTCTTTGTTATACTTTTTTTTTTACAACATATGATGAGTTCCGTGCCCTTGAGTCTGCTCTGACTCTTGGTGACCCTATGAATGAGTGACATTCACAGTGTCCTGTTCTCAACAGCTCTGCTCAGCTCCTATAGACTCAGGCCTATGGCTTCTTTTACAGAGTCAATGCGCCTCATATTTGGTCTTCCTCTTTTCCTGTTGCCTTCTACTGTTCCCAGAGTCGCTGTTTTTTCCAAAGAACCTTGCCTTCTCATGATGTGCCCTAAGTAGGACAGCTTTGGTTTGGTCTTTGTTGCCTCGGGCAATGTTTCAGGATCCTCCTGTTGGTCTTTCTGGTGGCCCAGCGTGTCCCTACAGCACTCCTCCAACACCATATTTCAAATATTTTTCCTATCAGTCTCCTTCACTGTTCAACTTTCACATCTATATATAGTAACTGGGAATATGATCTTCGCTTTGGTCTCTAACAACACATCTTTGCTCTTGGTGAATCTTTCCTAATTCTTCCACTTCTGCCCTTTCGAGTCTCAGCCTTCTCTTGCTTTCTTGGCTACAGTCTCCGTTTGAATTGATGACTGAACTAAGGTAAGCGAACTTTAATGATTTTGACGTCTTCATAGTCCATGTTAAAGTTGTGTATTTCTTCTGTAGTCATGATTTTTTGTCTTCTAAATGTTCGAATTCAGTCCTTCTCTCACACTTTCTTTCCCTTTCATCAGAAGTCATTTCAGATTATTGCTGCCTTCTGCCAGTAAGATGGTGTCATTTGCATATCTTAAGTTATTGCTGTTTCTTCCACCAGTTGTCACTCCTCCTTCCTCTGAGTCTAGCCTTTTTTTATATCATATGTTTTGCTTACAAATTAAACAAACAGGGAGATAAAATGTACCCTGTCTGACACTTTCACTATATGAACCCATTCTGTCTCTCCATATTCTATCCTGACAGTGGCTTCCTGTCCACACTACAGGTTATGCGTCAGGACGATGAAGTGCTGAGGCAGCCCATTTCCTTCAGAACAATCCATAGCTTTTCATGGTCCATGCAGTCAAAGACTTTACCCTGTCTATAAAACACAAACTAACCTTCTTCTGAAATGCTCTGGAGTACTCCAGTATCCAGTGGATGTTTACAATTAGATCTCAGTTACCTTTTCCTTTTCTGAATCCAACTTGAATATCCTCATTTCTCACTTCATATAAGCTAGAAGTCTTTGTTGCCACACCTTGAACATCACGTCTCTTGAACTTCATATAAATGAAATTATAATGAACTTTTTTGGCAGAATCATTTCCTCGACATTATGTTTGTGAGAGTCATACATGGCTATAGCTGCAATTTGTTTTTGTAATGAACTAAATGCCTGGGCCTGGTTCCCTAACGGTCTGGGTAAGCTCAACCCAGATGGCGTCCGTTGGGCTGCAGCCGTGTTCGGCCTCAGTGTTTGCAGTGCTGACGAGAAACTGATGCGGTCTCTCCACTCAGCGGGAGGAATTCAGCTCCATTCTCGTAGCTCTGGCCAATGCGCTCCTTGACAAATCTTGTTCGATTTTTATCAATTCTTGGGCTGTTGCCAGTGGCCTGGCTTTTTGACCTGCCACTTGGAAAACTGCAAACAGGCACATTTAAGACACTCCTCATTGAGACCGCAAACTATGGAAACAAAAGGTGTTGCTCTATGAGCCAACTGTGTCACTCATGTAGATGTCCATTGTTCATTCTAATGAGGCCAACTCGATGAGGCCAACTCCATGAGACCAACTCAAGTTACTGACCGATTCTGCACACCCAGTTTGTAAACATTGCTGCCTGGATCTGTCATTGTACTGAACATGATGACATATCCACCACAATAGATGAAAAAAAAAAAAAAGATTCTGTTCTTGATGCAGAGGTTAATTCATCAGAGAGGTTACTCTTGTCATTTGTCTCCTTCCTCACTGGGAGACAAATGGCACCTCCAACCCAATGCTGCTAACCAGGGCTCCCCAACCCCTGGGCCACAGACTGGTACTGGTCTGTGGCATGTTAAGAATCGGGCCGCACAGCAGGAGGTGAATGGCAGGAGAGCGAGCAAAGCTTCATCTGTACTTGCAGCCGCTCCCCAGCACTATCATCGCCACCCCAGCTCTACCTCAGATCATCAGGCATTAGATTCTCAGAGGAGCACTGTTCTCTAGTGCCAAAAAGGTTGGGAATTGCTGGTCTGATTTATGTCCTCTGCCCAGTGTGGGCAGATCGACTGCATCAGAATTTTGCCTCTCTCCTAGACTATCAGTGAAAAAAAATAAATTTTTTTTTTTGTTTAAGATATTTTCTGTTTTTCCAGTCCAATCAGCTAACCACTGTGACTCTTGAAACTAATCTGTGTCATGTGTTCAGCTTTCTGGACCATTTTCAGTCCCTCAGTGGTGTGTTTCTTATCACAAAAACTACACAACAAATAGGTAAATAGTCAAGGTATTTGATGAACCTTCTATGCTTCCTACCATCCGCAGTCATCTGATACTATTGAGCATCTGACAATGTCTTCAAAAATAAACTAAAAAAGAAATTCTGAGTTTATCTCCCTCTTCTCCTTCTGATCTACACAATTGATAGGACAGATTGGTCACTGAATGTGACTGTCTCCAGAAAAGGAGCATTCCTTCTTGAATCTGCCTCCTGAGTGATGATCAGAATGAAAAGAATGGGAGTTATATAGTTACATTTTGAAAGTTTAGGATTCTGCCCTGACCATTTCCAGGTATAACGCATCTTTTCCCCTAACAGAACCTAGCCTTCCTGTTGGCGGCCAGCCAAAAGGAGCCCTTGGGGATCAAACCATATTCTAGCTGAGGCACCTGAACACATTTTCCTGGAGTTGCAGGGTCCTAGATCGTGAGGATGATTATGACTGCTTGTACACATGTCTCACTACAATGGCCCACATAGGCTAAACTAGGAGATGTACTAGATATTTGTGTTTTACAAAAAAAATCACTTGTCGCTATTATTCCTGATCCTTCTGGATGAAAGGTCTGAGTGTGAATAGAGGATGATTGTGAAAAGGGAAGTTATAGCTATCTGAATAGAGTAAGACCATTGTGTACCAGGGGGAGGGGGACCTAAAACCTGGGCACATGAAGAGGGAACAAGCACCTTAGACCAGGAGGGAGGGACATTAATGATCTTTGGCTTTTATATCTGCCCCCAACACCTTCCTCACAAAGAAAAATGACCTGTTGCAGTTTTCATGAACCGTCGAAGGCACCTTCAGTTTAATGGCTGGCCGAATCTGGCACCTCCAACCAAATGCTTCTAACCATGATTTGATCATCATTCCACTTATGTGTATTGAGAAGTCTGTTGGTAACTTGAGGGAGTGGTCTTGGCTCATGCAGCTCCTGTCAATGCCTCCGAAGTCTTCTGTACTTCCTTCTCCCTTAGCCATCACTCAATTTTTCCATGGACTGGGTGAAAGCTGGCAGTTGTAGTTTGGACATACTAGACATGTTTCACTAACTGCCCTCAGGCAGTCTCTTCAAAAATAAAAGCTGAACTCAATTATCAAAGTAAACTGGGAACCCTAAGATTTACTAGTGTGGGTCCCAAGCCTGGCTGGTCCCAGATCTGGCTGTGATCCAGGCTTGCAGCTAGGAAGGACTAGGACCCCAGATTTGACTGTTATATTAGTGTAGTAAGGCACCTGCACCTAAAATATGTAAACATAATTCGGCTTATTGTATCGTGCATGTGTGACAGAATGTTGCTCTTGCACTCTAATATGCGTGGAGCCCATGCAGTGCCCTAGGGAACAGAAGCGTGCTCCCTGCAATAGAACTGCACTCCCCACAACAGAGGTGAGCTCCCCGCAGTAAAGTTGGTGCCTGCTGTTTCATTCTCTTGTTAGCCCCTCATGCAGTTTTCCAACCGGGCGACTCACCGATGGAACTTTCCCTTCTCTATCAGTTAGCGCTGACAATCAGCCATTGGAAGGCCACGTTCGAGGCACCATCAACCCGAATCCCTCTACTCTCGCATAATACAAGTATCACTTGGGGTCACCCAACAACTGTAAACAATACTTTCTTTCCAGGTACATCATGAGCATCCTTGGGTTGTACATCTTGTGTAGAAGGCAGACATTAATTTGCTTCCATCCTGAAACCAAAGTGGTTTGCAACTAAGCAGTGATTTAGAAAACACCATCAGTAAATTATGTAGCTCTCAGATGACAGAGAGCTCTCTAAAATGAGACTACTCTCGATTATTTGGAGTTGCTTTCCAGAGAAATAAGTGACTATTTATGCATACTCTGAGGGTAATTATTTCTACAATAAGAATCTTACATTGAGAAAAGGTGGTTCAAAATTTGTCCCTAACTTTAACTAAAATGATCAATGAAACCACCTCAGTGCTAGAATGCAGGCACTGATGGTTTATGAGAATTGTTCAGCTGGTTGGGTCCAAAACTCTTGGGGGAATGGTTGACATCACTACCGAAAGGTTTTCCTCATTCTGCTGGTTAGAGTCTTGTTAACAGTAGCCTTAATTACATGCCGTATGAGACAAATTGAATTAATTTGCCCCAGTGTCTGCTATCAGATTAGCCACTGTGGCTGATAAGTGACATACACATGGGAAAATTAGCCAGTAGCCTAGATGATGTAGAAATGAGGTGTGAAGATGTTGACATACAATTCTCCATGGGTCTCTCGTGTCTATACTCTTGTAAGTAGAGGTATTTGCTGCCTTTTTTCTATACTGTCTTTTCAAGAGTGTTTGTACAGCAAATTTAGCCTTGGGAAATACAGATCCTTGTCTTTCTCTGGAGCAGAGGGCAGGTTTGTGTATAGCACAATATAATAAAGATAGTGGTCTTCCTCCAGGCAAAGTTTAGGCAGTTTACTGCCTGTTACAAAATATCTGGGTTCCTAAAACTTGGAGCTCATCAGCTGTGAAACTACCCACTGCATGTGCAGTATACGCCTTGGCCCCTTCTCATTGCCACTGAGCACTTGGAGGCAAGACAAATTGATGCAAACGCTATGCCCTTGCTACTTTCTGTGCCATGAATAGTAGTCTTTCACTTGAAATAACATGTTGACCCAGGAGGCTCCTGTGTCCTGTCAGCAGCCATGGAACTGGCGGGCTAACTATCACATTGCAAGTAGAGTGAAATCCCAGATCCTTCACAGTTCTTGACAGGGAAGGTGGTGGTTGTTGTTTTTAAATTAGCCTGCCTGGGAGTCACCAGGCTCCTTGAAATTGTGGGTTGATATTTTTCATTAGTTTTGGAAATTTCTCAGCCATTATCTTTACAAATTTTGCTTCTGACCATTCTGTTTTTTCCTCTAAGACCTTGATTAAATACATGTTAGATTTTCTATTATATCTTCCATTCTTCCTGTTTTTTCTTCTGTTTATTATTCATCCCGCATGGTTTCTTTTGGTTTACCTTCACATGTACTAACTTTCTTTGTGTTACATCTAATCTGCTGGTATACCCATCCATTGAGTTATTAATTTCAGAAATTGTGCTTTTTAGTTCTCAGATATCTTTTTTTTTGTTAATTTTTGCTTTAAATATATGCCGCCCTTTTTAAAAATTCCAGTGTTTTCCTGGGATGTTAAAATTTGGCTTCTATCTCTACAAGCTTAGTACCATATAATACCTGAAAATTTCTGGAAATTTCACTATCCAGAATACTTACAGTTCTGTGTATGCTGTTTGTTGTTTGAGTTGGCTCTTAATCATGTTGATATGTCTTCTTGTGTGTTTCCTTATTTTTGAATGAGTGCTAGATCTGTTTTTTTTAATGTATATATAAATAATTTAAAACCAAAAATAATATCTTCCTCCAGAAAACATTTTTTTGTTGTTTCTTTCTGCTGATGCCTACTGGTACTAGCAATCTCTAATCACTTTAATCTAATTTCAATGATTAAAATTTTCTAGACCATATAGATTGCAGTCATTGAAAGCAGCTGGTTACTTCTGTTTCATTCTTTGACCAATGTCTCCTCTTCTGGATATCAGTTTTAAGTGTGAGCACTTTACCAGGGCCCTCAATCCTGGCAGGCCTTGTACTTTAACTTGTATCCCTCCTTTCCCCAAGAGATTTTAGGAGGATTGCTTAACCTCTCTGTCATTTCCTTCTGACAGGCAAAGTCCTTCCTGTTCCTAGGGCAAAAAGGGCCCCAAATCCCATCCTCCCCTCTTTGGATTTTCCTCTTGTCCTAAATTCTTGGTTCAGTGATTTCTCACTTTTTTTTGTTGTTGTTGTTGTATCTTATTGATACTCCTAGGAACATAGTTTTAGTATTTAATCTAGAAATTTTCTTTTTGCCTCTAATGGGAAGTTTGTTCTGAATTAACTAGGCTGCCATTACCAAAAGACAGAATTGACTTATTTTGCCAGTGTATTTTTTTATTTTATTACGATATAATTTACATAGAGTAAAATTCATAGATTTTAAATATACAGTTGATGAGGTGTTCTTTTTTAAATGTATATTCCATGTTACCGTTACCCATATCAAAGTAGATAATATTCCCATCTTCTTGGAAAATTATTTCCTTCTCCTTTGTAGTCAATTCTACTCACCCCAGCACTGGAAATCAGTCTTTTAATTTATATCTAGATATTTATATTATCGATCTTGAACTTCATATAAAATAAATTGTACAATATGTACTCTTTTACTCAACCTATATGTTTGAGATTAATCTGTTTTGCACGTATCAGTAGCTTAATACTTTTATTACTCAACTGTATAAGTTGTATAAGTATACCACAATTTGTCTATTTCCTGTTGATAGACATTTGGATTATTTCAGATTTTGGTTCATACGAATAAATCTATTATGAACATTTAAGGATTCATCCTTTGAATTTTAATTTCTTGTGGAAAATGAGAGCATTTATATTTAAGTTTAAGGCATCATGTGTTACTGGAGAGTCTTGAATCATATCAAACTACACACCAAGCTACATCTTCCAACTTAGCCTTCCTCTGTTTGTTTTAGTCACCATATTTTCTATTTTTAATACATTTTAAAATTCTTATAAACCACTTAATATGTGTTAAACACTGTTACAAATACTTTTTAGTATTAAATAATGATCCTGACAACCCATTGAAGTAGTAGTTATTAGTATTCACATTTTAGAAATGAAGAAGTGGAGGCACAGAGTGGTCCATCAACTTGCTGGAGGTCACGAAACTAGCAAGTAGCAAGGTCAGGATTCAAGTCAAAAAGTCTGGCTCCAGAGACAACGCTGTGTTTTTAAAAGTATTTGAGCAGGGAATACACACAACGTACCTTCAGACAACCTGAGAATAAATAACCAGGGCCATTACATATGCTGCAGATGTTCTTTATAGTGTAAGCCATTGTATAAATGGCTTTAGATTAAAAGCGTATTAAATGTGCTTGTTTGAATAGCAAGATCGTTAAACAAAAGAGACTCACCACAAGTTAAAGATGGAGAAAAGAAATAATCAAATACCTAGGGATCTCGATTAACACCTCACTAATTCTCACTTATTCAGAAAGTGACCTTTTATTTTCTCCACGTGTGATATGCTAAATCCATGTGACAAATATGAGAGGCGATGAAGGGCACCGTTATTTTGCCAGTACCCTCAGTGTTCTTGTGGAGGCTGCCTTCCTTTGCCATTTGCAAAAAAAAAAAAAAAAAAAAAAAAAAAATTGCATCTTGGATTCATGGACCTCGATGGCACGCAGATTCATTTTCTTTGTCTTTGCAAAGTATTTACAAAGCCCACTACTGCCTTTGGTGATGTTACAGACTAAGGCCAGGTGGGGGAGCTCTCCAAAATGTACTACATAGAAACCTAGTAAGCAGACCAAGCTGGTAGGTAATCAATTATGATGAAAAAATGAGGCCAAAATGTAACTGTAAAATACAGCAACGACAGCAACAAAAACTGAGGCTTGATGATGGTGTATGTACCAAGTGAGAAAAACAAGAATAGAATATAAAACACTGAACTAACACTAAGGTATGTGATCAAATAAAGGCTTATTATGACTTTTCGTTGATTTTATATCCTGGGTATTAGACAAAAAAAAAAGCAACATAAGTTGCATAATTTTGAGAACATCTATTGTTAAAGACTGGATACGTTATTGGTTCCAAGTCCAGGCAGAGTGAGATAATGTTGAATCTAACACCCTGAGAACAAGGTCCTTATCCAACTCTTTCAGCTGAATCCCAGTGCCCAGCAGAACCTGGTGCCCGTATGCAACGCATTTTGTATGCGTTGAACAAAAGAGCCATATCTTGACTTGTAGAGGAATAGGTTGTAGTTATTTAGTAGTAGCAAATTTGAGTTATAGTTATTACTGTAGGGCAAGCTTGTTTATTATTTTAGAAAGGATGATAAAATCAAGGGCTCACAAGTTGAGGGGTTGCCTTTAAAAGAAAATTGAACAAAACTCAGGGCAAATTTATCATTCACCCTCACAAGTCTGTAATAGAACTATCATCCTGTTTTATAAGTAAGAAAACAGGCTCAGAGGGTTAAGGAACATGCCCAAGATCACACAGCTTGTAACCAGAACCACTGTGTCTTGTAAAGACCTTGCCCTAGCACTTTCTGCTACCTTACTCAGTTTATCCTGGGACATACATGATGATACCTGCTAGGCACTCCTCAAAGTCAATGCCCAGGAGTTCAGATGATCATACAGCTTCCATTGCCTTCATTCCTGTACCTGTACAACTTTAATTCATAGGTTGCTTTAGGTGCATAGTAATATATAACAAAATATATTTTGCTGTTACCATTCTTTTATCATTGCCATTAGCACATCTTAAGGTAATATTTTGTATTTCCAGAACCTTAGTTTCTTAAACCAGGATTCCAACGTGAGATCAGTTTTATTTCTAACACCTGAAGTGACTGTTTTCTTCCCTGTGTGTCCAAAACTGTTGAGTACCTTTGTTGTAGACCTGGGAAAATAAGTAAATATTTCAAAATATTTGTGATGAACAAATTTCTTAGGCAGCTGCAGCAATCCTTCATAACTTGAAGCAAAAATGTATCATTCATTTTATATAGAACATTGGTTATGAATTCTGGGTGTAGATATGGGCACATTTTCCAACACCAGAGGGAGTCTGATAGTACATGTCTATAGCTGGCAGAGAATGGAACTGTTGGAAGTTGGACATTTATTTAGACAGGCATACAGCAAAATCTTAGTGCTTATTAGGTAACAGTTTCTAATTTAAGAAATTTAATTAACAAAATAACATAAATCATTATAATACAGCTAATATTTGCTGAGATTTTTTCATAATGTATGCAATGCTATGCATTATTACATCTAAATTTCACAATATGTGTGGTAGACCCTTTAATCATGGGACACATTATTGGAGATTTAAAAAAATAGATTTGAAAGGAGAGCACACAAGGCAAGTACCTATGCTTCTCAAAGAAACAAAAACCCTAACCTTAGGATTCTAAACAGGGTCATTCACAGACCCCAATTTTTATTAGCCAGTTGGCCACATACAAGGGTAATCGATATGTTATACCTCTTTAAAAAAATGATAATTATTAATTTCTGAAAGTCTATATATAAGAATGCTGATAAAATTGCCATGCTGAAAGTACCTGAAAGGTCACCGAGGCATCATTTCACTTCTAATGTGGTCTATGCTTTGGATCTTCAAAACAATGAAATAGGGAAAGGCTTCCCTTTAGAGAACAGTCTTTAGGTGGTTTTATTAAAAAGAGGTGGTTAGAATCAATTCTTAATCACCAAAGATTTGGGTGGGGCCCATTAGCTTCAGCCCAGTGAAATACACAGTATTTAGGTATCCAAAGACTATTTATAACCCAAGCATAGCACAAAAGTATGCAGTGAATCACAGGGTGTGATAGACTGGTAAGCCAGTGAGTAAAGTAGACAATATGAATTTTTTAACTCTAACCTATCAACAATAATGTGAGAAGAACTGCAGTGAGAAAAACTCCAACTGGAATCCCAGCACTTCCACTTTAAGGGATATAATCTTGGGCAAGTGATTTCGCTTAAGTTCCTGTTTGCTCATCCGTTATGCAGAAGGGAAAATGGTACCTACTTTATAATTTCTTTATAAGGACTTCAGAAAATTTAAATATATCGGGACTTTTTCTGTAAAAGTGAAAGAATCCTCAATTCGATTTGGTTTAATTAACAACTAAAAGGGATTATTTGTATTACTGTCAGATCCTGCTGCTTCAGGTCCAGCTAGATCCAGGTATTCAGATGAAGGTGTCATGATACCACCTCCCCAAATCTTGACTGTGCAACTACTTAATGGCTTAATTCCTAGGCAAGCTATTTCCTTACTGACAAGAATAGCTCCTAGCATCTTTGAGCTTCGACATGCTACCTTAACTTGCCCTGCAGAGTAAGAGCATCTTTCCCGAAATGCCAGCAGAAGTCCCAGAAATACCTTTCATTGGCTTAGTTTGGTCAAATGACCTTATCTGGAGCCAGAAGGTCAAGTTCATAGACTGAGTAAGGGTGACATATGATCCTCTAAAAAATACTGGGTTTGCAAAAAATAAAAAAAATAAAATAAAACAAAAAAAACTTTATTGCAACAAATATCTAGAAAAGTGCTTGGCATGTAGTAAGTATTAATAAGTGTACCATGTATTAATTTTAATATAGAACCTATTTTTAAAACCCTTGAATATGTAGAGCTACCAGCTTTCAGCCACATTTTCCAGGACCACACATACATGACTAGAATCTGTTAAACCTAAAGCAACCTCTAGTTAGTGCTGACCACAATATGTAAGTTTTAGCATGTCTCAGTTTTTAGGATAGAAGGTTTTCCGAGTTTTGGAGAAAGCCCACAACGTTCCCCTAAAGAGCCTGGATGAATTTTAAGTAAATGACAACTTTGTGGATAATATTTTACTTAACTTATGAATCATAATAATGCTAGCAGAAGTTACGCTTTTGTTCCATTATACTGGAAGTATGGCTTAGAGGCCAAAAGCAAGAATTTACTATCAAGTAGCACAGTCAGAACAGAATAGCTCTCACCCCAACTAACAATATAAATAATAATTATTACGATGACTATAATCTCTAAGAGAATTTGTCCTTTATCAATAATAAAATATATTTAATAGGAACCAGAGGCACAGATACCTGCAGTTCTGCTGTGAACACATTAATTATCTATGACAGGAGATTTACATCACAATGTGTAAGTCTATATCAGGAGTTATGACAATGTATTCTGGTTCCCCTTTGTGAAGTGTCTAGTTCCCTGAGTATGGCTTTGGGGTAAGTGAAGATACAAAACAGAATCTACGGAATCTACTGAATGGAGCTAAGGCTAAATTCAGTTGTTAATTCCCTTTCAGGATTTTAACTTAGAGTGTAAACATTTGTTTTTATTTCAAATTCCTATGCTTCTAAATATGTAAGGCTCTAGTGTATTTGAATAGCTCAGAGTTTCATTTGCCTTTATTCTCAAAATTTTACAAATTTAAAAAAGAAGGGTTATAGTTTTTGTGGTGTTATAAGCACAGCGATGAGAAATTATCCTGCGAATAACAACTTGCATAAGTTTTCCCTTTCGCTTTATCAGCCACCATTGACCTTTTCAGTTTATGAGCAAGTGACTTTCTCAGTTTGCATTGACTGTGTACAAATCCTCCTCAAAATCCTGTTCTGGGGCTGGGAGGACGCCTGCCATTGGACTGAATGTTAGCAATCTTGCCATGTGAAATAGATGCTTGCAGTTCAGGTTTATATTTATGTTTTTTTTTTAATATTAGGAATATAAATGTCAATTAGAGCCTTTAGACTTCTGCTAGAAAATAAGGGATCATATTTTTTAAAAAAGGAAATGGTCATTTCAATGGGGTGACTATATTCCCTCCACATAAAAATATTTATGCAGTCGACATAAGTAAACTCCAAACCTGTAGAGAGTTTTAATGAGTTTGAGCCAAACTGATGGCAATTGCCAGCAAGCAAAATCTCAATGGATTGATAAAATGCTCCAGAGAATGACATTAGAATAAAAGGAGGTGTAAGGAGGGTTAGGTGAAATCCACTGGTGGTAAATTAAGGAGGCAGGACAAAGCAAAACAGAAATCTCTGAGATACGACAAAAAGTAAAAGAGAGAGGCATACTTCATTACATTGGTGGGTATGGGAGAGTTAGTAATTAACATTTACAGCACCTAGAGATGGCATGCTGGGGACAAGGTAACCATGAGGGCTTTGTGGTCCCTGCTTTGGTGGGAGGTTATGCCCTGAGCAGTCTGGAAAAGGGGATTTCTCTCACATTTCAAAAGTATGTTCTCTTAGATGCAAAATGACAATGGACAGTCAGGCTCACTCAAGGTAAAGGTTGACTTTCGTCAAGGATATTACAGGCCTAGGACGTGACTAACCACAATAACTCACTTTTAGTCAGGAATTTTTATGTTCAGACCATCCTATGTGGTGACTTTCAGTCTCTGAGTATGTTGGGCCTGCCATGCTGGCCTATCCTGAGCTTCTCCAGTATAGTATGCGGCCCCTTTTTCCTCCACTTGCTAAGATTTATCAACTGGAAAGCACTAGAAACAGGCAATTTTTATTATGTCCTGTTGACATTTTTAACCTAATAACTTGGATCAATACTGTAGCTAAGTTAAAACAATTGAGCACTATAATCTCTGGAAATGAGATGCTCTCTTTTATGAAAACTAAAGACTAATCTGACCACCTTTGAAAGTCATTAACATATTTAACATCCTAATGACATGAAATGAAGTCTATGAAACAACAACAAATTCCTCTTCATGTAATACCCTGGGATACTAAAGGTGGATGAACAAGAGATTTGAAAGGAGAAAGATTGGGAGTCCCAGGGCAGCCTCAGAGAGGACTCTCCTCTGATACCATATGGTGAAGAGGAGCAGAGCCAGTACCCAGATGGTAACAATAGGGGAAAGCCAAGGAGACTTTTTATTTGGAAGTTGCTTTTAGGATCACCCCTTTATACTGCTGCCTTGATTCCCACTTCACAGTCATACTAAAATACTGAGCTGAAATCCAGTGA
The DNA here is from genome assembly GCF_014176215.1 of Rousettus aegyptiacus. Classification (NCBI taxonomy): domain Eukaryota; kingdom Metazoa; phylum Chordata; class Mammalia; order Chiroptera; family Pteropodidae; genus Rousettus; species Rousettus aegyptiacus. The sequence continues at coordinate 33,975,692 of NW_023416286.1, forward strand.
ATTCCTCTGACTAGACCTAATATTCTTTTCTTTATCTTTATTCTTTTTCATTTTAATCGTGTTTTGAATACTCAACATTTTTAATATAGTAACTCTTGACTACCCTATTTTGACCCTTCTATCTACTTCTCCTCTTGTTTTTTATGGGAGTTACTCACCAACTTTTAGCTTTGAATAATCCAAAAGTATTAGCCCAGTCATGAAGCATTCTCTTTTTCCTTTTTTCCCAGTTCTTGACCACACACAAGATTCCATTTAATTTAATCATTGCGTATAGCTTGCCCTACTAATTTAGGTACTAATTTGGGGACCAGATTAAATACAATCTCAAACTGATCTCTCGGCGTGTGTGTGTGTGTATGTGTGTGTGTGTGTGAGAGAGAGAGAGAGAGAGAGAGAGAGAGAGAGAATTTGGTCTCATTCTCTGTATGCATAAATGACATTTGCTCATTCGGATTGTAAATTCTTAAAAATAGAAAATATAAGCAGTAACTTGAGCATGCATTTTAGAGTCAGAACTATGTTCAAATAGTGCTATTGCTCATAATGAACTTTTATAGGTCACTAAAGCTCTCTGAACCCAACTTTCTACACCTTTAAAATTAAATAATAATACCCCTCTGAGATAGAGATATTAAATGAGATTTATATAGCATATAGTGGACTTTCAATAAATGATTTCTTCCTGTATTTTGAACTTCTCTCATATCACCCATTCTGCCACCAATCCTAGAAACACAATTGTTGAGCTCAGTTTGGGTTTGATTGATTGATTAATTGATTGGTTGGTTGAAACTAACAAAATTAGGACAGTTGGGATGTACTGGCTAATCAACAAAATACCCCTTCCACATCTTTTCAACAACGTAAATTATAAAAGTATTATCTCAATAAATCAGTTAAATTACTAATCAGTTTTTATTTTTTTAAAGAAAATGCTAATGTTTAGAAGACAGGGGCAAAATACTTTTCACGTGTCTCTTAAATATTAATAAAATTATTTGTGGTGTTATTTGGAAATATCTATAATATGAAAATACAGCATCTCATTTACATTTGATGAGTTAACTTACTGTGAGTTATTTTATTTAGCTTTAATTTTTATTTAGTGATTAATAGAACTAGAGATAGTAAAAGCTGCCGAAAGAGAGTATATACCAATAAAGAAAATTGAGATGGGAATCAAGGAACTCATTAAAACAAAACTCGACCCCTTGATATAAAATCCTAAATATTAGACGGTAGTATTTTTCTAGTAGTAAAACTGTAAGGACTTAAACATAAAGCCCAATGATAGCAGCCTTATTGAAATAAAAGTGTTTCTCAACCCAAAAGAATCTAGGCCCCTGATTAGCTCATGTAGAGATAATTATTTATGATAGCACTTACTGGTAAAGAGGAAGGAGTGAAACCTTAGACACTCAGATGTGACTTAGGCAGGATTTATTTGTAATTCTGAAGCACTGAAGTGGAAGTCATTGCAGTGACTCAGAGCATTGTGATGGTTCAGCTGTCCCTGGAGACTGCCTGTGTAGTCAGGCATCACAATGCCAGAGGGAAGACCAACTGGAGGTGATGGTCATGCAGCTACTTAACTGGCATAATGGCACCATAACTGAAAGGGAGGAACATTTGGTTATTTTACCTTCAATACTTTAAAGTTAGTTTTCATTGATTCCCAGAGCACAGTTGAAATGGACACTGGGTCTCATTCTCTGCCTATGATAACAATATTAAAGGCCATTTTCATAAAGAGCTCAGTGGTTTCTTTCTAATATAATGACCACTTATTTTACTAAGAGCCACTCAATCATTTGAGGAAGAAGAAGCTTACTTTATTTGACATATTTATTTTATAACAGTGTCTCCTTTGTCTCAGGAATGTTTTATGGAAATCAGTTCAGTCAGATGAAATACACGGCATTAAAAATATACAGCAAGTCAGAGAAGCACCCAACACTTACTAATATCACCAGTCGTTGGTATGCTCCTTTATTCCAAGAAGGCCACATCTATTTTCTTGTCTTTTTTATAGATTTTTTAAAAATTAATTAATTTATTTTTTATGGTGACATTGGTTAACAAAATCCAATAAGTTTCAGCTATACACTTTAACAGTAAGGCATATATATATTTACACCATCTCCCATAGTTAAATTTCTTTCTGTCATCACATATTTGACCCCCTTTACCCCATCGACCTCCCTCCTCCCCCACCCGCTCCCTACCTTCTGGTTACCACTAGTCTATTGTCCATGTCCATGAGTAGCTGTTTGTTTGTCCTGTTCATTTGTTGCTTTTAGGTTTATATCTCACATATAAGTGATATCATGTGATTTTCAGCTTTTTCTGTCTGGCTTACTTCGCTTAACATGATTATCTCAAGGTCCATCCACGTTGGCAGTATTTCATTTCTTGTTATGGCTGAGTAATATTCCATTGTATATATGTACCACAGCTTCTTTATCCAATCATCTATCTTATGACACTTCAGTTGCTTCCATGTCCTGGCCACTGTGAATAATGCTGCTGTGAACATTGGTGTTATTTTTATAATTTGTTATTTTGGAGCTTCTCAGAAAAATTGGGAAACAATACAGTGATTAATAGGCCCCAAACCTGGTTGTATAAATGTATAAATAAGCTCCCCATGTAATATGCCGTTTTATGTTTTGCAATATTATTTTTGGCTATATACCAAAATATTACAACTCTACATGTTTCTTAATATTTTACTCTATATCTCTTTTAAAAATATAGCTTGCCTAAGAATGCCTTTATGACAGTTGCATTTCATTCATAAAATAAATCAAATTAGACTTAACAAATATTGTAGGCCTAAAAAGTATATTGTTTTGCTTGGTTCTAGGTAGACTAGATGAAATACTTACGTTTACTTGATAACTGCTTGTATATGCCACCTCTTCCAGGAAGCCTTCTTTGACTCTTCCTTATCAGGATTAGTCCCTTACTCTTTATGTTCCCATTATATTCTGTCCTCACCTGGATTTGTCTGATTTCTTGCCTGTTTCCTCCTCTGGACTATGAGAAACTTGTGGCAGGGACATTACATTTTTTCTTTGGCTCCCCAGCATCAAGCAAAATGTTTGACACATTGTTTATTATTGCTTAAAAATTTTTCACTGGATGAAAGAACAGTCTAAAGTCATTATTCTATGGCTTTCCAGTCAATCCATGTAGAAAAATTTTTTTTCTGACCAGTCAAAGCAACATAATTGGATAATCTGATGAGTAGACATTAAAATCATCATCATGGCCTATTTGATGACTTAGCTCATGATCTACAAATAGGGCCATTTTATAGGCTTGAATTGATGGACTTAAGTTTTCTTGCTGTTATGGGTATCATTTACATTAACAACAGAAACCCCGTACACAAAGTTTTCAAAATGTTCATACTAATTAGATGCCAATAAAAAAGGAAATAATCTGTATATAAATTTCAATACCTGGATTTTGAAATTCAGAGCAGAGAGGTGGGGTGTTTGTTTATTTTGAGACTGGAAAGTCAGGAGTCTAGCAAATGAGGCACATGTTGCAGTTGTTTCCCTGGAATATTGTCAGACCAATCGGAGTTTGCAAAGAACTTTTATGGTCGGTATAAATATTTTGAGCTGGAGGCATCATTACCAGCTGATCTTTTCTTTCTTCAAGACCAGCTGTTCAAGAGAATCCCGGACGAGAGCCAGGCACATTTGAGACTTGGATCTCACCGAAGACCGCCACAGATTCCTGTGCAACAATGTCGGTGTTAGAAGAAAGCCGACCATTTGCTCAACAGTTATCCAATGTCTACTTTACAATACTTTCACTTTTCTGTTTTAAGCTTTTTGTGAAAATCAGCCTTGCCATCCTCAGTCATTTCTACATCGTGAAAGGCAACCGCAAGGAAGCAGCGAGGATAGCGGCTGAATTTTATGGAGTAACCCAAGGACAAGGTATGTTGCCAGTAATGCTCTCTTGTTTCAAGTTGAGTTTAACTATCATTTCATCCACAGTCCAAGAAAACATCGCATGTTTTCTTTATGGACTGTTTCAAAAGCGAATATTTTGTAAATTTCTGGTTACAGAAAATATTTGTTTTTAACTCTCCTTCATGGTTTCATAAAAAAGAAAATTACTTTGCTTTATCAATGTTTGGGTTAATAAAATCAAGGTATCATTTCAAAGTAGATTAATGGAAACATATTATTAAATATACATTTTTCTATTAATATTTAAAAATTTTAAAAATTTTATTTGCCAAGCCGTAGTTTTAGAGGCTTCAGTTTCTGTTTACACTTCAATTGTCCTTTAATTTGTACACAAATTTTTATGATTTTTAATTCAAGTATTTAGTTATATGTAAAATAAGTGTTATTAAAGAGATTCAAAGGTTCTGTTTGTCTTTCACGACTTTTATTTTACTAAGATTAACCACTTGTTTATGAAATAATGCACACTGTGTCAAATATTAAGATTTATGGCATGTGTTTTTCTGATGGATTGTTGCTTTGCTTGATTTGTAAAAAAATTAATTAGAAGAGGATAGGAATATGAATTAACAAATTTTATACGTGTACATCCATCCATGTTTCTTAGAAGAAATTGAAATATTAGACCAACTGAGAAACAATAATTTTAATGGTAGACTTTAAAGGTTGTGAAATCATTTACAATCTATTGGACTGATATCTGTACAATAAAAGCAATTCTTATAGTGGGTTTCAAGGTGACATTTTAATTGTTTATAGTCTTTTGATTAATTTCTGGTTTGAAAATAAGCGGGCAAACATGATTATTTTAGAGCCCAAAATACCTCTAAAGTAACTTAAAATTTCAGAATTAAAGAATGTAATTAAAGAATGTAATATAAAAAAGAGCACTTAGAGTAGAAAACTTGCCTTCTTAAATGATTTTTCTACATTTTCAACTTATGAAAAGTCATTTTAACTCTAGAGTACTCTTTAGGTGCATGGAAAGTTGAGTGAAAGTAGAAAATATTTTTTTGGTGTGTGAGGTAGATAATATTTTTCCCAAGAAAAACTTTTCTTATACAAAGTAAGGACTTCATGTACTCATTTAAAGTGAAGAAAATCTAAATGTCAGAATGCAATTTTCACATGGAAGGTGGGATCTAGAGGAAATAGTGGTATTTAATCATCTGCCCACCAGCTCTCCTTCCTAACAGGTATAACTTTTTAAATGTGGCATACATTATGTTGGTAAGTGAAGTATTTTGTTTAAAACACAGCAAACATAAAAGACTTGATTTTAAAAAAATCACATTTTTAGATATAAAGCTAAATAGATTATATGATCATAAGGTCCTAAAGTTTACTCTCTTAGGCAGCTTATAGCTCATTACTTCAAAGTCAAATCTTGTCTGCGTAGTATGAAAATTGCCATACATAAAAATATGAAATATGGGCTAAAAATCCACATTTCTTTGTGAGTTGACAAGGGTTTTAGAAGCAGCTTTGGAAGCTCCTTTTCAAACATATTTACAAATAAGAATAAATAATCATCCCCTCTGTAGTCTACTCTCGGTGTGCTTAAGCTGGGAACTCATTGGAATATATTAAATGGCTTCTATGTTCTTGTTTACCTTTGTCAGTCTGTGTTAAGACATATTAGAACTCTAGGATTATGTCGCAAAAAAGAAAGCAATTATCACTCACAGTTAGAAAACACTTTTCCTGGGAATATCAAGTTTTTAAAAATTTTATTTTGTGTTGTTTTTAATATTGGATCTATTTCACAAAATTTTGTCTTCTAATACCTTACATTAATTTATATGTTAAATAGAATATATCATGATAATTTTCATTCAGTGCAAGCAAAATTAGTCTTCAGGTTTTTATATTGGAAGGCAATCAGATATCTTGCAAACTCTTTCTTGATCATCTATCTCTAAGAATTAATTCTTCCTTGCCCAGGAAATTATTACTTTCTTCATTTTAATATAGCTTTTTTTTTTATTCATTACAATTAAACTATTTTTATTTTGATCGTATTTTTATAATTAACTAATCAAGCTTAATTGCCTTTGCTTAATCTGGCAATTTCCTCCTTCCTAGGAAAGATTATCACCTTCACTCCACTTTGAATTAGGTTTCTCCTTCCTACTTTCAAGACTTAGCCAGATTGTTCCCCAACATTTCTGATGTAGGCTTGCCAAATTCCATGAAATATGAGCTGATGTGTGTATTTTCATGTCTTTCACAATCACAGAAGACCATGTTGACAACATTCTGATGTCCTCCCCACGAGCAGTAATGCTGTGATATGAAATGATAGAGATTGTGTCTTCCTAGATATGATTGGACATCAGCTCATTGTATTAAACAAATGTTGAATGGTCTTTTTAAAGCACTTTGCAATGAGGCTTCTGGCCAAGATATGATTATGCAACAAGAATGTTGAAAGGCTAAATGGTAGCTAAAATAGCTTAAGGTTATTTCTTTCTTGATTTCTTTGGTATTCCAGTAAACCTAACATATCTTTTGTATGAAAAATTTTTATCAACTTCACCATCATACTAAAGGCCCTATTTGTTATGATTTTCTATATAACTACCTCCTGTATCATTCTTGCCATTTAATATCCTGATGATAATCTCTATATACCAGAGGTCTAGCTTATTTTTAAAGCTAACACTCTACTTTGAGATTGACAGTGAAAGGTGTTTTCAACTGTAATATCAAACAGTACAGAGAGCAAAAGATGGTGTGAGGGAGTACGCTGATTTCTGAAATCATTCCCAGGACCTAGAAGAAGCCATGAACTACTAATATCCCAAGAGGCAGCTCCTATCTTCTGTTAAGGCTAATTTTGTTCAAGTTTTATCTGAGGCTCTGAAAGGAGTGTAGAAGTTTTACCTACAAGTGGACAGGGCCAGTTCTAAGACCTGTTGTTTGAGCACCCCTGATATTAAGGAACTAAAGAAACAGAATATAACAATGGCAAAATGTGCTGTTCCCACCTGTAAGTAAGGATATTATTCTAATTAAGGAGATGGTGTATCAGCACATAATAATTGCTTTCCAGAAATACTAAATACCAAATGAATCTAAAGAATGGAAAGGTTAGTTTTAGATCTGGACCTTCAGAGATATTTTCATGAAGGAGATAGATCTTGAGTTGACCCCAGGAATAAATAGTAGCATGAATTTACGGGTACACATAGAATATGAAGAGATTTGACTGGAGAAGATGGTTCATGAAGTGGAAAAATGATAATAAATTGGGCACAGTTATGGAAGAATTTAAATGGCAAGCTAAGCAATTGGAACTTAACTTTGAAAGTGGTAGAAATCACTGAAAGTTTCTGGTATAAGTGAAGGTGGGAAAATGGGGAAAGACCTGTAAATCCTAATTCAAAGTAGGTTTATTTGTAGTGATCTTTGGAGTTGAGCAATAAGACAGGTTCGAAGTAGATAGACCAGTAGGCCCCTCCCGTAAGGCAATGAGGACCTAGACTTGTCTGGTGGTGCTGGTATGTATAGAAAAGAAGGAATCACTATAAAAAAAGAGAAGAAAAGAAAAGAAAAGAAAAGAAAAGAAAAGAAAAGATGAAAAGAAGAATGAATGAATCTGATGAATCCTTTAAATAGCATTGCCAGAGAGAGCAAATGTTACCTTAGGCAACTGATTTTCTCCCAGAATTAGATTTAATGTAGCTAAAAAAAAAAATATGTCAGTCAGAAACATATTAATTACCCACACAGGAGAGTCTGCAATTCCCAGCTAATGCCACCCCAAAGACGTGGCATCCTTAGCTGCTTGATGAGTCTGGTAGGTTGCCTATCTCTAGTGTGAAATATCAGGATAAATCAGGAAGTAGTAGAACTAGAATCTTAATTCTAGTCTGGCATTTAATTTATTTAATGTGTTCCCGTTGTCCCACTTTTTCGTCACCAGTTAGTAACTTCTGATTATAATTCAATTCTCCATCTAGATTTGTCAACAGGAAGAAAATGTGCTAGCTTGGCCCAGCAGTGTTTTAGTCTATCTGACACTAGGGTCATCGTTGTAAATTAATGTATTTGCATCTTGATATATCAATTTTTGGGATTTTGTGCTCTTTGAGTTGTAAATCTACCTTCAAGATGTGAATTTGCTCCAGCTTTGTTGATAGATCAAGTTTCCAAGTGTGCAAGGCCATGGACCAAATTCTAGACTGTGGAAAATACATCAGGCTAATGTCTCTCTGTGAGGCTGCTTGAAAAACAATCTCATGACACCTAACCTCTTCAGGCACTCCTTTCCTGGTTGAGACCTTATATAGAATAGAGAATGGATGTGAAATCATCTGATAGGTTATTTATGCTTGTGATTTCATAAATTCGTTTTTAGGGTTCCCATTAAGCACGCGATTTTTTTTTTTTTTTATTTAATGGGTCTATTGTTGACACTTGGAAACAGGCTGCACAGGCTGCAATGTTAAAGTTCCGCCACTACAAGTCAAAGTATTTGTCATTTGGAGACTAGTATAACCAGGGTAAGAAAAGCAGCTAGGATTTTATAGAATGTAATATCATTGTTTCCTCTATCAGTAAAGTCCCTACTAGGACTGAAAACATTTCAGGAATTTAATTTTACAGCAGATGCCAGCAACAGCAGCAGCAGTGATACTTATACTGGTTTCTGAGGAGCAACTCATTTCGTGTGATTTTGGTGCTACTGTGTTGATTTTGTATGAGGTTAGTTTCATCAGGAACATTTCTTGAAATCTCAGCAGTGACAAATTTCAAGAGACAAATCTGTAGGATGACTTCTTTCTTGGTGTTCACTAAACAAAGGTACAAAAATACCTTAAAGATGTGAGAGTTTTGGGATACATTTTCTATACTTAGGTAAAACTCCACATAAGAACAACTTAAATCAATAGAACTGTTCTATGTGACAAAAGGCATGACATTATAATCAAAAGTGCTATAAAAAATTTTTTTAAGAGATTTTAATTTTGCCCATGTTATATTGATTTTCAGATATGCCAGAGCACTTTTTTGGAAGAAATGATTACAATACTGAATTAAGAATGGAATCTGGAGACAAAGTTTCAAGTTTATAATAGATGGTTTTTTAATGTATTCTTTCTTATTCCTCTATATTTGGAGAAACATGAATTTTTAGAATTAAGGAACTTTGCATAGCTGATTATAGCTTAGGAGGGATCAATTTTCTTAGGAATACTCTTCTCATTTCTTTTTGTTCCTTTTTTCCTCATTTTAGCCATTAATTTATTTGCTCATTTATTACTTACATCATTTACTTATGTGTCTTCTATGTCAAAGCCCTGTGCTGGTATTAAGGATAAAATGAACAAACACACCACAGTCCCTTTCCTAAAGTTGTGTATAGTTAAGTGGGAGAGACAGACAAATAACCAAGTCACTTAAAAGTGTGTAAGTCCGACTTTACAAGGTTAAAGAAAGTGTTCTGAGAGCACAGAGGAGAGAGTACAGGGAAAATACTTCTGCCTGGGATATGTCAGTTAAACAAAAGCTGTATCAACAATATACATGCGTCCTTATCCATAATGCTTGAAAGGTTTTCAATTTCACACTTTTATCCTCTATTCACTTTTCACGTCAACTTTTATCGTTATTATTATTATTATTATACTCATATACCTCCTGCCTAAATCTTTACCTAAAGGTTCAGAGTTTTATTGTTAAAAGAATTTATTTTTAAGAAAGAACAAGTATGATCATTGCTTATCCATTAAGCTTTTTGAAAACTGCCAAGTACTTTGGTAAAAATTTTCAAAACAAATTTTGTATGTATTGATAGATGACATTGTTATCATCAGCTCTAAAGTTTTTATATAGTAAGGAATATTAAAGGATCAAAGCTAGGTCTTGACCTACTTTCCAATTTACTTCTTTTAGGAGGTGGTAATTGATTAAAATAAGCTATTTTTCTTCTTACTTGACATAGCCAATACAGTTTTGAATTTAATTCAGTTTAATAAATACTTGAATACATACTCTGCTCCTGACACAATATTATGTGAACATGTACACAGGATACATGTGTATTTATATACATATGGGTGTGAACATATATGTATTTATATATTTACCACATATTGCACATGACCTATGTTTAGAGTAAAAGGAGACTTAGGTGAGTGGAGCCAAATCTTGCATATGTATAACGACCAAACATCAAGCAAGTAGAAAGTTATAAGGTGCTACATTAAGTTTTGCAATGAATGTTCTCTTAGGAAGTCCATTGAGAGTATCAGACCCTTCATAGAGAAGGTAAAACTTAAGGTAAAACTTCAAAGGCAGATCATATCTGGTTCTGTGCAAGGTGGATGAAACCAAGCTGAATATGAAGACAAAGAGAAAGTTTATAATACAGAACTAAACAAGCCTGGTTCATCTGGGACGAAGGTTGAAGTCTAAACCTTAGATAAGGACATATTGTTGGGTGCTTTGTGCTGATGTGAAAAATAAATACATCTTCTCAAATCACACATCCAAACATAAGTGGTTCTATTAAGAGCTTTCATTCACTAATGATGGAAATAATTACCACTATAAGTATTTTTATAAAATCCTTGGTGTAATGAGTTAATTTGTCATTGTATGTATTTCATGAACCACATCTCAGAGAAGATAGAATACCTTCTCGATGTTAACTTGTCAGTGCACATCCTCAGAGTGGCTCCCTGGCAGTTCTGTGGGTTCCTGCAACAATTTTAGGACGTTAAGCTCATTTCCCAACCTGGAGAGGAGAGCAGAAAGTTTATTTTCAGTGACAGACAAAGCATGTCATTGAAAGCAGGTAGAGTATTTGTAATGCCTCTTTCTCCAAAACCGCCATCAAATAGTTTTGGAAGGAAAGAGAAGAGAAAGGAAAGGAAAAGAAGGGAAGAAAAGGGAGGGAAAGGAGGAAGGAAGGAAGGAAGGAAGGAAGGAAGGAAGGAAGGAAGGAAGGAAGGAAGGAAGGAAGGAAGGAAGGAAGGAAGGAAGGGTGAGTTTGCTTAGGACTGTGTAAACTTTTGGCTTTTCTTCTTTACGAACTGCATAAAGAACAAGTCATTCATTCTTTCTAGACTTCTCTCAGCAATGCTGCAAAGCAGACCTTTTAACACTGGAAATGTCCAAAGAATATCAGATCTGGAAGAAAGAGGCTTAAGGAGTCTCATAAATCGTTAGCACTTCCAGGTGGGCTGTGATTAAACAAGTCCATTTTGAAATTTAGGTTGAGGGACAACATGTATTAGAATGACCTTTTTTCTCAATCCTATAATTCTCTATTGGTTACAGGATTTCATAAACTGCCTTTTAAGTAGATTTGAGAATTTTCTACAAGAGCCTCAGGGACCGAGAGGTTAGGGTGGTATGAGGGGACAAGGTTCCCATTGCCCCCTCCCCCTCTCTGAACAGAATGACTCTAATGAATCTTCAGCAGTGGGGCTTTAAGAGGAATTTTTCTTTAACAGAAAGGATAAACTCATGTTTAAAACTAAGCTATCCTAGTTTATTTCAAATGTTATATGTCACGTGCATCCTTACAGAGCCTAACCACCTTATAAAATGAATCCTGACTGAATATCCTTGCAGCATTCTTTCCTAGGGATTAAAACAACAGTAAATATTTTGGACCCGTTAGGAATGTGCATAACTATGTGAGATGGCAGGAAGGAATCCTCTCTCCACCAGAGCGGCTAAAATTTCCATGTCATCATTACCTACCGAGCAAAATAGAAACGTTCAGAAATACTTACCCTCTTTCCAGAAGGCTTAGAGTCTTAAACTATGTACGGGCAGAGTACAAACTAACTGAAATTTAATGCCGAAATGCCATTCATGTTCTTAAATAGAAACATTGGCTCCACTCAGCCATCAAGTGTGCAGCTAGATTTAAATAAAAATGGACAATGACACAATTAAAGTTCAGGCCCAGCGATGGCAAATCCGCTCCTCGCCGTCATCACACAGTGAAGTTCCTTGTTAATTGACTGAGTCAGGTAGGCTGCTGCTCAAGTACTGAAGGAAGTTACACCACACACTACAATAGCAGTTAAATAATGAGCCCATGTGTAATGATGAGTCTGTGAGCAACAACTCTTCAGTAACAGCCAAACTAATATTGATTAGGCGCTGAGATTTATGAGCTATCACCCATCGAGTGAAAGTAGTAAGCCATTTTTTTGAGTGGAATGAGGCACCAAATAAATTTCTCAATTTGGAAGCTTGGTGTCTTATTTCCCTCTTGAACCATAATTATTTAGAATGGGGAATTGGGAAAAGGAAATAGTGCTAGTCCCTGTAGAGTTCAAATACATAGAATGACAGATCTATTGAGTCCAAGAACGAATATTTCTTCATAGTGACTCTCCAATAACTAAAATAAAAGGAGCTAAATGAAAATTGAGCATCTCTCCCTCTCTCAGTTCTTTGTAGTTATGATGAAATAACCCATCTAGTAAAATCTAGTAAAATATAAAATACAGTATAGAAGTTAAGTTTGATGGCTACTTACCATTACTCAAAGAATCAACAGAACAAGAGTAGTTTGGGTTGGAGAAATTACCTCCTGTACAATGAATATTGAATCCTAAAATGGTACTTGGATATCTAATTGGTGTAACATTCCCAGAATGTGAAAGAAAGAGAAATCTGTTTAAGTAAGCTTAATATTCAGGGTCAACTGGAAGTAATGATAAAATTTTTTAAAAGTTATTTTTATTTTGAAAGTTAATTGGATTCAGTGATTGAGATTTTTATAATTATTTAGAGCTTAATTTTTAAAAGCAAACAAATAACCGCGAACCTGGTTCTACAGCTTTATAATGAATATTTTGATTATTAAAAAAACAAGATTTTGAAGGACAAACAATTTAATTAGAAGGAAATAAAAAGAATTTTGTAATTAAGGCTCATGAAGCAAACGTGATTCTTGCCTAATAGTTAGATACTGAATTATCACAGGACCACAGGGTAAAAACAGCTGTTATTCTGGAGGAGGAGAAAAGTCACTTAGTCCTTGAAATAACTGCCAATGGCATACAGGAAAAACAGTGCCTTGGATACTGAAGAAACTCAGAAAATATTTATGGAATAAATAGAAGATCTTAAATTAGGGAAAAATGGAGTTTTAAACCACATTGCAGACAACCATGATTTAGCCACTACAAATTTTTCTATTATGTCTCTAGCACTTTCTAGTTGTGTTATCTTAGGAAAGTTGTTTAAAGTCTATAGCTCTCAGTTTCTTTAGTAAATGGAAATAGTGATATTTATTTCAGAGAGTTATTGTAAATTTCATATGAGATATAATTTATTACCTAAACTATTTGCCACAATGTCTGGCATATAGATAATGTTCCACAAATTTTGGCTCTTTATATTGTTCTTTAAACTTTTCAAAAACAGAACAAAGAATCTCACAATTTAGTAACACAGAGAAGCATCAGTAAGAAAAGGTGGTGAAATTATAATAAATTATATTTTCTAAACAATTGCTGTAAGTACATGATAATACCAGACTTACCTGCTAAGCAGGTGTTGTGCTTTGGCACCATGTTAGCTCTTTAGGGAGGTTTCAGAACTTAAGCAGTTGGTTTTATGTACGTGCCGATTTAAAAACAACAAACTGAAGCTCTGAAAAAATTATGTAAAAGTTGTCAACTTTTTTAGTTAGTAACTGGAAGACGCAGACTTCAACTCAGATCCCATTTCTGAGCTTTTCCTCTCAACCAGCTGCCTGTTCCACTACTGATCTGTCACACCACGTGAACAAGGGCCATGGCAGAATCAAGCCTCCAGCTCCTAAGATCTCTGTGCCATCCATGCGATCTGTCTACTGGCCCTTTCCATGCAGAGTTTTAACTATTTAAAAAGCATTCGAAGTGCAAACTTTTCCAAAAACACAAGCAAAAAATTTGTTTTCTGCATTTAAGACCTATGCTATTCCTGTCATTCAGGTATTTTTCTACGACAGCCTTTACACACACACACACACACACACACACACACACACACACACACGCACAGAAATAAAAATAAAAAGCAAGACATTCTGAGCCATAACATAGAATTGGAGCATGGCAATGCAGAGAGCTTGACTAGCATGGCTGAGCCTCGCCAGAATGCCGTGGTAGAAAGGCTGGTGCAGAGCGGGCATTTTAAAATTACTTGCAGAAATTTTTTCTACAGTCTTACTCTGTCCATGAAACTCTACTTGCCAGAAATTCTTCGGAAAAAAATGTATTCCTGGGCAAACCTGGTCATGACTATGCTGTAAGAAACCTACAATTTTTCTGGAAGAGTATTATGAGAAACGTGTAGTGGCATATTGCAACAGCGTGCAACAGCAAATTTCCGGTTACTGTTTTAGAGTGGTGCCACGGAAAGAGTCAAAGCTACTTAACCTCCAACAGATCAGGGCATCAGACGTTAAGTTCTCCTGCCAAACATTCCCTTTTGCTCTTTATTTTCTTTTCTCTTAATCCCTGGCATCTTAAAAGGGAAGACAAAAAAAAAAAAAAAACAGTAAAGACAGCACAAACCGTGAAGTGCTGAGTCAGCAGTTCAGGGATTTGACAATTTTTCCTTTATTTTCTCTGCTCCTTTCTCCCAGGTGGTCTCCCCAGGAAGAAAACAGAACTTTTTTTTCCCACTGAATACATCTTATTAAAAAGTTTTTTTCCTTATGAGGAAGGAGAAAAATAGACCTTTAAAAAATTTTTTTTAATCAGAATTATATTTGTAAATAAGGATGCAGAATTATTCCATAGAATCATCAAATAACCTTAAACTATAGCAATATGTTAAATTATACACAGGCCCTATACCTCTCCAAGAGCTTGGAGGAACATTTGATCTTTTATCAGGCCACTCAAGGACAATCTGAAGGTGGCTAAGTCACTCTCCAAAAAATAATAAATCACAAATAATGATTTTTGTCTTCTCTCTTCAGTATGAGACCATTAAATTGCATATATTACCATCAGGAAACAAAGTGATGATCCGGAACAGGAACGTTAAGGCCGTTACGAGGTCTGAGGTGTAGTTTTCCTCCTACAATATTCATAGCTAGGTGTGAATCTCAACTTCATGTCAGAAATGAGTGTTACTACTGAAAGTGTGGCAGAAATGGAATGATGGCAGAAGAACTTTCTCTAAATGTGATGTCTTATGGCAACTTCACAAACTGGAGGATAGCATTTTTTGAGCAACACAGCCAGTAGTCTATGGCGATCCACATCTGCAGAAGCTAGCTTAGCCTTCAATAGATGCTTATGGAATAATGCTGCTTGTACAATACTGGCCATTTGTTTTATGGGGTGTAGAAGCCCAGTTGTTGTAATATCAGAATTGTAATATTCTAGCAGAAATACTATTTTTAAAAATAGCTAAATCCTAGGTACTTTTGAAGGTATGTTTAAAACTTGGTAAAGTACTGATCAAAGAGAGAGAGAGAGAGCAGAATACGTGCATGGTTGTATTTTATAAGTTGTGTATAAAACAGTTTTTATAGTAAATTACTGAATTTTTGTCTTACCATGTAAACTTGTTACTTAAAAAGAGTCCCTTTGGAAATAAACCATATAAATTTTTTCATATACTCCATTTTCTTAAATTGAAGCACATCTCATGTGTTACTTTTCTAGTAAATATGCGGTTAATGTGGTAGACAGAGAAGATGAGAAGTGAAAAAAGTAAACATTCTCTTCAACATAAAGTGAGCCCCTAATTTCTTAAATTCCCTGTGATTGCACTTGATAGGGGTGGTTAGTGTGTCTTTTAACATTTTTCATCCCTAACTTTGACTCGACATGACCTACCTCACACTTTCTAATGATAGTAGGTCATATTTTTGTGGTTATTCACAAAGTCTTTCCTTACGTACTCTCTCTTTTCATTCTTGTAACTGTCTTTTGCAAAGTAGGTGGTATTATACTTCTTTTACAAAAGAAGAAAACGGAAGTTTAAAAACATGTAGAGGGACTTGTCCAAGGTGATTGAGTTAGAGGAAAGTCAGACTATGAGCCCATCTTTTGATGTTGCTTCTGACATGGCTCATCTAGACCACTTGTGAGATTTTGTTTCTTTGCCTATATGATGAAACAAGCAGAGTGTTTTTCCCAGAGTTTTCTGCATATTGGGTTGCAGTCTATCTTTCATGGGTTTTGTAATAATCTTAACTAGATAGAATGACTTAATACTTTCTGTCTGCTTTCTCCCTGTTCACGTGATATGCCAAACAAATTCAACACTGACCAAGTTGGGTCATTCATTACTAGCCTGTAAACCTTGTGAAGATAGGGACTCATTTCATCCTCGGAGCTTAGAAAAATGCCTAGCACTTGGCAAGTACTTAATGATAGTTGAGGAAGGAAGGAATCAAAGAAGGAAAAAAGGGAGAAAGTGAGGGGGTTCAAATTTAAGTTCGTGGATTTTATTACCACTTTCAACCTGGGGCATTGCCTGCTATAATCGTGCCTTGCCCAGGGGAGTGGTTGGCATACACTGGATAAATGTTAATGGAGAGACACCATGGGTTAATTCTCACAGAACAAATGAAGACAGAAAATCAGTACCGTGCAGAAATTATAACTAATACTCTCCACTCCTTCCTTTTCTTAATTAGACTTATCATCCCTTTTCCCCGATTCTTTTTAGCCTCATGAATTGGCAATAGCCATCCTCCCCAAATCAAACAAACTCTTTACGTGTTTCTTTTTAACTGGAATCAGTTAAAGGCTCTTCATGTACTTAAGCATCTCTTTTTTTTATCTCTTTCAATTCAAAGATTTTTTGCCTTTTGCTGAAGAGTGCTACCTGTTTCCCTCTAGAGTTGTCATGTTAAGTAAATGCATTTTTATTAATATTTTAAAAATTCTGAGCTAACTTTCAAATATTATTAAAATTTCTTCTTTATTCATTTAAATTGAATACGCTATTTCGACGTGTGAATAGCAAGCATAAAACACCCCCAACACCAGATAGCAGAACTGTAACTGACAGGAGATGGCTCTTTTTCCCTCTAAAGCAGATCAGAAATCTGTCAGGTGCTAGGAGGTGTGACATATAACTTAGGATCAATACCTGCTGAAAACGATATCTCTAGATTTCAGTTTTTCACCATTCAAGCCACTCTGTTTATTACTCCTGTGCCCCAAATTCTTTAGTATCTGTTTTAGTGTACAAAGTGGTAGGAATGATAACTAACTATATTATGTATTTTAAATCTTGCCTTGCCTATGCACCTGAATGGGGTCTTCATATACAGGCAGCTAGATGATTACAGTGGGAGTAATGACTTGTTTCAGCGTCGGGAACTCTTTTAGGTAGTTAAGGTAACGAAAAGGCAACACAGAGCAGCAGCCCCACAGTGTGGGTTAGGCCTCCTGGTTGGCCAAGGAGAGACTGCCCACAGCCTTCTGGAGCTGGTCCGCTAGGGTCTGTGGTGCCACCTTGGCTTGCAAAGTTGGAGCTGAGGCAACACACCTAGGAGTCCTGACTTTCTGTGCCTTCTGCTCTAGGACCTGCTTCTGCAAGTATGTTCAGCATGGTGGAAACAAACAACAGTAGACCTCTCTCTTCAATTTTCTTGAAAAAATATCTACATAAAACACTCTAGCTGTTGCTAACGCCTCAGCCTTCCACGTGCTCGCAGTTAGTGGTGGCTAGAACTTTGGAGAAGGATTACGTGTAAAGTTGTTTTGACATTAGGTCCTTGTCCGTGGTGCATATCAGATTTTCTTCCCAGCAGCTGTCGTGTTCAGACTAGAGAACACAGGTCGCTGATTTAATTCTTTGTATAAATTTGTGACGCTTTTTAAATTGCAAGCTTGCAGTAGTAGAAATAGAACACTTCTGTGGACAAAGCAGGTAAAGGAGAGAAGTGTCCTTTTTATGAGAATAGTAAATACTAACCCGGTTCTTAGTTATAAACCAGGGGCTGTTCTAAACATGTACAATAATAAACTTATTTAATCGTTACAGAAACCTTATGATGGAGGTGCTACTGTTTAGTAGATATGTTCTTGCCTTCCTTCTTCGTACTCACTGGTTTAGATTTGTCTGCCCATGGTATTAAGTACCAGTTTTGTATATTGGCAAGAGCACAGGTAGGAAGCAGGCAATCTTGGTTTTAGTCTTGCTTCACTGGTAATGCTCTGGGTAACTCTGAAGACACCACCTTCCCTCTCTCAACTTCAGTTTCTATATCTGCAAAACAAAGGAGTTAGGCAAGGTTGGTGGGTTTTGAATCTTTTTTTTTTTTTTTTTTAAGCCATTGCTTTTTGGGGGGTGATGACCCGGAAGCTCAATTTGTAAAGCTGGTGGGGTGGATGCTGCTCTGTTTGAAGACAGGACGCCATATTGGCTGCCGCACCCTGGAGCAGCTCTCTTCAACTCGTAGGGGTCTTTGAAGACATTTACAAATCACTAAAGTAGATGATGTCTAAGTCTGCTTATAACTCTGAAACGCGATGGTTCGTTCATGCTATTTTGACTATTGGTGGATCACTTCTGTACCAGAGAAGCTTTTCCACAGAGAACCCAAGTTCCTTTTTATGGATGTATCACACCCATGACTTCACCAGTCCTGTTCCAAAACTTGGACACTGTACTCAGCTGAACTCCGCAGAATGACTGGAGGAAGTCCAGATAACATATAATGACAATCATTTCAGAACAGTCCCTGGAGTCTCACACACAAGTTTTCAGTTATTCACTTCCAGGACCACATATGATCACTTGAAGCACACTGTTGGCAATTTTGCTGTCCAGCCATGCTGGGGTCCTGTCGCCTCTCATTTTTTCTCATCCTCTCCAAGTACACACTTTCAGTACTAAGGAAGTCCCTAGGTCATCTAGGATGCTCTGTTTCATGGAGGTGAACAGTGAGTCCTCAGCACAAATAGGAGAAGAGCTAAAGTATCCTGTAACCCTCTGTCAGAGAGCAGATATTCAGCAGATTTGGGGAGTGGAGGCAAACAGGGAGGCCCCCAAATATTGCAGCTTAGAATAAAGATCATCAGGGTAAGAAGAGCCAAGTGCTTCCTCGGCTCTTATTGGGGTGTTACATTTTCTCTTCCTTGATTTTATTGGCTGGCCTCTTTTGGTTAATTAGTATTTTCTTAATCATAAATTACATCTGGAAAAAAGAACAGAACTCATTTACAGAATTTAATAAAAGACTATAAAGCAGAAACCTGTTTAACCACCATCCAAGTCAAGAAATAGAGAACATTCTTGGAACCCCAGAAGACTTTCAGATAACCCTTTCCAACCATAATGCCCTCTCCCTGTCCCCAAAGGGAGGTGATTAACATTTATAGTAATCATTTTCTCACCTTTCTTGATAGTTTCCACTTCTATGAATACATCCCAAATAAATAAGATTTGGTTTAGCCTTAAAATTTTATATAAATTGATTCATTCTCTAAATATTCTTTCAGGACATTTTTTCACTGACCAATATGATAAAAAGATTTATTTATATATCTCTGGAATTCATTCATTTTCAATGCTGTAAATCCCATTCCCAATAAGGGGCAGCTAAGAATGATATTGCTACAAACATCTAGTACAAAGAAGTTTGTGTAGCTCTAGGAGTGGAATTGCCTGATCATATAGCACGTGTATCTTCGATTTTCTAGTGTCACACTGTTTTCCAACGTGGTTGTATCGATAATGAACCCAGCAGTGTATGGGAATATGTGCGCTTCCCATTATTGATAATATTTGGTATTGTCAGTATTCTTAAATTTTGCCAGTCTGGGGGGTATAAAAGTGTATCTTATGATTTATATTTTATTTCCCTAATGATGCCATTTTCATGTTTGTTGGACATTTGTTCTTCTTTTGTGATATTTGCCATCTATTCCATAGGTCATTTTTTCATTAATTTTTAGAAGTTATTTTTATACTCTAACGATTAAATAGAAAATGGAAAAAACAAAAGAACTACTTACAACTACTTATTGTGGCTTAGCTTTTCACTTTTTATGGTTTTTATTTTGATGAATAGAAGCTCTTAATTTAAAAATAGTAGTCAAATTCATAAATCTTTTCCACTTCTATGTACTTCATGATCATGAAACTATTTTCTATGTTCTCTTCTTAAAGCTTTCCTTTCAAATTATCCATTTAAAATTGATTTTTTGAATGGTGTAAGCCTATTTTTTTTTCTAAGTGGATAGCCAATTCTATTTACATCATTTGCTGGAAAGTAAGTCAAATCTTTTGTAATCTAGTAACTGCAGCATCCTCTCTGCATAAGTATAGCGTCTATTCATGCACAAGTCTCCCTATGGGGCTTCTTATTTCATTTCTACAGGTCTATATCACACTTTGTTTCTACAGCTTTAGAATATATCTTAATACCTATGAGTGCAAGTCCCTACTTTATTCTATTTTCTCAGTAGTTTTGGTAATTTCTATCCTCAGTAATTTAAAATTCTATATATCGATTTTTAAAGCAACTTTTCTGGTTCACAAAACACCTGTTAGGTTTTTGTTGGAATTCATTTAACCTAATATGTAATCATTTCTTAGAGAAAGAATTCATATCTTTGCAATACTTGGCCTTCCAATGAATAAACATGATATATTTTCCCACTTATTTGGTTTTCTTTAATGTCTCTCAGAAATGTCTTATGATTATCTTGAGGAGGACTTACATTTTTGAGAAAATTTATTCCTCAATACTGAATTATTTTATGTCACAATAGATAGTATCTTGTTAATTTTTTTCATTTTCCACCTGTAGGTTATTGGCATAAATACAATTAATTTCGAATAGTAAATTTATACCCAGCAACTTGTTAGATTCTTTTATTAATTCTAATAAGAATCTGTAGGTTCTGTGGGTTTTTAGATAGAAAATCATATTACTTGTGAATATAACAGATTTATTTCTTCTTTTCTAATTGTTATACCATTTTAAATTTCTTCTTTATTTTATGGGTTAAAATCTTCAATGCAACTTATGAATAATAGTGTCCATTTCTGTTTTTCAATTCAGAGAGAAAGTTTTAAACATTTTGCCATTAAGTTTTTTAAAGAAGTTCCTTATCATTCCTGTGATGTTAGTGGAGTTTCGTTTTGTGTGTTAATAACTACAGTACTTTTGTTTGCGCATACATCTGGGCATTCTAGATACTGAAGGAGAGCTTGCTTCTCCAAATGTGTGTGTGTGTGTGTGCGTGTGTGTGTGTGTGTGTGTGTGTGTGTGTGTGTGTGTGTGGTGTGTTTTAGCATTATTTATATCCTCAGTGTTGTAGTTCACATTTGGCCTTACTATCTGGGAGACAGTTCACAGTGCCCACACTCACTAAACAAGCAACTGCCCTATGGTGTGAGCTGACCACTTCCGCATTCTGTGTACACATCCAGTGCTGTGATACTGGTTTAAACTATATGATCTTTCAGAGTCCATTCCGTACATCTTGGACACATGTACTGCACATTTCTGATAGATGGTCTGGAAAATTCTATTTTAAGATTATTTTTTCCCAACATTTTAAAAACTTGTTTCAGAAAAATCTGACTTAACAGCATCATTCTTCCTTTCTCCCTGTTATATCCTGGCCCATCAATTATCCTCATAGCTCTGTAAAGGTTTAAATAACTATTACTAATTTTATACCAGGATCAATTTAGGAGGATTTTAGGGTTTACATAGTTTATGTAACAGGTCTCATTGCTTCCTAATAATGAACTGAGGAATGATTAAAGTGATCTGAAAACTCCTGAAAAGCCAGGTTCAGAGTACAGATTATAAGGAGGACAGTGGCTAAGATGAGGTACAGGTCACTTTAGCTGAAGTGACTGTTCACAGTTTGGTTATTTTCACCTGATATAGGATAAAATTGAGATTTATCTAAGAGATGACTGCTTTTAGAGGAAGCCTCTCTCTGCACTCGCTGTAAGATCTTGTTTCTAAAGAGGACTTACAGACGTAAATCACATATTGTGCTTTAGAGTGATAATTGTTAGATAACAAGTAGCACTTTTTGTATGTTGTGCATGGATATAAGTAGTTATGGATGCAAATATGGTTTACATGTGATGCCTCATACGACAATGAATTTGTTCTGGGTACATGAGGCATGTGTAGCTCCAAACTTATATTTAAAAGATGCTACTTATACAGACAAGATTATAGCTACAATTTTATTTTGGCTCTCCTTAATGCTCGAATTAGCATAAAATTTAAAGCATCATGTTACTAAATAAATAAATACAATATGTAACTTTCAGAGAAGAAAGTAAAATGGAATTAGAAAATTAATCAAATCTCACTCTTGAATACAGCTGCAGAAACCTTTTTAAAAATACCAGCAAGCCAAATCTAGCTGATTCCTCAATCAGCTTTCTAAGAGATCTGTTATGATAAGGTTTTCTATTTTAAATAACCTCCTGGCTTATAAATTGAGCAGAAACATAATACAACCCTGCAAAAGTTACCTTGGTATTATTTTGAAGCAAGTCCCAGCCACATCACTTAATCGATAGACAGAATGATTAGACGACGGCCAGAATAGATGTAGGGAAAACAGTAATGATTACGGTACAGTAATATATACTATGCAGTAGCTTGGTCTAGACCTCCGACTCAGTTGATGGAATTAGAAATGAATGAATATAGACATAATCAAAAGTAATTTAGAAGGAAAAATTAACATGATGGAGTAATGGGTTAGATTATGCACACTTTCACATCAACATTTGAAAGCCCTGAGGTAATGACAATTAAATTTATCAAGGGATTTTTAGTGTAAGACATAGGTATCATTGCGCATTTAAGAACTGCCATCAGTTCTTCATCTGTTAAACTGGCATTTACCTAGCAAAAAAACATAGGTAACATTAAACTTTGTTGAGTTCGGTTCAACTCAGCAAACCTCAGTAGGACTGTTCAAATCTTCTAGCTTCATCCCCACTGGAAAAAAATCTTCTAGAACCTAAGGAGTAATGATAAGCATATTCAAGAGACTTCATGATTCCAGACATTGCTATTGCTATTTCCAGTTACTTCAAAATCTGTGGTTCTTCCCTTTAAAACTTTTTTTTTCATTTCTAGTGTTTAAGTGTTTTCTAATGTTTTTGACTTTTATGTGAAAATGGCTGGTCTATTATATATTCTATCAATAAGCATTTCTTTCTTTGCAGCTAGTAAACTCACCTGTGACATAGGATTGATGTATATTTGAGTCTGCAGCTCTTCTGTGTTTTTATTGCTTCATTTTCATGGGGTATTTTTGTTTGGTGGTTTTGTTTTGCTCACAGAGTAACAAAGTCACATTTAGTATACCAGGAGCTATTTTATATACACGATTGTTACTGAGCAACTAATGAACCATGAAAATTTATGGGGTTTACCAGTAACTGAAGTACTTGAGAGTTGTGAGTTCTTAACTTGCTTTTTAACTTTACTACGAGATAGAAAGACAAGATTTGATGAAGTTAGCATGAATAATGCATTTATATCTACATTTACACTAGTAAGAGTAATGCCATAAACACCAATGTGAATTGAGGGCTAATTGTGTACAAGCATTGTTTTGATTTATGTAGTTATTCCTTTAATTTTCACAGGCAACCTGTGAGGTAAAATTGTTATCTTATTTTCCAGATAAGGAAATTGAGGCATTAAGAATATAAGTAATTTTCCCAAAGCAACAAGTTTAGTGTTTGGCTGACCTGGGATACGATCCAAGCTTCGGCATTTTGGTTGCAGAGTTAGAGTCCTAACTACTACACTATACTGGAAGGAGTGACTCTGTTAAAAAGTGGCTCTACTGAGATTTGTTTTAAATCAAATGTAGATAAATTGTTAGTACAAGTAAAATTGACTTAAAAATGTCACATCAATGAGTTTAAAATCTTTTGTTTCTATTGGCTGTGGTTAAACAATAAAATTAGGATTTTTTTTTTTTGAATGTTTTATATACTTTCTTCTAACTATATGTTTAGTGGAAGTCTGGGGAAATCTCAAGTCCTATTTTCAAGAATAGAATTGATATCTTTGGTTAGATTTCCCTTGTTTATTTTTTTCCTTCACAAAGGTATCTTTCATTTTTATATCTTTCCATTAATTTCACAGTTTATACAATAGTCAAATGATTTCAAAGATACCATGTTAAGAATCACAGCAATAGTGAAATAGCTTTTGCCTACTTCTTTGTGAAGTTCTTTTGGGTTTCACAAAAATCTTGGTAATGGAAATGTACTGTGCATGATAACGTCTTTATTGACTATCACTGGTTACCGCTTACAATTTATTAAAATTCAGTGAAAATTATAGGTAAATCAGGTATTTTATGGACATTTCTAGTAATAAGAAGCCATCACTGCAACCTAGTGATGGGAATTTCTGAGTCTGTCATGATCCTAGGAACCTTGGATCCCCAGATATACAAAAGTTGCTTAAATAGCGACTGAGGTCCACGCTATTTAAAATGCCTCTCTAGAGTCTAAGGTTTAAGTGAGCAGCAATGGTCTTTTTTCTTCGTGTCCCCAGGACAGAATACCTGGTATAAACAGGTGAACAAATGAATGAATGGCATTTTGCCACTTTGTCATTCATTACACACCTAGAAATTGATATGTGTTAGTAGTTAGAGTCTATGCTAGCCTCTCATAGTTTAAGCACTTAGGTATTTTGAATTAAAATTGTATTTTATTATTTTCTTTCCACATATAGGGATTAGTATTTGTGTCTTTTTAAAAAATCACTTATGCTATTTAGCACAGTTTAAAATATTACAAATTCAGGGACATCTTTTATTTTATAACTATATAGAAGATATTTTAAAATTTTTGAGATGATTTCAGCTCTCTTATTAACCAACATTCGAGTTTGGTAGAAATAGCCTGTAAGGAACAGCTAAAGGAAAACTACTTTCGTTGTGAAGTTTTCCGGACATTGGGGACTGGTTATTTTTCTCCATAGAAGCTTCTTAACATTTCGTTTCAAGATCTACAAAAAAATCTGTTTTATGCAGACATGTAATATTATTATTTCAAACTATATTTAACTTGATTTTATATTGTGCTTGTAATTTTTTAATCATACCCCCCAAAAGTTGGTACAATTGAAGAGACCTTCTTATATAACATTTATTCTCAAAGCATTGCATATACAAGCTGGTAAAATATTCTTCATTGCAGTATTTAGGCACTGCTGTTACGTGTGTGTGTTTGTAATGATCCAAACTATATTTTCTCTAGTAGTGAGTTTTCAGACCTCTGTGGCCTTTCCTAACAACTCAAAACCCACTAAGAGAGGGGCCACAAGATGTCACCGTAGGTTTCCCAGCAACCTCTATATCAGACCTGAATGACCCTAGAAACAAGGGTTAACTGTTAGGTAACAATCACTCAAATTTTCCCAGGATACTTAAGTTAGGCTTGCCCTCAGATCTCATCTGCCTCATTTTCCATCCTAGGCCAACAGATCTAGGTACTCATGTTTAAATAAAATAGAACAAAAAAATAAAATGGATCGAGAATGGGCCTCAGAGATGACTTTTAAGAGTTATATATATGCATGGCTTTGTAAAGAAACCCACAGCAAAGCTGATGCCAAGAACTGAATAATGGGCTCTTCCAGATGCGACTTTGCAAGGATGGCAGTTTGATACTAACAGGTAAAAGAGAATCTTTGTGATAATTTAAGGTAAAGATTTTATCTTGTACTTAGTGAACTCCTGGTAATCTGGAGAAAATAATCATTTACTTATTTATTCATTTTTAAAGATGAGATCTTATATTTTTTAAAAGACATTTAGAAAATGGAGATATCACACACTTTTGGCCAAGATAAAAGATTTGAGGGTCATATCAATTTAGAAATCATTATAGAAGATGGTTTATGAACTGAGCTGCTCTTTAGAAAATAAAAATTGCCAACCTATATTTGCTGATATATTAGAATTACATTTTTTGTGTGATTATGATATTGTAGTTATGATTACAAGGAGTCCTCATTTTTTAGAGCTACATCCTGAAATATTTGTGAATGTAAAGGTATAATGAGATTTGCTTCAAAATAATCTTAGGAGTGAGGGTGGGGAGGAATGTGGATTGGTTACATATGAAACAAGACTAGCCTAGACGTGAGTGGCTAACTGTTAAACTGAGTGATGGATAGTTTAAAGGTCTGAAATATTTCAGAGCTATAAGTGGTCTGGGAAGGTGCCAACTCGGATCCAAGCAGAGATCTACTCATCTAGATCTTAGGAATATGCCCTCAAAAATCTTTATCTGTAGATGACTCATTAATTAGTTCAGCTAAGCGCCATCATTTGGAAGCAATGAGCTCCTGAAATTTGTGATTGATCGTGTGAACTAAAGAGTTCACATTTATGTCCCACATTTAGCTTTTAAAATTGTCAGAAGGTGATCCAATTTTCTAGTTTTTCAGAACTTTTTGGGAAAGTGTATTCACTCCTAATCATGCCTTGCATAATTAAGTAGATTTCTATCATAATCCCTCTTAGATTTCATCTTTATATTTTGAAGTATTTAAAAGTATTAAGATTTCTTTCCCACAGGAGTGCCTCCATCTCTTTAATGCTTTCCAGCTTTTTCTTTGACACTTTCACAACCTTAACATTACTTTCACACTAAGGTTTGGTAACCAGACCATGCATAGGTCTCTGAGTTTTCAGATACATTGACATTGTTTAAAGAGGGACTTGAATGTCTCCTAGGAATAGAATTACCCTGTTTCATTTCCTATATTCTTCCTACAAGGTTTATATTTTTATTTTAGCCTTGGTGGGTAGTAAAAGTATGCCATCTCCAATCTATGGAATATCTCAGATGCTTTTTCTGAAATAGAATAGTTCAAAGTCCATTACCTTCTATGGAAAAAAAAGTTTTTATTAATTTCCTTAGTGTTTTAGCTAACACTGGTCTGTTTTAAAACTTCTGCCAACTCACAGGGCCCAAGGATATCTTTCAGCTTATCCAGCTCATTTTCTAGAGAAGATGCTAGATCCTTCTGTATATCTAGAGATTTCACAGTGCATTCTAATGTATACAATCACACATACCCAGCATTTAAATGATTCTGTTCCAAACACATTCACTTCACTGTGCATCCTTTTATGAAATCATATGCCTGAATATACTCAATCGATTCAATCTTCTGTTCCTTATTTTTTTTTTCTAGTAAATTAACTGTAGCCACATTTTCCTTCAACACCATGGAGTCACACTTTTAAAAATTACTTTCAATGCATTTCAAATTTTTGAGAGAAGTAATTATCACCTTAGTCTACCTGGTTATTTATGTGAATTATTATATGTATCCTACAGGTCAGCAAACATCTCAGTTAACTAAATCCAGTGATTCCCTCCCCTGACGGCACTGCCCTGGAAATTCATTACCTCCCATGGACTACAGAAGGCCCTCTAAAAATATTCTTGGGAATTCCTTATTAAAATTGCTCTCTAAAATCCCATGGTTTTTTTGAATGCCCACCATTTAAGAAGTGCTGTGGTAGACCTGTGAAATCACAGATGTGTGTATTCAGTCCCTGCAGAGTACACAACCTAGTGGAGGAGGCAGACAGAAATAGATCATTGTAATGCCAGGTGTTCAAAATTGTATTAAGAACAAAAATTGTACTAATTCTTGTGATAAAGCATCTTCTATTTATTTTATAATCACAAAAGAAGTGTGAAGCCAAACAGTCAAGAGATTAAAATTGAAATATATTTCACAAACAAAAATTTATATTTACTTCACCTTTTTTACCCATCCCTCCACCCCTTCTCTTCTGAGGGGAATATGGTCAATAATGTTGTGATAGGTTTGTACCATGACAAATGAGTCCTAGAATTAGTGGGGTGACCACACTGTAAGGTATAAAAATGTCAAATCACTATATTGCACACCTGAAACTAATATAACTAATATAATACTATATGTCAATCAATACTAATAATAAAATAAAATGATTAAATAAAAATTAAAATTTATTTTTACTGTATGGCTTGTGTAAATCATCATACTCCCTTATGGGAACCAACCGGGGACAAAGAGCCAGTGGATGATGACGACAGGCACATGTTAATATGCTGAACTGAACAGGTCCCTTTACTGATCACCTTTCAGTCTTTTCTAACTTCCCCTTGGAGTGTGTCCCTCAGACAAATAGCTTGGGCTGAGCTCCAGTTTTATTGGGAACGTCTGGCCTCCTTTGTGGTAACATAATGTGCCTAAAGTTCACATGCCACCTTGCCTTTCCTATGTTAGTCATAGAATCTAAATTAAAGAACATTAGAGCCGGAAAACAGTGACCTCTCCTAGTCTCATTTTATAGAAATGGAAACTGAGTTTTCATTAAGCTACTTGCTCCAGGTCACGCAATTTGTAGGATTAGAACTTAATTCAGGATGAGAAAAAGATATTCTTGGTATTCATTAGGGATAACTCTGAGGTAAATATTGGCAATGTAACATGGCAGGAAATATTAATAGGGTAATGCATGAGAAATAATTTTACTCGTGAAATATTTTTTCTCCTGCCCAGCTTTTTGTATGAAGGTAATACCCCAATATTTTTTTTCTGTCTGTATCAACAGAAGGTAGAGCCTAAAAAGTAGTGATTTAAAAAAATAATAAAAGTGGATAATAGAATCTGTGACCATTTTTCATCAAGACGGATCTCAGTATGTTAATGCAATGTAACACGATCCCCAGCTCAGTTAATCCTGAGTCCTGTCACGCTTCAGTCACTACTCTTGATTCAGTCGTGGATAGTGTGCCTTGTTGATCTTTAAGTGCCAGCAAAAGATACCAGGCACATGTTGGGGTTTTTCCTCTCATCTCTCCAGCTCCTCTTTCCTCTGCCTTTTAGGGTGAAAAATCAGCTGCACTTAAATTGACTGCTGACGTCTGTTGGTCTAGAAATTACCTCCAGAAAAACCACAATAGTGAGCTGCTCCTATATAAATAAGAGGACTGCGATTTTGTGCAGAAGCCAGTTCTAAACTTAGATCCTTACAAGATGAAAACATGAGCCAGTTACCAGCTGACCCTAATGCACAGACACTGTTTATTCCTGAAGATGGAGGAGAAAGGATAACTAGTCACTGATCACTACAGAGCTTTCTGGCTTCAAAGTTCTCTGTCTTGTAGCTATTAACAATGGGCAGTTTTACACTGGATTGCTTTGTAAATAATCAAATAGGCTTTCATATTTTAAAGATAGAACTCTAGTTTCTATTCTGTTTCCGACTAGGAAAAGCAATTTTATACGTTTCTACTTTCTTGATAGCGCAAACGGTTAAATGCTTCCGGCTGCGGCTGAGTCTCCACTTTAAAAATAGAAAATGCTACTGCATTTCTGGCCCATCCCCCACAGCGCACCTACCAACCCGCTCCAAGCGTTTCTGAATAGAGTTCAATGTTCAGGCCATTCTCCAGTTAACTCTCAGGAATCTTTGTGAAAGTCCGAAGGGAAGGGAAAAAAATAGCATTCAGTCGCTGATATTCTTGTGGCTAGAGCACTGCTCTTGTGATACCTGATTGTCGCAGACAGACACGTCAAGCACACTATGCCCGCAGATATTGCTGTTGAAAGGAACTGCATTAAGCAGACCCTCTCGAAAAGGAGGCTAGCGAGAATAGAAGAATGTTCTTCTAAACGAAAAGCTAGCTGGGGTATCCTTACCAGTCAAGGTTAGTAGAGCAGCCATTGCAAATCTGTTGGCTCCTGAAATAAATTCTTGACCTGTGTTTGCAAATACTAACTTTAAACTGGGGGTGCTTACCAGAACACAGATTCTGAAATGTAAATGTATGGCATGGCCAAGGGTGGCACCATGTTTTCCCTTTTTACTATGGAAAATGCATCGGTAGACTCAGTTTTGTGACTCTTAGTCCCTGGGCTGCTCACCTTTCTGTTTCAGCAAGTGTTTCTGAGTTGGCATGGAGACAAGGAAAGATGCTATTAAGCAGGAAAAGACTGTTTCCAAGCAATTAAAGATGGAAATTTTGAATAATTTAAATTGGGCCAGAAAATAGGAGGGTGATATAGACAAGAAAATGAATAACTTTCTTAAAATGCCTCAAGACACAGTTACTAATTTTTATAATAGAAAATATGAAAGGTGTAAATGAGAATGAGTATAGTACCAAAGAGGGAGCTATATGAGGAAATTATTTTTTAAAAGAATAATCTAAGCATTAATTTTAATAGAACATCGATATGGTTGATGATAGACTTAGAGGTTGGAAATGAAGATTCAGAAATAAAAATGACCCTCCACATCCCCCAAAACTATAAGAGTTTTATTTGCTATGTATGTAATGGTTGGAGTTTGAAGAATATTATTTATAAATTATTATAAAAATTTAAAATATACAAAGTATGTTTCAAATAGGATAAAATACGATAATTTCTTTAAAAGATTGAGAAAGTAACCTGATTCTTTCCCCATACCAAATTACATTTTCATTTAATTACTTTTTAACAATGCAATTTTCAATAAAGATTAAGAACAAATTAGTATGAGTAAAAAGTGGTTAACTATCAAGAAGACAATTTAACAATTCACCAAGTGTTTATTGAGCACTTACTATGTGCCGGGCACTGTACTAGATGCTGGGAAGCAGTAATAAGTAGTCTCATGGTCCTTAAAGCCCAGGAGGCATGCAGACAATCAGTTAGTGTAGAACAAAGATCTTTCTGTCCTTTATTAAATGAAGAATAAATTATCTAACTATGCAATTGACCACAGTATGAGCAACATAACAGAGTTGGATAAGGTGATAAAAAATTTCAAAAGTAAGCAAATTAATTCACCTAGATGAGTTTCATACATCTTCAATGAAGATCAACTCCAGAGTAAGTTGAAAATAAGCTGTTATATTTAAAAAATCTAACATTGTGTAAATATAATTTTATACATCTATTTTGACATAATTTAAATGTATTGAAAGCAAAATAAAAGAGAAATGGCCCATGCTTTGATAAAAAGAAAAAAAAAAGAAAGAAAAATTCTTAGCAAACTTACATTAGATTTAGTTTCGAATTTTTCCAGCATTGTTAATGAGACTGTAAATAGGCCCAATATTGCTGAAGGTAATTTGATGATGTATATTGAAGCTTTAAGAATTTATGCTAAACAGATAATTAGACACACATGCACACAGATAAGAAATAATGTTGATTCCCTAAAACTGAAAGCTGCCTAAATATCATTTTATAGATTAACTAAATCGATAATGGTAAACCTATACAATGAAATATGTATTTTAAAGTAGTCGTTTAAAATGTAAAATTGTATTTCCTGACGTGGAACAGTGACCATTGATATCCATCAATGTAAACAAATAAGTTAAATGCAATCTGAAGAGTATGGCTGAATCTTGAGTAAGATGACAGGGGAGGGACAGGGAGGACTTTTTCATATAAGATGGTCAAGGAAGTGCTCTCCAATTAGGTGGTATTTCAGTGGAGAACAGAAGTCAGAGAGTAAGCCATGTGTATATCTCAGAAAGAAGCACTGCAGGAACAGTGAACAGAAGTATATGTGGTATGTTTAGGAAAAGCAAGGAAGCCAACGTGCCTCAACTAGGAAGCTGGAAGGAGACAGGAGGTGGAACCTGAGGTCAAGAGGAGCCTGGAGACTCCTGCAGGTCATGACAAGGACCTTAGAGTTTCCTCTAAGTGAGAAGAGAAGCCCTCTGATTCTTTTGACTTTAAAAGGATCATTCTGGCTCCTGTGCTTGAGAGAGACTGTTGGAAAGACATGAGTGAAAACCCACAGACTGGTCAGGAGGCCTTTGTAATAAGTCAGTTGAGGGTAATGGTGGCTTGGGCAAGGGTAGCAGCAGTGGAGGTTATAAGATGATAGTCAAAGTCTGGATTATATGTGAATGATAGAGATGAAAGGATTTACTGGTGTTTGTGTGTGGGGTTTAAGAAATAAAGAGAAATTAGGGATTACACAAAAGTTTTGACCTTGAAGCACCTGGATGAGTGGAGGTACTCTGTACTGATTGGAGGGACATTTAGGAGAGTCATAGCGAGAGTTCACTTTCAGACATGCGAAGTCGAATTTCCTTTTTATACGTGGATATCCAAGTGGGAAAGTGAAAAGCCAGCTGGAAACACGAGTCTGGAATTCAGAGGAGAGAGCTGGTCTAGAGATATAAATTTGGGGTAATCAACACGTAGATAATATTTATGTCGATGGAACTAAAAGTGGTATCCCCAACAGTGAGTGTAAATAGAAGCAATGACTGAGCTTGAGATGATGTGGATCCATGAAAACTAAAAGACTAAAAAGAAGTATCTAGGCCAATAATGACTGCCTGACTGCCTCCTTGCAAGGAAGCATATGAAACTGTAAATATACATAAATTTTCCTTGAAAACCATTTTGTCTAAATTTAAAATCATATTATTAGTATTAGTGCCAGATTACAAAGGGGATGATAACACTGTTTAAAGCAAAGGAGAAGCAAAAAGGGATATCTGGTTTTGAGAGAAAGACGATGAGTTTGCTTTTAGAAATGTATTGAGATGCCAGCAAGACGTCTAGGTGAATGTCCAAAACTAAATTTTAAAATGTGGTGCTTAAATTTGTGAGAGAGGTCAGGTAGGAGCTATAGGTTGGAGAGTCACCCATATAAATGTGATAATTTCTCCTAAAATTTGACCATTCCCTATCTTTTTGTATTTCTTATAGATTTATAGGCAAGAGGAATGAGATGAGCTAAGGCTACATAATGATAAATAAATAAAGTTAGCCTATCTTCCATTTAGAAGATATATTCAAAAGTTCATGGGCACATATGTGAATGTAATTGTTTAAAATGGAATGTGGGTTGTATTGTCATATTTCAAATGTGTTTGGTACTATGCTAAGTAGTTCACATTCTCAATACTGTAGATAGAATTATCCTTCTCTTTACAGTTGAGAAAACAGATTCAAGAGGTTAAATAACTTCCTGAGGACACATAACTCGTATCTGTGACGGAATTGGAACTCTGGTCTATCTGATAATGACCAATGTGCTCTTTCTACAGCACCAAAGACCAGTAATGGGTTATTAGGGTGACTGAGTCATTTCACCCAAGAACAGCATAATTGTCTGAAAGAGTTGATAAGAATGGAAAGACTAGGACAATCTCAGTCTTTAAAGAGACTGGTTTGGGCAACACATTACTTCCCCTCTCTATCAACCATGTCTTTCAGGATTTATATGACTTTATTAATCTGGTGAACAGAAGAGTGAACAATAATGGTCAGTAAATGCCTGCTGATTTGTTAATTATTTTGTAAACTTGTAAATAGGAATGAGCCAGATATTATTGAGTTTGAAGCTTATCCACATTTTGGGATCTTCTTTAAGAAAAAATAACATGAAATTACAGTGTCTTAGAAAGTTAAGAGTTCTGAACTGAAGTTTTGTTGATTTTATAGTAAATCTACCCCCATTATAAAGGAGACTGTTGACTTAATATTTTATAATGAAAGGAGCTGTAAAATGTATTAACATTTTGTACTCAGATTCATATATGAAGATGTCATTGCTTCTCACCTTATCATTTCCTGTTTGAATGTGTTCTGCCTTTTCCTCTGAGGAAAAGCGAGTGTTCCCCAAACAGCCCTCGGCATCACTGCTAGGTCAGCTCTCCAATGAGTCTGCATCCCACTTCTGTGATGGGACAAAGATGAGGAGAAAACCAAGACTTCCTAAAAAAAAAAAAAAAAAATGGTTTCATCATAGCCATGGGCAGAGATCTAATTGTGATGCTTCTATTTCATTGCAGGGCACACACTCTAAGGAGAAAAATAAAGTAAGGATTAGCAATTTCTCAAATAAAGAGAAGCGATACAAAGAAAAGGCAATTTTGCAAATAAATCAGACTTTCAAAAGCTGTTTTTCTTTTTTGGTGGTGAAAGGTCATGTTACAGGAGCTTAGAGCTTTTTAAAATGGCCGAATAGAACTAGCAAATGAGATACGATTTTATTTTTTAATGCTGACCCAAAAGAGATATGAGTCGGATTTACCTCGACAGTGGCTGGCTTGAAGTGCCATGGGGAGACGGTGATTTAGGTATGGTACAGACCCTTACCAAACTGTATGTATCTAAGAACGTGTATGTTTTTGCTCTAGCAATGTGATGTTTACTGAACAAGGCAGGCTTTCTCCCTGTAAATTATATACCAGATGTCTGGGAACTAATGTTGTTTCTAAATATAGTCAGAGTCACCTCCCGTGTAGCTACAGAGAAACCATAGCAGTAGGCATTTGATTAGCACGGTGAAAATTACAGATATTTTGTAAAACATTTTTCACACTGAATAACTTATCCGAAGGAGCAAAATTGAACATTTAAAAAAATCTTAGATAACAAATTAAACTCTAACAAGATGTAAATTGTTGTATATGAAGTTATTTACATTCTATTTGGTCTTGAGAAAGCTTGCAAATCTTTCCCATATAAAGCAAATACCTTTCAGTAAGATATTTAATATTGAACACATTTGACTAGAAATATGCAGTTGCTAAATTTCAGATTTTGAAGGAGAGAAGTAAGGAGAGGTTAAGACTTAGTTCAAAACAGCAACTGGAACATGATATAGTATCTTTTGATTATCACATGTTACCAGATTAATTACAGAAATTCTTCTAAGGAATTACAAGGAAGCAAATGAGGTGGAGTTGCTGGGGAGTTAAGTAAGCAGAATTCAAACAAGAAAAAGTTTTCTTCATTGAGTTGCACGCATATACTCTAAATTACTCCTTTAATAGATTGGTGTACCTTCCTTATAGTTTACTTAGGAAAGAAAAGTGTAACAACAGTTGTTGATTGCTGGCTTACATACCTTTCTAAATCATGCAATTGCTTTATATAGTTTAATTAAGCAGATAGCACTTTCAGTCAAAAGATGCTGTTATTTATGGCGTGAGTTTCCCTAGTTTTGGAGAAAAAGGATTACTACCTAAAATTCATACTAAAATATCCCCTATTTATCAGTTTATATTTAGCAGAGAATGTTAGGTATGATTTACTGTGCTTTTACTAGATGCTCATTCCTAATCCTCCCTCAATCCTGTCCCATAGGTAGCACTTTTCCCATTTGATGAGGAAACTGGCTCTCACGTTTAGACGATTGCATGAAGGCCACCGTCCAGGCCTGCCTGGCCTCCCAGTCTTTTTCCTCTGGGAGCTTCTAGGCTCTAGACTCCACCTGGTTTCTTACTTCCATCTGGTCTCCATTTCCCCCGACCCCCACTCCCTCCTCCTCCTGCTCCTGCCAGCCCCCCTACTTAAAAGAACAATGACAGATATCAGGGGTCCTATGCAGTGAGCATTGCTGAGCTCAGCCCAGGAAATAACTAACCCTTACACTCTTCTTTGTCTTTGTCTCTTCCTGATGGGCCAAGGGATCTCTCATCCAGCATGGTATATTTTCAGTGGTTTTGTCACTGACCACCCGCCTCCACTTGCCAGCAGATTACCATGCCATCTGACTCTTTTTTCATGCCTAGGGAGGTCATATTAATAGAAATAATAGCAAATGCACATATGTAAAATCTGGCTTCATTTTTTCTGTCGCCACCACGAGGGACTTAAATCTCGTTTATTAAAAAAAAAAAAGACACTTGGAACAGAAAGGTATGTGACAGTCTGGGAAGAACACTGGGGATTGGAAAGTAGGTGGTAACTTCTAATACCTCATTTCTTTATTTTGGTTCTTGTGTGAACTGTTTTCTAAATGACCCTTTTTTTTTTTTTATGTTTTCTTTTGTGGACATCAGCAAGCAATGCTGAAGTGGCTCAGAGGCTAACACAATCATTTTGATGGACAAACACATTAGTATGAAAGTCAGCAACATAAAGTTCCCCATAGCTGCAAGTATTTTTAGCTTTTCTGTCTTTTAAAAGTCTTCATAATATAATATAAAAAATAAATCCAGAATAAATTTCAAAGGCCATTTCTTAGGCTTTTCCCAATTCCAACATCTGCTTAATTGTCGTGTTAGCTAGTGATGATGGAAGAACTGGCAGTACTAACGAATGGGCATCATATAATTCAGCACAGCTTTTGGAGATAAGTTAAGGATAATGAACTTTTATTTAGCCATCATATAAGAAGGAAAGGAGCACATGATCATTATAAATATTACAAATATTACTTAAATTTAAACATATTTAAATGTTTACTACTTAAAACTTTGTTAATTTACTGCTTCTTTGCTGATTAAACCAACATAATGGTTTCACATATGCAATCTGTGAAACAAATTGTAGGATTTGTAAAGCATCAAATTTCATCTTAGAGGCTGGAACTCAAAACATAGTTGTTCCCAAAATAATAATATTTATGATGGTGATTTTTGCATTTTATGTAGGGAGAACATAATATTCTAATTTCTTATAAATTATTATTTGCCACCAAATTTTGTTCTATTAATGACTATTTACTGGTGTATAATATTTCAAATCTGCTTTTAATATATAAAGGGAGTGCTGCATACTGGAAAGAAATAACACACGAAAGCTAATAATAGTAACTCTTCTTTCAGTCGAAAACTCAAAGAATTGGACATCCAGAACATAAATTTTTTGCATGAGCAGGAAATAGTGCTAGATAGAAAGGCAAAATGAAGACAGCGCAGTGTCGTAATCATGAGTATCAGCTCTAGAGTTAAACTATGTGACTCTTTAAATGATTTCATTTATTCTAACTCTCATTTCTTTAACTTCAAAATAGAAATAATAATTATATATACATCAAAGAGTTGTGAGAACTAAATGAGATTCTTTACACAGTGTTTAGGCTAGTATTATGCACACAGTAAATGCTATTTAACGTTAGTTATTTTTACTATTACTCATAAATCAGTACCAGTAAGTAAAAGATTCTTCCCCCTTTCCTTTAAGAATTGTGTTTTCAATAAAATCTCATAATATCATTGTTTATAAAGAGACCGATGATTGGCGGTTGACTTCTGCCCTCTATACCAGGTTAACTTGGCCATTTCATTAACCTTGCTATATGTGCCCCACATTTTATTCAGTGGAATTGTTTGAACCCCACTTATGTTACGGCAAGGTTCTACTGTAAGGCTATATTTAGAAGCATAGATGTATGTGTAGATTTTTTTTCAAAGATGTGAAATGTAGGAATAACTAGGTGGTTTCTAAAATACAACACCCTACTATGTTTCCAATAATTTTTCTGACTATTTAAACAGGCTTGAGAAATGCTCTTTATAAAATTTGTATTTCGGACTAACTGCTAAGTGATTTTACTTAAATTGCACTAGAACTGATTATTAGTTTTTTTTAAATTATTTTTATTTTTTGTACCCTATGGATCCAAAAATGGGGAAAGAGGTGGTAGATGAAGAGAAAGATATTAGCAAACATGATTCCATTCCACTGTGAAGTTTTTCTGTCTGGTCAGCATTGCATTAACTTATCAGTCAGTGATACCCTTTAAATGAAGGTTTTCTGATTTACATAGCCTGCATCACTTTGAAACATGATCTCTCATGTCCATTACATAGAACCAACAATGCTGGCCCTGTTTCAATCACAAGAAAAGTACAGTTTATCAACCCAGTAGTATCCTATAAAACCACCTGGGTGGACCACAAAGTAGGGAGAGGTGGGGGGGGGGGGAGGGTGTCCCAGTAGGTGGCAGCTGGTGTTGAGAGGGGCTGTGGAGAGAAGGAAAGGGGTATTTCCTCCTGGGAGGGCACCGATTTTGTAATAGGAAGGGTACAAAAGTCATGTCAGAAGAGATAGACTTAGGGGCATGACAGGTCAGTGCTTTCTCGCCAGTGCACGGAGTCAGGGTACTTCAGTGCCGCCTTCTGCCGACCACTGGGTGAACACTTAGCACTATCAGCACCGTTTCAAACATCAGTGACAGTCAGCCACACTCAACCTGTGACACTCCGTTCTAGGGCTCACCCTGCTGGTTCCACATTTTAGGATTTGGGGCTCAGCTATTTGCCCTCCTTTGTAACACGTTGCAGCCTCCTCGCACCGCAGGGCAGGGCAGTCAGGGTGCAGAGACCAGGGAACAGCAGGCAGGTTGGGAGGGTGGAGAGGTGGGTGTTTCAGCTGCCTTCTCTGTTAAAAGTGTAAAAAAATATATATATTTGTTCTGTGTTCTGTCTGAAAAAAACACAAAGCAGAGGTGGGTATTTGCTTGTTTGTTTGCTTATTTGTTTTGGTGCCAGATCTTGTGACCTTAATGCTCCTCTTCTTTGGAAGATCATTCTAAAGGTTCAGTAAGTCTGGGGTAGGTCAATTACAGAATGTGGACTATAGTCCCTGGATTTGGGAACTGCCAATCCAAATCCTTTAGAAAAGAATCAAATTTCTGGTGCATGGTTTAAGTGTCTTGGTCCCATTGTGAACAATGAATCTGAATCATTTATATCCCACAGGAATTGATCCTGTCTAATAGGGTTTACTCAGATTCATAGAGATGTTTATTTTCTTTCTTTTCTGGCAGGTTCGTGGGCAGATCGTTCACCACTGCACGAAGCAGCAAGTCAAGGTCGCCTCCTTGCTCTGAGAACATTATTATCACAGGTAAAATATTACCAATGCTTAAAATAGGCCCTGTCTCATGAGCATAGAACATTAATCAGCAGAAGTAATCAACTCAAAAGTAATAAAACTGCTTCATAAATTTTATTAGTCTTTTTATTTTAACTCACATGGCAGTCAATTCTGTAGTTTCTCATTTATCTTTGAAATTTCTTTATAAATATTTTGGTATAATCTTGTGTCTTAGTATTTCAAATTTCTCATACAGTTTATTTGTTCACTGATAGGTATTTTTGAGTAGAAGTAATTGCATTTATGTATTATTTATTAAGCATTTTAAATATGCTTAACTCTGAACAATGTATACAGCTTATTGCAGACCCAGCTCAGCCATAAAATATCCAAAAAGGGGTAATCAGACCAGATGCCTAGACAACCTTTTTAACATTATGGTAATCTGTAATATGTTATGGGGAATTGCCTAGGAAAGCTATTATTTCTATACCTGCCTGCTCATCAGACTCACCAGAGGAAAATGAAAAACACAGATTCTCTATTGAAATAAAAAGTGCTCTGGCTTGGCCTGTGGATTTTTAAAGTTTTCCAGTGTGATTCAAATGTACACTCAGATCAGTAGGTCATTTCCTTAGTGTTTCCCAGTATCAAAGAGAAAAAAGTTTTCTCCGATGGCCACGAGGGAAGGAAGGGTATTGTTGCCCAGTGTAAACAGCTCTGCCCTGAGGCTCAGGGCCCAGATTCCTGCCCGGCACTGGAGGTGAATCACGACCCATCTGAGCCTCTGTTTTCTTGTCCGTGAAGTGAAAATTTAGGAAGAGATTCTCCTTTAGCCTCAGTTCACTTCTGTGATAACCATGTGACTATTTTGTTTCCTCATCGCTTAGTAAAAAAAAAAAAAACTTACCAAAAGGTGAGTAATATCTAAAGGGTAGTCCCCTGAAAGGGTCATATAGAGGTGAGCAAACTTAGGATATTTTGCAACGTGTATCACAGATCCACTGACAGGCTAGCCAGGAGGAGACAGAGGCTGCCCAAAAGCATCTTGAAGTGAATCTCAACCTTCCAGATGCTTCTGTCATCTGGTCACTCCAGTATGTGGCAGTTAGGAATTCGTTCTCTAAGTGTGACTGCTAGCTAGCCAATTCAAAATCTTCGAAAGGATAATTTAAGGGATTTTAAAAATTGCTACTTGCTAGTGACAAAGATTTAGGATTATCATTTTCTTGCCTTCATTTTAAGATTCCTCATGTCTTTGAACATCTTCCTATGTGTTTAGTATGATTGTCAATAGACAATGAATTACCAAAAATAGCAAGAAGGCACAGAATCCCATGTTCTAATAATATTTAATTATTTTAGTCAGACATCATTAGTTTAATTGGAATAAAATTATTTAAAGTGTTTACTTAGTTTTGACTGAATAATAAAACATTTTTCTATATGCTGGGCACTATAATAATAATTGCTTTCCATGAATTATCTCATTTATTCTTCATAATAATGTTAAAATTTAGTGGTTAATATAGTCATCCAAATGAAAACAATTACTGCATTATGGAGCGAGGCTTCCAATCCAAGTCTGACTCCATAGCCAGACTAGCACAGAACCTAATCAGACTTATTTAGTGACAAAAATTCACAAAGCAGCTTACTACAATTTAGGATATTTTTCCTCCACTATGGGCTGACATGTAATATATAGCCTGAATCAAAACAAATGATGTAGCCTATAAACAATCTTTAGTTCTCTAAAACAAACAAAAATAATAATAGCAACCAAAACAATACATAAAGACAAAAAATGTTAGGAAATAATATGTTCAGAATCTATTGAACAAAATACTTAAGGCAGTTTCGTGTTTAGATGTGATGATGTTCCAATAACAGGGCTCAGGAGTCCTGACAACTGATTCACCCTATGGCGTTCTAACTGGCCTTTTCTTAGTTGCCTGAGATTCCTTCATCTTTTATATCACTCTCTAATGACAGTTGTGGAGATGATTTTATGGAACTTTTTAGTCATCTTTAAAATTATTCTTGTCATGTTTAGGGTTATAATGTAAATGCAGTCACCATAGACCATGTTACCCCATTGCACGAAGCCTGCCTTGGAGATCACGTGGCGTGTGCCCGAACTCTCCTGGAAGCCGGAGCTAATGTAAGTACCTGTTAAAAACGTTAACATTTCTCATCTACTGACTAAGCGAATCAAGCAAAGTTCTCGTTTTGCTTTTCTTCCCTTCTTAGCATTTTTCAAAGATAGCAGAATAAAAATAAAGTTCTCAAATTGCCCCAGCCTTCTCATTGTACTCTAAGAGTGTTTCCAATCACTGCGAAAATGGGTAGCATGCTGCATAATATGGAATATTCTGTAAGCTTTTTCCTGCTTTCATGATTCTAAATAGCAGTAGATGGACATCTTTATGACTATAATGCTTGTCCATCTTTTAGATGCTTTTCTTTAGATAAGTTCTCAGAAATAGAACTCCAATTTAAACCGACGCCAGTAAAATGACTTCATCACAATTTTCATCACCATCATATTAGCTGACTTTTTTTCCTAACCAAAAAGTACTTAACCATTGAATTAGCTTTTGTGTATTTGATTCTTAAGTATACAGTTTTTACAATTTTTAGTTGCATGCCCACTCCTGCGAATTATCTACCACATCCTATTTCTATGTATCTTGAAGTTTTAAAGTTTTCCTTATTGATATGTCTGAGCTAAATATATTTCGTCATATTTATTGCTCACATTTTCCCAAGTATTTCTGTGAGCAGATTACATAACTTTTAAAAATGCCTAATAGTTAATCACATATGATTCTCTGAATCTCATTCTTAGATTTTTGGTTCGGTTTAGGTAAATGCAATCACAATAGATGGTGTGACTCCATTATTCAATGCCTGCTCACAAGGCAGTACAAGCTGCACAGAACTGCTTTTGGAATATGGTGCCAAGCCCCAACTGGAGTCATGTCTTCCTTCTCCCACACATGAGGCCGCCAGCAAAGGTAACAGTTATGGAATTAAGTGACAGCGGGAGAATGTTTCTTCAGCAACAAGCAATGCTCCATTTATTTTTCAATGAATAAATTGAATAAAGGGAGGAGCATGGTGTAAGGTGCACGTGTCGGGGGGATGGGCATTAAAGAAAAGTAAACTCATCTCTACTTTTGTCGACAGGTCACCACGAATGTCTGGAAATACTGATATCCTGGGGCATAGATATTGACCAAGATATTCCTCATTTAGGAACTCCTCTGTATGTAGCTTGCATGTCACAGCAATTCCATTGTATCCGGAAGCTTCTTCATGCTGGTAATTTTCTTTAAAACATCTTCCATTCTGTCCGTACACACAAGCAATTGTTCAGCTCTGTATTTATTTCTTTACATATGCTTCTTTAGAAATAATATCTCATGGCTAAAAATGTCCTTATTCTCAGCATTCTCACATGCAAGTGAGAATAAGTAAGAAGCTTATTCTTGCTAACTCCACTTCACCTCAAAGTTTCAAACCCTTTCTTTACAGAGATCATAAAATTAAGATCTTTAAGGTTGAATGTAATGTTGCCATTCTGAGAAGAAAATCATCAAAAGAAATTTTAGGGATAGTCACTCCTTAGACAACCTTATTCTCTACCAACCATAAGAATTCACACACTTACCAGGACTGTAACCTCTGACCCACTTACCTGAAAAGATATAATGCTCTTTTTCACCTACTTTATACAAACCAGTTCCTGAAGGTT
Source organism: Rousettus aegyptiacus (assembly GCF_014176215.1). Classification (NCBI taxonomy): domain Eukaryota; kingdom Metazoa; phylum Chordata; class Mammalia; order Chiroptera; family Pteropodidae; genus Rousettus; species Rousettus aegyptiacus. The sequence goes on from NW_023416286.1 coordinate 34,017,996, forward strand.
CAACTTTAGTGGTTTCTCCCACTATTGGGCTGAGAGCTCTTTTAGGTAATGGATTATCTCTTTTTTCCCATGATCTCTTTTCTCTAGCACAGTCTCTAACGTGGTAGGTGCTTAAAAATATATGTAAAATGAGTAAATGGATGTCTATGCTTTTTACTGTTTATGACAATCGGTTGGCCTCTGATATATACTGACATATATTTTTAGTAACACTTTAATGTATTACTCACATCATCTTAGCTAAATTATAAATTTCTGGCAAGCAGTGTCTTCATCTACTATTTCATTCCCATTACACCAATTAAACTCTTAAACATGAATTCTGCTAATGACTGTTGGCAGATTGTTATTGTCTGACTATGTTCTCCAATAAATTTATATAACCAGAAGAGCTTACTCTTCGCCACCTTTCTCTACTATGCTAGGAATATTATTCTTTCCATCAAATATTTTATACTAGGTGAAAAAAATATTGAAAAATTGCCATTTGTAATTGTGGATTGATTGTTATTTTCAGGCTCTGTTTTCCCGTAAAATTAATATAACCAACAGAGTTGATGCTTTCTCCGTGGAGATTTTATTATGCAATATAATTTTTCTACTAAGATGTTTTATATTTGGTTAAAAAATATTGAAAATTATTACATTTATTGAAATTTGAAAATAGCAAAAGGGCTATAAAGGAACTCTTAGAATGTACTGCTTCTTATAAACATGAGTTTCATGATAGTATCAAAAAAAAGAGTTGAAAGGGACTTATGCACTTTGATTGCTAGACATCTCTTAGTGGTGTAACCGTTTACGTACTGGAAAATGAGATTATTATTCCTTACAATATTAAACAGCATTTATTCATTGCACTTGCATTCAATGACCACCATGTGCTAGGGCTTGCACTAAAATAATTGCGCAATAAGTAATTTGACATGTAAGGTTTTTTTTTTTAATGTGAGCGTTATTGAATAATACTAAGTTATCGACTGTGATGAAAATAGATATGAGTCAACCGAATTATATGCTGTTTATAATACTAATTAATATGATTACTTTTGGAATTGTTTACAATTTTTTAAAATTTATTATGAGATCTTTTAAGCATATAGAAAAATGTCAGAAAATGTGACAAACATGGGCACTCTCCATTCGAATGTACCCAGTTTTAAGATAATACATATGTATTTGTAGATCCAAAGCATATATAAAAGTATGTATGTTTATATATATGTAGATATAAAGAAATAACTCATCGCAGATAGAGTTGAGGTTCCCTTTGTGTCACATTTTCCTCCCCGTGGTGAGGTAAATGAATCATCTAACAGTTTTTGTTCATATTTATCATCGTTTCTTATTTACACGTAGGTGCAGATGTACAGAAAGGCAAGTATTGGGACACACCATTACATGCTGCTGCTCAACAGTCCAGTATGGAAACTGTAAACTTACTGCTAGAATTTGGAGCTGATATCAATGCAAAAAATACAGAGCTTCTGCGACCTGTAGATGTAGCTACTTCTAGCAGTTTGGTGGAAAGATTATTGCTTCAGCATGAAGGTACGAAGAATACATATGGATATTTTAAACCACAAAAATACACTTGCCTGAAATAGATGATATTTAAAGACCTTTTGTTAACATGTAAAATAATAATGGCATAACTTCAGAATACTTTTTGCGAAAGTAAATGTTTTTTAACTTAGTTTCTATCTATAAAGAAGATATCACGATGAGCTTTTTTTTCATCTTACCTAAATTTTATATTCCTTGGGTTAATATACTCAGTTTTTGGCAACACATAATAATATGTAATTCTGTTTAAAATTGGCTAATAAATATTTGGAAATACACCCCATTTTACAGGGGCATGCACCTTCTATAACATGTTATAGAAACATAATCAGGAAATATTTCCATAGTTAAGACTTTTGTTCTGAAACAGAATTCCTTAAGCCTTGTCCAGGTGCAATAATAAAATTGGCTTTGGCTTCAATAGTGAATCTGATTTGAAGAAACATTTTAAATATCCCCTTTTAGTGCATAACACTTCTTTGATTTTTATCTCCTTCAAAAGGCAAAATTTGTTTCTGAGGCTTTAAATGCAACAATAATTTCATAAGCCTGAAGACTACAATGTTTTAGAAAAACATATATGAAAATACCTCAGTTAAAATAAGATCTTATAAATAAAGACAATATAAATGCTTGCATAAATGTTCCAAGAATAGTGGTCTCACTGTCCTGGTTTACTACAAAGCACTTGTAGTTTTTGATGGTTTCATATAATGTATCTTACAACACGTAAAAATCTGTTTTGACTTTAATTAACAAATACTTTCATGTTTTTTGTAGCTACCCCAAGCTCCCTCTGCCAACTCTGCAGACTCTGTATCAGAAGCTACATAGGAAGACCACGGTTACACCTTATCCCACAGCTCCAGCTGCCAACATTATTGCAGAATTTCTTACAGTACCGATAATTCAGTAAAATAATTATAAATACTTTGAAAATCAAAAATTTCTATTTCATCTGCCTACTGTATATTTCATATTAAAATATGCATAAGATAGAGTAAAAGTGAGTATGAGAACATCCAGGGAAGAAATGAAATACTAATTTTAATTTTAAATGTACTAGTGGGTACTATTGTTTTATGCATTTTTGTTGTTTTTAACTATTGTGTATTTAATACATCTAAACATTATTATTCCCACATCCCTTTTTGTTGATTTAGAAAAAATGAAAAAGTCTCCATTTTATATTTTCTAGAGTGGTAAAAAATAAATGAACTTTTAAAAAATTATTCACATATTAGATTTGAAAAGATTTATATCCATCGAATAATGCATTAGCTTTTTAATCTTGGCAACTGTAATCAATTATCTCTGTATTTTTGATGTTATTACAAAATATGAGTATGGTTTAGAAAAGAGCAGCTATTATCGTTTTTGAAATAAAATGATTTTCCTTCAGTGAATCCACTATGTTGCACATGCTCTATAATGATCAATTCATACAGAAAAGATAAATTACTCCCTTCCTGCAAACACCTCACTAGTCATTTCACCACCTTATACGGATCTATTGCAGAAACTGGTAAAACTGGAAGTTATCACCACTGCCCTCTCACGCTGAGGTGTATAGAACATTATACACCTACTAAAGCTATTTTAAGATCACCTTCTTCTCAAGGGTAGCCTCTTAAGGTCTCTCTTCAGCGCTTTCAAACATATCAGTCCAGCTTTCTTCCATTTCAGAAATTGTTAATAGCCGATGATATCTGGACTGAAGAAAATGAACTTCATATCTAATTGATAAAGAGGGCCTGGTCACACCCCAGGGATCAGGGCAGTCCAAGGCTACAGGAAATGGAAGATAAAAAGAAAAATCTTTAAATCGTGGGGTGCCACTTAGCAAACCTAGAAACCTTAAAAAATTTACCCTATATATATAAACCTTAGCAGTGGTATTTCTAATTCTTCTTACACAAACCAAGGGTTCAGCTCGGACTGTATTAGCAAGGGAACGTTATATCAAAGATCTTACTAGAGCAGTGTCCTCTGGAAGGGTCAATGCTATGTTTATCTTCTCCTGCTTTAACTGTACTTGAACGCAATATAAAATATAATAAAAATTGTGTGACTCCTTTGTAATTTAAGCCAGATATAAGTCTATTAGGGACTTAGAAATAAGATATTCAAGATGCTTACAATTCTGTATAAAGTAGAAGAAAATATTTTGATGATTTGTATAAAGTTATCGAATTTTCATGAACTATTTGACCATTACTTTAATAACCCAGGGGCCTATTTTCCTTTTTTCAGTTTTTGACTGACTTGCCAGAGACCTCTCAGGAAATAAACCATTATTGTAACCCCAAAGTCACTAAGATTGCAAAAAAAAAAAATCATTTGTTGAGATTTTCAAAAATAGAAATAAGGCTTTGCATGTTTATTAAAATATGTTTTCTATGTGGTTAGAGACTTTTAAATGTGTCCGTTTTACTATCTCTAACAAATTTGTAATGACCTCATGAATAATGTGCATTTAAAATGTTTAAATTATAGAGTAGCCTCCTGAAGCATAATTAGGTATTAAAACCATTTTTTTTAGTAAAAAAAGGTTTCTAATGTATTTTTCTCTGGTATTCTTAGAGTGTAAGAGTAATGAAAAACATCCCTCTCCATTGGTCTGGTGCCAATAAGAGAAGTAAAGATAGAATATTAACATGAAAATCGGCATTTTAAAATTTTAGAATGCTGGGACCTTGTTTCTTAGCTTGAGTATGATTGTTTTATCAAAGAACTGTTCTAATTTAAATATACCATATGTTTGCTAATGTATTCAAGTGTGATTATTATCCCTGGAATAAAATACTTTTTTCTGTCCTAATTAGTATTTGATTTTATAATGGACGGTAATGGAGAATTTGATTCAATTGCACTAAATTTTTTTACCCACCAGTTTTCAAGTCACTGCATTGTGGTCAATGAGAGTAGAGTAGCACACATTAATGTAGAATAATCCCTCAGTGACCTCCTGGGAGCAGATGTGATTCCTCTGTCATGCAAACACCTGAGGACACATTTGGGTGAGTTGGAGGTGTTAAGTGGTGTTTGGACTCATGGTATCACAGCAGAACAGGAGCAACTAGTTATGCACACATTCCAGGGACAGAGCCCCTTAGGCGTGGGGTCTCCTGCTGCTGCAGGGTCTGCATGTCCACAAAGCCAGCAGGCTTGTGGTAGAGGCTAATGGGCATTCAGGATCTATTCTGCCTTGGCATCTCCCTGGAGGTGGGAAGGACAGATGTTCTTTTAAACCCAGAAAGAAGTTACACACACACACACACACACACACACACCCCTACAGCACCCAATAACAAATTAATCCTCATGGGACAGTACCATTCAAACATATAAGGTAGAAAAGAGATATTTTCCTAACTTAACAAGTTTTGAGGCATCTCTCTCAAAATGAAGTCAGCATTTCACATTGTTGGGTTTCAAATTATTATGCTGATCCATATCTATTATATACATAAAGATATATTGCCTTAGGCAAGAAATTACTCCTTGTAAGGAAGGTCTCAATTTAATTCTCAACCAAACGGTCTCAGGTCACAGTCAGGGAGGATGGAAGGCAGTAATTTTACACTTTCAGTTGCATTCTCCTTAATAAAAAAAAATTAAAGGTATTGAAAAGAATCTCACAAACTTTCTTCTGGAATTGTGTATGAGGAGGGAAAATCATATGGTTAACCCACCCGTATATGCTTGTTTTAGTAACAATGGGCTGGACTCTGCTCCAGGGTCCCACACTCAGAAGGCCCCATGCTTGGTTTAATGGCCTACCTACTATTGTCATCTTGAAGTTATTATTTTTAAACAACATGCCCACATTTTTCTTTTGCACTGTGCCCTGCAAATTATGTAACTGTTCCTATTCAGCTGTGACATTGTTAAACACACTGGTAAATAACACTCACCTGAGGGAATTCTCCCCCTTGGGATAAGTCAGATAGAACTTTCTCAGGTAAGTCCCTTTGCCCTGTTCTGGGATGAAAAGGGGGAGAAGGCGCACTCACAAGACAAAAGAAAGAATTAACTTTTTCCTGTGAGTGGGTGTAATTTCTCCCTCTAGCCTCTTGAATCCTTTGTGGGAAAATTACCTGCATCAAACCAAATTAAATTTGATTAAGGCCTGAGGAGCACAGAGGAACTGGAGTAGGTTTTTTGTTTTTGTTTTTGTTTTCGTTTTTTGCAAAATGCCTTCCAGTAATTTCTTCAATCACTGTGCACATGCCTTTGCTACACGACTCTCCCTTTCTTTGCCTTAGGAGTCAGAGTTTATTTCTCCATTCTTGAGTTTGGACTAGTCCTATTTCTTGCTATGACCAAACAACATGATGAAAAGAAAAGATATAGGGATACTTTTGAGTCAAGAGGCCTCTGGAGACTTTGCAGTTTCTGCTTTTGTCCTCTTGGCAGTCTGGGTCCACACTGTGAAGGAGCCTGGGCTAGCTTCTTTAAGGATGAGAAAGCACATGGAGAGAAGCCCTGCTCACAGGCAGCCTCAGCTGCCAAATGGGTGAGCGAGGCCATCTTACACTGCCAGCCCAGGTGGAGCAGCCAGAGAACTGGAGAACGGCAGCCATCTGAGTCAGGCCAGGCAGAAAGATCCACTGGCTGATGCCCTGCATCATCCTGAGAATGTAAATTATTGTTATGTAATTCAAGGTACTAAGTTTGGGAATGGTTTTTTTTACATAATAATAGATAATCAATAAGAAATAGATACTTTCTACCAGGGTCTTATGAAGATTTCCATCTTACTTCTCCTCCTCATTTTTCAGTTTCTGATTTTCCTTATCTTATAAGGATTTGGGGGGACCCCCTGTAGTGCAGGGGAGGGTGAAGGAGGGGAGGGGGATTTTCCCAATAGTAGGTAATTTTTTTTCCTAATTTAACACTTTCATTCTTCCAGGTACATAAGGTCAAAATTCTGAGTTAACTAGAAGAAAATAATGAGAGAAAAATTAAAGAAATATTATTATTGACAGATAAAATCTTTGAGATTATTTCTACCTAGAATACTCCAGATTGAGTCATGGTTGAATTTTCAAGAGAAAGCCACAGGAAATATTTCTTACGTCCACAAACAGCACATCAAACAGAATCAGACCCCTTTTAAGAAGAGGTTTATAATTACAGCACAGATAGATGACTGGCACTGGCTAAATAGTGTATGTGCTCCCCTGCTTTCCCAGTACTCCCACACAGATAGGAGGCAAGTACATGACGGGCATGAGTAGAAGTGACATATGGCACTCGTAGGCTAGGAGACATAAGAGTCAGTGTGTATCCTTCCTCTATCTGGCTTTGCTATAGCAACCTCAGAGGCCACACGTGCCAGCTAGGGAAATCTGCACCAGCCTGGATCCCATCTCCCACCCCACTGACCCACAACAGACATAAACTATCAGCAAGAAATACATCCCTGATGTATTAAGCCACTGAAATATTTGAGTTTGTGTGCTGTAGTAATAATTACCTGTCTAATATGTTAATTTTCATAGGTTTAACCTTTAGCAATCGAAGTATAAGATCCAAGGGCCTCACACTTTTGCCTGTCACTTTGTAGCCCTTCAATTTATTTCTACACAAACTCACAATGTATGTAGTTAGAAACATTTAATTTTTAGCCTTTGTGCATTTATGGAAACAAAAAGATATATGTTCTAATTGGCGTTTCCATTTGTTAAGTGTTGGTTATATACCATTACATTTATTATCGATTGTAACTGACTTGACCATGAGTTGTAATTATAATTACAGGGATGAAAATTATCCACATTTTCATCTATGTGGATGGAGACATTAAATGGCCAAATAGATTTTGAATACACTGTTAAGGAAAGTGCTTCTAATATGCATCTGGTTTGAATATGATAAAGTGAATCACCCTAAAAGGAGATAAACTACCAAGACACTCTGCTTCAAAATTAGTTGAAAAAAATTTAAGCATCTGAGACATTAAAACATTTACATAAATGGTTAAATCTTACAGTCATTTTTAAGAAGCTGATACTGACATTGGAATATAAAAATTTAAATAGTAATTTAGGTAGTAGACATGTTCTTAAGTTTATAGTTCTCTCTGCTCAAATATAATGTTTCCAATTCATGTTTAGTTTATTGCATTCTCACGGCCATGCCTTTCAACTCAGATTATTAAGAGGGCGGCATAAGTGGGAAAAGTTATTACTTCATCACGAGCAACTTAGAAACTGAACTATACTCTTTCAGTTATCTACCTTTGAAAATTCACAGTCCAGTGACAATTATAACAGTAGTTCTAGGGTGACACTTCAAGAAATTAAGCTTAGACACAGCTGAAGACAAAGGTAGTTCAATGCTGCAGCAAGTGATGAAAGCAGCATATCTTAATAAATTTTAAATTATGGGTAAGCCGTAGTATCAAATAACATTTGGGGAGGCTTATGTTAATTTTTTAATTGTTAAATTACAGTTAGCATAAAATATATTAGTTTCAGAAATATAACATAGTAATTAGACTTATATAACTTACAAAATGATTGTCCTGATAAATCTAGTACCCACCTGACACCATACACAGTTATTGACTAGATTTCTCATATTATACTTACCATCCCTATAACTATGTTGTAACTACCAGTTTGTACTTCTTAATCCCTAACCCTTTTTCACTCATCCTCCAAAATCCCCTGCCACCTGGCAACCATCAAAATGTTCTCTGTATCTATGAGCTTGTTTCTTTTTGTTTATTTTGTTCTTTAGATTCCACACGCAAGTGAAATGATATGGCAGTTGTCTTTCTCTATCTGACTTACTCCATTCAGCTCAATACCCTCTAAGTCCTTCTATGTTGTTGCAGATGTCAAGATTTCATTCTTTCATATGGCTGAGTAAAATTCCATTGTATATATGTACTGCTTCTTCTTTCTTCATTCAAGCATTGATAAACACCCAGGCAGCCACCATATCTTGACTATTGTAAATAATGCTACAATAAACATGTAGATTTCCATGTCCCTTCAAAGTAGTGTTTTGACAGACAAAGACGTTACAAAAAAAAAAAAAAAAGAAAACTATAGGCCGATATCTCTTATGAACATTGATGCAAAAATCCTCAATAAAATATTAACAAACTGAATTCAGCAATACATTAAAAATACCATACACCATGATCAAGTTGGATTTATTCCTGGGATACAAAGTTGGAACATCAATTAATGTGATACAACACATTAACAAATTGAAAGATAAAAACCATATGATCATATCGATAAATGCAGAAAAAATGTTCAACAAAATACAGCATCCATTTATGATAAAAAACTCTCAGCAAAGTGGGAATAGCGGGAACATACTGCAACATAATAAAGGCCACATATGACAAGCCTACAGCTAATATCATAATCAGTGGGGAAAGGCTAAAAGCATTTTCCTTAAGATCAACAAGACAAGGATGCCCACTTTCACCACTCCTCTTTAACATTGTATTGGAACTTTTAGCCACAGCAATAAGACAAGAAAGAGAAATAAAAGTCATCCAAATTGGAAAGGAAGAAGTAAAACTCTCATAATTTGCCAATGACATGATACTATATAGAGAGAACCCTAAAGATTCCACCAAAAAACTGTTAAAACTGATGAGTGAATCCAATAAAGTAGCAGGTTGCAAATGAAATATTCAGAAGTCAGTGCCATTTTTATATATCGATGATGAACTTTCAGAAAGAGAAATTAAGAAAACAATTCTATTTACAATTGTGTCAAAAACTATAAAATACCTAGGAATCAAATTAACCAAGAAAGGAAAAGACCTGTTTTCAGAAAATTATATCATTGAAAAAAGAAATTGAAGAAGATACAATTAAATGGAAGCATATACTGTGTTCATGGGTAAGAAGAATCAACATCATTAAAATGGCCATACTACCCAAAGCAATCTATAGATTCAATGCAATTCCTATCAAAATACCAATGGCATTTTTCAGAGAGCTAGTACATATAATCCTAACATTTATATGGAGCCATAAAAAACCCTGAATAGCCACGGCAATCTTGAGAAAGAAGAATAAAGTTAGAGGTATCACACTACCTGATATCAAACCATACTACAAGACTACAGTAATCAAAACAGCATAGTACTGGTATAAAAACAGATATATTGATCAATGGAACAGAAATAAATCCACACTCATACGTTTACTTAATATATGACAAAGGAGATAAGAATATACAATGAGGTAAAGACAGTCTCTTCAATAAATGGTGCTGAGAAAATTGGATAGATAAATGCAAAAAGAAGAAGAAGAAGAAGAAGAAGAAGAAGAAGAAGAAGAAGAAGAAGAAGAAGAAGAAGAAGAAGCAGCAGCAGCAGCAGCAGCAGCAGCAGCAGCAGCAGCAGCAGCTGGGCCACCTTCTTATACTGTATACAAGAATAGACTCGAAATAGATTAAAGACTTAAACGTAAGACCTGAACCATAAAACTTCTAGAAGAAAACATAAGCAGTAAACTCTCTGATATTACTAACAGGAATTTCTTTTCAGATATATCTCCTCGGGCAAGGGAAACAGAAGAAAAAATAAACAAATGGAACTACATCAAACTAAAAAGGTTTTGTATAGCAAAGGAAACCATCAGCAAAACAAAAAGACAACCAACTGTTTGGGAGAAGATATTTGCTAATGATACATCTGATAAGGGGTTAATATCCAAAATATATAGTGAACTTATACAACTCAACAACAACAACAAAAAAAAACAAACAATCCAATTTAAAAATGGGCAAAAGACCTGTACAGATACTTCTCCAAAGAGGAAATACAGATGGCTAATAAACATATGAAAAGATGGACAAGGTCACTAACCATCAGAGAAATGCAAATTAAAATCAAAATTAGATATCTCCTCACACTTGTCAGAATGGCTATCATCAATAAGTCCAAAAAGAGCAAGTGTTGGTGAGGAAGCAGAGAAAAGGGATCCCTCGTACATTGTTGGTGGGATTGCAAATTGGTACAGCTCCTATGGGAAGCAGCATGGACATCTCTCAAAAAATTAAAAATGGATATATCTTTTGACCCATCAATTGCACATCTGGGTATTTATCCAAAGAAAATCAAAACAATAATTTCTAAAGATCTACTATGCACTCCAATATTCATGGCAACGCAATTTACAATAGCCAAGATATGAAAGCAACCTAAATGCCCATCAACAGATGATTGGATAAAGAAATTATGATTCATATATACAATGGAATATTACTCAGCCATTAAAAAAAATGAAATCCTACCCTTTACAACAACATGGATGGACCTAGAGATTATTATGCTGAGTGAAATAAGTCAGACAGAGAAAGATAAATATCATATGATTTCATGTATATACAGAATCTAAGGTACAAAAAGAAGACAATTTGGCGATGGACAGAGAGGAGGGGAGTCGGGAGGCTGGGAGAATGGGGTGAAGGGTTAAAGAAGTACAAATTGGTAGTTGACAGCTGGTCACAGGGATGGAGAGCATGGCAGAGGAAATGCAGTTAGCATCAATGTGGCTAGGTGCAGGGCCAGGGGAGGGGGGAAGCAATTGGGGGTATCATTTTATGAATTTTATAGATGTCTAACCACTGTACTGTATACTTGAAACTAATTTAAATAAATAAATTAAAAATAATAATAAATAATAAATAAAACTCTTAGAATTGATAAAATTCATGTAGCAAAAAAAAAAAAAAAAAGGTCATGTTTTGGGTTTCTGTGGGTAAATACTCAGAAGTGGGATAACCAGGTCTTCCTTTGTTTCTCGTTATAGCTTTTGTTTTTAAGTATATTTTGTCTGATGTAAATATTGCTACCCCAGCTTTTTTTTGTTTCTTTCCATTTACATGAAACATCTTTTCCATCCATTTACATTCAGGCTATGTGTGTCTTTTGATCTAAAGTGAGTCTCTTGTAGGCAGTATATATAAGGAACTTGTTTTCTTATCCATTCAGCCACCCAATATTTTGAGTGGAGTATTTAATTCATTTACATTTAAAGTAATTATTGATAGATATGAAGTTATTGCCATTTTATTATTCATATTTTTTAAATCTTTTTTTCCCTTTTTTCTTCTTAAAGAAGTCCCTCCAACATTTCCTATAATACTGGCTTGGGATGAATTCCTTTAGTTTGTTCTGATCTGGGAAGCTCTCTATCTTCAATTCTAATAATGGTTTTGCTTTATAGAGTAATCTTAATTGTCCTATCTTTTCATCACTTTGGATATTTCCCCCAATTCCTCTGGCAAAACTTCAGTTGAAAAATCAGCTGACAGTCTTATGGGAGCTCCTTATAGATAACTGACTGTCTTTGTCTTGCTGCTCTTAAGATTCTCTCTTTGTCTTTAAACTTTGGCATTTTAATGATGATATGTCTTGGTGTGGGCCTCTTTGAGTTCATCTTGTTTGGAACTTTCTGCACTTCCTGGGCTTGTATGTCTTATTTCCCTTGTCAGGTTAGTGAAGTTTTCTGTCATTATTTCTTCAAGTAAGTTTTCAATTCTTTGCTCTCTTCTTCTTCTGGTACCCTATGATGCAAATGTTGTATAGGATGTTGTCCCAGAAGCTCATTAAACTATCCTCATTTGGGGGGGGGAGAGGGATTGTTTTTCCTTTTTGTTGTTCTGATGGGTTTTTTTTTCCTGCTACCTTATCTTCTAAATCACTGATTTGATCTTCTGCTTCACCTAATCTACTGTTGATTCTTCCTAAGGTATTCTTTATTTCAGTTATCGTGTTCATTATTTCTGAGTGGTTCTTTTTTATATTTTTAACCTCCATATTTATGTTTTCTATCTCTTTGTTAAAGTTTTCACTGAGTTCATCTACTCTTTCCCCTAAGTCAATGAGCAACCTTATAACCAGTGTTTTGAATGCAGTATCTGTAGATTGCTTGTCTCATTTTGTTTAGTTCTTTTTTCTGGAGCTTTGTCTCATTCTTTCATTTGACATATGTTTCTTTGTCTTTACATTTTGCTTGTATCTGTGTTTATTTCTAGGTATTGCATAGGGTTTCTATGTCTCCCAGTTTTAGTAGAGCGGCCTTATGTAGTAAGTGTCCTGTGGGGCCCAGTGGCACAGTCTCTCTGGTCACCTGAGCTGGGTGTTCCAGGTGTGTCCCTCATGGGTTGTTTATGCCCTTCCATTGTAGTGGAGCCTTGATTGCTGTTTACATGTCAGTGGGAGGGATTGACCCTCAGGCTGACTGTTTGTGAGGACTAGCTGGTGACTGTAGTGGAGCAGCTGTTGTACAGGAGCTGACCCTATCTGGCTGGATTCAATTTAGCAATGCTCTGGTGTCTGCTCTTTGGGTGTGTCATCCTTGAATGTGGCCCCAAGAGTGCAGGCTGGGGCCCTCCCAGGAGGAGTCTGCATTAGACAAAGTTTAGCAGCAGCCTGTGCCCTGCCCTGGGCCACCTGGCATGAGGTAGCAAGGAATCTGCAGCTAGCCACCACCCACACTGGGCTTGGTTGTACCTCTAGAGGCCATCTTGCAAACCGAGGCTACCTGCTGGGAGGGCCAGGCTTAAAGCTGCTCAGTAAGAGGAACGAGGCATGCCTAGGCCAGACGCTGCTTATTTAGGTTTTGTGAACCTTTGAAAGATTTTAGGAAACTCCACAACATAAACCGAGACAGGTCATTTGTATGGAAAAGCTACTGGAAGAGGCTTCAGTGGGCTCACAGTTGGGTGGGTAGGTGGGGGTTCCATGGAATCACCAGGATGGTGTGGCCAGTGTTAGCCAGGGTGATGGCGACGGATATGGTGGCACCTGTGTCTGCATGCTGCAAGAGGGGAGGGCTTAACAACAGATTCTGCCAGCACTTCTGACTGGGAGAAAGCTGCTCCTCCAGCCGTTGCCCTGGACCCACATAACTCAGTTCCTCTCCGTTTGTCCCCAGCACCTTTTGAGCTGATGCCCCAGCACTGGAATTCAGAGGGAGTGAATCTATCAGTGAGTAAGTCTACTCCTGGCTCTTTACGAGGAATGCCTATGATTCCCACAGCCCTCTGTTTTACTTAGCCACCATCTCTTCTGGTTTTCACAACCAAAAATTATGGAGACTTCTCTTCCTGGCACTGGAATCCTGAGCTGAGGAACCTGGTGTGAGGCTGAGACCCCTGGCTCCACAGGAGGGCCCTCCAAAGCTGATCTATCCCTTCCTATTTTTAACCACCATACACGGGTGGGGGCCAGGAGGGTGTCTGACCGTCCTATCAGTCCCAATGTAGCTTCTTCTGTATATCCTTTGTTATGGAACGTCTGTTCAGCTAGACTTCAGGAGATTCTCAATGATGGTTGTTCTGTAGTTTAGTTATAATTTTGATGTGGTCATGAGAAGAGGCCAGTACAGTGTTTATTTACTCCTCCATCTTGACTGGAACTATTCTGTATTTTCTTAATCCTTTCCTTGTTTTATATATTCTTTTTCATCTTTTGAAATAGTGGGATCTTAGAAGGACCCAATTAATAGTACTTCTCCTTCCTGCCCACATTCTAACCAAATTAAAAAATAAAGGCATGTAAGATAGAATCCATACTATCACCTCAGTATGGATATAATCTAAGCTGGAGGACATGGCTCAGGAGGAGGGCTAGGTGTAACTTCTATTCAAACTCCAGAATAAGAAAGACTTCCTCCTCCCCAAGGGCAGAAGTGGACTAGAGCAGGTTGCCTCTAGCACAGCACAGCTACCTCTTATTGAGCAGAACACACTATATGCCTTCTGTCTGCATCTGGCGAGCTGCAAAATTAATAAGGTGGTGCTGAGGTATGCTCTAAAGAAATCAAAACTGAAACCACAGTTCGAATATACCCCTAGCCCGAATACCCATAGTCATACAACTAAAATTTAAACTGTTCTGACTTTCCCAAAATGCCAACTCTGACTTTACACAAAAATCTAAGCTTCATGTCGGCAGGATCTCACAGCTTCCTGGCTAACTGGCTATAAACAAGGGAGCTTATGCAATGAAAAAATGTAAGTCTCCAGTTACCATTCATGGTTTATAAACTACGCTGTAGCCACTGAAACCAGCTTCTAATCACTTTCAGTTAGAGGTCTCCCTGTTTGAGAACAGTTTCTTACTCATCAAAATATATCAAGTAAGGCCCTGCATTTTCTTTTGACAGGTTATAGATCAATAACTAGTATTGACTTTGATGGCTATTTGGCTGATGCAGAAGTAGATGAATCTTAGAGGGTGACTATGGATTATTGTAAATTTATTTTTAATTAATTTATTTTTATTTATTAGTATTTTATTTAGGATATAAAATATAGCTTTATTATTTTTATGCTTTATTATTTCTTTATTATTTTTTCTTTTATTATTTTATATTTGCTTCAGGTATATAGTAGAATGGTTAGACATTTATATAATTTACAATTTAGGATCCTCCCAATTACTCTATCACCCATCTGGCTCTACACACAACTACTGTAAATTAATCAAGAGGCAACTCCACTTATAGTTAGTTGCTTTTCCATTTGTTCACTGAAATAAACCGCCACAGTCCCTAGCAACTGTTACTCTGCTATTGATCCGGAAACCACTCTTCTCCATAACAATCTGCAAGACCCATCAAAGCAGTTTGCTCCTCTAACAGGCCCAATATAGCACATTCACGATCTTGCCTTAGGTCAAATCAATTTCCTTGTTCCCTGACACAAGGCCAATGAGTGCCTTTTTGAATATCAAAACCTCCAAGAACATCATGCTGGTCTACTCTTTCCATGACATCATGCTGACTGAATCTGATGAACAGGAAGTAGCAAGTTCCTCAGATGTCTGAGTAAGATGTAGATGAACTCATGGGAGATGGTAATCTCACTCCAAATACGAAGCAAGGAATCACTCAGCATCCAATTCAACAAGAATTTCATATATAAAAATTGTTAAACAGATTCTGAAGAACTGAAAACTAAAAAGAGTATCAAATTAACATAGATGATTCAGGAAGCAATTGCCACTTCTAGTGCTAGAGAACAAAGGGAAGAATCTGGGGTTCTTAGAACCTAGAAGTTGGAAGAAAAGTTCTATAGACTGACTTGAAAGGATTGAGGACACAGCTGGTGCTGGTTCTTCTGGAGCTCAGAGCAGCCACTTCTTTGAGAGCCACTTCTTGGTGGTTGCTAAACCTCTGAGGGAGTATGATGAAACCTGTTCCAGAAGTGCTAAAAAAAAAAAGTTGGAAACAGGAACCAGCTGCTACTGCCAGGTGAAGCTTTGTTGCTGTGGTGACATCCGAGGGAACAGCAAGCCAAGGGGAAACAGCAAATCCCCTCCCCTCTCCTCCTGGTCTCTCTCTAGTACCCCCTATTGGCAAAATTTAATAAAACACTTAGCAAAGGAGAAACTGTCGCAGAGTTCCAACTCCCCAGGAATATAGAAGGGTGTGTTTGAAACAGAGAACTATTTGCTTACCAATGGACACATTCCTTACA
This sequence comes from Rousettus aegyptiacus, assembly GCF_014176215.1. NCBI lineage: Eukaryota > Metazoa > Chordata > Mammalia > Chiroptera > Pteropodidae > Rousettus > Rousettus aegyptiacus. Next base: position 34,034,037 of record NW_023416286.1, read on the forward strand.
GGAAAAATTCTAACTTCTTAGCAAGACTGTTCTCAATTAAGCCTTGATTTATAGCCCTAATCTACCTCTTTAGCCCTTATGCTAGCCCTTATGCTAGAGCCTAAATGGGTTATTTGCTATTTCCTGAAACTCATTTTAAAACTCTCATATCATAGACCATATGTCATCTATGCTTTTTCTCACATTAGTCAGACTGTGTAAAATTGTCCCCTCCCCCATTCACTCCACAGAGTTGCATAATCGTTTTAGAAACAATTTATATTTATCGAGCACTTACTATGTGCTACATATTGTTCTAGGCTCTTTGCATCCTTAACTTGTTTACTTAATCCTCAACATAACCCTATGAGGTATATCCTATTTATTTCCACGTTTTACAAATAAAAATGATTAAACAGCTTGCCCAAACTCACATAACATAAAAAAGTAGAGCTGGTCCTCCAAAATCTGTCTTCACCAATTCAAAATACTTCCTTATAAGATCCAAATCAAAGATCACCTCCTTTGAGAGGAATCCTAGACTAAGGCCGAATTACTGGCTTCCTCCCTATACTATTTTTATGATGGAAGAGCTTTTCAGAGTATGTGTTCTTTTCACAGATATTTATATCTCTATCTTCTGTAAATACTCTAGTGCATAGCTTTCCAGTAGAACTTCCTGCAATGATAGTGTTGTCTCTTTGCTGTACAATATGCGAGCCACTAGCCACACATGGCTGTTGAGCAGCTGAAATGCAGCCAGAGTTATTTAATTTTATTTAAATTAGTTTAAATTTAAATCTAAATAGCCACATGTAGTTACAGGCTACCATATTGGATAGTAAGATCTAATGCATAGCACAGCACAGAATAAAAATTCCTCAAAGAAAGTCCATTGAATGAATGTGTCATTCATGAAAAACTCATTGGGCAAAGAGAAAGCACTTGCATAGCATCATTTTTGTTTTCCTTTTTAACCACATACAGACTCACATTGGTTTACTTTAATAAACATGTATATGAATAAACATTCAATATTATATGGCTCCACTATCAAGATCTATCCTATATTTTATCTTGAATATGTATGTATGTGACGCCTTAAGTGACTTTTTGCTGTATAAGTTTTAAAAGAATTTTAATAACTTTGTTTTGTAAATATTTAATTTGTAATTGTCTATGCCCGTTCTGAAATCTTTTTTTCTCTACGTCGTTCACTGATAAATCCCGAGTGACTAGATCAGTACCTGATACATAGCACACTTGATAAAGATGTTTTGAATGAATGAATCATCATGCACACTAGGCATGATTGTGAAGTGTGAAAATCTAACGTACAAATTGTTTTGAAATGTTATATTTCATAGATATTAAACATTCATTTTAATTTTAAAGATTTTTTCATTGGTATTAGAAGGAAAAACCAATTTCCAATTTCCAAACGAAAATTGTTTTCGTCTTCTGGAGCCGCTTCACACCCTCCTCAAAATGCCCTACTGAAAATAGGCCTTCACTTGGGCATACATCACAATTCCAAAGGGGTGCGGGGATAGGGGGAACTCCAAATTAGTGAGGCCAACTGAAGCTGAGGTCCAGACTACGCCCAGCTGGGCCAGGAATCGCGTCCCCAAACCTGGAGCGTCCGGTCCCCAAACTGGGACTCGCGAAGCCGGGCGCCCGCACTGAGGCCCCGCCCCCACGAGGCCCCGCCCCCACGCGGACCCAATAGCGAGCTCCCTTCCCCCACTGGTGCTGCCATAGAAACCCAGAAAGCGCCATGGCTGCCGCCGGCCGAGAAGAAAACTTTCAGACAGTGCCGGCGGCAGCCCTACCCAAGTCATTGTCAATTTTGCCACAGCCATCAGCTCCCGTCAGAGGGAGGCCTAAGAAATGTCTGGTCTATCCGCATCCGCCGAAGAGCTCCCGCCTGTCCCGGTCTGTCCTGCGCTGGCTCCAAGGCCTGGATCTCACCTTCTTCCCCAGGAACATCAACAGGTGCCGGAGAAGCTGGTCAAGCCTCTTTGGCGGGCGCGGGGCCTGAGCTACCCTGACCCGCGCCTGCGCCTCTATCCAGCAGTCCTCTTCGCAGCCCCGCAGGCGCTTCGCGCCTCTGATGGCCTTTCTATCCCATTCACCACACCCACAAACACATCGCCCTCTTAGGGAGTGAGACTGAAAACAATATGCTGAAACATTTCATTCACTCAATCAATACTTAAGCTAATCTGGAATGCTTTGGTGACTACACTATTATTATTATTATTATTATTATTATTAAATCACATTAAATATTAAAATAGTCAAAGGCTTTTCAGGGACACTGGACAAGTTACTTGCTGTCAGTACTGAGTATTAGATTGGTGTTAACTATAAAATAATACAAACTGTATAAGTAACTACACTTTATTTCATTTCCTTATTGTATGGATCAGGGATTTTTCAAATGGCTTCCTGATAGCAGAAATATTTACTATATATTACCCCGGAGACCTTAATTTGTTATCCTTTGTAAATGGAACTTCTTTAAAAGTCAAGTTGGATAACTGGGCACAGTTGGAAAAGGTAAATTAGCAATCATTGACATTTTTAATTGTTAAGAAGTTTGGGTTTTGAAAGGCGCGCCTCTGATGTTTTGATTTTTATACATATCTGTGTGTCACTGTGTGCTAGGATACAATGCTACTGAGTTGGCAGCTTGTTTCCTTGTATTGAAAAGGTTATTAAAGTTTATGTCACGAGTAACCTATTAAAACTGAACATACTCATTTCAAATTGGAGTGGGGTATAGTGGTTTTCTTGCTGAATGATATCTTTTAATAATTAACATGTTAAAAATCAGAAAAGTAATTGAGAGATAAGAGATTAAAATAAATTCATAGTAACTGGAGATTTTTATAGAATTTATGATGAAACTATTTTTTTTTTCTACTATTAAAGTTCCTGGCCAAAAAAAAAATTAAACTACCTAAAGAACTAATCCATGGAACGATTCACTGTAAAATTGGAGTACCCGAAATACTGATACAAGAGGTTTACACCCTATTAACACATCGAGAGTGAGTTATTTGGAATCTTCTAATAATACAACATGAAACTTTTAATAATATAAATCTCACTCCTAAAACATGGCTTGTCAACATTATTTTATTTTTTATTTCCAGAATTAAAAGTATCCAGGATGACCTCGTGAATTTCACAGACTACAGTTACCAGATGCGTTTGCCCCTGGTTCCCAGGTCTACAGCTTCAAAGTTTATTAAAGATAACATTAGGTTATCAGAATTATTAAGTAATCCCAACTTGCTCAGCAATGAACTTAAAATCGATTTCCTCTTCCTTTTACAAATGTTACAAAGAAAATTAAGCAGAAAATTAAATCCAAGTAAGTTTTCTTTGGAAATACTCAACTGAGTTCTTTATAAAGCAACTATTTTGTGCATTAAAGATGTGAACAATGTGGGGAGAGGGCTGTTAACCTATGTGTTCATACTGCTCTTAGGAATATGATAAAATAAATGCCTAAATAATTTGCTTAATTTCTAAATTATGGTGCTTTGTCAATAGCCACAGTGAATTTTTTAGCAACAATTTTTATGTTTATATTTTATAGAATGGTTTGATGTCAAACCCACAGTGGGAGAATTTACCCTCGATCATCATCCTGCCCAAGCCTCTGGGTATAAATATAAATCAATGATTTCAAAGCAAAAACTTTCTCCTGTTTTATGTAAGTGTTTTCGTTATTTTATTTTTCACTTTTTTACCTGTTAAAATCATTTTTTCCCCACTTTGTTCATCTAAATTTTGAAAAATAGTTAAAATGTTGGCCTAGGCATTTAGTCTAAAATGGTGTGGTAGGTTGGTATGTTGTTGTGCTTTCTGACAGGTGGAGGGGACATGTGATCTGCTAACTATCAGTCACAGCAGAGGACATTCCCAAGCCGGGGTGTCCCTGCCTGCTACTATAGGAGCCATTTCAGTTCTAATTTATCCTTAAATAGGGGAGTGTGAAATAGGTAAATATCACTGAAAGCTCAAAACTCAATACTGTAGCAGTTGGATGATAAATCAATCCTAAAGTAGATACAGATACTATATACCTGAACTTCCCAATCAGTTGTATTACAAGAAGCTACTTGTTTCAATACTATTAATTCAGAAAGCATTTGTACCATGGCAAAGGATAGGGCCAGTCTCTACCACTTGTTTTTGTGTAGCCTATAAATTAAGAACGGTTATTACATTTTTAAAAGGTTGAAGAAACATGTCAAAAGAAAAATATTTCCCAACACTTTAAAAAGATGAAATTCAAGTTTCCATGTTCATAAATAAAGTTGTGTTGGAACGTGGCCATGCCTGTTTGTTTTACGCCTTGTCTGTGGCTGCTACAATAGCAGGGCCCAGTAGTTGCCAGACTGTACAGCCCACAAAGTGAGGTTCCAAATTTAGCGAATAAAAATACAGCCTAATACAACTGATAACTTTAGGAACAGCTGAGGACATACTTTTACTAAAAATTCTTCATTATGTATCTGAAATTCGGTTTAACTGAATGTCTTGTTTTTTTTTGTTTTATCTGAAAACCCAACTACGAAGCCTGATGTATTTACTGTCAGGCCCTTGGTGAAAGATATTTGTAGACCTGTACTACAGAGTATGTTTCCTAACCTGTCAAGTGATTTTGTGGGGCGTGGGGGAGGAGGAAAAGTCCTTGTTTACATAAGGTCTGGGAAAGCAATGTCAAGAGATTCCTTTTTTAAAACTTATGACTTCTCAGAGAGCCTTTAATATGCTAATATGCATTATAAATATTAAAGAGAGGTACAGAATGAAGTGTTTTCCAAACTCTCTTTGATCACTCATCACTATTATTTTAGTTTTGTTTTGCTAATGGACTGGTAGAACTACTGTTCCTCAGAGCACACTTTTTAATATCTAGACATTCAGCCAGTCCATTAAAACCCCTTGAACTCATCATGTGCCTGAGGCATAGTACTCAGCATTATAGAACCAACAGAAACAAATAACAATGTTTCTCTTGTAAAAAAAAATGTATCCATTGGTTCACCTTCAGATTCCTGGAATAGCTCTCCTTCAACCTGCAGAGAAAGTTCCAGCAGGGGTGAGCTGAAACCAAGGCAGAAGGCTGAGGCAGGGGAGTAGGGGGTTGTGATGTGCAGAGAGGCCTGCAGAAGAGACTACAGCGGGTTCCTTCTTGCCTCTTTCCCTTTATGGCTAACTGGACCTTAAGACTAACTGATGTGACCACTTGCTTAGGGACCTGCAAAGTAAAGGTAGAAGTAGAAGTAGCAGAGCTTCCTTCCTGTGCGAGGAACAGATGCAAAGCACCATATATAAAAATGATGCCTACTGATATTTGAATTCCTCATTTGTTATCTTTTTGAAAAACTTTCAAGGTTTACTTATAAGTTTTAGAAAAACTATATGCTGTCATTATTCCAGATCAAAACCATGTAGAATGGATTATGCTTTTACAATTTTAATAATGTATGAGCTATTATTATAAATAACACCTCCCATTTTGTTCTCTATTCTCTTTTATGAATCCATCTCAACTTTAGTGGTCTTTTTCTCTCCTTTTCAAGATGGATGACAAGCTTACGGGGTTCTTTGCTGGATCAGGATGGGAAAGAACATGCTTTTTATCTTTTTACTTCTCTCGATCCTGTTCCAGACACGTGGATTCTCTCAATCTGTGCATAACAGGAATAAATGCTGTGAATTTGACTTTGGCAATTACACAGATGAGAACTATTTTGCTAAGATTTAAGCTACTTTCCCCCAACCCAAATTTATTAAAGGGATTCCATTTCAGTTATTTCTTATAAAAGAGTAGAGTAATCAGTTAAGGTCAGTGAACATCAAAGTTAACAGAAGGGAAAGAGCCAAAGGCACTAGACAGTAGGAACTGAACCCTGTTTTACCATCTAAGATTGCACTTAATGGCACTGAAACACAGGCTGTTCATCTGAAAAGCTTCTCATTATCAAATGAGGTGGTGAAAATTAGTTGTAATACTGGTTGTTACCTTTGTTCTTTTCTTTTTTTTACACTTAAGTTCCTCAGTTTACCTAAATCTAGTGTTAGCAAAATAAGAGGCCAAAAGAATATTGATTTCTTAGTTGCCACTAGCCCCTCACTTTAGAAATGAGTGACTTAACGGGCCTGGGTGGCCGGCGTGCATGCTTCAGTGCATCAGAGTTCCAGAAACTGATGTATGAATTATGTGTATGTGCCAAATCGAAGCACTGTTAAAATTGTAGCACTGTTGCCTCAGCTGCTTTCTGAAGCAACATTTAAAAATAGTTGAGTCATATTCAGTATCAGATGCACCAAAATAAGCCCTGGTTATTTTTAGTCACTGCTGATGACTTGGAGGTGGGTGACATTCAGATTTTTTATTTATGACTACTATAATGCGTGCTTTAAATATTCTGTTTACCAGGCTTTCGATTAACCTGTGTTCAACCTGTTGCCAATGATTGTGCATTTGTTTGATGTACTGGAAACATTAATGGTTGTATAACTATTTAATAACCACACATTGATTTTAATTTTATTTAAATATTCCAGCAAATACAGGTAATGGTGGCAATTCACTTAAAACAATTCATGTGAAGCAAGCTGGGACACCTTTTGAATCTGCTACAAAACCTCTCAAAGACAGAAAACTGACCTTGAAAAGCACCAGTCTTTGAAGAAGTGATGCCACCATCTCTTGCCTTATACTAAAGGGATAGAATCACCTAGTTTGGGATGTATTTCAATAATAAGAAAATTAAAGTGGTTTCTTATCCATAATTGGGTTGAAGAACATGTTTTTTCATTTCCATTCAAAAACTGTTTATTTAAAACACCCGTGCCAGGTACTGTTGAAAATACAAAATCAAATTAATTAGTACAGGAGGAGCAAAAATAACTTTAAAGGTACAGTTAATTCACCATGATGAGTTCTTTCTCATAAAATTTGTAGGAGTGATGAATCTACTTTGTAATGTTTTCCTCATTAGTAATGAAAAGAGCTACTAATTTGCCTGATACTATACATTTACATATCACACTCATTAATAAAAATTTATTCTGAATGATTATTATATATTGGCCCATAGAAAATCTTGCCCACCATCAAAAATAGCCTTATTTAAACCATTTAAAAAAAAAAATAGGTGTCCTTCCCATTGATAAATGAGTTGTGGAGAAGGAAAATCATGCTTTACTTGGAAATTGGTTTTAGTGTTTAGCAATCCATTTAATTCAATTAAAAAATTCCTACTGGTTGCTGTCATGCCCCATATTTTTATTGAAGGGAAACAAAAGCAGGTTGATATCCTGAAAGACTGCTTATCTTTCATATATTTTTGGTAATTTTATATTCATATTTGGAAAATTTTCTTCAACTGGAATTACTCGTTTTTATGCCACCTGTTTCTTTTGAATTCCAAGATGAATATTGCTAACAGTGAATCCTATGATATATTTGTCAATTTCCAGCTAACCTATCAGTTTTTCTGCATCTTTGAAGGCTTAGGCAGTTTTATGAGAATTTCTACATCCAGAGACATTCTTGTTTAATTCTTGCGTAGCTCATATTTAGTAAAAGAAATTAAAGGAGCTCTGGTGAAATAGACGACTTCTTAGAAATGTATTTAGAATCTGGTTTTATCTTAGGTTTAGAATTTATTCCAAATGAGTATCTTAACCAGCTATTGGTTATTGACCTGCTGCCTTGCATTCTAATAGGACAAATCTTAAATATAAAATTATGTGAATAATTTTTAACCCATAAAATACAGTTCCTTAGGAAAGAGTCTTTTAGAAACAAGTCTTCTGAAGCTCAGCTTGAGAAAAGATCATGAGAAAAGGATTAGATTTGAGTAGACAGTCAAATAATATGCTTCCTCATTCTCTGACTCTGTGTTCAATCTCCTGAAAAAGCTAATCCCTCTTGGACTATGTTAAATTTCCTAGACTCCTATGGGATCTATGGAGAACTGTGAAAAATATGAAATGGTCTGTAAGCTTCATTCCATAGTAAATAAATAAATGAAGGTATCATGTATGGTCAAAATAGGTCATTTCAAGAACTTTCGGAGGATGCGTTGTGTCAACAGAAGCCAGCACTATAGGCAAACCACACGAAGGCCATTCACTTCACCAAGGGTCTCTGTCAGAAGGAAGCAATGAACTTTTCTAGGAGCTACAGCAGCCCCTATAGGAAAAAAAAAACCTTTTCAATCAGTTGGCAGAATGCTTATAGGAATGGAAGCCTCTGTGATACTGTTTTTATTCACTAGTAAGCCTTATTTCTCTTTTATATAACTTTGGGGTTTACTGTATCAGTGTTTCTCACAAATGGAGAATCTTCCCTCTGAACCACTCAATGAAGTGACTTTTCTAGGTTTCCAAGTAGGGTGATAATCCAGATGGACAGCTCAGCACTTCACACCTTTGATGACACTCATCCAGCATTTATGGGGAAATAGTGTTCTCTCAATGGTAGTTTTAAAGACGAGACTGACACTCGTCTTAGCAATTAACTATGTCGTATCTGGCTTTAATTGCGGTATTTATTAAAATTTAGGGGATCTGACATACATATATACATGAAAATCTAGACAATTACATGCTATGTTATAGCACAGTCATACGGTATTTAAATTGAGCATGAAAGTACTTTTTTCAATTATTTAGGTACAAGTGTTTCAAAGATATGGTACAGTAAACATTTACTAAGAATTGACAATAAATATATCTTCTGTATTACTAGTATGCTAATATGAAATCCCAAATTTTACAAGTAATTTGTGAGGTTTTTTACTATGTTCAGAATACCTTTTAACTTAAAACCAAAAAAGTGTGAATTTTCCTATTATAAGGACAAAATGCAGTCATTGCTCTAATGCAACCATGTTCCTGAACACATCTGGATGACTTTGTGGAAATACAATATATATTTCATTAATTTTGATTGACATAATCATCATAAATTTTTACAACACGTAGCTCATTTTGATATTGCAATTTTGTTAACCATCTGGTAATTTTTATGGCAAAATATTTTTCCAATGTTTGTAAATCATTGTCTAATGAGATCTCTTTCATAAAGGCAGATTCAAACTTGCAAAATAATTTGTCCACATTTCTGGTTATATGGACATCCTCAGTTAGTGAAATAACTTCATATTATTTGGGGTTTCATGCATATGAAATCTAATAATGAAAAATACTTTTATAAATTTTAAAAATTGCTTTGTTTTTCATATTAAGGCACAATATATACAGATTGGCATAGTCAAATGACATAATTCTACAAAAAATAGTTAAAATTAAGATATAAGATATCATAGATGGCAAAGAATAACAGAGTTGCACTTGAATCAATCCGATTTAAATTTCAGACAACTGGGTTACTCTCTATTGTCTTCATGTGCTAAAGAGTCATGATTTTTTCACATTTTATACATAAAAATATTTTGTTTTCCTGCATCCATTAAAAATAGAGAAGGTAACAATTATTTACATATAATTTAAACTCCTATCTTTTGAAGTATTTAAAGCACAAAAGACAGACTTCTTAATCTATTTAAAACAAAATAAAGAGAATGATAGTAGTATTTAGACTGCCATTTTTAAGTAAGAAAATTTTAGTACATATATGCCAATTAATAATCCTCCCCACTTAAAAAAATTTGGGTTACATATATCACTAAAGGTTAAAAAAATTCTTAGATACATTTTATATGACCCACTGCATCTCTGAGTTACATATATTCTCTTCTATAATATTAATTATTATTTTATGAAATGGAATTTAAACCTATATCTTCTTGAGGAGTTAGAAGCGGTGAATGTGATAGATAGGTACATAATGTATATTGATTTCTGTTTTAAGAAGCCTGTTCAAGAAAAATTTGAAAATATTTTAAATACAACAAGTTTAAAGGTAATAAAAACCATAATTATTCTAGTTATATGAGCTTTCTTTAGTTAGACAAAAACATCTATATTATAAATCTTATAAAACAACTTGAGTATCAAAGTACTATTCTTCCTAGTATGCATTAATTTCATAAATTTCAAAGGCAGAATTCTAGAGTAATTAAAATACTTGTAGTCATCCCTCAGGCTTTTTTAATAGCTTTACTCTTTTAATAAATATTTTAAAAACTTGAATTTACATAATATACCCAAAATTTCACAAAATTTCAACTAATATCTACTTACAGAAATTTATCTCAAACAGTTTTCATCAAATAAATGAGTCAGAGTTAACAAAAACTGATTAGAGATTATGAAAATATTAAGTACATTAATCAAAACTCATGTCTTTACATAACAAATATTGTTTAAAACAGTCAATTATCATCAGATACAAATTCTCATACAGATTTGACTTCATTTTGCATTTTCAGCCCCAATATATTTATGCTCATTTTAACCTATTTCTTTATAATTGGACATTTGAATTTCAGATAGAAACCTTAGAAATGTTTTATTTTTAAAAAATAAAACTCAAAAGTATTTTGACTATGTATCCATTTATTAATATATATAAAACTTATAACTGAAAATTTTCATTAAATATGAGTTAATACTAATGGTTTACTATACATTAAATATAAGACAATATAAGTGTTAATTTGATCAGTCATATTACCTTCCAGTTCAACATTTTAAGATATTCAGTCATTCAAATTTTAAGTACTTGCTGTATGTCAAGTACTTTTCCAGATGTTGCACTATTTTATATGTTTCAATGTTTCAACAATATAATATTTGGGTGTCTTTTATGGTTTGTGAAACTTATATGTTATTTTACATTATTTACTCCTTTGTAATTTAAATATTACCTTCTTTCCAAATATGACTATTTCATAAAGGAGACACCTATTTTTCCTGAAAAATATATAAATATTTTATTTTTTGAAGTTAACAAGTAAAGCTAACTGTTATTCCTCACCCCCTCCTCCTCCCAACCTTTGTCTCTTAGACAACGAAGGTAAAGTTAATACTAACCCACAAAAGGTATTTTTTAAAAAAACAATTAAGTATGAAGAAAAACCTATATCAAAATGGGTTGAGTCGTATTCCAGTCCCTAAAGGTGAGAATGGATTCACCTTTGCCCACATCAAAGCATCATTCAATGAGATAGTGGATTTCCCATCTTCAAGGAAATATACAGGGCCCTGAACACAGCGAGAGTTGAGGAAAGAAAAGATGAGATTATAAATTTGTATCATGTTTTTAAACTTCTAGAAATAATCACTGTAATAAAAAAACTAATGCTGATAGAAAATTTAAAAATATGAGAAAAATTAGATTTTTTTAAACTGCCACATTTTAAAATATTTTAATGTTACATCTTGATGTCTTTCAAAATATAATTTAATTTTATAAGTTGAATTCTTGAATACAGTAGTGCTATTAATAACAGGTATTGTTACTCTATTAATTACTACAAAGTTAATAGTGCATAAATTCATATATGTTTAGTAATATACTTAAATATACTTTACTATTTTTATCATTCAGTGGGGAAAATTATTTAAGAAACTGAATCTGCTCTCCAAAAGATAAAAGAGACACTACTATATATGTGTCTATGTAATTTAAAATCACAGCAAGCATGTCATTTATTAGTATATTTATAATTTAGTTTCATCAGTTATTTTGTATGTCAAGGGTAGTTTTGAAGAACTGAATTCAAGAAGAAAACTAAAAATCAAAAAATTTCTCAAACTATATTTCCCAGCTCTTAGAAAGAAAAGCATGATTTAAAAAATGCAAAATAAAAACTTATTTTCTTAATTATGTTCTAAAGTTACCCGGTTTTTTATTAAGATTTCAAATGATACAGCTTGTTAACAAATTATTTCTAGGTATTGGAAAATCCATCATATGAAGTAGACAATTTCCTAGTCATAGGTACTTGAAATTTCAGTTATAACTAGAACACCTTAATTTTTTGTTGAGACAGAAATATACTGGGAGAGTACCATTCCATCTAGATCTGTTATTTGCTCCTTAGTATATATAAGATAATTAGTAGATCCTTTCTAAATGTGGTCAGGGTAAAGAGAGGTTAGATGGATCATCTATTAGGTCCTTTGGCTCTCTTAGATGGAGAAAAAGAACCAGAAGAAAGGAACACGAAGATATCAAGTACTAGAAATGGTACCCAGAGGGCAGTGCGTGGCACTAAACATATATTCTCAAAATTGCATTACGTTTTTTGCTCTGAATTATGAGTTTCTGAATTTAATGCTTTGGTTTTTTATTGTTAATCTCTGAACATAAGTGGATAATAAGCATATATGCAATTGTATGCCCTGTTCTTTGGAATATATTGGTATGTTCTGAAGACTTACTTTGCAGTGTCAAGTTTACACTAGTTTGGGTTTATACTAGTAGCAAGCTATTTATTTTGAGTGGATATCCCCCCAAAACACCTTTTTCTGTTGTCCTGGCATGTCGGTATTAGAGATATAATTAATTAGCCACTTATAAAATGTGACTATTACTGGGAAGTAGAGTTCTTTCCATCCAATCTATAGTCTCAAGTAGCATTTCATGGGGATTCATGTTTATTTCATGGGCGTACTTATAACTGGTCTTAGCTGTGAGATGATGGAGGCCTCTCTCTTCTGGAGATAATGCCCCCATACCCCTCAGGGCACAATGGAAGGCTCTGGCATTGCTCACCATCATTACTTTGATTTCACATTAGGGACTATTCTTTGGGATTAGCTATCTCTCATGATTGATCCCAATAATTTTTAATCACTGAAAAGTTTAGTAAGTCAGTGCAAGAACATCTATATCAATAATATATTATATGCATATCAGTTTTTAATGGCTTTCTTTGTGTGTATAAAATACAAATAAAGACTATAAAGTTAAATTTAATCCAGAGATATAATCATTTGTAGCTGTGTTGATTGTTGCTTTGTCTCCCTTATTTAATTTCCCTAAGGATATGATCTGTATGTATTTTAAAACATTTGCTCCTGAGACACATGGGATTTGTTTCTAAGTATCCCCATTACATGAATTTCTTTTATAATAATAGCAAAATGAATATCTGAATTTATTTTAAGGAGAGAGACCATTTACACTAACTACGAAAGCATTAGGGGACTATCTTCTCACAGGGTCTCAGGCCTCTTTAGAGGTATCTAATCCAGATTATGCTTATTTTTAAGATCACATTTCAAAAAATAATGAAAAAAATAAAAATGATAGAAATGCACAATTGATATGTGTCATTAGGCTGTACCTGGATTTTTAATCCTGTAAGACAAGAGATGTGAATATCCGAATGACTGGGAAGATTTGATCCAGTCACATAATCATGTCCAATGATTCCTCTGAGTGATTCATCTTTTAGCCTTTTTAGTAAAGTTGCATAAACCATTCTTTGTGACTCAGAAGGCGGTGTATATGGAGATTCTTCTGATGATCTATATTTTCAAGAGACATTACATTTTCGTTTTTGTAGAATCATAGAATTATGAAGGTTTAGATTAGAAACACTCCCTGATGATTATTTAGTTCTCCTTTATAGATGACATCAAATCAGCTTTAGACTTAATTTATAGTAAAACAAAGGACTTAAAAAGGCAGAAAAGGTTAGCATTGTAAAATATTACTGAATATATGCTAAACAAACCAAGATTCATAATTTTGCTAAGCTTAATAATGACATTTCAACAAGTCTGATGTGATATTAAGTAATACTCTCTGTTTCAAATTTTTATATCATTTTCACTCACTGGTTGATAGATTCTGTACATGCTCTCCATGCATCCAATTCTTCAGAAAGCTGTTTAATTTTTAAAGGCACTGACACCTCTCGACGTTTTAATAGCTGACTGAAACACGTGAAAAAGAAATTAACATAGAAGACTAAGATATCAGAAAAGCAAATTAACTTTAAATAACTGCAATTTTAGATTCAAAAACTACTGTTTGAAATATGTGTACACATGAGCATATATGCCTATATATATATGTCTCTATCTATCTATCTATCTATCTATCTATCTATCTATCTATCTATCTATCTATCCACCTACCTACCTACCATCTATATAGATATGTGTGTGAGTATGTATGCATGCTAACTTGCATATTTAGCCTTTAAATCCCTACAAAGTCAAAGATGTTCAATAAATGTTGGCTGGATGACAGTCTAAGTGGATGAATAAATGAACTGCATAATGTATGGAGAATAGTTAGATAAGCCAGCAAAGCTGAATAATAGCCACTTACGGTATACATCTGTATTCAAATGAATATTAAGATTAAGAAAGAAAGTGGGAGAACAGTAAAAGAACAGTGTCAACAAGCAGAAAGACAGAGATGTGTTAAAAAAAATAAATAAAGTCAGGGAAACAGACTGCACTGATCCATCACATCTGTGTTTAGAAAAGAAATATTATTATTCATGATGAGTCGTTAGATAAGGAATTATTTATCTAGCTTCTATAATACGTTACAAACTCATTACATTTCTCAAGGAACTAGTTAACCGAAATTTAAAAGTAAAATCTGTCTTGGAGATAAAAAGAAAAAGAACATAAGACCTTAGTGATGAAGAGCAAAAGTAAGACTTCTTATAATTTACATTTTGTGGTTACTCATGCCAGTTATCATTCTGCTGGGACATGATAAGTATTGGTGAGATAAAAATGGTATAAATACCACCCCCCATACACATACATCTAACATTTCAGTAATGTTATCTTAAATCGATTAGTATCATCATTTTTTAACCCAAAATTATTGATAATGTGGCTAGTTCCCAAATGCATTTCTTAAAAAATACAGCCTCCCTGTCTACAGTTTTGCACTTGACAGTACTTTATCTGCCCAGTAGTGTTCGATGATCTACTTACTATATGCAAAGCACTGTTAAAGAGTGAAGAGGAAAACCAAGGTATAGGTGGAGGAAAAACTATGAAAAAATATCAGTGAAATGCTTACATATATACAGGGATTCAGTCTGGCTGGAGTAAGGAACACGTAAAAGGATACAATGGGTAATGAGGTTGGAATCCAATTTTTGTGGACTTTTGATGTAGGACTAAGGATCTAGAACGTTATGTATAGATAGTGGGAAGTCTTGGGAGGTACTAAGGGAGGCGGGTGCTTCAGGAAAACTATGGCAACAGCAGTGCAGAGGGTGGGTTGGCAAAAGGAGAAAGACAGAGATAGGGTGACTCGATGAAGGGCTCCTGGTGGTGAGAGTAATGAAGACAATAACTGCTCTGGAACAGGAAGCGAGTAAAATGCAGATGGGGGACTTTACTAAATCATTTGATGCTGGCACTTAATCATGACCCTGATCATTTAATTGTGATTGACAGGAATATAATGACACCATTGAAAGAAAAAGAGGACACAGGAGAAGGAGTAGATTTGAGAACAAAGATGATTTTAACTTTGAACGTATTGAGTTTAAGGCTGGAGTTTGGTGAGCTGCTGCGTATGCACAGAGGAGCTTGGAGAGGAGGCTATGCCTTAACCTAAAGTGAGTTATCTCCATAGAGGGGACAGGAGAAACTATGGAAATGGTGAGGCTTTTGAGGACAGAGGACAGGAAAGAAGAGAGGAGTGGAGTTGTGGGAGGAGAGTGAGCTGGGAGAGCAGGAAAAAGGAAGAGAAGGAACAAGAGAGAAAGGGAGGGAACAGAACTGGGAAACTGGATGTTAGTGAGTTGGAGAAATCAATAAAAGTGGCAAGACAGACAACAAAAATACAATTGTCAGAGAAATAAGAGGAGCTTTTAAAATGGCAAGTTCTTAAGTTTCTCTGTCTAAACTGTTTTCTTTAACTAAACTCATTCTCTGAAGTCTCTTCTTCCTTACAAATAAAAAGCCTTCCTTTTATTCTTGATATTATTTGTGACATTTCTCCCTCTTTACTTTCATCACTTCCAAAGTCATAGATAGCTGGAAATATTTCACTAAATAATATTTTAATTCCATGTGATACAACCCACTGTTCCTATATTTTTATAGTCGAAAGTAGTTTTTGAATTATGGTTATGCTGCCAGCGAAGAAACAGATTTTTCCTTGCGTGCCCTGATAGTATTAATTCCTGCTATTCCTCAGTCTGCTCCAGGTGACAGACCTACACGAGGTGAGGAGTCGGGAACAAGAAAGCTCTGTTTTTCTCAGCATCTTGTGCCCCCATGGAGGGTACTCAGAAGAACTGCTTACCCACAGACTCTCGGCATTTTTAGGAGGTACCCACTCTGCCACTTAGCAAACTAGTAGATTTGGAAATGGATTTTAGGGAAGGCACTATGGATTTTATGTGTGAGTATAGAAGTTTTAAGCATAATGGCTGAAGGTCAGCAAGCAGTTAGAAAATAGAGGAGCTGGGCAGATAGGTTATGCCTGAGTATGAAACAGTGAGTTACCTGCTACTCGCAAACCCCCTTTCCTTTTTTTTTTTTCTACTGTAGAGATTGAAAAGCTAAAATATCCAGTTTCTCATCTTTTAAAGAGCAGGTTCCACAGCTCTGGACGTGGGCAGTAGGCACACTGCCCTGAGGAGCACTTTCCTTCCTGACTCAGACGGTCTTGCCTCTGGAGTGGCTATGCTTTCACTCTCACCTTTCTTTCCCTTAAGAGGCAGACACAGTTTACAGAGGGCTAGGACCTACCTGGTAACCACAGGAAACTCAAGCGAGAGGGAGGAAGCCATGAATGGCAGAATCCAAAGAAGGGAAGAATCCAGGTACCTGACGAAATCTACGAGCAGCTAACAGCCCTGCAATGCCTACCACAAGTGTCTTGACACAAGACCACTGCACCCTACATGTTTAAGCTGGAATTAGGATTTCTATTATTTATAGCCTAGGTCACTTCTAATTACTATAGTGTATTGCTGCTTTGTTAGAAAGTACATGCTGAGTAAATAAATGGATTCATGCAAATATTTGGTGCCTCCTATGATACAAATAGAGACTCACTATCTTAGTGAAAATAATTTCTCTAATTTCATAATAGAGAAATTTTTTTACCTTGTGTACTCATAAAGTGCTGGAACAATGCTTTGGTACTCTCTTCTGATAGCTAGTAATGCTCCAGTATAACCACACAATATGAGCAACTCGTTTCGAGCTCTAAAAGAGAATATATGTTTTTAATTTCATAATTTGAGATAGAACATTATTCATACATATAGTAAATGTACTTGTATCTCTATATTTTAATGAGTGACATTTATAGTTTAAAATGTTAAGAAAATTTTATAAACTTAAAGATGTTTTATTCATCAGTTAACTCCTATTCAGATGTGTATGCTATAACATTATTATCATTTAAAATAAAAGTCTTTAATAATATTTAACTCTTGCCTTCTTGTTTTTCCTACTCCTTCACTGTTTCTTCATGTACAGTAACTAATTTGGTCAGATTTTGGAATTCCTGGCATTCTGTGTAGACTCTAGAAATGTCCACTACATTCCTACTGGGCAAATTCTCCACAGTTTCACAGGCTGAGGCATTGTCTCTTTCACATGGGCATTAAAGCAAAAATAGCCCAAAGCCTCTATTATGTATCATATATAGTTTCTGGGGACTTTAGTTACATGGATAACAATGTCCTTTAACGATACCTGCTTTCAGGAATGGTGTCAATTTTTTACTTTCAAGTACTTTCACTTGTTTTCACCCAACCTAGTATGCTTTGCACGCAGTGGATATTTAATAGAGATGACTACTGGTTTCTTAAGGGCTTGAGGTCCAAAACTATCCAAAAGCTTTGTATATTAGTCCTATTTGAACCAGGTGTGTATGTGTGTATGTACACATATATAAACATACACACTAGATATTAGTAAATGGGACCACTAAGATTTATTATTTGTTTCAAATTGACCTCTGTATTTTTTCTTAAGATTATAACAAATTCTCTGCATGTGTGTCTACCTGTCCAAGATGACCTTATTTCTTGATCTAAATAACAAAAACAATGTAGCCATTATGAAACATTACATGGGTTTGATTATGTATTCTGGAGAAAAAGTACTCACTCAGTACATGTATGCAAGAGTAATTTTTCAGTACGAATATAACTCAATAGGTCAAGAATGGGATAAATGGTATCCAAAGTCCAATCTGAACTACTGATGTATTCTGGCAAAATAAAACCAAATAAAAAATTCTCTCAATAATAATATTAAGACTTGTTCATCCAATTTTTAACCTATGTAATTAATTCTCTTCCAGTCGATCCTATCTACCTCATTTCCTAGTTCACAAGAATTTGCCTATTGACCCTCTCTCTGGTCCCCATACCATACAATCAGCAATCTCTTTCCTTTTTAAAGTTAGAATGGCTAGTACTTAATTTTAAGGCTTAAAAAAAAAAAAAAAAAGTAAGATGAATAAAAATATCAAATAAATGAATAGATTTTAAATTAATTTACCAACTAAAAATTTACCTTTGATGAAGTGAATACCAACAGGAAGGGCTTTTTCAGGTTCTTGACTTAACAAGTAATACTTTATAGTTTCAAATACATTGCCATCTGCATGGGCTGTCTCAGCTAACTGCATACATTCTTCTATTGTGGGTAGCTTGCACTAGAAAATAATTGGTCTGATCACAATATTACAAAATTTATAGGAATAAAAGCAACAATGTAAGTATTAAATATGTCCAATTCATCTAGTATGTTTTTCTTATTAAAGCTGTTCAAAACAGTAAATGAAATAATTTGTATTAAGAGCACACATTTATAGAAATATCTTTAAGATGTAATAATAATAAGTAGAATAATAACTAATGAGTCAGTAGTTTCCTATCACACCAATACCTAATAAAAGAGGTAGAATTGTCTTGGTTGTGATATTGGGATTAGTGCCTGCAAATGTAATTTATCAAAAAATGCTGAGATTAGTTATCTTAGAACAAATATGCTGACCAGAGTGAAGAACCACATTGAATGCAAACAATATAAAAGGTGCACTCGTATATGTCCTCTACACTGTAAATTAATTTCACTTGGCCTTTAAGACAAAGCCACTTCATTTCAAGCAGAAGGACAAAAAATGTACAAGCTCTAAAAGTTTTCAGCTTTGACAATCTGTAATGCCACAAAGTAGATATTTTGGGCCTAGGAAGTTCTTTACTGTAAAATGAAGACTCCTCGTTTCCTCAAATCATCTTTTTTTTTTTTTTCTGATAAAACAGAGTACATTCCTCCCTCAGGTAAGTTCCGCTTCCATAATGTTGTAAGAATCAAGTTATCTTTTACATTAAGTTCTGATAGGTTCATAATTTTTGAAGTTTAAGTGTTAAAGTTTGTTGGCTGGCTTCTAAGCAACACTATAAACAGCTTCATGCTTTGTCTATCTCGCCAGTCTTTGGCAACCACTGAGATTGAGCTTCCACCGCAAAAAACGTTTTACGTTGTAACTCCAGATGATGTGGTTCATCCACAGGGCATTCATCTCTTCTCCTTTGAGATTTGTCTCTCTTCCCTTCTCACTTTTCTTTTATATCCCCTTAAGTTACTAAGATGGTTTATTCAACTTATTTATTTATGCATTTATTCAATAGTTTCATATTTTCTTTTGTTTAAAAAATAGAGGTGAATTGAACATTTTAGATCACTCGATCTTTCTCAAAAAAAAAAAAATACAACAAACTACATTAAAGGATCTCTCATGTATATGACAGTTCATATTTTTTCCCCATCTTTATTCACCAAATGCCATTATTTACAAATACTATGTGTTTGGTACTGTGCCTGGCTATATAGAAAAAAGTTTCTTCACTTTGATATATACTCATGGAGAAGAAGAAAAAGAAAATGGTTCCTTTTGAAACTTCATTCTCAAATAGAATACAATAAGAAGAGTAAGATAATCATCCCTGTAATTCTTGTCCTGTCTTAAAATTCTAAAAGTTATGTGTCACCACACAAATCTATAATATTTGAGCAAATAATTTTTAGCATTACTTGTGAAATTGTTCAGAGGTATTAACACCTTTACACATACTAATTTTTCGAAAGAGTTATTAATGAAGTCTGACCAGAGTCTAATTATATCCTTTTAGAATGTGTGATGAAAAGACTCTGAACACTATTCTCATCCTTATTATTAACAGTTGTATAAACACAGCCAACTACTTAACTTCCCCAAACCTTAACACCTGTATCTCTTGCCTCAGAGGATATGGTAGTATACATTAAAACTCTACTCGGTAAATATAAAGTGTAATTAAAAAAATTACTCCTGTTCCCTTCCATATGCATTATAATTTTGACATAAAAATAGCTTTTATTTGTCATGTTTATAAAAGCAAAGCACAGCTCATGTAAAGAATTCACAGAATACAAAGTGTAGAAAGAAGTTCAAACACCTGTTATCTCTCAACCCATTGGTAACTGAGCATTTATCTTTTCACAAGCATTTTCCCTGATGGCATACATACACAATCACACACACACACACACACTCAACACACTCACATACACTTTTGGTCTTCTTGTATTAACACAATACTCATTAGCATTCATTGTTCAATGATACATACTAGAAGAAAATCAAGGTTCATATAAGTGAATTAAACCTTTGTTATTTTGAAAATTAAAGGTGAGACAATGCTTTACTTGTATATTTTCTCTTAAAATAACTATGTATCTTCTTAAATATGCTATAAATTAAATGTATCCAGTTTTTTTTTTTCAAAATGAAATCACATAGCAAGTGTACAGTCTCATAATCTGTTTTTTGTTTTAGAGCCATCTACTGATATCAATAAAAATAAAACTTAATGATCTTTTTTAATGAATTAATAACGTTAAAATAGATATGTACTGTAATTTATATAAACAATCTCCCTATTGTTGAACATTTTGGTTGTTTTATATATAATCTTGGTATATAAATTCCTATATTCTGCAAAGGAGTATTTTTTAAAGCACTTTAGAATAATGCATGTGAATTTTATTATACTTCATCAATTCTTTTAAACATCCTAAATGGTTTATTTTTGAAAGTTAGCACACATGTACCTTACAGGTAAAGTGGGATAGTGGAAAGGGTATGGGATTTGTTAAAGATGTTGAAGATGATGTTCTCTCCCACCATTAACTATTTAGGCAACTTCCTTACCTTCTCTGAATTCACTTTCCTTATCAAATATGAACAATATCTCCTTCTTTCCAGGGTTTCATGAAAAATGAGTAAATACAAACATATGTGAACATTTAGAATAGTTCCAAGGATATAGTAGAAGCTCAATGAATGTTATTTCTTATATCATTTTTTGTCATATTTATTTAAGGGTCCTAAAGGGACCATATATTTGTTTCTCTGCATGTATCTATTTTCCTGAACCTAAAATTAGTTTAACCATAGCACTGCATTCCAAACTAGAATACTGACTATCATCAGCATACCTTCTCATGAAGATCATTGATCTCTTCCGTACACCCTGGGTAGAAAGCACAGAGTTTTACTAAGTGTAGTTCATTATCAGGAATCATCAGGAGGAGATCGGCTGCCAAATTCCTAGTCACATAACAAAAGGGGAAACTTCAATGAGGAAAAAATTTAACAATAACATTTAGAACTATGTCTAAGGAAGAAGACTCTTAGTATACCTTCCTTGCTTTTCTATTTATATAAACAGTACTGATTTCCTACTTTATTATGAAACTCTTCTACAGGGTATGAAGGAAAAATATATTATTATCATATTCCTAAATAGTTTTTAAAAATCTAAACTGAGTCTTTACATATTTACAATTAATTTTGTTATGATAGAATAATTCTCTATCCAAACTAAGTAGTATTAGATACATTCTTTGGAATGAATTATAAAGTAAATTTGTGAAAGCTAATTCTCATCAACAATGGACATTAGTATTAGCCAGCTCATTAATTAGATATTTTAAGTTTAGAATTTTGGGTATTCTTCATATTTCTTAAACTTTAGGTGAGAATCAAAAATAGAAATTCAGTTTTCTGATTTACTTCTTAAATATTCAATCAATGGAATAAATAATTTAATAATAAGGCATATTAAAATCATATGAACATATGACCACATTACATTAAAACATTTTTTGATAAAATTCTTTTTTTAAATTACTAGATAGAGAGTTTTTGGTTGCATGCATCATAACTGAGAAAACACTAACTTTTGATAGTTCGAGATGTTAATATTCAATTTTCAAGAAACTGATATATGTACATTCTGCATAAATAGGAAATATTTCAAATATGCATTTATGAAGGGTGTGCTGTAAACTGTGAGAGTAAAACCTACCTTCACTTTCTTTGTGAACTGTTTAGTAAAATCTACATTGGTCATTTATGTAAATAAATTATTTTTAAAAACATTGAGAGATATTTAATCAACAATTTAGTGAATATAAAACAAAAATAGAAATAATTTGTTATGTGTCAAATTTTCTGTTATCACTGGCTCGTAAGTCTTTAGTGTTTTTACAAGTTCCAAATTTGAGTAACTCATCTGTTCTTGCCCAAAATATAAATGATTTTCTGTTTTCTGATACTGATATTTAATAGCAGTTTTCAATAATATCTAAGAGAATACAGAAATTACTTTCTTTTATAATATATAACAACAGTTGTGCTAAAATTCTACTCCATAGCTATTTTATGAACCACAGACTAAAATTTGACTTTCTTACTGTCAAATTCTATGCTGTACAGTGAAATTTACAGCAATGCTAGTAATTTTATTCACTCTTTAATCCAAATCACTATTGAAAATTCAGTATATCAATTGGGGAAAATATGTGTGTGTGTATATATGTGTATGTGTGTGTGTGTGTGTGTGTGTGTGTGTGTGTATGTAAAATATATATGCAGTGATATGGACCAACTAAACGATCTAAAACTCTTTAATTTCACTATCAGAACAAGCATTTTAATTTGCTTAACTGAATTAGCTAATATTTTATATTGTAGAAAGCCACAGTTCATTTATTATGTCAGTTTTAAGTATATAATCATGAGTGTTTTCGCATCTAGGTTATAGGAACTGTTCTCATTACTTTGTAGTTAGTTTCATATGCTATAAATTATATAAATGAATTGGTATTTTGTAAAACAATAAAGTGAAAATAATTAATGATAATTTATTAATATAGAATTGGTATTCTAATAATAAAATAAAATATAAAATTTTAATTAAACATTTTTTATAAAACTAGATAATACCTGTATCCAACAGATGGAAAGCTAAAAAGAAAATAATTTTATATATGAATACTATTAATATGCAGGGAGAACCAAGAAGCAGCAAACTTTAACCAGTAAATATAAAATTTGAATTTTTGGTTTATAAAATTATAAACATTCTCTTGAAATTATGCTGCTATATGAATTATTATTTTTTAAAATTTATGGAGCTCTATTAATAGCCATGAGAATTATAGATTTATCTTGGAAATAAACTTGAAATAGCAGACATATCTATGGACATATAAAAGAACTCTTAGGTGGGGGGTTCCAGGGAAACAGAAGTTTGTTTTATATGAAAAGCAACTAAGATATATAGTCGGTTGAAAGATTTTTAGACCTTTTTTAAATTCAGTATCTATGTTTTTCTCCTTTTTACCTTTACTTTTTTTAAAAAAAGGAATCACATCTTATTTAGCATGTAGTCACCTTTGTGAATAAATAATCTGAATAAATAATTGTGAATAAATAAATAGTTAGACCTCATGCTTTGGGATGGTTCTAAGGCAAGTCAGGGTAACTACAATTGACTACTATGTTTCTGTTCCCCCCAAATTCATATGTTGAAACCTAATCTCCAGTGTATTTGGAGTTGGGTTTTAGGAAGGTGATTAGGTGATAAGGGATTATCGTCCTTACAAAAGAGGCCACAGAGAGCTCCCTAACCCCTTCCTCGTAGGAGCACAGTGAAAGATGGCCAATTATTAACCAGGAAGCCAGTTCTCATGAGACACCAAATCTGCCCACTCTTTGACCTTGGAGTTCTGTTTCTAGAACTGTGTGAAACAAATCTGTATTGTTTATAAACCACTCATTCTGCAGTATTTTGTGATAGCAGCCTGAACTGACTAAGACAGTAGCTAAGAGTCTAGAGCCAGTTCATATAGCTTTGAATATTAGCTCTTACCATTTACTGAGACCTGAGGCTAATCAATAACTATCATATAGTATCTGCTGAGGTATTACATGCAAAGTGCTTAAATCAGTGCTAGGCACACAGTAAGCAGTATAGAAGTGTAGTGAGTTGTTGTTGTTATTATTATTATTATTACTATCTGTAGTGTTCGATAGTGTATCGCTCCATCTTAAGAGTGGTATGGTATGTGTGTGCATGGAGTGTACAATGGGGAGAGGTCAAAGTCCTGATAAACAAGTTTATTTAGAAACTTCTTGAGAATCTATGTATTTTGGGAAAAGAAAAAAGTCTAAAATCATCTTTATTCAACACATATGTATTGAATGACAGCACCATATCTTTCCTAAAAGTGCCTCCATAATGAAAGACTGTCTGCCCTAAGAACAAGCTCTGCAGGTAAGAGCAAGAATGGACTTGACTGGAATTTCCAGGTTACCCAAGGGGCTTTCCAGGGTCTGTCTCTTAAAGTACTGCCTGAGTTTGGGGAAATGCCTTGTTCCAAGTCTCCAGCTAAACCATCTTTGTTATTATTCTCTTTTAGAAAAGTGACTTCATTTTCCAAACCTTAAATCAAGACATAAGATTTGATAAGATTGAGTGTAGTGGACATGTGGGAATGTGTGGTGTTGATAACCTTAAGTACACTTTATTGTCTCATAATGCCTCGAGCGCTTGAAATTACAGCTGGGCTACTTCAGAATGGGTCATGGGCTACTTCAGAATGGGTCATGGTAGATTTCATTATACAACCAAGGTAGTATATAACTACATTCTCACATCACCATTTCCTCCCGCAATCCTATATTTCATTTAAAAAGGAGACCCTATATTCTCCCAACATGTTATCAAAGGCAACTTACAAAATTTAAAAAGTGCATTCCATCACCATGAAATGATTTTTTAATTTAGAAATTCTTACCATATTGGTATCATCATGCATTTTCTCGCCAATAATTCTAGGGCATAGTGAGTTGCTGGTGCCGCAGACTCTCCCAGGACTGTGCCCACAGAGACCGCCAATTCCAGTTCGTTTCCACGAATCAGGTCTGTCATAGCAAGCTTTCTCGAGAACAAAACAATGTCTTCAGTTTCGTAGACGCTGAGTAGGATCACCATTCCCACCAAGCTCATAAAGGAGATAAGGTTGCATTAACCAATAATCAGTTATTCCTATAAAATGTTGAATATAATATTTCTATAAAGTATGTCAGTGTAGCTGTAATTTTCAAATGGAAAAGTTGAAGGGACATAAACTAAATTTTATAAGGTCAGAATTTAAGAGTTTAGAATCCTTGCTCATATTTTTGTAATTAATATGTCTCTCTGCAATATCCTCAACATGTTTTTGGTCTATCAAAAAAAAAAAAAAAAAGTAAATTCTTAAAAGCTTCTCCAATGGTGTATAATGATTATCAATTATGTCCTAAAGCAAATATGTCTAAAGATACATGAAAACAGGCTCTATATCTTTACTTAATATTTTCCTTATTGCATTATTGAGTCTACTTCTCATATATGCTGAAATATTTAAGGTAAGGTTGTTACAAATATGTATCTGTGATAAAAATATAAATTTTTAAAAACATCTCAGAGTCTGTAGAGTTACTGCTTTTTAGGCATGTAATTATTCTGGTTTGGAAAGCATGCAAAACCAAATCTTACACAGGAAGTCACCATTTTTTTTCCCTTCAATTAACATGACACATCTTAAGAGCTTTTCATTCATATAAACCAGTCTGAAACGCTGTACCTCAATATCATCTACAGCAAGATGGCAACATGCGGCTAGTACTGCTCGACCATCCTGAAAATACCATTCTGCCAGTTCTTTACTGACTGTGTGCAGGAGTCTAGAAAAAAAAGTATATATTCTAGATAAACACAAGCATACCATCATAAAAGTGAACTAATTCCGTTTTATAAAAAGCTGATTAAGGGATTGAACAGAATTTAATTTGACATCTTTGATTTAGGTGTAAAGCCTGGTTTGGAGAAAAATATCAGGAAAGCAGTCTTTCTTAGTAAATGAGCTAATAAGCCCACCCAATTGATGGAAAAAAAAAAAAAGCCTAATTTTTAAAATTTAGGTGGTGATTGGAATATGGGTAGTATATGTCAGATCTTTAAAATGCCAAGTTGAGAAATGGTAGAACGTCAGCAAAGAACCAGGCAGGAATACATTGGTCTTGATACATTATTTGCTTAACATTTTATGATCCTTTTTTTACTCGATAAATATCCTAAAAGTTCAAATATCCTATTTTTTAGGGCAAAAATAGGAGCCAAGCGAAGAGACAAGGAAAAGTAGATTGCCTGATTTGGAAAAGGTCAAAAGGCTGGATGAGACCCATTTCTCTTAAAAACATAACTATTTGGAGTTATTCTTTGGAGGAGGACTGTTATTCCAGATACTAATATTGGGGTCATGGGGTTAGGAACACAGTTACATAATATTACCCAAACTGACTTTAGAGCAAAACATTAATAAGCAACATACTTTATTTTCACTGTTCCTTGTTCCTAACAGGTTTGCTCAGTTTTTAAGTGTTTAGGTGCTTTATCTGCAATCTCTTTACTAAAATGCATTTTGTTTCACTGAAAGCTACATAAAGTGTGTCCAGCCTGTGTCTGCATTCCTGCCATTTCCCCATTTATCGGGGGATGGATATTGCAATGGAACTAGATTATGGTGAGAAATGCACAAGTCCTCTGTAGACAGATAAGGATGAACTACAGGTCCCTCAAAAACTCCTAAAGGGAAACCAACCATAAAAATATCGACCTAATCACTTACTCATTAAAGTCTTCCTTGTAGATATCATCAGAGTAGGAAGATCCTTTAGGTGCAGAAACATGTGAGGTTTGCATATTTCCCTCACAAGCAGCCTAAAATTTAATGAACATTTCAATTAGTCCTTAGCTAACTGTTAGGAGTTGGCCGATTTCAGAATATTATTTTGAGCAAAGTATACTTAAATCATGTTTGAAATTTATACTACGTTTTGGAGATACCCTTAGAATTTTAAAAAAGAATTGAACTTCATTGTATCAACATGAAGCTTCAAGAAAATAGTTACGAGAAAACGCCGTTTAAGCATATATAACGTTCAGCAGCATACAAAGGTTCAGAGTTCAGAGATGCTTGTATGTGTAAGGATCTAAAATAAGTTTAGTGATCAGAGAACAAAGATAGTGCGACTGAAATGTTGAGATAGAAGCCTGGGATGTGGGCATAAGCCAAGCCATTTATAACTTTGTCATTCATGTGAAGGTGAGTTAGTCAACCAAACTTACTTCCTCCCACACCCACCCACCATCACATGCAGCCTGTGTAATTATGCGCATGTACCTGTGCAACAAGCAGAGCTTCTTTAAGCTGACCTCTGGACATAAAAAAATTGACTAATTTTTTCACATCACCGATGGCTATGCAGTATGGAATGACATCGTCCTTATCTTCCTGGATTAATTGATCAGCTCTCCTAATAAAATAAGAACATTTATTTTTTATTTTTTACAATACTTTCATTTCTAGGTTCTCAGTTGGACTGAAATTTTTCTGACATATCTAAAATTTCTAAAATTGGAAATTTATAAAGCCCTTTTACATATCACTTTTTAAAAAGATTTTATAATCAGATCACAACATAGAAGACAAAAGTTTTCTGAATTAATATTATACGTACTTGTTTTCCCTTGGAATGCTACATATTTTCAAATTTAAAAGTACTAAACATTTCAGATCTTAAAATTAATGTAGCTTCCCTATTAATATGAACAATATATTTTTCTGAATAAGTTGTAAACTAGATATGTGTGATGGGAGATCTCTCTCAACTGGATTAATAAATATGTGAGTGTGTACCTTAGCACAATGATGAACAGAGAGCCTCTAAGTGCAGCTAGCTTTAGAAATCATTCAAAAGTATAAGAACATAATACTGATAATAAAATCCAGAATATTGTTAAGTACCCCAAGCAAGGTGGTTTAAAGAAAAATGTTTCAGATATGTAAGGGGGAAAAGGGATCCTCATCTTGGAGATTATGAACGGTTTATGTGTGTCCATCTCTTTATCTATCACCATCTGTCTCTGTTTCTCTTTTCCTATCTAAGTCTCACTTTCTCAATGACCAACCTATTAATTAATTCCACTATTAATGTTTAACCTCAGTTTTGTTGAACACTAATTTAGTTAATTTATACTTGCATTTGCATTAAAGTTCATTTCAATTGCCAATCTTTGGGTAGGTATAGTGGACATTTCCATGTTGTTTGCCCAGCTCCCTGTTAACAGTCTCCGATTCAGAGGGTCATTGCAATTTTCCCCAATGGCTATGTTTTTAACATGTGACCATGATTTCCTTGTTATAGCTGTTTAGAAACAATATTCTCTTCCCAGGCATTTGGAACCAGGACTGAGAGTCTGCCAATCAATCCCTCTGAATGGTGGGATCTATAAAATATAAACTTTTAGAGTTCTAGGGAGGCCATTTTATGGCCACAATGTGAACAGTGGACAAGAGAAAATCAGGTGATGGTTTTCAAAGATAAATGAAATAGTTTTTGCTGAAGTTGATACAAAATTCTTTTGTGATATAAATATCCTATGTTGACTTTATTAAGATTTCAGTGGAAGCGATAACATTTACAATTGTGCAGTGAGGGTACAGGAATGGAATTATTTGGAATATTAGAGTTTGGGTAGGAGTTGGCCTGAGGGCTGGAGTTGGCCTGCTTCTTAACTTATAGTTGGGAAAGCAGTTGGTAGGGAACACTCTCCTTTCTCACGGCAAATGCCTGACTTCTTTGAAATTTCGTGTTTACCTCTGATTGACTTTTATTTGTACATGTGCATTGCAGTTGAATTTTTTCCTAAACCATGTACCATGGAATAAAAATCAAAACTTTCCATTTTTAATGCCAGATATAAGGTGAATACTCATTAAATATTACTCTACAGTCCTAGCACAATATTGACACATAGGGAGCATTAAATATTTGTTGAATGAATGAATAGAATAGAGAATAATCTTATGATGTGGATTCAAATGTGTCCCCCCAAAATATACATTAAAGTCCTAACTCATGGTATTTGTAAATTCAACTTTATTTGTAAATAAAGTCTTTGTCAATGTAATTAGTTAAGACAGGGTTATACTGTAGTAGGGTAGACTCTAAACCCCACCTGACTGGTGTTCTTATTAAAAGAGGGAAATTTACACACAGGGACACATGGGATAATGCTATGAGAAGACAAGGCAGAGGTTGAAGCCCTGTGTCTACAAGTCAATGAATGCCAAGGACTGCCAGTAACGACCAGTAATTGGGGAGGAGCATGGACCTGATCTTTCTCAGAGCCTTCGGTAAAAACCAATCCTACCGACAACTTGACATCACACTTCCAGCCTCCAGAACTGTGAGGGAATACATTTCCATTGTTCTGAGCCACACAGTTTGTGGTTGTGTATTATGGAAGACCTAGGAAACTAACACATTTTAGAAAAAATCTTGTTTATTACATTTTAGAACAAGGATGTCTGGTTAAGTTTGCTTGGTGGTCAAACTCTTCTTTATCATTGGTACCTCCATTATATCCATGGAGAGGAAATGACAGGAATTAGTGCCTACAGAGAGAATTTCTGAGATGATTTATAGAATAAGTATTCTACAAACATTTGGTAACCTTCAGAAAATTTTATCACTTATTTTTCAATAGCAATACAGTAGCCAGTGAGTATGTTTACTAATCTGTCATTTCTTCCATTGACATGGGGAAATTTGTCTTCTATTGTCTTTATCAGCTGTTAGGTCAAATATAAGAACACAAAAATGTCTTGTAACTGATTAATTTATTGTATCAGTAGATATAAAATTCAGTTATTATTTAAAAGAGCATAAAAGTAAAAATCTCAAAAGTTGCCATCGTATTTATCTATTGTTTCTATTTTAAAATATTTAAAAACATTTATTAGGACAAAGACTCTCTGCCTCACCTCTGCATTAATTTCTTCCAGTATTTCACAGAGACCCCTGGTGCAACCGACAAGGCTTTGTCCCACTAGAAGAGAAGACAGGCAGAAACGGCCATTTTGATTGCACTGTTCAATTCTCAACAGACTTTTTAAAATGAACTCATATTTACAATACAAATTTTTAGAGTGTTTGGATTTCTAGGATTATTTTGTATTCTATCTCATAAATTCTACATATTATAAATATTACTATGTTTTAAAATAAAATGATATAAATTGTATTATTTAGCAGAGAAAATCTCAAACCTGGAGAGAGAGAAACAGAGGAGAGAGGAGGGAGCCAGAGCGAGAAAGAAGGTAAGGGTGGGGGAAAGATAGTAGCTAAAGTATGTGGTTTGAAAACTATATTAACTCATCTTCCAACACAACACCAGAATAATTTGTTCTGTGGTACTCCATGGTAGTCCACATTTTCTGTTCAAAATAATATATACTAAAATTTTTATCTCACTGTTAATTATATTTACCAAATATGACATTTATTTCTATTTTCATTCTCTCGCTACTCATTTTTATAAATTTTATTTATTGTAAATTCTTTCTTTACAGTTAATAATACTTATCTTCATATTTTAAAAGTTAGACTACTATTAAAGGAGCTTGTTACTCAATCAAGGCTGATTGTGATTGTTACTTAAAAATATGGATTTCACTGATTTCATGTCTTGAACTGAGGAAAAAATATTCTCAAACATCACTACATGAATCAACATTTCATTTTAATTAAAGCTCTAAAACAGTAGAGTCCTCCTGCAATAAAGGCTAGAAAATTGTTAATTAGCCTAAAATAATAATTTTGATATCTTTTATTATAACTTTATTGCTAAGTTTTACTTATTTACAAGTATTAATATCATAGTTTGGATTTATAAAATTAATTAACTTAGAGCTTTCCAAAACTGATCAAGTATAAGATGAGTCCATGCTACTCTAATCTTTTTTTTGGAGGGGCTGGAGAATTTTGTTGAACTAAAATACATATGCGGAAAAATGAAAAGCTGAATAGGTTTTCACAAACTGAATAAAGTCATGTAACCAGCACCCAGATCAAGAATCAGGAGCCTTCGCCTTCTTTGCTTTATTTTAGTCACCACCCACCTTCCAAAAGTAAGTACCATGCCAAATTTTAACGGGATAGATTAATCCTAACCTTTCTGAGAACTTTGTTTTATCAATCCAGTACTCTATAAAAATCAGGATGTGTCACCAGATGATCCTCAGTGGAAACCCTTCTTCTGGCCAGTGTGGAATTTAGTTATGACAAATAGTATTAAGAAGGGGATTTACTGTGAGCAACATAGAGATTTTTTAGGAATCAAAGATTCCAGACTGAGACAGTGGTTCTCAAAATTTAACATGCATGAGAATAACCTGGAGGGCTTATAAAAGCAGTTTGTTGGGCTCTATCCCCAGAGTTTCTGATTCTGTAGGTCTAGATGGGAAATGCATATATAATAGGTCCCCAAGTAATGCTGATGCTGTTAGCCTTGATTCTCACTTTAATGACTACTGTTCTAAGGCATACACCTGATTATCAGATGGTAGAACACCAGTTAGATCTAAAAAAAGACAAGCTTAACATTTAGTATTTAACTAATACTTAGAATACTTTGTCAAACTCATTAATTTTGCTTTAATAGCACATTACCTCTCCAAGTTCAACCATAAGTTCACAATATCTCTGAATTTGCCCTAATCTCAAGTGGATTTCAGCAGCTTCTTTCAGTCTTTCCTCTTTAGTAGGAACACCAATACCACCACCGAATTTAGACATCTTGACTGTTGTTAGTTCTTGGGCTTCAGACTGGTCATAAAAAAAATAAAATTTTCTAAATTTCATTACACAAGAGCTGGGGATAACAGATGACCATGAAAGCATTACATAGATATATATTTTAAAAACATATAGAACTGGAAATATATTAAAAAATCGATACTTTTACTCTATAAAATATGATACTTTTTTAAACTCAGTGTTTTGGTGTGGGTGGGGAGCAAAGACTCTTGGTGTGGGTGTGGACAGGCTAAATCTCACTGTCCTTAAAACTCACCAGGTGTTGTGTGTACACACAGGTTCAGAGACCAAAAGGTAGTGAGTGATAAAATGATATATAACTGGTGAAAAAATATATATAGGCCTTTTATAAAAATTAAAATAACTGGCTTACTCTAATTGGCTCCTATCTGTCAATAGGTAACCATTATAGACATCATCGGTTTAGTTTGTGATTAAAAAAGTGTTTCTCCTTTATGAAAATAATTGTTCTTATTATCATCAAATCCACATCCCTTTCACAATTCTCTGTGCTCTAACAGTTAAGCTCACCATTGACATTACATTGATATTTCTTCTTTCTGGTTCTAGGACTGGTTTGTTGTTGGTACTATATGTTGCTCCAGGTTTAAGGTACTAATAATTTTGTACTAAAATGTATTAAGAGCTATAATATGATCAGTTTTAATAAAAGGTATTCAGAATACATCTTATTGGGGCTCTGAGACTAGAGTCAGAATAGTGCATATATCACGGTCATCTGCTTGTAGGGTAAATATAAAGTGTTTCATGTAGTTCCAAGTGATCTCTGAAAAATTTCATGAGGTTCAACTATGCATGACTGCCTTCAACTGTTATCATGATTAGTTTTTATTGAAGATTTATTTCCTCCATGTTTGCTTATTTCAGTCTACCAAGTCTGCATAAATTTTAAACATAATCTTTATATTTTAACAGTGACAAAGCAAAAATTATTTTTGCTTGAGCATATAATATTTGCATACTTTACTTACTGTTCTAAATTTAACCAGATGTTTCAAGTGCATTATTCCTTTACAGTAGTTCTGAGGAAGTAAGCTATCATCTTGTCCTTTTATCACAGCAACTAAGTTCCATAAATTGTCACTGCCACCTGGAGGCTAAAAAGTTGATGTAGAATACCCAAAGATATAAAAATGAATTAGAAACCATACAGTATTTTGCATCTTCAAAAATATAATGCAGGCATATGAAAATTGAAAATTAACAAAATAATAACTATGATTTATCTCATTTATTATTTCTAGTTTCCATTTGCTTTCTTATGCTGTACAGCTTTTGTTCAGAGACCCACAGAATTGGGAAGATACATGTAAATATGTGATAACTTCATGACAATAGTTGTAATGATTCATTGTGGTGAAAGGGAAAATGTTCACATTTAATTCCTATTATACTTACTGATAAACATTCTGAAAACCATCTTAGTCTTTTTACTTGAGGATTACCAGTTAGTTTCTCTATTTCCTGTTTAATATCTCTTGACATTTTACCACACAACAGAGGAGGAGTGCCTTGTTGTATAACATAATCTGGAGAAAAAATATAATTCAGTGAGAAAAGATTGCTATAAAATATTATTTAAAAATAAAATCTAATACATGCATATTTTCAGTACCAGAATTCCCGATAATTTCTTCCCAAGATCTGTCTGCCAGAATATTTATTTGTAAAGGGGTGATTAAAGGTGTTAATGACCACAGTCTCACTGTAGAGTCCCGGGAGCAGGAGGCCATAGTGAAGGGGCGGCTTGGATGGCATGTTAAGCCTGATGGAAAAAATAAATCTATTTTAATGAAAGGAAATGTTGAAAAATATTTTTGATCTATATCCACTTCATAAAACTTATACAAAATTGAAGTTTTGAAGAAATGTTTCAAATAACAATTCTTTCTTGGCTAAAAATAATATGAGAATGTAATACATTATTTAGCATATTCTGTAAAAATGAATACAAATTGAATAATTATTAGAAAGCAAATGGTCCTGGATGAAAATGCTGAAATTATATTTCAGTTTGTTAAGACCAATAGAGTGCACAGTAATTGGTGAGTTGATGGATGGAAGGATGGATAGATGGAAGTTCTAGCTACAAGAAAAAGTTGAGGACCTTTCAATTTGAAATGTCCAGAAATGGCATTTTCTTTCACACTCTGCCCCACACTGCCTCAGTTAAAAGGCCATTGTGGTAAAGCACGTGGATACAAATGGCTAGATTAGATTACTTTCTTTAAGGAATCAAATTTGCATCCTTAATTTACATCCTTAGTACCATCAAGGGTTGAGTGCTACAAATGAGAGTAAAGTGCTGTGCAAAAGATAAGAAATTTGAGTTTCCATACCTAGCTCAAGAATGTTAAAAACCAAAACATTACACTAAATATCTAAGAACAGAGGTAGAAGAATGACTAAATAAGTTTTATCTACATTATTAATGATTTCCTGTTTTACAACTTATCTCTGGAGTGATGGTGAGAGAGAAAAATCCAAGCCATACATGTAAATATGCGCAGGGATATATATTTGCATGTGCGTGTGCGTGTGTGTGTGTGTGTGTGTGTGTGTAGAAACACAAATATACCCAAAGAGAGAGGAAGATATCACAATGCTAGCAATAATTACCTTCTAATAATTTCTGATGATGTTTTCTATTCTGTGTATTCTGATAGTTTAATATTAAACTATAGTTTCTAATGAGAATAATGCTATTTTTAAATGAAACACTGCAAGACTTGTTCAAAAAATACCATATTGCTCAAAAATCTTAATCATCATCAACACAGCAAAATTTAAAAGTACATGAAAAACATTTTACCATAAACATCTGCACCATGATCGTATACAGTAGCCAAACAAGTTCCTTCTCGAGTGTCCCACACTTTTATAGTATAGTCCCAGCTGCCAGATATTAGTAGATATGGGATCTCGGTGTTCCACATTAATCCCCTCACAGGTGCAGTGTGTCCGCTAAGAATATTTATGCAAGCATCCTGTGTATAATCCCAGATTCGAACAGAACTGAAACAGAATATTATAGACATAATACCATTCAAGTTATAATTTACTTAAAATATTAACATAGTCTTAGGGGAGCACACAACTATTTCTCAGTATATTAAAACAAGCATTTTCTATTTCAAGATAAGTGAAGATTCTCTTCTTTACAGCAGATGGAAATAAGTATTTAACTATGCCAGACCTACCTTATCCCAATATACACTATTTTTTCCCCTTACTTTTACTGGTCATTTGCTAATGATATTAAATATACTATTTTATAGTTTATATGTTTAAAAAATTGATTTCTTAAAATGAAACATCCAGAACAGATAAAACCAAAGAAAATATGATTAATAAATGAATATAATAATTCAAGAGCACTCAAATTATTTATAAACAATGAAAATATAGTATTATAACAATGAATATTATTTGAAAAATCAATTCATAATTAATATAGTAAATCATCCCTTCATATTTTTGTTAGTAAAGTAAGTTGCTTAGTGAGTGTGGGATTACTCTCAATCAAGTACAAAATTTAAATATAACTGGATTCATGAAATTAATTGAATCTACTAATTGTACAAGTATGAATATTACTGAAATAAAATTTGAACTCAAAATAAACTTAAGATCTTCAAGTGCCAACTTTGCTTGGACAATTCATATTAATTTTTAGTCATGAACTTATATCAATCTGACCATACCAAAATTATAATAGTTCAAAGTTTATATAATACGATAAAAGAAATATATATTTTTATTTTTTTAAGGCATAGCTCTTTCTGCTTTATTTAAAAAGACTTTTCCTTTTATCCTAGTACAGGACAATGTCTCATGTATATTACAACTTTGTTTTTTTCTGGTGCTAAATATGTAAGCATTTAAATTACTTTGATAGCGTACTTTCATATATGACTATATTAGAGTCTATAATAAGAGACTGGAACAATCTGAAAATGAACTCATATCAATGACTTTATTATAAGTAATATTTCAAGTGATAACTGATAGAAATCTAACAATTGTTTTATTATTCAATTTGATTTTATGCCAAAATTTCAAGATAAAAATTCTTAATTTTCAATATTAAATCTGTGGTTACTATCTGCTACAAATTTTATTTGTGTAAAGATTTCTTATACCTAAATTTATCTTACACTCAAATAGTGACCAAACTTATGCATTTCTATCATGTTTAAATATAAAATATAGACAAGATTTCAGAAACCTCCATTAAGACTGAAAAAATGTCAAATCACTCTAATTTCTAAAATATTTTCTCTTCATACTAAAATATATGATCATCTTTTATCCCCTTCTTAAAGAAAAAAGAGTATAGCTGTTTTCCCCATTAAAATGTGACCATTATTAAAAGTAAATTCTCTATATTTTACAGTGATTTACTTGTTTCAGATCTTCCCTCTCTCAATATAACCTTTTATAATTTTTGTTTCTGTTAACTTTATTGCTAATAAGATAGAAGTGAGCATCCATAGTAAGCAAAGTAAGGAAATAGAAATCTGTGATGGCAAAATTTAATTTACTTGTTCTTGAATACGAGTAAGATATTCATTAACTGCTTATATGTTAAGTACATATTTAAAATATTTCCACATGTAAGTTGGATCACATAAATAAGTACAATTTTAGAAAAGCTTATGACTTAAAGGACTAGGAAATTAGATTCAAAAACACATACCTGTCATCAGAGCCACTGCAAAGAATTCCTTCCCTCAGAGGAGACCATCTAACATGGAACACTTTGGCTGTATGCCCACTAAATACTTTCAACGGTTGATCAGAGCTGGTGGCCACATAATAGACACGAACATTTTTGTCTTCACAGCCAGTAGCTATCATGTCTCTGAAGAATCGTCAATGGCACATTAAAATATAAAACATTTGATATTATTTGTTACTGATCATTTTAAAATGTACATAGGTCTAATTTTTAAAACTAGAATTTTTTGCTTCCTTCATGAAGTTAGACTAAGAACTTAATTAGATAAATAAAAATATAATTTGCAGAAATTGCCCTAGTATGGAAAGAGTTTCTCTGTTAATGTTCCCTTTTAATCAGTTGGATTTTTATTCTATTTGTGTTAGATAAGAGATAATGGTATTTATATTTTTATAAGTTCTTTCTTAAATTGTCCAGATTCATAACTTCTTGACTATTTCTATTTCTCAGAACTTTATATTTTACAATTGGGTCTTAAGAAGTGTTTCCAATGGTGAGTGAGATTTGCTTGCTTGCTGATAAATAAATTAATTACTACACATCCTGATCACTGATAAATTTTTTCATGGTCTGGAGACAAATAATATTTCCTTTTGGAAGGGTGCTGGGAGGCTCCCCACAGATCAGGGTTGTCTCATCTGACAGTGAATCACAGTGCTCATTTGCCAATTCTCTTTGGTGGCTTTCTGAACTTGAGATGCTTTAATTTTTTGATGTAAGGATCCTTTAGAAATATAATATATAGATCTAATCTTTAAATGATCTTATCTCATTATTCTCAAAAGAGTAAGAGTAAGCTAAGCAACTATCTATCCTCTGATGGTCATACTGGGAATACTGTTCCCAAAGAAATTATGAGTCCTTGGTAGACCTGTAGAAATCATATACCAACCATCTCCCTGAAGAATGTTATCAATCATATATCCTGTCCCTATCCCCTAAAGGTAAAGAGGACTGTTAATATGTTCAATAAACGACAGTTACATATGTTGGACCCACTGTCACAGAACAACTTCCTTAAATTTCAAATGATTGGTTTTTGTCAAGTGGGTTATAAAATATATTTATTTAAGCTTACGTGAAGAAATACACTAGTTTTCAAATTGGCATGCCAATCTGTAAATGTGCAGGTTATATCTGCCCAAGGCCCACTGATAAATAAGATGGTTTCCATACATGGGAAATGTATTTATTTGTATAGTGTCTGTGTACACATATATATGCAGATGCCTAAGTATAAAACCTTAGAAATAAAATAATAAACATTCAAAGAATGTACATATGGACATCTAAATTATATATTCAGAGATATTAATAAATTTTCATAAATTCAGGGTGTTTTTCACTTATTTCCTAAGATGCTAAGTGGAATATAAATATAGCAATTAGAACATTTTAAAAAGATTTTTAAAAATAAAAATGAAATTTATTAGGTAGGCTTGGTAGTAAGCATAATAGTTAAGTATAAAAGACTTTTGTTTTTTTTTTACGACTTCTTAACCAACAAAGCATATTGCATTAATAACTAGTTTTTATTTCAACTAGCCAAATGCTTAATAATCTTATGAAACCAAGAAATAAGAATACAGAATTGTTCCATTACTTATATACAAGGTGATTTGTATATTGAACACAATGTTTGACTAGAATATATCACTACAAAAATATATCACAGTTGCTATTCTCATGGAGCTTACATTTTAAAGGGTGAGACAGACAATTTCACAATTTTATTACGTTAAGTCCTCACAAGGCATATTATCAGGGAAAGTTTACCTAATATGGGGTAAGGGAAGGCTTTTCTGTGAAAGTGATTTTGAGCTGAGAGCTCAGATAGGTAGAAGTTATCTATATCCAACTCAGATGGGTTGTGCAGTGTGGAAGGGAGAGGAATCAGATAAAGGGGTCAGCATAAGGGAAAGCTTTGGGGTGAAAATGAGCTGGCTAGTTCAAGAAACTGAAAGCACAGCTGGCTGCAAAGAATAGGGAAGCAGCTTGAAATGAGATTAGTAAAGTACACAGGAACCAGATTATGTAGGGATTTCCTTGTATCGCTTCCTCAGATTTTGCATTTTATCCTATGATCGGTGGGAACCTATTGAAGGATTTAAGCAGTACATGGTGTGCTCGGATCTGCATTTTTAAATGCTCATTCTAATTGCATACAGACAAGGCAGGGAGAAAGGAAGTGGTGACACAGTGTGAACTCTGGAGTTGATTTAGAAGGCTTTTGCAGAAGTCCAAAAACAAACGAATATTATTGGTTTAGTGACAGGAGGGATGTTTGGAAAAAAGAAGACTATTTAGATGGAGGATGTCACAGGAATTGACGGCTGACTGGAAATGGAAATTGAGAGATGATAAGGTATAATACTGGGGGAGAAGCTGGTCAAGAGCTCATTTTGTATATAACCTCTAACGGTGTGTTATGAATTATTCT
Source organism: Rousettus aegyptiacus (assembly GCF_014176215.1). Taxonomy (NCBI): domain Eukaryota; kingdom Metazoa; phylum Chordata; class Mammalia; order Chiroptera; family Pteropodidae; genus Rousettus; species Rousettus aegyptiacus. Next base: position 34,073,226 of record NW_023416286.1, read on the forward strand.
ATATATTTACTGGAAGAAATATATAGATCCATCATTTTGTATATGTGATATGACTTAGAACACAGGTTTAAGGTTTTAATATTTTAATATACATATTTTTCCACCTATGGAAACCCATATGATAATTCACTTTGTTTACACAATACCTAAAGAATGTTTGTTTTTAAATATAACTTATATCCTGTCAAAGAGAGGTTTGAAGCACACAATTTTTGGAAGTACAGTGACTTAAAAGGTCAATTTTAATGGAAGTTTGACTTGCACTAGTTTTTAAATCTAAGCTGATTTTTACCCGATAAATACAAGTCTCTTAAGCAAGGTTGACCTTTCAAAACCATCCATGTAAGTTTCACACATTGGGAATCATCCAGTGCTGAGGCCTTAGTCTTACATTGGGGGCAATGGATAGTCATGGCAGAATGAGACCATTGCATAGATTCCTAAAAGGGTTAGAAAAAGTGTCATGCTTCTCTGATAGAAGCCACTCATCGATTGGACTGATTTCCATTTTTCATTACTTAGCCATATGCTTTACCCTAAAGCATCAGAAGTTGTCTTGAAGCAGGAAATTGATATTTCTATATCATGTAAAAACCTCATAAAATAAAAATGGACAGCTAGAATAAATAATTACAAGGCTAGGCAAGGGGAATATCACCTAAAAAGAGTAATGAGTATTATATATGGAAATAATATTAAACTTTATGATTCCTTAAATATCTCTGAAATGTGATTATTACTTATTTAGGAAGGATACTTACTTATTGTTTTGGCTCCAATCACAACCAAATACAGCAGCAGGATGTTTGTACTTGTGTAGCACTTTACCATCGATTGTTCGAATAATGCTGAAATTAAATGTAATATGTTAATAGAAAAAAAACAACATTCTAAATAGTTATTTCAAGGGAACAAAGCCAGAATTGTACAATTCAAATATAAGTATTTGAAACTAGAGACCTCATCTGGAAAGCACAGGGAACATTCAAAAGCACTATGTAAACGATATAACCAATGAAAAGCAAGTGTATTTACATAACATAGTACTAAGTATGATAATCCACTTAAATCAATTTAAAGGTGATAAATTTTGATTTAGAAACTATTTCTTATAGAATATTTTTGATTGAGGAAAAACATAATGATATATATACATATACATTAGGTGTTCAGCTTCAAAATTTCCCAATTCAAAATTTATATTTAAAACAACTCATTTATAATGCTGGTTACATGAACAATTATGGCAAGTCCAAGGTGTATAAGTTGTAACCTTTTTGTATTATATTCTAAGTGATATAACTAGAAATTCAGAGGACCTCTTTCTCCCTAAAAGGATATTATATATTTTAACTGCAAAAAATTAAAGAAGCCCTAATACATCACTATATTATTTCCATAAGGCAAGGGCTATTGATTCCTTTAGAAAGAAAGAAAAAAAGATGTATATAAATTAATGTATTACAGGGTTTTAAAAGTTTTTAGAGAAAAGGCCCTGTAAACCATCATTAGATCCACCAAACTTTTGAGATTATTAGGGGGTGGTGGTGACCTATGCTTACAAGAGTTTAGTCATTGACTGTAGTATTTATCCAATTAGTCGAGTCCTGAAAGTACACGGTAAAGCTAATTACATATCACCTAATCAAAAAACACTCATATATCTTTTTTAGTTTGGCATGTATCAATTAGCAAATAGTTCTTTTCAAGAGAGAAAAATCACTAAAATTGTTATTTGTGAAAATTTTAATTTTCTGGTCAAGAATTTTGGTTTCCATAGTAGTTTTTTTTCCATTGAAATTAAAAAGTGAGGATAAGAAAATTAGGCTGGGTATTGTAAGACAAGACAAATGACTATATTCTTAACAACCATGTGTGAGTGTATCACCTGTCAAAGATGACAATACCTATAGCTACAGGGTAACATCATCTGACTAAAAACTTTTTTTTCAACCCAAAGGCAATTCTTTCATATATATATTTTTAGGAAGCTACTTTTTCCTAGGACTTAACAGAACTTTTAAAAGCACATATTTCTGAAACACAGAGTCGGAGAAGTTGGTTTCCAAAAAAAAGACATTTCCCCATAAATTACCTTATTCCTTTTTGCAAAGGCTTTTTATTCTTTTATAAATAATAGCATCTACAAAACTGTGAAGAAGTTTCTAGAGCACTTGATATCTTTTGAATCGCTTGTAAAACTGAAGTACCACGCCCTCAAAAATATGATGAGAATCGTTTAGACTCTTTGAGGCAATTCACAGTCTTTTAGTTATAATTCAGGTAGCGTTTTCATTTAGAAAGCAATTACTGGTTTACTTATTTACTGAACGTTATTATGTTGTTATTTATTACTGATATATTATAGCAATATATCATGTGCCTATATGAGCTTATAAATATTTATGACAGTTGATAGAGCTATACAAAGAGAACTTATCAAAAAATTTAATGTATGTGCTATTAGGATACAACTGGTATTATCGAATGTATCTTTTGTAAACAGTATAATTCCATACACAGTACTTACCAGAAACCATCACCACTGCAGGTTGCTATTCTTTTGGAATCTTTATGACTCCAGGCAATGCAGAATATTCCATTTTTTCCATGCTTCAAAAAATGCAAAATACCTATCAATAAGAAATAATTCACCCCTTTTTTCTCTTATTTATTTACTTCTTCTGGGTATTATTTTTCTATTAGGAACTTGCCCTAAATGATGCTAACAGAGGCATTACTGCAGAAAGCTGAATATATACTTTAAGAATGTGAAAAGTAGCCACACTTAACAAACGAAATCATTGTTTCAAAACATAAATTGGGTGTCTTCTAGTTCTTTTTTGTGGATGCTGTTTGTTGGGTCATCTATAGAATTAAGCTCAGCTTAATGCCTTTTCTGTAAGCATTGGTTTGGAGGTGAAGATAGTTATCTGCTACCTTATCCAGTATGATTACAACTATAGCATAAGAAATATTTAAAGTAATTGTTATTGCTTTTCTCAACTTCAAATTTTATTTTTATACAAACGAAAGAGAACAGATTTAAGATTATTCTTACATCAATCACTCTATATTTACCTGTTTCTCCGCATTCTCGGACTGAGAAATGGTAAAGGAACATAGTCATAGCTGCTATGACGACAATTTTTTAGGCCACAAGGAATATATTATATACAGGAATGTCATTCAACAACTGGGTCATGGGTATAGGAAGGTTGCAATCAATCCATTTCCAAATTTTATTTAAAAATTTCAGTCTTAAATTGTGGCTGCTATTAAGGGGAGACTGAAGTAACATTTTATCCTGAGTTTTAAGGTTGTTTTACTAAGGTCTCTAATTTGTTGTTTTTACCTCTTCGGGGTCAAGGTAGGTAGGTTTATAAAGATGGATACGAAAATGGAGGTGGTCTCTATACTCATTCAGTAGGAGGAGTGGAGACCTTCCTCCTGCTTTGTTTGTCCCCATGTGGAGCTCACTTATGGCCCTTTTATATCTTGCATTTCCTTTTTCTGAGACCTATGTAACTTAGTTCATTAAACCTGCCATTATTGATTATTTTCATATTTATTCTTCTAGATTTAAGCAATTTTGACATTGGTCTTAACTATCCTATTGAAAGCTGCAAAGACATGAATGTGTACAAGAGATGTTCTTGATGCTAATATGCTAGGATGCTGGAATCAGGTAGATATTTTAAGTCACGAGTAGCCAAGACGCCATAAGAAGAGATCAACAGATCTGACACCTAATTAAGTCAGAAGTTTCTTTTTCAGGTTCATTTCTTCTCATATCACTATTCGTTATGGGATTAGTGTTGTTCTGGTGAAGGGGAGGACAGAGCACAGGTTGAAGGCATTGCTGAACTGAGCAGGTATTATTATGTAGAGAAAGGAGAAGATGTAACCACACAGTCCTTTGTCCTCCTCCAAAAGCAAAATTGCTTACTGGTGATTGGTAGTTTCCCTAATACTCTGTACCTGCCACATTACTTCAGTAACTTCCAGAAGATCAAGGCTTCTTGATCCTCAGAGGAATAAGTCTTTTGTATAAACAGTTTTAAAGCCTTAAATACATAAACAATTTTCATGTTACATATTTCATGAATTTTAATAATACTCATTTGATACGAATAAAATTTCAAGACAGTGAAAGACAATCCGAGATCCTGTCATAATTCCCTCAACTCATATCTAACATACTGTAATGAGATATATGTATTTTCCAAATATTAATGTAGCTCGATAAACTATAGATGACAATTTAAGTCCAAACAGATATAAAAGTACAGTCTGTGATATTACAAATAGGAAGAGGGGAGGTTTTAGGGCTCGTCACAGAATAACAGAATTGGAGAGCTGGAAAGAAACCTAAGAAATTATAAAATACAACATCACCATCTTATAGGTGAAGAATCAGGTTCAAGGCAATAAAGCAAGTGTCCTTTCAAAAGCTAATTAGTAACAGAATCAGGACTGTAATTTGGGACTTGTTCTGAGTTTAGTCTTCTTGCAACTACTTAATATTAGCCTAGATAATTTTGTGGAGGATGACTCAATATTCCTTTGAATTTCCAATGCAACTTTAGGTGGATTTTTATATCTTAGATTCATCTACATTTTTCAAGATTCATTTTAGCATAGGACTTGCCTACTGTATTTTTTTATAGTTGAGAGAACATAATACCACCTTGTGATTGACTACTAAATTAGGAGAGAAAAGCATTTAAAAAATATGAAGCAGTAGAAGACATTAGGTTATTCAGCTAGTAATAAATACATCTTACCTCATTAAATCGCTGTACCATTTTGCCCTTTTTAACATCCCAAATAAAAGCACCATTTTGGGAAGTTGCTCCAGCAATACAATTCAAATCACCTTAGGAAACAATTCATTAAACACTATATAAAAGGTTTGCCACAAATGTTATTCTTTTCAAAAAATGTCATTTTTAAATAAGACTTGTGATTTGCAAAATTTCTTTTAAAATTATATAAAAATTGTTATATGTATCCAAATACAGAGAAAGTAGTATAAATGGTTCCATCATATAGCTTCAACAACTATCAAAATATGGTCAGTTTTGCTTTGTCTATAACTCCTATGAGATTTCTTTGGAGCAAACCTCTGACATTTTATCATTTCATCAATAAACACTTCAGTATGGATAGCTAAAAGACAGGGACTCTCTTATTAACAGGACCAAACTATCACAGTCTGAATACAAAAATTTGTTAACATTCCTTAATATTGCCACATATCTAGTCAGTATTTACATTTTTGTGACCATCTAGTAATTTTTTTAATGGTTAGAAAAGAATTTAGGTAAGCAAAACACATGAAAAAAAAATTCAGTTTCTCTATAAAAAACATCATACATGCTCTTTGTTTTTAAGTAATAAAAAAAGTTCTGAAAATCAAACTGCTGCTAAGTTAGCAGATGTTCAAGGACTTCAGTATTTTTTGCAAGGCAAAGAAGAGGTTTTCTCCACTAAAAGAAAGAAACAGCTGTCATCTGTTACCTAGGAGTGAAAATATGGAGGGACCACTTTGTGACTAATGTTTATAAACACCAAAAATAAAGTAAGTCTTCACTATATTTCATGCTGTCCTCACTTTTGGGGTTTTAAATTACTGGAGTTTCCATATTTACTTGCACTATTTTTTCTTCTCCTGTGCTATGTACTCTAAAAATAGAGAAAATTACACAATCATCTATATTCTCTTATCTATATCAATCTTTTCAATTTCATCCATACTTACCTAAAAATAGTGATTCATCAGTAATCACATTTCAAAAAAATCACAGAATTTCCTTTTTTCAGCATTGTTACTTTTTTGAGACAAATTTTCAATGTAGAGAGTAAAATAATACTTTAAGTAAGATTAACGCTTTCTGTGTTCTGATTTGAAACAATGGTTTTACAGTCACAATTTCTATTCAAGTTTCAGGTTTGAGACATATACATTTTGTAGGAGAAAGAATGTTCAACTAATAGCTGCTATAGTGCTACATTTGCTGGATGATTCAATACCTACATCACTAGCCAGGAGAACCTGCTGTGAAGATGCAGATTGTATTGATTGAGAGCACAGGCTTAAAAGTCAAATGGACAACTGTTCAAATCTTGATTCCACCACTACTTGCTACACATATAACCCTGGGTAAGTTACTCAACCTCTCTGACTTCAGATCCTCTTTAATAAATGTTGGCCATCACAAGCAAAAACTAAAATAGCGATGGAGGTGAAAAGTGGAGCAGCAGGTAAGAGAACTACTTAGTTCTTTTTGTGCTTCACTTCTTTATTAGTGAAGTAACATTTTTTTCAGTTAGGTTGATATTAGCACTAAGTACGTTCTGCTTAAAGGAACAATTACTGTCTTTAAGAGGTGGAAGTAAAGCCTTTCAATAGAGGTTGGTTCTTAACGTTTTATATCATGGACCTCTCTGAAAATCTGATTGCTATGATAATTTTGACAGACATAGGCACATACACACATATGCTAAAAATTATTTGTAAAATTCTAAGAGATACCCAGATTTTCCAAAGACATCTAAACCCCTGAGAGCCCATAAATTCAGTTAAAAATCCCTGTGCATGAAGAGATAAGCCAAAAAATGAGCTACATTCTGGTTATATGTGTTTTAAATTAATATGTTACTGGTAGGACAAATAAGTAAAGTGTTCTACATACTTTCTAAAGTGAAATTCATTTAGGTGTGTATAATTATTTATTATAGGGAAATAATGTTTTGGGAGACAGTGTCAGAGGTTTCTGAGGACATCTCTCCTTTATGTACAGGAAGGTGTAAAGGTAGCATCTTTTAGAAATCAAAAAAAAGACCCTATTATGTCATAAAGATTCTTCAATATTACAAAAGTGGAATGTATATAGAATTAATCACATGGTCACAAGTGAACTGCGATGTCATATAATCATTCATATTTATGAAACAGCTGTAGCTGTTTTATATGTATTATAATTTCATTTTTTTATTGTAATTAAATTTTTTGTTTAGTTGTAGTTTTTTAAAATTTATTTATTTTTAGGAGGTGAGTGACATTGATTAATGATATCCAGTAAGTTTCAAGTGTACAATTCAACAGTAAGTCATATATAGTGCATAGAGTGTTCTTAGTTAGCTTTCTGTTACCACATATTTGATCCCTTTTACCCCTATATACTACCTCCTTCTCTACTTCCCTCTGATAACCACTAGTCTATTGAACAGACATTTCTCTCAAGAAGACATACAAATGGCCAACACACATATGAAACAATGCTCAACTTCAGTAGCAATTAGGGAAATGCAACAAAACCACAATGAAATACCATAACACCTATTAGAATGGCTATTATCAACAGGACAAGTAGCAACACAGTGTTGTAGAGGATAGGGAGAAAAAGGAACCCTCATACACTGCTGGTGGGACTGCAAATTGGTACAGCCACTATGGAAAAGAGTACAGAGAGTTCTCAAAACACTAAGAATTGATCTACCATATGTATTATAATTTTTAGAAAATAAATTTTGAATTTTCATATTCAATTCATATGAAAATATTAAAGAGAACTTCTTTCATGTAGAATGTATTATACACTTAGTGGCATAGTTATACAAATGCAGCTAAAATTAGATGAGTCATGATCACCTGGATTTACTGTGGCTTTTTTATATAACTATGTCATATATAAAGTCCCAGAAAGCAAAGTACCTGTATAGGAAGTCCATTCTAAAACCTCACAAAAAAATGAACCAACAAATATATTGTTACTAATTTGCTTCTACAAGCATTTGGAACAAGACGGCTTTGAGAGGAAGAAGATAATTCAAATGAAAATAAATTTAGGAAAGCCACTCAAATGTTTTCCTGATTTTAATAAAATGCTTCTTACCTGGAGCCCATGAAAGGGAATAAATAACTCCTTCATTACCCGGGGAAGTATACACTGCTGTTAGTGTGTTTATATCCCAGACTTTTATAGTGCCATCAAATGAAGCTGTTGCTAAGAGATTGGGATCATCGGGTTTGAATTTGCAGTCAAAGATAGTTTCCACATGTCCCTAGGAAACACAATACAGCACAAACCACAATGTGTAATCAAGTTGAATCGTGAACTGTCATTTCCAAATATTAATGCAAACATATATAGGCAAGCGAAAACACACAAAATTGGAACTACTGCTGTTGAATATTTTCTGTGCAAATCTGTACAGACCTAGATTTTATTCAACCTCAGTTCCTCAAATCAGCCACTAAATACAAAGATGTTCAAAAGTCTCATTTTCAACTTCAATTAAGTGCAAAAGCACATCTTTCCTGATTATTTATCATCTACAGAATACTATGCTAGAAATTTATAAAGCAATGAACTATTACCAGTCTTTATGTCATTCTGGTAGTATAATAAAACACCAAGATAAAAATTAAACTAAAATCCTTTAATGCTAATATTCTTTATACATACATATATGTATATCTCAATAACATATTGCAAAAAACTTTGCGATTTTAGCAGAAAGAAGAAGCCAGCATGATCTCGATTTTTAGTCTCATTCCAAAATTTTCTAGCAAGCTTATTCTTTGGAACTTGGAACACTTGTCTCTGTTACATGGTGATTTGGATTCCAAACATCCTGCAAAACTGTAAAGTGGAATACACAGATATATGTAAATACATATTTCTAACGTACAACTTAATTACTGTGTGTCTGTGGGAAAATCTGTTAAGAATCTAACGTAAATATCCAGAGTAACCATTTGTCTTCTCCACAACATTAGAGAATGGGTACTGAAACTTCTTCAAGCAGCAGTGCTGGGATCTGAGACATGAATAAGTATAGGGACAGAGCTCTCTAGCCCCCAGTACTACAATAAAAAGTACAGAGGGCCCCCCTGAAATTCATGTTTCCACTGACACCAGAAACCACCACCAACAGGGAACCACACAGGGCTGCATGGCTCTCCTTTAGGGAGAGGAGAGAAAAATTTCAAGGGTTAGTGAGAGGGAAGAAAGGTTGGTTCGGCCATCATTTCATTGACTGGAGTTGTTCTGGTTGTCACTGCCAACATTAAGAACATACTTATGAAAAAAAAATATGGCATAGATGATAGAGGTTCTATTCATCCCTCTGGCAACCAAATCAAAGTTGTGACAGAAACAAGGAGCAGCAACAAGGAAAAATTGCCTGGGATATAGATGAACAAGCCTTAGAACTAGGGAGAAATCTAAGAAAGCACCCTGTAATGACAGAAGGTAGAACGGGGTGAGGATATGGGGCTGCCCGATCCCTAGCAGCTGAGTGAGATGGAGGCTGTGGCACTCACAGATGCCTCTTAAAGGGCCGTGTCCGCGAGCAGATTTTCGTGGTGATGGGACTTGCTCACTATGAGCATCAGTGCAGGTTTAGCTGTGTGGGGACTTACAGGGGATTACTGAGTTGTCAGAGTGAGGACCCAAGCAAGACTCGCTTCATATAGAAGTGCTGGGGGTATCCATTGTTCCCCCTTCTCAGTGCACCCACCAGCGATACCACAACTGAGTTATCATCAAACCATCAAACTGAATAACAGAGGTCACTCTGCCCAGACGAGTCCCTGAAACCCCGCCTCCCCCAACTCGTACCCCCACCCAAGCTGCATTCAGATATATCCTCACTTAGTCAGGTGCCCCTTGCTGAGCAGCGCCTAGACTCACACTGGTGGCAGCTGGCCTCGGTTCCTGGTGTGGCCTTTTGAGGCAACTATAAGCACAGCATCTGTGGGTTGCTTGCTGAATCTTAAGAGGTGGCCCCAGAGAGGCATAGACTGGGGCTAACCTTGGCCTGCAGCTGAAGCCCTCTCAGGACTGTGCCGATGGACACCTACTTCACAAATCCACACTAATAAGACCAGGAGACTCAGGAGCTTTGCTTAGTACATAGAAACAGACATGGAAAGGCAGCCAAAATGGGAAGATAAAGCAGATATGAGAGAACAGAACAGAGATCCAGAAATAATGGAGTCAAGCAATCTAACAGATGCAGAATTCAAAACAATGGTTATAAAGATGTTCAATGAAGTTACGGTAAGTGTAGATAAATTCAGTGAGAACTTTAACAAAGAGATAAAAAACATAAAAATGGAAATTATGAAAGGGTACCAGTCAGAAATAAAGAACACATTATTCGAGATGACAAGTATATTAAATGGAAAAAATAAAGTGAATAAAGAAGAGGATCAAATAACCTATATAGAGGATGAGAAAGCCAAGGACACTCAATCAGAATGGCAAGAAAAAAAGAAGCCTAATAATTAAGGAGCCTATGGGACACTATTAAAGGTCAAAATATCCATGTCATAGGGTACCTGAAGGAAAACAAGATGTTGAACAGCTATTTTAAGAAATAATGATGGAAAACTTCCCTAACCTGGTGAAAGAAATATACATAAAACTCCAGGAAGCTCAGAGGGTCCCCAAAACCAGGAACTCAAAAAGGCCCATACTAAGACATATTATAATTTAAATGCCGAAGGTTAAAAACAAAGAGAGAATCTTAAAAGCAGCAAGAGAAAAGCAGTTAGTTACCTACAAGGGAGCATCCATATGACTGGCAGCTGATTTCTCAAAAGAAACTATGTAAGACAGGAGACCTTGGCACAAAATATTCGACATGATGAAAACCCAAGATCTACAACCGGGAATATATTATCCAACAAAGCTATCATTTAGAGTTGAAGGACAGATAAAGAGCTTCCCAGACAAAAATAAGCTAAAGGAATTTATCAGCACCAAGCCAGTACTATAAGAAATGTTGGAGGGACTTTTTTAAGAAGGAAAAATATGTAACAAAAACAGAAATAAAGAGTGATAATGACTGCATTCCTACCAAGAAGTATCTCAACTAGAAAAGAATTAAGTGCTCCACCCAAAAGATAGTGTGGTCGAATGGATAAGAAAACAAGACTCCTACATATGCTGCCTATAAGAGACTCACTTCAGATTAAAAGACACACAAAGATTAAAAGGAAAGGGAATGGAAAAAGATACTGCCTTGATGGACCTAGAGGGTATTGCGCTGAAAAAAATGAGTTGGATAGAGAAAGACAAATATCATGTGATTTCACATACATGTGGAATCTGAAGAATGAGATCAATAGCAACAACAAAAGTAGAAATAAACTCACAGATACAGAGAATATCCTGAGGGCAACTAGGTGGGAGGAATTGGGGGATGACAAAAAAAGGCAAAGGGATTAAGAGGTACAAATGGATAGTTGCAGAATAGATATGGAGATGTAGGGTGTAGCATAGGGAAGATTAATAATGTTGTAATAAATATGTAAGGGGGAAGAAGGGTACTAGAGTTAGTGGGGTGATCGCTTTGTATGTTATATGGATCTCTGATCACTATGCCGTACAACTGAAACTGGTATATTATTGTATCCATCTATAATTGAAAAAAAAAAAAAACTCATTGAATTGCATAATGTAAACAGAAGCAACTAATTGTCTATTATATTTCAATAAAGATAAAAAAAAACTGAGAAAAGAAAGGATAAAGCTATCTGCCAGAAGTATATAGCAGACATGAGTGGGGAAATACAGAATTGCTCCTATTCAAATCAGAAGACTCTGATGAGCTGCTACAACTGATAGTCAATGTGAACCTGCAGTCAGAGCCAGAGCCACAAAACAAAATAAACAATATATATATATATATATATGGAAAAGTAAAATTTATCATTATTGGTAGGTTATATTAGTATGTAGAACCTCCAAGAAAATGAACTGACAAACTTAATTATAAATATATAAATACATATATACATATATATACACACACACATATATACACATATATATATGTGTGTACATATATACATATATGTGTATATATATGTGTGTGTGCATATATATATATATATATATGCACACACACACACTTAAGGCAGGGACTGCCTATATGTGCATTTTCAATGTTAGTTCGTGGCTATGCCTTCGAATTTTATTTTTGAAATTTTAAAACATATAGTAAGGACTAATTTGTAAACATTTCTTCTTTGTCTTCTCAAGAAGAACATAGGGATGAAGAAAAATTTTGAAGCATTTTTCTTAATTTTAATCAAGCAAACATTCACTTGGAAGTACACTTTTTAGAAAGTATATGAATAAGATTTTTCTTATCCTGTGTAGTGTGGAATTTGGAGATGCTTTACACATATAATGTCAGAGTCCAGAAATTATGAAAAAAAGAAACCCGCCATCTCTTCTGACTGGCAGACACTTTTAAAGTGAGAAGAGTCTCTGAAATAATTTATAATCAAGGAATATTTTAGTTTGTATTAGAATTATAAATTTAACAGCTTTTAAAATAAAACATTTTAATATGAGGATTTATGCTCAATAGAAAATCTATTGAATTTAGCTTGTATAACTTTATTACTAATATAAATTTTAATACACTTAACTGTTGTCTTATATTTTTCTCCCATCCCTTTCAGAATTCTTTTTAAAGTAATTGGTAATTTGGAATTTAGACAAAGTTTGCTACACTTGGAAAGCATTTTCATGGAAAGAAAAGTTTACAGGGAAAGAAAATCAAATAACCTAAAGAATATCTAAAAAAAAAGGCATATTTTTAAATAACAGCTACACATTGCTAAAAAACATTTTTGCTAAAGTCCAATATTTTTATCTGAGGATAAAATCAAATTTGTCCTGAAATGACAGTATTATTGATTATTTTTCTCTCTTCTTTTTTACAAGAGCACTGATAGCTTTAGGCTCTTTACTAAGTTTTTCCATGGAACACAATAAACATTTTAAAGTTTCTTAAATGTCTAGGTTAGTCTAATTCAAACCTGTAGAAATAAGGGGCATTTTTATAAACTCTGAACTAGTGAGAATTAAGGAGGATGATTCTCGACAAATATTAATTACAAGAGAATATACATTACTGCATGCATGCATTCATTCATTTATTCAACAAATTCTTGTTATGTGCCAGGTACTGTTTTAGGTAGTGGAGATAAAACATAGAAGGAAACCAAATAAAAATGTGAGCCCTCAGTGAGGTTGTATTCCATTATATACAGAGGCTTAACAATCATACAATTTGAAGTTGACAGAATCATGGAATTATTATAATGATTTGATAGCAGAAATAAATCTTAAAAACACTCATTTCAACCTCGCTCGTTTCACAGATAACAACAAAGCTTGGAGTAACTGGCAGAGATATACTTGTCCTTCCTCCTAAAAGAATATTCTATTTTTCATTTTGCTTTCAAAATACAGTACAGTAATGTAATTTTCCAATAATATACAAAGGATTACCATGATCCATACAAAAATGGAAAAACTACCAACCATACAGAGTAACCATGATAAGCTAAGCAGACATTAAAGAAGTTTAACGTTTATAATTTAAAGAATTTTAATAGTTGTCATCATTCTATACATTCTTCTAAAATGTTTTAACCAACCAAAATAAGGACCTGACATACAGTTTACAAAATAATTTTTAACAACATTAATACGTAAGGAAAAGTAATCATGAGCTTCACAAAACAAGTGTTGTGTATAAAAGAAGGAATGACCATAAACATACCATGTCCCTAAGAAAATCCCACTTCTTGGCTCCCATATCATAAAGTCCAACTCCACCGTCCAAGAAGCAGCACACTGCATGACCGGGAGGAAGTGAAAATGCTTGATTCTGTGTCAACATTGGGGGCGGAACTGCTTCACTAGTGGAGGATGTATAATGATTTTTGATTGTAGACTGGATGGAAACTTTAAAAAGAAAAAAACAAAAAAGTAAACATTTACACTAATAGCTTCTCATATACTGGAATAAAACCACAGGGCTTAATTTATAAAGATGCCCCTTTGTTTTCTTTTATCCAGAATTTATATCAGTAAACAGTTAGGTAGTAATCAATCATATTCTCTCTGCCACAGGAGTAGTTTTGCAGCTTCACCATGTACACCTATATGGAATTGTTATAATGTAATATATATATATATATATACATGCACATATATATGTATATACACATATAAACATACATACACACATATACATACACAAAATTGGATATTATTTTTAAAACATATATAAAAATGCAAGTGGAGCAAAATGGATAAAAATTAGTATGTAAAGAATCATATGTTGTGAATATTTGGTTTCTTATTTCCCCTTAAAGTGTAACATGATTATTTTTTAATTAAACTCTTCTTTTAAAATTTTCATATAATAGTTTATTTCCTCCATACACACAAACATACATGCATTTAAATTTCTTTCTTTTAAAGCTCATAATTCTCTTCTGGTAGTCGTCAATCCAATGAAAATAATTATTTTTGAGATTATTTATAATTCACTATAATTTAGCCCCCAAATTAAGAATCAAAAATATATGACATACATTTCCATCTCAATTTTTCTTTATTCTTCCTTGGGTTTATTTTTACTGTTTACACACTTCCATTTCTCCAACTTTCAATTATATAAATGCCCCTTTGTTTAGTTGTTTTCTGTATATTCTATATCTCATATTTTGTCTTCTTTCAAGTTTTTCCTTAGAACACGAATATTCTCTTGCAAACATAATTCAAAATAATGATGCCACTGTAAATTATCAGACCAATCTATATTCATTACATATTGGAATATAGATATCTCCCAGTATATTCACCTTTTAACACAAATATTGCATTAATTTGGATAGCACTAATTTCTTAGAATCTGATAATGACAGGAAGCCCAAACTAAAATGAACTACTAATAACAAAAGAGGCATTTGGTTCAGTGAAATTTTGTTGACAATTTGGTTAAATTTAATATGATCCATGACTGATTTTTAAAAATATTTTAATTTATTGACATTATGGGTGGTTTTGACACCCATATTCACCTATCTATCCATAATTCATTTTTTAAAGAATTTAGTATGTCTACATTTAAAATTTTTCATTTTCACATAATTTTTATTACTCCATTCTTTCTGTTACAGCAAAAAAATTGGAAGAAAAAACAAGATATCTGGAAAAAATTAATTAAAAATGACAAGATTGGTGTATGTTTCTTTATATTTTCTGATTTTTCTGTAATGGGCATGGAGGACTGTTGTAATAAGGAAAAAAATAGGAAAGGAGAATCTGTGATATTTGTCATCCCATGATAAGAATGTTCATAGCAACTAAACAAAAAAAAAACAAATAATTCCAAGAATGCAGGATAATAAACAATATGCCAGCCTCTAGCATACTACATCTCCAGTCCTAATATTTCTCACCCCTCCAGTTTCCAGGATTTAGAAGTATTCAGACTCTACAGAAAGGCTTAAATTTGTAAAAAGGCTGGAGATTCAAATATAGAGATTATCTACTATGTCATGTCATTGTCCACTAAATTATATACTAAATTTGCTGACCAAATAGCACTTCTTTGAATACCCCTTGCTAATTATTTAGTATATTATAAAGATAAGCAGTAATATAGAGGAAGCAATAACTCTAGATTATTCAATCACTAAATTCCCTACCTCATGTTTTTTATGAACCACACAAAATGAAAATACTGCCAACCATGCAGAATAATTACGATTTAGTTAGTAGGGAGTCAATTTCTTTTCCCTCACATATGTTTATATCATTAAGTTAGTCATTTTATTTGAGAGCAGCAAATATGATATTTAAAATATTAAATTTTCATAACATTTTTACTTACATTTTTTTCTTGGGGGAGAATTAAGTACATGTAAGCAGTGAAATCCTGTTTTCTTTAATTTAAAATTATCAATAGGTGTTGTTCTTGAAACATTCCAAATGCGTAACACACCCACTTGAGAATCTAGTCAGATCAGGATAAAATCTTATGTTAACAAATTTTATTTGAAGCAAAATGCCCAGATATAAAAAAAAAATAAATAGCTTCAACTTTCAAGATTTTTAGCACTATTCATTGACATTTTTCAAACAATGAGATTGTACAATTAAAGAAACAGGAAAAAAATGCTTTTCAAACTTTAAATTTTTGGAATGTTTTATTATCTTTTTTCTGTTCCAAATCCTTTTCTAGAGTAAGAAACTGTGTGCCTTGCAGCTTCCCCCCACAAAGATCATTATCACAACTTGATGACAAAAAAAGCACCCTATTGACACATAAGCTCTAGGAAAGCCAGCCACTGAAAACTTTCCACTCCAAAATTAAAAAATCCTAACATGGTTTAAAGTGTTTGTAAACTGCTCCCTTGCTTACTTGACGCAAACAAGGACTGCCTAATATACCTTTCTATACCAAATAGAAGGCTCCCTCTCTTCCAAAAATCCAACTGTAATAAGCTACTTTGGAAAACAGTCTAGCAGTTCTTCAAATGATTAAATGGAGAGTTACCATATGATCCATCCACTACACTCCTATGTACATACCCAACAGAATTATAAACATATGTCCCCACAAAAACATGCACACAGATGTTGACAGCAGCATTATTCATAATAACAAAAGAGTGGAAACAAATTAAACGTCTATCTTCTGGTAGAGGAACAAAATCTGGCATATCCATGCAATAAAATATGATTCACCCATAAAATGGAATGTTACTCATATACCCGATAACATGGATGAACCTTGAAAACTTTATGCTAACTCAAAGAAGCTAGACAGAAAAGGCCACTTACTGAATTATTTCATTTCTATAAAATGTCTGGAATAGGCAGCTCCACAGAAAGAGAGCAGATTAGCAGTTTATGTCAACACATGTGTGTACTAGGGGCTGCGAGGAGGGTGTAATAGAGAATGACTGCTAAATGGCTACAGGATTTACTGGGGGGCTGATGACATTTTCTGGAATTAGATAATTCCAGAAATAGTTGTAATAGTTGTAAAACTGTGAATACAGAAACTGCTGAGCTGTATACTTTAAAATGGTGAATTCCATGGTATGTGAATTTTATCTCAATAATGACAACAGATACATTAAAAATTCCCATGTCTTTCATTAATTATCTTATGAAATTAAAGGCAATTAAGATATATAAATAAGAATCCATCTACTTCCATGTCTCATATCAGTGCTGAAAGAATTGCTTGAAAATGTTGAGAGATAAAGACTCTCTGCCTCTTATTTTACACTAAACAAATATGGGACTTATTTATATAGTAGCTGAGAGTACTCTGTCTTTTTAGAGACCTCTTTCTGTGAACCTAATGGTAAAAGTAGAGTCATTTAATTTCTAATTATCATTTTAAATTCCATCTTCTCATCCCCTGTCACTTCTTAGCTTTGCTAATTCTCTCATAATAGGAAACTAAGGAGCATCCTTTCAACCCACGGTAATAAATTTCACTTTCATTTTCAACCTAGTTTGAAAATGTCTTTGCCTATCTAGCCATACATGGTAACTGACTGTCTATCCAGATAAGTTGTTTTTCTAGTGAGTACTTTAACCATCATGACACTCCTGAAATTGAACTGTGTCTTTTTTATACATACAAACACAAGCATGCACATATATAATATATTCCAACTTATTATCAGAAAACTGGAAAACTGGGCCTTAATTTCATTTTTATCTGTCATTATGTTAATAATACATAGTATAAATAAAAGTAAACTAGGCGTTTACTATAACAAATAATATTTGAGATTTTAGTAAGTTTGACACAAAATTAACCAATAACAGTGCAATTTCCCTGACTGAATTAAAGAATACACACATATTTAAAACTTTGAGAAATAAGGTACACTTACCTCCAGTTATAAACATCCCAGGGGCACTAGGAACCCAGGCCAAGCATTGTACAGAAGCTGCTGCACTGGGAAAATTAAATGTCGTTATGCAAAAAAGTGATTCTGTATCTACTAGGCGAATTCCATGATGTGAATTAGCAACTAGGAGATAATCCGTAGACAGAGGGTCCCATTCCAGGGCTGTAACTGGATCCTCTTCATCTGTCCCTTCAAGAGATTCAGGTCTGAGAACATGTTTCTGACTTTTATTACCTATTAAAATATTAAGAAAATGATTTTAAACAAAATTATCAAAAAACACCAATAATTGAGACAATATTTTCTCCTTATATACCACTGATCTGATCTCTGGAGAATTGGGAACACAAATCCGGCATTTCCTGCAGAAGTCATAGTTGACGTTAGAATGCAGGGGAATTAGAATTTGTCCTAATGATGAAATCAGATCGAATTGCTTTGCTTTGGCAATCTTTAGTACCCTGAATATTTTTCCTATATGTTACTTAAAAGCTGTAAGAAAATGATGCAGATAAATAGTACACATGATCCTGTCATCAACTAAAATTTCACTGAATTACAGTAGTATAGAGATAGAAAAAGGCTTAACAGAAGGAGGAACATTGTGTTTGATGAAAAGCGTAGACTTTGGAGCAGACTGCCTGGGTCCGAATCCTAGTTTTACTACTTACTAGCTTTGTGTTCTTGGTCAAGAATCTTAATCTGTGTGCTCAGTTTTTATTTCTATAATGGAGAACATAACAGTATCTTGTAGAATTTTTAAAAAGATTAAATAAATTAGCTGCTTAAAGTGCTTAGAACAGGACATATAAACAGCATATCAATATTTACTGTCACTCCTTTCTTATTCATCATACCGTTTGTCATAATCATAATTCATTTCTGACTACCAGTATAAATAAGTAAACAAGTAAAATTAAATGAAGCAATGGGTCATCAGCCAATCCTCTTGTCCGTTCTAAATTATATACAAAACTGGTGGTATGGAAAATTATGCTTCTGCAGATGTATGTCATGGGACTCCAACAAGCCAGTCCTCTCATTCTCAAAAGAAAGGCAGTGAAACAACTAATGTTTAGAGACTATACTGTTAATAGAAAGTACCAATTATTCCTAAGTATTATAAAGGTTAAAAGAATTGTTTATTAAAAATAATAATGCAACTGAAAGATACCAGAGCTCTTTCTATAATGTCATCATTAAACAGTTTCTGAACATATCAGATTATAAAAGCAGAGAAAACAGATTTCCTTAGCTCTATAAGATATATGTAAACTGAACTGAAAACCTTGCAACTTTTGTTGGGATTAAAGTCATCAGTTGTATTCTTTAAATATAACCTTGATATTAAATAGATAGTATTTTATTTACAATTTTTGCATATATAATCATAGAAAGTGTCTGTCAGATTTCCATTATTTGGGTGTATCAAGTTTTTGCTATAACTAACAAGAAAAGTTTGTTTAATTCTTCTTTCTCAAAATCAGTATCTGCTAAATGTCTATTTGATATAACTAGAGTAATGAATATTAATTAATGTCGTTGATCATTATAAGGTAGAGAGAGATAGAAAAATAATTTATTAACTTAAGTTGTAATAGCTATTTCTTAAGTAATTTTTAAGTATTTGCATGTGCCAGTTAAGATCTATGATTTGTTAAAAATATTCCAACATGTGAAAAAATAAGAATGACAACACAAAACATGGGAAAATCTGCAATGCAGATGCTGTAACTAAATCACGTAGCTTTAAAGCCCTGTGCTTACAAATGGTAATAAATTACAGTCATCATTTTCTGGTCTACCTAGTATCAACATTTTCATTATAAAAGATAGAAAATGGAACCTATGACATTTAAAGCAATCATTAGAATAACAGCTGATAATATTTTTTATTTATATGTTGTTTATTTTATTGTGTTCTATTTTATTATAACAAATATCAGGCAATTTGTGTAGTCAGATTAGTACAGAAGCATATGATATGAATAAGTTGATAAGAAGATGAGACTGACAATTCTGTATGAAAAACAAAAACTGGGACAGGGGAAAATTGGGGTGAAAATATAAAATAATGAGGGTAACATATGATCCATACAGCTGTTCAGATTTTGATTTTGAGATCTGACGGCTAAAGCAAAGAGGAAAGAAATCATGAAAGGTCACACAATAGATACTATCCACAAGATAAAAATAAAACAAAATGACGAACAAAAAAAATGTGCTTAGGAGAAGCACAGTTTTTCCTAGAACTGAGGCCAGAAATAAATGTCTCCTGTGTGTTTCCAAAATGGGACATAGTATTATTACACAGGGACAATGTCACCACCAACATTTCTAAAATAAAACAATGCAAATTTGATTAATGCACATCCCTAGATAATACCAAAGTTAATTCAATTAAAACATTCTATTATGAAGATTAAAAAATTCTCTGATGATCTGGCTTTGACTAAGAACATAAGTTGAAATAGTTAAAGCAGTAGTTTTCCAACATTTTTGGCCCTGAAACTCTCTGTTCACATGAGAATTTTTACATGAAAATCCTACATAACACAGATTAAAGTATTTTTCAGACTAAAAGGGAGCAGAAGGCATAAAGCAAGCTCAATCAACTACCAAGCCTTCCTATTTGCCCCACACAACACACACACACACACGTAAATATACAAATTTACTAATAAGCACAGTTTAAAAATTACTGATTTAAAATGATGGATGAACCACATTATTGTGGGCAGTCCTCTGTGAATATTTTATTTTTCCTTCCACAGAGCTTGAGGTCATAGCCTCCTGCAAGAACCTACAGGACAGAGACTCCATCTCCTTACAGAGAGATTGAACTACCTGTGGTGCCAATTAAGTCATTAACAAGGTACAGGTGATCTCTTTGGGAAAACTAAAAAGCGTAACAATGCCATTATTAATGCTAACAGACTCAAAATTTCAAACTCACATCAGAATGTAGTGTCAAAATCAAAAATTAGTGTTTCCCTCATGACCCATTAGCTTTTCTATATACAAAAGAAAAACACATAAATAGATTATATCTTTCATAATGTTTTGTGCATGAATTGCTAAAAAATCCTATAGAATAAATAAGATTAAGAGGTCTGTATTGGGTCCTTATGGGTTGACTTGTGTTCCCCAAAAGGATGTTGAAGTCCTAACCCTCAGTATCTGTGAATGTGACTTTATTTGGAAATAAATTATTTGCACATGATCAAGTTAAGATGAAGTCATTAGGATGGATGCTAATCCAGTATCACTGTGTCCTCAGAAAAAGGGGAAATTGGGACACGGAGACATGCTTGCACACAGTGGGAACACCATGTGAAGACTGGCATTATGTTGCCATAAAGGAAGGAACTGCCAGAAGCTGAGAGAGAGGCCTGGAACAGATCCTTCCTTAGCACCTTTAGAGGCTCTGGCTGACAACTTGATTTCATACTTCTGGCCTCTAAAATTATGAAATGAAAATCCTAAAAGTTCTCATCACAAGGAAAAAAAAAACTTCCTCTATTTGCTTTTTCTTTTTATTGCATCTATATGAAATAATAGATGCTAGCTAAACTTATTACGGTCATTATTTCACAACATATGTAACTCAAACCATTATGCTGTTCACTTTAAACTTATGTATGTCAATTGCATCTCAATAAAACAAAAAAAAATTCTGTTGTTCTAAGCCATCAAGTTTGTGGTACTTCCTTAAGGCAACCTAGCAAACTAATACATGGGTGGATCCAGAGAAATAATATTTGATGATGTGGGTACAGATACACAAATTACTTTAACAATTGACATATTAAGTTATTGGAAAACAGTGACCTCTCTGGAAATCATATAAGTTAGCCTGTTGAAATCTTATACTTCCCATCCTGATGTAAACATAGGAAAAAGAAAAGCAAAGGAGTCCTTCATTCCTCTCTACCTTTTCTATGCTAAAATAAGCATAAATGTATCAATATTTTATAACTTAGAGATATAACCTCATAGCTCAATGTCTTATGGATTAAAACCTTCAAAAATGCCTAATAATAATAATAATAATAATAAAGAAGGAAAAGAAAGCCCTAGCCAATGAAAAAGGAGATGGATACAATGATGAATTATAAAATATGAAAAATATCTAGAATGAAATATAGACCAAAATAAGAGTACACCCCTCATCACCTTCCTTCAGAGCTCTGCAAAACAGATTCCTCAAAAAGAAAGTATTGTGATCCTCATGAAAACTCTGGGTATGGGCCAGCCCGGGGACAGAAGTGGAGAAATACACCCCAGAGAGCAGAGATGCAAGAGAAAGAACCACACGGCACACAACCATCTTTATTATCCCTAAATTATTTCCCTGATACTAGGGAAGACCACCACAGAGGAAGATGCAGACATGAGAAGTGGTAGTCACTAGATCAAAACAAAGAAAGTCTACAAATTATGTCACTGAGCTGTGCGCTTAGTGACCAACTATAAAACAGAACCTGCTCCTAATGCAGAGGAAGGAACAGATTGGGTGGAGGTGTTTGAGATGACAAATGCAAACACTGCAAAACGCAATCACTGACCTCTCCCCATTCTAATCTAAATCAACGAATAAAAACATCCCCATGTGAAATCAGTACAACCAGAAAGAACACGAGGCTATGGAAAAAGAGCAGAGAAGGTAGATGGTAAAGTACACACACACACACACACACACACACACACACACAATTTATCTTTCTAAAAAAGACAAATAATAGATTCTATTTAAAGTGTATTTAAGATAAAATGGCCCTACTCTATCAAATCTTTTAACTTTAAAAAGATCATTCCCAGAAGATTTGAATTTTCACAATTTCTTCTGTTCAATTTCAATTCCTTTTTTCTTCTATTAATTGCAGAGAAATTGAATGTAATGCGTTTTGTGAAAAGTAGTTATCCTAATCTTGAAAAAGCATTTTCCTCTACCTATCTAGCAAACCAGGAGTCACATACATCAATGAGATGCCAGATGGCTAACAGCATGTTTCTTGAATGTTAGCAGGACTATTTCATCAGTGAGGAGATATTCAGGTAATTTTTCAATTTTTTTCATTATACATTTTGTTATTGTTTAAATTTTAAAAATAAACAAACTAATTTCTCAGACCCTTTCATTCATCCAGATTAATGAACTAATATGAGTCCAAAGAGTTATTGTTCCTTTCTATCCCAGGTTCAAAGTCTTTGCAGAGCTGTGGCATTATAATGGTATTTTACATGAAGGTAGGAAAATACTTTTGAATAGTATTAGTAAGTAATCATGTATTACAGCTCTATGTCATTGTTCATTCTGTCCATTTTCTTAGTAAATGTGTAAAATAAAGAACTGATTTCAAAAAGTAAAAATATGGGACAAATGACTGATTTGGGTTAAAGTAAAATATGCGCAGAGGAGTTAAATGTTTTATAATGCCTCACGAATTTACTTCAAATGATTAAAATCCATACAATGATGGATAATATTTGCACAACTAACATTAAAACATTTTAATTTGGGTTTATGCTGTGTAAATAAATCATGTATGCTAAGAAAAATAAAACTTAAAGAGATCTAATTAAATTCTTACCTGGTTGAAAAATTGACAGACTTCCATCAATATGACCAAATACAACTTTCCCCTTTTTTTGGGTATGCCATCTGAACATACTGATATCAGACAAGAAGTTATGAGCATCTTTGTGTACAGTCACTCCACTATCTGGTCCTGAGATGGTCCAAATGAACAGTGGGCCTCTGTGGGCAACAAAGGCTACAGCATCATGTACATTCCAGCACCAGCTAAGAGAGGCAGGCATCCCTAGAATAAATTAAATATAGGCACATAATAGATCTGGCAGAAGATTGTAGCATTAAATACTATTTGCGTTGTACGTTTCTAAAACATCTTAAAAGATAAGAATATGTTCATTATTTTAAAATGTTATCTTCTTCCTTGGAAATTGAATTTTGAAAAGTAACCCAAAGACTAACAAGGGAAGATCTGAAGGTACTTCTATAATGAAAGAAAAAGTACCCAGTTAGGTTTAAAACTACTAATGTGATCATATGCTTCATATATTCAAAGAAATTTATAGTTATTTCTTTCAGAAAATTGTATGCATATTAAAGTAATAAATTCTTATTGAGCTTTTGTGTATAAGACTTGCTTTAGGCATTCTTGGTATACAAGTTAATATGGGATACAATTCATACTTGAAAGGATCTTATATATAAATTGGGAAGCTAAGGATTAAATGATGAAAAGTTAAATACTACTATAAGGGTTTAATAACAATAAAATTAATGCTATAATTTATGTCTTATCAGTTTAGATTCAAATCTTAGCTTTGTCTCAGATGAATATTAGTAACTTTACCTCTCTAAAGCTCTGTTTCTTCAACTATAAAACAGATAAAACTAAAATATCTGACCACTTATTTCACATGAATGTTAAGAAAAGGAAATGTAATAATGTATACAAAAATCCTTTTTAAACTATATGACAATACAAAAGTTAATTGTTAATCTCTCCACTATTAATATAATCAAATAAATCTTTCAGGAAATAAATGTTATGGTAAATTTATGAGTCAAGAGAGAGATTATGAATCTCCCAACACAGATACATTAATCAACTGCATCAGAGTCACCAAACTGAATATGTGTATGACATCATATGGAATAGGGCCCAAAAATCTTTTTTAACAAGGTTTTCCAAATGATTTTGATGTGTAGAAGGCTTGTGACCATTGGGCTACTGTCCTGGAAAGTAAAATGGATTTGAATTATATCTTGAAGGAACAGCAGAGTCTAAATAAACATGGATGAGAAATAGCTCTCAAAAAGAGAAAATGATATAAACAAAGACACAGAGTCAAAAATTGTTTATTGACAGTAAATTCAATTTGTGTCAATAGTCTATCATGTGCCAAGAAGGAGAAACTAGAGATCTAATACCTAGTTCAGGATCTGATACATAATGGGAACTCCATAAATCGTTTTGAATGAATGAATGAATATATGAATAAGGTCAATAAAAAAGCTGATGTAGTCTTAGGATACATTAACAGAAGTGGAATTTCCCCAATAAGGGATAAGATACTCTGTATGAATCAGACTACCAGAGAACATTTGAAGAAAGCCATTAGAATGCTGGCTCTCTAAACATGTATTCCAAAGAAGGCAGCAAGGAAGAGAATGGACCAGAAAAATGTCCTAAATTATAATAGAAAACATTAATATAGAGAGGCTTATTACATGCAAGCACTTCTAAGAGGTCCATAAATATTAACTCATTTAATTGTCTCATCAAGATTCTGAGATATGTAGGTCAGATTATTATTCATGTTGGTTTTGTTTTGTTTTTTTTTTTCAGAAAAAAATTAACTGTGACATTTTTCAAGCTGGTGACAATTTTAACATTTTTACATTTAAACAAATTTATACTCATTTTCCTTTAAATGTAACTTCTGATTTTTAGAAAAAAATGATGAATTAAAAAATACAGAGGCAGGTTCAAGTTCAACTACTGGATACAAAAGTTCTAATACTAAGAAAACTGACATGCGAACTCCTACTTTCCTTAAGCTAGATTCTAAAAGGAAAAAAACAAAGCTAAGACATTTCAAAGCCAATTATTCAAAATGAAGAAGGCTAAAATATTCATATTTTTTGTAAATAAAATTGTAAATTAAGAAGATATTTGGAAATAATACAAGGAATTTATTGATATGTCTTTAAAATTTTTCAGAGAAAGAAGAAATATGTAATATTCATTAAAATTATTACCTAACATTTAATCAAATGTTAATAATGTTAATTTGAAAAGTCTTTAAATGCATATTCACTTGCAAAGGTGGCTATGGTGCACACGGATGATAAAAAAACTCTTCCTCCATGAATGGATGTGATATATATGATGTTTGATGACAAATCAGTAGCTAAGCTCAGTGATAATACAGTAATATGTTGTCTAATCTGTACTTTTGCATAACACTTAGATAATATGTAAGTATAGTCTAGTAGAGAATTTGTGTTGACAACATTAAGAGAACAATGACATTGTGTAACATTTTTAGTTTATGTCACATAAAATATGGAAGAATTTTAAGAAGTATTTATCGTGTTATTTAAAATTAATCTCACACAAAGCTGGATTTAAAGTACTGGGAAAATGCACTGTCGATCAATATAAACAACACTGGAAAAACCTGTAGAATCTGTGGTTAGTGGAGAAACAGATATAACCAGAAAAACATAAAAAATATTAATTGAGACTATCAATTGCAGTTTATATATCACAAAGCTTGGATGACAAATCAGTAGATAAACTAGATGACAATACGATAATATGTTGTCACAAAGCTTTGTGATGTATAAACAGCAATTGATATTTTTCTCACTGAAGTATTGAAAACCATTACAGTAATAAAAGCTCACTGAATGACTTTTAAATATATTTTCCTCATTAAAACCGAAGTTCACCCATTGTAGTAAGTGAAAAAATAGAATGTATAAACTTGGGAATGAGATTTACATTTTTTTAGATAAAAAATTAATCCTGTTTAGCAAATATTTTTTTAAAATAAAATTTACATAATAAAATTGGTATATTTTACTGGTATTTTCAGCATTCCTAATGACTTAAATTTGGAAAGAAAAGAAAAAAGCAATACATTGAATGTGTCAAACATATCCAAAGGTTCTAAAAGGCATTATTATTATTTTGGAAGCAAGATTTAAATAAAATTGCCTATGAATTCTCAATATTGTTGCTACATACTAAAGAGAATATTATAAAGAAACTTTGAATAAAATAAAGTCAGTGAGATTGTCACATCTAAGTTTTCCACCTCAAAGTTATAATCAGTAATTTTTAAAGAAGAAATCGAATATAGAAAATGTATCCAGCGGCAGCTTTCAAAACCAGAATCAATAACTGGGCTACACCTGGTGCTCAAAAAAGAAACTGAATGATTACTTAGCTTCATCATTATTATGGGTTATAATGCTAGATAGAAAGAATGTAGTGACATTATTCAATACATTAAGACCTATCTGTGTGAACTAGGACTTTCTACCTTGACCAAATGAGAAATAAAGGAAAGAAACCAGCTCAGCAGGGCACTGAAGATAGGCATGATATGGTCCGCGTATGTTTCAGATTGGAATAGAGTAATGAACGGGCAAGGCCAATTGTCTCATTAAGAAAATAATATCTAACTCTTATTTTTATATTTATTTTGGAAAATTGTATATTATATTTAAAAACTAATGAAATTATTTGGTATTTACTATGTTTTTAATTGATCAGTGTACCAAGTATAATTATTGCATGACATTCTGTTTCAGTTTTGTGCACATGCACACACACAATAATTAGTTATATGAAATGGAATTCTTAAATAGATTACCATTTGATAGTTTTAAAAAACACTACTTTAAAACCTGAGCTAATTGAAATAAAATATTTTGCTTATTAAAATTAAAATATTTCATTCAATAAAATAAGTCCCGGGCACAAATATACCTTTTGTGTTGTCGAGTTTAGCAATGACTTTTTGTTCTGCAACATTCCAAATGATCACTAAGTTATCGGTACTGCCACTTGCAAACAGATCAGGGTTGTGTGGACACCAAGAGATAGCTGTGATTGTTTTTTTATGTTCAGACATAATTGCGTGAAGTTTGAATTCATTATAACGGTGATCCAACTAAAAAAAATACATAAATAAAACATTTCAGTGCTTCTTTTTAGATTACACATTTTCTATTAATAATCATATTATTTTTAAAAAGCTACACACATGAAAATTAGTACACCTAGTAACAAGATAGGAACACATTTCAAGATGTGGTCTATTTTCAGGGGTATTCAATCAGCTGAAAGAAACTTTTTTTAAAAAAAATGAGAGAATTGAATTTAAAAATATCAATTTTAAAAAAGGTAAAAATAGATGTACATTTAAATATGCATAATAATTCACAGTTTAATAATATTTTCTATACTATATCTATTTATGAAAAAAACTTGGTTTTGAAATTTTTTTCTGTAATTTTTCACTTATACTTGAATCAAAAAAATTTAGGTTCAATAAACCAACTGTTCATTATTACATTATTAAGAGATGCAAAGTTTGCAGAGCAATGGTGTCATTGGACCTGTTTTAGGTTATCGCTTTTTGGATGGGGCATTCTATTGTGTTCTTATACATAAGTGGGCAAAAGGAATAGCTTAATTTTCCTATTTCTTTGTAATTAATCTATCATTTTAAATACGTTTGAGATTATACTGTATGTCATTTTGTTATACCTGGTTTTTCCCTTTAACATATAACAAACCTTTCACAGTGTTATTGAAGAGTTTTTCATTATTATATTAATTATTTATTACACCAATATCTTTAACTACATACTTGCAGTAAAATTCTTACTGCTAACATGGTCTTCCACACTGTACATCATGAATCTGTTCTATCTGGTTAGTATCATTTGGTCTCATGTTCTTTGTTCACTCTGACCTTCTCATTTCCCTAATACAGCAAAATCATTTTCTGCTTTCCCTTGGCGATGAATGCTCTCCCCACAGATTTGCTCATGGTTAGTCATTCTCCTGTTCAGGTCTCACTTCAAAAACCTCTCTTTAGAGAGGTGTTTTCTGACCACAATATCTAAATAAATTCATACCCCTCCTCAGAAACCGTCCCATGCTTTCTTTATCTTTTTTTTTAATTGAGATATATTTGATGTATAACATTATATTAGTTTCAGGCATACAATGTGATTCAATATTTGTATATATTGTGAAATGTTCACCACAGTGTTTCATTAACACCCATCACTACACTGTTACACCTTTGTTCCTTATGATGAGAACTTTCAAAATCTACTCTCTCAGCAACATTCAAATATATATATATATACAATATTATTAACTAAACTCACCATGCTATACATTAAATCATCAAGACTTGCTTAATTTCATAACTGGAAGTTTGTACCTTTTGACCACCTTCATCCATTTTGCAACCCCATCCTCACCTCCCACCTCTGGCACCACCAATCTGCTCTCTGTTTCCATGAGTTTGAGGGTTTTTTGTTTGTTTTTGTTTTAAAGTCTACATATAAGTGAGGTCATACAGTATTTGTCTTTCTCTATCTGACTTATTCCACTTAGCATAATGCCCTCAAGTTCCCTCCATGTTTCACAAATGGCAATAATTCCTTCCATTTATGGCTGAATAATATTCCATTGTGTGCATGTACACCACATTTTCGCTGTTCATTCATCTATCCAGGGACACTTAGGTTGCTTCCATGTCTTGGCTATTGTAAATAACACGTCAGT
This sequence comes from Rousettus aegyptiacus, assembly GCF_014176215.1. Classification (NCBI taxonomy): domain Eukaryota; kingdom Metazoa; phylum Chordata; class Mammalia; order Chiroptera; family Pteropodidae; genus Rousettus; species Rousettus aegyptiacus. Next base: position 34,102,347 of record NW_023416286.1, read on the forward strand.
GAACATGGGAGTCGTTACACCTTTTCAAGATACTGTTTTCATTTCCTTCAAATAAATACCCAGAAGTGTAATTGCTGGGTCATATGTCAGTTCTATATTTAAGCTTTTGAGAAACCTCCATACTGTTTTCACAGTGGCTGCACCAATTTACCAACAGTGCACAAAGGTTCCCTTTTCTCTGCAACCTCTCCAACATTTGCTATTTCTTGTCTTTTGGATAATAGCTATTCTAACAGATGTGAGGTGACACCTCATTGTGGTTTTGATTTTCATTTCTCTGACAATGAGTGATGTTGGGCACATTTTCATATGCCTGTCGCCCATTTGTAGTTCTTTGGAAAATGTCTATTCGGATCCTCTCCTCTTTTTTAAATCAGATTGTTTGCTTTTTTTCTATTGAGTTGTATGAGTTCTAAATTTTGGATATTTCCCCTTTATCAGATAAATGATTTGCAGATATTTTCTCTCAATCATAGGTTGCCTTTTTATTTTGTTGATGATTTCCTTTGCTGTGCAGAAGCTTTTTAGTTGGATATAGTCCCACTAGTTTAGTTTTGTTTTTGTTGCCTTTGCTTTCGGTATCAATGACTATCTTATTACCTGTTTTTACATCTCAGGTAGAACACTTCTCTTCCTAAAACATTTATTTTTTGTTTACTTATTTATTTCATGACCTCTCTCTGCCCTCTGTCTTTCTAAGAATATGAATTCCATGAGAACAATTTGCCTGGTTTGTTCATTGTTACATTCCTAGTACCTAGAAATACTTAGCCAAAGAAGAAATTCAGTTAATATTATTGAATGATTGAGCCATTATGCTACTCCTTATAATTTAAGCAGCTTTTAACTTTTGTTATCCCAAATAATGCTGCATTGAACATCTCTGCATAAGATTTTGACTAATGATCTATTTCCTAAGGCTTTATCTTCTACAACTTCTGTTATCTGTTACTACTTGAATTTCAGCTATTTCTGAAACACCTCTGGATGAAGATATTACTAAAGATAACAAAGTACCAATGGAGTTTTCATCTAATTAATACTGCAGCTACAATAATTTTAAGTAGGCATGTTTAAATATATAAATGCATTTTCTGTACATTTAGAAATAAATAGGTTTGTAAGTTTTAAATTATTCAGTAATTTAAGTTACCTGTGGTAGATATTGTGAATGTGTCTAAGGTATCTATTAGAAAAAAACTACTCTATAAGTTAGAAATTCAGTGAAAGAGTCTAGGAATACAATAAATGTATGAAAAAGATATGGTGCACATTAATGATTTTCACTGACTCTACTATTTAAATTAACCAAATTGTATCTTAAGCACAATATAAAATACTGAACTATTTGTAGGAATTTATTATTACATTCCGACTATATTTTCAACTCAGTATTATGAAGCTATGCTATTATATTGACTTGGACCAGAAATTTCTCTAATTTTAGAGTAGTTAATACAATATATTAGTGCATTACAATTCAATGATTAAAGAATTGTGACAGACTATTAGACATTGTACACTGACTCTGGGTGTCATTTGATAAATATTCCCTCAAAAAGTAATTGTAATATTTTATATTTATATAAAATAATTTTCAAATTACTTTAATGATTACATTTAAAACAATACTTAGTTATATAAGTTTAATTGTCAACTTCACCATTTAATAATGTAATTTTCTATTTGCATACTTTGAAACAAGCTTTTACAGTGGACTCTGTAAATTGTCACATAAATTTATTTGTATTCACTTCTAAATCAGCGTAATTTTTAGACTGTTTTAGTCTTTAAGACATGAAAACTTTCTTGTTAGGTTTTCTTATATTAATAATTTCAGCTTAATCTTCCTAAGCATTTAAGTTGTAAAATGTCATAAAAGTTAACATGAAAATAATCAAGTTCTGGTTACAGTGCTTTACCCACCCCTCCCTTTGGGGCATACTGGCTTATCTCTTCACCCCCCAAATTCCACAGGGCTGCAGCTTTCCCTAGCCTAGCCTGTCTTCTCAATAAATCTTACTTTTCCTTAAAAAAAAAAAAAAAATTAAGTTCTATCTTCATCCACTTTCTGACTTTCCTTACTCCTTTGGAAAATAGTTTGCCTTGCCTAATAAGTTCTTCTTTGAGAATAAGAGACAAGAAGATAGGGACTTAAGACTGAGGGAGAAATTTTGTAGGAGGAATTTGGAAGTGGGGAGTTTGAGAATATAAGCAGAGTATAAGAAAAGTAGGCATTTAGAGTATTTGCTACTATTTTTGATATGAGGGGGTGAAAAAAAATTCAGTTATACTGGACTTCCATTATGATTTGGATATTTCCACAAGCTTAAGGAATGAACTACATAAAATCTTACTCTATGTTGTGGAAAAAATAATTAGCTTATAGAGTAATGCTATTATTTCTTAAAATTTCAATAAATTACAATACTATCAGTAACTAAAAGAAATTTTACTCCAGAATAAATTTAGCAACATTTTTTTCACTCTTAACTGAAAAGAATTAGTGTTTCAAAATAAAAAAAAAAGAAAATCACTCGAGAAACATTTAGTAAATATCTATTAAATGTCAGAGAGTATACAATAACTTGAGTATTGAAAGATGAGGAAGATTCATGCTGGTAAATGGAAGCATGGAGAAAGGCAATCCATTTTATAAGACTATTCACTAAGAAGGAGGAAAAAGCAGAATTCTGAAGAGCTTATACATTTCAGCTGGGATTTGAAAGATGAGACAATGTTCTTTAGACAGGCAATGTCGGCAAACTGCAAAAGTAACGTAAGCAAAGACAAGATATAAAAGAGTTTGAGATATTTTAGAAACTGAAATTATCTTGATATGTCAAGAAAACAAGGTGAGAGGGAGACAGAGACATGAAGATTGCAAAACAATGTCATACGATAATGTTGGATGTTAATATTAGGAAATGAGGAACAATTGAAGATTTAAAATTTTAGATTTGTATTACAGATGATTGATTACACTGAGCTATAAATTAAAGGGAGTCAAAGCGGAGACAAAGAGAATATTAAGAAACTATTACAATGAGTTAGGTTGGAAGGACCTAAAGAAGATGGAGAAAGATACAAACTATGAGAATCACTCCTAATTACCAAGGATATAGCATGTGAGTAGAAGAGGAATCAAAAATAACTTTCACATTTGTGGTTCAGATGAATGGTTAGCTAGTGGCACTGAAATACCGACTCTAGGTTTAAGGAGAAAGACTGGACTTAGATTTAAGATGTTTATGGCACCTCTATACAGAGAAATTTGGAAGGCCATTGGCTCTATATCTTGGGAACTGATAAGAGATGGGGTGGAGCTAGGACATGAAAAAATATAGTTATAAAGTTTTTTTGTCCCAAGAACATCTCAAAATTTATAATATCTTCACTATTTTTAATATAATAATCTCTAATAGACCACCCATATTATTCCACTGATAAGATAATTTTCTCATATCAAATGTTACTAAGCATGGTTTGAAACAAATAACTAAATGAATTCCATCTATTTATATGGGAATATATAGTTAAGAAGAATTAAAAGTACTTGCTCTTCATTCATAAATTGGAATCTTTTAATTCTTAAAGAAATTTCTTATAAACAGCACAAAAAGAATTATGAAATCAATTAAGATTTTGCTAATAATTTAATACTATGATATAAGCATTTTCTAAAAGTTTGACTTGTAAAACTAATATAATATAGAAATAGTAACAAAATATTAAATATAAATATCAATAAAACTATAGCATTAAGCTTTTCACGTGACAGATTTAATTGTTAATTAAAGATTAACTTTATCTAATAAAATTCAAAATCAAAAGGCACCAGAATTATTTTACCTGATAAATATAGATGGCCAGGGTAGCACAATAAGCAAACCTGTCTCCATTGGCAGCACACACATCTTTGTTCCACGGCTGACATCCAGCGGCCAGCAGTCCCACTTGCCTTACCTGGGACATGTCTGCCTTGAAAAATAAATTTGGAGAAATATCAATTAGTGTCATTATTCAAAAAACTACTTCTTCATTGTTCTACATCTATCTTCCCCAATCCTTATCCTTATTCCCTGAAAGTATTTTCTACTAGTACTATTAATCTCAGTTTACACTTTCAGAGAACAAGAGTCGAAATCCTCAAATGTCTATAGACATCGAGGCAGCCAATTTAAATTAGGGAAGCAAGAGATTATAAAATGATAAATGACAACTGACACTTGGCCAAGGATTGGGACTGCATAAGGAGTGACAGGGACTAGAGTGAAAGAGAAAGTGCACAGCCTATTTAAAGGGCTCTGGTACCACCTGAGAGGGCCACGCCATGTTGCCAGATTTATGGAATGTCCCTCCAAAAAATTTCCAGATTTTTATGTAAAATAAAAATACGTTTTTATGTAAAATGTCCTAAATATTGGCAATTCGTTCAAGGCAGCAAATTCAAATGTAAAACACTGAGCCAATATTAAGAGGACTGTGATGTCTGTCATAGAACTTAGTTTTTACACTGACTCTATAGTCTCACAAGAACTATTTGAGGTACATAGGCAAGTATACACACTGGGTTATCAATATTGCTCATTGTGACAGGAGGAAGCTGGAAACTACTGAATGTAAACTGTTTACGTGGTGAGGCAGAGGATGTCAGTGTAAACAAGGCCAGACATGCAGTTATCCCTGACAACCTTCCTTGCTCTGAAGTTTGCTCTGTCTGAAATTAATACAGCTGAACCCATTTTTGATTAATGTTAGCATAGTTTATCTTTCTCCAACCTTTTATCTTAATCTACATGTGTCTTTATATTTAATATGTTTCTTGTCAACAACATATAGTTAGGTCTTGTTTTCTGATTCACTCTGACAATATGTCTTGTAATTAGTACATTTAGACCACTGACATTCAAGGTCATTACTAATACAGTTGGATTAATACCTATCATATTTTTACTATTTTAACTTGTTGCCCTTGTTCTTTGTTCTTTTCTTGCCCCACTTTTTCTTTCTTTCGTGGTTTGAGTTTATATTATTCTATTTTTCTTCTTTCTTAGTATATCAGTTAATTATATCTCATTTAAATTTTTTTTAATGGTTGACCTAGAATTTGCTATATACATTTACAACTAATTCAAGCCTACTTTCAAAAAAACTATACCACTTCTTGAGTAGTGTCAGTACCTTAAAATAACAAAATACCCCTAATTCCTCCTTCCTATCCCTTATATCATTACTGTCATTCATTTCACTTATACTTAAGTATACATAGCGTATATATGTATGTGTATGAATATATATACACAAAGCATAATCAAATACATTGTTATTTTTATTTTGAAAAAAACTGTTATTTGTTGTTAGATTAAAAATAAGAAAAAAGTTTTTATTTTCTCATCACTTATTCATTCTCTGAAACTCTTCATTTGTTTATGTCGATCTGAGTTTCTGACCTATATCATTTTCTTTCTCTCTGGAGAACTTTTAACATTTCTTACAAGGCAGGTCTACTGGCAAAAAAAATTCCCCAATTTTTGTTTGTCTGAGAAAGTCTTTATTTCTCCTTCACTTTAGAAAAATCATTTCATAGGGTACAGATTTCTAGGTTGGTGTTTTATTTCTCTCAACATTAAATATTTCACTCCACTCTCCTCTTGTTTGGTTGCATAGTTTCTGAGAAGCCCAGTGTAATTCTTATCCTTGCTCCTCAATAGGTAAATTTATTTCCTTTGGCTTCTTTAAGATTTTCTCTCTTTGATTTTCTGCAGTTAAAATATGATTTGTCTAGGTATAGTTTTTTGGCATTTATCCTACTTTAGTGTTTTCTAACTTTCCTAGCTCTGTAGTTTGGCGTTGGACAATTTGGGGGAAATTTTAGGTGATTATTGCTTCTATCCCTTTCCACAATTCTTCACTGTTCTGGGTTTTTTTTTTTTTTCCATTACTTTTGTTTTGTTTTGTATTGTCATAGTCTCAAGCTCACAGATTCTTTCCTCAGCCATCTATTCTACTAACAGCTCACTAAGACATTCTTCATTTCTGTTACAATGTTTCTGGTCTTTAAAATTTCTTTTTGCTTCTTAGAGTTTCCGTCTCTCTGCTTAAATTGTCCATCTGTTTTGCACATTGTCCACTTTTTTCCATTAAAGCCCTTAGAACATTAATCAAAGTTTCTTAAAATTCTTGGTCTAACAATTCCAACATTCCTGCCATATCTGACTCAGGTTCTGATGCTGGATTAATCTCTTTAAATTGTGTTTTGTGCCTTTTAGTATCCCCTGTACCTTTTTGTTGAAAGAAGGACATGATGGCTGGGTAATGAGGCCCTTAGTAATGCAGTGGTGAGGTATGGGAGAAAGGGGATCATTCTTAGTCCTACCATTAGGTCTCTTGTCTTCTGATGAGCCTGGGCCTATGGAATGTGAACCTCACCAATGATTCTTGGTGTTTTTCCCTTTTAGGTGGGATACAATGACTAGAGCGGACTACAGATGGGTATTTCACTTCCCCTGGATAGGTTAAGCTCTGATATAACCCTAGCAGGTTAGGCTCTGATAAAATAGTTTTTCCTGAAGACAGCCTTGCTAAGGAGGAGAGAATGCTCTGACATATTCCAAAATGGTTCCTTTTCCTTTCCCCCTACCAGAAATGTAAAAGGATTTTCTCCAGTATTAATACTGAGGGCCTGCTAGAGATCCTGGAGATAAGACTTGCAGACTTGCTATATGAGTCTCTGGCAATTCACGAACTATAGTTCAGGTTTCCCTACTCTGCTCTGGTTCCCACAGAGGTTTCTGCTGATGGGTTTTGGCTCTAGTATGTGGTGTTTCTAATATCTGTCTGTCTGCATCTCCAGTTTGGAGGGCAGCAGTCTGCCTTGTGACCTCACTTCTCTCACGGACAAGAAAAGTTGTTGATTTTTCAGTTTGTTCAGCTTTTTATTATTTTAGGTCAGAGTGAAGACTTCTAAGCTCCTTACATGCCAGACTGAAAACAAGAAGTTCCTCTGCTAACTTTTCATTTATTAAAAACAAATAAATTACCTGAAACCATGTCAATACATTTTTACTTTGTATATCTTGATTTACTGGTTTCTATTTTCCAAATTTAAATTATATAAACATTTCAATTTTGTCATACAATTTGGTATGCCCTTGTTCCTAACTAGCTTTTATAAGACTTACGGTCCAACAATTTAAATCCATTTTAAATTCAGAGTTGAATAACTTGTCCAGACCGGCCATTAAAATAATAAAACAAAACAAAATGGTGGCTTATTTTTTAAAAACTATGATTTTGAATAAAATATTAAAAAATCATTAAATATATAAATACTATTATATTTATAAATCTGAATTATGTATTCAAAGTGATAGTATTTGAAACTTCTAGATTATTTTTCAAAAATATTATAAGATATATGCATATACATAATATTATATAGTCTTTATTAAGTGATATCTACAGTTGCTGAGTCCAAGAGCTTTTGTTATCTTTGTAGTCAGCATGAAAGGTTACAAAATTAATGATTCTGCATTACTGAAAATAGAAAATGTTCAAATGAAGGTCCATTTCAAAATATACATTTATATTTTAAATAATACTCCTATAAAATGTCACATATACAGGTAAATAGATTTTAACTGTATATGACAGGCAATTATATATTTCAGATAAATATTATATACCCTTTTTTAGCTTTATGTTTCATTTTTATGTGAAAAACTTAAGAAATTCCATGTCCATTCTAAAGTTTTGTTGCTTTAGAAAATATAATCTTTTGGGCCCAGAAACAACATATATACTTTTAAGGTGAAGTACTAAACATTGTAGTTCACTGAATAATGCGGATTTATAAAGTATTCAGGAAGACAGCCTGAGCACTATGTCAGTCCACATGCAACTGGCCGTGTTATTAACCTTGCAACTACAGTCCTAGGGAGATATTACTTTTATTTTTCTAGTCTAAATACAATTTTTAGTTTCAATCTCATGCACAAGTGCATGCAAGCACACACATGCTCACTTTTACATTTACAGTGAACATAATTTGCATAGTAAGTGTATGAAATATAAAAAAAAAGTGATGAGTAATTTACACTAGATTTTATATTAGAGTTCATTTTTAAATATGCAAGAGTATCATATGAAATAATGATAATGAAATTTAAAATATAGCTATATAGTTATAACACTGCCAAAATTAAATGATAATTAAATGATAAAACTAAGTTAAAATCAAGTTCATATATATATGTGTGTATTGATATCTTAGAATTATATATATATGTATATGCTATAAATATTAATTATACCAACATTTAAAGTCTGATTTAGTGTTCTAAAGTTCAAACTCATACCTTGTGACTTTTCCAAATACCATATTTCTTAATTACAATTTTAACTCAAAAAATCCAACTTATCTCTTTAAAGTCAATATTTGTGTGCCAATTCTCATTATTTTGAATAGAATTTTTCTTTCTCATCTACGTCTATATAAGAACTGATCAAAACTTGAGCCAAAAGAAGCTCAAACTCTTTTTCAGAGGGTGGGGAGAGGTAGATAGGAATAAAAAGTGTCAAATATTTGGTGACAGAAGGAAATCTAACTCTTGGCGATGAACACACAATGCAATATATATCGAACTTACTGTTGAATGATACAACTGAAACTTATTTGATTTTGTTAATCAATGTCACCCCAATAATTTTTAATAAAAAAATTCATTATAAAAAAAAGGCAGCTCGAACTCCTAAAGACAATATGGTAATATAAGGTCAACTGTATCTAGAACAGCTACTATTTTAAACTGTCTCAGATCCAGGAATTCATTTATAGAGGCCAACAGCAGTATTAAAAGGCAGACTGGAGTTATGATGGAGGGAAGGATGTTGAATCGGCATAATCTCCATGAGCTGCCCCAAAGTCATGATAAAGGAACACACGATTTTAGTAAAGAAGCATTTTTCTTAGAATTGGTTATCTTTTTTCCCTAAATTAGACTATCATCCCTACTCTCTCTCATTGAAATATGTGGCCTGCACTTGAAACCCAGCTTTCTGTTTCAACATCAGAAATGCACTTATTGTTATATTCAAAATTCACACACAATACAAAGGATGCTGGCATTTCAGTGTGCATGTGCTTCCAGTGGGACTGGAGAGCCAATATTAAACCCGTAAACTGAAATATTTTATCATTTACGGATAAGGTTGTAATTCAGGTTGAAAAGCTACCCGCTAATCCTCCACCTCTTTTTTGAAGAATGTTCTAGAATTCACAACATGAGGGTTTTCCTCCAGAGTCAAATATTAACTGGCTCCAGAGCTATTTACCATCTTGATTCATAGCTAAAGAAAGAAAAAAAAATGAAAAAGAGCCCTAAGAGACCAGAGGCTTTAAATTGCTGAGGATTTACGATTAAACAGAAAATTAAAAAGAACTAAAATACTGACAAAATTTCCTTGATGTGATTTAAATAGGAACCTGAAGAAGTAAGAAGGAAGAAAAATTCGGTACTGCACATCTTTATCAGCATATGACTTCAAACAACAGGGGAAAAGCTGGCGAAATGACACAAAGACATTCTGGCTCTTTTGTTCCACACGTTAATAAAAAAAAAAAAAATCCACAAATTGCCTTCATTTAAATAATTAAGAAATTGTCAATTAAAAGGATAAAAGTAGCCAGAGAGAACTCATATATTATTCTAAACTAAATCCATTTTGATAAGGCACATTTTTAAATAGCACTTTTGTACGCTTGCAAAGAGATTGGAATAGCTATCTTTGAAATACTATGCAGAAGTTGCCATAGTAACAATAGAACTCCTTTTGAAACATAATTAATTGCCTTAAAATTTATCAAAGGAACATGGCACTGCTCATCAGAAAATTTTTGCATTTTCTTTTACAACATTATTATAATACACAGTATTATTATACACATCTATTTCATTAAATGATTTTCTTTATATAAAATTACAGTTGAAATTATTGCTATTTTCATACATTAATCTCATTAGAAAAAATTCTTATTTTATATTTAAAGCCTAAAGACAATCTGAAAATACTAAGATTCATCTGAAACCAGGATAGGAAAAAAAGTCCTTTCTTCAATATATAATTATGACTATCCTTGTGTTCTATTTTCTTACCTCTGCTTTTAAATCTACCAAATAAGTATCTTATTTACACTCAGAATTCTGTAATGTAAAATAACTAAAAGATAAATGACACAGTAATACAGCCGAATGAGCAGTAAAGCAGAAAAAAGCATAGAAAGTTAAAACATAAATATAGCTTACTCTTTGCAGTCCTTCATACCAATCATCTTGCTCAAACCAACTTGAAATGTAAGTCATCCAAGCCATAGGATGTTTCTACTTTAATCAAAGCAATTGGAAACTTGGCCTCACAATAGTCAGCACCTAAAGCAACAACAATGTGTTTCAACCAAGGAGCTTTACCAAAGCTACTTTGAGAAATGCTCAGGACAAGACCTAGATATGTACACGCATTTCACTTGAAACAGTTTTAATGATTTACAAATAACGGTATTTGTAAAAATAATGCTAAACCAGAAGATAGAAGTCTATATCCAACTAAGAAAAAATAAATTAAACAATAATTATGTAACTGTTCAGTATCAGAGAATGTTGTAGCAAATATTTTATTAGGCTTTCAGTTTTTATTCTAAAAAAACATTTTAGATTTAACTTTTGCAAGATATGGGCAAATTATTTATAAAAGTTGCCAAGGCAGTATTAAGGAATCCAGAAAAACCATGAAACAACAGGAAGCAAAAAATTAGTTCCATTTTCAGCCTTAGGAGTTGGACAAAGCTAGAAGAAAGTCTCTAGGTTAAAAGTTGTATAATGACAAAGCTAATCCTATATTTCTATTTGCTTCCAGCTCAACTGATTGCTAACCTCTAAATGCCTCAAAAAGTTTAGAAAAAAACACATGACTGAATAGAGTGCTAGTATGTTCAATGGAGAATCACGATCACATGAATATGATTTCATTTTAGTTTTACTCACTTCTAGAAAAAATTATTTAATAGTCATGCTAAATAAGAGCTATCTCGGTAAACTGGAGAATATCTGGGCTTCAAAATATCCTCTCTAAAGTTTAGGTTCATCATTCAACATTTATCAGGTTCCGAGTGACCTTTTCCTGACCAAACTCATGAAACTCTTACACTTCAGTGAAGAAAAAAGGAGGGAAAAAAGGGTGAAGGATGGGAGGAGGGAGGCAGGTGGAAGGCAGAATGAAAAAGAAAACAATTTGAGTAATTTGAATGTTTCACTTTTCATACCCCATAAGGAACATAGCCTTTATTCTGTCACAGAAAGACACACTTGTATGACATATAAATGTCACTGTATGATTCAGAACATTACTACTCTAAAAATTTATCACATGCAACATGGTACTCTTCTTCAGAATTCTTCTTCCATTTCCTCTAGGAATACTTTCAATAATATCTGCTTGGGAAAAGGCTCCCACTTCCCTGGGAAGTTCCAACCCTGGTACAACCTCATGCTTCATTTGTTTACTTCTTGATGACGTCCTTGAATCTGGATCATGCTTTCCATCTTGCCTTTGGAGTTCCCACAGGCCCTTTTGTTTCCATTAACTGCTCAGAATTGGAATCTCATGCATTGTCTTACCCTTGGGATTTGCTGCCCCAACCCCGGACACATGCACATTATTGTCTCTTGTCTATTGCTTATCCTATTTTGAGTAATAATTCTGTGTCTGTCCTGCATTTAGTGTTTTTACGCCCCCTCCCCCTTGAACCTGTATCTAGCACTTGCCCAACAACTCGAACGACTGTGCCACTATTGCAGAGGTTCCAGTCTCTCTTCTAATACACTTGATCCACTTCTACCCAAGCCAAGCTCCTAAACTCCATTACAAATTACCTACTGATCCTAGATCAGTCAGTCTTTTACTTGGTAATCTCAATATGAAAAGTGTAAAGCCCAGTTTATCTCTTTTAAGTGAGGTTTTCCCCTTTCTACCACTCTCAAACATTCTTTACTTTGTCTTTCATTCCCCAGTTCAGGGAATGTTATATTCAGTAACCTAAGATTAAAAGCATCAAGCTATCTTTGATTCTTTCATCACCACCACCTGCCCCACTTCTGTCCCTCCCACTATAGTTGATCACTACCTTTAACAGGTCTTCTCAAAAGGCCCTACTCTCCATCCCTAAAGCCACTGTTTTAGTGAAATCCCTCACAATGTCTTGAACAAACCAATAAAACAATTTACTTACTGATCTCCCTGCTTTCATTGCAATTCCTAAACATGTTCTATGCTATCAAGGCTTTTGCCTGAGATATTCCCCGTCCCCTTTTTCTGTGAATAACGAGCTCTTTCACATTTAGGGGCTTTCAAGATCCAACTTAAATATCCCTCTTCTTTGAAACCTTCTCAAATGCACCAAACCCTTCACCCGTGTGCCTTTGAATTTATAGCTGTATGCACTGGATGATCATTATTTGTATAAATATAAATTGTGAGTTCTCCATGGCAAAGGGTCATGCCTTATTCATATTTGTACAGAAGATAGATACAAAGCATTTTTGAATAAATTGACACCTGCAGTGCTAGAAGAGTTCGTCAACTGGTGGCAACACATGACCTGAAGGCACATGTTACTAAAACTTGGAAAGGGTCTAAAGAAGCATCCAAGGGAGAGGTAATATACTCATCAACAAGTAAAATGTGAGCACCATTCAATTCCTTGTAAGGAAATGGCTAACCAAATCATTTAAGAAATTGTTTTTTTTTATTGTTTTTAAAAGAGTAAATAAAATGCAAATTTGAAATCGTAAAATTATTTTATAATCATTCCAAGCACCAAGTGTGTATTTATTATACCATTGTAAATCCAATGTAGTTAACATTAATATCTTGTCTATAGGACACACAACAGTTCTTATGTCTTATTCCCCGATATTTTCCTATGAGCACTAGTTACTATATTTGTAAGAATTAAAAAAGCAAAATACTGTATATCATGTAATCTCCGGTGAAATATTATCTTGCATAGAAATACATATTTCCTGATTTTACTCCAGGTATTCTGATGATCTGACAGTAAACGGAATCTGGTTCATTTAGTCTAAGAATGGCAAATAGTTTTCAACTGCATCTCCTTGATTGGTTAGGACTGTCTGAAGTGAGAGTTGAAACCTTGAGCTGACCTTGGAGGAGAAGTGTGTCATGATCACTTAGCAGTAACTGAGGCAGAAAGGAAGAAGTCATGGTGGCACTTATTCCACATCTTGACATCTGTGTATCAGCCAATGGTCTTGTTGACTAATATATTGTTAAAATCGCAAATTTAACTTAATTTATAGTCAGAATATTCTTACTATCTATTAAGATTAATGATGGAAGGAAATTATAATAATCAAAGGCTAAATGTCATCATTATAAAGAAAACAAAGATAATGAAAAAAAAACGTTTGCAGTGTCAGAAAGCTTACCATAGGCATTAGCATCCAAACATTGTCTGATTGTTGGTCTTGATCTTTTCATATGTCTCTCTGCATCTACACCTTTGCCATGACCTCATCAGCAGCAGACTATATGTCTTTGCTCGTTGCCTTTGGACTTGCCAAATAACTTGTTTTGCCTAGTGACATGTGGGCAGAAGTCAGAGTATCCCAGGTCCAAGTTCTCTGGCTATAGAGCTTGTTTGCATTCCCACCCTTGTGCCTCTGCCATTGACATAAGAACATTCTATGGCTACCTCATCAGCCCAAGAAGGATAACAGACACAAGGAATGGAGCTGTCGTAGACAAATCACTGACCTCCACAGAACCTCCACAAGCAGAACCACTTGGCCAAGCCAAATCTGTTTAAACTTGTGCTGATAATAAATGCTTTTTGCTATATTTTGCTGAGTTTTGGAGTGGTTTGTAAACAAAATATTTTTGTGGCAATAGCTAACTGGTACATTGTCCCTTGTAATACTGAGAACCAACATTTCTGAGTCAGGAAGACATGCACACTCAATGAAGATTAATCAAATCAACATTCTCACCTTATCTACATTAGGAAATTGGGGTCAAACAACTGTAGGAAATAAGCAAGAATTTTAAGGTTTATAGTGTTATGACAATCTATGTTCCATAGCAGAACAGTTTTAGAAGACAGGATATTTTTAAATTAACTAAATATAGCAAGAGTTTTTTTATATATAATTTTATATAAAGAATCTCATTTTTTTCAATCTCTAACAATTAATCATTGAAAAATAGTTGAATCTTTCTTTTCACAAGACGAAAATATATGCACATAATTCAAGCGATCCATTCATACTAGTGTGGTGTTTCCTTTTTATTATCCCTCTCCCATTTTAGAAATGCTTTCTCATTCTTTGTGTTAAGATGGTTAGGATTACCTAGAGATACAGCATTCTGAAGCAAATAAAGTAGATCTCTGCTCTTAAGATGGTCATATCTTCCAGTTATCAACAAACTACTATAAATATGGGAATTAAAATCAAGACACAGGTGGGTAGTTCCTGGCCTAAAACTGAAAATACTAAAAATTCTCTGGTTGTAATTTTATGTGAGCCTATTTGTACCAGATCTTGAAACGTTCATTCTGCTCTCTTCTGCCTAAACTTGATAATGTTTTTATTTACTCCTAAACGGAGTAAAATGACATGTTTTGCCTATTACCTAAATCTTGGTCTCAGTTATATCTGCTTTGATTCTACATTTAGATTTCCCATCCAATTTTACCTGATATCTCTGACCAAGATATTTTAATTCTCTGAAAGTTGGACATTTGCAGCCTATCCTTTCCTCTACTAAATTCATCCCCTCTAAGTTATATTTTTTCACCTATTGTACTACCCACAATTGTACACTCTTAGTCTGCCCTTGTCTCCATTATTTTGAGACAGCAGTGATATTTATTTAAACTTCCCAGCAAACTAGAATGAACATGCAAAATAAGCACAGGCCATCATTGCTTGTTCAAATGGGGTAAAATCAAGTATAAAATATTTGGCATTGCTCAAAATCATTCTTTTTCATATATCTGTTTCTAACCTGTCTTGAACTGTGTTTGGGTGGGTTAGAGAAGAGGAAGAGGTTGTCAAAGAGACTGAGGAAGTGTAAATGCTCCTCATACTGATAGTGTTTGTGGGTATCAGTCCTGGCAGGTCCCAGGTCTGGCTGTGATCCAGGCTCACGGCTAGGAATAGGACCTCAAATTTAGAATGTTACATTAGTGTAGTAGGGCACCTGCACCTAAAATATGTAAATATAATTCAGCTTATTATATCACACTTGTGTGTCAGAATGCTACTTCTGTACTCGGATATATGTGGAGCCACGCAATTCCCTAGGAAGCAGAAGAGCAGAAGCGCACTTCCTGCAATAGAACTGCACCCCCCGCAACAGAAGTGTGCTCCCCGCAATAAAGTTGGTGCCTGCTGTTTCATTCTCATGTCGGCCCCTTGGGCATTTTTCCAACTGGGCGTCTCACCACCAAAACCTTCCCTTCTCAATCAGCTTGGCGCTGACAATGTCACACAAGTTGATATAGACCTGGGATCACCTGTGTGCCTACTCTTACTATGAATAGGTACTCCTCTGAAAGAATCAAAATTAGTGGAAAATGGCTGTCGAAAGCTTTATAAAACTACAATTTTGGGGGAGTTGTCCATCCTAACTATATTAAAATCCTACATAAAAATGTCAGAAGGAAATCTGAGTTAGAGAGTAGACAGACGGTTGATTAAGTGTGCTTTGAACAGTCACAATTTTTAAAAGATTATTATTTATAAGAAAATGGTTTCCAGTAATGGCAGACAAGTATATATTCCACTTCTCCCACTGAGGAAAATTAGAAAAGGTAGATAAAAATATGTAAAATCTCTGACTAAGAAGAGGCATCCTAAGAGAAGTCCAAAGAGTCTGGCCAGGCACCTTTATTTTTTATTTTTTACTTTTTTTTGGTGGTGGTTGTGGGGTGGGGGAACACTACATTTTTCCCAATAGGATTTGCCTAAATAAAAGTAGTGGCTGAAATACTGAGAAGCTATAAAGAGTTTTGGTAATCTCATAAGGCTGGAAGGAAAAAAATTGGAGTTCAGATGCTGATAAAGAAAAATGATCTATTAATGGAGCCTTTTCAGTGAGAACCATCTGGGTCTACAACTTAAGACTAAGAATGAAATAGAAATAGACTAAGGCTCAGCTTCAAATAAATTCATTTGATGACTACATTAAGTGATCTTCCCTACCCTAATGCTTTTCCAAAGCAAAAGTAAGTTCTCTGTGGAGAAAGATATGATTAAATTGTCAGGTTACAAAGCAATCAAGGGAATTCCAATGAGTAAGGAGCCCCTCTATGGAGAGAGAGGACACACAAATGGTGTCCCCTTTGACAAGGTATGAGAGAAAAAGGTGACTGTCATAGAAGAGGGAAAGGAAAAAAGTCAGATAAAATTGCAATTAATTCCTTAATGCCAATGTGAGCTAGAGCATCGATTTAGAATAACTGGAGGTTCCAGTGGCAAGCTGAGTTAGCACTCATTTGTAAGATCTCCACAGACCTCAACTGGGTGCTTAAGAGAAAGACTGGGGGAATTCAAGGCAGTCTGCCTCTGTAGCTCAGATGTGTCGGAAACAAATGGCTACTGATAGTGGACAGGCATGAAAAACTGTATACTTCCCTGAATCCTTCTATCATATGAAGCAATATCCCTTCTAGGAAGAGGGGAAAAAAACAGCCTTACTCCCAGGGACAATGGGGAAGAGTAAAATAGAACCTAATCTGCTTCTAGGAATGGAAAGAGAACCATCCTTCTTGACCTCAGGTACTAGGCAAAGATCCAGTACCTCTGGGAGAAGGGAAGAAGCAAAAGATGTCCACCACTGGGGGTTGAGCAGGAAGATAACTTAGGCTCCCAACCTGCACCAAAACATTACTACAGATCTGTCACTATTTGAGAAACTGCAAAAAAATTCTCTCCTACTCAACATCACCACAGTTACAGTCAAATCTGGCTGCCATAGAGCAGGGCTAAGGGTGGGGAGACACACAAATCTCCTGTAAAAATCAGATTTCCGTAATCTAGGAGACAAAAATTGTAATACATTGGGATGCTATACCATAATTAAAATGAGCTATCCACACAAAATGGATGAACCCTATAATGCAATGATGATTGAAAGTCAAATATAAAAGGATGCATTTCCCAGGATTCCATTTAGAGAAATTTAAAAATAAGTAAAATTAATCCACACTATTAAACGTTATGAGAGAGTCTTCCTTGGAGAAAAGGAAGTAGTAACAGGAAGGTATCCTGAGGGGGATTTCTAGGAAGCTTACAATGTTTCTTTTATGCTAATTATTCTAATAAGAAAATTTAGCTGCTACAAAATGCTAAATTGCACACTTCTGCTGTCAGGCATATAATCTAAATAAAAAGAAATTTTACACTAAGAATACACAGCAGTGCTTCCTAATACTAACAAAATTAGAGGGGGGAGGACCCCAAATGAACGTGTGCATGTATATTGTATAATTGGATTATATTTTATAATTCCACTTGGATACTTTTATTAATCTTTTTATTTTCCCCTTAAAGTTTTCTGACCTACTTACCACCCCCAGCCATTATATATTGGAACACATTAACTTAAGTCTTTCTCAGAGACTCTCAGATACAGCACTAATACTTCTTTAATCCAGAAGTATTTTTAGAAGCAATGTCAGAGACAAGCAGATGAGCAAAAACTGAAATCTACTGAAACAAGCTGAAGGGATCTGAGATGGACTAGATTAAGGATATGCATTGGGGATCCAAAGGACACCAACATGGAATTTAATGACTACAATGATCATCCACATGGATGCTGTTAATGCCACATCCACAACAGATCTTCTAACTCCTTAGTTCCTACTGTGCCACAGGGAATGAGCACAGGAGCAGATTTCCATGAGCACGTTTCCAGACGCCTGAAGAGAACTGTATAAATAGTTCCCAACCCGTCACTGCATGCATTGACCAGAACTTTCAAAGTATTAAATAGTTATGTCCTAAGAACAATTTTTGAACAAAAAATGAATAAAGCTGGCAACACTCTCCAGTTATTAGTGATTCTAATTTCTAGCAACAACGTCATAAAGTATACAGTATATCTCTCTTTAGCTTAGGTCATGTACTATTTTTTTTTGTCACGGAAGTTTTATTGTTGTTATTATTATTATTATTATTATTATTATTAGTTTCAAGTACACAATACATTGGTTAGACATTTGTATAGTTTATAAAACTATCTCCACAATTGCTCTTTCTCTCCTCTGGCTCTCCACCTTGCCCTCACATTAATGCTAACTATATTCCCTATGCCATGTGACCCCATCCCTGTGACCATCTATCAACTACTAATTTGTACTTCTTTAACCCTTCACCCCATTCTTGCAACCCTCAATCCCCCTCCCCTCTGGCCATCACCCGATTGTCCTTGATATTTGGTTCACATACTATTTTTAATGAGAAGTTACAAACAAAAGAGTTGAAAATTGAAGCATTTTTTTTTTACTAGAGTTGGAATATATAAACAGCAAAAATCAAATTAACACTCTAAAACTGAAAAACACTCTATCTAAAATTTATATCTCAATGGACGAGTTTATTTTCTTTTTTAAAGTTAATTAATTTATTTTTTATGGTGACATTGGTTAATGAAATCTAATAAGTTTCAGCTGTACACTTTAACAGTAAGATATATATATATATTTATATTTATATTGTATGTTCACTGAATGAGTTTATTAGTATGTTGGATACAGCAGAAGTAAGCATTAGTACACTGTAATATAAATAAGTAACATATACAAAAACTAATGCATAGAGAAAAAAAGAGTGAAATGGAACAGAGCATAAGAAACATTAGAGGAAGAAATTTCCTAAATTGGTTTTAAAAAATAAAGTTCCTAAAAGCTCAACAAATCTCAAGCAGGTTAAGTTGCACATCACAGTAAAATGCTGAAAATTACAAAAAAAATTTTTAGTGGCTATGATACAAAGATCAATAGGAATAATGGAAGTCAAAAGACAACAATATGACATTTTAAAAGTTATGAAAGATAACTAACTATACACCTAGAGTTCTATACACAATGAAAATATAACTGAAGACAAAAATAACAATGTTTTCGTACAACAAAAACTGGGGAATTGTTGGTTTGAACTAGAAAAAAAATATTAAAGAAGTTCAGACAGAAAGAAATGATCCTAGACAGAAACATGAAAATTTTAGAGATAATGAATATTACCAGAAAAAGAAAATATGTGGTTAAATATAACTAAATTTAACTATACAAAACAATGATTGTAATGGTATAGTTTAAAACATTTTTAGTACTAAATTATATATCAAAGGTGAGATCAAGATAAATGGAGTTAGTATGGATGAAGAGGTAAAAGTAATCATTTTTTTTAACTATAATGGGTCAAAGTTACATGATAGAATTTCTAGGTAACTAAATTTAAATAAACATTATTAAGAAGTTAATCAAAGGAAAATGTAATTAATAAAAAATCTGTGACCAAGAAAATAAATAGCTTGATTGTATATGTAAATCAAATTATAAATTATATATTAAAAGAGTGGATTAAAATTAAAAGCATAATTGGCAGACTATTAAAAAACTCAACCATATACTCTTTACAGGAGTCACACTTTAATATAAGGTTACAAAATAGTTGAAATTTTTAAACAGAAGAAAGGTGTTATATAAATAAAAGATAAAATAAATGTCAAGGCAAGAAATAGTACTAGGGAGATACAGTGATATTACTTAAGGATAAAGTGGTGAATTCAACTGAATGGTATGATAGTCCTATAATTGTTTGTACCAAATGACATAACTTTAAATATAAAGCACAAATGACAGAATTAAAGGAGAAACATACAAATCCATAACATAATGAAAGACTTTCACAAATCTCAATATCTGATAGAACAGAGAAAACTCCATAGGAGTATAAAAGATCTGGACAACATATTCAACAAAATTGACCCAACTGACATACAGAATACTGTACCCAACAATGATAGAATTCATATTCTTCTCGGAGTAATTACAAAAATAAACCATGTGCTAAGCCATAAGGAAAACCTCACCAATCTCTAAAATATTGGACTCGTTCAGAGTATATTTTCTGGTCACAGTGGAATTAAATCTGAGATCAATAAAAGAAAGATAACTAGAAAATCCACAACTGTCTAGAAATTAAACAAAGTATTTCTAAATGATCCTTGGATGAAGAAGAAGTAAAAATAGAAGGTAGAAAATATTCAGCACTAAATGGCAAGCTGCAACAAAAGGAAATTTGTGGCTTACAGCTAAAGCACTGCTTGAAGGTAGAGAGCTATAGCCTTAACTATTTATATATATGTATGTATGTATGTATGTATACACATATACACACACAATATGTATATGTATATATATTCTAACAGAAAAGAAGGGAGAAAATCAAAGATTATATTTCTATCTCAAAAAGCTAGAAGAGGAAAGCAAATAAAATTTTTAAAAAATGTAGAAAAAGGAAATCATTCTAAACAGAGGGAAAGCATATCTATACTTATAAACATACAACAGAGAAAATCAACTTAACCAAATGCTGGTTCCTTTAGATCAACTTTTAGAAGATTTATTAGGAAATAGAAAAAGTACAAATATCAAAATCACAGATGAAAAAGACATCACTATACAGCATACTGACATCAAAATAGGATAGAATATTATGAACTTATTTGAAGCAATATAATAGATAACTTGGATGAATGGATAAATTTCTCAAAATATATGTTAAAAATGTTGATAAAATAATGAGAAAATCTCAGTAGCCTAAATATGAATATGAGTCTACATTTAAAACTTTTCCACAGATAATCTCCCAGGCCCAGATAGTTTCACTGGTGAAATTTTGCAAATATTTAAAGAAGTTTTACACAAACTCTTTGGGAGTACAAGAAAAAAGAATCAGTTATCAATTACTCATATCCTGCCAAAACCTGAAAAAGACTATAAAAAAGAAAATTACAGAGCAATCCCTCTTATAAATTAAATGTGAAAATCCTAAACAAAAGTTAATGGGTTATAAGATTTAATACTGTAAAGACATAAATTCTCTTGAAATTAACCTATGAATTCAACAGAGCCATAATCAAATTCCCAGATTTTAGTGAATTTATGTGGTTCCCAACTTTTTCTGACTTATTTCACCTAGTATGATAATCTCAAGATCCAGCCATGTTATCACAAATGGACATTACGCTGATACCAATATCTCTAATGAATACAGATATAAAAATCTTAAATTTTGTACTAGCAAATCAAATACAATGAATACATTAAAAAGATTATACATAACAATCAAGTGGGGTTCATTCCAGGGGCACAAAGATGGTTCAACGTACACAAATTGATTTATGTAATATGCCACATAAACAAATAAAGCATAAAAATTATATAATCATATCAATAGATGCCAGAAAAGCATTTGACAAGATACTGCATCCATTTATGATTTAAACACTTAATAAAATGGGTTTAGAAGGAAAGTTCCTCAAATTATAAATGCCATAACCCTAAGCTAATATGCTTAATGGTGAAAACCTGAGAACCTTCCCTCTAAGATCAGGAACAAGTCAAGGCTGTCAGCTACTATCACTCTTATTCAATACAGTGTTAGAAGTTCTAGCTAGAACAATCAGACAAGAGAAAGAAATAAAAGGCATCCAAAATGGGAATGAAGAAATTAAACTGTCACTTTTTGCAGATGACAAGATTCTTTATATAGAAAACCCTAAAGACTCCACCAAAAAACTATTAGAAACAATAAACAAATACAGTAAAGTTGCAGAATCAATGAACAAAATTCCATAGCATTACTATACTGTAACAATGAAATTTGAGAAAAAGAAATGAAAAAAAGAATCCCTTTTGCAATTGCAATAAAAAGAATAAAATACTTAGGAATAAACTTATCGAATCATGTGAAGGACCTATACGTTGAAAACGATAACACATTAAAAGAAATCAAAGAAGAGATAAAGAAATGGAAATATATTCCGATTTCATGGATTGGAAGAATCAACATGGTTAAAATGGCCATATTACCCAAAGCAATACATAGATTCAATGCAATCCTCATCAAAATCCCAATGGTATTTTTTAAAGAAAAAGAACAAAATGTCATCAGATTTGTATGAAATCACAAAAGACTCCAAATAGCCAAAGCAATCCTGAGAAAAAAGAACAAGGCCGGAGGTATCACTCTGCCTGATTCCAACTTAAAAATAAAGTGGCAATAATCAAAAGAGCATGGTATTGGTAGAAAAACAGACACACAGACAAATGGAACAGAACTGAGAAATGAACTCCTGTATACATGGCCAAATACTTTTTGACAAAGGAGCCAAAATCATACAATGGAGAAAAGAAAGCCTCTTCAAATAAATGGTGTTGGGAAAACTGGAAAGCCACACGCAAAAGAATGAAACTAAACTGCTATCTGTCACCATACACCAAAATTAACTCAAAATGGGTCAAAGACCTAAATATAAGACCAAAACAATAAACCACATAGAAGAAAACATAGGTACTAAACTCATGGACCTTAAATTTAGAGAGGATTTTATGAATTTGATCTCCAAGTCAAGGTAAGCAAAAGCAAAAATAAATGAACGGGGCTGTATCAAACTAAGAAGTTTCTGCATGGCAAAAGAAACCATCAGCAAAAGAGAGGCAATCAAATGAATAGGAAAAGATATTTGCAAACACCACCTCCAATAAGGGGCTAATATCTAAAGTATACAAAGAACTCATACAATTCAACAATTAAAAAACAAACAAACCAATTTAAAAAAAGGCAGAGGGCATAACCAGACACTTCTCCCAAGAAGACATACAAATGGCCAACAAACATATGAAAAGATGCTCAACTTCTATGCTCAACTAGCTATTAGGAAATGCAAATCAAAACCACAATAAGATACCACCTCAGAATGGCTATCATCAACAGGACAAGGAAAAACAAGTATTGGGAGAGGCTGTGGGAGAAAAGGAATCCTCGTACCCTGCTGGTGGAATATAAATTGGTACAACCACTATGGAAACAGTATGGAAGTTCCTCAAAAAACTAAGAATAGAATTACCATATGGCCCAGCAATTTCTCTTCTGGGTATCTAGCCAAAATATTTAAAAACATTTATCTGTAAAAATATATGCGCCCCAATGTTCATTGCAGCATTACTCACAGTGGCCAAGACATGGAAACAACTGAAATATTGGAAACCATCAATAAGATGATTGGATAAATAAGAGGTGGTACATATATACAATAGAATACTATTCAGCCATAAGAAGAGATGAAATACTGGCATTTATGACAACATGGATGGATCTTGAGATTATCATGCTAAGTGAAATAAGTCAGAAAAAGCTGAGAATCAAATGATTCACTCATATGTGTGATATAAAACCAAGAGCAATAAACGACCAAGACCAATTAACAGAGATTCATGGGCACAGACAACAGTTTGGTGGTTACCAGAGGGAAAAGGGGGTGGAGGAGGTAGATAAGGGTAAAGGAGGTCAAATATAAGAAAACTTGACTTTGGATAGTGAACACACAATGTAATATACAGGTAACGTATTATTGAATTGTACACTTGAAACCTATATAATTTTATTAATCAATGTCACTCCAATAAATTTAATTAAAAGTAAAAAATAAAAATTAATTGATTAATTAAATTAATTTTCAAGGTCAAAATTTTTTAAAGTAGATAAAAATATATGAACATATAAATAAAATATCTTAATGTGTAAAGACCAATTATAAATCAGTGACTTGAAAAAAATCTGTAGTTAAATTAAAAGGCATAGTGTAAACAGTTACGCTTTTATATTTTAAAATGTGTGTGTATATATGTAACACACACATATATATATACAGACACAAAGACACATACACATTAAAAACTAAAAGAATACAGACGATAAGGTAAAGAGTTGGCTATTTAATAGTTGAAAATTTATTATTTCTTTGACTTATTTATATTTTCTAAAATTTTAATAATCACTTCTCCATTCATTCATTCAATAAATATTTATTAAGCAGCAACTACATGCCAATCAGGCACTAAAGATAAAGCACTGTGAAAAACATAAGAATCCTGCCCTTCCATAGTTTTTATTCTTATGGGAAGGAGTCAGGAAATCAGAAAAACAAACAAGTAAATGATGTATGTTAGAAAAGAATTTGTGGTATGGAGAAAATAATGCAGGGAAAGAGGATAAGGAGTTTTGGAGATAGAGCTGACATTCCAATTTTTTAAAAAACTATCAAGAGGCCTCACTGGGTTGATATGAAGCAGAGATTTGAAGGAGATGAGAGGCAAAATATAAAAGTATCTGGCCAGAAAGTGCATTAAGTACAGGGAGCAGCAAAAGCAAAGACTGAGACGGAAGCTTCCCGGGCAAGTTTGAGAAACCGTAAGAAAAATCAATAAAAGTATATAAAATACATATTCAAAAGTCAGAGATTTGTCGAGATGCAGATTAAAGGTGGTTACATTGAACTCATCTTTACATTCTTCAGAATTTTGTAAATTTTCTTAATAGAACTCTGTTGCCTGTATTAATAAAAAAATAAAAAACAAAACCCTAAAAACATGTTGAAAATTAGTGTTTAAAATTTGAATGCACTATATGTGAGCTTGCAAAAAAATATATAATTATATAATTAATATATGCTTATTAGAAAACTTTGAAAACTGCAAAAAAATTGGATTTTTTTTTTTTTTAAATTAGCCATTAGCCCACTAAGGATATCTTCCTCTGTCTCATGTCCCTAATCCTAAATGGCCACTCTTCTCACCATGATATGCAGTTACCAAGGATAAATAAAATGTTAAAGATCTCTAAATCAGTGCATTTCAAAGTGTGGCTCTCAGGTTTCTTGCATCGGAATTAACTAAGAAACTGGCTAAAAATGCAGATTCCGGGATCACGCCCTAACATTAGTGGATCGGAATCTTGGGATCTGAAAACTTGCTTTTTAAAATCATTTTCAGGTGATTAATATGCTCAGTAAAGCTTCAGAACTACTTCCTTAGTTCAATAATAGTAGCAGAAAAACTGCCTCTAGTATCTTCTACTAACCAAGATTAATCTCTTAAATGTCTATCATTTCTAAGTGTACCTTAAATGTGCCTGGCAGTGGGTTTTATCTAAGCATTTTCAACATATGTTAAATCATGATGTTCTTAAAAGCTTAGGTGATAAAATAGGTCATGACAAATACAGTATTAAGCTCGTTAAAATCCCGGATTATGGAGCAAATAGAAAAGAATAAGGTCATTACGGTAGTTCTAGTTTGGACTCATAAAATGACCACCTGAACCAGTATCATACCTGATCAGCAAAATGCAGGCGTTACATGTAAGACCAAGACACAGATTCAAAGATGTGGCACAGTGAATGCACTTATTTCATTATCTACCTGAATATTTATTTTTATACTTTCTTACATTTTAACTAACAAAATGAAAGTTATATAGATTCAAATTATAGAATTAGATTTTCCTAGGTGCTTGGAGAATTACAGAACCTCTTGAGCTGTAATACGGAAATGATTTTTAATTTGATCAAAGAAGTAATCCACTTTCCTTGAATAATGGGATCATTCATTCATATACATCCAGTATGACTGTTCTAAGAGCCAGAAAATATAGAGTAGTGAAATTACATATTTTCACTTAGAAAATGAAGGCTTTCCTACAGCATATCAAACAGGATCTGTGTAATGAGAATTATTTTCTACTTTCTAATCTGAAAGTGAGTTCTTTTGCGTGTGTTATATGAAATCCTGCTTATTTTACATAATTGCAAATAAGCCTGTCTGGGATACTTGCATATGCTCACAAATTAACATGCCAACAATGTGGAAGAAAACAATGAACCTAAGCATAAGGAAAATTATTTAACAAACTCTACTGTGAGTTGTCCATGTCTGAGCATTCAGATCTATAAACCAGGTATTGAATGTGGTAACATCCTCACCAAAGCATGGAAAATTATTTCTTATATCTTTTGATAGAGATTTTCCTAAATATGACAATTATATGTCATCTCTATAATAGCAAAAAACACTGATAAATTATCTCCTATACACCCTTACTGTAGATTTACTGTTTGTTTCTATGATATATACATATATTATATTTCTTAAATTACAATGTAGAATTCCAGAGTTTTAGGAGATAGTCAACTGAGTCACACTTTGTAGTATAGTAATAAAAAGCAAGATTTTATCCTTATATTTTAAAATATTATCTCACTCAAGTAGCTGATAATGTGGAATCAGTAGGACAAGTGCCACTTGTGATTCCAACTACAAGTTGCCTTTTTTTACGAAATCTAGTCTATTTCAAATGTTTGAATTTATCTTCGGTTATATTTGTCTAGTCAATGAAATCAAGTGAAAACAACCTAAACCTTGTCTCCTAATGTGACAGTCCTGTTGCACCATGAGAACTTTTGAAATCTTTCCAATTATGCTAGTTTTTCCCTTTGATATACAAAGGTATAGGACAAAACTGGTCATTTTAGGGTATTTCCCTAACAAGTTTTATAACCAAAGTTACAAGTCCTTTTTGAACATGTTAAGTAACCTCAAGTAAGAAAAAAGGTTTCCTTCAGGTTTTGTTTCTCTACAGAGTAAATTCTTTAGAGAATTTCTACAATTCTCTTCAGGTATCCCTAATTTTTTGTACACAAATCTCCAAGGAAAAGTCTAATTCATCTACAGTGAGAAAATAATCTCCATGTGATTACCATAGAACACAGCATGGTTTTGGATACTGAAAAATGCCAACCAACTCTTAGTTTAATATATGTTTCTGATACAAAAGAAAAGAAGGAGAAGTCAGAGTAAAAGGAGTAAAAGGAATCTCTCCCAATCTCCTAATGATTTCTGTGGATTAAAATACTCTCAATGAAATCTCTGTTCTGAAGATATGCTGGAAGCTACATAACTTCACTTTAATATTTTAATCTGCTAAATGGAATAGATATACAAATATAAAATGAGATCATTCTACAATTGCAGAAAGTAGAAGTAATGCGTGTGTGTGTGTGTGTGTGTGTGTGTGTGTGTGTGTGTAATTACCATGAATGGCTGGGTGAAGTGGTTATTTAGTCATCTGATAAACGGTTATCTTCCTTGCATGTAGCAGATGTCAAATAAATTCTGAAATATAGGAAAGAAATGTGAATCTCTCAAAATTGTTTTAATTTCCTTATAGCCTTACAGTTACATAATGTACAGTTACGTAATGTAATAAAATTAGTTAGCCTGGAGAATTTGCACAAATTTTATCGAACGTGACAACCTATTCATGTTGGACTTCTAGTTTCTATTAGGGCAAAATAAACAAACAAACAATGAAAATAAAACTACTATTCTTTTCTAATTTAAAAATTGCCACTGGCTTATTTATGTCTTGACCAAAGGCTACAGGTAGAGTCTAAAGAAAACAACAAAAACTCTCTACCCTTCACTGAGAGTACAAGAATTTAAAAACATTTTTTTTCTAAGCTAAATTAATTTGTGGCTAATATATGGAGTTATTACGTGACTAATGGGTAACAAAAATTTTTAGTATACCAGTATTTAATTCTTAAAAATAAAAAAAGAATTTTAAAACTTTTGAGTAAATATAATTATTTTCAGAGATAACCTACAGTTTAAGTATTTCTATTGATATCAACACAAGAAAATCAGATCAATATAAATAATAAAATACAACTGCCCATTTTATATAGTAAGCTTGTGGAGCTCACTTAAGAAATACATGATTTTGTTTTCTATGCAGGCCCTTTGAAACAGGCCCTTGGTTTAAAAAACTTCCCAGGAACCCTTAATGCAAGGACCTAAAACTAGCATTGTAACATTAATCTCTAAATAATGCACTGAAAGGATGTTTCCTAAAATTGTGTTGAATTAACTGACAATTTTTTTCATATTCACTAATCACTAAATTTATTTTAGACCACAGAACAAGAAAGATAGACAACTTGTCTCAGAGCTCTGCCTTCACACAGGTTAGATATAACTATGCCCATTTTCTTGCACACTTAGACCAATGTGGCAGAATCTCAAAAGGACATAAGTGAGTGCATTTTCCATTAGAACTATAATCTTCACAAGCCCAGCCTAGCAGTGCAGTGATAAGACAACACCCAAGGCCATTCTGTGGTCCATAATAATCACACGGAGATTATTCTCTCACTGTTGATGAGACTTTTCCTTAGTGATCTGTGAGCAAGAAATTAGATTGGGACACCTGAAGAGAACTGTAGAAATTCCCCAAAAGAATTTATTCTGTAGAGAAGCAAAACCTAAAGCAAACTTTTTCCTCACTTGAGATTACTTAAATGTTCAAGGACTTACACTTTTGGATATAAAAATTGGTAGAGAAATGAGTTTCTCAGAAGAGTATTCCTGCAATATTCAGACAATGAAAGATTCAGAAATGTAGTGTTTCTCTTCAAACCCTTGTTAAAGACTACCATAAATATGTATACTGAAATTACAAACACAAATATGACGTATTTTTGATACATGATCAAAGTTATCACTAAATTTTATTCAAATCAATTGTTTTTAATTATAGTAAAAAAAGCTTACATTTTTGCTACTTTTAGCATTTGCATACAAAAAAAAGTCTTTTTTAAAAAAACAAGAAAGTCTGTATCTTTTATGATTTACTTAACATATACTATGCCTCTCACCATATTTTTTCCTGGAACGTTTCCTTTTTATTCATAGCTTTCTTAGTACGACCTGAATATTAAGACCATCTCAAAAGGGTACATAATCAATATAGAAGTGCCTTGAGGGCACAGTGATGAGAATCACAATCTAGACCCCAGATATACATACATTTTACCTTTAAAAAATAAATAAATAAACCATGTCGCTCGTAATAATCATAGTTTACGTTCCAGCGGTAGCTGACATTCATAAATGTTGGCGGCTTGCTGCGCCTTGTTATAACTAGGTGTGTGACTATGATGATACTCAGGCAACTAGGGAAAGCCCTGGAGGATGCACGAAGCCCCAATCTGCGTTCTTCGCAGGGCGGTCAGAGGCCGGTTCGCACGATGCCACACCACTTCAAAGGTTTGTCTCTCCCAGCCTGCTCCTGCCCAGGTCTCTCACCCCACTGCCCTCCAGCTCCTTACCTGGAGGAGGCAAGCGCAGCCGCGGACAGGAGAAGGTGCTGAAGTGGGCGCAGCAGCAGCGCGAGCTCTGCTGGCGCGCCGCTCCGCCCTCCGCTCCTGCACGCCGCCGGCTCCCGGGAGGGGCTGCTGGGCCGCGGGTTCTGAGCGGCAGGGAGGCCGGCTCCCCCAGGCAACCGCGGCGCCCGCTCTCCTGGTCCCGCCCCGAGGTACACGTGACGGACACGTAGGTCGCTGATTGGAGAGTCGGGGAGAGGCGGAAGCGGCTCGTTACCCAAGGAGACTGAGAGCCAGGAGGGTGGTTACCCGGCAACGGGTAGTCTGAAGGGAAGACGTGGTTCCCAGGCTGTGAGTGAGGCTTCAGCGGAGTTTACAGTGAGGCTGAAAGTGGAGGCAAACAGTAAACCATCAGCGTTCTCACCAGCTAATACGTTCCACATACCGAGTATGCACTTTCTAGGAAAATGAGTTAAATATACAATAAATAAATCATCCATCTCCTTGAGGGACCTGGAGGAAGGAGATGAGCCTCTTTCAGGAGCTAGGCTGCACTACTAGTCTTAAACTATCATCTGGAATGTGAGTGAATGCAGAATGCTAAGTCTCCTGCACTTCACTATGGTTTTATTTGACTCAAGCCGGTCTGTGGAAAACCCTTTTGGGTGCGACTATTTATATTAGTGGAGTCGTATGTAGTTAATATACAGGGACTTCAGAGTGTTCAAAACTGACTTTTCCCTTGTGGAATCTGATTAAATGGAAATGCTTGGTACTGTCATTTCTATTTTCTTCATATCTCTGAAATATCTTCACTACTTATGGCCTTTATCAAACGCACGGGAAAAAATAATCCTTCGTATACTTGGAATAAATCGTACTTAATAACATTTATTGAACTTTAATTATATGCCAGACTGTGAACAGTCGATGAGTGGTCTACCCCAACCAGGGAAATTCCTTGGACTTAATTTCTATCCTCCTACGCCATTGGCTTTTCTTTTCTTCCTAAGTATTCTCTGCAGGCTGTTTCCTACCACGGTGTTTATTCTATTTTGCAAATTAAAATTGACTTAAATATTGCCTTTCCGCATAG
The DNA here is from genome assembly GCF_014176215.1 of Rousettus aegyptiacus. Lineage (NCBI taxonomy): Eukaryota > Metazoa > Chordata > Mammalia > Chiroptera > Pteropodidae > Rousettus > Rousettus aegyptiacus. Next base: position 34,132,755 of record NW_023416286.1, read on the forward strand.
ACAATAAACTTGTTAAAAAGCTAGAACCAGTTCTTACAATTGTTCCCTACATCTAAAAAAGTACCTGATGAATAGCAGACCTCCAACACATGTTGGATGGGTGGATGGATAGTTGGATGGATAAAATAACAAATTAGCACATAATCTACCAGAGAAAGTATAGAAGGCAATAACTAAATATAATTCAATGTGTTAAGTTCTCAGAACTTATAGAAAAGTTCTGTGAAATGATCTTACATGAAGGAGAAAGTTTTTTTCCAGTGTATTCAGAGAAACTTTCAATAAGAATGCTATTTGAACAGGAACTTAATAAATGCATAGATTTCACCTGATGGAAAAGAGGACAGGACATATTAGGCAGCAGGAACAGCATAACCAAAAGCACAAAATAGGGGAAATGCATGGCTGATTTAACTAATTTTGACTTGTTCATTTTCTCTGGAGGAGGCAAGAGTGGGTATCTAAAAATATGAGAGGAGGTAAAAATTGGCCAAAGATTAAAATGGAAAAATAAGAATCCAGATGGAGGAAGACATTGGATTCCCTATTAAGATTTCACTTTACCCTCTAAAACAAGGATGTTTTCTTGAGGAAAGATACCTTGGAAATGTTGGAGGTACATAAGGGTGCAAAGACGTGAAAAGCATGATCAATTAGGAGAAGAATGCACTAGTTCATGGAAAAGATGCCAATGGCCTGCATTTAAACAATGAAAACAAGAATGATGAAGAGGGAAGATCACAAGAAACATTTCTGGGAAAATAGACTTTTCTTTTATGATTGATATTTGCTAGGTACAGTGCTAAACAGTTGATAATACACATAAAGAAAACAAGTGCTCAAAGACAAAATGTCTAGTTTGGTCCATCAGTTGGATAGAAAAGTATTTTATGTCTAATTGGCTCATAATGGTCAAACTCTCCAGTTAAGAATCATATAACCAAATGAAACATTAGAAGCCATCTGTTTATGCATTCTCAATTTTAAAATGAAGGTATTGACACTTGCAAAGTTAGTTATAAATTCATCACGATCATGCAGCCATATTAGCAGAATTGGTATCATGATCCCAGACTCCCAATTCAGTACTCTTCTCCTTTTGTTGTTCATTAGTTTTAAAAGCGAGATTTAAGCAATCACAGATATAGTTAGATCTAGAACCCAGAGAAACAATAGAACCTAATTTCTGAGGAAAAAATCTCTGCTCTAATTTTCATTCTTTTATGAAAGTATTACTGTGGTGCTCTCATTTCACAAGGAAAAAAAACTGTCAGTAGCTCAGGCTGAGAGTTTCAAGGAAATCATTAGAGTTCTTCACATTTAGAGTGCACAGAGTCTTCATGATTAAATTTAAAAGCAGAGTGATTAGGGGAATCAAATGACTAGTCAATTCGTATTCAAGGCTAGGCATGTCCTATGAGAGTAGTGGCTTTGAAAAGGTGTTGAATGCTACTTAATGTGCCCCTTTCAGTGGATATTCGAAAAAAAAAAACAAAAAACTAACTAACCAGGAAGAACATTTTAAACTTAAATTTTAGGAAAATTTAGCCAAAAGGGCTTTAGATGCACCTAAATGGAAAGCCCTCTCACACTATTTTTAAAGTAAAAATAGTAAGAGAACAGAAACAATTGTGCCAAAAAACTAATCAAACTGATGTGCACTAAATATATAGAGAACTAAATACTTAAAAACGTACTGTATATAAATATACTTTTAAAACTTGAAATGATTTTTTAAAAATACAATCTATTTCTACAATATTAGCTATTAAAGTGTATATATATTACATATATTGAAAAATAAACATTTCAATTATTATAAAATATATTGCCTAACATTACTCTTTGAACTGCTTAGGTACTGAAAGAGCTTAACTAACAGATAAACCTATATTTTAAATTTTCGTTATTCCTGTTGTTATTTTAAAATTTTTATACATATTGATATGTCTAGTTATAGTTTATTCATTTGGATTGATATGGATCTTACTCTACAAATAAATCACAATTTACTTATGTACCTATTGATGAGCATTTAAGTTGTGTAAACTTTTCCGTATTGCAAAATGCAGAGAATCTCCTTGTACGTACACTTATCTATGAGTTTCTCAGACCACAAAGTGGGATTTTTTGAGTCATGATACATGAGCATCTTTAAGTATAATATTTCCAAATGCCTCTCCATTTATACCCTAGCTAGCAATATATAAATGTTTTTCCTGCCCCACATCCTCACTAACATCATATTTTCATAGTTTTTTCTAATCTATGAGTAAAATGGCATCATCTTATGATTTAAAAATGTATGTTCTGAATTCATTGAAATATAACTATTTTTATGTTTATAAATTGACCGATATTTCCTTTGATTATTTATCTTTGTTTCACCTTGCCTTATTGATTTGTGGTTCTTTACTCACGGTGTTCATCTTTGTTAGATATCTGCATTGCAAATATCTCTCCAAATTTTCAGTTGTGAAAAATTCTCAGCATTATTCATTTGAATATTTATTCTATCTTTCTCTTTCAAAATTTCAAGTGGACCTATAGTAGAGTCATTAAATTCACCTCTCATGCCTTTATCACTTTCTTTTCATATTTTTAATCTCTCTGTCTCTCTGTACTGAATTCTATATGAATCACTTAGTACTAGATTTTAATTTATTAATTCTTTCTTCAAGTCATTTCAAAGTAGTGAATCTGGTTCTTGCCGAGACTCAAAGGGCACTCTGGGGGGCCATTTCTCAGATGGAGCCAACTCTCATCTGCTTTTCCCTGCTTCAGACTCGAAACCTTTGGCTTATGATTTCATTCCCAGCTCATCATATTTCATCCTCAAATGTGCTTATCAAATTTCCAAGTGAGGCTAACCACTATAATATTCAAATTCCCAAAATTATGGGTCCCTAAACCCTCTGAAACTTTGACTTATTTGAGGGAGAGCTTTTTTTGTCTATTCACACAAAATTTTCATATGCATTCGGACAGTTCATCTTCTAAAACCGTATCAAGGATCAACTGATCCTAGGTTACAAATCCCTATTCTATTGGTTCCATGTCTCTCTACACGTTTCTCTTCGTACCACTAGAAATGCCATTCCTTTGACAATATATCCCCTGTCACAAATTGAGTTTCAGAATAACACACCCTTTTTACATTCTCTTCTACTCACCTTAGTTCCTTAATATCTCTTCTCAGTTCAATTTATTTTACACATAGTAATAAAGAACATGGTGTTATCACTCAGTAGGCTGCTGAAACCAGATGGTACTGACCTGAAAGAAATGACTGTTATATTTTTCAGGATTTTTGCAACCCATTATCAAACACAACTATTATGAAATTATATAAGCTTATAACTAAATGTAATCAAAAACAAAGTAATAAATGCTCAGAACTCATTTTCTATTATTTCTGATTATTTTACTTTTATCTATGCTTTCGAGATTATTTATGTCTAGTATATCTAGTTATGTCTATGTCTGTATGGGGGAAATACTACATAATATTGCATATTCTTTTTCAACTTATCATTCAGTGACATCACATTGGTGGTTTGAAATTGGCCACAGTGGACTGATATATTTACGCCCTGAAAATCAGCAAATGCTGCTACAAATCAGAGCATGACTCATGGTCTTGTTGACTGTCTAGATCGATGTTGTCTAATAAAGTAGCGACTAGCAAAATGTGGCTATTTAAATTTAAATTAACTTAAAGAGAATTAGAAATTCAGTTCCTCAATCACAGTAGCCACATTTCAAGTGCCCCATAGTCCCATGTGATTAAGTGGCTATTATATTAAACAGCACAGATGAATACCATTTTCACCGTCACAGAAAGTTCTGTTGGAAGTGCTATTTTATTTTAGGAACCAGAAAACCATTTCTGTGCATATTCTAGATTTTGCAAGCCATATAGTTTCCATCTCAGTGACTGAATTCTGCTGTCGTTGCTGGAAAGCAGTTATATAATACATAAATGAATGTGTGTAGATGCATCCTAAAAAATCTGCATTTACAAAAACATGACGCAATCTAGATTTGACCTACATGTAAAAAATATATTAAATAAAATATATTCAATGAAATAAGCTGAAATATGTTGTTATTTAAGAAGAATATGGCAAAATTAAGGTTATAAGCCAATCCCTGCTATATATAAACTTAAGAAAGTGATGGAGAAAACATTAATAATGCAATTCAACTATACAGTGGGATGTGTCTATAGCTTTTACACTGTAAATAGCACACAAAATTGAGGAATTATGCTTCCAATATTGAAAAACTGTTATCTAGTGCTACAAAGAGATCGCTAAGGTTAAGGATGAACGAGTCTTCATTGTTTTGCTTTTGACTTACTCATTAACATAAACGAAGATACCAATCACCATTAAAATTGGAATTATATTCATTTCTCAATTGCAACTAACTGTAAGTTGGCTACCAATCCGAGAATTTGGCAAAAATTAATGACAGAATTCCGTGAAAATTAATTAGCTATATGGAACATAAAGTGAAGAATAATGAATGTTGTATTATTATGTATGAATTGTATACAGCACACCCTTTATATCAGCCAAATTTATATATAATAAACTTGTATACATACATATACATATGCTTTTTTTTTTTTCAGAGAGCTGGTTGTCAAACATTTATTAGTACACCACTAGAACGTACTTAAATGTGTCTAAAAATGAGACACAAAAGTGCATTATTAATCTTGATATCTCTAAAACTATTTGTCTTTGTATTCATCTGTTTGTTTTACTTTCTATATTTCTATATCATGGCCTTGAAAATTTGCCACTCATCTCCAGCTATGGGGAACATAAACGATTGATGGCTCCAGCTGCTATGCTCTGAATCCACTACCACTGGGTCTTGCCAAAGTCACATTCACTGTATATGAATTTTATTTCAAAAATTATTGCTTGACCTTGGCAAATAACCAATTGTCCCTAATTAAAATAAAATGTCCCAACAGTATTCAGTTTGCTCATTCAATTGAAGGAAAATTATGTGAACGCATTTCTTAAAAAATAAAAAAGGTGCCTTTTGAACATGTATTTACACTGAATGTTAAGGGTTAATAGAAACGTAGACACGTGAGCTTATATCCTTAATTTTACCATGTTCTTATATAATATTTGTTCAGCCTATTATATACAAAATAGAAATATTTTTCGATATAAGATACAGAAAACTTTTATCTGAGAGAGATATTACAACTCCTGAAATCTACAACTTCCCAATATGAGCATTCTATTCATGTGTGTGTGTGTAATATATATTTTACTGTCTGTATTTAAATAAAATTTATCAAAGCCTTATAAATAACATCGAAGAAGTATCTATAATTGCCTGACACAATGCAACAGACTAAGTGTAGGCAAACTAAAACAAAGTTTAGAGTTCTGGTTCTGGAAAATAAGCCTTAGACTGTTTTGCTATGAAAATAACACAAGATGCTGTTGCTATGAATGGGAGTCCCACATGAAGCAATTTGCTAAAAAATATCTCAGAAGACTTTGGGCCCCTAAGACAAAGCTTTCAGGTTCTAGGGGTGATTGCCAAAACCTATTTTTAATCCATGACTTTAATATTTTAGTGACACCAAATTGAAGGGCACTTCATAATTTTTCACTTGTTTTTGAAATGCTTAAGATAATAAGCAATAATAAGCAAAAATAATAAGTAAAAACTCAGCTTTCTTAATAACTTGTGTGGTGCATGGCCAAACTTACTTTGGCTCTGCTTTTTGAGAGCAGTTGTAAAATTAAACCTTAGAGAATTTCTTCTATGTTAATTGTATTTCCAAATGTAACCATCTTGGAATAGAGAGAGAAAAGAAAAATAAAGGGAAGCTCTGAATATATATTTTATGAAATATGAAAAAATGTTACATCATGTTTTTCTGGATGGCAAACTGATAAATTGGTTGATTTTATGATTTAGAGTTTTTTTCAAAGAGCACAACAGGTTAAATTAATAAAAAGTATATCTTGTTTTTTGTCATATTACTGTTTTACATGCCTTGTACCTACGCCACCCTGGCTCCACCACTATGTTATGGTGTTAGTGTTTTTAGGGATGAAAGAGAAATAAGAAAGCAACTGATCTAATATCTTTTCTGGAGAAGATAATATAGAATTTCCTTTTTCTCAAAAGGAATATACAGTCAAAGTAAATAAGTAAATAAACAAGTCAATCAATATGTGCCACTTACATAAGTTTCTTTGTTAAGTGAATGTTAAAAAATTTCACTTTATATTCGATAAATTAATACTTAAGGAAATAATTATAGTTAGCTTTTCAAAAACTTTTCATTGAATAATGCGTTATTTTTAAATTGAAACATAAAGAATGATCATGAAGCAAGACCCTTAGGAATTAATTTGTAAGTATTCTTTAACTCGTTAATTGCCAGAATATTTTAGTATAGTTGCTCTTCTTAAGCAAAGAAGCTTTTCCCTCTAGTTCATGAAAACACGGTTAAATTTTGAGAAATTTTTGTTCAATCATGTGCCATTTCCCCAGTTACAAGCTCTTTACTCATCAAGGGAGAGAACCAGAAAGATGTTATAATTAGTTCAAAGCAAAATTCAAAATCTCACAAATGTATATAGTGGGTAAGGGCATACTGAAATGAATTTCAAATGGAGGCAAAGATTATGTTTTGGGGAGGAAGGAGTAAATTACATCTTTGCCCATCAGGTCAGAATCTACATATCTATCAGTTACTTACAATTTTAAAAGCAGTGCAAAATCGCTCAAAGACAATTAACTGGGCTAGACAGCCAGAAGGATGAGAGTTAGTGAATACAGAGATTTCCATTGTCTTTTCAACAGATTGTGTTGGTGATATTTGCGTAGCTCGCTTTGGACACATAGTACACTTGCTGAGGTGACAAATGCATAGACTTTAAATTTAATTGAGTTGATTGATTTCTAACAAACATCACATGTAGGTTCACTGGGGAAAAGAAAGAAGATCTCAGAGGATAAGAGGACTGAAGTACTATTTAAAGCTTAGTTTAAAATAGCATATTGGCATGGTTGTAAACTAGAATTATCTAATAGCTATCAGGTATTAAAAGAGAATTTTAGCTTATTTATTCACCACCGCTATTCCAAAATCTTTATTGTCAAATTTACAATGGTTCCTAGCTGAGATTTCTTTGGTGGAGAACAGGTGGAGTGTATTATAATTACTTATGACAGAAAAAGTGTTAATCTCTTAATATTAAAAAATTTTGGTGATTCTTTGCTTGGTTAAAGTATTGAGCTTAAAACTAAAATTTCTGACATTTCTGAAAGACTGTATAGCTTGTCTATTATAATAGGACAATCTTAACTTTTCTAGTGATTAAGTGACACTTTTGAGTTGCCACTAGATGATGCTGTTGCATCCTTAGTAAATGTGGCAGTTGATTTCCGTTGGTGGTTCTGAAAGAAATACAAGTTCTGTCAGGACAGCCTTGATTCTTAGCCCCTACGTTTGATTGTCTGATCGCTCATAAAACTCCACTCAAACCAACAATCTGTTACAACTTGTTGCTTGTCCAACCCTAAAGTGACCTACAGAATCTGATGGCTGTGATACCTAGTTATTTGGAGCCAAGTCAGTGAAACCCAAGCATTAGTCTTCCTCTCTTCCAGGGGTCAATTTGCTTGTTTCGCGTAATCTTAAAGCAGTAAGTCATACCCTTGTCTCTGCTAAGTTGCCCAGCTAGCAGTTTTCCTCCCATCACTTGCGGCACCGTGGTCACTGCCTCGTTCCCCTGAGGCGATGTGCTCCTTCTCTGAAGGCAGGAGCAGCAGGGGAGACAGTAGAGAACCAACAGTTCCTTTAACCTTTCCACCCTTTCGTACTCTATAGCAGCATCACCCAGTGCTGAAAGCTGGATGGAACTTCTGAAAAGACCGGTGTGACAAAGAAGCTATGGTGTAGGAGGAAGCAACTTCAGACTACATGCTAAATATGCCTTTTCTCATCATCTGGAGAAAAATCATCCAAAGAATTTAGTTACAACTTTTATAGGATTAGAGTTTTGCTTGTCAGGTATACAGAGGTTTCTAACCTTGATACTCCTTCCTCAGTACTGACTACTTCATAAAATTGCCTCCTCCTTCTCAATTCTACCATTAGGCTCTCCATGCACAATCAGGGAATCCATCTCTTACCCACAGAGGTTACTTTCACCCCAGCGTCCACCCTCCCCCTGCTAGTAGAATATTTCTCTAAGTTAGACAGCCGTTCTGGGGCAGGTGGGGCATGGGCAGAAGGGAGAGGAGAGGGTGGAGTGGCAGGCTCACCTCTGGCTTTGCAGGTCTGTCCTAAAGATATCAGCAGAACCAAGCACTCCAAGTCTCTTCCTTTTGAGGTATTCTTCTTTTAGTTTGCAGGCACATTTCTTTCTTCAGGTTATCAAATAGGCCCTAGAGAAATTAAACACAGACTTGCAACATGCCAATTTGGGGGCAGGTACATACACCCCTCGTGAGACAAATAACAATTAGCAGATTCAGCAAAATGTAAATAGAGGTTACATACTGGTCAGGACCAACATAAGGGTTGTGTTTGGCTTAAGGGATTATACAATTTGTTTAAAAGTGAGGCAACATTGAGATTTTTGAGAAAACATAGAGCCATGAGAGATGTCCCAGATCTCTCCCCTTGAAACAACAATAAGCTGAATATCCGAAGCTCAACAGAAAACACTCAACTGTCACACAAGCATGTCTGAGCATGGGATCTGCGAATAGGAGCTACTACAGGTCAGAACTGCGGGAGTCAGGGAGTTGGGTGGTAGACTAGGAGAAACAAAGAAACTGCCTTTCGCAGCGGAACTCCCAGCAGGAGGAAGGGGAGAGAATGTGCAGTGGGTACCCTGAACAGCCCTGCCTGAGAGAGCTGTGACTTCATGCAGTGGCAATGCCCAGAGACCAGGGCAGAAAGCAGAGAAGTGTATATGGCAGAGAAGCAACAGATGATTATTATCAGCCACAGTTGTAAAATGCAAGGCTGAGACATAGCTCCCATCCCCAACCCACAGAGCCCCTCCCCCACATCCTCCAAGACTGAATACCACGGAGCCCCAGGGAAAATTGAGCAAATGCTACCAAAACTGTCTCTAACAAAAAGAAAAAAGAGGCATTTTTAAGACATATGAAGCAGGGATCTAAAAGGTTTAAACGCCACCTACTGGAAACCAAAAGAAAAATGACTTTTTTTGCAGCAAGCTTTGTATAATAAATCTTTTTCCTGGAAAAAAGGCAGAATACTCTTCCATTAATAACCAGGTGGAGAAATAGTCCATTAAACACCATGAACAACCAAGGTGACAAGGCATCTTAGGAAGAAAGAGAAAAATCTCCAGAAAAAAAGATTAAAGACATGGAAATATGTAACTTAAATGACAGAGAATTCAGGATAGTACTTCTGAAAAAACTCAGTGAGATTCAACATAATTTATATCAACAATTTCAGGAATAAAAAAAACAACTGGATCATCAGAATGTGTTTTTTGCAAGGAGATTGAAACCCTCAAAAAGAAACAAATAGAACTTCTGGAGATGAAGAACACACTGAAAGAGATGAAAAATGAAATAGCAAGCTTAGAAAATAGAGTTGACCAAATAGAGGAAAGGCTCAGTAATATCAAAGACAGAAATCTAGAAATAAATCAGAATGAAGAAGAGAGAAACCTAAGAATGAAAAATAATGAAAGAACAATACAAGAACTGCTGATACCATCAGGAAAAACAAAACAAAACATAAGAATAATGGATATTCTTGAAAGGGAGGAAAAGGAGCAGGGATTAGAAAGCATTTTCAGACAAATAGTGGACAAGATTTTCCAAATCTAAGGAATGAACTTGAGCTTTGAATTCAAGAACTCAACAAAACACAAAATCATCTCAACCCAAAAGGCCTTCATTAAGACACAATGTATTAAAATTATAGAAAATCAATGACAACATAAGAATTCTCTGGGCAGCCAGAGAAAAGAAGACTGTAATCTATAAAGAAAAATCATTCAGATTATCATCAGACTTCTCAGCACAAACCCTACAAGCAAGAAAAGAGTGGAATCAAATATTCAAACTATTAAATGAAAAGAACTACCAACCAAGAATAATGTATCCAGCAAAGCTCTCTTTTAGATATGAAGGAGAAATAAAGGCCTTTCCAGACATACAAAAATTGAAGAAATTTTCCACTACAAGGCCTGAATTACAAGGGAATACTGAAAGGGGTCATTTCACCTAAAACAAAATGACCAAAAAAAAAAAAATACGTAACTTAAAGTAAAGTGTCAAGCAGGCAGATAGAAGCAGAAGAGTGTAACCCTTTCTAAGAACAGGAGATTATAAGCTTAAATAATAAAAAGAGATTTGCCATTGCAAGATAGCAATGAACATTCAGCATACATAGGAGAAAATCGAGACAACAATGACAGAAAAGGAGAGGATTCAAAGATCCAAATTAGCAAAGGAGAAAGGAGATAAGGAACACGAACACGCAGAAGAAAAAGGATGACTCTGTGTGTGTGTGTGTGTGTGTGTGTGTGTGTGTGTGTGTGTATGTCCTCTACATATTCATAATGGTAACCACAGGCCAAAGATTCAGAACTGAAGTATGAAACATAAAACAAGAATGACCAAAAGCCAACCAAAATAAAGAAAACAGAAACACAAGGACAAGGAAACAATGGAAACACTGAGCTACCAGAAAGCAAAAGATAAAAAGGCTATAAGAAATCTTCATGTTTCAATAATCACCCTAAATGTAAATGGACTGAACTCACCAATAAAAAGGCACAGAGTTACAGAATGGGCCAAAAAAACAAAATCCAACCATATGCTGCCTCCAAGAGACACACCTCAGTTCCAGAGACAAATATAGGCTCATAATAAAGGGTGGAAATGATATTTCAAGCAAATGGCATTCAGAGAAAAGTGAGAGGAGCAGTACTAATATCAGATGAAACAGACTTCAAAACAAAGAAGGTAAAGAAAGATACTGACAGACACTTCAAAATGATAAAGGGAATCACATACCAACAAGACATAACACTTACTAATATCTATGCTCCCAATAAGGGAGCCCTGAAATATATAAAGCAATTACTAACTGAACTAAAGGGAGAAAGAGACCAAAACACTGTCATAGTAGAGGACCTAAATACCCCATTGACAGATATGGATAGATCATTCAAACAGAAAATCAATAAAGAAGTAACATCCTTAAATGACACATTAGACCAACTGAACATAATTGACATTTAAAGAGCCTTTCATATAAAAATAGCTGCTCATACGTTCTTCTCTAGTGCATATGGAACATTCTTAAGGATTGACCACATCCTGAGACACAGAGATAGTCTCAACAAATACAGGAGGGTTGAAATCATACCAAGCATATTCCTTGATCATAATGCTTTTAAGCTGGAGATCAACTGTAAAAAGAAAACAGGAAGAACCACAAATACATGGAGGTTAAACAACATGCTGCTGAAGAATGACTAAGTAAGAGAAGAAATAAATAGAGAGATCAAGAGATACATAGAAATGAATGACAGCATATCAAAACTTTTGGAACCCAACAAAAGCGGTGAAAAGAGAAAAGTTCATGTCATAACAGGTCTATTTCCAAAAATAATAACAAGCCCAAATAAACAACCTAATGCTTCATCTTAATAAAACTAGAAAAGGAAGAATAAATGAACCTTAAAGTCAGCAGAAGAAAAGAAATAATCAAAATTAGAGCAGAATTCAATGAAATTGAAAATAAAAAACAATAGAAAAAAATAAATGCAATGAAGAACTGGTTCTTTGATAAGTTTAATAAAATTGAAAAACCCCTGGCTAGATTCACTAAAGAAAAAAGAGAAAGGATACAAATAAACAAAATCAGAGATGAAAGAGAAGAAATTATGCCAGACACTGCAGATATACAATGGATCATACAAGAATACTATGAAAAGATATATAACACCAAATTTAATAACCTAGAAGAAATGGACAAGTATTAGAAAGATACAATCTTCCTAGATTGAATCAAGAAGAACTTGAAAATCTAAATAGACCAATCAGCAATATGGAAATTGAAACAATCTTCAAAACCTACCAAAAAGTAAAAGTCCAAGGCCAGATACCTCTACCAGTGAATTCTACCAAACACTCAAAGATTTAATTACTATCCTCTTTAAACAATTCCAAAAAACCAAAGAGAAGGCAATACTTCCCAACTCATATTATGAGGCCAATATTACCCTGATATCAAAATCTGGGAAAGATAACAGAAAAAAAAGAAACTATAGACCAATATCTCTTATGAATGCAGATGCAAAACTCCTAAATAAGATAATAGCGAATCAAATGTAGCAACATATTAAAAAGTTTACACAACATGATCCAGTGGGCTTTTTTCAGGGGCACAGAGTTGGCTCAACATATGAAAATTGATAAATATGATACACTACATGAACAAATTAAAATATAAGAATCAAACGATCATATCAATAGATGCAGACAAAGCCTTTGACAAGATACAGCATCTATTTATGATCAAAATATTTAACAAAATTGGTATAGAAGGAAAGTACCTTAACATAATAAAGGCCATCTATGACAAACCCTCAGCCAAAATTATAATGAATGGTGAAAAACTAAAAACCCTCCCTCTAATATCAGCAACAAGGCAAGGCTGTCCACTATCGCCACTGTTGTTTGATATAACATTAGAGATCCTAGCAAGTGTAATCAGGCAAGAGAAAGATATAAAAGGCATCCAAATAGGGAATGAGGAAGACAAACTCGCTATATGCAGATGACATGATTCTCTATATAGAAAACCTTAAAGACGCCACAAGAACACTACTAAAAATAATAAGCAAATACAGTAAAGTTTCTGATACAAAATCAATGTTCAAGAATCCAGAGCATTCCTATACTCTAATAATGAAGTGTCAGAAAAAGAAGTGGAAAAAAATCAATCCTTTTGCAAGTGCAACAAAAAGAATAAAATACCTAATAATAAATTTAACAAAACATATGAAGGACCTATATAATGACAACTATAAGACCCTATTTTAAAAAATTGAAGAAGATACAAAGAAATGGAAAGATATTCTGTGTTCTTGAACTGGAAGAATCAACATAGTTAAAAAGACCGTATTACCTAAAGCATTGTACAGATTTAATACAATCCCCATCAAAATCCCATTGGCATTTTTTTTTTAAGAAATAGAACAAAAAAATCATTAGATTTGTATGGAAGCACAAAAGACCCTGAATTGCCAAAGCCATCCCGAGAAAAAAGAACGAGGCTGGAAGCAACACTCTGCCAACTTCAAATTATACTACAAAGCAACAATAATCGAAATGGCATGGTATTGGCAGAAAAATAGACACACACACCAGTGGAACAGAACTGAGAGTCCAGAAGTAAACCCATATTTATATGGGCATATAATTTTTGATAAAAAAAAAAAAAAAAAAAAACATACAGTAGAGAAAGGAAAAGAAAGCCTCGTCGATAAATGGTGCTGGCAAAATTGGAAGGCCATCTGCAAAGGAGTGAATCTAGACTGTTGTCTATCACCATGCACCAAAATTAACTCGAAATGATTAAGGACCTGAATATAAGACCTGAAACAATAAAATGCATAGAAGAAAACATAGGGATTAAATCCATAGACCTTGGACTTAAAGAGGATTTTATGAATTTGACCTCAAAGGCAAGGGAAATAAAAGCAAGAATAAATGAAAGGGACTACAACAAACTGAAAAGCTTCTGTACAGCAAAAGAAACCATCAACAAGGTAAAGAGACAACTATCTAAATGGGAAAATATATTTGCAAGCAACACCTCTGATAACTGCCTAATAACCAAAATATACAAAGAACTCATATGACTCAACAACAAAAAAACAAATGATTCAATTAAAAATGGGCAGAGGACATGAACAGACACTTCTCCCAAGAGGACAAACGAATGGCCTACAAACATGTGAAAAGATGCTTAACATAACTAGCTATTAGGGAAACGCAAATCAAAACCACAATGAGACAACATCTCACACCTGTTAGAATAGCTAAAATCAACAGGACAAGTAATAACAAGTGTCAGAGAGGATGTGGAGAAAAGGGAACCCTCATAGACAGCTAGTGGGACTGCAAATTGTACAGTCACTGTAGAAAACAGTATGGAGGTTCCTCAAAAAGCTAAGAATTGACCTAACATGTGATCCAGCAATCCCTCTACTGGGCATTTACTTGCTTGAAAACACACATCTAAAAAGACATTTGCACACTGATGCTCATAGTAGCATTATTCACAGTGGCCAGGATATGGAAGCAACCAAAGTATCCTACAATAGATAATTGGATAAAGAAGATACGGTACATATACACAATGGAATATTACTCAGCCATAAGAAGAGATGAAATATTGCCATTTGCGACAACATGGATGGACCTCGAGATAATCATGCTAAGTGAAATAAGCCAGACTGAAAAAGTTGAAAATCGCATGATATCACTTACATGTGGGATATAAACCTAAAAGCAACAAACACACAGGACAAACAAACAGAGACTTATGGACGTCACAATAGACTAATAGTTATCAGAAGGTGGAGGGGGGAGGAGGGAGGGAGAGGAAGAGGGTACATTGGATAAAAGGGGTCAAATATGTGGTTTCAGAAAGAAATCTAACTATGGATGGTGAACACAATGCAATAAATATATACCTTACTGTTGAATTGTATACCTGAAACTTACTGGATTTCATTAACCAATGTCACCATAATAAAAATAAATAAATAAATAAATAAATAAATAAATAAATAAATAAATAAATAAAAATAAAAGTGAGCCAACATTTAAAAATCCAGAGATTTCACTCTAAAACTTCATTATTCCAGGTTTTCTACACAAATCAGAAGCGCTGGCAACATGGGGCCCTTATCCCATATGACAGCAATCACCTGGAACACAGGAGTCACTGACCCAGAGCAGGCAGGCTTTTCTACCTGCCAGTCACTCCTCCTCTCCTTCTTCTTATACCTATGCCTTAGCTTATTTACAATGCTTGCCTGGCTGCTGCAGGTATGTTGTTTTGCAAACTCTGATATGAACTCTTAAGGAGAAAAGAATAATACTTTTACAAATACCCCGTAAATTGTAAGGCTACCTCTTCTACAATCACAATAGAGTTAATACTTCACATTGTGTGTTCTGCAAACCATATTTGGTTCTTTTCCTTCATTCTTCCCTTTCCCACTCCTTCAAACTTGACCTCTTTCTGTTTTCATGTGATGCTTTGACATAATTGAAGTCTCAACACTGTTTTCATGTGGAAATTTTAGCCACTAATAAGCATGGCCATCCATCCCTTTACTCACCAGCTTTGAAACCCTTTTCCCTCTCACTTATCATTCGATTACAACCAATGTCTTTTTGCATTAAGAAAATATCAGCCCACTGCTTAGCAATGCTTTTCAGAAGGTTCTTCTCAGTTACACGGACATTCTGTGTATGTTGGACCAGAAGTGAAAGGGGTAGTTTGAACTTCACATTATACAGCCATAGGTTTGTGTGATTTTGAATGATTAACCAGCCTTTTTAATGATCAGTCTTCTCATCTACAAAGTGATATGTTATAATTTTACTTATTCTTAGATTCATAAATAAACTGGCTTTACAAGACTGGGCCACTGCATGAAGGACATCTCAAGAAACATTCAAAGGAAAGTTCAAGCCTACAGCCATGGCCCAATAGTAGTGTCCTATGTCAGTGAAGAGGAATAGCTGTCATTATGGGTTTTTAAGTATTTGAGTGTTAGGCTCACTGAAGGAGAATTCAAGGAAGAGAGAGGTACAAGTAAAACAAGATACGGACCACTAAGTCTAGTTTCATCTCACATTTGAAAGAATAAAAAGGTTTATAAAATTATTTTAGCCTCAAGAAATTTAGAGTCAACAGTGATCATCAAAACTCGCTGGGTTGTTGGGGTAATAGCATAAATCTTAGAATATAGGAAAGAGGTTGTTATGAAGAATGGGCAGCAGAAACTTTTATTCTCCTCTTAGTTTAATGGAAAAGTAGGGGCAAAATCAGAAGGAAATTGTGTAGGTACTTTAAGAAGGAGCAGGTAGAAAATGTCTCAGTGTTGCGTGATGTGCCTTGACATAATGGGTAAAATGGACTGACATTGTTGCCATTTAAAATTTCCAGCTACTATCAAGATTGACCATCCCCTTAGTCACCAGCTGACTTTCTGCATTAAACCAAATGAATGAGTGAATGAAAGAACACATATGTGCATGCATTCATTCATACATGCATACATGGGATTTCCTGTGTTGATTGTTCCTAACACCATCACGAGGAACTGCTATGCAGATATGACCAGGTTCTCCCAGAAATAATCGGTAGAATCTTTCAAGTGAAATAACTGGAGAAACTGGCTTTTGGAAATAAAGTAATTATAATATAGAGTAGGAAACACTACTCTATTTTGAAGATGTCAACAAAATGAACTTTTTAAAATCCATACTGACTTCATACTGCCGGAAACCATATTTATTCTTCATTTCATGAGCCTCTTTTGACTGCTAACTCTGTGTGATATGAGCCTGTGTTGGTTCTGGGAAAATGAACTCAGAAAGACTGATTTTCTGGTTTTCAGAAGGTCATAGCCTAAGGGAAATATAAAAATAACTCTAATACAATGTGATAAGTGTGTGTTAGAATAAAACAACCTGTTGAGTTTCAGAAATGGAAAAGGACTTGAGGAAATTACATCCTGCTTTTTCCAGCCATCCGGCCAGAAGGCCCTGATGTCCTCCTCCCACCAGGTGTGCATTCAGCCTTTGTAAATAAGAACGCGCCTTTCCTGCCCACAGTGATAGGTGAAAACGAGGACAGAGGATCCAAATAAGATGAGATGGATATTTGGAGGCTGGGAGACAGAAGCTCTTCATCAGATTGTTAAATTAGGAAGACAGTAATTAGGGTCAAGAAGAAGTCATCTTGCCTCACATAAAAGGAAATAAAAAAAAAAAAAAACCCTGTGTCAAGAATGGATGCACGACGATTTACACAAGCAAGAAACCTAGGACTTGATGACATTATTGGAGCTCCTGGATCAAGTCATTCCTAAAGCCGGACCCGTTTATAGACGCTATACCCTACAAGACAATAAATTACCTTTTTGCTTAAGCTAGTAGGATATACAAAAATAAAATCATACTTTACATACTTGGCAATGGAAGGAATCCTAAGGCATGCTAAGTTTATTTTTCTTCAATTTACTTTAAAAGTTTACTTTACAGAAGCAAAATTAAGTACAGCCTCTCGAAGTTCAGGCTTCACTGTCATAGCACATCATTCATCAGAGAGCTATGGCAGTGTTCTTTCAAGGAGATGGTGAAGGGGTAGGGGTAGGGGATTAGGGGATGGGAGAGCTAACACTCAGCTGAGATTCGAGGGGTGAGCAGTGTGCACTGTTTGTCAGAGAGGGCTTGGGCATCTCCAGTTTTGATTCAACAGGTGATTTTAATGGGGGTTGTCAAACTAAAGTAGCAGGTGTGCCAACTGCGGGTACAAAATGGTTATGAGGAAATGGAACGGGCAAGATTTGTTTACAGGAGGCAGGACCCTAACTGATTTAATATAGTGCTATAGCCCTTGGAAATAAACTTATCCTCGGCTGAGACTGAGAGATCTAGACAGTCGACTGGAATAGAATCTTAGAATGTTGACCAAATAGAAATCAGCCCTTCAGCCTAGAACCGAGGTCCGAAAGAACTGGGTTCAGAAATCTGTTGGAAAGGCCAAAGATCAGGAGAGAGTAACCCTTGGAAGGGCAGGTAGCGGTGTGAGACATGCTTTTCTGGAGGCCTGTTTGAGAATCGAATAGGGAGAGCCCACTGGGGAGGTCAGTGACCCAACTCTGAGACCTTAGAAAAAGCAAATACCTAAAATTGCAAAATATGTAAATGAAGGTAGTTTTAATTATAGCTTCTGAAACTTTAAGTTCCTAGAGAAATTTTATTTTGAAAAGTGAATTCTTATATAAGTGATTTTCATAAAAATAACTTTTTATCTACATGATCGTTTCCCATCCTGAAAATCCTCTCTCTGTTTCAATGCAAAGACGTGTACCTGCACTAGAAACTTACAATTCCACCTCTAAATTCATTTTGATAAACCTTGACACTGCAACTCAAGAATTGGCTCTCCATCTCTCTTCTCTTGTATTTTCTTTCACTTAAAAAAAAAAAAGCTCAATTCACAGAGCAACGAAATGTGAAACGAAATGAGCTCGATTACTGTTGCAAGCAAGCACAGCGACATAAACAAGGTATTTCAAACATTTTCACTGTCTGAGATTTAAATGCCACTCTTTGAAGTCAGGTTTTCAGGTGTGTAATTTGACTGTCATGTCCAAAATTTCATTATTTTGTAAATGTTTTAATGACATAAAAGGACATCTAAGAATAAAACGAAACATAAAATGTTTTTGTTCTATTTCCTGTGTTTTTAAACAAACAAAAATGCAGGTCTAATTTATTTTACATCTTTAAAAGGACCAAAAGTTCTCCAACGACTGATCCGTTCCTAGTTTCATATGAGCAGACACAGTGCCCTGGCTAGCTTCACCTCTGTGAAGATACCTCTGCCCTCCTTTTTTCTTTCTTTCCCTTTTCTCACCCCATCCTGAGGATCTTAGTGTTGTAAAAGCAAAGATGAATATATTGCTATCTCTGGCCTCCTGGAGTTCATATTTCCTCAGAGGAGAAAATGATCGGAACAAATGCCAACTGTTCTGAAGATTTTGCCCTCTATATGGTGGTCTAGCTTGTATATGTCAGTCTTCTGTTCCCTAATTTGTTGAAGATTTTAACTCCCAGTGCAAGGTCTTCCTCTCTACCCCTATTTCTGTATCAGCGAAGTCAACATCTTTCTGGATGACCCAAGTAGCAGTCAAGTCTCTCAGGCCCTCACCTTTATCTACTCTAGTGCACTCGGCTTCACGTTCCATAAATCATGGAATCTCAGTGTTAAGACTGAAGCACTGAAGGGTCTAAGGTGTTACCCTATCTGCAAGCTAACAGGCCAGACTGCCGCAATTTTACATACATATGTGTAATGGTTCATTTTCTGTGTCATATTTACTGGGCTAATGAATGTCCACGTAGCTGGTAAAACATATGTGAGAGTGTTCCTCGAAGAGATTAGCATTTGATTCAACAGACTGCGTAAAGAAGATCGTTTCTGACCATTGTGGGTGGGCATCATTCAATTCGTTGAGGGCTCTAATGTAACAAAAAGGCAGAGAAAGGGCAGGCAATTCACTCTCTCTTCTTGAGCTGGGACGTGTATCTTCCCCTGCCCTCGGACATTGGGGCTCCTGGTTCTCAGGCTTTGAGACTCTGACTAGGATGTACACAACTGACTCCTCTGATTTTTAGGCCTTCAGATTTTCATGGGCCTCCAGCTTGCAGACAGCAGATCATGAGACTACTCCTCCTCCATGATTGTGTGAGCCAGCCTCTCATAACAAATCTCTTTCTATATATCTATGTATATCATACTGGTTCTGTTTCTCTGGAGAACCCTAATACTGTGTGTGTGTGTGTGTGTGTGTGTGTGTGTGTGTGTGTGTGTGTGTGTGTAGAAACAAGAATGAAACCTCTGGATCAGGGAACAGACCTTTTAGGGACTCACAGAACATCTGTCTCCCTGCCCCAATTCCCCACGGGGAAACATGGCAAGAGTCAATACATTTGTGTCAGAAGAGGTTTGCATCACAAAAGAGAAATTATGAAATTATGAAACCCAGGGATTATGTTAGAACTGCTGCCATATCATCATCTCATCCTCCAATCTGGATAGAGCTAGAGCTAGAGCTAGAGCAGAGATAGACTTTATCTTTTTTTTTTTTTTTTTACTTTGGAATGTAAACAAATTCAAGGGCGGAGTGAGGGGATGGGGGATGGGAAGGTCTTTACTCTGTAATGGAGGCAATTGATTCTGGGGGAAGCAAAAAAGCTGTCTTTAAAGTTCATTATCCATAAAATTTGTATTCTGTTATAGCAGCATAAACTGACTATGACACTTTTACACATCTTCAACTTTATTGTCCCTCTCTTCGTCCTAAAAACTTCTCAATCCAACTTTCTCTTTGCTTGCACCTATTTGAATGTTGCTGGGGAAAAAAATAAAATCACACAACTAGACGAACTGGTTTTAGTTTAATTCATGACTGTAAACCTTACATAGAATTAAATGCAGTATACCCCCCATAAGACTGGAAGCTCTTCTTAGGTATAGACATTTCATGTTGGTCGTTACAGTCATTGTTTCTCAGAACTTGATAGCTCCCTATCCACTCTAGACCACTAAACCACCGTCATCCCATGACTGTTAAGTTTGATTTTTCTGCTAGCTTAATCTGTCTTTAATGGTTGACTTTTGATTCTAACCTTACTTTATTTCTGGCTGGTTTTCTTAGATCAATCCTTTGTTTGACTGTAAGTTTAAGTCTTGATTCTGATTTTCCCTGTTTTCTTTCTTTTAGGCGACCTTTAACTTCATGGTCTACAGTAGCAGTTCTCATGGCCTAAAGGCCTTGGTTACAGTCTTTTATATACAAAAGAATTATGGAGGACCACAAGGAGCTTGTTTATAGAGATTGCATTTATCAATATATACACTATTAGCAATTAACACTGAGAATTAAAAATTGTACTTATTAATTTATTGTAAAACAATACAAATTAACCATTTGCAGGTTAACATATTTTCAATGAAAAATAACTATTTTTGTCAAAACAAAAAATTTAGTGAGATCAACATTACTTAACATTTTTAAAATCTCTGTAATAAATGACTCAATATGAAATGACTGCTAGATTCCCACATCTGATTTTACGTTCAGTCTATTATGCTATCACAGTATCACAATATGACATTGTGATATCATGAATCCTCTGAAAAACTATTGTAAAAGAATGAGAAAGGAAAAGCAAATAATATCTTAGCATTTTCATGTGAAAAATTTGATGTTATGGAAATGATTTTAGGAACCCCAGGGGTTCCGAGGTTACGCTTTGAGTACCACTGATGTACTGAATAGACTCTTAACCCATTTCTTCTACTCTATCCTAGAATGTTCCATTAAATTCCTGGCCTCTGCAAATGGAAGATCTCAAAGAATAAGTACTCTATGAATAGAATCGATTAACACTAAACCCCTCAAGACTAAAAGGTTAGTGGGCTGCTTTTTGCAGAGAGTGAGGGTCAGCAGAGACCGCATCCTACGCTTTGGCCAGGCTTGTGAGGAGAACAATCACAGATGGAATAAGTAGAAAAGCAGACTCTATGGTAAGGAGGAAGGAAATACAAGCAATAGGCCACCTTCTGAGTACCTTGTGGCTTAAAATAGAAGGCCTGTGGAGGCGGAGTTGCAAATACTGCTTCTTTAGCTCTTCTCTCAGAGTTTAAAGTGTTCCAATGTTTTTACAAAAGTTAGTTACATTGTTAGAATGGAAAAATAGAATGCATCTCCAGAGTTCCTTCGAAGAAGAAATATACCCATACACTCTGTAGGATATGATGATGCTCTCAGCCAAATCATGATTAAATAAGACAAATGTGGTGGGGCCCCAAATCGGTGGACGGACTGTAGATTAAAGTCAGACTCAGAGCAGAAAGCAGCAAAATAAGAGCTGGAGATTAAGGACATGTGTGACAAGAAAATAAATAAATAAGATATATCATGATGGGGAACAAAATCCAGGGTGCAGTTCGCTGGCATTTCCTACTTGGTTTCAACGCACTGTTTGGTGATGCTGGGAGCTTCAAATGATGAGCCTGTCTCACCTAGACAAAGATCTATCTATGTAATGACTCAAAACTCGCTTAGATCTAGCTCAGTCTTACACCCAACTCTTTTTTTGTAGGCCCAATAGTGAGAAAAATATACTCAAGGCTGAAATCTCCAAGGTGATAGCAACTGGGCTTAAGTTGATTGAAACAAAAAAATGAGCAGATGTGAGAGTCTGGATTTAGGCCTTTGCTTGAAGGTACAGGCTGTCTGTATCTGATGTCTATTAATTATATCTGAGGAAAAAATATTTCAGAGATTTGCTTTTTGAGTAATGAATACGATCTCTTTAATTTCTCCAACAATACATAGAGAAAGGCACATTGATCAGTGTTAAAATGTTAACGTTTGGAGATAGCATGGTTATTTCAGAGAAAATAATTTTTTTTTTTTTAGTCATTGACCTAACATGTTGCCACTTTCTTGTTGTTTGGTGCAAGAAATTGAAAATCTCTAAGCTACAGTATCGTAATATGAAAAGTTTAAAAAATATTATCTACCTTACAGAGTTATTTTAAGGATTAAATAAGGAAAGGATGTAAATGTGGCTAACACCTTGCTGGCATATAGTAATCGATCAATAAATAATCACTATTATGATTATAATTTAGGCAGTAATATAAACTCTAAATTACTGATTTTTTTTATTTCTAAGTATTTTATATACAAAATACTTATCTATATTAAAATCAGTTTAGAAGAAGATAAATTATTTATTTATTGCCAAGTAAAAGCAGTTGGGAGGGGGAGGGAAGTCATTGCAATACATTGTTCTGCTCATTCTGTTTACATTCTTAAGCTAATGTACATACCTTCTTTACAGATAATTTAAATACAAAATCTTAAAACCAGTACTTCTGTAAGCAAGGTCTACTTGTAGCCAAACTACTGAATGATTGTTAAAAATTTACCTTCTTAGACCTTCTGAGTTAGAACTCTGTTGCCCAAACTTCTAAAAAAAAAAAAGGAAAGAAAGAAAAGGAAAAAAAAAAAAAAAATCCTTGCTAAATACAATGTTAATGGTCAGTGCAGTAGGGTGACGACCTTCTCCCAGTTTGCCCAGGACTTTCTAGTTCTAGCACTGAATGTCCGGTGTCCAGTGTTCTGAGAATTTCCTCAGTGTCAGGCAAATCAGGATGGTTAGTCACCACATGAGTAGAATAGAATTATCCCCCAGATCTAACTACGATAATCAAAACAGCACAATGTGTGCAAATCCCTAACATTTCAAATAATCTCTTGAAAAACAAGGAAAGGAAGACATTTAAGTCACAATTTCACTAAAGTGACACTTTGTAAACAATCAAGACCAGTTTGCTTTGAAGATGGACAATTCATTCCTGTGGTTACACTGACCTCTGGTGGACATGCCTTCAACTACAGTCATTTGAGAGCAAATAGTTCAAGTGAATTGTATTTTTTTAAATTAAGTTTATTGGGATAAATTGGTTAATACAATTACATAATTTTCAGATGTACATTATAAGTTGACATCTATATGTTCTATTGTGTGATTACCATTCAAAGTCCAGTTTCCTTAAGCTACCGTATATTTGATCCCCTTTACCCACTTCATCCTCCCCCTAACCCCTTATATTTGACCACTTTTACCCTATCTCTCCACTCCTCCCTGACCCACTACCCTCTGGTAACCACTAGTGCATTGTCCATGTCCCTGAGTCTCTGTTTGTCCTGTTCATTTGTTGCTTTTAGGTTTATATCTCACATGTAAGTGATATCATATGGTTTTTGACGTTTTCTGCCTGGCTTATTTTGCTTAGCATGCTTATCTCGAGGTCCATCCATGTTGTTGCATTACATGGCAGTATTTCATCTCTTCTTATGGCTGAGTAATATTCCATTGCATATATGTACCACTGCTTCTTTAGCCAATCATCTATTGTAGGACACTTCAGTTGCTTCCATGTCTTGGCCACTGTGAATAATGCTGCTATGAACATCGGTGTGCAAGTATCTTTTTGGATATGGGTTTTCAAGTCTTTAGGGTAAATATCCAGTAGTGGGATTGTTGGATCATATGGTAGATCAATGCTTAGTTTTTTGAGGAACTTCCATACCGTTCTCCATAGTGGCTGTACAATTCGCAGTCCCGCTAGCAGTGTATGAGGGTTCCTTTTTCTCTGCATCCTCTCCAACATTTGTCATTATTTGTCTTGTTGATTATAGCTATTCTAACAGGTGTGAGATGATATCTCATTGTGGTTTTGATTTCCAGTTCCCTAACAATTAGTGATGTTGAGTATCTTTTCATATGTTCGTAGGCCATTTGTATGTCCTCTAGGGAGAAGTGTCTGTTCAGATCCTCTGCCCATTTTTTGATTGGATCATTTATTTTGTTGTTGTTCTTGAGTCATATGAGTCCATTGTACATTTTGGATATTAGGCCCTTATTGGAGGTGTTGCTTGCAAATATATTTTCCCATTGAGATGATTGTCTCTTTACCTTTGTTGATGGTTTCTTTTGCTGAGCAGAATCTTTTTTAGTTTGATGTAGTCCCATTCGTTTATTTTTGCTTTTACTTCCCTTGCCTGGGAGATCAAATTCATAAAATCCTCTTTAAGTCCAAGGTCCCTGAGTGTCATTCCTATGTTTTGTTCTATGCATTTTATTGTTTCAGGTCTTATATTCCAATTTTCCCAGCACCAGTTATTGTATGTTTTTGGCTTTTTTGTCAAAAATTATTTGCTCGTATAAATATGGGTTTACTTCTGGACTCTTGATTCTGTTCCACTGGTCCACGTGTCTGTTTTTCTGCCAATACCATGCCATTTTGACTACTGTCGCTTTGTAGTGTAATTTGAGGTCAGACAGAGTAATGCCTCCAGCCTCACTCTTTTTTCTCAGGATGGCTTTGGCAATTCAGGGTCTTTTGTGCTTCCACACAAATCTAATGATTTTTTGTTCTATTTCTTAAAAAAAAATGCCAATGGGATTTTGATAGGGATTCTATTAAATCTGTAATATGCTTTAGGTAATACAGTCTTTTTAACTATGTTGATCCTTCCAATTCAAGAACACAGAATATCTTTCCATTTCTTTGTATCTTCTTCAATTTTTAAAAATAGGGTCTTATAGTTGCCATTATATAGGTCTTTCATATGTTTTGTTAAATTTATTCCTAGATATTTTATTCTTCTTGTTGCACTCGGCAATTCGTGATCTTTTGTGTCCATAGAAACCTGATGATTTTTTGTTCTATTTTTTTAAATAATGCTAATGAGATATTGATGGGGATTGCATCAAATCTGTACAATGCTTTAGGTAATAAGGTCATTTTAACTATGTTGATTCTACCAATCCAAGAACACAGAATATCTTTCCATTTCTTTGTATCTTCTTTGATTTCTTTTAATAGAGTCTTCATAATAGTAGCTTTCATAATATAGGCCCTTCACATGTTTTGTTAAATTTATTCCTAGATATTTTATTCTTTTTGTTCCACTTACAAAAGGATTAATTTTTTCCACTTCTTTTTCTGATACTTCATTATTAGAGTATAGGAATGCTCTGGATTCTTGAACGTTGATTTTGTATCAGAATCTTTACTGTATTTGCTTATTGTTTCTAGTAGTGTTCTTGTGGCGTCTTTAGGGTTTTCTATATAGAGAATCATGTAATCCACAAATAGTTTGTCTTCTTCATTTCCTATTTGGATGCTTTTAATATCTTTCTCTTGCCTAATTGCACTTGCTAGGACTTCCAATATTATATTGAATAACGGTGGCAAAAGTGGACAGCCTTGCCTTGATCCTGATCTTAGAGGGAAGGTTTTTAGTTTTTCACCATTAAGTATAATGTTGGCTGAGGGTTTGTCATAGATGGCCTTTATTATGCTAACATCCTTTCTCTATATACAATTTTGTTAAATGTTTTGATCATAAATTGATGCCGTAATTTGTCAAAGGCTTTTTTTGCATCTATTGATATGATCACATGATTCTTATTTTTTAAATTTGTTTATGTGGTGTATCACATCATTCAATTTATATATGTTGAACCATCCCTGTGCCCCTGGGATGAAGCCCACTCAATTGTGGTGTATAACCTTTTTAATATGTTGCTGTATTTGGTTTGCTAGTATCTTATTTAGAATTTTTGCATCTGTGTTCATGAGAGATATTGGTCTGTAGTTTTCTTTTTTTGTGTTATCTTTACCAGATTTTGATATCAGAGTAATATTGGCCTCACAAAATGAGTTGGGAAGTATTGTCTCCTCTTCAATTTTTTGGGAGCGTTTGAGGAGAATAGGTATTAAATCTTCTTTGAATGTTTGGCAGAATTCACTGGTGAAGCCATCTGGTCCTGGACTTTTACTTTATGGTATGTTTTTGATGATTGTTTCAATTTTCATACTGCTGATTGGTCTATTTAGATTTTCCAGTTCTTGATTCAGTCTAGGAACATTGTATTTTTCTAAGTACTGGCCCATTTTTTCTAGGTTATTAAATTTGGTGTTATATACTTTGTCATAGTATTCTTGCATGATCCTTTGTACTTTTGTGATATAAGTCATAATTTCTTCTCTTTCATTCCTGATTTTGTTTATTTGTGCCCATTCTCTTTTTTCTTTAGTGAGACTAGCCAGGGGTTTGTCAATTTTATTAACTTTTTCGAAGAACCAGCTGTTTGTTGTATGTGTGTATGTATGTATGTATGTATTTAATTTTCAATTTCATTGACTTCTGCTCTAATCTTGATTATATCTTTCTTCTGCTGACTGTAGGCCTCATTTGTTCTTCCTTCTCTAGCTTTTAAAGATGAAGTGTTAGGTTGTTTATTTGGGCTCGTTCTTGTTTTTGGAGATAGGCCTGTAATGATATGAACTTTCCTCTAAAGACAGCTTTTGTTGGGTCCCAAAAGTTTTAATACGTTGTACTATCATTATCATTCATTCCTATGTATCTCTTGATCTTTTTATTTCCTCTCTGACCCCATGTATTTGTGGTTCTTCCTAATTTCTTTATGCAGTTAATCTCTAGTTTCAAAACATTATGATCAGAGAATATGGTTGGTATGATTTCAACCCTCTTATATTTGTTGAGGCTATCTCTGTGTCTCAGTATGTGGTCAATCCTTGAGAATGTTCCATGTGCACTAGAGAAGAATGTATAAGCAGCTGTTTTGGGATGGAAGGCTCTGTATATGTCAATTATGTCCAGTCGGTCTTATGTGTCATTTAAGGATGTTGTTTCCTTTTTGATTTTCTGTTTGGATGATCTGTCTATATATCCTGTTAGTAATTGCATGTTTCGGGGATCCCTGATTGGGAGCATAAATATTAATAAGTGTTATATGTTCTTGGTGCATGATTCCCTTCATCATTATGCAGTGTCCCACAGTATCTTTCTTTACCTTTTTTATTTAGAAGTCTATTTCGTCTGATATTAGTACCGCTACTCCCACCTTTCTCTGAATGCCATCTGCTTGAATATCATTTTCTACCCTTTCACTTTGAGTCTGTATTTGTCTTTGGAGCTGAGGTGTGTCTCCTGGAGGTAGCATATGGTTGGGTTTTGTTTTTTGATCCAATCTGCAACTCTGTGCATTTTTATTGGTGAGTTCATTCCATTTACATTTAGGGTGATTATTGAAATATGAGGTCGTCTTATAGCCATTTTATCTTTTGCTTTCTGGTAGCTTGGTGTTTCCATTGTTTCCTTGTCCTTGTGTTTCTGTTTTCTTTATTTTGGTTGGCTTTTGTGGGTTTTGCCTCTATTTCTTCTTGTTTTATGTTATATACTTCAGTTCTGACTCTATAGTGTGTGGTTACCATTACAAATGTGTATATATATATATATATATATATATATATATATATATATAGTGTCCATTTTCTTCTCTGTGTGTCTTATCTCTTTTCCCCTTTGTGAATTTGGATCTTTGAATCCCCTCCTTTTCAGTCATTGTTATCTCAATTTGTTTCTATGCTGAATGTTCATTACTATCTTGCTATAGCAATTCTCTTCTTATTATTTAAGCTTATAGTGCCCTGTTCTTAGAAAGGGTTGCATTCCTCTGCATCTATTTGCCTGATAGTCACTTTATTTGTAATTATGCATTTTTTTTTTTTGGTTGTTATTTTGTTTTAGGTGAGCTGAGCCCTTTCAGAATTTCCCATAGTGCAGGCCTCGTAATGCAGAATTCCCTCAATTTTTGTATGTCTGAAAAGGTCTTAATTTCTCCTTCATATCTATAGGAGAGCTTAGCTGGATACATTATGCTATGCTGATAGTTCCTTTTACTTAATAGTTTAAATATTTGACTCCATTCCTTTCTGGTTTGTAAGGTCTGCACTGGGAAGTAAGATCATAATCTAATGGGCTTTCCTTTACATGTTACCATTTTATTTCCCTGGTTGCCCCAAGAATTCTATCTTTGACATTGATTTTTGATAACTTTAATATGATGTGTCTTGGTGAGGCCCTTTTGGGGTTGAGATAATTGGATGTTCTGTTGACTTTTTGAATTCCTAGTTCCAGCTCATTCCTTAGATTTTGGAAATTCTCACCCACTATTTCTCTGAAAATGCTTTCTAGTCCCTGGTCCTTCTCCTCGCCTTCAATAATGCCCATTATTCTTATGTTTCCTCTCCTGATGGTATCAGCTAGTTCTTGTATTCTTCTTTCATTATTTTTCATTCTTCGGTTTTTCACTTCTTCTTTCTGATTTATTTCTAGATTTCTGTCTTCAATATCACTGATCTTTTCCTCCATTTGGTTGACTCTATTTCCAAAGCTTGCTATTTTATTTTTCAACAGTTGCAGTGTGTTTTTTATCTCCAGAAGTTCTATTTAGTTCTTTTTGAAGGTTTCAATCTCCTTATTCTGCTCATCTAGCTGTTTTTGCAATTTCTGAAATCGTTGATATGACACGTTTCGGAACTCACTGAGTTTTTTTCAGAAGTACCATCCTGAATTCTCTGTCACTTATGTCACATATTTCTATGTCTGAAAGCTCATTTTCTGGAGATTTTTCTCTTTCTGAGACACCTTGTCGCCTTGATTGTTCATGGTGTTTAATGGACTATTTATCCTCCTGGGCATTAATGGAAGTGTATTCTGTTGTTTTTCCAGAAAGATTTATTATTTAAAGGTCTCTCTTTAGCCTGCTGCAAAGAAGGTGCTTTTCTTTTGTTTCCAGTAGGTGGCGTTTAAACCTCTTGGATCCCTGCTTTATATGAAACCTAAGGTCTTTAATTTTCTTGCAGATTTTAATCACAGTCACTACTCTCAATTTCAGTCCTTGTCAGTGTTAGCAACAGTTATGGTAGCGTTTGCTCAGATTCCCCTGGGGCTCTGTGGTGTTCAGTCTATAAGGGTATGGAGGGGAGGGGCCCTCTGGGTTGGGGGTTGGGGACTGTGGCTCAGCCTCTGTTTTGCAACGGGGGCCAGTAGAAATCAACAGTTGTTTCTCTGTGGTCCTGTCCTATTTCTCTGCTTTCCGCCCTGATGACTGACTGAGTCCTGCTGGCTGCGAAGAATAGTCCCGGCATTTTTAGGCAGGGAGGCTGTTCAGGGAAGTTGCCACACCTTCACCTCTCCCTGTCTTGCAAGGAGCTCCAGGGGCTGCAAGAGGCAGCTTCCTTATTTGTCCCAGTCCACCACCCAACATCCGGGGTTCTGACATGTGGTAGCTCTTATGTGCAGATCCCATGCTCAGCCGTGCTGATGTGCAGTTTGGGTGTTTTTTGTTCAGTTTTAGATGTTCAGATGTTTAGATATTATTGTTTCAAAGGGAGAGATCTGAGGGTGACTCTCACTCTGCCATGTTTTTCCAGAATCCAAATTGTATTTTTTAAAAAAGCTTTTTATTTCCTTTTCTATCAGGAAGGAAATATGCTTCATCTAAAGTTTCTCTTTTGATGTTAAACATATGGACAAAGCTCTCTATAATTTTGCTGGAGGTGTACTTTATCATGCTATGGGGCCATGACCTGTAATCACAGAGTGGGCATTCACTGGTGCCACTGCTACCCAAGGTTTCTTAGTTATTAGTAGAGAGAACTTGTATTACCGTGAAATCTATGACAAGATAGTTTATTTATAACTAACTCTAAGTATTGGTCTTACACATACGGTGTGCTCTTGGACTTAACATGCAATTATCCCAGAATTGCATGTGTGTTTCATCTTTGCTTCCTTCAGATCTCTGATTAAATGTTACCTTATCAAGGAGTCCTTCCTAAGCCCTTCCTGACTTTCCTTATATAAATAGAAATTACTTTCCTGATATTTTCTGTTATCCTCAGTCTGTTTTAATCTTCTTTATATCTGTCAACAACACTTGATATCTACTCATCTCTCCCTCTCTTTATCTCATTTATCTGTTCTAGTATATATGTATGTATGTGTGTGTATTATCTATCTATCTATCTATCTATCTATCTATCTATCTATCTATCCATCCACCTATCTATCATCTAATCTATCATCTACTCACTGCTATTCCCACTAGAAAAAGGCAGAGACTTTGCCTATATTGTTTACTGTTACAGCTACAGCATCTAGAACATGATGCCTAATGGGTACCAGTAGGCACACAATATGTATTTATTGAATAAATGCATGAGTGAATGAATGAGTGAATGGTCAATTTTTAATTAGTATAATACCAATTCTCTGAAAGACAGCCACGAGCCAAACACAATGTACAAGTCCTTGTAGAAAAAAAAGGTTTTAGTTTAAAGAAATCACATTGCAGACCATCTTTCACAAGTCAGTGACCTAGTTACCTAATTTCGCAAAGTGAAAATAGAGTGATAATGACAGCCTGTGTCGTTGACAGGCCCGTGGCAAGCCAGGCACAGAGCTGGTGTGAAGAGGGCACCAGCCTGGGTTAAAGTCACTCTCCAGAGTATCCTCAGGCTGCATGTAAACAAGGTTGGGCAAGGAACCAGGAGATCAGAGTTAGAAAAGCTACATTAAATTTCAGAGTGACTGGATGAATTAAAGAAATAAGCAGACAAAAAGGTGGTAGGTGAGTATCAGGAAGATCAGAAAGTGCCAAGTTCCGCGTTGGTATGCACACGTTAGGGAAGCATTTCTGCGTAGTGACAGCTGCTTAGGAACTTATTAGCTATGTAAATGAGGGCCAGTTAAATCTTGCTTCATTTTCCTCATCTTGAAATCCGGATAAGTAAGATAATTTGTATAAGTCACATGGTAAGCACTTGGTAAGTGTTAGCTGTGTTGGTGGCGCACACAAAAATCTGTATCAAGCATTATGGGGATAAGTCATCACATCAAATTTTAAATATTAATCGATTCTGTGTGTACCTTACTATATACCTTCCATATGGACTCTCCACTTTAGACTTTCCAGATGTTAACTTGGTCATTTCCACTCTTTTCTAATATCTCATTAACTTTTATACAATATCTTATAATTGGTCAGACAATCAAGGACTAGCATGGCAAATAACAGTCACTCCACAGCTTTGGAGGCACTGCAAGATTCTTAGATGCTTCTTTCATTTATTAATTATAGTAGCATATATGCTTTGAAATATAGGGACTTTAAATTTTACTAACTCTTATTGAACATCTCTAGAGGTAGTAGGAAATCCATGTATATCTTCTCTCTTTATTCTTAGTCTCTTTATTAAAAATCTAAACACCATAATAAAAGTAGCTAGATGCTTTTATCTACCTCATAAGTCACAGGAATCTTTTTTTGCCATTCGGATGAAAGTTCCCTTCATAGGAATATCTCCTATAGTCCTCATCACCAATCATGTTGATCGGTTACCACCATACTCACAAAGAAAACTGCTTTTCATTTCACCAACATTTTATCATTTCTTTATGTTGTGCTAATCACAATAACATAAAACTTATCTACAGCTAAGACTTTAGCCAAGAATCAGAAAATAACTTTACAAATGCTTCTGCGTTATCTAAAATTATAAGCACTAAAGCTGGCACCATTTTATTTTGAATGAAAAGAATACAGTCCAACATTCAGAGCATACTAATTCTATATTATCAGCATTTCCAACAATTATTTAAATCATCAAGCTCTAGGTCATTTGAAGCACTCAGAAATGGGGAAGGCTGGAAGAATTAGTAAATTGGACTTCATGAGGTAAGAAAAATCCCAGGAACAAAATCTTCTATTTGCTACAGAGAATAGGAAATAATAATCATGGTTGGCTCTAAATCTGTTATTATATCAAACAATGGCTTTTGGAGTTATTTTAAGCAAAAAGTGTTAAAACTTATTTTGATGACCAAGTGTCAATTACCTGGAATGTTAAGTTAAATAAAAAATCTCTAGTCCCATAAAAGATGTGTAAATGTGGCATTAGTTATTTTTCATACATTTCTTTAATTATTCACACACAAATTCTTATACTCGTTTTTATGTATCACGGGTACGTTTTACCTCAATCAATTGGAAAGTTCATGAAGAACAGTGATGAAGACCTTTCCCGTGTTGCACTGTTACCAGGTCTCTGAATGAAACTTTGTTTATAAAACAAGGATGTTGTGGTGGTGGTGGTTCTTCCTTTTATATCAAATTGCACCATAGTTTCAGGGCAATTAGAATCTTCTCTCATTTATCTATTGGCATTAAATTGACAGAAATTTCAATGGCCTAAAAAATTACTAGGCATATCTGTGTCCTTTAAAATGTGTTCACCTCATTTGAATTACTAATGTCATTATGTTCTAGCTAAATTGCCACCGTGCACATGAAAAACTGCCTGGCACTTACACATGAGGACAGGGAAACAGAATTTAGAGTATTCCATGCTATTCATTTTCAGTACTGGACAGAATAAAAAGGATCTTTTCTTGTTACTATTCTTCAATTAAACAAAACTTAGCTATAAAATTTTAGACTTTTGATCAAAAACACATCTAAGAAGATCATAACAACTGGCAGTGCTTAAGAAAAATGATAAAAAGTAGTGTTTAACATTTTTGTCAACTTTTACTCTGACATAACTTCACATCTGTAAGAAAGTTATAAGAATATATTTTTAAAATTTATAATATACTTTTTATCCAGGTTCCCCAAATATTATCATTTGCTACCTTTGTTTTGCTTTATTGCTTCCTCCTTCTCTCTCTCTCACACACACACACCACAATATAATTTTCTTCCTCTGTCTATATTTTTTCTTTGTTTTATGAAACTAAGTGCAGACATGATACCCTGTACTCTCAAATATTTCAGTGTATATTTCCAAAAATCAGACAGTCTCTTACTGACCAAAACGCAAATATCAAAATAAAAATACTGACATTGATATTATGATATAATCTATAGACAATATTCAGATTTTGTCATTTGTCCCAATACTATCCTTTATAGTAAAAATAAAAAAAATCCTGGATCACACACTGCTTTAGGCTTTTGGTTTTTGTTTTTGTTTCTTTTTTTTTTTTTTTTTGGTCTGCTCTAGTCTAGAAAATGCCTCAGTTTTTCTTTGTTTTCATAACCTTGATAATTTTTAAAAATATAGGCCAGTAGAATATCCTTAGACTTGCTTTTATGGGACACTGCCTCCTGGTTAGATTCGGCTTATGCATTTCTGGCAGGAATACCACAGACGTTTGTAGTGTGCCCTGTGCATCATAGTGGGAGACACACGTGTCAGTTTGTCTTATTATTAGTGACATTTACCTTGATAATTTCATTCAGGTGTCGTCTGCCTATTTCTCCATGTAAAGTTATGTTTTTCAGTTGTAATCAATAAGCACATTATGAGAGATAATTTGGTAGGCAAGAATATAAATGTCCTGTTATTGATCAGACCTACTTCTATCCAATACTTGTAGCATCTGCTAATGATTCTTTTGGAATTAATTATTGCTACGATGATTGCCAAATGGTAATAATCTAATGTCATAATAGTGCTTCTTTAACCAGATCTATAATAGTTTCTGTCTTTTTTATAGTTTAATTATTTTCTTAATGGATTTTTATGCTCTCGTTTTTTTCCACTGCTAGATTTATCTCGGAGATCTATAAAAATTGCCTAGGTCATTTGGTAAGAAGCTACTGATTTTGTAGTTCATTTTCTTCTTATAATAAGTAATCTTTTGCATTAGCCACAATATTTTAATAATTTAGAAAGTAACGATGCTGATTATTTTAAGAGTGCAACTTTTTTTTTATTTAAAGGAATGTCCTTAAGACATTTTTCATTCACTGATTTTGGGTTAGATTCCTTCACTAAAGCTTAAATTTATCAGGTGCAGAACAGTTTTTGGACAACACTCCGATAATAGCAGCAGAGAGTAGAAACTGTGGAAAGATTTTAATCACAAATGGCATTATTTTAATTTCTTTTTCTTAACTATATAGCACATGTGCTTAATATTACATGGTACAACAGTTTTCTACAATTTCGACATTATGATTCTTAGAGAAAATGCCACTTTAACAACAACGCTGGGCAACATTTTTTAAAATTATAGATTGTTGAATAGTCTTTGCAATGGCATTAAAATAATTTATCCACTTGAATAGACTCTACTCTTATTCTAAGGATTTTTCTCTCTGTATACATATATTATGGGACTATAGTGAATTCAATGTATAGCAATTCACAAACATGACTTCTAAATGTATACACGGTTTACCTCTGTGTATTAAAATGTCACAACTGTTAAATTTTAGTGACCCAGTTAAGAGTAACAAAAGGTCTTCATCTTTTAATAAGGATGCAAATTGGTGATAGTACAAAGAAAACTTGAAAATTATTTTGTGATAAAATTGGAAAAGATTCTAGCAAGGAATTCTGGAGTGGCATTTATTGGTGGTTTGCTGATAATTAGGTATAGCTTCCATTTTATCATCAGCACCATCACCACCAGATCATGCCTGTATGAATGCTTGATGAATACTGGGAATCTATATTTTTGGATGTATAACCTGCTTCCATAAGTGTGTCTTTTATATTTGCTCATTGAGGTAATGGATAAAATTCGTAGTACCTTAATGTATTTATTCCACAGTTCTTGATAACTCAAATTCGACCTACTTATTTTTGTTGATGTTTCTTCTTACCTTGCCTTACTTGGTGAATGTTGAGGAAATAAGTTTATATAAAGGATGTTAGCATTTATTTTTATCCAAGATGACACTGCAATGAAATAATAAAAGGTATCATAATTTTCAGAGAGTATAAATCACTTTATCTCTCTCTTCCTTCATAACTTTATAATAACCTTTATAGCTATTTCTGTCCTTCATACCTCACCTCCAAATCCATTCCTTTCCCACCCCCTTTCTTAGTACCTAACCATTCTCAACCTGCTTTCCATATAGCTTAACTAGAACTAGTTTCATGTACAGGGATGGGTGTTTGCAATATATAGTTTTTGCAGATTAGGTATGCACAAGCCATAGGATGAGAGATCATGACATTGAGAATATCTCGTATGTCTCTGATAACTAGAGATTGTATGTGTGAGGGAGAAAGAGAGAGAGAGAATGGTCATGGAGAACCACTGAATCCAAGTTGAAAAGACGGGATGTTTACAGAGCAACAGATAGAGCAGGAGATTTGGTGGGGGAAAGAATTATTTTAAGCTGAAAAAAAAAAAACAGCATATGCAAAGGCCTGAGTGGAGCAGAAGCATGGCAGATTACAGGAACCTAAAGGATAATGTGTGGACTAAGAATAAGGATTGGTGCAGGGAGTGACAATTGTGTAAAATGACTCCAGAGAGCTAAGCGGAGGGCAACCATAGCATGAGACCCTTATGTGCTGTTTTCAGTATTTAAGTTTTATTTCAATGTTTTTAGGTGGAGGATTTTAAGCCTGGAAATTATATAACCAGATTTGGAGGATAAAATGGGGGTGGGGCAGGGACACCATGAAGAAATTGTCGTGTGTTGTAAATTGGATGGTTTCTGACAATCCACTGCTGCTCTGAAACTGCTGTCACTTCCAAGTTGTCACCTCCTACTCAGGTCTGGATGTCCCCCTTCTAGTCTATAGAATCACAAACTGCTGGAGCTATGGTGGTCTCAGAGCAATTAATTTCTTTCACTCTTAAGCTTTCACTACTGTATTTGGATAATGGCCTCAGAGCTCTGCTAAGAAGGCCACCGATTATTATCACGCAGACCTGCGAGTCACTTCAGGGTCTGAGCCTCTCTCTGCTCTTTGACAGCTCTTCTGAATATGCCTCCACATATAGAAATTAACAGTATAATTATGAATTAATCATGATAAAATACTGAATTTAGAGTTGAGAGGACTGTATCTTATATTTATGTCAAAGACCTGCAGTGTAGGCATTACAATAAAACACATGATTGTTATTTGTAGTTTACCTGACCATTTCTTTCTCATAAGACTTGAGTGTTCTCTTGTAAATGTAACTCCTTCCCCTGATTGTCAAGAGTAAATATATAAAATGGAATTAAATAACTTTAAACCGCACTTAGGTCTCACAGCACAAAAGATGGCATCATAACTCAAATGTTTCAGCAAAAAAATTTATACCAGGCCTCTCCAGAGAAGCAAATGAATAAACTTGAAAGTGCTTATCTTTACTAAAGAAATATATGAGGTGTGACTGAAGTGATGTGGCTTAAGTGGGGCTTTGAAAGCTGGCTCCTCAGCCACACACACAATGAATCTCCTTATTGTATAGTTCACAATAGGGATACTAGAGTCGGAGTAGATAGGGCTCTGCTACATTAAATGTAGATCTTGTTTGAATTGCACTTTAGTGACTGTGTTTCTGATGTTCTGAAATAATTTATTATGCTACAAATATGTTTTAAGTTCACAAAAGTCTTCATACTTTTTTTTTCTGGGATTACGAAATCATCTTTATCCTTACAAATTCTAAAGTAAAGTGAATAGCATTTAAAACTGATTTACTTGTGGAAAAAAATTACATCTCATTTGCTTCTGGTAATTGGACCACATTTCACAATAGATTGGAAGTGAAGTTTCTTAACTTTCCCCCATATCCTTTGGGGCATACAAAATAGCATATTGTTAAGTAAGCTTATTTTATATTCAGAATCTACAGTTCTTCTCACACAAATCATTCTCGCATCTGCTTTTTCACATCTTTACTTTTATTATCTAAAGGGCCTCTGTGGTTTCTTAAACATTTTTTGAGTGACTTTGAAAAATGATATTGGTTGTGCTTATTTATATTAGGCATACATGTGATAATTTACAATGCACAGCGTAACAACACTTTTAGATGAAATTAGAGATCTAATCATATTTCCCAACTTTTCCTTTAGGTCAAACACTCTTATAATAGATTTAAAAAGAATTAAATATTTTTTTTAATTTTCATTTATATCACTCAAAATATATTCTTTAAAAATATACTCTTTCTTCTGCAAGTTTGGGAAGAAAGACGCTGAATTTGAAAAGTATTGGTTTTTTATTTTGAGGACAATCAAAATGTACTAATAGTACCTATAAATATTTATTAGTATTTGGCAACTCTTTTTATAAATAATTATCAATAAGGCACACTGTACTCCTTCCCAACACTGCAATTTTTTAGGGGATTGTCTCTCTCATTCCACTGATGTGGCTACCAAATCTAAAATTTTATGTGCTATCATTTCCTCTGACCTCCAAGTGGTAGTTCAGGGCTAGAACGCGAGCCACGCAGACTAATGGTAGGTAGTATGTTGTGCTCTCGAAAAAAGCAAACAGCTCACAGGTGGTCACATGACCTCAAGCAGGGCCAATCAGGGTCCTCCACAGACTGGACTACAGATAGCGGGAGGAAGAAACTCCTTTGCCATAGTGCTGCTGTGCTGGGAAAAGGTAATTATGGACTGTTAGTACCATCTTTCCTATCATGTGTAGAAAGACAGAGACTTTCTGTACAACACACCAGGAGGGGAAACAAAGGAAGAGATGGAGAAAGATACCAGAAGTTGATGACAGAGTTGAGCCTCAGGAACATTCTTACCTGAAACTGGCTTCACTCTTATGATTTCAAGTTACAAATTTTACTTAAGCTGAACTGGGTTTTGGTTGGGTAGACATTAGAATTTTGTAATTGGAAAATAACTTCTAGTTTGTTAGCATTTAGCTTGTCTAAATATTCAAAGTATTTACCTCTTTAGGAAAATGTTTTTAATAAAGTGAAAACATGTGTGAA
Source organism: Rousettus aegyptiacus (assembly GCF_014176215.1). Taxonomy (NCBI): domain Eukaryota; kingdom Metazoa; phylum Chordata; class Mammalia; order Chiroptera; family Pteropodidae; genus Rousettus; species Rousettus aegyptiacus. The sequence goes on from NW_023416286.1 coordinate 34,170,797, forward strand.
GACCTTTCGATGTGCAGAACTGGCCAGGCTAAATCACAAACCCATTTATTCAAACACTAATATAGGTACTGCTGTGAAGACAGTTTGTGTACGTGACTTCATCAGATGAGCCCAGTAAAAGAGGCCTTTGGGCCTTTCCCGAGTGCAGGGACCACTAAACAGCTCTTGTCCTTGTGGTTCCGGCCTGCTTGTCATCTTCCCCTCTAGATAGTCTGCCTGTGGGCTTTGGGCCTGCCTATGCCATCCCTGCAGTGATTATTCCTTGTATTAAATCTCTAATATTTCCTCCTGGTTCTGCTTCTCTGGTTGAGCACCGACTATTATAATGTGTAAGGATATCATTGTGTGTGCTGTCGGCACTTCACGATTCAGTTTGCAAACTAACATTTACAAAGGTTTCTTACTGCTTTTAGGCTTTATATTAGAGTTAGACCAGTGAAGAATATAGTATTTGCAGTGCCACCAAGGGTAGTTACAAATCATACTATCAAATCTCCTTTTTAATTGCATGTTTCTATGAAAATAAACTTTATTAAAATAATTTTGATTAAATCAAAACTTTCTGTGTTCATGATTAGAAAATAATGCTTTGGGAAGCAAGTTAACATGTCAAAGATGAAGATCTAAGGATGGTGAGAAACCCACCATGAGAATAGTAAAGTACCCACCACATAAAACTGACCCACATGGATTCAAAGCTGTGCACATTTTCTTGTGGTGCAGAAGCTGCTGGAAAGTTATTCCAGAGAGGAATATGCAACAAAGGTTTGTAGAAGAAAATTGGGCACATTTTGTTGATAGAAGAGAGATCCATGAACATGTGGCAGAATGGATAGGAAAAACCCACATGGATATCCAATATGGCAGTGTCCAATTCAAGACCTCAGCCTGAAGGTCTTAGAGAGGAGATGGGGAAGGTAAATCTGTGTTGGACGCCACCAGGAGCCAAAGCCAAGGGTTTTTACGTGTGAGAGACACTAAGTGAGCACCTCTGATATGCATTAAGACACCATTGCAAGAATGAATTGTTCCATGGAGAGAGGAAAGGGGATATTCCAAAGGCAATATCCATGTGAAACTCCTGACTAAGCTCATAGACACCCATTATACCAGATGTCTCACATTTTGTCATCCATAAGGGAAGAGCAGCAGAGGATGGTAAAATGCACCCCCAGAAAAAAACAGCTATTAATGGTGAGTAGGGTTCAATATTTGGAAAGGTGGGATGGTTAGGTAGGAAGCGAGGAGTCACTGGCTAGAACCATCAGACAACCGGGCATCACTAGGTTCTGCCTTCTGGCCGTGGACACCTTTCAAGGTACAGTGTAGTTGGGCCTCCAGTGTTTGAGAACAGAGCTATTGATAGGTAGGGGTACATCGTGAGGAGGAAAACTGAGATGTCTAGAGGATGCTGTGGAAAATTAAGAGAAATACTAGAGAGATGTGTTCATAACCTGCTGGTCTGACTAGAGTAGATGCATTAGTCAGAACCATCTCACCTCTTACAGGTGTTATTTAGTTATTGTTGTCAGTAGGCTAAGAAACAAAGGTTAGCTTCACCCCAACTCATGCCTCCTGTGTATTGAGTTAGATAGTAGCTGGGGGAGGGGGTAAGGTAGTTGAAGATTTAACCCAAGTGATTAGCCACTCAGATTTTTTGAGGAGAATGATCTAAGCCCAACATCTCCCAATGAATGGGGTTAGGGGAGATGGGAATAAAATAATCGCAGTGTATGAAGAAGGTATTTTCCCCAATCAACTGAATTGTAGGGTGAGTGAAAGGAGTGTAGCGTTGGATGGAATTATAAGACTCTTGATCACTTCTCTGTCAAAGATCAGTGATGTGGGGACCACATTAAAAAGAATTATTTCAATCTCAGGGTCTCAATAGTCATATTATAATGTTTCTATAATAATTAACTTCAATTTCATAAACTTAAATGAGCGCTCAGTACTCTTCAATAGTCTCTACATTTCTATAGAAATTTGCTTTATCGCCTGCTTAGGTAATGTCTCATATTCTTTTCTCCTTTCTTCAAACCTTATACAACCTTCCTTCTTCTAATTCTTAAAAGAGGAGCTCATTTAATACCTCACTGAAAAAAAGGATAAGAAAATGAAACAAACCACAAATTCTATGAGAAAGAAACTCTTGTCCTATGACCAAGCCGACTGTACCTTTAGTTTTCCTCTCCTTTCTCCCCATTCTGGATGAGCCTCTCTGCAATCATTACCCTTGCTACTACTAATTATCCTCCCTTGCATCTTCCATATCTCCTAACCTCCTGAATTAGTCAAATAAATATATAAACGTGCTATGGAATCAACTTTCCTTTGATCGTGCATTCTATTCTCATCATTTTTGTCCCCATTTCTCCTCTCCCTCTCAAAGTAAATTTTCTAAGAAGGTGCAAATTGTTCATTCTCCCTTTTTATTCACTTATCAATGCAATCTATTTGCATTCATCCTACTACTTTCTAGGTATTGGTTTTGTTAAGGTCATTAATTATCTTTAATTTGCTAAATTCAAAGAGTACTTCCCCGAACCTTCCTTGACTTCTCAGTAGATCACCCCATTTTTGAAACATGCTTTGCCCTCAACTTCACTTCACAGTTTTAGTCACTTCGACCGCTTCTCTAATTTGCTGACTTCTACTCCTCTGCCCAAACTCCAATGATATAACTCAGGATTCCTTCCTGGAATTTCTCTTTTACTTTCCCTGTAAGTCCTTCTATTTCTGTGGGTTTTAATACCATCCATGAGAAGACATAACATTGCATCTGCCGTTCAACTCAGTCCTCAGTTGTCTAGGTGGCAACTTGACATTTCTACTGGATTGGATATGGATCCCAGAGCTTAGCATGTGCTAATGAGGTCTGTCCTTGACCTCTATTTTCTCTCCGCAACTCCTTCATTTAGCAAATGGGAACCTTGAACTAGAAACCCAGGAGGCATTCTTGACCCCTCTCCTTTCTTCAGTTCTCATCAATCAAATATCTTATCCTGTCAGTTTTAAGTACAAATATATATGTACAATTTTCTCCATTTCCCCCATTGCTTTGATTCTAATCAATATCACCTCTCACCAGTCCTGGTTTTTCTGTTCCTTTCTTCTCCATTCCCCTTTTTTGTAATGCATACAAAATAATTCTTTAAACATATAAATCAGACCAAGTCATTCTACTACTTAATATACATTGTAATTTTTCCACTGCAATGAAACCTATATGGAGACTCTTTGCCATGGCTTATAATGTCTAATATGGTGGGACTCATGTCTGTCTCTTTCACCTTACATTATAACTCTCATCTCTCTAGCCACACTGGCCTATGTCAGTTCCTAGAATAAGTTAAACTCTTTCCCACATAAGGTAGGTATGAAGTAGGACCTGAGATTTGCATTTCTAGAAGGCTACAGGCAATATGAAGGCTGCACTGTTTGTAGCAAGAGGCTATATTGATAACTAAAACATTTCAATTCATTCATCTATTTATTCTATAGATAATATCTCTTGGCCATCCACTTAGTGTATACACTACCAGGAATAATATGGGTTATAAAAATTAATAAGGACCAACTGATTGGAGGATAAGGTAAGCACACTAGTCACTCTCGTAATATGTTTAAATATGACATATTTAAAAGGGTATATATAAACAATTGATTTGAAGATGGTGGATGCGAAGAGCGAGAAAGATGAAAAAAGGTCTATCTCAAAAAAATAAATACTATTTGGACAGGCAAAGAGAAGGAAATAATGAGCTAAAGTAAAGGTACATTAGACATAAATTATGGAAGATGTTGCTATAATAACAATATTAATAAAACAAACAGTAGCACTAAAACGAACATTCATTGAGCCTTTACAATGTGCTAGCTGTACAACTCTCCCATCCTACAAGGTACAGCAGAGGGTCTCTGCAACCGAAAGCAATAGAATTTCAGCAAGCCTGTTCTTACCTTTAGTTCTTTCTCAAAGAATAGTCAGAGTATCAGCATGGAAAATCAGTTACCTAGGAGGACCGAAAGTCAGGACAGAGGCCAGCAGCACTCAAAGTGATTTCCAGTCCTGGAGAGAACTGTAGTAGAAGATCTGCCTGGAGAGGAAGACCGCCATCCCAGCACAGTCCCCCAGTGTGGCCCTGGAACCTCCCCTGCCACCTATAACACCAGCAGCCTGTTGGAACCCCAGACAGAACCATCTCCCCCAGGCTGTATCCTCCAAAGGATATTAACCTTCTCTCTGAGCAGCTGAGACAGATGCAGAAACAGTACAACTTGCTTGATGGTGTGACTACGAACAACCATAGCGAGACGATCACCCCACCCTAGACTCAGCCAATCAGAGCAACTATGGAAATAACTCTCCAAATTACCCGCCTTGTTCCTTGGCACCATTACCCAGCCAATCCTGCTAAGCGACAAGCTCGTTGTACCAATCCTGTAACGCCAACACATCGCTCCCCATGCTTATGATTTTTCCCTTCAAATACCCCTAAAGCCCCATGTTCAGGACCGCCTCCTACTCACTGCTGCGTCGGTGTGCGGACTGCAGTCCAGACTCGAGTCTGAAATAAACTCCCTCTTGCTCTTGCATCGGTGTCGGCTTCTTGGTGGTTCGTGGAGGTATGAGTCGGGGCATAACAACTACAAGTTCTTCTTCAGGCAACAGCCAGGGATAGGAGGGGGCTTACTGGGAGATTTTAAATTTTCATCTGGAGATACCTGTGTTCAAGTTGGCCAGAAAAAAACTGTGAGATTGAAAGCAGACTGAAGTCCATCCAACTTCAGACCATGGTGGCAGCAGAAGTAAGTTGAGGCAGTGATAGGAGCAGGTCAAGCGCTGCTCCCTGCACTTTACACGGAGCTTGAAGATGATGCGCTCCATGGAGCCCAACAAGATAGTATTGGAGATGAGCCAAGAGCTGGACGAAAACAGCTATGGATGGAAGCTCAGCAAGAACTATATCCTGCTGTGTGCTTCATACACCTTCCAAAGGCCTTTGATCAGTGGAGATTGGAGGCGTGCTAACTGTGGCAGTGGTCTCTTAAAGTGGCTCAAATGAAGGGGATATCCAGTACTCCCATGGCCTTCAAAAACAGTTTCCAAAATAACCGCTAACCTTGAAAACTGCCAGGAGCAGACTGAGAACAAGAGAGGAAGCCCTGATCTCAGACACAGGCCCCACCCTCCACTCCCATCTGGGGAAGGGGCGGGAGACTTCAGAGACTATCTATTTCCTTGAGGCACTTCTCTCCAGCCCTGATCATCCTCATCTTTTCTTCCAAGTTTGTGGAGGGGGGAGAGATGGTCCTGCAGAAATAAATGCAAACACAAATCTATATATATGCTAATTTGTTGTGTTTAAGTATAATAGTTTAAAAAACAAACAATGTCCCACTTTATTGTTACAGCTGTCACAAGACATTTATCTACAACTGCAAGGGAATTGCCCGAATCCTTCAAATTCCTCTTGTGACCCAACTGAAAAAAAAAAGAAAAAAGAAAAATAAAACAAAAGGAAAAAAAAAAAAAAAACAACCAAACCAAACCCTTCCCTCAAGGGAAACCAAAGCCTGGTGAGACCATCCAAGGAATGGGACAAACGTCAGTGAATTGGAAAGAGACTTCATTTGGGAACTATGCCATTGATTTTTCTTGCTGGGAAAACAAGTCCTGAGGACCCCATCTATATGATAAATATTGCTATGAAACAACCATTCCAATATGTCTAAGCCTAAAAGAAAAACAAAAAACTAAACAAACAAGGCAATAGAAAAAGATGTGTCTTATGGATGGAACTCCACTCCCTGAAAAGCCAGCTTGCTCTTCCTAGAACATTTCTTTCATCATTTGTTATCCTGCTTAGGATCCATGACTTCCTCTTGACACTTTTTTCATATATAAATTACACTGATTGACCTTTATGGCCATTCATAAACTATTTGCATTAATTCTCTCATTACCATTTACATTTGTAAGTGTTGATGTCAGAACATCCAAACCTGTAGAGAATTTTTATAAAATTTATTTGAGCCAACAAAAAATATGCCTGGAAACAAGCTCTCAACAGACTGAAAAATGCTTCTCACAATGATAGTTTGCAGCTTCTCTTATGCATTTGGAATTAAGGTAGGAATGTAAGGAAGATAACAAGAAGGTGGGAAAAAGGAAGGGCAGCATTGAATTATAGGATAGTTAATAGATTATGTGCTCTCTTGAGTGCTTCCTTTTCTGAGAGGTCTGAAAAGAAGCCTTTCAAAGTTATATAACCTACAGGCACAGAAACAATGGACAGGGCTTGCTTAAGGCAATGACAAATCTTTCACTAAGGAAGTTACTTGCCCAGGGCATGACTACCCACCTTGACCTGCCCTGCTAGGAATTTATGATCAGATCACCCGTAGGTTACTTTCCGTAGAATCCATAGAATCCCTTTTCCATCCATACGACTAACATATGTATGACTCTTTAACATTTTGAAAGTCTTTTCAAGTGCATTATCTCATTTAAATTTGATCCAGACTTTTTTTTCTTTCCAACTCCTAATATCTGTCAGTGGATTTAAGAATCCCTGTGGATGACACTCTCAACACGAACCTGAGAGTCCTTCACCTCAATACCAGGAACCATCACCTCCATTGCACTTTGTAAAGCTACTCCTTCCATCTGCCCCTGGGCCTTATGGTCACTCCAACTTTCCCAATTGCCACAGTCTTAAGTCCTAATTTGGCAATATTTGAATATAAGTTCCCCATCTTTCAAATTTTATTCTCACTAAATCTGCTTTTAAACTTCACTTATACTTTCAATAACTTGACCCCTTCTGTCACCCCAGACCATTGATACTGGAATCCTCATCCTACCTGTATTCTAGCTTAGACTCAAGATACATTATTTAGACTCAAGACTACATTTTTCTTTTTGTTTTTGGTTTTGTTTTTGTTTTTGCCAGCAGCCTTAGCACCTTGTCCTCCCTCTCTCTACCATAACGTCCATGAGAGCTCTCAGCCTTTTATTAATTCAGCTACCTGTTTTATTTTCTCCTATAACCAGGTTACTGAACACTGCTAAAATAATCACAACAATTTAGATTGATTTCTTTCTAAATTTATGTTTGGTCTTGGCTGGGACGTCAATGCTACTTGATATTTCTTTATATATCCTGGTCAACTCCCTCTCCTATACATCACAGCAGGTTTACCAAGCTTCATTTACTTCCCTTAAGTGGAACTAGAGCCCTAATTTGTTCTTTTTCAGCACATTTCCTTCCTAGTGCCAAAAGAATATTGAGGTTATCAGGCCACTATCTGGTCCACCTCTGTCCCAAATCTCCATACTTAAATAAGATCTTTCTTCTTTCTTCTTTTCACTTTCTTTCCCAACCTCTTTTCTTATCTCAGAAGACTGGAAATTTTTCCTATTCTCTCTGACTTGGTCCTCCTTCTATGTTCTAGATCACATCTCTTCCTTCTACAGTACTCTGAGAAGTAGATCTCTAAAATCATTATCTCTAAATTCACTAACGTATTACATAGGGTCACATTTCTTTTATAGTTTACAAAATAAACTTCCTTTGACCCTAACGCCTTCTAAATACTGCCCTATCCACTTTTCCTCCCTGATGAGCTATGACTAGATTGTCCACATTATTTTTATCCCCCTGTTTTCTCATTACTCATTTCTTTAAATTTCTCTGTTCCTCACCTTTGACAATACTCTTGCTAATTGTTGGAGGATGTGATCACCAGTTGGCCAAGAGTGGAACTGGGTGATTAGAGAGGCTCCTCACACCTCCCCTGTTGCAGTGGTTTGTCACATGTGGATTGTGAGTTTATTTGCCCTTGTGTGAACTAGATTTGAATATTACATGTGTGTAAAATGGCTCCGCTAATGTTAAACCTTAGAAATGTAACCGACTTGTTTTACCGAACTGAAATTGTTTATCCAAGAGTGAAATTGTTTTGACCAAGAGTGATAACCAGACACCCGTGCACCTGGCTGATAAGACACTGAAGACGTCACCGCTACACATAAAATCTCCAGGACTCTCTGCCTGAATCAGAGCACTCTCTCTGTCTCACAAGAGTGTGTTTCTCCGTCCCTTGCTTTCCTTCTTGGCCTAAGACTCTGCCCATCCAAACGAGAGGCCTCTTCGCCGATGGACGGTTGATAGCGCAGCAACTGACCCAGGATTGATACGGCGCCGTTCCTACTCATCGTATGTCTGTCTCGGCCAGCATCGCCGGGTGGTCTGCTAGGACTGAAAGCCATCAGGATCTGGTATGAATAAACCCTCGCATGCTTGCAATCTTATTCGTTTGTGTGTCTGCTTCCTTACTTAGTTGTTGTCTTGCTGGGCTCTTCATATTTAAGTATATTAAGCAAAGTGCTGTCGTGGGTTCGAACTGGCTCAAGGGCCTTAAGGAACAAGCGAAGCCACCTGTGCATAAGTCCAAAACAGAGCTTGACTTGGACACCCCCTGTCCTTGGAATATATCTTTAACCCACAGTACTAGGACACAGACTTGAGAGAGCAATGTGCTGTTGTGACAATCTACACAGTATATGTGACTGACACCCTTAAGATTCCGGTGGGCGTGTGTGGAGATCTACTTGTCTTAGGCACCCAACACAACCCTCAAACATAAATTTCTTTGCTTGTTAAACCTACCACCTCCTATTCTGAAGTGGTTGGCCTCTCTCTTAGGTCTGCCCCTGTCCTCCTTGTGCATGGGAGCCACTTTCAAGTTTCACTTAGGGAACGGCCAAGGTTTTGAACCAACACTAATGTTTCGCCAATGACCTCATAACTGCCACATCCAAAGGAAACTTTTCAGTTTTCGTTTTATTTGCTCTGTCCCTGATATCTAATCCAGCTGATCACTCATTTCTTCTTGCAGCTGTCTTCACAGTTTTTTCTCTAGGTTCTTTCTTACTCTAAGAATATTCCCTTATGCTCCTATTCATGGACTTCTCTTACTTGCAGTTATTAAATGCTTTTGTGGTCCAATTTCCCACTGTTGGTGCTCTTTTCTTTTCATTCTACATTCTCCCTTAATGATTCAAACCATCGGCAATGTTGTCATGCCATCTGACTGAGACACAGAATGCTCAACCAATGACTTGCACTCTGTGCCAGATTACACCCTTCTAGTTTGTAATAGAATGTGTAATGAAACTTTTCCACTCATTTCAGAATTTAGCTAAAGCCTCAAATTTTGAGTTCAGTTGTTGATAAGAACCTCCATATTCTAAAAAAAAGTCATTGCTAGTCATAACGCCACAGGACTTGTGAAGTGGCCCAGGAGGCGGGACTGGCAATGAAAGATTAGTAGGGAGCTGGTTTGAAGGCAGAATCTTAGGACTTAATGGACAATTAGGTGACAGGAATGAGAAAGCAAAAATACTGGGAATTGATGTTATAAATAGAATATATTAACAGAGACCATGAATTAATTGACATGTTTATCAACTTCCCATATAAAATTATGAAATTTGTTTAATCTCAGGTGAAATTATGGCTTCTCTATACCTGAGATCTAGGATATTCATTCCCATTTATATGGTCGCTGAAAGATTACTTAAACAAAAACTTTGGCATGGTGCTCCATTGTGTAGTGGTTAGCACATCTGCTTTACATGCAGAAGGTCCTGGGTTCCTGCCTACCCCAGGTGAAGCCACGGACCAAAGCCCCATAGCCCCAGTGCACCAGGCCCCAGGTGCATGCTGAGAGTGTGTGTGTGGGAGGGGATGCCCCGCCTTCAGAGCTCCAGTTCTTAAGGGGAAATGGCAACACCCATGGGTCAAGGATGGAAAGGGGAAGTGGTAATTAAAGAGAAGAAAATATTTTGGGGTATATTCATTATAATCAGCCAAAAAAGATAACATCAATATTTACAAATATTCAACATTGAAAAATAGTACCATCTTTCTCAAACATGTGGCAACCCACAGATACTGGGAGATGGTGGACTGATTAAAATCATGGCCTCTGGAGCATTTCTGCTTGGGCTGGAATCTCATCTTCCTGTTTATTACCTATGTGACTTAAGCAAATGAATTATTTCTTTGTGGCTAAATTTCCTCATCTATAAAGTGGGAAAAACAGTATCTCCCTTATAAGTTTGTTGTAAGAATTATATGAGTTAACATAAAGCCCTTAGAACAATGCCTGACACTTAGTAAAGTGTACTTAATTTATGTTATCTTTGTTTTATATTTCAGAATCATGATACAATTTCACTGGAAAAATAATAGTTCTCATGTTTAGAATTATAGTATATTGAAACATCCTCAGGAAATAAGTGGTAAATTGTCTGTGGTGATCCAAAAGCTGTGCTTATAAATTAATCTCCAAACATTCATTGTTTATCTTTATTGAACCTCTGTATAAGTGTTAGGTTTTGCTGCAGTCACAGTTTACGTTAGCCTGTTTCCAGAACGGTGATGCATTTTTGAATGGTGTGATGAACACTTTGAACTTTATCGATTACTTCCTTTTCCCTCTCACAAGAATAACTTTCTATTCCCATTTAACTGAAATGCATTTACAACATCCCTCCTAGGAATGCACCGCTTCCATTATGTGAGAAATAGCTGCGTAAATGTTTTTGTGCCATTTTAACAATATGCTCCGCATTTATTCATGTATTACTGCTGAACATATTCTTAATTATTTTTTCATATTATGTCTTCTCATAGTAATTTTCCTCAAGGTTAGTAACCACATCCACTTCAATTCTTCCACTTGCTCATGGCATAGATTTGTATACTTTTTAGGGTGTGCTGTGCATGAAAAAGAAGCTTAAGACACTTTGGGGACTGACTTACTGAAATAACTTCTCCAGTATCAATCCTGAAAGAACTAGGCCAGTAAACCACAGAATTATATAATTATTTTTAGCTTGAAGGGACCTTAGAGATCACTTTTTCTAGATCCTCCATTTTACAAATTAGGAAACTGAGTCCCAGTGTACATGTGGTAGAGCCAGGATCACAGCCCATTCTTCCCACTAATAAGCCTAGTGCTCTTTTAGCAGTATCAATCAATGACCCTTGGATTGAGTCATCTATTTTCCAGGTGACTTCTGCATATTATGGTGTGTGTGTGTGTGTGTGTGTGTGTGTATGTCTGTGTGTGTGTGTGTCTGTGTGTCTTTTAGGACTTTATAGTCTTACCAGGTTACAGAAACACCATTTAATAGAGAAGAAAGAAGCGACATAAATTAAAGGGAGAGTTTTCTCTTCCTGTATCTTCATTAATATCGTTATTGAGGAAAAATAGCATGCTGAAGACTAGAGAAGATTTTGAGCAATGTAAAATCATATCAAACCTATCTCTTCTGGAATAATCTTTCTCTAGTTTCCACGTTAGAGATTATTATCTACCGGGTCATTCTTGCAACGCTGAGATGGGGCGTGTGTGTGTGTGTGTGTGTGTGTGTGTGTGTGTGTGTGTGTGTGTGTGTGTGTAGTGTAGTGTATTTAACGTATTTAAGGCGGAGGCGTTTGCACGTGGCTCGCGGGAAAGTGAAAGGGGCGGGGGTGGGCGGCTAGGGTGGAGAGCCACCGAAAAGGGGAGGGCAACAGACAGTAGCCAGAGAAGGCAGGTGGGAGAGGGAGGGGTCCAGGAATCCCGGGAACAGGCTCTGCTGGGAGGGGCGAGGCTGCCACTTGCCGCGGCGCCCGGAGCCCGAGAGCCACTTGGAAAACTTGGCCCGCGCAGCGCCGGGTCGCTTGCGCTTTGGTGCGGACGCAGGACAGCCGGACCTCCCGCCATGGGTGAGTGCGCGGGCGGGCGAGCCGGCGCGGGGCGCCCCGGGTCTCAGCCTCGGAGTGGGTGTTACGGGAAGAAAGCCTCTGTTTGCAACCCTCCTGCCTCCCTTGTCTGTATCTAAACTTGTCCCGGGAGCGAGGCGGAGGGGACGCAGTGGCATCTGGAGGCGAGGGCCGCGAGAGGTGCGCCCGGGCGCTCGCCGCGGCGTGGGAGGAATAAAGAGAGCGGATTCCCGGGACACGTCGGTCCCCGCGTGTGCCCACGTTGCAGTGTGCCGCGAGGGGAGCAAGTCGAGGTGGGGAATGAGAAACGGGAACTTGGAGCAACTTCCATTCGTACAGGTTTGCGTGCTGGAGGGCGCTAGGGCAAGGGAGGCTGGGCACACTTTCTGGTCCCCGTCTCAGCGAAGCGCCACATTTGCATCCGAAGGCTGATTCTTTCTACACCAGAGCCGGGCAAATGGCTGGGTGACAAGGGCGTCGGAACCGGCTCAGGTCCCCGGCGGCGGAGTGCGCGTAGGTCGGCTCTGCTCGAGTTTGTAGACGGAGTCCACTCCTTTGGAGTTGAGCGGCCGCAGCTCGGAACAGCCCCAGGAATGCGGTGGGCGGGGTGCAGGGGTGCGGGAGCTGGGTTTGAGATGGTTAATCTGAACTGAGCTCTAGGAGGGAGGTGGGGTCCCTGGAGAGTGAGGAGAGGAGCAGAAGCGGGCGGTAGAGGGGGAGTCGCACATCCCCTCGGACGTGGCTGGGTTCGTTCGGACACCAGGAGTGTACGCGGCAGTGCTGCTTTTCCACGGTTACCGATTAGCGACCCCCCAGCACGGGTTTACTATTCAACGCCAGTTTACTCATTTCTTCTTGTCTAAGTCCGTTACGCGCCCCTCCCCCGGCCTTCCTCTTGTCCTTTGTTGTGAGGGATTTCTTCCACAGAAAAGGCCTGTGGGATTGACGTGCTTGGGTTGAAATTCCTAAATTCCCACAGGCTCAAGGGCTAGGGGATGCTTTGACTGCTAATTGGTGGGGTTTATAGACATTGGCCAACTTGGAAGAAAGAGAAAAAGGAAAACCGAGGACATTTTTGCCAATGAATGTCGATTGTGGTCAAGACATTCATAGTCTCTTTTTGCTTGACCCAGGAAGAGTCTTAGACCCATTTTTAGGGTCTTTGAATAAAACAGTGTTGCAGGTAATCTCCAGAATGAAGTCTTTAAAAGTTTTTTGAAACGGAAGGAATATTTTCAAATTAAAAAAAAAAAAAGATAAAACACGTTTCCAAATGTGGCTTTCCTTTCTTTTCCTTGTCCGTGCACCTTCCCTCCCTCCCTCTCTTCCTTCCTTCCTTCCCTCCGTCCCTTCCCCCACCCCTCATATATGGGCATATAACCTGGATGAAATAGCGCATGCAGGAGAAAAGCACTCATAAACGGAAAGCCAAAATGATTGAGTATAGTCTATTTATTTACCCTATTAAATGCATTAAGATATTTGGATCCAAGAAAAAATCTCTAGAAAGAATGACTTATTTTTTTTTATCCTGTAACCTTAAGCTTGAGTGAACTCTGTCAAAAGGTAACATATTCTTTATTTTGAAGTTAATTATTTCTCTAGCTTGCATGTTCAAGCTATAATGAAAACTATTGGTCCTGGATTTTACTTTAACACCCTTGGATAAAGTTTGCATGATCTCAAGTTGTAGGAGAGTGTTATTGTGGAGAGGAGGTGGAATTAACACTTGAGCTCTTATGATAATCTTGAACTTGGTCCCTAACTCTTAAGAATTCTCCTTCCTGTCTGTAATATGACAGATACCTAACCGTTGTCTCTTCCTCCTTCTGCCAGTAACACATTACATTTTTCCTAAAGTAACTGAGTTCACTAAAAACTCAGGTGGGTGTCAGATGTCTAGGAGGAGAGAGTGGATAGAGGAAGTAAGTGAAAACTCTATCAGAGGTCAGGGAATTTGAGAAAAGAACAAGAGTACAGCAAAGGAGAGTGAGAACCTGAAGCTGGGATTCAGGACAGTGACCCAGACATGCAGTCCAGAAGTAGGAAGAGCCGACAGGCAGATGGGGCCGATGACAGAGAGAAGGAAGGAAATATGTTCAGAAACGAGAGAGAACACACTTGGTCACTTAAGGTCATCTTTTTCTTGTTTTAATTCACTTGTGAAAAACACAACTTTGTTACTTAGAACTTCTTTTATTGGGTGGTAATCAGGGGTGAGGGTTCAGCATTGGAGGCCAAATTGCTAGAATAAGGGGGAAAAACAGCATAGGAAAATGCCTGACTATTCCAGCAAGGTGAAACCACCTTCTGATGTCATGACAACTGAAATTTGTCTTTTAAAGAAGGGAAAATGGTGCTGTTTGGATAGATATAACGTCAATTCTTGTTTGACTCAGAAGAATAAATCTGTACTTAAGCATTGTGGGAGAATGAGAGTAGTTGATTCATCAAATATTCTGAATAATTGATAGTTATCATATCTATAATGCACAAGGCTAATTCTCAAAAGAAAAAAAAGTTATTTGCAAAGTAGGCATATTGAGATTTTGGCATCTCATGCTTCCCCCTTTCATTGTCTTTCCTCAGCTTATCTAGGTATGCAACAGGTTTCCCCTCTGCTCCAAAATGTTGCTCTCCAGAAAGGATGTGATGAAATATTTCATACTCAGAAATACAGGACTAACTCTTTGCTGAGAGTATTTACATTTTATCTGCTGTGTTTACGTTAACTTGCAAGGCCTCTAATGGTGGATTTTCAGGATGCAGTGTGAAATAGGTTAGAAATATTTTTAATACATTCTTTCACCACAGCACTAACTGTTCTTTGTTTTATTTAAAAAATGATGTTGAACATTATTTAGTTCCACAGGTATTATTAGGGTAAGTTTCATGAAGGGAGTGGTATTGAATCTGATTCGGAGGTATATGAAAGATTTAAGAAGGGAAGAGGTGTTCTAGGTTGAATAATGGGCCCCTTGGGAGCAGTAAGACATGGAGCCGGATTGTCGGGATGGCACTTGTCTCTTGAGAACCTTCAAAACAACCAAAGGAATTTAGAATCCACGCAATGGAAGTCATGGAAGGTTTTTGAGCAGCTAATGAAATGAGTATTTAAGGAAGATAAATTGAGCAGTGTTGTTTAAGAAAAAGGGCCGATTGGAGAGGAGACTCACGGTTGTCATAGCAATCCTGGATGATATGATGATATATGTTTAGCCCAGTCGTGATGGAATGGTGGTAATAGTGGAAATGGAAAGAAAATGATGGATGAAAGATATTTCTAATTAAAAATTATAAAATTAGGCAATTGAACGATAAAAAGGAGAATGAATATGAGATATTCTCTGGAGATTTGAAACCTTGAATATTAGGGAAATAGTGTGTTCCTTTATTGGCTATTTAAAGGATAAATCAGATTTTTTTTTTCTGGATGCTTTGGGCAGGAAATTAATTTTAGTTTTGAAATGTTAAGAGGTGATGGCTAGACATCTAAACACAATGTTTAGTAGGTTGGAAATACATAATGAGAATATAATCAGAGCACAAGAACAAGAAGGAAAATAAAATTTGAGGGTTTCCAACCTTTAATGAAAGGTAAATCCATGTAATGAATTAACTGTTTGAAGGTATGATTTAAAGTGTGCTGGTTGAGGGATAGGAAGATAAAGGATAAACACAGTTTGCAGGAAGGGGAGAATCAACCACATAACATGTATTCAAATGCCCTCAAATTAGAACAGTAAAATGTAATGACTTTAACATTCGGTGTTAGATCTAGGGGTCCATAAATTTTGAAAAGAAAAGAAAATCAGGTAGAAATATTTGCTTTTAGTCAATTTCAGTAGAAAATGATTTGGTTAAGGATCTGTAAAATTGTTTGCTAATTTAGGCAAAGAATAATGAGATATGATAGTGTCTTGAACTCATACTTTTATCAGGAAAATTATGACTCCTGGAGGCAGTTATGAACAAGGTATAAAGAGCCAAGATTTGAGGCAGGAGTAGCAGATGATAATCCCTTATGTCTTTGGGTGGGTCCTGGAAATCTTGGGTATCCTATTTCCTCTTTTGTTTGATGAGGGGGTTGGGCAAGAGTCTGTAAATTTTTGTAGCTCAAATCTGGATTCAGTAACAATTGGAGGAAAAAAACATATAAAGGAGATACAGTTGAGCTATTTCCATTAAGCAAATTAAGAACATTTTAATGATGTTAGACTACTAGGTAAAATTTAAAAGGGTCATTTGGCCTCTAGTGTGTTATTTTTGCTAGCAAATTATAAAAGCCTGATAGTCTTAACCTGAGCAGAGAAAGTTAAACTAATATTCTGGTTATCTTTGCTACATAACAACTATACCCAAAGCTAGTGAATTAAAACAGCAATCTTTGTTATTTCTCATGGTTCTGTGGGCTGACAGCTGAGCATTTCTTATTTAAGGTGTCAGTCCAATATGTGCTGGGAATTCAGCCATCTGAAGACTTGATTGGGCTGGTTGTCCAAGATAGCTCTCACATCTAGCTGGCAATTGATACAGGCTATTGGCTGAGAGTCTAGTTAGAGCCATCTCCAAGTGACTTTGGGCTTATCACAAAATGGTGGTTGGGTTCCCAGAGATAATGTTCCTAGAATAAGTGTCCCAAGAAACCCAGGCAGAAGCCACAAGGATTCTTATGACCTAGAACATCTTAAGTCTCAGAACATCACTTCCACTACATTCTAATAACGGTCACCGAAATCATTAAGACAGGGCATTAGGCCCCCCCTCTGGATGTGAGGAGTAGTAGCATGCTTGCTCCAGTAA
This sequence comes from Rousettus aegyptiacus, assembly GCF_014176215.1. Classification (NCBI taxonomy): domain Eukaryota; kingdom Metazoa; phylum Chordata; class Mammalia; order Chiroptera; family Pteropodidae; genus Rousettus; species Rousettus aegyptiacus. Next base: position 34,187,386 of record NW_023416286.1, read on the forward strand.
TGGAAGAATTGAGGTAGCCAGTGAATTGATCTTATTCCTAAAGGAAATGTATTACAAGTGTGCTTCACAAAAAAGACATCATCGGGTTTACGACTGAAAATTTGATCTAAGTTTTCTGAAACACATATGATAAAAGCTTGAATCTTTAATTAGAAATATGAAGAAATCTAAACAGTCACTAAAATTTCATAGCAAAACATTTCAGTTGGAAATTATGCCCGGGTGGAAATGTGTTAGTAGAATACTGGGGAAACTATTCAAAATAATGTCAAATATGATCATCCAATCTTTCTTAGTTTAATTTAAATCTGAAGTTTCTAAGGCTATTTAAAATTACTATTTATTTTACTTGAAATTGAGTTTGTGTCATAAATTGAAATGTAGATAAATTAGTATAAGTCCTTTATACAATTTCCTTTTGTCACGATAAACTAAATCCTTTATAGGGAACTGTTTAGAAGCTTGCTTTATTTTTCAAGTATGTGTTAATTTTACAAAATACATAATTTCAGTCGGTATAGTGTCAGCTAAAAATAAGTCTAGGCGTAACTGAACTTTTTTTGGAAGATATGTTTCTAAATTAAATATGTAAGATTCAATTTAACAAAACTAAATGTAAATGTCATTTTATTATTTTTAACTGGAAGGGGTCAGAGCTGACATTTATGATAGAAAAATATAGGTCTTTTTCCTACAATTGAAAAACAAAGAAAAATTGAAGAAAATGAGATGGGTTTAAATGCAAGGACAGAAATAATTTCAACCCAGAAAATTAGAGTCCTTAAAAAAGAATTGGATTCTGACTGTTTCGACTTCATTGATTTGAGGTCATTCTATTTCCAACTGTTTGACAAGAGACGAAAAAATTAGGATAATGTGAATCAATACACTCTATGCACACTACTCATGATACAGCAAACAAACCACATCTGCACAAGAAATAAGGGCTGACCTACATAACCAATATAACTGGAATAATGCTGGAATCCAGAAGGTAATATGACGTGTAGTTAAAACAAATTCTTCTTCAGTTTTTAAGATAAGCTGTCAAAATAGTCACTGCTTACTCTACAATGTATAAAACATGCCAAAAGCATATAATAGCAAAATAAACATCTCATAATATTTCTATGAAAATTCTTGTTCTAAAACCTCTAATTTTATTCTCTAACTAGAATAACTTAGATAATATATTAAATACTAATTCCTGGGCCGCACTGATAAGATTCAGGTTCAGAAGGTTTGGGCGTGAGAGGGGGACCTGCAGTTCTAACATGCAGTCCAACCAATGTCAGGCAGGAGGTCTGGGGCATGCTTTGAGAAATAGCTATTCCAGAATGCCTCTCTCCTTCATCAGGCTAACTGAGCTACCCTTACAACTGTAACTCCTTTACTTGTATCTCTATTTTATTGCCTTTAATTTCTAATCCAGTTTTCAACACTAAAAATATTGTTACCAAGAGCTACATTTTGGGAGTGCTGTTACATTTCACTGTTTCATTATTAAGTCTCCATAGTTGCTGCCTCTTCTCCTCGCCAGTCTCCTATGTTGATGTGGTGATGTTTTCCAGAGTTTACTGAAACTCTTCCCCTGAAAATTATTAATGACTTCCAACCTCATGGCTTCGGATATTACTTATGTGTACATAACTCCCAAATCTTTATTGCTATACTTGACTGTCAGCTGTTTTCACTCAGTCATCCCTCTTGTCCTTCAATCTCCATGTGCTAAAAACTGATTTTGTCCTTTTTAGACGAATGGGTTCTCTCTTCCCCCTTTCCTTGCCTTCTTCCCTCTCTTTCTTTTTCTTGAGGACTCTGGAATATATCTGGCCTTGTTGATCTAATGTCATAACATCGCTTAATGTCCACATTGCTTTTTCATACATCAGAGCAGCTGCTTTTGCTCAGTTCCTCACCGCCTCCTGCCTGGACTGTAATGGTCTTTCCTCTGCAAGTTACTTTCCCTCTTCTAGTCTCTTCCCAAATCATCCTAATGTGATAATCAGAGCACCCAATTCAAGCACAACTTTTATCATTTCATTTATCCTCTCTAACCTTATTTCCTGCTATGCGCTCTCATGCATTTTATGCTCTAATCAACAAAAACAAAACAAAACAAAACTAAACTAAAAAACAAAAAAACTCAACCACAAATTAATTTTATCTACTCTACTTTCTCTTTCTTATGTCCAGCTATTTGACCATATTTGTGTTTGCTCCTTGGAATTTCCTTTCTATTTCTCCATGAAAATGCAACACTCTATTGATTCTTTATTAGCTCGGCTTAAATAAATTTCCTGCATGAAAAATTTCCATGAGTTGACCAGCTTAATGTTCTCCAAAGCCTGGTGTACATACTAGTGAAATGCGAAGTATTTTTATTATTTAATATATTTCACAAATAACTTCTACAGTATTTAATATGTGCCAGGCAACAATTTAAGTGCCTTATGAATATTTAGTATTTAATCTTCATAACAGTCTTGTAATATAAGTATTATTTATTGTCATCTTAATTTTATATGAAGAGATTTATATAATTTGCTCAAGGTAACCTAACTAAGTAAGCAGCAGAGAGGAGATTTGAACTCAGGCAATCTGTGCTCCCAAACACTATGTCATACTGCCTTTCCATGTCAGGTGGGGGCGTGATCCCATTTTAGGGCAGTTCAAGGATATGGTGTTAAATAAAATTGACTCATTCTCATCTTAATTTATTTTTCTAATTCTTTTGGTTAAATCTAGGAGAAATCCTAGTTTAGTTATTAGTTCTATATATTTCATAGCCATTACCTTAACAGATCTTCCTTTTGCATAACATGATACATGCATCCTGATTTAAATAAACTGAAAGGCAAAGTGATACTCAAGTTAAGATAAGAACAAATAATATAAAAGAACCAATGGTATTTCACGCATTTGTTTTTATAATAGAGGGCAGGCCCTAGATTTTGAGCCTTTGATAATCATTGTTAAGATAAAGATTTATTTTTAATTTATGGTAGACATTTAAAGTTTGATTTAAAATATATTTTAGTAAAAATGTAAATTGTGTTTTAAAATATGAAGTGAATGTGAGTAATGATGGTATTCAAATATGAGGCAGACAATATACCTGAAGACAATTTGGTGCTATAGTAGTAATTAAAACAAATAGTTCAATAAATTTTTATCCTAATATGTCTACTAATTAGTCTTGGAACTTAGACACTTTTGTCACTTAACCTTCTGGGTCTCAAAGCATAATTGATGGGAATAATATCATCAATATCAATTTTATAAGAATGTTTATAGAAAGAAAATATTTGAAAGAGCTTTGACTATAATAAATGCTCGATAAATTATTATGTTTTTACACATTGCTAGTAGAATATGGTAAAAATCACAAGTGCCTCAATTTAGTAAGCATTGCATCTGAAAGTCTGTCTTTTTTATACACTCTCAATGTTTTAACTCTACATTTTTTGTTTACGAACATTTATTTTCTCCCCTATCATTTGAGGTTGTGTAAAGACTTGTAGCAGCAACTTCCAAATAATTGGCGAAGAAACCGACAAACACTATTATCCTAAGCTGTTTGTCTAATACTGCCTATCTTGGTCACTTAGTAAAAGTTACAGAAATATTTGACTTTTATTTATGTAAAATGTATTTAGAATTAGTTATGACAGGAGACAGAAAAAAAGACAAAACTGTGGAATGAGTCTATTTGTCCAGAACAGGGTTAGGGATGTGGGAGAGATTCTACACCAGGCCAAAGACCCGGATGAGATGAAAAACATTAAGGCACAAAGGACCAAGAAGAATCCACTGAAAAGCAGAAGAGACAAAGTTAGTGCACTTTCAGGAAAGTCAGCGGGGACAGTGTTTGGAGAAATGATTGACCAGCAATATTCAGTGCAACAGAAAGGAGAGAGAAATGACATTTCTTTTCTTTAATGGCTTTGTCATTGATATAAACCTGTTGAAATTCAAGTGTTTTTAATAAAAAGATGAAGATACAAGTTGGCTTGCATGGAGTGGATTTGAAGGACCAAAAACAAAAAGAAGAAGGAGGGAAGGAAAGAAGGAAGAAGGAGGAAAGAGGTAAAGGGACAAAGAGGGAATGGGGCAAGGAAGAGAAAGAATTTGGATGGATCCAAGGTCAAGTGAGGATTCTTATCAGATAGTAAAGAACTGCAAGAATTGCTTTCTGTTTTAAGAAAAGTTGGGCTGATCTAGGGGAGAAGAATAGACTGAAAATGCCATGGAATGACAGAATCCCTGAGCAACATACTACAAAATGATTAATGATATGAACTTACTCTATTATTTAAACTTTTTAAAACAACAACAAAGAAAGATATTTTGTCTATAAAAATGTTTTATGGCATATAAAGATTTTTTTTAAATGAAAGACTACGCTCTTTGATTATTTCGAGTTGTATTATAATATGTCCAGTAAAAATGTTATAACTTGTCTGGTTGGACAAGCATATTTTGTTTACTTTTCTTGTATGTCATTTATAGAGAATATTTATACCCTTAATACTACGAGTAAATGGATAAATACACATGATCTATATTCAAACAGTTAAATGAATCAATGGAGATGAAGCATATTGTGATTAAATATTCACTAGATCAGACATCGGAAGATAATGCTTCCTATCCCAGCTCGGTGTTATTGATCTGTGTTTCCTTTACCTCAGGTGTAAATGAAGGACTTGGATTAAGTGGCCTGTAAGATTCCATTCAACTCCAAATGCCTATAAGCTATTAAACAAAAAAAGCAAATAAATAAGTACAACACACTGAAGCCCATATCCTCATTAGATTACTGAAGAGGGTGGTTTCTCAAAACTGCAAACAGATCTGTCCTTCTCAGTCATTTCTCTGTGGTTTCAACCCAAACTTTCTAACAGTGAAGACTGTTAAGGCTTCAACCAGAGATTATTTTATATACATCATAATTTGCTATTCTTTTTTTCACAGCCTTAGATATATATTTTTTATACATGTCAAGTAAGGATAAAGAAACAACTGAAACGAACCAAAATGTCAGACTATCAATATTTCCAAGAATTATCTGAGGCTTCATTAGGCCACATTGCTCACTTATGATTTATTATATATTATTATTCATATATGTTATTAATATATAATAATTATAATGATATATTATAACATCACTATACTAATATGTTATCAGTAATTGAAGGAACTAGTTGACATATTTTAACATGTAGGTTTATATTTCTTATGCTAGTATCATCCTGAACTTTTGTACTATATTGCTTTGTGTATGTGTATGATGCGGCTGGGAAGGTGGTCCTTGTTTCTGCATTTCATTTTATTTGTTTAATTTTTATGTGTGTTAGTACAAGACAGTGTTTTGTGAGGTGGTTATAATAAAAAAGGAGTCATTTTGCAAGTCTTAGAAATAGTATTTTAACTAATGACCAATGTTTTCTGCTGGTGAAAAATACCACCGTGCTTAAATTCTAGTTTAAATCTCAAACAAACATTTTTAAAAAGGGAAATATTAGAGCATAGAGAAGAAAACAATATCTGAAAATATAAAATAAAACTCACTGCTGGCTTATCCTTGTGGGTATAACATCTCATGTTTACTATTTTTTTTTTTATTGAAAAACATACACATGTAAAAGAGAAGTGCTGAAATGGAATTTTGTTTTAAAAAAGTTCTCAAGACCAAATTCACAGTTTACTTTAATAGATATTTTCTATTATTGAGATAAGTCAACTATGACTTCAGATAAGCCAACTATGTGCAGATAATGAACATTGGATACTAAGGGCATTAGTGTTTTCCACATTCCCATTTCAGCTTTTCTACTAAATAGTACAAGAAGGACAAAAATTCATGATAAGAATGTATTAGATATATGAGATACATGTGACAAGGTTATTCATTATTGTCACTGTTTTCACATTCTTTTCCTTCTAAAGAAAGATTTATAAAGAAGAATACAGTTTTGTTTGTTAACTGCTCTATATCCGAGAAAGTAAATTCACAGTGACAAGTCTCTGGAGAAGAAAAAGCCAGAACAGCTATTAATATAGGTGCACAATTTGTAAGTAATTGGTTTCTTAGTAGACATGAACTAGAGACCACTAGAAAAATAAGTGCTATTAATTAGTTTCATTCATTTCACTGCAATTACCTTAATGGAATTCCCTTTACATAACATGATAAATATATCTTGGTTTAAATAAACTAGAAATAAAGTGGTACTCATCTCGGAAGAGGTAAAAATTTTAAAATACCAATGAAAACTCACATATCTCATTACATCACATTAATATCATCATTGTGGCAGAATCATTGTACCTATGGCTACCAGCACTTTCATGATAAGACAGTACTCTGTGCTATATACTTGATATTTTCTAGGAGAGTAGATCTTAAGCATCCTCACCATTAAGAAAACCCTAACTATGTGTGGTAATAGACTTGTTAATTAACATAATTGTGGTAATCATTTCATAATGCATACATATACAATTTTAACAATTTATTTGTCAATTACACTTCAGTATATTTGAAAAAAAACTTAAGAAACTAAAAACCTCCTCTTCCCAAAAACCCTCTTAAATTTATTTTAATATTTATTTGACTGAACAAATATTTCTTAAGGGTCAACCACATGCCCACCGTTTTTTAAATTTCTGCTACAAAATAACTTAGGTGTTAATTGGAGATATAAAACACACATGGGGAACTATTTGAGAATTTTATAATATTCGATCATTGAGATCTAGGTCAAATACAATGACTGCTAAAACCATAGTTCCAGGATGGAAGAGATCAGTGGAGGCTACAGTCATCAAGGGAAGTTTTCTGCGTGAGGAACCTTGAAGAGAACCTGCATTGTGTGTGACTTTGTCAGGAAGTGGGGTGGCAGTGGTGTGGGCACAACCTGAGAAGAGCAGGAGCAAGACATGGAATAGTGATGAGCATGCTCAGTGATTCATCTGCTTCCCCTCCAGCTCTCTTATATGAAGGCTACTAAGTTTTTCATTTTCCATGGCCTCTGGAATGGAATATGGGTTCCACCCTAGCAGAAGTTGGCTTCTTTGATGTTCGGTCTATTAATCTAGTCAAATTTCAAATTGACCTCTGCAATGGATTTACTTCCTACTTACTCCCTTTTATTTATAGAATACTTTGTCAATTTTTTTGTTCTCTCTTATTGTATTCCCCAAGATCTAACAAACATTTTCAACCCACTTGGGCAACCCTTTCAACATTAGTTATTTCTGCCTTCAGTATTCTACTTCAACCTTGGTTCCTGTAACTCATCCCTGAATTTTGTCATTCAGATTTTATGAATATGTAATTTTTGTTATTTCTTAATCTCTTTTTTTCCTCTGAATATGTAAATTAAAACCTTCCATGCTCACACCACCAGCAACATTGCACAACGGCAGAGGGCATGATTTACATTGTATTATTTGTGTGCTAAAGGGTTCCAATTAGGTAGAACATAATATGAATGGTGCCCTAGTGACAGCAGAGTTGGGATTCTGCTAATCACGGCATCTTATCCTTCTGTTCCCTCAGTCTGTTGCTCCAATTTAAACCTTCTCATTGTCCTCACAGGGCCCTTAGCACCTTGTCCCATTTGCTTTCTTTCTACTTCAACCTGTCATCACTTCTTTTCTATTCAGTCGTGGCCCATAGTTAACAATCACTTTTTGCAAATATTCTTGACTCCCTTGGCCCTTTGTCCCACAGAGTCTGGATTATTGCAGCATAGATGGGAGAAAGGCTTGATATACGGTTTAAGAAAATGATTATATTACCTGATCATGCAGTTGTAGCATTTCAGATAGGGAGCGATAGGGAATTTAGCAGATTGCATTAGAGATGTAATAGAAAGGAAGGAAATACGAGAGATAATGAGAAGAAAATGATCTTTTTATCTGTTAAAATATCAACCAGTCGAAGTTCTTATTCTGATGAAAGAGAGGAAGGAATCATCAAAAACAAGCACAAACGAACTGAAAATATTCACAATTCAGGCTGAGTAGCTGTTTGCTCTCCTCATGCTGAGTCCTGTTTTGTCACTGGCTTTCTTCTTCTGCCCCAATGGCTATAGCTCATTGTTTATTTATTGGCTGTTTAGTATAAAAAAACATCTAGTCTTTGATTGTTGACAGCAAATGGGAGCACTGAGCCTGTACCTCACGGTCCACTGGCTATCATCTTTGGCTGTTAGGCTCTTGGCTGGCTTTGCTGCTCTTCACTGTCCTGAAAGTTTGAGAAATCTGGCTGCTTTATTGGTTGTTGTTTTCCTAGTCTTATTAACACTTGCCAAATCTTTTGTCATGCATCTTTAGAACCATGACAGCTTCTAGGTCAAGTTGCAGTTTTGATCACAGTGTCTTTAGAAGTAAAGCTAAGGACTACATGAGCCATTTCCTTCTCAATGATTGCAGTGGCTGCTGACTAGCTGCGTGCAGGCTGTTGGAGCCATAGCAACATGTCCTGCTTACTATCTTTTAGGCATCTGAATTAAGTTTCTTTACTTTTGAATATGTAATTACAAAAACGTCTGATCTCCTAGGGAAAAGGAATATGTTCTTTTATTGAAGAACAAGTTCATGGACTTAATTAAGCATTCTTTTCTAACGTTCATTTCTGAACTAAGCTAGAGATTATTTGCACTCCTTTCTTTCTTTTTCTTCTAGCTTTCATAATTAGGCTTTCAATGGACTTAATCTTTTAATTTAAAAATGATTATTTACCAAGTTGTTTGGTGCCACTTCTTAGGTTACTAAGGTAAACATGCCCAGCGATAACAAAGAGAAGTGCATTGAAGTTGCTATAAACACAACGTGACAAATACTTAAGTTTTGTTTTCAGCGAAGACCCAGGGCAATTTGTAGTCAATGATATTGTCCTAAGACGATCTATAGTTATTTTATTTTTCTAAAGAAAGGAAGATTTAACAAAGTAATCTATTATTTTCGTATTAAATTCTACTGCTATATAAAATACGAATAGAAAAGGGTTTTTCTTTGATTACAAGTAACAAATAATTGTAATTTCTTCCTACATAAAGAATATTTTGAAGGTATGGAATGATAAAGTTTAGACTTCTCACAGATAGGTTGATAGTGAAAAAATGATTATGTTTCTTTATATATCAACTTGACCAGTATTTTACATTCTCTAATTCATTAATTTCTATGCAAACCTGAACAAATCAGCCTTCTCTGGCAAATTCATGGTACTTTCATGGCATTTTTGATTTAGAAAAGTTCTGTTTTCAATTCCTAGATTCACTACTTTGGAAAAGTAATCTGAGCTTCAGTCATTTTATTTTATTTGTTATTTATAGGCAAGATAATAGTACTATGTATCGCCTGTTTTTGTTGACATGAATAAGAGAATGTAAAATATTTTTTAAAGTGTCAGACCAAGAGATATTACATATGAACACATGTGCACACACACACACAAATTAATTATGAAAGTTTGTCTTAACTAAATCTTTAGTCTTAATTTTGTTTAAGTCTATGATGCAGAAAAGTCTAGATTTGTGATTATAAGACTAGCTTCAATCAAATCAATGTCTTTTCCCCACCCCCAAAACCAATGCACAGTATAGTCATGTGTTCTCTTAGGAAAAAACTGATTAGCTATGGCTATTATGGATAGAAAATATTATTAGAAATAAAATAGGATTAAGAGCAAGGTACTGCTCAAAAGGTGTTTAAAGGTAGTCTTAAAAACCAGAATTTGTAAAGTCTGTCTTTATAATCTATTCATCCAGCAAATTTTAAACTTGTGATTTGCTAGACAATGTACTTAGTGCTAGATATTGTCAGTACAAAGTTTAGTAAAATATGATACTTGATACAGTGACAAAACAGTAGGAGTAATAAGGTATAACAGAAGCTGCAGTGGAAGTTAGAATGGTATATATGGGCAAAACATAGTATTTAAAACTCCTCCTAAAATGTCAGTAAAGGATTCTTATGGTGGTCTAAGACCGAGCCATAAAACTTGAAAATGATTTGCCTGATACATGGATCAGGGAAAAGGCATTCTAGACAGAGGAATAGTTTGAATAAAGCATTGACGTTAAGAAATAATGAGGCATTTAATGAATAGGTATGTATTCATGAAGAAGAGTGATGAGGTAAAATGAGGCATTTAGAGGGTCTTAATTGACATACTAACAGTCGGCCTTTAACATAGTAAACATGGGGAGCCACTTTTGGGTTCTCAGTAGGGAAATAAGATGCTGAGATTTTGATTTTATTAAGATCATTCTAGTGGCATTGAAGATGGAAAATATGATAAGTGGGGGATTAGGAACAAGAAATCGTAATAAAGTACATTTTTAAGAATAGAGGTAGAAACATCAAATATTAGACTAAAAGGACTACTCTAAATGTGTTTTAAAAAAAGTATGTCCAATTAACATTTATTAGAATGAAAGGATGGTTAAAGATCTGAAAGCTTATTTTTAATGTTTAAAGGAGAAAAACCATATAATCATTTTGGAAGATACATATTTAATAAAATTTAATATTATAAAAATTGTAAACACATTAGGAATAGAATATAATATTTATAAAATAATCTAGGATATCCTACAGGAACCTACAAGTAATGTTATATTTAGTGGTGAGACACTAAAAGCATTCTCAATAGAATAACAAGACCAGGATGCTTACTCTCACTGTTAATATTCGGCACAGTCTTAAATGTCTAACCAGTGTAATTAGAAAAGAAAAAAAATTAAAAGTGGAGAGAGTGGAAAGAAAGAGGTGAATTCGTCATTAATCAAAATGATATACTTGTTTTTGTATTAGGTTAAAGAAATTATAAAAACAGAAATAATAAGAGAGACCAGCCAGGATACTTGGCATAAAGTCAACATAGATAATCAAGAGCATTCCTATATGTCAACAATACCAAAACAGGGGAGTTGGAACTTTCATTCACAATTGCAAAAATTCTAAAATAATCCTACAGATAAATGTACCAAAAATATATGATATTTTAATGACAGAGTGTGACTATGAATACATGATAAAATATATCTGGTTAGAAAATGTGAAGTCTCATTATCAGAAATATTCTAATTCTCTTTCATGTAATTTCAATAACATTCCCAAAGACTTTTTCATGGAGTTGACAAATTGATTCTAAAAGTATGTATTGAAAAGTGATGGATGTTTGGCAAACTGTTGACATAATTCTGAAAAAGATAAAGGTGGGTGGTAGTGGATTAGGGCTTTCTAATATCTAGATTTATTTCTTAAACTATAGTAATTATAACTGTGGTTTGAGCCCTAAATAAGACAGAGATTAATGGAATCCCCCCCAAAATAAAAACAATTCAGATTTCTATGTATTCTTGGTGTATGACAGGGGAAGAGTTAATAATCAATGTAATACTATTCAATAAATAGTGTTGGGACAACAGGTTTCCATATAGAAAATGACTAAAGTCTTTTAACACTTCACACATATCCCTACCTCACTTCACACATAAAACTAAATTCTAAATGAGTCTAATAAGAGGGATCTATTAAGAATACAATTGTGAAAAACAATCTTAAAATTGTAAAGAAAAACATAGGAGAGTTTTTTCATGACAATGCCTAGGGAAGGATTTCTAAAACATAGATAAAAAGAGTAGTAATACAAGACAATTTTAACCATATCAAAATTTAAAGTGTCTTTATGATGAAATAAAAACATTGAAAAATGGAGATCAGATTATAAAAGTATAAGTTTTGAAAAAATATAAATAACTTATAAATCATTAAAAAAAGACAAATGATAATAGAAAATGAACAAAATAAAAGAACAAGAACTTCATGGAAGAAGAGACTCTCAGTGTTTCATCTATATGTCAAGAATTGTTTCCAATCTGATAATAGAAAAAAAATTAAGAGTTTGTGTTGGGGGGGAGGAAGGGAAAGGGAGGAAGGGGAGGGAGGAAGAGGGGAGGGGAGAGGAAAGGAGAGGAGAGGATAAGAGAGGAGAGGAGAGGTGAGATTGAAATTGAGTAAAAGCTATGTAATGTGAGTGATCCTTTATATATAAAATAAATTACAATTGGAGGTGTAAAGCTTGCAGTAAAGAAAACTTTAAGCACAAATGGCTTCACTGGTGAATTTGACCAATCATTTAAGGAAAATATAATAGTAATTATATCACAAAAGCTTTCAGAAAAAAGAATAGGAAGAAACACTTCCCAACTCATTTTATGAAGCTAGCATTACCCTGATGCCAAAACCAGACAAAGACCTTATAAGAAAATAATGAACAGATCTTATGAACAGAGATGCAAACATCCTCAAGGAAATAAATTATAGCAATTTAAATCTGTGAATTTTCCAAAACTCATGAACTGTAAATGATGTATTTTACAGTAAAACAAATTATATACCAATAAAACAAGTAAAATCTGAAGCAGATAAGATTAAATATCACCTTTGGCTAATTTTGAGTGGCAGATCATTTCTTTTTAGTTATGTTACTTTTATGCTTTTAAAACAATAAATATAATAAAAGTTACTTTGCTTAGTTTTTAGTGTAGATAACAATTCTCTCCATTCCTGCTCCAAACCCTGTTTATAATCTTATCTCTCTTAAATCATCTAATTTCTTTTCTTTTTTTTTTCATTTCCTTCACTTTCACACAATGTACAAAATCTTCAGTAGTTAAACGCAGTAGAGGAGAGAGAAGTGAGAATTTTTTAAGCGACTGCTAATTAAAATACTTGTTTATTCAGTTATTAAGCATTAAATAATGTTCCATTTTACTTTGTATTAAAAATTTAATGCATTTTAAATGGCAAAATATGCTAAGAAAAATTAAACCCTCTGCCTGAGGAGCTAGTGTACTGTTTGAGAGAGAGCCTAAAGATCACTAACTCTTGGGAAGTGACATGTACATAAACCTTTTCAGAGGTCACATCACTGTTACTATTGCCAACATAAATATTTTATATATTATTTCAAAATATGTTTTGAAAAACATATTTTCAGAAACCTATCCAAACACCTGTTTCGATTTGACCAAGTACAATTTGGCAGCATAATTATTATTCCCTCAAACTAATTCAATGCTAACATTAAGAACTTAAGTTTGTTTAGGAAGAGAATTCACACATTTACTAGATAATCCAGTTAGTAGAAATTGAGTTTATGTATATGGATGATAATAAGGCCTGTCTTAAAAAGGCTAAATAAATTATCATGAGCTAAATAAATTATCATGAGTCTCCCATTCTAGTCATAACAAATTTAGGCAATCTGAATAATCTGACTGAGGCCTCAAAGTTTTTTTTAATGTTTGTAAAGTTATGACAATATTACTTATTTTAAGATTTGTTGCATGGATTAGAGATATGTAAATTACTCATGCAGTACCCAGGCTTAGTAGATGCTCAAAATGAGCTTTTACAAATGTTATTGTTGGGTGAGATAATACTAATTATAGTTAAGACAAAAGGCTGAATCAGATAACATAAGAGTCAATATACCGAATCTCATAGGAGCAGCTTTACAACTCACAAATTAAAAAGCAGATGACTATATTAGCATTACTATTACTACTACTAGTTATCATTATTATTATTTACTTTTGAATCAGTATAATGCAAATAGAATAAAACTCTATATTGATTATTCATTGTTGAAGATTAAGTAACTTATGTTTTTTGGTGTTGTTCAGTAACAATAGATTAGATAAAATTATTTTTCTTCTTCTTATCCCTCCACATGTTCCAGATCATGGAGGCTGACTTTAAAAACTCAGGAGCTCCACAAATTAAGGATAATAGGATTGATACTTGCTTTGATTGTAGTTTAGGATTAGCTGTCGAATGTAAGAACAGATTAATTGACTTGGTTGATGTGATAATATTTGCTTACCCCATAGCACCACAGCATCTGGAAAAGTTGTGTTTAAATAACCTCTTAGGCAGTGTTGTGATTAAATATTCAGCAGTATAGATTGATGACTGCTTGAAAACTAACCATTAGTTCATGGACTTGAAGTAGAATTGAGGTAGCTATAATGTTTTTAAACTTATACTCCAAGAAATTATTTTTCGTTTTTATAATGCGTGTGGCAGTTGTTCCTTGGTCAAACTAAATTTTTCTTGAAATACTTGGTTCTGACCAAACAAATGTTTATTTTAATTAAGGGAAGGCTAACATTTGCCTGAAATTCAAGGACAAATTTATTGGAAGCAATTGTAAAATATTTATTGGAATTCTTTTTTGTTATAAGCATTCCAGATTTTCAATGTGCATCTTTGATTTAAGCTGATAGTTTTAGGCTTTACATAAACCATGATGAAATAGATAAAATACTGGATAATACGTGGTAAATGCCTTAACCGTAAATGAATGTAAATTTAGCTCCATGGTTAGCAGTGGATCTCAAGAGTTAGTATGCATCAGAATCACTTAGAGACCTTTGACAAAGTTGTGATATTTGGCTCACCCATATGCGTACAGTTTCAATTGATTCAGTGTGTAGCCCAGACATTGGCTCAGTACTTGAATCCAGTATGCAGCCAAGATTGAGAGCACCTGAATGGGACATGAGGGTCTTTATTGCTATAATATTCATTTATTCAGAATAGACTAATTGCTGTAAAAAATAATAGCAACATCTCAGTGGCTTGCACAATAAAAGTGTGTTCCTTCTGTAAGTCACAGTCCAGTGTGAGTGTGGAGAGGAAGTGGGGAGGTTAGTGGGGAAGGGACCGATTCCTTTTATCTAGTACTGCCATTGTCTTCTAAAGGCCTCCAGATTTTCCACATGGCAAATGAGGGAAGAGAGAACAAGAGGGATTGATGGGAGGGAGGCTTTTCTGTTCATCCCTGAATTGGCAAAAGTGCTTCTATCTGTATTACATTGGCTAGATTCAGTCTTGAGGTCTCCATTTAAGGTCAAGGAATCTAAATTTGTGCTCTGGAGGAAAGGAAACACAGTGTGTGAGTGCATGGCAACCTCTGCCACAGTCTCTTAGTCTGATATCTAAAACAGATTTTCATTAAGACAAACAGAGAGATATTCTTGAAGATAATGACAAATGATAGCTCATCAAAAATTGCTTCATTCCTTAAAACTTCCGTTTAGTGTCTTGAAAGAATAATATTTAAATATTTTTTCTTGCATGGTCATAAATTTGGATTAAAGACTTTTGAAGCTGACAGCAGTGAAGGGAGAGGCATATAGTTGGTAGAGAGGGTTATGTAGTATGCTCGTGAGTATTGAATTGAAATGTTTAGGAATGCAGAAAGGCTGAAGAGAAGTTCGAAGTCACATTTTTCCACCCTTGATTATCACTCAAAGTCCAGTTTCCTTCAGTTACCATATATTTGATCCCCTTTACCCACTTCACCCTCTCTCTAGTCTTCTATATTTGACCACTTTTTACCCCGTCTACCTCTCTACTCCTCCCTGACCCCCTACCCTCTGGTAACCATTAGTCCATTGTCCATGTTCCTGAATCTCTGTTTGTCCTGTTCATTTGTTGCTTTTAGGTTTATATCACACATATAAGTGATATCATGTGGTTTTCAGCTTTTTCTGTCTGGCTTATTTTGCTTAGCATGATTATCTCGAGGTCCATACATGTCGCAAATGGTAGTATTTCATCTCTTCTTATGGCTAAATAATATTCCATTGTATATATGTGCCACAGTTTCTTTAACCAATCATCTATCATAGGACACTTCAGTGGCTTCCATGTCCTGGCCACTGTGAATAAAGCTGCTATGAACATTGGTGTGCAAACATCTTTTTGGATGTGCGTTTTCAAGTCTTTGGGGTAAAGATCCAGTAGTAGGATTGTTGGATCATATGGTAGATCAATTCTTAATTTTCTGAGGAACCTCCATACTGTTTTCCATAATGGCTGTACCAATTTACTGTCCCACCAGCAATGTATAAGGGTTCCTTTTTCTCTGCCTCAAGAGGCAACATTTATTTTTATTTATTTTTAAAAATTCTTTTTCAATAACAGTTAACATACAATATTATATTAGTTTCAGGTGTACAACATAGTGGTTAGACATTTACATAATTTACCAAGTGATCATTCTGATAAATCTAGTACCCCCCTAACACCATACATAGTTAGTACAATATTATTGACGATATTCCCTATGCTATACTTTACATCCCCATGGCTATTTTGTAACCAACAATTTGTATTTCTTAATCCCTTTTCCTTTTTCACCTATCCACTCAATCCCTCTCTCATCTGGCAACCATCAAAATGTTCTCTTCTCTATGTGTTTGTTTCTATCATTTGTTTGTTTATTTATATATATATTTATTTTAGATTCCATATCTAAGTGAAGTCATATGGCATTTGTCTTTCTCCGTCTGACTTACTTCTCTCAGCACAATACACTATAGGTCTGGTCTGTCCATGTTGTTGCACATGGCAAAATTTAATTCTTTTTATGGATGAGTAGTAGTCCATTGTATATTTGTACCACCTCTTCTTTATCCATTCATCCACTGATGGGCACCGAGGTTGCCTCCATATCTTGGTTATTGTAAATAATGCTGCAATCAATAGATGGATGCTCTCATGTTCCTTTGAAGTAGTATTTTGGGTTTCTTCAAATAAATACCCAGAAGCGGGATTACCGAGTCATACTTTTTCTCTTGTTACATCCTTTGTTTTAAAGTCCAGTTTGGCTGGTATAAGTATTGCTACCACAGCTTTTGTTTGTTTGTTTGTTTGTTTCCATTTTCATGAAATGTCTTTTCTACACCTTTACCTTTAGACTGTGTGTGTCTTTTGATCTGAAGTGAGTCTCTTGTAGGCAGCACATGTAAGGGTCTTGTTTTCTTATCTATTCAGGTACTGTCTTTTGATTGGAGCATTTAATCTATTTACATTTAAAGTAATTGTTGATATGTTGTTATCGCTATTTTATTATTCACATTTATTTCTTTTTCTTTTTTCTTCTTCTTAAAGAAGAAAACATTTCCTGTAATTCCGTCCAACATTTCCTGTAATAACTGTCTTGGTAATGATGAACTACTTTAACTTTTTCTTGTCTGGGAAGCTCTTTATCTGTCTTTTGATTCTAAGTGATAGTTTTGCCAAGTAAAGTAATCTCGGTTGTAGGTCCTAGATTTTCATCACTTTGCATATTTCCTGCCAATCCCTTCTGCCATGAAAAGTTTCCGTTGAGAAATTGACAATCTTATGAAAGCTCGTTATAGATAACTAACTGCTTCTCTCTTCCTGCTTTTAAGATACTCTCTTTGTCTTTAACCTTTGGCGTTTTAATGATGATGTGTTTTGATATGGGCCTTTTTGGTTCATCTTGTTTGAAATTTTCTGTGCTTCTTTGGCTTGTATGTCTGTTTCATTTGCCAGATTAGGGAAGTTTTCAGTCATTATTTCTTCAAATTGGTTTTCAGTTCCTTGCTCTCTCTTCTTCTGTTATTCCCCTCGTGTAAATGTTGTTACATTTGATGTTGTCCCAGAGGCTCCTTAAACAATCTGCATTTTTTTTGGATTCCTTTGTCTTGTTGCTCTCCTGATTGTTTTCTGCTACCTGTCTTCCAAGTTCCTGATTCTCTCATCCGCTTTATCTATTTTACTGTTGATTCCTTCTAATGTATTCTTTATTTCATTTACAGTAGTCTTCATTTCTAAGTGGTTCTTTTTTATGTTTCCTATTTCTTTGTTGAAGTTATCACTGAGATTATTAAGCATTCTTATAACCAGTATTTTGAACTCTGCATCTGGTAGATTGTTCATCTCCATTTTGTTTAGTTCTTTTTCAGGAGCTTTGTTTTGTTCTTTAATTTAGGACACATTTCTTTCTCTCTACATTTTGGCTGCCTCCCTGTGTTTATTTCTATGTATGAGGTAGAGCTTCTATGTCTGCTGATCTTGATGGAGTGGCTTAAATGGCAAATGTCCTGTGGGGCCCAGTGGCACAGTCTCCCTGGTCACCTGAGCCAGGTGTTCTGGGTGTGTCCTTTATATGAGTTATGTGTGCCCTCCTGTTGTAGTAAAGCCTTGATTGCTGTTTGCAGGTCAGTGGGAGGGATGACCCTCAGGCTAATGTGTTGTGAAGTCTGGTAGGGACTACAGTGGAGAAGATGTGATGCATGGGCTGAACCTACGGAACAGGATTTGCTGAACCTATGGAGTAGGATTTGCATTAGCAGGGCTCTGGTGCTTGCTCAGTCTGCCCTTTGGTGGAGGTGGTTGGGTGATACTCTTGTGTGGTCTGAAGCTAGTCACTGGGTGTGTTGGTTCTGGGCCTTTTGCAACAAAAGCCAAGGTCAACTGCTGTCTTTGCCCAACCCAGGGGCAGTTGGTATGAGCTGCAAAATGATCTGCACATGGTTGCCACTTATGCTGGTTTTGAGGGTTTCTGGGAGAGGCTAAGCTACAGAGACTGACTGCTGGTCGTGCTGGGCTTAGGCTACTTAGCAAGAGTTATGGACATGCTCAGGCCAGATGCTATTTGTTTGAGGTTTTTGGATATTTGAGAGATTTTAGAAACATCCACAGTTTGAGCCATGACAGTGTATGAAAAATCCACTTAAATTGGCTTAGGTGAAGTCAGCAGTTGAATGAGACAGGGTTTCAGGGAATCACCAGGGTAGAGTGAACTGTGTGAGTTAGGTTGATGGAGATTCAGATATGGCACCCAACTCTGGTGCAGGCCAGGTTGGAGCAGGGCTCAACAAAGGAACTGTGGCTTCTGCCAGCACTTCTGTCTTGGAGAAAGCTGGATAGGCATCATATTTAAACAACAAACAATGTGTTAAAAACTGTAGTTTTTAAAAAAACTTATGGAAAACATCAGTGTAAAGCATTATAAGATGATTTATTTAAATTGAGTAAAACAAACCTAAATTAGAAGAAAGTGTAAATCATTGAATTTTCTAAAGCAATAGCATCTTTCTAATTCTAACACAAGGGGTTCAAAGCAATTGTTACCGTGGTTTTGGAAACGTCTTCTATTTCTACCTCAATGAATGGATAAGAACAATTTTAAATGACCCCAGCACCTTTTATATAGGAATTAATTAAGTAGTCCTTTTAGTATAGCTTGTTTTTCGGATAAATAACTAATAAAGTACTTTTCGAACCTACGACCCTGATTCTAATTTCATTACTTTATCTCTTATTAATAATCTTCATTGAATAAAAGTAAATATTAACCTATGACAGATTAAATGATCAAATACTAAATTAACAGAATCAGAATTATTAATGTTTTAATATATAAGTATTTCTTTGTAAAGAGCTAGGAACTGGCGAGAACTGAAACTGTACAAGCATTAATGCTATGGTGATAAGGTTGGAATTTTGTTGTTTTTGTTATTTGTCTATTCATTTATGCTCTAAATAAATATTGATTGAATGCCCACTATGTATCTACTATGTGCCAGGTACTTTGCTGGGTATTGGAATATAATGAAGATGAAGATAAATATGGTTAGTGATATCAGATATTCATAAACTAATGGGGGAGAAAAATGAGCGGATAATTGCAACTCGGGAATTGGTATTTACAAGACCCAGTAATTAAATAACCCTTATTTTTCACTTAAATTTGGATTGAAGACAAATGCACTGAAACTCAAAATATGAGCTCTTTTACTACTGAGAGAGCTCTTGAAGAACAAGATTTTAGCTGATCTCTCCAAGGGGCCTTGTTAGTACTTCAGTTCTGAGCTGGACAGATTTACCCAACACAAGCAGCATACACCAGTGGCCATTTCTCAAAGCCTGCCTTCTAATACCATATGGCAGAGAGAAGCAGAGAATGCCAGTGGGGACTGGTGTGTTCCAGGCAGTTATGAAAGCCGAAGGTGGAGATGTGAGAGATGATGGACTTTAGGGAACTCAATGTGGTTCAGATTGGTGTATAAAGGAAGAGCACTAGGAGAGGTGTCCCAAGGAAACATGTCACCGTACTGGGCCTTGGGGTTGAGCAGTTTCAGGGTTATCCTAAGAACAGCATAGGATAACCCTGAAACTGCTCAATCTCAAGGAGATTTTAAACAAAGTCGACATGGTCACATTGCTTTTTTAAATGTCATCTAGAAAGCCTTGTGCGGGTAGATCTGAAAGGGACAAACAAAATAAGACCTACTCAGCAGGCTGACTTCCTAACAGAAGACAGAGTCGATGCCGTGTAAACAGGACTAATAGTCTGAGAGGACAGGTTGAGAGAAGTTTGCTGTTTCGTCTTCTGGGCCTCTTAGCCATTTCTCTGCTCATTAGCACTCTACCGAGAGAGGGTGGATGAAGGAGCTGAATTAGATCTTTCTAAAGTTCTTTCGGAGCCACCGTTCTGAAGAATGCTTAGTAATTTTTTTAATTGCAATTAATAGTCACAGTGTGGTTTGGGATTAACTGAAAATTTCATCTATTCATCCTGTCTTGGGATCTCATTAGCATGTATGATTGAATTGGAAGTAATTTTAATTATTTTGTTGACCCTTTTAATTACCTCATTTTGCCTATGACAGTTTGTAAGTTTTCTGCGAGTTTTTAATTTGATCGCATCAAAGGAATCACAGCTTCAGTACGATGGGCCTTACTGAAAAGCAGCACATACAGCAAAGCCATGTTTGAAAGTTCTGTGAAGTTCATTTTGGGAATAGATGAAAATCTGAATCGTTTCTTGGACCATACTAATTTTTTTGAGAATACCCTTTTTTCATTGTGTAAACTTTATTAGAGTGGATTGCTTTTGGTTTGAAGACCTAGGGTGGACACTTAATGCCTAAGGCCTACGTAGTCATAGTATTGTCTCATCCCTGACCTGATTTAGAAGCTATTGTATCTCTAAAGTTAAATCTCTCGATTTTGCCACGTCATTTCTTTAACCATTGATTCCATGTTTTACCACCTTTTTGAGATGGGTATTAACTGTAACGCACAGATTTTGTTTTCACTGACATTGTAGTAGTGTCATTAAGAGTTGTAGATAATAGTTATATGATCATCCATTCATTCTACTAACAGTTAATGCACACTCATATTGTGCCCAGAACTGTTTATTGCTTTGTGGTCCCAAAGATGATAATACCTAATAATTATAGATACAACTGCTCATGGTAAATATTAACAGAGATATCTGCTATCACAGTATAGAAGAAGGAGTAACTAAAATTTTCCCTATCGGGGAAGGAAATATTGGATAAGGGTTCGAAGAATGGAAGAGTGTGCCAAATCATAAAATGTAAGAATAAGCCAAGTGGAGGTATTAGCATGTGTAAAAATAAGAGAGAGAGAGAAAAAGAGAGAGAGAGAGACCTAGAAACAAAAGATAATGGAAATAGCTTATATTTTTATTTTCTCCTATATAATCAAGGAGCATTCTCTTTAAATTTTAGATCGTAGACTATATACATGGAGATCCTAGAACTGTTAGAGCTGTAAATTATCTTTGGAGGTCCTAGTCCCAAACTGCTTAATTTGTAGTGTAGAGCCCAAGACCCAGAAAAGTGAAAGGGAGTTGTTATGGTGGATCGAAGAGAAAGCAAGGTCAGCTTCTCTGACTACACTGCTGATATCCCCAGTGAACGTACCAGAAGCTTCTTTTCTTTTATCTTTGATATCTTATTTTCTGTTTCTTGTTTGTAGAATCCTTAGGCAAGGTTCTGAAATTTTAGGCTCAACTCTTGTGAGAATAGAGGTGTTATCAGGATTATGGGAGTCATAGTTTTCGTCGATATGCTCAACATCCTCTTTGCTCAGAGCCGTTCACTGAAGAGTACTCTGAGAGAGGTTCATATCCAGAGAATCCAGAGAAGTGTCTGTGGACAACTAAGTGCCGGAGCCAGCCAGTTAAAGTCGATCAGTACCTGAAAGAGGGGGGGGTAAAGCCTAAGAAAAAAGAAGATAGGAAAGTGCTTCGGGAGGGCATACAGTCACTGCTGCGGCCCCGAGTTTATTTAGCACAGCCTTTATATAAGTTTCTGGATACAATAGCAAAGCACAGGGTACAATATAGTAAAGTACAGGGAAAAATAGTAAGGTACAGAGTACAATGGCAAAGCACAAAGTACATTACCATAGGAATGCTGACATTTACATAAGTTCCTATATATCCTTCCCTCAGGGTAGAACATCCTTTTCTGGGCTGTAAAACATTCCACTATCTTAAAAGGGTTTCTTTATGATGCAAGTCTCCCCACCAGGGTCAGTAATGTTTAAGTTAACATCTTGCTTCCTTGAACCATTGTTAAGCAGTCTCAGCAGCTGCTTCATGGCTATCAGCTACTGACTTCTTCAGTGTTTCTTAATGGCTCCTGACAACTAAGGATAGTTTTAGCCCCACAGTTCAAGATGTAAACTCTTTGAATGAGCAGTGATTTGTTCTACTTTTTTTTTTTTAGTGTGGACAAAATATGTTATGAAGAAACAGTGTGAAAGTGGATTTGAGTCTGAGATTGAGGTTCCAGTAGAGTTCTCATAAATAAAGGAAGGCTGTGAAAAAACATTTACATTTGCCTTTCAGATGAGCAAAAGGAATTCCAGAGGAACCTTTTCTACCCAAGAGGTTTACATGTTCACAGCTGTGAGTTCAGCAGTTGCAGGCACTGGGATTATTATGTTGAGTGTCTGCAATGTAGTTGCCATATTTCTTAGAATATATAAACATATCCCAATTCCTCTATCTTAAATAATAGAAGATCCTAGGGACATTGTTTTTTCATTTGCTTTTATCTGCCCAGGCAGTTTATATTGCAATTTTATCTTTGACTAATTCCATCTCATTTTTAAAAACATGTAAACTAACGGTTTTCAGTAACAAAAGGTTTCAAAAAATTTCAAAGGTCATTGGTAAGGTAATACAATTTGCAAGTGAAAATGTTCGTATATAAGATCAATTTTAAAATTCCATGTTTGGGATTTTTCTTGTTACTATCTGTGAGTCTTGTTAGAAGTAATTACTGGCATGAATTTAATAATCACCGAAGATTTTGCATTTGAATGCAAATAAAATCATTTTGAGCAAATTAGCTATACATTTTATTATTTATTAAGATACACTGGAATATTGTATTGTCTTAAAATATATTGCCAGCACAAGAACATTTAAAAGTTCTAGTGCTTTTGGTAGCAGCACCTGATACAAATCTAATATCATTTGATTTTTAAATAAATTTTGGAGGTAAGCTAGAGTTCTTTGAATGAACCGATGAAGAACGAAGTGTGTGCAGAGAATCTTAATGTGAAAGGAAGGGGAGAATGAATAGTAGCACCATGGGAAAATTTAGGTCAATTACACTACACGTGACTCTCTTCTGACTGGAAATATTTCTCAAGTAGAGCACAGCGGACTCAGCCGCAGGTGTGACAGCACTCGTCATGCCAAGGAAATAACTCTGTTTCTACTGGCCAAACTCAATAGAACCCATAACTGATTTTCACAAGATGTAATTTTTATTTCTATTTGTTTCTTTCTAAAAACCAAAAAAGCTAGAAATTAAGTACATTGTAGCCATTCCATATTGCTGATTTCAACACCATCACTATCCTTTCATTTTTCTGAGAAAACACATTAAATACTTTATTTCGAAAACTTTAATATAAAAAAATTAACCAGAGACTTCAAGGTCGTTATTTTTCCTTTGCAATCTCTCTTGTATTATTACCTTGCACACCTTCTTCTCTGTTTTGTTCGGTTCTCTTGTTAGTTCTATTCCGCTCTGTTTTCTCTCCCAAGAGGGGCCTATAGTAGAGAAGTATAAAGAGGAGAGAGGGGACAAGTTGGGGATAGGAGTTATGAGATGTCATTCTTTAGAAAAGTGTTTGGTTCTTATTTTTATATGGAAGAGATGCATTTTTAAAAAAAATGTTCACACACTAATTAGGCACATTAAGCCCCTATTTTATTTCTTTATTCAATTCCAGATTCAAAAATAAATATGGCTCAGAGGATAGGCTTATCTAGGTTTTGATGAGTAGTAACTTAAAAGCAAGTACAGGCTCCCTTAAATGACCCTCGGTTTTTATAGCAGATAAAGACAAAGATCCCAATAGTGCCTCAAAAGACGGGTTTCGCAAGAGCTTAGCTACACAGTCTACAATTCGGATCCAGGTTGCTAAGATATTAGGAGTATAGAAAATCTTAACATGTTCTGTATTATAAAATTGGGCTGATAAAAAAATGCCTGAAGGTGACTGATGCTGCAGACAACCAGGCTTGTTTTAGTAATTGGTCTCTTTCTGAGGTCTGTATCCTTTCTTAACTGAAGCTGTATTGTATTTGCAACTTTTTCTGAATTCCCCAGGAGTGTTCTGTGCTGGTCACAGGCAGGATGTGACTGCCGGCTCTGGCTTACTTCTTTGTGCTGCGGCTTGTGCTCTTCAACTGGGCAAAAATGGGCTGTGAGTATCAGGTGATGCTGACACTTGGCGAGCACAGCAGACCTAACATTCAACGGTTCGGTCTTCGGACAGCTTACAAATTTGAATAGAAGGTGTGACAAAGGACATAAAATCCTGTTTTTTCTTAGAGTTGATGTTCCTGCCTTTTACCGTGAGTCTTTATTTCAGCTCAAGGAGGTTTCTTGTGGTTTTGAAGATAGGCTTTCTGAGACTCCTTTCTCCATTTTTTCCCTTTTTTAAACTTGTGATGGTATGAAGCCTCACAACCATGCATATTGACACTTTAGGACTAATTTAAATAAGGAATAAATTTAGAACGAATTTGTTTTTTTTCTTTCAAAGAGGGAAAGAACCATGTCCAACTCCTTTAGTTTATATATAGCCTTTATATCTCCCTATTTAATAAACATTTGTCAGTGGATACATTTGTGAAAAAATACATACACGTATGTGTACAAACAAAGGAGTATATTAGCTTTTTATTGTTCATTAGTACTTTTTCTTCATTTCTCTTGGTTTCTTTATACGTATATTTTTTCCATTAAGGTTCTTCTTATTTTATCTCTGAAAACAGCACAACTTTAGGCAGGTGAGAGGCCCATGTGCTCACTGCAACGAGAATGTGACCTTCAACCTTCGACTTCCTTCCCTGTTATAAGGCACAAGTCTGCTCTGTCTTTGTAAAAGCCAAAAAAGCAAATTTCCGGTGAAAACAAACTTGTTTATTGAGAGGTGACAAAGTGTATTGGCAAATTGTTTTATTTCCAGAGAATCTGCCAAATATTTTTCAGTAGGAAAAGTTTTCTTTGATGAAAAAGGAAAAAAAAGGAGAAAGGAAGGACACAGTGGAATATGTCAGTGTCATTGTGTTAAAGAACAATAATATCTGAACGGTACTGCTGGGTTGGCCTTGAAAATAAAAATAATTTAATAGCTTTATTTTTCATGCTTAATGATTACTCATCTTCAAAAAAAATCATGGTGTGTGTGCTGTTTGTGGTACTTATTTAAAAAATTGATAGACTTTTTTAAGAGCAGTTTTAGGTTGACAGAAAAATCGAGCAGAAAGTACACGGAGTTCCCACTTACCCCTTCATTCTGCACATAGGCTCAGTATTATTAATATTTCGTATTCGTGTAGTACATTTGTTACAATCGATGAATCACTATGAGTACATTATTATTAACTGAGGCCTATAGTTTACATTAGAGTTCATTCCTTGTGTTGTACATTCTATGGGTTTTGTTAAGGGTACAAGTATCCACCATTACAGAGTACAGAATAGTTTCACAGGATAAAAATGCCCTGCGCTCCACCTATTTATCCCTTTCTTCATTCACCCAAATCCCTGGAAACCAATGATCTTTTCACACTCTCCTCACTTTTGTCTTTTCCAGAATGTCATAAAATTTAAATCATACAGTATGTAGCCTTGGTAATTGGCTTCTCTAACTTAGCCATATTCATTTAAGACATGTTTCTCCTTGTCTTTTCATGACTTGATGACTTGTTAGTTTTTATTGCTGTATAATATTCCATTCCACGAGTCTACCACAATTTATTTATCTATTCTACCTACTGAGAGATAATCTTGGCTGTTTCTAAGTTTTTGCAATTATGAATGAAGCTTCTATAAACATTTGGGTGTAGGTTTTTGTGTACATATGTTCTTGTCTCCTTTGGCTAAATGCGAAAGGGTATTATTGATGGGTTGTGTGGTAAGAGTATGTTTAGTTTGAAAGAAACAGCCAAACTGTCTTCCAAAGTGTCTGTATCATTTTATATTCCCAATATCAATGAATGTTTCACTGAACATTTCTTCTTCAAAAAGGGCTGAGATTTGTGTCTTTTTCAGTTGAACTTTCCTGTTATTATACAGGAGTCCTGTTGGTGTACTGGTAATGTGAGTGAAGAACATTCTGTAGTTCCATGACTAGGTCTTAGGTTTAAGCGAGTCTGTGCCCTTGGCCTATGACCTTTACTGGTGTCTGTCATTTTCCAATACCACCTCCCTCGGTGAGACTGGAAATCTGGAGTAACTGGAACTGGGTATTTATTTCCCTTCTTCCAGGCCAGTTTGGCTTTCATAAAATATATTCATTTAAGAAAGGTCTTGTTAAGAACAGAATGCCCTGGATGTTTTTCAAAAGGGCTGTGCCCCATCCCCACCCTCCCATAGAAGCACTGCAGAGTTTTCTCTGATCTCTCTGAGAACCTAGTAGGGCTCCTGGGGCTAAGACACAGAGAAGTGCTGCGAGCTCTCTAAGACTGTGTCTCCCCGCCCACGCACTGAGTTTTAAATTCTCAATCTTGTCCACACTGAGCCTCCAGCAATCCATCAGTTGCAGTTCAAGTTTTTCCACACAGGCACTGGTTCTAGCAGAGGTTTCTGTTCCTGTAAGCTGTTGTTGTCTGTATCCGCCTAACTCTCCCTCCAGGTTAAGAGCATAAGTTTGTCTTGAGACCTCAATTCTCTGATGGATCTGAGAAGTATTGTTCATTTTCAAGTCCACTTCTTCTCCCCCAGTTCTTTACTTATTAGAATAGAGCAGCAATTTGTAAGCTCCTTACACGCCAGACCAGAAACTAGAGGACTATTTCATGGTATTTTGATTTTTGTTGAATGAACTTTCTTTCTTAAAAGTAATCTAATGGTGATTTTTGCAAGCACTTTGAAAATTTCTATATTTGAAGAAGATAATAGTTTCCAATAAAGGGTTTGTGTGAGTGTCATGAGAAGTAACCAAATGATACTGCCTACAACTGACAGTCCATCAACTGGAGATGTATTTCATGGTGTTCACTGCATTTAAGAATGTTTGGGTTACTAAAGCTTCAGAAGTTAGCATACTGGTTTGCCAAGCTTCGAAAGGCAGAAGCCAGTAATAGTATTCCTTATAAGGTATACATTCATGTATATTAAAGAATATGGATGTGTCAAATTATATTATTTGCTTTTGACCCTAATTCTCAATGGAAAAATAGTCACATCTTGCCATTAACTATCATTTCCCCCACATTAAACAACTTTGTAGTTAAATGTAACATAAATCTTGTATACTGTAATATATTAGTGTTCTGGAATTAATCATGGCCCCACAGAATTTTAGAATTTGAAGGGATCCTTAAAGTCATTTAGTTTTGTTTCACATTGTATAGTTCAAACCTATAAAAGTTAAGTGTCTAGGTTTAAAAAACTAGTACTGTATGTGGCACAACTTATATTAAGTCCTTTGGAAATGTGACTTTTAGTCTTAGTCTTAAAACAGATTTGGTTCACCTTATTCTTATCTTTTACTAGATTGGGGGATTATGGTACAGTAGAATTTATAATGATGACCCTGAAACCTTGAAAGATTTTAAAGCAATATCTGACTCATCACAAAATGGCTAAATTCAATGCCTAAAACTATTCTAGTTTTAAAATATTTGTATATTTTATATTCAGCTTATTTGAAAACTTATCCCAAGTTTAGCAACTCTTAGAAAAAAAATGTTTAGTTAGAACACAGTGGTGCCAACCAATGTGACTTAACAAGAGCTTTTTTGAGAAAAGCAGCCAGGATGTTTTCAAATTCCAAAGTAGAATGATTTTGTGGTATTCAGTGACTATAACCGTGGCCAGGTTACTTAACCTTTTAGTGCCTTAATTTTCTCTCTATAAAATGGAATGTGGTTACTAGTTTCTCTCTCATAGCGTTATTATAAGGATTAAGCAACTTAAATGTATATGTTATTTAGAATGATGTCTGGCAGCAGACTATTAATTAACATTAGCTATTATAATTAAAGAGGACAATTCGATGCTCAGGATTTGCATTTTAGGCCCTTTAAAATTCTAAAACCATCCTGGATGGATGATCGGCCATTTCTATGTTACCTCTAAAATAATTCCTTTTATTTGGCTAATTTTATGTGGAGAGGAAGTGGTGGGGCAGGAATATATCCAATGAGTCTCCAAAACTGACTCTGCTGTCACACAGGGCATCCAAGACTAGTCTTGAAATTCACTGCACACAACCATACATCAGTGATAACTCAGCTAGGACAATTCCCAAATCCCCAGTTTCCCTAATTCTTTGATGGCATCCTCATCTTTTCTGTTACCTAATTTTATGTAAACCTGTGTAATTGCAGCAGTCACTGAATTATGTGCATGTGACGTGTGTGTGTGTGTGCGCGTGCGTGCGCGCGCTTGCATGTTGAGGATCATTTCTAGGTGCACAAGAGGTTATTAAATGAAAAACATGCAGAGGTACTTCAAACCATGAAGTGTGATGTTGGCCGTATTGCAAGTTCTCATCATGAAGATGAGGACATGACTGTTTACGAAGTGTGAACATGGAGTCCCCTTTGACTTCCAGGCCCCATCTACCCGGATCTTTTGAAAGCAGTTAGTTTTATATTTGCTTTTATGATTCATTTCAACACCTCACAAAATATGTCTCTTTTCAGCCAATATTTCTTAAACTGATTTTGTGGAATGATTTGGTCTTTCTTCCACCTACCATTCTCATTCTACTTTGCAACTGTCCAGTCGTTTCGACAGTAGGTTGAGATGAAACCAGTTTTGAAACTGGGATTCAAGGCAATTTCATGTGTATCTAGACACTAATGACACTCTTCATCCATTTATCTCATTTGCAAGTCTGTGAGATTCAGCCTTGCTATGGAGACAAGAAATCCTGGTCATTTGTTGTGGGGAGAAAAACGGATCAAAGTTGTTTTTTGTCCAAAGTGAAGATTATAGTAAGGCAGCAGTCAGAAGGTCAACTGGGACTTGGTAGGGTGAAACCAAAAAGGGTTCCTTTAGCATAAACCATGCCTCCTTTTGGAAACCCTAGTGCTCCAGCAAAGTAGATAACACAGATGTAGGCAGATAACACCAGATATGAGATATGATCTACATTCAGGCTTAATGGACTACTAATATACTCAACTTGACCAGAGGCAAATGTTTTCCAGAGATCCCCAGAGATTTGTGGAAACTTGTCTTTCTGGTCAGGGAAGGGAAAAAACGAAAAAGACCAACATCTCTCTAGGATATAGTTTCAGCCATTTTTACATGTTGCCCTATCACTTAGCAAGTGAATTTAGAAACAGGGCTTGAAAGCTGCTTTATAGTTCTCAATGACAGTGGCTTTGAAAATACATTTCAAATACAATTGCCTTTTCCACACTTGAAACCTAATGCCACATGGTAGAACTACAAACTTGCCTCTGAATTCACAACGGTTTCCTGAACTTTGTGGCGTTTTGTTTCTTTAAATGGCCGCCATTTGAAAAGTACTATGAAGATGGCTGATGCTATTCAAGTATTTTATTTGGCCCAACTAACTTTATACAGGAAATAAAAATTATACGCAATGCTCGAGAATTCACAAACAGTGCTTTGACAAGATCACAAGACACATTAATGTTGTCATGGTAGGCACAGACAAAAATTATGTTTTTTTTATACTTCCTTTAAGTGTGGATCAACACAGGACAAATAAATTGCTTTGGCTCTGCAGAGAATTAATAAGTAAAGGTAATCTACTGCTTTAAATTCTATGAATCCAGAAAATTTATTTAACACCATGTAAAAATTTCATTTTTGAAATTTCTTTCCTACATTTTTCATGGGGATACTATTTGATATTGATTTCAAGTTTTTATGTGACTGTTGGGGAAAAGACACTTTGACACATAAAATTCACTTTGGATTAGTTAAAGTTACTATATGGGATGAGCTGCCTCATGTATTTCTGGTTGTCCCCACACTAACTCAAAAGGTGAATCTGTACTTTTATTCAAGCTCTCTTTAACATTTTATTAAAAATATTATTCTGCTTGAGCCCTGGCAGAGGAAACTCTACGGGGATTTTTCTTCCCTTTGGTGGTTTTTATTCTTTTTTGTGATATCCATGATTTTTTTTTTTCGTACAAATTATTACAGAACAGACCTGCTAAACTGAGCTCTACTTTGATCTGAAAGTTCAAGCAATATTTGCATCCTATTTTACTGTCCTCTTAAAGGCCTTAGAACTTCTAGAATAAGTTCTCTACCTCTATACTGAAGTATTATTAAGTAACTGGCCTGGCTGCCTAATGGATTTTGGTGACAGCCT
This sequence comes from Rousettus aegyptiacus, assembly GCF_014176215.1. Taxonomy (NCBI): domain Eukaryota; kingdom Metazoa; phylum Chordata; class Mammalia; order Chiroptera; family Pteropodidae; genus Rousettus; species Rousettus aegyptiacus. The sequence goes on from NW_023416286.1 coordinate 34,217,896, forward strand.
TTAGTGTTTCGTGTTTCTAAGACTGTAGGTTGTGCATACAGTGTCCCATGGTAAGTCTGGGCCATAAATTCGGGCATATTAGACAAGCTCAGAGAAGTGGTCCATGCTTTATTTCATGTTGTTTTTGTATGTTTACTTCTGAAATATAGTCATATGCATTCAGAAGTTGCTAGGGAACTGTTTTCATCATAATTTTGCATTTACTATATTTGCTGGCCATTTAAAGGCATAACAAAATTGCTTTTGATATCATACCACTATCTATAAGATTCATAAAAAGGAAGAAAATGTGTTCTTTTTGGCCTGGTGGCCTCCAACACCCCCCTGTAACTTCTTTTATCTCTACTCACTTCTTCCTTTCACATAAGCTGTATATTGATTCTCAGGACAGTCTAACCACTGTCCCAAGTGGTTGTATTCATCATCACCTTCATGTGATTTCTTTTACGTGCGATAATACTTAGAAATACATCTATAGAGTGACTTACAGTTTAAAGTTACTTTCATATATATTTATGATAATATTTTGTAGAGGGGACAGTTGAAAATTGGTGAAGTTTATTTGCTTAATGACACAACAACAGATTTGTCTAAATGACACATCAGGCTCACAATGTGGGTCATGGTAACCTGTCTCTGAGTTGAGCTCTGTTTTTAATGCTTCAGAATATATTCATGTTTTTACTGCTTTTTCAAGTCATAACCGCCCTTCCTCCATGTGATTGAGTTCCCGCCTTTCAGATATGGACTGTATCCCCACTATGTCATAGCATTATAACACATACTGTCTTGTTTGTTTCCTTGTTCATCCCCTGAGCTCTCGAGTTGGCCTTCCCTGGGTCAGTGCCAGCTATTATACAGGGAGACTCTGCTCTCCAGGTAGAGGATGTGACCTTCTAAGTGTTGACGGTCTACTGACTTATTCTGTGTGAGTGACATTCATCTCCACTCCTCTTAAGCAGCCTGTCCTCTCGATCATCTGACTGAGAGCGCACAGGGCTTTCCCGCTTCTGAGGTAGTAAACCCCATGGCTTTATTTTCTTACAAGGCATGCAACATTAGAGCTTTTAACTTCCCATCTCTCTTTTTTCTTTTGGCGTAGCCTTAATTCTGCACTTATTTCTTGCCTTGATTATGAAGATATCTTGCTTTAGGCTCCTTTTTTTTCCTCTGCAGGTTTGTCTTCTGTCAATCAACTTCCTACTTGCGGTTCTAACTGTGCTGTCCAGTCCCAGAGCCTTAGATACAAGTGGGTATCGAGCAATTGAAATGTGGTTAGTGTGACTGAGCAAACACATTTTTAATTTCAATTACATTCATCTAAATTTAAATAGCCACATGCAACAAGAGTCACTTTAGACAGTGCAGCTCTAGACTATACCTCCTCTCTAGGAGTTAGTCAAGGTACATACTAAGTCAGGAAGAAGTGCTAAGGAGTTTAATTGTACAAATTTCTATCACCCAGCTCTCATCACTGCCAGTGTTTATTATGACCGTAGAAAAAAGGTGATTTTAAACCAACCGGGTTGGTTTAAATGTATTTGCTCAGTCACACTAGCCACATTTCAATTGCCAGCTCCCTTCAAATAGTCACAGTGGTAGTATTGACACACACCTAAGTCAGCCATGTATCAAGGCCACAGAGTTGTGTGGAGTGTCATAATAAAGAAAGCAACAACACTATAATAACTAGGAATATAGCAATTAAGGGAAGTATCTGTGAAAATCCCATTATATACTGTTTTGTAGGCAGTGGCTGTTCCTATTGTGGCTAGAAACTTCTTTTTTTTCCCCTCAACTCTTCGTATAGCATATCTCAAAATGGATATAATTTAGGTTTCTGAAAGTACTATTTTCTGAGCTATTTTCACACCTAGTGCACAAATCATTATTCTCTTATAATACTTTTCTATGGAAAATTGTCATGATACAACAGAGGCTCCAATACAGCCTATTTATAGGTTTTTCAGCTGCAAAAACTATTGAATTTTGGAAACAGTTTGATATAGAATAAAATTTTCCTCCCCCTTGGTATCCTTCTTTATTTGATAAAATTTAGTACTGTAGATATTCAGAATGCATGCTGTAATCTTTGATCAAAGCACAACCTGCCCATTATTTAACTCTCATGGTGAGGGGGCTTCTGTTTTCTTTGGGCATTGTACTACAGTGAGACTGGACTCATTAGTGGACAACATGAGTCATTAACCTCATTATTGCATGATTGCATGGGCTCAGGGAAGGTACTTGAACAAAACTTTGCATCGAAGAGGCTCTTAATAATATCTGTGGAATAGGTGAATAAGTTAATGATTTCTAAATATTCCTAGTTTGATGTTGGTTCAATAGAAGAGTTTTTAATTTTTCTCTGAAAAATCTGTACCCTAACAAAGCAGAGCGATTGCAGCTTCTTCTCCTTGTCATAATGGGTAACTGGGAAAGTAATTGAATAATACCTTAATTAAGTTTCTTTTGGGGCACCTGTTTGTGATTGCTGCCTTGTGCCAGAATCATGGGAATCCAGTATGTAATTCAGAACTCAGCTACAGTATCCCAGCATCTAGTTTTGTAGTTTCCATAGAAATAAACTTCCCTCTAAAACTCCTTGAAGAATATAAATATACTTTGTCTTTAAAAAGTTTTACCACAACAACTCTATAATATTTCAAACCTAAAAGAAAATTCTCAGAAAGACTAACAGATTTAACTCTTAAAAGGCATGTTTTTGTCATTTGGCTCCGAAGTATTTGGTTAGCTTACCAGGGCCTTTTAGTGTAATTGTATATGTCAGGGTTTTCCAGAGAAACAGAATTAATAGAATATGTATGCATACAGAAGCAGATTCATTATAAGGATTTGGCTCACATGACTTTGGAGGCTGGTGAATCCAGAGTCTGCAGTGTGGGCTGGAAGCCTGGACATCCAGAAAAGACAATGGTGCAGATAAAGTTGAAATAACGCTTGCTGGGGAGTTCCTTCTAGCCCAGGGAGGCCAGCCTTTTTAAATTTTTTTTTAAAATTTTAGTCAGACTTCAACTGATTGGATGAGGCCCACTCGCATTATGGAAGACGATCTGCAAAGTTCATTGATTTAAATGTGAATTTCATCCAAGACACCCTCCAGATTGACACACAAAATTAACCATTACAAGTGTGCTTTATATATATATATATTTATATATATATATATATATATATATATATATATAAAACAAATATCTTTATCCATCCATCCATTCATCCATCCATCCATCTAGTGTACACACACACACACACACACACACACACACTCATAACAAAATAGAGGAAATATTCTTGACAATTCTAGTCCTCATTTCTGTAACCAGTCACATGGTCATAGGTGGTATGTATAACTACCAGCTTCCAGTACCCATTCTGTATTCTCTTTGCTTTCAATAAGCACCTCAATTGGTCATGATTCTTTTTCTGGTGAAGTGACCCATGTTATCAGTCCTGAAGGGTCTGAGCCATTGGTAATCTAGCCGAAACTGGGTAGTTGTAGTTTTCCATTGACTTTAACCACTAACATGGTGCTAAGAGAAGACATCCTAGGAAATCTCCAGCATTGCAGACACACTCCTTCTTACATCCACTGTGGAGCAGCAGTCAAGTTTCCCTTGGTAGGTGACCAGTCACCCTTGCCAGCGTGGGAACTCCCTTTTTTGGTTGTTGATTTGAGGCTCGAGGAGTCCACAATGGTGAGGGGGCAGTTTTAACTTCCAGTTCAATGGAATCGTTGTTGTGTCTCCTGGTACTAACATTCTTGCCTTTGGAATTAAGACCTCAGGGCCAGCAAAGCGTGAAGCCATAGGGAAAGGAAGTAAACATTTTGTTAGTGGGTCACTAGGTGTAATAGTGAGTGGTGCCACCACCGTTTCCACCCCTGGATTCCTGGACCCATGAATTCTGGCTCTGAGAGAGAAGCGCCACGTGTCGGATGCCGATTCAGAGCACATGCAGCCTCCTGGAGAACCTTGCCCCAGCACTGCAAGATTTTCCCACCAGTTGGCACTATAACTGCAACTTCAAAAGGCCGTTCCAACCTTATATCAAACCAGCTACTTCAGAATGGTGGGGAACTAGGTAAGACGAATGCATTCCATGAGCGTGGGCCCCTTGCTGCACTCTGTTGGCTATCACGTGCATTTCCTTATCAGAAATGATGGCATGTGGAATACCATGATGGTGAATGAGCATTTTATAAGTCTATGGATGATAGTTTTGGCAAAAGTATCGCACACAAAGAAAGGAAATCCGTATCCAGAGTACATGTCTATTCCAGTAAGAACAAAATGCTTCCCTTCCATGATGGAAGTGGTTCAATGTAGTCAACCTGTCACTAAGGAGCTAGCTGGCTCACTGATCACCCCAGGGAATGAGGTCGTATTGTGCACTCAGTGTTCGTTTCTGCTGCTGGCAGATTGGGCGCTCAGCGGTTCTGGAACCAGGTCATCTTTGATGAGTGGAAGTCCATGATGCTGAGCTCATGCATCATCTCCATCTCTGCCTCCATGGCCACTTCATTCATTGGTCCATTGGATGATGGCAGGGGTGGCTGGGGAAAAAGGTTGGTGTTTATAGAATGTGTCATCCTACCCACCGGAAACATAGTCATCAGTATCTTTAAATCTAATCAGATTAGAAAGCGAATTCCAGAAAACACAGAACCAATTCAGAAGTCATTTTTAAGATTCCGTTCCTCTAGAAGCACTCTAAGACCACATCTTTATTTGGTCAGGTTTCTCTGGAGAAACAGAACCAATAGGATTGTGTGTGTGTGTGTGTGTGTGTGTGTGTGTGTGTGTGTGTGTGTAGGGGATTTATGATAAAGATTTGGCTCATGTGATTATGGAGGCCTGGCAAGTCCAAATCTGCAGTGTAGGCAGGCTGGAGACCCAAGAGAGCCAATGGTGCAGATGAAGTCCGAAATCTGTCCGCTGGAAAATTCTTTCTTGCTTGGGGAGGCTAGTCTTTTTCTTTATATATTCAGACCTTCATCTGATTGGATGAGGCCCATCCACATAACAGTGGGCATTTGGTTACCCAGAGTTTACTGATTTAAATGTTAACATCACCCAAAAGCATCCTCCAAGATGACAAATGAAATTAGCCTTCGAAGTACCATAAATATGAGGAAGCCTTGACTTATACAAAGCTCTATAATTCTGAGATGGAACAAGGTATATTTTTCATAAAATTGTTACAATTCATTCATATTTGTAATCAGCTATTACTTATTAACTGTATATTATAGGTACTTTAAATTCCTAATCTCTTACTATTTCAATAATCTTCCAGTGCAGATGGTATTATTATTTTTAATCAAGGACACAGAAGCTTCAAAAGACTGCTTGGTCAGTGAGTGGTAGAGTGAGAATGTAGTCCAGATATGTCTGTCTGTTCGTGACTTGATGATTTGAAAATGATCAGTATCGATACCCATACCTATTTCTATTGTGGTGCCTCTGTCTTAAGTACTGTATCCATGAAACAAAGAATTTATGATATATAGATCTTCTCCTCTTTGTTCCTATTGAAAATTCCACTCATTTAAAGAAAATAACTGTTAAAAGGGTTGGTTGGACAGATAATCATCTTGAAAAGGTGACATTTTTCACTCCAGGGTGAGTTTCATTAGCAGAATAAGAGATAAGATTTCCTGTCATTTATCAACATTTTACATTGAAGAGTAAATTCTGGGTTGGTGGAGAGGAAAGCCTCTTGTCTAGGGTTTTTTGTAGTGGGTGATATTCAATATAACAGAAGCCTGAAATAATCAAAAAGGGTTTTTAAATATTCATAGGAAAGAAAAAAAATGTCGCGAATACCTTGTTTTTTAGTTCAGTATTATTCAAGCCCCTAGTAGCTTTTTCCATTTTGAGAGCTCAACTTTCTGACATGGCTAATTATTTTTGATACTTTGCAAATTAACAGTTGAATTTATGGTTGGTAATCTTTGCTGTAATAATAGGATTCTTGCTGTTAATCACTTAAGATGACAGGGAAAATGAAAGCATTTAAGGTGTTGTGTGCCATATAAAAATGCTTTTATTAAAATGATATTTTTTAAAATTAAAGTGAAGACTTTGTCTCCTTGTCTCCCCACCACTTCTGCCCGCTCTACACCTAATCACTTAGGCATAGCAAAAAATAGTTTGGCAGGTACTGCCCAATCTGTTGACTGCAGCAGATTGTCCTGGGTCTTTCTGAGTATAAAGTTATATTTTGTTAAAAGTCAGGAATAATCCTCAATATGAAATATTTTCATATTTCAAAATTACCTCTTAGTAACACGGGAAATATTATGTGCTTAAAAATTTTTGTCTTAGGAATCAATGGCATTTGCAATTATATTTAATTTATAAAGTCATTAAAATCGTGTGAATAAAAATTGAATAAACATAACTATAAATTTATAAAATCTCACTGGGGCTCTCTTAGACCAACAGTCAATATAATTTTATTTATTCTTTACTAATGATATAATTGTCTGCATTTGGATGAATGATAGCTCTCTTAAAATATCACAATACTGTAGAAAAGTGATATGTTAACTTTGCCAGAGTATATTGAATCTTCCCCCCACACCCACCCCAACCTGATATTCAATATAAAATGAATGACTTTTCTTAATGGTAAACTGTGTGTGCTTTCAAGATTTTTCTGAGGGAGTTCTTACTCTTTTTTTTTTTTTTTTAAATGAAATCATTTGTCATTCAGTGGTGCTTGTACACGGTCTGATTGCTGATAACTTTATCTTCTTTCACTCACGGATTTTTAAAATATGATGTGAGAACTCACAAGGCTGCAAATGCTTTTCCTATTTGCTTTCATGGATTTTCATCCCCCAAAACTTAATGCAGATAATCAGATAATTTTTAAATGAGCTCCTTGCAATACCACTTATTCAAAGAATGTACTAAATGTGGGGAATGAATAGATACTATAAAGCTTATCAGTTCAGCTTTATCTTCTTCATGCTCTGAAAATTCAACTGGTGAAGGTTGGGCCAGAGGACGCACTCATGTCTCTTTGCTGGTTCCAAGAAATCTTTATGAAGGTCAGCTCTTGATAAGAAGGAGTGGAGTGCTAGGTACGACTCATCTCATAGCACTTGATTACTTAGCTTCTTAGATTAAAAAAACAAACAAAACTTTTTTTTTTAACACAAAATATATGCCAACATAGCTAAGATAGTTTTAAGATCAGATATGAAATTTATATTATTTAACTTAAAAAATGTTTCCCTTTTATTAATAAATTAATTCATTTTTCATTGTAAAAAAATCAGAAATTATAGAAAAGCAGAGAAAGAACATTAGTATTCCTTGTGATCACATCAACCATTGATAAGCACTTTTAACGCTTCCGTATATTTCTTTTGAAAATATATAAGCTATATTGGGATTCTATGAAACTTTGAGTTACCTGTTCATTTTAGGATCTGTTGACTCCTGAGCTGTATGGAAAGGACTTTAGCTGTGGGAGGAGAGTGGCTGGGTTCCTCTCCCTTTCCCCATGCCTACACTCACACATATCACCAAATGCAGCCTTCTTGGTAGAATGGGAAAAGTGTCTGGTCTTTCTCAGGAAATTATCACTTATTTTCAAGGAAATTTAGTTGATTTCAACAATTACCCTTTACTTACTCTAGTAACAAGTGAGTGGTGGAGATTATTGTTATTATTACTAGTAGTAGCATCAATATTTTTATTTTACTGGAAAGGGCATGTGCCCAGGTTATGGCTTTGTGGCAAATGCTTCAATATTCCTGCAGAAGGAAAAGGTAGAGCCCCTCTTCTCGTAATTTGTATCTGACTGCCTCTGCAGTTGTCTTATTAACCCATGTGATTTATTTTTGTATATGAGTTATAATAATAATACTTTATGTAAGATTTAGTGGAATAATCAGAATTTCCTAATTTAAATATTCTAAAGTCAAACAGTGTAGCAAAGGTGGGACACGATGAGCGTATTAGTCAGGTAGAGCTGCCATAACAAAATGTCACAGACTGGATGGCTGAAAGAACACATATTAATTTCTAACAGTTATGGAGGCTGGAAGTACATAATTATGGTGCCAGCATGGTTGCATTGAAGGTGAGAACCCTTCTCCATGACTGCAACCTCACATGGCAAAGAGGAAACTTTCTTTATCTCTCTTCTTAAAAGAGAACTAATTTCATTTATGAGGGCTTCACCCCCATGACCGACCTGATTTCCCAAAGGCTGACCTCTCAATACCACCACATTACAGGTTAGGATTTCAACATATGAATTTTGGAGGAGTACATTCAGTTCATAACATGAGGATTCCATGATAATGGAGGAAAGGTTACAAAGTCCTGTCCTTCACAGGGCTTATTAATACTCTCTGCAAGAAATATCCTCAGATGTCCAATAGGATGTGGTTGGAAAGTCAACAGGTGCCCTATTACCAGGTGCTACTTTTGCCAAGTAAAAGAGCAAAATTTCATTCACTCATTTTGTATTCATATGTTCATTCATCCATACATTCAGTAATTATCCAATTATCTACTATGTTCCAGGTATCTTGCTAAAAGTCTAGAATATAATGAGAAAACTGAAACTATAGGGTTTCCAGTTTTCTTTAAAAAAATGGAGAGACAATTCAATGTACTTGAAAAAAATACTCAGATCTCAGTTCTAAAATTGATTGTGTAATTAAAATCTTGGGTATCTTTTGTTAAATGATTTGCATTTTAAAATTTTAACTGAGTAGTCATAATGCCTGCTCTACTACTTATCCATTTGAAGAAGCAGATGAGGTAATGAAAGAGCATTTGCAGAATATATGTTACAGCACAAATGTTAATTATTGTCAGGATTCATTTGAAATTCATACAGGATTTATAAGATGCCTTTATAATATTTCATCTTGGAGACATCATTATTTTTGAATTCTTCAGAGTGATGAAATAAATGAAGATAACATTTCTAAATGACTTTCCTCAGTAGAAGTTTTCCCTCTAGTGGTTACTGTGGAAATCACATGGAGAGTTTCTAATGGTAAATGTTCAAATGGAAAAGAAAACAACCAAACTAAAAAGAACTTTAAAAACACGCTCTGAATAGTGGAGAAGATGTTAACTAGTGTTTTTTTTTTTTTTTTTAAAGATTATCCAGTCGGATTTTTAAAAATTAAATTACACTCAGTTTTTGAAAATAAGAAAGAAAAATTTTTGCTCCTTTATGATTTGAGTGGAAATGATGGTTAGGACATCCTAGGTATGGAAGAGGCGACAGAGAAGGTGTGCATTCTTCACTTCATCATCTGCGTGAAGATATTAAATATGGGCTCTGACATCATTTTGCCTGCTTTCATGATCTCTGGTACAGCAGGACTCACCAATTTGGCTTCCTCACAGGAAGCTGAATGGAAGTTCTGGGCAAGTAAGCATACTTGGTCTTTCTTATAGGCACATTTTAGGAAATCATTCCAAAAGAAAAAAAAATTTAATTTGTTGGGTGGATTGATATATTTAAAAAATCTAATTCCTAACACAGCCTGCCAGGTCTCCATCATCTTTCCCTGGCCTGCTCTCCAGCCTCCTTTCTTTCCTTTGCTCAGCTGGGCTGCCGTATTCATGTCCCTCAGACACTGCTGACACGGACTTGCTATCCCCTATTCTTGTCATGCTCTTCATCACATAACTGGCCCCTGTGAGCTCAAGCCTCACCTGCCTTTTCTCTAACCAACTTAGCAAAGTGAGCTTTTGACGGTTAGTCTTTGTCCCCTCACCTGTTTATTTACTCCACGGCTGTTATCACAATCTAAATTACCATGTAATCAATTTATTTATTAATTCACTGTCTATTTCCCTCGCAAGAATGGAAGCTACATGAGGCAGGAGATTTGTTTCATATTTACAGTGGATCCCAGAACCTAGAACAGTGCTTCACACACGGTAGATACTTAATATTGGTTGACACCATGAACAAATGCATGGAAAATGATATTAACACCAACTAATTGGCATCAATTGTTTAAAAGTTTTATTGAAACATTAAATAATCTTTGGTGCCCTGTCTTAGTTGAGACTCATTTTTCCATATGTGAAATAATTTAACTTCTTAATTTATTTCACACCGACAAAGTTTGTAAAAGGTTTGCAATTCTTCATACAGGAGCTCTATTATAGAATTATGAAATGTAAACGTTTGAGGAGAATGCTTAGTGAGTTCTTGTGCTAAATAAGAACATGATGTTTTTATGTCTTTTTAAATTCAATTTGACATTACAGCTTATTTAGTGAGATATTCAATTTCTTATACTGTATGATAACATTTCATAAATTAAAATTGTTTTTCTGAAATTTATCTCATCCCGTCTTGTTTTGTCTTCCATAAAGAGATAATCACTGTTGACACTCACATACTTGGTTGGCTTCCTCAGAGTCTTTTCCAGCTCCAGAAATGATTTTTTTTTTTAAAAAAATCCTCTCCTCAAATGGCTTACTTTTTATATCTTTCATCAGTTTTGATTGATGTTCTCTTTTGAAACTGCTCTAAACAGTCCTCATACTCCTTCATGGTTTCGAGCCACAGAAATGTACCCTGACACCCGAGGGTCCTATGTCTGGGAGGCTGAGGCAACTGTGCTTACGTCACCCAGCAGACTGCAATGAAGCCCACGAAATACAGCAGTAGAAAATTTGTTGCGAGTGGTTGCCTTTCCACTTTCCATCCTGTCTGTTGCCTACTAATGTGAACTCCTTGCCTCTGCATCTAAGAAACAGGTGGTTTTGTTATAAATTTGTGGCCAAAAGTCTAAGACTCCAAAAATCGGATTTCTTCCTTGAATTTTCAGCTCTTTCATTGTCTCCATGTAGCCCCATGAAACAAGGACGATGTGCGTAGATTGTAATACTGTTTCCCTGATTTTTTTAAAAGAATTGTATATTTTGAAAGAATTGTATACTCTCTAATGTGATAATAATGAGTCTTTTCTGACTGACACACTGTGTGTGTGTATTTGTATGTGTATTTAAGGCATAATAGGTTTTAATCTATTGTCAATGAATGATAGGAATTGGAATAAAATTAATATGTATTTTATAGCTAGTTCTGCTTATTACAAGGACTTTAAAAATAAACAGATGAAAAACAGCTTATCATTGGCTTATTTAGGCTCTCTCCTTTTACACTTATGCTTTCCTGCTTTCGTTACCATAGTTACTTGTTTAATCATGATGCACAGAACCATTTCTAATTACAGTATATGCCAGCACAAAAATTAATTCTTTGCATATCTTAGGTCACAAGCAGCTTGTAGCTTGTTTTTAGGCACTTTATTACCACATATTCTAAAAAAGACAATTGTACATAATTTTAAATCTGTTATTTTCTGCTATTATTAAAATGAAAATAAGTCTCTAAAGTGGATTGGTGTCAAAATAAAATTTTTATAAGAGATGAAGGTTTATTACAAGCACTCTCATTAGTATTATCTATAACATATTAATTAGTAGCAGCTTACTGGCATTTGACATTCTTTTCCTATCAGAAAATATTACTAATAGGATGTTCATCATTTAGAGACCAAAATTATTAGACTGCTGTGACTAAGCAGTTGAGCCAGAAACCATTATTTGAGCTTTTATATTTTCTAAAAAATGAACAATTCACATTGGAATTTCCTTCATTGAATTTTTAAAGGCTCTTGGAGATCACTTAGTACAAATCATGATTTCTAATGTGTGTCAAACTCTTATATACCAGGGACACTAGGTAATTTCTGCCAACATCATGCAGTGAGATGGAGGACTAGCCAGAATTAAATCTGGCTTCTTAGCTTCTATTCCAATAATCTTAATTGTATCTATCTAGTTAGAGCAGATACCCCTCCTCCAAAAAAAAATGCTATAGGCATTTCTGTTCACTTTCATTGTTATTTTGCCAGCTCAGTAGATGTTTTAAAATATCAATGAATTATTATCAAAAATGGAGATTTTAGAGTATAATTACTTTTATGTACATTTTATTGTTGATGTGAAAATGCTATTACTATTAATATCATTTCAAATGTATTACCCTTCATTTCTGCCTTAGCAGAATGTCTGATGAATCAAAAGGCATTATTTTTTCCTCACAAAATTACAATATATCTTTTCCCCAAACCTATAGGTAAATGTTTTCTGTTAGATTGCTCAAAGTAAGTTTTATTATAGACTGTTGTGATTATGCTCTCAAACCTATTTGCATCATATTTACATTGGTCGACCTATACATTTTTAAAAAGCAATCAGTGTATGATGCTTTCATAATTACTCTGGTTCTAAAATCTCTTATGTATTTTTAAATACTAGGCTACCAGACATTCTCAGTTTCACTGATAAAACTGGGAACGATCATACAAAGTATATTTCTATTATGAAATAAAAATAAAAAGTGGACTAGTTTGTCCATCTGCCCTTGTTTAGCAGTTGTATGCTGCTGTGTTTCTACCTCAACTGGCATGGGATCTTCATAGCAGTGTGCATTTTCCCAGAAATAATGTATGTAGCCTGGAACCAGGCCCTAGGGTTCTGTTTGTGCTTATGGGAAAACCTGTAACTGCCAAAGGATAAATGTTTTTCTGCTTGTTAAGACTGAAACAGATAAATGTAACATAAAAACATGAAAAATTTCCATCTACAGAGACTAGGTTCTTTTTCTAATTTCTTCTGTTTAAAATCATCATACTCTAGTTCCAGGTCAAGATACATATACACTCATTTGTGGTTTGTTATAAAATAAATTTTAACTCCCAGTTAAACTTTATTCTGACTTTTTTTTTTTTATCTGGTAGATTCATATTATAGTTAATGGTCACATATAATGAGTATATTATGTTGTTAACTGAGATATCTTTAAAATTAGTGAATACAGGTTATTAAATCATTCACAATTCTAAATAATCTAGAAACGAAATTGTAGACATGAAGATTGCTACTAGAACTTGTCCCCCTTCCCCCCAGGATTCTTTGTTATTTTTCTGGCACAACAGCAGCTGGATGCCATTAGCTGTATTTGTTGGAACAATTTTGTGTCTTCTTCAGAATTCATTTGGAATTCTGAGTAATTCATAGGTGTGACAGACATAATTTAGGCTTCTATGCAGTTACTGTCAATTGACAATCATAAACAGAGTTGACATTTTAAGTACAAGCACTTTTGAAAACAATTAATAAGCAAATATAGATTTTCTAAATTTGCAAAAATTATATATATATTTTTAAATAAAATGATTGAGGGTATGTCTTATGCATAGGAAGATGAAATCCAGGCTCTATGTTATCCATTCACTTGAGTTAGAGTTATTTTTTACCAAATGTTTAGCCAATATTTTCTGTTTAATTTATTGCATAGTACTTAACGGTCTACTGATTTTAAAACTTGAAAATTGAAATTGTTTCTCTAATGAATCAGCATGTTTCTAAACTTAATTCTATTAAATCAATAATATACTTGTTCAATTGTTTTTAGCAAGTGTAACATATTCACCCTCCAAGATCAACTTTGGATTTGCTCATTATGTTTTATATAATTTAAAATATAAAAACTTTACTGAGGTTTACTGATTTGCTAGATGAATTAGGGAGAGAACTGAGATTTTTCTATTAATGAGAACTTTAATTCAGAAATATAAATTTATTCATCATATTTTATTCCTTGTATTAAGTATATTTCATGTTTTATATTTTTTCATGAATAACATATACATATATATTGCTTTTTAGGGGTTTTTTTGGTATTTAAATGGGGGTTTTTAAAAATTCTGAATTTTCTATGTATTTCTTTTCCTCTGGCTGTAGTTTCAGAAATCCAAGTCCTTTAATGGGTTTGGAGCGGCAGTAGGGAAAGCAGAGGATGTATACCTGGGCAAGCTTTCTTCAGTATTGCAAGGTAACTTCTTTTCTGTACAGTGAAGATCTGTACCTTTGAGTGAGTAATTATGGAGAACTGTGATAAACAACCAAATTCATTGGCTCGAAGGGATCTGCCACCAAGAGATCAAAGTTGTAGAGTTTGGAAGGTGACCTGCAGTCTCTGAGATAAGGTGGACCAGTGAATCGAGGATAGTGAATTCACGCTGCAGTGCCCAAACACGACTGTGCTCTTGGAACTCAGAATACAAGCACATTACTGAGCTCTGTGGAATCTGTGCTTAGCACAATGGCCACCACAGCCAGTATTGTAGTAATTATATCATCATCATTCAATTAATCAAGAAAAACACGTGAAATTAAATGGGCCTGAGAGATTATCATTCCTTTTTAAATAACAAGTAGTTATTAATATCCGCTTTGGAATTTCATGCTTGGTATGACCTCTGAGCATAAGGTAGAGATTTGAGCAAATAAAACTTAATTTTATTATTATTGCTTTTAAGGATATATACTAAGCATTAACTACTTTAGGTGACAATCTAAAAAATGGAGCCACACTTTATGGCTAACATAGTGTGAAGCAGTTTGTTATAGAGTTTGTAAATATGCCTGGAGACATACATGATTGCTTCAAAATTGTAAATGGAAGGAAAATAAATTAGATGTGACAGCTTTATTGCTTTGCTGTTATGTGATAGTGGCTGAAAGTATTTATAGGAAATTAACTTCCTTTTTTATATTCGTTTATTGAGATAGTTAATTTCAAACAAAAACCCATAAATTTTAGAAGCAAGAACAAAGCATTGCTATATGCCCTCAAACAAGTTAGGCACATTTTGGTGTTTGAACAGTATCTTTTGAAAATTATGATGCCCACATTTTTGGAAGGAACATAGACTATGTAATTTCTCCTACATCGTCAGATTTGGGTGATAATGTAGAGCAGCGGCCCCCAACCTTTTTGGCAACAGTGACTCTGCTCCTATGAGAACCTAATGTCTGGTGATCTGAGGTGGAGCTGAGGTGGAGCTGAGGCGGTGATGCTGGCACTCGCTGGGGAGTGGCTGCAAATACAGATGAAGCTTCCTTCCCTTGCCTGCAACTTAACATCCTGCTGTGCTGTGGCGGGGGTGGGGGTGGGTACAGTTCCTTACATGCCACAGAGGTACCATTCTGCGGCCTGGGGGCTGGGGATCCCTGTTGTAGTGTATTCCAGTCACTACAACCTTAAATTAACAACTTAAGCAAACATCTTAGTTTTTAAGTCATGAATTATTTATTTGTTTGATCTATAACAAAATTCGATGTATCTATGATTTCCTAGATCCATAGATATAACTCTTTTCTCTTAGGTGTTAATGGATGAAAGTTTGGTTTACGAAAGAGAGTAAATGCTGTGAAATCAACATCTAAAAAATCAACTTTATGGAGGAAAAGTATACCTATAACAGAATGCACCCATTTCAAGTGTAGAGTTCAATGACTTTTGGCAAATACGAAACCTGTATTAATACCACCATCCTCAGAAAGGTCACTTATGTCCTGTGCTAGTTATTACTCCCTTCCTGCCCTTAGGCAATCATGATCTGCTTTTGCCACCATAGATTAGTTGTGCCTGCTATGGAGTTTAATATAAATGAATGTAGCTTTTTGTGTCTGGCTTCTTTCACACAACGTAAAGCTTTTGAGATGTATATATACTGTCATATGTATTAATAGTCCATTTCTTTTACATTCTGACTTGGCATCGTATTATATGGATTTATAACTTTTTCTTCCATTCACCTGTTGATAGACATCTGGGTTATTTCCAATTTGGGGCTCTTATGAAATTTTTTTTTTTTTCCTAAGACCATTATGTGCAAAACTTTGTGTGGATATGTTTTAATTTTTTTTCACTAACTACTAGGAGTGTAATTGTTGGGTCATAGGGCAAGTGTATGTTTAACCTTGTAAGAAACTACCACAGTGTCATACAAAGTTGTGCCATTTTACATTCCCACTAGAAGTGCAGGAGACTCCCTGTAACTCCACATCATCACTGTTATTAGAGATTGTCAACTTCATTTTTTATTTTAACCATTTAGAAGGCATATAGTAGTATCCCATTATAATTTTAATTGGCATTTCTCTGAAGATTGGCGATGTTGAGAATTTTTCATAAACTTGTTGATTATTTGTGTATGTTATTTTTTTTTAAGTATCCTATCCTTTGCCTGTTTTTAACAGAATTGTTGGTTTTCTTGTGATTGGTATTGGCATGGTATAATTTTTCTAATCTCTCACTTTTAATTCTATTTCTTTCTTTGTATTTAAAGTGTATATCTTATAATGAGCATATAGTTGAGCATGGCTTTTTTTATAGTCTGTCATTCCACATTTTATTTGTAGTGTTTAGACCATGAATATTATCTTAATTAACAGAATGAGAGTGCTTAGTCCTTGCTGTATATTTTCTATATATTCTATCTATTCTTTGTTAATTATTTTATTTTTTCCTGATTTATTTTGGGTTAATTGAATATTTTTACTATTCCTCTGTTTTATTTATTAACTATTTAATTTTCATTTTTAGTTTTAGTCTATTTGTGTTTATACACTGTGAGACTTGTTAAAATTTTTGGATCTGTGAATTTGAGTTGTTATTAAATTTGGGGAAATTTTAGCCATTATATCTTCAAAATGTTTTTTCTGACTTCTCTTTTCTTTCTCAGACTCTAATCACACTTACATTAAACTGTCCCAGAAGTCACTGATATTCTATTCTTTTTTTTTTAAGTCTCTGTGTTCTTTAGTTTTCATGGTTTCTGTAGCTATTTTTTTCAAAACTTTAGTTCTTCATAATAGAATGGGCTGTAGGTCCATCCAAGGCACATTTTTTTCAGATACTATGCTCTCTATTTCTAGAAGTTTCATTTGTTTCTTTTAAATCCTTTAGCATATTTATAATAGCTGTTTTAAAGTCCTTGTTCGCTAATTCTATTATTCATGGTTCTTCCATTATCTCTGGGTCTGTTGACCAGTTTTCCTTCTGGAATTCACTTTTAGGAATATTTCATTGGATGCCAGAGATTGTAAGTGTCTTCCATTAAGAATGCTGAAGTTTGTTTTAGCAGGAAGCTAAGTTATTTGCAAATCATCTTGGTCCTTCTAGTCTTGCTTCAAAAATTCCTTAAGGCTTATTTACAGTTGTTTTTACTTTAAAGCTAGTTCAGCCCTAGTGCTAAGACATAATTCCCATATGGTCTCTACTGTTTGCCCTCAGCCCTCAGCAAAAATCGTCTGCTGTGGCTGGTTAAAATTCAAAACTTTCTGCACTTTGTTCAGCCTATACCTGCCTCCCTGGCTGTTATTCTATGTAAAACAGTGATTTTAGAGCAAGATCTCTATAGCCCATTGATTGCCCAAGCTCAGACCTAACACTTGTCAGTGCTTTTGGCCAAAGTGTGTAACCTCTCTGTCTTAGTCCGGTTGCGCTGTTATAATAAAACACTATTGACAGAATAGTTTATAAGCACCAGAAATATATTTCTTACAATTCTGGAGCCTGGGAAGTCCAAGATCAAGGTACCAGCCTGGTTGTGTTCTGCTAAAGGTCATCTTCTGATTTGCAGGCTGTTGACTTCTCACTGTGTTCTAATATGGTAGAAGGGTCTAAGGAGCTCTTTGGGGTCTCTTTTATAAGACCACTAATCCCATTCATGAGGACTCCACCAAAAGCAACCCCCAAAAGGCCCCACCTCCTATATAGTCATTAGGGTATCAACATATGACTTTTGGGACACACAACCATTTAGACCAAAGAACTTAACATGCTTTAATTTTCTCATCTGTAAAATGGGATACATTATAGTACTTACATCATAGGGTTGTTGTGGGCTGAAATGCATTAAGACATATAAAACCCATTCATTAAGAATATGTATGGCACATTGTGAGTGCTCAGTAATATTTGGAAACTATTATCACAACTTTTATACTCTTTAAAATAGGATACTCACAATTATCATGGCAGGCGTGTGTGTGTGTTTATATAATGACAACTATAGGTCTATATTATATGCATTGGTTATTAAAACTGAAGGTAAGTCTTTGGGTTGGGAGATGGAAGGGGAACCCTAATTTAGGGTTGCCAAATCTGAGTTTCAGATACATAACAACTAATTGTTTGTAGAAGTATACCTCAACTATTTCATGGAACATAATTATAATGTAGGATCATTTGTTATTTATCTAAAATTAATATTTAACTGAGTATCTTGTATTTTATCTGGAATCCCAAACTGCT
Source organism: Rousettus aegyptiacus (assembly GCF_014176215.1). Taxonomy (NCBI): domain Eukaryota; kingdom Metazoa; phylum Chordata; class Mammalia; order Chiroptera; family Pteropodidae; genus Rousettus; species Rousettus aegyptiacus. The sequence goes on from NW_023416286.1 coordinate 34,236,097, forward strand.
TTTCATGAGCAAGGGAAGGATAAAAGCAATCTTAACCCTCACACAAACCTAACCTCAGCCTTCAACCGTGGTTACATTAGCTGGTATTTATTGACTATTCTCTCTGCCTCAATTTCTTCTCCTGTAAAATGATCACAGTAATATCGATGACTCATGGGATGGTGTTTAGATTGAGGTAGGACAAGAGCCGGTGGTGCGTACTCATGATGGTGTTGATGGCTGTGATAATGATTATCATACCAAGGCACTGTGATTGCTACTGTTACTGCTTGTTTCTGTTGTTTTTAAAATTAGATATAATTTCCTGTCTCAAGAATCTGACAATTTAACTAGGAAAAGCTAAATGCCATCACGATAATAGATAATTGATTTATGCAATTCTGTGCCATGTACTATCTAAATTTCATACATGATAGTACATGGTTATTTATCAGAGTATCATTTATTCAATAATATATTGTACCAAAATTATAAAATATTAGCTCAGAAGGAAAAAGCTATGTTTAGGAAATAGTTGTATTGCCTTTGCTGTTTGATATGTGGGAGGAATGGAATGCCCATTTTATCTGCAGGAAAAGTGCCAGGATTCTTGATAGAAGTTTTCACATTATTTGAATAGCTTTTATTCTTAAGAATTCAAAGAGATTAAAATGAGGTTCAGTATTTGAAACTCAAAAAAATCTCACCAAGTGAAAAAGAATTTCTTTAAAATTTAATTCAGAGTTGAATACAATTGTTTAAATTTGGCTTGTGAAGTACATAAAATAAGCTGTATAATACTCAAAATTCTCCATAGAAAGATGAGTTCATGTTGAAACTTTTTTCAAAAATAACAGAAGAAAGGTCTATAAAAATTATTTTAAGTTAAGGCTTCCATTACGCTTTTTGTTGTTAATGCTGTGGCCTAGTCTAAACACCTTCGCTTTTAAAAGAGGAATATTTACAAGGAACTAATTGTCACCCCACACCAAGCAATTCTGACACTGACTGCCTGGAGTTGGCATCAGTCCCACAAGACCTTACCTCTTCTCTTCCAAATGCTAATAGCAGGTTGTATGCATGCCCCAATCTAATTAATATGTGCTGGAATAATTTTACAAATTCACAACAGTATAATTTTATTTTTATTTTAATAACCGAATTCATCTTTGTTTAACCCAGAGCTCAACAAATGGATATGCCTTTCAGTAAAAAACCGTAGGTCTCTTTGAACAGACCCTATACTACCTCCAAAGCACTCCTGACTCTTGAAGCACGAACTAATGAGGTTTTATTATGAGATTTGGCTTTCAAAATATTTTGACTGAGATAGCTGATTCCAGGAATATAAAGATGTTCCTTTTTGTTTAGAAAAATGTCCTAAATCCAGAAAAACATCATTGGTGTTCTAAAATTGAAGCCTGCTGCTGTGTTCCATGTCACAGGCTGTCATCTTTAATTTCCATTGGTATTTCTGGAAAGGTTGCTATTTTTTAATTTTTGTTTGTTTCATTTACATAGTCACAGTTCTGAAACTATTGACAGGTAATGTATGTTTATTTATTCCACGTAAGCCTTCGACTTGCAGCATGAGGTGGCCTCATCCGCGACTTCCTTAGGTTTTGGCCACCTATTAAAGTTAAGTGCTCCCCAAGAAATGTCTGTTACAGGTAGGTGCAACAAAATATATTTTCAGACAACCTTTTTTATGCAAATTAACTAAGGATATAACCAATTAAATAGTAATTATGGTGTTTCCCTTAAAGCTTCATTATTTTAATTTTGAAAGTTTCATATTAATTAGAAATTCCTATTGTAAATCAGAGTTCTTTGGTCAAACTGCCCTGCAAAAATGAGTATATTAAAATGTAATGAATCAGAGTTAAATATGCTTATTTCGTATATGATAGTTCAAACATGAAAAAAAAATCTGACATTTTCATGGCTGCCTCTTTTGGCTCGGTTTCAGTTCCCTGCACTGCCCACCACTTACCAGCCAGACCCACTGCAGCTCCCACTCAGTTAGTTGGTCAGTAAACATCTTCCTTCTGAAATATCTAAATATACTCCTTATTTGTGCCAAGCTCTTCTGGATGATTTTTTCCATTTTCATTTTTATTATGGATGGAGGAAGTTATAGTGGAAGTGGGAGTAATATCCCAGTCTTTTAAACTTTTAATAGATGTTGCAAAATCCCATATCCAAGTACTATATATGAACAAGCAAACCAGAGAGAAAAATACTAAAAAATTTTCCCAGGTTAAGGTTTATGTATCTAGACAAGACTTTTCTAATGTATGTATTTTTTAGAATTATACCTTCAACACTATAGTATTTGATTTCATCCATTGCAACTTTCTTCTCCCAAGTTACCATTGTTAATGAGTTAATGAGAACATTTATATCATTAAAAGGCATATTGTAAACTTCTTTGCAATATGTCAGTCTTCCCAAGCCTTCAAGATTCATTAAGGAAGAATTTGTTTACTTCAGGACACTCATTTTATAAAGCAAAGTGTAGATTTTTCTTTCCTTGCTCTCGTCTATTTTTTTCTGTTCCAGCTTATTCTCAGTAATTGCAATTGACCCAAAGCATTTTAAGCCAACTATTTTGACATTCCATTTATTGACTCCTTTGAAAAAACGTTCAAAATTTATAGGCATACATATAAAACATTCCAAATTTAGAGAATTTGTTTATAAATGCACACAAATATACATATGCACATGCAAACAATAATAACTGTACTCTGATTACTGTGATATTGAAACTACAAACTCGTTTGTATGTAATTATGAATTATAATTAATCTCAACCAATTTTGAGTACATTTATTAGGAATATTGTTTTTATCCACAAAATACATATTCATATTACCACCATAAAAACAAATGATTTTTTGGTAATGATAATCTTTTAAACTAATTTACAATAGTATTTACCACAGTGTTATGTGTTGTCTCATACAATCTTCACGTTAACCCTGGAAGATATGTATCAGTAGCTCTGTTTTATAATTTATATATTTTTACACCACATTAGATGAGCCCATACACATATTAGGGAGGAAAGTGAGATTTGAACTCAGCTCTCTTGGTCTTCAAGGCTTGTGTTCAGTTACTACACAAACTGGGCCCTCCACTGTTCATCTCAGAAGCATATTTCCTCTTTATTCTACTGCTTGTCCCCTGAATTATATCAGGCACTGGAGAAAGATAACCCACCTGAATAGACCTCTTGTACCAACTCTGTTAGTCTGCATAATTTGGGTTGCCATTTTTACTGGCTATTTTGGAAAATATGGCATACTCCAAGAAATAAATGCAAAATCCCACTTCAAAAACAAAACAAGGAGTAAGAAACTTAGTGTAGCGAACAAACTGATAGATCATGGTAAGAATTTGAATACTTTCTGTAATGTAAAATTTATACCATTCTATTCTTCCATAAAAAATTGGGTTTCCAAAAAGTGTTAAACACAATGCTCACACAACTTTGGGGCCACATGTTACCTTTCTTGGGAGTTCCTTCATGCTTTAGTTATTTTATGTTGATTAACAGGTTACAGAATATTTAATTTTCTTTATATTCCTTTATTTTCATTGGGAACAATGGTCCTTAACTTTTTGGCAGGATAGGGCATTTACTTCATTGGAGAATCTGTAAAATATTGAAATTCTTCTATCCATGTATAAATAAAATTTTGTTTTCATCCTTAGGCAATTCTTGGGTTTTTGAGGGCATCCAGGAACCCATGGACCTCAGATTAAAGCCCCTATTACATTACCTAATTAGCCAGAATGAGTTTATAATCTATTTGAGAACTCCTTTTCATTTTTTAAGGGAAAGAAATTAGTCATAGTTGTGTATTATGAGTGATCTTTTTAAAGGATGATTTTAATTTAGTAATGTTTATTGATATAAAGTTAGCATAGTCAGAATGAAGTCTGTGCCTGCATATCTTGGATGGGTTGCAGTTTGTTTTTGATCTTAAGATTTTTGTCTTATATCTAGTTTTGCATATCATTGCATTTGCAGAGTAGTTTCTTTATCCTTAACATTTTGCAGAATCCTCATACATAAATCAATCAGGATAATCAATAATTGTTAATTTACCCCTGTTCTATATTACCATCTTCTCCCAAGATACTTGTGTGGCCCTTAAGAGAAACCTTCCTCAGGATATTTATGGGTAGTGATGATTTTTGATTTAGTATTGTGGGGTTCAGAAGGAGTCACCTCACAATGTGCCTCAACAGCATGTGGATTATTTTGACCTAAAGGCGACTGAGACCCTGTGGGCTCAAGAGAAACTTCTGTCTCCCACACCACCCTACTCCTTTAATTATCTAGATTAATTTGAATGAGAAGGCTTGCCCATAATAAGAGATTAGCAGAGATAACCTTTTTTGACTAATCAATAGGGCAGGGCAAACTACTAAATTACTAAACCTGTGCCCTCTTTGCAATGACCTTCTGAAGCCCCAAGGTACATTACCTCATTCCTAGCTCAGAAATCTCTTCTATGCTCATGTTTTCTTTCTGTCTCTGAACCTCTTGTGTATGCAAGGTCTTTCACTTTTTCATGTATGTGAGATTCCTGTGCGCACAAAATTAAATTTGATTTTCTCTAGTCAGTCTTTATCCTGTTGATTTAATTATTCAGCCAGCCAAAAGAACAAGAGGAAGGAAAGGGGAATTTTCTCCCTTCCCCACAGTATCTGTGAAATATTTTTATACACTTTGTGATATATTATGAAAGTTATTTTGTTATAGAAGTGTGACAGGAATAATATTGTAATGCAGTGCACCTTAATATATTTTAATTAAGCATGAATCGCAGTGGGGAACTACATAAGAGGAGGTTGTTTGACAAGAAAAGCCAATTGTTAAAGCGTAAAAGGTACTTAGGAAATTCATCCTGCATCTGCTTTGTTCAAATAACATGCTTTGAAGCTCATCTTTGCAACAGCTATACCCAAGACCCTCATACCCAAAAGCAGATATCTTCGATGCCACTTTTTTCTCAATTTTCATACCTTGATTCTTTGCTTTTGGAACTAATACCTTTTGTAAAACTTTTCTGCTGTGCATTTTAGCAATAACTGATGACAACAAACTTGTTCTAATGACCCATACTGGCAATCATTATTGTTTCTACTGTGATAGAAATTTAAAGTTATTTATTCTGGCTAAGGAACAGGGTTTAACTACCTTTATCTAATACAAGATTGCCTTTTTGAGTGCTCCAGTGAATTGAAAAGAGAAATGCACACCAAGTTTAAGAGAAGCAAAGCCAAATGTTGACATGTAAACCACAGTAAATTTATGATTGAATGATTAGATATGGGATACAGTTTTTTCATATTAGGTGATTAAAGATTGGACATGATTCTTTTGTAATAGATCACAACTGAATTTGATAAATTAAACCATTGATTCTGAATTCTGTGTTACTGAAAGCTGTTAGTAATAATTAAATCAGTACCATAAAGATTTCACTTTTCGTATCAATTGATACAGAGGTGGTAAAATATCACATTAAAAATATAAATATATTGATTAAGTGACAATCCTAATTTTCTTCATTTTAGAAGTTATTTTCTTATTTAATGAACTAATGTTGCAATTATGTTTCCTCGTATGCCGTGTAAGTATATGCTTTGACAACATTTTGATGCAAGAAAATATTTATAACTAAGCACAAATATCAATATTGCAACTTAATAAAGAGTAATAAATAATATTTCAGAGAATTTTGGAATATATTCAAAGCATAACAGAAGTGTATCTTATTTCTCTGACCACCGTTTACTAAACAAGTTTCATTAGATCGACATCAATGATAATAATAACTACCTTTATTGAGTGCTTGCTGTGTGCATGGGACAGTTCTAAGGTCTTTATTTTTTGTGTCATTTGATAGAACAGCTTTTTTTCAAGTGTGTATTATTGATAGAAGTCATATATATATTTGTAGCCCTTTAATTCTTACTCTTGATGTCTCCCCATGTTTCATAATTCTACTTTTTTTTAGCTTTATTGGGGGGCGTAATTGCCAAAATTATGAAATATTTAAGGTGTACATTGTGATGATTTGATTTATGTATTCGTTGTCAAAGGATTTCCACCACGGAGTTGGTTAACACAACCATCATCTCGCATACTCATATGCACATATCTTGAGTCTAGGCCAGGCTGTCACCTCTAAAGCTCGCTTTACCTTTAATGAGACTCTAACTCATGACTAAAGATGGCCAGATGTGAGAAGACAAAAAGAGGAATCTGTGAAAGACTTTCTTTGCTTCACCGTGTCCTCCATAGAGATCTAGACCCAAGAAAAGATCTGAACCAAAGGGAGTGTGCCCTTTACATAGATGGCACTCCTTAATCTAAACACCTGAGGAAATTCCTAGAGCTAGAGAGCTCTCCATTATAAGAAAGTTCAGAGGTAACTGTAGGGTTTCATACTGAACTGCATCCCTGCTCAGCTACACCTAAAGGCTCACATTTAACGTCAACATAAGCTGGGGAATGTGGTCTTTTAGTAGGTAGTGTGCCGAAATCTAAAAGGGAGTTCTCTTTATTTGAGAGGAAAAAAGAGTGTGTTTAGTAAGTAATTAGCAGTCATGAACTCATCTATAGATTATATCTTTTTATTATATTAAAGATGAAAACTCTGGCCCAAATTTTTGTATTCACTCTTGCATACTGTTAAGTAGAAGCCCGGTGGAAAAGCTTAGGCAAACTTCACTGATGCTTATAATTAAGGGTGAGTTATTTTGATGATCGAAAGAATTTAAAGATTTGTTTTTAACTTAGAAATGTTTGGGTGAAATGTCAATTGTTATTTAACCTTAATGTGAAGCAACAATCCCCCCCGCCTCGCCTGTGGATCCTACTCTGTTACTAAGGTGAGATTGTAGATTTAAGGAAAAGAAGTAAGGCCCATTTAGCTGTCATAAGTAACTTTTATGACATACATAACTTTTAGAAATTCCTCAACAGAAAGTCACATTTAATTAGACTTTCGAAGACCTCATTCTTACAAGGCATGTCCTCATTAACACCAATCTTCTCACTGTGTTCTTACGTGGTGGAAGAGGCAAGCTAGCTCTCTGATGTCTCTCTTATAAGGGCACTAATTCTAATCATGAGAACTCTACCCTCATGATTTAATCCCTCACCAAGACCCCCACCTCCTAATATTATCATATTGGGGGTTAGGATTTCAATATATGAATTTGGCGGGGGACACATTCAGACCATAGCAAGTGGTATGTAAGTGAGAAAAACAAAGGTCAGAGACAGAGGCTCTGTCAGACAGACCAGGAAGAGGAGGCATGACAGCCAGAAAGCTACTACAGTAACCAGAGGAGCCAGATCACTTTGGAGCACCATCTGAGCCTGTCATCTGTAACTGCTGAGAAGCAAGCAAGGTGTGCCTGTGAAGCTTAAGGAGACTTTAAACTAGCTATTTAAACCAAAATGGTCACAGATCATTTGTCCTTGTGAGTGGTGGTTCTGCCATGATGCTAAAGGAATTTTACAGGTTGCCAGAATCTAGAAGACAGTATTTGCTTTTGAGGATGCCATAAATGCCCTTCACTTTGATCTATTTAAGTGATCTCTTCCTAACATCTGTAGCTGAGATTTCCCAGCTTAATTTGGCTCTCATCAGAGTAGATTTCTATCCAAGTCAATTGCAGCATCTGTACCTACCACTCTGAGAAGAAAAAGATGTTTTGATGGGTCTCCGTAAGTCATCAGCATCAACTTGAGTTCATTAGAATTACAAGGAAATAAAAGAAAGAAAGGTAAAAGTAGATTTCAAAGGAGTTTGACTTTGGTTGCTATCACAGAAGTGGTGATATGCAGATATGCAAGCTCAGAAGCTATGCAAAGAACAGAGCTGTGTTTCTGAATTAGCACCATGGTTACAGTCTATAAAAATAATGAGGAGAAAAAATAAGAGCCCTGGAGTTTGATGATTTTTTTTCTAAGATTAGTTTTTATCTCCTTGTCTGATAAAATAAATATATTCTGTGGTTTGCATTATCTTGACTAGATCAAAAACCAAAAACAAATTATAAATTTCTCTTTAAACGCTCACTGCTAAATATTCAAGAACGTGCTCTCTCTCCCTCCTGCAGACATCATGAATCTCATGTTTAACAAATCGTTGTGAAATATCAAGTTTCTTCTAATCTGACTGCTGATCTACAATCAAAATTCAGTGACGACTGTATCTTTCACCCACTATTTCTTAGGCTGTTAGCACTGATGCGGTGACACAGTTGCTTGAATTTCAATGCTTCTTGCATCCAGCTGTGGCCATTGATTCACTCATTGAATTTGATGGTGTTAAGCACAATAAGAAAGATGACTTAATGGGTCTTAAATGTTTACTGTTATTGAAACCATTCTGCAATTTTCATTACCAAAAGAAGCCCCTGTAGAAATGTTACTTTCTACTTCCCAAATGCTTCTTGTAAGCAAAGATACCAGGAAATGCAGTCCACACCAGCTGTTTCAGTCCAATTTAGAGAGAAATTAAGTGCTCATATTCAGTAAGACTCCACTAAAATCCTCTTCTTAATGATGAAAAGACAAAAGGGCATTACTTTTTCACAATGTAATGTAAGCTTAAGTCGACATTTTTCTAACATTAGCATGCTTGTATAATATGAAGACCAGTCTTTTCAGAAAGATTTCTTAGTGTTAGAGGATATTTAGTGAAGGAGATCAGAGTACGCCACCCTATCATATTTTTCCAGTGTAGGCAAGAAGCAAATTTATTAGAGGAACCCAGGATAGTGTTACTGGAGCAAAGGGGTTCATCTGCCTGCACATGTCTAAGTCCAATGAGATACATACAGGTTTTGCAGCAAAGAAAGTAAAGGTTTATATTAGAGAATTGCAGGTACAGAGACACAGGTGAGCTAGCTACCTCTCAAAGACCAGCAATGCCTCCCGCATCCCCACCAGTGTCTTGAGGAGATAGATTATATATGGGAAAAATCCTTAGTCATGGAAACTAAAGAAGTTGGAGTTGTGGGTACTACTGATTTAAAGGGGCTGGGGTACTTGGTCATCATGTCCATTTCTTGAATCAGGCATGGAGTCACCCCATCTGGTTTCGTGGTGGTGAGGCTGTTCCATTTCCAGGTACCTGAGACTAAATGCCCCCTAAAGTCAAGATGCTATCCTTAGTTTAGCTGAAACTTATTGTCCTCCTGATAGACAGACCTGAGGCTTTATTCTTAAAGGATTTAATCGTGGCCAAACCTTATGTCCTTAGGCTTAATGGTTAAAGGGGTAGGCATACAGAGGTGGAAGGATAAGGGCAAGAAAAAAAGCAAGAGAATCGAGGCAAAAACAGCTTGGATCGAAGAAAAGGTTATGAGTGAAATAAACCTGGGTGCAGTTACAATCTTTCTCCGACTTCAGCGTCATGTTCCAGCAAATCCGGCCTCTGCCATTTAAGCCTGGACTCCACGAACACCATATCCTCCCTTCAGTTTAGGAACCATATCACCCTCCAGCTCTTACTAATCCCTGCAATGTCTCACTGTCCTCTGACTTTTCAGCAGTTTCATCAGCTACACAACCTATTTATTCTCTGTATGGATTTCTCTGATTTAAAGTCTTAGAGTGGTTTTTCTTTTCTTTTTTTCCCCCCCCATGTTGGGCCCTGACTGATTCACAAAGCAAGGGAGCTCTTTAAGGGCTTGAATTAATCATCTTAAATTAAACATTTTTTAGTAAATATAATTTTTATCCCTAGTATACTATTTAAATGAAAGATGCCACTTCATAGAAGAGGATTTCTGGGTAATAAAGAAAAAAAAAACCACAAAGGAATCAAAAATCTTATCAAAACTCAACTTCTTTTCACTGACAAATACAGAATTTGGTCTTGAATGGTAAATACAGAGGCAAATTGCTTTACTTAAATGTTAATTTTTGGATTTTTCCTGAAATTCCACTCTGCTCCCCAAACCCGAGAAGATAAACAGGTTCTTTTGTGCTTATTTAACAGGGGGATTTTTGCAAAGCAGGAAACAGAAGTAGAGAGGTCTCTTGAGGTCCATGGTGCTTTTAATTTTGTTTACTCTTTTACAATAGTGCCAGGTCTATGACGAGTGGAATGATGACAGGAGTTGGAGTGAGAAGCCCCTCGCGTAGTTACAGAAAGGCTCGAGGCTCTGAAGGGCACAGAGATCTCTGGATCTCAGAAGGAACTGGGACCCACATCATGCTCCTGGCATCTCTCCAAGCAGGGTACAGGATTTCAGGGGATTATGTTCTGGTGCATTTAGGAGATGTTAAAGAAAAAGTAGTATACCATCTGTCAAAGGAAAAATTGATTGATGACACTTGTAAAAGTATATTAAGACAAACTTTCTTCAGAGGGGAGGCCATGGCAATACATGTGGGAACAATTGCAATGGGGTCTTGCAGTGGGGCAGAGAGATTAGGCTCAACTCTGCATGCAGCCTGGGAAGTGGGAATTTATATCCAAGGAGCAGGGTGGGGCCAGCAGATGGGAAATTAGTAAGAGGAAACATCAGAGGCAAGGGGGTTTCTGGCTAAACCAACCTAACAGAATTCTAGCTGAAAGCAAGCCAGGTAATCAGACATCGCCTGTGGGGTATGGGGCATGAGGAACCCAATCGTATTCCAAGGATGGCTAAACTGACTTGGCAGGATACTTGCTAAAATTGAACAATGCAGAGATGAACACAGGTGCTTGAGAGTCAATTCTAGGTGAAAAAGACTTAGAAGAGCCTGATTAGAATTTGGTCAATCGAGAGAACTTTACCAGTGGCAGAGTGCAGGTGCTTGTGGCTCCAGGGTCCTAAGGCTGCCACAGAAACTCCAGAGAAATCGCATAGATCGGACTTCTTCTGTTCACATCAGATATAGATAGTTTCCTGTTCTTGGATTTATCTAAACACTTTATCTGAGAGCATTTAATTTGGTCTGTAATTTTCCTTTTTCTTGAGTGAAAGTGTCTTCAAAGGACTCACAAAAGTCTTATAAATCAGAGATGGTGATGTGATATTCTGCCATGCCATCTTCTGTTTTCCAACTAGGTTTTTTTTTTCAAATTACAATTGAGATTCAATATTATTTCATATTAGTTTCAAGTGTACAGGATAGTGGTTAGACATTTCTATAATTTATGAAGTGATTCCCCCTAATAAGTCTAGTACCCAAATGGCACTATATGCAGTAATTACAATATTATTGACTGTGTTCTCTATGCTTTACTTTATATCCCTGTATTTAAAGCCCCTTTAACACCCTCCCATCTGGCAACCTTCAGTTTGTCCTCTGTATCTATGAGTCTGTTTCGGTTTTATCTATCTATCTATCTATCTATCTATCTATCTATCTATCTATCTATCTATTTAAATTCTATGTATAAGAGAGATCATATGGTATTTGTCTCTGTGTGACTTATTTCACTTAGATTAAAACTCTCCAGGTCCATCTAAGTTGTCGCAAATGGTAAGATTTTTTTTTTTTTTTGGCCAAGTAATATTCTATTGTATATAAGTACCAATTCTTTATCTGATCATCTATTGATGGACACTTAGATAGCTTCCATATCTTCGTTATTGTAAATAGAGCTGCAGTGAATATAAAGGTGCATATTATCTTTTAGCATTATTGTTTTGGATTTCTTTGGATAAATACCCAGAAGTAGAATTGCTGAGTCATAAGGTAGTTATATTTTTAATATTTTAAAGAACCTCCAAACTTTTTTCCATAGTGGCTGTACTAATTTACAATCCCACCAACAGTGCATGAAGGTTCTCTTTGGTCCATATCCTCTCCAACACTTGTTTTTTGATTTATTGATGATAGCCATTTTGATAGGTGTGAAGTGATATTGCGGTTTTAATTCACATTTCTCTTATGATTAGCGATATTGAATAACTTTTCATGTGTCTATTTACCATCTGTATGTCCTATTTGGAGAAATACCTATTCAGGTCCTCTTCTTATTTTTTAATTAAACTGATTATTTATTTATTTATCTATTTATTTATTTATTTATTTATTTATTTATTTATTTATTTTGTGTAGTAGTATGAGTTCTTTATAAATTTTAGATATTAACCCCTTATCAGATATATCATTGGCAAATATATTATCTCATTCAGCAGGATATCTTTTCGTTTTGCTGATGGTTTCCTTTGCTGTGCAAAAATTTTTTTAATTTGATATATTCCCATTTGTTTATTTTTTCCTTTTGTTTTCCTTTTCTGAGCAGATACATCAGAAAAATATTACTAAAAACAATGTTAGAGAGTTTGCTGTCTATATTTTCTTCTAGAAGTTTTGTGGTTTTGGATCTTACATTTAAATCTTTAATCCATTTTGAGTCTGTTCTCGTATATAGTGTAAGAAGGTGGTCCAGTGTCATTTTTTTGCATGTATCTTATCTGTCCAGTTTTCCAAACACCATTTTTTGAATAGACCGTCTTTACCTCCATCGTATATTCTTACCTCCTTTGTTATAGATTAAATCAGCATATAAGCACGGGTTTATTTCTGGTCTATCTATCTGTTTCCTTGATCTATTTGTCTGATTTTATGCCAGTAATATGTTGTTTTGGTTTCTATGGGCTTGTAGTATAGTTTGATATCTGGTAGCCTGATACTTCCAACTTTGTCCTTCTTTCTCAAATTGCCATGGCTATCTGGGGTCTTTTATGGTTCCATATAAATTTTAGGATTATTTGCTCTAGTTTTGTGAAAAATGCTATTGGTATTTTGATAGGGATTGCATCGAATCTATAGATTACTTTGGGTGCTAAGGACATTTTATTGATGTTAATTCTTCCTATCCATGAACACAGTATATACTTTCGTTTATTTGTATCTTCTTCTGTTTCTTTCTTCAGTGTTGTAATTTTTGAGTACAGGTCTTTTACCTGCTTCATCAAATTTATTCCTAGTTATTTTATTTATTTTTTGATGCAATTGTAAATGGGATTATTTTCTTAATTTTGCTTTCTGATAGTTCTTTATTGGTGTATAAAAATGCAACCAACTTCTGAATATTAATTTTGTATTCTGCTACTTTACTGAATTCATTTATCAGTTCTTAAAGCTTTTTGGTGGAATCTGTAGGATTCTCTCTAAATAGTACCATGCCATTCACAAATAATGACAATTTTATATCTTTCTTTTCAATTCGAATGCCTTTTATTTTTTCTTATCTGATTGCTGTGGCTAGGATTTCCAACACTATGTTGAATAAAAGTTGTTAAAGTAGACATCTTTGTCTTGGTCTTGATCTTAAGGAAAATGCTTTTAGCTTTCCCTCTTGAGTTTGATGTTAGCTGTGGGTTTGTCATATATGACCTTATTATGTTGAGATATGTTCCCTCTATTCCCACTTTGCTAAGAGTTCTTATTATAAATGAATGCTGGATTTTGTCAAATGGTTTTTTAGCATCTATTGATATGACCATATGATTTTTATCTTTCAATTTGTTGATGTGATGTATCACATATATTGATTTGTGGATGTGGAGCCAACTTTGCGTCCTGGGAGTAAATCCAACTTGATCATGGTGTATAATCTTTTTAATGTAATGCTGAATTTGGCTTGCTAATTTTTTGCATCTATATTTATCAAGATATCGGCTTACAGTTGTTTTTTTTTTTTTTTTTTGGATCCTCTTTCTTTTTTTCTTGATGAGTCTGGTGAAAGATTATTAATTTTATTTTATTTATCTTTTTAAAGAGCCAGCTCTTGGTTTTAGTAATCTTTTGTATTTTTTTAGACTTTATTTTGTTTATTTTCATTCTGAGCGTTAATATTTTCTTCCTTCTACTCAATTTGGGCTTTGCTTATTCTTCTTTATCTAGTTTCTTTAAGTGTAAGTTTAGATTGTTTATTTGAGATTTTTCTTGTTTCTTGAGGTAGACTTATATTCCTACAAATTTCCTTCTTAGGACTGGTCTCATTGTGGCTCATAGATTTTGGGTCATGTTTTCATTTTCATTTGTCTCAAGGTATTTTTTTGGTATTGTCCTTGATCTCATTGTTAATCCATTCATTGTTAAACAGCATGTTATTTAGCCTCCATGTGTATATGTGTTTTTCATTTTTTTTTCTTGTAATCGATTTCTAGTTTTATACCATTGTGGTTGGAAAATATGCATGATATGATTTCAGTCTTCTTAAATTTATTGAGACTTGTTTTGTGGCCTTACATACGGTCTGTCTTGAAAAATGTTCCATGTGTACTTGAGAAGAATGTATATTCTGCTGCTTTGGGGTGAAACACTCTGAATATATCTAAAATCTATCTGGTTTAGAGTGTCATTTAAGGTTGCTGTTTCCTTGTTGATTTTCTGTCTAAAAGATCTATCCATTGGTGTCAACGAGGTGCTAGAGTCCCCTATTATGACTGTATTACTATCAACATCTCCCCTTATGTTGGTCAATATTTGCTTTCTATATTTAGGTGCTCTTATGCTGGATGCATAGTTGTTTACTAGGGTTACATACTCTTGTTGGGGTGATCCCTATATCTTTATGTAATGTCCTTCCTGTCTCTTATTGCATTTCTTCTTAGAGAAATCTTTTTAAAAATAATCTTGTAATGCTGGCTTGATGTTAATGAATTCCTTTAGCTTTTTTTTTTTTTTTTGGTCTGAGAAACCCTTCATCTTTTCTTCAATTTTAAATGATAGCCTTGCTGGGTAGAGTAGTCTTGGTTGTAGGTTATCACTTTTCATCACTTGGAATATTTTGTGCCGTTCCCTTCTGGGCCGCAAAGTTTCTGTTGAGACATCAGCTGGCAGTCTTATGGGTGCTCCTTTGTAAGTAACTAGTTGTCTTTCTCTTGCTGCTTTTAGGATTCTCTGTCTTTAACCTTTGTCATTTTAATCATGATGTATCTTGGTTTGGTCCTCTTTGGCTTCATCTTGTTTGGGATTCTGCCTTTCCTGGGCTTGTATATGTGTTTCTGTCACCAAGTTAGGCAAATTTTTAGACATTATTACTTCAAATAAGTTCTTGATTCCCTGATCTCTCTCTTCTCCTTCTGGTAACCCTATATGCGTACGTTGTTATTCTTGATATTGTCCCGGAAGTCCCATAAACTATTTTTACTTTTTTTGACTCTTGTTGTTGTTGTTGTTCCAATTGAGCGTTTTCAGCTACCTTATCTTTCAAGTTGCTAATTTGATCCCCTGCTTCATCTAATCTGCTGTTGATTCCTTCTAATGTATTTTTCATTTTAGTTATTGTTTTCTTTATTTCTGGCTGGTTCTTTTTTTTATGATTTTTATATCTTTTTTTTAGTGCTTACTCTCTTTTTGTTGAAGTTCTCGCTAATTCCTTGAGCATCCTTATAACTAGTGTTTTGAACCCTGTATCTGGTAGGTTGCTTGCCTCCATTTCATTTAGTTCTTTTTCTGGAGTTTTTTCCTGTTCTTTCAGTTGGGACAAATTTCTTCGTTTTCTAATTTTGGCTGCCTCACTGTGTTTGTTTCTTTGTATTAGGTAGATCTGCTATGTCTTTCAGTCTTCATTGGGTGACCTTGTGCAGTAGGTGTCCTGTATGGCCCAGTGGTGCAGTCTCCCTAATTACCTGCACAGTGTGCTCCAGGAGTATCCCTTGTATAGGTTCTGTGTGCCCCTCTGTTGTAGTTGAGCCTTGATTGCTTTTGGCATGCCAGTGGGTGGGATTGACACTCAGACTGCCTGTGAGGATTGACCACACCCACAATATATGAGCTGTAGGGCCTGACTCCATAGAATGAGATTCGCCCCAGCAGGCCTGTGTGCCTATTGAGACAACCCTTTAGGAGTGCTGCTTGTGGGGGTAGTAGGGTAGTGCTCTGCTGTGGTCTGAAGCTGGCCTCCACCGGTGTGTTGTTTCTGGGGCCTCTTGGGCAGAGCTCCTTTATAGGCAAGGTCAGCTGCTGCCTGTGACCAGCCAGAGGTACCTGGTAGGAGCTATGAAGCTATCTGCAGTTGGTCACTGCCTGCACTGTACCTGGAGGCTCGCAGGGGTGGCCACACTGAGAACCGAGGCCAGTTGCCATCAGTTCTGGGCCTAGAACAGCTTAGGAAAAAGCTCAGGGCACCACAAGGCCAGGCGCCACCTGCCAGTTGCCCATAAGGCCCAGCTGAGAAAGAGCCTCAGTGGGTACATGGATTGGGTAAGACAGGGTCCCAGTAATCACCAGGGTAGGGCTAGCGTTCACCAGGTTAATGCAGATTTAGGTTTGGCAACAGTGCTGAACCTGGGGCCCCTCACAAAAGTCCCAAGGCCAGCTCCTGCCCTGCTCGGGCCTGTGACCCCTGAGAGTTGTCTAAGAAAGGCTGCAGCGAAGGTTGGGGCTGGTTGCCCACCACCAAAAGTGCCTCAGGCAGTGCACAAGCCGTGGCCCACAGCTGTTTGCTATTAAAAGAGCCTATTATCTCAGTTTTAAGATCATCAACAAAGAAGGTGAATAAAGGCACTTGTGAAATTATTACCCTCATTGAGAAGGGTATTCTTGGAAGGTAGAAGTTAAATAATATATGAAATCAGATATTATTCATTCATTCATTTATCCTCTATTTTTAGGACTAGATTTTTGACTAATCAGTTCTGATAAGTAAGATCCCAGAAACATAATGTAAACTTTGGAGCCAACTGAGGTCAAATTTTGGTCACTATATTTGGTATCATTTTGTTAATAAATACATTTACACTGTTTTTTTCTTGGCAAGTTTCATCATCTCCAGGTCTGTCCCACAAGGAGATGAGTTAGTTGATAGATATCAGGGTGTCCCAGACTATAAATTCCTAGGGAACTTAAATTCTTCAGTGAACTTTATTCTTTTCTTAGGAGGGTTAGAGAATTTTTAAACTAGATTATGCAAATCTGAACTAAACCAAGATTTGAAGCTATAAAACTGATAAGGTGGTCATTATTTCCACCTGAATTATAAAACATTAGAAAGGAATATCATGTATTCAGGATGATGTGTTTAAGGTGCTGGAGGATCCAGGAGAAATGAGATCTAGTGGGAGGAAGATGTCAACTCATGGGAGGCCAAGAAGGAGGCTAATCGGAGCTGGATGAGGAGAGAGAGAGAGAAATATTTAAGTTTGGATATTACGTACTGTATGTTATTATTACCTTTTCTAAAGAATACTTAAGGGAAGCAATTTTAAGTTTAGAGACCGCATCATAAAAATTTTAAAAAATGCAGCTTATAAAATGTTTGAGGTTTTTTAAACTCATTTTTTTCTAAGGCATCTCACAAAATTATTATTTTATTTGTACCTCAAGTTCCTGTAGCATGTCAATGAAATTCAAAATCGTCTATGGTAAAATTCTACCAGAGTTTAAGAAGCTGAAAAGTAACCCGTGGGTTCGTTGAAATGACTAGGCAATTGTTTGAAAACAAGAGAACCTTGGCTCTATCATCACTGCCCTCCAACCCCATCTTATCCATTTGTCTCACTAAGTAGTGAAACGAAAGATTTATGCCAAGAACAATAAAGATGGAAGCATAAAAGCATAGGCAGTGCTTCCAAGTGAAGGGAGCAGAGCACTGGTCAGGAGTGACTAGCCCAACTGCAGGCACTGTGAGTCCTCTGACATCCACAGGGTGGTTGGCATGCGAAGGGTCCCCGCTGAGCACCAGCATCCCTAGTTCTGAACGAGTCTTGGTGTCTAAGCTGTGGAAGGAAATCAAGCAGAACATCGGTAAAACGTTTATTTTAAAAATGCCAGGCCTGGAAGGCTCAGAAGTAAGATGGAATTTTTAATGAAGTTTAGCTAAAGGGTTTAAGGTGACATCAACCAGAAATAGTCAGTAGAAGATGATTGTAGTGCATTCACTGCCACTCTTTGGGCAGTTCGGATGGTGTCAAGAGGGGGGAAGGAGCAGTCAGGGTGAAGGCCATGTGCAAGAGAGGATGGGCACAGGACACAGCTGTGGGGATCAAGGAAAATGCAAGAGCTAACCTGGCTAATTCGTAGTTCTTTAATGTCTCTTACAAAATGAATAAGTATATTTATTGAATTCATGAATGAAAGAATGAACAAATAAACAAGAAATGTAAAAATAAAGTGCAATGAGATTTCTCAGGAGTGGCCCATTACTTCCAGTAGGGTTGTTCAAGAAAATAGTTCATGAATTACAAACTGAAGGACAGATAGAGCTTAGAACATGTGAGAAGAGGGAAGCCTATTCAGCAGAGAAACGAGAGTATAATTAATGATTGAGACCTGAGAAAAAATAGGGAAGTGATAAAAATTAAGTAGCACATTGTTTTTTCTAGTTCTAATTTTTTAAAGTTAATAAAGTAAATTGAAATGAGATAAGAGAATACCTTGAATTCCTACCTAAGGATTTTAATTATTTTAATGCCGGATGCCTGGTGCCATCACCTCTCACTGGGGAGGATTCTTATTAACATGATGCCATTTTGTTCATTTTGTTCTTCTTGAGTGTAATTTGCTTCAGCTACCAAAAGGTGGCAAAGTTACATGCTTGGTAATTCTAAACCAATAGACTATTTCCTAACCAGAACCTCTGATTTCGTGCGGTCTCAGTGACAGCACACAGACAACATACAATATGACAACGGGCAAAAGCCACACGAAAGATTTCAGTTCTGTGTGTTGCTCTCTGCTCTTGGCAGTCCTGTAGCTTCACAGCTTGGAATATTATGAATCATAGCCTTGCCTTTTTACTTTATTCTTTTTTTAGTACTATAATTATCCAAATGAGATTGAAATTATGAGTTGAAGCTTCAGACTAGTCTCTGACTCTGCTATTCCCAGTCTAAATTTGGTTCAATACTTAATGTTTCTTAAAAAGAGAAAAGAGAAAGTAATTTTTAAGATATAGTTCAAGTTCTCAGCACCTACGCCTCTCCCTTACTTTTTCCCAAGGAATAACCACTATCCTGAAACTAGAGTGATTTTTTTTCTATGTACGTATCTGTATTAATTACTTATATTTGTCAATGTCCTCTGAAGATCGCCAGGCACACTCCTGTATTTGAACAAGTTGGGTGTATTTCATTGATGGAGGGAGGTGGGAGAAATCTCAGAGTGTGTTAGAAAGGATTTATGATAGGTTTGAACTTGTGTTATGCTATTGGAGTAGTATTTAAGGAAGTGGGGCTTTGCTTTGAATGTTCACTATTAGGATTCAGGTGTAATTCTTGTATCTTCATAAGTTTTACCTGAAAAGGAGGGAGAAGTAAAATGAGGCTAAAGCTATAGTTGGCAAGAAAGCAGCAGTCACTCATATTCACCAAGATAAGGGATGGTTTGTCCCTATTCTGGTTTGGCTTTGTTCAACATGAATTCATAGCGGCCTTGTTTCTATCTTAATCCATGATGTTCACAGAGTGACTTTGTTGAATTGATATTCAGTGAAATTACTTATGTTCTATAGAAGAACATAAAGGCCATGTATTGTGAAACAAAAAAGTAAGCTCCAGGCCAGTTCCTAGTTGATAGTACCAGGTCTGCTCACAAATGTGTTTTATTAGATACATTCAGATCTAGCCAAAACTTTTTAATTTAAACTGTTTTTACCAGTTGCTCAGTATTTTCACCAGCACTTAGTTTTCCCTGTTTTTACCATTCTGTTTCAAAGGATTTCAAATTTATAAAGACACTTAAATTCACCAGTAGATATTTTTGAATCTTTTACATATGTCAAAGAAGCACTTCATCTACATATTAAAAAATAAAACAATAAATCTTACTTTCAAGTGTGTTAGATGGATCAGCCTTATTGGGATTTTAAAACACGAGACCGACTTTTGCCTTCTTGATTTGTTCCATTATATGATACATTTTGAAAATATTTGTGCTCAGTTTCCTAAAGCAGATTCTGTGAAAGAACCATGAATATGGTTGTTAAAACTCTTTAGAATACATGTAAATGATATGAATCATCACTGGAGTACGAAAATGTTGAAAGAAGTAGATGACAATGAATTGCCAATGCTTGTTGGTTGAGTCATGGAAGAGTTTTATGAAGATTTGCGATTCTTATAACTCCATTCAAGATTCTTTTTAACAAAAGTAATATTTGCCAAATATTCATTAATCAGAGACGAAAATGGCAATATGACTCACATTTTGTCATCAAAATTGCGCTGCATACAAATAAGCTAAATTTGAATCCCCATGGAAAGAAAAACCTTATTTTTTACTTAACTAGATGAGAATTTATTTGAAATTGCAATTTTTCATAGTTACATCAATAATAATTTTATACAGTTTTCTAATATGAATCAATGTATAAAATATTTTAGTTGTAATTAACAGCATTATGTAAATTGGCTATAAAAGCAAGAAGAAAAATTGAACACTTTGCTGCTATTGACAAATTTAGAGTTGCTTTTCAAGTCATGCAATATCTATGAATTTGTTGTTAATACTGAGTTGACACAAAAGTTAATTTATTTTTCTTGGACAGTTATACTTTTGAAACATCGTTTCGATAACATGCTTTTACTTTATAGCCAAATCTATGGTTCTTTAAAGAAATGTAAACTTTATGCAAATATCATTGCGGAAATCGAGACTGATTTCAGCTCAAAAAAAAAAAAAAGACTGATTTTTGATACCCAATTCAGTTATTAGGAAACTTTTAAGCATTTTTAGAATAACTTGAAGGTGTCTTTTTAATATCTTTTGTCATGTCATTGCAATTTCAAGAGCTTTAAAAATATAAATTATTCCTGCTGCTTAGAATCTCTTTACCTCTTTGACTTCTCGGTGAATTCCTGCAGTTTTTTTAAGACCTCTCTTGTTTTTCTTGTTTGATAAGCTCCTTGGCTTTTCCTAGTAGAAGATTAATCTTCCTCTGTATAACCACTGTGTCTTCCTCACATCTCTGTTACCCTCGTCATAATAGTCTTGATTATGGATCTATTTCTCTACCAGAGTGGAAATTCTTTTTAGCCTGTTCCTTATCTGTCCCTTACAGAGTGTCTGTCATAGCACCTGGCTCATAGTGTGTATATTAATATTTTTTAAATGTATGAAGGAGGAAAACTTAAGTAAAGTAAACATCTAATTTTAAAGAGAGGATGAAATGAATAAATGGAAAATTGAAACTCTGAAAGATTATACAAATGATAGACTGTGTCTCTATGGCAATCTTAGCTTTGTGGAAGAATAATTTTAAATGTTTATCAAAACTCTGAGGGTAAGTCATATGACAAAAGATGAGTTTTTCATTTTTTATTTAACATGAAATGAGGTATTGTATAAATTCAAGATATTAGTATTGAATTCTTGTCATTCTTTACTGATAGTTTTAGTAACCATCCAGTAGCATAAAATAATTTCGATGCTCACATGTGCATTAAATTACTAGCTATTTCAGCTACTTTTAAATATTTTGATAAGTACATAGCAGACCTCATGAAAAATATTAAAGAAAAATTACGTCACTAAAAATAATAATAATAGGTATTAAAGAAGCACACTAATGTCAGGCAAAATGGAAACATATATTCTCTCTTAGCTTATATTATTAACTAGAAATGGATGAAATGAGGTGCAATATTTCTACATTTTAATGGTTAAAATGATAACAAATTATGAAAAATAAATGTATAGCAAACTATTAGTCTAAAAATTAAATGTAAAGTTTTTAACTCGACCTTTCCCGTAAGTATTTTTCAAATGCTTTTGAGTAAAAATTAGATGTTGATTATTGCTTGCCATAGTGAGTGTTTAGAAAAGGTTGCTTCAGTATTGCTAATGATTATTATCATTATAATTACTATTTTATTTCCTCAAACATCCAATAATAAATAACATTTTTTGCTAACCCAAAAGTATTTTTCAAAATCAAATCATCTTTTTAAACATAACATTAAGCAGAGAAAAGAAAGCCATTTCTTCCATTAGTTTGATGTTTCTATACAAAGATGCACAACTGTTGTCATTTTAAGTAGAGTTGATCCTTGAATAACATGAGTTGGAACTGTGTGGGTCCACTTATATGCAGATTTTTTCAATAAATACTGTAAATGCATTTTCTCTTTGTTATGATTTTTATTAATAACATTGTCTTTTCTGTCCTTACTTTATTGTAAGAATATAGTATATAATATATATATTATATATAAGATACATTAATTGACTGTTTATGTTATTGATAAAGCTTTATAGTAGTTAGGTTTTGGGGTGGCCAGAAGTTAAACACAGATTTTTGACTGCGGAAGGGTTGGCACGACTTAACCCTGCATTGTTTAAGGGTCTGTTATATGTAATTCTTGTTATAAGAGTATATAATACTGTAGCTAGTTTGTTGTCCTGCTACATCTGGAGTCATTTATTTTGATTGTCACATTAAAATGGCTCTGATTTACCGTACCCTACCCCTTCTCCTGTAGCTGAAGCAGACATAAAACTTCCCTAGAGATGAGCATAGTGGCCCAGGCAACAGATGAATCTGCTGGCTGCACTCATCTCAGGGCAAATGCCACTTCCTGCTGGATTTGCTATTGGACATCCACTGGTTTTCATTCCCAGATGGCAGGCAATCATCAAGGTGTATTTTCTCTAACAGTTCTCCTAGAGCCTCCAGAATTGGATGCTGAGGCACCCTCTGCTTGCGCAGAAACCTGTCAGGACAGAGCCACCAGTTGCTGTTACCTTTCTTGTTCTTTAGTTGGCATCTGATCGTTTCTGGCCCCTGTCTTTTGGAAACATGGGCTTTTACCCCCATGAAGAGAACCAGGTGAGGAGTGAACCCCAGACTGACTTAATGCAGAAGCTGGGCAGAAAAAAAGGAACAAAGATAAAAGAGAAGTGGATTGTTCAGAGCACTGGCACAAATTGTGTTGGTCGAATCCCATTTCTCATCCCCATTCTTGTGGTTCATTGCAGCTAACACTAAGCAGCGTTTCTACTTTCACAGTAAGCATACCCTTTCCGGTCTCCATAGTGTGATCTCAGGTGGCATTTGCAAATGTCTTAAATTGCGCATCCGACAGGACAGTCTTCACTGCAAGATGTGGTTACCATGGAGCTCAAAAGACAGCTTTCAGAGAGAAATGTATCTCCTCCACAAACAGAAGTAAAAACTGAAAATAGAGTGGCATATTTGTTCTCCAGAAATTGAGGACATAAAGTACAGTATATGTTAGGAAAATGCAAAGTGTAATTTTAGTTTTTAAAACATCCTTATTGCTTTAAATTTAATCTATTTAATGAATTTTAATTATGACTTTGGCCATTGCATGAGTCATATTATTACTCAATAGCTCATTCTGGTAAAAAAAAAAAAAGAAGTCAATATTCTGGCAATCTATTGGAAGCTCCTTCATGAAACTGCTTATCTGAGACTCATGGGACTGTCACCACACTCCTCCTAGGTGTCTTCCCACGTTAATACTATTTTTAGATCTGTGTACCATATGGGAATCAAATTACATAGAGAAATCACAGCATAGGTTCTGGAAGGTTTGAGCTGGATGAAAATTCTAGACAAAAATCTCAATTTACAGATAGAAATAATAAAAGACAAAATAGGTATCTGACTTATCTATTCAAAACAGCACTTGCTGTTAGATCATGTATCTCTGTTTCACTTGCTTGTAGGTTTATTACTCCTCCATTATAGTTACAAGGCATCAAGGGCCAGTCTACCGCATAGGCAATTCTCTATATAGTCTGCCCTTGAGAGCCAAAGTGATATTTCTGCTTCTGAGGAATTCATTCTTAAAAGGGCTTAAGGGACCTTATAGTGAATTATAGCGAATAACCATTTACTGCTTTTTTTACAGGTTTCTGATCCTGGAAAATTTGCTATCTTATAAATCATTTTACTATGTCTAGATAATTCTGCATTTTTATTTGGCAAATGCATTTTCATTTGGCAAATGTCTTTTTTTTTAATTTTAATTTTATTTTTAAATTGTAATTAGTTTCAAGTGTACAGTACATTGGTTAGACATCTATATAGTTAGTAAAATGATCTCCACAATTGCTCCCTCCCTCCCCTGACCCTCCACCTAGCCAATGTATCAATGCTAATTGCATTCCCTGTGCCGTGCTCCCCATCCCCGTGACCATCCATCAGCTACTAATTTGTACTTCTTTAGCCCTTCACCCCATGCTCCCAGCGCCCCCAAACCCCCTCCCCTCTGTCCGTCACCAAATTGTCCACTATATTTCTAAGTCTGTTTTTGATTAGTTTGTTCTTTTTATTCCTTAAATTCTGCATAGAAGTGAAACATATAGTGTTTATCTTTCTCTGTCTGACTTAAATATCTTCTAGGTTCATCAAAGCAATATCTTTTTCCATTCTCTTCTTTCTCATATGTAGGGGTCTTGTTTTCTTATCCTTTCAGCCACTCTATCTTTTGGTTGGAGCACTTAATTCCTTTCCATTTAAGATACTTATTGATAGGAATGTAGTTGTTACCATTCTTTATTTCTGTTTTTCTTCTTAAAGAAGTCTCTCCAACATTTCCTGCTTAGTGGTAATAAATTCCTGTAGTTTATTTTTGTCTGGGAAGTTCTTTATCAGTCCTTAAACTCTAAATGATAGCTTTGCTGGATGAATTATTCTTGGTTATATATCCTGGGCCTTCATCCTGTCGAATATTTTTTGCCAAGCCCTTCTGTCCTGCATAGTTTCTTTGGAGAAATAGCTGCCAGTCATATGGGTGTTGCCTTATATATAATTATTTGTTTTTCTCTTGCTGCTTTTAATATTCTCTCTTCATATTTAACCTTTGGCATTTTACTTATGATGTGTCTTGGTGTGGGCCTCTTTGGATCCCTGATTTTTGGAATTCTCTGAGCTTCCTGGGATTTTATGTCTATTTCCTTCACCAGGTTAGGGAAGTTGCCATCATTATTTCTTCAAACAGCTGTTCAATATCTTGATTTTCTTCAGTTACACCGTTAAGATGAATATTTGGAGCCTTAATAGTGTCCCATATCCTCCTTAAATTATTTTTATAGTCTTGTTATCTTTTTTCTTGCCATTTTGATTGAGTGTCCTGTTTGGCTTTCCTGCCCTCTAAGTAGGGCATTTGATCCTCTTCTTTGTTCACTTTTTTATTCTTTTATTTATTCTATTTAATATACTTCTTATCTCAGATAATGTGTTCTTCATTTCAGACTGGTTCCCTTTTATAATTTCCATTTCATTTTTATCTCTTTGTTGGAGTTCTCTACACTTCCCAAAAGTTCATTGAGCATCTTTATAACCAGTGTTTTGAACTCTGCATCTGTTAGATTACTTGACTCCATTATATCTGGATCTCTGTTCTGTTCTGTCATATGGTTTCTGCTTCTATGTCTTCCCATTTTGGCTGCCTTTCTGTGTCTGTTTCTATTACTAAGCAAAGCTCCTAAGTCTCCTGGTCTTATTATGTGGCTTTGTGAAGTAGGTGTCCAGTAGCACAGTTCGGCTGAGAGGAGTTCGGCTGTGGGCCAAATTTAGCCCAAGCCTCTGCTCCTCTGGGGCCACCTGTTAAGAGTCAGCAAGCAATCCACAGATGCTGTGCTTATAGTTGCCTCAAAAGGCCTCACCAGAAACTGAGGCCAGCTGCCACCAATGTGAGTCTAGGCACTGCTTAGCAAGGGGCACCTGACTAAGCGAGGATATACCTGGATGCGGGGGGTTAGGGTTGGTTTCAGGGACTTCTCTGGGCAGAGTGACCTCTGTTTTCCAGTTTGATGATATCTAGGCTATGGAGGCACTGTGTATGCACATTGGGAGTGGGGAGGGCTCAACAAGGAGCTATGGATACCGCCAGCATTTCTGTACAGGGCGAATCTCGCCTTGGCTCTCACTCCAAAAATCCCTGTAAGTCGCTGGTGCCCCCTGCGTGCAGTTGAATGGGCACTGGTGTTCAGAATGAGCAGGTCTGTCATCGCAAAAATCCTCTCACTAACGTGACTCTTTTAAGAGGCGTCTGCTGCTGCCGCAGCCTCCATCTCAGCCGCTGGGGACTGGGCAGCCCCACATCCTTGCCCCGTCCTACCTTCTGCCGTTGCAGGGTGATTTTTTGGATTTTTCTCTACTTGTATGGCTTGTTCATCTAGATCCCAGGCGATTTTTCCTTGCTGCTGCTCCTTGTTTCCGTCACAACTTTGATTTGGTTGCCAGAGGGATGAACAGAGCCTCTATCATCTATGCCATTTTCTTCTCACCCCGCAAGTGTGTCTTTTTTAGGGACACAATGTGCAGTGCCTTTACTAATAATCAGCATCTTGACTGTCTCACTTTCAGAATATATCACATGATTTGTTGTTAAAAATATAAGGTGTGAAAAATAGTTATCATGTAAGTCATTGCACTTGGTCATTATAAAACTAAGTTTATGTCTTTTAATTTTAACCAGATTTTCAGTGCTACCGGTGATTCTCTTTCACCTTTCTGTTAATTATCCCATGATCACAACTACAAATGCTTTCTCTCCTCCTTCAATCTTCAAAGTCCTGTGCCAGTTATATTTGTATATGTTGTGGTGGTGGTTGTGGCGGAGGAAGTGTTGTTGCAAGAATCACAACTACTTAAGGTCTTATGGATAAGTTAAGCCAAATAAAATTTACTATCTTGATATCAAAAGTTCCTAGAATTGCTCGGAAGGCTGGAGAAACAGCTTTGAAACAGACAAGACAAAGGCAGGTCGGGGAACCAGGAAGTAGGAACTATGCAACTGGTTATTGAGCAAGAACTGGTCAGGGGAGAGCTCCTGGGGAGTGTGTATCCTTACCCTTTCTCTAGTCTTGCACTTATGTTCAAAGCTCAGTTTAGGACACATGTCTGCTGCTTGGCTGTTCGGGATGGTGTAAAGGAAGATCTGGCTCCTTTAGCTTTTGTATTGGAGGCAGGCACCTGGATTTCATGTTGCAACGCGCCCACAAACATGGGGGTATAGGTAATGCCACAAAAGGAAATCAAAGTGCTGTAAAGAAGTAGGAAAGGATACAGAGGGTGAAATACCAATTGTTCAGTAATCTTGCATACTTTCCTTCTAATTCTTTGCAGATGGCCACGTTTCTGGATTAACTGAAAAGATTAATGGCAGTTGAAGTGAACTGTATAAGTTTTCCTCTTCTCCCATTTCTCATTTCAAAACTAGGATCCCTTATTTTTAATCCCACTTATTTTACTGAAAATTTCTGTTATCCCATCGTATACTTTCTTTCTTATGTTAATCTCATTATCACTGTCTTTTTTTCTCTTGACTTTTAATTATTACCTCATTTACAAATTTTTTTTAAATTTTGCCATTGATATTTTTTCTTTCCTTAAGGTACTATCGAATATCTCCAATTTCTCAGTGAAAGTTTAAAAAACTCAACTCATATCCATGAGCTTTGCTCCTTCTGTAACTAACTGTTCCTTTCTCTCCCTCCACACCACAGTCCTGAAACTGTTTTCTCAAGTCACTTGAGGTCTGTCCCAACACCAAAGGTCTTTATCTATTGTCACTCTCATTGAGATCTCTGAACACTATTGACTATTTGTCTCTTCTTGAAAAATCTTCCTTTCTTTGGCTTCACAGCCTTATGTTCTATTTTTAAGGAGTCTTTGACCTCCCGTTTTCTGTCTTCCTCCTGGAACATTTTGTTTCTCTAACAAATTAGATGTGGGTGTTCATCAGTGGTACCTTGTAGACTTGTCACTTCGGTCTCTTTATTCCACAGTTTTTACAGGCCGGTGGTGACATGGAGACACTGCTCAGATTCCCACTTCTATAAGGAATGTGGTGTTCCATTTTTATCTTGTAATTTATTAGGACTCTTTTATGGAAAATGTCATTTTTTTTTTTTTACTTTTTTAGACCAGCAATTCATGTATTTTGCTCTAGTTTTCTATAAATTATAATTCTCTGGAGTGTGTGGGACTCTTTCATTACTCTTTTGCTATATGACAGGTGCTCAGTAAATAATTGTTAACTAAATACGATGGAAATTGGACATCTTAATAAAAGTCCGTAGGAAAATGAAGTACAGTATAAACAAATGTTAGATAAACATAATTGGGATACACTAAAGCCTTATGAATATAAGCACAATTGTTCACTGAGCTTTTTGAATTACAAATATTTGACTCTGTTTCCATATTAAGAATGTGTCAGAGAAAGCAGACTAAGAGATGTCACATTTTATTATTTTATTTAAAAATTAAGGATTCACTTTAGAACTGTAGAGGAAATATTGGGAGAACATAAAAAATTAACAAAAAAATGAATGCCTTTTTTGGAGGAAAATTAAATTTATTGATAATTATTAGTCATCTATGAGAAAAAAACAGGGTTGTTCTTTCAAATTTATGATTTATTGCAATTAATTGCTTTATAATTCAGTCATGTTTTTATTAGAATATATTTTCTTCTTATTGTGGACATTATAATAACATAACTGAATAGCAAAAAACATATTTAAAGTGCAAACAGCAGAAAATATGATTAAGTTCTTAATTGTAATCTAAACAAAACTTCATATGAAATATTTATGGTGATTATATTTTTTTCTTTACTAGGCAGTTTTCTTTGCAGACTTGTTGTGGATGAACTTTTAGTAGACTAAATTACAAATAATGAAGAAATTTAATAAATATTTACATTTAAGTGTGAATACTAGATGAATGTTTTTAAGAAAAAGCTTGTTGATGTTAACTCATTAACTCAGGAAGGCATACATATTTCCCTTCATTACCCATATGAAAATTAATATATATACACATATTTAATTGAAATAGTTAAAATGTACACAAATGCATAGACCCAGAAAAACAAGTTTAAAGATATACTTTAATATTTTATTCTTCTTTTGCCCTAAGATACTTTAAATAAAATTAGTAGATATCTGTTTATCCAGGAAACAATGTCATGTCTTTTTATCCCTCTAGGAGGGTTAATTAGCATCATTTTTAAATCCAAAGGGCCAAAATTTAATCTATCCTAATAAAACTTGTTAGAGAGAACTCTGAGGATCACATTTTGGTTTCACAGAAATGTAAATTTTAGAATCTTATTTTCACAGGAAGGTTATACCATCTGTCTACATGTTAATTTATTTCTTCAAATGCATTAACTTTTGTGCCTTGCATCACATAAATTTTGGCATTGTTTAGTTATTAATCCTTGTATTTCTAAAAGGGAATTGAAGAATTTTTACTCTACCTACACCAAACAGTAAAATAGCTGTAAGGACAATAATATTAATTAACCTTATATTCACTATGATAGAAGAAATTTATAATGCTGCTTCTATTTTTTCGAAGAAAGTCAAGTAGAGAGAGTTCTATTATATGAATTTTAGAAATATTTTTGTCTTTCTCTTTGCTTCTGTTTTATATACTTTAATTGTATGTCAATTCATTATATCTACTATATAGGAATATTTTATGCTTCTTGGTCAAAACTGAAGATGGCTATTGAGTCAGAGAGAGAAAAGTAAATCGAAGAAGTTCTTGAAGCCATTTCAGGTGGTCCCTGGAAGCAGAGAAGGGTGTAAGTCTGAAGTGGAGTAGTGAGGGAGAGAGTGGGAACGAGAGTGGATGGGAGACGCCGCAGTGCAGAGTAGGAGCCAGAGACATGTATCGAACTGAAGCCCCCAAGTCCCGCACATGAAAAATGTGCACATCTGTACACTGTAAAAATGAGAGGAGAGGAAATTTTTTAAAAAGGAATTTTTAATGTTGATTTAACACATCAGTTTGCCTAATTAAAACAATTCCAAGAGAAGAACGAAAAACAGTAGAGAGAAATGAGTGAATATATGAAATTTCTGAGGGTAAGAGAACAAAAATATTAAAGGATGTCTCATTGTTAATTTTATTGTAAGGTATTCAGGAAAAAAATCATTGAGATTATGTTTTATAAGTCATAACTATAAATCTCGGTGGAATGCATCAGACGTTTTCTCTGACTGCATATGCCAGGGCCAAAAACACTTGTTGGTTGAGCTTTAGTAATGAGATTATCTATGATCTCTTTGGGAATATTTGGATTAAAAAAAAATTAAATCTTTGGTCTGTTTCTGTAGCAAAATTGTGAGTAGACCATAGATATTCACATATAAAATGGTCACAAGACATTGCATTGGTCTAAGGTTAAAGAGACATCATAATGCTATACAAGACCCTAAACATACAATGATCCTATACAGAAGAAGTATAAGGACAGATAATCCTGAGCTAGAAGAGCAGAAAAAGCCAAAATGGTGTGGACAGGTGTAGGGAATGGCGTGGTTACTTGCTGATAGAGATAATGAGGAAAAGAGAGAAAAATAATGACCAAGGTAAAAAAGGAGCTTGAGAAACACTCAGAGAAGGATGAAAAGACAACTACATTTGTTAGTAACATTGAGTTTTTTTTTAAAGGTGAAAATTCTAATACTTTGGTTAAAACTTTGTCAAAGGCAAAGGTAAAGTGACTAAGATAAATTGCAAGGAGAGAGTAGGGAAACAACAGAAGGCTCTTTCGTATAAAAATAAATAAAGCAGTAGGTATGGAGAAAAGAAGGTAAATGGTTTTAAATAAGCTCTAAAACATGACATTAATAAACATCAAGTCAATAATAATAATAGCAGCTCACATTTATTGAACACTTCTTATTTGTCAACTGTTTTGCGTCTTGCATGCATATTTATTTCATCCTTACAACTCTTTAGAATAAGCATCCTTTCAGTCTTCGTTTTATAGATGAGGAAACCGAGGCTGTGAAAAACCATGGTACTTGTCCAAGATCCAAACTGGTAGAAACTGAGTTTTCTCTGAGTTGTCTGACCATAGGAATTAGAGCTTAATTGCTATAGACAGAAGATACAAGAGATAATCTGCCGAAAGAGCAAGTTTTTAGCATGAGAAAAGGTATGGGAGCAAGAAGTTAGAAGAGAAGAGAACTCATGTAGTGAACACAGGACTCATATATTTAGAAAAGGGTGTTTCAAGATTCTAGATAGAATCATGTTATGGCAGTTCATAGGGAGACTTGTGAGATTTAGAATGTAAAGTTAAAATGTAGAATTTTAGTTGCATAAATAAAAATCTCATGCACATTGTTTTTTCTTTATATACTCAGTATTGACCATACTGCCTGTCACATAGTAGGTGCCTAATAAAATTTTATTGAAAGAATGAAGCAAGAGACAAAAAGAAAACCTGATAGTTGAAAGTTCAGTGTCAACAAAGTAGCCTGAGAACTTGAATTAAAAGGATTAGGATAACTTTTTTTCCACAGGAACTCTTTTGTAATGCATTGCTGTTTGATATTTGAGAAGTAAATAAGTTCACAGAAAATTTGAGAAAATGTTAAGACTTGTTTCAAGAAAAAATAGACCTGATATTTTAAAGTGAAGTTTAAATGCTGTACTCTCGTTAAAGAAATGCTAATAAACATTTGAGGACAAAGATGACATACACAAAAGTGTCGTATACTCTTTGAAATAGTAGCACTAATCATGCTAAATGCACTGGTATCGTAATTCAGTTTGTTAATCAATTTGTAAGTAAAAGAAAATAAGTGGCAACAAGCTTTTAATGTAGATGAATTAATTATTCAGAGTACAGTCTCTGGAACCAGGTAGCGTGGGTTCAAATCCCAGTCACAAAGCATTAGCTGTGTGACCAGAGGTAAACTTCTTAATGTCGCTTTATTAAATTTCCTAAGATTCTCATTTCCTAAATTCCTAAATTTCTCCTAAAATGGGAATAATAATTGCAACTTCCATCATAGATTTAGTTAGGAGGATTAAAAGAACCAGAATATGTGAAATGTTTAAAACAATGCTTGGTGCACAGTAAGTGCTACATTAGTGTTTGTTTAAAAATAAATACATATGTATTTGTAAGCGATTGGAATCTCCCTAGGTCTATGTGGCACCTTTCTCTTTTTTGTTTGTTCTTTACACAGAATCATACATTTTTATAAAGAAAAGACCATTTTCTACCAGCTTGGATCCTGGACAAGTACCTTGGTCTTTCAAAGTCTCAGTTTCTGGTTTTATTTTGTTTGCTTTATTTAATTTTTATTCATTTATCAATGTATTGATTGATTGATTGATTTTTCGTATTCTTGAGTCGTGTTCTAGGTTGTAGTTAATGTTTTGGAAACAGCTGGATCCTTTCAGGCTTCTTTTTACAGTTCGTTACTTGGGGTCAGAGCAGTGTTTTGCCTAAATTATTTTCATTAATGAGACAAGATTCTCCTCAGCAGTCTTACCTGTGCCATGAGAATTGTGAGATGGTCTACTCTGGCTGGTGGGGGCAGTCACCACTTCTAGCTCTGTGTGGGGAACTGGAGCTGTTCCTACTAGTCCTTTCAGGTGATCTTTTCCTGACCTTTGGTATTTTCCTCCCATGTATTTGTTGGTCAGGACCCTGTTAAATACTCTAGGCAGACCCTTTGTGAATCCCAGGAGCTCTGTCTTTGTTTGTTCAGCTCTCTTTTCTCTGGTACTCTGCCATCTATGTCTCTGTACTCATGAGTTCAATCTCTTCTACCCAGCAGACCCTGTCTGGTTTCCCCTCCCTGCACCAACGCCTGGACATTCTCTCAGGACAGCAGCTGGGCAGTACCAGGGCTCACCTCATTTGTAGCTCATATCCCAGGGTTCTTTATTTTTTGATGACCGATGTCCTTTGTCTTGAAAGCCATTCTTTCTTATATATGTTTTTTTTTTCTTCAATCTTTGATTGTTTCAAGCATGAGATTAAATCCAGTCTGAGGTACTCAGTCTTGACCTGAAGAAATAGTCCACCCACTAGTCACTCATTAGAAATTTGCTCTCACTTAAGTCCTAGGATTTTTACCCGTCTGAACTCTCATTAGTATTATAAGATAGAAACAGTTCTTTACGCTACTTGGGGTCTGACTTTACTCATCTTTAAGTTCAAGAGGCTTCATATAATTTCTGGATGACACACTTGTCTAGATGACACAAACTGTTTTCATATCCTTACTCTCTTTCCTTTTTCTGTTTCCCTTATTGGTTTGTCTTTGATTTTTTTTTCCCTAAGAAACTGATTATCCCAGTGTCTTTTTCCTGTAGATATTTATTTTCTGCTAACTTGTGCTGACACAAACATATTTCCAAAATATGTGCCTATTTTATAATCAAAATTAGGTCCTCGGAACTTTGTTCAGCAACATTTTGAGTTAACTCGGCCAACTCGGAAATATGCATTCTTTGTGCTTTATCTTATTTCTCCTTTTTATGGGAGTCCCTTTATTTTCTAACCTACTACCTTGTTAAATCCATTGGCTGCTTACATTTGGTTTCAAGGTAAAGTGGGTATCTACAATTCTCATTAATGGACCAGTTAATAAAATATATTGTATAAATACCCTTTGATATTGAAATAGGTAAGAGTGTTCAAGCTCACAATGATTGTTTGAACATGCTAAGAAGGCTTCAAGTTTTTATTTTTGGTAACTGAGTGATATTAATATCATAATATCTTCACACAGAAGAACAACTGAGAAATAATATCTCAGAGTCATGTGAGTTCTCAAGTTCCACACTCATACTTGTTGGGTATTGTCTTTTTTTTTTTTCTCAAATTCTTTAGAACATAACCCCTTACTTAAAAGCATAGAATGACTCTGCTATTTTACAAAGAATTAGTAAGATTAATTCTTTGTAAAGAGCAGCGAAGATTTTCTGATTTTGTTCTTGATCTCATTGTTTCTGTGGTTTTGCAAAGCTAAGAAAAACAAATAAAAAAGAACTCGTTTGATTTTCAATTATTGTTTGATTTGTGCTGGACTATTATTTAATAATTCCTTAATATTGTGATAAGCTACAACTCATGTTTTTAGTTAAGACCAGGTTAAAAAGGGGAAAAAAAGAAAAGAAAAGCTGCTTTTGTTACTACTTTCTGATAAACTTACCTCCAGGGTACTTTTATTAAATAATCCCTTTTGATATTGTGCCCCCAAAAGCCTCGTTTTAATGTTTGAGAGTTGAGTTGAAATAATCACTGTAAATATGGATCAGTTATCTAAGATAGAGGTGGTAAATTAGTCTTAAAGTGCTTTAATCTCTTTGAGCCAAAATGGTTTGAAAATTTTCCCTTAAATTATAAATAATGGAGAAATGTAAGGCAAGTTAACTTTAGCACTCAATTATCGCCACACTTTTCTATAATCAGTCTTTTGTAGGATGTATGTATTCTGAAGAAGAGGATGTTAGATCTGAGAAGAAATGTGATGCCAGCAATAACTGGATGGCCCATTTGGATACCATGTTTATTGAGCATTGATCCAGACGCTTCGATAGCTCTTTAGAATCTATCTGGTGTTTTAAATAAGGCTATATATCTTTTCTGATTTCTACCTTGCTGTACGAATGTGAAATATTTTATTTTATTAGTATGTCCACATTTTCATGAAAGCTTCAAGATTTTTCTTCATGTTTTTCTGAGAGAAAAAAAGACATTCTTTATATTTTAAAGGCAGCAGATTATTAAATAGAGAAACTTAAATGTTAGATAATTAGTGCTCTGAAATTATTTTCCACACTCCATTCCTTAAGCTTAAAAAAAAAATAAATCTAAGCGCATTTTCAAATTTGAGCATAAAAACACTTATTATTAATATGAACTTTCAGACAAAAGGGTTTGGAATAAAGATGTAGCATGACACAGTAAGGGATGTTTTGCTTTGTCTTTGTTGTCTCTAAAAAAGTGCAAATTAGAGCAAGAATAAACGTTACTCTGAAAGAACACAAATTTTTAAAAACCGTCTTTATTCGCTGTCATCGCCTTTGGCTTCTGTGCCATCACACTTCCTGTTCCGCCCATCTCTGAAACTATTCCTGGCTTCTCATGGATCCCT
This sequence comes from Rousettus aegyptiacus, assembly GCF_014176215.1. Classification (NCBI taxonomy): domain Eukaryota; kingdom Metazoa; phylum Chordata; class Mammalia; order Chiroptera; family Pteropodidae; genus Rousettus; species Rousettus aegyptiacus. Next base: position 34,270,913 of record NW_023416286.1, read on the forward strand.
TTTTCTTTATTTCATTATATTAACTCTTGATATTTTTGTCCTCTAGGCTCTAACGCATTCCCGCTTATTTATGCATTCATTCCAAACTGATTGACTAGCTGTTCTTTCCCAGGAATAATACCAAATGCCAAAAATATAGATTTTACCTTCTGGTCTCATCCTTTTAACATCAATGAGAAGAATGGAACTCCCATTCCAAGTACTATGGGGAGTTCAACACCCTCTTCTGAGAGCTTGCTTTCTTGTAATTGTTTCTTATTCTAAATTTCTGCTCTAACTGGTCTTTTGATATCCAGTCACTTCCCAAGGCTGCCTTTATTTATATAGCTGTACCCTGTGTGTGGCCATTGCCCTCATTTTTGTTTGTTAAGGCACTGCTGACACGTGTCTGTTACATAAAACAGATTTTACAGGAAGCTAAAAGATAATGGAGGAAATTATTTCTCAATACAGAATAGAAAATTTTTAAATTCATTTTAAAACTGAAAAACAAATGAAACCTTGAATGCGAATGAAATTTCCAAATACGTGAACTGGACATGCAAATCACAATTTGTTTGCATCTTTTGCCACCTGTAGGTGCAACCAACTGCGACGGTCTGAAAGTAGGTCTCATGTTTCCCGCTCCTTACCCAAAGCCGCTGCAGCCACGATCCCTGTCTTACACCAAATAGAGGATTAGGTGCCCATTCCTCTTCAATGTAACTCGAATATTATGCCCTCAAATTGCATATCAGAGTTCATATGTTCAGTTGGAGACTGCAGTCTCCAGGAAATTGGGGGAGAGGAAATGGGCCGCAGTAATACATTGCATTTCAGGAGAAGTATTTCCAGTAAGAAAAATTGTTGGAAGTATGACGTGGAAAGAAAGAGCACCTACGTGACAGGGATATTAGTTTTACATAAATATACAAAATATTCATTTTACAAATATTAGTTTTAAATATATATATTTTTCACGTGATGTATTATAAAGATAGATATTGGGGAGTCCAAGAAAATTTCACCTCAAGTTATTTGAGGTGGAACAATTCAGATTGTTGTTGCTGTTCAGCACGCATCCCCCAGACTGTACCTCCTTCCTGAGTTCTAGAGCCACCTGCATCTCCTCCTGAATGCTGTTGCTGTATCACAGCTAGCATCTCCAAAAGTAAATCACCTCATCCCTAACTTTTTTCTGTTCTGGTTTTGTACTTAATCATTCACATCTGTACCTCCTCCCTTCCCATGTCTCTCATTCATATTTTTGTTTTCCTGGATTTTTTGAATCTGCATTTCTTAGAAATGTCTCAGTTCATCATCTCTCCTCAATTCTAGTTGTTAGCCTCTTGCCATTGTAATTTAGTTTTCTGTTATGTTCCATGCAGGGTATTGTAATAAACTTGTTACTGATTGTCCTATCTCCATTTGTTCTTTTTATAGCATAAGATTTCTAAAGTAGGGTGTAGAAGTGTGCTCCTCTCCTGATTAAATTCATCAAGGTTGTTTTGTTTTACACTGAATAAAATTTCCATCTCTCTCTTCAGATCTTTACTCAATAACTTTCTTAGATTTGTCTTTTATTTTTAATAGAAGTACATGAGGGTGGATGGTAACTTTTTATTGATTTATTTGCATCCTTCACTCTTTCCAGATTCACAAGTCACTCCTCTATTCTTCATTTTGTTCATGCTTTTCCCTCATTCTGGATCACTACTCATTGCCCTGTTCCCATAATCTGCTCATCCGCACATGCCCAAATGCACCCAATCTTCCAGATATAAGCCATGTAGCATCTCTTCCCAGAAATCTAGTAGGACTCATACTTTTTTTCTCAGAATTCATTTAACACATTATCTGTGCTTATGTATCACTGTGGTTCTGTTTTATTATAGATCTTTCTGTCTTCTCTTTTTTAACAAACAATGACTTACTTTGGGAAAGAAAAATGCTTATAGATAAATTTCAATATCTATTTGTTAAATGAAAAAAAGTTATGAGTTTGGAATATATCAAAGATAAAGAGAATTATCAAGGGATGGTGCTAAATGCGATGCCATTACTGTTTTCATCTCTTAGTCAATAAAACCATTTCTGCATGAATCAGAATAGGTTAGATTATGTTACAGTCACAAATTAACTCACAAATCTTACTGGCCTTACATATCCATGGATTATTTTTGTGTGGATGCTGTAGGTCTGATGTGGACCGCAAGGGAACTCTGTCCCATGTAGTTAGTTACTCAGGGCACTGGGCCAATAAAGACACAACATCTATAAATTTGCATTAACCAAAAAAGGAAGTGCATTTATTTTCCTTATGTATGTTATTAAGGCTTTTGCTTAGAAGTGACACACATGTGCTCTGTTCACAGTCAGCCAAAATTGGTCACAAGTCCCATCCAACTGAAAAAGGGCTGGGAGAATTAGGCAGCACATGACTATTTGGTGTGCTGTCTTTACCACACTTCTTACCAGGTCAGTTGGTGCTTAGTACCCTGTACTTCTAAATAGGAAAGTTCTTTACACCATTAAACTATAAACATATAAAATTAATAACTAATTTTGAAATTAATAAATTTTATACATAGAAATAATTATCAAGGAATAATATTTCATACAGTTTTACAACATGTCCTTGTTAATGAATCTGTTGAAAAACAAAAAAAATCCAAAATTAAAATTAAGAGGCTTATCACTTTTCCTCACATGATTCTGAATTGTATATATTTATTTTCTTCTCAGTTTCTTACTTGGATTTTTCAAAATTTATACACAGGTAAAAAAGCTCCAAAATTATTTTAAAATCTCCTTAGCTTAATAATAATAACAACAATAATATTTATTAAGTTTTATGTTTATAAATTAATAAATAACAGTATTTATTGTGTGTACTAGAAGCATGTACCAAGAGCATAGTATATATTATCTCCTGAAATTTTTGGAACATATTCTCATTTTATATGGAATAGGATTGAAGTTAAGAAGGATGATAACTTTCAAAAAATACCAAGGATAGCGTAAGGTAAACCTGTTATATTCGACTCTAGTCTCTAAGTAATAATGTATTCTCAGATAGACTACTAGAGGTTCTAGTTGCAACTTAATTTGCTTCTTAACCTAAGTTAAAACAGAAGGAAGATTTAAATCCTTCCAATTAAGAACTCATTCATTCAGTGGGTCCCAAAGGCATCAAATAGTTTTAATTCACTAGCTTTCAGAGACAAAAATGGAAGTATATTCATGTGGGAAAAGGTTTTTCTTTAGGGGCCGCTACCTTTGAAACTAGGAAGGCCAGACAACTACGAAACAGGCTGTCATAAAAAATTATACGTTACTGCAGATGTTCCAGAAAACATTCTTTAAGCATGAGGCTGCTTAGAGTCAGTAGATTATAGCCTTGGTGTTTTGACAACTATTAAAGATGAGCTTTCTTACCAGTAACACTGAAAAAGAACTAGGGGTAGGGGAGGGGAGGTGGGTAGGCAAAAGAGAAATGAAGATATATGATCTTGAGAGAGAAATAAAGATTTTAATATTTCATTTGCAGAATACGATTCTTGGTTAGAAAACTACAGAGCTTCTTAAGGAAAAGGGTTTGCCTTAATGGGCATGTGTGCATGTAGAAACCTTGTTTCTAGATTGAAGGAAAGGAGGGCCGTCCAGTGTGTGGTTTCTAATGAAACAATATTGCAGTGAAGTATTCTTGAGTTCATTTATTAGAATGTGTATTAGACAGAGTGTTCTATTTCTTTTTCTCTATTAGGCCAAAATGCCTCCTACTTCTACACTGACTTACTATTTTGGTTTAGTAACTATCTGCATTGTGTCTTTTTCTGTCTGTGCTAGGAGGCTTTCACACTAAAAAGGGAAGTTCATTGATTGCTGGCTTTTACTTATACAGCTTTTATTGGCAACAAAAATATTTGAAAAATATTGTTTGTTTTTGAGCTCACAATGAAGCTATGTAAATCAAAATGCATTGAACTCACCCTATTCTTTTGTATTTTAGTTGACATATCGAGGCACTCATCTTATAGTTATGAGATTGCATAAGCATGTAGAAACTTTATATATTAGTATTAAAGTAATATAGTTGCTACCTGTGTGAGATCACTTGAATTTAATATTCTGTACCTTGATTTCTTGATACTTTGTGTAATATCCTATTATACAGGTTTCTGAATTATCCTACATTATAGAGAATCAGTCAAATGGAATAGGAGACCTAATACTTCAACACATTCATTTCTTTAATCACTAAGAAAAATCCTATTTTCTGAACATTAAAAAGTTGTGAATATAGTAACCAATTATTTGCTATGTGATCCTTTTAGAAAAAAAAAATGATTTAGTTGGTATTTAAATAATCCAGAATGCCTCTCAGGTTAAAGGCCTTACAAAAAAGTACACAATACTTGGAAGTTTTTCACCTATTTATTTATAGGACAATGAAGTAGAAGGTCTAAAGCTTTTATCAGATTATCAAAAAGGTCCAGGATGCACGAAAATTTGGGAATTATTGAAATAATAGTTTCTTTTCTGTTAACTATAGGGTAAGCTGGAATAAGTGACTTAAAATAAAATTTGAGAGCAGAGATAGTTATGGAATGATTTAAATTTGAAAAGGGTACTGTCTTAATTTGTTCAGGCCGCTTTAACAAATAACCATAGACTGTGTCTTAAATAGGAAACTTTCGTTTCCCACAGTCCTGGAGGCTGGAAGTCCAAGATCATGACCCCAGTAGATTCAGTGCCTGGTGAGAGACTGCTTCCTGAAAAGTAGAACACTCTCTTTCATAAGGGCACTGATACTACTCTTGAGGCTCCCTCCTCATGACTGATAATGTCCCAAAGGCCCTACCTCCTAACACCATCACCAGGAGGGTTAGGTTTGAACATACGGATTTGAGGGGCACACACACAGACATTCAGTCTGTTGCAGTACTTACTTCAGTAAATATTTCATGTAGGAAGGGAGCTTTGAATTTGAGGTTGGTGAATATTTAGAAAAGTAAAGTGGAAGGAAGGGCATCTACACCAAGAGAAGAGCTTGAACACATATGACGTGTATTTTAGGGACAGCAAATTATTTGATTTGTCCCTACTATTAAGAGTAAGAAAGGGTGCAGTGCAATACCCAGTACACAGGTAGCTCAGAGCTAGGTTTATGAATTCAATCATTTAAATTATAGAGAGAAGGTCGAGGTGTTTTATAATAGTAATAATGTGATAAAATCTCTTCTATGATTGCCCTGACAATATGAGAAAGGGGAGTTTTTGAACCATATAAATGATTTGGGATGTTACTGCAATGATCCAGGTAAATATTTCTAAAAGTGAAAATTGTGAGAATAGAAAAGTCTAAATTATTATAGAAATTTCAAGAAAAGGAATTATCACCAGACTGGCTGAGAGAAAGGGAGAGAGTAATGAGAACTACATATTTAGATCCATGTTCCTGGTTTTGAGGAGATTTAATTGTAGTTTAACTCAGTGGTGAATATGAGTTTATAAGTAGGAGGGTAACTCTGTGCACAGATAAATGATTACTTACATTGTTAGGTGAATGTTTAGCGTAAATGAGAAGTTACTACTCATTTATTCAGGAATTTTAAATGATTTATTATTGGAACCTATGCCTGTTGGTAAAACATTGAGGTAAACTGGTAAAATCATTACCTACCCTGTAAGTAAAATGTTCACATTAGAAATTAGTAATGCAGAGCACGTGCTCCTCTGCAATAAGAATTCACGTGTTTATTGTAATTACTCGCTTTTTGCTGAGGAGCCCTGAAAACAAAATCCTGTATCTCATCTGCACAGACCCGTCACTAGGAAAGAGCATTTTAAGGATATACCCGTATTTTTGGCAATTAACTAAGAAAATGTTCTTAATTGACTTCTGTTTCAAAAAATTACCTGTTTCTTTTTTAGTGTCTTAATTGACTATAAAGAAATAATTTAAGGTACTAGTACTATTAAAGATGTTAATTAACTATAGAAAAGGAAGAGGACTGAATTAAGCTGTGTAGAGTAAGAGCAAACACAAGTAGTATATAATACGTAATAAGACCCCTTTCTCTAGAAAAGATGAAAGAGCTTAAGATAATTTTTACCTATATCTTCATAAGAAAGAGCAATGAATAGAGAAAAATCAAAAATAAAAATTCAATAAAAGGTAAATTAAAATAATAAAAAATAAACTGAGCCCAAGAGATACTTACAGAAGCTCAACAGTGATAAAAAAAAAAAATCAAACATAAATATTTAAAAGAAAATCAAGAGGAATTTAATGAGTCATTAGTTAACTTGACATAACTCGACTCTTGTGCAAGCTACAAGACTTCTCTAACCACCATTTCATGATCTGAATGATCACAGACAATCATGAACAATGATCACTGAGATCTTGAGTTCTAATAAGATTGGATTTTAAAGAGTATAAATAGGTTTATGAATGAGAATGAACGTCAGCAATGTGTGTAGGTACAAGACATTTATTTTCATCGAGACCTAAAATGGGCAAATCAAGACAAGACCAAAATAAGATATAGAAATTGAAGGACAGATTAGATTTTTGGTTTTATGCAGTGAAGGGGGAAACTGTTGCCTTTTAAATAAAAGTAATGTTGACAGAGGGTACGCGGGTTTGAGATGACTCAGCTTTGTTATTGGAAGATTTTAAGAGACTGGTTTTACTCTCTGCTAACCTTTGGAGGCCCATGACCTTTGTGTTTGAGGTGAGCAAGATTTAGACTCATATAATTATATATTTGTCATGTTAAAGAAAAATTAATCTGACACTTGTTCAAGGCTATCACAATAGTGGTCAAGACGGTTGCAGTAGAGGAGAGTGATTGAGTTTAAGTGCAAATATCATAAAAAACAGCTGGGCATCTATAGGTAAGGAATAGAATGAATGGATCAGTGGATGAGAAATTACTTAAGAGAAGACATAAGGGTAGGAGTTTCTTGCTAAATTGGTCTAAGAATTCTTACTGAAGTAGGCCAGGGATTTATACATCACAGGCAAGGGATGAGGAACTTGATCAGATATCAGGTGTGATCAGATACTATGAGTGAGAATTCTCTTTAAACAGACTTAGCAGGACTTTGCCTAAAACTGGGGTAAGCAGGTCAAGGACAGGGCCCAAGTATGAAGCCTAGTTGAAAAGAGGGCTCAGAGGAGCCTGTCTAAAGTTTGATCAAGCTACAGGTCTTTGGCACCTTCACAGATGAAATTGCCTCTAAGCCATCATCCTACAAAGCACGGGCTATATAATTGGCACACCTCAGTGCAAAATGAAAAGGTTGCAGTGTGGTCAGAGCTCTTAGGAATGAATGGCTTGGGCGTGGACTGGTATCCAGGGACTGTGCCTTGCAGGGTCCCCCGTGGAGCCAAAGCAAAGGCTGGAGGGACGGGCGCATGTGGCAGAAAATTTTACTGAGTACAGCCTCACAGACGACGTCTAGAGGATAGTCGAAAATTAGAAGATAAATGCAGAAAAGTCATCAAAACAGAAGATCTTCAGCCTTTACCAACTCCTGCCTACCTGGATCAGACAGCTGTACCTTTCCCATCACAAGGTCTTGCAAGGAAAGACCACCAAATCCCATTGAATTTCTAGTGTCAAATGTTTAAGAAGAAAAAAGCACAGTTTGAAGACTGAAACTGACTTACTGGAAAGAACAGGAAAATTGGGTGGTTACTATAGATTTACATGATTAAGAGACAGTTTTTATTGACAAGATGTTCACCCTTGAGGACAAACAACTTATTTTTGGAGTAGCAAGAGAGAACATAGTTCCCTTATTTTGATTAAATCACCATATTTATTGAATGAGTGTATTCCATGCAATTTTTTTTCTCAGATTGTCTTTAACTTTGTTTTTTAAAATGACCTTCATAAGAAACTGTTAAGCTTAAAAATAAAAATTAGCTTCGGCTTATTCCATTTTCTCCAGAATATATCATGCCTACCTGGAATCGATATGATCGTTTTATAAGATGTTCCTATTGGGAAAAACTGGGTAAAGGATACACAAGAACTTTCTGTAGTATTCCTTACAACTATATGTGAATCTACAATTATCTCAAAATAAAAAGGTTCAATTAGAAACAGAAAATAATTTCTAGAATACCTACGGCAGAATGTTAAACCAAATGCTGGGCTCTTCTGAGCCCTGGGTTGCATGTGGCTCCACTGTTGTCTGTCCATGAGGCTGACCTGGGTCCCAACTTTTTGAAAGTAGGATCTGTGTCTCACTTATCTGCCGTAGCCTTGAATTAAAAAAAAAAAAAATATGTGTTGAGACAAGTTGAGGAAATTTGTGATGGTCACTTAGCATTCCAGTGATAGAATTAGGATTACAAATGTGATAGTTCCATCCATTGGGCTTTGTAACTCATCCTCCTAGTTTCTGGAGAGGGGACCTCTTCAGTTGGGGTCCAGATGCAGCTTTAGCACTTTCTATGGCAGAAAAAAATACAAATGAGGAAAGGAGAGACATTTATATTGGAGAAACCAAAGTTGTTGTTTGTTAATTCTTCTCTGCTTTTAGGTGAAATCACTTTTATGCTCTATATTTTATTACATGGTTTTTCATCTAGGAAATTCTGCATATCACTTTTGGCATGCAAATATTTTTCCTAGCATTCATGTGTATAGAAAGATCGACTTGCTTATTTTATAGAATTAGAGATGAGAGATTTCCTACTTGAAGTTTGAGATGTATATCTGTAGGTGATATGAAGAATAGGCGCATAGGTAATAATTTCAAATCAAAGACAAATTTTGCATCGTGTTAAAAATTAGCATTTTTATATTATAGTCAAGTAAGCAAAAATTGGGAATTGAGAAAATCTTTTTTCCTTTTTTTGCATATACTAATAATTCACATTCTTATTAAAGTATAATTAAATTATAATGACAATTCTTAATATTTTAAATTAAGCATAGGATGTAGTATCATAATATAAAAAAATGGCATAGAAATATAAAGAACTATTTTTATTCTTTTTTCCTCCAATTTTATTGAAGTATAATTGACATACATCACCGTATATGTTTAAGTCATACAGCATGATGACCTAATCTATATATATTGTGAAATGATTGCCACAGTAGGTTCAGCTAATTTCCATCTTCTCATATAGATATGTTTATTCTTTTTATAGCCCCTTAGTATATAATGTTGGTGAACATAAAATACTTCATCGATGGAAAAAAAGTTGGTAAGAGTATCTGCTCTTTCCAGTTCATACTGGGTTACTGTGAAGACCAAGCTCGATCACATACTGCCTTTAAAATCTATAATGTAATAGATCTTTATCTCTATCATCTATCTATCTATCATCTATCCATCTGCTTTTAAACAGTGTTTAGAATTTTAATTATCTTACACAATCTAATGCTAAATTTGCCTTTGGAGAATCTTTTAGATTTAGGAAACCTTGGGAACATTATCCCCCAAAAGAAATCTTTACAAAATATTGCTATTACCTTACAGTAACAAAGCTGTTTTTTTCCAGAATTTTATCTAATGTTTTATGCGTGCAAAACCGAAAATAACTCAATTCTAATTTCTAGAAGAAATAAGATTAGCTGGGTATTTTTTAAAATGATAGCTTGAATGGTAAATATGGAAACTACAAAACTCATATTTTGTATGCAATGTGAGTTTACATCATGCATTTTCTGCATTTTTTAGAATCTGTAGAAAACTTGTTAATCTGTGTATGGCTATTAAAGACATCAGTTTTTAATCTCTGTTTTTAAAAAAGGCTAGCATGTTTTCATATGTTCATATATAATAATAATTGAGCATGTACATGAAAGATTATTCCTTCTCTTGGAAGTATTTTAGATGATTCAGTGTGTCGGCAATGACGCATTGCAGAGGTTTGCTGGCCCTTTAATGCTCTGTTTCTGTTGTCATGGAAATAAGATTTTCAAGTAGGTTTATCTGCTCTGCTTTGCTTTTTATAGATTCCCTATCATTTTAAGTTGGTTTTGGACAAGCATCCTTATCCTTTAAATAAAACACAAATCTACCATTTTTCAATGTTTTCACTAATACAATTTTTTTTTAAAAGCCTATGGGGTGGAGGGTTAGATTTTCCAGGAGTGTACGTTATATGTAGATGTTCATCTCTTGGCCCTAAAATGTAGAATTAAAATAATAATAATAATTATGACAATGAAAAACAAAAACAAGATTCAATTCCAATTTCAAGCTTTTAAAAAATAAATAAAAAATAAAACAAAACGTATATCACACATCATTAGTTGTATAAGTGCAATTTAGATAGGGAAAAAATTTGAAACATGAACAGAATTATCTAAATACTCATGTTTATTTGAATTTCTAACCTTAGTCTTTATGTTCCTTCACTACTCAGTAGCTACTTCTAGAATTCATTAGGACAGAGAGATTTGTTGGATTTGAATCTGGGTTCTGCCACTAACTAGCTGTGTGGCATTGGCAAATTATTTCAACTATCCCTGTTTCTTTATGCATAAAATGGAATTAATAACAGTTATTGTGACAATTAAATGTTTTAATATATGTAGGGTACTTAGAACAGTAATTTGAGCCAAATAAGTGCTCCATTAATGTTGCTTCTGCTATTATTATCTTTCATTGTTCTCTGCCAGTCTCCCTTTCTTTCTTCAAATTCAGCAAACCTTTGCTGTCTTATGACTTTGGCCTCTGGATTGCCATTGAATTATCAATGACACACTGTTTTCTGTCTCATAATACCTAATATTCTACTTCCTCGTTAACACTTATAAAACTTGGAAATTATATCTACTGATTTTATTAGTAGTTTATTCTCTACCTTCCACATGTGAAAAGATTCACTACATTTTTATTGAAGTAAAAAATAATGGAGGAAATTAATTTAAAATGGCAAGATACTTCCTCATTTTCTAATTCACTAAGCAGATGTTTTAAAGATAGAAATGATTCTAAATTTTTTTTAATTTCTAAATTTTCAAACAAAGCATTTTCCTATGTTCTAGAGATTTATTATGGGTTAGATTTATTGTTCCGATTGAGAGACAATTTCTTTATTTTCTTGAGTGAGTTATACCTGTAGTTGTTTTCTAATATCTGTCACCAAATCTAACAAAATGTCCTCCCTGTTGTACTGTAGGTGATCATTTATTTCTTTTCGATGAATCAGCCTGAAGAATATCATTACTTTACATATATAAGAATTTCATTAAGATAGTTTAATTTAAACATGATTTATAATGCTTTCTCTATTTAAGAATTATAATTTTAAGTTCCATTCTTAAAGGAGATTATGGTTGAGTATTATTAGTTAGGGTCTTCTCTAACTTATTCAGACAAAGGTGTATATCCTTTGATGATAGTAAAGACATGAAGAAGCTCCTTGGAGTTAGACTAAACGAACAAGTTAAATGGGAATCAACAATGATTAATAATTTCAAACTATTATGGATGTTATTGGAACACTGATGTTCAAGCCTGCTCCATTCCTACAGTGAAAATGTTTAGATGTACCTACTATTTTGGTGGAGTGCCTATTTCTGTTCAAACCATTTGCTCATTTATTAATTTAGTTTTTAATCATGTTTTTCTTAATTTTAAATTGAGTTTCTTATACATTCTGGACACAATTTCATTTTTAAATAATACAGGCATTGTTCTCTGACTTGCCTTTACTTTTTATTAACAGTGTCTTTCAAAAGGAAATGTCTTTAATCTTAATAAAGTTAAAATGATTTTCTCCCAGTTTGTCATTTGTGTTTTGTTTTGCTTATTTTTCATGCAAAGTTTCTTTTTCATTTTAACATAGTAGAATATTTTTCTTTTTATTGCATCTGGAATGTTAGTCATAGTTAGAACTCTATTCTCTTACCCTTATTACAAAGGAATTCAGCTAACATGTTTTCTTCTAACACTTGTTTGATTTTATTTGTTTTGTTCTGATTCGTTTGGAATTTATTCTCGTGTATGCCACGAGGTATGGATTGAACTTCTCTTTCAAAATGGCTACCTCGCACTAATACCATATTTAAAAGTCTAGCCTTTTAAGGATCCTGTTAACTTTTACTTTATCTTGAATAATCTTAAGTAAAATATACTAGCAACATTAAGATAAAATAGTAGAAAATGGTGCCTCAAACAGCTGTTTATTTTGACTCATTCCTGAAGATAGACCTAGTATCATATATAGATTCACGATTTACTCTTAGAAACACCATATTCTTTACTCACATAAAGTTTACCTAATGGACAGGAAAGAGAAACAGACTAAATGTGAATGGGGATGTAGTAACTGAATTTATATCTATTTATAATCAGTCCTGCTTCCTTGAAATAGATTTCTGTGTCTGTTGCAGGTAACTGGCATTTAGTGCCATAGACAGAAAATAAAGTTGCAACTTCCTTATTTAGGGCGGTAGCATTTCATGTGAGCAAGTGTGATTTGTATTTATTTTTATTTTTATTGAGCAAATGGAAATGTGAGTTTTCATCGAGGATAAAGAACATTATGAGGACCAGATTTTTTTAGGGCGCGGGGGGCACACTTTTGGCGAAGGGAGAACAGACACAGATCAGTTTTGGAAAGATGCCTGTGGAATGCCACGTGGATCTCTGTGGGAGACAGTTGCATCCATGAGTCGACTTCCAGAGGGTTACTTCCTTAAACGCTTAAGGGAGACACATTTCACAAATCACAGCAGTCTTTGAGCTAGGTGTATATGAATGTATCTGCAATTCATGGTACATTTCATGTTCAAACAACCTTACTCTCTAATGCTTGAATGATAATATGATGTTTATTTCTATTTTTCTGTGGGAGGAATGGAATAATTTCTAATCGAATGGTAAATTGTCATAAGTAAAGAATTGCCTTACTTTTTCTCTCAACCCCTTATCTTGAAAAACACAAATGCAACTAATCGTTTATTCATGATAAATCACTATTAGACGAGTGTGTGTATGGTTTAACCAACACCCCTTGAATTGCTAGCTATTCTTTGCATGGTGCTATGCTAGGTGCTTTGTGGAATCAAAGAATATAAGAATCTGGTTTTTGGTCTCAAAGTGCACATAATCCTCTAAAAGTAGGATTTATTTGCAGAAGTTGTTTCATCATTGTGTGTTGGTCATAGGTTGAATAGCCATCTTTTACTTTTGCATAATTTTCTATCTAACCAAGTTGAAAATGCATAGTAGAGACTCCAGTGCTTATCACCTAGCTTCTAAGACAGACATGGACACAAATGACTATATAATAAATGCTAGAGAAAATAACCAAGTACTGTATGTAACAGAAGAGGAATCCTTGGTTCTGACTTTCCCAAACACTCTCCTCCTGCCCCATTTCATTGAATAGCAACTCCCTTTCATTTCAGGCTGAAAACTCCAGTGTCTATAACTTCTCTTTCTCACACACTTCACAACAAGCTCTTAGAAAATTCTGTTAGTATTAACTTCTGAATGTTTCCAGAATTTGACCATTTCTCAGTAACCCACAGGTACGCTATTGGTTCGATTTGTCATCCTCTGTGTCTTCTGGTTACCTCAGTTGTCCTTTCATGGGTCAACTTGCTTCTGCTCTTGCTCCTTGTAATCTATTCTCAACAGGCAGTCTGATGTGTATTAGATTCCTATTGCTGCTGTAACAGATTACCACGAGCTTGGTAGCTTAAAACAATACAAATTTATTATCTCACAGTGAGGGTAGTTAGAAGTCTGAAGTTGTTTTCACTGGGCTAACATCCAGATATCAGCTGGGAGGTTCCTTCTGCAGTCTTTAGGAGAGAATCTATTCCTTTGCCTGTTCCAGTTTCAAGAGGTTACCTGCTTTCCTTGGCTCATGGCACCTTTCTTCATCTTCAAAGCCAGCAGTGTAACATCCCTCATGCATGTGCATGTATGTGCATGTGTTTGTCTCTTTCCATCCTCTCACCTCTGCTTGTGTCGTCACATCTTCTTTGACTCTGACGCTCCTGCCTTCCTTTCCTAGAGCCCTTGTGATTACATTGGACCCACCCATCCAGGTATTCCAGGATAATCTCTCTACCTCAGGATCCTTTTGTTATGTGAATTAACATATTCTTTTTACCACACCTGCTGATCCTGTTTAAAGTAAATAAGATCATTTTATTCTGCAGTTTAAAGTTCTCTAATAGCTCTAAACTCATTCTTAATAAAAGCCAAAATACTTAAATGATCTACAAAGCCCCGGATGGTATGCCCTGCCCCACTGTCTTTGTGACATCACAACCTTCCCTTTCCTTTATCCTCTGTGCTTAAACTACACTGTCATCCATGCTCTCATTGAAGCATGTTCAACCACACTCTTGATTTAAGACCTTTGTACTTTTTTCTCCACCTAGAATCCTCCCAAATGAGACTAGCTCTTGCCCTTTTTTCAAAGTCTTCACTTAAACTCATGTTCTAAAAATTCAGCACATTATTCTGGAAATTTCGTATTTCTCTCCTATTTTTTAATGTCCATCTCCTCAGAATTTACTGCTGTATATCCTACAATATGATTTATTTACTAAATTTTTTCCTGTTCATCTATTGACTTCTGTACCAAGAGTTTCAAGGTTTTGTCTTTTTTGTTTAGTCTTCACTCCTTATTGCCAAAAAGACTTTCTGCCTTACAGTGGACCTCAAAAAATACTAGGTGAATGAAATAATAAACTAAAGGAATGAATACTGTGGAGCAGAAGAAAATGGAACTTAGCTAGAAGAACAAGTAAGCTTTTTGTACCTAGAGAAGTGTAGTCCAGGTTGAGAGAAGACTGTGAGGCACAGAAGGCATGGAGTGTCAAGGAATATCTATAAAATTGGTGTGATTGGAGCATGATGTGGCAGAGAAAAAGATCTTTTTGCCAAAGATGTATGTTCCGCCTTTAAAACATGGAGCTCTTGCTAGGAAGTGGCTGCCTAGCAGGATGTACTTCCTAGTCCCCCTTACAGGTAGGTCGAGCTTGTGACAGTGTTCTTTCTAGACAATGAAATGTCAGTGGACTCGAGAGCATCTCTTCCATAAAAGCTTCCCATGCTTGGGACCTTTATGCTATTTTGTCTTTCTGACTTTTGGATAGGAGACAACTCCCAAGGAAACAATAAAAACCACATTTAAAAAATTTCAGGGCTAATGTCAACCTCATTCTCTGAATTAGTACTTGTAGGAAGATGATTCTGCCAGACATTCCACTTAGCTAGCTCTGTAACACAAGCAAGAAATATGCTTCTGTGACAACTGAGTCATTTTACATTTTTACATTTAGGGATCTATTTGTTACAACAATGAGCTTACCCTAAATAATATTCATATTATGTAGAAATGCCATTCTAGGGGTAGAAAAAAATTTGGAAGTTTAGTTATAACTAAATAATTTTGGAAAGTTAATAAAATTAAAAATAATTTCTTATAACAGAAGCAATAATTGTAGAAAAATTAGAAAACATACATAGAAGGAAGAGAAATAAATTCATAATCTTATTATATACATCTATTTCTGTTTATATTTATTTTCTGTTAATACCTTCCACATCAATGTATTTTTCTCTCTTTGTTATAAGGATGGGATAAAACAGCAACTGAATTTCTTAATATTTTTACATATCAACACTTTTCTACTTAGCAAATGTTCTGCAGACCCTATTTTTTAAATACATCCAAATATAACTCCTTTGTATATTCTTAGGTGTCTGTGTGTATTTCAGTGGGCATGTTGCAAGGAGCTGAAGTATACATACACACTAGGTGTTAACATCAGTCCTCCTGGAAGAATAGGGGAGATTGAGAATGGAGAAGGACATAGAAGGTTATTAATTTTAAATATATTTTTGTACATTGGATTGTGTCCAGAAGCAACACTGAGATTTGTCCCCAGATTTTCTGATGCGGTAGGTATAGAGTAAGTTCTGGGATCCCTTTTTTCCTAAAGGCTTCTCAGGTGATTCAGATACAAAGCCAGGTTTAGAAGATGATCTCTGGTTCCCCAAGACACTGTCTTCTTGCAGGGAGTCAACTATTTCCAAGGATGTTCCACAAGTTAACAAAAGTAAATACATGTTCATCGTGTGATAAAATTTATGTTTCCTAATCACTTAAATGGGTTCCAGTCAATGATATTTTCATGTGCTATTTACTTATTCATATGTTCCTAAGGGGAAATACTATAGCAGCGGTATTCCAGGATAAAGGGACATGGGCATCCCGGAGCTCCCAGGAATTGGCAATTTGTAACAAACACTCAAGAAAACAAGATACAGTTCTACAGCACTGTCTTCTCAATGCCAGCGTGAACATGTGATTGGATTCTGCAGACCCAAGAGACAGGAAAGAGAAAGGGAGAACAGAATAGTATAGTGAGTGCCACACCAGTGGAGAGAGCAGGTGCCATGTGGCCCAGTCCTGGGGCCTCTGATCCAGTTTGGAGTTTTTAGGGATGAGAAAAAAGAGTGAAATTGACAAGCAATCAACCAAATGACCTTTATGCTTCCTTATTCTTCCCTTTCTTTGTGAGAGTTATGTGATACAAAAGATTCATTACGGTTTCAATAAAATGAAGAAGGGATGTGCTTTTGCTTTATAATAGTAATGATGGTAGTAATGATTATAATATTTATTATAATGATTATTTTTATGATTAAGGATCTGTCAGTTCTGACTTGTCATTGTAAACTTCTAGTTTTTATTGTTTTCTTTAAAAAAAATTTAAGGGAAAAGTGCACAGGTGAAGGGTGCTGAGAGTTTAATCTCCTCTATTCAGGGTTAGACATGTAATGGAGACATCGTGTACGTATGCAGCCATGTGAGTTTACAGTACGCATTCAATACAAAAGGAGTCAGGAAGGGAAAAACAGTGTGCGAAGGTGAGCGATGTAAACCTCAGTTGTGACTGTGCTGGCAGACAGCATCCTTGAGTAGGAGGATTTAGAATTCTGCACCATTTTTCACTTTTTAAAGATTTTCGTAACCACTCGAGCAAACAAACAAGCCAAGAATAAAACGAACCAAAAAATACTGTAGAACAATTCTAAGGGACGGTGGAGTACTTGTCCTTTTGCTAAAGCCTATACTTCTCCCTCCCCTCCTGGGCTGGGAGCCAGAATGGAGGCGTGGGGACATTCTATAGCAGATTTCGCTTTGCTTTGTGAAAGCCAGGCCATCATTTTCAGATTAAAAGCCTGACAAATAAACAGTGGAATAAATCTTAACACATCTCTCTCAGTTGGGTAGTCAACAACCACTTTGGCAGCATGAAGTATCCACTTCCCTTTGAAGTTGCTGTGGGCGTCAGTCTCATTTACCTAGCACCATAGCTACACAGTGCCCAGTAGAACTGGCTTTTTCTAAAACACACCAGCTCAGAGACTTAGCATTACAGCATTTCTTTGGAAGGACCTGGGAGACTTCTAGCCCAATTTCTTCATTTATAATTCAAGAAATGGTAGCCTAAATCTTTCTGGCTCAAGTAAGGGCTTGGTTAGGGTGATTTTCTCTCTGCTCTCTTCTCACTCAGACTTGGCCACTATTGGTTGGTTTTATATGCTGGGTATTGTTGATCTGAGGTGCCCACTAGGGACCAAAAATGAGTTGAGGGTGGTGGTTGGGGAGAAAAGTTCGTATGGTCACAGTGAATCACAGTGTCTACTGTGACTCATTTTGCTCACGGGGCATACTGCTTAAGTTCTCTGTTCTTTAATGTCCTTATTCTTAAATGGGAAAATAAAATATCTGAGTTTCTCTCCTGGGAATAATGTAAAGCCGAATTGGACTTAACGAAAAATATTTATCTGCATGTTCATATCTTGCCTTGCTACCCCCCACCCCCCCAAAAAAAAATGTGTTGGCTAGGGAGAAATAAGCATGAAAAATTCAAGATTGCTTTGTGAGCTGGATTAAAGATGTGATAAAGAGACTTAAAACAAAACAAGTACACCAGCATCATATCCAGTCTGCATTTGGCTTTCACACTACACATCTTCAGGAAGCAAATGGAGCCCAAACACCAGGAGGGCAAAGCTAAGTAGAAGAAACAAGAGCAATATGCTGTCCAGGACTGCAATCAAGCATGTGTCTAATTTGGTTTAGAGCTCAATGCTGGAACAGTATGCTAGGCCTGTGCGTGCTCTGGCCTTGTTTACTTCTGTGCCACATTGACTGTTTACTTAGTTTTTTGTATGATGCCGAGAATGCCAGTGTGATCTCACACTCTAGTAGAAATTTTGAGGTCCACTGAAAATGTTCCCTCCTCTTTGCTCTTCTCCCAGGTGAGCTGATGTACTCGTTTCTCTCTCTCTGTCTCTGATGGTTTCTTTTTGATACCAGTCTAGTGGTGCTTAAAGACAGGAAGTAATGTACCATAAAGGTTATGTATCCTACTGAATTAGGTTTTTGAGGTTGGAATCTGTTAGCAACTTTTTTTTTTTTTTTTTAATTCTTTGCAGTCCTTAGCAGAGTGCCTTGCACTGGATATTTTCTTAATACTAATTAAAAAATTTAAATTATCAATATCAATGAGATTCTACAATGGTCTACAAGTATTCTGCTCGTGCAGAGTTCTGTGGTGGTTAGTGGGAAGTAGAGGCTGTGAAGGGCTCAGTAGATCTGCTTGACACATTGTCTTGTTTTCAAAAATTACTTTCTGTAGTTTTTGCTACCAACTCTCTGCCTTTTTCAATGGCTCACATTCTTACTCATTTTGTCTTCTTTCTTTAATTTCCTCCCTAGGAGTCTTTATCCATTCTTGCGGATGGTATTTTCCCTTTTCGTTAAAAGCCTATCCAAAGAAAACATTTATCATTGCTTGCCCACCTCCTCTTGTCTTCTGGGAACAGAACCTTTGCATGTTTATGGGGAAATGATTCTCCCAATAAATTCCCCCAGCAATGGGAAGAATCCTTCCTTTTGCTCTAAGGCACGAACATTGAGGCTATGCACTGTCGTCAGCCGTGTTTCTTTCCGCAGGGGACGAGTCTAGAATAGAGACGATGGTGTCACATAGCAGAAATAGCAGAGGCTAGAAATTCTCCCTCGCATCTTTTTGGATGCAGGCAGGCATTCTGTGACCGAGACGCTCCCCTGTCAAGATCTGTCCACTCTGTGGATGGATTTTTGAAACTCTGCTTTGGTTTAAGCTTGTTGAAGTTGACTTTCTGTCTGTTGCACCAAAAATGTCTTGAATAATACACCAGGTAAACATAACATTTATATGTTGATAAATAAAAGAATATCAGTTTTGGAGATTGGCAAATGGAGATCAATATATAAAATCATCTAGTTTCTTTCACATATGTTAAAATTTGGGAGGAAAATAAAATAATACCCAAGTTAATGTTTCCTTCCTGTTGTTCCAGCTGTCATTGGTTCCTTCTGCCAGATCCTAAGCTGACTAAGTTCTTGGAAGGCAGATATGCTTTATTAATTTCTGTGTGTTAGTAACTAGCACAATTTCTGATATATAAAAACTATACTAATAATTTTTAAATGAAGTGACATTAATATTAATATTATTAATTATAATTATTGTAGTAATATGTTGTCCTCATACAAAATCCTTGGAAAAGCCATAGTATTTGTTACATTATTTACGACACCATTTTGTTTTATGCTTCTCGTATTTATAAAGAAAAAAATAATATTTAGCTTCCCTTTTACTGGAAGATAATTTAAAAAAACAAAAACATTATCTTCTTATTTAGTTGGGATTAAGGTTTAAATCTCAAAAATTTGTGAGAGGTCAAGATTAAAAATATTTCTAGAGTCAGTCAAAGAATAATGTTTTTTTGTTTGTTTGTTTGTTTTGTTTTGTTTTTTGCTTGTTTGGTTGTTACTAAATGAGTTGCTAAATTAGAGAGCCGGAATTATAAGAAAGAAATGGAAAAAACAAAAATGGAGACAGAATTGACAATAGAAGAAAGACGGAGGGAGTGCTGATCTAGACAAATCTACATCTAGTATCAGTGAAGTAATTTCAGTGTTGAATGTCATCTGGAATTAAGATGGTAAGTCGGCTCTTAAATTTGGAAATCGAAAGTTCCATTCATGACTTTTGAGAGCAATATTGAAAAATTGAAGTGAATGAAATCAAATTGCAGGGAACCTTCTAGGGAATGGTGAGAGGTGAGGGAAGCCTGTCAATTAATCTAATTAATACATGGATTGCTTTGCAAAACAGAGAAAGAGGTTATGTTCCTGACATAGAGCCCATCAGTGGAATTTTTTCAATTTCATGTTCAGGAATTTGTATTTGATTCACTGGGGCATTGGTCTGTTCAAAATAAATTACTCTCTACAATCAGTCATAAAGTAATTTAGACTCTGGGAATGTAAGCCTGGTGCTTTGAGCTTTTGTTTAAAAAAGAAAAAATGTGCCAGAGGAGGTAATGTTACAATAAATAGAGCAGCCATTCAAAGGCACCTTCAGTTTTGACTAATAATTTATTCTTGTTCTTTTTTGGTGTCTTCAGGCTTAAGTATGCAATCTATTAGATTCAAATATCATTTTGTTTCTATCCAGTGGGTATAATTTATCCAGACTGTAGCTCTATAGGGATTCACAGTAATTAAATAAAGGGCATTTCTTTCAACCACTCTATGTGTCTGATGAAGCTCCAGCCTTAATTACTGGTTGACAAGAAAAGGGCAAGTAGAAATAGATGCTATGTTATTTCCAATATGAAGGAATCCTTGTACAAATTTTTAAAAAATAGATAAATAAGCGAAATAGGAAATCAAATGGTCTTGGCTATTTGGATTCCTTTTCCAGTTCAGAAGATGAGTAAAAATCACCAAACTAAATGTAAAGGTGTTAAGCCCGCTTTTTTTCTTAGCCCAGTTAGCCTAGGACGCATATGGGATTACAGACAGAAAGAAGTCAGGAAATATAAGTCAACAAATCAATGGAGGAATAAATCAGAAATAATGGACACTGCATGTGAAGCTGAAAAAATACAATAAGGAAAATAAGTAAGCGCAGAATGGTGATGTTCATGGATTACAAATATAAGGGCCCTCTTATACAAATATAAGAGCCCTCCATAGTCCAGGGTATGGACTATGCAGACAGACCACCTGCTTTGATCCTCAACTCTCACACTCCCTAGTTGTGTGATCTTAGTAAAATCACTTAAATCCTTTGTGCCTCAGTTTCAATATCTGTGCAATGGGGATGATAATAATACTCACCTCATAAAGTTGTTGTGAAGATTAAATGGGATAATATATGTGATGTTTTTAGAACAGTGCCTGGCACATCAAAAGGGTTTATGAGAATCATCATCATCATCATCATCATTATTACTGTTATTACCATTGCATTATTATATACACTCTGGGCTACATAACTACAATGTGTCATAAAAGTTATGCATAGCATCTGCATATATATTTATATAAACATATACATAGATATGTAGATATATAACACACGTGTGTATAATGAATGTGATATAGCTAACATGCCCACCTTAAATCTAAAGTTCAGCTAAGATCAGACTGTGGTATTTAACACAATTTCACTGAATGTTTGAGGATCAATAAAAATAAAAGGCAGCTTAACCTTCACTGACTAATTATAGATCTTTTTGACCCTCATAGCGCCACCTCTCTCTTCTCATTTTCATTTCTATTCCCCCTCCCTTCCTCCGTTCCTCTCTTTCTCCCTTCCTGCCTTAAACGGATGGCAGTCTGTCTGTTTTTGTCTCCAGAAAATGGATGTCCACTTCATGCAGGGCCAAATGCCTTCCCCAAACACTGGACTTAGTCTGACCTGCCGTTGCTCAGGTCGTGGTAATTACGAAAAGTTGATCATTTAGTGTTCAGTGTTTAAATCAATATATTTTAAGTAAAACAATTTAAGGTACCATCTCAGTCAAGTTCAATCTAAATCTACCTGTTCATGGTTTCTGCACTTGGTTTTACAGTAACTTTATATATGCCCCAAGAATAATGGCTAGGTTCTTATTTTATGTTTCCTGCAAAAGGGCGCATCCTGGCAATTTTTCTGAAATAAGGTTTTGAAGTCTCTACATACTGAAAACCTTCAACTAGTAGCTTTATAGATGAAATAGTAATTTAAAACACTTTTTTCACTTGACATCCAACTCTGCCATTCATTTTGCTCTTTCACCAATTTTAGTATTTGCTTTAGTATTTTCTGTTATATTTTCCCCAACACAACCTCTTTAGCTCTATTTTCCACCATATATTCTCCCCTAAAATGACCGTCATATATTCTGATATTCAATGATCTTTCAACTCGAAACTTCCCCTTTCTTGTTATGGTTCTGCTTTATTACCGAAATACATCAAATTTGTTTTTGATTTAGTTTAGATCTATAAAAAGTTTAACATTCTTCACATTTAAAAAATTTTTAATAATATTTTTAATGCCAGCACTAAATAAGAAATATCATTTTGCACTGTTTCTACATATACAAACTGTATATTGCATTATTAAAACATAAAGTTTAATACCATTGAAATTTACCTTGTAAATACTGACTACACAAGAACAATTTAAAGTACTTTCTTAAAATTCCTAATTATATGATAATCCATAAGCTCTATGAGTCTTGCAATTTCTTTTAAAATCACTGTATTTGTAATTGTTTTTAGCTTAGCATATTTTAAAGACCCAGAATGATATATATATATCTAAGGATAGGTAGATAGATATATCTCTAACACCATCCACAGATTGGGGTTCAGAAATATAATGACACCACAAAACTATATATTTTGGTAGCACTTAAGCTAATTTAATTAAAAATGTGGCATGAAAGGTTCAAAGAGTCTTTTTAATATGGAAAATCCCCTCACAAAAATAGATATTATGTTTGTAAACAACAGAACTACTTTGCAAAGAATAACCACTGTCCTGAAACAACATAGCCACAAAGCAAAGTGACAATCTCGCCTAGTTTTTTCTACTCAGGAATTCTTAAAATTTTTAAATGAGATCATGGAAGCTTCCAAAGTTTAAGCACATGGCATGTCAAAATTATGCCCTCTACTAAGCCTTGGACACAGTTTATAATCTGAAAAGCTTCCATGCTCTCAGATATTTCAGTGTAGCTTATTAGCAAGCTGTAGCTACCATGCTTTCTACCCTGCCCAATAACAGTTACAAGACAGGTCCATTTTGTGATCAGATTTGTTTGGTCAGACCTGGGGCATGAGCAAGTACAAAATTGACCCAGAAACTGCTAAAACAAATCAGTCTACCAATCTATCAAATGGAATATACTGACCCCTGAGAAAATAAATACACATTCTTTTGGAGAGAAAAAAAAATCCTATTTCTAGATAGTCAAGATAACATTATTTTTCACAAAGCAGGTTACCTTACAACTCAAGGTAATATATCGTTAACTTAAAAGCTAACATTTCATGACCTGAGGTTTTTGTCTTACTTTTTCCTACATAGTTTATGGGAGAGTAAACTATTTAAACTGATGTCACATTTGAGGTCAGAGAAAGAAGTTTAATACTTATTGAGTGCCAACTGTGCCTATGCCAAGATTTGTGCTGAATGTTCTTGATCCTGCAAAATCCCTGATGAATAGGCTTTCTTTTTCTTAGTTTACAAATGAGAAACAGAACCATAAAGAGGTCATGAGGATGTACAGAGTTGGCAGAGCTGCCATTTGAAACCGATTGCTAAACCCAAGATCCTACCTACCATACATCATGCTGACCTCACTGAGCCCAGAGAATGGCCGAAAGGCTACGTGAGGAAAAATAATCCAGCTATTTGTTTCCTGAGCCTTTTGAATACATAGCTAATTGGTTTGCACCCTTACAGTCTACTTCACAGAAAGAGTTTAGTGTTATAATTAAGAGCACAGGTTGAAGAACCAGACTGCCTGGTCTCTAATCCCAGCTCTGTCATTTACTAGCTGTTCCCTGGTGCAGCTGACTAGTTCTTTCTTTCCCTCTGTTTCTACATCTGTAAAATGGAGATTATAGTGGTGTGTGATTCATAGGATTATTTTTGAACATTACTGAGTAAAAGTATGGACGAAAATCCTAAGAACTGTGACTGGCACATAATAAGCCCTGGCTGAGTGCTTCGCATTATCGTTTTGAATTTGGTCAGGTTGACTAAGGTGCTACCATCAAATTGCATTTTCTAGGAGAGGTCTGGTGGACAATATTTTTCATACAGCATGATCTACACTTTCCCATTTAATTATAACATTACATCATTTTTGTATAGCATTTTATAGTTTTCAAAGAACTACTTTAATCTGGAGCCTTATTTCTCTCATCTGCCAAATGGCTTTCATTAATGAAGCCTATCTCATGAAGTTGTTGGAGGGATAAAATGAGATGGTGTCTCTAAAATCCTTAGCACAGAATCTGACACTTTGTGCAATCACCTTGGGATGTCAGGGAAAATATTAATAAACTCATTTTGTATTTGTATTATATGACTTCTCAAAGTCATATAATGGGTTGGTACATTTTAGCACATAGCAGAGTACCTGACAGAATGCTCATTAATAAAGAAGTAAATCACCTTTAGAACTCATTTTTTCCTAAAGACTAGTGTACTCCCCCTTTTATTATACTGCCTGATTTGACATACATGGACATGGTAGTTATAACATAGTTCACCAATAAGAAACTCAGTAAGCTCTGTTTTTTTGAGACTTTGGAAATTTGTTTTTGTTGACCTAAAGTAGATGTTTTAGATTTTACTGAACATTTTTGCATTCCCTCCTCTCTAGACTATCCAAAGAAGGCTGGTTGTTACCACCTGCTTCTACCATCCAGCTTTATATACTGTTTTGGTTTTATATATGCCAATAAGTTACCTCCTTTAGTGAATGTAATCAAATGTCAACATAATGTTGAAACTACTATATTAACTACTCAGAAATGCAGAATGGCCACCTGACAAGTATATTTAAAAAACAATATTCTATAATGGAAAGTGTGATAGCTTTGGAATCGCACAGACTTGTGTGTCAATCCTGATTCTATTCCAGAACAGAGAGAGAGAGAGAGAGAGAAAGAGAGAGAATGAGAATGGATTTATGCACTAGGTAATATTTTTGGGTGTTCTAGACCTCAGAATGGAGATTGATGACAAATGGTTTTTGAGATTGAATACAGCAAGACACTTTTTAAAAACTACAACCTTGATTTCATCTTGACTTGAAAATATTTCACTTAAAAATGTTATGTTTTACCACATCAAAACAATAACAAAAGATCTTATTTGGACAGAGAACCATATTTATCACCACTCCTGATTGCTCAAGCCTCTCTTTCATTGATTTCCTTCCTATCTAATAAAAAATAAATTTCTATTGATGACCATTTCATACTAGAGGTTTTTAGATATGCATTTATTACTGTAGGTATGTTTATTGACAAAACAAAGTAAAGAAGTCCCTTGCATACTCTTTAGTGTATTGCTCTGATTTATCTTCATCACTGCACATATCAGAACCTATTATTGCTTTTTTAATATATTTGTTTATTTAGAAATGCCATGAGAACAGTGTATGTTTCCATTGAACTTGCCTCGGAAGTTAGATTTCTATGTGGAAGATGGTAGCACTCAATATATAGTTGATGAACTAATGAATGAAAAACTATCCCTGGGTAAGATTCCCTTGGACATCTTGTATTTTAAGATGTTTTTTTAAATTTAAATTTATTTTAAATTTATAATGCGATTTATTTTAACAATTCTGTATGGTCAGGATTTGCACGGGATACACAATAAGAGATACTTAGAAAAAATATAGAGATTTAAAAAATACACTCATTTAGCTACAGGTGTTGACTGTTAAAAGGCAACTTTTAAATATATTTTTATGCACTTATGATGGGAATTGATTAGTAAACACTTGTTTACCTGTTCTTTATTGAATCATTGAATGGAATGGGAGCAGTGAAGTTTCGAGAGATCTCATGTTCAAATTTTGCTTTATTATAGCTGTGGACCTTGTGCCAATTATTTGCTAATTGAAGTCTCAGTCTTATCACCTATAAAATGGAGATACTAAGCTTGTAAATAATCAGTAAGATGAAAAAAATGTGCCTAGCATACAGGGGGTGCCATGCAAAAAATTGTTAAGTATTATTGAAAAAAAGAGTTAAACTTGTCCCTAGAAAGCTGGGCATTTCAAAACAGGTCTGTCCTTGGTGTCACCTCATGAACAGTGAGTGAGTGAGGGAGAAACAAGTGCATTGCAACTTATGATTTCTACTCTCGAGCGCAGGCAAAGGAAATATGTATTGAAATTTCATCCTCATTGAAATAGTAAAAATAAAAAATGTATGGTACTTTGCGAATAGGAGATGTAGACAAATGATTTTGAAATTCAGGCAGTGGGATGGAGGGAGAATATAAATCAGTTCTCCCTTAACATTTGCAATATCAAATCCTAAAAACAGCTTTGTGTTTCATCCAGGATAACTGCAGTGGGGTGTTTATTGGTGACTTGTGCATACTGCCGAAAATAATAAAGAACAGTTGCAAATTGATGGATTTTGTGACTGCTGTACAAGCACATTGGAGCCAAGTGCTGTTCTCCAGGGTTCATTTGAACTTAACAGTGTGCAAATGGACCACAGCATCTATTAGGATGCAGGTTATGTGTGTCATTTAATGACTTCAGTGTGTCAACAGTTCTGTAGCCTCGGTCTGTCATCCAAATAGACCAAATGTCATTGCCAATAAGACTTTCTCAGAAGCAAGTTTTCTGGCTTTTTCTGGTACATGCAGGACTTGGGCATAAGTACGGTCCCTATTTAATGGAAAGTAGATCACAGTCAGAAGTCTCCTGATTAAGATGGACAAACTCCCAAAATATTTTCAGATATCCAGCTCACACACACACACACACAAAAAGGAACAATGCATAAAATTACACAACCTTCTTACAAGTAGAAAAGGAAATGCCTTTTATCTGATCGCCCCTGGGGAGAGGCCTTTTACTCCCCCACTGTGGAGTAATTAATTCGGAAATATTGGTAGAGGGCATTTTGAAGAATGAGCAATGTTATCAGTTTGTGAGTAGTTCCCCTCTTATGAGATAAGAATTCCTAGGTTACCTAAAATGATCTCTGGAAATGTAAGAGTAGAGTTTTATATATTTTCTCAT
This sequence comes from Rousettus aegyptiacus, assembly GCF_014176215.1. Classification (NCBI taxonomy): domain Eukaryota; kingdom Metazoa; phylum Chordata; class Mammalia; order Chiroptera; family Pteropodidae; genus Rousettus; species Rousettus aegyptiacus. The sequence continues at coordinate 34,298,036 of NW_023416286.1, forward strand.
CCACAAGGACACTTACAATCGAATGTACAAGCAAAAAAGACCAACATGCTTATTATAAAGCTGAAAAGACTTGAATTTATTTTTCTTCATCATTTCTCTGTTTACCATGTTGTGCAATCAGCCTTTTTAGAGGATTTTTTCCATCATCTGTGTCTGCGGAACATTCAAAGCAAGACTTAAAATCAATATTTTAAAACTCAGAACTTCTGACAGGACACAGCTTTGCCTGACATTGTTTCCTTCCTCCCTTCCCCAGCACCTTGCACCTTTACCCTCTCTCTCTCTCTCTTTCTCTCTCCCTCTCTCCCCTCTGTTTCCATCTCTTACTCTCTCTGTTCTTATTTATTTATTTTTACAAGCTTGTCATTTACAATGTCCAGTGTGATGTAATGTTAGCTTAACTGAGATGTCTGAATTGTTAAACTTTGATCAAATAAATGAAACAACAACAACAACAAAACTCATCCTTCAGCTGAGGTATAAGTTGTGGCTATTGTCATTAATGGAACACTAAGACTTCAGTCCAAATGAGGAACCGCTACCATGAACATCTTATAACTGTGTTAATTAAGTACTGAGCAACTTTCTTTTTTATGGAGGGTGAGTTTAGAAAGACCAAAATTCAGATCCCAATCCCTTCATTTACCAGCCATGTCACCTTGAAAAATTTGCTTAGCCTTCTAAAGCCATATCAACTTATACCTTCTAGAAAAGCAAGAAAACTTCAACTATTAAAACTGAAAAATTGGTTAGGTATCCTTGCTTTAGGCTCATGTAACACCCTGTACTTTTTTATCCTTATTAGTTATCACTTGTCACATAGCATTGGGATTTTTAACCTGCCTTGTGCTATTAGGCTGTAAACGTTATTAGGGAAGAGATTACCTCTCTTGCCTACAGCAAGTTCCTATGTCTTTAAGAATGCTAAGTAAACATTTGTACAATAAAAAAATGAAAGGTGGTAATGATACTTCAGTTTAGCAAAGACTTTTAAGAAACATGGTCATTCTGTGAATCGATTGCATTATACAATTATATAATTCTGAAGAATGTTAAGCTACTTTTATAATGTATTTAAAACATTCAAATGTTTGTGGTATCTCTTTTAGAAAATTTTATAGAAGTCAATTTCTTACATAGAGTTCAAATCAGCAGAAAAGAATATTCTTTCTCTTTGTCAAAATGTGGGAAGAAATCAACTAAGACATTTTATTCTCAATATAGTGTTGAATGTGTCTGAAACATTTGAGGGCAAAAAAATTTCAAACAGAGGCCATATCTGTTTGTCCTATGTACTATAATTGGTTCATGTAATCTTCTTTCCACGTGTCTTTTATTTTACATCTAACCTAAGAACCTTGATCACTTTTTTCCATTTCTTACAGCTGGTGTTGTATATGAGATCATCAACTTGCTGTTTAATCTGCAACTCTGTTTACTTGACTTTATTTTGAATATTGAATCACAAAGATGACTAATTATATATTACAGGAATATGTACATATTTTCTTGATTAATATAATAAAATGTTTGTAAAGATAAGATGTTTATAAAGAGCCAGCTCCAAATTAAGGTGAATTAGGAGAAATGAGAAGGACTTACAGTAGGTTTAGATTTGGTGAGTAATGTATCTTCTAGCTAACAGAGGAAAAAAGAAATATATATTATAAATATACCTTAGACAATATTTAAAAGGTAAAATGTAATTAACATTTATTATATTTTAAAACTACCAATTGAACTCATATCATAAATTTAAATAGATGATTAAAAATAGAATGGGGCAAATATAATGTGATATAATGAAAAGAATACGAAGTGAGACATCTCATCATCTCAACTTATAGGTTTTAAAGATCTAGAAAAAAGTATTGCCAGTTCCTAAGGGTCATATGGTATATTTTAGAATTCATAAAGTTAATCTGCAATGCTGTCAACTATTTTTCTTTTCTAATTAGTTTTCAGATACTTGGTTGTTCAAAAATATATTTTAGCTCAAATGAAATCAAGACCTTAAAAAACAATTCCAAAACAACAATCAGCCAGAGCAACTTGACCGTCCTCAAACAGAAACAAGGAAAAGGGGAATTTACGTTTTATGGGGACAGGGATGAAAAGTTCTGGAGATGAATGCTGGTGACGATTGCAGTATAATATGAATGTACTTAGTGCCACAGGACTGTACACATACATAGGACTAAAATGGTACATTTTATGTTGTGTGTATTTTACCACAATAAAAAAAAAATGAACCTGCTCACTGATAAGGAAGCTATGCATACCTGTTTCTTCATGAGTTTATTTAGGTTGGATCTGAAGTGGTTCTTTTTATGGTCAAAAAATCGGTATAAGTTACTATTGTCTTCTTTTGGTAAAACAATTTTTGGATGAAAGAGTCTATTTTAGACAAAAAGTTGGTACGCTGCGGTTTTTCAGAAGGACAAGAAGTCATAATCCTTTCTATTTATCTTGCTCAATGAATATACTTTTTGTTTCCTTTTCATTTTCCTTTTACTCCTTCCCTTTATGTGCATAGTGAAAAAGAAAGCCATGGGCTGAAGCTGACTTTTAAAGATACTCATAATGGAATAGAGCAATCGGGGAAGCAGCGCCATGCTCAGAGCTTTAGAGAAGGCCTGGATTCTAAGACTTATTTGGTCATTTGCTGGTCCCATTGCTGGGTCTCCCAAAGGCTCAGGGTTTTTTTGTTGTTGTTGTTGTTGTTTTTTTTTTTTTTTGACTAGTCTTCCTAGGTGGTCTCCCATCCAAGTACTAACCAGGCCCAACCCTTCTTAGCTTCCAAGATCAGACATCAGGCTTGTTCAGGGTGGCATGGCCATAGACCATGGACCATGGCTCCACTAGGGCACGAATCCAGGACCTTCTGCATGTAAGGCAGACGTGCTAACCGCTACACTATGGAACCACGTTCCCAAAGTCTGTTTTTCCAACATAAAATGGAGGAAAAATAGGACGTTCTTTATTTTGTTATACAAATGGGTTAATGCATATAAATATATTTCATAGACTGTAAACTGCTCTAGAATTTAAAGGCATTATTTCTACTGCTTTTACTATTAATGGTTTGTTTCCCTGAAGATTTCTGTGGTAGAAAATGAATGAAACTATGGAAGTGATGAGCCCTTCTGTTTGGACGATATGTCAGGTTATGTCAGCTTGGGTGAATGGAAGCAGAGATGCTGTACAACTTGGCTCTTTGATTTCTCTGTGGCTTCCTTCTCTCAATTTCTGCCCTGAGCAAGCTGCCCTCTCACTAGCCCCTGAATACAGATTAGAATATAATCAGAAGATATAGTTTTTTTTTCCTATTACTTGAATTATATTTACTTATGGGTTAAATTCGTTTGAATAAAAAAAATAACTGCAAATGATTATAGAATTAAGAAAGCTGAACATTTTTTTTTTTTTTGAGAAATCATGAGAAACTGGAATGTTGTATAAGAATTCTTTCTTCTAAATAGTTGCTTTCATAATGATTCCAAGGATGGTGTGTAACATGTTACTGACCCACTTTTAAAAATGTATGTGAAACATGCTATAATACAAGAACATGTACTGTGGATAATTACGATGTGATTTTATTTTTAAAGGTAAAGAATACAGTTGTGCATGTGTGTGTGCTTGCTTAGAGATGGAGACAGGGACAGGGTTTCTTCTTCCTTTAGAATCTGGTAAAGGTTTATTTCCCCTTGAAAGAGATACTGTTTATTTTCTTACTATACCTTTTGTGAAGTATTGAGACACTTGGGTTGTGCCCTGTCACTCTGGCGGCTGAAGTACAAATGCTAATTTCTTGCCAGACTGCAGCATTGGGATTTGCATTCCAAATCAGACTGCAGACTCCCATTATAAATTGCTTAGCCAGTTGTTACTTACCTAGAATTTCTTCCTTCTCATTCCCCAGTAATGACCCTTGAAACAATTCTCTTTCAAGAGATTCCCATTTAAAATCAGCAGTTTTGGTGGGCTAAAAGAACAATAAATTACAAAGACATCAATAGATTCTATTATTCAATTTCAGTGTTTTCCCCCTTTTCTTTAAGAGTCTCATGGCACTGAAGAAAAATAATTACTTGAAACATGTTTTTTCGGGCTTAAAGGTGTATATTCATTATTTTGGAAATCACATACTTCTATATCTTTTTAAATCTGAAAGGTCTGGGCTCACAAATCCTCCCTTAATAATAACCTTTTACAGATAAACTCTGAGGTAGTATAATTGCATTCAATTTTGGCACTTTTAAATCAAATTAACTAGATACTTAGGAGAAAAAAGGAAAACGCATTTTTGCAAGGTATCTGACTGGGTGAGAAGCCACTGCTGCAGCATAAAGAAGCGACAGGAATCTGGGCTTTCCCACTCTGGTGGCGAAGGGGGGAATTATGGGGTGGTGGTCTGCTTCATCTTAGGAGGACACCCCTCCATCTGTTCACAGCCCAGCCTGTTCCCAATTTAAAATCCAGATTTCCATACAAACCTCAATTTCTTTTCCCCATTTTAAATGCAGAGCAAGGCTTGTGAATCATAGGAGTCTCAGCTACTAGGGCTCAGACTAGATTTCCCCCCAAAATTCCCAGGCTGTTGGCTTGAATACCTGCTTACAGTGGTACACAATGGGCAGCTTTGAGAAGAAAAATTGATAATCTTCACGGAAGAGTAATTTGAATGAAATTACACTTGACAGCCTGTCTCCAAGCAAACAAGAGGCGCGAGGGAGCCTTAGCTAAGCTCTGAGGACTTGCCCAAGCCACTGCTGTTGGAGACTCCCAGGGAAAAAAAAATCACCAGTTTTTCCAGCTTCTAATTGAGCTTTTGATTAATTCCGTGTACCAGATTCTACTGAAAAAAGGTAGCCATGGAAGAGAATATGGAAGAGGGACAGACACAAAAAGGTACTGTGCTAAAAAGGGTTTATTTGTGGCTGAGTAATTATTTTGCAGTTTCCTTGTTTGCTTTAGACACTTGCCAGTAAGGCTAATGAATGTTTCTCTCTTGGAAGGCATTTTTTGTTTCTCCTTTCGCTTGTTCCTCACTTGCAGTAATGTCTGGCATGAATGTTGTCATTATTTGCAAAACCTTCAGATATAAGTCGGGTCTTAGTGATGAAAGCATCGTAGTATTGCTGCAAACTATTCCTTAGACCAGTCTTCGTTAACCTTAATTTATTTCATGTTTTTACACTTGTCGAGCTGGGTCAAAGGATTCCTGGTGTGAGCCACAAAGACAATGTTTGGAGCTAGCCGTAGTTAAAAATCTGATGATGTAACCATTATCGATATCTTTGAATGGACATCTGATAGAACAAAGACTGAGAATATATTTATTACATTTTGGTTGGGGCACCTTTTTAAAAACCTTTTTTTTCGGGAGGAGAGGGAGCCATGGACGCAGTTTAGATTTGATACAGATAGAGCAAAGGTTCGTCAGTTTTCAGAGTGTGTACTGACGTTAAGGTTTTTCTTTCTGTAGAGTTGACCGTATGTAATCAACTTCAGAGTAATACACATCAAGGATATTTTCCGACAAATTTTAAGTCTGTGTAGGTATATCTGGTTGTATAAGTTAAAGTGAAATTGTCATTTTTGTAGGTGAAAAATGGCAAAATATTAGCAATTTCAAATGATTCAAACACTATCATTTGTGTGTTTGTGTCAAGTGGTGGCTTCGAAGGGGACCGTAGCTTTCACCCCAGAATCGGCAGCGTTGTCTCTCATGTCTGCTGTCAGGCTTATGTAATGTTACAGAAAATGCTCTTGTGTTCTTAGGACGAAACAGTAACATAGGTAATTCTACATTAAGGTAATATTTAAGAGTAGTATTAAGAAGATTCAACTATCAAATTTGATTTTGAATGTATATAAATGCATTATTTTAGAAAATTATATTTTACGTGATAAAATAGGTAGTTTGGAAGCATGGTATATAGTTTTTTCATTATTTTGAGCCATTTGGCTTTGCTTAGTCTCCTAATATACACACTCACACACATACACTCACACACACACACACACGTATAATCAAAGAGCATTAAATATGTAAAGGCTTTATATGAGCAATACAGTGAGGTAATAAATAAGCCAATGTCTAAATAGTGGTTGTTAGCCCACTTGTTAATGATAATCTGTAACAGAAACTCAATAATCTACAGAAATATCATATGATCTATTTTTAAAATAAAAAACCAGACTCAGCTACCTTTATTATGTGAACAAATAGCTTAAGCGTTCATCTATGATTTGAAATGACAAATTTTCATGGTAATTTCCATCATTAAAAGGTACCTCAGCTGAATGTTTTGCTTCAGCAATAAAACACCTTATTTTAATTTTTTTTTTTTGTAACACATAATGAGACTGCTTTTTGGCTAGTCAACCTGTTTAAGAAAAGAAAACTGATCATTTTAAATAGAGAAATGATATTTATTACACTAAATGAAACCTTTGAGATAAATCATGGATTGTGGTAACAGGTTGAATATGTCCGCTCAAGCCTTGGTAGATGCAGGAACGAAGGAAAATGATGTAATTAGTGGTGATGTTTTTTTTCTCTGCTAACATTGAAAATCATGAGGGTAGGGGCAGCAGTTGTGTGATGGAGAAGATTCTGTTGCAGTGGGTTCTTTTTATCATCGAGATGTACATCCTTAAATCAGGAACAGGAGTAGAAAATAAGTTTTTGAAAATTAAAAGTTGTTTAATGGTTCATAAGTATATAAAGATATATAACTAAAGTATCTATGATTAAGCTCTTTTTTTTTGTAATTGAGAAAAAGACATCATAATTTTCTTCATTCCTGGCCTTCTATTCCTCTGAACTATGTCTGTGACATATTTTTCTATATAAGTTTGTTGTTAGAAAGTTGTATTTGAATACAAATGCTCTTTCTACATGTTCAGGGTTTGAGGAACGATGTGCAATTTATAGGCTTGAAGTTGGAGGAGCTACTTGACAAGCAGGTAAAATCAGAGGTTTTTCAAGAGTTTAGGTGGACAAATTCAATGATCCATCTACTTTAAAGGAAAGCAGCACTTTGTTTTAGCTCTTATCCTGTTTTTCTTATATTGCATAGGATTTTCTTAAATGATAATTCAGATATCACAGAATTTTCTTCCATTTTAAAGATGCTTTCCTGGTCTCTTATTCAATTTAAACCTATTCTCCCCTGTTACGAATTAGAGGGACTTAAATTCATGTTGATATTTACCCATGTCATCATTCAGATTCAACTGGAACGTAAAATGGAAGCTGGTGATTTTATAAACATATTTCAAAAAAGGACTTCAAAAGATCTTTCATAAGAAATATTTCTTAACGAGATCTCCCTTCCCTAAAAGCCAGTTGAAAGCAATCCTAACGTTTACCTTAATTCAACTATACGTGTTCATCCTGGGAGAGAGAATAATTTAAAAGTGTGAGTGACTTCCTCACCAATCTGCTCAATGAGTCCACGTCTCAGTCTGACACTGAAATGGGGTCATTAACCTGTTTCTGCGTTCATTTTTGCCACATTCCCCACAGGTGAGGATCTCGTTGTGCTGAGTGGCAGTCTGGTGCTTTAAGAAACATGTATTTCTGGTAACGCGTGTTCTTTAAATGAAAGCCAATTACTTTATCTTGTTTTTGACCAAAGCAACAGTGTTCTGGTATTAGAGGGGGGGGGGAAAAAGAAAAGAGGCTGTCTTGAGCTGGGCCCTTTCATCCAGCTATCATAAACCTAGCATCACTGTCTTCAACAATTGAGATGTATGTTCACCAAATCATGACAAGGGCTTCAATTACTATAGAGGGGTTCAGCTAAGTGCATGAAGAGATTTTTACAAAGATGAGTGACCATTACTTTATAGAAACTTCAGTGAATGCATTACTGAATTAGGAGGCAGTCACAGAGGACGGCTGATGAATCAATGATTAGATGTGATAAAATCATATAAAAGGAAAACAACAATGCACAGGAAGAGTTAGCAAGTCGGAATCTTCATAAATCGCCTAAAATGTTCCTAACAGTCAGAAACCTGATTGACTTAATTTCTGAACATGAACATCATATGAAATAAGCCTCAAAATTACATGTTATGTACAGAAATGTTTGATCAGCTCAAAAGATAACAGCCATGGTGTTATTTATCATGTTTTTCTGGTATAATTAGCAGCATATGAATCTATGCTGTTAACCTCTTACGTTGAACAGAGTCAACCACTGACTTCCTTTCCCACACCGAAGCCTAGTCTCTCATTCCCCAAGAGAAGCAATCGTTGGTGACTCTCCAGGGACTGGGTCACTAGAGGAAGTGGAAGATTAAACTTGGTGTGAACAGAGCCCAGCTTCGTCATTTCAACATCCATCATATGGCCACTGTTTCATAGTCATCATTCATATTTAGCCCAACACCACTAACATAGGCATCATGTCAGCATATCCTTAACTTATCAAAACCAGAAAGAATATCTAGAGGAAAGGACATTTACTCTTAATGTTTATCTATCTCATAACTGGTAATATGGTATACTTATATTTGAATGTCTGCTTATAATTACATACTTTACATTTTACATTACCATTGACATAATGTCCTTTCCTCTTATACACACATATCACTATAAAGGAGTCTATTTACGAAAGTACATATTTCATATTTATGGGTTGACAAAAGTCTTTTCGATCTTTTTTTTTTTTTTTGACTAGGGTTATTCTTGCCTTGAAAGATGACTTTGGAGCCTAGCTCTTCCTTGAGCAGACATCATCCCTGAAGAAGACATGCTACTGTAATAAATTAAAAGGGAGGTGGGATTGGCTCTATGACACTAGATGATATTGGTCAACCTAAATTGCCTAGTGATTTCAGTGCCAGACAGTGCCCTAAGGACTTTACATAAATTAACTCATTGACTTTTCACAATGACCTTAAGTGGTACTAATACTGAGGAAACTAAAAATCAAATAGGTTAATTAACTTGACCAAAGTCACATGGTAGCAAGCAGTAGGGCTAGGATTCCATTCAGTCAGACTGAGGTCAGGATCTGACTTTTAAGCACGCTCTGCACCGCACTATTTGTCAACAATAGGTTGCCTGCCACACCCCCTTCTAAGTAGCTCTGCTTCAACCACACACTTCTACTGCACTAATCAGCCATGCTCTGTAAGTTATGGCTGTACTCTTTATCACTAACTCTGGCTTTTTTGATGTGGACAACTTTACCAAGGATAGCCAATTCCTAGGTGGCTCAATGGGACTTCTCTCTTGAGAATTAGAAAAGATGATTCTTAATGTGCCTTCAGGGTCTCCTTATCCCTCCATATATTTTTATAGTGACTGTGCTGTCCATCCCCCAGCTAATCTGATGATGAATCTCTTTTCTTTGCAATCAAAAGACCTCTAAATGTCCAAATTCTTTTAGGAATCTTATGTAAAGAGGCTTAATGTTAAGAACTTTGCCCCAAGTTTAACAGGCTAAGTGGCAGCTGTACCAAACTTATATTCATTTTGCCCTTAAATCTTGCTTTGACATTACTCTTTAACACATTCTAGGCAATTCCAAATTTGAATAATTGGTTCACATTAAAACCATGATCTACAAGTAAGTAAGTATTGGTAATGAAATATTTTGAGAACCATTGCAAAGAAATTAAAGAACCAAAATGAGTTAAAGTGTCTGCTTCATGAACAGAATTAGAATTTTTAATAGTATGCCATTGAAATTCATAGACCAGTGGCTAGCAAAATGATAACATTAAAAACCTTTGAACAATCATTGAAATGGAAGAATCAATTAACCTCCCTATGTTTCTTTGAGGTTAGCTTCTTGCAGATTCATGAAAAAGGGAACTTGTCTTGTTTGTCCAGCTCCAAGCAGACACATTTTATCTCAACAGTTATTGTTAGGTACCATCAGCATTTGCATAACAAAACTAGAAGAAACATAGAGATTAGATTTATAAAGCATTTAGGAGAAATCAGTCTCATAATTTGACAGCTGTGTTTTTACTAGCATTTAATGCTGGAGTCTAAGTAATTAACTTTATGTTGTTATCCAATGTAGTTCTAAAACACCTGTCAGTGAGAAAAATTAGGTGTATTTTTCATAGAATTTAATAGAAATTTACAGAACTTCTACATTGCTCAGGTTATTATGACTTCTGGCTTAGATATAATGTTTTAGAATTTTGTCTTTTTATATTTTCATTGGATCAGTTGCTAATTATGCTTTTTATAACTTTGGTGTTATTTGTCTCAGAGATCCAAAATGCCCAATAACATGTTCCACCATCTTGTTAGGATAAAGGATATATGTAGATTTTTTTCTACAATATCATTAAAATGAATGTATTTACTTTTTAGATTGACAGTGCCTGATATAGTTGCTTCATTAATTGCTTGCATTGAAACTTAAACATTTAAGGAGACTAAGAAGTTCAGTGTAGTAGATTGAGATATTGATACAGAATGTACTTCAAAATGGTTTTTAGAAGATAATTATTCTTTAATTAATCTAAAAGGCAAGGTGCATATAAGATTCATAGAATGCACGAAACAACTTATAGCTTATATATGTTGGCTTCCATTATCCTCTACATGTACAAACACCCTCCCCCCACACAAAATTTTTGACAATTTTCTTTTTTATACATTGAAGGCAGACTGCCTGGCTTAGTTTCAAAATCCTTTTGGATAGCATCCATACTAACAGGTGGCACAGCTGTGGATTAGCTGACATTATAAAAATAATTCATGTTTTCCCATGTGTTCTCTATTCAAGTTGTAACCATTGTCTTGCATATTCTTAATCTGAAGGAAACTTCCTTCTTTGTCTGTGAAAATAAAAGGAAAGAAAAACAGAAGATAACTGATTTGTTTCTCTGAAATTGTGAGTGAGAAATTTAACTTTGGTCACAGATGAAAGTCAGTAGCTTATTGGAATCTGTTTATAGAGTTCACTGGGGAATTAAGTTACAACGTGAGAAAATCTGAGATCAGAGGAAAAGGGAAGGATGGCTGTTGGCTATTAAATGATGTGTGTTCCTAAAGTATTAAGATATAGCAACATGATGGAACATTACTGCCGTGTATAATCAGAATGATTTTCAAAGGAAGGAAAGACATTTGGCACATTGTTTAAATGGCTTAATGTTTTTGGACTTAAATTTCTATATGTGAGAAATGGTCATCTTCTAGTATATCTACCTCTACAAGAGAACAATTTGGTGGAATCTGTCCCTGAGGATGATGATAGGAACATAAAATGTACTGTTCACATTTCTTCCTATTATGGAGCATGCATGCTTTTTCTTTATTCTCAAGTAAAAGTGAAGCAATTAATTTTTTTTGCTAATTATCATCGTTCACTAATTAATTATAAATTTCTATAATTAATTATAAAAATTTCAATGTTTTGGTGAATACTTTCTCTCGTTTTAATAAAATTTATTTTCCCCATTAGAAGGGTTCTTTGAATGACGAATTAGCATTTCTTTCTTAATAAAACAAAATGTGAAAGAAAGAAGTTATAATTGGTTATATTCTTTTATTGTTATTTGATGAGAAAAAGTTCTAGTAAATAATTCAAATGGGAAATAGTAGTTGGTTAAATCTCTTTCTCCTAAAACTTCTTTTAAGTTTTTGAGATATCTTTCCATACTACTTTTCTTGTATTAGTGAATGTCTCTTTTCCATTTTTAATGGTCTATACTGTATCAATATTGCACTTCAATTTCATGATTGCATATCTGAAACATAGCTAACTGCCTTTACTAATATGATTTATTTTTATGAAAAAATAGTAAATATAGCTAATATTTAGTAATCTTGGCACTGTCCTAAGCATTTCACATTGAGTAGTGTGACTATATATTAATATTATGAATAAATATTAATCATAGTTTTCTTATCAATTTTGAATGTTCTTCATCTTTATGGACACACTATTTAGTTCAATGGCTATTTAGTTTAAATTCAACTCTACAGGGAGCTAGAAGAAAACCACACATTATCTGGAGAATAAAGAGGATTTTAACTTAATGAAGTGAGATAGTCTTCATTTCAGTTCTGAGAAAAAAATTGTGTCTAGCTAATTAGAAATCATTTTTTTTTCCCATAATAATAACATTCAAATTCAAATTTTGGAGTTCTTTACCTCAAAATCTATTTTTCAGTAGTGGTAAAGAATTATATTGATTTTTGACAAAATATCTTTAAATATTTTGCAATTAGAAATAATTTTAAAAATATAGGTTTGAACATGGTGTGCGTAATGGAACTCTTAGATATGACATGAATATAGGTTGTCCATTAAAACCAGCCTTAAACTTTAAAGAGTTTTGACTATCTGCAGTAGTGCCCATATATTACGACACCCAGTTTTGTTGGTTTGTTATACTTCAGAGATTTTATGATAGTTTAAAATCAAAAGTTTTAAAATCTCATTCTTTTACAGTAAAAGATCACCTTGAATGCTATTCATACAATAATTGTACTTAAAATACTTAAATCTCTTTGCTCAACCACCCACAAAAGAAAGTTGTAATTAAGTCTTAACATCTATAATTCAGAAACCATATACTCAGATATTCTACATAAACCTTAAACACGTAGGGAAGCCAACGATTTTTGTAGTCAGCTGTCATACTGAGTGGCCAGTTAACTTGTGGGTTCTTAGATCGGATAACTTGATGCGCGCTGGCTCTTTCCCTACACCTTCACTCACTTTCTGTATACCTTCATCTGCATTATTCAATTTTAGTTTTTCTCAAAATCCATTTTAGAAAATTAGTTTTCTGTATCATTATCTTTGAGTTTGGTGGATTTAATGTATTAGCAGAAATAGTGAGTAGGTGAAAGGGCTTATTATAATATCTGCAACATAGTAGGAGTTTAGAAAATTCTGATTCCTTCCCATGTCGCCTTTCCATTTACCATAACACATTGTGACATTTTAAAAAATAAGCAAATTTCTTTGAGGCAGAGAGTCAGAATTAAAAATTAAAGAATGCTAAGGGCTTAATCACTCTTTTGAATTGTTGTAAGAGTTATTTTTTAAATGTTTCTTTAGCACTTATAAATAGCACTTCTTATTGTTTAGTTTTTAATGTTTATGTTATGCCCCATCTCCCTTTTCAAAGTATAAATCTCTTACAGCTATAGATTTTATCTTTAGTTCCTGAACCAACCTGCAAAGTGCTGTGAGTACAGTCCTATTCATCTATGATGATGATGATAACGATGATGGAGGGAAAGAAAGAGAAGGATAAAGAGGAAGAGGAAAAAGATGAGGTCCACCATACAGGCTAAAGGACTGATGGAAAACCTTTATATAAATAAAGGTGGATCTTATGCACCAGCTAAGCCTAGCTTGGAAAAAGGATGCCCTTACTCCATTTTACGCCATTAGATTTGAATTCAAAATATTTTTATTTTTTGACCTGAAATACATTCAGTTGTTTGATAGCAACATTCATGAAAATGTTACTGTTGGGGCACTCTGAATTCTGGCGTTGCCCCAGAGACATGGATGGGGGGTAACAATGCAGAAGTGCAATTAGAATTTTTTCTTGGTTGTTCCCCACCAAAACAGCAAAGAATTACAGGTCAGTGAGATTTAGAAGTAAAATTTATTGAAAGTACAGTTTAGAAAGGAGATAGACAACACTAAGGAAGCCTGTAGCCCTGTGGAATTTAGGAAGGGAAAAGATAATAGATAGAGTACACTCCAAGAGAGGAGTAGATTCTCAGCAAAGAGGACTGTAACTACACAGGTTACCATGCAGGGAAGGTCTGTATTATATTAGGGCCTCATGGGTGGTTACAAAGGCGTTCCTAAGTGATTGACAAGCGAGGTAATTTTGATTGACACTTGGCTGCTATATAATACCTGGCCTAGTGCGCACGTGCTTACCCATAATTCTACTACCAATGCAATATTCTTTGGGTGGTCTCTGGTCTGTCTCTGGGCGGTGCTTCCATTCCTTTGTTCCCTTGTCACTTATGTCTAACTACCTACCTAACAATAATGAATAGATTTTTGTTTTTGTTATTAAAGTGCCCACATATTTTTCATAACAATTTTAGCAATTGAGTGAAATACATTGAACTGTCAGGTTTAGTAGATGGTTACTGAAACTTGGGAAGTTATGTCTTGTAACATTTTATAAGATGCTAATAAAGAAAATGTAGCATAGTGGTTTATAAATTTGCTGATAGTAAGTGTTCAAAGAAAACAATTGCAGAAGAAATAATAGTTTAAAATTATTGAGGATAATTTAATGAGACAAGGCTATTCAGAGGCTACGTCTAGTTGTGTTACCTGTGTCTAGTCATGGCTGTGTTGTGTGAGTCCCGAAAGGTTTGCGTGGAGGTCTCACATTTTAATTAGAGTAACAAAGAGCAACAAATAGAAGCGATTTTATTAAGTAAAGCAAACAAAGTAAAGCACACTTGGGAGAAAGTCCAAACAGACAGATTGAGAGAAAATCGAGAGTGCTGAAAAGTTGAGGGTCTGATTTCTATGGGCTATAGGGTTGCTTTGTTCTTCTGTCCCTCCTACCTCGAATAGCGCGAATTCCTAGCTCCTCCCTCTGAACCTCTCACTCCTGGCTTGGGTATGCACAGTGTGTGTTAAACCCCCTTCACCTTGGGGATTTTGAGGGTAGGTGCATGCTCAGTTAACTAATTTTGCCCATACCACTTGAACACTCAGGAGTAAGGTCATATAATGCTTATCTGCAGTTAATGGACCACAGGGGAGTCGGGGTAAGGGGCGTGAGGAAAGTGCCAGGCACCGCCAGGCACCCCCAGGCACCCAGGTACCTTGTCTGTCTATTTAGTTTGGATATATGTTTAATTACAATATCCTGTACATTCTTTTGCTGAGCGGGACTTGAGGCCTCATTAACCCTTTATTGTCCATCTCCCTCCGGCTTATATCTACCTGTCTACCTACCCTGTCTTTCAGTTTTTAAGATCATAAATTCAAAGAATAGCATGTCAATGAGTAACAAATTTCTTTTTACCTTCTTTTACGCTTTCAGTTTTCATAGTTTTATCAGTATATAGTCTTTAACAATTGCCTGATACTGTGGTTGTAAACAAGGCGCAGTCTGAAAACAGGCCTTTAAGCTCTAGTCAGTGATATTTGTGGAGTATGTGGTCTACACATCACCTTGCAGTTTGGTGTACTAAGTTTTTGGTATACTAAACATTAATTTATGCTTTGGGATAAACATGTGATACCATTATTTGGTAAGATTGAGAGTGAGTTTTTCCAAAACATCTAAAATAATGTTTTTTTAATGCCAGTTATATGGCCCAGTCAGAAAGTATACTCTCGAGAAAAGTATTTATTTATTTGTTATTTTTATACAGTGATTTATTGTAACACTAGATAAAATTTAATCATCGTAGAGATGGCGAACACTTGTTACTGACATTGATCTCTACACCACAAGAGAGAAAGGAACTATTAATATATGACATGTATGGTTCTTTCATAGTGATGTTTGGTACCAACATCAGCATATTCAGTGTGGCTACCATTTGTATATGAATATTAAAAATATTTTTACTTGTTTCTGGTAAATTCAGAAGGAAAGTTTGCATCACATTCACAGTTACATCATCATTACAATCTCTGGCCTCAACTCTAGTACTTTATTTTCTTTCAAATTGTGCAATAATGCAATGATGCAAAAGCAACACCATTATAACCTAAGGGTGCTGAAGTCTCTTCAAGCAAGTGGAGTCTCCATGTCTCTGTCCCACCGAACAATACATAATTTTGAAAATATTAAAAATAAAGTGTGTATATTTTTTCATCTAATATGCTCTTTTAAAAAATATCAGATACACTGAGCACTTTATTCCATCTGTATCAAATTCTAGGCACATCTCTTCTTATTTATTGATATATGTACATTTCTCTTCAGTCTTTAGGTATTAAATGATTTTTTTAAAAATGTCTATTGGGTGATTTGTGACTTATTTTACTATATTATAGATAGACCAGGTTAAACTATCAAATTGCTAATATTAGACAATTTTAATCTACAAAAAATAGCACTTTAACATATACTATAAATGTGCTATATTTTTGATAATTTTAATGTGTTCATTATTCTTATGTAGAAAATAGATAATATACGGCATGATTAAGATTTTCATATTACATTTACATGAAGTATACTAAGTTTAAACATTCTTCAACATCTTTGTGAGCTCATTGATTTTCTGTGTTATTTTCCCTTTTAGCAAAAATTAGCAACATGTTTGGAGACTTTGTTGTTTGATACCTTCATGTATAATGACAAAGCTAACATCGTTCTCATTTGTGAGGTTGTATGTCTTTGGTACTTTGTGTACTTGTTAAACATTACACTGGATTAGTGTTTGTGACTAAGGGTCGACAGCATGCCTTTTCACCTAGAGGGTGGAATATTTGCTCTATTTTCTCATGGATAAAATAATACTCTAAAAATCATTTTCCATACATGTGGCATGACTCAGTGGAATCTCATCTCCCACAAGCTGACAATGTCATTCTGTCACGAGGGTTCTTTTTTTTACATCATCTAAGATTAGTTTATGAATCTGCTTGTGATCCTTGAGGGACAAATGATTACATACCATTTTAATATTGAATGGAACTCAGACATTAACTTGAATTGTTATCACCTCTGGTTACTTTGAAGGTTTATTGTACAAGAAAGAAAAGCATTCATTGAAAGGGTCTTATGATCTATGTTTTAGAAATATGATGGAGCAATAATTTAGGCTCTAGAATGGACAGTCATGCGGGACAACACTGGAGGACAATGAAGTGTCCCTTATTTTACATGGATGCGAAGTTTTACTGGTGAATTTTTAAATGTGGGTGTGAGAAAAAAGTAGGAATGAATGAGAAAGAATTGGATGTACCTGATTCTGCTACAAGATGGACTAAATTGTTTCAGACCAGTTTTGGCCCAGAGGGTAGAGTCCCATTATAATTTAGATGATTTCCATTCAATGCAATTGATATGACACATTATGAAAAAAAAAAAAAAGACTTAACATATATGTGGCTACAATACATTGATTAAACAAAGCAATTTATTTCTCTAACCCAGATTTTGGTACATCTGTAATTTTATTTTTTATATTTTGTATATATTTTCAGCTATTTATGTTTCCATTTTGTAAAATCCAAATGAGATTCCTCTTCAATCTCTGTGACAATGTTTAACCATCTACCACAAATTACACAGTTAATGAATTATTTAATGATTTCCTGACTACTTAGAAATCTATATAGTTTTTAAAAATTGTACTTTCGGGATCATATTATTTGAAACAAAAAAATTTCAATTTCTTTAAAGTTTATTATCTAAAATCTATCTGACCTAAGAGACCATAACAAAGTTGAATGAAAAAAGAACTAAACCTGAAAATATATCTGAATTATGTCTTTCTCAAAAGAGTTTTTCATTATGCTTTTTGAATAAGAGATTTTTTGTTTGTTTTTGAAAATAAGTGGTATTTTCGGAGTAACTTTAAACGGAAGTCTTGGGACATGTCTGTTGTATTTCAGCCCTCTCCCTCACTACAGTATTTAAATTTGTAATTTGTATTTTAAAATGTTGTATCTCTGTGCCCTTTATGCTTTTACCTTGTTGCATTCACATCAGTCTTTATTATAAGTTGAGATTCCAAAACTCTTCAGTTGATTCTTGGGGTGGGAGGAGAACAAGGACTATCAGCTTGGTGTCTGTTGTTTTGGAAGAGGCCATTGAATGCTACCACACAGCAAAGACAGTGGTTCAGAGTCAGAAATTAAAGAAATGGATATATGTTTTGGCCGAAACAAAAATGATTTATATTTCAGAAGAGGGTTGATGCCTGTCTGAGTCCAGAGGAGAGAGCTGTCTGGAGCTCCATGGGTGCTGAGGAGAGAGACGTGTGGGCTCCACCTGAGACATCCTGGGGTAGGAACGAGACTGGTAGGGCTACTTAGAGGGTATGGTTGGGAAAGAATAATGTTGTTTCCCATTTTGCAAAATGAAAAAGAAAAAAGAAAAAAAAGTAATATTGCTATGTATCAGGCTATTGAAATCTTTGAACCCTCTGCTCATAACTTGCCTCAGGCAAGAGTTTCCAATTTCCTTCATTTGCTTTTATGTGCAGTACGGCTTAGGATTTGCCATTTTTGGAGTAGTGTAAAAAAATGCATTTTTTATTTCCCTTGGTAAAATTGCTTTCCCGAGGAAATCCACTGCTTTCTAAGGAGAAAATGTAGGCCACAAAGAAAGGAAAACTCTTTACATTTCAGCTGTGTGCTACATTTGCTCTGACAAAGACGACTCAGGTTGAAGAGGTTAAAGGAAATGACACATTGGAGAGGAGGCAAAAACCAAATTTATCTACCTGTGATTGTCGATAAAAGAGTTAGTAAGTTCCTCACACACACACACACCAAAAAAAAAAAAAAAAAAAAAAATTAAAGAGTTTTCATGTTGCTTGTCTATTTTTGTTAAGATGATGTTTGGTGAAGTTGCAAGGAAGATGGCAGACTCACCATGAGGCTCCTTGTTAAACCCAAGCTGTGCTCCTCAAGTTCTCTTGGTTCCATAACCAAGAACTTCTGTTTTGCTACTTAGACGTGGTGGCACTGCAAAGGAGATGTTTATCACTCTGCACAAGTGGATGGCAAATGTCATAAATAGTGTTGCATTTGCCTTAAAATAGGTAAATTGAGTATCACCTATTTTGGGGTGTGTTAAAATGTAAATTGCTGCCCCTCTTCCCCCTACCTCAAGTTTCTGATTCACTAATTCTGGGGTAGGGAGGTCCAAGAACTTCCATTTCAAACACTTTCCCAAGAGGTATAGTCGTTGATCCTAGAATCACATATAGAGAATCACTGGTCTGGTAGATTATTGCCACCAGGTAAAGTAAAACTCATGGCGAATTTCCCAACTGAGATTTATAATTCGTATATCAAAATAAAGATGCTATGGGTATGAAATCTCAAATCCTGAGAGGGAAACACGGTCAGAGATGGTAGTCATTTAAAGCGAGAACTTTCTATATAATAACTCAAAACCTTTGTTTTTGAAAATCAAAAGGAGTTTTGAAATCTATGATCATGTGCATAGACTCTTGATTACTTCAAAAAGTGTTGTGAGTATGCAAAGATATGTAGTCATCCCTCAGTTGCCACAGGGGATTGGTTCCAGGACCCCCTTGGATACCAAAATCTGTGGGTGCTCAAGTCCTATATATGAAATGGTGTAATATTTGCACATAGCCTGAACACATCCTCCTTTGCACATTAAATCATCTCTAGACTGCTTATGAAACCTAATATAATGTAAATGCTATGTAAATAGTTGTTATAGTGCATTGTTTAGGATATATGACAAAAAAAGTCTGTACATGTTCAGTACGGACACAACCATAACAGGCCTAACTATGTCACATCGGCAACAACTCACTGTTTTGTTTTGCTTTTTTCTGATCAGCTGATAGTCGAGTCCATAGACGCAGACCAATGGATGTGGAGGGCTAACTGTACAAGCTTCCTTCTGGATTATTCCATAGATATAGGAAGTATAATCATGGGATGATGGTGGGGGAGGGAATTGATTGAGAAAAACTTATAGTTACTGAAAATATTAAGCATGTAACAATAAGACAGTTATATATTTAGTTTACATGGGAGCTCAGTTGTTTGTGGGGAGGTTTTAAACATCGATTGAATGTTGCACTTGATTGTCATGAACTTTTACTGGTATTAATACCATTGTTAACCTTATTCGCTAATTAGCTAATTAGCAAGCACCATAAATAAATTGTAAGTCAGAGATCATGAAAGGTCAAATGAGGACCAGCTCTACGTAATTAAAATAGTTGGTTGTCAATATTGTTGAGATCCCAATTATTAGCATGTTATAAATATTTGTTTTTTTGCATTTCCCCATTTAAATGTATGTATATTATTAAGATACAAAATAACTGACAGTTTTTCACACACTGGAGTGGAATATCATGTCAAATTATTTAATCTTTCCAGAGAAGAAACTCTGAGGCAATTATTTTACTATGAAAAATGAAGATGTTGGCTTAACACATACAAAACAGTTCAGGGCTTTACGGACATTCTTGAAAATATTGTTTGGGATCAAACAACTTTCAAAATGAGTTAAGTATATACTCCGGGGAAAGAAATACCTGTGGGAACTTGTTACATGTTCATTAGCTCAAAAACAAACAAGCAACCAGCTTGTGTAGGTGCAAGAGCTTGAAGACTGTGTTTTCCACTCAGTACTGTCCTAGGAATCTTAACTCACTGCTTTTTCCAGAATTCCCAGTGGTAAATATTACTGCTGAATTTTGGTCTTTAATCGGTAAACACAACATGCAAAGTTTATTAATGGGGCAAATGGCTCATATTCTAGCTTTTATGTATTTGTAATGAAAAACCCTAAACTGCCAGAGAGAAAGTGGTAGAAATAACCAGAACCATTGAGACTTGCAGTTGGATGCTAACCCTGCCATATCTCAGCCATAGTATAGGTATGGTAACCTTACTTCTGATCAAGAGACTTAATTTTACTATTCATACAATAAGAAAAAGAATATATGTATGTCAGAATTGATGTATTATTAAACGAGACAATGTTTATAAATCATCTAAATGATTGGTGCTGCCTGGTAGCTGCAGATGATCAAATGAATTTTTATTAATTTTTTAGAATATATTATTATTTTCATTCATTATGTTATATTGCCTCGCTTTTCATGCTAGAAGCCATCTCATATCTGCAAATTTTTTATGATTATACATAGATAATTATTTCAGAATGACTATGTGCCAGCCACTTTTTGTAGTGTCACTGAACAAGACAGACCTGATTTTGGAGCTTTTGATGTGGAAATGGAGACAGACTACAACTAAGATACAAAAAGAAATAGACAAATATAAAAATATCAGTGATGTGCTTATGAGAAAAATAGAGGGATATGTTAGAAAGCGACAGGACTGCAGTCAAGCTGTTGGCCATGGCTACAGTCTCTTGTGAATGCTCGGCTCGTGGGAGTGAATCTGTGTGGCAGTTTGCTCACATGCTCCCTGGTGCCAGGTCTCAGTTACCACAGGGATCTCTCTATGGGTTTGCCTCATGACTTGACGGCTGGCTTCTCCTGGGCAAAGGACCTAAGAGAGATTAGGAGAGAGCATGCAAGACAGAAGCCATATGGCTTTTGTAATGTTATCTTGCAAACAACATTCCATCGCTTCGGCCATATTCTGTTTATTTGAAGCAAGTCAATAAATGTAGCCCTCTCTCAAGTGGAAGAGATTTCAGAAAGGCATGAGGGCTGTGGGTAAGGATCACTGAGTACCATCTGAGAGGCTGCCTACCACAGATGTCCATAGGTACTTCAAATGCAACTTGTCCAAAATAGAATTAATCCATTTATTGCTGAATCTACTCTATATCCTTTGTTCTTGATTTCCATCACTTCTTTCACCATTTATACATGTTGTGTCCAAACCTGAAAGCCTAGGTATCATTATTAATGTTTTTCACATTTTTATCTATTTCTAATTGGTCCTCATATGCTTTTACCTTAGAAATGTTTCCTAATTCTGGCTTCTTATCTTCATCTTACCCTTAAATCAGTTCTTGCCTTAAGCCACTGTGATCGTCTTCACTGTTTCTTTTTATCCAATATCTACTTACTTTAATTTGAGTTATTTTCCTCAAAGTAAATATATTTATGAATTCTGCAGCTTAAAGGCTTTTATTGTTTTTACTTCCTGTAAGACTAAATCCATTATTCTCATTTTGGCCTATCAGACTCTTTACAAATGGGCAAAGCAAACTCTCTTGTCTTGCCAACTTCTCACTCACACAATATAGAAAGCCTTCCTCTGTCAGCATGGCATGCCCTCTTATGATGTGTATTGGCTCATACAAATTTCCTTCTTTATCCTCTTTCTTACCTGCTCATCACATTCATCATCTGGGCCACAGATCGACCAATGTCTCATCAGGGAAGTTTTCCCAGCCTCCCACATTCATCATCAGCTGTGAACTTCAGGGTTCATTGAGTTATCAATTACTTATACTTGTTTTTTTTTTCTTCCTAGACTTTCCTTTTAGAATAAAATCCAAGAATTATTAATTTTGAATCCAAAATTCTGAGTACAGTGGTGTAACAATCAATACTCAATAAATATTGACTACACAAGCCCTCCTTTAAGTTATTGTGTGTAATTGCACAATATTTTAAAAAGGAAAATGTTTGAACTATAAATTCAAAAAAAGGAGAGAAGCTACAATCAAGATAAATGTTTGATTTTAATTCTTCTTAGGGACTTGCACATGTGAATCTAAAGGAAATTATAATATTTAATATTTGTTAAGATTATACTATTTGGTAGGCACGGTTTCAGGTGCTTTACATTTATTAATTTATCTAATCCTGACAACTCTATTAATGAGATACTCTTATGATTCTGACTTTACAGATAAGGAAACTAAAGCATAGAGATTTTTAATAATTTTCCCAGGGTCACTCTACTCCAAATACTAGCTTCAAATATTCTTACTCCAGAAAGAAAGTGATTTCTAAAGATGTACCCAAATCCAAATAACACAAATTGAATAAGTTTAAACAAATAAAGTAAAAACTAAAAGATGAGAAAGACTATGATAAATGGATGAAAATTGTGAACAATAGGATTAGAATTTTTATTATCATAAAAAAGTATTTTCAAAAATTTTCCCTCTGAATCCTATGATATTAGAACATTGGGAAAACTTTAACATCTTAAGAGACTTCAAGGAAGAAAAGAATTATCACTGCCTTTCTGAAAGTCATCAAGGCATTAGGTGCTATAAGGAAAAAAATATAAATATTTCCTACTGTGTAGATGAATTCATGTATACTTTACAGAATATTACAGCACATTCTTAATTTTTGCAAGATGGGAAGGGTGGACATTAGAAACATTTATATGTTTTTACCAACAGAGTCTTAGATATCAGAAAAGAATATTTATGTTGTATGGAGCCATAGAACATGTTTCAGAATGGCAATTACTATTAATATTTTCCGGAGAAGGCTACCAGAAATCCATAGTATAGTTCATTAGAGTAGACTCACCTTTACTAGTTAAAGAATATATCAACATAGATAACACTCTAAAATGTAATGTTGAATGAAAAAGATTTAAAAGCCTACATAGTACTGTTTGTATGTACAGACATTATATTACATTGTTTATGTTATAATTGCTCATATATTGTTTTATATTTTAAATATTATATTTAAAAATTAAAAAGTAGAGACATTAATGTAATAAAATGGAAATACTGAATATGCTTTTGTTTTGATTTTAGTTTTTTTCTTGAAATTGGCAGACATTTTTGATTAGATATTAAGCAATTAGAAGTTAAATACCAAGATAAAAAAATTAATAATTCTTAGGCATTTAGCAAAAACTAAATATCTTATATTTTTTAAGTAAAATGGAATTTAATACCCCCAGATTTACTCACATTTATCAATTATAATTGCCAACTGCTATACTCAAAGTAAACTTAGTTGTTATTTTAAAAGTTAATGCCATTTTTCATTTTCTAGATTATTTTAAATGAAAAAGTATATTTCCTAAGTGCATTAAAGAATGTGTAAAATTATCTTTCTTTTTTTGTTGTTTCTTTCTTCCTTTTATTATTTGTTATTCTGACTTTTTATTTTTAAGCAAATTTTTAAGGGTGTTTTAGACCAGGGCTCCCATTTTAGTATAATCATTTTATGAGCAGTCTCCATTAGGTAAGAGATAATTGATGTTCTTCTGTCTTGCACAGATTAAGATGATGACAATCAATTCCTGTGTCAAACTTTAAACATGTAAAGTTAGTCTTTTAAAAATTAGTCTACCTTTATAAGAACATTTATAACAATATACCCAAGAACATTACAAATTTATGTGGAATAATCAAGAGTTCCAAATGCTGTGGCTACCACTAGTTGGCTGGGTGACATATGGCACATCATTTAAACATCGTGACCTTAGTTTTCCTATTTGCAGTGTTAAGGAAATGCATGAGAGATTCATATCTATTCTGCTATTAATTTTAGACATGCCCTTTAAAGCCAATATTTGCAATAGTCATATGAGAATGTTATTACATTCTTATCTTACTAGAGCTAGAATATCGTTTCTATTTATACATTTTATTTATTTATCTCTACCTTTTTTTTTTATATAAAATAAGCTCATCTTATAAAATAAACTCATCTATCTGAGCATCAAAATTCTGTTAGCTAGCAGATAGAACCTACACATAGAATGATATTACAATGGAATCTCTAGTCAAAACACATAAAAGAAAATAAGACTATTTATATTTTACTCATTTATTCTCTCTCTTCCAGACTTATGTGTGCGTGTGCATTTGTGTGCACACACACTTAACATAACAAAAGCAAATTATCATAAATATAATAAAGAAATTGTCGAGATGAAGTTAAAACATTTTATATGTTATATATCTAAAAGATTAGTCTAAGCATTTCTTCCAACCCAGTGCTGGCATCTCTGCTAGCCTTTTTTTCCTCTACAAGAAAGAGCAATATATATATATATATTTTGTAATTAATAGCTGACTTCACCATGTTGCAAATTCCTCAAATCCATACATTTGTTGTTTTTCCTTTGAACTAAAGATTTCCTTAAGCAATAATTAACAGGATTATACAACCTAACTCATGCCTTCATAAATTTTCATTGTATAACACAGAATTGAGATAATTTTTCTATTTAGTGATTTCCAATTTGGAGAATGTGGTATTTTTATGCATGTCCCAGTAGAATTTGCTTTTGTAATAAAAGAGAAGCTAAATATATATTGATTATAGGCAGTTTTGATTTAAAAAAAAACCCATAAAGTCAATAACCAAGGCAAAGCATTAAAAGTATCATATTTGTGAAAATTACAACAGTCTGATTATTTTAAAACTTGATAACAATTTTATTGCAAACATCCATATAGTTCAGTCTGAGGAAATAAATCTTATTAATGCGTTAGTCCCTTTATTTTGCTGGTGAATTTGTTGACAGATTGTAATTGGGTCACTGTATTGAAATGCCCCATGTAAGCTCAGAATTCTGTGTTGGTTGGCATGACAACCATAGTGGTCGATTAAACATGTTCAGAAATGGTGAAACTGCTTCTCAGAAGATGTTAACTAGATGGAGAATAGAAAACTGTCTAGACAATGGCAAAATGGACAGAAATCTCGAAGAATTGCCTTGAATTTACTCTTTTGTATTTGTTTATGTATTATTAATAAGATAAACATAACCTAACAAAAACTAAATGTTTAAAAATTTACTTAGATGATTGCCAAACATGTTTTTTTTATTTCGTTTGGATTTTAATAAGAAAAGATTTAAATTGTCCTAAAATTTTAAATACTCTTTTAGAGAAAACGCTGATATTACTTGAACAAATATAGTTCTATAAATGGCAATTTCCATTTAGTTCTTTCCCCTTTAAACCACTCTGTGAAGCTTATGGCAGATGACATATGCAGATGGCATAGATTGGCATATTGGCATAGAGGCACTGCCTTTGTTGGCCAGTATCTCCATAGCCAAATTTAGGGACCAGGAAGATGGTGAAAAGATAAATTACTAACGAGACAGAGCGTTGGAGAAAGACTGATGGTATGACTCACTAATATATTTTTTCTTCTATATTTCAACTTCATTCCTTTGTCTTGTATATAACTGGTAACGCAAGACAAAATTTGCATGTAGTAAATGAAAGGAAGTTATTATAATTGTAAGACATTTTATGGTTTTTGCCATTTGTTTTTTGTTTTGTTTTGTTTTTATTTCTGATTCTTCAAACAATATTTTGGATAAGAAGAGAAGGAGTTATCTATCTAGCAAGTTTCTTTTTTTAATTAGCTGCTTTTCCAGGATAATAAAATAATAAAGACAAAATAAAATAGACATAGCAGATTTACTGTTATTGAGGTTCAGTTTAGATGCCAAGACCATCAATATGTGAGGTAAATGAAGATGGCGTATTTTAATTTGATTTTTTTATATGTATGCCTGAATGAAAATTCAAATACAGAGACTTTGATTAATCAATAAACAAAATATAAATAGTATCTATAAAAATAATCTTAAATAGGTCAAGATACTTTCAAAAACCTATTGTTGAAATAAATTTAAAATATGTATCCATCATGACATTTTTGAAAGGAAGAGATGTTATATATCATCTTCATTCTATAAAAGGATATTAACTGGGTAGGATTAAGGAACTAATAATTAGTGATAGAACTAGGCCTCAAATCTTGCTGACCTCATTCAAATGCAGGCTCTTTATAACACATTGGTGCCTTCTAACAGCATGACTTCTTAGATCCATGAAATGTGCATTTAGTGCAACACTGTTGGTACCATGAGATTTATTTTGATATTCCTCATTTTTTTCTTTGTTATAGTTCCTGGTCTGACTCTAATTTATTACTTTATGTATTAATATTCTGTTCTTAATTTTGAGATAGCCATATTAATATTTCACTATATTTAAATATTTGATTTTTTCACTATAATTGTTGAACAATGGACAGGGTTAAATATTTACCCATCATTGGCTGATATTTAAAAATCAACTCTAAAAAACAAAATTGACTTTTGAAATTATGCTGTAACATTTTAAATGCTTATGTAAAATTTCTTTTCTGCTACGAAAATGATTAACAATAATAAAATCTAGCTTCAGTTTGTTTTACAACTGGCTCTTTCATTAAATTTTCTAACTTTGAGGACAAAGGTTTTGTCTTTCTTATATTACCCTCATGATGCTTTGCAAGAATTGGGACTCGAAAATGTTACATTTAAAAAATTAGTTGTTTGTATGTTTCTCTTTTATATTTCTGTTATTTCTGTTAATGAACATGAACTGAATATATCTTACTAATTTAAAAATATATCTTTGAGAAGAAGTTGCCTGTTTTCCTTGATTTCAGGATTTAAAATACATGTGTCTCTTGCTCTTTCTTTTATTTTTCTGACATACCAGTTGAAAATCTTTGTTTTCATTCCCCTTTGTTCCCTCTTTGCAGTCTGTCCTCAGACCTTTCTCATCTTCCTTTGTTTTTAAGTCTCTTCTCTGTCTTTTTTTTTCTTCCCTATTCAGATATGTCCTCCCTCTCCCCCTCCTCCTTGCTTTGACTAGGTTGATACTGTTAATGAATATTTACAAAGGAACTAAAACAGTGGGTAGAGAAAGAGGGGCAGATGGAGAAGACGGCACAAGGAAAATAAAAGCTGAAATGAAAGATGAGATGAGTGTGCATAGGAAAAAATGGAGGAAAATGATAAAACAATGGACAGGAATGATATTTTGTAAGTTAAAACTTCATAATGAATATTTATGATATTTTAAAATTCTTTATTGGATTGATTAATTCATTTATCATTTAACAAATATAAATGAGCACCTACTTTGTGCTAACTCTAAATAAGTTGCTTGGGATATAGCAGTTAAAAACACACAAAGACAACATAGCATGTCCTTGTCTTCCTGGAGCATATATTGTAGTGGATAAAAAGTTTAAAAATGATACTTTATATTATTTATTAATGTCCTTCCTTCAGCAGTAAGAGCAAAAAGAAAAGTTTTTTTTTTTACAGGAAATTATATCTTGTATAGATTAAATTTGACCGAAGAGTGATATCCATTCAATGCATGGATTCATAATTTGGGAGAGAAACCTGCACTGGAATTCTGTGCTTTTAAGTTATCAACAAGTATGTTATTATTGATATCAATTTTGATTAAATAAACCTAAAAGTGTTTGAAGACATGAATAAGGACTCTGAATAGAGATTTAAAGAAAACAGTATAGAAAGAAGGTGAGAATAGCAGAGAATGTTAAGTTGCCAGAAAAACCGTGTTGTGTTCTTGAAGGAAGAAAGATCCCATAGGAAGTGGTCAACACTATCACACTCTCAAAAAAGACAAGTAAGACAGTAAGGTAAAGGGTAACCTTGGTGAAAGCAGTATCAGTTAAATCTTTGAGTAAATATTTTCTGCTGTTTTTCTCTATAGCCCATACCGCATTAAATATATTATTAAAGCTTCAAGATATAGTATTTTAATACTAAATGTCACCATCTTATGAGTGGCATGTTATGTTGTGTATTGCTTGGTTTTGATACGGCAAGGATATGAATATGCATTTATTTCAAGGGCAAAAAATCAGAATAAGAAATAGAAAACCAAAGGGAAAAAACCTTCAAATTATAAGCTGATGAGAAACTGATACAGGGAGGCCAGTTGTGGGACATGCTAAAATCCAGAGTGGCCGGTAAGGTTAGTAAACACTTTTAAAGATGACCACAGATTTTTTTTTTTTTCTGTTTCCATTTAATAATAAAGTGATACGCTTCTTGGACATAAAAAAGGAAGTTTATTTAAGTCTCATTTATTTTGCATTTAGTCTTATATTTTCTATGGGAGAAAGCACAATTGTGGTGGAATAAATGTGGAGGTTTTGTGCAGTTGAAGCTGAAGGTTAAGAGACTAAATGGTTGGTGGTGATACAGGTTAGACCAAGATAAAGGCTACGTTTTGAAAGCATTCATTTGATTCAAGGAAACAGGGTGAGGAAAAATTGATGACACATGTTGTCTCTAGGCCAAAAGAAATACTTAGCACTTTTTTATCTATTAAATAGATATCTTAATAATAGCAGTCCGACAGTGTCTGGCAGATATCACACTGTGTTTTTTGTTGTAAATGAAAAATAACCATCAGTATGTTGTGAGTTTGGTGCAGCACTGTGAGATGTGTGGGGTCACAGGTTGGAAACCACAGGTTAATGCTGTACTTTCTCATATCTTGTTCTTTTTGTAAAAGAACATAAATTGTACTCTAATTACTTGTGTAATTTTCTGTCCTTCTCGCTTGACTGAGTCTGCAGACTACACAAAGAGAGGACTACATCCATCTTGTTCTTCACTGTGTCCCCTGCACCCAGCACAGTGACGGACTTGTGGCAGGTGTTCAGGAACTAGTTGTCGAATCAATCTGAATTATGAGTGGGTTAATCTTATTGGTCTTTATTTACAATGCTAAGTTATCTGTGTGCATTTTTCAAACTCTGAATTAATTTCTGGTATATTTCTTTTAGTGGTGTCACTTGAATGGTCTCTGTGTGAAATTTATTAACAGTGTATGAGTTGAATGAATGCAAGTGCTAAAAAACAATTGCTTTTTTAGTTCTGCATAAGAGAGGGTGAATTAGATGAATAATCAGTTTGGGTACACTTTTAAGGGAATTGTAGACATGAGAATAATAATGATAACAATAGTTAAAATTCATATAGTGTACTTAACTTATTTTATTCTCCAAACAGCTGTAGAAAGTATGATGCATAACAAACTACCCATAGAGCTAGTGGTTTAAGACAAGTATTTTCTCTCTCTCACAGTTATGTGGATTGTCTGATTCATTCTTCTGCTCCATTTGGTATTGGCTTCAAGAAATGGAGACATCTGCAGTCATCTGAGGTCTTGATTGGGCTGGAATCTCCAAGAGGGCTCAGTCCATGCTGGCTATCGGCTCTCAGCTCAGTTGGGACTGAGCTAGTAAATGTATTTGTGGCCTCTGCGTGTGATTGTGGATGTGTCAGCATGGCAGCTGGACTCTGAGAGGGAGCATGTCAAGAGCAAGTGCTCTTAGAAACTTAGGCAATAGTCACAGGAATTTTTATGATGTAGCCTCAGAAATCTGAGAAATTCTTGCCACATTGTATATGTGAAGACAAGTCACTAAAGCTAGCACAGATTCAAGGGGAGGGAAGTTAGTCCCACTTTTCAGTGTGAGAGGCAGCATGCATAACGAGAAAGGAATGAGCTAAGCATGGCCATCTTTGACCACTCATGTAGGTATTATTATTTTTCTTATTTTAGAAATGAGGAGATGGCTTCATGGAGAGGCCGGCAAGTGAGTTTTAGAGTGTTAAATGCAGCATCCAGAACTCAAACTTGGGAATTTGCTCCCAGAGTCTACACTCTTAGTCACAACCTATTACTGCCTTACCTCTAGCAATTCTGTTCATGAAGGTAATGACAATAAGGTTATAATGATATACTTTGTTTTTGCCTAGATTACTAGAGTTCACATTGATTCTTTTGTTAATTTATGGAATTAATTTTTTCTTCACTAGTTTAATTTTAAAGTCATTTTAAGTTTACTAAAAGTACTTCTAATGTAACTTCACCCAGCTTCCCTTAATGCTTACATAACCATAGTACGTTTATCAAAACTTAGAAGTTGACATTGATACCATACTATCTAATTAACTACAGACGTTATTTTGATTTTTAAATGTTATTCACAAATGTCATGTAATGTTCTAGGATCCAATCCAAGAAACTTAACTTTCCTATAGTCATCGTTCCTTAGTTTGTCCAGTGTCTGATAGTTTCTCCATCTTTCCTTATTTTGAATGACCTTGACACTTTTAAACAGTACTGGTAAGGACTTTTGAAGAATTTCTCTCATTTTGTGTTTTTCTGATGTTCTCTCATGATTGGCCTTGGTTATGGATTTTGAAGGACAAATCACAGCAGTTATGTTACCATTGGTCAGGTAGTCCAATGGTAACATCTGCCAGGTACTCCACTGTAATGCCACTGTTTTTCCTTTTTCATACTTTATTTGTTAAAAGTAAGTCATTAAGTCCATCCCATGCTTTAGGGGCTCCCCTTAAGTTTCACCTCCTATGGGAAGTGAAAGAAAGCCATCACCTCCATTAATAAATCTTTTAGAGATACCCTCTGAGGCTATGCAAATATGATCCTGATTTTTCTCCTCAGATTTGAAAATTTAGTCACACAATTTATTTTTATAATCATTTAATATTTTTGTCTGTAAATGCTATGATATAATGTGATAAAACAAAGGACCTTAGCAACTTACCTAATTCCCAATATAATCTATTTACCAGTTAAAGTATAAAATATATTTAAAATATATAGCTTACAAAATTTTCTCCATAACCATATCTTCTTCTTCAGCAAGTATCAAATTTCTGTAGGAATTTAATTTATGGAATATTGAAGTCAGAAAGTTTTTTTTAAAATTTCTGATGAAAATAGAGATATATCCAACACCTACCATGAATAATTCACAATTATTCAATTCTTTTCTCAATTCTTAAAGAAATTTTCACTGATGAAATTGATATGACTTAATTTAAAACAAATTCTACTTCTGAGTTAGGTTTCTTGTGCAGATGAAAATGGGGCTGCCAGGGCAGTGCCTGATTATTTAATATTTTATTTTTATATTTAGAACTATTACTATGATAGCAAAAGAAGAAAACAAAAACATTACTTAGTAAAGAAACAAAGCAATCCTCATTTTAATAAGTAAAACAAAGACACAAGCAAATCAAATAAACTTTAAATTAGGAAAGTTTTGAAAATAATTTAGAATTAGTATTGCTTTTTCTGAGTTTTGTTTCGTTGTTGCTGATAATTTAGGATAATACAGTTTTTCAAATGTATATTGAGAACACTGGTATTACCAATTATGCATTGGTTTTATTCAGTGTATTAAATGTATATTTTAGAATGATGGTCATTGAACCATCTATTCTATGTAAGTAGTATTTTAGTAGTCCCAATGATAATGCCATATATTAAAAGAAGAAATGAGAATAACAATTATTTTTAGTACTTAACTTTGAAAGTTATTTATTAATCAATTCGATATCTTAAAGTATATGCAAATAATATAATTTATACTATTTATGAAGTATAAATTATTAAAATGTATAATGTAATTTATACAATTTGTCTATGATTTTCATCATTGCAAATATTCTGGGATAATAAAGTGCTTTTTATCATTTTGCTTGTTTTACTCGTTAATCAAGTATAGTGAATTTATAGACTGAAGAATATAACTGCACTGATTTTTATTAATTTGCTATATTATTTAGCAAAGGATTGTCAAGAATACAATTAAAAACAAAGCAATTTTTCTGTCTTCAAGGAACACATGACTTAGGGGAGGGATACATAAATGTGAACTTTTACCTTACAAGACTGGCTATGGTTTTCTTAGCGTTCTTTCAGTTGGGATTTCAGGAAGTTTCCAGGTACAGGTGTGTGTGTGTGTGTGTGTGTGTGTGTGTGTGAACCTTTAAGGATGGTTCAGATTTTGAAAGACGAAAATGGATGAGATAATATTCCATAAACAGAAACAGTCTTAGCAAAAGCCCAGATTGACTAAGGAAAAAGAATTTGAAAATCTCAACAGTGTTTTCTATGTTATCCCAGGGTATATGAAAGAATGGTCTTTGAAATAAAATTAGGGCCAGATGATGGAAGATTTTAGCCCATACATTTTAGACTCTAAACAGCAGAAGTGTATACTGGAAAGGTCAGTTAGAAAATGATTGTAGCTATCTCCATACTCATTTTAGAATAAAAATGTTAATGTAATGATAAGGATGTGATGAGATTGGCTAACAGCGCTGGCAGAACTTGATAGATAACCCATTTGATGTAGAGGGAATAGCAAATGGAAGGATCAGAATGATGGGCCTGTCATTATAAGTTAAAAGGTGAGTTTGATTTTAGGCAAGAATTTTGCACTGGAGATACATCCAGAGGACTGTGTTCTACCACGTTTGGAAAGTCCAAAGTATTTAGAAATGTGAAAGTGACTTTCGAGTGAAAGATCAAGACTGCGAATGAAGAAATTTGAAAAATCTCCCTAGAGACAATAATTTAAGTTTTAGGTAGGGGATATTGGAAATGAAAAGAAAGGGATTTTGAAGTAGGAACAGAGTTCAGTCAATACTCATTTATAGAGAAAATTATTGTGATGAGGTAGAGGTTCAAAAAGGAGGGAGTTTTAGGAAGCTTGACAGGGATAAAGTGACAACTGAAGTAGTTTCAGATTTAGAAATTAAAAGTCACTAATGATATTTGAAATGTGCTTCCTGTTTCGGCTACGTAACTCCTTTTGTCAACACAACAAAGGGGCTGTGACCCTTACTTCCCATCCTCTTCATTTCTCCATGGCATCCAAACAGACTGCTTGGGTTTCTTGTTGCCACTTGGATCTCTGGTAGAAAAATTTATGTGCTTATGTAATTGTATGTAATAGTACTTTCCTACTGTGGGTGTTGTTTGAGTGGTGTTATTAAAATAAATAAATTAATGTAATGGTTGTCGTTTTTGTTTTATTATTATTATTTTTTAATTTATTACTGCGATCATGGCTCTTTGCTTCATTTATAGGCTGATTTTATACAGCTCTGAGCTATTTGGTGTTTCTGGGGATGAACTATGTATTTCATTTCCTGTATCTCTGAACATATTGCCCTTCCAACTGATTGAGCATTTACTTTCTAAGGTTCATAAATTCTTTCACAGTGGACTGGTCTTTTGTGCATGTGTTATCATTTAACTTGACTAGTTCGAGTATTAGAACCAAAGCTTTGGTTTAGTCGTAGCATAGAAAGGTACCTATCGCAGTCCAATAAAATACAACACGATGTTAGATAGGTGATTACAAATTCACTTATTTTAGTGATAGGGAACATATCAGGACTAGTCTTGAAATTGATTTTCTTGCTTCTCTAAAGCTTTGTAGTATCGGATATTCTAAAAGTATTATTCAGAAAACATTAGCTAATTTGTGTTGAAGATATTGAAATTGTCATAAACTTTAAGATAATTTTTAGGTAAGTTTTATTTTTATTGAGAAATACCAAATTATCAAGTAAAAACGGTAAAAACAAACACAAACTTGAATATGCATGTTTTGAATGTTATATTTGTATATATACTATATTATTTAATTCTCACCATACCTGCATGCTAGCTTCTCATTTGTTCAAGAGATATTTGTTGTGTCTACTCTCTGCCAAACACTTGGGATGTAAAAGAGTGATAGAAAGCTGTGCTCTTACACATATGTACTCACTTTGGCAGGCTAAGAATCTGAAGCTCATGCAGGTAATCCATCAGAAGTCAGAGCATGGATTAAGATACTGTTTTTTCTAACTTCAAACTGTTCTTTCCATTGAGCATACTGCCACCTCTAAATTATTATTATTACAGTTTTTCTTCAAAATAAATACAAATTGTATTATCTTCTTTGAGAGGAGTCATTCTTTTAATAAGTATATTAATTTTGAATTCATATTTTTTCTTTATTTCCTTTTAACAAATTTACCCTTACTAAGATAAGACTACATGTAGTACCAGCCTGTTAAGTAGCATGATCACATTACTGCCAGACTGGTATGTTTGTTGCCAAATGGAGGAAAAAAACACAGTTGTTAATTTTAATTCTGTTTAATGGAAATGTCTCCACATAAAATGCACCATCTAAGCTGGGAACCATCAATTTGTTTCCAATATCCTCAGCTCTACTGTGAAATATACTGTGCTTTTGAAAGTATGAAACAGATCTACAGAGTGACTTGGGAGGGTATCCAATATACATTATAAAACAAAAACAAAATAGAAATCATTCTCTATATGCATGATAGTTTCGAAAGATTTTATAGGTAAGGGAATTCCAGAATTACATGGCAAATGATCGGCATGATTACATTGACTTTGGTGGAAACAGCAGTGTTTACAGAGATAGAGTGGACAAGGCCAATACAGATAACAACTCATCCTTCTCACAGATATTTATGAGAACCTGATAGCTTACTAGTAACTATTATTTTCTTTCTGGAATATATTTTTATAAGACATACTTTACCACAGTTACCTACTGTTAAAAAACAAATTTTTAAACAATTAGTCAATTCTATTCCAATTGTATAATTAATATAACAATGTGTATGTTATAATTATAGGCATAATTGTATAGTATTTTATATTTTATTAATATATATTTATATTATTGATATATAATGTGATGTAATAAATGATGTTTTGTTACATATAATTATGTTATATATAAAATATATGTATTATTAATGAAAAATCTTTGGTAATTATAGTCATCTATGTCATATTAAATGGAAAAAAATTGAGGATTTTCTTTAATAAGGAAATCTCTATGGTGTTTTATTTTCTCCTACTCTGTCATCATCTTAAATATTTACTTGGAGAAACACAGTAGAACTGGACTTTTGAATAAATGTCAGTGACAGATATCACACTTGAATTTTAAATATTAACCCAAGTCTCTTATGATCAGTGGAATATTGATAGCCTAGATTAAATGCTTCACACTACTTTGGGGTAAGTTTCTCCCAGGGTACTTTAATCCCAAAGGAGAACAGGATTCCAGGGCATCTGCTGTGCTAGTTCTCTAGTTATGCTCTGATATTTGTGAATCAGGGTTAGAGCTGGGGTTGGGAAGCATTGTAAGGTAAGCAAGTTAGATGCAAATCTTTGTTGCATTATGCTGCGAAATACATGAGAGATAAACAAGCAAATGCTTAAGGAAGTAGTTGGCATGATCGCTGCCCTATAAATACCAAAGACATTAATTAAAGACATTCTTTTAAATGTCAAACTGTCTTTTTTGGGGTAGTGCCAGTTGATATGTAAACTGTATAAAGGAAGGATAAGTGCTATGGTATAAGGTGAAGAACTTGAAAGAAAAAGAAAGTTTCATTACTTATTCTTTAGTGTCTCTATGTCAGAATATCTGTTTTTCTCTTAAGAAAATTGAATAACTCCTGTGGTCTTCATCATCTATAGGTAATATAGGTAATATATTGAACATAGTATTGAATTCTAATAACATCGAATAGAGGGCTTAAGATTTATTAAAAAACAAAGTTCACTCGAGTAAAATTTAAGATTTTATTGGTTTTATTCAATGGTTTATGAATCGGACAGAATATCATCTCAGAGCTATAAAGGGACTCTGAAGAGCTGTACATAATAAAAAGTTTTTATAGGCGGAAGGGGGTGGGAAAAGGAAGTTTCTAGCAAATAGTGCACTATTCCAGGCAAAGTCATCTTTCTGTGGCGGGTGGGAGGTGGAAAGGGTCTAGTGGTGGATTACCTCGCTAGTGCTAACCAGATTATTCCTGATTGATGGGTAAAGGTTAGATTCCTAGGAGAGGATGGAACTGCAGTTGGGTTAGGTATTAAGTTTTGATTTCCTGATGTGGGGCTTAGCACAAGTGACTCTTATTTATCTCTTTTTTAACAGATTATAGTTTAACATAATTATTTTTGCTAATTTAATATACCATTAAAAAATTAATTATACTTAAGATTCGCAATGTCTTGATATTCTCTAATTAAAAATTGCCTGTATAACTAATAGTAAACTATGGAACTAACCCTATAACTTACAAGAAAGTAGATATAACACTCATTCGTGGAATCTTGTTGAGAAAATTTATAAAGTTTTGTACTGAGTTAATAAAGAAGAGAATGTTCCTTCTCTCACAATTGCATGTGACATAGAGAAATAACTTCGCGTGTACAATAAATCAATAAAGATATATTCTTTATATAATTTATCGAGTGTCTATATGATAAGAACTAAGATACATAATTTTATTTATTATATATTCAGTATTAAGTTATATTGAACCCACTTGCAAAGGCGCTAAAAGGCTGAGTGCTATTATTTATAAAGACAATAAAACAAATAAAACCTATGATCTTTATGATCTTTAGCTAATAATTTGGTCAATTATTGAATCTTGTCTTACTAGATTAAGCTGATAATTGCCAGAACTGGAATTCAAACCCAAGCCTATTTACCTACAAAATCTGTTTTTTTGTTTTTTGTTTTTTGTTTTTGTAACAACTGCTTGCCTCTCTATCTTGCATTTACTTCTCCCTGCTACTGTCTTCCCCCACCCATACATCTGTTACCGAGAGAGGGGATCCTCTCCCAGCACGTTGTCCATGCTCTTGATGTCTCGAACAAAGCACTGAGCAAGACAGCAGAAAGGAAATACAGCAGAAAGGAAAAGTTTTATTAGAAGGGAAAGTACACTTCCAGATGTGGAAGCAGGCCTGAGCAAAAGAAACTTGGCTTCAAAGACCCAGTGACAAAGGACAAAGGCTTTGGGGTTTTTATCCCTATTCGCTGTGGGTGGTCACTTTTCTTAGAGGAGTGGGCTTCCTTGATTGACAATTAAGATTGACAGGACTCTGGTGATTCATCATTTGCTTTCTGCGCATGTTCGTTCCCAGAATTCAGTCTGTTATAATGATATGAATGAACTTCTGGGAATATGCATCATATTCTAATGATGGTATATTGAAGCTTAGATGAATTGAAGGTCATTGGCATCTTCATTGCACCTGTTTGAGTGACTGGCTAAAACTGGTACCCAATTTTCTGCCTACTTGTTTCTTGGTATGAGTTACTTTTAAAGCCCCAAAATGCCTTCTGGCTTGCTTAATTGTAGGCAGGTTAGGGCAGACCCCTTCTAGGATAGGATGACCTCAGTGTCTTCGCAGGCAGACCCAAAACCCCCTGACTTTCCTATCTCTCTTTTCTAAGTGCCATGAACCCCCTTATTATTAGTATGAATGTTGAGAGATAGGAGGTCTCTTCTTCTGTATCTGCTTCCTGCTGAGAAGAATCATAGTCCCTGCTTATTGGGGTTTCATGGAGCTCTTTTCCCTTCATGCTTCAGTCAGGATGGGGTCTTGGGTTTCCTGCTGAAGTGCCACCTCAGTCCCTATCCAAGGAAAAGAAGATACAAAATTGTTATTTAAATCACATATCTGTTAATTTCTATTATTGATATGCCTATTAAGCAAGTAAAGGAAAACAAGCTTGGTTAACATATATCTTAAGGGATAAAAAAACCTTTGGCCTAAAGTCCCCTCACCTCTCAAACTCTAAGGACCCTGCCTGGCCTAGGGTCATTCCCATATGATAGTCCAAAGGTTTTTATCAAAAGCCAGAGGACCTGAGTTACCAGTTTCAAGGTCATTATCTGGATTTGGGGGAGAGGGCCTTTTCCTCCCCCCAAAAAGGGGGAATAAAACTTAACTAGGTTTACTAAAAAAAAGTTAAGAACTCTGCAAGAGATGTCTCGTATCATTTCCCGCTAAAAGATTTAAGAATTTTACAAGTGATGTCCCGTATCACATCCATAACTATTTAGAAAGTTCAAAATTAAATTAGGAATTTATAAATGTTATTAAAATATGTATATAGCCTTTGTTTCTTCATTTTTAGAATTTTTTTTAAAGGGAGCTTACTGTTAGAATTTGAGCTAAATGAAGAGGCCTTGGAAACATGTGGTTTGCAGACTTTTATCACTACCGGATTCATCATTTCAATATATATACTCTTATTTTATCTCGTTCCCAGGACCTCCACTTACATTAAGTACTTATTCCTTTGTATATATTAAAATATACTTGAGGTTTTAAAAATAAGATTGAGAGATGGATACATAATATGAAAATGTGAAACTGAAGGGTTACTTTCAATGAGGAAAAGAATACTTTGTTAGGAAATTAAATAAACAATAAAACTAAATATTATTTCTATGGGGATTCTTGTTTCCACTATTCATAAATTGATTTCCCAGGGCAGCTTCTTAGTTGTTGCAAACCCTGTTGTGCTTCCAAGATCTATGTTTGAATATATTAGAGACCGAATAAGTTAAAAGATGCTCAGAGTTCCCTTACACACCTGACTTTTTTGGCAGCAGATCAAGTTTTGACATCATGAATCAGCACAGTTTGCTCTTTCAGAGTCTGAGTTTCTCTTACTTCTTCCAGATTGCCTTCCTCACATCAAGGTTGGCTAGGTCTTTGTTCGGAAGCCAAGAGGCAAGATGCATTTGCTCTTACTGTCAGTTACATGAAAAAGGCACATTAACCTAATTCTCTGTAGAATTTACATATAAATTGACTTAACACAGGGGGTAAGTCAGTTCAAAATAGGATACTTTTAAAATAGACACTTAGCATAATGCTTAGTATAATATTGAATTGAAAATTTTATCTAAGAAAGTTTTATTAAGGTTCTTGCTGTAGATCTCTTTTTGAAAAAGCCTTTTCTCATCAGTGTTATATCATTTATTTTCCCTGTAAAAAAAACTCTTGTTTTTACTTCTTGCAATTTTTTATGGTAACTCTCTCACAAAGTCATAGAGATGTCCGGTATATTGTGTCCTTGCATTTTTATAATCTTAAGATTTTCTTGAACTTAGTGTCAATTGATTAGTGTCTTGAAATTTTTACTTTTTTCTCAAGCTTTTCTCTTAGTGCATTGGTCTAATGTCAGTCTATACAGAATAAAAAATATATAACTTCTCTTTTTATACTTTCATCCTGGTGGCTGATTTATAACTTACTTTTTCACAACATGTTGATCCGAAGTAGTAAAAAAAAAAGTGGCTTTCTTTTTCTAAACTTTTAATTGATTTTTCTGAAGAGAATAGATTATGTTTTGGTGTGTATTTTACATATGACTTGCTTTATAATAATTTGTATACTTTCTATATCATCAGAAAATTTCCTGATTTTTCTCTTTTAATTGTTTAGAAACTCCCTAGACAGTCCCTTATATGTCCTTTAAAAGACTATAAAAACAAAGTATTTGGGAAGGAAACTCATTTTTTTCCTATGCAGTTTCGAATATTTTCCACTTATTTTGAAATGCAAAATATTTGGTAATGGGTAGGAAAAAATTAAAAATTACTAGCAAGCTGAAACAACATTGGGGTTAATGGACTTTTCTAAACATTTTAGTAAAATCCTGAAAATATATGCTGGACACGAGAGTCCTCACTTTCTTTCCCTTTTTTGGGCATGACTTTGGAGAAACAGCATTATAGAAGTGTTTGTTGTTTTATATTGATTTTTAAGTAGAAATCTTAAAAACAGAGAAAAGACTTTGTAATTTCCCATTTGTATCCTTCAGTGGCTACAAAATATCTGGGGTCCCCCCCCTCCAGATGTGTGTTTTATACATGATTGTGTCGAGATGCCTCAACTTTTTAAAACTTTTTGAAGTTAATATTGTTTGGCATAGAGATATTTCTCTTGACTGCAGATGTTTTGGCGTTACCACTTTTATATGGCTTTGCAGAGTTCTATACCAACTATAAATACTTCCAAAGGTTGCAGCTAAACATTAAAAAGGATGTGGGTGTGAGCCTCCTCAGCCTTCTTGAATTTTACACCCTCACGTACAAGACAGACAATAAAAATGTTAGCACTGCATAAATCTGCTCACTTTATATCCTGGGTTTATTTTCTATCCATGCTGAAATGTAATTTGGTCACAATATTGGGATCCTTCAATTAACTGAAAAAACAAACTATTTTGTGGAGTTTTTAAAACAAACGAATAAATAAACAAAGTTTAACCTATTATTTGGAGAATGTATGTTTCATATATTATCTGTTTATAAATTCAGAAATAGAAACAGAAATAGAAATAGAAAATAACTTTTTTATATATCTTTTTCTAGTGATTCGTCAGTCTTTTCTTCTTAAAAATACCCTTTATCACAATCACGATTTTTTTTTACAGACCGATTGTATTTTAATGATTCGATGTTGATATCGACAAGTATTTTTTGCTCTATTCAGTTGTTACAAGGATCTTATTCTTATTTATGATATTCTTGATTGTATAAAATATCTGTGAAATTAACTTATGACTTAAATAGTTTTATCTAAAAAGTTTAGTGCCTAATTGTTTTCAGTTGCTCTTTGGGACTCATGATTGTTGCATTGCATGCCAATATAATATATCAAAAGTTTTTTTTAGTTAATTAATTGGCTTTATTTATTTTTTTGACTATGCCGATGTCCCTATTTTGTGAACACATATTTTAAATACTCAGTTTTTAGTATTTTAGAGTGAGTAGGTAGGGGAGTCTAATGACATACTATTTGAAGCATTTAGATTTTACATAAAAAAATGAATAAGCTTGTTAATACTTTAAAATAATTACTAGAGCGAGTTATATCAGATACTGTGTTATTAGCCAACTGATTAATTGTGGACCTTTTAGGGCCTTTTGGTACAGTAGAAGAAACAAAAGGTAAACTCAAATGCAAATTTACTCCCCATTGACTTCATGTACATTAATGGGATCATACTTTCACTAAGCAGGTATCTAAACTAATAGAACTCTGGTCTACAAAACTTAATTGTCATTTTTAGACATTAGACAACTGGAATTTTCAAATTTTCTGATAAAATTCAAACTATATCGAGCAACAAACTTGATAGAGGGTTTCATTACTTTGATATGTGGATTAAAGAAATTATTAAGGACATTTTACTTGCTCCATTCCAACGGACTCATGTTGAAGGATTTATTTTTAAATATTTTTATGAAATTGTATATCATTTTGCTTTTAACATTTAGTATATTGAATATTTTCTTTTCTATTTTTAAAGATAAAGGCTTTGTTTGATTTTGATGGACTGAAATGAAAGCTCAGGCAGGCCTTTGTCTGCAGATGACTGTTGTTTGAACACTAGCTATTGCTGTGTTACTATGGAAACTGCAGGACTTTGAGGTATAGAGGTTTAGTCCAACAATGCACAGTGATAACCAATCAGAGTTTCTTTTCCTCTTCAATTCATTAACATATATTTGTGGTTTCAGTTATTCTCTAAGGAATCCAAAATACAATGTCATTAATTTTTCTCATAGGTGCCATAGTATGTATAGGGCATTTTGTATCAAATTAATATGATTTAATATTAGTTTTACTATTATTTTAAAAGATAATTTGATAAATACAAAGTCAGTATTTACTTTGAGAGATATTCATTTTTACATTAGATAAGAACATTTTTTTACATTTGAATATTGAGATTTTGTTTCTTTTTTAATTTGCAACCAGTCTATGCTGAACAGGCTCTCCTGTTTTTGGTATTTACAGTAAAGATGCAGTATTTTGAGTCTGATAATAGTTTCAGTGCAAGGAATTTGTTCTGTTTAAGGAATATATGAGAAAGATTTCT
The DNA here is from genome assembly GCF_014176215.1 of Rousettus aegyptiacus. Lineage (NCBI taxonomy): Eukaryota > Metazoa > Chordata > Mammalia > Chiroptera > Pteropodidae > Rousettus > Rousettus aegyptiacus. Next base: position 34,340,046 of record NW_023416286.1, read on the forward strand.
TCTACTGAATTTGAAAGGCATATGCTGATATTATTTTTTGACATGGTGTAACGATGGTAGTGGTTAAATAAGCCTTGAGTATAGAAAATTGATCTCCTGAAAACCAATTCAACTGTTTTTCAATATGCAAGACAGCTCATAAAACTTTGGTTATGTGAGCTGATAGAGAATGTTCAAAGGATATATGTAATCTCCAGCAAAAGGTCATTGGACGATGACTTTTCGAATGAAGATATACAAATGTAAGGGTATTGGTTAATTAAATAATCATAAAGGGATTTTAGTATGTTTATTTATTCCAGTTCCCAAGCCAAGACCTAGGATAAATTATTGACCAAAGGAGTTCAGGGAAATTCAAGATACCTCCATGTGTAAGCATATTACTTTATATTTGAACTTTACCTGCTTCCATGTGATTTCTAAATACTAGATACTTATGTTTTCTCTTATGTGATGAACATCTCTTTCTCTTTATCTCTCTTTCCTTCTTTTTCAGTATCTAACAAGTAAGTAGAAAGATTAGTGTAGAAATCTACAGATGACTGTAATAAATAAAAGAAAATAGATGCTAAACCCAAGAGAATGAAAGAAGTGAGACAAGAGTTTGTTCTGCGTGATTTCTCTTCCTTTTATCTTACTTTGATTTTTCTTTTTCCTCTTTCCCCCACAGGAAGTGGATAGAAGTCAGTTAGGGGGGCCTGAGTCTCAAAACTCAGCACAATGACAGGAAGGCAGGCTAGCCAGTCTAAACAGGATGATTCGAATCGGGACAGAGTCAAGTTTGTTGCTCTGCAATCTACTTGTGACATTTCTGGGTGAAACACTGGTGAAATAGACTACGACAGGACTCTTTGCCACTGATATGCTATTGTAAGCACAAGACATTATTTTCTCATATTGCTTTTCAGGCTGTTAGCCTTTCCTGATGCTTCTCTTCCAACCAAAGCCTCTTTCAAACTGGCTTTTCCTCAGCATTCCTTCCTCTCTTCCCAATTAAAAACTGGCATTTACTGTGGATAAGTACAAAAGCAGTGTCCTACTTGAAGTAACTGGTAATAAGTTGCCATTGACATACATGCTGGCCCCATATGAAGGGTTCTTTGTATAGACCCAAGAAAGTGTGTGGAAAACTTTCATGAGAAAGATATCTTTTTCCTTGTATTTGGGAGAGCTAACTTCTAGATAATATATCTAGATAAAAATTTCAATATTTTTAGGAAACATTTTTACATCTTTTTGACTTTCCTTGCCAACCATTTCACTCTTCAGAAGGTACAAGAAGCAGTTCTTGGTACTGGCGAATAAGGGACATCCATCATTCCATAGATGAAGTCATAATGGACAAATCAGGTTATTATGGATGGTAACTTTTAGAAAAGCTATATGTAGAGATTAAAAACAATCTCAATAGGTAATCTCTCAGCATGTATGGCTATTATGGCTTAAGGAACTAGTAGAAAGAGAGGTAATAAAAGTGCAGCAGGGTAGAAATGTGGAGTGAGGTCACAAATGAGGTGAGAAGGATTAGGGCTTGGCGGAGATGCCAAAGCTCAGTCTTCAGAGACAGGACCCACATAGGAAAACTCTGTAGGGGAAGGTTTTCTTAGCACAAATACAGTACATGTAAAATCCTGAAAAAAGGAAACTTAAAGTAGTTCAATATTACAAGAGCACAGAGTACAAAGAAGGAAGTCTGAGTGACAAGATTGCAGAGCTAAGGAAGTACCAATTGGACTGGACTTTATAAGCCATTCTAAGAAGCTTGAAATTCTTTTTGAGGCATGGAAAACCTGTTAGAAAATGTTTTAATAGCATAAGTGATCTGTTAAAGTTGGCATTTTGAAAATGTCACTTTGGCTGCAGAGAGATAAGATTCAGAGCCATGAAATTAAAGGTAGGCAAGACTTGAGGCAATGGGGCTGTCGAGATAATCTGGGTATCTCTTCCACAATACCGAAAAGTCAAGGTAATAGGCTAAAGGTGCTAAAATAATTATAACATTTACCATGCCATTCTTCTTGAATTTTCCAGCAGAATGTCAGAAATAAAATTCAGCCATTTGATGAGACTGCAATCTAATGAGACTATATGATTTTCCTTAACTTTTAAAATATAAGTTTAGTATTCTCTGGACATTAAATTTTACACTGGAAGAAACACTAAAAGTATGAAATACAACAGAATGAAAACAGTTAGCAGGTAGGTTTTAGCATTAACTGTAAGTGTGGTGGTCCATGACCAAACTTTCTTTATGTCTAATGACAAATTAAGAAATAGGATGCGGGAATATATAATTTATTTGGTAATGGTGGACCTTTAAGTCTCAGCCCCTATTACAATTTAATGGTCTAAAAGTTGCCGAACATGCAGCCATGGGCTCCCCATACCTAGCTAAGACCTCACTCTGCATTGTTTGGGTCACTGACCATGGATGAACCAAGAAAGTACAGAAAGGAAATAGGGATAAGTTTTCATTCACTTTCAACCATGAACTCATTTTTACCTCTTTCAGAACTTAGTTGCTAGTCTGTTTGATCATTCTCTCCAAACTTCGAACCCAGGCCGGCCTTTATGTTTAATTCAGTCAAACACTCCAAGAAAGGTTTTTTGTGTCTTATCTCATTTGACCCTACAAGGTAAGGAAAATTATCACTATTTTCTAGTTGAGCTTTAGAAAGATTGTGTGGTTTATCCAAATTCACCTCACCGCTCATCTGAACACTTTCATTGGGAAGTCAAGATTGTTTAAAATAAGATACTACACACTCCCAGTTAGTAAACTACCTTCCAATTAGCATGCTATTGTTAAAGAATATAATGGATATTTTGAAAAACCAGCTTTCATACAATACCTTAGGTTCTTCTTTACATTACACAAAAATGTCTATATTTAACTCTGATATTTCTGTTCAGAATGATAAATGGTGCCCAGACATTTAGATTTAACTTTTGTAATGAATGTATAATATATTGAGGAATAAAAAAATTATACAATTCACGAACTACTTTTATTGGGTCACAAATTAAGTTTGTCTGCAATGAATATATATATATATATATTTTTTTTTACCCTCACTATATCTCTTTCATCTTTGAGTTTAGTCACTGTATAGAACTACATTTTTTAGTTTCTTTTTTGTTTCCTATTTGTTCTGGCAACTCCTAAGCCCCCAAGAAGTATAATAGCCACTTGCATCTCTTCAACAGGCTACTTTTTTTCCCTTTATTTGAAATATATAGCATCTAAGACATCTTTTACAATGTTTATATATTCTTTCACTGGAAGAAACCTAGAAGGTATAATCTGTCTAATCAGTGACACAAAACTGATATGATAGTTCCTTTCTAGAATGCTTTTTTACTTTTTTCTACAACACTCACCATCTTTAAAAAGTCTTTTTTTAAACCACTTTTGAGCATTGCATTAACGCTTCTTAGCTTAATCAGGTGAAAGCTTTTTCTTAGAATTATACTTATCATACTGAGCACCATCATGTTGTAATTAAGAAGTAATTCAAAATCAGATGATAATTAAAATAGAAATTCTTCTACTTTCTAGATAAGTAAGTATGAAGCATATTGTTTTTAATAGGAGTTCTGATTTAGTTGTGGTTTTACCTTGGTTATAGGGTTTAATATAAATATACTGTCCATTAACTAAATGTTTTAACCTTTAAATTCCTGAAAAAAAAAAAAAAGTACTATCCTCCTGAATCTGCTTTTCTATAAAATATGGCACCTTAGACATCTTTTTCATGAGGATTATATTTTTTCCCAGTGGTAGAAACCTACTAGAGTCCTTTGATTTCTAGAGTGAACCATTTACTCCATATCAGTATTACAACTCTGAATTCATGAGTGCCAGGCCCGTGTCTGATGAATACACTTCAGCAAACCCAAACTTTCTGGCCATCCATGAATGAAGAAAATAGAAAGAAAATTGTGAGACTCCTCAAATGTATTACGGTTCAGTGGCTGAAGCTATTACTATAGCCACATACTTCATTTGATGAGGCTCAATAAAAATATAGTTGATTTAATGAAAAATCTATAAACAATAAAATAGGAAAAATATTTCTTCTGAGAAAATATATTTTCTACAGTATGATTGTTTTCTAGTTTGTATACAGTGCTTTTGTAAAAGATCTTTTGACGTTTTAATGGTGAAGCAGCCAAGTCAGGGTTTTTGGATTTGGTAGAGGTTTACTGTACATAGTGCGAACACATTTTCTTTGGCCAGGTTACAAGCAGTTTTCATGTATAGAGAAGTCATCTTCCTGTCCCCCACAGAAGCATCACCTCACTGCAACATATGTAGCTCTGTTCTGCCAAAAAGGGGGCAGATTTTGAATCTTGGCGTTTGAAAGCTGTTCCATCTGTAGCTCTTGATCTTTTCTGTGAATTCTCTAACTTTTAAAAGAATGGTATGTGTCTTCAGGAGAACCAGTGTGCCTGATGCATATTTAAACAGTTCTGATAGAATTTATTTCAAGAAACTGTGTTAAACTCATTTATTATAAGAAGAAAGAGAGAAGAGCAACCTTTACCACCTACAGCATATTTGCTTCGTGCCCTGAAAGAGAATGATGGAAAGCCAACGAGGTTGCTTCATTAACTGCTGAAAAAGGTTTTGTATGATTTTAGGGGCAAACCCAGAGGTAAACTCTGAGTAGACACACTGGCATGCTTACATACCATTGGGAGACATGATTGTGTGTTTTGAACTGCATAGATGCTAGGTAAATTAGATGCGTTTAAATCTATTTAACATAAATCGGCATATTAAAGACAATTAAGTACAAATGAATGGATAAAAAGAAAAAAACAAAAAGGAGCTAGTGACCAAAACTCAATCGGTTAGTATAAATTGAAATTGTTTTTAATTGCTATCACCCATGTAAGTTGACATTCATGTAATCTGACATTCTTTCCTATTATTTTCCCCAGATAGAGGCTTATTTTACAGAACACTATTTTTCTAACAAACTCTGGCTTGTTGCTTTTCAGAGTCCATTACCTTAGTATACCTTTTATTTTCTTTTATAAAATTCAAGCAGTAAAATCAAGTTAATGAAAACATTATCCCCAACTCCTAACATTTTTGAAGCATTTTAATTAAATAAATGATTTTAGGGACCAAAGAATAATATATACTCATGTGATACATGATTATTTTACTTAAAAGAGGGATATTTTCTTCTTAGTAATAAAATGCCCCAGTGAGCTTACAGTCCACTATGGGAATGGAAGATTATACGAACAGTCAAATAAGTATATAATAATAAAATACATTAAATGTTAAGGAAAAAATTAAGTTCATTTCAAAGGAAGAGCATTGTACATTTTAATTTTGACTGGGAGAGTTAGAATGTGGTTTGGAGAACATGACATAGCTGTAGAGATGTAAAGAGTTAAGAGTTATTAGGTGACAGTGGAGAAACTAAAACACAATTGGGGAATGTTCTAGAACAGTGTGGTGCAGGGAGGATGCTGACAAAAGCCAGTGCTGATGGGGAAATAAAGGAAGGATGAGAGTGTCATCCGATGAATCTGTGGAACAAATCAGAGCCCAGGTAACAGAGACAGATTGGTTGCGTTGAATATTGGGGTTTTATTTTAGGGGTAACAAAAAGCCTCCAAAGAGTGTAAGGCAAGGGTGTAACATTATTTAAATTCTTAAGAGAGTTTCTTCAATGTTTTTGGTGGAGAATAAATTTGAGGTGGTCAAGACAAAGGGGAACAGTCCAGAAAAAGGTGTTTTGAAGGTGGAATTTACATTGGTAATGAGAAAGAAGAATGTGCTAATAATGCCTGCCAGCCTTTGGGGATGAGTCACTAGATGAATGGAGATTCCATATTATAGAAATGGAGAAGGCTAAAAATTTTATAAGGAGATGAAGATAAATAATTCAGACATATTAAGTTTGAGATCTATGCAAGGTATCCTACTTATTATATCAAGTAGATTCTTGGCTGTCAATCCTGATATTTGATTATATCCTTGAAATTCAGTGAGTTTCGTGCTTCATGTAAGGCATGCATTTTATCTATGGTATATGAAGTATGGCATCTTTAATGGGAAGAAAAATCCTTTGTGTCTAGAGAGAAAAAAAATTTTCTCCAAATATTCTTGTTTTCTTAATTTGTATTTGAAAAAGAAACATAGCATACAGTAACTGTATTTTCTATAATAGCAAGCAAAATGAACCGACAAAATAATACCCAAAAGGTGGATAAATTCATGAATGCACAAACAAAATGTGGTATATCTTTACAGTGAAATAATATACAGCCATATAAAGAAAGTACTAACACATGCTACATCATGGATGAATCTTGAAAAAATTATGCTAAGTGAAAAAAGCCAAACACAAAAGGACATATATATTCTATTTATACTCAATATCCAGAATTGGCAAATTCACAGAGACAGAAAGCAGATGAGTATTGGTAGGTGCTGGGAGAGGGGGAGAGGGAGTGACTACTTGATAGGTCCACACAGTTTCCTTTAGGTGTGACGAGAATGTCCTGGAATTAGGTAGTGACGATGGCACAGCCTTGTGAATGTACTAAATACATAGATTGTGTACTTTAAAATATTTAAAATAGTGATCGCATATTTATGTATTTTACCACAGTAAGAAAGAGATTAAATAAAATATTTATTGACTAAAACAGCATTTCCCAAATCATGTTCCACAAGGCTACGTGGAAAGTATTTGTTGGAGAATAAGCCTGATCTCACTAACTGCAGAACTTCACAAGGATATTGATTATATTCCATTACAATCAACAGTAGCTTAGGATTTTTAAAATTTAAAACCTATTGGAGAAGAAAAACAAATTCAAAGAATTTATATTATTTTAATATATAAAAGACTGATTGTTTTTTAAAAATCTGCCCTTTTTTTGATAATAGAATATCTATTTCCATAAGAAATCAACATTATTGCTTAAAGGATATCACTGAGATATGTAAAATGCTCTGTTTCACCCTGTTGAGTTTATAATTAGTCTAAGGTTATTCTACATCACTGCCTTTTATTCCCTAGAAAAACTACACTTAATGAGGCCGCATTGCAAATGTTAAGAATTTGATACATCATTAAATGAGAAGTGAAATTAATATTCATTGGCCATTAAGTCATGCTTTATTTAAACCTCAAAATTTTAGTAATATTAGTTAAAATAATATAATTATTAAAAATAGCATATCTTTAAAAGATACTCGGTGGCAATCACAGGAAGAAACTGATGTCATATTAGTCAGTTGATCATCCAGAGGGAAAGATGACTTTTAAAAAATACGTTTTTGAAAGTAGAGACAGCTCTGACATAAATTTCAATAATATTGCAAAATGTATTGAATGGCAGTGGATTATGAAAAATTTCTGGCAGTATCTTTTGTTAATAGATTTATTGAGATATAATCAACATATCATAACATTCACCTACTTAAGGTTTACAGTTTAATGGTTTTTAGTATATATATATGCAGAGTTTTGAAACCATCACCACAGTAATTTTGGAATGTTTTTATTACCCCAGAAAGAAAGATCCTACCATTAGCAGTCGCTACCTATGGCCCCTTCCACTCTCCCAGTCCTGTGTGATCACCAATCAATCTATTTTCTGTCTCTGTAGATTACACCCTTATTTTATTTTATTCTATTTTATTTTATTTTATTAATTAATTTATTTTTTATGGTGACATTGGTTAACGAAATTCATTAAGTTTCAGCTGTACACTTTAACAGTAAGGCATGTATATACATACATAATACACACACACACACACACACACACACTATGTGTTCACCTCCCATAGAGATTTTTTTCTGTCACCACGTATTTGACCCCCTTTTCCATGTCTACCTCCCCTTTTCCCTGACTCCCTACCCTCCGGTAACCAATAGTCTATAGTCCATGTCCACGATTCTCTGTTTGTTTGCTCTGTTCATTTGTTACTTTTAGGTTTATATCTCACATATAAGTGTTTTTTAGCCAATCATCTATTGTAGGACACTTTGGTTGTTTCCATGTCCTGGCCACTATGAATAATGCTGCTATGAACATTGGTGTGCAAATTTTTTTTTCGGATGTGGGTTTTCATGTCTTTGGGGTAAATACCAAGTAGTAGGATTGCTGGATCATATGGTAGATCAATTCGTAGTTTTTTGAGGAAACTCCATACTATTTTCTATAGTGGCTGTACCAATTTGCAGTCCCTCCAACAGTGTATGAGGGTTCCTTTTTCTCCACATGCTCTCCAACATTCGTTATTACTTGCCCTGTTGATAAGCACTATTCTAACAAGTGTGAGGCAGTATCTCATTGTGGTTTTGATTTCCATTTCTCTAATAACTAGCAACGTTGAGCATCTTTTCAAATATTTCTTGGCCATTTGTATGTCCTCTAGGGAGAAGTGTCTGTTCAGGTCCTCTGCCCATTTTTTGTTTGGGTCATTTGTTTTTTTGTTGTTATTGACTTGCATGAGTTATTTGTGTATTTAGATGGCACCCTTATTTTAAAATAGTAGTTTATTTTGGTTTTTTATTTCTGGTGTTCTTGATTTTGGAATTAAGGTCTCATCCTAGAGATTGTGGGGCAACAAAAAAGAATCATGTTTATTTCTGGCCAATTTCAGAGATGTTTATATGTTTTCTTCTTGTTTTTCTGGCTGAATTCCTTCCCTGAAAGCCTTTGTTTTTTAATCTAACAATTTTTTATCATATGCGTAAATAACATTTTATCTACCCAGAAAGGTATACTTAGGTTTGGACATTTAAATCCTTTATTACATTGTAGTCTGACTAATGTCCTGTATTGGTTTCAATCAGAGTTTAAGTATATTCCATGATAAATATAGCAATAATCAATAAAAGAGTAACAAATTAGCACTAAATAGTGAATATATTCCCATGGCTTCAATACTTGACATATAGTAAATATTTTTAAGCAAGTGAATGAAAGATAAATGAATAAGTAAAATTATGGCAGACTGATGGTATGCAGACAATATAACATTATTTATATCAACTATAGGTAGTCATTTTTTCTTGTAGTTGTTAATAATATTAAGCGGCATCTTCTTACCCATTTAAGAACTCAGCAAACTGTAATAATAAAATGCATCCCTAGTATGAGGGGAACATAGGGTACATGAGGAAATTTGAAGCACATTGAGAACACACTTATACTCGAGGAACCTGTGATCCCTGTAAGAATTTAAAAGCCTATTATTGAACAGGAAATAAATTGATTTTAGACTATGAATGTTAACTTAGATCTCATAAATTTTGTCTCTAATTTTTTGCATGTAAGGAAAGACGTGTGATTCAGATGAGTTGTGTTCCTTTCTTTAAAAATCGTCACTATGTTATTAATGGTTAAATTATAAATTCCCAAGATATTTATTCCAAAATTTAAAATCTGTCACCTACTACTTAATTATAGCAAACTAAATATAAAAAGTGAATAGAAGGATGTAGCTTTTGTGGATCAATGTCTACCTGAAATATTGGTGGAAGGATCTTGTCCTATTTCAATTGAAATGCAGTGTTCAGTTATAGTAACATTAACCATCGTTTTATTCTTTCAACACATATTTATTGAGGTTGTGTAGCAGCATAGTAGTTTAAATCATGGGCTCTAGAGTAAGGCTATGTGAGTTTCTAGTTCAGTGTAGAACTTAATTATTGACCTTGAGAATATGTCTTTACTTATCCACATAAGATTCTGTATTAGTAAATTCAGGATAACAGTAACACTTTCCTCAGAAGTTTTTGTAGGGGTTAAGATTCTTAATAGTCTCAGCTATGATTGTAATAATGAAGTAAAATAAAAGCCATGGTTTTAAAAACAGTTTAGGAAATTCAAATAGAGCCTGTTGACTGTAGGGATAGGGAACAAAAAGGGACAAAAAAGAAACAGACCATGTTCCAAACTTGTGGTTTTCTGTTTCTAAATTAAGTAGTTTTGAGCCCTGTCAGCTTTTATGGGATAATGCAAAAATAATTATTTTTGATTATGTTGATTTTAATGTGTTTGTGGATATATTGGAGAAGCAATTAGTTCTGATTCTTAGGAGACAACTTACACTACAGAGAGTAATTTGAGAGGTATAAGCAAATAATTTACAAGATTGTGATAACAGATGACAACATGTAGGAAAAGGAGAAACAGGAGAAGGTAACAAAACCAGCAACATTTTAATATGGGACAAGGAAGGAAAGCTGGGAGAGGGAGATAAAGAAATTCGAAAGAATGGAGGAAAACTGGAAAGGAATGGTGTTAATGAAAAAGATAAAGAGAGATTTTCAAGAAAGCAAAGTTTGTGATGCCACGTGATGCTGTGGAAAAAATGAAATAAGAGAACAGAAAAGCTTTATTTAGAGCTGGAATATAAGTGACTATTAGAATGTAAGTGACCTCATGAGAGTCATTTTGATAGAATGATCAGGTGATCTCAAATTGTAGAGTCAAATTTAAGGATTGGGAGAAGTAAGGTATTAGAAACAATGAATAATATTTCAATAATATTTATTAAACAACTTTGTCTCCTGAACACTAGAACTAGGGTAAACTTACAATCAGGGTCTTTATGCATTTTTCTACTCATATTTTCATATTTTTCATACTTTCATGTTCGCTAGTGACATTTAGAGGCCTGCTTCTAAAATGCCTTTCATCATTTCTTTAATGCTACTTAAAATGCTACCCTTTCAGCACATTTTGGAAGCTCTTTACATTTGACAATTTTCGAAAGAAACGTGAACATGAAATAAACTCTTCTAAAAACTAACACAGTAAAATCAATTATAGCAAAATGAAAATGAAACAAAGAAAAGTCTTTCTAATCTAATAGCTGTGTATCTCTCCATATAAATATATACATGGAGCAAAATTCATCCACCTCCAAAATGTTTCCAGGATTCAAAATATTAATATTATTGAGATATATGACTGAGGTATTATATTTTTTTTCCCATTTTGAAGGATCGATGAGAAAGAATGTATGAAAACAGAAAATGAAAATTTTTTTTCTGCCAAAGAGATTCACGATGACACTTTTCAGTTTGTAACATAATTTTCTACAAAGGAATTCCTTTTAATATTTATAACTAACTATGTTAAGTAATTTAAATTCTATCCATAATTTGCATGTTATGCTGGTTCTTCACAAATTTAAATAGATGTAAGGTATCCAAAAATATGTAGGGCAGAGTGCCTTAAAACTCATCTCCTCATATATATTAATTTTATTATACAATTAGTGATTTTAGTAGGATTTCTGCCTTAAATTAAATATATTACCCAACAGAATGTGGTTTTAGTAGCCATTTTATAATTTTTGAGTATTTGATTAGATCAAGGCATCAAAATATGTTCAGTATGGTAACCCATATTTAGTAGCCGATTTCTTCCTAGCTCTCTAAAATTTAACCCAACCAAAGAAAACTGTTTTAGAGACAATATTTTTTATATATTTATCTTAGCAAGCTATTGATTGAATACCATTTACTATTTTTAAGCTGTTTTTGAAGTTTTTTACTTTATATTTTGAATTTTCTGGCATATTTTTAGATGATTCTCAGATTTGTTTGAGGGATAAAATGATCAGTAACAGAGCCATATGTTTCTGAAAGGAAAATAGGAATAATTTGATAATTTCTAAAAGTTCACTTCTTCATGTATAGATCTGTGTTAACACATTAAAAGGAAAGTCTTAGGATATCATGGTAGCTTAACACACTGGAAGAAGCCAAAATGACTCAGCTTTCTAATGTTTCATCTAAGAATTTTTAAAATGTACTTTTTTACTAAAGAATTAGATGTTTACTATTATATAGTTATTTACTTATAAAAAATGTGGCTCATGGATGACATTAAGACAGAGATTTCCTTATGTTTTCAAAACAGTTTAGATATTCTACCAATTTTTGCATTTCGTATACAATAAATTTCTCTAATACACGTAGTTAGTACCTTCAATAACTCTCAATTCTTGATCATTATTAGTTTTCAATTGGAAATTGCCAGAATTAAACCACAGACATTGGTGACATGGAAGCTTAGAGAGAACTTTTGTTTCTGGGAATGGGCCATGTGTGTGTGTGTGTGTGTGTGTGTGTGTGTGTGTGTGTGTGTGTGTGTGTGTAGAAAATATAGTCTATTTTTGTGCCTCAGATGTATTGAAGGAAATCTCTGCCCATAGATATTTGACATATCCATCTAATTTGCTATTATTTATAACTGAATATGTATTGCCTAAATGTGCATATGACAAAATGACATGGCATGAAATTTTGGGAGAAGAAGGTAAACAGAAAAACAGATATATCAATTTTTAAATTCAGGCAAAGAACTTAGAATAATTAGGAACTTACACTGTCAAATGAAAACTAAAATAAAACAGCTTCTATTCAGCACCTCATCAGCCACAGCTGCAGTTTTCTGCAATGCCTGCTTTAGACCTACACCAAATGCTCTTCAGTTTCTTAGAACAAGACATGACCACCTCCACAAATTATGTCCATTTTTGTATTTAAACTTTTTTTTTTTCATGAAAGCAAAGGCTACTAGGCTTCAAAAGTGAGCCATGAGGTTTTTGTTTGTTTGTTTGTTTGTTTGTCTGTTTTTAAGTTAAATTTATCAGGGCAACATTGGTTAATAAAATTACATAGGTTTCAAGTGTACAATTCGGTAATACATTGTCTATATATTGCATGTATGTTCGCCACCCAACGTCAAATCTCCTTCCATTACCATATATTTGACCCCCTTTTCTCTTGTCTACCTTTCCCCTCTCCAGTTTCCCTCTGGTAACCAGTAATTTGCTGTTCATGTCCATGAGTCTCTGTTTGTTGGTCTTGTTTATTTATTGCTTTCAGTTTTATATCCACATATGAGTTAAAACATATGGTTCTCAGCTTTTTCTGTCTGGCTTTTTTCATTTAGCATGATAATCTCAAGATCTATCCATGTTGTTGTAAATGGCAGTATTTCATCTTTTCTTAAGACTGAGTAATATTCCATATTCAATTATCTATCAATTGTTTCCAACACTTTAGTTGTTTCCATGTTTTGGCCACAGTGAATAATGCTGCAATGAACATTGTGGTGCATATGGGTTTATGGATAAACATTTTCAAATTTTAGAGGTACATACCCAGAAGAGAAATTGCTAGGTCATATGGTAATTGTATTCGCGATTTTTTTTAGGAAACTTTATACTGTTTTCCATAGTGACTATACTTAATTTACATTCACAATCTACCAGCAGTGTTTGAGGGATCTTTTCCCCTACAACCTCTCCAGCACTTGTTGCTACTCATCCTGTTGATGACAGCCATTCTAATAGGTGTGAGGTGGTACCTCGTGGTTTTGATTTGTATTTCCCTCATAGCTAGTGAAGTTGAGCTTCTTTTCATATGTCTATTGGCTATTTACATGTCTTCTTAGAAGAAGTGTCTGTTCGGGTCCTTAGCCTATTTTTTAATTGGATTGGACTTTTGTCGTTGAGTTGTACGAGTTCTCTATATATTTTGGATATCAGCCCCTTATCAGAGATAAGAGGTGTTGTTTGCAAATATCTTCTCCCATTTGGTTGCTTACTTCTTTTTTCCATTTGTCTGTTTGTTTGTTTGTTTTTACTGTGCTAAAGTTTTTAATTTGATACAGCCCTATTCACTTATTTTTGCTTTTACTTCCCTTGCCTTTGTGGTCGAATTCATAAAATTTTCTCTAAACCCGAGGTCCGTGAGTTTAGTATCTATGTTATCATCTATGAAATTTATTGTTTCAGGTCTTGAATTTAAGTGTTTGATCCATTTTGAGCTAATTTTGGTGTATGGTGATAGATAGCAGTCTAATTTCATTCTTTTGCTTTGGCTTTCCAATTTTCCTGGCACCATTTTTTGAAGAGACTTTTTTTCTTTCCATTGTATGGTTTTTGCTACTTTGTCAAAAATGATTTGCCCATGCATAGGTTTATATCTGGGCTCTCAATTCTGTTCCATTGATCTATGTATCTGATTTTCTATCAACACCATGCTGTTTTGATTATTGTCACTTTGTAGTATAAATTGAAGTTACGCAGTGCGATACCAATGGCCTTGTTCTTTTTTTCTCAAGATTGCTTTGGCTCTTTGGGGTCTTTTATGATTCTGTACAAATTCAATATAATATTGAAAGTCCTAGCTAGAACAGTCAAGTAAGAGAAAGAAATAAAAGGCATCCAAATTGGGAATGAAGAAATCAAATTGTTACTTTTTGCAGATGACATAATTCTCTATATAGAAAATTCTAAAGACTACAGACACACAAAATAACTTAAGAACAACAAACAAATACAATAAAGTTGCAGGATACAAAATTTATGTACAAAAATCCATTGCATTCCTATATACTAATAATAAAATTTCAGAAAAAGAAGTGAAAAAAATTCCCTTTGCAATTCCAACAAAGAGAGTAAAATATCTAGGAGTAAACTTAACAAACATGTGAAGTACCTATATACACTGAAAACTATAAGACATTATTAAAAGAAATTGAAGAAGTCTACTGCCATGCCACAGTGAACGTGCCCGATCTTGTCTGATCTCAGAAGCAAAGCAGGGTTGGGCCTGGTTAGTTCGTGGATGGGAGACCACCTAGTGAGACCAGGTGCTGTAGATGTAAAAAAATATATAATAATAAATAAATAATAAATAAATAAAAGAATTTGAAGAAGACACAAAGAAATGGAAAGATATTCCATGTTCATAATTTGGAAGAATCAACATAATTAAAATGGCCATATTACCCAAAGCAATATACAAATTTAATGTAATCCCCATCTAAATCCCAATGGCATTTTTAAAAGAAATATAATAAAAAACACAGATTTATATGGAATCGCAAAAGAGCCATGATTTTTTAAAACTAAGATTTTAAAAATCAATCTAATATCCACTCCACCTATAACTTTTATGTCTAAAACAAATAGCAGATGGTGTGTGGGGAGGATAGGAGTGTATAATACATCTGAAATGAAAATTCATGGGATTTCTTTGACTTACTCAAATTATCTGCATATAAATTTTTTACAATAAGAGCACATTGCTGAGTTTTAAGTGGAGAATTACAAAGTTTAAAAAATTATGTTTGATTGTATTTAATTATCAAATGTTACTTGTCTAGTATAAAAAAAAGTTAAAATTTGTTCTAGATTGCTGAATATTTCATCTCTGAGTACTTTATTTTCCCATTTCTTTGGTCTCATTTTACCTTTCACCATTTCTTTTCCAAACATCTTCAGAGAAACTGTGCAGAATACAGGAAAGCTGAGGCCTTTGCTTGCTAATTAAATGTCTACATTTAGTTTGTTTGGCATGATTTCAAGAAAAGATATGGAGGAGTTATCTCAAGTTAGTGCCATCAGTGAAAGCAAAATGGTAGTATTGACAACAAGACACATTGACACTTTCACAAGAGTTGTCAGTGAATGCCAACGATGAGCAGTGAACAAACTAGCGGGGTGGCCAACAGGCACTTCGGGATTTGAGTGCACCATAGCAGTAAGCACCTCCTACCTCATGCCATGTTCCTAAAACAATGGATGTCCAAGTGAACTCTATCATTGACATAATTGGCCTGGAGTCCTTTAAAAATCAGAGGATATTTTCAGACTTTTTGATTAGTGGACTATCTCCTTTTACAGAGGAATGGCAATGCTGATCTTCTGTTGCATCAACTATTTCTGGGAGGTCAGCATCGTCCAATCATATATTTGCATTATTATTAAAATTCTTTTATTATATTTTAATTGGCTTTGGATTTCTTTAATACATAACATAAAAATGCCTTGCTTTTAAATGCCTCTTCATTATGACTTCCCTATGGATTGGCTTCTTAAACATATTTGAAAAAAACAAATTCTATTACATAGAAGACCTTGCAAAGCAAGAAACTTGGCGCTAAGGGAAAAAAAAAAAACGTGTTGGTTGTTAAGATTTTTAAATAAAAGGATTGAAAGTTTGTGGTTAAAATAAGTGGAGTAGTGTCTGAACTGGGAGTACAGAATACTGTCCCCTTAGACAAAATGTTTAGCCATCACTTTATAGAACTAGTTATTAAGAAACATAGAGCTCCAGCCGAGTCCTGTGTCAGTCAAAGATGGCTGAGCCCGGGCAATTTGAGCAAAGGTTGCAGTGAGCCTTAGCTGTAGAGAAAGACCAGAGGAAGCACCAACTGCTGGGAGGAGAGCATAAGGCTCAAGATGGAAAATCATAAACTAGTTGGTACTGTTAAGGAAAAACAAATTTTTGACATAATAACCAGAAAAATTAACCGACATCCAGAATCAGAAAGAGATCTGCTCGAACATAGATAACATATATTGGACTTAATACTGCTCCCTGTGGCAGTCTTTTTTGGTGTGTCTTAAATGTGACATAGGCTCCTAGAACTGTAGGCCTACCAATGGCAGTGATGCCATTTTTGAACGCATCTCACAAAGTTTTTGTAAGTTTTGTAAGTTTGCCATTGAATACAGGTGATTTGAATTGTGAAACCTGTACCATAACACGGAGTGGATTCGTTGGTCTTGTTTTTGGTGGTCTGTACCGTTTTCTTGGCTATACCTATGAATGGTGGCCTAGCAGCTGGGTATGCGTCAGCCCAGCTATCAGAGAAAGGAAACATCTTAACCTACTGGATCAGAACTTTTAAGCTTGTCTTTAGAAAGATACTATTTCCCATTTTGCTCCAGACTGGCTTGGCAGTATACATTGGTTCTAGAAAATATAACCTACTTATAAAGGCTCTTCAGTTGCCTGAACCCAACCGAGAAATTCAGTGATTGATAAGCAAATATGTAAACAAAAATAAAACTATATAAAAAAGGAAAAAAGAAACAAATTGATGACATCTACTTTTAACATTTTTCTGGAAGCTACATCACTTCATTCTTAAGTGCTAAAGGTGAACTTGTTTATTAGTATTTTCTATTCTTCCACCCCAGAGAAAAACCAATCGAAGTAGTGTTGAGACTTATTTATTTCCTAAATAATGACATATCTTGAATTTGGATTTCAGTGCTCATTCTTCCAGAGATAAATTCCGTTTGCCTCCATATATTTTATTTACATAATGCTTGAATAAGACACATTCTATTTTTTTTTACTTGATTATGGAACGTCACGAAACTGTACTTCCTCTTAAAATAGCAATGCTTTGTTTTTCGAAGAGGTGCAATACTGATTTATTAAAAATTTTTAGGAAAGACTGATGTTTGCTCTGAAGTAGTTTAGGTTCTGTGACTGTGAAACACCAG
The DNA here is from genome assembly GCF_014176215.1 of Rousettus aegyptiacus. Lineage (NCBI taxonomy): Eukaryota > Metazoa > Chordata > Mammalia > Chiroptera > Pteropodidae > Rousettus > Rousettus aegyptiacus. Next base: position 34,357,363 of record NW_023416286.1, read on the forward strand.
CATGGGGACGGGTTTGAATTCCTGCTCTTCCTTTTCCTTGAGAGCTCTGAGACCATGGGAAAAAAAGTTTCTAATGGTCATTTTTAATTTATTTCCCTAAAAAAAATGAGAGTAATGTAGATGGAGTTGGAATTGAATTTAGTAATCTGTACCGGGTTTTCTTTCTAACATTTGTTGTTCAGTTTTTCATAAGCAGTATTGTAGAGGAGCCCTCCTAACTAACTTTAAAAATGGATAATGGGTACATTTAAATGGTACGCGATATGCCTGTGTTACTCTGACTCTGTGCACACAAGCCACTTTATTTACCAAATAGCTATTAGAAACCATAACTGAATTATTTTGAAGACAGAGTTGAAAATAGATAGCTTTGTCATGTTTTCCATAGAATGCTTCTTATATCTTGTATCTTGGAACCAAAGTAGGTGATTTAAGCAACCACTTTACAGTTGCAAGGGAATATATAGAGGGATTAATAACCATTTCTTGTTTGCATGGGGCTTTACCCAAATTTCAAGGTAATGTGTGTGAATAATATAGGTGTACAAGTTGAGGAAATTACTATTAATGTCAAAAGAGGAGAACATATTAGTTATTTTTTTTCACTGAATGACAGATGTCAATTCTTTCTGGCTAGTATACTTTGTGAAAGACTAGTTGCCTATTTTGTTGAATTGTTATCCTTTATTTTTATGTAGTTTTTTTAAAAAATAAGATTGCAAGTGCTAGTATAATATATTTATCATAGGCTGATAACCCTTTCATAAATACATAATTTATTATGTGCATTAAGATACAGGAATGTCGATAAAAATAAGACAACACAAAGTTGATAATTAAAAGTAGTATAATGTATTAAATCGACTGCTGAATATATAGGAGTTAAAGAGTCAATTACTTTTGATATAATAGAAATTCAGTATAATTTTAAATGATATGGTAAACAGATTCAAATGTACAAAAAATTAAAATTTGACTTACCTATTAGAAATAAACATTTTAGCTCACAATTTTATTTTGTTTCCTCTAATTGTTACATTTTTTAGAATCTAATTATTCTCCGTAGCTGATCCCTCTTTGTGTTCATTTCTTTTGGCTAAAATGATGCCAAATAAGAAATAGGACTTGAAAAGTTCTTGTAAAAAAGCTTTATTTCAATTTTACATATACGTTTAAGCTGTCAGTGGTCCTGGAGTTCGTTCGTCACAGCCTTCCCATTGCCACGGACTTCTGTAAGTCTACTCTGAACTCTGTAAAATGCAAATAATGATTATATTTATCAAATGTTTCCTATATGCCTGGGTCAGTGATAAGGACTTTCATTTATCAAGTTATTCCCTCGTGCGGCAATTTTTAAATTAAGTAAGCTTTCATCACACCCCCAGTATTGGAAAGGCCTAGTAGCTGGATGGTGGTGCAAAGGTTGGGTCAGGAGCTAGTAGGCTGTGTGCTTCTATTCTTCCCCCTCCTCCAAGGGGGCAGAAAGAATCTTTACATTTGAATATACCCAGGCTAAAATATCATCATTGATTTTGTAGTGACAAATTTCTAAATTATTTTTTGGAGCTTATCAAAATAGTTTGTTTCTCCAAAGGAAAAAATTATTTATATTTCATAAGGAAAGGTTGCTATCATCCTAATCAGCAATGATTACTTATTTCTAACAAGTCTCATTAATTATTGCAGTTGAACACCATTACTAATGGCAGAGGCTTATGCCCTGGTTGGTTCTGAAAGACTGGCATACTTAGGAATGTGATGGTAAAACACTGCTTTCCTGCCATATTGTGAGATTCCTGAAGGTGGAAGAAAGTCTAACTTTTTTATCTCCAGCACCATGTATCCTACTACATTTTTCAAATTCTCTCCCACAGACTCTTGACTCATTCATGTAATGGCCTGCCTGATATCTCCGCAAGATATATTATAGATAACACAAACTTAAACATGTCCTAAACAGAATTCACTATTTCCTGAAACCTCCCCATCCAACAGTTTTCCATCTCAGTTGACGGCAAATGCACCCTTTGGTTTGCTCAAGTTAAAAATCGTTAGCCAGACAATCCTTTAAAAACATTAAATTATGTCTCTTTCTGCTCAATACCTTTCATTCTCTCCCCATTTCATGCCAAGTAAATGCCAATGTTCCTATGATGGCTTCAAGGCCACTTACAACCTGCTATCATAACTCCTGTAGCTTCATCTCATACCACTCTCCTCATGCTCTTGGTCCAGCAACAGGGAGTGTCTTGCTCTTTGGATTAACTACTTAGGTCATTGCTGGAGCTATTTCCTCTACTTTAAACATTCTTCCCCCAAAGATGCATGCCCAGTTAACTCTCTTTTCCATACTCCAGGTTGTAAGCCCCGTGGGGGCGGGGATCTTTATGTTACTCAAATGATTAGGACAATGCTACTCAACAAATATTTGTTAAATTAGTGAAAGAATATTACAATGATTTTTTTTTTTTTGGCATTTGCAGCAGAATCCCACACATTTCAGAAAGCAATGTCAATGATAACTTGAGAAAATTTCGTTGATGTGGTTAAAAGTAGTCAATAGAGGGTGTTCTACGTTGCTTTTGGCGATCTCAGGGGAAGGAAAGGAGGTTAAAATCCTACATTGTTCCCCCCCTAGAAATGTCACCCCAGGCTACCTGCCAGGATGAATTTCCTCGGAAACTCATGGAAAATATCACGTTCTCTAAAAAGCCCTCCTTTGCTGCCCAACGTTTGTTAGACGAAACTGTTCCTGAGTGTCCTAGGTGCTGCTACAGGATAGCAGTAAACAAGAGACAAAAATCTCTGTTCCCTTAACTGACATTGTGCTGGTAAGAGACAGACAGAAGTAGACAATTAAAAAGAAATCACTGCAAAGTTAAAAAACAGTTAAACAGCATGGAAGGAGGAATTGGTAGTTCCCAGGGGTTAGAGAGTTTACAGTTTAACTAACTGGAGGGAGGTGACAGGGATACTTTCCCTGAGAAGGTCACATTTGAATAAGGACTTGAAGAATGTCAGGGGCTGAGCCAGGTAGAAATCCGGGTATTGCATTCAAGGCAGAGGAACACCAAGTGAAAAGGTAAGAAATGGGATGAAATCTGATGCATTGGAGCTCTCAGGTCAGGGTACCAGTAGCAGAACTCATTAGTGTTGTTTCTTGCTGGCTTATGAGCACCTTGAAAATGGATAAAGTCTTACTTATGCAAAGCTGAGTACTCAGTATATACCAGGTATTCAGTAAATGCTGTTAAATATTGATTAAAACTTATTGCCCATGCTTTACTTTTTTGGTCCTAAACTTTAAAAATAAAGATACAATTTGCAATAAATAAGCTTGTAACAGGCGCTTATTTTCTCATTCTGCATTCATACAAAAAATGTAAAAGGAACTAATATTCCATCATGTAAATATCAATAGTAGTAAAATTTGTCCTGAAGTCAGTGTGAGGATAAGGTAATTTTTTTAATAATTAATATTTGCAACTATTTTATCATAAATCAGGCATTTGATAATAAATTTACTTTAGAGAAAAAGCATTTTTTGTGACAGTTTTACCTATAACATTTTTTATTCTAAATCCCATGAATACCAGAACTCTCTCCTAACAAAAGCAATATGCAAATTTATCTTGTAATTAATGTAATTTGCACATCTGTGCTTGTTTTTTGTTATATATATTACTATTAGTCCATAACTAGCTTTTAAAAAGTGATTTTATACAAGGATGCTAGTAAGCATACTAGTTAAATCTGAAGGTTACGTTTCGCTGTAAGTTTTCACCTGGTAAATTTAGTTTGGGGATATTATTTAAGCTTTATTTTTATTTCAACAACATAAATAAAACTAATTTTATAGAGAAAAAATGTTCTTTTCTTTACTGCAGCATTTTAATTATTTTCAAAGATTTAAAATAATAAGAATAATAAATTTTTTACTATTTGGTGTACCAGAAGACAGTCGATTGCTAGCAGGATGGTCTATCTAAGGAAATAAGCAAGATAAAAGCCCAATATGTCAAGACTCTAAGTTAGTTTATTCATATTCATAGATACCTTCTTCTAAGAATTTTTTCTATAATACAACGTTCTTTTAGGCTCAGGGAACTTGTGAATGCAATCCACCAGATTGAGTTTAGAAAGAGGTGTGACTGTCTTTATATTTTTATGCAGTTCTATTTTTAAATGACTTTATGCACACTATGTTTATTTTCCAGACCCATTTATGTTCTCAGACTTATAAATAGTTCTGATGGTTATTTGTTATATAGGCTCGTAACTTGTGTTCTACTTTTGGTTAATAATTTTTATCCGTGAAAAAACTTACAGTGGTATCATATGTGCATTCATTACATTCACAGCTTGATTAGTGTATTTGTCCTTGGGGACTAAGAATGGACCACTTAATAACAATAATTAGGAATAACGACTCCTTCTTCTTGGTTCCCAAATTAGACAGAATGTAGGACTGAATCTGAATGTAGCTATAGTCAATTTTCTTTTTATATGATCTCTAAGATTTTTAAATTCTGAAAATCTAAGTCAATTTGTTTTTAGTTTTCCTGTTTAACCCCTCTTCACACTGCAAGTGCCTGGAATATATATAGATAGATAGATTATAGACTATAGATATAGATATAGATAGATAGATAGATAGATAGATAGATAGATAGATTTTTTTTTTGCCAGAAAAATAAGCATTGCTATTAATTCTAGATTTTAGAAATACAAAATATACTGAATGATGGAAAACTCCAGAAGGGCATACTTTGAAAACAATTTATTATAAGTTGTGGTAAGTGACTCATATAAAAAATGAAATAGATTACATTGTTCTGAACAAAAATAAGTATTGTTTCATGACATTTATAAAGGAAGCATTCAATAATTGCTTATTGGCTTATTGAAAAGCGTGTGTAGTGTGAAGAAGTTCTTATAAAAAAAAATTATTCTCAAAGGTTTCACCTGGATCAAGAAAGAAACGGCTGCCAAAAAGTTAAAATTTCAAATTACATAAACAGAATAAGGCATGGTTTAACTATTGAAAGTATTACAATAACTTTTTTTAGGTAAGGAACTGACTACATTCAAAATAATTTAACATAAGTTGAAGAACCTTGAAAAGTAACAAAGAAGATTGGCACCCACATGTGTCCCTTCTGCCTAGGGAAATGACCAATAGAAGGTGCTGAAGTCAGTTAGTGGATGAGTATTTGGATGTGTACAAGGAAAGAACAACGGAGGCAAGAGAACGGAATGTAATTCTGAGCATAAATTTTAATAAAAATTGAAGAGTCACAAGCTAAAATGGCACGAAATGTTGAATTAAAGGAAAAAGCCTTTGTCAAAAAATAATAAAACAACCTAGCTTCAGATTGACTGCAGGCAACAAAAGAGAGGAATTTAGTCAAAACACATTTTAATTTTTTAAGCTCGGAATAATGACAGTCAATTTGAAGAAGATGATAAAAGTTCAGTTTGGGAAATTTTGAGTATAACAAAACATTAAACATGACATACATACTCTATAGGAATTTAGATGTTGTACATGAAAGTTTAAATAAGAGTGTCATTAATATTATATAATGGGTGACAACGTTCTAATCTAAATTAAACTAATTCTCAAATTGGAATTAAAATGCCATTTTAGAGATAGTTTAAGTTTCCTTTAAAGCAAAATTAAGTGCTTATGCTATGTACCCACCCACTACTCTGAAACATGCAATCAAGCTAAAAAGCTATGCAGGTACAAGACTAGTTTTTAATCTGGATCTTTGTATCCACCCTATTCTTTTCATGGTCTCCTTGACATAGAATGAATGAATTAGGTATCAGGCGAGTGAAATAAAGAGCACAGGCTGACTTGTGAGAAACATTTGCTTTGTGGAGGAAAGTTATAGATCGTCAAATCTCTAATAAAGGAATATCTCTCCCCAACCAGGTAAGACAACAGCAACAACAAAGGATAATTGAGTTTACTTTTTAAAATAATCAATTTTTTCATCTCTTTCACAAGCAGCCTCTTTTTTCATAAAGAGGTGATGTTATTCAGTGAAAAACCATTTTTGCCTCTGGGCTGTAAGCTTCAAGAGGGAAGTAGCGTATCAGTTTAACTCATCATTTTATTGCCTGTCCCTAACATGGGTCTGACAGTTGATAGATCTGGCTTATATCTTAGCTCTGCCACTGCAGTCTTTGTGGCCTTAGGCAAATCAGTTCATATCTCCATGGCTGAGTTTCCTCAGGTTAAAAAATGCAGATGATAACATAGAAATCCTTGTGAAGCAATTGGCTTAAGAGATGGGAAATCTCTTCAAAATGCAAATCCCTATACAAATGTAAATCCTAGTACTTCATAATATTTCTCTGAAATAAATGACGAGTTAATGATAACCTTCAATTATATAAAGGAATATTATACAGAGATTACAATAAATTCCCCTAATATCTGCTAGTGCAAGGCAACCTTAAATGGCAACATTAAGTGTTTGAGTTACTTACATAAAGGTACTACTAATGCCATGTCAAATGATTTTGTTTGTATAAGCTTTGAAAATACAGTATAGACTATTTCTCATCAGCTGTAATATAAATGTGCCATTTACTAAAACTAGTATAAATCCTCCAAAATCCCTTGCTACTTCAGATTATATAGATAAATTTAATGAAAAAAAAAGTGCATCACACACACACACACACACACACAAGAATCTATACCCCTCTTTTAAAAGGTATGGACATATGAAAATTAAGTGACTAACTCAAAATTAGGCGAGTAATGTATATCGATTGTAGCCTGTAATTTGAGTCTCTCTTCAAACAAATATTTGTTGAACACATGATCGATGCCAGATTTTTTCAGATTCATAGTCTCATTTAATTGAGGTGACCATATATCAGTTTCTCGGGGCAGTCTGCTCAGAGCAATCTCAATGATTACTTATCGTCCAATCTTACTAATTAAAAACATCTTTTCTTTTATTCTCACAAGTGCTCTGAATTAGAAAGTAAATTTTATTATCACTTACAATTTATACTATAAAAAAAAAAAAAACTTAACTCTGAGGTGGGTGTTTTATGTAAGAAAAATAACTGAGTTCCAGAAAGGGCAAGTAGCTGTTTTAAATCCACACTCCTGTAAGTGGCTGGCCTAGCATTTTAAGCTAGATCTATCAGTTTTCTACTCCCACTCTGTTTAACATTTCTGATGCCTAGTCCAGTTCCATCCGATATCCAGCATGATCTTTTATTATACATGAAAATGAGACTAAGGCAATTTGCAGTGCTCTATGATTTGCGAAGATTACGGAAGAGACCCAGATTAAAGATGGAAGGCTAGCAGTCCAGCCTGCAGGATGTGCCTTCTATTCCAGCTCCCCATGCATTTTGATTGTCCTGCGAATGTGCCTGTTATCACATCTGTATTATCTTATGTTCATATGCAAATCTGTGACTTCTGTAAATAAAGTCTTGGTTTCTTTTATCTGGGTTCTTATTTTTGTTTCTTATTGTTACAAAGGGCAGGTAAACGTTTGATTTTATTGGCTATAGTATAATGACAGGCTTGCGCTGACAACTAGCAAGAGAAATTCATGTTATTTTTCTAAAAATATATATTTAATTTACATAACATTTATTAGTTAAGACTCTTATTCTCACCTCAGTAGCTAGAAAAGAAGACTAATCTGATGGTAATGGTTTTTTATTTGATCTACAAATATGTATTTAGCATGTACTATATGGCAGGCACTGTCCTAGGTTCTGCAGATAAGCAGTGAACAAAAAAGAAGTCCCTATGGATCTTACATTCTAGAAACATACAAATATGGAATTTAGTATACTAGAGGTATACTTGAAGGTAATAATAACTTTAGAAAAAAGACAAGAATGGGGACTGTCAGAGTTCTAGAAAAGATAAACAAGATAGGCCCTACAGTAAAAAATAGCACTTGAAGAGGCGAAAGAACAAGCCATGTAGATATCTGAGGGAAGAGCATTATAGGAATAAGGAGCAGCTAGTACAAAATCTCAAGACAAGAGTTTCCTTGTCATGTTTGAGGAGCAACAAGGCAGTGGAGTCAGAGCTTAGTGAGTGAGAATTACGTCAGTTAAAGACAAGGTTGGGAAGGTAACAGATACTGAAATTATGAGGCCTCTGACCTTCATATAGGACTTTGGCTGTTAACTCTGAGTCTACCGAAGAGCCATGAGGGTTTTAAGAAGAGGGATGTATGATCTAATTTTATAACAATCATTTAGTCTGCGCTCTTGAGAACAGAAACAAGTTTTAATAACTAATATTGACCCTCGGGATAGTGCCTTCCAGATTCTTTAACTGTTCATTTAACAAATATTTATCGGGCATCTGGTTGGTGCTAAGCTTTATGCTGGGCACTAAACATACAACATTGAGCAAATACCTGCTGTACCCTACCTTGTGCAGAGTGATGTTAAAGAGTCAAATACATCCTTAAGCCCTCACTTCTAGAGTGAAATGACCTTGTCAGGAGGATCAGAGAAAGTTATTTTATGAAGTATCCATTCATTAAGTGTAGAGATCATAAGAGGCATAGAAGTTAAATAAGTGAAAATGAAAGTGCAGTGTGTGTGGGGGGGGGGACAAGAAATCGGACAACTGTTGGACCTTGAAGCCCAAATAAAACCATTAACAGGAGGGAGGGGGAGCAATCAGTGGTCAGCTTAGATGGGTATTGAATTCCGTACATTAATGAGCATAGGAAATCATGGGAAACAGTTTCACTGTAGTGATGCAGTGGGAAGCTAACTGGAGAAGTTGTTTGTAGAGCGAAGTGGAGATGACAAAAAGACAAATACATAAGTAGCAATCAGAAGCAATTTGTCTGAAAGGGAGAAGTGGACTAGGACAGCAGCCATACTGTAGCTGCTAGGAGATGTCAAAATAGGGGAGAGCTTTTTACATTTTTATTTTTTAAATATAAAAGATGTAAGAACATTCAGAAGCCAATGGAAAAATCCAGGGGAGAAGAAGTTGAATGTGCATGAAAAAAAAAAAAACAAAAAATCGGGGGAGGTAGATAGGGTGAAAGGGGTCAGATATGTGGTGACAGAAAGAAATCTAACTATGAGCAGTGAACACACAATGCAATATATATATGCCTTACTATTAAGTTGTACACCTGAAACTTACTGGATTTCGTTAACTAATGTCAACCTAATAAAAATTTTTAAAAAGAGAGCCCATAGATATCAGGAGGAGAGGAATTAACTTTAAGTAAGTAGGGTGATCTCGCTTGTCAATAGTGAAGGGATGTTCACTTCTGAAGTAGAAGAAAATCAGAATGGTCAAGAGTGAAGGCACTGGCAGATCTGAATGATTGCCACCCGAAAGGAGAGAGCGCTGGAATCTGATGGTTTCTATATTTTCTAGAATAAGTTGACCATGTAATTTGTCATCCAAACTAGAACACTGAAGAATGAAGGTAGGTACTATTAATAATTAAGCTAGAATTGTTTTGGCAAATGGGAACTTATGGTCACTGTTATAAATTGAGTTTCCCCAGAAACTGCCTCTGGTACAGAGATTTAAGTTTGATTTGATATTTGAGATGCAAAGGAAATATGACCAGGGGAATGGGAAACTGAGGAAAGTAATAAAGTTTGGGAAAATAAGGAAAATTATAAAGCATCCATTATTAAGCCACGGATCGTTTCAAACAGTTGGGACCTTATTTAGTCAGGGGAACACTTGGAACCGATGTCAATCACACACCTGTAATCTTATCCCAGCAGAGAAACTGGGATGTTTGTACTCAGCTCCTCTCAATCATTGGATGAGGGCGTTCTCAGGTAGACATTAATTTCCTTGAACTCACCCCATTGGCAGGCAGAGCATCTGCAGCACTGCAGACACCTTGAGAGAAAGAGATGCAAGCACTACAGATCACAAGCTGAACTATCCTGCAGCTAAGTGACGAGCTGGGTGAAATGCAATCTGTTGAGTGCACTGGCAGCTTTCATTATGCCAACCTAAATTAAGGGCAATTCGTGATGAGCTCCTCATAGTTAGAAGACACTTGGGACGTTGAGAGGAACTAAAACATGCAGAAATTATAAAAATTATATGAGGAAATGTAACTTTTTGTGTGTGTGGAAGCTCTCTACACCACAACGAGGTGGTTGAGATGGCAGTGGTGGTGGCGATTTTCATCTTTGTCTACATTTGACAGGTTAGGAACTGACTGACACCATGGCAAAGTAAATGTACAAAGTCACAAGAACATTAAATAAAAAGCCTGGAAAATGAAACCATGGACTGTATGTTCTTTTCAAATTAGCACCTGCCAAAAATCTTTTCAACGAAGTTTTTTTTAATACTTTTGGCTTGGTTTGGTTGGTAATGGATCACTTTTAATTTGTATTTTTAATGGAAAAGTCTTCACTGTTCTCTTAGATACTTATAGGAAAATCACTATAATTCATTTTCATGGATTCACATGTTTTAACTCTACCCAATAATTCTAAGTATATACTTATAACTTAATAGTATACCCTTATTTATGATGATTAATAATTAATTTAATTAGTGTATATAGTTGCTTCATTTTTATGTGAAGTATGTAAAAAGTGAGATTAACTGAAATTATTTAAAATATTTTCTAGATACTGTTAAAAGTTTTTATAATGGTATACTGACATTAATGGAAGAAATGAGTAGATAATTGGTGACATGCTATATAGTATACCTCTGGGTCATGGGTTTTCTAATCAATTAACTGTTATACACAAAGCCATAGTAAACCAGGCCACATTCATTTAGCATTTTCCCTATGGGCCTACTCACAATACTCTGACAAATTAGTTATTTAATTAAAAAGACCAGAAATTGTCCTATTTCTTATCTCTCTCAAAGATTTGTAACCAAAAGTTTATGATATTGAATGAGTACAGGCAAGATAACTTTGCTATTGCCTGTATTTCTCCATTAAATTTAATGATGTTTTTTCATGTGCAACTTTAGGAGATTATTGGTTATTCTCATCTCTAACATTGTAGATTTCCCACCATGAGGGAACTAACTGCTTTGGTAGTATTTTGTTTTTAGGTCTGCTAGATTGCTTTTTTGAAGCCAGGTACTGCTTCCAGTTTTGTAAATAAGCATCCTTTGAAAGAATCACAAATTTCAAGCAAGTTTATCTGTCAATGATTCTGATGGCATAATGTCATTTAGTACTACTTCATTTTCTTTGGTAAAATCTAGTATAGAATTTCTGCAATTTGTCCATTTTTGATTTGAGCATTTTTATTTCTTTCGTGGTCCCAAAATTAAGGTAATGTTTCTTTTTTTTCATTTAATTTTTGTGTTTTCTTACTTTTCTGCATTGGAAATTATAACAGTGCTTTGGAATTTCATTCATAGGTACAAAATTCTAAAGTCAACTCATAAAAGTGACAATTAAAAAATGTAAAGCTTTAGGATAATTACCTTAGTAAATTAACTATTTAGACACATAAACAGTATAAGTTTAAAGTGCAAAGCATGATGGTTTGATTTACATACATCTTGTATTGACCACAATAGGTTTAATTAATATCCATCATCTCATACAGAAACAAGAAAAAGAAAAAAAAGTTCTCCTAGTTATGACTATTAAGACATACTCTCTTAACAACTTTCCTATATACTATGTAGCATTTTCAACTACATGTTGTACATTATATCCTTAGCACATATTTATATTATAATTGGAAGGATGTACCTTTTGACTCCCTTCCAATTCCTCTGCCCTCTGCCACGCCCCCTCCCCCCAATGCTTCTGATAACCACAAATCTCATCCCTTTTTTTATGAGTTTGGTTTTGTTTGCTTTTGAATTTGACATATAAGTGAGACTATACAGTATTTGGCTTTCTCTGCCTGACTTATTTTACTTTGCTTAACATGCTTTTTAAAATCTGCCTGAAGCCATAAACACAACAATATTTATTAAGATACATTTAGATTGTATTTTCTATAATATGGGAACAGCACTTCTGGAAAAAGGAAAGACAAATTTTTAAAATTTTAGTAAGAGACTTTCAGTGGTGTTTTTCTATAGGCACAGAGATAGAAATTCATTCAACTAAGCACACTATTGCTTTGAAAACTTAGCTGTGCTCTAGTTACATTAGGAAAAAGCACATGATATTTGAAATCATGATACGAAGGTGGAAAATAGTATATCAATTTAATTTGTGAACTATCCTATATGATAGACAGCAGACAAATTTACTTTTTATTATATTTGAGTCTTCTTACTATCCTTATTATATTTTTGAATTATGGGCTACATAACTTAAATTTGAATAAAAGTCAATGTAATAGGGAACAAAAATATACTGATAAAACTCTAAATTTGGATAGTAAAAAATGACAGTGGCACATTAAAAATCAATATAGCAACAGTGTTTTCAAGTTAATAATAAGAAAAATAGCTTTTCTTCCATTAGAAGATCCTCTTCTAAATTCCATACATGTATTATATCACTAAAGGCTAAATTCAAAACAAAATAAAAAATTTTAAAGCTCCTCCACTAAAACAAACCTTTTAAGGTACAATCGAATGCATTGTAAAATAATATTTAAAATTTAGACAGGTTATGCACTTTATTTAATGTCACCATCAGTTTTGTTCTTCTATAATTTTAGATAATAATTCCATTCTACATCGCAGCGAAGTTCAGTGAACAAAGCGATGCTCGAAGGGTATGCTGAGCAAGATGTCATAGTATTGTGACTTTTAATTATTTTAGTTTTATCTATACTTTTTCCATAAGATCTTTATATTTTCTAGAAACTTCCATGGGTCAAAACTCCTTAGACTAGAGTAGCAGATAACACAAGCCTCTGGAACAGCTGGACGTAAAGGGATAAACAGTGGAGAAGTCTGGGAAAAGTGAAGGGTTTCACATTCTGCTGAAAACAATAGGCTAATGCTGGCCAAACACAACACTTTTAGGGACCAAGTGCGATCCAAATTTAATGTGAAGAGTACAGATTGAAAATTCTGCATCTGAAAACTACATTATTCAATTAGGGAGAAGGAAGTAATAATGCAAAAATAGCAATGATCAAAGCTCAGTATCTTTTCCTATAATTCATATCTTCTTTCTTTTCATATGTTTTCTATTCCTGTCTGTGTTACCACCATTTCCCCACAATTGAAAGCTGGGAGTCAATGTCGATGCCTTTGTTTTTAAGCCTATCATTGTGTCCTGCCATTTTTTCTCTCATTTATTTATTCTCTTTCATTTATTCTATTATTGCTATCACTTGGTAGTATATATTTTACAATTTCTATACTTAGTAATAATATTCTAATCCCCTTATCTTTATTTCAATTCTTTTTTCTCCAATATGTTTTACACCAACTAACTAAATGACTAGCCTCATTTATTATGTCAACTCAATAACCTGCAAGGACACCCAAGTGCCCGTTAGATAACTAGGAAATTTCTCGATACACAAAATGTATGCTCCATTTCCAGCCAAATTCCTCTTCCCTTATCAATGTAAACAAGTACATGCTTCTTGATATAATTACTTTTTCTACCTCACACTCTGTCCAGTATCTCCTGTTTGCATTTGCTCATCATGTAACTCTTGCCCAGAATGTCCCTATCATCATTTTCTTCATTGACTCACCATCTCTCAAACCCATATTCAGTCCTAACTCCTATAATTATATTCATCCATATTTACATATTAGAAAAAGATAGCATATCTGACAATTAGTCTATAGGTTCTTGAATGAAAAGTATATTATCATTTTAGTTTTTTTTTTTTTTTTTGTGGGTATGTGTTTACCTTATGTGGTTTAGGTATTCTGTACACTTATCTATTTTTTTCCTTAATCTACCAAGGAAAGGGAGAGGATTAAAGACTTTCATTAATGTATTTCTTCTCTATATTATTTAATATTTTCTGTAACTTTAACTTTATGAATGCTGCTATTCTTTTGAAGCGTAAAGTGTTTGTAACTGTTATATCTTTATTATGGACAGCCACATTTAGCATTACGAAGTTACATTTTATAAAAAGTATGGCGTTACACTTTTCCAGTCACATTTAATGTTTTACTTTGCTTTTTTCCCTTGAATTCAACTGTGATGTTCAGGACCCTTGCTTCCACTTTGGCTGCAAGGGGGAAATGTGAGAATTTACATAGAACACATCATTGGAGAATTTTCATAAGCCATTATGTAAGAAAGCATTCATTTCAGTATGATTAGATTTAAAATATACATTTCAGACAATTTCTGTTGTGTGTACAGTGATTATTTTGGGGTGGAATTATTAGGAGAATGTTGTTCTTTTAAAATTATTTAAAATTTTTTTGTCAGATTCAAAAATTAAGGGAAAAGCCATGCCTCCACAGGCAGGGAAGAAAGCAAATGATAATAAACTAGCCCACTAGGCAGGCAGCACTTTGGAATTTCAAGCTGGATGAGTGACTCATGATTTTCAACCTCATTTTTACTTTAAAGTAATGTCCAAATTTTAAAGTAATTACTAAAAATCTAGTGAAACCAAGATTTAACTATTGGAATAAAATTATTTAATAACAAGAAGAAACAATTAATTTAAGTTTTGTGAATGCATCAGTGTTTCTTTGTCAATAAGGCAAAGAAATAGTACAGATAAGTGTACTATTTATTGCATTTATATAAAAATAAATATGATATTACCAATATTCATTATCCCAGTCTGAGTGGACCTCACAAAGTGACAGAATAGGTACAAGTACAAAGTTTAAATATCATCTTTATAAAATCAGTATCAGAGTTTACTCTTCAATTATGAAATAGTTACATTTCATAATACTTTAATATACTAAATTATTTCTTGCATTTTTAAGTGTAATATCAGCTATTTGAAAACTAAGTAAATTTACTACTATGACACAACTTCAAACCCTACATTTTAAAGACCTCAAATTCAAAACATTTTCTATATAGAACGTGATAGGTGAACAAGTAGCAAAAATGGACTGTGGTGGCCTCATCAGCATCCGTCCCCCTCCTCATCCTCTCAGAAGCTTTCTAGAGAAGGGGAGACTCAAGGAACCATGTGTGGTTTTTGAAGAGAAGTAATGACTAGACCTGCAGGGCAGGTCAGTATTCCCTGCTACAGAAGCATGTCCCCCTGAATGTGGCTCTGGGGCCTCCTAAAACCCTTCTTGTCACTTGATCCTGGGTCATAACTGGGTTAAAGCTTTCTGGAGTAATAAAAATACTGCCCTCTCTCCCTGTGTGTAGAATACATTGTTAATGATCTACTGAGCATTGGAGGACAATCTAACCCACTGAAATTTTTAAAAGATTTAAAAAAAAAAATTTTTTTTTATAAGTGGTAAAGGACCTTGGAGACCATTCAGTCCATTGGATCCTTTAACAATGAAAGGCTAAGAGACCTGCCCTCCATCGCCCTTCCCCTCTGGTAACCACCAAGGAACTTATACAGTGTAATAAACCAATGTAACCTCAATTTAAAAACAATCTTTAGAAAAGAACCCACAACAGCTGTCTAATTGTTGAAAAAGAAACAGAGAGAGAGAGACAGAGAGAGACTTACCCTGTGACATAAAAGCTCTTTGCATTGAGACGTGTTTACCAGACAGGTGGCTGGCTTTCTGCTCAAAGCTCTTTGCCATCGAATCATAAATAGTGGCTCTTGTCTTGCCTACCATATAATAATTTAGAACATGCACCTAAAAGTCATTGTTCTAAGTAGTTAATATATCTGTACCTTTTTCTCCTGTAAACAGTACAGTATTTATGGCTAAAATACAAGTAGACTTTTTATTTTGATTTGTTCCTTTGCTTTTTAAACTATTAGGAGAATTGTTCCACAAAGTGAGGCTGAATGATATCTAAACCTTATGCTTATTTCTTTTTATTGAAATACCTGTCTTATCGATTAGATTCGGAACTGAAATAATTGGGAAATGAAATCTTTATGTATGAATTCTATTGGTAAATTTGTTAGTTTCGAAAAAAATATATATATATAGTTTTACTTTCCAGGAGTTTTGTAAGAATTCTTATACTGCGGAAAATCAGGATACAGTCAATGCTGTGCATTATCTTCTTCATGGTTATGTAGCATATGATATAGTGTTTAATTTGAGGTTCTCATTTATCTTCATGATTAATGATTTGATTTTGATATTTTGAAGTTAAATATATAGTAAATGTAGTTTTTTATTGCTAGTGTATAACTTTTATTGAAGTGTATAACTTCCAAATACACATGAATGTAAGATATTAGATATAAATTCTACGTCTGTTAAGCAACTTCCTTTTGTTATTTTCCCTGTGAAATTCTAGGTTTTTACTTGGCGATCATAAGCACAGGCTTTTATGTGTATGAAGGATAATATTCTTGCGACAAATGTTAATTGAGCACCAATTATGTGTGAGTTTACGCTCCACTGGAGGAGAAAGATAAGCAATAGATAAGACAGATGAGTAAATTTTGTACTATGTTAAGAGGTCATATGTGATATGGAAACAAAAAGCAGAACAGCGTAATGGGAATCTGGAGTCTCCATTTACGCACATGGGGAAAGCAGGGTACAATTTGTAAATTAGATAGTCAGCAAAAACTTGCAAGGACGTGACGTTAGTTCAGCAAATATCTGAGGGAAGAATATTTGCAGAAGAATATGTGGCAGTGAGGGAGGAAGAGCAAAGTAGAAAGTGAAGTCAGAGGAGTGATGAAGGAGAATATAAGGCAGGTTCTTGAAAGCCATTGTAAGGATTTGGGCTTTACGACAGGGAAAGTGAAGAACTGTGACAGGTACTGAGCGAAGTACCCGCCCCGGAGGCCTGTCTGTCCGCGTTCTCATCTGACCTTCAAGCTGTCTCTATTCTGTTGTCACACATATGTATTCGTCATTAACAAATGGCATATATACATTTCAACTTGATTTCTATTCAATATTAAAATGCCAACTATATTGGTATTTATATCTGGACTCATAGATATGCTGTTAGTTTATCTGTTCATTATTTGTCTAGTAATAGATTCAACAATCAGTGACATAACATATCTTTATAAATGACGAAGCCAGCTCCTTCTTACTAGTCTTCATTTTCAAAAGCAACTAGGCTGTTAGATGAACATTCCATATTTTCTTCTAATTTAGGTAACAAATGATTAAAATACACTAAATTTACCAGTTCAAATTCTGACACTCTTTGGTAAAAATACAGTATTCTGGCCGAACTCCTCCAAATATATCCTTTTTGTTTACCCTTTAGCACTTCAGAACTGTTAAATATTAAAACTGCTAGGCCTCTTGATTAGTCAGCTACCACTACGTAATTTAAAAATCTAATACATGGTTGAAATGGGAATCATGATAATGCTGAGAAAAGAGAGAGAAAATCCCAGCAGACAATGGCTTTACTTTCATTAAACATTCTCTGGGATTAAACATCAATAGAACCCAAGTCCCTCAGAGAGATTTGCTTCTTTGTCTTGAGAGGGTCAAAGTCACTTTTGCAGCATAAATTTCCCCTTGCTTTTCCCATTTGGTTCTAGTCTTGAAATACTTCAGGTCTCATGGTTTCTTAAGTGAAAGGAAAGGAATCTTGGATACATGTATCATCTTTGTGCAACCAAATAATAGTGGGGATGATTCTCATTTAAAATCTTATTATGAGAGTAAACCTCTCCTCCCGGAATATTATCTACAAACAATGATAGGAGTTTTAAAAAATTGCTCTTTTAACAGTAGAGAAAAACTTACATATTATACATTATACGTAATATAATTTTATAAATCACTACATAGAATTTGGTCACATTGGAGAACTCGAAAAAAAGGGGGGGGGGGGATTACCATACCATTGGAATACATTTTTTCATTACCATTAATTAAAACTATCTGAATATCTTTCACTTTAGTTACTTTCTCTCACTTCCAAGTTTCATCTTAACGTGAACATTGTCAGATGTGTTGGGGGAAAAAAAAAATCCTTTCCCTGATCTAAATTTGATCATAAAAACCTGTTGAAGCTGCATGAAATGGCAACAGTTTTAATTGTGGATACAAAACACTGTCTTCTGTTCTTTAATTTCAAACAATGTATTTATTTCGAAAGCAGTGTTTTTAAGAATTATCCAACCTGGGACTTTCTAATGATTTGAGGAAAACATTAAGCTAATGAGTTTATACAGCAATTTAAGGATAATAAAGTCAATCGTATACTTCACACAACCCCCTAATAGACCTTTCTCAAATAGGATTTTGCTTTTTTAAACATAAAAAAAATCCACTAGAAAAGTTTTAAGTATTTTTTAAAAAGCAGACATATAACACGATTATGCTACTACTTCCTGTGGGGTCTTTTTATCATACCTAAACAGTGACTAGACATGACCAAAGAGAAATTATTATTTTTCTTTACATTGTGAAATACACTTCTAAGTAGATTTCTCATAATTAAACTTCATCTTTTGGTTCTATTGCTGCAACTCCAGTTTAGTTTTTCAATATAACTGAGTTGACAACATGTTGAAATTGAAGGATAGACAATTTGGTGTATGAAGCTGACTTATCCTTCCTATGCATAGGTAACTAAAACAATGAAAAGAATAGCGCATTGGGATAAGTCCTTATAGTTAATCCATGCTTGCTGTGTTCATGCGCCAAACTCTATATGAAATGCTGGACGTGTACAGACATATAAATCCTAGTCCCTGATCTCAAAAGCATATATCAAATCACTTGAAACCATAGTACAGGAGAATGATCAAGTGTAGAGGCTATACTATAAAATCTAATGTTTTATTCGCTATATCAGTCTTTTCAGTTTGCCATGGACATCTTCTGTTACCTCTGCAGCAATTCTTGCTTTTACGTCAAAGCCACTAGAGGTGACTGGCAGTAACTGAAAATGAGCTTTGTGTGTATTCATAAATTTCTGGGGATTAGTAACATGGAATAAAAAGATTATGTGAAGTACAGGTTTTCATACATAGGCTGAGCTCTCTTAAAGATGCTCCCTATGGTGAGCAGAATACAAAAATAGCTAAAAGGCATATTCTGTTATAACATGTTCACAGACTGCTTTGTAGTCTTCTTATCTCTCTTTAAACCTTTCTTTTTCAGCCACCACTATCTAGGATCATATGAGATATGATCAAAAGAAGCAAAGGATGTTAAGTATTTGGAGTATGGGACATACTTAGTCAGGCGTGAAAATCTATGTATCTATGTTTTTTAATCATGGTGCTCATTGAGATTATAACAGAAACAACAAAATGACAGGCTCATACTCGGCTCACATAGAATCATCATTCCTCCCACAATATTTAAAAAAGACTTATTAGAGACTTTGAACTAATAGTTACCTGGCCTTTAGGGAGCAGAGCATGTGACAGCAGCTCTTCTGATGAGATGAGAGGGAGAAAGGAAAAAAGAAAAATATTATACTGTTGATTTAAAAATATATTTTAGCTTTTAAAGTTCCTGATGCTTGAGGAAAGGTAGTGCTTGTAGAAATAACATTTCTACTTAAAATGTTGCCATGTTGCCTATTTCCAGATCGGATATGTGTTGACGATTCACAGGCTCTTACCAGGACTTCAGGACCACAGGAGAGAAATTTCCTCCCAACAAATTGTGACAAAATAACTTTTAGATGCCTATTTTGAAAATTCTGCTAGTGTTCATGGTAAAACGGCATAATTTGATTATCAGGAGACAATTTGTTCTTTATTCGATGCCTATTTTGAAATAATGTTTAGATGTAGAACATGTATATTAAAAAATTGTTACCATTTTGACGTTTCAGAAAATAACTTTAAATTTTGCCTCATACCAAACTTTTATGTATTGTAGTTATTATGAAATAGAAAATTTAAATATCTGTGTTTGTAGAAAAGTGATTTTTAAATTAAGAATAAATGTATAAATTCCAAAACATCAGATTGCATTAAAAACCTATCATTATGTTTAGAGAAATATTGTTGTATTTGCAAATGTCACAGTGAATTTCCATGAACTAAATTAAAGAAACAATCCTTCTATAAATAATTCATGCTATATTTTAAGAAAATTTTTATTTTTTAATTTCTAATTTTTCTTCCACAACTTTAATTCATAATTAGAAATCATTGTGTAGTTATGTTACTTGCTAGCTTTTTAAATTATTTTTATCTTCAAGAATGTCTAAATTCCTCAATTACACTTTAAATATACTCCAGTTCCATTAGAATTAAAATTATTTGATCATGTATTTGGAGTGTGCTAGTAGATGGTTTCGTCTTTGCCTTTTTTCACCAGAGCTTTGAAGAAAACTGTGACTGACACATTTTTTTTATTGTCATGTGTTTTAAATATTAAATTTTTTTTAAAAAGTTTTTGGCCAATTTATTTTTAATAAAGTGTTTATTCAAGATTCATTTTAAAAAATTTACTTATTCTTTTATTACTTGAAAGTAACAATATAACGAATTACAGATCCAGATATTGTTGTGTTCAATTATGTATACGCTATTCATAAATAATTTAAATGTGCCCTTTAAAAACCTGATAAATCCATCTAATTATAAAAATAAACTTACATTGGATGCAAACACTAATTTTATTTTTTGAAAATACACAGATTATTTGGGATAATGACATACGTAAACAGCAAAGCTTACTTATCCCAGTCAGCGCATTATCTTGGAGCTATACTTAATAAATAATTTTCAAAATCGCGTAAAATTTTATTGAACACCAGTAAATAACTAGTAATGAAAAAATTAAAGAAAAATAGCATCCTCTCTTTTTAAATTCCTTTGCTTAAGAGGCCAGTGATTTTTACTTTTAATATCAACGTTGTCAGCCTTTTCTGCTTGGAATTTAATAGTTCTGAGTGCTCATGAACTCCTGTGGACTCTTTTTCTGTTTTCTGTCTTTGTGTAGAACTATGTGTTTTTATTTTGTTTGGTGAAAAGTCGTATTGATACTCCTCAATATAGTGCAAAGCAGAATTTTTAGAGACAAAGATAGCCAGTACAAGTCCAGGCACTGCCAGAGACTTAGCTGTATCGTATTTAGTGTGCTGGGTATTCCAATCCCAATTTTTTCTTCGACAAAATTAAGATAAGACATTACAGGAAGGCTTTTGAATGATCTCCCCAGCAAACTCAGTTACTCAGAAAGAAAAATAAGCTGATGTTTTGGAAAAGATACTTGACTAAAAAAAAAAAAAGAAAGAAAGGGAAAACTAGTGTAACTAATATGCCATGATTGACATTCATCTGTAAGGTAGACATTGTGAAACCCTCATGATCTCTACTTGATTCTTCTAGTTGGTTGTTAGGACAAATTTTTCAATTAATTAATTTATTTACCCAATATTAATTGAGCATCTATTCTGTGTCGGGTATTGTTCTAGGAATTGGGCTTACAAAAATGAACAAAAGCCAGAAATGTTTAACTTCATAGTTTTTACATTTTGGTGAGGGAAGTCAGTAAATAAAGTCAACCAGTAACATAAATAATATATCAGATGCTGATGTCATGAAGAAAAACAGAGCGGTCCTCGGGGATAGAGAGTTCAAATTTAAATTAGATAATTTTGTGGAAGATTAAAGATGACTGCAAACTCTTTACCACCTCTGCCATCCAGGATTGGAGAATCTGCCTGTGGTTACTTCTACAGTAAAATGTGGCAAAAATAATGCTCTACCATTTCTGGGCTCAGTCTTTAAGATGATTGGAAACTGCTTCTCTGTCTCGGACATACTGCTTTGATAGAAGACATCCATTATTCCTCACAATGCTGTGAGACAGCTTAAACAGCCATTAAAAAGAACCACCTGAAATTAGATAGTGCTAGGAAGTCCTCAGCTGTTCCATACAAGCTAACTGGGACACCATACCTGCGTGTGAAGAAACCATCTTACACATACCACTCAGTCAAGCATTTATTGACTCCAGTCCCATTCACCTTTCAGCTTCAACTGCTTGAATAATCCCGTGAAAACTGTCCAATAAAGCCATGAAAGTGAGAAATTATAATGTTGTTTTAAGCTAATACATATTTTGGAATGGTTTGTATGCAGCAATGGATAACCCAACAAACAAACCAACAAACACATATTTGGAACAAATTTGAAAATTGTGAGGAAATAAGCCATGCTGATCTTTATGTTAATTGGTCCATTCACTACAGGGAAGATGAGAGTTTTAACTGGATCTCTAAACATCTGAACAAGCAAAGTGTCTGCTCCGAAAACCTCACAGGTGTGTGGACTCAGACCAGTTTCAGTGCTCCACTTTTTTTCCTTCCAGGGATGGCTCTGATTGCACGTCAGAATCATGCCTCCACCTGGTTGTTCCCTTACCCTAGGGGCTTATTTATCACAGTCAGCAGACTATGGTTCTAATCATTAATGAAGCAATTAACTTTTCTGCCTCAGGGAAATAAGTTTAATTAATCAAAACATTCTTGCTAAGTTATGTCGACCAGTATAGAATGTTCTGTAATTAGTGATATATATTTTAAAACTATCTGAATTATAAATATTATCATTACAAAAATGTTCATAACAAACATATTTTAAAAAGGAAACTCATTATTCTTCTGGAAAATTTTCAACACATGGGCTTTCTCATCCTTTTCAGTATCAATGCTCAATTATCATTTGAGAAATCGCCTGGATGACCGGAGATCACACCAGTCAGTACGTTAAAACTCTTGGTACTGTTTTGGATGCATTGGAACTGTTCAGAAATTCTTATTGATAGCAATTTATTTATAAGCTGCACACTTTGTTTAATAACTCGTTCGAAATTCTGAGAGTAAATCCTTCTTGATCCCTGTATTACATGTGTATCTAGTTTATCCATTCATTTTAAAGCATGTAGAGACATTTAACAAGGTTTTTTATAATATTATGTGGTTTCCATATGTTGCTACATCTGTACATCAGAGCCAACTGAAGAGTTCAATAAAAATAGATGGTTTCAAAAGAGGAGATCCTGGGAAATTCTATTTTTGACAAAATTCCTGGTGATTTTGGTACCCAGCCACAAAATTAGGAGGGTAAAAGAAAATCTCCAAACTCTGCATATTCTTTTTCTTTTCAAAGATGTTCTTTTTAATATTAGGAACTGATTTGTTTAAGCACAGTATTAAAATAACATTAAAACCTATCAGTTTCTTGATAATTCCACTTAGTCCCAAATTATTAAAATGTTTACCTTAGCTCTGAACTTTGTTTGGGCCAGGATATATTTAATTAAAATGTTAAAATAGTATTTGAGCATTATTTAAATTATATTCTAGAATGTTTTAAAAAGTCTGAAGCACAGTTTTGAACTATTATATTATTGTCGTCTTTCTAGTACACTATACTTCACACCAAGGGCATTTTTATTATTAGTTGAATAATGTTGAACTCCAAGCCCATGGCCACTCTATTTGTTGATGAATGCTGTGATCCTGGTGATAGAGATTAGAAACAGCCTGAATTCTTGATGGAGAGTCAACACAGTAATTAGTGGAAGGCTGAACCAAAAATACACAACGAAACAAAACAAAAAATAAGCAGAACAACAATAATGACAAAAATTCTGTGTAGGACAGAAAAGAAAATTAATCTGTCTTTTACCTTGGGTGTTGTTGCAGAGAAAAAAAGTCTCCTCAGAATCTGATATCACAGCCAGCTTTCCTGTGCATTTCTGACCTCCACTTCTATTACCTTTAGAGACTGAAAAACTCAAGTCTAAGGTTTAATTTAAAAGAAATCATTATAAATTTCAAACAATTGTTATATAGACCATGTTCTCTAGCAAAAATGCAGTTAAGATACAAACAAACCAAAAAATAGAAAATCTTATATATTTGGAAATTAAAACAAAAAAAACAAAGAAAAAACTATAAATTATATATCAAAAAAGTCACAATAGGCTTTAGAAAATTCTTAGAACTAAACAATAATGAAAAGATTATGTATTAGAACTTGTAGAATTAACGCAACTAAAATCAGAAAGGAACTTTATACCTTTAAATGTTTTGATAGATAAGAAGAAAGACTGAAAACTAATAAGCTCAGCATCCATCTCAAGACATTACGAAATATATAGCAAAATATACCCATAGAAAATAAATAATTTAAAAATAGAAATTCACGAAACATAAAATAAGCATACCAAATGGGTTATTTATAAAGAAAAATAATATTGAAAACCCATTGACATTACTTATTATGATACCCATAATATATTTGCTAATTACCTGTATTTATGGGCCTCTTTTATGGAAGCTTGATAGAACTGCACTTTTTGTTCTATGTGGTTGAGGGGGAGAGGCTTGTGATGTTTCTCAGCCATTGGACTGTGAGTAGAAATAGCACATATCACTTGTAGCCCCGAGTATTTAATTGTCCACATGGATTTTCCTTATGTTTTTAATTCTAGTGTTATGACTGGCAGCATTCAAGATGATGTTTCCTTTATGAGCCCTTGTTTCTGAATGGTCTATAATGGGCAGAGAGCACCACTACTAACCTAGGGTGTAAATAATATAACCTGTGTGGTGCCTTATGTCATTGAAAAAATGTTTTCTTTTCTTTACTTTTTGTAGCAGCACTGACCATAAAACATGCTATCCTGACTGATATACTTAAAAAATAGAGAAATAGAGAAAGAGAGAGATAGAGTTAAGTAGTGGGGATGGAGGGAGGGAAAGAAGAAAAGAGGAAGAAAGGCAGGAAATTGAAATCATTGGGGAAAACGAAAGGAAATATATGTAGGTGATGTACAAATTAAAAATACTATAAAACATTATATACAGCTTTAGAATAAATTTTAAATCTTATATAAAATTTGTAAATTTCTCTAAATATTGAAGTTAACAAACAGACAAGAAGAAATAGAAAACTCGATCAATTAATTTTATAACCATGAGCAAATTAGGCCAGTAGTGAAATTCTTTCTACATTATACGAGTCCAGTATACAAGTGGCCTGGATGACTTACTGTGCAGCTAAAACCTTATGCAGACAACCCCAGGGTAAAGAAAAAAAATTACAAGGCTAGTATAAACTTGATTCCAAAACAAGAAAGCAAAATTTAGGTGTCAATCATATTTACTAACATAGATATCCCTATTGGCACCCATTATATTTTTAACCTCATTCTATGTTCCTATGTTCCTTTGTTTCAACTTCAATCTATTTACCACCACTGGCTTCTTAGATTTTCCTCAGCTACTCTAGGCACACACTTGCCTCAGGATAGTAGCATTAACTTTTCTTGTGTTTGAAACCATCCTCTCCCAGACGGTCTCTGAGATGGCTCCTTTACCTCCTTCATGTCTTTTAAAATATGTCATCTCAGTTATTCCTTCCCTGAAAATTGAAGCCATTCCAATATTCCCTACTCCTCTTTCCTCTTTGGATTCTCCTCTTTGTACTTTCCACAACCTCATATATATTACCTCTCCATCTTCTTTATTATCATTCCTCACCCCTGGAATAAGAGTAAAGATTTTACTTGTTTTATTTACTTCCAAAGCTTCAACAGTTACTTTAGTGCCGGGCACCTGGTGAGGACTCAGTAACTATTTGTTGAATGAATTGATAAATGCAAAATATCGAACAAAATGTTAGCATGACAAATTCAGCCATGTATTTAAAAAATACAGTATGACTCAGTTGGATTTTTCTCAAGAATTCAAGTTTAAATTAGAAAAAAATCATTAAAATGGCAGATAGGAAAAAACATGAAATTATTTCAACAGATGGGGTAAAAAAGCATGTTATGGAATTTGAAGTTAAAGCTAACTTCTTTAACCAATAAATCAGCAACAAACATTACACTTAATGGCAAAACATGGCAAGTGTCTAATATTAGGAAAAAGAAAAGATAGCTTTTATCATTCTGCTCTTCTCACTACGTTTACCCAACTGAGTAAGGCAATAGAAAGATAAATAAAACAGTACAAATAATGAAAAAAAAATAAAGCTCAAAATTTTTACAGATGATATAATTACCAGCATAACAAACTCAAAATAATTCACAGAATGAAAATAATTCCGGGGATCCAAAAAGAATTTTATAAACTTCTAAGTTATAAAATCAATATAAAAATATCAATTGGAATCTAAGTAAGTTAAATTGTGGAATCAGACAAACTGTTTCTAAAATTTATATGGTAATATAAAAAAATAGTGTGATACACATTAGGAAGATGAATTATCTGCACAACAAACCAAAACATACTATAAGGCAGTGTGGTATGGCCTGGGGATAAATTAACAGACTGATAGAACAGAATAGACAACCCACCAACAGACCCAGACCATGCTGGATACTTGGCAATGACAAGGTGGTGGTGTAGGTTAGTAGAAAAAGAATCAACTCATTGGCAAATGGTGCTAGAAAAATTTGTCAGTGAATAAATTGCCAGTCTCTCATCCATCTCCCTTGTCAATCTCTTTTCTAAGATCTGTCATTGTGTTGGTCTCTCCTCAGCGGTGTCTCCCATGCTCTTTTTCTTGTTGGTTTAGATTCTTTTCCCATTGTTTATTTTGGTGCGCTTTGTGGGCTGAGCCAAGGCAAAGGCTTGTGTCTACTTTACAATGTTTAAATGAAAGTAAATTGATTGTATATCTCATCTTTTTAAAAAATGTAGACTATCTCAAGAGCTTCTATTTTCTTTGAAAGTTTTATATTAGGATAAGTCGATCTATAATCCCACAAAACATTGGACAAATACTAATGTTTCATAGTGTTGAAAATCTCAATTTCTTTATTTTTTTTCATGTGCAAGTAAAGTCATAGTGTTAGTTTGCTTGAGAAAATGCAACCAGGAACTGAATATGAAAATACTTCTTTGTGTATAAAGGTAATGTCTATAGCACGTACATTTTGTGTTCAAAATTTATACACAAAGAACCATCAGGTCTATTTGAGAATCAATGGTCTTATTTTCATAATATCTACTATTGAAATGTTTCTATTTTTAGAGAGATTTTTCTCAAGAAAGGGAGTTTCTCCAGTGCCAGCATTCTATGTCCTATGCTTTCACTGATATTCATTTAATAGAGTGGTTTCTCATTTGAGGTGCAGTAAAAACATGATGATGGGTGGCAGCAGAATCCTCAGCCTTGAAGGATGATGGTTGGGAGCATATCCTGGGCCTAAGAGCATGGTTGCTATGGTGATGCTGCTGCTCTGCCAAGGCTGTTTCTCACTGTGGGTGGAAAGAAGCTCCCCTGCCAGCAACTACGTGGGATTCTGGCAGCTGGAGAGAATGCTGAAATGATGCGCTGCTTCCCCAGATGGGAGCTCTGAGAGTCTTCATTTAAATCCAATAGGCAACTCAGGCCCAGCGGAAGAGCGGGGTAATTAGGCTGTAGCCCATTACAAGTGCAAAATGTGCGGGATGAGCTGCTTGAAGTTTCTTACTTTGAGTAAAAGTTTTGCAGAGGATCAGTAGTTAAATGGAAAGATTCTAGCTTGATTTAGAAGTAATGAAGGTTTGGAGAAAATTTTGTCTGTCAATAAGGATAATATAATTCTGAGCTATTTAAATAGCAGCATTTAAATAGGGAGCAAAAGAAATATTTCCATTTTCATTTGGAGATCTTAAACTCATTTGGAAATACCCATTAACTCAGGTTGTCAGTTTGGGTTTTTACCCATATTGAAATCTCTCTCTCCCTCTCTCCCTCTCTCCCTCTCTTTCTGTCTCTTGCTTTTTTTTTTTTTAGATTTACAAGTCACTATTCAATTAAAGCTGTAATAAATGGTATAGAGCCTGACGCTAATAGCACCCCCTCCCACATGGGTTTAGGTAACTAGGGTTAACTTGCTTATATGGCAGGTAGTGTTGGTCCATCTAAATCACAATCGAGAAAATGTGAAGTGAGTAGAAAACGACTGTGAGTTAGTAATAGAATTAATTAGAAATCATCTGTGGCAGCTTTGGTGATTACCTATGAGCTTACCACTTCGCCTGCTCCCAAGCCATTCTCATTCTGATTTTTTCTTTGTTGTAAGCATTAGGTCTAAGACACAGCAGAGGTAATTCCTATCTATAAATTTGATGTTTTGACTCTTATTTTTTATAGTTGAACTTCTATTTCGAGAGTTTCATTGAACACGTTAATCTGGTTTTGTTACCTCAATGTCTGCTGTTGAAATCTCATACACCTATTTCAAATTCTTTGAGAATAGTAGGGGAGATAAATCACAAAGAAATCAGATTTGAGATCGTGGGGCTGTTGAGGGCACTTGCCAAAATTAGGAGTAATTCTTCTTTGAGTTGGTACTAATTTTATTTCTTTTTCTTCTTTATTTTTAAGTAATCAGTAATATCAAAATTTTAAAGCACAGAGAAACAAAGAATAGTCCAAAGATTTTTCTGCTACCCTGTTAATCTTCACCCAAAGCTGTGTTCAATGACATTCAGATACTACACACACTGGCCTCATCCATCTGCCAGTGAAATTTCCTCCTATCATATGAAGTGTCAAGCTGTTCTAACCTTTCCTGCTTCCCCACATTGTGTGTGTGTGTGCGGGGGGGAGGGAGGGAGGGGGAGGAATGTTCAGAAAATGATTTTGTCTGTACATGCAAGAGTTATGGAAGGGGGATGGTGTTCATACTTCTTTTTTGATCTTCTCTGGGGCAAATGAGATAATCCATAATTCTCTTAACAACGTCTGTTTAATGATCAATATTAAAATGACAAACTAATCCATCCTATGAATATTTAAAGTTACTTCACAGAGAAATTTTGCAATCATTGCATATATCATGTGTTGCTGTAAAAATATATGCATTCTAGATAAAGTGCACGCAGATCTTCCTATGTCATTAAATAACAATCTCGTTTATTTCTGAAGAAAAAGTCAATTATATGGAGAGTTTTTGAGAGGTTTCAGCATTACATAAGGGGATCTGGTCAAGAAATTCCAAAAGAAGAAAAGTAGGAGGAAATCTTTGTATCAGAATATGTTTGGGGAAGAAGTGAGGGACAGAGGTGGACCAAGGGGAAAGTGGCATCCTCGTTGTAGTCCCTCAACCTGTCAGCCCTCTTACCTAAATTGTCCTTTCTCACTGGTGGCTCACACATAGTATCTCGTCAATATTTCTTTTTGCAAAAACATATCTACTTAAGCGTTTTCTAGTTAACCTCTTAGAAGAAGATACCTAGCAGTCACCTAGGAAATTCTGGTTTTATTTTGAATATGAACAGCCGTGGTTTTCTGATGTCTCAGACTAAATGTTAAAAGCCATCTTTTGAAAATTGAGGCTAAAGTGACAAAGATCCACAGAGCTAAAATGATTATGGTGATCAAAGAATTTTGAAAACCACATTATAAACAATAACAGTTAATATTAATAATTGCTATTTTCTAATAATGGTAAATATTTATTGAAAACTCTTTGTCATTCACTATTTTATGTATCAACTCATTTTACGCTCATGAGAATCATTTGCAAGAAGTTCTTACTGTCACCTTTTTACAAATGATGAAATCAAAAGTTGCCCCTCAAACGTACAGTGATGGATCAGGGTTCTAACCTGCCCTGTCTCTCTTTGCTACTGTGACAGTATCTTTCTCATTTTTTAATCATGCACCACAGCAAGAAATAGATTTGCATTATGAGTCACTACAAAAACAGCAGACATAAATATCTGAACTGAAAAGATTCTAAAATAATTTGCCTTACCACATGCAATACGCTCATTATTATATATTGTCTGGTCTGTTCTCTTTCACTTTTAAGAATTTCAGGTCAAAATTTAGTAAACTGGGTTCATAAGTAGCAGATTTTGACTCACTATTTAAAAGATAGAGCTACAGGGAGTTCAAAAGAAAACGTCATTGAAATAAAAACTTACGTATGTGAAATTTGAGAGCTATAAAGTCAAGATGGAATGATATGCATGCGTGTGAAGATTAATTATTATAAGAAGTCTAGGTTGGAAGGAAGGTTCTGTTGGTTTTGGGGTAGAGGGGGAGGCCATCAGCAGAAGCAAGCATTTTCTTGTCTGGAGGATGGGTTTATAATCAAGAAACTTGACATTTATACCCTCTAGGGCCAGCCTAGGACTTGATTTACAAGGTTGACCTGATGCAATTATACTTTCCCATAATGCTGAAGTTTTTTAAAAAAAATTTAGATTAACAGAAATATTAATTTCTACCTTTTTTCCTATTGATCTTGTGCAGGCTGTTTTGAGTGCTGTATTAAATGCCTGGGAGGCATTCCCTATGCCTCTCTTATTGCCACCATCCTGCTCTATGCTGGCGTTGCCCTGTTCTGTGGCTGTGGTCATGAAGCACTTTCCGGAACTGTCAACATTCTGCAGACCTACTTCGAGATGGCAAGGACCGCTGGAGATACACTGGACGTGTTTACCATGTAAGTCATTCTAGTTGCCTGTTATTTTGAAAGCGTATATTCACATTGTGTGTTGAATAAATAGCGGTCTAGAGTTAAGTTAGGCAATGTCATATAGATGAAAAAAATACTCTTAGGGTATATACATGAGTCCAAAGGACATTGACCTTCACTGTGAATATAAGACACATAGAAGATCAGAGTTTTAATTTGTATTTTAATTTGACTGTAAAGTTTGATCCAAAGTTCAGTTACTATTAAGTGGAATACTTGCATTCCTTTCGCTCTTCTAATCTGAGCAGAGGCTGCTTTAATGGAACAGAAGATAGAGAACAGAGCCAGGTATAAATGTAGACTTTGTTGCTAATTCTAGAAAGATCACTCCAACTCTATAGGTACTCCCACCTTTTTAAAAATTTTAACTCATCTGTCTTTTCACGCCTCGCAGAAATGACATGACTATCTACATAAATATTATGAAAGGTTCTTATTGACTTTTGCAAGAGGATAAGTCATAAATAATGAGCACCTTTTTGCAGGCACCAGTTACTCTTAACATATAACCTCCTGGGATCACTAAATTATGATGGTGTTAATTTTTTTTTAGCAAAGTAACTCAAACATAGTCTAGAAGTAAATAAGAATTTCCAGTTCAAGTCGAAGTTCCTTATTGTCTATACTACAGAGAACAAAAGTTTAGGATTGAATTATAGCAAAATTTATTTTCAGATAAGTTCCCAATTCAGATAATTTATTTAGTGATTTCTTGCTCATAAAAAGAAAATGACTTATTCACTGTAGTTTATTTTATAATCCTAGCAGATAGTAACTTTTCATCGCATTAACCACTGTAGCGTTTATTGCCCCTAAACTTCTTGCATCTATTTCATGCTGTGTGATACTGCGTGATTATAATGTTTCCATGTTGCTTTATTTTGTCTATCTCAATAAATTCAAACTGTCTCAATTCGTATATATGCTTTCTGAAATCAGATGCTTTTAGAGTTACAAGTCTTAGTGGTTGTAGGCCTGGTTAGGATGACAGCTTTTTACTTTTACAACTCCACCGAAAAGAGATTAATTACATTTCTTATTTACCGGGGCAGTTCTACTGAAAGTCTAAGTATTAACCTAAGACTAATCTAAGAGAGCACTTGGTCAACCTGAACAACTTTCTAAGTAGAGGACACCTTTTCTCCAACCCCAATATCAGAAAACATACCATGTTCCTAATTTTTAAAATAATCCGCCAGCTACGGACAGATAAATTGTCTTGAACAAAAGTATTGTTTATAAATTTTATTTATTATTCTATGTTAAAGTTGCTGACTTCGATGAAAATAAAAAAAGAAAAAGTGGTACACATTCATATCAAGTAACAGAGTAAGAATTCCCTCTACCTTGTGGGGTGAAGGGCATGTACCTTATGCCAGAGAGATAGCAAAGTTTTTAGGAAAAAAGAAAGTTGAAATATTTATATTTATCTGAAATATATCGCTACTTAAAATTTAGGAAAGATTGGTGACAAAATGAAACATATAATAAAGCAAGTGCATGAGACTGGGAATTCCACCACCCTGCCAAAGACCCTCTTGCTACACACACACACACACCCACACACACACTGATTAAAAGGAGAAGGAAGTTGATTAGCCACCCATGTAAGAAATGAGATTATTTAAAAACATAGTCCTTAACTATGAAATATCAATTTAGAGCTTCATCAATGTCACTGACAAATGGAAATGGAGAATTAATAGCAAATTTTTAAAATTATGACCTAAAAAAGACAATGGAATCTTATCATTTTCCTTATATTTCCCAGTGTAACTTTACCTTACAAATTAGTTCTGAAAACTTAGCATTAACCATTAAATTGAATTCTTTAAGTCCAAAGTAGATAGTTTATCATTTCCATTAAATTGACTTTATAGCATGACTTAATCCTTGAGAGTTTACAAATGATATCATCATTTAAAATATAATTAAACTATTGAAAATGTTTTGGATTATTGCAGATTAGTTTTCAGAGAATCTTAAGAAAATGATTTCATGGATGTATTTTAATGTGATAAAACTGACATTTTCTTGTTAATTTTATCTCAGCCTACACTGGACAAAATATGTTTTCACTATGCATTATTTTAAGCTACCACAGATGTCCTTAAAATCTACAGATTCTCTATATATAGGCTACATCCAAATTGCTAACTTTAGTTTTAGAATAGATGTTTTTAAGAAAGCATAAGCCTATTGGTGTCATGAGATGATATATACATCTATCAGAAACCAATTGTCAAGATATTTATCTGACATTTAGACAGCAAATTTAAATATATCACAGAGCTCTACTAAATCTCTGAAGGAGTAGTATATGTGGGAGTTCAGAGAAAAGAAATCAGAGATCATATGCTTAAATTAGTACTTTTGCCATTAGCTTCTTATATTGGAAGTTAAATGTGAAACCAATAATATATGTTTGGAATGGGAAGATTACCGTTTTGATTGTAATAAAAGCAAAAGCTCAAATGATCTCTTTTCATATTTTAAATAGACAAAATTCTTGAAACAAGATGGTGAAGCTACCAAATGAATTAAGACTCTCTCAGTAAATAGTTCATCAAAACACAAGAGGGAAGATTTGTATCATAAACTACTGAATATATAGTTAGTGCCAACTGGTACATTCAAAGATTAAATAAAGGTTTAGATGAGGTAGAGATTACCCTACAGGGCTGCCTTACAAGGATATCAGAGGAGTAGAGAAGACAAGGGGACAACAGAGAAAGTAAAATAAGGAATGTGAAGCAGAAATGAGTGAAAGATTTGTTTGCAAGCAAAACACTTGCTTAGAAATAAGCCCAGGCAAGTTTGGAAAAAATATGTAAGAGAATGGTCATGAAGACATGATACATTATGTTAGCCAACCTTAATTTACAGAGAGTCAATTTCTTTTTTCCGTAGTTCCCATGCTTGATTTAACCATATTAAACACTCCTACATCATATACTTATAAAGGAAAAGATGCCTCTTTACTGGATGTGTTAACTAAAAGATAAAACCAATTGTCTAAGCTCCCAGTTTTCCACCTGTGGTCATCAGAATTTGAGGTGTTACTCCTTTCATTATCTGTTTCTTCATTATCTCTCTCCTCTTCAATACATACATGTATCTCCACATGGTCAATGTCTCCAAGTCTATAGAGAGCTATATGAAGGGCTGACACATTGAAATAAGGCTGTTCCATTTCACTAATCATCTGTCTAGCATGCAAAATCTACTTCTCATAAATAAATTTGCAAATAATCTTCATTCTCATGCAATCTCTACTGTAGACATATAATTCTAAATACCATTATGTTTTACCAAAGGGAGGTGATCTGAAATGTAACTCCTACATATTCAGCTGATGTCAGCCATTAAACCACTTTGTCAAATTCCATTTGAGATGTGGAAACCTCCATAGAGAGGGGATAGAGTGAATTTCTCAAAGATTTTGTGACCCATGGATATATTTTTAAGTATTACTCTGTTTCTTTTCATATCCTTGGTTTCCCAGAAGCTTTTCTTTTTTTTTAAATCTGTTCATTTAGTCTTTCAAGTTTGTGGTTATTTGTTGGCTCCAAACTGTTGTCACAATGTGTGTGTGAGTTTGCCACTGTCCCCATTAAGGAATATTCCCACATTCCCACACATAAGAACAACTTCTGTTTTTTGGTGTAGCCAGTTAGGCTCCTCAACACTGGAAACAGCTCAGTGCCTTGCCACTTTCTGCTATGTGATCAGACCTGTTTTCTGATTTATGACTCAGACTTTCTCATCTGAGAGTCTCTTGGCAAGGTATTATTATTGTGCTCCACAGGTTTCACTTGACTGAATGAGCAGAAGTATTGTTAGGTATTTTACTTCTGTGAAGCAGATTCATATAAGACAATGAAATATGGAAGCTAATTAGAAAATTTGATATCAAATGATTCAAATCACTAACTTTGCTAAATGATTAGGCTCCTTCAATAATTCTGAAGACTGAGCAAGGAACAACAGCCTTATTCACAAATATACCCCCTATAATTTATTAGACAGGGATTGCATTTGAGTTTTGACAAATTATAGCTTGAATCCAGGATCTGGTACCATAGATTTCCAGAGCAAATTTATTTCATTTCCAAATTTTTATAACTGTGACTTGGGGTCAATGGATCAAAAACTGAATTTACTAGATAATGAATTATTTGATATTTAATCCACACACGAAAAAAAATTAGCTCCTGTTTGTGTGAAGCAAAACGTAAACTCAATAAAATATATAGTGGTTTTGCCCTCAACAAACTTCATGTGTGTATACTTCATGTGTGTATAAATCTCAGTCTGCTTGTAGTTTATGTTTATTTCTTGGAAGTTAATGAAATAGAAAACTGTTATCAGTAGCTTAATGGATGGGAGTGAGAAAGGAAAAGGAACCAAGAATTTATAGCAAGATAAAACCAGGTTTCATAGGCTGATAGAAATCATAGCACTGTGCAAACCATCTGTTCTGAAATAGGGGCTGACGGTCAAACCAGATTGCTTAGGTTTTCTACTTGTAAGAAGTTTGAAAGTCAGACAAATTAGTATTGATGCGAGATTATTGATTAGTCTTAGGAAGTCAAAAATAATTTCAGTCCTAGCTAGAACTTCTGTGAAAAAATCATACTGAATTCCTAACTTCTGATAAATTAAACAGTGAACATATTCTTAGGGAATATTTAAACTGGATTAGTAGTTCTCAAATAAGTGTTAAAAAAAAAAAAACACTAATATAAAACAACAACAACCAAACCAGTACCTAAACCATGAAGAATTTAGATAGAGACACAACATAGTTTGTGAATAAGAATAATGCTTCTGGGACCAAACTCTCGGGGTTTGTTTCATGTGGTCTCTGCCCACTTCTATTTGTCTTACCTTGCACAAGTTACTTAACCTGTCTGCCTCATAACCTGTTATGAGGATAAAACGAGTTGATATTTTAAAACAATTCTAACACAGCTGGCACATCATAAGCACTAACTGTTGATGAATATGATGGTGATAATGATGGTGATGATGGTTGTGATAATGATGATGATGTATTCCCTGAGGCTGTATCACAACTTAAATGCCCACTACCATGCTTCCTAAAGTCTGTTTGACCAGTTAAGTCACCCTACTTATCATAATGCTCCTATTGATATACTATTTGACTAGAGTAGATGTTTCAGCTAAACACCTGAGTAGATTTCAAGCCAAATTAGAATTCAAAGACCTAATTTCTGTTTTCTCTTCTAATACTCAGAAATACAACAACTTTAGAAAAAAAAGTTTACAAAGAACATGATGATTTCATTCAAATAATATCTGTAAGATTGTCAAGTAGAAGGAAACTTGCTTTGTTCTTTGTGTTTCGAAGAGAGGGATTTGGGCCAATGAATTCCAGTTTATAGGGAAATCATTTTTTGTCTCAGTATAAAGAACTTTACGAAAGTCACAGTTTTCTAAAGAGTACATGTGCAGCCTTAAAATGAAGTGATTTACTTGTCAGTGAAGGTGTTCAGACAAAGCTGGTAATGGAGTAACAAAGAATTCCAGTTCTAAAATGCTTACATTCTATAATTCACCTACATTCTATAATAAACCTTAGTCTTCTTTATTCAAGAACAGCTTTTAGTATTAGTTCCTATTTGGCTCTTTGAGTTATTGTGAATATCAAGTGTGGAAATATGTTTAAAACTGAATTTACTATTCTGCTGTACTGTTCTTGCTTTCAAATATGCAGATATGCTTTTTCAGGCTAATCTTTTATCTGGTTTGTCTTTTAACAAATTCATTTATTTAGCAAAAAGATACTGATTATGCTATGTGCCATTCTCTGTGCTAATAGTTAGGGGTACAAGGCAGAACAAGACCTTTTCCTCAAGTACTGACATAAGAAAGATATGTAAGCAAAAGTGCCGTGCACATCAGACTAAACAGGTATGAATCGGAGAATGGTAGTTGTACTTGAGCTGATTTCTAGGATGCTTCAGGTTAATGAAACAGAGGGAGTAGAAAAGCTACAATAATTAATACTATGTGGTTATTGCCACAAATATACACATAAATACTTATAGATGCATATAAAATTATGCCCTTAAATTTTACCCAAAAATTTCAGATGGATTAGAAGTTAACATTTAAGAGTAAACTAATTTGTAAAAGTTAAGAAAAAATATAGATTAAGATTTCACTTAGTATGTGGCAAGAAGTATATAAGCGATATAAGAAACCACAAAGGAAAAGATTTATAGATTTGACATAATATAAATTAAACTTTACACATTAAACTATTATTAAAAAAAACATTAAAGTGTGTGCAAAAACTGAGAAAAATATTTACCACTTACATGACAAGTTCTTAATTTTAATAAATGCAGAATTAAATCAAAGACAAAAGATACATATTCTTCAAGAAAAATTAGCAAGATATAAAAACACATTTTATTAAAGAATATAAAATGATGAATATCTCATAAAGATATATTTATCCACACTACTAAACTAAGAAAATGTATTAAAATTATGCCATTGTTTTTTAACTATTAATTTATCAGAAAAATTAAATGATAATACCTGCTATTAGGAAACAAAGAGAATAGGCTCTCTTACTAATTATGCATCTTTATTTAGGTTCAAACTTTCTGGACACAATTATTACAATATATACCTTA
The DNA here is from genome assembly GCF_014176215.1 of Rousettus aegyptiacus. NCBI lineage: Eukaryota > Metazoa > Chordata > Mammalia > Chiroptera > Pteropodidae > Rousettus > Rousettus aegyptiacus. The sequence continues at coordinate 34,394,476 of NW_023416286.1, forward strand.
AATTTTTCTAGGAATTTATCCCATGAAGACAACATACACTGTGCCAAAAGAATTACCATGCTATTTATAATAGTAATACATTAGCTTCCTATTTATGCTGAAACAAATTATAACAAATTTAGTGGATAGAAAAACACAAATTTCTTTTTTTTTTTTCCAGTTCTGGAGGTCAAAAGTCTGAAATGAGTCTTACTGGGCTTATTGAAATGGGCTGAAATCAAGGTATTGGCAGGATTGTGCTCCATCTGGAGGGCCTAGGAAGAATCATATTTTTACTCATTCCAGCTTCCAGAGGCCAGCTGCATTCCCTGGCTCCTGGCCCCTTCCATCTTCAAAGTCAGCAGTAGAACATCAGATCTCTCTCTGAATCTGACCCTGACTTTCCTGCCTCTCTCTTTCACTTATCAGGATTCTTGTGATTAAACTGGGCCTACCCAGATAACACAGGACCATTTCCAAATCTAAAATTCATTAATTTAGTAATGTTTTCTAAATCTCATTTACCAATGTAATGTAGTCACTGATTTTGGAGATTAGAGGTGAACATCTTTGGGAATTTCATTATTCTTCTTAGCACTGAACAAAAGTAGAGAATTAATAATATATTATGATACCTTCAAATGATAGGATGTACCATAGACTTTTAAAAAATATCTTGAAAAAATTATATAATAGTTTAAAATATTCATAACATTAAGACTAAAAATAAAGTTTGCAAAGCAGTATATAATCATAACTTTTGGAATTTATTATTCATGCAAAAAACTGGGAGGATAAACAGTGAGCAGTCTTTTTTTTTTCTGTTTTTTCTTTTATTTCTTCTACAACAAACATATTGCTTTTTAATCAGTAAAACAGTTGTTTACAGAAACATTGTTAAATTTGGAAGTTTGCATTTAGAAGAATTTCATTAATTCATTAAGATGTGTGGTAATACGGATTGTTACTTTGGAAAAAATATAGAGAAGTAAAAGTAAGACTCCTTATGAGTCTCTGCTATTTGATCCTACTATGGACACATAATCAATGACTTCATGATCAGAGTATTATTAATGCATTTCATTGACATATCAATAAAAAACTTTTTTATAGATAACAAGAATTTAATTTGCCTACTATCATATTTAAAGTTATTTGTTCTGTTAAGTTTATATATTGCATGTTGATAAAAGAGTACTTTGGTGATAGAGGGATTCAAGCCAGTAAGATAGTGTCAGGTATATTTTAATTTAAATATTTTGATGATTTTAAATTTTGAAATGCATTCTGGAATGTAATGTCAGCAAATGTCCACCCTCAGATGGTTTGAAGAAAAATGTTATGTTAGGAATATTTGAATGCCAAGAAATTAACATTAATCTTTAATAAAGTATATAGTTTGTGGCAGGCAAATAATGACCCCACAGATAATGACAGAATTGACATCTTTGGGTCACTGAGAACAAAGAAGAGTTGGGAGCAGCTTGCTGCAGTGGCATGGCTCAGTGCAATCAGGAGAAAGTGCACAGCTTGAGGCTCTTTCTTGGAAGGGATAGAGAGATTTAGAGTTGCGTCTAGTCTTACAGTGTACCAGTTACCAGAAGGACTCGTATCTGTCTTGTCCAACTCACTGTGTGATGGGAGCTGGCAAACTCTGGATGCTAAATGGCCAGTGAGAACAAAAGGGATTGAGGCATCTTGTTTTTGTAAAATCAGAATTTGTAGTGTTGCAGTCACCACAGAGAACAAGATTATGAGCTTCTGAAATAGAAACCAGCAAGCCTCTCTGAGAAATTGCACACACAGCCTCTTCAAAGTCAAATCCACATGAAATTGGGAGAGATAGCTATTTTTTCAAATACATGGACCCCCAACACTAAGAAGAAACAAGGAAATACAACCCCCAAAAGGCAACAAAATAAATCTTTAGAAATTAATCTTAAAGAAATTGAACTATATGAATTACATGACAGAATTCAAATTAACCATCATGAAAATGCCTTTTGAACTCGAGAAAACAATGGACAAAATGAGAATATCAACAAAGAGATAGAAAATGTAAGTAAGAATCAAACTGAAATTTGAGAGTTGAATAAATGAACTGAAAAATTCACTAGGGGTTCAAAAGCAAGTTGACAAAGCAAAATAAAGAATTAACAATCTCAGAGACAGGTCATTTGAAATTATCCAGCCAGAAGAACAAAAAAAGAAGGAAGAAAGGAAGGAAGGAAGGAAGGAAGGAAGGAAGGAAGGAAGGAAGGACGGAAGGAAGGTGAAGAAAACCAAAGGGACTTATGCGGCACCATCAAGTGGACCAATATATACATTGTGGGATTCCAGAAGAAGAGAGAAAGGGACAGAAAGCTTACTTAAAGAAATAATGACAGAAGACGACACAAATCTACATAAGGAAACGGATATTAAGATTCAAGAACTTCAGTGGACTCTAATTAGGGTAAATTTAAAGAAATCCACATTGACACATATTATAATCAAATTGTCAAATGTGAAACACAGAAATTTGAAAGCAGCAAGAGAAAAGCAAGTTTTCACTTAGAAGGGAAACTGTGAAACTACCAAAGGATTTCTTGCAGAAACCTCACAGGCCAAAAGGGAGTGAAATCAACTCAAAATGGATTAAAGAACTAAACTTAAGACCCGAAACTACAAAAGAAAAGGGGGGGGGGGACTTTATAATATTGGTATTGGTGATGATTTGGATATGGCAACAAACGTACAAGTAGTGAGCAGAAAAATAAACAAGTGAAACTACATCAAACTTAAAAGCTTCTGTGTAGCAAAGAAAACAATTAACAGAATGAAAAGGCAACCTACAGAATGGAAGAGTTTTTGCAAGCCACATATCTTAGAAGGGGTTAATATCCAAATATATAAGGAACTCCTATAATTTAATAGCAAAAATGCCCCAAGGAACAAAAAACAAAACCTGGTTTAAAAAAAATGGGCAAAGGACTAAATAGACATTGATTCAAAGAAGACATACAAAACCAGCAAATATATAAAAAGCTGCTCAACATCGCTAATCATCAAGGAAATGTAAATCAAAGCCACTATGAGATCACTTCACAACAGTTAGGATGATCATTATATGAAAAATAGACCTCCCTCCCCCCACCCCCCCAAAAAAGACAACTGTTGGCTAAGATGTGGAGAAATTGGAACCCTTGTATTCTGTTGCTGAGAATGTAATATGTTGCAACTGGTATGAAAGACAGTATGAAACTTGCATGAAATATTAAGCATAGGATTGTCAAATGATCCTGCAATCTTATCTCTAGAGAAAAATCAAATTTTTCTCTACTACTGTGTCTTCTAATTGACTTTATTTGTCTATGCAAATGCTATTCATTTTTGCAGGCAATTTTGTATCATACTACATTGCTTAATTCCCTTATTTATTTAAATTAGTTTTATCGCTCATTCTCTAAGATTTTCCAAGTACACCATCATATCATCTGCAGATAGAGGTAATTTTAGTTCTTCTTTTCCAGTTCTTATAATCTGATTATTATCCCTAAGCTAATTAAATTGACAAATACACCCAGAATAATGTTACATAGAATCAGAAATTATCATTGATTTCTTTATTCCTGACTTTAGTGGAAATGCCTCATGGAATGTATTCTGAGTTTAAGGTTCTGCTAGATTTAAAAAAATATGAAAACATCCATTCATTTCTATTCCTCAATAATTTATTAGGAAATATAGCAGTTTCACTAGTACGATTTATAAACTGAAATAAAAACAATCAGTAAAAGATTGTGTAGGTGTGTGTATATGTTGGAATTTATTTTAGGTTTTGTAGAAATGGGCTTTGGTCCCTTCTTTGAATCTAGAAAGGTGCTTTTCTTTTCAGTTCCTCTATATTCCAATGTTTCAAGTGGTTGCTTATGTTCCCCTGGATTCTTCTCACAATAAAAATGAGGCGGGGGGGGGGGGGTAAGAGTGGAAGTGCCTCCAGAAAGAACTATATAGGCATTTTTACATTGCTCGTGTATCTCTAAAAATTTCTGATATTTTTGTGGTTAGGTAAAGTTTTTACAAGCAGCAATTGTTGCAAGAGCAGAAAACAACCTTAGTTATTGTGATAGGTTAAAAAAAAATGCTTTCCTCTAAATATACTCACCTCCTAATCTCTGAAACCTGGGAATATTGTCTTATATGGAAAAGAGTGAATTTTAAGTTATATGGTATAATTAAGTTAGAGATCTTGAGAGGAGAAGCTTATCTTGGAATAGTCAGGTAGGCCTTAAATGTAATCACATGTCTCTTATGAGAAATAGGCTCAGGGGGATTTGAAAGAGAGAAACTCAGAAGCCAGTACAGAAATCTGATATATTGACTAGATGCCCAAAATTAGCAGCACTACTGAGGGGCAGATGGATAGAATATCACTGTATAGTATTCTGGCCAAGAATGAGTAATCCGAACCTAATTAGGAGGAAACATCAGAAAACCCAAAATGAAGAACATTCTATTTGGTAACGAGGTTGTGGGATTTTCTTTCTGAGCAACATTAATGTCATACAGATAAAGAAAGGAAGTGTTCCAGACCAAGATACTGAAAAGGCATGGCAAATAAATGCAATACTTACACCTAGAATGGATCCCGTAGTAAAAGGGGAGAAATGCTATAAAGTTCATCATTGGGTTAGTACAACTGATAAAACTGAAATATGAATAATAGATTTGACACAAGTATCATATAAATGTTATACTTCTTGAAATAGATAACTGTACTGTGGAGAATTTCTACATGTTCAATATAATTATTGAGAGAGAGAGAGAGAGAGAGAGAAAGAGAGAGAGGGAAGGAGAGAGGGAGGGAGGGAGGGAGAGAGAGAGAGAGAAACAAAAAAAAACAAAGCAAATGATGTAAAATGTTACAAAATAAAGGATGCACAGTTTTTCTTTGTACTATTCATTTTCTGCAATTTTTTATACATTTGAAATTATTTCCAAATAAACATTTTTAAAATACATTTTTAAATTTTATTCTAATGTAGAAATTTTATGAAAAAGCCTATTAAACCAAACTCTTCAAGTATTTATGATGTCAAATTAGATCTGTAAGTTGAAATCCTAAGATTCTTTGACATGCATAATGGGCTTATGCAGCTCACATTCTCTGTCTCATTGCCCTTAACAAATAGAATTGTGCAATATTTAGATTTTTTGGACAGTGGGAATCAGTTACTCAACAATTGTGCTGGTATATTGGCCATTAAGTGAGCAAGCTCTTCTTGCTCTTTTTATAAGCAATGAATTCATTTATGCTCTTACATGTATCCCTCACAAAATATTGTCATAGTGTCTAGTTTCTAAATCTCCAACAGCATGAGCAGCTTTCTACTCCCTCATTATCCCACTTGTATAAAGTCAACAGGATCTCTCCGTCATTTGCTGCCACTCTACCTAGTCAACTCATTCTAAATAAGAAGAGGAGAGTAAAAATCAAGCTTGATGATGTGAAATTAAGAGCAATTTTTCAACACTAATCGAAAAACTAAAATTTTATAAACAAACCAATAGCAATTTTCTTCCAAGTGGATATCAAGCCTGCAAAAACAGAACAATAGCTAGTATGTATAGATACCTCTCCATATAGCATGGCTAAATGACTAGTTCTGTTTCCAGAGGCAGCAAAAACAATTAAGATTTTTTTCCTTTTAAAGGGCTTTGGGGGTCCTATGCAATATTTAGGATAACAGAAAAATCCATCTGCAATTTATAGATATCTCTCTCTCTCTCTCTCTCATACATGGGCACTCAATTTTGAGAAAAGAAAGAACCTACCTATTTCTGTATGGAATTATGCTATAATTTCGTTCAGGGCCAATACACATAATATTCATGAGTGATTCTGCCTAAAAAATCTTACTTGTCAAAATTATAATTTATTTTTAAAATTATAATTTCTATTATTGATATTATCATCAGCAGAAAATATTAGTGGTTTATAGTAAATGTGAAATAAAATACAATTGACTTCTTATAATAACAAAAATGAGGTGGTAATTTTATTGAAAATAAATACATCATTAACCATAAAGTTTTCTTACTCTTTTAATGTTTTTAAAACTCAGTGATATATACATAAATCTTTATATTTTATCATAATTAGAGAAATCATATGATGATTATTCTACTTATCAAGTGAATTTAAGCAAACTCCTTTTGAAATGCAATTCATTGCTTATCCAAGACTACCTTGGTATAAATCAGGGGTAAGGAGAAAGGAGGAAAAAGAAACTTACACACATAAAAAGCCCTTGTCAACAGATACTGGAAGTGACAGAACGAAATATATAAACATTACGCATATAGAGGAAAAATGTTTTAAAATTCGACCTCCATTATGAACATAAATATTATATAGCTTGCATTCCAAAGGAAACAGGAACTCTGGAGAATTTATTGCTGCAGATCAGCCATGAAGTTATTGAAATAAATCACTTTGCCTTCTCTTCCCCAGGATCGACATCTTTAAGTATGTGATCTACGGCATTGCAGCTGCCTTCTTTGTGTACGGCATTTTGCTGATGGTGGAAGGTTTCTTCACCACTGGTGCCATCAAAGATCTCTATGGAGATTTCAAAATCACCACCTGTGGCAGATGCGTGAGCGCCTGGGTATGTTATTTGTCTATGTACAGTGTTTATGTGGGTTTATTTCAATAGCACACAGGTGTTTGTATTCATCTGCCAAGAATTAATGTATTTTTTTTTAACACAGTAACATTCATTGCTATGATTGCTATCTTAAATCATGTTATTTTCTAAATTAAGATTATTCCATGTGAAAATTTAGTTTCAAATTCTCAAATCACAGGTAACACAATTAGTTTTATTTTAGAGGCAGTAAAATTATTGATTGATTGATGAGTTTTTCCAAAGGGCTTTGGGGTTCCAATACAATATTTAGAATATCAGAAAACTCCATTTGCAATTTAAAGACAATACATACATGTGTCTCTTCTCTTTAAATATGTGTCTCTGCATTTTACCTTAAATTTGGGGGAACTATGTCATCAAATTTCTGTTTAATAGTGACATAAGATGAGAATTATACTATTATACTATTTTAGGTTTTTAATCCTTATCGATATGATATTTAATGGTAAATCAAACTTGCCATACTCTAGAGCAGTGGTCCCCAACCTTTTTGGCATCAGGGACCTGAGCTCCTATGAGAATCTAAGCCTGCTGATCTGAAGTGGAGCTGAGGCAGTGATGCTAGCACTGAGGAGTGGCTGCAAATACAGATGAAGCTCATCTGCCGCTCACCTCCTGCTGAGCGGCCCGGTTCCTAACAGGCCACAGACTGGTATCCCTGTGTCTAGGGCTAATGCAGTGAAGACAATGCATGTATATCTATTAGGGCACAAAAGTCATGAAAGTTAAGAGTGATACAGTTGAATGTACTCTTGCATTTTTATACAGAATAATTTTTCTATAATGAAACATTAGAGCGTTCATCTTGACTAACCTTTCTGTTATTTTTCCAGTGTTAAATAAGAACATGTATTTAATTGCAACATATTTCATATTAAGTAAGATGTTTCTAATAAGAAATAATTTTTTCAATCTTACAGAAAAGTTAAAAATTACCTGCTAACTATCAAACATTTTATTTTTTTTACCAGCTTGTAACAAGTTATAGTATGCTGCTCAGTGTCAGTAATGATAATAATCTGATAAAACAAATTGCCTGTGTTGTGGGTATTTGTAGTTGTCTCTAGAATAATTTCTTGTAATACTCATTTCTTTTTTGGGACAATGCTTATTGTAATACCTGTTTTTAGGATGGGTAATATCAAATTACAGGTCTGGAAGGAGTTAAGCTAAATGTTTTAGATTTATTAAAAAACAAAATATGACTATTCAGTGGACTAATTATCAGTGATAAATAATCAATTTCTCTAAGAAGGTGAGTTCAGACTATAGATTCACTTATATTCTGCCAAGAGTATAGTGAATTCAATTAATGATAGGCTTTTTCTTTTCATTGGGACAATATCATTACAATACCTCTTGCATCTCTAAATCTCAGTCCAGCTCAGAGACCATGATTCTAAAGCGCTAGTGAAATGATAGAGAAGAGGAGTCTCTAAGCACATTTTTACCATTGGGGAATAACCTTTGTTGGAAAGTGTTGATTGCTGTTTCGTTGAGAATTGTAAAATTTTTTCACAGGATTGTATGCAGAAGTAAAACATCACAGAAGAGAGACCATATCGCTGCACAATTAATAATTACCTGTTTTCCATTCAAACATCTCAAAGATATCTCAAATAAGAATTTTTAAAGCAAAAACACAGGCCACATATTTTTCTATAATAGTAACAATCATGTCACCAGTCCCACCCAACAGACCAGAAGGGTGGCAGCAGCTGTGTGGGCTCCTGCAGAGGTGCTCCCACCCACTCCTTTAGCCACCCCCACCCCCACCCAGAAATGAGCAGAACCAAGGCAGAAGCAGTAGCTGCATTCTTGTGCATTCTGCAGAGGAGCAATGCAGTGGTAACGCTTCCAAGTCATGCCTTGGCTGTCCCAACACTGCCTGCAAGAAGGAGACCAGCTCCACTGCCCAAGAAGTAAACACTGCAGAACCTTGCACCCTGTTGCTTGTCATGCAGCACTTGTGGCTCCATGAAATCACACAGGAGAAAAAAGGAAGTCGTATCAATCACCCTCTCCTTCTACTTACTTTCTTTCCTATTTCCATTCTGCTTTTTCTTTTCCTTCCAAATCTGTGGGTAGAGTGTATCTTTCAGTATACTTCATGTTTTATGAGCTCACCAGTTAGCCTGTTTTATCAGTCTGTCTTAGCTTGAGAAATGTCCTTTTGAGGCTGTGCTCCTTCAGTTTATTGTCTCCTAACGAGACGTTTTCATCACAGGAGCTGTAAGCTCTAAGCTTTTTCTGCCTTCAATGAAATCTAAAGCTGTTTCTTTTTGTTGTTCAAGTGGAAATATGATTGATTTATAACTCTTTAGATCCATTCCAAATGAAGAAATATTATTTAAAAACATATTATTGTCAAATGATGGGCTTCTGAGTTAAAATTTAATGAACTATTTTTATATCCTCCACCCTGAAACAGTTAATGAGAAAGGGGCCTCATAGACAGTGACCTGAATAGAACCTGATAGTATATGTTTGCTTACAAAGAGACTTTGCATATTTCGGCAGATACACTTTGTTCATTTCACTAAAGCTTGGGTCTGCATCCTACCTGAACATGTTTATTATATCATAACATTCCATTCAATATGTAGCATATTCTTTTAGTAGTTCATAGACTCAGAGACTTTTGGAGTCAGAACCGACTGGCTCCTTTTCATCAGTGCTGCTGCTGACTTCTAAGGTGTTATTTTTATCTCAACTAGTGCACATCTGCTAAAGTTGCCACAGAAAGTTTATAGCTCAACAAACTGTGATTTTCTTAGACATCAAGTCTAAATTGATAGGAATTCAGATGAAAAACCAATTACCTTTTACAAGACATTCTCAAGTTAAATACACTGTAATCAAGGAGCAATCATCTATTTTAGCCTTCTTCCAAAGATTATGGAAACGTTTCCTCTTGCAGTTCTGTATTTCAGCCTCCCTGCTAAATTTCTAAAATGATTAGAATATCGAGGTTGAGATCAAAACAGTTATTACATGTTTTTTATTATTATTTTAAGCCACTAAGAAATAATTCATAGCACCTTTGTTTAATTTAATGCTAACATAGTAGCATGTGTAACATATGTGTAGCACAGCTAAGACAAGAAATATAACAAGAAGATGCTTGCTTCGATAGTCATTTGCATATTCTGATGAAATGATACTAAAATAATGATGTGATAATGAGATGTGCTGGATATTAATTATGAATCTGGCACCTGATCCCTTTCATTATGGCAGTTTTTTTTCTATCTAGTAACAGCAAGTTAGTTAATAGAAATCAAACCAGAGAAATTTTACTGAATTTTTTTTTTCGAATTAGAATAAAATGGTCAACATTTTAATACATGGCTGCAATAGGAAAAGTCAGTGAGGCAACTTTATGTGTCTAACATCCACAGGACCCATTCTTTCTTCTTTCCTACAAACAGGTCCAGAGCTACTACTATTTAAAATTCAGTGTTATTCGAGGCAGTAGACAACAAAGGCACCATCAATCTGTTACTTCCGTCCATACCTAACCTTTAGGTATACAAAATAATTAATGTTTTGCTAAATCAAACAAAATCTTCTCTTTGAGTTTATTTTTAAAGTAAGATTTACTGTGGACCATGTTTACTATTAAGTAATTTCATATATGAATTTCTCTTTTGTTTACATTGTAGCCCTAAGACAGGTAAGCTCATTTCTGGCTCACGATTGAGGCAATGACTCTGAAGGTTAAGAGATATGTGCAATTTACATAATGAGTGACCCAGTCCTCATACTTCAAGTCTAATAATACTTTTATTTCTTCCAGTTTTTATTTGTTTGTTTTCACTGCACTCCCCAAAGAGATATAATGGAGTTGAATTTCAGAAAGTGTTTCATTTAAAAATAGATGTTAATAAAGGCAAAAAAAAAAAATCAGAAGAATTTTTCAAATTCTCAGAGATTGTTCTAATAAGAGTAGATTATTTAAGATACAGAGGACAGACTGATGGTTGCCGGGGGGTAGGGGGAGGACAAGGTGGGTGCCATGGGCAAAGGAAATCAAAATGCACAAATTTCTAGTAATAAAGTAAATAAATCCTGAGGATTTAATGTATGACATGGTGATTGTAATAATACTGTAATACTGTCAATATTGTATTACATATATGAAAATTACTATGATCATAGACCTCTAAAGTTCTCATAACAAAACAAATTTATAACTATATTTGGTAACATGTTAATTAAACTTACTGTGGTAATAATTCATAATATATAGAAATAACAGATAAATTTGTTATATACCTGCAACTAATATAATGTTATATGTTAATTATACCTCAATTGAAAATAAGAGTAGGTTATTTATTTATTTAATGCTCATATGACAAAATTTTTACCTGTCATATTACCAGAAATGGTAAGCTAGAAATAAACTTATGATAATTATGAGATGTTTTATTACATATGGAAATTATATTTATCTAGGATTGCACTTGATTAATTTGAATAATTCTTCAATATTAGTAATTGTCATGTTCTAAGACAAAATATAAAATAAGAAGATAGAATTATAATTTAGCTTGTTTAATTTGGATACTTGAGGAATGTGAACTGCTACTTTGAAATGTAACTGATTTGTACTAAAATTTCAAAAATAAAGTCTTTGGTGTGTTTCTTAGAACAAAATTTATATGTTAATAGTAATGAAAATATTTTCTCACAAAAAAGACTTACTCTGTAACATGCAGCTTTATGAATTTTCTGTAAGATTATAGCTCACATTGGAAGCAAATCTGAGCCAGTTCTGTGTTTCTGAAGCCATCCATACCTTTCATTGCCTTGTAAGAAGCAGCAGCAACACAGTTCAAAGTGTCCCAATCCACTTTGAATCTAAATCTATTGAATTATAAGTCCCATTTTACAGCACCTTCAAAAGAAGCTTTTGAAAAGTCCCCTGGGACAGAAAGAAAAAACAAGATAGAGGGGATGTAGCCAAAAGCATGCTGATTACTCTCCCATGGATTTTCGAGCTGCTTTCAACTCTCCAGAGTAATGTGCTTCAAGCTGCCCCGTATCCTGTTATTGTTCTTGAGACTATAAATTAGCCTTGAGATCTACAATTGCAAATAATGAAAAATGTTAGTAAAGAGGGCTTTTTTCCACCAAGAGTTCCATTAACAAGATTTCTTCAGTTTTAGGGTGGTTTCCAAACTTTCTAGAGCTTTTCTCCTTGAGTGGGAGACCCCTCTGAATAACTTTCCCAGACTCAAGAACTTCTCATTCTTTTTATTTTCCCAAAAACATGAAATGAAATCTAATTCTCTTATTCTGTAGAGTTCTATCATCCAGACAAAACATCTATCTTGGTGGTAATAGTAGTAATCACAGTAACAATAAATAGAATAAAAATAGCTCATATTTTGTCTATACTTCTTACATACCAAGTTCTATAAGTGCATTTCAGCCTCACCGCTATCATGAGAGATCAATTTAGCAGGTATCCTCATTTCACAAAGGCAAACACAGCAGCATAGCAAAGCAACCTAGACTCAATCTAGCTCAAAAGCCTGTGCCTGTAATTAATATGCTATAAGACCCCTTTTTTTGCTAAACAAATGTGACATTTAGGTAAAGGATGTAGTGAGTGGCATGTCAGTGCTTGATAAATCAATCATTCTCTACCCTCTTACAGATTAGAATCAAATAGCAAAGAATGGAAAAGGATTTCATAGTGTCATACAGACGAATGATGTCAGAAGTCAATGGATACGAATACTTGCAATGTTTATCAATACTTTGAGGCTTGAAGGACACTTCTCACCTAAACCGCATTCACAGGACGGCTTTGAGAGGGTAGGCAAGGCCATGAGAAAGGAGTTCTGAGAAGGCAAACACTGCCTAGTTAGCTTCGTCCATTGATTTACTTCATTCCACATCCAGAAAGAAGAAACAATAAAGACTACCCAAGAAATATTTTCCTTTCTCTCTGGTGGAGTCAACCAAAATGTTTACCATAGAATATCAAGTGTGTTTCAAACCAGATGTTGGCTAGATTTCCACATGGAATATATTTATTCCTTTGATGAAGAAAATAAGAAGGAAGTGTTTATTGTTCTCTATGGCTGAAACCCTACTGTATAGCTTTGCACCTACTACGGCCTCATTAAGAATTTGTTGAGCAAGATGAAATAAATCTAAAAGTGAGATTAACTTTAATAATTCCATTAAAAAGATGTCACTATTGAAAAATATTTACTCCAGTTCCTTCACTGTTTTAAATAACCTAATGTTCAACAAGTTTTATTTACTGATAATTTTAGACTCAGCTTTGTTTCATCTGGGATGTAAGAGTTGTAAATATGTCTACTAAGTCATGGTTTAAGGACATTGTTAGGATGGATGTCAGCTCATCAGACTCTCTAACCACTAGTGTTTCATAGTAGATACTAACAGGAAGTCAGCTTTGAGAGGAGATTAAACAATGTTATTAAAAAGTGTGTATTCGTTATGTTCTGAGTTTCCGAAGTGCGATGACATTTGGCTGTTTATAGGAAATAAGGTTGATCTCAGGACTCGTTAGTTTGATCCTGACTCTTTTCTTATTAGTTATGTGAATTCCCTACTATCCTTAATCCCAGTAATCTCTGTCTATCCTAATCATAATACAACCTTAATATAGGTGCTTAAGCTCTGCTGCGACAATAACACCAAGTTTTCCATTTTTTGACAGTGTTATTTTTAGTATATGTCCGAAGAGTTATTAAATAACTTTCACTTGTTTGAAATTTCACTGAAATCATGGAGTAAAGTCAAGCTATAACTTGTTACCAAAAGAATTAGTAGAGTTGAATAAGAGATTTAGTTTCATGGAGTCTATTTATTTTATGCCATTTTGTACTGTCATTTTGAAACTGTGACTACCTGAGGTATTAAAGTTAAGCCAGAATACACTGCAGCTTCTCTTCAAACTTCTTCTGGAAGCATGCCTCTGAAATTCAAAAGAGGTCCAAATATCTGTAGAAACTTAGCTTTTGGAGTGCAAGGCCTACGTTTCAGACATTTCCAAGTGTAATCTTACTGCTGTATTATTTAATGGGGTATGGAATATGCTTTAAGGTTTAAAAACACAATTTCATATTTACAGTTATGTTCGTATGTGCTGGTTATCACGTGTTCTGAGTCTTATTACATAAATATAACACAATAATCAAGAATCTTTCAGAAGATTTAAATTTTAAAACAATTCATACTTTAAAGTACTTAAACTCATGATATACAACATACACAAAGTGAAATTACACAGGTTCTCAGAATGAAAATTCAGATCTGTTAGTACATGCAGATATGCATATACACACAAAACACATCTTATTCCAGCTTCCAATTTTGTTTTAAAGATATAGTTAAAGGTAGTTGAGTAGAGAAAGGGACAGGCAGTTATTTTTCTTTTAGGGACGTGTACAAAACACAAATCACAACAAAAACTATAGATTGAGAGTATATTATGTGAATTACCTGGGAAGATGTCTCACATGGGCTCATGAGTATAAAGTCTACACAACTGGATGTTCTTTACAGCATGAAATTGAGTTCTCCACCTCTATATCACCAGGGTATAGAACACTAACCGATTCATACATTTACTCATTCCTTCAGTCCACAAATACTGTGTTAGTAATAATTGTGTATCAATCATTGAAATATGGCCAAGATCATAGTTCTAAAAATTCCCTCCTGGCCTTTTGCCTCTTTCATTTTTTTCTGCGTTTTGCTGGCATAAGTTGCCAATCATAAGGTCAGGCCCGTGTGTGATAGCACAACAGGCCGTGCTGCTACTTACCGATACAGGGTTCAGGTGAGGAAAGACAGATGTACATACTGTGGCAGAACAATTACTGTGGTAGTGATTTTCTTATTTAGCTACTTTGCAGAGATGATCTAGATTTTAATCTTTGATATCTGAGTCTGATTAATTAATACCATATGACAATAATACGGCAACTCTTACAAGTTTGTGATCATTCTCTATTTCGATTGGTGTTTACCTATATGAACACTTTGTATGATGAATTACTCATGATCCTGGGAGATATGCTAATAAATCCAGTGATACATAACTTGCATTAAGGAATATAATTGATTTATATCAGTGTGTGGATTCAAGTCTGCATTTAAACCTCAGAGCATTGTGACTTACACTTGTTCTTTTTCAGTTATATCTGAATACAGTTGTTAATACAAGTGTTAGCTGAGACATCAAGGGTATATATTTATATAGGCTATTTTATATGCAGATAATATGAATTTAATAATTGATAAGTAATTTGAAGCAACATTAGTACATTTATCTTTTATTAGCTATTCATCCTTCTACCACTACATGCATCCATTTTCCATTTATCTTTTTATTCAGCATCTAAGCCATAGTTGAACTAAAAAATCTATTTAACGTACCCTGAAGCTGTGTCTTTTATTCAGCTGTGGCTAGGATGCATAAACAGCCTTTTACTATGTTTCATAAATATTAAAAATATTCTGAAATAAAGAAAATTATTTTCAAACTTAAAATCGTATTTTACTATGTTTCTATAGCAAAATTAAAATTAATATGCATGAAAGAATTAGATTTTAAATTTACAAAAATCATCAGATGAGTAGAAATACACATTAACGTCATTATATATTAAAGTGACTTGAGGATGACCGTGTTTATGGTAAATGTAAGCACGATTAAGTGGCTTAAATATTTATGATGTGAAATGGTGCACATTTAGTTGTAATATAAACTTATTGACATAGTTTTAACTCATTCTGTACAATCCATTCTAAATATACCAGTTAATATCTTGTAATATATAAAAAATGTGTGGTGAGATTTTTAAGATAAATACATGTATGAAACAGGCATAAGATATAAGATGCAGAAAGCTTGTTCCTTGTACATCCAAACCTCTGCCATGATGCAACTTTCCAGCAGGTTTATTCACATAACCCCTTATATTCACCATCTGTTTCCCACACCGCAGTTCCTATCAGTGTTGTAATAATGATCTGTATACGACAGCAGCGAAATCTTTCAATAGTGAGCTTTGCAGAGTAGACACAAACTTCTTCATTTCCAGTAGATGACATGTGTTCTCTGTCGACTTTTTCTCCATTACAGTTTATTATGCTGACATACCTGTTCATGCTGGCCTGGCTTGGAGTGACAGCTTTCACCTCCCTGCCAGTGTACATGTACTTCAATCTGTGGACCATCTGCCGAAATACCACCTTAGTGGAGGGGGCGAATCTCTGCTTGGATCTCCGTCAGTTTGGTAGGTGGATCTCTAACTGTAAAACAATACTGCCTCAAAAATATTGTGAATCACTTTGGAACCACCATTACTTCTTCTACCAAAAAGATAAGTATATCAGAGTGTTTTCTTTTAAGACATTCTTTTTAAAATTAAGTAGGAATGTAAGACTGATTGGAAGTTGATCTCACAACATGAACATACAAACATGGATATCTGAACAGGCTTTCAAGTTGTATTTTCTTCTTTTGGCAAGTTCTGTGATTTCTCTGTCCTGATTTCTCTACATTTTTCCAGACTCTGTATGCTGTTGGCATCCTACTTTCATTCTCCTTGATAAGCTACACAAATTGTGAAGTCTAGTATGAAGATACCTTAAGAAATATATACCTCATTGTTTCCTGAAACAGGGCAAAAAAAATTAGTATGTAATAATAACAAAATCAAGGAATGTTAAATAAATCGTCAGTCCTATTTGGTTATTTTTATTTAGGGCTAAAACCTTGTGTAATAATAGTAGTTTCTTATATGTATATGGGCTTGCAAGGTATAGACCTCATTCTAAAGGCTTTATGTATGTTGACTTGTTTAATTCTCACAACAGTTCTGTATGATGAACACTGTTATTAAGTTCTTTATAAATGATGTACCTGAGGCACAGGAGGGTAAGTAGCTTGCCCAAGGTTATATGTCTATTAGGTGCCAAAGCAGGATTCGAACCCAGGCAGGCTAGCTGCTGCGTCTGTATTCTTAATTATGTCTGCTGCCTCTCCTATTCAAACGAGTACTGAACTATGAATGTGGAAACAGAGTTCAATCTCACCTAACCTATTTGGAATTCTATACCATCATTTGTAAAAGCATGGAAGCTCCAGATTTTATAAAAGATGTGGCAATCCACATGCTCGAATGGATTTTTTTTTTCCTATAGAATGGCTATTAAAATCTAACCTATTAACAATGGGAAATGCTGTGAATGGTTTTCTCTAATCAAGTTTCCTTATGCTTCAGGAAAGTGGTAAACACTTCACTAGTTGGCACCTGCAGGCATTGTGCTCCATGATATATTGTAGATAAATTGGAGGGTGCAATGCAACTATTCCATAGCCAACTAGCTGTGTGTTCCAAAACTGTGGCCCACCCCATTATCCTGTCAGACAAAGCTCTCTGGTCCCTTTGTCTGATCCAAATGAAAAGCAGAATGATCTGCTCTGTGGTTGACATTCTCAGCGAGCAGATAATGTTGGCGATATTGACAGTTCTTCCACAGGGGAGGTTTTAACCTTGGAATCATGTCCCATGTAAACACAGGAAAAGGAAATCGCAGCAACTGCTGCTGGAGGTCACGGGAGTACAGCTGCTTGGGTAACCATGGCTCTGACTTCAGTCCCTCCCCTTCAGTGTCTTCCTTTTATTCTGCTGATCCGAAAAATTTACTTTGGAAAGATGTGACTAGTCTCTCTCAGAGACAGTTGCCAGGTAAAATATAGGACACCCAGTTACATGTGAATTTCAGATAAACAAGCAATATTTTTTTAGTACCATGTATCCCAGATATTGTATGGGACATACTTATAGTGAGTGTAAAGCATGACTTTGATTAAAGCTTCTTTTGAACCTTAGCACTGTTTACAGCATAGTTATCAAGACTTATTCCAATTAAACTTTTCTCCTGACAATCTTTTACATCAGCTATAAAGGCTTTCTGTTTGCCCTTAACACAGAATCTACTGCCTGGACGGCATTTATACACTTTCTAGATAACACGCCCTTAATAAGAATCCTGAATGTACATATACAATTAAGTTATTATCAAGGGGTGTCAGAACAGAAGATGTAAATGTATTAGTACATACATTTACTAATATCATCAAAAAAATAATTGAGTAGGTAAGAACATACTATAAAGCCATTTTCCTTATGCAAATTTGTCTCATTAGCATCTAGATTCTATCTTTTCTCTTAGGAGACCAAGGTCTTTGTGTAATGGGGACTCTCGCCATATAATGGCTTTTATGCTTGCTTGGAATCTACTGTGAATCTCAGTCTTCATCCCATGCATGTGATAAGCATACACACTTTAAACAGATTTAATGGGAAACAGAGACATTACTTCATATAGTTGAGGGATTTAAGGTTTATCATATTAAGGTTAGCTGCATTTTAAAATAAGTCATGAAATTATTTCTACTCACAATTTTAATTTTTAATGCTCTTATAATTATTTCCATAATTATATTTATAGTGATTTAATGACATTGAATGTGTTAGGTATTTATCCCAGTAAATTTGTTTCATAAAATGTTAAAACTGATCCCCATTATGTTATCTAGACCCAGAATTTAAAACTGTAGCATCAGGAGTACTGGGCTCTGGGTGGGAGGGTGGGGTTACAATATTTAAAAGGGTGATGGGGGAAGGATTCACCACAAAGTTGTCATTGGAAGGAAATGAGGAACTTGAGAATATTCTTAGCAGTGAGAAGATCCAGTGCAAAGTCTCCAAGGTAGTACTATGCCTGGTATCTTCAACAAGCCACAGAGAGGCCAGTATGGCTGAAGGGGGAGTGTAAGAAAGTAAGACGATCAGATTGAGACGAAGTCTGAGAGTTCCTGGAATGCACACTTATGAGTGAATTACAGGACATTTAGGGGTTTTCATTCTGAAGAAAGTAGAGGATATTTTCAGATTTTGGCAGAAGGGCAGCCAGAAATCACTTTTGTTATAGAAGGATCACTGGCTGCGGTGTGGAAAACAGACTGTAGCAAGAGGAGCAGGAGTGCCAGCGCGCACTTGTAAGCAAAGCCTGAGTGCAGTGTCGTGGCTCGAGCCAGGAGAGTAGCAGGAGAGTAGAGAGAAGTCGTCTGTCCTGGATGTATTTTGAAGATAGAGGCAGCAGAATTTCCTGATAGATTGTCTGTGGGGGTTGAGAGAAAAGGAAGATTCAGGAGGAATTTATTTTTTGACGGAGCAAGCGGGAAGATTGCTTTGCTTTTAAATGAGACGAGAAAGCCCAAGAATCACTTGCTTAGGAGTGAGGCAGGCAAGGGAGGCCAGCAGTGCAGTTTTGAAGATGTTAATTTTTTAGATGTTTAATAGAAATCTAGAGTCATTGAGTAAGAAATGGGACATGTGAATCTTGATTTAGGAGAGCGGTATGGAGCTGGCTATATAGTTTTAGGAGTTACTGATAATATTTTAGATTTAAAGTTCTTGAGACTCGATGAGATCAACAAGGGAGAAAGATGATTGAGGAAAAAAACACTGGGAGCTCCAGTGAAAGAGGTCCTAGAGAAGAGGAGGAACTAGGCAAAGATACTGAGAAGACAGTGAGACTAGAAATACCAAAACAAAAGACTGTAGATTTTGCAAACCAAATGAAGAGATCATGGAGGAAGAGG
Source organism: Rousettus aegyptiacus (assembly GCF_014176215.1). NCBI lineage: Eukaryota > Metazoa > Chordata > Mammalia > Chiroptera > Pteropodidae > Rousettus > Rousettus aegyptiacus. Next base: position 34,413,823 of record NW_023416286.1, read on the forward strand.
GGGTCATCACCTGCCTCCAGTTCTGCTGACTAGCAAGTTAGATGAGAACTAAGAATTCACCTTTGTTTTTAACAATGTGGAAGTTATTGGTGATCTTTATAGGAAAACTGTCCGTGGCAGGTTGGGGCAAAATCTGACCAGAAAGTGTTCAAGTGGAAATGAAAATAAAGGAATTGCAGACAGTGAACACAGGCAATACTTTTTAGGACTTTTGCTGTAACTGTGAATGAAGGAACATGTAAGGAAATGCATGGCCAGGTTGGCATTCCACGTGAATGAAGTCTGTCATAGGTCAGGTGGAGAGATGGCCTACTGAGGAAGCTTCTTCAGTAACGATGGTTTGTTAGACAGATCTTATAGGGGTTCCTTCCCCACCCTACCCCTTCTTACAGCCACCTTGGCAGAAAGGAGAGGTCACAGAGAAGGCTCTCTGCCTTTGTTGCACTGCAAGTAGGTTATTTTTTAAATGAAATAATTGCACAAACTATTGGCAAAGCAGAATGGCAGCAGCTCCACATAGAGGGAGAGCTGATGGTGCACCTCCAACCTGAGAATGTGTGAATATATACACATATTAAAACTAAATAAATAGCAGCAGATGCCAAAAGCTTAGGTATTAATTTGCCCAGAAGATGTGATTTTTTTTTCCTCTCTCTTCCGTGTGTGTGTGTGTGTGTGTGTGTGTGTGTGTGTGTGTGTGTGTGTAACACTTCAGTAGTTCTCAAAACAAAATTAAAGACCCATTTTGGGATGAACTTGGTCACTTCTCTAAAATGAGATCTGTGGTAGTGCATCACCTTTGTGCTGTTAAAAATGCAATAGTCCTGGCAAACATTCATAGGTCTTGATTTAACAGTTCTTTGTTGGAGTCTAAAATACATTATTTTTGATAATAGCCCAGGTGATCGTGATGCAGTTGGTCTTTAAACTAATTGGACTAAGGGCAAATATGAGTTAAATTATAGCTTTTTATTTCCCCTTATGAATAACACTGCTTTTAATATTAGCAGAGAAAAGTTTCTCCTTTGGAAAATATGATTTTCTAGACTAACAGAAGCTTTGTGCCAGCAGAATAAGTTTAGATCCAGATTTCAGAACAGTCTGGGACAGAGCTGTGAAAATAATTGTGATGCCTACACCATTACATTAATGGACCAAACCAATGAAATGGCTATAGTTGAATCTAAACATTCTGGTGGCTAGATTCAATGGAATTCAGATTGAAAATGTTTTACATTGCTTGTTTTTATCTTCCACTTATGATTCTACTCATAATTATTATCTAGCAATGAAAGCTGTGGAAGAAGTGTTTTATTATAATATAACATAAAATGGAATTTGCTTAGATTTTTATCAGGAAAAGTTTCTCTTTTCTCTCTCTGGGCTCTTGAAAACATTTACAGTGCTAAACTAATTTTATACATGTCGTAGGGATTGTGACAATTGGAGAAGAAAAGAAAATCTGTACTGTCTCTGAGAATTTCCTGAGGATGTGTGAATCCACTGAGGTGAGTGTTTTTACAGCCTTAAATTTTGTCAGAATTTTAGCTTCACTTTGTTATTTGGAGAATATATAATTAAATCTATATTGAATTTTCCCCTTTTTTCTTTCAGAGGTAATTTTACTTGCAGTGATGTTATTCAGGGGGACTAAACTAGAAAATAAACATGAATGAGATGCTTGGCATGTTTCAATAAAAATATTTTATTTTTTCTAGAAACTATTGTTTCAATGAAAGTTGAAAAACAATTATATTTAAAGAAATAATATAGTCTTATATTGTTATAATATTACTGAAAAACATCATTATTAATCACAATCTCATCTTTCTAATGAAATCATGTTAAAATGATGCTGTTGCAAAGATTCAAATGATTTGCAAGAGAAAAGATATAGTAGTAAGGTTTTTGGAGTACGTGACTTATTACAGGGTCACTTCTGTTAAAGATGTGCAGTTTTTATTCATAAGAATCAGATGGCTTGATCTCTCTTCTCTTTGCAACCTTGACACACGTTTGGTTTTCTGATTTCTTTTACAGCTGAACATGACCTTCCACTTGTTTATTGTGGCACTTGCTGGAGCTGGGGCGGCAGTTATTGCTATGGTAAGACCTCAAAGCCCTGAGGCTTGGTTTTTCAACTTGAGTTACAAAGCTATTTGCTTGTAGAGGTGATCATTTATCTCTAATGTCTGAAGTCCCTATGAATCATATTTAATTTAATATCAGTAAAAAAAAAAAAGAGAGAGAGAGAACAATGGGCAAATAAATAAGTGAAAAATAGGCTTACCCTAAAGAAATATTATCAGTACAATGGAGATAATATTTGGTAATTAGTTTAAGGATTACAACACTCAATAAAATGGTAACTAACAAAAATAAGGAAATTCATTGGCATTTAGATATTACATTAGTATTAACATAAAAAATCAACTCTGGAGCACATGCGTGTGCATCAGTGTGATAGTTTCAGTAATATAATCAGTTTCCTAACTTACATTATCCTTTTTTTCTCCTGAAATAAGAACATCAAAAAAGTCATAATGAGTCACTTATGAAAAAAGGATTAATTTTCTTAAAATAAATCTCAGTAGTTTCACATTATGTCTTCTACGTCTAATATCTAACTTTCTTCAGAAATATTAAGAACAAGTTGTTAAATTCAGGCTTTTTAGCAAGTTTGGGAGACCTACGATGTGTCAAATCCTGTCTCCTGCTTTGTAACTCACCATAAATTCCAGTTTCTCACTGGAATGCTGAATATCAACAATAAATAAATACTCTGCACATCAGTAATAGATTTTGCAGCCAAGGTCTTCAGTCCTTATTTTCATATCCTAGAATCTAAGTAGCACAGGACTCTAAAAGGGTCCTGGTAACTTTACCAATGTTATAGCCAATTCAATATGTAAAAATGATTAATTAATTTAGATTTGATTCTTTTCCTGTGGTGCCAGTACATTGTTTAATATGTAGGTACAAGGAATTTCTGTTTAAAAATATTTTATCTTTTGTCATAGACTAAAAATAAGAACAAAGAGACAATGCTAATATGCTAATGAGCCATTTCAGACCAGTTATTTTTAGGGACTTCATCACACTTTTATGTTAAGATATGCTTCAATTTTTAAAAAAATTATTTTTTTAAATATCTATCAACACTGATTGTATCAGTGCTAAAGTGAGTTTTTAGATATTTTGTTAATTTTATATCATGTTAATTGTTTCACATTTTAGATTTAGTGTAGAAACCTCTGATAGGAATTTCTTTTCAGAATATGAGATGCTTAATAAGATTGTGTCAGCTGATTAATTGGAGGGAACACAATAAAATAATAAGCAAAGATCTTATGTTCTCAACCTAAACTCAAAGCTAAAATATACCCTGGATAAGCATTCACATGTTCTGAGCAGTGATGTTCCAAACACGTATGGTTCTAGCAGCCCCCAGCCTGGCTGTCAGAAAAGAGGAAACAACTGTTTATTTGTGTTCACGGACATATTCCTGTGTGATGGATAATTTTTAGGGACTTGTGTATGTTCAAGCACATACACCCACAAATAAGAGATCTGTCAAAGTACTTTCTGCAAAGTGGTGTGTAATAAAGCTTTCATTTGCATTTATAACATATATATGTATGTAAAATGCCTTACATTAGTGGAAAGTACCTATCTAAATAAATAATGTCATTTAAATGTCCTTAAAAATGCCTACTCTGAATAATTCTGTTATCAAAAAATTTGAAGATAAAAGAAATTTAGATGCTCTGTATTTCTTAAAGAATCTATGCTTTACCTAGCTTTGCATATCAAGTTATAAATAAATTTTATTTCAAACAGAGAAAGTTTAGAAGATTATTTTTTTTAAGTACTAAGCATCCTTTTGGATATCTAAATATATGCAAAGCATAGATTCTTTAAGAAATACATAACATCTCATTAATTATTTTTGGTAATAATTTAGGTCTTAGAAGATAAGGATAATACTGTTGCAGAAATGTTGCAAAATCAGAACTACGAGAAACCAAGCACCACTAGGAGAGTTGGAGAACTCAGGCTTATTACACCGGCAGTCCCAGAAGAGCTAGTGCTCTGAAGATCTGGGCCCCAAGTTCAGATGCAGCATTGTTTTTATAGGGCTTATCTGTGCAGTTACGTTTGGCCAGTTGGCATGGGCCGATTGGTTAATTTGTCCTCAGGCAATTACAAAGAGTTACAAAGCAGGAGATTTTCAGACAGGAACTCAGGCCAATCCCTCTGTTATCTAGACAGTACAAGCAAAAGGGAGGATGAGTCTTTTAGTTAATTTTGAGGTCACCCTGCCCTTCAGTCTATGCAGCAAGCATATTTACAGAAGCAGAACAAAGAGCTGATTATAAAGTTAGCCTTTTGACTGGAAAATTCCTCTTCAATATAACTATTGTTACTGTTCCTGGTACTAATGTTACTACCAATATTACTGCTATTAGTTATTATCTCTTTAAAACTTACTCTGTTGAAAGCACTATCAAATGCTTCATGTAGGTGAATACATTCAATAATCATAATACAGTTACTGTCATTAACCTCATCATGAACTCATTCGACACTATATGGCTACCATTGTTATTTCCATATGACAGATGAGAAAAATGAGTTGAATTCTACTCTACCAAAGTATTTACAACATTGTCTGTAATTTAAGGGAAGCCTTATAAGAACTTCAAACTAACATGCACTCCACTGCATTATTTTTTAGAAATGTTAGGAAGTTCTATACGCTAACAAAATTAGTCAACTTAGCATTGCACCAGTTTCCAGAGATCGCTATTAACCCGCCGAGGGACAGTAACAAGTCTGGCAGCTTGTGTTCTCTAAGGCCAGAAGAAACATTTGAAGACCACTAAAAAGCACCAGTGTCTGAACTAGAGTGACACTGAAGTTGAAATACGAAGACATACATATTTAACAATAATTTAAGGGTGATATCTCCTTAGACTTTAAGGGAAAGTTTTTGAACATCTGAAAAAATATATTTATTCATGTGGCAAATATTCTGAGTACCTACTACTTGTTAAGTACTATCCTTGGCACTTGATATTTTCACAACAGCAACAACAAAAATATATCACATAAATTTGGTTATGTATGTAAGAATTATTCATGCCACATATATACAGTGATTAAACTTTCATTATAAAAATGCCATGAAAAACAAGAATATAACTCACAGCTCCTGCTTACATGTAGCTTATAATTTTCATTAAACAAAATGCAAAATTTCAGAGGAAATGGAACGTTCTGAAAATAGCTCGTTGTATGCTATTAATTGGTATGCATCTTTTTTCTACATTGTTTTGTCAAAATTGTTTTGTTAATTTTTTCTACTGTTTGTTGACTATCTTAATGTACTATGATAGTCACCATTTAGGATTGGCTTTGCATTCTTTATGTACTTTTCTAGAACCAGCCTGCTTCCTGTCTTTCAATGTACTCGACTAATCAAAATTTTAGTGTTCTGTTTTACTAAATTATGGATAAATTATTGCCCACCTTTTAAAACCCAGAGAAAGTAAATAACTGACAGTAAATAACAGTTTCCCCTCCCTGTTCATCCATTGAAATCCATCATTTGGAAAACTGCTTTATCTCTCTTATGGACCAAGGAGGGAAAGAAAAAAAACAAATAAGTGATCTTACTACTGAGTCATTTCAGATCAAATCAGGATCTTCATTACTTGAGCAACTTCATTACTCTAGACAAATCAAGAGCTTCCTTTTTGAACATGGCACTGTTCTATCTATTGTAAGTGTCTATAAATACACAAAATTCATATGATACAAGACTTGCTTGTTTGCAGTTTGAATATAAAGGAAACTGCAAATTTCACTGTGTAGAAAATTAACTGGGTAATTAAATCCACAAGTTTATTTTGGAGTTTCTATGACTCCTTCTTGTTACTTCACAGTGAATAATATATCTTCCCATTAATTCAAGTTGACTAGACTTAAACTGTATATAAGACTATTTTCTGATTATGGATTAGAAAACAGGTACATGGACATGAAATGTATAGTTTTATGGTTCGGGTAAATGAGGGCAGAATGAACAGGAAACATCACATAAAGATTAAGAATCAGTCTTGGATACTTCAAAGTTGAAAAAGAAAAAAAGGAGATACTGAAAAGACTGGGAGCCAAGAAGATAATGTCCTGTAGTTGGAGGACTGAGCGAAGAATATATTTTATTTATATCATTTCTATTACCATGGAAATTCTGGTTTTATTATGTTAATGAACAGATCTTATCTAAGTATACAATTTGAATATTTCTTTCCTGATAGTAAAAGGGTAATGAGATGCTGTACAGACTTCCCATATAAATTATTTTTGTCTTTGACTAGGTTCACTACCTTATGGTTCTGTCTGCCAACTGGGCATATGTGAAAGATGCCTGCCGGATGCAGAAGTATGAGGACATCAAGTCAAAGGAGGAGCAAGAGCTTCATGATATCCACTCTACTCGCTCCAAAGAGCGGCTCAACGCATACACATAAATAAAACCTTCCCCTCCTTCTACCATCCAGATGCATTGGTGTTTAACTAAGGGCCATCCAACCATCCAACCTTTTGAAAAGTAAAATAAAAGTGCTTCTCATCAATGATATGGAGGGTGACTTATGAATCACCTGACTACAATTCCTTGTTGTTTAGCACTTAATTTCCTAATTTGTAAAATCGATGTAATCAGATATCTTCTACAAGCTCCTATCTAGTCTTTTTCTTTTTTAAATTTCTCAAACTCATTTAATAATTCTGTCAGATCATTGATACTAATATTGTCAAATGCAGAGATTAATTTGATTTTTAACCACTTCTCATGTGTGTTATACATAACACCTTTTGCATTATTTCTTATGTTTTGAAAAGAAAAACAGTTTTTTATACTTTTTAGTTTTGATTTCGGTAACTAGTTTAACTACAGGTAGCCTTCAAAGGGACCATTGTACATTATGAACAATAGACAGAGATGATATCATGATGACTCTTCTTGAAATATGGAAATCTTGTGTGAAGATCATCGGCCCCATTACTATAGGCCGTAGTTCATGTTTTCATCCATCTAAGGTGCAATTTCTAAATTTGTAAGAGTAGGTTAAAAAAAAAGTGCTTCTTATCTTTGTTAACATTGTATTTTTTCTTGATGTACCGAAGAGGTATTTCCCTCTGATTCCTCATGTTTATGTTGTGAGCATGTAGAAACAGTAATGCTAATGCATGGCTAGTTGCCTTTTTACGATTGTGACACCGGGCTTACCTTTTAAAGATTAGTATAGAGAGAATTTTAATGGAAATAACTACTGTAGACTATCAGAAAATGATCTCTTTGTGATTTAAGCAGTGGCTGGACTGGAACTTTTAATATGCTAATGTGGAACATTAATTACCTTTATGAAGGTGGAATATGAAAAATAAGCACACTAACCCCTCAGAAGTTGTTTTACCTACTTTAAAAAGTTTTAATGGATTGCACCTCTGTAAACTATCCCTCAAATGTGTATTATATATTTGAAAAGGCTTCCATTAATATAATAGCTTTGCTTGCAGCCTTCCAATCTATGTTGGTTTACCTGTAGTGTTTTTTAAAGTGTGGTCAGAGGCCACTATACAATGTATCCTTTCGAAGTGTAGTGGTATATCTGTGTTTTTATTTCTAGTAAGTCATTTTAACCAAATGTTCATTCATATTCATTTATAAGAAGTACCTATATCAAAGGAATAAAAAAAGCAATCAGTATTATTGGACCAAATTTGGTGTTTGTTTTAACCTGGCTCTTCTTTTGATTATTTCTAATGCTACAAGAATGCTGTAAAGTGTCTTTTAAAATGATGTCACCTGACAAGACATTTTTGTCAGTGTATAAAAACTAGGTAGTATTGTGCACTGATTTGACCATTGTGAAATCTTTTCTCAGTGTAAGTGCATTTCTAATAAAATTTATTGAGTGAAACAATCTTTGTACAACGACTAGTCATGCATCATCCATAATTTTACAAGTTCTTGTAGTATGTAGGGATATTACTAGGGTTCTCTGTGGCATGATAATGCATCTGTAGTATTATTTAATTAATTTGGGGTTTTGCTTTTTTTAGATTATCTTACTGGGTCAACATTTTTCTGATATATGCAGTATTACATATATTCAGCAAAAGTATTAATGGGCTTCTTTAAATTCTATATGATAGTGTTTCAGTTCTGTGTCTTAACAGTTTGTGATGATTTTTAAAACTGTCTTTTAAACTTATGTAATGATGTTGACGCTTTTGCCTTTTTTTTTTCCTGGTATTAGAGTTTGTATTTTCACAAAGAGTGCTTTGTAGCAGGCATTACAAATAATCTGTTTTGTACATAAATGTGCCAACAGCTTGATGGTGGCGTTTTTGAAATGTAGAACAAAGTGCTTGCAAACTGTAATAAATATACTTGTGTACTTTGTGTACTTATTATTAGTTTCTGCAGTGTTTTTTTTTTTTCTTGTTTTGTTTATTCCTCTTTCTTATGTGTGTGCATTCTTTTCAAATGTAATAGGCGCTGTCTCCTTTGGATGGTTATTACCTCAGTTGAGCTGACCTAACACTTCAAAATTTAGTGAAAATTCTCTGCATGAACATACAGTATGGGGATGAATGCTGAGGAGGTGGGAGAAGGCAAAGGGTAAAAGACTTTAGAGGTCATTTCATTTAATAAATGATCACAATTCACAAGTTATGCTATTTCTTTGCCCAATTTTTATTGTTTTGTGTTTCCTTTAGTGCTGCATAAACAAACAGAGAAACAAAAAAGACTAATGCAATTCAGAAGAAAAACTGATTTCTTGGTTCGCTTCAAAATGTCAAGGTGAGAGCAATGAAATGAAAAAAAGTATTTTCTAGACTTTTTGTTTATTTCATATGTAATTTCTTCTGGCCAAACTAGAAGTGATGTTGATTTAAAAATAACAAAATAGTTATCAATAACAAATTTTATTTTTCATAAGGCCTAAGGATTTGTATTAGTCTTTAATTATTTATGTATTATTGTAAGTGATAACTTGGAAATTTCATAGACTTAGGTTACAGATATCTACAATAATTATAAGTAGATCTGGACAAAATGTCTTATGTTTTAAAAACTTAGTTTTATATAGGGGATATCCTATATAAATCTTATCAAATGATAATTTTATTCTTTCTAGTGTTTATGAAATTCTTAGCATAGCAACAAGATAACAAAGAATTCTATGTTAAACAATATCTATATGAACAAAATTTCATGGTGTATGCTTTTCAAAAAAAACCTGATCATTATAATTATAATACTAAACAAAATTTTTGAAAACTAAAGAAGCCATTTCTATTTGTAACATATATATTTATCTTGAAAGCAAGTAGTTTCCTTTTTCTCCCTAGCTTTATTGAGGTATCATTGCCATGTAATAGTTTGGGGAACAAAAGCTAATGTGAAGATTCAGGAACTTATGTACTTTGAGAATAAAATGTGCTCTGACTTGGGTGTAATCAGTTTACTTCTTCATGTTAAAACTTAGAAATAACAGATTCTGATTTTTTTTTTCACTCAAAGATCAAGTAAACTTGACTTTCTACTTTGTTTTGTTTTTGCCTTTTACACAAAAATGGAAACATATCATTTTAAAATATATTTCACGTAAGTAACCTGATAGCTGAAATATGTCAAATATGATGAAATATGGATTAAATTATCGTACCTTGAAGAAACACTCTATTAAGTTTTCTACATGGTTTTCAGATAGCAGACCATTTGAAGTCAATGGAGGCAAATCTATAAGATGCTGCTAAGTCAAATATCAACATCTCTCCATTGGCTTAAGTAAGCCCAGGACCTTGAGTTTCTTCTCATGTGACTTTTACCAGTTTGTTCCTTTTAAGTTCTTTTATTCTTTTCCATTAAAATTCATTATGCTTAAAAATTGAAAAGAACTAGAAAAATAAAATAAATTATTCATCAATTAAATGAATTAATGAAATAAAATATCAAATGAAATAATATTGAAATGAAATAAAATTTATCTTGACCATTCTATTTCTAACCTGTTGAAACTTCTATAAATGGAAATTACCGAACAAAGTAAACAAACAAACAATGAGGAAATAAAACATAAGAAAGAGATCCATGTAATTCTGCTTTCATGCTTTCAGTAAGAGGGATGAAGCAAAGAGTAGTGTTATTGGAAGTTTTATGTGGTATGAAGGATTTAAAAATAAAGTCAAAAATATAAAAACCGAGGATTAGACCAAGAAATAACAGCCTTCAAAACACGACCAAAAAGTGCAAAAATAACGGACAGTTATTATTCTCTTCAGCAGCTTTTGCCCTCTACTGAAGGTACTTGAGCAGCCACTCAACCTCCAGGTCTCACAGAGCAGAACACTCTTTTGTCCCCTAGAAGCTGAGGACAGGGCAATGGAGGAGGTGATCTGCTTAGTTGCCTAACATTGCTGCTCTTATGAGAAAATGAGAACATTTTTTGACTTATACAAATGTGTTTCAATCTGTCTTTTATTCATTTCAACAATTCTTGTTTTCTCTTGGGGGCCACCATGACGATGATGTGGTATCCCGCAACAAACCCAACTTGATGGCTCGAGCCCCCTGAACTGTCATGTAGACTGAAAGGTGTAATAGTGAAAGGAATGTGCTGACAATGGAGCAGAGACACTGCTTACTTTGTCATTTAGGACACTGATTATGTGCCTGTATGCATCGGATTTGTTTTATTGTTATTTTTGTTATATCTTTTTTTTCTCAGAAAGATTTACACAAGTTGCCGTAAATAAACTAACATTCCCATTTTTAATGGACATTTCAGGGAGCGTTCACCCATGTAATCTGATAAAAATACACGTGATGTACTTTTGTGCTTTCTAATAAATGAGCATTTAGAATTGTCATATTTCTAATTAGGGGGAATTTTCTTATTGACATCAATTAATCTTTATATAAAATTTGTTAATCTGCACTTGAAATTTTATATAGCATACATACAGTGTAATCCAATCAACTATACTGAGAAACGTATGATGTCCACCTACCCTTTAATAAGTAAAGGGAGAGGAATGACCCAGAAATACAACACAAAGTTTTCCAGACTTCGAACAAACTATATTTGCTTTTCTCTATATAGATAATGTTCACAGTTATTACTGTGTTTATTGTCTTACTTAGTACTTTATTTCTGAGCAGGACAGGATCAGGTCTTTGAGAGAAAATGCAACCTCCTGAATGAGAACTGAGTGTCCTTGCTATGTGGATGAAGCTTAATGAGACAATTTTCCTGAATGATATCTTTATGGTTTTAAAATAATTATTCTTTCCAAGCAACTGGATTATACCCAGTAAATAGTACATCAAGTAGATTAGATATTATAATGTAACAAAGGCAAATAATATAAAAAAACACATTTTAAACATATGGTATTTATACGAGTCCACACAATTTTAAGATTTTCCTCCTAATTTTTTAATTTCCACTACCTGATATCCAAGAATCATCATGTATGTTCCATATTTCCACAAATAGAGTACCTATTGAATTTTATAGCAAGTATAAACTTAATGGTTTAAGTAACAGGAATGGAGATTTCTGCTAAGCGGAGTGGAGACTTTGGCTACTAATGTAAACGTCCTGACAAGTCAGTGACAGAGGTCCTTACTTGTTTTCTCTCCTCCAATATGGTTGCCTCTTCATGCCCCACTCCAGCCACTCAATCTCTCAACCTCATAATTTCCAGTAACTGCAACAATGCATAATGTAAATGTTATGCATTCCATTTCCAACTTCCATTTGCCACCTTTCTAGCTTACATACTCCATTGGGACTGTATAGCTATTGATTTCCCAATTTTTTCAGAACCTTCATTCTCCTTATGTCCTTAGGTCTCTCAGTAACTAACTTATATTGCATGGTCAACCGTGTAATCATTCCTTTGCAAAGCCTCAGTACCTTTGACCCTCTATCTTCCTTAAACTCACATGGTAAAATGTCAGCCCTGGTTTAAGTCATCTATCTGTTCACATCTGAACCTACGTAACTAAGCATGCTTGGAGAAAAACACATGCCCAGGCTGACCAACCTCATCTAAGTTTAAGTGAGCCCTCAGAGCTACCAATAAATCTACTCCAATTTTCTAAAACAGGGAGGGGTTGGCAAGTTTTTCTGTGAAAGACCGCATAGTGAATATTTTAGGTTGTATGGGCCATGAGGTCTCTGTGGCAACTTCCTAACTCTGGCCTTGTAGTGCAGGAGCAATAGTTGAAATATGTACATAAATAGGCTTAGCTGTGTTCCAGTGAAACTTAATTTGCAAAAACCAGTGGTGACCCAGATTTAGCCTGAAGGCCACAGTTTCCTGACTCCTTCCCTAGAGCATTCATATTCTGCCTTTCCTGATGGCTACTACATCACAGCTTTCTCTTATCCAATTTCCAGTACTTTCTTTTCATTCAGAGAGTTAGAAATTGCTCTCTAATTCTGAGAGAAATGAGAATCAGAAGAACATTTCTGTAATTTCCCGTCACTTGTCTATTAATCTGTGTTAATCTCTGATTTTTCTCTTTTTAATATAGATAAATGTTTCTCAGGCCAAATACACTCGATATATTCTGGATCTCATCTCCTCTTACCTACTCAAGGGTAGGCATCACTCTAGAAAATTTTTCCTCTCTCCAATCTCTCCTGAATCATCAATTTTTCACTCTCTACTGGTTTATTTCAATCTTAAAACAAGCAAACAATAAGAACCAAATACCCTGTCTTGATTCCTCATCTCTATACATCCACCCTCTTTCTCTGTTCTCCTTTATAGCATATCTCTTTGAAAGAGACATATAATCACCTCCAGTTACTCACCTACCATGTTATCTCATACTCCTTACAATCAGTTCCTCATACTTAGCACTTTACAGAAATGTCTTGTTGGGAGTAACAAATGTCCTCCAGATTGCTAAATCCAATGCTTAGTTTTTGAGCATGCCTCCACAACAGCCAATTATCCTGCTAGGCATTGGGATATAGCAGTAAATAAAATGTAAAAAATGTTTGCCCTTTTATGGCTTATATTCTGATGCAGGGAGACATACTAATAAAATAAATAGGATGTAAGGTATTTTTGAGAAGAAACGCTATGGAGAATTATAAATCATGTAGGATACTCAGGAAATATTGCAGAGTTGGGCTGAGGTGGAGAATCTTCAGAACTGTCATAAGAAGGTAACTCAGTGTTATTGAGAAGGTAACATTTGAGTTAAGATCAGACCATGAGAGAAGATGAAATACTGCCGCTTGTGACAACATGGATGAATCTTGAGACTACGATGCTGAATGAAATAAGTCAGATGGAAAAGTCGAGAACCATATAATTTCACTCATATGTGAGATATAAAACTGAAAGCAACAAATGAACAAACAAAAATTCATAGACACAGACAACAGTATGGTGGTTACCAGAGAAAAAGGAGAGTGGGGGAGGTATAAAGGGCAAAGGGGATCCAATATACAGTGACAGATTTTGACTTTGGATGGTGAACACACAATGCAATATACAGAATTATATACTTGAAACACCATAATTTTACTAACCAGTATCACCCCAATAAATTTAATAAAATTAAAAATTGCAAATATGTATATATATGTACATGTATATGTGTTCATATATATATACGTAGATATGTATACATATATGACCAGACGGAGTTGAGAGAGTAAGTCACATAAAATCCAGTTTTATCCATGGACTTCTTCTCCCATTCTTCTCTTAACTCATCTCCTCCTACAGCTCTAAATTTGCCCCCAGCACCAGGTCTTTGTTTCTCATACACATTTAGAACTCTCCTCTTTCTGGGCCTTTGCACTGCCCTTTGCTCTTCTTGAGATGCTTTTCCTCAAGATATCTAAGTTCCCTTCCTTTTCTTCTTTGTTCAAAATGTCCCCGCGGTTAAACTTTGCTTCACAACCCTACAAAAAAAAAAATGACTTGTACCCATCTATCTGCCTTTTTCACTTTATTTTCAAATACCACTTTATACTTTCTGGCCTAATATATATTTATAGATTTATTTGTTATTGACTCTTTTTTTTCACTAAACTGTATACTCATGAGGATTCAGATTTTTTCCTTAATTCCTGGCACATAACAGACAATAGAGTGTTGTTAAATTCATTGTTAATTAAAGGGATTACATGACCATACCACTGAAAGGTGTTTTTATCTTTAAAATGCAGTGACAATTTATTAAAGACCAGTAATAAAAAATGTTCTCACTTTTTCTATTTTATAACACTTTTATAGACATTAGCTCACTACTTTTGCTATGCATGTTGTAGAGAAAACAGGTACTATTTTTTTTCTAACTTTGAACCACTAAAATTTGGGGAATGTGTGTAATATATGTAATAAGATATATACATTATATTTCCAATTTCCTTTTTTCTCATCCACTTATTTTCATTCATTTTTTCTTCTTATGGTCCTAGGAGTTGCACAAAGAATTTATCTGATACCTGCCGATCTAACAATAAAATATTAAGAACTCCGAATGTTTCTTTCTAAACACTTGTATAAATTTTCAAAAACAATAGTTTGCTGGATGCTATGTATAAAGTGAGAGATGATAATCCTCTGGAAACAAACTATTTCACAGTTTGAGCTGCAGTTTGATGAAATAGAACTTCTTAACTTTTTGCAACACTATTGGCATCTGCAGATGACAGAAGCAGAAGATCACGGAAAACGAAGATGTGTCAGTTTTCTGCATTGACAATTAAAAAAATTAGTAAATACTGGCCTTTTGGCACTGAATAACTAGTTAAAATTTCATCACAATCAATCAGAATTGCTTCCATGAGTATATGAGATAGCCATCGAGAAAGTGAGAGTCCACCTATTCAATTTAAGTTAAAATCTCTTCAAGCTAAAAAACCATGAAGTGACTGTATTGGGAAGAAAAACCTAGAGCAAATCATTTAAATTCTCTAAACTTCAGATTGCTTTGTATGTGAGAAATTTGTCTCATAAGATTGTTTCAAGGGTTAAATGAAATAATGTATGTAATTACTGGTGCTTTAAATAGTACCGCTGCTAAAAAAATAATCCTTTCATTGCAAGAAAATAAAAACTTGTAACTGTGTGGTGATGGACATTAACTAGACTGTGGTGATTATTTCACAAAATATACAAACATGGAATCTTTATGTTCTATATCTAAACTAATAATGTTATATGTCAATTATATCTCAATTTTGAAAACTGAATAAAGCAATCCTAAAGATTCAATACCTTTACATGACATATTTTTATTTCTCTCCCTCAGAAGCCTCCATTTATCTTCTTCACTCAGCCACCAGAAATAGAGACTGAATTGTGCGGTAGTAATTGTAACTTCATGGGAATTTCATTTCTTTAGCATGGATTTTGCTTAAATCCAAGGTAGCTTTGTTTAGCCTAATAGAACTATGACTCGCATTCTCTCCCTTAGATCCTCCTACCTGTACATACACTGTATGTCCACTCTTTTTAATTATTAAGGCCTTAGGACATTAGGTTCTGGTCAGTGTCAGACTCATTAAGAATAAAGCTTTAGGTCTATCAACCATGACCAAGATACAATGACTGAACCTCAAACCAAATTAGGTGTTAGTCAAACAAAGATAATAACTTGGCCTCAGTTGTATTTCAGATTTAGACTCTTGAAAGCAGAACAGCCCCAGGTACAGCACCTCCTAGATACCAGATAGAACAACGCCATGAGTGCTATCAGGACCTGACGCCATGATCAACTGCCCCCTGCATGAGCCGTGACCAATCAGGAGAGCCCACAATCTCAACTCTCATAGTAACCACGGTTAACGAATTTTCTCTTTTATCTAGCCACTAGAGACCATAGGGAAGCCAGGTTTTAGAGAGCACTAGTTCACCTGTGGCTCTGGGTTTGGTGCCAATTCCTTAGATAAACCTTTTCTTTCCTACAATCTCCTGTTCCTATCTTATCTGGCTTAGATGCGTGCAGGCACACAGACCCTTTGAGTCTGTGGTAACGTGATTGACTAGAATGTGGCCCAAATTTCAAAACTCAACCATGTACCTGCACGTAACTCAGAAAACTCTGGAAAATGGAGTTAGATATGTGCCCAGAGTAAAAAGGGAAGTGATTCGACAATTAACTAATAAGTTTGGGCTTCAGGCTCACTACTCACTATTTTCCCTTACAAACTTAACAGTTAACATATTCTCTCTTAATAAACAATATGAGCATATATCCACTTATACCAACCAGAAAATTTTCACTCTTAACAATTTATCTTTGACACAATCAAACCTACTCAATCATTAAGTTCTGTCAATTTTACCTTCGAACTGCCTCTCAAAATTATCTACTATCCTCCATCTCTACCTTATTAATCAATTTCAGGATACCAGTTTCCTCTTCCCTGAGTATCTGGGAAATAGCTTCCTGTCTGGTCTCTGTACAATTGCTGTGGCTTCCCCACCAATCTCTTTATCCGAGTTGCAGACAGATAGGTTAAATAACAACAACAAAGTGTCAGTCCTCTGCTTCAAACTGTTTAGCAGCTTTTTTTGTTCTTAGAAGAAAGCTGAACATGAACAGTGTGCCTTAGAAAGCTCTACATGCTCTTGCCTCTCCCTCGGCTTCAGCATTATTAACTACAGACTATTGGTGCTCCACCCACACTGGACTCCTTCTCTTCTTCGAATTCTTCATCCTTTGATAGAGGTCCACTTGAATCTAAAGATATACTTTGTCTCCACCTAGAATGTTCCTCTCCTCTTTGCTTAATTCATTTCTATTTACCCTTCAGATAGCAGTTCAAACCATTCAGTCTCAAAGATTTTCAGATCTGTTAAATCTGTGCTCAGAATCCTGTAATCCGCCCTTATATCAATTATCATAATTATAATTAAATGATTTACTGGGAAATTAATTGAGTTATATTTGTTTCCTTCTAATAGAATGCAAGTTTCAAGAGGTAGGCATTTTATTCTGTCTTGTATTTCCAGCATCTTGTACCATGTGTGACAGATAGCAGATTTTTAGTAAATATTTCGTGAATTAATTTGAAAAGGGCTTGAGCAGAGAAACTTTACAAATAGACACCTGAAAAGATGCTCAATCTCATTCATCATCAGGGAAATTCAAATTATATCCAAAATGAGATACTACTTTACACTCATTAGAATAGATAAAATTTAAAAACTGACAATACTATGTGTTGAGAATGTGGAGCTTCTGGAATTTTTATACATTACTGGAGAGAAAGCATTTATGAAGTTTTATATGCACCTACACTATGAACATTCTACTCCTAGATATTATTCAAGAGAAAGGAACTCACGAGTCCACAAAAAGATTTGCACAAGAATGTCCATAGTAGATTTATGCATCAAAAAAAGAAAAAAAACACCCCCTGACTGCTGTCGACTGGAGGTAGGTGGTCTGGCTATTAGAGATTTTCTCCAGTTGAACATAGACAATTTCAAAGAACCCAAACCAAAAATGTTTAGTCTGTGACCACAATGGAGCAAGACAAAACCTAGGCCACTCCAGAATTACGTTTAGGCACAGACAAAAGCAAGAATTGCCCAAGCTCAACTCACAAATAGTCTCCTTCTCCCCCTCATTGCTAATTTAAGTGGCTGCTATTTGTCGCTATTTGACCTTTAATGCCACCCTGTTCCTCCCGCCTTTTAGATAAAAATTATTAAGATACCTAATCATAAAATTGTCCTCAGTTTCTGGCAGCACCCAATTCAGAGTGCGCATCTTTGAACGATGCCTTAAACATCCCAAACCAAATGCAAATCCTACAACCAGCCTGTTGTTGCTATATAGTTATCTATTGCTACCTAACAAATCACCCCAACATTTAACATCTGTTTCCCTGGGTCAGTAATCCAGGCACAGATCATCTAGACCATCTAGGTATTAGAAGACTCCAGTCATCTCAAGGTTTACCTGGGAAGGATCTTTCCATCTTACTTTGTTGTTGGCAAGATTCATCTTTTTGTGAGCTGTGCACTGACACCTCACTTCTTCACAAGCTGTTGAGGGAACTTGAGGCGATGGAAGTTCTCTGTATCTTTATCGGGATGCTGGTTATATGAGTGCACACACTTGTAAAAATTAATGAACCTGTACACTTAAATCTATGAACTTCATTTTTGTACATTATATCTAACGTTTAAATATCTTAATTAATAATCAAATTAAACAAAATTAAAAATAAAAGAGAGAAAATGCAGAATTTTGAGAATATTTTTTTTCTTTGTATATTGTTTCTGCCATTGTGATCTTTGAGAAGGTGTGAATCTCTTTTTGTCTGTTTCCTTATCTGTAAAACTGAAACTGGAATAAAAGAGTATCTACTTTGTAAAGTTTTACAAGCTATTTTGTGTGAAGTAACTGACAGATGGTGAGGTCATTATATTATTATATGTCTTAAATAATTATTTACATAAACATAATCACTGGAATTAGTGGCTGAAAAGCATTTAGTGACTTTTTAAATTTGTCATTGATAAATGAATTAAAAAATTCAGAGATTAAGTGAATTGCCTAAGAATATTTAATAATTTATTTACCAGCCTCGTACTGTATCTCAGGATTTCTGTCATTATGATTCAGCTGATTAAGGGATGGCTGAAGTGGGTAACATACTATCTATCTTTTCTTTGCTTCTGTGCTTTCCATATAGGACCTTGGACTAAATGTTTCCCAATGACTATAAAGTCTTCTGTAAAATGGATAAATAAAAGCACAATATAACTAAATATATTAAACTGATGACAGCTTGTTTCATATTATAACTATTTTCACAGACATCTGCCCAAATGATAATTTTAGCAATTTACCATTTTTGCTGCTTTTCACAATCAAAAAAAGGGAATCTATGTGTTTATAATTTATAATATTATGCTAAAAAGCAAAACAGTTGGCCTTCTACCACAGTCTTTTTAATAAAATCAGTGTTTAAAAACTAGTCATATTTAAAATGGCAATTTTTTTAACATAAAAAACAATATCAGTTTTTGAAAGGAAGATTTTCTTCATTATGTGATACTTTCAACAATAACATTCTGTGAAAGTTTGCAGTGATTACAACCAATTGTAGTTGATTACATGTGATTGTATACACAAGGTATATCTTTATTTTTCTTTTTTATGAATAATATCGTGTCTTTTAGCCCTTATGTCCAAAAACATCAAAAGACATTAGAAAAAGTCCCATGTCTTACATTAAAAATCCTTGTGTACTTTGTGGTCTCATAATTTCAGATTTCTTTTATAATAAAAAAAATAGCTTAAACTCAAAACAAAGATGTTCAGTGATGAATAAATTAAAATATAAATATGAATTACTTGATATGAGTAATCTTATATGAACATAAGGTAATTTTAAATGGAAGCTTAATATTTTAACATGTTTTAAGATACCACTTTAAGATACCACTAAATTACCATTAAATTATCACTGTCAGAACTCAATAACAAAGTAGGTCAGTGACAATCCTGTACTTTGAAATAAGCTTGTACTTTCTTCTGGTCATTGTATTATAGGTCAACCTATGTCATCAAAAATATGTCAGTTTTTGTATTGTGATCATATTTAGTATTTTTATAACTCCTTTCAATTTAAAGTTCCTTAGACATTCTTCATCACTTTTCTATAATTATTTAGTAAAATTCGTATCTTAGGAAGCTGATATTATGGCTTTAAATGACCGGTTTCATAATAGCTTTGTAACTGCTTAAGGAATGCAAATCTGAAGTACAAGTTAATACACTATTTCATTATATTTCTATTCTTGTCTCATTATTTTCAATTAAATATTCTTGAGAGAATGTTTATTATGGCTTATTTATTTTCTTAAGTGTACTTTATAACAACTACTTCAAGAATGAAAACCAACTCGATGTCATGCTTTCAAGGCAAACTCACTATCTGATATGAATTATTTATCCTGGGGGACAGTAAATAAATTGTATAAGAAAGTGATTTGGTCTGTGGATTATAACAATAGAGTTATTTAGATGTATCTGCTATATGATAGAACTTTTAGCTAAAGATGATATGCCATGAGGCAATATTTGATCATTGCAATAATAGAGATAATGTGAAGTAGCCAGAGTTGCCAGAGTAAAGCCAGAAGATTTTTTAAAAAATTGAGAAGGATCTGAGAGAGAAAGAGGAAAGACAAAGTTGATTTTATATCTAAGTTTTATTTCTAATTGCCCAAACTTGGAAACAACCAAGATAAGTGAAAGACCAACATTCAGCAGGTGAATGATACATCCAGAAAAGGGAATAGTATTCAGTATTAAAAAGAAATGAGCTACTAAGCTATGGAAATTCATGGAGGAACCTTAAATGCATACTGCTAAGTGACAAAAGCCAATCGGAGAAGGCTACATACTGTAAGATTCCAACTGTATGACATTCTAGAAAAGGCAAAACTATAGAAACAGAGTAAGGATCAGTGGTTGCCAGATTGGAGGTGAAAGGAATGAATAGATGGAGCACAGAAGATGTTTAGGGCAGTAAAACTACTCTATATGATAAGTAATGGCAGGTACATGTCATTATAAATACATCCAAACTCATGGAATGTACAACGCTGAATGTGAACCCTAAAAACTATGGCCTCTGGTTATTTATGATGCGTCAACATGGGTTCATCAGTCGTAACAAATATACCAGTCTACTCTGGCAACTCTGGCTACTTCACATTATCTCTATTATTGCAATGATCAGAGCTATCATAATCTCTCATCTAAATTAATCTATTAATCTGTATGCACCGCTAGAATTTAATCTGCAAAAGGTTAGAATCTTAGTGTCTTTTCTACAGTGATATAGACAAGCCTTAAAACAGTACTTGGTACACAGAAAATGTTCAATAGATATTTTGTGAATGAATGAATGATAGCTAATATGTAATTTTAATAGCTAAAATGTACTGTGCCTACAATAAGCTAAGTTCTAAGTTAGATGGATGGGCGGGTCAATGAATGAATCAATGGATCAACATATATAATTCATTCCTCACTAAAACCCTGTGAGGTTGTTGTTGTTATCATTCCCATCTTACAGACAGCAACATGAACAATAATCTCAATTTATTTTACTCTGTTTACACCAACTCATATTTCTCATATAGTCAGACAAGACTGTTTAGCTGCTCATTTACAGTCAATGATCTCATATCTTTTGATACAAAACCTAACATCTTGATGGCCTATTCTAGGTCTCTCAGAGACTTGCAATTTAAGAGGTTAAGTTAATTGCTATCAAGGAACAGCTGTTTTCATCATCACAGAATAAATGCAACTGTTGAGAGAAAATTTACAGAATTTTTACAGTGTTATTAGACGGGCAATATAAAGACATATATGTTATATATCGACCCACAATAGGGGACCCACTTCTCTTCACAAATATTTTTATTAATAATGAAAGCTAAAATTTATCATCAAATTCTTCTAATTAGAGATATTTCTCTAAAATTATAAAACAAAAATCAAGATGTATACTAATTGACCCAGTTTTTATGGATCACACTACTTATTAAACAAAACAAAACAAAACAAAACCCTGTTAACCTATTTTAAAGCAAACTAGGTAAATCGATATACTTTAGAAAGCTAGTAGACAAATATTGCCTCATGGCATATCATCTTTAGCTAAAAGTTCTATCGAATAGCAGATACATCTAAATAACTCTATTGTTATAATCCACAGGCCAAATCACTTTCTTAGTTAATTACTTTCAAATTAATAGCTGGTAATTTTTCTAAATATTTTCTCTTGATTACTTTTAGCAGTCTTTCATCTTTATTTTAGTAAATAATGGATGCACACTCACTTCTAATATTAACATTAATAAGTCTTATCCAACATTTTGTCAATATCATGTTAAAATTTGCACAAATAAAATGCAAGCTACAAAAGTCTATTTTTGGCTTTCATTATACAAGCCTGAGACTTAATTTTTTTCTTATGGTATATGAAGAGTTATTGTTTGGGATCAAAGTGTGTGAAGTAATTTGATTCAGCGTTCAGTTAAGGAAACTAGACATTTTCCACAAAATCTTAAATACAACGTGAAGGCAGATTGAGAACTAAATGACTCTTGAGTATGTTCTCTGCACAGCTCCTCAGGGCTGTCTGTACGTAAAAATTTCCCCACTCCATCTGTTCTCTCTAACTGAGTGACAGATCTGTTCCTGCCAGTACTTCACTCACCAGCAAGAGGGAGAAAACATTTCCAGGTGCACATGGACACACCTGATCTCTTTCTTTAATATAGCTACTGAAAAGTAAATAGATGAAGAGAGGAAATAGCTAAAAGTGGAAAACTACTTCAGTTTAATAGATTTGAAGTGAAAGGAGAAATAAGTCCTATGTATCCTTCTGAAATAAGCTGAAATAAATTTTCTTCCACCAAATATGTGGTGCCCAGGAGCCATCCTACAGCGTTATTATAGTAACAGTGATAATGAATGTAGACATACTCAAGAATTCGCATTTTCTGTTGTCCATATTGCTTAACAAATTGTTTTTAATCAAGATTTTATAGGAGTTAGAACAGACTACCAGCAGGATGCCAGTGAAAATGGTTATATAATTTCAGCTCACTCCATAGCCTAGAGCAAACCATTTCTTCTAAAAATTTCAATTACTTTATCTAAAAACATCAGCCGGTAAGATTTGATTTCTCTATATATTAAATGCATTAATGAGAATTTTTTTTTGCAAAATGATTTAAGGTCATCTGCCTAATTGTGCTATATGAGTTTCAAATATTGATATTATGGGAATTAAGACCATAATATGTTGTAATTTAGTTAGATGATTTATTTTAAGCTTTTTGGAACAGAGGCTATTTTGAATAGATCTTTGTATCCCCCCCGAGAACCTAGCACAGTGCCTCACAGAGAGTCAGGCTGAATAGATGTTTGCTACATGAATAGATTTTATAGTCTCGGTCTGTAGCTACAGTTTCTCAGAGAAAAGGGGAGACCTTGTTTTAGAACTGAGATTAAAAGAATGAGCTCATTCAATGAACTAAAAGATAAATACCCCAAACTGTAGCCAGTTCGCAGCAGGACACCTTTGCATCACTAATCTTTAAGATCTCTGTGAGTATTAAAATTCTCCAGTTCCATCTGTGCCCTTCTTTTCCCAAACTGCCCCCTACACACATATAGACTTTGTATAATATCCCATTTTTAATCTCAGGCAGAGTGCTGCCGCAGGTCTTACTGGGTTGTATCTTTCATAGAGTGGAGATAGAAAGCCCCTCTCTCTGGCTCTCCTCTGTCTAAAGGTAGATGTTGGGAGTAAGTGATATAACAAAAAAGGCAAACTGTCATGCCTAAGTTGCTATTTGAAGATTCATAAGTTCTGTAGCCCAAAAAAATTTAATAAATGTTATCCAGCATGCCTTCTTCAAAGCTCTCAATCTGGCTTAAGAAATATGACTTGTTCTTAAAATTATTTCCCTAGGATGAATTAATTAATCTACATATTAATTCACTCACAAAAGCACTGATTTTATCCTGTACATGTGATGGACAAGAGACTCATCTATCTCTCAAGAAAATACTAGTTCTGCCGAAGTGTTGAAATATCCAAAAATATCCACACAAAATATGGAAAGCGTTAAATTTACAACAGAATAACAACAGGAAAGAAGTCATCAGATGTCATCATTTTTTTCCCATGATGCAGCAGATGAAATACTCTTGAAAAGCGGAAGGAAGCACTTATTGAGAGTTTAAGGAGGCAAGAATGCTTTAAGCATTTCCTTCTAATACCAGACAATGTGTACACACACAAACACACATACACATACTACTGATATTTTTATTAATATCTCTGCTTATCATATCATAAAACATATGATTGGAAAAATAGTTACATCAAATGAATTGCTGATCTTCTTATATGTGATCTGATTATTTTAAATTGCATACAATTTCTCATTCATTCTTTCTACAGGTGGAGAAAATGGCTGAACAGAAAGTCTGTCGCAGAGAGAAATCAAAAAGGCAGCATGAGCCTTTTTTGGAGAATTATCAAATGCTGACATCTAGTGGCTCTCAAAACCTGTAGCTATGAAGCACCTAACAACAGTACTTACTTTCCCTTCGTGTGCTGTGCGCATCCAAGTACTTTATGTATTTGGCATTTCCATATGTTACATAGCTTGTATTTTTAAGGATATATGTTATGTATGTAGTATGCTGTCAAATGCATTTTAACTTCATTTCCTTTTGTTCTCCATTTATTTCTTTTTTATTTCCCTCCCTACCCACTCCTTTCCTTCTCTGCACCTTATAATTTTAGTTCAGTACTTACTGCTAGTACCATGATCCAAGACTTATTTAATTTTTCCCCCCCACTGATCAATATACGTAGTAAAAACCAAACAGATTACATTGAATGCTTTTTTGCTTTCTTTTTTCCAATCATGCTTTTTTTCTTAATCCCTCTCCAAAAACCACTCATTCATAATGAGTTTTCAAAGAGCTTTCTAAGCATGGGCTTCCTTCTTTGTGGAATTTACATTAATTTCTCCAAAAGACTGCACAGACAACAGTTCTGTGACTGAAAACGAAAAGTAATCAGCCTGGTACTTTTATTCATGAGATCTGTCAAGTTAAGCTGTCAGAACCCCAGAGCTGTGAGGGGAGAAAAAAAGAAAAAAGAAAAAGAGTGTGAAGACAGATTGTAGCTCCCATGGACAGTGAAGACTTTGCCTCCTAACGTCTGTAAAGATTGGCTTGGAGGCTCATTCAGATACTTGAAAAAGGCTTGAGGTTATATCGGAGGGCGTCTAAGAGAGAAGGCCAGAAATGCTCCAAGTACTATGTTCCTCTTCTGCCTACTTCTCTACATTATATAATAATACTAGAAGCTGAATTTTCTTGGATTTAACCATGTATATACCAAATGCTTTGTATACATAATCAAATTTAATCCTTAAAACAAGCCTAGAAAACAAGCTTTTCACAGTTACAAAATCAACCATAGTATATGGTAATATGCTTACTGGTCCACTTATGTGCATATTATATTTGGTATAACAAAATTAGATAATAAAAACATTTACTTTATATCTGTCTATAAAGGAACTGTACAGCAAGATTATATTTCTAAATGTATTGTTTCATAGCAATAGTCTTAATAAGTGTTGGATTGAAATTTTGAAAATACTTGGCACTTTTAAATGATTTTTCCTTCATCTACAGAAATGTCTTCTAATCAATTCTACATTGTAAGATACTACACTATGTAAGAAAGGTCACTTATTTTAGATACGAACCAAAATTGGTAGCAGTTATTCGCCTTTTTCTAAAGTATTACTGAGTGCAGTAGACATGTAGGACAGTCACACTGCCTAATTTTGTGTAATTGGTTTGACAGCAGGAGGGAAGAGAGAAAAGTAGGACAAAAACAGTATTAAAAAGATAAGTGGGATGAATTTTCCCCAAATGATGAGATATAACACATATATTGAAGAATGTTAGCACACTCTTGGGAAGATTAAAAAAGAGAAAACACATCTAGGCATATCACAGCCAAAGTGCTGAAAACCAAAGATAAGGAGAAACCTTTAAAACCAACCAGGTTTGAGGTGCGGGAGCATAATAATTCAAGGGAACAATGATAAGACTTCCAGCTGCCTTTACACAAAAATGATAAAATCTAAGAAATGATAGGTTACTACTCTTGGAGAACTGGTCAACCTACAAGTCTTTACTCAGCAAAATATCTTTTAAAAAATAAGGGCAAAATGAAGATGATTTTTCCAGATAAGTATCTGCTGAGGGAATTTATTTTCATTAGAAGTGCGTTGTGTGAAATACTAAAGTAAATGATTTAGTTAGAAGATAAATGATTCTAAACAGGAGTGCAAAACTGCAGGCAGAAATGAAGAGCACTGGAAAGGGAAATATGTGAGAAAAAAAAGTAACTGTTTAAAGAAACAATAATTACTATGCTAAAAACTTTACTTATGGTTTTACAAGGTGTAGAGTTAAGTATATAACAAAAATAAAAGGCAGGGGAATAAATATAAATTATGGTAAGACTTTGTATTTTATGGAAAGTGATAACACTCTAATTTAAAGTCATGGATGCATAATCACTAAAATACAATTCTAAAGTTATATTGAAAGGACTAATAGAGCATATTTAATAGAACAACAAAGAAAAAACTCTACAATATAAAAGAAGGCAAGAAAAGCAACTAAAAGGACAAAGAATAGAAGAGACAAATAGAGAACAAATAAGATGATGACATAGACTATATACTAAATCAAACAATAGTTTTTCAGGCTAGATTTTTAAAAAATAGATAACAAGACCCACCTATGTACTATTTTTAAGACACTTAAAATATAAGGACACAGATAAATTGACAGCTGGTGTTACAAGACGCTTTACAAGTGCAGGTATTCTAGGAGGAGAGTATAGCAGGGTCAAAAGTCAAGTGAAAACAATATGGGGAAGTTTATAGTGCAATTATGCAAAAAATAGGATGAAGTTTTATGAATATTGTTAGTAACTTATTACATGTATATTGCCTAGTATCTTGACAGGTAGAGATTGATAGAGAGTTAGTAGGAAAGCTATGACTGAGACTGATTCAGACAAAAAGGGTACCAAGTAGAGCTCTTAGTGGTAGATGGTTAAAGCTATGCATGAACCAGAGCTAACAGGAAAGCAGAATACAACTCCAGCTGGTTCATGGGCTAGTGTGCTCCCTAGAAAAATGCATTCTGGGGACACTTTTGGAATACAGCTACAGTTTTAAACTACCATTAATTTGGCAATTACCCTTTAGCTGTGAGGATACTGTATCTGTATCACCAGGCAGAGTTTCATATCAGATTAATTAGGGAGAAGCAGGGTATTGGGACACCCGCCGAAAGAACTAGATGGTTTGATTCAAACTGGTGATCACTGCACAGTTATGGCTAAGCCAGAATAACCCTCATATATATATGATAAATTTGGAGTGCTCTCATAATACTATTAATATGAAAACAGCCATCATCACTATTGGATTAATAAGCCACAAAACAATATATTGATCATCATGAAATACATCTTTTATAAACCATGATGAGTCTTGTTTCGAAAATAGAAAAACCACTGAATTGTAGAAATTAGTAAAGATTTTTTCTTTGAAGTAAATTAAGAAAATCTGTCTTACTTTTTTACATCTTCTCTTACCATTTAAAATAATAGGCTTTACATCAGAAAGTAACCACTTTACCAAATGATACATGCAGATTACATCCTTACAAAAATTAATTTCACAATTACTATCAGATTTTCTCTAGTTTTAGTCAAGATAAAAATGCTGAAAGTAGTTACTCTGCTGTCAGTGATAGATATGGCTTAGTTAAATGGGATATCCGTAAATATTTCTTCGAAAATTTGCCTTATGTTAATCCACAGAAGCCCGAGTGTTATTCAGTCTTTTTTACCTTGCTCTTTTAAATGCATGGCTGATTTAGAGAGCTGGAACTATGAGCTAATTTTCTCTCCTGGTGACATCTCTACAAGTGACAGCATTTCCTATTTAGAAGCTTAATTTCTGTCAGAACTAATAAGTCATAACTGATGTTAAGATATAAATATATGCTTATGTAATAAAAGGCTTTCTCCTCAAACACATCAGACAAGCAAATGTATTCTTTGGTAAATAATTTATTTCCTTATCAAAAGTCTGTCAGATATGAATATTACAGATCTAAAAAGTTCATAAGATTGCATGCTTCATCACTAAGTAATTATTTGTATCCAATAAACTTAGATTTGAGTTTGTCAGCCCAATTATATATACTTCTATTTAGAAACACAAAGTTACCCCAAAATGGTAAAACTTCTTTGTTATGCTTTTAATTTTTGTTACCTATAGTTTAAATAAAGACAGCTCAAATGATTTGATAGACCCCAGGCATGGAAATAAAAAGAAACATCTTTTCCAGAACAGTTTCATTAGTATGGAAGCACATTTAGCCCAATTCTCATCTGGACTACTGAACAGTGCCTTAAAAATATCTCTGTAGATGTTCTTGGAGTCAATAACAATCCATCACTTTCTTGCACTTACTTGCACAAAGTGTCTTGAAACTTCTTATTACATCTTGAAATTTGTCTTCAGATCCTGACTGAGCTCTTCATTGCTAAAGGTTATCAATAGTCTCCTAGTTTTCAAACGTAGTGACAGGCTCATCCTTCTTGACTCTAGAATTTTGCTCATTTTGTCCCACCCATGTTCACCATTCTTTCCCTCATCCATTGTGATACATCAAGTTATTGCTTATGGTACAGCTTCTCTGACATTTTCCCTCTTCTTCTCAATGCCTGAATATAAACATTTCACAATATTCTCTCTTTGGTATTGTTATGTACTGAATATTTGTGTCCTCCCAAATTCTTATGTTGAAATCAAATTCCCAATGCTATGGCCTTAGGAGGTGGGGCCTTTGGAAGGTGATAAGGTCATGAGGGTGGAGCTCTCATGAATGGGATTAATGCCCTTACAAAAAGAGACATGAAAGCTAGCTAGCTCCTTTTCTACATGTGCGGACACAGTAAGAAAAAGATGACCATCTACAAATCAGGAAGTGGGCTCTTAATAGATGTGGAATCTGCCTGCATCTTGATCTTGGATTACCTAGCCTCCAGAACTGTGAGAAATAAATGTTTACTGTTTTAAGTCATCCAGTCTTTCTTTTTCTGTAAACAAGCCATGTCCTTTTATTGCTACAGTTAACACTGGGAGGGCCAGGATGCAGGGTTAAGGGATAAGGTGTGGGTTCAGGCCAGAAGATCCTGGGAACCTTAGGCACTGAAGGTACAGGGCTGGGAGTAGCCAGAGGGAACTCTGGCTGCACAAGCAGCTCCAGGCTATGGGTTCCCTGTTGGGAGCTTGGGGTCTGTCAGTGATTCCTGGGTCTTCAGGAGCAGCCCTGCTGGTGGGCCCCAGGACACCCCTCCTAGGCCTCAGAGGGATGTGCTTCCAACTTGGATGCTCTAGCCAGCTCGGCCTTAGTGGTGCCCGTCCATGTGAGGGGAAATGCTGCTGCCACAGCCAGGGGCCAGGGGTCCTGTTCAGCCCAGCCAGCCTGGCACAAGATCAGCCCAAATTCAGGTCCCAAGCTCTCCCACACTGCTGCTGAGGTCCCAGCTGGCCGGTCATCACACGAAAGCTTGGGGTCACGCCAAAAGCCTCAGGCTGGAGTTCAGTACTGCCCATAGCAAAGAGAAGTGGAGGAAACTGTAAGACAGTTTACAAATTGCATTTGATGGTGCGCTAGGAGGTGTAAGATAGGAGGAAAATCAGTAGATCTGGGTTTTAGACCTGGTTCTTGTCTGGAGTGTGTGAGGCATTCTCATTTATATGTTATATGGTGTTCTCTTTGTGAAGAACCTTGGCAAGAATTCATGTCTAGTATTAATACTAATAATATCTGTGCTTCTCCTGAGCAATTGATTCAACTGATTCTTTGAATACACAAGTGGCACCATTTTACTTTGTTATTGGGCTTATAGTAAGCATATAGTCAATGATGTGGGCTACGTCAAGCAAGAGAATTATGTTATTGCAGTTTTAACCCTTACTTCTTTACATTTTATGATTCTCCTCTGGCTGTGCAATCCGTATTGCTTCTATGTTTATTGTGTGCTTCATCATCCACCCTAAATCTTTAACCTTATCATTCATAAATCCTTAGGCAATATGTTTATCTTCTTAAGATCTTGGTTTCTTTAGTCGTAAAAGGAAATTTAGACGGTTCTATGTTTTCAAGAGGCATATCATATATAATAATATCAGAACTGCCAACTTTTGTGTTAGTATTCTTCAAAAGGAAGAGATAATAAAGATTTTAATTATACTGTGTAACACTATTTTTTAATAAGCAATATAGTGAAAAATTATGCTGTGTCGAATGAAAATTTTGTCTACTTTTATTTAGAATCTCCCCTAAAACTCTAAAAAAGCAATGGCACTGGTATCATTCAGAATTCAATGAACAGAAACGGTAATTATTCATGGTTGGGAACATGCATTTTTAAAGAACAATTCCATTACAAATAACAAGGCTTCTTGAAAATTTTATATTAAAAATTATATAATATTTGAAAAAACACAATCCTGGAATAAACTTCAAGTATATTAATGGAATGTGTAACTTTAATATCAATTTATAATTATACTCTTAATTCTTATCTAGAATTAACATCCTAACCTTCTCATTATATCCTGCTGAATGAGGAACAAATTCTTCCAACCAATAGCTACTATACTGTGAGAATAGAAGCTTATCGATTTGTAATAACTAGGCATGTACCACAACCTTCTAACTTACAGAAATAGATGTTCTATTCTTACCCATTTACTTGGAATATAAGAACCCATTGAAAGAAACTATGTAATTCCTTTGGAAAATATTAGACTATTAAATGTACTGTATGCATGATTCTTGATTTTCATAAATGTTAACAGGCAGATGAAATTACTATGGGAGAAGGCATGCTAATCTGTTCAAATTTCATGGCATTATTGCACAATCTACTGATCAGCTAAGCAAAGCAGAATCAACAGCTGTTGTGGCAATGAGATTATTTAAAATGAGCAGAGGGAGCATATTTATGCCCAGGGAGAGAGCCTGAATGTTGCTCTCTAAGTAGTGCTTGTGTAGTCACCATGGTATTTTGGCAGAGGAGCAATGAAAATTGGGTGAAATCCAAAGAGGACAGTGTATGTGAGGCTCCAAATTTTGAAAAAATCTACTGACCTGTATTTGTAATGCATGACAATAATCCCATGACTAGCAATGGGAACTAGGCAACCCTATTATCATAGAGAAAGACAGGCAGTGTGTGGTAAATTAGACCCAAAATATAGGGGAGAATGATTAAAAGGTGAGTTTCAGCGTGGTTGGCAAGGAAGCATTCTATCGAGCAGAGATAATTCCTAGAATTTCCCGCATATGTGGATTCAAAATAGGGTTGCTAGCTTTACGAAAATATAGGAGACTCAATTAAATTTGAATTTTAGACATACGAATAATTTTAGTATAACTATGTGCCAAATATTCTACATTCTTATACTAAAAATATTCATTGTTTATCTAAAATGTATATTTAACTGGCATTCTGTTAGAAATGAATAGTCACTGAAAAACTCAGATAAGTTGAAGAGAATCTTTCTGTCACTAGGGTTTATTTATTTCTCTTGTTTATTGAAATAATTTTCAGTCAAAGCAACATTAAGTGAAGAGTTCGAAGTCATATATGACTGTGAGCAAAAGAACAGTAGTTTTAACTTAAATATGACTGACTCAAGAAACTGTGCTTTTAAACAACATGTTGTGAGACTGTATAATGTGCTGGACATACAAGTACAGATAAAGATGGCTTTCGCACTCAAGAAATTTATGGCCTTGTGGACAACTGCTATCCACTTAAATAATAGGAACATGAATCCTAAAGAATTATTAGAGAATAACCCTCCTTCCTCTTGATTGACTATAAACTTTAAGGTTAAGGGAAAAAAAAAGCCCTAAATTTTGATTGTTAGGCCTCATTCAAAAGGTTCTTTCCATCTTTGTGGAACTCATGTCATGTAAGATTCCTGATATCTTTCTTACCTTTTAATATTCTTAACTGTAAAGTAGAAAGGATCCAGAATTATTATTCTTTTAGAAATTATTCCAGCCACAAAATGGAATTTGGAAAGAACTGCCAGCTCCTCAACTCTCTATCTTATCCTACCTAATTGCAAAGAGTTCTTTTCTACTCTTCCAAGGCCAAGGTGAAGTGAAGGGACCATCAGCCTCAGACCAGTGTTGGCATGACTGGGTGGGGAATGTGCATCATTCTCAGGTGTGGTTATTAGCCAGACCATGTGATTAACAGACCTTAACCCACATCTCCTAAGTTGGTCACTCATAGTAATGAAATGCTATTTGTTCACAATCATATAAGGAAGAAGGCTGATATTTTACTTCAGGTAATCAAACACCATCTAATGCTATTTCATACACTTGTTATTTTACATATTTAAAATTATCTTTATCTTTTTTTTAAGAAAGTAATCTTTTGTGTAAATATCTTTAGGGTATGAGATTCCTCTATTATTTGTTTAGTCTTATAGTTCTTAAGAGGCTGGCATGTACATCAAGAAGAAGTTTTTCAGGGGTAAGTACATGTAGAATTAGGACATTTATTTCCAACCAAGGAAGGTAAAACAAGTTGAGTTAAACAAGAGTCTGCAAAATTTGTCCATGTGTTCTGGAGTTCGAAGGGCTTACAGGCTTCCATCTAAGGAGATTTTGATTTGGGAACCGGCGTTGCATAGGGAAACAATATCCACCACTTTCTACAACATTTTTTTTCATCGTTACATACACCAATGGTATCATCTGTGGAGGTGCATCCGTCCTTTTTGCACACTCCTTTCAAAAGAACACATTGTTTTTGCCCAGGGATAATGCCAGTTGTTGCTGCACAAAAAGAGATTTGACAACATCATTAAGTCACTATCAAATTATTGGTAATGTACATGGAGTAATAAATGGCTTTGGGATAAATATTACCTATATGTGAAAAGATCAGACACTTAGGCAAAAGAAGTGCCTTTTGAGGGAAGGGGCTGAGGGTGGAACTATACACATCTTGGAGAGGGCAGGTTGAGTTCTAGAAGCTTCTAGAGAGATGTCTTCCTCTGGAGAGTGCCTTTTGAAATGTGTGAGGCTTTTTGTTATTGTCACCATGACTAGGTAGGTGTCCTTTGTATTTAATGGGTAAAGCATAGGGTTGTTAAATTGTTGACCTAGTGAATTGTCCTGGCATAGGCTCTCATCTTCTTTTATAGAAAGTCTATGAAACCCTTCAGATTCCACCTTACCTAATTCCTCCATTTCAGGACTATGCAAGAGACACATTTTCTATACCGTTCAATGCCCTTAATATGTAGATACATGGAGATAATTACTCTCAGCGCTAAGATATATTTCTTAAATATATCCATATGTCTTAATTCATTGGGCTGCTGAGAAGCATATAACTAAATCTGTGCTCCAACATGGCAGTTTTCTTTAGTCTCAGTATCCTTGCTGTAGCCTTTCCCGTAGAAACAGGGCTCATTCTTTCCCCTATGGATCACAGCAGACATTACATAGCAGAGTCACTCTATTCATGTTCATTAATAGAAGTTAGTTTCTAAACAATTCTATTAACCCACCTGTATCTCACTCATTTTATCTTTACTATCCTGTAATATACTAACCTTGTACTATCCTCTTGGCATAACTGATTTGGGCGAGACAAATGAGGGCTGATCTTGACTGTCCTGGAGGAAGGGGACGTCATGACCTGAAAGACATGCCTCTCAAGGATTCTTGACATATCTACGCAGAGGCTAACTCTGCTATTAACCCCGTATAACAGTTTTTATTATGGTAAGGACACCAAACATGAGATCTATCCTCTTACATTTTTAAGACTGCAATATAATATAGTTAATTATAGATACAATATTGTATGGCAGATCTCTAGAACTTATTCATCTTATATAATGGAAAGTTCTTACCCTTTGAACAACAACTCCTATTTCTCTCCCCACCCCCCACCACCTGGCAACCACTCTTCTACTCTACATTTCTATGAGTTCGAATATTTTAGATACCTCATGTAAGTGGAATCCTGCAGTATTTATCTTCTTTGACTAGCTTAGTTCACTTACATAATGTCCCCCAGATTCATAAGGTTTGTTTTTCACCCTGCCTACCAGTCCCATATCTATTATTGTTGGTCCTGATTGTTTCAACCTGTGAATTCTGAGTCCTTTACACCTTCAATGATACACTCTCCTCACCATCTTTGATCATTTTGTCTTCTATGATGGGATCCTACTTTAATAGAGTCTGGATCTTGGTGCCTAACGTAAAAAATTACTTTGGGAGAATATAGAAGGGCCCTCATCAAGTTAAAGATGAAGGCACAAAAGATAGCAGAGTGCTGGGAGAGTACACATTTTCAGTTCCAAACATGATTATGACTTAGAGAATCCATACAGAGTTAGAACAGGTTTATTTACCTTTAGATCACAGAAATTATCAGATTGAAAAGTTAGAAATTTTGATTTTCTAATTCTTCATGATCGTTATTTATACCCATTATCTACTTTCACACAGTTGCCGGTGTTTTCTCAAGATGAATCCCCTTTGTTTACTTAAAGAAGTGGTTATCTCAAGATTAGAAAAGAAGGAAACTATTGTAAACTTGCAACTCCTTCTATGGCGGAGCCAGGAAGAGAGACTCTGAAGAAAAAATAATGGAAGTAGTGAAGCAACGTGGGATATCTGTCAAGGAAACCTGTCAAACTTGTAGGCTTCCTAGAACCCATAGATAATCCTAGTTTGTGTGCATAAATCAAAAACCCCTGAGTGATCTAGATACTAGTAATTACTATTACCCACAAACAAAATCTGATTACCTTGCCCTCCTCATTTTTCAAATGCCCCCTCCACCTTGACTTAGCATCTGTGCCATACTTTGGTATAAAGTCATAGAATATTCAGCACGTTTTCTAATCTAAACTAGCACTCTCATATAGCGGCCTTCTTGCGGTTCCTTGGGCACACTGCTTACTCCTTCATCGGGGACATGTCACTTGCTTCTTCCTTTGCCTAGAAGTGTTCCTTGCAAGGGATTCATTAACTAACATTTATCATTCAGTTTTCAGCTCAAAAGGCATGCCACTAGGAAGGCTTCTCTGACGTTCCAAACAGACAGTGACCGCTTGTAATACTCTGTTCCTCTTCATTGTACTTATTAAAACTTATAATTATGTATTAATTTTTGTAATCATTTGACTAACATCTGTCTTTTATATTATGGGAAATCACTTTCTTTTATTTCCTCTTGTATTCTAAGTATCTAACATAGTCATTAAATAACAGATGCTCAATAAATATTTGTTACCATTGAGTGCAGTTAAGTACTCTTTGACCCCACATATGCTTTTTATCTCATCCCTTCTAAAACCTCTTGACTTTAGCCTATTTTTGACTATCTGCTCCCTTCTCTTGGATGTACTATTCTATTTGTGAGTATACAGTCTTGTCATTATTGTATTAGTTTCTCTAAATCTTAGGCCTAGATTTCCTATAATCTTATTTTCCCAATAGTTGTTTCTGGCCTTTACTCTAGAACAACGTATTTTCTCAGTTTTCTTCCCACCCTAAGACTGAGCCATTGCCATATCCCTTCTCCCTCTATAATGGTAGATTTGGTTAGACTTTTACTTCCAAGGAATCTATTCTCCCTTAACTTTAAAAAAAGACCAGACTCATAACATGGGATATGATTTTGGATGAAGACAATCATTTTATGCCGAGCTGCTTTAAGCTATCTAAAAATCAATAGTCATTTAACTGTTTTTAAATGACACAGATGAAGAAAATCTAAAGGCCAGAATAATAGTCCAATAATAATGTCAGAACATTAAGCTAATTCAACATGTCTACCTTAAACAATGAAGGAAAGTAATTTGGAAAAAAAGTGAAGTGAGATGTTTAAAAGATATTGTGTCTTCTAAAAAAGGAAACTTGAAAATATCCTTAGATTCTTCAATATCTAATTAGGAGATTTTGAGGTAAAAAGCCTGACGGAATTCAAGGCTACCATTTTATGGGCGTACCCACACCTGTAGACTGAAACAACAATGACCCATATTAAAGATACTTGGATCTAACTGCTACAGTGTTGCTGCTACCTATGTGACCTTAATAAAATCATATTCCTTATGTGGAAGAGAATTCCCTTATCTATAAAATTAAAGAATTAACAATTAAGCCATCTTCTAATTTTAAGTCATTAACATCATATAGTTCTACATTACATTCTATTATAAGTATGTCTCCTCACGATTGTGTTTTCTTCTGACAGAACTGAGAAACACATGAGAATCATATAAACTCCTTCAGGAGAAGACAACTATATGTCCAGTAGGTCCAAAGATATCCATGGATTAGGCAAAGATTAAACAAATGAGTATCTTTGATTTTATTTAAAAGGATCTTAGAGATGAACCAAGAAAGAGATAGTTATCCACAATATGTTCTATGTTCGATGACCACAGACACTATTTTGAGGGATCTGAATATCTGTCTGTTAATAATGGAGAAAAGAATTTCATCAGTTTTTACAAAAATCTGGATGAACCAGCCTGAAGGAGACCACATTCCCTTTTATCTTTGATTCTACATGTTAATATTCAAACTTTTGAATTATAGATCCAAAGGATATAACTCAAATTCTTAAAATGCCTCCTTCATATTTTTGTCTTTTGCTTAAAATTTTGCCATTGAAGCTTCTTTCTTCTGTTTATGTTTTTTTTTTCCAATTCCCCTACTCCCTATTGGTTTTTCATAACTCGATGTGATCCTTTTTTACTGAGCTCTGTCTTATGCATCCAACTTCTACCCTCCACAAATATTCCTTACCAATAAACTCTACGTCTTTCATCTCCTAACCAGGTTTAAAGCAATAACTGCCATTTTCACTCTCCTTTTAGGTAATCAGGTACTTGTAAAAGCTACTTGATCTGTATGATAATCCTTAAATTGCATATCAAAGTTTCTTCACCTGTCTCTCTGCTTGGGCCCCTTCATCTAATCACAGAGCTCTTGGATCTTGTTTTCTGTTGTGGAACTGTTTGTCCTGCTTTGCAAGTTTGTCCTCTTAAGTTCTGAGGGAGATGATCATGTTGGAATTTTGAATTGCTAAAGGCTGTGCTTTAAGGTCTGAGTTGAGATGGCCACCATGTAACTGAGCATCCTAGTAGGCCTCCTAAGAAACCTACCTGTATAATTTTCACCATCTTACCTTTTGGTATTATAGTCACAAAGAAGAGGAGAACAGAAAGAAGGGAATGGAGTTTCATGGTTGAATGCCCAGTAGAGAGGTGAGTGATGAAGGATAGTAGAACACAGGGCCTTTTATTTACTTCTGGGGGACTGAGGTTCCTTTTGGTCAGTGAAGCCTAACAAGTAAGAAAATAAAATAGCTTCCGTTGGAATATTTCCAAACCCTAAAGTCTCTAAATTTGGTGACAAATTAACCTAATTATAGAAAACCAGATGACCAATCTTTCATTTTTTCTATGGACTCTCAAATTCCCAAGATGTCAGTACCTTTGGTCAACTCTCTTTTGAAGGGGGCCAAGAAATAGAGTCCTTTGAGTGTGAAGTTTTTATTACCATAAGGTCTGACTTGTAAGAGAACTCTTCCACAATACACTCTTTTTGCAATAAGGATGAGAGAATTGTCCAAGGACCATTTTTAAAAATAAAGCTGTATTTTTAAATTATTCCATAAAAGAGAGTCTAGTGTCCCATATGTACAATGTTTTTAATAACATCTGAAAGGTAAATACACTTAGTTCACATGAAAAATAACATTTTCTTATCTGATATCAATCTTTTGTGTAACTGTCCCAAATGATAAGGATGGTGAGATCAAGAGAGTTAAAATATCAGAGATAAAGAGCTCACTATTTCCTCAATAGCCATCTGTTTTCAAAAGACTATGACTACAGCTTAAGGAGAATTCTTATCTTCTCGATCTACCCCAACATATGGAAACAAAATATTGTTCTATAGTGTAATTACTACAGGTTTTTCCCTGTGGTTACCATGAGGCTTACATGAAATATATTAAAAGTATAGCACTTAAAAAAAAAGAAACCTGATACATTTTAATTTCAATAGCATTCCTAAACATTTTATGCTAACAAATATAACTTATTTAAACTAGATATTTTTTGAAATAAAAAGAAAACCACCAAAGCTTACTCAAAAAGTTATAGATAATATGAATAGTCCTATATTTATGAAAGAAATTTAATATGTGATTTTAAAATTTAAACAAAATTCAAAACTAAATTATGTCACTGATAAATGAATTCTCTCAAGTATTTAAAGAATAAATAATTCCAATTTTTCAAAACTTTCAAAAATTGAAGAAGAGAAAATTACCAATAAATTTTGTTTTCGTTGTTGTTTTTGACTCTAATTGTACACCAATTGGCAATGACTTTTGCAAGAAATCAAACTAAAAATAGAATACTATCACTCATGAACACAAGTAAAAAAGAATAAACATATCATAAAAAGAATAATAAACCATAGCTAAATGGGGTATTTTCTAGAAATGCAAGATTGTTACAACATTCAAAAATTAATCGATATAATTTAGACTAAAAGCAAATAAAACATTCGATTATCTCCATATATATAGGTAAAACAACTGATAACATCAATAGTCATTTATGATTAAAAACTCAGCAAACTACAAATAAATAGGAATTTCTTAACCTGTTAATAGTACCTATAAAAAATCTTAAAGAACAACATAATTTATGTTGAAAAACTGAATGATCTTTTCCTTAGATAAGGAAAAGACTAGGATGTATATGTTCTCTCCTGTATTGGAGGTCTTACACAATACAG
Source organism: Rousettus aegyptiacus (assembly GCF_014176215.1). Taxonomy (NCBI): domain Eukaryota; kingdom Metazoa; phylum Chordata; class Mammalia; order Chiroptera; family Pteropodidae; genus Rousettus; species Rousettus aegyptiacus. The sequence continues at coordinate 34,452,443 of NW_023416286.1, forward strand.
TAAAGCAAGAAAATTAACATTCTTACAGATTGGAAATAAATAAATAAACTATGCACAGGAATGATGTGATTTTCTGTGTAGAAAATCTCAAAGCACACCAATGAACTATTAGAATGATAAGTAAGTTTAGTAAGTTTGCAGAAACAACATGTAAGTCAATTGTATTTATTTACGCAAGCAATGGACAATTAAACATTTTTAAAAACATAATTTACAATGATTTCAGATAACAGAAAACAATTAGAGATAAATCTAACAATATATTTGCAAGATTTCTATACTGAGAACTAAGAAACATTAAAGGGAGGAATTAAAGACTTAAATGAATGGTGAGACACACAGTGTTCACAAAACAGAAGACTGATTACCACCAAGATCTCAAATCTCCCCAAATCAATTTAAATATCCACTATAATGCCATCTAAAACCCCACCATGATTTCATTTTTATAGAAATTGAGAAGCTGGTTATAAAATGTTTATTGAAATTCAAAGGCATACAATGGCAAAGATTTTTTAAAAGAATATTGGAAGACATTCTATTTAAAAACTTACTATAAATCTATAATAATCAAGACAGTTGGTTTTGATGTACGGATAGAGATATAGATCAATGGTACAGAACAGAGTTCAGAAATAGACCCATGGAAATACAGTTAATTAAAATTTGACAATTATACTGCTGTGGTTTAAATGTTTGTGTTCCCCTTAAATTCATATGTTGAAATCCTAATCCCCAAAATGATGGTATTAGGAGGCAGAGCCTTTGGAAGGTGATTAAAATGTGAGGGAGGAGCCCTTATGAAAGGGCTTAGTACCTTCATAAAAGAGATCCCAGAGATCCCAGAGAGCTTGCTTATCCCTTTTATCATGAGCAAGAAGATGACAGTCTGCAACCTAGAGCGGGATCTTACCAAACCTTGATTGTGTTGACACTCTGAATTTGGATTGAGCCTCTAAAACTCTGAGAAATAAATTTCTGTTATTTTTAAGCCACCCAGTCCATGGTATTTTGTCATAGCTGCCTGGACTAAGACAGAAAATTGACCAAGAAATGGGGGCATTGCTGAAACAGATACCTAAGAAATGTGGAAATGACTTGAGAACTAGTAATAGGCTAGATGAGTTTTGAAGTGCGTGCTAGAAAAAGCCTACTTTGCCATGAGTACGACCATTTAAGGTGATGCTGATAAGGTCTCACAAAGAAAAGAGCAGAACTGTAGGGAAAGAAAGCCTCTATTTTCTCAGAGAATACCTATGCAATCTTGAGCAGAATGTTGGTAGAACTATGGATGGTAAAGACCATGTGGTTGACTTCTCAGATGGAAATGAGGAACATGTTATTGGAAGATATAAGAAAGGCTGTCCTTATTATAAAGTGGCAAAAAGCTTGGTTGAATTGTGTTCATGTCCTAGTGTCTTATGAAATGTAACTTTATGAACTATGAAATTGAATATTTGGCTAAGGAGATACTTAAGAAAAGTGTTGAAGGAGTGGCCTAGTTTTCTTGACTGATTATATAAAATGCAAAAAGGAAGAAATGACTTAAAGACGTAATTGTTCGTCAAAAAGGAAGCAGAACTTAAAAAAATTTGGAAACAACCATTTTGAAAGGAATGAGAAAGCTTGTTTGGGACAGAACTCAAAGATAGTCACCAAATTTGATGAGGTTAGTGTGGATTGGTCATATCGACAAAAGCTATGAGCTATTCATCAAGACAGTGGGGAGATTAATCAGTCATCTAAACAGAAAGCAGGACCTACTGTCCAATGAAAAAATGACTCTTGAAAGTATTTCAGAGGTCATAGAGGCTCCCCTCCCAACACAGGCCCAAAGTGTATGAGCCTCGGGCCAGAATGATAGAATGATTTCAAAGGAGGGACCTCCAGCTACCTGGCATCACTCCACATTGGAGGCTCCGCTCCCTGCACTTGTGCTCCTAAGTAGCCCCAGATGCAGCTCCTGTGGCCTCTAGCATGGTGTGCTGTACCTAGCAAAACTATGGGGCATGGCTGCCTCCACCTAGATTCAAAAGATGCCCTGGAGAGCTGAAGGTCCCAGGCAGAGAACTGCTGTGAGGGTGAGACCACTACAGAAAGCCCTTATTAGGGCAATGCTTGGTGGAGCCTTGGGACAAAGTTGCCCCAAGATCCCAACCAGTCAAGCAACTGATGTGCAATTGTAATTCAGTAGAAGGCAGGTGTGGGACTCCAATCCATGGCAGGGGCAGTGCTCAGCAAAGGCATGAGGGTGGGGCTACCCCAACCTGTGAGGGCAGGGCTGCCTGGAGCCTTGGAGACACAAACCCTGCTTTAGTGTGTCGAGAAGGTTTGACCTGTGTCCCAGTGGATCTGGAAGGCAATGTGAGGCCAAAGATTATTCTCAAGTCTAGCCCACTGAGTTGTGCTGAGTGTTGAGAATCACCCACTCCTTTCTCCCAGGACAGTGGACTACTATGCTAGAAAGATAGGTACAATCTCCACAAACTCCCTCCCTCCTGAGGTAGTAGCATCAGTGATGCACTTTTTAGCAGTCCCACAGAGTCAAGCCCGCTGCTGATATCTGTGAAAAGTTGACAGAAGTGAAGCCCTTTTAAAACAGAGCTAAGGCAACCATTCCAGAGCAGGTGTTGCTCTGCCTTTTAGATGTTTGCTTTTTGAACCTTTAGAGTATTTGGACTGGGCAAAATTACCTCTGGACTGGGCCAAAGCAACATTGTATTTCAAACAACTGTTTGCAAAGCTAACAGGAAAGCAGAATCTTGACTCCAAGACCTAAAATGAAAGATGTTCCTCAAAATTAGCATCATCAGGTATAGCTAAAGAATAACTTAGCTTATTTGCACCTATAGCAATTATTTCCTTGGCTTATTTGCACCAATAGAAACTACTTTTTTCTATTCATGCATTTATGTCCCTTACCTTTCTCATAAAACGCTCTTGCTTTCACCTCATAATCTGAACACTATTTGGGTTTCTGCCTGAATCAGTGCTTCTCAAATACCTGTTCTTTCTGATCTTGAATAAAGGCTTGTTTCTCACTTTGGCATTTATCTTTAGGTTAACAGCTCCATGTGCTGTCTGTGCAGGGCTCAGGGGACCACCTTTGGGAGTGTGCTCAGGCAGGCTGCTAGAGTCTGTGGACAGCTAGCTGGCTGCTGGGGTTCACGAAAAGTCTGAACAGTGAGGTCTGCAGGCAGGCCAGCAAGATTGGTCGTTGAGACCTGTGTGTTGATGGCTTTGAGTCTCTGCAACTTTTCTTTGTTTTTATTTGCCCCTATATGATCTAGATGTGTTGGTTCCCTCAGCATTCTGGGCGAGTTGAGACAAAAATGGGCCTCTTAGGCAATGCCCCTAAAGCATGGGGAAGCCAGATGCTCACTTTGCTGTATCTTTCCTCTGTGGGAGAAATCACAGGCCCAGGAAGTCTCTTTTGGTGCTGAGGGCTGTCGTCTTAGAGGAGGGGCCACAAACAAAACGGAATTATTCTTCTTACCTGTTTCCATGTGGCTGTTCTCAGGTTTTGTGCTACACTGCCATGCTAAAATTTCTCTGCTGGACTCCAGAACTCTCATGATGGTATTTTCATCCTTGATTGGCTATTAAACCAGTGCTTCTGTGGGAAGACAAGGTCTAGAATTTGATTTCTGGAATATTTACAATGATCATCTTTAGTTCAGATATTCCAATGTTTATATTTACTGCATGAACAAAAGAGCTGAAAACATGCAACACACACACACACACACACACACACACACACACTTCCTCTCATGGAAGTTAGTCAACATATTGAATTATTAAGCCCAGTGTGGCATGCACAACAACCCTAAAGATTTAGAAAAGATTTAAGGTCCAGTGTAAAGTAAGTATTAAAAGGATATTTTGATTAAAAAGGATAAAAATGCCAAGGGACAGACTTTTTACTGTACATGTCTAACTAAAAGATATTTGTAGGGAAGCAGGGAGACAGACACAAGTAAGGAGATTATTCTATAATCAGCAAGAGAAAACTAACAAAAACCATGAAGAATATATCAATGTGTCTAGCAGCTTTTTGGAACACATCAGAAAGTTACTTTTCCTAGAGATTCCAGAGAGTTTGCTCATCTTGTTTTCATAGCAGTTGAGGTGTCTCCAAAGCTTGTTGTTCTTTCAAAGTTTTGACATCTTTCCCATGTATCTGTAAAGATTTTGTCCTTCTCTTGTAATCCTCTTCTCCCCACTCCCCCAACCATCAAAGCTACGATTTCATCTCTTTAGGATATCAGTCTTTCAAGTTTCTTTTTCCTTAGTGATATAAGACATCATGGTTCCAAGCTAAATCAGGAAAACATGCACTTTGGGATTATGCCAAATCCAAATTATAGGTAATGGGTACCACATTATTTTAATTTAATAAAGCTAGATTAAGGGACTCTTATGAACTCTTAGAAACACTCACAGGAAGTCAGTTTACTTGCAAAAAAAATATTGTGTTTCCAATTTTGTAGAGTCCAGGGCTGGATAACTAATATAGGGCTAGATTGACCAGGTAGAGAGGCTCAGTTTATCATCTCTACCCAAAAGACATGGTCTTTGTAAACTAAATGCAATTCAGGTGTGGTGCTTGTAGCTGGTATCCCCAGACAGTGGAGAGGAGGGAAGAGGAGAAAGTGAAAACAAACCATCTAGCTCTCTCACCATATATGTACTTAGTTCCTGGTCTACAGTATAACTTCACTGTTTTAAAGTCAGTTTGTTCCTAAATCTAGTCAAGACTGTACCAAATTATTGCAGAAAATATCCACACTCTGCGAACTCAAAAAATAAAGATGTCACAAATATTGCATGATAGGAAGAAAAAAATGGGAGTCCTCACTACAAAACTGCATTTTATAATCAGAAAAATTTTATAAATGAATGTAAACTAAGACTCCTTCTGAGAACTGCTTTGAGGGATCTAACATCAGGAAAGGACAGTGAGAACTTCTGACATGATGTGGGAAGATGAACTTGTAGTCAGAAGTTATGAAGCATCAAAACATCTATTTAAAAGGAATATTGACAGCATATGCTTGAAAGGGGTCTATATATTTTTACAGTAAAATGTTTAGGTTCTACGAAGTATTGTATGTCTAGTGGAGTAAAACACTGAGTATCTAAATGATCACAATGTTTCTTCATAGGAGTCAAATATCAAGATCTCTTTTTTAATTGAGGTTTTAACTTTTAGAGTGCTTAATAAACATTTCGGTTGATCTTCAACCTCTCATTTTCTCCCCCTTCTTGTTTTCATCTCTTTCCAGTTACCTGCCACACAGTTACAATCTTTATGTTCTATCTTATATTATTTCCTCTTGCCCTATTCCAGTTTTCTCCCCTTTATCGACATCTCTCCCTTTCCATGATATGTTCTGATTTCCTCTGTATTTTGCCTTTGCATTTTCTTTGTGCTTTCTGTGTGTTTATTTAATTATGTTTCATATAATTACATTTTCACCTTTGTAACTTTTTTCGTTAATCTTTCAGTTTTTCTGTGACAAATTTTTTAAAAAATTTTTAATCAATGGGCTTTCACACTTAAAGACATTGGAGCTGAAAATGAGTCACAAAGAAGTACCATCTGAGTAGATTAGAAATTGATATTTATTTATTTTTATTGACAAGGGATAATAAAAGTTTGAAATAAAGCTGAAATAAATCAATATATATATTCCAAAGTTTTTAGATGCAAAGAATTTTCTTTTTGACACTTTTCTTCATTTTATTTCAATCTGTGCTTCCTGGGTTCCTGATAATCTGAATAGATATATGGTGTGGGAACTGGTATGAGGACCCACCATGCTCTGCAGCATTTCCACCTTCTTCGGCAGCCACCAATTTCATCCTCTATTACTTTGCAGATGTCTCTCCTGCAAATTCCAGACAGATTGATACAGTGGCTTTCGGAGGGACCCAAACCACTTCTTACTGCAGAAAAAGAATCAGCGAGATATAATCAGTTCATGAATGTAAAACCATAAATACTCTTAGTGTGAGAACAGAAGAGTTCGGGATTGAGCATTTCTATATGGAGAAAAGAAATTGGACAAGGGCTAGTCAGTCAGTGGCTGCATCATGTTCACTGTCTTTCCTTTTTGCTTAAGTGTTAATAAATCCTTCCATCCTTAGCTTACAAGTTTATTGTCATTGCTAATTTATGCTTCGAAAAGAATTTTGGTAAAGGTGAAACAGTAAGAGGGTGGACAAAACATGTGTTTTAACTACTCCGGTTTCTTTACTGTTTTATTTCTTTATATGGACCTTCAACAAAAATTTACAAAATTTCTATTCAGGCATTTTTCTTTGTACTAATAATAGAACAGTGAAAATGGCAGAAATGTTTTTTATTCTCATAAAACTTATATTCGATAAAGAAAATCTGACCATACAAAAACAAATTGATAAAATAATTTCAGAAAGTGGCAAGTTTTAGAACAAAATAATATAATAATGGATCAGGAAAAAACTGGAGAATGGAGTTTATAAAATGGACAGGAGAGGCTTCCTGAGGAAGATGTAGCATTTGAACTGAGATCTGATTGATGAGAATGAAAAAGACAAGCAGATATCCATGTGAGGATATTATATGCATATAAAACAGCAGGAGCAGGGTCCCTGGCTTAGCTTATTTAAAGAAAGGCCTGTGTAGATTGAGCCCATTGGAAAAAAATTCTAAAATTCTTATGGTTCCATGAAAACCCAAAAAGCAAGGAAATCTTGAGAAAGAAGAACAAATCTGGAGGCATCACACTTGCAATGCCAAACTATATTCCAAAGCTATGGCACTTAAAACAGTATGGTATTATTATAAAAACAGACACAATAGACCAATGAAATTGAATTGAGAGCCTGGAAATAAACCTATGTGTATATGGTCAACTAATTTTTGACAAAGAAACTAAGAACTCTCAATGGGGAAAAGATAGGTTCTTCAATAAATGGTGTTGGGAAAACTGTATATCCACATGCAAAATGATAAAACTGGACTCCTACTTTACACAACTCACAAAAAATGACTTGAATCAGATTAAAGGTTTCAATGTAAGAACCAAAGCCATAAAAGTCCTAGAAGAGAACATAGGAAAAAATTTTCTTGGCATGGGTCTTGGCAATGATTTTTTTTTTGGTTATGACACTAAAAGCACAGCAATAAAAGGGAAAATAAATAAGTGGGACTGCATCAGACTAAAAAGTCTCTCCACATAAAAAGAAACAATCAATAAAGTGAAAAGGCAACCTATAGAATGGGAAAAAATATTTGCAAACTATATATCTGTTAAAGGGTTAATATTCCAAATATATAAGAAACCCATACAATTCAAGCCAAAAAAAAAAAAAACCTACAAATTAAAATATGGGCAGAGGACTTGAATAGACATTTTTGCAACAAAGACTAACAAATGGCCAACAAGTATATGAAAAAGTTTAAACATCACTAATCATTAAGGAAACGCATCAAACCACACTGATACATCATCTCATGCCTGTTAGAAAGGCTATTACCAAAAAGACAAGAGATAATGAGTACTGGTGAGAATGTGAAGAAAAGTGAACCCTGGTGCACTGCTGGTGGAAATGTAAATTTGTGCAGCCACTGTGGAAAACAGTATGATGATTCCTCAAAAAATTAAAAATAGAGCTACCATATGATCCTGCAATCTCACTTCTGGGTGTCTATTTGAAGGAGATGAAATCACTATCTAAAAGAGCTAACTGCATTCTCATGTTCATTGCAGCAATATTCACAATGGTCAAGACATAAAAACAACCTAAGAATCTGTCAACAGAATAGATGTTGAATCCATCGACATTGAATCTGTCAGTGGATGATGAAGATGTGGCATATATAACAATGGAATATTATCTAGCCACAAAGGAGAGAAATTTTGCGAACATTCTGGCCTTTCACTGAGTATGGGGCAACTGCTTTCTGAGGCTGGTCATGATACAGGAGCCCCGAGAGACACTTCCTAGAATGCAGACATGGAGGCTTACTGGGGAGGTGAGTGTAGAAGAGCCATGAGAGGCTCCATGCCACTTTGTGATGGGGGGAAGCTGTATATAGAAGGGGTACGTGGACAAAAATTCAAGAACTCAGTTTTGGATATATTAATTTGGAAATTAAACATCCAAATAGAGATATAAGTTACTGTAATTGGTCATTCATTACGAGTCTGGAGTTTAGAAGAGAGGTCCAGGAGGAGAACTTAAAAGGATGGGACTGGCCCCAAGGATTGAATTGAGAGAGAAAAGAGAAAAGGTCCAGGAACTGAGCCGTGGGTCTCTCCAATATGAAGAATTATGGGAGAAGAGGAGGAAGCAGCAAAGAAAACTGAGGAGGCACCTCCAGTGATGCAGGCGAGAATCAAGGGATGTACTATCCTGGAAGCCAATTGAAGAAAGTACAATAAGAAGAAAGACCATCTGTGTCAAATGCTGATTATGTGCCAAATAAGGTCACCTTGAGAAATGACCATTGGGTCTAGCATTGTGGAGATTTTTTGGTAACTCTGACAAAAGCAGGTTCAGTAGAAGGGGAAGGGATTGGGGAAATGCCTGATCAGGATATATTTAAGAAAGAATGAGAAGCAAGAAATTGAAAACAGAATGTATGAACAACTCTTTTAAGATGTTTTATTGCAAAATGGAATATAGATAGATAGTGATAGCTGGCGTTAGAATAGGAGCAAAAAAGTTTTTTCTTCAGATCATAAAAACTATACTATACTTGTATGCTAATGCGAATAATCCAGTAGAAAGAAAATTGATATAATGAAGAGGGAATGACTGTTGCAGAGAAAATTCTAAGTACACAAGAGAGGATTGAATATAGTGCACAAATTTATGACATCCTTTACTTTTCTTTGAATCTCTGAAACAGAGTTTGTGATATCAACTGAGATGGTTATTTTAATTATGTTCTCATTTTTTCTTGATCAATGCCATCAGATTACTATAAAGTGTATTAATCTATAAAAAGCCAACTTTTTGATTTTTTGATTTTTATATTTTTTCTTTCATCTGTTTCTCTAAATTCTAACTTACTTTTATTCCACAAGTTTTGACATATAGTTTATTGTAGTATAACTTATTTTCTAATTTTCATTTTGTCACATGCCTAATGTAGAAGTATATTTCTTAATTTCCAAATGTTTATATTTGTGTAAATAATTTCTAGCTTCAATGAATTAGGTTCAAAGAAAATTGTTTTTCTAATTTTCCAAGATTTTATTAATTTATTTTTCTAGTGATATTGAGATAAAATTGACACATAATATTGTGTAAGTTTAAAGTGTACAACATGGTGATTTTATAAACTGATTAATTTTAATCTTTTGAAATTTTGATATTTGCTTTATGATTGAGTAAATGGCCATTTTTATAAATTCTTTGGCTGCACTTAAAAATGTGTATTTTGTAATTGGGTGCAGTGTTTTATGTTTGTTACACATTTTGTAGTTATTCGATGCGGTGTTCTAAGTTTGCTATTCATGTTGTTTAAATATTTTATGTATTTACTGATATTTGCTGGTTACCCTATTAATTAGTGAGAGGAAGATGAGTTTTGTCATTTCATTTCTAATATAGTATGAGAATCTATTATCTGGTGCATGTAAACTTGTTTATTTTAATTTCTTGATTAATTGAATCTTTTAACAATATGAAATGGCTTTATTTATAGAAATTTTCAATTTCCTTGCTGGGTAATACACCATGGAATATATTTTTGAAACTGTATTTTAGAGCTGCCATAAAAAAAAAAAAGTACCACATACTGGTGGCTTAAATAGCAGAAATTTATTTTCTCACATTTCTGGAAGGTAGAAGTCTGAGACTAAGGTGTCAAGATCATTGAGTCTGGCTTCCGATCAAGATGGCATAGTGCTTGCCTCCCTCGTGACCACATCAAAATTACAATTAAACTGTAGAGTAACCATCATGGAAAATTGCCTGAAGTCTAGATAAATAGAAGTCCTATAACTAAGGATATACAGAAGAAATGAGCAGGAGACAGGAGGAGTAGAGAAATGGAACAGGCTGGTCCCACATCCATAAGTGGCAGTTAAAAATCGAGAGAAATATCTCGGCTGCAAAGGTCTCCCCTGAGGAGAAAGGGGGCCCAACCCAACACCAGGCTCTCTAGCCCAGGGTTCCAGTGCCAGAAAGAGAAGTCTCCCTAACTTTTAGCCATGAAAACCAGTGGAGATTGTGGCTAGGTGAGACAGAGAGCTGCTAGAATCCCAGGCATGTTTCTTAAAGAGCCCACACACAGACTTATGCGCTGACAGATTCACTTGCTCTGAGTTCAAGCACTGGAGCAGCAGCTTGAAAGGCACCAGGGACGTAGAGGGAGAAGCTGAGTTGTCTGGCTTTGGGACAAGAGCTGGAGGGGCAGCCTCCCCTAGACAGAAGTGCTGGCAGACGTCATTGTTCCTTTGTTGAGCCTTTTCCTGACCCAGCATGTAGACTCAGGCAGGTGCCATATCTGAGTCTCCATCAACCTGGCTAACACCATTTGCCTTGACTTGGTGATTTCCTGAGACTTTGCTCCTACCCATTTTGTGGGCCCACCCAAGTCACTTCCAGTTGCTTTTCCATATACACGATCTGTCTTGGCTCATGCTAGGGACTTTCCTAAAATCTCTCAAAGGTTCACTGATCCCAAACAAAAAGCATCTGTCCTTACTATGTCCCGTCCTTTTTGCTAAGTAGCCCCAAGTCTGGCACTAGCGGCTGCTGACCTTGGTTCACAGCTTAGTTTCTCCCAAGCACCTCCAAACCTAGCACAAATGGCAACCATTTGCAGATCACTTTGTAACTCATACCAAGTGGCCCTGGGCAGGGCACAGGCAGTGGCTGGCATTAGCCTATAACAGAGTCCCTCCCAAGAGGGCCCAGAACCGACACACTCAATGGCCAGTGTGGGTCCCAGGCCTGGCTGGTTCCAGGTCTGGCTGTGATCCAGGCTCGCTAGGAATAGGACCCCATATTAAGAATATCACATTAGTGTAGTAGAGCACCTGTGCCTAAAATATGTAAACATAATTCAGCTTATTGCATCATGCATGTTGGCCTTTTGTGCATTCTTCCAAATAGGCATCTCATCACCGAAATTGTACCTTCTTGATCAGCTTGACACTGACAGCCAGCTTCAGATCACTGCAGAGTATCATGTAACAACCTCTATAAATGATGTACCCAAAGGGCAGACTGGGCAGGCATCAGAACCCTGTGAATGCAAATTCTGCTCCATAGAGTATATCCCTGCACAATAGCTCTTCCACTGTACTCCTCACAACCAATTTGTCTCAGGGTTAATCCCTCCCATTAACATGCAAACAGACACCAAAGCTCAGCTACAATCCACATGGAGCACCTGGCTCAGATGACAAGAGAGATTATGACACTGGTCCTCACAGCACACCTGCTATATAAGGACACTCAATTAAGACTGGGAGACATAGTAGCCCTACCTCATACATAGAAACAAAATCTGGGGTAGCCAAAATGGGGAGAGAAAAAAACATATCCCACATGAAAGAACAGAACAAAGCTCCAGGAAAAAAAAAAAACTGAATTAAATGGAGATAAGCAATCTACCAGATGCTTATCATCTCAGTGATCTCAGTGAGAACTTCAAGAAAGAGCTAGGAAACATAGAAATGGAGACAGAAAACACAAAAAAGAATCAATCAGAAACAAAGAATGCAATGACAGAAGGAAAGAATACATTAGAGGTAATTAACAGTAGATTAGATAAAGCAGAGAATTGAATTAGCAATTTAGAAGATAAGGTGAAAGAAAAAAAATAATCGAAACATCGATAAGAGAAAAGAATCTTAAAAAAATGAGAATAATTTAAGAGGTCTCTGAGACAACATCATGTATACCAACAGTCACATCATAGGGATATCAAAGGAGAAGAGAAAGAGCAAGGAATTGAAAACCTGTTTCAAGAAATAATAACAGAAAACTTCCCTAAACTGGTGAAGGAAATAGACGTACAAACCCAGGAAATGCAGAGAATCACAAACAGGGTGAATTCAAAGAGGCCCACACCAAGACACATCATAATCAAAATGCCAAAGGTTAAAGACAAAGAAAGAATCTTAAAAGCAGCAATAGAAAAACACTCTGTTACCTACAAGGAAGCTCCCATAAGACTATAGGCTGATTTCTCAACAAAAATTTTGCAGGCCAGAAGGAATTGGCATGAAATATTTAAAGGAATGAAAAGCAAAGATCTACAATCAAAATTACTTGACCACGGAAACTATACTTTATAATCGAAGGACACTTAAAAAGCTTCCCAGACAAAAAAATCTAAAGGAGTTCATCACCACTAAACAAGTATTATAAGAAATGCTAGAAGGACTTCTTTAAGAAGAGGGGGGGGGGGATAAAAAATATGAATAATAAAATGGCAATACCTACATATCTATCTACAATTACTTCAAATATAAAAGGACTCGATGCTCCAATCAAAAGACATAGGGAGACTGAAAGGATAAGAAAATAAGGCCCTTATGTGTGTTGCCTGTCAGAGACTCACTTCAGATTAAAATACACACAGACTGAAAATGAAGGCATGTAAAAAGGTGTTTCACGAAAGTGGAAACAAACAAAAAAATTGTGATAGCAAAACTAGACAAAATAGACTTTAAAACAAAGGCTATAACAAGAGACAAAGAATGACCCAGAAATCTCACTTCTGAGTACTTATTCTAAGAAACCCAAAACGTTACTTCAAAGGGACATATGCATTCATATATTCATTGCAGTGGTATTCACAATAACCAAGATATGGAGGCAATCTGGGTGTTCATCAATGGATGAATGGATAAAGAAGAGGTGGTACATACATACAATGGAATATTACTCAGAGATAAAAAAGAACAAATCTTGCCATCTACAATAACATGAATGAACCTATAATGCATTGTGTGGAGTGGAGTGAAGTTAGAGAAAAACAAATACCATACAATTTTACTTATATATGGAATCTAAAAAACAAAATAAATAAAACAGAAACAAACTCATAGATACAAAGAACAAATTGTTGATTTTCAGATGGGGGTGCATTTAGAGGGATGGGTGAAACAAGGAAAAGGATTAAAAAGCATAAGCTGGCATGGAGATGTAAAGTATAGCACAAGAATTATATGTTACAATAATATTGCAACAACTATGTATGGTGCCGGATGGGTACCAAATTTATTGAGATGATCACTTTGTAAGTTATATAAATGTCTAATCACTATGCTGCACACCAGAAACTAATATAATATTGTATGTCAACTGTAATTTTAAAATAAAAAATATTTTAAAAATGTAATTCAAATTAAAATTAATTAAAGACCATTGATTCTTTCTGAGAGAACTGATCGAAGGATGAGTTTCAAGTCTGTCTCTTTGGTTTGTAGATGGCCATCTTCTCTTTTTGTCTTTATATTGTGTTCTCTATACATGTGTCTAGGTTTAAATTTTCTCCTCTTTTAAGGATACCAGTCATATTGAACTGAGTTTTACCCTAATGACTTCATTTTAACTTAATTACCTTTGTAAAGAACGAGTCTCTAAATATGGCCACATGCTGAGGAACTGAGGCTTAGAGTCAAACATTTGAATTTTAGGAGGGACATAATTCAACGCATAATAACATTCATTTACTTCTAACCTTTCTGAATGCTTACAGTTTAGATGTGTTTTTTGTCTCACATAGTTAGGTTTACTTGTTTTATTTTTACGGTAAGCACTATCTTTGATTTGAATTAGAAAATTAACCTATTCACACTTTAATATAGTCACTAGTATATTTGAGTTTAATTCTGCCATTCTAATTTGTTTTTTCTTTGCCTCGTCTCTTTTACTTTTATCTCTCTCATTTTTTTCTTTTTATTGGATTATTTTTCTTTATTTCTTGGGGAAATTAAACCATTGTTCCTGTTCTTTTAGTAGTTCTCATAGAATTAAAACATATATTTTTAATATATTAAAGCCTAAAACTAAATGAAATATTTACCCTTACGTGATGACTTTAGAGCTTCGTAGTCATGATTTAACTCCTCCCAATTACTTATCTTTGTTGTCAAGTATTTTAATTCTACATATTGTTTAATCCCTACCACTTTCAAATACTGTTAGTGGATTTCTAAATTGGTTCATCCAACTTTGAAACAGCTTGCTTTCACCTCATAAAGCTAAGGATTCATATTGTATGATCCAATTCCATCTCTAAGATGGCACTCCAGGGAAACCAAGACATATATTCAAGAACATATATTCATTTAGCATGATTATAATAGCCAGCAACCAGAGAATAAATGTAATTTCCATCAACATTGCAATAGTTAAATGTGTAATTACTATTATATCAACTGAAAATTAGAATAGTCAGATGCTTTTCATTTCTAGTTCTTACACTTAATTCATTTTCTTGTCATTGTATTGTCATTCTGTTTTATAATAATTCAGTATTTCATTATACATAGATGGTCCATTATATATTACACTGTATTTTATTTGAGATCAGTTAGATAATCTCTAATCTTTTACTCTTATGAATAATGCTGTGATGATTAATATTACACTCATATCACAGCATATATATAAGGTATATCTGCAGAATATATTCTACTCAAATGGGTTGTTGAACCTAATTACTTAAAATTTTGTTGTCTGCTTATCTTTCGTAATTTAAACAGAAGTTTATTTAGATCCAGTACTGTTAACTTTCTCATTACTCCTGTTTCTAAAGGAGATGAGTTTTTCGTGGACCAAAAGCTCGGTGTAGGATATATGCCAGGAATTATTTTTAATAACCAATGTCTTGTGTTAATTATTTAAACTCTTACTTTTATTCACACCAAAATGTAATCAGATACATGGCTATTCACAATATAATGTCTCTCTTCCTCTTTCAGATTTACCTCTAGATTATGTATTGTATACATCACTTGTTTACGCTATTCTTGGTTTAGTCTGAATTCTCTGCTTCTTAGGTCCACTAGTGGCTCTGGCTTTCATTAATAATAGTTCATGAATTCTGTTCTTATGCAGCGAAGGAGTGGTTTCAAATTGGCACTTAGGTTGTGCCCCTGACCTTCTAGAAGTATTCTTTTCTGGAAGCTCCTAAAATGTGGAATCGTGAATCTTTTTTTTTTTTTTTTTTCACATTCCTGGTATGTTCTAGCTTACTCGAAGATCCTATTCTCAATTATTTTCCTCATTCCTATTCCTTTTAGGTGATTTCTGAACAAAGAACCTGAAAATGCTGAAAGTCCTCTAATAGTCTCCTTTCATTGGAATGTTTGTCTTACAGTCTGTTAGGCGTCTCCAAAAGATCTTATTTATTTCTAGAAGAATATGCTATCTTCAGTATTTCCAAGTACAAACACAAAAAATATTTTGCCTAATATGTGTCTTCTTAATATTTTTGGTCCCACTGATATCAGGTAGACTTGCCTGACCTACAATCTAAACTCTTTCTACACAGTTGACTCTTGGCCTCTGGCAACACTGAGGTATTGGTTCCAGATGTATGCGTGAATACTTAAATCATAGGATTGTGAAGTGTTTCTGTGGGCCTCAGTCATCTCATCTGAAAATGATGAGTTTGAACCCGATAACTGTTAGCAATCATTTTAACACTAAGGCTTTAGGACTTCAGTTTCACCTCTTGTGTTATTGTTTTCCTTTCTCAGCCCAATTGTTTTCTTCCTACACAATTCATGCATTAGTATCCAAAGTATGTGTTCCTCCTAATTGCCTCATTTTATAGGACTAAGCTTATGCTTTTTGAACCTATTCTTTGTGACTTTACTTAACATAAGAAGTCTTTCATAGACTGTGGTCCAGCACTTGATCTTCTCAGTAACACCTCTCTAGGGACTGTAATCCTCTTTCTAAAACCCTATTCTGGGTCTGTGACATTTATAGAGGTGATCCTTTGTCCAGTTTTGCTGAGACAGCTCTGATTTTTGCTTGTTGTTCTGATATAGTTGTAATGGTGCTCCCTATACTTTCAAAATTGTCTAGTTTGGATAAAAAAAGGTATATGTTCACTCTGCTTTTACAACCGTGGACATACTCTTTCGTAATGAGAGCTCACCTAGCAATCCCTTCAGGAGCCAATTATCTTATGACGGAGTTCCCAAAGACATGCCCTTAGCACCAGCTCCTGTTGATAGAATTCTGTCCATCTCTTCTTCTGACTACTGAGTAGATATAATGATAAGTGCAGCTGCCATATAAGCCTTTCAGATCAACCTGCCTACAAATCAATTGTCATGTCTCACCAAGGCATCCTCAGATACAAAGTATGGAGAAAGCAGAACGTTATTTCATCAGACAGTTTGGTCAATGTTAAAGGAGTAATCTCTTTCCTGTTTTACCCAGTTATACTTCTAGTGAAGCTATTAATATTTGATTTAAAAATCCTTAAGACTGATACCAGCATATCCCAATGATCAGCCACCGCCTTACCTGGGGGTAAGAGAGTCAGAAAGAGGAGAGTGGAGATAAGCACATGGTGCCTCATGGCTGACCTGGCAGTGAAGAGCAGAGGCATGAGAATGGTCAGAGCCTGGAGTTTCTGAGCATGGCAGACCCCTGGCTTTTTATAATGCTCTCCAGGCCTATGGTTTGTTCTTGTTTAGTAGAGCCTGACAAAAAGAGAATAACTCAGTCTCCCACAGGAAATCTCCACACACAAAAGTACATACTGTGGCAGTAACTCAATGGATGAGAAAGCAGAAGTTAATGCTGTCCATTTCCCAAGAGTCAGGATATCCTCACAGTCAGCTGTGTTCTCTACTGCTTTCCTTAGGCTCATGCATGTGTTACCACTGGCCATATTTTATGACCTATTGTGTGTCAGGCAGTGTCATAAAACTAGGGTACCTCAGCTAGATCAAATGAGATAATGAGAGATAAAAAGTTAAATGGGTGAGTTACAGTAATATAAGTAAAGGCCATAGTAGCTCAAAAGAGAGAGTCATTCTTTCTACCAAAGGGTTAGCAGTGGAGAGAGGATAATGAGAATGTCAGGAAAGACTTCATAAAAAAGATGATATAAAATATGCTCAATATGCTCCAAAAGAGTTTGGCATTTCATCTTTATAACACACTGCCATATTAAAAGCATATTTCAACAACTTTTTAAATTTTGTGGCCTTTTAAATAGATTTTTAATTTTTTAATAAATGTTATAGAAGATGTAGAAAACACAGAAAAGTACCAAATAATTAAATTACTGGAATTCCACTACTGAAATTCAATCGTAGCTATACATTTTGGAAAACTTTTTCCAGTATAGATATCTTTTGCTATATTGGCAGAATAGTCACTATAATAATTGTGTTTTGTCTTAACCTGAATTGGACTATCTGTATAAAAATCTATTCTGTCGAATGTTAGGATTAATAGCTTTTATGATGATCCCTTATGATCCCTGCCTCCTTGTGCTCATGCTCTTGAAGAATCTCCTTCCCTGAGACTAAGCTAAACTAATGAGTAGAATACAGCACATGGGATGGGATGCCACTTCCTAGATTAGGTTTCAAGAAGACTATTTTTCCATCTTGGACACCATCTCTCATGCTCTCTCTCTGAGTAAAACCAGCTACCATGTTCAGAGATGTCCTATGGAAAGACCCATGAGGCCATGGATTGATGACTAGTGATCAGCCAGTGAAGACCTGAGGCCGGTTAACAAGCACAAGAGTGAGCCCAACCTGCAGGCGAACCTCCAGTTCAGGCCAAAGCTTGATAGCAACCTCAGAATAGCTCTTGAGCCAAAGGCCCTCAGCTAAGCCTCACCACGTGAATTGCTTAGATAGTAAAAATGTGTATTGTTTTCAGCTGTTAACTCTTGGTCATATACTATACAGCAACAGATAGCATGCCTCTGTCTTTGAGGGTGTGAATACAGCTGGGAGGAGGAGGAAGGTGTTACAGTTGTATTTCATGTCTTTTTCAGCCATATGTCAGAGAGTTAAATACATAAAATATTTAAATAACCATACAAATAACTCTATCTACCTTGTATACAATTATGTTTCTGAGTGTGTGTGTGTGTGTGTGTGCGCGCACATGCGCGCGTGTGCATATGTGTCTGCATGTGGGGGAGGGAGAGAGAGAGATGGAGCGGGAAGAGAGAGAGAGAGATAGAGAGAGAGAGAGAGAGAGACAGAGAGAGAGAAAGAGAGAGAGAGAGAATAAAGAAATATGAAATAATCATTGGTCCAAGAGTACTCCCTGTGATAAACTAATGTTTCTTCAACTTTATACTCCTTGTCAGAAGAAGGAAGACCAATGAATAATACTCTGTGATAAAGCTGTAAGAGACATTTCAGATCCTGCTGGAAAAAAATTATTGCTATTGGTAATAAACATAATCAGGGAGTGAGCAGAAGCAATTACAGTGTTCAGTTACAAATCCTATCTCATGCCATTGGGAGCATCATCATAATGGCAGAAAGCAAACAAATATCCATATAGAGTTGTTGCTTGCTTGTTTATCTCATTGCTTCATCCAAAGCTTCAGATGGTATGTCACCAACTGATTCTGAGATATGAGAACCAGAAAGAAAAGACCGTCTGCCACTTCTTTGGATTTGAACATTGGTGAATCTCATGCATTTTCTGATTCACGACTTTACTATTTCACTTTTGTTCAACTCCCCGTCCCATAACCCAAGGGTGACTACGGTTTCGTCTACTTCCTTGCACCATCCAACCTTACCCAAGCCATTGGCTATTAAAAATACTGCCTCTATTTTTTATTTTGCTAAATGTTATCTTCATTCATTCTGTATCTTTATTTCCACCCCAACAGGTAGTGATTGTGGTATAAAAGGAAATAATTCCTCTAAAATTTAGTTGTGTTCTGCTACATATATATATACCTATCAATGTGTTATATATTGAATAATTAGGACGTTGATATTTTAAATGCTTGGTAATGTACTAAACTCCTTTGATCAATATTCAAATAGATATAAAAAAAGACTTTTGTGATAATTGCTGAAATTTGTTTGAGTTATTTGAATGATCTGGTAACTCATTAATGTTTTTCAATTTGTAAAACTATTAGATCCAATTATCTAAAAATATACTTTCAACTGACAGCGAAAATTTTCTGTATTTTTCTATGTATTATTAAGTCTCACTTTTCCACTTAACATTTTTCTGAAAAAACTCCCCTTCCCCTCCACCATCACCCTCTCCCCACTGTATCTCTTAATTAGGTTAAATTTGAATCACGTGTTCTGGTTGGTATTGGTATGATTTCAATGTTAATTTAAAATTCATTACCTTTCTTAATTCTGTCTGTATATTAGTTACCAATTGCTGCATAATGAATTACCCCAAATCATGGTGGCTTAAAACAGTTTTTATTATCTTAAGAGTTTCTGTAGGTCAAACATCCTGGTACATGGGTCTTTCATAATGCTGCAGTCATCGCAAGGCTGGACATTGAATGACCTGCTTCTAATTTACTCTCATGGTTTTGGGCAGGATTCAGTTCCCCTTGGGCTGTTGAGCACACCTGGCTCCTTACCAGGTGGGCCTCTCCATAGAGCATCTCCAAAGATGGCAGCTGGCTTTACCAGAGCAAACCAGCAAAAGGGAATGAGAGTGAGTAGGATGGAAACCAGGCTTAAAATCCAATCACAGGTCAGTGATATCCCATCCCTGTTGCTATATTCTGTTCATTAGAAGCATGCCGCTAGGTCCACCGACACTCAAAGAATGGAGATGATGCAAGTCAAGAAGACCAGGAGGTAGAGATTACTGGGAGCCATGTCAGAAGCAGCCACTCTATGGGTAGTACAGATTTTCAGTAATATTTTTCCCTTTAAAAAAGTGTCATTATCAAATACTGAAAAAATTCTTCTCGTTTTTACTTTCACTTTCTTTATTTTTGTTCCCTTCTTTTGACTATTTTTGGAGACTAGAATTTCTAGAACAATTTTAAATAATAGTAGCTAATAGGAAATCATTTGTATCTCATATCTCAGTCTTTCTAAAACAACCTCTTTGGATTTCAGTCTCTTTTAAGTTAATACTCAGTCTTTCCTTTCTCTGCTGCTGTTTTTCCCTAAAATTGTATAATATTGTATTTGTGAGTTGGGGGAGTAGGTTGTGATCTTTTGTTAGTAAAGAAGAGGAAAATGAGGAAACTATGTTTAAGAAGATACACCATAAAACACAGTCATAGTCAGAATTATTCAATTAAGTTGAATAAAATTTTATATTTTACATTGTCTTATATAATAATCCTACCTATTAGGTAGGAGTGATGTTAGCTTATCTGATCAGTAAACTAGTACTAGAATTTTATAATTATTTCCTCTCTAGTTATTAAGAATGTTTTTGAATTATTTTATGCTTATTTTTTAATTTGTTATCAAATTCCATTTACATGAATTTATGATCAAATATATTTGTCTGTGCTAATTCCGCTTAGAATGATTGAGGATCTTGGAAAGACAATACACAGCCAGTTCTTCTTTATATTCTGTAGAAAATAGAAATTGAATTATGTCTCACATTTATAATGTTTAGAGTAAAATCTTTTAGATTTTACTTTACAATTATTGTTTCAGATCCTCTAGAGTCAGTCTTAATGTATTTTCCACCTACTTGATCTATCAGCTGTGAGAGATGAATTACAGTCTGGATTACTCTTTGTCTACTTATTCATTAGGTAACTAGGGCTGAGTATCTTACAAATAATTGAATGACATAGTCGTCGTCGTGAAGCAGTAGCAACAGGAGAAACACTAGCAGCAGCAATGACAGTAGCAGTGACATCAGCTGGGATCCAGTTAGTACACACTCGTATTTTGAACAAAGGACATTTAAGTCAGGATTTGTTAAACAGATACTGAGGTCTCAAAGGTAACCCAGGGATAACTGCAGGCAGCGTGAAACACGCCTCAGTGAGATGACAACAAGGAAGACACCAGGAGCCTGGAGAGGGCTCTTGGAGGAGGGGCACGCTGCCCTGCTGCTGTTGGTACCTCTGAAGCTCTGAGGAGAGACCTTTCAGAGTTAGTCCCCAGACACATGGAAAGGGGCATTGACTAATTGCTGCTGGTATCTGTTTGAAGACATGAAGAAATTGTTTCTAGAGTGCCATAAGATGGTGGACACTGGAGCCAATTGTTGCTGCTGTAACCGTTGTCATCACTCTGACAATGATGACAGGAACAATTTGGAAGGAAGTACCTTCTGTTCTTGAAACTCCAAGCCCCCCAGCCCCAGTGCCTATCATTTGCTGTAACCTAATTACAAGCCAGTCTCCAAAGGAGTTTGGGAAATAAATATAATTTGCACAATCTCAGTCCTAGCATCACTGAGGATAGAAAAGGGAAATTGGAACAATGTTACAAAAGGAAAAGGTGATAAAACTGAAGCAATATTTTATGTAGTCTTAATCTATAATCTTAATTATTTTTGACATGCAAATGTTTTAAGAGAATGTGTTGCAAACTCATTTGTAATTTCTTTGACAGGTTTTAAGTAATCTAGAGAAATTGTCTCATGAATCACTGTGGAACTGGGAATGAATTAGGTCAGATTCTTTTGGGCAATCGGATCTGATGCTAATTGGGCCAAAAGTTTGTTAGGCACTGAGAAAGATGGAGAAGCAAAAAGAAGAGAGAACAATATGTAAAAATAAAAACATTAACAATTATGCTGGAATGTCAAAAATGACTTTCAGATGCTGCCTGTCCACAAATAGAAGGCACAGGATTGCAAAGAACAGACAAGGAGCGGTAGCTGCTTCCTTCAGACCTAGAGGTGAGACTGGTGTCCGAGGAGGACTGTAACGTGCTTTCCTGGCCAGTTATACATCCTCGCTGGTTCTTCTCCTGTGTCAAAGCTTCAGTGCTATCGGCATGTGGCGCCACATAATTCTGTCTTAAAAGTCATTCCTGTCCATTGCAAGATGTTTAGTAGCATCCCAGGGCCCCCACCCACCAGATGCCAGGATGACCTTTCTGATTTTCACAACCAAAAGTGTCTCCAGACATTGCCAGTTCTGTGCAGGTGCAAAAGTGTCTCCAGTTTATGGATCAAAATTCTCATCTAAGGGTTTATTTTGTTTTCTTTTGTTTCCCTAGCAGTTTGAACCAATTCTTAGGACTTAGGTTTGACTATAGGGTCATCAGGTTTCAGCTGACTTTGAATGAATGCAGGAAAAAGTATGGGCCATATGAATGAATCAGGAGCAGAACCATAAGGATACTTTTCTGCTCTTCAGTATCAGTGCACATTGTTTTATATTTTGGGCTAAGAAAGAGCAGTGTAGGTTTTCTGCATGACTGGACCTCCTCTGGGGTTTATCTGTCCCTATAGTTGTGTCAGTCCTCAAAGTTACAAGAAAGATATAGGGGAGGAAGCTATGGTTACTCTGGAAGTCTATGTTCTGTGTGGAGAAATATAGCAAATTATTTCTTTCCCAGAATTTAAAAATTTTCAGTTACAGTTGAAATATAATATTAGTTTCAAGTGTACAACATAGTGATTAGACATTTATATAACTTATAATGTGATTCCCCCAATAAGCCTAATACCCACCTGGCACCGTACATAGTTATTACAATATTATTGACTATATTCCCTATGCTGTACTTCAGTGATCCCCAATGTTTTTGGCACCAGGGACCAGTGCTCCTATGAGAATCTAATGCCTGATGATCTGAAGTGGAGCTGAGGTGGTGATGCTAGTGCTGGGGAGTAGCTCAAATGAAGCTTTGCTCGCTTGCCACCATGGCTCACCTTCTGCTGTGCGGCCAGGTTCCTAACAGGTCAGATCAGTATTGGTCTGCCATCCCAGGGTTGGGGACCCCTGCTGCACTTTACATTCTTGTGACTATTCTGTAACCACCAATTTGTACTTCTCAACACCATCACCTTTGTCACCTCGCACTTAATAGAATGGCTATTACCAAAAAGACAGGAAATAACAAGTGTTGGTGAGGATGTGGAGAAAATGGAACCCTCATACATTATTTGTAAAAATATAAATTGATAACCATTATGGAAAACAATATGGAAGTTTCCTCAAAAAGTTAAAACTAGAACTATACATCCCTTATGTATAAACATATTACATATAAATATATATGATATATAATGCAATATATGGATATTATTCAGCCTTAAAAAAAAAGGAAATATTGTCTTTTGCAACATGAATAAATCTTGAGGACATTATACTAAATGAAATAAGTCAGATACCGAAAGACAAATACTGTATGATCTTATGTACATGCAGAATCTAAAATAAGTGGAACTCATAGTTAGAGAGAGTAGAACAATGGTTACTAGGGGTGTGGAGCAGGAATTGGGAAGATGTTGGTCAAAAGGCACAAACTTTCAGTTAGAAGATGAATAAGTTCCAGAGACAGAAAAAAAAATTTTTTTAATTATATACTCTTCTAGTGACTAAGGGGAGACCTCTACAACTTTTCACACAAAACTCTAACAGCAACAGTTTCTTTACATGAAGCAACTAAAACCATCTCTAAGTTGAACAAAATGATAATGTGTGAGAAAAACATTTAGTGGCTGTTATAGGTAAAATAATGTCACTCTTCCTCCTGCCACAGACATTCTTATTCGAATCTCTGGAACCTGTGAATATGTTACCTTACATGGAAAAGGGAAATTGAGGTCGAAGGTTGAATTAAAGTTGCTAATCAGCTCACCTTAAAATAGGGAGATTATCCTGGTTTATCAGATAGGCCCAATATAATGACAAGGACACGGAAAAGGGAAGAAGGAGACAGGAGATGAGTTCTGAGTGTTAAGATGTGAGAAGGAGTCAAGTCCATTGCTGGCTTTAAAGATGGACTAAGCCTGGTCACTCTTGATGAATAGGAGCAGCCCACCATTGCTGTCATGGTCTTGGAGGAAGGGAACAGCCTACATAAAGGAGCATGGCCCTGCCCACGCCTTGATTTTAACCCATTGAGATCCATGAGAGACTTCTGCCCTACAGAACTATCCTCTAAAATATTTGTTTTGCTTTGAGCCACTAAATCTGTGGTAATTTGTCACAGCAGGCATTGGTAGCAGACACCATGGCTTCCAGGGTGAGAATTAAAACTGAATGGCCATACACAATGAGAGGTGGGAACCGGAGATACTCTGTGCATCTCAGCCAGAAGTGTGTGAGCAGGCCCAGTGCACTGCCTTTGAAAAGGATATAGAAGAAATTGTGTTTCATCCAGGTGGTACTCTCTGAATGATGCAGATTGCCGGTGAAGTCTGACTGACATGAGGAAATCTGATTGTGCAGGTTTTCTGCATACTGCCCTTTGGCAGGAAGGGAGCCCCCACAAGCCTGCATGGAATGAAGTGGTGCATTTTCCCAGCGGGAAAGGGCAGTAGTCTCCCAGGACGAAGGGTGGCAGGTGGCTGTGCCAGGCATAAACGAGAGGTATGATAGAAGCGCCCCCGCTCAGCCAGGAGCTCACTCGGACCAGACAGAAAGATGGCAACCAAATGGCAATAGAGTGAAACTATAGCATATGAATTTGCAAAATAGGTTTTGTGTTTGCTAGTTTTGCTTTATTATTTATTGAGGGCTCAATGAGAATCACTGTGAGAGAAAAAACAGAGTGACGAGAGAGCAGGAAAGAGCAAGAGAATCAAACATCCAAACAAAACACTTTGAAAAGATTTCACTTCTTCTTGGGTGTAGTAAGGTCGATTTGTGGCTGATTCCCCAGGGGCAGGCAGCACGGTCGTCCATTTAAACATCTCCCGGCCTGGATTTCTGTTTTGATACAAAATTCTTGGCAGAAGCCATTTGGACGCTCACATATCTCCTTGAATCTGCCCCTGGCTGCACAGAGAAGAGGGTTATTGTAATTACTTATTAGTCTCCCTGAGTTTTTATTGAATTACATGGAGAAGGGACAGTGTCTGGAAACAATTTTGGGTGGGTTTTTGTTTTTGTTGTTATTTGATTTCTTAAGCCAACATTTAAAAATCTGCTTTCACACAACATTTGGATTTTTGGCATTCTTGAAAAATCTGGAAATATTGGGTGCATCAAAGTAACAAAAGGCCAGACCTGGTTAGCCTTGTCCCTTTAGAAGTTCTAGGGCAAACACACTCTAGCTTCTCCCAGTTCTTCTTACTCCTTATTACCTCCTAATTACTGATGGCACAGATCAGTTTTTATTTAATATCAGTCTTATATTGCTGGTTTTCCTAGAGCAGAAGAAAAACTCTTTAGAGAAATCTCAATCTCCCTCTTTTTTTTTTTTTTTTTTCTCTCTCCACCCCTGTATCTTTCAAAGGTGGAACTGAAATTTCATTGGAAACTGTTAGAGAGGATATTTTTCTGGGAGAAAGGACCACTATTCCTCTGTATTTAATACACAGATAGTGTGTGTCCATGTCAGTATTTCTTCTATCCTGATACTGCACTCACTCCTTATCTCTCTGGTACTAGTCTTTGAGGTTGTAACTCTGCTCCAGAAACTATTGCATACATTAACATTTCTTCTTGAGGACTAAACAAATATACTGTTAAAATAGTTGAGTAGAATTTGATTTATATCCTAATATATTGTCGTACTGGAGGTGGGTCACACACACTTAGATTCTCAGTTTCAAAAGTGGTTTAATAGAATTAGAGTAGTCTCCATATGGAACAAACTGTTCCTTTTCCATGACGGCTTCTTAAGCTCTTTGAAGACAGTAAGAGAGGTGTAGAAACCAGCATATCTAGGTTTTTTATTCTGGAACACAAAAGCCAATTCTTGAATAGTTTCAAATTAGGATAGGGCATTTATTTATATTCAATAAACGTCTTTTGAATTGACCTGAAAAAAATGTATTAAATTTAATTTAATTCATCAAGTTCACAAAGCAATTAGCTAAAGAATATGAAAATTAAATATGCAACACGATGTTTTTACCTAAAATGTGAATTGAGAAATAATTAAAGGGTATTTTTTTAAAAAATAAATTATCATTCTAATTGTTGAGCACTATGTAGAAATCACCTGGAACCTTGAGTTTTTCATTCCCTGGGCTGTATATCTCTTCCTTTTATCTGCAACAAGCTCAACTACTGTATATACAGGTCCCAATTACCTTGAGCTAAAACTGGCATATTTCCACTGGAAGGGTCATCTGAGATTCATATTTTAGAGGATGGACCACTGACATGTCCTGTGGTATGTGATCAATCGCTCTTGGACATCCCTTTATTGTGGTACTTATTGTGTTCTACTATGATGTTGTTTCTACACCTGACCTCACTTCTGGATGATGAATTCTTTGAGGGCAGAAATCATATCTTTTTTCTTTCATGTATCCCAGAACCTGGCTCAAGTCTTGGCATATAGTAGATATTCAGTAAATGATTGTGGAATAATTGGTTAAAATAGAGCTATTTTCATACTGTTGGTCTGGAAATTTATTGTTACTTTCATTACACATGTCATGTAGTTATGTGTGTAATTTTGTTGCAGTTGAATACTGAGTATTTCCTTTTCAAATCCCAAAGGAGCTTTGCAAATATATAACATACTGTTACTCATGTGTAAGAATCCAAGTCACATTAAAAATATTTTTCTTACTTTATTGTTTTTATTAGTTCTCTCCGGCACATTTTGTATTTTGCATACTATGGGCACCCTGCCATGCCTACCTATTTGCTTTTAAAACAATTAGAGTTACTATGAGCATAGAAGATGATCTTGTCCAATTAGTTATTTTACAGATTAGGAAATAAGACAGGAATAAAAAAGCAGCTTGCCCAAAATCACATAGTGGTTTAGTGAGGCAGTGAAGAATGACAAAGTTAAAGTTTGTGTCCTCAGCCCCATTCCATTTGCCCCTCCCGCCTCATCTTACCTCCTCTCCTTTCTAATCTTGGTGCATTCCATTGTGGCTATAAGTAATGCTTTTGCCTCTGCTCTTCTAACCATTATACTACTTTCTTTTTATTTGGGTTGAGTGGCAATGAAAACAAACAGAAAAAAAAAATAAATTAGTTTTCAAAATTCGAAAGTTTCGAAAGTTGGTTAAAAGTATTCATTTCTTGGAGATATGGATGTCAGATACATTTTTTAAGTTACTTTCTTCCATCTAACTCATATGTTTCCCAAGGATGATTACTTAGTAAATTCTAATCAGATGGGCTCTGAAGTCACCAGCTTTGTGTGCTCCTGAGTTACTATAATCGGATATGGCCTCACCTTTAAGCAGTCATCAGAGAGTCATTCAGAGGAAACAGCCTAATGGAACCCTAGGGCGGCTTGTATAGTGAAAGTCAGGACTGAAGACAAAGCCTTGACTGACAGTTAACTCCCTCTTTCACCTTCCTGGAGAGATTTCACTTTTCAAGGCCTTGATTTTTTCCTTTATGAAATAAGAAAAATAGAATTCATCATCAAGACCTCTTTTAATCTTGTCAATGAATGATTTTATGGTATCTGCAGCTATTGTATCTTTCCTGCTAAATATAACAAGAATAACTGTCCTTTTGTTAAAAAATACTTTTGCATTTGTTTAAAAAATACTTATTCTTCCCTTTAAAAAAAGAGAAAGCACATTCAAGTTAATTCATAATGTGTTCAATGAGTTTCTAACATATCACCTCTTCACAGTGGGATGGGATAGCTTAACTCCAGCCCTGGGGCAGTAGTTCTAGATTAACCAGCCTTTCATCTCCAAACCCTTATAGAGGGTGGGGTAGCAGATATACCTCACGCATATGCAAAGTCATACATGTATGCACATGCACACACAGAGAGACTATTACTAAGAAAAGAGGCAGATGAAAACCTTGGATAGATAGTCTCAAACACTCTTGGTACTAAATTGATGTCACGATTTTCCTTTCAAAGCCAGCTCCTACAATCAGGTCCCTCTAAGGCTTAGTGCCTTAAGCTTGTGTTGCTTTTGGCTTTTGCTTTTCCTTTGGTCATGATTTATTTCTCTCATGGTTCTCATTTATGAAACCTCTCCTTCATCCTGTACTAATACTCTATTTGGTGGTGGGGTGGTGGGGCTTGTAGACTCCTCTCTCGACTATATAACAGAGTCAAGACTGGGGGACCAACAGAATTGAGGGATAGTGGGTTAGAGATTTCTAAGATTTAATGTAAACATTTCCAAGAGACCCCCTTACCAATTGCATCTACCTGAGCTCCTCTAGCTTTAGCATAACTCTTATGCCAGTATCCTAGGATAACTACCTTTTGCTGAAAGTAAGTAGAAGAGTTTTGGAGACCAAGATTGAGTAGGATAATGTGCCTTTTGTTTTTCTTTAAATCTAGATCTAGAAACTGCTAGTAAACTTGCTCAATTAAATTCATTTTTAGAGATGAAACAAAAAAGGTTTCAAGACCATTTCATTTAGTCTGAGAGTGGCTATGGAGAACTGGGATAGGTGGCTACAGGGCTATGAGATTTACTATGAGACCCCTTCTTATGGTATTGGTGATGGGATTTTGGTCTGAGTACTGGATCCCCATAAGGTCTCAGGCACTCTACTCTTACGAAGGTTTTCATAAAGTTTTTTTTGTTGTTACCTGGTATAACTTGGTTCATAAAGAAGAGAATGGTAAAGAGGAGGACAGCAATCCTCATGGTTGAAGAGAGGAGAAAGCTTGGCTTCATTTCCAAGACGCAGGGAAAACTTCCGTCTGCGGCTCTCTAGCACCAGCGGAATGTCTTTGTCTGGGTAATAAGTGCCCTTCTGTACTTCATTAGGGATGTTCGTGGACAGAGGAGGTCTATGCATACACAGTGGCCTTCCTAAGGAGACTGCAAATCTTTGTTTTGTTGGACACTCAGTTCATTAGGAGGATGTGGGCACACAGTTTTGACCACAAAACCTTGTTAAATGGGAACATAAGCTACAAACACTTTGGCAACAGATTAAAGTCTATGAACAAAGAACTATCTATATCAAGTTACAATGAGTCAGACTATGTTGAGAAACCAGCCAGTTTAAAGACTAAATGTTTTGTTAGTTAATACTTGCCAGGCTTTACTAACCTTGTTAATAATTAATCACCCCCTCACTCCTGGTCTGAACGCCCACAGTGCTCTACTCATGGTATGGTGCTTACCATATGGTTGTTAGTCTGCTAAACATACATTTACCTTCCCCATCAATGTGTGAGCTTCTTGCTTGCTAGTACCTTGCTTTGCTCCTTTGAATTAAGGAGCAAGTTGAATCATGTGGTCCTATATTCTCAAATCCTCCTCTTTGACTATAAAAATGCAGCGTAGTGAAATGCCACTAAACTTGGAGGCAGCAGGTCTGGATTTAAGTTCTAAATCTCTAAACCTGCTACTAACCAGAGACATGGACGCAAGCAGGAGACTGTCTTCCTTGAACCTCAGTAGCATCTTTGTAGATCTAAACCTGTTGAATGTAGATCAGGGGGACTTATTATTGTGCATAAAACCAACTGGGAAAGTTGCTTAAAAATGCAGGCACTAAGATCCACTCCAGGCAATATTAGTTTGGTGAAGTGCAGTGGAGGCTAGAAATTTGCAGTTTAAAAGAGTTTCCTAGGTAGTTATTCCAAAATTTATTCTAGAGAACTCATTGGAAAACATCAACTTAGATCATTGTTAAGCTACTTTCTAGCTCTAACATTAAAGTATTCTAAGTTCTCTGCCTTAGAATAGATCTCATGTTTGGCTTTTATAGGTGATAACAACATTGTGTGTGTGTGTGTGTGTGTGTGTGTGTGTGTGTGTGTGTGCGTGTGTGTGTGTGTGTACATGCACACACACATTCACATACATGCATATTCACAGCACAGAGATGTGAAACACACACCATAATCCATGCAAAATTAGATCCTAGTTTTATAAAGAATACTCAGGAATTGACCTGTGGCTAACTGGAAGAAGGCAATTGTAGTAATAGAGGCTAGATAAGGCTCGAAACTGTGTATAGAGAAGGGAGGGTGTGGCAGAGAAAGATGGCTACAGTCAGATCTCCTCCCGACACCCTTAGCACCTAACTTCCTAGTGGAAGTGACTCAGCACTTCTCCCCTTTTGTAACCATGTGCCCAGTACACATGCACGGGCTCCCATTACCTGGCAGTGCATCACTATTGTTTAACCTGTGTATAAAAGGCACCATTGCCATGCGAGGCGGGCTATGCCCTTGCTGAAATAGAGCTATGTCACAGCTGCCTACAGCTCCTTGCATTTTCCTCCAATTGCCTTACCTCAGAACCCGGAATCTGCAGCAATACAGAGGGAAAACATTTGAGATTACGAATTACAGGGGCATAACAAAGTACATAAAGTGGGTGTATATGAGGAATCCAATATATTTAACCTGAATGTCTAAGTATTTAATAATAATATTTATTAAGCTCTGGACAAGTAAGTGAAGTTCAACTAGTGGCTAGCCTCCAAAATAGCTCTTAATGATCTTCCATCCTAGTACTCATATGCTAGTGCAGTTC
Source organism: Rousettus aegyptiacus (assembly GCF_014176215.1). Classification (NCBI taxonomy): domain Eukaryota; kingdom Metazoa; phylum Chordata; class Mammalia; order Chiroptera; family Pteropodidae; genus Rousettus; species Rousettus aegyptiacus. Next base: position 34,482,950 of record NW_023416286.1, read on the forward strand.
CCTTCTGTACGGAAGGGGGCTGACTTGTGTAACCAATGGGATATTGCAGAAATGATGGAGTATGAGTTCTGAGACTAGTTCATAAGAGATGTTATAGCTTCAATCCCGTGTTAGTGGAACCCTCACTCTGGGTGAAAACAGTATACATTTCATGAAGATACCCAAGCAAGACTATGGAAATCTCCAACTAAGGCCTCTTGTTAACAGCCACATGAGTGAGTCATCTCGAAAGATCTTTCAGACCAAGTCAAGCCAGGGCTGGTAGGTCCCAGTCTCCTTGACTTCCAGTACAGCACCAGCATTTCTGAGTCACCCACAGAAACAGAGAACATTTCCAGAGGTCAGGTGGGCTTTGTAAATTATCCCTACACATCTATTTCAGAAAACATCAGGTCCTGGCATCCAAAAGATGGAAAATTCTGTAAAGAATCAGGTGGGCGAGAACCTCTCTCCAGCCTTTCCAGGAAGGCAAGAGTCCTTCCTGGGCCACTGAGCTGAACTAGAAACTGACAAGTTTTCTTAAATGTTCAAGTCCCTTCCTGAGGCAGAGACCAGCTCAGGCCTGCAGGGGAGATCTGGGGAGAGCATCTCTGTTCAGGCACAACCTCTGCAAACACTTGGAAGTACCCTTGAGGGCCCAGCAACCACTTGTCTCAGCCTGCAGGCCAAAGTGAGGGCATCTCAGCCCTGCCAGAGCCACCACCAAACTTTTTACGTCATCTCTGGGGCCCAGGAACCACTTCTGATGACTTAGATGTCAATAAATAACATCTGGGACCCTCCTGAGACTCAGGTAACTTTTCTAAATCACCTGGAGAGGGAGGGCAGAACCACTAGTTTTCACTTGGAATGGCAGGAGAGGGTGTCGCAGGCCATCCAGAGCTTCCTCAAATTTTTCTAGTCAGTTTTAAGTTTTACACCCTGGGAGCTGCCATTATTGACATAGGATGCACACAGAGGGCATCCTGTGATGCCTGAGGTACTGGAAATGGTTTAAATCTTTTTGAGCTTTCAGGGAAGGCTTTATTTAGCTGTACTAAAGGCACAGGGAGGGTGGTAGACCACCTGAGCTAAAGCAGAATTCTGTCTTCCAAGGACAGTGAAGAACCCCTACTGCTGGCCTATGTTGCCCCCTGCTGGCCAGGGAGCACATAAGATGGTACCTTCCAACAGACAGGCAGAGAGATGGAACCTATAGGTGCCCTAACCAGAAGGGGCTTGGACAGATCAGGCGGCAGAAGGGCAGTCAGGTGATGAGGGCTGAGGTAGAGAACCCTGCCCAACCAGCTACCTGGCTGATTTACTGAAAGCTGCTGAGTGTCCTGTGGCAGTCAAGACCAGAGTCCTTCAACCTCTGTCCAATACTCCTCTCCTCTAGCGGTTCATGCTCAGATCCCAGCACTCACCATGCCTTCTTGAGAATTATCTTTTCCCTCCTGTTGCTCACATTTGCAATTAGGAAATATGTTTCATAATGCAATCCTATGACTGACTCCAAACTAACCCCATATCAATTCCTAGTTATTCACTTAGGGAAATCTGTATTATAATCTCTGTCTCCATAGTTTACTTTACTGTATTAAAATCACTAGTATTTATATCATTTTGTGCATCATCACAATAGTCTTGGTTGTTATTCATCATTAATGTTTATTACTACCATTTTTATCTTGGATTATTTTTGTGGTGATTAAACAACATGAATAGAGGCAATTTGATATACTGAATATAATGATAGACATGCATGTATACACAGCTATTCCCATGTTTCCCTTTACTGCCTTGGGTCCTTATATTTCCAGAGACTCTAGAAAAATGTAGCAGTACCTTGGAGGAGTCAGAAACCACCTTTGCTGGCCTATAAGTTCCGGTGAGGGTATCCTTGGCCCATCAGAGTCACCACAAAATTTTCTAAGTCAACTTGGGGGCACAGGTTCTGCTCCTGAAGGCACAGAGAAGTCACGAATGACATTCAAGATATTCCTGGGACCCCTCTGTAAGCAGGGAATGGCTTTTGATGTCAGGAAGTCCAGAGGGAGGATGCCCTTGGTCTGCCAGAGCCTCTCAAATTTTGCAAGTCTCCTTGAGGTTCCAGCGACCTCTTGTTCTAGCCTCGGTGACCCATGGTGGAAGTCTTTGGACTGCTAGAACCATCTCAAGTTTTTCTAATTCTACTCAAGGTGGTAAAAACTGCCCTTACTCTTCTGGGAAAGTTGGTCAGGGGGTCTACATAAGTATGGCCCCCTTAGAATTTTCCACATCAGCTCAGAGCCCAGAAACTGCCATTGTTAACACTTGAGACACAAGTGTGTCTAAGGCCCACCTGGGCCTCTGGGAATATTCTAAGTATCTTCAGGTGTCCTGGCAATGCTGTCACTGGAAGACACAGAGATGGTGACCTTCCAGCCTGAGCAAGTGTTGAATGTTCTGTGCTGGTCAGAAGTCCATGACCCATTCCTGTTGGCCTGTGTTGCCCCCTGCTGGTCAGAGAACAATTGTTGATGATATCTATCTATAGCCCCTTGCTGAGTTATCCAGCAATATGTCTGGACCTCCAGGGTTTCTGGAGAAACAGCTGGTAGAAGGGCATCAAGGCAGTGAAGGCTGAGGTAATGCCGGGGCTTAACATAGGTACAGTTGGGGCTTCTGTGCATTCCTTGGTGTGGATCTGGAGTCTTGCACCCCTTGCATGGAGCCCAGGGTAGTGAGGCAACTTCTGAAATCTGGTGGGTGTGGAGTGATGGGAAGGCTTAAGACCAAAGTCCATCTCTGTCCCTTGGGACACCCCTCTAGGGTTTGTGCAAGAGTTGCCAAATTCACCCATGTCCTCTTCCTTCCTGATTTTCTATTCCTGTCTGTTGCTACTTTCTGCCTTTTTTTTTTTTTTTATCTTCTGTAGAACTCAGACTCTGATTCCAAAACATCCCATGAGACCAGAGAGTGGTACTTTGTCATTCATAAGAAAGTCTGTACTCTATTACCTTAGGTTTATTTTTATTATCATTAATAGTGGTGGTAATTTTATCATTAAGATGATCATCATTTTTGTTATTATATATTATTTTTATTAGAATTTTTACTAGTATTTATCAGTATTTTATTAGTATATTATCAATAATTATTCATCTTCATTTCTCATTATGGATTATTTTTGTGCTCAGTGTTTACACATGGAGGGCTTCCTGTAGGACTTAGAAAAATCTGTGATTGCCTAGGCAGGCAGGTTGACATTTTTGTGCCTTCCAGTGCAGTAGTAGAATTTCTTGGGCCAATGAGGGGACTTGGAATATTTTCAGAGAGTCAGGCATTCCTAGGCTGCTACCCTTGCACCTCAGTTTTCAATTATATTGGCTCCCTGGCTCTGAGCTGAAGTAGAAAATACCAAAGATGTTAGGGCAAGTGGTGATATTTTAACCAGTTTTTTTAGAAAGCAAAGAGCAATATCGGCCCCTGAGTACACTTAGAAAAAAAATTTCATGGCCCTGTAGAGCCAAGGACAATCTCCTTGTGTCTTACAGGACAACACAAGGGTTTGCTGCGTGCTCAAGGGGACTAGTAAATTTTTCAAAAGGCTTAGGTAGGCTAAGGGCACCCTGTAAGAGTCTCTTCTGACAGCAAAGGCAGGAACATTCCTCCAGAGGGGCCTTGGAATGATAAAGTAGAATTATCTTACAAGAGGGGACCAAGTAATACAGCTGGAATCAGAGAGCATAAGCATGTGTGTAGTTCTTTTGGGAAAACCTCTGTAACGGTTTCCAGTAAATTGGATACTGTTTGTAAACAGGGAAACTCTATTCAATGTTGTGTAACAACAAGCAAAAAAAATCCATAATAATAAAGATACAATAAATTATAATAACAATAGAGATGATGATCGTAGTGGCATTAACACTAACACTACTACTAATGATAAAAGTAAACAAGCTACCAATGTCGGGACTAGGTATAGTTTGGAGTTAGAGTCCTAGATTCGTATGAAGAAAATAGTACCATGAGGAAAATCAACCAGCAAGATGTAAAAGAAAACCAACTATGAGAAGGATATTGGTGAACAGGGAAGCAATGTGCAAACCCTGGGACAATACACTTAAGGAGCTGTAATAGGAGGATCCTAGATGAGAGCCAGGCCACAGCAGACACTCAACAATTTTCGGAAGTCTATTGACTGGCTGATGGGGCTGGTGTCATGCAAGGAAGGCAGAAGTCAGAGCTACAGCCACCATGAAAAAGCAAAGTGCACCATGTAGATTAAGCCCCCAGCACTATCTTAGCCCTCACCTCCTGACTTATTTCAGTCCTGATAGCCCAGGAGCACAGTTAATGATGCCCTACCATCCCCTTAGGTGGAAGTATGGGAACTGAGATACCCAGACCATTAGGGGCCTTGGAGGACAAGATGGCAGAAAAGCAGCCAGTTGGTGGAGGCTGATGGAGTGTTGGGGCCTTAGAGTTTCTAGTAGACAGGGCTTTTGAGCCAGAAGAAGGAGGAGTCAGAGTGATTTGGGAGACCTGCCTTCTGGCTGAACTACTGAGAGCTATTGAGTGTCTTGTGGAAGGGCACAAGCCAGAATCTTCTACCGCTGTCCAGTTTTCCCCTCCTGGAAGGTTTCACACACAGGTCCTCATGGTAAACCATGCTCACCTGTGACTTGTTTTCCCTTTCTCTACTGCTACTGGTGTTTGCCTTTATAGAACTCATTTCAGGGTACGATTCTAGGACTGACTAAATTTCCTGTTGAGGACCTGTATTTGCACATTGTTGTACACTTAGGAGAATCTGTATCCTAATTTCCATCTCCTTTAATTAATATTTTTATAATTAAAATTATGTCATCATTATCATTATTGCTGTTATTCATTATTATTCTTATGATCATTTTTTGTATTTGTTAAACAACATTTACTAGTTTCTCTGGTCATGACTGGGGTGTGATTTAATGAAGATGATTGGGAGGGTTCCTCAAATACATAACATATAGCCAATCCTGGATGTCCTTGTACCACTTGGTGTCCATTGGAAGGTCAAGATCTCTGAAATATTTAAAGCCTCTGGAGGAAGGAACCCTCTCAAGCTTGCAGGGGAGTCTTGGGGTAGGGGACCACGTCTCTTTTTAGCCTAGTGAACATTTTAAGAGCATCCTTGTGCTCTTAGCAACCATTGTCACAGATTTCTGAATCATATCAAAGGGACTGGGATTATGTGAGAAAATGCCTGAAAACATGATAATCCAGTAAGCCCATTTCTTATTTTTGTTCATATTAACAAGGATATTTGCACAGAAATACCCATGGCTACACTTCTATTGGAAGGGAAGTGTTGGAACTATACAAATGTCAACCAACAGGAGAAAGGATTAAAAAAGAAAACTCCAGTGCATCTACATAAATAAATAGTAAATCGCCATGAACTTGAATGAAAAAGAGATACATGTGTTAATAGATTTTTCAGGAACAATTATTCGGGTTAAAAGGCAAGGTGCAGAATGAAAACAGAAAGTGTATTGACAAATATACGAATGCTTTTATTCGCATAATATATATACTTAAAATTTTACACATGTATTAATATTTTTAAATGCTTGGAATAGTAAATAATTAGTGAATATTATTGCAAGAGATAATTAGATCAAATGTGATTGGATCGAATAGTAATTTGATTTGTGGGACTGAGTTAATCAGATGCCTCCAAAAGGTAGAATCCTACATGCAAGAATATCTTATAAATCATGATATTCCAAAATTGTTCATTAAAACACATTAGCCATCAAACTGCTTTCAAAATAACACTAACTATGCACATTTCCTAGAAGAGTGTATGAAAGAACTTGCTTCAAATAAATTAAGAAGACAATATCAAGAACTTTCATAGTTTTACAGTTTTCCAATTTTATGAAAAAAATATATCAAGGTAATACCAGATTTACTGGCAAAGAATAAAAACAATAAAGAAAAATATCCTTAATGTGACTTGGATTCCTACACATGAGTAACAATGTGTTATATATTTATAAAGCTCCTTTGTGATTTGAAAAGGAAATGCTCAGTATTCAACTGCAACAAAATTACGCAAATAACTACATGACATGTGTAATGAAAATGACAATAAATTTCCAGACCAACATGTTACACTTACAGGATGAAAAATAGCTCTATTTTAACCAATTATTCCACAATCATTTACTGAATATCTACCATGTGCCAAGATTTGAGCCAGGTTCTGGGATACATGTACAGAGAAGAATAAGATGTGATTTCTACCCTCAAAGAATTCATCATCCAGAAGTGAGGTCAGGTGTGGAAACAACATCGTAGTAGAATACAATAAGTACCACAATAAAGGGATGTCCAAGAGTGATTGATCACATACCACAGGACAAGTCAGTGGTTCATCCTCTAATATATGAGTCTCAGATGACCCTTCCAGTGGAAAAATAGGCCAGTTTTAACCCAAGGTAATTGGGGCCTGTAGATACAGTAGTTGAGCTTGTTGCAGATGAAATTTTTCAATGTTAGCAAAATTCTCCCAAATATTACATATTCTACAGGTACTTTGATTTCTAAACATTGCTGATCTTGAAAAATTACTTTTATTACCTAAGTTTATTTACTGGAAAATAAAGAAGAGTTTGGTTGGACCTGCAGCTTATTAGAAATACAGAATCTCAGGCATAACCCAGCTCCACTGCATCAATATATACATAGGAAAAAATGTCCCTCAAGTGATTTGTACACATATTGAAGTGTGATAAGCACTGTGTTTAGATTGATTCTCTGGTTTGTATTGGAATCACCTGATGAGATTTAAAAAATACAGATGTCTGGGTTCTTATCCCATAGAGATACAAGTTTAGTGGGTATTGCAAGAGTCCTGAGCATTGGGATATTTAACACTCTCTAGATAATTCTAAGTCTCTAGCGAGGGAACTTCCAAACAATATGCATCCCATGTGCACCCAAGAGGAATTACTTCAGTTGATTTTTAGCCATGCAAAAATAACACAGAAAATTTGATGGGGAGGTGGGTTGGAGGCTGGATGGTTTACACAGGCAGATCTATATCATTTGACTTCTATGTAAAGACAGAGAGTGATGAAAAAAATTAAATTGGGGAGGGGTTCTGATATCTGGATCCCTGACTGCAAATCATGTGCAGTCCTGGCTCTTTAATCTGTGTCCAGTTTCCCCTACAGATCTGAGAGGAGTGAAGTGAGTTCAAGTTAACTGATCTCAACCCTAGAGACCCAGAGAAGCAGTGGCACGAACCCCACAGTTTTTACTGTCCCCCTGCCTAAGAGAATGTTATCTTACAGAATTTAAATTCATTTGAGTCTAAATATTTAATAGTTAAAGAAAAAAAAAAACCTTAAAAGATGGAGAAACTTATATTAGTCATGAGGAAACCAGAAGAGTTCTTCTTTGGACATAATCTTTGAGAAATTTCTGCAGTATGAATAGTTGGGATTTAGTCGTGCCAAATTTCCTCTAGCATGAACTTTGGAATTTACAAAGGAAATTTTAACTCATATTTCACATTAAAATTTATTAAAGGTGTAAATGAAACCATTGAAATTTGAAAATTCAGTTTTACTATGCTTTTAAATAGTCATGTGAGAAAATAGATATTCCAATCAAATGTATCTGGAAATAATGAAAAATTGACTTTTCAGTGGTTAGAAACTTAATCTACATATTTCCTCAGGTGCACACTTTTTATAAGCCTCATTATCCATACTTGACATGAAATATTCAGAAACAGAAAACAGAGCATAAGTTAAAAATACCTCATTTTTCAAAAAAATTATAGGTCATTCTGAATATAAAGAAAAATAAAATGTATCTGGAAAAAAATGACATGCAAGTTGTAGTATGTCATCCAAATTTGTCTCAAAGGTATTTGAATATATAAATCTCAAGAAACGTGAAATAAATTAAATGTAAAGGAGAAATTTATGTACACATAAATATTATTATTATTACTATTATTTTTTTAAAGCAATTACCTAGCCCTCTGTCCTCATTGCCCTGTTTAAGCTCCTGGAACTGAGCCTGCGGTTGAGTCTCTGCCTCCCAGTGGTAGAGAATAGAAATGGAAACCACCTTTTGTGTTTGTCAGTGTGAAATTTCACATTTCACAACGACGAGTTCGGTGTTCACATTCTAGTTCTCATCAGAAAACAAACAAACAAACAAAAAACAAACAAAAAAACCCGGTGAAATTAGTGAAGCCGCGGACATTCCTAATCCAATCACCATCTACAGCAACTCACCCAGTCAGGACTTGCTCACAAAAAAGGGTTTTTGATTTAAACCGTTTTTGAAGTTGTTGACTAGGAAACACCTCTGCATTCATATAAGTGGCTCCACACTCAAAATTTTGACTTTAAAGTATCATTTGTTGTGGCGTTGTGGCGCGATCAAATTTAAGACCCACAGAGCCAATTGAGATTAATTGTGAGCCTTTACTAGCCGGCCAGCTACTGATTCTCCCTAATAGAGAATCAGCCCCGAGCTCCCAAAAGAGGCAGTTTATAAAGCCTAGAACAAATAAACAGATTACAGAAGCAGAAGTTGGCTGTTAACATATCTTTGATCAGATTACCACACCTTGGCCATAGAAGCAGAAGAAGTTGGCTGTTATTGTCTGGTGCAAAATGTTGTTTCTGGGAGACTGGCGCCTGAGGATATCACTACTCCCTAGTGACTAATTTACTGGAAAATTCTCCACTCTTAACACATTGAACTTGAAGTAGAGTGGGATCAGCTGGGCCCACTGGATCCGCAACATACCCCTGCAGACGCAAGAGCGGAGACTCAAGTTCTGTGGGCAGCAGCACAGACCCAGAAACCCTGGGTACCAAGCAGAGGAGCGCTAGGCCCGCCCACCACAAGCCCCGCCTCCAAGGCTCCGCCCCCTGCCCGCTCTCGTGGTTACTTGCTGACCCGGAAGCAGATCTCCCAGGTCAAGGGTCCAGTTTCCTGGAGCGAGTTTTAGTATTTAGTTCAAACTTGCACGTTGATGTTCTCAGCACCGCGTCCTCCACACCCGGGGTCCAGGGTCTTGGGGACATTACAGAGCCCGCATTCGCTATCTCCAGCCGGGGGTAGCTCCGCCTAGTCAAGAACCGCTCTGCTGTCGGGTCTTGATCCGCGTCAGTGTCAGGTAAAATAGCTCCGCGACCGGACCCTGCCTCGACCTTTCTGCCTTGTTTTTTTCACCGTCTTTTCTTTCTACCCGCGCATTGTCTGGAGGCGGTTTTGCGGTACCTGGGGGTAGTTGCCGGTTCCCCCGCCCTCCTACCCTGGGTTTCTAGGGACCCCAGTCCTCTCCTGAGTCAACCTCCCCATTTTGGCGTAGTTCTGGGGCCCAGCTCTGCTGTTCTTCAGGCCTCCCCTTCATAGTCCCCGTCTCAGGGAGGCCCCAGAACCCGGTGCTGGGACGCTTACCTGCCCCTGTACTGTGACACTCCTTGTTCTGTTTCCAAAACCATCCCACTGGCTGTGCTTGTCAAGGTGTGTTTACATTTCTGGTGTCCACTGGAAAAATGTGCTCTTCCTGGGCAGGATTATTTTTATTCTAGTCCCGTGAATGCGAGGTGGGTGATGAGGAAATAGAGACCAAGGGAGAACCAGAGAGACAGAGTGAGTTAGGGAGAGTGGAGGAGAAACAAGGGGAGGGTACAACTGAGGAGGGAGGGTGGGTCCGGTGGATTTGGAAAGACACAGTAAGAATGAAAGAGAATGACCTAGGGAAAAAGCAGTGACATAAATGAAAATAGACTAAAAGAGGATGAGCAGAGAGATGAAAGAGAACAGACTAGGAGGAGGGAGTTTTGACCAACAGTAGAAGTCGGGCAAAGGAAGGGTAGATCCCAAATTCATTAGAGTTTTGTTCTTAATTTCCAATCTGTATTCCCTTTCAAATGTATTGTGTCCAGTTAAGATTATGCGGGCTCAATGGTTTTCCAACCTTTTTAATATGTTAATGACATTCTGTGGCGCTTAGCAAATAATTTTACACTATTTCAATGTGTTCTTGGTAAGGATATTGGTGATTTTTTTACATTGATAATCAAAACCTACTTTAACCAATTGGTCTAATATTCAACGTCTTTCTCCCCATATTATCTTTTAACTAAGTGGGCTGCGAACTAAAGTTTCCAATTAAATATATGTTCTCTTTGCCCTGTCTCTGAAGATGATCAAGGATAAGCTGGATTGCCATGGAATTTTGTCAGATGTTCTGGAAAAGAGGAGTTAAATATTTTAGATCATTGTGATTAAAACCATGAAAGAGAAGTGGCTCTTGCTCAGTAGTTTGAAACATGATCTATAATTTTTAAGGACAAAGGTGAGAACTGCCACTATCCCATCTGAGCCATGTCATTCCTGTGAGAACAATGGTGGTTCCTCTATTTTGGCCACCTACCTTTCCTCCTTGCCTGCCCCACAGACACAAGGCAGCTTAATAGGGGAGGGCCCAGACTTTTAAAACTAAGTGTACATTCAAAAGTTTTTCTCCAGCGAGGAGGGAGGAAGGGGCGCTGACTTTGTGAAAGCAGCTTGGAGAAGGAATATGAAGCTGTTTGGGGGTTAAAGATCTGCAGAATAGGAAGGAGACTGAGAAGCTCAGGAACAGAAACAAATTCGTTTGGTACATATTGAATGGATGTAAAAATACCAATTTTGTAGAGCTTCACTTCTAGCGATGATATCTATGAAATGCTTAATGTCTTATCTGAGATACTGAAAAGATAAACGTAGTGGGGAAGAGTTTTTTTTTTTAAGTTCATAACATTTAATGAATCATAGAGACTTTATTAGACAGTGTTAATATTTTCTTTAACAGCATATATTAGAAATAAATATATTTCAGGACAGCGGAATTCTCACTGAACAAGTTTCCATTAAAAAGCTAAGTGATATATGAAAACATCAGATTTAATGTAAAAAAAAAAAAAAACTCCTCTTGCTTGGATTTGTTTAATTGCTATACGGTTTTCAAAGTTGGCTATAAATTTTGCTTGTTGCAAAATGGGTGTTCTAGAATAAGCTGTTTTTTTGATTTTCTGTGTAATCCACACTCATGTCATAACAACCATCATCTTTTTTCTTTTATAAATATTAAATGGGTTTTTATTTAGATGTGTTCATTATTCCAAAATGCTGAAATACAAATGAGCAAAAATATTATAAGCTATAAAAACACATCTGGAAAACAATCTGTCATTCAGAGACTCTTATATTGCTTTGTTTAAATATTTCTGTGTATATGCCTTCTAGAGAATCTAGTCTCCCTGGGAGGTGGCCTGACTCAAGGACCATGCCCTGCTTCCCAGCGCTCGAAATCCCCACTTGTCCTGAACACTAAGACTACAGCACTTTCTTGGCCCTGACTGTCTTGCTGCACTTTCTGACTTCTGTTCCACCCTACCACCTTCAGGTATGTACTTCTGGCATCTTACTTCTGAGCCTGGAGATGTTGGTGGGAGACTGGGTTGGTCCCTCATTCCCCTCCTCTGTGTTTGTAGATCTGTAGAGTGGCTTGAGCAGTTCCTTGATTCTGGGGCATAGTACTTAGAAAATACTTCAAAGGCTCCAGAGGAAAAGGACCACCTCTCTATCCTTCCATGCTTGTTCCTTCTATTCCTGGGCCCCGAGGAGTCTTAGGAAATTTTTCATTGAGCCTGGTGGGCCATGGACATCCTCTCTGGGCCTTGCACATAGACATGAGTGGTTGCTCATCCCCAAGGTGATTTATGATATTTTCGAGAGGCTCAGACAGGCCACGATACCCTTGTCCAGTCTTCCCTGTCAGGATGGTCACTCAGGACTCTTGGAAAATTTGTGGACATTCATATCTGGAAGGGCACCAGGAATGACCTGGAAGCATCTGTGTGTTTATATGTATTTTAGGGAAATCCTCTGTAGTTCCTTTCAGTAAGTCCGACACCCTGAGTAGATAGTGAACATTGATTTAGTGTTGCCTAACAACAGCGATAGATCATAATTATAATAATTGCAATCATGATGATTAACAACAATAATAATGTCTTTATGGTGAAAGCAATCATAATAAGAAACCTAAGGAGATGGGGGAATAGAATCCAGACCTCTGAGTAAATGACCAGGTACCCAGAGCAGGACTCAGGATAGTTTCCCTTAAAGTCTTAGATCTGTTCCCTGAAATGTGTTCCCTGAAGGTGAAGAACAAACAGCAGGAGAGTTTGTGGGTTATAGGTGCTAACAAGGACTTCTCAGAGATTGCCTGTAGGTGAGGCTTGCTGGGAGAAGAGGAGCCCAGGTCCACAGCCTGCCTGCTGCCCCCACACTCATCCCCGTCCTGGAGCCTGGACATCTGGCAGGAGTGAGGGACCTCCTTGGAATGCAAGCATATAGATGTATAGAATGGATATGAGAGAATAGTTTCCTATATGGCGTGGAAAGGCAAAGCATTTAAACAAGGATGTAATAATGTAAAAATGCCTTGCTTAATCTCCTCTGACTGCTAACATTAACCAGAGTGAAAACTCCTACTTCATATGATGATAGAAAAAAAGTATCTTCATACATTGCATTTGGAGCCATTAAGTGTACTACATTTGGAGTTTAGCAACCGGGCAGTATCTGTTCACTTTGAAACACACATGAGCCCATGACTAGTAATGAATGTACCTTCTGTGAATGTCCCTCAAAGTAATAAACTCATTATTGAGTAAGTATGTCGAAGACATTTATGTTGATATCACTTTGAGACAGGAGAAACAAACTAAAAATGAAGCATTGAGAAAATGGTTAATTTGAGGTTCACTCTTGTTTTGGAACAATAGAGAAATTTAAGGAATAATTTGTGTCTCTGGCAGAATACTCAGAGCATTCCAGGCTGTGTTTTTGGTTTTTGGTTTTTGGTTTTTGTTTTTTGTTTTTTGTTTTTTGTTTTTGTTTGTTTGTTGTGGTTAAATAAACATATAACATTTGCCATCTTAACCGTTTTAGAATGTACAGGTAAGTGTATTAAGGATATTCACCTTGTTGTCTAAACTATAACTACCATTCATTTCCAAAACTCTTTCATTTGCAAAACTGAAACTATTTCCATTAAACAATAACTCCCCTTTCCCTCTTCCCCCATCCCCTGGAAACTACCATCCTACTTTCTGTCTCTGTGAATATGACTGCTCATATAAGTGGAATCATAACGCATTTGTCTTTGTGACTGGCTTATTTCACTTACTGAGAAACATATTCACTGAAGTGTTTTAAGGTGTGAAAGTTTTGAAAAATGAGTGATAACTGGGTCTTTCTGCTTCTGTACATGACTACTTGTTAGCCTGGACGAATTGGTGAGAGAAGGATCAGATAAGTCCACCTCCACTCAGAGACATCATTTTGTCAAAGAAATCTTAAACAGACATATATTTTTATTTCTAGAGTATCAAGCAGCCCTAAGACCTCTTCCCTAGGTTTCCCCATCAGCATGGAACTGGCAGTACCTCCAGAGGTATTTCAGGATTTTTGTCTGTGAACTAATATCAGTAGTAATGATGCCCATAAATTAACAGGGACAAAAACAAAAAAACAAAACAAAACATAAATGAAGTGGGATTAGGAGAACTGCTGATGAATGGGCTCTACCCTCACCCTTGGATTAAAAAGCTAATGAGGGGGCAGCAGCTGAAAATAAAAATAATCCAGAAGTGTTTTATTTATTTTTTTAAATTCAAATTTCAGATTGGGAGATGCTATAACATTTAAATGCTAAGAAGATGGATCATATTGAGAGAGAGTTGTAAGATAAAATGTGTATTTTATAAGTAATAACAAAATTCATGATATGGCAGAAAATTATAGGACCCAAACATAAAGAACCTAGGTGGAATTATAAGTAGTTCCTCACTTGTTATGGGAGAGATGACATAAACAATGGATATGAGTGCAGGAATACTTTAAAATTTAATGGTTAGAAGCGCCTACCTCCAAAATTATCTACTTCATTTGTGAAATAAATTATAAACCATCTGATGAATGAATGTAAGAGGAAAAATGAGTCTGAAAATCCATCATTCATACTGAAGGTTTGAAATACTATTTTTTTTTTGCATGGGAGTTGGAATTGACATGAAAGACCTAATGGAATTGCCAGACATTTTTGAGAAATAAACAAAATGACCAGAGATACAATGGCACATTTATTGTGTCTCCTGGTAGAATTACTTTGCTATGGGGGCCAGAAATCTTAAGCCAGAAAATTTTATCTCTGCAGGCATAGGAATTGCACTTAAATGTATAATTAAATTGTGAATGACGGTGATAAAACTATAACTACATTTTGCTATGAATTAACATTTTTTTAAAAAAAATTTCCTATTAGCCAAAAAGTTAGATTGGCTTCTCATTTTTATTGAATAGCTAATAAAGTCTTAGCATGTTCTTGAAAGTACTACGTGGCCAGTGTTTTACTGTGTAACACTCCTCTTCTTTTTATTAGTAATATAGTTTATTTTTGTCACATCAAAATGTGTATTGTAAATTTTTGTATTCATTCATCTTCCATTTTATTTTTAAGTTCAGTTTTCCTCCAGGGAATTTGAACTTTATGTCCATAGAATCCCAGTGTGTCTGGTTCTCTGCTGTATCTGTTTTTAGACATTTATTTCAAAGCAACATCTTACAGTCTTTAAATTTTATTCTACCAACATTTATTCCATCAATTTCATGTCCTATTTTTGACTGCGTTCCTTTCCCATTTTTGTCTCGAATCTATTTTATTATTTTAACCGCCTCCCCAAGATTCTAGATCTGTGATATCTAATACAGTAACCACTGGTCACATGTGGCTATTCAACTTCGATTGATTAAATAACTATGTCATGTCCATAGTAATGCTAGCCAGATTTCAGGTGTTTTGTAACCACCTATGCCTGGTAGCTGTGGTATTGTGCAATGCAGATATAGAACATTTTCTCCATCACAGAAAGTTCCACTGACCACATTGGTCTACATCTTAAGTTTTTACTCTACCATTTTGGCTTATGAATAATTTTTTTTCTAATTCTTCAAGTTAATTTCTCTTAGGGGTTTCCTCAAGTGAATTTTTCCATTTTATTTCTTCTTGAGGTAGGTGCTTATATTACTGTAATCCTTTTTAAATTAATAAAAAACATTAAGACAAAATTTTCTGTGAATGATGTTCTAGCTTTGTTCCAATGGTACTTTTACATAATATGTTCAACTATTATTTTTCATAATGTCCATTTTGAAAAAATATGGCAAGGTTATTTAAAAGATTTTAAGTTGGCATATTGTGTCTTCTGTGGTTATTATGTTCTGGTCTCCTTTATTGAATTAAATTATAAAATTATTTTATGTCATATCATTTCCTTTGTTATCTTTACCAGTAACATGGATGTTATAGTTGTGGGCTTGTCTTTCATATCTTTCAATTTCTTTCCAATCCTCTCAGTAGTTCTTCCTTAATCCTTTTCCTTTTGGTCATTTTAAAGCATGTCTTCCACATAAATGATTTTTTAACATTGTCTCTTTTCCTTTCTTTTATTTCCCAACATGGTCTCTTCTTACATGTTTTTCTTTTTACTTTTGAAATTTTTGGAGCTCTGCCAAATCATTTCTTCTTCTCTTGTCTTGTAAATCTTTGACTTGCATTCTTGTAATTCTGTTTTAAAGTTCTATTAATTAAGGTTTCTAATAAATTGTAATTCATCCCTTACTAAAATTATTGGATAATTTTTAAATGATGCTTTCCTCCTGGGCAAAGGATTTATTGAATATTAATAATCAATTCCCTTTTTACTCCTACCTCCTTTATACTTTATCCTTTATAATAGTTACTGCATTGGGTTTTTTTTTTCCCCAAGTGATTTTCATTGAGTTGAGTTCTCAGTAAACCACATGAATTCATGGTAGTAATTTGGAGAGACATGTCAGGATTGTATTGTAGCAGGAACTCTTCCTAGGTCAAAATAATGACTGTTTAACACAGGACATTTGAAAAGTCTGTGGGACCTTGTTGGGGTTTTCCATAATCTAAGAAAGATCAGTTCATGATCAGCTGCTTTTTATTTACTAGTTCTGATCCACTCATGATTTTCTTTGATGCCTACAACTTGGAAGCATGGACAGCTTGGAAGCCTGGACGGAGCACAGTACATTCTTCCCATTCATAGGGCTGTCCTGTTTCATACTCATAGGGTTCCCTGGATAGTCCTTTATTTCATTAGAAGAAAAATTCTAAAGTTAAAATATTATTTTTCATTTCAATCTAAATTTGCCTTGAAGTCAAAATCCAACATAATCCCATGGTTAAAGCCTTATTAGTTTGCCTAGATCTTCCTTCTTTCTCCTATATTTTCTGGATAACTCAAATTGGTAAACCATATTTATGGAATATCTTTTAAGCATTGTGAACTATCCTGGGTATTGGCTGCCTTTCCCTAGTTATCAGATCCTTGCATTAATCTGGTGCTTCTCTTTCAGATCTGATTGAAAGCTCTGTCCTCCCTGTTTGGTGACTTACAAAGGAAAATAAGAGGAAACAGTGTCCAGAATCCAGTTTTCACCCCTGCACCCAGATATTTAAACAACCTTCCAGTTCCTCAGACCCCTTCACTCATCCTAGAAAGCAAAAGATTCAAATTCTTCATTATAGTATATGTCCACAACAGCTTGGTAACTGCCTTGACACTGCTAGCTTCTGTGCTGCTGAAGACATTTTCCTTCCTATGCATTACAAAGCAATTCAAATTTACAGATAGGGAATAATGGCCAAGGGGAGGGCTATTCTATTCTGAGAAGAGCAGGCACTTCAAAGCTCAGGGTAGAGGCAGGGATTCGCAGGGTACAGAGTGTAGGGCCCAGTCTAAGCACCCTAAAATGGAAAACACTGGTACAAGAGCTCGGGGCACAATTGGAGCAGGGCATCCAACCAGTTTCTGGTCTTGTGATCATGGAGGAGGACAGCAAGGGCTCAGAGGAGGAATCTTGGGCTCTCCTCAGTTTTGGAGATGACTGTCAATTTTCTCCCTTTGCAGAGTTTGTAAGCTTTGGAAGGTGCTCGCTGAACATTCTGCACTATGGTGATATGTACCTGATACCTTACAGGGTATGTATGGACTCTATTTGTGAAAATGCTTGAGGAACTTTGTGGCATTTCTCACACAGAATCCACCCTGGGCTCCTTGAGAGGTTATATGTGATGGTTTAGTCAAGTTCTGATATTATCCAAGGGCCTTGAACATCATCCAAGGGCCCTAAACATCATCATTGCACTTCCTGATTCAATTGAAGGCAGTTGATTTTAGTTCCTTGATTGTCAGACTGTTTGGCTTTTGCAGGAAGAACCCCTGTTATAAGGCATCTCTTCTGGAGATACATGGGATAAGGGTTCCAGTGTGGGAGGCTTCCTGATCTGAGGCATAAATGTTTCTAAAATCATTCCTGCCTTAATTAAGGAAGTTTGCAAGAAGATGTATTTATAGCAGTGACTCATAGTGTTCCAAATGAGAGCACTTTACACTCATTAACCCATTTTACCTCTCAACAATCCTACGAAGGAGTATGGGCCATCTCTCCATTTGTGCATCACCAGCATGTGGGGAAGCCTGGCTGGGGCCCTGGCAGGCTGTGTCCATAGCCTAGGCCCTTAACCTCTGGGCATTCAACTTCAGGAGAAACTAGTTTAGCATTATTTTGTCCTTAAGACACTCATACTCCGTGATGATAATGGCGATGATGACGATGATGATGACAATTTTTAAAAAATCAGATGCTTGTACTTAAAATAAATGGTATATTGCAATATTTTTTTCAAAAACAGTTTGATCTTTTATATCTCTTTATCTCCATATATCTTAAGATATGTTCTTAGTCTTTCAAACGTTTAATGTTTTCAAAAACAGTTAAAGCATACCGTATTTACAGTAAAATCAGTAGTGAGGCTAAACCATTTATTCTATCAAGCCCTAATATTTTGAAACTCAGGGTTTTACTGTCCTTAATCATTAACTAAATCTAATTTGAAGAGAACTACAGCAAACTCTGTTTTTTTCCCTTGGTGGTAAAATATGCACAATTGAGATACCTGGAAAATATGTCCTTTGTATG
The DNA here is from genome assembly GCF_014176215.1 of Rousettus aegyptiacus. Classification (NCBI taxonomy): domain Eukaryota; kingdom Metazoa; phylum Chordata; class Mammalia; order Chiroptera; family Pteropodidae; genus Rousettus; species Rousettus aegyptiacus. Next base: position 34,501,067 of record NW_023416286.1, read on the forward strand.
TATATTTTAAGCACAAATGTTTCTACTTAGATGGAGTCACCCTGATGCACACAGCCTGAAAGATTTTAATAGATTACAAATTCTCTCAAAGAGCAGATCTCTTGCTTTTGCTTTCTACAGTATTGCCCATAACAACAAACATCCACAAAATAGTGAGACTTCTCAGAAAAGAGATGAAGGTTGCTTTTGAGACTTTTAGAAGGATGAAGAATTAAAGGGCATAATCTTTTGGTGAAATAAGAGACGAATAGATTATTGAAACACAATAGGTAGCCCCAAAATACACCCACACAAATATAGTCTTTGCGTGGATATATTTGATATTTTGCCAAGAAGCAAAACAATACAGTGGAGGAAAAAAGTCTTCAAAAGGGGAAGGATAACAACTGGAAATCCACATACCAAAAAAAAAAAAAAAAGAATGTAGACATAGACCATACACCCTTTTCAAAAATTACCTGAAAAAATACTGTAGACTTAAATGTAAAACACAAAACTATAAAACTTGTAGAAGAAAACATAGGAGAAAAATTTAGACGACTTTGAGTTTGACAGTAACTTTTTAGATCAGCACCAAAGACATGATCCATGATAGAAGTAATCAATAACCCGGACTTGATTAAAATGAAAAGCTTCTGCTCTGTTAAAAACACTGTTAAGAAAATAAGAAGACAAGCCAGAAGCTGAAAGAAAATATTTGCAAAACACATTTGATAAAGGACTGTTATCTACAATTTATCAAATACTCTTAAAACTTAATAATAAGAAAATGAACAACCCCATGAAAAATGGTAAAAGATCTGAACAGGCACCTCACCAAAGAAGATACACAGATAGGAAATAAGCATGTGCAAAGATGCTCAACATATGTCATTAGGGATTTGCAAATTAAAACAAAAATGAGATACCACTCTTTGTCTATTAGAAAATCAAAAATACTGAGAACACCAAATAATGGTGAGGAGCAGCAAGAACCCTCATTCCTTTTTGGTAGGATCGTAAACTGTTGCAGCCACTCTGAAAGACAGTTTAGAAGTTTTTTACAAAATTAAATATTCTTATCATATGATCCATCAATCATGCTTCTTGCTATTTATCCAGCTGAGTTGGAAAATATATGCCCACACAAAAACCTGAACATGAATGTTTTATAGTAGCTTTATTCATAATTATCAAAACTTGGAAGCAACCAAGGTGTTCTTAAGTAAGTTAATGGGTAAATAAATTATGGTATATCCAAACAATGGCATATTATTCAGCAGTGAAAAGAAATGAGCTATCAAGCCTTGAGGACACATAGAGGAACTTTAAATGCATATGACTAAGTAAAAGAAGCCAATCTGAAAAGATTGCATATTGTTTGATTCCAACTATATGACATTCTGGAAAAATCAAAACTACGAAGACAGTAAAAAGATCAGTGGTTGCCAGGATTTGAGTCAGGGGAGTGATGAATCAGCATAGCACAGAGGTTCTTTAGGTTGGTGAGTCTATCTGTACAATACTTGTCATTATACATTTTGCAAAACTTGTAGAATGTACAACACCAAGAGTGAACACTAATGTAAGCTATGGACTTTGGGTAATAATGCTGTGTCAACGTTGGTTCGTTACCTGTAACAAAAGTACCACTCTGGTGGTGGATGTTACAGTGGGGAAGGCTGTTTATTTGTATGGACAGGTGGTATGTAGGAACTCTACTTTCCCTCCAATTTTGCTTTGAACCTAAAATAACTCAAAAATAAAGTATTTTCTGGAAAAGAGGACATTATCTGTTTTTCTTCATTACATCTGTATGAATAACCTAGTTAGTATTTTGTTAAAAAAGGCCTGACTTCATTCATTTTATATTGACTGGCATCCAGATTAATCAGTGTATGTTTCGATTATATGATTGATGAGGCTATCAACTGCTTATAAAGATAGATGTCCATCAAGAGCATAATTTATCTAGAGAGAGGAAGAAGCTCTGAGATCTTTTGTGGTGACTGCGTCAATAAAGAGCAACTTCACTGGCTTTTCCATCTATTTGGGTTTTGTAAGTACTGGAGAGAATTTTTACTAGGAAAGACAGACACTTTTATTTCAGAAAGGTTTATAATCAGAAAATAATTGTTTGACTGCAGGCATTAGGGAGCAGACAGCCTGAGGGTAGGTTCCATTACTGTGAACATAGAATTTGTCTGTATTTATCATATATATTGTGGTCAGAGGGAAACTTGCCTGATCTTACCATTCAAAGGTTGACTTTCCTGCATTTAGATCATCAGGAGGAGGACAGGATGGATGGATGGATGGATGGATGGATGGATACCTACCTACCGACAGACAGACAGACAGACAGACAGACATACAGACAGACATACATACATATAAACAAATTAGACGAGCAGCCTGAAAGAATAGTAGAGTTCATTTATGTCAAAGCAGAGGGGAAGGAAAAGGCTAACTTTGGTTGGAGTTCAGTGAAAGTATCTCTCTGTAATTGAGATTTCACCTGAAATGGAAGTAAAATGTGTGTGGGGTGGGAAGTTTGTATATAGGAATTAAGGTGGAAATGAAGGTTGATAATAGTGCCCAGTGTAGAGAGGTAATAGCAATGTGTTTGTTGGTTCAGTGAGGTCACAGTGGTCCCCAACCTTTTTGACACCGGGACCTATGCTTCTATGAGAATGTAATGCCTGATGATCTGAGGTTGAGCTGAGGTGGTGACTAGCTAATACTGGGGAGCAGCTGCAAATACAGATCAAGCTTTCCTTGCTCCCCCGCTGCTCACCTCCTGCTGTGCAGCCCAGTTCTTAACAGGCCATGGACTGGTACTAGTCCACAGTTGGGGGTTTGGGGACCCCTGATGTAAAATACTCAGATGTCCCATGGAGCCATTAACTAAGGTTGGAGAGTACAAGAGGAGTGATTTTTATATTTGGAGGGGTGGGGGTATTGTCCTGAGAAATACTACATTTTAAGTGTAAGTCTGCAAGCAGAGATTATAGCTCAGAAATGGAATCCAGACAAGAAATTGGTCACTTTTATTTTAGAGATAGCAATATAAGAAATGTGAGCAGTTGTATAAATGTGCGAGACTGCTAGGATTTTCTCTCTCTCTCTCTCTCTCTCTCTCTCTCTCTCTCTCTCTCTCTCTCTCTTAAAGGGAGTCTTGAGACATTACAGTAGTATTGAGGAGTTCTTTGCAGAGGGCATGGAAAAATAACTGGTTATAGAGGGACCAGCAGAGAGCGATGAGACTGAGGTGTCCAATAAGGCTAGGAAAACGTTAGTTCTGAAAGGAAGTCAAGGGTTAGCTTTTCTTTGTTTGCAAGTAAGGTTTTGTTTATGGGGAGATAATTGGCAATGTTAACAATATGTATTTATAAAATAATCATTGGTGGTCTTTGTAAGTCAAAGGGTGAGGAAGATGTGGGGAAATGGTAACTGAACTTCCAGTTTGTGAAGAGAGGATAGAAAAGCAGGAACTCGAGAAAACATAGGTTCAGGGAAATGTTTGCTTCAAGTTAGAAGAGACATAATGAACTTAAATGATAACAGGATTGATTATGGAGAGATGGACAAGTTTTTGATAAAGGAGATTGAATTTGTAAGCAGTAATATAGTTCTCAAAGAAACAGGAGAGAAAGGAATTCAATTGGAGACATTAGGCTTACCTGGAGGTAGCATGACTCTTCAATTTGATAAGAAAGGAGTAACCAAAGGGTAAGAATGCAGGCGTATTTGTAGATACTATGATGATAAACGTAATTACTTTGTCACATTATGTAATTCTGTGTTATGGACTACATTGTGTGTCCTCAAAAGTCAAATGTTAAAGTCCTAACCTTCAGACCTCAGAATATGGCTGCATTTGGAGAGTGGGCCTTAAAAGTAATAATTAAGTTAAAATGTGGTTATTAGGGTGTGCCTTTATTCAATATGACGTGTCTTTACAAGAAGAGGAAATTATGGCACAGAGACATACAGAGGGAAGACCACGTGAAGACATAAGGAGAAGACAGCCATCTACAAGCCAAGGAGAGAGGTCTCAGAAGAGACCAACCCTGCTGATACCTTGATTTCAGACTTCCAGCCTCCACAATTTGTTGTTTAAGTCACCTAGTGTATGGTACTTAGTTACAGTAGCCTTAGCAAACTAAAATATGCGTAGTGGGAGATAACCTTATCATTTGAAAGGTGAGAATGTGTAAATCCAAAAGGCATGGAGAACATTTGAAATATTTATGGAGAATGGAAGAATGATTTACTTCACAAAATGTAGTAGAGTTGCCAGATATATTTGAAAACCAGTAGGAGTAGTGACTCTGTATTTAGACAGAGATCAACCCCTTAGTAATGTGTGTTAGAAGCAGTCATGGGAAATGCAGGTACATGGAGTCACCTGCTTTTGGGATCTTGAGCAGAAAATATGGTTTGTAGTCTAAGGGATATAAGAAAAAGTGCTGGGCTTGGTAAGTGTTGAAATGAGTAAGTGTGCATAAAACTGGGCAGGAAAAATGAGAGAGATAGCCATATGTTTGCGAGGGGAAATCAGTACACTGGTCGTTTCCATTTGGCAGAGAACTTGAGTATGGGGTATAATTTTGTGGAAAAATAAGAAGCAGAAGAGGTTGTAGTAACATGGTGGGGCTCTTGATTATTAATATCAAAGGTGATGCTCAGGTAAAACCTAGTTGTGGTATGTAATTCTTAAGGAATTTGAGCATAGGAGACAGAGCAAAATTAAAATTACAAATGTGTCATTTTTTAGCTGTGTGACTTATATTATTAGTTTTTTTGAACCTCTTCTGGTTATGTCATTTGTTATATTGGTAAATAAACTATAATCAGCAGGTTTACTGTGAAGATTAAATAAATGAATATATGTAAATATCTGAACACAGAGTCACATTTGATACAAATTATTTTTGTTGTTTTCTGGACCTCAGTTACAAATGGGTAAGTTAATTCTACTTTTGTTTATGACATATTTTCATCTTTCCATGAAATACTTTTGATTATTATTGGTATTTCAGAGGAGAATTTACAGTTTATAAATGCTTTCTCTGTATGTCTCTCACATACATCTTTGTGTGTATTACATAGATATGCACATTCATATATACATACTTGTGTGTTTGTGTCTAATGAAATTCAGGGATATAGCAGCTAATGAAGATTAATATAAAATAGGATTTCAAGAATTTTAGCTACCACCTTGTGAAAATATGAGATGGGCCAACTAGAATTCCTCCTAAACCCCAGCCATTCTATGTTCCCTGGACATCCTTGACCTAGAGGATTAAGGCAGTACATGGCATTAACATTATGACTCATGTACATGCTCCTGCTACTTTCTGATGCAGGGGATTTTTAGGGACTAGACTAGACCGGGTGCCATTGACTTCTCCAAATGGAGTGAGTCAGTGAATTAATTAACTCCCATCATAAAATAGATCCTTGGTTTCTCAATACACAAGTCAAGGGAGTCTTGTGAGCAGAAAAAATGTGAAGGTCCAGATGGCTCCATGGATGATGGAGAATCAGTGCTAGTACATGAGGCAAGAATAAATCCGAGAAATTCCCACAGTATTTATCTATAGGTAGAAACCAAAATCTCCACGTGGCATGAGTTAGGGATCACTATGCTTTGGAATCAGGGAGGGAATCAAATAACTGGATGCCATGGCCTGTTTAACATACAAAACTCAATACTTTCAATGTTCTTATCACATATCTATGTTTTTTATTATCAATTATAGTCATAATCTTTTGACTCTGGAGAAATAAGAAAGTCCTCTGTGTATTTTCTGTAGAGCATTTTGCATGTTTATTGGTTATACTGGGAGTCACAGCCAGGTGAACATTGGGGATTCATAACAGTAGGGTCTGGAAATTTTGCACAAGACCAGGGTCTCATGACTTCTTTCTCTATTCCCAGCTTTGCCTGCTTAATGTTTGGACTGTGTGTGAGAGAAAACCCAAAGATAGCTGGCGACTGAATTACTGACAATGCAGCCATTGGTGAGTAGGGAATGCCTCTTTCTACTCAAATTACATCACTATTGATAGTGTTGGGCAGGTTTCTCCTACTGGCATCAATGTTCTAAGTTCAGTCAGGAAGTATTCAAGGATCTGAGCTCCAGTGAAATAGCCCCAGGATTCTCACATAGATATAATAGGTCTCCTCAATAGCTAATATTCTTCCTAACATCATACTAATTTATTCTAGCAGGTGTGCATTTACAAAAGAGATGAGAGAAGTCTTCTTTCTCTCTAATTCAGTCTATGACCTCACTAGAAAATCATTCATTCATTAATCATGTTATTGGCTATAATAGTGTGAGGGTTGCGGTGAATAGAAATGAGCAAGGAGCAGAACATTTCAGTCCAATAGGGAGGCAATGGTTTTATCAGGTAAAGCTAGTAAATTCAGTGTTACAGGTCCTGGATGAGGGCTGTGACACGTTGAAGGGAGCACAGGAGGTTTAAACCAGAAGCATGAGGAATCATTTATTTATTTTTTTCCAATTTTAAATTTAAAGTTTTGATAGAGTATATTTATACTTTTGGAAACTTCTTAAAAAGAGAATTAAAATTGTTGTTCTTGTCCCAATCACACATTTTACCTTTTTGTAATTCACCTTTTATTCCATATTTGGTAACTGGAGTTAATGAATAGGGAGTATTTTCTTAATTTTATTTGCACATGAAGTAGAGGGATATAGTAGAGCAAAATTTAAGACCTGCGGAAATTTTTGAAGAACTAGATAGACCAAAACCAATCAAGATTCTTTTTTAAGCTGTTACCACGGAGACAAGATAAAGCTACAAGAGAAACGGCAATAACTGGTGTTTGAGGTCCCAGAGAAGAACAGAACAGGAGGCCTTATCTCACAGGAATGGTCAGGCTAGGACTGTCTTTCATCAGTACAGCCCTCTCAGAGGGCCCTGGCTTGTGCTGCTGAACTATCTGACCTTATAGTGTTATGAACACCTGTGTCCTGTAGCATTAAGACAGACAGTACCAACTAGTATCAACTTCTATGTAGATCTTCAGTTTTGGTAAATGCTGGAAATTGTTTCAAGGGTCTGGGACACTTTAGTGAGTAATAAGCTAATGGCTTGTATTTAATGCATGTTTACCTAGATAGGATAAACTTTCTATATTAGTTCATTTGATCTTTCAGCAAATAAAATGTTATTAAACCATTTCATAGATAAGAAATCTGAAATTCATCTAGTTTAATGCTATAACCATAGTCATGGTTTAAAAGTGGCAAATCATGGTTATTGTGTGCCTTAATGATAAGTCTGGAAAGTTACTTGACATTAATTAGGAAGAGAGTTTTGGTTATGAGTCTTTAAAGGCAATTTTAAAGAAGTGTCTAGAAGTGATAATTACCAGTTCATTGGAAAATTTCCAGGTTATATTACACCATATTTCATGTAATAATCCTTCATAGTAAAGGTTTATTAATTCAGACTGTGTATATCTCTGTGATGTATCTGAAAGGCACATTCCAGCTTAGCACTGAGAATGAGCTGACAGGAACCCCAGACTCAGTTTGATCTTTCTATATACCCAGCTCCTCCACTTCATTTTTCAATGTTGTCATCTCAACCTTCCCACTGTGGACATTGGCAGGGATTTCTCTGTCTAAACCAAAATATTCATGATGTTTTAGGAATCAGTGATGTTTGAAGATGTAGCTATAGACTTCACTCAGGAAGAGTGGGCCCTGCTGGACACATCCCAGAGAAAACTGTTCAGAGATGTGATGCTGGAAACTATTAGTCATCTAGTCTCCCTGGGTGAGTCTGTCAGCTTTTATGTTTGTATATAGAAGGTAGGTATGTAGGTCTTCATTTATTTATTAAATCAATAAGTATCTGGAATATACCCACTGTTTTCTATCCTGATTCCTACACACACCCACTCTACTCTCTACCCTGATTCTTTCATAGATCTTATAACTACATGAAAGAGAGTTGCTCTTTTCATTTATTTACACTTAGTTTGTCACCCCACTAGAATGTAATCTTGATCACAATTTAATGTGTTTCTTGCTACTCAGTCTCTAATACTCAGCAGAACTGGAAACTCAGTAAATATTTCGTGCATGTATAAGTAGATTAATGAAATATTTTCTAAGTAATTATCCTGTTCTGATCATTGTGCTAAAGCTTGAGACCAGAGTTAAACTAACAAAACTTGATTATTATTATGGAGCTAATGATTATTGGCATCTGTTTGAAAATAATATTTAACACACTGTGGCGACATTTAATTTCCCCATCTTCAAAAAGACTGAGGATTCTGCATTCTGACTTTGAACATGGGCATGGACATCAGGATCCAGATGTCCTCACTATTTTAGATACATGATCTGGATTTCTTTTCATTCTGGTGAAGGATCTTCAGAGTTTTCTTTGTTCAAGGTGTTGTTGCCTGGACTGACGATCAGTGTTCTTATTCTTTCTCAGTAGCCTGTCTAGACTTGATTATAATGCACATATTAGGACTGATCTCAAAATGCATGTACCTTTTTTCCATGAATAGGGTATCATCACGCGATTTTCCAGTTGGAGCAAGGAGAAGAACTGTGGAGTGAAGGAATCGAATTTCTCCAAAGCCAGAGTTCAGGTGAGGAGCGGGGATGAGTGCTTCAAGTTGAGGAGGTGCCTAGTCAGTGAACGACTATATCCTTAAAAATTCCAAGTGAAGATTTTGTTAAGTAAGTGATATTTTCTAAATTATAGATGAAGGACATTGAAGCATAATTCTTTAGATGTCATTATTCCTTCCATATGTCCATCACAATTCATGTGTCCCCTTGCCATTGGCTTTAGGGAGAAGGATATTCATATACTTACTGAAGTTAAACTTTCACATAATAACTCTTGTCCTGATCCTCTCCATGGAAGGTTTTCCCTCTTTTTATCTACCCATCATCTCATCTCCATTTTACTTTTCTCACATTTCAGTTCTGAAAATCTTATTAATTGTCAGTGTCCTATAATGTTGTTTCTACTTCCTAGAGTATTCCCTATCAGAATGCTAATTTTTGAGACATACACGACACAGATGGGGCTTGGTGCTTTTCAACATTTTATTTCCCTAATGCTGTTTAATTTTTTTTTTCTTCAATTATTTCAGGCAGGGAAAGTGCCATTAAAAAACAAGAAATAGTAGCCGCACAACAAATCAGCACAAAGGACACATTTATAATCAGACCAATGGTAAGTTTCATGGATGTTAACTCTGGTCATCCAAATTAAATACCTGGCAATGGGATGTTAGTAACTGAGCACAAAAGCCTGATTTATGTTAAACCGTTGTTATTCTTTCTCTAAGCAAAAAGTTGGGTAGTTTGAATTAAGTGAAGGAATTAGCCTGAGCTCAAAACTATATCTTGAGATCTTAATAAAAAGATGCAATATTTAATTGCATGAACATTGCTTATATGCCTAGTCTTTGAAACCTATTGAATTCTTCAAAATTAATCTATAAGCTTTGCAGTTGGGAAGCTACAAAAGAGAAAACCTTTATATATGGAGGGAAGTAACACCATGTGTATGCAAATAACATTGGAAAAATTTTAATTGGAGACTATCACTGAAAGATTAATATAAGACTCATGTAGAGAACGAATGTATGAACTAATGTGGGTAAACTGTTAACAGACTTTCATCTCTTTTCCCCAAAACAGAAACCTCACATTCCAGAGGATCCCTATGAATATCATGATTTGGGAGATTTCACTCATAGCTCCACAATGACTCAAAATTTGCTAACTCACATGGAAAAGAAACCCTTTATCAGCAAACAGTGTCAAAAATCCCTTAGTGACCTATCATACCTTAATCAACATAAGCAGACTTACACTAGAGGTAAATCATATGAATGCCATCTGTGTGGGAAAGCTTTTATGAATAGCTCTACCCTTAGACGACATGAGATGACTCACACTGGAGAGAGACCGTATGAATGCCGTATCTGTGGGAATGCCTTTATTCAAAGCTCCGACCTTAGAAAACACAGTCTAACTCACACTGGAGAGAAACCGTATGAATGTCATCTATGTGGGAAAGCCTTCACTCAATCCTCTAACCTCAGACAACATGAGAGAACGCACACTGGCGAACAACCATATGAATGTCTTCTATGTGGGAAAGCCTTCAATAAATGTTCTGCTCTTAGACGGCATGAGGTAACTCACACTGGAGAGAAACCATATCGATGTCAGCTATGTGGGAAAGCCTTCAGTCAGTGTTCTGCCCTTAGACGACATGAGGGAACCCACAATGGAAAGAAAATCATGAATTCCTTTAGTAAATATTCTGAGCTTAGATGACAAGATATACATGTAATGAATGTGGAAAAAACATAGCTTTAACATTTAAACACAGCAAGAGGACTCACACAATGAAGAAACACTGTAATCAGTGTGGAAAATCCTGCAGTCATCCATACTCATTTGACATATGCAGGTTTATATCGAAGAGAATCCTTACGTATGACATCCATGTGGCAAAACCTTCAGTCAGAGGTCTGGCCATAGATGACATATAGAACTCACACTGGAAATATAAGGAATGCAGAAGTCTTCAGCAACAGTTTTGAACTTTAAGTACACAAGAGAACTCACACGGGGATAACTCCTTGATCTGTAATCAGTGTGGGAATGCTTTCGTTTGTAATTCATGGCTAAACAACATGAGCAAACAACTTAGGAGAACCTTTAGGTTTGTAATCACTGTGAACAAGTATTCAGCCAAGTACAAGGCATGATGTGCACAAGAAAACTCAGTGAAGGAATAACCATTAAAACAAAATGTAAGAGAATAAAACCTTTTGAAGAATATCAAATAATTCATTCTTGAGAAGTGATTCAATTAAAAATTATGCGAAATGCTTTATTCATAGAGGAATACTTGTGGCACAAGTGCTTATTCAGATGGTACAAAATACTCTTAGGTGTCATGAAAGAAGGAAAGTCTTCAGTGATTATTCATTTTGTAGTCAGCATTACAGTTCTCAGTGAGAAGCTAGCAGTCCTAAAATCAAAGTGGAGAAGCCTTCAGATTTCACATCAGAAAACAGTCTAGGGAGAAAGAACCCTCTAAAAGAGCCTTTAACATACTTTTAGCAAATAATTCAGAATTTTGAGAAAATAACTATTCACCAGAAAAAGGTGGCATATAAATGCAAGATAGAGTGATTTGGAAATACTGAATACAGAATTTTATAGAAAAATAGATTACTTTTTTATAGATTATTGTAAATATTTAAACAATAAACCCTGTTGCTGAAAAATCTGTTGTGTTGGTGACGTTTTAGTTTTCTTTGTGAGGTTGTAAACACACACATTTGAATCTCCATTCTTTGGCATGTATGTTAAATTTAGCCTCTCTTAGTCTTTCTCCAACAGCTCCTTCCACACAGCTTAGCCTCACTCATTCCCATCAATATCAACCGTATCCATCTGTGCCGTGGTGGTGACACAATAGAGACCTTTACCTCACTTGACCAGTTTCTTGGTGTGCTATGACCCAGGGTCATAGGGGCAGTATCATGGACATCTAGTGTAAACCATTGGATAGTCTTTAGCTTTGCCTCTGCCCCTGGGATTTTCCGTGGGGCCAGAGACAGGCAGTTTTGTTTTTCCAAGCCAAGAACACTCCTTGGATTTTTTTCCATGATAATTTTGACCTGAACTAAGTTGGGGCACGAGTTCATCCCACGACCCTATCTCACATCTTACCCAGGTGAGGCCTGAACTATGCACCTGCTTGTTCCCCAAACTAAGCCAGTGCCTTGCTTTTTTCTCAGCAGCCCTGAAAAAACTAAGATAAAATCCCTTAACCTATCAGACACTACATAAGCCCTTATTAACAATGTACTCTTTCTCAAGCAAAATGCAAGTTCTCACAAAAGAGACTTCCCTTTCTTTACCCCAGGGCTTGGAAGTATATTACCCTTCAAACCCAAATACTGAACCTAAATCTCAAGAGGAAATGCTCTCAAGAGAAAATTCAGCTGACTTGTGCTCTTCTCAAACTGGTACAATCCCCAAATCAAGTTGAGACTAATGAGCACATCTCTGGGTGAAACCGAAATGTCATAAAAAATTATATATCTATCTCCGCAAGTGATTCTACTGTGTAGCCAGGATAGAAACAGTCAAGTCATGTGAGGATAGTGAGCAACCAAAATTTAACATCTTGCCACCCTCATTGTACTGGCAGGGGTCGTGATCAGGCAGGGACATGTGGAAGTGTGAACAAAGGTTAGAGAACAAATTAGTGGTTAGAAGTTCAGACCTTGGAGACAGACGCCATGGGTTCTAATTTCTATTGTCACAGGCCATGAGACCTTGTTACAGAACATTTCTGTGACTCAGTTTCCTAAATTCTAAGGTCGAAGTAGCTTAATTATCTTAAAGTTATGAGTACTAATTTGTTATACTGTATGCATCAAATTATTACAGCTAGTAGGTACCTTGTATTTGCAAGTAAAGAATATTTTACAAATTAAATTGACATGGGTACACCACTCTTCATCTAATTTTTATATTTAAATATTTTCTAATCACTTTCTAAAATTCTGGTCATATTGTTACTACATTTAATCTGCTTAAGACAATATATAACTTACTCCAAGCTGTAGTCGATGTTAGCTGTGATCCTGAGGAATCACACCCTCCCTCTTCCCATTGTATCTGCAGGAGAGAAAGGACAGGTCCTGCTGCCCACTGTGGGCCACTCCCGTGCTGGTGCTGGGACTCCCCAGGATATACACATTGCTTTCCCAGAGAAGCTCATACGCCAATGGGAATTATCTCCACTGACAATATGTATGTAAGTACGTTGAGTAGTTGTAGTCAGATCATTGGATTTGGGGGTAGATAAAGGATAATTACATGACTACAAGGTGACAGAACCACACAGCTGGCTTGATTTGGGCAGCACATTGACAACTTTCCTGTGAAGGAAAGTCCCTCACAGGATGACTCCTCCTAGAGGCAACAGTGTGAGGCCACCATTCAGAAGGAAAGTAGAGCAAGGGAACTTCTGGCGAAGGATGCTTCACTGTCCTGATGAACTCAGCCACAAAATGGGGCATCTCTGAGTCAGAGAACTACAAAGAGCTAGCAGCAGCTTAGAGACTTGTATAGTCCATGTCTAGGGCTAGCAGATGGCAGGTGCATTTTCACAGGGTATGCAGAGCAGGCAAGCTCTAAATGGTTAAAATAATGCTAATTCAAGCTATGTTTCAAACAATTCAGTGTGTAAAAGTTTGAGTTTGGTTCTGGTGGGCTTTTGAGCTAATGCGCCTAGTCTGCTGGGAAGAAGTAAACACACAGGCCTCATACCTAAAACAATCAGAAGCATACTTGCAAAGTTGGAGGAAAATTATCCAGCCTTGTTTTTTGTTTGTTTGTTTGTTTGTTTAATTCCATATTCTGATTGCTTGATTCTATATTCTTGGTTCTAGTTTGCTGTCAGTAATTGTTCAGATAACTGAGATATGCTTCATACACACACACATATAGATGTATATACATACGTACGATGGAATATTACTCAGCCATAAGAAGAGATGAAATACTGCCATTTGCGACAACATGGATGGACCTTGAGATAATCACGCTAAGCGAAATAAGCCAGACAGAAAAAGTTGAAAACCACATGGATCTTTTGAAAAGCATTCCTGGATTGAATGAGAAGAACTATAGTTATCTGTACCAATTTTCTTTAAATTTAATAGAGAATATTCTTAGAAATTTTCACATTTTAAAAATTGTTTTATTTAAAATATTAGAAATAAAAAATTTAATAAAAAATAAAATATTAGAAATCAAATAGGTTAAGGTGAAAACAAAGTTACATTTCTTCCCATAGCACCCCAGGAGTGAGAGCCCTCAGATTTTAGAATAGCATGATTCAATGACAAACCTATTAAGTTGACTGTGATCATGTTTGGAATTTGAAAGTTAAATGAGAAGATCTTGATAGAACAAAGCCATGCTAAAAGATCTAATATTAAAATAGAAAGCTGTCTTTAAATAATATAATTACAATATTGATGATATAGTAATTAATGAAAACATTAAATTATAATGGAACATTATAATGATAAAGTTCAATTTTCCTAACATTTGTATAATCTGTGCATACACTATTAATACTAATTTATTCAATGATTATTAAATAATTATTATTAATATCAAATTATAAAGTACTATTTAATATATTGTACTTTACTAATATTAGGTTAGATTTTGATAAAATGTATAATGTCAATAAAATTTTAATGGAATGTTTTCTAAGTTTCTCAGTAATATTTATATAGAAGTCATGTGAGGTAATATTTGTCCAACAAAAATAAATGATGTTTCTTTAAGTTTTGGCATTTTCTAGTCAACTTTTTTTTAAGACTTTATTTTTTTAGAGCATTTTTAAGTTAACAACAAAATTGAGAGGAAGATAGAGCTATTTCCCATATACTTCTGCCCCCCTTCCCACATTCATAGCCTCCCTCATTATCAACGCCACTCACCGGACTGGCCTATTTTTACTAAGGACGAACCTACATCGACACATCATAATCACCCAAACTCCATAGTTTACATTAGGTTTCGCTCTTGGGTGTATATTCTATGGGTTTGGACAAATGTCTAACAACATATATTCATCATAATAATATCATTCAGTGCTAATTAAGTTTTAAAAACTATATATTTGCAAAATAGTGAGTTATCTGAAGTTGTATTTTAATGTCATTTCCCACATACTAAAATTATTATTATTCACTTTATATTTATGAAGAAATTCCTAATTTTAGTTAAAGTTCTTATTTGAAATGTTAAGTGATTCACATTATGGCATACTATAAGTATAACATTTCCTGGTAAAGAGTATTTTATTTGAATATTCAAGTTACTATCAACTAGACTATCTGAATCTACAACATTCCATCTATGACAAAAAAAAGGTACTATGTTAATACTACTGATTATAAATTTCATAATAACTGGTTACATTTCAATGTACACTTTTCATTTTACATAATTTTCAATTTTAATTGTTTGTGAAAGTCCCTCTGAACATTCATTGTTCTGTGGCATGTGAGTGAACCCAATATAAAATGTTGCTAAATGACAAACCCTAAGATAGAGTTTAAAATAGACATTATTTTATTCTTTATATTCCTAGAACACAAGAATTCACATATCTCATGAATCAGCAATGTATGGCATACATAAATTATGAAACACACTTATATTTTTCTACTACCCTGGTTCTCTAAAACACAAGCTATAATAGATTTTGAAAATCAATTTTTTATATTTTAAACATGATAATTCAGATTTAAGTGACAATAACAAAATAGCATTAGTTTTTTGTACTCTGCTAGAGGGATTCAATAGCATTTAGTAATTACTCATATCTCTCCTTGTTATTCTTCTCCTTAGTCAAATTAAAGAGCTAGAGAAGAAAATCTGAGAAAAAAAATAATATGACCTGCTGGTGGAGAAATTTCCATTGATCTCCAAAAAGCAGGAGTAAAGTAGTTTTGTGAAGATAAACTGTAAACCTTAGAGATAAGTTTTTGCTTCAGAGATTAAGGTCACTGAGCTCAGGTGAGAGTGACTTACAAGTCAACTTAGCACCCAAAGCATGTGACGCGGATGTGCCTACAAGCACACTTGTACACATGCCCTCTCCTGTTGGTTGCAATGTGCACAGTGCCACTTCATTTTGTTACATCATGTACAGTTTACACATTTATTTTCAGAGTAAAGCCAAATGTTTTTTTCTTTTTATTTCAACTACTTTTTCATTGCCGTGAAAGTGCCCTACAAAATTATTTTCATGGTAGAAATTTCTATTTTGTAATAAACCACTTATTATTTGGAGTGTTCTCAAATGTGACGAAGGGTGCTCACTGTAAGGACACTGGACAGTGAGGGAGGCTCCGCACTTAGCAGTCCTAATCCCTGTACAGCTGGCATTTACACAGTTCCTGGGACTGAGTTGGTTGTAACGGGTATGGGAGTAGATAGAACAGGGCTGGGGTGGGAGGGCTGGGAGCAAACTGACATCTGTTCTTGATGCAAGAAAAGGTGAGGAACCAACATTAGGAGATACAGTGGAGGGATCATTCCCTGAGGGAAATGAACCAGGGCTCATTGGCTGCAAGCCACTGGCTTATCCTTTGCTGAAAGTCATTTTTACCACCAGCCTAACACCCTTTCTTCTCTAGCCAGGGTCACTGTGACTCTATTATTTTCTATTGGGTTTTTATTTCCCTGTTTTTACCCTAGACTTAGAATCTATAACAGACATCCCGAATGCTCCAGCTCAACTTCTGCCCTTACTTCTCTTTGAATTTTATGAAAAATATAAAAGCAGACCCTGTCATCCACAAGCTGGTCTGGTACTCTCTGCTAGGTCATGGTTCTCCTGGTGAACATAACCAATTCCACAGAACAGCAACCTCACTCAAGGCCATTATACGACCGTGATAGATGAAGAAAAAAAAAAATTCCACTCTGCTATTATGTCTGGACACATGAAAAATATGGACATCATCCAAGCCACAAAATACCAATAATCTCCCTATTTCAGCCTATATAAGTGACCGCTGCTTTTTTTTTTATTTACATATTATAGCTAGCTATTTTTTGCTCTATTCAGACTTCCCTACAGAGATTTCATAAGACACCAGTAATAAAATTATTCCTGCTTTTTGATAGCAAATAATCTAGATCAAATCACATTTTATTTTAACCCACCCCCCAAATCAGCTGACTCAAGGACAAATCCTATAATAAAAGTCATTCTAATACCTTCTTCCTGAAATAGTCCATAGTTTCATTGTGAAGTTTGCCTTTTGATAAATAATGGTAAATCCAATTTTTGTTCCATTATAAGCATGTTCCTTATAGCTGGAATTCACTCACATGTATATATAAAATATAGACATATGCATGTGTATAAAGATATAGACATCACCCTCCTCTGTAAACCTGAATATATGTTCTCAGTTTTTAACACAATTTCAAGAAATAAGATCAATAGGCTGTGTGGAAAGCCCCAGCAAAGACTGACTCACAGACCACCACACACCCACTTGGAATGAGCTGGGTCAGAGGAGAGCAGTTAGTGTGGATGCAGGACACACTGCACACTGCTGGTTCTGCACATGTGTGTGACCGTTGGGGAGGATATGTGGGATAGAGGGAGGAATATGCATGATCGATTGCAGCCCTGGCACAAAGAGAAGATGTTCGTGTTTGTGTCTGCCCTTAACTCCCCATCCACTGAAGTCAGTGAGGCAGATGAAAAAGTATCACAGTTCTTCTGGGGTTGTGGCCCCTGCTTATGAATCTACACTCTCCACCCACAGTCTTGTTATGCTTTCTGCTCAGTTGCATCAGCAGCAATTTCAACTGTACCCATAGAGTCTAACTAATGTAGCCAAGAATGGGAGCCCCAAGGCAGAATCTCTGGTTGAGGTGGCAGATGGACCAGTGAGTCATATTTCTATCACATTATTACTCAGACTCTGTTTGTGTCCACATTATATTTTTGCAGAATTAGGTGTGCACCTTACACAAAAAAGCAGCCAAAAGGAATGTTTCAACTGCACCTACATTTGGTAGCAAATCACATAGAAGATGCCAAAGTTTTAAACATTTTTCTACCAAATTCTACTCATCATGATATCATGGATCTTCTCTGGTGGTCCACCTCTGACTAAAAACCAAAGGAACCAGGCCAGTGAAAGGGGTTCAGATTTCTCTTCCTACTTCATTCTAACTTCTGAAGAGGACCTCCTAACAAAGTCAGAAACAATAGTTTCAAAAATGAGAGAAGTAACTTTTCAGGGAACTACTAGAAGGAAAGGCTGAGTGTAGAGACATCCAACACTATTACCTTGAGTTTTCTGGGCTCCAAATCCACAGGGAACTTCAGGGCTCCACTGCTTAACTTTGCATGCAAGGGGACTTTTTGAGTCCTCTCTGATCTCCTGTCTCCTTCCATAACTGAGCATATCTTAATCTTCAGGCTGCTGGTTCTATAGTCATCATTTTAAACTGAGATACAATTCACCTGCCACAATATTCACCCTTTAAGCTGAAACTCAGTTTTTTTTGCTTGTGGGTTATTTGTTTTGCATATTCACAAGGCTGTGTAACCATCATCACTAATCATAGAATATTTTTTATCACCCTCAAAATAATCCTTTACCCATTAAAAATCATTCCCCAGTCCCCCTCTCCTGTCACTGGCAACCACTAATCTATTTTCTGTCTCTGTAGATTCACCTATCCTGGAAATTTCATATAAATTGAATCACATAATATATATCTTTTGTCTAGCTTCTTTCACTTAATGTTTTCAAGGCTCATCAGTGTAGGAACATGTAGCACTTCATTCTTTTTAATAGCCAAATAATATTCCATTGTATGGACATAGCACATGTTGTTTATTCTTTCCTTCATTTATGGACATTTGAGTTGTTTCTACTTTTTGGCTAAAAGTGCTAATAAGAACAATCATGAATATATTTTTGTATGAACATACACTTTCGGTTATGATCATATCAGTAGAAACAGAATTGCTGAGTATATGGTATCTCTAAGTCTATCATTTTGAAGGACTGTCAAGCTGCTTTCCAAAATAGTGCACCATTTTACATTCCTACCTGCAATGTATGATAGTCCCAATTTTTCCACATTCTCTCAGACACTTACCATCTGTCTTTATTATAGTCATCCTAGTGGTAGTGAAGTGGTACCGCACTGCAGTTTTCATTTGTGTTTCCCTAATGACTAATGATTTTGAGCATCTTTTTGTGTTCTCATTGTTATATCTTTTTTGGAAGAGTATCTATTCAAATTTTTGCCTGTTTTAAATTTGGATTATTATTTTCTTTAATTTTTGAGTTGTAAAAATTCTTTACATATTATACATACTAGACTCTCTTCAGATACATGATTTGTAATTACTTCTTCCCATCATGTGGGCTGCCTTTCAGTTTTCTTTTTAGTGTTCAAATATTTTAATTTTGGTAAAGTCTGATTTATTAATTTTCTCTTTGGTTTCATGTGCTTTTGGAGTCATATCTGAGAAACCATTGCTTAATTTAAGGACACAAATATTTACATATTTTCTCCTAAGAGTTTTGGAATATTAGCTTTTATACTTAGGTATTTTATTCATTTAAAAATTATTTTTGTATATGATGTTAGGTAGGGGTACAACTTCTCCCTTTTGCATATGGATACCCCATTGCTACAGTACTATTTGTTAAAAAGACTATTATATTTCCTGTTGAATGTTATTAAAACCCATGTCAAACATAAACTGACTGTAAATATGAGGATTTATTTCTAAACTCTCAATTTTATTTCTATTGATTTGTAAGTCTATTCCTATGCCAATACCACAGAGTCTTGATTAATGTAGCTTTGCGGTAAGATCTGAAACTGAGAAATATGAGTACCCAATTTATTTTTCCCTTCAAGGTTGTTTTGTTTATTCCTTGCATTTCCATGTGAAATTTATGGTCAGCTTGTCAAGCTCCCCCATAATGCCACCTGGGATTTTGTTAAATGACTGCACTGAATCCATAGATAAATTTGTAAGTATTGTCATCTTACTATTAAGTCTTTCAATTCATATCACTTTTAGGTAGAAAATTTAGTTATTTCCTTTTCTTAAAGCATCTTTTATTTTCCACATACAAATGGCCAACAAGCATATGAAAAGATGCTCAACTTCACTAGCTATAGATAAATACAAATCAAAATCACAATGAGATACCACTTCACACCTGTAAGAATGGCTATATCAATAGGACAAGTAATAACCATTGGAGAGGTTGTGAGGAAAAAGGAATCCTCATACACTGTTGGTGAGAATGTAAATTAATACAGTCACTGTGGAAAACAGTATGAAGCTTCCTCAAAAAATTAGGAAGAGAATTACCAAATGACCCAGCAATCCCTCTTCTGGGTATCTATCCCAAGAAATTGAAAACATTTATCCTTAAAGATACATTCACCTCGATGTTAATTTCAGTATTATTCATGGTAGCCAAGGCATGGAAACAACCAAAGCGTCCTTTGATGGATGATTTGATAAAGAAGATGTAGTACACATATACAATAGATTATGTATAATAATCTCAGTAATAAGAAAAGGTGAAATGTTGCCACTGTGACAACATAGGTGGATTTTGAGATGATCATGCTAAGCGAAATAAGTCAGACAGAAAAAGTTGAGAGCCATATGATTTCATTCATGTGGGATGTAAAACTGAAAGCAACAAACGAACAAAACGAACGAAACAAACAAAAACTCTAGACATCTGTTCAGTGGTTAGCAGAGGGAAAGGTGGGAGGGGGGAGGTAGATAAGGGGAAAAGGGGGTCAAATATATGGTGACAGAAGGAAATTTAACTTTGGGTAGACACAAAGCAATATACATATGACTTATTATTAACTGTACACTTGAAATCTATATAACTTTATTAACCAGCGACACCCCAATAAATGTAATTAAAATTTGTTTTAACTAAAAAATATTTTGTAGTTTTTAGTGTATAAATCTACCTATTTATGTTAAATATATTCTGAAGTATTTCATTCTTTTTGATGCTAATGTAAATACAATTGTTTAATTTGTCACTTTCCAGGATCCAATCCTGAATTACACATTTCTTTTAGTTGTCATCTTTTGCTGGTTCCTGTATCCTAGAACAGTTTTCAGTCATTGTCTTTTATGAAATTGCCATTTTTTGTAGCGTATAAGCCAATTCCTTATTGGAATCCTCCTAATGATGTTTTCTTTCTGTTTTCTCATGTGAGATTTAATTTATATTGTAGTGTTCATTTTGTTTTATTATTCTGGAACACTGCACAAGTCATGTTTGGTCTTTCTTAGAGATTTACATAAGGAGTGTTTACCTAATGTCTCCACTGCTAATTTTTTCCACTTTGGCAATTTCAAATAATGATTTTTTTTCCTACTATTCCTTCCACAAATTTTCAGTTGGTATAGTAATGGAAGGGACTGTGTTTTATTTCCCTCCACATAAAAAGGCATGAATGTATGTATTTATGACTATGTTACTTTACTCACAGCATGATTTCTTGTTTTTTATTACTCAAAGATAAATTTGTCCCAGATGCAGCCATGGGGGCTCCTTCAATCCACCTTCTGTTTCCTTTTCACCTATCCCTTTTTTTGGTGTGAGTACTTCCTTACTTTTTAGTAAAAGACACCTTAGGCTTACTTTGTACTTTCCCTCCCCCCGCACCAGTCTTGTATTTGCTTGCCTCAATCAACTCTTTCCCCAAGGAAGCTTGGTTGCTATTATTGAGGAATAAAATTTGGATACCGAGATTTGTGTGATATTTGCTATCATGGGTGAGGTATCATGGCTTCTAGGCCCTTTCAGTGCACATGGTTAGGAAGAACACACACATACCTATACATACACATATGCATGCACACCCACACACAAAATAACACACATTATAAATTCATGCTAATAAATCTAATTCTAATACAATACCCTGAGACTATTTTCTTCCTTAAGTATTTTTATCTCCAGTTTCCATTACCCTGTAACCTAGGCTGAAAAACCTAAATATGTTCAATCATGTACTCATTCATACAGTACCTTTCTAAAATTGCTACACTCACTTTATTGGGGGAAAAAATCAAGTAGCTGTAAGAATAATTTGTAGGTATTTTTGTACTTCACTTGAGATTATACAATAAAAATACTGGGTTCAAAATTTACTTGAATTTTTCCTGGTTTATTTTTTGGGATTATGGTAGTAACCTGATATAAAATTCAGCCTGTTTTCTTCTTTTTTTTTTTTCTTTTTTGTCCTTCCTTGTTGATACGATTGCATTTTTGAGTACATAAGAAGTTCCAAGACCAAAACCATGCTAGCAGGTATTCTCAGAAGTGTCACTCCTCCTTGTAGTACTTCTTCAATATTCCCTTCTACCCTATCCTATATATTACTTTTTCTATTAGTTACTGGTTATCCTTTGTTTTTTCAAGGCCAGCAGCAGACTGTCCCTGGTTTCACATCTCTCAGACATCCTCTGTTTCTGACTTGCAGTACCTTTTTGAAAGGTATCACCCGATTAGGTTATACTCATTCAGGAAAAACTCCCTTGTAATACTTCATAATCAATGATTAGGGATCTTAATGACACTTACAAAACACTTTCACCATTTCCATATAATGTAACCTAATTAGGAGAATGATATTCTGTCACATTCAAAGGCCAGAACAGAAATAAAGGGAGATTATACAGGGCTTAACCACAGGAGAATAATCTTGGGGGCAAATTTAGAACACTGTTGAGCAAAATTATGTCAGTCCCTTTCCAACTCAGAGTTTGAGGCTATAACTTATATGGAAGAACTGCTTGGGATTTGACAGAAAGCACTGAGAGAAAAGATGACTTAGACTCAACCCAAACTCTCTGTACTTGTCCCAACCCTTCATCTCAGATTTCTACGTTCCCTTAGTGTGCACCGTCTTCCCTGATCCTTTAACCCATATTAACTCTTTCTACCTGGACCCTCTTTCTGAGATCTGTGCATATCCTGGATCACCAGTACCTGTCCCAAAGCTCTGCTCTTCCCTGGCTCATGTCACTTCCAGTGGCTTAGCCCCTCCATGACCCTGAGCCCACTTCCAGATGCCCCCTTCTGCACCCTTGTTAACTGACTTGCCTCTTTATGCCTCTTGTCAACTCCTAAGGTCACCAAATGCTCCCTTCGATGTATCACTTCTCTAGCAATGTCTCGCACCTCAGATGCCAGCCATGTACCTAGGCACAGCTGCCCCCTCACCAACTTGTACTCCCTTCTTCCTCTGCTAGTTTTTTTCTTACTTCAACATGGCCCTGGTCTTCTGGTCACTCATTCCTTCTCTCTCTTCTCCTGTGACCTGTTCAAGACAGGAATGATGGTGGCAGTGAAGACAGAAAAATGTGAACAGGCTTGACATTCTGAAAAGAGGAATATTATTTTAACATTGAACTTTATTCAAACTATATGTTTATTCTTCCATGTTTGTATTAATATTTACTATGTACATACCTTTTAAAATATGGACATAATAGTTAAATTATACTGTTTTATATTTATAATTCTTTAGTTTATTTAGGTTATTTTGATTAATCCAGGTCTCTAAAATTATTTTTAAAGATGCACAAAAATATACGAATACATCGAACAACATATTAGATATTTTGAGGAACAAATTTCACTGTACATATAATTACAAGTACTAATCAAATAAAAGTTTTTAATCTAATTTGTATTACTTCTTAAAAATTCTTCAATAAACATTCCTGCCTAAGATGTCTTTTGCTGGATTCAACACAAATGTACATGTTCATCTTACATTGTTTAAAATAAGTCATTTGACAAAATTCTGAATACTTCTTGGATGAAGTGTGGGTTAAAGGATATTCAATAGAATTTTTTTTGCAGTTTTTTCTGTAGACTTGCTCATGTTGTTTAGAAGATAAATGATAAATGAAGGCACACAGGGAAGTCATATTAATTATATACATATAATTTCTACCCTGTGTGAACTCTCTGGTGTATATGTTAGAGCTGAGTATGGAGACAGTTCTTCCTTATGTTTATAATGTGTGTTACTTCACATCAACTGAAGTCAAAGATTGATTGAAGATTTCCATTTCATGTGATTATTTTCTTTAAGTAAAGGGTAAGACATATGCCTGGAATTGTGGCATATACAGCTGGCCCTTGAGCAACATTGGTTTGAAATGCATGGGTCCATTTTTATGTGAATTTTTTTTCAATAAATATGCCCAGGTTTTGCATGTGTGGATTAAAAAAAACCACTGTTTTTGATATAAATTTAGGAATCTGTGAATGCAGAAGGTCAACTGCATGCATTGTTCTACACCATCTTATATAAGGGACTTGAGCATCCTTGGATTTTGGAGTTTACGGGGGAAACCAAACCCCTTGCAGTCACTAAGGGATGTCCAAATTTTGAGGAGTCAAAAGTTATACACAGATTTTTGAATGCGTGGGATGTTGACACCCCTAACTCCTGCACTGCTCAAGTGTAAACTGTATAGGTTTCCTCTTTCATGTAAATTCTTTAATGATAAGGCCAGAGTTTTGACAAAAGGATTTCTATGGTTTCTCTTCAGTATGAATTCTCTTATGTTGATTAAAGAATAAAGGATGACAGAAAGCTTTCCCACATTCTTTAAATTTAAAGGGTTTCTCTTCTGTGTAAGTTCTTTGGTGTGAATGTAAGTAAGTTAGTGCTTTGGCTGAAGTGTTTCCCACATTTATTACATTTATAGGGTTTCTCTCCAGTGTGAGTTCTTTAGTGTGTATAAAGCTGAGCACTCTGACTGAACTCTTTCCTACATTCATTACATTTATAAAGTTTCTCTCTCACGTGAATTCTTTGGTGTGAGTAAAATTAGTCCTTTGGCTGAAGAATTTTCCACACTCATTACATTTATAAGGTTTTTCTCCAGTTTGTGTCCTTTTGTGTATAGAAAGCTGAGTGTGATGGTAGAACTCTTTCCCATATTCATTACACTTATAGGGTTTTTTTCCTCATGTGACTTAACAAATGCTGAGTCGCTGTGGATCAGTATGTGAAAATTTTCCCATACTCATTATATTCACAGGCATCCTCTCCAGTATGAGGTCTCTGCTATTTGAAGGAGATGAGAGGTTGTTAAGGAATTTCTCACATACTGCACATTCATTATTTCTTTTCTTTATACATGTCTTCTAGTTTGACCATGTAGTGAATATCTCCTGTTAAAATATTCTGTGTTATTTACATATGCAATGTGTGATATTTTTATAATGCAAAGAGATGTCCTCTTTTATAACATCTCAACTGCAGAGCTATCAGATTTACTTTTAAAATGTCATTACTTTCAAAGACCAGGTATATGAGCCATGTTTGTGTGATGGTCTTTTAATAAGAACTTAGGTATGGTTTTGAGCACACATTAATTTTTTCCCTAAATTCACATTATCCAAAATTTTCTCCTTGGGCAGAATTTACACCTAACTCAATAACAGTCATGTATTGCATTATAAAATATTTCAGTCCCATGTCTTTAATGTAGAGGAGAATGTTCACATCCCTCCTTGAAACCATTGACATGCTATTAGATGGGTCCTTTCTGCAAATATCTTGTATAGATATTATTTCTGATAAGGCCACTTTTTCTGTCTAAAATGTGTAAAATAAAATAAATTGCTAGTGTGGCTTTAGAGGAAGAAAATGTTGAAAGCATGCAAGGCCTGTGTGACTGTTTCAAATACTCTTACACAGAGTAAAAATGTGAAAAGGAAAACTACATCAGTGAGTTGAAATACATTTCAGAAAATTAAAAATTAATAAGTATTTTTGGGATTGAAATAAAAGAAAAAATAAAATCAAGAATGGATGATGGTAATGTAAAGAGAAAGAAAATTCTCAAAGGTAAGGACACCAGACAAAGGACACTATACAAAACTCTATTTCCAAGAGGAGATGAACATCCCTTTTCTGAGACCAAAAGAAAATTCAAGAGGACACAGGCTCCAGTGACCACTACCATTTTTCTGAAAACATAATTTACTCAAGCAAATCTGCAGTTGCCATTTCCCAGGTCCTGCTCTCCTAGTTTCAGGATCTTTCTGGTACTGAGCACACATGGGCCTGAAGCTCATCTGGACTCAGGCTTTCGAGAAATCCTCTTCCTTCCCTCCACAGCTCCACTTCTGATTTGCACAGTTGATACACTATTTGTGGGGGAAAAACGATACATGGATTTTTGATTCTGTGCTGAAAAGCACGCCTATTCTTTAATGTCAGGGCAGGATAGAAGGGAGAACAATGTGAACACTGAAGCAGAACCCAGAAAAAGGCACCTTGAACACTAAAAATACTGAAGGTCCTTCACCAGAGCAGGAAGAACATCTTGACACTGTGCCAACACAGGGAGATTTTCTTGTTCCTGATTGCAGGTCCAAGATCAAAGTGAAGAATCCTCAGTGTTTTCAATGAAGGAGAAATGAAATGTTCCCACAGTAGGCTGAATTTATTTATTTTTTTAAAAAATATAATACACAGAAGCTCCACCAGAATAACCTAATTTCTATTTGGACATAGATAATTGCTATAATTTTCATGAATAAAATTTTAACCACCAGGTATGTTTATACAGCAGAATAGTTATTTAATAAATATTTAATACTTTCATTTATTCAAAAATATTCACTGAATCCCCAGCACAGTGTTGGTTGTTAGTGATCAAGAAGGAAGACATGAAAAGGTGGTTAGGAAAATTGTATTCTTTGGGAGGGTGACACAATAAGTATAAATAGATAGATAGATAGATAACCAATCAACCTTTAAGTAGTTTAAGAACCATGAAAGAATTTAAATGAGAACTGTGAGTGGAGGGATATATGTACAGTTGTTCTGGATTCATGTATAATAAATAATATCCAGGTCAACAGACTTACCCACAGAGACCAAGCGATGTCAATTTTACCAAGGAATGTAGAAGTGTAATTCAAAAGTGAGCACCATGTGAATACTGCAAGATTCTCTAATTCTAGCCATGAGATTTTCACGTGACTTGCACCTCGTTTTCCTCTGCTGGACTAAACCAAGAGTTTTCAGAACATGTTAAAGGAACTTCCTTAATGTCAACACCTCAGCTTTCTCTCCATAGTTGTTAAGCCAGTACCTCTCAGAATTTGTAATCTGAGGTTTGCTATACAAGAATTCTGAGGGAGCCGCTCTTTCTGCCATGAAGAGGTATCCTCGCAATGACTCAGCATCTTTCCTACAATACTGCAAAATGGCGGCTGTTCTTTACACCATTATCCAGTTGCTTCCTCACAGCACATTCAGCCTCCAATTTTCAGCACAGACAATGTAGAATCGCCACCACTACTGCTTAAAGCATGTTTCATGACAACAGACAAAAGCTGAGGCAAATTAACAATCATTATCTGGCCGCATATACCACTGACCTCAAGTAAGTTTTCTAATGTGGACATGACATTTAATGGGAGGTCAGTTAGGAGGCTGTTTTGGACACCTTCTGTTACACACAGACTAAGGTTTTCTCAGTGCTGATGTGAATTTTATCAAGTGATATACACTCCTCATTCCAAAGGGAGCACTATGTCATCCCCATCTGTCACATAATCTCCCTGTGATTCATACAGGCCAGTCTCTTGATGGACACATGATTCCTGAGGAAAAGTCACATGACCCTTTCGAGATTCTCGCTGAGCTATGTTCCCGATATTAAGACTGTCTAATTTTGAACAGACTAGGTTACAGTCCTAGGCATACTACAAACAACCTAGACCTTGTGAACAGAAACTAATGTACAGTGCATGGCCGACAGATCAAATCTGTCTACCCTTATAGAAAAGAAAGGAGCCCACCGTTCATGGTACCAGTACTGTCATCCCTTCAAATGATGTAGACTGAATAATCAGGCCCTTGACACAAAACCAGTCTCTTTCTAACATTAATATAATGGATCCCTGGTCCAAAGCCACCAAGCCTGTTCTGCTTGATAACTATTAGAAAAGAGACCGTAAACTGCAAGGGCAGACTCCTCCGGTAAGAATATCTTTCTTGGAGAACTAGAACCTTGGCTCCGGGCCTGTACTTTCTGTTTGCAGCGAGAATGGTGACCTTCCAATCTTTTCACCTTTTCCAGGAGGTTGAGCTGAGACCTCAGCATTTCTTCTGTTTTTTTCCTAACAAAGACTGAAGTGCTGTAAAAGTGTAAAAGTGCATTTCAATAACATCTTCCTTGTTCACATTTCCCCTCTTTATTCTGGCCGTGACCATTTTGGAAAATATGTTGTTATGGGTTATTGGTATCAATTCCTCAGTAAGTCAGTCCCAAGGGCAGGGCAGAGAGTGATATCTCCAGGTGCCACCTGCCTAGGAGAAAATAGCTCCCAAGGCTCTCAAGAAGAAAAATGAAACAATATTGAAGCCGGAGTATAGATAACAAAGCTGTCCACCAGAAATCATATTTCTTTGTATTAGATGCTAACCGCCAACATCTGCTTCTGTAATCTGCTTGCTTGTGTGATCAAAATCCACCAAAACATAGTTTTAGGCTTTATAAGCTGCCTCCTCTGGAGGCTTGGGGCTGATTCTCCGACTCTGCGTGGTGGACAGAATCAGTTGTCGGCCGGCTAATCAAGCCTCATAATTAATCTTAATTGGCTCCGTGGGTCTTAGATTCAAATGCGCCACAACAGTTCAGGCCTGGACCCATAGTTCTAAGCCTGTCCTCCTTGGCCCACAAACAAAGCTGTCTTTTCTGAACAGAAGGATGTATGGATGCCTCCTTTTTTCCAGCATCACTGTCATCCATTGAAAGGAGATGGAGTTATGAAATGGATCCAAGGCACAAAGCTTGTCTTTTTGTAACAATGAGCAGGAAGGAGAATGGAACACATTGCAATACACCTGTCGTCTAAGAAAGCTAGGCGATAGGAGTCTTTTGCCCATAGGGCAAGCCTGTCTTCAGCTCAAAAAATCTTACCTCAATTTCTAGGGCTTTGTATCCTACTTGGATTTCTACTCAGAACCAGAGTGTTAACATTGGTTGGCAGTTCCAGTACTTTCACCCATTCCCCAAAAGTAGAACTGAGATGTTGGCTGGCAGCATTTCTTCTGTCTTTCCCTATTAGAGACTGAAGTGGTGATCTGGGTCCATGGTTCAAGGCCGGTCCTCTATAAACCATTGTTGCCTGGAGCTCTAGGCACACAGCTTGAAGCCTTCTTGATGGGAGAGAAACTAACATTTAGACTGTGGAAATGCCCACCAAGCCTCGACCCCCTAAAATGAACTAATTTACAGCCCCAGGCCCACAAGGTCAAGACCATTCCATTGTTTAACAAATCCCAAACAAAAGATGTAGGCTCACAACACACAGCCTGGCCATTGATACTAGAAACTCTTGGGGAGACCTTGGACCACTGAAGCAAGATGATATCTCCTAGGAGAAGATAGAACAAACTCAGTTCACGGCACCAAGACTGTCCTCATTTTCAAGCATTTTCGATAGAATTTTGGGCCTGAGACACCAATCTAGTATCATTCTAAGATTCTGTCAGCAAAACTTGGTCCCACATCACCAATTTTTTCTTTTGGCAATGACTGAATGGTACTGTAACCTATAGCACCCAGCCTTTTCCTTGGTAAGAGAAGAAAGCGTGGGCACACCGAAACTTGGCACAAAGCCTGGACCATTATCTCAGGAAGGCAACTGAGGAGCTTGGATGCATGGCCAAGTATTGTTTCTCTATCCATGAAGTAGAGTGCAGAACTTGGCCCACAGAATCTAGCCTCAATTTTCATAAGTGAACCATGGGTGAAGGACTTGGCAAGCGATAACATGACTGTTTTGGGTGAACACAATATTCAATCCAAGAACATGGTCCATAACACATTACTCTGCCTGTGCTGGAGAAGTAAAGTAGATAATTGAAGTTATGAAACTA
This sequence comes from Rousettus aegyptiacus, assembly GCF_014176215.1. Taxonomy (NCBI): domain Eukaryota; kingdom Metazoa; phylum Chordata; class Mammalia; order Chiroptera; family Pteropodidae; genus Rousettus; species Rousettus aegyptiacus. The sequence goes on from NW_023416286.1 coordinate 34,530,661, forward strand.
TGCCAGTTTCATGTTACACAGAGACTCGAAGGAAAATGTTTCACACACCTCAAGCCTGGTTTAACATAATAAGTGAGTGAAAACCTATGCCCACAGAAACAATACCAATCACGTGATAGACAAATGCTCCACATGGGTCTACCCTGACCCCCATGTGACCTCCGCAATGTGTTCACATGACGGCCACGTGAATGTCCGATGACTGATTTTCAGGTGATGGCCACCTGATTCCTCTTCCCCTATTCTCGACCAAGCGTTTTCAAAACTCAACTCATAAATGGCACATTTTCAATATTTCAGCATTGACACATTGTCAGATAAACAATTTACTCCCTACAGTAATGGCCTTAGGCCCGATCCAAGAAGAGTGCGGGAGTCACACCTGAAGCCGTTTTGAGCTGGGCTCACAATGACTCAGCTTTTTTGCCTCAGTACAGAAAAATGGCGGCTGCTGTTTCCACTGATGTTAAATAGCTTCTTCAGCCAAACTTAGACTCCCACTTTTAACAGGGTTATGTGCGACAGCTGCTCCCTTTCCTTCAAGCAGGTTGCCTGACCACAGCCAAAACCCTCTGCCAGTTATTCAAAGATCACTCTCTGGTAGTCAACCTGGCTGTCCTCAGGAAAATTATCTCATGCAGAACTGACGTTTTGATAGAAAGGTAGCGAGGTCCAATGGCGGGCACCTCAGTTCCACAAGAAACTCTTTTCTCACTGTTTATGTGAATTTTACCAATGAATGGGGAAGGATATTTCAAAAGTGAGTGCCACCCAATGGCATGTGATCTCCAAGTACTGCCCTCAGCCAATCTTTTGATGGTCACGTGATTCCCGTGGGGAGGCATGTGAATATTGCAAGATTCTCCCGTTTTTACTATGAGATTTTCAGATGTCTTTTGCCTCATTCTCCTCTGCTGGTCAAAACCAAGAGTTTCCAATATAGCTGAAGGAACTCCCTCATTGTCAATATCTCAAAGTTTATTTTATGGTTGTTAAGCCAGTCCCTCTCAGAATTTGTAATCTGAGGTTTCCAACTGAGGAATCTGAGGCATCTGTTATTTCTGTCGCAAAGAGATATTCTCTCAATGACTCAGCAATTCACCTACAATACAGAAAAATGTCGACTATTTTTCCTCCACTATCCAGTCGGTTCCTCAGAGCACACTCAGCCCCCAGGTATTAACGTGAGCAATATGCCACCGCCGCCTCCAGTGCCCTAAAGAACGTTTTTGATGTTGTAGCTGCCAGCCACCGATAGATACACGAACCACCAGAAATCAGTGAGTTATAGGAAATACACTCTTTATACAGCCAGCTGGGTCTGCCAGGGGTACGCAGACCCCAAATTAAGCAGCACCGAAATGTAGAGGTACAGGGTTTTTAAGCCCTAAATCCCGTTCTTCATCCTATTTGAACACACAAGACTATTTTTCTTCTTTTTACTAACTGTCAACCCACAGGTTGGTTGTGCAAGCAGGGCTACAGAAGCAGAAAGCTTATTGTTAGAGCATTATGTTCCAAAAGGTGATAACCAAGCAGTAATTTTCCAGCCAGCACATCCCTCACTGACCTTAGTGGAAAATCAAATCCTTGATTCTTTATGCAGAATTTGGTCATAGCCTCTATTTTGTATTAATAAAAGTTCAATAGAATTAATTCTTTTCCTTATATATCTAAACAAGAAATTGAGGAAACATGAGCCAAAAGTTAACAAGAGGAGGAAGAGGATTTAAGATCCAGCTACAGCGGATAGGAGGGTTGTTAGCCATGATGACCAGTTGAACATCCTATGAAACCAGTTATCTAATTTTAGTCTTTGTTTTTCCCTGGTATCTAAATTTCTCTGTACTAGTAGTAAGCTTTCTCTAATTATGCCAGAGTTATTGGCATAGAAGCAACAGGTTTCACCTAGAGCCATACATAATCCGTCTTGTTCTAAGAATAATAAATCTAAACCTCTTCTATTTTGGAGGACTACTTCTGCTAGTGAATTGACGTGAAGTTCTACCTTGCTGCTGATGGTGTCTTTTAAGGTTTTGATATCCTTATCTATCTGTATTCCAATTTCACGTAATTCATTTTCTCCTTTGATGAGAGTAGTAGTACCTACAGCTCCAGAACCTGCTATTCCGAGTCCAACAAGAAGGGGTACTAAGACTGGTATGGCTCTTTTCTGTAACAGCCTGTCCTGGAGGAAGAAGCGGAGTCTGCTTTCCGGCCTATTGTAAAGGAACACTAGGGGGAGTACAAAGACTAGGATACAAATGTTAGTCTCACTTGAGTTGAAAAGATGGGCTGCAGCACAGTGAGTGAGCCCGCTATCACATGCTAACCAAGTATTATTTGGAGCCTTATAGCATTTATCCCCTAAGATAGGTACCTCAATAGTACGACTACAGTTATTGAGGTAGGATGACTGTGCCAACAGCTTGGAATGGTTCTTTCAAATGAGGCAGGTTCTTTCTTCTTGTATGTCTCCTAAGGTGAATCGAGGAGTTTCCTATTCACAGCCTCGTGTGCTGCTGAGCTCAGGTTAGGGGAGTTCCTATCTTGACATAGTAAGAGGGTTTTGGGTTTAAGCACAACCAGCAGTCTTGTCCTATGTCTGGGGTGGTCTTATATAAGACCTTGTGTATTGTCATTAGCATAGTTATTAATGCCCTTTCTGTTCTGGTTGTGGTTGGTCGAATGCCTGGGGTTTAATAGCTGTGAGGCTACTACTTAGAAGGGCTAGAGCTGGAGTTGGAGGTGCTCCAGAAACAAAAGTTTTCTTAGGTATAAGACTTTGGGGTAGTCCTGGAACTAGAAGTGGTTTTTTGGGTCCTATAGGGTTAGCCTTCCTGGGAGGGTCCTTAACCTGTATAGTAAAATATAATCCTGAATCATACCCGGTTTTATATAATCTGATACCCCATGTCTGTCCTGTGAGCCAATAGTGTTGTCCCCCAGGGCTACCAGGTTCGATGGTGATTATGATAGGATTACAAGACCCAAGAGAGCTTATGGAGGGGCTTGGTCTTCTTACTAATCTAATATGATCATCATTCTGTTTTTTACAATTAGCTATAGTAGAGATAGTTTCACAACCCCAGTTAGCACAAGAAACTTGGCCTTGGCCCTCACATCCAAGTCCCATATTACACATGTGGCCAGATATCCCTGGGTAATGTCCTTGAGGACAAATATAGAGTCCTATCCCTAAGAGGCTTTTTCTCAGTTGATAATATGCCACAGGCAGGTGCCCCCTTGTAGCCTAAGTATGCTTCTCTGCCCAGGAAGGATCCCGACCCAAGGTGATGTCTGGCCGTTGCAATGGCGAGGGGATCTCTGGCAAGCCGGCACAAGTCTACTCGGATCTCTGGAGTACCGTGGCTGGTGATGCTCTAGGCAATGATTTCACCAGTCTTGGTTACTATAAGCACCTATACCCTAGGCCGGTGTATGTTTCTGTATGCCTGGGCTAAAGAGGGAAAAAGGAAGAAACAGAGGGTTAGACTTATGTATGCTTGAGTCTTAGTCTTAAGGGCCCATCTTCCTGAACTATCCACTCTCGCGCTGCCTTCACGTGGGAGTGATGAATCCATGATGAGATGCTGTCTACTTTACCTGCAGTGAGCGTCGTCAGGTAGACAGTGAAGGGCCCTTTCCATTTGGGTTCTAGTCCCTTGGAAGTGAACTTCCAGCTCCACACAGAGGCCCAGGCTGAAACTGTTAGGAAAGTCCGTCCCACAGGGGTGAGTGGGCAGCACGAACCTGGGACCAAATCTCCTTCTGTACACTTTGAAGGGCCTGTAAAGACTTCAGTAAGACAAGGTCACATAGTTCTGCCTTTTTCTCATCTTCTATTCTAGGTACTAAAGGTGGGGGTTTTCCAAAGAAAATGTCAAATGGGGTGAATCCGTTAATATACGGAGTACACCTGGCTCGGAGAAGAGCAAACAGGAGAAGTTCTACCCAGGTCCCACCAGTTTCTAATCGTAACTTGACTAATGTCTCTTTTAGGGTTTGATGTATTCGCTATATTTGGCCCGAACTTTGGGGCTGGTAGGCACAGCGAAGTTTCCGTCATGAATTTAGGTAGCTAGCCAATTGTCGTGATACCTTTGCCAAGAAGGCTGGCCCGTCATCCGACCCTAAAGCTCTGGGGAGAACAAATCAAGGGAGGATTTCTTGTAGTAGTTTCTTAGTAACTACTAAGGCAGCCTATTTTCTGGTGGGGAAGGCCTCTACCCATCCTGAAAAGGTGTCTATAAAAACAAGTCAATATTTGTAGCCCCCCACAGTTGAGGTTACCTCAATGAAATCTACTTCCCAGTGGTCCCTCTATAGATAAATTCTTTTTCCCCTATGCCTAGGTTCTTCTATCTTCTCCTTCTTTGGATTAACTTGGGTACAAGCTGGGTGTTGTGAGGCAATTTCCTCCGTAGTTCTCCCTTCTAATGAGTGAAAGTAAGGATCTAAAGCTTTGAGCATCTTAGTTTTCCCTAGCTGTGTGATCTGGTGTAGTTGGTGGAAGAGAGTCCTTCCAAGGGCCCTTGAGAGCCCAATTTTTCTATTTGGTGTTGCCCACCACCCCTGTTGGTTCTTAGTGTCTTTCTTATCTTGAAAATATATGTTCTCTTTTGCAGTATAGGTCAGAGACAGAGGCACTTCTGGATAAGGTAAAACTGGCAGTAGATGTGGTGGGAGCCCCACTGGCCTTGTGACCGCTGTTTGTTTCTCTCAGCTCATTTGTTTCTCTCAGCCTTGGGACTAATCCCTTTTTGTTGCCCTTTACAATGAACAATAGCAAGAGCCTTAGGCTTCAAGTAAGGCTAACATCTCCTCCTTGTTCTTGATGTCCTTCCCAGCTGAAGGCAGAAGCCCTCTTTCCTTGTAGATGGCTCCCTGTACATGTGCGGTGGCGAAGGTGTATCCGCTGTCAGTATATATTGTGACTGCCTTATCCTTTCCCCATCTTAGTGCCTCAGTGAGGGCAATGAGTTTGGCCTTTTGACCAGAAGTCTCATGCAGAAGAGCTTGTGACAAGATGGTGCCAGTTAGAGTTATGATCGCTGTCCCAGCGTACCTTCTTCCTTCCTGAATAAAGCTGTTCCCATCCATGAACAAAATTTCATTGACCTCAGGCAGAGGGGAATCTTTGAGGTCTGGCCACGAGGAACACACAACTTCAATCACATCTATGCAGTCACAAACGGGGATCTCAGGGTCTTGTTTGCAGCCACACTACCACGAGGTCAAGATTATCCAATTTTTACAAATCCCAAATTGAAGATGTAGGTCCACAACACACAGCCTGGCCATTGCTACTAGAATCTCCTGGGGAGATCTTGGCCCCTTGAAGCCATATGTCATCTCCTAGGAGAAGGAAGAACAAAAACTCGGTTCATGGCACCAAGACCATCCTCACTTTAAAGCATTTCCATAAAAATTCTGGGCCAAAGGCGCCAACCTAGTATCATTTTTCAATCCATTAAGCACGACCTGGTATCACATTGCAAATTTTCCCTTTTGTGAATTACTGAAACGTACGATAAGGTATAGCACCAAGCCTTTTCCTTGGTAAGAGAAGGAAGCATGGGCATGTTGAAACTTTGCACAAAGCCTGAACTGTTCTCTCAGAAACGCAATTGGGGAGCTTGTTTGCATGGTCAAGCATTGTTCCTCTATCCAGAAAGTAAGTTCAGAACTTGGCTCACAGATTCTAGCTTAAATTTTCATAAGTGAACTGTTGGTGAATAACTTGGCATGTGATAACATGACTGTCTTGGGTGAACACAATAATTGATCGAAGTACATGCACCATGACCCATTACTCTGCCTGTATCAGGGAAATAGAGTAGATGATTGAAACCACGACATCATACCCTTCTCATTTTCCACATAGATGTGAAAGGAAAATGTTTCACACACAATCTGGTTTAACAAGTGAGTGAAAACTTATGCCCACAGTAACAATACCAATCACATGGTAGATAAACCATTCCTGTGGGGTCTAATCTGACCCTTTGTGTTCACATGATGCTGCGTGAATGCTCGGTGACTGATTTTCAGGTGACGGCCACCTGATTCGTTTTCCCCTATTCTGAACCAAGTATTTTCAAAACAAGACTCATAAACTGCACATTTTTAATATTTCGGCATTCATACATTGTACCATGAGCAATTCGCTCGATAGTAATGGCCTAAAGTTCACATCTAAGAAGAGTGCAGGAGTTGTGCCTGAAGCAATTTTGAGTTGTGCTCACAGTGACTCAGCATTTTTGCTACAATACAGAAAAACGGTGTGTGCTGTTTCCACCACTCTCAAATAGCTTCTTCAAGTGAACATAGCCTCCCAGCTATAATGGGGTTAATGTGCGACAGCCGCTCCCATTTGCTCCAAGCGGGTTACCTGACCACAGCTGAAACCTCAAGCCAGTTATCTAAAGATCACTATCTGGTAGCCAACCTCACTGTCTTCAAGAAAGTATCCCTCACACCTGTCTAAATAAAATCCAAGTCCTTTATCTAGTAGAAATAGTCACAATATAGAGCATATCTTTCTTCGAATCTAATGGTGGCTTGAAGACACTTAATTTTTGCAGGGATTTCTTATTTGGCTTGAAAATAATAATTTATTCAAGGAAATTTCAAATATTGGGATTAATTATCAAGAGGAAAAAGACATTTAAGAGTAGTATAATAAGACTTAATAAGATAACTGCAGCACTCAATGTATTACAGATGTGCAGGCATTGGTAACCAGCGTCACTTCCATAGTGAAGGGCACCTGACTACGGGTTATCAAAGCCCAGACAAACAACCAGGGGGCATGCTCTCCTGCAAGGATCTAGTTGAGTCTAGCGCTTGTCTCAGAGTGTGCTTGCAAATAGATCCCCATAGGGAGCAATAATTTAATATTTTAAAGATTGATTTCTGCATGTTTTTAAAGACTGATTCTAAGTGATTTGGGGGCACCTCTCCATTAACCCACATACTTTTCAACACATTGTAATTCTAAGTTACAATCACATATGTCATGCATGGAAAACAATCTTATGAGGGAAGAGCCTGACCTTGAAATAAAGAGTTAACTGCTAAGGATGTTCTCTACAGATTTCAGAAACTGAATGCCCTCTCACTTGGTTGCTTTGGTTCATATTTGATGACTTAAGCAGATCGTCTTCATTTGCATAGTCTTTTCCTCTTCCCCTTGTCCTCCTTTTCTGTTTCCAAATCTCAGTATGTTTTCTCCTTCAGTATATCTTTTGATATGGAGGTTACTAGTGTGTAGCTATGTGGGAAGACAACATATTTCATAGTATTTGGCTCTAAGTGACTACTCTGAATTATGCTTCCCCCCAACACACAAAACTTGGGAATCTGATACAACTTGACTGAAATAGAAGAAGGCAGATAATTAATGTTAGTCTAGGTCAGCTTCCTAGAGTAGTTCATTCCTTTCCCCATGCCCCAACCATCTGCAAATTTTGGTGACATATTTAGTGATCTCCTAAGTAATAAAAGTGGGTTCTATTAAACATAGAAAAACAAATTTAAAAGATAACTTAATCAGAGAGTACCTATTAGTGCTATGCATTTTGTAATCAACCATTAAAAAAAATCATTTGAGATTTGCGTAATATAAATTTTGTGTAGAGAGATCAAAAACATTAATTTTGTGACAGGTCAGGGAAAAAACAGGGGAGTCAAAGTAGAAGAAATCAACCTGAGGACTTGGGATTTTATAACACCTTCCCAAAGCAAGTTTTAAAAAAATCAATTTCAAGTATAGCATCTTGATTTCCGGGCATGTTTTAAACACCTAGAAACTGGAGCAAAGTTAAATTTTAATAAGAATCTACTTTTTAAAAAAGTAAATATCTCTGATCAGAGTCTACATGTTTTTTTTGTTGGTCCCTTAGAGATGTAAAAGTTCTTGGATTACTTTCAAGTTCATGTCTCCACAGTCACATGCCATGGAAGTTATTATTAGTCAAGAAATAAGAATTTGCCAATTCTGTTTGTGCAACATTAGTGCTCTAGAATTAAAAGATTGCCCACCTTATGAACATATCGCTACAAATAATATTGAATAATAAAGATCCTATTCTTTTAACTTTTACACAAGTTATTCCAATTAAATATCATTCAAAGGTTAATAGATAATCTGACATCAAGAAATGGCAACACATCAAACATAATTGATTATTACACTTAATTTATGTTGCTAAGTGATTTATTCCTAACAACTATTGAGTATCCTTAATATATAGTGAATTGAAACCTCATGCTACTGAATAATTATTTGATGTTAACAAAGAACAGATTATATTCAGATCTTGTGCAATTTATAGTGCATGTGATTTTTATTAGTGCTTGGCTCGTTGCTTCCATAATAGTTCCAATTTTTTTTTTATCTAAAATTGTTCTGAATTGAGTTTAGTGAGCAAGATGAGTTCTTATTTTATTATCAAAGTTTCCAGGACAGAATAATAAAAATCTGTGATGTAATTGTATAAATATCTCAATTGCCTAGCAATGAGAAAGTGCATACAAATAAGAAAAATAATTATCAAGTAAGGCACACGACAGAAAATTATTACAATGTTTTTTGTTAATTCTAAAGCCATATTTTTTATTACATCAAAGATAATTGTGCCATTTCTACCATTTAGATACAGATACACTTTTTATTACATTCATATTTTTAAAATATCACTGGGAAGAAGTTATTGGATGAATATATTATTTTAAAATTTTATTAAATGTATTTGGTGACATTGGTTAATAAAATTATATAGGTTTCAAGTGTACAGTTCTGTGATACATCATCTGTATATTGCATTGTGTGTTCACCACCTAAAGTCACATCCTTCTGTCACCATTTACTTGACCCCTCCTACCTTTGCCTACCTCCCTCCTCCCCCTTCTCCTCTGGTAACCACGATACTGTTGTCTGTGTCTGAGTTTTTGTTTATCTTACTCGTCTTTGTTGCATTCAGTTTCATATCCCGCATGAGTGAAATCATGTGGTTCTCGATTTTGTCTGTCTGACTTATTTTGCTTAGCATATTTTCAAGATCCATTCATATTATTGCAAATGTCAGTATTCCATCTTTTCTTATGGCTGGGTAGTATTCTACTGTATACATGTACCATATCTTTTTTATCTAATCTTATTGAAGGAAACTTCAGTTGTTTCCATATCTTGAGCATCAGGAATAATGCTGCAATGAACACAGTAGTACATACATACATCTTTACAAATAAATGTTTTCAAAATTTTCAGGTAAATACCCAAAAGAAGAATTGCTGGGTTATATAACAGGCATTGGTGGTTCAGTGGTAGAATTTTCTTGGATGGATATATTAGATAGATACATTAAGAAAAGCAATTCATAACAATGGAAAATTTTCAACATAACTAATGTTTTAGAAATTCTATTATTAATTAGCAATAACAGACCTTTAATTAAAAAAAAGTTTATCTGATAAATACATAAAACATATAAATGATTTTTTAAAAAATCTCTGAAAAATTTAAGATGAAAACAATCTATCTACCTAATCACTATTTTTCTTCATTTTTGCTTTCTGAAGTGAAAACCATTTGTTTTTCTGAATTCTCCTGGTACTTGTCACTTCATGTCTAGATCATGTGGTTGTATTGACTTTTTTAATTTAGTGACTATAGACATTGTTTATTGATTTTCTGGTAATAGGAAGGAGAATTCAGCTTATTTAAGCCACACTTTTCCTGCTCTTTCCTCCCAATGCTAATTTCGTTGCTTACAGATACTTCTCTGGTTACTGTTGCAATTTTAAATAATCAACTTAAACCATACATTCCTCATTCATTAATGATAGTCCCACTTTACTCCTCACTTTGTAAAATAAGAAACATCACTCCTACCTGTTCCTCCACTCTCGTAAGCCTGCCAAACATAATGTCAGTTATTCGTTTACTTTTATATCATCAGAGTTGATAATATTCATATTCTGTTGTGTCTAATCTCTGAAATGGGTTGACTAGTAGAGTTTAACAGCAACAAAAAATATTCGAAAGCTTCACTTACCTTAAGAATATTCTCAAATTTTTAATTATATTTTAAACCACCTTTTTTTCCTCAGAAAGTTGACTCCCAGATAATTTCATTAACTCTTTTTATTCTGGTTTTATGGATCTACTACCAACTGACCATCTATAAAGACCCTTTATTGTTACTTTGGATTGGATTTACTATTTTCTGAATCCCGCATTTTGCTAAACTTTCTGTGCCATGTTTTGCTGAAGGTCATTCTCAAAAACTTAAAATAAATCATATGTAGAATATTAATTTTTGTGATTTACATATCTGAAAATTATTTCATTCTGCTGTCATATTTGATTTGTATTTTTGCCAGGTATAGAATTTTAGGCTGCAAATAATTTTTCCCTCAGAATTTTAAAGGTACTGTTGCACTGTCAGTTAATAATCAGTGCTGCTGATGAGTCTAATATTGCCTGAGTTTTGTTGCTTACATTTTCCCTCACAAAACTGCATGAAATATCATTTCATATCATGAGTATTCTTTGCTTTTAAAAAATTTTAATCATTTGAGATTTTAATGATCCTCTATGTCTTTTCTGTCAATATTTCTAGGTTCTTTGTCTCTTTGTCCTATATTCTAGAAGTTTACCTCAATTTGTTTCCAAGACTTCAGTTTTATTTTGCAAATTATATTTTTATTATACTAAACTCTCTTATTTCCTAAATCATGCCTCAAAAATGTAGCTGAGAGTACATATATGTGTTAAAACTCATTGAATTTCAAATGCATGCATTTTCTTGTATGTAACTTGCCCTTTAGTAAAGTTGACTTTATATGCTGGAAAGTATTAATTTATCTCCATTTCCACTGTTAACCTCTCTTTCTCATTCTTCCAAAATATTTTTCTTGGTGATTTCTTTGCTTTTACCCCTGTCAATCTTGAAAATATTCTCTCCATCTAATAACAAACAACTTTTAGCATGTAACTCAGTTCATGTTAAGGCTTTCCGCTGAACACAGAATAGTATCTAAACACCTTGGCATAGACCAGATGGTCTATCTATTGTCTTCCCTTCTCTCTGACCTCATTGATGAATTATCTCTCTTAGTCACCAAGTTTTAATAAAAGAGCTTTTCTGGGCAGGTTTTTGAAAATGCCAAATTCATTCTTGCTTCATGACTGTCTTTGACTTCTGCCTGGAATTCAATCACTTTGGTGTCTGCATACTTGGTTTCTTCTCATCGTTTGAGCCTCATTTATATCTCACCTCTTCAGAGAGGCCTTGTTTAACCACCTCATGTAAAGCCTCCATTTACTACTCTCTATTTGCATTTTCTTTATAGCACTCAGTACTATCTAAAATCATCTTGTTTTCTGTTTCTCCTCAGTAGAAGAAATATTCATGACTGGTAGGATTGTCTTTATTTACACATATCTAATATTTTGTAATATGTTTATGCATCTACATATTATCAGCCTCTACCCCAATATTATCTACATTAACCAATGGATTATATCATCTTGATCTTGAAAACATCCTAGACAAAACATGAGTAGGTTTGGAGCCAGACAGATCTTTGAAAGAATTCTGGGCCTCCACTTATTTTGTGATTTTTAGTGAGTAGTTTCTGTTGTCTGACCAGTAAAATAAAGATTGTATTTGCTGTGGAAGGGATTATTTGAGTAAATTATATGACTATCTTCCTAGACAGAAAAATAATAGGGGCCCAGTAAATTTAAATCGTCTTCCCTATCTTCACTTATTCATTCCAAAAGTATTGGTAGAATACCTTCCATCTGTCTTTAGAGTTCTGGGTCTCCATAAACGTCCTGCATGTAGGAAACACAATCCTCCAAAAAAACCAACTCCATTTTGAATCAACACTATGTTAGAATGTTTTACTTTATGTTAATTGGAAATCTTACCTCTATTATCTTCATAAATTCTTCCATACAGCAGACTTGTGATAATGCTTTGTCTCTTCTAAGTCTTCTTTACTCCAGCTTGAATATTTTCATTTGTAATAAGCATCTCCCAAATGACACAGCTGATATCTTCTGGATGCATATCTGTTTGTCATTTTTCTATGTAGTGTTTATTACCTAGAACTTCACAAAATCCCCAATGTGTTTTTACACTAGAACATACTAGAACAAAACTGTCATGTTCTGAATTTATTTTACTCAGCACATTAACTTTTATTTTTTCAAGTGGCATCATATGAAGTCCCATGCTGAGGCTCTCAAGTATTTTCACATATGTTTCTGTTAAATAAACAGAAACATATCATCTGTCATCTTATATTGTACTTTTGCAGATGACTTTTTATACCTTGATTCAAGTTTTATAATTATTCTTAAAAAACTTTAAATAAAAAGATTTTATCTACGTCCTCTTCTATATAATTTTCTGTGATTTTAAATAAGCAACAAGTGTAATAGTAGAGAACTTTCTCAACTTTGCCCCCAGTATTTGAATAATGTCGAATGCTAACCATTATGTAATGCATACTTGTATTCAACCCCAGTCATTAAAAATGAAGCGTTGAAAATATTGACATCTGGGCTGTATGTGCAAGTACTTGTACCATCTGGTACATGTTATTTCCTTGTGGCATAAAAGAATTACATAGTATTCTAAAAAGGCAAATTTGGCACACATAGCCATAAATATAGAACAAAATGAAAGAACAAATTGATCACTAAATTCCAAATCTGCATTCATTAACAAGCAGCTAATAAATGTAAACATCTGGAATATGCAACCACTGGAACTAATTTAAAACTAATTCTTAAATATATCCTAATTTCGTTATATTTGAAATTGACATTTTTGTGGTATTTTATGTTTACATTACAAATTTATGGTATTCCTTTATCAGATAGTTTTATATTCCAAGTAGATGATTTTTATTGACTTCTTAAAGAATATTCTTTTCTTTAAGGTGTTTAATAAGCACCCTTTGAGTATAGGACCACTGTGTCAGAGTTTAACTGAATCAAATTTGGTATTCATAGTAAGTATCCCTAGAGAGTGAATTTACCTTCATAATGTTTGTGTGTGTGTGTGTGTGTGTGTGTGTGTGTGTGGTTTTCCAATTCTCCCACCTAAAAGTTTTTTTTAAATGTATTCACCTAAAGTTTATTTGAAAAACTATGAAAAATAAATTTGTTGAATTGGTTGATAACTGTTGTTTTTGATCACTTATTATGCAGTCCCTCAGTTTCCAATATAACAGTTTGATTTGGCTTTGACTAACCTTATCTACCTCAGTTTTAATCCAAACCATTCAAACCCATCTCATATCTCCAAAGAGTGGAAATATGATGCATGTCCGGCCAGAGTCTATCCCGCTCTTTTCATCCAGAAGGTATAAGGAATGACCTGACTTAAGTTAGAACCACAGTATTATCCCCACAAATTTTACTGAAATAGGGAAAGAAGATCCATGGGTTTACTAAGATACTAAGGAAGTAAGAAATGTTGGACACTATTTTTGAAGTTGCTTGAAAATAAAAGTGAAAGACCACACACAAAAATATAGCTGAGAGATAGAGATATATTGGGACTCCACATAGATAGATGGATAAATAGATAGATAGATAGATAGATAGATAGATAGATAGATGATAGATAGATATAGAGGTATGTGTATATGTAGCTATACACAGATATCTCCTATACTCTCTATATATGTACATATATACATATATATACACACACACATATATATACATATACATATATATGTGTATATATACGTATATATACACATATATATATATGTAGAGAGAGAGAGAGAGAGAGAGAGAGAGAGATATCACCTATTGATTATGTTTCTCTGGAGAATCCTGACTAATACTAACAATTCAAACAATAGCCACTTGTCTGCATTTGTATCTTAATAATCACCTTAAAAATAAATTCATAATAAAACTAAAGAGATAGAAAATCTTTTTCTAGCATTTCAGGATATAAAAGAGCAATAATGTATATTATTTCAACAATTGAATCCAATCATTAAATAGCCCATAGTTCAAAACTAGGTTTAAAGAGTGAGTTTTTATGGTGTTCAAACCTGTCATATGAACCATTTGGTGCCAGCCATTCCAAATGATTTTCATGAATCACAAAAGAAAAAAGAAATAAAAAGAAACTAAATTTGCTTAAGACTATTTTGAGGTTACACGTATGGTTATAAAATCTAGAACTTCCCATATCCTATAATACAAGGAATAAAAGACTGAAAATAACTTTCTTATAATAAACAGATATCAAGAAACTTAGATCAGTTAGTGTTTTATCTCACAACTTAATTCTTCTAGCTTGGTGATTTTGCCATTAAATCTGTCTATGTTTGCAAAAATACATCATCACTTTAAAACACTTTATTTACATAACATAAAACAGGCATGACGATGAAAGTGCACGTGTGGTTGTTTTCCTCTGTGACTCTTACGCTTTCTCTGTTTGTATGCATCTCGAAAAAAAAAAAACTTAAGGTGGTGTCCTGTCTATACTTCTTTTTGGAGAAATCTCCACTGCCACTACTTAGGTAAGAAAAAGAAACATCTTCTCCAGAGATGGAGTCTGTATACAAGCAGTCTTCAAATTTTAATATTTAAAACAATTTTGGGGGTACATGTCTATTTTCAGATTCCCTTCCCCCAAAAGAATCTGATTCAATGGGTCTGAGATGTGACTTTGGCATGTACATTCTAACAAGACCCTAAAGTGATTCTAATAGGAGATGAAAAGCCTCTGTTTTGAAAACCACTGCATAAACTTTCCTGCTTCCAATATGATGAATTTTCTCATCTGGTTATATTAGTTAATTTTTGCTGTTTAACAACAAAACACAAAATCTCAGTAGCATATAACAATATGTATCTATTGCTCAAATAGCTGAAAATCAGCTGGGTGTCTTTAAGCAGCTCTGTGTATAAAGGCTGAGCTTGCTTCTATGTCTGTGGGCGATTGGGCCAATCTGTCCATCCAGACTGGCCTCAGAGGACATAAGTGGGGCGATTCTCATCCTCCAGCAGACAAGCTCAGACATGTCCCTGTGGTGATGGCAGAGACGTTGAAGAGCAAGTAGAAGAAGCACTCTAGGTCTCTAAAGGCAGAGGCTCAGGACAAATCTGCTGCCACTTCTGCCTAACTTCTACCTAACAAAGCAAGTCACATAGTCGAACTTGGAATTACAGGCTCAAAAACTATCTTCTGACTTGTGAGTGAAAAGAATTGCAAAGCAATCTGGTAAAGGATAGGGATACAAGGGGAGGTAGAAAGTTGAGGCCTTTATTTCAACCAATCATTAAAAAGTACCGAAAAAACTCGACTGAAAGTGACTAGTAATTCATGAATTTTATTTGAGAGAATATGGGTTTGTGGACATGCTGATTTAAGGGCATTTTTAGAATTTACATCCTGTGGAAATGAGATGTATACTCTATTTCTATCAAGATATGTGTCTAAAGCCTATGCTGTCTTTTTTTTCTATTATACAGTGAAGAAAGTATACATAGCTCTGAAATTTCACGCAGTAAAAATACTACCCTGAGATGGTATTAATATAATACAGTTCTATGTATCAGACATATTTGAATTCATAAAGCCAGCTAAGGTATTCAATCAAATAAATAAAATAGAAATTTATATGA
This sequence comes from Rousettus aegyptiacus, assembly GCF_014176215.1. Classification (NCBI taxonomy): domain Eukaryota; kingdom Metazoa; phylum Chordata; class Mammalia; order Chiroptera; family Pteropodidae; genus Rousettus; species Rousettus aegyptiacus. The sequence continues at coordinate 34,546,343 of NW_023416286.1, forward strand.
AATCAAAGGGTCCCGAACAATAGTTATAAACATAAATATCATTCTTTTAAAAATGGACTTCTTTTTGTAAAAAAGTCTTAAGACTCCATATTTAAAAATGCATAGTATCCTGGAATGACATGTACTCAACCAAAAGCTATTATAGTTATGATAAAATATATTTTTGAGTGTGAGAGAACACACATTTTCAAAGCAAGATTTTAAATGTTACATTATTTTAGAAATTTTTCTTGAATTATTTTCATATTCAGGATGGATATTAACTCTAGCTCATTTTTACCTGTTTATTAAACTCTATTATCACAAGAGTTTAATCAGTAACAATTGTATCCTATATATTCCTGTATATATGTAATATATATTATATACATAGTATATATATTATATACTATATATATATATACACATTGAAATCATAAGACTGGTATCTTTTAAAAATCTGAAATTGATGCATCTTAATTTAGTCTGGTTTTTGTTTTAATGTGGATTAGTGGGATTTTGCATTATAAAAATATTATTTATTTTAATAAATTATCCAAGTATTCTGAAAATTAAAGCTTCTGTGTACATAACATATAAATATTTAACTGAAATCATTTTTGACATAAGTCAGTGCTGGAAGAGTTACTATTCTCTAAGTAAATACAGAGTAAAAAATAAATTATTAGTCTTGTGCCTGCTCTTGTCACGGGAGACCATGAAGGACCTCACTATAATAAATAGACAATTCTTTCTTGTAAACTCATATGATCTCAGATATTTATAAAAATAAAACTTACTGTTGTTAAAGACTCTTGACTTGGAATGCCACAGGGACATCCTGCTTAGGATTTTTTTCCAAAGTCCTTACTAAATCCGAATATTCAAGGACGTTTCTAAGGAAAAACTTGAGAAGGAAGAGAAGGGCTGATGGAATTGGAGTGTTGAAAGTCAAAGTATTTATTTTAAGAACATGTACATCATCAGTAAGAATGAAGTGTCATTAGCTCATTTTTGTTACCTGGTTGGAGTTTCTATTAGCTTTTCAAAAATGCCAAGGGCATCTGCCATGGTACAATGAAATTTGTTGATTTGACATTATAGATGCAGTAACATTAAAAAAAAAGTCAATATTGTGAGAAGACTCATTCTGATTTGGAGCTACTTAATGATGAATTAGCTAAGGCAAGTCCTTAAACCAAAAACATCAGCCACACCTTGCCTATCAAATCATCATCTCTATTTCTTATGATTCTAAAAAGCTTTAATTTTGTTATTGTTTTGTAGTTACTTTAAAACATGTAGTAGCTCTAGAAAGATCTTTTCTTGAAGCTTTTTATGGAGTTACCATTGATACTTAAGTTAGTATGGTGGTATATAGGATACATTCCATACTGGAAGAGAATTTCGAAGAGGAGTGTGAGAACAACAAAGAAAAACTTTTCCTACACGAAATACCAACTTCGCACAACTGCAGACTCTTCAGCAGAAGGTACTTTTACTGTTCAGACAACAAAGGACTAAGCTTATGTTTCTGTGCCATTTATGTTAAGCACACTTGAGGTATAAATTTCCTAAGGAAAACTGAAAGGGTGTGCTTTTCCACTGGTTGTGTTACCAAGCAATAAATGTTAAGTTCCATGAGGGTAGAAAATTTTTTTGTTCACTTCTGTATAAGCAAAACTCCAAACCCTCTTGGTGCATAGTTTGTGCAAAATAAAAAATTTAATGAATGCATTAACAATTTTAGATACTTTTTAAGTTCCTTGTAAAATTAGCGGTTCTATGACGAATGTATAGTGCTCATGTAGATGTGTGCTTACATGATTACATAGTCACTGGTTTGAGACAAAGATCTAAAACATCTGGACCTTTGGAATACAGGGTTTGCATTTAATTTTGACAACAGTGAACATTTACTCCTAATCGGACCACCACACCAATAAAAATATTTACACATTATTTTTAGATTAATTGATTAGAAAGAAAACAAATCAAAGCCATTTTATCTGTTTAGTAACCATATTGCCTAACATTCTCCAGCGACTCAGTCTACACCTGAGTGTGAGCAATGAAGCTTGGTAAGTGTAAACACGCCCTACAATTGCTACTCAAACTTAATATACCTATCATTTGAAACTTCTTTGTTGAGGTATGATTGATATATGAAGAATTGTACATTTTTAATGTGTACGACTTAATCAATATAGAGATAAGTGTTCACTTGTGAAAATATCACCACAATCTATGCCATAAACATATCCATCCAAAGTTTTCCTTCTACCTTTTTTATTATTATTTATTATTATTATTATTATTATTATTATTATTATTACAGAAAGTAGTATGGTAGTTACTAGAGACTAGAGGCAGGAAGTATCAATCAAAGGATACTACGTATCAATCAAAGGGTAAGAAGTTTAAGTTGTGCAAGAGGAAAAAGCTCTAAAGATGGACTGTACAGCACAATGCTTACAGTAAACTATACTGTATCATACACTTAAAAGTTTGATGAAAGGGTAGATCTTCTGTAAATTGTTCTTACCACATGAACAAAAAAACCGATTTTTATTTATTCTTTTGTATAGTTCTGCCATGATTTTTAAATGAACAAACTGAAATAAATAATACTAGAATTGTTTGTCTTAAATAATGCTAAGAGATGTTGGCTCATTTTTATTCTTTTAACTTGGTCCTTCCTTCAGGAAAAATGTTACAAATTTAGACAGGGAATTTGATCCACAGAGGAAATGCATAAGGATGTTGAGAGAGAAATGAGCCAGGCACTTGGATTAGTTTAGCAAAATCTAGAAAATCTGTGGTGTGGGAAAACTAACAAGCAAGAAAAACACATGCTCTAAATATTTTGCAAGTTTAAGAGCCAGTTGTTGACTGTAAAGAACTCAGCCCTGGTAAATCTCCAAAGTTCTCTGCTTTCCAATCTTGAGAACAAAACATTTTTTTAAAAGGACAAATTTAAAAACTCTGACGTCATGTTATTTTTCTATAATCTAGCGTTATAATCTTCATCTACCTATTAATATGTGCATTTTCTATGAGATATTTTACTGTAAGTCATAGTGTTCACTTTCTTGAAGTTTTCTAATATTATAAAGTATATTTTTCACTGAATTAGGAATAGTTCTAGTCTTACAGACTTAATTTTTCATTCCCATTGTCTGGAAAACTGTCTGATTCCTTTAGTTTTCCTTGAATGGAAAAAAAAAAAAAACAACATCTTTACACGTGAGAGCGCCAGCCCATCTGCAGCATAATAGTCCTTTGTACTAGATCTTCTATTTGCCCTCCAGATCTACACTCCATTTTTCCCATTTGTACAGTGTGGACTATGTCAAAAAGATCCCTTGCCTTCCAATTTCAATTTCATTTAAATGGAGCACATCAGCAAGAGAAGAAAAGGAGGAAGGATAATGAAGCCAGATCTTTAACTTCCCCTTTCCTTCACTGGAGGATCACCCTAGAGACTGGTCAGAGTTAATGTCGGGTCACCCTCTTCACACAATTCTCTCTCTCTTTTTCTCAGGAGACCATGATCTTAATATCTTAGCACTTGGATCCTTGCATCTTCTACCTCAGTTTCCTTACACCTAACTAGTATCTTGAAAGTATAGACCTACTAACTCGCTTTTTCCATAGTTCTCCAATCACTACTCTTTTTCTATCTCTAACCATCAGTGAGAGCAATGTATTTTAAAAAGTAATCTATGCTCTCTGTCTACAAACTCTCACTTCCCATTACTCCCCTTGCTAATGAACTTGCTATCATTAAAGCGACTGATTGGCATCTGCAAACCAAAACTTTAAGAAATAGACTTCCTTACATTACATGTGCCCTTCAAAGCCCTTCAAAGGAGAATATTATTTATGCTTTCCTTCTCAAATATTTTTTCAGATTCAGCTTCTGCCATATCACTTTCTTGTCTATCCCCTTAAAAGCTACTATACGATATTCCTAACTTAAATGATGTTGTTCTCTAAATCTCTGTATTCACTGTTCTAATTCTATATGATTTCATCAATAACTATGGTTTTAAATATCACTTACATGCTGAAGCTTCCTGAATCTATAATTCAGATCTTTGCTAATTCAAGGCCTACATATCTAACAGTTTTGTTATCAGTTCTAATTTAAGGTCTCTTGGATCTCTCAAAATAAACATGTCTATTTATTAACCTACTTTTATCTCAAATTCATTTTTTTTCCTAAATTCTCCAGCTATAATGCATAATAAAATCATTCACCTGGGCACAAAAGGCAAGAAAAGTGAATTCTGGAATGCTTCATCCAGATATCCCTTTTAAGCCCAAAGCATACATTTCCCCCAGAGCAGCAGGAATGCTGACAGCTTATTGATGAGTTCTTCTCTAGAAAATGCGCTTAGCTAAAGGAAGCTCCTTTGCCCAAGGTTATATCCCTTTTCTGAGCAGTCCACATCCAGAAATTGTTAAATAGAGAAACAAAGGCACAATCTTCTTGTCTCAGTTAGAGAACAACTCTCACTGGTTATCCCAGCTCCAGATCTACATGTAGGATAAACAAAGGCCTCCACAGCAAGTACATCACAGTTCAATTTCTCAATCCATCCAATCTTGTTTTCTTCAACTTCTTACAAGTGTTATTCCTGAGAGCACTCCCCAATAAACTCCCTGCACAAAATCTCTGGCTTAATGTCTGTTTCCCAAGAGACTCAACCTAGAAGAGCAGGAACTCTGGCAGTCTTGATGACTCTATCTTCCTTTCTCCTTCCTCCAGCGGGCTACACAGTCTATGAATTCTCTCCTCTAAATAACCACCCATTCTTTAAGTCTCTATCATCATTACCTTAGTTTAGGTCTTCATCATTTATTATAAGGATCACCATAATTATCTGCTAATGGTCTGCCTGACTCTAGCTTGTCTTTCCTCTACCTTATCTCTACTCTGCTACCAAAATTTTCTTTGCAAATTATAAATTCCATTGTATCAGTCTCTAGTTAAATTCCATAAGACCACTGACAATGATTTTAAACTCTTCATAATTGGATTCCTGCCCATGTCTCCAGCCTAAAACACTTCTGCTTTTCTTACTACCATTATTATTACCACGTCTATGCTATTGCTATTGCTGCTGCCCCAGCTGCTACTACTACCACTCATACAAAGTGCTTACTTATCATGATTAAAAAAATACATATCTCGTAGCTCCATTTTTTCCATGTAGTTCATGCTGGTTTATGCCTCACTATCTTGAGAATTCTAGTTCTTCTACTTGGAGTGTCTCCTCTAGCATACTCTATACTCTATCCACTCTTTGTATTCTATCCACTCTATCCGCTCTCAAACTTTAATATGCAGATCTTGTTAAAAATGCAGATTTTAGTCAGTAGATCTGGGCTGAAAAATGATGCTACTAGTCTAGTCAGGGGACTACGAAGGAGCACCAAGGTCTGAGTTAACTCCTACTCATTTGTCAGGAAGCAGATGTGGAGATTTATTGTTGTGAAATAGTGGCATCTGAGTAGGAGTCTTTACCCTGATACGATGTCTCACTGGATACCATTCCCATTCTCTTATAATTTCTTAACAAAGAATTTGCCTAGTTAAAGGAGAATATATCCAGAGTCTGTGAGGTACTGCTTTTCAGCTGCTCATAGTCATTATCCTCCCTGGTGGCCACCCCCGTCATTGTTAATTATTTTACAATGGCAGTGGTCCCTGAGAAATTATCCATCCTATCTACCAGTCTCACTTACAAAGTGCTACTAGTGACAAAAAAAGAAAATCAATATGCAAACAAAATATATAGAGAGAATTCATTAAAAGTATTATAGGATAATGTAGAGGATAATGCAACCTGTCAGAGTTAACATCAAAGGTAGCAACAATACAAGAATGGAGGACGCAGCACCACACGTCTTCCAAGAATGAATGATGATTATCTTTAAAATGTTTTGTTTTATCAATATGCCTTCATAAAAGCTCTTGGACTAATTCTGTCCTTCTTGAAGGTTAATGAATTCTGAATTACAGGCTTAGTTCCAATAACACCTATATGTTTCATCTTATTAAAATCATCATATATTTGCTAGTGAGGTTTTTGTAGTAGGTGTTCCAAGGAAAAGATAGAAAAAATAGACCAGGAAAAGACTAAATCAAAAACTAATAAAAGAAAGAAAGAAAGAAAGAAAGAAAGAAAGAAAGAATATTATAATAATAATAATAAATAATCAAAATATTTTTGTCAAAATATCAGTAATAAAAAGTGACATGATGAAATAAATAATTTACCAAGAATGTATGATAATTCTGAATTATTGTGTATGCATTTGAAATCATATACCTAAATCCACAGAGTAAAAACTGTTATAATCACCATGAGAAATTAATAAATTCATTATAGTTGGAGATTTCTTTAATATATCATTCTAAGAAATGTATTATCAAGCAAATAATAACAAAAGGATACTGAAGCTTTAAACAAGATAATAAGTTTTATCTAATGAAAATATATAGAACCTTGAATCTAACAATTATTAACAGACATTTTCATTCAAATACGTGAATTATTTATAAACATTGAGTGCTAAGTTGAAAAAAATCTATCCTCAAATAAACACCCCCCAGATTGTTCTCATATTGACTTCATTTTCTTCTTATAATACAGTAAATTTAAAAATATGACAAGAGGATAACTTCTATAACTCCATTTTTCTTATTTGGAAAATTAAAACATGCGCGCGCGCGCACACACACACACACACACACAAACTTACCATCTTCTAAATGAGAGACATACATTTCTGTTAAAAGCAAGTACTATGTTAAAAGTCTAACATTGTCACTTATTATCTGTGTGGCCTTGGCAATTAACCTTTCAAAGCTCAGTTTTTTCACCTGTGAAATGGAGATAGAGGACCTATGTAATTGGGCTGTGTAATGATTAAATAAATTAAATATTTTATTACATATAAAATATTTAGAACAGCACATGGTACCAAATAAGCAGTCAATAACTGTTAACACAATAGTGATGAAATAATTAAGTCAAAGAAAAATTCTGTTACTAATAGAGCATATTTAAAACTGAATAATAATGAAAATACATCATCTCAAAACTTGTGAAATACAGCTTAACACCAAAAAACTTAGAGCCTTAAATTCACATACTAATACAAAAGAAATAAGCAAAAGTAATGAGCTAAGTTAGAATTTGAGAGAAAAAGAGAACAAATTAATATTAGAGATAAAAAATGGAGAGAACTATAGACACAGATGAATAATTTTATGAAAATAGTTGTTAAAGGTAGATAAAATGGGGATCTTCCTAGGCTATACATCCATGTACCAATTTATCATATATATGCACACAAATATATGTGGTATGTATGTACTTAAAAAGAAATAGACTGATAATAATGAAATAAGTTGAAGTTATAGTTAAAAATCCCTCCCCACTTCCCAACATATGTATGTACCTACAAAAACACCAGGCCCAGACATTTGTACTGTAAGTTACTAAGTGTTCAAGCAACAAGTTACTTAATATTATATAAACTCTTTTAAAGAAGAGAAAGGAAGAAATAAGCCTTAACTCATAATGAAAAGTTTTAACGAGTATAAGAAAGAAAATTTAGAGTACAATTTCATTCAAGAGAATGGATACAAGAATCCTAAACAAAATAGTAATGATGTTTAAGCAATGTATAATGCAACCATAGAAAATCTTACACCAAATCAGTTGAGTTTATCCCAGGAATGTAAGGCTGGTTAAACATTAAAAAATCATGAAAAACTTTCATATAATAAATAACTTCATAAATAATATGTAAAACTAAACCACAGACTGGTAGGAGATACTTGTACACATATGAAAGAAAAAAAAATTTATAACTAGTGTAAATAAAATCTACAAATCAATATTGGCAAGTAAATAAATGATACAAATATAATAAACATACTGTTAAATTTAAAAAAGTTTGCAGAAGGCATCATGCATAATGCCACTGATATGTCTTAAACACTTAAGTAGTACATGTAATAATGAAGCAAATGTGGGATGATAAACACTAATTTCCAGATAGTGCTTATTTTGAGAAAGATGAATGGGAAGGTGGTAGCAGAAGGAATTTGCATATTTATTAATATATCATTAAAAAGTAAGACATCTTTTGAAAATAGGACAAAATGCTAACATTAGTCTAATTTCAATGGAGATTTAAATAAATTTCTGTTATGTTATTTAGTATAGGTTTAAAATATTTTCTTTGTATTTTTTGAGGGAATGTGTGTTTATACGCTGATTTTACATAGTCATAATAAAGCATTCTCATTGTTGACTATGCCTGCTGTGTTCAGGTTATAAATACCTCGATAAGAGATCATGCCCAGTCTTCAAATCAGTAAAAAAAGTAAATACAGTAAAGCTAAGTGTCACTGATAGTTACCTGAAAATATTAGCAAACTCATAATTAATTTAAAGTCAGGGAATGTATTGGTTTCAGTATTATTCGGCCATGTTTTATTAAACTCCTTCTTTTGTTAACACTGCAATGGTGGTGACAATTAATTAGGTTTGATAATTAGAATCTGAGTCCCCTTGAATGAGTTTTTCAGTGGTTAGTAGAATTACAGAGTTAGATTTTTAGTGGTTGTTTAGAAATAAAACCATCTGTAACTTTAGCTGAGGCCCACTGGGGTGCATTTGGCCTTCATCCTTCCAATATTGCCATTAAAATTTTTTTCAGTTCATTTTTGGTCAACTCATTCCCTGAATTTGACTAAATGGTGCCTTTTTTTAAAAAAATATACCAAAGCCCATCCTTTTTGGAAGTGGCTCCAAATTATTGCTTTGAATTCTGAATAGACAGAGCTGATTGCTTTGCAAATGAGGGCTTCTTCTCTTTCTTGGGTGAGGTTCAGGAACTCCGAGGCAGCAACTAAGAAAGGTCTTTTATCCTGAGTCTTTTCTCCACCAAGTTATGGGATCAATGAGAAAGTTCCCTTCCCACAGAATACTCTTTGTGCCTACCCTATTACAGTAGTTCCCCCTTATCCCCAGGAGATACTTTCCAAGACCCCCAGTGGATACCTGACTGAGGATAGTACTAAACCATAGAATATACCAGTTTTCCTATACCTACACACCTATAATAAAATTTAATTTATAAATTAGAAACAGTAAGAGATTAACAACAACAATGGAAAAATTATAACATGCTATAATAAAGGTTATGTGAATGCGGTCTCTCTCAAAATATGTTATTGTACTATACTCACTCACTAGTGATGTGAAATGGCAAAATGCCTTACATGGAGAAATTTCACCTTTTCACTTGAAGGCAGCACCTTTACGGCTTCTTTGGCACAACCAAATCGCCAGCGTCACTACTCTTGCGCTTTGGGGCCGTTATCAAGTAAACTAAGCTTGACTTAAACACGAGCCCTATGACACCACGACAGTCTGACAACCATGACGGCTACTAAGTGACTAACGGGAGGGAAACATCCACAGTGTAGACGCTGGACGAAGGGATGAGCCATGCCCAGAGCAGGACAGTGTAGCAGGACTCTCAAGATTTCATTACTCACCTTAGAATAGCACACAATTTAAAATGTCTGCATTGTTCATTTCTGGGATTTTGCATTTAATATTTTTGGACAAAATTTGGCCTGGAGTAACTGAAACCTCAGATAAGGGGATACTACTGTACTTTCATCAACCGCCATGTAACCCTAGACATAAACCCTTGACAAGTGCCAGTGAGGGAGACCTTTGCGTAGAGGAATAAGGCATTTTCTGTCCACTCTTTTTGTACTTACACCGCAGGTTACATATGAATTGCCAGTGTTCTCCTTACAAGTTACTGGATGTTCTCCTTCAAGGAGAGGCCTGCTCATCTTTTCACTAGAGACACTGTCACTAGGATTGCTCATATGGTCTTGTATATCACCACTTTCTCTACCAGGCTAACCCTGGGTAGCTTTCCTCCATACACTAGTAAGAATCCAAGGACAAATTAATTTTTTCTAGAGGTATAATTGGCAAATAAAATTGTATGAACTTAAGGTGTATAATGCAATAATTTTATATATGTATATATTGTGAAATGATTACCATTATAAAGTTAGCATATCCATCACCTCATAGTCACCTTCTTTTTCTTAGTAATGAGAACACTTGAGCTGTATACTCTTAGCAAATTGTAAGTATACAATACCATAGTGTTTAAAATAATCACCGTACTGTATATTACATACTCAGAACTTATTCATCTTGTAACTGGAAGTTTAGACTCTTTGACCAATGTCTCCCCATTTTCCTCAGCTCTCCAGGCAGTCACAATCCTATGTTTGACTGCACATATAAGTGAAATTATACAGTATTTGTCTTTGTCTGACTTATTCACTTAGCATAATTATAACTTATGTACTTTATACATGCACAGTACATAACACATAAACAAGAACAAAAACATTTTTACAACTCCTCTGAACAGAAGGTGAAATTATTATTCAATTCCATGGGTACAAATATTTCCCCATAAGCCTTACTTTACACTGGCAAAGGGAAATAATATATCGGAATCAACCAGTGGGCATTTTCCAAGTTCTGTCTAGAAATTCAGATATATCATGCTTACCTTTTATCTAATTTAAAATACATAAATAGTTAAAACTATTTATATTTCCTCATCAGCAAAAAGAAGTCTTGTTGCTCCATATCCTCACTAGCATTTGTTATTGTTGGAATATTTAGACTCTTCCCACTATGAGGGCTGAGAAATGGTATTTCTTTGTGAGTTTAATTTGCATTTCCCTGATTTCTAGTGAAGTTGAGCATTTTCCCATGTATTTTTTGGCCATTTGTGTTTCCTCTTCTGTGAATTGACTTTTCATATCTTTTTCTATTTTTTTACTTGGTTGCTTTCTTTTTCATTTTTATTCATAGTTTCAAAAATTTATTTTGAATACTAATCTTTGTTAATTTTTTACATTCCAAATAACTTCCCTCAGACATTCTTTTTTGTTTGTTTTAACAGTCAAATTCTTAATCACTTCCTTTAGCATTTTTGCTTTGTTTATCTTGTTTAAGAAACCCTTCTCCTCATATCAAAACTCCACAAATTTTCTATTTTCTTTTATTCTAAACAATTTAAAAGTTTTCTTTTCCTCTCTTTCTTTCTTTCTTTCTCTTTCTTTCTTCTTTCTTTCTTTCTTTCTTTCTTTTCTTTCTTTCTTTCTTTCTTTCTTTCTTTCTTTCTTTCTTTCTTTCTTCTTCCTTTCTCTCTCTCTTTCTCTCTCTCTCTCTCTCTCTCTCTCTCTCTCTCTGTCTCTCTCTCTCTCTGTCTCTCTCTCTCTCTCTCTGTCTCTGTCTCTGTCTCTCTCTCTTTCTAGAATGACAAAGTTGTCATCTATAAAGTTTCTATAAATGTGTAAGTCAATTCTTGGGCTCCTTATTTCTGTACAATTGGCTATTTGTTTCTGTTTTTGTCTCATACTGTCTTATCTAATAAAACTTTTTGAGTCTTGATATAATGGGAAAAATGTACCCATTAGGTTTTTTTTTTTCCTTTAAAATTATCCTGCTACTTTTGGGACATAAATTTTTTTATGCCTTTTTAGAATCCTCCTATTGAATACGAATCAAACAAATCCTCTCAAAAAATTTTTTTAAGTTGGTATACAAGTTTATACTGGTTATATTAGTTTCAGGTGTACAATATAGTTACTCAACATTTTTATACTTTACAATGTGATTACCCTACTAATTGCAGTAATCCTCTGTCACTGTGCAAATATTGATTATATTCTCCTCTTTTTTACATATAGCCCCACTCCTTCCCTTCTGGAAACCATCCTTTTGGTCTCTGTTTCTATGAGTCTCTGTTTTTGTTTCACTTTATTTATTTTATTTTGTTTTTAGATTCCACATAGATGTAAAACCATATGATTTTTATTAGAATTGTATTATATTTATGGGTAGAATTGGTAAAAAATTGACATTTTTATTATATTGATTATTCTCTATGAATACAAAATTTGTCTCCATTAATTTTAAGGTCCTTATCTATATTTATTTTATTCAATATTTTATGGTAAATATGTTTTTCTCCAGATAGTTTTTCTGATCTTATAATTAACTTATTCCTAGACACTTTATATTTTTTGTTGTTACTGTAAGTCCCATATTTCAGAGTTTATATTTTCAAAATGTCTTTTTTTCTGGGATGTAGTACATTAAATTATTTTCATAGATGTGTATCTAGGAAATTTTATACACACATAAATGTATGTATATCACTAATTACATTCTGCTTTAAAACTTCTAATATTTATTTGGGCATTCTCTTTTCCTTTGCTAAAAATCTTTCAGATGTGACTACTTTATCAGTCTCTCCAAAAAAATTAATGTTGGCTTTGTCGATCCTCTCTATTGTGATTTTTTTCTATTTCATTTAATTTTTTCTATTTAATTTCACACTTACTTTTTATTATTGTATTTTTCTATCAGCCTCAGGTCTATTTTGTATCATAATTTCTTGGCTTAAATTATTATGTCACTAAATTTTAGATAGTCTTCATTCTGAATATTTTTATTTATAGAAATGTATTTTTCTAAGTATTACTAAATTTAATATGCAATAATTTATTATTTTTCATCATAAATATGTAAATAAACATATTTACATAAAACATTTTATTGGTGAATAGTTTAAGACAATATGCTTTTCCTTTTTCTAAATATGTCAATTAGATAAGCATGTTAATTATGTTGTTCGAGTCTTCTTAATGGAATTTTATCTGCAGAATCTATTAATTATTGAGAGATATACATTAAAATTTCCCCATAGAGAAGAATTTTTAAATATTTTCTTACAGTCTAATAATTTTGCTCATAAATATTTTGTTATATGATAGCTACATTCTAGTTCAGAATCTTTACATTTCTTACTGAAGTTGAACCTTTTATCATTATGCAATAACTCTTTTAATACTCATTTTTCTTTTTGTGCTAAAGTCTATTTCTTTACGCTAGTAGAGTTATTCAGTTTTCGTTTGTTAGTATTTGTCTTGTTTATCCTTATGCTTTTACTGTTAAGCTTTCTTCATCCTTTAGTTTTAGATGTACCTGAGTTTATAGATAGGCATGATATATTCAATCTAACACTCTTTCTCATAAGTGAGAAATTAAATCTATTTATATTTATGAAGATTATTATTTTTGCATTTGTTTCCACTGTCACTACATCAAGCTTAATTTTTCTCTAGTCTCCTTTATCTTTCCTGACACATTTTTTTTGATTGGGCTTTTTAATTTTATTTTTATTTATTCATTTAGAAACTGTATGTTCTCTTTTTCTAGTTCACTACTCCGTTAGCCTTAGAAGCCATACCCACTTCATCAAGAGCTCTTTAAGAGTGTATGATGTGTGTGAACTCAGCTATGTATTTGCCTGTTAATATTTTTCTTTTATCTATCGTTTTTCTTCCTTAACAGTCCATAAGGTTAGCAGAAATAAAAATTTCTCCTGGGTGCTCCCTTTTCTATTAACATTATCTTCAAACTCATCAGTTGGATAATGTGGAAGGTAAATAGCTTCCACCTAAGGAGAGTAGATATTTTTAATGTTTATTAAAAGATAGAAGGAAAAAACTCACTTTTCCTTCATTCTGCACTGATATTGATTATCAAAGTTTATGTGGAGGAGTAGTTCTCAAATCATGTTCTACTCAATTTCTGCCAGTAAAGTGGTCGCAATGCCCCCTTGTAGTCCCTGATTGTCAATGGTCAATAACAGAATGCCCTATATTACTTTGTCCATCTCTCAGTTATGTTATGTTGGAGAAAAAGATGTAGTGATTCTATGTATTTCTCTAAAACATCACTTTTAGAAACTGTCATTAGATGTCAGGGCATAGATATATTGTAGTTTCTCCATTTCATAGCCACCTTCCATACGTCAACTTCCTACTATCATTCTAATAGTTTTAAGTCTATTCTTGGAGGGTTTATAATGGGGCCAGACACAATTAGCTGACCATCAAAGTTTCATGTAGTAATTGCTTGGAAGAGAGCCATCTAACTCATTCTAGACTGTGATATGAGCAAAAAACAAATATTTTTATATTAATCCACTGAGATTTGACAATTGTTTAAAATACCAATTATCTAATCTAGCAGTAGAGTGACACCCTCTTTCAGCAGGCACCTTGTACTTTAAAGCTCCAAAATTCATCATCGTTGCTGGTAAATATCTCCACATAGCAGATATAATAGTGGAAATGTGTTTTCAGTGGAATGTTTTATATTAGTTTAGTTTTTAAATTTTTATTATTTTGGTAAAATTCCCTCAAGCTAAACATATAACTATGAACATATACTTTTTTAGAGATAGCGTGTTTAGAGTGAGAAGTATTTTTTAGTGTATTTGGATATTAAGAAAAGTAAATTGGTTATTTGCATTAATTTGTTCTAAGTTATCAATAGAGTAAATTAAATTATTGTTCAGTGTGTTTGTAAGTAGGGCCAATTTCATTATTTTAAGTGGTACTTAAAATGCATCTAAGTCTTCAATAATTTATTATCCTAAGGCATTAGATAAAAATCTTCTAGTCCCTTTTTTTTTTTTCTGGGAATGGTTGTAAACGTAAGAGAAAGCCATGTAAGAAATTAGTTTTAAAATATCTAGCCCAATAAATATAATTTTACCCCTTAAGATCTAGATAAAAGTTACACCTTTAAATAAACACATGAAAAATTTCCTAGTTATCTAATTATATCCTAATTATTCTATAATTAGAATTTTATACGACTCCAAAAGAACAAAGTTTTCTGTTTTTCAATAATGATCGAGTCCATTAAGCTCCTGATACAAACCTTCCTTCTGGCATCACTTGATGTTACGAAAAGTAATCAGTGAGCTTTTCTCCAGTCCTGGACTGAGTAAGGGTGCAACTTATACCACATGGTACTCAAAATGAAACTGTTTACTTCTCTGTCAAAGTTATAATTAGAAGCTGTATTTTCCTACTGAATCTGAGCTCTATTTTATAATTTTAGGCTACAAAATCCACAGCACTTAATATCATGATACTTTGTAAGTAAACCTGCAAGATGGAACATGTGCCAATTGCTTAGAAATCCTGCTTTAATAGCAAATCAGCATAGCATTCAACTAGCCTATTAATACATCATATTGTCAGCTCTAGCTCAGTGATTATTTGTATATATTAATAAGAGTATGACAATGGAAACCCATATATTTTCCATATAGAACATGTATGCCCTTAGAAACATGTGAGATCATAGGTTTTTGTTATAGTAAAATGAATATATTTATAAATAATAATAAATAAGTTACAAAAATAAATAAATAAGGCATGCATTATATATATGTACATATATACACATATTTATATTTACTATCGTTCACTAAATAGCTGGTATGTGCCAGGAATTGTGATGTGCTTTATGTGCATGATCTCATTTAATGTTTACAGCATCTTTCAAGTTGAATTCTTATTTTATATTAGTAAACTGAGTCTCTAAAAGTATAAATTGCCCAAGGTAACTTAGTTAATGACAGAACTAAAATCTTAATACTGCTTCCAAAGCGGGTATATTTTCTACAGAACAACATATTATTTGGTTTCCCAACTATTTGATATATTTCTATGATAAATTACATATTTTATATTTTATTTACACAGAATTTAAGTAATTTTTAAAAAATGTATTAATTCTATCCCAAATGGCTGGAAAGGAAATATTGTTATTGTTATTTTTGTTCTAGAAACTAATGGCTCAAGTTTTCTGGAAGATTATATATTAAACGACTGCAAGAAAAAAAAATATAAATTATCCTCCCAGCAGAAAGAATTCTAAGCAAGGGGTTCCATCTGATGTAACAGCCAACACTGGCTATAGCCAATCCAATGTCAATTTTCTCTTCTTTCCTTGCTCACAGCACCAATGGTGTAGAGTCCTTAATTTTAGATATAAAAATGGTCACTACCCAAGCATTGGAAGATGAATCATGAGTACTATACACCAATGCTAGTAACTTCTTTCCCCTTAAGAAGTGGTTAGACTCGGTCAGATCTTATGGATGAGGATTCTAGGAAGTCTTTGTTTTTCTAATGTGGACATGATTTCTCAACATACTGCAGTCATATTATAGGTGTGTGGATGAAAAACATTCTTAAAAAGCTGCACAGAATATGGGAAGAACAGCTTAAAATTGCTTGATAAAATTACTTAATCTAATTGTTCTAGTTTTCAGATAAATAGGTCAAAAATGGTAATACCTAATTATTCTGAATTCATAGATACCATATACAAACAGAACTGTTCAGAAGATAAAATTAGGAAATAATACCGTAGCGTATTTAGATTTCAAGAACTTCAAAATGCACATTTTATGCACTTACTGTTCTTTATTCTTTCAATATTTTAAACAAACAAACAAAAAATGGCAAAATTAATCAAGATTTTTCTGTGCCCATGTAAGAATATTAGGATTAAAAACAAAATTTTGCATTTACTCGTATAGCTTGACGTTTTCTAAATATGTCCCTCTAGGGCAGTGGTAAATAAAACTTAGTCTATTTTCATACATAATGGCTTCTTTCTGCTTGCTTACATTCAAGCCAATGCAGATGTCATTTGTCCCTTTGGTAAGGGAGATATACTTAACCTGTCCACTGCTATGAAGGGAGGCCAGACAAGCGTTAGGAATGAGGATGATAACTGGATACTGAGAAATAAATACAAAGGGGATTTTTAAGACATATGGTATAGAAATTAGGATAAAGGATATATACTTTTAATATGCAGATAACTCTTTAAATTTAGTTTTCAAAAATTATCATTAATCCTAGGATAATAGGCTTTATTCCAACCTCTTGCCCCAGAGGGCTTCCCACAAACCCAGTGCCATGTGGAAAGTGCTCTGATGTTCTTTCTTATGAAGAAAAGCTGAAGACAAAATAAGATGCTTATAATTCTGGAGCACTTTGGAATAGAGATTCTGTGAAACGGATTCTAATTTCTAAACACTCAGAGAAAAGGGTTTGACCAGATCCCCAGAAAAAAATATATATATATTCATTTGCCAAATATAAAATGAAGCTTCTACCAGGTGAACATATTACTTCAATCTCATCTGAGACACTGTCTTGATTATGAAATACTTTATTTTTTCTATCACACTGCATACTGCATCTGAAACTAGAATGACAGCTGCTAACCATGCAAAAAGGTTTTCCATTTTCAAGGAAAGATGATTATTTTATTAATTTAATTTTCTCTAACAGAAAACATAATCTACCTACAAAATAAAATAAGATAATTTAATTAACATCTATCTATACCTTGGCCACTAATGGGATCCAATGTTCCTTAACCAACATTAAATTCAGAAAACGCTGCTACCGGATTAAGTCTCCCTAAAGGATCAGTAAGAAAATATATGTATCTAATTCATTTACATCAGGAGAAATGACCTAGGGCAGTAATGTTATTTTCTATTAAGGTAATCTGGAAAGTGGATGGAAACCAGTTAGACAGTAATTTAATATAAGCACAATACAAACTCAGAAAGGAACAAATTTATTCCTTTACTGAAGAATAGTTAAATGGTATCCTAAGCTTATATTTGATTTGAGAAAATGATTTTCAAAGCCTAGGAAACAGTTATTTTATGAATACTACTTCAAATGAAGAACTTTCCAAAACAAATGTAAAGGACATAGATCTTCAGCAATTAAAAAAAAATTGTTAGAAAGCCATCACCTTAACTTTCATTTTTTACAGTGAAAAAAAACTAAGCAAGCTCAATAAATTTTACTAAGAATCAAATATCTGCACAACATAGTAAGTAAACATTAGATCCTAGAACAGAAAGTCTTCACTTTTTATATAATTGCATTTTTATATTATTACATATTTCTATTTAATCTTTGTCTAATCAGAAAATCCATGTGTCATCTTCATAAATTTAATGTTTAAAAAATAACTTATACACCCATGTATAAAAAGTTGTCTGTGTGTGCATTTATTGTTCAAAGGTCTTTCTAGATCTCTTGTTTATGCAGTAGGGTTCCAAGTTGAAACTGTACTTTTCTGTGCCCCTGCCTTGTTTTCTCCATTTGCAGCTCAGCATGAGTGAGAACTGATTAGCAGTAACAGCGGCAGGGACCTGGTAGTAAAACTGACAAAAAACCGGTTAAGTTCTAGTTAAGTATCATAACACTTATAGGTATTCCGATTTAACCCCCAAAGCCCCAAATCTTCCAATATTGAGACTTTATCACAAGGCAAATGTAATGTTCTTTAAAAGATATGTGTATGTGTGTATCGTCTTCAACTGAAGACAACTTATTATAAAATACATTTTTAATAACAGTTTCTTAAAAGAAAAAGAAACTTTTAAGCAATTGAAATAGCTTTTATTTGTCCTAGTAACTACATTTCATCTGTTTTAGTGACTGAATGTCTTCTTCAGTATCAAAATGAACATTGAATAAAAGCCTTTTTCAAACCCGGAGAATAAAAATTCTTCTGCATCACTTGCTTTCTTCAGCAGTTACACCTCTGGCAAAGTTGTATTCTCCTCTTGATAGCCTTTGCTCATTATCTTCACTTATATAAATAAACATCACCAAAGTTTTTCTTGACTGTCCTATGGTTCAACTCTTGCTTCTACTTTTTCCTTAATTGATTTGTGTATCTCTGGAAATGGAACAACTTGCATTGAAGTCAGTAGTAAACTTTTAATAAAGAAATGTTTAGAATTTGCTTAACAGTTCATAAGGATGCATGAATTTGCAATGCCAACTTTTTATATTTTTCCAAAAATATCATTATAATGCGCTCTAATAGTAAACTTGGCTTTTTCTGCTTTAAAGTTATTATTATTATTTTTTTATTATAGTGACATTGATTAATGAAATCCAGTAAGTTTCCGGTGCACGATTTAGCAGTAAAGCATAGATGGATGGATAGATAGATAGATAGATAGATAGATAGATAGATAGATAGATAGATAGCACTGTGTTACTTTAAAGTTATTAAGCTATTCAATTTTATAAGCATAAATACCTTTTCATCACACATGATTCAAGTAATGCAAATACAGATTCCATTTCCTGGTTTTTATCTAATAGTCGCACATATACTTATCTGTAGCTGTCAGACCACAACTATTGTAATAACCGATGTGCATAAATAGTAACTTAAGGCATTTTAGATCTACATTATAAATAACTCTGCACTGATATTTAATTAAATACTTTAGAAAAGGATCACCATAGACTGCCAAGTGCTTCAAAAATGTATGTTAGGGTTTTTTTTTTTCTTTTTAATGATGAAACAAAAGAATGTTTTGGAATTTGTATTACCTATACCACTCATTCACTTCTTAAACTGATTTGTTTGTTATTTATCATTGGAAAGTTTGTTCCAGGTTTCTCAACAAGACTGCAAATCCCTAGAGGACAAATATATATTTATACGTATACTTATCACCAGTAGCTCCCACTATACCTGGTGTCACACATTAGGAAATATAAAACTTTATTCAAGAAATGGTCATTACAACCTAAGATTTATGAAATCTTAAAATGCTCTTTTTTTCCGAGGATTTCTTTATTGGTTTAAAGGGTCTCAAACTTAGTATGCAATAGAGTCACACCAGGGACCCTTGTTAAAAATGAAGATCTGTGCTCATCCTCACAGAATGGCCTAGTAGCCAAATCAGGAAAACATCACAGGAAATAATTACATGTAATGTATTTAGAGCTTCAAAAGTGGAATGAACAAAGTTTAATTAGAGTTGAAAAACTAGTTTATTTTTTTCCAGATGAGCTAGATTTTTAAAAATTATTCTCAATTCTCTGTGCTGATTCCAGTGGTCAATTATCTTCTACACATTGAATGTATTAAGAAGAAGAGGAAGAAGAATACAAGGAAAAACAGCAATAGGAAATTGTCAGAGATGAGTGTTCTCCTTCTCTTAAATGTCTTCGCCAGCAAAATTACAAAGTAAAATATGACAAGGAAGCCAAATGTTTTTTGAAATTTATTTGTAATATGAATTTCTACCCATTAATGTTAACAAGCAATTGTGGCTTATAATATTAACTAATGATTATACACAGATACCTCCATTTTTGTTGCATCTTTTTTTCATCCTTTAACTTTGTTTCTTTGTGTGTGTAAGTTTTTTAATATTTAATTTGATACTTTATTATTTATTTTTCTATTTTTATTTTTCAATTAGAGTTGGCATTCAATATTATTTTATTGTGTGTGCATAATTTTAAAGGCTTACATAATTCGACCAGCCATATTGTTTGTTAAATATCAAATTACATCACCAGTAGATCATTAGCATTGCATTAAGTGCCCTGAGTAGTCTCCCGCAGCTCCGTACCTGCACTGTGACTATCTCCGTGTAATCCAACAAATCAGAGTGAGGCTTGGCAAAGGAAAGAATCTCCAGTACCCTGCTCTAAGGATTATGGCCAAAATTTATTCCAGTTAGTTATTGCCTCAGCTAAACCTAATGTTAAGTATTCTAAATATCTCCCTCTTATAGAGTATAGTAAAGACAGATAAATAGATGATAGATAGATAGATAGATAGATAGATAGATAGATAGATAGATAGATGATACATACATACACACATACATACATATATACATACATACATGGAGATATACAGACACAGAGACATAGTTTGTGCTAAAACCCTAATAGTGATATGAAATAAAAAAATATTTGGAAACTATTTTTTTTTTAGACAATTTGGATTCAAGTATTGTTCGCTCTCTGATTGGTTTACCAAATTTACAGCCACCACAATTACACTGTATGTTTGTTTTTAAAACCAACTTAATAAAACATTTAAATTGGAATACACAGTCACATAGACCATATTAGAATAGACTGATATTTCATTTATTTTATGAATTCTTTTCATTAGAATATTCTATAAAGTGGAGAAGGAAAAGCAAAGCTTAAATATTCATTCATTTAAAAATATTTATTCAATGCCAACTCATTGCAAACCCCCAGTCAGCATGCTAAGTTGCACCAGTAAATAAAACAAAAACCCCTTTTGTCATGGAGTTTATATGCTATTGGGTGTGATAAATAAATACATAAATAACTAAATGCTTTGAAGAAAAAATGAAACAAGTTAAGGAGGGCACAACAAAGGGGATGTTTGCTATTTCTATCAGTAGGTAAGGAAGATCACACAGATAAGCTGACATTTGAACTGAGACCTAAATGCAGAGAAATCTATCTGGGAAGGGTACTCCCGGAGCGTAATCAGTAGGTCCAACTTCCTGAGACAAGAGTGTCCTTGACATCTTTGAGGAATGGCAGGAAGATAGGTGTACCTAGAGTGCAGGGAGCGAAAGAATCAGTGGAAGAGAAGGGGTAGTGTTAAGTAAGGTCAGAGAGCTGGGCTGAGGGGTAAGGGTGTTCTAGGGCATCATAAAGAATTTTTATTTTATTCTGAATTGAGTTGGAAGTTGTCAGAGAATTTTCATGATCACGTGTTAGAATGTGACAGAACAAGTTGGGAGAACTAGGCAAAAATGAAAAATACTTCTGGAAAATGGAACTCTCAGACATAAACAAAGAAAGCTGATTTCTAATATAGAATAAAATGTATGAGATTGTATATAATTTTTGTGAAAATGCTACACAAAAATAATCGTAATCCAATAGGTAACGCTGTCCTGAGTTGATTAGGTGGGCTCCAAAATAGTGAGCCTCCATTCTCATCATTAAAAACTTCAAGGTAGAGACCACACGTATCCATCCACAAGTGTTTCAAAGAGTTTCCTTGTATTGTCAGGTATGGGATGACACTGCTTAGAGTTAAGCCTTTTTATGATTTTCGCATGAAAGGGAAAAATTAGAAGAAATGAACACACAATGGAAAAACTTCAAAAAATGAAAAATTAATCTTATTTTCATATAATCCTTATTGTAAAATATTCTTCATACCATAAACTTTAGTGAAATATATGTCAGTTCCCTCCACTGATGCATGAATACACCCACAGCAGATTGTACATACAAAACTAGGGTCAATAAATGGAGAATGGTTTCATTGTCTACAATAGCATTCCCTGATTGGAAGCGGTCTCTTGAGAATTCATTACTGAGGGCAAGTCCCACCCCTTAAAACTGTGACTGCTCTCACCCTTTTAAACTTCGGCTGCTCTCACTCAGGCTTATTAGACAGGACATATCTGATGAATCTATTTGTTCTATTCAGCTTTAGACCAACACAGGCGATTAACCAGGTAAAACTCTTATTCCTTCTTTTATATTGTTATATGTATATATAACAATGTATATGTACATTATTATGTGAGATGTTTGCATATTAAGAGTGTTTATGAAAATGTAGTCATAATATTTGACTTATGAAATAAGGTTCTGTAAGTAGATAAAAATGTCTATGATTAAATATACATAAAAACTTGAGATGCTTAGTGTCGCTTTCTGACATTGCTTAAAACTGTATTCATTTAAGAATGTGTAATGCTTTCTCGTGGAAGGGTGAATATATAGCAATAATTGGTAACTGTAATTCTGTGTCATTTAATAGTTTGGAAAGATGACTTCGACTAAAAAGTTCAAAGTGAAAATATTTTTTTTCGTTTAAAGCAGATAATACTATTGAGATTGCATTTTTATTTTTGTTACTATCTTCATTTTGTTATTAAATAATTGCAGTACAGAAATCGTAAGATTATTTTTCCATTTTGAAATAATGTTTATGTATATTTGTAGTTATTCCAATTAGAAAAAAATAATTTCGTACTGTTCTTTTATCATAAACCTTTTAATATATTTTGATCAAAATGTATTAAATAAATCATTTACCTCTTCTGACAATTAGCTAATGTACCAAATAGCTACAAGCAATGCCAGAGAAACATATTACAGAGCTGCTTAATCAACAATGTTACAAATGAAATGATTAGTTGCATTGAGGTTGAGAGTTAATTGAATGAATAGACAGCATGTTATTTTTTTTTTTTACAGCAACCTATAACACTAATGGATATGCTAATTTTTTCTTCCCTAAAGTAATTGCACAGTCGTCCTTAATTTAAAATCACTTGCATTTACTCAGTTGGTCATTTTCAAACAGGGCAAAGGTCCTGAACATTTAAACTAGGGAGATTTAAATTGTCAGTATGATACAGAATGTAGGACCTTTCAGTATAAGTAATTAAAATTTACTTGCCATCTTTTTTTTATTTATGCTGAATACCTTATCAATTATAATTTTCAAAAAAGGTAATATTATTATAAGCTACTCTTATAAAACCCTAATAATGATCTTATTATTTCTCCATTGACTCAATGACTTCTTGTTTCCATATCATGTAGGTAATTATGATAAACTATTAAAGAAAAAAAGATAGTGATTCTCATTTATCAGACTCTGTCTAGATTAGTGAATTATACGTTAATTACTATTTTTAATATTGCCAAGTCTCATAAACCAAAGAACAATGTTAGGAACATTACATAGAAATGGGCGACACTGAAATTCAGCATCCTAATGCCTGGATGAGAAAAGCCACACCCATATTTTCATTAGTCTTTCTACGCACAAGACTAAATTATCATGAGTTAAGTATTCGTCTTTATGTTTTTAATGTTTCTTGTTATTTTCAGAGTAAGATTTTTGGGATTTTATTAAACAAAACTGCTCATTCTTTGAACAATTTATTCCTTATCTTAAATTTAATTTTCTAAAATTTAACATCTTTACTTTATGTTATATTAACACCACCTTTGTCTGATATTTCCACCTAAAAGCTTAAAAACTCTTAATTTTAGTGTCTTAAAATAAGTCTTCAACCTGGCAAAAGACCTGTGCCTTAAAATTCAATTATATTATCAAAAATTCAATTATATTGGTTGATGACAAATAGAACATTATATTAGCTACAGATGCTCTTATCTAAACAAATTGAAAAAATAAAAGAGAAGATAAAGTCTTTCTCTCGAAAAATTCACAGAATTATAAAGTATACAAAGCCAAAATTTGGGAAATAATAGGAATTTGAAAAGTTCATTTTATTATATTTTATTTTTGTTGTTGGTTCAATAGCCCGGAAATGTCCTTATTTTGTCATAACTTCTTTAAAAATCTATGAAGAATTTTGAACATATACAAAAACAGCAGTATAATGAACATCTAAGTACACAGGACCAAGCATTAACAATTCTCACATATGGCCATTCCTGTTTAGTACAGGAACCTTCAATTCATCCTAATTCCCATGGAGTAAGTGCATGGACAGCATGCTATTTTATCTGTAGATATTTCAGTATACCTCTCTAAAAAATAAGCTCACTTCTTTAATACGCTACAATACCATACCATGATTCCTGTTTCAAAAATAAACATCCTTAATATTACCAAATAAACAGTACATGTTTAACCGTCCTGTAGTTTCCTACATGTTATTTTTTACATTTACTTAAATCAGGATCCAAATAAAGTTCACACATGGTAATCGATTATTTTTAGATTTTTTAAATACACAAATTCTCCTCTTCTCTCTCTCACTCTTGCACTTTGTTGAAAAAACCATAGATTTTTGTTTTGTAGAATTTCCCTGCCTGGATATTGCTGATTGTAGTGCCACGGTGTACTTTATCATGTCTCTCTGACTTCTCTGTTTCTTATAAGTTGGTATTT
Source organism: Rousettus aegyptiacus (assembly GCF_014176215.1). NCBI lineage: Eukaryota > Metazoa > Chordata > Mammalia > Chiroptera > Pteropodidae > Rousettus > Rousettus aegyptiacus. The sequence continues at coordinate 34,571,074 of NW_023416286.1, forward strand.
GGGCCTAGAAAACAGCTCAGATTCAGGTTCTACTTTTTGGCCGGGAACTTCAGAGCTGGCCTTGTGTTCTTGCATCGGGAGACACTTAACTTGTGGCTGTTTTCCTTTTTGTGATGTCAGCAACCACTGGCGTTCAATGTCATATATTTTACTTTGAAATGTAAAAACAGAAGAGTTAATTTTGAAAAATAGTGGGCACATTGAAAATACTTGTGGAAAAACAACCCAAAATGAAATATAAATATTACTCCTGGGTTACTTGGCCAGTAAAATCACCAAAGCAGGTTTTTTCCTTATATATATAACTGCAGTTTCTAGAACTTGAAATTATATATTATATGTAGTAAAAGTTAAAAGTCTCAGATTTCTTAGAAAATGCACACTCAATTTCTCTATTCCCTTTTCTCTATTTTCTTATTTCTTGGCTATTACTCTAGCTCTTCGCTGGACATTATAACAGAGTTATTGAAGTTGCCATCTCCAATACTAACATTATAGCCTGATTATGCTAACGAGTACTTCACTGTGAATATTAACTTGGTTATAGCAATGATGTTTCCAGGAATCAAAAACAGGGTACATAGCCAGAGAAATAATATTTGCCCATTGCTAGCAATCTAAGAAAGATGGCTCTCATGCAAAAATGCCAGCATTTCTTTACAAGTTCTATTATTTATGGTATGAAATGGACAGAATATGTTAATAATTTTGTCAAACAGGAACTTATGCATAAAGCATGACAGCATCTGCTTATTGGAAGACAAGAATTTGAGCTCAAGAATTAGTCAGAAACTTGATTATGGAATGAAAATATGAGAAGCCAGACCCAGAGCAAGGTTCACTTATTGGTAGATGGCCGAGCATTATATTAGAACTGCTTGATGCTGCCACACCTAGAATAATATTAAATGAGAAAAGGGTATGCCTTCAGAGGGCTTCACATGGTAAGAGATTAGATAACAGTAGAGAACCATTTTTAAAAGTGTATGAGACTCAAGACAAATGAGTATATATTTGCTAGGAAGCACTGAACAAGCAAAGAATAAAATACAATTTAAATTGGAAAAATATACATGATGGTTTTGTATTATATATAAAATGAGTATGCTCCATTTGGAGTAGTTGTTAAATGATGTTAGACTATTAATAGGCAAATATGTATAGATAAAGATTCTCATCAGTTGATGCTTATAAATGTATATATGTACACAATATGAAAATAAAATTAATGAGAAGAAACTTCATTTTGGATGCTGTTTATGACAATTTCATTATTTTATGCTGAAATAAATTTACTTTACTTTAAATAAAGAAGAATTCTTAAACTACCAGAGGTTGAAAGGCATAAATATTAAAGGAAATCTCTGCTAGGTATTACTAATCATGTACAGAAACACCATATTTTTATATTATTTATTGAACTACTTTCTGATAGGAGTGAAGATGAGTCCTTAAGGATTATGCTAAAAATTGACAAAAAATGCAAAATTCATTTGATGTTTAGCTAGTTTAAAATTTCCTTGGACACTCCAGTTTTGGCCAATTTCCTGAGTTTCAGATAATGTAAATAACTATACATTTCTTTCAGCGAAAATGCTGACTATTGAGCTTCATTAAGACACTTTAATTACTTTAGGTCTTAATTTCCCCCAAGAATTCCTTAATTCATTTCCTCTACTTAAGGTTTAAATCACTAAATTTTATCCTATGCCTTAAGAGAGTTTATAAATTAAAGTTTATCAGAGAAGTGGGTATGTCTCCACTCAGCGCTTACTTACTTAAATAAAAATCTGTAAAGAAATAATTGAAAATTACATACTTTTGGGCCCTTTATAGTCTGAATTTTTGACACAATTCCTAAAAGAGAAGCATGTTTTCTACTGTCTTCTAATGACAAGATTTAGGATACTCAAGATACTGCCATCTGTGTCAATTTCTCCAAGTAAAAAAACTGGGTAGTGCCTCTCAGTCAGGCAAGGCTTATTTGAGAGTGGTGAACATGATGAGGAAGCTAAACCTGAATCAGACTGTTCAATAGGTTCATCTGTCATACAAACTGATACATACACAGTAAGTTTGAGATTTGTTTTCCTTTTTCAACTTCATATTTTACTTGCTACATAGGATTTTTATAATTCTTCAGAATTATCCTGGCAATTAGAGGACATTTGCATTTCCTAATTTTGAATCATTTTATCAATTTCAACCAAAAAAGAGAGACTTTTATTGGGATTAAATGTATATATAAATTTAGCTAGAATTGACTTTACAATATCGAGTCTTCCAATACATATATTAGGTATGTGTGTTACACGTCGTTGAGTTGGCTCTGATTCCTGGCAACCCTACAAATGAATGATGTCCACAATATCCTGTCATTAAACAGCCCTACCCAACTCCTGTGGACTCATGCCTAGAGCCTGTTTTATGGAGTCAATTCATCTCATATTTGGTCTTACTCTTTTCTTGTTGCCTTCTGTTTCTCCCAGCATTATTACCTTTTCCAAAGAATCCTGCATTCTCATGATGTACCTGAAATAGGATAGTTTCAGTTTTATCATTTTTGCCTCCAGCAGTGTTTCAGGCTTAATTTGCTCTAGGACCCACTTGTTCATCTTTCTGGTGGTCCAGGGTATTCACTCTTGTTGGAGAACTCTTCTCTAACACCATATTTCAGGTATCCACTCTGGTGGTCCAGGGTATCCACTCTTGTTGGAGAACTCTTCTCCAACACCATATATATATATATTTTTGGATCAGCCTTCTTTACTGTGCAGCTTTAGCATCTGTACATTGTAATTGGGATACAAGGATGTGAATGATCTTAGCCTTGGTTTCCAATGACACAGCTTTGCTCTTGGTGATCTTCTGTTGCTGCCCTCTGAGTCTCAGCTTTCTCTTGATTTCTTAGCTACAGTCTCCATTTGAATTGGTATCTGAGCCAAGGTAAGCAAAATCTTCAATGAGTTCAATGTCTCCATTACCTATGATAAAGTTTCTTCTGGAGCCATGATTTTTGTCTTCATGATGGTCAAATGCAGTCCTTCTTTGGCACTTGGTATATGTCTCCATCTATTTAGATCTCTGTAAATGTCTCTCAAAGATGTTTTATAATTTTCTTGGTAAATGACTTCTATAACATCTGTAGTTTATTCCTAGATATTTATCCCTAGATTTGGTTTATCCTTCTTTCTTGCCTTCTGCATTAACATTTGGTAATAAAATAATAAAATAAATAAAGACACTCTCCATCTTTTTGTCATATGAAATATTCTGACTAATATAAAAATGTTAGAAAGAACCCCTAAACCTAGCTTCTAGTTTAGTGAAAACAATTAACAAAAATTTTTCTATAGACCTTGATTTGTATAGGTTTTTTTTTTTTCAATTCATATTGCTTTCAGTAATTTGTTTTTATTCTAGGTTATTATTCATTTTTTTCTAAATATACAAACTTATTGACATGGATTTGGAATGATAATTTCTATAATTCTCTAATCTCTTCTGTTGTGACTATATCTGCTTTATAATTTCTAGTGTCATATATATATTTTTTGTCTTAGTCACACATAATAGGTGTATTTTTATTATTGATCTTTCTATACAAATAAAAAATTTCAGCCACTATATTATTTGTTTTCTAATTCACAATTTTCAAGTTTCATCTACTTCTGCTACTTTTTTTGCCCATTTTTTGATACTTCAAATGTCTTTAGTTTGATCTATTTTCAATTACATTTCAGTTACAGAAACAATTAAGGCTATAGTTTTCCTCACAGTTTAACTACAGATATAGATCATATTTATGTTTTTTTTCTTCAAAAAAGCTCATATGTTCTTATTTAGAATAATTATAACATTAGTTTTGAAGTTATAATATTACAATTGGCAAAAAAAATACTTCCTAATTATTTTTCAAAATTGTAGCTCATTCAGGGAATGAGACAAAGTTGATGTAACATTGGATACTGGAGCTCACTTGGGGTTGATCTGTCATATTCTAAGGCCACTACATAAACTGACATATCTAATACTGATTATTAATGCAAAGTAACAAAAGTTATAATACAATAATAATAAATTTCACTTTGAATTATTTAAAGAAAAATGCAATGTTCGAAAATATAAATGTGTTAATATCAGCTTATAAATTGAGGTAAAAAAAAAGATAATGACTTTTGGGAAATTTTATAGTACTTTGGGTATATAAAAGATAGAATACTAAAATAATAGGTTAGTTTTACAAGAGATATTGGAAATCATACATCAATTACTCAGATCTTATTTGCCAAGAAATTTTTCCTTCAAAGAAAATATTCGTTGGGCATATAAGTAATGGAAGTAACCAAAGCAGAACCACTCTGAGTGGGCTCAGAGATGGCGAGCGAGTCACTTGTCCTATTCTTCCTTCAGACTGCTAAGCAAAGGCAGCCCATGAAAGTGCTCTGATTAGCAATGTAAACCAAACAAATTTTTTTTTAAATGAATAGAAAAACAATAAAGTTTTTGTCGAATTTCACTTTTTCTGTTACACCTTTCTGAATTCCTTTTTATTTGACATTTTATTGATTCTAATTATACTTAAATTTGTGAACCAACAACCCAAACACTCTAGAAATGAAGTTTCTGTATTGGATGAGAATATTGAAGCTTAGTGGGACTTATTAGGCAAAGGGAAGATCACTACTAATGGCAGAGTAAAATTAATAATCAGATTTTTGGAATGTCTTTTCTTTTTCTATATAAACTTCTTTAATTTCCAATAATTTATGCAAGTTTGCATTCTGCACAAAGGTGGGTAAGTTTAATTGTCTCTCTTACTGTATATATGATGTAATTTCAAATCTTACATGTTGCAATTCAGATTAAAAATAGATCAGAATGTGCCTACAGGCTTGATTTTTTTTTTTACTCAATACTTTTGTGCAGTTATGAAATGCATCTGACCGGGGATCTGGAAAGAGCAAGATATTGACTTTGAACAAAAATATATTTATTAAATATATATATACCTCATATATCATAATATAATTTGTTATAGACTGGCCGATGCCTCTTATGTTTGATCATACTGCAATTTCATTCAAGCTTTTATTCTTCATTACACAAACACACACACACACACACAAATTTATGCTACTATAAATATATGAAATAAGAGTTGCTTATTTTAACAAAAAAAGATTAAATTAGCTAAACTTATGAATATGTCAAGAAGTATAGCTCAGTAAATGGAATTGAGTTTTAGGCAAAATTTTTACTAGTTTTAAAACTCATTCAAGTGGCCAAAATTAGCCATCTCAGCAAAGATTGAATGATTATCTTAAGAAATGAAAGAAGCAGAACATCAGCTCTTTCGGGCTTATTATCTGCCAGCCCACATTGCAGATTTTGAACTTCAGTATCCAAAGTCATGTGAGCCAATTCCTTATAATGAAACTTTTTCTATCAATATACACATGCTATTAATTCCATTTTTTCCAGTGAACATTGACTAATACAATATGTAATAGGCTTATTATTTTTATTTTTAGACAAATAAATATTTTAAATATTTACTTTTAACTTCTAACAGAGCAAATACATATATGTAGTTCACATAAACAAGATCTCTTCTGGGGTTATCAAAAAATTTTAAGAGTCTAAAGGGGTCTAAAGGTCAAAAAGTTTTGAGAACCACTGGAAAAATAATATTTGAAATAAAACAGACTTTCTTTAAATATTCAAAAACTGAAAAACAGGAAGGAAGGAAAGAAGGAAGGAAGGAAGGAAAGAAGGAAGGAAGGAAGGAAGGAAGGAAGGGGATAAGTAAGCAGATGGCCCAGTCATTTCTTATGTCATTCCTTTAGTTCGAAAATTGTCAAAAGCCAACTATAATAAAAACTTGAGATACAAGCTGGAAATGCATCTGTCTTTCATCTGAATTTTCTTCCAAATTAAGTATAAATAATGTTTTAGAATGTTAAAATAATATTCATAAGTTTAATAAGAACTCTTGGCTCCAATAATGTAAGTATAATTGCATTACTATATATATATGGCCAATAAAAGTTCAAGTGGACAGAGTCAGATGAAAACTCTAAATTATCCTTGTCCTTTCTGTACTTTGCTTGAGGAACAAGATGGTACCACTGTTCTAATCTCTCCTTCATATAACTGAACATTGAAAACAGAAGTGAGTGTATCCACATCATAAGAATTCAGAGTTCTAAAAGCATGCTTCTGATCTTTCCCCCACCACCACACTGGGTACACAAGCATTTAACGAGCTAGGACAATTATGTAATTCTAAAATAATTACCTCTTTCAGAATTTACATTACTAAGAAATTGGTTATGACAAGTGTTTGGTAGAAAGAATTTCTTGGGCTTTAACTTCTTAGCACAACTGTGGTTTGTGTGAAATGTTACATGTGATTATTTTTAGTTCCACGAAGCTAGGGTTTTGGAAAGAGCTTGGAGGTCCCTGGGAAATTTTATAAGGAAAGTAAAACTTTAATTTGAAAGACTCCCATATAAGGAGCATCTCTGTTCTCCTTTCTGACTCCTTTCTAAGTTCAAATGTTCTCACTGGGAGCACAGGTACTCCTGGAAATCCAATGCTGCTCCTCTGCTAACCTCCTAAAGAGCTACAGTATTATTTTTTCCATGAAAGTTGCAACTATATTTAAGAAAGTCTTCTAGAAATTTGATGATCAAAATGCTTGAGTAAGGTGGAGAAAGTTCCCAAAGCCTCTGTGGCAAAGCTGAAATAAGAGACACTCAAGGCTGAAGGCTATTTCTTCAGGGCGTACTGAGCCACTGCAGCTTAGGGACTCTGCCAAGAAAGGCTCCTCTTCTGTCCCCAAACTGTCTCCAACCTTATCATCCTACTCCTTCCAGAGGACAAAGCCATTATGAAACAAAAGGCTATATTTGAGAAGTTTCTAATGCTTTCTCTCCTATACAAAGAACAAAGTTTTATGCTCAAGCAGCCATCCAATAACTGACCATAAATGTAATACTGTTCAAATTAATTATCTGATTTTTCTAGATAATTTTCACATGATATATTTAGAAGTGAAAAATTCCAGCGCCATAACATGCAGTGATCACAGGTTTCCCACAAGATTTATTGAAAGCATTTTATTTAAGTTGATTTAACATTTGTGAGTCTATAGAAAAAAAATGTGCTGTTCTATTTAAAGATCTTTAAGATATTGTAATACAATAAACCACAGGCAATTTTTGGCACTATATTTATGATACATATTTTCACAATTAGTAATCTTTCTCTACTTGAGAGTATGTTTATGTTTAAATATATTATCTCTAGTCATTACCAGCATAACTTCCACCCAGATTTCTTTAACTCAATAAGAGTCAAAGCTTTTTTTTCTTAATTGCTTTTTTGATGATTGTAAAATATCTTTGAAGACTTCAATATTAAAGATAAGTTTTAATATTATGTATTCTATTCATGAACAGTATATTCAAAATACAAAAAGTAGGACATCACTCTTTATCAAAATTCCAAACATAAAACTTACTTTTGACATATTGAGAGATATGTTATTTCTGTTTACCTGTTATCGAATATTATTCCAAGAAGCTATATTTAGAGATGCTGGTTTGATACTTAATATACTTTCCTGGAAATAAACACATTTGTAGTAAGAGAGTCAGGAGAATTGTCACCTGACATCTAGAACACTACTTTCCTTCAAAAAAGCACATGCTTGTGATTTTTTAGCAAACAAACAAACAAACACAAAACACAATTTTAAGTAACTAAAAGTGCCTTTGTTTGGGAAGATGGGCAGGAAGCATTTTAATTCTTGTGACTATACAGAACAGTAATGATTACAATTTCACCGGTGACCTTTATCATTCCAGTCAGATTCTCTAGATGTCTGAGAGAAAAAATAGTGTCTGTGATTCAGACGATCCCATTTTTTTTTTCACTACAAATAAAGATATCTGTATAGAAATATATAAAAGTAAAAATAAAATAGAAATCAAAGAGGGAGAGCCAATAAATTGTCTAATCTGAGAGGAATTTCCACAGGCTTCAAGATTCATTGAAAGGGATGGGGAAATGAGCTGTTAATATATACATGCTTTGTGTAAAATTCTAAAATATAATAAAATTAACTCAAAAGTAGGTCCTAACTTGCTTGAAATCTTCTGTAGCGATATATTGTAAGTATATGTCTTGAAGGTAGTCAGAATATTGTCTTGAAAAGACAACAAAATGAGAGGTAAAAACACTGGGTTTACAAAAAAATGAAATGTATAACACAGTTAAAATGGAGGCTAGATGGACAAAATAGGAGACTTATGCAGAAAACTGAAGAACTAATGTGAACACAGATTTGTGAAGTTCTCTCAGAATGCAGGAGAATAGATGAAAGTAATGTGGAAGAATCTGCTAGCACCAAGGAATTGATTGGTCCTAAAAATAATAAATAAATAATTGCCGTAGAATCAAAAATTATAGAGAACTCTTCTAAAATGAATACAAAGCTAAGCAGGCCCTGTTGAAAGCCTAACATTGCCCTAGACAAAATCGATAAAAGAGGGCTATAATTTAGAAGATCATGAGGTTTACTGTTTGATTAAATCAACCAGCCTTATATTTGGGTTTCATGTTTATTTTTATTCATTTTATTATTATCAGGCGATGAGAGGATGTTTGCATGAATATTTTCTCTCAATTTCTTGGTCTGTGCTTTGTCACGATATGACAATTTTTACCCGATGTACAACCATGTAACCATTATGAGCACACTCACATAGATGAGGTTCTTTGCCTGCAGCCACAGCCTTCCCTCAAGGATGTACACAACCGGTTTCCCACTCAATTTTCACTGTATCATTTCTGAGTATAACTAATAACAATATGTTTTCTTTTTTAAAATAAGTTTTCAGATCAGTTTAGTCCCATAGTGACCCACTATAAGTGACCAATTCTGTATCAGTCAGGAAGTGCTCAATCACACTCTCAAAATAAAGGACCCCATAAACTAAGTTACTTAAAACAATAAAGTTTTGTCTCTTATTTGGGGTACATGTCCATTGCTTTCTTTCACCTTGGTCCATCTTCAGCATCCAGGCCGATAAGACAGACAGTCTCTAGAACTGGCTGGCTGGTGGATAGTGACACTTAAATCTTCCATCTAGAAGTGATGCACATCACTTCCACTCAACATTTCACCGATTGATGCAAATAAGATCATTACACTCAGTTTCAGGGAGCAAAGAATTCCAATCCTACCATGTGCCCAGAAGAAGAGCTGGAAATATTTGGCTGACAGTACTAATGGTTGCCTCATGTTCCCAGCTGAATTGAAGCAGTTAAATTTCCTGATGCTCCTAAAGTTGGCATACTGGGGGTGGGGGGGGGTGACTAAGGGATCCAGGCATTTGGAATAAGAGATGCTAGATTCCTCTCCAAAACACCTTCTCTTGGCTTGCTGCTAACAAAATTGACGATGGCTCTTAATAAACATCACAGCCAACTGGAACACAGATTGGGTGAGATATGGTGGGGAATATTGCAGTGCAAATTTGGAAGAAATGTGAAGAGCTTTGCTATCTCAGACTATAATATCTTATTTCTACACTGAACTTAAATCCCTTAAGCAGAAATAAAAGAGAAATAGCACTCAGGCTTGGAATATTTGGGGGAAAAAGAGGGAGTGGGGCATGAGGGTGTGACCCTGTTTAAAAAGCATGACTCAATAAGATTTCTGGAATTAATTACAAAGAACAGATTCAAATAGAATAGTTGGGAAGCTAACATGACCAAACCTGGTTAACAGAGATTAATCATTGCCTGGCAACTTAAAAAAAAAAAAAAAAAAAGATTCAATCCTAATGCTCACAAGAAAGGGAGCTGTTGGCTCAGGTAGTCAGGTCTTCTGTTTAACATGGCTCCCAAGGCCATTCTCAGGGATGGGGCTCAAGACAGTGAATGAGAGAAATGCCCTCAGTGGGAAAAAGCTTGACAGGGAGATTTGCTAACCAACATTCACTCCACAATTTTAACAAATGTCTACTCAGTTACTGAAATGCATTCCAGATAAATTAAAAAGCTAAAGACATTTTTTTAAAAGAAGAATTTATAAAAATTGAGAAAAATATATTGGTCAATGCATATTAGACTTTGGACGAACAAGAACTTTTAAAGCAAAAAAAAGGCAAGGAGTTATATAATACACTAAAATATCAATAGGTTTGGCTACAAAAAAGTGAGGGAGATATTAAAATATAAATCAAAGAAAAGACAAAATCAGAGGATGAGGAACTCAAACATTATAACAAAGAGTTTGAGTCATTTATTTATAAAAACTTTTTATGGTTCAATAAAATGTCAAATATCTCAACAGAAAAATAAAAGAGTGGAAGGAGGATACTCGAATTAAACTTTTCTAGAAGTCATTCCAAAAGTCAATAAATGTCAGACCTTTTGCCCCATATAACTACTCTCTCTCTTTCTTTTTTTTTTCATTCCACTTGTGGAGTCTCCTTGCTCTGTTTGGCTTCTTAGATTACCCAGGGGTCTCATTCTCCTCACTCTCTATCAACAAGTGCTCTCTACGTGACCTCACCCAATTCTAAGACTTTAATGCCCATTCATCACTGAATCTATATCTGATCTCTACCCCTAAACTCCAGCTATTTATATTCAACTGCTGATTTTAAATCTCCACAATGATATTTGAAAAGTTTATGAAGTGTAGCAAGGTCAAATAGAATGCTGGAATTCTCTTCCCATTTCACAAATCTAATCATCCCTTAGTTGTCATCTTCTCAGTTTATTTCACCATCCTCCATCCCAAAGTTGTCCAAGTCAAAATCTGTATATCGCTGTGAGCCCGCTTTCTCTTAAATATCATATCTTATGTATCCATAAATTCTATCAAAAATCCTTCAAGTCTTTTTGTCTAATTTTAATGTTACCAAGTCCAAGTCACCATCACCTCTAGCTTAGATTCTAACAAGAATCACCTAGTGATTCTTCTTCCTTGCAATAAAACAATGAGGGTGACCATTTATGAAATGTATATCAGATTATTTTAATTCTCTTTAATATTTTCCTAGAATTCCTCATCACAATTTAAATAAAAACTAGCTTCTTAGCATTATTGAGAAAGCCTACATGATATGATCTGTTTCTTTTTCTCTAATATCATGTTGAATTTTCCTTCATTCAGTTATGCTCAGCCACACACACCACCCTTTGAAATGGTTGACGGTACCATTTTATTGCTGCCTGGGGGAGGGGGCAATAATAAAGAAAATACTGGCAAAATTTGTTAAAAGTATCAAAAATACAAAACTTTCTTTTTTTGATAATTTTTGGTAATACCTGTTTTTAAACAAGGTATAAACAGATGTATATGCATATGTAACTGCTAAATGTAGCATTTTTATTACATTGATAGAATGAAAACTAAATAGTCCATAGGTGGTAAAGAAGTAAATAAATTATAATACTTTTAAATAATAAACATATGCATGAAGCTATTAAAAGTTAATGCAATAATGAAAGAAACAATATATATAAACTATAAGTCATTGGGTAGTGCTCCTTGTTGGAAATACAGAGATCATGCTAATTTAATCAGAAAATGAGTATATACTAAATAATGTTTTGGAGCTCCCAGAGTCTTTTAGAAGTCTGGAAACTAAATTTCTAAAGCTAAATAACCAAACTCATCACCCAACGACACCATTTCGGCCATTCTGGTGAAAATGCCAGTGCCACTTCTCCTCAGCACCTAGTATGCGCAGGTCTGGACATCCAGCACTGCAGTGCTTAAAGAGCAGCTCCTTCCACCCCCGCACTCACCAGAATATTGATTACTGCATACGTGGCCATTTCCTCACTTGCTCATGTCTGAATACAAATCTCATGCTGGGAATTCTACTTAGTAGAACCTAGGTGGCATGGCTCTAATATGGCTGGGAAGGAGACTGGGCATATGAACTTTATAGCTACTACCTTAGAAGGGCAGGACTTATTATGTGGAAAGTAGTCAGGAAATATAAAAGATATACAAAGATGTTGAGAGCCCACAAATGAAAAATATCTTTTATACTGTATATATACAGGATTGGTGTCAAAATAGAAAAAATATATACATAGAAAAAAATGAGAGGAAAAATAAAACAAATAAAACAAAAACATATATATAATACATTTAAGTATATATATTCTTAATTATAAGAATATCTTATGTTTCTTTACTCAAAATTTTGTTGTTTTCCATAAAACTTAAAAATAGCACATGTTCATTGTTGAAAATTTAAAAAGAACATAGATATATAAAGCAGACCGTTAAAGTAATCCTGTTATACAGATTGTGACTAGTAATATATTTGATATAGTTTGTCATTTTTTTCCAAATTACATTTGTACATTATTTTTAGAATTTAGAGTGCATTTAATTTTTTATTCTTATTTTTCAAAAATTTTCTTTTATCATTTATATTTTAATATTTTTAAAAATGAAGTATATTTACATAATATCTCATTTTAAAAAAGATAATTGATCATGCAAGTATACGAAAACCTGATATTTGTGAGGAAAAAAATGTAACATTACATTTAGAACTAGGAAGAAAGTACAAACAGAAAAATAAGAAATAAGAAATCTGCAAATAGCTAATTGACATGAAAAAATCCTCCATGTCACTAAAGTGAAATAATTACAAATTTAAAATTTTTCATAATCCAGTTGAATCCAATCAATATTTGGACTGTCGTAAAAGCAAATGTTTCATTATATCTTCTCAGAGATTTTAGAAAAATTTGGTTTTGTTTTGTTTTTTTTCTCAATTAGTTTTTTCAGTAATTATGAAATGCAAATATTTTCATCCTGTTATAACTTTAAAGAGCATAGATAAGCATATCTGGGCTAAGAATGGTTAAGTTTTATAAACTAACAACAGCCTGTCATTTAGACAGTTGAAGGATAGCCTAATGAAGAATATAGATCATGTGGTTAAAATACACAGAAAAACTTGGCAAGAACTGGCTTTGGTATTTTTGACTTCTCACTGTGCACTAGCAACCCATAATTGTTATCAGATTCTGTTTTATGTTGAGTGGATATGGTCCAGAACTGTGAAAATATCTTCTCTTACAGGAATGTGAGGGCCATCTGACTCCATCTGTCACCTGGTTGCCTGCCCTTCGTTAATCTAGCTTGTTAGATAGGTGGCCCTCTCCCTCCTCACTTATCTCAGAACTATGTGCTTGGTCATAAAACAAAAGAGCTTCCTTAAATGTAGAGCAAAAGAGTAGCCATGACCTCTTCCAACCCTTATACTTCTCTTAGTGTAATAAATATCACTTAATCATGAATCCTAAGTCTGTATCTTTAGTCTTTGTAAAAACAGCTGCTGAGATAGTCAAGGAGATATAATTTCTAAATCATCTTATATTGGGCCAAAAGTTCAAGGTAAATGGTACCAAGATTTTGATTTGAACATTTGTTTAATACTTTTTAAATCATTTTTATGGAATGTACTTTAATTTTATTGCTTGATTGTCCAGTAAAATTGGGAGTTTTAAATATGCTATATCTCTAGGCCTTATTTTTCTGTAGCTGAGTGAATTTATATTTAATGTTCTTGTGTTGGGTAAACATAGCAATTATAATTTTCCACTGCCTCCAAAAATTTTAATCTTCGCCTCTGCTCTCTCTCCCTGGTTCTCAACTACTATAAAATAAATACATTCACCTAGATGTCATACAGCTTTTCCAAAATAATTATTTCCTCCTCTTCTGCCAAACCTCTCTTTCCTGGATTCTTTCTCTCAGGTAATTCACACAGTAGCTTAAGGTAAATATCATGCTTGATACCATTTTCTCTCTTTTAAACGATTGGTCACAGAGATTTATTTATTCTATTATCCTCAATTTTTTTTCTATGCTTCATCTATTTCCTCTTTTGTTACCTAATTTCAAACCCTCAGAACTTATTAGTTAGGCTAGGACAATGAATCTTTGCGAAATGTACTTGTAATCAGAAGAACTGGAATTTAAACCAAAGGCTTTCAAAATCTGGTCTTTTAACCTGTGTTGAAACTGACATAGTACCTATTTAACAAATGTCATGGCTTTGGATTTTAGTCTGTACACAATGAAAGTGATGTTACTGAAGCAGTTAAAAATATTAAGCTGGAATTATTACATAAGATGTATTGGTATAAAAGCATACTGCAGTCAAGGAAAAAGTGAAAAAGTTATAGTAATTAGAGTTTGACATGACAAGGGTCTAGCTATAGTAATTTTCATGGGGAAATTTAAGAAAAAAGATGAATCAGAGAGTAAATGATTGACAAATTTGAAAGACTAGCTAGCAAATTATAATAGTTGTCTAATTGTTCTATTCAAATATCAATATATTGTACAATACTTCATTGTTACTTCCCAGGTAAATAAGACCTACTGATTAAAGAGCCAACATTATAGTTAACATTGCCCAATTTCAAATATAAATTAAATGTCACATAAACCATTAAGAGCGAACTCTTTGTGATGTTTAAAGGTTTTTTTTTTTTTTATGTTTGAAAAGCACACCAATGCTTTGGATTCTATGAAGCTCTTCAGACTTACCTCTTCCACATTTATCATTTTGTTCAGCAGAGTTTTGTTTGGAAAAGGTCTGTGATAGCCAAAAACAAAGTTCCACATGGAGGAGGTGAAAATAGACATATGTTCCAGCTGTTTTTAATCGCTCTTTTTTTGGCTGCAGTTAAAATGAAAACACACCCTTTAAAAGATAGAATCACCACTCTTCAAATGTGAGGGGTTCATACATTGGCCACTCACAAAATTGTGTCTCTTCTATCAAGAGCTGCATCTGTGCATGTACATGTTTGCACAATATATGTACATGTCTCTGTGGTGTGCATGCATGTGTGTGTGTGTGTGTATAAACAACTTCCCTAAGTAGATGTTCTCCTATAGATAGAATGGCTACCTATATGTATTTCCAATTCCCTGCTAGACATGCCTTATATGAAATCCTAAGTTTAAAAAATTCATCCATGTACAATTATATTAAGGTACCTGAAGTAGGTGGAACTTACTTAGTCTGAGCATATTTCTGGTACCTTAGAGTTCATAATACTAGGTAAAGAGCACTTCTTATAGAATGCCACCTTAGCAAGTCTTACGTGACCATACTTGACCGCTGTCGATTGGTATCTCAAACTCAGTATATCCCTGTGGCGATTAAACTCTTCTCTATCTTGAATGATTCAGTGTCAACATTATGTCGTGATATTGTACTATAGATTTGTAAGATGTCACACTGAGAGAAACTGGGTAAATGGTACATGGGATCATTCTGTATTATTTCTTACAAATGCATGTGAATCTACGATCATCTGAGAACAACTTGAAAATTAAAAAACCCAGTCAATTCAGTTATTATGTTTTTTACCCAAGGGATAAAGATTTTTCATCTTTAATATCTGCTGATGACACAGGCACGTGCCTGATTGGACCACAGGTGTCGCCCTTTTCTCCTCCTTACCACCACCCTTCCATTCAGTCACTCATAAAAACTACTAATTTACTTTCTGTTTTTAGAAAAGATTTCTCTCTTTCTCTCTTCCTCTTCCCCACTGCTGATGCCATGTTTCAGAGCCTTATTGTATCTTCTCTTAATTAATGAAAGTCTCCATATTGGTCTTCTTGCCTTAAGTTTTATCATCCAAAGATGGTAGTTCTAAATGCACCTGTATATTATACTCTCTTGGGAAGTTTTTTAAAAATCCTACTGCTAGATCCCCGCCCCACAACAATTAAATCTAAATATATAGGAGGAGGGCCAGGACATTGGTATATTTTGAGATTCTCAGATAATTCTAATGTGCAACCATGAATGAAAAATACTACTTTGAATATCAGCCTTCACCTAAGATTCTAGAATAGTTTAATGAAAATTAAATTCTGGGAATTTCATTCTTTTGCTTTACTGTTCCCTCTGCTATGGTTTAAACTGTGTTCCCCCCAAAACTTATATTTTGATGTCCTAGCCTTAACTTACATGCTGAAGTTCTAAAGTACTTCAGAATGTTACTTTATTTGAATAAATGATTTTTAAAGAGGTAATCAATTTAAAATGAGGTCATTGGGGTGGGCCCTAATCCAATATGGTGGTGTCCTTATAAGAAGGAGACACAGACATGCACACAGGGAGAAAGCCATGTGAACATGAAGGCCAAGATTAGGGTGATGCATCTATAAGCCAACGAATACCAAAAGTTGTCAGCAAACCACCAGAAACTTGATAAGAGGCATAGGGCAGATTCTCTCTCTCAGCCCTCAGAAGGGATCAACCCTGCCAACACTTTGTTTCTGATTTCTAGCCTTCAAAACTATAAGAATAAATTTCTGTTGTTAAAGCCACTCAATGTGGTACTTTGTTATGGAAGCCCTGCAAATGAACTCACCTTATGATTTATAAAGTAAAACTTAAGCTTATTAAGGTAGCTATCCTATGATTTGCCTTATGCTTATCTCTCCATTCTCATTTCTTTATTCTTTTTACTCCAGAAATACATTCTTGAATACTTTGGTCAGATGGTATATTCTATTGGCTACATATCCTGAAAAATACCAAAATAAAAGTATACTCAAATATATTTATCACTGTAATCACTATGTTGTATTACATATAAATATATATTTGTTTCTATTTTTGTGACTTACAAAGACCCTACAATCCCTTGAAGGCAGTTTCATATCTTATTCTTTAAATTCCTAGTGTTTAGAAAACAATAAGTCTTCAATAATATTTTTGAATGAATAAATACATTCTTTTATACAGAGTATTGCATTTGTTTGTGTCCATTAAGAAGCAGGGGTTAATATGAAGTTGGAGATGCAAGAGATTTAACAGAAGAGAGGAACAATAGAAGATAAGGAAAGACTTCAGACATTAATGAAGTTTTGAACACTTTAGAAGGAGTAAGAGAAGGGAGAAGGATTGAGTGGGAAGAGCCTTTATCTGTGCACACTTCCAACAAAGTTGCAGTCAAACCAGTCCTAAGCCCTTGAGCCAAAGTTGCCCTTGAAAAGATTCCCACATCTCGTTTGAATGGGCCTGCCTCTCTATTCCCCAGCTAAGCTTAGGTATTGATATCTGTGATGATTGCAGTTCTCTCTTTGGGGGTCCTCGCACCCATAAATCATGACTTCTACCTGTGTGAAGGCCGATCTTTGTTCTATACTATTTTTCCATGTGTTTTTTATCATCTCAAATTATGGCAATGGTTGAAAGAATTAATATAATGTCCCAGTTTCAAAAACATTCTCATAGGGTTCAAAAAAAAAATGAGAGTGATAATTTAAAAATAAACATAAAATAAGATGATTTAAAGTCCGTTGAAGGAAATAAACATGAACATCAAGTGGGAAGTTACTAGTGGGAAGGAAACATTAATTTATATAGGGTTATCTAGAAGATCGTTGAGTTGATAGTATTTAGGATGAATATTGAATAACAAGGAGTCAGAGAACAGTGACTGAATGTGTCCTGAAAGTGGGGTGGGAGTGGGGAACTCTGTTACTTTGAGAAATGAAGAAAAATCTCAGTGCCAGGAGCAGAGTTGGTAACAATGGGAATGGTAGAAGAAGAGATGAGCGAGACCATCTGACTGCTATCTTCGTTTTGTCCCCATCCTCTGCCTTGACCTGGCCTCTGGACTGTCCAACTCCTCAGAAGTTCTGGGGTTTAACAACGAAAGATACTTGGGTACAGATGATAAAAGCTATCTGCTTCAAGGTATAGAGATAACCAGTGAGAAGCTCCTGTGCCCTTTGCTAAGGAGACCCAGATTTTATCCCAGGATCTCCCAGAATAAAACAAGTGCCAGAGTCTATAGATGAATGATACTGTGATGGCATTTACAAAATTTGATCAGTTTAACTTTCTTAGTTATACTGTTCCAAGAGATGATCACAATTGTCAATGTGTTAGGAACAGGTGTGCAATAATCTCAATAATCTCTTTGCTGAGTCCATCCAGGACTATTTCATCCTGGCTCAGCAGCCCACTCTTGGCTCTGGAGCCAGGACCAGCAGCAAGACAGGCAGACCACCAGCTTCATCATAATGTGGCCTCTGTGTGGCCAGACCACACTTGGGAAGCTGCAGGTTGGGTCAAATCAGCAGATTATATTGTCTAGTTCCAGTCACAGGACCAAGCCCAGCAGGCCCAGCGCAGCGCTAGACAGACCATGCAGCTAATGCAGTAGAAGAGTTAACACAGGAAAGACCCCACGGATGCTGTAGATCTGCTGTCCTAGCTTACATTAGGCACTCAGACACTTTTCACGAATGCCCGGCAGAACACACAGACAGAAGCACAATCAGGACTGCAGCAGTTCAGCCAATTCATAGATGAGCAGCAGTTCTCCTGAATCCAGAACGTCACCATGATCGCTGGCCAACATCCCATTGAGTGCATGTTCATCCAATCGGCCAACCAGCCCTTCAAAGGACACAATCAGCCCTTCAAATTGCACAAAATACAATAAATGTCTTTCTAGATAAGAAGACGAAGCTGAAAAACAAAGAAGATGAGGACAAAGAGAAGGAGCTCAAAATAAGACATGGGCATTTCCCTGCCTAGTGCAAGGTCCTACAACCCTGGTTAAATTCCTGAAAATCATTTGATAAGCAGAGAGCTTCTACATCTCTAACATTGTCAAGAAGGAGCAGCTGACCCTCTCTACAACCACAATGTGGAAACAAGCCCAATATCTTTTAGGCCTCTTTGGCATCTGGAGGCAACATATTCCTCATTTACACATTTTGCTTAAGCCTGTTATGTTGTTATTCGCAAATAGGTCCATCTTGAATTGGGGCTCCCAACAACAGAGGGCTTTAGAATCTGTCCAAATTGCAATACGAGTAATTCCCATCAGTGTCCTTTCTCTTTGATCCCAGAGAATCATTTACTGTAGAGGCTTTAAACAACCTCCTCTCATACCTCCTGAAATCCCTGGCCTCCCATGATAATAAGTCACCCTTGGATTTCTGGTGTGAGAAACTGCTCTCCTCAGTCCCATGCTATCCACCATTACCATGGCAACTTCTGACTACATAAAGGGTTCTCCAGGAAACAGAAGTTCCCAAAAGTCCCAAGCCTCTGAAGCTCCATATCCTGCTGTGTGTCACAAAGCAGCACACTACAAGCTCAATCACAGCCGCCAGGGCCTCCTTGCTAAGTCAGAAATGTCGCCCACAGAATAGTTAAGTTTGGGTCCTTGAGAGTATCCCACCACAAAGGACATCTGTCCTCAGTCCCTTGCCAGTTGACAAGGTGCTAGAGGAGGTCACTCCTCTCAGACCTCTGGCTACATGTGGAGCGCTTGAGAGAGTTAAGTGATTAAAGAACAATGGGAGTATGTTCCTTATGAACAGCATCAACACTACATGTAATGGGGCCTAAGAGAGAGCTGCTGCTTCTCATTCCTTAATCCAGATGTCCTTGAAAAATAATGGATCCAAGGATCAGCAAAACTGCTGAACTTCAGGCAGTCATTTCGCTCTGACCAACAATTGGCTCCATTTGTGCATTTTTACAGACTCTTGGGCCATTTCCAATGGAACTAGCCATGGTCTAGTTCCACCAATGGTAGTAACAGCAATTTCTTTCCAAGTTTCCCTCTTAAGGGAAAATAACTATGAGACTCTCATCTCACAGATACCCAAAGTAAAAATCAAAATTACATATTAAAGCCACAATACAGGCCTCACTTTATCCACTTTGGAGCTGCAGACATTAAGAGTGACCACTGTATTTTCCATTGATCACCTTGTTTAATAACCCAGTACTTCTAAAAATACACAGTGCTGGGTTATTAAACAAGGCGATCAATGGAACTTTCACCACCCTTACCAGTTTTAGGCTACAGGCCTCATAGAGCACCATTATGGCATACTTAGCAAGTAAAATTTTAATTAAATGAAACATGATGTAGTTTCGTCATCAGTCAAATATCAGGAGTGAATTATAATAAAAAGCCTGATTGCGTTTTTGATGTTTGACATTCGAAAACTTTCAAACCCCACTCTTCTGCCCCAGGTTTGGGGCTGGTTGGTAAGAAAGCCTAGGTGTTCCCTCCTTTCGCACTGGCAAGAATTTCAAACAATGTGAGTTCTAGCCCACAGGTGGGATTCCTCGACTTAGCCCTACTCTCAATCACAATAAAAGCCAAGCCAGTCTCCTTTCCTCTCTCTCAAGCCATTTGCAGATCTGCTTGAGAGCCTGCTCTATGACCCTTTCATGCCCTCAGGCATTGTGTGGGGTTATCGTCCCAAGCAAATTTTGGGTGGGATGACCACAACATACTTTCTCCTAAACCTTAATTTATACCTCAACAGTGGTGTCATCAAAACGGGGGTTTAGGATTATTCGAGCCACCCTAATAGAATTCTGCAATTTTCACTCTAATTTGGGTCTACCGTAAATTGGAAATTTTTAAAATTCGCTATTGCACGAAATATAATCAACTGAGAATAGAAAGTCAGTTATCTTTTCCTTTTCTCAAATTAACTATTTATGTATTTTTCATTTATCAATTCTAGAAAAAAATTGGGGGAAAGCCCACGCCCAAGTAGAACCATAATTCCTATTTTGTTACAACCTGTTTATCTATGTTGCTGCAGAAACAACTAAGTTACTATATTAGGCTTCATCATGAAATAAACCAACATGTTTAAAATTGGAGGTATTCTGAGCTGGGTGTCCCAAACATTCCTAAACAGTTCTGAAATAGGAATTTGAATGACTCAAATGTTCAGAACTGAACTTTCTTTTCTTTCAATCTGGCACATCACTTACTTCTTTTCAAGGATTTCATTATTCTGATATTTGTTAAATGCATAGATTTGTTTCTCAGTGCAGAATTTTATTTTATTTTTTAATAAAAATATAGATGACAAAACAAACTAAATAGATGCATGTTTATGTAATTCATACATTATAATTATATAAATTACATACTTGTTTAATCCTGTAACAAGTTGCTGTTTCTTAGCATCTGATCTGGTGGACTTTCCTTTCCAGCTGTACTGGAATCTCTTGGGTGCAACCATAAAAATTTTAGAGAAAGAATACTCATTCTTTTTGAATTTATTCAGAGGCAATAAAAATTATTTTCCAGTTTCAGCATCAAGAACATTTATCACATTTCAAAACTACAAAGTGTCATGAATTATCTTTCAAATTAACAATTCAGATAAAAATTTTGTCTGAAATGCGGATTCCAGAGAAATATTTTTATATTAATTCTTTTAAATGAGTACTGTATTAATTGGTTGCATACTTCCTGGAAAGATATCTTATTAAAAAGCTTTCCACTAATTTGTTACTAAGAAAAAGTATGTACATACATGAAAAAGGGAATCCAACCCATGGAGAGAGAAAGAGAAAAATTACAGAAAACTATACAAAGGCAAAACATTGACAGAAAAAGAGTATGCTGGAAGATCATTTTCTTCTTTGGGTATAAATCTAATTGTTTGGATGCACTTGTTTTTTTCATCCATAAAGCTTTTGTTGAGCACCAGGATGTGTGAGGCACTGTACTAAGCAGTGTAGATATGATATAAGATAAAGTCTCTACTCTTCAGTTACTCACAATCAAGTAAGAAAAGTAAGCAAGAAAAGCATATTAATTAAGACATGTTATAATATGAATTTATATTAATTTATGTTTATATGAGGAGCATATAGGCTACAGACTTTAATTCTGATTAGTCAGTAAGGGTTCTGGGATGAATGCAAAGAAGATACAGTTTTAAACTAGATTAAAGAGTACTAAACCACAGGATCATCTCAACTGATTAGAATTTTAAAAAAGAAAACAACTTTTGACAAAATCCAACAGTCTTTTATGATAAAAAGCATTCAATAAACTAAGAATAGAAGGGAACTTTCTTCCTTAACAGGAAAAGGCCATACATAAAAAAACCCACAATTAATACCATACTAAAATGATGAAAGATTGAAAGCTCTTCCTCTAAGGTTGGGAATAAGATAAAGAGGCTTGCTTTTGCCAGTTCTGGTCATTAGAGTACTGGAAGTTAGAACCAGGGCAATTCGGTAAGTAAAAAAAAGAAAGAAAGAAAGAGAGAGAGAGAGAGAGAGAGAGAGAGAGAGAGAGAGAGAGAGAGAGAGAGAGAGAGAAAGAAAGAAAGAAAGAAAGAAAGAAAGAAAGAAAGAAAGAAAACAAATAGTACTCAGATTAGAAGGAAAAAATAAAATCATATGTTTGCAGATGACATAATCGTATAGCTAGATCCATTTTTAAAAAACTGTTAGAGCAAATAAATATATTTAGCAAAGTTTTAGAATACAAAATCAACATGCAAAAATCAGTTGTATTTCTATCTACTAGTAGTAAACATCCAAAAACAAATTGGATTTGGAAAAAAATATTTATTTACAATAGCAAACAAGGTAATAAGTTCCTTGGGAATAAAAAAAATACATCATACAGACTAAAAAATATAAAACATTGCTGAAAAAAATTAAAAACCTAAAAAATAAGAAGATATCCCTATGCATGGATTGGAACATTTAATATTGTTAAGATGACAATACTAATCAAAGCAATATAAAGATTCAAAGTAATTGCTACCAAAATTTCAATGGCATTTTTTTGCAGAAACAGAAAAACCCATCCTAATATTCATATGAAATCTCAAGGCATCCTGGATAGCCAACGACGATCTTGAAAAAGAAGAAAAGAGATGGAGATTTAATACTTACTGATTTCAAAACTAACTACAAAGCACAATAATCAAAACAGTGTACTACTGGCATTAGAATAGACATATAGCTTGATAAAACAGAACCTAGAGTCTAGAAATAAACCTTCACATTTACGGTGAACTAATTTGAAAAAGGGGGCCTAAATCAGTGGGGAAAGCATATGGGAAAAGTCTCTTCAACAATAGTGCTAGAAAAACTGGATATACATGAAGAGATTGAAATCTTATCTCACATCATAAGCAAAATATTAACTCAAAATGGATTAAAGACTTAAACACAAGACCTAAGACTATAGAACTCTTAGAAGAAAACAGAGGGACAAATCTGCCTGGGATTCGGCAATAATTCTTAATTTTGACAACAAACACACAGATGATGAAAGGAAAAGGTAGACAAATTTGACTTTATTAAAATATCTTGTTCACTAACAGACACTATCAAGGAATTGAAAAGACAACTCACAGAATCGGAGAACATATTTGCAACTCCTATATCTGATAAGCATTTCATATCCAGAATATATAAAGAACTCACACAACTCAACAAAATAGACAAACAACCCAATTTTAAAAATGGGCAAAGGACTTGAATAGACATTTCTCCAAGAAGATACACAAATGGCGAATACACACATGAAAAGATGCAGAACATTATTAGTCATTAGGGAAATGTGAATCAAAAGTAAAATGAGATACCTCTTCATACTTACAAGGATGATTACACTTTTTGAAAATGGAAAATAACAAGTATTGACAAAAATATGAGGAGAGTGGTAAAGTTTAAAACTAAATAAGGAGGCAGGGAGTAGAAGGAGGGGAAGGAAAATACGCCAGCTGGAAAGGCAGTTAAGAGAAGTTTAGCAAAACAAATGTTTACTGGTAAACTATAGTGAGTTCAGGGAGTTACAAGTATTGTAGAGAGTCTTAAATATAGAGCGGGGAAATAGAAGATGAGGTTAGTAGGTAAATTTGGGTCAGACATTAAAGAACCTCTATGTGGACTTACATAAATTGAATTATTTCTATGGCACTGATAAATCATTTAGTTTTTTTTTTTTTAATCAAGAGAATCACTTGAACAGATTTGTATGTTAGAAAAATGATTCTGACAACTATATGGAGAATGTACTGAAGAGAGAAACTAGGAGTGGGAGGGCTGAGATGATGAAAGGGTGGTAATGAGATGGAAATAAGTCATGGTCAGAAGCCACTGAAAGACCTAATGGTCTTGCTGAAAAATAGTTAGCTTGGGGTTGAGTTGTTGTTGTTGTTGTTTTTTAAATGAAAAGGAACAAAAGATGACTCTGATTTTCTAGCCTAGTTGACTGACTAACAGGGTGGATTATGACCTTAAATTGGAGAATTCTAAATGGGAAGTTATTCAGAATTTCAAATATGTGAAATGTGAATATATTAAGATGCCCAAGATAAAGGATGACATAATGTGGCTTTCAAATAAAAAAGTTATTGTGAAAAATGGTAATGATTTGATTTTCATCTTATTTAAGAATGACTTACTAAATGGAAATGTTAACTTTATAGGAAAAAGTAATACTTTTATACATAAATAAAGGTCAAAAATCAAAGAGTAATATTTGAATGTTGCTAAGGTCAAAAGAGCCCAGCACATGACTAAATTATCTCACATGAACTCTCCTGCATTTGCACGCTTAGACAACTCATCTCTTTTGAAATATTTTCTTTCTTTGCTCTCCACGACACTATACATTCCCAGCTTCCTTTATCATTTAGGACGATTTCTTCTCAACCTCTTTTGCTGGCTTTTTCTCCTCTATCCAGCCATGAATTGTTGAATCTCTCAGGAGTTAGTCATAGCCCTTTTCTCTGCACTCTATTCTCTTCTAGGAGAGTTCACCACATCTATGACTTAAATTTCCAATAATATGACAATAATCTGCACCTCCCATCCCTTTATTTCAAATATCTAGGCTAGACCTTTTCTCCAGACTGCAAGCACAAATAACCAAATGTTTCTCAACCTCTTAATGTGGATGTCTCAAATATACCTCAAATTAACCATGTCCAAATAATCATACTCTTAATCACTCTCCTCACACATTATCTTCTTCCAATGTTTCTATACATAATTTTAAAGAAATTATTATTCACTCAAGCGCACAAGTCAGAAACATAGTAACATTCTTAACATCTACCTTTTATTAAATCCCCATATCCATTTCTTCACCAAGATTGCCAATTATTACCTCAAGTATCTCTTATATTTCTGTACTTCTTTCTACAAACTACCAGCATTTCTCTGGATTGTTATAAAAATTTTTGTAACTATTCCGACTACAACATTGCCATTTATTTAAAATATATATATATTGGATAGAAGTTTTTAATCCTCGAATCTGTAAAGGAAGCATAGTAAAGTTTTAGTTTTCAAATGGCCTGTAAAAATGATGATAATTATTCAAATACACAAAAGAAACATCTATAAACATTACACATTGTCATTAATAAATAGCACCTCCTGTTTGGTTAGAGTGAGTGGTTTGGGAAGTAGTAGAGCAAAAGGTAAATGGCACTATTTCCATTCTTCTACATTTTCTGTTCTGTATCTGACCTTTCAAAACCAGAGTATCTGATCTGACTCTTCTCTTTCAGTCTTTTCCAGATTATTCTGGGGTCATCAGAAAGCCTGGGAAGGCCCTGATGTGCTTCTCCAATAAAGGTAAGAAAGTCTTTAGTATGAAGACGTTCATCTATTTTTGCTTTTAGAAGAAATGACTCCAGTAAAGTCTTCTTTTGTTTCAGGAAGGCAGACTGAGCCAGTTCTGCCCTTTTTCTGTTACAATCATGACACCGAGAAGAAATGTGTTGCTTAGCTGTTGTCACCTGCTTTGGTATTGTCCTCATGTTTTTAAAATAGATTCTGTTCAAAAGCTCATCAGGAACCGTGCAATTTAAAGCATCTATCTCTGAAGTCTCTGTTTCCCATCTAAGTTGCAGTTTTTTATGCCTGCTGCTCTTTTTCTCCTTAAAGTTTGCTCTATGATGGATCAGATTTATCTTAACGGTGCAAAAAGACTGCAGGGCATGCAATTCTTCATCTGAGAAGGGAGTGATTTCTGTTTGAAGTTTAGTGTGTGGTTGGTACCCTCCAGAGTTAGTTATTTTGCCCTTAAGGTAGTTGATCCATTTCCAACTAAACTTCTTTTCTGAAAGCTCAGATTGTTTGTCTTGATATTCCAAGCGTGTAGACAGCTTTCTACTCTCCAGTTCGCTCCCAGAGTCATGGGACCAGGGCTGCAGTCCTCCAAAGGAGCTGAATGAAGCGTAACTCTGTACCTCATCAGTAAAGGACGTGAAGGTCTCGTTACAAAGGTCTACCATTGGTCCGTTTGGGCCAATTCCCTTTGTTCCTCTGAATCCCCAGCTTTTAGGGAGATGGCCATCACATTGCATCAGACTCTGCTTCTCATCTTCTTTGCCTTGGTCAAGATTGGCTCAGAAACTAGTCGGGCCTGCGCCCGCAAGTAATCATCCTCTCCCGGCGCCCGCAGCTTGTCCTGGCCCCTCTTCCGGGTGCCGCCTTCCCGCTGCCTTGGCAACGTAGAACAGTCATGCGCAGTGGGTCGCAGCGCAGCGCTCCTCCCCTTACCCCGCCTTCCCTTGCGCAGACTCCACTGCTCAGTTTTCTGCTGGTTTGCTGATTGCGCTTTGGTTAGTTGTGCAGCTGCGCTTAGTGCTATTTTAAGCACAAAATCCAATAATCCTCGAGGAAAGACTGCAAACTCTCTTTCCTCAGGGTTCAAACAAGTGTACGGGTGTGAGGCCAACAAAGATAGGCGGACGGGCTCTGACTAATCCAAAAAAATGTGTCCCAACTAAATGATTCAAATTAAAAAAAAAAAAAAAAAATTCCTGCTGGCCAGAAAGGGCAAGCAGAAACATAGAAACGTGTCTGCCAATCATATAACTAGATCACCTATTTGTAGACGATGTTTTAGGATAAAAATCGAAATATTGAACCCATCCTATAAGACTCCTGCAAGACAGGGTTTCTTACCTATTTCCCCAACCTTATCTTGCAAAGCTTTCTTGTGTTCCAGCATTCCAAAGACCTTGAAGTTTTCCCAAATCGCAGTTCTTGGGTCTTTGTCCTAAGTGAGTAACCCTCCAAAGGGCACATTAACACCTCTCTTCTCTCTATATATGATTAATTATTGCTGTTCCATCAAGTCTTCGTTTCCTTGGGGTGAGCTTCATACCCACTCCTGCTCCCAAACACTGCAACCTCTCTTTCACAGTTTGCAACTATGTGTTTGTATGAGTATTAGATTATCAAATCACTCCCACTAGATTTAAAACTCTATGAAAGCAGAAATCAGAAAGCAGAAAGTGTTGCCCAGCACTCAGCAAGTACCTGATACCCTGAAGGTGTTGGCTGAATCTGTTCAGAGCGGATGAGTTGAATGACTATGGAAACAGAAATAAGTATTGTCTATCAGAGGTCCAGTGGATTTATGGAATATGGAACTTCAATCTTCTTCCTGAACCCCTATCCCCCAAATAAGCTGTTACTCATGGTATATCCTTCTACAACAATCTTTAAAAAAAAAAAAATTATAAAATGCTCTTTGGAGACTGATTTTTTCTAGATCTTAATAAATATCTGAGTCGAATTCTTAGTAACTAAAATAATTTCAAGAGAATGGACTCCCTTGCTCAGTTACGTGTGTCGTTGTTGTCAAAGTCTAGCCAGGAATATTTAATGTTATTCCGAAAATGTTCACTTTAGCAGAGTTAAAAGTCTTCAATGTTCAAAAAACATCTCTCAAATATAAGTCAGCTTCACATTGAAGAAAAAAAGATTCCAACTTCATTTATTCAAACCAAGTTATATTTCGTTAATTTGTGGATCGTTCCAAGTAATTTCCAGCATATCTAGGGCTCAAGATATTCATTTTTAATTTTTTTTCAAAAAACTCCTTCATTCCCTGAATATTTCCATGTAATTTATTATAACATGTTCCCCTGCCCCCCCCCCACAAAAATAATTTAGTAGGAGAGATATACTTTAAATAAAGTATATTCACACCTTCTAATATGCTAAATATTTTAAAATAACTTTATCCTAGAAGCAGGTAAACTGGGGGCGGATATCTTGTAATTAACCAATTTCTTTGAAATAACCAGCATGGCCTAGTAAACTGTTTAACACTCTAATGTGTATCATCTAAAGAAGTAAAATAACTCAACAGTACTATCATTATCAAATAAAATTCATATAGACAGAAGTCAAAATTTGATTTTAAACACAGAAACCATTTCTTTGTAAAAAACTTATACTCTATTTTCAGCTCTAACACACAATAAAGCGTAAAGGCAACTATTTAAAATCTACACTCCTGTTATTTCTTTTCTATATATGAAATAAAAGCAACATTTGCCTATCTTTCTTGTATATGAGAATTGTCAGTGATATATATGTGAAAAAAATCTCAGACTATCCTATAAGCAGTCCTGGTAAAAATATATAGTCCATCTTATTAAGAGAGAGTAAGAAAACTGTGAATAAGTGTAATGTATTACACTATTTTTTAGTTGGATGCTTCAAGTTAAGAAAAAAATAAACACATAAAGGGGAAAGGGAACGGAGAGTTACAACTTTATATTTTATCTAAAAGATTTTATTACATACCAATGGATACAAATCACTCAGACTCACTATACTGAGAGCAGATTTAATCAAGATTTGTAGAAAAAAATGCAGTATGACATTTTAAACATTTTAATTGTTTTAATCATGAAAAGAAAGAGCAAAGGATTGACAGAAAGAAAATATCTATAGCTTTCTCAGAAAATTCCCAACATTTGAGTGTCTCAATGACTTCATTATATAATTACTTACTCTTTAACAAATATCTATGAATCTTGGAATCATTTTTTGCAAAGCTAAAATTAATGATTTAAAATTCAAACTAATTAACTAAAATAAAATTATTCAATCAACACTCAAATGTGCAAAGAAAATGGTGTATTTTTATTTCCTGTATTAATGTAATCTTTCTTACAAGTTCTCATCCATTTTTGTATTCATAAAGAGCCATTAATTTGATAATTAATGATATCCTAGATATTCTCATGGAAGTCAGTCTCATTTTGTCAAATATTTATTTATTCAATGCTGAATTTAACTCCCTAAGGTACTATTATTTCCTTACCAAGATGGTGCCTTTGTAGAGGGAAAACCTTATCTTGGGGCATTTGGCATTTGGGGTCTTAACTTTGTGCTGATCCTTTTGCTGGTCACAGAATGCAGGTGGCCCTTGGGTTTGTGCTGTTTTCCACCAAGGCACAGTAGTCAGCTTCTTTCTAGGGTCCAAGATTTGTGAAACTTGTCAAAACCTCTGCTGGTTATCTTCCCTACATCTTGATACTCACTGGTAGTTTGGCTCTCTCCTAGAGGCTAGCTTTGTCTCTTTCAACTCTTTCAACAGCACAGCGTACAGCCCATACTGCTTCACCATCTCTCAGGCGATTCCTTCTGGCAAGCTATTCCTCCAGAAATCTCAAGCACCTTGACGTCTCTGAGGAGTTTATGGGAATGTTGGGGTCCTCTATAGGCCACATTGCACCCGAGGCTACCTGGGGTGGGGATAGGAGGGGACAGGAAGGAAAGAGGCAAAACAGGTGTCACTGTCTAACCACACTATGGCACTACTGTTATTGTCCTGCAGTCATTATTTCTTTCCTCATAGTTCTTAATAGGCAGTCTTTCAACTTTTTCTGAACAATCGAATATGCTTTGCAGCAGTAAGGCTTAACCTCTGATAAAGGGGGTGGAAATAAATTAGTTTTCTTGTCTAATTCCATTTCTTGTTTCTCTTTCCTTGGAGGAAAAAGGCCATAATCCCAGATTCTTCCTGCCTGGAAAGCTCCTCTCCCAGGTATTATAATGTCCTTCTTGCCAAGGTGGCATTTGGCCTGTACTCTTTCTTGAAGCCATTGTGCTGTATATGGTACCTAGATGAAATCGAATTTATGAATAAGAGAAATTAGACTGACAGATTCTTCAAAAATATTCTACCCTTTACATAAACTTCACAATAATACTGTACTTGGTTCTGTGTATCAAGCAAAATGAAATAGTATTTACTCTCCTAAGGGACTAAATTGAATGTATCAGAAATTTCACCGTGAGAAATCATTTTTTGTGGAATAAAAGATCTCACATCACTCATGATAAAAGATGTTTTCAACTTACAGTGCAGTAGTTGTTCTTTATTTCTTAAAAGACATTTTACATCACAAATACCTCAATCTTCCCATTCATTCTTTTTCAATGTGCCTTCAGTTTTTTTTTTAATTGATTAATTGCCTTGTGAGAGCTCCCTTTTACTTTAACAGCTATTGTTTTGTAAAGATAATATATGTTTATTGTGGGTACTTTAAAAGATAAAGATAAATCACAAATATTTTTAAGTAAAAGTTAACTGAATTCTAACCTCTCAAAGATAATCGCTATAAACACTTTTAAAGCATTTAATATATTTCACTATTTTTTATTAATAAAACCTAGATATTATGATTTTATGAATTATTTTCTTCATTAGCAACAATATGAACACTTTTCCACTCAATTTCTGGAAAGTTGTTTTCAACATAACTTTAAAGCCTATATTGCATTATTTTATTTAACTGGCTAAATTATTTAAACACAAAGTATTTCCAGTTTTTTATTCCTAAATATTAAATAAAGCATTTCTTTAGCTAAATCTTTATATACATTCAAAGCTATATTTTAAAATAAATTCTACAATTTATAATTGATAGGTCAAAATGTATGTATAATTTAAAGGATTTTGATATATCTATCCCCCTCCTCATTTTTTACCCCTTCCTGCAGTATTAAAAAATTCAAGATATAATATTTTATTTATAAGTACTTTGGTTTGTCTCTAGTAATTAAGGGTTTTTAAAAAAACACAACCTTGTGATTATGATTGTCACATATAAAACATAATAATAATTCCTTAATATCATCTAATAATTATTCTGTACTCAAATTTCTCTGAATGTCTCAAATACGCCTTTTTGTAAGTTGTAGTGTTTGGAATCAAGGTTCATTCGGTACATTTGGCTGACATGGTGCTCAAAACCTTTTTATTTCACAACACTTTTAAAGTAGAAACAAATTAAAAAACAAAACAAAATAAAAAAGGAGCAGGCAGAGAAGTTTAGCTTTCTTCTCTGTATCTACCATTATGTTCCCATTTTTTAAGAAGATTCTTAAGAATGAGATTCATGGATCAAAGATAAAAGCATATGTAATTTCTTTACGTATTTCCAAATTTCCCTCCACAGGGGTGTATATTTTGCATTTTCACAGGAACCTGGTCAGCCAACAGAATATGTACTCAAATGTATGTGTTTTTGTGAATCTAATGGATAAGAAGGTGTATCTCAATGTAATTTTGAAGTGAATTCTATTATTTTGAGTGAGATTGAACACTGTTTCATGTGTATAAGGTCCATTTACATTTATTATTATATTTTTATGTGTACTGTCTATTCATTTATCATATCCATTTTTCCATGAGATTGTTCTTTTATTCTCCTCAGTTCTTAAAAAAAAAAAAAAAACACTTAAAAACACTTTAATATTGAAGTTTTATCCACTCATCTGTGACATAAGTTCCGAATGATTTAAAAAAAAAAAATTTCATATAGCAAATTTATCAAACTCTTCCCTATCGTTCTTGGATTTTTAGTCACATGTAGAAATTTTTTCTCTATTTCCATGTTATAAATAAATTCACCTATGTTTTCTTATAGTGCTTGTGATTCTTTTTATACCCTCACTTTAAGACTCTGAATCTTTTGTAGTTTCTTTTTTACTATAGTCTGAAAATGAGTCTGATTTTATATTTTTCCATATGGCTATCCAGTGATCCCAACAATACTTAACAAAATCTTCTTTGTTACCTCACTTTCTTTAAATGCTGACTTAATCATAAATTTCCATATGCACTTAGGTTGTGGGGGTTTTTTTCCCCTGCAATTTCAACTGTGGTGCATTTGTCTGTCTATTCACATACCAATTCTGTGCTATGTTAATAGGCTCTGTAATATATTTTAAACGTCTCATAGAGCCAGACCTTTCTCCTCATTTTCAGAACTTCTTGATGTTCTTATTTATTTATTTTTCCAAATGGACTTTATAACCAACTTGGCTTGCTTCAGGATAAAGGCAAATAATGGTGTTTAATTGAAATGCACTAAATTTATAAATATTGAGATTTTTTTTTAATTGAGCCTTCTTATCCTTATTTAAGTATTCAAGTATTCATTGGCATCTTTTAGATAGTTGTCTTATTTAGGTTCTGTCCATTTCTCTTTGAGTTTATAAATGTTATTTTGTTCTATTTTATACACTTTTATTTTCATAATTGTAAATGAGGTTGTTTCTTCTATTGGTTATTTGTATACTAAAATGCTGTAGATTTGTGTATTTTTTATAGTCTGCTAGCTTTGAAAATTTTTATTGCTTAGAGTTACTTTATCTTCGTCTTGGATTTATAAGGCATGTATAAAACTTCTAGATTAGAAACATTTTGAAACTTAGAAAAAAAATTCCAAATAATTTGTCCTCTAAAAAGCTATTATAACAAAGCTCTGATAGATAGATAAATAGATAAAATGTTGAAGAAAATCATAAATTAATAGAAAAAACTATCCAATTATAGATTTTAAATTAGTTTCTCATATATTTTTCAATATTCCCAGAGCATTATTCACTTTACCTGGATTTGTGTTTTAAAAACTTAAGTTTAAATAAAATTGAATCCTGCAAATGTATTTTTTATTTTTAAATACTTTCTAAACAAGTGATATTTATTCAATTTTTTCTAAATAATTATAGACATTGATTTATACAGAACTGTTATAATATAAACTAGCAATGCAGTTTGAGCCTAGGCATTCTGAATGTTATAATTTTAATCAACATATTTTTAGAATTAAGAAAAATGAATATAACTTCAGTACTTTTTTTCTAAAGGAAATTGCCAGAGATGTGTGATATATTAATTTGCTAGAGTTGCTATAATAAAGTACCACAAACTGAGTGGCTTAAACAACAGAAATTATTTCACAGTCTGGAAGCTAGAAGTCTGAAATCAAGATGCTGTCCATTGGGGGTGATCTAAATCTGTCTTTGCCCCAATGGCACTGAGGGGGTTCAGTTCTTTACACCAATGCAGTAAAAAATTACAGGTCAGCAACATTTAGGAAAAGTAAGATTTTTATTTTATTTTTTTCTGGGCAAGGCAACCTTTGGTTGACCTCACAGATTGCAAGGACTTTGTCAGTTTACAATCTCTTACTTTTTATTTTTCACTTCTTACTTTTTATGCCTAAAACACCTGGTCTTTCTAGGCGGTCTCCCCTCCAAGTACCAGGCCCAACCCTCCTTAGCTTCCGAGATCAGATGGGGTCAGGCTTGTTCAGGGTGACATAACCATAGACTAGAAAAAGTAAAATATTTTAAAGTATGTTTCAAGAGAGAAACGGTTTTCACCAGAGATGGTCATAGCCTCATAGAATTTGGGGAGTAAACCTTATATTGTGGTCGTGACGGGTGGTTACATGGACAGTGCTAGATAATTGGCATGTGAGGTCATTTGATTAACATTTGGCTGTTATATAATCCTTTGTCTACTGCGCATGTGGTTACCCAAAATTCAGTCTGTTATAATTCGGTTCATGAACTTCCAGGCATATGTAGAAAGGTAAAAGAAGGTCAGTATATGTACTAACTGAGCAAGCACTTATGACCAAACTAAACCAGTAGTTATTTCAGCGGTTTTTACTTCCTTGTAATGGTAATGTCTAACTAAATGGGTGTTTCAGGGAGGTCCTAAAGGAGGTCTCTGGGTTGGGCCTTCATTCCTCTGTCCCTCATGTCTACCTAACGGCCTAACAAAAAGGCATTGGCAGGGGTTGCTTTTGAGGGCCGTGAGTGGAAGCAGATGTTCCAGCCCTTTTTCCTTCATGTTGATGTGGTACTTTCCTTCTATGTGTATCTCTATGTCCAGATTTCACCTTTTGAGAAAGATACCAGCCATATTCGTGTCCAATCATGTTAAAATGGTCTAATTTTAACTTGATTACCTCTGTAAAGACCCTATCTCCAAAGAAAGTCACATTTTGTGGTATTGGGGATAGGACTTCAACATAAGGATTTGTGGGGGGATACAATTCAACCCACAGCACTTTTTTTTTTAATGAAAAATAGATAAAAGGCTAATTAGACATTTCTGCCTTTGCGATAGATTGTTAGTATAAAACTACTTATGATTTGCTAAGTGAAAAAAATAGTTATTTAATACAAGGACTTAAGAGAATAAGAAAAGATAAACTACTTTATAGGTGTACTTAGAGCTACATTCTAATAAGTAATGTTGACTTTATTTGTATGTTAAGTATGAAGTACCTTTATCCAATCTTGTATTGTAGGACACTTTGGTTGCTTCCATGTACTAATTACCATAAATAATACTGCTAGAAACATCAGTGTGATCTTCAGATATGAGTTTCAGATATGAGTTTTCAAGTCTTTGGGGTAGAGATAATCATGCTAAGCAAAATAAGTTTAGCATAACAGAAAAAATTGAAAATCACTTGACATCACTTATACATGTGGGATACAAACGTAAAAGCACAAATGAACAGGACATACAAACAGAAACTCATGGACATTGACTATAGGCTAGTGGTTACCATAGGGAAGGGTGTTGGGAGGAGAGGGGAGGTAGACGGGATTAAAGGGGTCAAATATGTGGTGACAGAAAGAAATCTAACTATTGGAGATGAACACATAGTGTAAACATATATGCCTTACTGTTAAAGTGTACAGCTGAAACTTATTGGATTTTGTTAACCAATGTCACCATAAAAATAATTAGTTAATTAATTTTTTAAAAAAGAAGAAGTACCTTTGTTTTAGATGAAAGCTCCAGGGGGCCTCGAGAGTGCAATTTATATTCTCTAACACTATGCAAATTTGACTGGCCAACCATTACTCACAGCCAGTGTTTATGTAAGACATTATTACTCTTATGGGAAAATAAGTAAAATTTAGAATTTAAATTTTAAACAGGTCTTTTAAGATATTTTCTTTGGTGCAGTTCATGATTTTTAGTGTTTTTAGGCATTCCCACTGCTCCATCTGAGTATCTGGTGAAATTCCAGATAAGCATAGGACATAAATTACTCGGTTATTTTAGAAATGAATATCTCCAATATATTTAAAGGCATCAATGGTGATAGTCTTCATAACAAATAATGTTCAGTACAAATTTGAATTATTTGATCTCTTTTGCTATTTTGTCCTGAAAATATTATCATAGCAACATAAAAATGTAGGCTTTCCAGCACTGGCTTGATAGATAACTGCTTTATTTACTTTACCTTCATTGTGGCTGAAATTGAGAACCAATCATTCTCAGCATCTTTATACAATTTTATGAAGTTAGGTCCCTGAGCCTGTGAGCAATGCTACTTAAGACTGACGTTGGCATTTAGGAAATTAATATAAATCAGGAGCTAAATATAATGTATTTCTCTTCAAAGCAATGAGGAAGTTTGAAATGAATTCACAAATGTTACCATTAATTTGAATTTATGTTATATAGTTTTGTATTTCCCTTGAGGGACAGAAGTATGTGGCTCTGGATGACAGGGAAAAAGATTGGAATTTACAGTGGTTTTCCTGAAAACTACTACATAGTAATGTTTTTCTTCTACTCAATATTTTTGCAAAACATTTTACTGTAATTTTCTTACAAAGTAAACTTTCACTGTAAAATTAATATTCATATGATTGCATAGGGTCGAATGACATAGAAATTGCACATAGTCTTATTTGAGACCAATCTTTCTGTAGAACTATTTTATTGAAGTGTTCAGTGTAATCATAAAAACATCACTACACTCTGGAGAGACATCTGATGTAATAAACTGAGCTCACAGGCTCAACTTATTTTATCTCCTTATTTTAGATAGGCTTTTTCCAAAAACAAACTCTATCATTGAAGAATGTAAGACTGTTTCTTTAGAACCTTCCATGCTTAACTTGAAAGCTGTCAACCCAGGAGGCTGAAACAGAGCAAGATTATGAAACCTGAGTGAATAGCTCATTCTTTGCGCCCATACCCTGCACGCTGCCCTGTGGTACAAGCCTGAGAGGTATGCACTATGATAGCTAATGAGGCACTTACTTTATGTCACAGTGACCAGAACTCTTATTTGAAGCCTGTATATTATGCCACTGAAATCTCACAATGTCAGCCTTTGTTCTGTCTAGCAGAGGCTGTTTCTTGTTTTTTCTGCAGCTAAATTTTATGCATCAAATTTGTTAGACCCTTTAGCAATAAATGCGGCTATATGTCAAACTAATTTCTTGGTTTGTATAGCTGTTTTTGCTTGTTTGTTTTTTGTTTTGTTTTTCTTCTATCTCTTTTTGGTATGCTCCTTTTTTTTTTTATTATAGCATCCGCACAGTCAAGACTTTAAAATTTTGAAATCATTTGGAGATAAAAGCTTGGAGGTGAAAGCCACTGTGAAAACATACTGTGTTCCGTCCCTCAACTACTATAATATAGCTGTGTCCCAATGCATGCTTTGATAAAGTGACCTAAAGAATAAGATAAAATGATTGTCATATCTCTCTATCAACATGTGTTTCCATTAACTTAAATACAGATGAGAAAAGTTAAAAGATTCCTCAGAGCCTATACATTTTAAAAAGAAAATATAACTCTTCCCAAACATTTTTGTACTATTGTACTATATAAATTCCTTCATTTCTGTTTCTTATAAAATAATAGAAACGGTAACACCCATATCTTGAGGTAGTGTTAAGTATTAAATGAGATAATATCAGCTAGAGCTAATTACCCAATACAGGATAAGTGTAGTCACCATTATCACTATAATTCTGGAGTAGATTTAATAGGGAAACTGAAGACTGAGATCCTTCTAATACTGGCTCTCCCACTATGAGTTATCTAATTCTTAATAAGCATTTTACTTTTATGGTTCTTAAGTTCTAAATTTATATCCTGCCTACCCAATAAGACTGTCCAAAACACTAGCAAAATTAAATATGTAAAAATACTTTGAACAGCAAATAACTATAAATGTACAAGCTACTTCCTCAAATGGAAAAAAAATGAATTAAAACATATGAACTCCTTGGACCCCACTATCTCAATATTTCTATCATCTTTATATTTTTTATCATTTGATGATCTCCCAATTTTAGTGAAATTATCAAAATTTTCAGGTCAATAAACTATAAATGCCAGAAAAGTATATCTCATAATGCCAGCCTTTGTTCTAGCTAGCAGAGGCCAAATTCTCTCCTTTCTTTTGCTAAAATACATCCACCAAACTTGTTAAACTCTAAGTATGAATGCATGTCTCTACATATGCTTTATTTTGTTTTCCTCCTTTCTCTTCATATTTTTAGGCTAAGAATGTGTTTTTTAGTCAAATTTTCTAATCTTTGATTTTTGATTAACAAAAATGCTGTTAGTGAATAAAGCTATAATCTGAATTAGCTTCATATTTTGTTTTTCTGTTAGAACATATGTAATAGCATTATAATATATTCATATACTATAATCATAATATTAATAACAATGCATTTGTATCAGACTTGTGATATTTCCAATAATTGCTGAATCACTTCTTCCTACCATATACATATTAAGATTTTTTAAAAGCACACCTTAAAAATATTGAATTTCAACAAAAATTTCTAAATTATAATTATGTCCCTTCTCATTTCTCCAATACTTGTATCTTTCATAAGTATGTTCAAGATCAAAATCAATTTTGGAATGGAAATGGTTTGGGATGGGAGTTGAAAACTATAAATATGGTTTCTGTCAACCTATTAATGATTGCATGTAGGTCTTCATTTCTAAGTATGTTACTATCTTGTAAAAGATATCTAGGTAAGTATGTACTTTATATTTGACAAGTATATCTAACAAAATGATTAACCAAAGTAAAGACAAATTTCATGTGAGATTGTCATGCTATTTTATCAATATTTTTGGAAATTTATAATCGAGTTCCAATTTTTCATCTTGATTAGATGCTTCTTAGGATAGACACTATTTTTCCCATCTCTTGGGCAAGACTACCCACCTCCCCAGCATAAAACTGTATCTCACCATCAGTTCTGCCACATCCTGGTGACTCAGGAACTTCATCTTCTTAAGCACACAGAGCAAAAGGAATTCAAAAGAAGTGCCCAGCCGCATATTTCCACTTACATAGTTTTCCATTTCTCATAAAAGGACACCAAATTTAAAAAATGGTAATTTGATTTTCTACATTTTTTTCTACTGCCACAGAGTATTTGAAGATATTATGCCACCAAAAGTCTAGAATTATTAGATATTAAAATTAATCAGACAATAACAGAAATTGGGTAATTAGAGTATGACCAAGAAGTTGTGTTTATGAGGTTAGGAACTCATGAAACATAAGCAGACACCCACGAATGAGCCATGGAGTCTGAATTCTGGGAGTCAGCCATGGGCCCTTCATCTCCCTACCACATACCTTCGGTCAGTCACAGAATCCTGTAATGACATCTCTCTGAACTGCTGCTTCTCTTCAGTCCCTTATCAAAGGCCTCAGTGTAGCACATCATCATTTTTTACTGAATCTAATGCCCCTGTCTTCAAGTTGGCCTCACAATCTCTAAAACCTTCCCATGTCCTTCACTTCCTTTCTTCCTTCCATTTTGACTCCTTTCTAAATAATTATTCACACTGCAACCAGAACGAATCATGGCTCAGATTGTGCTCCTACCTTTCTTGCTTCATGATTCTTATTGTGTCTCATCATTTTATATTGTCTGAAACTATGAGGTGATGTGGATTGGCTTTTTCAGAGTGAGTTTTAAAAGAACAGTAGAACGTTTGGGATAATACAGCTACTAAAGTTTTTGTGTAAAAATATTTGAGGAAGAAGGAGAAAGGAAATCGTTTAAGCAGCTAAAATCTCCCCTGAGAAATAGAATAACACTCAGTATTCAATAGCAGCTTTTCCCTGTCTCTTACCCAGTTCTCTTAGCTGATATTACTCATCCTTCAGTCTCAGCTCATCTATCACTTTTTTAGACAAGACTTTCCCTCAGACGCCTACTATTCATGCTTTCGGTACCCAGAATATGCATATAACAATTACCACATCATAAATAAATTTGCAATTGTGTAATAAGTTATTTACTATCTATAATAACTGATAAGCTTTACCAGGCTGGGAAAAGTCTATCCTCTTCATTATTAGATTATACGTCCTATACATATCAGATTTTTGATAAATTTAAAAACAATAAATGAATTAAATGATTAAATAACTTATTTCATAGTCTGACAACAGTTCTGGCAAGTCAGCAGCATCTATGATAGCTTCCTCC
The DNA here is from genome assembly GCF_014176215.1 of Rousettus aegyptiacus. Taxonomy (NCBI): domain Eukaryota; kingdom Metazoa; phylum Chordata; class Mammalia; order Chiroptera; family Pteropodidae; genus Rousettus; species Rousettus aegyptiacus. Next base: position 34,610,340 of record NW_023416286.1, read on the forward strand.
TCAGGAGAAGGAATATGCTTTCCCTATGTTTGCGTTTTGTATAAATGGTAATTCAGGTTCTTGGAGTAATTAACCACCCAGACATCAGTCAGTAAAGAGCACTCCTGTCAGGTATCCAAACTATGTCTGCATGTGGGTCTTAGTCTCTCACATGTGGCCTGGCTTGAGCTGCAGCATCAATTGGTACAGTCCAGTGACCTCTAACCAAACACCCCTCAGTAGGAGACTACAGAAGGCAGCTATCACAAGGGGTCCTCAGAGGAGGCAATGTACCATCCCTTACAGTGGTTCTTAAATTCTGCTGCAGTTGAATAACACTTTTTAAAATATCAGGTGATGCCCAGACCACGCACAATGTCAATTAAATCAGAATCTTTGGGGGTTGGACCAAGACATCAGCATGTTCTGCACCATAGGACCTTGTTAGCCATACTCTAGCACTAGGAGAATGGGTATCACCTGGGAAAAGTCTCACAAGGGCATAATCACAGACTTTCCAAAACAACAAAATTGGAATTTGCATATTAAAACAGATCCCTGGGTGATTCCTATGCCTGTTGAGGTATGAGAAACATTGCCCTTTGATGTATGTCCTAAATGTCATTTTATAAAATAGCCACACTTACATTATTGCCTTATGCCTGGCCACTGTCTTTCTCCTCTCTCCTTCTGATATATGTCCCTCTCTTTTTAACATTATAAAATATTTTAAATATTCAGAAAGTTCAGGGGAAAAATACAACTAAAACCCTCATACTTACCATGAATATATGACAAAAATAAACTTTTACCGTAATTGGGTCCTTCATTATTATTTTAAAAAATAACGTTACAAATAATAAAATTAAAGCCACCTGTTCATCCCTATGCAATTTTATTCCGTATCATTCCTTCCCAAATGTGCACCAATAGTTTATCTAGAATAATAGGTAAAAAGGTAGCGTATACATACAGAAAAGCCAATAGGTGTTTAATTTGTAACATAATGATTTATAAAAGTTACTTCTTTGATAACATTCAATGGCACGTTAGTGGCTAATGCTATCAAAATTTAAATATGTTAATGTTCTGCAGATGTTGATGCCTATTGAATTGAGATCAGTACTATGTAAGCTGAAGTAACAAGCTTTTAATTTAATATTCTTATCCCTAATTCTGTGGTTAACCAATGAGAGTCAGCTGAATTCCTTAAAAACTTACTGCTTTTCCATAAAAGTAAATCATTTCCTTCAGCATATTAAATAAAAAGAAGGGCTATCATGGAAGAGAATGTAGAAAAGCAAAGAGCAACCCTGTTCCATGATTAATCAACAGACTTGTTCTTTGGCAAATCAGTTTTAAGAAACAGATATGTAACTAGATTCCCTTTAAACTATCTGTGCCTATACATGTATAGAAAATTTTTATGTGCTTTCATTGATATATGTATGCAAATTGAAGGGGATAGTTTAGAAAAATGGGTGCTAGATTAAAAATCTAATAGCTAGATTCTTAGTCTTAACTCACTTTAACTGATTTTCGACTGTGCAAATCACTTAACCCAGTGGATCTTAATTCTACCATTACAAAGTAAGGGAACTGGGCTAAGGCCATGTTTTCCAAAAAGTTTTTAAATAAAATATATAACATACATAAAATATAGTATGTATACATATGTAATATATATAAAATGTAATACATATACATATATATAGTATAAAAAGTTTGAGAAAGTTATAAACTGTCTTTTTGTGGAAAAAACAATACACGTAGATAGAGTACATTTACTGAGAATTCTTGCAGGAGAAAAATCCATTTAACTTCCTTTAACCCATTGATTTGTAGACCTTTGACCATGAAGATCTTTTCTTTTGTGTTATAGAATACACTTCAAGACTCTGAACAGGAGTCGTCTGTGATTCTTTCTAGCTCCACAGCTTCATGATAACAAATGAAGCATGTAGCCAGATTCAAGTCATAATTGGGGTCACCAATCTAATTAAATGATTTATCTATTCAATAAGGTTTAAGGTTATTTTAAGATAGATGAAGCTGCTTTAGAAACAACTAAAAGAATGTACATAATGATGTTTTGCTTTAAGATTCTGTGATTTTGCCTCTTTTCTATTCCTACAAAGTGTTTCTGCAGAAAATCATATGCCTCCATATATGTTTTGTCACCATTGGATGAGAATGAGGATTATCATTATCTTTAATTTCAAAATTCAAATTGCCCTTGACAATTCAAGCAGATTATTTAAAATCTCAGACAGGGCTAGTGTCTCTCTAATTATATGGTCAAAATAATTGCCTGGCTCTCAGACGTTCAAATTTCAAGGATGGAAAATATATCACTTGTCTTTGTAATCTCAGTACTCACCTGGTACAAAGTAGACACGATAAATATTTTTTAAAAGAATATAAATGTTTCTGTCTATTTATATACATTTCTAAAATAAGCCAGATAGCCTTTTTTGAAAATAATGGAAATGATAAAAATAAGGGATAACACATTTCTAGACTAACTCTTTAAGCTCCAGAGTTTTCATGTGATGCTTGAAAACCCAAATGTGTTACATCCCTGAATTACCTTAGTCTATTTTGGCAGTAATAGTTTTAGATTCTTTTGGAGATTAGGTTAATACGACCTTCCATTCCTGAAACCACTCAGGCCTATTTAAATCAACCTGTTCTTTTCCAGATGTTTTTTCCTGCTACGTCTTTTAACATGGCTTGAAATTTTAACTCCTCTGCTGTTTAATGTATCAACTTTTCCTAGATTAGTGTGTCACATACATGAATTATATTATGTGTGCTAGATATACAGCAATGTTTCTGTGTGATTTCACTGGAATATCTTATAGAAATGTAGAAGCAAAGAGGGCGGAAATGTAATTGTAGGGTTAAAGTAGTTAAATTTGCTTACCTCACCTAAGTGCTTTATAAAGAGTTTTGAAATAATTTTCATCTCAGACAGAAGTGTCATCTAATATAGTTTGTAATTTTCTTTAGGATAACAAGTTCCTAAAGAAAAGGCTTTTTAAAAAGCTATTGAATTTTTTGTAATACAATTATTTTAACTGCCCTTCAGTGTTTTGTCCTATTACTCGTATACCTGTCACCTCACTAGTTATGGAACATAACTGACTTCATAAGGTTTGACTTAAAGTAATTTCTACTTAAGACATTTGTTTCCTTTCTGTGTTTTTACTGCTAATTTTTGCCAGCCCTAGAGTACAAAAATAAGTTTTTTTTTATAGGTAGAGACATATTTCTTTATTTTTAATATAGTGGTTCAATATAACTAAATTTAATGGAAAGGAAAATAGTGGAAAATAATATAAATTTTTTATATTTTATAAGTTGGAGTGGTAAAGTATAAAAGGGAAAAGAATTCTCTCACTAAAATTAAATAATTATAATTGTCTTCTCATTCAGCATATTTCAATATTTTTCTGGAACCAAAAAAGTATTTTTTAAAAAGAAAATTCTACTGTCAAAAATATATATATAAATGAGGTGCTCCCCATGACTCAACTAAAAAATAAATCAATAAAACAAATCCTAAGAAACTAGATTGTGTTGGTTACTAGCTATTTGTTGTTTATCAGTATGTCGTCATAAAAATTCTTCATATCTCCATGCTATCAAGAGGTAGTAATTTCTTAAGACATGGTGTCAACTAAAGTAATAATATTGCTAAATGCATATGAGAAATTATCAAGGTAGACCATTTCTTATACCTCCATTAAAATATTTATATCAAACTTATTTTTCCAGAAGTGATGATATTTATGCATATTTTAACAATTATGTTATTGTTCTTAAGGCAAATATTTGACACTATTTGTAAAGCACCTATTACATGCCAGGTGATAACAATAGAAAGCATCAACTCAGGTTTAACTAAGAGTTTTTGCCTTGAAGGAGATATAAAAACAAAGCATGTTATTTTAAAAATATATATATTGGCAGATGATGCAAAGCAATTGAATATTCCTAATAAGACTGGGGTAACAGCATGGGGAGAAGGAGTAAACTCACTAATTTAACAATTTTCTACCATTTTCAGATAAATAACTCTTTTGGGAAATCTAAGCAAATGCCTCAAATGTTTCTTCATTTACTTTTCTAAATATTTATTTTATGTACCTTATAGCTTTTTAAATTTCTTTTAAAAATTTCTTAATGTTATTCATCATCTTTATATCTACTTCTCTATTCCAGACCCTCACATATCTCTACAAATCTTACCTCTTATTTCCCTTTGGAATTAATTTGTTAGTTTAATTTAACACTGGATGCTTAGCAAAAATGGATGAGATATACACAGAAAGACAAATATAAGTTAAGTGCGTGAGTTTTAAAAATAGTCAGTATGAGAGTACAAAAGACTGCAGAAACATTTAACAGAGTTAGCTAATTTAGTGTAGTAGAGCGGGGTGAAGTGAGGGTAAAGAAAAGATAAGTTTAACGTAAAGAACTAATATAAACAACAACATACATTGAACTCTTACTATGTGCTAAGCATATATATACACATAAAGACATTAGGACATAATATTAGCAATTTATATTTTAAGTGTTATTTTAGATCAATTTACGTTGAAGTTTGGTATGCTTGAGAAAACTTCAAAGAAGTGTTAACACTTGAATACGATCTTGAAGATGAAAATATTTTATTCATGAGACAAGGAAGAGAGTTTCTAGGAAAGGAAATAATTAGTGAAAAATGAGTGAGAGAAAAGGGTGTTTTAGGAAATGGCAAATATTTCAAAATGACTAAAGTGTCTATAGAGGCAGGTGGTGGCAGAAGAGATTAGCTAGAAAGGAACAGTTAGAAATTTGAATATAGAGATTGAAGAGTACGAATAGAGGCTAAATGTATAAAAGTTATAAGTCAAGCTAACAAACACTTAGAAAAATGATGCTGTATTTTCCAACCTTGACAGACAAATAGGCCTTTTTATACATGAGCCATGTCAGTTTCTGCTCTTAGCAGAGGCAAACGCATAAACCTTCACAGCATTCAGAACAATAGAACATAACCACCTTTCGTTTGCGGACCGAGAACAAAAGATGGAGAGAAATATTTCTTGGGGTCTGAAGAGTATTAGTTACAGGTTGTGCTATTTCACTAACAGAAGCACTCGTTTTCTACTTTAATAAATTTAGTCAAATGTGACTTACGAGATGAGTGGCCATTTAAGAGAGCTCTTCTTACCCATGATCTATATGAAGATCATTTCATATAATGTTCAGGGCTTTAAGTTTTACTTGTGAAATCATGAAAATATGAATGATTGATTAATAATGACTATTAAGAATTTCAAGAAGGTTTTTTAAAATCTGTTCAGTTGTGTATCATAAGTTCTGAATTGAACTTATTGAACTGAATTGTACTATTAAACTCCTTTTGATACCAGGTAATATCTTCATTATATCATCAGCTTTCTGTCAGATAATATGAAATTTTTCTCATAATTTAATTGAAATAGTCACATGCAATAAAAGTAGTTGATTCATCAAAATATTTTAAGGAATTATATTGAATGTAGATATTTAATGTATGCTTATTATTAATGTAGGATAATGTTTTTTATATGTGACTTAATTCAAGAAAAAAGAATGTCTCCAGACTTCTTCACTCTAGGATATATAGTGTCTATTTCGGGAAATGTAGAATTGTTTTAACAATACACAGCATTCTAGACACTCTTGCCAAGTTATGACAGAAACCATGATTGATGAATAAAATATCGAAGATGGAAAGAAGCCTAAACGTAGGATATAATATACTAGAGTGATTAGGGCCAAGATGTCTACCCCACTGGAATCATGACCTATTTAATGTCGGCTTTCATTATCAAAAGGCAGTATGGACTGAGTGGCTCCTACAACAAAAGACCCAAGAGAACAGAAGGCTCTGATATTTCCTTTGTATGCATGAAACCTCAATGTGGAAACATGTTGGCGATTCATAGATGAACCAGTCATATTCTATAAATGAGACATCTGGAGGGTGATTTCAAGTTGCACCTTAAACATGATCCTGTAAAACTTTGCAGCTAAATATGGCTTTTTAAAAATGTTCCTCAGTTGATTCCAGTATAAAGGATGTAATTCAGACCTTGTTATGGCTTTTTAAAGTGTTCCAAATATTTCATCATATTAAAATAGCTTTTTTTTAAGATTGAGATTCATAAACATTTTACATTGCAACTGATTAAAAGAAAACAAATTCTCAAATTCTTGGTCTATTTTTAATGCTTGGGCATTGAATTGCAGAATAATTTCAGACCACAAAATTCCATGGGTATTTAGAATTTATGGTGGTCTGCGATTATTGCTGAAACAAAGATTAATGACCAATCTGAGAAAACCATTATATCTGACAAGCTGACCATGGGCCCTATAAATAGCATATTCTTTAAGGATTTTCTAAACCATTTTTGACTTTATAATAGATAAAAATTCCAAGATACCATAAAAATTGTTTTTTTAATCTCCTCCTCTATTCTCTTCAATATATTTTGGAAGCCAATACACATGTCTAATGACTATGTGTGAACTATTGTGGTTGGCTGGTATCCTAATGTGCCTTTAAAAAAATTAGTCAACTTGAAGTTACTAAAATGATTAATTTTTAATGTGTTTAATAAGGTTTGTGGTCTTTTATTCACTAAAATATATGGACACATTGAATTCCAACTTGCTTAACTTCTATCCATAATAGTACAATAATTCCAAAAATTTTTAAACCTCACAGACAAATAAAAAAATCTGGCAAATAAAGTCTTTTTTTTTTATCGTAGCATAAATAGTTAAGCCAGACATAGAATTTTAAGCTCCAGATTCCAAATTCAATGCTTGCCATCATTGGTACCATCATCTGGCTAAATGTTCTCTATCTATGGTACAACTAGAACTGGCAAAGTGTATTAAACAGGTAGAGTCCAACACCACCATGGAATCAGTTTACATGGGACTGAGGTTTAAAGTGAAAAGAATAGGAAGAGTAAACCTTGTCCATAAAATGAACCATAATCCAATCCAGGGAATGCAAGAAGCCACTCTGAGCTCCACTTTTGGCCAGGAAAAAAATAATGAAGTGACCAGGCAAAGGTGACTTAAAGGAAAATTTAAGTCTTTCTCCATTACATTCATGAAGTTGAAGCTTTCCCAGTTCTTTTCCTTCATAGACATCTCCCTATTATCTTTCAATCAAATTATCTGCTCCAATTTAAATAGGATGTCCATAATATTTTGTTTAGATTATAAGTGGGCATTTAATAAAATATTAGTTCTGAGAACTCAAATATTTTGTCTCTAAATGGTGTAGTTTCGATTTAGTTACATATTAATTCTTTCACTGTTAATTAAAAAAAAATGTTATCAAATGCCTACTACGTGCCATGCACTATCCTGGTACTGGGGATAGGCAGTGAACAAAACAGAAACTTAAAATCCCACCTTTGGTGGATGAGACTGCGGTACTGCCTAAGTCCATGGGAGGTGCTATTGAACTTGAAATCCATGTAATTAGCGCTCCCTGAAGTTGGCAGTGTGGCCAACTGTGTGTCCCTTATGTCGTGAGTGCTCTTGGATATATAAAATTTCTCATTTAAGCAGTATTACTGAACAAATTAATGTCGAAGTGTATTTTCCAAATGAATTTCCCAAAAGAAATAAAGCTTACTACAAAAAATGCCAAGATATCTGCAATTATTTTAATAGACAGCTTTTTAAAATGGATTGTATGCTTCAATGCCTTGTTAAACAGAATATACCAATCAGACTTCACTTAATGACTCCATTTCATCATCCTGAACATAGGCTATTAGACTGTGCTTAAATTTGTGATTATACTCAGGGGCATGAATCATGAACAATAATATGAAATCATTGAGTAACCCCAGCTGCTACACTTTTCAGTTCTTTTGTCTGCTTTTTGTAATGTCTTCCTCTATACTGTCAGCTCTCAAATCCTCCCATCTCTGCATCTATTACTAAATTTCATTTTCTCATGCTAAAGTGCAGTGCTTAATCTACTATGTAGAGAGATTAGCCACACAACCAAAGTTGTTCCAATTATACCACATTTATATATAACATTCTATCTATCTATCATCTATCTGTCTATCTACAGCATAGATATACATTTTTTAAATTAAATATTAAGACTATAATAAAATACATGAAAAATACTGGAAAAAAATTGTTTAGTTTGGCTTCTCTAAGACCTTAGTTTGGCTCCTGGATTGCAAATTGTCTGATTTGTCATTTAAGTAACAAATGTATTAAGGTAGTTCCTACTTGCACATGTGTGTGTATTCATATGTGCAAAAAAAAATACACAGTGATAAAGAAAAGAGAATGAAATTGATAAATTTGTGTGCATATACACAATTTATATATCTATTATACATGGGTTGTAAATGATATAAAATGAATAATAAAATGTTTATTTTTGTTTCTCTAAGATTCTCTATCTGTTGATGATTACATTGGCTGTTGGTCTAAATTATCTATTTCTGAAGTTAAGAAAATTCACAAAACAATCACAACTCTATAAGGTACTACTTTAGGAAAAACAAAGAAGTTATATTTTCTCTAAGACTAAACTTTCAAAAATTGCTTTCCCACTTGTATTCATTTTTAAATTACTATTTAAAAATAAATGTTCATTAAACACCGGTCATATACAAGGTAATCATTAAAACAAACAACATGAGCTTCTTCCTCTTTAATTTATAACATCATTCCTAAGTAGCATTTATACACATGCAAAGCTAGTTTATGATTAGAACATAAATCCATGATATTAACAGAAGAAAGAAAATCTGTCATAATTACAGTAAAGGCAGAAATATTTAGCAAATATATTTTGAATAAAGCTACCTTTATTACATCTTGGTAGAAAATTCTATGAAATTTATTTAAAAACCTATTAGAATTGATTTAATCATGTCTCAGTTTACAATATCAGTATACAAAAGTCAATTGTGTTTTTTTCTATATTGGCAATGAATTGAAACTATAAAGAACAATATCAAAATATAACATATTTACATTAAACCAAAAAAAGGCAAGATTAATAAACTAAAAACTATAAAACATTGCTGAATGTTTAAAAACACCTAAATAAATCTGATGATATCCCAAGTTTATTGATAGGGAGAGCAGTAGTGTTAAAAGGTGTGTTTTCCTCAAATTGATCTACAGATCAATCCCAATCAAAATTTCAGAAGATTTTCTTTTGAAGGAATTCATAAACTGCTTCTAAAATTTATATGAAAATTCAAAGGACCTAGAATAGCCAAAAGGAGCTAAATTACAATAGTAAAAATAGCATGGTATTGTTGACAAAATGGACTTACAGAGCAATGGAACGGAATAGAAAGTTTAGAAAGAGACTTGCACATATACCGTCAATTTAATGTCAACAAAAATGCACAGTCGATCAGTAGTTAAAAGATAATCTTTTCACAATCCTTTGTTACTAAAAAATTTATATATCCATATGCAGAAAAAATCTTGGCCCTTATCTCACACCATATACAGTAATTGCCTCTAAATATATAATAGACTTAAATATAAGAGCCAAAACTATAAAACTTCTAAAAGGAAACACAGGAAAAAATGTGTATGATCTTAAGTAAATATTTATTAGGTAAGACAGAAAACTCCAAAGCCAAATAAGAAAAAAAATTAACTATCATAATTAAAAACCTTTGCCCCATCAAAAGTCACTCAAGAAAATGAAGGGAAAGCCACAGGCTGGGAGAAGATATTTGCAAAATATATACTGGTAAAGGGTTTAGACTATATTAGAGATATTATAACTCAATAATAAGAAAATACGAAACCCAAGTAGAACATAGGCAAAAAATTTGAATGATTCTTTATCAAAGAATATACATAAGTGTTAAATAAGTTCATGAAAATATTTTCAGTATCTTCAGGAATATGAAAATTAAAATTATAATTAGATACCACTATGCACTTACTAGAATGACTAAAATTTATAAATCTGACCATACTAAGTGTTTTCAAGGTATAGAACAAAGGGCCCTTTCAGATATTGTTGGATATACCGAATAGTTCAGCCACATTGAAGAACATTTTGGCAGTTTTTTATATATATATATATATATAATTAAATATACGCTTAATATATGACACAGGAATTCTATTCCTAGGTATTTATCTAAGAAAAAGAGCATATCTTCACACAAATGTTTGTATATAAATGTTTGCATCAGCTTTATTTGTTATAACCAGAAGCTGGAAACAATCCAACATCTATCAACTTGTAAATAGATAAATTGTGGTACATCCATACAATGGAATACTTCTCAGCAATAAAACAATTGAACTACTGCCATGCACAATAATCTGGATGAATGTCAAAACATTATCCTGAATGCAAGAAATCAGAGCCAAGAGGAAATATGATGTATGGTTTCATGTGATGTATGATTTATATGTTGTATATAAAATTCAAAAAAAAGTGAAACTGTAGTGACAGAAAAATCAATAGTTTCCAGATTCAGGGACTGAGGGAAAGGACTTGAGAGAAAATACAAGGGAACTTACTGATGTAAATAAGATGTTTCATAGCATGATTTTGGTGGTAGTTACAGGACTTAATATATTTGTCAAACTGATTAAATTGTATACTTAAAATTGGTGACTTTCATTGTATGTAAATTATAATTTAATGAAGCTCGTAATAATAAAAAGAGAATTAGCCTGTCACATCGTTCATTTAATAGCGTAGTAATGTGGAATATCAGTTCCATAGCTTTCAAAGAGAAGTGTACTAAGCAGTGAAGATCCTTCATTATTATATAAAAACCAATAGCACAGATTTTGCTAAATCTTAAGAGGACAATCTGAACTCCTGTCCTGGTTTTCATCTGCAATCAGTGTCTACCCTAACATTTAAAACCATGTTTATAGATCGCTATTTGAACAAATCCCCTGTGAGTGATCGTCATGTCCAAGGCTTCATTAACTAACTGATTGGGATTTCTTATCTCGTCAAGCCTCATCCCTAACCCCAGGAATAATTAGTACAGTACTTCCAACCTAACAAGCATTTTGGTGATAACGGGAATTGAGTGACCTGAATGTATACTTTTTGATCAATTCTGGTAGAGGAAACATGTGACACAACCAACGCCTGTGGTTTGTCCAGAGAGCATTTTGTAAGGGATGGTGCGTGTCTGGTTTATCCAGTTCAAGAATTGGAATGTTGAATAGGCTTCTCTGTTCAGTAACAGACCTTAATTCTCTCACTTTTATCATTTATCTAGGGAAGTTCATTAAATCTGGGATTTCATAAGGACCACGAAAGTCATTTACTGAGGAGGACTGAAAAATGGTCAGTTTAACTTCAAACCTATTTTTAATCATGGCAATACTTTATTGGGGTACTAGTGAAATGCTTAACTGAGACCATGGAAATGACTATAGTGAATTTTGACCAAATCTCCAGCTATTGCTATATTCTTGGACTGCCTACTTGCTTGCTCACTTATTTCTGAATAACTGTGTTTTTCAATATCTCATACTTGCCATTCCATTATAACTTCATTTTATCAGTTCTGATATAATATGAGCACATTCTCAGAATCTATGATTTACCTGAAATTTGAAGTCCTCCACAGCTAGATTTATATTCATTTTTATTTTATGCAGTATGCATCTTTTCTAATATGCCTCTGGCTAATTTTATAAAAATGTATTCCTTTTCTTCATTGCTGCATTGGAAAAGATTTTAAAGTTTATTCTGCCTTTGATAAAGAATATAAAGATAATTTTCTAATTCAGTACCACCTAAACATATATTTTTCTCTATCACCCCTTCTTTCCCAGCACTTAAAAATCATTCACTCCATGGATTCTTTCAATGTCTAAACTATAAAACACTCCCCGCCCCTCCCACCTGCTCACCCCCACATTCTCCAATGCTTCATATCCAGGAACAAAAACAAAGAATAAAAGCTAGCAGCTTGCTGACCTACCAAAGTTTTGATATTTAACCTAAAAGATATTTCCTGGGCACTCACTCTGCATCGGTCACTGGCTAGGAGCCTCCCATCCTCAAGGGGAAGATTGGAAGAAGGTCACTGAGCCTGTTCTCCTTAAAGTAGCTCTCAGCTGTTGATCTCATCTGAGCTTTCAACAAAATGCAATTAGCAGATCTACAGAACAAAGGCAGAATCAAATATTGCCTATAACTACATAAATAATAATTATGACTAAATGTGATAGGAGGATGTGAAATTGTTCAAAAGAATATTTTTACAAAGATTTAAGGATAAAGACTTATTTATAAAGAACAAAAGAATGTAAATTACTAAGTAGAAAAAGAAATGACAAATGTTTAACTGGAAATATATTTTAAGACTGAGAGAGAAATATAAAAATGAGAAAAATTGCATGAAATTAAATTATCTTTCATAGGCAAAATATATGTATGTGTATACACACACGCACACACACACACACACAGTTGATAACATTGTTATGTATATAGCTGGGGAGCAAGGGAGAGGACTATGTCTTTGACCAATACTTTATTCACACACAATGAGGCAGTGATAAGTGAGGAGTTGGATCTGCCAACCTGAGATTGAAACTTGCCTTTCACTTATTACCTGAATGACTAGGCAAGATACACAGAGACTGTCTCTGCTTCTCTACCTGTAAAACATTAATATTCATCTCACCCTGCTGCTATATTTCAGAAGTACTGACTGAATTGAAGACGACATATAGTCACACTCACTGATACACCATAATAGACACGGAGTAAGTTCCTTACTTAACTGGCCAAGGGCACATACAAAAGATTCTGAAGCAAAATGGCCACATAGTATATGAGTAGATGTATCTTAGCACCATATCCCCATTGCCTTCGAAGTCCATAAAAAGGGCATACTACTGCTCTTGACACCATCCGCAAAAGGTAGGGTCTTATCAGATCTGTAAACCCTAATTCATGATGTGCTGCTATCTTTTTAAACGTAGTGCTTGCATCACTATTCCAAAAGTGCCTATTCCAAATAAATGTGTTTCATTTACAAGATGTTTATAAAATTTGAGTTCTCCAGGTTCTTTAGCCACATTCAGTCTCAGCAAGACCCCTTTCTTCCCCTGGAAGGAGAAGGCAGCATCCATGCCCAGATGATCCTAGTAATACCTCTGCTCCCACTTACCAGCATTTAAGATTATAGTTAATAATGCTGTATTAAACATTTGAAAGTTGCTAAGTGAGTGAATCTTGGAAATTCTTATTACAAAGAAAAAAATTGAGGGGGTAGAATAAATGAGATATTTCTGTAAAGTTTCATATTTTAATAAATATAAATACTAAATTTTAATAAATATTAAATTATTTTTTAAATATTATTAACTATTTTTGTTGTTAATTCATTAAGTTTTTGTGAGATTCAAATGAGGTAATTAATATAATATGCCTAACTCAGAACCTGGAACATACTAAGCTTTCAAAAATTAGCTTTTATGACTACTGCTGCTAGCATTCTTGTTGCTCTCATTATTTTTATCATCGATAGCTGCCATTGCTCTGCATTGATCTTTTGCCTGCATGTGTCTCAACTCATAGCCTGTGTGTACTTTTTCACTAAAACCTTGACACAAGACTTGAGATTTTTTTTGCACATAAATAACTTGTGCTATTTTTGATAGAGGAACTGGACAGGATCTTCAGCTTGCATTTCAAACATTTTCAGTGTTTTATTATGTTCCAGAGGATGGCAAAAGAACAATCTATGAGATTCAATATAGCCACTTGCACTATTTTACAACAGTATGTGTTAGAATGATTAAGTCTAGAGAACATTAAATGTACCATGTGGTCACAGTTATTGTGGGGAATATAAATAGAACCAGAACACAACTATAAAAAGTAATTCTTTGATGTGTTAATAGACATACAGAGCACTTATCTTCCCTGATTTTGTTTTCTTGATTTAAAAACAAGTGAGACCTTTCTAGTTTGATTTTGGGCTAATATATAGCAGACTAGTTATGTTTTTATTTAGTGTTACAATTTTTGACTAATTTACATACTTAGAAACTTAAAGATTTAGAAATATACTACTTTATTAATTGCATCACTCTCGGTTTTTATAGATCCTGTCAAAACGCATTGGCTGCTTTACCAAAAAGATGTTAATAATTTTGGAATTTTAACATAAAATTTCCTTATATCTAATAATACTCAATAATGATGCTTTCCAAAAATATGGTGACCGAAAAAGATTCTTGGATGCACCTAGAGTTTTTATATGCACATGGACTAGTACTTCATAATTACAAAGGATTAAAAGGAAGAAAATTGAAGATTCTTTAAATTATGACTTATTTCATTTTGTCATATGGATATGCTATATCCCTTCTCCAAAAGTTGTCATTGGCTTATGGCTTTAGGTTTTTGTGCAAGGCCGACCTGTGATTTTGAAATCAGAAGTCCACCTGGGACGGTGGAAGAAGACTGTGGCCCTGGCTAATGTAACCTGGGGTAGTCCTGACCTGTAACTCACTAGTGACCTGCCAGGACATGAGTCACTTAATCTCCCAGAGCCTCACTCTCATCATTTGTAAATGATCGGATGAAATGGGAATAACTGACTTCCTGTTTTGCACAGTTAGTGAGAAGTTCCAATTAAGTACTAAAAATGAAGAAGCTTATTCCTCAAAACTTTGATTCCTTCTTCATTGGAGCCACTCCTAAAATCTTATCTTTGAACTAGCACTCTAAACTACATTATGGCAAAGCTTGGAACTCTATAACTCTGCTTTGTGATTATAACCTACAATCCTTAGAATTCCCCATTTCCTCCAATTTCACCTTATTCCCTCTCATGATGGAACCTCATAACCTCTTTGCCTCTCTGTGTAATCAGATCCACCTGCTCTCCTTGTTGTATATGTAATATGTGCCTTTCATTCTTCATTAATCATGTTATACAACTTACTTAGAGATGTATTGCTAAGATCCTATTACTCAGACAATCACTGTTATATTTTGATATTTTTTCCTAGTGTTTCTCTATGGATAGGTTTTTGTAATTTCTGTTTTGTTTTGTTTTTACTTTGTGGTAGTTTTATTGCCTCCAGCTTATATTAATTAGTATTCTAATGTTAATATTATTAATGACACATAGCATTTCAACTAATGAATGTATGCTCCAAGTTTATCTGAAAATTATTCAACAGGTTATTTTGAAATTTTATATGAAATTATGTTGTCATAAACAACTTTGAATATAAGTTGGAAATAATTTACATTTAAAGTATTTATTCCTTCTGTTCATTTTTATACCTTTCAATTTATGCAATGGGGACATTTCAGGTTAATATTAAGGAGAACTTTGTAAACAGCTGAGTTCAGTAGCTTGGAGATGGCAGGATGAGGGTTAACAGGGTGAGAAATGAGAGTGAAGGGTATAACATAAACATATGGAAAGGCAGTAGTTAAGAGATTGTGCTTTGAAGTCTGACACACTTTCCAATGTGAGAACTTTGACAAGTCGGTTAAGCACCTCAGCTTCAGTTACCTTATCTATACAAGGAGCATATTAATAGATCCTAGCTCCTAGGATTGTTGTCAGATTTAAATAGCAATCCGGTACAACTCTGAGAATAGGGCCTGACAATTGTGAGCACTCAATGCATATCCGTTATGACTCCCAAAGTTTTAGTAACAAAAAACAGAGTCAAGAATTACAGTTCCAAGTGGAGACACGATTGAATGAAGGCTTTCTTACTTTAAGAGAAGTCAAAGTGTATATAAGTATAGGAAGAAAAACAAAAAGAGATGGAAAGGGATAATGAAAGTTAAGTTATCCTTAAAATATATAATTTGGCAGAATTATATTCAGAAAAAATGTTTTCCCCAGGATTCCATTTTCCCTTTTATTTTTCTATTCCCATCCCACCCCATTAAGCTACATAGTTCAGCGCCTACTGCCACATGGGCAGAGATGTGTTAGTAAAAAGCAGGCAAAGGAAGCCACTCCTGGTTTTTGAAAGAAGCCCCAACTCTGTTATTTGTTTTTCTTCCTTTGGTTCTAACCAGGCCTTAATAAATTCAGAACATAGACAAAAGATTTTGGAGAAAAATACCACAGGCTAGATTTAAGCTTCTGCCCTAAGACTAGAAGAACTTTTCTTGAGCTGGAAGAGGGATCCTTGTCACTAACTTGCTGAATGACTGGAGCAGTTACCTAAGGTAATTGAAGTTCTATAACTGGATCTATTTTTAAAAGTAGCAAAATAATGTTTTTTCCCTTTCGTAATATATGAAAAAAGTCTTTCTAAAAATAAGTGTGCAAAATGTCTGATTCATTTTACTGAGAGATAACAGAGTTTACAGTATATCATGTGTCCACTGTATATAGCACCAATATTTATTTAGAAGGAAGGATAAGATTTTATCCCTATCTTCATTGATTTTCCTCCAGGAATTTTAGCAAGAGAGAAGAGATCATTTATTAAATTCAATCCATCATCATTATGATTATTATTATTACTATTACTTACAGATGTTTAGTTTCTAGTATCACATTTTATTTAAACACAACTCAATGAAGATTCCGAACTTGTGAAATGCTGCTGTTAACCTTAATTGAATAGACAGCCAGATATTTCTCCAACAAAATGGATTTATTCTGGAACAAAGAGTTTCAACAAAGGATATGTGGTCAATAACAAACCACGGGCAAGTCCAGAGAAAGAAAAGAGGGAAACATTCTTTTATGGATTTGGGAGGACCTATTGCAAACAAAAAGTCCGTTGGAGGGCACTGCAAGTTTGAAGTATAATGACTTTTTATGGGCTGAATTATGGCAGTCTCGAGCTGGGGGGACTCTTTATTATCTCCTGCTGAGATAATAAAGTTGTGTCACTTTCTGTCAGAGATGCAAGGCACAGCTCTTCCTGTTGGCATCAGTAACGTGTGCATTGACAGAGTTCTTTTTTCTACCTCTGACTTGATTGTAAATGAGGTTTGGTTTATTAATTTTCACAGTGTATTAGTCTGCTCAGACTGCTATAACAAAATACCATAGACTGGATGGCTAAAACAACAGACATTTATTTCTCATACTTATGGAGGCTGAGAAGTCTAATATCAAGGTGCTGGATAATTTGGTTTTAAATGAGAGTCCTCTTCTAGTATGCAATGACTACCTCTGTGCCCTATGTTCTCACATAGCAGAGAGCCCTGACGTTGCTTTCTCTTCTTCTAAGGACACTAACCCCATCATTATGCCCATGAATGGTCCCACCTTCCTGGTCCCATCTAAACCTAATTATTTCTTAAAGGCCCCATCTCCAAATACCATCTCATTGGGAGTCAGGGCTTCACCAAATTAATTGAGGGGAGAGGGGGAAGAATTAGGGCACAATTCAGTCCATGGCAAAGGCCAAAATACTAAAAATAAAATTTAAAACAAAACTAAACAAAACAACAACAAAAAAGGAAACTACACTTAGTGACTCCAAAATTAAATTCTGTAATAACTTGGATCTGAAACTAAATTTTGTTTCTATTTGAAAATCTTGATAGAACACACTCTTCCTTTCTTTATTAAAATATGAGTACTAATGTAAAATTGGAACAATATGTCATCTGATTTACTATATTTTGGGTCAAGTGGTGAAATAACTACTCAGACAATCTGCCAGGTTCTGTCAGGTTACACCCAGGGCTTCACGGTTTAAGACAACTGCAGGCTGAAATTTTGACTCATGGGCATGTGGTCTGGCTCCAGGATATGCTGCATGTTTCTGGAAACACACATACATGCAGAGAGAGAGAGAGAGAGAGAGAGAGAGAGAGAGAGAGAGAGAGAGAGAGAGAGAGAGAGAGAGAGAGAGAGAGAGAGAGAGAACATGCCAAGAAACACAGAAGTGTCTTCAGAGAATGAAAGCAAAAACCAGAAACTGAATATCTTGTCCTACCAATTTCTGCCATCCCCTAGAGAAGCAACTAGGTATTTCCTTTGTGGTTTGCATTTCAAGGAATTTTTAAAACATCAGTAGTAAGTTTCTTTTTGTATTAGCTCATAATTCTATTTCTTTTAAAAAGTGGATGTATTAACCTTATGACACCAGCAGCTTGGTAGGTAAGCATATGGGACTTAGAAAAGCATATAAACATGCTTTCTAAATATGTTTAAATATAAATATGGGAAACAAAAAGTAATACACTGATCAAATCCAGATAAGGTTGCAAATAGCCCTCGTTTTTCACCTTTACCTTCAGTCTCTCGGGTCTGGTCGTGTTTGTCTCGTTTCCCATAAGCCCACAAAGTGTCGTTATACCCAACTGCTCAATCCCTCTCTGCACAGACATGCTCCTTGTTCTAAATTTACCCCTGCCTCTACCTCAAAACCTCCACCCCACAGTCCACACTAATCAAAATTCCTGTCCCTTCCAATGTATAGACAGGAGAAAAACAATCTAATTATACTAATGCGTACATGTGATTTCCTAAGAGCCTTCCATCCCTTTTTTCCTTATCTCTTAACTGTGTAGTGTTCGGAATAGAATTATAAGTAAGACATGGCCTTAAACTCACAATAGGAGAATCAGACATAATTCCTTTTAGTATTCAAGATAGAAACATATTTTTACAATACAGGAAAAACTGGAATTTTGGCAGTGACATCCCTATGGATTTCTAAAATTTAGTTCCATATTTAATTTATTTTTTTCTAATCAGTACTCGAAAGAAATAGATTAATGCTAACAAAGCTACTTGATCCACTTTATTTTAACAAAAATATTTTTTCTAATTTACTTATTCCATATGTTTATGTATCTTGCACATCCTTTGGTTTCTATTTTTTCATTGTTTAGTGATGGGTATCATTGTTACTATCTTCTCATCTAGAAGAGAAAAATAATCATAGCTATTCAGACATAAGCTTAAAGAATTTTTCTTGCATGCTAATTTTTTTAAATGTAAATTTTTGATCGTACATTCTAATGATAGGACAATCTTCACTTAAGAGCTACAGTATCATCAGACTGGCTTAACTGCTGCGTAGCCCAAAGAAAATAGTTGAAGAGACCATCACCCAGGGGATTCTGTCTCCAAGTTCAGTGAGTCTGTTGCTCAAAATAACTTTGCATGTGGAGTTGTTTTTGTCCTAAACTTTAAAGTCAAAAGTCTGTGTTTTTGATAGTTCACACTTTCTACCTAAAATCCAAAATATTATTTTAACTCATTAAAAAACTTGCAGCTCAACAAGGCCCCAAATAAAATAGCTACTGTGTTTCTATGATTCAATTGTCTACATAGGAGTTGGCAACTATAATCAGCACTCTACTTTGGCCTACAAATTATTAATATCAGGAGAGGAAATTCTGCTATATTTTATTCTTCAATAGGATTATTTTAGTAGTGAAATTCTATCATCCAACATAAGGATAGAAGGAAACCTATTATGACACATGTTTCCCAAACTCTTTTAAACTATTTTTCTAACATTTGAATTTTGGCAGTTTTTACTACCTTCTGCTTAACATATTTTTCTCCAGTTTAAAATGAGATATGCAATTTCATGAAAACTTTAAAGATTTAAAAATTTTTTCTTTTTTTAATACTAAATAGAAACCTAGTCACTGAAATTCATGAAAAAAAAAAAAAAACTGGCGTGATGCTTTATCCAAGAAAATAATTAAGACCAGGCTATAGAAGTTTAATATATAAATGTGAATATGTCCTATTGGATACCAAGTAGAACACCAAAATTTTTCAAGAGTTTGAGAAAAAGTGTTCATGTTCTTTCAGTTCTAATTGTGTTTTTTATTTCTAATAGTTAACATACCACTTCCATCAAGCTTGATGATCTATAAATAAAATAATGATTTCTATTGGATGCACAAGCAGATGCATGCATTGATATGTTTACACATAAAAATTGGCTGAATTCAATGATCAAACCTTTAGTTAATACCTAGTTAATACTCATTTCAAATATAAATGACAATCCAACTGGTATGTAGAGTTTAAAATAGATAATGTTTAAAAATTTTAGGAGTAAACTGACCACTGTTTCAAGAAAATACTAGGTTGCTCAGCGGAAATCTACTGAAACTAAGGGATCTCTAAAGATATGTCTCCAATTTATACATAATGAATGCAATTTTATTCCTGCCTGACAGAATAGTGGTAAATTTTTTTCAATTCTTGGACCTTGATCAGATACTTTATCTATAAAAACATTACAAGAAAAAAATAATGCACTTCTTTTCAAATGTGCTTACTAAAATTGACCATATGTTTGGTCATAAAACAAGTCTCAATAAATGTTAAAATATCAAATTATTCATAGTATTTTCTCCAGCCATAAGGGAATTAGATTAGAATCAATAACAAAAATAACAAGATAACAACAAACTATTATTTCTTTTGAATGTAAAAGCAAAAATTCTTAACAAAATTTTAGCAAATTAAATTTGGTAATATATGAAAGCTAATAAAACCTCATGACGAAGTATGGCTTGTCGAAGGAATATAAATTTGTTTAATGTCTTAAAATCAGTCAGCGAAATGTGCCATCATTAACAGACTAAGAAAAAAAAAACTATGCAGACTAAAAAAAAAAAAATCTTATTCAGAAAAAATAGTTTTCAATTTCCAGAATCTTTTCCTGATTAAAACAACAACAACAACAACAACAAAAACTCTTAGCAAACTAGAAATAGAGCAGGGCAGGGTTTCTCAACCTCAACATTGCCAACATTTTGGATCAGGTAATTATTTGTTATGGAAAGCCGTCACATGCATTTTAGGATGGTTTGTAGCCAGGAGCACCCCTCTTCCCAGTTGTGATGCTCAAAAATATCTACAAAACTCTCCAAATGTCCTTAGGAAACAAAATCACACTCAGTTGAGAAAAATGGAATAGAGAGAACTTTTCTTAACATGGTAAAGGATGTCTACAAAAAAACCCTGAAGCTAATATCATAATCGATGGTAAAAGACCAAATGCTTTCCTCCTTAGGTCCCAGTCAAGGCAAGAATGTCCACTTTCGCCAAAGTATTCACCATTGTAATGCAGATTCTAGACTGTGGAATAAAGCAATGAAAAATAAAATTTAAAAAATTCAGTTAAAAAAACATAACTCTCTTTATTTACATACAACATGATCACCTATGTAGATCTTAGGGATCATCAAAAAGCTACTAGAACTAATTAGTGAATTTTGCACATTTGCAGGCTACTAATCAATGTAAAAACTGAATTGTGTTTTGTATAATTGCAATAAACAATGGGAAATGGAAAATTTTTTAAATATCATTTATAAATATCATCAAAAATATGAAATATTTAGAGATAAATCTAAGAAAAAATGTGGAAGACTATTATAGTTGAAAGTACAAAACACTGCCAAAATAAATATTTTCAATAAATTAAAGACCTAAATAAGAGAAGAGATATATTGTGTCCTTGGAACAGAAGACACAATATTACTAAGATGTTAGTTCTCTCCCAATTGATTTAACTAACAAATTGATCAAAATCTCAACAGATTTTTTTTTTTTGGTAGAAAAGAACAAGCTGCTTTTAAAATTCATATGGGAATGCATGATTCCTAGATGATCCAAAACAACTTGGAGAAAGAAGGACAAAGTTGAACTATTTATAATATTTGATTTCAGAAAAGATAGACAAATAGATCAATAGAACAGAATAGAGTCTAGAAATAGAAACACACATGGGTTGGTCAATTTATTCTTATTAAAGGGACAAAGACAATTTTGTAGAGAATGATTATTACAAATAGTGTTGGAATAATTAGATACTCTTATTCAAACAACAACAACAACGAAACCTTTAATTCATACTTTCGCCATAAAAAAAATAAAATAACTTTAAATGTGCCAAAGAACCATACCTTCACTATACAGAAAAATTAACTCTAAATGTACCAAAGAACCTAAAGTAAATCTAAAACTATAAAACTTATGGTATGAAATATAGAAGAAAATCTTTGTGATCCTAAATTAGGCAATAAAATCTAATTTCTTTGCCATGAGACAAGAAGCACAACCATATTTTTTCAAAAAGAATAATTTTTTGTCCATTTATCAAAATTCAGAACTTCTACCTTCCAAAAATACTATTTAAAAAATAAAAAGACAAACTAGGGTAGGAGAAAATGTTTGCAAATCACCTGATAATGGACTTGTATGCAGAATATACAAAGATCTCTCACAGCTCAGTAAAAGGAAACCAATAACCTAGTTTTAAAAAAATGGAAAAGATATGAACAGACATATCATTGAAGAAATACTGATGATAAATAAGCACAGGAAAAGATGCTCAAAATTAGTAATCATTAAGAAAATGCAAATGAAATATGACTATACATCTATAGGAAGGCTAAAATAGAAAACTAAGTGTTTGCATGCATGTGGAACAACAAAAGCTTTCAGAAACTTCTGATGGAAATATAAAATGAAACATCCACTTTAGAAAACAGTTTGGTAGTTCCTGAAAATGTTAAAAAATATGCTTATCAAATGGCCCCACCATTCACACCTAGGTATTTGTCCAAAGAAGTGAAAGAGTATGTGCATACAAAGACTTCTACATGAATGTTGATAGCAGGTTTATTTGTAACAGTCATATAACTTTATCTCAATGTTGTCCCAAATGTCCATCAGCAGGTGAACGGATAAACAAATTGTGTTATATCCCTACAATAGAACACTACTCAGCAATAAAAAGGAATGAACTATTGATAATCTGTCATAATATGAATGGATCTCAGATAATTATGCTAGTGAAAGAAGACAGAGGAAAATATATACATATGATTGCATGTAAATAAATGTCTAGAAAATTTAAGTGAATCTGCCATGACAGGAAGCAGATTAGTGGTTGATTGAAGGTGGAGGGGAAGAAAGGACCAAAAGGGAAGAATGACAGGCATGAGGAGGCTCAGGGGTAATAGTTATGTTCATTACTATGATTGTAATGATGGTATCATAAGTACATGTATTGTCAAAACCAATCAAATTGCACACATTAAAAATATGCAGTTGATTGTGTGTCAATTACATCTCAATAAAGGTACTAAAAATACAGATGAGAAATGCCAAAAGCGACTGAAATCTAGAAAGATTGAGCTATGAATTGAAAAATAAAAAAAGAAATTAGCAAAAGGATTCAGAACTAGAAAATAGCAAAAATACACTACCTGAAGATGAAAGAAACACAAAAGCAATATCTTTCTTTGTAACTTTAAGGGATGGGCCTGAAATGTCCAGTGCCAGGGAAAAAGTCTTCCTGTATTTGGTTGTACCAAGTTTCATCAGAGAAATACAAGAGGTGGGATTATATGAAGAATCGCACAGACAAGCTTATCTGCAAAATATCGTATGTTTTGTTCCTTCAATGTCATCTATTTATTCAATTATTTATTATGGGTATAATTTTTATGTGATAAAAATTTTTTTAAATTGAATAGCAATAAAACCATAATGGTGACTAGCTGAGATTTGCTGAATGATTAACCGAATCATGATATCTAATATGACTAAAGTCTTCACAAGTATCACACTCCCATCTAAAATCAGTCCCTGCTCCACTAGATCCCAGGTTCTCTCTTCTACTCAAAAATCCACTCCAGCAGTTTCTACCCTTTTGTCTACAATATCTTTTCTTTCGCTTTGAGAAGATACCATACTAATTAAAGAGATTTTATAGACATACCATTATTGCCCCCATCCTAATAAAATTTTCTCTTGGCCCCACAATTGCCCTGTCATTGGTTTGCTTTCCTTTGCAGTAAAACTTCAAGAGTTGACCATACTTATATCTTCAATTCCTTCCCTCAAATTCTCTTTTAAACCATGCCAACCAGGCTTTTGTCCATAATTCTGTCATTATCAACAGTGACTTCTACATTGTTAAGTCCAGTAGTCAATCAATTTTTTCTCTTCTTACTTTTTATGTGCCTAACACTATGTTAAATATTTAGGAAATTATCTCAATCTGTATCTTTATACTCATATTTAGTAAAGCTTTTATAAGAATGTAAGTTTTCAGACAACTGAAGGATGAAAAATAAATAAATAATTAAATATTTGGGAAATGAAATTTCTAATAGAATAAAGCACAAATTATTATTTGTTTAGAGAAGAGATTATTAAGGAGACAATTACTAATGAGAGTACCTAGATATTGAAAAAGGCATTTATAAATGTATGTGAATAGGCTTTTGTCGTTTTCCTGGCCAATATAAACAGAAACAAGGCTAAATTATATGAAGGGTATTATACTATTCATGAGGAGAATCTAGCTAAAAGGAATTAGCAGAATACTAACATTTACTGAGTACCCACTAAATACTAGCGACATGACAATAGGCAGAGATGGATAGACAGAGATAGATAGAGATAGAGATAGAGATAGAGATAGAGATAGAGATAGAGATAGAGATAGAGATAGAGGTAATTTAAGTTATGTTAGGAAATAACCTGCATCACTTCTCATTTTATTCTGCTACAGTGTTTTCCTAAGGGAAATAGATATAAATCTATAAATATTTGTGTATGTAAAGTTAATCCTGCTTTCCAATCTGTGAGTAATGTGGAATTGTTTCTATTTTTAAAGAGGAAACTAAAAAGGAGTTTAAGAAGTCTTCTCAATTTCACACAGCAATTAAATGAGAGCCAAGAGAGGCAGTTAATTCTTTTAGGGAGAGAAAAAGTACAGAATTTAGAGTTAGAAAATCTGGGTTCCAACTGTGTTTGGCCACTTTCTATCATCTTATTGTGAGACAATCGTTTCCACAAATTTCTAATACTTCATCTGTAAAATAAAATTAAGAATATATTCAAAGATTATTGGGAAGATTAAATCTGCACAGTTTTGATGGAAGTATTTTGAATACGAATATAAATAAATAACTCCTCAAAGGAGTTTTGAAAGTATAGACTCCCATCTTGCCATATGGTTTAAGGTTAAATTAAAGGAATCTAAATGTTCATTTTTAAATTAGTAATGTTTTGATATGAAATTTTAAAAATTGTTTCTGTCCACGTTTTATTTGAATGCTTCTCATCTTCAAATCCATTCACAATATAAGCCTTTCTTGCCATTTATATTTCTTAGTAGTTCATGCTTTACATTAATTTCAAGAGATTTTAGTTTTCCAATGAGAAATAGTAGCTATAACATCATACTGCTTTGAATTATCACCTATCCAATATTCTCAGGGAGTACTAAAAAGATATCCATTGTGATATCCAGGTATCTGTCAGCCTTTATAAAATTTAGAGCCAACTAAGAGTAAACATGAATAATGAAATCTACTTGCAATTTTGGGAACACACAGTATAAGTTTAATATTTCTTGTATCTCTTTATAAGGTACTCATTTATCATATTGAAATTGAAGTTGTTCTTGCAATAGACTCAGAAATCAGATTAATCTAATCACGTATTGCTGGAAAAAAATAATTAAGTCATAAATAGCAAGAGAATTCATTGATCATAGATAAAATAGAAGTGAAATATTGTTGAGCAATTTTAACTGAGTAAGAGAATTAAACTCAGAGATGCTGTTTCCTGTTTCTCTGGTATAAACAAAGAGGCCACATCACTGGCCTCTCCACAAACTGGATATCCCAAGGCCATATCCCTCTTCTTTCCCTCCACTTTCCCTAAGGAGAATTCTAGGTCATAATAGAACAAGAATTGGTATAACTTTCCTGAAATGACTTGCACTTCCTCTACGTTTATATTTGTGTCATCTTATTATATGATGAGCTAACATCTATTATTAATTGATGCACTAATTAAAGCCATACTTGCAGTTTCCATTAGCTTATTCCCTAAATTCTTCAGAGTTGGCTGTCTGGTTTTAATCAAAACCAAATGGTAGTCCAAGTTCCCAGCCTGGAGCAGCTAGGAGGAAGTCATTCAGTGGAGGCACAAGAAAGCAGAAAAGATAAACAGATGATAGTTGACAAAATTTGTGCCGGCCAAAGGATGCAGATACTGTGAGTTGCTTCAGAGATGTGATTCAGGGACTCTGTCATGCTAGATGGAAGCAGTTGCAAGTGGTTAATGTCAGCAAGACTGTAATGGGATCAAGATGGAGTCTGTCTTCTGCTTTTCCAGCACTGGATTTGTGTAACTGGAGAATTCTGACTGGAGGTAATGCTGTATATGCCAGGACACAAACTATTTTAATTCTGTGAAGGATTCTTGGGATTGGAGAGATCACGAAGAAAACATTCCATTTACTGGATTCTTGGGATTTTACTTACAGATCTTCTCAGGTATAGCATGTAAGCCTGCAGAGTTTTAAATTGTAAGTAGTGTAAAAAAGGCTTTTAAATTTAGAAGAATTACGGTATTAAAACTGAATTTGTCTTGCTCTCCTAAAAGATCTGTAAAGGTATTTTGATTAAGTTCTGCCTATACATTTAATAGAGTGAAAAAGGAAGAGAATTTTCTTTCTTTCTTTTTTCCTCATAAGCAGTGCAAGATAGAAAAAAGCTTTACGACTTTATGACTCTCCAGCTAATCACCTCAAGAGCTTTGACAAACTCACTTCAGTTCTGTGTAAAATCAGAACTCCTACAACGCCCAGGCGGGCTCCGCTCTCCCCCTCCCCTCCGCTTCGTGCAGTCTTTCTCACATGCACACTCCTCAGAGGCAGGAAATGCTTCCCAGGCAATCTGGGCCTGGTTGTGGAGGCCCCTTTCGCAAAACATCAGTCTGAATTTAGTAGACAGAAGTCACTAGGAACGCCTTGACAGACTCCTGCTTTAGCTAAGGCTCCCTCCAGCTGCGGAGGGTGTTTTTGTTAGAAACACACACTGCTTAAAACTGCTTAGAATAGAGCCATGATCTCAACCACGAACTGTGAACTTATATTTTGGAGAAACTAACGGGGACGGACTTCTTTCCTAACCTGAGTGTCGAACAATGTCATGCCTTGGCGTTTCAGCTCCTCGTTGTCTAGGTAAGACGTTGTGGACTATCTATCTTTATACTTTGAGGCAATCTTTGAAGAGGCAGAAAGGTTGGGGTAAATGTTAGCATCTTGCACTGAGTGGTGAATTCTTAGGTTTTAGAACTAAGCCATGAAATAAGAAGTGGAAAATGTTTAATAACTAGAAAACTGTGAGTCAATTTTTTTTTTTTTTTAGCAAAATGTCAATTTTAAAATAGGCTCCACAGAGACTTGACTCTTCCTCCATAAACTAAGATTTTATTTTGATCCTTCTATATGCTTTTCTTATTTACGGATAGAGCTATAAGACCAAGTTTCCTATTGCATAGCATAATATGAAACAAACACATATTCTCTCTCACATAAGTGTGAGGTGTAAATTAATTCTTTTTATCTCTCCCCTTATGGCAACAGGGAGAGTAGATAGCACTAGAGTGACTTTTCTTAATAATGAATATTTGGTGTCTCATTTAAAATATGAAGATTGGATTCCTCAATAATTCCCCCAAACCATTTTTAATCGCAGCTCAAGCTGCTAATGTACAGCTTAAGTTTCATTTTTTTAAAAAAGTAAATACATGGAATTTCATCTGTCCTAAGTAGTATTTCATCTAATTTGCAAAAATTTAAATAAAAATTGAACTTAATTTATATTAACTTTCCCAAATTTACTGTTCAAGTTATATTTTGTGTGACTGTTATTGAATAACTGAAGTAAATCTCAATGACGAAAACATTCATTCTTACTATTTAAGGCAGCCAGAAATTATTACAATTATTTGAAAAACTGATCATGTGTTTGTAATTCATCTAATCATAAAATTACATTTCCACTGGCCTATAGTCTCTTTAAGGTATCTTAAATGTTTAAATGTGTAATATATGAGGAAATATATTTAGTAATAAAGAAATAACATACACTTTTAATACATAATATACTGTAATATTTATATTTCTGAATATTTAGAAATAATTATTTTATAGAAATAATATGCAATGGTATGTGAAGGGGACAAATATACATGTATATTTCCAAACCTATTAGATGAACACGAAATACACTAAATGAAAGATGAGAGCAGTTGACAGCTGAATCATAAGAAATCAAATGTTTTAATCATAAACTTTTATATAGTACAACGTGACCATTTTCTGTATTAGCTAATTATTTTTAAATTCTATGCTGGAATAACATATATTGATAAATTTTAGCTATTCACTACCAATTTAGGTTATGTTAAGACTTAAATATGGTAAAAATAACCTATTTTAAGTACATTAAAAAATTTCGACCTATCTAAATTATGATTTAATAAAATCCCTGAATAGTCTTTCAAGGAAGGAAGAAATATGAGACATCACTTTTCAAATGCTATCCTGAGGTTGCCACAGGAGCCAAAGAATGACATTCAAAAGTGACCTGTCCAAGGTCACACCACTAGCTAGTAAAAGAGTTGACAGTGAAACCATAGTACTCTATTTTATAATTCATATAGCTTTATACTACATCATCATGCTCTCAAACAATGATTATGCAGAATAAAATATACACACGTCCAATAGAAGGCTACTTTTAAACAGAAAATTGGAGTGTATCTTTAAAAAAAAATAAAAAGGCTTAAAGCTGTTACAGAGTGGGAAAAAAAATAAACCCATGGTTTTAAAAAAAGAATCAAATTTACTAAGTAATAAGATTTTCTCAAATGCAAACATTTTCTTAAAAAAAATTAATATGCCTTCTACAAACACTTTAAAGGAGTAACTCGTTTGTGACTATTCTGTTATATTTTGAGATTATGCCAAGAAAATCAATCCATATGTTAATAATCATATTAATTTTAAACTGATGTTTCTTAAAAACATAGGGCTACTAAAGAGCTTGTCTGATTTATATCCTTGTATTCAAATGATATCATAATGAACCTTTCCATCTTATGACATTCAGAGATTTTACAACCTCCCATTGGAACTGGTTTAAGGTACACAGACTTTCTTTCTTTTATCTAACTTAAATCTCTAATGCTGCAGGCTATTTCTAGTTCTATAGGTTTTTCCTCAGTGGAAATATAAAAAGCTTAAATGGAAATATGAAAACATAAGTATATATTTCTAGGCCAAATAAGCCTGCTTTCTTTTATCATTTTTTCTCCAGCTTATTTTCAGTCCTTTATTTGATTATATCTATTCTGAGCCTTCTACAAGTTTCTTTAGTTGTAGAATACAGAGCTTGTTACAATATATAAGTAAACATTTGCCAGTGTAGTATAAAATGGGAGAGTTGGCTGCATCATCTGTATCATACTTCATATGTGATAATATATGTTGCTATGGATGCTGAAACATAGCACCTTTCCTCGGAAACTAATATATGTCATTTTTAATGTAGGCTATTTCTTCAGGAAAAATATGTGTCATGATGCTTTTGTCCCCCATTTTTATGAAACAGATTGGATTTCCTGATGTTATTACCATTTAAAAGTTACACTATTCAACATCTCCAGTGGCTATGAACCACATCATTGGAATGAGTAATAAATGCAGTAAAGTAATAGCCTATATAACTGACTACGTGATTCCTAGAGGGCCTAGGTAAAGAAAGTGCATAATGTTATTTTTCTCTTAAGGGCATAAAAAAGGAGAATTTTTAGTCATGGTTTAATCTCACAGAGGTTTTATAGGCTTAAAATAAGTCTAAATTAAGACATCAAAAAGTTTCTTTGTTGTTTTTATCCTGTTTGTTCCTTCTTGAAGAATGAATGAATTGGTGTCAGTATTATCTTACGTGAGAATCTCTCTACAGAAATCATTACAGCACAGGAAATCTCCAAATGAAAGATGACCTAGATCTGAAACAGAGAATTTTATCAAAATAGAGAAATGTCAAAAAATTAAAACATAAAAATTTAAAAAGGATGAGGGAAAACTTAAAACTTCCAGACCTGAAGGAAGTGGCTTGAGTATTGTACCTTCTTCCCTCATATGAATGATAATCTCCTTATGTGCACAACTTAAACCAAGGAGCTTTATGGAGAAGCTCGACTCCAGGTTGACCTTGGCGTGGATATAAAAATACATTTACTTCTATGGTTCTAGTTTGATATTAAACTGCTAGTCAGTTCATAAAGTTCTGAGGAATAGATGGGCTTAGTTTTTAAAAAAGTTAAAACAGAATAAAGATGAAAAGTGTACTTTGAAACCTAGTTTTAAAAAAAAAAAGATTGTTGATTTTTGATTCGATAGATTATAAAGTACATAAATGAACTTGAAAAGATTATACAGGGACACTGATGCAAAAAAAGCTGAAGGAACTGTAAAAAGTATACATATGAACTTGTTCATTAATTAAGATAGAATAGAAAAAAACATTGTAGCTAGTTGTAAGTGTGAAAAGGTTGTTTTGTGTTAGATTGAATTAATAAGGTGTTTCAGCAACACAATGCAAAAAATTCAAAGTAAGTCCTATTAATGGAAATGAGATAGAAAGGGTATAGGAAGATCAGAGAGCAAGTTTAGAAATTCAGTGTTTCTTTTTATTCTTTTTATTCCCAGCAATTAGCAAAATACCTAGAGTGTCAAGTGCTGTCATTACCTGTTTGTCAATTAATGTTTGTGGAAAAAAATATGAAGGAGAGAGGAAAGAAAGCACAACCAGTATTGAGGAATAGGCATTGTGTGTAATTCCTCTACCCACCCCTCCCCCGCCAAACATCCTATAATAGATTATTTCATCCTTAAAGGGGAAAGAAAATAGGAAGTTGGCAAGAGTCATCAGAGCCTGAGGCCAGAGGTTAACAACACTCTCATAAGATGACATTACAACTTCAATTAGACCCAGAAAGAAGCCTGAGCATCCAGAAATAGTTTGAAATTAAAAGTTACATGAGACCAATGGGAGCAGAGAACTAGTGAATTTTCCACAATTTAAATGGGGTAGTGTACTGAGAAGCCTATGGGTAGAGTCAGAAAGCTATCTCTGATTTGCATTTTTGCCATTTGATGTTCTGTGATTTGAAGCATGCCCCATAACTACTTTCAGCTTCTGCTTTTTATTAGTAAAGTGGGAGAGATCATGAAAATACTTATATCACCAGGTCATTTTGAGCATCGTATAAGATTTTTTATATGCAAATTGTTTTGCACACAATATAACAAACAAATATTTGTTTAAAAAATAATAAGTCTATTAGTCAAGAAAGAAAAAAATTATGATGTTTCACATTTTGTTCAAATTGTTCACCTACGTTGAAATAATAGCAGTACACAAAAGTTAGGTCCAACTCATTTCAACCATGGTTTCTGCAGCTAAGATAAATCAAAAACTGAAGAAGTCATTGTCATCATCATCAGCGTCATCATCATGGTTCACTTAGCATTTAATGAGTTCTTGCAATATGCCACGGGTTAAGTGTTCAACATATATTATTAGCTCATTGTTATTTTAGCTCAATGTTATTATTTTACTAACAACAATTTTTTTACTATTCCCATTATAGAATAAAGTGAGAAAACTGAAGAACACAAAACTTAGGTAACTAACCCAAATCACCAGGAAAAAAAATAGTGCTTTAACAAATATCTTGTTTTCACATAAAATGGTGATAATAATTCCTACCCATCAATAAGAGCTTGAGCTAGTTACTTAACATTGCCAAAATTCTTCCCTATAAAACTAGGGCAAGGATAGTACCTACTTCATAGTGTGTTTTTGAGCATTATTACTAAAAGAGGTAGCATAAGTAAAAAATCAAATACAGTACCACCAGTAAATGCTTAATAAATGGAAGCTTTTTTTTTTTTCACTATTTCTATAATCATGATCATCAAATTTTTCTAATGCACCTACTATTGCTTGGATATATGGAAAAACACTTGACAATAAAAACAAGTCTAAATGTACATAAGTAAATGACAAAGTAATATGAGAATTATAGATATTAAATACAAAAAGCACAAGTTTATGTCAGAGGCAGCAACCTAACAGAAATAGTTAAGTTCCCATTGATTTCACATTCTTGATTTTAGTAAAAGTTGTATTTATTGAATGACTAAAATCTCAGTATTCTGTTGTCACCTAGCTATCGGAACACCTGCTCTGATATAGACATATCTTTTATATTTAGTGATTACTGTGTCTACCATTAGAGTGTTCTTAGAAATGACAGTAAAGCTAAAGATAGAAAGCAGCCACTTAAAGCAAAGCCACATCTCGCCATGCTGATGATAAAGCATTATAATCCATGTCCCTTGTTGAAAAGAAATGTCTTTTTATAATAAGGCAAAACCACATTTAATCATACTACTTTGCTATCCAAAAAAAAAAAAAAGGCAGCCAAACTCTTGATATCAAATTTAACTCTAAGCTACTTCTTGCTGCATGCAAAATTCCAAGTAAAACAACCAATATTTTTTTTTTGGTTATATGAGATTCTTTAGATAAGAGATAATAAGGCAAAAAAACAAATGATTAACTGTTTGTTAATAAATTTATCTGCAGAAATATCTAAGACACAGTGTATTTCTAAATGTGCCAAATATTCTGCAGAGGATGGAATGCTATTATTGAAAAGACTACTTAAAAAAAAAAAACACATGGTAATCCAAAGAAAATAGAGATATCTAGAAATTATTGCATCCATGATACAGTATTATCCTCCATGACTCGTTAATTCTGGGATTTCTTGGAAACCAGTTATCCTCAGAAAGATTTTCATGATATCAGACAGTATCATGAAATGTTTCAAGACTTTCTCAAATTACTTGTGGATTATTTAAGAAAACCTGGCTGAACTGAGCTATAAAGTGGTGGTAAGTCAAACACTGCCAGTATCAGTGTTCCTCCCCGCAAGAAAATTAGTAACTACTAAGGCTACATTAAATAGCAGGAACCTGGAGGTAAAAATAGGTGCCATGGAAATAATACCTTCCAATTTTTAAAACCCTGCTTTTTTTTCTGATGAGCTATTTTCTAGTGGATTGATAGTTAATTTTCAAGTTTGCCTGATTCCTGAAATATCTTTGACTCTGAGACCTAAGAATGAGAAAAAGTTTTCCAAGCTCAGTAAAGCTGAGATATACACAAAACAGGTAAATATTAAATGGATACCTTTAAATTGGGTACCTACTTCATCTTTCTTCTAAAGACTAAAAATAATGGAAATTTGGATGTGTCTCTTGGAAAAGGTGATGTATTACTTATTCCACTGACTTAGTTCTTTATAAGTGGTTTATTCTGTAATTTACTAAAATTTTTAATGATTCCAGACAGCCTGAAGATATGAAGGCTATTTCATATATAATATTTTAAACTTCATTAAGCAATTTACAAATAAAAATTTTAACAGAGGTTTGTTTTTTCCACAGTTAGCTAATGAGACATAATGAGTATTTGGCAAAGTATGGAAAAGTAAAATAATTTTGTGAAGGATTAAAACACAGATTGCTATTAAAGAAAGGAAATCTGCATGAAATCAAATGGAGATAGTCTTTCATCATGTTATTAAAGGTCTCTCTCTCCCACAGTGTAATTTTAGCCCTATCTAATTTGGATTAGGTAGCATGAATATTTTAAAGAAAAGTATTGTCTTTTAATAAGAGTTGGCTACCCTAACTAGATTTACAGGAAATTTTTAATGTGTTATTAACTTTTATGATATTTATTAATGCATTTACATAAAGGAATTAAGAAAAATCAGATCTATCCTATGCTTTCTCGACACTCCTAAGATTCTTGCATGTGTAACATCAGTTTGGCAATAAAAAGCCTTCCTCTCCATGTTATTGTTGAGTTGATGGGCAACTGAAGATGTATAAATGTGCACAATTTAGTTTGCTAGATGATTTGTTCTTTGACATCTTCATCAAGAAAATTAATTTCATTTTGGCCTCCACAAGTGTTCCCTCTAATGAAGATTTACTTTGACATTAGTGAGTACATTTGAAGAACTGTAGTAAGCTTTGATCATGTCTGTTTCTATGTTGTTGATTCTATTCTAATTGTCTAACTTAATTCAATAAGTGTTTGGAAGACTCTTACTACCTGCAAATGTGGCAGCCTGAGAACAGGCTAAGATACATTAAGATTTCAAATCACTTTAGGATGTTTCCAATCTCTCTGTCTTATCAATGAGACCCTTATCATATAGCAACAAAGTAAGCCAGTGTAGAAATGTTGTTTCTGGGTTTAGCCACAATTCTCTATTCTTGCAAGAGTGAATTGTAGAGAGTTTAACCTATTTTTAAGTAAAAGGAGATTATGTCCCTTATAGTTTCTCTTCCTTCTTAGAGTGACTGAGAATATGCTATGTGATAGATTTTATACATCTATATAATTTAAAGTAGTAGTAGTAGGAGAACATGACCTAAAAGTTTAACATGGGATAGGTAATTAAGAAGAAAGGCCCTAAGGGAAATCAGGAGTACCTCTGTCCATCTAAGGAAAAAGTAGAAAAATACAAAGAAATTGTCAGTACTATTATGTCTTTATTTTTCCTTCTATTAAATATACAAGATTTGTGTGAAAGTATTTAAAAATTACCCAGGGTTAATCATATATATAGATACATAAGTGTATCTATATATAGATATGTTTGTGTATGTATATACACATATATACATATATATACACACATACACACACACATAATTCGTGTTTTGAAAGAAGAAAACAAGATATTTACATTTGAAGAGATGACTCAAAAGTTGACATCTTTTCAAGTGCTATGAGTGAACTGTACAGAAAAAGTTGGGAAATAACATAATGAAAAATTACTCTTTTCATAAGTACTTACTCATTTAAAGCTATTTATATATTATTTTCTATATCTTAAACTTTTATTTAGATAATATTTTAGAAAGACTGTAGCTAAAGGGATTATCAAGAATACCTGTCTTGAATTATAAGAGGTCTCAGAGGGTTGGGGGAAGAAAGGAAGACATAAAAAAAACCCACCTAAGAATCTCATGGAAAACTGCACTGACATGGATGGCTGAAAATAAATACCCAAACCAGCAGCTTTATTTTTATGGTAGTGTGAGACAAGTATGTGTGAAATTGTGAGGTTGTGGTATGCTGAGTGAGGAGGGAATAAAGGGGATTGGTTTGGTCCCACTGGATATGTAGAGAAACTGCAGCATATTTATGTGTCAATTAATTCTTAAAATTATTGCTTTGGAACATAGTAAAATTTAAATTATTATTTAACATGCTTTCAGAGATTCATAGATAAACTTTTTCTCTCTATTGCAAGCAAATAACACACAGAATTGTAATTCTTAAAACTTTTTAGCTATTTCTCCTGATATATGCCTCCATATTTCTAAACAATGTGATTATACTATTTTTCCATTCCATGGAAAATGAAGCATTAGCTTTCGGAAACTATTCACCCACCATCCCTAACCCCATGCCCTACAAAACCCTATGTTTTAAAAATAGTTGTATAATTTGTATTAAGTCAGTGTGTACTATTTGCATAATTTTAGGTACATAAAAATTTCATAGCTAAGCCAGGTAGTATACTGTGATTACAGTCTTTTTCTTTTAAAACTTTTTGTGTTTCCTGGAGTTAATTGATTTTTCTAGTTTTCTGTGTCATTATTACTAATTTTTTCACTTAAATTATCTAACTTTACTATAAAATTCCCCTCAGTGTGTTCACATACATCATATAATTATTATTTTTGTGTTTTTTTTCCTTAGAGATATCTCTTATAGAGAACTTTAGGATTAGTGTGAAATCACTATCCACTAGACCTACTACATAAATTTTAACCTGGACATTCCATCTCTAATCATTGTGTTGAATTCCTGACTTCCATATTGCCATATCTTTTCCATTTTGTTTTTATTCTCTCGTTTGGGTGGAACTGTTCCTCTAGTAATTTCTTGAGAAGAGGGAAAAATGATTTAAGGCATCTCATAAAATTTCAAGTAAGAAATAATTTCCCACCAGAATTTTGAGGGCATATTTGCCCATCTTATTTCTAGCATTGCAATTGAGAAATCTAATACCATTTCCATGCTCAATACCAAATATATAACCTCTTTTTTTTCTTCTCTCTAATAACATTTGTAACCATTTGCTTACCTCTGAAATTTCACAATATTATTTCTTGGTGCAATCTATTTTTATTCTTTATTTATTGCATACTTCAAGGCTTCTCTTCAACCTGAAGACTTGGGTCATTAGTTCTAGAAATTTATCTGATATTTATTCCTTTGGAAAATTTCTCCCATCAATTTTTTCTGAAATGTTCCAGAGAAATGTGATTTCCCCCCAAGGTGAATAATGACTTTCTAGTTGTAAGTAATTCTGTGGAGTTTATTGTTGCTTCTGCTGTCTTTCCCAAAGAGGTGATTCTGGAATAGTAAAAATCTGAAGCCAGGGGGAAGCCTTCCTCCATAGATAGGAAATCTAACTTAACTCTCATTTTACCTGGCTATGTTCAAGGCAGGAAAATTCCCACAGAAGGCCTCATTCATGAATTTCCTTCCCTGGAAGCCCTACCCAACATTTATACCATCCCCTACGCAAATCGCCATTAAGATAAGGAAGGAAGGAAAGAGGAAGGAAGGAAGGAAAGAAGGAAGGAAGGAAGGAAGGAAGGAAGGAAGGAAGGAAGGAAGGAAGGAAGGAAGGAAGGAAGGGAGGGAGGAAGGAAGGGAGGGAAGAAAATAGAAGGGAGAATTGATAATCCTCTCCTCTGTGTTAAGCTTTCCATGGTATTTGTGGCCATGCAAGGACTTATTCTCCTTGTTTACATGAGTTTCTACCATAAAATTGCAAGCGTCTTTAGGAAAAGTAAAATACATTATTTAGTTTTATATTTCCAATGTTTAGCAGAGTGTCTGTGGACCCATTGGCCACTAAATAAACACTTGTTGAAGAATTTATGATCATACAGTGTTACTGTCAGTTCTAGAGTACTGCCCATTTAATTTCAGCTATAGGTCTTTCATTTGAGCCATGTTCTTTCCAACTGTAGAATCAACAACAGTGATTGTCATCATGCTCTTCTTCCTTAAAAACAATTGCCAAGCCAAAATGTAAGGTATGTGTTTATCTCAGAAGCAAGGTCAAAGGAGACCATAATCATTTGATATCAGTTATATGTCAATGATTCTCAAAAGAATATTTTCATTTGTTGTTTTCATAGTTTTTTAGTACAATAACAGTCAATTATAATTAATTTAAAAATATATACTGTTTACTATGAATGCTTATTTTATGGAGTATTAAGTGTTACAAAATTAACCCAAATAATAAATACGAAATCATTTTATCTAAACACCCTATGCACTAATATCACAAAAAGTAAATTTGGACATTTCACAAATATTTTCCAGAATGTTACATAATTAGCGGTACATACAGTTTCTTGTAATATTAATACAGTGGTGTTTAAACACATGCATTTAAAAAGTGAAAAATCCCCATGGAAATTCACTTCATAAAATCAACACCTTGGAATGACCTATACTTTTCCAGATCCTTCATCCAAATCCTCAGCAGCTGAGCTCATTCTGAATGAAACTGCATAAAAAGGATTACAAAAAAAAAAGTAATAGAAATTTACAAAATAAGTAGTCGATAGTTAGAAATGTAATTTTAAATAAGGCAGGGTGGTAAGGTGGCTTATAGGGAAAGTCAAGACTTTTACAAAGACTTCTCAATCTAACAGACATATTCAAGTTAATTCATTATTTAAAAAATGAGGCAAATATGCTCAGACTCAATTGCAAATAATCCAATGTTCCTTTTTATTACTATTCTGTTCAGCCTATAGATCATGATGGCAGATATTAGCTATAAATCTTATAAATCAGAATTACAAATCAGTAAGTGTGAATAAGAAAGGTTGTGTGTGTATGTGTGTGTGTGTGTGTGTGTGTGTGTGTATTTAATTTATTTGACCACAGGATATGGAACAAGTACTCCAAATATAGTAATGGTGGTCATAACGATATTTAGGAAATTTTATGTCTTGAAAGTAATGATGCTGTAGACTCAAAGGACTGACTTGGAAATATCTAAAGAAGCTAGATAAGAAATTAGGATAAGAGTTAATATTGTGTTGGATATACCTAATTTATAATCTCTTTTTGTAGCTAGATTGTCTCAGAACTTGTTGAACTGTGTTCTTTTGACATTATAAAAATACCTTATTGTCAAGG
Source organism: Rousettus aegyptiacus (assembly GCF_014176215.1). Classification (NCBI taxonomy): domain Eukaryota; kingdom Metazoa; phylum Chordata; class Mammalia; order Chiroptera; family Pteropodidae; genus Rousettus; species Rousettus aegyptiacus. The sequence goes on from NW_023416286.1 coordinate 34,648,522, forward strand.
TTGAATGAAATGCATTAATTAATATTATGGTAAGGTCTTAAAGGCAAAATTTTAATTTAATCTGCTTCCCAAGGGGTTAATAAAACTTTATTTCTCCTTAGTAGAAGAAATGACACCAGAATTCAGTCTCAACTTAAATGTAAATGTGGCTTATGAAATGACACAGTAATACCACTTAGAATTTCTTAAGTTAGCTTGCACTTTCTACAATGGATAAAAATTAAAAAATAAAAAAATATATCTAAAACAGAACCACTCTATTACAACCCAAATTTGCCCATGAAAGCAGAAATTTTCTGACATTCATCTATGCGTTTTTTCCACTTTCCATTGCCTCCCACACTATAATGACTTATGCATGGAATTCAGGGACTTTATATTTTCTTTTGAGAGCAAAATGAATGCCAACATGGAAAATGTGAATACTGATCATTTTCGAAGATGGTCACAGACCTCTGAGGAAACCAAATAGTATCCAGAAAGATATTTGGTCAGGGTAGGGTACCAAATTCTAGTACATTCCTTAATTTCACTGGTCTTTACATTGTTGAAATATTTACCTTCCTGGCATATGCTTAGTGCTTAGTCAGAATAGCTTGAAATTTTGGGTTAAAAGTCAGAGTTCTTTTCAATAGACTGCAGTGACCCAAAACCAGCACAGCAGTTAATCTTGTTTATGGCCGAAATCAATAAGCCAATCCATGTTATGTGCTGACAGTTCTTCTGTGGAATAAAAACTACAAGTGTTTGCTCTTTTCATGGAATTTTTCTTTTATAGTCCACTAATTTGGTTTCATTATGAGACAACATTTGGGTCAGTCCTTCTTATTAGGTTGAGTTTACATGGGTATCATTTGCTTCCTTTAACTAAAGGTTTGAATCATTCAGGGCAAAAAAGGGTGAATAACAGGAATGTGTTTATATACTGACTTTATCTTATGCCTGGTTTTCTTGTTTACTTAAATTTTTATGGCCAAATTCTAACAGAAGTATACAAACTAAATACCATAGAAGCCAAAAAGAATGAGACTGAAATTTCTGAAGAATTGTCCCAATTGTCTTGTCATGTTCACATCTTCCTTTTGATTCCCTTGAATTCCTGCCTGAGGAGTTATGTAGAGAGAAAAGGTGGAGGTGGGATCTCATTCCATGGAGACAGTGAAGTGTGTTGGCTCTCTAAGCCTGGCCTTAGAACCAGGGCCTGGTTTGATTCCTGGGTTACTTCCTAGATGTATCACCTTAGGCACGTAAATGTATTTATCCTGAGGTATTGTAAATGGTATGTGTTATGCTTTCTTATCCATGAATTATGTGTTAGTATGAGCTAAACTAGATTATTCCAGGTTTCTTAGTCACTCCCTGGAGTAAATACATCCTGACATTTAGGGACTGTGCTAGCTCTTTCACACACTAATACATTACAAATGCTGTCTATGTAGCTCAAATTTTGCATGAACAGTTCCCTGGTGGCCTTTGTTGCAATTCAAACCAAACAATGAATAGATTTCTGTAAAGACTTGTATTCACAAATATAAGTCAAGAAATCGTGTAAGCTAGGGCAACAAGTTACTTCCAGCGAATTTTATTAAGTGTTGCAAGCCAAATATTTTCTAAATGGAGTTTTAAATGTTCAATATTTATATCTTTATTCATTAATAGATCAATCAACTGTAGTTAAAAGTATTGTCAATGTTTTTTTGATCACAAATATTCAACGTGAAATTTTCTTCTAATATTAGGTTACTTCTTAAAGAAGTAACACTATAAAGCTATATTAAACAGAAATTTTATAAACTCTTTTACTTACTCTTTCTAGCACAAATTAAGTGCTTTTTTCCCCAAGATATATTTTCATTTTAGTATCATATCCTGAACTATATATATTTTTAAATTTTTTTATAGGTGGCAAATGACAAAACTCACTTTCTTCTTCAATCAGTGAATTCGAAATAATCTTTCATCAAGTTCCATCTCCTTTAGTCTCATATGGAATGTATCTCTCTATCTGTTGTTAAACTACGATGACATGTCTGTAGCTATCAGAAAGAGAAGCTGGGAAGAACATGTGACCCAATGGATGGGACAACCTTTAAATTCTGATAATCATAACACAGCATGTCATCATGGACTAGTAGCTGAGAGCTTGCAGGCAAGTATGGAAAAAGATGCAACTCTAAATGCGGACCGCAAAGAGAAGTGCGCTTCACTACCAGACTGCTGTCATGGATCAGAGCTGAGAGATTTTCCTGGGAGGCTAATGGGTCACATTTCAAAGGAGGTGGATGAAAATGACAGCCATGAAGGTGAAGAACAGTTTCTTTCTCTGGAGGCCAGCACAGAAACACTAGTGCATGTTTCTGATGAGGATATCGATTCCAATCTATATCTTACAGATGATAAACGGATTTTAAATTCCCAAGGCCATAAAACGTCAGACCAACACAGTACCAAAGAAACAGCCTCCTTAGTAAAGACACTGCCTATCACGGAAAGTAATCAAGATTCGTCTAACTCCTGGAGAGTGGCTGGTGGGGCTGATTTAGCACTGGTAGAAAAAAGCAGGGAGAGAAAAGGTATTGACATTATAAGTAAGAGCCTGGAGCTTTGTAATGATATAAGCTTAAGTGAAATAAAAGATGCATCCAAAATAAATGAGTGTGATTCACTGAATGTGAAAGATATTGTGCCTGAGAAGCAATTGCTTAATTCTGCTGTAATTGCTCAGCAACGAAGGAAATCTGACTTCCCTAAAGATGAACATGAAAGAAACACCTGCAGTGTAGTACCAGACGAGTTCTTTACTAGTCCTTGTACAGACAGAGGACTGCCATTATTAAAAGCAGATCCTGGAAGCTGCCTTCTGCAGCCTTCTTCCTGCCCTAGTGGAATGTCAGCTGAAAATGGCCTGGAGAAGAGTGGCTTCTTAGAACATGAAAACAAAAGTCTTCCAAAGGTCAACTCAGGAGATGGCATGCAGTGTTTACACTTAAAAGAGACTCTGGCCACCCAGGAACCCACAGATAATCAAGTCAGACTTCGCAAAAGAAAGGTAAGACACATGCACAGATTATTTAGCTTTTGGAATTTTGTAAATATCCTCGTTTTCATCAGTTATTATTTTGCTAGCATTAAAGAGATATGTAGATGTTTCTTTTTCCTTACAATATAACTGTATAACTCAAAGAGTACCTTCTTGGGGAAACCATCAAAATATGGAAAAATGAAAATATAATTATCCATTTCACCAATAGTATTTATAATGGTTTATGAACATTCTATTTTGGGATTGTATTGAAGACAATATTGGTTTAAATTTCTTCAGTTGGAATTAAATAGCCACCAGATAGCTCATAGTTCAAGGCCCATCTAAAGAGTGATCTCTAATTTTAAGAAAGTTATGGTATTTTTTAAATTTAATCTTATTTGTTTGGGCTTGTTTCTTCTTCCTTTAAAAAAGCATACTTAACATAACAAAGTGGTATAAATCACGTATTAAAAATGGCCCCTTTATATAGATAAAGACAACAGTACCCATTCCCCCAAATATGCTAATACTACTTTAAATGATACCCTGATACATTTTCTATCAAGAGATAAATCATCTTTTCTCTAACTCTTAAAAGGGACCAATAACTGAAACTACCTTTTTTTATGCCAAGGCCCCTTGACTGATCTTGTAGATGCTATGATGCTCAGTGGTTTCTAAGTGAAAGAAGCAAGAATTGGAGTGGAGCTACACGAAACAAGGTTAGCTAGTGAGCACTTGACCAACATTTCCCTTTTCCTTGGAATTTCTCCCAAACTCTCCCAACTACGCAGTGTGCTATAATCCCGATGTAAATATAAACACTTCTTCTACAAATTCAATATGGCCATTGATATTGAAAAAAACCTGCAGGTTGAACTCCTAGTATAACATCCTTCTCTTGATCTAATGCTAATCCATAATTGTAATTCTAACACAAAACTAATGTTCTTGGTTCTGTTCAACTGGGGCTATCTACGATGAGAAAAAAAAATCTCCAACTCTGTGGTGAAGAAGTCTAGTTTCAATTAACTGTGGTTTTGCTAATAAACTAGATCAGTAACATGTCATAAGTTAGTTTAAGTGGAGTCAAAGACTTTACAGCAAAGATCGATGTGCTCAAATGACATGCTAACAGAGCATTCTGTGCTTCTGACAAGCTCTTTCTTTCCTGTATAAATTATACAAAATGCTAATGCTCCATGAAGTTGTTTATATTAGAATGCTCAAGTCACTTTTTAAATAAATTTCTATATATCCCATCAAATCTGTTGGAGGGAATGCAATAGTGACATAAGAAAGTATTAATTGACCTATGACATAGCTCCCCTAAAATGACAAACCCTGCCCAACTGCCGACAGAAACATTAAACATTCCAGAAACATATGCTCACCACTTGGACATTTATATCAATACTAAGAATGCTGGAAAGAATTTGCTCTTGGATATGTCACTATAGCATGGTCACATTATGAGAGCTGTAATTATATCTCATTTACAAGTTCTAACTTAAATATTCTATTTTAAGCATCTTATCATTCTAAAACGTTATGCTGTAACTCATTTAGGATGCTTTATAATAAACATATTCAATTTGAAATTTTGGGTTTAGAATTTACTCTGGAAAGGTATGGTTATAAGAGAAGCCTCTAGAATCAAAAGCATGGGAATTTTTGTCCTATTTCATATTGGTGAGAGTTAAAATACCTTTGAATCAGCAATTAGCCATTTTAGAACTTTACCAAAAGAAATAACAAAACAATTTCATTAAAATGTATGTACAGAGATGTTCAATATTGTATGACACTGACAAAAATAGAAACAACCCAAATTTCCATCAATAAAGAATGTTTAGTTGTTGTTCAGAATGCTATGTATATGTTATAGTTAAAAATAAAATGCTATTTATAAACTATACTACAGTTTGGAATGCTATGAAGCTGTTAAAAAGATGGAGTGAAATGCACGTGCACTAACTGAATGATGCTCATGATACAGTGTATCTGATAAAACACAATGGCAGACCGATATTTATAGCACATCCTAACCTTAAATGATAAAATATGTGAATATACAGATAGAGACGGATAGAGATGAGAAGAGGGGAGAGATTTATGGACAGGAGTATAAACTTCCCTATATGACTAAATATGAATATGCCAAATTCTAGTGAAATAGGCACACACTTGTTAATAGCAGTTACTTTGAGAGAATGAATTTAAAAGAGTAGAAGTGGCAGATTTTCACTTTTTACCCAATATAATTTTTGGAAAGTCATGGAATTATGGGGGAAAAGGTGTATAATAGACAAAAATACAAAAACAAAATAATATTAGATGTATTAACTATTGGAAGCATTTTCTACATAACACAAAATAACCCTTTATGTATTTATTATGGTTATTATTACATTTATAAAATGGAAACAAATATTTGCAGTTCTTCAAAATATCAACAAGGATTCCAATCAACTACTCAATTCCTAATGCAAGTGTATCTAGTTTAAAACAGACAAGCCTTTTGGAAAGACGCATGAGCCACATTTTCATATCTAAGTTATTAGATGTCAGATTCTGAAAAGAGTTTGCCTAATGACCTGTATTTTTAAAGCTATTTGTCAGCCATGGTGACAGCTTTAAGATTAGAGCTTGGAAAGGTGAAAATAGAATATAAGCTAATGAATTTTAGATAGAGAACTGTAATCAGCTCATTATCTGATGGTCATGTGAGTGAACCAAATCCTTCATCGAACTTATGAGCATTGTTTTTGGTCAGAATATAATCAAAATTCTAAAACTTGAAAAAACTGAAAACAAAAACAAAGCTTATAACAGGGATCCTCAGAATGTACTGAAATAGTACTCTAAAGATATCATTGTACTTTAGATATAATTTATCATTCCTTGAAACCTATAAATTTTGTCAGGCATTCATTGTTTAGCATGATGTGTTTTTTCTTGTTTTTAAATGATATATCTGGCCATCAAGGATAGCCATACATATATTTATTTGGAATTTCAATTGAAGAGGGCTGTATTTGTAATATATATAAATATTAACCTTTGAAGATAACAATTCCCCTAAATATGATGACAGATATCATTAAACCGAAGCCACTGAAATCAAAGGAAAACCAAACAGATTATGAGCAGATATTAGCAAATGATCCAGAAGGTCGTGTGGAATATGACCAATGCTTATAAGGTGTGGGTGGGTCTTTGGGGTAAGGCAGCTGGTTAAGAGTAATTCTTAGAGACAAATTCCAAAGAAATCTGGAAGAGGGAGACAGTCTAAGAAGTGGTCTCTTTAAACAAAATGAGATGTGAAGATGGAAAATATGTAGGAAAGACTTGAGGTTAGACTTTTATTAGAGAACTAGTGTATTTGTTCTTGATGGTGGTTTACTAATTAAAGAGAGTCCAAAGTTCAGTCTTCTCTAGAGGCTATTTAAATAGTTCCCAAATTTTTGAATAACCATAATAGTTATATAAATGTATGAACATATTTTCATTTGCTTACAAAAACATAATCCATATTACAGAGCAAAATAAACTCCAAAAGATAATGCACAAAAGATCAGAACTTTGGGAAGGCACCTAATTTCACATTTAAACAAAAACCTCACATTCCAACAATAAACTAAACTATATCATTTATGTTATAGATTTGACTGCTATCACAGAAAACCAGTGCAAAAGTGATTTAAACATCTTTCTCTCACACACACATAATAATTGAGTATAAGCTGTTCTGGACCAACATGTAATCTCCATGTCATCAAAACCCCAGACCCTCTTAATCTAACTGCTCTGCCACCTTGAGCCCTTATCCATATTCAAGTCAGTAAGAAGAGGAAAGCGTGCAAAATGACCACACTCTGTGTAAAGGTGGGAATAAGAAGGTGCGTTATTTTATATTTCATGCATAAGAACTTAGTTGCATGGCCACACCTAGTACTACGGCCTGAGAGATGGAATCTGCATTCTGGGCAAGGAGATGTCAGCTAAAAATTCTATTATCAAGGAAGAAGGAGAAATTTTATATTGAGGAATAATTCATAACATAAATATGGTAATAAACAATACCTTAACATAAATATATTCCAGTGTATCATGGCATTTTGTGAAAGGAATAAACATGCTGCATATATGTTCTCTAGTATTATGTATAAATACCTGATGCTTTAATTTCACACTACAGAATACCTTTCCATGGTAGGGAGCTATTTTATACATTGAAATGATCTTGATCAAATGCTTTACTTTTTCTTGTGGAAAAACTGCCCAGAAGCGAAATAGTGTACTGTGCATACTGTACTTCACCTCTGAATAATTTTAATACATTAATTAGCAAAGACTGATAAAAATCAAATTTTTTCTCCTTAGTCTATCTTTAAAAAATTTATAAATTTAGTAAAAGTACACCTGTATCCGAAGTGACCTTCTCATTACTTTCTATGACCTTTTTGTTTCTTTGATCTCCTGAATGCCTCCTTGTCAGCCTTGTAACATGGGAAGGTTAACACTGATGGGCGACAAATAAAGAACATAATAAATTATGCGGAAGATGGAATGGACTAAGATAAGATGCCAGCTGAAAGAATATAAAAGGGAAGGAAAAACTTGCTTAAGAAATAAAAACCAAAAAGATGGTTAAGTTGAGGCCCCGTGACATAGGAAATGAAAGTAAGGTCTAGTGGAAGAATTAGTTTGTTAGTAAGCCTGGTTATCAGCTGACGAGGAAGGAAGGAATGGAAAGCATGGTGTAAGTATATATAGCTCTGTAGATAGAGTCATAATGGCAATATGATTTATACTAAGGTCACACTGATTTTAAAGACACAGGCCTATCGAACAGATTGTACCGATTTTAAACATTGTTTCCTAGATCAAGAATTAGAGTTGGCAGAGAAAGGTTGTTTCCAGGTGGAAGGCTAGTCTGTAGATGGATAACACAGATTTATCTCAGTCATAATTTTAGCTAAGTTTATGTACCAGTTAAAACTGGTAGTTTTGTGATAGCTCATTTCATACCCTCAGGTCACTGAAAACCATCAAATTATTTCATGCCATTTAAACTGTTTTGCCTTAGAACAACTAGAAAGCCAAAAACATATTTGCAGATTTGAGGGCTCAAATATTTTGCCTCATAACAAACATAATTCCCCTAAAGCCAACTAGAAATACAAAAACATTTAATTATATGATAAAGGACAATACTAAATACAGTGTCTGATAAAATCAATCAGTAATAAATATTGAGCACTTTCAATATCCTAGGCCCTGTTCTATATATTTGGTTCACTACCATGAGCCAGAGAGCAGAGTTTCTTCATTGTGAAGTGTGTGGTCCCTGAAATGCTGCTGGAGCTCCCAAATAAGGTGTCTGTTTGACTAACACAGAAGGTTAATACTGAAGGAAGGAAAGAAAGAGAGAAAGGGAAAGGGGCGCAAGGAAGAGTGGCAGAAGTGATGGGGAGAAGTTAAACCAGAAAGTGAGGTAGAGATCAGGAGGGCTGGCAGAGAGAGACAGAGAAAAAAAAAGATAGGCTAAAATATGATACCAAGAGTAGCCACCAGTCAATTTCAAGAAGAAACAACAAAGCAAGTCCTTGACATACAAGGAACATAAATTTGACTCTAGCAATTACAGAGCAGATGGACATAAATTATTATTATCATTTCACATGAGGAACTCTGTCAACTTGAACTGTAGCTCTACCAGGCTGAAGATGGAGTTCTGATAAGCTTATGTAACAATATCATCAAACATTTTCACATTGGGGGACTTTCTCCAATTTCCTCAGCCAAGTTAGTTACTTGATTATTTCTTCATTCATAGATGGCTTATTCCTATTACTCAAAATTAAATGATACTACAAATTTATTTGCTCCTACTATTCCTAACTTAAACATAAGTTCATTGGGGGCAGTTTTGTGTCTATAGCATCCAGACCAATGCTTAGAACTGTGGCCATAAGTATTTGAATGAATAAATATCCCTGTCATGGCCAAAGATTTCTTTTCAGAAGACAATATCAGGTGTCAAGAGCTCAAGTTATAAAGATGCAAAATAAATGAAGTCAGACAAATTCAGTGACCAGATATCCCATACTTTATACTATAATCTCTTCTCTGTTCTCACTGTTAGTTTCATGCTAAAACAGGGCATGAGGGGACCCAGAGGCAGAAAATAATTATATGAAATCTGGGTCTCTGAGGCAAACTTCAAGGGTAAGATTACTATCTTTTGCCACAAGATAACTAATTAATTGCACTAATTAATTACATAGGGATCTAAATAAACGTTATTTAGAATGTCTCCAGAGAGAAGTGGGGAAGGATTAGTGTAGAGGAGGAAAATGTTATATTCATCACATTTATTTTGAATTTATCATTTAATTTTGAGTATTTATAACAAGATAGATAATATATTACTACAAAAGTATATGTTATAATTTGTAAGTAAACGGACACATGCTTGCTGAAAATAACATAATCAAAAATGTTGGGAGACTACTGGTTTAGATATTCTCTAGCCTTTCTGGTTAACATTATTTTCAGGAGGATAGGAGTAGAGTGCTGGAAAGATGACAGGAATAATAGAGTAAGAGATTGAGAGACTTTTTTTGTTGTTTAGAGATTATCAAACAATAGGAAATTACTTTTTAATTTCTATTGTGAAAACCACATAAAGTAGGGATATTTATTGCCAGGTGACTTTAAGGCAGAAAAATATACTCTGAATGAAAGCGGTTTGATCTGAAATTTTCTCGTTCCAGATTTTTTTAAAGTAGTTATGAAGTGTGATGGGCCTCTGTTCCAACCAGTGACTTAGACCAAAACTGCAAATTTACATTATTAGTAACAAGATCATTAATAAGTTCACATTAGCCAACATCAGCTTTTATTGGAGCAAGAATTAATACACTTTTATGATGTTATTTTAAATAATTAATAGGTCTTGCAGAGCCAATTGCACATTAGAGGCCAGCATAATAGTAAAACATTTTGTTTCTTCCTCATGGATTTTTGTTACTATAAACCAGGATCAACTTATTAATCTTTTAATACAAAAAAAAAAAAAAAAAAAACCACACCATAGATTTTGGCCGCCTCCCTCAAAGAAAAGCCAAAAGTTGGGATAACTTGCACAGCCTCCATAACAGGGCCCTGCCTCTGTTATCTGGGCACTAAATGCAGTGGTGCCAACAGACACTGTTCGGTTTCTGGCTCTCGTTCTTAGAAATAAAGTACTTCTCCCTGCTGCCAGCGAGATCTCTATTCCACAGATATGTTCTAACTGTCAAGAAAATTATAGTGCTATTTTAGAGATAACCTCACAATTTTCAAAGGAAACATAAGCAAATAGGAAAATACACTTTTATTCTTTTTTCAGTTCTATTTCTACATTGGCATAGGAATAAAACTAGTGATTAATGAAACTCTTCAATTGTTGGTTTTATTTTTTGAGCCAGTGAAACTTCAAAAAGACTTACTGATTTTTATATACATTAAAAGTTAACCCAGAAGTTTAAAAAAATAAAATAGCATCATTACTTGGTCTAGAAAATGAATAGCTTGGTCTAAGATTGATTTTCTAACCAAGAGATTAAGCTGTGATGGAGAGAAAGAGCACAGTCTAAATTGAAGCATGTTATTTAATCTTCATGAGCCTTATATATTTCTGAAAAATGGAGGCAAGAGTCCCTACATCCTAAGATTGTTAGGGACATTAAATTAGATAGAAAATATGATTAAGTAGCTACATTGTACCACCACTAGAACAACCTATCTTTTAACCAAAATTTGAGGTGAAGATTTGACAGTTAAATAATGGAAGAATTGCAGAATTATAGTTGGGAATAGGTCAAATTCTAGTGAAATCTATATTCATGGCATATAGAGCCAGCCAGGGTCACCAGCCACTGTAGTTGGAGATTTCCAGAGTGCTGCACGCCCATGGTAAATCTCCACAGCTTCTATGTGGAACAAAGTGATTAAGCCAATGAACTCTGAAACCAAACTGCTTCTCTCACTTACAGCTTTGTAATCTTGTATATTACTTATTCCCTCTGTGCCTCAGTTTTTTTCATCTGTATAATGGGATACTTAGCTCTATTTTTAGAAATATTAGATAATTATTACATAAAGTAATTAAAACAGTGTGTGACACACAGTAAATACCTTGTGACTTTAACTAGTAGTAGTTGTTGTAGTTGCTTTTTTTTTTATTGTTTGTGTCTGTTTTACTAAATACCCTAGTTATAGATCTGAGAGTAAGCTAAACTATCTGACAAAACTTAAGACAAGATTTAGAAAGTAAGTCAACTCACATAGACATCTTTGCTATCTAATTATCATTATATAGTATAGCCTGGAACACGCACTCATTATCTAAATAAATATTAAGTACTTTCTCTTTCCTATGCACTTTGCCATGTGTGGTATAGAATCTGAATAAGAATCATATATTTAATCTCACCTAAAGGAGCTTATACACTAGTAGGAACAATGTACCACAAATAACAAATTCTAAAATATTCATTTAATCTAATTTTAATAGCCTATTACTAAAAGAAACTAGTGCAATATTAGGTTTTGAATCATAAGAACAGTAACATCGTGATTCAACCTAATTCAATTTGGAAAGTGTTGATATCTATGGAGCTGAAGGATTATAGATAGGAAAGAAGCTCCATCCAGTTGGGGAAGTCAGAGAAGGTTTCGCCAAGTGTTGCCTGAGCTGTGCTTTGAAGAATGCAAAGACTTTGCACTTGTGAGAATGAGGGAGAGGGATCTCTCTGTGCTTACTTTAGCTGTTCTTGAGAAGTGCTTTTTATTTTTTAATACACAGACTTAAACTTTAGGGAGTAAGTGAAATAAGCATATCCTTCAAAAGGTCACTTTGTAAATAGACACTTTTAAATGCTAAGCTTTTTTTTTTGTACACTATTTCATAGCGATATGAAAATCAAGAGGATGACAGTACTTTCTGTTTTCAAACTTAAATTTTTCGCTAAGTAATTTCTGAACTCACTTTATCTAAAATAAATAAACAAACAAACAATCTAGATTTTAACATATTAATGAGTCCTGAGAGAAAAAATGCTAGCTTTGTTAATTTGCTCTACAACTAGTATTTGATTAGTTAGCAGAAAAGAGAAATAAAGATGGTGAAAATTTGCTTGATGACTGAAACATTACCAAGAGATACACTAACAAAATGGTTTCAACTATAAAATGATGATGAGATTATGTAGTAAGTCTCATTAAATTTCATACCCTCATAAATATGTAAGAATCATCTATGGCATGCTATTGATTTTTTATAATTATAAATGGTAGTTAACATGGTGATATAACAGCTTAACTGACTAAAGCATGAGAAGTAAAAAAGCAAAAGAATAATTTCTTGTTTGTTAAAAATTCGATTCTGATTATGTCTCATATCCTACTCACATATTGGCCTAAGGCATAATTGGAAATTTTCTTTAGAGTCACTTTGAAGAGGTACCCAAAGGCATTTCAGTCAGAGTGTAACAGATGAGAAATGTACTTCAACAAAATCGGATAAAGATAAAATTTCAATTTTGATCTTGAATATTTAATAATAAGAGCCCATAGGCCTTCCAAATGATGTGAATTCTCTGATCTATGACAGTGTGTTCAGGGGACAGCACTCAACAATCACATTGTTCACCTTCTGTTGTTACACAATAAACAGTGAGGAAGATTAGTGCTCAAACTCAGCGCGCTAGATAACAGCCTTTCATTCCAACAGTATTATTCAAATATTATTTAGATTAAACATCAATTTATGCCAGAAAATCCATTTATGAATTTCTGATTGAATTAAACTTTTAAAGAGAATTGTAAAATGTATAAAGCCCAAACTATAGCATAAAATCTAAAGAAAAAATTAATTCACTTAAAAATATGTATATATTTATATGTATAGACACACACATATATATAAATTATATACACATAAATTAATTTTCAATATCTGCACTAATCAAGCACAGTCTGAGATACAGTATGTGATTTCCTGCAGTAAGTACAATCTTTAGAGAACTGGATTAAAGTGACAAAACACATAGGAATTAAGTGGTAGATACCAACTGCAGGCTCATTAGCAGCTTGGTTGTTGGCGCTCTGCTCCCATGTTTCTAAAGGAAGTACAAAAGGGAACCAGAAGCAGACTCATCCTCTGCAGTTAATATCACCTTAACCTTCAAGGTTTGTGGACCATTTTCTCTTCTCCGACCACCAAAGGCACAAGGAAGCAGATTTTGAGTCAATGCAGCTGACCAGTGCTTACCTTAAGAAACAAACAGCTGAACACTTGGGTGCAGAGTAGCTACTTCTCACAGTGTGTATTTGGCATGATGTAGGTGAAATAGTAATTTCAATCCATTCCTCAATAATATCCTTTGCATTTTGTCTTCATTTTGCTGTAACATGGTAACATGGTGTTTAACATCCTGTCACATGCTTATTTACCCAACAGTCAAGACATTTTTCAGTTGACTAGACTGCTGTAGGCAGCATCTTACAAACCACTATGGGATGAAGCACAGAGAATTTGTTTTTCATAGATTCATGGAATATTCCAGCTGGAAGAGACTTGAAACATCCTTGCATTTTACTTTAACTGGAATAATGTGTGTGTATTGACAAGGCCAAGGAGCTGTAATTTAGAGTGTTAATAGTGGTATGCCTTGTTACCAATGCAAAGTTGCTGCCCCACAGAGAAGATGCTGAGTTGCATATTATCATGGAAAAGCTATAATTTAAAAGTAATCAGAAAGAATTGGCCAACAGCAAAATGTAACACAAACCTAATATTAAGGTTTTTTTGAATGATGAAAGGAAATGTTTTATCCTATTTCAGACGTTTGTCCATTTTGTATGCAGAAAAAAAAAAAGCTTTGAGAATTTAACTACTATTTCAGGTATATGCTGACAAAAATATAAAATAAATTTTTAAACACTAAAATAGAGCCTAAAACGAAGTTTATTTTTCTCAGCTTCTCCTAGTTTCTAGTTTTATAGTAAAAAGTTGCTCTTTTCCAAGGTATGAATTTTCATTTAATTCAATTAATCTGTACTTTTTCCTTGTGATCAACCTAGACTTTTATCATAAATATTATCTCTATCCACTTAGAAGTTACAAAGTACTTTCTCTCAGATGTCCACAGTGTTTGGGTTGAGGCATGATAAATTTTAAACAAGTTGAAAAGTATTTCAAACAAGTTCTATACTATGAGCAATCATTAAGGAGGCCAGGGGAGAAAGAGAGGTAGTAAATGAATTTCAGTATAATAATCATGCAAATTTTAAAAATGTATTTCTAATCATGTAAATCACTAAATTTTTATATTTAAAATTCTGTCTAGACTAGAAATAAAAAGCATGCTAAGTTATACATCAGCCTATACTGAGCAATTTAAAATAGAAATAAATCTATTTTTCATATTTACACATGCAATACCTTATGATGTTTGTAATCCTGAATTTCCAACCCTGACCACTGAGATCATTTATTTTATTGATAGAGAATAAATGGGCAATAATTATATTGTTTACAGTAAGCTACTTGGTTGTGAAATTTAATTACTAACTTTCACATAAATATTTTCATTTTTAAGAGGACAAAATTTACTTGAGATGTCTATGAAGAAGTCGCTACTTTGATATAGTGAATGGTGCATGTGACCTGCCACTCATTATTTGTGCCTCCGATATTCCTTTCTAAAGTAAGAAGGCTAATTGATAATGGGCTGGAGCTCTGATTATTGTACAGAGCATCACAGCAAAACCTCTTAAAGGGTGGGAACAGTATATAAGAACAAAGAGAGCTGGGGGCTCAAAGACAGGACTTGTTATGCTATTTGATATCGGCCTATATTAAAGTCCTTTTGAATCTATTTTCTTCGCTGAGAGACTAAAACAGACTATTGTTAATAATAAAAATGGCCACTTTATGGTTTCCTACACAATATGGGGGCTCAAGGGAAAAAATAAAGTCAGTGTCTACTAAAGAAAAAGTAGAAGTGTATTAATAGAACCCAGGAACTCCCGCTATTGGAAGGGAATATAAAGCAATCACTAAGTCATGCTTAAAATACCAAAGAGGTGTAGCCAATATGCTTAGGAGTTTATACCGTTGTGTTTCTACATTTCGAATCTAGGAAGTTAAACTTGACAGTGTTTTCAAGGAATTGTTACCATTTCAAACACTTAAAAATAAAACTTTATTTCAGAAGAATTAGTAGCAAATTATCAAATATTTCCCCCTGAAGTTTCTGCCCAAGCCTGTTTCAGATGCCTGATAATCTCGTTTCCACATATCAGCCATTCTATACCTCCCTGGTGTGGTCAACGGGCATCCAAGTGAGAAGCTGGGTTTGATTTTCATTGATTTTCTCCT
The DNA here is from genome assembly GCF_014176215.1 of Rousettus aegyptiacus. NCBI lineage: Eukaryota > Metazoa > Chordata > Mammalia > Chiroptera > Pteropodidae > Rousettus > Rousettus aegyptiacus. Next base: position 34,663,983 of record NW_023416286.1, read on the forward strand.
CCATATTCACACTCCTTAGGAAACTGCTTATGTTAAAAGTGACATATTTATATTCTCCCACTGCTACTGCCTTGGTTCTTTCTGCACAGAACTCCGTTATCACTTTGATAACAGCCTTCTGCATTCTTACCTTACATGCTTCTCATGGAACTTTTTGAAACTAAATGAACTCAACAGATACCTGTAATTGAGAATGAGTAATATCAAGAAATATCCACCACCCAGATGTACAGCGCTTTCCTTTTACTTAGGTAGGAGTTTAAGAACCCAAATTTACTTTGACACAATGCGAATTGAAGTACATTCATAGTTCTAAGAACTGAAGAAAATCAATTTATGCAAAAGGCATGTCTCACAAATTCAAAATATTTGTTAAAGACTATTGTTAGATTCATACTGTTACATGTCTTTATATACTGTGGGCTAGTCATAGTTCTAGAAAGTTCAGATGAAATTTTAGAAACAATGTAGAAATGCACCTGAATTTAGCAGTCATTAGCAATTGTTATGAAATAATAATTCTACATCCTCAATATTTCTTATCTTTATCCCTTTTATTCCCCTGCCATCTTTTGCTCAAATTATTGCAACATCATCCTAACAGTTTATTAGGGTTCAGTCCTAATCCCCAATTTATTCTCTGTATACTGCAGTAGAAATAATTATACAATGCCAACCTATACCTCTCCCCTCCACATCTTTAAAATTCCAATATGCTAGAAAAGCTTTTTAAGGACAGTCACAATCCTGGCCCTATTTACCCATGGAGCCTTATTTTGTATACCTCCTCACCTCACATTTTACAGCCACATTAAACTACTCTAAATTACTCATCATTCTCTTTCGCCCAGAAAGTTCTCCCCAGACCACCTTCTTGCCCTTGCATTCTTCAGGTTTCATCTTACATGTCACTTCACTCAAAAGGTTTTCCCTGAAGCCCTCAGACTGAGTTGGGGTCTCCTTCCAGATATTCTCTATGCATACTGTTACTGCTGTATGGATCCCAGCATAGCATTTACCACCCCGTGTTGAAAAGATCTATTCACATATCCAAACTGCAGTGATAGAATTGTGGCCCCCCAAAAGGTATGTGCATGTCCTAAACTCTGAAACCTGTAAACATGACCTTATTCGGATAAAGGGTTTTTGTAGATAGAATTAAGAATCGCGAAATGAAATTACCCTGGATTACCTGGGCCAACCTTAAATCTAATGCCAAGAGTCCTTATAAAGGACAGAAAAGTGAAGACTCAGCTACAGAGAAGAAGACTATGCGAAGATGAAGGCAGAGATTGGAGTTATACAGTCACCAGCCAAGGAACACCCAAAGCCACCAAAACTGGACAAGGCCAGAATGGATCCTCCCCTACAGCCTTCTGAGAGGGAATTCGGCCCTGCCAACTTTAATTTCAGGCCCCAGGAACTGTGAGAAAAAAAAAAAAATTCTCTAGTTTTAAGACACTAAGTTTGCGGTACATAATTTGTTTACAGCAGCCTCAAGATACTAGTGCACATACCTACACTTCGAACTAAATTCCTTGAAGGAAGGGACTAGCATACTCATAATTTATTCACTGTGCTCTCTTTAATGCCTAGCACAGGCCTGGCATACAGTGTGCACTTATTACATTTCTGAGGAAGGAGTGATTTAGTGAAGACAAGCACAGCATGTCAAGCATTATCGTAGTACACGGTAACAATTAACACTTCTTCTTACTGTCTCTTTTTTCCAGTTAAATCTCGTAATCACCTCACGCTATATTTTCTCATCTTTAGTTCTACCTGATAGCTCTTTGGAAAGTGGAATACGAAATAAATGTAAACTATAATGAATAATATTAGGACATTTCTACATCAGATGTACCTTATTTTGTTTGAGAGGCAGCATGCTTTTCATAGTTACAAATCAAATATCTATGAAATCAAAATTCCTGAATCGATTTCAAGTTTTAAATTGTCTTAGTGCTTAACATGAAAAAAAGATAATTTCAATGAGATACATTGTTTATTTACCAACTCCCTATTTTTATCTTTTTATTATATATGTGATAGATGCACATGGTCAGAAAAATGTATAAATGAAAAGTTAAATTTTCTCTGCAGCTAGTCCCATTCTTCCAGAGATTACTGTTGTTAACTGTCTACAATTCTGGTTCATTACCTATATAACTATAAATATATTCTTTAATTACATTTATTAATTAACTACATTACATAGAATTTTTATCTATTTGTGAAAGAAGAGGTATTTAACTCGTATATTTAACAAATATTCTTTGCTCTATTAGTTTGTGAGGGCTGTTATAAAAAAATACCTCAAACTGCATGCTTAAACAACAGAAAATTATTGTCACAATTCTGAAGACTAGAAGTCTGAGATCGAGGCGTCAGCGGGGTTAGTTCTTTCTGTTGGCTGTGATAGAGACTCTGTTCTATGCCTCTCTCCTAGCTTCCGATGGTTATCTGGTAATCTTTAGTGTTCCTTGGCTTATAGACACATCATGCTGTTCTCTTATGTTCACCTTGCATTGTGTATGTGTGTGAATCTGTGTTCAGATTTCTCCTTTTTATAAGGACACTAGTCATATTGGAGTGGAGGCCTACCCAATGCTGGAATAACTTTAGACATTTTCGGCATATGAATTTGTGCGGTGGGAGATGCCACAATTCAACCCTTAACAACTGCTTATGTTTGCCAAGTACAGTTGATGAAATGGACTAAAACAATGGGCTGACAAATTTTCTGTCTTCAAAAACTTACATTTCAGTGGAATTTAGTATTCTCATATAATCTCAAAGCTTCTCCCCTGTACCTACTGATATTTATTTTTTATGTATTTTTTTAGTTTTAGTATTTGTCTCCACGAATATGCCTGCTAAAGGAAATGCATATTTATCTATTTCTTAATTTATCCACTTTAAATAGTATTTACTGTATTTCAACTTCAAAAGTTTAAAAAAATAGCATTTATCCCTTGGTCTATCTTTCCTCTGTTTTCTAATTTTTATTGATAATATTATCTTCATGTTTTTTAAGATTTTAGCATATGTATTCTCTCTTGTGGCTATAATTAATACATGCTTCAACTATAGGTTAATTATAAAAATTCAAAATTAGTCAAAGGCTTTATAATATATAAATATCCATTCCAGAATAAAACAGTGAAATTAGAACCACATGGAAGCAGATATAACTCATGTAATTAAAAGGGAATCACCCAGGCATCAAGGTTAATAGGTTTTCTTTTAAATTCCTTATACCGTGTTCCCAATTTCTATGTCACACATCTTTCTTGAATCTACATTATCTTTTATATATTCTTATTTATTTGGTTGACTTATCTCCTTGAATAACTTTATCACACAAGTTCTTTTACATCCATTAGTGTCATTATTTTGCCTGTATTTAATTAATGATAAACATGTGTAGAACTCTAGGCTCTTTTTTTTTCTTGAGAAATTTGATATCATTCCTCAACTCTCCAGTGACCCAGTATTTAAGATATGAAGATCTATGTCATACTGATAACTTATTTCTTTGTTTCTTGTAACTTATTTTTAAACCTCTGGATATTCTTAAGATATTTTTTCTTTATCCTTGGAGTTATACAATTTATCAAGATGTGACTAAGAGTAGCTTTACTTCTTCTGAGTGCAACCAAATCTTTACGAAGATCTTTCAGGCTGAAAAGTCATGTCTCCCATCAGATTAGGAAATATCCCTTTCAATATTAGATGAGTATCGCCACCTCCCCCTGTATCTGTTGTTTCTGAAGAGAATTCCCATTACATAGCTTTTTCTTTTTTTCTTTTTTTAATTGCCTGGCCAATAAACAGTTACTGAGCACTTACTATGTCCTAAAAACACACTTCTGGACATGAGAGATACAAAATAATATCTTTTACTCAAGGACTTATCTTCGAGTGTAAGGAAGCAGAAAATAAATTAAGAAATGAATAGGAAACTAGCTAAGGAGTAGAATTAATAAATGAAGGAAAAAGATCAAATAGTAGTAGTATCCTAGAAGCCGTATATAGAAGCATTTCTAAAAGGAGAGAGATCAAATGTCTCAAATGTTATGAGTATATCAAGAAAAAACTTGGCATTTAACAGCATAAAGTTCTTTGGCCAGCTTGTTCATAGCAGTTTTGGTAGGAACAGATGCTTTTCTTCAGTGGATTCAAGAGCAAAAGGGAGGACAGGAATTGAGGAAAGTGAGCAAAGACAACTATTAAATAACAATTTAATATTTGCTATAAAAGAAAACAAAGAAAGAGGGAACAGCCAGGGGAAGATGTGGAGTCAAAAGAGAATTTTATTTTTTGAATTTTTAATAGAAGATATTTGGACATCATATTTGGAAACTGATGGAAATGACCCAGTAGAGGAAATATCATTGATACAAGAGAGGAGGCAGCTCTAGCAGTGATGAGAGGAGGGGACAAGAGGAGGGGATCCAGCACCCAGTGGAGGAGTTGGGTATAGATTGGAGCTGAGAGTTCATACCTATAACCAGAGGGAAAGTGAAGACTATGGAGTATGTTCTCTGCTTGTAACTTTGCTAGTAGTTCATGTTATATAGATGCAATTCTTTCATATCTCTCTGAGAATACTATTATAGTAATAATTTAATGTGACATTTAGAGATGTTTAATGTGTTGTTATTACCTGAATTCTTTCTTTTTGCACATCAATCTGTTGCCCTGCTATTGATTTTTCTTAAAGATTTAGCAATTTTAGTTGACCTTTGCTAGCTATGACTAAAGAAAATTGATTAGAATAAGTGACTTGAATGTGATCTCTCTGTGATTCTTGTAAAAATATATGATTTATGTGTCTCCAATTCTCCTGTGTCCACCACGTCCATACACTCAACTTGGCTTGAAGAGAAACTATAATGAGTTCCTTGCTATCTCCCTGGATTCGGTTTTCTTTTTCTCCCTTCTATTCTCATTCTACACAGTATAATCAGATTTAACTTTCCTAAGAAAACATCATCATCAGGTTATTTCCCTTCATAAAAAAAGCTAACCCAATTTCTGTGATTTTACAGATGAAGACCATATCCTCGAGCTTATATTTTATACTCCCCTATAATTAATCCTTGTTAAAATGTTAAGCTTACTCTCACTACTCTAACAAGCCTTGTATAAATGCGCTACAAATCCATACTCTCTAGTCACCATGGACTCAGTCTCTTAATAGTCACTCTGTACACTTACTTGTCTCACTCCAGCATCTATCACAGCCATTTCAAACTCATCCCACATCCTTTAAGTTTCCAAAGCCACATCTTCTTCTTTCTCTCTCCCTGAAAATGTCTTCACTGGGAAAAAAAATAGTAAAATTAATAAAAGTTCATTTTTTTCATCTCGTTCAAGAATAAATGCTCTAATTTGGTGGTACTGTATGCACATCAAGAGCAGAGGCTATGTGCTTCCCCTGTGTAGTTTCAGTGATCAACATAATAGAAAGCTGTCTCCATTCAGAAAGATTGATGTAGGTAAAAACACTACATCCCTTTCTCTGTGTGTGAAAGAAGACAAGATTTATTCACTATAATGTTTCTCTTGTCCTGCTGTTTTCATCTTTGATTTCACAAACATGAAGAAGTATATCCTATAATAGAGTTATAATTATTTGCATAAACATATATTTTTGTTAATTTATTCAATTATTAATTAATTAATAAAGCTTTTAAAAAATGATCTAACATTTGAGCATTATGCTAATTGCCAGATAATCAAAGATGAGTAAGTTACTGTCATTCTCCTCAAGAAACTCTAAAACCTTGAAGGAAAAACATTCATAACTAATTTATACGGTGCACACTCCATTAGTGTGGTGACTATTCATCCTGGTGTGTCTGGCCACTCAGTTTTATGCCTATTGTCCCCACATCTTGCCTACTTAGGTTCCCCTTTCATTTTTTTAACTGTCCCATTTAGGTGACAGATTACGTGGTGCATTTATGTACTAGCCACACAGAAAAAAATTGTGGCGGGAATGTGCATATAAAAATGAAAATATGCCTGTCTCCTTGTCTAAATTTAAACTTCTTAGAGGCACAAGAGAATGCTGTTGAAATTGTTAAAATATATTTGTTTATGTTCTTCATATCCCTAATCTTTTGAGAACCTCAGCTGAATCTTTTTTTGATAGATATTAAAGTTTAAATAAATAGTATAATGCTTTAAAAATGTCACAAAAAATAAAATTTTTACAGCTGGATGTTCATAGAAAGCCATAGAAAAACTAATATCCACAAAGTAATAAATGATACTAATTAGGTTTTTGATGCAATATTATAATTTCTTTTTTATCCTATTTAAAATTCAAAAAGTATAAAATGGCTATTCCTTATAAATAGACACATTCCCTCCATTATAATTCACCCCTATAGTTTCTTTTGGCTTTAAGAGGCAACCTACTTGTTTTTCTTATCCTGAGAAATGGTAAATACTGAGAACTGTGTATCTAATAGACATTTCTACACCACCCATTCAGAATTCAGTGGAGAACTGTGAAAATACTAGATTGAAGAAAGAGATTCATTTAATTTCATTTTAATTTTACAGTCTGCATAATTTCATTAATCTCTAATTAGTTTTCCAAGATGACACCCTAGTGTCTTTCACATTACAGGTTCAGTTCTTAATGCCACATTCCCAACACTTGTCAACCACTGACTTCAGTCCATAGTATATTCTTCTAACGTTTTGAGTAGCAGCCTCAGGGTTTGTATCTCCTCCAATTTACTTCAGAGTGAAATACCCCACAGAGTCCTCCCATCTCTGGAGATTTTGTGGTTATGATTATATCTTTCTTTTCACTGTGAAACTATTACCATTTATAATCTTTATTTTGTATGGTTGCTATTCATAATAGGGTCTTTTATTCACTTTATTTCTTTAATTCACTAAGTAAGTCCCAAAATTTCCATGGCTTCTGGGCACATGCTAAGAATAACAGGAAATTAATTTCAGCTACTTTTTTTTTTTTTTTTTTTAGCCAAAGCCCTGATAGGAAAGATGGCCTTATGCTGGGCCCTCAAAATTAGAACACTAAAGTCCTTTTGAACCAAAATTAAAAATTGAGGTTTTCAGAAACAAACTTTAATTATTAAGATATCTGTCCTGTATTATAGGAAATATCTTTTTTAAAAGGCTGTTTTAAATAAATTTAATCTTGATACATGTTTAAGTCAAAAAATAATAATAATAATAACCAGCTACAAATACTTAGAAATTTACTACTTTTCAAACTAAAATTATAGTTTGGTTCTTCATCTATGAAAAAAATTCTATTATAATTATGTCACTATCAAAGTATGTTCTCATTTGATCATTAACACCTGCACTTTAATTTGGTATAAAATCCCAAGTGACCAAATAAAAGAAAACCAAGAGAAAAAATTTGAGGGGATTAATCTCAGAGGCATTTTATTCTCTGTAAAACAGACTGACAAATTTTACATACATACTACAGAACAGTAACAATAAACCTGGTATTGTTTCTTATGTTGGAATAGAGATGGTGTAGAGTTAGCTCATGGATGAGTATTCTCATCCCAGCTCCACAGCACCTATGACCTAGACCAACTCTGTCCCCTCCTCAGGCTAGTCTCCTCATTGTTCAAGGGCGGGTGTTGAATTAATTAGGAAAACTTTATATTTCTCCCAGCTCCGCACTTCCCTAATTCTCACGTACTTGTTTGTTAGTAAATTGTGTTTGTGTCTCAATGTAATAATTATTGTTTGTCAGTGTTTACTCTCAAGCATTAGAATTTGTCACATACACAAAGTTGTCATTGTAACTGAAAAGTTATAGCAGAGTCACTAGAAAAAGGACTTTAAAACATCTCTTCCAAAAATCTGTTTCCTGACCTATGTGGATGGTTTACTCATAGTGAATTTTGAGTATATGTCTTAGTCTGCTCAGGCTGCTATAACAAAATACCACAGGCTGGGGGGCTTAAACAATAATTTGTTTTCTCACAGTTCTGGAGGCTAGAAGTCTGAGATCAGAGTGACAGCATGGTCAGATTCTAGTAAAGGCTTTCTTCTTGGCTTAGAGATAGCTGTTTTATCACTAAATCCTTACATGGTAGAAAGAGGAAACTCTGGTTGCTCTTCCTTTTATTATAGGCAATTAATCCCACCAAGGAGCTCTACCCTCGTAACCTTATCTAAACCCAATTGCCTCCCAAAGGCCATACCTCCTAATACCAGCATATTGAGGGATAGGGGCTTCAACATAATTTGGGGTGACATAAATATTTAATCCATGGAACTATCTCTTCTGACATAGCAGGTCAGCATATCATCCTCCAACCCTGATGTTTAACATCACACTATCTGGCTCTTAGTGGTTCTCTAGTTCCTTCATATTTGTCTCTTCAACTATAACCTCTTTAAGGCAAAGACAGGATTTTTTCTTTTTTCTTTCTTTCATACAGTTCCTAGCATTTAGGCACTCAGTAAATATCTATTGCATTGATAGTGTTAAGTGAAATATTTTGCAAAAAAAAAAAAAAAAAAAAAAAGGCTAATACATTTCTAAGGGCTATGTACATAGCACTTTGATGTAACACCCTCATTAAAACTATCAGTATGTTATGTTATGACACAATTTAATTATTTACAAGTCAATTTTTGTGTTTCTTATGAATAGGGAATCTCTGCTTTTAGGAGAAATGTTTGAATTACCCTGATTTAGTAAATGACATAGTTGTGTCTTAGACACCAACATTTCTTGCCAACTGAATCCCAGTGACGGTTCTTTCTGATGAAGCCCAACCCAGCAAACCATTAGGGGGTTTCGGCTATGTCCTAAGAGACTAATGATAAAGGCTTCTGGGGACACAGGCCAAGTCTCACAGTGTGTAAAGAAATCCCAAAGATTAATAGTCATTTGTTCAAGATACTTAATGAATCCCTATGCAAGAATATGAGTTAATTTTATACTGTTTAGAGTAAGTTATAGGAAACTAACCATTGAATGAAAACATAAATGTTTCTGCAAAATGTCCATCTTCTTGGTTCCTCATTCATTCCCCTCCTCCAAGAAAATGGACAACCACTCCCTTCATCCAATGTATATGTGTATGTATATGTACATGTATGTCTGTAGTGAGAACAGCGTTAGTTTCTTCTGGAAGGAGACTCAGATTCCTAAGGTGATGGATACTGCTTCCAGTCTCTCAACTATTCCCTGGGAAAGTTAAAAATAAGTCCCGCTGAAAAAATAAGTTGGCACTTGTTATTTGAGAAAATTGCTTTATTCCAGGAACTGCCTCATGTAGCAGAAATTTATTTACCATCTGTGTGGACTTTAAAAATTTTCCATCTTAACTGATACACAACTGAAATAGAAACAGACTTTCCGTGCGTAGGTTTTCCACAGGCCTCAATCTTTTAAAGGGTGTTAGCTAAGAAACTTTTGGGATTTTTGTGGTCCCCAGAGTAGGAGAGCTCCATGACTGCCTCTTAGCCCTGAGACCTTCTTCTGGGGAAGGGCCCCAGGCTGATGTCACCCAGTGAGGTCAGGAGTGCCTTCGGGGTGCGGTAGAAGGGTGGTAGTGGAAGGGGTCAAGAGGATCTGCCTGGGAGCATTCCGGGGACTTTGCTGAAAGGCATTCTTTATTTTCAATGGCCATTAGAACAGTTACCTAGCATATTATGCTCAAATAATAAAATAAAAATAAAAGTCCCTTGGTTAATACATTTCTTTTTTTTAATTGCTTTTAAGTTATGTAGTCAGATAAGACAAATGTGCTTTCCTCTTTTTCAGCTGTATCAAAGGATTACTTTATTCAAATGTTTTATTAAATTCTTCCACAAGAGGAAGTAACTTTGTTCACTGAAGGAAAAAAAAATAAGGTTGAATGGATGGCTGAACACAACTGGATTTGTTGTTAGGTGGTGCTTTATTTATACTACAGAAAATATCAAGGGAAATCTAATTACCACTTTTTATACAAAATAAGCTGCCCTGTCTGGATGTTTTTCTACAATATTAACCTATTATATCATTATTTGGGAGGATAGAAACTGAAGTTGCTTATATATTTAATTCTCTTCATAATTTATGCTTTCTGTTCTGAAAATTCAAGAGCTGGACCATTTGTATATTTCTATAGACTTTAGCAAAGTAATATCACTTTTTACTAGATCAAAATCATGTCAAATTATGTAGATTATATATTTCAATAGTATCTTCCGATCAGTTCTTATTGCAAATTTAACATGCAAACAAAAATCTTAATAAAACTTTTAAGATATATAAAATTACACAACCTATTTATAATTTACCTTTGCAAATACCTGTAATTCCTATTGTTTGAGCATTAACTATGTGCCAGCACCAGACCCTGGCTCTTAATATTCATTGTGTCATGTAATCATCACAACAACTTACAAATTAGGTACAAACTGGTAGAAGAAAAAATTTAGGCCTTGACAAATAAGTAACATACTTCCAGGTCAGAGAGCAATTAAATGTCAGAACTATTATTCAATGCTCGATGAATCAGGGCTCCAAAGCCCATCATTCTGGCCACAGCACAAGACACCAGTGAACTTGTGAAACCCAATTCTAATGGAATACGTAGATTTTTTTTTTTGAAAAGCGGCGTTCTCAGCTTTTAAGGTTTTATTTACAGAAGACTTCAGAACTTCCAAGACTAATTTTTACTTACAAAAATGGAAAGAGGGGTACTTTTACTTTTTGACACCTGACCTATGACCCAGAGGATCCTCCCACGGAGGCCAGGCCAGGGAGAAGGCTCAGGACCCCAGCTGCAGGGTTTGGGCAGGAGAGTGGTGCTAACTTGAGGTGGCCACAGTGCCCAGGCCCACAACTTCTTGCTCTCGCACTCCGGGAACCACTGCATAGGGCCTGGAGAGGGGCAGCCCTACTGAACAGAGTGGCGGTGGCAGTGGATACCCCAGGTGGCTGGGGCTGAGCCCAGGGCTGGGGCAGAGGCTCCTGGAGGGCAATGCTCAGAGGCCGGCGGGCGTCAGCCTGGCTTACATACCTGGCACACTGATGCCCATGTATGTGGTGGTCAGCGGGGCAGTGGACATGATGTGCCTACTCGGAAGTTTTGCCAATGTCGCCTTTCTAAAGGAGTAGTACCCAATGTCGTTGACCACTACACAGTCAACATCACCATAGGGGACAAGAAGTACCTCCTGGGACTCTACAGCAAGCTGGATAGGAAGATTGTGAGCCTCTTAGGCCTTTATCTTAGCCAGAGATTGATGTCTTCCTTATATGGTTTTCTATAATAAATCCTGCCTCATTTCAAAATGTGAAAAAGGAGTGGGTACCAGCACACAAAGGATATACACCAAATGTATCCTTTTTATTGTTACGAATTCAGATTGATGTCCAAAATGACCCCAAAACTTTAGCAAGACTGAACGATATGAAAGAAAAACCTGTATGTGTGGAACAAGAATGGAAACTAGTATAAGAGGTAGGAGCATGCTGCTGTGTGGAATGTTCGTCTTTAACCTAGAGGGATTGAAGATTGTTGTTGATGAGGCTGTCATAGACATTTTAACTCCGAAGAAACACACGGTAAAACACACACACATGCGCGAGCATACACACAAAATTAATAGGATCACAATGTATAAACTGTTGTTTGAATATGTGAGAAACATCCTCAATGTCCAAAAAAAATCTCCATTCCTTTCAGAAAGCATATGAAATTGTATAGCTATACCCAAACTCAAATACTGAAGCAGTTTAAAACCCTTAAGAAAAAATACTAATGATAACTCTGTCCTCAAAATTCTATAAAGTTCATTAAGGATATTTCTTAAAGTTCCAAAAAGCAGCAAACTTCTGAAGCCGCAATACTTAATTTCAACTAGAAGGTACAATCTCTCAGGGTTTTCATAATTTAGGGAGCTACAATCGCATCATGTCGTAACTACATAAAAAAATAGTAAGTAGAGCAGACGGGCTTAGACCATACACATTTCTTCAGTCTTTATGGAATCTGAGAAAAGAAATACTTTCTCCCTTTGTTCCAATTAATTGTTCTTGTGTGTAAGTTGCTTTCTGTTCCAGTATATCCAGAGTGGTGAACTAACAAGGCCAGCCACGGAGCCAAAGGTCACTCCAAGCATTCAGGAGATGGGCCATGCCTGAGGACAGAATGTATGAGATCAAAAAGAACAGTTTTTTTTTTTTCTCTTAAGGAACAAATTTTTATTATTACTTGAGTACAAATGTAACCTAAGTAAATCTTTATTGAAACTTAATGTGCTTTCGTAAAGAATGCCAGAAGTCTAATAAGGTCATAATTGCATTTATCGTGAACACTAAAAATGTATACATTTTGGTTAATGTGCATCCAGCTGTAATGCTTCTGGTGACTGTGGCTTTAGTTTGATGCTCTGAAAAATATATGGGAGACATGCTAAAATCACAAATTAAAATTTTGGGTCAGACTTTGTCATAATGTTGGATTCAATTTAACTCTCTGAACCAGTTGGTAATTTTAATTTTGACTGTCCACAACGGCTGGTATATAAAATGAAATGAGAAGTGTGTATGCTGACCAAACCGCAAGAATTTCAGAAATGTATATTACTTTACTATCTTAATTCCTATCTTTAAATTGTGTTAAAAAGACCTGAAATTCAACCATGTTACATGGAATTTACAACAAAGCAACTATATACATTATACAACTGATGTCACTTTTCAGATACAGATATTAGAACCATAGCACAAGTTATAGAACTATGACTTAGTGAAAAACCTAGAGCATTAGTTAAAGAAACTGCCGGCTTTCAAATGTCCATTTTTTCCAACCATATTTTATTTTACAATAGATCAAGCCAGGATTAAATACTGTTGATTTATGTCTTCCACAAGCAGTCTATGCTGGTTCCTAGTTGGAAAGACCTTGTTTTAAAAAAAAAAAATTTATGTTTATCTGTGACACTTGTTTGATATACTAGAGCCATGTCTCTTTCTCTGGGATGCAAGTGGTAAAATTGTGTTAGAAGTGTAACTTTTTAGGATCTGTCACCTGATTAAGCTTCCTTGTTTGGTCTACTACAGATCTGTCTTATTCTAAGTGCCATGCAACAGACAATAGTGTTAAGAGTTTCAGTGTGAACAAAATAATTCAGTTCAAAGAAGCATAATCTAATCCATAGATTTTTTTTCAGCCTTTCCTACATTTAAACTTCCTTGCTGTTGCCTAAATTATAATTTCTTTATGTCTTTGGTGAGCTCCTGTTAATTTCCATGATTTAAGATTATAGCTATATCTATTGCACATATTGGGTAATAGAACACTAAATTTTTATTCTTGAAAATGACAGCTTAAAGGTTCTTATCAGTCATAAGTCTAAGATGTACTGTCTTGTATGTGAACTTTGTAGAGATTTTAAAAAACATAACCATGCTTTTCCGCACTGAAGAGTAGAAGTTCTACTGGATAACTAGTCAGGAGCTTTCTCTTTGAACAGGACAGTGGAGATGTTTTCTTTCTCTCAAGAACTGGTGGTTCACATCAGGTACCACAGCCTTGTACACTCAAATGGAATTTTATGTAACTTTCTCACTTAATTTTTATCTGCTATTTTTAGATAGAGTTGAAAGAAATTGTATAAATCAATTAGTGTATTAGCTAAGTTGAGCAACATGTGGTGTAAAGGAATTAAGATAGTAAAGTAATATACATTTCCAACTTGCCTTTAGGGATTTGATGAATTTTTTTTCCCCTCAAATTCACATCTCTAAAATTCTTTACACTTGGTTTAGTAGCCGATGGAAGGTAAAATCTAGAATTTGTCCTATCCTAGTAGAAATGGATTAGGTATCTGGAAACAGCTCTGGTGTCACCTCTGTTTCATGACTGGACCTCAGTTTCTTCATCTATAAATATGGGGAAGTAGCACAGAAGATCTCCACTATCTCTCCCATTTATCAGCTCTTAGGATTCTCTTCTTTCTTATTCACAAAAGTCGTGGCTAGACATTACCTTTTCAGCTTCACCTTCTTAAGATGATAAAAATACTGTACATTAGTTATTAGAACACTAAGCAAATTGATTATCTCACCCTGGACCTGAGGTACCTTAGGTACTATACTGACCTTAATGCTGTGTGGAGTTTTCCACTGCTTATTAAGTACCTTTCATTGCTTTAGTTCTTCAGTATTTTTCTTTTTTCTTTTTTGTAAAATCTTTTTCACTTTAACTAACAACCTAAGAGTTGTTTTCTATTTATAAACAGATTGTAGAAATTGTCTTATTTTCAAAAGCACGTCTTCACTAAAGGCTTAGGCTTCAATAGAAAGTTAGACTAGTCACTTGAATGGCTAGTTTGAAGTAATGAAATATTTGGGAAATAAAATACTCAAAAATGTCTTACTGACATGAATGTTTCTAGTGAATGCAAATAACATGTTTTAAAATAAGGCCATGTATAAATGAACCTAAACTTAGTTCATGTATTTTTTGCATATAAATAATTAGTTCTGAAGTACTTAAAAGTAATTTTAGAGGCTTCTCGAAATCTTATTTAATACTTTGTTAACTTATACCCTCATTTTAGATGAGCCAATTTTGAATGATTACATTTCCAATAAGTGGAGCCTGAAGTAATGATTTTAATTGTGAATTATCTTAGTTACTTCAGACATTGCTTCCATTTGATTCTTAATTATTAAGGTAAGTGCCAAATTAAATACTGGTTTGTTGTTGTTTTATAAGTGATTGTTACTTTAACAGTGTTCCATCTTAATACATGGGATTACAAATAAAATAATATGTATAGGTCAGTATCTATGTAAAGCATTTTAAAAAAGTGGACCTATGAAAATCTAAAAAGCAGTGCTACTCTTCAGACTATAATCACTTTTTAGTTCTTTCTCCTAGAAAACTATGTTGCTGTACAAAATTTCTTAAAAATAAAAAGTATAGCAGAATGTATTCTAAAAAGTAACAAGATTTAGTTTGGTTCATAGATCCTACCACATATTAGATTGTGAAACGGAGGAAGTTATTTGATATGTTAGTCTCAATCTTCTATCTATAGGGTTGGAGTAACAAGACATGAGTATGGAAAATCTGTCACAAAGGAGGTAAATAAATGGTAGCAAAGCTGATGATGATCTGACTCCTGGGAAATGATAGCGGATAGGGGTAGGTAAGTATGAGGGAAATAAGGGAAATAGTACATGTGTAGCTGACTTCTACCATATTCTTGAAAAACAACAATTGTTTCTGCAAGAAAACAAAAACTCTGATTGCACCCTTCTTTTGCCTCCTCTCAGAATTAGTGTATTACTGCTTTGTATAATTATTTTGCATGTTTTAATAGTTTTAAGGTAAAAAAAGTATGGATTTGAAATTTAAAGAAACAAAATCAACAGTTTAATCTCTTACTTAAATTGCTATTGCATCTTGTGCAAATTACCTTTCCATGTCAAAATTTCTTCAAGGTAAATGTGTGTGATAATAATTCCTACTTTACTGTCATATAAAAATGATTGAAATGGAGTCTTTCCCATATAGCAGTATTGCCCAAAAGGAACTTCCTTTTTCAGTTCGATTATTCCCTAGAAAGAACAGACTCTTTCAGATGCCATTTAGTCTCACAGGGGTAGGTAAGGATCACCAATGGAGATCTCTTCTAAATACAGGACAGCATGAGCTAGGGGAAAAAGAAAGACCTGGAACCTGGATAAGAACCTGAGTAGTGGGAAAACAGAACAGAGTTGCCTGATGTCTGACATTAAAACGGCAACTGGGAAACTGAGTCTTGGGTCAGCGGCAGAATGGGACAAGGGTCCTGAATTCCCAAGCCGAGCTGGGTAGTGTGTTTCCTAGCTACTGACCTAAGCAACACCTCTTTGGCAAAAAGTGTCTCTAATCCCTAATTTAGGTCCACAGAGTTCCCACGTATTAGGATAAAGCAATGAGACCCAATCACTAATTATAAAACAGAGAAGGCAACGACTAAGACTGAGGGTAATTCAGAAGAGGGGTAACAGAATTAAAAAAGGTCAAAGTTTATTGTACCTTTCAAGAAAATGGGGGTTGAATTAAAACTTTTTTAACTTTAAGGATAATCACTAAAGGAATAGAACTAAAGTGAATACATTACATTGCAGAGAACAAAATGGGATACAAACAAATAAAACGTTAACCAATACCAAAATAAAAAAAATTATTAAATATAGGATAAATAAAACAGAAAAATATTAACATGGTATAGCAAAATCCAACTATATTAATAATCACAATAAATATAAATGGATTTTGATAATCAATTAAAAGTTTATTATATTAAAAAAAAGTCCAGACAAATGCTGTTTAAAAAGATACATAAAGCATAAGGACTTGGAAGGTTTGAAAGGCAAAGAAAAAGATAAAAGGTAAATATAAATGAAATAAAGATATTTAAGACAAAGAAATTATTAATATCACCAAAAAAATTGTCGCCATATTGATAAAGTTTCAATTTACCATGAGCTATAATAATTTCATTCTTCAATTATGCAACAAATAAAATAGAATAAAAATGTATAAAGAAAACATTTACACAACTAGATAGAAATTTTGAAAAATCTATAATTTTGATGGGAAGCTATAAGGTCTCATAAATATTGAGAATACAAGTAAAAACTTAAAAAAATAGACAATTTAAACTACACAATCATCAAGCTTAATCTGATGTACATACAGAGCTCTCACACACAATAATTAGAACATATATACTGTTCTCAATCACACATGAGTCATTTTGAAAATTGATATTATAACCATGAAGTATATCTTAACAAATTTTTAAAAATTGCTATCACAGAGACCATATACTCAAACCACAATTCAATTAAGTTAGACATTAAATTAGAATTTAATAATAGAAATTCTCATACATATAGACATTAAAACATATTCACACTAATAATTCAAGAGATAAAGAAACACTCTGGAAGTCCTAGCCGCAGCAATCACACACACACAAAAGGCATCCAAATTGAAAAGAAAAATAAAATTGTCATTATTTGCAGATGACATAGTATATATAAATAAATAAATAACCCTAAATATTCCACCAAAAAAGTATTAGAATTGATAAATGAATTCGGTAAAGTAGCAGAATACAAAATTAATATTCATAAATCAGTTACATTTCTATACAGCAATAATGAATTATCACAAAGACAAATTAAGAATAAAATTCTATTTACAATTGCATCAATAAAAATACCTAAGAATAAATTTAACTAAAAATGTAAAAGACTTGTACTCAGAAAATTATAAGATATCGAAGAAAGAAACTGAAGAAGATACAAATAAATGGAAGCATATGCTGTGCTCATGGATAAGAAGAACTGACATTGTTAAAATGTCCATACCACTCAAAGCAATCTACAGATTCAGTGCCATCCTTATTAAAATACCAGTGGCACTTTTCAAAGAACTTGAACAAATAATGCCAAAATTTATACAGAGCCACAAAAGACCTCAAATAGACACTGCAATCTTGAGAAAGAAGAATGAAGTTAAAGGTATCACATTACTTGATATTAAACTGTACTACAAGGCTATAGTAATCAAAAGAGCTTGGTACTGGCATGAAACAAACACATAGATCAATGGAATAGAATAGATAGCCCAGAAAAAAACATGCCTGTATAGTCAATTAACCTATGGCAAAGCAGGAAACAATATACAATGGGGTAAAGACAGTCTATTCAATAAATAGTGTTGGGAAAACTGGACACATAGGTGCAAAAAAATGAAACTAGACCACCTTCTTACTGCACATACAAAAATAAACTCAAAATGGATTGAAGACTTAAATTAAGATCCCAAACCATAAAACTCCTAGAAGAAAACAGAGGCTGTAAACTCTATGACATGGCTCTTAGTAATATTTTTTATGACATGTGGCCTTGGGAAAAGAAAACAAAAGAAAAAATAAATGGGACTATAGCAAGCTAAAATGTTTTTTAAAAGGCAACCATCTATAAAACAGAAAGACAACCTACTGAATGATAGGAGATATTTGCTAATAATACATCTGCTAAAGGATTAATATCCAAAATTTACAAAGAATTCATGCACTTAACACCAAAAATAACAATCCAATTTAAAAATGGGCAAAGGACCTGAATAGACATTTCTCCAGAGGACATACAGATGATTAATAGACATATGAAAAGATGCTCAAGGTCACTAATCATTAAAGAAATGCAAATTAAAACGACAATAAGATATCACCTCATCCTGATTAGAATGGCCAAGAAAGAACGAGGGTTAGTGAGGATGCGGAATAAAGGGAATCCTCGTGCACTGTTGTTAGGATTGTTATTTGGTCAAGCCACTAGGAAAAACAGTATGGAGTTTCCTCAAAAAACTAAAAATAATTCTACCTTATGACTCAGCAATTCTACTTCTGGGTATTTATTCAAAGAAAACCAAAATACTAATTCGAAAAGATCTATGCACCCCTATGTTCACTGCAGCACTATTTACAATACTAAAGATATGGAAGCAACCAACAGTAGACAATTGGATAAAGAAATTATGGTTCATATATACAATGGAATATTACTGACTGATTAAAAAAATGAAATCCTACCATTTGCAATGACATGAATGGACCTAGATGTTATTATGCTGAGTGAAATAAGTCAGACAGAGAAAGATAAATACCATATGACTTCACTTATGCAGAATCTAAGAAACAAAAAGGACAAACTAATCAAAAACAGACTCACCAATATAGTGGTCAATTTGATGATGGACAGAGGGGAGGGAGTTTGGGAGACTGAAGAATGGGCGAAGGATTAAAGAAGTAGAAATTAGTAGTTGATAGTGAGTCACGGGGATGGAGAGCATGGCATAGAGAATGCAGTTAGCATTAATATGATAGCTAGGTGGAGGGCCAGGGGAGAGAGCAATTGGGGAAATCGTTTTATGACCTATATAGATGTCGAACCAATGCACTGTATACTCGAAACTAATTTAAACAAACAAACAAACAAATAAATGATAGATAGATAGATAGATAAATAGATAGATAAATAAAAGTTTAAGGTACCAGGTATCAGAGTTGATTAGGATCAACAAGAGCTCCTCTATATTCAACATACAAATATAATTGATAAACAATTTTAGAAAATGATTTGGCATTATATCTTAATATGTGTACATACTCTAAAAATAATAGATATCACATCTATATATATGTACATACATGTGTGTATATATACAAATGTGTGTATATATATATATATCCTTAGAAACAATCTTTCATTTGTCTTCCAAAAAATTTATACAGAAATATGCATTACATTACTGTCCATAATAGCACCTAAAAAACACCTAAAAATAAAACCTAATATCCATTAATAAATAAATGGATAAATATATTGTAGTATGTCAAATAATAGCATATTATATAGATATAAAATAAATTAAGCACTCCAACCCACAACACTAGACATTTGTAAAATAACATTGCAGGGAATAAGAGAGGCAAATTTCAGGAAGCTACATAGAATTCAGTATTTTTATAGAGTTCAAAAAGAGAACCAAATATCATATTTAGGCACGCATGTATTCAATTTAAAACTTGTATTTTTTAAAGGCAAAGGAATAAAAAAGAAAAATAGCAAAGTGAGAGAGATGAAGGTGAGATAGGAGAGAAGCATATAAGTCAATTTAAATCATTGGTAGTTCTAGGGTGAGATTAGATTCATTTAGGATCATTGTAATATACTTTATAATTTACATATCTGTGATAATGTTTGATATTTAAATTTATGTATTAATATATAATATAGAAAATGCTTAAATGTGATTTTTAAAAAAATGTGAATGTGCTTTAACCAAAAAGATTTAGAGGGATTTTTATTGTCCTGTTTTAAATTGTTATGTTTGAGATCTATTTTCCCTAATTAAATTGTAAACTGCTCAAAGCAAGGATGACAGAACTCTAAGTAACACTTGGTAAATATGATGCATAAATGCATTAAGTTGGTGAAGAAAAAAAGAGTGTCTATTGTTATCTTTGTTTGTATGTGTTGCCTTTTCACTTCTCTGAGTCTAGATTATATCTAACTTTGTACATTTCATCACATCTAGACCTCTAGAATAGTAAGATAAAGTTCTGTCTTTCTAAAATGCTCAAGGCTTTAGGAAGCTTTTTTTCTCTGTCTTCCAGCACCAACTCTACAAGTTGCCCCAAGGCCTCAGCTCACTTCAATGAGCCTCCAATTTTTACTCACTTTTAGCCTTAAACTAGAGTCTTTCTTGACTTTGAAAAAACTTTTTATTGTATCTAAATTTTATTTTTTCTCTTCCTTTTACTTTAGTTTATGTCTTTCTATTATTTAATCCCTTGGACTGCAAAGAAGGAAGCAGGTTAGCTGCCATTTTCTCTTTATAGCTCTTCTGAGCCCTTTCATGTCTCCACAAATACATCCAGTCCCAGATGGCCCTCTTTCTCTAACAGGCAACTCTCTGGGGAAAGTTGATAATCCCAGTCTTTAAAGACATAGGTCCTGGGAATCCAGTAAAATGTCAGGTTTCTGTTTCCTCATCAGAGAATAATAAGCCAAAAATAATAACTCTAAACAGCTATTAGAACAATGTTGCTTCCTCATGACCAGAAATGACCAGTCCCAATTTGGAGACAATAAGCACAAAAAGCTCTTTTATCTAATCTACATGAAATCTTTACCAAATTCCCTAATTTCAACAGGCCTACTCCAAAGGCAAACAAAATTCAAACTTTTTCATAAACAAATATTTGTAACAAACAGTGAATATCCACATTGTTTGAATGTGCATTAGATTACAGTCTTTTATTCTTTAAGTATATCTGAAGAAACTAATTCATGTCCTATCAAGTCATATTTTCAAAACGTGATTTCCTTTCCATGATTACTCTCTTTTACCTTACAGCAAAGAGGTCTGAATCACCCAAGCAGTTATTCTTCTTTGCAACTAATAGAATCTGAAACTTTTGGTCATAATCAAAGCCAAAATTCCCATAAGATGGCAAACCTGATACACATTCGCAGCAAGTCACACCAAGTGGCCATGCTAGATAACAGCCTATCGTGAAGTTGTTTAAATGATGGCTATGAGATAAAAAGTATCCCCCAACCTCTTTTGTTTGTTTTTCTAAGATATATAAGAGGCCATCTTGGATAGTCAAAGATATTTCAATTCAAAATTGCCAGATGTATGTTGTCTGTGATGACAAGGAAAAAGGCCAGTAACTTCTGATTTATTTTTAATCTTTGCACTGATACCTATGCATCATAATGAAAAACAATAAAACTGTAGGTTATGGGATTTACAGAAACAGCTACAACAACTAATAAAACATGTATTCAATCCTCTTCTCTAAAATTTCAACACCTTGTAATCTTACTTTCATTACAACCCTGCTCACTTCTGCTTTCAAAAGGGAATTACACTGAGATGTAAAGAACAGACACATCTGCAGTAAGAACAAGTTACCAAGAACAAGAATAGCAGAAGTATTTTTGTCCTCTTGTTCAAGGTAGATTGCCAACTAAGTTACAGAAGAAGAGTTCCCAGCTGGACTCAGCGTTCTTCAATTATTTTTGGCACATATGGTACATGTTACTATAGACTACGGGATAAAAAGATAGCTGAAGAATGTCTTGAATAAATTCGGATAGAATTTGCATGGACCAAGTTGAAAATATATTTGCTGAGTGATAAGGCCTATGTACCCCCACGTCCTTGCAGCAGTAGTTCTGTGCTCTCCTAGGAAAGAGCTGGACTGGAACAAAAGTAGGAATCTCATACGGCCCCATCTGTCCCTAAAATGTGGCTTTCCCCTTTGTAGTTCAAATATAGGGCAGGGCGGAAAAGAAAGATTCTAGAACCGGGCTTTCTTTCCACTACTGCTAAGGTAAAGTGAGCTAGATATAAGTAGAGATAAATGTCCCCTAAAATTCTGAGTGCTAGACATGCTAAAGCATCATACAATATGGTTCAGGGAGCATCCTTACACACCATACATAATGACATTATGAATGAGGAAGATATCACGGGAAGACAGAAAGAGCACTGGCATCAGAGAGATGAGGTTTCTACCAGCTTTACCACTAATTAGCTCTGCTATCTTGAGTAACTCTGTGAACGTGTTCTTTAACCTGTATAAAAAGGGAACGATATAACACTTCGCAAGAAGGAAGAACGCGGGGATAAGAGGAATGCCTCCTTTAAAAGATCATGCTTAGTTTGAAATCAGTAATACCTATAATTTTATATTTGAGAAAGGGATGAACAACTATT
Organism: Rousettus aegyptiacus; assembly: GCF_014176215.1. Lineage (NCBI taxonomy): Eukaryota > Metazoa > Chordata > Mammalia > Chiroptera > Pteropodidae > Rousettus > Rousettus aegyptiacus. Next base: position 34,686,314 of record NW_023416286.1, read on the forward strand.
GTTTTTTAAATTTATTATTATTAAAAACTACAGAAGATTAACTATACAAAAATCTGGCCAGATGAAGAGTGATAGAATATGTAGTGATTATCACCTGAGGGCACAGGCATGCCCTGTGCAGGGCAGGGCTTGAGGTAGATGGGCAAGAAGAGGTTAAAGACCTGAATGTTTGTTAAAGAAGTGAAGGCTACCAGAGAGTAGAGGGGAGGAGGGAGGTAGATGAGTAAAAGGGGTCAAATAAGTGATGACATTAAAAAAATTTTAAAAATAATAAAATTTTTTCAAAAGTGGAAGAAAAGAACCACATGAATTTAAATGTTTTGAAATACCGATGTGTTTAATTTTCACATAAAGTGATGGCGAAATCATCCCAAGACACATTGGTTTGAGTTGTTAATTCACTGGCACAGCAGCTTCCATCATCACATTATTTCTACATATATTTTTACATCCATAGGCCCTGTTTTTCCCTCTCACTGTCAAACATGCACCACAATAATTTCACAGAAGAAAATAATCTGTCTTCAGAATTAATGTTCCTAGAGTACTGTTTGCCATTTGCCTTGTGATTCCTAAATATGCCCAGCCATATAGATATACATATACATATCAGATATCTACTCATCATATGTGATCATCCCTTCACCCTTCAAACAGCAGAAGTGCGCTGTGAGGAAGCACGGGAGGAAAGTCTCTTCCTGTGCCCTTTAATTTGCATCCACACCGTCATCTCCCCATGTCTCTCTCTTCCCCTTCTCATCTCTTCTCAGACCCTCCACTCCTACAGCTGTACACACAGGCCTTTAGAGTAACACACATTACCTTGAACTGTAAATGTTTATTTACTTTGACCTTACCCTAGGAGATCCTCCAAGGTAGAGATCATTTTTTTATTTGCTTTTGCAACTCCAGCACATAATCAGGTCAAAATAACTGTCGTGATGACTAAATGACTAGGTGCATTGAACATTTACAATGAGCTTGAGGAAAATTGTTATGGAAGTCTTTTAATTAGACAACCAACATTTGCTGAACTTCCATCATGAACTTCATAAGGAGCTCTGAGAGATAAAAGTTCCTATGAAGCGAAAAAACACAATCCTTTAAATGCTATGAGGCAATTAGACAGCTAAGCCTTTTCAGCTATAAATGAGCACAAGATGGCTTGTTTTTAAAACCTGCAAAGGCTATAGACAATACATATCAGGGTGGGCAACCTCATTGGCTGCTGGAATTCATCTTTTCGTGTGTGCAATTCTTTGTTGAGTGCTCAACAAGTTCCAAGCACTGCCCTGAATGCTAATCCTGTGGCAGTGAGCAGAATTCTCAGGGGAAGTTTCAGAGGGGGTGGTATGAAGTAATTTCAATTTAATTGAAGCCTGGGTAGGTTCAGAAATAGAGAGGAACCAGGATGGCATTCTGGTGCATGTACACAAAGAAACATTGGGTGTGTGGAGGGTGAGTGTTCCCTGGGCCATCCTCCTACTCATAAACTTATAAAAAGAGTTGTGCACAAAAATCTTTTTTTAGAGTATGTTATGTGGCATTTGTATGCTTATTCACAGGAAGCAGTTTTTCCATAACATTTCCCTTCTCCAAAAATCAAAGGGATCACTATTTAAACCGGATGGAAAGGGGAAATGATAACAGCAACCCTTGAGAAACTTCGCTGTGCTGAGAAGTAGGTTCAAGTATTAGCACACAGCACGCTGGTGCCAGTGACCTGAGGGCTCTGTGGACCAGAGGGCTTGTCACTGTGTACTCCCATCCCCCACCCGTCAGGAAAACACAGTGCAGTTTCAATGAACAAAGAGATAATACTTATTTCTCTAAGAGCCCAGTAATTAGTCTCAAAGGAGTCACTGGTCATTTTACAGCTATGAGGAAGGAGAGAGGGAAACATTTAGAACTCATTTATTGACACAAGTACTGAAAAATAAAATCAGGAAGAAATCCACGACTTGGAATCTTTTTGCAAAGACCACCTTCTGACATTGGGAAAGATCCAGATGAGGTCAACACTCAACTTCCTGTCCCAGAGAAAGAGAAAAAAGGCAGGGAATGTAAAAAAGGGGGAGGGAAAGAAAGATATCTAAAAAACATAGAGCTTCACAGAACTTAGACATTCTCCAGAGATATAGAAAAAAAAAAAAAAAAAAAAAAAGTTTTTTTTCAAGAGGACTGAGAACTTTTAAAAGAACTGCTACATTTAGAAAATCAAACTATAGTTTGTTGGTTGTTTAAAATCATGTTCTATTAGGAAAGAATTCTTATTCATTAGCTGGAGACAAGAAACAGATTGATCTCCGGTAATGGAACAGCATCAAAGTCTAACATTTTTAACTAGTCAGTGAGTTAGTAGAATTTTGTTCTACTAAAGAATATTCTATATTTTTATATCATATAAGGCTTTATCTTTCATTACGCTATTTTACATGATTGTGTGCAAATTAACAATACATAAACTTCTGGGGAAATTTTACCTAAAGTAATTTAAAAAAACAAAAACCTTTTTTTCTAAGTAAAGAAAAACTACAGGCTTGGTTTTTAATATTCATTGTAGGTGGCAGGAGTAGGATAATGGTGGAAATGTCACCAAATCTGGTTTTGGGAGGGAAAAATGCAATTATAAATTTAGGTTGTATTTCAAAAGGTCATTTGAAATACTTTCAACTACTGACTTATGAAGTGTTAGCAACATCTAATTTCAAAATTCTAGTAGTGATTTAATATCAGATCACTGTTTTCATACACTATACAGTGTGAGTTCTGTGGTAACACAGAACAAAGTATTATTTTGGAGATTTCTCAAATGCCAACTTAGCATTTCGAATAATAAGGGGATTCTTTAATGGGCTCATATTAGAATATTTTATTGTCTGTATCTTATCCAGGCTCCAAAAAAAAATCAAAGCTTCAATTAGTAGAAATAGCAGTGGGCTAGAAGTTATGAATTCTGTGTTTTAATTCCTACTAGCTAAACCCTGGGAATGTCATTTTATATTTTGGGCCCCCAGGCTCCTTATCTATAAAGCAAGAAAGTGAGACTAGATAATCATTAATATTCCTTCCAACTCGAAAATTATGAAACTTGTCAAAATTGCTCCACTAAAGGTGCACACTTCATGGTAATAAACATAAAACTCACATTTTAGCTAGAATTAAAATTCTCAATTTTGATAATATTTGATTGTTGTATGTCCATGTATGACTTAAACTTTGTGTTTAAGAATCATTCTAGAATCATTTTTCTTTCATCTTAAAAGACTTTGCAATAGCCCTTTTCCAGCATTTAAGAAGATATTTCTAGTGTCCACTCTAGAAAGTGATTGTACTGAGGCTCATAATTCTCATACAGCTACTTTACTGTCCAACCTTGTGGTCTGTGTTGGCTCTTGAACCTATTGTGTACCTTAATGAAATATTTTGGAAAAGATGACAATTAATGATAATCGGGAGAATAATAGTTCCTCTTTTCAACTATTCTCACACTATACCATATTACAGAGGTAAAAAGTAAAGGCTTAGTTACTTCTTTGTGGGGAGGAATGGTGAATGTGACTAAATCACATCACCGAAGTAAACTGCCAGACTCCCAACAAGGGTTGGTGTGAACTCTGTTTTTACTCTCATAGTCTCATCTAGCATTATTTGTTTCTACATTAGTTGCCTCTAGAAAACTGCTCATTTTATTCTTAGTATCTTTATAATTTCCTATAACACCAAGTTCTTTAATTAACTACACTTGCCTTGCTCTCTTAAAAATAAACATTATGCTGCTTTTCTCTTTTCTCTCATTGACTAGTATGCTTATAAAATAATTTCATTTTATATAGTTTATAAGATACACCTTACTTCCAGCTTCGTCTTTCCTGATTTAACATCTAAGGATCTTCCAGTTAGTATTATAATATGATATGACAGGAGTATATTTTATAACACATAATATTTTTGAGAGAAGAATAATTTAGGTAATTCAACAAAATAAGCATGAAAATAGTGCCTTTTAAAATAATTTTGTCTTCATTCTTTCATTCGGTAAACATTTATCAAGCATTTATCACTTAATATGAATGATGCATCACGCTAAATTCAGGAAAGGAGTTCACAATACTCTGAGAAGGAGACATTTAAAAAATACTGAGTTCAAAGTCATACACAGAAACAAAATGTATCAAGAAAAAAATTTTAAATTCAATTTTTAAATTTAATGGAGATCATCTAAACCACAATTAAGATTGTGTCCTAAAAATGGACCATGCAGTCAATTATGATAATTACAAAATACAGTAAGTGGTGCAGCCCTTCAAATCCATCGGTAATGCTGTAGATTTAATTATGTTGTCTTGAATTGATTTTCTGCAGCTGTAATAGTCTTTTTAAGTACCTAGAACAATGCCCTGATAGGTGCTCAATCAACATTAGTGAAATCTGTGTTTGGAATTGATCCCAGCTTTCATATCTAAGGATTCACAAAGGCCATCTCATTTGGGGAATATGCTACCCATCAAGCCCCATGTTAAAAGAAAAAAAAATGAAAATACATAATCCCTGCTTTCAAGAGCAATGTAGGCAAGGCTGAAATTTTTCACACGTGAAACTAATGTCCTACAAGCACTACACTATGTGACACTGGACATGAAAGCAAAATTAGAGAGGGGAAAAAAAGGGAAATGTGAATGGAAAAAAGTTCGTAAATTGTATGGAGTTTTATTGCATTGCCAAGTAATGCTTCTAAAATTTCATTTTGCCTGGGTTGTTGGTGGCCTAAATTGTTCTACATATTTACTTGACAACATTGAAAAACTCAATAAATGTCTTAAGTGTTACAGGAAATGTTATGGCTACTATGTTAGGGAGATCCTTATGAATTATTGATGAGAGAAGCTCATTACCAGAAAATAAACACATAGAGTAAAAGAATCTTGGACTGAACTTTGAGAACTAGGTCAAATCGCTTTCAAGCATGTTTCCTATACGGGGGGTATGGGGGTGGGGAAAGGAGAATAACTATCTACCTTTATAGACCTCACTGGCCTACTGAGATTATCTTGTCTATCTTTGCCACCTACATACCCCTACCAAAGTGTCCCAATACTGAACATTCTATAAAAACAAACAAACAAACAAACAAAAACTTCTCTATAACTCCCTTTCCATTAGAAAGTTTTGTTCCACATCTACTCCTCTTCTCTGTAATATTGCTGGAATTTGATTATTACTCTATGCCTTCCCAGGATTTGGTGGAAATGATCTTTTAAAAAAATGATGTACTTTGTTGATGTGTTTTGTATATGAAATGTAGTATTTTAAGAAGACAGTAACTTTTTTTAATAGATGTTTTAACCAATGGAATCAAATTTTTTCCCCAACCACTTCTTTACTTTCTCATGTTACATCCTAGTTTGCTTTTACAAGATTTTTTTTAAGCTCACAAAATCTATGACCTTGTATAAGTTTCCCAGGAGACATGATTCTCAGCATTTTGTTGGACAAACATTTGTTTTTTGTAACTACATGAACAAGCCAAACTGCACGTAGTCCAGAAAATAATTCTGCCTTTTTCACTGCACTCATTTTAAAATACCATATCTAAGGAATGCTAGTATGATGGCAATTAAAGTATTTTAATTTTACCATCTAACCATGAGGAAGATTTTTAAACCTCAGAAAATATAATAAAATAATTTAACATTCTGAGAAAGGTTTTGCAGTTCTCAATTATTGGTTGTTAGCTAAATGGACATAAAGAAAAAAGAAGGCAGTCATGCTTTGCAACTTCAGAATGTTTATTTGCTTAAAAAATGAGCAGAAATCAGTATCTTTTACATTCTAATACATATTTTAGCAGATAAAGAAGGCATCTTTGTAATTAAATTTAACCAGTAAAATAATAACATTTCCACAACCATAACTGAGTGCTATTGAGTTTCAAATTATATGAAGTTGAATAAAAAGAAAACCTAGCCAGGCTAGTGGCATTTCTATAAATTCTTTTGAGGGTAGTCATGAGATTTCCATGAGATATGCTTCTTTAAACCAGACAAATGAATTGGCTGTTCAATTTAGACTTAGTTAACATTTCTATGTGGAAAAAAAAAAAAAAAAAAAAAAAAACCTCTGGGCCATCCATTCTATTAGTAAACTTAGTAAATATCTCTATTTTCATAATTATAACAAATAAAAACAGGAATATCTGTAAATGACTTACTGCTTTATTAATCATTTTGATAAAGTGAATTCGTTTTAGTTATTGTATATATATGATTGTATTACATTTCTCTGTTTTTGTCAATAATTACATATTTTAAAGTAGTTTATCTTTTGATTCTAGTGAAAATACTGAAGAGACTCATTATGACATGGGCTAATCACTTACCTCATTCCTTCTTTAAAATAAACGTTAAGTTGTTTGAGAGGGTTATTGAGAAGAACAAGTGAGGTAATGACTATAAACTCATTGGAAAGGACAAAAGCTAGAAACTATAAGCCACTATTGTTATGTCATTATTGTTACTCATATCATAACTATTCTCATCTGGAAGCTGTGGAAGTAGCTGAGCAAATACAGCCATGATAGACTATCTTAATATTAGAATGTTCCAGTGAAGAAATCCAGCAGTCCAAGAACCAACAAGCATGTATGATTGTGGGCTTAGACCCTGAAACTCAAGATTTGGTCGGGCGAGATCAGCATGATTGGGACTGATCAGATGTATAGCAAAGTCAGCATTCTCAGGTTTTGGTTACTATTGTTGATATATGCAAAGTACCAGGGAAAACATGTTTTAAGTCTAAGATCATTCAAGATCAGTGCAGTGTACCGAAGCAACTCAAGTTGGAGAATAGAACAATAATTCCAATTAGGTACTTTATTCTCTTCTAGTGATTGTATAGTAGATATTTGTACCTAATGCTTCAGCAAATGGTTAAAAATTTAAAACTTTTTGAATAAGCCTGAAAACGAGTCAGGCTTAATGTCAATAAAGTCTGATTAAGAAATAGCCAAGAAACAAATAAATAAATAAAGGTGACCTAAACCGGGCAAAAGATTATTATATACCCTTGTTTTCTCAAATACACTTACTCTCCATTTTCCTTTATCTCACAGTTATCTTAAGAAAATTTGGCATAAGTCTGTTTATCTTTTATTTTTATTGTGATGATAATTTTATTTGGAAAAATTTGTTGATGCCATTAATTTTTTAAGACTTATTTAGGAAAACTTTTCAGTCTTAAAATATGAAGTCATCAAAATATCATTAAACTATATAGTAGAAAAAGAAAAAAAATGTTCAGAAAATGAAGTATACGATTTTAGTTAAAAATAAATTCACTTTTCATATTCTCATTCTAATTTTATTTCTAAACTAATCACTCTTAGTTTTATTAATTACCTCTGATTTTAATGTTTTATTATAGAATTTCCCTTTGACTTTAAAAACATGGTTTCCTAAGTTTATCAAAAATTTTATCAAAAGAGCTATGAATTATGATAAGGTTCAGAGACTAAAATCTGACAATCTCAATGACAAATATATTATTAAGACTTCAACAGTAATACAGAATTAGGGAAACCTGTAATCTTGTATCATAAAGTTATAGCTGTCACCAAGTTGAAAAGTTTTCTTCAATTAGATAACATACCCTGTGTTCTTGATAGAGATTTTGATTTTTCCCTCTGTTATATAGCGACTTGCTACTAACCTGCAAAGAACACAGGATTAACTAATCCTGTGTCAGATCCCTAATTTTTGTCCTCTGTTACACAGTAATGCATATGATATTCAATAAGTAATAAAGTTTGAAAATTCCAATCTTGAGGAAAACTAAAATATCAACGCAATCTGCTCTTTGAGAGAAAAAAATCATCCCTCATTTGACACTGAAAATACTGTCCCATGAATTCCAAATGACTCTTCCTTGTTTCTCCTGTTGCAAAGGCAAAGGTTACCTCTATTTCTCTCTTTATATCAACTCCATTGGAACTGAGCTATGTGCCAATCTCCACATCTCAGAAGACTATCATTTACTTAAATCCAAATGTATACTTAGCTTTCTACATAAAAGGAGGCTTTGTCAAGCCCAGTGATCTCTGATTCTAGGTCATTTCACAATACTGGGATGATTTTTTCTTAATTGCTTCATAAGGTTAACCTCTGGAATGGTTGTGGCTTATAAGGTACAAGATGCTCATTAAACTGGCTTCCTCAGTAATCCATGAAATGTCTGCAAACTGGCCCCGGTAGCTTGAGTTCATCTTTACCTCAGAACAAAATGGCTTATGGGACCCAAAACAGAAAAGCACAGATAATCCAAAACCCCTTTAGCACCAAAAAAAGATTTAAAAAAAAATGATGCTTTTCTTGTTGCCGAATTCCTATTGTATATTTGTGGCAGAATATTAGAACTACAGTATCTGCACCAAAAACATTCTAAACCGAGAGAGAATGTTTCTGGGATTAAAAGTTAAAATTAAACACCAATCTCTATAAAGGAGGGGTGGGCGCCATAATTTTAGGGATAGTGTAGACACTACTCCTAAAATACATTTTAGGAGGTACAGGAGGGAAACTTTTTTTGAGAAATATCCTTGGGAAATCCCATGAATATTATTTGAAAATATGCTTGCATTGCAGGGCTTCATGATTCATTACCACTCTTTTTTCCATGTGAATGTAAGTGGATATCCACAGCGACAGACCGTAGACTGAGCAATTGCTAAGGGGACTGAGTCACCTGGTAAAAGGCTGCCCAGCCATAATTACTGATGGTGATCAAGCTGACTAGACGTACTTTCCAAGATGAGTTTTGTTTCAAAAATTGTGCTCTTCAGTCAAGAATTTATTAACATTTAGTTGTCCATACTGCCAATATTCTGAACAATTAGTCTTTCACATATCTCGCTATACTAGAGACAACAAAGTTTAAGAGGATTTACACTATTTTAAAATCTTTCAGAGCCTGGGAGAGGTGATGTATGTTTTCTGGAAAGCGTTAAATAGGCAGGATATTTGAATGTTTGATATTAATTTTCAAAGTATTTTCAAAGAATCAGGAATACCAATTTTCTGGTCTAATTGAAAAAAAAATGTAAAACTTTTAAAAATAGACAAATGACTATAACATGTTCCACTCCAGAATGGTAATAAATATTGGAAAATTTTCTAATGTGATCTTATATCTTAAATTTTAGCCTAGCCTCTGCAAACCAAAATCAAAATCTAAGAAAAAGGTTTTAGTGTAATGTTTATCACCTACAAGAAATAAATATCTAATATCTAGTAAGAAACGTTCTTTTTTTTTCTAAAATGTATTGAGAACTGTAAAGAGCAAATGCTCTGTAGTCAGACTGCTTGGACAAAAGTCTCATCTCCACCATTTACTGATTGAGTGAATATGGTCAATAAGGAGAAATATTTGAAAATGTATGACAAACCAGTTCTCCAAGCCACACATTCACCTGAACCAAACTTAATTTATGCCAAATAGATATTACTCAATGTCACAAAGAGTATCATAAATCATATACCTAATAAGAAAACAAGAATTACATGATACTAGAGATGAATTTACAGAAAATGTCTAGTAAAAAACACATATATTTAAATCTCATTATTTGAGATGAGTCATTTTCCAGAGTGATCATTTACTTTGATGAAAAATGTGCTGTATTCTGATCCCAAAACTTAACACTTGGAAAAAAAAGTTGCTAACAAGCCAAGACTCAGAGCATACATGTTAGTTAATGGAGAGACAAGTAAAGCCCTGAACATAGTAAAAGAAGAGTGTTTTAAAATCTCAAGAGAAATGAAAACTGAGTCATAAGGGTTTTTTTCCAGTTTTTGTTTTGTTTTGTAAAATTTACATGGAGCCAAAGTTTTCTGCTTCTAGTGTCTGTGATTTGAAACTTAATTAAGACTAAATGAACATGCCGAGGCCGTGGTTTCCAATAACAATTTTCTTCTTGGAAAGAGTTTGTGGAAATCGGAAGATGAAAACAAACAAAAAAAATGTGTTATTTTTTCATTTCTCAAAATTTGAAAACGACAAAGAAAACAGACTTATTTAAATATCCCAAAGTAGTAATATTATGCATGAAATTAAATTCTATTATAGTCATGCTGAAATACATTTTATCATGTAGTTCACATCCCTCAGGGCTGTCATCTGAGTGATATCATGACACTAAGATGAACAAGATAGAAATTGCATTTATAGTGAGGGTAAATATTATTTTATATCATTGTTTTTTGTTTCTTTGTTCTCAACTATGGAAAACTTGTCTTCGTTATTTTTATTCTTTCCAAAGGGAATTTTACCAATTTTTTCACTGAATAACATAAAACTAACTTAGAGCCATCCAGTCATTATTATTTATTTTTTTAGAAAATGAATCAAAAGTTCTTTGCTTTGATGTAATTATTCTGATATGTAATTGATATACTATTACATCTTTTTCCACAGTCCTTTAGAAAGCAGGCATGTATATAAACAGTTTTCTAAATGCTTGATCACTTTTTCAGTCAGCAACCATATGGATCCAGTAATGACTTATATCATTTCCCAACTCTTTTCTTAGGGTTCCGCATGTCTTTTTAGAGATGATGTATACTAAATATGAGCATGAGGATCTGAAATGTGTATTTCTTTGTCTCTCTCAGTTGCACATATGCTGAATTAAGTTTGGCTCCTTGGAAAACTCTTAGATTCCTCATATGCACATTCCTCAGGTTTTTAACTTAGAAATAGAGAGATGTGTGAGTGATTTATTGTGTTTTTCTTTCTCCTACAGCTGTTGCACCTTAGGGTAGGATGATATCACTCAAAGAAGAGGCATCCCTATAGTAATGTCTAGTTAAGTCTGTAGTCACTGACATATCATAGATACTAATTCTGTCTCTACTCATCACTGTGGCTTTTGTGGAATTAACCAGATGTTCTGCTCTTTGGGGTTGTTCTAGTGATAGTTTTAATAGTTGGTGGTTTCTTACTTTGTGCCTATGTTTATATCTCGGATCCAGGGTGGACCGTCCAATACTACAAGCTCTGCATCTGCTCTTCCATTCTCTGGTTTACAGGTTCTGTGAACTATGTATTTGATTTTATCTCTGAAAAATAGGCTTGTGTTTGTTGGTGCCTAGAACAGTCTGCTTTCTTCTTCAGATCACTCATTTATCTTTCTGTCTTTCCTCCAAAATAATTCTTTTCTGTTTTTAGTTAAAAATGCAATGAATACAGAAATCTATGGCCAACTACCTATTGTCTTTTTGGCGAAAGTGGAAATGTACAAAGAGCATGCAATAAGATCAAATCATGCTATTAACTAAGTACTTCTCTCTCCTTCCCTCCCTCCATCTCCCTCTCTTTCTCCTCTCAGCTTTGTTCCTCTGTTCCACCATCCTCTTCTTTCTTCTTCACTCTCTCCCACCCTCCCTCCCTGTTTTCCTGCTTTCCTTCTTTATTCCTTCAAATATGGAGTTGAGAGAATACATGATGTTATACATGAATGTCCTAGCCTATTCACTTTTATTGTGGAATTTGTAGATAGAGTGATTCCTTTAATTTAGGGAGTTTTTACATTTGAAAATTTTATAATCACCTCCATAAATAATAGCCTTAAATGAAAGCACCTTCCCAGTTTGTTTTATGCTGCATTCAATACAAGTAAGATGTTTTGCACTGCATTTTAATTTGTCAGATCCCAATGATTTTTTAAGTCAGTTAAGTCCTTTATCACTCAATCCTGTTGGAGATAAGCTTTTATTTTCACTTAGTTTAAATACTGTAGTTTCTCTTTTTCTCCCACTTTTACTGATGACGATTCAACTGAAGTCGTATAAAAGTCAATCCAAAGTAAAGGTATTGAAAAATCACCAGTTACAGGAATATTATCTGGAAAATGTCAAGCAAATAATTTTCTTCTCTAAATCTATTTCCATATGTTTTTCATATCTTGCTTTTGTCCTTACATTCATAATTTCTTAGTAATTTTTTTCCTAAAAATAATATATTTATTTATGTTTTAAGTCTCTTTTTTTTTTTTTTACCACACTTTAGGATTCAATATGTAAATGTTCTTTTGAAATGTCAGATTGATACATCTATAAATGGGATGATCAGGAGGCCTTTTCCAGAACGATGACAGAGAGTTTAATTTCTCAGATTTTCATGGTGTCAATGAGAACTTTTCAATTTAAAATCAAATAGAAACTTCAACTTCTGGCTATGATGGAATAGCTCGTTACAAGACAACATTCCCACCAATAGTAATAGTAATGTTGGAAAATAAATACTGTTCCCTCCCAAAAAACAAACCCCCCAAATAAACAAACAAACAAAAACTTATGTATATAAAAGCTTCAGAGATCTAATCGAAGCAGGTAGGAATTAGGGTCTAAAATATCAAGAAATAAGGGAACTGCAGAGAGGTGGCCTCGCATATTGTGAGGTGACTTTCTTCTTGAGTATTTCCTCATCCTCTCAAGCACTTGACAAAGGACAGAAGACAGAGAGCCACTTTTAAAGAGACAAGAAGGCAGCAGAGCTTTCAGCAACTCATAGTTAGAAAGAGACAAATTTTGGCATTGAGAACTGTCTTAGCAGCCAGGGCACGAGGGGATATGATTCATGGAAAAAGAGGCACAGAGAAATGGGCCTGATACTCAGAGGTTTTGCATTTAAGGTATTAATGAATTCTAAGGCTACATAAGACCAAAGAATGAGAAGCCAAAAAGAGTTTTCAGCAGTCACAAGGAGCTGAGAGAAAAACTAAAGTTCAGCTGTAACCAAGAATTTGTTTAGTAAACCCTTCAGGCTCTCATTTGGGATTCCTAGAGGGCAACACACTTGAATAGAAGTGAACCAGAGAGAATAAGTATCATCAAGACTTCAACCCAGCCAAAAGATAACTCAATTCCCAACTAAATTAATGTGATTGGCCCCCCACTATAGCTGCTTACCAGGAAAAAGGCTGAATTCTCTCTGGAGGAAGAAAATATTATATTATCCAGAAACTCTATCACAATATATACAAAATTTCTAACTGATGATCAAAAATATCCAAAAAATATGGAGAAACAGGAGCAAAGAAAAACAGATAATAGAAATAGACACACAAATGATCCAGATATTAGTCACGGACTTTTAAAAGATGATTAATAATTCAAGAAAATAAATAATAAAGTAGAGAGTTTTAACAAAGATATTTATAAAATTCACCAGTGGCATCTATTAAAAAGAATCAGATGGAAATTCTAGGTATAAAAATTATATGACTAGTCTTAAGATTTCAGTAGATGTTAAACAAAAGTTTTAACCAGCAGAAGAAATACTTAGTGATCTAGAAAATCAGTACTAGCCAGACTTATACAAAGATAAAATAATACAATTTTTAAACTTTGATTATTGACACATAGAAAATATTAACATACATATAATTTGATATTCAGAAGGCAAATAAAGAGGGAAAAAGAAAAAGGACAGAAGCAATAGTTAAAGAAAAAAATGGCCAAGGCGAAAGATAATTTTGAGAGTCCTACATATACAAATAAGAATAAATACAATGATATCCACTTTTAGGGAAGTCATAATAAAACTGAAAATAAATTTAAAAACAAGTAGAGAAAAATATCCATATGTTCAAAAGACTAACAATAAGACCTAAAAGAACAAATGACTCAGCAATAAATAAATAAATATGCCAGTCCCTGCACAGTATTAGTCAGATATCATTGAGTACACTTTGAGAAAAAATAAGCGTTGTGATTATTGGTTTGCTAATGCCATGTCAACAAAGACGTTGGGACTAGATCTTACACAACCTTCCATTTAGAGAAATGAAGAAAATAGAAGTATACAAACCAATAAGAAATATAATAAGATAAAGCAAAAACTTATTATCGAAACAAAACGATTGTTTTTTCAAATTGCATTGAAAATTTTCATGAGCCATAAATATTGCAGAAAATTATCTCAATTCTCTTTCAACACTGAATGATACTTGCTCGTGTTGTAATTTTAAAAGACTGTACAGTGAATAATATTTAATAATAAAATAACTGGATCAAGACAGATTTGTAAGAAGAGTAATACTGTGGCTTGCAGTAATAAAAAAATCAATGTTATTTTTGTCTTAAAATAATACATTAAATATTTTATAACATATTAATTTTCTTCATTTCTTTGGAAGTGTGGAACGTATCTAAACTTACCATATCGATCATCGTGAACTCTTTTCATCACTCATTTGGTATGATTTTCTTAAAGACCAGGAATTCTGTACCTATCCTCTGAGCTTGTGATTCTGAAGTTTTTTTGTTTGTTTTAGGAAGAATTTGTGCATTGCAGATCTATCTATTGTAGAGCATAAAAATATACATCGGTATACTTATTTATATCATGACATGACTAATACAATGCTGGATAACTGCAGGATATTACTGGCTAAACTAGTGCCTAAATAAGAATAATAAATTGTGGGTAAAAGGTATAGAGAGAAATGCCAAATATTAGATATTAGTTTTAAAAACAGAGCCATTCATTAGCAAAGACATGTTATAGAAATACAATATGACATCTGCCTTTTAGATATTCATAATGCTCATTATCATACAAAAACTGGGAGAAGCATTATAACGTCTCTGACTTCTGTTTTCCTGTGTTTAACCTAGTGTTTTCCTATTTAAATAGCTCCCGGAATTCTTTTTTCATGAAAGACCTCTTAACGGTCTTTAAAATTAACACAGGATAGAACACCTTAATGAAGAACTAAGTAGTCTATAAGATCAGCTGCCTTTTAAGCTTCAAATGGCCATGAGGAATGATTTCATATCAAGTAAAAATAATGTAACAAATCATGAGGACCAAGGTGTCTAACAGACAAATTCAAGACATCGTAATTTTATAACACTTTTATATATAATTTTTTTTGTTTGTGGTTTTAAAAAATACTGAAAGGACTGAGGCTAATGAGTAAAGAGGAAAGCAAAGCAGATCTCTGTATTCCTAGCATTTTCCTCATATTCTCCTTTCATTTTAACTCAAATTGGGTAATAGAACAAAATGGAAATGAAGGAAATATATACAGAATATCATGTTTCTGCTGGCTTTCAAATCAGACACATTTGCTCATTTGGGGGTTTAAAATACATTGAAGATGAAAGAATTTTTTCGTGATGATAGTTCAGTAGAATTTGCCCAGGATGTATTTTGGGTTTGAACTGTTTGACGGTTAATATCACATATCGTTAACTAGAATCTACTTTCCAAGGAAGTGTGAATTAAACAGTGTCTTTGAAGAATATTTCTAAGCATATATGTAGATAGGAAATAAGGGTAAAAGCAGTTGATCAGAAAATGATAAGCAGTAAAGCAAAAGAAATTACTACTGAAAAGAGAATGTTACTGCTGTTTTTGTTTTTTTTAAATTGACTTCCTTCCACGAGTTGCAGTATTCCTTTGGACTACTTTTAATCGAAAGTCCCATCCATGAACCTTATTCTCTAATTGAACTTTTTTTTTTTTAGAGATGGCATTTGAGCACAGAGAGACATGAAAAAGTGAGGAGGCCAGCCTTTGAAGATCTATTATGGCCTATTTTGAAATTTCCCTATATTAATGGAATGAGAACTAGATACTTCATCTCAGAAAAATTGAGGAGGGTTCCTATAATTTTTTACTGAAATTTTGAAAATGTAAAAGCAATATCACTCTTTAAAGATATTACATTGAGATGCATAGCTATTCAACAAAAGCTGAGATTTTTATAGGTAAACTACATATCTATTTATATTTACTAACATGTGTTTAAATAATAATAATAAACAAATCAATTTGTATCAGTAGCATTTGTAAAACTTGACAATACCAAGGAAGCCTCCAAAAGTTATTAAACGACTCTTAATGGCCATAGGATTTAACTATTTTTTTCTCACGATGGATTCCATGGAACCCTATTTCTGCAAGATAAATGCAAATAAAATAGGTTTCTATGATCAAAAAAGAGCTAGAACATTTTGAATTCTTGAAAATTTATAATGTTCTGAAAATCCTGCAGTGAAGAAACTAGTATTTTCTAAAGTTATTTGACCAAAGACTTTTTCTATTCAAATGCCTGTTATTATTTCACAGATCCAGTGTTCAGTGGAATATACTTCAAGGAACACTGAACTTTTTTTATAGTTGTTTCATCCTCTTGCTAGGAAAGATATTCTTAGAGTAGATTAAAAAATTATTTCTACCAGGTGATTGTGCTTAGAGCTATTATAATCTGTCTCATCAAAGATAAATTGTGAAGGAGAAGACATTCTTTCCTATATTAATCAGATTTAGGAAAGAAAGAGGCACCAAGGGATGTTCTGGCAGCTGGTTAGTTGTACTCAGAAGGTGATGTAACATTTCTTTCTGTAAAATCAACAAACAACAAGCTGGTCTTTTGATGTCAGATCTGCTACAAATCTCCAAAGCACTGGAGAAAAAGAGCTAGTTTGGGATTTATCTTTCAAAAGATTTTGACTCAAAAAGAGCATACAAAGTATATGCTTCCATTAGAATTGGAGAGAATACCAAGATTGGTCCAGACACTAATTTGAGTTTGCTAATTTACACTTATATACATTATTAATTTGGAATATCTTAATAATAAATGTTATATCAGTAAAATAAAGTGCTGTGCCTAAACCTATATGTATAGAAGAATTTGACTTACACAGCAAGGATCAGCAAACTATTGCCTGAAGGCTAAATCTGACCTGCCATATTGTATATGGCTGCTTTAGCACTATAACAGCAGAGTTGAGTAATTGTGACAGAGCTCATACATGCCAAAGGTTAATATTACTCTTTGGTCCTTAATAGAAAAGTTTGCTAACCCCTGGGTCAGCAAAGGGCGTTGTTGCGTGTACTGATATTTCAACAGGTCAGGGTCAGTGGATGGAGAGTAATCATGCAACGGATGTGGCTATTTAGGACAGGGCACATCTCTGTAAAGGCATTTGAGCATAAAGAGACCTGAAAAGGTGGGAAAGCCAGCCTGCGAAAATCTGTAGAAGAGTTTTCTTGGCAGAGGCACTGGACTTGGCTTGTTTCAAAAACATCTGGAAATCCAGTGGGAGGGGAGTGATGTGAGAAGCACATGAATGGTAGGAGATGTGGTTGTAGAGATAGGCCAGAGCACAACATCCTGACCACAGGAAATTTGGATTTCGAGTGATAGGAAGCCTTTGGATTGTTTTGAGTTAAGAACATAACATGAACTGACTTGTTTTGTTGAAAAGTGACTCCAGAGAGATAACTAAGAATGAATTAGGGCAATTTCATATTTAACAAAAAACAACAAAACACTATTATGTTTATTCTACCATCAGATTACAAAGATATTATTGATTAAACACCTGTCACCAGTAAAGGCCATACAATAAAACAGTGTTTTCAATTCTGACGGCACATTAAAATCTCAAGAGCAGTTTTTTAAAATATCAGTTGGATTTGAGTATCAGTGTTTTGCTTCTTGCTTCTTTATAGCTTTTCAGATCTTCTTAATGTGCAGCCAAGATTGAGAACTACTGCTTTAGAGAAGAATATTGAAGATGAAAACTATGTCTTCCTAGGGACTTTCTATGAATCTCAAAATTATTCAATGTCCTGAACAGTTTTAAAATCAGATTGGGGACTCATTTGTCTGAAGCAGGAAAAATTGCTTAGGAGCTGTGTCAGTATCAAATGGCCTCTAGAAATTCCAGGCAGCATCCTAATCCTGTTATTTGAATCAATTTGTACTATATTTATGACCCAATGGTAGGGAATTTCATAGGTTTGGAGTTTTAAAAACAGTCATCGGTACCCAGACCATCCTCTAAAAGCTTTAGAGACCCCTGAAGATCTGCCTACGCAGTGGTCCCTAAGAGCTAGTTACCGGAGTAATACAACAATATTATTTGCTATATTTAAGCATGTGGACCTTCTAAGCCTCAGGCATAGCCATTACATGAAGTCATGTGTGCTGATGTGATTTGTTGAAATAAATAAATATAGAATTAATTATTAGGAAAGAAATCTTATTACTTAATATGAAAATGATTCACTTGGCCTAGATCATGTATAAGATGGAATTCTGTGTTTTGACTGTAAGAATACAAAAGATATATTTCATCTTTCAAAAGATACTCAATTGACTAAAATATTCACCAACATGTCCTGGAAATATAAGAAATCAACATAGACCTAAAATAAAGTCAGCAGCATTTCTAATGAAAATCAAGCAACAGGCCTAGGATATGCCATCCTTCTTCTCCTTTCCCTGTTAGGCTTTATCTTGGTTAATGTTTTCATTCAAAGGAAAACAGTCTGTTTGCTATAGCATTCAAGTCTAATCTTCCCAACTTAAGAAACAGTAGGAATGGCATAGAAGAGAGAAAGAGGGCAAAAAGAGTGAAAGATATATAAATTTCAAAGACAAAGTCATTCAGTGGGCCATCAGAGATTTTGGAAAATATTTGAGTGATGACTAAAACTATTTTAATGTTTTAGAGTGCATGCCTTGAAATAATCAACTCAAAAACTTTGCGACTGTAAATTAAAATCTATTCTTGCAAAGTTTTCATTTTAATGTATATTTTTAGAAATGTAGATTTTTGTAAAATATATAAGAAATCCTCATTCTCCTTTTGCACAACAGCTGGATCACATAATCCTCGTTTTCCCCAAAGGAAGTTTCTCTTTCAAGCCTCGAATCTGTGAGGACCCAGTGACTAAATATATTCTCATATTCCTAGTAGTATGTAATTTAAAAACATATTCTATGCATATGGGCAATGTATCAAATAAATAACTCATTATAACAACAAGCGTCTTTTACATGGCACTAAATCTTACAAAATAGAGTAACGGAGCAGAGCTCTGGGAAAATACAATTTCCTCCTTAGCTTGTCTGTTTTCCACATTGTCCTGTTGCTGTCTGTTTAAAGTTGCTTTATAAAGGTTTTTAGTCACTTATAAAGGAAAGTTTAAATTTGTAAAGCCACAATTGTCCAGACAATTATATGTTTTTTAAAAAAATTAAGAATCTATTTTTATTAGAAGTCTGGAAAAGTGAAAATAATGAAGATTGTGAAGGGTAAGTCTTTTTGGGATACTAACAGTTTCTCATTTCAAGGATGATTTTTGATAAGTAATTGCATACTGGGGAGTAAATTTCACATAATGTTATTTTCAAGAAAAGAACACAACCTGCTAAACTAATATAACAAGGCAAAATCAGGAGTAGAAGTAGTATATTTCCCCAATTTATCTTTACAGAGTATAGCATGTTCCCTATATACATTTGGACGATATGGAAGAAAAAAAGAATGAGAAGCGCAATACCTGGATTCTGGTATCTGCTTCCCCTGAATGAGTTTGGGGAAGGTCATTATCATCTCTGTAGTCATAAATGTCCTCATTTATAAATGAGAAAGTTGTATTAAAGCTCTAAAATTCCCTATCCATATCTTATTTTTGATAAACTACATTTGTACTCCTTTGGTGGGTTGTCAGAAAATGTGTTTAGTTTCCTGGGGCTGCATAACAACGTGTCACAAACCATATGGCTTAAAGCAAAAGAAATTAATTTTCTTACAGTTCTGGAGGCTAGAAGTCTAAACTCAAGGTGTCAGGAGGACCACACTCCTTCTGAAGCCTCTAAGGATGAATCTCTCGTCTCTCCTAGCTTCTGGTGGTTGTCAGCAACCCCTGGTGTTCCTTTTCTTAAAGATGCATCATTTCAATTTCTGCCTCTGTCATCATGTGGTCTTCTCTCTTCTGTGTCTGTGTCCTTATTTCCCATGGACCAGTAATTGGATTCAGGCCCACCCTAATCCAGTATGACCTCATTTTAACTAGAAGACATTCGTAAAGACCCTACTTCCAAATAAAGTCACATTCATAGGAATTAAGACTTGAACATATCTTTTGGGGAACACGATTCAACCCACCACAACACTATATTAAAACTTCGGCTACCAAAGATTATATTTCAGTGTGAAATAATCAGAATATTTATTCACTGATTTATATTTCATGCCTGTTTGTTTATATGTCCAATAAAACAGCCTAGAAATTCAAGTACGAATTTAAGAAATGGATTTTTTTTTTGAGAGAAGGCAAAGAAAAAGCTCACCTTATTTTTTTTTAAACAAACCACTCCAGCTCACTATTACACACCTTGACAATTTATCGCATGTTGCTTTATATTTTTTTGTTAAATGCTTAAGTAATTATATCTTACATTTCCAAGTCTTAAAAGGTATATTTTTATCCCCCTCCCCCAAGTCTAGTCTGGTGTTTTACATTCTACTGAGTCATCAATAATGACTCAATTAATAGACTATCATGCCAATAAGAGAATTCAATTTCATCCTGCCAGCACTCGCCCAAAGCCTTCAGCCATGTTATCCTCTGTCTCTCATTTTTCCTTAAGCCCATACGCACGTGCACATACATGTATGCATGCGCACACACACATTCTCAATACATTCTGATTATTTACTCCCATGCTTGCACATCTTTACAGTTACCCACAAAATGCAAATAAATTTCTGGATTGAGAAGGGGAAACTAAAGTTACTGATTTCCTATATATGTGTTTAAATTCTAGAGGAGTGACATCTTGGATTATGGAAGTCTTTTGTAAAAGCAATGGCTTAGAAGTCATTATTCTATCTCAACTCTGCAGCCAGCTAGTTATGAAGGCATTCTCTGAAATTTCACCTTCATTTTGTAAAACTACAAAGTTAAATTAGAGTTTATCATCAAAGCCATTATTTTATAAGAACATCCCCTTTTCTTTCTCCTTCCTCTGAATACAGAGTTATTAGATAAATCCTTGTCATTATTTTGTATTTGTTCCTAGAAAGACGTTTTTTTAGATCTATCAATCTATCTATCTATCTATCTATCTATTTATTTATTTATTTATTTATTTATTTATTTATTTATTTATATTATGGTGACATTTATTAATGAAATCCAGTAAGTTTCAAGTGTACAGTTCAATAGTAAGGCATATTGATGCATATATACGTATATATACATGTGTATATATACGTATATATGTATATATATGTATATGTGTGTGTGTATATTTCATTGTGTATTCACTGTCCATAGATAGATTTCTTACTGTCACCACATCTTTGACACTTTTTAACTCTTCTACGTCCTCCATCCCTCCCTCCCCTCTGGTAACCACTAGCCTATAGCCCATGTCCATGAGCTTCCGTTTGTCCTGTTTATTTATTGTATCATGTGATGTTCTACTTTTCCAGTCTGGCTTATTTTACTTAGCATGATTATCTTGAAGCCCATCCATGTTATCGCAAATGGCAGTATTTCATCTCTTCTTATGGCTGATTAATATTCCATTGTATATATGTACCACAGCTTCTTTAGCCAATCATCTATCATAGGACACTTTGGTTGCTTCCATTTCCTGGCCACTGTAAATAATGCTGCTGTGAACATCAGTGTGCAAATATCTTTTCAGATATGGGTTTTCAAGTCTTTGGGGTAAATACCCAATAGAAGAATTGCTGGATCATATGGTAGATCAATTCTTAGTTTTTTGAGGAAACTTCATATTGTTTTTCATAGTGGCTGTACCAATTTGCAGTCCCACCAACAGTGTATGAAGGTTCCTTTTTTTCCATATCCTCTGCAACATTTGTTATTACTTGTCCTGTTGATAATAGCTATGCTAACAAATGTGAGATGGTATCTCACAGAGCACGACTTATAAACTTTATAAAACCAAAATACCCTGACATCATACATAATTAAAGAGAACAGCCTGCATATAATTTCACAATTTAATTTCAGTCTGTCATTTTTATATTTAAAACAAAAATCAGTTAATTGCAATTTTGAGGGAAGAAAACTTGAGAACTGCAACTTATAATTGGATTTATCATTAAATATTTGACAATTACAATAATACCTCCCTTATCTACAGTTTCAATTTCCATGGTTTCAGTTACCTGTGGTCAACCACAGTCTGAAATTATGTGGAAAAATCCTAGAA
The DNA here is from genome assembly GCF_014176215.1 of Rousettus aegyptiacus. Classification (NCBI taxonomy): domain Eukaryota; kingdom Metazoa; phylum Chordata; class Mammalia; order Chiroptera; family Pteropodidae; genus Rousettus; species Rousettus aegyptiacus. Next base: position 34,708,368 of record NW_023416286.1, read on the forward strand.
ATAAACAGTTCGTAAGCTTTAAATTGTGCCCCATCCTGAGCACTGTGATGAAATCTCGTGCCTTTTTGCTCCTCTCACTCAGGACGCACTCATGTCTGTAGACACTCTCTGCTCATTTTTTGCTGAGCATCATTCTCTGTTATCAGATTGACTGTTGTGGTATTATAGTGCTTGTGTTCAATTTCCCCTTACTTTACTTAATAATGGCCACAAAGCACAAGAGTAGTGATGCTGGCACTTGGATGTGCCAAAGAGAAGCCATAAAGTGCTGCCTTTAAGTGAAAAGGTGAGTGCAGCGCAATAAGATATTTTGAGAGAGAAAGAGACCACATTCATATAACTGTTATTATAGTTTATTGTTATAATTGTTCTATTTTTAGTTGTTGTTAATCTCTTAGTGTACCTAATTTATAAATTAAACTTTATCATAGGTATATGGGAAAAACCAGAGTATACATAGGGGTTCAGTACTCTTTGGAGTCCCAGGTATCCACTGAGGGTCTTGGAACATACCCCGCATAGATAAGGGAGACTACTATAACCAGAAAAGCATCCTTGGTTGTAACTCTTCACACATGGGGTCAGGCATTTGTGGTTGGTTTGTGTAAGAGCGACTTAATCCGTGCTTTCTCTTAACTCGCAGCTACCTTAATAGACATTTCTTTTGTGGAAAAAGGACACACCCTACTCCCTAGAGTGGCAATTCCAAGGCATTCTATTACCACATTCAAGTCTTACTGAGCACCCTTGCCTCAGAACACTCTCACACACTTTCAGCAGTGAAACTTGCCTTTAAAAAAAAAAAGAGTCATGGTCAAATAATTCCTTCAACCTCCTCTACAAATGTGCATGTCTTTTCATAAATTCTTTCTTTCAGCCTTAATAGACTAGGACTTCTTCCTCCCTCTCATAGCCGACACCTTCACCTGTGCTCTGGAACCCATCTCTTCTACTTCTTCGGTAACTTGGTTGCATCGGTTTTCCTAAATTTCTATGCTATCAACAATTTTTCCCTCTAAATTGGCTTTTTCTCTTCAATTTACAAATTAAATGTAGTCTTCCTTATCTTTGAAAAAGAAAAAGGGAAAAAGGAGACAGGGCAAGGTGGGGGCAGGGCAAGGAAAAGAAAGGAAACTGCACCACTTGTATATACTATACAGCAGGTGTATTGAACTCGTTTTTTGTTTTTGTTTTTTTTTTTCTCCTCAGCCCAGTTTTTTGTAAGGCCAGTCTGATCTGGTACACATTAAAGGGGGCCAATGGTCCGGCATCTCTGAAAAGCACTGCAGTGCTTCCGATACATAATTCCTTAGAAATCATTGTGACACATGTATTTTATTTTATTATTTGATTTATGTGTCATGATGTGTTTGTTTGTTTTATTATAGACCACTAAATTTCCCCTAATAATTAAAGTCAGAGTCTTTAGAGTCATAAAAGACTTGGAGATCATCGAATCCAGTGTCTCGCAAACTATTCTGTGCGACTCAAGGATCAGGCAGAGGTTCTACAGAGAGAACAGATGGGCAAAAGGAACGTCTCTGCCTCCCCTCAGCCCACCATATGCCCTGCAGCCCTCCCACAGGCTACTTTGACCTCTTTCACGTATTGGGTTACTGTGTAATGTATTCTTTAAATAAATGGTTCTATGTCATCAAGAAATTTGAAAACCACGAATTAATCCGATGTTCATATCTCAACGATGAGATAACTACGTCCTCAGAGAAGTTTTCTTTACTGCCCACAAGAATGAAACTAGAAAATGCAAGAGCCTAGAGAAGCATAAAACAAGAAAAAAAGATTAAATTTACATAAAATAATATGTCCCCTGTTCTCAAAGAACCTAAAGTGTAACTGTGAGACAAGAATGTTGGAAATGGAATAAGAAACAAATAATACTAGTGAAAGTTGTATGTTCTGTAGTATATGCTTTAAGGTGATTAGAAGAAGCTTTAAGAAGAAAGCAGATCTTGAGCTGGCTTGAATTTGAGTAAGAATTATAAAGAAAGGAAATACATGGATCTTACATGAACCTGAAACTTAGTTAGCATGGAATGTGAATAAGCTGAGGGAAAACCTAGACCAAATGGGCCTGGGAGTTCTGGATTGTGGAAAAAGAGAAACGGGTTTGGATTGATGGTTTAGGATCATGGTATTAAGTACCTTTTGAAGAACAGTATGAGTAGTTTTCTCCTAACCTATTTCCTAATTTCTTAAACTTCCTAATTCTCCTTTGACTCTACTCAGAAACTTTGTACTAAAAGACTGTTAAATAAACAGAGTTACCAGGCAGAATGTTCATTGACCTTCGGAAATGGCATATATTGGGGAAAATACAGGCAGATGTAGCAACAGGCATTCAGTTCAACCACTGCTCATCACATTCAAGTATGATGCACTGTGATCCAGCTGGAACAGACATTAGATTCTGAGAAAGATAGAACTTGACCCAAATGACCACATGACACTGCAGAACTTTGGCCTACAAATCTGTTCTATCATTCCAGCATACCTTGCTCAGGGAGCATCAATCTTTTCCAGAGAATTATAATGGAGCAGGGGTTCATGATGACCCAGTGGTTCCAGGCCTGTTCATCTTGTCTGCATACCACTACACTGAAACTCAAAGGAACTTCCTGAAGTTCAACATCATCAGTACCACCTTGGAGTTTATTAGAAATTTAGAAGTTTAGGTCCCAACCCAGACATAATAAATCAGAATCTGCATTATAACAAAATCTCTGGTTATTTGTATGTCTATTAAAGTTTGAAAAGCATTGCTTTATTAAAATTGACTTACTTTAGCACTCAGCTATGTCCAATATCCAGAGAGCTTGTTGGGGGTCATTTCCACTTGGAAAGTCACCTAGTAGAAAATCCGCCTTGGACAACTTAATTCTTACCTCTCAGAGATATAACAGATGGAGAGAGAGTATACTACAATCTCCTGGGATGTATTTTCCTTCTGAACTCAAGTCACTGTGGAGTAGTTGGGTCAGCATTCCTCAAATTAGTGTTCTATGAAAAACAAACAGGAGATAAAAGGGTTTTGTGCTCAGATATGTATAACAACTGTTTAGTTAAATAAAGCTATTTAATTGTATTTCCTTCAGGAGTTCTCAGAGCTTTCAATATGTAAATAGACATTACAATGCTTTAGTAAAGAATTATGAAAAGTAGAAATCATAAAAAATAGAATTTCACAAATGTATTCGATTATTTGTTTTTCTTAAATCATGCCTATTAACACCTCAAATGAAAAATCTCTACTAAAATTCTCAAATATCAATTTGGAGAGCATTAAGGTAGGCCCACATGTGTGCTTGAATCAAATTTATGATCAAAGTAGTACACACAACATCTCTTGCCAATGACACATTTTCTCATCCTATGATTTCTGTGGACCGAATGAATGCATTTGTATCTGCCATCCCTCTGTTCTCTTTTGACACTTTTCTCTTTACACCAGCACACACTCTGACAAAAACCTAGAAACGGCTGAGAGTAGAAGACTGACAAGGAAAACTAAATGCATTTCCTTCCTGAGTCCTAAATTTTAATCATATTGGCTTATTCCCAAAAGTCATTTGCATAGAGGTTTTTGTTTCTCTGTAATCAAACTGGGAACTCTGCTACTGGATTTCTGGCCAGCTGGTCAAACAGTCTGTATATCAAGTGGTCACCATGTGCTTAACATTTATTAGGTGCTATGAAATGGGCCAAAGAATAAGAAGACATTATTCCTGTATCCCAGAGCTTTAGCCTAATAAAGAATTAAGAATTTCTTTGTAGCAAGGACAGAAATTATAAAAGGATTAAGAGAAAAGCATACAATTTCAAGTTAATAGATTTATTACTGACCCCAATTTTTTTAAAAAAAAATAAGAGACAAAAATGGCTATAAGAGAGTAAGGAGTTTATGAGTGCATTGGGAAAGAGTTAATTGATTCTGAGGAAAAAAGGAATAAGAAAGAAGTGAGCCAATAGAAAGGATGACTAATAAATTATGACCTGGAGAGTGAATAGGGTATTTCCACGTGGAGTAGGAAAAGAAGTGAATTCTGAGCTGAAGAGTAGCATAGATATCAAGCTGAAAGAGACAGAAACAGATGGAGTACAATTTATTTAACATTTACATATGCTAAGAAAATCAAATTCTATATAATTAAGAACAACTGATGTGAAATTGTATTTCACTCACTGGAACAGTGATGCAAGTTTGAAGGAAGGAGAAATGAGTGGAGACCGGAGTGATCCTTGAGAGAGAAGCCTGCTGTCCTTGTGTAGGAAGCCGTGAAAATGGAACAGAAGAATCCAGCATCAGTTCAGGGGTCTAAGGGCTAGAAGTTGACAAAGAATCGTGGGAAAAGCTTGAAGGGAAGGAGCAATGCATTGATAGCTGGTCAAAGTTTGAGGAAAACAGCTGAAATCCTGGGACTTTACCTGTTAATGTTGGGGCGGGGGTGTGATTTGAACCCAGTAGACAAGGAGAGAAGCTGAGAGCCACTCATTGCTTTTGCACAATCATAAAAGAACAGTGCAAGGAGTGTGGAATCAAAGCAAATACCAAGAAGTCCCAACAAGATTAACATTTGGGCCATATCTGCATCAGACAAAAGTCAGGGGAATTAATACTTAGAAGTGGCAGGTTGTAGGCTAAAACAAAAGCCATGATATGACAAAAAACATTTCAATGAGGCCACATTGTAACTGCAGGCAGACTTGATCCTGGGATGAGAGGCAAATGTAGGAAATTTTTATTTTATTTATTTTTTTATTTAGGCGAGGCAACCCTCCAGGTGGTCTCCCATCCAAGTACTAACCAGGCCCGACCCTGCTTAGCTTCCAAGATCAGATAGGATCAGGCTCGTTCAGGTTAGCATGGACATAGATAGAAATTTTTAAAGAGAAGGACAAATATATACAAATTAGGCAGTGACATATAAATACAGGAATCCTTCTGAGATATGGAGTACATAGAAAAACAGTGGGACACGGATCTGGGAGGAGAACAACTGATTTCTAGATCTACCTTGTCTTTCTAAGAAGCCTTTGCTATGCCTCAGCTGTTTAGTTTAAGGAGGAAGGTACTTCAAATGGTCTCAAGTCCTCCTTCGAGCTTTAAACTCTGTGATCCTCACAACAAAGATGGCACAGTGAAAATCAGTCAAAGAGAATAAGATTGAGGTTTATTTAAATATAGGGTGCCAGAAGACTTTTATCTGAGATTTTAAAAGAATATTATTACAATATAGAAGTATTAGATAACTAAAAAATATTGGTATCACCACTGCAATTGTTACTAATACTACTAATAAAAAACCTTTGCATCTATATAGCAATATGTAATTTAGTTAATGCTATCGAGACTCAGAAAATAAGGGAAAAATTGTTGAGTGTCTACTGCTTGACAGCTTTGTGTTAAATATTTATATACATGACAGCTTAATTTATTTAAAAATTGACTGTTATTTAACAATTACTTGGAATATTAAGCATGAACAGCTACTCAATTTGCATACAATCAAATTCGCCTATTCAAAAAGAGGAGGAGAAATGGTTTTACATGGGTTTGTTTTCTGGGGTGGGTGTTTTTGCTTTATATGCATTAAACGATAACCAGTTTGACCATGGTAATGTGACATATTTTTGCTACAAAACAGTATAATAATAATATTGTCCTAACACCTCAAAAACTTCAGCAAAATGCAAGTCTCATTCACCAGGAGGCTTTGTGTAACACCCCAGATCTCCTTCTGTGGATACCCAGCGCCTCCTCCTCCCAGGGATTTCATTAGATAAGAGAGCGATTAAGATAGCAAACCTCTTTCTCACTCTACATTAATCTAAAAATGCCAGACTATTAGTGTTGCTGGTCTCTTTCCCAGTGCTGTTTGTTTGTTTTCTGAGTTTTCCTCTTTGACTGAATAAAAATATTCAGTTCTGTGAACTCCAAGAGCAAAATGTGCCATTCTCTTAACCCACCACATGGCTCCATCAACATTGATTTGAAACAAACTCTCTAGGGCTGTCTGTGTTCCTGGCAATGTTTCAATACTAACATGTGGTTAATTTTCTAGAGGATTTTTCTTCCCCTTCCTGTGCTCAAGAGGAGCCATGGAGTTTGTGGGAAACAGCAGCTTGATTCGCACATCTGTGGCATTTGCTTGTTTCCCTTAGAGATAATGACCCTTTCTTCCTAACCCTTCTACTTTAACTGCACATTGTGTTCTAGGGACTCAGAAAGGGAAGCATATCCTAAATGCTTAGAGGGCTTTTAAAACAATATTCCTAGAGATATGGCATAGGAGAAAATTCATGCAATTCTCACTACTCATTCCTTCACAAAATTTAGTAATTAATGCATATATCATGTTTATATTCACTACAAATTAGTGCATTGTGTTAGTAAATTCAGAGATTGTTATAAATACTTGCTCAAAGCAGTTCAATATTATTAAGTAACTAATTCTGACAAACAGCACAAGAAATATCTTAAGACAAATAATAGAGTTTTTTTTTTTTCATTCAACCATTACTCTTTTTTTCTTCTAGGTAGGACAATGAGTTGTTATGTTCTAACTTCCCAAGTTCATGAAACCTCTCTGACAGAAGTATCACTGATTTTCTATTTTCAATAACATAAGGAAATTTCCCCTTAAAATCCTATTAATGGAATAAGAACCTTTTTAAAGAATTATTTAATTTACTTCCTATTTTCTTAGTCATAGTAAAATTCACATTTGGGTTATATTTTGCTGAGCAAATAACAGAATCTTAAAAATAACAAGATAATAATTCCTATTTTCCCACCTTGGTTAGACTTTCTAAGTCTATAATGGTTCAATTGTTTTAATACACAAGGAGACATTTAGAATAAAACTATCTAGTCCTTCCTTTAACTTTCTCTCAGTAGAACATGTATTTCGAATTATTCAGTAATAGTGCCCAGATCTACTAAAAGAGGGTTGCTTCCTCATGTATTTGACATTTTTTTGTCATCAGCAAACATTTCTGGTTTAATAAAATTTGAATAGAATTTTATTAAATTGACTAATGGCACGCATCAAAGCAGAAATTATGTGGAAATGCCATTTCTGATTAAACAGTCACAAAATGTTTAAGAACTGCCTTGCAACTTAATATATGTAACAATACATCATTAAAAATGCTTTATACTAGGACAATTTTTGGCCACAAAGAGCAGTGAGATGAAACTTTACTAACTTAGCAGAGGACGCTTCTCACCAGCTTATGAAATATGTCTACTTCTACAAATCACTTAAATTGACAAATTTAGGTTCACTTGGAAACAAATAGGGGAACTTTGTGTCACTGGAGACTCCATACAGAGGTGACCGTATCAAGGAGTAGGAACTGCAGAGAGAATAGAAAGCTTTCATTTTCTTTTTCCACTCTTAATATATTTTTTACAAAGATATAATTATTTTCTTCATAAAAATATAATAATGAATATCTGGATAAGGTGAGCTGTGGGTACATAGAAAAAAATGCAAAGATAACATTCATGAAGCTTGGGGAACAAGGCAAACTTATGCAGTTCAATTCAATTCAACAACTCTTTACGTGTGTTCAGTTTATATCTTTTATTGTGCTTTTCATAAGACTTTAGCCAGAGCTAGTCTCACTTCGCTCCTCATTGCTATCAGAATGCAAACGTATTTTTTATACACATTTTATGTCCTATAATATTCCCAGCACACCTCGTACTTCCATGCTTTCCAGTCTTCCCAGTCTTACTCAATTCAGTTGGTCTTCTCTATGAATCTGATCCCATATCACCAATCAGAATCTCTTCTCTTTTTTCTTTTATGTTTTGTTTAGGTTAATTCGTTTATTTGCTTTAATAGAACTTTGTTCTACCATTAAATCCATACTCATTCTAGTTTGTTTTCGCTTTGTTTGTATGTCAGTCTACTACATGTTATGAACTTCTTAAAAGAAGGGAAGACTCGCTTTATCTCTTAAATACAGCACAGTGTTATCTAATAGCTGCTCAATAAATATGGAAGAGATAGTTATATAGTCCCCTACCAGAAATCAGGACTTCAGAAAGGGAAATAAGCCAAATTTGCTCCAAGAGTAATTTAAATATTCAAAAATAAAAGATTTACGGTGGCCAAAATATCTATTTGTCAACTAATATATATAGTAACTGTGTGTAGTCTTTCAGGGTATGTTTTAACTTTTTCTCCAGCTGCCTTCTCTTGTAGTCAAAACCCAGGAAGCTAATTTTTCTTGATATTACTAATCTTAAGCCATTTTTTCATTGGCAAAAAAACTACATAATAACTAAGTTCTTTTCCAGCTCTACATTACTGCCTTGAGGTCTGTTTGCTTCATAATTTCATCATAAAAATAACAGAATTTTATCACTAAGTACTACTCCATCTACCTAGGACTTCCCAGAAGAGTGATACTGTGTTGTCTTAAATGCCACCTTTTGAAAACACAGGGTGTTACTTTTAATGGTTGGTTAAACCCTCATTAAATATGTATTCTGCATATACCCTTCAAATCATAATGTTTAAAGAAAACTTGATTCTCATTTTAAAATTTTATTTAATATTCCTAAACTCTCTAACTCATAAGCTTTATGAGCCACATTTTTATTTGTGCTTGTTAATTTTTATACAATTGATAGCCAAAGTATTACTACTCATTATAGAAAATAGGTGCAAGTCAACTTCACATATATTACTGAATTTGACCACTTGAATTAAAAACATAAACGTATGGGTCCCTTTTATGAGCACATGGTTTTATGGAGAACAAAGAATATATAGATAAGGAAAATTTTTCTTCAGTGTACCAGATTCCCTAGGTAGAAATTTGGGTTAAGAGTTATTACCATATTGGGAAAGAAGAAAACATTGTTTGGTTTCCTTATGCACAAGAGAAAGGCAAACAAATGAGTCTTAATGATCTTAGGGAATTGGAGGATGAGTAACCTCAACATTTTGGAAGCAAAATGTTATTTTTCAAATGTCCTTTTCCCTCAGAAATATTATATCACAAAGACTTTTTTGAGTTTTGACTAAGTCTTATAAGGACACAAACAATGAACTACTCTCCTGCCAACACATTTTCTAATCAGTGCATCTGAAAAGTTCTCTACAATTAAAAAGAAAATGAAAAGTTCCCATAATAGCTATTTCTGCATTGTTTTGGTGGAAACTTTGACTTTTAGCAATTGACAATATTATCTTGATGCTCATTAAAGATGAGGACTTTGTGGATAATTAATTATTAATTAATAAAAAATACTTCAAGTCCTACTATATGTATTCCCTGTGCTAGGTACTTAAATGGTTACAGAGAAGCATGAGATCCCATTTCTTCTTATGTAAATTTTAAAAATTAATTGAGACTATATGTGCGTGAAATGCTTAATAATATGAAGGAGCTATTACTAAAGAGCTATTCTTTTTTAAATTAGTAATTATCAAGAAAGATTAATGAAAAAATATTTATGCTAAAAGTAAATGATACACATCTTGGAATTGAATTGTCATTGATTTTTTGTTTGTTTCTTTAAAACTTCATTGGGGAATGATTAATGAATATATTTTTATATAGTTAAGTGTATAGAGTGATGATTTGATATACATATACATTGTGAAATGATTACTAAAAATCAAGATAATTAACACATCCATCATCTCATGTAGTTAACTTGTGTGTGTATGTGTGAGAAAGTTTAAAATCTACTCTCAGCAACTTCAAGTATATAATACAATATTAAGTATAATCACATGGTATATTAGAGTCTCAGGATTTATTCTTCTTATAAATGAAACTTTGTACTCTTTGACCTACATTTCTGCATTTTCCCTTAGTCAGCTTTTTTTCTTCCTCCGGATTCCACATATCAGTGATACCGTGCAGTGTCTGTCGTCCTCTGTCCGCCTTATTTCACTTAGCATAGTGCCCTCCAGCTTCACCTATGTTGTCACAAAGGTCAGGATTTCCTTCTTTATTATGATTGAATAATGTTTCATCGTATAAACGTACCACATTTTCTAAGTGATGATCCATCTCATCTTTTTATGGAGATTTAGGCTGTTTCCACATCTTGGCTATTGTGAATAATTCTGCAATGAACATGGGAGTGCAGATGTCTCTTCTAGATACTGATTTTATTTTCTTCAGATATATTCCTTAGTGTGAGATTGCTGGATTATATGATAATTGTATTTTTAATTTTTTGAGGATCTGCCATACTGTTTTCCTTTTCCATAGTGGCTGCGCCAATTTACATTTCCACCAACAGTGTACAAGGGTTCCTTTTTCTCCACATTTTTGCTAACATTTATTATCTCTTGTGTTTTTGATAATGACCATCTCAACAGGTGTAAGAAAATAGCTCATTTAGTTTTGCTTTGCGCTTCCCTGGTAATTAGTGATATGAGTACCTTTTCATATACCTACTATCTATTAGTATGTCTTCTTGGAAAAATATCTTTTCAAGTCCTTTGTGATATTTTAAACAGATTATTTGGAGTTTTTTGCTATTGAATTGTATGAGTTGTTTATGTATTTTGGATATTACCTTCTTATCAGTTTTATGATTAGAAATATTTTCTCCCATTCTGTAAATCTTAGCTTTTCAATATAGAGTCCCTTTATATCGCTTCTTACAAAAGGTCAGATTGGATTTTTGGTAGAGAGCTATAATGTTATTCTTTTACATTTCGATAAAATCTTTTCTACAATCATAATGGTATATTTTCTATTTGGGAGCTAAAAGAAACAGTGTAGTTATTCAGGACCTTGTCTAATCTGTAAAAGGAGAACTGACATTCTGATGAGCAACCAGGAAGACCACATTATATATCAAATCGGCCCGACCAGGGTTTAATACATTGAGGGTGATGGTCACAGAAAGATGTGATCATCAGGATCTTAACAAATCAGGTTGTCAAGAGTGGCGCTTAGGGAATTAGAAGCAGTTGGCAAAGATAAATTGTCTCTACACATGTGAAAATGGAAATGTATCTTAGGTACGATTTTGTAACTTTATTTCCTGAATCCGTAGACATTGTTTCATATCAATAATACAAATTTTAATAATTATTTTAAAGATTCAGTGTTTATCCATACAGAGATAGATCAAAAATCTTTTTAAATCACTCGTATAAAGAAAAAGGTAAGAAAAATGTATTACACAGTGTGTTACCAGTTAACTAATAAATTTTTTTCTGGACCTTTTCATGTTTGTGATGTTTGTCACCTTTCTAAAGTCATAATTTGTAGTGCTTTATCTTTTTGTTAATAAATTTTTTTACCTAATAATAATTAAAATAATCACTTATGTAATTTATAATCACATAACCATTGAAGAAATTTTAAACTATACAGAAAAATGTGTACATCCCCTTTTCCCCACTTCCAATTCTACCCCACTCTCAAGGAAAGGAATCTTTCCAGATAATTTTTTGTGCTTCTATAAATATACATGGATATAAAAATATAAAATTACAGAATTTTGCTCTGTGTGTGTGTATGTATCTGTGTGTATTTGGTACCTAAAGAGTTTTGTAGTATAAGGTATTATTCTTTACCTTTGTTTCCCCACTTATCAAGCCCTCTTGGAGCACTGTCCTTAAGAGTAGCAGGAACCTAAAAACGGTTGTGCAGGTTGTGCACTGCACAAGGAACCCAATCAAAAGTCCTGAGTAAAGAATTATGAGCAACCTGTGTTTTACTCATCAAACATGAATGCTAGCCCAGGGCTGCGTCCCTCCAAAGGGGCACAATTTTCTAACTCACATTGAAAAGCCAAATAGGTTATTCATGGTTCTGTTAACACATGTGAGTTTACCTCATATTTGCATCTACTGTGTAGTGACACAAAGAATAATGGTACCATAACTTATTATTTTAAACAGTTTTTTATCAATGGCCATGTAGGTTATTTTCAGTTCTTTGGACACTACAAAAAAACATGCTTCAGTGATTAGTATCAGACACATTAATTTTTTCACGAGTGTAAGTAATTCTCTAGGGTGGAGATTTGAAATTAGAATACCAGGTTAAGGATATGTCCTCCTTTAATTTTAATAGATACTGCCATACTGTCCTCCAAGAAAGGCAGAAATTTACATTTGCAAAAACATCATTAACCCTGTGTGTAATCAAGATTTTTTTTCTTTTGTGATAATCTGATAGATTAAAAGTAATAGTTCTCATTCTTTATTTAGTTTGTAATATTTCTATGTTTAGGATTTTAAATCATTAGTAACTCTTCGTATGTGAATAGCCTTTTTGTGGGCTTTGACCATTCCAATTAAGTTGTCTTTTTATAATTTCTTACTCTTTTGCTCTATATGCTCCTAACATTTTCTCTCAGTCTGTCAATTGCCTTTTAGCTTTTATCAGTCTTTTCATTGGTGGATTTTTATACAACGTTGTGTTCCATAGAATGTTTAGATTGTTTTGTTTTTAAGATTTTTATGATTAATACTTGTTTCCTCTTACAAAAGAATTTTTAAATTGGTTTATTATACTTAAGCATTTGTGGGTGAAATATGATGTCTGGGAATTACCTAAAATACTATTTTTTTAAGTGCGGAGTAATAAATAAAATAAAATTGGCAAAATATTGACAGTTTTAAAGCATATAGGTACATTGAAGTTTATGATATTATTACTGCATTAACCTGTTAATATAGGGGATTAATAGATTTTTTTTTATTGTGGAATTACTCTGGGTGAGAATCTAATACCTATTGTTCTAACTTTTCTCAGAAATCATGAAATGGCTTTCTCTGCAATGTATTTCAGCATTCCTTAACTCTCACTATGTTTTGACTACATCTGTGAACTTTAAAAGAATAAATAAATACCAACTTGGCCCCACCCTGCATTTACTGAATCAGAGTTTGGTCACTAGAGCCTTAGCATGTGGAAGTTTCAAAGCTATACAAGTATACTTATAATCAGCCACTGTTGGAAACCATTGCTCTAACAGGTGGTTCAGAGGTTCTCAAAGTGTGGCCCCAGTGGTAGTGGCAGCATTACCTGGGAACTTATTAAACATGCAAATTCTACATTCCCAGCAAAAACTTACTAAATCATCAGCCATCTGTATTTTATCAGGTTCTTCAGATGATTCTGATGCATGCTAACATTTGAGAACCACTGGTAGAATTCATTGTCAATAGGCAGAGAAAGAAAAAGAGAAAGAAGAAAAGAGGAAAGAAGGAAAGATGGAGGTAGGGAAGAAGGGAAGAAAGGAAGAAAGGAAGAGATGGTGGGAGGGGAAGGAAGGGGAGATGAGAGAGGGAGAAAGGAAAAGAAAGATGGGAAGGAAAAAAGGAGGAAGGGAGGGAGGGAGGTAAAGAGGAAGAAAGGAACAAATTACTCATGGTACAATTTTATCTTCTAAACTTGTGAAATGATAAGAGTAAGAAGATGCTACCCATATGTTAGTAAGTATATGTATATTTTTAAATCTACATGTGTTCAGCCCAGATATCTTAATGCATGTAAGTTTTTATGGAAAATATATCCTTTTGGGTCACCTGTACTTTTGAAGAAAGTACTTTATAGGCCTCTTGGGTAACAAGAAGCAAAGATGAATTGAATTAGGTGAACTAGATTTTCTAATTCTGCCATTAACTAAGTTTGTAGAGTTGGGAAAATCTTAAACTTGCTAAAGTAATTACCTCATTAGAAAAGAAGAAGAAGAAGAAGAAGAAGAAGAAGAAGGAGGAGGAGGAGGAGGAGGAGGAGGAGGAGGAGGAGGAGGAGGAGGAGGAGGAGGAGGAGGAGGAGGAGGAGGAGGAGGAGGAGGAAAAAAGAAGAAAAGGAGGAAGATTAGGTTGAATAAAAATAGTCCCATACTTTTTCAATGTGAGGACTCTTCATTAATGTCAAAAGAGCCACAGACATACTTCACATGGCAGTTGTGAGAAAATAAATATGCAAGTGGCAAAAATTTAAACATTAATCCATGGAAGATTTAGTATAAACCATTAGCAATTTGAGGAAAAGGAAACGGAAAAGGCTACAAGAGTAGCCTTTTTTTCATTTTTTACAATGTATTGTGTTACTAAAGAAAAACCAAATGGCAAGTCTTAGATTTGCCTAGGATTGTAACACTAAATAAAGTATTAAGAAAGGAAAATTTTCGTTCATTGAATTTGTATAACTAAACAAGAGGCAATTACCATTCATTCATTCAAGGATACAACCTTGTCAAAGGCATCTCTATTAGAGTGACATTGTACTTGAAACCAAGAGTTCTGATATCCCCAGGTAGAGGAGAAGTGTGTTAAGCCAAAGGAGCATTATTACATGGGTCAAAAAAAAAGGCTCATGTTTCCAGAAAAAAAATACAGAATTCCCAGTTACATTTGAATTTAGATAAACAACAAAAAATGGTTTAGTAAAAGTAAGTCCCATGCAATATTGTTCTATATAATATTCAGGACATATGCCAAACATATATATTTTTTGTTTTCCTGAAATTCAAATATAACTAGACATATTATATTTTTATTTGTTAAATCTGGCAATCCTAGTTATAAATGAGAGAAGACATGGCATATTTGAGAAACCAAAGAAAGTTCTGTCCTTTACCACAATGGTCCCTAACCTTTTTGGCACCAGGGACCAGTGCTCCTATGAGAATCTAATGCCTGATGATCTGAGGTAGAGCTAAGGTGGTGATGCTGGTGCTGGGGAGTGGATGCAAATGCAGATGAAGCCTCGCTGGCTTGCCTGCTGCTCACCTCCTGCTGTATGGCCCATTTCCTAATGGGCCACAGACCAGTACTGGTCTGTAGCCCGGGGCTTGAGGTCCCCTGCTTTAGCACAGCATTTCCTAAAACACGGTATGGTTTATGGAAGACCACATCAGATAGTATAAGGATTTTTTATTTTGACAGTTTTGTAATCAGAAAAAGATGATTATCATTTATATATCATACAACATTATATATTAAAAATGTATTTTAACTATGAAAAATGAATCTAATTAAAGAAAAATTTAAGAAATATATAGTGGTGATCCTTAGGATGATTGACATCTGAGTAACTTTGGGAAGGATAAAGGAGAGTGATGAGAGAAAAAACAAGATATGTAGACAAAACCAGGTCAGTGTAAGACTTTTTTCTAAATTAAGTCATTTTTATAGAAAAAGAATAAATTTTACTTATGTCTTTGTTGTCCACACCTAAAGAAAGACTATAATAATATTCCTGAAAATAGTTTATGGAATTTTAATATTAAATAGATTTTTTTTTATGTTCTCATGTTCTCTCCCTGGTTCACATCTGCCGCTTCTGAGCACTCCCTAGGACCAGCTGCATAAATGTCCTTTGAAATGTTCAGGAGATTGTGTAGGGAATTTACAAAAGTCCCAGCTCAGAAATGCTCCATTCGAAGTCTAGTTAGAGTTTAAAAATCAAGCAAAGGAGAGACAAATTTTCTTCCAATGCCTTATAAATGGAAAGAGATAAATAGGGAGTGAACATAAACACTTCCTGTAAAGCCATCATTTACATATCAGTTAAAAGATTCCTTGTAGCAACTCTAAATGAAGATATTATTTATTATTCTTTACCACCTAATATTAAAATTATGTTGACATGTTGTTATTAATTAAAGATAATATCTGAAGATATATATCTGGCAAATAGGAAATAGTTGCTGGTTTGTTTTATTACCTCCCAGTCTACATAATTTTCAGCTTGAAATACACCACAATAAATATTAAGGCTGATTTATTCAACTTGCCTAGAAATTCATAGGATAATTATATTATCTCTATCTTCTGACTCTCCATTCAGATGGAAATCTTCACTGGTTCTGAAGAAAAAAAAGATTTAGTAACTTTTTGGTTCTTTAGGCAGGATATTATTTTAAGAAAAGAAAGTCTGAATGAGGAATTTATTGTCAAATAAAATGTATAACACTAATATGAGATTTCATACTAGTCCAGCTGGCTGGAGATCAAATAATTCGGAACCGAGTTGAGCCAAGTCTTTTGCTAAAAGGTCCCTTTCTTTCACGGGTAAGCAAGGAGTATTACCAGCCCAGAATAGCCAGTAAGATGCATTATGGAATCAAAGACAGTGTAGGAGCCAGAACCTTGGATTATGAATCGGGGAGTCTTAGTTCTATTCCTAGCCTACCCTTTAATTTATTACGGCTGTCTATGTGATGCCACAACTCGTTGACAAGCAGAACATTCAGGCAATGCTGTTTTTGCTGAGCCAAATATCCACTCTTTGGAAGCATCTGGGTATTTTACTGAATTTTTTGGTTTTCTTCCAAAAGCTTCAGATTAGGAAAACAGAGCCTAGGCGCCTCTAGGGGAAGCACCCTTTCACTGGTCTTCATATGTCCCCAGGTTGTAAAATGTCTGGTAATTTGTGCCTCTTCCCTGCGTGTGCTGTGTTCTGTGTTGCTCAATAAAGAATACCTAGAGACAGAGGAGAGTGGGATCTTCTCCAGGTGTGAGAGAAGAAGGGTAGTAGAGGCTCCTGTTCAAAGAACTCCAAGTCAGGGGCTTCCTGGGGAGAACAACCCCCTAAGCACCTTCTTCGTCTCTTCCCCAGATACCATTGTGATCAAAGTAACTTTACTTGCCCGGGGACTGAATAGCTCTTAGGAGTAAATAACATCTCTCAGATTTCCCAATGAACATCATATGCATTGGCCATATTAGGTTTTTTTATTTTGTTTTGTTTTCATTATGGTGACACTGATTAACAAAATCCAGTAAGTTTCAGGTGTACAATTCAACAATAAGTCATATGTATATATATATTGCATTGTGTGTTCACAGCCCACTTGTTTGACATCCCTTGCCCCATCTACCTCCTCCCTCCCCTGACCCCTACACCCTCTGGTAACCACTAGTCTACTGTCCATGTCCATGAGTCTCTGTTTGTTCATCATGTTTGTTTGTTGCTTTTAGATTTATATAAACCACATGATATCACCTATATGTGACATATTAGGTTTTTGACAACGAATCACATTGAATAGAAGTTTCCTAATTTGCCGAAGTATCCACTGATTATATCTGAAAGAGATAATAACTGGAAGTTTTTTCCACAACAGCTGTATATATTATCTATATCTTGACAACAGCTGGTTAACGTTTCAAGACAACAGGATATTTCTGTTCTTAGTAGTACATGGACATGGATTGGCAAAAAAGAGAGTCAAGGTCAGCTCACAGTCAACTAAATACTATTTCTTCATTAAAAAAGGAGATTGTGGCTGTCTCAGTAAGAATAGCCTGTTCATGTTCTAAACAGGCAGTTAATTCTTAGGCTGCATCAAAGAGGATGTACAGAACATAGGGAAGTACTTGCCTACTCTGCCCTGGTCAGACAAAATGTAGGATAATATAGTTAATTCTGGGTACTGATTATTCATTGGATCATTGACAGAATTATGTCATATCCAAAGAAGAGTAAATAGAACTAGTGAAGATTTAGAAACATGTTATATGTGAAATAATTAAAGGAACTGAAGATTATTTGCCTAGAAAAGGAAAAGATGGGCATAACAGTTCTTCAGATATTTGAAAGCCTATTTCATGGAATAGACACTACTGGAGGGAGAAACTGAGGAGTTAAAGGTAGGCATAATTTGACTCCATAACATTTCTAAAAATTATAACTATACAAATATTAAGGAGGTTGTTTGATAGGGAATGCTATATAGCACATAGTAAATAGTCCATAAACATGTCTTGTATAACTGTTAAATAAATATAGGTAGAACTACACTAGATGTTTCAAAAGTTTCTTGCAATTATTTGTCATCATTGGTATTCTCCTTTAACATCATTTTTGGAAAGGATGGGAACTAGTTTGCAGAAGTTGAGAAGAGAATACATCATGTATAAATGGATTTTCAATTAAAAATTGTACCTAAAATTAACCCAAAGAGAATATTGGAGAAAGACCAGGACAAGGAGTGGGAACAGCTGGGCTCTAGCATATTTAATTTGCCAGTGGAGGAATGATCTGGAGCCCCTGGAATCCACTTTTCTCATCTGCAAAGTCAGGGTACTAGAACTGATGGCTGCTGCCCTGTATTTCTAGATTTTTAGTCTTAACTGTTGAATAAAGTATCCAAGTGACATAATGATTAACTTATAGAAATATTTTTTTCTTACATGAGTAAAAATGTAAATATAAAGATAAGTTAATTATAATAAGTTTTAAGGAATTTACAAACATAAATAATGGACAGTGCAAGGAAGGCAAAGAAAAAGCCACTGCTAGAAAAAAAGAGAATCCTCTAGAACATTAAATTGAAATCTACAATTTATACTGAGCTCTACCTAGGCAACAAGAACAAAAATTAAGGAAATTAAATGCATTAAATAAATAAAATGCATTATTTTAATATGTTATTATGCTGACTAAACTATAGTTACAACTATTAGTTTAACTATCAATGTTTCTATTTGAGTCAAATTCTAAGAATGATTCTCCATCCTACTCATCCTCTTTTCTAGTGTATTTTGGAGCTACCTGCTCCAGTTTGCATGAGCTCATGAGAGCCAGTTGTGTGCGTCTCTTCCAACTCTGCATTCAATATGTCTAGTTGGTAGCCTGAAATCTGCCATGGGAGTATTTACACCACAGAAATTAGCACATACTACTAATCAGGACTTTCTGTGTCTTTGGATATCCAGTTGTTAAACATTTACTGACATACTACTGCCCAACCATTCCAAACTTCTAATAAATAGATTCCCAAAACAATGCTGCCTTCTTTTTCACTTTGATCTCAAAATATGAGGCCCTTGTTATAAAACCATCTGTTATTTCTTTATTATACTGTAATGTGGGTACAATTCAGACTTCAGCATAAAAATGACTATGGTTAGAATTAGAAGAATAATCTTAAAGTGAATTGAACTATTGAGCATGTATTAGTCATGTGGCATTGCTAGATATAAAATATGATGAGATTCCAAAAGTTTTTGATTGTCAATATGCACTGTGAACTCTAAAAGTTTAAAAAACGTAATATATCATTTATTACATCTCGCCAGTGTCTCATTGCATAAAGATTGAAACTGACCTTTTTACAGTGACCTTCATAACAAAATATAAAATAAAATTTGGCTCCTATTAATATTTAACCTCATTTTGTCCTAGTACTCGCTCACTCTCCCTCTCACTTTCCCTTCTTTAGCTTCCTTTAAACATTTTTTTTTTTTTGATCTTCTTATTCAAAATCATTCCCATCTCGGCTTCCTTGTATCACTCTACTCTGCATAGCACACTATTTTCTGAGTCCTCTTCTTTCTCTCTCTCTCTCCCCATCTCCATCTTGATCTCTGTGTCCTTCTCCATCTCTTATCTCTTTCTCTCCTCTACTTCATATTCTTCTCTCACTTCTACAGAAAACTCTTCTCTGGCCACCCTATACAAAGTGAGACTCATCCTCTGCAATTACTATGCATCTCATTACCCTACTTATTTTCTTCCATTTGTTCCTATCTGAAACTGTCTTATTTATAAATATGTTAACTTTCAGTGTCTGTCTTCCATGGCTGACTACAATATTCAGAAAAGCAATGATTTTGTATCTCTTATTCACTGGTAAATACTTTAAACCTTTAGTAGTAGTTGGCCTAGAACAGCTGTGATTGTAGGAAAGAAGAAAGGAAACCTGGGAGAACAGAGAATTTAGCATCTTTGCCTGGGTTTAAGGGGGTTCAGTTACTGAAATACCAAGAAATTCATTAATAGGCAGCTTTCCTTATTAAGAAGTTTCTCTTCATAGACAATAACTGCAGCATAAAATGAAAGCCCCGCTGTAGAAGTCAACCTAAGTAAAATCTGCAAATACACATTTCTGTTTTCAGGTATGAGTTATTTGTTAGAGTTTAGCCATAGATATATGAAAGGTTAGAACCTTGCAAAATAGTAATACATGTGCTTTAAAAACAAGGACAATAATATTTATCCAAAACTTCTTATTTTTAATCAACTCTATTTTGTGAAGTTTTATGAATATATAACATGATACTGGTCTATGTACTTGACATTTCAGACTGAAAGTAATGAATGGTAACTAAGAAAGCATCCATGAAAGAAAAGGAAAAGCAAAAAGCTTTTTTCTCTAAAGAAATACTGTAGAACAAGACTGTTTGGTTTTATACCTTTTGTCAGATTATTTTAAATAATTTGATGCTCAGCCCATGGATTTGAAAATGTTTTTAAAGCAGAATCTCAACTTCCAGTTAATTCAAAGACAAATTGTTTCTGATAATATTGCTGATAGGTCTAGGATAGCTGCAGGATATGCTGCTTTATCCAACATTAACTTAGTAACTGGAAAAATATCAAGATATATTTTCTAAGGCTTTAAGTTGTGTTATTTCAATGGCTCCTATTGATTTTATTATTATTATTTCTAAAAAAATGTATTACATATGCACTGTGTAGTTAGGCTCTATGTCTGCAAGGTTAAAAAAAAAACATGTAATATTTGTGCTTGAAGATGTTATAACAGTGAAGTGAAAAGCAATCACACAAAAGACTATGTGGATATAGAGATGCAAAGAACATTATCTTGCCAAACAGAACTTTGGTTTAAAAGAGAAGGAAATTATACAAGCCCATTGGAGGAGTAATTAAGGGGACTTTGAGTCTTCTATTTAGTCAGATCTTTTCATTTTCTGGATTATTTAGAAGAGAATTAAACTCCAGTATTTCTGGGACTCTATTTTAAGGTATAAGAAGGATTTTACTATAAATAATGTTCTTTTGAATATAATAATTTTTTGTAGCATTGAGAGATATGATGTATCTAGTAAAGTCCAGGTCTACTTATTTGCAAATATCCCGGACCCTCTTAAGCACAATAAAACTTTATGATAAGTGGTCTATAATTCTCTGTCAAAGCCTCATTACATATTTTAGCCAGCGGAGACAATGGATGGAAATTGAAGTAATAATCATATAGTATTATAGCATCATATTCTAAAGGAGTTAACACAACCCCCAAAATTCTTAGTTTATTCTCAGAATTAATGTTTTTGTGGAAAGAATACAAACTCTTTCAATTTGACATTAATCTGTTAAACCAAGCACAAGTTCATCTTACCCAAATAACTTATCAGTATTAGTTTAGTTAACTATTCTTTAACCAACTTAATCTAATAAATCAATTATTTGACTTCTGAAAGATAATGCTTTGTGATATTAATAATCTTCTCTAGCAGTATGAAGTATAAAGATCCCTATAGAATTAGATTAATCCATGAAATTACCCTAGCCCTTGTTCTTTGAGACTTCCTCCTAATGATGTTTTGGGATGTAGAAGGATTACAAGACAAATACCCAATAAAAGATCTGGTTCAGACAGTCACTTCATTCTTCCCACTACTAATATCATCGCCTTATACCCACATTCTTCAGGCTTCTGTCATAATATGCTTTTCCTTTGAGATTCCTTTCAAAGCTGATTTCACCCAGGTAAATATCTGAGACAAATGAGAGGATGCAGCATGAGTCACAAATGGTGATTTACCTCAAAAGGGCTGACACTGAGTCCATTACATCCCTCAATAGATTTTGCTTCTAAAGAACTTTATTGTGATTTCTATGGTCTTTTTTTTTTTTTTCCTATCCAATCCCCTACCCAACCCTGATACCTTTCACGGCACTCAGGGAATTTGAAAGAATCCTAATACTAATTTATTTGATCTGAACACACAAGAATAATAAACAGTCATGCCAAAATAACTCTATATGGCCAATGAGAAGCTTTAGCTATTCCTATCAGCAATAGTTTTTCCAATAATACATGTCTACATCACAGAGAATTCAGAATAAGTAACCACGTTCATTTACAAAAAAAATATAAATGATTGTGGGGGCTTTGTTTTTCAAAAGTATATGAAAGAAAAAGAAGGTTGAAAAGAGATATTGACAATGACATAGCTTAAAGCAGTAGTAAGAAAATGGACCCATGCAAAAAGCAAAAAGATAACAAGAGAATAAACAAATAAAAATTGCCCACTGCACAAACTGAAAACCTGCCTTGTTTGATTCTTTTCCCATTTTTTACTACACTCAGAAATATTCCTCCAATAATATTCTCTTATATTCAGTCTTAAATGTCTAACCACAAATAATTTATTAGTATATTATAATTGATTTGTACTTTGACAAGAGTAATATATAACTTTTTCCAAGAAATATTGAGAGTCATAAATATGTATCAGTACTCATTGATGTTATCCTTCCTTTTCATTGCACTTTACTCCAGAAGACATATATTTAACATTCATGTAAAATGCTTTCTTGGCAGTAGGTCAGTATCCTCCCAATGAAGAGCCCATTGATGATACAGAACAGAACTTCCCTTCCCCCTTAGCAGAAGACTGCCTATTATTCAGTGTCCTTTTTGTCACATAGAAGAACAGGGGACTTTTTATTCTTTCCAAGAAATGGCCTTTCAGATTCAATAACAACATGTTCTGTTCCTCAGGAAATAAAAGAAGAACGAGATAGGGCGCGGCTAGACTCCATGGTGCTGCTAATTATGAAACTGGACCAACTTGATCAGGACATTGAGAATGCTCTCAGCACCAGCTCCTCTCCATCCAGCACACCAACCAACCTGCGGCGGCATGTTCTTGTGAGCTTTGCACTTCTTTTCCCATGAGCATGATATGTCTTTACTGCATATAGTCCCCCTTGTAAATGAAACATCTCTGATGGCAGCATCTACCCACATGTGATCCTGATAGTGTTCACAAAGATCACTCAACTAATTCTATCCTTCATGAAAAGACCATTAAGAGAAATGTGTGCTTCAAAAGAAAATAGTTATTATCAGTTTAACAGGAAAGAGGGTCATCCTGGGAAATTATGTCTCCTACCTATGAAGTCCTTTTCCTTGTAGCTGTTTAGCAACACTATGTCAGTCTTGTTTAATATTTTATGTACAAAGTCAACAAATTTACATTGCATGATTAATAAATATTTGCTGCATAGATAGGTGGATGCATGGGTGGATGGATGGATTGATGGATGCTGGTTGAACTAATGCACATACTACAAGAAAGAATTTAAATGATATTAATTTGAGAACACTAAAATTAACTCAGCAAAATACAATGAATAAGACAGATGAGAATTTTATTCTACTATGCATTAATTTCACATAAGACAGATACTCTTCTGAGATTCTGATACTCAAAATAGAATTTGGAAGACAGATTCCAGACCAACTATACACCTTCATATTTAATATCAGCTCCATAGCAAATGGCTTAGTTTTTGCAGATCTAGCAAATGTGATGGTAAAATGTATTTATAATAAAGCCATGCATATCTTTTCAATTAATCTGTTACTTTTGTTACACAATAATAAACACATTAAGACAATACAATAAGTTGTGTATTTACCTAAGATCAGAGGGATGGAAAATCCAGCATATAAATTTTAATATCTACCTAAGTAGAACTATTTTGTATCAAATTTTTAGCATAGTTCTACCATTGATTCTGAAGTTATTTAAGACTTATTCTGACTGTGGGGCAGAATATTTTAAAGTAAATAAACAAATTAAAATAATAACTAACGTTAGTATATACTAGGTATTATTCTAAGTGCTTTACACATATTAATGCATTCATTCCTCACATTATTCAAATAAGTAAAAAGCAAAGAGAACTTAGTAATTGTATGTGCCGGAGATAGGATACAAACCCAGCCAACCTTGATCCAGAACCATGTCATGTAACCACTACACCATACTGCCTTCTCTAGCTGACTATAATGAAAATCTGATAGCTTTTACAAAAAAAAAAATTAAAAATTAATAAATATGGAATTAAGTACTTCAACCTAGAAAGCCAGTAAAAATGACAGTTTTGGATTTGTTCGTATCTTGCTGGATAATTTTTTTCTTATCCTTCAGGATTCATCTCAAATATTTTTTAGTAAAGTTTTCTCTAAATTTCTTGTCTTCACCGAGAGAATCAGTTACTACTTCTCTGGTGCTACCATAGTGCTTGCACATACTTTAGTAGGACATGTATCTAAATGGAGGATATTCAATCAAAGTAATCTGAAGACCAACAAGGAGGAATGTTTAATCTTGTTTATATGTGAATGATGTATAAGACCTTCATACTCAAGTTCATGAACACTTTTAAAACCAGAAATAACCATATTTTTCAGTAAGAGGTACTTCTTAGTACTTATTAATGTAGGCATAGAGCACATTTTGTTTTTAAACATTATCTGGTGTGAATGGTTAATCTCTCCCTATCTCTTTAGTCTCTCCCTTTTCCCCCTCTACACTGAACTTTCCTCGATCCTCATGTATTTAGAAGAAACGACACAGTTCAGATTTCTGCTAAATACACTCTGTATTGTCTCTATGTCAGAGAGCAAGAGATCCCTTACCTACTAGACATGGTTCTTTGTTGAAAAACAGGAGCAAAGGTGGGTGATGATTTTGGAATTTGCCTACATCTACATCTTCTGTCTCCATTTGAAGTAAAACTAGATTTTACATAACATGCACTATCTCATGGAATATCACCACATTGCTGAACGATGGTTGATTCCATAAATAAAGATCTACTTCCAAGCTTTCAGTTCAACAGATACTTAGACAAAATAATACAGGAGACTTCAACTGCAAATGTTGGAGTCTGCAGGCCTAGGTTCAAATGGCAACTCTACAACTAAGTATCTGAGAACATAAGAAAATTATTTAATTCCTCATCTTCAGGTGTGAAAAGGGAGATATTGTTTCCTAATTCATGGCTTGTTGGGAGGAGCGAATGAAAGAACAGATGTAAAATGTATTGCACAGATCTGGCACAGAGAACATGTTTAGTGTTTGTTAACTCTCTTTGCTTTTCCTAGTCCTCAATCACACTGGGCACTGGACTAAAGATGAGTAGAACATATTCTGCATCCCTCAAAACTTCTTTTTGGTCTTTATGTTTTTCTAGGTCTTCCCTTGTTCTTTATTTCTGTTCCTTGGTATTCAAAGCTAATTTTAAAATTTTCTCATCATCGAATATTTTCCACAGGCACTTTTCACTCCTTTTGATAATTGTGCTTTGGGATAAGGGGATTATAACAGCATGATTATGACCTTGATTATCCATCAAAAAGCACTGTCCCAGATTCAGAGGAGAAACTCCCTCTGGTACCCCCTCTCACTTCTCTGTGAATTTGCAGTTCAGCAGGAAAGACAATGCATACAATAAAACAATGACCTCAGTTTGAGATTATTTGTGAGAAAATGCTAGAGTGAGTTCTACCTATAATAAAGGATGTGAACAATAATATAGGCTAGAGTCTTTAAGAGTGACTTCAAAGTGAAAAATATATATATACTAAAATTAGGGTAGAGGTAAAGATTTAAAGGAGGCTATCTTAATAGAGTTTAACAAGTTGAAGTCAGATAAATCTGAGTTTTAATCCCATTCCTGTTACAGAATGTGAATTTGGTCAAGTTCATCACCTAAAGTCTTGGTTTCATTATTTATAAAATGATAATAATAATATATTACCTACCCTCCGCATAGAATTGGTGAACACTGAAGCAGAGAATAGCAGCATTGTCCTCGAAAAGTAAAAACACAATAAATGGTATATTTTTAACTGTTTATTATTTTGCCTCACAATTATTATTTGTTAGAAAGATATAAGGTTACACTGCTAATCAAAACATAAACAGGAAAGCAAAATTAATACAAAAGTTTTCTGATATTAATATAGGTCAAGTGTAAATGGTTTATAAATTACCTGCTACTTATAAGTCTACATTTGATGTTTATAAATTACCTGCTATGTGTAACTATTCATTTTATGTTGATTCTATTTGAAATTTTAATGAATCATAGTTCTCTTATTTTAAAAATTGTTTGTTTTTTCCATACAGAAACAAAATAGATGGTCCCTAATATGAAATTACTCAGGGCATGAGAAATTTGTTTAGGGATATGTTTTACACACACATACAACACGCACACACACACACACACATACTTAAAGAATGTAGTATTGCTTTTCATATTCATTATCATTGTTATGTCTTTTATACCCTTTCTTTTTTTAATACTTGTATCCTACTTTTTTCTTTTGTTCTTTTTTTGCAATTTTATTGAGATATAATTGACATATAACATTGTAAACATTTAAAGTGTACAACTTGATGATTTGACACACATATATTGCAAAATAATTACCACAATAAGGTTAGTTAACACAGCCATCACTTCATGTCATTACAGTTGTGTTTGTGTGTGTCTGTGCGCGTGTGGTGAGAATTTTTAAAATCTAGTCTCTTAGCAGCTTTCAAGTAAATAATACTCATATTATTATCATCTCCTTTTTTTTCTATAAGTTGGGCTTTTTTTAAAAAGTCTACCTGTAAGTAAAGTCATACAGTATTTATGTTTCTGTCTCCTTATTTCACTTTGCATAATGCTTTTAATGCTTTCAAAGTTCATTTTGCTGTCAGAAAAAGCAGGATTTCCTTCTTTTCTATGGCTAAATTATATTACATTATATATACATGTGTGTATGTATAGATATGTATATAAATATATATATATGTATATATATAGTTATATATATCTCACATATTCTTTATTCGTTTATTGATGGACACAGGTTGTTTCCATGTATTGGTTATTGTGAATAATGTTGCAATGAACACAAGAATACAGATATCTCTTCAAGACAATGACTTTGTTTTCTTTGGATAAATACTCAGTAGTAAGATTACTGAATCATATGATAATTCTATTTTTCACATTTTGAGGAACTTCCATATGGTTTTCTATAGTGGCTGTACTGATTTACATTCCCACCAACAGTACACAAGGGTTTTCTTTTCTACACATCCACATCAACATTTGTCTTTTTGATAATAGCCGTTCTAACAGATGTGAGGTAATATCTCATTGTGGTTTTGATTTGCATTTCCCTAATAATTAGTGATCTCAAGCATTTTTTTTTTTTATGTACCTGCTAGTCATCCGTGTGTCTTTTTGGGGGAAAAATGTCTATGCAGGTATTCTACCCATTTTTAATCAGACTTTTTGCTATTGGGTTGTGTGAATTTTTAAATATATTTTACATATTAATCCTTTATCTGATATATGGTTGCAAATATTCTCTTCCTTCCAATTCTTTAGGTCGCCTCTTCATTTCAGAATTGTTTCTTTTGCTATGCAGAAGGTTTTTTAGTTTGATATAGTCCTACTTATTTATTTTTGCTTTTATTTCATGTGTTTGCTATTGTATCAAAAAAATTATTGCCAAGACAAATGTCAAAGAGGTTTTTTGGTATGCTTTCTTTTTGGAGTTTTACAGTCTCAGATCTTACATTTAAGGGTTTAATTGATTTTGAGTTAATTTTTATAAATGGTATAAGCTAGGCATTCAATTTTATTCATTTGCATGAGAATATCCTTTTCCCAAAACCATTTATTGGAAAGACTATTTTTTTCTCATCAAGTATTCTCGACTCCCTTGTTAAACATTAGTTGACCGTATGTGCATGTGTTTATTTCCGGACTCTTTATTCCACTGGTCTGTGTGTTTGTTTTTAATGCCAGTACCATATTGTTTTGATTACTATAGCTTTGTAATATAGTTTGAAATCAGGAAGTGTGATGCCTTCTACTTTGTTCTTTCTCAGAATTGCTTTGGCTATCCAAGATCTTTTGTGGTTTCATAGAAATTTTAGAATTTTTTTTCTATTTCTATAAAAGTGTCATTGGAATTTTGACAGGATTGGACTGAATCCATAGATTACTTAGGGTAGTATGGACATTTTCACAATTTTTATTCTAATGCAATATCATAGGATATCTTTCCATTTATTTGTGTCTTCTATTTCTTTCATCGGTATCTTATAGTTTCTAGTTATTCTTTCATAATACAATATTTAATGAGCATGTTCTAGGTGCTGGCACTATTCAAAGATCTGGGGATGTATCACTGAATAAGACATGAAAATCCCCTGCTTTTGTGGCACATAGACTCCACTAGAGGAAGACAGGCAAGAATTACAAAAAAAAAGCAATGAATGAAGATGAATAGATAGCAGATAGGTGTGTTTGTTTGGGGTGGGAAGGAGAGGGTGGGGGAGGGGGATGAGAGAGAGAGAGAGAGAGGAAGCAAAGGACAGAAAAAAGAAAATGGATAAATATAATTGATATGTGCTAGATAAGCAAGGTAATAGGATTTAAAATAGAGAATGATATGCTGTGGAGATTTAAGGGGAGAAACTACTTCATCTTGAAATGTCAAAAGACACTTCTTTGGGGTAGTGATTTTCAAACCGAGATGTGAGTGACAAGAAAAAGGCAGAAAAAAAAAATCGGGGACAAGAAAGGACATAGTTCCTGTCGCAGAAACCAGCTGGTGTACCCAAAGGGCTGGCAAATAGCACATACTAAGAAATGAGAGAATGGAGGAGCATAAATTGGGGTACAAGGTAGATGGTATTTGACTATGGGAATCATGTTAAAGATGAGATATAGAAAGAGTAGATGCAAATATACTTAACTCATAATTTTCTCCGGTGAAAATTGTAGAGCAATAAATCCCTTTACTCCCACCCATCTGCATTCTCCTAACCCCTATCTTTTCTCTGTGCTGTCAGGCCACTATATAACACAAAGAAAGCATTTAATAAATTGAATGCACAGACTTTGGAGAGATTATCAAGTAATTGCATTCATTCAGCAGGTGTCTTATCCATATACTATGTACTAGTTACTAATAACAATATTTATAGTCATGGGTAATAT
Organism: Rousettus aegyptiacus; assembly: GCF_014176215.1. NCBI lineage: Eukaryota > Metazoa > Chordata > Mammalia > Chiroptera > Pteropodidae > Rousettus > Rousettus aegyptiacus. The sequence goes on from NW_023416286.1 coordinate 34,737,183, forward strand.
TTAATGAAAATTATCATATGTCAGTTACATGTACTTTGCATATATCTTAGTTAATCCTCATAAAACTCTTTGAGCGTGTGCTATTATTATACTCAGTTTCAAATGAAGAAATTGAATTGCATGTGACAAAACATAATTTCTGCCCTCAAATATCTTATAGTTCATTAGATCGACAAACTGTTGCACTAAATGATTTCAGATCGTTGTAGTAGGTGTCACCATAGAGATCTGGTGAAACATAGAAGAGAGTGAGGTATGAGAAACAAAAGCTGTCTTTTCATTTGACATCCACAACGACCCTGCATGATGGGTGTTAAGTAAGTTACTCAAGGACACACAGTGAGCAAAGGGTATCTGTGGGCTTCTAACTCCTGACTCCCTGCAATGGCCATGCTAGCTCCCATTGCTGCCTCTCCAATTCACAATCAGCTGTCAAATTACCAAAGTTGTATATTACCTTTTTCACCAATATTTGCTTTCTAAAACCAGACCCTCTGAAGAGTACAATTATTATTACAAAATAATGCATGATTATGGTTGACACGTCAATGTCAGTTGGCAGCAACTAAAATGTCTCAGTGTGTGTTGGGACAAGGAGGCAGCCAAAAAGTACTGTTGGCAGGGAGCAAAGCATGTAGAGATGTGCATGCCCTTCACATCAGTGCATTTTTTTTTTAACAGGATCCGGAGTCAGGATCTGAAAGTGGAGCAGATACCATTTCTGTAAATCAGGCACAAACAAATTTGTCTTCTAACATCGAGTCCACTGACCTGCCATCTTCCACCCTAGTCGCCAATTCTGGAACCAAACCCAAGTCTACGGTAAGTTGTAAATTATAGCAGTCGGTTTCAAAATGAAGTGTTGATCATCAGGTAAGAGTTGATATTTCATCTATTCAATGTAGCAGAAATACCCTTAGTTGTAGAGACTTAATAGTATTTAATTAAGTACAACCCAATGCATCATTTTATAAAAGATAACACAAGTACTTTGCTAAAATAGGTTATGTTTTCAGAATTATTCAAATATGGTATTAAATTTTGTTGCCAGATACTCAGAACTTTAAAGAACCAAGAATATAAAATCTGAAGATGGCTCTCCCTGCATTATTATCCTGACCACTCAGCTTACCAGTTGGAAAATTGCCTCTCTAAGTTTAGATAGATAGATGTTAGATAAGACAGATGATAGATGATAGAGATAGATAGATAGATGATTGATAGATTAGATAGATAGATAGATAGATAGATAGATAGATAGATGATAGATAGATAGATAGATACATAGATACATAGATACATAGATAGATACATAGATAGATAGATAATAGATAGATAGACATATCAAATTTATGTGGGTATTAAATGACATAGCTCCTGTAAAGAGCTTAGTAAAATGCTTGGCACAGAATAAATACTGAATAAATGTAAGCTACTATCATTATTATGATGTTTCATTGACTTTACAATGCTAATAAAGCAAATGAAAAGGAGAATTACCATATATAATATTATAACATGGTGGATTGTGAATAAAAAACATTTTCCTTAAGTAAAAAAGTTGAACTGCACAGGAAAGCAGTATTTGACTCTAAAAGGTAACATTTATGGAGGAAGTAATTACTACTTCAAATATCTAAAGTCTCAGCAGCTCCAAAATAACCTTTCCTAGTTTAGTGAAAATCACAGAGTTGTATTATTTTTTTAATGTGCATGTTAGCTTAACACAGAGAAACAAGTTTGGATTGCTTGTTTGCCTGTCTTTAAAATAAAAGATGTGCCTGAAATAAGACTCAAAAGAGAATACTCTGAATTTAAAACATAGTATGTTAATTTACAATAACATCTAAAGCATTTTTGTTGGAATGAATATTTATTGAACACCTACTGTATGCCGTGCATTACGCTAGATGAAAAAGACTGGAAATAAAATATAATCTCTGTCTTTAAACAGCTCACAGTCTAGCAAAGGGAGGTATGGATGTAAAGAGAGAAATGCAATAACATGCCTTATCATGGTACTGCAGACACTGGAAATAAGAAGAACCAATGACATACTGCACAGTGCAGCTTTGCGCTACAGTGAAATAATAGGGTCAAAAACAATGTGTGCCAACAGGCTGGCTTCAGTGAAATGTTGCTCCCCTTTTTCATAATAGGTAAAGAAGGTTGAAATGCAAAATTATAAAATTAAACTTGATGATCTCATTTTACCACATTCTTCTTATGGAAAAAATAAAAGCCACTCAACATTTTTAACTTGAATATTTGGGAAACATTGGTGCATTGGCATTTTGAACATCGGGGACGAATGTGGGGTTGGCATAAGGAAGTAGAAGATAAATTCCCTTTTTAAAAGTATTTGTGTTTAAAATTGCTTTTTACTATCTGCTATTATCCCGAAGAGCACTTCCTTTCATTCCTATATTTATTCTATGTTTATCTTTTACTTTATAATAATTATCATTAGCATCCACTATTTCTCCCTTTATAGTTACCTTATAAATAATTTGTAACAATTTACACAACTCTGTGTGGAAGTTCCTTAGCCTTTCTTCAATAATCCTATGTTTATAAATGTGGTCAATATATTTCTACTGAAATATATACTATTTTTTTTATAGTAACTGTCTTTGGCAAAGTTTTAGAATGAAAAACATAAAATCATCAGTTTTCCCAGGACTGTAATCTCTTGGAGTACTATATGATGGGTTTGTATTCAAATTTTCATGTTTTGACATGTCAGTTCACCAAACTATTCACCTCACAGGCAAATTTGAGAAATACTTAAAATCAGTTATTCAACAGAAACATATTTTTTCACACACCACAAATCAAATATTTTCTGATATGATGTCAACTTTGAATGAAATCGATATTAACCTTTATTCAGCTGTTGAGGTGTGATTTGTTCCCTGGGCACACAATCGCAGCTTCGTAGTGATGCCACAATTCATTAGACAGTGAACAGTGAGCATCATTATGTAATTGACTTATGGTCCAAACACAGTATTCCACTTCAAGACAACCAAAAACTGCTTACCGCATTAGACCAACACTGTAGGTAAACGTAGACAACCAAACGTGCAACTCTGTCCACCTACTGAACTATAATTTAATACAATTCTCTAACCTGTCATGAGAAGTACCTGGAAAAAAAGAGAAAACTTTGATGTTAATTGCAAGTGACTTTTAGGAAATTTCATAAAGAAAATGGCCAATAACAAAAGTAGCTTTAAAGAATAGGCTTTTGTTTTGTGGAAGAAGTGTTATTTTAATTTGGTTGTATGCATTTTATTTTTTGCTGCTGTTGGTGTTGTTATTTTCTTGAACATTCCCTTTTCCCCACAATTTGAAAATAAGTATGGGGCCATGGATGAATTTTACGTTTTTAGGTGTTCCTGGGTTCAAATATTAGAATGAAGTATTTTACCTATTTTATGAGAGTTTAAATATATACATTCCCCCCTTAATCTGAAATTTAGAGAATAAACGATATGTAATGGAAGTCTGGCTACTTTGTGAAAAGAGGGAAAACTCTAGTATTCTACAAAACTGTTCTTTTCAGCATAAACTAAAATTTCAATTTTAATATTAAATAGAAAGATTAAATTCTAAGCACACTTACTTCTAACATACACCTAAAATGAACTAACCTGCTTCATGATGTCACATTTTACAGAATGCTTACCTTCATTTCAAAATTATTTAATTTTACATTTGAATAGCTGCTGTGAAGTCTATTTATAATGGTGACTAACTTCTACAAATATTTGGCTTTCCTTTTGTGTGTAAGGTCTCTGGGTTTCTAAGTGCCTATTTTTCCATAAGATTTCTTCTTTTATATTTATTCTTAGAATGGGACCAATGAGTAATCTTCAGATTTTTTCATAAATACCATGTATATTTCATGCTGAAAATTGAGCATTAAAGTAGATTTCTGAGATGTATTTCACAAAAAAATTAAAAAGTTAAAGAGTAGGCTATCCACTACCAAAAACCACATTAGAAAAAAAGAGGTCTAGTGCTCCACATCAAAAAGTTCATTAATTCTTTTCTCCAAATTCTGTGCTTTGTTACTTTGAGGCAGTCTCATAATCCTTATATACTAGACACTTCTGCAAACAACCCATGAGAAGTCACATCATTTTGCGTAAAGTGTTTTGATTCACTGTAGAGCACTACAGTCACATCTCTCTGGCCATGGTTCTCTGTTGCTTGAAAGATTTTAAAGCTGGATACTAAAACCCTATAGTTGTTGTTGTTTTTCCTAAAGATACTAATAAGTGTAGGTGTTCACTAAATCACTATTAGTCATACATTTAGGAGGAAAGAAACCAAGCTCTGGGTAAGGAAAACAACATATTTTATTTGTAAAATAAGTAACTGGAGGAACAGGGAAAGTCTACAATTCTGCTATGTAGAATAACCAGAGCATCATTAGGAGGGATGCATGTTTTTAATTTAGTCCAAATTCCCCTTCCCACTCCCAGATATTACTTTAGTTTTCTTGTGATAGAATTCTGATGAGACTCTCAATCATTTGGGCATGTTGGAACCATAGCTAGACAGAGCAGCTTTGAGTATATCCTAAGCTACCTAAAGAAATGTTGTCATATTAGCATTCATATCAGAATGTATTGAATACTGGAATTATATGATAACTGTTCTGTCGAATATATCAAAAACAGCATAAGTTATTAACATTCTTTGTTATAATTGCTACCAGGTGAAAGAAGACAGACACATGTTATTCCAGCTCAAGGTGGCAATGGCAGCTCTAATTCCACAGATTGAATACACCCCTGATCTTTCATCATTACTACCAAAATAGTGATGAGATAGATTTGGGGGAAACAGCAGTTCATGGTGGGCGGGAGCTGAAAGTAAGCAAAACTCCACCCAGCCAGAGACTGCCAACTCCTTTAAAAAATTCTGCCTAAAGGCTGCTAGAGGATGACCAAAATAAATTCTCAAGAGTATGTCCCGGCTGTAAGTTTGTGGTCATTTCAAGATAATTTTAAAAAAGAAAAGACTTCAGTATCACAGTCGATATAATAATTGAGCCTCTTTTACTGATAATTCCAAAATTGCATGGTCAACCTAACTTATTGTGTAGAAAAAAAAAAAAAAAAAACTCTCAATATGACTCCCAAACTCAACTGCTTATGCTCTAGTCAGTTTAGTGAGACATTTTTAACCAACTATTTTTTTCTCCCCTTTGGCATAATAAAAGCAAAGGGTGATTTTCTGGTCTGACACTCACTTATCAATAGTATTGTCCTCCCTAAAAAATAAACATTTTAAGGTGGGAGAAGAGGGAGGGTGATGACACTGTGTAACAAGTTTCGCATTATGTTATTTTTAATAAACGTTATTAAAGTTTAGAACATATAAAACGAGATCTTATCTTCCCTTTGACCAATGAGACATGGTCTGGCCTATATTGTTCTCGAAGTTATATATTGGCCACTGTGCACATAAGAACGGTAAATTGCCACTCACAGTATTTCTATGAATCTCTATCTAAACCTGGTAAAGAGCAATTGTAGAAATATGAAGTTTAGGACAAATCCAGAAGTTTTACCCTGGTGATTATGGAGAAAAGAATTTTCTGCCCATGTAATAACATCAAAAATAAAAAGAACAAGCATTTATGGAGTGCAAACTACATAGCAGGTAATAGATTATAGACTAGTGAAGCACAATTTATCGAATCCTCAAAACGACCTTTGAAGTAGATACTATTATTGTCTAGAGTTCATCGATGATGAAACAGGGACCTATAGTATCTAATCTGAGTTGCCTGTGGTTTTGCTGTTAATAAGGAATGAGGCCAAGATGGCACCCAGGTTTTGCATGCTCCTAACACTGCTTTACACTGAGATTCACATGCTATCAGCTTGACTTCAGAACTAATATAAATTGGTTTAGAATGTCATTATAATGGAAACAAAATGTCACTAATGTTTGAATTCTCAAGGTACGTAAGAACAGTTTCATTGAAAAATAAAGGTCAGTGTCTGATTCATCAAAGAATGGCATAGTATATATTATTTTAACATCATTTTCTAAATTATAGAATGGCAGAAGATATATTATTTTAACATCATTTTATAAACCATTTATTTACCACAGTTTTTTTGTATGTGTTTACATGTATATATAGGTATATACATATGCATGTGTATCAGATTTTATGAACATTTATATACACGGGTTTTTGAAAAATAACATAAGGGATATTTTCTGATTGAATAATTCCTAACTATATGATTAAATTTTTAATAAAGTCAGATTAGTAATTATGAAGTTGCTCTATAGTTGCAAGATTATTATTTGATATAAATTTTAGTAATATATTTATTGATTTTGTATAAGACTGCTCCTCAGGATAAATGTGGAAACCACAAATGCAGATTTATTCTGGATATGGAGTTTGGTGACAGTGTCAGTAGCTGGGTAGGAGATTTGAGGTTTAGAAAGATCTGAGAAAGTATTTCAAAAGAGAAAACCATATAAGATAGAAGAACAGAGGTCAGTGGGTGCATTTTACAATCAATAGTCGACTTCATTGTTGCATCAGTTAAAGGAGGAGTTCCATGTAAGGCTGCTTAAAAATAAAAATTATAAATCTCGTAAAGTATTGCTTTTCTGGGGAGTTATTTATGAAAGCTGTCAGGGACAATCTGATTAGGAGTATGACATTAATCCATGATGAATTGGCCCCACAAAATTAGAAAAAAGAATTCTTAACATGGAATTTATGGATGGATTGAGAAGGGTGCCTGTATCCCCTGAAATTGTATTTTAAATTATGTATGCATGTCAGTATTTACACATGGGAAAATAGTCTAAAAAGACTCTGCAAGACTCTGATAATGAAATGTTTATTCTATTTTTTATGATTCAGTCAGTTACCCAGTGAAGAGATCTAATAAATGCGAGAACATCTTTGTTTCAAATGATACACTTCAGATACCCTGACAGGAATTATTTTATTTGGATTAAATAAAATTTCCTAGTGGAGAATCGCATGGCATCCCTTTGCCATAAATTAGGCTATGCTTCATGATTAAACTGAAGTCATCATGCCTGTGATACCCTGAATGGTATCTTCAATTGAATATATCAAATGGTATATTCACTACAATCAAAAACAGCTTGTTGGTTCTGGAGTCCAACTCACATTACTTTAAAGTATCATTTAAAACTCAATTCACAGGCAAAATTTTAGTAATATCTAGATTTGTTTTACTAGGATATTATATACTATGGTTTTGCTTAAATAGTTATCACTTTAATTCTTTTAACAAAGCTGGTAATTTCACTAATGCTGTCTACTATTTAAAACAAATTAGAGGGATAAATCACTATCCTTTTACAATATGAATTGCAAATACTCCTTTTTACTGATGTTTTGGAAAAAATGCAAAGTAATATATAAAATTGGCTAGAACTTGAACAGTATGTCACATATAGTAAGTAAAGAAAATAATATAGTAAAGGAGAAAATAACACAAATAGAATTTTTAAAGAACGTTTAGTCACCCTTTTCTGAAACATCAAAGAAATAAATGTTAGTATAGTTTACAATCAACGAATGTAAACAAAAATGTACTGGTCTTAGAAAAATGACTTTGTAATGCTTTTGAATGTGGCAGTTTAATTTTGACATAGCTAAGCAATAACATTAAAGTATGTGAATTTTAAAAGAAATACTTGTCTTTTTCACTAAGGTTCTAATTGTTTTATGAGAAAAAAGAGCAAAGCAAAATATATAGCTTTAAAAAAAAAAAAAACTGAGCCAGGAGAGCTGAAAAAAAAGTTTCTAGAAAGGAAATTCTAGAAACTTTCTGTGATTGTTAATTATAATGAAGAATTTCTTAAAAGTCTAAAGCATACGAGATTCTATTCATATTCTGAAATAATAAATAAATATGTAATTCACTAACCTTGGGCTTTGAAAAATAGAAACATTTTTCATAGTTATTTGCTTTTATAGTTAAAATAAGTTCAAAATTTTATAATTTCTTGTGTTGGAAAATACTGGCATCTGTTTCCAATCCATTCAGACATTAATTAATGACGGTAATATTAAGGATGGATTTTTTAATTTCCACAATGACCTTCCCAGGTAAGCCTTTTTGTTTTAAATCTAAGAGTTTTGCTTTGCCAAGAATAAGTATAACTTGTCCCCAGATATACTGATCCTTAATACTAAACTCTGAGCACATTGTATTTAAATAATTTTTCTGAGTTGGCAAACTGTTTTCTATCTTGTTTGTGTTTAGTTTATAACAATCTGGTTAATTAGGTGTCTGGAGCAGAATTCTTTAAACCAAAAGAAAGATGGGGGAAATGGAACACATATGAATGATGACAGAGTTAGAACTGAATCTATTTTATTAGCACAAGAAATAATTTTTTGACATCATTTCTGCAACCTAAGATTTGGTCACATAAATAGTACTTTTGTATGTTATCATCATTACAATGAGAAAAATTCAGTTTTTCCATGTGCTGATGTTGTTTCTCGCATCCAGCTCATATTTTCATCCAAGAGAAATAACAACTTCCAGTTATTTCTGGGCAATGTGAAATGGCAAGCCAACAGCATGCCACATCACAGCAACCAAGAATATAATTCATAGCACTACGCAGTAATAATAACCAGTAAGCCATTTTCACGGAGTCCTAACTTTCTTCATTTCAAACCTAGTTGCCTCAGAGTTCTAATTATATATTCAGTATCTTTCCTTCTTTTTCTACTTCTGTACTTTGATTCTTTGCTTGGTAATTAATTCTGCCCTTGGCATTTGATGGCCTCTACATTCACTGCTTAAAGACAGTTGAAGTCAGTTGAAATGCTTGACCAGAAATTGCATGTGAACATTCAATAGCAGTTATATGAAATTTACGCAGAAGGACTTCTAGACCATAGTTTTGAGCTATCTATCACATACCAGATTTCTAAATGAAAAAATAAAAACATCAACCAAGTATTTGAGTATTCTGAATATCACACATCTAAATAGTTAGAATAATGTAATAAAAATATGAAAATAAAGGAATTGTTTTTTCCTTTATGGTGTCTTAAGACTCCTCACTTGAAAAATACCAATATTCTTGACTATTCTGGCTATTTAATGACCATTTTATGTGCTAGTTTTTTTAATCAATAGTAGTTTATATTTTTTAGGTTACTGTTGCCACTGTCACTTTTTAGCAATTCTCTCTTCTTGCCACTGTAACAGCTTAATATAATCCAGCTGACTTCTGGATTAGTAAACTCCTTCAAAGAAAAAATCAACTGATATTTATGAAAATGACTCCACTTTTTCCTCTTCATCACAGACTGTTTAATCCATTTTATTTGTTCTATTGATTCATTTTGAAGACCCTATTTTTGGATAAATATCATAGTAATTTACTGTATGGGCATTTAAGAAGTTAGTCATAATTTAAAATGCAGAGAATCAAGCAAACAGGCAATATTAACTGAATAAATCGGTGCTGTTCAGACTATGTGCTCTGGGACACCCCTTACCCGGAATCTGCCTTCCTCCACCTGCCCTAGCCAGACTTATTTACTTTTATCTTTTATATTTTGGCCTTCTGAATAAGATTTTCTTTGACCAACCAATAGCATAAATTTTGTTTAAATCCTAGACTAAAAAATTTATATGAGGAAGGAAAACGTTTTAGCAATTTTCGTGAGTCCAGGAGGCTTCTTCTGATTTTATGTCTACTCATTTCCAAGAACGCCCAGGTGAAGCTGCCTCTGAAACTTTCCTGCTGATAGGCCAGCATAGTCATTTCTAAAGCATCATCATCGAGTCCTGAACTCTGGGGACAGTAAGAAACAAAAAGGGTAAGAGAAAGCAGACTGGATCAGTGAAACTCAACTCAGCCCAGGTATGGGTTCTGTGGACCCACACTATTAAATACTAAACTTCAGACACAGAGTAAACAATATTGCTTAAAAAATATTATCGTAGTGGATTATCCGTAATTCCATGTGCTGTATAAATTGAAAGAGACATTACAAGGACATGAGCTAGATGCTCCGTACATCTTTTCAATTCAGTCGAAGTTGTTAGTCAGTTAGGCACATAAGGGAAGTTTTTCAGCTAATTAAAGACTTTCAATATTGTTATAAACAAAGAAAAGCATGTAATCAGCTGTCTGAATTTAAAATAGTTTCAGGTAAAGGCACAGAGGTTTCAAAGTTTTGTAAACAAATAAATTATTTATGATATAATATTCATATTCTCCATGGAAGAATATGTTTATGTTTTTAAATTGTGTTTCTATATAATTCATTTTACAGTGCAAAAGAACACTCCTCCACCTCAAACAGATATTTCGGAGAAAAATTGTAACACATTTACTCTCTTTGCGGATCATATGTTTTATTACCACATATAATATTTCCAAATATTATTTTTTACTTCAAGAGAAAATTAATACACTACTGTCTTAAAATCCTATAGCCTTCAGATGATTGTATCTTTCAAAGTATTTTTTTCTTTGATAAAAAAAAAAAGTACGGGTAGGTTATTACTAAGTTATTTCTTTTTTAATAAGGACATCTTACACCTTGAAAAGGATAATATATAAAAAAAGATTAACACTAGTTAAAGAAAATCTTAAGAATAAAAAGTATGATAATTATATTATCTTGCTTTTTGTTTTCATGTTTTCTTTCTTGCTTTCTTTTTTCTTTCAGAATGCTGCCATCTTCTGGCCAAATTATCTATTACTTCACACACAAAACAGCCGCAATATGAGGCAATTTAGGTTTATATAAAATTCACCTTTTTTTTGTTAGAATGTTACAAAACTAGAGAGTTTTAAATAACTTTTCAGAAACTTTAATATGCGCAGTATATGCATATGAAGTACAGATAAGGTAAAATAGCTCTAGGGACTATTTGTTCTATTTCTGTTAGAATCCATGGCTAAGTATAATTAAGCAATTTTGACATATATTTGCTATTTTCATTTTTACAGACTTTCAATTTTCAAAGTGGTTCACCTTGAAATAATATTTTTATAACATTTTATAAAAATAATGTTCTTCTTACAAAAAAGAGGATTCTTGTGGCTAACACCTGTCTTCTTGTCATACAGTTGTTCATATAAGTAACTTCTTTTAGAATTATTTATTTAAAAATATGTAGTTTAAAGGGCCAGTTTTGGTATATCTAAGTGTAATTACTTCCTACTTTCACGAACTTGCTTTTTTATTTTTATTAATTGATTTAAAAAAATTAGAGATTTCATCATATGCCAATCTCTATGGAAAACTCTGAAATTTAAATAGAAGTTACCAGCCTTGGACTTAAAAGCATGCAACTTAGTGGATTCCTTTAGCCAAGACCTAGAAATCTTCACCATACCACAGTGTCCTTAACTAATCCACCAAAAACATTTTTAATCTACCAATACTGAAAACTAGTAAATTACAATGCAATAGTGTAAATTATCTAAAAGACTAATTAGCTATCGCTTTTTGTCCCTGATGGTTTCTACCAGATTTTCTTTTTTTTTTTCCCTTATCAAATTTAAAATTTACTAGCACATATAATCTACATCAAATAGTCATGACATCAGCAATAGTAATCAACATTTAACAGGTGAGGAATCTTGACACGGTAAGACCCACTGATTTGAGTCAGTCGACAAGAGCTAGGATTACGTATTGGCTAAAAAGAGCAGTCTTGTTTTGACTTTGTCGCATGGAAGACCTTGGCATGTGAAAGTTGGCAGTTTACTTTGCCAGACTCTGGAATGATATCATGAAGCAGAATCCTCCAGAAGGATGAAAAGTTTACTGACAGCTCTTAATTTCTTCCCTCTCTGTGCTAACTATGAATCCATGAAACAAAGCCCTCCTCTTTCTCTCCCACACACACCCTCACATTTCTAACTCTATTATCACGAAATCACACTTTTTATTCTAAATGCGTTTCCATGTTCAAAAATTGCCTAATTAGAAGGGTAAGTAGGTCCTGGGCAGGGAGAAGGTGAGGGGGTTAAGAAAGAATACATATCACTAGCAAGTCCTCCTCAGCTTTGCTTTATTTCACTGGCAGAACCCCACTATTTTTCCCATTATTAAGAAAACAGGTAAAGATCCCCTGTGTTATTGAATAGTGATTACCTGATAACATGAAAATGCTCTTCATAGTCTCTGTAAGAGGGAATATGAGCCACTGCATAAATCTTAAGTTTAAGAATTCATGTGATCACTCCCTAGCAGTCAACTCTTTCTCTTCACCTAGAAGACATGACTAAGACTGCATGAGAGTGGCCTTCTTCTTTTGGATGCTTTTACTTAGAACAATAATTAGAGTACAATGTAATCTTTTTCAGGATTCATGCTAGTGAAAATATTAGAATTTTAGAAAATCTACAAGTCACCATAATGAGTATCCTAGGTATAAATTATTTCCTGAAATTTTAGAGCTGACATATATAATATGTTATATATAACATATGTATTATGTATTATATATAACACATAATGTATTAACTATCTTGCGTTTTTAACACAAGTTTAATACATTATTTATAGTTACATATACTTTATGCTCTTGTTTTATATTAGAATGGTAGCCAAGCTGTGAAGTATATAATTTTTAAATTTTCATGACACGCCAAAAAAATAGCTGTTAAAATTTTCAATTTAAGTATTAAAGAATTTAGCACTGAGTCAGCCCGCCCTTTGGCATTCCAGGGTCAGAGGTTAAGTTGAAGCTTGGGTTTGGAGTGCTCACTGTAAAGCATCTAAATCCGTAACGAACTACACAATCATTGACATAGCATTTCTATTCCTTTGAGATCTATTTCTAGAGGCAAAATATTAAATATTGAAAATCATAAATTAAAAGAAGATATTATTCTTTCATTTATAACATTTCCATAAAGATCTCTTTTTTTTTACTCCTACGGTAACCGGGTCTTCCTAGATGGTCTCTCATCCAAGTATTAAGCAGGCTTAACTCTGCTTAGCTTCCAAGATCAGACAGGGTCAGGTGTGTTCAGGGTAGCAACCATAGAGGCCTCTTAGGCAGAAAATATCACTTTATGGGTACATAGAATTTGTCCTTCATTAATGCTTTTTCTATTTGATTGAATTTTTTTGGAAATTAATTAGATTTAGGTTAAACTTTGATAAACCAGTTTCCAACATGGAAATTATGGTAAAAAAATTTTTCATATAATAAAGCAATACAGATCGATACAATTATTCTTAACATTTTATAAACCTGGGCACACTTTGTGTAAATATATGCTTAATGCATGTTATCTTTTCCCTTTTTGTGTGTGTGTATAACAAACTAGTTTTAAAATATTTCCACTTTAATTAAATAATTTAGTCCCTTTAAAGGGGTATTCATGAAGATTCAGTGATTTAGGGAAGTAAATCTCTTAACAGTGCTTGATACATAGTAAGCCCTCTACCAATGATAGCCGTTATTATACTTTAATTTATACAACAGATTTGCTCTTTAAAAGGAGTACATAAATTATTTGGGGGGGGAATTGATTAATATTTTAAATAATATATTTGTATTTTGTTTATTCTATAGCAAATTGCTCTTTGAGCTGAATCAAAATCTGGTATTTTCTGTACTAGGGCATATAGTAAGGAGAGACACACGTACAATTGAGAAAGGAACCAAGACAATTGAGTTAACTAAGAAGATCAACAGCCTGTGAAGGACATCCTTGTTCTACATGCCCTCGAATAAGATGAGGAGCGATTTACAGAGTCAAGTTCCCAGAAAGATTGTAATAGTCAACCATAGGCAAAAGTGAAAGATATGAAGGAGCCTTTTTATTATCAGAGAAACCCCACAGCACACTTTTGTATTCAAAATGACACTAATGAATGTGGGCATTATCTGGGAAGACAAGGATTATGAAAAAGATTAATAATTCAGTCACCCCTCTTTGCATCCATCTTAATAATTATCATTTGAGTTTCAGCTACAGCCATCTTTGCTGCTTTCTTTAGCTATGCTTCTTTGTTGCTATTCTCTGAGTCAACCCGTAGTAGCTGTCAGGTCGTGGTGCCGATAGAATCCCAACTGTCTGGCCCCATTAGGGAGATTCTAAAGCATATGTATTATAAATGAGAAACACATATGTTCCTGACAAATTTGTCTGGCTTGTTAATAGCTTACCACATAGGCCTCCTTCTATATAAGCAAAAATTCCATGCCAAACAGTATATTAAGATGAATTAATATGACTACTTCTTTTAAAGTGAAGTATCTTGTGTACCTCTATAAAATTTCTTGTTGCAATCAATGGCATGTTCCTTAGTACCCAGGAAGATGAGGTACTACACACATGAACTGTGTTTGTTTTATAATTATAATAGTTCAAATGCCAGCAAATACATATCAGAGTGTTAGCAGTGATTAATACAAACACTTAAAGGAGGGATTTCTGCACTGTGTTGGCGCCTCTATAGAAATGACGTTCTTCTCACGTCACCATAGAAGAATTTATTTGGACATTTTCTTGGAATGCTCATGAACTAATTACTAATCCTAGAACAATACCACTGTTTGTATACAAATGGTTGTAAACAGGCTACCCATGAAAACAATAATTTATATTGATTGCAGTTCTCTTTTTAAATGTTTAATCTTTACTAGCAAATATTAAGGAAAGCATGACTTTGAAACTTTGACATGAAATTTTCTGGAGCTTTTAAAATCATTCCTGATAAAAGTCAGTTTGCTTTAGCCCCACTTTTTCTCAAGCATTTAGTATCCTACTTCCTGTTACCAAAATCACACATGCACACACATTTTTTAAAAAAATATGAAAGCAAATATAAATGGTAAAGAATGTATACCCATTTCCCAATAAGCAAAATCTCAAATTGCAAGTCAGATGAATAATGGCCCTATTTTAATGCTTTAGTTATCTATTTCTGTCACTTCCTAGTGAATGTATTTTCAAGAGGATTTGGCTCTTGAGAATGAATGTAACAGCATCACAGCTTTTATTTGATCCTTTTGTGAAAAACTTGCTCAAAAGTAAAGATGCCTTTAAATACCAAATATTACCTTCTGATTATTTATACTTTATTTACTTATTCAGTAATCATTTATTGAGTGCCTACTATGTGCCAAGAACTATGCTAGATACTAGAGATACAGCAGACTTCTTCAAGGAGCTCACAGTTAAACAGGGAGACGCACTAATAAACCATTAATTCTAACTCAGGAAAGGCAGGGGTGGGGCACCTAAACTAGTTCTGAGGGCATCGGTGAAAGGTGGCACATAAAAGTGCTCAGGAATAGTTCTTTAGTATTGAAGAACCGGTGGATCTACCCTGGTGAAAGTGGAGAGAGCCTAGAAAAGAACTTTCTAAGCAAAACAGTCTATGAAAGCAAAGACACGGAGGTCAGAAAAGCCCACAGAACATTTCGGGACTATCAGATGAATCAGTCTGGCACAAAATGAAACAGTGATGTCTGAACTGATGTATCAGGAATGCAAAGGGGGAGAATCCAAGATATATTAAGGAATTATAACCTATATAATAAAGGAACGTATTAGATATAAGGTGTAAAAGAGGAGGGAAGAAGCAAGACCTCATAATGACTGAGCAACAAGAAATATGATAATACCCAAATAAGGAATATCGTTGGTATCCACTTTTCCTTCTTTTGAAAACCACCCCCAATTTTCATTTGAGAATCCTTCCTCAATACCCAGTTCATATGGTATGGCAAGGTTGCCCCCAAGTGTACAGCTCGTGACCCAGATCAGGGCCACCCACAATACTGCAATTCCCCTGACTCAAATCATGTGGGAGGGTGTGTGAATGAATGTGTATTTGTGTTGCCAGTAGGTGAGGGAGGGAGGCCAGGATCCCCCTGTCCTGAGCTAGTCCAATTAGGGTTTGAATAGCAGAAATTTTGTGAGACCTTCTAGAAAAGATGCTCTCTCCTTTGCATTAGGAGTTAGAATCACAAGAATATGAGACGAGGCCTGCTGGTGCCATCTTGCCACCCCAGAAAGAGAAACTAAGAATCCAGCCAGCCAATCTAGAAAAGCAGAGCTGAGTGAGAAAGCAAGGACATGCAGGTGTTGGTGACATTCGCTGAGCCCTACTTTCAGCCACACCTGAAGCCAACCCTATAACTAGACTTTTCAATTATGCACATCAATATGCTTAAGCCATCTGTAGGAGAAAGAGTCCTAGTGAATACAAAAGTCAAGAGCAATGCCTGGGAAGCAGTTTAAATATACATGCCTGGAGCTCCAAGGAGAAATCTGTCATGCAGTGTTGTCTGCAGATAAGTGATTTTAAACATGGGGTGATCACCTAAGTGACATGAGAAAAGACTGAGAAAAAAAAAAAAAAACACAGAAAACACCAATGTTTGGTCAATTAGTCATCCAACAAATGTTTATTGAGCACTTACTCCGGCAAAAACTATATCACTAACAAAAGTGTCAATAATAACAATGATAAGTTCTTGTCCTTTTAGAACTGATAGTATATTGGAGGGAAAAATAACCAAAAAAAAGTAAGTATGTTTAATAATGACATGTTCTAAGGAGAGAGATAAGAAGAATGGATGGAGCGGGGGCTTTCAGTCCGTGACCCAGTTGGGCCCCACTCGGAGTCTGGCATTAGGTTTTTTTAAGTAAAGACTGGAAAGAAGTGAGAAAGCAAACCATATAGATCCCAAGGAAGAGCATTCCAGCTGGGGGAACAGCGGGTGCAGAAGGCTCGAGGCAGGAGTGCACGAGGTGTTCCAGGAAATTGAGTTAGGGTCAGTGAGCTAGGGCCGAGTAAACAAGGCAGAGAGACCAGGGCATCGAAAGACTCACGGGCCATCATGAGGACTTTGACTTTTATTCTGAGTGACATGGGAAGCCTGTGGAGGGTACCGGATAGGGATATTATATGATCTGACTTAAACTCTAAATGGACTGCCGTGGCTACTGTAAGTGCAAGGGGGCCGCCAGGAAGGCCAATTAGGAGGCGAGTGTAACAGTGCAGGTGAGAGAGGATGGTGGCTGTAAGCACTGGTGGTGATAAAAATGTTCATAACCTAAATAAATCTTAAGGGAGAGAAAACAGAAATTCTGATGGAGTGAATGTCATCTGTAAGAGAAAAGAAGAAGTCAGGGATGTCTTCAGGATTTCTGCCTGAGCTACTGCAAGAATAAGAGAAACCCTCAGAGGAAACTGTATTAGAGGATATAAAACATGGTGAGAGAGCACTGTGGCAGAATGCCACGGAATACAGTTTTGAGCAGGAGGACACAGTTAGCACTTTTAAATGCTGCAGGGAAATCAAGGAGATAAATAAAGACTAAAAATTGCCCATCTGATTTAACGACAACAGAAAAAGCAGGTCTTTGATAATTTTAGTAAGAACAATTGTCACCTTTTTAAATTTTTTTTGGCCAAAGTCAAAAATATGGAACTTGTCAGACTACAAGGAGGTATATCAATAAATTGAATAGAAAAAAAATAAATCTATTTGAAGTTCAACAGAATTCATCAAATCTATTCTATGTACAGCGTACTGGGAGAGAGAGGAGTTGAAGATGTGGTACCTCTTCTCTGGCACTAAAGGGCTATAAGGCACATATGTGACCATGGAAAGGCAGCATGGTCCTGTGTGTCCCCATCCTCTAAGCAGAAAGAGCACTGCTAACATCAGTACCACTTATCCTTATTCAGGGAAAAAGTTCTCTTAGTTCTGGAAACAGTGAGCCATTAACATCCAACCCTCACCTTACACTCTGTGAGGTCTATTTAGCCTAAAAGTTCAAAGTATATATTTTCACACCAGCCCACCTAGGTTCATCTCCCAGGACTGACATGTGCCAACTCAGTTCACAAATAAGTATGGCTTAAATGGAATGTGTCCTCTGACAGAACACTGATATTTTGTAAGCATTTTTTTTTCCTACACAGGGAAAAACCGCCTTGCATTTTCAGTTGGGATATCACTGACTGTATCAACCTCAAGTCTGTCACGATTTTCCTGTAGCAAATAAGAACTTGGTCATGTGGTTGTGCTGTCCCATGAAGGATAACAGCAACACTTCAATCAGACACAGATATCCTTACCATGAGGGAGAAGAAGCCACAGCTCTGAGGAAGGAAAAATGGGAGGCGAGGAAGGGAAGAAGGAAAGGGATGCCACACGAACGAGTTTGCTAAAGCCATAAACACTATTTAAACCCTACACAATTATTGATTATAATTGGAGCTAGAAGAAAGTGTGTACTTATTTCTGTGAAATAGCTCTTTAAATTGAAAAACTTATCAAGGCTCTTGTCCTAATAACATCGTATCATCCTCATTTGCAAACTTAACTCAAAGAATCTCTTGAAACTCTCTCTTATCCTGGGTCCTTTGCACTAATGCCAGCAGATAGGCCAAGCTTGCTGAATTCATCCTTATGTAGCCCAATTAAGATGAAGGAAAGATATGAAAGAGATGAAAAAACCACAAAGTGTCACTTCTGCTACATGTTGTGCAACTAAAGATCACAGAGAACCTGATTTTAAGATTTCAAAGAATACAGGAAAGATTCAGTGTGCTAGACTGCATAAAGAAAGCAAACCTTTCTCAAAAACAAGCACCATTTTGTTTTGTTTTGTTTTGTTATGTTGCTGTGATAGAGAAACAATACCGTACAAAGAAACAATTCACAAGGAGCTCTTTGGTAGGTGGAGGCTGCTTTCCTTCCATTAGGCCCCCTAGCGAGAACTGAGATGTGTGAGCTAACATGTAGGCGGCTCTCATGATCAGGATGCTGAATGTGTTACAGGATCTTTAAGGACAGCGTAGAATCATGACCAGCAGTTTCTGTGCCACGTTTCCTGGCAGGTCAAGGTCTGGACTGACCAAAGCGCATTTCACATCCTGAGTTACAAACATTGCGAGTCAACCATTTTCATGTAAGCCTGACAAGAGACAGGATTGCAGGTGGTGTGAAGGGAGGGAGGGATGCACAGCAGGTAGGATGAGTGACCAGGACTAAAGTTAAAACCCAAAACTAGAAAAGAGTGAAGGATTTTAAAGAGAAAATGAGAGAACATGGCAGAAGCACAGAATCAAAGGGAAAATAAACTAAATCTCATCCTGCCTCTCTTCTAGGTTTCAGCATTACAAAATACAGTAACATAGCCTCAAGGGCAACACAGAGGGGAAAGGGAAAAGAGGCAAAGTTCACGGTTGGGAGAGCGAGCAAGCACGAATGGGGGTTGGAGAGAAAGTTTTCCCTGCCCATACAAGAAAGGAAGGAAGGAAGTGATGCAACGCAGCCAAGAATGCAAGATAGCTCAAACAATTCCACAGAGACCGAACTGTGTGAAGGAGCTGCCCGAACGCGGAGCAACTGATGGGAAAGCTCCTGGAACAAACCGCAGCCAGATGACCTCCAATCAGAGGGAAAGTGGAGACTTTGGTTTGAAAGGAACAAGGCCATACTTAGGCCCATGTCCAAGGACGGGCATACAGCCTTGACTGCATCTTGAGAGAGCACTCGAAAGGATAGAAATGGCCGTAAGACCCAGTCAGGGGAAGTTCATGGACTAAAATTCACATCCTCTCTAGCTGAGCAGATTACTAATTTTTTTTTATTCCTTCTCTTGCTGTCTGAACTTGAGAGGAAGAGAATAAAATAAAAATCAAGGCCTCTCAAGTCTATCCCCAGCTCTTCAGTTAATTATTTGTGGGACTTTATCTCCCAGGGTCTCTGTTTATTCATCCTTAAAATGAGCGAGTTGGATCCCCGCTCATGGTTTTAGCAGTAGAATCTCATCACGCACCCCTCCCAGCAGCCCACAAAGAACCTTGCATACACTGCAGGCCCCATGGGGTCAAGGCCATTCTATCTTGATCACTATCACATCACCACGTTTGGAACAACACCAGGCACATCGTAGGAGATGCTCGATGGATGTGTTAAATGAATTGAAGCAGACCATAATCCATGAAGCAGATAAAAGCAGAGCTGTCTTGGCTGAAAGCACTGTGGCACCTACTACTGCCCTCTTCACCCTGGGGTCCTTGTGGGAGCTTTAGGACTGCAAGAAACCCAGTTTGAACACCACTGGAGTAGATGTAGAGGCTTCTCCTCTACAAGTTATAATTCTAGGGCCTCTATGCAGCACACGTTGAGTTGAAGTTGAGTAGAAATTAATCTGGTTTGGCCCAAATTCACCTGACTGAAGGATCAGTTTTCCCACTTCACCCTCTACTTCAAAGTCTTGGTCTTTTAACCCTCTCGCTGGTACATGTTCCCCTCCCTTTGCAGAAGATGAAAGCATTTTTCCAGACAGGCCTGCTGTGAGTGACTTCATGGAAATGAATATCTTGCATCCCTAATGTGCCTCTCACACGAGGAACTCCTCATATTTATTTATTTTTAAGAATAAGACTGGGAGGTTGACATTTCCATTAGCAACTGAGGGATTTTTTTTTTTTTTAAATAAAAACCCTACTCCTCAGTGAGACATGCCTCACATTCCGGTCTCTCCACTTCAGGCAGTTATGTGCTACTAAATATGCGGTGGAAATGACACATGTCTGGAAACTCAGAAGCAACGCTGTCTCGAAACTGCTTGCTCAGTGGTATACAATGAAGGTGTTGTAAGTGGTTAATTGAGGAAGGCAGACTCTAAGATTCTCAAAAGCAAACTTTGTGGCACCTTATGCATCTGGCAATTGATGTATTCAAAGGTGTCTTATGTTTGAGGGCTAATCACACCTATAGCAGGATAAAAGCACAGAATCATGTGACCTTCCAGAGGAAACCATGGATATCATAGTATCTTGTGGCGAAGTGAAGTCAGTAATTCTACCTATGAGGGAGGGTAACATAAACATACCAATAAAAGGGATGGATCAGCTTCTTGTGCTTTACCTTAGGTATTAGCAAGCCATGTAGGCACTTGACTGATTACATTTTAGAGCCTAGCATGCTCCTTTCTATTCCAAAGGACAGACGTAATCAGTTTAACTTAAAGTGTTTTTCTCTCAATTTATGTCAACAAAGATATCCATGTTGGGTATTCTCTTGACCCTTGTGAGGGCCAGTAATAGGAGAGAGGCTATGAAATGGAAATTAAAAATGGAATTGGATTGCTAAAGATTATACTAATGGAATACAGGTTGGATTGGATTAAGTATAAATTAAGTATTAGAACAGAAGGACATTTGTCCCAGTTGAAGAATGTTTTGAAAGTCTTTGGGCAAAAATATGAGGTTTATTAAATATGAGGGGAAAACTTGTCAACTACCTTTTAAAAAACTCAAAGGGTTTCTTAGACAACTACTTTGTATTGTTTTGATGGCTTGTAGGTAAGTGAATTAGAGATACAAGATAATTTTCCTTAAAATATACATGTTTTTATTTAATTGAGGGAAAGGTGTTTAGTTTTGATTGATCCTTATTGGAAAAAGTCTCCAGTATGTAATAAATTTAAAAATCACCTAATTCTGTTCCAAAAAGGGAACTCGTGTAAGCTTAGAAATTTATGTGCCAGTACTCAGGCCACCAAACTAAAGGAAAGCTATGAGTGGCATTGCCCAGAGTCCTGGAAATTAAGAACAAACTGGGGAGCAACTTGAAAAAGCTGATGAGCTGGTATTCATGTAGAGTTCAGCCTGTCAGAGTATCTGGACCAGAAACCACCTTATTAGTAGTTCTTTGTCTTCCCTTGAGTTCCTTCCTTTTTTCTAAAACTGGAGTATAGCCCTGTATTAACCAAGATCTGGAAAGAGAGACCCCAGGTAGAAAAGGAAGAGATAAAAGCAAAATTTGAGCAAAATCGCACCTGAGCATGTGTACACACACACACACTCATATACATACGCATCCTTTCCCCATAAGTAACAAAGAAACCACTGTAGAAATTCCTTTCAAATTTCAGAGGACTTCTTTGAGTACAGAAAGAGTTAAGAGTACCTTTGTACCTGGTTTCCTTCAGCCAAGTAAAGCAAATGCCACACAGCATACAGCTTTGTTCTTGATCACTCAAGTTATCATTTTGGTGCCAAATATAAAGAGATCCAAATAAAATCCAATTTTGCAATCACCAAACACAGAAATATGTGGGCACGTTTGGCAAGGTTAGGTTTCGCTTGTCCTGTAGTGCTTTTGGAAAACGAAGTTGTAGGATTCTTTTGCATGGTAGTAGAGTGTTTTTGTTTTTTGCTTTTGATTTTATGAGGTGAACACGTGAAAATAATTTAACAAATAAACTTAGTTTCTACATCATAGTAAAAGCAATGTATGGTAATTTGTTCTTTGACACCTGCCTTTTGTGTCATAGAAAACGCAATAACTTGGAATATGAACTAAGTTCAATCTCTGATTCTGTCAGTAGCTTTAGGACCTTGTACTAATTTCTTCTCTGAGCTGCAAAGCTCTTCATTCCTAAAATAGGAATAAATAAACATAGTTCTCATGGTTACCATGAGGTTTAACAGAAAGAGTAAATGTAAATGCTTAGCATTCATTCCTAAGAAGTTCCCACAGCGTGTAGCTCTGGGGCAGAAGCAGACAGAAAGCAAAGACTCTGCCCTCAGGAAGCAAATCTTCAAATGGGAGATAATAGCAAACTACAAAGAAATTCCAAGTGCATACTTACAGGTTTGTTCCACAGGCTTTCATTTGTAGATCTTAACAGAATTAGAATTTTGCAATAATTTGTGTGATTGTATTATTAATCTTTATATACTCAATTAAGTGTAGTTTCTATGATGGTAGACCAACTATTCCATGCCCATACCATGTACAGAGTAGGCAAATATGCATAATTATGCAATAAACAAATGAATGCATTGTGATAAGGAAGCAAACAGAAGAGTATAATTGAGAAAATAGAGATATGAGGCAGTAAATGTTTTAATAAGATAGTCTAGAAAGGTGTCTCTAGAGTGCTGAAACTCTTAGATGATGAGAAGAAGCTAGTTATGTGGATGAAAAGAGCCAAGAGAGGAGAAATCTAGATAGGAAATATCCAGAGCAGAAGTCCTGAGACAGGAAAGAGCATGGAATGCTTGAGGAATTGGAAGGGGCCAGTGTGGCTGATTAAGGGTGAGTGGCTAGATCACACAAGGCCTACAGACGATAAGTTTGAGTTTATTCTATACTTAACATAAGTTCCATTTCCCTCTTCTGCACCTCCCTTTGTTTATAGTTTTGCTTTAGTAACAAGACTAACATACATTTAAAATTATGCAACAATACTGAACAGCAGGTAACTAATCATGGATTATGAAAAACAGATATCCATATTCAGAATTGGAAGGGATGTAAGGTAAAGTATCTAGGAAAAGTTAACCTACATTGGAATTTATCTCTAAGTTCAGGCTTACCCTTGAAATTATTGCATTATCAGGTGCTTGGCTTCCCACTTTACAGAGTGACCAGAAAGCTGACTGTACCAAAACGAGTGTTCTAAGTCACACTGTGTTGCCTCCACTTTGGAGAATGTTAAGAAATTTTTTCAAACTAGACTTTACAGTGCCACAAAACACAGAATTTTTCTTCATTTTTACTGATTGATTTCCAGCAAGTCATTCAATCTTTATTGCTCAGCTTTCACATCCTTTCATGTCATCGAGTTCACCTCCCCTACAGATTTTGTCTTCAGCTTTTAGAATAACTCCCTAGACCAAGTATGTGCTAATTTGCCCGTTAAGCAAATTCAACATGAGCACTGCTCAATACTTTCCTCCTTTGGGGCAGGAAACTGGAAAGTTCTGCTGATTTTTCAGAAGTTTAGTGGCTGGCATCTATTGTGTCCCATGACTTTTTGGCTCTGAGTCTGGATTTATGTCTTTTAGGAAACTCTCTGTTCTTCTAGCTTCTTCCTTACTTGACTATTGGAGATCTATCTTAGCTTGGCTTAGCATTCTGATCATTACCTAATGCCATGACTTCTTTATAGACAATTACTGATAAATGTGATTGATGAGGTCTTGGGCAGCAGTAGCTATTGTCAGTCCTTTTAGTTCTACCCTTCCACGTGGGACATTTGATTTGGTAGAGGAAGTCTGCCAAAAAGTTCCTAGATGTTGTGTCTAGATCTTTCTTTGAAATACACAAAATAATATGTGATGAAGACATTTTATACTTACGCTACTTCTTTAAAATTCCTGAAATTGGTATTAAACGATATTGAACATACTTGCGTTATAATGTAAAATTTAAAAAAGGAATATAATATTGTGTATGGAGCATGAGCCCAATCATGTAAAACAGGATACAAAGAAGGAAACAAACCAAGCTGTGGACAATGTTTATATCTGGGCATGAGATTATGGATTTTTTAATTATTATTATTTCATAGTTTTCTTCATTTAATAATTTTTAGGGCATAAATTACTTGCACAATCAAAAAAATTACAGTATTTATAAAAGAAAAGAAATCACATAGATCACACAGAATAGGTGTTATTCTCCTGATTCTCCAGGTCCTCAACTTGGGGCACCTTAGAATTCACTGGAGAAAAATAAATAAATGATAGATAGATAAAGGAGGTGGGAGAAAACTTTTAGAGGCAATGGATGTGTTTATGGCCTTGATTGTAGTGATGGTTTCATGGGTATATACTTATCTGCAAATTCATCAAATGTTATACATTAAGTATATACAGATTTTTGTATGTCAGTCATACCTCAATAAAGTGAGATTTAAAAATAATAATAATTAACTGGTGAACTTTAAATACTCCCAGTTCCCAAGCTGAACCATGTACCTATTAAATCAGAAACGGAAACCCAGACATCAATATTTGTAAGTTCCTAAGTGATTTCAATGCATAACCAAGGTTAAGACCCACAGGTGGACTAATTGAATAGCTTGGATCAGTGGTTTGCAACTCGACTGCAATTAGAATCCCCCAGGGAGCCTTTATAAGCCTGGTCCCTAACCACATGTTTTGACTTTAATTGGTTTATAGGGAGGCCCTGGCACATTTTAAAGTTTCCCAGGTGATTCTGATATACAGACAGGGTTGTACCCCACTGTCTTAGGGATACGTTGAGTATTCACTCTGAGCAGGGCTATGTGCTGAGTCTTTTATGTCCATTTAATTCTCAATATAATCCCACAAGGTGGGTATTGCTGTCTTCATCTTACGGAAGAGAAAACTATGATTTAGAGACATTAAATAAATTGCTCAAGGCAACCCAGCCTGTTTGAACCTAGGTAATCTGTCTCCTGTGGGGAAAGGCAAAGAAAGAATTCTCCCCAGTTCTGCCAGAATGCTTTTTAAATACCAGAATACACAGATTCTTTTAAAATGTTGATGCAGCAGCTCTTTATAAGTCTTTCAATTATCAATACTCCTATTCTTGTCAAACTCTGCCAGATGAAAAAAATCTGTAATCTCCTGGGTATTTCTGTCTATTCATTCCATAACAACCCGAATAGCATTAATGTAAGTTCATATATGTTTCGATACATACTGTAATGCTTTAGGACTTCAACTTCCGCCCTGCTAAAAGGTATAATAGTGTCTCATTGCTGAACTTTATGACATTGTCCATCCTTCTCTTGAAATTATAGTATGGTTTGTATTTTTATTTTATTTTATATCATTTTTTGGTAATAAACAGTTAAGCGTATTTTGAGAATTCCTTAAAGAATTTTATAAAACTCACTAAGTGATTGAAGGCACTGATCAGTTGTCACATTATTAGTTTTAAGCTTGCTGTTCCAGACAAATTTCAACATTGCTGAATTTGCTGAGATTTCCTCTCTGGTGCTTCATTTAGACTGAGTTGTATTTTGCTGAACTTGCTGAAAATAAACTTTCCCTCTTCCGATAGTCAAGATTCCCACGCTGACCTCAAGCAGAGCTGCAGGTGCACATCCCAGCAAAACTGGGGCCTTTTCATTCATAATCGCAGGCTCAGGTCTTTAAAGCAAAACTCATTTGCCCAGATTTGTATAGCATTACCTGAGCGTAACTTTACCCAATAAAGCCAAATTGATGGGTTAAGGATACAAAATAAGCCATTTCAATGCCAGGAATTCCGGATCAGCTTATAGGGCAGGATTTGTGAGACAGCAGAGAAGACAGAGAACAATACTGTGTAAAAAGATTATTTGTAACTGTTTTACTCTTGCACAATGATGAACTAGGCATTACCTTACAGATAATTTTGCAAATGAATGAATATGGTCCACAAACTTGCAAGATAACATAGTCTTAATTTGAATAACTTGCTTTGTGAGTATACATAAAAAGAGAAAAGAAAGAAGTTTTAGAAGAAATGATTATCTTGGATGCTTATGTTCAGATAAAGGTCAAATCTTTTCTACTCACCACTCCTTTTTTAATTTTCATTATCCTCTGATAGCATTTTAATTTGGTTCCTTCCTTAGCAGGAATTTTACATTGCCCTTTCAAGGATATTGTAACCCTGTGTTTTGTGACTGGGTTATTTGGGAAAAAGAAACTATAAGGAATAAAATAAAATAAATGTTTAATTTTATTTTTTAAAAGGAAAAAAAAACTTCTCACATTTCTTTCACCTATCGTAGAGCAGAAAAAAAAAAAAATACAGGAGGCAAATTAATAAGAGTCTGTGCATCTAAGCAAGCACATAAATAATAATAATAATAACTTACTAGATTAATAGTGCACTTTTGGACTAAATGCAAATCAAAGGCCATCCCCATTCGTATAGCCAGACAGCACATATTCTTTGAAGTTTCCCTAATCTGAAGGAAACAAAACTGATACTTTGAAATTAAAGTCTGATTAAAATTTTAATGAAGTTCCTCATTATTATTATTTTATTATTTATAAACTTTATTTTTATATTTATTTAATATTTACATTGCTAATATAAATATTTATCAATGTTTATGTAAATATCAATACCAAAATTATTACCCTAAGTAGAATTTATATACTTTTTATTATCAAGTGGCCCTCTTCTCATTCCTTCCAAGACATATTCAAGGAGTTGCAAAATTTCTAATATGTCATTAATTCAGGATATTCAAACAGCATTGAATAAAAATCAGTAGTTTGTTTATCTAAATTTTCGTACGAGTTCAAAACATATGTTGCAAAAATATATCCACTACTGTAATTCTCTAAAAAGCTGAAGATGAAAAGAATTGGGATCTGATTCACAAAAGGAGACTCAACCTGTCTTGTAACTTTGCACAGAATTTCACAATCTTCACTAAAACATAAGGGAAGGGCCAAAAGCAATAAAACAGCAGAAACCCAGTAAGAATGTGCCAGAGTTCACAGAACTATTGCCCCAGGCTTAACTTCGTTGACCTTTAATCTGTTTGGGGCATCAGTGATTTTTCTATAAAGAATACTCACGAGGTCTATTCTCGGACCTCACATTGTCTTTTGACAAGCAGAGTCATAACAGTAAAAGCCAAATTTGATTTTTGGTGCTACATAGTGGGGGTAAATTTGCCCAATAAGAAGTGTAACAGTTTTCTCCGGCATGGTGTATTTGACAGTGAATTAGATGTAATCTCTGAATCAGGGAAGGGCTTTTCTGAGGTCTCTCTGACATGATTATGAAATGCTTTGCCCCACAAGACTTTCTAGAACTCTAAAACTAGCATCTTAAGAGTGAAGAGCGGTCTAGAAGTGAAAAGAGCACTGATCAGGAAGTCAAGAGACCCAGAGTTCTGTTATTTCTATGCCATTTATTAGCCACAAGACCTCTAGAAATGAAGTTTTTATATCATTTATTAAGGTCCTTTATTATACAGTAGACTTGGGGACTATAAATGGAGCCCAATCGCTGACTTTAGGAAGCTCATAATTTAATGAAGAATGTAAAGTAACATAATTTACTTTGGTATAATTCAAGAAATGATATTCAAGCATTTGGAAAAATTCTAAAGAGACGGAAATGAATAATCCTGTTTGGGGAGAGCAAGCCAAAACATCTGGAGAGGGTTCAATCAGGACTTTGAAAGGTAATTGCCAAGTAATCTGGTATGGTGAAAATAAAAAGCTCAAGAGAAGGAAGGAAATTTTAGATAACATGCAAACTGAGGCAAAATGTGAAAGGCAAAGTATAACCTACTAAGGAATCTGGGCAACTCTGGCTCTTTGGAACTAAATTTCCTCATCTTTAAATAAGGGAGATGAACCGGATGATTTCTGAGTTCCTGACCAGGCCTAAAAGTCTAAATAACATGACATTAAAAGTTCAAGAGAAAATGTCATGTATGGAATCTGGCCAAATGACATCAATTCTTATAAACACAATGCTGGGTCAGTGACTATTATTCTAAATTCTAGAAGAATAACCTCCCTTGCATTATTATAACAGCGCTTAATGGGAAGAAAAAAAAAGGGGAGGGGGATTCTTTTTAACTAAAAAAACTACTGTGTGTTACACATGCCAAAAGAATCTTACTGGGATTCAAGTTGAATTACTTAAATGAATTATTCTAGAATGATAATACTACAGAATGAATTTGGTTCCCTCAAAAATTTTATATTGAAGGCCTACCATCTAATGTCACTGTATTTAGAATGAGATAGTAATTAAGTTTAAATGGAGTCATAAGGGTAGGCCAAATCCCGTAGGATTATTGTCTTTACCTGAGACACCACACAGCTCGCTCTCATTCTCCCATCATGTGCTCAAATGAAAGGCCATGTGGGGATACAGCATTAATGTGACCATCTGCCAGCCAGGAAGAGTCCTCGCCAGAAATCAAATCTGCTGGACCTTGATCTTGAACTTTCAGCTTCCAAAACAATGATAAATAAATTTACGTTATTTAAGCTACCCAGTCTTGGCAAGACTGGCAGCCCAAGCTGACTAATACAGATAACAAATAAATGATTATTTGTTGTGGAGTAAATTTTTTAAGGTTTTGGTTCAGAAATCAAAATCTATTTTAAAAATGTAATTGTAATATTTAGAACATTTGAATTATTATTTCTTTATGGTAATTATGAGTTTTGGAAAATATATTTTCAGCTGATTGTGCAGCAGTGTGATGATAGTGAATACGACTCTCCCAGTAATGTCTTTTTTTTTTTTTTTGAGATATAATGGACATAAACATTATATTAGTTTTAGGTATACACCATAATGACTACGTATATATATATATATTAGTTTCAGGTATACAACATAATGACTATATATGCATATACATATATCGATGATGTCTTATTTTATTTGAAATTATAACATTCATTGATTTAAACTTTTTATTTTCTACACATCTGAACTTTATCATATTTTAGTTGAAATAATAATTCATTGATTAAAACTTCTGTACATTTAAACTTCATCAGTGAGTGTGAGTGTCATTCAAAAAAAAAATGATGAATTGGGCTCATGAATTTGGCACATAAATTTCAACCAAACAAGTTCATTTCAATTTTTTTTTTTTTTTAATTCTAAGGGAGTTTTATATATATACACACCCATCCTAAAAACTTTGGTGATTATTTTAGCATTCACTCACATGAATCTTTTCAGCAGCTACTTGATGCCAGTGTTAATGCCTGGGAATAGACAAAGGCGAGGACGATAAACACATTTCCTGCTCACGGCCAAGCTGATAAGACAATGCAACTAGCAGTGACAGACAATGGTGGGTTCAGGGCTATCAGAAAAGTACAAGTTGCTGTGGAAACATGAAGCATGAACTGGTTAGAAGGACCAGGAATGGCTTCCTAGGCCTAGAAGGAGTTGGCATATCAAAGGTACCAGTAACCATGCTACATGAAGAGATGTCCATGTATAGGAAACAGCCAAGCAAAGAAATATGGAATGAGTTTTCAGGCAAAAGAAACATCATGTTCCAAGGTCTGGAGCGAAAGAGCACAGCCAATTACTGAAACGAAAAGCTCAGTACAACTGGATGTCAGAATCCCAAAGGGCTGAAATGTGGAGAAGCATGTGTCCGTGGACAAATCCATTAGCCTCTTTCACTCTTGACCATCACCGAGTAAATTGAAAACTGTGCCACTGACTTACACAGTATAGGTCTTTAGAGTTGGATGGGGTTTAGAAAAGTAATCTATTGTTGTTTGAAGTAAACAAGCAGTAAAATGTGCTAAAAACCTTTTATGGATATTATATGTGAGTTCAAACATATTTTCTGACCCAGAAAAAAATGCTACATGTGTTATTGAGAAAAAAAATTATTTAGATAGCCTGAAACCCCTGACTAGAATGTCCATCTATACTCCTTTCTCTGGGAGTTCTTGGCTTGGCTTAACTTCTGTATTCTGTCTGGGTCATAGCCTCAAAGAGTGGAGCCACCTTTAGCCTGCATTCAGTGCAAAGTGATCTGCATTAACAAGGACAACTAACAAGGCAGACCAATATCATCTGGAACATGAAATTTGTATAGCTTAAAAAAAACAAAAGAGGGCTTAATTTTCTAGTAAAAGGGATTTATTGTGGGGCTTTGTTGTTGCCTTGCAGAGATAATTTTTAAGTAGATTTCTGCACATTTCAGCTTTTGTTTATCCTCTCTACAGAATGAGGCAATTATTTGGGTGATTTAGAATACTCATGTTATTGGTAGGTGTGTGGTCAGTTGTGTAAATGTTCTGGCCACAAATTTAATTATTTTTTTTCTTAATCGCAGCTATCCCATTTTCCCAAAAGACAATTATCCTATTAATATTAAGGAGCTAATAATGACTGGATTAAGCAATTATTTTTACACCATAAAAGTAAATTTACTTTGGGAGTTTACTGGACAAAAAAATCCCCCTTAACTTCCTTTTCCATATGATGACTTTCTAGGTATGTGTATGTGAATATGAGCCTATGTTCATGGCTCATATGTGTCACAGAAGTGCATGTGTGTGCACGCGCACACACACACACTCACACACTATTCAGCAGCCAACAAAGATAACAGAAATTTGCCCTTTAATTGAAAGTGTTTTTAACCAATTACCTTAACTCAACTACCCCAAGAAGCTAAAGTTTCAAAATAAATTCGTGTTTAACAAGACGTAACTTTATTTTAAATGACGTGAATATTTTCTCATGCAGTATCTTATTGATAGCCTCTTAAATTATTTTTGTTATATCTAATTGACATAATAAAAGTTAAAACTCTAGATGCAAAATATTCATCCAAAATGAGCTCTACGTCTCTGCATGTCTCTAAGTGAATCATGTTGTGAATTGAATAATAAAAAGAGAATTTCCAGATATTTTTATTTAATAAAAATTACTCAGCCTTAACTATAGTTCTGGACAATGTCTTTAGGTATCAAATATATCTCTATTATTATATATGTTACTTAACTTTGAGAAACAAAAGGACCAATATGTTTATTCACACATGAATGAACATTCTGATTTTTAAAAGGATAAAAGAATTCATCTACTATTACAAAGCAATGGTTAATGTTTAGCCAATGATAAATATTTATTTAACCTCATTCTTATCTGCTTGGTATCTTATACCACACCAAACAATGTTTTTTAAAAGAAATGTTAAAAATAAAAAAGCATCATATCTGTTCCCTATTCTGAACTTATATGTTTATAAAATCCTTTGAGATTTTAAAGGTCCTTTCCTCTCAAACACGTAAGTTTACAGATGAGGAAACTGAAGCCAGGGAGAGGGGGAGACTCATTCAATTGAGTGCTTCTGTGTGTGAGTTGGGTTGAAAGGAAGTTGTGTAACAGAATTTGGAGGTAGACAGTCTGGCTCCAAGACCTGCCTTCAGCCACAGTGCCTTTTGCCTCTTTCCAGTTGCATTTAGTGTTTTATTTTATTTTTGTTTTTCATCATAAAGCTGTGTCTACGTGGTTTTTCTTTTATCTCTTTATAAGCATATGGAGCCATTCAGCACATGAGAAACGTTCTACATGTAAAATACAACAAAATTAATTACTAATAAAAGTTTATTGATTTCTTAACAGTGTGCAAAGCTCTATACAAATGTTTGAGAGCATTAGAACTGACAGTAATGATACTACAGTTTTATTTTACTCTATAGTTTCATGATTTTTTCATTTTTCTATAAGTAATATCTGTCATATGTGAATTAAACATTTATTGAATGAATGGATATATGATATTATATACATGAGAAATAATTTAATTTAACATAAGCAATGTCAAATCCAATCACTACAGTATAAACTACCGAAACTGATTTCTTTTGGAATTTCTTTTGAGAAATATGTCAGAACATAGACATCCAGATAATTATTATTCTTTTAAGTCAGGAGTCAGCAAACTTTTTTATAAAGGATCAAATAGTAAATATTTTAGGCTTTGTGGGCTATTCAGTCTCTGTTGCAACTACTTAGTTCCACTCTTGGATTGCAAAAGCAGCATGGACAATATACAAATCGATGTACAGGGATGTGTTCCAAAAAACCTTTTTTGTGGACACTAATATTTCAATTTCATATAATATTCATGTACCACAATATGTTCTTCCTTTTTTATTGTTTTTCAAATGTCAAGAAATGTAGCTTACAGGCTGTATAAAAACTGGAGAGCATAAATTTGGCTTGAAGGCACAAGTATGTAACCCCTTTATTTGTGATTGATTATATTGGAAAAATTAACATTACAAAGACATTATAGCATACCTGCAAAGGTGAAGTACATGGATTTGGAACTGAATCCCAACTCTAATTCCTAGTTTGT
Source organism: Rousettus aegyptiacus (assembly GCF_014176215.1). Lineage (NCBI taxonomy): Eukaryota > Metazoa > Chordata > Mammalia > Chiroptera > Pteropodidae > Rousettus > Rousettus aegyptiacus. The sequence goes on from NW_023416286.1 coordinate 34,769,859, forward strand.
GACAAAAGCTGCTTAAATTCTTTTTTGCTTCAGTTTCTTCATCTATAAAATGGAGATAATCGTAATACCTTCCTCATAAGTTAATTGTAGGGATAAGTGAATTAATATATATAAAGCACTTAAACCATACTTGGTATATAATAAATACTAGATAAGTGTTTACTACATAAATAGCCTCATTGTTTAAAAATATTTGAAACTCCTTTAGAAAAACTTTCAAAGTCAATTTACAAATCACTGAAGATAACATTACATTATAGTCACCTACCTTATTCATGAAAAGTGTCTCTGAATTTATCCCTTTCAAAAATCTAAATCAAAGTCAAATGTGCATCTACTTTTAAAAATCTACTTCAGGAAACCTATTGCTAGATTAAAAGAATTTATCTAGTGTTTAAAAATAAAATTATCTTGAAAAGGACAAATATTTCAAGACAATATCAAAAGAATGAGTAGTAAGTTTGAAAGCAGTGACTATATAAAGAATGTCTCCTTAGTAAGCTATGAGTGCAAGCTATGAGTCAATGACGGACCACTTATATGAAGGTAGTTCTATAAAATTATAATGGAGCTGAAAAAGTCACATCACCTAGTGATGTCATAGACATGGTAACTGCATAGTACAACACATCATTAACATGTTTTGGGTGATGTTGATGTAACCAGACCTACTGCACTGACAGCCATATAAAAGTATAACATGTATAATTATGTATAGTACATAGTTCTAAATAATGATACTAAAGACTACGTTACTGGTTTATGTATTTACTATATTATACTTTTTATCATTATTTTATAGTTTACACTTCCTACTTATAAAAACAAGTTTGCTGTAAAACAGTAGGCCATATTAAGCTGGCAGCTGGTTCAGACATCTCATGCATCTCATGCATCTCATGCATCTCTTGATTGTATCGTTTTCTCTTGTGCTTGATTTAGTCTCATGGTGTTTTGTATGGTAACATGCCGTGCAGGCTTATAGGCTAGGAGCAATAAGCTATACCGTATAGTTTAGGCATGTATAGGCAATAGCATCCAGATTTGTGTAAGTGTGCTCTGTGATGTTCACACAGGATGAAATCACCTAACAATGCATTTCTCAGAACGTATCCCCATCATTAATGGGCCAATGACCGCAATGAAGTCATTAGAATCTGCAAACTTTCAAGTTTACTGTTCTAACATGAAAAAATCTCATTTAGATATAAACTTCTGATGTATTTCTTTATAGTTATACTTAAACTTTCACATAAAAAGCTTAATTTTGGAGAGGAGAATATATACACATGAAAAAAAGTTTAAGTGCAATAAATGTTAAAGGACATACAAGTAATAACGCAATGAGTGGTACAGAGGAAGGCTAAGTGAGTTCCAGTCAAGGCAGTTATAACATCTGTCATTAAGGTACATCTAGAGGTGGACCTTGAAAGAAGGGAATACAATTTTAAGAAAAATTATAGATGCGGTATATAATACTTTCATCTTCTAATTACTTTGTCCTAGTAACAGTTCTAGCTTCTGGCTTGGATCACCATAATACCTCCAGAATTTTTCAGACTCATCAAACAAGACTGCTTAGTTTAGTTTCTGATCACAAACTAAAAGACGTAATTTTTAATATGCTTACAGCCATGTTCCAATTTCAAAGAGAAGCCGGTCTCAGAGATTAAAGTTAGCAAATAAAAGAAGTAAAGAAGAGAGATAGAGTCCTGATACAGTTAGATCCAATCGTCCTGAGGCCTCATCTACCTTCAAACACAGGATATCTAAAGTGCAACCTATCTTCTTGTTCCTACCCATACTCTTACCACCAGATCCTGCTTTCCCGTTATCAGCTTTACAGTGCCTAATCGTTCATCTAGAAAACTAGGACTTCAGGTTTCTTCTACCTTACTGACCTCACCTTCCCAGTCTACATCAAATCCAAATGATTTTGGCTCTGTTTCCTTTTGTGATATTTACTTTTTATTCGTATCCGTGGATAACATAAATTAACAAACCCCTACTTCATCCTCTCCTCTCCTGATTTCTGCTCCCCAAAGCAATCGTTTTCAGGGGTTTTCTTTTGTTTTTGTTTTTGTTTTGCTGATTCTATTAATATTTGCTTCTATATTTCCAAATAACACATTTAACTGATATTTTTTGATGTTTTCCCTTTTGTTATTTAGTATAAAAGATAAGAATTTAGCTGTCCTGTACCACATACCCACATATACCATAATATCATAATATTATAATCCCGTATTTGAAATAACATTATTTTCCCTTATTTATTTCCTTTCATGGCTACAAGACTTATCTTCTGTATTCTTTCACATATTTATTTCCAAGCTCTGCTAGAGCTGTAAAACTTCTTATATGTTGATATCATTGGTCTAGTAGTCTAAAAGGTTTATTTTGTCTTTTTTTCTTCTTCTTCTTTTTGAGGATATTTCTCATGGAGCATTCTGTTTTTCTGCTTCTCTGTAAATTATGTTATCTATTCCTTTTCTCAGCTACAACCTGTTACCATCATTAAGGGTATTCTCTTTGGCCTATCCTGGGTTGGATCCCCTGTTTCTTAGAATTCATTTATATTCCCCTTTTTAGTTTACCTCCTTGTTATGATGGAGCAGATTCTCCAATAGCTTCCTAAGAAATAGTTCATGAAATGTCATTTTTTAAAAAATTAATTGTCATGTTTCAAAATGCTTTTAATCTGTCCCGATACTTTATTGATAGTGTATTTAAGTATAGAATCAAGGCTGAAATAATTTTCTCCTAAAATTTCTAAATTTTAATTGATTACCTTCTAGCTTGCAATTTTGCTCTTAAGTTTAGTGTCACTCTGATTCCCAATCCTATTGTAATCTGTTTTCATATTTTCTATAAAAATTTAGATTCTTCCATTTATCTCTAATATAATGAGGATTTACAATGAGGTGCCTTAATGTTATTCTGTTCCTTTTTTGTCCTCTTAATTTTTTTTCTAGAAACTTTTTTGTCTAAAAACTCATTCTTGTACTTGTAAAATAATTTCTTCCTCTTGATTTTCATGTTCTCTTTCCTTATCTCCTATTATTTACATATTAGACCTCTTGGGCTTACCCTCTATTTTTTTTTTAATCTCTGTCTTCCACTTTCTGTCTCAGTCATTTTCATCTTCTTTCTGGGAATTTTTTTTTTCTAATTTATTTCTCAACACTTTACTGAATTTTTAAATTTCTGTTTAAAAAAATACATGAGACCTTTCATGTTTTCTGCACAGTCCTTTTCTAGAGCATCTGGTTCTTATTATATTTTTATCACTTCTCCATTAATTCTAATTTTGTTTTCTTTGCAGTTTCTTTTCTTCCTTGCATTGTCTGTTTTCTCCAAATTTTATTTTTTGTGTGTATTTTTTATTATTCTGCCTTTTATGTTAGCAGCCTTCTCTATATATCTCTTTGGCTCTATGTTTACATATAAAGATAAGTCACTAAAAGATGATTGTAGCATCTATGTTGGAATGGGAATAGGAGGGATCTAAGAATTTAACTGTTACATATAGTCATTTCTCATTTTTTCATCCTCATTTGCCCCTTCCCAGGAACTGATGCCTCCAAATACTGAGCACATTCTGGTTTTCTGAAACTCAAAAAAATATTTTTCGTTTTTACTGACTCCCCTACCCCCAGCAGGCAGATAATATGGCTTTCCATAGCCAATAAGTAGCTATCAACAGTCCATCTATTTTCCAGAGTAAAATGTTATTGATATGGGCTGCTTTATCTGTGTTCTTCTGTCACTTTCCTGTCCATTTTTTCTTTCTTTCTTTCTTTCTTTCTTTCTTTCTTTCTTTCTTTCTTTCTTTCTTTCTTTCTTTCTTTCTTTCTTTTTACTTTAACAATGTGGAGGAGGGATCTAAGATTAATGAATGTGAATATTCAGTCATATTAACCAGAAGTACCTAAATTTTTTTTTTTTATCAGAAACCATGACCCCTGTTCCTGCTATCAACACTCTAACAACAGTCCTCAAAAACTCTTTGTTATCTTTCTTATGGACTCTTGCAACAGCCTCCTACTGGTATCCTTTCCAGTCTGTCATCTTTAAATCTGTTTCCAATACACTACCAGTTCATCCATCCAAAATGCTGAGCTCTCAATGTTATTTCTGCTTAAACTTTAGTAGCTCTTTATGCTCTGGAGAATACTATCCAACTTCCTTCATGTGTCTCACAGCCCTGAATGATCTTATCTCTCTAGCTTGGTTTCGCATGCACTGCCACATAATGTACCTTAAGTTCCAGCAATCGTCAAGCTCATACATACCATCCTCATAGAGGTCATGCTTTCTTCTACCTCCTTACCTTACCATGTACCTTTTTCTGCCCCCTCCAGTTACAAAATATTTCTGCAAGTGAGATCTGCTCCAGGAAGCTTTTTTTTTTTACTTCCCTCTCTTGGAAGATTAGGAGTCCTACTCTACATTCCTATAGAAAGCACTTTATCCATACATACTGAAATGAGCTTCTCAGGCTTCTGTGTCCAAAGGAGGACTGTTGGTTATTCGTCATTTTTTCCTGATTTGTTTACAGCCCAGACCTTTTGGAATTGGCCACAGAAATACTCCAGATACTTCTTTCTTCCTTTCTGTCTTTATCTTCTGCTACCTAGGACTAACCTGTAACCCTCAAGTTGATTTAACCAAGGGTTAAATTTGTACACTACATGCGGTATAGAATGGGCTGTATGTTGCATAAGAGATTAAACTTCCAGACCTGCACCTTCCTTGTGTCCTAACTCCAACATGGCTATCTCAACTTTGCCCAGCCCTGCTGCTCTTGGTCCCAAAGTACCTACACATCCTTAAGCTCTAGTGACATCATGCCTGGGGCTCTCTGTTTCTGATTCTCCTCAGAAATGTAGATCACTTTTCTTCATCATCATTATTAACAAAATGTGATTTTGTTTTTCATAAAGCAAGAGAAAAGAACGGACTAGTGAGAATGATTTATTGATTACCTTATTGTTTCCCCTTCGTTTTCTAAAACATTTGGCAGAGGTGGGAATAATCTATCTGGTTTTAGGTACATTGCCTTTTGTTTTGAGCTCAGGAAGAGATAAAACCTTGTCAGAAATATCTGCTGCACTTGAAAAAAAGAGAAGCAAGAAAACCAATGACAGGGACCACAAAACAAAAAAGAGAGTGTGAAGTGAGGGTTTACACGACCCCACCCCTCCATCACCTCCTTCCCGGACACACCCCCAGTCTGCACAATGGCAAGGTCAATGATCCCGTTACATTAGAAGAACTATGTGCACTTTGCCATCAAGTTCTTGTACCTGAGGCTCATGTTTCAAAGAACAAGAAAAACAGTTCAACTTTAGGTACCTGACGGTTTAAAGGGATTTTGTGAGTAAACGTGGCAATTCAGCCACCATGTCAGTTGTTTTGTCTATAAGAAAATGATTTCAGAGTCCCATACAACAGATTTGAAAGTGAATGTTTAGACCACAACTTGCTTAGAGATTCAAACAAGCCCACATTTCATTCCTGCTGCTAATTGAAAATCCTAAACTACAATTGGGAACAAATTTTTCTTCCCTCAAAACCAGTAAACTTGAAATATGCTATAAAATTCTAGCTGAATTAAAAGAGCCTCTTCTAATACTGTTGTGAATCTCTTTGCATAAAAAAAAATATGTACACTCAAAGTTTCTCCAAGTTTTAGAGACAGGTGACATATTATTCTCCAAGGATAATACTATGTTATTCCAAAATGCCATTCAAGAAATATTTTCAGAAGAGCTTTTTCCCATATGTAAGATTCTTGTGAAATCATTTCCTAATGTAGTAAAAGGTATCTAGCTTATGCAGTATCATTTGGCAGATGCACAGTGCAAAACTTCCAAATAACTAATTTGCATGGTTATTACGTTTATATGAATAACGCCTTAAATAATAACACCAAAAGTTACAAGTCCTGTTTTTCTAAGATAAAATTGAAACTTTTCCTTTTTATCCTAGCTTACTGTTCTGTTCAAAAGTGTGAATGAAAACTTACTCCAACCAGCTCTCAATTAACCTCATAAGTAGATTATCTCTTCCAAGGAATCCTTCATGCCGCCCTCGCCCCCCACCTCGGAACTGTCTCTAGGCTCCTTCGCTCTCACTGTCACTGCCAAGGAAGCCTTTAGCTGCTGCTTCAAGGACTTTTATTTCCTTTCTTTCCCTGCCTTAATGATTTTTTTGTTTTCACTCTAGAAATTGGCTGTCTTTATAATTCTCAATTTGTTTGTTACTACAGCTACTCCGGGCATGTGAGGCACAATACACAACAGGTGGGTATTGTTGGGGAGGGAAAAAACAGGTTTATGAGTTCCATCCCCAAGGTTTCCTCTCCTCTCAGGTTTTATCACAACTTCTGCCAGCTCTTCTACCATACATGGACAAGCGTGTCTCTCCTCTGAGGATTACTCTCCTCACGTGCAAAATAAGGGGGAGGGAGAGCTCTAAATCCCTGTTCTACTTCACCGTTCTAGGATTTTATATACTATTTGCCTTCTCAGTCTACTAGAATAACTATCATTTCTCATTATCCAATTCGGCGGAATAGTAAAATAATTTGAAGTTGACTAAACTTACAAGGTTAAATATATGTACACAATTAGATTTTTTTTCCCTTTCACACCACATGCAAACTATGACTAATTACAATACAAAACATACTTCTATGGTTATTTTCCTTCCTTATTTACTGAGCCAGAAGAAAAAAAAAAAATCTACCCAATGACTTTGCCCACACTTGCTTTCCTGTCAGGTAACTGGCTTTTGTTATTATGAGTATCTTCTTCTTCATAATAGCTACAGAGGGATATGGGCCAACCTCATGCATTATTTCATCAGTAACCATTTCTACCATCGTTTTCCAAGAACTGTTTGCTGGCCTTGTTTTGTGGCAGATGTCAAAACCAATAAGATCTGTTAAATGATTGATTAGCTCCTAGTCTCTTCTTTCCACATTCTGGCCTGCTGTTATCTAATTTAGGACATTTCAGCATTTTTCTCTTGTCATATAAATATATGGAAGAGAGAGAGAAAGAGAGAGAGAGAGGAGAGAGAACAAAAGGAGAGAGAGAAGCAAAAGACAGAGAGAAAGAGAAACACCAAGACAGAAAAGCAAACAGAGACAGAGAGAGATTTATTTTAAAGAATTGGCTCTTATGGCAGTGGGAGCTCGCAAGTCTGAAATTTATAAGGCAGACTGGCAGGCTAGATATTCAGTTTTGAAAAGGTTGATATTGTTCAAATTCTGTAGAACAGCAGGGAGGAAAATTAGGCAAGGTTTCTATGGTGCAGTCATGAGCTAAAATTCCTTATTTGGGAAAATTTAGTCTTTGTTCTTAAGGCCTTCAACTGAGTGGATGAGGCCCACTGACATTATGAAGAGTAGTAGTAAGCTTTACTGAAAGTCAACTGATTTAAACATTGATCACATAAAAAAAAAAAATGCCTTCTGGACTTGTGTTTGATCAAACAACTGGCACCATAAACTAGGCTGTCGACACATAAAATTAACTAACACATAGCCCTTGCTTGACCAAACTGTTTTTCATGCTATTCTAATCATATAGAATTTTCCAGTTTTCTCCAAATTTGCTATGAATTTTAAGCAGATTTTTCCTGACATATAAAGTAATAACTTTTTTTAGTATAAGCATTGAATGGTTTATAAATAAGGTAGTTTCTAATCCCTGTCATGTATTACTTTTATTTATTACCAAGCGGAAGACGTATGGCATTACTTTTATTTTGTCATAGCTTATCAATCATTTTTAGATTCTTCAAGAACAGAAATGGTTTTTAGTTTGGAATTCACAGAGTGAAAGCAAATAAACTCTTTTAACTCACACTTGCTGAATGTATCCTCTTGATCTGATGCATTTCAGTTTAGAGTCTCTTTATTGCTAGAATAACTATCACCTGGCATATAGAATGGCAAATGCTTAGGTATTTTAATATTTTGCTTATTGAAAGATTGTTTATCTGACAAATTAGCTCATCTCATTCACATGTGATGAGAGAATCTGGTGAATGGCTCTTGGTGCTTTACACTTTGGGTACAGATGTGATCAGCCTGCCCTTGGCTGGCCTCAGTGTGGCCTGTTCCTCCCCGGGGCACCAACCTAAGTGCTACACGATGTTTGCAAAGCATCTGGCATCTCAGCAGCTGCATACCAGGAAGCTGAGTCTTCCTATTTCACTTACTGTAGTCACTGTCTCAGCCACCCTGCTTCATGGTCTTCTGTGAGGATTCCTTTCAACATCCCAACTGCATGACACACTGGGTGGCCCAGGGGCAGCTCTTCGATCAGGATTTATCTAGGAATTCTCTAAAACAACAATTCTCAGAACTTGGCCTAGCACCATCAGCATCACCTAGGAAATTAAAAAAATAATAATAATTCTTAGGCCGTAGAGACTATACCTGGGGCCCAGTGACCCGTGCTTCGACAAGCCCCTAGGGAATCCTGATGTACACTGGAGTTCAGGAACCTGCTCTACGCCAAAGGCACAGCACGTCCCACACCCAAGTGTGAGTGACAGCTGCATTACCCTTCCCTGACTTCATTCCTGTCTGTGGGCTAGTCTCAGTTTGACAGAAAAAAAGTAGAGACTAAACAATTCCCAGTGGTTCTGTATATATGGAATCATTCATCAAGCCTCCCAATTTCTTGAGGCCTGTCTTTTCCTTTCCCTTTTTTTCTTTTCTGCAATCAGTTTGTTACTAGTTTCTTTTGTAGAGTGTTGTTGTTATAAGCTACAGAAATTGGTTCAACAGGAAAAACAGTACTTTTACCGAAATGTGATCCTCTGCCCATTATTTTACTCGAATCCAACCTCACACAGCGTTTCCCCCAGCATGAATCTCAAAGGAACAATATTGATCCTTGATATCCCTGTAGCTTGATGAGAATAAGCCTTTGTCAGTGTGCAACTTGGGGAACCCTAAACCTCCAGTCAGACTTAGATGCTGATAAAATCACCCCACGGAATAAGCGCAATTCACTCACCGTTGGATGCAGCCACAGGCGCAGTTTAACTTCCCGGGAGATCGCCATTAGATTTCAAGCCCTTCAGAAGCAAAGGACGTACATTTTACTTTTTTGTGAACCTTTGGTGGGTGAATAGTTATGAAATTTATGGCCTAGGTCAGATTACTACTGAGTTTGGGAGGACTTTGAAATGTGAAGTTTATAAACACGATAAAACAACAATAGGCACCACGGCATGTTAACATTTGAAGGAATCAGCTCGTCAAGCACCCTCATTTTACAGGAAAGGAAATTGCGAGCAGAAATTCACATCCATTGGGTCTATGAAAGAAAAACAACCAAAAAGAGTTGCAATAAAAGTAAGCAGAACTATAGGCAAGGGAAGAGTCAGTGTAAAAAATTCAAGATGAAATCTATCCCAAAAGAGTGCCTGGAATGCTCTTCACTTAGATACGTGGATGGTTTTCTCCTGCCTTTCATTTAGGCCTCTGCTGTGAGGTCACCTCACCAGAGAGATTTCCCTGAGCCCCAGTCTGAGGCCCTAAGACTACACCCCGCCCAATCTATTATGCTTTACCCCCAACTCTGTTTTATTTTCTTCCATAACACTTGTTGCTATTCAATTTTATGTTACATTTTATTAATTGCTTTTGTCCATCCTCCCTCTCTAGAATAAATGTCCAATGAGAATAGCAGGGCCTTTATATGTTTTATTCACTGCTGAATTCTCACTGCTCTAAATTTATAGCAGTCATTCAATCAATATTTGTTAAGTGATTGGTAAAGGAAAAAAGGAAGAAATGAATGTGAATGAACCCTTGAGCCACGAATGAAACACACTATAAACTGTTAAATTGTTGTGGACTTTCTATACCAATCATTCTTAATTTGGAGAGAATTACTATTCTTCATGTATTTATGAAAGCTAGGGATTATTTTCTTAAGAAATAAATGTATATATACACAAATAAAGGTGACTGCAATTTTAAGGGTTCAAAAACTAAGGGCCCCAGGTTAAGAATGCTGTTTTGCATATGTTCAGATTGAGTTTTGCAGTAATGAGCTTTTAACCTTAAATCCAAAAGAATCTCTGATTCTTAAAAAATTTTAGAAGATAAGAGCCATCCACTCTTCTTATTTCAAAACAGCAAAATAACAACAGGGCATCTTTTCTCTGTATTATGCCAGAAAACAAGTGCAATTTAAAAACATACACGAATATCAACAAAATACCTAGAATACTAAATTGTGATCTATTGTCTGATTTGATGATTTCTAAAGACGTACTTTCTAAAAGGAAAAATTGGTAAACTGAAACCAGAGAACTGAAAGATAATACTTTATATCTTGAGCAGTTGCTATTTGCCTGGCACTCGCTAACTGTTTCACATGCATCACATCGTTCTTTTAAATACCCTACAAAGATTGTGCCAGAGGCTAGAAAAGTCATGCACAGTGCCATATAGGCCAACGACAGTATCGTTTGTACACGTCTATCCCTTTGTAGGACCATTTTAATTTTGAAAGCTGTTCTTATATGCATCATCTCATTGTCTTTTAACCTCGCAGCAACTCTATGATAAAGGTAGTTTAATCTGTAAATTCTTATTTGACAAGCAAGAAGATGGTTCAGTTAATCAGTTCAATATTAATCATTGCACAAGTATTTACTGAGCTCCTACTCTTATGGAAATGTCTCTGTCTTATTACTAAATATATGCATCGTTGTATATGACGTGATTCTAGTAAAAAAGGAATCCAAATCAATGAAGTCTGGTTTAATGGCTTGATTAATTCACAGACATTTAGAGGTGAGGAGAAAACAAAGCAGCATACAAAAGTAAAATTATAGATTTTCATAACAATTGCTGATATTGTGGAATTCTTTGATTTCCATAAACAAATGATAAAGGCTATTTGTTGTTACTCCACCCATTGTTTCCAGAATTGAGTAGGCCGACGCTCACAAGTTGCCAGTTGACTTGTTAGCTACCTTCTGTGATCTGGGAGCAGAGCCATGGCATGTCAGACAGGGATGAGCCCTTCAAGAACATCTGACTCGTCTTCCTTGCCTAGCTGAGATGTGTGGACATGTGAAATGAATTTCACAAGACTGAACTTCTCAGGGTCAGGAATCAGGGTTTATTCACCTTTGTGTCTTCATAAAAAGGAGGTATACTGGTAAAGAATAAATGCTCACTAAATATTGATTTTCTCAATTGGTTTCCAAACCTGGTATCCATACATTCTGTAATATGTAATATGACTGGATATGTTAAGGACAGTTTCTCTATTTTTACAGCAGTAATTGCCAGTGTTTCCCTGCTCCCATGCCCCAGTCCTTAACTTCAAAATTTTACTTCAGTTAAGGTGGTAACTACAAACTCAACCACAATTATTTTCAGTTAAACTAAAGTAATAACTTTTTTTAATCATGACATTGTTAACCTAGTTTATTTTTAACCGTTTTGAACACATATTATCTCACTTCAACTCCCAATAAACCTGTGATTGGATGAGGGTACAATCCCAGTTCCCAGGAGGTGGATTCTGAGGGGCAGACAAGCCAACTGACTTGTCTAAAGTCAAAAGCAAGTTGGGGCAAAACTACAACCAGTTCAGCTTCTTTAAACTGCACCAATTCTTTAAATTCCACCAAAGATAATGTTACGGCAATCTTGAATATAACTGCCAATTCAACAAAGATATTAAGTTCTTCAAGCTGTACTGTTAGTCTAGTAACATTGAAGGATATTATTCAACTTGTAGTAAAGGATCAGTCATATTAGATGAAGAAAAGAAAAAATGAAGAAAGTCTAATTCATCAAAATTGCATATACAGTTAGTATTATGTGAAATATTTTTTTCATGCAGTTTATATCAGTAGAAGTAGAAAGAATGGGATTTGTTGACACTACAAACTTGTTTAATTCAGTAATTTAGTTAATACAATATTGAGCTTTTCTTTGTTGCTCTGAATCTATTCCTGTTGAACATCAGTAACATTTGACTTTCTAGTCTTATTTTACCCAAATTTGTGGATGCGGTGCTTAATAGCTATAATTATGTATATACATATTGCAACATATACATTATCTTGGAAATTCAGTTCTCTTTATTTTTTCTTATCCTCCTAAATTCTCTGATATATATGCAATAAAGTTGAACAATGTGATGAGACTTCAGAATCTTATTTCTGTCCCCTTATTTTTTCACCTATTTACCATTTACAATCCAAGATGCTAATATGATTATCAAATCAAATCAAGGTATTAAAAATAATTACGAAATACAAATTTCTTAGAATATGCTATTACCCTGAATCATGATCTTTGAAAATATTGGACCAATTATTTTACATAACCGTGAGTGAATTCATCCTTAATTACAAATGAGGTAATTTATTATTCTGAAATGAAGCAGATAAAGAGTAATTTAATTTAAAAATAAACCTAATTGAATCAGAAATATCTCCTTGAACTCAAAAACCGTATTTCCAATGTCTAATGTTATGAAAATAGTATTCATATACTATACTCTTTCATATAAACCTTCATTTGTATGTTACATAGTCGAGATTTTCATATAGCAGAAATATAAAGAAACTAAATATTTGTATAATGTCCTGGAATTCAGCTCTACAATAAAGGTATTTCAAGCAAGTATTTGAACAAGTCTTCATTCTACTTCTATTTTTCCCTCCAAGAAGGCTATGCTTTTCTTCCTGTCTTTGGCCAGAAACAATTGATTTTGTTTTTACTTTGTTTATGTTTTCCCATTTCATTTCCTTTGACTGATCATTTAGTAAATCATTTGCTTCTATTCAATGATTGATATATCTAAAATATATTAGAAAAAGTGCCAAATGTGACACCAGATTTAATGTTTTGATTTTGTCTTCTCAAGGTACTATTAATTTCACATAACAATAATATCAATTTATATTCGAGTGTCATACTACATAGTGTTTTTAGATTTTTTAAATAACCATCACAACGACCCTGTAAGTACTATGGTTACTCTTATTTTATAGATAAAGAAGATAAGGTAAAAGCCAAGAACATGTAGCTAGTAAGTGAAAGAGCTTGTCTTCAAACCCAGTCTTTTAACAAGTCCAGATCTTTTTGGCTACACTGCAGATCCCCATAACAGAACACATAGTTCAGCTATGTGGGCCAACACAACTGCTTAATCTTGACTGATTTATCTCTGTAAGGTATCAGTAGCTAAAAACTTAACTTCAAATCACAAGCTAATTTCATGCATTGAGAAATATAGCACTTCTCTTTTGGAGAGTTAAAAAACTTTCCTTAAAGTTATTATTTCTCCTAGCCTGGAATATTAGGAATATTAAAATAACTTAATAAATACCATAATGTATATTAATATATTATAATTTCTACCTTTGTAATTCTACCTCCAGTCCCAATAATAAATCATATTATCTCATAGCCAAGCTACTTCATTTTAAAACTGAGTATTTGTAAGAATAATAAACTTTATTAAAGATTCTGCTTCCGTGGATTTTAGCAAACTATAGAATATGCTTCATAGATCGAGATGAATGGTCTCCAGCTCCTACTGAAAGTAAAGTTGAATGTAAAAGTTGACTTTTAGAAGGAAAATAACTCAGTTGTTACTTTAAATAACTCAGTTTCAAAACAAAGATAAACTTTAGAAATATGCACTCTTTTCAATTTTTGAGAAGATTCTGAATATCATATTTTTTCTCCTCTCAGCTAAAAGTCAAATTTAATTGTAATACATTTTACTTTCATAAATGAAAATGTAATTTTTTCATAATTTGCAAGATAACTGTGAATGAAAACTTATTCTTTTGTCCAAAAAATAAGGTTACTTTGAAATTAATAAAGTTATAATTATACATGTTTTACTATAGGTCCAATGCATATTGATTGATCAACTTCTTTATATTACCATGTACTTATGGCAGACTTTATGTAGTGTGATAATTGAACTAGTGCTATAGCTCCATAGAACGACAGGTTAATTTTGGCCTGAATAGTTTGTTATTAGTATTTTCAACAATGCAGAAATATTATGTAATTATCCTGCAGTTCTTGAGATTCATTCTTATGAATAACAGCAGTTTCAATCAGCTTAACCAAAAGATGACTTCGCCATGAGGAAAAATAGAATGTTTATTTCAAATATGCTTTGAGAAACTTCAGTCAGGGTCTAGACAACCTGCCCTTAATTGTTTTCCATCTTATATCAGAAAGTCGCATGACTTCATAGCAAACATGAAGTGATCTGGAAAAGTTTCTTGAGTGCTCACATTGTCTTCTCTACAAATATTAGAGTTCCATAGAGAAAAATGTGGGACACACATGCCCTTGGTTGCCATATTCTCTCAACATGACTTCCTTTAGAAAACAAAAGTCCTACATTTGAACACAATGAACTTTAGACAGATTCTATATCCATTTGCCTGATTTCCTCCAGTCACACTACCTGCTGTTTGTCATGTTTGCTTTTCCTTCTTTGAGAGATCTCCAAATGGTTAAGGGCCCAGGACACTGTCTCCAGCCATCTTTTCCTCCCTCTCTGCACTCTCTTCTTGGGAGATTTCATCCTGTCCAGTGGTTTTGAAAACACCTTCTAGTCTCATGATTCTAAAATGTATATGTGAAGTTTGGACCTCTTCCCTAAGTCCAGTCTTTCTCTCTGCCTTCAATTTAGGGCAATGATAACCAGGTAAGGCCCCTGAGCCGGGTTTTCTGTGGGCAAATTCAGACTCTACTATGTTATTATAACCTTAGTAGTCATAATAGTCTGTAAATTCAGCTATAGTTGAGAGGTGTAAATTAGCCATTGTACCTCAAAAGGTTTAGAACAGCATTTGGCCCACAGTAGGTACTGATAAATTATAGCTATAATTATAACATCTCCATTTGAATATCTAACAAGTATCTCATGCTTAACATGACAAAAGGAGGACAGTTGGTTTCTTCCCCACACAATCAGGTTTCCAGCCAGTATCCCAACCAAACAGCCAGAAACAATTCTTGATTCTTCTCTTTTCTTTAAATGACCCCTCAGATCCATGTGTCAGGAAGTTCTGCCCACTTTACCTACAAAAAAAAAAACAAAAACAAAAAACAAAAAACAAAACAAAAAAAAAACTCCAGATATTTTCCTCTTTCTTTATCTTTGGCCAGAGATAATTGATGTTTGTTTCCCGCAACCCCAGTTCAAGTCGCTACTGTTTCCCAGCATCTCAGTAGGTCTTCTGCCCCTATGATCTGTCTTCTAAACAAAGTAATCTTTCTAAGCACTCCTCAGATCAGGTTTACTCTTCCTGCTTTAAACCTCCCAGCTTCTTCCATTGCAACTAGCATAAAATGCCTACAAGGGCTTACAGATCTGGCCTGTGCCCTGCTTCCCAACCTCTCTTCCATCTATCCTCTCCCATCTTAACCTATGCTGCAGTGACTCTATCCTTATCTCTGTCTTTGAGCACTTGATCAAGCTCCTTTCCATGCCGTGGGCTTTGCACTTGCGGCTCCCGCTGCTTCCCCACGTATCTGTGAAGGGCTGTCCCCTCCTTACTCAGGTTGCAACTCAAATGCCATCTCCATGGGAGCTGACTTTGTTGACTATTTTGGTTAAAGGCATCTTCCATGCCCTCTCCAAGCCTCTGTCACTGAAAACCACATGACCTTACTTTATCTTCTTCCTCACATTTATCTGAATATGACATTAACTTATTTATTTCCAATGTTTTTAGCCTAATTCCCTTACTGGAAAGTTGTCTTCCTAAGAGAAGTAGCTTTTCTGGCCTGTTCATCACTGTTTTCTTAGTGCTAGAGCAGTGCCTGGCACACAGAGAAGATCCTCAGAAAATATTTCTCCCAGACTAACTCTGGGCTTACTAAGATCTTACCATGAGTTTCCTGCTCTAATATAGAGCCAAATGAAATGAACATGTTTGTAGTTATCTGACAGATTGGTGTTGGGTGATGAAGGAGAATGAGTCATTCCTAAATGAATGGTTCATTCCTAAATGAACCATTTAGGAACTCGCATTTAGTTTGGGTTGCTGTGCACTTTGTTTTACATATTTTAAATAAAACTATGTCTTACATGGGGGATGAAAAAATATAATGACACTCATAACAAATTGGAGAACCATTTCTTACTACGACATTAAATTCCCCCTTTGAGCAGTCCGAGTCTTAGAAAATTTTTACTATGCATTTTATAATATAGGTAATTAAGGGATGTTTTGCAAGAACTTTTCATGCATTTAGTAATAAGACAATAAAGAAATAATTTGTTAAATATATATGTGATATAGTGATAAGTGCTATATGAAAAATAGTATAATTTTTTTAATGAACTTAAATTCAGTTTATTTTACTTAAATAACTTTTTTAGAATCACAGTGCTATGGAAATTATATAGAGCTGATTTAACCCATTTCTCAGCCTTCAGAGAGAATAGAGATCTGATTTTTGTAAACTTCTGTAAAAGAGGTTCCAGAATCACAGAATCATCCTTATGCATCCATTTTAGTAGAGATTCAGTATAATTCAGAAAACATCACATTTAAATGTATTCTAAATATACTATCTTAATTCTCTAAAATATTAATTAACCTGGATTAATTGATAGGTTGATCAAGTAACCCATAATTTATGTGTCAGAAAAAAAGGTAAACCCAAGATCAGCCTACAGCATATATTAATCATTTCATGAAGTTTCTAGGGTATACTGTGTGTACTCCGCTTACTCTCTGACCCTCAAATGTATTTCTTGAAACTAGAGGGTGGGGTGTACAAAGTTTTTAAAGAAAGATTGCATTGTGTTCAATATGCTTTATTTCCTAAGGCAGGAAAATATTCCAATTCACTTTACAATGATTTCGATATTGGTTGAAATTAACTTTTCTTTTTTTTTAATTTAAAGCTGCATTAGAGAAAAAACACAATTTACATTCCATTTCCAAAATATTCCCATCAATCAAGCCATTACTATGTGCAATTTAGAGGTCATTAAAAATGTCAAAGCTTATTTATAAAACAATATTTGTTGTTTTATCGAGGCTAATGTCAACCTAACATGGTTTGGGTCTTCATCCTCAGAAGTTACACACTCTGTCCTGTGGTCACATTCTCAGCACATTAAGTCAAGAAACAGACTAGCAAAAAGGAATGAGACATGGAAAGATAATATTAAAGTCACTTAAACCAAGGAGCAAGGCCTGACCTGATGCCAATGTTAATATTTTATTCTTTGGGGGTTGTAAAAACTTTGATACTTCTGAAATCTTGAAATTTCAAAAAATAGATAGTATTTTTAAACAGTAAGTGGAACATTCGAGTTGTAGGGATTATATAGGTTCCTTCTTTCTTTTGGTTTTGGGGGATTTTGTTTTTGTTTTTGTTTTTGTTTCTGTTTTTGTTTTTGATGTTTTCTGTCTGCATCATTTCTAAATTAGAACATATACATTTTAACTTTGAAGTCATTCAATAGTAAACAGAATGCAACCTAACCAAATAAGACATACTGATTTCTTTCCCCTTCTTGATACACCATAACAACAGCTGTTTTAACAAAACAGTATGGATCTTCATAACAAGTCCTCAATTTGGATGTACTTTATTCTCAATCTTCTTCAGAACGTTACCTTTTACTGAGCCAAGATTGTGAATATACTATTAGGCTTAAAATCGTTTCAGTTACTGTTTAAAAAACACAATCTATTTTTTGAAATTTCAAAATTTCAGAAGTACAAATGTTTTTGCATACCAAAAAAAAAAAAGCTTCATAGCCTCAAATCTCTGAGCTAAAAAGAACCTACAAACTGGAATTGTCACCTAAGAGAAGACCAGTTTTTCTCATCTCCATCACTATTTTCCACATACAAAGCAAACAAACCATCTTTTTAACAAGGTAACTATCGTTTACAAGGCCTCAGTTTGATTGTTAAAAGAGGAACTTATTTTTGTATTGCAGTAAAAACCATTTTTGTTCAAAATCATGTTTCAAAATTAGAGTCAACTCATAAGCAAGTGTCTATTGGTTTATCTTCTGTTGTTTATAACTACATTGAGCTAAGATTAAAGCATGTGTGTACTTGCCAGGACCGAGGGTATGGGTGCCGGCACGTTGCCCTCACTGGGCGTTCTGTAAGCCCCTCGTTACCGTGGGATCAGGCATCACATTGACTAAGAGGAAACCTCAATAGAAAAACCAAGATGGCCAGTCTGGTACTTACAAAATAATAAAAATTTAATTAAAAGTTTGGGCTTATTTACAAACCATCAATCCAAATAATTTCCTAGCGCAACCAATGTGAGAACCTGTTTACTAGGAAGCTGGTATAATAGAAGCCAAGAAACCACTGAAACCTCTGTGATCAGTGGAACCTGGCTGAGAGTGAGTCAGAAATGAGTGAGTGAGTTTTCTCCTACAGGTTCATGTATCTACAAGGCTTGTTTAAGTTTTGGGGAGCATAGTCTTTGCTTTATCTTTAATTCTTTTTGTGTCTATTCTTTCTGTTTATTTTAAACTAATTTCAAGAGTGTAAACATTTTTTAGAGAGGAAATTCTACCTATAGGGCTGACTTGTTTCCATGCTCATGACTCTCTACTTATGAGAAAAGTCATTTGAATTGTTGTTTTCAGCTGTTGTGCCACAGAGAGTTTGGAGAAAAATTAAACAAGTAATCAAAACAAAAATAAAAAGGCGAATAGTGAGGAAAGACAGATGCATGTAATTCTAACCCCTGGCTAGGTACACACCCCACAGCCTCCCCCAATGTGATGTAGCACACCTAGGGTCTGGGGCCTGGAAGCATAAAGCAGAAGCATCGGGCTGCACAATAGGAAGGACCCAGCTAGCAAAGAAGACATGGAGAAAAGTAGCCAGTGACTGGTGTGAACGCATTGGCTTCAAAACTATGACCTATAATTAGTATCTTTTCAAAACACGAAATACACAACATTCTACTGAAGGAGGCTGGCATGAAAAAAAGAGGTACGGACCCAACACTTATTTAATAAAGTAGACCTTTGCGTTCAGTCAAGAGTTCACAAGTATTGAGTTAAATATCTAATAATCAATTCAACAATATATGTGTCCATAGTCTGCCAAAACTCCACCTCAGCCAGATTTTGCCTGATTCTTTTAGTATCAGATAAGTCTATCAGCTAAAGGCAAAAATCAGTCTATAATAAAACAATGCTCCTTTCTCTTCTACTACAAACAAAGCCTGAGCAGTAAGTGTGGAATACACATACCTGTGTATATGTCAGTCAATAAGCATTACTTACAGCGTGAAAGATACTAGGAGGACGAAAAGAAAGCAAATATACTCAGAGTGCTTGTCCTTGGGAGCCTTCGAGTTTAATTGGAGCATTAGGACATAGCATTATAAGTGTATAATATGTAAAAAAGATTTTTAAATAATAATGTGTGTTAGATAAATGCTACTTTTGCAGTGGTGACATTTCCTGATTTTACAAAAGAGGAGTGGTCAAGAAAATACCCAAAAGCCAACCCACTCCTAAATTCAGTAAAATTTCTTTTCTCTAGGCCTCTTGAACTATAGTTTTGATGGTAAGAACCTAGATATGAGTAAGGCTGACCATACCTAGGCTGATGTGATGATATATTAAACCAGTCTGTACATGACCATTTACGCCACAGGCTGGAGCTAAGGACAAGGATGTGTTTTTCTGGGACACAACTCCAGCCTGGAGAAACCCTTTTAGCCAATCCAAGGATCTATACTAATATAATCCTTTTTTATGTATCTCTTGACATAAAAAAATTGGGAAGCTATGTGAGACCGGCAGATAGTCACAGCCCCAGATGCTAATACTTATTTCAAGGTATTTTGGGAAAGGAGGGGGAAAGAGAAGATGTTTACTTATTTGTCTCCCCATTTAGACTGTAATAAGCCACTCCAAGGAAGCAAACTGATACTTCATTTTTCACCCAGAACTGTATTGTCTCTCACATAAATTTGTTTAAAACCAGATTGGATGAATCAATGTCTGGATCAATGGTTCAGTGAACAAGTATCTGTTTTTTCCTCTCCCACTCACTCTTCAACTCACTCCAATCCAACTTCCCATCTCTGCCAGGTTTCCACTTATTGTTCTCTTCCTTGCCTTCCATCTTCCTTGCCTTGCCAGACTTTGAAAAAACTGAGAGATCATTGAGGTAAGGGAGTACAAAGTCCTTCTTGTTTAAGATTGTCAGTGTTTTCCTTTTCTCTGGCCTCTGGAGTTCTTACTGGCTTCTCTGGTGGTGGTGGTTTGAGAGAGACCTCCAAGGAGGCTCTAGAACTTGGAATCCCAGCCCCCAAGGAGGACCTGAGGCTGGTGGGTGAACCCCGGTCAGAGGCTATAGGGCTGGAGAGTATGTTCCCTGAGGAGGTATTGTGGCTAGTAGTGGCTCTGGGTAGAGGAGGCCTATTAAGCTCTCTTCTTGGGTTGTTTAAACCCTTCAGTTGAAGTGTAAGTTCAGAGGACTATTTCTGGGAGAGATGAAGCCTACTTTGAAGGGTTCAAGGTTCTACCTGGTGGTAGAGTTGAGGAGCAAGGGAGAACTTCCTCCTGGGACTCACCTACCCTAGTGTGAGAGAGTGCTCTGCCTGAGTGGGGCCACTGCAGGCTGGCAGAAGCTCTTCTCCCTGAGAACTTTGCCTCAGCCTCTTCCTCCTCTATTTCCTTGTTTTTTAAGGGTTCTTCTTTAATCTCAGAGTTGTCTTTTCTTTGGGCTGAATCGGATGCCAGCTCTTCTTTAGTTGCTGTGATGGCATCCTTCTCACTCTTCAAGGAAAGTGCAAAGGGACTGGTGGGCGAGGTACGAGGGTTGGAGACTGTCTATATTCAAACTGGGGAAGAGATGACTAAAGAGCAACTGCTGTTGTCTCTTCACCATAAACACTTTGTTGGAATGTTGCTTTTCCAGTTTGTTCATCACCTCGTACGTAGAGACTGTGGTTCGGCTTCCTCATCTCCTTGTCAAAGATGTCCCTCGAGCTGGAAATGTTTTGGAAGATGGTCACGTAACAGCCAGTACAACTATGATAAAGAACAGGCATCTCCTCTGGTAGTTCCTAGTTCAGGCATTCAGACACAGCCTGGGCTTTGTTGAACTCATCATCTGACTGAGCAGCCTTGGTTTCATGTTTCTTCTTGGCATTCTGTACCACCTCCAGGTGGTTGGGCACTATCATAATCCAGGACTTTCTGACCTCACTTTGTAATTCTCTTTGATCTCACTGATCTAGGCTACATAGTTTTCCATGGCCCTCAAAGCCTGGTCAGCTAGTTTCTCTTCATAGTCTTCCCAAAGGAGATCATTATTCCCTCTAATGGCCTTTAGTACTCATGACTGTCCCACTCACTCCTGTAGATCTCCTACATGGTTTCTGACACTTTCTTTGAACTTTCATTCATACTTCAACTGCACTAAGAAGTCATCGTATAGCTCAAGGCCCTCTGACTGTTAGAGGTAAAAGTTGTTGACACTTGATTCAAACCGTTCATCTTCGGTTTCCACAGCTTTCCCCAACTTTTGCAGTATCTTCTCCTGGGCCCTGTTGAACTTCTGCACGGGCTCATGAAGAGGCCGGCAGCACTGCCTGCCTTGTCCCCAGACATCCTGGGGGCAGCCTGCCCTGGCATGGCACCTGTGGTCTTCTGGAGGTCCTTGAGGAACTGAATGTCTTTTTCTCTTTCTTAAATCTCAAGTTCACTGAGACTAGGGATTGTACTTCATAATTTTTCATATTCTCCTCTTTACCTTGCAATACTAAGTCTTCAGTATACATTGAATGAGTGGTTGATTGAGCCATTTTCTTACTTTAATTTTCAATAAATATAAACCACTGCGTGTTTAAAACTGTGATGCAGGAAGACAATCTCTTCTCTTAGTGTCCACTATTCCTGGAAAATATTCAGTCCTAATCTTCATCTGCGAGAGTGTCAAAATTTTTTTCTATGAATTTTTGAATCTGTAGAGCATTTTCCAAAGAGTTGCAGCAGCTGTTTGTCTCCACATGAAAGATCAATTATTTACTGAGACTTGTTCACGGATGGCCTGCTTTATTTATGTCTCTGCCTTATGATTGGGCCTCAGAAACCACCCACTCATCAGCCTCTTTTTTTGCAGCAGAGCAACATTTATGACCTTCTGAGGGTTTTTTCTGTATATATACAAAATTATTGTCCCAGAACATGTTTAAGTATTTGAGAAGTGTTGCAGAAGTATTGTGCAATTTAGTATGACTATTGGAAGCAATAAATTTTTTTTTTCTTTGTATCACATTATCCCTTCTTGCCATACATGAAATAATGCAACAGTCTTCTCAAGGGATTGGCTCTGGTCCGAAAGCCAAAACTCATTAGCCTCGCTCCTACTTCCTGTCAGGGCTTTCAGAGCTCTAAACAAACTATACAAGCAAAAACCAAAACTTATCAGCTTCTGAGATTTCTCTTTTCTTATTGTTTTTTTTTCCAGTTATTTTATAAAATAATTGACATAAGTTAAAAGATTCTAAGAAAAAAAAAAAATGCTCTGTTCTGATCCTCACTCCCAGAGCCTTTCTTGTGTCTGTTTTCTGCATAGTTTGTTCATATGCCTGTAATTTTAAGAAACTCAGAACATTTTTTAGCATTTCGAGTTTACGCAAATCAATCACTTAGAATCTCTTATGGTAAATACTCTTTATATGATATCAACAAAGTATTGTCAAAGACTACTTGATACATTCTTAGTCACCTTAGCTATAGATATAGTATGCATATACATATAAAACACAAAAACAAACATAACATTTTTGATATTTATGAAGGAAAACATCATTGTAATTGCTTTTGGATTGATTTAATTTCCAAATTTTCAAAGTTAGTAAAGACTGCAATAGCTTGATATGCAGTAAGATTCTAATCTGAAAAAAATACATATTACATTTTTTCATTTCATGAGTAAAAGTACATGGTTTAGATTTGACTTGGAAACTAATGGCTTACTCAAATTAACAGAGCAAATAAAAAAGAAAAGAAAGTTTATCCTATTGTTAAAATTAGAGCTTAAAGTCATTTTTCAGAAATTGCCCTAGGTACATATCTGTCACATGTTCCTCAAAAATATAAGCTACTAAAAATCTTTAGTTTGTTTCTATGATACTTCTAGAGAGTCCCCTTGTTAACACATTTGAGAGAGAACAACAACAATATTAAAAAAAAAAAATTAAGCCTGATTTACCAACCTCTGTATTCACTACTCTCAAGCAACAGACTTGCCCCTTCTGTGCTCAATGGCACCTCCAGACAGGCTCTAATTAAGCCGCAAAATTGAACACATTGAGATACATTAGCTACCTCACATAATTCTTTAGTCAGCTTGCTAAATTGGTTTACACTAGAACCACATCAGAGTATCTTTCTGTATTTTCAAAGTCTCTAAAATACATTTATAATCAAAATAATATTAATTTTTAAAAGAAATAATTCACCATTTAGTGAAACACTTATTTTATGACTCATAGGATTACTATGAAGATTAAATAAGACATTATATGTAAGTACTCAACAATAAAGTATTCATTTTGCCAAATTACTTTGTCTCTGTGTATATATCAACATGGTATGACATACACACATATCTGCGTGTATGTCAATATGCCTGACTGTGTATGCTCACATAGCTTTTTTTGAAAAATCTAAGTTCCTTAAGGGTAAAAATAAATTTTTATTATGCTGTATATAGTTTCTATTTTGACTTAAAATGTACAAAAGAGCTCAATAAATGTAAATTAATAAATGGCAACCATCAACCCAAGCAGAATTCTTAGCTGCGGAAAATGATGAAAGAAAATAATAAAGAATACAGACCATCTTACTATTGCCGTTAGGTCTGCCACAAAAGGAAATGCTGTTTAATTAAAGCAGGGGAAATTTGTGTTTTTTATATAAGGGGTAAATTAATGTCTTTAAACATAAAATAGTCTTTTAAAGGAGCTCTAAAAAAAAAAAAAACCTAGTTCCATAGGCAGCAAGATGAATTTTAGTTTATAGTTTTGCAGATATATACAAAAGATAGTTGTATAATTCCTCATTTAAATAAATAGGTAAATGTATTTGTTACTTTTTGCTGCATAAAAATTATCACAAAATTTAGCAATAACAATGACTGTAAATTCTTTGGGTCAGAAATTCGGGAGCAACTTCATTGTCACTCAGCATCTCACATGAGGTTGTTGTTGAGATTTCTGAAAGAGTGACTAGGACTGGAAGATTTGTTTTCAATATGACTAATGCATGTGGCTATAACCATGTGAACCACATAGGGTGACTTGACCTGGAAGGTGGCTTATCCCAGTGCAAGCAAGGAAGAAGCTGCAGTGTCTTTTATGACACCCAGTCAGAAGACACACAGGTCACTTCTGCCATACTCTATTTGAGAGAGGAAGAAGGCTCCACCTTTTATAGAGATGTGTGTCAAAGAATGTGTGAACGTATATTAAAACCATCACACTAAACTCTATGGGTAATGCCACTCTTTGCAGTAAAGAAATATTACTTCCTGGAACTCGTTGGTTTCAGTTTAGTTACATTTTCTTCTGACAGACATTTCCAAGAAAAATGAGGACATTTCAACACAAATGAAGAATTATTTCAATTTGGAATTTTAAAGATAAGCTAAAACTTTATAACAAGAAAACTGTGATCTAAAGTACTTGACCTTCTTAAGGGTACTAGACTAGATCCCAGGTTTCTAGATTCCCAGCTTAAATAACTTTGGGGTTTAATTATACATTGGAATGTCAGATCCATATGAAATCCAAGGTAATAATCTAAATTAAAGGTATCAGTTGGTATCCAACAAAGAAAGTTTAATAGGGGGTTCAAGTAAATAAAAATAGTAAAGTGCTTGCACTCTAAGTAGAACAAAAAAGCTTCCAAACATATAATATAACTATAACAATTAAGACTATATTATTTATTTATTTTTTCAAATGACATATGGTTGTCTTTCAAAACCAAAATGATCAACAGCAGTGGGTACCAGTTAAAATAACCAGTAGATGATATCCTAAATGGTTTTATTAACTAATTAAGCATGTAATAAAAGCAATTTTAATTTATTTTCTATTCGCAAATGTGCTTATTATAAAGGAAAATTTACTGTAGTTCTTTAAAAAGAAGCACGTTCAAAAAGCCAATGTAAATAATTGATTTGAATAAAAATATTTTTCAGGCCTATTTCAATAAATCTTTAATTTTATAATATTCATTGTTCCCATAGTGGAGAATATGTGAAAAGTACCATTTGTAAATGAAATTTTTGACCCAAATACTAAAGGAAAGAGTTGTGGACATTCAAAACAGGCTTACCAGAGAACGTAGCACATTTATTGAATTCTTATAAAAAATACTTAAAATTGGTTCACCTCTTTCATCTGAGCCATGTGAATTTGTTGTGAAACATTATCGGGAGATCCTACAAATGACAAACAATTTTAAAAGTATGTTTCTTTCTTATCAAAAAAAGAAAAATAATAGATTGATAGATAGATGATAGATGATAGATGATCTATAGATAGATGATAGATGATAGATAGATAGATAGATAGATGATAGATAATTCAGAAAATCCTTCAATTTTCCTGAAAACTGTATGAATTATCCTCCTGACTCAAGGCTTACATAATGTTAACTTCCTATTTTTAAAAAAGGCAGTGAGTCCACAGCCATGCCACCCTGAACAAGCCCGATGTCTGATCTCAGAAGCTAAGTATGGTCAAGCCTGGTTAGTACTTGAGTGGGAAATCACCTAGGAAGACCTAGGCATAAAAAATAATAATAAATAATAAAAAAATTAAAATAAGTAAAAAAAATTTAAAAAGGCAGTGATTAATTGGAAAGATGAAAGGGTCTTATTACGGAGGAACATTTTCTTTGTTTCTAAGATGCACTTAACTGCTTAGGTATCTTTAGAATTGCTTTATGATCTCTAGTTCCATTATTAACTGTTTCCCTGTTAAGTATACAGATCAATAAGCCTTAATATTCAAAAAATGTATTATTCTCTTCTGATACTACATTTTGCATTTCGAGTAATTGGGATGATATTAGTTTTGTGGATTTTAGACCCTGCTATGTTGTAATCCTTAAAAGGAGAAAATACATTGTTTTCATATTTTTATTTTAAATCATTCTACCAAATATTTTTTTTTTGTTAATTACAGAAAAAAATAGATCATTGGATGATGTTGCACCCAAAACAAAGGGTAAAATTACACTAAGAGGAGCCTAAATTCTCTCAACTACAGCTTATTTCTCTGACTTTCCTTTCTCAACCCACTTTTCATACTCCTCAATTTCTGCCTGCCTTTGTAAATGCAGGCCTCGTTAAGGTCCTGATTCAAACTTCTCCCCTTTCTTCTCTTCTCTCTTCCCCTGTTTGGACCCCTCTAGTGTCTTTAACTCAGATCCTTCCACCCCAGGAGATAGATGTGAGCATTAGTTCTTTAATGATATTGGTCAAAAGAGTGCTGAACGTGGTCATTTTATCCCTGTGTTTTCTCCTAGAATTCTAAATTACTGCCTTCCATCTCCCTCCCTTATCATATTCTGGGCCTTTAATAAATATTCGTTGAAAATATATTTGTAAAACATTTAGTTAATGGTTAATGATAAAGTCAAAATTTTATTTAACTTCTAAAGTTATATGTAAATTTCAGCTAACCATGCTACATCTATAAAGTTGTTACTTACATGGCTAATATGCAAAAATATTTAACAAGTTTTTTATAAAAAATAAGTATTTAAGCAATTCAGTCTGGACTAATGTTTTCAAACTTGCCAGTTAATTATCCTCCCAGACACGTTTACAAACAAAATATGGCTAATTGTTAATATTAGTACTTAATCTTCCTTATACTCAAAGATTCTTTTTTTATTATTAACATAAATTAAAACTGTGTCAGTGCCACAAATTTCATCTCACAGAAGGCTCAGTATTTACTAGCCCATTTTTAAATGCAATTTTCTAAGACTAAGACTAATAATGACACATCAGTGGTTCTTAAGACTTTTTCGCTTATTACAATCTATGCCTCACATAATCCCCTCAGAGAGAGAGAGAGAGAGAGACAGATGGAGGAAGAGAGACAAAATTTCCCTGCTCATTCATAGAAGAAAAGAATAAGGGCGTACCAATCAGGGGTCCAAGAGGAAATAGAAAGAACACTTGAAACACAATTATATGGGGAAGGAATAGCTACAAAGAGACTATTTGCAAAGGCAAAGGTAAAGGGCAGGAGAAACATAAGGGATAGTGTAGTAACCAGGGGAGTTAGTCATAGCTGAGCTGTGATCACTTCCAAGGTCCCAAAGAGGAAGACACAGTTAGTTACCAGAAACTAGAGAGGAAGAGTCTGCAAAGTCAGCTGCCTTGAGAAGAACAATGACTTTGGATGAAAAGACACAACCAGTTCAAGGCAACATCCCCAGGTTGGATCCATGGAAATAAATCCTTTTTCCTCCTTTAAAGGGGGTCTGGAACCAATTTCAAATGCAGGAGAGGGTTTCCCCCACAACACCAAGTGATTCTCCAGATATTAATTGTGTGTCTTACAATGCAACCCAATTCTGACACTATCTACCTGGAGATAGCATCACATCCCACATATTAAAAGCTCAGTCCTACAAAACTGCCTCCAACCCACACGCACATATACGCTTCAGATGTAAATAAAATTCCAGGTGACATCTGTGCTTCTGACTGACCAGCTGTAGATTAGAGAGTTCAACGACCCTACTCCTTGGGTTTGATTAATTTGCTAGAGTGGCTCACAGAACTCAGAGAAACATTTTACTTACTTGATTACTGGTTTATTATGAAAGGGTATAACTGAGGAATAGTTAGATGGAAGAGCTGAGGCAAGGTTTGGAGAAAGGGCCTGAAGTTTCCGTGCCTTCTCCAAGCTTGCCACTCTCATCACATTGCTATGTAGTCACCAATCCGGAAGCTCTTCTAACCTCTTCCTTCTGAGTTTGTATTGAGGCTTCATTACGTAGGCAGATTGATTAAATCATTGGCCACGGGCAACTGACTCAACCTGCAGTCCTCGGAGGTGGTGGTGAGGGTGAGGGAAGAGGAGGGACTGAAAGTCCCAACCCTCTAATCACACGGTTTGGCGCTTTCCAAAAGTCATATCATTAGGAAAACAAAAGACATTTTTGTCATCCCTTTTCTATATATGTACATGTGTGTATTTCTTATTATAAATTAAAATATCATACCTTTATATCCCCTACTGGGGCTTCCCGTAGACCCAACCTACTGGAAGCTAGGGACATGGGATGCTGGGGATAGAATCCATACTAAGTGTTCCATATAAATTATCTGACAAACTGGGAAACTTTTGAGAGTTAAAGGAGTTGTTAATATTAATTGCAATTACTGCAAAAAAAAAAAATGCTACCCAACAATTACATAACTGTTATAGATGTTTATACCATAACATAAATGATGAAGCTACTTTAGTAGAAATATCCCTTCTATGCTATATACTCTATGGCAGAACTATTCCATCTCTGTTTCCTCCACATACTTCATTATACATATTGCACATACACCTAACCCATATTTCCCTCCTACATCGCCAGGCTCTGTAGCAAACACCAGAGCCAAACTGACTGGGACACCACATCACCAGTAAGGCAGCAGTGTCAGACATTTTCATCACCACCAGAAATCAGGAGTCAGCTGTCCCTCACCACTTGTGTTTGAGTGCACTTGGTTAAACCAGCCAGCAACCTGGTTGCTGTTCTTGAAAGGAAGGTGTTTTTAGATTACCTCTGGAAAAGGTCAGGGAAGGAGGCTGTTTATCACCAGTCGTCTTTCAGATATGACCATATATTAAAGTGAGAATTGTTCTCTGCACATGCATCTCACACACTACTAGATGAGATAGAAATTCGAAAGACAACCCCACTCTGACTTGCATTAATACAACTATTCATAATTTTATGTCATCAAAAAATGAACATTCCAAAACCAAAGACATTCTTACCATACAATCTAGCAATAGCACCTTTAGTATTTACCCAAAGGAGTTGAAAACTTATGTCCACATGAAAACCTCCACACAGATGTTTGTAGTAGCTCAATTCATAATTAATTGCCAAACCCTGGAAGCAACTAAGATGTCCTTTAGTAGGTGAATAGATAAGTAAACTGGTACTTTCAGACAATAGAATATTTTCAGCACTAAGAAGAAATGAGGTACCAAGCCGTGAAAAGGCATGGAAAAACCTTAGATGCATATTACTAAGTAAGTAAAGCCAATCTGAAAAAGCTACATACTGTATGATTCCAAAGATATGAAATTTTGGAAAAAGCAAAACTGTGAGGACCATAAAAAGATCAGTGGTTGAGAGGGGTTAGGATGAGGGAGGGATAAATAGTCAAAACACAGAGGATTTTTAGAGCTATGAAACAATTCTGTATAGTACTATAATAATAGACACATGACATTATACATTTATCCAAATCCATAGAATACACAATGCCAGAGAGAACCATAATGTAAACTATGAACTTTGAGTGATAATGATGAGTCAGTATAGGTTCGTCAGTTATGACAAATGTACCACTGGTGGAGGCTGTTGAGAATGGGGGAGGTTTTGCAGGGGGCCTAGGGTTAAGGGGGAGAAATCTCTGTACCTTCTGCTTAATTTTGTTGTAAACCTAAAACTGATCTAGAAAAATAAAGTCTATTATTTAAATAAATAAATAATAAATTAATAAATATTCTGAAACATACTAAATTTACTAGGCAAACCAGAGCATATGGCATCCCTTCTCATCCAGGTCAGACTTCCTGCACAGACAACAGAATAGAAAGAAAATCTAGAGGAGCAAATGGAAGCTAACCAGCAAGGAAGGGATTCCAACCCCTAGTGTGATATAAGAAATTAAGTTGTGCTCCCTGACCTTCTGATTTAGGGAGACAAAATATTTACCATGCCATCAAAGTGGGCATTTGGAAGGCCCAAGCATCAAGTTCATCTCTAAATGAACCCATATTTCTTTCTCATATGATAGACACCTCTTAACATAATATGGATTTATCAGGTGTGTGCCTCAGAAATGGTAACAGACGTCTCTTCTGTCTATGTATCCATCCATCCTCAAAAAGCAAAACATTTAAAAATATCTCAATGTTCATACGATTTACAACTTCAAAAGAATTAGACATGTGTTTATTATTCGATTAGTATTCTCATTTTAAAAGCCCTTGTGATTTTTTTAAAAATCAGTTTCTATTCATCCTCTGTAATTGCAAATTTCTTTCTTAGTTTTCAATCACATATAATGGATTCTGTTCTCTCAGGTCTAAAGTGATGAGCTTCATTAACACTGCAGAACACCCAAAAACATTGACAGATGTAATAGAATCTGTGTTTTAACTGAGTCTGGTGTCATGGTGTAAATAAGGCATTGTGGTTTACAGCCTACGTAAAATATGTATGTTAAATCGAATTTGTTAGTGAGTACTACTACAATGACTGTCTCCGGTAACAAAAGTGTTTTTGGGTCCTAGCCAAGAGTACACTTACATAAAGTAATATTCGATAAGAGTAAATTCCAGTTTAGTGAACAAGGCTATAGGACATCATAAAGAGATTTATGCATATTATTAAGTAGTTTTAATCTATACTCATTTTGTAGTTCTGACTTAGTGGTACATATTTTGAGTTTCTACAAGAAGCCTAATTCTGTCAAAGGTTTTTAAGTTGAAAGTTATGAAACCGTGAGAATATTAGTAACTTTTTGGTATATAGATAAACATATAGACCTTGAATTATTGATATAAATCTAAGCTTATATTTGAATATAACTGGTAGCAATTAAATTATTCAAGATGAATGTGAGTGAAATGCTTTATCTCTATACGTTCTAAGAAACTAAGTGAAAATACACAAAACAAATAAATTTATATACATTATAACTATATAAATAGTCAATATACTTGGATAAAAGTATAAAGTAAATATAATAATAAATAATAAAAATAATAAAGAGTAAAGTAATTATAATTTCTGAATCACGTAAAAAATTTATCTTAGGGAAAATTCAGGAGGCGATGAATCCCATTAAGGGTTCTGACTAAATGTGAGTAATGGCCTCAGATATCCTCCTATAGTTCAAAGTTCACACAAGTACAAAAAATAAGTTTTGCACCTCTGGTACAGGGATCACCTCCACATACACTCAGGTCCTGCTGCTCCAAAATGCACAGACTGGGAGTCTGTTCCTCTGTGTAAGGACCCAGGAAGAATAGCGTCTCTTACTTATACCTTATGGGGCAAAGAATAGACTCACCTAGCAACAGTTACTTACAGGATTCAAATTAAAGATGAGGGCTGAGGATGGTAGCCTCCAAAATGGGCTTTAAAAGACTTAAAGGAAATAACTGACCAAGGAAAAAAAAATATATTTTAAATAACAAAAAAATAATTATTATAAATAGTTTAAAATAAATAAAAGCGAAATGGACATGAGGAAACAAGTTAATCCGACAGAAGAAAGAGGAAGAGGAAGAGACAGATAACCTTTGCATTATTTTGGAATAAATATGTAGTTACTTTTTTATGACATTAACAAATCCAACAATAGGAATAATTTAAATTTAGGAGCTCTGGGACAAGTACTATTATAATCCCCTTTTGTGAAGCATTTCATTTAATCCTCACAAATAATCCTGAGATGTAGGTGTTATTTCTATCCTTTTATACAGATGAAGAGAGTGCTAGAAACTTTCCAAAAGTCATAGAACTAATTAGTGGCAGCAAGGAAGTTAGTACTTCTTCACATCCACCTCTGATGTTCTGTTTCAGTCTACAGTCTTGAATTCACAGTTAGATTACTTATATTTACAGCATATCTTTTCTGTTCGTGCCACCACAGCACTTTATGAAAACTATGCATGTGGACACTTAACATGTGTCTGTTAACTGATTAACTAGAATCAGGCACAAGAGGATGAGGATCTCAGAGTACATTATTCATAGCTGCACATTCCAGGAAGCAACGGGAGCATCATTAAAGCTTTGAAAGGAAGGCAGTGGCATAGTAATAAGCTGCAGCAGGAACAGTTGCTTTGTAATGCCAATCAAATAGAGCAAAAAGTATGAATCAAGCTAGACAAATAAGGACATGGGCAAATGAAAAAATTGATTTCGAGGGCTACTAAGAAAAACAAAATAGCATAAGTTTAACTCTTGGGGGCAAATGAATTTCTGGTTAACATAGTCCAACAAGAAAAATAAAGAGCCATTCTAATTGTAAATTTTTGTAAGCCAGACTTAAAAAAAAAAAAAAGCTACCTTGAATAACCAGTCCGTATTTCTAAATGGCTACCATATACAAATCACTGTACCAAACTAAGAATACTTTTCTAGATTTGCATATTGAAGGACATATATATCAAATATCTAAAAGAGAAGAAATAATGCAATTTTTCTTGTAAAACTTATGAACATATTCAAGAACTTCAGCAATGATTCTTTTTCTAGAATCACTAAGGTTTATTATAAAACCAGATAATGTTTTAAAATATATAACTTACATATTTACAAAAATAGAGCAACTTGCAGCAAAAGACACAAAAAAGGAGGATCAAAAATTTTCAAAATTATATAAAGCCATATAAAGAGTAAAATGATTATACCAAAATGCAGGTAATTATGGTTACTATAATTAAACACTGCATTTCGCACTAAACTTTCATAATAACGAAGTTGGGGAACGGAACATGATTTGTTAAATTCTGGAAGTAATTTGTGACATGGAAATATCTTTAAAGGGTATTAAATTTTGTCATGAATAATATCTTCAATGGTGGATTGATTGGAGATATAGAATTATAATTAAGAATTACAATAAATGATGAGAAGAGTCCATTCGTGGATTTTCCTGTTGATTTAGATTGCTAATTGTTCTTTATTTAGTGTAATAGTCTTTCTCTTAAACCATAATGCCAAACAAAAATGCCCACAACAAGAATTTTTTCAGGAGTTAGATAGCCTTAAGTTTTCTATTTGACTATGTGAGATGAATATAGAATGAATATAGAATATAGGCTGTGAAGTTTGTTAGAGAGAGTCACCAACTTTAAATACAGTAAATGATGAATATAGAATGAATATAGAATATAGGCTGTGAAGTTTGTTAAAGAGAGAGTCACCAACTTTAAATACAGTAAATGCCAGTGACTTGGAAAAAAAAAAATTTTAAAGGTGAGAAGCCCAACTTACCTACTTATCCAGGGGAGGGTTATACCATCTCTGCTCAAAGGTAGACTACAGGTGAGCCTATGCTCAGCACCAAGACACCCCTTAAGAGTCAATTTTGTCTTTGTTCAAATACGTGCACAACTATTTGGAGCTGAGACCCCAATTTTCTGTGCTCTAGAAGACAGAAGAAGCTATCATTTTGATGTGCAAAACTGTAAAAGCAGCTGTTACAGTCAGCAAGCTTGACCAAAAAAAAAAAGTTTCTTATGGCTGACAATTTTATTAAATAAGGCATGTCCAATTTCTTTTGGAAATAAAAAGGACACACAACATGAATTACATTTCTCAGGTAATTATTCATACATTTATTTCACTTGGGTTGTATATACGTGTACTTGGAAGGCAGTCCGCATACCAGCACATTATCTTGTCCTCTGTAACTGAATTTCCATTGTCTTCCCTTGTATGGTTGAGAAACTAAGCTAAATTGGAATTATAAACTCTAGGAGGGATAAAGCTTTGGTGACCTCTTGACTCCATCAGTTTTATGAATAATTGTGTCATGGACAGTGCTTTAAGACCCGGATTCTAGTCTAATTCTCATTTGGCCAATGAGAATTTCACAAACCTGGGCAAGTCCCTATAAGTCTGGATCTCAACATCCTCATAGGTAAAATGATAGAGAAAGAATTAGATGAGTGTTTCTTAAAGTATAATTACATAGACTACTGGTGTACATCAGCTGATACAGGGATAAACACTTTAAATTTTGTAGTTATTTATTTTAATGTGTTATGAATAATATAACCCAAAATTCAAACTCGTAAATTTTTGCATTTATTTTTATTATTTAAAAAAGTCAAGTAAAAAAGGAAATTTATTTAAATTTAATATTTAAACTATTTTTAAATAATTTATAGGTGATATATGTAGTAAAAATTGTAAAGGTGGTATTCGAAGTGCTGTAGTTTGGGAAACAGGACTAAATGATATCTAAATCACCTCCACCAAAGAGTCTATATTTTCAATGAAAGAACGATGGGTCTCAAAGATAGAGAGATAGTCTATAAACCAAAATAGATATCAGATTGTCAATCAGACACAGCCTTTCAATGAACTTCTTTGTTCGGATGAAAGCAAACAGACATCATTGACTAGCTAACAATATGACAGACGAGTGATTTCAAAAGTTTTTAAACAGAGATGGAAACGACCCATTTTCCAATTCACCTTTTTTTTCCCCTCTTATGTTGTCTTTCATATCTTTTTTAAAAAATGCAAATTCCCAAATTCTTCCTGTTGTCCATTGTGCCCAGAGTAGGCTCTTGTGCTCTCCTCTGAGACAGAGGCTGTTCCATCACTGAGGGAGATTTTCCCGAAATTTTTAAGGACATAATTACTCATTTTGAAATGTCTCTGTAAGACATTTTTGTGGGAACAACAGTGATTGTTTTTAAGGGAAAGAAACAAGTTACTCTGCCATTGATCCTTGCAATTTTTAAAAAGGTAAATGGAGGAAATTCCTGTAGAACGAAACAGAATATTCCATAAACTTCTTTAGGAGCATCTCTATATTTTAAAAACATGAAAAATAAGTACTACCTATAAAGTGAGAAAGCACAAAATGAATCGTAATGCTGTTTTTTAATCCAGGACAAAAAAATATATCCCTTCATGAAATCTACAAATAGACTCTTTCAGTCTGTCATAGCTGCTCATTGTTTGAAGGGATTGGCTTTCAAAGTACCTTCTGAACAGTGGTACTGGTACCATTTCCAAAAAAAAAATGAATAGGAAAATAATTTGTATAAGTGAAGGACATGGCATATTAATAAAATCATACTTTATTTTTACCTAAAATCAAGAAGAAGTTGGATCAGTTAGAATGTTTCAATTAGCATTGTATTAAAATGGATTCTAACATGACATCTTTTACTTATATTACTGTTTAGGATAGCAGAATCTATGTAGTTAGTGTAAGTTCCTAAAAGGTGTCCAGCTGAGGTCCTCCTGAAGTGCAGAAAGCCATCTAAACTGCAGACCAAAAGAATCAACACATGTCTACAACACTTCCGGCAAGGCATGTCAAAATCAGCATTTCCCCAACCGGTTTTTACATCCAAAAACACAAACAGACTCACACACAGTTTAAACTCCCACACACAGCTTTAAAAGACCTCATTAAGAGAAAGCAAATTGTTTCCTCCTCTCTTACTAAAAAGCTTTCTCTTTAATGGCTTTTTAAAAATTCAATTGTAAAACACCTTAACGGATTAACTTAAATGAGAATGTTTACATGTGGAGAACTATTGAAGGGTCAGTATAGGCGTACAAAAGGTTGTTATTCTATCACGTGAATATCATAGAAAAGCATAGCAAAAGATTGTGAATTACTTTTTTCTCTCATTTGGAAGTTATTAGTAGATGCGCCTTTGTTCCATTCAGAAATGAGAGAAGAAAATATGAAGTTACAGCAAACCCATATGGCCAGCAGGAAAATCCTGTTTAATTGCTTTATTGCCAGAAATGTTAAATCACTTCCTGAGGATACAGTTCAAATGAAACATATGGCAACTATTAACAAAAGCCCCTAATGAATTCAAAAATATGCTTTTTATGGGCACTTTCTCATAAGCAACAGTCATATGTGTTATTTAAACTATACATACAAATATGAATTTGGTATTTTAATTCCACAAATGTTCAATGAACATGTATATATTCAGCCTATACGGGCAACTTGCATAGAAAGCTTCTTACCAAGCAACAGATATAATAACACTATAGAACCTCAGGACATGGACTCAAATCTAGTCATGCCTCTTCTCAGAAGTCAAAGCCAAAAAAAGAATCCTCTTGACCAACACCTTCTTCTCAAAGGTTCAAGGCCTAAGAAAATCATTCATTTCCATCTGGGTAGTCCTAATTATCAATCGTTTTCCTACTTCTTTTAATGTCACACCAATGATGGTGCTCATAATTGCCTTTAGTATCCACTGCATTCACCTATTCTTTATTTTTTCACTTATTATCTTCACTTGAATTGTGAATTCCACAAAGAAAACTTTGTACGTAGGATAATATGAAGGCATGTAATAAGAATCAACAACTAGCTTTAATTAATGGAAAATCATGTCAGCGGTTTTAAAATTTCATCCCTGAGAAATCTCATGAATGTAATCAATTATTCATAAGCCATATTCCAAAGAGGCAGTTTTCCCTCACATACAAAGATAAATCAGCTGAGGAACATCCAGCTCTTAATTACTGCCTGGTTTCACTTTAAAAGAGAAGTTATGCAATTCTGGATCCATTCAACTTTGACTTTCCTTGCTCCACATCATAATATGGTCATTGTAGTTATTTAAAGGAAGGCAGCGATGATAGCTAAAAGAATCATTCAGAACATGGTGAAATTTAAAGTAACTGGCATTGGCTACATGGAGGCCAAAATATTTTTGCTTCATGCACAATTCATTGATTAACATTTTTATTAAATATTCACTTACACGTGCTCAGTTGAATACTTTGTAATAAAATAGAATAAAACATGGAAAAACCCTGTCGCTGTTCAACTTGTGATTTGGGGCAAGACATTCGTCTTAAATGCCTTAGCTATAAGAAGAGAGACAATTTTTAAATGTCTAATACAGAGATTCCTGCACAGATATTTTGTGATCTGAATCAATATGTTATCATGGGACCTCTCCAAACCTTTCTCCTCCTTTGTTTCAGAATACTCTGATTAATATTTTGAAATTAGTGTTAGTGAGTTCAGAAGTTAGTGTGTCAGTGATTGTATCCTATCTTCCATTGCTAACTGTGACCTCATAAAAGTTGCTTTACTTTCCAGAACTTCATGGGTTGTTTAAGGATTAAGTCAATTAGTTCAGGGAAAAAGCTTAAAACTGTATGTTATACATACTAAGAACCTAGTAAATGTTAGCTATTCATATACTGAGGCACTATCTCCATGAACATCCTTTAATCGCCTATTTCCAACCTTTTATAACATTGTCAGTTAAAGGGTTTCTGTTTTGTGTGGTGTTGTTTTGTTTTGTTGTTTGTTCATTTATTTGTCACAAAATAGAAAAGTTAATTTAAAAACCCTGACCTTCAGTCAGGGAGAAAAATTCAGGAGCTAAGCTTAAAATATAACATATAGTATGGATTTTAATCAATTTTTAAATTCTTTTTAAAAACATTTTTTAAAAAAAATAAACAAATGTCACCAAAACTGAAGAATAATTTTCTTATAAAGGGAGAAAATAGCTTTCTTAGCATATAGAGTCAAAGAAGTTCTTCTAGAAGGGAATAAAAAATCAGATGACTCTGCTATGAAAGAAAGAATACTGAAAAGATCCTTAAAGCCTGCTCAGTCCCTCCAATGCCCTGCTCTTTGGGCGTTAGCCTCCACTCTGCCATTTAATCATCTGATAGTGTCTTCATAGCTAAACCTTTGGCAGGGCACAGGGTCAATGCTCACACCCAGAGAACAAGAAGTGAACAACTAAACAGAGATCAAGATTAAGTCAAAAATATGCTTTTTCACTGTAGATCAATCTTGCCAAAACAAAGCCCTCCTCTATTTTTTATCCATAGAAAGATTTTTCCCTTATTTGAAAACCATATCAATTTCCAAATCCTGTAAATTCCAAAGGCTAGGATCTCAGGAGTCATAAATATCTCATAAAGATATTTGATATTTCTGGAAATGAAGATTGATGCTATTTCCTTAGATTGACCTATAGCAGAGGTGCACTGAAGCCTCTCGCACATGCAACAAAATTAATTATCCATTTGAGCCTACTCTTCTTACCCCAACTCTAAGGACTTTGTACCCTGAAGGGAGGAAAGAAAACATCAGTTGTGGACTTTTTGTGTGGTCAGGGACTATAGCGTAGAAAGCATCAAATCCCAAATGAGATTTGGGTCAGATCGATTTATAAGAGGTTTCCAGTACAAGTTAATATCCTCATGCTGACTGCATTTTATACGTGAATAACTAAGGTGAATAGAAACCAGAAGGTCAATTTTCTAAATTTGTTTTAGAACATCCACAAAGAGTAGACTAGACATGTAAACATCTCAACTAAATACTATGCTTTAAATATGATAGTCACCACATATTTGACCTCTTTCACCCCTATCAAATATGTGATGATAGAAAGAAATCTAACTATGGATGGTGAACACACAATGCAATATATATATATACATATACACCTTACTGGTAAATTGTATACCTGAAACTTACTAGATTTCATAATGAGAGAGAGAGAAGAAGAAGAAGAAGAAGAAGAAGAAGAAGAAGAAGAAGAAGAAGAAGAGGAGGAGGAGGCGGAGGGAGGAGGAGGAGGGGAGGAGGAGGAGGAGGAGGAGAGGAGGAGGAGGAGGAGGAGGAGGGAGTCGGAGGAGGAGGAGGAGGCGGAGGTAGGAGGGGAGGGGGGGAGGATGGTGGAGGAGTGAGGAGGAGGGGAGGGAGGAGGGGGGGGAGGAGAAGGGGAGCAAAGAAGGAAGGAGGAGGAAGGAGGAACCTTCTTTTACTTAATTCATTAATCCCCTCCCCTACATTCACTCCTCACATCCTAAAGCCTAAAACCTCCTCCCCCCCTCCCTCCCTCCCTCCCTCCCTCCCTCCCTCCCTCCCTCCCTCCCTCCCTCCCTCTCTCTCTCTCTCTCTCTCTCTCTCTCTCTCTCTCTCTCTCTCTCTCTCCTCCCTTTCCCCCTCCTTCCTCTCGCCATAAGATGATAGTCATAGGTAATAGTTGCTGGGATTAAATTTCTAAACCTATCATGTGAGAAAGGTTGAGACACTTTGAGCCCAATAATGGCCATAGTAACAAAATGTAAGAACAGCAACCTTTTCCTAAGGACCTCGCGTGCTTTATAGAAACTACGACGGTTAATCCTGTCAGCAGCCCTGTGAAGAAGAGCGATCTCCCTGTTTTATAGAGAATCTGATCCTGATCCTGATCCTTAAAAGGACAAGGCAGAGTTCTGAAATGCCAGAGACTAACCTAACAATTTACTTTTTCTACCTTTCGAAATAGGACAAAGAAATTGAGCTACAAAAATTCTACACAGATTCAAAGAGAGTTTTAGTCTCTTTTACTGCCAATATTTTTTAAGAGTAGTATGAATCTGTCTTCAGAGGAGAAAACAATTACATGATGATTTATAAGTACCATTACTGGGTCTAGTAACCTTACTCTTAGTTCCATAACTCTCATTTTCCTTTTTTTTTTTTTTTGAGCTTTATTGAGGTATAACTGACAAAATTATAAGATGTTTAAAGTGTACATCATGGTAATTTGATATACGTATACGTTCTTCACATCTAGCTAATTTAAGCATTCATCACCTCACTTATTTTCTTTTTTTGGTGAGAACATTTAAGTTCTATTCTCTTAGCAACTATCAGTTATATATTTATGTTATGAACTGTAGTCACCATGCTTTACATCAGATCCTCAGACCTTATTCGTCTTGTAGCTGAAAGTTTATACCCTTCTTCCAAATTTTCCCTCTTTCTACTTCCCCAGCTCTCATCACCTCCAAGCCCTGATAATTACTTTACTACTCACTGATTCTACGAGCTTCTCTTTTTTTCTTTCTTTCCTTCTTTTTTTTTTTTTTTTTAAGATTCCATATATAAATAGCATACAGTGTTTGTTTTTCTCTGTCTGGCTTATTTCACTTAGCATAATGACCTAAATGTCCATGTTATTGCAAATGACAAGAATTTCTTCTTTCTCATTCCTATATATCTATATAGAATTTTATATATGCATGCATGTATATATGATATACATTTTATATTAATATGTATGATATATATGTCACACCCATACCTTGGCTGTTGTGAACGAAGATGGAAGTGCAGCTATCTCTTTGATAGCCTCTTTTCATTTCCTTTAGATATATACCCAGAAGTAGGATTGCTGAATCATTTAGTAGTTTTTTTAATTTTAAAACTTTTTTAATTAAAAAAAATTTTGAAGAACCTTCATACTGTTTTTCATAATGGATGTACCAATTTACATTCCCACCTGGAATATACAAGAATTCCCCTTTGTCCACATCTTTACCAGCACATGCTATCTCTCGTCTTTTTGATAATGGCCTTTCTAACAAGCATGAGGTGATATCTCATTGAGGTTTTGATTTGTATTACCCTGATGATTAGTGATGTTAGGCATCTTTTCATATATCTATTGGGCATTTGACTATCTCCTTTGGAAAAATGTCTATTCAGATCCTCCGCCCTCCCATTTTTCTATTCAAGTTCTATTTAATTTTGCCCCATTATGGTACTTCATTTTATTACTAATAATGTTATTTGATGTTTCTTTTTTAATAATATCATAATTTTATGACTTTCATTGTCTTTTTCAGGGTATTCCAGGTATTTCAGAGAAGGAAAAAGCTGGTAAGTTGACATCTGGTTCTGTTTTTCATCTTATCTATTTTAGAATAAAATTTCATCTTCATATAAATATTTTATTAAATATCTAAAATGCATAAGTTTCATCAATGTCTGGGAAAATATATTGTCGAATTACAGAAAAATAAGTTGTGTTGCTCAAAATGTAAGAAAAAAATGTAGTTTTCTAATATAGAATTACATTGTGTTAGAATAAGATGTTTGTGCTTCTTATAGCCTCCTACAACTTGTAACTGCAACCAAAACTTTTTTCTTGAGGAAAAGAATTAGATGTTGTTCAGTGTACTGGAGAATGGTCTTTAAAAATCGGTTGTTAACAATTACCAAGATTTATTTTTTTAATTTTAAGTAGTTTATTTAGTAGTCATGGAAAAAGATGTACTTATTTAAAACTGATGCTATACCATCAAAAATATAATTGTAAAGCTATATGAATAATTGTATTGAAAAAGTTACAATATATTTTATGCTCTGTGTTATGATTATAACTATTTAACAGTATTTTTGAAAAATGGATAGGAACTAAAGAGAACATGGAAATATGAAAATTTAGATTTAATTGATGGAATTATGTGCTTTTAAAAAAATCTGTTGATCTTCCTCAATATGGCCTCATGTTTTCTGTGTAGCAACAAGTTTAAAAAAAAAAAAAACAGACTAAAGGTATGCTACCAAACTTGAAGCACATTACTGTATTCTTAGACATTTGTGATTTTTAAGGGCCATATTAAAAGTTCAT
This sequence comes from Rousettus aegyptiacus, assembly GCF_014176215.1. Taxonomy (NCBI): domain Eukaryota; kingdom Metazoa; phylum Chordata; class Mammalia; order Chiroptera; family Pteropodidae; genus Rousettus; species Rousettus aegyptiacus. Next base: position 34,811,365 of record NW_023416286.1, read on the forward strand.
AGTATCTGAAAGATATTATGACTTCCAGTAACTAAAGCATTAGAATTTGTCTGATATAATTTTTAGATAGGAGATATTCTCCTTCTAGTTCAGTGATCTTATTTTTGCCACTAGATAGTTTTCACACAAACGTTTTTATGATTTGTATTCGTCAGTCCTAAATTTTTCTCTCATGTTAGGCTGTGCCTGATTTCTTCATTCTAATATGTTGAAAAGTAATCTTTCAAAATACAAAGAAAATATTAAACTGTCATCATGTGTCAGTTCAAAAGGAAAACTCCAATTAACGATACAGTGGTATTACAGGGATTAGTAGCAAATATTAAACAAATTTAAAGTATAGTTCCTGGGTTCTAATATCTTAAATAGATTGTGTTAGCTATCTAGTTAGGACAAGAAATTGATGGTTAAGTGACTATTTGCATCACAAAGGAAAAGGAATTTAGCCAAAATCATGCTTTATCTTGAGTTGTGACATTCTCTGTAATTCCCAAGATTAACTGCAATTTAAGCAAAGTATATAACAGAGCTAAACTGTTGGCTTGTTCTAGAATATCAGCAAATTCTTTTATACCCCACAGAAAAAATTAGGATGCGAATTCTCAGCTGGCGGGGAAAGAGAAAAAGGGACCAAAATGCCATTGCTTGAGGAAATGGAGAGGCAAAGAGTCGTGCCTGCCCTCTGCCACTTAAATGACTTTAGTTTGATAGGGAGAAGCACTTCATTTTATCGAGCTTCTCAAATATTTTAAAAATATTTTATTACAACAAAGAACTAATTAAGCACATAGTATAAACATAATGCAACCACCATTGTTTATCATAATCCTGAAAATTTTCCTCCTCAAGAACAACAACAAAAAAACACACACACATGAAATTGTCATTGTTATTTAATGATCTCTTTGGTCATTTCTATACTGCTGGGCACAAATGCAAAGCATTGATCAATTTTATTCTCAGAGGTTCCGCAAGATGATTTGTGATACATAGAATCCACTTTTATATATGACCTACTCCAGTCCCAGGACCCCAGATGCCCCATGTCAGATGCTTAACCCAGGATGGACGATTTGAGCAAAACCTGGCTTCTATATACTAAAACATTAGAATGATTGGAATTTACTCCAGAATGGATTTTGATTTAGATTTCTTGAGAATGTGATTTGTTTAGGAGGAAATAGAATTTTGTTCGATGATATAAATACAAGAAAGAAATGATATTTTTAAAAAGTCAGTGAATTTATATGTCACAATAAAGGCTTATATTTGAATATTTTATTAATAATGGTAACAGATTTGACAATTCAAAAGAGAATATAATTTATCCTGAAAATTTTAAAGGACCATAACAGTCTAAGCAATCTAATTCTTGTATTTTTAAACTTTATTATGCCCTACTTAAAATATTAAAAATATTTGAGTGTTTTATATACAAATGTAAATCTCTTTATTCTTATCTTTATGAATCTCTGTTGTTAAGTTCTGTTAGACAGAGGAATGGCAATGAAGGCAGAGGACCTACTCAATCTTCTGAGGGTTAATTGAGCTCTTAAATAGGATTAAGCTTCATACCCACCCCTAAGGCCCATCATTTTTTTCTGTCTTGCTAAATGAATGTAGCCTATTGTTCCTTATTAAGAAAGCCTATTTTTAATCTGTGTGACCTCTCATCCCAGCCAACTGGAACCAACCCCGCCAGGCTTTGTGAAGCTCTAAACAAAATCATTTTGGGTGCATTCCATTAATAATTTCTGAATTGCACTTGTGTTGTCCCTGTGTGTCCTCTAAGTGGCCATCTTTTATTCCAATCCATGCTGCTACGTAAATGCAGCCTCGCGGAATCAATTCTGCTGCTTTTCTCCCACCTTGTGATGACAACGAAAAAAACTCCGAGGTGAAACAGTTTTGAAACAGCTTCCCATTGGTTCCTTCACTCCACAAATACTTATTGAACAGTAACATGTACCAGGCATCATATGAGGTTCTATCCAGGAAGCAATTCTAAATAAGGCATGGTCTTTGCTCTGTATGAACGCAGACTCTTGTTGAAAATATTCTACTAGGCTAGTATCCTTTTCCTCTTCTCAATGAGAATTACTTAGCCCAGCTTATTCAGAAAATATCTCAGAAAAAGAATCAAATAAAAAATATTGTTTTCAAGAAACTCTGTAGCAGAATGTACATTTTCAGGATCTGAAATGGAGCATATTTAATTTGTTTTTAGAAAATTAGAATTAATCACACAAGTATCAGCATATCCAACACATAATATTTTTATGTAACTTCTGTTATGCCACTAGAGTCTGTATGCGCCTAAAGACTAGGCCCAATGTAATGTCACTGGTATATTCTCCAATACATCTGCTTCCTTTCTGTGTGGCCTTCAGCAAGTTACTTAACCTCCTCATTTTCCCATGTCTGCAATCTAAGTAAAGAAGTTGTCATGCTGTTGTTGTAAGTCAACAATGCTTGGCACACAGAAGTCCTAAAAAATAGTAGACATATTTCATGATAATTAATTGTGCTTGTAATCACTACGTGTACAAGCCAAAGAGAAGCTAGCTGTGTTACTGCTGCCCATGTCAGCTACAAAAGTTCTTAACCATTTCCTCGGGGCACCAATTACCAGCTAAGCAGCTGTTCATATGGAAGAAAGAGACCATTTTCTCCATAAACTTTTCGGTGAGTTAGTTCAGATGGAGATTCTTACAGTATAGGCAGAGTTGGTCGTATTTAACCTTTCGTTAGAAATTCTTGTCTCTATTAGACTGAAATTCTCTCTTGTGAATAGCTAATCTTCGATTTTTACCCTGAGAAATGTATATCCTGTGTCCTATTTTTTATTACTCCTTGTGCCCCAAGTCTATAAGGTAATTGGACTCCCTCACATCCTGCACACAATCCTGTCAACACTGCCTTCTAACCATCTCTTGTCCACTCTCCCTGCCACTGCTTTAATGCAGCCCTCCACTTCCTACTGGACTTTCGCAAGAGTGTCCGGACTTGTTTCCCTGCCTTTACCTATCGTTAGATCAGTCCACTCTCTACACTGTCACCAAAGTTATCTTTGAAAAACAAGAACTGATCAAATAAATTCCAGTTTCAACATTTTCTCTGTCTCCTTACTGTCTGCAGGATAAGGTCAAATTTTTCTGTTTGACATACCTGGCCATTTGTAATCCGGATGCAGTATTATTTATTGGACTGTGTCTGTTTGGCTCCCCAGATCTACCCTCTACCCTACTTCCCCCTGACTCTGTACCCGTGAGGCTGACTGATGTCAGCAAAATCAATGGGCCGGCCTCCTTTTTGTCTTCACCATTCCACTACCATGAGGAGCCCCAGAAGGAGACCGAGAATGGGGGGCCAGGGGGGCCTCCTGAGGAGTCCCTGCAGGCTTCTCTGAGATGGCCCTTTCCACACAAGTTTCCAGCTTCTGACAATCATTCTCTTCTCTTGCCCTGGTGGTTTCCCTACACCTTTTTTTTTTTTCCAATTAGAGTTGACATTCAATATTATTTTATATTTTTCTACACCTTTATAAATAGTTCTGTGACTAAACTTCCCTTAATTTACCCAGCGTGACATCTTTTTTCTGCTAGAAGTCTCACTGATATACCTATCAATATTTTCTCCTTTCTATTTGTGTGTGTTAGTTTGTTTCTTATATTTCAGCCACCGCACACAGCCACAGAACACTCCTAACTCTATATTTTTCTACTTCTGCCTAGACCATGCAACTGCCTTAAAAAAAAAAAAAAAAGAAAGAAAGAAAGAAAGAAAAGAAAGAGGATAGATATAGAGATAAATGGAGAGAGAGAGACAGATGGCTTATTCAGACGAGAGAAAGAAAAAGAGGGAGATGGACTACATTTTTCTTCATCCTAAATAAATTCAATTTCATTGCATTTGATAACACAAGAGAGAAAAATGTCTATCTTTATGATTTAGAATATGTTCTCTATTGCATAGACGCATGTAACAGAAAATTAGCACTACATTTTAGTCACTAAAATGGAACTCTGAGCATATTCGAAAAGTAGTAGTATGGAGTAATATGAAATCTCTCATTCTAAAATTAAATTACAGAACATCTAGCAAATTTTGTTAAGCTACATGGAAAATAAACCATATCATCAGCCAAAAAATGACAGCTTTTCCCACTCTGTTTTGAAAATTCTACTTGTTTTATTAGATGCAACAATACTGGCTTTTTAATGAATTATTTCCCAGGCAGGTTTAGTCATTGATTATTCTGTGCTCCTAGAAAACTTTATGTGTTTTTTATTTCAGTCCTACTATTTTGCTTCACTGTGTGTCCTCTTTTCTGGGCTGCGAGCTTCTCTACATTAGAAATATTGTCTTTGTGTGCCCTAAATTAAAACAGCTATTAGCACATCATAGGTGCTCTATAAATAGGTGGTAATGAATAAGTTGCAATTCCAAAGATGCTTTGCCTTCAATCTTAATGATTTAGAAGTAGTAGGGTTCTAAAACTTTAAACTGCCGCTCCATCTCCCTTCATTACTCCTGTTACTTCCACAGCTGCCAAATATCTCAACCAGCTAATTAATTAATGGTGTTCTTCGGAGTTCTATCCCATACAATGTATAAAGGGCACCATTGAGAAAGATGACTTTGGAATCTGATTTTGGTTGCATTTCTTGGTCATTTTTCTTAGAATGTTTGTTCTCCTGACTCAAGGTTATTTGCTTGACCAGAAAATGTTAAAAATCCAGATAGTGAATGACCTTAGCCTGAAACAGTTGTGAAAGATAGCTTTCAAAAGCATATAACACGTTGGTAGTCTCTCCAAACTCTGTGTTGTGACTGGCAAGGCAGAACATAAAAGTCATACACTTCTTTGTTACTAGTGTGTGTGAGGGGGAAAAAGCAGGGTTTTCATAATTTCATTCCAAGTGCCTTGTAAACGTACTAAATAACAAAGCCCAGACGTAGTGCCTTTTGGTATTAATTTTCTTGGCTGCCTTTGATCACTGAGAAGAGAAATGCAAATAAAAAAAAAAAAAACCTGAAATCCAAAGATATTCCCCTTTTACCAGTCTGATCGTCATTACTTTTATTCAGAGAATTACCCATGCAATCTATTCCATTCTAAGTCATGTTCCAATATCTACGGATCCAAAAGGATTTGATGAAAAAAAAAAAAAACAAAAAACAAAAATAGGACTGCTCTATTTCAGAGTTCTGCACTGAAAGACTCTGCCCTATTTTATGTCTCCATTTTAGTATAGATCAGGTCGGTTTTAGTGCTGTCTCACCCACTAGACTGTAAGCCCCTGAAAGACAGAATTTTGTTTCATTCAACTCTGTACTCTTATTGCCTGGAATTATTGTAGTTGCTTGATATTTAGTAAATGAATGAATAAATTAGATTTTTAAAAAATCAGAAAATGCTTTACTCTATATGCATAATTCTCTCAAAGCTGGATGTAAAATCTTATTCTATTCTAAGTAAAGCACTGTCTATAACTGCAAAGACCCCCAGCTATTTTATAGGGTATGACAGGATCTGAAAATTGTCTGTATCTGACCAAGCTGGGCTTTGACCAGCATTCCAGATTCTTTATTTTCTTTCCCTCTCAGAAAATAAAGTTCATTATTTTTATACTAATGGCTTATAAATACTCACTTGCTTCACTTTCTTAGTATATTGCTCTGCTTGCCTGCTTTTTTTTTTTTTTTTATGAGGAAGGAATTTAGGATATGCCCACACATAACCTCTCTTTTTTTCTGAAACCTAATGTAAACTAATCCATGAAAAGTTGGTTGTGGTTGACTAGCCCGTTGAGAGGAAACATATTAGCTTTCAGGTATCAAGGAATTCATGAAGAATATAAGTAAGGTATTCTTAAATGGTAAAAGTCTTGAATTCATAGTATATTTTTCAATACAGATAATTTTCTAAATATGTTTTTAAATGTTCTATTGGTATTTCATTTATTACCAAGTACATAAAGCAAGTCTACTCTATCACCAGAACCAAGCAAACGTATTTCCTTTTCTTCTCAATTATATTTCAATATATTACATAGGTACATGATAAATTCTGTTTTAACAAGTCCCAATTCAAATGTAACTTCCTACACTTGGCATCATCTTCCCAGGTCTCTATAGCCAATGGTAGCTGTGTTTTTCTATGGCATTTAGTAATTCCTATGCTGTATTTCTGTTCATGAAGCATCTTCGAAAGCAGGCTGTAAGCTCCTTGAGGACATAAACCTCTCATTTCATCTTTGTCACCATATCCAATATAGTATCTTGCACAGAGCAGATGCTCGAGAAATAATTTTAAATCAACCCATTTATTCAACATACCAAAGAAGTCATGCAAGCACTTAGTTTCTCTTTAGTCTTACAATGACCATAACTTTTCACGACATTTGACAAACAAGAAATTTCTTCCTCCAAAAAATTCTGTATGCATATTGCTCACTTCCTCAGCCCTTGAAAGAATGGCTATCAACAGTATGAAGAGGTGGCTAAGAACTACCAGTACAGGCTAATGAGGTAGTTTTGCATTTCAATATTTTAATTGACACTGCCCTTTTATCAGTAGAAAAATAAATTGGTTATTTTCAGTCTTTCCTGAAGAAAGACAATTTATGAAAAGCTCCTTTCTATCAATTATATTTACAATGCAATACAAGAACTTTCATTTACTTTGAAAATCATATCTGATCATTTCCTAGATGCCTTCAAATATTTACCTTTATAAAGTTCTCAGGGCACAGTCTGCAATTCAGTCATTTTTATTAATAATGAGTATATATACATATATGTACCAACAAGATAATTGTACATTGATTTTAATATGTTTGGAGAGGTGCATTTAGTTTGAAAAGGTGCATATAACAAAGTATTACTTTGACCTGAGTATGGGATGAACTACTCAGACCATCGATTGATTTGAAGCACTTTTATTTGTTTTTTTTTTATAGGCAAAAGTGTAAGATATCTCTCACAGATTGATCCATAAACATTTGTTGCAGAATTAAGATATAATTTTGAGATATGTTTTTTTAATTAAGTAGGAAGTCCAAAATAGTTATTAACAACCATAACAAATTAAGCAATGCCCAAGAAAATGCTGGTGGCCATCCTGTGTGCAGGCTGTGCAGAAACCCAGTCTAGCTATTCCAGAAGAGTGGATTATGGATTTAAGAAGCTATTGTGTCCTGACTACTGTATTCAGGTAGGAAAGATCTTGAATGAGCTCTTAGAAGAGTTATGGCACCAGAAAAGACTGGCAAAACTGTTTTGTAGAAAGAAATGAACTACTCAGTTTTTAAAAATTGCATAGACGTCTACAAGTGATGGTTTTAAGCAAAATGATCACCAAAAAACCTTCACTTTTCCACCCGAATGGGGTTTTGGTTTTTTGTTTTTAAAATTTTCTAACCATTGAGCTTTCCCAGAAAACATACTTCAGTGACTCCCAACTGCTAATGTTATAAATTTCTTCTTAATATAAATGTTAAATTAATTCTTTCTTACGGATTTAAGAAAATAGACAAATAAAGAATGAACATACGGTCTTCACTTCTTTAAGTAACCTATCTTTTTAAGTCTGTGGTTTTCCTGAATATATTTCTCCAAATGATTTCCTGAAAAGCAGATATTCTTCCTGCACCCATGTAATGCCAGCCTCTTAGAAGATTTTTGACCTAATGTTTGCCTAATTAATGTTTGGATAAATAATAGCAAGCATTTTGTCTGTGCCTGCACTTCTCTAAGCACTTTATAAATAATCATTCATTCTTGAGCAACCCTATAAGGCAGGTATTACCTCCCTATAAGGCAGATATTACCTTTTTCTACATTATAGAGAAGAAGAATCTGAGATTCAAAGAGGTTTGCTAAACTTTTCAAGGTCACAGTGTGGCCAAAACAGGATTCAAAACAAGCAACGAAGGCTAGAACGCATGTTCTTAACTAATTATGCTGTATGTGATGGTTAAATGCCAAGACTCCTCAAGCTGACAAAGAAATTTTTCCATAATCTGACCTTACCCTTCCCTTCCAGCCTTATCTCCTAACTTCCTCTAACATGCGTCTTCCGTCTTCCGCTGTAGCCATAGTAGCAAATTCACTTTTCTCCTGAATTTGCTTCTGCATAACTTGATCTTTGATCCTCCAGTTTCCCTTTCAGAAATTAACCACCTGTCCCCAATCGTCAAGGTCTCATTTGCATCTCACATTCACTGTGAAGTATTCTATGATAACTCCTGCTTATATTAACTTCGCACTTTTTGAAATGATACGTCTACAGCATATATAGTCTGTCCAGGTCATTTTTATTTTTGATCATATGTGGATTGTCATTATGCATTGAGTGTTTTATTTGTCTCAGCCTTGCCTTCCAATAGTCTTGTAAGCATCTCTTTAAAAGTCACTTAGCACAGTGCTGTGCATCTAAAAAGGATTTACTTAATTAATAGACTTTATTTTTACAGAAATTTTATATTCACAGAAAAAGTAAGTTGAAAATACAGTTCAAACTATATGACATTTTTTAAAGGCAAAACTATGGCTATAGTAAGAAGATGGGGTGTTGCCAGGAGTTGGGGAAAAGGATTCATAAATCAAAGGAGCATGGATGGTTTTTAGGGCAAGGAAGTTAATTTATATGATACTAAAATGCAATAGCATGTAGGCTTTTCAGACTTTTTTTTCACTTAGCAATATGCATTTAAATTTCCTCCTTGTCTTTTTGTGACTCAAGAGCTCATTTTTTTTTTTTATTTTAGCATTGGATAATATTCAGTTGTATGGAATTATCACAGTTAAATAAAACTTTTTAATACATTTTTAATGTAAAAAGCTTTTTAAAAAATTAATCATAGTGTATATTACATGCTCCACTATGCTAACTTTTACCCTCTCTTCTTTAGCCAATGATTTTGATTACTTCATTTTTCTCCTTTGGAATTTCTCAAGTTTTCAAAAGAAAAATACTACCACCAAATATATTATCAATAGCTGTTGTTTACTCTGTACCCACTGTGTAGTCTCTGAGAAGAGAACTAAATGCTTCCTCTACATTATCTTTAATACTCACTAAGCTGCTCAGTACATGGCTCCCTTACTCCAAAGCTGATGCTTCTTCTACCTCTCTATGCCTAACATTACCCTTTCTCCCACCTCCAAGTGTTCTAATAAAAGTATGACCCAAATTAATAAACTGTATAATTTATATGTCTACATATTTCTGTCCTTATGTCTCTGCTCTTGAAGTTTACTGTCCCCAAAAGACTCTTCTGTTATCTTTTATCTCTAAGTCACACCCTTTCATCAAGGATTTGCTTGGGTGCCACTTTTTGCACAAAGCCTCCTCCAATTGCTATGCTCTGCGATGAACTCCCCCTTTGAATCAGACAGGTTTCATGGCTCATTTAATCTTCAGTCCCTGAAAGGAGCAGCCTATGTGCCTTGTGATCCCATATCCTAATCTATGGCTGGAGTCAATTTGACCAACTTGACTCAAGGCTAGAGAATACATTAGTTGATCAGTACCATCGCCCTCCCCCCTACTTAAATTATGGGCCAGAGAGACTCAGTAAACCTGCAGCAGGTGTACCAGCTAAAAGTTCACATAGACTGTGAAGTGAAGTAGCAGAAGGAACCATTCTGCAAAGAAGAGAAGGATAATGGAGCAGTTAGGCCAAGAAAGAGAAGTTAGAGACAATGCCAACTAGAGAAAGAGATAGAGGACATAACTGCTCCTGTCCCAGATGTCAATCAATGACTCCCTAGGTGTCAGCTTCAGCTCTCAGGAGGCTTCTTTCTCACATCTGCAAAATATCTCTGTATCTTCACACCTTTTCATTGGAACTAGTATGAGTGAGTTCCTTACATTCAGATGACGAGACATCTCCAAATTTACAATTAATATCAAAAATAGTCTGTTACTTAATTTTACCTGATGTCTTACATCATTCTCTTTATCTGTCCTGTCTACCAAAATATGTTATAAGCTTATATTCTAGGTGGGAAGAACCATATTTTGTTCACTAGTTAACTTGTTCTATTCCATAAGACCTAGCAAGAGCTAAGTATATAGTGAATGTTTAATAACATTATAATTTTTCACAGTTATGCTGCTTTTTTAGGTGACAGAACCATATCATTACTTCATAATTACTTTGCAGCCCAGAGAGCACTGTCCCACCTCTTCCAGCTGCATTCATCCACATCAGCAGCATCATCACTTGTATTTATGGGATCCGTGGATTTTCTTTTTCCTTTTGACCAAGTATGCTATCTCCTTTTAAAAATCACTTACCTTTATCCCGAACATACTATTTGATTTTTAACTTACATTATAATTTGTTTGAGTCAAGTGTGATACCCTCAACTATTTGATATTTTCAGTAGACTGTTTTCGCATTCTCTCAATCTACTAAATACCATTAGTAAAATGTTAAATAATAGTAGCTAAGATTATAAAACCAAAATGGGGAAGAATATAAACAAATAATCAAAGGATGAAACAATAGATGCATTTTTAAAAATAAAATATCTTTAAGTGAAAAGAATCAGAATTCTACTAGACTTACTGTATTCTATGACTTAGTGGTTTGGTTTTGTTTTGTTTTTTAATTAAAAAAAAAAAAAACATGCATCTGGATGCAGGGGCATTTTCGTGATTTTTTCCCCTGAGATCTCTAATGGCTGCATTCTAGCTGCAATGATGAGGACAGCAGATTTCATCTATGAAAAACAAAGATCAGTCAGGTGACCAAAGGGGGACATAGGCTTTTCTTATTTCATGACTATTATAGCAGGGAGCTGGCTTATTTATTATATCACAAAAACTTTCATTATGTTGCAATATTTTTTGAGCACCAAATTTTGGGGCCTTTAAAAAAAAAACAAAAACAAGTCATCCAGGTCTAACTCTAACTTGTGACCCTGAATCTGAGATGGCACTCATCATTCCGCAGCTAATCAGGAGTCATTTCCCAGATGGTCCATGACAGCAGAATATAAACAGGGCAGTAACCCCCTCATCCTCACATGCAGGGAGCATCCCGGCCTTTCTATGATGTGGACAAGAGTATTGTGGCAAAGAGTTGTGAGAAATGTTTTTCCAAATGGAGATATTCGGGCACACATACAAATATCTTTAGGCATTCCAAAAGCACTCCACCTAGAATGTAAGCCAACTTTTAAAAAATAACTGCAAATCACAGATATCAAGACATTTTTCTGAAGAAAAATATAAACTTTCAGCAAAGTAGGTCTACTTAGATTACAGATATAAGGAAGTCGTAGTTGCATTTTATTTTTTCCTGGTAGAACGTAAGTGAGCCAAGCTAACAGCACTGATCCATAGAAAGAATTCCACATCTGGAAAATCTTTGCTCCATCTGTGGTAGGTTTTCGGCCTCTTGCTCATTCCCTACCATTTCCCATGACTTCAGCTTACCTCCCTTTTGTTTTCGTTAGTGAAATTATTTAGTCCTTAGGGAATTTGGCTTTTTGTTTTGTTTTGTTTTGTTTTTAAGAGAAAAGAGAGTAGGGGAATACCTCCCGATGTTTTGAGAGTCTCTAGACTTTAGCTTTATTTATATTTTTTGAGTGTCTACATAAGTGATATAGATAGTAAAAATATAAATATATGATTAATTCTATAAAATTACATTTTTGAAATACCTTAGGTAGACAAAGTGCTTTGTTTTTTATTTTAATGGATTTAATATTGGTCTTAATCTTCCAATTTGAAAGTTAATCTTGCCTCAAGTAATAGAAGTTAATATCAGAGAACAATAGAAATAAAGTTACATATTTGAATCAGAGTACTCATTGATATTGTTTTTAATATAATTAAGAAATAATATTTACTACTGAATCTTTATCTCACTGAATTCTTTCCCAAGCCTTAAATAAGTTACATGACATTGATATTTGGACTTTCTTTTCTTATCTGTCCTTACACTTGCCTTTGGGAATCTCACTCAACTAAAGATATATCTATACAATCTCCAGCCTGACCCACTCAGGCAAACTGCTCACCTCATTTCCAACTGCCCTGAGACACCCCACAGGAATGACTACACTGCCCACATCCCGAACTCTCTACCTTAGCATATTTCCTAATATGCTTACCTTTTCCTAAAATTTCCTTTTATACTATCTTCAAATTTCCATATTTACCTTCTCTCTGAAGCCTTCCATGATCTCCACAGCACTGAAATCAGCACTTTTTCTCAGAACTCTTAATACTATATGTAAAGTTCTCATGAGGTTTTTATCCCTTCATGCCCTTTCTTACAATCATCAAGGCTTATTTCCCCTATAATATAATAAAACCCATGCCTAGTTTTCCTTTGAATGTCTTGCACATAAAAGACACTCAATAATTTTTCTCTATTGAAAGAAAAATGGCCATTTTAATTGAAAATAGAGTAAAATCATTTTAACACAAAGTTTGTTAAAACATGTCTCATACTTTTCTAGAATATTTGTCTAAAAATTCAGATTCCTGGATGCTTCCAGGCCTCCTAAATCAGAATCTTTAGTCCAAAATATCTTAAATATAATATATCCTCTAGGGAGTTCTTATGTATACTCAAGTTTGAGGATGACTGGATAATGTCAAAGTTTGCCATTAATTTCATGAATATAATTTCAATATGTAGTTACTTCAAAGTTTATTCTGCATAACAAAATTCTAAGGCTTAAGTGAAATTATCAGGACATTGGATGGCTAGCGAAAGGTTATATTTTATTATAAATGTAACCAGAAATATTTCTGAATATCTATTTTTATCAAATAGTATGCTGGGCTTATAAAACTGCTTAAGATGCTGCCCTTGGAGAGGTTATAGTCAAGGTGAGAGAAAAGATGCAAACATATGAAATGTTTATTGAACAAACAAAGTAATGAAATATGGCCCGTTATGTCATATAGTTTCATGTATTTGCCATTAGCCAACCCCCTCGTTATCTGGTCAGCTAAAGACAACATGTTAAAGAAGTGAAAATAATTCCATATGGAGGGTGAGAAAAAGAGAGTAGAGACAAGGCCATGAGAAGATGAATGTCCCACCACTCACATTCAATAAGTAGATGTTAATTTGGACCAGATTCTTGTTTTATATATAAATTTTTCTTCAGTCCTACACTTCCTCCCCTCATCTCCCAGGGCTAAACTTAATCCTGGAATAGCCCAGCGAGTATTAGCAAGCACTCCCTTAACAGAAATCCTGATCTCTGTGAGATAGGGGGTGTTTGGGGACACAGGAGTAAACAACAATCCAGGGGTGACTCGGGACAGTTGAATAGCAGAGGATGGAAAGCTTTAGGAAAAGAAAAGAGATCTCAGGAGTGAAATTGTTCAGAGAGGGACATGGGAAAATGCTACAAACAAACATCACCTAATCTGCAATTTTGTAATCCTAGAAACAATCCAAGTGACAGTGAAAAATCACTCCCATATTCTGCTGGAAATGAACATAAATGTTATAATTCTTTAGTAGGGATACCACCTTTGGTTCTCCTCAGTGGGATGTATTATCCCTACTCCAGGTTAATTCAAGTTCCACCAAATGTCGGCCCATCCAATTTTCATCCCTACCTTCTCTCCAACTTTCTTTTCCCTCCACCGGAAAGTTGAAGGCCAGAGATAAAGGGTAAAAGGACTGGGAACAAGTGATGTTGATATGCGCTGCTTTTTCTGCCTCTCCTATTTAGTTGTCTCAGGATTTCCTTGGTCTAGACCTTGAGAACACATCCCTTAAGAACACTTCCAGCCTGCTGAGCAAGATTGGTGGTAATAGCTAAGTTGTAAGATACAGGTAACTTTAGACATTTAGTTGAGAAAGGTCACTTGAGCTGAGTGGTCCAGAGAGGATCTGGAGAAAAAGAAAGGCATGAAAAACTGGAAAGGAAGCTCTGAGACATTTCTAGGCAAGAAAAATGATGTTGGCAAAGTTAGGACAGTGGGAATGCGCAAGGCACAGTTATGCAATTGTGCAGCCAGCCCAGCCAGCTGGACCACAGAGCTTGTGTTTGGAAGGCAAGAAGATGGGGGAAATGGAAGGGGTTCAGACTCCAACAGGCCTCGAAGAGCAATTATAATTTTACTAAGAATAGCAAACCTTATTAAATTAATCAGTGCTATTATTCCAAGTACAGAAAAAAGGCAGAAACAGGTTTGTTTGTTTTTTTTAAATATGTACTACAATACCAGAACCCCATTAGATAATGTAATCACAACTGATAAAGGACTTTTAACATGTATACATCGTAGGGGATTTAGTGAAAGGTTTTTTTTAAATTTTGAGTTATGTTTTTGCTTTTAGTGAGAGTTTTAAAAACTGAGTTCTGCTTTATTATAATTCAACTGTTGGTTGTGACAATAAATAACAAGTGATACCATTAAGATAGAGATAATAAATGAATTTAGACAACCAAAGAAAATAGCTGCTTCTAAATATCTTTAATTTTCTGATTTTAGAGGAAATCATCCTCCTAAGAAATGCTAAACATTTCCTAAAAGCTAACTAGATAAAGAAGAGGTTTACTTTAGAATAACCATATTTCACACTTAAATGACAAAATTGACAATCTATTTCCTGCCACCATCTATATTTTGTGAATATTTTTAATATTTCAGTTTTCTATGTTCTTGCATCTTTGATGATCTATAGTCTTCATGCCAGATAGAAATATTCATTGTGCTTAAAATTCCAAAAGCAAAAATACTCCCATTTCTCTTAAAGTTTTTTTTTCCTTTCAATTTCCAGCTTGAGATATTAACAATACATGCTATGTTGATCTTTCACATAAATCATAAATAGTAAGAAATGTGAAAATCAACAGTTGTTTAATTCAGAGGCTGATTAAAAACTTCACAAGTGTTCTACCTTTCTCTCCATCTAAACGCGAGGAAACTAAAGTACAGCCCATCGAAATACTCTTAATTACTGTCTCTAGATATTTCATACATCTGTTTAGCACAGAGTGTCCTAAACTATTTATGGTGGCCAATTTTTTTTCTGCAATCTCTCCTGGACACATACCATTTTAAAATATAGTGAAAACAGATTACTAGAAAAGTCAAATTGGGGAGGAAAGAAGCCAAAGTGTTTTGTCATTAGATTCAACAGACATAAAATTACTCCCATCAAACCATTTACTATAAGAAGTTTCTAAATGCATCCTCTTTATTTCTGTGCTTATCTCTGACCATCCGTCCAGACCTTAGCCAGCCATTGGCCACGTGTCGAATAGTCTGAGAGACTAAGAAGCCCAAGCAAATAAAATATTATGCTACCCGACTGAGTGTGAGGGAAAACTAAGATCTGAGCCCTCCTAAGTCTCAAATTCAAGGTTAGGAAAGCAGTGCAGGTACCAGCTTTCTTTAATCACCAGCGTGTTTCCTACATCTATTAATAAGCTATTAATGAGAGGATTCCCACCCACCCACTCCCTCACCACCCCACCCCACCCACACACACAAAATGGAAGTTGTCCAAAAGAGACACTTGCTAATAATCTCCTGTGCCCTTCACCACCTGCTTTGTTTTCTCAGGCAGAAACAGGCTAGACCTTCACTTTCAGGTCAACTTTGCAGACTATCACTTCCTGTACAGCTAAATTTATGCAAACAAATCTTGATGTTCTGCCTCCCATAATTTATTTTTCCTTTTCTCAGAACTTTTATTTTTTATGTTCTCCTGATTTGTCTTTCTTTAGCTTTTTATATACCAAGCAGAAGAGTAAGTGTTTCATGTTTTTCCTATTTTTCTCCTTATTTAAAATATCTGGGAAGAGATTTTAGCTTACTTTTTATCAAGAAGAGAGTGTAAAAATTGTATGTTTTTTTGCTGCTGTTAGTTAGCAAAATGCCTGTTCACGTAAATAAACATTTTTTTAAAGTTCCATTAGGTGCCCTGAAAAAGAAATCTTCCCAAATAGCATACCTTAATATAATAATACGATCCAAAAATAACCTATTATTATTGAGTTAAATGTTTTCTTTTGGTTAATAACATGCTAATACTAATAATATTACATGAATTGATACTAATAATTATTCTATATAAAATGAGTCTTTCATGATGCTAGTCAAATAAATTCTATTATTGATAATACCCGAAGTACCTTATAAAATTCTTTCATATAATTTGATCCAATAACACAGTACCAGGTGTTTTAATATCTAGATGCTCTAAATCAGAGATTATTCTCTAAGCAGCAATTTCCTCTCCACCTCTTTTCAAAGGCATACATCTGATTTTCAAAAGTTCAGAGTTCTGATGATTTACGTTTGTAAGAGAATTTCCAGTAATGTTAAAATTTGAACACTGAGCTTCTGTTTCCCAATTCTATCACTTTCATATATTCTGTAAAATGTTTATTCATAAAATCCATTGTTAATGTATATGTAAGGTAAAGGTTGATGATTATTTTTTTATATGGTGATCCAGCACCATTTATTGAAAAATATTATCTTACCTCATTGAGTTATCTTGGCATCTTTATCAAAAATCAATTGAGCAGGTAGCATGGACTCATTTCTGAAATCTTTATTGTGTTCCATTGATTTCTACGTCTATCCTTAAATAAGTATCAGTATCTTAATTACTGTATTTTTATAGTTAAGTCTTGAAATTAGGTAGTATAAATCATCAACATTGCTTTTCTTTTCAAAATATTCTTGGTTCATTTAGGTTCCTTGTGTATCCATATAAATTTTAAAATCAGCTTGTCAGTTTTAAAAAAAGAAAATAACCTACTGGAATTTTCAATTGATTTTATGTTGAATCTATAGATTAGAATGGGGAGAAGTGACATCCTGACAATACAGTGTCTTCAGCTCCACAAGCAGGGTATACCTCTATTTGTTTAGGTTTTTAATTTCTCCTGGCAATGTTTTATGGCATTCATTGTATAAGTTTTGTACATATAATATTAAGTCTACCTCTAAATAATTCATAGTTTTTGATCATGTTGTAAATGGTACTTTCTTATTTTAATTATTAATTGTTCATTGCAGTATATAGAAATACAATTGACTTTTGTATATTGACCTTGAATCTGTGACTTTGTTAAACACTCTTTTTATTTCTAGTTAATCTGACTAGAGATTAACCAATTTTATTGATCTTTTCAAAGAACCAGGTTTTGATCTTCTCTATAGTTTGTCTGTTTTCAAGTTTATGAATTCTACTCTCTTATCTTTATTATTTACTTTTTTCTGCTGGCAGATCTAGAATAGCCCTTATTCTAGGACTAATTTCGCCTACCAAGGCATGGCTTTTCTGGAAATTTCACCCAATGTCCTGCATTGCATGAGGTCTCTTCACACTGGCTGATGGGAACAGAAACTGATCCCAGAACTGTGTGAGCTCTAAGAAGTTATCTGCCTTCTAATTTGCAATACTTCTTTCCCAAGCTTGGGAGAGTTACTTCTCACATCTGTGCAAATCAGCGTTCAGCCAAAGGCTTGGGAGACCCCTGCAGATATGCAGAGTGCAAGACTGCCAAGTTATGTTTGGTATTCCTCCCTCTACTATGTGGCCCCGAAACTAACCCCAGACAGTAAGTTAGGGCAATGGTAGACCTCATCTGTTGTTGTTCACATTTTTGCAGAAATCACAGTCCTGTATTGTCTATTGTGCAATTTCTAAAAAAACAATTTTTTGTATTTGTGTGTGTGTGCATGTGTGTGCGCACACACTCTCATTTATTAGCAGGATCCCTTCACTGACAAAAGCTAAATTAAACTTTAAAGTACCTTTTTATAAAAACATTCAAGCCTGTCGGCACTCATATTCTTCTGGGTCCTGTCACAATATATGACAGCTATTAGTAATATGGCTAAAAGAATATAATGAATAGGTTATATTAAAATAGAAAATATTTGGGTTCTTGTTTGGTCTGACTTTTAAATTATTCCTGAATGTATATGCTTCAGTATACCATTCAGCCATTATCCAAAATTGCTTTTGATTTTATTATTAGCATAGAATGTTATTTGGGGTCATTGGTAATTGTTCTACTCCAAAGAATAATCACATTCGGCATTATTTATGGAGATTTGTGGCATTGAGTTTACATGAAGTTAAAATCAAATATTTGAATTTTTTGTTTGTTTCTCAAAAGGAAGTTTTATAATTAGCAAGAGGTTGATTTTGGAGGTCTTAATCTCAATATAAAGATATACAAAGTGGCTAGTATGAATTAAAATAAACATAATTTAAAAGCAATTCAAGTAGTCATAATATACTTTAAATCTGAGCAGAGAAATTACAATACTGCAATTCTACATCATAATACTGTACTCCTTTAATTAGTAATATGCTGGAATTTTATACTGTAAAGAATAAAGGATAAGAAAATAAAAAGAAAAAAGGAAAACTAAAAGAATAAAAGGAAATGGAGAATAAGAGAAAGGAAATTATTTCCTCCTAAGGTTTTACTGTATCAAAAAGTTATTTTACCATTAGAAATTCTGTTCTTTGTTAAAGCAATATAAACTGTAGATATATTATTTCTTTATCCTTGGTATTGGAGATATATCCTTATTGATTTGTCTATAGAAATTAAAAATATTTTAACCTAAAAATCAAGACATAGAAAAAATTTTTAATTCAGCACATAGAAAAAAATTTCTGGGGGTATCACTACTTTCTCTTTCCATTCTCTAGTATCTTTATTTCCTGTCTCTGTCCCAAAAATTCCAGTATAGAAAACTAGAGTCAACTACAGAAAATGGAAAAGAAATAATTGAGAGGAGTAAACTTAAACAAGCAAATGAACAACTTTAAAAAATATGTTCAAAGCACCTTGAAAATAGCTTGAAGAAAGTATAAAAATGGCCAATTATATTTACCAATAGTTAAGATTTTGTTGAGATATTTTTTAGAAGCCAAATGAGACCATCTACTCCATAGAGTCATTTACCCTTTGTGTTCCACTCCAGTAGGTGAGGTGAGGCCCCACCTTGTATGATTCTAATACCCTTCACTCCCATCTACCACTCTGGACCAGAATCAGTTCATTCTCTCTATAGTAATTGTGAAAATGCTATTCCAAGATTACGAAGCTGTCAAGGGACAGGTCTGAAACTAAGTCTCTGTCTGGGTTGCTATAACAGAATACCATAGATTGGGTGGGTTATAAACAACAGAAACTTATTTCTCACAGTCTGGATACAGGGAAGTACCAGGTCAAGGCACTGGCAGCAGATTCAATGTCTGGTGAGGTCCCACTTCCTGGTTCATGGACGTCTGTCTGTCTTCTTCCTGGCAAGGAGAAAGAGCAAGGGAACTCTCTAGAGCCTTTTTTATAAGGGTATTAATTCCATTCAAAAGAACTCTACCTTCATGACCTAATCACTTCTCAAAGGTCCCACCTGCTAGTACCATCACATTGGGGATTAGTTTTCAACATAGGAATTTGGGATGGGGTGAGGGGTGGGGTTGGGGGGACACATTCCATCTGTAGCAGTTACCTTTCTCAGAAGTGACTTTTCTCAGCCCAGGTAGAGAACTTTGTTTCAGAAAGCATAGACAGTAATGAGATTCAGCAGCCAAAAAGGAAGTTCTTCTATCTTTCCTAATATTTACTTCTTATTCTATTACACCCTTTTCTGCTAAGGCATTTATTGAACAGTATTCCTCCATGAAAGACAGTGTGATTCAGTAGTTGTATAGAAAGCCTCTGAGATTCTTTGATCACCAACTCCTGTCAGTAAAAATACCTGGGCATAGAACTCCAATATATAAATTTATTTATTTACAACATACCCATGGATTATTGTACTTGTAAGCTTGGTACATTAGACAAATATATAAGTATTTAAATAACTATACACATAGATATAGATTCTAAGGTTTTTCTTCCTGCTTTCTAAGGGTAATCTTGTCTGCTCCCAGGTCAGAGAATCAGAGATTTGAAGAAAATCATCATTGTGATCTATTGGTCTATTAAGCATTAATAAATACCTAACAGATAGTATAAACAACCTTGATCTGAGCCCTTTGATTGAAAAAATTTAACAGAGTTTATCACAAAGGAGATTCCCAACCAAATTCAATGTGATTTGTAGGGTTCCAAATGTAGAAGCAGATTAAGAAGTAAAAGCACTACTTGTACTAGAGCAAATGAGGTAAAGAGGGTCATATTTAAAGAACTTTCCAAAATGAAAGCAGAGATCAGCAGCATATAACCTACAGGCTAGATGTTATTAATCAGAGTAAACAAAAGCCACTTACACATTCCTCAGAGTTACAGAGACTTTGTATTATGAATTCTCCTTTTCATAGGCTTTTGGACACCTATGTAAATGAAGAAGTCTATTTTTGTGGACTTACCACCCTTTATGCAGACTTATCATGCCAGGGTAGGTACTGTCATTCACTAAGCCTGATGTCATATTGCAGGAGCTGAGTTGCTCACAGGGCTTAGCTCAATGAGGTTTTAATATTTTCTTCTCAGTGCCAAAGACCCAAATCCAAGCTCCAAGCATGGCTCTGACTTAATAAATTTTTCATCTCTCATCATTATTCACAATATTTCAAAAAAAAAAAAACAACTATCAGTACTTTGGGTAGTCCTAAATGCTCTAATTGCTCCAAAGAAAGCTGCAATGAGTTGCATCAGTAAATGAGAGTGGCCCTAAGACCTAAGTGGATTTATGTATTTATGTATGCCACACGGGTTTGGAAAATAAAGTGTCCCCAACATTAGATCAAAGCAAATGAGAAACACTGTGAAATTAAAATTTTTGTCTGCAGTAAAAAGGCGAAATGTGTTAGATAAAACTAGATAAAATCTATAATACATTGCCAACTGTTTTTCTTAGATGGAAAATATTAAGGACAGGCTTGAGCCAGAATCTCTGGCTTACTATACAACAAGAATCTCTACTCTCCAGGGATCTGAAAGAGTTTGTAAAGCTTTCCCAGGTCCAAGAGCAGCCCCACCAATGGCCGAAACTAGCTCTTTATGAAAAAAATAAGTGAGAAGCTGTCAAAGCATTATGTTGTTATTCTCATTTGTCTTATACTTCCCAGTGTCATCCTGAAGAAAAAAAAAATTTAACAGACTTCTCATATTCCCACTATCCCCATTTGCCAAGCTGAGACAACACTAATTATCACATACTCCCTTCACCTCTCACAGTTTGAAAAGACTTAGATTATTTGAAATTTGTGGAAAGCCAACTTAAGGAATTATCCTATTAACAGTGGATTCTTAAAAGCACATTTTCTGGAACACTCATAATGGCCAGTAAATACAGAAAACAAGCAAAAATAAGAATAATTTAAAATTGGCTGTGTATTAGAATGGTTTTTTACCATCCCCTTGATATGAGACTCCAAGAGCTTGCAAATGAAAGATACATTTATGTTGGTTCACTTTCTTCAAAAAAAAAAAAAAAAAAAAAAAAAACATGAAAACCTCTTTCATGGGTTAGGTCTGTGGATAATTCTATCAATGTAACCTATTTTAGAATAAGTAGGTTTTTTCAATACCTGCTGAGATGACCTACAAAAACCTAGCAGCATTGTCCTGGAAAGGGAGTGTTGCAGAGGAGAAGGAGGGTAATTTTGGACCACTTTAGAGTTCAGACCTGGGTGCCCTATCATTAAAGCATATGTGTTGACTAAGCCTTGGTTCTCTTGGCTCATTTTCCTTCTATTTTCATAGCTGGGATCACCCAAAACCCATCTGAGACTCGGGCTTCTTCTACATCTTGGGTCCAATGGTGACTTTACTTGGTTAAGATTAAGGAACATTGGCCCATAACTTAATATCAGCTGAACCTAGATAACACTAATGGGTCATTATCATCACTATCATCACTACTGGGAGGCTTAATGAGATTTGGATGCAGGCTGCTCTGGGTGTGAATCCTGAATCTGCCTTTTACTATCTGAACTTTCTCAAGTTTCTTCTCTCTATGCTTCAGCTTATTAATCTCTAGCTAAGAGATGTGACACCTATATTGGTATATCTATATACACAGTATATATACACTGTATATCTATATACAATGCTAGTAGAGTTTGTGGTACAGCATAGGTACTCAATAAATGTTAGTTCCTCTTTGTTGCTCCTCTTTCCTTTCTATGTTTAGATATAGAAAAGCTTCATGCAGTTATAGTCCCTCATTTTTCAAGACTCATACAATCAGCTGTTGATATTCATGCTAGGAATGATTATCTGTCCCTAACATTGTCATAGGTATAGAGTGGAAATTTAGGTGAGGTCAGCGACTAGGAAGAGTTAGGAATCTGGGCTATGTTTTCCTCCTTTGTGCTCCTGTTAATGCTTTGCTCATGCTCCTATTACAGAACTTATCATGCTCCTCCTTGAAGACAGAGTTGATCTCTTATTCATACTCAACTTCTGCATGCCTTGCACAATGTGTGGTTCACTATGTGTACCTCATGCTCCAATCTCTTTAAAGGAGAAACACACATTCACACACACACACACAGAGAGAGAGAGAGAGAGAGAGAGAGAGAGAGAGAGAGAGAGAGAGAGAAGAAAGAGAGAGAGAGAATTTTGTGTTAAAATGGAACCAGGTATTAGGTGATCACACTTTTGAGTTTTTAATGGAGAATTTTCCCTTGGAATTGACTCTACATACCTCAACAATTAGTACTTGTTGCCTCCTGATCTATGCCCAGCCTAATAATAAGGCAAAGAAGTCGATATCTACTAAGAAACACAGTCTCAGTTGGAGAAGCTTTAACAATTTGGGAACAACACAGTCTAGGACTCATGAGTCACTAATAAGCAGTGGTACTAGTATTACTTGTAACACATTTTCACCATTTTAATTGTCATCTTTTGTATAAATAAGTTGTTGAAGTTGATGGGAAAGAGGATGCATGCTGTAGAAACTTGGAGACTTGGGAGATCGTGTATTTTGAAAATGCTTTCATAAAAATAATTATGGTAATAATTAGCATTTGCTTGGTACCTTGCAAAGGTTACAAAGTACTTTTACAGCATTATATAATTTCACAAATATTATGAACTGGCCCTTAGATACTTCCTGCTAAACCTTGAAAATTATAAGATGGGATCTAGGGGACAGGGAGAAAGGAGTAGATTAAAAATGCATTAAAAGACAGAAAATCAGCCAAATTCATTGGCAGAGAAATAGATTTATTTGGCATTTTAGAAACTCACCATATCTTGAAAAAGAAGCATTTAGCCCGTATTTACATTTCACAGTGCTGGCACTTTTTAAAAATTGTTTTGAGAAGAATTTTTGATGTACAATTATAATGATGAAGTTTGCTTACTTAGAACTAAAAGATTCATAAAACCAGGGGACATCCGAACCTTATGTAGAGGCAAAACTTAGAATTATTTAATTAAACCACTAAATGTAAGTAGAAGCATAGTTAGAGGGGAAATATGAGGAGTCGATTAATAGTTTGTTTAAAGCTCAGGTATCCATTTCCTAGAGAGAATCCAGACTGGGATGTTGGTGACAGCCATATCTTCCTTCCCACAACCACAACTACTGATTGAACTTTTTATCTCATAAACAGCCTAATCTAAAACCACGAGTTAATACAACACTTTTAAGTTAATCAAATGCAAATGTGAATGAGAATTAACCTTGAAAATTGAGAAGCACCTTACCTGCCACCCCTTCTTTTCCTCTCTCACTTTTTCATCTCCTGCCCTGCCTTTCTTTCAAAAATGCAAGGTTACCTGGATTGCTAGGGAAGGAGAGACATGTTGTTTAATAGACAAACAGCCAAGCAAGGACCAGGTCAAGTTATTGGATTGCACAGGAAGCTAGAATCATCTAGATACCCAGGAAGGCAGCTCGAGAGCTGCGCAAGTGTGTCGTTGGCTCATTTGTAAGCCTTTCCAGATGTTGCAGCCGCGCGAGCTTGAGCTTGGCAGCTGTCCAGGAGGCCGCCTGCAGTCGGCGCACTCCGGGACGCAGTGCGAGCCGCAATGCCGGGCTCCTGAAGGCGCAGGGCGCTGGCGGCTCGTCCCTGGGTCGGCGCGCACGCAGCCTGGCCGCTTGGCACAGCCACAGCCCTCAGCCGGAGGACATCTGCAGCAAGAGAGAAGAATGGTCGCAGCGCCAGGGCTGCGCTGATTTTTTTTTCTTTTTCTTTCTTTTTTTTTTTTTTTTGCGGGGATGGGCGACCCTGAGGCCCATGTGACCGCGCGGCCCCTGAGAGCCCCTCTCCGGAGGTCCTTTAGTGATCACATTCGAGACTCCACGGCCAGAGCCCTGGATGTTATTTGGAAAAACACCAGAGACAGAAGGCTAGCAGGTGAGGGGCGAAGGGGGGAGGGAGACTAAAGGTATTAAGAGGAAAACAATTAAATACACACAGTTATTAACTCGGATAATTAATGATCTCATCGGCTATGTAAAGTTCATCACTGTCATGGCAATGATTTCTGGTCTCCCTTCCTCTAGTACTTAACATTTCTGGAGTGTTTTAGACGTGTGTGTGTGTGTGTGTGTGTGTGTGTGTGTGTGTTTCCTCTAATGCCTCACTCAGTCTGATTATTTCTAGATAAGGTTTTATGAGAGATGTTTTGTTTGTTTGTCTGTTTTTTTTTGTTTTTTTTTTAACCTTGAAGATAAAAGCAAGGGCCTTTTGAGTGTCAGGAAATCACTGGTGAGGAGCAACTGCGACAGAAGCACTGAGATGGCCTGGGCTGGGGAGGGTCAGCTGTGGAGCTGGTCTGCCTGAGGTGACCTGGCCTGTGTGCAGGACCCGGGCCTGGACGGACTGTGTGTCAGTGGAGTAAGCTGTGCTGCCAGTGAAAGCCTGCTGGTATTTCCTCTGGCAGGCTGGCGCTGCACTGAGTTCCAAGAGGGTGTCAGGTATGCTAGAGGCAGGCATTTGAAATATAATAAAACATAACTACAGTGGTGCAATTCAAACGTTCTAGGGCTCATGTGACAGCGACCAAATGGCAGGCTGTGTTTGAAGGGGTACACTAAGGAAACAGAGAAACAGGAACTTCTGCCTGGTTCTGGTATTAAGAATATTCATAACTTGGTACAGAATAGCATCTCACAAAATAAACAAATGAACAAAAATCCACAACTCTCTGAATCCAAAAAAGATGTCCCAGTGATGTTTAATGGCTCTTTCTTGTTTGCTTTCTAAGTCACATACTTATGTCATCCACAGGGATGGGTCAAAGATTTTGTTTTCTTAACCTTGTTGGTTAATCCAGTTGTTTTTCATATAGTGAATGAAGAACTGAATTGTTAAAAATATTACTAATGGCCTTCAAATGTCATTCCACATTTCTGCTCTGTGTGTTCTTGATAAAAGGTCATTTGACTTTCACACAATTGTCCTGACATGACTTGAAAAGGGGAAATTTAAGGTTTGTAATTAAGATAAAGCAGATTATGAAGATAACATACCATGGTAAGCTGTAAATATGTCCTAAATGCCCATAAAAATCTTTCTGTTACGCTAAACTATATTTATATTGCACAAGACTGAGAGAGGGTAAACAATGTCATCTAACCATAAGGTAAGGGAAATAAAACAAAATATTTAAATTTAACCATCTTAGTATGGCTTCATAGTAAAATGTGATACCTGCTTAAAGAAATCTAACTTTCCAATAAGGTGGTTTTTTTTTTTTTTTTTTAAGTGCAATATCTAGTAATAACAGTTTGCAATTGGCCAGAGGAAGTTTAGAAAATAAGATACGGGAATATAAAATCCACAGCTATAATTGCTTGGCCCTTAAAAAAAATAAAGTGATTCCTTTATTGTTGTCTTATTTGACCAATCCATTGTCACAAATGAAAATATTCCACAAGTAATGACTTATTAAAGATAACACAAAAACATCTTATTGCGTTTTGATATTTTAACTTGATAGTAAGAGTAATTCAAATATTCCTCCTTCCCAGACTTACCCTTATGTTTTCATAAATGAAGAGCTTTTGACAGATGTTGACTTCTTAGAATAAGGATATAATTCCTGAAAAGTTGCTGTCTCTGTCATGTCATTTGTCTGTTATATATTAATGGTCTATATTGAGTCAAAAATATAACATTGAATGAAAAACAGAGCAAAATGATTACTTTTTGCGTGTAATGAAAAGCTGAAAATTTTCACAGCTCTAACAGCGAATAGGATTGTTGCTGCTCCAGGCCCACTGGAGGAAGATGTTCTTTATATTGCTCTGTTTTTTTCTGAGACCTGTATGACCTCTTAGGTAATTCACACAGTAAAGAGTCCAGGTACTGGAAAAGAAAGGACTTTGACTACCACAACTGACTCTGATTACTAGGGACTCAGCCCCTTTCTATGTTTGTGCTTGGCACGTGGCTCATAGCTCAATCAATGTTTGTCAAATGGGGACGGTTTGGTCCACATCCAAACCTCAAGAGCACTTACTTCTATTTTTTCTCTCAAACTTCTCCTCTGCACGCAACCCTCCCACTGACCAAAGGCTAAATAATAGCTGTTAATTATCCACAAAAAGTCACTTCTATAAACAGCAGACATAATCTTTATTATATATCACACTACTTTGCTCTCTCTTGCAGAATGGAGGGCAATAGAAAGTTCAAATCTCCTGCTTCACTTTATGTTGTGAAATTAATGAGGTGGCAGGTAAAAACTGTTTTGAAGCCTCTATAGGAAAATACTTCTGTTACTAGTACCTGAAACATTATTTCTATGATAATTATTACCTTACTGACATGACTTTTATCAAGTGTCTCAAAAACTAATCTGGGATTTGTTTCTTCCAGAGGTTTAACCTGACAAACATGCTACCATAAGACAAAGTTTTAAGTTTCCTTCTTAGGTATTTTCCCTGTCAGTCAAACTCTATCTCTATATCTATCTATATCTATATCTATATCTATATTTATATCTAGATAGATAGATAGATAGATAGATATCTGTGTTTATCACTATATCTCTATCTCAATCTTCCCACCCTCCTTCCCTGCTCCCCCTTACACACACACACACACACACTACATAATTTAACGGTTCCTAATTCTTCTACCCAAATGATGTCATGTACAAAAACCATCATTTACCTCTCCTTGCCTTAAATTTCATTATATTAAAAAAAATAAAAAGTTCAACCAGTACATTTAAGGATCCACAGCCTTATATAAACAGAATACAAAATTGCTGCTAGAAAAAAGTCGTCAAGTTGTGAGGAATGACAGAACAACCCGTTTTAACGACATGCTTCTTTATATGTAATTGTCCTGCTCTGCTCAGCCACAACCCACAGGCAGTTTTCGTACTTCTATTCTCTCTACAACTACTGTTCCCAACCGCACAGGTATGCTGTTTTCTTTCTTTAGAGCAGAGGATGACATAGAGTTTTCAGGGAATTAAAATTTTGAGTTTAACAGTAGGTGACATATGGGCTAGGTATCCCTTCTCGGTTGTACACTTCCTCTATGTCCTCACCACTGCTCTGCTGCCACTTTCCTTCCTTTGAGTACAAGGACATTTGTCTTCAGGGTGCATTCCACTCCTGAAAACCTCTTGCTCCTTAATCCTTCAGATAGGGCTTCTGAGCCCTTTTTATGCCAATTGATTTCATTAGCAGTCTGGTAGAGCCTGTGGATCACTTCTTAGAATATTTATGTATTAAATAAAATATATAAAATATATAAAATTATTGAGGAAACCAATAATGATGATCAATATAGTCATTAAGGTATTTAAAACATGAAATCGTGATATAGTAATATAACATTAATGAATAATATAATAAGCTAATGTATTTAAAATATAAGGAAGTAAATATAAATTAAATATTTTTTAAAGATCCCAATGTGCAGATTATTATTGCTTACCTAGAGGAAGAGCATTAAGTTGTACAGAAGTCTTTGATTCACCTCCTTGTCACCAACCATTATACATAGGGAATTTAGGGGATCAAAGTCCATGTCTGGGTCACCAATGTGAAAACTTTCAACTTTCCTGTTTGGTAGCCGAATGGGGCCAGCAATGTCATTTGAACATCTGTGGACAGAAAAAATGCGATCGTGTGTTATCTGGAGCAGGTTCAATAACACTATAACCTAACTGTGGAATAGGGATGAGTGTGACATTTCGTGATATCTGCAACGGTGAATGAATGGAAGAGCCTGGCTTCTGTTGCTGACAGTCACAGGGACAGCTGACGCCGTGGCATGGAGGGGACGGGGTTGTCAACATTCATCATTGGAAGAAATGCTATATTTCAGTTAGAACTTAGTGAAACTAGAAATAAAATTTTTCCTTATCCAAGTTCATGGACATGAATTCTATTCTGTAAACCCTAGATTAAGAATCCCTTCTTAATACTTACAGGCTTTTCAAATACTTCTAATCAAAAATTCTCATAGACTGAGATGCTGGCCCTCAAACATGAGTTGGCTGGAATTCCTTGATGTGTATTTGACAAAGCTCCACCAGGGAGTTTGGACTGATGCATCCATAAGACTGCCTCTAAGGAAAAATAAACGAAACTAAAATTCAGAAAGAGAGAGTGAAAGTAAGACAAAACCCAGACTACACATGTATAGTAGCTGTCATCAGTTTCGAAAGTGGAATGAATAAAATAAATAAAATGTTAGTCTTGATTTAACAACATCTAATAAGATTAGAACAATTTATATATTGTAAAACACACTGATTTAAAAAAAAAAATCAATCTATTCTTCATATTAGGGAAACATGACCTATAAGGGAAAAACCTAAATACCTCAACCTGTTATGAGACATGGGGCACTACTTCCATAGCTAAACGTGTAAGAGAAGGGAGAAAAACTGAATTGCCTATGAAGAAGGCAGGAAAATTTAGACAAATCTCAATCCAGGTGAGATTCAGTGAACATAAAATAAATTCTTCGAGTACCTACATCAGGTTGTATCCCCCTGGGGTCTTTTCTTGAGTATTCTGCATCCTCTGTCTTTTGTGACATACAATTTTTACATTTCAGTTGACCAGGTCTCCAGTTCACTAGCAAAATGAATGCTTGGCATGCTGTGCAATACCTTGGCTCTCAATCTGATGGAGCATCAAGAACTCTGGCCCACTTCCCATGACAGACAACCACAAACACTAATTCCTGTGAACTGTTTTCTGCTCATTGGTTCACAGTGCAGAGCAAGTAAGGGCATATATAATGCCTCTTAATCAGGAGTGATATATGCCTCAAAATATGCAGGCTCCTCCAGCAAACAAGGACTTCCCTAGACACAAGCAACACTATGTATGCAACATGTTAAAGGGTCTGAGAGACAACCTCTAATGATGCTTCAGGAGACACTGTCACATTTCTGGAGGGCAGACATGAGCATATATCTATTAAATTAGATACTACTATTTCCAAAACAAACAAACAAACAAAAAAAGAGGAGCATGTTGATGTTTAAGCCAACTTTGTTGAGTGAAAACATAATAAATGGCTACGAGAGCTGACCTTGACATCAGACTGCCTGGGTTTGAATCCTGGCTCTTACACTGGATAACTTTGAATAAGTCAGTCAAGTCCTCCCCCATATAAAGGGGATAATAGTACCGTGTCATAAAATTGTTTTAAGGATTAAATGAGTGACTATAGAGAGTGTTTAGGAAAGTCTTTGGCATATAGTAAGCATTCCATTGGTTCGAGTTGTTATAACCCTCATCCCTTTTTCTCATGCCCTGCTTCTGTGGAAGCTTCACGCTGTTAGCATGATGCTACTATAATTTTGCTAAGCCTTTTTGGGTAAAACTAGTTCAACCAGGACAAAAAAAAATAGGGAAAAAAAGGTAAAATTTCAATGGTAAATGGAATGGAATTTATGTCTGTGCCTCTGCAGAAAAACAAAGAAGGACATAGTGGAGGTGATTTGGGGGCAGACCTTGACCTCCATAACGATATGACTTGAGAATAACTGTTTTTGCACATTGATGAGAGACTCAGTCCTCGCATATGAGTTTGTCAGGCTAGATCTACAATATCTTAAAGTCTTCCCAAGCGAGTTGGAACCTGCTTTGAAAATTGCTGTATGGATGGAGCCAAACATGGAAAAGTGCAGCAGCACCGGCAAGCCGGGGTTTCCAGCACGTAGCCCAGCTCTGGTATGGGAAAAAGTGTGCCAGATGTCAGGGTTGTCACTTAAAAAGGATATTTTGCACACCTCCCTTTCTGGAGCAAAAATCCTATAGCTTTCTTCATTTAAAACAGTTCGTATGGGCAGTCAGCAGATTTTGCCAAAAAATGTTATGACACACAAATGATGACCTGTGTCCAAAGTCAAAGGCGTGGTAGAAGGGAGTATATTAGTTAATCACAGGTCTTCTTAAGGATCTGAAGCTATATCATAAAGCCAAAACAGAATTTAGGAAAATATTTCCCTGGAAGTTCTCTATTCCAGAGGAATTATTAAGGTATAGATTGAAGTTAAACTTGTCATTATATGTGTTTTTCAGTTTCTGCTTCTAGTCACTTACTTTTAATAATAATCTGTCATTCTTTTTTTTTTAATTGAGACATAATTGACATACAACATTATATTAGTTTCAGGTGTACAATATGATTCTCTATTTGTATGTATTGCAAAATGATTGCTACATCACCATATATAGTTACAGAATTATTTTTCTTGTGATGAGAAATTTTAAGATTTACTATCTTAGCAACTTTCAAATATATGAAAGTATTATTAACCATAGTCACCATTCTATACATTATATCCTCATGACTTATTTATTTTATAACTGGAAATTTGTACCTCTTTTTACCCATTTGGCCCACCCTTACTCCCCTCCCCCACCTCTGGCAACTACCAGTCTCTGTATCTATGAGCTTGTTTTGTTTCGTTTTGTTTTGCTTTTTAGACTCCACATGTAAGAGAGATCATATGATATTTGCCTTTCTCTGTCTTACTTATTTCATTTAGCATAATGCCCTCAAGGTCCATTGCCATTGTCATAAATGGAAAGATTTTATTCTTTATTTATGGCTGAATAATATTCCATTGTGTATATGTACCACATTTTCTTTATCCATTCATCTGTTGATGGACACCTAGGTTGTTTCCATATCTTAGCTATTGTAAATATACTGCAATGAACATGGGATGTATATATCTTTCAAATTAATGTTTTTGTTTTCTTCAAATAAATACCCAAAAGTGGGATTGCTGATTCACCTGGTAGTTCTATTTTTAATTTTTTGAGGAACCTCCATACTGTTGTTCACAGTGGCTGTATCAATTTACATTCCCACCAACAGCCTAGAGGAATTCTCTTTTCTCCACATCTTTGCCAACACTTCTTATTTCTTGTCTTTTTGATAATAGCCACTCTAACAGGCGTGAGATTTTTCTCATTGTGGTTTCAATTTGCATTTCCCTGACAATTAGTGACGTTGAACATTTTTTCATGTACCTATGGGCCATCTGCATGTCTTCTATAAGCTGTCATTCTTGAAGAAAGAGGATGTGCCGCATAGAGCGCATGTGCAGGAGTGGTTTGTATGTGATTATGATAATGAGTTTGCACTGATCCTTCTGTGCTTCTTCCCCATTACTTGTGAACACCACTGATGTTTTTTAAGTATTTGCTTGGAATTACTGGCAAAGACTCAACCAGAGTTAACCAAAGAACAAAGTTATGTATCCCCTTAATAATCAAATACATGACAGTAGTACCACTGTTGGATTACTTTCAATAGTTTGAAAATGAATTATTATCTACCCAATGCAGAGGTTAATGAAATCAATGAGAAAATTACCAAAAAGGATATGAATTTGCATTAATACTGTTTTGAACAATTTTCACATTTTTAATTAAGCATTTTTAATATTAATTGATATTTTGAATATCAATATCATGGCCTCGTTTTTACTTAGAGGCGATTTTACTAGTGTATGCCAAAGAACCTAGTTAATTATGGCTTCTTATTGTTACCAGGTAGAGAGGCTGAAGGACGAACATTTCATCTTCAAATAAGGAACTTAGAACAGAGAAAGTATGGGATATAGCTCAGACACTGTACAGTCAATAAGGTAGAACATCCACTGAAGCAAAGAGTAATAAAGAGGGATTTGATACTAAAAAGGCATAATCTTTTATTAATTACAAATTTACAAATGTTGCCTGCACACTGACTATGTGAAAGGCACAATCACTAGTTGATCAAAAAGATACGGATATAAATTAAAAATGGTCTCTGGACTTTAGCAGTCTAGATTCTATTTGGAAAGAAAAAGTAACCTACAGAGAAAATAAGACTTCAAGCATGATTTGACAGGTACCAAAAGGTACTTGCTGAGCTAATCAATATTTGTTGCTCCCTCACTCCCTTCCTTTTTTCCTTCCCTTTCTCCCTCTTTTTCTTCCTTCCCCTCCCTCTCTCCTTTCTGCATCATGAATTTACCACTGGTCCAAAGGCATTGTAACAAAAGGATATCCACACAGTTTTATCATTTATCATTACTAGTGTTTTTATACTTTGTCAGGGTCATGTTTAGTTGTCCACTAATAAGCCTTATTTATAAGTGAAAATTTCCTTGACACAACTAATTTTTAAAGTCGCAATTATCCCTTTTTCATATTGATTATGGAAATCAAAATATTTGAATCATTGTAAAAAGCTTCCATGCTATTATGAAAATATGACAATAGTGTTGTGTGTGCATGACTAGAGGGTGATGCGAAGGTAAATATAGGTATTTTAGATTGAAATTTATTCACACTAACATTGGTATGTTCAGCCAGGTAAGAAATTTGGACATTATTCAACATTTGAAGAAATTCTCACACTGATTAAGGGATTGACTCACCTGGTTGTTCCCTCCACTAAAAAAAAAAAAAAACATAAAACACTCCGCTGCAATTTTACTCCAGTAACCCTGGAAAGCAGTAGGGTTTGCGTTTTTCGGAAACAGTGGTTGATCCACATCTTGCACTCAGTAGTACTCAAGTGTGTTCCAGATGGAAAGTTCCATAAAGTCTTGAGAGTGGCAGCCAGGAAGTTCTGAGCAAGAAGAAGGACATTTTTATGATTTACCAAGATACTGACCCCAACTTCTTATTATTTGACAGTAAAAATATCTTTGTGCTGAATTCACTGTCATGAGGAACATCAGTTTTGATCCTCTATAGTAGTAATCTCCAATCAGTAAATTATTTTAGTCAAGAACTGAAACACTCTTAATGAAAACAAATCAACAACTTCTAGACAATGAAAATCACCAAGACGTAGAGAAAACATGACATGTTATTGCTTGGTGAAATTTTGCTTGGTGATCTCTGAGCATCTTGACACCACATATCACTTTTTTCTCTCTCCTTTCTCTGTCTCTTTAGGGAAATTATTATTGGCATGAGCACATTCAGGCAAGTGCGTACACATGCGCACACGCACATGCATACATGCCTCAGAAAGCCATGACTTCAAGGAACCTCTCTTCATACAAGATTGAGGATTCCTGATTTACAGGATGCTGATGTAAAAGCCACAATGTAGCATCTAGTTGTTGACAACCTGGGGTGGGGTGGAGGAACAGCACATTTAATGATGTCTAGACTTTGTTTTATCTTCTCGGTTTTTTGTGACATATTTAGCTTTTTGCAGACAATTCTGAATTCACTGACTCAGCAATAGTGCGGTTCAGTTTATCATGATCCATCATCTCTAATCTGGTTTTGAATAGCAGGATGTTGTAGGTCCAGGTTGAAGTGTGACCTCTGAATGTTTTCCATTCATGCTTGATTATTATATCCTAGAGGTCTAGACAGTGTTATTGGTTTCTCACCAACATAAACATCTAGCAAAAAAAAAAAAAAAAAAAAACTAAACTAGATGAGTAAGAAAATTCCTTATCCACCTTTACAACATACTATATTTAAAATAAAACTTTTTAAAATGAAGCCCTCCCAGGTTGAATAAGATGCCATCAAACATTGTTTTTCAACTCTGATAAGATAGTCTTTGCAGTATAATTTTTACTGATAAAAACAAGCTTGAACATGTAATTTTATACTGCAATAGAAACATCTTTCCTTTGTGCTATTACAAGAGGCTAGAATTTCAGTTAGTGAATTCCAGCCAAATGAAATTAGCACTGCATGTTGACTCATGTGTAGCTAGCTCATGAATGGACAAATGAGAGGACAAACCAGTGGGGGCAGGGAAGGGAGGTGATGGCACCAAACCCACAGCGACCTGGGAATAAAATTATCAGGCCTTCTCAAGTTTTATTTCACAGGGGTTGATGTTCACATTCTAAGGGTTAACAATTATACTGGAATTATGCAGAGAGCTTATTTAAGAACTAGAACCCACCAGAGTAGAGCACTGTGCCACTGAGTCACAAGGAGAAATTGAGGCTCTTGCCTTTATGCTGCACTACAGACCGCATCCAACCAGACACCAAACATGCCCACAGCCACAAGTACCAGGGTGGAGAATGCACAGAGGTGACAAGGTGACTCAAAGTGTGTGACTTACTTGTATCTTTTGTACAGATACGGCATATGACAATACTATGAGAAGAACACTGGAAATTTTACACTTAAATATTTTAAATTTATGAAACGTGCATTCAATAACTAATTCCTATTTATGTATAACAATTTGTAGATAACAATAAGCTTCATGTTTTCTTCCTTTTTTTCTGGCTAGGGTAAGAAGGAAAGATAAAGAAAGATTTCTTTCAATCTTTCAGTGATCATTGGTATAAATTGATGACTTAGAATCCAAAACTGTGTTTCCAGCCAAAGTTCTTTGGCACAGCATAATCATTGCACAACTGAAGATAAACATGGAGAGTAAACTCCCAAAAAATTATTTCAAAGCAGAGCCCAAAAATCTATTCGAAATGCCCTTTGCACCATTTAAGACAATAACAACAGTCTATGACCAGCCACTATGTACATACCCTGAGGATTAGCCCGCACATCAGAGCCAAATGTTAATAGGCTGGGGAAAAGAAGAAAATAAACATTTAACTTAAAAAAAAAAAAATGAAGACGAAAGAAAGGGCATTAACCGGGAGGCGAGGGTAAACCGCGCCTGCTGATGCTGCCCTCTAAGAAACTGGGGCAAGTGGGTCAGAACTGTGCACGCACCTTCTCAGCCACACCACACACATTCCAAGCTCCCATTTTTCTGAGGCCACTTTGCAGAAAAATGTTTTTATTTCTGTGACCCTGAGCATGACTCCCACTTTGTTGCATCAAGTATTCCTCAAGTGAACCTTCATGGCCTTCCCTCCTCATTAATCCCGACCGCTAACCCACACATACCCCAACTTTCAGACTTCTTTTATGAATCCTTTTTTTCTTTTACCCATCTTGTGAATAAAGTTAGAAACTGCTCTTGATAAGCTCATAATGCATAATTCGTCCTGTGTATGTATGCTTTCTTTTCCTTGTTCCATATTTTTCTCTCTAGTTAGACCTAAAATATTTTAACTGATTAATAAAGCATCATTACTCAAACTATCTACCTGTCGCTATATAAAAATGCATGTTTTTGAACCACAATAACTTAGGTAATGTCTCTGTTTTTTAAATAGAGTCTAGGAAAATGATATTTGACAACTTTTATTAAGATAGAAAAAAGTCAACCAATGCCTTCTACCAATTGAGTTCTGAGGGTCAAAAGCCAAGTACTTTTAATAACTTTTTAAGAGTAGGTAATCCTTGCTCACTTTGAAGACTGAAGCATGTACTAATTGCTTTTGTAAAATGAAGGTGATGTTGCTATAGCTAATGGTCCATGCAGTCAGACCCTGGGACATTTGATCCCAGTGTCTGGTGTGGCTTAACTTACTGTTTTCATAACATACTCATTGGTTTTGATTTAATACAGTTTAGGTAACATTTAAAATTGGTGTCTTTGCTTTCCAAAAACATTTTTTCAAAAAATATCTTTAGATATCTTATCAATTAATTAATAGCAAGATTATCTTTATTACTATTTTAGACATACAAGAAGCCCATACATCAACCACTAGCTTAAGTAATAAGACATTAAAATTACTAACTTAAAGTTTAAAATTACTATGTGCCCCTTCTGGATTACATTCCCTCCTTCCTCCTCCTCCTCCTCAACTCCCTTGAAATTCTCGAATCCTAAACTTAGTGTTGATTCATTCACATACCAGTTACGTACTCTTATTACATATAGAAGTAACTTAAGACAATATTAATTATTGTTTTGAACATTTAAAAGCTTTAAGTGAAACCATACTGCAAATATCCTTCTGAAGCTCACTTTGCTAGAAATTATATTTTTGAGATTTATTTTTGTTAAAACATAAAGATCATTTATTCTTACTAGTATACATATAAATATACCATAATTTACTTATTCATTCTTCTGTTAAAAGACATTTAGATTGTTTCCAATTATGCATTATTACAAGTACTTGCTGTTAGGAATGCTGTTGTCTACCTTTATATACATATGTGTAGTAGTTTCTCTATGGAAGAATAATTAATCTAAGGGTGGAATTTCATAGTCTAAGATATGCACATCTTAGATTTCCAAATTGTTCAACATGTATACATGTATTATATGCCTACCGGTGATGGTAAATAAGAATACACATTGTAGAAAAGAGAAAGTTTCAAATGCTATAAAAGTCATAGAATATTTACTTTAGAAAACATAGCAATGTAAATAATATAGATAAGATATTAACAGTCAAATTTACATATATACATATATTCATTTTAGTGTTTTTTTATCTAGGTCAAGCTAAGATTAAGTATCTGTTTAAAGTTGATAGTAAATATCAAGTTGATTTAGATGTGTTATAAATGAATTAGAAGCAAGAGTATATTTATTTATATTTTACATATACAAAAAACCCATACATCAACCACCAACTTAATTAATAAAACATTAAAATTACTGTTTTAAAATTTATATACCTAATCTTTGTCTATATTTGGGTCCAAATGCATTAATTATAAACAAAAATTGTATTTTTCATTCTACTTTATTATATGAGTAAGTAGCAACATTTTATCTTTAAAATGTCTCTTATGAGCAAAGCATATATTTTAGAATTATATGCATGTTGAAAACCAGTGTCCTTACTCAACCTTCCCTCAGAGAGATATTTGACTAATGATGGTTACTTGGTGTTGAAGTTCAGACCACTGAGTATGAACATGATGGCTTCTGCACTCATATTCAGCCATCCACCTAGTAGTCTTCTTTTTATATTGATGTCAGGAGCAATGCACTGCATTGTGTTGTGAAGATCTCAGATGTTATTTTAAAAATGGGGGCATAATCAGCTCCTTATAGGTGCCTGGCAATATTGGTGAATTTACAATTTCCTTAAACAACTTCTCTTCATTTTATTAAGTTGACCACAAGTCGTTTTTTTAGAATGTGAAGTCCAGAACGACACAAATCATACTTTGTAAAACATGGTGATTTTCTTCATTATTACTTGATTATCAACTCTCCTCCTGATTTTAATGCTTTTTATTATTTCTTATGGAATACATGGCCCTTACTTTTCTTCAAAATATAAACTATCTCTTCTTCGAAGTCTCCTAATTTCAGTTAGAACTTCTCTCTACTAACCATCATGTCTGTATTTATTCAGTCGCAACCACTGTCAAAATTATAATTATTTGTAGCACATATAGCATAATTGACATTTAGAAATAATGTTCTCTCCCACGACGACAGTAGCATCTATACTTCAAAAGACAGGTCATAGAAGAAATTGTAGCAAGGGTTTTTTTAACCTTTTTTAGACTCAGAAAGTATGTGAGATTGAAATTTTTCTTCCACTTCCTGATATCTAACTTTAGCTAGATACCTGACATTCATCATTATCCTCTGCTCAGAGATTTTTCTGCATTGTTATCCACTGCTTACATAACCCTATGAAGTAGATTCTGGCATCCTTGTTTTGTAAATGAAACATGTCCAGAGATGTTAAGTAACTTGACAAAAATCTCTTAAAATGTCCAAAATTGAGCTCCTTCACTTTCCTACAAAACTTGTCTTTTACATCTCAGTTCGTGGCATTCATCTCTTCTTTCATGCTCCACATTCCTTCCATCAGCCAATTATACCAGCTCTACCTGCAAAACGCAAAATGTCGCCATCCTCACAGCTACTACTCTGGGCCAAGCCACCATCATCTCAAATCTGTATTTTCACAATCTCCTTTTAACTGGTCTCCTTACTTCCACCTTTGCCCCTCTCCTATAATTTATACCAAACTTGGCAACCAGAGTAATATTTTGAAACATAAATCATGTCCTGTCACTCCTCAACTCAAAACCCTTTGATATCTTTCCCTCGCACTTAGAATAAAATCCTTTCTGTGGCCAAGAAGTCCTTACCTGACCTGGGGCTTTCCACCTCTCCTACTTTACTTTCTTATGTTCTTCCCACAATTTACTTTATGCCACACACTCTGAAAATCTCTTTTTCTAGATAGCTACAGATAGCAACAACCACAACACACACCCACATACACCCCCTTCCCCGCCCCCCCCCAACACCAGTTCAAATAAGTCAACATTCCCATATAGTGAGGCTCTCTTTCTCACTTCATTCAAGTCTCCGCTAAAGTGTCACCTTTACTGAAAGTCCATTCTGGGTCACACCATTAAAATCATATTTAAAGCAAAAATCACATTCTCCTATCAACCAAGTGCAATCTATTTTTCCCAGGATGATATATATGTTTTTTTATAGTCTCTTTCTCCCTCTAGTATCTAAATTCATCTTTGAGGCCAAAATCAAGATGCACATACACATATTGCTAAATGCAGACATGCATATATAAATAATGTGTATTATATTATATAAAAAAATAGATATCAGGAAGTTGAGGCAAAACATATACCTCACATTTTTCTGAATCAGTCAAATGTTCAAGCTATTTGAATCAGTATCCCCTCTATTGTACATTATGTATATATTTTTTAATTATTTCAAGTTATAGTCTTCTATTTTGATAATTTCAAAAGCTCAAACTACCAGATATGTAAATTATATGATAGTTCTGCTTGCGTCCATTCAGCATCAATTAAGTCTTTCTTATCTATCTACCCATCCATCTATCTTTATCTGTCCTATCCTAACCTCTAAAGTCAAATCTCATATCTCCAATTGTCTACTGACCATATTCAGTAAATGCTGAAGGTTTTGCAACGTCAGATAAAAATAAACAATTTCAAAGTTAACCTCAATTTTCTAGTCCTCAGAATCAGTTCCTCTTCTATAGGTTACTTCACCGCTTTATACCAACTCAATCACCAAAATCTGTCAACTCTGCCTTCTGCGTACCTCTGTTCATTTTGTCAAAAAAAGAGATACACTCTTTTTGCTCAAAAATCTTCAATTTCCAGGCACATAAAATCAAAACACCCCTGCCTGTTTGTGAAGATCCTGTCATCGAGCTACACTCTTTTTAGTAATATCATGTCCTTACATTCCACTAAAGCTCTGCGTTCATTTCTCCTCTAGTTTGCTGTTGTTTTTCAACAAATTTAGAATGACCCCCTAATCCACATCATCCCAACCTTTCTATTCTCTTGCTTTTATAATATTTAAGACAATGTCGACCTTTACTGATGTTCATTTTATCTAAAGTTTTATAGCATTTACTGATTTTTAAAATGTCTGTAATTAATTATATTATTCTTTTTCTTTATTTCATCTTTTTGTCGCTATTTCATATATTAACCTTCTTCACCCAATTAGATAGGAATTTACTTGAACAGAAAAAAACATCTCTTGTACTTGTATACTGCGCTGGTATGCAACTACATAGCATACCAGTTCTTTTTTTTTCAGGCAACAACAACAACCACCACCACACACACACACACACACACACACACACACACACCCCAGTTCAAATAAGTCAACATTCCCATCGCTTACTCAGAATAAACAAGTTTACATGCCAATTCAAGTAAGGCAGGTGGGAAAGAAATGAAGAAAATGTGATGGCTTTGGTGAAGTTGTGAAATCTTCAAAGATTGTAGTAACTGTATTTTTTAATAATAATAATAATAAAACCCCAATTTCCTACACCCCACTGTCATGCAGATTTATAATGAAGCTAATGAACATTTAGGATCCCTCACTTGCCTATACTCCTCTAAGATCCTAGGGAGCCCTAGCGATATGGCCACATGTTTTGTAAAACTTGTAAAATTAAGATGTTCTCACTCAATTCAGATCACTATGGTTCATTATGATTCAAAGCACTGAATTGTCTGTGGGCATTTTGCATTCATAATTCATTGTGTTGCATAGTTTTGGAGTGGCCAAGACTATTTATATTTTTAATTTTTCTTGCCAAGTACTACTGGAGTGACCGAGTGGGAATTTTGTAATTATAATTTTTAATCCTTTTTATTATTGTTTCCGTAGTTGCAAAATGAAATTGAGTATTCTAAAGGCTATATTAGAAATGACAGAACCCTGGACAAATAAAGAATGAAATATCAGAAGAGATAGACACTATCAGTGAGGACCTACTGTGTTCCCACAGTTTACATAAGTCATTGATCTCTTTGCTGCAACTGTAAGTCCATTCTGGGTCACTTCATTAAAACCACATTTAATGCAGATGTCATTTTCCTCTTTGACAAATGATAAAATTCAACCTCAAAATGTTAAGCAGCTTATTAAAAGTCACAAAACTAGTGAGAGTTTAAATTTGGATATGAGCTCAATTCTCGTGAATCAAAGTCCATGATGTTCTTATAACCTTATAGGACTGAAGCAAAAATCAGGAAATAGAGATTTCAAATAAATTGGGACAGATATGCATAACCCTATTTTGAAACTGAAGAAATCCCCTTCCATCTACATATCCCTCCAAGCATACTTTTGTAAACATGAAGTAGAAAGCTCCTATACTTCTCTGTATTCCCTTGGTCATTAATTTAAGATATTCAAAGTAAAGCTACAGTTTCCTTTGTGAAGTCAAGGATTTATAATTGTCTGCTCCTAAAGAAAAATGTGAAGGAGGAGGAGTTGAAAGATCTGAAGAGTTTGGAGTGTGACGTGCACGCTATTTATCTTCAGGTACTGGAATGTTGTCTTTCTATCACCCTTGCACTTGTGATTTTCTGGGTGATTCAAGTTGAGATAGTAGCCACTCTAAAACAGTATAAGTGAATTGAAACTTGCTGTGTTTAAATAATTACTTAATTATGGCTTCTGGCACTGAACAGCCTTAGAGAAATCTGTTATTAGTATGTACATATATTTTATTTCAAGTTGACTTTTGATTATTTCCCTCTTGTATTTTCTTCGGCACTTTTGTAGCTAGAATACATCTCTGTCATTGCTTTGGTGAAATGCATACAGAGCTTGCTACTCACTAAACACATTATAAGAGAGAGTGTTAAGTTCCCATGCATTCACGGAAGGACAGCTGGTCAGGATTAAGAGAACATTCTCTCTTCAGCGTACAGCTTTCCCACAGTTTCTATTCCTCTTTTTTTTATTCTATAGCTGACATAAACAAAATAGACATCATATCCTATATGCAGTAAGTATTTTTTATAGGGATAGTCCATTAAATAATGTTTTAATGCTGAATATTTTAAAAATTTCATTATTCAGGAATCTGCATTTTAATTAGAGCATACATTCTTGCTATGACTAAAACATATAAAGTAGATTTTATCACACTAGATCATCCCACGAATAGGTATAGCGTCATTCACTGGCTCGATGGACATGTCAGAGATTTTAATTTTGTTTTATTTTGCTTTGTTTTGTTTTTATGGTAAGCAAATGGGTCCTGGAAAATGCATGAAAAGATTAGAAAAAAAATTCTTCTCAGAGAACTTGGTTCTGTGACACAAGTGATGACCACCATGGATAACTATTTTGTGACATCTTGATTGCAGTGCTACAGAAGTTTAGGCTAGACCTTGGTCCCTGATCATATCTTCCAATGCTAAAAACAGAATGCACAGACTGCAAATAGTAGTGTCAAAAACTGCAAAATGTGTTGAAAGAACATGCTTCACCTACACCCTAACCAAGATGTTACCGGGGTCACTATTAACTCTAAGTTGCCCATGGCCATCACTATAGAGCCTGCTCTTCCCTCTTGATTAAACTATTTTAGAAATCTGTGACCATTGTTCTTGCAATAATTTAGGCTAAGTAAGACCTTGTTTGAGTTCTTAGAAATTTTGAAAGCTTGAGTTACATAGTAATATAAATACATATAATCACTTATAAATCTCCTTTACGACTTTTTTTTTAATCTATTTAACTGAAAATCATGAGCCAAGAGGTCTGCTTTGTGCTTTCCACTTTGGGATTAAACCGGCTCTGTGAGATTTGAGCAAGTCAATAACTTATGTAATCCTCATGTTCTTCATCTGTAGAGATGAGGTTAAATTGCGTTATCTATAAATATCTTTCAACCCCGAATATACTATGTGCTTAAATATTTGTTCATTGCTGTGTTGTGTTGTAGGACACAGGCTGTACTCTCAAGACGTGCATATTAAACATTAAATAAGAAAAAGGACAATATTCTTTTATTTAACAAATAATAATTGTGTCCTTCCTATAGACTAGGCACTCAGCCACATGCTACAAAGATGACTGTGGATGACATTAATGTGCAGTGCTATAGGCATTACAAGGAAGCTGAACCTGGAGTTGTCTGAAAAGTGATTATGGGTTAATAAATTATGAGTTAATAAATTCATACAAAAGTAGGAAAGGGACAAGAAGAAGAAGGAATAATGTGAATCCTGGTAAAAGGCACAGTAGCAGTGAAAGCAATGGCCAGGCTAGTTCAGGAAACCAGGAGTAAACTCGCTTGGCTTAAAATAGAAGGCTGTGGTTTCAATCCCCAAGACTATTCATTTATTCTCTCCTCTATCATTCATTCATATATTCAAAAACTATTTGCAGAGTACTTATTAAGTCACTTTATGTTGGGTACAAACATAGACAGGATTCATCTCTGCCTTTATATAATGAATAATTTCATTTATTGAGCTTTTATATGGCAATACTGCTGTTGACTTTTCATACATTTATCACTAATTCTCACAAAAATGTAATTTTATAGTGACAAAAATTATAGTAGACAAGTTTGTTACTCATCAATATTTTAAACTCATCCCAGCAGAGGGTAACTCTTCCAAGATCATGCAGTATGTGAAGGAGGCAGGATTTGAATCCAGAGCTCTGGCTCCAGGGCCTGTGTCCTTAATCAGCACTATTCTGTCTTCTAAATATTTGTTAAATGAACTTTAAATATTTGGTTAAATGCTAAGTGTTTTTTAGTCATATCACAACCCCAACATATGAAATCACAAAAAAAGTACATGTGTCTGTGTGTATTTTATTTTAGAACTTCTATCTACAAGTCAGAAATTTATATCCTTTTACCTACTTCCAGATATCCTTTTTTTTTTTTTTGCTGTAATTTAGTCTTCTTCTAGTCAATGATATTTGATAATTAGGAGTGTGAGTGGGTTAAGAGATAGCTAATGAAATTTTGTTCTATTTCATTTTCATTATTATCCCAAAGACAAGCCCATGAAGCATACTCACATTAACTATTCAACTGTGAAAGCTATTCAAGACATCAATTACACATTAATTCAATATAATAATGAAAAGTAGCAATTTAAGATATAGGTTATAGTTTTCTTTTCCAGCTATATTCTAATAAGTC
Source organism: Rousettus aegyptiacus (assembly GCF_014176215.1). Taxonomy (NCBI): domain Eukaryota; kingdom Metazoa; phylum Chordata; class Mammalia; order Chiroptera; family Pteropodidae; genus Rousettus; species Rousettus aegyptiacus. The sequence continues at coordinate 34,855,057 of NW_023416286.1, forward strand.
TTCTCTTATTCTTCAGCTGTCTAGATAATATGGAGGGATATACATAAAACATAGAAATTAAGATGCTCCTCCTAGAGGCTTGCCCTTGAATTGGTAAGAGGAGCATTCTGACTTACATCCACTTGCCTATTAAGGCTCAGGACTAGTTATTTCTCACTTTTACATTCAAAGTTTCCCTTCTTGCTGTTCTTTGCAAGTGCTTTTTAATTTTTTTTCGGGGGAAGGAGAGAAAGGAGTGGAATTTCCAAGTAGGTGACCACAGCATTCCAAGGAGATGAATACACCTAGAAAACTTATGTATTTGTGGAATCCCAAAGCTGGTCTAAATATTTGGTAGACTGCTTATATTCCTAATCTGTTATGTTTTCAGGATTTTTGCTAAAAGGATTTTGCAAATTAAAGGCGAGACCACATTCACCTAAACTTTAGATGGTTACCGTAGTTAACATCTGGGCTGTGTCCTGACATCAGGATTTCAGTGACGAAGTCCAGATGTTTTAACTTAGCAGTGTTTTTGTAAACTCCTAAGCATTTGCTGCCTTTGTTGTTGTTTTTTTCTCCAGACTCTAACTTCATAATACATTAGATTATTAGAGAAGAGGGGAAAATGAAATTAGCATATGGCGTGAATTCTCCCTCTTTCCAAGCGCATTTTCAGGCCATCATAGGATGTGCAGCCCATGGGAAGGCAGGCTCCAGGGCCTCCTCAGATAAGAATATTTTCATTTCATTCAGTTGCTATTTTCAGTTAAAATAAGTTACGTGATTTACTAAGTCTTTTATACTGTGGAGTAAGGAGACTGGAAAAGGAATGAAATCAATAATAAATATTCCAAAATTTTCGTAGTTGTTTTCTTCATCTGATTTTAGTTTTGTATATACATATACATATGTAAACATCACACAGACACAAATATATACATATATTGTTCTGGAAGAGAAGTTTCACCACTCACACCAGAGCTGCCACATTGGAACAGATCTGTGTTACGATGAGCATCCAAAAAGTTTGAAAAGGCCTTACTACCTCGACATCCATGCCAAGAGGTTAAAACAATCCCTAAAACAATTTCTTCCTTAAAAACCCATTTTAGATCTATGTCCATTAATTTATCTGAAGTATTTGCATGGTTATTCATAGTTTAACTGACTTAGCAATTATGCTAATGAATTTCATATGCATCCCAGACACTTTATTAACTTGATGTTAATAGCTCAGCTTTGTTTAACCTGAAACTATTCTTGTAACTTTTTAGGAGTTACCTCACTTTCTACTCTGTTATGGCAAGTTTTGGAAAATAGATCATATGATAGCTTCCCTTTTCTCTTGGTTCTTTAGATGACTTCATGTGACCTTTTTATAGTTTCATTATAAAGTGTCTTAAGCTGTACACAGTAATTTAACAGTGAACACGTGATCTACACAGGGTGGGATTTTTTTTTTTCTGGTTTCAGTTCTTCATCAAACTGACTATTTTCTATAAATATGTCCTGGGCCTCAATAGAAGTATGGCTTTTGGTCAAGACACTGTTCTCGCTCCTTTTCTTGTGCAATTACTGTTTGGTCAGAGACCTTAACAAGACAACTGTAATAGGACAGTTCTTTGGAGCATCACATGAAATGTTTGCTCACTTTTCTACATGATGAACCTGCAGGTATTTGAAAGTGAGCAAGAAAGATAGCTTCTCATCTCCAGGATATATCTCCTTGATAATTCAGCATTTTCTTGCAGGGAAGGATTTCAAGATCTTTAAACAATTTGTACTAGATGCTTTCCACATTCTTAACAGTCCTCTTTAGTAAACAAGATAATCGACATCTGCTCTGAGCAAGGTAGTATGTAGCTGGATTCCTTCTTTCCTTATCCTGGGCCAAGTGACAAAATTAATGTAACAAATAATTACAACAGAGTTATTCTTTGTTTTTTATCACCTACACCATATTGGTGGTTCATATTAAGCTAATGATCATCTACAAACAAGAGGTCTTTTTAACATGAACTAGAGTCCTCAGGCCTTTATTTTGTACAGCAAAGATTTGTTGGGGTTTTTTTTAAGTTAAATGTAGGATCGCATATATCCCAATTAAATCTTATGTTCTTCATTTTACATACCCATACTCACTCATCATTTCAGCCTATTGGAATAATTTTGACTCATTATCTCTTCATATAGTTGCTCTTTATTTCAGCTTTGTGATACTCATAGACTTTATAAGCATGCCACTTAGAACGTTTAATCAAGGACTTTTTGTTTAATTTGAACAGTATGTTACCTAGGAAAATAATCAATGACGAAATAAAGATCTTGCTCCAGGCCACATTCATTCAATGATCAATACTCTTAAAAGTCAGTTGCTTAGCCAAATTATGACTCTATCCAATTGTTCCAGCACCCATCCAATATAAAAGAACATTACTAAAACTTTGTAAAATTCTTTGCTGATAAAAAGAGGCAAGTCATTTCCCTGATCTACTAGTTTAATAACTTAATAAAATCGAATTGTGTATTATTGATTTCCTTTTCCATATATTCTTGCAAGCTTTGATATTTTAACCTAACTATGTTATCTCTAATAATTATTATGTATCTTTATTTGTACTGTGCTCTACACATTAAAAAAAAAGTCAACATAAATCACCTTCATGAACCTTTGCAAACAGATTAAGGAAACACGTGATTATTTCCATTTTAAAGATGAAACTTAAGTTCAGAGAGGTGGCTAGAATCCAGATCTTACTATTTCAAGCATCACTTTTTTTCCATGATGCCACAGCTGACAGGATTCAATGGCATTCTATTTACATGGTCAGATGCTCAATGAATATTTTTTTAATGCCTACAGCAAGCACCTAGTATTCCAATGTGTCGATGAATATTTTTTAACGGATGGATAAACTTGTGCATGACCAAAATTTAAATACTATATTTACCAAGTATGTCAACAAAAACTAAATGTTTAAATAAATAAAATAGGTAATTTTCAGAGGCCAAATATATGATTTTTATAATGTGACAAAATCCTAGCCTTCAGATTGGTTCCAATCCAAGATGAAAATTCCAATGATCTTCACCAAAATGAGAAAATAAAGACAATTTTTATGGGCTGAATCATGCTTCCCTGCCTACCTCCCAAATTCATATGTTGAAGCCCTAACATCCAGAGTGACCGTATTTGGAGATAGGTTACTCCTTCATTAGGAGTTAAGGTTAAATGTGGTCTTAAGGTTGGTATCCTAATCCAATAGTACTAATGCTCTTATTAGAAGAACAAGAGACACCAGGAGAGTGCAGCACAGAGGAAAGGCCATGTAAGGACACGGCCAGAAAGAAGGTGGCCGTCTGCAACCCAGGAAGAGAGCCCCTTGAGACACCAGCGCTGCCGGCACCTTCATCTTAGACTTCCAGCCTCCAGAACCGTGAGAAGATTAATGTCTGTCGTTTACGCCACCATTGTGATATTCTGTTATGACAGGCTGAACAGACTAATACGGCAATTACTGAAATTTTTATAGTATTACATTTTTCTGTTTAAAGCCCTGTCCTTTATTCTGCCCTTCTTACTTTTTTGTTATTAAAATATCCTACTTTTATGAAATTATGATGAAAATAGAACTTGGTTTTGGGCGATGTGGATTAGTGCTTTTACTTAAGATAATAAAAATTAGCAATTCAATCCTGTGCCCATATAGTTTGACATTTTACTAGTCTATGGCCTCTATAAGTATAGAAGTCATTGGAGACCATGTGAGTGAATTAAGGAGGTTTTCTTGGCCAGCTGACTTCCGCCAGGAAAACTCTGTGAACTACAAAGAACTAAGAGCTTTGCAGACGCTTAGTGAAGCAGATGAAAGCAATATTGTTCTGGCAGGGAGCAGAAATATGTTGGGTTAAAATTAACAAATTATATTAAAGCAATAAAAGAAGCAATATAAATAGAGCAAAGTCATTTGGTAGAACTTTACATAGGAACATTTATTCAACACTTATTGATCTTCTCCCACGTGCCAGGTATTGTGGCAGACAATAAGGATAAAATGGACATAGCATGTTCTGTGCATGGAAGGATCTCACAGTTTAGCACTCAAGTACAGATAAGGGAGTGTTGTGGTAGACATGGGCACAGTGTTCTAAAGTAATTCCAGGGAGAGGCCCCAACCCAGCTTGGAAGATCCTGGCAGGCAAAGTTATTTCAGGGAGAATGAACGACATGTAGAAAGGCAAGAAATGGCCAAGCACATAAGGGAGTGATAACATCAGTGGAGGCTTGTCATTTAGAGACATTTGCCAGAAAAGGAAAAAGAATGATAAACGGGGATAGTTTGGGAAGGGAGAATTGGTTCAGGGTATGGTTTGGTTTGTGTTTATTGTTATCTTGATTGGGGTTTGTTTTTTAATCAGGATGACTTTAATCTGAGGGGAAGTTGCCATCTAAAAAGAAGAGGAAGTGAGAGGGAGGAAGAGAAAAAGAAGGAAGGAAGGAAGGAAGGAAGGAAGGAAGGAAGGAAGGAAGGAAGGAAGGAAGAAGGAGTAAGGGAAGGGGAGAGGGAGGGAAGGAAATAAAAATTGAAGCCCTGAGGAAGGGATAAGAAATTGTCAAAGTGATCATTCAGAAGATGTTGTGAAAGGCACAAGTGAAGGGAAGTCTTGGTAGGAGTAGGGCTCTCCTACCCTGAGACTGATGAATATGAGGTAGAGATTGTTGTGGCAATAAATAACAAGAAGTGTTCGGGGAGCTGAGATAGATCATAGCTGATAATCTCCACTTTCTTAATGCAGTTCGGACAATAAAGTCTGCTAAAAATGAATCAGAGCTTGAGATGAGTGGGGAAAGTTTTGAGGAATCACTGAGGAATGGAGAGAGAGAAGTCTCTGAATGATTAAAAGAGTCCGCCCCCCCCCCACCCCCGCCCCACGGTTAGGGAACTTGAATTGGTAATGGCTACTGTCTCCAAAACTGAGATTTTTCTCCAGCAGCAATTCGCCATCACAGGGAGTAAAGTGAATGAATGTTTTGAAGCTTTTATTCAGTGTGGAGGTTTTCCTGGTTGAAGGCAATGAGAAGCTAGGATTGAGGGTGCATGTCAGAAATGAATGAGTGGTTTAATCATTGCCCAGCACAAGTGAAGGGCAAGAGATAGGATGTGAGGCTGAAACCAGAAGGAGGTATCAGAATTGAAGACTTTGGAATGAAGCACTCTAGGGAATAAAACAAACCAGGCTCTGGCCCAGTGATGGTCTTGGAATTGCAAGGTTACGGTGTATTCGGGCTGTCTACAGGGACTTTGCCTCCTTTGGAGAGGCTGTCAGAGTTGGAGTGAAAGGGGAGTATATGAACCAAGGGCTAAGGTCTTCAGTGAAGGGAAAGGAGCAACGGGAGATTAAATAGATAGAGATAATGGCCTCAACTTCAAAAGAGATAGGAGAATAAAGATCGGGAAACAGCAGCTCAGAGAGAACATCTCCTACTGCAGCTTATGTAATGGGCTATGGAAGCGAGAAAGCTACGAGAGAAGAGGTGCACTCAAGGGAGAGCCAGGTCTCCATCAGGACCAGGCGGTGCAGAAACTGCTGCAAAAGTGGGGGATATAAGAGAGTGTGTTAACAATTAAGTGAGGATGCCAGCAGTTCAAGGAAAAGGAATAGGAGGAGGATGAAAAGGAGACAAGAGCAACACGATGCGAGGCTTGTTTCAGTTACTGCCTGAGCCCCTGCTCCGTGGAAATGCACCCGATGACCAAGACGCTCCAGTCCCAGCTTTCCTGCAGCTTCGGTATCAAATGGTTTGCCGTTTATTTTAGGACTAAAGATTATAGAGAGCAGAGGCATCATCTCGACTGACTGCAAAATTATAAGGAAGCATTCACGTTATTTACTAGATATTTGCTATAACAATATTCCACTGAAATGAATTGTAAACCAGAAAATGCTTTTTGCTTTGGGCAGTTCCAGATAGTACTATGGGACTAGTTACAATATTAATAAAATATTGCATAGATTGGTTTGAAAACTATTCTAGCACCATCGTTAGCCTTAAGTCTATGATAGTTAGACTTGACGGTAGAGCACATCTATTTTTGGCACTGGTTTGAGCGTTCTTCTAAAATTATCTTCAAAGTCAGGCATTTGTAGGCATTGGAACAGTCAGGCATAGTGGTTAGGACTAGCAGCATTATGTAGCAATTAAGAGCATGGATCTTGGAGACAGACTTGGGGGTTTGAATCTCATTCTGTCAATTACAGTGTTAGTAACTATGGGCAGGTTACCTACCCTCTCTGTGCTTTAATATTCTCGTCTATAAAATGGGAATGATATTAACACATCTACCACAAAGGTCGTTGTGAGGATCAAATGAGTCACTACAAGCAATGCACTTAGAAAGCTACCTGGCACATTCTAAGTGCTACATAAGTGTTAGCAATTACTAAGGTTGCGTATAATGTGTCACTGTTTAAAAGGCATTAGATCTTCTATTGTAGATTCTGCTGGGCAAAATATTGACAGTACCAGCTTTGCAATTGTAATCCTGACCCAGTAACAACTGTATCAAATTGCACAAGCAGATAGCAATGTCTGGCAATTCCTGACGTTCCTAATGGAACAACCGGAACTGACTTTTACTTGGAACGCAACCAAATGGTGAATCCTTGCTATTATTTCAGCATTATTTTTGTCTCTGGTCTTCCTATTTTCCGTGATCATGCATTGAATACTTATAAAAAGCAACCTCTTTCCTTTTGAACAATAGGTAAAATTTCTTGCAACGTGGTTAAGAACACGGGGTATCTGGATGGTATGCTTGTTAACAGAGGAGTCTGTTTCTGCCTGTATTTAAGAGAGACACTCAGTCTGGGTTTTCTATGTTAGAGTTTTGCAATCAAGGGTCACTTCTAGGTGGGGCACTGAACTGACAACAAAACAGGTATGAACAGTATTTACGATCTACATGATGGGATGCATTGGCCTTATGTACGGCTTTATTTACTCAACAAATACTATGAATATGTCTCAGGCACTGTGCTAGAACCTTGGACGTAGCCCTGCTCCCTAGACTATCTCCAGATATTTAAGTGGGAACTCAGATGAATGTGATTAAAAAAAAAAAAATGTGGGAGGCGGTGGTATGCAAGTGAGTATTAAATGATGGAATGTGGTTGTGTAAAAGAAGTTATTTGATATACTATACTTTTGTAGGTATATTTATTATAAACATAGAGACTGGATTGATGTGACTGCTATCTGTGTACTCTTCAGTCAACAGGGTTTCTAAGTGGTCTCCATTTCAAATGCTTTCTGAGCATCAAATATTCTATTTCAGATCTCTCTCTCTCTCTCTCTCTCTCTCTCTCTCTCTCTCTCCCCCCCCTCACATGCGCACACACACACACACACACACACACACACACAATGCTGCCATATGACTGAATCTACCTAATAAAAGGAAGAACACCATACATGTTGAAGCGTTATAACTTTGCTCTACGCTAAGCTATTACTTAATTCTTCATTTTCTCTTGGTCCAATCAATCATTTCTATTTACCTGGGAATCCATAGAGAAAGTCTACAATGTTTAAAAGGCATGCTCAGACTTGTAAAAACAAAGTTATTTTTTTCTCCAAATGAAAACTATTCCATAAGTGAAAACATATCTTTAACCTCAATGCCTCTCTTAAATTCGCCATTTTTGCAAACAGCCTCTAAAATTTCCAGTTCTAGGCAAGTGTTACTAGATTCCTGAAGCCTGCGCACCTGCCGTCTCTAAGAATTATGCTTTCTCATGGCCACCCTCTCTGGTCTAAGCTTTAGCCCCTTCCATTCCCTGTTTACAGTGTTATTTAAACATTTAAAGACATTTTACATTTATCTGAGAAACTTCTGGTGCTGGGGGGTGAGCGGTGTCTTCACTGATTTCTCTCAAAAAAAAAAAAAGTTTCTAGAACAATGATTTGTTTGTCAGTAGGATGTGATACCCAGAAGCACAATGAAAGAATGAAGAGGAGAGATTAGTAAGTGAGGAGAGCCAACAAAGGGTTAGTGAGCAGATCACTGCTATGCGTGTGTGTTCTGGTCACCATTGCTGCAAGATCACCCCAAAGCTTAGTGATGGAAAACAACCATTTGAGATGCTCACAGAGTGTGTGAGTCAGGAGGAGTATGGGCACAGGAACTCTGCTCTATAAGGTCTGAGGCATCAGCTGAAAAGTTTCAAAGGCTAGGGTGACTCCACAGCTGGGAGCTGGAGTAACCTACATACAAGTTTCTTCACTCGTGTCTGGTGGTTGATGCTAGCTGTCAGCTGGCACCTCACCTGGGGCTCAGGAAAGCGCCTGCACATGACCTCTTCCTATAGCTTGAGATTCCTCCCAGCACAGCAGAGCAGTCAGACTTCTTACCGAGGCTCCTAAAACAAATGTCCCAGGAGAAGAAGCAGCATCACCTCTTCTGGCCTAACTTGAGAAGTCACAGCCACATTCTATAGGTTACCAATAATAATCCTGCCCTAACTCAAGGGAAGGGAAAAGAATTATGCTTTCTCATGGCCACCATCTCTGGTCCAAGCTTTAGCCCCTTCCATTACCTATTTACAGTGTTATTTAAACATTTTAAGACATTTTACATTTATCTGAGTAACTCTCAATGGAAGTATGTCAAAGAATTTCCATCATTTTTTTCTAAAAACATAAAAGGAAAAAACAAACAAACAAAAAACTTGTCACAGTATAGACTAATGTCTTCTTTCTTGACCAGAATTATCAAAAGCAGGGCAAAGGAATGAGAGGGAATATAAACAGATAATTACAAGATAATGTAATATACAGGTGATAAGAAACAAGTATGCACAGGTATAACAGGATCACAGAGGAGAAGCACTTAGCTTGGTCATAAGGTTCAGAGAGGGTGGTTTAGAGTCAATCGGATGAAGAAATGCAAGGAGAAGATGTCAAGTAGAAGGAATTTCAAGTAGAAAAGATTTCAAGCAGTGTTTGGTGTGTGCAGTCTGGTAAAGTGGACTATGGAGAGTGGCAGATGAAAGTGGAAACGGAAGGTCGTGAAAAGTCCTGAATATTATATTAACAGGCAGGGACCTTATTTTTAGGCAATGGAGAGTTATTAAGAACAATTGTAAGCATACAGGGGAAAGATTATGAAAGCCTGGATGAAGTATAGCCGAGCTAAACTAGAGGGGATGGATTTGAGAAATATTTTGAAAGTAAAATAATTAATACTTGAGGATTAATTGAGTGTGTGGCATGCAGGAAAGAGAGAAGTCTAGGTTTACCACCAGGTTCCTACGTTGGATACTTGGAGGAATAGGGGTTCCACTGAGATGAGGAATTTTGGAAGAGAAGTGGGTTAGGGAGGAAACGGTGAGAATGAGGTGACTGTGGCCAACCAGGGGCACGTGGCCAGTGGCAGGTCTATATCTGAGTCTAAACTTGGGAAAGAAGGCAGGTCAGGAGATACCAATTTGAGAGTTATCAGCAAACAAGAAAAGAATGAGAAAGTCCAAGAAAAATATGTGGAAAGACGAGAGCAGCTTTTTTGGCCCCCAAAATGCAAATGTTTCAAATCACTTGAAGTAGTTCATACCTGATCACTTCGATTTTCTTGATGATAAAAAAGACAGAGTTATTTATTGAAAGAAGACAGAGCCCAAATACTGAGAATAATTCAAAAACAGTAAACAAAGAGAAACAACATTCAAATATGGATCATAGCTCAGGGGGAAAACGGTTCACTCTGTGAGCACCGTGCACCTCTCCTGGTGCTGGCGTGCCTTCTCCTCGCTCTCTTAAGTTTGAACCCTGAGTCCCACTGACTAATAAAACATTACTAAAAAAAAATGTTAAGGTCTTACTCTCCATTAGCTCTGTCACCATCACAGCTGACTTCAATTTCTTCTGATTCACCCACATATTGAATCATCACTAAGCGAGAAAACCATTAGCCATCTTCAGATTTAAGCCTTCACAAATGGAAACACCTATAATGAAATGGAAAGTGATTTCCTCCCCTCTTGGTGTTTAATATTAATTATTCCAAAGCACCTCAGTAATATGTATTTGTGTGTCAATAAGAGTTTCCAAAAGATGATAGATACCAAGCTTCTTCTATAAACTTCATTACTATATTCGAGTTGAACCACAAGGAATTCAGAGTATTGCCGCCCTAGGAAAGATGCCTTTCCAAGAGGAATTGGCAGAGGAATCGAATGTGTTTAAAGCCAAAAAGACAAGATGAACTAGTCTTTCTTTTCATATGAGCACATGCTTGCCTTACTCAACAGATATTAACAGTATAATTGCTGTCATGTCAGGGTGCATTATTTTTTAATGTGTAAAAGGACTCCTCTTAGTTAAAAGGGTTGAAAGCCACTGGTTTAGATAATCCTAATCCATGGATAATCCCTCCCATCTCCCTTCAATGGCTTCAATTACCTTCCCCAAGAAAGCTCCCATCACAGCTCCTAAGGGTGAGCCAAATGGACAGATCTAAGCTTTCCCCCTCCTAATGAAGCATGGTAAATGACCAAAAGGCAAGCTGCTAAAAGAGAAATGAAAGGAACCCAGGGTCTGGATATTCCAAACTGGCTAATTGGCCCCTGAAAGATAGTGAGTGGTGTGCTAATGCCTCTTACTTTCTAACAGCACAGCAGGGTCTTCATGGAAGAATAGCTCACCAACTGGAGGGTCAAGGCAAAAGGGAGATCCTCAACCAGCACCCTTTGTCCCTATTGAAAGAATTGGAAGCTTCTCTTCACAGTGTTCCTTCGCCATTTAGAGGACTTGGTTGCAGGGGTGGGCGGTGGGGGGAGTAGAGAAAGAGAGAAAAAAGGCTTTTCTCATGTTTTCTCTCCTACGTTCATAGAAACTCTTACCAAAATACTAATTTTCAAAATAACTTCCTTTTATGGTCTACAGTTAAACTTGATCTAGAATATAAAGACACACTAAAGAGTATAATGAGTTTGAAAACCAGAAACCAAGGAAAAAGAAACCAGAAGAAAAAGAAAACTATGCCCCAAATCAGATTGGGAATTTTAGCATAGGAAATTTGTAAGCATGTGTGATATTGCCTCCTGCTTGCTCACACTGAAAGGTGTTTACAGTAGATATTTGCATATTAATTCCTTCCCAAGTGGTCTCTTCTTAACTCTTAACTGAAAGCGCTTCTCACATCTTTGGATGGCTTCTAAGAATCTGCTTTTATTTCAGGTGAGAAGTTCAAAGTATGTATATTGGGAGAATACAGAGCCACAAGTTGACCTCCCAAAGCCCCATTATTCAAGTGCTGTATTTCTAAGCCAGACATTGAGTCCATGCTAGAATAACTTGGTTATCCAAAACTTATATAAATATGTATATGTATGTATATATCCAAGCATCCTTTCCTCCATCAAAATTAAAAACGTCTTAAGGAAACCTAGATGAACTAGTCCATGTGACCATCACATGACAGATGAAGATCATATTATGTTCATTTAAACTATCAACACTTTCTGCATCCTTGAATCTAGTTAAGCCCCTTGCTTATTCTAAAAAGCTGTGGCTTGAAGAACACTATTATGGGAAAAAAGCAAATTCTATCCTGTAAACTGTAGAGAGATATGCCTGAGTCTCCAGAAGTGAAACTTCCATAGTAGGCTGAAGTTTGTTCCTTTGCAAGTTTCCATAAAGGTCTTAGGGGGAAAAAAAACCTCCTTAATCTTGTTCCCATGTGTCTACTGTTCATTTGAAGATTAAGATTATTTACGTTTAGAGAGCCCTGCAGCCACTTAGATAGCTCTCTAGCAGGGCAGAGGACTGAAGGGATGCACTCATGTTTATCACTGGCACCAGAACAAGCATTACAGAAATGCAAGTTCTTGGCTCACCTCCCAAACCCTGCTTTCTCTCTGACTGACTTCAAGCCACTTTGTAAATTGTTCTGCTGTTTGAAGAGAACATTTCTCTCTGGGTTACAGTTCTGCAGAAGTCAATATTTTAACACTCTTCCTCTGGAAAACTTCCCATTTCTAATACTTCCCCTCAACAGATTCCCCTTTGAAGTCGGAGAGCGTGGCACAGGCCTGAGATTACATATCAGGATCGTTCCCCTCTTGAGGTCTGAGCCTACGTGTGAGTGAGCATGTGTGTGTCTGAGCTGGTTAACTATCTCACTGGGTGTGTAGAGTGTGGTGTAATGTTGGCTGGAATCCTGGATTTGGTCCCCGGGTATTTCACACCGAGGAAGGCTCCTCTGTAGCTACAGACCCAACTCATACCACTGAGGAATCATTTGGCAATTATGTGACCAGTTGGAGAGAATGAAATGACAGACCCCAGTGTGGTTTCACCCTACCTGCCTTCCCCTGCATAACCCATCCTGAAAACTCTGCTTCAGTTACCTCGGACTTTTCACTGTTCCACACACATCTTTTAGCAGTTTCTATCCTTGTGCCTCAGCCTACACAGCATCCCAATTCTGGAATATTCACTCCAGTTTTCTCTAGTGATTTAAGACTATGGAATATAAGCTTAAATCCTTAGTTGAGGCAGCCTCCCCAGCCATTGGCACATAGCAACTACTCTTGTAGTCGTTTCTTTATAGTGAGCACTAGATATAGCATTCTGCTAGTGGTCCTTTGCAGATGAGAGATAAAAGGTCTATTCCCCTAGGCAGAATACTCAAAATCCTCCTACCTGATCTCCTTTTTATATAAAGCAGAAAAGAAGAAGACCAAGCGGTTGTGTATTCGGAACCAGATTTCCAAATCACACTATGCTGCCTGCTTTTGTTCTGACTTCTCCACCAGACTGTGCCTTCTGAAAGCAGGGTCCTGTCTTCACATCTTTACCACTCACCAGAGTGCAGTGCACACTGTAGGCTCAGCACGTGCTTGCTCCACTTCCAATGGTTACATACATGCCTCTCTTGGATGTACACCTCACAGAGCATGTGCATCACTGGGAAGAATGACTTATAAGATTCCAGGAAATCAGACTGATTGCAGTTGTTAACTGTGTAATCCAGGCCTCGGTGAGGCAGAGTCTGCCCTGCCTTTAGTGCTCCCAGCCTCTGGGGTACCTGGGAGCGGACGTCCAGACTGCCCTCTGATCTCCACGTTCTGGAGAGGAGCTGCTCCACCTGAGAAAGGGAGGCCTTCTTCTAATTTGTTAAAAGGTGCTGACACCTCACTAAGCCACATACCTTATGAGGCAGTGTCTCCTGAGAGGGCACATTTTCCTAATTTACCCAGTGGTTTTGTGTGGATTAACCAAGGTTCAGGCATAACAGAGGGCCAGGAAAAGATGATCAAAATTAGTTTAGTGATCTGGTAGATTTCAGTTTTATGTTATCACAGAGTATGCATATGTGTGTATATATTAGATTTCCTTTAAAATATGAAATATATCTGTCTACAGCATAAATACATGTATACACACACACACACACACACACACACACACAAGCACAGAAGGAACTTGATTTGGGGTAAAGATGAGGATAAATGCAAACCTAAATTTTAATGAGCATAGAGCTACCCAAAATTTATCAACTTACTTCAAAGGATGTTAGAATAATGCTTTTACCTGTTTGTTCATTCATTCTTTCAATATACATATGAGGTCTGTACTATTTAAAAATAATCGATTATAACACAGAAAGAGATGTGTGACTTTGTATGCTGTACTCTAAAGATACTACAAATATTTCTCCAATGTGGTCAGAGAGGCCAAAAATATGGGAGGCTGAGTAATAGAAAGCTTTATCCTCTCCTTGTATGATACATGTGTGCACAGCCCTGGATGGTTGTGCATGGTTTTGTCCCCTGCATTGACGATCCTAGCAGACCAAGCAAAACAACCGAAGGGATTTAAGGACTTCTTTATGAGAATAATTTTTGTAAAATCATAAAAGGTTAGAGTTGGAAGGGACCTTAAAGCCAGCTAAGCCATCAGTCTCTTCATGTCACAGAGTAAAAATTGAAATCTGAAAAGGCTCAATGATTTTAGAAAGGTCAAATTATTTTTAGGACCAGTCACATCTCCTCTTTCCCTCTGACTGCTAGAAGCCAGGAACATCTTGCTACAGCCTTGTTTTTCCAGCATCTAACAATTTACTTGGGCGAGTAGAAATGATCTTGTAATATCAATCTCAAGTTGTATTTATTTTAACATATTCATAATAAAAAAGTGGTAATCATTGTCCTACACAACATTTACCCTAAATATCCTTAATTTATTCATCTCCAAAGCAAGTCAATAAGATTTACCTGTGTCAGAGTTATAACAGGAATATCATCAGAGTTTAAGAACTTTTTTTAAAAGAATCCAAGAATCTATGGTATACACTCAAACGAATGATTATTTTTCTTTTGTTCACTGTAGATATTTTTGTAGGTAATTTCCTGTGGATATGGGTGATCTTTTAATCACATCTTCCATTAGTGAAGGTACAATAATGCCATTTACTGATGTCAGACAATCAACTCAAAATAAGATTGTTAAAAAGAACAGAACTAATAAATACAATCCTTGAAATTTACAGAAAATCAAGAATCTGTAACCGTATGTGTTGGAAAAGTGAATGAGACTTAAAAAGATTATATGCAAAGAGAGATTTGCATACCTTGACCTTGAAGCATTTTACACTGCCAAAACACCACAAAAGATTCTGCCTTCAGCATTCTTTTAATCCTTAAGCAAATTAATGATCTTTTATTTTACATTGTTTTAAATGTTTTATGTTCACAGGATGTATTCTTGATTTACCGTAAATAAAACTTTCAGAATTTAAAAAATGTGCTCTTTGGAAAATGGGTGATCTTAATTACTGTTTTTTTTTTTTGTAATTTCACTTTGTCTTTTACTGCACCTTCTTGCTTCCTACTATTAGTGTTTCGTGTAATAAGTATCAAAGGCTCTAGTCCTTCCTTCAAACGATCCTTCCGAAAACTGTCAGCTATTTATATTCCCTTCTCCTCGGTTCTGCTTTAATGGATGCTTTTAAAGCTGTTAGAAATTAAAGGTCTCCAAGGCTGAGTGTATATGTGGCAATTTGTTCAAATTAACTTATTACTGTGGCCTGGTGGGTGGTGATGAACCATCTGGCTCCATTTTTTTTTATTTTTATTTTTTTTTAGGAATAGCTTCCAAGAGAGTGAGTTCTGTGAGAAGATTTAATTATCTTTCAACTAAAAAAAAAAAAAAAAAAAAAAAAAAAACCCTCTAGCTATCCCACGGGTTAGACCTATGGATTAACTATTACTAAAGTTTATTTTAGGGAGATCTATTCTTCAATATCTCATCTATTTCTACTGTACAAATAAATTGACACAAATTAGCTTCAGAATTGCCATTTTTATACACAGATTTAGAATATCACACTGAAGAAATTTGTCATTCTGAAAAGATGAAAAATGTAAAGCTATTAGATATACAAATCTCCTTTTGGCCATACGCCTTGAGAGGAATGCTATGCATTCTCTTCACATTTTCCTTCTGTATCCCAAATGGAAAAGGGCTGCTTCAGACTCAGCCCTTAGCTGTTATGTCATTTTGCAAATGAAAATAAGACCACTGCTGTCCTTGGCCCATTAAATGGCACTTCATAATCAGAAAAGATACTTCATTTTCATCTGTAAAATGAAAAACTTTTGGAATAAACATTAAAGTATACCTATTCCTTTTACTGTCTCCCTTTCGCCTTTTTGTTACTAAATGGATATACTTATAAAAATGCAAGCAAATAAACACACTTTCATTATTAAATGACTGGATAAGATCTTACCTCAAAAAAATGACCAGAAGATAATGGCTATTATAAATAAATTGGCAGTCAATAAAATGTATTTGACACCTCTGTACAACTTAGTTATAATGTCTAACAACTTGATTTTTCTTTAGGGAAATATCTAGCTGATATCATGCAGCAAAAGTTAAAAGTACACAAACTACTCCATTTTTTAAATAGCTTTTTTTAAATTAAGTTTATTAGGTTAGTACAATTATATAATTTTCAGGTGAGTACATTATAATTTGACATTATATTCTATTGTGTAATTACCACCCAAAGTCCAGTTTTCTTCAGCTCCCATATATTTGATCCCCTTTTTCCACTTCACCCTACCCCTACCCCTCTATATTCGACCCCCTTTACCTCATCTACCTCTCTCCTTCTCCCCCATCCCTTACTCTCTGGTAACCATAATGGCTTTTTAATTGCAGTGAATTCGCTGAACCTTACCTTTTTATTAATAGACCAGGGCAGTTGGCACTTCCAGTGCAACATGTACAGCGATTACATATTGTCTAATCCGCATGGTACAAGTGACTCCTAGTGCTTCCAGGTCAGCAATCCTCAGTGGCAGGAGCATGAGGGTGACGCCCCTACACCACAGGGATGTGAAGGAGCAGGACACTCCACCTGCTTTGCCTTCGGGATAGCCCGTCCCAGGTAGCCTTGCCTCAGTGTCTCATGAGCTCCTGACTCCAGCCTCTGCCTACGGATTCAGACCAACTTTCAGAAACTGCAAAAGTTGGAAAGGCATCTTGCTGTAGGACAAAGAACATGGGCTTTGGAGTAAATAAGAGGGGTTCAATTTCTGTTTCAGTAGTTAATAGCCAAATGCCTGGGCAAGTACTTAACTTTTCTGTTCACCTCAAAAATAGGCACAGTAACTTCTGATTTACTGCATGGTAATGACATTTAAATGAGACAAGTCAGGTAAACCACTGACTGCAGTGGCTGGAACACAACCAACACTCTGGAAATGAGCTTTTCCTTCTCTTTCTTTTTCTAAAAGAAGTTGAATATGAACAAGACCTAACACACAAGGCTGGTCAAGGCTGCAGGCCCCAGAATTGAGTCCTGACTGTCCATACCATTACAAAGGGCCTTAAAATATTTTCTGGTTTGTCTTCTTTTAAAATTACATTATTTACAAATGAATTTTTTTTTTTAAGACAAATCTTTCATTTCCTTGCCAGGATCCCATGCCAAAACAAACCCACAAAATTTAACTTTTCAGCATTTGTGTGCTCTTTTGATTTAGTGTGGCTTCAAAATTTAATGCGTGCACTCTTCAGTATTTGACAAATGTAACTTACATGCGCCGTTGTTTTATCTCAAGTGGAACATAAGACAGATGTTTAGAAAAGGAACAAGCAAAGGTATTCTACCACTTACCAGATGGTCTCCTGACCAGATTCCTTTGCTCTAAGAGGTAGTGCTAAAAGCAGTTCTCTTCATTTATAATATTGTCTTCGGTTTTCTGTACATTCAGAACTTTTCTTCATAAGCTAAGTGTGTTGTCTTAAATAAATAGTCAAAATATAAGTACTCATTAAGGCCAATTTCAGGATGATAATTAGAATTAGAGTAGGATGCTTATATAAACAAGAAGCAAACTTAAAAGACACAGGTCCTGAATTACCTACCTACTTACTAAATGGTTTATTGTAACCTGCATTTGTCTTCAACTAATGGATCAGGGACCAGTATCCAGTTTAGAGTTAATTGCATGTTCTTATCAGTTTTTTTTTAATTCAAATAAGTTGTATAAAAAATAACTACAGCACTATCCAAAGTTTTAGACCAACTTAAAGATCTCCTGTTATTTTAAAAATAAGAAAGAAAAAAAGAAAAACACTTACTTGTTATAGCATGTGAGTGGTTGAGACTTCCAAGGCATTTGGTGTTATTATGTTAGCCTCAGAGAGAGACAATAAACCGATAGAATTCATCTCTTTGCAACCAGATCCTCAGTTCAAGATTCTTACTCTAAGGATTTATGGCATATGAAGGTTGTGTTTATTTAAAACCAAATAGTTGGATGAAAATGAACAATTCAGGCATATCCAAGTATCAAAACATTGTGTTGACGAAATACCCAGATGACAGGTTAAATTATTCCACTTTCATTCATGTGTTGAAATACTTTATTGAAACCGAAGCAGTGTGATACAAGATGAGGTACATACAAGATTATAAGACCTTTATTTAAAATCTCTATGAAATTATTTTATGCAAATTCCCCTTTATGGAATATACTCCATGATCTAAACACAATATTTAAAATATAATATTCGGTCTTTAAAATATCTTATTTTTTGAGAAAAAATAACATTAAAAACATACTAAAAATGTTTTGAAATTTCTGTCAAATAAAAATCTGAATATCTGTCTAAAATGAGATAGAACAAAAGGCTGATAACAAATATAAACGAGAGTTATAAAATGTCTGTTTAGCAGTAGTAAAAAGTATAAATAAATGCTGTATTTTTAATACTTCATTTTGCTTAGTATGCCACTATTTCTCCCAAAATATTACAGCTCCTTCAGGGAATGCAAATAAACAGAACCAACAAATTGAAGATTTTTATTTCTTATGCTAAAAGAAAAATTCCACCTGTCACAGAAGGAAACAACATAAGGAGGTAGATAGCTATTTCTAAGAACTCTCTGTCTAATACAATTTGATATTTTCGCAATTAAAGGCAATGCCAGCGTCACTTAAAATAAATGCGGGTGATGGGGGACAGACTTTCAGCCACGGCTCTCTTCTAAGACTCTAGCTGAATCATCAGATTGGAATGGCAAAGCAATAAGAATGACTTCGTTTGTGTGTGCGGCTGACTGTGGGGGAAGAGAACCCCAAGCTGTTCCCACACGTTATCTCCACCCCAGCTTCAGCACTCATTGCTCCAGGACTGTCTATATTGCTCACCTTATAAGCTCAGCTGTTTTCTCTCATGATATCGATTTGCTACTGATCCCATCCTGCATCTGCTACAGATAGCAATGGCCGAGTGAAATGGGGCCACCTCTTTATTTAGAAGAGCAGCTGCCACCACACTGGCCAAAGAAGGGCCATCGTGACATTCTTAGAGTGAACGAAAGTAAACATAGTGGGCCAATTTGGTTGTTTCATATATACAAAGATTCTTAGGTTATTCATTTTTTTCTGGAGACACCAACAGCTGGATACAGCAATCTATTAAAAGAATCCACAAACATTTCCTTAAAAAAGAAAAAAACATATCTACATAGGAAAAATTATGGGTTAAAGTTCATACTTTTGAATAAAATTTTCAAGGCGAAGATGAAAAATGTCATTTGCAAACAATTAGAAAACACGACATTTAAACTATTCGAGCACAACAATGTGCTCAATAAAGTACGCTATGTAACCTTGGACGAGTCATATTTCAGTCTCCTCATCTGTTAAATAAGAGGGTTGGACAAGATGGCTGCCACCCTGCCTCCTTGCTCTAACAGCTTTTGACTTTGTGTGCGAGATTATGAAGAATCATGGACTAATAAAAGTGAAATAAAGTTCCAATCCTTCACTTACCTGTATTTTCTATAAAAACATATATTCCTTTTGTAAATTAGGAAGTAATAACTGATCTGGATCATTTTTTAATTTAAAATATATAGGAATGGAAACTCTAGAGATCATCTCACTTAACAAATGAGGTCACAGAAGAGTTAGAGTTAGAAGCTTAAGTAATTTACCCAAATGTACACAGTAGTCAATGGCGAATCTAGGATCCTGACCAAATTCCATTGACCTCCAAGGCTAGTGCTTTTTGGTGATACATGTGCCTTTGTGATACAATGAATGACCCACCATCCCTTTCTCCATACCACAGGCAAAGTGGCAAATGCCTGAAACCCTTTGGTTTGGTATTTCTTCACAAAATAAAGCTAAAAATGCCGCCGTGGATTGCTGCTGTCTTTATATATACACCATTTAGGCAGCCTGTGTCCCCTCAACTTCAAGTGTCAAAACCTAAAATCAACTCTCTTAGTCGCATTACAACCTAATCTTGCTTTTTGAATTACCAGTATCTTGAGACAGAGAGACAATGCTGTTTACGTTTAAAAAAAGAAAAAACACAATAAACTAGAAAAATCGAATTGTTGCATGAGTCTGATAAAGACTCCAAGGTGTTCTTAACTCTTGGCTGCGACCCTTTCTGGTGTGCTCTGTTTCGCTGCAGAGACTGAATATAGTATTTTTGAACATATCCTATAATCACTGTGTACTGGATGAGAGTGCAGGAAATGGTTTATTGGCCTGTATTAGTAAAACATCAAAGTGCTTTCTTAGAAAGCAGTGCCGTTTCCCGCCTGTTTGGTGTGCATGAAATCAGTGAACCTAATAAAGCAGGGAAGGCTCATTAGGAAGAGCAACAAAGTTCCCAGTGTCCTTTATGAGCAGGCAGCCACCACAGAGGAGATCAAAGCCTCCCTCAGTGGTGTCTGTACATCTGTTTTCTTTTTATCCAGCATGTTATTTGGTTGGTTGTTTGACAACATCAAAGCTTTTTGGCCATTAGAGTCTTTGGTCCACTTGGGCCAAAATCATTTTACTAATCCATCTGGTCTAAGATGTAAATGCTTCCAATAACTGCAGGTCACCAGTTTGAGCAAAATGAACACTTTCAGAATTTATCATTGGCTTTTAGAGGCTAGGTTCTCTTCATCAGTCTGGAGGTAGAGAGCTTCTTAGCTCGTGTGTTTTGTAAAGTTATCCACTTTTACTAAGGAAATGTCATGTAAAATCTAGAGTCCAAGAAAAACTCTTTCTCTCTCTCATTGTCATCATCGTTGTTGATAACATAGTTTACACACTATACCATTCGCCTATTTAAAGTATACAGTTCAATAGCTTTTAGTATATTCACAGAGTTTCACAATTTTGGAACATTTTATCACCCCAAAAAGAAACCTTGTACCTATTAGCAACCACTTTCCATTTCTCCCCAAGTGCCCTTCCCCACAACCCCCTGTCCCAGGCCTAGGTAACCACTAACCTACCTTCTGTCTCTATGGAGTTGCCTATTCCAAGTATTTCATATAAACGGAATCACACAATATGTGGTCCTTTATGACTGGCTTCGTTCACTTAGTGTAATGTTTTCAAGGTTCATAATATAACATGTGTCAGTATTTTATTTCTTTTTATTGTCAAATATATTGTAAGTCTATTTCACATTTTATTTATATATCAGTCGATGGACATTTGTGTCGTTTCCACTTTTGGCTACCGCAGATAATGCTGCTATGAACGTTCATACACAAGTTACTGTGTGTACATACATATATTTTTATTTCTCTTGGATATATAGCCAGGAGTGTAATCGCTGGGTCATACGGTAACTCTATTTTCCCTTTTGAGGAACTGCCAGGCTATTTTCCAAAGCACTTATACTGTTTTACATTCTTACCAGCAGTGTACAAGAGTGCCAATTTCTCTGCATTCTCACCAATACTTGTTACAGTGTAACTTTTTTATTTTGCCATCCTAGAGGGGGTGATGTGATATCTTTTCGTGATTTTGATTTACATTTTCCATTCTATATGCACATCTAATGATAGTGAGCATCTTTTCATGTTTACTGGCCATTTGTATGTCTTCCCTGAAGAAATGTCTTTCCAGGACCTCTGCTTATTTTTAATTGAGTTATTTATTTTTATTTTGTTATGAGTCCTTAACATATTCTAGATACAAATCCTTTATTAATACATAATTTTCAAAATTTTCCCTTTTTTTATTTTTATTTAGTTGTTCTCTGATAATTGTGTATTTGCTATTTATATGAACAGGAAACTTCTTTAAAAGGAATTTCAAGTCACAAAAGAGGAAATAAAACATATTTCCAAGCCCTCTCATTGCCACATATACAAATTCAAAGAGAGAAAAAAAAAAAACTATTACAACAAGAACTTAGTAAGTAAAGTTACTGGGGCCACTTCAGTTTTATTGCAACAATAATATTTATTCATGTTTGTATATAGATTTAGAGTTTACAGAGTACCCTGTATTCATAATCTCTTATAATCTTCCTAATAGCTCTATGAAATATTACAATTATCCCATTTTCTAATGAAAAATGGAGGGGAAGGGAGTGAGGTATAAACATTCAGTAAAGTACCTTGTCTCACTTAAGACTAAGTTCAGCCTAAACACCAGCTACGTAAATGCCATAATATCCGAGCCAAAGTTAATTCAATGAAATACAAAAGCCATCAAACCAGTTGTGTAAAACGATTTGTTTTTTATAATTATCAATTTGTATGTGATGCCTAAATGTGAGATGAGAAGTAAAACAACTGCCTATTTCACAATAAATTAGCCATTGTTATAATACATGATATGAAACATCAAAAAACTAATTTATGTTTTATCATGTCTTGGAACACATGGGTACATCCCCCTGAGCATATGCATTGATGTTGGGGAACTCAGTACAATCATGGAGCCTATATCTTCAGATTTTTTTTCTAACAGTGATGTATGCACTCAAGAAAACAGTACATGCTATTCTGCCATTATTTACTACATGATGCTAGACAATCCACAAACTTCTCCTAGCCTCAATTTCATAATCTAGGAAATCTTCCAAGATTCCTTTTATCAGTCTTTCAGGCCTATAGGTTTCTTCCACCCAATCTCTGAAATGATATAGATTGGGACTTAAATAAAAGAGAAGAAAGGTGTTAGAAGACATGGCCTTGTAGTATCTGAATAGGACAGAAGTAGTAATAATGATATAGTAATACAGGTCCTGTTGACTAATCTCCATGTGAGATTGTGTATAAAACTAAGATAAGTTGTTTTTGTAAATATTATCACTAAAGTAAGCAGTGAATTCAGATCGAGCTCAGTAGTCAGCCGCATTCTCATTCCTCATAGCCTACACAGAGTATACTAATTAACTCTCATTTGTGCCCAGTTTTTGCCATAGTTGTTCATGGAGATTACCACTTCCTAGTATTAGTCCATGGGTACCCAAGACTTTGATTTGAATCACTTGAGGAAAGCTCAGAACCAATTAAGTCTATACCCAGGACAGTCTACTGAAGTAGACCAGAATCTTCCCACCAATCGAAATCCAAGCATTTTCCAAGGTTACCAAAGCTACAAAGAGTCAGAGGGACACAAAGTGATATCTGTGACAGAAGATAAGACTAGCTTCCATCCCTATATAGAAACAAAAAGCATTTTATGAAACAAAACAGGTCACATGGTTTGAAAATAGAAAATATTCTATATACAGCTCATCCTGGAAAAATCTAGAATCTACAATTGTCAAATACTTGTGACTTCCAAAAGATGCTATTATGATCTCCACCAAAGAACAGACTAGTGGCCTGGAAAGAGAAATTCACATTTCTAAAATTTAAGCTTGACAATGCAAATTGACCATGTGGTCAATTGTGGGAAAGGGTACCTGCTCTCTAAGTTAATTTTTTCCAGTCTATCAACATTTATTAGTGTTAAATAAAATAATAGGGGAGATAATTATAGATTATAGAGCACTATAAAAGTGTTTGTGCTATTCACTGTCATATAAGCAGCACTAATTTCTCTGTCTCTATCAGAATATGAAAACATATCTGAAAGTACCTCTAATTTCCTAGAGAAGACTCAAATATAAATCAAAAATAATATTCACCAAGAGGATTACACTTAAATTGATTATTCAATTTTTAAAAAATCTCATTGTGGAGAAAAAGAAAATCTGCTGTTTTTTATTTTCTGTTATTTTTGCAAAAAATGGACTCTTGGGCCTGAGTACCTCCTTTTCTATGTGCTATACATTCAGTTAGGAGTTCTCAGCTTTCTTCTAACCAGATACAAGGTCAGAAATTCTTTCTAGGAGGAAAGGAGTGAATGAGATGTTTGCCCTTTCTGGTTGTAGGTGCCAGCCTGGTTGTTCACATTCCTTCCTGAACTCTTGACTTACCCTGTTTGGGAAATCTTCAAATGTAACTGTGATGATTACATTGGTTGGAGTGCCCGGGGAACGAAGCCTTTGAGAGCATCCTGGGGCTACTTCAGCAATCCAGGGGAACTTGCTCCCAGTCAAGAGCCACTTTGAAAAAGAAGTATGACTTTTTTAAAGGCATAACTCCCACCTTTGTGTAAGAATATCAGCTTTCTACTTGAAATCACAGAGAGGCATAGAAGACATAGACATTTCTACCCTGTACAACAGATTTTAATTAGTTGAGATTAAATGGCTGGGCTCTCCAGGAATTCTTCAGATAACCTTTCATTTCTTGATATGGATAGGAAAATTTATTGAAAATCTAGCAAAGGAAAGAATGATGGAGCCTCTACTCCAACAGCTCATCTTCTGTAATTACCTAGAAAATTCCCAAGGAAGCTTCCGACTTTCAATTTTGGGGGTTTGTCTTTGGTGGTTAATTATTTACTTAATGTATAATACTATTATGGAATGCGTTACTTGGCCTTTGGCTCCGGGAGGAATAGCTACAGTAGATAGGAAGACAGAAAATCTGTAAGCACTTGGCTCCTGTAGATACTGCCATATCTCGCCTTTACTGTACATGCTGTCCTGTGATAATATTGGAGAGTAAGGAAATATTGTTTAGGAGGAAGTAGCTCCTTGAGGAAGGAAGTGGGCAGTGCAGGAAAAACAAATCAGAACCTTCCCAGAATAGAATTCACCTTTGACGACCACTTGAAGCTTCCCACCCCATGTCCTAGTCCTGCTGGACAGGAATTCACATGTCAAAACCTGCCTAAGAATGCCCTACCCATAAACAACCACAAATACTCTTTTGACATTAATGTTTGTAGCTCTCAGCTACTACTTAGGCTCTCAAGCCCTTAATAAACAGATGAGTCTGCACCATTTGTTCTCACTTTGCAAAGAATTTTACATTCCTCCAGCAGCAGTCATGAATAAAAAGTAAATGAGATTTAGTGGCCATTTATTTCATGCATAAACTCTTCTGACCAACAGGAGTGAAATCTCATAGACAATGAGATCCTGTCAAAAATAGACCCCATATGTTTATGTCTCAAAAACCAATAGGTAGTTTATGGCCAAGCCACCCTGAACGAGCCCAAACCCATCTGATCTCAGAAGCTAAGCAGGGTTGGGCCTGGTTAGTATTTGGTTGGGAGACCACTTAGGAAGACCAGGTGCTGTAGGCATAAAAAATAAGGGATTGTAATCTGACAAGGTCCTTGCAGTTTGTGTGGTCAACCAAGGGTTGCTTTGCCTAAAAAAAAAAAAAAAAAAAAAAAAAAAAAAAAAAAAAAAACCAGAAAAAACAAACAAACAAAAAAACCACACACAATAAGTAGTCACTATTTTTATAGAAGATTCACTATGTTTATAAAAGCTTTATGGTTGCTTTATAGAGCAAACAAATTTGATTTATTTTATTTCCCCCAAAGAATTTCATTAGCCTTAGAAAAGTAAATCAGTAATTCTTTTTATGTTTACTTGGATCTAAGTAACTTCTTTCTTTCTTTTATTTTAATTTTATTTGGTTTAAAAAAATTTTTTTTTCTTAAATAACATTTATTTCTTACAGTTCTGGAAGCTAATAAGTCCAGTGTCAAGGTGCCAGCAGGTTCGGTGTCTACTAAAGGTCTGCTTCTCCTCTTTTCTTTCTGAGCTGTCTTCAAAATTGACCATAATGCCAATGTCCTTTTGATTAAGCTTTTTCTAGTATGCATCTCAAAACCTTTCTAGTCTCTATTGCAGCCTTGCTCTGGTCACTTCATGCCCTTGCTCACAACCTTTCAGAATTTCCTCCTTTGCTTTTGAAATATAGTTCAAACTCTTGTGCTTAGTACTGAATGTCTCCATAAGCTTGGCCATGCCTTCTCCAGGCTTCCTCACATTTCTTGTACTCTATATTCCATTCACTCTGGAATGCTTATGTATGACAAGCAGGCGTCATGTTTTCTTCTAATTTTTCCATAGTGGTGGAGCAAGGGGAGATGTGAATTGCCCACTAGCTCTTAAAGATGTCTGCTTAGAAATGGTCTGTTAGTCAAAGCAAGCCCTATGGACACTTCTTTCTTCAAAGAGGTAGTGAAGGACACACTTGACATACACACAATAAAAGGAGAACTGGCATACGGGTGAGCATCCCTGATGACCACCGTATTCTAAATTCATCAGATAGTCAGCGGAAACCATTTATGTGAAAAACTAAGTAACTTCTTGTAATCAAAAGATTCCCCCCCCCAAAAAAAAGCTCTTTTTGTGTGTCAGATATTTTATACGTACTCAGAGCCTATAGTCATTCCAAAAATTACATAATCTGATCACAGTAATTCAGGGTAAAATAAGTGCAAAAAGAAACAGCTCCTTAACCATACTCTCAGTACATTTTCTTTTTTATTAGAGTTGGTTTCAGACATTCTTCACATTTTTAGGAAATCTTTTGATTTGTTTCTGTTTTACTGTGTAATTTAAAACTCCCCACCTTTTACTGAAATGTATTAACCACTGAAAAATTAAAAACAATATAAAGTAGAAACAGTTGAAGCCAGTTTTAAAGACTTTAAGGCTAAAATAAATTTTTCAAATTACAATGCTCTACTTTCATATATATGTGTTCCTAGCAGACCAATAAAATGGAGTGCTCGTTGTTTATTAGAAATTGGCATTCCAATGGTGTTAGCCAACCAAGCAATTCTTTTTTAAAGTTTCCTGTGCAAAAATGTGTACAAAGAAATATTTCTATACCAATTAATGTTGGTAGTTTGGTTTGGAACATTAAGTTAAACTAAAGTTAGTTTATGTGTTCATTTTTTACCATATTTAAAGACAATTATTAGTGGTCGATTTTCTTCTAAATTTTCAATCCTTGCTGCATTACAGAAAAATAGCAAAGAAATGATCCAAATAGACATAACACAAAAAAACGAGGCTTCACAGAGGCAAATAGAGTATTGTGTTATTTTAAATGAACATTTACTTTTCTTTAAAGAAATCACAGCTGAGGTGACTCACAACATATCAGACACTTATTGAGGGACCAGGGGACAGGGACTGTTCTGGTCTGATGGAGCAGGGGAATGAGTTCTTACTTGGCACACTGGTCACATTTTCCTTTAACACCTCTATAGTGTTACTTTCCCATTTTGCAGATGAATAAATTAAGGTACAAATATCTAAGAAGGTTGCAGAAGGTCATATAACTAGTAACAGGTAGAACTAAAATTTCAACCAGGTCCATTTGATTCCAAATCCTGAGCTCCTCTGATTATAACAGAGGGAGAAAATTCAGTACCTAGAACACAGAATGGTGTGAAAGAATGATATCATAGAAAAATAAACAGCAGAAGATACAGGGAAATGGGTGAGAAGCAAGAGTTCTGGAATCACCAGGCGGTGCTCAGATTTCAAAACCAGTTTTAAAATTTTAGCAAGTAGAATTTGGGAACTTCTAATGAAGGAGGAATCAGATGGTAAGGACTAAAGGAAAATTTTTTAAAAATTAATATTTTACTTGCCTTTTAAAAGATGTGTCTAACCTACATAAAACGTCATTAGTATACTCAACAAACTACTAATATGGAACGTAATTTTCCTCTCTCAAAACATTGAGCGTAATAGCTCAAAATTCAATATAGGATAACTTATACCAAACACCTTTTTAGTTCTACTTTTTCTACCATAATCTGAAAGAATTGAAGATACGGGGTTTCCTCCATCTCTTATTTATGATTGCAAGAGTCAGTGATCAAGAGATTTAATAACAATATATGTTTTCGAAGATAGCCCTAAATTTCTTGAGGTAATCTAACCCTCTGTGACATATTCTATTGCACAGTACCATGAATGCCAAAGGTTGCCAAATAAATATTAATTGATGATAATAATAAAAAGGCCTTCTTAGACATCAAAATTTCCATTTTCTTTGTTGTCTCTTAGAAAAACAGCTAAATTTAACTTCTACTTGGCAATGCTTTCCTTGACATTAAGGAATGGAAGACCTTTAGAAATAATTTTCCAGAGAATGGGGTCCCTGAGTGAGGATGCTGGTTGTCAGCCAGTTTTTGAAGCCTCTTCCCAATCTAGATGCCTGTATTTGGGTGTCCTGCCAACAGGAATCATCCAGGTCAGTGATGTCTAACATTCCCCCAGAGGCACTGAGATGGCGACGCCACAACGTTTTGTTTAGTTTGTGGGAAAAACTTATGAAGAGTGATGACCTTAGTTTAGGGCTGAGAAAACCCAATGAGTTTAAAGTGTCTAGGAATTAAAGACTCAAATGATAGGCCCTTCTCCTTATAGTACACAGGAGCAACCTGCAGTATGCCTTGGCTCAAGTCTATTCCATTAAGTTTAAAATGCAATCACCTAACACCTTCTTATGTGGGGTTGCCTTTCATCACTCAGCTCTCAACCTGTCTTGCTGACAGTCTGGGCTCTGACTGTGTGGCTACAGGGCAGTTCATGCCTCCTGAAGCTATTGATCTCCATGCGAACAGTTAACAATCTCTTTTTCAAACTTTGGATATTTCGCGTTGCACTTTACTGCAATAATTAATCACAGACAGATTTAGCTCCTAATGCAATGATGTATGGATTCACTCAGGATATAGAAAAAATAAATATGCTGTGTGTGTCCCCACCTCTCGCCTCCACAAGAACACAGTATTTGTAAAACAAATGTTGTAAAAATTGATGAACTGTGAGTGATCCCAAAGAATATTTTCCTCTTTTCTCAAGAGTAATAAAACAATAATATCTGATTACAAGATCAAAGGATATACCCTCTTGTTTTATGTGTTCGCTTATTGATATTTAACAACTTAGGAGTATTTGGTCTCTGATGAAAATATATTTAGTGCTTTAAAGCAATTCTTGCTTGTATTAAAATTGTAGAATATAAAGTGACTTTCCTTAGCACTTTCACGTGAGCCCACTTGTTCCACGAGCTATTCTGCTCAGGCTTCTATCTTTATCTAGGTCACCTTTATCCTTTTTGGCAGAAAATTCAAATTTCAGGTCTTTGTGCTCAGAAGCCCATCTTGTTCAAAAAAGCCCTCACTGGTACCCTGTGTGGCCCCAGAACCATTATCAACCATTCAATTTTCTTGATTGTGTTGAAATATGCAAAACCTAAGATTTACCATTTTAAACATTGTACACTTTTAAATGTACAATTCAGAAGCATTTCATACATTCACAGTGTTGTGTAACCATCCTCTTCATCTCGTTCCAAAATACTTTAATCACCTCAAAAGGAAACCCCACACCCACTAAGCAGTCGCTCCTCATTTCCTTAGCTTCTCAGCACCCAGAAACCTCCTCTGTCTCTGTGGATTTGCCTATTCTGGACATTTTGTATAAATGGAATTACACAATATGTGGCCCTTTGCATCTCACTTCTTTTATTTAGCATAATAATTTCAAGTTTCACTTGTGTTGTAGCATGTATCAGTATTTTATTTCATTTTATGGCTGAATAATATCCCACCCAGTGTATGCTTATACTAAATTTTATTTATCCGCTCATCCGTTGATGGACTTTGGGTTATTTACATTTTTCAGCTATTGTGAAAATATATTTATTGTGAAATACACTTAACTACTTAGCTATCGTTCAGCTACTATGAACATTCTTATACAAATTTCTGTTTGAATATATACGTAGGAATAGGATTGCTGGCTATATGATAGTTGTATTTTTGACTTAAACTGTTTTCACAGAGGCCGCATCATTTTACATGTCCACCATCAGTGTGTGAGGGTTCCAGTTTCTCTACATCTTTGCCAACATTTGTTCTTTTTCTTGTTTTTTAATTATAGCTATCCTAGTGGGTGTGAAGTGGTATCTCATCGTGGTTTTGATTTGTACTTCTCCAATGGCTAGTGACCTGGAGCATCTTTTCGTGTACTTGCTGCCATTGGTTTGTCTTTGGAGAATGTCCATTGATTTTCAAATATTTTCACCCATTCCGTGGGTTGTTTTTTATTCTCTCAGGACTGCACAGAGTTTTGATTTCGACTAAACCTAATGTATCTAGCTTTTCTTTTGTTGCTTGTGCTTTCGGTGTCACATGTAAAAATCCATTGCCAAATCCGAGGTCATGAACATTTACACCCACGTTTTCTTCTAAGAGATCTATGATTTTAGCTCTTAAATGTAGGTCCATTTTTAGTTAATTTTTGCATAATGTGTGGGGTAAGGGTCCAACTTTATTCTTTTGCATGTGGCTATCCAGTTGTCTTGGCATCATTTGTTAAAGACATTATTTTTTCCCTCGGTCATTCAATTTTGAAAGCTCCTTTTTGAAAGCATTCTTCTTAATAATTATACATTGCTTTCCAGTTGTTCATCCATGTATATTTTCCCTGTACAGGTAGATAGGAACCCATTCAAGGAAGGAGACTTAATTTCTTCTATATTTTCTATACTTTATATTAAGGGCTAAAATGATTTCTAAAGTGGGAAAAAGAACCAAAGCAGACTCAAGCTTTTAATCCAGGAAAATCAGTATAATTTATTATTTAAAAGACAATTTATAATGTTTTTAAATATAAAATTAATAAAAACATCTCTGCCCCTCAAGATGCCAATAGACAAATGGGGGAAATGAGCAAATCTGGTCACCACCAGACACACGTGTTATTGAGCACTTGAAGTGTGACTAATTCTAATTGAGACTTTCTC
This sequence comes from Rousettus aegyptiacus, assembly GCF_014176215.1. Taxonomy (NCBI): domain Eukaryota; kingdom Metazoa; phylum Chordata; class Mammalia; order Chiroptera; family Pteropodidae; genus Rousettus; species Rousettus aegyptiacus. The sequence continues at coordinate 34,885,515 of NW_023416286.1, forward strand.
TAAGAGTAAACTACACACCGGATTTCAAAGGCTTAATGCAAAAAGAAAAATGTCAAGCATCTCATTAAAAATTTATTATATTAATTACATTTTGAAATGATAGTGTTTTGGGTGCATTGGATATATTATAAAATTAATTTCATTTGTTCCTTTTTATTCTTTTGGTGGCTTGCATTGTAATTGCTATTGGAAAATACTGACATTCACAAACAGAAAGTCCAGCAAGGGTCTCACAGCTATACAACTAGTGATAGAAGTGATATGTAGACCCATTCTTTAAAATGTTATAACCTAGGCTCTTAATTACTATGCTATACAACTCAAAATCAAACAGGAGTATGAAGATATAATAGGTGGCAACAATTTGAAACTAGAAGGAGGAACAAGGGTCCATAAATCATATTGAGTGCAGAACAACTTCAGAGAATACAAACAAAACACAAGCATTCTGTCCTCACTTCTTATCTCTTGGGAAGACACACTTAAACCACATCCCTCAACTAGAGAACAACTACATGCTAAGCTATGGTTCTCAACCCAGGGGACATTTGACAGTGTCTGAGAACATTTTAGGTTCTCACTTCTAGGGATACTGCTAGCACCTAATAGCTAAAGGCCAGAGATGCTGATAAATATCCTACAGTACACAGAACAGCCTCTCCATGGTAAAGAATTATTTGGCATAATATATCAATAGTTCTGAGATTGAAAACCCCTGGGCTAAACCTTTGCTTAAGGAAATATTTCGGAGAAAGAAGAGACAACTGTGTGCTGGAGCTCACGGGAAGAAGGAGCCAGGCAGGCTTCAGGACGTTGGCGTATCAAGCTGGGTACAGGGATGGAGCAAAGTGAGCAAGAGAATATTACCAGTTGCGAGGAGTATGGCCAGTGCTGGGAACTGGAAGATGCACTCGAGCAACTGGAGCAAAGAGCACGTCATGAAAAGGAGAAGCAGCAACACGAGAAGTGGTTCAGGATTCAGAAAAATTGAGCTCTCACCCTGGTTCCTCCTGACAACTGGGCAGCTTTGAGCAAATCACTTGACCTTTCTGAAATCCCATGCAACCCTCTGTCAAATGAGATCCTCTGTGTATAAACAACTTACAAGTATTGTTAACTTTATCATTATGATTGATACCAGGTTAAGTTGGCTCCAAAATGTGAGGGCCTTGATAGCCTGGCAAGGAGAAGAGACTGGGTCTGATGGGACCTTCTGGAGCAGGAAAACCATCAGAGGAGAGTGATGCTGTAGAAGGTTCATTTTGACACAGTGTGCAGAAAAGATGGGAACAGGGAGGGAGTATAGTGAGGAAAATCATCTAGGACACCTTTCCAGGCAAAAGGCCTGAATGGATGAAAGGGGTCAGAGCAGAGGCAGCTGGAGGAAGGCCTTGCCTCCCCATTCTCCACAGGCAGCTGCTCCCCCTGTGAATGTATAACTAGCGACCTGGTATCAGTAAACTGACTCAAGGCTGCTCTTCTAGGGGGCAAAGTGGAGACTGATTCATGGCCTGTTGTAGAAGTGGACAGAAAAATGAGCATATTATTCCATGAGGTGAAAACAAATGTGGTTTCTAAGACTGTGTTTAATATTTTGTAATTAACATAGAATTCTAAGAAAATATGACTTCTGAATTTTCCTTGAATTTTGTCCCACCTTCAACAGCACTACAATAGTAATATTTTTGGAGTATACATATATAATGGAATGTATTTTTATAGCTCTTTGGGGTTTAATTTTACCAAACATTTAATACTTAAATTCAAATTCTCCCAGCTTGGCACCAAGGCAAAAATTTTCCCATATTAATTATTTTTAATTAAAATAATTTATAAGACATCTGGGAAATAACCTAGCAATTTCACTATGTCATGAGAATGTAGAGAATGTAGAATCCATTAAGATGAAAGCGTCCAAAAACCAGGGATTTGGGGCTGTTTTGTTCATTGCTATAATCCTTGTGCTTAGAACAGTGCCCAGTACCTGGTAGCACTCAATACATTATGTATCAAATGAATGCATGAACAAATGAATGAACAAGAAGCATATGTTGTTTGTGCACTCTTTCCAGATGATCATGTGTGCTGTGTGCTGGGTATGACAGTATCTGACATCTAATTAAGCTGTTATCAAAGCTGTCTCACTAAGACCCATCTATCGTCACTCATATGTTGCTGCAAGCACTCAAATCAAGCTCTTTCTCCTCTCCTTTTTACCTCCTCTGTAACCCGGCAGACGTAAATCAGTAAAATTGGAAGTGGATGAAGATAAGAGCACAAAGGGAAAATTTTTTCCCCCTCGGAAGTGGCAATTGGTTTGTCTCCCTCCACCTTTCCCCACAAGTGGCCTTTCCATGTTCCTGGAGAAGAAAACATTGCCTGGGTGGGTATGCAACTGGCAGGACCATTGCTCTCCAATCTTGGCTGGTACAGAAATAAGGGCTCTTCAATAGGATTTGACAATATGCCAGTTCCACCAGTGATAAGAGAAGCCTGAAACACCAACAATCACCACAGGCCACAGGCCGTGTGTAGGGCTGCAAGGCACATCAAACAAAGCAAACAGGAGAGCTATCTCTGAAGCTCGCCAACAGAGTTCCGAAAGTATGAAAAGCAACTTTCCTAAGGAACTATTAAAACAAAGAAAACACACTAAACTGATCATTTAAGGATACTCTCCATAGCTAGAAGTATCTTTATTTGCGTAATTTTCTATTCTCTTTTGCCATTTTGAATATGTCCAAGCTATTAATAATGTTTCTCTACTTTCTACATCAGCTAGTAAGTTGTTAATTATACTTAAAATTTTCATTTGGTGGGGAAAGAAGCCCAAGGATATTTTACTCAGAATATATCTTCATATGAAGAAAATCGCCAAAAAAAAAAAATCAGAAATGCATTAAATAACCAAAATTTTATTAAACATTCATTTGAGATTTTATTGTGCAGTTCGTGCCTCACTGCAGACATAGTGAAGGCCCCAAAAAGATGAAATTTCATTATTGAAGAGGAATGGAGGAGGGGAAAGAAATCTGCCTTGAGGTTTCTTTTCACTGGAAATGGAAGCCCCTTGGGTTTCAAATTTGATTCATGGGAAAAAACACCTTCATTTATTAGTTTTTTTTTCTTTTTAAATACTGTCTTTTAAGATAGTATATCCTTGAATTTAAAACCAATAATTTTCTACCATCTTCACAAATTGTAACTTCCTGGTTTTTTGGAAATCTGAGGAGTCCTGATAAATTCAGAGACATTCTCTTTCAATCTTTTTTATAATTATTGAGATATAATGACAATATCACATTATATTGGTTTCAGGTATACAACATAATGATTCAATATTTACTATATTATGAAATAATCACCATAAGAAATATAGGTAACATTCATTACTGTAAACCATTCTTTTGTTATGAAAACTTTTAAGATCTACTCTCTTGGCAATTTTGAAATATATCATTAACTATAGTCACCATGCTGTACATTACATCCCATGACAATTATTTTATAACTGGAAGTTCGTACCTTTAATCCCGTTCACCACTGCTCACCCCCACCCTCTGGCAACCACCAGTCTGTTCTCTGTATCTATGAGCTTGTAGTGGTGGTGTTGGTGTTGGTGGAGTTGTTTTCAAATTCCATGTGTCGGTGAGATCATATGATATTTGTCTTTCTCTGTCTGACTTATTTCACTTAGCATAATGCCCTCAGGAGTCATTCATGTTGTCACAAATGATAAGATTTTATTCTTTTTTTCAATGTTTATATTGAATATGGAAGTATATGTTGTTAGGTTTACATATTTCAAGAATATAAAATGTGTCGTAGATTGGAACAGTATCTTTGAAGATGTGGCATGCACAACTGTGAACGTGCACGTAGTGGGTATAGGTGAAGCGTGGATGTACATATGTGTAGACACTCTGCTTACCTGAGCTACGTATAACCAATACTAATTCCTGAGGAAAATTCTGTTTTCTTGAGTGTTTCTAATTTTAGTACTGGGGCATTTTTTAATGTTGATGTTATATGCAGAATTTTTATTAAAAGTCTTTTACCTTGTCTCTGAGTGAGACTAAAGAAAAAGGCAATAAATTAATAAAATTAATATAAATAAATAAATCATATTTGTCATTGTGAAATGACAAATAAAGTATAATTATTAAACTCTCACTACATTAAACATCTCTTCTTGAGACTTAAAGTTTCAAAAAGAAAGCATAATAATTTTTTCATCTCTGCTATAGCACATAGAACACTACACAAATAAAAACTAAATGGTGTCCTTGAGTAAAGCAAATTTTGCGTAAGTCAAATGAAAATGAGCAAAGTCCATAACTAGGAACAAACACTTGGTCAAATGGAAAACATTTCTGGACTTCTGCCTTTCAGACCTGCCTGCCTCCCAAGCTGTTATATGGTGATATTGAAAATACTTCACGTATCACAGAGATAACATGAGGATGAAAGGCATGTTTGAAGTTCTTGAAACTATTCTGAGAAAGCTACTTGAGAAAACACAAGCACTGTCAATAATACCATGCAGTCCATTATTAAAAACAGGCATTTTTCATACTTTTCGTATCTCTCTCATATTTTTAACATGAAAATATCACATTTTAATTAACATTTTCAGAATCATTTCTCTTTTGCAAAATGAATGCCAAAAGCAATACCAAAACCAAATCCTCATAAATTAAGACAAGCACAGAAATATGGTCTTAGGAAGTGAAAAAACATAGATTCATTCATCTTTGTCAAGCATTGTGCTAGAAATATAGCAATAAACAATACAGACACAATTCCTGCCCTCATGTGACTTATAGTTCAACAGAAGAAAGAGCAACCATTGAGTGTTCCAAAGAAAAACAGAGTGCTATTGAACTGTGTATTAACAGAGTGGCCTCCTTAGTCTCAGGGAGGATCAGGGATACTGACAAGAATAGAGGCAACTCTTGAAGCTTGGAAGGCTAGCATGGCTGGTCATCTTATGTGACCAAAATTAAAAGAATGCCAATTTATTTTGTTATTCAATGAAGATGAAGTCTTTCTAAAATTATCTTAAATTCTCAACAGAGTATTTATATATGTAGATCACAGATTGTTTAAACTGAAGTCACTGGTTATTTCTTGTCTCTCAGGCATGGTACCAATCGTAGAAATGACTTCTCTAGGGTGTGTTGAAGTTCTGGTTATGATTTATTTAACTTCATTGTTGATCAGTTTTAGTTTGGCAACATACGACGTGTGAGTTCTGTTCAATTTTCATGCTAGAATGCTGATATTTACAATATATAACATTATTTTACTTGCCAGGACTTCATGTAGATTTAGAAAAAGCCCCCCACTCCTTGGTTGAGGGGTTTCCTTTGTTTTCTTTTTCTTTATTTTTATTTCTATTTTACAGTCATCATGCTGTAACAATTTCAATTATAAGGGACTAAAAAGAAAAATTGACATTTACTTCCCCTACCAAATTATGATATGGGATTATTAGGTTATTTGTCTAATAGAGGAAACAATGACTAGTATTTGTTGGTAACTAATATCGTGGCTTCCAATGAGTTTTAGATAAAGATCAATATTTATCTTCAAAGTTCCTTGCAGAAGATAATCGCTCTTTTCTCTTTCTTTTTACCTGCCTCATTATTATTTGTTTGGTAGTTGTAAGTCTGGAAGAATGAGGAAGCTAAAATGCTATTCAATTTAAATTTCTATTCCATTCCTACAATGACATGATTTAGAACAAATAGATTATTTAAGATTTATATGAAGAACTTCAGACCAGAGAAAGAGATTTAAAAGCAGCATGAATAACATATACTTTATGTAGTTGTATATTTTAAGATAATGAAGGCATAAAACAATTTCTTCAAAAGATGTTGAAATACATATGTAATTATCAAGTCACTAAAAGATGGAAAACTTGAAGTTGTTCTATTGAACTGTTAGGTACCGAATAAAAAATGAGGACCATCTGCCTTGCAATGCCAAAGTATCAATTTTCTTCTTTCCAAAACAGAGAAAAAAAATTCCCAAAACTGATTTAATATGGTAAATGAATTTGCAAAACTGTTCATGAAATGTGGATCTCTCCTGAAGATCAAATCTTATTGTTTCTGTTCACTTTATTACCAATTTTAGAGTATATTAGCAGACAGTGTATTTTGATTTGTTTCTTCTTCTGAAGTTTTGTCTCCAATAAATATTATAATTCCTGTTGATATATTTCAACTTTGATCTTATCCTTTAGTAGTTTTATTATGTTAAAACAGTATTAAAAATAGCCAAAACACAAAAGAAATTTGAAAAAGAAATTTGAAAAAATAACCAGAATTGGGAAAACAAATATTTACTTAGAACGAAAGAGTGGGAGAGAACTGTGAGAATACGTTATGTTTTGTTTATCATTTTAAAAGGAAAATAAAGGCAAGAAATTACCAAGTAATAAGTAATGACAGATGGACAACAGTTTGCAATTCCTTCCGAGCCTTGTTGCAGCATTTAACTGTAGAAACTAGAAAGGAAGAAACAAACATTTCCTTTCTACTCTCTACCCCTCAAAAGATACTAAAATTTATTAACCACCTATCTTTGCATTTGAAAGCCATACATGATTTTAGTTCATTGCTTAGACTTTCTGTGTCCATATTTAACATTTAAAGGATTTTTTAAATTTGTTTTTCTATTTTCCTCTATGGTATCTCTATGAACAATGCCATATTCTATAATCTCAAATAATCTTTAATTTGTTGTCAGGGAGACTGATGGGCAAAAGTCACCTGGTTTATGAGCGAGTTTAGCCAACTATCCAACATCCATATCTGATCATGACTTTATTGTTCTCTACTTAAAGGTGCATATTCAGTAACTCTGCTGAAGAACTTTTTATGGGGAAAATTATATGTGATTAAGACTACATAGACAAAAAATGAGATAATCTTTATAGATATACTACATATATTTCTAGAGATAAAAATAGAATGATATTCACAGATGTACATGCATATATCTTAATATATATTTAGTATATCTGCTAAACTATAGAGACTTCCTAAGCATATAGTTGCCCCCATCACTGCCATCTCTCAATGTGTTTTTCAAAAGAGTATTGGTTTTTCTAGAATTTATAGGCTTTAGAAAAAAATAGAAAAATTAAAGCCATCATTGACCTTTAACATTCTATTATTTTCATATTTTAAAATATTTTTATATTCCTTAATACTAACTCAAATAAAATAATATATGGAATATAATTAATACAGGCAATATAAATGACATTTTTACAACTTAAGCTGCATATAATGAATAAGTTTCGATAAGTTTTTATGATCTCCATCATCATCTCCTCCAGGTTTTAAAGATGTACTTGTAAAGCATACTAGAAATGGTGTGTGTGTGTGTGTGTGTGTGTGTGTGTGTGCGCGCGCGCGCGCGGGTGTGTGTCTGGTCCTATATTCAAACGTCGATTGCCTTTTTAACTTTGTAATTCGGTTCCTGAATCTCTATTCCAAAGTCATGACTCATGATTGCTCTGAAACTCTGGGCTTGCAGAAAGGAAACAGAAGTTTGAAGAATATCAGATAAGAACAATTTAAAGTTAGAGAGTGATTATTGCCCCTCTGGGCAATTTTTAATCCCAAAACCCTGTGTGAAAGTAAAATAATTGTACTAGCCTTTGAAACAAATTGTGAATCTGCAACGTTTTGGTAAGATTTAATACTCTTTTTGCTGACAAAAAAAAGTGATTGATAAATAATAAAAATTATGTTCATCTTCACAGTGTTCTTTTGAAGACTGACCAAAAAAGAGACAAGGAATTTGATAACAAAAATGTTCAACTATATTTCTAAATTCAGTTTTCTGCCCAGAAACTCTAAGTGATAAGGTGCAAATAAGTTTCATGAAATTCATTTTAGTGCCCATAGTTTGAGATTAAATTTCTTGAATCCCATGTGCAAATGCATCTATTACCTCATGAAAATCTAACTTTGTTTTAAACATTTTAATACTTTAAAAAAACAACAGTGAAAGACTGCTCTAAAGATATGGTACAAATGTGGCCTTGCTTGCTAAGAATTCATTCTCTTGTCAACCCATGATTTATAATTCACAGGGGTAAAAACAAGGCAAGTTTTGAATAAAAATAGTGTGGTAAATTTTTTAAAATACCAGATATTTTGCACTTGGAATCAAACAGCACCTCAACAGATAAATCAACTAACTTCTCAGAAGTCATAACTTATAATGGTCTCCAAACATTTTTAACTGAGTAAAATATTTTTGAACACACACTATATATTATATATATTTATATTTATATATCTCTAAAGTAGCCTTTCTCAACCTCTGTACTTTTCATATTTGAGCCAGATAATTCTTTGTCATGGGACTGGTCTGTGCATTATAAGATGTTTAGCAGTATCCCTGGCCTCAACCAACTAGATGTCATAAGTACTTCCCCCAGTTGTGACAGCCAAAAAATCTCTAGGCACTGCCAAATGTCCTCTGCAGGGCAAAATTCTTCCAGTTGGGAACCACTACTACAAATCATTTACATGTAATACTGTGCTAATATATTATGTAAAGCAAACACAAAAAAGTCTGTTTTTAAGGTTGAGTTTATTTTATTCTTTTGTAGTACCCCCCCAAAAAAACCCCACATTTGCTTTCTCTATAAATGTTATCATTAATAATTTTTAGAAAAAGAAATGTGACAGAATATACTTCAAATTGTTTTTGAATTTTGATTTAGTAATAGGTTGCATCCTGATTCAAACTTCAGTTTATTTCAATATCAATTTCAAAGGCCATCAAGGTAGAAAAAGATATGAAACTCCACATGGACAAAATGCAACTTTTTAACTAAATCATGACACAAAATTTTCCATACAGTCTAACAAGTGTCCAAAGTATTTTGCTGAAATTTTACTAATAAATACCTCTGCTTTGATGTCTCGAAAACAAATAAGAGATTGCATTAGTATATTTTTAGTACAGGTGTTTGATATTACTGTAAGTTTTTATTTCTAAATATTCTAGCTAGTTAGAAAACTGCATTCGAGTTTTTTTGTTCACTGTTGCTTATAGGAATTTTAATAAGTGATACATACACATTTTCAATAATAAATTCACATAGCACTGCATATATTTTCAAAATATTTTCAGAATGCTTTATATATAGCACAAGTTTGTTTTATAAAGCAGTTACTACCTCACTCATTGTTTAAATGTCACCTTTATCTTAGAGAAACAAATTATATAGACTTTTTAAAATGTACATTCAGTTAACATAATAGTAACAGCAACTTGTCATCACAGAAATGTTGGCAAATTTGAAATTTTTTCTTTTTGTTAAAGAAATATTAGTAACTCATCTTTATGTTCAAGTTCTTTGCCATGAGATAACCAGTAACTCCCTGTTTTGTAACAAATGGTTTTTATAATAATTTCCTACCTCATTTCAAATATTATTAAAAATTCACTACATTTTATTATTTTTTTAAATTAAAATACAAGGATATCAATGTCAACCTATAGCATTTTGTGCACTCTTAGCTTAAACAATTTTTCTGAAATAGCTCATCTATTAATTTTGGAATGTTGTCTCTGTAAACTAAGCCTAGAATTCTTTCTATGGTTAACTTAATAGTTTTCTGCAAAATACAATTTTTATTAAATGAGTCATTTATTATTGAGAATATCACCTCATTGGTTTTTCTTTTCTTAATGACTCGTAATAAAAGTAGGAAGGTAATCGTTCATATTCCATCAACAAAATATTTAAAATGGTATAAGCTGCAGCCTGTTAGAAACATCTGTATTTTAGTTACGTATGCCAAACCCCTTACACTACATAGTTTGTTATAAAATTTGTTTCTTCAAATTTTGAACAATGTATATTGTGCATTTTTTATCAGTGTTTACTATCATAGGAATGTATTCTAGCTTGACATATTGTTTTGCAAGGATTCTTTTAGCCATTTTTATCATGACAAGAACAAGTGTTTCCTTGATGTGTCTAAAAGTGATTGGTATTAAGTAAAATTTTTTAAGTGTGGCTAATAAACACTTACCATTAAATATTAAACTGGGTATTATATAACATAATATTATGGAAGAAATCAGGAAAGTACGTTTTGCATGTATTGTTTAAAATTCCTTGCTGATCATGATGACTTTGTTCTATCCTTATCTGATATCTCAGGGTACAATTTTCCCCTAAGTCAGTCAAGGTTAACTTTGAAAAATAATGAATGTATATCAATATTTTGATAGTCCTTTTGATAATTTCATGGCAGAGGAGATGGAGACAGACATTTCGATTCGATTGTCAGTGCAAGAGTTTATATGAAGAATAGAAAAAATATCAACTTTTTCTTGCTCTTTACCTTGTATAGACTTATTAACATTATTTTCAGTAAAATTTTTTTCAAATGGGATAATATATCTTTCAAATGTCTGAAGCTTATTTATATTCAGCCATAGACCAATTGAAACATGTATATATATGCTGAAAGCAAATGAATAATTGTGACTCTGCCAACCCATGCAAGCCATGAAATTCACAATCTTCTTTCAGTAAGTTGAGTGTTTTAAGTGACACGTGATACATGGAATGAGGGTGGGAATCCACATCAGCCTACATGTTAAATATTAGCAGAGCCTAATTTTATTTTTCTTTTATTAAAAGATACGTAAAATATAAATAGAAGTTAATCATATTTTCCCCCAGACCTCAAAGGATCATCTCGCACACTCACTGGGGTGCCAGACCCTACTTTTGGGGCTCCTGCCTGAGAGTAAGTATTTGCACCACTTAGAGGTGCAAATGATGTATATTAGTCTGCATTGCAGACTGAAATAAATTCTATTTTCCTAGAAAAAATTAAAACTTGCAGTGCAGTTTTTTTTTTTCTCCCCTAGTGTGACCACCCAAAAATGCCATCTGGTCTATAACAGTTTTATTTTAACGTGTGATCACAAAATGCTCCATTGCAAAATTGGCCAAATTCAGACAGTATGATCAAGAAGGTGCTAAGAAGCAAGCCAATTAGTGTCTTAGTTACAGTTATGGTGCGAAATACAAGACAGGTGCTTATAACCACTAATTGATTGAAAAGCATTCTCTCCACTTAGTCATATGTAAAGGCAACGAAGGAATTCAACCACAAGCATTCTCATAAATTTTTAGAAATAGTTTCTTGGCCGAATTAGTAAATGAATAGAATGGTTCAGAATTTCCAGCCAGAGTGTGACAAGTAATTGGTGAAATCAGCAAAATATCTAGCGACTATTTAAAAATATGTTATGCTTTCAGATCATTCAGCATTTCATTTGTGATGATTTATTTCATTTGTAAAGTATCCTACTCATAATGAAATGAAATAGCCATGAGTTTAACTTAATAAAATATTTTATTGCTTTTAAAAACCCTTGAGTATGTATGTGTGTGTGTGTGTGTGTGTGTGTGTGTGTAAAGAATTGAAATTACCCTGAAACTATCTACATCTACAGTAATTTATTTATTTATTTATTTCTAGGTATTAAGGTTTTTTTAAATCTGAAAGTTGAACTATACCTATATCAATACTTATCAACAGAATAGTAAAGGTATCTTTAAAGTCTAGGAAAATAGTGCATTTAACCTTAACCTATGCGAGGGTTCTCATTAACATGACCTTCAGATAACTGAAAGTCAGTAAGCTTTGTGAAGATTTGAGCTCTTGCTCCTGTCAGAGCTGAGCGTTGCCCACAGGTCCTCTGTTTTCCATCCCTCCAGCCCACACAGACCCTGTATGTTACCACACACATCAGAGATTATTAGTCCCTGAGTCCATTCGTCGTAATCCTTAGAGGACAATAGACTGAATAAAGGCTTCAGAAATATCTCTGGCTTGACAGCAATATTTTCCTTAATAGGAGTCTTTACTCCCCGAGCATTTTTGCCCCATCTAAGTTGCAATGCTCTCTTCAAAGCCACTCCTCTGATAGGCGTGCTACAGTGATTCTGTTGACCCAAAACACATCAAAGACCCAAGATGCTGGTAATGCTTATGAATGTGTGCAAGACTTGTAATGGTGTCTCCCTTTAGAGTAATAGCAGAGGCAGGGAAATGAATCAGCACAAAGCATAACAAGTTCTCCAGTGAAGAGAGTAGATTGAAAATTAACACAAAACTACAGGGCTGTTTTCTTATCATGTTATTTCTCATCTGTTCTGTTTTGTTTCCCAAAAGGTTTATTTCATATGAGGGACAAGAGTCCTATCGCAAAGCTATTTTAAAAGGAATTTCCTCTTCTGTCCATAGCCCTGAGGAACACTTGCCTTAAAAAAATAGGAGCTTGTTGTTTAAACTAAGTACAGAGGGAGAGGAAAGATGGTCTTAGAGTAAAAATGTCAAGAAGACAGGATGGGACACCAGTGCACTCCATCAAGCCACTTTTGTTCACATACGAGCATCTGACTCATTGTTTAGACAAGAGTATACACAGCCTCCAGGTTTGTTCAACTTCTTTCTCTTCATAAAAAAGTCAGTGTTCATTTCACTTTTGGGAATTGTCTAAAATTAGAAATGCTCATCCCCAACATAATTCCAAAAACAAGAGGAAGAATATGAACACTTCTTGTCACCTCTTACTTTTCTTTCCTGTGTCTAATTTCCTACTGAAATACCCTATTCATTTTTTTTGGCTGAGGAGAGCCCAGATATTATTTGAAAAAAAAAAATCGTACAGATAAAAATGTAAAAAGAAGTAAGCATGGAGATTATTAGCATTCTATGCTGAGTTCCCTCTAGTATTTCAGAGCCTAAAATGGAAAACATAGAAACGGGTAATTGAACAGTATGTAAATGAACACAATCTAAATACTATGAAGTCAACATTAACATGGTTTAAGGAAGGCTTCAGAGGGGTAAGATATGTGAGGTGAGTGTTCAGAGAGCCATAGGTATGAATCTCACTTTTCTACTGTTCATTTTTCGTGAAGAACTCTCAAACTAAAATCTCAAGCTTTTCTTGAAGAGATGACATGCAATGTGTTAAAAGGGAGAAGCTTCAATTTTGATAAGAGTAAAGTCATGGCATGGGAAATGAAATAAATATTGAATGAATAAATCTATGAATGAATGAATGAACAAATCTATCAATCAATCAATGCATAAACAAGGAGAGGATAAATGAAGAAGCTAGGAGAGAAGTGAAGAGACAGTGTCCAGGAATAAATACAGCATTCACAATATATTTCAGAAAAACTGTCAAAGATGAAGAATTCAGTATTGTAAAAGTATAGACAAGAATGTCTAGAACATATTCCTGGGATTTTAATTTTTTTTCAATTAGAGTTGACTTAAAATCTTATATTAGTTTCAGATGTTTAAAATAGCGATTAAGCATTTATATAACTCATGAAATTATCGCCCAATAAATCAAGTACCCATCTGACACTACATAGTTACTACAATATTATCGACTATATTCCCTATGCTATATATTCAGGGATTTTAGAGACTAAAAATTTCAGTGACATAAATTGTTTTTCCTTCTTAATTACTAAACTATAAGAGCATTTAAATAATTATAATAGTGACTAAATTTTATTTTAATATATTAGAAATTAGAAGTGTTTCTTCTTAAACACATTCTCAGTTGTATTTTAGGGTTCTCATAATTGTTAAATATTACCTTTCTAAATTTACTTTCTTAATAGAGTAATTTCATAATCGATTATTATCACAGGATATAAAATATTTGTTCTTATTCATGCTTTTGTTTTTTGGAGGGTGGTACGCAGGTGGTCATTACAATATAAACTATAATGAATATGTTTTTATTGTCCTACACGTGAAAAGCCTTTAACACAGTAGCTTGATATAATATTTTACAACTTTTTTCTTTTCACCTCAGAGTTATTGCAAAAGAGAGTGGCCGCTTTGAATATTCTAAAAGGCAACTCTGAATGATTCCTACAACCTTGAAAGCAGTCTCAAACAAATCAGAAACAAGTTGTTTGGCTTTTTTTTTTTTTTTATATTTGTCCTCTCAATTGTCAGTTTGCTTTATTATTTGAAGAGTAGGGGGCAGGAGAAATCCAAAAATAAAAACCCTACTTGTCCCATAATAACGAGCCATGTGAAACCCAGTGTATTCACTCATCTAAATCAAATCCTTCTCTCTTTTGTGCTGTGTAATTATAATTGAGGCTACAAATGGAGAACCAGAGCCAAGCCTTGGTTCCATATATGCATGGTACCAAAACCGAAACCAATCTTGTACACAATGTTTATGTCTAAAGTTCCACTGAGGAGAGAAAAGTTAGTATTTAAGTCTATTTTTATTAAGAGTGTGGGTTCCAAAGCCAGACCACCTGGATGTCAATCTCAGTTCTGCCACTCTTCAGGTGGGTGACTGCAAGCGAGTTATCTCACCTCAGCACCTCAATTTCTTTACCTGTAAAATAAAGATAATAATAGTGCTTATTTTCTAGGATTGTTATGAGGATTAAATGTTACTTTTCTTAAAATTTTCAATCACCATAATTTTAACAAATAAAAAGAATGGCGATACTTGCAGTATTTAGTGAAGCTGAGCATCATAGCGTACTGCGGAAAGTGGTGCTGCAGAGTAGAAAAAGCACGAGTCAGAAACAGAAGACCCAGATTCAAATTCAAGCTCCAAAACTCTGTGGTTTTACTAATTTCCCTCACCTCTATGTTACCACCCACAAAGAAATACAAAGAATATAAATAAATCACAGTCTTTCTGTGGAATATATATATATATATATATATATATAATGTTAATATACAGTAAGAACTATTTAATGAAACTATAATGCAAGGAGAGCAGAGAGTGGGCAGCAATAAGTCTGGGCTAGTGGAGCAGGAAGAGAAGCTCCCCAAGGGAAGTGACGTTCAGTGGTGTTCTGTGGAATGAGGACAGATTTGCTAGTCAGTGTATTCAGTGGCATAAAAAAAAAGAAAAGGCATATTTGGAGATCCTTAGCTAGAGATGAGTTTATATGTGAAAGTTCATTTTAAGGTGCAAATCGCTATTAGTTGTAAATGTTGGTTGAACTTCATGATCTAAATACCATGCCAAGGAGTTGCAATTTTATCTGTTTTTGATAAATTGGGAGAGGTAACAGCTCAAATTAGTGCCTCATCTCTATGTTCCTTTTGTAAATGGTACCAATTTAAGACAAATGGTAGAGCTATGAAAACGAAATCACTGGTGTTTTTTTGGAGAATGAATAGTTTTTGCTTTGTCCCCTTATCGTTCTCCTCTCTCTGTCTGGAGGTAACCACTCTTGTGAGTTGATAGTTCTCGTCCACGTGTGTGTGTGTGTGTGTGTGTGTGTGTATCTGTGCAAATTACATAGAATCAGTTGTTGTATGTTTTAGTTCACATAAATGGTAGATCTTTCATAGACCTGAATTTATGAACTATCCTTTAATCTTACATTATATTTTTCTATTATTCTTGGCTTGAAATATTCTTTATCTTGTTAAATGGCGGTAGTAATAAATGGCAATTCAAATATCTTTAACTAGAAAAATTTAAAATCTGCAGTCTATAGCTCTACTATTATGTGCTTGCTTATTTTTTATAATGTACCTCGAAATCTAGGGGAAGGGGAATCCTGCTATCATAAAGTCACAGTGTTTCTGCCATATGGCCATCAAGCATCCTCTTGGATGCTTCCAGAGAAGGGCATGTATTTAGTACTGTAGTATCATCTCTAAGGAGCTGTGTTAGTCTGAAGTTGGTCTGAACTCCACTTCCCAGGGGCTTCTGCCATTAGTCCTTTTCTATACTTTGAGGTCACATAAGCAAAAGTAAGTTTAATTCTTTTTCGCAGAAGTCTTTCAATCGGCAAGATAAATTACTAGATTTTCTGAATCTTCTTTTCTGCAAATTAAGTATTTTCATTTCCATCAATTATTCTTCATGGAACATAGTTCTAAAAACAATAAGCTGCATTCACAGTCACCTCAGCTTGATCATTCACCATTGACAGGAGCAATTTATCTATATATGAAGGCTCAAAAATGCCATCGTTAGCTGATGCTACTTGTAAGAACATGTTTGATGAGACAATTCATCTGCTCTTGATCTTACAATAGAATGATTGCCATCTCCAGTTGCTGAAAAAATATGTTAGTCAACTTCAACAGGTGTCCCAGGGTGTCCATGCAACTCCAAAACTACATGGCAATTTGGCGATAAGTGTGGGATTAGAACCCAAAGATTTTGAAGTTCTAGTTATTCCTTCCCACATGATACAATATTACAGTACCACTTTGGACCAAATAAATGAGAAATAGTTATGTTAAAGGGTACAGTGGCATTCAGTATTTCTTCTAAGTGTGTATGTATAACATTTTTTCAAGGAAAAGTTGATTTTCCTAGGTTTACTTTCTTATCTATAACAAAACAGGATAATTCAATATCACAATGCTCCTTCAAATTGACTATGAAGGGGATAAAGTTGATTGTTTATTTTTAATCCCCAAAACAGAATCTTTGTGTTTTTGCCAGCACTGCTGGCCTCTGCCCATGACAGTCTTCCAGATCAGGTGTGTTGACTCAGACTCAAAATAGCATTTGCAAACTTTTTTGGAACTTATCCAGTTCCAGGGTACACAGCTCACCAGGGCCTGCCTTTACTCCAGGACTGTCTGATGCCATCAGGAAAAGCGTTCTTTACAAAAATGCGAGGTATTATTTTCATATAACGTTCCAAGGAGATCAGTAACGAAATGTGCAAAGGGCGAGAGATGATTCATGGCTGCCCACTCAGCTCCCAGGGAAGTTTCCAAAGCTGATGTTGAATCATTTCACACAGCAATTGGCAAGATGGCCTTGGAAGCCATTCTGATTGCAAAAGCAGTCCTCCAACTTTCCTGAGGATAGTGATGAATGTCCCCACTAGAAGACCTTGGTTCACTGGAAAAATATGGCATTTGATAAATATTTTGAACCCAGATATGCTTTCTTACTAGGAGAGTAAGTGAGCATTTCTCTGTGGGTAGCTAATGCAGATTTTTGTGAGCTGAGATGTTTACTCTTATTCTAAGACCAAGTGTTGGCCACTCTCTGTCATCAATTCTCTAAGGAATTGCTATATCATATTTAAGCCTGCACACAAAAAAAAATGCTGATAAGAAGCGTAGTTTTATGCTATTCCATATCGAGCTTGTGGACTTTTTAGGGGCCGCAGATATTCCCTTTATAAAAGACCAAAATAGATGCTCATTTCCTTCGATGACTTATTTAAAAGGGATTGTTGGTGGGAATCCAATGAGTACTGGCAGATTTCCACCTCCCAGGGAAGCACCACGGTAATTACAACTTGTTGGCAGTTTTTTCAGCAATTTCAGAAAGGATACCAAAAGTTAAGCACTCATAGAGACTGAATCATCCTCTCAGCCTTGAATGTACTCACTTCCTTCAGTTCTGGCCAAAGCTTTTCGGAAGACATTCTTGTGAACTTCCGTTGCTAGAGTAAGCAGCAGAAAAACAGAAAGCAACAACGAGGATTGGGTTGCTGTGGCAGAAATAAAGATAAATTCCTCCGACCCACTGATTAGAAGGAAATGGGGAAAGAGGAGGAACTTCAGTCGTAACTGTTCTTATGCTGTTTCTATCTGTTTAGTGCAGATCTAGCACTAAAGCTGTCAGTTGGCAGGGTGAATTCCATTATCTTTTAACTCTGGAAATAACATTTTTTAAAGTCTTTTTTTCTTTATCATCCACAGCCCTAAATGGGCCTCCTCCTCTCCTAATTCAGAGAAGACCATCAAAGGAATTTTCTAACGTTTCGATTTGATACAAGATATTGTCCCTGATAGTCTTCAAAGAACTCATCTAGTGAGGGAGAAAAGATGATGTATTGGAAAGTAAAAAGTAACACTACATGATAATAACATGAGAGCAGTGACAAGTAAGCTCATATTCAATTGCCAAATGAATGATGATCAGTAAGTGTTGGTGTGCTCTGAACCAGAGAGATCTCTCTGCCAGGAAGACCTGAAGAAGGAAAGAAGGCTCCAGTTGTGTCATATCAGAGAAAAAAAACAAAGAGGATAAAAAAAAGAAATTTCTTTAATGAAAGTAAGAAACAGCGAGGGAGAGAGAGACAGGGAGAAGGGGACAGGGACAGAGGAAGGGAGAGATGAAAAAGGGAGGGAGGGAGGAAGAAAAGAAAAAACAGAGAGGATGGCGGTGCTTTTGAGCAGGGGCTGAGGCAGGAAAGAACTAAGTCCACAAGCAGAGGAAATTTTAACAAGTAGCTAATTGCATTAGTTTGCTCTAGCCGTCATAGCAAAATACCACAGACTGGGGGGTTTGAACGATAGAAATTTATTTTCTCATGGTTCTGGAGGCCAGAAATCCCAGAACAACGTGCTGGAAAGGTTGGTTTCTCCTGAGGTCTCACTCCTTGTCTTGCAGATGCCTTCTCACTGCTCTGTCCTCACTTAGTCTTACCTCTGTGCACTTATGCTCCTGATCTTGATTCCACTACTTGTAAGGATACCAGTCATAATGGATTAAGGCCCACCCTAATGATCTCATTTTAACTCAGTCACCTCTTCAGAGAACTTCTTTCCAAATACAGTTACATTCTAAGGTACTAGTGTTTGGGACTTCAACATATGAATCTGGAGAGCCACAATTCAACCCAGAACATTAATGAAACTTACACTTTAGAAACCCTGACTTAGGCCCCTGTGAGGGGCAGAAGTTGTAGTATTCAAGGTGAGGAGGAGAATCCAAGTTCACACTTCTATGTAAGCATGTCTGATAAATTGCAAAGAGAGATATCAAAAGACCTGAATCATTGAATCTTTAGTAATTTCTTGTGATTTTTTTTTTCATTCTAAATCAGTATTCACTTTCATACCTAATTTTGTATCATTAACGTTGTTATCTTTTTCTTAAAGAGGGCATCATCCAAAATTGAATAGGATTGAGTTTCACAAAACCTGGATCTACTCTTTGAAGTATGAAGTACACACTAGATTTCAAAGACTTACTGTGAGATAAAGAATGTGAAATGTCTTATTATGATCTCTATATTGAATACCTATTGAGGTGTTAATACTTTGGATATAGTTGGTTAAATAAAGTATATCATTAAAATTAATTTCACCTCTTTCTTTTTCTGTCTTTTTTAAAATGGCTACTAGAATATTTAAAATTACAAAGGTGGCTACATCAGATTTCTGTTGGACAGCCGCTGCTCCCTCTCTCCTGACACCCCTAACCCAGGGCAAAAGCCCTGCAGAAGCCTGGAGCTGGAGGGGAGCAGAGGCCTAGAGCCCCACCTTCTTTTGCCTCCATGATAATTGCTTTCTAATTTGGATCTGAATGCCTTTTTATTTAATTATAGTCTCATTTAGTGACTAGGGTCTGAGTAACAGCACTGGAGTTCTTTGAATCAAATAGGCTTTTTCTTTCTTGGCTGGAATTTTAATTTTAGTCATGCTAAGAGTAGAATATTTAGAGCTTAAAACAAATGACTTAAAAACAAACAAACAAAATGAAATCTGTATATAACCTTAACAGGAAGAGGCTATTTTTGCCTCTATTGTTAAATGTCTCTTACATAAAAGCTTTCCACAGGGAGAACTGAATGCTTACAATTATTTTATCATGGAAAATTGTTATGCTATTGAAATGAATTTAGCGAGTTTAAGTGAAATATATATTAAAGATCTTTAAATAATTGTTTGAGAAGAGTCTTGGTCCAGAGGAGTAGTTTCTTTTTTTTTTTTTTAACTATTCCATAAAAATATATATATTTCATAGAAATATATAAAAAGTAATAAACTAGACACCCTTGTACTCACCATCCAGCTTAAGAAATTGTCTCTAATACCCTAGACAGCCCCTCCCACCTCCTAGAGGTAACAGCTTGTCTAAATTGCATGTTTACCATGACTTGCCTTTTAGTTAGAATTTACTACTACAGGGGCTGCTTTGAAAGCTGGTTTAGCCATTTAAAACCACCTCCATTGTATGGGCCTGCTTAAAATAATTATCCTGGATTCTGTATAGCAACCTTAACTCTCAAAGCGACTATTCTACTTTTACGAGTAGTTTTCCATTAAGGAGAAGGAGGAAGAGAGTAGGAGGGCAAGAGAAAAAAAATATATTATTAACTTTTGTAATTGTACTTTTATATAAGAAAGTGTCACTGTATAGAGAAATGCAACTATTCGGGCTAGAGCGAGGGAGTGAGAGGCTAAGGAAACACTAGTGAGTCGTCACTGGAAATTGCATCAAAAAGTCTGGCACATAATAAATATCCCACAAATGTTAGTGGCTCTCCTGAAGAGGTAACAATGTTGAATGCCTCAAACATTCCCAGGTGATTATGATTAATTTCCTCATTCCTGGTCCCTTGAAATATAAAAATCCAGAATCTCCTTAGCTTCAATTTGTTTCCCAAATTCTGTAAGCATTTTTATGTAATGTAAAATTTAATATCTGTGTATTTGTTGGTTAACTGACTTTCTCTGTCTCTCTTTTATATCATCTATACAGTTCTCTACTATCCTTCTGTTCATCTTGAAATGCAATATTCAAAGAATCATAGAGTATGTTTTTCTTCAACAGTTCACTTCAACAAATATTAATGACCACCTACTCTTTGCCAGACACCATATTAAACTCTGAAGACAGAAAGATGAATATTACATGATCTTTGTCCCCAAAGGAGCTTATATTCTGGTGAGAAAAGCAGAAGGGTTAAAGAAACCCTTTCATTCAATAACTATGTATTAAGCACCCATTATGTGCCAAATTGTCTTAGGCTCTGGGGACATACCAATGACTAAAACAGACATCATTTCTACTGTCATAGAGCTTACATTCTGCTGGAGAGAGGCAAACAATTGAGAAAATAAGTAAGTAAACTATACACACATACACATAATAAGCAAGTAAATTACATATAAAACGTATATATTATTATGTTGAAAAGTGATAAGTGCTATGGGGGAAAAAAGTAAAGTAGAAAAAGGAATAGTACCGAGGTGGTGAGGGAAAAGGGGAATGTGAGTGACATTTGAAATAAAATAGTCAGAGAAGGGCCCTCAGGTGACATGTAAGTAAAGACTTCAAGGTTAAGACAGCAGCCATGTGGCTTTCTGGAGGAGGAGCTTTCTCAGCAGAGAAACAGTTAGTGCCAAGGCCTTGAAGTGAGAGCAAGCCTCAGGTCCCTTTTTTCCCCCAGTCTTCTTTTTAAGACTCATCAAGGAGGCCAGTGTGGGAACAGAAGTGAATAAGGCAAGGATAGTGGAAGAAAAGGTCAGAGAAGTGGTAGAAAAGAGAACCTGGTAGGATGTTGGAAAGACTTTGATTTTTACTTTGGGTAAGATGGAAAGGCAGAGGTGTGATTTTAGTTGACTTAAGGTTTCATAGGTTCACTCTGATTGCTGCACTGAAAATTGACTCAAAAGGGACAAGAGATAGAAGCAAAGAAACTAGGAAACTATTGGAATAATCTAGGCTCAGAGATGATGTCAGCTTAGACCAAGTTGATAGCAGTTGATAGCATCCATCATCAGTGGCGATGACGAGAAGGGTTCAGCTGTGGAAATATTTTGAAGGTTGAGCCAATAAGACCTACTGAGGGATGAGGAGTGAGGCATGAGAGAAAAAAGGCGGTAAGGATGATTAGAACTTCGAAAAAAAGGAGTTATCAGGAACCAAGATGAATAAAACTAAAGAAAAACACGGAGTCTTTTGGGAGGGTGGTGGGGGAATCAAGGATCAAGAGTTCATTATTGGTTAAGTAATTAAATTTTAAATGCCAATTAGACATCCAAGTGTATGTACAGTTGGGTAGAATGCAGGGGAGAAGTTTGGACTAGAGATATAAATTTGGGAGTTATCAGCAGGTAGATGATATTAAGGCCGTAAGACTGGATGAGCTCACCCATGAGAGAATTTAATTAGACAAGATGTCAAAGGTGTCTGAGCTCTCCAGAACTTCCAATATGAAAAGTCTGCAAGGTAGTAGAACTCAGCAAGACACTGAAAAGATATGGCCAATAAGATAAGAGGAAAACTAGGAAGTGTAATTCTCTGGAATCTGAGAGAAAAAAAAAGTTTCTCAGGGATGACTGAAAGTGATTAACATCAAATAATGCTAATCAATCAAGAAGATGAGGATTTGAGAATTAACCATTGGATCTGGTAACATGAGAGTCAGTAGTGACCTCCAGATGAGCAATTCTGGTGAAATGGTAAAAGTTGAAGCCTAATTGGAGTGGGTTCAAAGAGCAAGGAAGGGGTGGGACTGAAGACAGCTGAGTGTAGGAGATTCTCAAGGAGTTTCACAGTAAAAGGGAACAAGTAGGTGAATTGAAATACTTGCAGGGGAAGCGGATTCAAGAGAGGGTTTTTATGTTGATGGGAGTGATTTAGAAGAAAGAGAAAATTTGGTGATGCAGGAGAAAAAGGGAAGAATTGTTAGAGCCCCTAAGTGGGCAAGAGGAGGTGGGATCTAATCTTTGCTTACACTTATTAGATGAATGCATAAATGAGATTAAGGACAACCTGGCAAACAGGGACACCATAAAAGAGATGAAGACAGTAAGAGATCATCAAACTGAAGTGTTGTCCTCTCCCTGCTCCACTCCTCGCCAAAACTCATTTTTACTTACATTTACCTTTTAAAACTTCCTGTTTCCAACAGAGACTCATGGACATGGACAATGGACTAGTGGTTACCAGAGGAGAGTAGAAAGGGGGGAGGTAGATGGGGGGAAAATTTAAATCATTTCTTCAATTAAAATAATTAATTAGTTAATTTTTTAAAATTTTCAGGCTTGTTCTTTATCTTTAATTGGTAATTTATTTCTTATTTGGTCTTTAAGACTGTAGACCCTCACCATATGAAAGCATGCAGAATAAGAAACTGAAAAAACATTTGGAAAGCATATTCTGTGAGGAAGAAAATGAACTTGTGTTCTGAGCCCTGTTTGTACAATTTTGTCAGTCTACTATCTCCCCTGCTTCAATGGATTCTGATATTCAAAAATAATTCATGAATTCTTAACATGATTGTGTCAATAAAATGCACAGTCAGGTTGTGCCTAAAGCAAATTTCAATTTTGGCAGGGGTCTCTTATCCAAATTATTTATTGACTTGTCATTGGTCTGTGCGTTTCTCAAGTGGAGCATCAGGAACACAACCGGCACTAGCAGAGTAAACTCTCCTCCTGTTCACTTCTCTAGCCCCAAACCTATAGACCTATAGTGCCTCATTACACACACACACACACACACACACACACACACACACACACACACACACACAGTTTTATTATGAATATTATAAAAAATTCAGTACAACATATCTGAAAGTCTCCCTTAGGTTTGATTTTTAGCAATGTCTGGCTTTAAAAGGCTACAAAATCTGGAGTACTAAAAAGAATCTGAAATTTGTTTCATATCAGGTACATATAAACCATTGTGCTCTGTGACTCAGAAAAGGAGACTAACAGTCCAGTGGATGAGACAGATATATAACTAAGTAAAATTCCGTAAGCAATGGAATAAATGTGATAACAGAGGTACAGAGCACCATGGAAGGGTAGAACGATGGACAATGAGTTTGGACTAATCATAACGGATCAGCTTCAGGGAAGAGAAAACTGTCAGTGGTAACCTTGAAAGATGAATTAAAGAAATAAAGGAAGTAAAAGAATGTCTGCATAGGGAATCTGTATTTGCTAAGTACCTGGGTTACTAATCTATATAAATTCATCGCAAATTCAAGGTTTACATCTAAGGCCGCCATTTATACTCAGTAACAGCAAATCCAGTATCACAAAGCCAATGATATGTTCATGATTTAGAGAGTCTCAAACCAAATAGGCACACCAAGTATGCATGCCAAGCAATTTTAAATTTTTAATAAAGGATAATATACACACAGAAGTGTGTATAAGTATACAGCTTGGTGATTTTAAAAACTGAACACACCTATTTAACCAGAACTCATATCAAGAAACAACCCTTGCCAGGGTAACCCTATGCCCCTTTCCAGTCACCACCACTACCCACTCTCAAGGTTCCTGATTTTCAAAAGTAGAGATTCATTCTGTTTCACATTAATAATGTCACACAGTATATACTAATTTGTGTGTGGCTTTCCTCACTCAGAATTATAGTCATGAGATAGATCCATTCTTGCTTTGCATCATTGTAGAGCATTGATTCTCATTGCTCTGTAGCATTCTACTGATTGATGTACACACTACAATTTATTTCTCTCTTCTACTGTTGGTGTGCATCTGGATGGTTTCTAGTTCTTAGAAATTACAGATAAGGCTGCTATCAGCATTTCAGTGAAGGTATTTTGATGAACGAATGGGATACATTTCTATTTGGTACATTTTTATTTGGTATCTGTTTGGTAGGATTACTGTATCACAGTCTGTAGATACTACCAAATACTTTTCTAAACCATACCAGTTTTCACCCCTAAAAGCAATTTATGAGCGTTTCATTTGCTCCACATTCAACACTTGGTATTTCATGTCTGTTTCATTTTAGCCATTCTTGTGGATGGTTAGAGGATTGTCTTTTTTTTTCACTAATTTTTAGGAGTTCTTTTATATATTCTAGATACAAAACCATTGTTGGATTGTATATATTGTGGAAAAAATGTCTTCTTCCACTCTCTTAATGGTGTCTTCTGATGAACAGAAATTCTTAATTTTAATATAATTCATTTATCGTTTTTCTTTTTATCATTAGTGCTTTTTTTAGGTTGTCTATGAAACATTTGCCTACTTCTGAGTCAGAAAGAAATCTAATATTTCTCTAAAAGCAATATTTTGTACTTTTCACAAATAGAGCTGCGGTTCATGGAACTGATTTTTTTAAATCTGATACAAGGTCAGAATTGAGATGGGCTGTTTGTTTTTCCTATATAGATAGCCAAGTGACTTAGACCCATTTTATTGAAACAGACAACTATTTTAATTCAATTGAGAATTAAAGATCCACTCAAATAACTAAGAACCAAATGCATCTTATCATCTTAAATATGCTTTTATCATCTGAAATCTTAGTTTGTCAGGGCCGTTTGGGTGGGTGTTGGGGGGTGTGGGTATGACTGACTCACATTTTCATAAAATAGCAGGGAGGAAATTAGAGAAGTAATAAGTGAATTTCACTACTATAAATCTATTCTACAGATATTAAACTGGAGTAGTTTCACTTTGATTCTGCACTTTCCATTCTGTCCAGAAATAGCACTGGTTTTTACATGATTCCCAGTCCAAGAACCAAAGTTTCTCCAGTTACGCTATTGATTGGAATGGTATCTGAATTATAAAATAACAAAATGGGTAGGAATGTTGGTACTTTTGTTTTAGACTATCACGATTTTATTTGCAAACCTTGCTATCACCATGTATCACTTCCTTCAAATTCCATTTGAAAGAGTGACTGCTTAGTAATTTGCATATTAGTAAGCCCCGGAGCCTCAAGTGTGTTACCACATCTCTCATGCAGGAATTCGAGGGAAGTATGGTTGAAGATTTTTGCACTTATAAATTTCTATAAACAATAATCCCACTTTGCTATACTTAAATAACTTAAATGTGCTTCTTAGTTTTTTATAGTTCTTGTAATTATGAAAAGAATAAAAAGTTTCATTTTTTTCAAAGTAAATAGATGATACATAGAAGACTAATGGTATATCATCCAATAGCCAGCTCTTCCTGTAAAAAAAAGAAATGGACACTTCCAGAGAATGACAGGAAAGGTCGGAAATATATTATGAAGTTTCACACAACTCAAGTAAACTATAACATTTGTTTCTAAACACAATCTAAGCTCAAATACCTCAGAGTCAGTAGACTCGATGGCTAATATCATAATGTCATATAAAAATATTTTATTCCATTCTGACGCTCAAGTGTAAAAAAAAGTAAACATTTTAAAATTATGGGAGTTAAATGGAAACACTTAGAAAATATGATAAGAAACATTTTTTATATGTAATTGTTAAGTGTTTTAAAACTTTAACTTTTAGAGATATATTCTGAACCATTTATTGATGAAATAATATGATTAATGTCTGGAATTTGCTTCACAATAACCACTCGCGTTTGGATGGAGTAAATGGGATACAGACAAAACAGGAATGACAATAAATTGATCATTATCGAAGCTGAGTAATTGATACATGCAAATCAATTATATTATTTTTCTCTAGTTTTGTACATATTTGAAATTTTTCACAATAAAAGTTTCAAAAACATGTTATTTCAGATACTCATAATGTGCTGAGGCAGTAATTCTTCCTCACTTTTTGTATTTTTCTTGCATTACTATTTAATGTTTCTCCTGGGTTCTATGTCTCTCATATTCATACTGTCTTCTTAAAATTGCCTAGGCTGTTTCACTTTGGAAATTTATTCCATCTAATTTAAAAAGTTAAAACAACAGCACAAATGTATGTATACATACATTACATAGAAATAACATTTTCATTATATATGTGTGAACACACAACGAACACAAAATAGTAACGTTAATGATTTTAGCGGTTCAAGAAAGAATTCACTTTAGCAGTTTTTAGGGAATTTTGCTTAAATCTTTTTGGCATATGGATTAAATAAGAACTATATACCTGCTACAAGGAGCATTATCCTGACATGCTTATGTAGGGCCTATCTCTCCTCCAAGGGGGGAAAAATACCTTGTTCAATAACATTTCAGAGTTGCTCTGGCTCTGCCATCCTCCTTGCCCATAACTAGTCCACTTTTATTGGAGATACTCACTCTTCTAATTGGAAATAATGGTTCAGAGAAAAACCAGTTCACTTACTCAAAGAGGATTCTTCCAGTTTGAAAATATAGTTTAAACTAAACCATGTCTTTAAAGCGGAATAATCCAGGTAACCAAGCAAGTGTGTATTATGGATGATACATAAGCACGATTTGCATCCATACATAATTATACTCCACAGAGAAACATTTTCTTTGAACATTCATTGTAACCATAAATAAAAGCCAGAGGACTCCCAGAAAAAGCCAGGTGTAACTAGATAGTTTGGGAGACTCACCACCCTTCCGAGTACAATCTATTGTCCCTAGGGATCACCCTGAAGACGATTCATACTTTTTGATAAAAATAGGTTTCCTTACAAGTAAACTTTCCACCTTATTATGTTTTCTTCTTATTGAAATAACTCTTTAAACTTTAAGCAGAACTGGTTGTCTTTTACTTCTTGAATAATAATAATAATAATAAAAGACAAGAAAAAATCCTTGTACTTTCTACCATATACTTTTGACCTGAAAGAATTTTATTTCCTTCCAAGAGTATACAGCTGGGAGTTGCTTATGTTCCCTTTGCAAAAGTTTTTTTGGACACAGAATTGTAAACTCCATAAGAAGCTTTTCTGAATGTCTCACAGACCTAGAACACTGATAATTCATACAAGAAGTATTGGGTGCTGGACAAAAACTAGTTAAATGGTCGACATGCCAGGACTAAGTTCACGATATATTTTAATTCTTAATAAACATAGCATAACAATTATTTATTTTGAATTTAATAAGTATTACTTAAAAATATATTATTGCTTTTCATTCTTTATTATTTGTTTATAAGAAGGATGATTGTGAAAATATTTTAAATTTGCAAGTATTATTTGCAGTAAAATTTCTCTCAAAGTAAAGCCCTTCTTCTGATCTAATAATTTAATTTTAAAATAGTAGATTTACCTCTTACAGATCTTCCTGCTAACTCACCATGAGTCTAACCAGGCAAATTTTTATTCTGTTCTTAGAGGATATTATGCTAAGTGAAGTAAGTCAGACAGAGAAAAACAAATACCACATAATTTTACTTATATGTGTAATCTAAAAATAAATTAATAAACAAAACAGAAACAGACTTATAGATACAGAGAACAAACTGATGGTTGCCAGATGGGAGAGTAGGTTGGGAGACTGGGTGAAAAAGGTGAAGGAACTAAGAAGTACAAATTGGTAGTTGCAAAATAGTCATGGAATGTGAAGTACAGCATAGGGAATATAGTCAATAATATTGTAATAACTATGTATAGTTCCAGGTAGGTACTAGACTTATCAGGGGGATCACTTCATAAGTTATATAAGTGTCTAACCACTATGCTGTACACCTGAAACTAATATAATATTTAACGTCAATTGTAATTGAAAAAATAAAAATAATAACTGAAAAAATAATTTTAAAATGTAGTCTGTTCTTAAAGATCATGGAGAAATATTTCTACTAATTGTCTCCACTAATTGTTTTAGAATTGACCGTTGTGTTAGTTTTCTATGGCTTCACATTTTTATGACTATTTATCATATACTTCTGTAAGTCAGAAGTCCAAAATGAGTCTCACTAGGCCAGGTTCAAAATGTCAGTAGGGCTGCATTTCTTTCTGAAATTTCTAGGAGAAAATTGGTTCCTTGCCCTTCCCAGCTTCTAAAGGCTGCTCACCTTCCTTAGCTTTAGGCCCCTTCCTCCATCTTCAAAACCAGCAATAGCCATCTAGTTCTTCTTATATTACATCACTCTAACCACCTCTTCTATCTCCCTCATCCACGTATAAGAAGCCTAGTGAGACCCATTATTACATTTGGGCCATCTAGATTATCCGAGATAATCTCTTTATTTGGAGGTCAGCTGATTAGCGAACAATTCTGCTAGTCTAATTTTCCATTGCCATCAAACAACACATTCATATGTTCCCGGTGTTCCTAGAATTAGGACATGGACATTGGTGGCAGGGGAAGGGGGTGGTATCAGGGTATTAATCTGCCTACCACAACCATCTTTTCTATAAGGAAGAAAGTTCTTATATGTAGGCAATTTCTGTTCCTCTTTCAGTAATTTAAATCTTCTTATTTTATTTTTTTTTCCCTAGAGGAAATGGAGAACAAATAAAAAGCATATGAAAATGTTGCTTCAGAAGCCATAAAACCAAGCCAGGTCCTGATCTGATTGTAGTATATTTTATTTTTATGAAATAAAATATGAAAGTGTATATCCAGAAAAGCAAAGCAGAAAGGTAGAAATATAATTTAACAAAAAAGATTCTATGAAGTTTGATTTTTAGAGATTCATGTCTGAAAAGTAGATAAATTTATTCTTCATAATTTTAAAAAAGCGATACATACTGCATGACTCCATGTATATAATATTCTGTGAAAGACAAAATCATAGAAATGGAGAACAAGTGAGTGATCGCAGGGGTGAGGAAAGAGGAGGGATGGTGTGGCTTAACTACACAGCAGGAGAGGATTCCTTGAGGTAACAGAACAGTTCTGTATCATGTTTGTGGTGATGGTTATATAAATCTGTACATACATGTGTGAAGGGTCGTAGAATTATCTATGAGGACATAAAAAAATGAAGACATGCAGAAATTTTAAAATCTGACTAAGTCTGTAGTCTAGTTCATTGTATTATGACAATTTTCTGATTTAATAATGCACATTGGAAAAGGTTGAGTGATAAGTTAACTATTTTCACAACTTCTTATGAGTCTATAATTATTTCAAAAATATGTTGATTTTTAAAAAAAAATTGTATTTAAAAAACGAGAAGGAAGTGAGAGTGTGGGCAGATGGTTAAAAATTGAAGATGAGCACTTAAACATCTGTCTGTAAAGTTTAAGGTAGAAAAAGTGAACTTTATGGTTTAACATTTGGTAGAAACATGGATCAATTAAATTAATACAAGTTCTGAAAATGCTTTCCAGTTCTCAAATTATCCCAAATCTCTAGTCTCATATTTAAATTCAGTAAAATAAATAGTTTTATTTATAATCCAGTAACTGGAAAGGGAGGCAGAAGAAGGACAGAGAAATGTTATCTGGTTTCTTTAGAAGCACCAAAAATTAAGTAATCAGATCAGTCTGATAAAGTATATGTGAAGAGTTTAAATTCCCATCCCACATGCTCTGAGAAAACCTGGCGTGTGTCCAGAAAGAGGTTTTCCTCCACTGGTTTGAAAGAAGCCAAACTTCTGACGAAGAACTCTAAAAATGGGGCTCAAATATTTATTCACTTCAAGACATCCAAGACAATTTCAGAAAGCACCTTTCGAAATTATGTTGATTTTAAAACTGTATGTGTTTACTCAGAGTTCAAGATATTTCAAAACAATCATCATAACTGTGCTGGGAAGAAATTCAATATCAATCACCATTAAACATATAGAGAAAAGAAAGCATTTTATACAGACTAATAACTTTCCTGTTGTCCCATGGGGTCTGAAACCAAAGAAGCAGAAATAGCGATTTGAGAAAGTTGGAGAAGCAGCAGAAATTAATGAAACAAAGACCTAGGATAAGAATAATTTGGAGTTTGTTAAATTGAATCTTTCAGTCTCTGGAAGATTCTGGAAGCTGATTTTGATACGAGTCTTAGCCCCTATTAAATCAGTTAAGCTAATGAGAAAAATAACTTTCATTTTCTGATATCTGAACAACCATACAAATCTATGTCAGTTTGCTCAAAATAGTACATATTCCTGATGAACTGAAGTCTGGCAATTTAGTCACTGTTGGGGAGGGTAAACAGTCTAAATCGCATCATCTGTAAAAGGAATTATAATAACGGTAACATTTATTGAAGGATTGCTACGTTCCACGCCCTGGTTTAAATTCTTTGTGTATGATCTCATTTCGTCCCACTATAACAATAACACCTACTGAAATACTACTACTTTATCTCACCTCACAGGAAATGATTACATCTGAAGAATAAATGAGCTATAGAGTGTAGTCGCCCAGCACTGTGTATCTGGGACATACTTGGTATTAAGTAACTATTGATTTCCTTCCTTTGGTTTCTCTTGTTCAAATATTTTCCTAGGAGTGATTCTGGTTTGAGGACCCGCTGGCCACACCCTATAAAGGGTCTCTATTAGTGAGGTTGAAAGTATATTACTAAAATATTTGTGTAGTACCTTACAAGGCTAGGAACCTAAGTCTTAAAATAAATAATTACCTCTTTAACTCCCCAGACTCTATAAATTAGCTATAAAAATGGCAACCCCAAATGATGTCTATAAAAATACATTTTTCTCAAAAGAATGGCGCCATATAGATGAAGCATAATTATTGTTCTTGTTGGGTTGATGTTATTATGATTAATTTTTTATGAGAGTGATCTTGCGGAGACTTACTGATCTTCTTAGACTTAGTTCTTGAGGCTGCAAGCTAATCCTGAGCTCTGCTCGACCATAGACGTAGGCGTCTTCCCAAGGACAGGCATTTTTGAAGTTGCGGTAGCAGGATTCCTTTGGAAATCACTTTGAGCCCAAACTTTTCCCTTCTTCCTTCCCTCCCCAACAGCTCCTTACCTGGGACATCACCTACACTGGAAACACTAAATTCCCCCAAGTAAATTGAGCCTCAGAGTAATCTTTAGCAGTACCCTATGCAAGGCCTTAATTAGATGTTATATGTTAGACTTTACACAGAAACCCACTTTCTCTTGTATGTCAACTACATTTTAAAAGAAAGTGGAGTGCCTATGGAAGTTCAGTGAACTCTTTGAGTCCCCACTGACTTCACATCTATGAGAACTTTTTAAAATCATGTTAAGTGAGAATAAGAATAAACTTGAAAGCAATGAACGAACAAGACAGAGACTCAGGGACAAGAATACAGAGGAAGCGGAGAGGTGGGGAGGTAGGTAAGGGTAAAGAGAGTCAAAGACATGGTGATGGAAAATTTGACTTTGGTGAACATACAATGCAATACACAGTTGCTGTATTATTGAATTGTACACTCAAAGCTTATATAATTTTATTAACCAATGTCAGCCCAATAAATTTAATTTAAAAAAGAAGAAACTTAGGTCAGTATAGCCTAACTGTCATAAATTTTACCTTTCTTGAAAGTTTCACTTAGTCCTTCATAAAAACTTTTGACACTTTATTGGGAGGACGCGATCACTTAGTAACAGCTCCTTATTTCTTTCTTGCCCACGTCCCCGATTATAACTAGAGGAGGTGGGGTATTCACTTGTTTCTCCTGCACCATTGAAGGATTTCTAAATCTCTGATAAGCTTAGCAATTTACTTTCTCTCACTGCTTCGGCGGCTTCTGCAATGGCTACCCATAGCAAGTTTTAATAACTGGTAAATAAAAAAGTGAAATTAACATACTCCATCAATGTAAAATGAGTTGTATTTCATAAGTCACAGAATTTCAGAACCGTAGGAGCGCTCAGCCGCAAAGTTCTCCCCAGAGGATCTTGCTCCTTTTCAACAGTATTGGAAATGTTGGACCCTGTGGCTAAAACCCCCAGGTTAAAAGCCCACGATTGAGATCGCCTCTTTCTTTTTTCTCACCAGCCACCCTCAGTGACTCTATTCCCCTATTCCTCAGATGTCTGCAAAATAGTGTTAGCTCATGCTTTTTGTAATGTATAGAAACATATTTTCATAGTAGTGTTCTGGAATCAATAATGCATGCCCATTGACATCTTACTAACTCAATTCATAAGACTTTTATTAATTTCTAATTACTGTGAAAGATCGTTAGTGAATTTCCTTCTCTGTGACCATGACTGAATTTAAAATGAGACGTCCTAGTGTGTTTCCCTCATCCTATAAGAACTGTTGGCTTTTCAGATGTTAGAGAACATATAGAAACGCATCATCATAATTTTGAGCTCTAAAGGATTTTAGTATACATTGATAGCTTTCTCTAGCATAGTATGTCATAATAACAATAAGCAAAATTAAAAACTTTTATGCTACATAAACTTAAAATCAGTTTTATTTCATAAATCACAGAATTTAGAGTTTAGAGAATGGACCTAAATCATGAACTGTTCTTCCACGTTCTAAATCCTTTGAAAAATTTAATGAACAGAATTAACACCAACAGTTTTTTTTTTTAATTGTGATTTAGACCACATCTGTAATTTTTCGGAGAAGTCAACTGAGGTTCCATAGGTTAAGACTTGGCCAAAGTCACGAAGCAAGTTCTAGGACCCAAGCGCAGACCAAAACCCTGACACCTGACCAGCGGTGTCCTTTATGGGTTCCTGCTAAAAGCCAGTCAATATACCAAGATATTTTACACATATTAGCTCTAAATTTAAAAACAGTAAAAACTTATGAAATACAGATTATTTTTCTATTTTACAAATTCAAAGGAATAAGTGATTTGCCCAACTTTCCACAGATATTTCAATAACAGAGACAAGATTCAAATTCTATATATTCCAAACATCAAAGTTTTTTTTAAAGTATTACTTTCCACTGCTTCTTTCTAGTACTTAGATATTAAAATATAAACATTCAGAAAATAGTGTCTCATTGAACAGATTTGATTTATCTGTGAGAAACAAATAAATCAAAACTTAAAAATAAGTAGTGTTGAGCAGGTCCTAACCTTGAGCTATCTAGTAGTAAAACCCCCAAATTTCCAAGTACCACACATCACATTTCCTGATGCCCCATAACATGGGGAAGATAAAGACATATGCCTATGTACTATTTCTGGACTAATAATAAACCTCACAGAGCATTCTAAATCCCGTTTCCTATACCCATGACCTTTCCTACAATGCAAAGAGGAGTATGTGTTCCCCCTAAAGTTATGATAATAAATTAGACTCTTCTATGCAACGGTCATAACCACAGGGTCACCATCAGGAAAAACGGAACTCTAATCGCTGAGTCCATTTCCTGACTGCTGTGGGGGATTTTGGGGCCCCTTAGGAAAGCAGATAGATATAACGAGAAGGTCACGGCTGGCTCTCTGACTGAAATAATGCCCATCAGTAATTGGTTTGGTGTGGGCTTCAATTTGAATTTTAAAAGCAAATGTAAAACAGCCAGTTGTTTATCTCTCTTATTCGAAGAGGAAGATCAAAAGGAGGCTTAATGGGACTATTTCCATCTCAGAACAAAAGACAAAAGATACTGTGTCTTTTCCTTTCCTTTGAGGTTCCTGTGTCTGTTTCTTTCCACACCCTTTCCTGACTGGCAGTAATATCCTGACCATTAATCTATGTATTTTAAGCATAGAAATCAATTTATTTTCAAGACAAGAATAAAAATAGCGATGAGTTGCTGTCAAGGGTAAAGGAGATTTAAAATACCCTGTTAGATTTTCCCCTTTCTGACACCTGATGTTGAGATGAACTGAAGGGTACCCGGATGAGATCTAGATGCAGACCTGGCGCTCTGAAAAGAAGAATTTCATCCAGGAAGTGATGCTGGCTCGTCCAACCATCAAAACTTTGGAAAGCCATGTAATATTCAAATTAATCAATTTCTTTGTAGAGAAGCAACTCTAAAAACTACACTGCTTTGCTCATTCAAAAAAAAAAATCTTTAAAAACACATTTGTCTTAGAAGTGGCCTCATAGAAGGATAAAGAAATAAGAAATGGAGAGCGAGTACAGGATGGCAGCGTTCTTAGAGATGTCACTGTGTCATAGAGAGGCTGCGTCTGAGATAAATTCTAGCCCGGTCCTCATTTGGAATAGCTTAATTCTCCTTAGAGCATAGAAAATGAAGAGAAATATGGATTTGTTATTGTTTTTAGAAAACAAAAAACAGTCTGCATGGACCAAGTAAATGGTACTCAGTATATATCGTCAGTCATAGATTATTAAAATGTTTGGGTAGTCTAAAAATAAGTTTAGTTTCTGCTTTTGCTTTAAATCATGGTTTTATGAGATGATGAATATAGACTCAACTGCCCACTTGGAGATTTTATGGCTAAAATAATCCATGAAGGTGATGCCATTTGCAGGACAGTATGGATCAAATAAACACTGTTCCGTGAGGCTCCTCCTGGAGTTAATTTCACTGATCCAAAGGCAGTCGTTATTGGAAATTCATTTTTGTGGCTTCCATAGTGACTTATCACATAGCAAGTCTCACGTGAAAGCTGTGCTCTCCTCAGGAGGTGGACTCTGATTTTAGGCATCATCAATCAGGCAACAAATAACAGCGTCAAGACCCAGTAGATAAATTACCTAACGTTCCCCACTGAGAAGCCATTCAGTTTTAATCTATAATCCTCAGGGAAATGAGTGTTAGAACCTCAGGTAAATCCAAGGGGAGCTGGGTCCAGGTCACACACATAATATATGTAATTCCATGTAATCAGAGTCGCTTACTAAAGAGTCCCCAAATCCCTAATATAAAGATTGAATTCCCTTGCAACTTTTCAGAGAAAGTCACGACCAATTAGACTTAAGAACATAGGAAATGTTGAAACAAAGGCAGGCTTAGCAAAGTTTACTTCAGTTAGCTTTTGTATCTTTTATCCCCTTAATGCCCATTGTAACCATTTTCTGAATATTTTCTTGTGGAGTATTTGCCGTAAAATGTACACAAATTCTTTCCACTAGGAAAGGTCTTTTGTCCATTTCCTCCAGTTGTGTAGCTCAGCTCACTTGGAGCCTTCTTATTGTTCATTCAGAATTTAATCCATTTTCAGAGGTTTGTTTCCTTTGAAAGGAGATGAACTGGACAAAAATTTCTCTAACTCTTTCTTCATTTTCATCATATGGAAGTGGGTTCATGGCTCAGAAAGCCTGCCTGCCTTTCTGCCAGCTCTGACAAATAAGAAATTAGTCTTCATCCACAGCTGAACTTCGTATGACATGGGGTCTTTGAAGGATTTGAAATTATCAAGTATGTAATCAAAGGTGTGCTTGAGAAAAATTAGTCAGCAGTCTATATGAGTTGGCTTATTTAATCAGTATAAACAAGATGCCTTAAAGAGCAGAAAAATAAGATGCAAGGAGACCAGTTAATGGTCCACAGTCCTGTTGACGAATAATGATGGCTTGAATGAGGGTTGTAGCAAGAACAATGGAAGATGCACTGCAGAGGTAGAATGCGAGGGGTTTAACTCATCAGCTATAGGGGAAGAGAAGAACCTGAAGGAGTAAATGGTCAAAAAAGATGCCAAGATAACTTAGATGATATCGTGCCATGAAGGAAAGACTGAGAGGAAAGATGGTGAGTATAGTTTGGAATGTGTTATTTGGTCATACACTTGAAGATATAGAGACCGACCCTTTCCCAACCTCGAAAGCCCTTTTTCTACCTCTAAGGAAATTGGCCCTGACTCAGTGGCATAATTTGTAATACAGTATCAGGCTATATCACTAGAGGGCGTAATACCAATGAAATTGGATTAAATG
The DNA here is from genome assembly GCF_014176215.1 of Rousettus aegyptiacus. Lineage (NCBI taxonomy): Eukaryota > Metazoa > Chordata > Mammalia > Chiroptera > Pteropodidae > Rousettus > Rousettus aegyptiacus. Next base: position 34,921,722 of record NW_023416286.1, read on the forward strand.
CTTTTTCCCGGGTTTGCCATCCAGTGACCAGATGAGCCAATATAAGAACCATGTGGGGTTAAGGAAATGGACCCAAGGAAGCCATTCACTTCTAGTCAAGTTCACAAGACAGTGGAAAGAGAATCACTGCCACTCCTGTGCAGTCAGCCCATTTCACCAGAGTTGGGGAATACGCGAAGGTGTGGAGGCTAATGTTTTAACTGGAACGTTCACTGCTTTGGCTATACTCCTCAGGAAAATGTGGCCAGAATAGTAGCTATTTAAGTTTCAGGGATTCTGGTCAAATCTTCCTTTCCAAAAGAGCCATGGCAAACAGAAATCCTGGCCATGTGTCCTCCTTCACAACCAACAGTGTTGCGTTAGAGGTGCCAACACAACATTCAAGATCAGTAGCTGGCTGTTAAAATTAAGTGTTCAGGACTGGAGCCTTTGGTGACAAGGTCAGAATATCTCTGCAAAACCGGAAACGGTGCTTCGCAGTCCGTGCGCCATTTATCGACCACCTATCCTTTCAGTGCATCATGCCAAACCACTTCAGATTCTTCACCTACTTATTTCCTTTCTGAATTAGGTCGCTTATCTTTTTCTTTCCTCTACTTTTTTTTTTTAAAAAAATTAACACTGAGAATCCATTAAGGCCACAGTATAGAGTAGGGTTGCTAGATCTAGCAAATAAAAATACAGAACACCCAGTGAAATTTAGATTTCAGATAAACAAGAGGAATTTTTTTTTAGTATAAGTATATCCCAAATATCACAAGATATACTAAAAAATTACTTGCTATTTATTTGAAATTCAGATATCACTGGGCATCCTGAACTTTATCTGGCAACCCAAGTACAAAGAGAAAACAACTGAGAGCCAATCACAGAGCCAGCTGTGTATCCATGCTGCAACTTACCTGTTCTGAGGGCGTTCCTCATTACTGATCACCGGGTTACCACATGCACATGCACTTGCAACCATAAAATAAAACTAAACCCATCAGAGAGTAGAAAATCCAGATTCACAATATCTGTTAATTCAGATTTAATTTCATAACCATCAGAGCTCCTTTTTCACTAGTGTAGTTTTGCAGGCTCTTCCACTGGATTATCCAAGCTGCCAAATAACTTTAGTCCTAGTCAGCATAATCAACAGTTTCTATGGGGAACATTTGCAAAAACTCTAAAGGAGAAGTCTCTGGATTAAAACATGATTATAAAAAGAGTTTCTTCCTGATGTGTAAGTAACAGGTCTGCTCTGGCTCTGCCTCACCAGCTCCAGAGGGGGTGAAATTTACAGATCAAGTCATATACTGTGTCCCATACCAATGGGCCCCAGTTAATATTTTCATATAGATGAGATCTAGTTAATGCCACCAGAAGCCTTTAAAGGGAACATCAGAACTTGAGATGTCACAGAAAGATAGTAGGAAATCAAGGGAAGAGACCAAGCCATATTGCCCAACAATTAGCCCAGGTGCTTTGACTGGATAAATATTATCATACCACATAGGACCATGAGTACCATCCTGAACTTGCTAGATTCTTCTTCCCAGTCTGCCTACTACATAGTATTACTCCCCTGGTACTAGAAGCAGTAAGCACTTTTCCTCCTGCTTCCAACTATCTCACCTACAGCAATGCACTACTACCTACAATCTCCCCCGACCCGCTGTGCACACACAGGGGGCAGAGTCACCCCAAATGGTGCGGCCACAGGCACTTAGTTCATCTGCTGAATTAATCTCTCAGATGATATTTGGAGGAGCCACTCCTCCTCCACCTTAATGTCTGCCAACCCTAGAATGAGGAGCTTGCCATCCATTTTCAAAATTATGTTTTGGTCCTGGACGCTTTCTGGAAGGTCTTGTAGGCAGTGCTGAGCTTTAAGGGAATTACATACTTTCTCACAACTTCATCAGCTAATCACGCAATTAGCCAATCAAACGCTTTAATACTAATTGAATTCAGGTAAAATGTGCCATAAGAGCATGAATTAATATTTGTGTTATATTGCAATTTTAAATTATGTTAAAGAAGTGTGGTAGTATTATAAGAGGATGGACTCTAGCTGAATACTAACCAGATATATAATTAGGGTTGAGGCTAAAATCACGGGCTACCTGGATGTCCTTCAGCTGTTCATGTACGCACGTTGGTAGTATTCCTGTAATAATAAGATCTGGTTATTACTTAGGGAGGCTACATGGTGTTGATTTCATACACGAGTGCAGACAATGACTCTGGGAGAGATCTGCCAGTTTAATAAGTATCTTAGAATCCCCAAACCCAGTTGTTTAAAACTAGAGCCTGCCACCATGTAGTTGCCAAGGTAATAATTGCTTTACTTTGCTATTCCTCATTCTCCAACGTTGTTTTAGCATCTCTGCCAGGGCCATAACACTTATCTTTTCCTGAACTCCTTCTTATGACTCGCAAAGTTGTTCCAGTAACAGTGACTACAATGTTTATCAGAAGTCTCCACAGTAAGCAGTAATTCCCAACCTCGCAGGCATAAATTTTTTGTTAAAGGTAAAAACTTCTGTAAATCGCTACAAAATTGTACCTGTACTTTTATTCTCTGTTGATTGAAATATGGTACCACAAAAAAAGCTGCTATAAATTTAGTACACTTTGAAGTGAATTCGTATTTTATTTATCACAAAAGCATCTACCTGTATTTTAATAACAGTATACATACCTGAATCTTTATCCTTTAAGTCTACAAATACTACAAATATCCATTTATAGACCTTTTATAAGAAATGCAAGTCTCCTAACATGAGTTCATGTTCCACAGGTTAAGAAGCACTCACTGTTTTATATATTCTATATTTTCTGTGTCTCAAAAGAGACACTGGCCAGGGAGTAAGTATTCTCTCTAAGAGATGTGATATATTTCTATAATTAACAGAAGCAAATAAACCAGTCAATCTCACACCAGGTAAGGAGTGTGGGTTTAGTTAGGATCAGAATCAAGGGCAGGAATTTTTCTTTGAAAATCCCCCACAGATGATGCTGAAAGATCACCACTACTCTTTCACTCTACTGAAAACTGTTCTCAGAATCTGAGTCTGGAAGTGGATTTTCCCCCAAGAACCTCCAGATAAGAGTGCAAGGCAACCTTGTAGGAATCTATGCCAAGTACCCAGCGAGCTCACTGGATTTTGGACTATAGAACTGTGAGATAAATAAATGAGTGTTGGTCGAAGTCAAAAAAAAAAACTGCCGTTAGAACATTTAGCTTTATTGTTGTAGCTATTATGCTACAGTGTACATATGGGTGGTATCTTTGAGTAAGGAAAGAGACTAGATTAGATTGAGATACAGAATACCTTTTAAAGGCCCATCTTCCCCTCTGCCAACCCCCCAAATCTATCCTCATTACCACCTACCCCTCCACATAATATTTCCCCAAAATGTTAAAGGATATTGACAATTATTACCTGCTCTTCTCCCCTCCCTGATAAAAGTCCTCTCTTTTAACAGACAGGTAGCATACATTAAGCTTTCTGTGGTTTCAATACCAAATCATTCTAGAGGTTTAGCTGATGGCAAGTAAGAGAGAGAGAAGAAAAAGGGGAGAAAGTAGAGAAACATTCCCAAGGCCCTCGCCCTCTGTGGTGAGGTGAAATGGAGATGGGACCGCCTAGCCGCCAAATCCAGGAGGGCAGTACCCCTAAAAATCACATACAGATGATGAGAAACATGTCGAGGTTTTAAATCAAGCTGGGACAAGTAGTGGAATACTGAGTCAAACAGCATTCAGGCCACTCATCAGAGTCGTTCTTTATGACTCAAAGGTTTATGGCTTAAAGCTGGCGCTACAATGCTTGTGGTCCCCCCTCCCCTTTTCTTGCTGGGTTTCTTCTTCTCTCTATCTCCTCCTTTCTACCACTTTGCCATTTGCCCCTGCAGATCCACACAGCAACTAGAAGAACATCCTAAGGGCCATTCATCAGTTAACCCACCAAGGGCTCCAGGGTGGGGGCAGACATCGCCCTGGATGCCACCTAGAGAGACTGTGGACAAGTGTGGGACCTGTTCCATAGAACCAGTGCCAGCTCACCCAGGAAAGTTATTAGACAATGGGGGTCGGGGGTATGGGGAGGGAAAAGCCCCGTCTGGGTTTGTAATTGAGGTGATACACGTTAAGTTGCACAATAAATAAACAAAAGAGGGGATGTTGAATGAGATAGTGCCTCAAGCAAGGGAGAGGGTTCTTAGGCTTCATGTCGGGGCACAGAGCAAGGAGAGCCAACTAAGTCCCGCTCCACCCATAGAGAGACCTCAAAGCAAGAATGTTCAGCTGTCTTCCAATCTCTTGATAAACGACTGTGTCCTGGAGTCATTCTGAGTAACCTGGTCCTGGCCTCTGGGGTGGCTAGTACCACTGCCTAACAAAGGGAATAACATGATATGCCCAGTTTTGCTTCCCTATTTGAATTTCAGTTAAAAACTGTGAACCCGAAGCTTTGGGGAGTGGACGCATGAGAATTTTCTGCCTCGATCTCTTGCAGTTTCTTGGGCTCCTGCCACAGTGCTGGTATTTGACTTAGAGGCCCCAAGAGGGAAATCAGTCCCATGTGGGTAGATAACAAAACACTCTCCACCTTGGAATCATGAAGTGGAATTTGAATCTGAAGCCAAAAATCCTATCTCTGCCTGCTTCACTAATTACATAAATTTCCTTGCTAGATTCTGCAGCTGTTTATGTGAATACAGCTCTGGTTCCCAGAAGTGGCACCTCTCAACACAGGGGTTCAGGGCACTCATGCCTGGTCTGGAACTCAGACTGTTAAGAGCTAGCCCTATTCCCGTGGACTATGCTAGGTGACCCCGGACTTCTTTCACTCTTTCATAAAATGAAGCTAAATAACTGCCCTATGATACAAAGATGATGAAGAAAAATGAGAGTGACAGTGAGACAGAAAAAGAGGAAAAAAGAGGGAGAGGTGTGTGTGTGTGTGTGTGTGCGCGCGCGCGCGCGCGGCGTGTGAACAGTAACTAGCAATAAAGATTAAGTGCAGAAATGTTAGAGAGCATTGGAAGAGAAGCAAAGCTATAGCTGAAAATAGGTATATGCCCCTCCCTTTAGAATATTCCATCATTATGAATCTCAAGCTTCACAGATATTCTGCTTAAGATATTATTTGACCCCGGAAAGAACAACCAGATCCTATGGGATGCATTTCCCCCTTTCCTATCTGTCCCAGCATCTCACTGCCCTTGTCTGATGACTGCTTTCACATTCACTTTTTTCAAGAATAAAGAAATTAGGGTGTCTACACCATGCCACCCTGAATCTGAACGTGTCGGATCTTGTCTGATCTTGGAAGCTAAGCAAGGTCAGGCCTGGTTAGTACTTGGATGGGAGACCACCTAAGAAAACCAGGCGCTAGAGGTCTTTAAAAAAAAAAAGGAAGAAAGAAAAAAAAATTAAGGGTCTATATTATACACCTGAAACTAATATAATATTGTATGTCAACTGTAATTTTTTAATATTAAAAAAAAGGAAGTTAAGGGAGAGGTCCAGTTGAACAGCCATGAGTTTTCCCCCAAATTCTCAAATTATTTCGGCACAACTGTTTCTAAGTTAAAACGTAACCCAGTTACTCCATGAAGAGCAAGTATGTGGTAAAACCTTGTTTCGTTTGTTTATTACATTCCTTTTAATAGAAAGATGAACAAATTTGACTAAATGTGGCTTCCATAAAAAAGTACTGTACTTAACAAAAGTGGGACTCACAATTAACCTTTCTTGATGCTATGAGGTAACTGGGCCGGGAACCTAGAGACTTACTATGGTTAAAAATATGAAGTATTTTTTATATGACACACAGATGAACCAATAAAAATGTGACCTCTTGGCATCTATTAAAAAAAAAAAAAAGATATCTTGGGTTTCTTTCAGTGAAATATTTGAAGGCTTTAAAATTTTAAACAAAGCCCAGCTGGTTTATACACGCAAGTTCCAAACTCTGAAATATTCCCATGATATCTAGTTTCAAAGAATTCTACTACTGTAAACGAGTGAGTAAACTAAACTGGTTAGAGATGTTTTCTCTTTTAAAATTTTACTTTATTTTCATTATCAAGAATTCCATGTAATTAATAAAAATTGAGAAGATACGTTAATTGATCTCATGGGGGGGGGGAGAATATAATTGTGGTCCAAATGTAATAAAAATTATAAAAGCTAAATTCCCAGAGTGTGAAAAATCCACCAGAGACTCTCCAAGGATTTACACTTAGATAGTATATAAATACTGTCGTCATCATGTTATACATTTAACTTCTAATGCTCAGAACAGCATTTTTGAAGAATTCCTCCTTTAAATCACTGCCCTTACAATATATTTATTATTTTTTGAAGGGACAAACTGCCTAACCCTTCTTTACTCAGTCTGCATAGATTAAGCTCAGTTAGCCTATGATTTGGTAGCCAATAAATACCTCTGTGGTGATAACCAAGGCTTTGTTATTTTTCAAATGCCAAATTAACTTAAATCAGTGCTCTTCCTCTTTTTTCCCCCCCCTGCTCTACTTATTCCTATTGTTTCCTCTGAGGCTAATTACTAGAAGTCTTTCTTTTGCTAAAACACCTGTTCTTCCTCCCTGTAGTGAATTTCCTTCTCTTTCCTCACTCCTCCAAGTTCAATTTCACTTTTCTCTTTTGTACTTTCTCTAACCCCGCCTCCTCAAATTCCATGTAAGTTCTTTTTTTCTTTTACCACCAAAGATTCTTAGTGTCTCAGTGTTACAAACTTACTTGACCATTTCTACCATAAAGGGGAAAAGATAATTGGCATTGGGTAACTGGATTTGATTTGTACGTTATGGTGCAGAAAAGTCTCTAGCCTCTCTTGACTTGGGTAATTGAGTTGGCAAGGTCAGCGTGACATGCATGACAAGTTCCAAAGGGTTCTCTGTAAATCAGTCTGAAGTTTCTGCGTGAACATCATTCACACAATTGTTTACACTTCCTGTCTAGGGATCAGATTCCAGTCACTGCAGTTAATCCTGGTGTTTTAGTCTAACCTTCATACCTGAAAAAATATATATATATATTCTCTTACAAAAACAATAGGAGGCTCTTCTTTCTATCCCTAAGGTAGTCTCTGAAAATATACCTTGACTTCAGCAAGGTTTTCACAGTCAAAGGCATCAGGTTGCTCCTGAGGAGATCGTGGAATGGTTATAACACACTGGCTATATCCTACCTGGAGATGCTCTCAACAAGCCTTTCGCTTAAAATCCCTGCCTTTTTGAGTTGCAAACATCCTCTTTAGCCAGATCAGATACAGGAACATTTGGACTTTTCATAACCTCTCATTCTAGAGTTTATAAATACAGGAACCCGCCCTTTCCTCCTCCTAACCAACAACTGTGATTAAACCCTGGAAGGAAGGGATGGGAAATATGTGAACACACAGCCCACCAATGACTCAGGAGTCAAAATTTCCGAGAAAAAAATATTTGATGGGTTTCTCTAGGCTTTGGTGGAAAGGAAGAGTTTTCCTCGGGGGGTCTCACATGACAGAACGATGTAAGGCAAAGTTAGAGCTAATATATAAAAAGCATCTGGTGCATCCAGCACACTCCAGCCTCCTAACCTCCTAATCTGGCACGGTGGGAAGACATTTAGAGCAAAACAAATATGTTCCCAATATCCTTTGTGTGACTGTAACTTGGGATGGTACGTCCTTTGGGATGGCATTTTGGCCTTCATATTGATGGTAAAAAGTTGCTGCAGGACACAGCTTGTGATAACCGTTGGAACAAGTGGTTAAGCTGAGTAATATATTAATTAAAACTAACTCTCCAGTAGAAAACAATGGCACCATATATTAGAGATTGTTAATCTTGAATACTGTAGTCACACCTTTGTTAGTTGCTGGGTTGATTCTCCTTGCTAATTTAGTAAACAATTGGAAAATAAATAGCCACATTTTCTCAAATTTTAAAAGTCAGGAAAGGAGAGATGCCAGATTCATAATTAATCTAGAGAGCACATTACTTTTTAAAACATCCTAAAAAATCGGGAGTCAGAATGAAAAATTAAACAAGACTAGACTCCATTTCATTTACTTTAAAACATTTCAATTTTATAAAACAAAAACTAGTTAGGTTTCTTATTTCATCTTACAGGCTTTTGGCTCTGGGTTCTTTTATTTCTCATTTGGACTGTTAAATGATATTTTTATTGTGTTTTCATCAATGAATATTATTTACCAAGAGATCTCAAATTTGAGGCCAACCCTAAATTTGCAGGATTTTCAACAAAGTCATAATGAGGGCTTACAAATTATAAACTATTACAGTAAACAATATGATATGGGTACTTATAAAACAAATATTCTAATGTTTAAGTTTTATTTAACTAAAAGCATTAATTTCAATATTTTATTAGGGAACTTCCTGAGTCATTGAAAATGTTTGATTTTGGTGAAATGCTTTTTAAAATAAAATATAAATAGATTAAAATTTTTCAGCCTAAAAAGATTATCAACTGAGCATTCATTATAATTACAGTATTTAAGATTCTAAGTCTAAAAATGTTGATGTTCAACCATATAGTTTCTTTCTTTTCATCTGTTCTTTGGAGAAGGTGGTTTTGTCAAGTGCTCACCACATAAAACCTACAGGCACCAGGATACTCACTGAAACAGAGTTGTAGCAGTAAAAACTGGGTATGTTATGGATGTCTATCAGCAGAAGACTAGCTAAATAATTAGGGCATAGCTACGTAACAAAATTCTATGAACATTAGAAGAAATTGTGTACATCTAGACACGTTGACACGAAGACCTGTAGATTATTTTTTTTTCAAAAAGCAAGTTATAGAACAGTTTACATAGAAATTAGTGAACAAAAAAATGTATTTTATACATACACATATATGGAGAGAGAGAATATATAGAATATACTAGTAACTGCATAGAGAATAATTTCAGTAATTATGCTAGCTACCACAATAAAGGAGGAGTCTCAATTTTGAGTTAATTCAGTTCTTTAATATTTGATTTTTTAAAACATGAGCATGTATTATAAGTTTTTTTAGTTTTCATAAAACTGATTGATATAATAGGGTTTTCTTTGCTACGTATCAAAATATTAAAAGTGCTTATTTCTTGACGAAAGGTAGAGTGGTTTTTCTTTTTTTCTTCTTTGATCATCTGTATAATCTATTTTTTTACACTAAATATCTGTAACTGTTTAATAAAGAATGAATTTAAAATTTTTAAATCTAAGAACAGATTCTCAGGAGAGAGAATTTATAGCCTCATTTATAAAATGGCGATATAAATAATCATAAGATTATTATAGGGATTAAACTATTTAAGAGATGAAAACACTGAAAAAGTAGATGACATAGATGTCACTGAATACACACACACACACACACACACACACACGAGTGATCAGACTGTTGTTTTTATTTATATGTCATTAAATTGGCAGATTAAGGGAGAACTGACATGTTAAATACTATCTTCCAAAGTAAATATCGTGTGTTTTTTTAATATATTGGAATCTTCTTTCATGTCCACTTTCTTCAGATATCTGCCCACAGATCTTCACCCATGTTTTATAAGGATTCACATTCCCCTCTCACAAATCATCTTCCCCAGATATTTCATCATCATATGACTCTATTCCCTGTAATTCCTAGTTATTATCTCCCAGCTGCCCTGCTCCATTCTTATCCAAGACACTTCACTGAGAACCTTGGCTACAACCTGTCCCTAATGGAATGCAGCAAGTTGTAGTATTTCTTTAAAATAGCTGCGATTTCATACTACGCATAAAGAAAGGCTCATGCAGTTCTAGGGCTGGTATTTTCTCCAATGAAAAAATTCTGTTGAAATATTTTTCTGGACATGAAGTCTGAGTTTATAGAAAGCATCTTGAGAAATCAGACCCTTCAACAAGATTTTTTGCTTGAACCCTTTATCTGAGTTTGTGTTTCATGCACATTGAACTGTTGCTGAAAAGCACGGGTCCTTTAAAGTTCAGGGGGAAAGTGTTTATAAAGATCTAAGACTGAGCTAAAGACAAAGCTGTAGCCAGAGGCCTGGTTTCCTGAGAAGGAAGGAGTCCCCTGCTAATCTGTCATGCTTCTGTCTAACAGGATATTAAAGTCATCCAGGCTCCTTTCTTTTACAGCCAGCTCTGTGTCTCACAATCCCATGTCTGTACCAGTGAGCCACGTGACAGGGGTCCACACCATGGCTCCTCCAGGGCTCCCTGTAAAGTGCAATATAGTGAGTAATTAGAGTATCCGTGACAAAGACAAAAAAGAGAGACAATGAAACCCTTATTATTAGGTCCCATCCTCCCAATCACTGCTTAATGTAATTAGAAGAAAGAAATAGAGCTCTAAAGGAATAATTGAGCCTGCGGGGCAAGCCATTACAGTTCTTATTCTCTGTTCTTATTCAAGTGCTCCTTGGTTATGACTCTGATAATATTAAAGGTGAGATGAATTTTAAAAGAGAACACTAGTTAAACTTTTTTAATTGAAAAAAATAGTTGTTAGAAATAGATGCACACAATAAAAAGAGTCGTACAGCCTTGCTGATCCAAACCACAGTCTTGTCTTTCCTGTACGTTTCTCTTAAGCTGCCTAAGAGGGTTGGGGGGATATATTTTCACACACATATGGCTATACATAGATACATTCTAGACCACAAAACACATTCAGATGGTGTTGGTTTTATGGGCAATACTATACTCTTCAGAGACAAATGGCTGATTTAACACTGGCCCAGAGCTGACAGATCTTGGGAAATGCCTGTGATATCCTTTGGAAGAGTTCTATAAACAAGTGTTGTGGTTACCAGCAGAATGAGGTCTCAGTTTCAGACTTTGAGAGTAATTCACTTGGGCAAGCCTCCCAAACCAAGTGCAAACAAGAGGCTCGATGACCCCGACGACTGTTAATGGAGCCTTTCGTCTCACAATCACCTGTTTTATTCAAGTTTCAGTCAGCTGAGACTCGGTTTGTTTATACCTCATTCTTTCCTATGTACAGATGTTCTTCCAACTGATGGTGGTAAGGCTGGCCAAGCATATAAGATCTCTTTCCCTTTCTGAAGATGGAGGAAAAAGTAATCAACTATAACAGAGCCTGAGAAATATTAATGTTGTCCATGATCATCTAGGAAAAGTGAAGGTGCAGAGGGACCTGCGTAGAGCCAGAAGGACATGAATCAGATTGTGTAGAATGATAGGAGGAGTATACGAAGAGAGGAAAAATATTTAGATTTGGTGAACTGACAATGAATAGGACATTGCCTCCATAATGTGCAAGGGAGCAAGAGAAGCTAGCTGAGTCACATAGTTTGCCTCTAGGAAAGAGTGTTTTCAGAGCGAGTTCCAGGAGTAGGAAATGAAACGTTTGTTAACGCTCAGTATATAATGGGGCATCTTAGTCACACTGTTTTTGGAATTTCAGGGAAATATAAGGAAAAGAATAAGGTTCATATATGAGTAAAAAGCTAGGAAAAGGAGCTTGATTCTTGGGGGAGATCTGAACTAGGAGAGGTGAATGAAGAGGCTTTGAAAATTTGCTTGAGTTAAGCTTTGGCAGGATACTAGGAATGAGACTGTGCCTTCTGGATTTTGTTTCTGCTGAGAGATTTTCAATCAGTATCATAAAAATACTATTCACCCTATTACTAGCCAGTTGGGTATTTGCTGTCCAGGGAATGCCTGGAAGTGTGAGAAGTGAGAGCATCGAGTCTAAAATCTTAAGGTTAGGTCTTTAGAAAAAAACCTCTTAAGCCCTCAAATGTTGCCTATGAAGAAATACCAGATGTCTCTGCCCCATCTGTGTATTACGTGCATATGCACATTTCAAACACACACAGATACACACAGGATTTACCTGTTGGATCTCCCTGTAGGCCCTGCTTGGCATTTAGTTTCCTAGAAACCCAAATTGGATATGCTATATCCCTGACACCCTACTACTTTCAATCACAGAGGATCCTGACAAACACTATTCATATTTTAGCCTCGATTGTGCTAGGCCTGCTCTATCATACATATAATTTTCAGGTGGGGCTCCTGCCTCTGCATAACTGTGGAATATCCAGATAATGTACTGCCAGCATGAGCCACGATATCTGAAAATCATTATGAAGGACCGTCCTTTTTTGATTTTCAGATTCAAGACTGGTGATAGAGGGAATAAAAGCCACTGAGATAGAATGATTTGGGTCACAAAGCTGTTAGTACAAAGAAGCACTAAATTCATTTTGAAAAGAGGAAACACAAATCTACGCATACTGATTTAGGAAAGCTGGCTGGTCTTACATTCTTCAGTTCTGCACTGGAGATTTATTTAGGTCAGAGTTTTTAGTTAGATTTCCTACTCCCCCAGGAGGCTGAGAGTATTGTTTAGAAGCTTAGTTCTGAAGAAGAATCCAAATTATACAACTGGTATGTTCAGTTTCTACTACAGCCTCATGAGGAAAACAAAAAATTTTTGACTGCAGTATAACTCCTGGACACAGACATGCAAACCCACCCTATCGGGAAAATGAAGAAAAATGTAGATAAACTATGAACGGATTGACTTACATTGAACAGTGTTTAGAGGATGCTGATAGTGGCTCTTGTCTTCATCTTGCCTAAAGTTAAACCGATCGTCTTGGAGAGTTCTAAAATTTATACCACATTAAGCACTATTTTCTCATTCCTTCTAAATTCAATGCAGATTTCAAAGGGTCATTTAGGAGCAGGGCTATATCAGGACCAGGTCAAGTCAAAACTAACCAGGAATGTCCTGTGACTTCTAGATTAAATTTCCTGGTTTGCTTTTCCCTCTGATTCTCTGTGCTGGGGAATATTATAAACCTTTCCATACCCTATCTTGGACTTTATCTTCCCAACTTTAAATATTCTAATAGCATGAGCAATAGCAACGTGACATTTTTTTTTTTAATGTGGAACTGAAATAATCATGGAAGGCCTTATTATTCCCATGTTATTGATAAAGAAAGTAAGATATGAAGATAAAGTAACTTTTCCAAAGTAATGTAGAAATAAGTTGTAGTTTCAGGATTCAAATCTGGACCTGACCCTAAAGTTGATTTTATGATAGGAATAGAATAAACTTTAACATTGGAAAGTAGATGTTCCTTTACAGAGTTATATACTTTACTACTGTTATCATTATTGTAATTATTAATATTATTTAGCTTTGGTAATGCAAACTAAGATAAATGGAAGAAATAAGACAAATATACGAGATTGTTTTAAGTAACAAATTTAGATATTAAAAAGCTAACGGTTACTATTTTCAGTATCATGACTTCTAAAACTTTTCAATAATAACACTACAACAGAGAAAAACTAATACAATAACTAAAAGAGAAAGAGCCCCTTTAAGACACAGGTAAACAGCAGTGTGATGCAATTACAGCTACAAATATTTAAGAGCCTAAGCAGATCAAACACACACATACTCCCAAAATAAATTTCAAGTTAAGGTTTTAGTTACTATTGCTTATTAAATTCATAAATATGCATCAAGTTCTTTATAAACATAATCCGTTTTAATCCTCCCAATTACCCGGTGAAGTATTACTATTCCCATGTTATTGATAAAGAAAGTAAGATTCGAAGATAAAGTAACTTTTCCAAAGTAATGTAGAAAGTAAGTTGTAGTTTCAGGATTCAAATCTGGAAATGACTCTAAAGTTTATTTTCTTATTAATATAATAAACCCCCTTCAATGTTATTTCTTTTATAAAACCTGAATATTTAATATTAACAAGAAAATATGTGTGAATATGTTATAAAACACAATAATACAATAGCTGTTAACTGAAAACTCAACTGAATAACTAGAATATTACCTTTCCTGTTACAACGACCTATGCACTCTTCCCCAAATATCTGGTCCCCCTGTCTTTCCCCAGAGACAATCAAAACTCTGAGTGTTGAATTTATCATTACCTTTACATTTTATGGAGGTTTTTTTTTTTGACCATGTAAGCACTTTATTTTTAATGTTGATACTTTACTCAATGTTGTTTCAAAGATTTATCCGTGTTGTTGCACATAGCTATAGCTCACTTATTTTTCACTGCTGTGTAATCTGTCATTGTGTAAATCTGTCATTTTAAAAGATCTATTCTCTGGTTAATGGATATTTATTTATAGTTTTCCTAATATAGTGTTACTGTAAACATTTTTGAGCTGTCTAGATGCACATATGCAAAAGTTTCTATAGGGTATATACCTCAGAGTGGAATTGCTGGATCATAGCATAGTCGATGTTCATTTTTTAAGTAAATGTAAAATTGTTTTCCTAAGAGGCTGCACCAATACACTTTCCTCAGCAACATACATACACAGGTTCTTATCAGTCTGCATCCTTGACTTTTCAGATTTTTAAATCATAAATCTAGGATACGTAAAATGGTAGCTAAGCATGGTCTTGATTCACATTTTTATTACTAGTTTAAGCATTTTGCCATATGGTTATTCACCATTTGTTTTTTATGCCTGCTCTGTTATTCATTTCTACTCTTCTGTTTATTAATTTCTTCATTTTGCTTTCTTTGAGTTTATTCAGGTGTGCTTTTCTTAAGCTGGGTGCTTAATTCATTTTTAACACTTTTTATTTGCTAATATAAATAATTAAGCTTATGTATGTCATCAAATTCTGGCTTCTACTATATCTTACAAGTTTAAATATGCAGGATTTCCACTATCATTTAGTATTTTAAATTTTTCAGTATAATTTCTTCTTAAATTATGAAATATTTAGTACCTTTTAAATTGTAAGTTAAAATATTTTAGATTTTATTGTTACTGATTTCTAATCTAACTTCATTTTGGTCAGAGAATATGGCTGTTCTAGTTATCTATTTCTGCATAACAAACCATTGCAAGACAGTGGCATAAAACAATAGCAGTTATTTCACTCATAGAGCTGAGAGTTGACTTGACTCAGCTACACAGTTCTTCCTCGAGGTCTCTTGGGCAGCTGCAGTCAGATAGTAGCTCAGGTTGGGGTCTCTCACTGGTGCCTGCGCTGGGAAAACTCAAACACCTGGAGTTCCTCTGCTTATTCACTCTCTGTCTCTGTCTCCTCTCTCTCTCTCTGTCTCTCTCTGTCTCTGTCTGTCTGTCTCTCTTTCTCTCTCTCTCTTTCTCTCTCTCGCTCTCTCTGTCTGACTGTCTGTCTCTCTCTCTCCCCTCTATTTGGTATCTCCACATCAGGGCCTCAGGTGGGCAAACTTCTTGCATGGAAGACTCCACAGTGAGTGGTTGTCCTAAGAAAAACTCACTGAAGCTACATGACCTTTTCTAATCCACCTTGGGGGTAAAGCAGAGTCACTTGTGCCATATTCTAGTCATTGAAGGTCATAGGACAGTCTAGGTTCAAAGGGAAGAAACATTGACCTCATCTTTGATAAGAACATTGCAAAAGATTTTGTGGATGTGTTTTAAAACCACCGTGATGGTCAATAAGATATCACTGTGGAATTTGTTGAGAATTGCTTTAGAGATTAGTATATGTCAGTATTTCAGTTTTGTTTATTGTCTTAATGCAGTGTTGAGAATGTATATGTTCTAAATGATGGGTACAGAAATCAAATCTAATTAATAGGTACAGAAGAAATGGGTACACACAACCATTAAAATTTTTATATTTTACTTTGTCTGCCTAACCTATCCATAATTGAGAGAAGTCTGTTGAAATCACCCACCGGCATATTTGTCAGTTACTCCCTCCAACTCTATCAATTTTGATTTGTAAATTTTGAGGTTATTTTATTACCGCCTAATGCCCATGGTTTAGGGTTCACTCTTGGTGTTGTACATTTATGGTTTTGGACAAATGTATTGGCCAGTATATTATCATACTGAGTAGTTTCACTGCCTCGCAACTTCTCTGTGTCCCACCTACTCATTCCTCCCTCCCTTCTAACTCCTGGCAACCACTGATCTTTTCACTGTCTCCATAGTTTTGCTTTTGCGTTTTCCATAATGAAAAATAGTTGGAATATAAAAGGCAAACACACACACGCACACACACACACACACACACACACACACAAATTTGAGAGATGAGGGAAGGAAAGTCAGAAAATAAAAAGATCAGAAGAAAATAAAACATCCTGCTCAATTATTGAATGTTATGGGAACTAAAATTTATATTTAATAGCACTGGAAATGTAGCATATTATTACATGCCAGACAGACTACATGACTCAGATGTAGAAGACTGTAGTTCAAGAATACAAGATAGCCAACATATATATGGTCATCTTTTTATTAGTTTTGTAATTGTTTTAAAAGTGTTTGTGTCACTGAGAGGAAAGGCTTGGGTCCAAAGTGTTCTATCCGTACTACTTTGGCATAGGGGTTGAGAATTCTTTTCTAATAATCATGATACGTTTCTTGGAAGGGAAAATAAATTTAAAAGAGAGATCAAACGTATGGAAGTGGAAAACTGCTCTTAGTGAAAAGTGTGAAAGAAATGTCACAAACTGTGATAGAAACATTCCATTTAAAAAAAATAAATCCGGGCGAGAGGATTAAAATAAAAATATGATTGACAAATTAAAGCAACAACATAGGGTTAAAAAGGAAAAGGAAGAGTTCATTTTAAGAAGGTCATGTGGGCAAAGGGCTTCGAAATTCTACCAGAGCGAACTGCATGGTCCGAATTTCATGGGCAAATATGGGAACCACACCACATACCTTGTGAGGACTTTCCAGAAAGGAGAAACACTTAACTCATGCATTTCTGAGAAATGTGCTTCTGGTACAGGTTTAGGAAACATGAGAAACTAGCCCTCGAGGAGAAAGAGTTCTACCGTATTAAGTACATCCTGGGATTTGCAGCACCAGGTTCAGTGGATGGCGGTTTTGTTTTGAATTGGTGTGAGGCATGGTGGCCAGCTGAGTGGACGCATTTTCCTTTCTACCTTTTTTTCTTTTTTTGAATGTTGGATGTGTTTAGAGCCCTTATACAAAGAATGAATGTGAATGTTAATTCAGTGTTATGCTGTATATTAAGACAAACTAAAACCTAAAGAGACTGAAGGGACCTGAGAGAATATCTAGTCCAATCCCTTCATTTTACATTTGAAGACAGGGGAGCCCTGAAATGGCACTTCATGATCACACGGTTTGACTATAAAGCCACGGTCATGATCATCATGACAGAGAGATCCAGATTCAAGTAATTGCTTCCTCAGCTGTTAGCAATGTGAAATCAAGCAAACCATGTCACCTCTCTGAATTGAATTTCTTACCTGTAATAAAAATACTTACCTCCAAATTATGTTAATTACATCTTCACCTTAAAATCTTTAGTTAAATGATCCAGCATCCTTATTTTTCCATGTAAATCATATCTATTTTTATTTGAATATTTATTTATAATATATAATGATGTATATAATTTATATATGATATATAACTTATGTAACATATAATATAGTACACATCTTATATATCATATATATAATCTATGTAAAATTTGTACATAGTCAAGGAGCAAGAGATATGTGAGTAACTCAAGGCCACTGGTAGTATCCGTGACCAAGTCAGGAACATGATTTATGTCAGATCTCTTTACACACACATGGATTCAAGGACCCTTACAGATTTATTTTTCTAATTCAGACCCAGAGAACTCAGTTATGGAATTCAATGGGCTTTTCTATTTTTTTTTTTTTTGGCCTTTTATATCTTTAGTTTGTTGGCCCATCAAAAAGATGACAATAATCAGTAGAGAAATAGTTATTTGTTTGACAATAGAATATTTGTATAGGAGAAAAATCAAGTTAGTCTCTTGTCTTCGAATATATCTTCAAACATCAGTATTTTACAATTCATGATTCTTAATACCAGATCTACTTTAAAAAATGTAGTTTGTTGCCTTGCAGTTCCCCAAAATACAACTTAATTCTACTGAATTCATGAGAGATAATCGACTGAGTTAGTCACGCATGAAAAGCCAAGCTTGACGATATACTGCAGCTCCACCCTCCCCGTTGACTGTTAAAGTAAGTTAATGATCTGGAGCTGTGTAGGGGTTTCCAGAAATAACACTATAATGGCCAGTATGCTGTAGTTACCAGCTAAGAAAAAGAACTGTTTATTATTTTTCAGGCAATTGCCCAAACCCATGCCATAGTATTTTTATTTTAGAACCAGGTTTACTATGAAAAAACAGCAATACATTACAACTCAAACAAACACAAACCATCTCCTTAGTGAAAACAAACTTAAGAGTAATTTCAAAACTATGATAGAGAATTTTCTTTGAGCAGATGCTTTAGAATGCTATATTAAAAACTCTGAGTTAAAAATCGGGGTTTGGGAGGAACCACATAAATGGCTCTTTTAAATTGGATGGTTAGAGAACAACATTAAAAATAGTTTTTTGCCTACAAGGCAAAAGGGTAAAGGTGGCCATCTTGGCCTTGTATTTAACTCCAGAAAAACTCTTAGGTGTTCCAAGATTTATTTATTAGTAGATCTATATACATACATTGCACTTATGGAAAATCCAAAAGTCAGAAAGTTTTTTAAAAAACTCAGTACCCTTAGGTCTCCCACCTTATACCTGGACCCTGCTAGCCTTTCTGCAACAGGCTTTTATGGAGGCGTCACCTCTGTGCAAGGCATCTATTTGCGATGTTAGGGGAGACAGAAAAATAAGGCAGCTAAAGTATTTCTTTGAGTAAATAATAAAACCTATCTTAAAAATAAAGTAAAAAATCTCACCCATTAAATGACCTGGTTTTACAAATTGATTTTGTGTTTTAGCATTTCTGGCTTCAAAGCATGTAGAGAAGAAAAACTACTTAAGTAAACTCCTAGTTAATAATTGGAAAAAAAACAAATAAGGCAGACCTTTGCATTTTGTTTTAATCTTGTTGATTTGTTTAAATAATAAATAAACAAACTTAAAAGACAGGTGACAGACTTGTAAAAATAATTTTATAATAAATGACAAATGGTTCATATCCCTGATATTAACCATAATATTTAAAAATATTTAAAAATCAGTAAGAAAAGATAAAATATTTCATCAAAAAAGGGGGGGGGCTGTAAGATTAAGTAGGCAACTTATAAAAATGAAACTGGTTTATAAATATAAAAAAATATTCAACCTGTATAACCAAAGGATCAGACACAGAAGGACAAATACTATATGATTCTACTTATATGAAGTACTTAGAATAGCCAAATTTCTGTACAGAGGAAGTAGAACAGTGGTTATAAGTGGCTGGCAACAGATGATAATGGGGAATTATTGCTAAATAATTGTAAAGATTCAGTTGGGGAAAATAAATAAGTTCTTGAGATAGAAAATAATTGCTAGTTTCACAACAGCATGAATTTACTTAATGTCACTGAACTGTACACTTAAAAATGTTTAAAATTGTAAATCTTATGTTATGTATATTTTACTATGATAAAAAAAACAGCCAGTTTAGTATTCAAATAAATGTACACTTAAATAATAATAAGATAATATTTTTTTGTTAAATTAGCAACAGAAATGGAAATTACAATGCCAGCAATACTTAACATGAAGAGAAATGGTGAAAATATAAAATAGGTACAAACTTTCTGGATGACAGTTTAGAAATAAATATCACTTGTCCCAATACTCTTTGACCTCTCAATTCAAAGTAAGTGAATTTGTCTAGGGAGTTATCATTCTTGCTCTTTAAAATTTATGATATGAGAATATTCAATAAAGAAAAAATGGTATAACCACAGATGGAATATGAAGCAACTACGAAAAGTCACATTCTTCAGGTATATATACTGTCATATCAATTTCACACAATAAAATAACTATACTTTAAAAACTGACTGGGAGGATAGACATAAAAACGCATCTACAATTGTCTCTGCTGGTGCAATTTTGAGGTTTTATTTTTTTCTTCATGCTTTTCCATATTTTAACTTTTTAACAATAAATGTTTTATTATTATAAAATTTAAATAACAAGAAAGCAAAATATTAACTATTAGTAGTGCTCAGAATGTTGTCCATCCTTGGCTTTCAGTGAATTATTTGTTAGAAGCTCAAAAAATAACTTTTAAATCAAGGATAATGTCCGAATAGACAAAGAATCAAATCATGCCATTAAAGTTGGTTAATTCGGTGGAAAGGCAGTCCAGTTTCTTTCACAGAATCAAACATAATCGCAGTTTTCACTTTTCGCTGGCTGAAGTTTTGTGTTGTCAGAGGCCACACTAAAGAATCCTCAGTCATCGGTGAAGATCGGGTGGGGGGAATGGGGTGGCAGCCGTGCTGACCGGGCGTCATCTCTCCTGGATTCACTTTATCATTTTGAGCAGTGAGGCCCTGGGCTAATCAACTATCTGAGCTGTTAAATGAAATAGCCTTTAAAAGGAGATTCTGCTGTAAATATTGTAATTATCTCAGGAAAGTATGCACATTTAGTTATCAAATCAGGATTGAGAATTCAGCATGTTCAAACCTCCGCTGAACTATTACAAAACTATGTCTGTTCCTACTTCCTACCTAAGAGGCTTCTCATCCAAGCCCTCTCTTGATGTTCATTGTTTTGGGTCATTTACTGAAGTATTTTTTTTTATTGAGATGCAATTGATATGTAGGATATTAATTTCAGATGTAAAACATAATGATTCAATATCTGTATATACTGCAAAATGTTCACCGTAATAATTCTAGTTAACATCCATCACCACACAGTTACAAATTGTTTTACAGCAGTGAGAACTGTTAAGATCTCTCTTAACAACTTTCAAATATACAGTATAGTATTATTAACTATAGTCAAATGCTATATACTACATACCCAGGACTTATTTATTCACGTTCATTTTTGTTTCACCAGCACTCTGCTTTTTTAGGAGTTAATAAATATTTGTTAAATGATAAAAGTACTTTGCCAGACTGGCTCATATTTGGGGCTTAAGTAATTATCCAAAAAGTAAATTTATATCACGTTTATGCAGGAACAAGGGATGCCCCTCTCTTACTAAAAATATCATTGGCAGACTAAGTTAACCTTCTCCATATTTTAAACATATTGTTCAAAAGATGTAATCAAAAAAGGTCCAACTGAACAAGAGAACTACTCTTGGTAAAATTTAAAAGGGGTGAATTTATTTTTTTTCTCTTTTTTTCTTCTTTCTCTTCTTTTTCCCCATCCTACACCCCCACCATCTGGGTATTGAACATTTCTGAAAAGCCTAAATACCAGGATAGACTGGGGCGGGGTGTGGGGGAAGGGGAGGGAAGAACGCAGACTTGAGTCACTGAAGCTTAAACATAAATGAATGACTTAAGGGCAATCAATAAATTTCTAATTATTTCTCTTAAAAGAATACTGTTAAAAAATTATTTTCAAAACTTTCTATTTGTCATATTTCCTTTGAACATTACAAATAAAATTATTTCATAATCCTCCATTGAACACAAATTATATTACAACACTTTCCAAGTACAGGACTCTTAGCTCATGTGGGAGAGAAATAAATCCCCAAAGAGACTGCCTGACTCGTATCACTAGAGCAGAGGTTTACCTTAGTTGCCCCAGGACTAAATGAAGCCCAAAGTTGAAATTACTTAGAATGGGTTTAGTTTTGTTTGTTTGTTTTATAACATGTTACCAGCCTCTGAAAATTGGGAGGTTTGATATAAAAATATAGAAATCCAGGGCCTCTAGAAAAATCTTTAAATCCCGAGCAATGGGGTTGCTGTGTCAACATATGCCAATATTCAAATGGGACTGACTGACCGGTGCTACCCTCGTGCAGCGGTCCTGCGCTCTTCACTTCATACCACCCTGCTGTGGTTGCTTTCCTAACCAATATTACCTGCCTGTAGACACTTTTTTTACTCTTCATTTTTGTTTTTTAACACAGTATAGTGGAAAAATGCAAGATGGTGTCCTTGGACAATATCAATACCTAATATCAATCATTAAAACAGAGTAGGAACCAGAGAGTAGCCTTCTTAGTCACTCAGCCTTCTGTCATGCCATTTAGGAGTTAGCTATGTGATTTTTCTTGCCTTCGTAATGCGATGTTGAATGTGAAAACATCCAAATAGACAAGGTATGCATATCCCTGCCAATAGCTTTCGTGAAGCCGATGCCCAAATTGAGAAAGCATGGCAACAAGCAAATGGCATAGGTCTTCACATCAAACCTTTTTTTCTTTTTAATTTGCCATTGAGAACAGATAATTGACAACAACAGTAGCAATAAAACCTAATTTGTGATGGTTTTTTTATACCCATGTATTGAAGAGGTTTCAGAGGACCATAAACTGTTGGCAGGGAAATGGGCCACATTAATCTTTGCCTCTTAGAGTCCAGTGTTTCAATACACAAATCTCACTACAGAGTAGTTAACAAACTCAGTCTAACATCATCTGCCTATGACAGACAAATGAAACCCTGGGTGATGAATCGAAGGTTAAATGAAGAAGAAGAACTCTGAACTGTCTTAGGGACAGTCTTTCATCTAGTGAAACACCACTGTTTGTTGACACTCTTAATGACTTTTCCACTCCTTCCTTGCCCCAGTTTGTAAAGGCTCCTCAGATTCAGAAAGGTTAAAGCCAAGGTCTTGTTTTGTTTTAATCTTCTCCTAGATAATTACTTAAATAGAAATTGTATGTTTTTATGTGCTAACATTATCAAGTGCCTATTATGTGTTAATCATGTCTGTGCATTATCTTATTCAATTCTCATTAAAAATCCCTGAGAAATGCACTATTTCAACCTCTTTTAAAGATGAAAAAACATAAGTATGAGAAGCTAAATAAAGAGTTCATCACACAGCTAGTAAGCAGTCTGCTCCCAAAGACCTACTTTCGACCACTATTCTACAAATGCAGCAGCCTTCAAAATGCAGCATGTCCGTCTCTAAGAGAAGTAAGAATTAAAACTATGAAAATTGGAGTTTGGCCCAGGATATAGGCTACATTAATAAACCAAAAATAAAAGATGATAAGATTCAGTGAAGGTTAAATGCCAACCAATGCAATGCCAAGGAAAATGTTCTTGGAGTTATTAGTATTATTAGACAATGAGTAATCCACGGAACACAAACCTCCAGAGAGATGTAATAAAATTAGAGAAGCTCCATAGAAAATGACATCAATAATCAAGGAAAACGGAATTGGGCTTGAACAAGAAGAGACAAGAAGATTAGCATGCTTTATTTGGGAAAGAGGAATACTTAGTTGGGGTGGGTATATCTATCAGGATTGCACAGACTCCTAGAAACCTAATTAATGTAAAATATAACCTAACTCAGCTATTAATAAATGCTGAGAATGTATTCTGAGAACTGATATCTTTAGAGATGCTTGAATATCTACATTTTTAAGATTTGCATATTTAATAAATAAGAGAAATTAGTATGTTTAGAAGGTATATTCCTATTTTCTAAGTTTGAAATATACACCACAGCCCGAGTGATTGTTTCAAAAAGCAAATTTAATCATGGAATACCATTTTCCATTAAAATAGCTTCTCAATGATTATCACTGTTAAGGATTTTTTAAAAATCCTTAAATAAATAAATAAATAAAATTTTTAAGAAATCCTTAACACAGTCATACAGGGAATCAAAAGTTCATGCCTTTACTTTTCCATCATTCCCTAGAATCACACTTCCCCTTGCTGGCAATCATGGGCATTTGACAGTTCTTCCGGCATCTAAAAACTCCAGTGGGTAGCTCCCTCTTCTTGTTGTCTCCGGCCAGGTCAGATCCCTACTTCCTGCCCCTCACAGCACCGCTTTTTCCTGTGCCCCTGTATGCCTACACACCAGACTAAACTCTGAGTGGGCTGAGGTGGGCCTGCCCGTGTTTACTTTTACGTCCCCAGCAGTTGTATATAGATAGAAGCCCTGGAAATACCTGTTGACTAGAGGAGCACCATACCCTCCTGAAATGCCACTCGCCAGAGCCCAATTCTGGTTTGAGTAAATTAGGGAGCCAGTGGTGAAGGTAGATTTATTATCGTTTTTGAAAAACTAGAATGAAAAAGAATTTTGTGTATGTAAATTAAGATATGACTATGAAATAATACATTTTAAACTGAGAGATTAAATTCTCTTGTTTGCATTTAACCTGATTTGGTTTTTTTTTATTAAAAATTATTGACGTGACAGTGATCAACAAAATCCAGTAAGTTCAACTGTATAATTCAACAGTCTGTCATCTATATATTGCATTGTGTGTTCACCACGTATAATTAGATTTCCTTCCATCACCAAATATTTGACCCCTTTTACCCCTATCTATCTCCTCCCTCCCCCTTTTCCTTCTGGCAACCACTAATCTACTGTCCATATCCATGAGTCTCTGTTTGTTGGTCGTTTATTGCTTTTAGATTTATATGCCACGTGATATCACATAACTTTCAACTTTTTCTATCTGCCTTATTTCGCTTAGCATAATTATCTCAAGAACCATCCATGCTGTCGCAAATGGCAGTATACCATCTTTTCTTACTTAGAGATATAAGAAAAGATGAAATCACTAACATTAAACCAAATTTAAAAAGACTGTCCCAGCTCCCTTATCCTCTTCCCTGCTTTATATAGAGCCATCTAAGACACTACATATTTTTCACTGATTTATTATTTTGTTTACTGTGCATCTTCCCTACTAGGAAGTCAACTCCAGGAGAGATGGAATGTTTATCTTTCTTGCTCACTGCTATATCTCAAGCCTAGAACAGTGTTGGGCACATAGTAAATGCTCTCAATGTATTGTTGAATAAATAGATTAAAGTTTGTAGTTTTCTTTGCCTAGCAGTAATAGGCAGAAAGCATCAATTAGTATCAAAGTAAATTTTCATGGAAAACTGGTCTGGATTTCTTTCAATCTTACAGATATTGTATTCAAATATGATCTTTAAAAATTAGGCTTCCTAGGATATCAGGGGCCCTCAAATTAACAGTGCATCAGAATCACCTGAACACTTGTAAAAACACAGAATATCACTATCAGAGATTCTAAATCTGCAGTCTGGCGTCAGTTCCTACCAGTTCCAGGAGCTGTGTTAAGTTGTAGCCCAAGTACTACGATTTGAGAAGCACTGACTATGACTGCACATGGTAGACTCAACACGTGCTGGGTAAAAACTTATCCTTCTTTACACCAGTGTTAATTACTTGCCTACGTTTTGTACGCCTACAGGCTTTAGCTATGAATAATGAATATCCAAGGAACACTTCCATTTTGCACATCAGGAAAGACTGATTCCTCCCTACTTCCTTGATTCCCCTCCGTTCTCGCGAATTTGTTTCTACTAGAATGAAAGGGAGAGTCAGATTTTTAAAAGTGTGCAAAACTACCAAGGAAAACAGGGAACGTGCGCGGTGTCCCAGCATCCAGCTGAGACCTCCCCCAACAAGTAGACGCCTCGTGGGTATAGCTATTGATTGCCTTTGCCCCAGACGCCAGTAGTTGGAGTCCTTTAGGCGCTTACCGTTACAGACGTGCAAGCCCGAGGAAAACATTCCATTCCATCCTCGCATTGGAAGCTCGGGGCGGGTCTAGGAGGGGCGGGGCCAGAGGACTGCCTGAGGCTGAGGTGGGCCGGCCCAGCCGCGGGGAGGCGGCGAGGGGCGGGGCAAGTGGGCCGAGGCCCGGCCGGTCCAGGAAAGGTGGGTGGGGCTGCAGTCCGCGGGAGGCATCGGCAGGCTACCGGTGAGTGGGCGAGTAGGTGACTCTGCCCATCCTGGTCCCTCCCCTTTGGGTGGGCCCTGCAGGAGTGCACGGCGGGGTGGGAGCGCGGGAGGCAGAGAGCTCTAGCCGCCTGTGCGAGGCCGCTTCGTTTCTATTTCGGCTATGGCCGAACTTCTCCGCTACAGTAACTACCGATTCCCGGCTTCTCTCCCCGCGCCCTGAGCGGTCTTCCTTTTCGACCTTTGGAAAAACCTGTGTTCTTTTGGGGGCCTTGGCAAGTGGCACCGAGAGGCGAGCAAGGATGCGCTGAGAGCCGCCTGGGCGCGCGTCTTGGGTGCCGCGGTGGGTCCGGGCGCGAGAGCCCCGCTGCTTGGGCTGCCTCGATTTCCCTACTGCACGCCTGCCGCCTCCTGCCGCACTTGATGTGCAGAAAGAAGTCGGACACCATGATCCTAACACGTAAGCTAGACTTGTGCCTTGCCGTTAGGCCAGCCGCGGGAGCCAGCTGCGGAAGGGACCCACCGCGAAGGAAATGTCACCCCGCCTTATCAAGTCGGTGCCTGATATTCTTCTGTGCTTTTGAAACACTTTCCACGGTGGCTTGGGACCGAGTCGCCCGAGTTTCTTGGAGTAGGGGAGGTGGAGTGGGGGAAAAAACGGGTTTGGGAGGGGAGGTCTTAATCTCGGGTAATGACCCCTAGCAGCTCATTGCTTGGGGCCACGGGCTGGCGCGTCCGGTGGGCTCGGCAAGGGCTGCGGGCGGGAGGTCGACCGCGACTAATGTAGTTAAGCCCAGGTTAACATGCGGCTGCGGCTGGTCACGGCTGGGGACGTACGGCCGGGCGTGGGAGTGCAAGGCCGGGCTTGTGGGGCTCAGGGCCAGGCCGGGAGCTCAGGACCAGGCGGCTTCCATCCCCGCTGGAAGTCCCAGGCGACCACGGCCTCCGGCTCCGAGGGGCGTGGCACGACAGCCTTTCTAGTGTTATCTTTCCTTCGGGGATCTTTCGGGTTCGGTGCTTGGTGTCCTTCACCGTACAAGTCCAAAATCGGCGTTGACTCCCTGAGAGTTTATTACTTAGGGATGCTTAGACCATAGTGGCACTTGGAAAAATTTTTTTAATTGTTTGAAAGTAAATTTATCAAAAAATTGTTTTAATTTCAAACCGTTTTTGTTCAGATATTTTAAGCGCTGCGCTGTAACAGAGTTAGGAAAGTCTCTGGAGACTGCGGGCCCCTGCTGAGTGTTGCAGCTATTTGGCGAGCCCTGTGGTTTGCATGTGTCGGGCGCCTGCTAGAAAGGCTGCCGTGTGTCTTCACGTTCTGAGGCGTTGAACTGGTTTCCTAAAATGTCTCAGGGAGATGCCAGCGCCCTTGGCCTCCGAGGGGGCGCCGGCGGGGAGCGAGTCCCAGCACCAGCGAAAAGTAGGAAGCACGCCGCCGGACCCCACTTTTTTTCTGATCAAGGCAACGGCCTTTGGGAACCCTACCCAACTCTGCGCTCTTGTCTCCACCTCTTGTCAACGTCATGGGCCAACCCTTTGATCCTACTAAAGGATTTGCACCTCTGGCTGCTGCAAACTGTCTTTGCCACGTGTAATTTACCAAGTCAATGTGCGTCTTTCCAGCGCACAGCCCCGGGTTTCGAGGGACGTTAGAGCGATTGCCAGGGAGGCTGGTTATCAGGGTGGGAATCGTCTGCAGCCTGGTAGCTGGGCGAATCTGGGAAGTGACAGGGCCTCTCTGTACCTCTTTCGACTGCAGCATGGGGGTAATAATTGTATTTACCGCGCGAAGAGGTTGTGAGGATCAAATGAGCTAATACGAGTGAGTGTTTAGTGCAGTGTCTAGTACTGATGTTCCACAAATACCTAATTTATGCTAGTTATTGTGGAAGGAAATCCCTGTATGCAGTCAATGTGTACTGTGGAAAAGAAAACCTTGCCTCACGCTAGCTTTGAGTGAGTCTTTCCACACCCACCATGGTTAGCAAATCTTAGGATACAGAAGCTGTTTCACCATTGTTGGTGAAGCGGAAGAATGCAGCCTGGGCACAGCCATCTACTACAGAAAGATTCACAAGGGTGGCATCTATGACGCATTTTGGGTAGAAAAAAAAATCACAGCTCTGGAGACAACAGAATTACTGGATCTCAAATTACATTCCCCCCCCCCCCCAAACTCTATTTGCTGGAAGTATGAGGAAAAATAATAGCCCAGCAGAACTCTGAATGTAAATCTATCAGCAACTCCAAGAGGTTGACTAATTCAGCATCCATCTGGACTGCAGGCTGGTCCTCCACGGAGATAATTTGCAGACCATAAGTGTAGAATGAGTGGAGACACCCAGTGCCATCTTGGCTTGCAGACTGAAGCAGATGTTCAGAGGGGTGCCCTGTAAGTCAACAGCCCCCCTAATAGAGGAACTAAAATCCTAGGGAATGAGTGTTAAATAGTTAGCAGATGTACGTTCAGAAGTTATTTCAAGACATTTTCTGAGAAAATGTTGGCGATTGCTCGTATTAAATTTTATTGTGGCATGCCAGATTTACAGCATGGCCCAAGCCTGGGTGCATATTTTTTTCATTAGCACTACTGTTCGGAGTTTAAAATGAAGCACAGCAGACTGACTTTCTCTCCCAGCTGCTTTCAAAGGTTTGTTTTTGACAAAAACAGATTTTATTTTAATTCAAGCTGAGTGACACCTTACACCAAATTGGCTGAAGCTCAAGAACAGGGACAGACTTGGTTTCCCAACTCTGCAGAATCAGAATAAGCAGCTCCCAACTTAAATCCTTCCGTAGAGTGGATAGGAAAAGTGGTTTTATGACTTTCATGTGTCTTAAATTCCCAATTGTAGATCTTATGAGAACACCACTTGGTCCTTAAAGAGTGAAAAGGTTGAATAGTTTAGCAGTTAACTATGACTAATCATAGGCAGTGTACCAAATTTGAATATGTTAGACCAGGCAAAGGATTTTCCTATAGTTGTGAAGATAAGAGGCCTTGTTGCACTTTAACCTAAAACCTTTCTTTATCATTTTGTTACTGTTCTATACTTCATTTCAAAGAGCAAAGACCAAGCATGATTTAAGGGCATTTTTACATTAAAAAGAGATGTTTAGTTGCTTCTGGAAAAAGAGCAGATTAATAGAAAAACATGTTATGATTAAACAAGTTATTAATGTGAAGTGAGTAAAAAAATGTACACAGTACTTCAACTCTTACTTGTAAGACTAGTGTGAGCTTAAAGATGATATGGCAGGCCCCAGTAAGATGCCTCCAATCAGAGGCTTGGTGGGACTCCAAGAGGGGGTTTCAAATACAAAAATAAGTACTTGGGTTTCCCTTGGTGTCCTCGTGGAGATTTTAAGCCATGATGCAATGTTTAAATGAAAGTGATATTTTTATGACTTAGGCGGGTAAATATGCAATTTGAAAATATCCAGAGAAGGGTGATTTGGTCCAGAAGAATGAGACATCCAGAGTACAGTGGGTGAAACAAATCGTACTTTTTTGAAGGGAGCCTTGTGCTGGACAGGATGGTCCACTATTGTAAACACAAGTTTCCCATGCTTAACTCTCCTTCCTAGCAACAGGAAGACGGAAATGAGGCCATGCAGAGAGAAAGAAAAAAAAGGACCCTGAACGGCTCCAGACAATGCTTGACCCACCCTAGCATTCACCCTGTTCAGCCAGAGGACTTGCAAGAGTAAAAATAACTTCAGATGTTTCCCCTTCCTCCCTGGATATTGCCAAATCACTGAAGACTGAATTCTTGGTGCTTTAGAACAGCGGTCCCCAACTTTTTTGGCATCAGGGAGCTGTACTCCTGTGAGATTCTAATGCCTGATGATCTGAGGCAGAGCTGAGGTGGTGATGCTAGCACTGGAGAGCGGCTGCAAATAGAGATGAAGTTTTGCTCTCTTGCAGGGGCCCATGAGTTCAAGACCCCTGCTCTAGAACATTATAACAAAGCCTGACCCCATGATGTAGCTGGCATCATTCTTATTTTTTGTTATTGCTACTAGACTGAGTTTCATGCCAAACCTGTTCTTGAAATTATAAAGCAGATCTGAGGAGAAAGGTGATTTTCATTTTTCATGTTTGCATAGTCCAATGATTAGAATTATAAGTGTTGGGATCCAGTGGAAGAGAAAAATTAATTTCTAAACCCAAGTCATTCCTCTGACTTTCTTTGAGTGCCCTTTTTGCAGGATTTACCCCTAAGGTGCTTGCTTCAGAGCTGTGAAACTACAATGCAAAGGAATGATCTACATACAGTATTTAAGACATAAAATATTTTCTTCATTATGGTGGTGGAGGTGAACTAATGCCCAACCATAACTGTAAATAGCCAAACACTGTCCTAGAAAGCATGGTCTCAAGTTCCTCTTTTCCAGGGCTGTGAAATTAGGAGGAAAATGCTTTCCTGGAGCAGACTTTCACTACTGTCTTTGTAGCCAACTCTGTGGCCATTACGAATGGAAGAATTTGAAAACTTAAGAGTAATTCCTCTAGTAAGAAAGACAGTGCTTAGGGTTCAAATATGTTTTCTACAAATGGGTTGCTGGAATGAGTGCAGTCAGTGGTGTTTTCTTTCAACCTCAAATTAGTCAGAAATCTAATTAATGTAAAAAGGGTAGGATTCCCGGCTGAGAAGGGCTCTCTTCCTGTCTGTCTGCACTTTTCCTTGGGGGACCCAGTATTATTGTTAAGGATTATCGTGATCAGTGGTAAGAAGTAGGGAATATCCTGCTGGGGGTTCTTTAATTAGGTCTACTCAGTCTTAACGTTTTTTTCACAAGCTAGTCCCTCTTGCCACAGTAGTTCATGGTGGACAGGAAGAAAGCCTTGCATATTTAGCCTGTATATTTTTATAATCTCTCTCAGAAGAAATTGTCAGCCTTCTCTAGTATGGATACTCCTTGTTATTTTTTATAAATTCTCAGAATTTTGATGGGATAGTATTACTAATAGAGAAGTAAAATTTATCATGTAGTTTGCTTTCATTGTCACACTGATTTTTCACAGCAACAGCACAAAGTAGATATAATTATTCCTGTTTTTCAGATGAGGAATCTGAGGCCTGGGGGGTTAAATACCTTGCCCAAGATCACTCACTGTATATGGCCAAGCTAGGATTTCAGCCAGGTATGTGCGGCTGTAGAGTTCAACACATAGAGATGTATTTATCAAGAGTTGATTCCATCTAGGAAATGATACATGGCTTTTGGCATTTTATAGAGCGTTGTAGTAACTTTGCAGTTTCCTAGGGGACTTGTGCTCATAAGTAGGGAGCTATAATGTTATGGTCCAGGATTGAAAAAGTAGTGGCTTTTGTGTCTCTTATCTGGGGGCATAGTGAATGGAGACTTGAGCCTCTGTCTTTAACATGTAGACAAAGGGTCTATGATACCATTTTCTAGCCTCTGTTGACTATGCTGAATAATTCTTTCTTCACTGAAAGTATTTTAAAATAACATGTGTAAGAGGAAATTTTCTCCCAGATGTCACTGAAAACATTTGAATGGCATCTTGAAAATGCGTGCCTATTTGGAAATAATGTTTTTGGTCACCAAAAGGTAAAATATTATACCTTACTAAAGTCAAGCCAAAACATAGAGGAATCAATTCCCTTTAATCATTCATTCTTGTTTTTCATTATTGCTACTAGACTGAGTTTCACCATGGAAAGTATGCTCTTTTTTTCATTCACACTTGCCCTTGATGGCCTTTTCATGTCTTCCCCCCTCGCATCCCCAGGAAGAAAATCAAAAGCTAACTGAGAGCCGAGATCAGTGAAACGGGCGTCCTGAGATGCCTTAGCCACCTCCCATCCACATTTTGTTCTTGTCCCTGCCCCGCCTTTGAGTGTCCTGCGGAGAGGACTGGAGGCTGCTTCCTGACTTGTCAGAAAGGCGCCTTCCTTCTCCTTGCAGGAGTCTCTAGAGGATGTCTGTGGGACAAAAGTTTTCCACACCCCGAGGTTGTAACATTTCTCAGGCTGCAGCACTTAGGAAATCGTAGAGGAAGAGACCTTGGCGGTGAAAAGGCGGGTGGCCCATGCACTGGGCTGCACTACAGCCATATTGTGCCTTTTGTCACATTCAGGTGACAAAGTAGATAGAAGATGCTGAAATTCTGAAATCGTCTTCACCTCCCAAGTCTGGAGAAATCGTAAACTCATAAAGGGCAATCTCCACACAATTCTTTTCAAACTGTAGAGCACGGAAAAGGGATCTTGCATAGTCCTTATGCCTTTATAGAAGTCATTTCATGGGAAATTCCAGAACCTTGTAAAGGCAGCCTGGAAAAACATTGCCTCTTCCCAGCTGAGATGCGGGGAAGTTCAGTGACCAGTCCAAGGTCATATGTGAGTTAAATGGAACTTCAGACCCCTTCCTGCCTGTGTAAACAAAATGACGATAGTAACAAAATGAAGATCTTAATGTTTTTGTAGCACAAATACATCAGTTATAAAATCAGAAATGTTCCTAAACTAGATAAATGTACCTGAATCAAATTCTCACCATTAGATGGTATGTGTTGGGCAGGGGGCAGGGGCTGGGTATGACAAGCAATTTTGATGAAAATAATTCTTTAGCTCACCTAAAGGACAGTAATCCTTATTTTTTCGTATACTTTTTGGCACAAAACTGAGAAAGTCTAATCGAATAGTGTTTCCCGTTTGAGGTTAGACATAAGAATGGCTAGAGGTGGCTTATATCGACCAATATGTGCCTCGTGTTTTGTTTTCACTGATCTTCTATACGGCGACTTGATTTTT
The DNA here is from genome assembly GCF_014176215.1 of Rousettus aegyptiacus. Classification (NCBI taxonomy): domain Eukaryota; kingdom Metazoa; phylum Chordata; class Mammalia; order Chiroptera; family Pteropodidae; genus Rousettus; species Rousettus aegyptiacus. The sequence continues at coordinate 34,954,197 of NW_023416286.1, forward strand.
CATTTAATTCTTGATTTTCTTTTTTCTCTTTGTCAGAATGGATTTAAATGTGGGTGAACAGTTTCTTTAGAATCCCCCACCATTTATTTTATTTCTAATTTTAAGATTTTGGCACGCTGCAGGTCGCATAGTATTTTATATTTCCTACATTATAGCACTGTAGAATTTAGGGCAAAAACCAAAGACTGGGGATGGGTGGCTGGGGGCCTTGGTAGAGTGAGCTTTGCTAACATGTAAAAGAGAGACCTGGTGTGCCTGCTAACCTTTACTGATGGAGATGGGTGGGAGGGGGTTATTTTAGGTTTGTAACCTGGTATTTCAGCTTGAATAATAAATTTAAAAGAAAGTGGATTATGTAATCTTAAAGCATCTGCTTCACTTACAGAAACAATGAGGCTCAGAATAATAAAGGCCCTTAAAATTATGTTCTTTAGATTGTTCTCTTTCTTGAAATTGCCCTCTTAATCTACACAATGATCACCTTTAAAGGGAATGGTATTTTAAGAGCTATATCAAATCATTTTCCTTAGCAATGCGAGGTTTGAAATGCATAAATGTTAGATATAAAATACTAAAACTGTGTGTATATATGTGTGTGGTGTATGAGTGTGTGTGTAAACCAGAAGCCTTTTTTTTTATCCTGCTCCTGATTGAAATGAAATAGAAAGACAAGATGATGCAGTATCCATTTCCTTAAGAGTTTATTTTCATTTTAGTTGGACTTTTTTGTGCTGGGTAGGGTGAATTTTTGATTAGTTGGGAGATATTTTCTGTTCCTGGAGATAACTGGATCAGCTCAATTCTGGAGTGCCTGATACAACCATATTACACACAGGCTCAAATTAATACAGAGCTGTTGTTTACCTTTGCAAGGGAAGAGCACATAGTTTTTGATGTGAACTATTTGCCTTTTTTGGTGTGTGTGTTTAAAACAGTAGTTTGCAAACTCTTGAACTAAATGGATCCCCAAAGCGAATTTCCATTGATTTATTTTCTGCATTGCTGGAGTTTCACTTTCTGTGTGTAATCCCAGGTACAGGCTTGCAGGACATGCCTCCCAAGGTTTCCTTCTTTCAGGACAAAACCATTTATTAAGTTGTCATCACATCATTGGGGAAAATGGGTCCTTTTTCCCCCTCTTTATATATTTCTAGGAATGTTCTTTACTAGAAAGCAACATATCTGCCTCCAAACTTCAAGCAGGAGATAAAAAAGAAAACTCCCTTCAAACTTCCAGTTCTTACACATACTGAAAAACAGTCCCGTGATCTAAAAGTGAGAGTACTGTTCGCAGGCACTGTGTAAGGGTACGGAGAGTGCTCCAACCTTGGAATAAGAGCCGCGAGCTCTGGATCCTTAAGCCAGTTATCTAAATTCTGAACCAGCTCGCTCATTTGTAAAGAGAAAAGATGAAAAGCTCCAAAATGCATTTCAGCACCCAAGTCACTGATTCTGCAGAAGCCAGGATGCTGCTACCACTGAAATGCGAACATAAAATATCAGTAAGCAAAGTAAAGCTTTTCTATAGGCTGGTGTTTTCCTCCTGTGCAGATTAATTTTAGTTTGAGGGCTATAGACTCACACATAAGCTAAAACATTTAGGGTTTTCAGTTCTCTATAATATGAACATAGACTTCATGAGACAAATCAAGAAATTTATCTGTTAGAAAGCAGATTAGATATTTCAGCAATAAACTAGTAAATTTACAAAACCGGGACTCAAAACAGTTAACTACTGATCCAGTTTTTTGAGGGAAGGAGAATGTCTCCGTGTGATTGATGATAAATCTGGAAAATTAACGGTAGATATAGAACCTATTCTAAAAGTTGTCTTAGTGAGAAGGGAAACTGGCCATGAAGGAAATCACAAGGATTTGCAGAGCATACAGCAATCCCAGATTCTACAGATGAGAAAACAGGTCCAGAGAGATTATTTTCTTAAGGCAACTTAACTGAACAATAGATTCTTTCCTGGACCAGTTTTCCTGACATATTACAGGTAATTCTTTGCCCCTTTTCTGAGATGGATTATTAGGAGTTTGGGACACTCAGATGCAAAGAGCTATTTTATGTCTGAGGAAATAGCGCTGGTTGCTCGTCTGGTAACCAGGCAAAAGATATGCTTATATATGCTCTGTGGGAGAACCTACTTTCCATTTCATGCCTCCCCTTCCTTTACAGTAAATACTGACTGCTTGCCATTCATTCACAAACACCTGTGCTTCCCCATTTCTCCACTTACCTTATTCTATCTCCTTTACTTCGAATCTGCTCTCCTGCCATCGAAACTTCCATTGGAGATCATAACCCCTCCTTAAATAAAGGTGGAGCATAAACCTGCGCTCAAGCAGCCCCCTCCCACTTCTGAATTTATATATGTCTTTCCTATGGCACATCACATTCTCTTCCTTTTCTTTCCTTTCCTGCCTCCCTCCCTCTTTCTTTTTTCCTCTCTTTCTAAGAAAAAGCTATAAGTGGAATAATGCATTTAAAATTGGTTGCTTTGATAGGTAACAAATAGAAATTTGAAAATAAAATAAAAAAATGTAAGGCTGCATCACTTACTATGTTACCTGGTGAAAGTTGTTTCAGTTTTATATAAGTTTATACATGCACATGTATAATTAATTTGCACACGCGCGCACACACACACACACACACAAAATACATGTACCAGGTTACAATGTAAAATGTATTTCTTATTGTGGACCCTGACCAGAAAAATGAAGACCGCTTCACTAGAACAAAAATAGTATTGTGGCATATTTATTTATGTAATATTTACTTATCGAGCAACTAACATGTTCCCCACACTGCCGTTGTTAGGACTTTGCTTTTTCCTGTAAGTAAGGTCTCATTGATGCTGCCTGTACAGGGTCACTTGAGACTTAAATAAACACATGGACCTTAGAATAGCCCTTAGGAAACCAATTCATCCTAAGGAGATCATCAGATACTATGTACTCAGTTGTGAATTACCTTTCCATGTGGCTTCCTGCTTCATGTCCGGAACCCGTATGATTGTCCCTGATCATAGCTGGCAGCACATTTAGTAGATATTCAGTAAATAAATATTGAGCAAAGGGGAAAACGAAGGATAATTGGTCACACTTAAATATATGACTATACTAGAATAAATGTATGACTATACTAGAATATACCTGAAGGTGAATTTGAGTCAGCTACTGTTAGGCCAACAGGTCCAGAAAACGAATTAGTATCAACAGGCTCTTCAGAAGCTTCCTATACTGGTTTATTTCAGAATATGCACAGCAGATTTTTTAAGACACATAAGAATGCTGCTAGTTGCCAATCAAAACCTTTGTTGTGATTTAAAAAAATCAGGATTTAATAAATATTAAGATGTACATACTGCCATCTGACTTGTCCCAGCTAGAATTTATTTTTCATAGGTAACTCCTAATAATCGGTCTTTGGCAGTTGTGTGTGTTTAACATTGACTTTTATTAATTGCAAAGAGAAAGGAGATTCGAGTCATGGTTCTTCATCTGAATTAGTCCTCCAATTCCTTAGATTTGTATTTAAGGGATAAATTCCTGGTAGCATTTGCCTTGAGTGCCGATTATGGTATCATGTTAAAGAAAGCGGGGAGCCTGAGAATACCAACTGTGAAGACAGAGCAAACAGAAGGTGGAAGTAGTCACATCCTGCTTCCAGCCAATTACTGTTGCTCAATGGGCTAAGAGTTCAGCAGAGTGATGACGGGGTTGGGGAATTTCTGTCTCACTTACCCTTGAGGGGTAAGAGCAAGATAGGGTCATCTCATTATGCCAGGAAATGTGCAAATATGGCCCAATAGTTCCCAGCCATACATGAAAGGGTCTCCTGGACTTCATTCACTTAATACCACGAACCACTAAAGCTGTTTCCAATAAAAATTTCCTGTTTCCTCCTCAATACATTTGTCTGTTATTTGCTTAGAGAAAATGCAAGTATAAAAGTATCATTGTATTTCCATTGTATTTTTAGTTTCTGATGGCATTTTCTGCCCAGTGGAGAATGTTTTTAAAAAGTTGTCATATTGAAAAATAATAAATTTAAAAATAATTTTAAGAATTGTCCTCGTAGTTTTCACACCACCATTCACATACACTGAAGAGGTCATATGCTGATTGCCAGTTTTAGGCCTCCAAAAATCAAGAATGCCCAAGTGACTAAAGTAATGAAACATATACGTAATCCATGTGTTAGGATCAATATGAGGAATAAATGAATTAATATGTGTTAAGTGCTTAATTCCTTCACATAATAAGCATTCAATAAAAGTTAGCCATTGATAAAATTGTGGGGAGGCATCTGGAAAGACTGCCCGGAGGAGGCAGCATTTGTGCTAAGCTTTGAAGGATGAGTAAAATATGACATTGACAGGATAGGAGAGCATTTCAGACCAGGGAAGGCACTGTGATATGTGGGGAGATGAGCACCAAGTTTACTTAGGCTAGGATATAGAGGAAGTACAGGGAGCTAAAAAATTAGGTTGGGTGCCACATGGAGAGCCTTGAAAATCATGTGGAGGTGTTTAGACTTGATTTTCCAAGCGATAGATAGAGCTTTAGTGAAGTTTATGAGGGAGAGAGATCAAAACTGTAACAGGAAGTTTGATGAGCCAGGGTCAGATGGATTCTCTGAGAGAGGAGAGAATTAGAGACCTGGAGTTTCAGTTAGGAGATGAGAGTGAAAGTAGTGGCTTAGGTCAGAGGGGTGAAACATGAAAGGGTATTCCCACTCTGTCTTGGGTGTAGACGTCGGTTCATTTCATAGTAAATAAACTGAAAAAAATAGATTTTTTTAAAAAGTCAATACTTGTTACCATTTTCTCTTGGTAGTAATTGGAAAGGGGTGGGAATGAAGTCAATAACTTCCATTTATTTAAAAAATCAGTAACAATTTTTTACAATTTTAACTACTTTCTGATTCTGATTTCTATAGGAACAGCAGGTCAAGTTCTCATTTGTTATACAGCTTAAGTTTTCATGAGTCAACATTTTTAGATGTAAGATAGATATAGGCTTGTCTATTCCTCTAGTTTTATATCTAAAAGAAAGATAGATTCTCATCTATTTTAGTATAAGGAAAGGAAGGATAAAAGTACCTTGAAGGTACTGCTTTTTAGCCAATTAAATTGTCTTCTAGAGAAGCAAACCTTCACCTTTTCACATCGTTTTTTTCTACCCAAGTGGCCCTAAGAAGAATGACACAGTTTTTTAGATCAATTTTTGGTTATTTTGGGGGCGTTTCATTTTCTTAGTGGTGGAAAATGAATAAGAGAGTGACAAGACAGCAGTAGGCTTTTATGAGTTCCTGAAATCACTGCAGGACCTTAAATAAATAATATATGTGACAACACTTTGTAATTTGTAAAGTACTACATAAATAAACGTCAAACTTTTTTAGATAAATAATACCTTATATCTTCCATACCTCTTGGTATAAAGCCATTTTAATAAAAAAAAAAAAATCTGGAACACGCTCAAATAGGTGGCAATATTGGCTGATGAATTCTGTCTAATTAAGGCTTTTGTGTGTGTGTGTGTGTGCTGACCTGGTGTTATGTCTGAACATAATCAAAGAAGGGTGGACACTGAGAATTTCTTGTTATTCACCACTTGTCAAGTAAAACATTAAGAGAGCAGGAACATTTACTTTTTTAACAATCTATTGTTAAGTGTCTGACAATCTGTTTAACAGAAATAAACCTCTAAATAGTCAAAAGAAGTGACTTATTGAAAATATTTTTAAAAAACAAACAGCTTTTTTTCCTTTCTATATATATCTATGAACAGGGGCCACAGAGACAGAGAAAAAGTAGTTTTCTCATTCTTTAAAATAAAATGTTGAGCTTTTATATATGTTTCTAGCAATATACTCTAGAAAATATCTGTTCTTTGATTTTATTCAAACATCCTTAATTTCCTTATGAGACAAAGTATGGATATAAATACATGAAAAAATTTAAGCACAGATAATTCACATTGGACAATTCTACATATTTTTTTTTTTTTACTCAGTACAGACATCAAGCTTCTTACACATTTAGGTCACTTTATCTTTCACCCCCAATTCAGTCCTGGCTTTTAGTATACCCTGAAAAGATTCATGGAAGTAAACTTTGCCATGTCTTTATTTCCACTCTACTGCCGTAATTGTTTTTAGTTTGGTTATTGACTCATCAGAACATAGCAGGTTATTTTTCTCTTTGGCCCGCTCAAAAAAAGACATTTCTACCTGCATTAATGGGTGTGAGTGTTTATAATTACCTTTCTTTAAAGGTCAAGGAGCTCATAAAATTAACAGTCAAAAAAATGCTTTGAAACCATAAAGTTACTAGACAAAAGTAAGATATGTATACTTCTTGTAAAATGGGCTGTCTACCTCCCATCTGACTCAGAGATGCTCCATGAAGCCTTGAATCTGGAACAAATTAAGCAATGTTGAGACATTTATAAACTCAAGAACAGTCTTAGATACCTAAGTACTCTCATGGCCTGAGGAAGGTGGGAAGAAGAATTGAAAGAATATTCTTTGTGCAGACAGACTAATAAATGTGCCCCACATGGCCTCTGTGAGTCAGCTTTAACAGGATTGTAAATATGTGCTTGAGTGAGTTTGAACATAGTGTGTCAGTTGCTCTTGGCCTTTCTGTTTATTAATACTATCTGCAAGATGTTAATCACAGGGAAATAGAGCTTTATTAGGCATTTCAGCCTGCCAAGATCATGGGATTTATTGACTTAATGCCCTCTGGGTCACCTAATGTAGGGTGCACCTAGAGGCACAGGGTCACATGACCAGGGCCTTTCCTGGCATCCCATTGGGCAGCAGTTCTCTTCCTTAGGTCAGCTTAGTTCTCTTCCAAGGTGTCAAGATGTACTTGGTGGACTTTTGTTATGAAAAGTAAATCAGGTTAGGCCATCCAGCCTTAAAATTAATTATTTAAAGGAAAGATGGATAATTATATACATCTTTAAAAGTCTAAAAATATGCACAAAATATTAAACCATTTAAATTAAATGGATTATTTTTGGCATATCCATTTTCAGTAAACATCAGAGTTATATAACAAAATCAAAGTTTATTAAGGAAGAAGCATGCTGAGGTACACATGACCTAATATTTTTATCTTTCTTCTGTTCTGTTCTAGAAATTGAAGCAAAAGAAGCTTGTGATTGGCTTCGAGCAACAGGTTTCCCCCAGTACGCACAGCTTTATGAAGGTGAGCCAAACTGCCATTTATTTTTAATTAGCATCATCATATCCTTGGTTCATGATTATTATTGATTTATTATTTATTTTCAGGTATTTCATTATTTATTTACATATTTCAGTGATTTAAAAAAAAACAATGTAGCACGCACCTAAGATCCCCACCACCAAAAACTAAAACTAGGATCTCGATAATAACATACCCATGTGTTCTCCCATTCGATCCCTCTGTCACCTTTCTATCTACTCAAAGTCATCATCTTACAACCTCTTTATCATTATCATTGCGTTTTCCTAAAATGTATTTTATAAACTTGTTTTTTCTTTATAAAATGGGTATTGTGCTCTATGTAATCCTGTAGGATTTAATATTTTCACCTATTAGGATTCTTCCATACTCTGTGTCCTTGTAGTTCATTTGCTTTGACTGCTGCATAATACTCCATGGTGTGGATACCACAGTTTATTCGTATATACACTCTAGTGGGCATTTTTTTGTTTGTTTTGCTTTTATAAACTCTACTGTTAAGAACATTCTTGTTCATTCTTATATTCTTGTGGCACATGTGCAATAACTTCTCATGCATGTATACTTAGGAGTAGAATTGCTGATAATAAGAATATGTATGTTCGATGTTATAACTCAAGTTTTTCAAATGTGCTTACACCGATTTTCACTCCTACCAGTAGTATATAAAGATCCTGGCTTTCCAGTGCTCTCAACACTTGAGATTGTCAGACTTTAATTTTTTTCAGTCAAGTAGCTATAAAATGATATCTTACAGAGTTCAATTTCTATTTCCCTAATCATTAATAATATAGCACATGTTTCTTCATATAATCTGGCCACATGTTTTCTCTTCTGTAAAATGTGTTGCCCATTTTTCTCTAGAGTTGATAGTGCTCTTCTTAATGAATCGTAAGAGCTCTTTATTCTAAACACTAAGCTTCTGTTGGTCATGCGTTGCAGATATATTTATCTAGTTTGTAATTAGGCTTTTCATTTTTCTTTAGATTGTCATTTGATAAAAAGTATTTCTTCTATGGCTTTCAGTTTTTTTTTTTTTAATTAAGAAAAAATAGACCTCTTTTTAAAAATCAAGATCTAGGCAGAATTTTTACTACTTCATTTTCTCATCAGCGCCCTGGGGATCACTCAGGTGCTGAGGCCGAGGGTGAGCAGCTCCTCTAGTCTCCCTCATTCTCTGAGCCCCTGGCAGCCCAGCATGGGTAGAGTGTGCCCTGCACAGAGAGATGACTAGGCTGTCCATTTAAATGGAAGTGTTATTATACTCTGTATGAAATCATTTAAAAAGAATTACAGTTGTGAACTAGCAAACTCCATTTTATAAGTAATTTTCAAGCAAAGATTGGGTGAATAGTAAAGCAATTCCTAAATCGAGAGTAAATTAAATGATATCCAACTTGAGCATTCTTTGTTTTCTTAACTACTGAGATAATGACACTAGGTGTCTCTCATTCATTCATCCATCCATTCAACTAATCAACCAGCTAGTAGTAATTCCGGACCAGCAAGGATGCCCGGTACTGTGGTAGATACTACTACATATTTTATAAAAACAAAACAGTTCAAACCTCAAAGAAGACCTTTAAGGGATTGCCAAAAATCTCAAAAAGCAAACATAATTTCGGTTGATTTACCCTTTTCAAAAATAAATCTTTTCATCAGTTAAGATGCTGTGAGATACTCACCATGTGACAAAAATCTCTAAAAGATTCAGTTGAAATGATGTCTTTTGAATTTTGCACCAGGGATGTTCAGCTCTTCTTACAATAACTAGTGGTTTTTAAATGTGTTTTTAGCTCTTCTCTCCTTCTTGGATAGTAACGAGCAGACTACTTCCTGTAACAATGGTGGTAGGCTCTCAGTTGGAGCCAGGGGTCAGTACCACCATTCTTTAACACATGAGAAAAATTCCATGAGTTAAGAATGGACATAGTGTGTGTGTGTGTGTGTAAGCGCTAGACATGACCAGTAGGTTGCCTTGAAGAGAGATGTGGAGTTGGGTGGGGGGATACTCCCTAGAAACTAATGGAGCAGAGACCATAGGGGTAGTTTTTATTTCCCTAGCTCACTCAGCTAAATTAATTCACTACCTAATTTACAATCTCTGATCTTTCTTATCATAGCTCTGATTGAATATATGATTTTCCCATGAAGATGGATTCAGAATTATTTTATTAGACTGTGTAAAATATTTTACTGTTTGTCATTACAGAGAATATCTCCAGTTCCTTTTTTTCTTTTAAGATGTTTGGTTACCCTCATGCTTATTATGATGGATGATGCTGCTTATCTTTCCTTTAGAGAGAATTTTTGACCTGTGACTATTTCGAGTATCTCTGTCCTTCAGTAGGACTTTGTGGGGAGGGAAACCAACATTCTATTAGATTTTCAGTTCACAGCTCTACTGGAGATTGGGAAAGATAACTGCATTTGCAGTGGCAGTAACAGGGCTGTCTTTTTGTTCCTTTTGTTCTCCTGTTTAGAAACTAAATTTCCTTCAATTATGTTCATTTTTGGTGTTGATTTGCTGCCAAGCGGCACTTTCTTGTGATGTGTATGTTTGCTAAGACCCAGTTCCCGTCTCTGTCTTACGTCTTCCCAAATCCTGAAATGCAGACTGCATATTCACACGTTACATTTCAGGATCCCTTCACATGTGCAGGTCTTTTGAAGCATGAGCCTGCTTTTGAGGTATATTGTTCTGGGCTATAATTTCTCCCTTAATCCTGCCACTATGTGCAGGGTGCATAGAACACACACTCCACACATTCCTTGTCTTCCGGTATAGCTTTATTTTACTTCCTGCCTTTAAACTCAAACTGGAAATTTAAATCCTAACCTGAAGCATTCGGAGATCTTCTTCCGTATGTCAATAAACCACCATCTTTTAGAAGCCAGTCCTTGCAAAAAAGAGTCTAGGCAAGTAAGAGAAAAATTATCGATTTAATTACTTCATTTTTCTCTTGCATTTAGTCTTTATCTACCCTAGAATTTAAAAATAGAATTTTAAAGTTAATTTGAATCAGGAAAGTAATCTAAAATACAGCCTTGGGTACACTAAGTTAGGAATTGCTAAAATAACATAGTTGCTGTCTCATATACACTCAACAGGCTTGTGATCTACATTCTTTAGTATCACCTCTATTATTTAATACTTAGAGTTTTTGGTGTCTTTTTAAAATGAAATATAATGCAGCAACCTTAGTACAGCTTTATAGTCAGTCTTGATTATATTTACTAAGAGTTTACATTCACTAATAGCCCCCTCTTTTATTTCCATTATAATGGTGCCACTAAGCACTTTCCTAAGAGACTTTGTATATAATTTAATGAAGAGATATAATCCTGCAATACTAAATTTCATATATTTCTTTATAAATTTCTGGGCTATAGCTACTCCATTGGTCTGCCTGTGCTATCATTCAGGAAACAGTGTCAGTAATCTAAAACTCCAGCCTTCAGAAAAAAGATTTGACTATAATACTTTTGTTACTTTTCAATATTGTAAAAAGAAAAAAGGTATTAAGCATTATCCCTAGAAAATAAATTACTAAGAATAAAAGGCTCCATACCATCCTGTAAAAACAGTATGACAAATTAGAAACCATAAAAAATTCAGAAGCAATCATGCATTCCCCAGTCAACCCAAAAACTAGAACATTATTAATTACTCACATCTACTAACAGCCGAGCCCAGTCTAGTATGCAGCATTAGCCATTTTGGAGGCAAAAGGGATTTTTTTTTTTTTTTTTTTTTTAGGTTATAAGTAATCTTGAGTTTCTTCTCTACTCACTTATCTTGTCCATTCCTGACCCATGGAGTTGCACAAGACTCTTACGCATGATATTATAGAAGCATTCAGTAATACATAGGAAGGCCCATTTACCCTAATAGCTGGACCTCTAAAGAGAGATAACGTGCTTTTATCTCTTGGTAATTCCAGAGCTATTGTAAATTTCTAGTGGTGCTGCTGGTCTTCTCCCTAACTTCTTCAATATACTTATCAACAAAGGATAGGGAAGGGAATTCTTACATTGAGTTGACTCTCTACCTCGTTTTGCTATTCAGTTCTCATAGAACTCTTCAGTATTCGAAGGGTATTGAACAATACAGATTAAGGGATTTGAAACTCTATAGCAATCTGTTTTATAGATGGCCTTTTGTTTTAGGGAGAGTTATATAAACTCCTGAAAAGCCATATGGAAGTGCTAATATCAGTCTAAAAAATAGCATATCCTGAATTCTCTTTAGTTTTCGATGTCCTGCGAATGGTTAGATTCCTTTTACCACCACTTGTCATTGTTCTCTACTTCTTGGCCCAGTTTTCCTTGACCTCTTCCCTGGTCATATGTGAATGAAGACACATATGAGAAAAGGGTGGGGAAAAAAGCCACATTAAAAGGGAGCATCCTTCTGGTATTCCTTTTGGCTTAAATTATAATTTATATATAGCAGGAGTCTATTGCCTGCTGATTTGTTTAAAGTCGGAAGAGTGTTTTGAACCACTTATCTTTGACATGAAGCGATACCTTAGTCTCCAGACCACTTTAGATCCTAAGCTCCTTTAGGACACATACAGAGTTCTCTTAAGCTGCTTTATTCTCCCATAGCACTGGGTAGGCAATGAGGTGTCCTGCATACAGTAGGTATTCAAAATTATTTTGGAGTATCTTCCCCGCTTTGCTAAACTAGGCTAATTTGGCAAGAACCTGCAGTGCTCAATAAATGTATTTGTGTTTTTCTATGTGTTTGCCTTTTCAGATCTCCTGTTCCCCATTGATATTTCCTTGGTCAAGAGGGAGCATGATTTTTTGGACAGAGATGCCATTGAGGCATTATGCAGGTAAATGGAAATGTTTTAAGCATTTTTTCCTTTTCTTTTTTTTTAAGAACAGAGTGCTTATTATTGAGATGGTTTTTGCTCTTGTTCTAACTAATTATGTCAGTTCTTTGATTAGGGTATAATTATTCACTTCATTAAAAATCATAGGTCTTTTAATTAAAATAAGTAAAATCCTATTATTTAGTATTACCTTGAAAATAGCACTGCCCTACGAGGTACTCACGTAATACCACTACATTCGATACCATATGATTGCTGAAACACCTAACTTCAGATGGTTCTGAAACTTGGAACAGGGTTTTTAAAAAGGCAGTGTAATTGACTGCACATCCCCAACCACAGGCTAACAGAATGGAAGCTGCTGTTATATTTAATGGAAATAACACATTCAGACAAATAAATGAGGATGGGAGGATTATGGCAGATTAGAGTCAGGAAGACCATTGCTTGAATTTCAAGAAAGTTTCTCTGAACCTGTTTAGCTTTACCAGGTACAACATAGTAACAATGAGATTAACTAAGGCTGTAAAATCACTCAACACAGCCTTTAACATACAGTGGATGGACAGTAAATGAGCATGGATATGAAATGTGAATAAAACTGTCAGACATCCTTGTTCCTTTTCTGGTGGATCTTAAGGCTAGGTTTTAGTGACGTGGAAGTAATAAAACGCGTAGCAGACAAGAATGGGACACTGGTATATCCTGTCAAACTCTTCATGACATTTTATTCATTTTAAGTTTTTCATCCTTTGTAATTTTTCTCAAAACTTAATAGCATAAAAGTTAGATTCTGGAGGAAAAATCATACCCAGACAAAATTTACATGCTGATTTGATTATAAAATTAAAATTAATTTTCTTTTAACTTAAGTATTTATTTTAACTTGGAAAAACATCATAATTTCCAGTATGTATTTCCCCTTTGTAGGCAAAGAAAACAGTGGTAGTTCTGTGAAAGTACTATTTTTTGCCTTTCTTATGTAATACGATGGTTTTTTTGAAGCACAACTTAAGCAGTGGTTTTAAGGAAAGATAGGTGGAATGCTTAGAATGGTGTATGGAATGGACTAGTTCTCATAATTTAAGAAAGAAAAAAAATACCGTATGAACCCCAGAAGCACTATCACTTTTGAATTCCAAATATAAATATAAATAAAATGTCCAGGGTTTGTGCACATTTTCTGAAAGAAACTTAATTCCAATTCCTCGTAGTATGTAATATCATAGCTATGTCCTCTGGAATGAAAAAAAAAATATCCTCTGGAATGAAAAAATGAAAAACTAGTGCAGTCTAGGAGGGAAGAAGTCAGCGTCTGGAATATAAACTACTGCAGACATTTTTTAAATATTTTAATGCTTAGCTGTGCTGCAGAACTAATTTCTTTCTTTTCAGTTCATCATAGGTGATAGTGCACAGAAATGAGGCTGCTCATATAATGTATCCTAGGAAATATAATGCATTGCATCGCATTATCCATTTCATACATTATAAGCCACTTGGTGAGTGGGCCTCCTAAACAGCAACAACAGCTTAGGAATTCCTGGGTCATAAGAATATCACTGCAGCATTGTAACCCAAGGGTCATGATTAGATCCTTGAATAATATATGTATGTATGTATATATGTATATATATTTTTAATATCAATTTGAAATTTCATTTCGCTACTCTGAGGAGAAGGGCATCCTCTGTACTTCATGATTTCCACTGGCTTTATGTACCATTTGAGAAGTTACTACCCTTTAAAGAGAAAAATCTGAGCTCCTAGATCTTTTGTGAAAAGCCTAAACGCAACTAGACCTTGACCTGAGTTTGGACCCTGCAGCATGTTCTGATTGGGCTTCAGTTTTCTCTTATGCATAGAAAAGTATGTCATAGGTTACATGTGAGAATAAATGTGGTAATGGATGTCCAAGTGCCAGTAACAGCCATCAACTTGTTTGTAATGGAAAACCCAGGGGTCCTTGTCCACATGTTTATATAAATAGACTTTTCATGGAAAATGACTCTTTTTGAGAGGCCTAAACAAATGTTTGAGAAACAGTGGTAGCCTTCTACATTGTAATGTATCTTCCTTTGAAATGCACTGCAAGTTCTGAGCTGTCAGCAGAATAGTGGGAGATACTTGTCTTACTGTTGATGTGATATTCATCTCATTTGCTGCTAGCCTCATCCACGTACTTTCTCAGCCCATGGAATTCAGGGACCAGCAAACAATGAAGCTATAATGTGGTTTTGAAATTCTGCCTTGTTGAAATATTTTGAGCACTTGGTTTTAAATGTAGAGGGAATATTACAGAAACTCAGTTGAACTTTTGCTTTAGTAAAATGTTAAATATCTAAGTTAATATTTTTTGCTTTAAATAAAACTTTTCTTTCAATTTACTTTAAATAAAGTAATTCCTACATGGTTTTCCTTTCCTGCCACCACCTCTACCCCCAACACACAGACACAACAGATGTTACAAGTGCCCCTGTTTGCATGCTAGTGTTCTACTTAAGGATTTATTATAAACATCTGTATACTTATAACATTTGCAGATCTAACAGCTCCTTTGGTCAAAAATCTGGTAGGAGCTGATCTGTTAATATAGTCTACTTCGGGCAGAAGACTTGTGTGTAGATTTACTGCTTTCTTGAGAATGATGATGACACTCTCTTAAAGATGAAGTATGGTAATGACTAAAGTTTGTAATTAATGAACTACTCGGGGTTTTGCATTTTATTTGTTAACCGGCATTCTTATGCGCACACTGGTAAGGGGTTTATTTATTCGTTTCCTTGGAGAGATTGGCTTTTGTCCCAGTCTTGCTAAATTTGCTGTATAATCCAACCCCGAGATAAAGCCAAGTCACATTCAGTATTAATACCGGAAGAGTGACTTGCTTGTCTTGAAGCATGTGCAGACAATAATACAAACTGTGACCTACTGTTAGAATACCTCTTGTGAAATGTTCTTTATCTCTCTGTAGCTTCTGAAAAATATTCCATATTGCTGTTTTCCTTTGGAGTTACCACTGACTCCTATAAACACAACAAAGAATTACATAAATAAGGTGATAATCGTATAATGATAAAAAGATATCCACACTGTCATCTTTGGCCTGCACTTTGTTGTAAAATAGCCCTTGAAATGCCTAAGCTATGTAAAGCAGCCTGCCATATAGTAGGTTTTAACTTTGTTACTATTTCTGTTCTATTAAAAGGGAAACAAGTAGTTTTGTAAAGCAATTGCACTAATTCCAAGAAAACATCTTAAAGAATTGGAACAGGTTTTTCTTTGTCAGGTCTTGGAAACTTATTTTTTCTTTTCTCATGCTTCTCTTGTACTTCTCCCTGTTTTCATTTTGAATACGGAAGCCCAGATGCCTGCCTGCTATGCTTTTATCAGGGTGCTTGCAGCTCCCTGCAGCAAACCTCTTGAACCCTTGGTGACCCACCCTTGAGCTTCCTCCCCCTTCAGAGCAGGGTACAAGTTACCAGCAGATAAGACTGACACATTCCTATGGAGCTGAGAGCCCTGCAAGGACTCTGGGGGGTAGGAACAACCTCAGCTTCTGGACAGATGGTGTATGTGACACCACTCATTTGAGGAATCATACTTAGGATATTAGCCGCTCACATATATGATCTTGTTTAACTTCTATATGAGGAAGGAATGAGAAGATACTATTTTTTGAGTGCCAGAACCACCATGTTTTAGTCTTGCGGCCTTGGGCGAGATCTGTGACCTTTCTCAGGCTCCATTTCCTCATCTATAAAATGAAGCTCAATAGCAATATCTGCACCATAGGGTTGTTGTGAGAACTCGAATGAAATAATAACACAGGAGGCACAGGCATGGCACCTGACCCAGAGCGAGGCCCCGACTCGTCTAGCTGGAAACGTTATTTCGCGTCAGTGTTGTCTGTCTCTAAGTCTGTAATGTCCCACCAGTGGGCATTTTTTTTGGAGTACCTAAGGGACAAATGATTCCCACAGAAACCCCAGGGAGTAACTCCTGGGCTTCAAATTTGAAAAGCCATTAGCTCGGTATTACCAACAGAAAAAGATAATGTTGACTTTTATAAAACTGGCCTCCTGGGTCTTTTTTGTTAGACTCTAATCCAGAGTTTGTGAAGTAAGCCCCCTCCCACATCCCCATAGGCCTCCATGCCTAGTAAACTTGGTTATAAACACCACTCAACCGTTAAAGCCCAAATGAAGTCAAATGGGTATTTGGTTACAGGTTTGATTAATGAAACCCAGACGTAAGACTAACTGTAACCATTCCGGATTCTTCAAATCTTGAAAACATTTGAGAACTAAAACACTATGAGTATAAGTCATTTAAGTAATTGATGCCCCAGGGACCTTATATCCACTCACTTTTTCTTAGTTGTTTTCTTTCCCTCCCCATCAACAGAATTTTTCCTGAACATAGGTGCTCTGGGTTATCTTTGTTTATTTTATAAGCAGGCTACCATGTAATCTATGAAATCAAAGGCAGTCTTATCAGTAGGCAAAAATACTTTCTATCCTGCATGTCAAAATTGTTAGACAAGTTGCAAGAACAGGATTAGAAACGTAAAGCCTTGAAGAGGTCTCATGGTCAGTTTGAATTTGTGTGAATTAAATGCTCTTATCCTGTGAAACGGAAGAATTGCAATTATAGGAAAAATTGGAAAATTGATGATGCAAGACTATAGATTCTTAAAAGGTTCATTTGAGGAAGACTAAATGATGAGCTTCTGGAAGACGGGCTATCACTCACACTTTTACATATCGTTTATTCCTGCATATATGAAGGGTTTCTTTCTTCAGCTAGTTCACTATTTCCCAGTGAGGGTTTTTTTTTTTTAAAGAATTTTATTTTCGATGAATCTAAGTTATTTCCCTAAATTAACTGTTTGGCAAAGGTGGGGAGTAAGTATTGAAAGTTAAATAATATGGCTCCTGTTCCAAAGAAGAATCTGATTCAAGTGCTTATTTTTGAACTCTAGAAGATTTTGATCCTTGAAGCTTCAATATACAAGTTTTTTAGTAATCATTTGCACTATTTCTGTGGCTATACCAAACATTCTGTACTATACAGAAAGTTATGCAAATAATAGGATATTAAAGAGGGCTTAAATTTCCTTTATGTATAAGATTTCAATTTTTAAATAGGCATCAAAGATTATTACTTGTCGGTGACAACTAAAAAATGTGTTATTTTTAAATATAAATTTTAATGAGATAGAACACAGTGTTAATTTTACCAAGAGCTCTGCTGGGTTCCTTGGTGCTGTTACTGTTCCTGTGAAGGGAGATATCACTGGCTTTTATTTCTTGGCATGTATGGAGCTACCGAATGGCTCAAGCTAAGGGTCACTGGGAGTTGTTTGCTCTGTGAAAAATAAGAGGCACCTGACAGTTCTATACATAGCAGTGTGCCATTTTATTATATACTAGTAACATTGAATTTAAATGAAAAAACTAAGAAATACAAAGGTATTTTTAAACTCACTTTTTAAAGATGTTTTTAATACTCTTCTATTATAGATATTAATGGATTCAAAGAAAATTATTAAACATGTCAGCTGTTTGGGAAAAAGTATTTATCCACCCATCAGTGATGTCTCATCTTTGTTAATGTTATTTCTTTGTTCTGTAGGCGTCTAAATACTTTAAACAAATGTGCGGTGATGAAACTGGAAATTAGTCCTCATCGGAAGAAAGTGAGTATATAAAATGTATAATAGCGTGGGAGGAAAAAGCGTAGACCAGAAACTGGATTATGTATTTTATAATAGGTTTTGGTTTTCAAGCTCTTACCTCCTCGTTCCCCAAACATGTACATGTTTAATGTTCTAAATCAGTCAAGTTTACCAAAGACTGTGTAGCCTTGTGTAGTTATAACTAGTAGCTGCAGCGAACCAATGAATGGTGTTTTTCCTACTTTTTTTTTAAATGAGACATGATTGACATATTATATTAGTTTCATGTGTACAACATAATGAGTCAATGTTTTATACATTGTGATGTGATCACCATGATAAGTGTAGTTAACATCCATCACCACACAGTTGCAAATTGTTTTTTCTTATGGTGAGAATTTAAGATCTCCTCTCTGAGCAACTTTCAGATATGCCAATACAGTGTTACTAACTATGGTTCCATGCAAGTACATCACAGCCCTAGGACTTTTTTTTATAACTGGAAGTTTGTACCTTTTGAGACCCTTCATTCATTTCACCCACCCAAACCTCCCACCTGTGGCAACCACCAGTCTCCTTGTCATCTCTGAGTTTTCCTATTGTTTTTGATCTGAACAAATCATATATTTTGCCTTGTTAACTCAATGCCTACCTCATAGTAAAGGGGTGGGGCTTTTCCATTGCCCCCATACAGAAATTATAATTAAAGTTCCTATAGTATGTTTCAAAACTGCAGAAGTTCGACTGAAGGCTGGCTTGTAGGATAGTGACAAATGATAAGAGTTTCGAAGGGATGAAAGGAATTGGGAGAGAAGGGAGGGCAGGAAATCCCACACATTCTAGTCAAATGTTGACACATAACTGAATCGGTTGGTATTTTCTTCTGTGTGTGAAATGTGAGGACCTTTTATGAGATCTTAAGAGAAGAGGTGGGCGTAGTACTAGGAGTGAGTGACACAAATTAGAGTAAACAAAAATGAGTTTGGTCCAAGAACATACTTCTGACTGTTGAGAGCACAAATTTTAATTATCCTGGAGTCCCTGACCTGCAACAAGTTGCTTTCTTGGGGGAGTTAAACCGTTTAAACAAATGAACTGGAACCTCAACACCCACTGAGCTGTGGAGAGGAGGCTACAGGTCAGCGTTTAATGCTCTCAACTTGTCCTGTGAAACTTGGGCCATATGATATTTTCCACACCAGTGGGAAAGATAGGCGTCATACGGAATCCTGCCTTTTGATAGTCCACCTGAAAGGCTGGCTCAGATGCAATAGCCTGTCTTACAGCATAACCCTGAGTCCTGCCCATACATCAAGCATAATCAGCAAAGATGTTACTTAGTGTTTGTCAATGTCACAAGCTGTCAGGACTGGGCATTTGTGAAGCCTCTTTAAATTGCCTGGAGTATGTCTGAAGTTGAAACTTCACAGGACACTTGTGGCATTAGTTCTAGATCCCGTGTCTGGTGGGAGAAGGAATGAAAAAGAACAGGTAAGAGGATGAATAGTATTGAACTAAAGAGATGTGATGGCTTACCTCACCTGATGTCTCTGTTAGTCTGTTGGGAGATCTTGTGAACTTTTAGGGTAGCAAGAAACTTCAGTTACCACTCTTCTTCGTGTTTGAAAGCTACCCTTTTAATTGCAAAAGAGAATATAAACACACTGTCGAGACAGCAAAGTTGGAGGCAGAGCAGAGGGAGTTCTACCTGTTGCTGACTCCAGTTCAAAATATTTTGCATGCCTGGAATTTTCACAGATCGCAGAGGTTTTCTCTGTGGGCAATTAAAGAACAGCCTATAGATCCCAGAGTTTACATAAAATAACACTTATTTAGCTTGAAACACTTGGTCAGGCTTTTTCCTGTTACATTCTTTTACATACATCATTATTTCTTTTTAATAAAAAAAAATAAAATATAATACGGGGGAATTAACCCCGGTGGTGAATTAGCAGGCTCCTGCCCCGCCCCCTTCCCCTCCCCCCCCCCCCCCCCCCCCCCCCGCCGCCCGACCTCGGTGCATGTCCTGCTTCCTGCTATTTGCCAGTTCCCGCCATGCATGGCTTTATTCTGTCTCTGCAGAGTGAAGATTCAGACGAGGATGAGCCTTGCGCAATAAGTGGCAAATGGACTTTCCAGCGGGACAGCAAGAGGTGGTCCCGGCTTGAAGAGTTCGATGTCTTCTCTCCAAAGCAGGACCCAGTCCCTGGGTCCCCAGAGGATCCCCACCTGAAGAGCATCCCAAGCCACGAAAGCATGCTGACAGACCTCAGCGAGCACCAAGAGGTGGCTTCTGTCCGAAGCCTCAGCAGCACCAGCAGCCTCCCCGCCCACGTGCCGCACAGTGGGGACGCTGCGACACCGCGGACTAACTCGGTCATTAGCGTTTGCTCCTCCTCCGGCAACTTCGTGGGCAACGACGACTCTTTCTGCAGCCTGCCCTCCCCCAAGGAACTGTCCAGCTTCAGCTTTAGCATGAAAGGCCACGAGAAAAACAACAAGTCCAAGACGCGCAGCCTGCTGAAGCGCATGGAGAGCTTAAAGCTCAAGAGCTCCCACCACGGCAAGCACAAGGCGCCCTCCAAGCTGGGGCTGATCATCAGTGGACCCATTCTGCAGGAGGGGGTGGACGAGGAGAAGTTAAAGCAGCTGAACTGCGTGGAGATCTCCGCCCTCAATGGCAACCACATTAACGTCCCCATGGTACGCAAGAGGAGCGTTTCCAACTCCACGCAGACCAGTAGCAGCAGCAGCCAGTCTGAGACCAGCAGCGCCGTCAGCACGCCCAGTCCTGTCACCAGGACCCGGAGCCTCAGCGCCTGCAACAAGCGGGTGGGCATGTACTTAGAGGGCTTTGATCCCTTCAACCAGTCGACATTCAACAACGTCGTGGAGCAGAACTTCCGAAACCATGAGAGCTACCCAGAGGACACAGTGTTCTACATCCCAGAAGATCACAAGCCTGGCACTTTCCCCAAGGCCCTCTCCAATGGCAGTTTCTCTCCCTCAGGGAATAACAGCTCTGTGAACTGGAGGACTGGAAGCTTCCACGGCCCCGGCCACATCAGCCTGAGGAGGGAAAACAGCAGCGACAGCCCCAAGGAGCTTAAGAGACGCAATTCCTCCAGCTCCATGAGCAGCCGCCTGAGTATCTATGACAACGTGCCGGGCTCCATCCTCTATTCCAGCTCAGGTGACCTGGCTGACCTGGAGAACGAGGACATCTTCCCTGAGCTGGATGACATCCTCTACCACGTGAATGGGATGCAGAGGATAGTCAACCAGTGGTCAGAGAAGTTTTCAGATGAGGGAGACTCGGACTCAGCCCTGGACTCGGTCTCTCCGTGTCCGTCCTCTCCCAAACAGATACACCTGGATGTGGACAATGACCGAGCCACACCCAGTGACCTGGACAGTACAGGCAACTCGCTGAATGAGCCTGAAGAGCCCTCAGACATCCCAGAGAGAAGGGATTCTGGTGTGGGGGCCTCCCTGACCCGGTCCAATAGGTAAAAGCTTTGTTCTCTCTTCAAACTGGGGAGAGGAGTTGAAGGGGCTGCTTCCGCTTGCCGTATAAGGGAAATGGCATTAAGTCTGGCATTTGTAGCCATGTCGGTGCCTAAGAAAGAGGCAGTCCAGGAAATCCTAACATCCAAAAAGAGTAGACATTGTTCAATGGGTACGGACTTTCAATTGGGGAAGATGAAATAAGTTCTGTGGATAGATGATGGTAATGATTGTACCACAGTGCGAAGGTCCTTAGCGCCCCTGAACTATGTGCTTAAAAATGGTTAAGATGGTAAATTTTATGTTATCTTCGTTGTAATGGGGGGCGGGGGAAGTCGAGTCCTCTCGGTCCCTGAGATAGGATGCCAGAGAGCAGCCCACTGCTGTTTCTCTTTCTGCCTATGAGAAAGCTTGACTCACTGACTTGCCTTCGCTCTTCTCTCGCAGGCACAGGCTGAGATGGCACAGTTTCCAGAGCTCTCATCGGCCGAGCTTAAACTCTGTATCACTGCAGATTAACTGCCAGTCTGTGGCCCAGATGAACCTGCTGCAAAAATACTCACTCCTGAAGTTAACTGCCCTGTTGGAGAAATACACACCTTCCAATAAACATGGTTTCAGCTGGTAAGAGTTCAGACTGCTCCATAAACTGTAATTGAAAATGTTTTCATTCAGGTCCTGAGGCTCTTCCTACACTGAGCGTGTATGACAGTTCTATCCTTTTACTGTCGTTAGTCTCCCATCTTAATGCAATCAGTCTCTGCCTTCTTAAGACAGAGTATCATTTGATACTGCTTAAGCCATTTTAGCTTTAGGGAATTACCTTTGGGGTTGGTTGGTTGAGTTTTCAGCTCCCTGAGTGACGAATTGCCAGTTTATGGGGTGAGAACGCATTACTCCTCCATGGAGTTGTACAGGTGCTCTCTTGCTAGTGGTAGGAACAGCCTACGATAGGTAAATATATGTACAGTATCAGATCATATTTTGGAAGGAAGAAAGGGAAAATGTTGTTCTGATCAGAGCTCCTCAACCCCTGGGCCACAAACCAGTACCGGTCTGTGGCCTGTTAGGAACCCAGCCACACAGCAGGAAGTGAGTGGCAGGCAAGTGAGCCAGACCTCACCTGTATTTGCAGCCGCTCCCCAGCGCTAGCATCACCGCCTCAGCTCCACCTCAGATCACCAGGCATTAGATTCTCATAGGAGCACCAGTCCCTGGTGCCAAAAAGGTTAGACACCACTGGTTTAGGTCATACAATGTAATGAGGCCAACTTTGAAATGCTTGATGTCCAGTAATTGGCTTTATAATCCCATCATATGTTTTTAGGAGTCATTTTTGATGTGACTGTAGCATCACTCAAAAAGCTACCCGTACTATAAAGACTTTAGGTTATGTATTTTTCCAACAAAGACTCTTAAACAGTGATTAATAAGTTTAAGGAATCCTCTACTCTAAGATGTTATAGTCTAAAATATATATGGAGATAAAATGTATTGAATGAACTGCCCATAATTACTTTAGAAAATATGGCCCTTCCTGTGTATAACTGGTGGGCTGGATGGGTCATGGATGTGACCTAATAAGTGCATACCTTTATTTTTCGCTGTCAGTGCAAAGCAGAGAAATGACATCGCAGTGCATTTGCAGTGTCAGCTGGATATTCTGAACTCTTTTCACTACTCCGAGTGTTTATTATTCAGTTGCACAACCAGAGCTGCTTGAGAGAGTCAGTCAAGCAGCCTAACTGCTCTTTCTCTCTCCGGCTCCCCCTCTCCTCAGGATTCGTAGTGAGTTTAACTTCAGCATCAAAGTACCTCCTGGTCAAAGGCTGTTATTATGTGAGCCCTGCTAAATACAGAAGTTGTTTGTTCTGAATGACAGAAATAAGTATGGACCGGTTGATCCCCACATGCTTCAGATTCTCGGCGGAGATCGTAATGTGTTCCTTGCACATTCCACCGCTCGGCTTTTCTCCCCCGACAAAGCGAGTATTATGCACGTTTATAGCCATGATACCATATACTTAACTGTATGGAAATACAAATTTGGCTCTGCATTTTAGTTTTACCTTTCCTAGAGCTATAAACAGTGCCATGCCATGGCTATTGGTAAGCATTCAGAAGTCAAAGCGGTCTGTCTCTTGCCGTGTGGAGAGTCATATTTTCCCGGCTGGCTATTTAAAACTGCATATTTTACATTCTCATTTCTGAGTTGCCCACCCTCTTCCCACCAAACCCTCAAGAATCTGGAAGTCCACCATACTTCTTGAGTCCTGGTCAGTGTTTCCAGTGAGTCAAAACCAAACGTAAAAGCCTTGCATTGTGCAATCCATGGCCCTTTCTTGTCCCATTCGGAGAGGTCGTTTGTAGAGCTGAAAATTCTGCTTGACAGCGTTAAATGCATGACACCAGTTTCCGGCTTTTGCATGTACTGCTGGGGCTGGACCTGGTTAAGGGAGCCTGGACTAAGCTCACAGAACCCTCATTGTTCTTTTCCATTTTCCTTTACACACCTAAAGATGTTATATTCTCCAGGGTCATCAGCTAGAGAATTTATTTGACTTCGGGTCATTCGCTTGGCCCTTACTGTTGAGCTGTCGAGTTGGTTTTTCTTATGTTGAACTGACTTCACGTATTTGCTGCTTTCTCATCCAGTGTTACCTGATCCTTTTAACCCTAAATACTCTGGATCTCATCAAGAGATTAGAAATTATTCTTGTCTATATTCAGGATCAAAGGGAACTTGTTTTTCACACTCTGTCACAAAGTTCCTAATTACGTGGTGTTTTCTTCTTCTGTTCCTTGCTGTGCCACCATTTTTTAAGGAAGCCCATCAGCTCCCTTAAGCATATAGACCCCGTCCTCAAGAGTTAAGAGCAGAAGGAGAACTCCCAACTGAGGAAATGTGACTGGACCTTACAGCCCCAACCCTTAGAAGATCTAGAACAGCACTGTCCAGTGGGACCGTCTGGGATGATGGGAATGTCCTAAATTTTCAGTTCACTATGGTAGCGACTGGCCACAAATGGCTAGTGAGTGCTTGAAATGAGGCTTGTACAACTGAGGAACTGATTTTATAATTTTATTTCATTTAAATTTAAATAGCCACCCTGTTAGTACAGGCCTAAGGCCCACAGGGTTTACCTGCAGAGATGGACAAAAGTAGACCGGCAAGTAAACAAATCTCCACCCGCTATGTTCTTCAAACAGGGCTGTGCCCAAGTTCATGAAAAGGATCAAGGTTCCAGACTACAAGGACCGGAATGTGTTCGGGGTCCCTCTGACGGTCAATGTGCAGCGCACGGGGCAGCCCCTGCCCCAGAGCATTCAGCAGGCCATGCGCTACCTGCGCAACCATTGTCTGGATCAGGTGAGAGCCACCGCCCGCCCGCAGCTCCCACTTGATCGAGGGAGCTCAGCTGCATGCTTCTTTTGCTACTTCTGTAGTGAAAATGTTGCTTTCGTCTTGACGGTTACTGTTTCTCTCCTAACAGGTTGGGCTCTTCAGAAAATCGGGTGTCAAATCCCGGATTCAGGCTCTGCGCCAGATGAACGAAAGTGGCATGGATTGTGTCAACTATGAGGGACAGTCTGCTTATGATGTGGCGGACATGCTGAAGCAGTATTTTCGAGATCTTCCTGAGCCACTAATGACGAACAAACTCTCAGAAACCTTCCTACAGATCTACCAGTGTAAGTGTTCTTTGATCTTCGCACTGTTACCGGTGGGGAACAGGGGGACCACTGAAACCCGTAGCTCCCTTTGATGCCATTCTTTTGGACCCATGTGATGACTTCTTGCAAACACATGTCATCAGTTTCCTCCTTGCCTCCTTGTTTGTGGAACGGGTTTCTGTATACCTGTGAAATAAAGCAAAAATAAATTTCCCTTATCATCATTCTCTAATAACCACTGAAACAATCGGATATTTTTACCTTCTGATCCTGGAGCTCATTTTTTCGTTCGTTTCTAGAACATAGTTATCTAAGAAGCTGAAAAGAGCAGGTACCAAGCTCGCTCGCGCTCTCTCTCTCTCTCTCTCTCTCTGCCTTTTCTATAGAAATTTCATTTGCTTCACATCTCAGCAGCAGGGCCTGTTGTGTTTAAAATTTCACAGGTGCCTGTGTGTTTTATCTTGCTGTAAAATGAATAATCTTTTTCTGTTATTCATCTCAGCTTCTGCCAGAAATACTTGGGAAAACAATACCCATGCCCTTCTCACTTTTAAGTAAAGCTTAAAGCAAACAGTTGTCTAAATTAATGATCAAGATCAGGATTATAGCTTTTACAGCCTTGTGTTTTTCTTGGCTCATTGTGTCATTACAGCAGTGTAATTTGAAAGCAGCTTCTCTTAGTGCTCAAATTGTCTTTAGCTGGCACATTGGACTTTATGAGAAATGGAGCCGGTCTGGATTATTTCATTATTTGTTTCATCCTTTCAGATTTTATGAAAACATAGGTCACATTTTCCCCACCAAGGTATTTGTTATGTGTTGTAACCATGGAGCTGTTTAATCAGTTTGTCCTATGGAGCTGCGTTTGAGTGACTTGATTTTTCCACCACATGCCTTTTTTAAAGAAAGATTTGCCTGGTAAAGGAGACCTTAAGGGTGGGTTTAGCATTTTCTACATGTGTGTTAGTTTATGGGTCTAGTTTTCAAGCATGTATTTTTATAATAGCCTCTCAGTAGGCTTTCTAAAACGTAAAGAAATTACTAGCTGAATGTGTCTGCTCTTTAACTTGACTGCATGTTTGAGCAGCTTCCTTTTCCCATTTCGAGAATGAGCAAATCAGTTAAAATTATGAGGGTCCCCATCGATACTGAATATTTTATAGTAAAAACTAAAACTCAGTTCTTATCCTCGTATACATATCTTAGATAAGGTTTTTCCTTGAAACTAAACAAAAATATAAGGGTATAATGTTTTTAGTAATTGAGAATGGTAAATTAGGGATTTCTCAGAAGCACTTAGAAAAGAAAAACGTGTTCTGTAAACTAAAAGAACAGACCTCATCTGGAGTTGAACTCTGAGGTGGATTTAGGAGTATATTGGCATTGTGGGTGTTTAAAATATTTTAACTCCTCCACAGGCAGGAAATACTTGAGGGCAGTGACGCTGGTGGCAGCCCTAATTTCTTCCATATTAACCCTGAGTACACTTTCTGCAAGTGCTTGTTCAGGACTGGGCTGAGGTCTTTGATGCTGATGTGTTTGCTTTGGGACATTTCCTTGCAATGTACATGGAAAATCACTGAATTGATGGGGAAAATGCTGGTGTTGTGCAGATGTGCCCAAGGACCAGCGCCTTCAGGCGATCAAGGCCGCCATTATGCTTCTGCCTGATGAGAACCGGGAGGTTTTACAGACACTCCTTTATTTCCTGAGCGATGTCACAGCAGCTGTGAAAGAAAACCAGATGACTCCGACCAACCTGGCCGTGTGCTTAGCGCCTTCCCTCTTCCACCTCAACACGCTGAAGAGAGAGAATTCTTCCCCAAGGTACTGGTTAGAGGAGACATGCCCATGTCGGGCT
Organism: Rousettus aegyptiacus; assembly: GCF_014176215.1. NCBI lineage: Eukaryota > Metazoa > Chordata > Mammalia > Chiroptera > Pteropodidae > Rousettus > Rousettus aegyptiacus. Next base: position 34,981,016 of record NW_023416286.1, read on the forward strand.
CCGTTCTTCAGGCTGAGGCTGCCTCCCATTCCTTTTAGGGTTGTTGGATTCGTACTTGAATCTAGCAAAAGGGAGCTGGACCTCCTTCCTTCACAGCTCACATGCCTCCTGCCCTCCTCCCTCCTTTCTTCTCAGCCCTGGGGGTGTGACTTCCTGAAAGTCTAGTCACGACCAGGTTTGGGAAGAGAGATTAGGATTTGAGCTTCGCCATGGGAGGTGTTTACTCCAGTGCTCGCCAGTGTCCTCTGTAACTTTGTCACGATGCTTACTGCCAGCAAAGAACATGCATTTACCTACGTAAACAGTTGGATAGGGGGATAGGCGCCCTTCTGCTTTGGCTTCTTCATGGCCAGTAAAGCTGAGCTCGCGGCCCGTGCTGGCGGTTGAAAGGAAGTAGCCTGGTCTCTAAGAACTAAGGATAAGGTTGAGTCTCCAAGTTTGGACCTGGTCTAAGCCAATTGTTTACAAAGTTTCTCCTTAGATGTATACAAGATGGGAGTGGCTGTAGAAGAAGTCAGAGAATCTGGAAAATAGCAAAAGCTGATATTTGTTCAGCATTTATTTTCTCCCAGGTACAGGATTGTACCCTTGACATTCATTAAATTCTTACTTAATCCTCATAGCAATCATAGGAGATGAAGATACTGTTAGTATCTATTCTACATAAGAGGTAAACGAGACTGCAGGAAAGGTCAGTTAAGGAACTTGCCCTTATCTGACAGGAAGAAACAGCAGAGACAGTTGGAGCTTCTGACTTATATGACTATCTCATGTAAAATGGAGTGTGTGAGAAAGGAGTCACTAACTGGGCTTCACCCCGCATGCCAAATCCATCCAGCTAATCCTATTCCTTCAGCTGTAAAGGAACTTGACAAATATTTCTTCATTAGAAGCATGAGGCCTAGTTGTGCTAGTTGAAGTTAGCATTGCTTCTGAAAGTCATGCAGAGCTTAAACATCCTTTTAACTAGTTCTAAACCATTGAATGGGGCATTCAGGCTTTAATGGGATAAAGGACAGATAAGATTAAGGCAGAACCTTTAGGAAACAATAGATTTCCCCTCACCTTTGGGAGGGCGTCCTGTTTGTTTAAGCTGGGAAGAATAGTGACACTATTTACCCCAATGTCCCATGCCACCCTCCCACGCCTGGCTCTTCCCTCTTCTCTGCCTTTCTTCCTCCCCACCATACAGAGACCTTACAAGCTGCCCTATTTAAATAGGAACCTATTTAATGGGACAACTTTAGATAGCCTAGATTTCATTGAAAACAGTCTCTTTCATGTTTTTTTGTGTATTGTTGATAAAGCTGAGAAATTCTAGTGACCAAAGTAAAGCCCTCTTGAACCAATTAATGACAGACAGGCTCCCGTGAAATGGTTCTTTCCTCCTCTGTGGGTTTCCTCGACTAACACATTGATTTGCAAATGTATAAATATTTGAATCTTTCTCCTCCTTATTTCTTCTGCCTAGGGTAATGCAAAGGAAACAAAGTTTGGGCAAACCCGATCAGAGAGATTTGAATGAAAACCTTGCTGCCACTCAGGGGCTAGCCCACATGATCGCGGAGTGCAAGAAGCTTTTCCAGGTGAGGAGTTGGGACGTTTTGTTATTTGTTAACAATAATGCGAACAGGGATGAAATCTTCGGTGCATTACTTGTTCACATCTTACCAAAAGATCTCTGCTCCAGCTGGAGATTATATGCATAGCCCAAGAATGTCTTATTTATATATATTACAATGTATGAGTTCACTGCAGTTAGCATGTTTAATAAAATTGCCTACCACCACACACCTGTACTTGACAAAACAAAGGCAACAAATTAGCTGAAATGAATTCTGTGTCTGAGAGACATGCCTTCATTAGCATAAGCCCTGTTTTAGTCGCTTACCCTCCTACCGTAGCTTTCCAAGGAAGAGTACCTTACACAGTAAGCTTCATAGATACCTTTATGAAGTTAGTTCATACCCTCGTGCTACCACGTGGAGTGGGAAGGGACACCCCTCCATCTGTTGGAAGCAGAGGGATAGGACTGCCCGCACTACCTCGAGGCTCCAGTCCACTGTTTCTGCCCTGACGTTTTTGTTGATGGACTGCAAGAATGAGCCCAGGCGGACTTTCAGTCTCTCGTGTTCCTCACAGGTTCCTGAGGAAATGAGCCGGTGTCGGAATTCCTACACTGAGCAAGAGCTGAAGCCCCTCACTCTGGAAGCATTAGGACGCCTTTGTAATGACGAGTCAGCTGACTACCAGCACTTCCTCCAAGACTGCGTGGACAGCCTGTTTAAAGAAGTCAAGGAGAAGTTTAAAGGCTGGGTCAGCTACTCTACGTCTGAGCAGGCCGAGCTGTCCTATAAGAAGGTAAGTTATCTATCTCTCTGTTGTCAGCCAGTTGGGTTCCAGTGACAGGACTTGGGTTCGTCAGCAGTGAGACATTTTGGCCTGTACAGCTCTCCTTGGGGATCTGTTGCCTATTCCCCTGCTTGCAGAGTGGGACAGCCAGGTGATTCATAGTCCCCAGCTAAGAGTGGAAACCAGCCCAGTGAGGAACACTCATCTAACACTCGTCCCAGGAATCCAGCCACCTAAAGCAATTGTCTGGTTCTGCAGAATCACACTAGAATTCCTGGAATGGTTTGCTAATGGATCAGTCTTTAGGGCATTTTATGACATGCTTAGGTTTTTCCATAATTTGGTCAGAATCCCCTTGCTCTCTCCTGTATTCTCAATCGCTCTGCCTTTGGCCTTTAAATGAGCAGGAAACTCTGTAGGGAGAAATTAACTTGTTAGGACTAAAAGCCCCTCCAGGGCAGACGCATGTTGTATGGCTTAGCAGGACAGGACCATAGGAGGCGTATCTGTTGATACTGTCCCAACAACCTTGAAAATAAATAAATGAGAGCAGTCTGGATGGCCATACAGGCTTTGGGGTGCAAATAAACAATCTTACTTTATGGCACGAACCCTCATGTGGGTCCCAGGCAAACAGATGGAACAGGTTTGACCTGAAGTACCACTAGCAGTTCTGTTTACTTCCTGGGCTGCCCTTGAATATACTCGAAGATGATGGCCTAATAAAGCCACAGATAATCACTAGCCTCTATACATGTGACTGTGCACCCAGCCAGAAATTTATCTTCAGAGTCAAACTGTATGTGAGTTGTCTTAGCGTTGAAAGCATGCCCTTTTTTCAGATGAGCGAAGGGCCCCCCCTAAGGCTTTGGAGGTCCACCATCGAAGTCCCTGCCATGCCTGAGGACATCTTAAAGCGCCTGCTGAAAGAGCAGCACCTTTGGGACGTAGACCTGTTGGATTCCAAAGTGATTGAAATCCTGGACAGTCAAACTGAAATTTACCAGTATGTCCAAAACAGTATGGCACCCCATCCCGCTCGGGACTACGTTGTTTTGAGGTGAGAACTTCCAAAGTGATTATTGTGGTAAGGATGAGCCTCTATGCCACTGAATGTTATAAGATGGTAAAATTATTTAAAATAGAATGTATGCTTCCAGAAAAGTGTTGAACCCTTCCAAATATGGAAAATATGTCTGAATTTATTCCAAGAATTCAAAATGGTTTGAACTCTTTTGGAATTGAGCTCAGAAAGAGAGGCACATTCTATTGAGTATTCTCATAGGTAGTAGATTCTTGCCCCTTTTAGGATAAATTTTTTCTATAGAAATAGCTAGTGAATGCCTAAGCCAGGAAGTAACATTTGGGTTCCAAGTGAGCTGTGGTTAAAGCTGATTTATAACTAATTCATAATTCTCTGGAGACATTATTGAAAGAGGAATTTCAAAAATCTTTGATGAAATGTCACATCATTCATCGTGAACTTTTCCAACAGAGCAACACTCACTTGGATGTCCACGTTCTAATACATTTATGAAATATAAAAATGGTTTTCTGTCACACTTCAGATTGGTTCCCTTTCGAAGAACTGACTGTGAGCACACACACCCACTGTCGAAGTGGCTGTGTACAGAGAAGTCATTCAGGAGCCCTTGCACAATTGTTCAGAGGCTATCGTCTACCCAGGGCTGGTCATACAGCATGGCCACCGATCCTGTCCCTCAGTGCTCTCCTCTAAGCGTGAGGCTTGTTTTAAACATGGCTTCCAAGAAATTTCATTTTTTTCCCTCTGGTTTTGTCTCTGCAGGACATGGAGGACTAACTTACCGAAAGGGGCATGTGCCCTCCTACTTACCTCGGTGGATCATGACCGGGCACCTGTGGTGGGGGTGAGGGTCAATGTGCTCCTGTCCAGGTATCTGATCGAACCCTGCGGGTCAGGGAAATCCAAACTCACCTACCTGTGCAGAGCTGATGTAAGGTACGTTCTGAGTCTGATTTTTGGCATGGTGAAGGTCATGGAGAAGATTGAGACTTTTTGTCTGATGCAAAAAAATGGCTTAAATGAATGCATTGTTGTGTTTTGGTACTCAATGAAGAATGGTGCTTATTAAGTAACACCTTTATGTTTCTGGCTCTTTTGGCTACCGCCGTCTAATTTTGATCCTTTAGAAAATGTGCCACTAAAGCAATTTGCACGTGGTGGTTCTGCCATGAATTTAAAGCTATAAGAAATGAGAGTTTGCACTAGCAAACAGATGTTTCTCCCTTTCCATATTCAAAGATGTTTGAATAATGTGGCATACCCTTTTAGTAATTAATCTGTGTGCCACAGATAAGTATGTATTCATATCAGAAAGTTAGTGAGATGCAGCAATACAGACAAAAGAAAGAACCTCTAAAAACTTTCGCAAGTGGCTCTCATATTAAATAACTTCTCATTGACGTCTTTACATTTGAGTACTTCTCCAAGTATCTGTGTGCTCTGTTTTTGTTATATATATATATGCCAAAACTTTCTCTGAACATTTTCACTCAGCATCTTTATTCAATATGTTATTTCTTGAGACACTTCTAGTTCCATGTGTGTAATGGAAGTGCCAGAAGACTACCTTGAGTAATCTTTACTTACCCATTTTGCTGAATAAGAAATGGAAGTGTACCCGAAACTCCCTTCAGCTTATTTCAGGCTCTTTCAACTTGACTAATTTATCTGCTTTTCCTTTCTGTTCCAGGGGCCACATGCCAGAGTGGTACACGAAATCTTTTGGACATTTGTGTGCAGCTGAAGTCGTAAAGATCCGAGACTCTTTCTGTAATCAGAACACTGAAGCCAAAGACACCAAATCTAGGTGATTACCGAAGCACAGCAACTGTGTCCACCATCTGGGCGTTTGTTTCTAGAACCCTTGCCAGTCCTTAGAAGAACGGGTTCTGGGTCTGATCCTGAAACAAAACTATAGGTTGGAGTGTAGGAATTAACTGTAGCGATTTGAAACATTTTTAAAGCTGCTTCCTGTTTGATTAAGGTCTATGTTATAGGCCTTGACTGGAATATGTAAGACTGTGCAAAAAAAAAAAAAAAAATGTATTCTTACACGAATTGCTTCTGAGAAGCAAAACTCTATAATTACATTATGGAAGATAATGAAGATACTTCATTCTCTTGTGATACTGGTGTATGTGTACCTGTGTCATTTTATATGCAGTGTGTCGAGGGACTGGTGTATCCACTGGAATAGTTGGTACTCTTTGACATGTTTTCTCACTGAGATGAGCAAAGAAAGGTTTGCACAGAAAAGTGTGTGTATGTGTGTTTGTTGCTGGTCGAATGGCATAGCCGTGTAAGTCAGGATGCAGTGTCTGGCACACTGAGATGCCTCCAAGAAGGATATTGATACATTGGGTTCAGTTTAACCTGGAATATTGGACTACCCATGGATCCATCCAGAAAGGGAACCTACTCGTTTTGAGGGGTTGGACAACCCGCCCGTGCCCATTTTGTTTCACTAAGTTACTAAACAGACTCTTCCATCAACCTCTTCTTTACCTTAAAAGTGATTGTAGTAAATTTATTCCGATAACTCATTTCAGACACAGTTTATCTCACTGCAATCATCGATGTCGTTTTTAAACAGGATATATTAATTAAGGAATGAAAATTCCTCCTTGCTAGTTCTAAAACACAGTTAAGATTTAGTTTTTTTATAAAGCTGAGATGTAAAAACTGAACACTCTAACATTTACTTGGGAATCAAGCATCAAAACAGTTTACCTGTCTGAATTCTTTGCATTTTCATGTTTATAACAGAAACTCTCTAAGATACACTATGTGTGGGAGCATAGGAAACTATTTCCCAATAAGGAAATCCCTGTAAATCTAACCCAACCACAAAAGTTGTTTGTTGTTGTTTTTATTAACATCATTTCTGAAAGCTGAACATGTTTAATTGCATTTGCCCTTAACAGCAAATAGGTTTTCTGGTTTAATGACTTTTTTTTTTTTTTTTTTTTTTTTTTGCTTTGTATGACTTTTGTTCTTCCTATATTTTCTTTTTCCTTTTTTTTTGTAATGATGCCCTTGGAATATATTTTAGTGGTAATAACAAATAGTTATCATAGTCAAAAACAAAAACACCAGCACAGTTTTTCAGAAGGGTGGTCTTTGTACAGGTTTTACTGTAATGGTAAAGATTGACTTGAGAGACAGTGTTAGTGAATTTCTTTAGTGTGGATCAAAGTGAATACTGTATGAATGAGACTTTTAAGAAGGATTTTTATTTTGTTATTTAGTTAACCATTGTCAGTGTTATTTCAAAGGTTCTTTGAAGAATTTGTGGGGGACAGATTAGAGTGTTAAAATTTGAGTATTTTCGATATCAGTGTTCTTCATGAAGATATACTTGTATATTCAATTTTAATGGCTTTCAGATTTGTGAGATTGTATATTGTATATACCATTCTATTAAGATACATGTACACATGTCCACTGTGCTTTCAAACATAGATGAAGCATGATAAAGATTATTATTTAAAATATACTTGTATTTATACCTCAGATATTCTTTTGGGTTTTGTACCTCAAGGCTTTTTTTTTTTTTCCTAATGTAAATATGCTTTACATGAATACAGTTTAAGTGAAAAAATAAAAATAAAAGAAGAGGTTTATAACTTTCTCTATATCTGTACAGAATATAATCAATAAGTGCACTATTAAATGTTTAAAGTAAGGGAAAAGTCTGGCCTGCTCTCCTTTGTACTGCATCTCACTCCCACCCTGAAAACCACAGATAGCAAGGCATATCATTCTAACATCAACTAACGTGAAAACATCATGTTGCTGAAGGAAAAATCGTCTGCAAATCATTCCAAGGCCAAACTGCAGCTGAGCCACTTACTAACAAACAGGAAATCCTGGTGAAGTTTCGGGAAGCCCAGAGATGCTCTCCAAACATAGGTCATTAGGAAACGATGCTGAGAAAGTTACAAGAATAAGCAACAGCTACAGAAGGATGCTCATAAGCAAATCCAAGGTCACAGATTCACTCCACGAAAGGTCTCTTTCCCACTGTTTGGCTTTCCTGTTGAAAGGATTCCTTACATATTTGACAAGAGGAGAATTCAAAGGATGTGAACATTTGTAGGAACTCTGCTTATGTCACCTAGAGTGATGTTGCCACAACTTACTGATTGTGACTAGTGGCCTAGATTGTAAGCTCTTTGAGGGCAGGGCTCTTCTCCTGCACATCTTTATAACCCCCTACAGCAGCTTTCAGTGTTTTGTATGTAGGCACCTAATAAATTTATTATTTACTAAATGGGATTGATTGAAATAGTGTCTGTCATTTGAAAAGGAAGGGAATCTAGGATGTCAGCTGTCTTAAGCCCTCACTTTGGCTCATCACTGCCCATTTTGAGATTGAAAGGCTGGAAATTGTTAAACAATATGGAATCTTAAAGTTTAATCTCACAAAGATGCACAGACACTATATATATATATGTGTGTATGTGTGTGTGTGTGTGTGTATGCTTCAAATACTGATTCTAAATTAAAGAGTTCTTTGTGATGGAATTTTAACCCATCTCACTCTCAGACACAGTGTAATATGGATCTCAGAAGAGGTCTGATTTTTGACAAATATTCTGGACATAGAAAAGGGGTAAAACCCAATTTCATCATACATAGCCCAGACTGAAGGCTTTTTTATTTGCCTTTGCCTTCAGACCTGGTTTTCTCAGAGTTGTATAAAATAAAAATATCTTAGGCCTACAATACCTAATACTTCAGTTTGAACAGTTCAGAAGTCATGAGTTACTAGAGGCTTCATGAGGCTACCAGGATGAAGGACGTGCTCTCACAGGCACCCAGGTAGATTTATGTATTTTTTTGTCACACCACCAATTTGCTTATTCAATTTGCTTAGTGCTGAAGGTACTGCTGGAAGCAGGACTGACATCACCCTGCCTTCACAGAATTAAAACCTGCACTCACAGATACTGAAAGAGAATGATGCCATGTAATGAACATGAGGACAAATCTTAACAAAACCAGAGGTAGCTAAGATCTTAACAAAATTCAAGGTAATTGTTATACTCAAAGCATTTTTCCTACCAATTTGTAGGTGGAATTATTTGATAAATTTTAACAAAATTAAATGGCTCTTTAAGAAATTTTCTTTTCACAGTGGATATTTCAAGTGAGATTTTTGAAAAGCAAAATCTAAAGGAAAACTAAGGAAGTTAATCCAAATTGGTGCTTTCCAACATCACTAGTTAGGTAGGTAGGTGTATATATGTATGTGCGTGTCCACAGGAGGACAGAGGCGATAGGGGTGTGTGGGATTTTGTAGCTACATTCACTTTCGTCCACTTTTGACATCCTTATTTAAACCTCACACGTATCCCATGAAATATGGGTAGCCTCATTCTATGGTGAGGCTATGCCTTAGAGAGGTAGTGACAATTAAGATACTCAGAGCCAGAAGAAGGAGCTAAGACTCCAAGTCGGGTCCACTGCCTCAGATCATCTGCCATTTGCTGATCTTTCCCTAGTTGAGTGGCACATTTCTCATAGAGCCAATCCATATGGCCTCAGCATTGGAATCAAGCAGAACCCTAGAAAAATTAAGATCCATAGCAAAATAATCGTATTAGTCTCAAATTAATTCATTTTCTGTCACCCCATTACTGAGATGCTTAAGGCAAAATGAAGTAGAGAAATAGGCTAGCACTTTTAAGTATCCAAAGAAAACCAAAACAATTCGTAAAGATCTATGCACCCCTATGTTCGTGGCAGCACAATTTACAATAGCCAAGATATGGAAGCGACCTAAATGCCCACCAACAGACAATTGGATGAAGAAGGCATGGTTCATTTATACAGTGGAATGCTACTCAGCCATTAAAAAAGAAATCCTACCATTAGCAATGACGTGGACCTAGAGGTTATTATGCTGAGTGAAATAAGTCAGAGAAAGATAAATACCATATGATTTCACTTATATGAGGAATCTAGGGAACAAAAAGAACAAACTAATCAAAAACAGACTCACAAATACAGAGGATAATCTGGTGACAGGCAGAGGGGAGGGAGATGGGGGGACTTGGAGAAAGCGGTGAAGGGTTAAAGAAATACAAATTACTTGACAGTGGTCATGGGGGATGGAGAGCACAGCATATGGGATGCAGTCACCAGTAATGTAATGGTTAGGTGTCAAGCCAGAGGGAACAGAGAGTAAACCAGGGGAGTGTTTCCTAAACTGTATAAATGTCTAACCAATGTACTGTATACTTGAAACTAATAATAAAATAAAAAAGAGAAATATGAGGCCAAAGTTTTGTTTCAGGTTAATGGCTGAGAGAATTTATAGTTCTGTTAGCAAATTGACTATATGGTTTGAAATGTACAGACTGCACTTAAGCGTTCCTGTGAAACATAGGACATGATTCTCCCCATTTGCAGCAACAATTAGGTGGTCTGATTGCAACCTATCCAACTTTGCAATCTATCCACCCTTGCAATCTTGCATTGCTCCCTGGGTACAGGAGGAACAATTACAGTCATCAGCCCCTTAGTGATATGTGCTGAGAAATGCATCCTAAGGCGATTTTCTCATGCAAACATGATAGCTTGCACATACTCAAACCTAAAGGCTATAGCCTGCTACTGTACTTGTACTGTTATACCACTGGCAGTGCAATAGGCTTGTGGCATCACCACAAACACCTGAAGAATGGTAGTGTGAGCCTGACCATTGACTTTTCTTTTTGTAGTGCAAGTGCCTGACTTAAGCTTTGATTGCAGAGGCATGCACTTCGAGGAAGGCTATCTGGAATGAACACATTGGCAGCCACAGGACTAGATAAAGAGCCAGGCTGCCTCCTCCCACCCAGCCTCCTTTGTCTTGGAGATCTTGGCTTTGATAACTGACCATATGGGCCACTTGTTTTTTTCCTCTTCCCCTTTCAATTCTCCCCGTTACGTTTTATATTCGCCAATAAAGAGTGAGCCTGCAAAATCTTAGGACCCCCAAGCTGAACCCCCCAAAAATCAAACAGCCTTTCAGAAGTTTCTAAACCAGGCTTTCGAAAGGCTTTTTTTGGTAGTGCGCTCACGCTCTCTCTCTCTCAGTCTCTCCCCCCTCCCCCGCACACCTCACTGTGTGCCTTCTGGTGTGCCTGTATTCTCCAGGGCTTGTAAGTAATAAACTATTTTTTTTTCTTCAAAGTCTCCTGATAGTTACTGCAGAAGGGTGCCTTGCAATGTAATAAGAACCCAAGAGTCACTTGGTTGTCACATTAGTTTAGAAAGGGAGTACTATGGTAAGCTTAAGGGCCCAGGTGGGGTGCCCCAGGCATTTCTAGACAATAGCATCACTACCTGTAAACTGAAACCAACACTGTCCATGTGCTAAGACCTCATGACAGCTACTATGACACTGGGCAATAGATACTTTTCAATTTCATCATAATCTTATGGGACCACAGTCGTATATGTGGTCTGTTGTCACTGACCGAAATGTTGCTGAGAGAAAAGGCGGGCCCCCACTATGATATTGAATTTACTGCTAGCTCTGGGTGTTTTAAATAGAGAATGAGGCTCAGCATATTGTTCACTTGCCCAGCACCCTCAGCTGTACCTAGAGTTGGTGAAGGAGCAAGAGGAGAGGGACAAGGAGGGAGAAGGGGAGCCCAGAAGCCCTCCTGGCCTGCCCCTGCGCGCGCGCGCACGCACACACACGCGCACACGCAGTCATGGGCACAAGCTGACTTCCCTTCCCTTCCTTTTTCTCTCTCTCTCTCTTTCTCTCTCCCCACCACCCACCCCTCCTCTCTCCCTTTAATTATTTCTCAAGCTTTATCTCTCTGGGTCTCTTTCTATCTCTACTCTCCCTTTCTGTTGTCTTCTTTTCTTTTCCCTCATTCCTGTTCTCCCTCCCTCCTCCTGAAGTCTACTCCCCCTTCCAGGGCTCCCTCTTTACATTCGACCCCCTGTCCATACAATGTGGACACACACACACACACACACACACACACACATTCATACAATATTTTGACTGCACCTATTCTATGTTTACATGTGTTTGCATACACAACTATTTACCATTGCGTTACAATCTCCTACAGTATTCAGGACAGTGAATGTTGTATAGGCTCATAGCCAGGGAGTGATAGGCTGTGCATATGGCCCAGGGTGTAGTAGGCTGTACCATCTAGGTTTCTGTAGGTGCACTCTATGGTGTCTTTATAAGATGCATGATGGAACTTATGGGCTCTTTCACTTGCAGCCTCGTACCAGAACCCTGTCCTGAGACCTCCTGCAATACTTCACTATGCCCTTCCCACCACACGGGAACATCATGAAGTGCTACCGAGATATCTGTAAATAGATATAGTGCTTAGAAAACTAAGGGCTGTTGAAATGTATAGGAGCATTCATGAAAGCAAAGTGGAATTTAGCCCAGATGCTTTACCTCACCTGCCTGTTGAAGCATACATTAATGATTATAAAGCAGAAGCCTAAACAATGAGATAATGGCAGGCATATCATCATGGTGTTCCATCAGGATGAAATTTGCCTAAGGAATTTAAATTCCATTTGCCTAAGGAATGCAAATTACAAAAGACCTCAAAGAGCCTGTGGCACGGGAGGCTCAGGTTGGTCTGTGTATTTGCAATGAATTTGGGTCCGTTCTCCAGGGGATGATCAGTCTTTTGCAGGCAGGGAGTTTGCTAAATCATGTTGGCAGCTGCAGCCCAAAGTAATTAGACTTGCCGTGTGTACACAGTTCCCATTAGAGCAGCTGGTTTGCCTGTCTGGGCCCAAGGCTGTGTTGACACCTACAGTATAAACACCTCAGCAGAGATTTTTCATCTCATTGGACTTCAAAAATAAATAAATAATTAGGGCTAGAAACGTTGTTCCTCATAAGGGATTTTCATTTCTTCCTTTTTCTTTCCTATTAAGATACAAAGCATTATGAAAAGCAAAACCCTTCCTTTTCTTATGACTCTGAGAAATGCTCTCATCAACCATAAGTGACTTGTTTCCATAAAAACAGTCTGATTCCCAAGGAAATTGTTTCAAAAACCTTTGTAGGTGTCAAGTACTTTTAAAATACAAAAGTGTTTGGTTCCAGGCTGAGTGAACTTGTTGAGCTACCATTTGTTAAGCATTATAACGTGCTAAGTACTGGGATGTAGGCTTTACATACAATTAATGTCACATCTAAACTTCATACCAGACCTTTGAAGAAGACATCGTTAGCCTCATTTTATAAAGAAAAAAGTTTAAAGAGGTGAGGAGGCTTAAGAAATAAAGTAGCTATATAATACTTGCAAAGGGACTGAAGAAACTCTAGAGCAGCACTGTGCAACAGAACATCCTGCCACGACAGAAACACCCCATCTCTGCGCTACCGAGGGAGCCACTGGCACAGGAAGTGAGGCTAGTGTGACTGAGGAGCTGAATGCTTAATTTTATATATTTGTTTAAGACAGAAATCTAAGTAGCTACATGTAGCTAGTGGCTACTGTACTAGTACAAGTTTTATTTCAAAGATCGAAGACTATTTCAAAACAATCCGAATCTTATCTCTCTTTTCCACTACTTATATATAATCTCTTTAAAAAAAAAAAAAAAAAAAAAGGAAGGGAGGGAGGGAAGGGGGCGAGCAATGAGAGAGAGAGAGAAAGAGAGAGAGAGAGGAAAGAAAAAAATATTTGTAAAAATCTAAATGGCCATATTTCAAGTCAGATAACTCACTCAACATTCCACCAGCCACAGACCAAAGCTGCACCTCTCCCAGGCTATGGCCAGCGTCTGCGCCTCCCAAGCTTGAGCTGGATGAACCCTTCTCTTTGTTGCTTAAATATTTGTACAACTCCAAACCTGAGATAAATCTGTAGTTGATCTGAAAAAAAAAAATGCTTTGTAATTCAGAATATTCTCCTTGGCTTGCTGCAAGCAAAAAGACCCTCAGAAATGTCGCTGCTCCAACAACCACAGTTGTCCCTTCACGGTCCTCAATGTCCTCGCTCTGCTGTTCAGGCTTTCCTTTCGTGTTGGCGGTACTGGCCACTGAGCAGCAACTGCTGTCAGAGCCCAGGAGATCCTTCAGTGATAGTAATGTTTAATAAAATATATTCATTTCAGATGTACAGCATAGTGATTTAACATTTGACTACATTGTAAAATGATCACCACAATAAGTATAGCTACCAACTGTCACCATATACAATTTATAAACCGTTATTGACTATATTTCTTACACTGCACATTACATCCTTAAGAGTTATTTATTTCATATCTGAAAGTTTGGACCTCTTGATATCCGTCACCGCTTTTGCATTCTTGCTCCAGTTTCAGTAAGTGTGAGGTGTCTGAACCCTAAACAATGGTAACAACTCTAAAATAAAGATATACCTTCAGTAGTAGCTTTTTTTAACTCCAAAGGACGCTTCATTATTTTTCTTCTTTTATTTCTTCATTATATTTCTTAACATGTTCCACTCTTTTTAAAGTTGTCAAAACTTTATCATATAACTTACTAAGAAGTAATGTATTTCTTCTTTTCTTTTCAGTATAGATACATATTATTTATAACTGCTAATCAAGCCTAGAAAAGTCTTAGGAAGAAGTGTGAAATACTTTATTGGCACATGATTTGAGAGAGTCTTCAGTGAAAAGCACTAGTTAACCCAGGCCTTTAAAGCTGAAGGTTGTCCAGGGCTCTCAAAACGGAAACTCTGAATGAATTACTAGTCTGTAGCTCAGTGAAGATTTCTCACTCTGCTCAAGCACTGAGCGCAGGAGATAAGGAACTGGGCATTTACTGTCTGCTCTAGAGCAACTAGTTTCCTGACTTCTAGGGTCAGCCGATAGGATGTAATTTTTTTTCAATAATAAAGATAAGCCAAGTTTTATTTTGTGGCAGTATTTCAAAGTGTAAAAATATGAATAGATCTCTAAAATTGTTCCAAGAAAGCAGGAAATGAAAAGTTTGCACAGTCTGTGAAGATTAATAAAGCAAGAAGATACCTGAACCCCTGGGACCAGGCAAAATGTTGCAATATCTCAAAAGAACTAAGAGAATATTTCACCCCATGACCCAGAATACTAAAAATGGAATATGTTTTCCTGCCACATGATGGAAAGGAAAGAAGCTCAATCTCCAGAAGCAAAGCGACCTGGCTGGTAAGGCAGGATAAGCGTATAGCTGCTGGTTTGTTTTTAACCAACCTAAAGCCACAGATACTCTTGGGGCAAATTAACCTTTGCCACAATGCCACCCGTGGGCACCTACAGTTGACCTTCTTCCCTGAGAGATCCAACAGGACTATTTAAATCCACAGGTTCCCCTTTTGAACAGTTTCCTTGGATAGTTCAGCCTGACATCAAAGGACTCGTGGCCATTTAAACTTCAGGGTTGCATTTGTGGTGAGTTTTGGCAGTATCATTTCATGACATAGCAAACCTAACTGAATAAGAAAGCAATTTCAAAGACTGATAACTTCATTTGTTTGCTTTCACCCACTTTCTAGTTTTCTCTGATCCTGAACCTATTTAATCCCAAGACAAGTACAAACAGAGATAAAATCAGGAAATATAAGGAACAGTGCCTCCAAATGAAACAAAACCCTCATTTAAAGAACAAAAGAAGAAAGAAGCAGTGAGGAAAGGAAGCAAACAAAAGAAGGACCAACGCAGGATTTTAATTACTGAAATATACTCACTAAAATTCTTAAGTCTTGATCATCATTCCTGCACATGTCTCTGAGTTTAGAATCACCCAAAGAGCCAGACTTTCTAACGTTGCTTAGTGAAATGCTATGTCTTATTACAATTTTCATACAATCCTTTGGGCCTCTTCCTTTTTTCATCCTTTTGATTTTTAGATTTGCCTCACTCTGGCCACTGTTCCTTTATACTGTTCCTTCCTCTTTCCTGTGACTTTTCTCTCTTGATCCTTTAAACCGACTTTACTCCCCTGACCTCCCGGGGTTAACTGTGTCTACTGTCTTCCCTCGTTCCCCTCCTTATCTGTCTCTTTTCATCTCTCACACTTCTATATGCTGCCCCTTCCCACTCCACATCCCTTGAGAGAAAAAAATAAACTAAAAAAATAAAAGATTTTTAAAATAGTTTTTTCAACTCCTTTTAATTTGCAAAGCAGAAAGATCACTTTGCATTTCTCATGTTTCTGTGATTTTACAAGTATTCAGCCTATGTCTGCTAGATAAGATAAGGGATTCTTCATCTTTTGCCCCTTTGGGGCAAGGAGAACCATCTTGTTACAGAGTGAATATTATAGGAGGCAGTAAGGCACTGGGGCAAGAGCTAATGGCCATTCAGTAAGTTGGACAGATAAAGGAGATGGCCATAGGGTGATAGTCATAGAAGTAGATGTAGGCAAAACTTGCTTAAGTTCAGGGCACATACGCACAGGCTTGACGTAAGTAAAGGGCATGCGTGCATAGGTTTAAAGACAAAAGAAACTTGCCAATGGAGAGGACAAACACAGAGCATCAGAGCTCCTCTGTGATGGGAAATGAATAGATTCTTTCCCAGGTGGAAGAACAACCTTTAAAAAGGAGAAAGTGCGCATTCTTTTGGACGGCAAGGAAGGACAGGCTAATGAAGTATCTTAGTGAATCAGAGCCTTGAAGCCATAGAGTCAGAGGATGTTGAACTGGAAGGGACTTTTGAGATGGCAGAATCCAACCACCTAATGTTTCAGAAGTGGAAGCAGGGTTAGAGAGGCTGTGATTGCCCCAAGGTTTTAAGCAACGGCAAAAAAAAAAAAAAAAAAAAAAAAAAAGAGCTGGAACTCATGTTTGGATGAAAGCAGTCGCCTTGGAAGGGTTTTACATTCTTCTTCTCAGTAAAATAGCTGATGAGCACTTCAGTTTTAGTCATTTTTCTCTGAATTTACCTACATGAGGTGCCCTGCTGTGACTTTCATTCACACTTCTGATTCTTGCAGGCTGGGGCCCTTGTCTCTGCCAACCAGTGGTATCATTTCCTCTTCCCTCATCTTTACTTCCTAAAGTTGTGAGTTTCCATTAGGTTGCATGAATAATTGTTCACTTAAGCAAGTAGGTCTGCACTATTCCAGTTTTTCTATGTATTATCTTATTTAATCCTTACCACAAACCTATGAGGTTGGATGGAGGCATTATTATCACATTTTACAGATGAGGAAAACAAAGTACCTCTAGGTTACATTGTCTAGAGTTCTTTCCACATGAATCACATCGAGCATTTAGAATAGAACCTGGTACATAGTGAGAACTCAAGATCTGTTAGCTGTTGTGATTTTTATTATCATGTTAGAGGTCATATTATGTAGCAGACTTCTGGACAGAAGTCAAACCATCACGTATATTAACTTTGTTATCTCAGGGAAATTGTTACTTAACCTCGGTTTTTATATCTGTAAAATAGAGAAAATAACAATAAAGAAATTAGAACGATGTTTGATGCATAGTAAGCACTACTTAAGTATTATTACTTCTGAATATCTGTTTCTTATTATTTCCTAGTTTCAATATGTGCCTAAAATAAACTATACATAATCATAAGATTAATATTAATTAAGATTAATGCCATCCAAACTTGAGTGGCCAGATTTCATGAGCAAGGAGCTAATGACCTGAAAGCTTGGTCTCCTAATGGTGTTTCTAGAATTTAGCAGCATTGGCCCTAGACTTTTACTTGGTTAATCATTCAACAAATGTTTCAATACTTACTATGTACCAACAGAGGAAAAACACAGAAGTATAAGTCACACCTCTTGTTTTGAAGGCACTTACAGTCTTTTCAAGGAGACAGGCAGAGAAATAATTTTAATAAATGGTGCTGTAGTGGAGACTCTACCCAGAGGCCCATCGAAGGAGATAATGTCTGAGCTGGACGTTGAAGGCTGGTAGAGGAGGAGAGGGTGTAAGATGCATTCCAAGCAGAGGCAAACTGGGGCAGCCTGGAGGAGTCTGGCTTGATGAGAAAGCAGGAAGGTTCTGCATGGCCGGAGGAGGATGCTGTGTTTGGAGCAGGGTGGCAGGAGAAGAACTTGGAAAAGTGGGCACTTGTGAGATTGAGAAAGGCCTTGCATACCATTCTGAGGAATTTGAACACCACTCTACAGGCAATGGGAAGCAATTAGATGTAACTTTTTAAAAGAAAAGTCTACAGGTGGTGTGGAGGGTGGATTCAGTAGGGAGGCTCTCGGAGGGAGAGCAATACTGAGTCCCTCGCAATAACATTCACGAAAGATCACTAGCACCAGAACCTCGAGGATGCCTTGGGGAGGCAAGGGGAGGAGCCGTTGGAAATAGAGTTAATTAAGAAGTAGAATCAACAGGACTAAGGTGACAGTCAGATTGAAAGAGAGATTGGAGATAAGGACTGCACTGGAAATGATAGCTCTATAACCTGGATGGAGGGGGCTGCTGCCATCTAAGATAAGCAGTGCTGGAGCAGAAACGGATTTGAGATGAGAATGGGAAAGTATGATGAGTTAAACCGTGGGTGCATTGAGGCTTCTGCAGGGCATCGTAGTGAAGCTAGTTCACAGACGATGGAAATATGGGACTAGAGTTCTCGAGAGCAGCGTGGTTAAAGGAATGAATTTGGAAGGGTAAATGGTAGCTAAAATCATGAAGGATCTAAAGATGTCTGGGCCTCAGGAAGAACAGAGAGGCCCTGCCCAGAGGTCCCACCCATGCTTTCCAGCCCCAGAGCATGTGCCTGGAGGTCACCGTTAAAAAGATCACAGGGTCATGGGATAGGAAGATGGATTCCTTGATAATTATCGGGAACCTCAGGGTTTTTTTCTTAACTTGTTGTTGTAGGTTCCCAAATTCCTAAGCTTATCGGAGCCTATGAATTTTGTTTTTGAATCTCTTCCATAACGTGCTGGAAGCTTCATGGAGAAGTGGAATGGAAAAAAAGAGTGATTGGTGTCAACCAAAAAACCTAATTAAATGGAATAATGTGCACATCTATAAAAAAAAGTTGGAAATTGCTCTAGACTATCTGATATTCAGACACAGACCCTGATTTACAAAGTTAATGTATACCAGAGTAAAGAACTGGTTGCCACTTTAATATCGACACACACACACACACACACACACACACACACACACAAAGACTAATGCAAATCCCGTCTTAGCACAAGTCTGTACTAATTAAACTTTGTTGATTTTATGAAGAGTTACATCCCTCCCCCCGTGTAGTGTCAATTGCTGTCCTGTGATAATCAGAAGCTTCAATTGGCTTAATCAATGCACTTTAATGGACAGATATCAGTTTTCAAAATGTGAAATTTCTTAGGATTAAACAAGTAAAACAAAATAAAAAGATATCCTGTTTGGGAGGCGAACACACAATGGAATAAATACATGACATATTGTTGAATTGTACACTTGAAACGTATTTGATTTTATTAACCAAGGTCACTTCAATCAGTTTAATTAAAAAGATTGTTTTCTATAATTTAAAAAGAAAAAAAAAGAAAAAAAAATCCTGACTGGTGAAGAGTTGGGAATTCACAGTGAAAGTGCTCTGTCCTTGTTAGTGAGTCGGGCACCACTCAGCAGTGCCATGGTCATCTCCTGAGGTGACCAAAGTATTCTGCCTACTCACATTTCCAAACACTTCTGTAAAAGAGACTAGTGAAAATTTTTAAATTCTGCCTAACTAACTCTAATTCATTCTTCGAGAGATTCTAAAAAGGCCCCCAGGATGGGCAGAGTGATCTTCTTCTGGGATCTGTTTTCCCATATTATTTTGTCATTGTCTGGGCTTTGGTCTGGGCCTCCTACTGGACAGTAACTTCTTTAGAAGCAAACATTACCTTACTTCCTTCTTTGTCCCCAACACCTAACACAGTGCCTGGCCTATTTCCAGAACTCCAAAAAAAAAAAATGGGTGGAGCAGAGCACAGACAATCTGCTTCACATACAGCAAGACTGGTCTTTAAGAACAGAGGGTGAAGAACATGGATTTCCCACCATGAAAGCTCCAGCTCCAGCTTCAGGCTCAGGAAAATGTTGAGGCAGGAGGGCCACCTCATGGTCTGGGTCTGCGGAATGAAGGGACCTCTCCCCCGGGACCATGCCTACAGCACCCCCAACAAACATCTCCAAACACCTACTATAAGTAAGGTTTTAGGGCGACCAGATGTGGTTCTTGGTGACTCTGTCTAGTTGGAGAAGCAAATCTAACAATCCATGAGAGCATTATCTTGAGAATCCTATGAATGCCCCTTAATAAGAGATGCAGGAAGTGGGGGGTGGATATCTTTCTTGTCCACATTTGGACTCTGTGAGACAGTCCATCTAAATAAGCATTTATCTTCATTTAGGACTAGCGGAGCTAGAGAAAATTATAATTTGGGCAAGGGTGGACAAAAGCATTTGCATTGGATGCTGGCTCTTCCCTTTCTTTCTGACAAATAGCAGAAGTAAGATTCAACTCCGAAAGCTCACAAGGTATGTTTTTCCCCGCTTTGTGATTAAGATCTCAGTTGTCTACCGCTTCGCCAGGGCTGTATGTAATTGCTTTCCATGTCTCTGCTTCAAATTACTCTGACAGTTTTCTTCGGGTCTCTGTTTATGTGTGTCCTGGTAGATGTGATTGTATCTTAGCTGGCTTCTCCAGTCACTTAGCAAGCAGCTGTCCTTTAGAAAATAATAAGCAACAAAGTCTTAAGGTACTTATTTCACTCAGCACAAACAGCTCACCAATAGAAATTTAGGCTTTAAAAAGGCGTTTTGGGGAAGGCTTTAAAATCTTTGAACTGTCAGACATCAGTCTGTAATGGACAGGAAATGCGCACTATGTAATTTAATCACCACCTGGGCTGGGTGGTGGAGAGGGTTCATCCTACATTTCTCTCCCGAGATAAAGGGCTTCTTCTCACACCCCCTTATCTTTGCCTAAAGCCTCACCTCTGGGAGAAGGAATTAGGAAACAGGAAGATAGTTAATTTGGTTGAAACAACATGGGAAGAAAAAGAATTTTAAGATGTAAATGAAGTTGAAAGGCTGAAGTTTTAAGTTCATACTGGAGTTGTGACATCTCCCGGTGCCTTTTAAATGCTTCCACATGTAAACTGCCAGGGAGGGGCTGCATCTTGGCTCAAAGTGGTTTTATGCTGGGTTCTTCAGCTTAGTCCACAGGGCAGTCTGGGTTCCTCCAAGCCAGGGTGAGACCTCCGCACCTGACAAAGCCCTTCAACAATTTGCTCATCGGATTTTTTAAAAACATTATCTTTAGCTCTTGATTGGTCTCCGGTATCTAGGAGTGTAAGAATGAGGAAGGGAGGTGGAAGAGCGGATTTCAATGTACCCAGTTCGATGACTCATTGTATGATACTCCTCACATAGAACACAATGCAGAAGATCAAATCTTAAGGTGCTGAGGTAGATTGTGGCTAGAATGAATCTGACCCCTGCAAGGAAGGTCAAGCCCACGCTGCAGGGCTTCAGAATTACATCAGTACGAGTCCGGGCTGAGCTGACAATTCTGCAGTGTGCGTGTTTGTGGGGTGCAGGGTGAGCAAGGTTCTGCTGCTATCATTTATCTGCTGCCTGTTACTTAATATTCTACATATGGCTGTATTTTTGGTATCAGGAAGCCCTGGTAGCAGGAGTGAGAAGACATGATTAATGCAAAAATTAAGCGGGATTGGAATTCCAAGACTTCGGTTCTTAATCCATGTCAAGAAATAGAAAGAAAGTACATGCCACCTAGACTAAGAGTAAGCATAAGCATGAAGGAACTTCAGGTAGACCAATCTCAACAAAGGGGTTGGGAGAACCACGGTTTTTCTGTCTAAACAAATGTTAAGCATTGCTGAAATATTTTCATGGGGTGGTGGACTGGAAATCTTCCAGGATGAAATTACCTCTAGCCCTCTCTGTTGACGAAAGCTGTGACTTGTTCATGACGAAGATGGACCTTGAATCGTTTCCGAAAAAAACTATTGGACCTGTCTGCAAGTCCTTCACTCTCCAAAATAGTCTAATATTTCTAAACTTTATGGATTGCTCCTCAATTAACAACACAAAATATGGTCTGTCTAAGCTCTTGAACTGATGCCTTGCAACTCTCATCCAAAGACTGGAGGAGAAAGAGCTCCTTGTAAAGGGCTTTTTCGAAATTATTCGGTCCGTTACTCTTGGTATTTTCGGTTCTTTCTTTGGGTACAGCCAGACATCAGAAAAGCAAATACTTAGACGTTTAATAATTTAGGTTCAAAAGAAAATATATGTTACATTTTCACCAGAGAAGCCCCAAGAGGCAGAGTAGAAAGCAGAAAATATTTGATTTTGATCTGCCTGGGTTGTGGAACTGGGGCCCTTCCATCTCCTGGGTCCACTCTAAGAAACGATAATCACACAAAGTTTATGTCATTTCTTTAATATAGTTTTCTCTGATTCAAGGTGGTTTGCCCAGATAATGGCATTGTGACTTACTCTTGCTTTTTCCACCCTCCCTCCCTGTATGCTTGCTCCTTTAATCATTAAGCCTTAGGAAATAAGGTTTATCAAGATTCAGGCCTATCAGTCATGGGGACAATAAGTTTCTCACATCAGAAAGCCTTTTCCTCCAGGGACCACAGAAAGCATTTTCTCCCCTGAGTTTGTTCTCAGAATTGACTTGATCTCCCCTGCCCTAGTATTTTGGCACAAAAAAAACCCTCAGAATTTAATTGGAAACTCAATGTGACAATTCTTTGGCTCCTATGGCCTGCCTGCTTCCATTGCATTGCATTACAGTCATGTCCACATAATGACATTTTGGTCAACCACAGACCAAGTATACCATGGTGATCCTATTGATTATAACAGACTTGAAAAATTCCTGTCCCCTAGTGATCTCCTGGCTGTTCTAAGGCAACACAAATGCTGGTTTTCGTCCATCAGTAATGCCTGGAGCACTTACCTGGGTCCCATGAGCTTTCTAAAGATAGCTCCCTTTTCTAAACCAATATGACAGCTGGAGGGACCCTTATGGTTCTTATTACTTTTGAAAGACACCCTTCAGCATTAACCAGTAGGAAACTTTGAAGAAAAAAATAGTTTATTACTTATAGCCCTGGAATGTATAGGCATGCCAGAGGGCACGCAGCAAGGTTGGGATGGGGGTAGAAAGCCTAGGGTCCTTTTATTGGAGTTGAGCTGGGGGGCCTAGAGTTTCCCAGACACACTCTTCATTGTTGAATTTAAAACAGGAGAGAATTGAAGCACAGGCAGGAAAATAATAATAATAATAATAATAATAATAATAATAATAATAATAAGTTGCCCAAATGGTTAGTTATCAAAGCCAAGATCTTCAAAACAAAGGAGGCTGGGTGTGGGGAGGCGGCTGGCTCTTTATCAATGTGTTCATTCCAGGTAGCTTTCCTTGAAGTGCATGCCTCTGCAATCAAAGCTTAAGTCAGGCACTTGCACTACATAAAGAAAAGTCAATAGTCAGGCTCATACTGCATTTCCTCAGGTGTTTGTAGTGATGCTGCTGTAAATAAACCAGTGCACTGCCAGTGGTATAACAGTACAATTATGGTAGCAGGCTGTAGCATCTAGGTTTATGTACTGCTGAACAAAGAAAATCACCTAACAATGCACTTTCGACAGTATCCCATTGTTGTTAAGTGTAGCATGACTACTTCTCAGACCTCCTACTCTACCTTGCTATCTCTCTCCTCCTGATTTTAGCGTGTGCTTTGGTTGCAAGCTGTCTCCAACCTTTTCTGGAAATTAGAAAATCAGAACAAGCAAAATGTTTAAAATGATTTGTTTTAGAGACTGATTATCCAAGTTATAACTTGGCCAGACCCTTTGCTTGGAGTCTTCTTTCCTTCCAACTCCCCTTCAGTACTTCAGTTCTCCGCACACTCACCAAGTAAGGGTATTACCAGTTAAACCGGTAACTCCAAATGGCCTACACCACTCAGCACAAACCCACGCAAATTAGAAGATATTGGACAAATGCTTATTGAATGAGAACCAGAAGATCTGCGATGGGAAGAAATTGAAGTTTTGTGCTACCGTTTGGAAATTCTCTTTACAATCAGTTATGTGAGCTCCCAGTTTTTGGACCTCATAATTGATTAGTTTTGCTCTTCTTTGCAAGCCCCCTATGGTTTGGACACTGTTATGAAGGAGTTGGTCCCCTTGAGGCTGTTTCACTCTCCCCGGGAGAAGCCTGAGAATACTGTGCAGCAGGGTTTGGCAAACTGTTTTGTAAAGGGCCACATGGTAAATATTTTAGATGCTGCAGACCACATGGTCCCTGTTGCAAGTAGTCAGTATTCATTATTCTTGGATTCTGTATTTACGAATTTGCTTACTCACTAAAATTTATTTGTAACCCCCAAACCAAACTTGTAGTGCCTTTGTAGTCTCTCATGTGCACAGCAGTGAAAATGTGCAGAGCAGTGAAAAAGGTGTCACCTAAGGCCTGTGTTCCCAGCTGTAAGGTTGAACAAGGTGACATTCTGCCTTTTTGTTTCAGCTCTCAGACTGTACATTAAAGTGTCCTTTCTGTGATCTATTTAGTGTCTTTTTTCTTTTTTTTTTTTTTGCATTTGCGAGTGATTCTGCTGTTAAAATGGCACCCAAGTGAAATGTTTTCTAGGGTTCTTATGTGCAAGAAGGCTGTGGGGTGCCTTAAAAGGGGAAAATTCATGTGATAGATAAGTTTTGTCCAAGCATGAGTAATGGTGCAGTTGGCCATGAGTTCGGTGTTGGCAAATAAATAAGATATATTACCATAAAGTTTCACATAAAATAAAATTATGTATTGATCCGTGACCAGAGGCTTGCGGAAACCTAACCCAGTATTTCCCTTAGGGGGGACTGGTTTAGTATTTGCTGACTCAATATTTCTAATGACTTTATAGAACATAATTACTGTGAATAACAATAGCCAATTGCATTCAACTTTGCATTTGTAATGTGAAAGCAGCCATAGTCAAAATGAACAATAAACATGTTATGTTTAAATAAAGCTTTGTTTCTAGATATAAACTTGAATCCTATACATTTTGTTATGAAATACATTTTTTTAATTCCCTGCTCTCAAACATTTAAAAACATAAACACCAGTCTTAACCAGTGTGTCCTTACATAGACTGCATTTGGTCTATGGGCCATAGTTTGCCAGCTCTCTCTGTGGAGCCTTATTTTCATTGAATCCCACTGCTTTGGAGCCAGATCACTGCAGATTAGAGAGACCCACAATCTCCATCCACTGGAAGTCTCTGTCATCCCAGGACCATCATTCTGAGAACATCATCCTAGGGCCTGAGAACATCCAGGATGTCTGGGTCTTTGGGATAGAAGGAGATAGTGCTAAAGTCAGTTCAGAGAGCTGGTTCTGAAAGCCAGCTGTATTATTTTCTAGCTGTTTTACTTGAGACAGCTTTGCTGACACTTACATATAAGACAGAAGTAGTTCAACCTAAACTGCACAGTAAGAAGGGGCTCTGCAGTTGGGATTCCTCTATCACCCTCACCACTCCCATCCTAGATCAGTTAAGAAGCTTGACCTCTACCCTTGGAGTTCCTTGGACATCAGCCAACCCTCACAGAGGGAGCAAGCAAATGACCACAAATCTCATTCCTTTTACTCTCCTCAGCATTTTCAGGGCTCAGAGGTCATGCAAAGCAACCAATAAATGAGCACAAGCTACTTCCCTAAAAACTGTAATCCCATTTCTATCGTCGCCTGGAAACATACTGTTTCCAGCGCAAGGGGGTTGCCCCCAGATTGCCCCGACCCTTGCTGAGCTCAGGCTTATGTCAGTCAGACAATTTCACCTGCTGGTGAGAAAACTCTCAAATGTTACTGCTTACAAGCAGGGAAGGAAATAGAAAACTTGTTGTTGTTTTTTTACCTAAAAGAGAGCATCCCTTTGATCTTTCCTTTTGTTTTAAGGTCAGATCCGGAGTATCCCTTGAAAGTGGTTCGGGAAGTTGTTTTCAGAAATATTATATAAATGAATGCATTTTTTTTTCAAATGAATCACTTTCAGTAATAATGATTAACATTAGAAGAAACAACGTTAATGTCCTCATCTGTAAAATCGAAATAATGATTCTGATTCCAACCTGATGTTTAAAGAGATCGGTAAACTATATAGGAATGTTACAGTTATTAAATCTCTATGAACATTGATTTTGTGGATTTTGTAAGCAAAAGGTGGTGAAATTAAGTCAGCACTTTTGTCCCAAAGAACTCCTAGAGCTTTACAGATACGGTTTCATTAACTTTCGCAGAGCAGAAAAGCAACATTCATGAAACCAGAGCCTCAGTCTGCCCTGGAGCCGAAAGAGCTCTCGGTGTCCCCCCTAGTCCTTAGTCCTTATAAGAAAGAAGACGCCGAGGCTCCGAGGGCGGCGGGAACCTTGAGCGTTAAGGATCTAGAAAGAAGACGAAATCCTGCGTCTGGACGAGCGTCCGTCTGCACCCTGCATTTCCCCAACTTGAGTGCGTGGAGGGCGCAGGAGGCGGGGGGGGGGGGCGGTGGAGACGGGACCGCCCTGCTCGGGTCGCCGAGGCGGCGGAGCCGGCGGCCTGGGGCGCGACCCGGGGGGCTGGGGCCGCGGCGAGCGCGCAGTCACGTCGCCACAAGTCGGGCCAGCTCGCTCAGCGCCACCTAAGGACCGCGCGGGCGCCCGAAGGGCAGCACTGTAAGATACAGGTATGACACGGGAAAGGTTGTCCTTTCCTGACCTTAGTTGCAGCTTTCTAGAAATTGACAGAAAATAGGAATCTGGCACATTTGTACATGTTATATACGCTTTGAAAACAGAAGCGCCACGAAATGAGGCGTAGTAAGGGGCTTAAAGAGCATGAGTAAAGAGCATGAGTTACTTGTGTTTTGCAGATATAGAAACGGATTTGGCCAAAATCGAAAAGGCCCGGATGCCTTCCACCCCTGCCCACCCCTCCCCGCCCTCTTCCTCACCCCTCCGCCCCAGTTCTTTTCCTTTGCCTCACACGGTCCCGCAGTTCCACTAGTTTTATCTGGTGGTTTAGGACTTTAAACAATGCACAGAAAACGTCAGAGGCAGGATAGCTAACCCCGCCTCTGCCTCTAGGTGACGGTGGCTTAGCGAGTCGCTTTATCTCTTGGCAAGTAGAGATTGCGACAGGAGCTAATCCAGAAAGTTTGAGTTGCCATCACGCTGTACTGCTGCGCTCTCTCGGCTGGGCGTTCCTAAGGGTTGAGCCCTCCCCAAAGCCAGGGCTTGCTTTCTATGACCTGTCCACTGAAGCTGAGCCAGAAAATGGGCCCCAGGGCCTTGCCTGCCCTCCTGTGTGGTGAAGGGAAATGATTCATTCTCCTTGGAAGTCCACAGCTTCCATTGTCAACGGAGATGGTTTTCAAAATTCTGGCCATGGAATACAGCCCTCAAAAGGAATAATCAGAAGCATGGTGTATCCAACAGCCAATGCCGGCCTGCTCTGTTTGAAGCAGGGGATGTGGGAGGATGATTAGAACACAGTTCATCCTTCCTCTGCCCTTCCTCCATCAAGTGGCCTGGCAGGAGTGAAGCCCTTGGGCTCTTCAAGGGGCAGTTTGAAAAGCACTGTCCTACAGGTTAAAGTTAAGGCTCTTTAGTATGCTTTCCTCAATCCTTTTTGCCATCTGGCCACAACCATTCCCCACCTCCACTGCCACCTCATGGTCCAGACATATCAGGATGTGGTGTCCTTTTCACTTGTCCACTGGATATTCTGCTCAAGTGTTACCTACGCTGTCCGCCTCCCTTGGTGATTCCTCTAGCACACTGTGCATTCCTCAAATGTAGCACCTGGCATGCTGTTGTTTGAGGTCATTTTTCCCCCGACTGGATCATGAGTCCCTTGAAAACTGGAACTGTATCCTGTTCTTGCAATGTTCAACTGATGTTTAAAGAAGCTTTCACTGGTAGGTTGTGAGGGTAGAGTTGAAAGAAGAACTACCAGCCTGGGTCTGGCATCCTAGAGAAGGAGAGACACAGTAAGCAAAATAAACAAGTAAGAAATGTTGCCTTAGAGTGATCACTACTAGGGCGAATAAGAGAGCAGAGAAGAGGATGTTAAAAACGAAATTTGGAGATCTAATTAGATTTATTAAGTGATTCATAAATCCAGCAGCATCCTATCTAGCAACCAGAAGCACTCTCTGAGGGTTGTACAAAATGGGAAGTTTTTATATGGAAAAGGGTGGGGTAAAAGAACTGTTAGCGAAAGAGAAGACAGACCAGGACATCTTTGGAGGAGGGGGAGGGAAAGATAAGGATTCTTATCATATCGATTGCCTCGTCTTTCTATTGAGGGAGGAGAGGGTCCAAGTGACAGATTACTTGTGACAAAATGCCTCATTAGAGCTTGACCAGAAAATTTCTAACTGATTGATTAATCTATAAAAGGTCGAAACAGCAGTTAGGCCAGATATTAGATCTAGGTTTGTTATGGGCTTTAGCTCAAGTGATGCCTTTTGGGGGCCTGTTGTTTTCCTTTTAACAGAGAATAGAGTATGCATTGAGTGGGGATGGACCAATTCCAGCTAGATGGCAGGAAGGGCCTCACACAGAAGGTGACCTGGGCATCAGCCTGAAGGTGGCAAAGGAGGAAACAGTGTGGACCTTTGTGGGGAAACTCCCAAACACGAAGCAGCCCAAAGGCAAAGACACTTGAGGTGAGATGGGGGAAGAGGCCTCTGTAGCTAAAGGGAAGAGAAGAAATAAGAAAGTGAGAGGAAAGGAGGAGGTGAGATTAGAGAGGTGAGGGAGTGTGTCAGGGCTTCGGGGGCCTAGTGGACCACTGTAATGGCTTTGGGTGTTACCTAAGTGACCGGGTCAGACATAATGTTTAGAAGCTCCCACAGTTTCAACAAAGCTGCTTCCACAAAGGACACAAGTAACTGCCACAGTGTCAATTCTAGTGCCCATTTCTCAGGTCTTACTTGATTTCTTTGATGCCACTGGCCAAACTCCCACCCTCCTTTTTGAAACTCTTTCTTTAACTTTTGGAATTCCATTTTGTCTTCTTCTTTCCTACTTCGGCAGTCACTTTTTCTTGGGCTTCTGTAATTTTTTCCTCTGCTGATCCCTTTGAAGTTTTTCTCCCAGCCAAGAATTTCCCCTCGGCCTGCTGCTCTTTTTAACACACACGTCTTCCCCATTGACCTCATCTAAACGACATCTAATACATGAACAAGGAGGGTGGCGAGAAAGGCCGTGTGTACAGCCATGCGGTTTGTGGCCCTGCCTCCCCCGTGTCTCCAGCTCTTGCCATTTCCCCCTTTTCGGGGGTCACTTCAAATATCTCTCTTTTTTTTTTATATTCCTCTTTTAAAAATTTTTATTATTAGTTTCAAGTATATAATATATTAGTTAGACATTTATACAATTTATGAAATGATCCCCCTGATTGCTCTTTCTCTCCTCTGGCTCTCCACCTAGCCATTTCAGTAATGCTAACGACATTCCTTATGCCATGCTCCCCATCCGCGTGACCATCTAACCCCCATTATTAGAAATGTTCATTCAGCCCTGCCTTCACACATGCTGAAGACATAGTGTATTAACTATTGCTGAGACACAAATCACCCCAAAACTCTTTAGTGGCTTATAAAAATGCTAAACATGTGTTATATCTCTTGATCCTGGCTTAAACTTCTTCATAAGACTACAGTACAGATGCTGGCCAAGGCTTCCTCCAGAGCAAGCAATCCAAGAGAACAAGAAGGAAGCTACAATGCTTTTTATAATCTACCCATTATCTCCAGCATTCTCTGTTGTTCACTCAGAATAGCCCTGATCCAATGTGCACGGGGCCATCTCAGAGGTGGACTACCCCATGTAGTTGTTTGTTTTCTTAGTCTAAATTACTGACTTATCCCTCAAAACTCAGCTCACTGACACATAGTCAGCCACTTCCTTTGAGAAGCCTCCCTGATGGGCAGACTTCCTCTTCTGCTCTCATTAGCCCTTGGATCTATCTCCGTTCCCTCTTGTACTAAACTGCACTGAAATTGTTGATTTACATGATTCTCTCTTCCTTAGCCTTTAAGTTCCTAGAGGGATAAGAGAATGTCTGATAAGACGACTTGGTATCTCAGTGTCTAGAACAATGGTGCATAGCAGAGTCAGTACAAGTTATATAAGAAATAAACGAACGGATAAATAACATTTCCTTTCCCCAACCAGAAATATTTTGTACAGCATTTATGTCACACCCCATTTCAGTTCTCTGCGCACTGCTTTTCACGTTCCAGCTTTCATGTTGCATTTGGACCCCACCACACCCCTGAGACAGCCTCACTCTCCTTCGACCCAGCAATTCTATTTTAGAACTGACTCTAAGGCAGTAATTGCATGTTTGGCAAAGATGTAACTATGATGTTGTTCATTGCAATTTGTTTATGCTTAGCTTTGTAGAAAACCTAAGTTTTCAAAAATAATGATTTGATTAAATGGGTTATGCCGTAATAAAATAGACTATTGTGCAGCTGCTAAAATAATTATTCAGAGCAATGTCAATGCTATAAAAAGGTATTCACTTGATATTAAATGAAGTAAAACGAAATTATAAGACATTTTTATTTAATCTTATTTTAATTGTGGCAAAATATAGGTAATACAAAATTTATCATCTTACCCATTTTTAAAGTGTACAGTTTAGTAGTGTTAAGTACATTTAATTGTTGTGCAACCAATCTCCGGACCTCTTCTTATTTTGCAAAAGTAAAACTATACCATTAAACAACATTCTTTCCAACCCCCATTTCTTTCTCCCCTCGGCCCCTGGCAATAACCATTCTACTTTCTGTCTCTATGAATCTGCTACTCTAGGTAACTAAGTGGAGCCATACAATATTTGTCTTTTTGTTACAAGCTTATTTCACGTCATCTAATGTCCTTGTTTCATTCATGTTGTAGTAGCACATGTAAAAATTTCATTCCTTTTTAAGGCGGAATTATATTCCATTGTATGTATATATCACATTTTGTTTACCCATTCATCCATTGATGGGCACTTGGGTTGCTTTTACCTTTTAGCTATTGTGAATAATGCTGCTATGAACACGAATGTGCAGATACCACTTTGAGACCCTGCTTCAATTCTTTAAGATAAATACCCAGAAGTAGAATTTCTGAGTCATATGGTAATTCTGCTTTTAATATTTTGAGGAACTACCGGACTGTTTTCCATAGAGGCTGCACCAATTTTCATTCCTGTCAACAGTGTACAAGGATTCCAATTTCTCCAAATCCTCACCAAGACTTGTTATTTTATGTTGCTGTTGTTTTTGATAGTAGCCTTCCTAATGAGGGTGAGATGGTATCTCTTTGTAGTTTTGATTTGCATTTCCCTAATGTTTAGTAATGTTGAACATCTTTTCAAGTGCTTATTGGCTACTTGTATATCTTTGTTGGACAAATATCTATACAAGTTCTTCACTCATTTTTTAATCAGGTTTTTTGCTGTTTTTGTTGAGCTGTAGGGGTTCATCATACATTATGAATATTAACCTTTTATCAGTTACATGATTTGCAAATATCCCATTCTGTGGTTGCCTTTTCACTCTGTTGATTGTGTATAAAACATTTTCAAGAAAGACATGTTTATACATACATGCACTCAGGAAAAAATTGGAAAAACACACTATAAAGTTAAGGGGATGGATTATGGAATTATGAGTGATTTTAATTTTCTTCTTATATTGTTAAAAATTTCTGGCATAAACAAGTTACTTTCACAGAAAATGTTTAAATAAGTACATTTAGTTCTAATAAAGTACGGGTAATAGTTTTATCCTCTGAAGGTCTAATCCAGAAAGTCTATAATTAAGAGAGTACTGAGATTGTCAGCATCCTCCCAATGGGGTACCGAATCCAGTAGTGCTCAGTTGTTTCACTTTTCTGAGCTTCATTTTTCTTTTCTTTAAAATGCAAGACTTTTCTGGAACCGGAATTCTTTATTTTGAAGGATATATACATACCATGTACAGAATGGAATCCCTTCTCAATAGCTTCTCTGCTTTCAAAAGGTACTTGTTCTTATTTCTCTCAGAGCAGTCATCCCATGATATAGTATCTAGTTCCCTGTTTAGATTGGAATGTCCTCAAAATCAAGGGCTTACTCATCTTTGCAACACCCACGAGCACTGTGCTTGGCATACTTGTCGAATAACATTGCCAAATCCCAAAGGCACGTTTCTGTTACTCAACTTCTCAGGAGCATTTGATTCAAGAGAATTAACTGACCACTTCCTCATGTTCTGTTTTTGTGTCTGTGACCCCACACTATCTTGTTTGTTTTTTTTTTTTTTTCCCCTCCTAGGTCCCTGGCTGTTCCTTTTCAGTCTCCTTTACAATGTCCTCTTTATTCTCTACATACACTCTGTTATCAGAGTTCTTTAATGTTTAGTACCTTTTCCTCATTTACTCTCCTTCCATGACCTCATCTATTTCTAAAGCTTTAATTTACACCTATATACCAGTTATTTCCCACTAGCCCATATATCTTTTTAGAGCTCCAGATCGAGCTCTAAATTGACTGGTGCTGTGTGTTTCTGTTTGTCCTTCTAGATCCACTGTATTCTTGTTGACCCTACTCTCTCCCCTGATATGTTGACGTTTATGGACTGCACCAACAGACTCTCTGACTGTCCAGCTAGATTTAGTCAATAGACGTTTTCAGCAGAAGATTGAAAAGCAGGAGGAAAGTGAGGTTAATAAATGTGTTGCCTCAGCTCTCTCTTTGTGGTTCACCTCAGGTTGGCTTTATCTCTTTACCGAAGGCCATAGCTGTGATCAGAAGGCCTTCTCCATTGAACATCCTCTCTGTCTGTCTGTCTGCCTGTCTTTCTTTTTGTCTCCTTCCCTTCCTCCCTCTCTCTCTCTCTCTCTCTCTCTCTCTCTCTCTCTTT